>NC_090932.1:1266778788-1276778788 GCF_040938575.1 Ambystoma mexicanum
AGGCTGCACTATTGGAACAGGCTCTTTTTACATCAGCCCGAATCTTCTCTCCGCCCTCTGGAACGCATCCAGAAGATGACTGCGCAACTTGTCCTTGGCCTCAAGGCCAGGGATCGTATCTCTGCTGCACTGAAATGTCTACAATAGCTCCCAGTGGCTACGAGGAATAAAGTGAAAACCCTCTGCAGTATGCACAAGTCCTTCTGGGCCCTGAGACCTCAAAACCTTCAACTCTGACTTCCAATATATCTCCATGCTCGAGCTCTTTCCTCATCCGCCTCCAACTCTCTCAGGGTCAGTTGCTTCTTCAAGCAACCAGTTGGTGGTAGATGGTTTTTTTTTCCGGCTGGGCCCTCACTCTGGAACAGCCTCCCTGCCTCCCTGAAACTTGAGAAGAACCATTGCCAGTTCCGGAAGTACCTCAAATCCTTTCTCTTAGTGTCTGCTGTTTCTCCTCCTCTCCCTAGCTCACTGCCTGGCATAAACTGAATCTACACTCATTATCTGGGGACTCTGTGATGTCAGGCCCATGTCTCCTCCCCCGCCAAGCATACCCCTGCACTCCCTTTCTAGCAAACCCTGCACTTGGGGACTGTTTTCTGTATCCCTAACAGTTGCTCCTCCACCTGATGTGTGCACTTATACTTGCACTTGGCACAATCGGCTCATATTTTTACTTATTGTCATTTGTTGTTCTTCCCATGTACTGTACCTTCCCCTTCCTCCACCCATGCGCTTGGGTGATCTAAGTCACAGCTGGCCTAGTAGGGTCGTTCTCTGTCTCTCCTATGTTTCCCCCTCCCTTGCCTCGTTGAGTTTTGCTAAACGTGTGCATAGGCGCATTATGAATGCCACAGCATACAATTGCACATCATATGATATCATACACACAATGCATTCATAACAGTAGGATGCCTGCCACTTACCTTGTACCCTGCAAAGTTTATTTTTGTGTTCCGCAGTGCCCCGCTTATTTCACACTTTAAAAAAATATATATCACTCAAAACCAGCACTGCATGCATGTTACGAACTTCAAAAAAATACATACAGGTCATGCATACACCCAGGATGCCTGGCCACTACCTTGCACACTTCCACCATAGCCTTCTGCACTTCTTTGTACAAAGAGACCTTCTGCCACAGTCTTTGCATACACACCACAACCACAAACCTTATTGAGCAGTGTCTTTGGCTCCACAGTTTAATTTCCATGGCTCCCATCCTGAAAATGGCTGGATGTAGCGCGTGTAATCCTGAAACAACAGAGCAATCCGCAGACATTTCGTGCTAGGAGGGGGGCAGGGGGAGTGTGAAACAGGGTAGGGGTTTGGGTCTGTACTACTGTGTCTGAAAAGATGTTTTTTTTATTTTGGTTTCTTTGTCCTGTTTTTATGTATGTGCTTGCATACAATTTTTTTTTTAAATCTTTTTCGATGAGATTCTGTTTGCTTCTACTGACATTTCTCACTGACTGAAGGTCAGCACTTCTCTTACATTTCTACAGGATTCTCTGCAACGCTTCGTGCAGAGTGGCAAACAAAACAGCATTGCCAATGGAGGTCAACAAAAATGCCATTTCCTTAGAACCACTGCAAATCTTGCTTGGTAATGCTGTCTTAGTCGGTGTAAAACATCCCAGCACTGCACATAAAGTCACACATGCTCTGTTTATGAAACACCTTGCGACCTCTGGGTGGGGACAAATTACACCAGCATGGTCCCATGCACCTCTTGGTGGTATGGATGAGAAAATCACCTTAGCAGTGGGAAAAATATGCATCACTGTTGTCATCAATTTCTTGAGGTGACAGAGCAAACGTGAGCATGACATGTAACCCAAATGGAGTGCTTGATAATGCACAACCACAACATCCACAGTACCGACAGATGCCACACATGTACAAAGGAGAACCATGGCACCGAAACCCCAGTCATAGACTGCGTCCCAAAAAGCCTCCTCTCCTTCCAACTGAAAGTTAGTAGCAAAGTCTCTTTCCACAGCATACCTGTGCAGATCTTGCCCAAAGGTATCACCCACGATCAGCACTCTGCGTCTGTCCATCTCTGTCAACCTCACTGCATCGAGGTTTGGGGAAAAATATCACCGCCCCTTCCTGTGAACCACACCCTTGACACCTGATTGGATAATCCCCACAGTTCCATTTGCAAAGGCATCATGCACAGAAGCTCAGAATTTACCACGTGCGCCTTCCCAGCTACAGCGAGGGCCACACCCCAGTAAAGCAGAGGCATTCCTTCTTCCGTTTCCACTATTGTATTTGCAACACTCCCGCATTAGGTAGTATTAAATAGTCACACAAATGAGTCGCATTCAAATCCAAGACCTCCGCATCGAACACTATAATTTCTGTACAGCACTGCACACGTACCGTTACACACTCGCAGTACACGTCTTGTGTCATGTGAAAGCACCTCCAGTTAACAGTTATCCAAACCTATCCACGCTTTCAGCATCCACATTCACCCAGAGCGGCAGACAGCACCACTAACTGCAGGTAGCAATATTTTGTTTCCTCCCAGCAAACCAACTGCAATGCTGCAATACTTCAAAGTGCAGTACAGTAGATGGTAATCTGCGCAATGCACACTACCCAAGCACATACACTGTGCAGTTGAACCCTATACACTGGTATATACACAGTTTCTCACCACAGCACTCAGTGGACACACTTCAGAACTGTTCACTCCATAAGTACCTGTCATGCACTGGAAAATGTACAATGTGCTAACAGTGAACACACCCATGGAATCAACAACGCATGCACAACTCACAAACCACACACGAAACGCAACAATCTGAAGAGTAGTTGCAAGAAATCCACATAGCTGTCCGTGTAAGGCCTCCAGCCATGCATCCAAGATGCTAGGCCCTCGCCACACAGAGCACACCCTAGTACACCCCATGTTTTACTGCTCATGTCATGTCTAATGCACTCCGCACCTGCAATTGGGCCTGCCAACTTTCACCCTGGCCACATCTATGCATGCATGGCTCCATGACGTTGCATTGGCTGTGCTGAACGGTATGTGGGTGGCTATGTACATTGTCCATATTGCAACTTTGTGATACTGATGACTTCCTTTCATGGCGCAATATGTTAAAACACTTCCTCAAGCAAGGGTATTGTAAAGGGAATCCCATAGCAAAAGGAAATGGTAACATATGGCTCTCTAATGTGCAACTTGTACAATGACCTACCACATGAGCATCTGAACGCATATCACCTCACTTTGGTTGTTCCACCAAGTGTAAAATGTTCTCTGCACCCATTCTTCAAAGGTCACCATCCTCCGAGAGATGCAGAATTAACCATGCATGGCTGCATTATGTTGTGCTGACTGTCGTCAAGGGCTAGGATCTTGGGTGCATGGCCAATGGCCTACAGCCTTTGGCCATGTGCCCAACAGTCTAGGCCTTATCCACACCCAGCACAACATAATGGTGTCATGAATGGGAACATTGGCCATGTACCACAATCCACAAACGTAAAATAGGATGGATGGTATAAAGGGCAACCCATACCAAACGCTAATGGTGACATGTGGCTCCCTAATGTGCAATGGTACTGTACGCATATCAGGTCACCTGTGCTGTTCTACCACGTCTATAATGTCCTGCAGAACCATTCTTTGAATGTCACCACCCTCAGAGACAAGCAGATTTAGAAATGGATGCCTGCATTATGGTGGCGTGGCTATGGTGCAGGCCTAGGCTCTTCAGTGCCTGGCCTACAGCCTATGGTCTTTCGCCATGCACCCAACAGTGTAGCCCTTGGCACACCCAGCACAACATAAGAGTCATGCAGGTGAACAAGTGGCCAGGTACATGCACTTCATCCCTAGCCACTTCTAAGTATACAGTACTTCACCACTGCACCCAGGGGCCACGCTAGAGTACTCGTCACTCCATCAGGTCCAGGCATGGAGTAAACACTATACGATGTGCAACCAATCCCCACACCCATGAATCCAACATTGTATGCCATGCTCGCAAACCACACACCAAAGGCAACAATAAGAAACCTACTTCACCCCAGGGCACATACTTGGCGATGCAAGATGCCCACCCATGCAGTGAAGAGGCTACGGGCTTAGCACACGCAACACACCGTAGTACACTGTACTTTTCAAGGTTCATGTGGTCTTCGTTGTACTACCCTTCTGCCATTGCTCTACCATCACTGACCACGGCAGGAGGTTGCTGCACCAGGTATCGTGCCGTAACCCAGGCTAACTGCAGTTCCCATCGCAATGTTGTCGCCTGTGGAAGCGCCCCCAATTTGGCGCAATAAGCACAGATATTACAGGCACACAACCGTCTTCTTCCACCTATTGACATATATAAAATGAACCACTTCTCACTCCCCCACCCTTTCTATCCCTTCTTCCCACCACCACATGGCGTATTATAGGTTTTGCAATGCACTCTCCTTCTGCAGTTGAGCTGCCACCAGTTAGCATGGTAAGAGTTCGCGGCAGGAGCTATTGTGCCGTCATGAAGGCTGCCTGCATTCAGCACACATGGTAGTGGCCTGTGCAGGGAACGCCGAATTGGTGCAATTCGCACGGGTACTACAAGCACACCACCGTCTTCATCCACCTAGTAATCACATATTTAAGATGACCCACTTCGCACTCCCCCACCCTTTCCGTCCCTTCTTCCCACCACCAGATGCCGTAAAGTATGTTTGTCAGTGCCATTCGGCACCACACTATCCTCAGATACACCATGGCATCGTTTGCGAAAAACTTTCCTGCAAAGCACGCTTCCCTCCAACCAACCACCGGCCGCGTCCAATGTTCGCCAACATCACGGCGTACAGCAAGCCAATGAGATTTCTGTCCGCGGAGCGGACCCAGATATCCCATTTTTTGAGCCGTACATTTCAGTTCTTTGCAACAAAAGTACGCATTCTGACCCAAGCCCCCGCTCCTGCTGAAAATTTGGTGACAATCCGTCCAGCTGTTCGGCCTGCAGCCGTGCGCAAAGTTTTTCCATATTCAGTCTATGGAAAAAAATAATATTTGGGACCCCCCACTATAACTTTGCCCCCCCCCCTGCACGAAACCTCACCAACAAAAAAATTCAGAGCGGGCCATATACTTTTTTGGCAAAGTTTGGTGAGGATTCCTCCAGGGGAGCAAAGTTATAAGCCGTTGAAAAAGTGGTTTTCCTATGAGTTTAGCAACTTAACCATAACTACATGCCCGCTACCGCGGGCCGTGTAATAAAATATATATATAGTCCTACATAATGCAATTACAATGCGTGAGAAACCTCTAATCCTCAGGGATCTTCTGTTCAGGTGGCCAGGGAAGGGCCATCACTTTTGGATCCCGGCCCTGGAGGTGGACTAGCGCGGGGGGGAAATCACCTGAGTGGAAGGTCGTTCGGGATTGGGGAGAGGGTGCTGGAGTGTGAGACACAGTATTCCTCTTTTCCTGACATTGACTTATCCAACCCTCCCTCAGCCTTTGTAGGATATTGTTGTTCATATCCTAATTACCCCCCCTGAAATTACGCAAAGTACTGACAAGAGGAAGATACCTCAAAGAGTGCAGATTACCCATGGAAAACACTGCTATAGTACTGGGACGGAGAAGAGGGATCCAGGAGACTATAAAGCTGAAGGTCAGGCATGTCCCTGTCCCTCTAATTGGGTTAACTATAGTCGGGTATGCCCAATCTAGGACTTGCACCCGAAACACTTTGAGAGAGTTCAGGTGCATAAAATGTGGAGCATGTAACAGTTTGAGAGGCCACCCTCAACACAGGGCGTTCCTTCCCTTCCCTCCCCACTCTAGGTGTCACGCAACACACTGTTTAATTGATTCTTTTATTCAGCCCTATCTCCAATTAATCTAATCCCCCTTGGAACCCTCTCCCTGAGCTACCAATGACCCAATGAGGCCGCTGGACAGGAAATATATTTATTTGAATTAGATGTTACAAAACTCACATTTAAATGTCAAACACCACTTTCTCCATGGCACAACACAATAAACGTCTCTCAACATAAATAAATCACACAAGTGAGTTGAAAAGAACATAAATCACAATTCTTTACTTTGTACAAATTTCACTTCAAGAAATAATTAGCGCTGGTCAGTGAACACAATTTACAAATGTAGTGCTGTGCAATTTCCATTTTCCTGCATGGTTAAAAGGCTAGCCTTTTGGTTTTTCAGATTTGGACAAATGCATATGGCAATTGTGATTTCACCCACACTTTTGGTTTAAAATAAATGCAGGATGGTTTAGCAGTCTGTTTTTCAGATCCAGAGTTGTTTTATTAGTCTGTTTGTGTTTGAAGCTTGCTCTTTGAAGTGGAGTTTCAGCCTACCTTAAATGTAGCTTCCGTTTGCCCACCTCCTGCATACATTTTGGTCATTTATCAGCAAAAGAAAATTGTCCTGCAGAGACAGCCCAGCCATCAGGGACAATACCTTTCAGGCAGACCGCATTTTATTGCAGTTGTAAAATAGCTGGGGGGATGTAAATCAGGCTTTCCGTGAGGGTGGAGAGTGGGGAGGGAGTCCTTTGTGACACATTTATCCCACAGCAAGCAAAGGGTTTGCCTCAGGCCTACAGAAACTAGTTCATAGAAACAAAGTGGGCTTTTTTTTCAAATGCTTGCTGGTATTTTGCATGCAAAACATAATATAACTTAATTTTTGTCAGCACGCACCATGTCTTTCCCCTGACATTTTTAAGTTAGATGTGGTGCATTTTTCACATTTAAACTGCTTGAACTTGCAAAGCCGTTTTTGTGTCCGTGTTTAAAATCCTGTTTTTCATGTGAAAGGGCCCCTTGAATTTCTTATTCATTTGTGAATAGACCATGCTGTTGAGCATCGACCGCCATTCCAATAAAGATGTCTGTGCCCAAAGTGATACTTTGAGGGTCGCTGTTATCCACCAATATTCAAATGGTGTTGTGTTCTAGGTCTACTAGAGGTGTCAGATTTAAATACAAACCTTGTTGTTGGAGATGGGAATTTAGATTTAGGTTGGCGGCTGTCACGACCCACACTCTGAAGACCCCCTGGCCAACCTGTGGGCTAGGGAGAGTCTTGATTCCTGCCCCCACTAAACCCAAGAAATTGCAGCATAGGCCTTCTTGGGGCCAGTCCTGGCACCTTTCGCACCATTCTCATCTTTGAATATGGACTTGTGCTTGGGAAGTACTTTTCATTAATGCCAGTCATGTGGAGGCATCCTCATAACCTGGCTCCTTGAAACCAGGCTTGCAGTGTAGTGTTTTTGGGTGTGGTACCATGGGGACTATTTTACCTGGACTTCTTTCTTGAAGCTATTTAAACCACACCCGAATAGACTGACACGCTTCGCGTTAGTTTGCATCACTGCAACGTAACGCTCACCGTGTTCAGCTTCAGCCACGAACCTCATAAGGACAGCACTTGCAAAGGAAAGGAGAAGACATCGTGAGAAAAAGGCAGCAGCTTACCTGAACTTCATTGCCAGCGGTCCGCAGCTCTTCCGACCATCATCCTGGAACCAGCGCTCCCCCGGATCGACGGACCTGTAAAAGAGAAGAAACAAGGCATTCGACATTGTACAATTAACAAACTGTGCCGAAAGGCCTACCTCGCCGACCGCTCCTCAATCAGCATCACGACGGAAATTCCATACTCCGGCCGAGTACCGCGACCTGTGGAAAGGAAAAGATAACAGGTTAGCAAACGCAAGGCATCTTAAGCGCAGCGCATAGCGCCTACTCACCGCATCAAGGCGCTCCAAAAACGCCCATACTTACCTGCGAAACACAGATTCCGCCCTTGCCACGTATTGGACTTCCGCGTACCTAGGAAGAAAAAGACATTGTTTAAAAGGCATGCAAGAACAGCAATATTCACAGCAATAAAACCTACCTGAAAGACTCAAGACGGGCTGGCATCAGTGAAGCAACTCGATCGCCATTGCCCACCAAGCTCAACGCGCCCCTGCCAAGACAGCAGGACTGAGAACCCGCCAACACCTAAAACAAGGTGAGGAGAAGTCCAGGAGGGTCACAGACCTACAGGGAGGTGGGAGGCTGTTTACCCCAGTTGCCCAGTCCTGAACATAGCTTACCTGTATTCCAGGCAAAACTCTTCCGCTGGTCGCATCTGGGCATCGCAAGGAGGGACATCTGAACCCCAACTGCTGGGTGGCGCCCCTGTGGAACCAGGTGAGCGTAACAGCATCCTGATTTGAGGTAGGCGTCCTGATTTGAAGTTCTGTCCTTGCTTAATTTTCAGGGGAAGAGTAAATTGTTGCACTGGTCCTGGGATGGTAACCTCTTCTCGCCCTTGAACTTCAATGGCAAAAGGCAGCAATTGAGCTGACCGGAATGCCTGTTCAGTATTGTCAAAGCCCAGGGGGTTGCCCTCCAGTAGGGATCAGGCTTTATTATTAATTGGGTCCAAATTGATTGCAAATCTGTTGGAATGTCATTTCCCATATAAAAGGCAGAAGGGGCATCTCTCTCGACCGAACAATTATGTTCTATGCTTTTGTCGGCAATGGGAAATGATTAGCATATACCTGCTGGGCAACAGATATTTGGAGTTTCCAGACCTGCTTCCCATTTGTCAATCAATTTAAATGTGGTGAGTTTCCTGAATAATCCTTTGCTGATGAAGCTCCTTCCATTATTCAGGCATACTCTGGTGAGCACCGGCTCCTCCCCCTCATTTTACTGAATGGGGAAAAACAACTGTTTGCCATTTTTCTGTATGTCCGTCAGACTTTGAGTGGGTTCTTCCTTGTCCGGTTTCACGGGACTCAATGTTTCTTCTGACTTTGGATTGGTGTACAATTTTAGGGTGTTCCCTTCCAGTGTGGGTTGTCACTTAAAACTGGGAGGAAGGTTGATTTTCAAGAATGGAAAAGGGATCCCATCACCAATGTATTCTCCTACAGAGATGACACTGATGTCTGGGAAATGGAATTCTACATTCTCTGAACATTTATCAATTAAATGACAGGTGCCATTCCTGCTCACGTCATTGGTACTAATTTTTAATTTTATAGGGCGGTTAGTCTGAGTCCAGAGGACCTTGTTTACACAGTCGATCAGAGGTGAAAACCTCCTCCAGGGATCGTAACCTAGTAAACAAGGTGTGCCCCCAGGAGTCAAAACTATCACCAGACGTTTCAGCCGGTGCTGTCCAGTTTTTATTTCCAGATCCGCAGTCCCTTTGACAGAAATATCATTCCCGTCGACATTTTGGAGCCTGGGAAGTGGTTTGAGGGGAATTTGGTGGCCTCCCCCTGTCCTGAGTATTGTTGGTGAAGGCCCTTTTTGGACAGGAGGGTGGTTTGAGAAACAGTATCCACCAGAGCTGATCATTCCCATTGACCCTGCAGCTTGACCAGTGCATAAAATAGGCCTTCTTTCTCCTCCAAGGTGCAAGTTATTTGACAGCCGGTGGTAATTTTCCCCGGCTCCTTGACTGTCCACCTTTACCTCGTGATAGTTCTCAGAACCTGTTTGGAGAAAGGACACCCCCTCCATTTCAATTCTGTCTGACTCACCTTTTCAGGGTTGAATTCTGGGTCGACCTCCATACTTACCCTGTCCCACTCAAGGTCTTTTGGGACCCTTTTTTCTTTGGGAGGGATCCCCCATTTTTGAAAGAGGTCTGCTTACCTGAATCCTGTAGTGATTCTTCTCTTTCAAAGAGGATAATCCAGAGTTCCTCCACAAAGTGGCTTCTTCTTTGGCCTCTCCTACTTACCCTTTGCTCTTTGGGTTCTAACATTTCAGGGGTAGAAGAGACACTTTCAGGCCGAGAGGGTTTTTAGGGGTTCTGTTTGGGTGAGAAAGGAACCTTCCTCTAGGGCTTGGCATCTCCTCTCCACCCGGGCCACTCCTCTGGAACCTGTAGTTTGTCAGACATTTCATCCCTTCATTTCCCCCCCTCTCACCCCCCCCGAGGCATCAGCCCTGGGCATTGGAGAATTCTGGGAAGTAGGGTTAGGTTGAGAGTTGGACTGAGCCTTCAGCATGCGTCCCAGGTCATTGGTCAGTTGCTCTAGCTGCAAGACCTTTTCTGGCTGGTAGGGAGGTCTCGAGTCATACCTCTGCTGCTCAGGAAAATGGCAACTGTCCCTTCACCCAGAGTACCTCGGGTACTGGAAATTCCCTCCATAATTTTCCATCCTGAATCTCCTTTCTCCTGGGTTCAGGGATCTATTGTCCTGGAACCGGGGAGAGACAGGGGGATTGTTTTGGAAGTTCTTCTTAGGGGGCTATCCGTGGGACAATGTTCAGATTTACCTCTGCCGCCTTCGCAGCAGCAGCGGTATTTAATGGTTTGGGGGTTTTGAGGGTGCTCTAACTCTCAGCAGACTTCTGGACCTCATGGATCCTGGTGGCCTGTTCAATCGCCCAATCCAGGGTCCTATGCTTGTGAAAATCATCATGTCGGGATGTATTTGGCGAGTGCATGGAAATATGTAGATATGAACTCGCTACTATTTGTGTCCACCTGCCGGGAAGTCTGAGCAAATGGCTGTTTTAACTCCTGCACAAACCCCCTAGGTCCCTGATCCTCCCCACATTGTAAATCATAGGCAGCCTTACCTAGGTTTCTGTGTAAGGAGAAATGATTTTAAATGTCTGCCTTATAGGTGCACCATTTATAATGATCCTGGTCCTCCAGTCCTGCAAAGAAACTGGAGTAATCAGGTGAGAAGTTCATTTAGCAAATGCTATACAATTTACAACATTCCTGATCTGGAATGATGTCATCATCTGTTCATAAAGTTCCAGGTGCTCCCATACCGAATACCTGGCATTCTTATGGTATAGGGTCAGGAAGCTCTATATGGCCTTGATTTGTCTCATAGGGGTTGTGTCATTGGGTCTTTCACAAAACCCTTGCTCTGTTTCCCTGTCTTTCTATTCTTCTACACCAGAGCCCATTCACCTTCCCACTCGGAGCTGTTATTTCCACTCCATTCCCTGTCTTCTAGGCGCTCCTTATCTCTGAGAATGGGAATATCTCCCAAAACCACAGGGTCTGAACTCCTCTCGCCTGGCAGAAAGTAAACTCTCAGGGTCACTCTCCCTGTAGTTACTTTTAGGTCCAGCATAGAACACAGTTTCTGCATCTCTCCTTCAGGGAGTCTGGGGAACTCCCCTTCACCTGAATGTACAGCGGTTTTTAGAATGCCTCACCAGCAAGGCGAGCTAGTTGATCTCTTTGTATCCTCACCTTCTGCAAGTCTAATTCCCTAATCTTGTCATCATAGGAGTTTTTAGGGTCAGAATACTGACAAGATTCCTTTTGGCCTCCCAGGACATACTGGTCCGGCCACTTTCCCTTCTGTGTGGTAGAGATGAATACTCATCAATATCAGACAGGGACTGGCCTTCTGGATCAGTTGGGGTAGGACTCGGTAAATCTAACTGCCTCATGTCACCCTGTTCTTGATAGGTGGCATGCATGAGGTTGGTTTGCATTTGTGCATAGGAGGTTGTAAATGACTTGTATGAGGCTCCTCACCTTGATCAGTGGGCCTTGCCCCATATCCTGATTGGTCAGGGTGCCTCAGGGCCTGTTTATAATTTTCAATTTCCTTGGTGAGGCTCTCGCACCTGTGTTTCTTTCCTTACTTCCTGTTGGTAGTCGGATTACTGGCTTTTAAATTCTGACACTAAGGCCTGAGTGTCAAACACCATGCTCTGAGCTGCCAACCAATCTTTTGTTTGCTGCACCTCATGCTGAAGTGATTCATTCTCTCTCTGTGAACATTGTATGCTGTGTACAAATTGAAGGTGCTTTTTCTTCAGGGGAATAATCTTTCTTTTGTTCATCCCTACAATTTACTGCCTATAATAGATCAGCTTCTATTTGTCTCACACGCACTGCTAGCTCATTCCTTACTTCTATAATTCTGGTCAGTTCTTGAGGACCTGACTGTTCCTTCTCTGCATCCATTTTCAACTAATGCACCTCCTTGCAAGGACACTATTCTCCTGGCTCAAGAGGTCTTTTTCCTTCATCAATTTTCTGTTGTTTGAAAGTATGTACCTGTTGATATTTCTGATGGAAGTAATTTTGGTAATAAACCCCTTTTATAACTGACTGTTTTCATTTTTCAACTCCTTTATTTGTATTTGAAAGACCATAATGTCATCTAACAGCCCTCTATTATAAATAGTCTGATCATTAACTTTATGTTGCAGTGTGCTCACGTTTTCCACACACTCTTTATGTTTTATGTGCATTTTCCAGTGTAGAAAACTGCTTCACGCTCTGCACTATCTTGCTGGTGGGTTTGAACTCATTATTGAATTGTTCCATGAGGCTTTGTTGTTTTAGCTTGAAAGTGGAAGCATAGATAAGCTGTGAGCTGAGCCATTTGACTCTGTTCTTCTTGAACATTTCGGGTCATATAAAATGCTTCTAATGCCTTCACACCAAATATCAATTCCTTCTGATGAGACATTTTGCATTATTTTAGCATGCCAGCTCCCTTCATCCTCCTCTGTCCACTCACCACGAATGAACAGCTTTATTATGAAATGTGTCCTGGCATCATTTAATTCAATTGTATTCATTTTTAACGATGGCTTTTTGCAAATTTTTATAGAACTTTCGCAAAAATCACCCTGTTCCAGCTTGATTGCCGCTCACTGAGCAACTCCAAATCATTATTATTATTTTTTTTACTCCATCTTAATTTTGCACCTATACACCTCACTGGAACTCAGGGGGACGGGGGGGTCAAGTCCTCACAGCACTTTAAGAAAATAAAGATGTCCTTCCCTCCACCTTAATGCAGTTGCATCAAAATGAATAATCTGTCATGATGCACTTGTCATGAGTCAGAAATAGCCAGCCAAATCCCGGCCACAAGTCCCCAATTTGTAATGGTTTATTGAGAGGCCACCCTCAACATGGAGGGTTAATTCCCGCCCCATTCAAAGTGTCAAGCAACAAACTGTTTAATGGATTATTTTATTCAACCCTATCTCCAATTCATCTAATACCTCTTGGATGAGCCAATAACCATGCTGGTGGACAGGAAATATTTTTATTTGAATAAGGTGTTAGAAAACTCGCACTGGAATGTCAAGCACCACTTTATCTGTGGCACAACACAATAAACTTCTCTCAACATAAATAAATCACACAAGTGAGTTGAAAAGAACACAAATCACAATTCTTCACTTTCCATCACTTCAAAGAATAATTAGCGCTCGTCAGTGAACACAATCTACAAATGTAGTGCTGTGCAATTTCGATTTTCCTGCACGCTTAAAAGGCTAGCAAATTGGTTTTCCAGATTTGGACAAATGCATATGGCAATTATGATTTTGCCCACACTTTTAGTTTACAATAAACGCAGGGTGATTTAGTGGTTTCTTTTTCAGACACCCCCCTACTTTGGTCTGTGTTGGGGAAATCGGACAGAAAAGAAATTGGAATGATTTGGGAATTTGGGATTTCAGACCCCACCCTCCTCCACTTAAAGTCCCTTGTTGGGGAAGCTAGGTGATTCAGGGATTTATTTTAGTTTAGGGACCAAGAAGCCCCTCTTCCTAAAGAATTCAGGGTCAACAGGACAAAATGCGTCAACCAATTAAATTAGTCTATAGTTTTCAGCACACACCGGGAATGAGCTTTGTTAATTTCGAATTTTAACACAAAATGCCCTGTATTCTGCCAAAGGGAATTAATAAAATGTATATTTTTAGGTCAATAGTCTAAGGATATATGCAGTTTCCCACCCCCACTTTAAAGGGAAAGGATTTAAGGCCAGCAGATTCTCCCACCCTTCGGTCATAAAGGGCTCAAGTCTACTTGCATTGAAAACCTCTGTTTAAAGTTCATGACAGCCAGCTGCATGTCTGGACCTTCTGGAAAGATAGGGTGGGGGTCCAGTCACTACACACTCAAACAAGGCATCCCGCTCTCGACCATTGGGTCCAGTCAGCTTTTTTGAGACTTCTAAGCGCTATAATTCAAAGAAAGTAGAGTATCTGAGACAGAGTTTCAAAATTACATGGTAAGATTTATTTTGCGCATATCATACATTAGAGCGGAATTCAGGTTCTTCCACAACCAGTATTTCATGGAGAGTGAAGAAGTGAAGTGCCTGAATAGTACACACCTTCTCCTTTTATACAGAAAATGAAGCCTGCATCAGCATAGGTAATTTGTTATTCATTTGCAAGAGATAACCACACAAATATGTTCAGACTGCATACATAATAATGCCCTAATCCCCAGAAGGAAGAACAAATTGCATATTAAACAGATGTTATTGTTATGCCACTTTACTTATGGCTTTATTTACAAGCTCTTTCTGCCAGTTCACGGACGGCGACTTATGTTTGAGGCCTTAAAACACAGAATCCACTTGCCCTCTGTTCCAACAATAGGTCACCCTATTTGCCCAACCTTTAAAAGATACATTTCGTGCATTTAACAAAGTGGAAGGGCTGAACACTATGACTCAATATGTAACTAGCCACTCCTTGGTGCAGTCACTGTTTAGATAGCATTTAGTAAAGATAATGGAACCAATTTGGTACAGCCTTATCTTACTTCGCTAGATAGCAGGACCTGTCCTTCATGTTGTTTAACCTAAGTTTATCAGTGAAGGCCAGGCAGCTAAAACATGCCCTCTACACAGACCCAGACTTTTCTTGTAATGACTGACAGAGGAAGCCAGGAACACATTTCCATTTTGTTTATGCTCAATGACTGACAAATGCGACCCCATTTTGAATATTACTGACAGAACAGGATTTAGATTGCGAAAAAGGCATTAGCTTAGGACTAAGAAAGATGCATATTATCATTATATTCTAACAAACCCTCCCTTTAGCCTAAGCTAAGTCTTTTTCGCCCAAATCGGTTAGACTTTCAGTATCTATGTCCATTAAATTCAGAATTGGCATTTCTTCCATCATCAAAGTGTTAATTCTATAACTAGTTTTGGGGAGGGACTTCATTCTTTTTACTACCCTAACCCAACTCTGAGATATAAAGGAACAACATACAGGACTACACTGAAGACAACAGCAACCTAACATTAACCCAAAAACCACTAACAATATAGACGGTAATTTCCATCCCCAATACTCTAGCAAACTCCAAAACCATTGGGACCAGCTGTTCTCCTGTCCCACCTCATAATGCACTGCTTCTCTCAACACATGTAATCGATCAATGGCATCGAAGATATCTCTAGCGCTATCAGGTATGCAAGTACAGCAAGAAGAGGCCACTAATTTACAAACCTCTCCTTTTGCGACCATGAGAATGTCCAGCACCATCCTATTTTGGAGTGCCACCAATCTGATAGCGTTCTGTTCATATTTGCAGTCTCGTTCAACATACTTTCTACCACTCTACTGAGTGTACGAATGCTTCTAAAGTTAAGCGCAACCCCTAACAATGGTATTATTACTTTCCCAAAATCTGCTGCTACCTGGGATCAGTATCAATATGGTGCACTTCTCTTTTCCCTCTGCAGTTTTACATGCTGGTATATATTCTCTGTGGAGGCCACGTAAACTCCAGGGAATATATTAGCAAGAAAACATACACCTGTCCAACCCTTCTTCAACCACTTGTATACTTTCCCGTCCTCACAAACATAATACCAATTCCCATAAGGAAGCATGTAATTGGTAAAATTAAGAATAGTATCAAAGGATTGCATATTACATTTATCCCTACCTATAGCAAGCAGAGGTTCTCCTATCCGATGGGTTACCTGGAATAAAGGATATGTAACATTCATATAACAAGTATGGGATCTCCATGGTAGGTTAGACACCATTTTAAGACTTGAACAATTTCTATTAAGGGTGTTATTACATATTTCAGGGTTTTTAATAGTAGTGTTAAGCATTGTCCTTCCTTCCAGGAGGAGCTTCTGCTCTATCCCAATCATTTATCAACCTACTTTGAGCTAAAGAAAGTACAGCACACAATATTGATCTATTATCTGGAACTGCATAATCGGGTATCCCGACGCCACGTCCACTCTGCGTAACATGTGAACAAAGCCAACCATTTCTTCTAATAGCTTTTTGAACTTTATCCAAAACCTGTATGTATGAATTATTACGATAACCATATCTTTGAAACACATCCAAAGGGTGATGAGTATGGGTTAAGACATGGGTAGTAAAAGGGAGCTTGGTAGTAACTTTGCTGTCATTGGGAAGAAGTGTCTTTAAAAGATAATCAGAATCATGTTCAGAGAACCAGAAAAGGGCAGAAAGTCCTACTACTAAAATCGTCCAAAATGTCAATATTACTATTCAGTCTTCCTATGTCCATAGTTTTTGTGAGTGAGAAGGTAAAAAGTCAATTCGTTGTTTTTCATTTGAATTTGAGCACCAAGTGGATGCAACTCCACAATGCAAGTTTCCTTCAGTCCTTAGATACGCTGTTACCTCATGGTGTGCACAGGAATCAGGACATGCTGATTTCGCATAGGTGCAAGTCTGACCCTGATATCTAACCCGCACTTGTAGGTTTCCAGTGGGAACAAATTGACATCCGTACCAGATCTGCACTTTGTAGATTTCCAGTAGGCACTCCTATTCCTTCCTGGGTCTTAGATAATATCTGGTTGTTCCCAGGATAGTATTATCTTTGAAGAAGATGGGTGTCTGTATTGCAGACTTTATCTCTGATTTTGGCAGACTCACAGGGTTGCAAGAATCCTTTATTTCAGATTAAAGAGGATGATGTTCATCAGAGGGAGAGGGCAAAGGAGCCAATTTGATGTGAACAGCGTGGATCCAATGCCGCTTCCCCTCTACTCGAACTGCAGTTTTGGTGGCCAATAACACCTGATATGGTCCTAACCAACGTGGTTCCAGTGCAGTGCTTCGCTGAAAGTTTTGACTATCACCAGGTTACCAGGCTTCACCCGATGTCCTTGCAAATGTTTGTCCGGTAAGCTATCCTTCACTTGCTGGTGGATATAACACATTTGTACAGTCAATTGTTTACAATAATCAACAAGCAGTGGGTGTTCAATGTCTTTCAATGATGATAGCCCTGATTTGGACGCACCTGTAGTCCTCATAGAGAGTAATGCTAAAGGTAAAGGATCTGGCCATTAGGTCTTGTGCGCACACATATTTTAGAAATCTTGTTCTTTAAGATTCCATTATGCCGCTCAATTAACCCTGCTCTTTGAGGATGGTTAGCTGTGTGAAATTTCTATTTGATCTGCAATCCATTTCTCACATTTCGTATTACTTTTGCAATATAGTGGGGGCCATTATCAGACCAAATCACTTTGGGTAATCCAAACCTGGGAAAAAAATCTTTCAACATAACTTTCGCAGTGAAGATGGCGGTATTATCTTTCAAGGGAAAGGCCTCTACCCATTTGCTAAAGGCACAGATTACTACTGGCACATATTTCAATTTATTACATATTTCTAATTCAATAAAGTCAAAATGCAACACTTCAAATGGGAAAGTAGAAGGGTCAAAATTTCCTGCGGAGACCGTAGTCCCTCGAGTTACATTATGGCTTAGGCAGATTACACAGTTCCTAACCACATTCTCGGCTGTTGCAGTAATCAATGAATTACACCAAACATTTTTGAATTGTTTACAAATAGCTTTAGCATGGATGTGGGCGGGTCTGTGGGTCATATGCACAACCAGGGGTACTTAAGCATTAGGTAACATCCATTGTTTTTTAGACCCTGTGACCCAACACCCCTCTTCATCCTGTATAGCAAAGCTGTCTTCCAGCCCCTTATTTCCTCTTCAGTGGCCATTGCTTGTATCTCTTTAATGCTAACAGAGGTTTCCTCCATACATCCTAAATCCTGAGCCCTTCTAATATTCTCAGCATTATACATTCCCGAAATACAATCTAACGCTGTTTGCTTAGCTATGTAATCGGCAAAACCATTCCCTTTATGAATTTCAGTCACTATTTTCTGATGGGCAGCACATTTGATTATTGCTAGTTTTTTTGGTAGCGTTAAGGATGACAACAGTTGCACTATTAAGGAACCATGCTGTATCTTGGTTCCATGTGAGGCCAAAAATCCCCGATCTGCCCATAGTTTTCTGAAATTGTGTGCTACTCCAAAGGCGCATTGACTGTCAGTAAAACTATTTACAGAAAGATTTTCTGATAATTCACAAGCATGTGTCAAAGCTGTGATTTCTGCTGCTTTTGCTGAATTAAGGGGTATTTGTTTAGTTTCTACTATAGTTTTTAAAGTAATAACCGCGTAGGCTGCGGTTGTAGTTCCATCAGGCATTTTAAAACATGAACCATCACAATATAAGTCTCCTTCCGCCTGTGGATGGGGGGTATTTTGCAAATCAATTCGGCCCTTGGTGTCTTCTTCAGTTGCTAAGATACAATTCTGGTCGCTGCCTCAATGTCCCCAATACCCTGATTTGGTATGGGTAATAGTTCAGCAGGGTTGAGTGTGTTGCAGCTCTTAATTTTGATATGTGGTGCAAACAATATCAATTCATATCTGGTAAGTCGGTCCATAGTCATATATTGGGGTCTGAGTCCTATTTAAAAGGACATCGACCGAGTGAGGTACCATCACGGTTAAAGAGTGACCTAAAACCATGTCTTCACATTGTTTTACGGTCAAGGCTGCAGCTGCTCCTGTGTCAGGGTAGCCGATCCAAGTTGCCCACGTGGTGTAGACGATGAATTCTACCCTGCGTCTGGATAAAACAAACCAGCACCAGGGATCAATTACTTGGAAGAATGGACCCAGACGCGATGCCGAAGAACCTCTTCTTGAAAGGAGACGATCTTCCAGGTAACCCCTTGTTTTACAATCAATCAACACCAAGAAATACTGCAGAGATTCTGTCACAACAAACAAACAAACAAGAGGTCTTAGTACTTACAGAAAACCCAGAAGGAATGCACAGACATGAATTTAGGATTAAGGACAGACACTCTTACCATAGGAGTAATGCTCTTCAAAAAAGATGCAAGTGCTCCCTGCAAGACGACCAGGTGCAGAGGTGACTAGGACTGTTCCCGCTGGCACGCGGACGCCTGGGGGCAGGAAGTCCAGTAGGGAACATCCGACGGCACGAGGACGCTCCCCCCTTCACCCTACATGAATACTCCTGCAGTCTCTAGTTCGTTTTAGGGCGAGGGGAGGAGAAGAGCACCAGCAGTCTTTTCGGGACACTTTCAAGAGCGTGGATCCAGGAAGGCAATCCAAAGAGGTCCGAGTCGGCAACACGGGGTCTTTCCGAGGACAGAGCGTGAAGCAAAGGCAGTCCAGGAGGAGTCCGGGTCGGCAACAGGGGATCTTTCCGATGACACAACGTGGAGCAAAGGCAGTTCAAAAGAGGTCCGGGTCGGCAACAGGGATCTTTCCGATGACACAACATGAAGCAAAGGCAGTCCAAATGGAGTCCGGGTCGGCAACAGGGGATCCTTCCAATGATAGAACGTGAGACCAAGGTAAAGCAAAAGACAGTTCCGGGAGGTCAGCCAGGGGAAGAACTAAGGCAGAACAAGAGAGGAACAGGTAGGTAAGGAATGGGGAGAGAGCGCTCAAGGGAGGACATGGAGTCAAAACACCAAACACAGAAGGGCTAGGAACTTGGCAAGGGACACCAGGAAAAGCGAGATAACAACAGGTTACAATATCCAGGATACGTAGCGTACTTCAGCAAATTCAGAAGCAACAAACAACTCAGACGGCATAGTTTTATCAAGCCGAAGTCACATGACCTAGCGTGTGTCTGACGTACGGATTCGGCGTGCTTGCCCCAATCGCCATGGCAACCGCCAACGCAACCAAGCCGAAGGGTAAGCCTTCCGATATTCGGTGCGACAGGACGTTGACCTTTGTTTTGCGGTGTGGTGGGGAAAATAAAGCCGTAACAGTGGGGTATGGTGCAACGGGCGCATTCTAGCATGTCTGTGTTGTTTGTGATGGGGACGGCATTTGTCCTTTGTAATTCCGGCCAGACCCAACCTGATTCCTGACATTCTATGCGCGAACATTTAGGCAAAGCACATACAACAGGGTCTAACGTGAAGGAAAAATAGCCGCATAGTCTAATCCTTCCTCCATGTTCCTGTGTCAAAACAGCCAAAGCACATCCATCAACTTCATTCACAAACAAAACAAATTCTTTATTGTAATCCAAAAGTCCCTAAAATGGGAGCAGAACAAAGCGCTGTGTGGAACAAGACAAATGCCGCTTGATTTTCAACAGTCCATGGTACTGGATCCTGTAAATTGTTAGTCGTTAATTGTATCAAAAGTTTGACAATAATCGAGAAAATGAGGGTATCCATTGCCTACAATAAGAGGCAGCGCCTATTTGTTTGTTTTATTATTTATATTGCGCACCAGACCCGGGGGTATTCGGGCGCGAAGGCATAAATAATGAGGGTTGTTAAGCTTAGGTTACAGATTACACAGTGATAAGTACAGCTATGGTTACAATGCTGTAAACATGAACAGACAAGCAGAGCGAAAAGGTGCATACAGTAAATTTACAGGACTAAATGTGTGGCACATAAATAAAGCAGAGCAAATGTAAAAAAAGATCCCAGAGGGATGTCAGTAAGGTATGGTCAGACGTCATGTTCCTTTATCCAATGAATGCGACTGTTTCTGAATTGAAGGTAAGGGAGATCTTCCCTTAAAGCAGGGGAAGGGAGTTCCAATATTGTGCTGCTTTAACAGGGAAGCTGCTCCCACCGGATTTAGTGAGCTTAAATCTGGGTACCAGCAAAAGGTTGGAATTGGCTTTTCTTAGGGGGCGAGAGGCTGTTTGTCTATTGAATCTGTCTATGAGGTATTGTGGGGCTGCGTGGTTAAGGCATTTATGTGTCAAGGATGCAGTTTTGAGAGGGATTTTATCTTTTGTGGAGAGCCAGTTGGTGGACCTCCTAAAGTCTGATATATGGGCATTTTTGGGTAAATTTAGGGCGGCTCTCAGGGTATTATTTTGAAGGGTCTGAATTTTGTAGGTAATGTATTGGTTACTGCCTATGTATAGGGCGTTAAAATAGTCTAGTTTAGACAGGATAAGTGCTCTCGCTAGGGTGACGCAGTTGTTGGGTGAAAGGAAGGGCTTGGCTGCTCTAATTAACTTGCAGGTGTAGGAAGTAGCTGAAGCCATGGTATTTGAGCTCTAACTTTGAGTTTTTGGCTGTGGCATTTTAGAAATTGCTTGTATTCTATCAGGTGCTAGTTTTCAACCCTCCTTAGACGGGAGGTACCCAAGATAAGCTACCTCCTGTCTAAAATACTGACATTTCTTCAAAGAAGCTTTATGACCATGGCAGGCTAGATATGACCTTACCACCTTACCAATATAGTTGCATGTTTAGAGTTCCTCTCTGGGAGCTGTTATAAGCAAATCATCAATATATTGAATCAATGTAACAGATTCAGGCAATTTCAAGGCATCCAACTGTTCCTTAAGTGACCTACTGTATATACGTGGGCTTTCTGTATAACCTTCTGGTAGTCTAGTGAAAGTATACGCTTTCCCACCGAGGGAGAAAGCAAATAAAATCTGCTCTCTAGATGTAATGGTATACTAAAAAATTCATTTTTTAAGTCAATTACTGAAAAATATTCTGCAAATGGCGGTATCATGGTAAGAATGGTAGTAATGTCTGGAACTATTGCAAACTAAGGTACTACAATCTTTATTAATCGCTCTTAAATCAATAACAAGATGATATGGTAGACCTGTGTCCCCCTTTTTTTTAAACCAGTAATATGGGACTATTGCACACACTCCCCGTTATTTCTTCTATGACCCCTTTCCTTACTAAGTCTGAGGCAATAGTTTCAAGGGCTGAGTAACCTTCAGGGGATACCTTGTACTGAGGAAAACGCAGATACATTTCTGCCTGTCGAATTTGTATTTTTACTGGGGAAATATCCATAAGACCAACGTCATTATCCATTACTGTCCATAAGGTATCAGGGATATTATCAAACTCAGGTGGCAAAGGTTTAGCTAAAAGCGGATTCATTTTCGTCAGACATACTGTAATGTGTACTCAGTCTGGTGTAAAATAAACAGTAGCACACAACTTCTTCAACAAATTTAACCCCAACTAATTTTCTCCACACTGTGTATTTAATAAGAACTGTATCTCACTGGTTGCTGGTCCTAAAAGGACAGGCACTGCAGTCGATACTTTACTAACTACAGATGTTCCAGCAAACCCTACTGAAATATTAGTATGCCCACTCAAAGGAATATCTGGAACCTTAGCATGAGCTATGGTGCTCTTTTGCGCCCCTGTGTCTACTACGAATCAATGCTCCTACCTCCCACCTCTCATGTGAACGTAGGCTCCTGA
Organism: Ambystoma mexicanum; assembly: GCF_040938575.1. NCBI lineage: Eukaryota > Metazoa > Chordata > Amphibia > Caudata > Ambystomatidae > Ambystoma > Ambystoma mexicanum. The sequence continues at coordinate 1,266,801,156 of NC_090932.1, forward strand.
GTGATCCACAGAGATGGGGATTGGTTCCATTTTCATTTGATGACTGTCCTATTCTGAGAAATCCCAAGACAAATCCTCAATATTGTAGTGATTAGTGACAAAAGACTCACTTGGATTATCAAAAACATTGGAGTTAATAGGGACTGTAGTAGTTGCCGCAGGGCCAATCACCGGTGCAGGTGGTACCCATCCACCCCTACTTCCTACCTGATGTCCTCTTCCCCTTCTTTGATACATTCCGCTTCTTCTATTCAACCAGGTTAGACACTGTGCCCTCCAGTGGCCCTCCTGTCTGCAATATGCACACTGATTGGGCCCTGGTGGTGAAAATGGTACAAATGGAGCAACTCCTCTTCCTCTTGAGCCAATAAGCAAGCCGCCCTCCCCTCATTCCCTGTTGTACTTGCTGTATTAGCACTCTTCTTTTAAGATCCACTCTCTTCTTTTCTGCTTTCTCTTTCTCCACATTTACTCTATTTTCATAATATTGAGGCACATGCAAAATGTCCGACGGAGGTTTAGTCTGTCAAGCACTTTCTGATTGCATTAGCTGATCAGCTGGTCCGATAGCACAGCCAGTAGGGCGTTCGCTTTGACATCTGTGCAGAGCCTGCTGATGCAGGTTAGAATCCCGCCACGGCCAAACTCAGCCTTTCATCCTTCTGAGGTCGATAAATGAGCACCACAGATCGTGGGTAATAATAAGCAGCCCTCATATATCTGAGGGTTCGAAGTGCTATGTAAATGCACATTTATTATTATTATTAGAACGCTAATTTCAGGTAACAATTGTCGGACAAATTTATCTACAAATAATTGTTTCCCGGCCAGCATAGTAATTTCTTGTCCTGAAAAATCAAATACTCGCTCAAACGTATTAAAATATTCAGTTACCCCTTCAGTTTTATTATGGACACATGCGGCCAGCTTATCCCAATTAATCTTTTTCTCGGGTACCACCCCTTTGAGCTGTGCAACTATAGTGGGAAGGGTAAGTACTGCGGGAGCGTTGCTTTCGCCAGCGGTCCTATTTGCATCAAGCTGAAAAAGTATGTTGCATGTCCTCCCCAAAGCTGCAGGGTCAGTGACATTTCTAATTGGTGTCCAAATATCTGATGGCAAAATTACTGGAGCAAAGTTTCTAAATCCCTTATAAGTGAAGACAGAGGTATTTGAAACGGCCTTTAATTCTTTATAAAACCCTGTGGGATTTTTCCTAATATCAGGGATTGTCTGTTTTAATGCATTTTCTTTTGCCTGGAAAAAGGTACATGAACAAATTCGGTATCACATTTAGTGGGCTGCATAATTGGCTTCCCTTGATTATCAAGGACAGGACTTCCTTGAGCATCAAGCGTAGCCTGCTGTGGTATATAAACAGGCGGCACCTCTCACATAGGGTGCCAGCAACTGGGTAGTTTTTGTAATTTTAAAAGTGCCATTAAGTGGATGAGTTGCTCTGGGATACACATTATGGATGCATTATCCATTATAGGTTTTACGTGTTGCAACTCCGCAGAATTCTCTAACTCGCCTTCCTCAATCTGTTGTACAATTTCATCCAGCGTTACTTTCATAGCATGCATCTGCATCTGCGGGATATAAAGTCAAAAGGTACTGCACATGAATGAAAGAGAGGTCAAAGTGGGGTCCCATCTAAGAGCGGTACGTGTAATTAACTGTAATTCTTCATCTGACACACAAGATTCTTTACATACTGTGCTAATTTTAGGCTGTTGAACATATTCAGAAGTATTAGTTTCAGTTTCTAAACTCAATCAAGCTTTCTCTAGTCCTTTCATTTCATCCAATATCTCCCAAAGTCCTTTGACATGCGAAAAGGCACCCTTCTCCATATGACAAGAGAAGGCAGCTAAATTTAAATCTTGCAATTCCCTAGGAATTGCCGAAGGTAATCTCTTTTCCTACTGAATTCGAATCTCTTCACCCAGACATTCTAACAAAATAAGTTGCTCAGGACCTTGGGTCTCAAGAACTTCCTCAACCACATTCTGTCTGACAGCGCTCAATAATAACGGAACAGCCTGCCCCCTTAATGTCCTGCTGCATTGGGTAGGCATTAAAGTGGCTTGTGTATTCCTACTAAAAGGTTCTAATTTCTGTAACTTTTCTTTAGTCAACGGGCCATGTATATATTCACTGCGAGGATCTAGGCTGGCATCTGATACATCATCTTCTTCTATTAAGGGGGGAACATTTTGGGGATCGGGAAAAGTGGGAGGAAGTTTAGGGCCCAGGAGCTCAACTACCAATGGGCTCTGTGTCTTGGGTCATAGAAGGTATAACGGGGTCCAATCCTGTTCTTTGTAACTGACAATCTCTGTCCATTTCTCCATTATTTTGCTGATATTTTTGTTGATCATGAACAAAAACTTTATCAGTCTGTGACATGTGTCTTCGAGCAAATTTCTGTTCGTGTTTGATTAACTGGGTGGCTTCTTTGCGCCAATCGCGGACAACATTACAGGTGGAGGGTCTAGCCTTATTCTTTAATAATACAGATTCTAAATGCTGAATTATAGATACATCAAAAGAGCCATTTTCTGGCCACCGCAAGCTAGGCATATCTTTAGTCTGTTTGTAAAATACAATCGCTCCTAACCCGTATTTGACATACATCTTGTATGCCGCGGTACCTTCTGGGGGTGCAGGCTGACCAAATTTTAAGTCGTTCGCAATGCAAACGCAACAAAGTCCAGACCAAAATGTACAAAGTTTATTGGGACCAGGCATCATAAAACGTACATTCTGATTTTTCCTGGCAAAAAAAGCTATTTGCAAATATCTTCGGTTTAACCCCCCACCAACCAAGTCTTGTCTGCCAAACAGCTATACTTAATAATAAAGTTCTGTCTCGGTTGCTCTGGGTGAAATATTGTGTGCAATTTGAGGGCCCCAGCCAGGAGACGGCGCCTATGTAGTCTGCAGATGGAGGCTAGTGTCAGCTGAGAGTATTCAACTCTCTCTAAGGTGACAGGGATCTCCGAAATCAAGCAGTCCATTCGCCAGGTTCCTCTCCCTCGCATCTAGCCAAGGTGCCTTCATCCTCAGGGGCCGCACGTTGGGCACCATTTTGAGACTTCTAAGTGCTATAATTCAAACAAAGTAGAGTATCTGAGACAGAGTTTAAAAATTACAAGGTAAGATTTATTTTGCGCATATCATACACTCTAGCTCACTTGAGGTTCTTCAACGACCAGCATTTCATACAGAGTGGAGAATTGAAGTACCTGAATAGTACACAGCTTCTCCTTCTAAACACAAAATGAAGCCTGCGGTAGGATAGGTCATTTGTTACTCATTTGCAAGAGATAACAACAGAAATATGTTCAGACTGCATACATAATAATGCCCTAATCCCCAGAAGGCAGAACAAATTGCATATTCAACAGATGTTATTGTTATGCCACTTTACTTATGGCTTTAATTACAAGCTCTTTCTGCCAGATAATGGACAGTGAATTATGTTTGACACCTTCAACACAGAATCCACTTGTCCTCTGTTCCAACAAGGGTCACCATATTTGCACACACTTTAAAAGATACCTTTTTGTGTGTTTAACAAAGTGGAAGGGCTGAACACTGTGACTCAATGAGTAACTACCCTCTGCTTGGTGCAGTCAGTGTTTATATAGCGTTTAGTTAAGTGAATGGAACAGCCTTGTCTTACTTCGCTAGATAGGACCTGTCCTTAATGTTGTTTAACCTAAGTTTATCAGTGAAGGCCAGGCAGCTAAAACATGCCCTCTACACAGACCCAGTCTTTTCCTGTAATGACTGACAGAGGAAGCCAAGAACACATTTCCATTTTGTTTCTACTCAATGACTGACAAATGCGAACCCATTTTGAATATTACTGACAGAACGGGATTGGCTTAGGGCTAAGAAAGATGCATATTATTATATTCTAACATTTTAGGCCTCCCCAGAAATAGACAGCTCTAGCAGATGCTATTTCTGCAATCTCTTCTGGTGTTTCCTTGCAGCTGTCAGATGGTAAGTTTCAGCAGCTCTCCCCGACGGTAAATTTCAGCATCTCTGTGTCTTCCTCATAGAGCATTCCACGTTATATAGCAGCGATGACACCATAAAGTTTACAATCTGGGGGGAGTACCCTTCAAGAGTTCTTGCAGATAGGATTGGACAGTCACCCTTCTCTCTTCTCCCAACTCCTGCCACTCTCTACGGATTGGTTTAAGAGTCTGGCAGCTTCATTTTCAATCCCCATTTGTGCTCATGTAAAACTTTGGCAAAAATCTAGTTATGTGGCAAAACTTGATCATTTAACTCACAACTGCCATAATTAATTAAATAAAACATCACCCGGGTCCGCAACATGTTGCACGGCCATTGGGCAATATTCCACTGCTGTTTTTACAAAAAGCATAACAGTTAGAAACATGGAATTTATTATCCATATTCCTAATTTCACCCTCCACCCATCCACCAACTCCCAAATTTGGAACATTTTCAGATCAGCCAGAAACCCATTTGTGATGGCCATTACAGTTCCCTGAGTCGTAGGTGGATGAATTCTATATCACCAAAATTGCCTGGAGATTAACTAAAGAATGACACATAAATAAAGAAAATCTTTATGTTGGACAAATGGCAACTCCCCTACCTCCCGGCCATTTGTTCTCACTGGGCTAGCCTGTAACCAGAGATTTTTTTTTTTTAGTCTCTTTGTGGTTGAAGCTTGCTCTTTGAAGTTGGAGTTTCAGCTTCGCTTAATTGTAGCCCCTGTTTTCACACCACCTGCTAACGTTTTGATCATGCATCAGCCTAAGGAAATTGTCCTGCAGAGACAGACCAGCCTCTAGGGACAACACCTTTTGGGCAGGCCACATTTTATTGCAGTTGTAAAATAGCTGGCGGGATGTAACCAGGCCTTCTGTGGGTGGAATCATTTGTGACATGTGCCCCACAGCAGGCCTCAGGCCTACTGAAACTTTTTCATGGAAACAAAGTGGGCTTTTCTTTTCAAACGTTTGCTGGTATTTTGCATGCAAAACATAATACACCTTACTTTTTGTCATCGCGTACCTGGAGCCTCATTACAAGTCCGGCGGTAACCCTGCCAGTGCTTCCGGCTGGTTGCTGCCGGACTTGTAAAATGTTACCATCGCCTGACTTCCCGGTGCCACCGGGAGATTACAAGTCCGGCGGCCTGGGAAGTCGGGCACCAGTAATATGTAAGTCCCAATTCCCATAGAGTCCAATGGGAATTACTGGGAGTGGGGACTCGGAAGCGCCGGCACCATTGCTAACCGTGCCAGCGCTTCCATTAAGAGTCTGCCTACAGTGGCTGCTGCGCCTGGCAGGGTTCGGCGTAGTGGACACAGCCTGCAAACATGTAGTTTGCTGGTCTGGAAAAAGGGTTCCAGTGAGCTTACTGGCAGCTTTGTTTCCAGGCCGGAAAACTTGCCTGCCATTTTTATGATAGGGGTACATTTTTCACATTTAAACTGCTTTAACTTGCAGCCATTTTTGTGTCGGTTTTTAAAAATCCTGTTTTTCATGTGAAAGGGACCTTTTGAATTTCTTCTTCATTTGTGAATAAACAATGCCGCTTTTCCTTTGGAAATGACAGGTAGGCCTTTTTCACATGGACCTTCAGTTTGGGGCCTTTGGTTACACCCCACAAGCATGAGAGCATGGGAGAGAGCAGCAGGGAAGCCAAAGCAGATCGTGAGCCAGAGGAGAGCAGACCACGAGAACATAGGAAACTTGCAGAGCAGGGTGCTATGTGAAAGTGTGCAGAGGGAGGCGTGTCTTCGGTTCTGCGGATGCTTGTTCCCCTGGGAGGAGGAGCAGGCCCAGGAGTGCTTGCGGGGCAGGTGGTGAAACACTGACCTCATTTGTTGAGAAGCCATGAAAGCAGAAGAGCCGTGATGTCCAGCAATGCGACCAGTGAGCTTGTGTGTGAAGAAACCCGGTATGCGAGTGCAGGAAGAGAGGCTACATTGTGACGGAGCAGGTGCGTGCCACTGGTATGCTTATGAGTGAGTATGAGTTGCGATCAGAGGAAGAATAATGGAATGGTACGTTAACAATAGAATAAATTGAAATTTGTTGAAACATTGTATCGGAGTGGTCGCATGCATTCGGCACGTTCTCGAAAGTCTCTGATCCAAGCCGAAGAACTAAATGAACCGAATGCAAGGTTGAAAATGGATTGTGTGGAAACAATATACCAGAGTGGACACATCTGGGGAAGCTGAACGTGTTCAAAAGTCTCTGATCAATTAAGGACATTGTGAAGGCATTAAGAAAAGTTAATACTATTGAAAAGGATACTGAAAGCTGTGAATGAGCTCCCGAGGGGAGCCAGTGAAGTGTTAGCAAAATGCTGAACAAGCAAAACTAATAGAAATGAAGGTTGTAAATCAAAGCCAACAAAATGGAAGTTGGGACAGAGAGCCAAAGAAGTGCCAACACACATAAATCATTAACCTATGCACTTTTTAAGTCTTCTGAACTGGTTGTGAACTACTAAAGCTTAAAGTGACAGAAAGCTGGGGCGAGGGCAACTGGTTGCTCGAACTGTAGCGTGGGCCGTGCAGCATGTTAACTGCGCCTTGACCAGGAAGCCCCAACAAACCTAGGAGAATTGTGAAAGCATCCCAGAAGCAAGATAGAGTTGATTATTGTAACTTTGTTTTGTGAACCAGTGCGTGAAGCTTGGGAAAAGAGAAAGCCAAGTTTTGAAGGAACATTTGAAGCCTATATTTGTTGTAACTGTATCCTGAACTTGAGGAAGGGAGCCAGAGATTGCACCAGACATTATTATTAACACTTTTTGAGTTAGAATAACCCTACACTACATCTTTGTATTAGACGTGCGGGCAAGCATAGGTTTTGACACACACACTTTTGATTTGGACTTATGCACATATACTTTGCATATTAGTAACAGTATAACTTTTTATTCGGAAGACAAGCCACTATAAAAGTGCAGTTTACAAAGCAAGACATAAAAAACACAATAATGCATTAATATCTACATTGTTCTCATTAAAAAAAAGATTTTAGTTAAAATAAACATACAATGATAAAACCACTGACAGCTTGCAAAGACCACAGCGTACACACGACCCACCCGGACTAGTGTTTACCCATTTTTGCTTTGATAGACCGCAACATTCTGTTCTTAAATGCGGCTCTTAGGAATTTTGAGACCAACAAAACATGTTCAGGGAGGATACAACGTTTCAAGGCTTGCATGGCTAAGGGGGTTGGGAGGTGCACTAGGTGTCTTTAAACTGGGTCTAGCCAACGCCTCCTTGCCAAAGATTGGTCTTTGCAAAAAAAGAAAAGATGCGCCTCATCCTCGCGCCCTCCCAGACAAAGGGGACATGCGGGTGAGGAAAAAGGCCCACTCTTCCACTTAGAGGACTCATGGGCCAGTGGAAGTATGTCTAGCCAGAACTTGGCAAACCAAGATTTTAATTTTACTGACATTCGGAGGTCCAGATATACCTCTGACCCCCAAATGTCCTTAAGCAGCAGGTAAGCATGCGCTTTTTCCCCCTTTAGGCAGTTGTCAATCATCTTACACCAGGGCCATTCTCTAAAATTATTCTTAAGTACAGTCTTATAGGCATAACCCAACTTTGTAGGGTCGCTCCAAAGATCCCCGAATCCAATATTAAAGAGCATAGTTCTTACATGCTTGAACCAATGAAGATTCCCACCACCTGGCGTCGCAAGAACCTCCTCCAAACCCTCCCAGAACCAAACCAAAGCTCTATTGTTCCAAATGCGCAGCCAGTAAAACACTGGCTGCATCATAATGGCATAATGGATCTCGATAAGGCCAACATTTGCATGCCACAGGGGGTAGATGGCGCATTGCAGGGTAAGCCCAGCAATGCTTTCAAGAATTTATTTTCTGCTAGCTGAATCGCAAAATATCATTTGCTCCCCATTAATCAGCCCCATATGTTATCCCTGGGATAGTCTAGGCCTGGTAAATCTTTAGGGGCACCGAAAGAGCCTAACCCTCCAGTCTAGTCACCAGGTTTCTAATAATACTGCACTGGCGCAAGTGCGAAAGTGAAGACCTTGCTATCTGAGCCTGCCATTTCAAATTGTTCGAGAAGATCAGCCCCAGATATATGTATGTGTCAACAGACTCCAGGGGCTGGTCGTTCAAGGTAAAGTTTGCCCGTGCTCGGGCCTTTTTCCTAACACCACCCACCTGCATGGTTTGGTTTCGTAAAAGTTAATCCTTAGGCCTTTTGCAGAGCAAAGTTTGTTGAAGACATCCAATTGGTTTTGCAGGTCGACCAGAGACTTTGAAAGCAAGACTGCATCGTCCGCAAACAGCAGGCTCCATTTTCTATTGGCCAACCTGGGGGCGTCTCTCGCAGCTTCTAGAAAGCTAGGGACCAAACTATTGATGTATAATAAAAATAGCAAAGAAGCCAAAACACAGCCCTGCCTAACCCCTACCTCTATGGATACTTGATTAGTTAGCTTTCCTGATCCCCAGCTTATCCGTGCTATGTTGCCAGAGTACAGTGGGCCTCATTACAAGTCCGCCGGTCCAGAATGCGGTGATTCCACGACAACGGTGACACCGTTTCCGCAACCACAAGGTTGCGGAATCAACGGCCGATTACGGCTTGTCAGTTGCGCGCACCACACCAACGCAGAAACGGTGTCACCGCCGGCACGTAAACACCCATGCACACGGACATACCGCCACAAAAAGCAGTGCAAAACCCGTGACCGCCCCCGCCGTCACAGACACGGAATCACCGGAAGCGGAAATACCAGGATCGCGAAAACCGGAAACAGAGAGGCGGCCATTATTTAAACCACAATCCACTGCCATCATCAGATCACCTCCCTGAGCTGCAAAAACCATTAACCACTATGCCATCCAGGATTCCAGCACGAAGACAGCGCAATCAGAGGTTCAGTGAGGCAGAGCTGACAGTACTTGTGGAGCATGTAGTGGACCATGCGGAAATGCTTTTCAGCGCAGACCAGCGGCGCACCACCCAGCAACGCCGTAAGGAGGTGTGAGCTGAAGCAGCACACAAGTGCACAGCAGTTCGGGTGACCACACGCACCGTAAAGGACTGCCACAAGAGGTAGGATGATCTCAGGCTCAGAGTGTGCAACCTCATTGCCCTGCATCCCCACTGAAACTGCAGTCGTGGGAGGAGCGGTGCAGCAGTGTCCTGCACCTTGAGGGCATACACGGCATTGGCGATGCAGAGGCAGGAGTGAGCCTACCTGTTGATGCCGGTAAGTGCACAAAGTACAAAGCCATAAGTGTGAATGGACCCCAGGAGTGACCCAAAGGACCCACTGATAACCACCCCTCCCCCCACCCCAGCCAGGACTGGAGTGACCCAAAGGACCCACTGATACCCCCCAGCCAGGGCAGGAGTGACCCAAAGGACCCACCAATCACCCAGATGACAAGCAACACCCCCCCCCCCCCCAATACATGGCCCCTGGACATGCAGACAGTGCGTGACTGAGTACAAGCCACACACAACTGAGTGCATCAACAGTCATATGTGTGTGGATGCAAGTGGTCACAGATCGTTCAGTTGGATGCATGTGATGGACCCCTCAAGTACCACCACACAACTAACAGCATGCCCTCTGTATCCCCACAGCCATGTCAAGTGACAGCAACAATGCCCAACAGGCGACGCAACTTCCACCTTCACATGGCGAACGCAGCCCTCCTGCCCAGGAGGATGAGGCAAGCTTCTCCGGGACACAGGCACCAGCACCACCTTCATCTGGCACGGATGCACCAGCCGACGTCTCCATCCCCATGCAAGCTGCTGCCACACAAGTGGCACACACTCCCACCATGGCCACAGATTCCATCCTGCAGGCCATCTGCACTGCGGAGGAGGCTGCATCCAGTGATGATAGTGCCCCAGCCATGCAGGCTGAAGTCGGAGGACAGGGGGAGGGAGACAACATGGATGACCTGCCATCCCTCCACAACCTACAGTTCAGCGCCTCTCAATGCACAGCCCCATGAGGTCAACAACGCCCTCCATGGCAGAGTTAAGTGCCCACATGCAGCGGATGGAGGAACAGCAGGCCACCCTAACGCAGCTTGTGAAAAGGCAGCTGGAGGAGGCTAGGCTGCAGCAGGAGGAGGCGATGCAGCAGCAGGAGGAGGCTGCAGCGAGAGAGCAGTGCCACATCGGTGCGTCGGCTCTCCAGGGCCTTTGGATGTTTTGTCATGACCATTGTCACCTTGGCACGCCATGTCCGGGAGGGCAACAATGTGACATCCACCATCGCTGAGTCCATGTTGGTTGCAGGCGTTTCTTGGACGTGTGCCACCAGTCACACCACCAGTGCCGTCCACCAGCACCACCCCATCAAGCTCCACCGCTGCCAGCCCACGGAGGCACACCAGTCGGCTGACTGGACCCTCTGGCAAGGACGCTCATGCGCATAAGCGCCCCCGTAAATAGTGCCATGTGGGAATGACTGTCCACAAGACATTCTGGGACACAATGGGTGAATGGGGGTGGGTACATTTGGGTGGTGGGGGGGGTCCATTATGGGGTTAGTGGTTTGGGGCCTGGTTGGGGGTGGGTACGATTGGGTGGTGGGAGGGCACAGGTGCACAGCTTTCCTATCCAATACACCTTCTTTCCTGCTTTGTTTAATATAAATCACCTTTGAAAACTCTTTCACGAGTGGACATCCATAATTTAATTTGCAATCAATCCATTTATTAACATGCATCATCATATTCATGCAATGCTGTTCATGTGCAGTCTCTCAAAAGTAAATGCGAATGAGTGTATCCCGTGCTTGTTGACCATCTTGTGTGCCCCTGCGAGGAAGTGGAGCCATCCCATCCCCATTTCCATCATCATCATCCTCTGTGTATGGGGGCAGCAGAATGTTCCTGCGCATGCACAGATTGTGCAGTATGGCACACATGAGCACTATTTTATCCGTCTTTACCGGGTTGTAAAGCAGTGATCCGCCAGATCTGCTCAAGCAGCGGAACCTGGCCTTCAGTAGGCCAAATGTCCTCTCGATCATGCCACGTGTGCGGATGTGTGCCCTGTTGTAAGCCTCCTCATGCCTGTTCCTTGGCCTCGGTATGGGCGTCATCAGCCATGGCGTGAGTGCATCTCCTGCATCACCTACATGGGATGTAAATGGAGGGGACATGTCAGTGTTTGTGGTATACATGTCCTGATCAGATGCAGTGCAATCATGTGTCATTAGTCAATCATCCATATGGGGCAAGCAGTGGTCTGACCAGTGGGTTACCATTCCTTGGTCATTGTTGTCCACATTGGCGTTTGGACATTGCCCAACGACTTGCTGTTGCTGTGCATATGAAGTTGCCCTTGCGGCCTGTAGTGGTTGGTGAGTATGGCATTGTGCAGTGATGTACACACATGGAGGAGTCAGTCCATAGACACTGTGATGATGTGGTTGATGCAGAATGTATCATGTGCACACATCATGTGCATTGGGGGGCAGTGGTGCATAGTGTGGGTGGCTGTATTAAGTGGGTCAAGTTGTATGAGCTTGTACTAGCAGAACATGTCTTAGTTGTGCATCTCCTTTGACATGGTGTGTACGGGCACACTGTGCCCACCTGTCGTGTAGCTTTGTGATGTGTGGGTTGTGGTGACTGTTCATTACATGGGCCAGAGGGTGATGCATTTGCAGTTGTAACAGGACAGTCACACGGGTCATTGCCCTGGACCCCCCCTTTCACAGGGCCCGTGCATTGGCAGTTGTACTCACCCAATAGCCATGTCCTTTGTCCAGCATAGCGTTCCATGTACCGTGGCAATGTCGAATTCTGCAGGACCATTGAGTCATCTGTTCACCCCGGGAAACGTGCGTAGTAATGTGTTATCACTTGTCCAGCGTCACATACCATCTGTACATTCAGTGAGTGGTATAGATTCCTATTGCGGTACACCATCTCGATTGTACGTGGTACTGTCAGCTCTATGTGGGTGCAGTCTACTGCACCAATGCAATTTCGCATGGCGGCAATGGCATGGTAGGCTAACTTGGTGGCAATGACCTGGGCAAGGGTACAGGGTAGGGAAATGTGTTCCGACACATGGCGCAGCACGGCATCCAGTACCTGGCCCAGTATTCTTGAAAAACAGCGTTGTGAGAGCCCGTGCAGCTCACCAACAGTGTGCTGACACGTTCCAGTGCCAAGAAAATGCAATACGGAGACCACCTTCAGAAGTGGGGAGGGATTGCGATCGAAATGCCAATGCGGCTGCTGATGTCACCCTCAATCATGGTGGTGATGTACATGATTGTTGGACGGTCCAGCCGGTATAATGTGTGGATCTGTCCTGGAGTCAGGTTCCAGGGTGAGGCCCTGATGCAGGGCATTGCAGTCTGCCTGCGGGGTCATGTCTGCTGCACAATTGGGTTTGGCATGAGTGCAGGGTTTGCTAACTGCCGCCTGCGCCTCCTCCGCCTCCTCCTCCTCTGCACGATTGCTGCCACCATGTGCACTGCTGCCTGTAGGTTCAATAGCCCCAGTCCCAATGCTGCTGCAGCAGCTGCCTGCATAGTTGTGTTTGGAGTTGGCCTGGGTGTGGCCCTTTTGTAGGCTCCCAGTGGCCTGCTGGGTCCAGCTGGGCTCATTTGGTACACCTGTGGCCTGATTCAGCTCACCAGGCACTGTTTAACGTCATCTCCGGGGTGACGGCGATACCACCACCGTGTCCATGGTTTTTCCGCCATTTTTGTGGCAGAGTTTCCATGTCCGTGCTACTCTTACTGCGCACAATGTTACATATTGCCAGTAACTGGGGGTTTCTCTGCCAACGCAGTTATCGGGTGCGTTGACTCTGTGGTGGCGGTTTCTTGTTGTGGTATTTCCGGGATCGAAGGTCGTAATTTGCTGATCCGGTACACGGTACCAGTATGGTTATTCCAGCAACGTTAAGTCCGGACCGGCGGACTCATAATGAGGCCCAGTGTCTTGCTAGCATTAGCCAGTGAGGGTGGAATACCTAAACCCTCTAGCACAGCCCAAAGAGAATCCCTGGGGACTGGGTCAAAGGCTGCCTGTAGGTCCACAAATGCCAGATACAGACATTGTGAGTTGAGAAGCATGTGTTTCTGGCATAGGAGGTCCAACCTCATACCCTGATCTACTGTTCAAATCCCAGCTCTAAATCCTGCTTGTACTTCAGAGAGAATGCCTTCACTGGCAACCCAATCCTCCAGACGGTGAAAAAGCACCCTGGAGTAAAGTTTTGCCAGTGAATCGATCAGTGAAATCGGCCTGTAGTTGATCTGGGAATCCTGGTCACCCTTTTTGTATTTAGGGATAATGATTGCCTCCCTCCAGCTGTCTGGTAGGTAATTACTAACAAAAATTGAATTCAAGAATTTTATTAAAAAAGCTCTCCAAAGCATGGGTTCACCGTTAAAAAGATCGATAGGAATGTAATCCGGGCCGGGGGCCTTGCCCTTTCTCACCTCAGACAGAGCCTGTGCGACCTCAACAGTTAATTCAAAAAAGGGATGACCGCACCTGCTCTGTCAGCTCCCTACTGCCCTGGTCAGACCGGGCCTCAGTATATATTTCGGCAAAATGGTCGTGCCATGCCTCCAGGGTGATGGTGTTTGTTGTTCCCGACTGGTCAGTTTTAAGGTTTTTTTTTTACTGAGAGCCAAAAGTCTTTTGACCCGGGCTAACCACGTACATTTGCCTTGTTCCCTCTTTTTTCCAGTAAACTGAGTTTTCTAATCATTCCTAAGTTTTTTTATGACCCCTGGGCGAGTAGCTACCCCAGACTTAAGTGTCTTAATCAGGGCGGACTTGGCCTCTCGGCGGTTACGGTCGTACCAACCCACATACTTTCCATATTGTCTTTAGGTAGGGAAGTCCCATAGGCTAAGTTAGGCATTACACCCATCCGGATAATTAATAAAGATTCTATTGTTGAATTAATAATCTGTTGTTAGTGTCATCTCTTGATACCAAGCCTGTCTCACAAAAGCTACTAACTTTCACCTTCATGATTTATCCCTTCCCATGATACCCCCTTCCCCCTCACCGTCCTGTGCTCATTTCCATATTCTATTATATTTTTTCACAATCTAAATTGTCTATGAGGGGCGTTAGTCTGGACATGCATCCCAACATCCTACAGACATACGCTTCTAAGGTGGGCCTTGGCGCTGTTCTCTCTCAGGAATACGACACATCGAACAGCCTGTCATCAGCCGTAAGGTGTTTCTGAGAGAACAGAAGTACTCCACAATTGAGTTAGAGGCTTTAGCCATTAAGTGGCTGGTGTAAGGGAGGCCTGGTATCATAAGTATGACACTGACACAAGAGATACAATTTTCAAAACCTTTATTAGATTCGTGGGGTTTGTAAAAACTCTTACTTTGCCCCATAGCTATGATGGGAGTAGCCTCTACCATCAAATAATAAGGAAAACACATTCCTAGTCAGTCTCTGTCAAATCAAAATGGCCTATACTAACAAATCCTGGTGCCTGCACTATTTCTTATACAAAAAGTGTGTAAAGGGAAATACGTATGCAAAGGAAAATCGGTGTAATAGCATAAAGGATCAAGATGGCCGAGTCAGCTCTCCTCCCCACGTTGGACAGCACCGAGTAAGGCGGCCCCCCGTAGACAGGATGACACACTCTGGCTCAGGTTTTCAAAACAAAGGTAGTTCAAAACGTGGATCTAGGCCTGCCTGGCCTTCCACATTAAAGTCACTAATTCCAGCTTTCAAAATGTCTTTCACAGTTCAGCAAAAGTTCACGTAGATTTCCCTCGGTTGGGCTTGGACCTGGCAATCGCAGCACTCTCGGGGGGGGGTTCCCTTCTCCAAGCTTTATTCACATTCTTTAGGGGTTCCCTTCCCCTAACTTATCATACTTCCGGTCTCCCTCACTCGGGCTTAGACATTTTCCTGATGTCGAAGACTTTCGAATCTGTGAAGCTTTTATTATAGACCTCCGTAGGACCACTCTGACTTTCTCTTCAGCTCACATTCTCATGTTATTTGCTCCAAAAGAGATCTTTCTTTTCAAGCATTCCCGTTTTGCCGGGATTAATTTTGACCATTTCACATTTCAGAGTTTGTTCACTTTGCTGCTTTATAACCGAACATTTCATATTTTGTGGAGACTTTCGATTGGGCTACTTCCTTTCGCTGGACCACTGCGCTGCTCTGTATCACTGGCTTCACAGTTATCAGCCACTTTATCTGTGGTTAGCTTTCTTTCGCGTCTCATCAGCATGTGTGCAACCTTCACGTGTGAGATACACTGTTGCAGCTTCAATTTTTCCTTGACACAAATTAGCCTTTTATGTCTTTCACTAACTCACTGGTTGTGCGCGTTCCTTTCTTGTCTTTGCGGCTTTGATTCATGAGTCAAGGTTAATACCTCAGACTTGGCCTCGCCTCTCCAACTCTGTTGTTCACCCAGGAGGGTTGATGGCGTCCTTGAAACACAATGCAAGTTTCTTCTGGTCTGCGATTTGGCTTTCTCCGCATCTCCTTCACGGCTTCCCGGAAGCAACCACCTCCTGCAGGGAACTTCAGGTTTTCTTTACCCTTTGCTCTAGTCCCTCATATGTCACTCTGCTCCAGTAGTTTCACCTTCGTCCTGGAAGTTCTGCTCCTTCTCGTGTTGCAACTTGCTCAGTGTGTGTCTCTGTGTTCTGCCTTTTATCCGTGTGGGGAGAGCTAATGGATATCAGATGTATGTGATTAAGGTCAAGTGCCTGACTTTGCCTGACCCGATTAGTGGAACATGTCAAATGTAATGCACGGGTGGGAGTCTCTTTCCCTGGAGCGCACTGTCCATGTGAAAGTGTTTGTGTAGGGAAGGGGGATGGGGGAGTTGAAGTCTCAAGGTTCCCTACCTGGTAGGCTGGGGTAAAAGGTGTTAAAGGGGCAGGGGCAATACCACGTCTCGCCAGCTGATGTCCCAACCCCACTCCCTAAGGACCGTTCACCCAGGTGATCCTGCCGCACTGGTCCACCCAAGGAACTGGATCCAAAAGCGATGGCGGTGTCCTGCCCACCTGGATGACCGTTCCCCGGGGACTAGCTAGTGAGACACCCACTAGTTTCTCACAGCGGTTACATATTTAAAATACTATTTAACCAGTCAGAAGTTCTGACTAGTAACCGACCATTCTCCACTCCAACGGCTGGCTCAGTCTTAAGAAGAATTTGAATGCTGCATTATGCAATGGTTCCTTAACCCGCAGCCCTACTTGTTTGACTGTCAAGCATAGAAAAGGGAATGCAGATTTCCTCAGCAGATTCCCTATTGGTGTCGAAGGGGAAGCCAGAAGCATAAGGGAAAGAGTATGTGATGAATCGAAGGAAGCCCTGTCCTGTAAGGCTAGGGAGGTGAGCCCACTATGTAACATTCCCCCTAGGGTAGCAGTAAATGGGACCTCACAGGGGGAGACTCCCCTCTTGGGGATAAGGACTCCCTTTCCAGTGAGCAACTCCCTTGTCATTATCCTGAAACAGCCAGTACAACCCTATCAGTTGACAGACAACTAGACTCCTTGCATATGTTTTTGTAATGTAACAACAGAATACGTTTCAGCCTTGTGCTGTGAAGAGTAAGAACATAGGAGCGATAAAGAATGCCTGTCTGTCAGTCACTTAGACGATGAAACCTAAAGGAGTTATGAAGAGTACAGTTCCAACACAAAGGAAGGACTATCTTGAGAAGCTGGGGTAGACCCAGCGTGGTGTAATAAAAATGGGAGGGCCAAGATAACCAGGTAGAGCTACGTGGGAGTTTTCAAACCAGCTGGCAGAAGAAAGTTGGTAACTCGGGTAGAACGCTGGTTTGCGCTCCCATAAACAGCCAAAGAGACGAAGTGTTTGTGCACTATCTGGAGAACAGACTGGAGAGAGGTTGTCCAGAAGCTGGTGGTCTCAGGAGGGATATTCGTATGGGACTGAAAGGAGCTCCAAACCTGACGTGCCTGAAGTGAAGCATGCCAAAGATGGACCGGGACAGGTCTGTCAACCCAAAGAGAGTCCCAGAAGGGAGCAGTGTGCGAAAGGTGCTGGTCCAGAAGGGGAGAGAGTGAAGACCCCTTTCTTTGCTGATGCCACCCACAGGCACTGAATCGTGTCAAACGAGAGAACAGAAGAAAACCGAAAAGCTGTCTTGATTGAAAACGGAACAAAATCGAGGAAGAACGCCGACCCAGCCCCATTAGACCAAAGGTAAAGGGGAGAGCGGGAGACCCGTGGCAAGGGGTATGAAAGATAAATGGGACATAATGTGTGTGATGGAAAAAAAAAGTATAAAGTTTGTAGTAGTCTTAATCATCCGAGTGAATGGCAAGATTATAAGAAAAGTGAAAATCACTCATGGAGTCCTTGTACTTGTCCCTGTGAATGGCAAGAATATACGAAGTGTGTGAGCCAGTCAGGGAGGACTCGTACTGTAGAGCTAGGGGCGCTCCCAACTCTGGTCCAAAAGTAGGGAAAAAACGGTCCACAAACACTCAAAGGAGTGCACTACATGCAGGAAAAAACACAATGTATTCATACATCATGGCTGGGAAGATGAACAGAACACGCCAACTTCTACCTGCCTTTGAGGGCTCGACATTTTATAGCCACAAGCAGGACATTAACATATCACAGTAAAAGTGTAACAAAAACATCCTAACATTTTATATTTGCTGGTCGTCACCAGCCACCTGAACAACTCTATACTAGCTATTGGCAGTTATATTTTGTCACAAGAAAAACAAAGAACACCACCCACCCAACATGGTCACACACACCAAGCTAAAAGTGCACATGCCCATAATGAGCTCCATACCTTCTGTAAAGGCTTCTGGTTTCTCACATCTGTCTCTGGCCTAGTCGCATCTTCCAATGGTTATTCTGTGCTGTCTCCTGTTGGTGTATTGCTGAACGTGGCTCCCCAGCATTTCTTGGGAGCCCTGCTGCACGTATCTGCTGGACTGTCTTCCTCTGTGCTCTTTTGCGTCAGGAGCCTCAGCCTCTTCTGGCCTCGCCTCTGGTACTCGGTCCTCATGCAAAACAGATAGGGACGCCGTCTCTCATTACGCTGTGTCCCGGTCAGTAGCTGCAGGTCCACCTCTTGCGTCTACACAGTGGTTGCCTTGCTTGCGGTACCTCCGGAAGGAACTGATTATGTTGTTAATCCCTCTGTTCTTTGTTTTATTTATTTTTAAATTTGCTTTTATTAAGTTTTAGACAGAAACATGTCAAACATCATACCAGTATCATTATCCAAACATTTGTCAAACAGAAAGAAAGACAATCATTATAATTTCACTCCCGGAGCATTTAAACCACACATTGGAACAAATGTCCCGCCTTCCTCCCTTCACCCTCCCCTAAAGTGTTTGCTAAAGTAAATTTCTCATAGTCTCTATCCTTTAAAATAGCTTGTATATTCAGATATGTATCTCTGCTGTATGTGAATGCCTCAGTGAACAAAGGAAATCCAAAGGTTCTCTCCAGAGTACTATCTCACATTCGCCAGCTGCGCTTGGCTTCTTACCATGTTTTGCCCACATTCCCTTGCTTCAAAATGTTGCCCTATCTCCCTGTTGGATTACTTCTCCCCATTCTAGTTTAGGGGCTGGCAACATACTTATCAATGAAGTCTTTCCACAGTGTCTCGTGTTGTGTGGATTTTCCATGGAGTCCCGCAGTGATCCTTTCCATCACACAAATGCTCATTGCAACATTTTCCAACTCTTTCCTGCTTGGGCCCCAACTGCTTTCCACTTTATGACTATACACGCTCGGGCAGCTAATAGCCGGGGGCGATCAGACCAGACACCCTCTCCAACCCAAACAGCACTAGGAGGGCTGTCTGCTCGCGCTGGATCCCTTCTATGTCCTTGATCCAGCCTAGAACTTCATCCCAGAACATTCTCACCTTGGGGCACCCCCACCACATATGCCAATAATTTGCGCTTTGACCACATTGGCACCAACATAAGGGACTCAGTCTGAAATATCCTCAAACTTTTGGGAGTAACATTGCCATCTATGGAGGAGTTTTGTAGCATGCAACTTATACTGGGATGCAATTGATACCCTAGAGGTACCCCTGCACATCCTAGACCATAGGTCGGGGCCAATTTCCATATTCATATCCACCTCCGATCTCTCCCTGAGTTTGACCGTTGACCTCTTTCCAGCCCCTATCAAAGTTCTATAAATAACTGAGATCGCTCCTCTGGTGTCAGTGAGAGTATCAAGCAGTACTTCAAAGGGTGTGAGTTCTTTTTTTTATTTTCTTCTTCCATGGTTCTCTCAGTAGTATACCCTTAAGTTGGAGGAAGTGGAAAACTGACAACTTCATTATGCCTAACGCGCTTTTGAGGTTGGTGATCATGATAAATTTACCTCCCTTCCAAAGTTGTCCAACCGTCTCCAGTCCCGCCTCAAACCATTCCTGCACTCTCCCATGATCTGGAATTTCTTACCTAATTCCCGGTGCCCAGATGTGGCTCAAGGGGGATGGCTACGTTGTAATGCCTTGCATGTCCTGGCTCTCTCTACAAATTTTCCAGATAGTGCCCATAATTGGGTGCTGCCGTATCTTTCACGTCAATTTGTCTTTCAGGACCCACAGCCATTCCGATAGGGTGGCCGGGGCGAAGCAGAGATTGTCAAGTTGTAAACATTGTAAGTGTGTTTGATTCCTCAAATGTGGTATCAATACCCTTAGTTGTGCCGCCATATAATACTTTTAGAGGTCTGGCAAACCTGCCCCTCCCTTTTCTTGGGGCAGTGTCAATACCTCATATGCAATCCTTGGTTTTTTACCCCTGCCACAGAAATCTCTGCACCGCCCTCTTCACTTCCCCAAAGAATGATCCCGGCATTTTGATTGGGAGCATCTGAAACGGGTATAAAAATTGTGGGAGACAGACCATCTTAATCGCATTCACCCTCCCCATCCATGAGACTGTGCTTCTGCCATTTAGTTAGGTCAGACTGGACCTTTTCAAGCAGGTGGGGGAAGTTAACTGTAACGCTCACCTGATTCCCGTAGAGGCGCCGGTCTTGACTGGGCGTATACCGTATCTGCAAAGGTGATGTGTAACACACGGCTGGCTCTTTGGGCTGGACCTCTGTGCACTGTATGTCTGACTTGAAGGGTAAGATGTCTGCAGATAGGAAATATGGGATTAAGGAACTGGGTTATTGAATGTCTCTCTCTTCTTCCCTTTCTCTTCTCCTGTAGACCCCCAAAGGTTAACGCTCTCACCTTAGGTAAGTGAACGCCGTGCTCTCCATCTGCCTCGGGGCAGGGTGCTGTAACCAGTTTCTTCACTGGATAAGGGGAGCAGGCCTCTTGACTTCAGAGGACTGCTGTCCGTCGTTTACTGCACGAACGGTAAGTTTCGAGTAATTCTAATGTCTTTAAAGTCTTTAGTAATGATGTTTCTTGTTTTGCAGGGTTCCGGCGATGGCGGATGACGGGCTGAAGTGAGTTGAAGATGGAGCCCGTGTGATGAATAGAAGCGCCTGGAAGCACGTAAGTAAGCGCTTGTTGCCTGCTTCACGATGCGCTCTAACTGTCTTTTTATTTTGCAGGTACAAGTTCGGAGCGGCTGCAGGGTGCCGGAATACCCACTGGGTTAGATGTGGAAAGGAGTAATGGCACGTGAGTATTAAAGTTCCCCAATGTCTTTAAACGCAGCTTGTTTTGTCTTTCAGATGCGGGATGCAGCGCCGAAGGCCTCCGGAGCGTGCGAAGAGTTGGTAAGCTTTTGTCTTTCAGATGCCGGAATGCAGTGTGAAGACCTCCGGAGCGCACGAAGAGTAGGTAAGCCTTTGTCTTTCAGATGCCGGAATGCAGCGCGAGGCGTTGGTGACAGCCGATGGATCAGGTAAGTGAAGAGCTGTCACTGAAGACCGTAATGCTAACCTGTTCTTTCTTGTCTTTATAGGTGTTGCTGAAGACTGGATTCAGGATGGTAAGCCTTTTTCCTTAGGCCCAGGATCAGATGCAGAAGACACGATGAACGTTCTGCTGCAGAGGATGCAGAATAACGCAAAGCAAGATTCATCCATCGGGTGTGGTTTAAATAGCCTCCTGTAGTGCTTAGGTATCTCCTTCCACAGCCACGCCTAGGTAAGAAAAGAGTTCCTGCTTTCCAGAAGAGTTCCAGTGTTCTGAATCTAGGGAGTGGCTCCTGCCCCACCCAACAGGAAAAGTAGTTCCCAACAGAAGAGGATCAGAGGCTCAACTGGCAGGCAAGTAAGCAGCATGGTCTGCTGCAGGTAAGTCCACCCAAGCATTATGAGCCCGGCGCTTCCAGCGCTGGGACTGGGCATATTTATGAGCCTGGTGCCACTGGCGCCAGGACTGGGTCCAAAAGGTCCCAATTGGGACTGGTTGGCACTCGGAACCTGGGTTATGGATCTGCTTCCAAGGGAGTTGGGAAAACCCTGACCTTTTGGAAGCAGAGATCATGACATTAACTTTATATAAGGTTTCTAGCGGTCTTACTAGATTTATCCCCAAAAAACAGAGTGGCATCCCCAATAGTTAGGCCCAGGACGGCATAGCTCTCCCTGTCCCTTTGTGTGGGTTCATGTAAAGGGAACAGGATGGACTTGCTCTTATTAATTTTGAAGCCGGAGAGAAGCCCATAGCTTTCTATCAATCGTATTACTCTGGGGGTAGAGGGAGGGATAGATGTTAGTGGATTTGTAATATGTAGGAGTAGGTCATCATCGTATAATGCTACTTTAAATTTGTTCCCTTGTACTGAGATCCCTTCGACCACTGGATCAGCCCTGATTTCCTGTGCCAGAGGTTCAAGCGACAAGGCAAACAATATTGCAGAGAGTGGTCAGCCTTGTCTTTTCCCTCTAACCAGGGTGAACCATCTAGAGTATTCAGAGTTCACCAACACCAAGTCCTTGGGGACGTGTAAATTGACTCCTCTCCTGAATCTCTCCCCGAATCCTAACTTGGCCAAGACTGCCTCCAGGAATCCCCACTCAACCCTGTCGAATGCCTTCTCTGCATCAACCGACAGAAGTACCGGTTCACCTGCCATCATTTTGGATTCATGTATCGGATGCAAAGTCTTGCGCATGGGGTCTGATCCCTGTCTCCCCAAGATGAATCCCACCTGGTCTGGTTGTATGAGCCGAGGCATATGTATTACCAACCAAGCTGCCAAAATTCTGGTACATATCTTGGTGTCTATGTTGAGTAAGGATATCGGGCGGTACGAACCACAGCATTTGGCATCTCTTCCTTCTTTAGGTATGACGGAGATCAATGCCTCCAAGAAGGAGTCTCGCGCTACCCCTGACTCCAAAATATCATTAAACAGCTCAACTAAAAAGGGAAGGAGAGGGGATAGGGAAGTTTTATAGAAGCCCACCATGTACCCGTCATTTACGGGGGCCTTCCCTAGCAGTAACCTCTTCACAGCACTTTCAACCTTCTCCGCAATGATGGGGGTGTCCATCACATCCGCCTCCTCATCTGAAAGTGCAGGCATCTTCACTCTAGCTAGGTAATTATCTATTTCTGTCCTATCCTGTACCATTTCAGATTCATAAAGGTGTTGGTAAAATCTCGCAAAGGCCTCTGGGATATGTCCACCCTGTGGGTCCTGGGGATCTTCCTCCCCTTCGTCTATAGATGCCACCCATCTTTCCTCCCTTTGTCCACGTAGCCTGGCTGCCAATAGCACATCGCCTTATCGCCTTTCTCATAATATTTCTGCCCGGAGAAGCCCGAGCGCGAAAAGGGCGAGCGTTACTACAGCTGACTGTTTGGCGTTTGCGTTTGGAAGCTGCTGCAGGAGCACAGCTTGACTTTTGAAGCCCCCGCTTTTCCTCTGCGGCACGCCGAGAGCCGTAAGGAAAGCAGGAAGAAGCGAGGCCACGCCCCCTGCGAGGCCACGCCCACACCAGGAAGTGGAGCAGAAAAGGAGCTCCCAGTCGCCCTTGCGGCGAGAAGCCCGAGCGCGAAAAGGGCGAGCGTTACTACAGCTGAATGTTTGGCTGTTTGCTGGCTTGCAGGTCTTGCAAGACAGGCATACAACTAACCCCAACATAGAATATAGGCGGAGTTCGAATTAAGCAGTCTTTGCAGCCCTTGTCAGGACTGAAAGGCTGCTAGGCTGCAAGAAATGAACTTGGAACCTGTACACCCCTCGCAAATTAGGCCAGGGGACCTAACAGCAGAGGTTGAAGAAACAGAAAAAAGATATTTGAGGAGCGCGGGCCCTGCTCCATTAACCTCACAATCAACGATCCAACCAGTGACAAAACCCGGACAAAAAGCACGTTCGCAATTGTAAACTCTATCAACAAAACATCTTCTCTAAACTCAACCCACCCAAGTGGGACCCCCAGTGGACGTACAAAATGCATTCTTTTACAAACTGTACCAAAAAAACCAATATCATTGACCAAGGACTCCCAAAACATTCAGCTGCCGCCAGCGCCCGAGGCTTGCATGTCATCACAACTCACCCTGACATCGTGGCCGCTAAGCCAAAAACAAACAAAGACGGAGCCGAACGAAGATCTGATTTCTTATGACCCCCCCTCCCGCCGAGAGCAGCCCGCCGTGGCATGTCGGGGGACAGGCCGCGAAGGTATCCGCTCCGGCCGGCGGAGTAACCTCGGATAAGTCCGCTCACATCACCGACAGGAGCGAGACAGGAAACCAGAAATCCTTACCGGCACCCAGCTGCTCCAGCGAAGGAGGTGTGCAAACGTGTCCGTCCGATGTGTCGGAGGCCCCAGCTCCTGCACAGACACCAGCCAGCAACACGGCCGTGGCCATGATTCATGTATCGGAGGGCGTGGAGGAAGCCGCAGGAGCAGACGATCGGGAGAACTGCAGCTTGCTCCCCTGGTCCGCCGCTCCCACGCCCCCGCTTCCTGGAAGAGCGCCCCCTGAGGCGATCGACGGAACTCCTCCAAACAGTGTTTGGGAAGAGCTCGCTCCAGGAAAAAAAGCCATACCCAAAACAGATCAAGTGCCTGCTACAAAAGTAAACAAGCCAAAAAAAGGCATGAACCAAGCTGCACAGAAATCACAGAAATCTACACAAACAACGGGCAGCCAGTCAAAAAGGAAAACGAACAAAAGCCGCAACCAGCCAAAAACGAAAAAAGGAAAACAGGATCCATTAAACGAAATCCTAATAAAAACCACCTTTTGTAACTCTTTGAAGGACTTCTTCTCCAGACTAGGGGAAACGAAAACACGAAATTCTCAACGAATTAACTGACGACGAAATACTGGAGGCTCTTACCGACCCAGTCCCAGCCACAAAAGCCCGTAAAATAACCTCTAAGGCTCAAAACTCAGAGGGCAAAACGACTGACCCCACTAAGGAAGGAGGTCAACCCAGTTTAAAATCAAACAGCACAACACCGGACCAAACATCTACAACTGGAAACCAGATGGAGAAACAATCTTCAAACGTGGCTTCCACAGGCGAACGCCTACAGGAGTCAAATGACAAACCACCTCAAAAGGAAACTATGCCACACCCGTATGAAGAAGCACCCAGTCAATCCAATGGACTCAACCCTGAAAAAGTAACAAACAGCGACTCCCAAAACACGCTGTCAGAACCCCAAAATAAGTGGCCGGAACCAAAAACATCGCAAATAGCAGCACTCAACATTATAGAACAAAGACACTCCTCATTAGATCCACCAGCCGGAGCAGACTGGGAAATTACGCTAACGCCTCGACCTTTGCGTACAAGCACCCTAACAAGGGACCAAAGAGGAAGTTACTCACCACACAGCCGGACCCAGGAAAGACCTAGAGCAGAGCGGCCTCACACATCGCCGGCCAGATCAGGAATAAAGAGTCCCCCACGAATATTCGAACCTTCATCGAGTAAACCCGACATGATGAGAATAATGTCTGCAATAACCATAGCTCTTGCTCCTTTCGGAAAACTTTACGAGTCCCTCAACGACACGATGAAAGACAACACAACCTTAATAGCTCTCATGCACACAAAACTAACCTTCCTAGAAGGCTTCATCACGGCTAAGGAACCAGAAGTAAAAATGAGAGACCCTACCGTGAGAGCGGAACAAGAAGAGCGGAAATACTACTCGACAGCAGAACAACCATCATGCCCCCAGATCTTCAGCTTTCGCAGTAGACTTCCAGAAGAGCCCAAAACAACGAAAACTCTAGCCACCAAAAGGAAAGATACACACACGAAGATCTTGTCACCGGAGAAACTCCAAATCACACCAGGCCCAGTACTGCAAATTCCAAAAAAGAATAAATCAGCAGCAATTAAGTCCCCAATTAAAGACTCCAACCCCGATCAGGGGAGATAAAAAAAAAAACCATTCACTGAACAAATAATTGCTACCAGCAAGCAACCAAAAGCACCCCTGATTAACCAACAAGGATCACAACTCATTCAAAAATCACCAAGAACAGCAGAAGATTTCCTAATGGACACAAACCTAATGAACTTGACGACATACTCGTCACCAGATCATGATGACAAAGAGCCATCAACAATCAGCATTGACTCAACTCCACCCAAACCAGTGCAACAAACAAAAAGAAGACGTAACAGCTTAACACCACAGCGACCTACCCCCAGAACGAATTTGAGATACCTGAAAGGACCAAATCTAGTCTTCCGACCAAATCCAATTGAGTTAGACCTTCAAAAAAGTCAGCGCCCTAATACTGAGGAAAGTCACTTCACCAAACACAGAGATAGCAAAAATCTTGAAAGAAACAGAACCAGGAGGTCAAAGGAAAGAACTCCACGGCGAAGACATACAAGCCGACTCGGCTCAGGAAAAAAGGTTGCTCGGAATAAGTCCAGGTATGTGTGGACCTCTCGAGCGCAAAAGGAAAAAAATGAAGAAAATCGTCAGACAACAATTCTTAAAATAGAACAAACAGATCATAATACCGAAGCAGTAATTCTAAACAGAGGAACTATAATGAAAATCTTCAAAAACATCAAGTCCTTGAGACACCTGACATCAGAAGACATTCCACTAGTAGAACCATACCACAAAGCCCGAAAAGCTAAAGCATACATACACATAACAAAGAACGCTAGACTCTACCAGTCCAAAGAAACTGACACGGACTTACGACAAAGAGGCTACCTGCTGACGGAACATCGGGTTGACCATCAAACCGCCAACCAGTTGACACGGACCAGCCCAGACCACCCCACATCGCCTTGCTCCGGACAAAAAAGAAGGGGTAACTACACTACTGGAATTAATCAGGAAAAGACACACGATCCGACGCTAAATGCCAGACGAGAAGACTCAAAAGAAGCAACAGATTCATTAAAAGAGAAAGAACATAGAAAAACAATCAACTATGTTGGTAACGAAACAACAGAAGAAAAGCTTCCTACTTTGAGTAACAACCCTAAAGACAAAGAACAGATAAAGACAACCAGACTCTCTTTAGGACCGATAAAACAGCTATGGTCCTGGTTCCCCAAAACAACCTCAAATAACCCCATAAAATAGCAACGATCAACGAGAGCAGAAGAAGATAAACTCGCAGGAACAACAAATGACCTGCTCTCGACGACAACAGCTCTGAAAATGGCTTCGTGGAACACACGCGGTTTCAAACACCTGATGAGAACAGGAGAAACAAACCTAGGAGAGTTCAATATCCTAGCATTGCAAGAAACCTGGCTCACAACGCCACCGGCCTTAGACGGTTACGAATTAGTCTCCTGAAATGCCTTAAGACGAAAAACAGGCCATCCTTCAGCTGGCCTCTTGATCGCAGTTCGCACAGGCAACGGTTTGGCAATAGACAAAGAGTTATCCTCCTCACAATACCACTTATCAGCCAAGGTAAAATGGACTAGAGTAAACACTTCCACGAACACAAGCTGGGAAACCCCAATTGTTATAATAACAACGTACTGGAACCCAGAAAAAATCTCAGACAACGTCTTTCTCCGCTTACTCGAAACAGAAATAGACGAGATTCAGATAAATTCAGCAAACACTGAATTAATTATTTGCGGAGACCTCAACGCAAAATGTCCTAATAAGACCTCTCGTACTACACTACTGAACAGCGAGACAAGAGGAGACTCGAGAGGAAAAAAATGGCAAAAACTAATGGACTCCAGAAACTTACATAACACGTCATTGGTGGCACAAACAAAACCCCAAATTCCAACCTGGGAAAGAGCATCTCAAGCTGGAACAATAGACTACATATTCGCCTCAGAAGGCATTTTCGAACTGATAACCGGATTTGAGGTGATACGCACAGAGGAAAGCGATCATAACATACTCCAAATAACATGGAACACACAATGTCCGGCCAAATCCCAAATGCCGGAAGAAGTAGAAGTAACAACTCAAGGAAATCGCCTCAGACTTAACGCCGAAAGGATAAAAGATCTGGTACAAAATTACAAGCTGAAACTCCACAACACGGCTGACAGGCGTACAATGGAACCAGACTATCAACCCTTGTTAATCCAATACAAGAAAAAAAACACAAGGGTTCAGGCAAAGGACAAGCCCCAAGGTCATCAACAGTACGATAAACAACTGGTACTCAGGCGCCGAGAACTGAGAAAGCTAAAACGTGCTGTAAAAAAACTAAGATCGATAGACATGGAAAAAAAACTAAGAGAAGAAACAGCAAAATACAAAGCTTGGCTAAAATCCCACTGCATAATACTATACCAACAAGACTCAGAAGAAATGCTCAAAAAGGTAATGGGGCGAAATTCTAGAGACTTTTGGTCACTCATAAAAAACTCGGACAACAAGCAGGCAAACAAGCTAGTCAACGCAGTAAGCGAAGAAAGATGGACGACTCATTTCTTCACCCTATTTCAAAGTCCTGACAGCCCACAAACATCAAACATCCCCAAAAGAAACTTAATTTGGAAAGATATCTCCGACAATGAAGACATAGAGGACGCAATCAAGAAATTAAAGTCAAGCCGCGCACCTGGACCCGACGGAATAACAAACGTCGACCTGAAAAACAATCCAAAGGAATGGGCTGAGTTCATAAGCCTGGTATTCGAAACAATAACAACTTCGAAAACGATACCACGGTCTTGGACAAGGGCCACGGTGGTCCCGATTTTCAAAAAGGGCGACCGAACCAACCCTACCAACTACCGCCCAATCGCATTACTAGACACCATCGGGAAAATCTTCGGCTCACTGCTGTTGAGAAGCTCCCAAAGGTGGGCCTCCACTTCTCCTAGCTGGGATCCTCTGCAAGCAGGCTTCACAAAGAACATCGGAAAACAAGTAAACATCATGATTCTTAACATCATAAAGAACAAAATTCGAGCACAGCAACGTAAGGTCTTTGTAGCATTTGTGGATCTAACACAGGCCTTCGATAAAATTGATCGCAACAAGCTATGGGCAAAACTAGAACAATGGAAGTGTCCTCCCCAAATACTAGAGCCCATAAAGGCATTGCATAGAGACACATCAATGACGGTGAAATTAAACCAAGCCGGAACTCTATCAAAAGAAATTGTGATCAGCAGAGGTGTAAAGCAAGGCTGCCCCCTGGCTCCAGCTCTCTTCACGGCCTTCTTGGGGGACTATAAAGATTCTGGAAAAGATCTCAGAACGTTCCCTCCAATACTGGGTGATACTCCGACCCCTAGACTCCTTTACGCAGATGACATTATTCTCCTAGATCAAACTCCTGTTGGCCTACAACGCCAACTCAACAATTTAGCTAACTACATCTCAGAAAACAACCTTGAAATAAACAAGGACAAAACAAAAATCCTGATCTTCGAGAAATCATCAATTAGGAAAAGAAAATTCCACTGGTCAATGGGGAAAACCAAAATCGAAGTGGTCAAAGAGTTTAAATACCTCAGAGTACTAATCAATAGCTCAGGTATTGAAGCAAGAATGCAGCATAACCTTTGGGAAAAGACTAGAAAACTCACAGCCCAGGGCCGAGCGATGGACAGGAAATTTGGGCGCTTCTCACTGCTCCCAATTATAAAGTTTTTCAAGGGTAAAGTGGTCCCAACCCTAACGTACGGAGGAGAAGCTTTCCTGAAAATTCCAAAATCAATCTGGGACAAGCTAGAAGGCTACTTCTGGCGGGAAGTAATGCGATTTCCGAAATCAACATCGATAGCTGCAATTCGAAGGGAATTAGGACTATCTTCCCTGAAAGCGACAGTGGACGCGAACGAAATGCTGCTATACAGGAAAATAATCTTGCCAGACGTCCCGAACCAGTACAAACTGATTAACCAAGAAATTCAAAGAGGAAGCTGCAAAGCGTTATCTGCCTGGGCGACGCAAAAGGAAAACATTCTAACAGAATTTGGCATCTCTAAAGAAGAGCTTTTTCTCATCCCCAATAAAATCAAAAAGAAAATGAACTTAGAAGATTGGATACTCACACAAGAAAAAGCAGCCGCTAACAAACTCCTCATCCACCTGCCACAACACACAAAAAAACTAAACGATTATCCACTATTCGTTAGAAGATTCCCAGACAAAAGACTAAGACAACTTTTCTTAAGAGTACGATTAAACCTTTTGCCCACTAATGAAATCAGAGCAAGGAGAGGTCTGTCCAACGCGAGTACCTGCAGATTGTGTAAAGACCCCTCAAGAACTGAAACAATACGCCACCTCTTAACACACTGCACAAAAACAACTGACCTAAGACAAGCCTTTCTACTTCCGCTGCTAAAACCTTTTGACTTAAGAGAAGAGGAAGTCTGGTGGACCCGACTCATAAGTGGTAATAAAAACACTTGGTCAATTGCAACTGCAAAGATCATAGACGCAGCTCGAACAAGATGCCTCAACGAAGAAAACTTTTCAGAAAACGGTTAAGAACCTAAACAGATGTCCAACGAAAATCTGCCAGACAACACCGATAACACGGACGCCGAGACCGGCAGAACAACCCGTATTTAGAAACAAAGAATGAAGGACTTCTCTCCATTACACAGATTCAGAATCACTTTTGTAAAATCAAAGAAATTTGATAAACACAAAAATAAAAAATAAAAATAAAAAAAAAATATTTCTGCTTGAGGAGTTGAAGTTTCCGAGTGACCGTCTCCTCCTCAAGGAGGCGAAGCTCGTCTATCTTCTGCCTGGCCAGATCGATCTTCTTGACCCTTCCCTCAGTGCCAGTCTGGGCAGCCCAATCTAAGTGCTGTAGCTCTTCTCTCAATTTTCATCAGAGATCTGCCTTCCACATCCATCCATACTTTAGAGGTTCCATGTGTTAAAATTGCAGCAAAAATGGGTGTTTACACAGAAAATCGCGGCAAAAAGGCTGTGGTTTTGCCGCTGCAATCCATGTAAAGGATGCGGGGGACACCCCGCAACCCCCGCTCCCCTTAAATGGTATAATGGGGTACACCTTTACCGGGTCAAACCACAGCATTTTTGCTGTGATTTTATTACTGCATACCACTTTAGAAACCTTGAAATCCGTCCCCCTTCTTAACCAGTACCCCTACTCCCGCTTTCTTCAGTGGGCCGGACCCCCAGTATTCCATCCCCACTCTGGGCTGTATCACTCCTCGCTCTTCACCACAGGCATATTTGGTCTCCTGCAGAAAGAGCACTCCGAAATTCTCTGCGCACTGAAGACCTTTTTGTAGGGGAGTTGAGCCCTTTGACGTTATATGTGCAGACCCTAGCAAGAGCCTCCTCTGGCCTATTAGACGTTACTGCCATCACTTATCTGGGACTTGTTGCATGTTCTTAATTAGCCTTAACATATCTGAGCTCCATATCGGCGCAAAGAGACCACTTATCACATATTTGCATAACACTGTATATCTCCCCCCCCTTCACAAACTTTCCCCTCCCGCCCTCAGGCCACCCAGCGGCGTCCAAAGCAGCCTGATTGAGTTCCTCTGGCCAGAGTCGGACCACCAGTGGGAGCAGGAATCACTCCGGTCTCTTCACAAAACCAACACTTAACTTGTTGAGCCCCCTTCCAAACCCCCCACCCCCATTCCTCAATTGAATCTTCACATCATCACTTTCCATCCTCATGTCAGTTTTACTCTGGCTCATACCTGAGCGCCCCTTGGCCACCAAAGATAAGACATATGATCGCAACCATGTCCGCCTCGTTGCCAATACATCCTCAAGAGATATCTTTCCCCTGCCTTTGTTCCTTCGAGAGTCATATCTCTGCATCCGGGGATGCGCTCACCCTCCTGAATTTTCTGGAGCCTGGGATCCATCTCCTCCTCTGGCCTTTTATGCGCCATTGCCTGTCATCTTCACCTCTATCTCCTTGATTCGTTTCACCTTCCCGGCCACCTAATAGGTCGGCCGTACAGCTCCGGATGTCATTTTTTGATCTCAATCTGATTGTGTTTCCCACCCATTCAAAGGTGAGAGAGAAGGGGTAACCCCATCTATATCGCACTCCCTTATCCTTCAGCCACTTGGTGAGTGGAATGCACTTCCTTCTTATCGCCAATGTGAGAGACAAGAAGTCTTGGAAAATCGAGACCCTCGCCATTTCAAAATGAATGTCTGCACTTCGCTTGGCCTTTTCTAGAACTCTGATTTTATCGGCGAAGTTATGAAATCGTGCCAGGACTGTCCTCTGAGGCCCACTGCGGTCCCACCAGCTCTGTGTATGTGATCTAGCTTTGGTTCATCGATGGAGTCGTCCTCAAAGAGTATTTTCATGAGAGCGTGGAGGGTTCTCTTTAGATCTTGTTCAGTTTCCCCTTCCCTCTCTGGGATACTGAAAATACGAATGTTATTGCGCCTCTCCCGGTTTTCTAAATCGTCCATTTTCATTCGAGTTTCCTCCTCTCTAGCCTCGATGTCTGCAAGTCTCTGATCCATTTGTGTTTCCAGCGTGGCAAGAGAAGTCTGGTTGTGCTCCACCTCTTCTATTCTCTCTACCATCTTGTCTATCCTCTGTGTTATTTTATCCACCTTTGCACCTATGTCGGCTCTCATACTTTTTATCTCGCTCAGTAGGTCCGCAATGTCTGCTTTAGTCTGCTTTAATAGCGGCTGTCTGCGCTCCTGAGGTTGCCATCGTGGACAGCGTAAGGAGAGAAACTATATGATGCAAGCTTCTCCTTGACGTTCATATGTTTGTAGTTCAGGTTCTTCGAAGGGGGTGCGTCCGGTGGAACTTGGTGTTCACCTAAGATCTTGTGCAGGTCTGGAGAGGCTAGCTAGCTTCCTCCGGTGGAGAAGAGGGCACACGCCCCTTGATTGATCGGGGTCCAGCCTTCTCGGTCGTGGGTGCTGGTTCTGATCTGTGGGCAGAATTCTGTGGCCAAGTCGCGGCACCTTTAAGGAGAAGGCCGGAAGCGTTTGGTTACCACTTTATCCCATAGGCGGGACCATCCCCAGATCTGGGTAGGCTTCAGGACAATGGCTCCTGCTAAGAGTGGTTTCTTGCCAGAGTGCGAGGAATTACTAGCTTCTCCTGGAGTTCTACTACCAATCTCCTGTGTTAATAGTTTTTCATGGAGACCATACACTGGCTTTGGGCTTCAATCTCCCACCTTCCTGCAGCAGCTTACCACTAGTGTCTTTTAGTCTGGTGGAATGAGCACTGTTGCGTCGCCCGGGGGAAGAAGCATCACATCTTAATCTACGGGGCCTCAGTATTGTTATCTACGACCCCTATCTGTGAGTACAAAAGCCAACGTTAGAGCACAGGGCGGGTTTCCTTCAGCACGCGCCGTAATGAAACACCACTTGCGGGGGGACCTTAGTTTTGTATTCACTTATAGTACAGTTAGACTCAGTGCAGCCTTTTGGGCGTCGATAGCACTATCATGATCAGGACTGCTCCCGGCCCGGCTAGCTTCAAAATGATTCCAGTCTCTCAGAATTTGTTACCGAGCCTGCACCCCACTCATGGCCAACCCCTGAATGTTTTACGCCGCCCCTCGTGCTGTCCTCGATACATTTGGGGGGGGTTACTAATGAGGTGGTACAGGAAATCGCGTCGTGGGGTCCCGGTTCAGCCAGGCAGACACAGCTGTGTTGCGCAAGTGCTCATGTGCGGATGTCCAATGTTCAACCTTGCACCGGGAGAACAGGTCCTGGGAAGGCCTGATCCCTTGGATGTGATTCACGCTCCGCGGATGGGATCGTGTTGGAACCATAGTCTCCCAATATGTCCTTTACTTGTATATCCCCAGCTCCCAACTTCAAAGACACCCCGGTGCGGCCAGGGTCCATTCATACGCAGTGGAATTTTGCTCTTAAGGAGAGGACCCGCGTCTCCAGCTAGCAGCGGGCGGGTTAGTGGGTGGACCGTTACAATATGGTGGAGAATGCATTCTCCCTTACACTTCGGGGGGATTACCATTGTAAATGTACAGCTCCCCTGAGTCTGCGTGCTCTGGACGTCTAGCAGACTGTGGGGACACTGGTCTGCATCAGAGCGATGTACAGAACCGAGGCCACTAGTATCTTCCCTCCGGAGCTGTGATCCGCTCCGGTAGAGCCGCAACACACCTCGGGGCAGGATCACAGTAAGTGCCAACTTCGCACACTGTGCCACGGGGGTGGGGATCACCAAAGAATGTTGCAGCTTTTATTCGAGGTTCCCTCTGTGTAGGCCATGCCTCATTCCAAGCGTCGTCAGATACAGTTTGCGTCTGAACTTGTCGAGGTTCACGTGAGGCCAGTGGTCACTACGTAGCAGGGTGGCAACTTCAAGGATGCAGGTTTCTTCACGATTTCTGGTCCGATTTCGTCCGGATTTTGTTTCCTCACTTGCCAGACCCCATCCCACACGGCAATCCTTCGACTTCTCTGGGGGGCCTGTAGTGGGGGCTCTACCCGCTTTTCAGTGAACACGGGCCGGAGCTCACACAGAGAAGTCGCTCATCCGTGCGCCCCTGGTGGCCAATCCCTCTTCTCTTTTTAAGTTCCATGGAACACAAAAGCTAGACTGGGAATGCTCATTCGAAGGACTCTGGCTGGTCCTCTTTGTTGAAACTACAAATACGAATAGGCCCTAGGAGAGGCCAGCGTGAAGTGTCAGTGGTCCTACAAGGGCTAGGTCAAACCCCTTGTACAATCGAAAGCTTTTGACACATTGTCAAGAGGAAAGCTAAGGGAAGTGAATCCTGCGTTGTGATAAAGCAAAGTGATCTGTTTCTCTGGTAAATGTGAACCCGGCTGAGGGATACCTGCGAATTGGGGTGAATCATAATACACCCGTGAACAGTGTGTTGACAAGAGTGAACCGATCGAGGGATGTCCAAAGTGAATGATTGTTTAAAAAGACATTGAGACTTTCGAATATTACAGGTGATGATATTTTGAAGGAAAGGCTGTTGTGAACCCGACTGAGGAAGGCTGCTGTGAACCCGACTGAGGGAGGCTGTTGTTGAAAGAAGGATCAGAGCCTGGCTAAGGGGGTTCCAAGGGGTGCAGAATAATCGCCCAGCGTGAAGATCAACCAAAGGAACTTTTTGTTTGTTGTTTATGGTCCATCAGGCCCTCTGAGGCAACAGACTTTGCATAAAAGAGACTTGACCCCAGAAGGTCTTGATATCGTTGAAAGGAACTGTAAGCTCGTGCTGGAGAAGCCCAGGAGTGTGCTGTCCTCAAGAGTCCCGCCTTGTCCCGTGCTAAAAACGTGGGGAAGGGAGACCCCAGCTATACCATCCTGACATCATTTTTGAGAAAACCTCTTTCTTTTCATGTGAACAGTATCCCACACTATTTTGTAGCATAGCGGTAAGGATTGGCAATAGTTTTTTTTTTTTTTTCAGTAAAGGCCCTTTTTATTTGACTAGACTCCACTTTGCATATGGTCTTTCCACTTTTGTAATTGCTTGGCAGGCGAAGAACAATGGTCTGGAGGGTTGCACAGAGCCAATGCCAGAGGTTAATATTTATTCAAAACCTTCCAGCCATCACCTCTTTTGTTTTGCTCTGAATCTGGGAAGCCACAGTTGAACAAACATAATCGTATCCTTGGGAATAATTGCAGCACTGTACCAGAAGTCTAAGCAGGGCTGTGATTCGTACAGCCAAAAACAATGCAAAAAGGCAACATTTTAAAACACTAAATACCTATCAACTGTGAGAAACCAAAGGGTGTCTCACTTACTAGTCCCCGGGGATCTCTCTCTCAGGTGGCCAAGGTACAGCCATCGCCTTTGGATCCAGACCCTGGTGGTGGACCAGTGTGGGAGGATCACTTGGGTGTGGGGGTTCTTTGGGGAGTGGGGTGAGGCAACCGATGGTGCGATGCAGTATCCCTCTCCTTTCCCATGCTCATACCCCATCCTATTTTACAGGATTCTGCAGCGTCCCAAACCCTGACCCCTTTCTACACAAACACTGGGCTGAGGAAGAGGACGACAAAGTAAAGAGGCTAACACTTACAGATCTCAATAGACCTGTCCCGTTAATCGGGTCTGGCTAAGTCAGGCACTTGACCTTAATCACATACATCTAATACTCATTAGCTCCCCCCACACGGATAAAAGGCGGAATATGGAGACACACTCTGAGCAAGGTGAGACATGAGAAGGAGCAGATCTTCTGGGGCGAAGGCGAACCCACTGGAGCAAGACGACTGATCGAGGGACCAGAGCGAAGGGTAGGAAAACCCTGAAGGTCCCTGCAGGAGGTTGTTGCCTCTGGGAAACCATGGAGGATACGTTGTGAAAGCCAAATCCCAGACAAGAAGAAGCCTGCATTGTGTTTCAGGGATGCCAGCAGCCCTCCCAGGTGAACAACAGAGTTGGGGAGGCGAGGCCAAGCCTGTGGTATCAACCTTGACTCGTAAATTAAAAAGCCGCAGAGACATGAAAGGAATGCACACAACCGTTGAGTTTGCGAAAGACATGAAAGGCCGGTTTGTGTCAAGGAAATATTTAAGCATCAACAGTTGAATTATTGAAGGTTGAGTGCATGCTGATGAATAAAGGAATTGGAATCAAAGTAATGCGTGATCCGGGTTCCTATTATGCCTCTATAGATGGTTTAAAAATACATTGGTACTACATTCCCCGGCTAGCCTTGGGAGAAGTCATGATGCATGTAAATATATACATGGGAGTTAATACTGCTGTCACTGCGGATGATTAAACTGAATCTGCATTCAGTAGATGGGCAAAAATGGAATATTTGAAATTTGTAAACTGAAGCTGACTTTGAGAAACATTGAACGCGGCACATGGGAACTGTGTAAAATATGAGAACTACATTACCCAGAAATGCTTGGGTCGAGAAGTACGGTGTGAATGGAAAACGCAAATGTGACTTGATGTTATTAGATCTAAAACAAACAAGCTGAGATATATACAGAGGTAAATGTGCCAAATTGACACTATGAAACTACATTCGTAAAATGGAATAATTAAATAACCAGGCACACAATACGAACGTGGTTAATCATATGATCAAACTCATCATAAAAAACAGGATTTTGAAGATGGCGGCCGTAATTGTGTCCCGCAGAGGAGATGGAAGCCTGCAATGCTGCTGTAAGGTAAGAGGAAACTGGGATCGATACAGCACCGTTTTTTAAAACATAGAGCGCAATAGCTTGAGAAAGATCGATGCGTCACCTCTCTTAGCACAAGTCTTGACATTTGAAACAATGACATATACAAATACAGGCATAATACTCAGTATTTCGGTTTAGGCGAACTACACCTGAAAATCAGTAGAGAGAGGCAAAGAAAACATTGTCTAGAGGAATACGAAAATGTTGAGGACCATATGATTAAGAGAATGGGTAAGAGCTCGCTGGCACTTTGTAAGATGCACCTGTCCACATAGAAACTGATGGAGAGTAATTAAAGTTCTTTAATTTACAGGTTGTTCTCAGACAATATTGAATATACATCAGACCACACGCGAAACAAGCGTGTTAAACACTGCAGAAAGACAGGTAAGGGCTTTTTATAGTTCCTTGCCAGATATCCAGCACAAGTTTTGTATTTTGTAGCAGCAGCACAAGTTATTGGCAAATGGACAGACAATAAATCTTGACTTCTGACTTGTAGGTCGTCCTAAGCCATTTTTTGAGAAAAGAGCAGAGTGTAAGATGAAATAAATGTGCTAAACAATACATGAAGACAGGTAAGAACAATCGTCTAATCTGATAGATGCCGAATAGGAAGAAAAAAGGCTTCTAGAGACGGGGTACTTGTGGTGTTCCCCCTTTGTATTTTTCCCTTTTAGGGTATGTTGAAGGAAACTAAGACGCCCATCAGAGAAACTATGAGACGATCTCCCTAATCCAACACGTGGAAACCAAGACCGAGAATGACAACATTGTCTTTTTTATTTCTGTATTACAATATGATGAACTAATGTCATTATGTATGTCCTGAAGAAAGCGGAAAGGTTACCAAACCCGCTGAAACAGGTCGACAATATGAAGGTGCAGGTGTGATGACCTGAACCCCGAGACCCACAAAACCAGTTGTGAGCTTGGTTAAAGTACATCACCTTTTAAATGAACACTAAAACATTAACCAATCTAATAATAGGATTGTGTTTTAAATGGAATGGGACAAAATGACCGAAGGCAATATATTTTTTTAGCACTCATCAAAAGTAGTGAGAGAGGATAGGGTAAGTTTCTTGTCTATCCTTCACACTAGATAGGCGTTACAACATCGCTTTCTAGGGGGAAAACAACACTGTTAGGGACAGCAAGATTTTCTTTGTAGGGACTTGTAGTTAGATGTAGGGACTTCAGAAGTAGGACTAACTTTCCAACAAAGTGGTTCTGTCTATATTGTGTTGCAACGTAATGGGTGGAGATAGAACATGTCGACCCTATGACTTTAATTGTAATTGAGTTCATGCTGATGAGACACGAAAGAAAGAAAGAAAACCAGCAGTGAACTTAATCAATAACTGTGAAGCCAGTGATGCAGAGTAGCAGAGTGGTCCGGCGAAAGGAACTAGACCACTCAAAAGTCTCTGCAAAATGTTTGATGTCTTGTTATAAAGCAGCAAAGTGAACGAACTATGAAATGCGCAATGGTCAAAATTAACTCTGATGAAAGGGGAATCTAAAAGGTTAATGCTTTAAGAGATGTATTTATTTGAACTTTGTAATTATGGTATGGATCTACCAAGACCAATAGACACTGAGGCAAATAACATAAGGGAGAGTTGACGTGAAAGTCAAAGTGGTCCTGCAGAGGTCTATGGTAAAAATCTTGCACATTCAAAAGTCCTCGACATCGGTGAAAGGTCTGAGTGTGGCTGAGGGAGATCAGGTACTTTTTGTTGAGAGGTCAAAGCCTGACTGAGGGTACCTACGTGAACTGTTGATACCTTGAGAGGTCCGAGCCTGACAGAGGGAGACCTACATGAAATTTTGTTGAACTGTGAAAGAACTTTTTGAAAACTGGAATAAGTGACTTTAACATGGAAGGCCAAGCGGGCCTCGACTCACGTTTTGAACTGCCTGTTTGTTTTGCTAACCTGAGCCAGTGTGTGTCATCCGGTTTACGGGAGCTGCCTTACTCCATGCTGTCCAACGTGGGGAGGAGAGCTGACTCCGCCACCTTCATCCCTTATGTTATAACACTGACTTTCCTTTGCATACACATTCGCCATTACACACTTTTTGTATGTGAGATAGGGCATGCATTAGGTTTTGTTAGTATAGGCCATTTTCTTTGACAGACAGAATAGGACTATGTTTTCTTTATTATTTGATGGTAGAGACTACTCACATCATATCTATAGGGGAAAGTAGGTGTTTTTTAAACCCCAAGAATGTAATCAAGGTTTTGAAACTTGTAGCTCTTGTCAGTGTCGCACTGATACCATGCCTCCCTTACGCAACTTTCACGCGCTTTAGCGGGCATCACCCGCCCTTTTAAGAAACTCTCTTTTTATTCATTTTTAATTTACATGTTTATAAATTTTATAAACGATATAACATAAATCCATAAACATGATTACAACTGAAATTTACAACTAGGTTAATCACAAACAGGTTATTCAAAGCCCTAAACAAAAAAAGGAATATTACAGAATCATTCAATTATATTACAAATCTAAAAATCTGCTCCAGATTTGATCAAATAAATTAATTTTCTTGTCTCTGTGAAAAATTATCTTTTCAAATCTTGACACTTGTTTTAGATCATGCATCCATTCTGAAATCATTGGCCTTTCCTCACTTTTCCACTTCCTCAAGATGATTTTTTTGGTGGAATTTGCTGCCCTGAGAAACCAGGTCCTGTGTGGGAAAGAGAGATCTTCTCCCAGAATTACAAAAAACTCTGTTTAAAATTTTGCTTTGGCGATTCCTTTCCCCCAGATTCAAAGAGCTTACAGCCACATTCTTGCATAGATTCCCCCTCCCTGCCCTCAGACATCTCTGATCCAATTATTTCTGACCATTTTGACAGTAAGTCCTTATTTGGCTCTTTATACTGGTCTAGATTTTTGTACACCTTTTGAAGCCATACCACCTTCAGATTTATAGTCTCTCAGCCAGACCTGCAAACCTCTGCCCTCATCCGGAATCTTGTTCACTAGAGCTTTCTTCAACTTCTTATATTAACCCATTGTGCAATCTTTAAGATCTTTAATCAGAGTCAATCGTTTAAAACTGATCCATTTTCCTCCTTCAACAAGATCCTCCAGCCACTGTACACCTCCCAGTGACCAGTTCGGCCAGAAAAGTCTCTTCCCATCCAACTTAATGTCTGGATTCAACCAGATTGAAGTAAAACCGTTGTCAGAAACCTCCTTACTTTTCTTCCGGAGATCTTTCCAACAAGATAGCTCAGCGGGTTAAGCTGCTGCAATCTTAGCGTGATCTGCAGGTCGCAAGTCCGAATCCCGGCAAGGCCATCTCAGCCTTTTTTTTATAGTTTAAAAAAAAAAACATTTTTATTAGTTTCATAACACATAAACAATGCACCTTAACATGGTGCATACATTACTCAAACCCCAACGTCCCACCTTTTCTTCCCCTCCCCGCCTTTAAAGTCTCTATAAGGGGCCAGCACAGTCCATTAGTCCACAACTGTCTTTTCTTCATAATCCAGGGGGCTATCCGTGTCCAATTTGTCGGGTACCAAGCCCGTTAGTGATGCTATCAAATGCTGCCAGGCCATCAATGTTTCTGCTTCTTCCTCGCCCCCTCTAAATGCTGCCTCCCTCCAGACCACTGTTTTAGCCTCTGCCCACTGCAGGAGGTCCCTCCACCAGGTATCTACCTTGGGTCTCGTCTCGCCTGAGCTTTCCATCCCATGGCTATCCTTCGTTTCGCTAAAATATAGGCCAGATCTTTGAGCTTGCACACATGCTTGAGTTTGCGTGGTCTGGGGAAGCCCCCCACCATACGTGCCCACAAGGAGTCTACCACCAGTTCGATCCCTTTGGTAGCCAGTCGGTCTGCTATTTCTCTCCAGTATCTCGCTATTTTGGGACAAGCCCAAAACATGTGTACCATCCCGGTATTTTCCACCCCACATTTCGGGCACCGCTGTGTAGCCACATTTGCCAACTTAGCTATTCTCTGGGGGGTCATATATGCTCCATGAGTGATATACAGTTGAATCTGTTGTAATCGGGCATTCCTCGACACTTTTTTTATGGTACCCTTGCATTCTTTCCCATAGACCATCACTTATTGTCTCCCCACTGTCTTCTTCTCAGTCTTGCCTCGTTTGAACCACCTCTTTTCCCACTTTAGACATCAATAATTCGTAAATTCTGGAGACCTTGTGTCCCCCATCTGACACTGCTTGGAACATTTCTATGACCTTGTCTGGCTACTGGGCCAGTTCTTCTTCCGACCACGTCTTTTTTAACATTGCCATCAGCCTCACATACGTGATATACTGCCCACT
This sequence comes from Ambystoma mexicanum, assembly GCF_040938575.1. Classification (NCBI taxonomy): domain Eukaryota; kingdom Metazoa; phylum Chordata; class Amphibia; order Caudata; family Ambystomatidae; genus Ambystoma; species Ambystoma mexicanum. Next base: position 1,266,842,049 of record NC_090932.1, read on the forward strand.
GTGTAGGCCTGTGTCCTCTCTTAGGCTATCAAACTCTATTCTGCCACCTCCTTGCCACAAATCCCCAACTGTTGTCACCCCCACCAGTTCCCAGTGTTCCCTTATGGCACGTCTCAGTTGGTCGTCTACCCCCTGCAGTGTCACCAAAGGGACCTGCGGGGAGCACAGTGTCCGGCTTCCCAACTTTACGGAGGTCCTATGCCAGATCTTCTTGCTCAGGGTCAGTAATGCCGCTCTCCGACTTTTCGGTGTCTCCGTAACCCACATCCATTCATTCAGGAAGTATGGTGTGCATTCTGCCCTCAATAGTCTGGACTCTGATGTGGTGTCATCAGAAAGCCATCTAGCTACATATTGCAATTGTCCCGCTAAGTAGTACACTTCGAAGTTGGGCAGTTTAATACCCGCCCGATCATGTGGGTTTTGTAATTTCCATAGGGCTACCCGATTCCTAGTGTTATGTTATAACCCTCTGCACATATTGTGGAGTTTATTGAAAAAATGTTTAGGTATTGAGTATGGGACATTTGCAAAATTGTGTAGCAGCCAGGGCAATACTGTCATTTTAAGCAATGCCTTCCCATCATGGTGAGGGGCAACCTTGTCCAGAATGTCATGCTGCGTTGGATCCCCTCTACTGCTTTCTCTGTATTATTCTTGTGTTCGTCTTCAACCTTATGATACACATTTACCCCCAGGTATCTAAAGGTGTCTACCACCCATTCGATCTGTAACACTGGTAGCGTATCGGGAGGCATTCCCGTATATCTCCCTAGCAGGAATATCATGGACCTCCGTGGGTTTACCGTTATACCTGATAATAGTGCATATCGATCTAGTACCTCTAGTATATATTGTAAGTTTTTTTCAGGGTATCTCAGATACAATAGCATGTCATCTGCATACAATGATATCAGGTGCTGTCCACCTTTCGTTGTAATGCCCACCTCCCAGTATTGGTATCTTCGGTATGCTGCCAGTGGCTCCAGCGCCAGAATAAACAGCATCGGGGACCAGGGGCAGCCTTGTCTAGTTCCTCTGCCTAGCGTCCACCTTTCCAAGACCACCGACCCTGTCTTCACTCTGGCGATCGATACACTGGTCCTATCCCAAACTTCTTAAGAACCGCTAGTAGCCAGGACCACTTAACAGAGTCAAAAGCCTTGACTGTGTCTAGTGAGACTATCGCCATTTCCTGGGTGCTTCCAGCGGTCTGGTCTATAACGTGGTGCAATCTCCTAAGATTATCCTAAATGCTTTGCTGGGGGACATATCCCGTTTGGTCATGGTGTATCAGGGTGCTGATCAGTGGTTTCTGTTTGCCATCACCGCAGTAAGGATCTTACTGTCCTGATTTAACATCGACAACCGTCTATAAGATCTGCAGTCAGTGTCTATTTTGCCCGGCTTGAGAAGCGGGATGATGACCGCTTCCCTCAGAGTCTCCGGCAGCCTGCCCTGTTGAAACCCCTCATTTAACATAGCCAACAGTGGTGGAAGCAGGTCTGCCATGTAAGTCTTATAAAATTCGCTTGGGAGGCCATCGGCCTCTGGCGCCTTATTGGTGGATAGGTTACGGATTATATGTTCCAGTTCCTCCAATTCCAGTGGTACCTCCAGCCTCTCGAGCCTGGGCAGGATGATATCTTCCAGCACTCCGTTTGTATCAATTTCCTCTGCCTCTATTTTGTCGGTATATCATTTACGATAGTATTTCTGAAGGCACTCATTTACCCCCTTTTGTGTGTCTTCGAGTATGCCATCCTTGCGGCACATCTCTCGGATCACTTGTCTTGTGGTCTCACTCTAACACAACCAGGCCAGTAATCTGGCTGGTTTATCCCCTTCTGCATGTTGTCTCTCTATATATTTTCTATAGTTGGTTACATAATCTCTCCCAGTGGGATTTACATTTTTCAGTTAGGTGTTTTATCGCCGCTGTCTTTTCCGGGGAGTCCAGTCTCTCTTGTATTTTACCCTCCATCTCCCTATCTGTGGTTTGTAGGTCTGCCATTATGCCACCCAGTAGCCCAGCTGACTTCGATATTGCTGCTCCCCTTATCACCACCATAAATGTTTCCCAGAGTGTGCCAGCTGACTCAACACTTCCATTATTTATTCAAAGTACTCCTGTATTGCCTTCCTAAGATCTTCCCTGAATATGGTATCTTTGAGAGCTTCAGCTTGAAGTCTCCATGTCGGCATCCTGGGCCTAGGCGGTGAGATCTGCCATGTCGCCATCAGTGGCATGTGGTCTGATAGGACTGCCGCTTTGTATTCCGCATACTTAATCTGCTCCACCACGGAACTAGACACTAGTATGTAGTCTAACCTGGTGTATAAGTCATGCGGGGCTGTGTAATGGGAGTACCCTCTGCAAGCGGGGTACAGCTTCCTCCATATCTCAGTGAGCTTGAACTCTCGTATAAGTGTGGTCAGGGCCTTTGCCGCCGGGCTATGCTTGGTTCTTTTGTCATCTGATCTATCCATCTTGGAATCTAGTGTGCAGTTAAACTCCCCCCCGACTATGACCGCTCCTTCCATGTATGGGCTAACAATAGCGTACAGATTTTTTTTTTTTAATCAAAGATTTGAATTGATTTTACGACATAAAAGAGAACAAAAAAACATTACATTCATCTCTCCATCTTCCAGGGCAGGGAACAAGGAAATCTTCATACAACCAGCGTTTGCAGGAGGGGGTAAGGAAAGAGAGAGAGAATGCAACAAGACGGAGAACTAAAAAAAAACAAAAAAAAAAAACATCATAACTAAAATCAGGGACTACTGCCCAACGGGCCGTCTCATTTGGCAAAAGCAAGGACAACTCATGGCACAGTCTATACATATTTACTTTGCTCACTCGGCATCGCACAGCCCTTTACCACCTAGCGTAGAGATTCTTGAGATAATATGCAGTATCATTGTTCGGGGCATAGATATTAATCAGGTTAACCATTGCATTACTCACCATCCCTTTTACCAGCAGCATTCTTCCATCTTCTCTTACTTCCTGTTGCAACAATTTGAACAGGACGTGGGGCGCAATCCATATAAGGACTCCCCTAGCATATACTGAGTATGTGGCACCTATTGTGGTCCCTTTCCATTTCCTCTTCATCAACTCTAGCCTCTCTTTAGTTAAGTGGGTTTCCTGTAGCATTGCTATGTCTATCTTTTGCCTGTGTAGATACATCATAACTTTGTTGCGCTTAATATAAGTGTTTAACCCGCGTATATTCCAGGTCACAATTCTAAGGTCCCCCATTTCAACTATATCGTACTCTGCCCACCCTTCTCCCCATCCTCTTCCTGTACAGATTTAGTTGCGATTGTAGACATCCCGCACTGTGCTCTTGTTTCATCTTTGTTATTCCCTCCTTCCTCCCTCTCTCCCCTTTCAACTCCCAATACTAGCTTGTTTCCTACCAACTACCACTGCAAACTCCCCAAATCCCCGACCACCCACCTCCCATCCCAACACTCGCTCCTTTGTTAACCCCTCTACACGCAGACTCCCCTACTCCCTTTCCCATTCCCCAACTCCCTCCCCGCTCCCTCCCAACTTCCCCAACCAGTGCCCAGCTCCATCCCTGGATCTCAGGCGCCTCCACATCTAGCCCTTTCCTCCAGTGTACACCTATGCACCGGGCCCAGTGGGGTTGGACTATCCTACTGATGTCCTATCTAGTAATCTAAGCTATGGGGGTAGCGATACACTTCTACTGTTGTCCTGCATTTATTTCCATCCCACCATATCCCATTCCTTTCTTCTTGGGGTTTATAATACGGTCTATATCGTATCTCACGTGCAGCCTTACTACGTTAGTCTTCTTTAATGTGCCATGGCAAGGAAAGGCCTATTTATCCCAGCGCAGCGGTAAGTGTCTCAGCAACCTCTAATTTCTATTTATCTGTTTGTCCAGTGTCAGTTCATCCGCATCCGCTGGGCAGTTCTGCAAGTCCATCCATGCTGTCGCCTCCTCAGAGGTGTCAAAAAAATATGTCTTGCCCTCCCGGATCACTTTCAGCTTCACTGGGTACAGTAGCATGTATTTGTACCTGGCGTATCGCAGTCGCCTCATCACGGACACATAGCTAAACTGCTGTCTCTGTACCAGGAACATGTAGTCCGGGTAGGCCGTGATGGTTGCGGACTCTCTGCTGATCGTCCCTCCTTTCCGGAGTGTTCCAATATTCTTTCACAATCTTTATTATTCAGGATCTTGGCAATGAGCGGTCTGGGAGGGGTTCCCGTTTTTTTTGGCCTCCTGGTCAGGGCCCTGTGCGCCCTCTCCACTGCGAAGCCCTGGGAGAGCGCGCCTGCACCAATCTCCTGCAAGAGCATGGTTTCTGTGTAGTCTGTCGGGTCCAAGCCCTCAGTCCCCTCGGGTAGACCGACAATGCGGCTATTGTTCCTGTGGACCCGTCCTTCTGCCTCCTCTGCCCTGGCCTCCAGGTTATGTACTTGTTGTCGGAGTGTCGCCACTTCTCTGGTGTTGCCAGCACTAGTATTTGTGTTGGCCGCCGTGTCTTTCTCCAGTTTCCTGGTGCGTTCCGATAGCTTCTTTATGTTTTGCTGCAGGAGATTCACGTCTATGCAGACGGCGTCTATTTTTTGTTCCAACGAGGTTCTCAGTTCGGCTATGGACGCGTCCATCCTACTCACCCAGGAAGTCTTCAACTCAGCTATGGCATCCAGGATCCGGTGATCGTCTCTCGCCGGGGTCACTTCCAGTGGTGCTTCTTTTTTCTTGGCTCTTGCTTTGTCTGGCCCGGAGGGGATCTTGGCGAACTCTTCCATTGTGGGCTGTTTGCTCTTGGCTTTGCCAGCCTTAGCCACCATGCCCCCCCTCCCTTGGTGTGCTCTGGTCCTGCCCGGCGATGCCGTGTGATGTGTAGTTATTGTGGCCAGCCTGTTGGCGTGCCCTTCTTTGCCGCGGCCTGTACCGTGACAGTCGTGCCCGTTTCCGGTCTCCTCCGAGACCCTGCAAGTCTTATGCGATCTTGGCCCGTGTCTGTACCAGGCCCCAGAACTTGCTGCTCTTCTGGCCACTTGCCTTCTCCACTTTCCTGCAGTGCAGTTAAGTCTATGCTTAAATGGGTCCTATTGCTCTTGTAGGGGTGATCCCCTATGTCTCCATCTCCAGGCCGGGTTTTGTCTTGTTTCTGGCGTGGGATAGCTCTCGCCTCTGGGGGTATCTGCACGCTTTATTGTGCAGGGCACTGCTCGGTTAAATTGCTGCTATTAATGCTGCCTTCTTGTGCCCTCTTTTATCATTTGGGCAGTTGACCCGCACAGGGCTGCGTTATGGCTATTGTATTGCCCCAGTGTGCCCACCTTGTTTCAGTGTCTGGGCTGCACTGTCTTCTCGACTTTCCCCCAGCTTATCTCCGTCGTATCAGGGCATCCTTTGCTTACTTCAGTCCAAGCCTGCTCCCCCCCGTGTCACCGGCACCTGGGCAACAAAGTGTCTATGGCCGCAAGCTGGGTGTGGGGCTTTTGATACTTTCTTGCGTGTCGCTGTAGCTCGTGTCAGTTACCGGGCTCAGGCTGCTGCACGTCTCGTCACCCGACCGTGGTCCAGCCTAGGGCCATTACACGCTGTGTTCGTCCCCGGTCTCTCGCATACATTCACCCTGTCTCCGCCGCGGACCATGCAGCGCATTAGCAATATTGGAGCATTCCGATCATTCAGTACGGGTTGTTTTCGGGCCCCAATGTTTATTGTGAGTGTGGCACTGTGTTTTTGTGGCCCACAGCGTGCCTGTACCAAGCTTCATCTTCGCTAAATTGCCATCAGCTGTTCGAATAATTCTTGCCCGGCACTCCTCTTTGTTCTTCAGGCGGCAGCCATTTTCTCGCTAGCCGCGATCAGGTCCTCCAGGCTGTCCATGCTTGTAATACTGTTTCTGCCTCGAGTGCTCCACTTTAGCGTCCCTCCTACTGCCAGGAGTCATCCGCTGCACGATCCTCCAATGTGGGGTTGAGTGCTTCAGTCTTCTTGCGGTTCTTGCCAGGATTATTTTCGGATCGGCGGGAGCTGCCACAGGGACATGTCCGCTTACATGGGGCTCAAGCCACGCCCCCAGGCCAACTCAGCCTTTCATCCTTCCGAGGTCGATAAATGAGTACCAATTTCGGTTGAGTGATATTGTATGTAAATATGTGCTCTGTAAAGGGCTTTGGATTAAGGCGCTATATAAATAACACATCATTATCCTTATCATAAATGTAGTTGGTGGAAACGATTTGTAGCCAGTTCCATCCACCATTGACAGAATTGCTCTGGGGGAAAGTGGAGAAGATCTACATGCCTCTGCCATTGACCAGACATCATTTGAATTTTCTATGAAAGGAACTAAATGTCTAGCCCCAAATGCCAAATGATAGTTTTCGAAGTCTGGAAACCCCAGACCACTGCATTCCTGTGAAAGTTGTAGTTTCCAAAGTTTTAGATGTGGCTGTTTACCCTCCCATAGGAAGGTCTGGATCAAGTTCTCAATTTTCTTCAGAAAGCACTTCTTAATCTGCAAGGGGATCATGCTTAGAACATAGTTAGGCATGGTGTTGTCATCCATTTTAATTGCATGCACTCTCCCACATAGATTTAATCGTAGCTCATTCCATCTTCTTAAGTCTGACTCTAAATTTTGGATCACGTGTGATGGATTGACCTCCATCATTTTAGACACATCTTTAGGCAACCAAATCCCAAGATATCGCATCTTGTCAGGACACCAATTGAAAGCAAAATTCTTCATTGTCAAGACCGAGCATGATTTTGACGCCTGCAATGCTTCGGATTTCGACCAGTTGATCTTGTACCCCGAAACCCTGTGAAAAATGTCAATTTGGTAAATTAGCGCTGGGATGGAAGGCTCCACATTTTGGATAACCAGCTACATATCATTGGCATAAAGCCAGACATTTTGACAGGCTTCTCCATAATGAAAACCTTCAATTGCCCTGTCTTCTCTTATCTTCACAGCCAAGAGTTCCATTGCGATGACAAATAAAAAGGGTGACAGTGGGCAGCCTTGTCTTGTCCCCCTTTCGAGTTCAAATTTGTCCGAGACCAGGCCATTGGTGTTCACACTAGCTGTAGGTAATGAATATAATAGCCTTATCCAATCGATCATATTTTTCCCAAAACTGAAAACTTTCAAGGCTACCAGGAGATATTTCCACTCTATCCGGTCGAAAGCCTTTTCTGCATCCATCGACAACACCACCACATCTTATCTTCCGTATGTTCCTTGCTTTCGAACAAAGTCAACAAAAGTCTTCTCATATTATCCGAGGCATGCCTCCCTTTTACAAAGCCTGTCTGACTCTGATCAATTATATCCGATAGAGAGGCCTCCATTCTCAAAGCTAAGGCTTTCGCAAAGATATTATTGATATCGATGCATGCCTCATAGACTACCGTCAATCAAACATGAGTGTAACATGGCCAACATAAGCAACTCTGACCCACCAAGCTCCATACCCACCCATATAAATAATTTTTCTTTAATCCGAAAAAATAAAAACCTGGTGTTTTGAACCTCCCTTGTCCAAAAAAAGTTGATCACAATGACAATAAATTAGTCACAAAAGAACATTAAATGTAATATCTTTTTTTTAATTTGTTTATTTATAAAACAGCACACAGGTGATCACATAAGTTAACAGTTAGCTGCAGCACCACACCTCGGTATAATGAAACATTACCCCCATCCCTACCCGGTTACCCCATCTGTTAGCTTAACTCTCAGTCCGTCTGGGCCGGACTGTGCGCCAATTGTTCGTTGTCCGAGTGCAGGGCCCACGCAATTAGGCGTGGTTTGTACGTCCGCGCCGGATAGTTCCGGTCATCAACAGTGGTGCCCAAATGTTCGCAAAGCGGTGGAGGTTGCCCGCCCTGGCTGCAGTCACCTTCTCGGCTATCAGAATATCCTACAGCTTAATCCACTGAGCGTCATTAGGGGGTCTTTGGCCGACTTCCAAGTACGGGCTACAGTGATTTTTGCTGCCAGCAAGAGTTGGGTTATGAAGGCAGCCTTTCTGCCTTTCTGCCCGTTCTCGGGTAGGAGCCCGGGACCGGGACCCCAAGAAGGATGTTTTCGGGAGCTAAAGGGGTGACCACTTAGGTGATGTCTTTTATCGTGGCAAGGCATTGGGACCAAAATTCTCTAACCTTAGGGCAGGACCACCACATATGGAAATAGGACCCTGGAGATCCGCAGAGACCCCAACATTGGGGATCTAGAGCCTGATGAAAATGGTGCAGGCGGAGTGGAGGAGGTAGTACCATCGTAGAAGCAGTTTATGTGCACACTCCCGGTTGGTGATACAGAGGGAGGAAGTCCGGTTTCTCGACCAAGTGTCTGCCCAAGTCTGATCCTCTATGTTGTGTCCCAGGTCTGCCTCCCATTGAGGCATGTAAGAGGGCTTGGCGACGAAGGGGTCATCTTGCAGTAATTTATAGAGGGCAGAGATCTTCCCCTGGGCTGACAGGTCATTTGCAGTGAGTTCTAGTGGAGTGGGAGCTTGCGTTGCCGCCATTCGAGTCAGGGGATGGGAGCACCAATGCCGCAGTTGAGAATAGGTGAACCTGTCCGTTTCCGCTAACCGGAACACCTCCTTGCTTTGCTCAAAGGAGAGTGTGCTGCCCTCCTCATAGAGTTGCCCTAGAGATTCAAGGTCTCCCATCACCCAATTCCAAAAGTTTGAGGGGCAGGCGCCCTGCGAAAAGGCCGGGTTGTGAAAGATTGGAGAGGATGGACCCAGACCCCCTGGGATCCTTTATGTTTCCGGGCCCAGTCCCAGGCTTTCACCAGGTGTTTAGTAGAGGCCAAAATGGTCGGCCATGTCTGGCCCAGTAAAGGGAGTGACGTATGGGAGATAGCGAAGTGGGAGAGGGATCAATCCCCACCCACTTCGGACGCCCCAAGGTCATCCCCCATGCCTGAAAGTGGGCTAGTTGTGCTGCTATCTGATATCTGTGGAGGGCAGGGACCCCCAGTCCACCCAATTTGGAACTACCCATCATCGTCCTCTGGGGAATTCGTGGCTTTCTGCCTCTCAAGATAAAGCTAACCATCTTTCTTTGTGCAGACGCCGCAGGGGGTAGTGGGATCGAGATGGGCAAAGAGGAGCAAGCATAGAGGAACTGCCAGAGTAGATTCATCTTGCACGCTGTAATGTGGCCTAGCAGCAAAATCTCTTGCGAGAGCCAGCGATTAAGGTCTTTTTCCAGCTCATCGAAGAGGGGGGCAAAGGTTGCCTTATAGACGTCTGCCGGTTCGGCCCGGAATCTGGACCCCCAGGTAAGGTAACGATTTGACACTCCATTGTATTGGGCATTGATTCTCAAGGGCTTCTCTTTCCCCTGGGCCTAGCCCCACCGCCAAGGCCACTGACTTCCCAAGGTTGATGTCAAAACCCACCACCCTCCCGAACCTCTGAATTTCGGCTAAGGCCAGCTTCATGGAAGCCGCGATGTCATTAATGGTCAACAGCACATCGTCGGCCTAGAGGGCAATCTTGTGTTGAAAGGGGCCTACTTGTGGACCTTATCAGGGGGTTCAGGCAGATGCGTTGGGCCAAGGGCTACATAGCCATGGCAAACGGCAGGGGTGATAGGGGGCACCCTTGTCGCGTTCCACACGTGAGAGGGATCGGATCAGATAGATGGCCATTGACTCTCAGGAGAGTGTTAGTGGACTGGTAATGAGCTAGGACCAGCTTTTGGAATGTTGGGCCAAAATGAAAAGCTTCAAGGGAAAGGCGCAGGAAAGTCCAGTCCACTCTATCAAAGGCTTTGATTGCGTCCAGGGCCAGCAGGGCAAGTTGCCGAGATTCTTGGTTAGCGACATCTAATAAGTTCAGTGCTCTGCGGATATTGTCTCTCGTTGACCTATGAGCTATGAAATCTGTCTGGTCCGGGTCTATAATGTCAGGGAGGACAAGTGCCAAGCGATTAGCTAGGATCTTAGAGTAAATATTGGAATCAAGGTTTAGCAAGGAGATGGGCTTATATGAGCTATTGTCCCTGGGGTCTTTTCTGGGTTTGAGAATGAGGACCGTGATTGACTCCTGCATGGAGGGGATAGTGCATCCCGTGGTGGCAAAGGAGTTAAAGAGAAGTGTCAAGGGAGCCACCAACTGGGGGTGGAAGATTTTGTAAAATCAGCTGGAGTATCCATCTGAGCCCGGGGCTCTAGGCTTAAGGCCCCTAATGACTGCATCGACTTCCTCACCTGTAATGGGGGCCTCGAGATTTTCCCTTGCCGCAGCCTTGAGTTATGGAAGGGCAGCTCCCAGCAGGTAGTCCTGTTGTTCAGTTTGATCTCTTGGAGATGCTGTCATTGTCTCTGAAAGGTGGGCCACTGCCAACCGTAACTTATCTAGTTCCGCAAAGTGGACCGTGCAATGGGGGTCGTGGAGGCCCAAGATGGTGTTTCTTTTTTTGGCCTTGGCGTACTTGTCCACCAGCAGTTTATTTGCTTTATTGCTTTTGGCGTAATACCACTGTTTGGTTTTGGTTAGCAAGTGCGCCGTGGCCTCGGCATAATGCGCCTCCAGTCTCTTCCATGCCGCCTGCAGAGCCCGATAGGATTTCGGGGACCAACCCTTCCGCTTATGGGTGGCCTCCGCTTCAAGGATCTCATTCTCCGGGGCCATGCGGGCTGCGCGTCTGCATTTGTGAAAAGCTGCGTCTTGAGCAATCAGTTCCCCTCTCAGCACCGCCTTCATAGCGTCCCAAGTGTTGGCTGGGGATGTGTCCTCATTCTGGTTTTCTGCGAAGAAAGTTTTTATCGCTCTAGCAATGGAGTCCCCTACCGCCATGTCGTTTAAAATAGGGTCCTACAAGTTCCATTGGTGGTGGGGAGGAGGATCGGGAACATGTGCTTGCAGGGTCAGCGAGACTGGGGCATGATCAGAGGGAACCCTGGGGCCAATGGTGATGTCGTCTGTAAAGGCCAGGACTTTGGGGGAAGCCAGCAGCAAGTCAATGCGGGAGAAGGTTCGGTGCACATATGAGTAAAATGTAAAGTCTCTCTCATCGGGGTGGATTATCCTCCAAGTATCCACGACCTCCAGGGTCTGAAAGAGGTGAAGCAGGCTCTTTGCCAGCTTTAAGTCTCTAGAGGATGGGTGATGTGATCTGTCCATAAGCGGGTCAGGGGCTCCATTGAAGTCCCCTCCAATGACAACTTGCCCCTCTATTAATGGAAGGAGAGCCTCTTCTATCTTCTAAGTCTCGGTAGAACCCCTCCTGGTTGGCATTGGGAGCGTAAGCTGAAATGATGGAGTAGAGTTGGTCAAAGATTAGGCACTTGACTGCGATGAAGCGGCCCTCCGGGCAACGTAGTGAGTCCAGGATTTGCGGTCTGAGTTCTTTCGCAAAGAGGATTGCCGTGCCCTCCTTCTTAGTGTCGTTAGAGGCCAGGAGTTGCACGGGAAAGAGTCTACTACGAAGGCAGGAGACGTCCGCCGGGATCAAGTGAGTCTTTTGCTAGAAGGTCATTGAAGCCTCCCCCATCCTGTAGCCGTTGAAGGATGGATTTCCTCTTCGGGGGGGGGGAGTTTAAGCCTCTGACGTTTAAGGTGACACATTTTAGTATTTGATGCAGGGCAGGGCCTCTGGAGTCGATGCAGGTCCCAAGGGTGTGGGTTGGGGAGAGCCAAAGTCAGCCATTGTTGCGAGGTTCATTCCTAACCGGATCATTCTGCGGTTTTTTAAGTTCCCTCCAACGGAAGGCAAGAACTTCCAACTTTGACCTCCAACGGGGGGGGGGTCAGGATCTGAACCTGGGGGGCCGATGTCATCTCATTGGAAATCCCCCTAGCCAACAGGGCTATTGCCAACCAGACGGGTTAGAATTCACTCCAAGGGAAATATGGTGACATGCACCCTGGAGTGGGGCATGGGCCGCACGGGGCCTGCAGCAGCGTTTGATCATTCGTGTTCCAGTGCTGTGTGTTCCTCAGGGGCACTCCCAGACCTTACTTAACTTTACGATTTCTTTGCCCTCTGAACCAGGATGCCCGCCTCGGATTCTGCAAGCTTGACGGAGGGTGGCTTTGCACCTCCAGGAGAGCCGGGGCGAAGGATTGCTGTAGCATCGTGGAGGTGGCTAATTGTTCCGGAGGTCCTGTAGTGGGAAAACTGGAGGGCTGTTGGAAATAGCCACCAGTAGCGAATCTGATGATCTCTGAGAAAAAGCGTCAGCGGTTGAAGGCCCTACGCTTCTGCAGTGTCAGGAGAGAGAGGTCCTGGAAGATTTGCAGCGGGGAGCCTTGGAACGTTAGTTTGCCGCGCGAGCGGCCTATTGCAGCGATGGCCTCCTTGGTAGTATAGAAATGGACTCTTGTGATCACATCTGGAGGGGAGTCTGGGTCCACTCCAAGTCGTGGGCACAGTCTGTGGGTGCGATCTAATGGGAGCTGAGAATTGTCAAAGTGCAGCAACAGCGACTGAAAGAAATCGCCTACGTACTCAGCTAGGTCCTTCTCAGGAACTGAGGAGGGGACTGCTCAAATCCGCATATTATTACGGCAAGCTCTGTTTTCAAGGTCCTCTTGTTTGAATTTGAGGATCTCGGTTTTGTCCATCAATGTCTGAATTGTGCGCTGCACCTCCACAAGGGTAGTAGTGTGTTCCTGGGCTAGGTCCTCGCCCTCCCCCAACCTTTGCTCGAGGTCTGAGACCCTCTGATCCGTCTTCTCTGGTTTCGCAGTGAGCTCCGACATGCACAAACCTGCAAGGCTTGAAGATCTTCTTTAGTTGCGAGGGTCCCTCTGTCTTCTGGCATTTTTTGAGGTGTAAGTTTTGGGGGGTCCGACTTCTTGCCTCTGTCTTCGGAGAGGAGCATGGTGGAAATGTCTGTTGTCTTGGGAGGCTTAAGGTGTTTGGCCATGGTATCAGGTCTTGTTTCCGCGAGCACAGCAAGTGGATCCAGGCTCAAAGCATGGAGATGAGGGGTAACCAAGGGGGTCCACTGACGGAGGGTAAGATCTGTAGGTTCCGTCCAGTACTATGCAAGGGGGGGGACCCCCAGACGTGAGGGATCTGACCTGGGGGGGCTGGCCCAAAGGTGAAGCAAAGGCTGGAGTGGTTAGTAAAGCCCCTGGGCAGGCCCACGTGGGGTAAGGCAGAAATGGTGCGGGACGAGGGAGTCTAAGCCTCCCCCAGCGGGCAACAGCAGGCTTCAAGCAGAAAACAGGGGAGTGGGTCAGGGGGCCCCAGGAAGCAGCGGATAAGCGGGTGCAGCCAAGGGCCGGCTGAGGGAAGTAGCTCCAGGTGGAGACCGGCCGTCTGGTTAGGGAGGGGGGAGAACCCCATAAAGGCCGCAGTTTTGATTGCTGGGTATCCCCCTAATTATGGGGGGGCCAGGGCTCTCAGATGATGGGGTGGGGGGAGTCCAAGAAATCCTGGGCTGTCAGAGGGGTAGGTCCAGAGGTGGGCAATGCCACGAAGGAGTCTCAGCGCTGGCTCCGCAGGCCCCCACCTCCAGGGTTTGGGGGCCGGCACTGGGCGCAAAAAGAGGTCTGTGTCTTCTTTCCGGATCCAACGGAGGGGGAGGCCCACTAGGGGAGCGGAGAGTGCCTTGGGCACGTTGGGCCCCAGGAGATGCCAGATCAAGGGTGATGCCTCGCGGGGGGGCAGTTGGGGCCAGGGAATGGCCAAACTTTTGATGTACTCCCCCTCCGTTGCCACAGGACTCTCTGTTGGGAGCAGTTGTGCTGCGGGGTCCGGGCGATCTGGAATGAGGCCGTGTGGGGTCACCACGACGACCAAGCTTCCTCGTGGAGTCCGGGTAATCTTGAGGTACTGCACCAGGTTATGAGGGCAGGGGCCTGGCTCATGCGGGGGTTGCATGCCAATGCCGGTCTCTCTTGACAGGGCGTAGTACCAGCCGCGTATGGCGGCCATCTGCGTTGCAAGGCTTTCCGGGTTGAGTGGCGTGTATCGCTGCTTTCCGTGTTTGGGTGCCGAGCCGCTCAGGGGGCTGCGTTTCCCGCCCCGCCTGTGGGCACCGTGGCGGGGGTTCAGAGAGTGATGGGTGTGAGGGTGCTGAGCTCCGCCACAGTCCACCAGGGGAGCCGGCAAGACCTGCGACCCCCTCCGCCAGCACCCAGCTGTGAGTTGTGCTGAGTTGCGCTGGGTCCCACCACGGGGCCGTCTGCAAGGCTGGTCCTGTCTCCCCTTAGTGAACGGGAGCCCCGGAACAGCGCAGGAGGTCTCCCCTCTGTCTCAACTACTGATGCAGGTAATTCCGAGGTGGGGCCTGAGGTGGCCAGCAGGTAGCCGTCCGCAAGCTGCAGGTAACTGTAGCAGGCCACTGATGTAAAGGGCCGATGAGGCGCCCCGGAGGAGCTCCTCCATTCTGCCTGACATTTTGAGAGCTTCGGTGGCGGACACCAGACTCCCCTCGGGACTTAGGGGCTCATTTCACCACCCGAGCAGCCTCAGTTTTCCGCTTTCAAGAGTCACCCTCTGTCGCTCGGGCGGTAGGAACTTTGTTAAATTAGTGCAGGCTGCGGGCTTTGTGCGGAGGCCATCAGTGGAGCTGCCACATCGCTGGCGATCCAGCCCACGCCCCCAAATGTAATATCTTTAAATATATAAAAAGACATTATTTTGTTTAAAAAAATTTATGGAGTTAGATGAAAAGAAAATATGGAGGGAAAATGGGATAAAATGCACTGTAAACACACTTTGTTGATCATAATAAGTAAACTATAATAAACAATAGTTACATTTTCTGTGGTTTAAACAATCTGAGTTGCAATGAAGACAAATAGCCGTGTAGAATGCAGAAATGTTTTCTTGCTAAGGATTTGAAGCACCTTGTGTATCTGAAGTAGTCATGTGGAAGGACTGCCCTTAAATTGTATTGGTTGATTTCTTTTCAGGGCATGATGTACAATCCAAGCATACTTTAATATGCTTATGTGTAAACTTTGAGGTAGGTGCAGGATTGATGCCGTAAATTTCGGAAGAGCACAGGCCCACCCACGACCATTGTGAGTGCAGGGACAAGGTGGCAACTACCTTTTGATAAGGGAGTGGTGAGGGTGACTCAGGATAAAGCAAGCAGAATAGGTCCAGGCCCTTGTCTACTGTGACATGCATATCTTTGTTGCGGTTACAGTGTCTTCAAAGGTTATTATGGAGACACCGGATCTGGGGTGGCCATGTGGGCAAGGGTTGCTAGACTGAACACCCCATTTTGTTGTAAATTGAGTTTGGCTCCTGGGACGTCCAAGTCAGTGGGTCTTTCTACCTAACCACATTGTAAGTGCATGGTCAAAGTGAGAACTGCATTTGATAAGGGATGGTAGTAGATGAGGATGAAGTTGGCAGAAAAGTTCCAGGCCCGCGTGCTGAATGTTAACATACATATGTTGATTCAAACAACATGCTATTCAAGAGGGGGACAAGGTCTTCAAAGGGCAGTATGGTGACACCAGAACTGGGTGGCCATCTGGCCAAGGTTCACTGGACACCTGACCCCTTTGAGGTGTACATTTTCTACGGCACCTGGGACGTGCAGGATAGTGGGCACAGCCAAAAACCCCATTGTGAGCACATGGACAATGTGAGAACTGCCTTTGATAAAAGAGTGGGAGGGGAGGAGGGCAGGAGGAACTGAGTGGAATAAATCCAGGCCCTCATTAATGGTGACATACATATCTTGGTTGCAGGGGCAGGGCCTTCAAAGGGGAGTATGGAGACACAGGGTCTCAGGAGGCCATGTATGCAAGCGTCACCAGATGAAGGACCCCTTTGAGATGTAGATCCAGTTCTGCTACAGGGATGTGCAGCAGAAAAGCCCACCCTCCATTGAGAGCGCATGTACAAAGTGAAAAATGTCTTTGATAAGGGAGTGGTGCTCGGGTAGATTATGATAAAGTCAGCATAAGATTGCAATGCAGTGCAAGCAGTACTAATAAATGTATTTCTACACCCTTATGTATTGATGGGCTATGGTGTTTTGACTCTGAAAATAACCTTTTTTTCACTATTCATCTAATTATTATTTGAAGCACCATACAAAGTCTCAGGATTGTTCACATTTACGTATTCTAGCAAACCTGTGTATTCATAAATGTAACCTCCTCAAATGTTTAGTATGTGAAGAACAGTAAAAACTTGATGAGCAAAGGCAAGAATAAGCAATTTATCCTCATTTAGAGTGCATGAAGTTATTGTTTGTATTGCCACAAGTGGGTTTTATGCATGCTGTGTTGTATGACGTAAAGCGTATCAAAATACCTTCAAGTTGTTTGCGGCTCCTTATCAAAACAATAATTGGAAAATATAAATAACCATATCAAATATTGTGAAAGTAAATAGTTGAAAGTTATTATAAGCATAAAAATTTTATTAAAATGTCAAACTTTGTCAAACACATTGTTTAAAGGAATAATAGAATGATGAGAAAAACTACAGGTTATATTATTCGGGATTTTGGAATGTCTGGGCCAATCCACTATATTACCCAGAAGCACTAGGAAATTTCTCCCAGACGATTCCAATGACACAGGCAGGTATAATGATAATGATGTGTATTAATATTGTGCTTACACCCTGCCCTACAGATAAGGGTTGCACCAGCCACCTTGACTACTCCCTAACAATAGGGAAATGCACACAAAAAATAAAAATGGGGAGTAAAAATGCTCCCATAAAAAATAGGAAACAGACACATAGGGGCTTGTGCTCTTGCTTTCACCCACACAACTCCATGGATCTGTATGGACCTTGCTTATAAAATACTCAGATTGGGAATGCAACTTACTTTTTTACTTTACCCCAAAAAATCATTTTACTCCCAACTTTAAAAAAATAAGAAGTAGCATAATCCCTCTTCAAAATCTTATCTGGAGCACTGTTTGCACCTAAGCGCTTTACATAGAACATACATACATACAATATCACATAACTGGAATTGGTACTCATTTATCGACCTTGGAAGGATGAAAGGCTGCGCTGGCCTTGCCGGGATTAGATCCTGCAACCAGCAGATCAGACGCAGATTGCAGCAGCGAGCGCTCAACCTGCTGAACAATCTTACTGGCTATGACAGGACAAACTCTGAATCACATTCTTCCGTGAATTCACCATGTGTAAATCCATAGGACACAAACCAGTACTAGAATTGAGAAAGAGTTTTATTGAACTAATCAAACATTTTTTTTAAAAACTTTTTTCACCTTACTTTGAAAAAAGTTGGCATACATAGGAAAGCCAAAACATATATTATGAGAAGTTCAAAATCAAATATTTAGAAATTATGATATGCACATTTGTTGGAGGTTTGTGTGAATGGTTCCACGAAGTTTGCATCAGCAGCATCTTCCTCATTCTCAACAAAGAAGGTTTAAGGCAGGCTGCCCTGAAGTACCAATGCTGGGTCACGCATAATGGCAGAGGTTCATCTTTGGATATGTAGGCCAAGCATCCAGAGTTTTCACAGCACCATGTGTTTTCAAACGACGTTGGTACCAATTGACATCTTGACGCATGTACACCAACTGGAAACGTCTTCCATTCAACAAGAAATGGGATCGTGTGAATAATCGTCACTGATTTTAGTCGTTTGAACAATTTGTTTCTGTATTTTCCTCTGAAGCATTGCCTCCTCCATGCATGTACCCTGAATACTTGCATAATGTTTGAGGATTGTAATTGATGAACAATAACTGTGGGGAGGAAAATATTATAATATTATATACATTTTTAAATGCATCTATACATGGATGCTTCTTTATATAATGTTATTTAGAATGAAAGTGAGGGGATGACCAGCTTAATTGAGGGGAAAAAGTCCATAGTCAATTATGTAGAAAAGAAAGTACATTTGTTTGAATTTATAAAAAATAATAGTGCAAACACAACGACATTAGGCACAAAGATGAACAGGAAACAACGTACTTAACAAAGCAAACACATTTGCCTATTATCTGATTATTGAAATGAGAAGTGCATGTAGTGGAAGTTCCTTTTTGTGTTTTATGCGTCATAGTTGGTAGAATAACTGAGCATAAAGAATAAGTCTTGAAGGCCATAAATAAAATAGATGGACACAAAGGAATGTGAGGGGTCAGAAATGCAAGACGGACACAAAGGTGTAGTTTTCTCAATGTTTGCCATTTAAAAAGGGTGAGATAAATGCATATATTTCCCCATGCTAACAAGAATAGCCTTATCTAGCAAACTAAAACTAAAGAAAGATGACCTATTGACCTATTGCCAAAAACATTTGACCCTCACACGAATAGATATAACAAAATTGTACAAGGAATATTTGGCTATTTTCAGTTCAACAAAACAGTGTAAAGGTTCCAACTTATAGTCTTTATAAAGTACTCCTTCTGACCACAGTTGGGCTCCCTTCCCCTGAATCAATTCAGGAATAGCCTTGAAAAAGTTCTAATTCAACAAAGTTCTGTTTATTAAAAACAAAATATCTTTTCCATCTACTGCACCCTTCCACTTGGCAAAGTAAATGTCTCTTTCACAAGCACTTGTTCAAAAACCAAAGTAATTGTTTTCTTCTACAGTATCCTTCCTAATAAGGCAAATGTCTCTTCTTCACACAATGTCTTTCTGAGGATGTAAAGCAAATATTAGCATATCACAACAGCAACTACCTTTGGTGATGCAACAGTTTGTCAGAATGATAAAGTTATCAATGTCTTTTGACCACACCTTTTACTACAACCACATTTCTTCACAGTAACTGTTTTTTTTCCTGGTCTACTCGCCTGCTAGGACTAACTACAAGTGGTCCCTTTCCTGGTTCACTCTCCTGTCTGGAAGAAAATCTCATACTACTACAGTTGCTCGCATAGTCTGTGTGATTGACAATGTGGTTTACAGGTTTCTAAAAGTTTACATTTCATAAATGGAGAATTGTGCCCTCTTTTCCCTCTTGTTCTGGATAGCCTTTTGGCTGTTGGCAATGTGGGTTATAGGTTTCCCCAGGTTTACATTTCATAAATGGAGAATTGCCCCCTTCTTATTCTATTTGTTCGGTATTTAAAATAGTCTGATTTTGGCAAACGTTCCACTCAAAGCACCTCAGGATTCCCATCTCTTGCAGGCCAACTCGCTAGCTTCGTTTGGTGTCTGTGTGGTTCCCTGCAATTGCAGCGGACCCTCAGTTGCTGGGAAACCAGAATGACAGCTCTTCCATACCTGCCATCACCTGGACGGCTCCTCACTTGAGCCCTGCCAGCCTTGCTGGGTCTCATCATCCTCCAGCAGCTCCAGAGAACTCGCATTGGGACGGGAGCACATCTCCCACACAGCTGGGTTT
Source organism: Ambystoma mexicanum (assembly GCF_040938575.1). Taxonomy (NCBI): domain Eukaryota; kingdom Metazoa; phylum Chordata; class Amphibia; order Caudata; family Ambystomatidae; genus Ambystoma; species Ambystoma mexicanum. The sequence continues at coordinate 1,266,861,372 of NC_090932.1, forward strand.
CTGTTCCTGCTTCTTACGACTCTGCTTCCTGCTGCGTGTACTGTGCAGAACCACACGTCTTCTCTTCCCATGTTTGTTTCTGCTTGGTTCACACTCCTGCTTCTGCTTCAACCGCTTCAGTGTCTTTCCTGGCTGCTTCTGACTCTGCTGCTTCTTTCCTTCTCCACAGCTGTGGTCCATTTTCAAGTTTAAATGTCCGGTTCAGGTGCTTTTCCTTAAAACAACTAGCTGCATATTTCCTTCAGTGGTACCTTTTGATCCTCATTAACTCTTGTTCTTGCTTCCTCCTGCCAGTACCACAGGCATTATGGATCTTGAAGTCCATAATGGGGTTGCGTCTTTGATGTCTATTCATTTCTATTTGATGGTTGAACTGGATGTTATCAGAGTTAGGAGAAGTTAGGTGCATAGCATTTACATTCGTTCTCTCTACATTACAATATGCCATCAATGATTTAAGGAGGATAGTGGAATCATGAGTTGAAGAGGTCACCAATTAGCCCGGATATGAGTCTGCTCCCATGTGATCCTCCCTCATAATACCGCCCCTTGGGTCAACATCAGGTAGCGGTTGCCTTCCCTGGCCACATGAGAGGAGGCCCATACAGGGTTTTAAGTGTTGATCTCACTAGATTCCTCGCAGGAAGGAGAAACTCAAATGTCAAGGAAAAAGGGTTTGTTGGATATTTGAGTGAAGAGGCGATTTACGAGGTTTTGTCTAAGTCATGCGCTGATGTCGTGACAAACGGCCGAGCTTAGCGGATTGACATGCTGATGTCTACAAGATGGGAGTGTTGTGATTTATTGCCACCGGGGCATTTGAACTTAGGCGATTAGATTATAACAAATGGCGGGTTCAGGTACATGTGATTCACATGTGTAAATATCTGGAAATCTAAGGCACGATGCAATGAAAGAAAAAATGTAATCGATCAATATATGCTCAAAAATGCATGTCTTGTCGATTGGTCTAAGAACTCCTGAGTGAACCTCCCCTTTAACATCGAATAGTTGTTTAGAAGGTTCACCATAGATGTTAAGCATTGGCCCAGTGTGCCCTTGACGCTAATTGATATGATATGATAATTGGGACGAGTGGCACAATATGAAATGTGAACCTTCCTGAGATTTGTTGTGTTCCACAACACACCATTTGAAATTCCCATGTGAATATATAAAAGCATAAACTGGGAAATACATTTATATAAAATGCAAAAATCACATAAATAGCAATGAATGCATCTATGTTAAAATATTGACTGACATATTAACAACATTGTTATTTTCTTTTACCTTAAAATGTTATTTGGTTTATTTTTTGACAAACTGCCTCATGCCATGTTGTCACTGTGGGATTAATGTATTTGGTACTTGCAATTTAGAATGTTTTATTCACTTTCAAATTTCAAAATTCATTACATTACTAACAAGATTTCTTTTTTAATCTGCTTCCAACAGCAACAACAATGCTGACCAATACATGTGGCAGGCTGAAAAGGTAAAATGCCACTTTAAAACCCATCTAGCAAGCAGTCGAAAGGAGTGAAGAGTCGGGAAGAGTAAGGAATATTTAAATTTACAAACATAATGAATGTTGTAAATATAACATTTGCAGAACTTTAAAGTGTGGCTTATACAATGAGACATGAACTATCACTGTTTGAGCTTTGCATACAGAATAATCAAATTTTGGCCAATCAAAAATTGAAATTATACAAAGTTCTCTTAAGTCAGTAAATGATCGACTATCCTACTTAAAAGCACCACAAGAGGAGGAATGGAGGAATGCGTTGTTTTACAAGCCTGAGGTGGTGAGATAGGTTGGAATATATCAGTGAAGGAGCAGGAAGGGCTCTGGAAGGTGGCTGTTAGAGCCAAGATGGATTTAAATTTACGTTGTACTTGTCAAATGGTCTTAGGTCGCCATTATTGAACTCCTGCACGAATTAATGAGTTGGGCATGATAGATGCAGATCTGTGTTGGGGCTCTTGACGGGCGAGAGGCACATTACTGCACATACTGTGGAATTGCACTAGAGTGGTTGACTTTTGGGAAGATGTGCTTGATAGGCTAGATACAAACGGGGTGTTGCACTCCCACGAACATCGTCTGCAGTGATTCTGCTGTCACCCAAGGGTAGATGGGATATTACATGTGAGTCATCATGCTGGATTGGCAGCTCTTGTGGCAACCAAACAAATCCTGAGAGTATGGAAAACAAAAAAGAAGCCGCTTGTAGAGGGCTGGTTACCAGACATGCAAACTCTTTAAAATTTTGAAAAACATATGTTTAAAGACAGAATCTAGAAGAAACCTATTTGGAATTATGGGGGCCCTTCAATGATATGTATGGTTGAGTGTAAATTAGAGAATTTAAAGATTGAATATATATGTATTGGTCTAGTCGAGGGGGTATGTGTATGGGGATGTGTGTCGGTTTTGTGATTCGTCCTTTGTCTACATGGTTTGTGTACTACACTTTGCTTTAAATTGTTTGGGTTTTGTGTTACTAGTTGAATCTATAGATCTGAATTCTATTGCTTTATTTGTAATATGTGATAAGTTAGAAGGCATACGTTCTGATTATTTTGAAACTACAACAACACAATCTGTGTATTGGTTGAATATGTTTATGTTTATTGAGTTTATATAGTGCTTTACACAAAAGCGCTTTACAGTATAACAACAACAACAATACAAAAGAAAGAAGCATATTTACACACTTGAAACAAGCCAGTGGTACAGTACATAGAACAATTTACTCAAAAAAAGGGGGGGTGTTCCCGGATGGTCTTGACACGCACGGGTGGTTAAAGCGGCCAATAAAAGGGCAAAGGGAGGGAGCGGGTGGAAGGGGGAGGGGTTTTGGGGGAAGAGGTAGGGAAGGAGAGTTAGGGGGGAGAGTGGAGAAGAGGGGCTTTCAGGGAGGAGCGAAAGGATGGGTAGATGGGTGAGGAGCGGATAGGGAGAGGTAGGGAGTTCCAGTGGAGGGGGGGGCCAAGAGTTGGAAGGAGCGGTGTTAGGCAGAATCCTGTGCAGTGCCCTTAGGCACCACTACACACAATTAAGACTACAGGTGGTGATGCAAGTTTTACCTTTGGTACAAGCCTGTACTACTATGTCATAGTGGTAGCAGTGGCAGAGCAGCCAGGCTTATCTCAAGAGTATATGAGCAGTAGCAGAGATTACACAAAGGGACCATAATTACTGTGACTCAAGCAAACACTGACTCAAGGTTTCAGGTAGAAAAATCTAAGTACATTTAAAGCATTCGTTATAAACACAACACTTCTATGAAACTTCAATAAAAACCACATGTTAAAGATACTACAACTAACCAATTCACTTTGTACAGTAAGTCTCAAGGTAAGTACCCTGTGCTGGAATGAACCGGTGTTAGGCACAAAACACGTTACCGTGAACACGATTGCGACACTTTTTGACAGTTCGGTCTACTAAACAAAAGCGTATCCGTGACATGAAATGCTACCGGGGCAAAAAATCAAGAAACACTCAGAGACAGGAGTTCAAAAGTCAAAGGGCCGGAGACAGGGTCGAAAGACACCGGGGCCAGTTGCCGAAGATCACATGGTCAGACAGTTCACGATTCAACGCAGCCAAAAGTACTTCAATATTGTCAATGTTCGGAAGCAAAAATTATAAGAAGGAGGGAAGACGAGGGCAAGCCTTGAAGAATGAAGGAAAGGGATTCACCCAGTTTCCTCAAGAGAACACAGTACCTTGCTCCAATGGTGCAGCTGGTGCCCTGGCAGTTGTTCCTGTTGGTTTCCCACAGACCCACGATTCCTGGAGCTTTGTCAAGAAGGAAGGACGTCTGAAGGGGGTCTGCACCACACAGAGATGAGGCCGGCAGCAGCGACACGGAATAAAAGGTGTGCTCCTTAAAAACAGGAGAGGCTCTTCAGGTGACTATCCGGACCACTACAGAAGTGTGCAGCGATTTCGACCACGGAAGAGGATCCTCTGGCTGAAGAAGATGAGCTGGTTATCCCCACCAAGCTCAAGGGAAGAAGACTCCGGACTGGATCTTCTCTGAGTCGTTGAAGGGCAGATAGCTCAGGACTGCAGCAGGGTTTCACCGGGATGGGGTAGTTGCAACAGCCGTCATTCTCTCTGCATCTCTTCGGTTCCTTGTAGTTCCAGTGGCGACTCTTTGACTTCTAGCCCAAGAGACCTGCCTTTCATGCGAAAAACCCCCATTCACGCAGCCTGGCTGTCAGTCACCCAGCAGGGGGGTTGTCCAGCCCGGACAACTCCCCTGGCCAATCATGATAAAGTGCGACTTGGGTTTCCTAGGATACCCTGTGCAGGGGGTGACTACACCCCTCACTCACATTCAGCCCACCTAGACATCCAGGCAACTTGAGGAGAGCTTCTGAGCAGAAGCCCGCCAAAAGACAGAGAACAAAGAAGGCGAACCTGGTTTGCCGTGCAAAGTAAAACACAAGAAGGACTTTAACAAAAAGAAATGGTGAATAAACCCAACCGGAGCCAAAAGAAAGACGATTTGGTCAAGCGGGTTTATGTTCGAGGCTAATATAATGGCCAAGAACAGTACCACGTTTATCTAATATAATCGCAGTAGAAAAGTTAGGGTAGATGCCACTGCCACCAGCCAAGTCTAAATGTTAAAAGAGCAAAACAATGCTCTAGGAGGTACAGATAAAAAGGGATACGAGTTAACCCTTTCCAGTACTCCATGGAAGATGGGGTGTACTGGATCTGTGGTAGATTGACTAAGTAAAGTTAATGGTAACTTTACCCTTTTCTGGGGGACAGTAGTCACCTCAGAAATGGAGTCGAGGGAAGTCTCAAAGACAACCCTGTGCCCGGCACTGAAGGTGCTGTGTGACACACACAAAGAAGGGGCTACTGAAGTGGTGTACTTCAGAGTCCACACTTACAAAAATAGATGAAAACACATAGCAAAACACAGGTAAGAGTGGGGGAAAAGATCTCACTCTTACCAAGTGGAAAAAAATAAACTCCAGAAGTCCAGCAACGCTGCTGGGGGACTCATTAGGTGAGGGAAATTAGCCATAAATGAGAATTCTCCCTAACAAGCGGAAGCATGAGGAGGCAAAGATGCAGGGTGTACAGTGAGAAGGTATAGCTCGGCTGAGCGGAGAGAGCGGGAGGGTGAGTAGAATGAGAGGAAGGAGGAAAGATAGGGGAGGGCGAGGTCATAGAGAGATTTGTAGACAAGGCAGAGGAATTGGAATTTCAGTTGTGAGAGGAAAGTGAGCCAGCCGAGTTGGGAGAGTGAGGTAGATATAGAGTCTCGAAGGTCGAGGAGACATAGCGTACGGATGGTGGAGTGGTAGATGGATTTTAGGGGGCACAGGTGGGAGAGGAGCAGTAGAAGAGACAGGAGAAAATAGTGAGGAGATGAGTTTAGAAGCATCAAAGGTGAGGGAGGGGGGGCGTGGCTTGGACGGCCATGTAAAGGGACGTGCTCTCGTGGAGCTCTGCTGATCCTACAATGATCCTGGAGGAGAAGTGCGTGCACGGGAACCGGCCGGCACTGGAAAATAATGCCCATGCGTGTGAAGATGATGGCTACACTCGCTGAAACTTTGATGCGAGTGGAGGGTGAGGACACTGAGTTATACTCGTCTGCGGGTCGCGGGCCCTGGATCGGCGAGTGGAACAAGATGGTGGCAGAGACAAAGAGGACAACAGGGGTCACGAGATGTAAGTCCTGTAAAGCCCCTGCATCGAACTCCAAGACCAGCGATTAGAAGCAGACCGCGGCACTCGACCGGAATGCGCTGTTGCTTCACTGAGGCGGCGCACATCTGTGGGCACACGTACCCGGAGCTGGTACAACCTACGGACTGTACATTGCCGAGACTCATCGAGCACATTGGTAACCGACGCTTGGCCCGCGGCGTAATCGGATCCAACGCCGGCGGAACCCAGGAGGATTCATTGTGGCAGCGCACCAGTTGGGTGGTGGTGGATCATGGGGCCGACGCGAACGAGCGGGCCGTGGTGGCTGCAGTTTTCCACAGCGCAGCGGATCAACTCTTTATACACGGGAAGATGGGAGAAATCCCATAGAGTCAGACGAAACACCGGCGCAGGCCAGTGGTTGAGGCCGATGCGAGATAATTGCTGATCCCCTGTGCTTAGAGCGGCCTGGGCATCGTGGGCCGGATGGCCTTGTGATCGCAGAAGAGGGGGAACAAAGGGAGTGCGGTGAATAGGTGAGCGCATTCGAGCACTGGCCACGGAAGGAACACGACAGAGACAGGGCCACGACACCAAGAGGGTACGAGCACATGGGAGGAGACGGCCCACTTTGAGCACTAGAGACGAGACAAGTACAAACAAGTACATGCTTGGCCTGCTTAGAGTGGTCCGTGACCACGCGGACCTTTGTTCGGAGGGAGGCACGGCAGGCCCTCGCCCAGCTAACATAGCAGGATGTCCTCTAAAGTGGTTAGACCCAGGATCCGACAGTCCACGATGGAGACCTACGCCAGGTCTCCCCCTGAAGCGGAGGGGGGCAAGAGCAAGGAGACCCCCACGGCAGCGGCGGAAACACCGGGCACGATCCAGGAGGTGCTGGCAGCGATCGCAGACTTAAAGGTGGCCTGGCAGACTAAGCTGGGCCAGGCAATGAAAGAGCTGCAGGAGGGCCTGGACCTCAAGATCGGTGCGGTCCAGGAGGAGGTGAACCTGCTGAGACAGGACGTGCGAACGATTGCGGAGCGCACTGGGGCCTTGGAGAAGGAGATGGCCCCGAACACGGAGGCGTGCGCCGCACATGGAAAGCAGCTCCATGCCCTTGTGCAACGGGTGGGCAATCTGGAGGACAGAGCTGAGCAAGCAGAAGGGTGCGCCAGACGCAATAACATCCGTATAGTGGGCCTGCCGGAAGGTGTGGAAGGATCAAACCCCACAGAATACATGGAATCCATGCTATTACAGGAGATAACAGGCGGGGTGCTGACCCAGGGGTTCGCGGTTGAAAGGGCGCACAGGGCCTTGACAAGAAGGCCGCCCCCTGGAGCCCCCCCGCGGCCGCTGATCGCAAAGATCCTGAACTATCGGGATCGGGAGAAGATCCTCAAATTTTTCCGGAGGGGAAGAACGATTGAAAAGGGTTCCGCAAAAATCACGGCCTACCCGGACTATACGCTGCTTGTACAGCGTAGTAGGATGAACTTCGGATCGGTGAAAAGGAGGCTGAAGGACGCAGGCCATCGCTACATTTTGCTCTACCCAGCCAAGTTGAAAGTGTTTTATAAGAACAGGTCCCTTTTTTTCGAGACGCCGACCGAGGCAATGGACTGGCTGGACATGCAGGGCCGACCTCAGGAACCGGATGTCCAGATGGGAGCTGCAGGAGATAAGTAGCGGACGGCTGTGGCACCTGGGGTGACATTGTCAAGACATTGGGACTTGATTATAGAGTTGTATTAAGCTTGTGGGGAGTGTGTTGTAGTATCAACTGGCTGGACCCGCTGGATGCACCAATCCTAAAATAGACGACTGGGAGCTCCTGGGAGGCATCCCTTGTACCCAATAGTAATATATTTAGTTAGGTCACTGTTAGATCGGTGACGCCCCGCGGGGTCCTAGTCCTCGGCGACGGGACAGGACCAGACGCGGGTGGGCCTGAGATCCAGGGATAGAGCTGGGCATTTGTTGGGGTAGGGCAGGGTGGGGGGAGGGGCTGGGTTGTGTGCAGTGGATGGGAGTTGGGGAACAGGGAGGGGGGAAACTGTTGAGGGGGGGAAGGGGGAGAGCCGGAAAACAAACCATCAAGGGAAGTATTGAAGGGAGAGGTGGGTTGGGAACAAACCGAGTAGATGGCATCGGGTAACCTCAGAATTGTGACCTGGAATGTACGGGGCCTTAATAGCTATCTGAAACATAATAAAGTGATGCTGTATCTAAAAAGGATGCACATTGATGTGGCCCTGCTGCAGGAGACTCATCTCACAAGGGAGAAGTTGGAGGTTGTCAGGCGAAAATGGAGGGGACATTTTGTGGGGGCTACGTATTCTGCGTACGCTAGAGGGGTTATCACTTGGGTGGCGCCGCACGTGCCACTCCAGGTGCTTAGCTCAACGGTAGACCCAGAGGGCAGAATGGTGGCGGTGACAGGACTCCTGGAGAACAGGGAAGTGCATATCATAAATCTGTACGCCCCCAACCATGATACAGCGGCTTATTTTAGATCCCTTTACAGCAAAATTAGCCCCCTGGTTGGGGGTGCGGTGGTGTGGGGAGGGGACTTTAATTGCACCCTGAATCCCAAAATGGATAGGTCAGTCAACAAAGCGGGGAAGCCGGCGCCGGCAGCCAAAGCACTGGGGACATTGTTAAAAGATCTAGGCCTAGAAGACGTGTGGAGAAGGTTACATCCAATGGATCGGCAATACTCGCACTATGCAGCACCACATGACCTGCACACAAGGCTAGATTATGTGTTCGTAGCGGCTGAGATAGCGGGAGAAATGGTGGGAGCAGAATACAAGGCCCGGGTACTATCTGACCACTCGCCGTTGGTGGTAGAGTGGCGACACCAACCCCCCAGAGCGCGGATCCCGACATGGAGACTTAGGACTGAGGCATTACAAGATGAGGGGTTCCGGGAGGATTTGAGGGAAGCCATCGAGGAATATTTTGATATAAACATGGGCAGTGTGCGCGCGGTTGGAACAGTATGGGAGGCGTTCAAGGTGGTGGTGCGTGGAGTAGCCATTTCGAAATCTAAAGGGCTCCAGGGGGGCATTGAAAGGGAACTTCAGGAAACGGAAAGGGAGCTGGAAGGCCTCACGCAACATGAGGATACCGCCCGGAAGAATAGCGATAAGATAAAAGACCTACAGTTAACCTGCAGTGGACTCTGGGATAGGCTATGTAGACTAAATTACAAGAAATACACGGCAAGGCTACACGCAGGGGGCGATAAGCCGGGCAGATTGCGGACCTGGCTGTATAAGAGTCAAGTTTTACAGACACTTATATGAGGACGCAGGGGAGGATAGGAGCCAAGACATACTGGACACGTTAGAGGACATAGAGCTGCCCACCCTGGATGACCTAGAACGTGCGGAATTGGACGCCCCTATCGCCTCGGAAGAGCTGGAGGTAGTGATCCAACATTTGCCCACATGTAAGGTACCCGGGACGGACGGGTTGCCTAGCGAGTTTTACCAGACATACAAACAGGAGCTGCTTCAGCCACTGCTTGCTATGTTCAACGAGGCCTATGAGCAGGGGGAACTGCCATTGTCCCTTCGCGAGGTGATGATCATCCCACTCCTAAAACCAGGCAAGCCGACCGCCGAGTGTGGGTCTTACAGACCCTTGTCTATGCTGAATCAGGACAGCAAAATACTTACGGCAGTGCTGGCCAATAGGCTGAAGAGGGTGATCGGTAAGCTGATACACCCAGACCAGACGGGATATGTCCCCGGCAGGAACATCACAGATAACCATAGGAGGCTACACCACATCATTGACCGCACTGAGGAAGATACGGATGAGATGGCCTTGGCTCGGTGCGATGGCCGTGGTTGAAAGCAGCCCTGAGGGGATACGGAATGGGACCTGGGTATATCAGGTGGGTTCAGTTGTTATACAGCACCCAGGTGGCGAGAGTTAAAACAGGATCCATAATCTCAGATACTTGGCAACTCAGCAGGGAGACAAGACAGGGATGCCCCTGGTCGCCCATGCTATACATTCTGGCATTAGAGCCGCTGGCAATATGTCTGAGGCAACAATACGGGGAGGTGGGGATTAGTACAGTAAGTGGTAGACACCTGGTATCGCTGTACGCAGATGACATGCTCCTTTATCTGCGCTATCCGGAGGAGAACTTGCAGTATGTGCTAGAGGTGATGGACCGATATGCCACCCTCTCGGGCATTTCGGTGAACCCTAGGAAGTCTAGTCTGTTCCCCTTGGGTAGATACAAGAATGTCCCGTTTCAGAGGCTGCCTAGCCTGCCGATACCATGGCAGACTGAGACATTTAGGTATTTGGGAGTAAATATTTACCACAGGATCGAGGCGGAGCATCAACATAATACAGAGAAAGCAATAGAGGGGGTCAAGAACAGCATGGTGTTTTGGTCCAGATTGCCCCTGACCATGATGGGGAGAGCGGCCTTGCTTAAGATGGTGGGCCTGCCCAGACTCCTGCACTTCTTTGTGAATGTCCCGTTTTTGATTCCCAGGAGCCTATTTGTGAGACTTCATAGCGTGTGCAGGGGCTTCATATGGGGTAACTCCAGGAACAGAGTGGCCCTGTGGAAACTCCAGAACCCATGTGACATGGGGGGCATAGGCCTGCCAAATTTTGAGCTTTATTACCTGGCGGGGCAGCTGCTGTATGTGGCCAGGTGGCTATCAACTGAAGACTCGTCGGAAGCCAGGCTTTTGCGGGAAGACTCGGCCCCATACTTTTTGAATGAGGTGGTGTGGTTACAAAAGAACAAACTGGTGGGAAGAGGGCGGCTGTTGAGGCTGGGCTGGGAGGTTTGCCGCAGAATGTGGAGAATGATGGGTGACATAGAGCCGTTCTCTCAGCAGGCCCCGCTAGTGGCACTATGCGGGAACGACTCACAACTGTTCGAAGCGGTCCGTAGATATTGGGAACCGGTGGGCCTGGCCACCCTTAGGGACATATGGCAGGAAGGGGAGGCATTGAAATTTCAGAGGTTGCAAGAAGAGACAGGGTGGATAGAGGCCAGTATATAACCTACGCTCGGCTCATGAAACAGGTAAGGGAGAGATGGCCGGAGACAGTGCTAGCGGGTGACCCTGATGCCTCCCTGGAAATGATGTATGATGTTTCTGAGGGCGGGCACGAGATATCTAGAATATACGAGCTTCTAAGAGCAAAGGTAGGGAAGGAGCTGCTTCAATTGAGGCAGGACTGGGAGGAGGAAGTAGGAGGACCCATGACAGATGGGCAATGGAAGAGAGCCCAAAGGTACCATAAAAAGGTATCCCGGAATGCGAGACTCCAACAGCTCCAATTGTATGTCACTCACAGGGCTTATTTGACTCCCGGGAAAATTGCAAGGTTTGGAGGCTCGGCTACGCAGAAATGCCCCAGGTGTGGGGAGGTGGAAGCGGGGCTGCTACACATGTTCTGGACTTGCCCGGAGGTGCACAGATTTTGGGACGAGATTAAAACTAAATTGGCTGGTGGGGGAGTGGAGCTGGACGTGGGATCGGCCTGGCCATGCATGCTTGGGATTTTTCCCAGGCCATGGGGTTAAAAGCACATGAGCAAAATGAAGGACCTAGCCTACATCCTGGCCAAGCGCAGGATCGCAATGGTTTGGAAGGCGGCCCAGAGACCCAAGGTGGAGCTATGGTGGACGGACCTCCTCAGATGGGTGGAGGCGGAATCCGTAGTTTGGTTTGAAGCGGTTACTAGGGGGGGAGAGGAGGAAGTAGGGCCCTTGTTGGCCTGGCGGCAATTGGTGACCTCTATGGCAAACCCCTCACCAAGACAATAGCGAATCAGAGGACTCTGATGAGTGCACAAGCACTGCGATACCTGATAATGCTCCCATAGATGACATGAGTGAGCCGGCTCTAGTTTGTGGGGTGGGAGGGGGGAGGATGGAGAATTATACTGTATAATGTGATGGTTTGATGCTGATTATGTACGTCCTAAACAGTTGTAATGTGTGTTATTTTGTTTGGTTTTATTGAAAATAAAAATAAATTAAAAATAAATAAAAATAAAAAATAAGTTTGATAAAGACAATATTGGTCCAATGGTTAAAACACCAACTGGAACTCCTGTCTCTTCTGAGGTAGATTCTGAGGAGGAACCCTCCAATACAACAGAGGGGCTGAGGGAGAAAATCCTACCCCTTCCTTAATCCATCGCAGAAGGGGTTTCATGGCAGAAATTAAAAGACACAAAAAAGGAAACTTTTCCAGTTACAATGCTGCCACTAATAAACATGTACGATTCACTGTCCCTTTAGGACGTGCTACCACAACACCAACCACATCGTCCGAGGTTGAAAACGAAGAGGATCTAGGGACAGATACAGGGCACAACATAATCAGACGTCAGACAAGGGCCAGCCTCAGGAATCTTCAAGCCAAATCCATTCTGAAAACCTAGTTCATAATCTATCTTCCAAAGTACTTACCCCGGTGGAGCTGTCTGTATTGAATAAAGGTTAGTCATTTGAAAACAAACAATAAAAAAAGTGAGGGAGGGGCGGATCTTGCAGAGGTTGAAGAGGTGGTGCCGACAGGAGCGACAGGTTAGAGAGATGTGGGAGGAATCAAATGTGGAGGGCAAGGTTGCGGGCATGGGTCGAGATGGGGAGATTGGAAGGGGGGGAAGTGGATGAAGGGAGGAGGGGAAGGTGAGAGAGTGTTGGGAGGGAAGAAGAGCACTTCAGTCTTGTCAGCATTGAGGGAAAGAAAGTGGGATGACATCCAGTTTTTCATGGCTGTGAGGCAGGAAGAGAGAGTGTGGTGGAGGTCGGAGGTGAAGGAGGAGAAGGAGAGAAAGAGATGGGGATCGTCCGCGTAGAAGTGGTGGAAGATGCCGAAAGTAGAGATGATGCGACCGAGAAGGGATGTGTAGAGAGGGAAAAGGAAAGGTCCTAGTACAGATCCTTGGGGAACGCCATAGTTCAGGGGGAAGTTGGAGTAGGTGGGCCGCCCCCAGAGACAGTAAAGGATCGGTTGGAGAGATAAGAGGAGAGCCAGGAGAGGACAGAGCCTTTGAATCCAAGGGAGGACAGAGTGCTGAAAAGTAAGGGGTGATCTAGAGTGTCAAAGTCTGCAGAGAGGTCAAGGAGGAGAATTGAGGATTGCTTGGCATGGCAGTGTGGAGAGAGTTGAGTACATATGTGAGAGCAGTCTCAGTAGAGTGTTTAGGGCGGAAGCCAGATTGAGAGGAGGGGAGGAGGGATAGGCTAAGCGTTCAAGGAGCTTAGAGATGAAGGGGAGAAGAAAGATTGGTCTGAAGTTGGAGGTAAGAAGAGGGCTGGCGGAGGGTTTCTTCAGGATGGGGATGATGGTGGCGTGTATGAAAGCTGAAGGAAAGGTAGCAGAGGAGAGACAATTGTTAAAGAAAGTGGTAAGGTAGGGGATGAGGAGGGGTAGACTTTGGGGATGAGGGAGGTGGGGATGGGATCAGAGGGGGCAGCGGTAGGGTGAGTTTTGGACAGGAGTCGGGAGACACAGGCGGGGGTGATGGGAGAGAAGGTGGACATGTTAGTGGAGGTGGAAGAAGAAGGGGGGAGGAGGGGAGAATGAAGGAGATGAGAGGATGTTTTGTCGAAGAGAGAATTTTGGATGAGACAAAGTTGGCAAAATCAGAGGGAGAGAGGGGGGAGTTTGTGGAAGGATCAGGAGTGGGAGGGGAAAGAAGGCGAGAGAGGGTTTGGAAGATACGGCGGGGGTGAGAAGCTTGTGAATGTAGAAGATTAGAGTAGTAGGAGCGCTTTTGCAGATGAGAGGCAGGAGTCGTAGAGAGAATGATAAGAGAAGTAAGAGGATTGGTTTGACAGAGAGGGGGATTTGAGCCAGCATCGTTCGAGACGACAGAGGAAGCGACGCATGGACAGAAGGTGAGAGGAGAGCCAAGGTTGGGAAGGTTTGTGAGAGGGTGAGAAGGGAGCAAGAGGATAGAGTAGGTAAAGGCTGGAGGAGATGGAGGAAGAGAGTGAGGAGAGGGCGTCATTAGGTGGGAGGGATGAGAAGTCAAGGAGAGGGCGGAGGGAGGAAGAACAGGTGTCAAGGAAGAGAGAAGGGTTGAAGTTGCGGAGATCACGACGATAGAAGGAGGAAGGTGAGTGAGAGGGGGGACAATGAGGAGGAGGGAGGGGTAAGGGAGAAGGAAAGTAAGGCGTGGTCCGAGGGATAGTTGGGGAGGGACGAGACGGGGGAGGAAAAGTGAGATGAGAGAAAGATGAGATCGAGAGTGGAGCCAGAGGAGTGGGTGGGGGGGTGGGAAGGGGAGAGAGGAGGTAGGAGTCAAGTAAGGAGAGAAGAGGGGAAGGAGGAGATGAGGTGGAGAGAGGGAGGTTAAAATCGCTGAGGACAGAGTGAGGGGTAGGGGAGGGAGAAATGAGAGAGAGAGGGTGGTCTTTGTCTTTGTAGAAGGAAGAGAGGGGGCCAGGAGGTCTGTAGAGGATTAGGAATGATATTGCATGAGGGTAAGTAAAGGATTTGAAAAGATATACAAAGGAGGAGAAGGTAGGGAGAAATGAGGAAGGAGATGATGAAAGACATCTAGGGTGAAAAATGAGACCGCCGCCACCTCCGTGACCTGAGGGGCGTGGGACATTTAAGAAGGAGGAGGAAGGGGAGGAGAGAGATGCAGGAACAGTGGAATTGAAGGGGGAATCCAAGTCTCTGTGATGCAAAGGAAGTGAAGGTTGAGTCCTAAGAACAGATTATGGGCCGCAGTGGCTTTATTGCAGATGGATCAGGCATTCCAGAGGGCGATGTTTATGATATTGGAGGGATTGGTAGTGGGAAGGTGGATGAGGTTAGAATGAGAAGGGATGGTGCGAGGGGGAGGACAGGAGGGGGGGTAAGAAAGGGGGGGCATGATGGTGAGTGGGAGGTGAAGGAAGAGGAAGAGGAGGAGGGAGAGGGAGAGGAAGATGGATGGAGGGAGGTCGTCGGATGGAAAGGGAGGTTGAGGGCATGACAGGAAGGGGGGGTGAGAGAGTAAGTGCAGTTGGCTAGACAGTGAGGTGCCCATAGTAGGAGTGGGAGGCTGAGGTGATCACCGGAGTGAGGTGGCTGCGGGGTTGATGTCCGGGGTGAGCTCTGGAGTGAAGTGGTTGTGGGGTCCAGCGCAGCAGGTTTGATGTCAGGGGGGACTTTGGCAGGGATCTAGAGGAAGTTGGATGCTGGGCGATGAAAGTCAGATGAATTTGGTCCCGATGGTGGGCGAGGCTCCAGATTGATGTTGGAGTGGGGGGTGATATTAGGCGCAGTCAGCTAGCAAAGGAGGCATTAGCAGGGGTGCAGTGCCTCATTCAGTGCAGTGATTATACAGCACTTCAGAACTCCTCTGGGAGTGGGTAGTGGCCCGGTGTCACACTGCTGAGACCGTGGAAGTTATGGGCAAGATGGAGGCGCTATTAGGTCCCAACAGTCTGTCTGTGAGCGGTCCAGCCTTTTTGTTGCTGCTGCATTTAAGGAAGCCACGCCCCCTGCGAGTCGCGTTGCAACTCGCTTTGCTGACTTTCGATTTGGTGCCTACTACCGTTCCTGACATACCGAGCTCCTCTTTTGTTTTCTCGGTTAATCTCCGCGGCCCTTCGCCTTCTCGATAGGCGACGGCCGTTCTCTCCTGCCTTTCCTTTCCTTTCCCCTTATCTGGTCCTCGGTTCCAGCCTAGCTTCGCCCCCCGTAGTACCCTCTACCTCGCTCGGCTGGTACCTGTCTTCCCCGTCGGCGAGGTTCTGGTTTTCCGGTTCCCTGTTGCTCGGGGTCTTTTCCGGCTTCCCTCGGTCTTGCCATCTCTCTCTCTCATTCGCGCACTCCAACATTCACTCGTTCTCTCATTCATACTCTCTTGCATTCACTCTCTCTCTCATTCGCGCACTCCAGCATTCACTCGCTCTCTCATTCATACTCTCTCGCATTCACTCTCTCTTACTCTCACGGTCTCACTACTGCTCTCTATTGCTCACGAGTTTTCTCTCTCTCTCTCTCCCCATACCTTTACCTGTCTACCGAAACAACTTACCTCCGATTGCAGTCTTCTGTGCCTATGTTTGATCCTTCGGAAGCATAGAAGTTCCCCTTTGTGGCTCCACACTCCATCGCCTCTCCCAGGGCTCCTTCATCCATACCAAGGAATCACAGTCCGGTAGCTGTCATCCATTGGAGTATCAACTGGACATTGGCCTCAAGACTTTTAAAGCCTCTGGATCCGCAATTCCTCCAATCTATCCTCGCCTGCAGCCTCACAGGGTTTTTTCTGCCTTACTGGCTTTTTCCCTGTTTTGGGAGGGGCGGACTCCCCAGGGTTCACCTGACGGTTTATTCCAATAACGGTCAAGGTGGCCTCCGGAGGAGACCGTCCCTATCTCTTCGAACGCAAGAAGGGGAAAGGACTCTTTAAGAAGGATACTGAAGAGGAGAGAACCCCGAAAGACCGGAGGAGAAGACAGAAAGTCGCCAGTCACAGTGAAGACCAAGGTGAGGAGTCTCCTGGGGAAGGAACTGTGGGAAGTGGCTCTGACACCCGGGGCTGGAGGATGTTGGAGGGGGCGGTGCAGCACCTGACAGTGAATTGGAGGTGGAGGCAGGTACGGTGGGTCAGGGTGGCAGGGTGATGGAGGGAGGGGCTGCTCCTGGAGGTGGGAAGACGGTGGAGGTAAGCACTTCAGGTGGGGCAGGGCGGGCCAGGGCAGGGCAGCAGGATGATGGAGGGAGGGACTGCTCCAGGCTGGTGGGGGTCAGCACCTGACGGAGGTTCAGCGGTGGAGGCAAGCTCGGCAGGCAGGCCGGGGAGGTAGGCACAGTCCAGGATGGTGGGCGCAGTCATGGAAGTGGCAATGTTGGTCGCAGGTCCCAATGCGGAGGAAGGAGATGTGCACAGCATACAGTGCAACTTGGTGGCACAGTACTCAATGCTATTGGTGTGGACAGCGGGCGGGATGGCAGTGAAGGCTGTGGCAGAGGGTCCGCCAGTGGCCTCTGTCCTCAGGCCAGTTCTGGAAGGAGCTCACAATGAGAAGGAGACGGGCACAGCACACCGTCATTAGAAGATCAGTGGTGGCAAGGGTGGGCTCAGCAGGCGCGTTGGTAGCTACGGATGGGCAGCAGGTACAGGAGTCGGCTCACAGAGAGAGATAGGGTGGTGGGATCCAGAGGGAGTCAACTGGAGCCCCCAGAGGAGGAGCAGCAGGGGCCCCACCGAGGGCGCCCAGGGCTTTGGTACGGTTGCAGCGAAGTGCCAGAGCTGGAAACACACGGAAACTTGCCCAACAAAGTGACAGCGCCAGGCGGGCGCCCCAGATTGTGCAGCACCTATCACCCTCGCGGTCGGGGCTCCCACAAAGAGGAGGGTGGGAGGGGGCTCGTTGCGAGGCTGCCGAATAGATGAGGCGAATAGAGGGGCCGTTGGTACTGCTGTCAGAGCAGTGTTGGACCTGGGTCCTGAAACCCTGCTGAGGATCGTGCAGGTTCTGGAACAGAGTGGCGGGGGGAGCAGCACCAGACAGGCACTCCCAGCCTGGTCGCGGACAGACTCTGCGTGGCACCCGCCACCCCTGTTGTGGGAGCCGCCGCCCAGAGGAGAACTGGAGGGGTCCTGCTGCGGAGGCCGCTGGAAGGAAGGTGAGCGGAGAGTCCGATGGTGATGCTGCCAGTGTTTGAACCGGGGTCCTGGAGTCCTGCTGGGGATCCTGCAAGTCCTGGAGGGGTCCGTGGGACTCTTTGGAGGAGGAGTCGCAGAGGCCCCGCCAAGGGCGCTCGGTGCCTAGGTCTGGTCGGCGGCTGACGACGCAGCTGTCGTCGCAGGGCCGGGGATGCACAGTGTCGTATCCGATAATGTAGCGGTGAGTGCAGCACCCGGCGGGTGACCCCAGTTAAGCCGTGTGTAGCCCTGTGCAGCACCCGTCACCTTCGTCCTCAAGGCTCCCGCTCGCAGGAGAGGGGGAGGGGGCCTACAGCAGAGGCCGCTGAGATGAGGTGTATGGAGGGTCCGGTTCAAGCTGAGATTTGGACAGATGGTGCTCCAAGGTATATAAGTGATAATCGTAGAAGTTGTTTTCAGTAAATTGTTGTAGATACTGCAAACGCTTTGAATATTTCAGCCTGAGGTGAGGAGACGACGGGTCAGGCACCCGAGCTTCATGCGTCCCCTGGTGGTTTCATATGCTGTTTTTGTGAAAATTTAAATAAAGTGATGAAAAAAAGAGGCTTCAAATGTCTATCCCTTAGTAGCATGAAACGTTCACATATGAACATGAAATGGCTAATTGTTTCTTCTCCATGTCCACAAATGGGGCAGATACTACCACCTCCAGCCTTCCAAGAGCTTGTAAATTTCACCATATTCTAGGCAGACATCGTTTTATTAAAAAAAAGTGCTTGTGCATATGGGGCTAAGGGGTGAAACAAAGTCACAAAACTTCTCATATCCAAAGCTTAGTTTACATTCCAAATATTGGGGCCCCATTCATAGTTGAATAAAATAAGTCTCCATCCTATAGCAGTACAGATTTGCAGCTGCCTGTTTCGGATTTACTGTCTGTTGTATAGTGCTTATCCATACGTGTCTAAGACATAGATCAATCAACCATCCCTTTATGTGCACGAACCAGAGGAGGAAGCAACCCCCTTCTAAGGACATTACATAAATTGATCGACCTTATACTTTGAAAGCCCAGATGGCTCCCAGATCCAAATCCAATGTATCCCAGGCCTAAGCCCTGTCTCATCAAAGATCGATCTGAGGTCTATTTTCATATGCAGTAATGCTTTTGGAGATTGTGGAGGCAGGAGATACAACTTCTTTAAAAAAAAAAAAAAAGTCCTGGCCCTTATAATATCCCCGTAAATCTGGCCCATATAATACAGAGCCTTTAGTCTGAATTTTATAAACCTCCAGTACAGGTGTTCCAGCTCCTCCACCATGTCTTTGGGCAAACTTCCTCACAGCCCTGCTATTCCTTTCCAAGATGATGCATGCATTTTCTTTTAAACTTTTCTTTATTGGCATGGTGAGAGAACAGACAATCAACACATTGTACAGCATAGCAAGAGTAACAGATACATACATAGTAGTGCAATACGTGGGAATGTTAGGCAGGTACCGGTGGGGCCATTGCCCGGATCCAAGCGGCACAGCAGTGGATTAGTTTACATCATCAGGTGGAGGGGAGGACAATAGTTCTAAGTCGTCTTTGTTATTTAAATATGTACAAAATTGGGGCTCAAAATGGAGTCGTGATCCTCTTAAGCTCCCGGGCCGCCGGCAGAATCCTTCAAAATCCTGCGGATAGCTGCTAAAGAAGCGCCGTGCAGTTGCATCAAATGAGAGCCGACAACTGCAGCAATGACCTCCTAAAGTTGCGAAACATTGCACTAACCAGATCCGGAGAAAATCTGTGAGGAAAATATCGATGCCGGCACTGACGAGAATCCAAGATGGCCGCCGAGCACTAAGAGAAAGGAACGGTCACAACGGACTGATTACCCTGGAGGCGGATAGAGCGCTGTGTCGGAGAACCGCTAGGAGCCCAGCGGAGCAAGGCACGCATGCACCCCTGTCAGTTACTTGCCTCGTCACTATCCAAGACGGAAGCAGCAGGGCCGAACGAGGCCACGCGAGGACAGCGTACCCCTGGCCAGAGACCCAGCAGACCCGCCACGGATACGAGCGGGTGAGCCCTGGTTTCCCCGCTTGGCGACTGGAACAGGAGAGGACCCAGGAGATTGCAGCCTCGAGCGCGGGCGAACCGCGTCACAGCGTCACTACCTCCTGGTCTGAAACGAATACTCGCGGGCGCTCCGTTTATCGTTGAGCACCCGCAGATATCCTGCAAGTCACGCCGGTAAGGAGAGGGAAGGGTGGGGGGAACGGCGCAACACTGAAGGCGACATGAATACACTGGGATAGGCTGCCAGAACGGACGAGAGGGGTAAAAGGGCGGATCCTGAAATAAAAGGCAGCCAATAAATCGAAACAAACTGACATTATAACAAACGGCACCCTGAGAGGAACGCAGAGTGAGACACAGGAGGCTGAATAGACTCTGGAACTAGCTAAATGGGAAGGGAATAAGCCCCCACACCCAGTGTGACCGACTGAGACATCCCCAGGCAACGCGTGTGACTGCAGAACAGGGGTAGAAGGACGCTGAGATCCCATAACCAGCCCAGCAACCGAAGACACCCATTGGTGCTGCAGCGCACAAACATAAAGAATAAGGAGCCAGACAGTGCATCACACGTCTGAGATAGCAATATCCCAGCAAATACAATTAGCACCGAACGGACCACCCCATAAGACGAAACGGAACACTAAAGTCTGCATCCTACGCAATAATAAGCCGGCAAACAGCTGCCACAATGGGCAAGGATAAGATGACAACAAAAAAGGCGGGCAACCAGAGCACTATGGAGCAATTCACAACTGCTACCCTGCCTCTGCCAACGGAAACAAATAGACCGGAAGGCACACAGAACCCTGAAGAAACCCTCTCCCTGAGGGATGTGATGACCGCCATTGCCAATTCACGGACCTCCATGGAAGTCAAAATGGATGGCATCTCTACAGAAGTTTCCCTGTTGCGGCATGATCTTCAGAAATTCTCATCTTGCACCAAAGAGGCCGAAACCTGCATATCGGTCGCGGAAGACGAGCTGAGAAGTATGGGCCAGCAAATGAACAGAGCGCTAGAACGCATTAAGGTACTGGAGAGCAAGGTGGAGGAGGGAGAGGGCAGGTCAAGAAGAAATAACATCCGCATTCTTGGGCTGCCCGAAAAAGCTGAAGGAGAGAGCATGGAACTCTTCCTGGAACAATGGCTTGTCGAGCTATTTGCTCCCAAGACCCTGTCGACACTGTTCTCAATAGAAAGAGCACATCGAGTCCCAACAGGCATGCCGATACCTGGAAAACAACCGAGAACTGTAGTAGCGAAGATCCTTAACTACAGAGATCGGGATGCAGTGCTGCAGATGGATAGGACAAAAGGAGAGATAACATACAATGGCTCCAGGATTGGCTTCTTTCCAGAATTCACTAGGGAAGTGCCGAAGATGAGGCAGTCCTTTGACCCCCTCAAAAAGCGCCTACAGACACTGAACGTAAAATATGGCCTCCTGTTCCCTGCGCAATTGAAGATATATCATAATGTCACCACAATACACTTTATTGACCCCAAAGAGGCATGGACCTGGGCCGAAAGAAACCTGAAGGGGGAATGGAATCCACACAAACGACAAGAAACAAGAAGGAACAGGCCACGCCGAAATGAACCACAAGATAGACCAGACCATCAAGAACAGGAAGAGATACCCCAGAGAGAAGATGAATAACTACAACGATAGATGAAAGACGACAGAGCACATGGCACACATGAAACGTAACTTGCCCAACACAAACAGCATCCGGAAACTAAATGCTGGCGGCCCACAGACCAGCATGACACGATCTCAAACCTAAGAGACCTAAGCACTTAAAATTAGTTAGAGTAGATAAATGTTTTGTTCAATGGGCGACAGATGCTTCAGTTGGGGAAGGAGTATGGGGAGGGGGAACTGGGAGTTACACAGGTATCCAAATGACACCTTGCCCATCAAGGCCACTTCCAGCATAACATACATGAAGATCGCAAGAGTCAATCATCCGCATATGGCAAGGAACCCAGTGAACAATGGCTACAGCTGCAAATAGGGAAAGAAAGCTTGCCTTCATGACATGGAACGTGAATGGCCTGGGAAACAGTATAAAGAGAAGGCTAGTAAAACAATATATAAACCGGCATGATCCGGATATAGTGATGCTTATCGAAACTCACCTGGCGGGCACAAACTGCCAATTCTTCAAGAGAACCAAGTATAAAACAGCAGTCCACGCAGGTTTCTTCATGGGCTCGAGGGGAGTGTTAATATTGATAAACAAAAGAACCCTGATAGACATAACAAAGGTAATCCAAGATTCGGGGGGCAGATTTGTGTTTGTGCAAGGCACACTATGGAACCAAACCATAGCTACAATGGCGATCTATTCAACCCCAGCACTAATGACGCCTCTAATTGAGGAAATCACGCCGATAATAGTAAACAACCCAACGGATACACTGGTGATGGGCGGAGACTTCAATGAAGTGATGAGCATTATTGAAGATCGCACACATCAAAGAGGAAGAAATCCGACACTGCCGACCAAACAGGCTAGCTTTGCATCAGCACAGGGCCTGAAAGACGCATGGAGGGACCTCCATCCAGGGGAGAGACAATTTTCTTTCCTCTCGGGTGCACACGGGTCGATGTCCAGAATTGACTACTTTGTCCTCCCCGGTGAAAATGTGCACAAAGTAATTGAGGCAACTCTGCAGCCCCGAGGAATATCGGATCACTCCCCACTCACAATGTTGCTCGAGACAGAAAGACCCCAACCTCCACCGAAGTGGCGATTGAATGCATACTATCTAGGATTCCCGGAACTAACAGAGAAAATCCAAGAAGCAACCTCAACGTACTTTGAACTAAATCAGGATTCCGTGGATGATGTAGAAATAGTATGGGAAGCATATAAGGCAACTCTAAGGGGTGAAATTCTGAGCTGGACTTCAGCACATAGAAAATCACACCAGCGAGAAGTGGCAGAAGCAGAAGCAGAGGTGAAGCGTGCTGAGGAGAACTTCATAAGGTCCGGAACGGGGGAAGACAACACATCTCTACAAGTGGCACAATAGAAACTATACAACGTTGCGTTAACATGCGCAAAACAGGCGCACAGAACTATGCGTGCAAGGATATATGAAACAGGAGACAAAGCCAGCAAGATTCTGGCATGGTTGGAAAAGAGAGAGGAGGGCCATCTCCAGGTACGCCGGATAGGCATCACAAACACTGAATGCGTCTCAACGGACTCGGGCATCGCGGAGGCCTTTGCAACCTACTATGAAAGACTATATGCCCCGCCTACGACCCCACTGGACCCCAGCATATTGGACACAGTGACCATCCCAGCACTAAACGAAACCCAGAGGCTGAATCTTGAAGCTGTAATAACGGAGGAGGAACTGACGACAGCCATCTCCCAGCTCCAGAATGGGAAAACCCCGAGGCCCAATGGCCTTCCAGTGGAAATATGGAAAAAAATTGGCACCGGAGAAGTGGCGCCACACATGCTGAAAATGTTCCTACAGGCAAAGGAGAAAGGCATCCTACCACCGGACCTAAGGAAAGCTAACATAGTAGTGATACACAAGGAAGGCAAACCTCCAGATGCATGCAGCTCGTACCTTCCAATCTCTCTCATCAACACCAAAGCCAAAATACTGGCAAAAATACTGGCCAACAGATTGCAAACAGTGATACCATCCCTGGTCCACCCGGACCAATGCGGCTTCATGCCACAAAGATTGACGCGAATGAATATTCACAGACTTCACTCTGCCATTGAAAGATCACCCACTCTACAGGGCCCACTAGCATTGCTTACTATCGACTTCGAGAAGGCCTTTGATTCGGTCCATTGGGAGGCCCTGTGGCTCATTATGGGCAGAATGGGATTTGGAGAGCAATTCACAAACTGGGTTAAACTCCTATGCAATGCCCCGATGGCAGAAATTAGAGTCCATGGCTGCTCCTCACGCATCATAGCACTTGGGAAGGGTACCAGAGAGGGGGATGTCCCCTCTCTGCGATGTTATTTGCACTCGCAATTGAACCACTAGCGATAATGCTAAGAGAGTCCCTGGATTGGAGGGGGTTCCACTGGGCACAGAACTGGGAGGACAAGGTGTCCTTATATGCAGACGACCTCATAACCTACCTAAGTGACCCAGCAGTCTCCTGTCCCATTGTCACGAATATACTAAACACATATGGGAATTTTAGCGGGTTAAAGGTAAACTATGATAAATCCCTGCTGTTTCCGAATAAAGGACTCAATGCAGCGACCCTAGATAATTGCCTGTTTAAGACCGAGAAAGAGCAGTTCCGATATCTTGGGATACAAATCATGACAGACCTAACACAATATATAGAAAAAAACCTGTATCCATTGAGGGATAGATTCGTAAACGACGTAAGGCACTGGATGAACCTTCCGCTCACCCTGCTAGGGAGAGCTGCCTTATTCAAGATGCTGGCCCTCCCCCAGTTTTTACATGTCCTGCAGAACGCACCACTATACATACCTAAAATAGAATTCCGCAAAATAGATGAATCACTTAGGAAACTGCTGTGGGGAGGGGGGCATCCCCGAATTGCACTAAACACCCTACAACGCTCAATATGGGAGAGAGGAATCGGACTTCCACGCCTGCAGACGTACTACTGGGCAGCCCAAATGTCAGTGGTGAATGATATCCTGCATATCGATCCAATGATGCCACACAACAGAGCAGACACCCAGACGGATAATGGGATCACCCCGCTAGAAAGCCTCTATCAAAAGAAAACACGACAAGCCACACCCACAATGACTGCTCAGAGAACGCAGATTTGGATAGATGCACATAGATACTTGGGATGGGAAGGGAAAGTCACGTTGAAACAACCCCTGTGGTGTAATAAACATCTCCCAGAACTTAAAGAAATTCCCAAGTGGGTGGCCTGGGAGGAGGCGGGGATACAGACATTAGAAGACATGGTACGGGATGGAAAAATCAAGACATTCCAAGTTCTGAGAGATTAATTCAACCTTCCCATCAGGGAGCAATTCCACTACCTGCAGATAAGACACACACTCACTGCAAGCGAAATAGACCTCCCAAATGTGCCAGAGTGCACCCTGATCGAGAGAAACATAGTGATGGAACGAATTGAACACAAAGTAACATCTACAATGTACAATGCCATCAACTCGTTTGCCACGAAGGAGCTCATAGAACTTAAAGGATAGTTCCGGGACTTTTTTTTTATTGTCCCTACGGTTCGGCCATGTGTTTTTAAGCATAAATCGGTAGATCGTAGAAAACTTTCCTATGGACCTTACCCGACTTTTCGTCCATTAACGCACTCGAAATGAGCCGCCATTTTGTGATAATCCTATCATTTCCCCCCATCGACCTGGCTCACCTGCGTTTGCGGCACTAAATCATATCCCCCGCCCCTGAAACAGACTTTATGAAAACATTCATATTCCCCGCCTCTATCCGTGACGCGACTGTGCCGCGTAGGCAAACGCGCCCAGGCGTCTTCTACGCGACTCCACACAGAACCCGGAAACCAACACAGATCAGCTCACAACACAGCGCGCCACAATTCGGAATATGAAACTGTACTTTTAAATCAAACCGCAAGATTGTAAATTTGGTAAAGTACATTTATTTGACATCAAATGTTTAGAGAATATTCAGCGATTTGCATTTTTCTTTGCTCTCGATCCAAAATAGTTCGTCTTGAGGCAAGCGATGTTCGTGTGCAGTACACAGGGTGTTGGTTTACGATAAAATAAGCTCTTCGGTCGCACTGATAATCGCATGGCTGTTCCAACAACGAGGCACTAGGCCACCACAACGGTATGTATGTTGCATCTAGCCGTTAGTACCGCGTAAGGGCATACTTGTACTTGGCGATCGTCCCATAAAATGGTCAGGGTGGTAACGTTGTTCACGCGGAGAAGCAACTGGCGGTTGTAAAAGCCATCCGCCAGTGTCTGGTACTCGTGACACATACAATAATGAAGGATGTACCTGTTTTAAAAACATAAAAAATGAAATTAGTCTCACCATCAGATCTTTATTAAAATTATTCATTTTATATATTAGGTCGGGAAATTATTTCATAGCTAGGACAGTGCAACTGGGTATTATACGTCATTTCCAGTAACCCACCCCCTCTCCTCCGCCTTTTTCAGAGCCGCCTGAGCGCCAGTGGACCACTTCGTCACTGATATGATATAATATGGCATTTGCAACGCGCCTATACACAAGTGTGTCAAGGCGTGGCGAGGCAGGGAGGGGGGGGGGACAAGGAGAAGACAGACAACGATCCTACTAGGCCAGGTGTCATTCAGATCGCGCAAGTGCAGGGGTAGGGGGAAGTTAAAAGTGCAAGGGGAAGGGGAGGGGGGAAGTGGATTACAAGGTAAGTAGCATAAAATAATAAATACATAGGGCCAGCTGGTGGCGAGTGCAAGGTAAGTGCAGAACAAGTGCTGGGAAGGGGGGGGCTGTAGGATACTGAGACAGTCCCCCAGTGCAGGGGTTGACAGGGAGGCAGTGCAGGTGGAGAGTGGAAGGGCCCAGGACCGAGGTCGCAGACAGTGGACCAGTTGTAGCAGGGGAGAGGGAGAGAGAAAGCAGAAGCAAAGAGGAAGGTTTTGAGGTGCTTCCGTAAAAGGAGATGGTTCTCCTCAAGATAGTGCGCGGTACAAAACAATATGCCACATAGAACTAACAAGTACAACTTAACCCGTCTTTAAAGCTACTGTATAGTAATTAAATTGCGGTATAAACTCATCTAAAGAGTTACTTACATTATATTTGCATTTTCCATTGTGTCTGTTCGTAGGGCAGCCCCGAAATACCACTCCTTCTATGCCGACATTATTTCTTCTAATGAACGAACATTAAATGGCTTTCGTTTCTGAAATTATATTCATTATCGTTTCTTACGTTATTGCACCACACCCCCAAAAAGAAGTCTTTCGGGATGGTCCCGGCCTGTCAAGGTCAAATAACAATAGAACCTTATACTGAGTCGTGGGCCATTCCGGCACCCGAGCAAAAAATCAAAGCAGCTGACCTTCACTTTGAACGAGCACACATTCCTAGTTAGCTACATTCAGTGTAAGGCCATCTCACAGGACTTGAAATTTACACTCCATCTTTGCATTTTGTCTGCGTGCTTTGCAGCCCCAGAGAACCATAAATACGGAGACATTCTATATTTTTTGAAAAATGATTTATATTACTGTTTGGTTTAATTTAATGCGCAAATGAACAAGGTTGGATAGACACATTGCATGTACACTGAGCAATCACTTTTATTTACACAATACATAGCTACACATATTCAATGGGCCTGTGACATGAGGAGACTCCAGAGCAAAGTCACAGGTGACACCCGGGTGGTTCGCACTACTGCACGGTGAAGGGAGGGGCAAGGGTGGAGAGACACATTGCATGTACACTGAGCAATCACTTTTATTTACACATTACATAGATACACATATTCAATGGGCCTGCAACATGAGGAGACTCGAGAGAACAGACAATCAAATTACAATCATTTAAACCGTGATGTGTATTTCTCAATGAGCTCTGCTTTAGGTGGACATGGAACAGAGGCAATGTTGGGTGGCAATGCAGTTGTCCCCTGCACAGGTTCGTTCACAACTCCATGTATGTGCCTATCTAGGACATCAACAATAAGTCTCTCAATAAACTCATATTGCATATCCTCAAACACTGGTTTGATCACCCATTGTTTACTTCTTTTAGTGAAGGCCTTATTGTAGCGAAGCGTCCCTAAAGTTCCGGTCGTCCTACTTTGTTGACGGCCAACATTATGGTTATGTGCCAAGACCGCTAGAAGAGTCCGATTTATCATGCCCTCCATGCCAAAATGCAATCGTTTTGGCCTGTACTTTAGGCACATATTGTGGAACACCTCCAAATCTCCTGTGTGGCAGAATTCCGTGAGTCCCCTCAAATCTCTTGTTATAGTTTTATCAAATACAATCTTTTCAATGGCTTTGTGAGTGGGTGATGAAGGAATCAACCACTTCTTCTTCCGTGCCTCCTCTGTGGACAAATGGCCATGTTCACAATTGTGGAAATGTTGGTTTGTGGTCCAGTGGTGAACGTTGCTACAGTGTAGCATTACTGACCGCCATTTTTCCAGTAGAATTTCCAACGACCCTCCACATGTTTTTGAGCTCCACCAAAGATGGTTGCTGATTGACTTGGACCACTGTGAAATACCTTGCATATCTTTCTTTTTACCTGCAGCCGACATTTTTTTATTGATTGTTTTTGCAAGATGCCATACGTCAAATTGGTGATTTATATTTTTGTACTCTTCTCTCATTGTCTTGGCAATTGAAACGTGTCTGTCCGTGGCTATCAGGTCGATCACCATTCCCTGCGATTGTAGTTCTTGCAATGATGCTACAAAGCCAACTTTGTGACACCTGCACGACCACCGAACTCACAATTTTCTTACTTTCCATGTCCTGAAAGTGGTAGGTGCAGTACTTGGCTGAAAATCCTGGGCTGTCGCACTGTCCATCACCGGCTAGCCTGAACCGTTTGCCCGCGAATGTACTTTCAATAGACATTGTTTCCATTCTCCAAGCTTTGCTAATGGCTGGAAATAGATAATCGGTTTGGTATTTGTAGAACTGAGTTTTCGCAATGAAATGGATTCACACAAACTGAAAGAAAGACTCTAACTTTTTAAAACTTGAACCACTGAAAAGTGCGGCCGCTGCACAAAGTAGATTGCCTGCTGGCAGTTGCCCCAGCATGGGTTGTGCAGACCATGAGAAAGGATGATATTTTGTACAGGTGGCATGTATTTTAAGGTTAGTGCCTCGAATTGCACGAGTCACATTAATCAATGGCTCCCCACATACTTCCCCACCAACCGAATGCCCACATTTCATCCTAATAATAATATGAATCAAACAACTATCGAATACAATGAATTTGGCCTCTTTCCTTATACTGTCACTCTGCATCCCAGCTGGTTCGGCCTGTAACGTTGAGGACATGTCACTCACATTAAAGGTACAATCTCTGATATCGTCTTCCGCTATGTTCAGTGATATTGATGGTGTTTCATTGTCGTCCATTTCATTCTCTTCCATTGCAACATCTGTTCTTTCTCCGGCGATGGGAGAATACAACAATTTCTTCAACTTTCTCGCGGTCTTAGTTTTTGCGGGTGTGGATTCTGTGAATTGATCTCCGACTGCATCCGAACTACCAGGAGGACATTCACTATCAATGGCTGGTGGTGGTATAGCTCCGTTGTCAATCACTTAATATTCTTTCCATTGGCACGATGCATCTCCAGTCTCAAGTCCCTGCCAAAAGGTTTGACAAGCAACATCTCTCGTTCGCTTCACTGTCTGTGTGGATCTAGTTCGTACACCCACTCGCAACTAGAGGACAGATTGGAAAAGGGATGTTCAGTTTAAACACAACTTACAGTATTGAACTATTAACAGTGAAAAACAACATAATATAGTGACCAGGACACTAACCTTCTTTTGCTTTCTTTTCTTTGAAACTTTCTTGCCTCGAACTTCAACATCTGGACGCTGTTGCTCCGACTCGTGTGTGCATGTCTCCACTTCCTCTTGCGCAGCAACGACTATATTTCCATGATAAGCACATCCATCACGCACTGACGCTCCATCGACTCCCTGAAACATAGAACTTTCATTAGTATGTATAATAATATTGAAAACACAAAATGTACTTGGGGACCAATACCCACGTACATCTCAATAGCAAAACACGAATGAACGCATTGTGTATAACATTCAAACGACAATTATTCACGCATTGTTGATCTAGTTAGATGGAACTGTCAAGATCAATACCTCGGGCTCCGCATAGACTTCCATTGATATTATTGAAGATGACGCTTCATCAACTCCCTGAAACACAGTAATTGCATTAGTATGGTTTTCTATTTTGTTAAAAAGAACATAAACTTTGTGCAGGCGTCAACGGCTCATCTAAATAGACCTGCACAAATGATCAGTTGTCTAAAATAAATAATGGATATCTAAATATGATTCGATTTGCTCGATCGTTGGAAGTGTCACCACCCAGAGATCTGCATCAACTACTAGGGGTGATGTTCTTGTAGAAGAAGCTCCGTCATCTCCCTGAAACATAGTACTTGCGTTAATAAAGAAGGAAGTATAGCGGATGTAATCACGTCATATGATCTCGCTTGATCGAACTGTCAGTATCCATACCTCGAAATGCATAAGAACATCAAGGGACGCTGTAACTGCGGTGCACACTTCTGCAAGCTGTTGCGCCGACCCGTAACTGCATGCTCCCCCTTCTTCTTGGACTAATGCTCCATCGACTCCCTGAAACATAGGACTTTCATTAGTAATGAACACAATATTGAAAAAAGAAGACACATAGGAGGGCGACGACAAAAGGACATATCAATGGCTAAAAACGAAAGAAACATTGTGTGTAACAATCACGCTACAAGAATGCAAGATCTGATGATCTCCATCGATGGAACTGTCCGGAAACGTACCTCAAGCATCTTAGTGACATCAACGGTTGTCGTCAATGCGTTGGACTCCTCAGCATCTCCCTGAAAGACAGTACTTGCATTATTTTGGATAACAATAATTATAACTGAAAACAAAGACTAGAGGACGAGTACTTGGGTGTACCATTAGGTAAAATAATTACACGATAAATTAAAACTATTGATTTACATGCCTAAAACAAGTCAGTGGCAGAATAGCTAAGTAAGATTACCCGATAGGCGCTTGAAGTGGCTGATGACTGCAATAACGACACGGATGGAGAATCTTCCGCCTTCATATTGAGTGGATACATAAATGGGGAAATTATTGTTAGCTAATGCTACACACTACCGCAAGGCCGAGACCTAAATCCGTAAACTTGACTCACCAGTGGAGGGATGTGGACGAATAGAGTGGGAATAGCGGTTGAGAGCAATTTTCGCTTCGCTCGCGGTGTGTTCTTCTTTATTAGCAATGATGTGGAGTACATGTCTGAGCTAAAGTGCCTGCTGCAGATGCGGTATCGATCACCCCTCTTGTCTGCAAAGACTTCTAGGACTCTACTTTCAAGCTCAGACGGTGGATATCCGCAATATCGGACCCATTCTCTTATCTGATCTATTGTCTTAGGGAAAACATGCATTATAGTACCTTCAGATTTTTTATGGGTCTTCGAAGGGCAGCCGCCAATGGAACAGGCAGGCATTGTGGAAAGTTCTGAAAAGTAAAGATCAACAATTCTCTATGAATACCAATGTGTTAAAAAATTAAATGACACATAAAAGGTTCAATGCAAGGTTCATTTTGGTTCTTGGAACTATACACGTTATTCACATGCGGATAAGTATTTGAATAAGTTTAAAAAAATAGAAAAATAATTTGACTAAACACAGAACATGTGACTAGTTCCTTGCATGTACTGTCTTGATCGAAAAGAAAACATGGATGCAATTTGATGACTACTAGCAAATAGATATAAATTAGAATATTGGACGCAAAATGATTATGGTACATGGCCTTACCTTGACGAACAAACAGTTAGATGCAGGGATCAGAGTAGTTTCTTGTCGTAGAACAGGGAGCAGTTCACAGGTTGCAAACTGACGAGTTTGCTCGAAGTGGTCACGGAAGTTCACAGAGACGAAGAGCAGATAACCAGCACCTTCACGGGTTGACTAGCAAAGCGCAAAGAAGTTCTCATTAGAAATATGAAGTGGGTTATAAAGAATTCGAAACAGGGGTGTGTTTGTGAATGAATGACGTGTATATGTCGTGGCATTATGCGGTTTGCAGGGGGGCGTCCAGCGTGAGGGGGGATGCTTGGCAGGAGACACGGGGTCTGGAGGTAGACATGGGAACAACAACAACCATGCTCTATAGACCACTTTGAAGTGTACATGGTCTTTGGCACCTCTTGGCCTTTATCGCTCCCTGACAGCTCCACTTGCCAGCGCAAGTACCCCGGTGCGAACTGCCTTTGATAGGGCGGGGGGTGGATTGGGGCGGTGGTCGTGCAGACAAGACACAGGAAGACTCGTGAATGGAGACACACTTATGTGGATTGCAGGGGGGCGTCCAGCGTGAGGGGGGATGCTTGGCAGGAGACACGGGGTCTGGAGGTAGACATGGGAACAACAACAACCATGCTCTATAGACCACTTTGAAGTGTACATGGTCTTTGGCACCTCTTGGCCTTTATCGCTCCCTGACAGCTCCACTTGCCAGCGCAAGTACCCCGGTGCGAACTGCCTTTGATAGGGCGGGGGGGGGGGTGGATTGGGGCGGTGGTCGTCCAGACAAGACTCGTTTGCCGCAGGGCCTCACCAAGGAGAGGCCATCTAACTGCATGTAAGAGGCAGGCTGCAGGATCTAGTACATGGAAGGCAGGGGGGTGAGTTTATAAATACCTCACCCTCCCAGGAGAATATATGGGTGCAGTTGTGGTGCAGACATGTGGTGTGACAAGACAAGGCACAGGAAGACTATTCAATGGAGACACACTAGATTCATTTAAAAAATCAAAACAACCATTGTTAAAATATATGTTGGGTTTTATTTTAGATCTTAATTTCAATTGAACATAAATAATAAACATTACACATTGTAAAGTTCCGGTTGCAGCACATCCAGGGAAAATCCGCGGTATTGTCCACTGTCGCTGCGGAAATGTCTAATGGCAAGTACCGCACAGGCAGGTATTACTCTCCGAACGCGGTGTCCGAGCCTCCCGTGAAGCCACCAAGTGAAGCAACGATAGGCCACCAGCCTGTACCACCTGTGAAAAAGAAAGATGCAAACTGTATTAAAATGACAAAACTTTCTTATCAATGTCGATTCAGGTAAAAAATGTCAATCTGCTTTGAAAAAAATTCCATCTAGAAAATGCACAATATGGAACCAATTTACATGCGTTCGAATGATATGTAGATGTAATTTTATATGTGGGAGACGACCATGAAATAGTAGTGGCATCACTGACATCACAACCAGAGTATACTTACTCGTTACTCGGATTACGCGGACGAACAGTGCCGCGAAGTTCGTGCATAAGCACCATCATCATCCTCAACACGGTCCGTGAGAGGCAGGCTTCCCTGAACTCTGGCAGCTCGGTGATGCATTGCGGACTTGGCTCGCCTTCCGAAATGTAGGCCAAGCACCCGGAATTTTCACGGCAGCAGCAGTTCTCCTCCTCAGTTGGCATTAGCTCGCACCGATTGCACGTGCACCAGGTGGAGACGCCGTCCATGCGACATGGTCCAGGCTCTTCATCCGTTGACTGGTCCTCCCAACTGCCGTCCGAATCCCCATCGTTTTCGCGTGCTTGCCTTTCCAGTAGTTCCTCCTCGGTGTACTCGGGCTCGTACATATACGGCATTATTGTAGCCATTGTGTGGTAAAGAAAGTAAAATAATTTACAGAGATGGTACAGGTGTTCACAAGGCCTAGAAGCGGCGAAGGTAGCTGACCAGAGCACAGAAACGAGTCACAGAATACTCAAAGTAACACAGAGAGAGTAATGGAATCGAAAATCTGCTGCTGTGTGTTGTGAAACGGTGTGTTTATACTTATTGAGGAAAGAGGAGTCCTGCCATTTCCATGGCGACACTTCATTAGCTGAGGCGCAGCGATTGTTGACACGAAACGTGCTTTGGCGTTGGGAAATGGGCGGTACGCGTCTGCTGATGTCAGGATCAGGGGCAGGGGATTTGATTTAGTGCCGCAAACGCAGGTGAGCCAGGTCGATGGGGGGAAATGATAGGATTATCACAAAATGGCGGCTCATTTCGAGTGCGTTAATGGACGAAAAGTCGGGTATGGTCCATAGGAACGTTTTCTACGATCTACCGATTTATGCTTAAAAACACATGGCCGAACCGTAGGGACAATAAAAAAAAAGTCCCGGAACTATCCTTTAAAGAGAAATGGGAAAGAGATGTGGGTCAAATACAAGCAGAGGACTGGACAGTGGCTCTTGTGTACCCCCGAGAATCAGCGATCTCAGCCAGAATTAGGCTGGTCCAGCTAAAAATCCTACATAGGATCTACTACCCCAGAGAGGCTTTGCACCAATGGGGAAGGGCGACGGACCCTAACTGTTTAAGATGCCATCACCCGAGAGGAACCTTCTTTCATATTTTATGGGAATGTCCGCAGATACAAGACTTTTGGCAACAATGCTGCGATCATCAACAGTACTTGGCCGCGAAATACTGATGGACCCCAAACTCCTGATACTGGGAATAGATGCGGATATAGAACTATCAAGATTTGAAAAACTCATGGTTGCAACAACCACAAGTCTTGCCAAAAGAAATATAGCTCAACTGTGGAACTGTGGGGCTCAGCCACACCACCACAGTACGGCAAATGGGTAACGGATGTAGACATGTGTGTGCCAATGGAAGCGAGAGTGTACACCACAAGGGGGGGCCCAGAGAAAGCGGCCAAGATATGGCAAAGGTGGGAGGACAACTGAAGGCAAACGAAGAAGAGCCATAGAGACACTGAACGCCGAGCAGTGAACTGATACAAGCGATCGAAACGTCGGACTATTAGATGTAACAACTTTACAACATATGCGAAGATGAGCCAGATGCCAGGAAGAAGTGTATACCTGTGTGTTTAAATGTAGTGACTAAGTGTTAATTATTTACCTTTGTTGTGTTTTGTTTGTACCTATAAAACAATAAAATATTTTATTAAAAAAAAATATGTACAAAATTCAGTCCACACATTCCTGGGACGGGAGGCCAGCGGGAGAGTATTGATGTAGTCCTCCTCGCACGTTTGAGTCCAGGTGAGGGCCCTCATCCACATCTCAAACGAGGGGGGGGGGGATCGGCGCTTCCAGCATTGTAATATGCATTTTTTGGCTATTATGGTGGCAACATTGAGGAACCTAGACATTTTCCTCAACTCCGGGCTATCCCACAGGCCGAACAGTACAGCTAGGGGTTCTGCAGGGATACGGGACGCTGTGATGTCTGAGAGAGCTTCAATTATGGCCTTCCAGTATGGGCCCAGCGCGTCACAGGACCAGAACATATGAGTATGATCTGCAGCGGGAGAACCACACTTTGGACAGGTGCGGGCTTGGGTGTGTGCAAACCTGTCCAGACTATATTACACACCTCAAAGACTGTTGAGAAGCTTGTATTGCATGCACCTAAGCCTGGCATTCAGAGAGGTGGTTCGAGTGTGTGTGCACATTTTCCCCCACATTGCGTCCGTGATGGGGAGGCCCAGCTCCTCACTCCACGTATCTCGCGCCTTGACTGGCACGTCTGTGGGGTCGGCCATCAACAATTTGTACAACGCGGACACTATCCCCCTAGAACCAGCCGAGTTGGATATATACTGGATCTCAGGTGAGTCTGGGGGCTCATCTGGGTATGAGGGCCACCAGGCACGGAACGCCGCCCTCAGCCTGTAGTATTGTAACAGTTCCAATGCAGTACGTAGGTGTCCGGGGCGCCACGTCTGCGGAGTGATAAACTACCCGTCAGGGTAAAAGTCAGTCAGGGCCCGATAGCCCAGATCATGCCAGTGTTTCATTAAAAGCTTATCATGTGTAGGGCTGAGGCCTGGGAACTGCCAGATGGGCAGTCATTTGTAGTATGGGTGGTGGTCAGGTTGTATCTGCAAGATATATTTCCAGGCCTTGACAGTGGCCGCTACAGGTCTGCCGGGGTGTCGGCGTCAGCGTGATATGTGTGATGGAGAATGAGGGAGAGGGTGTTAACGCTCTCGCTTGCTAGTTTCTCGAGCTTCACATGCGGGGGTGGGGGGTCGGAGAACGTGTACCAGTATGTGGCGTGTTGGGCCTGCGCAGCTGTCCAAAATCGGGGGCGATGAAACCCCCGTTACCATAGGTAAGAGTCATGTGTTGCCATTTCTTACGAACCGCGCCCGAGTGCAACAGAAATTGGGCACACGCAGCGTGTAAGTTCCTGAAATATCGCTTTCGGGCTAGATCGGCACATTTGTGAAGACGTAGAGGAATTTAGAGACCATAATCATTTTGATTAGAGATAGTCTACCCGACAAAGAGAGTGGGAGACTGCGCCATTTCAACATTTGAGCCTCAGCAAGCTGCGCCACAGCCGCGTAGTTGTCAGCCAACAGTGAATCTTTAGTGAGGGACACCTGCAGTCCAAGGTACCTGATGCCTCTCGGTGACCATCGGAGGGGGAATTCGCAGGACGGTTGTGTAGTGGACGGGGTGAGCGGGAAGATGTCAGATTTGGAATCATTTATGGTGAAGCCCGAGAAAGTGCCAATTTTGGTTATGTCTCTCAATATCGGGTCTAGGTGGGCAGCCGAGTCTCTAATATATAGGAGCACGTCGTCAGCATATAGAGAAATGATCTTGGGAGTATCACGGAGACGTATACCTTTAGGCGTATGTTTGTCACTTACGTTATCAGCCATGGGCTCTATGGCGAGCGCAAAGAGTATCGGAGAAAACGGGCAGTCCTGGCGGGTACCTCTGTGGAGAGCAAAGGGGGCCGAGGCCCTGGAGTTGACCAGGACTCTGGCTGCGGGGCTTGTGTAGAGGAGTTTGATGTACGACCTCATGCGTGGGCCAATTCCCATTTTGTGGAGCACCGCCCACATGTATTGCCAGGACACCATATCAAATGCCTTCTAGGCACCGAGGGTGACTGCCACGGCCTGTGCGTTGGGGTCAATTCTAGCTAGAACATTGAACAGGCGACGGATATTAAGGGCGGTGGATCTGCCAGGCACGAAGCCACTCTGGTCGTGGTGGACTAAGTGTGGCATAATGGGAAGGAAACTATTGGCAATAATCTTGGCAAATATTTTTGTGTCAGGGTTGATCAGAGAAAGGGGCCTATAAGACCCACATTCGTCCAACGGTTTACCTGGCTTGGGTAATACAGTTATAAGCGCCTCACGCATGGATTGGGGAAGGATATTTGACTCTAGGGATTCGTTCCACACCTCCAGGAGTCTGGGTGCCAGAATGGCTACATGCTCCCGATAAAACTCCGAGGTGAGGCCGTCCGGGCCTGGCGCTTTGCCCCTAGGCCAGTTCGAGATGACCGTGGTTATTTCGTCGAGGGTGATAGGGGCTTCAAGGAGGTCGCTGGTCGCGCGGGAGAGGAGGGTCATGGGGATCTGATATAACAGGGTGTCGGTGTCTTGCAGGCTGTGTTCTTGCTGGGGGCCATATAGGGTCGTATAGAATGTGGTGAATGTCCCAAGGATATCCTGGTCGGACCAGCACATGGTGCCTCGTGTGTCCTTGATGCAATCAATGCGATTCCTGCCCCCCTCAGTTCGGACCAGTCTGGACAGTGTCCTACCCGGCCTATCCCCCTCACCATACTTCCTGGCCGCCACAGGGCGGGCGAAGTACCAAACTTCTCTTAGGGCGTGAGACTCGAACGTTTCTAATTCCGCTCTAATCTGTGCCAGTGCGGTCGGGGGAAGGGGAGGTGGCATATGCCCTCTCGAGCTCTTTTAATTTCACTTCTGACTGTTGCAAGCTGTTTTTTATGGCCTTGAGGACCCCAGCCTCTCTAGATATGCACATCCCTCTGATGAAGATCTTGAATGCCTCCCAGCGCACTCCATCGGAGGTGTCATGCCTGTTGTTACACTCGAAGAAGGTGTTGATGTCAGCTAAGATATCGGCTTTAAAGACTATGGCCCTCATTACGACCCTGGCGGAAATCGAAAAACGATGGCGGAAATGCAATACCGCCATCGAATAGCGCTCGGTGCGATTATGACACGTCACCGTAAAGTACGATGCCATTAGCGACACCGTAGTGAACGCCAACGCTAACTGCACCAAGTATGCGCACGCGCGCCATGCGAAACCGTAATTACCGTGTGATGCTGAACAACCCTATTTATACCAATAGTCTTGAAAAAATAGACCTAGTACTTATTTGTTTTTTTATAATATCAAAAATAGTTTATTTTCTTTTATAAAACTAACTCTAAAACAGTGTTTTCAGTAAAAAGGACCCCACAACACAACATACAGTGGATACATTTACAATACAAATTACTAGTTTCACTCACATCCATTCCTGTAACATGACAATACAATACAATACATCAACATATAAAATTTATATAATGATTTAAACATTTTCAATCACTGAGTGTTATTAACTCAGAATAAACAGTCCCGACATGTTTCAGTTCCTCTTGGCACCAAATGCATGAACCTTCTTCAGGGGAAGACACTTTTAATTTTTTCTCCACCATGTAATCCAGGGCCCCAAAAGTACTCTTCAAACCGTACTCCTCACAAGTAGGATTGCTGGCAATCCTACTTGTGAGGAGTACGGTTTGAAGAGTACTTTTGGGGCCCTGGATTACATGGTGGAGAAAAAATTAAAAGTGTCTTCC
The DNA here is from genome assembly GCF_040938575.1 of Ambystoma mexicanum. Lineage (NCBI taxonomy): Eukaryota > Metazoa > Chordata > Amphibia > Caudata > Ambystomatidae > Ambystoma > Ambystoma mexicanum. The sequence continues at coordinate 1,266,899,194 of NC_090932.1, forward strand.
CCTGAAGAAGGTTCATGCATTTGGTGCCAAGAGGAACTGAAACATGTCGGGACTGTTTATTCTGAGTTAATAACACTCAGTGATTGAAAATGTTTAAATCATTATATAAATTTTATATGTTGATGTATTGTATTGTATTGTCATGTTACAGGAATGGATGTGAGTGAAACTAGTAATTTGTATTGTAAATGTATCCACTGTATGTTGTGTTGTGGGGTCCTTTTTACTGAAAACACTGTTTTAGAGTTAGTTTTATAAAAGAAAATAAACTATTTTTGATATTATAAAAAAACAAATAAGTACTAGGTCTATTTTTTCAAGACTATTGGTATAAATAGGGTTGTTCAGCATCACACGATATGTAAAGATCACTGTTGAGTGGGGAATGTATTTTCTGTCTCCTTTATATGATGATTATGTTGGTTATCCCCTAACCGTGTGAGAGAGGGAATGTTAAAACAAGGGGAACGGTAGACCTTTGTATAGATATATATAAAACCGTAATTACCACCATGGCGCAACGGTACGCGAATGCTGACCCTAGCGGACATATACCTAACGCCATCAAGCATGGCGGAAAGTACCATTCCGCCATGGTGAGAAGTACGGCATCGCGAACCAACCGTAAAAGGCCCTACTGAGTGCCTGTACACCACTCCCTGCCCACATTGCACAACTCCTCGTAGGTGCAATGAAGTCACACAATGCAACCAGTGAAATGTACAAGTCACCCATGCATGCCAACGAACAAATGAATCTAGGGGCTCCAAGTGCCTTGTGAGTGGCCATCCATATTTGCCATGGCACCATTGCCGTACTGATGCAGCACAGGCATGTGAAGGTTCAAGTACAGCAACATGAACTGAAATATGAGACAAACAAAAACAGGCCCCCCATCGCATGACACCAGTGCAAGGCAACATTCAAAGCAGTATCCTGAGGGAGACTGCACCAGCCCTGTACTCCTGCCAGTAAACAAACCAACCATCAGCATAAGCATGTACCACACAAGTTGGCAGAGTGACTGAGCAGCCAGGCTCATCTCAAGAGGGGCCAATGGGAGCTGCAGGGCACAGATGGCACGAATACAGAAGCCATTCCAATGGACATGACCTCAGTCTCCCTCCAAGAAACGCACGCAAACACAGGCACCTGTGACCAGCCATATTCTGATAATCACATCATTCCACCAATCCACCTGGCTGACCGGCATCTGTTACACAAAAGCTAATCCCCCGCCCCTGAGCATGACATCATTAAAACAGTCATAATGGCAGCCCCTATCCCTGACCTCACTGGGCTTCGTAGGCAAACGCGCCCAGCACAGTACCACGCAACTATACTCAGAAGCCGGAACCCAATGCAGATCTTCTCACAATACATCGCTCCACAAATAGGAATATGCCACATTACTTGCAAAGAATAACGCTACACGGTCAATATAATAATCAAAATTTAATGCACAACAAAATCACCAAGCCCATACAGCTATTAGGTCATGAACTCCAAAATATATTTCATCATTGTGGGCCGCATCCGCAATAAATGACCAGCTTCTTCTTGTGTGACGCCCTGTTCCTTCATGGTACACAGGGGCTACATTCACGTTCAAAAAGGCAACATGGAAGCGCCTAGAACCGCAGGGCCGTCCCATTAGGTAGGCACTAGTCCAGCTGAAAGGTCGATATGTTGCTCCTAGCCACTAGTACTCCGTAAGGGCATGTGGCCCATTGGCGATCGTCCCATAAGATCGTAATGGTGCTCCACTGATTAACACGAAGCAGCAGGTGTCGGGAGTAAAAGCCATCTGCAGGAGTGGCATACAGATGGCAGCGGCAAAAGGGGAGGAGATACCTGTCACCCAAATGAAATGAAAAAGAATAGTATGGGCATCAGAACTACATTTGAATCACTCACTTCAATGATCACACTAAATCCACAGCCATATGCATGCTAGCCCACTCAAAAGGATTATTCCCACCCAAAAATCACTTGCGAATCATAACTATATAAATCGAGGTGAAAACACCATTACAAACGAGTGTTTGTGTGCATGCCTCTGTTAAAACAGAATCCATTAGATGGGATTAGTAACGTGCATAGACACAAGTGTTTGAAGGCGCGTCGAGACAGGGAGGGTTCAACAAGGGCAGATAGACGATGGTCCCACTATGGCAGCCCTGCATCACATAGCGCAGGGGAAGTGGATAGATTCCAAAAAGCCCTGTACATGGCAAACTCACTATTAAATCATCTGTCCATGCATCCATACATCATTCCCTCATCCCGGTATGAAAACGCCTGATTATTTACTCACATAACATGTGAAATTTCCATTGAGTCTGTGCGTAATGCAGTCTGCAAAATCCACTGTGCTCCAGCCCGGAATTCCAGTGTTGTGAAGTAACATGTATTTGGGAACGTCCTGCCTTATCGTCCACTACGCTATTGCGCATCCCATACTATTCATATCAATCATTGCATTCTCGCCATGGCCCCTGTCCGAAGGACATTAAACAATAGAACTTTATATCTGCAGTCAGACCTGTGGGCGTCTCCTCGCCGCTAGCTGAAAACCGAATGCGCTGTCCTTCGAATTCCTCATTTGCAACATCACGTCGAAAAGGCATCTGTGACCGCTTGAAATCACAAATCCATCCATGTAGTGCGGCAGTGTGTGAAAATGGCAACTGGCTTCACTCACAAATGGGTCGCCCCGCCCGTCGGTGAACCTCGGTACAGTGCTGCATGAGGGTCCAGCGTTAATCGAGTACTACATTCCACTGACCCTTCACAAGTTTGTTCGCGACTGTAAAGATAGTATGTGAAACAATGGGACCATTGCAGAATGAACATATGAACCAATATTTCACTGCCATCGGGATTAGATACATGATTGTAATAGCAAGATGCCATGCGTCGAATTGCAGCGTTGTGTGCGGGACGTGCACGCCCAAAGGGGATTGCAGCTTGCACAGGTGGAATGAATCACCACAGGTGGAGGCTATACAGCCTGAAAACACATAAATTGCACACCCAACCCCCTCCCACAACCACACCCACTCCAAAATGCTACCGGCAGGACTAGCGATGTTGGCCCTGGGGGACCTGATAGCACTGCAAGTACTCCAACTTCAAGAAGAAGACGAACACCAACTACTACAACAACCGGCCGCACAGAGGAGACGCAGGAGGAGGAGGAGGGCAAGGCAGGGCCAGCAAGGCCCACCAGCACAGCCACTGCCACCACGCAGGCAGCCCGCAATCCCACGCCTCCGAGCACATCCGTTCAACCTCACTGATGAGCAGATCCACACCCTCTACCGTTTGGACCGGGACACCATAACCGCCATTGTGGACATGACACACGCTGACCTTGTCAGCATGATAGATAGCCCAACCGCCATCCCACCCCTACTGAAGGTGGTGTCTGTACTCCACTTCCTGGCCACAGGCACCTACCAGCACACAGTCGGACAGTTGCATGGCATTTCACAGCCACTGTTGTCACGGACACTATCGCAAGTGCTCGATGCCCTCCTGAAGCACGCAGACGACTACATCTCTCTACCACGCTCGGAGCAGGAAATTACGAACACAAAAGTGGGATTCCATGCACTTGCCGGCATACCGGGTTGCATTGGTGCCATCGACTGCACCCATGTGGAATTGGTTGTCCCACATGCCATGGAGGCCCAGTACCGCAACCGAAAACAATATCATTCTCTTAATGTACAAATGGTGTGTGACTCCAACAGGATCATTACACATTGTTGTGCCCGATTTCCTGGATCAACCCATGATTCTATGGTCTTGAGGAACTCTACAATACCACGCTACATGGAGCGACACGCAGGGAACAGATCCTGGCTACTCGGTGAGTCTCATTTCATGCATGATAATGTGGGGTATGTGATGCGGCAATGACCTGGCAGGAAGGGGGGGGTGCGTACGTACGTAGCAATGTCATTCCACAAACAACCTTTATTGTCCACATACAGGTGATGCCGGGTATCCACTGAAGAGATGGCTCCTTACACCACTCCGGAACCCACAGAACCAGCATGAGGAGGACTACAACCATGCCCACTCACGTACCCGTGTAGTCATAGAACAGGCATTCGGCCTACTGAAGACTCGTTTCCGCTGCCTCAGCAGGTCTGGCGGGGCACTCCTGTACCGCCATGAGAAGGTTGCAAAGATGGTCATGGCATGTGTCATGCTACACAACATGTGCGTACGTAGAAATGTGCCCATGCCCCCTGACGCAGAACTGCAAGCACCTGAAGATGGTCATGATGAGGGTGGGGATGTGGCAGCACCTCAAGGAGTCCGCGAGGCACAGGAGGGCCGTGAAATTCGTCAGATTCTCATAGATTCATGCTTCTAGCACTCACGCCTGGTGGCTGATACATGGACACGGGACTTGTGGCACTGTGTGTGTCTGGAACATGCACAATATGGACAGTACGCCTATAAAGGCCTCGTACACAAAGATCAATGTCCACACATCTCATTGGTTGATTGTGCAATGTTTATAGCATATGTGAAATTATGTTACACACCCCATCGACCCGCCACCCAAGTAAGCCCAACACACCCCCTCCACCCTCCTACCTCCCCCCCGAACACCAGTGTCCAAAGATGCTCATTGTCAGTGGGCAGACGCTATTGCAAGCCCCCTCTCCGGGTATCAGGGGCACCCCTGCCTGTGGAGCGCAGGTTCCTCCCAGATCTACGTTGGGGGCTGCCCTGGACGGAACTTGCAACGGATGATGTCTCTGCCTGCTCACGTCCATGCATGTCCCTAAGGGTTTGTGAGAGCTCAGTGAGCACACGGCTCACAGCGGCAAGTTCAGCACATACGTCTTTGGACGTCGCATGCAGTTCCCCCCTCAGGCTCTTGGTGCTTCTCTCCATTTGTACTCTCAGGCTCTCGGTGCTTCTCTCCATTTCTGCCCTTAGTGTCTCTGTACTTCTCTCCATTTCTGCCCTAAGTGTCTCAGTAGATGTTTCTATGGCTGCCTTAGTACCCCCACATTCATCAGCATGGTCCTTGAGGAGCGTGGCCAGTTGCTGCTGTTGCACGATCACCTGGTCGAGGGACTGTTGCCTCTGCTGTGCCATGGCCATTTGCGGTGGTGTCACAGAGGGGCTGATGACCTCATGTTGCCTTGCCACAGGGCTTGTGGGGGATGGCCAGTCGTCGTCTTGTGGGTGCCCCTGCGTGGTATCCTCATGGTGTACGGGATGAAACAAACAGGGGGATTGAGACAGGTCATGGATGGATCCTACATCGACATCACCGTTTTCTGTGTCGGAGCATGCTGCCATTAATGCTGTGTCACCTATGGTGCTGCTGCCACCAGAAGCAGTGCCTTCTGTGGCATACATTGGGGGGGACCTGTGGTGGTGCTGTTGTGGGCATGCTGGCTGCTGGGGTGCCTGTTGGAGTCCCCTCCTGTGTGCTGCCACTTGATTTGTGCTGCTGCCGTGTCTTGATCCGTGCAGCTGAGGTGGAGGGTCTTTGGCCGTTGGTCTTGGCCCTCTTTGCAGGTGTGCAGGTAGGGGTGTCCTGGAGCTCGTCGTTTGAATCGGACCCTGTGTTGGAGTAAAGGAGGGCGAGCGTTATTAATGGGTCTGTGGAAATTGGAATGGCAATGTATCACATGCATTGGGGTGGTACCTGAGGGTGATTTGGGTCAGGGCCTTGGAGGTGGTTTCATTTTTGTGTGGATTGAGGATGCAGTTGTTTTGCAGCCTGCAGTTAGGGTGTGCCTGCTGCACGTGTAGAGGGTGTTTTTAGGATTTTTAATTATTTATGTATTTAATGTGAGTTTTAAAGTGCGCTATCAGGCCAATGTATGTGGACGTTCTCCTGGCCATGTGTTTCTGTTGCACTATGTGGACACATGGTACTTCACATGATTGGACATTGTGGATTTAGCATTGTTTTATTTGGGCCACCTACCTGATTCTTCGGATGTCTGCACTCCTTTCTCCATCCCTCCGACTCCCTCTATACTCTCCATTCCAATGGTGGAGGCACAGATTTCTTCCCAGGGGGTCAACTTGATGGGTGATTCCGATCCTCCCCCGGTAGCTGTGGCAATGTTACGGTTGGCGGATAGTATGCTCCGTACGCGTATCCGCAAGTCGTCCCATCGCTTTCTACATTGCTGTGGGTTGCGGGGTGCGGTCCCCACCGCACTTACCCGCTGTGCCACCAGGGCCCATATGGCCTTCTTGTTCGCAAGTGCCGTCCTGGTCATTTGCGTCGAGAAGACGACGCCAGCATTCTCCTGGAGGGTCTCTGTGAGCACGGTGAGTTCCTCACGGGAGAAGTGGACCTGCCGCTTGCGGTCGCACGCTTTCTTCGCTACTTTTCCCATTTTTCTTGTTTTCACTAGGGTGGATGACGGGTTGGGTTGTGTCTCAGGGTAGTATTTTTAATGGTTGTGTGGGAATTCTGATTTTATAGGTGTACGGCGTGCTGTTTCCCGTTCCGGGACCATGTTTTTACTTCCGTTTCCGTATATTTACGGTCACCTTATTTTCCGATTGCCGCTCATTACGGTGACCGCTATGATGGGTGGCGGAATTGCACCTAGGGCGCCGTACGACGGCGGTGAGGGGCGTTTTGGGGACATTTCCGCCATCGCGGACTTTGCACTTCCGCCATGGCGTAGTGCTCGTGCCCGATGGGTCGGAATTAGCCGCACTTTACTCCGTCGTGCAATGGCGGAAACGCTATTTACGCTATGGCGGTCAGGTCAGTTACTTTCCGCCAGGGTCGTAATGAGGGCCTATGTCTAGCAGGGCCTCCGACTTAAATCTCCAAGAGGAGCGGGGGGGCTGGTCGTGTCCCAGTGTTATCTGGAGTGTTACCGGTGAATGGTCTGATAGTGTGCACGGTAGTATCTTGGTCTCTATGACCCTGCCCATCATGCAGCTCGATATGAGGAAAAGGTCGATCCTGGAGAGGCTGTCGTGTACCGATGAGTAAAAAGTGTACTCTCTAACCTGTGGGTTGAGGGCTCTCCATTCATCTCTGAGATCTAGTGTGTCAATGTGGGCATGTAACCTATGGTCAGCGCGTGATGGGGCTCTGCGGGCCGTACCGGACCTATCCAGGTCTTTGTCTAGGATCAAATTCATGTCCCCGCCGCAAATGATGGGAATCCCAATATATTTCCAAAGCGTGGTGGTGATGACATCAAAGAACTAAGGGGCATCAAAGTTTGGGGCATATGTGTTCACTAGGAGGCATTCCATATTAGCGAGTGAGCAATGGCGGATCACGTATCTACCCTCATGGCCAATATGGCTGGAGCGCAGGGAAAACTGGAATGACTTATGGATTAGAGTAAGTACCCCCCTAGATTGGGTGGAGTACTTCGTATAGAATCTGTTTTTGCCCCACGTGGGGGCGAGACATGGTGCTAGGCGCCAGAGAGCGTGGGTTTCTTGGAGAAAGAGGATTTTGGCGCCATGTCGCTGGGCATAGGCAGTTATCCTGCGGGCCTTAGTGAAATTGCTTAGGCCACGAATATTCCATGTGACAATGTTCAGAGCCATAGCAATATATTATGGAACATCCCAGTAGTAGTATTCGTAAGGATTTTTCTTTATGCACTTGCCGTGTGCACAGTAGTGTTGAGTTGAAGTCATGCGTCTCTCAGCCATGTTTTTAACTGTTAACACAACCCCAATTACGCCACCCCCACCCTCATTGCCCAACCCCAACATGCAGTGCATATCTCCCACCCCAAAACACACCGAAGCCCCTTGGGCCTGCTCCGACCGGAGACCAAAGGTCAGAGGACCAGATCCAACGTGGATAGGGCCACATCCTAGCCCAACAGGGGCCAGTCAATAGAAAGAACAAAATAAAAGTGAAAGCAAACATTGCAACTGCAACGGGGGGCGCTGGTGCCGCGCGGCCGGCATTTGTGGCTTGATGTGGGGCAGCAGATGCTGTCCCGAGTGTGTTGTTGCGGTAAAACAGGTATCATAGACAGCCTCTGAGACCAGAGAGGACCCTCTGGCAAGATGACATTGCAAGAGAGAGCAGGGCACAGGGATAGCTCCAGGGGCCAAGTAAGGGAGAAGGCAAGGAAGCAGTTTAGGAGCTAGCCTGTGGCCCACATATACATGGCAAGAGGCCGCAGTTATTGAGTGGACACGGTGGGGTTGCCATCAACACATCAAAAGTCATGGATCCGTGGACATTTTTATAACATCGTAGGCTGGGTAGTCTGTGGCGTGTGGTCGGCTCGCGGCCCGGGAAGAGGTATATGTAATTCAATGAACTTCACCGCTTCGTCGGGGACAGTGAAGAAGAAGATCTTACCATCATGGGTAATCTTTAGTCGTGCCGGGAACAGGATGGCGTAGGGGACGTTGCGCTCCATAAGCAGCTTTTTGACACCTAAGAACTGGCGCCTTTCCTGCTGCACCACCAGCGAGAAGTCCGGTAAGATTCTAACCGTATGGGCTTCAAATCGCAGGGATCTCTTTTCCCGCGACAGGCGGAGGATAAGATCTCTATCGCGGTAGTTGAGGATCTTGGCGATAATGGGACTGGGGATGGATAATGGGTCGCCGGGTCTGGGGCATGGAGACAGGGCCGATGAGCCCGCTCGACCGTGAAATACGGAGAGAGGGCAGGGTCGTCCAGTAGGTCCTTGAGGAGTTTCTCCACTGCGTCCTCCATCCGCCCCTTGAGGGCATTTTCAGGGATGATGCGCAAGTTGTTCCTACGGGAGCGCGACTCCAGATCGTCACACTTCGCCTTGACAGCTTTCATGTCGCGCGTTAGGGAGGCCACAGTGTCCTGGAGCGCAGTGATGCCATCTTCGTTCACTGAGATTCACTGAGATCCTATTTTCAGCCTCGGTGATCCTCGATCCCGTCTGGTCCACTCGAGCCTTAAATGAGGCGACGTTAGCATTGATGTCGTATAATTTTTCATGGAAGGAGGCAAAGTTTTTAGCCATGGATTCCATTAGTAGGGTGAGGTCAGGGGCCTCGACCACTCGGTGCAGGGTTAAGTCTGGCTCGTCCTGTGGCGATGATGTGCTGGCTGACTCATCTCGAGGGACCGCTTTAGTGTACTTGTCCATTGTACCTCCTTGGGCCCCCGCCTTATTTATGCTAGGCATTGTTATGGGCCCGGTTATGGGTAGGATGGAGAGCTGAGAGGGGCCGGGGCCGGCAGGCTCAAACGCTGTGTCCTTCGGTGGCGGTAGGCGGTTGAGGGCAGGTGTGGGACCACCGTGGGTAGCAGAGTCAGCGGTGGAGCGGCAGGCTATGATGGCAAGCGATCGTGGCCTCCTTATGTGTACAGGTTGCGTGGGGGTGCCAGCGGGATCTCTCATAGGAGGGCGCGGGCAGAGGCGGCGACACTGTCAGCGGGAAAGTGGGCAGACAGTATGGTGAGGGCCGCTTCCTTATGACAGTACAGGCCTGTAATATCGCAGACAGCGGGCAGAGCTCTCGATGCCCACCGCTCCAGCCCCCACTCACCTGGTCTGCCGCGGCAGCGGGGCGATAAGATCCTCCGTGTTGTCGGCTCCGGGGAGGTTGCGATGATCACGGACGCAGTAGGTGGCATCCGCAGTGTGGCGGTGTCCGCAGCAGGATCTCCAGGCACCCGCCGCGATTTCACAGAGCGGCGGGATGCGGGAGCGGGGAGGGGACCCGAGAGTCAGGCAGGCCAGGCGGGAGGGCCGGATGTTAGGCAACCGCCGGGGCTGGGTGGAGTACTAGGCCCAAATCCGACAGGGCAGCCAGTCGGGTCCTAGGTGGGCCGATCGAGACCAAAATCGGACACAAACTTTCCAGTGCAGTAGCAGAAACAGCTCGGCCAGCCGATAGTCCTTCACAATATAGGGAACCGCAGATGGGAGCAGATGAATGCCGAGGCCGCACGGAGCTGAAAGGCTAGGCAGCCATCTTGGGCTGCTCCACAGCGCCACCCTGATGCATGCATTTTTAATGTTGGCATTCAATTGACAATTTTCATGGAACCTCAAACCAAGATAATCATAATGGTTCCCTTGTTCTAATCTTTGACCGTCCGCACTAATATTCAATGGTAACTGCTTGGAAATGTTGGACCGGAAGACAAGTGCAAGAGGCCAAATAATTGACTTCTAAATACATGATAATATTTCAATGAGCACAAGGGAAGTGGTGGTGAGTGGGAAGGGCTGTTGGGAATTGGAAAGGTCCTGCAGAGTCCTTTCTGTCCACCATGGCCACCACATTTCTTTCTTCAGCCTGCTTGGTTTTGGGCAGGAAAGGGTTAACAATGCAAGAGCTAACCCTGTGAAATAGACTCGTCCCGCAGACTTGTAACCGGAATCTGTCACAACTTGCTGGGAGGGCCTTGGACGTATTGCTAGTAGCATACAGTGAGAGTCGTGTGTATGGGTGTTGTGGGGGTCGGGGGTGTGGTGCTGCCCCTTTAAGGGTTTCGGCACGTGGCGGAGTGACGTTGGACTCCGCAGCGTGCCTTTAAATCAAGGGGGCATGCCCGAGTCACGCAGTGCGACCGGGGAGCCCGAGCCTATAAGACGTCTCTGTGTGAGTCTTTGCCAGCGGGGGCCTGGGGGCTCACGGACCATCGCTTGGTCAAAACAGTGACGACGAGGCCGGTGACAAACCCAGACCCGCCGGTGATAATTGCTGCAATTTTTTCACATGAACGAGGGACAGAATCCTCTCGTACCACGCCTGGGGGAGGGTGCGGCCCACGCGGCGGCGGCTGTTTTGTCCTTCATACTTTGTCCTTTGATACTTTGCGGCGCTCTGGAGGGGCCTGTGAATGCACTCCATGCATAATTTTTGAAGATTTGAATAGCTGACAGCTATTCCTACATGGACATGCCTGGAATTTTGATTTATATGCAATTTTCGAGCTGAATCTCATCGAGTGAAGGTGAGGTACTGGGGGGATACTGGCTATTCTATGCATCTACCCTAGACCTCTCTGGCTCAATTTTTGGACACTCCTCACTGAACTTTGGGGGCCTGGTTACAGCTTCAGTGGCCATTTACCCTGTCTGGACTTTCTGTTGGGTGCTATGTGCCCTGGAGCTGTACTGGTGGGGATTTCTGAAGATCAGGAGGCCTGCAAGGGTTTGTCCTGTGTGTGTGTGTGTGTGTGTGTGTTGTGGTTTGAAAGTTCAGAAGATCAAGGTGGCCTCAATAGGCCAATCTGGTTGGGTGAGTTGCGGCCCCTGTGCAGTCCAAGAGGGGTGCTTGTGCGCTTGACCCATGAGTGATCCAGTGAATCAGGACGGAGGGCAGCCAGCAGTACAACAGCAGCCTCAAGGGGTGCCCCCACCTCCACCTCCAGTGATGGGCCAGATGAGGGCCCCAGCGGTCCTTCCACTCATCCCCGAGTTTGATGTGTCTGGCCCTCCATCCAGCCTGGGGCCTAGGTGGAGGCGATGGGTTGATCGCCTAGACATGTACTTTCGAGCAACAATGGAAACTAGTGATGACAGCAAGCTGGCCACGTTGCTATATGCCGCCGGACCTGTGGTGCACAAGATTTTTGATTCCCTCCAGCCTGCAGATGTGTCCTATGGCACAGCAAAGACTGTTCTACACAGTTACTTTCTCCCCCAGGCCAATGCTGACGGCAAGCATTTTGTCATGCTGTCCACTCGCCAGAAGGAAGATGAGACACTGGACACTTTCTATGGCTGCCTCAGGAGGCTGTCAGTGGCATGTGCATGGGATAACCCGGATGATATGGTCAGGAATCAGCTCATCCAAGGGTGTTCATCAGGAAAACTACGGAGACAAGTGCTCAGAGAACAGGGTATCACCCTACCTCGCATCCTAGAGCTGGGTCGCTGCCAGGAGATATCAGAGATACGGGCCTCAAGGATGGAAGCAGGCACTCGTCCTACCAAGTCAAAGGAGGTCTGCGCCGTGGGGCGTGGTGGCAGGGGTGCCAGGAGGCCAGCTGGAAACCTCTGCGACTGGGGCGTAAAGCCGGGGTAAGCATGCCAAAAGTGTGGGTACGACCTGCCCCACCCTGCAGAATGCTCAGCAGCGGGAAGAACATATGGACGATGCGGTCTGGCAGACCACTACGCCAGGGTGTGCAGAGCGTCCCTGCCGGTGATGGTGCCCAGGGGCCCTATGCGGTCTGGGTTCTTGAGACAGTCTCGCCCTCCCAATGTCGCCCTGGTGGACCAAGGGGAGGAGGGCACACAACCTGAGGAGGAGGAGGAGGAGGAGGAGGAGGAGGAAAGGAAAACATTTTCCTCGTGTCGAGCATTGACTCCCTCAAGTCCAAGGGCCGGAGACAGCCGAGGTGCGTTGTGGCAGTCAATGACTCTCCCATTCCATTGCTGGTGGACACGGGGGTGTCTATCAATGTGATGGCCAGAGAGCACTATGATGCTATGGACAGTCCCCCGAAACTCTCAACCCCGAAGGCTCGAATTTTCAGGTTAGGGGGTTCACATCCCATCCCCCTGGACGGTGCATTTGTAGCTCAGGTGGGGCATGGAAGCTCCAAAATAAAAGCTCGATTCTACGTGACGCCTGTCAGCACCAATACACTGCTAAGCTGCGCGGAGGCTGAAGCCCTGGGACTCGTAAGTTTTGCGTACTCTGTGTATGTGAGGAGATACAAACTCTACTTGATAAGTATGCAAAACTGTTCCAAGGGATTGGACGCATTACCGCAACCCAGTGAGGCTGCACATCGACGATTCGGTGCATCCCATTGCCCTCAAGCATCGCAGGGTGCCCTTCCACCTGAGGGAATTTGTAGACAAGGAGTTAGACTACCTGGTGAATCTCGACATCATCGAGAAGGTGGAAGGTCTCACACCCTGGGTGTCTCCAATTGTGGTTGCCAGAAAACCCAAGCAACCTGATTTAGTGAGAATTTGTGTGTACATGAGACTCCCCAACAAGGCGATCCGGAGGGAGCGACATCTCTCACACCAACAATAGATGACATCATTGCAGAGCTGCAAGGGGCTTGCTTCTTCTCGAAGCTTGATCTCAGGCCGGATACCATCAAGTTCCCTTGCATCCAGAGTCGAGGTACATCACAACATTCACGACTCACCGGGGCCTGTACCGATATGAGCGACTCAGCTTCGGGGTATCCTCCGCGGCTGAGGCATTTCAAAACATTATCATGGGTGCACTGGCTGATCTGGAGGGCGTGCTGAACATCAGCGACGACATTCTTGTGTTCGCTAGGTCGGAAGTGGACCGCCTGCACAAACCTGCCATGACATTCGAATGGCTACAATTCTTGGGTCTAACACTCCATCGCGAGAAATGTGAATTTCTGAAGACAAACATCAAGCTCTTTGGATTCATGTTTAAGGAGGGTGGAGTGTCTCCCGACCCCTGAAAGGTAAAAGACATTAAAGAGGCACGACTGCCCAACAATGTATCCAAAGTCAGAAGCTTCCTAGGCATGGTGACCTACTGTGGGTGTTTCATCAAAAACTTGGCACCCAGGTCCGAGCCCCTACGGGCCCTTACCAAGAAGGAGACCGTGTGGCAATGGGGATCACTGGAGCAAGCAGCCTTCGAGGACATTAAGAGTGCCCTCATGGAGGAAGATACAATGGCGTTTTTTGACCCTGCCCTCCATTCTGAGATAATCGTGGATGCCAGCCCTTTCGGCCTGGGGGCCGTACTGACACAAGTGGGGCCTGACTCCAGCGTCCACCCAGTAGCCTACGCCAGCAAGGCCTTGTCTGAGACTGAACAGCACTACTCTCAGATGGAATGGGAGGTGCTGGCTGTTCTTTGGAGGTGCAGACACTTCCGGCTGTACATTCTGGGTAGGCCAGTGACAGTGGTTACCAGCCACAAGCCCCTGCTACCTATTCCGGCTGGATCCTCGTCAAAACCACCTGCGAGGATCGAAAGGTGGATGCTTGCCCTTTCGGAGTATGGGGTCTCATCGGTATATCGGCCTGGCTCCAACAATGCGGCTGACTATCTGTCTCGCCATCCGAGAAGTCACCATGACGGCGAGGTGGATGCCTGTGCAGAAAAGGCCGATGACCACGTTCGACTGGTGGTCGAGGTGGCAACCCCAAATGCCCTGCCACTTGAGGAACTAGAGGTGGTGACCACGCAGGACGAGTACTTCCGCATCCTCAGAGCGGCCATGCAACAAGAGTCCTGGAGGAGCGTGCTGGAGTCGTTGGCCGGGCGCACGCCGGAAGCGAAGGTAGCGCTCGAGCAGCTGTGGAGTGTGCGGGATGAGCTATCGTTCTTGGCAAATGGGCTGCTGTTGAGAGGAGATCGGATTGCGGTCCCACAGGCTAAAGTCCAAGAGGTAATTGGCCTAGCACATCAAGGCCACCAGGGGGCCGTAAAGACCAAGGCCCGCCTATGCCTCAAGGTATGGTTCCCGGAGTTCGAGCCACTGGTTGATGAGTATGTGGCCTCATGCATGTGGTGCCAGGCAGCCTCTTCTGCACAGTGGTAGCCGGCCATCGGAGCCATGCCCTGAGGTACGCATCCCTGGGAGGTTGTCCACGAGGACTTTGGGTCCACCTCGCAAGGGACTCACTTCCTGGTGGTGGTGGTGTATGAGTACTCCAGGTACTCGGAAGTTTAATTCATTCAATCGGTGGCCTTCGAACACGTGGTGGTGGCGATGGAGAAGGTGTTTGCTGCTCATGGTCTCCCAACAACCCTATGCTCGGACAATGGGGCCCCTTTCCAAGGAGAGCGATTTGCTGCCCTAATGGCCGACTATGGAGTGCAGCATCGGAAGGTCATCCCGCTCTGGCCGACGGCCAACAGGGAGGCGGAGATGCTAATGCACACGTTGAACAAAGTGTTCCGAATCGCACAAGGACAAGGGCGGTGTCTGGAGAGGGCCCTGTATCAGTTCCTACAGGTCTATCGGACGACCCCACACACCTCGACATGGGTGGTCCCGGCGGAAGCCCTGTTTAAGCGGTGCCCGAGAGGGCTGCTGCCTGAGGTCGGGGAGAAGGAACCGGGTGTCATCAATGACCATCAGGCGGAGCAGGACCGACGGCTGAGGATCGAGCAGGAGAATGTGAGGAGAGGCCTCCGACCTCAACAACTTGCGCCCGTGGACGAGGTGCTAATTCGAAACAAGCACCACAGTGGAAAGCTATTTCTGACATATGAACCCGAGCCGCTGGATGTCATTGCGGTATAAGGGTCAATGGTGACTGCCTCGGATGGCCGGGCATCGGTCACGAGGAATGTAGGCTTCTTTAAGAAACTGGGAGACCCCAGGACAGACACCCCAGGATCAGGACAGTGTGGACATACCTGACGAGGGCGGGGGTGCTGAGCCCCACCCTCGGTCTCCTGTCAGCACACCAGCGACCAGTGGAACTCCCATCCCCGAGGCGAGCAGGAGGTACCCCCTGAGGACAGGGCGAGGGAAACCGGTTCCCCTCACTGACTATATTTGGGAGCAATGACCGTGTCCGACCCATGCAGGATCTGCCAGGCGTGGATGGTGGGGGGGGTGGCCGAAGTCCCGGGGGTGGCTGTGAGTAAAGGGGTTCGCTGGGGTACAGCTGTGTGATTTAATATGGTTAAGGTTTTGAGTTCAGGTTCATTATGTTATTTACTGTGTGTAGTTGTTTGTCCTCATGAAAAAGGAGTGTGGTGTTGCCCCTTTAAGGGTTTTGGCACGCAGCTGAGTGACGTTGCACTCTCCCGCGTGCCTTTAAATAAAAGGGGCGTGCTTAAGTCGCGCTGTGCAACCGGGGAGCCCGAGCCTACAAGACATCTCCGTGTGAGTCTTTGCCAGAGGGGGCTGGGGTCTCACAGGCCATCGCTTGCGGGGTATGGGACACCCCCACAACCGGGGGGAGAGTTGGACTTTGGCGGCTCCTCGAGCCTTCAGGTGTTCCCCGCCTCCCCTGGAGTTATGACCCACACTGCACTGTTTACATTTTTGGCGCGTGTTTAACGTGCACTTATAATCCACTTCCACCTGGCGCTTTGCTTTTATTTCATTCTATGGTTTGTGACCATTCTGTGACTGTCCTCGATTGGTGTAGCCTGCGTCATTTCTGGAGTCATATGGAGTTTCTGCTTGAGCCTGAGGCTGTGAGTCTGTCACCCCCTCCAGCCCCCCACCCCCTTGCCCCTGCCTCTGGTTTTCCTGCTGTTCTCTCGTCCTCATGTATGCACGCTTCAGTGAGTTAATGCCTTCAGGACCGTGGGTCTGGAGAATTGTACGATTTGCTGGACTCTGGTGGACTATTAAGTCTTTTCAATCATTCAGTTATCTATTGCATTTGATTTTATGTCTGTCTAATCAAATACTGTTGTTGCAGAAGGGGGCTTCAAGTTATTTATTTCTCACCCGGAGTGTGAAAAGAGGGCTGTGAGGCACTATTTTTCTCCCCCTCTTAATTAATCATTTTTTTCTCTTCATCTTTTGTGACGTTTTTAACTCCATTCTTCTTATCTGGTATTGCTCTTTTTCTTTTTCAGGGCGTTCATCGCCTTGGTTTCTGTCAATCTACCCATTGCATTTGCTATTGTCCACTGTTAGCGGGGCTGCAAGGCTAATCCTCTCCCCGCCTTTAGGGGAGGGGGGGTGGGGGGAGGAACAGCAGTCAAGTGAAGTTAAACTAGCTAATTGCTTTCTGCATTCCCTTCACGTGGGCTACGTTTTCTATTTTGCCATTTGGGCACAATCCTTGTGTGATGCTAATATATTTTTAAATCATTATATGCATTGCTGCATCTATCACTGGTGTTAACACACTGTTTTACTAGTACAAAGTTCAAAGTGTCTTTACGAATTTGAAGATAAGCTGACACCTATTTCCAGTTAAAAGACTGCATCATTTTGTAGTTTGCACATTTGCACCTTGCCCTTTGGCTGCTCAGCTGCTGGGCTGCTTGGCTGTGGTTTCTTCCGCTGCCCAGCCACAGCTCCTGGCGCGTTTGGTGCGCCTCGGAGACATTCTTTCCTTTTTCTCTTTCTTTCTCTTCCCTATCTTCCTGTCAAACATTACAGGGGTACCTGTGTCTGGAAGATGGTAAAGCGCGAATTAAGAGAGGAGGGTACCACAGCCATAAGTGCTAAAAAATCAAAACATAATAGAACTTCGAAGACCATTACCAAGCCAGCAGCTAGGGCTTTTAAACCCAGACCAAATGCGAGTCAACTTTCATTGGATTCTTAGTTAAAGACCATGGCTGGGAATCTGGCTGATAGAATCCAAGTGACAGAGAAAGCCATTTGGGAAGCTGCCTCCTCAATAGGGGCCACTAAGCAAATGGCAGGTGAGGAGATGGGAGTAAGCCTTTCTGCCCTTAGTACCCTGTACATTGAGAGCCGTAATAGGGGTATCAGGGGGGGATTCTCAGAGGTGCTGCCAACAGACA
Organism: Ambystoma mexicanum; assembly: GCF_040938575.1. Taxonomy (NCBI): domain Eukaryota; kingdom Metazoa; phylum Chordata; class Amphibia; order Caudata; family Ambystomatidae; genus Ambystoma; species Ambystoma mexicanum. Next base: position 1,266,916,597 of record NC_090932.1, read on the forward strand.
AGGACATTGAAACATTTAGCACTCCCAGTGTAAGAGCTACACCCAGCCTTCCCTGTGATGGTTGCTGGGCCCCAATGGTATCAGGGGCCTAAAATACCATCCAGGGACGATTGCACAGCATCATCCAGAAAAGATGGTGAGAAAACCTGGTTGGAGGCGCTATTAGATAGTAAATTGAAGCTCCTATTCTCTTTACTGGATGTAAACTGGCAACATCTGATGGGGTGTGCTCCCCCGGATGTTCAATGGCAAAACAAACTGGAGGCCACCTTTTTATTGCTGGAAAACTTTAAAAAATGGGTTATGCGTCCAGAGCAAATTGCAATTAGGGCATGTAATCAGATGGGGCAGGGGGAAGGGGAGGGCATTGATGCCAGTCATACACCTCCGTGCCCCACTCCCACAGCAGTACTGGTGGGCCTGAACTATTTTTATCCCCAAGGGAGGGTTATGGCAGCCCTACCTGAGGGTCGAGGGAGAAGGCCTTCACAGGGGATTTCCTTCAAGGTAGGGCTGTTCTTTCTGTTGACCCTAGTGCGGAACATGTCTCGTCATGGGTTACCGTGGGGACCAGTGGCCGTGAACAATCGGAGTGGGCTGTTCCAGTTGGAAATTGTGCGGTAATTAATTGTTTTGAGCCCCTTATGCCAATGGATGCCCAGGATTGACATAAGGAAGTTCATTGTTCGTACCCGGGGGAGGTGGGGACCACTGTATGATTTGCCCAGGAGGGAGCATTGTGCCCCATTATGGCGGGGGAACCAAGAAATATCTCTGACCCTGAACCCAGTGGGGTGGAGAAGGTAATTAAACTTGTCTCATGGAATATAGCGGGCTCCAGGAGCAAACTGCAGTTAGATGAGAAAATTGAGTTTTTGAAACTCCACAAGATCATACTACTACAAGAAACCTGGGACCTGGATCTGCCCCGCCTGGATGGTTATTCTTCGTATGGTATTCCTGCCAAAAAGAATAGGAGAGGGCGGAATTCCGGGAGCTTGGTAGTGATGGTTAAAGGCTCCCTACCATGTGGGGTGGAGGTGGTAGAGACCAGGTTTGAATTCCTACAACTCCTGAGGTTCAAGTTCGCGGGCAGTGAATGGTTCGATCGCTTGAACTTTTATAATAGCCCAAATGGGGCAGAGGGGGAGGTATGGCATAAAACAAAGGAATTTGTAGATCTGTATATGGACGACCCTATGAACTCTAAGAAAAGGCTTATTTGGGGCAGGGCTTTCAATGTCAAGATGGGGTGTGGTCTTTCTAAGGACCTAAATGAACCCATGGAAGTACAAATGTCTATGGTCCTTGAACCAGAAATGGTGGACAAGAAGGTTTGTTCTAGGGGCCTCCAGTTGAGCACTTGGCTCATTGAGTGAGGTTTGCGCTCAGTGAATGGGAGCTTTAACCCAGATATCCCCGGTAAACACACCTTTAGTAATCATGTGGGGTCTTCCACTATAGATTATTTCTGTCTCACTGGATTTATGGAAATTTATTAAGAGTTTTGATGTGGTCCTGGTGGGGAGTAGTGACCATTACCCTCTGGTCGTAACTCTGAAAGTTATAACTAATACCTGTCTAAATTCAGGGCATTGGCCACCATTGGGCAGGACAGCAACAATATTTCCCATTTTTAAAAAGGGGGACATCACTAAACCTTCTTATCGGCCCATTTCTCTGTTGGATACAGTTTTCAAAATGTTTGGTCGGGTTTTGCTGGGTCACTTGGAGTGCTGGCTCACTGAGAGTAACATCTTAACAGACATACAATTTGGTTTTCGCCCTGGCTTGGGTACCATGGAGCAGGTGCTTAGTCTGTATCTATTGATATCCCACATTTTTATCTGTAAGGGCGAAGTGGTCTACCTCGCATTTATGGACTTAAGCATGGCCTTCGACAAGGTAGATTGCTCCAAGTTGTGGGCTGTGCTTGAGTCCATGTGGTGTCCAGTTGACATTGTGGACATTTCTGTCGGAGATCCACTCGAATATCAAAGCCAATGTTCGGTTTGGACCTGGTGGAGGTGTACTGAATGGTTTGATATTATACTGGGTGTACGCCAAGGGAGCGTATTGCCCCCCATACTCTTTACCTTATACATTAATGGGCTGTTGAAGGCATTATTGAATACTGATGTGGACTTTCTGCAAGTGGGGGCAGGCCATTGCCAGTCCTGGCTTATGCCGATGATACAGTGCTTATGACCAAAATGCCCAGGGCATTACTGGCCTTTGTGGACGCTTATGCCTCCTTCATGACCAACCTAGGTCTTAAAATAAATTCTGTAAAATCTGCGGTCATGAGTTGCAGTGGAGGCAGGAAGTCCATTAAGATGAGCCCCATCACCTGTAAAGGGGACACAATCCAGAGGGTAACTGAGTATGACTATTTGGGTGTTAGATTTTCTGAGTCTCTGACAAGTAAGGCACATGTAACTAAACAGTCTTTGAAAATGTGCCAATACTTGGGGGTGGGGGGGTGGGGGAGAGGGGAGGGCAGAGGCCGTCTCCAGTTTTTCCTTAAGGTGTAAGGGTCAACACCTGTAATCGGCACTCAAGGTGTTCACCATGCAAGTCAAGGCAGCCTCCCTTTATGGAAACACAAAACAAAACAGTGTCCTGACAGGTTCACTAGACATACATATAAATTCTATTTATAGTAGTCTCCTCAATGCCAAGAATATGGCACAAACTATCTGAAATAGTTCCTAGGTATGATTTTTATAACTTTGTGTCCACCTAAGTCTTTATTAGGATAAGTCTTTCAAATCCACCATATCCTACTTCTGTTTAAGAATTTATACAAAAGTAGCTTTTTTATTATTTTTTATTATTATTGCTCACAAGCGAGGTCTATAAGTTACCAAGCACAATTGACTAAAAGTAAACTCCAGAGCAAGCACAATCTGTACACAAATGGAACAGATGGGTGTCCATATTAATGTACACAATTTTTCATATAAAACAAAATACAAATATTTATACGCATTTGAAAAGAGCATATGAAAAACAGAAATACAATTATTTATACACATTTGAAAAGAACATATGAAAAAAGGGAAACTTTTTCTCTAAACAATCAACACATTGTGAATGTTGGAAATGAAAGGCCCCCTCTCGATGTTTGAAGCCATACGTAGCTGAATCTTAAATTTTCAGTTCAGTTGGGGGCATTTCCAATTTGTTAGCTAAGCTCAAGGTCTGCTAGCTGAACTCAGGGTCACTCCCTTTATGGTGCAGCTCTCTGGGGGTATCAAAAGCCTGGTGACATGCAGGCCAAGGAAAATCGCTACTTCAAGAGGTTACTGGGACTCCCTGGTTCTTCCTTCTGTGCATCAGTGCACAGAGAATTGGGGATGACCTTCCTGGAGGACGAGTGGGCAGCTGCTCCTGGCCTGTTGTGGCTTAGAATTTGGGGCAATACCAATACTTCACTGTGCCACTTTATAATTAAGGCAACCTTGAGTAAGGATCTGTGGCACAAAATACCCTGGTTAAACTTTGTTAGAAAGCACATGTGTAGGGTAAATTTGGCAATTGTACCTCACGCCACCAGGGCGCTACAAGTCAGGGGAGTAAGTTTTTCCTAGGAGGTGGTAATCAGGGAACTAGCGGCTATTCGCTTTAATGCAGCGCAGACTTCCCAGGCTGACGGCCATCATCCGCTCATAAGTCGGTCGTCCACTATCCAGCCGTACTTTACTTGGGCCAGGGTGGGCCATCAGAGTTCCCCTTTCGAAGACCTGGTTCATCTTATCTTGCTTTGTCCCTGGCATGGAAAAATTGGAGAGTGGACCATACTGCAAGTTTTGAGACGCACTGACATGCGCCAACATAGGCCATCACTGTCTTTTTTATTAAAGGCAGAAACAAAACTATCAGCCTGGGCCTTGCTATCGTACTTGAAGGTTGCAATGTTTTTAAGTATAGGATTCTTGAGAAGGCAAGTGTCTGCATTTTAACCTTTTTGCAATATGTGGATATAAATTGTACTGAACAACTGTGTATAGCACCAATGCATTGTTTTACTGTGATATTTTATATGTATGTGTTTAATGAATATTGTATTGTTCAAAAAAACATTTTCAAACAAATAATTGGAAAGGTGGGTGGGAAGGGCTGTTGGGGATTGGGGTGGTGGATGGTATAAGGGCTGTTGGGGATTGGGGAGGTGGGTGGGAAGGGCTGTTGGGGATGGATGCTCACCACAGTTGTTAATTAATAAATGGTTCACTAGAAGACATTCAAGGACAATATTTTTTGTGTGAACATGGTTTTAGCAATACATGTGAAAAGGTATGTGTCTAGAAACATTATTCAATTAGTTCTTACGGCACCAGACATTCGTCCCTGGCTTCCTCACGCTCAGTGTACAGCAGCACTGCATCTGCAGACAGTGCTCCATTCTGCTGGGGGAGGCATTTCCAGGTCAGTGGGGCAGAAGGACATTTTGCCTGTGGCAGATGTTGTGCAGCCTGGCACAATCAACCACTATCTTTCCAACCTTCTCTGGCAGGTACATCAAGGCACCTCTGGTACGGTCCAGCCACCGGAAACAGGCCTTAAGCATGCCAAAGGACCGTTCAATGCAGAGTCTGATCTTGACGGTTGTCTCATTGTAAGCCACCTCCTGTGGTGTACATGGATTGCGCACAGTTGTCATATGCAATGGAAGCGGGGGTGGGGGGGTAATCAGAGTCAATTGCAAGAGCATAGGAGACAGATGTTGGTCACAGTGCATTGAGGATGCTTAGCATGTTACATGTCTTGTTGATGGACACTCTCTTGATGCAGTCTGGTTTTCATTCCCAGGAATTCAATGAAGTGCGATCTGCTACCTGGGTAGATGTGCGTTGTCACTTGGTGATACACACTGCATGCAGCTCACAAACCAGTTGTGGCAGACATGGCCTGTGATAGGATTTCATATGTGCATGTTGACTGTGTTGGGCCTGTTCTCTGCTGTGCTGTCAAGTAGTGCCTTGCTGGGTGATTGGTTGTTCTTGTGCTGGTTATGGTTTTTGCATTCCTGTAGCAATGGATTCACATGTGCCATCACTGTCTGCCAGTTTTACTTTTTCATTGTGCAGTGATGTACTGTTGCATTGGTGTGTAGGTATGTGCCCCCCTTGCATTGTGGTTCCTGTAGTCCTCTGTTTGTGGATGAGTTAATTGGTAGATGTTATGATTCATGGGATTATGTCACTTCTCCCCTGCCTGTGAGGCTAGGGAGGTGAGCCCGCTATGCAACATTCCCTCTAGGGGTGGCAGAAAGCGGGACCTCACAGGGAGAGACTCCCCTCATGGAGACGAGGACTCCCGTTCCGTAATGGAAATCCCTAACCCTCTTGCACGTGAGTCCCTGAAATCTATGTCTGCTGAGGAAACTAAGACTAAAATGGAATACTGTGAAGAAGAAGAGTGATGGAGTTATACAAACTACTCAGAAGTTACATGCAAAGTGGTGGCCTCAAGGAGGCATGAAGAATACTCGATGGACACAAACAAAGGACTGTGACACTCTGCTGGGGAGGCACCAGCTGACTGGAATAAAAAGAGAAAGGACCCAATGAAAAGCAAAGCAGGCATGATGCCTGGCAGACCCGGGAAATTCAAACCTGGGAGCAAGAAGCAACATCGGGGAAGTGAACCTCCAGTCGGGAGGACGCTGACAGCAGGGTGCAGGAGTCTTTTTCAGGCCAACCCCGAGCAGGCCTGACTGGAAGCTGGAAACCGACTGATGGTGGCACGACCTTGAGGAGGTGGACTGCGCGGTCAATTAACTGCAGCGATACCATCTGGCTGGGGACCCTGTAGAACTCAAGTATGGCAGTGGGGGAGCACAAAGAGAAGCAGAGGGAATGTACCTTGGGAACGCATCGATCCGACACCCCAGGAAGAACCAGCGACGTGTTTCAAACAACAAAGGGGTAACAGGAGTCACATGAGACCCTGTAGGGGGTTGGGGAAGGGTGCTGAAGCTAAAGACGGCATCAGAAGTAATCTCCATCATCTCAGTAATAGTATTTAGAGTTCTGAAAGAAGAGAAAGCCTTGGTAGTAATCGCTCTCATCTCAGCAAGAGTATTGAAAAGGAAAGAAAGCCTTAGGAGTAATCTGCCAAAGGCTTTCGGAAACCGGCTTCTTTGGGGTTTTCACCTTTATTGGTGGGAACCAAGGGATGTGTTAGACCTGCTTCATGAAACCTGGGAGGAGAGAGAAGAAGCTATTCTCTCCATTTCCCAGACAGCCCTGTGCCTAAAAGATCACATGGCTATTGTCTGGGAAATGGTTAATAAACATCTTGGACAGGCTCAAGAAATGCAGAAAGCACAATATGATGGCAAGGCGGTCCATCATTCTTTTTTAATAGGACAGAAGGTGTTAATTCTGTTGCCAATTTACGACCAAAAGATGCTTTCTAAGTGGTGTGGGTCATTTGAGATACTGATAAAAAAAGGGCCTTAAAACTATCTCATCTCCCAACCTGATAGGAGATTAAAAAAAAACAAATCTGCCACGTAAATCAGTGGAAGGAAGATCCAGTGGAAACCTCTTCTGTGTCCATGGTGTAAGGAACTCATGGTGGCAACAGTAAAGACGGACACAAGTGATCACAGTTTAAGGGTGTTTATTAAACTGTATTGAAATGGGTAAGGAAAATAAAACCTAAATCTAAGATGGAGCAAGCTACAACCATCAAATAATAAGGTAGTCCTAGTGGCGTCTTGTCAAATAAAAAGGGCCTATACTAAAAATACTATTGCCAATCCTTACCGCTAACTTACAAAATAGTGTGGGGTTAAGGTTCATCAGAAAGAAGTGTTCACAAAATGATAAGTCAGGATGGTATGGCTGGGGCCTCCCTTCCCCACGTTTTCAAGCATGGGACAAGGCAGGACTTCTGAGCACAGTACACTCCTGGGCCTCGCTAGCACAAGGTTGTAGTTTAGTTCCAAAACATCAGGGCCCTCTGTGGCCAAGTCTCTATTACACAGTCACTTGCCTCACAGGACCTGAAGTGCCAAAATAAACAAAGTTCCTTTTCCACATTGGGCGATTACCTTTTGCCTTACGATCCCACTCTGTCGGGTTGCAATCCTTCTCTAAGGGTTGGCCTCCCTCTGTTAGGTTCACGATGGACTTTCAATCACACTCTGAACAATCCTTCACTGTGAACATCCCTCAGTCGGTTTACTCTTGTAAGCACAATGTTTTTATGTTTCACCCTGATTCGCAGGCATCCCTCTGTCTGGTTCACATTTGCCAATTTCACAGTTCACTTTGCTTTTTCACGATACATGATTCACTCTCATTATCTCTACCCTTGGCATTCCTCTGGGTTCCCATAGCCATTTTTAACACAGTTCATGATTTGCTCCTCTGATAAGAATGTATGATTTCCCTTCCCCCTCGCTTTCTTTTGGCATCCCTCTGTCAGGTTCACACTTGCCGTAGTTCACAATATTCACAATCTTATCAGAAATCGGTGGGGGTTCCCTACCCTAGCTTTCTCTTGGTAACAGGTCATAAACTTTCGATTGTACAAGGGATTTGACGTGACCCTTGTAGGTCCACTCTGACACCTCAAGGCAGCCTCTCCTAAGGCCTCCCGGTACTTGTAGTTCCAACAAAAAGGGGCCAGCCACAGTCCTCCAAATGAGCACTCCTACATCACCTGACCACTCTGCAGCTGGCCCTTCTGGGCTTCCTAAGAGTTCAAACACACACAAGTACTTTGTTCACAAGTCCTTGTGTTCACAATATGTTGCCGATTGCAACCTTCAGCTCAACACAGCCCGGTTTACTACAAGCTCTCTCTCCGACTCACCGGCTGTGTTGAACTTCCTGGCATTTCTTGTCTCTGGATTCAAGGATGGTACCACGGTAGCCAGCATATCTGTCCGCCTGGGCTGAAGGGTGCGGTTGGTCGACTCAGAAGGGTGAGATTGGTAGGGTTTGTGAAACAAACGGGAATAACAAGGATTATTATTGTGAAACGGGGGATTGCGGGAACGGTAGTGTTTTGTCAAAGTAGAGTGGGAGTCCGGGAAAGAATAATCAGAGGGACGGGAGGAAGAGTAACTAGGTGTGTTGGGTAGGGGGATTCTGAGGTTTCCGAGTGCAACAGGGTTTGGGCTCCTAGGGGATTTACCAGATGTGAAGGGGTTGGTAGATTTTGATTAGGGAGATATTTTGGGTAGAAGGGTGGTTGATTTGGAATAGCCTATCACCTCGGGCCTCCCGCCCCTCCACCTCTCAATAGACTGTACAGTAACTAGACATCTGTACCGTTTGTACAATTTTCAATATAACTCTCTACTATTTTCCACATATACTAATAATTCTATCTATCTGTATAAGTTATCCCATTGGACAGACAGCTTAGGCCTATTATATTCTTGCACTAATATAGCAAAAGCCTATGTAAGGAACTCGGATATGAGCCACTCCATGACATATCAGTAGATCTCACATTACGTCTTTTTTTCAGATATTAAAGAACGGCAAGCTATACTTACCCTGTATATTGGAACCGTCTGCGCTGTATTTCAGCCTCTGTGTTCTACGCTGTCTTAACAGGACCAGCACCATTTCGTCCTCAGGGATCATTTTCACTCACCCTGTCATTGTTTTCATCAATCATGTAACATACTGTCTATCACTTGATTAGCGTTTGAAGCTATAGAAATACATGGTTGTCCTAGATTCCTACTAGGCATTTTAACTAAGGTTGGGGCATTGCCCAAACTATTTGATACACATTGTACCTATGTTTATTGGATTTGATTGTTTCTTCAATGTATGTTGAGAGGAAATATAGGAGACATTTTAGGTTGTTAGCCTAATATTCACTGATTGAATCCAATATTTCTTTCGGTTTGAAAAATACACACAAGTAATGTATATAAGAATTGCCATGTTTAATATATATTGTTCAAAAACTCTGCACCTATGTAATTGAGTAGACTTGAAATATTTTACCACAGATAGTCTGCCTATGCTCAACTTCAATTTTATTTCTCAGTCCGTTTAGGCCTTTGAAGAAGAGGGTTTTATTCTTCGAAATTCGTCGCCACTAAGAACGGACAACTTTCGACAATTACTCTACAAAATCCTTTGTCTGCAAAACTGTTGCTTCCTTTTTTTTCAAAATGGTTTCTTTTCCGTGATATTGTACTTTGTTGAAATAATATATCTATACACTTTCGTTCTACAAGAATCTTGTGTGGAATCTATTATTGAACTCGTAATATTGTTTAACCTAAATAGACCCATTTCAGAGATTGAAGTAGTTGGTTTATCCAACACAAGATAGTGTGCAGGGGATGGGAGGATTCAAAAGTTGAATCTTCTCCTTGTTTCATGGTACTTACTGATCACAGGAATGTAACCTTTCTTCGTTCAGCTAAGACCTTGATGCCAAGACAGTTGCGCTGGTCCTTATTTTTAGCTGAATACAACTTTGTAATCATGTGAAAACCCAGACCGCAGAATGGGAAAGCAGATGCCTTATCAAGGTGTTTTCCAGGAAGTTTAAAGGGTGACTCCTGCACTCCAGTGCCATTTATTAGACAAAAGTAATTTCATTGTTGGAGTGGTACAGAAGGTAACAGATTTTTGCGAGCGAATTCAGCAGCAGATGTCTATGAAACAGCTTTTGGATTGGGAAGCTGAAGATCCAGTGCAATTGATAAGGAATGGACTGCCTTATGTTTATCCAAGATTCTCCTTACCATCTGAGGAATTACATGAGGAAGCTTTGAAGGCTTGTCATGATTCGCCTTTAGCTGGACATACTGGATTGAGTTGTTACTAAGAGAATTTTGGTGGAAAGGAATGCAAGAAGACACAGAAAATTATGTCAACACCAGTGAAGTCTGTACCCATGCAAAGTCGGCTCAGAAAGACGCTGGTTTACTTGTTCCTCTACCTGTTCTGCCTCGTCCATGGCACACTGTTTCTATGGACTATATAGTAGACCTTCCTCCAGACAATGGTTGTTCAGCCATCTTGGTATTAGTTGATGTTTTTTCTAAGTCCGGACATTTTATTCCAATAAAGGGAGCTGCTACTACTACATCATTGGCACAAGCCTTTTTTCATAAAGTTGTGAAACTGCATGGGCTACCTAGTCAGGTGATTTCAGACTGGGGAACTCAATTTGTCTCCAAATTCTGGAAAGCTTTCTGCAAGGAAATGAAGATAGACATTAACTTGACTACCAGTTACCATCCCGAGGCTAATGGTCAGACCAAGAGGGTAAATAAGGAATTAGAAAAGTACATATGGTGTTATCTTGGTTCAGTTCAAGGTTGGCAGGAGTTGTTATGGTTAGCAGAATTCTGTTACAACAGCACGGTAAAGGATTCCACTTCTATGTCACCATGTGAATCAGGGATTTCGCCCAAGGTTTCTGAGAGGGGTGGTTTTGGAAGAGGTGGAGGTACCAGATGTTGAGAGTAAACTTCGAGCAATGGGTCAAAATCTAGAGCGTGTGGTACAAGGCTTGAAGAAAAATAAATTAAGTTACAAAAGATTTGCCGACCGAAAATGTAGATTAGCTCCTGAATACGGTGCAGGAGATCGGGTATGGTTGTCTACCAAGAACTTGGCTTGGAAAGGAAAGAATGAGTTTAGCCCTCAATACATTGGACCATTTGAGGTTGAACACATTTACTCACCCGTTTCAGTCAGATTTAAGTTGCCGCCAGGTTTAAAGGTGCATTCTATTTTTCACGTTAATCTGTTGAAGATCTGCAGAAAACACACTAGATTATGTGGGTTACCAGGTCCAGTGTTTTCTGATGATGAAAATGAATATGAAGTTCCAGCCATATTACATTCTAGAGTAGTTCAAGGACGGCTGCAGTATCTAGTGGATTGGAAAGGTTATGGACCGGAGAAAAGATCTTTGGAGGGAGTAGAGAGTGTACACGCCCCCAAATTGGTTAAACAGTTGGTCACCTAAGACCAGAAAACCAGGCCCTGGGACAGGGCCTTGCAGGGGGGGTACTGTCAGGGTTCCCCGCAATTCACATATAAGACGCTCAGCCACAGTGTCTAGGAGAGTCGGGCTGTTTGTGGCTGCATTTGAAAATAGAAGGGGGGGTTATTCTTAGTGTCAGTGGAAAGCTGGGTCTTGTTTTTTATTATACACAGTGTTATTTCCTAACTCTCTTTGCAGGGAACCTATGCCTCCCCTAGGCTAGATGGAGACTCTGTTTAACAGTTTGATTGGCCAATAGAGAGTGTGAGGTCATTTGGAATCTTATCTAGCATTCTAAACTGCCTTTCATTAAAGTAATTCCAAGAGCAGGTCACAGCAATTTGAGCTCCAGTAAATTTGGAACTTTGAGTTCTAGATCAAAAAACCTTTCTGGTAATTTCAAGCAGAAGCAGCAGTAGTATCGGAGTCATTTGAGTAATCTGAGAAGTTTTGACCTCGCAGCTGAAACTAAGAGAAAAGAAAATAGCCAGATGAAGTTCTGAAGAAGTGACACAGAAGTGACATAAAGGAAGCCAAGCCAGCAGCAACATTTTGAGAGCTAACTGCATTTATATCTGTACAAGAAAACAGTGAAATGTTATGTTTCAAGTTCAGTTCTAGTTAATGACTGCCATGTAGCGTGAACATTGAAAAGATAGTTAACGACTGTATCAACTTAATATTGAATCGTATTTGATGAATTGCTAAGAAAAAGGAATCTGTTTGATGGGAAAGAAAGTGTCGCACCTCGGCCCGGTCCACAACCCATCCTGTGTATCCCCACCAGGGCAGATGGACTCTTTCAAAAGTGCATTCTGATAGGACCATTGCGCTCCGCCATGGTGTTCGGCATTTTGCAGCGCCGTTTCTGTCACGGTGGCGACTACCGTGGAGACTGGCTGGTGCAGCTCTGCCTCCTCATTTGATATAGTCCGCAGCAGCCTGGGGAACGCTGCTTATGTTTGTCAGTTACAGCCGGTGTCTAAGAAGTTCCGTCTTCACTGCCCGCTTTACTTCTGAAGCTATATTGTGTACCGAACCTTCATTTGTTTAAAGGGCTGCTTTGCTACCGCTTGCCTTGTGTTCTACGCCCACCCATGTTCCGAACCTTCATTTGTTTAAAGGACTGCCTTGCTACCGCTTGCCTTGTGTTCTACGCCCACCTGTGTACCGGACCAGATATCCTTCCAAAGGACTGCTTTCACCGTGTCTTCTGCCTGCCCGAGTTCCATCCTCTGTATGCAGTGGAACACTTCATGTACAGTTCTTGGTAAGCCTGCCTACCTGTTGTTGGGGTGTTCTCAACGCCTCTTTATTGATCATTGTGAGCTGGTTGATATTATTTACAACCCAGTACTAGCACCTGCCATCTAGTGAGCTCTGTATTGGACTCTTTTCAAGTACAATCAGGAACACTTTGCTGGTATTGCATCTACCTGGTCCACTTCATCTCCAATAGTGCACATAAGGACGCCTTGCTGTTAGTGCACCTACCCGTACCTAGGGAGCCCCTCGTGCCGCCCGGGATTTGCTACCTAACTAACATCCCTGTTTGTTGTTTTGTACCTTCGTTGTATTCTATCTTGGAGTAACAAACTTCCCAAGTGTAAGACATACACTGTTTCTTTCTTGCCCCTATTTTAATAGCCAGGGTAGTCTATAATCTCCTTTCTGCAATTGCAGGAAGGTTCTGGTGCGTGTTCCATTGATTTCAGGGGAGAGGGCTTTGCTTGTTGATACTTAATGATCGTCCCTGTTGCCTTTACTTACTGACCGTTTGTCTTTTCTTTCAGCTGGGTCCGTGGCAGTGCATTCTCCCCTCTCTTTTGGGTGATCGGTCCCTCTGCCTGTGCAATATACAGCAGAGGGTCTTATCATCAAAAAGGGTTCTTTCCCTCATAGAGAGGAGGCTCGGTTGGAGGCTCCAATTCGAGCTCTTCAATCAACTCCCAGTTCCAACAGCCCGGGTCTCCTGTTTTGACTATTCTCCGTCCGGTGAGTAACAGAACATTCTTAGCACGTGTTTTAACTTGAATTAACAGAGGCACACTGAGGAGTGGTAGCGCAGGTACTAATATAATGTATTAGTGCTGTTCAGGTTGTCTGTGTAATTATAATGTTGCATTCTGAAATGTTTCCCCGCGAGTCAGCGCAAGAAAGTAGATTGTGCGACTACCACTAGAGTAAAGGACCTGACTGCATAGAGTGCGTGAAGTTGTACGCACTTTAATGTTCTCGGTGAGTGGCAAGTCAGTCATTTCTGAAGAAAGGAACAAAACGAGGCAAGGAGCTTTGTGAATCCAAGCCGTGTCAGTTTCAGTCAGCACTGTACTTCGGAGAAATAGTCAACTCTTCTTTTAAATCGTGCAAGGCAGCGCTGATAAAGTCAAGGACTGAACGTAGTTGAACGAAGTGTCTTAAAAGTGATCTGCGAAAATTTAAATAAATCAAGAACTTCCATAAATATTCTTTAGCATGCTCAGGAAGTGTATATAGGTCATTTGGAATTATTTGAAAAAGAAAATACAAGTTGAATTCAAGTGGTTCCCAAAGAAACAACCTTCTAAAGAAAAAATATAGCATTTTATTTAAATTCTTCAAGTGCCTATCAGCAACAAGGCATAGGCAGCAGGTACTGAAAGGAGTTTTTACGGGAATTAATTATATAGTTTGTAAGAGGGATGGAATAAAGAGTTAATGCTATACTGTGTTAATTTTTAAGTCTTCCTATCTACAGCTCATTCTAAGGAGGTTCCAGGAGCCGAGAGCGATTTGAGGAGACCTGTGTTTGTTCTTTTATCCACTTCCCCATTCCCCTTGAGTTTGTCAGCTTGGCAGTTGTAATCTAAAGATTGTGTGGCTTGCATGCTTGGGGGGGGGGGGAGTCTGGTGGGCTGTCGTCACTCCTGCAGGAATGAAGTGCTGGGACTTGACGTATAATTGATGGTGTTTGTCCAAGATAATGGAGAGCGCAGACCTGCCTGAGTCTGCTCCTGTTCCCCATGCTCATGAAACCTATTGTGACGAATATGAGGATGTCGTCCCTTCTCCCCTTGGGGGGGGAGACCTTTTTCATGGGGCCAGGTTGGTTCATCCACAGTACAATAGTCCTTCTGGGGGTGGTGCAATAAGGGAGGATCCCATGGGAGAGTATCCCTCTTATGTGATTATGGGTGACCATGTTCAGAGAATGCCTTATGCCCCTATGTTAGTCCACCTAAACCATCCTGCGATGTTCAGTTCAAAGGGATTGCGTCCTCCGACGTATTCCACATCTTTGACAGTAATGACCACAGTTGTGCTGCTTCGGAAAACATTTTCTGCGTAGGCGCCCTGCATCGATGACGTCGACATGCTGTCCCTCGAGGGCCTCCGTTAAGGGTCGACGTCACCGGATGTTCTATCTAGGATGCACAACGCCTTTTGCCTCAGTTCCGTTTTTTCCACAAACGTGTTTGCTTCGGAATCTCGGCGTGCCTCGGTTCTTCTACTTTGAATCATGATGTCTTCTTCTTCTTCTACCCCGAAGTCTGGCTTTAAAAAGTGTCGGGACTGCGGTTCCAAAATGTCCACCACGGACCTGCACGATGTCTGCCTCTGGTGCCTGGGCGTAAGACATGCCACCGACGACTGGGATGACTGCCAGTCCCTGACATCGAAGGGCTTGCAGGAGCCGGAAGAAGAAATTGTCGGTAGGTAGGGTTTCTAAAACCCGCAAGTCGAAATCTGCTGGTCTTTCGACCAACGACTCGAGGGGCGACTCTCCGCGTCGGCGCAAGTCCAGGGGGTCTCGGTCTCGAAGTGGGTTCCGCCATTCCTCTGCCTCTTCTAGGCATTCACAGAAGCGCATCACTGGTCGCCTTCCCCGTCCTCGTCGGAGGACTCCGCCAGACGGCGGGTGACTTGTCCCACCAAGTATTCGTCGCCAGCCGAATGGGACGCATTCCGCCAGCAGATGATGGCGATTTTCGAATCGCAGGGCACCGTTCCGTCTGCACCTTCGAGAGAAGCCGGCAAGGAACGAGCTAGAGCTACCACTCGCATGCCTTCGGGCTCGGGCGGTCGGCGCGATCATCGGGAGCTGTCGAGGTCCCGATCGGACAAGGTTGATCGCCATAGCCGTGCCAGGTCCAGGTCCCGGTCCTCGACGCAGTCGAGACCGTCAGAGCCTGTGAGGCCTTCTAAGAAGGCATTGATGCCGTCGGCGCCGTGTCCGTCGAAGGACTCTCTCAAGGCTCCGGCTTCGAAGAAGTCGTCGAGGCTGTCGAAGGACACTCTCGGAGCTCCAGCCTCGAAGCAGTTGTCGAAGTTTTCGGCACCTCGGTCGACGCCCATTCCATCGGCGCCCTCAACGCCTTTGAAGGAGAATTTACTGGTGGTGCCCCGGAGGGCTGTGGAAGCTCAGAGAAAGGCTCTCAGTAAATCTGTGAGGCCTGTTTTTGAGCCCTACTCTGTTCCTCCTCCCAGGGTGGATTTGTTCCAACCCTTGGAGCATATTTCAGAGGCGGAGGAAGGGTCTGATGAGTAGAGGGTTGTGCCTCCTGAGGTTCCAGATGACCTGTTGTCTGGTCATAGTCAAATGCAAGACCTCCGTCAATATTTACATGATGCCAGTGGTCTTGACTCCTCCCCGGAGGTTGAGTTTGGCAGGCCTGAGCCTGGTATGCATGCCGAATCCTCATATAGGCGTCTCATGTCAAGGGTGACCGAGTACTTGGGGTGGTCTGCTCCATCTGTTGATTTTCTTCAGGATGATCTGACAGACATCCTGGACCAAGGTCCACACACTGACCCAGTGTTGCCATTTCATATGGCGTTGCAAAGAAGGGTGGCGGCGGCTTGGACTGCTCCAGAGAGTCTCCCGGCAGTGAATAAGTCGCTTCCGAAAAAATACCGTCCAGCCAGTGGTGACCCCTGCTACTTGTCAACGCACCCTACTCCGTAGAGTTTGCTGGTGCAGGCGGCTACGGCCCCAGCGAAGCAGGCTGCGTACCCTACCATCCCTCCGGATAGGGACGACAAGCGCTTTGATGGTTGGGCGAAGAAGGTATTTTCTTCTGGGGGTATAGCTTTAAAGACAGCCAACTCCGTTTGTGCCCTGGCAAGATTCACTCGCTCTCTGTGGAATTGTGTATCGTTGGTGGCTGAGCATATTCCCAGAGGGGAAGAATGGGATGGTTTTCTAGCCCTGTGCAAGACAAGGATGCCATGTGTGAATCCGTTCAGTCGGGTCCGGACATGGCAGACTGTGTCATCCGGTCCATGGCTGCAAGCACCGTGATACGCAGGTTTGCGTGGTTGCGGAAGTCGGGTTTGCTCCTGATGTGCAATCCCGGCTTCTCAACATGCCCTTTGATGGTGTCCATCTTTCTGGCAGCAAGGCTGACAAGAGCCTTGAGAGGTTGCAGACCTCCAAAGCTGCAGCAAAGTCTTTGAGCGCCGCAGTATGACAACCTCCGCCTTTTCGTCGTAGGGGACAGCAATGGAGGGGAGGTTCCTTTCAATATTACTCGTCCTTTAGTAAATCAAGAGGAGCTGCTAGTCAAAGGGGCAACCGTAGGAGTGCCAGAGGTGGAAAGCAAGGTACTTGAGGTGCCAAAGCTGCTGGGGCAGTTGCCTCTTTGCCCACAGGTACTGCCGCAGCCGCGTCCGCTCAGTCATGAGGCCATGTCCCATGGTTCGCCGGTTGGGGGCAGACTGGCGCAGCAACTTGGAGAATGGCGTGCCATTACTTCAGATGTGTGGGGTCTGGAGATCATAACCCACGGCTACTGTCTCCCCTGTCGGCAGAGGCCTCACGACAATCCACCGGGGAAGCTCTCTTTGAAGCGTCCGGATCCGCTCCTTGCGCAGGAAATCCTATCCCAGCTGGAGAAAGGCGCCATAGAACTGGTACCTGTAGCGGAGAGGAACAAGGGATGGTATTCCCCTTATTTTTTTATCCCAAAAAAAGACGGGGGATTGAGACCCATCAACTTGCGTGGGCTGAACAAGCTCCTCAGGAAGGACAAGTTCAAGATGGTAACTCTTTCTCAAGTCCTCCAGGCCCTTCAACTACAAGATTGGTTGGTGTCTCTAGACCTCAAGGATGCTTACTTTCTTGTGCCTATTCATCCAAAGCACAGGAAGTACCTGAGGTTCACGGTTGGCGACTTGCATTTTCAATTTCGGGTCCTGCCGTTCGGATTGACCTCCGCCCGAGGGTCTTCACCAAGCTGATGGTGGTGGTGGCAGCGTATCTCAGAAAGGGGGGGGATTCACGTCTACCCCTACCTGAACGATTGGTTGATCAGGGCGCGTTCTCCCGAGCAAGCCCTGGATCATCTGTCCGTCACCTGCCACTCCCTTCACAAGCTGGGCTTCTCCCTCAATTTAAAGAAGTCCCATTTGACACCTAACCAGCGGCTCCAGTACATCGGAGCAGTGCTCGACACATCCCTGGGGCTGTGTTCGCCTCCCCAGGTGAGGGCTCATCACATTCTGCAGATGGTGGACAAATTTCAACGAGTTCTTGAGGTTGTTAGGCCTCATGGCAGCCTGCATTTTCCTGGTGCGAGAGGCCAGGCTGCAGATGAGATCTCTGCAGTGGGCTCTCAAGATGCAGTGGTCGCAGTTCCTCGGCAGGATGTCGGATCCCGTTCAGATTCCGCCCTTGGTCGCACATGATCTTCTGTAGTGGGCTGTCGAAGGCAATCTGATGAAGGGTGCTCCATTTTGGCAACCGTGACTGGAGATAATGATCGTGACGGACGCATCCCTCACGGGTTGGGGAGCTCATGCCAACGAGCTGACAGCCAGTGGCCATTGGTCTCCGTCGGAGTCCAGACTCCACATCAATCTGTTAGAGCTGCGGGCTGTCAGGCTAGCCCTGAAGGGTTTTCTGCCATCTGTGCGGGGGGAAAAATGTCCTGATTAAGACGGACAATGCAGTGGCCATGCACTACCTCAACAAAAAGGGGGGGGGCACAGTCACTCCCATTGTGCAGGGAGGCAATGCAGCTCTGGTTCTGGGCCATTCAGCAGGACATTTCGATCTCGGCAGTTCATCTGTCTGGAGATGAAAACGCGGCGGCGGGTGCTCTGAGCAGGCAGAGCACAGTCTCTCACGAATGGGAGCTGGCTCAGGAAGTTCTGTTGGAGATCCTCGGCCTTTGGGGAACACCGCAAGTGGATCTCTTCACCACCAATGTCAACCGGAAGTGCGAAAGATTCTGCTAGCGGGAATTTCTTCCAAGAGGAGCCTTAGGAGACACGTTCGTAGTGGGGTGTTCCTTCCCACTGCTGTACACGTTCGTGTTACCCGGAACTTCTTGTCATGTCCATCTGCCCTCCACCCCGTCTTCCCTACCGAGACAATCTGCTCTAACGGGAGTGGAGTCGGGTTCTCCATCCAGAGGTCAAGTCCCTCAGCCTTCACGCTTGGTATCTGAAAGGTTGAGGTACAAGGATTGGGACCTCCCCGAAGACGTGATGGAGGTGTTGCTTTCGGCCAGAAGGACCGCAGCGAAAAATCTTTGCCGTTGGAGAAAGTTCTGCGACTGGTGCAGGGTACAGAATGTGGATCCTTTCCAATGTTCCATTCCTTTTCGTTTTGTCTTTTTTGCTTTCCACAAGGGCCTGCAAGTAGGTACCATTAGGGGTTACCTGGCGGCGCTGTCCATATTTTAGCACTCGTCTGAGGAATGTTCTTATTTTAAGATCTCTTTAATCTCTCAGTTTCTAAAAGGGCTAACTAATGTGTTACCACCGTTGCCTTTCCAGGTGCCGGGATGAGATTTGAATTTGGTTTTAAAGTTCCTAATGGGAGCTCCGTTTGAGCCCTGACATTCTTGTTCGTTGCGACTGTTGTCTTTTAAAACTGTATTTTTAGTTGCGGTTACTTCCGCGCGCAGAGTGAGTGAGTTGCAGGCACTTTCCGCCAAACCACCCTTCATTGTGTTCCATAAGAACAGGGTTGTCCTTTAGGGTGCGGCCTTCTTTTCTTCCGAAGGTTATGTCACAATTCCACATGAGCTAGAAGGTCATTCTTCTGGTGTTTTATCCTCCTCCACATCAAGACAAGGAAGAGGAGAGGCTCCATAGGTTGGACCCTAGGAGAGCTTTGAGTTTCTATCTCTCACTGATGTCCCGGGTCAGAGTGAACAATCAGCTTTTTGTTGGTTATGCTGGAAGGCGTTTAGGTCAGGCTGTTTCCAAGCAGACCTTGTCCAGATGGATCATTTTGACGATTTCTGAGTGTTTCCGTTTGGCAGGAAAGGACCCTCCAGTAGGCTTACGGGCTCATTCTACTAGGGGTGTGGCTGCCTCCACTGCCCTACAGAGGGGGGTTCCGATTCGCAATATTTGCAAAGCAGCCACATGGGCCTCTGTCCATGCCTTTGTGAGACACTATTCCTTGGACTCCATCCATGGGCAGGATTTGGCCTATGGTAAGGCAGTCCTGTATTCAGCAATTTGATTGGGCATTCTAAAATTCTAAATTTGTAAATTCTTTTCCCACCTCCATACGTTGGTACTGCTTTGGGAGTCTATCAAAGATGTGGAATACGTCGGAGGATTCAATCCCTTCGAAGAACAAGTTACTTATCTTACCTGGGAATGTTCTTTCGATGGGGTGTTCCTCCGACTTATTCCACATCGTACCCTCCTAGCCTGCCCCTCTATAGAATTTCTTATGCAATTGCAGCTTACGTTTCTGTAAGGCTTTCTGTAGTCATACTGGCAGGAGATTGGTGCCACACATTCTGGGGAAAAAACTACAACTGAGGCTACGGCCATCTTGCGTCCTAGATATAACATCCGGTAACGTCTACCCTCGACAGAGGCCCTCGAGGGACAGCATGTCGACATCATCGAAGCAGGACACCTATGCCGAAAACGTTTTCAGAAGCAGCGTAGCTGTGGTCATTACTGTCAAAGATGTGGACTGCGTCGGAGGAACATCCCATTGAAAGAACGTTACCAGGTAAGATGGGTAACTTGTTCTTCTCCCCTCCCTTCTTTTGATAAGGCCATTATCTGTTATTGCCTGGTTAGTGAACCTGATATACTTGACAAGATTAAAATGTTAGAAAATGCACAGTATGTTACATCTGACTCCATGGCATGTACTGAGAAGATGATGATCAGGAGTCCAAGGATCACTCTGGAGAAATAGATTGAGTGCTCTAGTTTCTCGAGCAACTCCCTTTTCCAACACAGAAGTTTAAACACCCCACATCTAAGATGCATCGAAAGAGCGATCCTCCCAGGAGAAAACAAGAGAGCTGTGTAGCAGTGAAAGGGACGAGAGCCGACAGGAGGGAAGCCGCGAGCGGAGGAGGAGAACGCAAACCTGGTCCCAGAGGGAAGGACTGTTTGCATTGCTGCTGTGTGGAACCTCTGGACAAGCGAAGTATCCAGGGGAGCAGACACACCGCCAGGGAGAAGTAAACGGTGAAGACCCTAATGTGGCCGTAGCACCCAGAGATGCAGCAGAAGCTCAAGAAGCATTGATACCTACCAGAAGGTAACAAATGGGTACACAGTTTACCCGAGTGCTGCTGGGGGCCCAGGGGAGCAAGGTGGTGAAAGTGAAAGCCGGATTAAGAGGATCTGGGACCCTGGGAACAAAGGGCGATTCTGGGGACACGCACCCATATGAGAAACTGAAACAAAGTCAAAAGGAAATAGTTCAAGTTGGGACTGTTGCTTGGAAGGAGAGTAAACCAAACAACTTGTCAATTTTACGAGTCTAGGTCTCGCACCCAAAGAGGGACAGCCCATGAGAGGATGAAGGCTTGGCAGGCGAGAATACCAAGCCGGTTTGAATATTGCAAGTATGGGGCCTGCAACCAAGTAAGTTCATGAAAAGATAACTACAGAAACAAGCAGTCATATTGCGTGTGTGGGACTCGCACCCAAAAGAGGGACAGTCCATGAGGGGACATTTTCTTGGTGAGGAAGAAACCAAGCGATTCTGAATATTTTGAGTCCGGGACCTGCACCCAAAATAAGTAAAGAATACATTATGCAACAAATCCTACGCTTGGCCAGAAGCAGTGTGCCAAGCTGGTGGGATAAATGGGAGAAGCATAAGGGGTATATTCTTGTGACTGCCTATCGACATTTGGTTAAGCAAGTGCAGGCCTGAGAGGTCCCAAAAGGAGAGAAAACCTAGAAGAAGGATTTTAGGAGAAAGGATTGTGACCCCAATCTACAGTTTTGAACATTTCTTTATGCCACTTATGATCATCCAAGAGACTGGGAACTTTTCTGTTGGTTGGATCTACAAAGAGCACTTTACTTTAGGAGGAGGTCATCCCTGCACAGTTGGTGTAAGTTAATGGGGTTGGGGACAGAATTAGACTTTTTGAGACACGACAGTGATAGACTTCATATTTTGGACATTCTGACCATTTTCTTAGTTTTCTTTGATGCAAGGAAACCCCTCTTAGTTTTAGGGACATAGGCATTTTTCCAACCCTTTTTTTCATACAATAAAAGTTTCTACCCAAAACCATGCCAACATTGTGTACGAGCCTTACTTCTGCACCCTCACAATATAGAAAATTGATCCTTAATATACACTTGATGGTTCTTTTCCCCTGCACCCGAAGACTACGGTTCACTAAGAAGCTGCTTTCAATCTCTCCAAAGCTATAAAAGCTGGGGCAGGTGGTGAGCGAAGGAATAGGATACTGCAGGTATGAAAGCGCCAACATGGTGGCGCCAGAGCTTTGAGAGCTGTTGGGTGACAGTGGGTACAGCACGCGCGAGGGCGACACCAGCATTAGTCAAGGCGCAATTGAACGACTATGATCTGTGGTTCAGGAGACAGAAGGACATGACCATCCCACTACCCCAACCCGGAGGCATTGGCATAGAGGCCGAGGCTTGGGGTCTGCGGTGAGCAACCAAGAGAAAAGCACCTACATGTATTTGACTGACAAAAGAAATACAGATAGTGAAGTTTACTGGAGCCAGTGTGCCGTCTCTGTAATGAAGAGACCTTTGGACTCCTAGACCTGAAAGTTGACAGCCGGATTAAAGGGATGTATACATTTTGGCTGTGGCACAATTGTTTGCGACCAAATTGATGGTGGTCAGTTTGGCCACAAAGCCAATTTTACTGCAACCAAAATGGCCCTAATTTAAAAAACACACACACACACCTCCAACCCCCACCGACCACCTACATACCTTTTGGCCGTCCGTACATGTTTTTACCCTACAGCGGTCTGCTTTTCATGTGGGTTTATTTGGTCCCCCGTCTCCAGACTTCCAGAAGCAGGGGACACCCCACTACCCCCAAAGGCAATCACTACCAAACATGGGTAGCGTAGGACACCCCCACTCCCCATGTTTGGTAGTGATTACCTAAATTGGTAGTTTAAAAATGACCAAATGTTACTGGCTGAACTCAGCCAGTTGTACCATACAGTCAATTTGAAGCAACAACCAATTTGGGTAATACCAATTAAAGGAAGGGGGAACCTCCCTGATTTAAAAGCCTGGTTGAACTGTGGCATTTTGGCATCTTTACTACTTTAACACCTTCCTTTAAACTTCCCACCTAATACCACTAATGGGAAAAGCTGATGGAGAAGAACTTTGGGAACGCCCCTGACAATGGGGATTCACCATGTGACTGCCCTAAAACCGTGGTGCTTTTGGCTCCAAGCGGTTCAGTGTACTACGACATCTTCCTGTGTATCGACATCGGCATGGAGCCTGTAGACCACATTTAGAGGATCTTTCATGAACATTTAAGTTCACTGTGGTGGATCTACTTATGTCATCACTCCCTCTGCAGGGAAATTCTCTTCCCGTATGATATGGCATTTGTAACGGACCTATACTCAAGTGTTTCAAGGCGCAATGAGGCAAGGAAGGGGGAACAGAGGGAGGACAGACAACAATCTTACTAAGACAAGTGACATTGAGATTGTGCAAGTACGTGGCCAGGCAAGGGCAGCCGCTACTTAATCCAGACCCTGGGGGAGGCTGCTGAGGGAGGACCATATGGGTGGAGACTCAATGGCAGTTACATTGGTTACCTCCTTCCAGCTCTGGGTATGACACCAGCGCCTTGAATTCCCAAACCTGCATGCTATATTGTGATATAGAACCAGTAATCTTTTCACTGAGAGTGGGTCTCTTTCCTATACTTTTTGCAAATTGACTGAGACTAGGAAGAGCACGAGAGCAATGCAGAACATTGCAGCTGCAGAACTAGAGATGCTCTATAGTGGTTGGAAAGATCTGATAGGTGCTAGGACATTTAAGACCCAGGTACCGCGAGGAAGATGGAGAACCACTACACCTGATGCCGGCCAGGAAGCGAGGAAGAAGCCAGCTGTAGCGGGAAGCAGGAGAGCTTCAACCAGCGCCATCCTGAGAAGCTCACAGGTAAAAGGTACGCTGCACAGAGTAGGAATAGAGCCAGGAATAGGACATGCTATGAAGAGGAGGCCAAGGCATAGAAGGTACCGGAGAGCAGATGGGACGCCAACAGAAGGAGGTGGTGACCGGGTGGCGAAACCGGAGAATTCTAAAGCCACCACAAGAGGATGGTGAGCCCAGAGAGGAGAATTGGGACACCGGGGCACTTTGCAGCGTGTAACGCATGCCGAGAGACAATGATTTTCACAGGGCGAACCTGAGCAAGGGAGCTGGGACGCAGAGTGTATTATGGAATGAAACAAATGAAAGGGGGGTCGAAGACCCAGTGGTTGAATGAGTCAGACTGCTGTGGAGAATTCTCAGAAATGTGCTAATTCCCTTGTACCTTAGAGACCCCAGCTCTTTTGCTGGACCTTAGGACTTTTAATTTCTATCCTGTAGCGAAGTGAGTCCTTTTTCCCACTCGCTCATGTGTTTTTCATTGATTTGAACACTGTGTTTCTTTTGGTTTGGAGTCTGACAAACTCCATAGGCATCATCATTTTACTCTGTGACACCCAGCACCTTCAGTGCAGTGGCACATGGAAGTCTCTCAGATTTCCCAAAGGTTTAAATACCTTCTCTTGGTGAAACTACTGTTTCCAAGAGAAGTGAAGTGAGATTGACTTTACTGCATTTGTAACTTTCTAGACCCAGCACACACTATCTTACAATAGGGTGCTGCAGGGGTTGCTTTTTATCCCTGTTGTTTAGTTTCTCATGTAACATTTCTATGTTACCCTTTCTACAATTAATGGCTGGTGGCAGTGGTTTATTTTTTCCTACCATTGTGTGTGTCCACCGCGGGCTGCAATTGCAGCTGCAGTAAAGCTCCCATGGATGCCCATTTTGTCAAAATGGCCCTGGTCTTCTTTTTTCACCATTTCTTGGTGATATGATGATATTTTATTTATAACGCGCTGATTGTTTCAGAGCGCGACCAAGCAAAGGGAGGGGAACAAGGGAGAAAACTAAAACAACGATCTTACTAGGCCACGTGACATTAAGAACGTGCAAGGAAAAGGAAAATTGAAAAAAGGGTAAAGTGCATGGAAGGGGGAGAAGTGAAAAGTGTGCGACAGAGGAGAGAACAGAAAAAATGAGTGCAATAAATAAAGGCGATTGAAAAAAGGTAGTGCAGCCAGCAAGTGGCAAGTGCATGATCAGTCAGAGTATATCTGATAAGTGCAGAAGAAAAATGGGGGACTGTATGGGTACAGATACAGATCCCAGTGCAAAGGGTGGCCCAGAGGCAGTGCATGAGGGAGGCAAGGTGAGCAGGTACCTGGGCCCAAAGGACAGAGAGTGGCCAGGTGCACGGTGCCAAGAGAGAAAAGCAGATCAGCAGGGGAGAAGAGGGGCAAAGACCGAAGTGAAGAGGAAGGTCTTAAGGTGCTTCCGGAGATGGTTCTCCTCAAGTTTCAGAGTGGCCGGGAGGCTGTTCCAAAGGGAACCACCGGCTGAAGACAGAGATCTGCCCCCAGCTTGTTTCCTTGAAAAATGACTGACCCTGAAGGAGTTAGAAGTGGAGGAGCGAAGGGCTCGAGAGGGGAGGTATTTATGGAGGGATAGTTGAAGGTATTTTGGACCCAGGCCCCAGAAAGCCTTGTGGACAATGCAGAGGGTTTTAAATGTAATCCTTGCATCCACTGGGTGCCAATGAAGGAATTTCAGAGCTGGAGGGATACAATCCTAGGGCTTAAGGCCAAGGACAAGTCTTGCAGTCCTGTTCTGGATTAGTTGTAAAGGGCGGAGAGTGGGGGCAGGTAGATTTAGAAAGAGGCTATTATAGTAGTCCAACCTAGTGAGAACCAGAGCTTGAGAGACAGTGAGCTTCTGAGGGAAGGAGAGGAAAGGCAGAGTAACTCCTAAGGAGGTGCAGTAAGATGTTTGACTTTTTAGAGACATCGGAGATGTGTGAGGAGAAGGAAAGTATGGAGTCGAAGATTACCCCAAGATTTTTTGCCTCGCAGGTAGGGGTAGGAGGGCCAAGGGAGGCCGGCCAGAGAGTGGGGGGGAAAGGATGTTGAAGGTATACCAATGAGGAGGATCTCAGCCTTGTTGGCATTTAGACAAAGATCATTGGTGGCACATCAATTTTGAATGGTGATTAGGCAATCAGAGATGAGGGAAGGAGAGGAGGTGTTGGAGGGAAGCCTGAAAATGAGTTGTGTGTCATCAGCATAGCACTGTAAGTTAGAGCAGAAAATGGAGATGCAGTAGGCAAGAGTTGCCAGGTATTGCTTGAAAAGCCAGGGCGAGAGGTTAGACCCCTGAGGAACACCACAGGTAGAGGTGGAGATTGAGGATAGGCTGGACCCAAGTTGTACCTGGGAGGGTCGATCAGAAAGGAAAGAGGTCAGCCAGGCCAGAGCCTTATCGGTGATACCCAGGTTAACACAGAGACGATTGAGCAGGATGGTATGGTTGACCTTGTCGAAAGCAGAGGAGAGATCAAGTAGGATGAGGACAGAGGGAATGTTAGTCTAGGTTGGAGAGAAGGTCTTCACCAATGTTGGAAAGGTCCTTCTTGAGATTTACTCTGCGCGCTAAACCAGGTTTGGTCCCTTTGTTCATTTGATTTTGGCGGGATTCACTGGTGAAGCCCGCCTCTGGCTCCAGTGTGTCTGGCAGGTCATGAAGTGAGGGAGGTGCCCGAAACTCCCTGTGCTTAATCCCCTTGATTGGCCGGCTGGCTGTCGGAGGACAGCCACCCTGCTGTGTGATTGACAGCTAGGCTTCGAATGAATGGGAGAAACCTGCATAAAAGGCGAGGTCTTTTAGACAGAAGGCAGAGTCGACCACTGGACGAAGGAATCCAAAGAAGCAATTGGAAGAGACGCTTGCTGCAACTCCTGGACCATTGGTTTGCCCGGTGAAGCCCTGCTGCATTGCTGAAGCTCCGAATTTGCCTCGACTAGAGAAGCCGTGCAAAGGACGACTTCTCCCCTTGGGTTGGTGGGACCAATCGACCCCAAGACAAACTCATCTGGAAATCCTCTCGGAGCTGGCTGTACTTCATTGCTGCTGCAGGAACCAATTGTCAGGGAGAGGAACACCAGAATAGTGTGTCATCTTTAAGTCAGACCCGAGATCAAGGAAGATCCTCCGGACTCCCATGAAGCAGCACTAACCAAGCCTGAGCCACCTCAACAGAGTGCTGGACCCCAGATGCAAGGAAAGTCCATAAGGTATCCGAGAACCGCGGTGGTGCTATTTGCGAGAGACTGTGAAATGCTGCTGATCTGAAGTTTGCCCATTGCTCCCGCTGACCTCCAAACTGTAGTGCAGGTGTCCCCAGACGGCCTCCATCTTGTCCCCATGACTGAGGCCCAGGAACAACAGGATTTGCCATACTACAACTGGAACAGAAGCCAGCTGGAACCAATTTCTTCAGACCTAGGGTACTGTAAATTAAGGGGTACTTACCTCTTGACTTGTAGCCTTGCTAGCTCTCAGTTGAGACTTGTCTTGTGTGCTCTTGCAGAGTTGCTTGCAGCTTTGCCCCTCACAAGCCTCCCAGCTTGTGGCCCAACAGTGATTTCATTTTCTACAAAGACTTCTAAAAGATTGTGCAAGACATTTTACTTGCCTTCAAGAAGTGCTTCAGCTCCCCTAGACTTTGCTCAATTGACATTGGCTGTCCTGGCTCCCTGAAAGACTCTTCTAACCTCTGAATTTGTGCTTTAACTATCCCTCAACAAAAGTCACACATTCTATAACTTGTGTAGCTGGGAAAGGGTTAATTTACTTTGCATTGGGGGGTTCTAATGTCCTTACCTGCTTAAGAATATTTGTTAACCATTGTTTTGTTCCTTAAACCTTTTCCTTTTGACACCAAACTCAGTATTGCTCTAAATGTGCCAGTTATGTATTAATGTCCACAGTGTCCTAGTCATTTAAACTACTGCATATTTTAGGAAAGATATCTGTGGTTGTGAACTGTAAACAGCATGAGAAACTCAAAGGTAGGAGGACCCACTCCTTGAGCATTGTGGAAGATTTGATTATTTGTTTATTTGTGTACCGTTTGGAACTTTGGAAGAATCTACAGAATGCCATTTGAAAGACTATATCCTTTTGCATTTTATTTTGAGTTTAGCATGCAAAGGTCAGTTAAGGATTTTGGACACAGCATGGAGAACTCTTTACTTTTGGACATTCTGACAGACATACTTTCGTTTTGGTGAGGCAGGGAAACCCCTTGTAGTGATGGGGCGAGAGGTCTTTCTCCAACCCTTCTTTTTTCTTTAATAAAAGTCGATGGCAGCCATCACAATGTCACTATGTCCAAGTCTTGCTCCTGATTCCTTGCATCAGAAGCAGTGAGAGGATACACTGTTTACACTCATGGGCAGATAAGTCCAGCAACTTCAGCAATAAGGATGGTCTGAGTAATGCCCCTGCTTTGAAAGAAAAACTGTAAAATAGAATGGCAAGAACCCTTAAGGCAAATGAAAAGGCACACATGAAAGCCTTCTAGGTGTCATCAAAGCTCTCGGCTAAGAACAGCTCTGATTCAGCAAGACCAGCTTGTACAGGAGCTTCAGAAGAAGAGACTGTCTTGACTTAAGAGTTGTCGATTCTACAACTCAGGCATTGGATCACCAATCCGTCTGTTAAAAAAGCTGCTAACAGGCTTCCCATAGGCTTGGAACTAACCGCTGCAGAAGGACAACGAGCCCACAAAGTAGCTACCTGCTACCGTCTCATAGAGATAGCACCAGAGGAGGAAGAATGACCTTACATGGAAGCTTGGGGGAGAGAGCTGGGGAGGGAGATTGCTCCTGAATCATGGCAAAGAATCTGGGCCAGAGCACATAGTCATCTAGAAGCACGATGGTGAGGGAGGGTGCAATTAAAAGATGCTACCGATGGTATTTTACGCCGCAGAGGTTGCACGCTATGAATACAGACTACCCTGATATTTGTTGGCATGGGTGTGGGGCTAAAGGAGACTTAGGACACATGTGGTGGCACTGCCCGATTATCCAATCCTTCTGGCTGGAGATTCGCTCCAAAATTAAGGACATATGTGGATTCCTCCTTCCCATGGACCCGGCAGTGGTGGTGCTGGGTGATTCCCCTGAGGACGGTTCATACCCACAATCTGGCCCCAGAGCGCAGCTAATCACTCAACTACTGATGGCGGCCCGCCTGACACGTGCGCGATTCTGGAAAGAACCTGAGGGTCCTCACATTACACAATGGTGGGTCAAGGTCTGGGAACTCCTGGGAATGGAGAAGCTAACAGCTGCATTAATGAACCGAACAGATAAATTCCGACAAATCTGAGGCCCATTTTTAGACTATGTGGAAGAAAAGGAACACATGTTCTTTCAACCAAGACTGGTCAAATACCTTCTCCAACCCTGAAGGATTGTAAGTGAAGAGGGGACATTGCCGACCGGATAACGGAAGGGGAGGAGAATGCCGGGAAGCAAGGTTGATGTCCGGACTGTGGGGGGTATTGGTGAAAGTGTGCTTTTTTTATTTATTTATTTATTTATTTTCTCTCTTGCGTTCTCCTCTTAGTTTTCCTCACATACAATTGCTATAATACATTCCCAAGAGTAATTGCAACGTCACAAATGAACATATACCTGTTAAAATGAAATGTCAACCATTCTTATATTAATGGGTCACAGCGAAATTGCCGAGGTTTTAAATTGGCGCATTTTGATGTAATTGTTGAACCGCATCCAAATAACAGTGCCACTGTTTATGCTGTTAAGACGCATTGATGTTTCAATAAAAAGATTTTGACAAAAAAAAAGTTGTCGATTCAAACTCTGCAAGAACACCCAGAGTTGGGGACGGGGGTGACGAATCGAAGTCCTTTGAGGCTAGGGAGCTAAGCCTGCTCCGCAAGACACTTACTAGGAGTCTGGGCAAGTGGAACCTCACTGGGAGAGACTCCTCCTTACCAGACAAGACCTCCCGTTCCTGTGAGGAACTCCTTAAGACACACAACATTTTAGCATACATGTGACTATCTGCTACGAAGACTAATTTAACCTCTACATATTTGGCTGAAGGTAATGCTGGAACCAACCAGCCCGGAGAAAGAAAGGAGACTGCCTCTTTAAGAGAAGACGTGCACTTAACTGGGAAGAGTGGAGGAACATGGAGAAGCAGAGAGTATCCTACGCACGGGAAGCCCCCTGACGTGAACACGCCTTCGAGAGGCGGACAAAAGGCGAGTTGCAGAGCCCACGACTTTCGAAGAGCTGCAGAGTGCCACAGTAAGATGCTGGAGATCTGGTGTACCCATAACTGAGGAGCCGTAGTGGAAAGGAAAGCAGAGTCCTGTCGGGTGGTGGTGAGATCACATCCATATTGTGGTGGGCAGAACACCCAACGAAATGCACTGAGGCCATCAGAGAAGGCCAGTGGGAACGCAAGCAGCTGCTCAACGTCATATATGGCAGAAGTTAAGCTGAGAACCGGAATTCGACGAAACTTAGGAACAAGGAAAGCAGTATCGAGGAGCATTACCCGAGCAGATGCCATGGCCTGCAAGGTTTCCCGGCATACAGAGGTAACTGGGAGAACTGGAGAAGCGGGTGTCCGCCGGTGCATCAGAAGACGAGAAGAGATGCTCGTCGCATTACTCACAAGTTACTTAAGATAGACATGTGTAATTGGAACTGGGTAAAGCTGATAAAGAGGAGATTGAATAACCCTTTGTGGGAAGTCTATGAAGATACTGAACCAAGAGCAGATAAAGGAAGGTAAGTAATATATGAGCACCAAGACGAAAAGGGGGCAGAATGTTGCCTAAAAATAAAGGACCAAAAAATTGTCAAGTGCACAAGATGGATCCAAACAGATAAACCGGGAAAGGGGAATCAAGTGGGAGCAAACCACAGCCAAGCTAATGAAGCCTGGATCAATATATTATTAGCAGTCTAAAACCTCCAACAAGAAGGTGAGAAAGTATCAAGAGGAAAGTTGTCACAGATCAAACACTAAGGAGAGTACAAAACCAAAGACTTTTGTAGCCCACTACAAGAGGTAATCAAAGGGATAAAGAGAGACTAGTATAGAGGATTGTACTAGACAAGCAACACAAGAAATAGACTGTATTCCGGCGGTAAATCTGCTGGAATACCGGCAAAATTGAATTACCGATACCACCACTTGGTCAGGCAGTATTACCACTGGAGATATTCCCTCTAGTAGTAATGTAGCCAGCTTACAAGTGGTGGTTTGGTGGTGTAAATCCCCCTTTTATGGAATCCGCTGGACTCCATTGGGATTTTTGCAGGTATTACCTCTGGCGGTATTACCGGATGGAGGTGTATCCTCCACTTTTACCTCTAAAAGTCTGTGGTATTACCATCCGGTAATAGTGGAGGTAATACCGCCCAACTTGTCATTTGGTGGTGCGGGATAAATTGCGGTAGACGGAATTACCGCCTTTTCTTCCTGCACCACCAAACTAGTAATGAGCCCTTTTGATACAAAGACATTGTCAGTAAATATTGGCACACCAGGAGAATCAAGCTAATCTACTGGATTTATTATTATTTTTTTCAAACTTTCATTTTATTATTTTATAGCAGTAATGAGTGAAACAAAATAAACATTGGAAACCTATAGCTTTCGGCAAGATATCTGGTCTAGGATGACATTAAGGCTTCGTTTCAACAAATTTGACAGAACAATCGAACTGAGGTTTGAAAAGGGAACAGTGGGAGGGAGGGGGGAGTGGAGACATGGGGGCATAGGTTTACACAATAAGCTGTACTGAGAACTAGTCTCTTTCTTGCTGCTTTGCCTTGGGGTAGGCAGGGAAGGACGAGTTCTAGGTCTGGGACCGCTTGCTGTTCGGGAGGCGAGAGGATGTTGGTGTTGGGCTCCGGTCAGGTCAACGGAGATGTCTCTGTTTTGCCAGCATCGGGTGATCAGTCCATTTTCTCCAACCAGCGCAGGGTTGGGGGCTTTCTTGCCACACCCGGAAATTGCTGCGTGTAGTCCAGGAAAGGGGCCCATGTTTGGTAGAATTTGCTTCTGTTGTCGAAGCGCACGGCTGTGATTTTTTTCGGCTGCAACCATTTCTCAACATTTGGTCCACCACATTGGGATTGATGTGCCCTCGGGGTGTTTCCATAGTCTGGCGACCGATATTTTTGCTGCCGTTAACAGATGCAGGCAGAGGTCGGCTAGGCGGCCAGGCTGGGGGAATCGACCCTCGCCTGTAGATCCCAACAGGACTACTCCTGGGTCCCACGGGATCGAGAGGCCTGTGATTAATTTGATTTGGTCGAGGACGTTCCTCCAGAATTGGGCTGCTTTGGGACAGGTCCATAATAGATGGTATAGTGTGCCTTTGTCTGCGCATCCTCTCCAGCAGTTCGGTGGGATGGAGGGGTTGCATTTGTTAAGGATTTCTAGGGTACGGTAGATTCTATAACACACCTTGAAGGCCCCTTCTTTGTTGATTATGCATTTGGAGCTTTTGTGAATGCGGGACCAGATATGGCCCCATTCCGCTGGATCGATTTCTCTTCCCATGTCCTTCTCCCAATTTATCATGTAAGGCTCCTTCTTGTTCAGGTCCGTTATATCTAGTAGTTTGTATAGGGTGGCCACTTTCCGTTTGGGAGGGGTGGTTGTGAGAGTGCTCTCCAGGGCTGAGAGCTCTCTGCTTCCACTTTGCCTGATCCCAGCGCTTGATAGCCAGTCCCTGAGCTGGGCATAACTGAACATTTCCGTTTCCCGGACCTGGAATTTGATCTTGCAGGCTTCAAAGTTCAGCAGAGCGCCGTTTTCAAAGAAGTCCGCGATGACGTGCAATCCGCCTGCTTTCCACTTGACAAAACTGTTCGGGGAGAGAAGTCTGGGTTCTCCCAGATGGGGGTGACAGGGCCTGTCGTGGTTCTGTGGTTCCATTGGCGAGCTGCTTTCTTCCAGCTTGTAACTGCGTTTTTGATTGCTGTCAGCAGTTCTACGTTGTTGGCGTGGTCGGGGCTTCTCCTGTGTGGTAGGCCTTCTATTGGTGTCTGCCACCAGTTGTCCTCTAGAGTTAGCCAGCGGGGTCGGGGGTCCTGCAGTTTCCATGCGAAGGCATGAGAGAGCTGGGCTGCGAGCAGTATCTGCTGATGTCAGGGACCCCTAACCCGCCCGCCGCGGTGCTTCGGAGCATGATGCGTCTTGGTATTCGTGGCTTTTTCCCTTTCCAGATGTACTTTAGAGGGTCTGCCTGTAGCTTTTGGATGGCATTTTTTGGGATCGTGACTGGGAGGGCCAGACAATGGTATAGTAGTCTCTGGATTAAGTTCATTTTCACCACGGTAATCCTTCCAAACCACGAGATTTCCTGCTTTTACAATCTGGTTAAGTCTTTTCGGAATTCTGCGAAAAGTGGGCGAAAGTTTATTCTGTAGATCCTTTCGGTTTTAGTTGGCATTAGGACTCCTAGGTAGGTGAGATGCTGCTTTGCCCATGGGATCGGGCATTTGGCCGCTATGGGGGCCTTGTGTTTCTCTTGCATGTTGAGGCCCATTACTGCAGATTTTGAGAAAGTAACCTGGAAACCTGCTGCTTCTTCGAACTTTTGTAACTCTTGCCATATTGCTTGCATGGACTCTTTCGGATGAGAGGCTGTTAAGAGTACGTTGTCTGCGTAGAGGGCGACTTTATAGGACTCTCCGCCGACCGAGAGACTGTGGATCGGTGGGTTTGCTCTTCTTCTATCTGCAAAGGGCTCCATACAGAGCGCGAATACACGGGGAGATAGAGGGCAGCCTTGCCTGGTGCCTCTTGTGATAGTGATTCTCTCAGACTTAATCCCGTTCACTCTGAAATGTGTGGAGGGGTGCTGGTAGTTGGCTAGGACCCATTTGGTGAAGTTTGGGCCGAATTTGTAGTGTCTTAATGTTTCCTTGATAAAGCCCCAGTGCAGCCTATCGAAGGCTTTGTGTGCGTCGAGTGACATGACAATCAGCTCCGACGCCATCCTGTTGGCCGACTCGATTGTGTTGATTGTGCGTCTGATATTATCGTGTGTGCTGCGGCCTGGGATAAAGCCAGTTTGGTCCGGGTGGATTATACTTGGAAGAGACGGTGCCAGCCTGTTCACCAGGATCTTTGCGAACAGTTTTGCGTCATTGTTTAGCAGTGTGATAGGTCTGTCTAAGGCGCATTGGGTCCGGTCTTTCCCCGGCTTTGGAATGAGGACTTTCACCGACTCCTCCATCGACAGGGTTGTGGTGCCAGTTTCGAGTACTGGATTTATTTAAATTGGTTATCTTAGTGGAAGGGTCAGGTAGAATTAGATTCAGACTGAGGACTTTTCTTTCTTTGGGACTTCCTGACGACAGAGGAGCACCTTTAGTTCCTTTTAGATAGGTAGGGAACTTGCTCTAGAAATAGGCCTTTCGCTTATAATTTTGAATTAAAGTGATTTAGAAAGTCCTTAGAGTGCCTCCTTCTTCCGATCCAGTACAGGTGGGAAACAGTGGACCCGATGGAGACCTTAGTGATTGTGTTGCAGAGCAAAGTCTTTCATCTGTCAGAAGAAATGGAAGATTTGCTCATCTCAACTCTGTCCTTGCAGATTAAATTAGTGAACCTAGAAAACAAGACAATTTCGACTTGGACATGCTGCTTGAAGGTGGGCTCAGAGCGCAGAAATATAACATTTGTTTGCAATCTATTATTTCTGATTATGGGTGAAGCTTCAAAGACTGAAATACAAAATTGACAGGGCCCACAAAGTGGGGCTACAACATCTGGAAGAGCAAATCCCAAGAGATATTGTGGAGAATTTACATGATATTAAAATGACAGAGGAAATTCTGGCCGCAGCCTGTCAGAAATGCTAAATAAATAACTGGACTGCACAGTACACATATTCCAAGATCCGGCAAAGGCCATGCTTTCCACATGAGAAGAAATTAAACTTAATACGGAGGAGTTAATTCGAAAGAAAATACATTTCCAAGAGTATTATGGCAATTTTCTTGAATGGCTTGAATTGATCAAATACAGGTTAACCATCTATAAGGTGTGGTTGCTAAATGTGAGGGGGTTATACACCCCAAATAAAAGGGACCATATCTTGAGGGACTTGCATAAGCAACGGGTAAGTGATGTAGCTTTCCAATGAACATACATTCAGGTAGATGAGGGAAAACGCATGAAGCATACTGACTATACATCCCAGTTCCACTCCTATAACAAGGGGGAAGAGTGTGGGGTGATGTTGCTATTTACAAACAAAGGAGAAGATTCAAACTCTGAACCCTCCCATTCCCTGCACACTATTATGTGTTGGATAAGCCAACTACTATGACCTAAAGAAAGTAATTCCTTAAGAAATTAGAATGTAAATAATGATGAGCAACCATAGACATTTTTGTAAAACACATAAGTGTATATATTAAGTTTTAGATTGCAAATTAGCTACAAAGACAAAAACAGTCACAATATTTTTACAGAGAGGTAACAAGTTGAAGAAATGTTGACAGTAGTCTGTTTTCAAACGGCGATGCGTTTCGAGGACAAACCCCTCTTCTTCATAGGCCTAGACAGACGATAAACAGATATATATATTACAAGGATGAAACTTGTAAAGCTTGGTTGTACATTTATACCATAAATGCTGAGAAGTCTATATACTGAAAAATACATTGAGACACTGTTTCTGAAGTTTAAACACACACAAAAATGCTGATAAAGTCTTATCCACATCAGTTTTCATTACAAAAGGTTTGAATACCCACAAGTTTTCTTGAAAAAAATAATACAGTTGGTTCTTGATGCATAAATGGCTAATTAATTGATACCCCTTAGAGAGGGGCATCTAGCTTGAGTGGGAATGGGTCCCGTGTAACCAATGGCCCTCCCATCAGACTACCCATTAGGCGGTTTAACAGAATAGATGGTCAAGATTACCGGTTTGTGTAAGATGTAGACACGATTTCAACCACCCCAGGGAAAAGAGGGGGTAGTGCATGTAGCAGATGCAGCGGACTGCTTCAAAAGATGGGTGCTGGAGATCAGCCAAGTAGTGCCAAATGTTGAGAGAACTACAGGAGCTAGCTCAATCTGTAAAACATAGAGGTAAATAGAACACCAGTATAGAGAGTAGTGTAGAACATAGTTATAGCATAAACAGTATGCCATGAGGCATCCAATAGTAACTATTAGATAGTCAGGACAAGTATAGCAAGTAAGCCCCTATCAAGAGCGAATGGTGTCCATTAAGGGTACAGAGCAAATATTATAAGATCAATTAACCTACAAGGTGCACATGACTTACACTGTTCTTATACTGTGTAAGAGCTGAGTAAAGTAAAAGGTGAAGTCTCTTGCTAGCCACAAGTGGCAGTGGGCGATAATCCAAGTAGCCCATTGTTCGAATAAAATCAAAGATTGACAAAGGTCTGCAAGGAGGAACAGCTGAAAAAATGTAGATAAGTGGAAATTAAAAAGATACCTAAATAATTAAAAGTCAAAGAATAGGCTCTTAACGTGTTCAACAGTGATCCGGTTGTGGAGCCGGGAACACTGTGTTAAGATTCGTGCCGCGGATTCTATTGCGAGGGGCACAATCGCAGATCGATTCCTTAACGCCAACGCTAAAGGAAGGCAAACGACATATTGTTATAGAAAGAATTCTAATGGTATGATAATAAGGGGAGAGTCCCTAGCATCCTGTTCATTCTGTATTAGATGCAGTCATTCTTACCTGAGACCGCAGGATCAAGAAAGCAGCCCTGAACTCACACAGAGGCATCGGCGATCGTTACCATGGTAACGATGGACGCCATTTTAAAGAAGTTAATGCGATGCACGTGTGTCGTGGTATCCAATACGGATACTCGGGCTAATGGAACTAGAAGAGGGACAGACGATGTCCATCAAGGAAAAACTCGGCGGCCATGTTATAGTGTGTCGCAAGTGCAAAAAACTTGTATATTCATCGGTAAAGATGAACAAGAAAAGCAAGAGAAGGGGATATTCAGATAAATAAAACAACTAACCACGAGGTGACCAAGAAATAAGATAAAATAAATAGAGTGCCTATAAAGAAAAATAAGAATGCGCAAAGAGTATCCAGTAGATCTTAACAGTATAGAAAATTATCTGATATGAGAGGAGAGAAATATATATTTAAAGAGAAAGCGTGAAGAATTTAGTCGTGGAGGAAATATTGAGGAGACAAGACCCTGAATGGTGTATATCTGAGTACGGTGGCCAACGATGTCACAAGGACCGTCCCCACCCAAGCTACATAACAACGGTACATTGGAAATGATGGATAAGGGGCGACAATGCCTCTCACAGTATACATTAATGTCAAAGAAAATTCAAAAAGCAAATTAACTGTTCATCTATGGAATATTAGTGTAATAAATAACAGAGATGGTTTCTTATAACAGTGTTTTTTGGTGAGTCAGAATAATTGAAAGTGTCATTCAGTTCACATAGTCTGATATGATATACATGGAGATGTACAATTCACAAGGTTTGGAATGTTGCATAGAGAAAAAGGCGAGATAGATTCACTATACATCCATGGTTAAGAACTAGGGAGTACCAATTGTGAAAAATCACAATAAAAGATTTAAAAAAAATCAAATATGACATATTCAAAACCTTTTTGTCCAACCATAAAAGGTTGGATACATTATAGGAAACAGTTAAGTGAATGTTCTTCGTTTAGTCCTTTGGCATGCACAGTGTCTAAATAATTGATCCAGAATAGTTCTCTCCTAAGGAGCATAGAGTGGTAGTCACCACCTCTTTGCGGTTTTTTTACAACCTCAAGAATCTGGAATCGCATCTGGGCAATTGTGTGGTGTTCAGAGTTAAAATGTCTTGCCACTGGTGATCGTTGGCATCGTATGTTCGATTTGTGTTCTGACCAACGTTCCTTGGCTGGTCTCGTAGTTTGACCTACATAAAGTTTTCCACAGGGGCATTTGATCGTATAAATAACCCCCGGTGTCAAACAGGTAGAGTAGTCATGAATCTTTATCTTCTTGCCTGTTTGGGGATGAGAAAGCATGTTACCCCTGGTGATGTTATTACGGTGTGTACAGCTAAGGCATGGGTAAGTACCCTTCTTCTGGGTAGTCAGAAACTGCTGGTTTTCTCTAGACGGTCTCTCTGCCTTGATTAATTTGTCCCTCAGATTTTTACCTCTTTTAAAACACATCATTGGTGCCTTCGGAAACAATCTCAAAAGTGATGAATCATTATGTAGTATTGCCCAATGTTTCTTGAAGCTTTTGCACCCATCTTTTGAAGCAGCCTGCTGCATCTGCTATATGCACTACCCCCTCTTTTCCCTGGGGTGGTTGAAATCGTGTCTACATCTTACACAAACTGGTAATCTTGACCATCTATTCTATTAAACCACCTAATGGGTAGTCTGATGGGAGGGCCATTGGTTACACGGGACCCATTCCCACTGAAGCCCCTCTCTAAGGGGTATCAATTAATTAGCCATTTATGCATTAAGAACCAACTGTATTATTTTTTCAAGAAGACTTGTGGGTATTCAAACCTTTTGTAATGAAAACTGATGTGGATGAGAATTTATCAGCATTTTTGTTTGTGTTTAAACATCAGAAACAGTGTCTCAATTTATTTTTCAGTATATAGACTTCTCAGCATTTATGGTATAAATATACAACCAAGCTTTACAAGTTTCATCCTTGTAATATATATATCTGTTTATAGTCTGTCTAGGCCTATGAAGAAGAGGTGTTCGTCCTCAAAACGCGTTGCCGTTTGAAAACAGACTACTGTCAACATTTCTTCAACTTGTTTCCTCTGTAAAAATATTGTGATTGTTTTTGTCTTTGTAGCTAATTTGCAATCTAAAACTTAATATATACACTTATGTGTTTTACAAAAATCTCTATGGTTGGTCATCATTATTTACATTCTAATTTCTTAAGGAATTACTTTCTTTAGGTCATAGTAGTTGGTTTATACAACACATAATAGTGTGCAGGGGACGGGAGGGTTCAGAGTTTGAATCTTCTCCTTCTTTGTTTGTTATTGGTGGAGGTCTTGTGCCTCCACACCTTAAATTCAATTGAGAATATTATTTACTATCTCCAAAAGTTCACCATACTAGGAGTGCACCAATTTCGGAATTTTAGTGATGTTACTATTTCACAGGGGTCTAACTTTTCAGGTTTAAGACAACAAGAAGGATATAGAAGGAAGGTATACAATGTGTACAAGCAAATTAAAATCGAAGGGTCTCGCATTTTGCAATGTTCTCTGTGCCTAATATGGGGCAGGATGCCTTTGTTGCTATTCCTGGAAGAGTTGCTTGTGGTTCGCTGAAGCTGATATCGTAGTAGATGATATGAACTTAGTAATGATAGATGGACAGATCCTCACAAGCTAAAATGTCAGCTACGGGGGATTCAACTAAAAGAACATTGACAAAATTCAAATGTATCGCAACATACAGCTCAGATGCAAGTAGGACACAGAATATTTTCCTCAAGCACTGGAATATACTTAGGCTGGACCAAGACCTTAACAAATACTTGGATGAAGAACCATCATTTATATATAGGAAGTGCCAACATTTTAAAAAATCAAATCAGCCCAAGTTTCCTCAAACCGTTAAAAATATCAAACAATCTATGCACAATGTGGAATTTCAAACAAATGAAGGGTAACTACAAGTGTAGCAATTGCAAAATATGTCCACAAATGATGAATGGTAAGGAAAACATCTTTACCAAATGGGAAAATCAAAGCCAATACTGCATTTTATCAATTGCAAATATATCTGCAATCAATTCTATATCGGAAGTACGATACGCACATTGAAGGTAAGGACAATGGAAACTTTAGAGCCATCAAGACTCTAAATATCCTATGGCAAACCATTTTTGTACAGAACACCAAAATGCATCATCGGAAGGACTTAGGTTTCTTGGATTTGAAAGAGTGGACCTGCCACCTAGAGGTGGCAACAGAGAACAATTAGTAAGACATAATGAAGCCAGATGGATTAATTCCATTGACACATAAGTGTCTGGTCTTTATCATGATAATGAAATGTACAATTATCTATGAACTGTATTGTTTAAAGTATATAACATGGAGGCTGTATACCTAAGACCCATCTGAATTTCATATGACTTCAACCTTATTATAGGTTTGTATTAATTGCATAACATTTTAGATAGCCCAAAACAAAGATATTGAAATCTATATTAATTATGCAATTGAGTCAGTGCTATTTACGATAAGGACATACACAACCACAGATGTATTGGTGCCTTTTAGTAAAATAATTTAATGTATTTCCTTTATTTCAGTGTCATTTAATTTTGCAAAATGGGTGAATATTGCTGAATGTTAGAGCACCCATAGACTTTGGAGCAATTTGAGGATAATTCTGTATAGTCTACCTATAGAATTTACCTTGATAAACTACTTACACTGAGCCATCGCTTATTAGATTCTTATTAATGTCATTTGGCTCAACCATATAACCTGGAGTTACTGGGGAATACTGTTGAAAGATCACATTTAATGTATCTTTGTATCCAATTTCATCCAAAGATATGCAGTTTCTTTACAACAAGTAGCGCCGTAGCTTAAAATGGCTACGCTACAGTTTTGACGTAGTCATCGTGAACACAAGCGTGATTACGTCATTGTACACCGAAATAAAAAGCGGCAATTTTTAGACGCTGATCCCTTACGTGGATCTGCATTTTGAAGTAAGGACAATTGCATCCTGACCCTGACTTTTTGTATTCAGGTAAACTAAAACTGGTTTCTTTACAATATGCATTCCTAAATGTAGTTTGTTCACCTAATGCGGTCCCCATAATACTGATCATATTAACAATTTCAGACTTTTGCACCAAGTCTTTTAGAAGAGACATTACACAAGCCTTACAAAATAAGAAATAAGGGTGAGTGTATAAATATTCTATATTACTTATGATAACCACGGACTACTGAACTAAAGTAGCTAATAGAGTTAGCTCTATGAGAATTAATAGATATTTAACATGCATATAAACCATGTTATCGAACGTTAGGTTATTTACATTGGTTTCAAAATGTATTATCCTTTTTTCTTTTAAATAACAGAGACTGAGATCTGCATTGATTTATTGAGTGCAAACTGGACTCAACCAAATGGGATGTTTTTCTTTGTGTGTTAATCAAGGTTTTACATCTAATGGACAAATTACCAGCAATATAACCAGAACATTCGATTTAAAGAAACCTTTATTGCCCTTTCTGATTTGGCAGTGATCATTTATATTGCATAAACTGGCACAAATCGAATGACCTTTTTGAGGCTGATATGCTAGTAGACTTAGTGATGAACACGTAGATGGACAGATCCTCGCAAACTAAAATGCCAGCTATAGGGGAGGTCTCACTTGTACTTGGATAAAAGTTGGAATTTTGCAACTCCTCCCTTTTCTACCATGTCCACCAGACCACTACAGAAAATATTTTATTTTGATCTCTATGGGGATATTGGGTAGGATTCTGGGGTTCGATACCCTGCCAAACATGTACACTGATCATGGAGATAGCAATAAGCCTGGGCGAGATTGAGGATTAATCTTTATGATCTCTGTTCCAAAGAGGAAATAAAGTAATTCAAAACTATTTGGCACACAACCTACCAAATGAGACCGCTCTGGGCATTCACTGAGGTGCTCTGAAAACTGCAATTAGGTGATTTTTCATCTCATTAATTGATAAGTGAAGACCATTACCATAACAAGGCAAACACCCCTTAAACGTTCATCTATCAAAAGCCAATTAAATGTGCTTAAAATTAACATTTCAGAAAGGCGAATTTTAAGAATGAAACTGCATTTTTATGATCAGTGTGACAAAGCTGAACATTTATGGGCATGGCAACTCTGGGCACTAGAGAACAGACCCTTCATCAGCACTATAATTGTTTACTGGTTGGAAGGAAGGTACGTTAAAAAAAAAACCTTTATAGCCTACAATAAAGAATTCTACAAAGTACAAGGGATCAGAAAATTAGACAAAGTTGCCTACCTAAGAAATAGTTAATTATCCAAACTTAATGAAGAACATAGGGAGTGGTTAGGTTCCCCGATAGAAAGGAGAAGTCTTTGGTACTTTTACAGTTCTTTATGCCCTAAAAGACCAAGGCCCAGATGGATTAATGACTGCTGTTTTCTATAAATAAATGTCCCCTTACCTAGTTTGGCAACTTGCAGAGCTTTGTAGTTGCTTCGGACAGGGTCAGGGATTGGCAGAATCCATGCTGGAAACACTAGTCACATTCTTCCCTAAGCCAGAGAAAGACACCAGGTTTTGTCCCTTATATACTATTACATCAATAGCTCTACTAAATCTAGCTGTTAGACTGTATACCATATATCGGTGAGTAGGCTCAACGTTATCATGCTGTCACTCATCATTCCAGACCCATATGGATTTTTCCTATGAATAAATACTTTTGACAATATCCGGAGAGTGCTACACCTAATAGACAAAGTTAATAGATCTCTAGATCATCTATGTTATACTTGACTCTGAAAAGGCGTTTGAAAGGATGGTCAGTTTTGGAGCCCATATTGTAAACATAGTTATGATAACCTACATTAACCCATGTGCAAGTGTGGAGTGTGGGCTTTAATGGAGTAGTAACGGATAAAGTACATCTCATCTGGGGGGACACATCAATGGTATCTGCCATTTTCCTTCATGTTCGCACTGTTGTTCAAACCTTAGCAGAAATTAAACGCCTGTTTTTTTAGTTGAATAACAATTGATATTCCCAGTAAAAAATGTGTCTGTTTGCATATGACCTAGTGGTGATTTGAACGTTGACTTCATTGATGGCGAACCAGATATAGCGAGAAGATAGGTACAGGGTTCAAAATGAACACTTCAAATTAGAGACACTGACCTTCCAGTGGGCAAAAAGAAAATGTTTGGGTATTTAACATCACACCTCAGTTGTCCATATTACACAGGGCCAATGCACTCCTTTGCTGAATGCTATTAAAGATCTCCCAAATTGGACAGTCCTTTACTTGTCAAGGTTTGGTACGCTTTCCATTATTACTAACATTCAGCCCGGTATGTTCTATCTCTTCTAAGCTGTTCCAATATTTAACTGTAGAAAGGTCCTTTGGCAGTAGCAACTCCTGCTCTTGAATAACATTTGGGTAGGTTAGAAACCCATATGAGAAACCTGAAGGTGTCTCCATAGCTAGTCCCCAAGGATCTGTCACCCAGGTGGCCAGGACACTGTGGGCTACATTGACCCATTCAGCAGAATTCCCATCAATAACCAAGCTGCGCTTCTGCAGTCAACAGCAAAATGGCTGCGCTGGCTCCTTGGAGCACCATTGCCCCGCATCAAAACTGTTTTGCAGCTGCAAAATGATGGCTGCACCATCTGGCCAAACACCTATTGGGCGAGTTGTAACAGGGAGCACACCGAGAAAGGT
This sequence comes from Ambystoma mexicanum, assembly GCF_040938575.1. Classification (NCBI taxonomy): domain Eukaryota; kingdom Metazoa; phylum Chordata; class Amphibia; order Caudata; family Ambystomatidae; genus Ambystoma; species Ambystoma mexicanum. Next base: position 1,266,959,475 of record NC_090932.1, read on the forward strand.
GCCAGTGTGTGTTCTTGTGTGCACCAAAAGAAGTAAATCAAAGCAGCACTGCTCTGCTGCTTGCTAAAAAGTTCCCATTGAAAAGGGAATATTTTACATGAAAAAGGATGCTGCCCTGACGCTATGTTCATCTGTTCATCATCACACTACTTTTATCAGTGAGACCCTGCCATGCCCATCCATATTTACATTGTGCTCCAGCAGAAGAGAGCAGTATCCCTGAAGGATAGGCTCTTGTTCAGAACTGGGAAATCAAAAGAAGCTTTACTTTCAGCCGTGCAGGAAAACGCTTGACTTTTGGGCTACAAAATGTCAAAATCAATGCTTCAAATAGGCCCTGGCTCCCTGGGCCTATGTCCATTTCAGTGGATCTGTGATTTAAACAAATTGCTGTATAAAAGAAACTGACTATGGCTGCAGAATAACGTGGGAAATTAAGATGGGACCTTTTGAAAGGAACATGCCAGCAGGCCTCACACCGTGTTTAAACGTACTTTCGCAAATAAGAGAAATACCTGTTTTAAAAGTGTATGTTGGATAAAGCCCTGCCCTTGTATAACAATGTAAAGGGGTTTGTGCTGGGAAACACATATGGGATGTTTTATTCAATAGGCTTGCTTCTGATGCAAAACAAAATAAAATAAAATCAAGAAATAATGGCATTGGTTACAATGGGGAAATCTGCCCCATCAGGTTTTTCTGCCATGGCTTAAGGGACATTTGGCTGACAACAGGAGTGGCCTAACCTGCGAAAGAAGGAGTTGCAATAGAATTTAGCACATATGCCTGTTAATTGCCACCTTTGAAAACTTTAAATGGACCAAAAGCACTAAACAGCCCAGGCTCATCGAACTTTTGTCTGGGCTAAGGCCTCTTACAATAGAGATTCCGGGAAACGGACATGTGAAATAGGAAATCACACGTCCCCGCAACTTCTACTGGGAGCTTGAAACCCAACTCAAGAGCAGCCTTGTAAGCTATGCCCGTATATGGTGAACAATGCTGACCATTTGCCTCAAAAGACTATTTTATTAATGACATTTTAAGACTTTTATCTCTGCAACAGAACTTCGCAGGAATGTAAAAAGTTAACAGTTTAAATGTAATTTATGTGGTTTTTAAACAAGACGAGGTAGCCTTCACTGCCATATCGGGAACACAAATGGCAGATAAGTGGATATTCTGAAGAAAGTGTACATGATGCCACTCTGAAATTCAATACTCACATGCCTTATGATAGATAATCTACACTCATGTATAAAGTTATAGAATTTTAGGTCGAATATTTATCACTGAAAATCGCGAAACACTATTAAACGGGTGAAACAAAGTCCTGCAACCGTGAGAATTGGATTGCCATGCTCTGTGTAAAATATGTAATCTGCCTAAGTAATTTGTTAAAATGCCACAAATGTTCAAATGTGTAAATTATGTCCAGATTGATTTTTGGCAAAAAGGACTGTGGGAAGGCTTTGTACATCATGAAGTACAACCCCATAAACTGAGTCGCCTCCTAGAGGAGACAACCAACATTGGCTCACCTATCCGAGTCTTGGGGGTAGGCCTAGCTCAATTCTGCCAAACAATAAACCGGTGAGGTCACCCGCTTTTATATAAAGGGTGGGAGCTCGCAGGGACAAACACTCTATTCTGAATTTTCCAGCGCCTGCGTATCCAGATATTCCACCTTCACTCTGCAAGATTCCAGATCCCACTGCCAGAAAAGGGATAGTTGACCCAGGCCTTCCTATCCAGGCAGAACCACCCTTCAGCACTAAAACCCCATAACAAAATCCCACTAACTTCAGAGAGAAAGGGGAAAGGTGGCTGAGCCCGCTTTGGGATTCTCCAGTGCCGCCTGCTTGCCCTGCTTACCCGCTCCATCCAGCGGAGGCGTCGCTGTGCCGTTACCAGACCTTTGCCCAGCTGTCTTTTGCCAGGAGAGCCCGCTATCTGGTGAAAAGAACCTTTTGAGTACAGAATTCGGTTGGCTGTCCCAAATTCCAAACTCCAGCGCTGATTATGAGTATTACCCCATCCCATAACACATAGCATACCCCTTCTTGACCCCTTTGTCTTTGCCCTATTTTCTAAGTAATCCTATACATACCCTGATAACTTGTCTAACTTCTAATTCTCTGTGCACCCTGTCCTTGTTTTTCTAGTGTTAGCGCCATTCTTTGATTCACCCTATCTTGTAACTTCTTAACAATATTTTGATTAAGTTAATTAATTTTCCCTAAAGAAAAGGGGTACACTGCGTGAAGGGTTACAACTGCAGCGTAACTTTTATATTCATGGGTGGCGTTCCTCTTTTCTAGCCATTAAATATCGTGTAAGTAAAACTTTTCCTTTCCTTACAAACCGATTTTCGTTTTTAACTGCTTTATTTTCCTAAAATCGAACCTCATTCTACCTTGAAAATCTCATTCAATTCTTCTGCTATAGCCATCCTTTCACTTCTATATTGTCCCTGTGTTGTGCCTCTATCCCCCAGCCCAAAAACCGCATTCCAATTCAGAGTATTTCACCCGTTTTTCTGAAAAAAACTTTGACATTTAAAACTGCAAACTAGAAAAAATGCTACTTTTCCATGTGTGATTTGACTGCACTATGTTTTCAATTTCAACCTGCTTTGTGAACTGTATGCCTTTGGTGATACCTTAATTTACAGTTGCTAGTGATATGACATCCCTGAGACTGTGATAAAACATATGTACATCATTACTTAATTACACATATAATTAATTATTTGTTAAAATCCGAGTGTCATTTTAGGCCATTGCAAAGGGTCTCTTATTTTGTGAGGGAAGGTCGGATTTTGATTCCGTTTGCTGCCACATAACCCTGACTACCTGTTGCTTCTTTCTATCCACTCAGAATTAGATTAATTGTGGGTTGAGGGAACATTGCAGGGGGAAATCGTAACTCTGGTGCTATCTATCCTAATTGAAGAAGTGCTCCTATTCATTTGTGCTTTGGATATGTTCTTGTAGAAGGTTACCCAAGTGTATTTCAGTGGTTTTCATTGTAATTATCCCCCCTTTGGCGAAATTGCTGCCAAATATAAAAATGGTGTGATTTTCTTTTAAATTAAAATAAATAAATATTGCGTTACCACCCACCGGCCTAGTTCATGGTCCGTTGTGACGCGGGGTACTTGTAAAAGGGGGCGTGAAATGGGTCGGTTATCGGCTCAATTGAAATTCGTTGAAATTAAAGAAAAAGCATTCTAATTGTGCGCTACATCTACAGGCTGAGGGCGAAGGTCCTGACCTGGTGGGTGACGCTCAGTTAGAATCCTTCACAACACGGCCATCGCTATTGGATCCAGTTCCTGGGGATGGACCAGTGAGGGAGAATCACCTGGATGGGGGTTCTCGGGGAGTGGGAGTCGGAGACTGATGGGTGAGACGCAGTATCCCCCTTCCTTTAATACCTTTTCCCCATCCTCTCACGTAGAACATTCCAAACCTCTAACCCCCCCTTTTCCACTGCAAACACTTTCGCACAACACAACAGACTAACACTAGAGGCTGACATGTTGGGACAGGCAAAGTCAGGCAATTTATCAGAATCACACACACCTGACGCCCCTTTCCTTTCCCCATTGGGATAAAAGATGGAGCCAGACAGCGCAGTACGAGCAAGACGGATATGACTGACAGCACGAGGAGACGGCTAATAGAAGGCGGCAGTTCAATAGAAGGAAAAAGGCAGCGGGAGGCGAGAGTGTGGCAAGGAGGGACGCGACCTTACCCTTTTCGCCCGCGGAACCTTTTTGGAGACTGAAGCTGAGACTGCGTACAATAGAGCAAGTGTCCTGCTGTAGATGCCAAAGGTACGCTGGGCAAGCCTATGCTGATAAGACAGAGCAGAGGAGACTCCCGCGCCCAGGGTACCGGCTTTGCATCCAGAGAAGCCAGAAGTCCAGCTGTTCATCACAGCCGGTGAGTTAAGGGGAGAATCGATAAGCACCAGGCTCTATTGAGTGACAATCGCAAAGTGACAAGTTTTGAACAAAGCTAAGGAACATAAAAGGAACTGTTAAGTGTGAGCGGGAGACCAGCTGCAGAGAGAAAGCGGCACCACATGGGTGGTAACTCAAGAGACTCTGGTCGAGCCCTATATTGAGAAACTACAGAAAGCCATGGGAAGGCCGACAGAGGAACTCAAAGTGGTTGTACGTGAGCGTCGAGCAAAAGCCCCGTACAATCGAAAGACTTTGATCCGTAGGTTGGCTGAAAGAAAGGGAAGTAAATCCTGCAGTGAGAGTAAAGAATAACTGAGGAAAAGAAATAAGAGTGAGAAAGGGTCAGCCCAGAAGAGGGGGGAACCAGGGGTGAACCCATCACCCAAGGAATATTGGGAACGAGCTTTCATTTGGTAAAGGAACTTTTGTTTTCATTGGTTATCTGAACACATCAGTGAGAGACTTTCAGGAGAAATGAAACGTGGCCATCAACGGACCTGAGAACGACAATTTGAACTGTTGTCTTGTGCTAGAGAAGCCTGAGACTGTCTGCCATTGGAACTGTTGTCTCGTGCTAGAAATGCCCGAGCCTGTACCGTGCTCCACCAGCTCCCATCCTACCCTGTGCTAAAACGTGGGGAAGGGAGACCCAAACCATTGCATCCTGTCTTATTATTCTTTTCTTGAGAACTACCCCAGACTGTTTTCTGTAATAGTTGTAAGGTTTGGCAATAGGTTTCTTAGTATAGGCCCTTTTATTTTGACACAATGCCACTACGACTGCCTTATTTTTCATTTGAACTGTGATCATTGTCACCATGAGCTTCTCACACCCTGCACAGGCAAAAAGTTTCATATGGCAACCAAACATCAAGCAGGGTTGGAGTTTCCAGAGATCCACAAATACTATGTTCCTGCTCAAATCAGAATAATCACTGTGGTCCAAAAAGCATTAGAGCTGGCAGTCGTATTGTTACGCTCACCTGATATCCCTGGGGGCGTTTGGAAGGCTCTGTCACAAGTCTCTCCCCTTCTCACCTGTTTTTGTTGTTTGCTTGCGACCTTCTGTGGCGTCTTCTTTCTCACGGTCCGGGATTTGTATAAACCTGTGTGCTGGTCCTCGGATTCCAGCTTGATGTTCACAATCCAACTCCAGGATACGTTCAGATGACCAGGACGGAGACCAGGAAGAAATGATGCTCGCACTCGGAGGCACGGAACGCCGTGATTCGAACGCGGGTGAAAATCCAGGAAGGTTGGAGGTAAGGCAGAGGAAAGGCCGGAAGGAAGGGGAATTCAAGGATCCGGGAACCAAGAATCAGAAGAAAGCTCAGAGCAAACTCCGGCAACACATGTCCAACTACAGCAAGCGGTAGCGTTGAGACGTGCAGAGCCGCTGGGGCGTATCTGTTTTGTAGAGCGTGGGGCGCAGAGACTGGAAAGCAGCGTTCCTTATCAAGCTGCCATGTTGGAAGGATTACTGTATTCAATCCCCTATGCGTCAGGGACCACGAAGTCCAGAAGGGACGCAGACGATGGTTCATGACAGGCTCTGAGATCTGGAACCCTGGATGTGTAGTTGCCCAGTGCTGAATAATGAATCTTAGTTATTTGTAGGGTGAGCTATCCGTCCTGCGTTTCTTGTGCAGGGGCGCTTGATGTTTGTTGGCGAGCTGCCCGAGTTGCTTCACTCGTGCAGTACGCCTTCCTTGGGCCCAGGCCTGCTGTGACCCTGAATCTGCTGGTAGGCAGGTAGGTTTGTTAATTGTAAGTCTTTGTTCTGTTTATGGTGGGAATTCTTTAATGTCTTTATCTCCTTCTTTTCAGGTGCGAAGGTCTTGATGCTGGTGTGCCGGATGGAGAGGCACGTTTCTAGGAGAGAGAAAGAGTGAAGCGCAGCGCCTTTTAATGTCTTTTAAAGCTAACCTGTGTTTTCTTCTTCTTCTCCTCACAGGCCGCTGTGGTGGGCGAGTGGATGAGAGCGCAATGAAAAACAGGCCCCCGGAATCCGTTAAGGTAAGTACAGCGCTGTGCGTTAATATTGAAAGTGAACCTGAATATGTCTCTTTTCCTTTGCAGATGTTGCTGTGGTGCTCCGGATGGAAGCGTGGAATAGCGCAATGGAATTCCGGTAAGACTGATGGAATTCGATGTTTTGGAAGCACGCGTTCTAATATTGTTTTTTATTATTTGTTTTCTTGTTATTGCAGGTCGCAATGTTCGAACAGCAGCTATGTAGCGGTTCGCCGGAAGTCCTTAAGCTAATACTCACAGGTGAATGATGTTTCTTCTTCTCTCGGTTTCCACAGATTGCAGCACAGTTGAGATGCTGAGTGCTGGATGGTGTTTTCTCAGGTAAAATAGAATAATCTTGTTCTTGTTCTTGCAGGATTACAGGAAGATGATGAAGACCAGGAGCTGGACACGGTGAGCGTCATGCTGCTGGTTGCAGAATAACACGAAGCGTGTTCTGCAGTCAGGGTGTGGTTTATATAGCCCAGGTAAAGTAGTACCAGGGAAAGTAGTTCCAGGCCTGCCACACCCAAAACACTAGACCGCATGGCCTGGTTCTTAGAAATTAGACTTTGTTGGTGCTTCCATGTTGGATTTAAAGGCCCATGTTCATAAATGGGACCTAGTTTGAACAGCCCTTCCTTCCTACATATGAGCCTGGTGCCAAAGGCGCCAGGACTGGCTCCAGGAGCCCTTTTGCAGTGGTTTTAAGGCCCTCAGGGTTCTGGTGGGAGCCTGCTTGTGGCACCACTTGTGACCCCTCACAGTGGTTATGACAGCGCTCCCCCCACCAAACCCCCCCCAAGGCCCCTCTCATGGTATCCTTCCTGTCCGGGTTTGGTGGGGTTATCCAGATGAAACCTCTTAATCAGACGTGGTGCGTGAATATGTTCACTTGGTTCCCAAGTTCTGTCTTGTGGCCCGTATCTTTTCCAGTCCACTAAATAGTATAGCTTAGATCTGGTACATTTCGAATCCAGGATGTTTTTAACTTCAAATTCAGGCTCTCCATAAACTAGCACAGATTTTGGTTGTGTTAAGACTCGGGTTCCTGGTTGTACAGGTCACATTTATTTATTTATTTACTTATTTGCCTTTTTAAAGCGCACCGCTGCCCTCGGGCATCGTGGCGCTGTTACAAGCAGGTTTACTTGGCATAGGTGAATATAACAAAGACAATGGGAACATGGTTACAGACATAGCTAAAGTTCCAAGGTTACATGGGGAACAGTGAGCATAGGTACAGTTGTATATTACAGCCATTATTCACATTGAAGTAGTATTTTAAGTAGGATTCACTTAAAAAAAGTAGTTTTCAGTGCCTTTCTGAAGGCCATGAGGGATGTTTCAGCTCTCAGTTTGGGAGGTAGGGAGTTCCAAGATTTTGGAGCTAAAACTTCGAAGCTCGAACCGCCAGCTTTGGCTCTGTTGAAGTTGTGGACTGAGAGTTGGTTTGCGTACAAGTCCCTTTTGGGTCTGAGTGTCTGGACTGGTTGTATACGTTCAGTAAGGTAGCTGGGGGCAGATTGGGATATGCATCTGTGGGTAATGGTGAGAGTCTTGAACTGGATGCGCTCTTTGACTGGAAGCCAGTGGGCATTTTGTCTTGCTAGGGAGATGTGTTCCCTCCTAGGAATATTGAGGGCTGCTCTCAAGGCGTTGGTCTGTGTGATTTGAAGTCTATTAATGTTTTTGACAGAGGTGCCTAGTAGGAGGACGTTGCAATAATCCAATTTGGCACCTATGGTGGCCCTAGCGATGTTGAGGCAGTTTACAGTGGATGAGTGAGGCTTTACTGCATTGATTATTTTAGTTGTTAGTGCTGCTGAAGAGGAGATGTAACTAACCTGTCTATCCATGGACAGGGTTGAATCTAGGTATACTCCCACTGTTTTTACAGCAGATGAGACAGAGATTACAGAGTTCTCAATTGAGAAGGTACTGTATTTGTTGTCTAGTTTACTGAGGGATTCTTTTGGGCCCACCAGTAGGATCTCTGTCATGTCTCCATTGAGACAGAGGCCATTTGCTGCCATCCAGGCCTGGATGATAGCATATGTGTTCTGTAGAGTTTTTAAGTCTTGCTCGTAATCACCAGATAATGGGAGAAGAATTTGTGTATCGTCGGCATAATTGGTGAATGTTATGCCGAATTCTTCTAGGTCGGTGACTAGAGGGAGTGTGACTAGGTTGTATAGTGTGGGAGAGGTGCAGGAACCTTGTGGTACTCTGCAGTTAATAGGGGAGTGAGTGGCTGTCGCTTGGTCTGAGTAGACCCTCATAGCTCTGCCCTCCAGGAAGGATGAGATCCATGTTGTGGCCTCAGTAGAGAAGTGAGCCGTATTGGTGAGGTGTGTCTTTAGGATGTTATGGTCGACTAGGTCGAACGCAGCCGAAAGGTCAAGGAGTAGGAGGATGGCACATTTGCCTTTATCCATATTTCTTAGGAGTTGCTTTTTTAGGTCGAGTCGCGCCGACTCTGTGCCATGGCGTGGACGAAAACCAGACTGTCTCTTGCCTAGGATTTTGTGAGATTCAAGGTAGGCTTGTATCTGTAGATAAGCAGCCTTGTCCCGGATTTTCAGCAAGAATGGCACTGTTGTAATTGGCCTGTAGTTGTTAGGTGAGTCTGGGTCTAGGGTGGGCTTTTTTAGCAGTGGACGCACCCAGGCTTCCTTGAGAGAGGAGGGTACTGAGCCAGTTGAAAATGATGCGTTGATAAAGGTTGCAATGAACAGCGCTAGGGACTCAGCGCAGTCTTTGATTATGTCTGCTGGACAGATGTCCCCTTTGCAGAGTGAGGGTTTTATTTGTTTCATAATGAGTAAGACCTCAGGAGCGGTTACCTTTCTAAAGGTAAATGGCTGTGGTGGGTTGCTATCATGTTGGATAGGGTGCTTAGGGTTGGGGGAGGTCCGCGCTTTGTGGGGAATCTTGGGTAGATTGTCAAGGTTGGCTTTGATTTTATTTTGGAGCAGGTATATTTTGTCAAGCATAGCCTTCTGAATGTCATTACACCATTTCTCATCTTTGACAGTTTGATGTTTGGACGTGGGAGGTATGACTAGATCATTGAAGATATCGAATAGTTCTTTTGAGTGTGATTGGGCATTGTCGATTCTAGTATTGTATGTAGCAGATTTAGCTTTGGCTATGGCATTTTTGTATTGTTTAACAATAGTTAGGTATGAGTCACGCAGAGGGGCAGGATTGCCATTTTTTAAGAGAGTGTCTTTTTTGTGTTTTTAGGTCTCGTAGGTCTTGGTTGAACCATGAGTTGGCGTGGAAGAGTTTTTTAGCTTTTTTGGTCTCTAATGGGGCAATTGTGTCTATGATCTCTTTAATAGTGGTGTTGTAAAGTTCGACTAGTTCTTTGGGGAGATTAGGGATGGGTGATGCTAATGCTGAGACTTCTAGGAGTGGGCAAATTCTCTCTTTAGTGAGTAGTTTTTTAGATCTGGCTAGGGCAGCTGGCATGGGAAGGTTTTGAGTAATTGCTGCATTCGTTGGGATGTAGAAGTGGATGAGTTGGTGATCGGTCCATGGTTGTGGGGTGTTTGAGCTGATATCTACCCTACAGTTGTGGTCGACTAACCAGTCTAGTATGCGGCCTTTAGTGTGAGTGGCAGAGTCAACTCTCTGGATGAATTGTAAGTCCAGAAGGGCTTTAGCAACGGTTTTGCTGTGTTTGTCTTTTGTGTCATTGAATCCGAGATTCAGGTCTCCTAGCGGTATGGCTTTAGTATTTGGTATGAGGTTGTTACCTATGAGGTGTAGGATGTCGGCTTGGAAGTTCAGGAGTGGGCCTGGAGGCCGGCAGATAAGGTGCATTGTCATGGTGTTAGGTGTGAAGGAGATTTTTACTGATAGGGCATCAAAGTTCTCAGATGTGATGGATTTGATTTGTCTAGCCTTCAGTGTTTCTTTGACTATTAGGGCCACACCTCAGCCTTTGTGTGTTGGTCTATCTTGACGGAGGATGATGGACCCGGGGGGAAGGGACTGGCATATGGCTGGTCTGGAAGCTTCATGAAGCCAAGTTTCTGTAATGGCTAGAGCGTCTAGCTCGAGGTCGGAGATTAAGTCATGTATTTCTGTGGCATGGGCTTGTAAAGATCTGGCATTAATGAAAGCAAGTTGAATTTGGGAGGGTTCATGTGTGCTCGGTTTAGCGGTGTTGGTGTGGTGTTTGGTGGTGGGATGCTGGGGTTTTGAAGTAGGTGTTATTTTAGTAGGTGGGAGGAGCATCTGCAGTGTGAGTTTGTGAGTTTTGATGTGTGCTGTGGTTGTGCGGGCTCCTAATCTAGTGTTTCTTATGTGCACTGGTGGTGTGTGAGATGTGATTCTGGCAGTGGATTTAGGCCTGGGGACAGCGTTAGTAGGTGGGGTAGCTGTGGAGTGGTGGTTATGGCGCTCATATGGGATTAAGGCTGGTAGGAACAGAGTAGGAGGAATGGAGTCAGAGCATGGAAGCCTGTTGGAGTGGTGGGAGGCCATGTTTAGTATAGTGGATGTGGCCTGGGGGTAAGGGCGTAGGGTGCAGATATCCTAAAATGGACAAATGCAACTTAGGCTAGGTGCATACACAATGGTCAAATTCGATTTAGGCTACGTGCATACACAATGGGCAAATTCGACTTAGGCTAGGTGCATACACAAAGGGCAAATTTGACTTAGGCTAGGTGCATACACAATGGGCAAGTTCGACTTAGGCTAGGTGCATACACAATGGGCAAATTCGACTTAGGCTAGGTGCATACACAATGGGTAGATTGAGCTTGAGCTAGGTGAGTGCAGGTTAGGCCTTGGCTAGGTAGAAGCAGATGGGCAGATACAGCAGTTGCCGGAGCTTATGCAGATGGCTAGGTATGGCAAAGTAAAGGGCAACACAGGCTGTATATGCTAAACAAGGGCAGCACAGTGGCTGTGTTTGTTAATATACACAAATACATAGAAGTACCCAAGCTAAGGGGAGGCAGAGTGGGTAAGGGTGGAGCGCAGTTCACCCATACTGAGTTAAATACTTGTGAGGCACAATAGTCAAATGAAGGGGAGGCTTAGTGACAAACTTAGTGTTGCATACAACAGGTAGTGTCCCAGTTTGGCAACATGGGTTGCTATTGCATAAGGATAGGCAGGAGTGACTAGTATCAATTGCAAGTAAAGTTCTAATATCAATTGCGCCAAAATAGGCTAACAACAAATGTACAGGTCTAGAGTGAAATCCTTTGCACAGGAGTGGGCTCGGATCACTTTTAGGAAAAGGCTTGTGGCAGTTACACAGGAATAGACTAGAATCATTTTTCAAGCATGGTCTAAGATCACTTTCAGGTGTGGGCTAATCAATTTTAGGACTGAGGCCAGGCTACAGGCCAGTATTCGCACGTTGAAGCGGATCTAGGCGGCTATACACAATCATATGGCAAATATGAACAATAAGCACGGTCGGTGGGGAGTGTGCATAGAAATATGCAATAATCTGTCTAACGAGAGATATGCTCACATTGGTCAATCAGATATGGCTAGGTTTGTGATGACACAGTGCAGTTATGTAAGGCATATTAGGATGAAGCAGGGTGGCTTGATAAGGCGCAATCATTGGGGGAAGCAGGAGTACAGGCAGATTTACATTTGCAACATAACGAATTGGGTCATTTACTGTGCACATTTAGCTTGTACATGCTTTGGTGGGGCAATTGCAGTATGGCATGAGCAGCGACATATAACAACTTGAACGGCGAGAGTTCACGTAGGTGGGGTAGCAGTGCAAGGAGATAAGTGTTACCTTAGGTACGTGCAATTCGGCAACTGGAGTTAGCCGTGACCGGGTCAGAAATCGTGGTGAAAACAGATTCCTTGGTAAAAGTAGCACAAGTTGCACGGTGCTGCAATGAGCCTATGGGCTCCACGTGAAATATAATGGAGCAAATGCGGACATCTTAGAAGACGCGTTCGGGCACCTGGGCTCACCTCGTGCCACCAAATGAATTTGAATGCTTGGTGGTAAGTCTAACTTGACGGCCACCAGATTTATCACCGATTCGATGGTATAAGGTCCTAGGTATCTTGGACGAAAGGTCTGGGTACCTTTTATGGGCACATGTTTTGATGCCAACCAGACTTCGTCTCCAACTTGGTAATCTGGAGCTTTCTTTCGATGCCGGTCTGAGAATTTTTTTGTCTGTCTTTGGCTTGCAGTAAATGTTCATTTGCCCTTTTGAAGGCTTGGGTTATGCTTGTGTGTAGAGTCTTTACCGCTGGCATTTCCAAGGTCATGGGGGAAGTCTAGTTCAGAGGTACGTGAATGTCTGGCGTATATTGTGTAGAACGGGCTTTGTCCCGTGCTGGTGTGTATGGAGTTATTGTATGCGTATTCCTCTATCCATAACAAGTCTTTAAAATTCTCTTCCATTTGATGCAGCATGCAACGTAGATACTGTTCTAATGTCTGGTTTGTTCTTTCTGTTTGTCCATCCGTTTGGGGGTGATGGCTAGTGGATAATCGAACATCGATTTGTGCCATGGTACAACATTTCCTCCAGAAGTTGGATACAAATTGAGATTAGGACTGAGGGTAAACCATGTAGTTTTATAATAAGTTCAAAAAATCCTTTTGCCAGACCGGTCGCGTTAGGAAGTCCTTTGAATGGAATGAAATGTGCCTTTTTAGAGAACAGGTCTACAACCACCAGAATGGTATTCAAACCTTGACAGGGAGGTAAATCCGTAATAAAATCAAGAGAAAGAGTATACCAGGGAGCCAGTGAAATATCCAGTGGTTGTAGAAGGCCAGCTGGTTTCTGTTTTTGTGATTTATTCTGTGCACATATCCCACAGGATAGAACGAATCGAGCAATGTCCTTATGCCAGGTTGGCTACCAATAATTCCATTTAACCTTGGCTAGAGTTTTAGCAATTCCGGGATGGCCTTCGATGAGGGAATCGTGATAACCAGACATGACCAATTCTTGCAGATCTTTACTTGGTAGATATAATTGTTCCCTGAAGTAGGGTAATCCATCCAGAACCGTGTGATGTTCATTTTGGGAATTCCATTTCTGCAAGATCTCGGGGTTCATTAAGGTTCGAATCTTATCCTGAAGTTCACTCAGAGTCAATGTGGTGGTGAGTCCCAGTAGTTTATCACTTGGGATGGTGGCAACAGGATCCAGGGTACTGTTAGTTTTCTCTTCAACACCCATACAAGACAAGGCATCAGCCTTCCCATTCTGAACTCCCGGTCGGTTTGTTATTACGTAATCGTATTCTGCGAAGAAAAGAGCCCACCGCAACTGTTGTGACGATTGGGCTTTTGCTGACTTTAGGTATTGAAGGTTTTGGTGATCTGTGATGGTATGTCTGGCACCTATTAGATACTGCCGCCAGGCTTTGAAGGCTGATTTTATTACCAACAATTCTTTGTCTGTAATTGCATAGTTAAGTTCTGGTGGTGAGAATTTACGTGACCAAAAGGCCACGGGGTGCAATTGGCCTGTCTCTGGATCTCTTTGAGAGAGAACTGCTCCCATAGCTACGCTGGAAGCATCATTTTCCACTATATAGGGGAGATCAGGGCGAGGATGTTGTAAAATTGGCGCAGAGGTGAATCTTTTCTCAAGTTCTTGAAAGGCCTGTTCCGCCTCTTCAGTCCATTGGAATTTTTTGTTGTTTTTTCTCAGTAACGATGTGATTGGGTGGAATATCCGTGAGAAATCAGGAATAAATTGGCAATAAAAATTTGCAAAGCCGATCATGCTTTGGGTTCCTTTAGTGAAGAAGGTGACGGCCAATAAAGGATGGCATCTATTTTGTGTAAATCCATCTTAACTCCCTTTGGCGAGAGAACAAAACCGAGGAACTCAACTTCGGTGACTTGGAAGGAGCATTTCTCGAGTTTAGTGTGCTGTTTGTGCTGGCGAAGTTTTGCAAGGACTCAGTGAACATGTTCTACATGATCTCTTTCAGAGGGGGAATACACCAGGATGTCGTCAATATAGTCCAGGGCACAGACATCGATGAATTCCCGTAATACATAATTCATGAAGTATTGGAATGCTGCGGGAGCGTTGCAGTTTTTCTTTCTTCACGTTGGCAGTTCATTTCGCTGCATGGCCAGATCCCCGCCCCCCCTCCGGGCCAGCAACTTTCAGGGCCCAAGCTGCCCAAGGTTGTCATCAGTTTCCCTCGACTCAGCCGGCATCTCTACACTCAGCCGCACTGCGCCAGTGACATAGCCACCTCTCCTCCAAACTGCGTGGTCAGACTGCCACCAGATTCCCACTCCACAGCCACAGGTAGTCTGAGGTATGTTGTGTGTGTGTTTTGAAGAAAAACCTTGATTTATTACAGAACACTAAAATCTCCACACGGTTGAGAGAGACTGGTTTTGAAGAATGGAGCAAGACACATTGCCCACAATCAGCCAACCTCTTTGAGATGAGGTTGTAAAAGGTATTCTCAGAATTACACTGGATACTTTTACCTTAGTGAAAGGTAACAATTCAGATATTTGCAATAGAGGAATTGAGCTCCCCAGCCACTCACAGGGCCTGAAGGAACAAGGTGTGTTTCTCCAAAGGAGAGTCTCCTCCAAGAGCCGGCTCAATTAGAGGGTTTAAATTAGTGGATATGTCTGGAGGCTGGGCACCTCACAAGAAATGCCAATAGGAGCTCTGTAGGGCAATCTTGGAGGAAGACAGGAGGCTTATAGGTAAGAGGGCTAGAAGCATTTGCATCTGCTTCACCCTTGTAAAATCTCAAATCAGTATAATGTGTAGATGATATTTGTCCACACACCCATTGCATGGCATGGATTCTAAAACATCAGATGGTGGAGTGGGGTGTGGGAACAAGGGCATGTTTGTGCAGAATATTTTGGAGTGACCCAATCTGCTGATCTTCTGGCTTGAGATCAGAATCAAAATAAAAGAAAGTAACTTGTTTAGTGTGAAGTGAGATATCCTTTGAATTCAGACTGTTGTTACTTGGCCACCCAATCGCTGTTGGCTGCCAGGTCGGTAATTCTGGCTCTTTGGAATCTGAGGTCTTTACCAACTCCGACCTTAGGGTTTATCAAAAATTGGCAAAATATTGTAATGGATAAATGAACTGCCACTCTCTGAGAGGGATACTTATTATTCAGGAGAAGGTGGTCCCCATTTCTGGACTATATGAAGGACTTTCATGACATGCTATGTCGGTGTGTCTCAGCCCTAAATCCTATTCAAGATACACAGCCAATTGTCGTAAGTGTAGAAATACTTTGAAAGTACTTTTATGTTTGAAAGGGTTTATAACATGGTACAGTTGGGGGTGGGGGGTAAAGGGCAGGTAGGAAGCAGGAGGGGGCAGTCTATAGTTGTGTGCATACAAGTTGTTTTAGGTTTCTGTGTAATGAGGAAAATCACTAAAGGTTCAAGGAAAAATATATAAAAAGTGTTCAAAACTTTGGAAAATGCAATTTGACTTTATTTTGGACTGAAAGAGTGAAGGAAAGAAATGCATATACGTGTCACTAGAGGGTCATTCAAATTATGGTGACCAGGGGTTATTCACATCATCGATGGTGAAGGAGAATGACACCAAGGGTATTGCTAGTGTCTCAGGACACTGGCACTAATGGTGAGCAGGGTCATTATTAACACTCATGAGGACTGAAAATCGTGATGTTGACAAGTGGGGTACAAATCCTGATGGTAACTGGGCACTTGTTTCCTACTGGTGTCTAGGCATCATTGTATTGATGGTGATTGTGAGCATTTATGTCTAGAATTATTGAGGTACTGATGGGTACTCGGGCTAATGATGATGACCTGGTACACTGACATTCAGTGGTGACTGGAAACCATAAATCTCAACATAACTGAGGCAAATAACACAGGATACATTCACTTGTACGGACATGAGGGTTGCTGGCTTTGTTGGTAACAGGAGTATGGGCACTTCTAGGCAATAACACTGACAATTACTGCAGCTAACTCTTGTATTTAAATAAAATCACACTTTATTGAATAAAAATCTACTGACTCGGTCTATGATACTTATAGTATTGCTGCAGCGTCCATATGTTTGCTTCAGTCACTATCCTCAAAACTACAGCTAATGAAGACTCCCCCTGCTAATAGCGCTGGGAGCTCTTGATTCTATTAAAGACAAGGAGGCGAGCATTAAGCTTTCATCTTCTTTATTTTCTACTCTCCAGCAGTTTCAACAAATATAACTTTGTAAACTTTCAATTTAAATCTTTTTTTTTTTTCCCAAACAAACTTCAAATCCCATCAATCCTGTAGTCCCTTAGTCTCTGGCCATGTGACCTAGTCCTTCCTGTTCCTCTGTCCTTCCTCTTCTTTGACTGCGTGAACTGTCATCTCTCTTTAACTGCGCACCCAACTGCTGAACTTGTGCTGAACTTCCTGCTTTGTGCTGGCTTGATTTCTCACATACGAACTTGAGTTTGTTCCAGGCGACCTGATCTGAGTAGGGCTTTCAGCTGTTCTTTTGCTCATCCCCTAAAGTCAATAAGAAACAAAATTGTGTATATTAGGGCGGGAATACACACCCTATTCTGGAAGAAATAGCCATGTTAATTATCAACAGTACTTCACATCGTTTATTTCATCATTGCATTCATTGTGTATTCGGGACGGGAATTTAATGCTCGCCTCCTTGTCTTTAATAGAATCAAGAGCTCCCTGCGCTATTAGCAGGGGGAATCTTCATTCTATGTCAAGACAGAGGCGAGCATTAAGCTTGTTCAAAGCTTCTTACTACTACTTCTGCTATTGCATTAATAGGTCGGTAGTAAAACGTTCTGAATGTTGTATCACTAGCCCAGTCTGCGGCTTTCATGATGTCTTGTAACGTTGCGCCTAGACCTAGTGCTTTCGAGACCATCGCTCCTCTAACTGAGTGTGCTCCGAATCTTGTCATGTCTACGCCTGCTAAGCTCATGATTTTTCTGACCCAACGTGCTATGGTGGCCGTTGCTACTCCTCTGTGTGGCTTTCTGCGCGCAATTAATAACTGAGTTGTCCCTGCCGGTCTTAGTTCGGCTGTTTTATTTTCGTATTCCTTTATACATGCCGCTACACACCATTTCGGGTGCTCTTGCATGTACGGGTACGTGATAGTGCTAGAGTCAGTTTTAGTTCTTCTGGCTAAGCTGAACGTCACGCCTTCCGGTCCGTACGTTCTCCTATTCACTTCTAAGACTCTCACATCTGCTACTCTCCTGCATGACACCATGCATAATAGCATGGCCAGTTTTTCGGACAGCTTTCCTAGGGACAAATACTTGTTATCTGGCCAGTCCGCAAATAGTTTCAATACTACTGCTATGTCCCATAAAGATTCATATCTCTGCTGCGGTGGTTTCCAGAATCTTATTCCTCTTAGTAGCCGTATTACTGCTACGTTTTCTTCCACCGGTACCCCTTCCACGGGTAGGTGACCTGCTGAGAATGCAGATCTGTATACCCCTATTGTTCTGTATGCCTTGCCGTCCTGGAGGAGTTCCGCTAGGAAATTCAAGATCTCCACTAGAGGGGCAGAAACGGGATGAATATTTCTCCTTCTGCACCACGTCGACCACTTGTTCCAAGCTGCGACGTAGCTCCTTCGAGTTGATGGAGCCCATGACTCGGCGATGAGGCTTGCAGTTTGTGACGAAATGCCCGGGAGATTCCAGCGTCTCCTGCTATCCTGCACGCCATCAATGACAGTGTCCCCTTCACTCTCAGAGGGTGAGATGACCCAGCTGGGTCCGTGAGGAGGCGTTCTCCTTGGGGCAAGATTCTCGGGTAATCTACCAATAGCTCCATGAGTACTGGGAACCATACTTGTGATCTCCAGATCGGAGCCACTACTATCAGGTTCGCTGTCTCTCTGCGTACCTTTGCTAGTACTCGGTTCATCATTATGAATGGGGGAAAAGCGTAAAGTGTCTGCTCCCTCCAATCTTTTAGGAAAGCGTCCACTCCGGCTGCCGCTGGGTCCAATCTCCAACTGAAGAACCTCTCTTTCTGAGCGTTCAGCCTGGACGCAAACAGATTTGTGCATATTGGGCCCCAGATCTTTTCCAGTTTCTGAAAAATCATCCGGTCCAGCATCCAGTCGCTGGAGTCTGAGAGAGGTCTGGAGTTCCAGTCCACTACTACATTCAACGAACCTGGTAAGTATTCGGCTACTACCGAGATCCCTGATTCTAGGCAGGAATGCCAGAAATCCTTGGCTATTTCCGCCAGTAATTTGGATCTTGTTCCTCCTAAATGGTTGATGTATTTGACTGCCGAAATGTTGTCCATTTTTAGCAGAATACAGGAGTTCACTTTCCCTTTCGTAAATGCCCTGATCGCAAAGGATCCGGCTAGTAACTCCAGGCAGTTTATGTGTAATTGGAGTTCCGATGCGCTCCATCTCCCTCCTGTCTGGAGATCCCCGCAACGGGCTCCCCAGCCTGCTCTGCTGGCATCTGACTCTATTATCAGGTCTGGGCGGTCGCCGAAGATGGCTCTCCCATTCCAGGCCTCCATGTTCGCTAACCACCATTCCAACTCTGTTCTGGACTCCTGAACTAAGAGTACCAGTTGGTGGTAGTGTAGGCCTTGTTGAAGATGTCATATCTTCAGCCTCTGAAGGGTTCGGTAGTGTAATGGCCTTGGGAAAATTGCTTGTATTGAGGCCGCTAGTAAGCCTACTACTCTCGCTATGGTGCGGAGTGGAATGCTCGTTTTGCTGAGACATGCCCTTATTTCTCTCTTTATGTCTCTGATCTTTTTGTTTGGGAGTTCCAATGTCGCCGACTTGGTGTTTATAACAAACCCCAAGAATTCTACCCTCCTCGCCGGAGTCATCTCCGACTTCTTTCGGTTCACTAGGAAACCTAACGAGGTTAAGAGGTATACTACCCAGTCGGTCTGGTAGACTAGGGTCCCTCTGCTGTCGGCCATCAGTAGGATGTCGTCTAGATATATAATCATGCAAATTCCTTTTCCTCTGATCGCTGCGGCTACAGGCTTCATCACTTTCGTGAATGCCCATGGCGCCGAGGAGAGCCCAAATGGCATCGTTGCGAACTGCCATAATTGCCCATCCCAGTCGAATGCTAGGAATGGACGGAAATCCCTCTGTACAGGAATCGTAAGATAATCGTCTTTCAAGTCTATCCTCGCCAGCCAGTCGTTCTGTCTGAGCGTATCTCTGAGCTGGTGGATTCCTTCCATTTTGAAGTGGTTGTAGGCCCCCTAGCTGTTTGTGTTTTAGATTTATGACTGGTCTCACTTTGTCTTTTCGGTGAACCAGGAACATGTTGCTCACAAATCTTGGCGGCATTATGCATGGTTCGATCGCCCGTTGCTCTGCTAGGCTTTGCAATTCTGTGTCTAGCAGCTCTTTCTCGGTTAGTGTTGTGACTACAGGGCGTGGCGCTTGGTCCTGAACGGGAGTCTCTGTGAAGTCTATACACATGCCTTTTACTGTTTGAAGGACCCAAGCGTCGCTGGAAAGCGAGCGCCAGTTTTCCCAGAATATAGCTGTCCTCCCCCCTACTGGCGGATATGTAAAATTTCTCACCTGTGGGGAAGATTTGTCCTCTTCCCTGTCCTCTGCCCCGTCTTCCTCTAGGGAAGCCGCCTCTTGGGGGGAAAAAAGGTATCAGGCTGCCTGGATTCCCAGTATTGGTTTCTGTTGTTCTGAGGCCTTCTAATGCTTGGTATCGACCGGTCGAGCGACCTCTGTAGCGACCGGTCCCGCCAATAACTCTACCCTGGAAAATCTTCATCGAAGCCTGTGCTTTCTCCAGGGAGGTGTGGGTCCCTACGAACCTCCCCATCTCCTTACCAAATGTCTCTCCGAACAACAGGCCCTGAGCTGCCTCACCGGCTTCGTATGACGACAGGTCTCCTAGTTTACGGTCAATTTTCAAAAGGAGGCCTCTCCTGTGCTCCGATGAAATCGCGCAGTTTGCGTTTCCTAGTATACATACGGCTCATTGGGCCCAGTTCGCTAGGACTCCTGGGTCTACCTCCTCGCCTGTATCTCTGGCTCGCTCGGCTAGGTCCATTATCTTGGCTAGAGGACCTGCTAGGTCGAGGAGTTTTTCTTGGCAATTTCTCCAGGAGCGGTCTATGCCGTTCCTCGGGTCCCTGTTCGATTTGGAGACGAACGACAACATTTTAGGGTCCAATTCCGGGACTTCCGCGACCTTGCCTGGCAGGTCTGGTCTTGGACATTCAGCCCTCAGTCTTTGTCTGACCTCTTTTTCGAGAGCTTTCCTCAATATCTGCATCATGTATTTCGCCACTCTCGGCGATGGTACCCACTCCGAGGATCTCGGATTCCTGATCTCTTCCGGTTGGAACATATCTGCCGTCTCATCTTCTTCTAAGTGGTGGAGTTTTCGTTGCCTTTTTTTCTTAGGCGGAGGCTGGCTCCCCTCATCCTCTTCATTATCTGCATCCGCTTGAGTGGATGTGGGGGATATCGGCGGTTCCTCGTCTGGGAAGCCTTCTGGGGGTTCCTCCTCTGTACAACCCATATTGTCTTCCCCTGGGTAGGGGGTCCGGAGGCTCGGCACCTGAGAATCTTTCATGAATGCTTCCTTTAGTCTGAGGAACGCATCCGTAGCCTCTGGGGCTCCTGTACCCGCCCCTGTTGTTTGGCCCGGGGGGGTCAGAAGAGTCTTTGCTCTTCCGGGCCCTGTTACACCCCTTAGGGTCGTTAAACGTTACCCTTGTGGATGCGCTTTCTTCCTGCTTGGTGCGTTCTTCCTTCTTGCTCAGGAATAGCTCTATGGTATCTAGCCTTTCTTGTAAAGGCCGCACTCCTTGGGCCACTTCCTCTGTAAGTGAATCTCCCAGCACTTATTTGAAGCTATAGGCTAGGTCTTCTTGGTAGACTGCCTCCTGCTCCTCTTCGCTCCACTCGAAGTTTGACATTGTGCTGAATCAATACCTGTCTAGGTGTAGTGGCGCGTCCACTGATTCACTTTGCTTGAGGCTGCACCTTCCTTATAGAGCATGTATGTTTGCAGGATATATCTTTCGGATTCTGACTGGTAATACTCTCTAATCGTGCGGCTCCGCTGTCTAAAGCCCCGCCCCCGCGCAGGATGGGTTCGTTGCTAAGCGCGCTGTGCCTCCTATTGGCGTATTCGTTGCACATGGCCGCCTTCGTGAGAGGTGGGGGTTGTTCCTCTGCTCAGCCCGCGGGAAGTCTCCCGCCTGCGTAGAGCTCCACCCTTCCGAGGGTGGGGGCTGCGTACTCGCGCTCTGCTAGGGGGTTCGGCAGGCCCCTGAGGTGTCGTGCATTACGACACGGGGCCTCCAAATCTCTCTACTGCTTTAAATACTAAATCACCAACGCTCGCACGCTCTACTATACATGTTTATTCTATCACTGTCTATGGTGTACAATTCAATATACGTTAATGACATAAAACACGTTCTGTTAAGCGAACATTACGGAGCTAAGATAAACTGGTACTTATCTTGTGGAGAGCAGGAAAAGAAGATGAAGGACAGAGGAACAGGAAGGACTTGTTGACATGGCCAGAGACTAAGGGACTACAGATTGATGGGATTTGAGGTTTGTTTGAAGAAAAAAAAAAAGAAAAGATTTAAATTGAAAGTTTACAAAGTTATATTTGTTGAAACTACTGGCGAGTAGAAAATAAAGATGAAAGCTTAATGCTCGCCTCAGTCTTGACATAGAATCAACTAGTCGTGTTCATTCCTATTGGAAAGCTGACCTATAACCTCGTAAAACCATGTGTAAGGAGTCTGGCACTCACAGAAGTTTGGGATAATCTTTATCCTGGACACTTGTTAAGAGTATTGTGTACTTTTTGTGACCTAGCATTCTTAACCCCATCCAAATGCTATAAACAGAGCCGGCTGTCACATATTTCCAAAACAAGACTGCAGGCCGCTGGTTGGAAATCACACTAATGAACTGTTTTTCCTAAACCCTAAATGCCAAGTTCACCACAAAAGGTTTGATTATTCAATGATGCCACAATCATTATGCAGCCCAATATCACAATTCTGGTATACAGTTTACAATCTGTATCATTTATTATCCTTATGACCTGGGATGTCACCACATCAGAAGGAGGCACAATACCCATCGGGAAAGATTTGCCACTCTGCTCGCTATTGCCTTTTCAGACTGACCACTTACATTTAGTGTGAATTTAGGCCCAACAGAGCACCTCATTTCAGACACAAATCCGATAAAAGATGGGTAAACTGATATAGTTTTGAATCTGTTTCAGTGAGGGACAAGTGGTTATTACTTTAATGAGAATCTGAAGCTGAAATATTTTTTGACTGTCTGGAGAACACTGTGGCAAACCAGAAGGAGGAGTCGGACTAAGCAGTGCCATGCTTGAAGGGTGTTTATCTATCTTCTATCTACATAATTAAAGCAGAAAATCTGTTAGTTTGTTCCTTATACAATTCCACACAGTTCCACCAATCTGCACCAAGTTGTGCATAGTTACCTGTTGGGACCCTCTGGATATTACTGGCTACATGACATTTGGACCTCCCACCCCTTTCAATGGATCTGATCCCCTTCACACATGAGACGGTTGCCTGAAATCTGCAACATCAAAACATCAATGTGGTTGTAGAAGGACTGGACAAAGCTCATTTTAAGCGGCAAACACGTTTCAAAGGTTCCATGTGATAATATCCCCACAAAAATATCGGCATACAAAAATTTCGCCATATTTTTGCGGCGATATTACCCCATGGAACACCCCCGCAACCTCTCCACCCATTTACCCCATAAATTATCCCCACCAAAAATATCGCCTATGGCCGTTCCCGACGACCATATGTACGGCGATATTTTTGGTGGGGATAATATTACCTGATACCGTTTCGAAGCCCTAGGATGCGCCGCTTCTGAGATATTTGCACTGCAACCCACTGCACTGCCCCAGGGCGGGACAGGTGGGGAGAGTGCACAGAAGGTCCCAGTATGCTGCACCACAGCAACTTTTGCCTCCCCTCCATGTGTGCTCCGGGGTATGTCAGGCAGCCACACGTGCCCTTTCTCAGTGTAGTTTACTTCAGAGTGCAAAGCACATCAAGCAATAAGCAACTCGCAACAGCGACCTACAGGATCATTGAGTTTCAACAATTAATAAGTGTTATTATGTCTATCTACAGAACCTGTGCAGAGTGCGGGTACTTTTTGCTAGTTCAAAATACAAATAAAATGCCTAGCTAGTGTCGCTATGGGGGAAGTTCCCTGCCTAACAAACTAAAAGTAAGGGTGCTCATCCAAGTCCAAAAGAACATACTCCTTAGTCCAATTCATAATAACTCACTGACCCTACCACTTAGGAAAACTTAAGAAAAAAGAGGAAGCCGGAGCAATGTCCTCTGTTGTTTGCTTCTGCCTGGCTCAATACTTGGTTCCCTTTTTGAAGAAGAATGCTTAAAAGTCTGTCAAGTTCTGTATTTCTTTACGCAAGGTATTAGTTTCCATGCAACACAGTCCTCAGCCTCTCTGCAGGTTCTATATGCCAAGTTTAAGTCTTTACAGAGATTCCATATGGTTCCACAATACCACCATGTCTTACTTGGTGCTGGACAGTGTCCTTGTCTTGTTAAACAATGGAACCGTCCAGGTTCTTTCTGTTCACTGTTTTGTAGTTCCACGACTCCCCAAAGTCCTCTGACCCTCTGTCAGGCTTCCTTTAGTCCTGCTTCGGTGGGGTGTATGCCCGTTCGAGTTGGCCGGGCTCCCTTAACCTTTATGACTTCTCCAGCCTTGTGTTTTAAAGTCTCTAGGTGTCGCAGGGCTCCCCAAAACCCTCTGGCCCTCGGATAGGGTTGTTTTATCAGGGTCTCGGTATGACGTCTGTCCGGTCGGTTGTCTGGGCTCCTGTAACCTTTGTGGCTGCTCGGGCCCCCGGTATCAGAGTTTGCCCATCTCAATGGCGTTACTTCCTTGAGATGCTCGGTTTGGCAGCTAACATACTTCTCGCGTGGAGATCGGTGATCCGACTTCTCCACTGCAGACTGGTCTCTGTTTTAGTTAAAGGACCCCAGGCCACCATGGCTTCCATGTGGTCACGCCACCATGTGAGACGGCTGCTTCACCATCGCCGTTTCATCCCAACCTTGGCTTCCTGGTCGATTAGGACACCAGCCTTGCGGCATCGGGCTAGCAATTTGCTCTCTCTCCATGCCACCGCCGGCTCCGTTTAGCTTGGCTCTCCGCTCCTGGATGTTTTTCCATCAGAGGCTCGCGTCTGCGTAGGATTCTTCCCCTCTGATTCAAAGTTGCTTGTGGTTTTATGTACATCATCAAAAGCGAAAGGGGTGTATCTTTCCTCCGTGGCTGTGGACTTCAGGCGAGATCCAGCATTGCATTAAACCAAAAGTTTGAAGAATTGTCAATGTTTGGTGGATTCAAAACAGAAGTGGCAGCAGTTTTCCCAATTCCTATGTAGGCAGCCAATGTACTCTGGACCGGGTGTTCCGTACTGGAATGGGAGTCCTTGCCCTCAAGGGGACAGTCCCTCCCACTGAGGTCCCCTTATGGAGGGTCTTGCTAAGTGGACTCCCCTCCCTAGCCTCAAAGGCAGTGGCTCCACTGTGTGGAGAAGGGACAAATATTCCAGATTTATTACAACACCATCTACCTATTTGGAACCATCTTAAATCTTAGACAGTGGTAAGGGTACTTTTAATGAAAATCTCTACTGCATCAAGACAGCTGGCATGAAGTTTTATTTTCTTTTTTTATAACTTTTAAGACCATACACAGTACTATCTAACCGCTATCTGGAATGAAAGTGAAGGACGTATTGTTGTGCAAACCTGACTGGTCATGTTGCAACTTGGGGCCTCCCTTCTGAAAACCAGACGTTTTGCCATGCCAAGGCCTAAAATACTGCGGCCGTTAGAATACATATTTAGTTGGATTTTCCCTTTTCATGTAGCCAGGGTTGGAAAAAGCTTTAGAGTTGGAGTACAAAGCAGTGTCATTCCGAATCAACTGGTGCAATTAAAATGGCTAAGGTTCAGAAAAAAAACCTTACTTTGCAGGGCATGAGAAATGCGAAAACTAGTATGTGTGTACGTGTGTCACAGTTTCAAAATGGGATGTAACATCTAATCAAGCAAGTGCAACTTTATATTGGCCTGGCCTAACTACTATAGCAGCGTTCATATTGGTCTGATTCTTAAAGCAGCATTACATTTCTTCATTTCAAATCGGAACACAACACTTTATAACATGCGTTTTTTTTCTTTTCCAACACTTTGGGGCTCATTACTGGTTTTGCCGGTAACCAGCCGGTAATTCCGGCATGTTACCAGCACCTGATATCCCGGTATTGCCGGGATATTAAAAGTGCCGGCAATTGCAGTAAGTTCCCATTCCATGGAGTACCATAGGACTCCATGGAATGGGTTTGCTGCAATCACCGGCACCAGTAGTGCCAGTGATTGTGGCAATTATTAGCCGGCAGGGGCCTGAACTACTGCCAGGTCAGGCCTGCTGGTGGATCAGAGCCCATAACAGCAAACTCAGAGTGTGCCGGTCCAGTAAAAATACAGGAGCCTGTACTACCATTATTTTTTTTTCTGTCATTTTTACCAGACTGCACACTCGTAATGAGCCCTATTGATATAAAACAAAGGGCTGTAAGACAAAATACATCCATCAAAATAAATGTGATTTAAACAGAATACTTCTAATATATATTAGTTAATAATAGACTATATAAAGTGCAACAAAGTGTTAGAGAAATAAGTATAAACCAGTTAAACATCTAAAATGTTTTTTAAAAAAAGTGTATGTGCATAATAAATGGCCCAAAAGGCCAATAGATGTGTTGTGTGCATACAAAGTTAAATAACAGAGTAATTAATAGCAGAGCTTTCAAGTTTCAAAGTTCCATGCAAGAGAAAGCCACCGAGTCATCTTTTTCTTGAAATTCTTTGATTTGTCCTCTTTTTCATTTTAAATGTTAGTCTACAAATCCTAGAGTTCCAAG
Organism: Ambystoma mexicanum; assembly: GCF_040938575.1. NCBI lineage: Eukaryota > Metazoa > Chordata > Amphibia > Caudata > Ambystomatidae > Ambystoma > Ambystoma mexicanum. Next base: position 1,266,985,478 of record NC_090932.1, read on the forward strand.
AAAAAAAACACGTCTGGGTGGCTTTTTTGCACACGAGGAGCAAGGAAAAATCAGCTACGGTGAAATGCCAATTTGAGAGTAGAAACGCATGCGAAGTAAAGCGCAAAAACAAGAAATAACAGAAGAATATAAAAGCTAACAAGAAATAATACAGATCCTTAGAAAAATAATGCTTTATTTCTAAATATTGTCATGCTTTTTATTTTCTGTCATGAATTGCCAATGAAGTGTTCCTTAGCGCGTTCGCTCCCGAGAAAAAGAAAAAAGAAGGTTAGTGGGTTTGGGAGGGTGGGGAGGGGATAGTTTGCAGGGGAGGGGGGGTGGAGGAAAAAAAAACGTACCCAAGTCCTTGGCGGGGGACGAAGGCAGCCTCCAGCCTTGAGGAGGCTCGGAGCGGGGATTGCCCTGTTTCAAGACTCCTCATTGGCTAAGGGGCTGTCACGCCCTTGCCGGGAACAAACGCTGGCACGCTCGTACGTCCACAGGAATACCGTGTGGTATGGCTCAGAAAAGAGCCAATCCACGTGTAGTATTTCCCCTGGACACAGCGTGCCTGATACTAATTCCAAATATGGTCATGCTTTTTATTTTCTGTCATGAATTGCCAATGTAAGAACAGACTACTTTTATGGAAATTAATGCATGCCCTCAATGAACAAATAGACCATAATTTAGCAGATTTCGAAGTATTAATTACTGCTTTGGAAGCGACTGCTATTAAAATATTAAACAACGGTTTCGACTTTTCTGTAGGTGTGTTTCAAGAGCAACTTCTTTCACAACTACTGTCTGACAGGATACATTCTCCTGAACAGGAATGATTGTATTATTTTCCAACATCAGCACAAAATAGATTAATCGTGGAAACATCAAAAGCCATATTAAAGTAACTTCTGTATTGCAATACCAACATAATGGTGAGGATTTAAGGTCCAGCAGAATGAATTCTAAACGTTTGCGCAATAAAACCTAAACGTAGGTCAACAGCACCCAAGGAGATTTACAAATGTTTTCCCATGCCCAGTTATCAACTACAGTATTGTCAGAGTAACTATCTTCCCCATTGGACATCCATGTGGAGCAAACAAGATATTTTTTTAAATGACATTTCTTTTAATGACATTTCTTTTAAACGTGTGTCTGTTGTCCACATTTGCCTTTTTACACAGTCGATTGAACATATCCTTGGTAGGGAGCACAGGGCATATTTTCTCACGATAGGTGGGTATGTGTTTATATAATTTGATAGGTTACCCCCAAGTAAGGCACCATAGTTTGTTACATGGCGTAAGATTGATCAGTCGGTCTCATCCCTCCTCAAGCTTTCAGTCAGGTATGGTTCTTGTAAGATTGAGATTCCTCCCTCTTTCCCTTGTGTTTCCCAAATTCACTTGCACATAGCCAACTCTTGGTTGTGGCACCTGGCAGGCTACATGGCACCCCAAGATTATTCTGCTTGTTTTCCCTGGTGGGACATTGTAAAAACGTTCTGGTAAAGAAGCCTCCACACTTCAAGGGTACAGTTGAGCATAACTCGAGTCCAACACACTACCTTCAGGTGACTAATTCTATTGCCCCAAAATGACTGTACTAGAAAATACTGTAAGGGTACAGAAGTAAGTCTGACGCAGAGATGGCATAATGGTTGTTATAGACTTTTATTTACAATAGAAAAAGGAAAAGCCTATCTTGCCCTACTTTCTATGAGGGTTTACCCTTCCTCAACAAAAATTCTAAGGACCCAGTCTAGATGTCTGTAAAGTGTCCACCATCCTGTTCCTAAACCTATTTCTCCAGCATTGGATTTTTTATGGATTCACATGCTATGAATATTTCCCTGTCGCCAGGCTGGGAAACCTTGGTAACTTTAACTTAGCGTTTTCCTATGGAAAGCTTTGACACTTTAGTGTCCTATCGACATTCTTTTTGGGCGCTTTAGGCCCCACCAATAGGACATATGGTATAAATAGCCCCGCCCCCGTGGCTTCCCTTCAGATTTCAACCATCTCCAAACTGTTGGGATACCCACGTGTTTCTTCGTGTTTTGCACGTGTGTTTGGTTTGTGGGCTAGGACACATCATTCGAAGGGGCGAGTGGCTCTTTGTTGTCCAAGCATGGTCAGCCTGACAAGTCCAAGGGGTCTGATGGTAGGCCTGAGAAGTCTACGGTGTCGGAGAAAGAACTGGCGAAGCCAAAGGAGTCTTCTTCGAAGCACTCGTCTTCCAGGGACCATCACAAGTCTTCGTCCAGCTGGGAGTCTTTGAAGCATCGTTCCGGTTCGTCTTCCAAAAAATCTGGGTCGCCTGTGAAATCGAAGGAGGCCATGGTTACGACAAGCTCGTCGATGGATATTAAGTCGTCGACGGTGGTGATGCAATCTACGGTTCCGTTGTCGACAGTGGTGTCATCGGCGCCGTCCACGACTCTGACAGACAGTGGGCACTGCTGTTGTCGTCCTCGCAGATTGAGTCGGAAGGGATGTTGACGACGGGTGGGGTGTGGCAGTCCGCCGCATTTAAGTCCATACTTCCTGAGAACATTTTGCAGCAGGATCCAGCTACGTTTTCTGTTTCCTCAGGGAAGGAGGAGGAACAGGAGCCGGTGTTTGACCCGTCGGCCCTGGGTCTGCAGAGTGCAAGGCCGTCAACGTCAAATGGGGTGGGGGCTGGGCCGCCCCTTTATCTGTTGGTTAATTAGCAGTCTCTGCTGTCATTGCAGCTGCTATTTATGCTCCAGTCTTTGTTGGGGCAACTGGATGCAAGGTTGCCACCTCCTCCGAGTCCGGCGGTGCAGATGGCCCACGGGTTGCCTGGTGAGGTGCCTAGGAAGTCTCCTCCGGCATGGTTGCTGTTGCCGGTGGGGTTGGGCCATCCACGGTCTCATCCTGAAGAGGGAGAGTTACCTGAATCGGACCTGAGTGTCCTATCAACAGTGTCTTTGTCGCCGATGAGGGATGATGCGTGGGACACGGACCCTGAGGTGGAGCAGCCACGTAGTCCGGCACAACCATTTCTGTCAGATGATATTGGGGCGTTCCACGCCATGATGTCGAAAGCGTGTCTGGAGTTTGGGCTGGCGCCGGAAGAGGAACGTAAGGACTGCTTTCTCTCTGACCATATGGGAAAGAAAAGGAAGGCAGTCTTCTTGGTGCCGATTCTCGGTCACCTTGAAAAGAAATGTAAGGCTCCTGAGTCTACCCCTAGATGTCTGGTGTTGCAGTCTGTGCCTGAGTCTGTAGTTTTGGAGGCTGCCAGCCTTAAGTCCAAAAGCCAACACAAATGTGTGACACCTCCAGACAGTGAGGCCAGGAAACAGGACGCCTTTGGAAAGAAGGTCTTGACAGTAGGGGCTACGACTGTGAAGACTGCAAATTCCTTGGTAATTATGGCCAGATATGATCGAGAAATGCTAGCCCCGATTCTTGAACATCTTCCGGAGCAACGCCGAAAGGAGGCAATGCTGTTGGTTCGAGAGGGGGAGGAGGCCTTAATATTGCTGTGGACCTGGCGGAGTCAGGTTTTAAGCAAATTAATAATGGGCTGGTGCTCTGACGGCAGGCCTGGCTGAAGTGTACGGACTTTTGTCCTGAGGTCCAATATAAGGTCATTGATATGCCCTGTGAAGGTGAACACGTGTTCGGCAAGAAAATTGATGGGGCCCTGAAAGGACTGAAAGAGGATACGGAAACAGCTAAATCCTAGGGTTCCTTGCAAAGTCGTTGGTCTTTTCGCTCCTTTTGAGCTTTTCATGGAGCCTCGGGGAATGCCCGGTTTGCCTCCACCAGAGATCGAAGTTACAGGCGCTCCAGCTACTCGTCTCAAGGTTATCAGCGATCAGTCCAATCAGCCCAGAAGGGCAGAGACTTTCAAGCTCAACGAAAGAAAGGTTTGCAGTCCTCGGCGGCTAAGAGAAGGCAATCAAAAGCTTAACAATGACTGTCATGTGGACAATCTGCTGGGGGGCAGGGTGGCAATCCATGTTGACGAGTGGCAACGGATAACATCAAATCGCTGAGTGCTAGACACGGTGCGTCTCGGCCACTCTGAGTTCTGGCGTCCTCTGGTCTCTATTCCGCCAGTGCACGTGGTGCAGCCGCATCTTCCAATCCTGCGGCAGGAGGTGGTTCTCATACTAGAAAAAGGGGCGATAGAACCAGTTCCGGTTGCAGAACGGGGCCAGGGGGTCTACTCCTGTTACTTCGTCGTGAAAAAAAATCAACGGCAAGTGGAGGCCTATTCTAGATCTTCGGGCGTTGAACAAGAATCTGCAACGCCTGAAGTTCAAGATGCTCACCCTTCAAGATGTCATTCGCTCGGTGCACCCGGGTGAGTTCCTGGCGTTATTAGATCTGCAGGATGCCTATTTTCACATCCCTATGAGGCTAAAACACTGCAAGTTCCTGCGTTTTGTGGTCGGAGAGGATCACTATCCGTTTCGGGTCCTCCCGTTTGGCCTGAAGTCTTCCCCCAGGACGTTCACAAAGTGTCTGGTCCCAGTGGCGGCCTTCCTCCGGAGGGAGGGTCATCATGTGTACCCCTACCTGGACTATTGGTTGGTGAGGAGTTTGTCGCATGAAAGGCCATGGCAACCATGCAGCTTTTGCAACGGCTGGGATTCGCAGTCAACTTCGACAAATCATATTTGTCGCAGTCCAGAGAATTGGTGTTTCTCGGGTGCATTTTCTTACACTAGACAATCTGGTAAAATCTTCCAGTGAGCTAGTGGAAAAGTTGCGGTCGAAGGCAAGCAAGTGGAAAGGGGGCGCAGTGGTCTCGATCCGAGGTTACATGTCATTGTTGGGGGCCATGGCATGGTGTATCCCTCTTCTTCCCTGTTGCCGCCTGTTCATGACGCCGGTGCAGGAGCTCCTCGCAGACAGGTGGTCACAAAGTCGAGGATTATGGTCGGACAAGCTGGTGGTCGGCGAGGGCTTGGTGGACGCCCTTCAATGGTGGACGTGCACGACCAATCTTGTGAAGGGCCTGCCCTTGCTGGAGCCGGAGTTCCAATTCACGATCGTGGCAGAAGCTTCCCAGATAGGGTGAGGGCGCACCTCGATGGATCCCAGGTACGGGGCCTATGGTCTCGGGTGGAGACTGCGTTGCATATCAGTGTGCTAGAGTTGAGGGCGGTGCACTGGGCCCTGAAGTTGTTTCTTCCGTGCATCCGTGGATCAGGGGTGAGGGTGTTACCAGACAATACCACCACAATGTTCTATTTAAGGAAACAGGGGGGCACACGTTCCAGAGTCCTGTCAAAGGAGGTGCAGGATGTTTGGCATTGGTCTCTAGCTCAGGGAATCAATATTGTTGCTTTCCATTTGCCCAGGGTTCTGAATGTTCAAACGGACACGCTCAGCAGGGACACCAGTTAGCTGCACGAATGGAGGCTGAAGGCACAGCCGGTGGCAAGAATCTTCCGGCGATGGGGAAGATCTGTTTGCTACAAGGGAAAACCAGCAGTGTCTGGAGTTTGCCAGCAGAGGGGCGCATCCGGAGTCATTGGGGGACATGTTTTCGTTCCTGTGGACGGCCACTTCGCGTATGAGTTTCCCTCATTTCCACTCATTCGGCGGACCATACATTGGATTCGGAAGTACCAGTGCAGGGTGATTCTGGTTGCCCCGTTCTGTTCCAGGCAGACGTAATTTTCAGATCTCCTTCATCTGGCGGTGGAAGAGCCGGTTCGGTTGGGAGCGGATCCGGATCTCCTGTCTCAGGACGACGGCAGAGTGTGGCATCACGATCCGGCGTCTCAGCGTGGCTCCTGATCATTCCGAGTTCGGTCATCTAGGAATATCTAAGGTGTGTCGACGGATCTTTAAGGCAGCAAGGGCTCCTTCCAGAAATGTCTTGTATGGTCATAAATGGGTGAGATTCTGTACCTGGTGTGAGGGTCATCCTGAGATTGAGCCTCTGGATATTTCCCCGGCTCCCGTACCTGTTATACCTTGCAGAAGGGGGCCTGACGTTATCATCCATTAAGCGACATTTGGCGGCGATTTCTAGGTTCACAAGAAAGCGCCATACTGCTCTTCTGTTTAGTGATCGCTTGGTGAAACATTTTCTGAAAGGGCTATTTTGGACATTTCCTCCGGTGAAGCGGTTTGCACCGGTGTGGAGCCTCAATGTAGTCCTTTCGGCTTTGATGAAACCTCCTTTTGAACCTCCTTTTGAGCCCATGTTGACGGCTTCCTTGAAGTTCCTCTCGTGGAATGTGACTTTTCTAGTGGCGATTACCTCGGCCCGGCAGGTGTCAGAATTGCAGGCACTCTGATTTAGAGTGCGGTTTTTGGGCTGGTGGATAGAGGTATATCACAGGGACAATACAGAGGTGAAAATAGTTTTGGTTTTGGGATTTTTTTTGGACAGTCAACAGGGTCTGGTTACCACACGGCGGCACGTCTGGCAAATGTCAGCTGGGCAATTCGGGTCACTGGATGGCACAGGCACCGCTGGATGCAGTCAGTGGGCAAGCAGTTAGTGGGCAGCACGCCAGGCTCATTTCAGGATGCAAAAGGTACCACAGCTTTCCCCTTTTTAATGGGAGATTAGTGGGTTGATTCTGGATCACTGGCATTGCTGGGATAGGAATCGGCTATGCTTGGGTTTTGCAGTGGGCTCTGGAGTAGGGTCAGCAATGCTTTGGCCTTGTAGTTGGAATCAGCAAGATGAATGGAGCAGATCAGGAACGCAGCGCAGGAACTTCAGCAAGAGTATGTGTAGTTTTGTCAGCTACTCTTTATATAGAGCATGGTGACAACACAGAATTATTGGTGGGCAGAACTGAGCTAGGCCTACCTCCAAGAAGCAGATAGGACAATCATTGTTGGTTGCCTTCTCAGAGAGGAGTCCCAGTTTATGAGGTTGCATTTTATGAGGTAAAAAGCCATCCCACAGTCCTTTTTGCCCAAAATCAGTCCTAACCTAATTTACACATTTATACATTTGTGGCATTTTAACAAATCACATGGGCAGATTACATATTGTATGTAGAGCTTAGCAGTCCAATCCTCACTATTGTGGGACCTTGTTTCGCCCTTCTACCAGTGTTCCACGCTTTTCAGGGAGAATTATATTACTTAAAATTCTATAACTTTACACATGTGTATAGATTATAATTGGGCATATCAGTGTTAAAATTCGCAATGGCATCATGGATAATTTTCTTATAATACCCAACATTTTCAAATTTTTGCAAAGTCCTGCTGCAGAGATAAGTATTTAACATTTTTATTAGTAAATAGTATTTGGAAACAAATGTCAGTATTGTTATCCATGTATGGGCATGCCTTTCCAAGGCTACCCCATCACCCCTGGGTTGTCACAGAGATTTCCTTTGAAGCTTCTGGTGGAAATCAAGACGAGGTGTGAATTTTCACTTAGCACTTTAGTGTTCTAGAATTCTATTGTACGAGGCTGGAGCACAGACCACAGTTTGTCCAACCTAGCCATTATCACTTGTGTGTTCAAAGAGTTTACTGTGGGGGTCCTTATTTTGCTAGCATCCTCCCAGAAGACCTGTTTGGCTGGTCCTCCCCCCATGTAGCCACTGCAGAAACCTATTTTTGGGCTGACTTCCCCCCCAGGCAGCCATTGCAGTTTGATTCAATTGTATTTATTTTTGCTCTGAATTGGAAGACCACCTGCTGATAGAACCACCTCATACATGTATTTTCACATCACAACCCCCTTCACCTTGCTAGATAAGGGCAGGGCCTTATCCAACATGCCCTTTTAAAACAGATATTTTCCTTTATTTTGCAAAAGTACATTTAACATGTGGTGACTGAAAGTTGCATTTTTCTTGTAAATCCGGCTTTTCTATCTAGATTCCCACATTGTTTTGCAGCCATAGTTAGTTTCTTGTACACAACAATATGTACAAGGCAAAGGTCTCCTGGAATTGACAAGTGCACAGAAAGCTCTGATTTTCTTTTCAAGCAGTGATTTCTGACATTTTGTAGAACAATTTAAGTATTTCCTGTGTAGCTGAAGGAAAGCTTTAGTTGATTTTCTCAGGTGTGGCTGGCAGAGCCTGTTATTCAGGAATAAGGCTCTTTGCTGATGGAACACAGTGTGAATATGGCTGGCCGTGACAGGGTCTTTTCGAGAAAAGCAGTTTGGTGAAAACAGAAAAATGGCATCAGAGCGGCATAATTTTAGAGGTGATATATTCCCTTTTTCTTTTTCATTTTTTTTTCCAAATCTTTTTATTAGCATGTCAACAAATACATATCATCACAATATAATATAAGGGTTATAGTTCACATCAAGAACATAAACACTCAGTCTAACCACAATACAATAATCACATAGTTCAAAGCAAACATTATAATCCAACAAAACCCCCATCGATATACATGACACTTTGTCACGGATGGCACTCTGTTAAGAGTGGCACAGGACACCCAGGAAGGGTTTGGGTGGTTGTGCCGGAGTAAGATGGACAGATAAGTACACACACAGCTGAAAGTAAAAGAGAACAAAGAGTAGGCAAGTGTAGCAAGGGAATAAGGTACAACAGAATGGATTCCCTCTAGGGGTGTATGCAGATATAGAAAAAGAGTATTCCAAGGACCTTAGGAAAAACTTCTGCACAGTTTGCTATAACAGAGGTCCACGCTGTTTGCTCATGGCTTGGAACAACAGCTATGGGTGTCTGTAACGCAGAAACGAGAGAAGGGAAGGGGCAGAGGTTGCCTGACGGAAACCAACAGACGAGCTCTGTACAAAGGGGTCAACAAACAGTACAAGGGAAGACACTAACAGACAAATCCAGGAAAAAGGAATTCGATAAGCAAACTAGCAGAAGGAAATGAAGGGAAAGCAGTATAACTGAATGGGACAGGGATCAAGAACAGAGGTTTGAAAACAAGGAAGAAAGCAAGGGAGCAGCAGTCAGGAAACAGGGGGACTGCAATAACTGAAAGTAAATAATGTAGGTAACTGTTATGGATAGCAGAGGATGGTAGGGTACACGGTTGAGAGCTCAGAGGAGCAGGAAAGCAATGAGCAAGCCCAAAGGAGCAGGGCTGTAGAGAAGAGAGCCCAGAGGGAAAGGGCTTAGGGCAGCGGAGTGCAGAAGGCTGCACGGCAAGGAGCCCAGAAGGGCCGGGCAGCAAGGAGTGAGCCCAAGGGAGCAGGGCCACTGACTGTAGAAGGCTGCAGAGGACTGTAGAGGGCTGTTAGGCTGAGAACCCAGCGGACAAAGGCTGTAGGTAGCAAGCAGCGGAGCGTGATCGGCTGCAAGGTAGGAAGCCCCGAGGACAAGGGCTGTTGGCAGCGGAGAGAAGCAGGCTGCGCGGCAAGGAGCCAGAAGGACCGGGCAGCAAGGAGTAAGCCCAGAGGAGCAGGGCCGCTGACTGTAGAAGGCTGCAAAGGACCGTAGAGGGCTGCTAGGCTGGAAGCCCAGCGGACAAAGGCTGTAGATTGATGGCAGCGGAGCATGATTGGCTGCAAGGCAGGAGCCTGGAAGACGAGGGCGGAAGGTAGCAGCGGAGCGTGATCGGCTGCAAGGCAGGAGTCCGGAAGGGAAAAGGCGGAGTCTGGGAAGCAGCAGAGCGTGATCGGTTGCAAGGCAGGAGCCCAGAAGGGCAAAGGTGGAGGCTGGAAAGCAGCAGAGCGTGATCGGCTGCAAAGCAGAGAGCCCGGCGGGGCACTGGATCCAAAGCAGGAGTAAGGAGGAACTGCATACAAAGATCCGTAGCTCGAAGCAAAAAGGTGCTGGAAGGACTCTTAATGCAAGAGACTGAGCCCCTGCAGACAGCAGATTTTATACCGCCCTGCCCAGCACAGAGGCAGGCTAATTGGTCGCACCTGGATCAGAACACCTGCATACAATCTGCCTCCTCCCTCTCTGTTCCTGAGCTGGTGGAAGCAGAGCTGATCCCTAGGGCTTCTGGGGATTGTAGTTCCGATGATGACGAATAGGAATAGCCAGGAATAGATAGTTATAGACAAGTGCATTGTGGTAAGTGTAGTTTGTTGGGAAAAGTAGAAAAGCACCAAAGTCTTGCAAATGGGAAATAAGGTCCAAGAAGTGAATAGCGGTTGATCCAAGAGTTTCCCGCAGATAAATGAATTACAATTAGTCCATATTGATCGCCAATGTATGCGCCCATGGCGCAGGCATGACACACTTTCATTATATGTAAACACTACAAAAAAAGATTCCAAAAAAAAATAACCACCATTCGTATCAGAATTCACACACAAACACAAGACAACACACAGACAAACACCACACCAATCCACTGTGAAAAAGAGCAAAGAAGAAAGTGATGAAGAAACATAAAGAGAAAAGAAAGAAGGAAGAAGAGAAAGAGAGAAAAAAAAGGAAAAGGATTTCCCATTTCTCCATATCCACCACCTCTTAGATATTCAGTCATGTAAGGCATTAAATGGCCCCCACAACGAATTATACTCTTCCTCCTTCTCTTTTGCCTTGAATTACATTTTTTCAAAAGTAGACAGGGTCTGTAACTCCACTAACCAGTCCTCCACCGAGGGCTTTTTCCTGGTTTTCCAAACCCGGAGAATCAGTTTCATTGCTACTAGCAGAACTTTATCAATCCAATTGTTGTATTTTATAGAAACCTTGCATCTACCTCTTTGTAGAAGAAGAATGATGTTAACTGCCGACCTTTGTAAAATTATACTCAGTCAACTCAATTCTATCAATTACCTCATTCCAAAAGCTACGAACTCTCGGACAATTCCAAAAAAGGTGTAACAAGGTACCTCTGTCTTTCCCACACCCCCAACACAAATCATCCAATTGCAGAATCAATCTATACATCTTAACCGGAGTCCAGTATACCCTACCTATTATTTTCTGTCTAATCAAACATAGATTTAAGTCTACCCCTAAGGTGGCACTCACTCTAAGTATATCTCTCCAATCCTTATCTGTAAAGTTCATATTCATATCTACCTACCAAACCTCTCTCAATTTCCCCCAAGCCTCCACATGCCTATTATCCAAGTGCATGAAGTTCATGTATGTACGAACATTATACTCTTGTCCCAATAGTAATTGACACAAATCGGTCTAGTTTCCATCGAACAATTGAACATTTCTCTCTGAAAATTAATTAACGAGATTAGATCTGCATATCTATTTCTTTCTGGAACATTTAGACCAAATTTCCTCTGCATCTCTTCAAAAGACAGCAAACGATCTTCATGAAATAAATCTCCTAAAGTGAAAACACCTCTCTTAACCCAACTTTGCCAGTTAAGGCACCTATTATTGAGCTGTAGAACCTCTTATACCACAGTGAGGCATCTTTGCTAAATCCATACGGCTGCTTATTCTCTCCAAACCACATCCAAAAAGCTTGTCTAGTTTCCAGTATTGATTTAAGCTTCAGTCTATTAGTTGACATTTTCCCCATCGTATAGAGGTTCTTCAAATGATATGGACTGCAGATAGCCTTTTCCATGCGTAACCAGATAAATCCTTTACAATCATCTTCTCTATAATAATAAGATCCTTTCTTGAACAAAAATGCCTTACAATATTCATGTAAGTCTGGCTAGCCAAATCCACCTTCTTCAACTTTTTGCATTAATATATACCTTGGAATCCGAGGTCTTTTATCTAAACCCCATAAAAAATTCTGGAAAACCTTATCAACTCGCAATAACTGCTTTTTGCCAACCAACGAAATTTTGTTCATCAGAGGAAACAGTCCAAATTCATGTAGACTATGCAAAGAGGAAAAGACGGTAGAAACGATTAGACATCTATTAACTTCCTGCACGGTGTTGAGAACACTGAGAAAGGCCTATTTGTCAACTGTTCTGGAGGCCTCAACTTTACGGGAAGAGGAGACTTGGTGGCAACGACTAATTAGCGGACAAAAAACATCCTACGCAATTGCCACGGCAAAGATTTTGCAACAGGCTTTCATCTTGATAGAACAAAGTAAAGAAGAAGAAGTGAAAAGCTAAGCCATACAAGTGCTCCTCTCTCTACGGCTCTTGTGACGAAAACAGAAGAAATGGACCTTGACAATTTTGTTAAAACCAATGAATTTTTGGTAAATACAATAATAAAAATAATAAAAAAGAACTGCTTTTTACTAATCAAAAATGGAATCGACTGAATAATATAGAGTATTTTTGGTAACAAGACCATCTCAATAGCGTTGATCTTCGCCCATAAAGAAAGTTTAAATCTTTCCCATTTTCTTATAGAGCAAGCCGTTTTGTCCAACACTTTATCAAAGTTATTTTGCACAATTTTATTTAAATCACCAGTAATATAAATACCAAGATATCTTAGCCCCTCAGGGGACCATTTACAATTCCACATATTCAGAACTTCTTTATGATAAATCCTTGATAGCAGGAAATTCTCAGTCTTGTCCCAATTCACTTTATGTCCAGATAATCTACCCACCTCCTCAAACATCTGTTTCAATAACGATCCACAAACTTCCGGATTTGACAACAGGACTACCATGTCATCTGCATAAGATAAGATTTTAACCTCAATTTTCCCAACACATAGTCCCTTAATTTCTTCACACTGCCTAATATAAGCAGCTAATGGTTCTAGTGCCAGGTCAAATAAGAATGGAGACAGAGGACACCCTTGTCTCATTCTTTTGGTCAGCGGAAAAGACTCAGAAATCAAACCATTCACAGATACTCTTGCATTAACCTCACAATGAATACATTTAATCATAGTCATAAAAGTGGGCCCAAACCCCATCTTCAACGAGGTATACTCTAAAAAACGCCAATTAACCTTATCAAACGCTTTTTCTGCATCAACAAAATCCTAGAATTCCTTTTAAGTCCTTGTTATAATGCTTCCCAACCACATTCAATACTGTCCTGATATCATCATATCCATATCTCCCTGGGTTAAAACCAACTTGGGATTCATCCACTAAATCCTTCATATTCACCATAAGCCTATTTGCCCATATTCTTGTAAATAACTTAAAATCCACATTTAGTAGTGAAATCGGCCTATAGCTCCCACATTTCCTAAGATCTTTACCAGATTTCGGAATAACAACAATTATGGCATCCGTCATTGATGCACAGATAGTACCTGACTCTAAAAAATCATTAAAAAGTGTACAGAAAAATGCTGATAGCTGTTCAGCAAATTTCTTATAAAATTCTGAAACAATCCCATCAGGCCCCGCTGATTTCCCCTCTTTCAATTGTAAGATAGCAGTATTAATCTCTGTCAAAGTAATCGGTGATTCAAGTAGCTAACAATTATCTCCTTTTAAACTTGGAAAGATTTATCTTGCCAAAAAAGGTCTGCAGATCCGAATCATCTATCGATGGAAGGGATATACGTATCGGTCATTAGACCTTTAAGCTTGTTTGCTAATATCCTACCATTTTCGTCACCAGATTCCCAAAATAATTGCTTTGTATAGAACAATCCCTTCCCTGCCCGTGTTTGCTCTTCATTACTCAATTCTTCCTCAAGTTTTTTCAATTTAGATTTCTTGTACTCAGATTCAGTTTGTGCACAACATTTTTGTAGTTCCACCACCTCCCGCTCTAGTCGCTCGACCTTTTCCTTATTTCTTTTTTTTGCATGCAAGGCTCTGCATATCATCTCACCTCTCAACTCTGCCTTAAAGCAATCCCAAACTACCTTGACATCTGATGTGCCCACATTTTCCATAAAAACATCTCAATACATTTATCCAAATCTTTATCAATTACTGAATCATTAAGAGCATTCCCTTGCATTCTCTGCCTATTATTCTTCCTACCCATATTAGTCAAACTAATGCTTAGGTTAATCAACACATGGCCTGAGATAAGTCTCTCCTTAATATTAGAACAGAGAGTTTGATCAACCAGTTTGTCACTTATTAAGAAAAAATCTATATGTGAAGGATTATGAACCAGTGAGTAAAAAGAATATTCTCTATCTATTTGATGGAGCTCCCTCCAAATGTCCACAAGATTGTATTTAGACGCAAATCGTTTCAATTCCACACTAAACTTTTCACCATTGTACCTACAATCTGATCTCCGATCTAGTGTACTATCCATAACCAAATTAAAATCACCGCCCAAAATTATATTTTCTCCCTTCATTTCATATAAAAGACCTTTTACTTTTCTAAAGAAGCTTAAAGTTTGTGCACATGGAGCATATATTGTCCCAATAGTCATTATCTTTCCATTATATACCACATCAAGTAACAGAATACGTCCCTCCTCATCTTTTACTACCCTTTCAACTTTAATTGGCAATCCTCTTCTAAACAATATGCTAACTCCTCTAGATTTAGAGTCATAGTAATTCAAAATCACTTGTGGATATTTACGATTAGAAGGATACTCCCCCAATTTTTCATTGAGGTGTGTTTCTTGAAGAAATATATCACCTCCACTCCTCCATAATCGTGTCAAAACTTTCTGCCATTTGAGCACACATCCAATACCCTTCACATTCCATGAAACAAAATTTAACATATTCATATCTCACTATATAGGTACTGCAACTTTTATCTGCTAAAGTAGATAACCCTCAATATGCTAAAACTTTTTCAGAAGTATTTTTGAGGTAGAAGCAAAGATAAAAGTATTCAACAAGGAGTGGGAAATGAAAGTAACACGAAAAGAAAGAGAGAGAGACAAAAGTCAAACGAAGCACAATACACTCACACATATAGAAACAACAATAAACCCATACAAACACATTTCCAATCTAAAAGTCCAACAACCATCAGACTTATAATAAGTAAAATTATATACAATCAAGTACCTGCTAGATATGTCCCATTAACAAACCATGTTCCCCTATCGATCCCCATAAACTACCTCCAACCATTATCAACTCATCCACTTGGTTAACTATACTCCCACTACCATTTGCTTAAAACAAAATAATTTCATAGGGGATTATGAATCCACTGCTTGCTCCTTAACCCCCTAAAAAAAAAAAAACACCTCCCATAAAACTATTGTATCTTAATATATGCACCAAATCATTTCCCAATGTCAATCCATAAATACAGACTCGGCATTCACTTCCGCAAGCACCCCTTACTATGCAAACACCTCTATTTAACTAACATAAATCACACTATCCAACTCCTATCATAACAATGTCCGTAATCAACAACATCTCCCTACACTTACTTCAAATAAGTATATATTCCTCTTCAGAAGTTACTCAAATCGCAAACTTCATTACTATGTATCACAATCTCTGTCCCGGCCACTATAATAAGAGTATACATTTACATTGTCAAGCACAACTGACTCAAAACATTCAAGATTGTATAGATGTAAGCATTTGTTATCCTCCTTCCCTTGTTTAAGCTTCATGTAAATCATCAAGAATTTCAGCATACACAGCATACATAGTCACTCATGGCAAATTGGATTCACAACAAAATCATCCTAATCATTGCTGATATTTCATTACCTTTAACACTACCATGCATTGTTTTTCCCTCTGCAACAACAGCAAAAAACATAGAAGTACTGATGCATATATCCAGCATCATGTAGTGTTATATCTGACCCTTAATATCATGCAAAGTAAATGGATAGATGCATTTTTCTCCCTTAGTTTCCCAGCCAGCTCAAGGTCAACACCCATACTCCAATTTACAGCAGCTAATAACACTGCACCCTTCCACAAATATGAGATCAGATTATTCCCAGACACATACAAGCAGCTCTCAGGTCTCTAGACTCTCCCTATCAATCTACACCATTTCCAGTTCTTACCCTTTCAATGTTATCACAATACATCAATGATCTCCCTTTGCAAGAAGCACAAGCCAAACACACAACAGAATAAGTTCTCCAATAATATTACAGCAGTATTGTCGTACTAGAAGAAACATGCATTACATTTCTGGCCAAATCATACCAGTGAGAACCTGCCGCAGGTGTCATCACACATGTAGATGGGCACGTGTTCTCCAATACCTTGAACATTAACCTGGAAAAACCATATTCCCCACCTTCCTCCCAATACCATCAATGTAGTGCACCTCCTTATCCATCATTTCAAAATTACTGCAGCATCTCAGTTATTGTCATCAAGTGCTGGAGAATGTCATGTACGCCACTTGTCAAACAATCCAGAACGTACAATGTTAAATAACATAGTGAAGAATGTTCAGCATTTCAGTTTCTGTAAGAAGCGCCTCCATGATATCTAGAGACATAACTCCCCGAACCAGCCAAATGATTGTATGTTCGGTTCAGCATTGAACACTACGAAGATCCGTAATGGAAATTAAAGGCAACAATACACCCCTCCACTATCCTGCAATATAGTCCACTCGTCTTCTTTTGATAGTTGATAGATTGAACTGTTTCCCCATGTGATGTGTCTTCACTAGAGCCGAGTGATCTCAAGTTAACTCGCTCAGGAGTCTGATTTTTTTTCTTTTTTCTTTCAAGCCCCAGTGCTCTAGTTTCAATTTCATTATTAAAATGGCATGTCCTGTTTATTTGAGATGTCATGTAGAATCTTGTTGACAACTTCCAGCGAATCCCTTCTATTATTGCTGTTCAGTGGTAGCCCACACCTTCCATTTATTATATGTGGGTGTCTATTTGGGGACAGAGCACCTCATCCTCAATTGCGGTGATACTTTTGTCGACACTAGACACCAAGTCAACTTCTGAGCAGGCGCTTGCCGCATTATTTTGCAAGAGCTATCAATGAGACTCCTATCAGCGTCTGGAGCTACGGGAAAATCTGTGGATTTAATTCATTCCTGCTAGCGATGTTTGTACTCATTGTGTGCCCAGCGTCAGAAGAGTCTATTATAGCATCACCCTCCAGTGCCTGTAGGTCTTTAATGTTCATGCTTTCTGCAAGCATAGGAGTAAAGACACTTTCCATCTCGTTAAGTGTCTTTTCAAGTGAGTTAACGACATTCAGGGCCGGGAAATCGAGGGACTCCATGCTGCAATTTCCCTCTCTCCCTCCATGCACCGGAGCAGCGGCAGCAGAGGCGACCCTCCATCACTACAATTTCACAGCAAGCCGCTACAGCTACGGCCCCAGCCAGGCAACCAGAGTCACTAAGGATTTGCTCAGTACAAACGCAGCCATGAGCCCACCCAAACAAGCGCGCAACTTCTCACTCTCCTAGGTCCCCTCCCCAAGACATTCAAGTGCCTCCCTACAGTTTGTGAGATCTCTACAAAAACATATTCCCTTTTTCAATGGGAATTTTGGGCTTGCAGCAAAGCAGCGCTGCTTTTTCACTGCATTTCTTTAAAACAAACAACACATCCTAGTAGCCTTTCTCGGGGTGCTTCCTGTTCCATCTTGCCCAATGGCGCTCAGCAAAACATTGCAGCCATCTTTTTGTCGCTGCAAAATGCAGTTTTGAGGCAATGGTGCTTACTGGATAAAGCGCAGCCATTTTGTTGTTTCTGCCGAAATGCAGCTTGGTGATGTGGGGATGTACAGCTGAGTTGGGTCAATATATCCCACAAAACTAAAAGAAAACCCAGTTCCTCAGTCTCCTGGGAGGAACCTCTTCCTTGGATCTTGCTTGCACTTGTAACCAAAACAGTTATCCAAACTTTGAGGAGGAATCCCCTTCCTCCGTCTGTGGAACATAAATTAACCTTTCCAGTCTTTTATCAGGCCTTCTTCACTAACCTGCCCGACCTGATTATAGACTTCCCCAGTGGTGTATTGTGACAACATCCTGAAGTAAGACGCAGACAACAGACATAAAGTTCAAAATAAAATACTTTATTAAATCAAATGTCAGGATGGTAGAAGGCCTACCTTGCCCTATGCTAAGGTGGGATTTCCCTACCTGAATGAAACTAAGGAAAGTCTGAGACAAAACGTTCAACTTAAAAGTCTGTCTGTGCCCAAAACCTATGCTTGCCCTCACAAGTAAAGCTAAACAATGTGTAGGGATGTAAAAAATAAAAAAGATTCAACTCAAAGTTCTGAGCTTCTTCCAAGTCTCGGCTCTTTCAGCTCACCTTCCCCAAGTGTAAGAAAGTTCCAGAAAAGAAATCTCAAGATTACCTTTCTCCAGTTCAAGGCAAAACACAGTTCCAAACAATCGTCGGGGTTCCATCCCCCAGATTCCAAACAATACAGTTCAAACACAAAAGGTCTTGTGGCTACGTTGTCAAGATAACATGTGTGGCTTCTCAAATCTCAGGGTTGCCTTCCCCAAGACTTTATCTTCACCACTTATACTTCCTTAATTTTTTTTAAAAAACGTTTCACACACCTCGAGGTCCACTTGGCACTCCTTCTTGTTTGCCTCACCAGTTCACTTATAGTGCTTTTGTTGGTTTGTTTCACAATGTCTTTGGTTTTCAGCATTAGTACCCCAACAACTGGTCCGACCCTTTCCCTTCCTTTGGGAAGTCTTGGGCGGTCTCCGGTCTCTTCGGAAGTTGGAGCAGAGCTTCTCTGTTGCTGCTGCGCTCTGCGTTCTCTTCCTCATGGCTCCACAGCTCCAGACTGTCCTTCACGTCTCTGGCTGCCCGCGTCTTAGTTCTCAGTTTGTTTTTGCTGGTCTGGCGCCCTTTCTCTCTGCCAATGGCCAGGCCCACCTCGCGGGGACCTCTCAGATAGTTGCGCCTCTCAGCGTCTTGGTTTCCAACCTTCGGGTCTCCTGCCACAGAACGAGCATCTTGTTCCTTGCTCCTGCAGGGATGGTTCAACGGACCATTGAGTCCTTCTTTCATTTTATGATTGGGACTGCTTCTTGACAACTGTACCATGTGTGTTGATTCTGCGGTCGGCTTTTGCCTCCTTGTGCACCCTTCTTTGTCTCAGTGGTATTTAAGATGTTTGGGTTAGTCTCCCTCTTCCTCATCCCAGTATTTTCCATGACACTTTCTACTCTACTATAACATACAGAGGAATACTAGAGGAGCCAGAGTGGGGGATAAGGAGTGTGGGGGTACCAAAGGGGTAAGTGAATACTGTGTTCTCCCGTTGTCGCTGGTCCGATGGAGGATTTCCATCCCGGTTAGATCCACCCACTGAGTACAACACCCAGGGGAACTATCTGGTAGCAGCCTCACTGCCCTGGCCTTTTGGAAAGGGTTTTCCGACATAAAGCCAGTGACAAGACCCTGGGATTCATCACACGACCATCACAGAAAATTGCTCAATATCACAGCTAGGTTTCACACCCTTTCTTTCCTATCAACATTCGTTTGATCCACTACTAATGATTATACATGCACCCCTACTGCCACAAGTATGCAGCCTTCTCTGCAACCCACTTGTACCTTTCCATTTGTCTGTCTCATTACCATCCAACTACTGCTCCTCTTTTCCTCTGACCATCTCCCCCCCCCCAACCCCTACCATTTCCCTTTTCACCACAGATTGTGGTCTGGCTCTAACTTGGGTTCACACAGATAAAATATGGGTATCAATATGGGTCCATAAATCACTTTGGAACATCCACCCAGTGTTTTATATATTTTTATAAACAAAATAATGTCAAATAGGCGTATTTTGAATTGTTAAAATGTTAAACCCAATGGATGGGATGTTCTGAGTCACAGACCAAAACTACCAGGATTGCGTTTTTTGCACAAGTATGAGTGGTTGTTTGTATGTATGGGGATGAAAGAGTATGTAAGGAATGATATGTGAGACGTGAGCTTCTTTTCGGTTGATGTGATAAAATGTGTATTGTCTAGCAATTGGTTTGTCTATAGATGTGTTATTAATATATTTTTTGATATGCTCTTTTTGTAAAAAAAATGTCCACAATTAAAATATGATGAAATACATTTTAAACAAATGAGTTCTGACACGCTGTCTTGTACCTTAAATATATACTCTTCAAATAGGGTTGTTGTTTTTGGAGGGGATTAGGCAACGTTCTCTACATATGAACTTATAGGAATCAATAATAGGAGGATGTGCAGTTTATCTACGGGTAACTGCAACCTTCTTTGTTCGGTCACTCCAGATGGTGTCATAATATACTAGCCGGACAAGTCTTGGTGCTGTAAGACCAGTATGGTGTTCATCCATGCAGTATAAAAGGCTTTTAAATACAACATTAAACTAATATTTGATTCAACATGATAATCACATTTTTACTTGGACAATATAACCTTCCATACAGTGGTTAGTACAGTGATATTTTTCATCTAAAACTGCTGCATTTCATTCTGTGAGTTGATTGCATTTATAAACCTCCCCATCAAGTAGGTCAGATTTCCTTTTTACACTCACAAGGCATAAATGTATCCTTAAGAAATAAATGATCAGTAGTGCATATGCTGTGTGTAATGCAATACTGCCAACACCCGGATTTACCATCGATTTTAATATTACGCTTCACCAAAACAAGTGAAAGTAATACTTGAACATGAGATTTTCAAAAATAGTTAACCAAACTTTGACAAAGCTGGTTGTAGGGACTATAAGTTTAGAAAGAAGGTTGTTAGACAATCTATTACTAAGTCTATACAGCGACAATAATTCTTTCAATGTTTAGACAAATCAGTGAGTGAGCAGGATCATCACAAATTCATGCTTTAATGTTCTTGGTTTCTTTTGTTTTCCAGGCAAACTGAAAGTAACACGTTAGAAAATTCCAAGCTGGTGAGTCTACAGTGTAGCCATGGCAACCGAGGTGGTTCTCCCTGCTCCGCAGTTGCCGGCATTGGAGCCACTGCCGGTTGTTCAGTCTGCAACCACACTGGCCCACTTGACCCCACCTTTAACAGCATCACCGACCAGCTCTGCTCAGCAGATTGCAGCATCATTAAACCAAGCTGATATGCCACTGTCCACTTCGCTGACCGAGCAGCCTTTAGTGAGGATTAACTCGGTCAATGGTAAATCCAAGATGGATGTGTACAAACCCCCATCCAAAGAAGAACATGTGAAGATCCAAGATCTAGTACAGAAAAAACTAACCACCATTGAAACCCAGCGAGTTATGGCTGTTATGGATGAGACTATTAAAAATGTAGAAATGGTGAGCCTCTTCTTCTATACAGCTGAAAACCTGGACCGCTTTGGTGTTGTTTTGGGCTTTGAACTGTCTGGGGCCATCCGGGCACACCAGCGGTTGCAGGATAGCATGCTGTCCCTCCTCAGCCGCACGGATGAGGCGAACAAAGTACAACAGGCTCTCCAAAACAAGGAGAAAGGAGTAGGGGGCTTCTCTGGCATGGAAGGAGAAGGCGTTGCCAATGGCAAGCTCCCTCTTCTCCAACAGGCCATTAGAAGCTCTGTCAAGAACACCCTGAGGCTCTTTCACACCAACCATGCAGCAGCTGAGACCATTAGAGCTGAGAGCGGTGCCAGTGCTGTGCCCATCCAGAATTTAATCCAGGCCCTGTTTGAGCTACGAGAATTCCTGTTTGAAAAGCTTCTCACCAGCCCTCTGGAGCAAAATGAACAGACGCGTCACCTGACCGAGCTCATTAAAAGAGAACAAAAACATGCAGAGATGATCAAGGTGCTAGAGGCAAATCTGGCCAAAGAGATTGAAGATCGGGATGCAGAGGTAATGTATTGCATGGAATTGTTCTTATGTGGATTAAGGGTTATAGTCGTTGAGGCCACCATCTGAAATGTGTGAATCGGTTCAAATCTGAAGGTAAATTGTTGGTGAATGTTTTGACAGAAGTTCAAGATTATGAAAATGCGTGTAGTTTTGGAGACCTTGTGCAAGTGAAAAGGGACTCAACAGCATAATCACCTTTTACCTTTATATAATATTAGCGATTTCTAGTATATCCCACCCCACCTTCTCCACTACTGCAAAGGCCCGGAGCAAGGCACTAGATTGTCACAAGCTAAATCTTCAACAGCCTCTTCACCAATCTTCAATACCACGTGGCACCAGATCTTTCTTGTACAAATTTCATTCACAAAAGACCTTGAGTTTACACAGTCCGTTCCACTATCAGTTGCTTCTGAATCACGGGCTGTGCTGAACTTGTTGGTATTTCTTTTGCCGCTGGTGTCAAGGATGGTACCACAATGGCAACCGCTTCTCCCCACCCTGGCTATCGGTGTGGGATGGTCCCACGTACCGCAAAAATCTGTTGCACCAGTCGCCAGCTGCGACTACCGGTCTTGCGTTTCCTTTCTCAGAGGCTTTGTGGGTCTGGGTTGAAAAGGGCAAAGGTAATTCCCTCCTGGTCGTCCTTTCAAGTCTCACCGCCTTTCTCCTCCGTTTGAACTGCTGTCCTGGAATAGCTGCTTCCTCGTGGGCTCGGCCTTGCTCAAAGTGTGCTCTCGTGCTATGCCTTTTATCCCTGTGGGGAAGGGAAAGCACAGTCGAGTGTGTAGTAATCGGCAGTTGCCTGACTCTGCCTGACCCTTATGTTGGGACATGTCAGGTATGCGGCTCTGGTGTTAGTCCGCCTTGCTTCGAAACTGAGACACCCTAGCAGACTTTCAAAAGGAATTATATCCCTCATATTCCTCTGGGGATTCTTTCTACCTCCTAGCTCCTTAACTCTCGTCCTGGGGGGGGTTGGTAAACTCGGAAGGTTTGTAAAATGAATGGGGAAAAATCAATAAAATAATAATTTTAAACATTTGTCGAGAGAGGAACCGGGATTATTGTTGTGAAAGGAGTAGGGGAGATTGTGGGAACTCTGGTGTTTGGTTAAAGCAGACTGGGAGTTTGGGAAATAATCAGAGGGACGGGGAGAAGAATGACTGGGAGTACTCTGGTAGGCAACCGGAAAAAAGGATTCTAGGAGGTGTAGTGCAATGGGGCTTGTGTTCTTAATAGGTTAACCAGATGCAGAGGGGTTGTTGGATTCTGGTAAGGGAGATGCATTAGGTGCAAGGGCACTTGATTTGGAGCAGCCTATAAAAGCCCCAGGGACTTCGTCCTCCTCTTCCCCGGTGTAATACCGGGTCTCTCGTGGGGCATTCCCCGCCCCAGCATAACCCTGGGTTCTCCTACCCAGGTGATTCTCCCTTGCTTGTCCACCCCGAGGGTTGGGATCTGAGAACTCCAGTCCTTCCCTGGCAACCTGAATAAGGTATTCTTGGGGTCTAATCGGGAGAACACCCTTAAGTTTCTTACATAAAGTTCTGACTGTCTGTCTGTATGTGTTATGTTGATTACATTTATTTGGTTGCTTATTAACTGCATGTAACACATGATATAATACAGGGTGAATACACAGTGCTGCTGCTTGCGGTGGAGGGGGGATTTGCCTAATATTGGGTTGCTAATGGTTGACAATGAGGAGTCGTGTGGAAGCCTGTCTTTTTTTTCTTTTGGTGACGTGTCTGATGTCCAGGTGTGACCATCGTGGGGAATGTAATGCTGCATGCTGGTTGATGTGAATGTGTATTTGATGGTTGTGTTTCTCAACGTCTGAGTTTAAATTCCCCCACAAAGCAGGCTCTCCTACTTCGTGAATTTAAGAGAGCGAAACTAGACCTGCTTCTTTTACAGTCTGTAGTGTGGTACAGATTTAAGAGAAATTGTAGATATGCTGATCTGTAGAGCAGGGAGGGAAATCTGATCAAGTAAGTCTGAGACTCCATGCTTTTTTAAGGCATGAAGGTTGATTTTAAAGGAGGAATAGGTGAAACATGCTTCTCGTGTATCTATCCAGTCTTTCTGACAGATCTTTTGTTTGGCTCGAGTTGGATTACTGAAAAGTAGTTCAGGGAGAAAGTCTGCGGTTTCAAAGACACTCGGAATTCGTTGCTTCCATTTGGCTATAAATTGATGCTCAGAAGTAGCCAAATATGATGGCAGAATTTGCAATAAGTTTCCTGGTTTGGAGTAAATCGGACACTTTCTATAAAGACAACATAATCTCCACACATACATGCTATCCGGGGAAAGCAAGCCCAGCTTACTCCTCCTTTCTCATAAAGGATTCCCCTATCAAAGTGTCAAGCAAAGTCAAGACACTCGGGATTTACTTAGAATCATCATTAGGAGCCGAGGCTCAAACTTTGTACCTAAAGCGGAACTGTCAATACTATCAAAAGCTTTTATGCCACATCAGGCCTCTTCTAAACACACAAAATAGTGCCACAATAGCCAGAGCCACTATCCTGTCACGGCTGGACTACGGAAATGCCCTGCTCCTGGGAGCCAGTAGTAATTGCATCAAGCAATGTCAACTAATACAAAACAACGCAGTTCGATCCATGTCAGGCAAGTCCAGACGTGAACACATAACAAATGACAGAAAAGATCTCCATTGGTTAGCATTGAAAGAGCGCATCACTTTCAAATCCTTGACACTGGTCCATAGTTGCTTATAGGGAGCAGCCCCGGCCTATTTTAAGAAGGAATTGAAGTGGTATGAGCCAAGCCGAAGATCTGAAAAGTAGGGACTGCTTGTGTCGGGCAACTTCAGAATAAAAGCTACTGGCCTAGGTAGAGCATTCTCCACCAAAGCCATTTCCTACTGGAACGAGCTACCCCGCCATCTTAGACTTGAAAGCAATTTTCAAACATTCAGAAAACAACTCAAAACCACGCCCTTTAGATAACCTCAGAACCATGTCACACTAGTGCATACTCAAAGGCCACTGTAGTCCCTCTTCTCTTTGTCTCTGCACCGTACAGGACCATCGGTACGACATTTTGCAGACAGAGGGTTAATACGGGCGAAAAGGGAAACTTTCCATATCTTTTGTGAATGATAAATGCCTGCGATGTTGCACAGAATCTTGTTTTTTCCGTGTTTATCATGAGATGATTCTCATCAGTGCAATGTTCTAATACATAGGAATTAAACATGGGAAGGGTGCTCCAGCTCAATACACCCCTATGGTTTATAAAAATGAACTGGTATCAAGCAAGTGTCACTGCAGTCATCAAATTGTATTTATTCTTCAAATTGCCGACAGCTGACACGTGTTTCGACATCCCTGGTCGTTCTCAAGGCCAACATACAGTATCTGCAATTCCTGTCTGTTCATTTATCTCAAACTCTGTGGGAAGTTGACACGCGCTGCCACCTTGAACATATAATTTCTTTCTTCTTTTCTCTTCTTTTTTGTATATTTCTTGGTAGTTTTGAATTGTTCACTTACCAATCGAGATTGGTAACTAGCGCACACACTAAGATCGATCCCACACTAGCTAATGTTCTAATACGCCTAGTAAGTTCTTAAGGCCTTTTTGGGTTTTTGATAAAAGGACCAAATCGTCCACATAAAAAAGCCATGGGACCAAATGGGGACCTAGCTTCGGAGGATCAGATTTGACTATATATGATATAAAAAAGTTAAAAAAGAGCGGAGGCCAATATGCAACCTTACTTCAGCCCTCGTAAGGTCTTTATGGGTTGAGACATATGACCGTCCAAAGTTAGGTGCAGTTGGACTGTTGTGTCTGTGTGTAACTGAGCAATGAGCATCAAGAGATTGCGGGCAGGCATTGTGTGAGAGTGTGCTAATCAAAAGATCCCTAGATATAGAGTCAAAAGCGGACTTGAAATCTACAAAAGCCATATACAGTGGCTGGTTTGTTTGGGAGCATTGAGCCTTAATTGCGCTCATGACAGGTTAACAGATGTTCCTAGTCCATGTATAAAGCCTGTTTGGAAAGGGTCCTGTACATTTTGTTTGTTCGTCCAAGAGTTAAACTCTTTGAAAATAAGGCACGCAAACAACTCACTAGAGGCATCCAAGAGTGCTATAGGGCGGTAGTTACTGGGTTGGAGGTGTTCACCTTTTTATAAAATCAGAATCACTATGGATTTGCACCAAGATCGAGGTAAAGTTTGTGTTTGTTTTATTTGATTGAATACACTAAATAGTATTCTAGGCCAATGTGCTGGGTGGGTTTTGAGCATCAGATTGCTTATTCCGTCCGGTACTGGAGCTCTCGATATGCTCAATTTTGCAATGTAGTTCTTAATATCATCAAGTTCGAAGTCAATGGAAAAGGGCCTGTTTGTATAAGATTTTATTGGGGGTCCCCTGTGGAATGCAGGTGCATAGAGTTTGGCTTAATAATCATGCGATGCTTCTTCCGAGACTGCATTGATCTGGACGGAGAGCCTAGTGGCATGATTGGCCTCATTTAGTTATCTCAAGTTCTTGAAGCCAAAGTCTTTAGCATAAGTTCCCCATCTTTCTGAGTTAAAATAGCTTTGTGATGCTAACCAGTTCTTGTATTGCGTGTTTAGAGATCTTAAAGTTTGAATCTTCCGGTCGAATGGAAGGTGCAAAGCTTGTATTTTTGTCTTCCGGTGCGCAGTCTTCCTCTCTTGCAAATCAGCATCATGGGTGTGTTTATGCTTGTGCGAAGGTTTGGAGAGGTGGGAAGGCAGTCGTTGAAAGATTTGTAAGGCTGCGACTTAGAGACCCCTCTCTTCAGTGGTTCTTCAGCAGAGCTAATGGGAATGATCCTCAATGGAAGTGTATAAGGGTTCTAATTTATCAGATGTCCAATGGAATCGATTTCTGCCTCTGTTGATCGTGCAACTACCATGCAATCTTTCAGTGGGAGTGAACGAGGGCGAATCACTGTTCCAGATTAGAGTTATTAATTTGTGATCGCTATGGTCTTGTTGAATGACTTGAAAAGTCTCAGCCACTGCAAATAGAGCAGTGCTCGCAAACATGTAGTCGATTATGGCTTCCTGATTCATATGCCTCCAAGTGCATTTAGGCGTTATGTCTCCCTGGAGGGAACCATTAACCATAATCATTGAATGTTCCTTCGTGAAGTTGGTCCAATGTTTCACCAGGAGGGATGGCTGGGTCCCATTTTTGGAAATGCAACAGATGTTCAAATCTCTCACTAGAAGAGTGTGGGTCACCGTAGGATCAGATGCAATTAGGTCCAAGGTGTATCATTCAAGTCTTGGAAAAAGATAATTACTGGACGGTTCCAGCAGACATTGATAAGGGCGAGTACCTGGGTTTGAATTGTGTTCTTCGCTAGCTGAATACATTTGTTCGATTCTGCCCAGTGCTCCAGGCGCAGCCCCGCAGCCTTCCTTGTGGCAATGAAGCCAGCCATAGGTCTTCCATTCGGGTTGAGTTTCGGCTGGGAGAAGGAGTAAGTCATAGCCATCCCACACTGGAGGATTGGAGAGCCAAGTTTCTTGAAGCCTCACAATGTCGTATTTATTCAATCCTTGGGCGAGAGTCGCAATACATGTTTGTATCCTCGGGTATTCCAGGAGGCCAGTGTGATGCGTTTGGTTGTTGGAATCTTGGATTGCTACTTGGTGGAGATAGGTCATGAGGCAATTGAGCGTGTTCCATTCTGGGACGGCTGAAAACAATGCAGCATTCGTTTTAAGTTTCGGGAACAAGTGATCTTAAAGGAAGGTTCTAATGCCTAAGCGTCATCATCAAGATGACTTCGATCTACATTGGATTGTGATTGATGAATAGTGTTTAGCTGCTTTCTGTCCATACTAAGTTGAGTAGTTTTTTGGAATGAGTTTTCTTGCTTTACATGGAATCCTAACTCTTGAATTGCCGATCTAGCGTGCCAGATGGCACTTAAGACAATGCCAGACGTTATCCAGATCCTGGCTATCGAGAGATCCGTGTCCTTCAAAAATTCTACTCAGTGGATATATGATGTTGTTAGTTCCTCCAAAGCCGGAACATCACCCAAGATGTTAAGCATGCATGTCCGGTTTAGGTCATATGTAGGGTCTGGACTCCCCCTGCATTCAATTATCAAATGGTGACCGTGATAGGAATTGTCAGATTTGGCATCATGCTTCATGACCATAGGGAATGGTTTAGGGCCAGTCTGATTTTCAAGGGATGTAGTATCTACAGTAGTAAACTGCTGTGGTTTAGACGCTTGGTTCTGAGAGACATTCAGTGTTTGCCATTGTTGATGGGAGCCTTGAGTTGCTTGAATGTATAACTTTACTGATTTGGCAATTTCTTCTCTCCGCTGGTCGAGAGTACTGACAGGTTTCTCAACTGTGTTAACACAGACGATTGGTGGAGAGTGGAGGCGCGCCGAGATTACTGACTCCTTTATTATTACTGCTTAAAGAACAGAGTCTCTGCATTGTTGCAAAGCAGGCATGGTATTTTGATGCTGGTCGCTGACTTGAATTGTATTGACAGGCTCGGCCAGTGACAATATCGCTTCATTATTTCCTATCATGGATTGAGAGTTTGGTTGTTGACTTTCAGAAGTTGGTTGAGGGGCTCTTATCTCAGTATTTGGTGGACATTTGCCTCAGTCACCTGCTTTTCGTGGAAGCTATAGCAGCATATTTCCTGACAAGTGACAAGGAAGCTACTTAAGTAGCCCTTTTTGGGAACGGTAACGTTTCTATAAAGTGCTTCGACGCAGAGCCTGGTGGACAGTTTGCACTTTTCATGTTCTTTGTTTTCTTCAGAGTTTTTCACTTTGGGGGGCTGGTGTCTTTTTTTGCTCTCATAAATATGTTAAAGGCAGATTTACTAGATTCCTCAGGCTTGGACTGTGCCTGAAGCAAAGTGTCCAGGGGTGTCAGTGCAGGTTCCATAGCAGCAGTAGTAAGTTGTAACTGTATGCGATCATCAGGGGTTCAGAGCTCAGCATGGGATGGAAACCGCCATGCTGGACCTTAAATCCACCTTGGCCGACATGGTGGATAATGTTCATCCCGCCCTGCTGGTGCTTCTGGACCTCTCGGCGGCCTTCGGTTTGGTGGACTACCCGCTCTTAGTGACACACTTGAGGGAAGTAGCTCATTGCTCCAATCTCGCCTCGCAGTGGATTTCTTCATTTCTTGCTACCCGCACTGTCCGAGTGGCTGTTGGCGAAGAATGTTCAGACCCCATTTTTCAAACATGTGCGGTCCCACAGGGATCATGTCTTTCTCCCACATTATTTAATGTCTACATTCAACTACTTCTTGACATGCTGGATGCATTGGGGGCTCGGTATACAAACTATGCCGATGAATACCCAGGTTGTCATCCAGTTGAGCTGGAATTATGAGCAGGACTCGGCTGCCATTAATATCATCTATAAAGCCATCCAGGCCTGGATGGTGCTCGCCCTTAAAGGGATAGTTCACTCTGAAATTTTATTACCTCAAAAGATGGGTCATGATCAAAAATATATATATACAAATTATTTTTTAAAGTCGCACATTTCAAGCACTAGGAGGCATCCATTTTGTGAAATAGATGAGCCTCCTGTGCTTCTGTTAAGCTCTTCCCTTGCAGCACTAATGAAGCAAAAGCCAGCCAGCTGTAATAAACAAAAGCTACCACTGGGTGGCTTTTGCTTCATTATTGCCGGAGAGCAGGGAATGCAGGCAGAAAGGGTGCATGCAGGTAAGTGCTTATTTCTTTTTTTTTTTAACAAATCACTGCAATTATAAATACAACTGGGTTGTATTTATGATTGCTGCGGTTTTCTTTCTAAGTTTCCCGGGCTCCCCCGGGCCAGAGGAGCCCAGGAAACTTAGAAAGAAAATCGCAGCATTTATAACATTGTATTCATGTTTGCGATGGCTTCAGCTTTGAGTCTCTTGGGCTCCCCCGAAATATAGCGTTGTTGTATTTATAGATGCTGCGGTTTTCGCTTTGAGTCTCCTGGGCTCCCCGGGTCCGGGGAGCCCAGGAGACTCAAAGCTGAAACCTCCGCAAACATAAATACAACGAGGTTGTATTTATGATTTCCGTAGTTTTCTAACCACGGCAATCATAAATACAAAAACGTTGTATTTATAATTGGTGCGCCTTTGCCTGTAGGCAAGTCCAGGCAATTATGAATAATTCGACAGCATCCGGCAGAGTTTTCATAATTGCTGCAACTTTTTTTTCTAGTTTCATGCACGGGAAACTAGAAAAGAAAGTGACAGTAATTATGAAAACTCTACTGGCAGCCGGCAAAGTATTTCTAATTGCTCTGCCTTCCATTTTACGTTTTCTGTACTTCCCTGGGCTTGGGGAGCAACCAAAAAACGTAAAATGAAAGTGAAGTCAGCCACCTCCATGTTCAGCTCTGCTCTGGCTGCAGTAAGGAAAAGCTCCCAGTAGGGGGCTTTTGCTGCTTGATTAGTGCCGCCAAGGCAGAGATTAACATGAACAGAGGAGGCTGCTTGAAATGATAAAATGGATGCTCCCATGTAAACACTTTGAGTCTTGTTTGCTCAAAAGTTTACATAAGAACTTTCTTTAAAAAGATGTTTAATATATGTTTTTGATGATTGCCCATCTTTTGTGACAATAACATTTTAGAGTGAACTATTACTTTAACTGCAAAGATCGGGAACTCTTGATTGTGGCCTCAGAAGCACACCTGAACAAATTAGATATTGCCTATGCCAACTTCCCCATTGCTACCAACATCATTCCAGTGCTGAAGAAGGTGAAGACGCTGGGGGTCGTTCTTGATGATGTGCTATCAATGCGACCCAATGTCGCCTTTATTCGCTCATCCTGTAGCCTGATTACAAAGCAAATTAATTATATTTACCCCTTTTTCTCTACCAGCAACTGTGTCCTGCTTGCCTCCGCACTAGTCAACTCTAGGCTTGACTATTTTAATCTAGTCTAGAGTAGTGTCTTAGCAGGCGCCCTACAGGCCAACATTCAAGCCCTGGAAGTCACACAAAACCACATGGTTCGAGCCATTCAGGGACAACCTAAATGTGCCCATATCTCTGAGGCTAGGAGGTCACTCCATTGGTTACTTGTTCGACATAGGATCACCTACAAGATCCTGACTCTGTCTTTCAAGTGTCGAATAAATGCATACCCGACTTATCTCATTGACAGAGTAAAACCCAAGTTAGGTGGCAGAAGCTTCGCTCCTCCGCCTGCCCTACGTTCATCCAACTTAGGTATAAACTGGTACATTTTGGGGGTACAACCTTCAATATTCAAGCTCCTCTGCAATGGAATCTTCTATCAGGACATATTTGCTTGGCGGAACACCTGTCTCTTTTTAAAAAAAAAAACAAATAAAACGTAACTCTTCAACCTGAATCCGGGCTGAATTTAGCTTGCTTTCTCCTCGCTGACCCCCCTGCTCTCCCCCTCTTATGTGTGTTGTTTGTCTGTTGTCCTCTGTGTGTGCTCTGAGGCTGAACAGCATGTGGCGCATTACAAATATTTAAATAAAGAAATAAAAGAAATCAATATTAATAGGGTCTGTGCCAATCGAGTGCGAGGATGGTATTTGCAGTTCTACCAGCAAAGGGTTAGAATTTTCAGGAAGTAAGGAGGGAGTATTTAACATATTTTCTGTAGCACTGATGGGCTGACCGCGCTGTAGTAATTGCATCAGCATGTGTGCTTGAGAGCTAATCTTGCTATCTAGAGTCTCGTATAGCTTTGTAATAGACATTAAGGCTGTGTTCATAGCAGCAATGGTCTGAGCTAAGTATGGAGATGCATTGTCAGTTGGGTGTTCCAGGTGTCCAGACTGAGGAAATCTCCTAGGAGTGGTGTTGGTAAAGGAAATGGAGAGAGCCGAGGAGTTGTGAGTCGGGTGAGGCAATAGGATTGGGGATTGAGAAAGTGCAGCTGCAGCACCAGGGGAATTAAGGGGAGAGGACGGAAAGGCAGGTGAAGCTTGGTTCGCTAGAGGGTCTGAATTGGGTTGTGCTTCAGGAGTGGTGAGTGTTGCATCATTGCAAGTGCGGGGTACGGACTCCTTCATTAGCAGTTCATGGGAGCAAAGCTTTCATCTTGCGGGTTTAACATTGAAGGCATAGCCTCAGCCACTGTTGGGGCTTCAGCGCCTCCAGATGTAATCTCAAGCAGGAGCTCAGTGTAACCTGCTTCAATTATTGAATCGGGGGCGTGGACACATCTGTTATGGTCTGATTTGCCGAATGGACATCAGCTTTTTTGAGTTGGGGAGTAAGATCGAATACAATTATTGAGCTGATGTAGGAAATGTGCTGACTAGGGAGGCCGTCAGTCACTCAGTAATTCTTGATGTCGGCTGTAAACAGATGCAAGAGCACGTCATAACAACTATGTTCTTAACCATGTTCACAGTATTGGGCATTTTAACCGATGTAGGCCTTGGTGGATCTGGCAACAATAAGAGTGGCGCCTGGGCCGGCATCGAGGTCTTTATAGTGTAAGGGCCTGCGTAGTTGCCATAGCGTGGCGATGCTGCCTGTCCGATTAAGGGTCATACGGATAGGCTGCAGCTCTCAGGAATGGCAAATATGTCTGGCTATAATGTGTCTGATGGCAAATGCAAGCAAAACAAAAGAATCGAGAGGCTGTTCAACACTTCTCCCTTACCCGCGAAACAGCGTAACAGCACTTGCCCGAAGCACTTCCTCGAATGCGCACGTGCTGTTTTTATGAGGAATTATGGGAAGTGTAGGCATTGCCAAGGTGTCTTTTGCATATAATCAAATAATAACAGTTTAAAGCAACTTACAAATCAGCCCGGGCTAATTTGATCCTATTTCTTGTAGAAACAACCTTTCATTTACAAAAGAGACCACGTCAACCACTTGATTCTGGGTACGCATCCCTTTCAGATCCTCATGCAATACATTCTTCAATGGGTTGAGCACCTTGCTCAATAGTTGCAATTTCCTCCACCAGATATACATTTTGAGGGACGACAGGCCATATAGTTCCTGCACAGGCAGAATAGACACAGAATTCAGTAACCACAGAGCTGATCTCCATACACCTCCTTCGATTCTCTTTAGGCCCTCTTACAACTTTGGGCTGGTCAATTCTAAACCATAAACTATGATTGGAACAACTTTTATTTTATGGAAATGTATCAATGGGAGGCAAGATAATTTACAGAAGGTTGTAGTGATGAGCTTCGTTTGTGCTTTAGTTGCTTACTGACATTTTCAAATCTATCCTAGAATATTTTGGCTTTTATTTCCATACACTGAGTAAGCTAGACGGGTCAATGAAAAAGTATGTTCCAATGGACTGCCTTCCTCCTATAAACTGGGAGATTGAGAATGTCTTGGTTTTGTTGTAACCTACTAA
Organism: Ambystoma mexicanum; assembly: GCF_040938575.1. NCBI lineage: Eukaryota > Metazoa > Chordata > Amphibia > Caudata > Ambystomatidae > Ambystoma > Ambystoma mexicanum. The sequence goes on from NC_090932.1 coordinate 1,267,018,377, forward strand.
TATTCTTGACTTATTCATTTATTTTCAAGTTGTTCCTCAGTGCATATTGTTTGGAAACAGTTGTGAGGATGCAGAACTAAGGCCAGACACAATGGTGGCATGTTTTCGGGCTGAAACCTTTATCACTCAAGAATGGGTTACCCTGCCTCAAAGAAAACTAAGGAAATTGTCAGAATGTCAAAAACTATTAAGTCTGCCACTGTTGTGTCTCAAAAAAGTTTACCTCTGTTCATAACACTAAACGTAAGCCAATGGTGCAAGGATGATCCCTTCCCAAAGTAAAGTGTTCCTTGTAGAAAGGTTTGCAGTCTCTCGGGGTAATGAAAACTTGTGAAAATAAAGAAATGTTCAAAAATGTAGGAGCCCAAGGCTAGGGTCGTAATCCTTTCCCCTAGATTCCTTCTTGTACTACTTTCTCTCCTTTTGGGCCTCTCCGGCCTGTATTTCCTTAAGCAAATGGGAATGGGTAGTTCACAAGAATTTGCTTCTTAGATATCGACTGTTTTATCCATACAACTTGGAGCACTCCTTCTACCAAGCGTAGGATTCCTTTTTAGTAATTATTATTCTCTCATTTTGGGTGCGGGTCCCAGACTCGCAGTACTCAGAATGGCTTGTTTCTCCTGCCAATGGGAAAAGGTCTCTTCAGATTCGTCACTACCTTTCCCCTTATGCAGCTGGTTTCCTCATCTCAATGTGGAAACCCAGACAAAAAATCCACATTGCCCTGTTCTTTACCTTTCCTGTGTTCCGCTCGAAAGCAGTAGGGTTGGAGATAAAGAAACCAGCGCATAATTCTGGTGTTCATGTCTTTGTGGAGACTCATCCAGGTGAGGGGGGAGTGATCAGTAACTGGTTGGACCTTTCTACCAGTAAGATAATACTTTAAATACCCCACCGCCCACTTGATGGCTAGAGCCTGAGGTTAGATTGTTGCATAATTTTATTCTCGCTGGAAGAGATTCTCACTGATGTATAATACTGAATGCTCTATCCCCTTGTATTCCTGGGACAAGACGGCCCCTAGATGATCACTCTTTGAAGCGTCGGTTTGAAGAATACATTCTTTGGTGAAGTTAGCTGGGCACTACAAAGGATAAGCTTCAAGGTATTCAAGCCGGCCTGATTGGTTTTGTCCCACTTGAGTTTTTTGGGTTCCGCTTTCTTTAGTTTGTCGGTAAGACAGGAGAAGATGGAGGAGTAGTTTGGTCTGAACCGCCTATAATATTTTGCCAATAAAGGCTGTTGGATCCCGTTTAGTTTTTGGTACCGGGGTATCCTGTACTGCTCTAACCTTTTTTATTTTGGGGTTGTGGCAGCCCATTGCTGACAAAAACAACCAAATACTTGATGGCCAGTTGAGCCAGATGGCACTTTTTTAGGTTAGCGGTAAGGCCAGGTTTCTTCAGACCCCTGGTAACCTCATAGAGGTGTACTAAGTGCTCATCCCAGGTTCTCCTATGAATAACTGTCATCCAAGTAGGCCCCGCAAAACGGAGAGTGGAGAAAGCGGTCTTCTCCCTGTCTGCTGGATTCACTGACACCTGCCAGTAGCCCTTAGTTAAATCAACCATAGAGAGAAAAACTGCAGATCTCGGGCATGGGCTAGTTGTCGAACTGGGATAATGCGTTTAACTCTCTAAAGTCAATACAAAATCTCCACGATTGATCTGGTTTTGCTACTAGGACTATTGGCGAGGATCAGGGACTCTGCAACAGTTCTATTATTTCGGAAGCTAGCATTGTCTCCACTTCCTGACAGACTACTTCTCCACGGGCTTCCAGAATTCAATGGGGTTTTAAATTGAGAAATTTATACAGAGGCGTACGGATATAATGGAAAAACCCTTTTACTCTCCCTGGTTCGCTGTCAAAGACCACTGGGAACTGGTTTAACAGAGTCTGAATGTCCTATTTGTTATTGGGTGACAGATCAGCAGGAACTAGGTTGATCCCATTTACTTCATCTGCCAGGAGACTGGCTATCAATACAGAAGTTGTTTCAGCTGGATCCTCCCTCCACTCCTTTTACAGATTGATGTGATAAATCTTTGTTTTGGCCGTTCTATCTAGCTGTGATATCCGATTGTGCTCTAGCACCATGAAGCGTCTCTTGTGCTAGTTGGAATTACCGATAAAGATCTCAGACCAAATAACTGGACAGACTCTGAAAATATGACAAAATACTACTTTATTCTCAATTCAATAAAGCAGGGCGAACTGACGTACAACGGACTGATGCTCACACACAAAGTTGATTATACAGGGGTTATATATATATTGTCTTGGGAGTATATCTCACAGGCAACATGCTCGCCTTGGAGGCAAGACGACATAGAGCAACACAAGTTCGATCGCCGGGTTTAAGCTTAGAAACCTCTGGCTATTAAGCGCGTTATAAATAACCAATTACAATATGCCCCAATATGCGTAATCTATTACGTCTTCCTATGTGACAAACAGTAAAACCTATTCACAGGAAGGATTTGTTAGGGGAACATATGTTCCTATGGAATATATATGGGTTAGTAAACATTGGCTGCCCCTTTTCTGTACGGCACGCCTCAACCTACCCTTAAATATGTATAATACTGAATAAAGCAAAGGAAATGGCTGCAGATTGGTTTTTGCAACATTGTATAGCATGTTCCCCAATAGACGCTCTGATTGGTTGGCATGCTCCCCCAACCTTGGACTTCCAGCTCGCTAGCAGCATGGAAGCAAAATGAATCACAGGTGCTCGAGTCACGGCAGATTACTCCCCAATTTCCCAATTAGTCCATCTTTCATCAGTCCAACCATAAGCCAAAGCTTCTCGTCCGTAGTTGACCTTGTAGTCTGCTCTCTGTTCTAGGACATTCAAGGGTGTGCAAGCACATCACTATCGCCATACGAAGCTTGATGAATAGCCCTTGTTTTCAACTTCTGTATCACGTGTGAGGAGACTGCAAATGTGTCCATTTCGACCTCCTATTTACTGTTTGATTTATTTATACTGGATGTTCTTGCTCCTCCTCTAGGCACTGAGAGGATAGCTCAGGGACAACACCCTCACCTTGGAAGCAAGATGACGCGGAGCAACACAGGTTCGATCCCCGGGTCCGCGCTTGAATGGGGAGACACCTGCGGTCCTATTAAATCGTTCTACTAACCCATCAGTTTGTGGGTGATACACTGAAGTTCTGACGGTTTCTATCTGTAGAATATCTCTTAGTCTGGCCATTTACAAGCCGACTAATAAAAGTTGTTCCCTGATCAGTCAGGATTTCTTTACGAAGGCTACTCGGGACAAGAAGGGAAGCAGGTGTTTGAGAATTTGTTGTGAAGTGTTCAATCTCAAAAAGAAAGCCACTGGATATCTAGTGGCATAGTCATATAACTAAGATATATACCGGTTTCCTAACTTGCAAGGTTCCAGAGAGTCAACAGTGTCCATCCCTATCATTGAAAAAGGTATATCAATAATGGTAAGTGATTGTAAGAGAACTGATGTGGGAGACTGAATCCTGATCTTCTGACAGAGTGGATAAGTCAGAATGAAGTTTTTAACCTCTGCCCACTCTCCTTTGGCTATGTTGTACTACAATTTGGGAGTGGGGAGTCACATCTGGTCTAGCATCGCCCCTATATAGTGAGCCATGTTTAAGAAAAGAAAATGGACCCTCTTTAGTTTTTCTTTCTTGCTCAGGAGTAACTTTGAGGAAGGTCTCTGCTAACACTGGGTCATTACGCTGTGCAAAGACCAGATCAGGGATAATTTCCATGTGATCTTCACCAGGGGCAATCAGGGGTACTTTCTGGCTCTATATCTGCCTCCCCGAAACCCTTGGTTCCTCTCTCAGTATCTTCTAGTTTGATATTTTCTACTATTTTGAGGAACAGGGCTTTCTCCAAAATACCTTGAGCCACTTTGTCCCCCGACTGGATGTGATAGGGTTGCTTTCCATTGTTTTGTAGTAGTATTTTAACCCTCATTCTCTAAAATCTCAGTCTCACACCTGCCATTACATCCAGGCCATACTTCCAAGCCAGACGGACTTTCCGGCCAGCCTGATGTATGTCCCAGAGGGGGGGATCAGTACTAAATGTGTTGGTATTATTTATCTTTCGATGGCTTCTAGGTCTGTTTCCCTTCTACTGGAGAGATCACATCCTATTGACTCATTAGTGGTGACTGAGGGAGAACTAGCATGCTCACTAAGTTTAGTAAAAGTAAGGGTTCTCCATGGTTGTATAAAGCAGGTCTGATCCCACTTTTAACACCATATGTGACGGTGCAGAAATAAGGCTCGGACATAATGGTGGCATGCTTTTGGGCAGAAACATGTATTACTCAAGAATGGGTTGGAAAAATGCCTAAACCAGGAGGGGATGCTCTGCCTCAAAGAAAACAGAGGGAATTGACAGATTGTCCAAAACTAGAAGTCTTTCACTGTCGGGTCTCAGAAAAGCCTACCTCTGTCCCTAACTGTGCAAGGATGATCTCTTCACAAAGTAAAGTGTTCTATGAAGATCTAACCAAGGGAAAAATTCCCAGTCTCTCAGGTAATAAAACTGGTGACAAAAAAAATGTTCACAAATGTAGGACTCCAAGGCTGGGGTTGTAATATTTTTCCCTAGATTCCTTCTTGTATTTTCTTAAGCAAAGGTCAATAGGTAGGTCACAAGAATATGCTTCTTAGATTTCTACTGTTTTATCCCAACAATTTGGAACACCCCTTCTACCAAGCGTAGGATCCCTTTTTAGTGAATTTTCTTCTCTCATTTTGGGTGCAGGTGTCTGACTCGCAATATTCAGAACTGCTTGATTTACTCTCCTTGTTAGGCAGAAACCTGTGCAGTTCCCTTTGGGAACACTGCAAAAGATTTAGGACTACAGGTGTTAGCAGTAAACCCACTTGGTAGCAGTCTGTACCACCCAAATTCACCTGGTAGCTGTGGCTGAGCAGTCAGACTTCCCTCAAGAAGAGTTAGGCAGTATGTAAAGTATACACAATAGGCACTCGGATACAATAACACAAGCAAACACTGACCAGAGCTTTGGTATCAAAGTATATAATTATTTATTTAAAAACACACGTTTGAAACACTCCAGCACTCTTATTGTAAAACACTCTAAACACAGTTACTATTATAATATATACAACCCTTATTCCTTATCAGATAAGTCTTAGTTAACACCACTTATTTCCATACAGAGGTGAGCGCTTAACTATAGATGGCACTCCAATAAGTTCCTGAAGGAGGGAGGGAAAAAGACAGAATATGGAAAGATGCACCACTCTAAGATTTAGGAACACTATTCGCAAGGCAGGAGAGCAAAAGTCACTTGTGAGCCAAAGTCCATAGGCTGGGCCCCCTCTTAGAGAGAGCAGAGCACAAATGCGCCCAGGATCACACAGTTACACTAGGCTTAGAAAGTCTTGCAGAGAGTTTGAAAAAGAGTTTAGAGAGGCTCAGAAAAGTTTGGCCAGGGTGTCCCAGGCTAACCCAGGTTCGAAAGCCGGGGGCTAAATCTACCCCGTACAGTCGGTGGCAAGGGAAGCCAGGCGGGACACGGTACCTTAAGTGGGAAGGATCCTCCAGCGGTGGCAGTTGTTCCTGGCAGCGATTGCAAGTCTCGTCGTCGTCCAGGGGAAGAGAAGATCTCGACTTGGAGGAAAGATGAAGGTCATTGCACTGCCAGGGAAGAAACCAGCCGCAGAGTTTTCAGGTTAAAGGTATTACCCTTTATTTTGCGGTCGTGGTAAAACGTGGTATTCCGGTTGCCGGGGTGCTTGGCACAGGCAAGGCGGCCACGAGATGCGTCGGGAAGGCGAAAAGACGGTGAAACTGGTTATCCCCACCAGTCAAAGGAAGAAGACTCTCCGGCGGGATATCTCCTCTGTCGTTGGGAAAAAGTGGTGAGATGGTCCAGCAGGGCTCCACTGGTGGTGTCGTCGTGGCAGGTCGGCTCAGCTTCTCCCTCTTCGGATTCTTAGGTCCTGTGGCGACTTCTGAAGTTCCAGTCCCCAAAGCCCTGCTTTTATGCAGAAAACCCCCATTCACTCAGCCTAGCTGTCACTCAAACATGCTAAGTGGTGAGCCGGCCAGCTCACCACTTGGACCAATCAGGACGGAGTGCGACTTGAGTTGCCTAGGCAACTCAGTCCAGGGTGCCTAAATCCCCCTCCACCCCTCCTAAGTACCCCAGACAGAGTGGCACCACTTTGGAGGGCTTCTGTGGAGAAGCCCGCCAAAAAGTGGAACAAAGGGCTTGACTAGGGTTGGAGTCATAGAAGAGAAAACAAACGCCATTTTAGAACCGAGTTTTGGCAAAAAATATCAACCGGAGAATTAATAATAATTAAATAAACCAGCGGTATGTTCGAGGCTATCGTAATTAAATAAATAAAGATAGTAGCCTCGAACAATGGGAAAATCCCATAGAGAAATATTTGCGGTTGAATATAAAAAGCAGTATCCACTGCCACCAGCCAAAACTCGATCAGGGGGGACGCAGACGTGACCCCTCGACTAACAGACCCAGGGGCAATCGAATTGCCCCAGCCAGTACGTCCACAATATGATGGTTTGTACTGGTTCTGTTCAGAATTTAAGACTAGTGAAGTCAATGGTGACTTTACAGACCCTGGGAGACAGTAGTCAGTCCCAGGGTACGGAGTCTATACTGGGGGGTCACTATGACACCCCTGTGTTACTGCACTGAGGGTGCTGTGTAACACACATCACAAAAACACATGAAGCCCTATGGAGTAAAAGACCCCATAGCCCATTAAACACATCTAGAGTCAAGGAAACACACTCAAATCATGCTCAAGAGTGAGGGTAAAAGAGTCTCACTCTTGGCAGGAGAAAGAATTAAAACCCAAAAAATCCAGCAAAGCTGCTGGGGGACTAACTAGGTTAGGAAATTCAGCCTAAACAGAGAATTCTCCCTTACACTCCTGCCAAGCACTTGTCCCCTCGTGGACTGTCTCTCTTTGGGTGCGGGTCCCAGACTAGCAATAATCTGAATGGCTTTGTTTTGGTTTCTCATATGGGTGTGTCTCGCAAACTCACAATATTCAAAATTGTTCTGTTTCTCATATGGTTGTGGGTCCAAGACTTGCACCTCATTCCCAGGGTCCAAGACCCTCTTATTCCAGCTTCTGCCTTCACCCCCCTTGCTTCTCCGGACCTCCAGCACCTCCCGGGTAACCTGCGTACCTGTTTGCTGCTTCTTTGTAGGTTCAGGCGTTTCCCGAGCAGCTTCTTCATCTCTCGAGGCTCCAGTTGCTTTCGGGGCTCCGGCATGGTTTGCAGAGGTTCAACGGGCCTCTCCTTCTCCCCGGCGGTGTGTCCTCTCGCTCTGATGCTTTGCTGGTGCCTGGGATGCCTGGAGGTGTTAGTCAGCAGCATCCCGAGCAGCCCTTTCTTCCTGGACTACGCCCAGGTTCTCCTCCGCTCACGGCTTACCCTCTGCTGGCTTTTGTCTGCACGGCCTTGCCGAATTCCTCCTTGGAGGACAACTCTTTCTGTCTCAACTGAGCTCCGTTTAAACTCACGCGCTGGATCATGGAATCGCGTTGGGCCAATCACATATCGTGAGAAGCTAGAGCATTCACTTTGCTTCTCCAGAGCGATCCTTGGACTCCTGGTCATTTTCTTCTTCTCAGTACTCCAAATAGAGGCATATGCAGCATACTTGCAATTCTCTGAGGTTTTACTCTGCTCAAGTATATTTGGTTGGCTGAGTTGACAATAGCACATATTGGTCCTATCAAAAGAAAGGGAAGGAGGATTTAGCATTGGCGAAGGATGTAGGTGTATTGACATGGGGGAATACAGCATTCTCTGGATATGATTGTCCCCAATCCCATAAGGGGCTTCCTCACCCATATGATCCTCCCTCGGTGCACCACCCACAGGGGACTATTGTATTGTGAACACACCACCCTGGCCCTATGGGGAAAGGTCTCCCACTAGGGGAGAAGGGATGACATTCTCAGATTCGTCACACAGTCTAGTTCTTTGTAAGCCAATCTGAGTTGCATCAATCAGAATAAAGTGATCAGTGCATGACGGCTATGAAATGTGGGAAATTCCTAGTTTTCCCGGTAAGGAATTACAAGAATTGAGGACCTAAGTAGGACAGGTAAAGCTTGAATACTGTCTGGCCTTCTCTGAGGCCAATTGTGGTATCAATTTCTTTAGAGACCTGCCATGACCTATTCAAACATATCATAATCTTGGTTACCTTATGTAGCAACATTATCATTTTTTTTAAGTCCCTCTGAGATGCCCCATCTTTTTAGTTTCTGCCAAAGGGATGGTCTAAGACCAACAACCAAAGCCACACTTAGGTCTAGACAAGTCAGGATTATAGGGGTGTTACCACTCTTGAATATCCTTTCCTTCAAAATTGACAGAGTAGTTTAAACATTCGCATTCCCCATCCCAACCCTGTTTGGCATGATTTAATTATGTCAGTCCCCGCAATCCACTCATCCAAATGTTGCACAATCAGTGCAGCTATAATTATACTTGAAACGTCCAAGAGTGCTATTAGCCAAAAGTTAGATGGATTTAACTTATCCCCCTTCTTGCATATGGGTAAGATAAATGATTTATGCCATGAAGATGGAATTTTCTTTCTTCTACGTCCTTGAAAAGATGTTATAACATTTCTGACCACAATATGGGGTTACTTTTCAGCAAGATGTTGGTCATGCCATCGAATCCTACTGCTCTGGAGTTTTTCAATATTTTTTTAACCCAAATTTTTATGTATGACCCCAAAAATGTGTTATACCAGTCTAATAGTTCCCATTTTGTTTTTCTTCAAAGAAAACTGATTTTATTGGTATTTCAACAAATATAATGCACTACCCTCAACCCCCCCCTTTCCGCCCCTCCCTCCACCCTCGATTACTAAAAGAACAAAGTTGACATCTTGGTGGCTCTGTCCCAACCTGACCAACAACTTCTTCAAACCAGACCCAACAACCGTAGTCTATGCGGGTACAAGTTATCCCGAAAGTCATTTTGGCGGAACAGCAATACTAAGTCCCAATCTGCTTTACATTTGTGCTGTTCTCCCTGGATTGAATATGTCACCCATTCGAGGGACACAAAGTTCCAAATCTTGGCAGTCCATGCATGCTCTGTAGGGGCTTTGCTCTGTTTCCATTTGTGTGCCACCAAGAGCAGGGCTGCAATGCTAAGGATCATGTAGGCCTTCTGTTGTGCTTTGGAAGGTTGGAAGGATCTCAACACATCCCACCCATCCCAAGCATAGTCTCCTCAAAGATCCTTTGTATTTGGGGCCCAAAGATGTCTCCCCTAGCCACATTAATCTTATCTCAGAAGGGCCGTATGCCCATGCATCCCCACCAGGTGTGCTCCCAGATACCGACCTCCCCACATCCCCTCCAGAATTCATTGGATACCGCAGGATAACACATGTAGTTTCTCTGGGGTAAGATATCACTACACCATGACCTTGATCCACATTTCTTGAATTTGGATTGCCTGTGTAAGTTTGGGTGTACTCTGCCCTAGCTGCGTCCATTGCTCCCCTCTCTATTGGATGACCCAAGGTAGCCCCCCACTGCTTCATATAAGATGATTCTGGCTGTATCAAAAAGTCTGTGAATATTTTATATAGTGCTGCAATCATGTGGCTGTCCCTGGAATTAGTTGTCACATATTTTTCAAAAGGGTTGAGGACCTTGGTCGCAGCCTTCCTGTTCGTTGGGGCCATCAGCCAATGTTGCTGATGCGAACACCTAAATCTCTCCCCTCTCCTAGCTCGAATTCCTGCTTACATTGTATAAATGATCTAATACCCTGGCCCTGCACCATGTTTCTCAGTTTTGGGCACCCCGACACCTCCGATCTAGCGAAGGCCCCTTGCTCCCCTCCTGGTTTAAACTGGGGATTTCGCAAATAGCAGTGTCAGAATTGAGGGAAAAGTCGTCTAACCCACTTGGTGCACCAAGGTGTCCCATACCTCTCCCACCAGGGCTGTGATCCTACTATGGTACATATTTCTGGGTCTGTCCTTCATGGGACACCATAGAACCTCCAAAGGCCTGCCCACTACAGCTCTATCCATCCTCTGACATATCTTATCCTGGTTTCCCGTGAACCATTCCTGAACCACCCGCACTTGGGCCACTAGATGGTGCCGTTGGAAGTTTGGAACCCCCCAGCCCTCCCCTGTGAGTCAGTGCCATTAGCGTGTTCCAAGATACCCTCTGCTTTTTTCTATTCCATATGAACCCCCTCATCAGTTTATGTAATTTCTTAGAGTTTCTGCGGAACTGCTACTTGAAGGGCTTGGAAGTACTACAATACCTTAGGAAGGATCACCATTTTGATGACATTAATCCCCCCAACCATGATATCCTGTAAGGAACTCGTGCTGGCAACAGTAAAGACAGAGACAAGTGATCACAGTTCAACAGTGTTTATTAAACTGTATAAATGGGTGAGAAAAACGCCTAATCTAAATCTAACATGCGAGCAAGCTACGACCAATAAGACAGTCCTAGTGGCGTCTTGTCAAATAAAAAGGGCCTATACTAAAATAACCTATTGCCAATCCTTACCGCTAAGTTACAAAATAGTGTGGGCTAATGTTCACCAAAGAAGAAAGGAGTGTTCACAAAATGATAAGTCAGGATGGTATGGCTGGAGTCTCCCTGCCCCACGTTTTCAAGCACGGAACAAGGGGGGGACTTTTGAGCACAGCACACTCCTGGGCCTCGCTAGCACAAGGTTACAGTTCAGTTCCAAAACATCTGCGCCTTGTGTGGCCAAGTCTCGGTTACCCAAAGTCTCTTGCCTCAGAGGACCTGAAGTGCTAAAAAAACAAACAATAAGTTCCTTCAATTTATCTTTCACATTGGGCAATAACCTTTCTCCTTAGGATTCCTCTCTGTTGGGTTTCAATCCTTCTCTCATTGTTGTCCTCCCTCTGTTAGGTCCACTACAGCCTTTCTGACACAAGTTCAACAATCATTCACTGTGGCCATCCCTCGGCCGGGTTTACTCTTGTCAACACAATGTTGTCGGGTGTTTTAGGCTTCACCCCGATTTGCAGGCATCCCTCATCCGGGTTCACACTTGCCAGATACACAGTTCAACTTGCTTTCACAGTACAGGATTCACTCTAGTTAGCTCTCTGTTAGGCAACGTTTGTATGCAGTACCATTTGGGACCACTACACACAACTAGGACTACAGGTGTAAGCAAAACCAACCTTTGGTATAAGTCTGTACTACACAGTTTTGTGGTAGCGTTGCTGAGAAGCCAGGCTTATCTCAAGAGGAAATTGAGCTGTAACAATGTTACAAAGAGGTCTATAATTACAAGTATTTAAATAGACTCTTATACTCAAGGTTTCTTGGTAAAACACGTATTAATTTATTTCACAGTCAGTTATAAAACATTCACTAGAAGGAGGCAATCTATATCACACAAAATATACTTAATTACTTCACAATATCAGGTTCTGAGGCATTTAAACTACTTTGAAGGAGGAGAAAATGGCATTCAGAGCATTTGAAGTAGGAGCAAAAAGGCATATGGTAATACAACAAATATTTCAGTTACTCTTAAACAGTGCAAATAGTTCCCCAGAGGAGTTGATTCAATGCAATAGGTTAGGCCAAAGTTAATGGGCTAAAGTCTTGTATATGATAAAGCAGTTCTGGAAGTTAAACGGAAAAGTCTTTTCCAAAGTTCTCAAAAGTAGTTCGTAAAAGAAAGATCCATATGTTTGGTCACAAGCGGACTAGTCCTACAAGTTGCCAAAGTTTCAAGCACTTTCGTAGTGAGAGGTAAGTTCTCTCGGTCGGGTTTTCACAGTACCTTACAATGAAAAAAAAGATGTAGCGGAAGACGTCTGTTCCTGGCAGTTCCTGCAGATCTTGATGTTCCTGAGCCTCAGTCGTGGGGACAAGAGGGAGGATGTTGGGGGTGGGGGGGCTCCTGCACTGCACGGGGACTGGTCGAAAAGCTGGCAAAGGCAAATCTTCAATTCTGGTAGCTGTAGTCAAGCACACAAACTGGTGACCTTCTCCCTGGCTGTTCGGTTTCCTGCAGCACTCTGAGGAAAATACAACCAGCTCCGAGAATGGTATCCAGATGGCTTACAAGTTTATTGGTCCCACCAACTCAAAGGGAGAAGTCGTCCTTGAGGGGCTTCTCTGTCGAGATGAACTTGGTGATTCGGACCTGCAGCAGGGCTTCACCGGGCAAACCAACGGTCCAGGAGTTGCAGCAGACGTCCTCTTCCCACTCGTCTTCGGTTCTTTCGTTCCATTGGTCGACTCTGCCTTCCAAGCCAAGAGACTCTCCTTTTATCCAGTTTCCTCCCATTCATTCCAGCTTAGCTGCCACTCACCCAGCAGGGTGGCTGTCCTTGCCGGACAGTCAGCCAGCCAGTCACGCCGGAGTGTATTTGGGTCTCCTAGGAGACCAAGCACAGGGAGTTTCGGGCACCTCCCTCACTTCCTGCTCACCCCAGACACTCGGGCGCCAGAGGCGGTCTTCAGTCCTGAAGCCCACCAAAGGCGTAGGAACAAAGGTACCAAACCTGGTTTGGCACACAGAGACAAACTCTAGAAGGACCTTTCCAAAAACGAAATGGCGAAAAAAGAAGACCGGGACCCGTTTAAACAAAGGAGGCTCAGACGCCATCTTGAAAAACATGGCTCCCGTGATTTAACGCTTCCGGTGTTCGTAGTCGGGAAAAATCATGCTAGTTCATTGTAAAACCACTGCCACCAGCCATTTTGAGAGGAAAGGGTAGCATTTGACTGCTACATGAGTTTCTAGACCTAGGGGATACTAAGTAACCCCTCCAGCACTCTATTGTAAGATAGGGTGTGCTGGGTCTAGGAATTTGGAAAAGACTAGTAAAGTCAATTTCACTTTACTTTCTCTGGGAAACAGTAGTTTATCCCAAAGAAGGTATTTAAACCTTGGGACCACCTGAAAGGCTTCCCTGTGTCACTGCACTGAGGGTGCTGTGTGACACACATGAAAAGATGATGCCTATGGAGTTGTCTAAAACTCCACAATCGAAGAACACAAGAGTAAAACACACATCAAAATTCATGAGAGAGTGGGGAAAAAAGGCTCACACTCTCCAAGTAAAAAAATCAAGTCCTCAAAATCCAGCAAAGTGGCTGGGGTTCTCTAAGGTGAAGGGAATTAGCATATTTATGGGAATTCTCCCTAAAACTCTCCCCTTGTCATCCCTCCGTCGGGTTCATATAGCCACTCTATCACAATGTTTACAATCTCATCAGAAAGCGGGGGTCTCCCTTGCCCTAGCTTTCTCTTGGTTTATCACAATACAGGATTTACTCTTCTTAGCTTTCCCCTTGGCATCCCTCTGTTGGGTTCACATATCCATTTTTAACACAGCTCATGATTTGATTTTTTCCCTCATCAGAAATCGGGGTTTCCCTTCTCCTAGCTTTCTTTCGGCATTCCCCTTTGTCAGGTTCACTCTTGCCTTATTTCACAATATTCACAATCGTATCAGAAAGCGGGGTTGGGGGATTCCCTTCCTTTAGCTTTCTCTTGACAAATGGGTCAGAGACTTTTGGATTTGACGTGGCCCTTGTAGGACCACTCTGACACCTCACATCGGCCTCTCGCAAGGCTTCCTGGTACTTTTAGTTGTACCACAAAGGAGTCAGCCAGCAAGCGTTCTTCTAATGAACACTTCTACGGCGCCTGACCACTCTGCATCTGGCCCTTAACTGGGCTTTCCAAAAGATCAAACACACACACGTTTATTTATTCAGAAGTCCTTGCGTGCACAATATGTTGCCAATTGCAACCTTCAGCTCAACACAGTCTGGCTTACTATCAGCCCCCTCCAACTCACCGGCTGTGTTGGTGTTGAATTCCCTGGTGTTTCTTGTCTTTGAAGTCAAGGACGGTACCACGGTAGCCAGCGTACCTCTCCGCCTGGGTTCTCAGCGCGGGTATGCCCTGTGCACCATTGACATCCGCTATGCCGCACACCAGCTGTAACTCCCAGTCTTATGATTCCTTCTATGGAGACTTTGCGGGTTTGGGTTGAAAAGGGCAAGTGCACGTCCCTCCTTGTCGTCCTTTCAGGTCTCACTGCCTTTCTTCTCCGTTTGAACTGCCGGTCCGGAATAGCTGCTTCCTCGTGCGGTTGGCCTTGCTCGTTGTGTGCTCTTGTGCTCCGTCTTTTATCCCTGTGGGGAAGGGAAAAGGCTGTTAGGTATGTGTAGTTGTTGTCAATTGCCTGACCCTTGGGTTGGGACATGTCGATAAATGGTTTTGGTATTAGTCCATCGTTTGTCACAGTGTAAGAAAGTGTTTGTGTTGGAAAAGGGTGGGTAGATTTCTAGATATCCTACGGGGTAGGATGGGGAAAAGATTTAATAAGGAAGGGAATGGTTGGTCAACTCAGAAAGGTGAGATTTGTAAGGTTTGTGAAATGAATAGGGTGATTGTGGGAATGGTAGTGTTTTGTCAACGTATACTGGGAGTTAGGGAAATAATAATCAGAGGGATGTGGAGAGGATTGACGTGGAGGATTTGGGTAGGAAACAGAAAAACAGGGATTCTGGGAGATGTGGTTTTTGAGTGCAACAGGATTTGGGCTCCTAGGGGATTTACCAGATATGAAGGAGTTGTTGGATTTTGGTAAGGGAGATTCTTTGGGTGGAAGGGAGGTAGATGTGGAATAACCTACAAAGGCCTCAGGGACTTCGTCCTCCTCGCCTTCGTGCCTGGTATAATACTAAGTCTCACCTAGGGTATTCCCCCGAGCATAATCCCGGGCTCTCCTACCCAGGTGATCCTCGCTCGTCTGTCCCCAGGGTTGGGATCTGAGAGCGCCAGCCCTTCCCTGGCCACCTGAATAAGGGATTCTTGAGGTATGCTTGGGAGAATACCCTCAGGTTTCTCACAGTCCCCTCTCAGCAAGCAATTGCTTCACCTTCTCTAGTATAGGAGAGTAATTGGCACGATAAAGGAAGTCAATGGATTTGGTGATGTGTACTAAATATCGGATACTCTGATCCGTCTTCTTGTACTGGTGCGACTCTCGCGCCCCCTGCACCTGAAACTCCCTCGGGGACAGATTCATCAATTCTGATTTGTGGGCATTGATTTTGAGGCCTGAGATAGAACCAAACTTCCTAAGCTCCTTGGAGATGGTCAGAAACGGCGAATCCAGGTCTGTGATTGTAAGGAGCATATCATCCGTGAAGAATATCACTTTGTGCTATTCGTCTCCAAAAGTGATTCCCTGAATGTCCTGCCCCGTTCTTATATGTTCTAGCAGCGGCTCCAAATGGATAGTGTATAGGAGCAGGGATACAGCGCACCCCTGTTTGCTACCGCAGGAGAACTTTATCCCTTGAGATAGGTGGTCGTTAATGGCCAGCTGCAAAGTGGGCATCTGATAATTGGCCCGGAATATCCTTAGAAATGTGGATCCAAAATCCATAACCTCCATTGTATGGAATCAAAAAGGACCACTCTATGCGATCAAATGCCTTTTCAGCATCTGAGGCAGGGTTTTTGGTTTTGTTGACTTTCTCTATTAGGCGACAGACCCGTCTCATATTATTGAATGTCTGCCGGTGCCTAATAAAGCCTGACTGATCTGGGTCAGTCAATTTGGGCAGTACCTTTTCCAGCCTAGTTGCCAATATTTTAGTATATAGCTTTGCGTCTATCTTAATAAGGACAATGGGATGGTATGACCCGCACAGCGTGCGCTCCTTACCAGGTTTAGCGAGCTGCACCACTTTTGCCTCCTCAGTATTCTGGGTAATGTGCCCGAGGTTCCCGAAGGAGTTTAATAGAGACACCAGCACCGGAACCAGCGATTCCTTGAATGTCTTATAAAATATTGTGGGGAAACTGTCCACTCTTGGGGCCTTATTAATTGTTAATGGGCAAGGATGAAATTGCTACCCCCACTTCTTCAGGCGAGATGTCCCCTTCCAATTTCTCCATTTTCCCTGGTGCAATCTTCTATAGTGAGCAATGTGATAAATCCAACCCCTGATCCTCTGCTACCAGAGAGTCCAGCGTATAAGGTAGAGTACAATTCTGTAAAGGCCTTTGCTCCCTTACTCCTAGGCTTTGCTAATGCCACGTTTACTTACAATTATGTGCCAGCTATCGTGAAGAAAGTGACTGTCACCACCCTGATAAAAAAAAAGAGGTCAGGATTACAAAAACGAATGTATCTTTTTTTATTGAAATTGAGATTGGTTAATAAATTGGCAACTATCCAGTTGCAAGAATATGTAGAGAGCCATAAAATTCTACACCCTAAGCAATTGGGCTTCAGATCATCACATGGTACAGAGACCAGCCTCTTGGATCTGCAGTCAGAAATGGTCAATATTATAAATAGGAGCAAGTCGGGGCTGCTGATGTTATTGGATTTATCGGCAGTCTTCGACCTTGTAGACCAGGAAAAACTATTAACTAAGCTGGCAGATCATGGAGGGTGCTCTAATGGAGCCATTCATTGGATTAGGTATTTTCTCTTGGATAGGAACTCTAAAATATTATGGGATCACGAATGCTCGAAATCAGAGATAATCTAGTGTGGTGTTCCTCAGGGAGCGTGTGTTTCCCCTGTTTTATTTAACATATCCTGCCACACTTTATGCGATGTCTTAGACGCACTGGGGGTGCCTTTGTCAAATAATGCCGATGACACCTAACTCATTATAGAGTTGAGCGGGTTCTATGACAAAGATCTGGAAAATGTAGAAAAGTATATCAGGCTGTCCAGGTTTGGATGACAACACATGGTCTCTGCCTTAATGCATATAAAACGGAGTTCCTAATCTTTTGTCTTCTCAGGCACAGGCTAAACTTGCAAGCTTGTATGAGGGCTTCAGAGAAAATGGTGGGTTTATTAAAGGCAACTCATCACATTCCGCGACCTTGATTGATAAAAATTTAGTTGCAGCGTCTGTGTTGCACTAGCTGGAGGAATAGAGTTCGAAGAACCCGCCTCTAAGAAACTGGTAAATTAGTAGGTCCTCCTGCATAAAAATTGCGCCACACTTTTAGTTTAGTGCTTCCAGAAATTGTTGTTTTATTAACACACACAATTGTAGGATGATTCTGACAAATAGCCCTTTACGGTAACACGTGTTTCGGCATCTAACCAGTGCCTTTCTCAAACCAGGGCTGTACGTATTTCGTAACATATATTGGATGAATAGTGGTTAATCATCATCATATAAGATACACAAACACGAATTCAATTGGTGGATATGGCAAAATGGATTACAAAAAAAAATATATATAAAAAGATGTATATAAAAAATATATATATAAAAATGTATGTTTTAACAAGTGTTAGTGTGAAACAGAGATGAGGGATGGGTAGAGGGAAGGAGTAAGCGATACATATGAGAATTAAAGGGAAAAAACAAAGAATTTTGATTAACATTATACATTTGTGTCACTTGATTTCAAGTCACTACTAACTTTGCGGTAGTTTAAACAAACACTCACTTGGATCATGTTATGTACATGCTGCATGAGCTTACTTATAAAACGATCAGCTTAGACTTGCCTCTCTTTTCTCCATTTTATACATTCAATTGTGCAGTTTGGACAGCAAATAATAAGAATCAATGATTTACCTCTGTAAAATATCGACTGTTTTATGCGGTCTCTTGCAATAGTATTAACCGGGTTAAGTCCCTAAATGCAAAAATGAATTATAATTAGATCCTAACATTTTCCCTGTTATACTTATGATTGCTACAGCAACACTTATGTCTCATATTATTCACAACATGATGCATGGCAGAACATAAGGGCTCAACTTGATTACAAAAGAGTGTTCATATTCTAATGCGAACGTATAGCAAATAAAGTGTTTGTGCCACTATTGTGTTACTGCATGCAATGATCCGGTCACTGAGCGCGTATGTAATATTGTTTTGATTTAGATGTACGTCTGATACGATATAGACGTTTTTGGGTACTTTAGGAGTTTCGTAAACACGAACATGAATGCCTTGCGGCTTGTGCTGATTACTTTTAGCCCAGAAGAAAAACATGTGTCTGAAGCCTTTCTGGCTACGTTCGTGTAACCGGATGCTTGGTAAATCACAACCTATATTGGGGATGCTAAACGAATATAAATCCCGCTCATGGAAATGAATTAAGATTGCGCATAGACATGCTCTTACCGTGTAAACTGAGTTCATCCGCCGCAGCTACCAATTTGCTTGCGAGCCGAACGAAGTCATTTTCTAAATAGAATTTTGTTGATCGTGAGGCGCCATGGCAACGGTTAAGTCCTTTTTTAGTTGTCATTGTTATATCCGCCCTCCGCCCCGCTATGTGGTGATGTAGGGCGTCTTAATAAAAGCCCCGCCCCCGCGCAAGGGAGGCAGTTCCGGGCACAGACTCCAACAACGTGTGTCGTGTCTTTCTTTCACTCCGGCTGGAGCTACGTCACTGAGGCCTACCTCCGAGGCCTACCCCGTTCTGCCTCCGCACAGGGCCGGAACAGAACACTGGCGACGAGGGAACCGGGACCCAGCACGGGCGCTCGGCGCCCGACCATCTCATTCCTCCTGCATCGCACGACCGACCAGTTTTTTCCTGCGAGCCGATGGGACCGCTCTTCGACGCGTGGGCCTACCGCACACGCAAGGTGCATGTGCGTTCACGGCTGTAGACAGTTGAAGCGAGGCAGCGGCCCTATCCGCCAACGGTTTCATAGGTTGGCCTCAACAGGGACCGTCGGGGGACAACGTCACACGACATGGTGACCGGCACGTCCACCCCTGGGCCTAGTACGCCATCCAGAATCGAGGCGAATCTGTCGGTCTCGCCGCCGCCAGCTCGCCCACAAAGCAACTCGACCACGATGATTCAGCCATTCGATCTGTTCACGGATCCATCCTCGGTTGGCCCCCGCTGGCAGCTATGGCTCCAAAAATTTGAGATGGCTATGGAGTGCAAGGATGTAACCTCGTCTAGGAAGATGAGATCGCACCTACTTTTGAACGTGGGGGACGAGGTGCTATGCATTTTCAACGTGCTAACCATCGCGGATGGCCTGGACATCTACCAACGATTGAAGGACGCTCTGACGGCTCACTTTCTCCCGCAACTCAACCCTGACTATGAGACTTTTATATTCTGCACCACGTTTCAGGTGGGACAGGAGACCTTGGATGCCTATCACACCCGGCTCAGGAAACTAGCAATGTCATGTGAGTTCACGGATGTCGAGAAAGAGATCCGGAGACAACTCATCAACGGCATCCATTCCGAGAAACTACGGAGGTTGCTGCTGGGTGAGAGGGGCAACTCTTTGACGCGCATTCTGGAGCTGGGTCGTCAGAGGGAGCTAGCGCATGCCAGGGCCGCTAACATGGGTTTGACTCTGCATAAATTACAGCTAGCCCTCGCGTCATCCATGGTGGCCCAGGTCACGAACAGACAATCCACAAGGGATGAATCCGGTGGTAATTACGCACCGCCCAGATGGCAGCCACGGATCCCGGGGCCCACAGAGTGTGGATGGTGTGGTGGGCTGCGTCACGGACGGCGAAATTGCCCGGCACAAGGCACAACGTGCGGGGCATATGGCAGGAAGGACCACTATGCAAAGGTGTGCCGTTCTTCAGGCGCTCCACTACCGCCTCCGCCGAACCCTCAGGAGAGGAGTGGTCAAAGAAGAAGAAACAGGGAGTCACGAGGCGCGTCGAAGCAAACAACTCTTTGACTGAGGAAGACGGAGATGACATCACAGGAACTCCACTAGACCCTGGCAGAGAGCAGCGGACCAAAGGAAGAAAAGTCTACCTAGCGTCAGCCCTGGATCGAGGGCGTGACACGCAGAAGAAAGGGCTTCAGAGGCGAAAATGCCAGGTCACCCTCCAAAACCAGCAGATATGGATGACCATTGACATGGGAGCCTCAGTGAATGTCATGCCCACGTCCACGTTCAAGACATTGCAGCCGCAACCATCCCTCAAGAACACTGACACTCTCCTGTTCGCATATGGCTGCAAGAAGCCGCTACCGGTAGTTGGCAGATTCCGCACGACCCTCAGCCATGGTGAGAACAGGCTACCGTCCAAAGTGTACGTAGTGAATGCGGGGATTGAATGCCTTCTGAGCGGTGATGCGGCTGAGGACTTAGGGCTCGTACAGTTTGTCAATCAAATCGGGGAAGCCCAAGAGGTCGAGAAACTCCTGGTGCAACACCCCAACCTGCTGAACGGGGATTGGGTGCCTGAAGGGAAAGACAATTAAACTCCACATTGACAAGTTGGTACAGCCAAGGGCTGTCAGACATCGGAGGACCCCATTCCACATGTGCGAGCAGGTGGAGATTGAACTAAAAGTGTTGGAAGAAGCATGTATCATCGAGGTGATGACGGGGCCGACACCATGGGTGTCCCCGATGGTGGTCACAAGAAAACCCAAACAACCGGGGAAGGTCTGCATTTGCATAGACATGCGCCTCCCGAACACTGCCATCAAGAGGGAGCGCCATATCCCGCCAACCCTCGACGAGATTGTGGCTGACCTCACGTGATCGAGGGTCTTCTCGAAAGTTGACCTGAAAGCAGGGTACCATCAGCTGAATCTACACAAGGACTCTCGGTACAGAACGACTTTTTCCACACACTTGGGTCTGCGAAGATACAAGCGGCTAAGTTTCGGCATATCTTCGGCAGCCGAAGTCTTCCAACAGACCATCCAAGAAGTCATCCGGGACATACGAGGTGTCCTCAATGTCAGTGACGACATCCTGATCCACGCCCAGGACAAAGGAGAACACTCGAAAAGGCTAAAGATGCTCTTGGACCGTTTGGAGGCTGCGGGCCTAACCATCCACAAGGAAAAATGCAAGTTTTTCAAGACGGAGATATCCTTCTTTGGCTACAAGTTCAGCAGCTCTGGCATCTCGCCGGACCCCCAGAAGGTCGCTGACATACAGGCCGCAAGTCCGCCCAAGACACCCACCGACGTTCGTAGCTTCCTGGGGATGGCCACGTACTGTGGAAGATTCATCCGAAACCTGGCCACATTGTCGGAACCCCTTTGTGAACTCACAAAGTTCACACGAAGTGGGAGTGGGGAAAAGCTTGCCAAGATGCCTTCGAGAGCATCAAAGAGTCGATGTCTGTAGAGACGAGAATGGCGTACTATGACACCGCTCTTCCGACTTAACTCTACGTGGACGCCAGCCCTGTCGGCCTGGGGGCAATCCTCATGCAGGTCACCAACAAAGGCGAGAAGAGACCCATCGCCTATGCGTCGCGTGACCTCACAGCGACAGAGCAGAGGTACTCTCACATTGAGAAAGAGGCGATCGCCCTACTGTGGGGGTGCCGCCACTTCCACCTGTATCTGTATGGCCGCAAGTTCATGGCGATTACGGACCACAAACCCCTCTTACCCATCTTCATGGGCACTTCCTCGCACCCACCGGCCAGAATGGCCAAATGGCTGCTACACCTTCAGCAGTACAATTTTGAGCTGCTTTATCAACCGGGATGTGGCAACCCGGCAGACTTCCTCTCTAGGCACCTGAGAGCGGCAACGCCACAGGAAGTCCAGGTGGCCGAAGAGACCGAAGAGCACATCTGCCAGGTGGTGCGGGCAATGAGGTCGAAGGCGGTCAGCATTGAGGACATCGCGGAGGAAACATGCAATGACCCCTGCTGCGATTTGATGAAAGATGCCATCATTTTGGGCGACTGGAAGTCATTTATGAAAAACACGCACAACAGGACGGAAGAGGCAAAGGAGTTCCTCACGGGAACATTCACCGTCCGCCAAGACTTGTCGATAACAGACCAGGGGCTGCTGCTCTGCGGAAATTGCATCGTCATTCCACCAGGCCTGCACGACCGGATAGTGGCACTTGCCCATGAGGGCCACCAAGGGATGGCTCGAACGAAGGCTCGCATTCGACACCGAGTGTGGTTTCCACGGATTGACGAAAAAGTGGAAAAACTTGTCAACACCTGCCTGCCGTGCCTCATAACCGGAGCCCCACCTGATCCGGAACCCATCCTATCGGCGGAACGAGGCTTGGGCAGGTGGGACGCAATAAGCATTGACTTCTGCAAACTACGAGAGGGCCTGTACCTCCTGGTGGCAATCGATGGCCACACCCGACACATGGACTCCCAACCACGATCAAAAGTGACAATGGAGCAGCCTTCCAAGGGGTGGAGTTCAAACAGTACTTGCAAGATCTGAACATCAGGTATCGTCACATCATGCCCAGGTGGCCCAAGGCTAATGGGGATGTGGAACAATTCATGAGAACAATTAACAAAGTGTTGAGGCTATGAAAGGCAAATGCCAGCCCGTGGAAGGTCGGCCTCTATCGGTTCCTGAGGAACTACAGGGTCACCCCGCACTGCACAACTGGCGTTCCCCCAGCGGATCTCATGTTCGGCACCGTCATTAGATCGTCCATCCCACATCACCCCAGCAGAGGACCGGACGAGCTGGACGAGGGGCGCACTGATAGAAGACGAAGGGACGCCAATGCCAACATGAGTGCCAAGAGGAGGTCGCGACCATCCAACCACCAGGTGGGCGACCAGGTGGTCATGTTACGGAACCCGACGAAGTCCAAAATGGATTCCCAGTATGAGACTCTCCCATGGACCGTCCGTGAGACACGAGGGACCATGATAACTGCTCAAAGGGGGCATCATCAGGTGACGCGCAACGCGTCGTGGTTCAAGGCGGTGCCGCACAACCTCTGGACTGATGGGGACTGTCCCCAAAAAGATGAGGATTCGTCACTGATCGAGGACGGACCCGAGGATCACCAGGGCGAAGAAAATGCAGGTGACAGAACATGGGAGCAGTGGAGCGAACAGGACCTGGGTGAGCCGGAGGCGGAAGGTGAGAGATCTGATGAGACTGTAGAAACCACATCACGGGGTGGAAGATATGGCCTGAGAACTGCCACTCAGCCACAATCTCGGCTCAAGGACTATGGGCCTCATTCCGAGTATGGCGGTAAGGGATAGCGGCCACCGGTAACGAGACCGGTGGCGGTATTCCCTTACCTCCATACTCCGAGTTCCCTCTGCGCCCTCGCCCTTAACGCCTGCTTTGAGCAGGTGTTAAAGTCGAGGGCGCAAAGGGGCCTCCAAGCCAATAACGGTGACTGTAATGAACGGTCACCGTTATTTGCATCTTCCCCATTCCCATTGAGCCCTATGGGGGCTCATTTGGGAATGGGGAAGAGCCTTGGTGAATGGGGAATTACCGCCCCGCCAACCTTGGAATGGGGCGGTAATTCCGCCATCCACCAAGGCACTGCCGGTCCGGGTACGGCGTCAACCAAGGCGTTAATAGCGCCATTGGTTAGCGCCGTACTCGGAATGAGGCCCTATGTGTGGTAGTGTGGACTTTGAAATTTTTAAAAAGGGAATTGCGTTTGTATTTTGTTATACTCATAAGTAGAAGCCCACTCGTGTGGATGTGTTCCGTTGTGTTTTGTTTATAATAAAGGAGGAATGTTATATCCGCCCTTCGCCCCCGCGCAAGGGAGGCAGTTCCGGGCACAGACTCCAACAACGTGTGTCGTGTCTTTCTTTCGCTCCGGCTGGAGCTGAGTCACTGAGGCCTACCTCCGAGGCCGGAACATAACAGTAATGCACCTGGCGGCCCTGTTTTGAGAAAACCCAATGATATATATACCAAATAATGTAATGAAACTGAATTCGGACAGTACGAAATGGACCTTTGGTGTCCTGGCTTTGTACATTGACATGAAACCTTTTCAAATGTCACATTGTCTGTGATGCATTGTGTATATATCATGTGAAAAGATGGAGAGTATAGAGGCAGAGTAATGTGTATACAAACAAAAACAAAGACTGCGCCGAATCTTCGACTAAGTATTAAATATTAAACCCCTTAAGTGCTAGGCTATTATTGAAGTCTATGTAAAAAGGACGAGTGTACTCGTCCTTGGCACTTAACATTAATTAGTTTAAATAACACTCTAAGTGAGGTTACAAGCACAATTTGAAACTAATTGGCATAGCAGGTTATAGGATTAGGAGTACTCGCAAGCTGGCAGATAAGCAACCTACAACATGTGATCGCTGGGTCTAAGATACCGTAATTCGGTCTATGACACCATTTTAGCACTTAGAGTTTTATTTAAACTAATGAACATGTTAATATTTAATACTTAGTCGAAGATTCGGCGCAGTCTTTGTTTTTGTTTGTATACACATTACTCTGCCTCTATACTCTCCATCTTTTCACATGATATATACACAATACATCACAGACAATGTGACATTTGAAAAGGTTTCATGTCAATGTACAAAGCCAGGACACCAAAGGTCCATTTCGTACTGTCCCAATTCAGTTTCATTATTTGGTATATATATATCATTGGGTTTTCTCAAAACAGGGCCGCCAGGCGCATGACAACTAAAAAAGGGCTTAACCGTTGCCATGGCGCCTCACGATCAACAAAATTCTATTTATGAAATGACTTAGTTCGGCTCGCAAGCAAATTGGTAGCTGCGGCGGATGAACTCAGTTTACATGGTAAGAGCATGTCTATGCGCAATCTTAATTCATTTCCACGAGCGGGATTTATATTCGTTTAGCATCCCCAATATAGGTTGTGCTTTACCAAGCATCCGGTTACACGCACGTAGCCAGAAAGGCTTCAGACACATGTTTTTCTTCTGGGCTAAAAGTAATCCGCACAAGCCGCAAGGCATTCATGTTCGTGTTTACGAAACTCCTAAAGTACCCAAAGACGTCTATATCGTATCAGACGTACATCTAAATCAAAACAAATATTACATACGTGCTCAGTGACAGGACCATTGCATGCAGTAACACAATAGTGGACAAACACTTTATTTGCTATACGTTCGCATTAGAATATGAACACACTTTTGTAATCAAGTTGAGCCCTTATAGTGTTCCGCCATGCATCATGTTGTGAATAATATGAGACATAAGTATTGCTGTAGCAATCATAACAGGGAAAATGTTAGGATCTAATTATAATTCATTTTTGCATTTAGGGACTTAACCCGGTTAATACTATTGAAAGAGACCGCATAAAACAGTCGATATTTTACAGAGGTAAATCATTGATTCTTATTATTTTTTGTTCAAACTGCACAATTGAATGTATAAAATGGAGAAAAGAGAGGCAATTCTAAGATGACCGTTTTATAAGTAAGCTCATGCAGCATGTACATAACATGTTCCATGTGTTTGTTTAAACTACCGCAAAGTTAGTAGTGACTTGAAATCAAGTGACACAAATGTATAATGTTAATCAAAATTATTTGTTTTTTCCCTTTAACTCTCTTTTGTACCGCTTATTCCTTCCCTTTACCCATCCTTCATCTCTGTCTCACACTAACACGCACCCCCCAGGCGAACAGCACCCGCAAAAAAAAAAAACTCTGCAAAGCGGTCAGCACAGAGCCGAGGAGACTGACACTAGCCACAGCGCAGTGTGTCACCTAATTTACCAGGCCTGCAAATTTTCCGATGGGGTGGGGAACCGGACTGCCAACCCCCCTTAACCCAATGGCTTACAACGCACCCCCTCGTCGGACCCGCAGCAAACGGGCAAGCGTGCAACCACTAGCGCTTCAGCCCAGAGGGTTAGGGCAATGCATCTATAGCCGCTGCCCCTGGGTCACCAGCAGACCAACCAGGATCCACGTGCTAAGGGCATGGACTAAAGCCAGGCCTCCATGTGGACGGGCTCATATATACCTACCCCGCCACAACAGAAGATTGCGTGAAAAGCAGAGGAAACACACCAACAACCCACCCCCAAATGGAGACCGGATCCGGCACACCCGCAGCTGAGATCCCCCCACCCACCAAGGAAACACAGACCCACTAAGCCACGACTAACAGAAACAGCGGGAGGCCCACGCAGACACACAAAGACAAGGTGCCACAACCCACCACCTGGCAGGCATCTCCAAGAGAACCAGGAGCAACCCAGGCACACCCAGAGACTGGACAGACACCACACCCTGCAGAGGGGAGGGTCACCCACTGAGAAACACGAGGGCGGGCACCCAGCGAGGGAGAGCAAGGAACCAGAATTAATTTGGACCACATGGGCCACCTAGCCTGGGCCCTAATATCCCGGAAGGAGAGAAGTCCAACCGCACCAGAGCAGTGGGGGATACCAAACACCCCTGACACGATTAAGTGCACAGATACCAGCAAACCAATCCAGACGTGCCGTAGGACGCCTCTGCAACCCCAACAAAAATGAGGGTGTGCATTGCAATTTGAGACCCATCCTACCTGTCGACACCACGCTGTACTAGGGGTGAGCAACTAGCGTAGAGCAAAGCCTTCCCCACAGAAAATCTCCTCCTCCCCCACATGACTTGGAGAACGGAGGCTGCCCAGATAACTGCGTGCTAAGAAGGAACACAAGCTCGTGCACAGGCGATCAGCTCCTCTATCAACTATCAGAAACACACCGGCCCCACCCCACCCTCGGCACTACAGCGCCTGAGTCAACGGGCCAGAGGAAGAGCTAGGGGGCACATCCGAAGGGATCACACATCAGACGCCAAGCACTCACACCCTCGTGGAGACGGGGGTGACCCACCAACAGCTAAGCATATTGGGACCTGCCGAAACGGGGCAGACAAGACAACACTGCAGGGAGCAGCGGAGGGCTCAGAAGCGGCACTGCGACCCACCAACTTGGACGATAGCCCGAAGAGAATTAGGCGCAACAGATTGAACGGGCATGCAAAAAAAAAGCCGCACACTAGTAGAAGAACCTACAGCCCTCACCCCCACCCTGTGCAACCGACCAAGAAAGGTCCAATGGGAACAAAATGGAGATGGACGTCCAGACACAGCTGCAGACCATCCTGGCGGAAATGCAGATCATCGGGCACAAACCCAAGAAACAAACAACACCGTACTTGTTACAATCAGGCGATACACCCTGGTCTTAGCCTAGTATGCAGCGCACAACTGAAATGCTTATTTTGTTATATATAGGTTCAATATTTGAGAGATCCACCACTCATATCACACCCTCTTTTCAAATACCCCGGACCAGGAATCAGGCTGGTTGGTAAAGGTAATATTTATTTATTTAAAATTCAAATCAAACATATATACTTTTTAATATATGGGGCAGCAATCACCAATGTGGTGACAGTAACAAATAAGAAGGTATGCAATGCACTTAAATTCACTCTTTAGCAACACAAAATAGAAAACACCAGAGAAAAGAAAACTTTTGGCTTGTTTGGAAAGATAACACTTAAGTTAGGATTTCCCCCTGCAATATTCCTCAACCCACACATAAGCAATTCTAAATAGATACAAGGAAGCAGCAGGTAATCAGGAATGAGGAACAATAAAGAAAATTTGAATCCAACCTTCCCTCCTCAAACAAGAGAGAAAAAACGGATTTGAAATCTTAAAATATTAAAGTGACACTCGGAAATGGCTGAATAAAATAATGAATGTGTGCAAAAATCCTTATATAAGTACACATTTCTATGGGAGCAACTTTGGAAAGATACTAGCAGTCATAAGCAATAGTTTCAGCAAAAAGAAACAATTCGAATTTGAATGGAAGGTTGAAAATAATTTAGAATAAAAATAACACATGTAAAACTTTGCAGAAATGTTGATTCCTACCTAAAATTAACCAAACGGTTTTCAATAAAAACGGGTGAAATTCACTAATTTTGAGTGCGGTTGGGTTGTAGCTATAGGTCTTAGGTATGATCAAGAATTGAAATGAGGTCTCTAGCTATTAAACTGATGGAGATATGCAATGTAAAATGAGAGGCGTTTTTAGAAAATCGGGTAGTGAAAACAGAAAAGAAACTCAGTGTAGACAAGAATAGTTTTACTCTAAGTTTTACTCTATACTAGAGCATTCATGCTAGAATACCAAAGAGGGACACAGTAAGCTCTAGAGTTGATTCATGACTTCAACCCCAGATCCCCAGCGCCCGCCCTGTTGGAACCAGTCGGATCAATCGAAATAGGATTGATAGTTGGATTTACACAAGATGAAAATGACTAAAGAAATGGCACTTAGCAAGATAAATCAAGGACAGGATTGCAATAAGGATTTTGAAAATGTTACAAGTTACTAAGGTAAGGATAGGATGGTTTAGAGATTGGGAAAGGACAAAGCAAGTGAAGGAATGATATGGTTTTGTATGATTCCTATTAATACTTACAGTCCACTTTAATTTCGGATTTTGGGGGGCGCTGTTGAGCAGCCTAGAAAATGGCTGCTTAGCTTAAGAGCTCCGTGTACTGCCAGCCCTTATCCACTCGTATTAGCGGTTACAACTTGAATCCCTGGCCATCCCTTCACGGACTGTCTCCTGCCATCCCACTGAGCACCTGGCTGCAATCATGGGAGGAATCGGTACATGGGACCCGAGCTGCGGCCTCCGAACGCCTAGCTCATCTGGGGCCTGTGCCGCGTGGTGCCACGGCTGGTGCTGGCTGCTGCTCCGCATGTGTCTCACCTGGGCGGTTTCTTGCTGGTGCTTGCCGCGGCTGCTCCCCATATTACCAGGCTGCGGGGCGCGCTCCGGACTGGGGCCGTCGCCGCTACCTGCCATCTCTGTGGCCGTACCTTGCCGCTGTCCCTGACGCTGAGGGCCTCGAGTACCAAGCCCCCGGTGGGGCCCAGCTGGCCTGGCCACGGCCCCATCTATGCCTCATCTGCTGCAGATCCTCCCAAGCGCCCGATGCCTCTGCTCCACTACAACCATCAGCCTGTGCCCTGGAGCGGCGCTGTCGGCTGGGCCCGCCTCCTCCTGGGCCTACATTATCCTGTTGACTCCACCACGGGGCTGGGCCGGTCCGGCGGCCGTGGAGCTGCGCGTGGGCGGCTGCTGCCTTGCTGGGGTGCCGTTGGGGGGACTTGCCTCCGGAATTCGAGCCACTCTCTGCCCTGGGCTCTGTCACCGACTCGCCCTGGCCCATTTGCCTCGCACCATTCTTCCTTGCTGCAATCTGCTGCCGAGCTGCCAACTTGGAGGTGAAGAGCTGTGGGCGGGCGACCGGAGCCCCCTCCCACCTTGCTGAAGTGCTGCTAAGGAGACCTGCTCTGAACTCGGACCGCTCTCAGCCCTGGGCCCTGCTACCACTGGTGAGGGGCCTGGGCCACATCCTCGCCTTGGGTCGTAGCGCCGACTTGCCCTGACCTAATTAGCCCGCGGCGCTCTCTCTGCAGCACGCTCCTCTGCTATAATCTGCTGCGGTGCCGCCAACTTGGAGGTGGAGGGCTGCTGCGCGGCCCTTCTTGGATGTCATTTTTTCTAAGCACCCCCCGCCGTCACTGAGCAGCCGGTGGGGTGCCACTGAGACACGGGCGCGGCCGCCCTGCTGGCCGTGAGGTAGGTGCTGGGATGTGAGTGTGTGCTGCTGCTGCCCCCCATGCTCTCCCCTGGACCTTGCTAACTCTGCCATACACATAATCACCAATCATCGCGGGCCGTGAGGCGTCTGCCGCCTGCTAATCCTGTGTGGAGCCACATTGACACTGTTTTGAACATCTTGCACTGTTACACGTGGCCCTGTGGCGGGGGACACATCTCCATTCTTTTTTCGCCTGTGTTGCCGGCTGCCTCACCTGCCCACGTGGCCTCCCGCTGCGACTTCGCCGTCCACACTACATCTCGCTGGCCGTGCGGCAGGCCGAGGCTGTCCTCAACTAGCGCTTACTCCCATCTATGCAACCATCATTCGGCTTGTGGACTCTGACCTTGTACCTCCAACAATACTGGAGTGTCTGCTATTTCCGTTAGACAGTGCACAACCTGCGCATCTACCCAGTCCCCGCCACGATACACCTGTACGCCCACCCTGCCACGTGCCTCACCGCCTCTTGGTCCACATCAGTGCAGCTGTCCAATTACACCACTCTGACTACTACCAGCAGTGAACATTACACGTTTGCCTACACTGCCATGTCTGGTAGATCCCGGGGCACCGGCAGGACCGGGACCATGGATAAATTTGCCAAAGCTACACCTAAACTGGATCAGGGACACATCTGCAGATCGAGATGACTCTACTTGCAGTGTTTGACCGCGACTGACCCTGCTAAACTCGCTTTAATAAGCGAGGAACTCCAGACATTCAATACACTTGCCACCAATGAAGCCCAATATTTTAGCTGCTCGTAGGTATGGCGAGGGGGACGATCCAGGACAACCCTAGCAGCACTCATGAGAGGGGAATGGGGTCACGCCCAGATCGCATCCATTAAGGATGAGCAGGGTACTCCACGGTGGTCAGACCAACAGATACTGGACATCCTCACTGAGTTCTAGAAGTCCTTGTACACTCAGCCCTCCGAGCACACTGAACAACACATGCGGGATCTACTCGACCAAATACCTACAACATGTATCTCCCCCTCCACCAGAGACCAATTGGATTCCCCGATCACCCTGGGCGAGATAGTCAGAGCCATCTCGGACTTGCCTAAGGCCAAAACACCCGGCCTGGAGGGACTCAATGCAGAGTTCTACCAGGAATACGTAGCCATTTTGGCTCCTAAGCTGGTGGAGGTCTGGGACGAGTCGCTCCGCATGTCCATGCTCCCTCCCTCCTTGCGTGAAGCCGTTATAACGGTACTGCTCAAACTCGACAAACCCCCCGATGAATGCGGGTCATACAGACCACTCTCCCTTATGAACCTGGACACCAAGATTTTCGCTAAGGTGATAGCGAACTGCTTCCTCCTGTTTATGACATACCTGGTCCATGAAGACCAAGCAGGCTTTGTACCTGGGAGGTCTAATGCTCACGACATTAGGTGGCTATTTAATGTGATGTCTCGTATTGACCAAGAAGCACATGCTGTCGCGGTCACACTTGACGCCCAGAAAGCGTTCAACATGGTTTCGTGGAGGTACTTGTGGCTGGTATTAGAGACAATGGGCATTGGCCCCAATATAATTGGATATATTAAATTACTATACACCTCTCCTGTGGCAAGGGTGCGGGCCAACTCTTTAACATCCGCCCTGTTCACACTCTCCAGGGGCACCCGCCAAGGCTGCCCGTTCTCCCCAATTCTCTTAGCTCTCGTAATAGAGCTGATGGCGGACCACGTTCGGGCACGCCACTCCCACAGGGGGATAAGACTCAAGGACGCCCCCGAAATCCTGACCCTGTACGCAAACGATGTGCTATTATACATTAGAAATCCCAACACACACTTGGATCCCATATTACGAGACATCACGCGCATTGGCACCCTTTTGGGATTCATAATTAACTATGCTAAATCAGAGGTCTTCCCACTCACTAACTCCACCCAACAACCAGCTACTGAGTACCCTCTCCGCTGGTCCCCCAACATAATTAGATATTTGGGAGTCCAGGTGTCCCTAACTAAGCCCACCCTGCTCGCAGACAATTACTTAGCCGTAGCACAGATGGCAGAGGCTAAAATGATACGGTTGCGCTCTCTCCCATTGTCCTTGGCCGCTAGGCTTTCCCTCATCAAAATGGTCCTACTTCCCAAGCTGCTTTACACCTTCAGCAATGTTCCCATATGGCCCGGGATGAAATACTTCACAAAACGACACGAATAATGTACACAGGTCCTCTAGACACACTGGCTGAGATACTCGACACTGCTATTGACCCCGATCCACTGGGGATCCTGTTTGGGGTGTAGAGGGCAGTGAATAGTGAAAGCACGGTCAAATTCCTTAATATAGGCTGTATTGTGGCTAAGAAATGTATATTACATAGCTGGAAAAGTCCCTCACCCCCAACGTTTCAGAAATGGCTGAGCCTGCTTACGTGGTCTCGGACCTGCGAAGAAGAGTTTCTTACCATGCTCCCCACCCAATCTCGCTCCAGGAATATATGGACCGCGTTCAATACCTACCTCAACAATCAGGAAGAGGGGTCATCGGAGAGTGCCTCGTCCCCGGTCCCACAATGAACTGATCTGATACCATAAACTGATATATCCATACCTACCCCCAATCAATATGTCCTTGTATCTGCTGATATTGCAATGTTATTCAGGTATACGCTGTTTGCTCAATCAGCTCTGCCATGCGTGTTTGTTGTAAACCTCTGCCAACAAAAATAAAAGTTAAAAAAAATTAGGATTTTGGACCGTCAAGGTTCACCACCACACGGATCTGGCCTATTCAAGGACAGCTGGGCAAATCTGGCGGGACAGGATCAGCTGGGCCGTTCTGGTCACCGGACTGGCA
Source organism: Ambystoma mexicanum (assembly GCF_040938575.1). Lineage (NCBI taxonomy): Eukaryota > Metazoa > Chordata > Amphibia > Caudata > Ambystomatidae > Ambystoma > Ambystoma mexicanum. The sequence continues at coordinate 1,267,050,668 of NC_090932.1, forward strand.
CTTTTGGTATTGGATACTACAGATCAGCGTGGTGGCGGGCATGCAATTAGTAGCAGCAAGCCAGGCTGGATCAAGATGCTTCCCTTGGGTTTTTGGGATTTTTTTTAGAATTTGAGGCCTATCTGAAAATGGGGTCAGCAATGCATAGGCCTTGGCTTTGCAATGAAAATCTGGAATCAGGATCAAACAGGATGAAGAAATCGGGAACCGGACGCCCCACAGGAATTCAGGAAGAAAGTCAGGAATCCGTGTCTGTCCTGTGTGCTGTCAGGGGCCCTTATTTATCATGCAAGATGACATTACTACAGTGTATGGCAGGGGCAGGCTTACTACTCTGCCTCTAATAACAGGATTGGGCAAGGTAGAAGCCTCCTCCTAGCTCTTCGCTGATTGGATCACAGAAAAAGGATGTCCTGTTTATGGGGTGATTTTTACAATGTCTAGAAACCTCCCATAGCTATTGGAACCAAAATCTAATTTTGCCACAAACACATATTTATGCAAAACAAAGGGGGGTCTGGGAATCTCTCTACCAGCACGAACACAGCCCAATGACTTGTTCTTGGGTGAATAACCCCTGGGAGAGACTCTACCAAGTCTTTAGCTCACTGTCCCTTTCACAGAGAGGAAATTTCCCTGCATATCAGCCTTTGTCCTGCCCAGGGGCAGTCCAGCGCCGAAATGCTAGGCAATTCTCCTCTGAACAAGAGTACCATCAGTAACCCCATACACGTGTTTCAGCCTTGTTGGGCATCATCAGTGAGGTGAAACTGTTGCCTCTCTAAGAACAGTGAGAAAGGGGTCCACGTCTGGATCGCCCTGTTAACTTAGGGTGAAACCCAAAGTTAATTTATTCAAAACAAAGGGGGGTCTGGGAATCTCTCTACCAGCACGAACACAGCCCAATGACTTGTTCTTGGGTGAATAACCCCTGGGAGAGACTCTACCAAGTCTTTAGCTCACTGTCCCTTTCACAGAGAGGAAATTTCCCTGCATATCAGCCTTTGTCCTGCCCAGGGGCAGTCCAGCGCCGAAATGCTAGGCAATTCTCCTCTGAACAAGAGTACCATCAGTAACCCCATACACGTGTTTCAGCCTTGTTGGGCATCATCAGTGAGGTGAAACTGTTGCCTCTCTAAGAACAGTGAGAAAGGGGTCCACGTCTGGATTGCCCTGTTAACTTAGGGTGAAACCCAAAGTTAATTTATTCAAAACAAAGGGGGGTCTGGGAATCTCTCTACCAGCACGAGCACAGCCCAATGACTTGTTCTTGGGTGAATAACCCCTGGGAGAGACTCTACCAAGTCTTTAGCTCACTGTCCCTTTCACAGAGAGGAAATTTCCCTGCATATCAGCCTTTGTCCTGCCCAGGGGCAGTCCAGCGCCGAAATGCTAGGCAATTCTCCTCTGAACAAGAGTACCATCAGTAACCCCATACACGTGTTTCAGCCTTGTTGGGCATCATCAGTGAGGTGAAACTGTTGCCTCTCTAAGAACAGTGAGCAAGGGGTCCACGCCTGGATCGCCCTGTTAACTTAGGGTGAAACCCAAAGTTAATTTATTCAAAACAAAGGGGGGTCTGGGAATCTCTCTACCAGCACGAACACAGCCCAATGACTTGTTCTTGGGTGAATAACCCCTGGGAGAGACTCCACCAAGTCTTTAGCTCACTGTCCCTTTCACAAAGAGGAAATTTCCCTGCATATCAGCCTTTGTCCTGCCCAGGGGCAGTCCAGCGCCGAAATGCTAGGCAATTCTCCTCTGAACAAGAGTACCATCAGTAACCCCATACACGTTTTTCAGCCTTGTTGGGCATCATCAGTGAGGTGAAACTGTTGCCTCTCTAAGAACAGTGAGCAAGGGGTCCACGTCTGGATCGCCCTGTTAACTTAGGGTGAAACCCAAAGTTAATTTATTCAAAACAAAGGGGGGTCTGGGAATCTCTCTACCAGCACGAACACAGCCCAATGACTTGTTCTTGGGTGAATAACCCCTGGGAGAGACTCTACCAAGTCTTTAGCTCACTGTCCCTTTCACAGAGAGGAAATTTCCCTGCATATCAGCCTTTGTCCTGCCCAGGGGCAGTCCAGCGCCGAAATGCTAGGCAATTCTCCTCTGAACAAGAGTACCATCAGTAACCCCATACACGTGTTTCAGCATTTCGGCGCTGGACTGCCCCTGGGCAGGACAAAGGCTGATATGCGGGGAAATTTCTTCTCTGTGAAAAGGACAGTGAGCTAAAGACTTGGTAGAGTCTCTCCCAGGGGTTATTCACCCAAGAACAGGTCATTGGGCTGTGTTCGTGCTGGTAGAGAGTTTCCCAGACCCCCCCTTTGTTTGCATACATTAACTTTGGGTTTCACCCTAAGTTAACAGGGCAATCCAGACGTGGACCCCTTGCTCACTGTTCTTAGAGAGGCAACAGTTTCACCTCACTGATGATGCCCAACAAGGCTGAAACACGTGTATGGGGTTACTGATGGTACTCTTGTTCAGAGGAGAATTGCCTAGCATTTCGGCGCTGGACTGCCCCTGGGCAGGACAAAGGCTGATATGCGGGGAAATTTCTTCTCTGTGAAAAGGACAGTGAGCTAAAGACTTGGTAGAGTCTCTCCCAGGGGTTATTCACCCAAGAACAGGTCATTGGGCTGTGTTCGTGCTGGTAGAGAGATTCCCAGACCCCCCCTTTGTTTGCATACATTAACTTTGGGTTTCACCCTAAGTTAACAGGGCAATCCAGACGTGGACCCCTTGCTCACTGTTCTTAGAGAGGCAACAGTTTCACCTCACTGATGATGCCCAACAAGGCTGAAACACGTGTATGGGGTTACTGATGGTACTCTTGTTCAGAGGAGAATTGCCTAGCATTTCGGCGCTGGACTGCCCCTGGGCAGGACAAAGGCTGATATGCGGGGAAATTTCTTCTCTGTGAAAAGGACAGTGAGCTAAAGACTTGGTAGAGTCTCTCCCAGGGGTTATTCACCCAAGAACAGGTCATTGGGCGGTGTTCGTGCTGGTAGAGAGATTCCCAGACCCCCCCTTTGTTTGCATACATTAACTTTGGGTTTCACCCTAAGTTAACAGGGCAATCCAGACGTGGACCCCTTGCTCACTGTTCTTAGAGAGGCAACAGTTTCACCTCACTGATGATGCCCAACAAGGCTGAAACACGTGTATGGGGTTACTGATGGTACTCTTGTTCAGAGGAGAATTGCCTAGCATTTCGGCGCTGGACTGCCCCTGGGCAGGACAAAGGCTGATATGCGGGGAAATTTCTTCTCTGTGAAAAGGACAGTGAGCTAAAGACTTGGTAGAGTCTCTCCCAGGGGTTATTCACCCAAGTACAGGTCATTGGGCTGTGTTCGTGCTGGTAGAGAGATTCCCAGACCCCCCCTTTGTTTGCATACATTAACTTTGGGTTTCACCCTAAGTTAACAGGGCAATCCAGACGTGGACCCCTTGCTCACTGTTCTTAGAGAGGCAACAGTTTCACCTCACTGATGATGCCCAACAAGACTGAAACACGTGTATGGGGTTACTGATGGTACTCTTGTTCAGAGGAGAATTGCCTAGCATTTCGGCGCTGGACTGCCCCTGGGCAGGACAAAGGCTGATATGCGGGGAAATTTCTTCTCTGTGAAAAGGACAGTGAGCTAAAGACTTGGTAGAGTCTCTCCCAGGGGTTATTCACCCAAGAACAGGTCATTGGGCTGTGTTCGTGCTGGTAGAGAGATTCCCAGACCCCCACTTTGTTTGCATACATTAACTTTGGGTTTCACCCTAAGTTAACAGGGCAATCCAGACGTGGACCCATTGCTCACTGTTCTTAGAGAGGCAACAGTTTCACCTCACTGATGATGCCCAACAAGGCTGAAACACGTGTATGGGGTTACTGATGGTACTCTTGTTCAGAGGAGAATTGCCTAGCATTTCGGCGCTGGACTGCCCCTGGGCAGGACAAAGGCTGATATGCGGGGAAATTTCTTCTCTGTGAAAAGGACAGTGAGCTAAAGACTTGGTAGAGTCTCTCCCAGGGGTTATTCACCCAAGTACAGGTCATTGGGCTGTGTTCGTGCTGGTAGAGAGATTCCCAGACCCCCCCTTTGTTTGCACATATTTATGCAGTTGCAACCTCTGAGAAAATCAGATACACAGGTTACATATTTTGTGCATCATATTTCAATCCAAACCCCAAGACTGTGGGACTTGGTTTCGCCTTGCTGACACATTGTGTCCATTTTAAACATGAAGGATTTGGCCTAAAATTTCCCAATTTTGTACACAGATGCACATTTACCCCAGGGATGTATATAAATTAGATTTAGAACTACAAACTTTTCATATTTTTCCTAATTCTTGCTGTAAAGTTAAATGTCTTTAAAGTTCAGTTACAAAATAGCCTTTAAAACCAAAAGGAAGTCCATTGTCACATGGCTAGTTTTTTTTTTCTTTCCCCCAACGGCTGTCAATTGTCAGTTTATTTGAAGCAGGATGAGGGGCCTCTCTCGATTGAAGGTTTTAGTGCCCCTTACTCTTGACAGGTGAGAGTCTCAGCCTGCTATTGTCCCAGCCTGAAGCAAAGACGAATGTCTGATGAGCTTGTGAATTTTCTTTGTCCTGGTGCATTCAAAGTCTTTCAAGCTGGCAATTGGCGCTTTCCTGTGCCAGAAGTTTGAGGTTTCACCCTTTCTCAAGGCTAGCAACTGGCAGAGCAATTTTTTTTTTATAGCATTCCAACTTAGCCTATGAGTTTTAGCATCTATTTTCTCATTTTACATCTTGACTTGAACCTGTGGAATCAAAACAGTTTATAGGTGTACTTTTACCAGCAACAAACCCTTTTACATTGCTAAGTATGCCTCCATGATCTTGTCCCTTCTTACCTTGCCCAAAGAATAGCCATGCCTATTTCCTCCAGGCCTCCTAGAACTGCCTATACCAACCTGATTTCCATCCCTAAAACTCGCAGAGTGCGTGCAGGCGGCGCCAGCTTCCCAGCTACCGCAGCCTCACACTGGAATGCCTTACCTACGCACCTTAGGGGGATTGACTCTCACCTAGCATTCCACAAAGGCATCAAAACCATGCTGTTTGTTTGACCTACTAAACTCCCTATGGTGCTTTAGACTCCCAGTGTTGCTCTAAATCCCCTAGGGCTCACTAGGTACACCTGTTAACAATATTGTAACCCAGCACCCCATCTGTAACTAAGTACCCTTGTTGTTTACTGTCTTATGTAACCGTAATCTTGCATCTGTAACTAAGTACCTCATGTTTTCCATATAATCTGTAATCTTGCCTAAATACACCTTCTTGCAACAGCGCCTCGATGCCTGTGGGCTGCAGCGCGCTTTACAAATGTAAAAAAATAAAAAAATAAAATAAGTAAACAGGCATTCACACAACAAATTACTTTTAAATAGGCGATTTTCTCTCTTCAGTCAGAAAAAGAACATTTTACTGTTTCTTTAAATTCGGTTTTCATCTCCAGCAAATTGTCACCGGGGTCGGTGATATCTTCGTCCGACAGTGTAGATTCTGAGATCTCCCCCTCCCCCGACTCCTCACCTTCTTCTTCCTTCCAAGAACCCTTCTTTTCCTTTCTTCGAGCTTGCACCTTTTTTTTATGTAGATAGGGACGACCCCGGAAGGAAGCCACCGTGCCCCCCAAGAGGGGAGACCAGGGGGTCCCTCCCCCGGGATCAACCAATAGGGGAAAAAGCCCTTAGGCACAAAAAACCCCTATGTTATCATTGGGTGTCTTGGAGGCGTGGAACCAGGAATCCTTGAAGGGTGAGAGCTGGTGGAAAGTGTCTGGAGGCAACACGTGGAGTGAATACCCCAGAACACAGGCAGTCCAGTAAGCGGTCCGAGGATCTGGTACACAAGGCTAGATGTGGAGGTAACAAATACAGCAAGCAAAGGCAGTCCAGGGGAACAGGCCGGAGTCTGGTACACGGAAGGTCACAGCAAACAATACTGAAGGTAGGGGAGAGAAGTCCAAAAGGACACGGCAGGGTACTGGAACACGGAAGGAACGGAGCAGAGCGAGAGGAAGAAGTTAACAGAAGAGCGGAATAAGCGGAACAGACAAGAGGAGAAAAAGCGGTAAGTGAAGATGGGAAGGAGGGAGGGTAAGCAAGTTGGAAGGAGGGCAAGGGAGGCGGACGAGTGAAAGCAAAGCCAAGGGAGTGAGAGAAAGGCAGATAGGACTAGCGGAAGGACGAAGGAAGAACAGAAGGGGCCGGACTGGGCACAAGGACCCGACCGGCAGACAAGCGAGTAACTCGGAAGATAGCAACAGGCAGCAAGCAACTCAGGGCTAACGGACGAAACCGGAAGCGTTGCGACGCATCCGTGACCCGGAAGTGGGCAGTTAAAACACCGGGCCGCGGAGCGCCCAACCAATAGGAATCGGAGGAAGAGAAACCAGGAAACAGGGGGCGTGGCCGAAAGCGAACGGTACTAAGTTCCGCGTCGCCAGCGGCTCCATAGACGCCAGGAACTCGGCGGCATGACAGTATGCCCCCTCCTATAGGCTCCTCCCCCTGGTTTCCCTGGATGAAAGAAGTGGTACTTGCGAAGTAGGACAGGAGCATTAATGTGTGTGATGGGTTCCGAAGAGTTTTCCGAGGAAGGGTAGCCCTTCCATTTAACCAAATATTCCAGCCTGCCCTTATGATACCTGGAGTCAGAGTTGGGCGACCTCATATTCAGCCGGAGTGGAACCTTGAGGAATCGGGGCCTGTCTAACCTGTCGTGCTCATGTGTCAGCATGAAATGACTTGAGTTGGGAGGCATGGAAAACAGGGTGGACCCTTTTGAGGTTGTTGGGCAGTTTTAAGCTAAAAGCCACAGGATTGAATTTCTGTATGATCTCATATGGCCCTAGATACTTAGGAGATAACTTGGATGGATGTACCCAGCGAGGTAAATATCTAGTGGAGAGCATGACCCTGGTACCCACATCCCATCCTGGTACAGGTCTACGATGTTTGTTGGCTTGTATGCAATATTGGGCTTGGGCTGACTGAAGGCCTTCCGCTACCTTCTTGTGTGCCTCTCTAAGGAGGGAGAGGGAAGAATCTACTGATGGTACGCTAGTAGAGAGGCCCGAGATAGGAAGAATGGAGCGAGGGTGAAAACCATAAGTACCAAAAAAAGGACTGAACCCCAGAGCGGCATGTGTGGAGTTATTGTAAGAGAATTCAGCTAGAGAGAGTAGCATGCACCAGTTGTCTTGTTGGGAGTTGATAAAGCACCTTAAGTACTGTTCCAGGGTTCCGTTCAAGCGTTCAGTTTGCCCATTGGACTGTGGATGGAATCCAGAGGTGAGACCTCTTTCGATACCTAGTCTGACACACAGGGCCTTCCAGAACCGGGAGGTGTACTGACTACCCCGGTCTGAAATTATCTTGTTAGGTAGACCGTGTAACCGGAATATGTCTTGGAGAAACACTTCCGCCATCTTGGCTGCAGTAGGAACGCCAGGCAATGGGGAGAAGTGAGCCAATTTGGTAAATGAATCCACTACTACCATGACACAGGTGCATCCTTGAGACAGGGGCAAATCTACTATAAAATCAGTAGATATCGTGCTCCAGGGACCCTTGGGTACAGCACTTGGTTCCAGTAGACCAATTGGTCGTTTACGGGATGACTTACTCCGCAGACAGACGATACATGACTGAACGTACCGCTCTACATCCCTTCTCATTGTAGGCCAGTAGAAATGTCTTTGAAGGTAGTCGTGAGTGCCAGCCACTCCCCTGTGTCCTGCTAGTTTGGAATCATGACACCAGACAAGTGCTGTCTTGCAAAAAGCCGGTGTGGGTAGATAGTTTTCCTCCGACAAGGTAAAGGCCGTTCCTGATTGCATAGGCCAGATCTTTAGAATGTCTTTCAACTTCAAAACGACCTCCAGAATCCTCCTGTACCTGCTGAAGGAATTTAGATATAATTCCAATAGTCCTGGACTGGGGAAACATCCGTTCAAGATGCGTATCTGTCTCTGGCAGGTAATCACACCGGCGGGAAAGAGAGTCGGCTACAACATTCGTTTTGCCAGGGATGTAGGTTATGTGGAATTCGAATTGGGCGAAGAAGTGAGCCCATCGGGCCTGTCGAGTGTTGTAGCACTCGAACTGTTTGAGAACCTGCAAGTTCTTATGATCGGTCCTTATGGTGAACGGGAACCTTCCTCCTTGAAGCAGATGGCGCCATTCTACACAGGCTGTCTTCATGGCTAGAAGCTCTCGCTCAATGACCGAGTAGTTCCTTTGACTGGAGTTTAGGGTCTTCGAGAAATAAGCTACCGGATGTTCTGTACCCTGGATTTCTTGAAGAAGCACAGCCCCTATTGCGGCTGATGAAGCGTCCGTCTCTAGAACGAAGGGTAAATGTTGGTTTGGTTGTTGTAAGATGGGTGCCGAACAGAAGGCTTCCTTAAGATTACCAAAGCTGTCTTCCGCCTCCGCTGACCATTTGAATGGAGTTGCAGACTTCTTTAAGAGCGAGGTGATGGGTAGTATCTTTTGAGAGAAATTAGGGATAAATCTCCGGTAGAAGTTTGCCAACCCCAGGAATTTCTGTATCTCTTTGACATCATTCAATGATGGAAGATACCTTGTTAGGATCCATGGAGATACCGTGGTCTGACAGAATGTATCCTAAATAAGGAATGGAGGAGGCTGAAAACACACATTTGGCGAGTTTAACAGACAACTGATTTCTCTGTAGCCTTCTGAATACTTCTCTGACATGTTCCACGTGGTCTTCAGGAGTGCGAGAGTATATCAGAATGTCATCTAAATATACCAATGTGGTTTGGCACAGTAGATCGGAGAATAGTCTGTCCATAAACCGTTGGAATACCGACGGGGCGTTCACCAACCCAAACGGCATTACCTGGTATTCAAAAAGTCAGAAAGGAGTCCGGAATGCTGTCTTCCATTCGTCTCCTTTCTGCACCCGGAGTAGGTGATAAGCATTTCTCAGGTCGAGTTTGGTAAAGATGGTAGCACCCTGTTCAGCTTGTAGGATATCGGTTATCAATGGCATAGGATACCGGTCTTTTATGGTAACCTTGTTTAGACCGCGATAATCTATACACGGCCTCAACTCCTTTGAATCCTTTTTAGAGATGAAGAACAGGGATGCCCCTGCAGGGGACTTTGAAGGCCTTATGAGCCCGTTTTCCATGTTGCTGTCCAAGTACGTTCGGAGGTATTGTTTTTCTTCTAATGACAGTGGAAACATCCTACCGAAGGGTACCAATGCACCTGGGGTGAGATCAATGCAACAGTCTTCAGGCCGTTGCAGAGGGAGCTCTAAGGGTATCTTTTCAGTTGCCACCTCATTGAACTCCTTCAGGTAGTGTGGGAGACAGTGTACAGTTCTGACTTCGCAGCTATTTGTGGTCTTGACGGTCTCGAATCTTGGTTCTGGCAAGCATTCCGATTTGCATAGTGAGGACTGAAAACTAAGTAAGTTTCTAGACCAGTCACTACTGGGGTTGTGTCTGCGTAGCCAACAGATACCCAGGATAAGGGGGAAGTGAGCAGCCCTGATGATATCGAATGTGATACTTTCGGTGTGTTGTTGGATGGACAAAGTAAGTGCTTCAGTGGTGTGAGTGATCAAACCCGAGCTCAAAGGTTCGCCATCAACCCCTTCCACCTTTTGATCTTCTCGTTTGGCTATCCTTTTGATTCCGTATCGTTCTGCCCAATGGGTATCCATGAAGTTCCCTGCTGCTCCACAGTTGAGTAGGGCTAAAGTAGTTACTTCCTTGGCGCCTACTCTGAGAGAAACTGTGAGCACCATCAACCGGGAGTCCTCAGACGTTTCTGTAGAGGATACAGAAAGAGGCACGTAGGGACTAAGAGCAGCCCCTCGGTAATGCGTCCCAATGTTTACCGAGGGCGAGCGTTTCCCGACCTTCTGGGCGGTACTTCCGGACAATCTCTTAATAAATGTGATGAAGATCCGCAGTACATACACAGGGAACCCTCCCTGCGCCGTCTCCTTTCTTCTGGTGTGAGCGGGGCTCTGGTGGTTCCGATCTGCATGGGTTCTTCCTTAGCTGTCCGTTGGAAGGGTACAGATGCAGGTGAGTGAGTCTCCAAGAGAGGGGGTACACTTAACCTGGTTTTCTTCTTTTCTTGACGTCTTTCCGCCATTCTGAAGTCAATTCGGAGGGTAGCTGTCAGGAGTTCGGCAAAAGACACTGGTCTTTCTATTCGGGCTAGTTCGTCCTTCAATTCCTCCCTTAGACCTCGCCGAAATATGGCATACTGAGACTGTTCCTGCCAACCTGCCTCAGCTGCCACCTGTTTGAAAGTGGTGATGTATGTCAGTAGATCAGAATTTCCCTGACGGATGTCAAGGAAGTCCTCCGAGGCCAAGTAGGTACTCTCTGTTCGCAGAAAGGTTTGTTGAATCAGGGCCTTAAGGCATTGTAGTCCTGTAAAACCGGGTCTGGCTGGTTTACTAGAGGGGTAGCCCAAGCCAGGGCATTCCCGGTCGTGTGGGTGATCATAAACCCCACCTTGGCGGGGTCTGAGGGCGAAAGGAAAAATGAAGATTGCATGCGTCCAGGAACTCCTTAACCTTTTTTGGGGATCCATCGAACTTCCCAGATACTAGGGGAAGTGGAGGTAAATCAGTTAAAGGTCTTTCCCTGTCTGTCAGACGCTGTTGAAGGGTGGCGTTAGCTGTCTTAAGGTTCTGCATCTCCAGACTTAGACTTTGTACAGCGGCTACGAGTTCTTGTACCTGCTGTGGGGTGGCCATCTTTTTTTGGCGTCGCAAACTGTCACCGGGGTCGGTGATATCTTCGTCCGACAGTGTAGATTCTGAGATCTCCCCCTCCCCCGACTCCTCACCTTCTTCTTCCTTCCAAGAACCCTTCTTTTCCTTTCTTCGAGCTTGCACCTTTTTTTTTTTATGTAGATAGGGATGACCCCGGAAGGAAGCCACCGTGCCCCCCAAGAGGGGAGACCAGGGGGCCCCTCCCCCGGGATCGACCAAGAGGGGAAAAAGCCCTTAGGCACAAAAAACCCCTATGTTATCGTTGGATGTCTTGGAGGCGTGGAACCAGGAATCCTTGAAGGGTGAGAGCTGGTGGAAAGTGTCTGGAGGCAACACGTGGAGTGAATACCCCAGAACACAGGCAGTCCAGTAAGCGGTTCGAGGATCTGGTACACAAGGCTAGATGTGGAAGTAGCAAATACAGCAAGCAAAGGCAGTCCAGGGGAACAGGCCGGAGTCTGGTACACGGAAGGTCACTGCAAACAATACTGAAGGTAGGCGAGAGAAGTCCAAAAGGACAAGGCAGGGTACTGGAACACGGAAGGAACGGAGCAGAGCGAGAGGAAGAAGGAAACAGAAGAGCGGAATAAGCGGAACAGACAAGAGGAGAAAAAGCGGTAAGTGAAGATGGGAAGGAGGGAGGGTAAGCAAGTTGGAAGGAGGGCAAGGGAGGCGGACGAGTGAAAGCAAAGCCATGGGAGTGAGAGAAACGCAGATAGGACTAGCGGAAGGACGAAGGAAGAACAGAAGGGGCCGGACTGGGCACGAGGACCCGACCGGCAGACAAGCGAATAACTCGGAAGATAGCAACAGGCAGCAAGCAACTCGGGGCTAACGGACGAAACCGGAAGCGTTGCGACGCATCCGTGACCCGGAAGTGGCCAGTTAAAACACTGGGCCGCGGAGCGCCCAACCAATAGGAATCGGAGGAAGAGAAACCAGGAAACAGGGGGCGTGGCCGAAAGCGAACGGTACTAAGTTCCGCGTCGCCAGCGGCTCCATGGACGCCAGGAACTCGGCGGCATGACACAAATACACACTTTATGCAGCTATAGTTATTTTCTTGAGTGCTGGAGTTGTTTTGCAGCATGGATACATTTAAACAGGCATCTATTTAGAGTCTTTCTGTCATGATGCCCGCTCCCGGGGAGCCGGTTCAAGCCCTGCGTCCCCGAAAGCAGACATCCAGTCCCCAAGGAAGGACCCAGCAACCCCATATAGGGGCCCTTTGGACAGTGTCCTGGCGCCTATGGCACCAGGCTCATAAAAGACATCAGTCCTGGCGCCATAGGCGCCAGGCTCATTATGGGAGTGCTTGGGTGCACTTACCTGATGCAGACCATGCTGCAGGATCCCGGCCTCCTTGAGGCCTGAAAGGAACTACTTTACCTGTGGGACTAATTTACCATCCGGGCGTGGTCGGGGAAGGATACATACCTGATTGGAGGAAGGATACATACCTGGAACTTCTTCCAAGGCTATTTAAACCCCACCCGAACAGCCACACGTGCTTCGCGTTGTTCTGCATCTAGCAGCTGGATGCTCACTGTGTCTGCTCCTGCATCCTGACTCCTGCCACGCCTGCCAGCATCCTGGATCACCTGCAAAGGAAGAGAAGAAGAGAACAGAAGAAGGAAAAGTCCTTACCTGCTAAATCCGCATCCCGGAGACATCTCGCCGACAATCCTGAAAAGGAAGACTTTTATTTAAAAGCTCATCGCGTCGATCGCTGCAGCGCCGCATTCCACTCACCTTTACAGGGCGCCTCCATGTTCAGCAGCGATCATCCGGATTCGCAGTCATGCCCCAGCGCCTAGGGAGAAAAAAGACAAGAACAAAAGGTGAGAGAGAGAAGGGAATAAGGAAAGCTAAATCTCCATGTTAAGACTTACCTGTTGATTCATTCCCTCTTCATTTCGGGTCCGCGCCGCATCCTGGCATTCCGTACCCCGGCCCCTATGGGGAAAAAGACACTAGCATTAGTACATTAATGCATGGACACAAGGGGAACCTCTTATCAAAAAACTTACCTGGAAGCCAAGCAAGTTTGGTTCTCACCAATCTGAAAATCTAGTGAAGTAACTGGATACCAACGCGCCCCTGCATCAGAAGCAGGATGGAGAGCTCGTCCTTCCAAACCCTAAGGTGAGACGCTACGGGGAATCACAGAAAGGTTTCGAGGAGGGTGAGAGGGGAAAGTGGGAGGCCGATTGCATTACTCTGCAGACAGTTAATCCCCTATTTTCGCCTACAGAAGGATACTTCTGTGAGCCAGACAAGCCAGATTTGGGGGCCCGGTCCAGTCCGTCTTCCGAACCCTGTGCATCACCTTAGAAGAAGTCACAGCAGCGCGAACCAGGCCAGCGACTCCGTGGGAGTCAGGTGAGCATTACACTTTCTCTGAACAGCTGATTTAGATACTTTTGCAAAGAAAATAGACGCGTTTCCCATGTAAAATGAAAACGAAAGCCCCTGGTTGATTTTTCAAAGATACTTTTGACAGGATCTGTCATTCAAGAATTGGGCCCGGTTCTGCTGAGACATAATGGATGATCCTGGGCATTGCAGGGCCTTTTTAATCACAGTGGTTCATAAGGACTGGATGAGTTTAGCGCGAAGCAGCACTTTTACAGGTTTAAAAAGGTGTCATTTTAAAGAGGCATTTTGGGTTTTCAGCAAAGTAATGCTGCCTCTTTCACTTCACTCCATGTTAAATGTTGCAGAGCACACTGGCACATTCCTGCAGTGCGTACTCTGTTCCACCCCACCTGAAATGTTTGTGGCAGAATGGTGCAGCCATTTTCTGGTTGTTGCAATAACACAGTTTAGAGTCCTGGTGCGCACAGGAGTCAGCACAGCCATTTTGCTGTTTCTTCCACCAGTGCAGCAAAGTGATGTAGTATAGCACAGCAGACTGGGTCAATGTATCCCACATTCTGGACATCAAGCGTGACCTGCAGGACGTGCAAACCCGTTTGGCTGACCAGGCAGAGCACATCACTGACAATGAACAACGGATCAGCGCGGTTGAAGATAACCAGACAACAGTGGAGACGGACTTAGACGGGGTGATCAGAGAAGTGCAAAGACTTGAGGAGAAAATAGACAATCAAGAACCTCAAGACCTTCATCCATGACTTCCTATGAGACACAATTAAGATCGAGATCCCACGAGAACTCATATTCGAGAGGGCACACAGAGGGCCAATACCGAAACCGGCACCCGATCAATGCCCACGGATCATAACAATGCACCTTCTCAACTTCCAGCAAAAGATGAGGATCCTGAAGGTCTACAGGGCGGCATGTCCCATCAAAATAGGAACTGCAGACATACGCATTTACAATGACTACTTGATGGAAGTCTCCAGGAGAAGCAAAGAATACAATCTGATCTTTGAAGCACTGAAAAACTCCGACATCTGCCACTATCTGAAATTACCAGCAACATGGTGTGTTCAACACGACAAGCAATGGCACAGCTTCGAGGACCCAGAGACAGCATGGCACTTCCTCCAACAGCATGACATAGTCACCACATTATTTGAACGAGTACCACCAGAGACCCAGCAACCAGAGCAACGCCCCCCCTCAGCAGGATGGGCCACAATCAAGCGGAAAATGGCATAAAAAGAGTCGACTCCCTAAAGGATGGGAACCAAAGCTCTGACAGCGCTGTGTCTTGCTACTGGAAGATCACTCCCCATCTGCTATCAACTAACAACTCTATATGCCCTCAGAAATACCTGGCCCGCCTCCACACTCTGGATCCATGCACCAGGCACCTCAGACCCTTCTCCTTCAGATAATCAAGCACACACGAACTGCGAACTGCACGCAGATACAGTCGTCCCCGGCGACTCAAGGCCAGCCGTTGCCTCGAAAGGAACACTCAGCGGCAAGAAAAAGCACCCGGAGTCTGGTGTGGCAGGAGGGAAAGGAGGTCATAGGAGGACACACCGGCCCCTCCTAACCCTCTTGCCATGGGACACATGCCATGTGTTGGGCATAGGCGATTGGTTAGACCTACCCAACGTTTGAATTCTGTTGTTCAGTTAAAGAGTTGGGGAAAGCTCCCGTTGGAGCCAAAATGAGTTGCTTTCGTCCAGGATTAGTCAACAGTGGTGGGACCATCCGCCACAGCACACCAGAGTGCTCCACGGCAATATCGACACACAACCTGCACTTCCCAAGACACATAAACTTAGTCAATGACCACTGCCATCAACTTAGTGACACTCAACATACAGGGCCTAGGGCACCCTATCAAATGTAGAAGAATGCTCAACAGTATGCGGGACCTCCAAGGAGATATAATATTCCTCCAGGAAACACATCTAGGACTAGCAGAATCAGGGAAACTACAGCACAGATGGGTGGGCACAGCAATCCACTCCCCTCACCATGGGAAGAGAGGTGTATCCATACTCATTAACAAGCGGGTCCCATTCCAGGTCAGACATACCCTTGCAGACACTGAGGGTAGATGCATACTGGTTCAAGGCCTTCTCCATCTCCACCCTGTCACGCTCCTCAATGTATATGCACCCACCACGGACACCCCATCCTTTTTCACGAAGATGTTCATGGCCTTTGCACAATTTATGGATAACCTCACGCTCATAGGGGGAGACCTGAACGTAAACCTAAACCCCCAGCTGGATTGCCAAGGTATGACGATAGGGGGCACCGGCACATCCAAGAAACGGGCAGCCCTCTTGGCAATTGTCCATGACTTACACCTAATGGACATCTGGAGAGATATTCACGGGCAGAAACCAGACCACACATTTTACTCACATCCACACGACTGCTACTCTCGGCTGGACTGCTGGTTAATACCCGCTAACACACGCTACCTAGCGACAGAATGCACGATCCTCCCGACCATACTATCCAATCACACCCCGGTCCTCTTACACATCTCCCTACCGGACACTATACGCAAGCCACCTCCGTGGAGAAGGAACTTACGCATGCTCCACTATCCTGACATAACAGAGCAGCCCGTTGCAGACACTGAACAATTATGGGAGGAGAACCTAGGAAAGGACTACACAGTACACAAATGTTGGGACGCCTACAAGGCTTATATGAGGGGTAACTGCATAGCACAGTTGGCACACAAATGGAAAACGTGGGGGGAGGAAGTGACCTGCCTAACTGTCGAACTCGACAAAGTAGAGAAAGACCACAAAAAATCCAGAAACGAACAACTGAATCCACTTCTAATTAAGCTCCGTGCCAAAATTAGACAACTGACGACCGACAGGGCCCAAAAATCATACACCAGCTGGTCCCAGGCGTACTATATTGATACTGACAAGCCCTTAAGGACAATGGCCCTGGCCCTTTAACAGAGACAAGCTGCGCAGACAGTAGCTTCTATCCAGGACAAGGGGAGAACGGCTAGTGGGGGACACCTGAATAAACGAACGCTTCGCAGAATTCTATAAAGAGCTATATACGGCAGCAGACGCCTCCACAATGTGGGATATATTGACCCACTCAACGGCATTGCCCCACATCACTAAGCTTCAGTTGCAAAGAATCCACAAAATGTTTACGCTGGCTCCTGTGAGCGCCATGGCTCAAAACTGCGTTTTGCAACAACAAAAATGGCTGCACCGTCCTGCCAAGCACACATTGAGCAGGATGGAACACCGGGGGCACATTGAAGGAGATTGCCAGTGTGTTCCGACATCAACAAAAGGAAGAAAGTGGAAAATCGGCGTTGCTGTGCTGCAAAAGCCAAAATCTCCATTGAAAAGAAACTCTTTTTCACCTTTAAAAAAAGCTGCTGTGACGCTGATTCCCTCTGTTCCTTAAAGGCACTGTGATTAATAAGCCCTACCAAGCCCTGTGTTTCACTGTGCCTCAGCAAAACCAGGCATGATTTTGAATTGACAAGCCCAGTCAAACCAACTCTAAAAAAAAAATCAACCAGGAACTTTATTTTGACTTACACGGGAAACGCTGTCATTTTCTTTGTAAAAGTATCCAAAACTCAGCTGTTCAGAGAGGGACTCTAATTAGCTGAGACATGCCTGCTTCAATGTATCCGTGCTTCAGACCAACTGCAGCATTTCAAGAGAATAACTATAGCTGCAGACATTGTGTGAATCTGCTTAAGATGAAAAGTTGAATTTAAAAACAAAGGCTAGCTGCACCACGTGTAAAAATAAATGGGTATTTGAAAACTAAAGAAAAACAAATGCCTTAGTGTTGGAACAGTACACTGGTGAATGAAAACCTGCCAGTCTTTGGCAATACCAAGGGGTTTGTTGCTGGTGAGATTATATAACATGGGTTATTTTATGCAACCGGCTTGCTTTAATTCTGGATCTAAGATCAGAAATTAAAGGGTAAAACAATGGTGACTGGAGTTGCAAGTTGAAAACCAGGTTTTCTGCTTGGAGGGGTGGCACCAAAAGGAGGGCTCTCTTTAAGCAGATACTGACAGCCCCCTGATAATTACGGGGTTGAACAGACTACCGTCTCTGCTGGGACCCTGACAATGAAGCTCCCAGGGAAGGAAGCCTGAGGTGTAAAGAGGGGAATATAATTTCAATCAAGGGAGAAACCCCCGCCATGCTCTGAAGGAAATGACAGTTGGCAGCAGTTAAAGTTAAAGAAGAAGAAATGGAACCAGGAACAAAGAGACTGCCATTTGTTCCCAAAGACTATTTCAGGAATAAACTTTAAAGACATCTATCCTTGCAGCAAGACTTTGAAAAATAGTAAAAATGTCAGTGTAAAAATGGGTTTTTGTGCTTTTTTTTGAGACATGGTAGAAGTCACAGACACATTGGGGACAGAAAGGACAAAGTATTGAGGATAAATCGAAAAGTATCAATGTTGCAAACATAACATTTTGTACATACATCCCTGGGGATAGTTTGCATCTGTGTATAAAGTTATGGAATTTTAGGCCAAATCTTTAATGCTAAAAATTACCAAAATGTATTAAAAGAGCAAAACAAGGTCCCACAGACTTGAGGATTGGACTGATATGTGCTGCACATAATATGTACCCTGTGCATATAATTTGCTAAGAGATTGCAATTGTAGAAATGTATGCTTTTGGCAAAATCGTATTTTAAGTAAAGAAAATGTGGCAGTTTTTGGACATTGTAAAACTCACCTCATAAACCTGACATCATTCCCTTGGAAATCCAAACAGTTGAGAGCAAGGTGGAGACTAGCACCCCTGCCCAATCCAAGTAGTTTAGGGGCGTGCTTAGTTAACCCTGCCCAGCCTATACTTTGATGATGTCATTATGCACTATAAATAAGGGTCCCTGACAAGACCACACACACTCCCTGATTTCTTGTGCTGCGTTCCTGTACCCGTCATCTTCCTGATCCAGACTCCAACAACAAGGCCAGGCATTGCTGATCCTACTCCAGGGCCCACTGCAAAACCCAAGCAGTGCTGATCCCAGCAAGGCATCCAATATAAAAAACCCACTAAATTTCCCATTAAGGGCAAAACTGTGGTACCTTCGACATCCTGATCCAACCTGACTTGCTGCCACTCACTGCATGCTGCTGCAATCCTGCTACTCTGATGACCTATGTTATCCAGTCACCAGAATTGCCAGTCCAGAAGTGCTACCCGGTAACCAGAACTGCCCAGCTGTTCTGCCAGGCGCCCTGCCGTCTAGTAACCAGAACCGCTGACTGTCCAAAATCCAAAAACTAGAAAGTGGACTGTGAGTATCAATTGCCACCCCACCTAAACCCATATAGCCTGTCTTGTCTTTGTCCTCATCCCACTTTCTAAGTCACCCTATCCTTATCCTGATACCTTGTTCAAACTGTCACAATCATTCCTACAACCCTGCCATTGATTTCTAGTACTAGAGACATCTCTTTAGTAATTTTGTTTTGTGAAATCCTGAGCTATTCTATTTCGAGTGATCGGACTGGTTCCACCAGGGTGGGCGCTGGGGCGAGAGGGTTGAACTCGCGAATCAACCCTGGAGCTTACTGTGTCCCTTCTTGGTGGCCTAGCCTGAATACTCTAGTGTAGAGTAAAACTATTCTTGCCACAACTGATTTTCCTTCCTTTTTCGCACCTTCATTTACTCAAAGTGCACCTTCTTAGATCTTGCATAACTCCTTCAATTCTTTTGAATTTTAAATAAATAAATATTGCATTTGACCATCCAGCTTGGTTCATGGTCCATTGTGATCTGGGGTATTTGGAAAGGGGGTGTGATATGAGTGGTGTACCATCCCAAAATTGAATCCACATAAATAAGGAGAAAAGCACCTCAGTTAGGCACTACATACTAGGCCGAGACCAAGGTGTGCGTGTCGCCTGATTGAAATCCTTAACAACAACTCAAGACATTGATCTCTTCCTAAACTCCATACAGATACCCAAAATTCCACCCCACCATAAAGCCGCCCAAGAGGCCCAAATTACGGCAGCTGAGATATCAACAACCATAGCTGCACTCTCCGTGGGGCCACCCAAAGACCACAGAGACGCAGACGACTTTACACCCTTGCTGGGCCACAGTTCTTCAAACTCTTTGCGGTCCAGAACTATCGACACCGAGGTGCCCTGCACGCCTCTTCCTTGCAGGACGTTTACGCTTCCCCGTCAACAAGCACCGCTAGGAACAAAGCTGCCACTTCACCGTCGTAGCTCACCCTGTTCTCCGCCGGACGTTCAACGACCCGTGACTCCTGTCTTAAAGGGAGGGCACTCAAGAAGGGCCGTCGATTCCCTACCAAGGAACGCTACAATGCCAGGTACTTTGGGGTTGCAGAACTAATGGGAAGTCTATTGTGAACAGAATATGGACTGGGCTTGTGATACCTCTTTGCTTTACAGGTTGCACAGGTGGGGGGATCTCCACACAGAACTGTGCTTAACGGTAGAGGCCAGTATTCTGCCTATTGTTTAACCATCTTGCTTCCCTTCCTCTCTCTACTGCTGGTTTCCTCTTTATTGATCTGTGTGACATTTTGACAGTATAGTTTATGCACTTTGATGAGATCTGATAATATTTGTGGTACCACTGTAAAACTGTATATATTTACCATTGTTGATTTTCTGAGCACAAAGTGAGTTATTGTGATAGTGTACATAACCTTGAATATTAATTATTTAAAGACTGTTTCAACCGATACAGTGTGCAGACATTCCTTTGTGGGTGCTTGGGGACTACACTGTACTTAAGAACCAGCCTGCATCACCTCCTGAGAAGCTAGGCCTTGATTGCTCGACCACGATACCAATAATAGAGAATCTTGGCTGGGGTCCTCTGTGCCTCTCCTCTACCATATAGAGAGCAGAAGTACAGACACCCCCCTCCAGTCTTTACACTGGTGGAAGCGGTTGGATGCTTATGGTTTTAAGAATCAGTGTATAACCGTGCCACTTACGAAGGATATCTGCACTTTGTTAAATTAAGGTTTAGTTGTGTACAAGATAACTGCATTACAAGCAATGGAATCGATTTACCATCTGAATGGTAAATTGACTTGGATAAGCTAGAGGCTCTCCAGAGTGCTTGTCAAAGCCAGGGAGTTAGACTTTGTGCCTAAGTCTAGGGCTGAGCTGATAGTTGCCCTGGTGGACTACCAGACTGATTGTGAAACTCTTGAAGGGGGGATGCAACCAATGAGGACTCTACCCTGAGGGTTGTCGCCGAATCTAGTTCTGGGAATGCCACCATTCCTGCTGCCTCTGTTCCAAACCCCAGCACTTCCTTGGAGCTTGAGTTATTAAGGATGAAATTGGCCTTTGAATATCGCAAGTTGGAAATAGATGCTGAGCTTAAGAAGGAGGAGTTGGCACAGCAAGTGGAACTCAAGAATAGGGATCTTGAACTCAAGATCCCTTTGAACTCAAAGACAAGGACACTGAATGTCAGCGAATCCAGTTAGAGAAATCTCGAGTGGCTAAACCAGTTTAGAGTGTCCGGTCCCCAGCAACCAAGTTTATGAAGGATTCGGTTGGTGTGTATGCGGAGGGTTCTGATATCCTCCAATGGATTGAAGTGTTTGAGATGGCTTGTGCAATTCATGATGTTGATAAGAGAGATTGGGCTAAGTGTTAAGCAGAGTGCCTCAGCCTCAGACTGGAAATGACTGTATTCTGAAACTGAGTGTGGAAGAAAGGGGTCAGTATGAGTGCATGAAGTCTGCTTTAATTGCCAAGTTTGGCAAGACACCTACCCAGGTTCAGGGATTTTAAGAAACGAGAGAATGTGTCTTGGATTGACTGGGTGAGTGCTGCGCACATGAACATGATGGGGTGGATTGATGGTTACAAAGTGAAAACGTTTGTTGAATTGTCCCACCTTTTGTTTTGTGAGTTTTTTTCGGAAGCCTGTTCACCAGAGCTGTGTCAGTATGTTGCTGACCAGAACATTTTGGCCCCCTTTAAGCTGGCTAGGTTGGCCGACAAGTGGGTCTCCCACCGGGTGTCCCCTAAGGACTCCAGTGGGAAGGACAAAGAAAAGGGGACCTCTCAGAAAGCTGAGGAGTCCCAGAAGCAATCACAGCCGGGTATACCAAAACCTTCCTCTCCTAAGGTCCACAAACCTAGTGGGGATAAGTCTGTTGTGGGTGGGAGTAAGAGTAGTGGTCCGCCTGCTGCAAGGCAGGGTCCCAGTGGTTCCAGTACCCTGCACTCCCGGCACTTGTTGGGATTGTCGGGCTCTGGCTCACCGAAGGGGTGACCCCAAGTGTAAGGGTAAGGCACTTGGAGTCCAGGCTATCAGCCTGACCTACCCCTACTCCGTACCTTAGGTGGAGGCCACTGTCCTCCCCTTGTCATGGTGCATGCTCCAAAACACTTGGAGCTGGCGGGCCTTTCCCAGTCACGGCTATCCATCAGGGCTTATAAAGCCCCAAAGGGTAGTCCAAGGACATCCTGGACTCATTCCTGGCGCCGTTGGCGCCAGGTTCATAATTTTCCATCTGGTAATGCACTACACGGGACTACACATACAGCCCAGTCAAAGGGGGCTGAATCATCTGGCTTATCCTGGGTGTGGCTATGGGACTACTTTACCTGTGATTGCAGAATGAGGCTGGAGGGACTATTTTATTGGAACTACTTACAAGGCTATTTAAACCAAACCCTCCCGACAGAACACGCTTCGCGTTATTCTGTACTCCTGCAGCGTAACGCTCACCGTGTCTGCTTAGCTCCAGTACCTGAACGCCAGCAGCCACGCCTGTTCTGGAACTTCCATCCATTGGAACCTGAGACCAGAAGAAGAGAAGAAAGAAACAGAAATTAATACTGAGTTTTCGACCTTACCTGAAGGATTCCATCCGAGCGGCTGCTCCCTTCAGCTGCTCTTCAGTTCGCCGCACCTGCAGAAAAGAAAGCATCTGCAAGAACAGCTGATACTCACCCAGAGACTGCTTCCCTTGGGATTCCTCTGCAGCGGTTCCTCCGATCGCCGCTCCGGAGCCACGCTGCATCTGTTTGCAGGAAAGAAAAGAGCACAGCAAGTTAGTCGTGCACGGGAAGAAACCATTATATAGACATTCGGCGCCACTCACGAACGTTATACTCACCCACATAGAATCTGCTCAGCGTTGAAGGACGAGTCAAATCTTCATTAAAAAACTTCTCAAGACCGAGCCTGAAAGAAAGGTGAATACAAGGTTAAAACTTGGGTAATAAAGACATTTAAGCAACTATTCCAAGCATCTATTGGTATAGAGACTTACCTGCTGAGTCAAGTAATTCAAGACTCCGCCACACCCCCACAGGATCAGTGAAGGAACTTGATTCAGGGAGAGACTGTCATATTGCACCCCTGCAAGAGATCGCAGGACGGAGAGTCCACCACTAAACAAACCAAGGTGAGGCTGAAGCAGAGAGGGGGCATTAGGAGGTTACGGGAGGTAGGAACTCAACCCTGCTCTTCACGGTGCTAACATCCTATTTCGACCTTGTAGGCAAAAGCATTCGGGGAAGTGACAGGGAAGGAGAAGTCGCGTGCAAGTCTCTCCATCCAGCCGTGTAACGCCAGGGCAGACATCTGCATCTTCGAGCGACGCCCCCGAGGAGACTAGGTGAGCGCAACACCCCTCCTCTACTGGGATCACCTTTGGTGCTCCCATAGAGATTTCCTTAGTGTCCCTTGGGGCCTGGGACCAGTATGCAGAAGTACTGGCGACTATCCCACAGAACACTCATAGGTTTTTGAGAAGTGTCCTCTTGAATGGCCAGCCTTCTACTGGTCTGAGAGACACTGGGGCAAGCATGACAGTGGTGGACAGGACCCTGCTCAAACCAGAGGTCTATGTAGGTGCTCCTCTGAGAACCACCAGTTTAGCTGGCGGGCCTCCCAAATTATCACCTGTAGCCTTAGTCAACATTACGATTGGAGTCAGGACAGCAAAGCTTCCAGTCCTGGTTCAGGACAACGTGCCTGCAAACATTTTGTTAGGAAACAATTTGGTCGAGTTGGGGATGATCACGGATTGTCTACCCAAGGCTGCTGTGACGGTCACCCGATCGCAGGTCACACAGGGTCCGGCTGCGAGCCGGGTACCCTCGCCAACGGGGAAACCCAAGGCACGAAGGAAACGGAAGAGTAAGAAGGCCACCTCTGTGGAGGGAGCCCCTGCTCTTCCTGCTGTTCCGACAGCACCCATTGGGATCCATACTCTGGACGGGTTGGGTCCAGTGGTGAATCCTGACTCAACTCCTGTGGGAGAAGAGCCAGAAGACTTTGCTTTGGGAGAGGCTCTCAACCCGGAGGATCATCCCGACCTTCAATGCTTGCTAGCTGAAAGGGGACCCTCCTGGGCGGACTTCTGTACGGGACAGAGAGAGTGTCACTCTCTCGAGGGTCTGAGGAAACAGGCCCTGTCCCAGGCACAAGGAGAAGTGCCTAGGACCTTCCGATTTTATTGGGCGGGTGAGCTCCTTGTTAGTGACCCCACTAAGCCTGAACCTGGTGCCCTCAAGAGGCTGATGGTACCCCAGGTTTATAGGCCCTTCCTGCTGCAGTTGGCGCATGAGGTGTCCTTGGCTGGTCATCTGGGGACCAAGAAGACTAAGCAGAGGCTCTCTGCCCATTTCTACTGGCCACGGATGGCAGTAGAGGCGGAGTCGCACTGCAGGACCTGCCCAACTTGTCAGTTGTCTGGCAAGACTGGAGGCAGTGGCATTGCCCCACTGTAGCCATTGCCAGTGGTTGGCACACCGTTTGAGAGGGTGGGCATCGACATTGTCGGTCCCCTTGACCCTCCCACTTTAGGTGTACATCGGTTCATCCTGGTCTTGGTAGATCATGCCACCAGGTACCCTGAGGCGATACCCTTTCCGACTGTAACTGCCAAGGTGGTTGCCAGGGCTCTCCTGGGCATTTTCACCCATGTTGGATTCCCTAAGGAGGTTGTCTCTGACAGAGGATCCAACTTCATGTCGAGTTACATGAAAACCATGTGGAAAGAGTGCGGGGTAACCTATAAGTTCTCCACCTCTTACCACCCAGACCAACGGTCTGGTTGAGAGATTTAACAAAACTCCCAAGGGCATGCTAGGCGCTTTGGAAGAGCCCCTAAGGAAGAAGTGGGATCTTCTCCTGCCATGCCTGCTGTTTGCTTACAGAGAGGTACCTCAAGAGGGTGTTGGTTTCAGCCCCTTTGAGTTACTCTTTGGACATCCCGTGAGGGGGCCCCTTGCCTTAATAAGAGAAGGTTTGGAGGCCACCCCTCCAGGTCCCGCCAAGCAAGTGTGGGACTATGTGTTAGGCCTCAGACGGAGGATGACACAGATGATGGGTCAGGCAACAGCGAATCTCAAGGCCAGCCAGGAATTGAATAAGTACTGGCATGACCTTAAAGCATCGCAAGTGGATTGGACTCCGGGACAGGAGGTCCTTGTGATGGAGCCTACAAAGCCTCGGGCTTTGGCAGATAAGTGGACTGGACCCTTCAGGATAATCTCCAAGATGGGCGAGGTCAATTATCTGGTTGATATGGGAGTCCCTGGGGTAGCCCCTCAGGTATTCCATGTTAACAGGCTCAAGCCTTTCCACAGGCGAGCAGAAGTCTCATGTCTCTTGCTAGCTTCAGAGCAAGAAGAGGATGAGAGTGAGCCCCTTCCTGATTTGCTGTATAGCAACCCTCAGGATGGCTCAGTGGAGGGAGTACATCTCTCTCCCGATCTGACGACAGAGCAGCAGAGGGCCTGCAGGGCTTTGCTCTGGAAGTATGCCTCTCTGTTTTCACTGCCACCAGGCCTTACACCGTGGTGTAGGCACGAGATTGACACTGGTGACAGTGTGCCTGTCAAAAGCAGGTGCTATCGCATGTCAGATACCGTTAAGAACCACATCCAGGCTGAGGTCGCCAAGATGTTGGATCTGGGTGTTATTGAACCCTCAACCAGTCCCTGGTCCAGTCCAGTGGTCCTTGTCCCCAAGGCAAGTTCCCAGGCAGCTACCAAGGATTGGAGGTTCTGTGTGGACTACCGAGTCACCAAAACTGACGCACACCCATTGCCCAGGGCTGATGAACTCGTGGACACCATAGGTGCTGCCAAATTTGTGAGCACCTTTGACCTTATCTTAGGCTATTGGCAAACAGCTCTGACGGACCATGCCAAGGAAAAGACAGCGTTTCCAACACCAGAGGGACTCTACCAGTTTAGGGTCATGCCTTTTGGGTTGAAGAATGCCCCTGCCACCTTCCAGAGATTGGTCAATCATGCGCTCAGTGGGCTGGAGGCCTTTTGTGTGGCCTACCTAGACGACATTGCTGTCCACCTGGGAAGAGCATTTGACACACCTGGATAAGGTGTTGCAGGCCTTGAAAAGGGCTAACCTCACTATCAAGGCCACCAAGTGCCAGATAGCTCAGGGGAAACTCACGTATCTTGATCATGAGGTAGGAAGGGGTCAAATCCAACCTCTCCCCAGTAAGGTACAGGATGTACGTGACTGGGAGACTCCCACTACTCAAACCCAGGTGAGAGCCTTTTTGGGCCTCACTGGGTATTGTCACAATTTCATGGCAGACTATGGAACCATAGCTGCACCCCTGACAGCTCGAACTTCACCCAAACAGCCTAGGAAGGTTTACTGGACTGAAGACTGTCAGAGGGCCTTTGATGGCTTGAAAGAAAGTCTGTGTGGGGAACCTGTGTTGTGTGCGCCTGATTACAGCAAGCCCTTTATCGTTCAAACTGACGCCTGCAACACCGGAATTGGAGCTGTCTTGTCCCAGTTAGATGACAAAGGGAGGGAACATCCTATCATATTCATCAGTAGACAACTCAAGGGTAGAGAATTTAGGTGGGTTACTGTTGAAAAGGAATGTTTAAGCATAGTTTGGAGCCTTGGGCGTTTTAGGCCCTACCTTACGGGGTCTACCTTCAAGGTCCAAACCGATCACAAGCCCCTGAAGTGGCTTATGCAGATGAAGGGTGAGAACCCGAAACTGCTCAGGTGGTCCATTAGCCTGCATAGGCTAGACTTCACCATTGAGCATAGACCAGGGAAGAGTCATGATAATGCAGATGGCCTTTCCAGAAGGTATGTTGACCGTCTGGATGAGGGTGTCTATCTCGTGGGAGATTAGGCACCCTAACCTCAGTCTGGGGGGGGGCGACTGTGATGCTGCAAATGCATCCGAGGGACAGGGCCTCCGTATCCTTGTCCTTTACTGTTTTTATCGTGTGTTCTGTTGTGTTTTCCGCGCAGGAGTTCATGTGGGACTCCTGGCGGTGCAGCCCTCTCCTTTGGTTTTGGTGAACAGACCCTTATGGCACCCATGGGTAGGGGTGCAACCCTGTGCCCCTAGTGTATATTTTTGGGCACCTGTGTGTGACCCACAGAGCAGGGTACGGGCTGGTGGCAGTTCCGTGCTGAATTGACTGGTGCCCTGAGCGTCCTCCATTTTGGGATGCCCAGGCCCTGTCATTGGAATCGGTAGATTCCTGATGGAGACAAAATGGCCTCCATGGCCTCTTGCATTCCATCGCCTGTTACCTTGATCTTCCCAAAGTCCTTGGAAGCCCTGACTCTGTCCCTTCCCCCTGACTGGCTGTGTGGAAGTTCCATATATGGTAGTGTGGGGAAGTGCTGACCAGACTGCCTGGAGCCTCTATGGAGCGACTGTATGTTGTGGGTGCGCCTGTGGGTGGGACATGGGTGAATGGAGTGTGTGACGAATACGCATTCTGTGTTGTGGGTGTCTAGTATCTGGTGTTTGACACAATGACTGAGACAGCTCTGCCCAAAACTGGTATGAATGAAGTGTGGAGTGTTGAATGGCTGGGTACTTGTCCCAATACACATAACTTGTTGTGAGTGTTTGTAGAGGAGTGAATGGCCTGAATGCACTATGCACTTGATTGGCTGCCTACCTGCATGAATGCCCTTCTGACCGATTGGTTGCCTGAGTGTGACCCAGCAGAATGAATGGGAGATCAACAGTATATCTGGGGACCTCTCACTGCTAGTAATTGTGTTCAGAAGCTGAAGTCCACTACGACAAGTAACCGGAGTGAAGTTTGACCTTGAAGCCCTGCTGGACGAGAAGAATTGCTGTTGCTCTCCTTCACAATCTGAAAGCTGCTGTGTCTCCAAGGACTGACCCAGAGAGGACCTGGTAAGGCACCCTCTTCCCTTGCTACGAGGGACCATCGTGCACCAGCTGATCTTTGCCAAAGCTACCTGGTAAACAGACCTTCGACAGGCTGCCGACCCGAGACGGGGACTGCTGCGGAATCCCAAGGAGAAGCGCCCGGACGGTTGTCTGCCACTGTCGCCGACCGCCGTCGCCGACCGGAGCCGCCGTGCTCCCGTTTGCTTAAGAACTTTCAAATCCAAAGACGCTCTCGTCCGCATCGTCGCCGCTGTGTCCTGCTGGAGAAGGCCTGACCGTCGAATGCGCCGAGGAGCATCCGCCGGTGGGTTTCGCGCCACCCAAAGACCACAGAGACGCTGACGACTTGCCGCCCTTGCTGGGCCACAGTTCTTCAAACTCTTTGCGGTCCAGAACTATCGACACCGAGGTGCCCCGCACGCCTCTTCCTTGCAGGACGTTTACACTTCCCCGTCATCAAGCACCACTAGGAATGAAGCTGCCACTTCACCGTCGTAGCTAACCCTGTTCTCCGCCAGACGTTCGACGACCGTGACTTCTGCCTTAAAGGGAGGGCACTCAACCTCGCCAAAGAGTCTTCTCGAACTTTTGAAACTACGCCCTATCTGAAAAATGTAGTCTTCTGTTCCTATTGTGTACACAGCTCCTTGTCCCCCGATCCCCCACGCCCCCTGCTCAGTTGTAGTTAACAATTTTGTTTTTGTAGAAAACGCATGGGTAGCTAAATCTCAGGTACATCTAATGCTGTTTTCCTCTTAAAGGCTCAACAATACTGCAAAGTATGTAACATTCAAAGTGCCTGTATGACTTGTTGTGCCAAAAATAATAAAAATAATGTTGGAAAAAAAAAAAGATGTGCCGTCGATTCCCCACCGATGAACGCTACAACGCCATGTACTTTGGGGTTGCAGAACTATTGGGAAGTATATTGTGAACAAAATATGGACTGGGCTTGTGATACCTCTTTGCTTTACAGGTTGCCCAGGTGGGGGGGGGGGGGATCTCCACACAGAACTGTGCTAAACGGTAGAGGCGAGAATTCTGCCTATTGTTCAACCGTCTTGCTTTCCTTCCTCTCTCTACTGCTGGTTTCCTCTTTATTGATCTGTGTGACATTTTGACAGTATAGCTGATGCACTTTAATGAGATCTGATAATATTTGTGGTACCACTGTAGAACTGTATATATTTACCATTGTTGATTTTCTGAGCACAAAGTGAGTTATTGTGAAAGTGTACATAACCTTGAATATTAATTATATGAAGACTGTGTTTTAACCAATACAGTGTGCGGACATTCCTTTGTGGGTGCTTGGGGACTACACTGTACTTAAGAACCAGCTTGCATCACCTCCTGATAAGCTAGGCCTTGATTGCTCGACCACGATACCAATAATAGAGAATCTTGGCTGGGGTCCTCTGTGCCTCTCCTCTACCATATAGAGAGCAGAAGTACAGACACCCCCCTCCAGTCTTTACACTCGGCACCCCCTGGCAATGTAAACCTGCATGTTAGCCATTGATCCTTGCACAAATGCCTCGTGTTAGCCATTGATCCTTGCTAAAATGCCTTATGTTAGCCATTGATCCTTGCAAAAATGCCTCATGTTAGCCATTGATCCTTGCCTTACAACCTATCCTAGTTTAAGCTTGACTAGTTATGCACCTGCATACTTTCACAACTACGTGCATTCTGCTTGTATTTAATTCCTTCCTTCTGCTCACAATGCCACCCTACGCATTAGCTGCCACTGCTAACGCAGAGAGGCATGACACCCAGTAGCCGACCATTGCTCTTCACTCTAGGCCTAGCAAACCTAGCATCTTCCTAACGATGTCCTCAACACTACCACCTTCTGATACAATTACACCGACTAAATTCCTGCCTTCCTTCCACCTAGAGGTAACCAAACACAACCCTACTGCCATGACATTAGTAAGTAGCTCCCTCACGCTCACACCACTCCAATGGATCCAGCTTTAAGCCAAACGACCCACACCTAACCAACCTTGCCTTAATCAAATCAGGAACTCTAGGTTAGGATCCAGACTCAAGAAAACCTATCCACCCCTACCCAACCGCAGAAGTAAAATAATACTAAGACCTTACCTACGAAGAGAAAAACAATCAAACTTGCTAATAGAAAAATTAATAATGACTCCACCCCACTAGCAAACATCACCCTACTGATAAGTAATACTGACAGCATCACCCCTCTCATAAAGGGAGCACTTATAAACGCAAGATCCTTGACAGCAAATGCGCTACACATTGCCAACCTCATGACTTTAAATGAGCTTGACTTCTTAGATATAAATGAGACTTGGCTTCATGCTGCGGCAGGGCCAGCACTCTCATTAGCCATACTGGACAATTATACTATCATCAGACTAGACAGAGAATCCTCCAGAGGTGGCAGTGTCCCGTTTATTGCCAAAACCCAACTCGGCCTAAGCGCCCTACTTAATCAACCATTCCCGTGAGAAGAACCTCTGTCCATCCAACTACCCCTCAAGGCATCTCGAACAATAACTATCCACCTCATATATAGACCGCCAGGACCTATATCTACCATTAAGGACGATATCACACAACTCCTCACTGCAAACACCAAACCAGGATCCCAAATCATTTTGCTGTGAGGCCTTAATCTAGGCCTCCATGACTTAAATGATGCCCATGCCTTAGCCAACGCCAACACAATCTCTGAATTAGGCTTCTCACAGCCTATTACTAAGCCCACACACAGTAAAGGGAGAACCCTAGACTGGATCGCAGACCTCAATTGCAACACCAACATACTATCCAAAGCACCCTGCGCCTGGTCCGACCACCACATCATTTCATTCACCATTCAGGATAATAACCGACCACACAACTGCAATTCGTTTGCACCTTCAGTACTCGCCAGAAATAACTGCAATAACAGTAGAGAAATTACTGACCCTACTACAACCTATTATCAGTTACTCTAACCTTAACACGGACCCCTCATCACTAGTAGAGCTGTACAACCAAACGTTACATCAAGACATCGACACAGCAGTGCTATTGAAAATGCACAAACCCAAGCCACGCGCTCACCTAAATTCCTGGTTCGCCCCTAACCTCAGAATATTACGTAGCAACAAAAGAAACGCTGAACCTTTATGGAAAAGCCACCCTTCAGCACCAAACAAAGAAAAATTCCTAAAAGCCTCCAATAGCTACAAAACTGACATTCGCCAGACTAAAAGCAACACTTATTATGACAGAATCAACCAAGCTAAATCAAGCACGAAATAACTTTTCAGCATTCTTGGACGATTAGAATCTCCTATACCACCACCAGAAACCTGCACCAAAGACATTACCTGGTGTACTAACCTACAAAAAAGCTTTGCTTGACAAAATTGCGCTTCTACAAGCAAAAATTGAAACAAAAAAACGTACTCACCCCTGACTCAAATCCACATAAGCCCCAGGCTTCCTCTTCTAAACCTTGCAACCTATTCAAGTTCTCCCCTATCACCATTAAGGAGTTAGAGAGCATAATAACGAGCCTCAAACCATCAAGATGCCACAGGGACATCTTCCCGGCAACTATTATCAAACAGGCAGCGAGGGATCATGCTCCTTTATCACAACATTAATAAACACATCCTTTGGAACTAGTACGGCCCGAACTAATTTGAAGGATGTCTGGGTCCTCCCACTTATAAAAAGAAACCTAGCCTTGATCCTAACATTCCGACAAATTATAGACCGATAACCACAGTACCAATTTCTTTTTGAAAATTCTAAATAGGGCAGCATACCTTTTAGATACAGGAACATCTTGAAACGAATATCCTTCTTGGCCTACGACAATCAGGCATTGGACCTAGACACAGCACCAAAACAGCCTTGATATATGTAAAAACTCAGATGGACGACATAAAAGGCAAAGGTAATTTAGCCCTCCTTCTGCTATTAGACTTATCAGATGCCTTTGATTTAGTCAATCATAAAGTCCTGTGCAATCACCTGTGCAATCACATCGTCAGCAGCCCATTCCTCAGCCAAAGCTACCACCTGAATACAATACTTCTTGGACAACAGAACCATGAGGGTGTTCGCACCAACTGCGTCGGCCGAACCTGCACAGGTCTCTTGTCGTACTCCTGAGGGCTCATGCGTTTCTCCAACGCTTTATAATATCTTCACGAAGCCTCTCTTCGATGACCAGACCATTTGGGTGTCACCTACACTAACTATGCTGATGACACCCAAATCCTCATCCCTATCACTGGCGATTACGACACTTGACTCAAAACTACTTAACAATATTTACCTAATCATTCAAGCATGGATGGCCACACACGGCCTCTGTCTTAATGATAAGACAGTTATTTCTCATTGGATCCCAGACTAGACTCAATAGACTTGATAGGCAGTTCAACTCCTTTTTATATAGATGGCAACAACCTAAATGTCTCCAAGGATGTGAAAACACTTGGAATTTACCTCGACTCCTCATTGACCTTGACAAGACAAGACAACGCGACAGCCTCTGCCACAGCCTGTACCTGAAAACTAATTAATACTTGCAGACCCTTCCTGTCAAGTTGCTCCTCCACAGCTAGAGCGCTTATATGATCCAAATTAGATTACTGCAATGCCTTGTACCTAGAATCTAATCAGCAAAAATCTAAAAAAACTGCAAATACTCCAAAATAATGCATGTAGAACTGCACTGAATATCCCAATAACCCACCATATATCGGCGGTAAAACGCAATGCACATTGGCTATCAGTCAAAGACAGAATCACATTCAAAACTTTAGCACTCACTCACAAATGTCTCTCTGATTCAGCGCCCAAATACTTGGCTCACAAATTCTCAAGAAACCTTTCAGCCCGACCCACGAGGACCATACACCTACACTGCCACACGGTTCCCAGATTTAAGCTACAGAAAGCAGGGGCAGTAGTTTCCCTGTTCTAGCGACAAAACTATGGAACGCCCTTCATTTAGCCCCAAGAGCAGAACCTTCATACTTGTGTTTCAGGAAAAATGTAAAATCCTGGCTCCTTACACAGGAGGCACAATAATGCCTTGATCCTACTGTTAACCTGTACATGTCTGTATTTGTCTGTGATGCACTTGTAACAAATCCTATGCACTGTCTCACCTATTTGTATTGTAACTCAATGTGTAACTTCAAGTAATGCGCCCAGATACCTATGGGTTAGGTGCGCTCTATAAATGAACAAATTAATATATTTGTTTTAATTGTATGCCCACATTCCCAGGGGACCACAATATTGCTATGCCTATTGGGATGTATATTTATTTTAAGTCTTCCAAAGTCAACTCAAAAATGAGTGCAACATAATCCCTCCAAACCAATTCTGCATTGGGGTATTTTTGATGGTTTATTTGATGTATAAAGCCTTTAATCGTTTCCGAAAGTCTCTAATATTGTGTTCTTGTATGGTAACATTTCCCTCAATTGTTGTCCATCTACTACGTTCTTGGTTAAAGTGACATTTTGTATTTCTTCACCAACAAGAGGGTACCCCGTGCTTGTAATTTCTGCTGAATGCATTAATATACACCAGTCATGTTTTACTGCTTGTAGCACTCCAAGCATTACGTCAACCAATAAATATCAGACATCCATGCAATTGGGTGATCTAGTTAAGTCTGCCTTGTTTGAACTGCCCCATTGACGTGTTCCTATCTGAGGGAGACGAATTAGAAAACCCCTGATTTGTAAACGTGTTGCTTTAAATAAGTGCTAAATTCCAGTGAGCCTGTCGGACCAGCCAACAAGGGCAAACGTCTGCTTCCTACTTCCCCACTTATTTAAGGTTTTCGGAATCAGACATTAAGTATGTTTGCCCTAGTTGTTTAAATTCTTTGGGTTTTCTACTTCAACGAAAGAGATTTGCATGAAACATATGACAAACACTTGCGTGTGCGGAAATTGATTTACTGCATGTCAGCACGCCATTCTAGGCTGATCTGTTCATGCCTAACATCCTTTTACTTCACTGACTAAATGCTCCTACATATTTCAATATACATGGTGAAGAAGGATCAAAGGAACACAAACCAGTCAGAGGTTTTACAGTTCAAAACCTTTAATTTGTCGGTATTGGTTGGCGCAACACCTATACATTATAAGGGGAATTTTGCTACAAATAAGGGTTACCTTGGTAAAGGTTCTAACTCTATATGTACATGGGAATACTGATTTCCCTAGGATTCCCTAACTAAAGGCCATTTAAAGTTTTGCAGGTACTAGGGATATAGCATCCAGCTTCCTTCATGGCAATCTCTGTCGCTGTGATATATATAGTGCACTCCTGATTTCTCAGGGATATAGTGCTGTGCTTTCTTCCTAGGGATCTAGACCCCTGCTTGTTACTTGATAGTTTCAGTCCTATGGTATAGCGGCTTGCTTGCTTCTAGTAATATGGCACCCTGATCGCTTCTTGATAATCTCCAACCAGCAAGTATTTCATCTTTGCCTGAGATTTATTTGAAGGCACACCTATCCCCCCGCCCTCTAGCCATGGGTCCCCCTGAGCAAACATAAGCACCTATTACACTCCTACTACCACCAGGTATTTCTTCCCTCTTGCTTTGAGTTTTTGTCAGGCTGTGAATTGTACACCCTCACCCAGAGATAGCTTACCCCACCCCATCCCATTGTTTCTCTCAGATTTTCAATTTATAGAGATTCGCACTCTCTCGCAATGTTGCCTTCCTGGGCAAGAAAATCAGTCTCTGCCTTTGCGCACTTCATTGTCTTTGTCAAGCCAATTTACTATCACTGCCTTAAGTGGGGAAACTATGTGTTTGATGCATTTTCAGCAGGTCTGTAATACTTACTTCCAAGCCCTGAGCTCTTTTATACTAATCTTGATTAGTGTGATAACGAAATAAGTGTGTATTTGTTATTCCCTGGGCACTTCATGTTCTCCAAGCGGGGTTGGTTAGTCCACCTTTCTGCTTGTTTCTCTCCATGGGCCTCATTACGATTTGGTCAGTATTCCGGTGGTAAATCCGCCGGAATACTGCCCAACTGAATTACTGTTACTGACATTTGGTCCGGTGGAATTATCACTGGATTACAAGTGGTGGTAGCAGTGAAAAACCATATTTTTTAAGAGCCCATAGGACACTATGGGGCCTTTTTGGCAGAATTAACACAGTGGTAATTCTGACTATTTTTTTCATGTAGTATGGCGGAGCAGGAATATTTGAGGCAATTCCGTTACCGCCAATTTGTTCCCATTCTGCCATACTTGTAATGAGGCCCGATGTGTTTTCCCTTGCCTATTAAGTGCTGGGATGGGTTTAGCCTACAATGATTCCTTATGGGAATTCAGGACGAACATCCACGCCCTTCGCACTTAAGTGTCTTGTCAGCCCTTGTTGATAGTTAGGCTCCTATTGGTAATTAGGCTCAGTACATATTGTTGCTTCTCAGTGGGCTTAAATGGAAGTCTCCCAGTTTGCAGTCAGGTTGAAGTGCAGCATTAGTCCAGTGTGGATCCGACTCCCCATCACTGCTGATATGGCTTGTAGCGGTCCAAGATTAAGGTCAATAGATTAACTCCTCCACTGCAAGCTGACATAAGAAGGGCTGCACTTGTCCCTGGGACTGCTCCACCACGCAGGAGCATTTCTTAAACCTCTTGCTCTGCGGGCATTGTGGGCTCAACCCATTACTGAAGCAGAAGGCTATACATGCAGTTGGGGACAGAGCTTAATGCCAACTGACTATACATTCATGAGTCTTATTAATAGTATTGACTTTTAGTGATGATGAACCAGGGGCACTGGGGCTAGAGAAATGTATCGCAGGAATCCCCCATTTACTTGCGCCAGGTAGCACAATTCACAACAGGTGGGTGTCTCTCGTCCCCAGATCCCATCAGTACAAAAAGAGTGCTGGATGGTGTGTCTTTCCATCTTTATGGGTGGCAAAATAGTATTCCCATATTGTGTAATTTGTTGCATCACAAATCAAGAGCTACCTTTTTAGTGAAGCCCCTGATTGTTAAAATGAAGAGAGAAAGGTCGGCGAGTGAGCCCTTATAGATTCCTTGCAGAGAGCAAAATCAGAAGGTCTATGGATCTGTAGTGTATAGTCTTCTTTTTAGACTGTGTAAATTGTCCTGAGACATTGAGCCGAATAAACTTATCCTGCTTTACCATCTTTGAAGGCAATAGTAGCTCATATGCAAAGCCATGCTCGAATTATTTGGCCAGTGTTAGAATCCCAGGAACTACATACCCTTCATTTGCTTGTGGGTTCGTGCAGGGTGAACACAGCGAAACATCAAGAAGCAGCACTAATACTCATATTTACTTTTCTGTCATTGTCCAGTGACTGCATCGGGATATGTCAAAGGTTAAGATTTCACTTGTAGATGAATTCGGCTTTGTAGAAAAACCGTGGTAACTAGAACACCCAAAAAATGGTACAAATTATTTATTGATAATGGGCACAAAAATCCATATGCAGAAGTCACACACCCCTTGTGATGAATGATTAACCCGGTTGCAGTGGAAAGAATGTGTAAGGTGTGGGTACAATGGAAGGGTTGTGTGAGGAATTACCCACTGGAAAAATAGTGTGTTCTGCATTACTTGATTGAGGAACACTGGAAGAAGGATTTGTAGTCACTATACTGTAATAATCGGGTTAGTTCAATACTGAGTTGCATTGGTAGAGCTATGCAGCCCGTAGTGCTGTATTAGCAGTGGTCTTTCACTTTGAAATTGAGGTTCATTATCATAATTGTAGACTTAGTTCTGTAATGTGAACCGTTCTAATTTGGAGATTTAACCTTTGAGCTCTCTAGCCAAAAAAAGTGCTTTGTGGTTGTTTGTGTGCAGAAGGTCACTTAGTAGCAATGTTTGACATTGTAACCCTTTTGAGGTGCCCTAATGGGTCTCTCTTGCTCCTTCTAGATTGCTAAGAAGAATGAAGTTATCCGTCAGTTGAAAATCCAACTTCACCAACTGGAGAGGTTTTCGGAGGAGATCGTCCGACGTACCAGCCAAGAGTCAGACCAACAGCAGAAATCTGACAATCGTGTCTGCGAGACCAACTGCACCAAGCTTCAACAGGATCTCCAGCGCAGTAGGACACAGCTTAACAATGACATTGCAGAACACAAGGAGATTGAAGTTGCTCTACGCAAGGTAAAGGGAAGAAAGGAGTCCCTAAAGATTAATGCTTGCTTCACAGCTTACCTACCCTTCCACTTGTTTCCATTCAGATGGATTTCTCTGCTGATTTCGGAGTAAAGCAGTTATGGGACATTGTATGAATGATATGTCCAGCATGTTATGATGGGATCCATGCTCATCACTGTGGGTGACTTAATCCAGTGATCGAGAGACATAACTACTCTGGAGCATAATAAATACTTCCAGTTAGATTAAAATTGGCCATAAGCAGGCTCAGACTGGCCTATAGGGCAATAGGGCAAAACGCCGAACCAAAAACACTAAATTCAAGTGTTGACAAGTTTTCTTTGTCTCAAAGTGGCCCACTCTTTTGGCCCATGTGGGCCAATTTGATGAGTACTTCACCATGTAGCTAGTAGTCTTGACAAGTGTTATTGAATAAATATTCTTTAAAATGCACAATTTGCTTCACATTTGATCAGAAACCTCCCCCTTGGGCACTACTCAAATAGTCTGTCACAAAAGGAATTAATTGCCATTTGCAACTGTAAGCACTTTTTAATTTGTACCCGAGCGAATTTTAGGCCCCAGTCTGACCCTGGACATAAGTGATTATTTGCCTGGAAGCAGTTTGCTGCATGCAAACCCAGTTACTCCACACCACGACCCGCCTCTTCCCCAACACCCACTAGTTGATATGTTTATTGGGAAGACGAAAGGCATGCTCCAGTAACACTTGTGACAGACTCAACAATAGAAAAGATGGACACCGCAGGTAAACATTGAATTCAAAAGTTTTACAGTCTGGAATTTTAAACCCATTTTTGTACAGTTTTAGTACGTTTGAGCACTTCGCCTTGCCAAGGTGGATTGAATATCCGATGTATGCAGTGTGACTCCCTGGACTTAGCTGGCTCTGTCTACATATTGTCCTATCCTCTCAATGTGGGCTCAGCTTCTTGCTAGCAAGACTCTCTCCCTCAGTTCTTGTGGGACTCTTGCTGATGTTTGCCTGCTTATCCGTTCTCATTTCATGATTGGTGAAGCGTGCTGCTTTGTGCCTGGTCACTCAGCTGGCGAGATGTGCCAACCTGCTAACCTCGTTTGGCAGATACTATAGCTGGTTCCTCACAGCAATTTGATGCGGCTGCCCTTCTCCACACCGCAGGGTTTTTGAGGCAGTCACCATGTCTTCTGATTTATTAATGGAGCACTTCCGTGGTCGAAAGGCTTCAGAGAGTGGCCACCTCACCCAATTCTAGACACACCAGATCTTAGCTAATTGATTGTCCCTAATTATGCACCCAGTCACTCACAGCTGTTTAATCATTCCGATCTGTCACAGAGGGGTATGAAAGAAAAAGTATTTTTTCTACTTCCCTTTTTTCCGTGAATGAATGGGGCGAAACTACGCCGGAAAGCTCTCACTCTTGCACCCCTTGTACTATTATATGCAGAGCTGTTAGATTTAGCGTGTTGCTTTTTTGCCGTGTTACGAGATTCCAGTCTGCTTTTTAAAAATGTTTATGGGTAGGAGGGCCCATTGTATTTTCAGAAATATCTTTTCTCTCTGCTTCTTTCGTTTGTTTCCCTGTGATAATGTCGCTGTGTAAAAGTCGCCAGATTACCTTTTGTTTGTGGTAAAGTTTTGTGCTGTGTTTCCACACTTACTTTACTTTTATGGGATTCTTTTTTCGGTTTTACCCACATCCATTTCAAATGGTGCAATCCTCGTTTGGTCAGTTCCCAGCCATTGAGGTTTTTTTTCTAATCTATATCAGAGCAGGTGTTTTAATATGGGTTTTTTATTACAATGTCAAAAGGGACAGTCCATACTGCATATTTGTCTTTCACAGGAAGTAGAGAAGTACTTCACTTTCAAATGGATTGTGTCCTCCCACACATTATCTTTTGATATATCCATTTTTAGCTTCAGCTGTCCTGTAAAAAGAAATTCATCAGGGGGCGCTGTGCATCGATGCCGGTCAACTCGATGTCCCTCGAAGGGCCTCCATCCCGATGTCGACGTCACCACTGGTACATATAGTGTGCTCAGTGACTGTTGGCTTCAGTTCTGTTTTTCCACGAGAGCTATTGCTTCGGAAGATCGTTGCGCTTCGGTTCTTTCGAGAAACCTATCGGGTCAATAATGGCATCTTCGTCGGCATCATTGACTCCAAGATCAGGGTTTAAAAAATGCCACAACTGCGGGCAAAGATGTCCTTTACGTAACCCCATTCTGCAGATGGTCACCAAATCCAGAGTGCCAAGTGTCTCTAGGCCTTCGGTTTTTTGAGGTTGCTCGGCCTTATGGCTTGCTGCATTTTTCTGGTGCCAGAGGCTCGCCTGAGAATGCGATCTCTCAGGACTCAATGGTCCCAATTCTCAGGCAGGATGTCGGACCTTCAGGTTCCAAGCTGGGTCGCACAGGATCTTATGTGGTGGGCCTTTATGGACAACATTCTGAAGGGAGAACCTTTTTGGCAGCCATGGCGGGAGATAACTGTAGTTACAGACGCCTCACTCACTGGGTGGGGGAGCACATGACGACGATCTGACAATCAGCGGTCATTGGTCTCCATTTGAGTCCAAACTACATATCAATGTTTTGGATCTGAGGGCAGTCAGACTAGCACTGAAGGCCTTTCTGCCCTCTGTACAGGGCAAGAATGTCCTTATAATGACGGACAACACAGTGGCCATGTAATATATGTCATGGCCACAGGCCACAGGCCCCAGAACTCAAAAACCACACCATCTAGTGACGGGGGCAGTGGGTCACTTGACTCACTTATGTCCCTTTGGGACCTATAAGCACAGGGGGCCCTGGATGGACTCAGTCCTGCCGCCAGGCTCATATAAAGATGTGAGCAGGTACACTTTATTTCAGTGTAGGAGTGCTTTTACTTTATTTCAGTGCAGGAGTGCTTTTATTTTACAAGAATTTTCCAGGAACTCAAAGCCTTTATTCCAGAGAACATCTGCTGACTCATTGGGTGTGGCTCCCTAGGCCTGGTCTTCACCTGCTGACTCATCGGGTGTGGCAGGCAGGCTGAACCTGGTAGGCATGGCTTCAGAAGCTCAGCTATATAAGCTGCTCCATCCTTAAGGCTAGTGCTTCGTGTTACTGTTCACTCGCATTCAACGTGACGCTCACCGCTGCTTGGACCAGTTTACTTACTTTTGGAAACCAGGCGTTCTCCTGCATACTCACCTCCAGGAAACCAGTGCTTCATCACTTCATCTGCAGACTCATCTCCTGACATCCTGTGATCTTGATCCTGACGCTGCAGCACCGCACTCTGCATCCACGAACTCAGACCCTGTAAAGAAGAAGACAGACAAGGTTCGAACATCCGTCCTATGACCGTGCCGCATTTGAACCCTGCGCGCCCCCTAGTTAACTACTTACCAGCTACTGTACCGCTGCAGCTTCATTCCTCATTCTCTCCGGCTGTCGCCTCTAGCTCTGCACCTTCTGCCGGGCCGGCAACATCACTTGCAAGGGAAGAGAGCAAAAGAGCAAACATCAAAAGTGGAACGGACAGCAGTGCAAGACAACAAACTTTACAATACAACAAAAACAGACGAGGAAAAACAAAGACAAACAGGAACACTTACCTGAAGTATAGTGGCTTAGTCGCAGCAGGACTGGACTGCCATGTGCAAGGGACCAGTGAGGGAACTCCGTCCAGATCATACATGCGCCCCTGCCAGAAGCAGCAGGACGGAATGCTCGCCAAAACTAATCAACAGGAGCAGTCCCAAGCAGCATCACCAATTACCACCAGTCACCACATTAGCGGAGAGGGCAAGGTCGGACCCAAGTGACCTCACCCCCTGGGAGGGCTGCAACTGTGCCCCAACGTCTCCACAGAGACCAGGTGAGCATAACAGTATGCATAGCCTCATCGAATCTCTGCCTGGGCGTTATGGAAACTTCTGAAACAGACCAGTTGGCCGGATTACTGGGAGAGTTACGGGCTGAAGTTCATGCCTCAAGACAGGAAACCAATGCCCTAAGGAGGGATCTAATTGTGAACCAGGAGCGGACAGACAAACTAGCAAGGCAAATGCTCCAGGCACAGGCATGCCAGGTTCCACTTCCGGGGTATGCCCTTCCTGCTGCGCCTCCACAGCACACGCCAGTACAGGTGGTTCTTCCAGGGGGGGGGTCCCTCTAGCCCCACCAGAACGCTTCACAGGTGATCCAAATAAGTTCACCATATTTATGACTCAATGTCGCCTACATTTCTTGTGCAGACCTGGGGCATTCCCCAACGATCAAGCGAGAGTGGCATTTGTACTCTTATATTTGGGAGGTAGTGCAGCAGACTGGTCAATACCCTTGGTAAACCAGGATGACCCTTTGCTTCGAGACTTTGGAGGTTTCCAGCGTGAAATGGAGAAACTATTTGCACCGCATACTCAAGGGCGGGCTCTAGACAATGAACTGTTATCACTACGGCAGGGTAATCAAGACCTACTAACATATATTGCTTCCTTCAATCGTCTGATAGCACAAACTAACTGGCCAGAGGTGAAAAGAACTACGCTCTTTTACCAAGGCTTGTGAGGGGACCTTAAGGACGTATTAGCCCAAGTAGTAAATCGCCCGGAAAGATGTGCTGAATACATCGACCTGACAGTGCAGATCGATCACAGATTGCAGGATCAGATGATGGATTGGCCAAGGCCGTGGTGCGGTCGGTCTATGTGCGATCCCGTGAGAATCAAACCAAATCACATGATCAGTCCGAGGACCTTTAAGACTGTGGCAGTAGTAATGTTCAAACTCTGCCCACAGTGCCCAGTAGGCACTCCTGCAGCTCAAGCTACCATGCATGTGAATGCAGTGCTCTAGGCAGCCGTTGTCTTGCTGGGCAAAATTGTCACAAGTCTCTCCCCTTCTCACCTGTTTTTGTTGTTTGCTTGCAACCTTCTGTGGCGTCTTCTTTCTCACGGTCCGGGATTTGTATAAACCTGTGTGCTGGTCCTCGGATTCCAGCGTAATGTTCATAATCCAACTCCAGGATACGTTCAGATGACCAGGACGGAGACCAGGAAGAAATGATGCTTGCACTCGGAGGTACGGAATGCCGTGACCCGAGCACGGGTGAAAATCCAGGAAGATTGGAGGTAAGGCAGAGGAAAGGGCGGAAGGAAGGGGAATTCAAGGAACTGGGAACCAAGAATCAGAAGAAAGCTCCGGGCGAACTCCGGCAACACACGTCCAACTACAGCAAGCGGTAGCGTTGAGATGCGCAGAGCCGCGGGGACGTGTCTGTTTTGTAGAACGTAGAGCGTGGAGCGCAGAGACTGGCAAGCAGCGTTCCATATCAAGCGGCCATGTTGGAAGGATTACCGTATTCAATCCCCTATGGGTCAGGGACCACGAAGTCCAGAAGGGACGCAGACGACGGTTCATGACAAAAATATCTGCTGCAAGACTCTTTCCATGCTGATGTTATCAGGTCACCAAAGAGGCTGTGGAAGCTCCTGCACTTCGACTCTACCGTGGAAAGGCATAGGAATAGTGGAACAAAACTGGCTCCTTCTAAGGGGACTGTGGAAGCCGCCATACCCACACTCTGGCCATGTATGTCTACATTAGCAGGGTCCACAGCAGTCCTGAGACACTAAACCTGGGTAATAACTGGTCTGCTGTGTCTTCTATCAGGCCACAGAAAACATCTTAAGGGCCCTAAACGTTCTTGTAGGCTGACCTCTCCAAGGTGTGTTGATGAACAGTTCAGTAGCACTCCTGTTTGATGGCTTCTGGATCTGCACTGAGACCAGTGCAAAAGGTGTCACGCGTTTTCTCAGTTACTACCAGTGTAAATGGAAAGCTTGATTCAGATCAGTTTTTCTCTGCTTGTGTGAACCAACTGCGCAACCTCATTGTATTATGGCCAAGTTGCATAAGCAATTTGTGCAAGCTTGATTGTGGCTGAGTGACCTGTATTACTGGGACTATTGCACGCTTTTCTGCATTGGATTTTCTGAGAGCCGTAACGAGCTGGATCAGCGATTCTGCATGTGACTGCCCATGCCTACAGCTGATCGACACTCGGGCTCTGACCCTGCCTGAAGGCACATCCATAAGGCCAATAGCCGTGCACATCAGCACGCGCGTCGTGCGAGCTTGAGTGTGGCCGAGTGCTGAGTGTCTTGTGTCGCCTGAGCCTGGTAAGACCATTGCACAAGAAACTATGAACTGAACATATTCTTCCCGCAAATCCACACTACGTAGCACCACTGTTCGCACTTCACGTGTCACCAAAAAAAAAGGTGTAGACTTAAAGTCAAAGATTACCGTAAGTAAAAAATGCCAAAGCAATCAAGCCTTTCCCAATTGGAAGTTCCTTTTTTTTTCGAAGCAAAGATTGACAAAAACAAACTCTTCTGTATCATCAATAGAAACGTTAGATCATACACTCCCTCACACCGCCCCCCTTCTGGAGGCAGTATACGCCGAGGCACTAGAAAAAGCGACACTCCCCCACTCCTCCCGTGAAGCCAACGTCATCCTCCTGCATAAACCAGGCAAGCCACCAGAGGACTGTGCATCGTACAGGCCCATTTCCCTCCTCAATCTCGACAACAAAATTCTCGCAAAGGTGCTTACCAAAAGGCTACTACCATTGATGCCCACCCTCGTCCTGGCAGATCAGGCAGGCTTCATCCCAGGCCGCAACACGACCTTCGGCATCAGG
Organism: Ambystoma mexicanum; assembly: GCF_040938575.1. NCBI lineage: Eukaryota > Metazoa > Chordata > Amphibia > Caudata > Ambystomatidae > Ambystoma > Ambystoma mexicanum. The sequence goes on from NC_090932.1 coordinate 1,267,093,976, forward strand.
AGGTTGTTCGGCGTCATTGAAGCACTAGACCCCTCAACTCAAGCAATAGCGGTCCTCCTCGACGCCGAGAAGGCATTCGACTCGGTGGAATGGCCGTTTATGTTCGCTGTACTCACCAGAATGGGTCTGGGAGCCCGCTTTATCAAACTAGTATCGTTATTGTACAACGAGCCGCGCTCCAACATCATCATAGGTTCGGCAAAATCGGCTCCAGTGATACTCCAGAGGGGCACCAGACAAGGCTGTCCACTCTCAGCATTGATCTTCGCCCTGGTGATGGAACCGCTGGCCTCCATCCTAAGAGAACATCGACAACGAAGAGGACTCGTTATTGGACCACACAAGCTCATCATATCCCTCTACGCGGACGACGTGGTCCTGTTCGTTCGCGATCCCGAAGAGAACCTGAACCCAGTCATGAGGGAAGTAATCAAATTCGGGACAGCCTCCGGCCTGAAAATCAATCAATCAAAGTCCATCATATTCCTGCTGACCCCAGCCACCAAACCCTTCGAAGATGACTTCCAATTCACATGGAAAACGTCCAATGTCCGATACCTGGGAATCCAAATGTCCCTGAGCTACCACGAGGTGTTCCGCGACAATTACGAAGAGGTGACCAAGTCCCTCCAGGAAAAAGTGACAAGATGGAAGACCCTACCACTAACGCTCTGGGGAAGAGCTTCCCTGGTCAAGATGGTGATCCTACCAAAATTACTCTACCTATTCCAATATTCCTTCCTCAAACTTATCTGAAGAGACTAAAAAGCATGGTCCTCGAACTACTATGGGCAGACAAACCGGCCAGAGTGGCATATGCAACACTAACACTTCCAGTGGCGAGCGGTGGCCTCGCCCTCCCAGACCTGGAAAAGTACTTTTGGGCAGCGCAAGCGCAATTTCTCAGTCACTGGTATGCCTCCCACACAATACGACCTCACGTTCAGGTGGAACGGGCGCTAGCAACACCGAACCTGTTAACCGCAGTCATCTTCAGTCAAATTCCCGTTCCCAACTCCACCATGAACGTAATGCTGTCAACATATAGAGTTTGGCTGAGATTGGCCCAAAGGTACGGGGTAAAAACGAGATACTCTCCCCTTTTGCCCGTTAAATTCATTCCAGGAGTTCCGCTTACGTCTGAAAAAGTATTTCATCAGTGGGCCGAAAAACTGAAAATTGAGACTCTGGGGGATCTCTTCACAGAGGACGGCTTTATAACGCCGCAACAAGCAAAATCAAAGGGCGGCAACACCGCACTCGATGTATTCCTCTATTTTAGGACCCGATACACGTTTCAAGCGCTCCTGCCAGACTTCCCACGTCAGCCACAGACCTGGCAATTACTACACAACGCCATTCAAGCACAAGGTGAAGGCAAGCTGGTGTCACAAATCTACAAAGCTATTATTACTGATAAATCACCTAAACTCTATCAAGCAAAGATCAGATGGGAAAGGTCCCTGCACAGTACAATATCAGAGGAGGACTGGACCTACATCCTGAAGCAGACTCAAAAAATCGCCCTCAACTCACGCTTTAAACTAATCCATTTTAACTTTCTACACCAGACCTATTACACACCTGCGAAAGCAAACAAGCATCGCCCTGAAACAGCTGCAAAATGTGAAAGATGTGGAGAACATTCAGCAGACTTCGTCCACTTGGCATGGGGACTGCCCCGAAATAACACCGTTCTGGAATCATGTCTTGGAGACAACGGCAGCAATAGTGGGAGAGGCGATACAACCACGCCAGACAGCGGCCTTGTTGGGTATGACTAGGCTGCTCTCTGCCCCGACAAGGAAACTGACGGACCTTCTGCTGACACTGGCCCGGAGGAGAGTGGCCATGTCCTGGGGCCGAGGCCCCCCCCCATCGTTTATCGCCTGGCGCAAAGCCATCCTTTATTGCCAGGATGTAGAAACAGACTTTGTTAAACAACTTCCCCTACATGCCCGGCCTCCAGACATCTGGGGTCTGCTGATAACATTCTTGCTAAAAGAATCAGAGGAGGACCCTACCAGCCAACCAGATGCCTCAGACACAGGAGAAAGGTCACAGTGAAGGCACAGAACCAGCAGCACCATTTCCATGCTACATCGACCTGGAATCAGGACGGCACAAACAGTTGAACTATGGGCCGAGCCAGGGGGTGGGGAGGAGGAGGGGGGGGGGTTGGGTGGTGGGACACGGCGCAGAGTTAAGTCCACCCTAATGTGGGTGTGTATTTGTTCGTATGTCTTTATAGAATAATACAAAAACCAAAAATAAAGGTTTTAAAAAAAAATACACTCTCTCACACAATTCATAGTAACAATTCACTCCTGAAAATGGTTGTCGGTCTGTAGCGTGCATCTCTTGCTGATGAAAAAGAGCTACCTAATCAAAATTGCAATGACAATGTCATCGATATGGATTTGTCCAACTCTCCCAACTTAGCCGCCTTTGCGTCATCTTTGGATTCCTCAGACCATTTTGAAACAAGCTGCAAAAGCGAGGAACAAAGGTATCAACAAAAGATGACTGGATAAACGACACGTCTGTTCCCAATGGTATAAATACAATCGTATCAAAAGTGGATGCTCTTTCAACATTAATAGCCACCATAGCAAAGGACCAATTAGACGTTAAATTAACATTACTAAAAGTGATGGACATAATAATGGTGATTGCAAAAAAAGTATCGCCTGAAAAAGAGAAACAAATCCTATGAAAACAAAACGATCCAGTACTCCGCCTGCTGGAGAACTTAGTTCACCTACAGTGGCACCATACCTATTTATCCACTCGGCTGATGCCCCCATTGACAACTGGGACTATGACGAGATACACATTCTGCCGGTTCAAGAGCTAAAAAATGCAATAAAAAAATGGCTTCGATAAAAATAGCAAAAACGGTCAAATTTGATAACAGCCGGAAGTTTCTTTTTCCACCTAATCATGACAAAAAGAATGAAAAAACTTAAAATTCTGAATTAGAAGCGCAAAATTCACAGAAGAAATTAGTAGTATCAGACGGCACGGCCCGGCAAGTTCAGCTTCATGGCCCATTTGACCATCATTCCACTGACATACTGGATATATACGACCACAGAGGTCTGGAAATTCATGTCAGGATACTGAAGTCGCGTGTTGCCGTTCAGAATCGTCCAACTGCTGGCGACAACGTCTTTCTATTGAAAATGGCACTGTAGTATCAGCTACTACCATTCAACCTGAGATTATGCCACAAGTTGGCACAAGGTTTAATACTATGACAACTGATAAACCAATCCTCACAAGCGGTGCAATGAAAGATCTGGGAAAATTGATCATCTTGGAGGAAATTAACCCCACCAACCAAAGTCCTTTTTTGAACAGGTCCCATCTGCTATCCATATTCAAGCAGTTACTGTACTTCGATTCGATAACTTTTTCTGACATTATTAGAATTGAACTTCAGAGGGCTGGCAGCCCCACAAATTGGGCCTTCATGCAATATTCTTCATCATTGATGGTGAGCCTACTAAAAACACATGCAGCATCGTTTACGCAATTGGGCCCATTTCTTATCACATGCCGCAAGGTGAAGAAATGAAGATGCCCAGAAGTAGCTCCTGAAGCAATAAAAAAAGGCCTTCACATAAAAAATTTACCAGAATCGAAAAGAGCGACATTGCGTGCTCTCCAAGCGAACAGCGATTTAGCAATTACCAGCATTCAAGAAATAGGATATTGGAAACCTTTAACGCATTATAAATGGAGCAAATTGACTCGAGACTAACAAAAATAGTCAAAAATGGATATGCTGGAACACACCTGGATACCGATCATTTCTTGTCCACCCAGCTGGGATAGAGAGTGTGTAGTCAAGCAAAGTTGTCATCCTTCAAGAAACTTGGTGCACTAAAATGTTTGACATAGACGGATATCGGATCATTCACAATCATGCAGTGTCTTCTAAAAGGTTATGTGACAGTGGCGGCCTTGCGATTGGTGCAAAGTCAAACTATATTTTGACACAATTTCCAAAAGATATCCTTTCCCTTGGTTTTATCTGCGATTTTGCAGTTATCAAAGGACATACTATCCTGTATTTTGATTATAAATCTATACGACCCTCCGCGGGGTGGGGGATACAAACTAAATATGTTCATTGTATAATTGTTGACATTATTTCACAGTGGTATGAGAAATTTCCTAGGGGTTCCATCGTAGTAGCAGGCGATTTAAACAAAAGAAATGTGCACTTCTTATGTCACCTACGATTGATACTGTTTGCTATTGGTTATGACATATAAGTTTTTACGAATTGACATATCTACGATGTACCTTACCTACGTCAGATATTGATAGTTACACTTGGACAAATGGAATTGTAGGATCACATATTGATTATGTCATCACTGATGCAGTATTGAAAGAGCTGTTGTCCTGTTAAAACCCAATTCACTAATTTGAGTGATCATGCCGTCCTAAATTGGACAGTTGATAAGGACATTACTTTTATCAATATGACAAGAAACTTGAATATGAATTCCAACATATGATATATGATATGATATGGCATTTGTAACGCACCTATACACAAGTGTTTCAAGGCGCGACGAGGCAGGGAGGGGGGAACAAGGGGAAGACAGACACCGATCCTACTAGGCCAGGTATCATTCAGACCGCGCAAGTGCAGGGGTAGGGGAAGGGAAAAGTGCAAGGGGAAGGGGAGGGGGAAGTGCAGTACAAGCAAGTAGAATAAAAATAAATAAATAAATAGGGCCAGCTGGTGGCAAGTGCAAGGTAAGTGCAGACAAGTGCTGGGAAGGGGGGGCTGTAGGGATACAGAGACAGTCCCGCAGTGCAGGGGATGCCAGGGAGGCAGTGCAAGTGGAGAGTGGCTGGGCCCAGGACCGAGGTCGGTGAGAGTGGCCCAGTTGCAGATTCAGTGCAATTTCAGTGTAGAATTTAGCAGGGAGAGGGAAAGAGAAAGCAGAAACAAAGAGGAAGGTTTTGAGGTGCTTCCGGAACCGGAGATGGTTCTCCTCAAGTTTCAGTGAGGCAGGAAGGCTGTTCCAGAGGGAGGCCCCTGCCACGGAGAGAGATTTACCCCCAGCTCGTTGCTTTGAGAAGCGGCTGACCCTGAGGGAGTTGGAGACGGATGAGCGAAGGGCTCAGGAAGGAAGATATTTAGGAAGAGAGAGTTGAAGGTATTTTGGCCCCAGGCCCCAGAAGGCCTTGTGGATAATGCAGAGGGTTTTGAACTTGATCCTCGCAGCCACTGGGAGCCAGTGTAGAGATTTCAGTCCTGGAGAGATACGGTCCCTGGGCTTGAGGCCAAGGACAAGTCTCGCAGTTCTGTTCTGGATGAGTTGCAGAGGGCGGAGAGTGGAGGCAGGCAGATTAAGATAGAGGCTGTTACAGTAGTCCAGCTTCGAGAGAACCAGGGCTCGGGAGACAGTGAGCTTCTGGGTGACGGAGAGGAAGGGAAGAATACCTCTGAGGAGGTGCAGCTGGTAGTGTGACTTCTTAGAGACGTCAGATATGTGAGGAGAGAAGGAGAGTGTAGAGTCGAAGATGACCCCGAGGTTTCTAGCCTTGCAGGTAGGAGCAGGAAGAGGGCCAAGAGAGGCCGGCCAGAGAGCTGCAGGGAAGGAGGGAGTGGGTGTGCCGATGAGTAGAATCTCAGTCTTACTGGCATTAAGGCAGAGGTCATTGGCGGCACACCATTCCTAGATAGCAGACAGACAGTCAGAGATGAGGGAAGGAGAGGAGGAGGCCGAGGGTAGCCTGAAAATGAGCTGGGTATCGTCCGCATAGCACTGAAAGTTGGGGCAGAGGGCGGCGATGCAGTGGGCAAGGAGTGACAGATACTGGTTGAAAAGCCAGGGAGAGAGATTAGATCTCTGGGGAACACCAGAGGTGGAGAAGAAGACGACAGAGAGGAAGGACCCAAGTTGGACCTGGGAGGGTCGATTGGAAAGGAAAGAAGTCAGCCATGCCAGAGCCTGACCAGTGATACCCAGGTTATCACGGAGACGGTTGAGCAGGATGGCATGGTTGACAGTATCAAAGGCAGAAGAGAGATCGAGCAAAATGAGAACACAAGGAGTGTTAGAGTCAAGGTTGGAGAGCAAGTCTTCACGGATGTTCAGGAGAGCAGTTTCCATGCTCCTGGCAGCTCTGAAGCCAGACTGATGGTCATGAAGGCTACGAACAGATTCAGCATGGAGGTTAAGCTGGGAGATGGGCAGTTTCTCCAGGAGCTTGCCCAGGAAGGGAGTGATGGAGATTGGGCGATAGTTAGCTGGGCAGGAGGGGTCGGAAGAGGGTTTCTTAAGAAGAGGGTGCACAAGGGAGTGCTTGAGGGGGGATGGGAAGACTCCAGAGGCGAAGGAGTGGTTGCAAAAGTCAGCCAGGGCGGGAGCCAGGGAGTCGATGTGGTCCTTGATAGTTTTGGAGGAACAGGGGTGAACCTGTTTAGACGTGACTTTCATAGATCGGACTTGTCTGGAGACCTTGTCGGCAGAAAAAAGGGGAAAGGCAGAGAAGGAGGGAGGAGGGGTGGCAGCAGAAGGGCCAGAGGAAGAGCCGGGAAGAGAGGGAGGGAGGTGATAGGAGGAGAGTGAGGACAGGATGTCCTGAGTTTTAGAGATGAAGTGAGAGGCCAGTGCCGTGCAGAGGGCCTGGGAGGGGACAGGAGAGGTAGAGACTGCAGCAGGGTTGGCAAGCTCCTTGCAGATTTTAAAGAGTTCAGCCGAGTTGTTAGATGCCGCAGAGATGCGGGCTTGGATAAGGGCTCTCTTCTTGATGAGAACGGAGAGACGGTATTGCCTTTGGAGCAGGCGGCAGGCCAGTTTGTCAGAGGATGAACACGAAGCACGCCATTTCCTCTGTGCCACCCTGCACTTGCGTTTAAGGGTGACGAGATCCGAGTCATACCAGGAGAACCGACCACACTGGTCCGCTACAAATATAAAGGAAATTAATGATACCTTATGTCTTGACCAAAAAACCTTTCAGATCGCCCTGATATTGGCTGACTGGGATCTGGAACGCATGATTAGCATTAAAGTGCACAATGCTCCGATAAATAGTCATAATGGGATCAACTATGGCAATATTAAGAATAACGCCCCATTTGACGCTGTAATAGAGGCTAAAATCCAGTCTCATTGTAGGGAACGAGCAGCAGTCGGGGGCAATTACGTGCTAAATAACGATGAGAAAAAAAAACGCATCACAAATTTGCCCAGCCAGTACAAAAACTGGCAGAAACCGCATAAATACTCAAATAACAACTCAAATTGGTTAAAGTTATTTGGATGGCTAAAAGCCTATGACGCACACACATTTTTGTCAAGCTACGATGAATTCAGAAAGTCCTTGTCTCCTTCTGAACCCAACCCTGTATCGCAAGTTATATGGTTTAACTATATTGATGATTTATACAACAAACCCACAATCAACCTAAAAGAGGGACCTGAAAACAAAAAAATCCATTTTACTGGCTTGGACATACAGGAAGACACACTGGTTAGTCTCATTATAAAGTTTAAGAGGTCTCAAGGGCCCCTGGACCAGATCGAATTCCAAATGTAGTCTTCAAAGGTCACCCTGAACTTTAGGCAAAAATATTGAAGTCTTTATATTCCCATATCGAACTGACTGTCTCTATTCCTGCCAGCTAGCGCAAATCTATGCTCATCCCAATTTTCAAAAAGGGAGATAGATTGGAACCTTCAAACGATCGCCTTTTGACTATAATGGACACTAGCCAGAAGATTTTCGCCAGCATTTTATTAAGAAAACTCAGAACTTGGGCTGAAAGATACTAAGCACATATTGGACATTATTTAGAAAAAGCTATAGTAAAATAACCAACATGTGTGCACTTCAATATCTAATAGCTGAATACAGTAACAAGAATGGTGCTACTCTGTATTGCTGCTATGCCGATTTTAGCAAAGATTTTGACCTTATCTCACAACCCCTATTTTGAGAAAAATGTAAGACCTGGGGTATAGATTGTACATTACTACATTATATACAAGAGCTATACACGCATACCTCAAATAGAATTCGATTGAATTTAGCAGGTGTTCACACCAATTATCAAATGAATCGCATACTAAAGCAAGGCTGTGTTCTGGATCCTATATTATATAATCTTTACACTGCTTATCTAGAACATGAACTTAATTTTCCACCAAAGATAAACGGAGAACAAATACTGTGCCTATCATATGCGGATGATATAATATTGTTCAATCAGACTGCAGGGTACGATAGATGCCTTGGCGAACCTGCCATAAAGAACTACATGGTTATTAATACATCTAAGACAAAGACCATCTCAGAGAAAAGACCTTTTGTATGGAAACTGCAGGATGACGCACTCGAAAGAACAAGGGAATTCACCTATTTAGGCTTTCCTGTGAGAATAAAACCTCCACCATTGTACTACGCAGAAATGATTACAGCAAAACACTGGAAAACATGGTTGGTTTTGAAGAATTACATAGTGCATTGTGGAGGATATAATATTGAGGGTTTCTTAGAGGTTTATCGCATTAGCATTATACCTACCATTCTATACACGCTTGATGCGTTACCTAGCACACACGTACTTTGGCTAGATAGACTTGAAGGTAAACTGCTCCGTACGGTTATAAACTCTGTGCCGGTTAAGGTACTAAAGTTGGAATTTGTTTTGCCTTCACTAATGACTACGCTGTGTGTACAGAGAGCATTGCTATTTGCTAAACTCCTGAAAAACACATCGAAACCCAAATGGCCTGCTACAACTCTTGGGCAAACAAATTGATAACGATGGGAAGAATGGCTTTGTCACGGATCTAAAATCAATAGCTATGGCCCATTTAGCAGTGCTGGATATTGAGCCTGATGATTTTGACTCTATGCCAAACTTTGAAACGATAATAAAGAACAAATCAAAGTTGTGGCACTGAGTTAAAAATATAGACTAGTTGCACCGCAGACCTGTGCTCGACCCAATTCCCGATAGCCAGAGGCACGAGAAAGGGTTGCCCCTTCTCGCCGCTAATCTTTGCACTAGCTATTGAACCACTGGCTGACAGGATATGCCAATGGCATGCGCACAGGGGCATATGGTTGTCTGGTCCCCCAGAGATCATCTCCCGCTATGTGAACGATGCTCTCCTTTATGTCCGCTCACCTGAACATAACTTCTCCCCAGTGCTGGAAGCCGTTATTCGCTTCAGTGAACTGTCAGGCCTTCAAGTAAATTGTTCCAAATCCGTATTTTTCCCATTGACTGAGGCCACCATCCCCCCTTGAATCCCCAGGGATTTATGTGGGCACAGACCAAGACTGTATACCTGGACGTGGTGGTCTCTCGACATCTAAATACAGCATATGATGCAAACTTCAGGAAATATTTAAACACGCTCATTCGAAAGTGCTCGGGATGGACAGGACTGCCGATCTCCCCAGCTGGCAAGATCGCCATCCTTAAAATGGTGATACTCCCTCGACTCCTGTACAGATTTTTGAATGTCCCCCTATGGCCGGGCTGAGAATTCTTTACAACACTGTCCCACACCATCAGTATGTTCTTGTGGCACTCTGGGGTGGTCCGACTGAAGCTAGGAACACTAACAGCCCCAATGTCAAGGGGCAGATTGGGGCCCCCAATTTCGAGGGGTATTGGATAGCTTCCCAGACCCACTTTGCGTCATTTTGGTTTGTGGCCACTGACCCCCTACTCCAAGTTAAACTGGAGGGCCTCACTACAGAAAGACACGATATCTGCTCGATAGACCTCCCCCCTTGTAACAATAGATTCCAACCCTTGGATCGTGTTGGTTCCACAACCCTAGCCTCGGCCAAAATGTGGAAACAGGCTGGCACCCCACGACCTTTTCATGGGGATTTTCCACTCTGGAATGTCCTACCACACTCTCCTTGAGTGGATACCGTAACAATACACTGCTGGACGGAGGCCGGACTGGTTACAATCCGAGACGCATTCGAACAGGGCAATTTCACCGAATGGGCCGACCGGCCGGGAGTACTACGGAGTAGGCCCTCTGACTAGCTGCAATATGTGAGCTTGCGGCGCGCACTGAAGGGTAGACTCCCGGACTTTCCCTCAATCCCCCAAGATGATCCAGTATTGTCAGAAATCCTAAATACCACGACCTTTAAAGGTAAAGCCTGCAGGTTATACACCGCTCTGTTCAGGGCAGGGTGGCCTCCCCACTTACCAAGCTTAGAAACTCCTGGGGCAAAGACCTGGAAGTCGTGATAACTGACCAACATTAGGAACACATGTGCGCCTGCACTCATGATATTTCATTTAATTCACGGTTCAAACTGATTCAATTTAAGATATTACATAGATTTCATTACACACCGATCAAATTACACCGCATGTCACGGGACCACCCATCCATATGCCCAAGATGCAAGTCTGACAACGCAGATTACATTCACATGCTCCAGTTCTGGAATAATGTGTGCACCTCACTGTCTGCAATGTTGGAATGCGCCATCACCCCATCCCCACTGACATGTCTCTTTTATGAACTCCCAATGTCAGGCCGAGATTGCAAGAAACTGGCGAGCCTATGTTTGCTCCTCGCGGCCCGATGCATCCTTCTACTCTGGCTACGGCCTAGGTCTCCCACACACACACACGCCCAATGGCTCCGGGCTGCCACCTGGGCCTCTGACACAGAGGAATTCTGGATACACCTACAACAAACAGTGTCTAGACCAAGAAATATCTGGGCCCCTTTCCGGCCATTTATGTCCTCCATGACAGCCAACACTGATGACGTCTAGCGTGATCCCTTTCTCAATTAATCGGTGGGCTACTTCTCCCCAGAATGTTCTATTTTCCGGGCATGCCCAGAACATATGTATCATCCCTGCGTTCACTTCCCCATATTTGGGACATGTTTGCAGTTCTGCGCTCTTGAATCGAGCAATCCTCTGGGGGGGGTCATGTACGCTCTGTGGGTTACATATAGCTGGATTTATTGCAGCCTCGCGTTCCTGGACACTTTTTTATGGTACCTCTGAACCCTCTCCCACAACCCATCGTTCATGAGTTCCCTGCTTCCTCTTCCCAGCCCTTTCTTAGCTGGGTCACTTCCTTTCCCACCCTCGACATCAGCGGTTCGTAGATTCGGGAAACCTTGTGCCCCCCCTTTGCGACATCATACATTTTTTCTATGGCCGTATCGGGTTGATCTCCTAGCACTATTTCAGACCATGTTTCTCTCACTCGCCGTACCAATCTGGTATAAGTGATATACTGCCCTAGGTGTAGACCCGTTTCTTCTACCAGCACATTAAATTCCATTACCTTCCCATCTTGCCATATATCTCCCATTGTTGCAATGCCCACCGGTTCCCAATGCCTACGAATCATCTTCCTCAGTTGTTCGTCCCCTCCGGTCAATGCCACTAGCGGCACTTGCGGGAACACGAGGTCGGGCTCTCCATGGCCTGGCAAGCCTCACGCCACATCTTCTATCCCAGTTCCAACATCCCCGGGTGCCCTTTTAGCTCTGGTTTGGGCAGCCAAATCCATTATTTAAAAAAAAAAAAAAAAATGGAGCACATTCAGACTTCAACAGTCTAGACTCCGATGTTGAGTCTTCCGTTAACCACTTAGCCACATATTGTAATTGACTGGCCAAATGATAGATCTCATAGTTGGACAGTTTTATGCCCCCTTTTTCATACATGTTCTGTAGTTTCCACAGGGCTATTCTATTCCTGGTATTATGCCAAATGAAGCCTCTACATATGCTCTGAAGTTTAACAAAGAATCGCTTGGGTATCATGTATGGTATATTCCCAATAAAGTGTAACAGCCTAGGCAGTACGACCATCTTCAACAGTGCCACCTGTCACTACTGAGTTGCCACCTCTCTGAAATGATCGCTCCCGCCTTGACTTTGGCTAGTGGTGAGCTATACTGTAATTTCACACACTTCAGGTACCCAGGCCCTATTCCATATTCTTTTAGGGCTGCTATTAGCCAAGGACATTTGACAGAATCAAAGGCCTTCACTGCATCTAATGAAACAAATGCAACTTCGTGCGTGTCTCCTTCTGTTCGCTCTATGACACGGTGGAGCCTTCTGAGGTTGTCGGATATGCTTCTGTGCGGAACATATCCAGTCTGATCAGGGGTTATAAGTCTGCTTATGACCTGTCTCAGTCTATTTGCCAACACAGCCATGAGTATCTTGCTGTCCTGGTTCAGCATAGATAGTGGTCTGTACGACCCACAGTCCATGCTCGGCTTCTTAGGTTTGAGAAGCGGAATGATGATCGCCTCTCTCATGGATTCTGGCAATATCCCTGTTTCGAATGCTTCATTCAACATTGCCAATAGCGGGGGGAGCACGTCCTTCTTATACGTTTTGTAAAACTCACTGGGAAGTCCGTCTGCTCCCGGAGCCTTATTGGTAGGTAATTGTTCAATCACTGCTTCTAGTTGCTCCAATGTGATTGGGGCATCTAGGTTCTCTCTCTCTTCAGCACTCAATTTAGGTAGGCCAATATCCTCTAGTGTTTCCACTATCTCGCTCCATTCACCGCCTTCGACGTCTCCATACAATTGTTTATCGAACTCGAGGAACCCTCCGTTCACGCCCTCTTGGGTATCAAATATTCGTCCACTCTCTGCCTGTATTGCTCTGATCGTTGGTCTGGGGGTCTCATTTTTATACAACCATGCTAGCAACCTCCCCGGCTTGTCTCCACCAGCGTGCTGCCTTTTTATGTATTTCTTGTAATTTAAGTTGAATAATCTCTCCTAGTGCCCGCCACATTCTTGCTGCAATTGGTTTATGGTTTTGGCATCCTCCCGGGAGTTACTCCTCTACACATGACTGCCTCTAGTTTCGCCTCTACCCTCTGCAGCTCCTGCAGTATGCCTCCTTGCAGCCCTTTAGATTTAGCTATAGCTGATCCCTTCACCACCACCTTAAATGCCTCCCATAGAGTGCCGGCCGATTCTACACTTCCAGTATTATTTTAGAAGTATTCTACAATTTCCTTCCTCAGGTCCCCCCTAAACACTGTATCTTTCAGTGCTTTGGCTCTGAGCCGCCACGTTGGGATCCTAGCTCTAGGAGGCACATGTTGCAATGTTAAATCCAATGGCGAGTGCGATCAGAATATATCTCGGACCACTATCTCTCCCATCATCTCCAGAGAAGCAAACAAAGTTTTGTGGGGCCGAGTAATGCGAATAATGTCTATCATGTGGGTGGTGTAGCCTCCATATATCTTCCAGCTGAGAGTCTCCCAACAGGATCTTCAAGGTTTTGGCAGTGGGGGGTGGGTTTGTCTAATTTCCTGTCTGACCTGTCCACCCTGGGGTGCAGCGTGGTGCAATTAAAGTCATCTCCCCATAGAACCGCACACCCAGGTACAGGCTAATTTTACTAATTAAAGTCTTGAAATAGGCCACAGTATCTTGGTTCGGGGCATATGTATTAATAATATACACTTCTCTATTTTCTATCAATCCCCGTATCACCACCATCCTCCTGGCAGACTCTACTGTGGACTATAATAGCTGGAAGTGGACATGTGGTGCTACCCAGGTAATTACCTCTCTGGTGTATGCCGAATACGTTGCCCCTATGATGGTCCCCTTACATTTCTTCCTTATCACCTCCTTCGTGAAATGAGTTTCCAGTAATAGGGCGATATCTATTTTCTGCCTCCTTAATTACATCATGATCTTATTCATCTTCAAGTAACTGTTGAGCCCCCTGACATTCCAAGTTACTACCTTAAGGCCTCCCATCTTTCATCCATACCCAGCCCCACCTCTGTCCTCCCTTATCTTCTGCATCATGCGCAGCAGCGCGTGTGTGTAAGCCCGTTCCCTAACTCGTACCCCTGCAAATCCCCCAACTCATCTCCCTCCCACCCCCCTTTCCGTCCCCAGCTCCATCCCTGGATCTCGGGCTATCCCGCATTTAGTCCTTTCTCGGCTTGCCGGTACTAGAAATTCAGCAGGGGGTTACCTCACTACCGGCAACCTAACTAAACTATCTTTAGGGGTACGAGAGTTAGTCCGCTGTGTCTCCCGCGATTATGCCACATTATGCTATGCCCGCCCGTATCCTTCTGCTTAAAACATAGCTCATCTCCCAGCTTACGTTTGCTCTGTCTTATATTCAAGTCCCAATGTCAAAGTTTATACAGCACCTCGGCCTCTGGAACCGCTGCCTCACTTGTCCGTTTCATTCTCCCTCTGATTGTCTGTCCCCGACGGGCAATTCTGTGCATCCAGCCACCCTGTTGAATCTTCTGGGGTCTCAAAAAACAGGGCCCTGTTCCTGTGAAACACTTTCAGTTTCGCCGGGTACATCAGCATGTATTTGTAGCCCGCCTCGCGCAGCCTCCTCTTCACTGTCGCATAGTTCAGTTGCCGTCCCTGCACCAGGAGTGTATAGTCTGGGTACGCCGTAATGGACGCGGATGCTCTTTGTATTGTGCCCCCTTTCCGGAAGTGTTCTTGGATTTTCTCCCTATCTCGATAATTCAATATTTTGCAATTATCTGTCTCGGGGGGGGGGGGGGGCTCCGGGCGGTAGTTTGCTTGTCAGGGCTCTGTGTGCTTTCTCCACCGCGAACCCTTGGGTAAGCGACCCTCCCTCGATTTCTTGCAGCAACATGGTCTCAATGTTATCCGTAGGGTTTGGTCCTTCCTCTCCTTCTGGAAGCCCCACAATGCGTATGTTTCTTCGAGCAACGTCCTTCGGCTGTCCTAGTGTATACTGAAGCTCTCTTATTTGCATGTTGCCAGGCTGTGACCCCCCTTGTTAGTCTTTAGTATATTGTCCCTATTGAGTGGCCATTTTGCGTGGCCATTCGTCTGGGACCCGCCACCGTCGCGGTGTGCAGTATTGTTTACCACAGCTTCTTATCCGTTTGGAAGTATATACAGTGTTTCTAGCCGGCACTCATTACTAGGATAAAGTCTGTACTGGTCTTATAGCCTGTTTTTCTGTATCATCGCAATGTTTTAACAGCAGAGCTTTGTTCCCACTGCTCTTACTACCACTATCTGTGGTGTCTCATTCAGTTCGGTGTTACCGTTGTGATCTTGTATTTGCCCGCGCGCCTCTCTCCTGCACTGTATCTGGTGTCTGGCGCTGGTGCATCGCTGTACTGCCACAACTTAGAGTGCCTTTGTATTAACCATATCTTTTCCGGCCATCACATCCATCACACTGTAGGCCCCTCCTCTGTTCGTACTCACCGCACCCGATCCTTTTTGCTTACCCCCCCCCCCAGTGTGTCAATGGAGCAGTCCAGCTCACATGGGTACCCGCTCCGTAGAGTTCTTTAATAAGTGGCGTGCCCACTGTTAATATGGCCAATAGTGTCCTTGCTTCACTGATACTGCCATTGTCACGTGCCTACACACTTTCAATGTTTTCAGGGTTCAGCCTGGTCTCACGGGTGTCACCATTCCTTCCAGTATTGCTCCATTCACAGCCCGACCGCACTGATGTGCGCCGAGCGTACTCTTGCCCTGGTCCATGCCACAATACCTTGTGTTACACTTTCGATCCTCACTAAGCCACCTCCGGCAGGTGACTGCAGGTCTCCGCACGTCATATTGCCCGAGGGCAGTATGTGTTGTGTTGGGCTTTGTGCGACCCAATGTTCGGGCACTTCCCGCCCCATTTCTTAGCCTCTCATTGAAGTGTCGGGTCCGTGAGGGCTCAAGCCTCCACCGCTTTTCGAGCTTGCACTGCCTTTATAATAGGGCAGTCAGCCTTCATCACCGCGTAGCAGTCTCAGTTCGTTATTCTTTTTGGCTGCCGCTGGTCCTTTGTTCCAAATAAGCTGCCATTTTCTTTTCTGACGCCGCTGGGTTCATTCTTAACATTTATCCATATAGCTGCATTTCTGCTTCACTGAACTTTCAGAAAACACCAGCCCCGTTTGCACTGCATGTTCCCACAGCAGCATCTTCATTTCTGGTGCGATTGCGTTAGCATCAAAGTATGTGCATTACAGGATCTTGCAGGATCGGCGGGAGCCTCAGGAAGAAGCGTCCTATCTCATGGCTACTTAGCCACGCCCCTTATATGCATGGTTAACACTGTGATGCCTGTATCTCTAACCCTACTCTGATTGTCTCTGACTGCGCCCCGTTGATCTCAACCAATTTATAATCTGAGATGTATTGTGTATGTATACTTGATGACCAACTGTATAATGCTTGTTTCCTGTGTTGCACTGCCAAGCTTAATAAATAAAGTTTAAAAAAATATATATATAGACAAGTTGCACCCTAGGAAAATATATAAGGAATATTCATACCAAAGCTTTCCTTTTTACATTCCTTGTAGCTATTTCTCTAAATTCAGCGCAATCGAGCTAAAACGTTTTATTTTGTATTTATGTTTAAATTTACTTCCTACTGAAGAGTTTTGGGTAAATGGCAAACTATCTCACTGACTGTTTATGTTGGCTCTGTCACAAAGAAGTTGAGACCAGTATTAACGGTTATCCTGAGCTGGCAACCTGCTATATGAAAGGCTATTCGGGATATGTTACAAAAATTCAAAACATTGTCTACGTCAATGATTTATGGGGAGGAACCTATAGTTTTAACTGCTGCAACTTTTGCATTTTGGAAAGAAGCGTTGAGGAGATTTGATTAATTAGCGCAGCCAAATCTACTGAACATCTATAAAAAATATGTTTTGAGTATTGTACAACTCTGAAAGTACTTTTATGTAATGTTAATAATTCTGCATTTTTAAAATCTTTTTATCCATCATGGTGATGCTGATAAAATTAGAATGTTTTTTTTTACTTGTCTATTTGATATGCTTAAAGTTTTGTACTTAACTAAATGCACAATAAATTTAAAAATTCAAAATAAAACATTTGCGTCTATGGGCCAGCCTGAAGACGTCAACAAATGCATACCTAATTCACAAAAGAATTTGTTCAGGAATGTTTTCCCACTGTGGTACATTCCCGTATATCTGATCTGGTCTTTCACAGGCCAGATGCAGGGGGAAATGCAACGCAGCAAAGGGTCTTCTCAGACCCCCTGCCTGGGCCAGTCATGCCAACAATATATAGAATTGTAGATAACTGACTACCAACAAAAGGAGTGGGGTTCAAAGTGTCATCTGATAGACAACGAGAGGAAATGCCAATGATATCACTAGGAACTCCCCATAGGTGACACTTGGCCCTCTGCAAATGTATCTTGGGTATGGCCTTTCTATTCCCAGCACTGTCCCAGCATTGTGGGGGTTCGAGAGGGGGAGACACTATGAGGGAGCTACATAAAACAAAGCAGATTGTCACTCCTGTCTGCACAGCAACCCAAAAAAGGAAAACAAATACCTGAGAGTTGGGAGGTATTCCGGTGGCAAATCCAGATTACAAGTGCTAGTGGAGGTGCTAGTCCCCATTAACTTGGAATCCATAGGACTCAATGGGGGGATTTTGGCGGAATTACCGCAGCAACTCCGCTGGCAGTGATTCCGCCGATTTTGCTGATTTTTCAGTAAAAGGTGGGGGGATGTGCCTCCAGCATGATGCTGGACGTAAACCACCCAGTCCGGGGCCAAACTCGTAGCATGGCGGAGGCGCTAAAGTGGAGGTAATTCTGTTACTGCCACTTTTTCCCACACCACCATATTCGTAATGAGCCCCATATGTATTTGTATTTATTAAGTTTATATAGCGCTTTACGCGAAAGCGCTTTACATTATAACAAGAATACAAAGAATAATAAAATAGAAGTATAAGTACAAACATGAGACAAACAATGAAACAGTATGAACAACAATTTACCTAGGTCAGTGGACAGGTGAAGGGATGGGGGAGGTGTAAGGGAAGAGAAGAGGGAGTCAAGACAGGAAATATAGATGAAGTTTCAAGGGGGATCAGAGGAGGCATAAGAGGGAATGGAGAGGGTAGGGAAGGTGGGTAGGAGGGAAAAAATCAGGGAAGTGAGAGAGAAGTGAGGGTAATGAAGGAGGTCAGGGCGGGGAATGGAGAAGAAGAGATTTCAAGGAGGCGCGAAAGGAGGAGTAGGTGGAGATGGAGCAGATAGAAAGAGGTAGAGAGTTCCAGTGTAGTGGGGCCAGGAGCTGAAAGGAACTGAAACGCAAACAGGCGCATGGGGACGGGGGAACAGTGAGTAGGAAGAGATCAGCAGATCAGAGGGAGTGTAGAATGAGAGGAGAGAAGAAAGATATGGGGGTGAGGTCATGGAGAGATTTAAAAACAAGACAGAGGAATTGGAATTTAAGTTGGGAGTGAAAGGGAAGCCAGCCAAGGTATGAAAGCGAGGAGGAAATGGAGTCGTGAGGAGCAAGAAGACAAAGGGTACCGATAGCGGAATGGTAGAGGGATTTCAGGGGAGCAAGATGAGAGACGGGGAGTCCAAAGAGGAGAGAAGAGCAATAGAAAAGACGAGAGAAGATGAGGGAAGAGATTAAGAGTTTAGTGGCATGGAAGGTGAGGGAGGAATGGATCTTACGAATATTGAATCGATGGTAGCGACAAGCGCGAGAGGTAAGAGAAATATGGTGGGAAAAGGAGAGGGAAGAGTCGAAGTGGAGACCTAGATTACGAGCATGAGCAGAGATGGGGAGATTAGAAGGCGGAAAGTGGATAAAAGGAGGGGGATGTGGGGGGAAGCGTGTTAGAAGGAAAGAATAGGACTTCAGTCTTATCAGTGTTGAGGGAGAGAA
Source organism: Ambystoma mexicanum (assembly GCF_040938575.1). Classification (NCBI taxonomy): domain Eukaryota; kingdom Metazoa; phylum Chordata; class Amphibia; order Caudata; family Ambystomatidae; genus Ambystoma; species Ambystoma mexicanum. The sequence goes on from NC_090932.1 coordinate 1,267,112,710, forward strand.
AGTGATCCAGTTTTTGATGGCAGTAAGGCAGGAAGATAAGTTGAGATGGAAGTCAGGAGTGAAAGAAAGAGAAGGAGAGGAAAAGTTGGGTGTCGTCTGCGTAGAAATGATGAGAAATACTGAATGAAGAGATAATGGGTGCAAGAAGGGAGGTGTAAAGTGAGAAAAGGAAAGGGCCGAGTACAGAGTCTTGGGAAACACCGTAGTCCAAGGGGATAGTGGAGGAGGTACGACCGCCCCAGGAAACAGCAAAAGAACGGTTAGAGGGGCAGGAGGAGAGCCAATTGATGACAGAGACTTTGAAGCCAAAGGAAGAAAGACTATTGAGGAGAACGGGGTGATCAACGGTATCAGAGGCAGCAGAAAGGTCAAAGAGGATGAGGACAGAGGATTGCTTAGCGTAGCGAGCGGTAAGGAGGGAGTTGAGAACATATGTGAGAGCAGTCTCAGAATGACTGGATACAAAAGCTGAGAGTTGAGAATAGACTAGGCATTCAAGAAGCTTAGGAATGGAAGAAGCGAGATTGGACGGAAGTTGGATGCGAGAAGGGGGTTAGCAGGCGGTTTCTTCAGGATAGCGATGATAGTAGCGTGTTTGAAGGAATAAGTGAAGATAGCAGAGGAGAGACAGGTGTTAAAAAAACAGGTTATGTAGGGAATGAGAAGAGGGTAGATTTTAGGAATAAGGAGGGTGGGGAGGGGATCAGAGGGGGCAGCAGTAGGATGAGTTTTGGACAAGAGACGGGAAACACTGGACGGAGTGACAGGAGAGAAGTCAGACATGCAAGCGGAAGGGGAGGAGAGAGAAGTGGGAGGAGGGGAATAGGAAGGGGAGAGGAGAATGTTCTGGCGTAAGGAGAGACATTTGGAAGAGAAGAAGTCAGCAAAGTTGGAAGGAGGGAGAGAAGAGATAGCTGAGGGGTCAGGAGTAGGCAGGGAGAGAAGACGAGAAAGGGTTTTAGAAATATAACGAGGGTGAGAGGCTTGTGAGTGGAGAAGGTTAGAGTAGTAGGAACGTTTAGCTGAGCTGAGACAAGAGCCATAAAGAGAGTGGTATGAGAAATAGGAGGTTTGGTTAGCCATAGTGGGCCAGTGTCTTTCAAGGCGACGGAGGAGACGATGCATGGAGAGAAGGTTAGGGGAAAGCCAAGGTTGGGAAGGTTTGCGAGAAGGGCAGAAGGAGGAAAGTGGGTAGAGTTGATTGAGTCTGGAGGAGGACAGAGAGGATAAGGCGTCATTGGCAGAGAGAGAAGAGAAGTCGGAGAAAGGGGGAAGGGAAGAAGAGCAGGTATTGAAAAAGAGAGAAGGGCTAAAGTTAGAGATCCCGTCGAGAGAAGGAAATAGGGGAAGAAGAGGGAGCAGAGTAAGGGAGAGGGGGAGTGAGGGAGAAGGAAAGTAAACATGATCAGACAGATAGTTGGGGGGGGAGAAAAAGGTGAGGAGGAGTAGGTTGAGATAAAGATAAGGTCAAGAGTGGAGCCAGATGAGTGAGTAGGAGGAGTAGGGAGGGGAGAGAGGAGGTAGGAGTCAAGAATGGAGAGGAGAGTAGAGGGGAAGGCTGAGAGGAAGTGCCAAGGTGAAGGTTAAAATCACTGAGTACTGTTTTGGGAGAGGGGGAGGGAGAGATGAGAGAGAGGAGGTGGTCAAGGTCATCATAAAAGGAAGAGAGGGGGCCAGGAGGTCTGTAGATAAAGGAAATAGCGTGAAGGGAAGTAAAGGATTTGAACAGGTATTCAAAGGAAGGGAAGGAAGGAAGAGACCGAGTGGGGGTGAAGGAAAGACATTTAGGATTGTAGAGGAGACGAATGCCACCTACATGACCAGAAGGGCGAGAGACATGAGAGAAGGAGGAGGAGGGGGTGTTGAGAGAGGCAGGTACAGTAGAATTGATAAGGGGAATCAAAGTTTCAGTTATACAGAAGAAATTAAGGTTAAGTCGAAAGAAAATGTCTATAGCAGCTGCAGTCTTGTTGCAGAGGGATCTGGCATTCCAGAGGGCAATGTTGATAAGACTGGAGTGTTCGACAATAGGGGGGTAGATGAGGTTAGGATGATGAGGGACGGTTGGAGGGGGATGGGATGAATGGGAAGGGGTTAATCATAAGGGTGGTCATGAGGATGAGAGGAAGAGATGGGAGAAGGGGAGGATGAGTTGGATGGGAGCGGGAGGAAGACAAGGAGTTAGGTGGTTGAGGAGAGGAGGGTCTGGCAACGCGCATGATAAAGGAGAAGAAGGAAGTGCTGAGCAGAGGAGAATGGTGAGTTGGTAGAAAGGCTAAGGAGGGGAGGGAATGTGGGGAGAGGGAGCTCAAGGGGAAAGGGAAAGAAGGGAAATGGGAGAAAGCACTAGGGGTTTTAGGAGAAGAGAACACAGGGAGCTATTGGGTATAGATGAGTAGTGGGTGTGGATGGGGAGGGGCAAGGGGCTAGTAGGGTTAGGGACAGAAAGAAGCAAGGATGAAGGAGAGGGCTCAGGGAGAGGTCAGTGAGCAAGGAAGCCAAGGGAGTAAGGGGCTGTAGGAATAAGGGAGGCCGGAGGGGATAGGGCGGAGTAAATTAGGTGGCGGGCCCTCAGGCAGTTGAGGCCAGTAGATAGGAGGTCAAGGGTGGTAGGGTGGTGGCACTGAACAAGTGAGGAGGCAGGACACTGTGTGTAGGTGGGAAGGAGAGACAACTGAGGTCCGAGTGCTGCAGGGAAGGAGGAAGATGTAGTATCAGAGGAGGGCAGTGGACTGAGGGATAACGCTAGGTCAAACAAGCGCAAGGCTGGTAAGTCACACAATGACAATGTGGCAGACTGCAGGGGTGGGTGGACAGATGACCCACAGTGGAGAAGGCGCAGGCAGCAGTAGGCGAGCAGACTAAAGAAGAAAGGGTCAGCATAGGGCAGCGCTGCAGTCTGGGCAGATACAGGAATACAGGTGAAAGTCCCACGTAGTAAGAAGTAGGTCGCAGGAGAAAGGTAGATCCAAGGAGAGGGCTTACGGAGATTGAAGCCTCTCGGTCCAGAGCAGGGAAGAGAAGCAGACTGTAGAAGTGGCAGTCCGAGATGGAGAGGGTCTGCGGGGACTGGTTCAGCAGACAAGCAGGAGGAGCTGAGCTGAGTCGGGTTGGAGGAGGCACTTCACTGAAGATCAGAGTAGAGTTGACTGTTGCTGGCTAGAAATGGGGCCTGGAGATGGCCGGCGATCCGAGAGCAGGACAGGGCGGACAGCCACTGCAGCTGAACATCTGAATGCTGGTGAAAGGAGGGCAGGGTCAGCCAGTGGAGGGCCCAATTGGTGATTAGAGATCTGCAGTTAGGAGGAGCTGGCAGCCGCAATAGTCGGACGTCCGTGAGGCGGTGATGGCTCCTGCGATGAGGAAGGAGCAGGAGGCCTCTGCAGCCAACGTCCAAGAAGCAGAAGACCAGAGGGCCGATGACAACCGGAGGAGGTCTGGTGGAGGCAGGTGGGCCACGTCAGGACGGAGCAGGCAGACAGGCAGCTCAAGCACAGCAGGAGCTGGCGGAGGTCCAGTGGAGGCAGGCGGCTCGCGTCAGGACAAAGCAAGCAGGCAGGCAGGCAGCTCGAGCACAGCAGGAGCAGGAGCAATGACAGCCGCAGCACCTCCACAAAGGACAGTGGGGCCGGCAATGGAAAGGACCCTCGGGAGGAGGAATGGCGCCGGCCAATGGAGGGCCCGGGCTGCAATGGGAAGCCCGCAGTGAGGACGGAGCGGGAGGCCACAGCGACCAGATGACCAAAAGCCAATTGGCAAGAGGGCCGGCGACTGGAGGCGTGGAGTCAGGAGGAGCAATCGGCCAGAGCAGTTGATGAGGGCGGTGATGAGAGGAGGGCCCTGGTGGCGTCTGTGGAGGCAGGAGACCTGCATAGGATGGAGTGAGCAGGTAAGTAATTCTGGGTTCAGGAGGAGCTGGAGCAATCACGGCCGCAGAGCAACTGCAAAAGTCGGTAGGGGCCTGTGATGAGAGGAAGGCCCTGGAGGCGTCAAGCAGCCCACAAGCAGGAGAGAGAGAGCGGACAGGATTGTCCTGGAGCGGCAGAAGTCGTCCCAGCGTGCCCGCTCTCGGATAAGAGCGGGAAGAGGCCTGCAGCTGAAAATGCGACAGAAGTCCTGGTGCAAGGATCAAGTTGAAGGAAAGTGCGATTCAGGATGAAACTTGAACTGTAGGTGCTCCGATGTTAAAGAAGCAGGAACTGAGAGTGGGGCTTAGGAAGATTGTAGTAAATATCAATTTCGTAAGGTTTGAGTCAGCCTGGAGTAGGGAGACGCTGGATCAGGCAGCCAAGCTTCTGTGCCCCCTGGTGGTGTCATTGCATATGTACTGGCAGTTTATAAATTCCATGATCCTCCCATATGTTCACAGTAGGAGGATACAGCATTCAGGAAGGGAAATAGTGGATAATGTGCGGCAGGAATGCAATGCACAGTATGAGACTTTCGAATGGATTGTGTCCTCCCACGTATTTCTCATCTTTTGATATATCCATATCCAACGTTAGCAGCTGCGGAAGATTTTTCCAGCAGGGGGTGCTGTGTGTCGACTCTGTCTCTCGAGGACATACGTCTCGATGTCGACGTCATCACTGGTATAAAGCGTGCGCAGAGACTGTTGGCTTCAATCCCATTTTTCCGCGAGAGTTATCGCTTCGGAAGATTGCCATGCTTCAGTTCCTCTGTGAATCTACGGTTAATTTGAAAAAATATGGCATCTTCGTCGGCATGCCCAAATCTGGGTTTAAGAGATGCCACGACTGCGGGTGAAAAGGTCCCTTATGGACCCCCATCGGGTGTGTCTATGGTGTCTTGGATCTGATCACAAGACATCGGAGTGTTAATCCTACCTTTCAATGACAGTAAAAGCGCTGAAAGAACATAGAGGTGTATGGAAGGCATGTTATCACTAGTAAGACAGACAAAAATGACCATAGTTCAAGGGTGTTTATTTAACTTCAACAAGGGTGTGATAAACGCCTATCTAATCCTAAATCTACAGATGGTAGCAAGCTACGACCATCAAATAATAATAATAATGGTGTCCTAGTGGAGTCTCATCAAAATAAAACGGCCTATACTAAATAAAAAACTATTGCCAATCCTTACCTCTAAATACAAGTGGTGTGGGGTAGTGTTTATGAAAAAGAAATAACTGTTCACAAAATATGTCAGGATGTTTAGGCCGTTGGCCTCCCTTGCCCACGTTTTCAGTACAGCACAAGGCAGTTCACTGGAGCAAAGCACACACTCTTGCTTCCTCGGCACGGGGATACAGTTCCATTACCAGCGTTAGGGCCTTCTGTGCCCAGGTCTCTTTACTTCACAAAGTCTCTTGATTCAGTGGGCCTGGTGTATCAAAAACAAAACAAAAGGTTATTTTCTTCTTATAAGTATTCAATTCAGGTGATTGACCATGAATCCCCCTCTTCAGAGCTTAAATCCCCTTCTCCAATGTTCAGAGAATATTGTTTCTCAGGTGACTCCCGGTTCACCCCAGATACCCCTCAGCTGGGCTCAGATCCTTTCTCTTACACAATTAGTCTCCCTCAGCCAGGCTTGGACCAATTGCAGTTTGTATTAGCCATCGAAGACTTTCAAATGTGCACAGGGTTTAGTTTGACCTGTTGCAGGACCACTTTGCTTTTACAATTTACATTTGCCATCTCTCAGTTGGATACCTAACAGAGACCTTCAAATGAGCACCTACATGGTGACGGACCACTCTGTATATGGTAACTATCTTGGCTTCAAAATTTCAATCACTTCTTGGATGTTCAATTATATTCCGCGCTCATCAGATACTCTTCACACACTGTTCTCTTCAGATTTTTTCATACAATGTTGCTGCTTGCAACTTTGGTTCTAACACCGGTTTGTTATCAGACCCCAGACTCACTGGCTGTGCTGACTTTATTAGCGCTGCTTGGTTCTAGGAGCCAAAGATAGTACCACAGTGGAAAATGCTCCTCACCGCCTTGGTTATCGACGCGGGAGAGACCAGGGTACCTCCGACACACAATGCACGTTTCCTCAGTTTAAATGCCAGGTCTTATGTTTCGTATTCTCAAAGGCTCTTGAAAGTAGTGTTTTTTCTCCCAAAAGGTAAAGGACACTTCCATCCTTGCAACCCTCTCTGGCCTTGCCGTCTTTCTCCTCGTATTAAACTGCCATCTTGGAATTGCTGCTTCCTGGTTTGTTTTGCCTTGCTCAGCTTGTGCTTTCGTGCTCGGCCTTTTATCCGTGTAGGAAAGTATAATTGAAGTCCGGTGTGTGTAATTATCAGTAATTGCCTGACTCTGCCTGACCATTGTGTTGGGACATGTCAGGTATACGGCTCGGGTGTTAGTCCATTTTCTCTCACAGTGAGCTGTCCGTGAGAAAGTGTTCATGTCGGGAAAGCGGGCGGAGGGTTTGAGTTCCTAAGTATCCTACCTAGCAGGATGGGAAAAAGGTGTTACAGGGAAGAGTATACAGCGTCTCCCCATCCGGTGTCCCACTCGCCGAAGACCCCTCATCCAGATTATCCTCCCGCAGTGGTCCACCCCCAGGAACTGGATCCAAAAGCGATGGCAGTGTCCTTGCCTCCTGGATGACAGATGCCTGGTTGACTAACGGGTGAGACACTTTCTGGTTTCTCACAAAGCCCTTAAAGAACATAGAGGGAAGTTAGCTGCGGGTAGGCCACTTTGAATCCCTTTCCACGACTCTGTTGACAAAGCGATATTCTGACGTGTCGAGATGACTCTCCTTGTCAGAAGAAAGCTAAAAGGCGATCTCCATCTAGGAGCGGGTTTCACCACTTGTCTTCACGATGTACGAAGAAAAGGCATCACAGGTCGCCGTCTTCGTCATTGAGTTCCTCCCCTGAACAGGCCGCTTGCCCAACCAAATCAGCTACACTGGCTGAATGAGAGAGATTTAGACTGAAAATGCTTCAGGTCTTCGAGAATGCGGCCTCAACCCCCCTCGAAGAAGAGTAAGAGGCATGCCCATGTCGAGAAACCTGAAAAAGAAAGGGCAAAGGACAAAACCCATGCGCCCTCAGACCCAGGTGTCCAGGCGAAACCTCCTCGAGAACCTTCGGAAGTTCTGTGGAGAAGAGACTCCTTTAAAGGGAAAATCTTCGACATCATCGACGCCGAAATAGTTGACATCCTTGTTGAAAACATCTTCGACACCTCCGTTTTTTGAAGCCCTCGACGTCGACGCTATCGAAGACTTCAACGCTGTCATCGATGCTTGTGACAAAATCTTCCAAAGAAGTTGAAAAAACGAGGGCTTCTTTTTTTCCCCACTACCAAGAAAATAATTGTTTGTCACTTTCTTCGATTTATGAGGAACATGTGCCCTCATCTGATGATTCACGACCCTTTGGGTTACAATATGGGACACAAAGTGTTCCAGAGGCTCTGATATCGGAGCAGTCAAAGATGAAAGATTTATATGAGACTCTACAAACTGCTAGTGGGATAGATACTTCTCCCGAAATAGAATTTGGAAAAACAGATCCCTCAGACCATGCTGATGGGTTGTACAGACAATGTCTAGAGTTATACAATATCAAGGATGGAGTAGACCTGCACCTCATTTAGAGCAGGATGATTTTACGGATATTTTAGATAAGGGACCCCAGGAGGCATGGGCGTAATTTTAGGGGGGACGGGGGTGTTTGTCCCCCCCCCATCTTTCATGGCACACCATTTTGTCCCCATTCATTTGGCTGGGGCATCTTTTCATCAGATGTCATGTCCCCCCCAACATTTTCAGCAAAGTTACTCCACTGCCAGGAGGACCCTATTCTTCCCTTCCATGTAGCCTTACAGAGACTGGTCAATGCCAACTGGGAGGCGCCAGAATTAATTTCTGCAGTAAATACAAAATTGACAAACAAATGCAGAGCTTCAAGCAGTGACCCCTTTTACCGAAGTAAACATTGTACACCAGAAAGTCTGGTGGTTCAGGACGCCACATCAACATCCAAACAGACTGCATAGGCAACAATCCCCACCGACTGAGATGACAAGTGTTCTGATGCCATGGCAAAAAAGGTCTTCTCTACTGCACTGGCTACGTTCACATTTACCCTTTGTGAATGCCCATCGATGGCGGCTGAACATGTCCCGAAGGGGAAGAAAGAGATGTTTTTTTTTTAAGATTTCTAAGGATGGATGGGAAGGACACCATGATGATGATATTTTATTCATATAGCGCCTAGACACAGTGTGTTTCAAAATGCTTCAAGGCAAGGGAGGGAACAAGAGAAAATACAATGATATTTTTATGCGGCCATGAACAACAAGAATGTGAAATTAACTATCGTACTTGGCCTGGCGACATTTCAGATAGTGCAAGAGCTAAAACACAGATAAGGAAGGGAGGGTGTGGGAGGGAAATGGAAACAGACAGGTGACTACTGTACGAGGCCTGATGACATTTCTGGTAGAGCCGGAGATTACAAGAGGTGAGGGAGAGGGGGAGAGGAACAAAACAAGCGACTATCGTACTAGCTCTGACGACATTCCAGATAGTGCTGGGGGAGGGAGTGTGGAAACAGGTAAGGGAAGGGGGGGAGACAGACAATTGTTGCTATCATACTAGGTCTAGGGAAAATTCTGATAGTGTAAGTGCATAGAAAAATGTAATGGAGGACGGGAGCTGAGTGGATAAGGGAAAGGAGGAGGGAACAGAGAAAGAAACAATGGAAGGAGGGAGAGCAGAGGGGAAATTGAATACAGTTGCAGAGGTCAGTAAAATACAAATGTTGCAGAGAAAAGAAAATGTAAGCAAGGATTCAAAATGACGATGGGCACAGCGATACAGGGCCACCATGCATACGAGTTAAGAAGGTGAAGCACCAAGAAGTCAAGTGTCCAAAAGTCAAATCAAAGCATTGGCAACAGGTTGATAATGGTTAAACCATGGTGAATCAAGACCACTCCTGCAGTGATGAGATGTAAGGGGGGGGAGAAGAAGGCAAGAGCAGGAAAGAAGAGAACAGGAAAGCAGGGAAGGGGTGAGGGGACAGACATCAAGGGAACCAGGGAGCGGGTGGGGGGGGGGCTCAACAGACATTACAGGCGACCAGGGAGGGGGCACAACAGGCATCACGAGGGACCAGTGAGGGGGGCTCAACAGACATCCCAGGGGCCCACAGAGGGGGGCTCAACAGACATCAAGGGGGACCAGAGGGGGGCACAATGGGCATCATGGAGGACCAGGGAGGAGGGCACAACAGGCATCACGGGGGACCAGGGAGAGGGGGGGCTCAACAGACATCAAGGGGGACCAGGCAGGAGGGGCACACCGGGCATCACGGGGTCCGGTGAGAGCACAAGACCGACCATCACAGGGTCCAGGGGGCACAAGACCGACCATGGAAATACAAGGGTTAGAGGTTACTGCACGATCCTGTAATGAACAGGGAACAAACAGGGGACTTGGAAGGTGGGCCTTGGGGAGGGGGCTGGCATTCACCTGCCGGCATTCAGATTGGCCATTTCATTTCTGAAAATGGGCAATCACAACAACAGCATCAGCTGTAACAGGAAGTCTCGGGGGGAGCGGTATGCGGGCAGCCATCATGGGGTTGTAAGAGCAGCAAAGGTAAAGGTATGTCCAGGCATGCAAGGTTGTGCCCCTGGCGCGCACTCGCCGTGCAGGGTGATAAAGTGCAGGCAGAAGAATAGGCAGTGCACGCGCTGCATTGTAGCTGGGTGAATCACCAGCCGGCATTGAGCTTCAAGTGGAGCCTACCTTTGTCCCAACTGCAGGCTGCAGTCCCCAATGATCGTCTGCATCCTTGTGCTGTCATCAGAGGTCCCTTGGGGAAAGAGGGAGGAACAGGGAACAAACATGTGCGAACCCCTTTAGACTGGTCTTGACTCTGCGGACAGTATCAGCAGAGCTATGGTGGCTAGCACTGTAATGCAGAGATTTGCCTGGTTAAGAAAGTCTGGGTTTGCTCCAGATGTGTAATCTAGACTTCTTAACATGCCCTTTGACGGCACACATTTATTTGGCGGCAAAGATGACGAGAGCATAGAGAAGCTGTAGACCTCCAAGGCGGCAGCCAAATCCCTTGGTGCTGCAATCAGACAACCGCAAACTCGGCCCAGTGGAACAGTTTGGAGGGGCAGGCCTTTTGCTATTACTCCTCAGCTGGAAGAGAGAGAGGACTGGCGAGTCGAAGAGGTCAGAGAAGATTCCCCCGTGGTGGACGGGGAAGAGGTTCTAAGACCGCGCAAGCACCGGCAGCTTTACCCTCAGCCGCTGCATCAGCTGCCTCAAAACCTCTCGGAGGCCTTAGTCCACAAAACCCCAATGGGAGGCAGACTCTCACAGCATCTGTAAGAATGGTGGAGAATTCATTCAGATGCATCGGCATTGGAAACAGTAGCCCTGGGGTACTGCCTTCCTTTTCTAAAAAGGCCTCAGGATCATACACCGGGGGAAAACTCTTTCAGGATTCCAGATCCGCTCCTTGTGCAGGAAATCTTGACCCTGCTAGAGAAAGGTGCTCTAGAATCAGTAAGTGTAGCAGAGAGGAACAAAGGGTGGTACTCCCCTTACTTCCTAATCCCCAATAAAGATGGAGGATTGAGACCGATGTTGGACTTAAGAGACTTGAACAGGTTCCTCAGGATGAATAAGTGCAAGATGGTTACCCTTTCTCAGATCCTTCAGGCCCTCCAACTTCAGGACTGGATGGTATCATTAGACCTTCAGTATGCTTACTTTCATGTGCCAACCCATCACAAGCAAAGAAGGTACCTGAGGTTTGCCGTTGGTGGTTCTCATCAGTTTCAAGTTCTGCCTTTTGGGCTGACCTCACCCAAGTATTTTCACCAAGTTGATGGTGGTGATGGTGGCAGCGAGTCTCAGGAGAGGAGGCATTCATGTCTATCCCTACCTGGCCAATTGGCTAATCGGAGCCCTTTATCCCAAACAGGTCCTGGAACATATCCGCTCCACCTGTCACTCCCTCCACAGACTGGGCTTCTCTCTCAACTTCAAGAAGTCTCACATGATATCATCTCAAAGGCTCCAATTCATTGGGGCAGTCCTGGATGCATCCCTGGGAAAAGCCTGGCCACCCGAGGTAAGGGCTCAAAACATTCTGCAGATGGCCACCAAATTCCAGAGTAGCCAGCGTCTTGCAGCCTTCAGTTTTTTGAGTTTGCTCGGCCTCATAGCATCCTGCATTTTCCTGGTGCCAGATGCTCGCCTTAGAATGAGATCTCTCCAATGGGCTCTCAGGACTCAATGGTCCCAATTCTCAGGCAGGATGTCAGACCTTCTCAGGTTCTGAGCAGAGTCACACAGGATCTTCTGTGTTGGGCCTGCAAGGAAAACCTTCTGAAGGGAGAATCCTTTTCGCAACCATGGCCGGAGATCATGGTAGTTAGACTCCTCACTCACGGGGTGGGGAGCACATAGGACTTGAGGCAGGTTGCCAGGATTGAGAAGGTTATCCTTCGCAGAAACAAAAAATTTAAATTGGTTGATCAAATGTGGGGTGGATTTTTGGATGGCATGTGATGATGTGTTGGTATGTTTTACATTTTTGATTCTGTGAGGGTTGGGGATGGTGGTGGGGTATAGATTTGCGGTGAATTCGACTGTTACAATGCTAATAAGCTCGATGTCCTGTAAGTTTTCTGTAAAATTCAATACATTAAAAAAAAAAAATGTTCACCCTTTGGGGAACCCCTCAGGTGGATCTGTTTGCGACCGGTGTGAACCAGAAGTGTAAGTTGTACTGCTCCAGGGAATTTCCCAGTGTTTCCTCCAGTCCCCGTCATTCCTAAGGTAATTAAGAGGTTGAGAAAGTTTGGGAAATCCATTATCCTAATTGCTCCGGAAAGGGCCAGGAGGACGTGATACCCGGACCTTCTAGACATGTCCACCTGCCCTCCAATACGTCTTCCACAAAGAGAAGAGGTCCTTCTCTCACGAGAGGAGGGTCGGATTCTCCATCCAGAGGTCAAGACACTCAACCTTCATGCATGGTTTCTGAGAAGTTGAGATATAAGGATTGGGACCTCCTAGATGACGTAATGGAGATTTTGCTTACGGCCTAAGGCCAGCAACAAAATCCTTGTACTGCTGCCGTTGGAACAAGTTCGGGAGCTGGTGCAGGGATAAGAATGTGGATCTTTTTACATGCAGCACACCTATGGTTTTATCTTTCTCGTTATACTTGGCAAATCAGGGGCTTCAAGTTGGCACAATTAAAGGGTATCTAGCAGCGCTATTTTTAAGCGTTCCTCTAATGAGGTATCTTTCTTCAAAATTCCACTACTGATACAATTTCTGAAGGTTTGACAAATGTATTCCCTCCGATCCCCTTTCAAGTCCCGGTTTGGGATCTCAAAATGTCTTGTGTGCTCCTTTTGAGCCGATTCATTCCTGCCCTCTAAGATTGCTAACACTGAAGACCATCCTTTTGGTCGCTCTTACATCAGCCCGTAGGTTGAGTGAGCTTCAAGCCTTGTCTTGCAAGCCTCCTTACACAATTATCTTCAAGGATAGGTCCTTAAGGTTAAACCCACATTTTTACCAAAAATTGTGTCTGAATTTCATGTAACTCCAAAAATTATACTTGCGTCATTTTATCCTCCACCTCATACTGGAAAGGGAGAGGAGAGATTACACAGACTTGACACCTAGGCGTGCACTTAGCTTCTACATATCCAGGATGTCTAAGTTAAGACAGGATGATCAACTTTTCGTTGGTTACACAGGCCATAAATTGCGTATGGCAGTCACAAAACAAACCTTATCTAGGTGGATCATTTTAGGAATTACTGAATGCTACAGGTTGGTTGGAAAAGATCCTCCTGAGGGTCTCAGAGCTCATTCGACCAGTGGAATGACTATTTCCTCTGCCTTGCAAAGGAGTCCCAATTCAGGATATCTGTGCGGCACCCACATGATCTTCCGCCCACACATTTACAAAGCATTATAGTCTGGACGCTACCTTGGGCCGGAAAGGTGGAATTGGGAAGGCAGTGTTACATTCAGTACAGACAAGGCAATAAGGAACTCCTAAATTCTGCCTCCCTCCTCCAAAAATGCAAACACTGCTTTGGGAGTCTATCAAAAGATGAGGAATACGTGGGAGAACACACTCCATCCGGAGAACAAGTTACTTACCCGTGGTAATGTTCTTTTGATTTGGATGCTCCTCCCACGTATTCCTCATTGCCCCTCCTAGCCTACCTTGCAGTAGAAATTCCTTGTTATTGCAGTTTACGTTCTTTCAGGGTGAGTAACAGTCTTGCGTAAGGTACCTCCAAAAGAAAATTGGAAATACGCACAAAAATGGAACTGAAGCCAACAGTCGCTGCATGCACTTTAAACCAGTGATGACGACATCTAGACGGAGGCCCCCGAGGGACATCGAGTCGACAGGCATCGAGGCACAGCACCCCCTGCTGGAAATATTTCCGAAGCAGCTAAAGCTGAATATGGATATATCAAAAGATGAGGAATAAGTAGGAGGAACATACAATCGAAAGAACGTTACCATGGGTAAGTAACTTGTTCTTCTGTTCGTTAGTTTACAGGTTTTCAGGTGACGGGCCCCTTAAAGCCCAACACATGGAATGGGCCTTCAGCACAAATGTGGGTGGTTGGTGCCAATGCCTGCGTGCATCTCTCAGATGTGCCTGTGGGCTAGACTGCGAGGCCCTTTCAAGCACAGTGCGCCCCTTCTACTACGTGCAGATAGCCATTGTGAGTAAGGGGGTGTATAAAGAGCAACGTGTGCTTCCTCTACTGGTCACAGGGTGTACTAAAAATTGTGCTCATTGCATTATGAGACTGCAACCGGTTTTCTGTGAATTGCCTCAGAAGCCTCTTCTGCAGGGAATATGTGTGTGGTGGAACATCCCAAGCCACTGGGCCAGAGGGACGCTCAAATTGTAGTAGCTCCCCTTAATCTGGGGGCCCAACTGGGAACAGCCACCATTTAAAAACATATTTACTGTGCCTGGTTCTGCAGCTTCTCTAGCTTGCCAATGGGTCATAAGCCAAAATGTCACAGGAAGTAGAAGGCTCCATTGTCAAACCTCATTTGTACAAAAGGGAGTTCTACAAAGAATCTGAGTGTTTGGGGAGTTGCGACTTTTCAAGAGCATCATTTACAGAAGCACATGGACGTCATGTAGGGGTCGCACCTGCGAACCCTGAGGTCTCCCTTGCCAACTCGAAAATAATTTTTAAAAAAAGAAAGTTTTTTTTTCTTTTTTTTAAATTGAGGCTCATGGCCGTGGCCAGCAGCATGTGGCTCGTTGTTTCTGGAGTGGCTGGTTTTCAGATAGCTATAGCCGTTAAGATAGCTCAGTGGGTTGAGTGCTTGCTGCTGCAATGTGTGTTGTGTGTGATTTGCAGGTTCGATTCCCAGCAAGGTCAACTCAGCCTTTCATCCTACTGTGGTTGATAAATGAGTACCAACACAGGTTGGATGATATTGTATGTATATTTGTTCAATATGAAGCGCTGTATGATAACACATCATTATCGTTTGGCCTTGGACGTCTGCTTGCATTCACAGTAATTTGGTAATATGGGCCTATACTGACTGATATTAACGACACATATGGTGATTCATTCTTGATGAAATGTATATCACTTTACAGTGATATCGTAACCATATTTTTCGTAGAGTACTTAGAAACAATGCTATGTGATGACACTTCTGTTTTGTCAAGGGGTGAAAGGTTGTGTTCCATCGCTTCCCGTGATGTCAGTTAGGGTGGGGTCAATTTATATCACTTCCTGTGATGTCATCTGAGATCAAGGATGTCACTGCAAAAGTATTGTATTTTTTTAATCCTTCGCATGGCAGCACACAGCACTTAGCAGAAGCAAGATGTTGAGGGTTGCTTGGTGTCTTGTGAAGAAGGCATGTGACCTAGCAGTTCGGGCTGGACTGCCCCTTTTAAGTTGCCACCCGCCTGTTTGCATATGGGGCCTCATTCTGAGCTTGGGGTTATAGAATTACCAGCACTTTGACTGCTCAGCCAAATCCTGAGTTTGGCATTGAAATTGAGGAATTGCCTCCATCGTCCTGCTGGGGGTAAATCCTCCACCTCACTGCAGGAAAAAGGCAACGTTGGCAGAATTGCCATCAGCAGAATTTCTGCCGGTGGTAATTCCACCAAAATCCTCATGTTGTACTATGGACTCCCCAAAACTGGGGACTTAAACCACCTACCGCCAATTCAACTGGTGTTAACAGTAATTCCGCCGAACTACTGCCAAACTCGTATTTTGGCCCGGGGGCCTGTCCCCTTCTGTAATGGCATGTCTGAAAACAGTAGTCTGGAGGGTTGCCCACAGCAGTGCTAGTGGTTTAGATGAATTCATACTCTTGCAGCCACCAGATTTCTTTTTGTGCAAAAAGCATGCAGCGCTTGCATGAAGCCACCGATCATACCCGATTCCTTGTGAATATATTCATTCTTCTGTTTCTTTTTAGAAAAAGTTCAAGGTGGAGACCGAAATCGAGAACTGGATCCAAAAGTTTGACGTAGAAATGACAGAGAAGCAGGTAAGGTACCTAGATGTGTGCACCGGAAAACAATGCCATTACAGAAGCGGGTGCCAGATCCGACCACGGAGTTGCTAAAGGACTGCGCCAGTGCATGGCCAGCCCGTGTGTTAGTTCTGCTCCTTTGTCCTGTAACCGTCTGATACATTTCCTTTTGAAACTGCAAACTATGCACATTGTACCCTTTGGTAGAAAAATGCAGCTTTCCACTTCCCTTGCCTCATATTGTAACCCATCACATAACAATGTACCATACCCGGTCTCTGGCATCACATTACAGCCCGTCACAGAACGAGACTCTGATGTAATATTTCCCAAAGTGCAGTGCAGTCAGGGGAGCCGATTTATGAATTTCCCCGGGGGAGGGGGGACCCAAATACAAGAGGTGACATCACTGGCATTATAGGACTGCAAATTTGCATGTAGTGTGCAACGGCGCTCGGGTGGTGGGGCGGGGTGGAGGCGCGCGCAGTGCAGAACAGTGAAAACATTGGCTAGCATGTACTGCATATACTAAAGTCAAGTAAGAAGGAGATGTAAGCCTTTGAGTTGCATTCCAGTAGGCCATCACTGCCCCTACTCCACCCCTCTATAATCATCCAGGTTGTAGTAGCCCTCAAAAGGCAGAGCAACACAACTATGATGGGAGAACGAAATGCCGCCCCATCCTGTGAGTGTGTCAAACGTCAGAGCAAAGACTGTGCGTGTGCCTCTTACCTTGGAGCACAATCTCACTAATTTGGTGCACATATCGCAAGTGGGAGCATGGGAATCCCCTGCGTGTGTGTGGGCTGCAGACCCCGGATCACATGCTCACTTCTTCAGTGTGAAACTGCGGCCAACGCTCTTTGGGCAAGCATTCAGGATGGGTCTCACACCTATAAACAGTGTGATATATTGAGTGGGCACCTCACTCCTTGGAGCATAGTATCAACCGTTGCTGGTAATCTCACAACTGAATGTAAAGTTTCACTCTTGGTCATCTCAGTGACCCCATGTATATTAATGGAGTCAGTCTCCCACATCTGGGAAGACAATTATATTTCTGTTAAAACACTCTGAATTGTAACTCCAGTTTTCTCAAGCTATATATCCATACCATATTCATTCAATGTGTGCAGGGGTGATAACTTGTGTCTGAGAGAGCTCATTCTTTCATTCAGGAGAGATAAAGGGGTAACAAACCCCTGTATATGGGATCAGGCTCATTTTGCCCCATGTCCCCTCCAGAAGGAGTGAGCAGGTTTTAAGACCCTGCTGATTCTACTATCCGACAGGCTCGAGCCTTCTATCCCTTGCCCCATCACGGCTCCCAACATCCTGAGCGGCAGCTTATGGACAGCAGGCAGCTCCGGACATGCCTGTTGCCAATTGAATGTAGACAGATCTACTATTTAGACACTGGGAGAGAGCCATGAATCCACATTGGTGGTGAAGAAGCACTCAACATACAGAACACAATGGTATGGTGTCGCAGTCCTGCTGAGAAATGACAATTCTGAGAATGTGAGCAGTAGGCTGGATCAGTGCTGCCCCATAAAAGGTGTAGAAGCCTTTGTGAGAAGTGGCAGTACTGTCCCAACGGTGAGAAGTGTAGTATTTTCACATTAACTATGGGTTATTGAATAGTGCTGCTACATTCTGAGTAATTCCATCCCTTTAAATGTATGAGCTCTTGTATAACCACGACAGTGTTGAGTTATTCTGATGATGACAGACTTGCTCAATAGTTCTGGTTCTGTATCATTAAATGTACTTCAGATCTTTAGAGTATCGGAAGGATAGCTCAGGGGCAACGTGCTCGCCTTGGAAGCAAGACGACACAGAGCAACCCAGGTTTGATCCCTCAGTCCGCACAACACAGGTTCACTCGCTCGGTCTGCGCAACACAGCTTTGCTCCCTCGGTCTGCGCAACACAGATTCGCTCCCTCAGTCCGCGCTTAGAAACCTCTGAGTAGTACACGCATTATAAATAACAAATTAAAATAAAAAGAAATACATCTGTTGAGAAGTGCTGGGGCCTTGTCAATAAAAGTGTAGCAGCTCAACTGAGAAGTGCTGATGTTGTTCCATCTAAAGTATAGCAGCCCCACTAAGATGAACTAGCATTGCCTCAACAAAAGCATAGTATTATCGCTGAGAAGTTTCAACCATTATAGAAGCCCTGTTACAGCAGTACTATCCCATCAAGAGTATAGCGAGCTAACAGGAGTACCGGCATTGCCCCATTTCAAATATGGCAGCTCTACTAGAAAGTGCTGGCTCCTATGCCTCCGCTCCCCGCCCATGGCATTCACCCTCACCACGTGCACACCCAGAGACATGCAAACAGTCTCATTTGCCCTCTCCCTGCCCCTGCTCCCTGGCCCCTCCCTCGCTTTGCATCTGTTCCTCCATTTCTAAAAATCCTTCTGGGTTGGTGTACCTCTACATCTGTTCACCCCTCTTGCCAAGAGGGGTGCACAGATGTATAAATACACCAAACCCAAAACGATTCTTAGAAATTGAGGGACAGACTTGCTTTGCATCTGTGCCTCCATTTCTAAAAATCCTTCTGGGTTGGGTGTACCTCTACATCTGTGCACCCCCGGCTTTTACCCGGCCCGCCAGAGAGAGAGACAGTATGGATGGAACAAAGGGCCATCCATACTGCATCTCTTCTCTCCGGCCGGGGTGGGGCTCAGCCCCGACTTCATACTGCCGGGGGGCCCGGGCCCCACAGCCCCCTCGTACTCGGCGCCCCTGAGTGCAGTATTTCAAAACAATACCTCAAAGGCTCTATCTAGCCTACTCAAGGTTTGCAACTCTAATGGGAAAACGCCAGATTCTCCTATGCTGTTTCACCATTAAAATACAAAACATGCTTTGGTAAAGGCAATCGGTTCGGATAGTGCGATTGCATGGTATAGGCAGGCCTAACCTTTATGTTCTTGCTTGATAGGGAGGATGTTTTTTGGGCAGGCAGTGACTGGGGATGGCCATAGGGATTAGCATGGCCATGGGCAGTCAATGGGCTGTAAATAACCAAACAACACTCACAGGCTGTGTCCCTCCTCCTACATAGTCTCCCTCACAGCTTTAATCAATTGCAATTGGTTTAAAGGTCGCACTTAACTGCAACTGCATTGGGCCCATTATAGGAAAACGTAATTTTTCCTGTCGGGGACTAGAAATACATGTGCAGTCAGGAGAATGACGTTTTATTTGAAAAGATTTAGAAAGTTCAAATACGCACCCACGGCACTTCTTTCACTGATGTATGTGTTCAGAAACGGAGCTCCCAGTTGGTAAACCACTCTCTGAATGCACAGCATGTCAAGAAGGGCCTGCCTATATCCTGCAGACAGGGAGGCATGGTGTGTGTACTTGGTGATTGCTATGCAGGGTAAGACTGTCCACTCTTATGGTCAAAGGATAGCTGAAAGTAAGCATAGAAACCCACTATTGCATTGTGATGCCGAGCTGCGATTACTTATGTGTTCTTATGTGCTGTACAGGTAGTCTCACTCAATTGATTACAACGTCATACCCTCGATGGACTAGTTAATGACCACCCAATCTCATTTCACCCATTTGTTTGTTTCGTCTCCTCCATGCTTACCTCTTGTTTGTTCTGTCTCCTTACCCTTTCTCTTGTTCACTCTCCATCACCCATTTCATCATAACCTGCCTCTCCTCACCGATCTTTTGTTCACATCGTTTCCCCACCCATGTATTTGTTCACTTTTTCACCAAACTTTGTTTAACATTCTTGTCTCATATGCCTTTGTTTGCTTCCTCTTCACATCCATTTGTTTATTCACCACCACTATAAGCCAACTTCACTACGCCTCACCGCTTTCAGATTCTAGAAAAAAAAAATTGAAGTAGAAGCCAGAAGCAGTGAATGTGGGGGATCTTTGTCAGACCCCTGTTGTGTATATTTAAATTACCTATCCTATTGCAAATATGAATGATGCTTTGGGAGCAGAAGTGATGTGGGCAGACCTCATAGGCTCCAATCTGTGTCCAACTGACAAGGTAACCATCAGTCTTTCTCTGAAAATCCCCTATTAGAAGAGTTCATGGGTGTTTCAGTCTGATACCCGCTCCAGGCACAAGCTATATAAGACATGTCTGTGAATTTGCCTGACCCTATGTGGCACCCACACTTCAAGTAACTTTCCATCTCCACATCTGTATTGGTTTTTGGGGCATGGCAGATTTTAAACGGGTATCTCTTAAATTGTACATCAAAAGTTGATAAAACCTGCAAGGGTGCAGAAGTACGAGTCTGACACAATGGTGGCATGGTGATTGTCAAAGACATTTATTCAGGCAAAAATAAGAGAAAACCTAACTCTCCCTAATTCTAAGAGGGGCTTCCCTGCCTCTGATAAAGGACTAAGGAGTCGGTCAGAATGTCAAAGTAACTAAAAAGAGTCCATCTTGGGTCAAAATACCTACTTCTATCCCTCACACTAAGAAAAAATAAGAAAAGGGTAGTGGGTCTTCTTGGTCCAGAAGAATTACTCCCTTCTGGGCAATCAGCCACAGTGCCAATCGTAGAGGGAATTTCACCTGTGAGAATGACTCCGTTCTCAGGTCTCAGTTCTTTTCTGAGGAAACACACACATTTCCACCTTGTAGCGTCTTAAGGGTTCAGTTCCAAAGCAAAAGAAAAGTTCCAACTTTAACATTATTCCTTCTTGAACATTATTGTACCTCACTATTGGGTTCCTAGAGAATACCTCTCTTCTGCAGGTATGTGGTTCTCCATGTGCTCACAGAGCCCAGAGAATGACTCCCTTCTACTGGCCTTCTTTTGACTGGTTTCACGATACCCAATCTTCTGGGAAGACACCAGAAGGTATTGTTCTTCTCCTGAGGTCTCCTTGTTTTCCACTTCACATGAGCTGGGCCGAATGACTCCCTTCCCCCAAGCTTTTCTCAGACTTTCACAGTTC
The DNA here is from genome assembly GCF_040938575.1 of Ambystoma mexicanum. Classification (NCBI taxonomy): domain Eukaryota; kingdom Metazoa; phylum Chordata; class Amphibia; order Caudata; family Ambystomatidae; genus Ambystoma; species Ambystoma mexicanum. The sequence continues at coordinate 1,267,133,213 of NC_090932.1, forward strand.
ATAGGCAGCCTTCTGGGACGACACCAGGAGGTATGGTTTCTTTATACTGAGGTCTCTTTGCTTTCCACTTCACAAGGGCTGGGCGGTATGACTCCCTTCGCCCAAGCCTTTCTCAGACTTTCACAGTTCATACACAATCTTCTGGGAGAAATACGTCCCTTACCCATGCTTGCTTTGCACTTCCGAAGTTCTTAATTCACATGAGCTCCCAATCTTATGGATGCAGGTCCCAGACCTGTGTGTTCCTCCTGACTGGGTGTAGCAGTCCTGGTTCACTAACCTGTCAGGTACTGTGACTATGGAGATGATTGGGGTTGATCTTCATAAGATGATTCGGGTCGCAGACCCGTAGGATTCTTTCCTTTTGGCTGCAGACCTGGTTCACTATCCTGTCATGTACTGTGACTAAGAAGATGACTTGAATTACTCTTCATAGAAGGGTGCAGGTGCCAGACCCTTGGGATTCTCTCCCCTTGGTGTTGCAGTTGCTTTTCGCTAGGGGTCTTAACTTTTACACCAGGGGCGTCCCTTAGGCCCCAATATCGTAGCTCCAGCCTCTGCCAGTGCCTTCTAGTACCCCTTCCAACTACCCCGGTAGCCCTTTTACCTTTAGGGTCTCTACAGTCTCTGCCCGGTCGGTCTCACAGTTCTCTGCCCTCTGCTGCAGACTTCTCCAGCTTTCTTTGCTCTTCCGGCATGCAGCAGTGTCCCAGCAGCACTCACAGGTGGTCAGCGTATGCACCTTCTGGCAACCACGTGGTCCTTCTGTTTGGCTGGCCAGGACATTCGCTGCTCTGCTTTGCCGGATGGTCCTTACACGTCGGACTAGGTAAGAGCCTTTCTGCCTGCCTTTTAAGCTGTCTTGCAACTGCTCGGGTATTTTGCTGAGCCGAGTGTTCCCCATGCTCGTGGGTCCTCCAGTGAAGGCCTCTATCTCCTTCCTGGTGTAGAGGAGCAGGTGGATACATCATCTCTAGCTCCCGCCCCCTCATCTCCGTCATACTGGAACAGCAGGAGAAGAGCCATATGTGGGGCACCAGGTATCATCCCAGTACCACATATTGTGTATGAGAGACGATATGCATTCAGACAACCATTTTGAATGTACCCTCGCACTGAAAGGGTGGAAGGATGTCGGCACACACCATTGGACATCATAGAGATATAAGGGAAATCTGAAGAGGACAGAGTGACGTCATGAAGGAAAGATACTGAGATGTACTGAAACGATATGCAAATACTTAAAGAATAAAGATATAACTGAAGTAACACGAGAAACATGTAATTGAATATGAAGAAATCATATATGCAAAGAAAAGAAAATAACCTGCTGGCTAATAAGTGTGTATATACACACAGAAACGCAAGGTAGACGAGACATATAGAGGCTTATTGCATTAGTAACTATAACATGAGTAAAGCGGCCATGATGGAAAGATTGACATTGGGTTGTGTCAAGCTACCTCAGACAGACCAGGACTGCAGAGTCGGGAGACGCTAGAAAAACAGCTTTGTCTGAGGAATAAAGAGGAGTCTATTGGCCTGGGATCAAGGATGCTACTTCAAGGAATAATTGCAAGGCACAAGAGGAGTCAAAAGGATGAGCCATGTACGTAAGACATTCCTCTTATATTAAGAAAAGAGGAAAACATCTGCAAGAGCCAAGTATTGGGCAGTTAAAAATGCGAAAAGCCTAAACAAGGTGGTGTGAGCAAGTCTCTAAAGGCCGAGAGGAGTAATGACACTCAGTACAAACTGAATCAAATAGCAGTAAACGGAAGGTCAAAATGGACAAATGTGTGGTCTCATCACACGTGATTCAGAATTTGAAAACAAGGGCCATTCATTAAGCTCCATTAAGTCAACTACAAAGGAGAAGCCTTGGCTACAGCCGGACCGATGAGCACTGATGGTCTAATTGGGGAAAAAAGGGAGTAGTCTGATGCTACTCTCGGCACATGGGTTCCATTTTGCTTACATTCTGCTAACGAGCCGAAAGTCCAAGGTTGGGAAAGCATGCCAACCAATACGAGGGTCTATGTAGCAACATGAAATACAATGTTGCATAGGCCAATCCGCTGCCATTATTCTGCAATACTCTGTATTGTACATATTTAGAGGTGGTTTAAGGCGTGCCTATCAGAGAAGGGGCATCCAGTAATATTGTTCATACTTGCATGATATATAGGTATATATGTTCCCTTAACCAATACCTCCCTTCAATAGGTTTTATAGTTTGCCACTTAGGATGACATCATAAATGATGCATATCAAGGTATAAAATCTTTGTATAATCAAACTTGTGTTCAAGTGTATGGACTACAGATTGCCCTGTGTTATTTTATGCTGATAATAAAGTAGTACTTTGCCATATTCTTTGATTCTGTCTGGTTATTTGGGTCCGAGATAGTTAATGGTAATTCCATCTAGCACACAAGATGCTTCATGGTGCTAGAGCACACTGGTTTCCCGCTTCAGCTTTGAATGGGTTTTGCCCAATTAGCTTTTGGGAACAATTGGACTGTTCTTTCAGTTTCTCGTGAGTGCTCTCTATGCTTCTGCACTGCTTCCTCGTCCCAGTACTGATCTTTAGTTCATCCAGTGAGTCAACTAGTCTCTCCCTCATCTCAGTACTTAAGGGATACATACTCCTTGAGGAGTCCACAGTCTTCCTCATCCCAGTACTTCCTATATTAGTGGCATGACAAAAACATATAGGAACACTAGGGAAAGTGTTGGAGGGGGCAGGAAGGTGTGTTACGGTTAGGTGAGCTATGGGGATACCATGTTCTCCCCAGGTTGTTACTGATGCCATAGGGGGCTTCCATTCCCATGAGAGCACCCACTGAGTACCACCCCCTGGTGGACTATCAGGTAGCGGCCTCACCTCCCTGGCCTCATGGGAAGGGGCTCCCCCTAGGGGTAGAAGTGACAAAATCTGGGGGTTCATCACAAACCCTGGAAGTCTTTGAATTAGTTCTCCTGCCCTGCAGAACCCAAATGTTCTGCCCATTACTGGAAGATGTCCACAAGCCTGTAATAAATGACAAGGATCCAAGAAAATCCAAGTTATGTTTAAAAGAAATAGCATATATATTGGGAAAAGGCAGGGCATAAGCAGTCATCACACCAACAGATTTGCCTACAAATCCTGTGAGCACCTAGTGATACATTGCACATGGGGATCTCCAACATAGATTCTTTTTTTTACAGGCCCCAGTACTATTGTGCCAGCTTACACTCCTTTCACTCCTCATTGGACGATCTGTCACTGCAAACATAAAGAACAACGATTCAGACTGTGGGATACTAACATGTGAGTTAAGATCCTACCTGATAAGTTGTTGAGGTTGAGGAAGCCAATGATAATCTTGCTCTATTCAAAATGTAAATGGAGGTTCTTAGACTGGGGTAGGGTAGTCCATTAGTTGCATACTTACGTGCAATAAACTCCATGCCATTTATCATGGTTTGGCCACTGATTCATTGGCACATACATTCAGAAGCCACACATCAAGGTCTTCCATTGCCCACCTATTAATGAATTTACAAATGCAAACGCTTTATGGCTGAAGTGTTTAAATGGTATTCTCTGTCGGCATTAGCCCAGTACTCCACCACATGTTTACTAGAGCATTTTCATAATTGCTTTGCCGTTTGATGTGATTGCCGAGGTAAAGCTACGAAGGGTATGAGATGCTGAGGGCCTAGAAAAAACCTGGTTCACTCCAGTTCTGCAAAAGACCAGGAAAGTGAGAAGCCAAAATGAGTGAAACTAAATGTGTAAAAGGACAAAGTAGTTTACTGATGGCAGAAAAGAGTGTTCAGTAATATGGGCCACAATATTTCTTTTCTCCAAACTATATAACAAAATAGTATGAACACTAAATAAGGATTATCAGTGCTGTATATAATGATACTGTTAGCGTGGAACTCATTCTTTCAAATAATCTGTGCACTGACTGTATGACCCTCCTAGCGCTCACTCAGGATTACCATCTGCTATACATAGTTATCACATAATTATATTACATTAATTACGCGTTCAATTTACAACCTAAAACAAAAATACTACAGTCTTGAGTCATTGTGACGAAGCATATGTAGAATTGCCAACTGTAACCTAACAAGTAGCTCAGTGTTAAATATAAAATAGTAACAGACTATATAAACAATTAGAACACATTTGGGCAATTTTAAACAATTGTCAAAAACATTTGTTAATGTCAAAATACCTTTCAAATAGGACATTCTTCAAACCCAGTGTGTTGTAGATCTCAAGGGACCCATTTTAGGGGACTCATTATCTGTCTTCCAAAAGAAGTTCATAAGATAGAGTGATAGTGTCTCTAATTTATTTGAACATACTAATCAAAGAAACAAAAGGTCAGACTAAGAGTGACAATAATAGTTTATCTGTTCTCACTGCAACAACCAATCCCTATTTTATAGAAAACCCTCATACAAATGCTAACACTGTACAGAAAATACATTCATAAATTATTAAATATCTCCACACCACTACTTTATTTGTCCATGGCTCATCAAATACTGTACAAAAAACCAATGCTGAATGCAGAACTTCAAAATAACTCTTCTTCATTGCCATAGGCATAAGGGGCTGATGAGAAATAGTGTAAGTAGAACATAATCCATTTTTGATGTAGGTTTCGCTTACCCTATTTTCTTGAGCTTAATACATTTAGTTTTACTTGCACTATTTTTCTGATCTTAGGAAATCGGCCCAATAAAAAAAAATATATGGTGCTGATTCACTAAGCTAAAAAAGTAGTGCAAGTAAAACCTGCTCCAAAAAATGGCTTACGTTCTACTTAAACTATTTGTTTTAGATTAGTAAACGTAGTCTTCCTTAAGCTACTTTTTCAGCTTTAATTGCAATGTTATGTATTCTAAGATTGCCTGAAGAGTGACACTCTAAACCTACTGATGAAATATTGGAAGAATCCTATACAGGGAACGAGAATCGTTCAATAAGACATAGAGCGTACCTTTAAGAAATCTCGCTCCTCAAAATACTTAAGGCATTGTTCTCTATTGAAGGCAAGTCAGAAAAACTGGATGATTGAATTTTGCGGCTTTTAACTAGCTTGACGTGATGCAAATCATGTGACTAGAAACCTGATTCTCTGCACGGTAACAATAACCCTGTGGATACAGTTTAGTATGTAAAAAAGCTAGACCAGGCTACATCCTATCTTGGATTCTTTTTAATCTGTATACCGATGATATAGTCCATCTGTGGGTGGTTTAAATTGTTTTTCAGTGAAACTAGTTTTGACTCCCTTCCATTGGCTTGCTTTTGCTGATTTTCTTTTTTTTTTACCTCAGTCCACTTGGCATGCAAAGGAAATTGGATGCTTTTTTGCGTGTTATGCGGCATGCAAAGGAAATTAGATGCTTTTTTTGGGTTATGCAAATCTAAATAGTTTACGGGTAACAGAACCAAATGAAAAATCTTACATTTCTCCTGTAGGTGATCTCCAAAAGTCATGTATTTGTCTATTGGAGATACCATGTTTGGTAAGGTGGATGCTCTTCTTTACCCAGGTTTCAAAATGTCAAATTCTCCCATCCACAATTCGATTGAACAGACTCTGAGAAAGAATAAAGTTGAAGCCAGTGATTGGTCAACTGAAATGCTTGTGAGGTTATGTAAATTCTCCCTGCTTCCAGTTCTAAAATGTTATACAATGAAAATTGTTCTGGCCCTAACTTATGGTCTAGACATCGTCCTTTCTTGGTCTAGGCAGGGCATAAAATAAACAGTCTCACATAGCAATTTGCTATGCAATTCTGTAGGTTTGTGACTTAAATTGACACTTGTGTAGCACAGCTAGCTATTAAAATTTTCCTGTTCAATGAAAGCACACCTCACTGTGCATTCCTCTCTTGACCTCAGGTCTCTCTCCTCCCTCCTTTCACTGCTCACTGAAAGTCCAAAGGGTTCTAATGGAGAGGGAGAGTGCAGTAGTAATCAACTCCTCCAATCTCAAAAGTCCTTGTGAAAGTGCTAGGCAATAAGAGAAAAGTGTGTTCCTTTTTTAATAATTGCAATCCAGTAGTAATTGGATTGATACTCTTATTAAGCAAACTATATGCTTTTTGGCAAAGACCAGTGTGGGTTAACTTTATTATTTTTTTAAAGACAGTATTGCAATTCCATTCTTAACAATGTATGTTGTTGCAATGCATGATTAAGCCACTGCTACTGTAAATAACTGTGTTTTCTCCATGTTTTTCACTGAGGCTATATTTCATATTGTTCTGGTAAATGCATCATATTGACAAGTGAACACTTTTTGAAAATGTACATGATCACACTGCCAAATGCTTTTGATGGCAAACAATTCTGTGACCGACTGTTTCCATGCATCAGTATAACTAGTGCTCAACCCAGGAGCTGATTCAAAACTCCTTGACATTCTGTCTGATCACCCTGTTGCTTTATGTCAGCTACCCTGAAAGTGAAATGGGCGCAAATTACATGCCATCTGGTTTGACTAGTTCTTTGCCTGCTACGCCATCCACTCTGCTTAGTCTCTTCTTTTCTTTCCTCTTACATAATGAATACGCAAAGCTAACTAGATGTTTACACAAAGTAGTGATCAATACTTTTATCCAGTCTGTACGTCTATAGATTTTCTGCAGTATCATACACTGTAGTTAACCTCCAGAGCTTGCTTTGCTCTACGATTGATTGCATTATATGTTAATACCTGCGGGAGAGAGCTTGTTTTAAGAGGTTTTCTGATTTTAAATTGAATTGTGTATTGTATTGTATTTGGGTATTTATATAGCTCTCTTTCCACATTTTTATGGTCTCAATGTGCTTTGTGGTTGGAATCCCCTCAGTGACCGTAGTGAATGTGCGGGATGTTTTAAAAGTTTTAGATTTGGATATGCATGTGTGCATTTTCGCTGATCTAGTACTTAGGTGACCGTAGTGAATGTGCGGGATGTTTTAAAAGTTTTAGATTTGGATATGCATGTGTGCATTTTCGCTGATCTAGTACTTAGGTGGCTGGCTATGCTCGACTAAGCAAGCCAAAAAAGTCAGGCAAGTGGGTGGGCGCTGTTGGTGGTTTGCGATAGAGTGCTATTGTTGAAATAGTCGATGTATGGCCATCTATATGTTAATGTTAATGGATATTTGTACCATGCACTATCACCACCGGGGTGGTCCCCTGGTGGCTCTGAAAGTGGGAGGGGGTTTGAGTTAGTGGGAATAGGCTGGAAAAGTGCAAGAGAGCAGAGATTTGCTGTTGGAAGCCTCAGCCCGGTGGGTCCGTTGGCTGGGCTTGGGTTTTTTTACGATCAGTAGTCGTGGTGTGCTGTTGTGCAAGTCTATGTGCAGTTTGGCAGTTTGTTTTGTTGTTGCAGTGTAGTGAAGTTTGTGTGGATTGCTGCGTTTTAGGCTTGGGGTTGTGTTTGGTTAGAGTTTGAGAGGTGTATGCAGAGGGATGAAATTGTTAGTGGATTGGTTAGTTGACACTTGTGTAGCACAGCTAGCTATTAAAATTTTCCTGTTCAATGAAAGCACACCTCACTGTGCATTCCTCTCTTGACCTCAGGTCTCTCTCCTCCCTCCTTTCACTGCTCACTGAAAGTCCAAAGGGTTCTAATGGAGAGGGAGAGTGCAGTAGTAATCAACTCCTCCAATCTCAAAAGTCCTTGTGAAAGTGCTAGGCAATAAGAGAAAAGTGTGTTCCTTTTTTAATAATTGCAATCCAGTAGTAATTGGATTGATACTCTTATTAAGCAAACTATATGCTTTTTGGCAAAGACCAGTGTGGGTTAACTTTATTATTTTTTTAAAGACAGTATTGCAATTCCATTCTTAACAATGTATGTTGTTGCAATGCATGATTAAGCCACTGCTACTGTAAATAACTGTGTTTTCTCCATGTTTTTCACTGAGGCTATATTTCATATTGTTCTGGTAAATGCATCATATTGACAAGTGAACACTTTTTGAAAATGTACATGATCACACTGCCAAATGCTTTTGATGGCAAACAATTCTGTGACCGACTGTTTCCATGCATCAGTATAACTAGTGCTCAACCCAGGAGCTGATTCAAAACTCCTTGACATTCTGTCTGATCACCCTGTTGCTTTATGTCAGCTACCCTGAAAGTGAAATGGGCGCAAATTACATGCCATCTGGTTTGACTAGTTCTTTGCCTGCTACGCCATCCACTCTGCTTAGTCTCTTCTTTTCTTTCCTCTTACATAATGAATACGCAAAGCTAACTAGATGTTTACACAAAGTAGTGATCAATACTTTTATCCAGTCTGTACGTCTATAGATTTTCTGCAGTATCATACACTGTAGTTAACCTCCAGAGCTTGCTTTGCTCTACGATTGATTGCATTATATGTTAATACCTGCGGGAGAGAGCTGGCCAATCCAGAATCTGCAAGTAGCTACCTGCCTTTCCTGCTGGGCCGCTTCGCCTCTCCCCAGCCTTCACCCTGTCACTATGGGCAGTTCCCCTGGCCGAATCTCCACTGGAGTACCACATCTCGACTCTCCCTGCCCACTCGCCTGTTCACCTCCTGGCTCACCTTCCAGTCCTGGAAATGGTAATTTCCAATCGCAAACATATGTGTAATTTCTTTTGAAGGGATGAATTGCACAAATCCTGAATTCATGAATTGTGAATCCTGAAATCATGAATTGCACAAATCCTGGTTCCCTTAAAACAAACAAAAAAAGTATCTGCACCACAGATGGTGGCTTCTAGTGCTCATAACAATAAATACCACGTTCATGGCCATGCAGGTTCTGGAATGCTGCACTTGGGCCTACCTGACTCAGGCTTGAGGGGCGTTAGAGGCCCAGCCCGATTCGGAAAGTGGTATTTAGTACTATAACGAAAATAGTTGATATTAATGCCAGGCAAAGGACGTTTTGTCCACCTGAAGTTGACAATTACCATGTCTTGGGTGCAAATAACTTCTGGAGACATTACAAATATTAGTACAACATTTGCTACTCAAACAGGTTTGTTTGCTATTCAAGAAAAATGTACTTAGCAAACGCTGCTTATCAATTTTTGAAAACTAATTTATGCCTTGATAGGTCCCCATCTTAACTCATTAGAGGGCTTAGTTTGGAAGAAAGTTCTGGGTCTGGCCTCAATTCCTTCTTCTGTTCTAAGACACAAATTTGGTTTGACATCTCTCCAAACATTGGTGCAATGGAAGAAATGATCACTGTTTGCTAAACTGTTTAGCCCTCTGGGAGATTATCTCTTTTGTGAATTATACCAGGCAATGAATGCTAGATCTGTGCCATCTTTAGCAAATAAGGCAAAAGATCAAGTAAAGTTGCTACAATAAATATGTTCTGATGCCTGGGAATTGTTAGGCAATCCGATCCAGACAAAGAGGAAATTATATTAAAATGATCTTAAGTCTCACCATAGAGCTTCCAAACACATATGCTGTGTATTTAGAGTATGCTAACCTCTTTAGGAAGCAAGATGATAAACCAAAATACCAAAAACCATGTCAATGTAACATGGCACAGAGCCTCTATGTGCAATTCAAATCTAATCGGGTGCTTACGTTAGAGTGCCTGGGTCTTAGGATGGGCATATCAAACGAGACCAGAACTTGGAGACTATGGGCCTCATTACAAGTTTCGTCGATTGCTAATGGTTGCAGTGCTTCTGACACCTGCCGGGGGCAACGGCCCCTGCGGGCATAGTTGTAGTCTGGCGGTACGTTGCTACCGGCACCCTTATTTCCAGACCACCAGACTTAGAAGGACGCCCTTTGTTAGGATGGGGAAGTATATGAAACATTGAAACATCTAATTATAGACTGCCCAGGAACCTTGCATATTAGCTTAGCTTGTTTTAAGAGGTTTTCTGATTTTAAATTGAATTGTGTATTGTATTGTATTTGGGTATTTATATAGCTCTCTTTCCACATTTTTATGGTCTCAATGTGCTTTGTGGTTGGAATCCCCTCAGTGACCGTAGTGAATGTGCGGGATGTTTTAAAAGTTTTAGATTTGGATATGCATGTGTGCATTTTCGCTGATCTAGTACTTAGGTGGCTGGCTATGCTCGACTAAGCAAGCCAAAAAAGTCAGGCAAGTGGGTGGGCGCTGTTGGTGGTTTGCGATAGAGTGCTATTGTTGAAATAGTCGATGTATGGCCATCTATATGTTAATGTTAATGGATATTTGTACCATGCACTATCACCACCGGGGTGGTCCCCTGGTGGCTCTGAAAGTGGGAGGGGGTTTGAGTTAGTGGGAATAGGCTGGAAAAGTGCAAGAGAGCAGAGATTTGCTGTTGGAAGCCTCAGCCCGGTGGGTCCGTTGGCTGGGCTTGGGTTTTTTTACGATCAGTAGTCGTGGTGTGCTGTTGTGCAAGTCTATGTGCAGTTTGGCAGTTTGTTTTGTTGTTGCAGTGTAGTGAAGTTTGTGTGGATTGCTGCGTTTTAGGCTTGGGGTTGTGTTTGGTTAGAGTTTGAGAGGTGTATGCAGAGGGATGAAATTGTTAGTGGATTGGTTAGTTGGCCTTTCTGTCCTTGCAATTATGTCTAGGTGTGGTGCTTGCTATCATTCACTATTCCATCTGAGTGTGTGGCGCTTGCTAATTTCAAAATTCTGTCTATATGTGAGGAAGGCTAGTGATCATGATTCCATCCGGGTGTTGCCCTTGTCATCATTAGTTTCATCCAAGTGTGGCGTGTGCTAACATTCATAATCCTGTCTAGATGTGACGCAAGCTAAATTGAGAATTCAATCTAAGTGTGGTACATGCTAACATTCACATTTCTATCTAGATGCGGCGCAGGCTAAAATTGAGAATTCAATCTAAGTGTGGTACATGCTAACATTCACATTTCTATCTAGATGCGGCGCAGGCTAAAATTGAGAATTCAATCTAAGTGTGGTAATGCTAAAATTCACATTTCTATCTAGATGCGGCGCAGGCTAAATTGAGAATTCCAGCTAAGTGTGGTACATGCTAACATTCATATTTCTATCTAGATGCGGCGCAGGCAACTCCACACCTCGGCCTGGCCAATCACTGGACGGGGGCGGGCAGGGAGGCGGGAAGAGGGAGCAAGGGATGTTTCGGGACATGGCGGGGACGTGCCGGGGCCACAACAGGCCAAAATGGAGGCATCCCATGCCAAGTCTCAACCGACTCAACTGTTGGTAGTCTCAACTGTTGGTAGTCGCTGTATGCTTGTGGCACAGGTGTTGGGGTACATTAGGTGTTTCAGGGTGGATGGCTATGTGCGCTGCTAGACCGGATAAGCATAACCATAGCTGTATTCTACGGTGCATGGATGTTTGGCCGTGTCTGTGTCCTGTGTCCACAGACGTGGTGTAAGGTATACGAACAGTAGGCTTTGATGTTGTTCAGCTGCAGCGATCTTTGTCCAGTGTGGACGGCATGATCTCGTTATTCGTAGTCTCTCTGGAGTCAGAGCATCGAGGGCGAGTGAGGCCTAGGTTTCACAATACAATTTAGGTACGGGAGAGCACACCTAGATTTGAGAGTCCTGTATAGTGGGAGAGAGGCCTAGGTTTCAAATGGTTTACAGTCATAGCATTGAATGCCAAAGCATTGAATGCCTTACCATCTAAAAAAAAGCAAAGAAAAAAAGCATTGAATGCTTTTTTTTTTCAATGGGGGAGGCCCCCTCCTACCCCTTTTTTTAATCTTTAAAAATCCAATACAAATAAAATAAACCTTTTACCTTCAAAATAAAATGCATTAGATGCTTTTTTTTCAATGCCTTTTTTTAGATGGTAAGGCATTTGATGCTTTGGCATTCAATGCTATAACTAGATAGTGTTTCAAATACAGTAGGTTCCACAATATAATAAGCAGATATGGGGGATACACTTAGATTTGAGAGTATGTATAGTGGGAGCGAGGCCTAGGTTTCACAATAAAGTAGGTTCCACAATATAACAAGCAGATATGGGGGGGATAGACCTAGATTTGAGAACCCTGTATAGTGGGGGAGAGGCCTAGGTTTCACAATATGATAGGTTTTTAAAAACATTTTGGGTTGACAATGGATTTCCTAGTGAGTGTGATGGATATGATTGGTTGGTGTATTTCTTTACTGGTGGTGCTGCTGTGTGGTGGGTTGAATTGCTGGGTGGTTATGATCATCAGTGAAGGAATTTTTCCTACCTTATCCGTTGATGGAGTCTGTTCTTCTGCTTCCCCTGCTGACACCTGCAGACACCTGCAGGCAGTCTGGAGCCGCCGCTGTAGGAGCCACCCTTTGCCTTGGGGCCCTTAGCTGCAGGGGCTGCACAGGAGGGCTGACCTGAAAGGGTGTGTTAAGAGGGGCGAATAACCAATGAGGAGAGGAGGGCGGGGGGATGGAGGGAGCAGGGCTGGGTCCGGAAGCGGGAGAGGGAAAGAGGTTTCACTGCGCATAGAGCACTGCTTTAAAATAAACCCAAGAAACCTGGCAAAAGTGATTTCATTGCCTTAGCAGGTGAAAGACTATGGTCCAGATTCATGGAGGGTGAAACACCTCCCTAATACTTGCGCTAGTCAGATTTTTAAGAATGTTGTATCAATTGCTTGAGACCTGAAATGTTTTATAACACGTTTTTGTACTAGATCTTAAAATGTATTTGTGGTATTGTGTGTATAATGTAAGGTATTGAATGATTCATTTTTTTTAGATGTCCTTATTGCTTATTAATTGGTAATGGATTCTCTTTTTCTTTTTTACATTGATTTGTGTAAAGTTTTATTTTAAAACCAAATCATAGTGAAGAAGAAAAAGAATGTAAAAAAAGTACAAAAACCTACTAAAGCTGTGATTATGAGTAATCCAGTGTTCAGTCCTGCTCAAAAATATAGAATTTCCCCATTGAGTGTAACCAATTGTCGTAACATGTGATAGTCGTGCATGTCTGTAGTTCTCCTTCAGCTGATACATGTATTGGACTATTATCATCCATATTTGTGTGATGCCAAATTAGCCTACATTTAGAACTGAAATGAAAACATTTCCCGTCCGTCATCTCTACATTTGAAAATTAGAGCTGGTGAGCCGAGGTTGTAAGCCAGTCTGCAGCAGAGTCAGCAGAGTCTTTTCACGTTGTTTTTGTGTGGGAGGTGCCTATAAGTACGCCGGCACACCACGGAGCAGTGAGCGGATCTGGTGAGCCGAGGTTTTGAGCTAGTCTGCAGCAGTCCGCTGCAGACACGGTGCCAGAGCCGAATGGACCCCGATGTGAGACCGTCTAAACCAACGCCGAAGTCATCACGACTAATGTCTCAATGTCGGAAGGAGCTGAGCAATGCAGCAACAGGGTTTGTACAAAGACCCACATGTTTAGATGCGGACCAGCACCTGGACCAGGAAAGTGTCGGAACCACCCCAGACCTGCAAGGTGACCCGGAAGAGGTGCAAGAAAATGGCCAAGCAGAAGAAGAAGCAGCACCACCGAACATACCTGAGCCGTCTCCAACGGTGGATTCAGCGGTCCGGGAGGAGCGACTAGGTCGGTGAGCGAGGATCGGACAGAACCGGAAGACCGCAATCAAATCCAGGAGGCGAGGCACTGCCAGGAGGCGCGGCAGTGCCCTTCTCTCCCCGCCCTCGCAGCTGGTCGCAACCCGCCGTTGAGGCAAGTAGGGTTCGGGCGAGAGCGGTCGGAGGACGGCTCCCGCGGGATCCTAAGCGGAGACCTAGCGGCGAGGAGGGGAGGACAGGAAGGAACGAAGCAGAGGGATAACCAAAGGAGCTGGAAAGAGGAATGACATCACCACACCGGAAAGGGGTGCAGACAGGCAGGGGCTCAGCCGGCGCCAATACAGTGGACACAGAGAAGTGTCCTGATGTCTTTGATCATAACGAAGAGGAGTGCCAGGGGGATGCGAGCCTGGAAAATTCAATAAGCCAAGAGGTCGAGGTACAAGAAAAAAACAAAGAAAAAGTACCTAAAAAGGGATTGGCCAATATACCGGGACAAGTCGAGATCATGCAAAATAAAATAAACATCAAAGCAATGATTCACAGAAGCAATATGGAGTGGCATGACAACCAGTCAGGTCGGGCTAAACCGGCCGTAAAGGGGATAAGAACAGAAAAAGACGTTGATAACATTATAGATATTAATGACAGTGATACAGAGACAGAAAGCGAAAAGGAAGGAGAGCTAGACGAGACAAAGACCGAAATGGATAACGGAACAACCCAAGACCCTATTTAAAGAAAAAAAAAGAAATAAGACAAGACAAAAATGGAGGCTAAATCAAGAAAACAAGGGACAAAACATCCTTTTGAAAGTGAGAGCAACAAACAAACTCCTTGTGATGGAGTAGAAACCAAAGAAGGGAAAACTAAAAGGAAGTGAGGATCTAAAGGTGATCAAAAGACGGGGACCCACGTCAAAAGGGTTGCCAAACCCGCTGCTATCATGCCCCCTAAAGGCTTTTTTTTACTCAACAACAAAAAAGAAAACTAAACACGGATACGGAAGTGTCAGATGCAGAGATGCTGGAAGTGGCACAAGAAACCCCGCCAGCAACAAAACAGAGAAAAACGGATGTGGCCTTCATATTAGAATCAAAGACTGCCGAGGAAGGGGTCCGACCTCAAGTTAAACCCACTAGCAGTAGATCGGATGCAAGTAAAAAACAAGAGACCAATCTGCTAGTGGAGCAGAGTACTAACCAAGTGGACAATAGGAGTGAGTCCCGAGCCAAAGAATGCAGTGAGCAGATAAAACAACTAAAGAAAGGGGCATTGCCGAACATAGGCGAAAGAGAAGGAAGGGCGGGGAGACGCATGCTGGACATAACGCAGGCAGAGCAAACCACTATAGGGGCTCAAGGGAAGGCTCAATCACAGGCAGAAAGTGAACATCGTCTCGCCAGGACAAAGCCCCATTTGAATATGGTCCAGAAAATACTGACACCTGCAAAAAAGACGGAAGGGCAAACAGTAAACTAGGGCCAACAAGGAAAGAATAGAAGGCCACCTGGGTCCTTAGTAGCAATAGAACGAGGACAAAGTACATCCATGGAGTTCTCGTCAATGGAAACACCATGGGTCTCTAGGAGACCGGAAAAAATCCAATTATCACCGAAGAATAGACGTCTAAGCGATATCTCCTCAACAATGCAAAAAGAATCACCAAACAAGAAACCGGACATGTTAGCGATCATGTCCGCAATGACTATTGCATTAGCACCGTTCTGCAAACTCTATGAAGCAATTAAAGAGGCGATCCAAGAAAACACCGCGGTCCTGACGAACATGATATAACGAAAATGTCCCATGTGGAAGGCTACATAACGGCGGTGGAAGAAAGAGCAAGTAACCAGCAAAAAAACTGGGAAAGAAAAATCAATCGAATCCCTAGAAAGATAGATTGAAATCATAGAAACAACTAATAGAAAATGAACGGAACCAACAAACATTCCAAAATCCCAAGATAAAATACGAGATGGGGGAAGTGTGTCAGCTAAATCCCTATCCTCACAAAAACAGCCTTTGGAGAAGGAAAAACACATGCCGATACCTTCAGCAGTGATTAGAGAAAGAAATCTACTAACAAACCAAAAAAAGGACTCGCTAAAGATAACAATGCTTGAAGTGGAAAACACTAAGTCCAAAGAAATAAAAAAGGCGATATCCAAACCAACAAAAATAATAAGCAATATAACTGGGCCTCAAACTAAAGAACAGCTGGAGAGTGACAGTCAACGTCGATTAGAGAATAATACAACAAGATCACCTAGATCAGTGGAGGAATTCATGACAAATTCCGATCTAATGAATATATCGCAACATCTGGAAAATAACTCGACTGAGACAAAGGAGGGGGAAGAAAAGAGAAGGACACGAAAAGTAGACATAAGCCAAAAGGAAGGTGGAAGCTCTGAACGAAAGTCAAGAGAAGAAGACACACAGTACCAAAAAGATCGAATTAGCTCGCCAACGGGTAAGAAAATCGACCGCCAATACGAAAGTAAATGTTGCCCAAGTGAGGAGCGGTACAAGGAGAAAACAAAAGGAAACAGAACCAGATGGAGTCCACGGAATCATAGATCACCAAGAAAGGAGGAAGTTAAGCAAAGACAAAAAAACAGTTTGAAAGAAGAGACATGCCTATTCAAGTTAGAAAAAGTGGAAAAAATAGGACACCTAATATTAAATCGACCGACAGTGCTGAAGATAACAAAGAAAACGAAAACATTAAGAAAAATCAGAACAAAAGATATCAAATTGGTGAAACCATATCACAGCGAGAAGATGGCTAAAGCATACCTCCATGTAAAATCGTCTGGAATTTAAATTATATCAACCAGTTCGCATTTGAAGAAATAGAACAAATGGGCTTTCGCCTGACAGAAATAAAAAAGAAGAGGGGAAGTAACGACTAAGAGAAAAGAAAGATGTAAAAAAACACTCACAGCATTATCAATCCCAAACGGAGGAATTATACCGTTTGAACCGCTGGAGGAAACCTCAGGTAGAAGATGAAACTCGGCTGGCAAACCGTCATATCTGCAGAGATGGAAAAGGACAAAGTGATAGAAGGTGGAGGGACGAAGAGGAAAAAACTAGGCAACAGACGTACACCAGACAAGATCAAGGGACATCAAGAAGCCGAAGCGAGGAATACAAAGAGCAGTCGCCACCGAGATTTACAGGTTTAAAGGCACAGGACTCAAAGAACAAAATAAAGGAGAGAAACTCAGTGGAATCGATAGGGACGCCACAACCAAATGGCCAATGGAATTGGTTAAAAACAACTTGGAATAAGAAAAGCGGAAAATAGCAACCACCACGGTCTGTCTTCGACCAGCCCAACGAAACAACAAGAGGGGAGGAGCAGCCCGAAAAAGAAAAATACAGCTTGGGATTTTGGAACACGAGAGGCCACGTACATTTAACAACAGCAGGAGACGTGGATTTAGGCCTCTATGACATAGTATGTCTGCAAGAGACATGGCTGGTGGAGAAACCCATGCTTGATGGGTTTACGGTTGAAATATCGGCAGCAGTTAAGGGCCTTTTAGGCAGACCGTCGTCGTGTTTGGTAACGGCAATCAAAACGGGCATGGGTCTAACAGAGCCGAGAAAACTGAAAGAAGCATATGAAATGCTAGTCACTGTGATAACATTGACGCAATGCAGTGCAACGAATGAAAGCAAGCAATTAAACCATCTAGCAATAATAAACAGCTACTGGAATCCGCAACGCATGTCAACTAAAATCTTCTGCTCCAAAATGGGAGAAACGATAGATCAGTTATATGAAGATTTTGACAAGATTGAAATCATTATATGCGGGAACTTCAACGCCAAATGCAATGAAGCGTTTGGGGAGACGCTTGGGAATGTCCAGCGGACCAGAGGGAATGAAGCCACAGTTGAGCGAGGAAAAGCATGGAACGAGGTCATTAAACCGAGAAATATCCATAACATTGTCTCGCTGTTCCCGGATCAAAACTACATCCCTACATGGGAACGAATGAACGCAAAAGCCACATTAGACTACATTTTCATCAGTGAAGGTCTAATACCGAGTGTCGAGAGCTTCAATGTTCAAAGAACGATACATAGGGACCATAATCTACTGTACTGTACATGGCAAGGAAGGAGACCTGAAAAACAGATGTGTTAGGCGAATACTGAAGTAAATGCTCAACAATCACTGCTCCGTTTAACGGAAGCGGACGTTTGGAAAATCAATGCCTCTTGGGATCAGAGAGACGCAATCAACCCGTATAAGAAGGACGATGAAAGACCAAATTATCTGCCATTTACTATTGGCATACCAATCTCCAGTGACAGGAAAAAACAAAAAGTCTGATCACTGCAAACATGCATATGATAAAGCAGTGGTTGAAAAAAGAAAAGTGGGGCGGAGATTGAGGAGAATAGCCAAGAAAACAAACGCCGAAGAAGACTGGGAGAAATGGATCGTCAGAAGTGAAAACCTATAACAGCTGGCGGAAGCAACATAGAGCAGCACAATACCAAAATGATTATGAATTGATGATGAGAAAACTATCGAAAAAAATGCGAGTGAATTCTGGGCGCTCATAAAAACCATGAATAATACGTCTAGCGTGACGCCCACCAACGTAGTGTCGGAAATAAAGTGGATAAACTACCTAACGACACAATTTGATGGTTCAAAGTCAGCTATACCTGCGACGGAGCGGGCTTCAAGTACAACTTGGGTTGACGTATCTAACTCCGAGGATATAGAAATCACAATCAGGAAGCTGAAAACATCAAGAGCTCCAGGTCCAGACGGACTGACGAATTTGGATCTAAAACAGTCCCCCAAAGAGTGGTCAGAAGTGATCAGCAAGATCTTTGCAGAATGTGGCAAAAGAAAATTGATTCCAGAAACTTGGCTGAAAGTAGTCATCGTTCCGGTTTATAAAAAAGGAAGCAGAGAAGACCCGGAGAGCTACAGGCCGATAGCGTTACTTGATATCATAGGTAAAATCTATGCAACAAGCCTGCTTGAGCACTTCAGGTCTTGGGGGGAAAAAAACGCCCTGTCTAAAGATAACCTGCAAAAACGGCAGTACAGCAGTTAACATCATGCTAATAAATATCCTGAAAGCTAAAGTGAAGGAAGGCGCCCCGAAGGTGTATTTGGCATTTGTGGACCTCTCGAAAGCTTTCGACAAGATAGATCGAGAAAAACTGTGGTCGAAACTACACAGCTGGAATTGTCCAACAACGGTTCTCGAACCAATAAAAGCACTTCACTCTGAAACCAAGATAAGAGTTAAGTTAAACCATCAGGGCACACTATCGGAAGAGATCTCAGTAAATAGAGGTGTCAAACAGGGATGCCCTCTGGCCCCGGCACTCTTTATTTCCTTCCTAGGAGATTACCAGCAAGCGGAAGCAAAAATCAGGGCTTTCCCTCCTAGAATAGGAAAAACCACCATTCCAAGACTTCTGTACGCAGACAATGTCATTTTAATAGACCAGACGCAAATCGGGCTGCAACGAAAATTAACAAATTTGGCTAGATACATTGACGACAATAACCTTGAGATAAACAAAACGAAAACAAAAATTGTGGTCCTAGGGAAAGTATCCAGAAAACCAACTAACCAGCAGAACTGGTTTCTGGACAACACTAAAATCGAAACGGTAAAGAACATCAAATAACTAGGAGTAAAAATGGACAGTTCAGGAACGGATAAGAACATGCAAGATCTGCTGTGGGACAAAGTGAAACGACTAACCTCGCAAACTAGAGCAGTCGATAATAAGTTCGGAAAATTTTCACTAATACCAGCGATAAACTTCTATAAGACAAAGGTTGTCCCATTGCTTGTGTATGGAATGGAAGCATCTCTGAATATCCCACGATCGCTCTGGAACAAACTGGAGGGTCACGTATGGAAAGCGGTGTTGGGCTTACCTAAGTCAACCTCAATGCCGGCCATCAGACGGGAATTGGGCTTGGTGTCACTAGCCTCCATGGTTGACCAAAGCGCCATGAGACTCTACAGAAAAATCATTATGGCAGATACATTACATACATATAACATCATTTTGGAAGAAATTGAAATTGGATCATGTGAAGCTCTAAAAAAATGGGTAGGAAGACGAAAAGAGATGCTGACTTTAATAGCATGCACAGAATACTATCTGAAAGAAAACCCAGACAGAGTGAAACAAAAAATGGAGGAGATTGTCTGGAGTCACACTATTGAGAAAGCAGCCGTGAACAAACTACTAATACATCTTCCTCCGATATTTAACAAGCTAAAAAGTCTACAAAACTATTGTGTCAAATTCCCAGATAAAGGGAAGAGAAACCTGTTTATGAAAGCTAGACTAAATGAGTTGCTAACACACAAAATCATGACCATCTGGGTACCGACGATTGCACATGGTTGTCGCCTCTGCAAAAACCCAGCCTTGGTAGAAACTCTGAAACATCTGGTTATACACTGTCCAAAAACCAAACAAAACAGAAGTGTATACCTCCTACCGCTGATAGCTAACCCTTGGATGGTGCAGGAAGATGATCTGTGGAACAGACTAATCTCAGTAGAAACTACCAGATGGACGTTGCAATGGTCAAATTAATATAACTAGCATTCCAGCAGATCAGACAGACAACGATTATAGATATTCTCTAGTTGAACTGAGATCTTAAAACTGATCATGGAGAAGGGTTAAAATCCGGACATGCACTGACAAACAGAAGGAAAATGACAAAGTACCATACGGCATACTTGAAAGAAGTGAAGAGACTAAGTCAGATCGAAACCTTGATAAAATGCAGGTTCTGCCTGAGTAAATTCAAGTAAATAAAAAAATAAATAACACGTTTCAATCATTCATCAAGGTCCAACTTATTTTACAATTAAAATATTATATGTACATATGTTAATGATTTTGTAAATCAGTCCTATATTATCTCAAAGGAAACGAGAGCTATCAATGTCCAAGTGTGTGTGTCTTGGGACCAGTTCAGAAACCTGATCGATTCACTATGCCACTCTCTGTGGCAGTGATTTATTCATAGCCCTCCCCATATTGAATGTAATAATACATTGAAGTGACAACAGTTCATAGTGGATAGTTAACCTAAGCTGAGTTGTGCATACAGGGAGACAGTGCATAATGTCTATCCAATGGCAGAACAGGATTCCCCGTAACTCCTACAGTGTGTGGGGGGGGTCAGAGGGAGGTGCCCGGTCCCCCAGGTTCAAGGGCCCTAAAAGAAACCATAGTAACAAGCTGTGTTCCCCCATCTAATTTTCATCCGGGACATTGTTGTGGTTGAAGTATAAATCGTTTTCTGCCCAGTAAAAGCATCACAACTAAATGAAAAGCATGTCCAATTTGGTATATATGACTGACTTTTTAATGTTCTGTTCAGGTGAGTGTTGTGACAAATGAAAACCAAGTCCACTATGCACTGTGTGCTCAAATTGCTTGCACGATAACATCATTATCAGAGACATATGTGTTAAATATGAAAAATCTGTCCATTTATATATTCCCAAAGTTCTCTTTGCCCCCATTTCCCCCATTTCCCATTCCCCTTCCAAATTGAGGAGCCTCAATTAACTCAAATACCATTTCCTCCCAGTCTCTAGATGTAAATCTACAAGCCCAGATGATAAGTCTCATGAATAATTGTCCTGGAGATGGAAGGGTGTGAAAGGAGGAGATTGACACAAAGGTGGCATGTTTTTGGTTATAGACTTGTATTATAAGTTAGAAAAGAAGTCCTTGCTATTCCTAACTTCTAAGAGGGGTTTTTCTGCCTCACGACTAATACTAAAAGGGTCTTTCAGGATGTCTGTCAAAGAATTAACCACTGTACTGTGTCAAAAACGACTACTAGCCCTCATGCTATAAACCTAAAGAGTAAAGAAACTCAAAGTTCTGTCTCTTAGGAGAGTTGTTCCTTTCTCCAGTTTCTGGATTGTTACTTAACCAAAATGTACCTTCAAGCATAAAGACCAGGGGGAATGACTCCCTTCCCACAATCTGCAAGTTTCAAAACAAACTTTATACAATGTTCTCTCCAGGAGAATGGTTCCCTTCTCATGGTGTGATTTTATACAACTTCCAAAAGAACCAGAGGGAGTGACTCCCTTCCCTTGGCGTCACTTATTTGACTTTTGTCTCGGGACCAAGAGAATGCCTCCCTTCTCTTGGTCTACCCTGATACACCAAAGCCAGAGAGGGGTCACCTGGGATCCCTTGACAGTCAGAGCTTTCAGATTGATATATATATTTTGCCTTTGTAAGTTGCTTAAATGTCTCTTCGTTGGGGTCCTAGACCCTTCCTCTTCCCCATTGCGATTGCGGACAGGGTCCCAGATCCTTCCCTGGTGGCCAGTGGTCGCTTCTCCCCCACTCCAATTGTGGACAGGGTCCCAGACCCTTCCCTGGTGGCCACTGGGCTCTTCTTCCCCACTGCAATTGTGGACAGGGTCCCAGACCCTTCCCTGGTCGCCAGTGGGCTCTTCTTTCCCACTGTTAATATGGACAGGGTCCCAGACCCTTCCCTTGTGGCCACTGGTCTTTTCTCTGCCACTGTCTTGAGGGCGACTCCCTCTGATATGCTTGCTTGGTTTTGCTTTGGGTTCCAAACCCTTTCCTTACTTGGGTTCAAACCCCTTTCTTTCCTCCCCTCTTCGCCGGGCCCCCTTGGTTTACTCTCCTGCCAAGGACTGCCAAGAGGAAGGTTACTCATATCATCAAATTCAGTTAACTTGCACTCAGTATTTCCAATTCACTTTCAAGTTTTATGCCCCTACCGGTTCCCGCTTTACACCCGTTACCTCTGCTAGCTTCGGGACGCCTATGCTAGTTCTTCAAAGAGTCTTGCTTCATCCAGGAGCGTTGAGTGGGCCTTCCTTGTCTCGTGGCTCCTGCTCCGGGTTGTTCATTTCGGCTCATCGGGCCGGTAGAGCAGGCGTTGTTGCAGGACCACGCCGTCCACTTTTTTCAGGTTGTTCCACCGCTTCTCAGCCTCCCGCCATGTTCCCGACCAGCTCCACACCACAGGGCAAAGGACATTTGTATGCCATCCACTGCTCTGACCTCCAACAGCCTTGGCAAATCCCCAATCTAGAATGTTCCTAGTGGCCACCAATTCTAGCATCACTGGCCCACTACACCTATGCTCCCTATCAAAATGCATTAACTGCTTTGTGAGGTACCACTGACTACAAGGTGTTCGCGACCTGTTGCCCCTTAGTAGGTGTGGCATTAAGCCTTCAAGGCCAAGGTGGGCAGATCTTCCTTCCCACATTAATGTAAGGGGTATTTTTCCTCTTTTCTTCCTTGGTCAAGGGGGCTAGAGGTCTAACCTGCAAGTCAAGTGGTGGGGGATCTGGAGTGCCTTGTATCAAATTCCTTAGGTGTGTCCCTCTTCAGCCATGGCCCCATTCCTACATGGCTCCCCCTCTTTGGACACACATCCCCGTTTGCTTCTTCGTTCCCCCCATCCTGAAGCCTGTCTACATGACCATATGTACTCCACCTTAACCCTTCATAGGTAACGGGTCTATCTACGATTGTTGATACTGCGTCCTTTAAATCATCCTTCAAACCACAATAAAACAGAGAGGCCCTCTTCTTTACAGGCCCGCCACATTTGAGACAGCAAAGACAAAGAGGTGATGCTGTAAGGTTTAGAATGAATCTTAAACCTCTGGTAATTGCTCTGCGCAACTCTCTAGACCATCGTTCTTCACCTGCCTAGCCATTACAGAAAGGGGAAAGACCATATGCGTATCTGGCTTGGCCCCACCCCCAAAGGAACAGTCCAACCCAAACTACTAGGTCACATCCCTTCTATACGAGACCACATGCATTCCCAGACATGTTTCGCCTCATTGGGTGTCATAAGTGAGGAGTAGCTTGCGTCTCTAGGCCCCAGCAGGCATGGGACCCACGTTTGGGTTGTTGTGTAGTCACATTTGAGAACCAGGGTATTGAGATGGGTAATAGAACTAATCAAATCTCAGTCTCCCTGTTTAGGTCCAACAGCTCTCCACCCACCCTTTGTGAGAATTGTCTCCTCTCAAAAGTTCTTTTAAACTCTACCTTATAAAGGGTCTGTTTTGTCAAATTGGGGCCCCCACCCCATCGTATCTATCCACCAGGTGGAGGCATTACAAGTTAAATTTGAGAGGATAAAGCCTATCTTGGAAGCCTCGGAAGGAAAGGTCTTGGTGCAATATAAGAAGTGTACATTTTCACTGAGACAGGAATATTTGGAACATCTTAGGATCACCTCCAAAACCCTTAGAAGCTGCAAAAGCAATGGCAAGATGACAGCCCATGACTAAACTTCTTCGGCCCTATCCTTACTAGATTCCTCTAACTCCATTTCGGGAAGCTGCTCTGTGGGTTCCAGCAGCAATCCCTGTACAAATGCCCACTGCCCTGTGACTTTTAAATTTAACTCCTCTCCCTTCTTACTTGGCGCAAGAATCTCCCAGTAATATGCTGCCCTTTTCTTCCCCTCTTTCTCCCCCCTGCACTTTACGCCTCCACTCTGCCTGCACTTCCCATCCACCCTAGCAATTATCCTTACCATTATCCCGCCGCCCGATCTGCACCCGCCTCACTCCCTTCCCCATGCACTTCTTGCTGTTGCATTTGCACAATCCGAATGATACAAGGCCTAGTAGGACCATTATTGTTTCCTTCCCTGTAACCCCACGTCCCTGTTTTCTGTCTTGTGGCGCCTTGAAACACCATTTGTTGTATAGTTGCTTTATAAATACCCAATAAATAAACTGTCCATGCAGCCCACTCAACATCTCCCCTGATAACTCAACCCGGTCTCCTTGGGGTCCACAACAGCTCAAGTGGAAAAACCTAACAATCAGCCTTTCATTATATCCGGTCACAGCAAAAGAAATTCTGTGGAAGCTGCCAGCCCAACATACCACTGAGATCATGTTGTACATTGCAGTTTTCTGTTTCCACCATGTCCCTTACCCTCCCAAGGGAAAGTGGAATTGGATAAAAGGATAAAGCCCAGACTCTCACTCTTGTTTGCATGTGAAATCTGCAATAGGAAGGGAACAGAAATCCAAACTAATTCAACTCTCACCCCGTATGTTTTCTCGGTTATAGGTAATTAACTCACTGGAAAAATGCTCTTGAATAAATAACGCAACATCCATAAAGGTTTAGATAAACAAAGTTCAGAAATTTACATCGTATATTGTTCCGCTGTTACATTAACAGTGGAACAATATGAACAACATGAAGTGGACTTTCATGTCATAACAAGACAGTCAAACAAAATTAAGAAACTCATTTTCCACACCGATTATTGTTAAATGTATCTAATGTATTACATAGTTTTTTTATTACAACGGACACCCCCCTTCCTGCCCCTCAACTACACCCCCAGCATACCCCTTTAAACAACCCTGAGTCACCCTTACTGCCCCTTCCCCTCTCCAAAACCCTCCACTGAACGCCTTGGTATCAGTCATATTATCGTTGCTAATCACAATATGAAGATGTTTTTTTTTAAACGATATTTAAAAAAACTATATTTTCGTACACTTTTTTAAATATTTGTTTTTCCCACAAATATTATGACTGGATACCATTTTCCATCCCAGGTCTTTGCTTTACCCGATTGCATATGATTATTGCTTAGAGGCGGCACTTTATCTTGGTGGATATCTTTTAACTTTGTCCTTCAGCTCTGGATTTTCTCCAAGCAGCCTTGTAGAAAGGATTTTTGAAGTTTTAGAACTCTGTGTTTTGAGGAAAAAGTCTTTGCCCCAAGTACTCTAACCCTATGCTAACCTAATCACTATGTAATCGCAATGAAATCCATAATTGACCGACCTTGTGTGTCAGTCCTCAAAATCAACGTTCATAGCTTCAGGATCATTTATAAACTTTGTCTCAGATCGGAATCTCGCAGCTGTTTCAATTTTTTGGTGTGGTTATGTTATTGTGGTAGGTATCAAGTCCTATTATCGGTGGAAAAAAACCTTTTTTATATTGTGATTAGGAACAATAATATGACTGGATACCCATTCGAAAGTAAATGTGTTTTGTTGAGGGATGTTTTAGGAAGGGGAGGGGCAGTAAGGGAGCTAAAGATTGCGTAGAAGGGTGGGATGTACAATGGGGTAGGGTTGACAGATCGGAAGACGCAGGAAGGGGAATTCGTGGGGTGTCCCCAATAATGAACAAAAAGATGTACTACATTAGATAAATATAATAATAATACTAGGTGTGGATGAATGAGTTACCGTATTTTTTTAGCTGTTTTGTTACGCCATAAACGTCCACTAGGTGGCCCAACATGCCTGAGAAACAATGCAATCTTTGTTTATCAAAATGTTATTGTTGTTCGTCATTTAGGTTCAAAGCTGTTTTTTTCCAGCTATTTAATTACCAATAGCGATTGTTAAGGTGACCAGACATCCCGGTTTTGCCGGGACGATCTCGGTATATATCCCTTGGTCCTTTCACTCCCCCATTTCCTCCACCTTCCCCTCCCTGGTCGCTCTCCTCCAATGCGAGTTATGTGCCACCGACATTTTTCTTCTTCTTCTTAATTATCGGATGCGTGGGCGGACCCACGCAGGCGCTTCCCCATCCTAAAGGATGATGTGCACCAGACCCACCAATCAATACTTAGCTCACATAAACTCACAACTCCTCCCACCGCCCTGTCTGCCTCACAAAATCCAACATCACACTGCTCCTCCTCCTGCCTCTCACCCCGTCACCTCCCAGCAAAGCCTTCCCACTCAGCTCAGCCACACCCAGCGCAGACAACCGAACCCTCATCAGTTCTCTCTCCTCAACATGTCTCTGACACGTAAGCAGAAAATGTCCCACAGTCTCGGGCACCCCACACACCGCACAGTCCCTCGACTCATGCTTCCCCACTCGAAACAGACAGTCATTCAGCCCCACATGCCCCATCCTCAACCGATTCAGCATCACCTCCTCCCCTCTCCTCCATTCCAGACTCCCCGCATCCACCTTCACTGACATTTTCCCACGAACACCAAACATCCACCTGCCCTTCACCCCACTCACCCACCTCTCCTGCCACTCATCCGTGACCCGTCTCACCACCACAGCCTTCACCTCATCCACACTCAAAGGCAACCTCACATCAACCGCTCCCCTTCTCATACCCTCATCCGCCGCCAGATCCACCAACTCATTACCCAAAATGCCACTGTGACTGGGGACCCACGACAACTCTAAATCCATTCCCCCACGCACACACCGATCAATCTTCCTCCTGATGTCCAAAATCACATCCTTCCTATCACCATCCCCTGCCACAATCGCCTGCAACCCACTCAATGAATCCGAGAACACCACCACCTTCTCATACCCCAACTCACACACCTTATCAATCGCCAATGCAATCGCCACCAACTCAGCCGTACAAATAGACACATCATTCGTCAGTCGCCCCACTTTATACTCCCCAGTGCTTTCCAGATAATACGCCATACCCACTCTCCCAGACATAGGATCTTTCGAACCATCCGTGAACACCTTACATCCTTCCTTCCCTGCCACATACGCCTGTCCCAAAGTCTTGATCTCACCCCGCAAACCCCGCTTCTTCGACACCACACTCGCCAACTCTAAACACACCTTTGGAGACCCCATCATCCACATCGGCCATCTCACCAAATCCGTACCCGTCTCAGCCAACAACTCGCCCACACCCCACTGCACCCCCTTCTCCCACATGTGAAACCCCAAAGTGCCCCCCTTCCTCCTCCGCCGGTCCCCATATTAGTCAAACCTCCAATTATACTTCAAACATTCACGCACCGGATGAGCCACACTCTTCGCACTGCACTTCACCCACCACCTCATATTCAACGCATCCCTCCTCAACCCCAACGGCATCTCCCCCACAAGCACCTGCACCGCATTCACTGGAGAGGACCTCATCACACCCGAACACACCCTCAATGCCCTCGCCTGCACCCTATCCAACCGCAGCTTCTGACTCGCTGTGAAACCCACTGCCACATGACATCCAAAATCCATCACACTCAAAATCAACCCCTTATACAACATTCGTAAACACTTCTGCTGCGCACCCCACTCTTTCCCAGACACCACCCGCAACAAATTCAACCTACGTTTACACTTATCCACCACACCATCCACCTGCAAATTCCAGTTCAACTTCCTATCCAAAATTACCCCCAGATACCGAAACTCCTCTACGCTCTTCACCCTCACACCTTTCAAAACCAAGTTCAACTCCTGTTGCACCCTTTTCCTTGAGAAAACCATACTCACACTTTTATCCACAGACACCGAAAAGTCCCATTTCCCACAGCACTCCTCCATACGCACTATCGCAGCTTGCAGCTGACTCTGCACCAACAACAAACTCTGCCCTCTTACCCATACCACACCATCATCTGCGAAGAAATCTACTTGACACCCGATTCCCGCTAAAGCTCGAATCAACCCATCCACCATCACATTACACAGCATTGCACTAATCACACTCCCCTGCGGCGTCCCATTCGCCATCTTCCAAACTTCAGACAGCACCCCCCTCACTCTCACCTGAAAGGTCCTATCAGCCAAAAACACCCTAATCCACAAACATTCTCCCCTTCACACCCATCTCCAACAGTTTCACCAACAATCCACTCTTCCACACCATATCATACGCCTTCTCCAAATCCAAAAAGAACGCTCCCACCAACTCCCCATCACACAATGCCTCCTCCACCCCAGTCACTAACGGATCAGCCACCGACCGATTCCTCCTGAACCCACTCTGGAAATCACTCAAACACCCATTCGACTCCAAATAAAACCCCAATCGCTCAAACACCATCCGTTCCATAACCTTACAAAGCACAACAGACAGCGCAATCGGCCTATACGACTTACACTTCGTAGGAACCTTGCCACCCTTCAAAATCGCCACCACAATCGCTCTTTTCCACAACTTCGGCAAAACTCCACTCTTCCAGATCTCATTGAACAGAGCCAATACCTCTAACTTACATTCCACAGGCAACTTCTCCAAAAATACATACATGACCCCATCCACCCCTAGGCTAGACCACTTCCCCTTCCGAATCGCCCCATCCAACTCCACCATAGTAAACAGAACCTCATACTGCTCCTCCCAAGGCCCAACATCCGCCAACAACTCCCGCATCTCCTCCTCAACCACACCCATGTTTAGCCTCACCGCTTCTGGGAAGTTTCCTGAACTGTGCACCCCCGCAAAATACTCCCCCAACAAATTTGCCTTATCCCCATCCTCACTGACCACCTCTTCCCCTTTCAACAACACTGACACACCACCCTGCGGCCTCATCAATCCGGACATCCGCTTGAACTGAACTGTTTCCAAACCTCACCCACACCAGAATCACTCCCCAGGGTCCCACAATAGCCCCTCCAATATCCACGTTTCTTTTCCCTTATTACTCTATGCACCACCGCCTTAGCCTTTTTATATGCCACCAAATCCACCAACATTCCTGATCTCACCGCCCTGGCCCTAGCCTTCTTACGCGCCGCCACAGCCCTCAAACATTCAACCGACCACCAAGGAACCTCGACCTTCCCACCCTTCCCCTTCTCAATCTCCAGAACTGCCGCCACAGACTCTGCTCTCATTCCCTGCACCAGATGCTCATTCCATTCATCCACACCCCCATCCCTACCTCGAGGAACAATCAATTCCCGACACACTCCCTTATACATCTCCCAATCAGCCTTCCTAAAATTCAACCGGCTCCCAGACATCCGTGACCTGATCCATACCTCACCCCTCACTGTCACCAAAATACCAGAATAGTCGCTCCCCATATTCCCATCCTCACGCACCTCCCACTCACATTCTCCCGCAATCGCAGCAGACACCCAGGTCAAAACCAAACACAACAACATCCGAGTCCTCACATCCAACCGCGTACCCGAACCATCATTCAACAAAAACAGACACAATTCATCCGCCATGTCCTCCAATAGTTCCCCATTCGCATCTGTCCGATCATTACCCCACAACGTGTTGGCACTGTGAAAATCGCCACACAAAACACAAGGTCCCACATGTCCCCTTATCACTCCAGACAGCACATCCACCTCCACCACCTCACACGGATTATAATAATTTAACACCAATACTTCCGATCCCCCTACCCGAATCCCCGCCCCGATAGCCTCCAATGCTCCATCCACCACAATCTCTCTTGCAACCAACCCCTTCCGAACTGCCAGAGCCACAACCCCCCCTCTCCCCTCCAACCTATCCTTACGAAACAACTCAAAACCCGGAATCACAAACCTCAGATCACCCCTTAACCACATCTCCTGAATACAAACCACATCAACATTCAATTCCCCACACAGCGCTGCTTTCAACTCCTGCCCATTCCTCAACAAACTCCTCTCGTTCCACTGCAAAATCCTCAGGCAGACACCCCACTCTGCTTCCGCACTTTAGTAACCATCCTGACCACATCTGACCACATCCTTTTCCAACACATCCAGAACACTCAAAAACCTCCTCCCCGCTTCCACCACTCCTTTCGTAAGATCCGACATACTGACAGACAAATTCCCCTGAACCAGCTCCAGCACACTCACCATAAAGCACATAAACTCAGTTTTCGGGACAACCACCATTTCCACACCTTTCACCTCACCCACCATACTCTTCCTTCCCACAGTATCATCCACCACCGGCTCCCTCCCACTCACCACCCGTACCGGTTTCACCTTTGCCGCAGCCTCCGCATAAGACAAACCTTCCGCCACCCTCACCTGCACCACCTCTCTCGCCACCCTGTCTCACACCCGCTAAACGCAGTCGAGTGCCCTCCCCCACAATTCACACACTTCTCCGGGGTCTCCAGCTTGCATTCCTTAATATCATGATCTCCTCCACACCTCCCACAATGCCTCTCATTCCTGCACACTCTCGCCACATGTCCAAACTGCTGACACTTATAACACCTTAACGGGATCGCCACATAAACTTTCACACGGAACCTCTGATAACCCATCTCCACCACCTCCGGACACTCCGTTGTCGCAAACTGCACTGCCACAGTCGTAGACACCACATCCCCATGTGCATCTCTCCTCCCCAACCTCGATGCCTCCACCACCCCCACACCCGCCAACTGCTCCTCCACCTCAGACATACTCATAGACACCGGTACTCCATACAGCACCCCCTTACACGACACACCACTTTGATCAAACACTCGCACCGCATGCCTACCTAGACAGCGTACCTCCAGAATCTTAGCCTTACTACCAGCATCATTCCCCTCCACCAACAACCGGCCCCTAGCCACCACTAGCACCCGAGTAACATCCCCCACAGCCGCCTTCACCCATCTAGCAATCTCCATCGGATTCTCCCCCAGAAACGTCTTCTCACGATTATCAGGCTTCAACACCACCTTCCACACACTGTGACACTGCATCTTCTCCTCCCCAGACACACCGCTCCCTGAGGCTTCCAACCCCTCCAAAGCGCACTTTTCCTAGGTCCCCCACCCAGAGTTGCCCCGGTCCAGCCCCCCTCCATCATTCCTCTGTGGTGACCTGCTACGAACTCGCCCCACACTTGCCTCCTTCCCCCCCTCCACAGATGTAGATTTCACAGTCAGCATCTTCCCTCTCTTCTCCCCCTCCTTCACCCCCCTTCTTCTCAACCTTCTCACCCCCCTTTGATTTCCTTCCCATCTCATCCATGCACACTCACCCCCTGCACTCGCCTGGCGAACCGCTCCGCCTCCTCGAGCCCAGCACCCTCCGCCTAGACACCGCTCCGCCCTGCCTGAGTCCGCCTCACCAACGTCATTCAACACGGACCTCAGCGTCTCTTGAACCGGAAGTGATTCTTACAACCAGCCGGAAGCCTCCGTGCCTAGCTCCCATCCGAGAAAAGGACCATAGCAGTGCTCGCCTCTGCCACTGACATTGAAGCAGGACTACAGTTTTATCAAAGTCCTGTTTGTGTTTACTGTAGTCCTACTGCTATGTCCATTGCCTGTCCCAGTTTATTTATGTTTTAACCTGGTCACCGTAGCCATTGTGGTCACACGAGGACCGTGGTGCTAATTTTGCCCGTTAACTATATTTTGCGCCGGTGTAACGTCACTTTTTCCTATGTGTCAGAAAATCCTATCCTGCTGACTGAGCATGCGTGCGCATGCTCAGTCATTACTTAACGGATAGGAATTTTTGACACCAGGAATGTGGTGTGCCTGTCTTTCTAGGGCCCCACAGGTACAATACGTTTAAATCTGAGAGCCAGGCTCTCTCAAATAACAGAATACGGTGAAGCCGTGTCAGCAGCAACTCCAAAACAGACATAAAAAGCACAAACCCAGCGGACGAAGGAACCTGAACCCAGTGGACACTTTGTTTTATAGGTTCACAGGATTCTAGTAAGCACTAAATGTGCAAAACATATTAAAGAATCCATCAAAAATGTATATGTATGTGTATGTGAACTAAGTGCATTATTTACCTGATAATAACGCACTTAGTTCACATACATATTTGTGAAAAGTCCGGCTGACTGCGCATGCGCACCAGGAATGTGGTGTGCCTGTCTTTCTGGAGTCCCGGGGTAGCAATACATTTAACTTTATGAGAGACAGGCTCTCTCGACAGAATACAGTGAAGCTGTGTCAGCAGCAACTCCAAAACAGACATAAAAAGTGTAGGTGCCTTTCCCCGGCTTACTACGTGTGAGAGAAAAAATAAAAAGCAAACACAGCCCCTTGTCGGGGAAAGAGGCACTGAGACCCGGCTGCAAGAGTTCAAAGGATGGTTTATTTCTCCAGCTAGGAAATAACCCAAAAACTCTCCCAAAACTCATTACATCATTCTTGTATTTATATTAGTTAAAGTAACTCTAACAAAAAATGCTAAATGGACCCGATTGGCCAGACGGTGTGGTGCTGTAGGTGTGGGTAGCATCTCTTCCTCCTGGTTGGCTGAGTAGCTGACGGACGTCAAACATCTTGTGCTCCATGCAGGTCAGGGTCCGGTCACTGTGGTCACTACCTAAGCTAATATGTTACACACTAAATAACCAATTATTTAAAACATTTTATGCTACTTGTCACATTTCTACATAAGTCACACACAATGATTATTATCAGTACAATTGGGTCATTCGTGGCTTTAATTGAAGGCCTTGACCTTTATTGTGCATGTAAAAGAATCGGGCTATGTTTCGCATCTCTTCTAGGTTTCAAACCCATTAGTACAAGTAAAAACATATATAGTAGTAAAAATGCTTAAGGTTAGTAGTGGGTGTGTTGGGTGGGTTTCGCAGCACAGGCAAGTGTCTGGCACTTGAAAGAAATACCTTACAGGGGGTGCAGGGTCAGGATGGCAATAAATTGTTCTAATGGGGGTGGGTGGCTTGCACGTTTATGGGGATGAATCAAGCAGAAAGTGCTTAGCTCATCCTGGTTCACATGCCGGTTCTCAGACGAACAATGATCTCAGAAGAAGAAAACTGTAGCATATTGATTGTTGCAACTTTCTCCAGCTTCAGCGTGAGAATGGAAGCGCAGAGCTTTCCTTCGCAGGGGGAGTGCAAGGGTGGGGGCCAGCCAGCTGCCTGCGCACCTTGTGTGTGTGTCTCTGTCCTTGGCTGCTGCGGTGGAAGGGGAGCTGAGCATTGCTGTACTATCGCAGTGAGGCCTGTTTACCCAAGACGGAGTCGAAAGGGAGCACAAAAGTTGGATGCCCCGTGTCTTGCTCAGTAGTCCCATCTATGTAGCAGTCAACCGTGGTTAACTTTACATAAGGGCAAGGGGCAATCCCACTACCGGAGGCACGCGGTCCAAGCCTTGTACTGAGGAGCGTACGACGCGAGGGGGCCTGAGGACCCCTCGCTTCCATACAAAAGCATGAACCCAGCGGATGAAGGAACCTGAACCCAGCGGACACTTTGTCTTATAGGCTTACAGGATTCTAGTAAGCAAATGTGCAGAAGATATTAAAGAATCCATCAAAAATGTATATGTATGTGTATGTGAACTAAGTGCATTATTTACGTGACAATAATGCACTTAGTTCACATACATGTACATATTTGGGGACCTGCACTGGCAGCAGCTCCATGGAGAGCCCGCCTATCACACGGACTGTGCCCAGCAGTAGCCCCAGCAGTTGCCCCAGCCCTTCCAGCTCTAGTGATCCCATTGAGCCGAAGCCTGGATGCACTACACAGTGGGGACCTGCACTGGCAGCAGCTCCAGGGAGAGCCCGCCTATCACATGGGCTGTGCCCATCAGTAGCCCCAGCTCTAGTGATCCCATTGAGCCGAAGCCTGGATACACTACACAGTGGGGTCCTGCACTGGCAGCAGCTCCAATGAGAGCCCGCCTATCACACGGGCTGTGCCCAGCAGTAGCCCCAGCCCTTCCAGCTCTAGTGATCCCATTGAGCCGAAGCCTGGATACACTACACAGTGGGGACCTGCACTGGCAGCAGCTCCAGGGAGAGCCCACCTATCACACTATCACACATGCTTAAAGGATAGGATTTATTGACAGCAGGAATGCTGTGTGCCTGTCCCAGGGGTGCAGTTTCTGTAACTTGATGTGAGCCAGGCTCACTGAAATAACAGAACACAGTGAAGCCGTGTTAAGAGAGACTCAAACCAAACGGCCTCACGCTGCCCTGTGAAGGCGTGGGGTGGAGTGTACAGAAAGCTGATGCCTTGCTTTCCCCTGGAAGCAGCACTTAAAGGACACGCCCACCCTAATAATCATGCCCACCCCACCCTAGCATCTTCCAGCACCCCACCTAAACATATATCGTGCACCTCAGCACAGAACACACCCCACCCTGGTTTGCTCCATCTCTACAACCCACACCCTCAAGCTCACCTCATCAATGAACTATCCAAGCACTCTTGCCACCCACCACAACCCTAACTCACCGCATCACAACAGCTCACGCCACCCAACCTCCCCACACCACCCACATAACCCACCCACGCTACCTCAGCCCGGTTCCTCACCAACATCACCCCAGCCATCCTTAACCCACCACCTTGCCCACTCCATCCACTCACCAAAGCTAAACTGTCTTACCTCATCCCACACATCCTTACCGCATCACTTCACCCAACATGCATAGACCCTAACTCACCACAGCCCACCACCCATTCACCTCATACAAACACACCCACGCCATGTCGTCCCAGCATGCTACCCACCCTGGTTTGGCTCAACACACCAACCTGCACACCCAACAAAACTTACCACAGAACACCTCAAACGACCCATCCTACCTCATCCCCAGCACAGTATAGTCATTCCATCTCGCTGCCTCCCACCGTAGCTTGACACAGCATACCTTCCAGCAATCCTCAATCGCCCCCAGCACAACATCAACCATTCTAGATCACCCCAGCAGCTCATCCTTCCACACTAGATCACCCCAGCAGCTCATCCTTCCACACTAGATCACCCCAGTAGCCCAACCTCCAGTATACGCTCACCCTACCTCCCACCCTTTCATCCTACCTCACTGCAGCACTCCAAATGGCTGTGAAACCTAACAGCAGCCCATTTACTCACCCACCATAGCATGCCCTGGCCTGCCACTCATTAGCCCAGCCGACCCCACCTAGAATCCCAAACTTTCACTAGCGCCTCAACCACCAACCAACCCTTGTTGACCCCAGCTCACCTACTTCACCCTAGCACCCCATCTTAGATTGTCTCGTCACCGTACCTACTCCAGAAACACACCTAGCCTAGTTTACCTTAGCGCTGAAACCCACTCACTCTACATCACCCCAGTAGTGAATCCCGACCATTCAAGCACATCCCAGTCCTATGTTATGTTATGTTACTTGGCATTTATATAGCGCTCTATATATCATTGATATGACCTCAAAGCGCTGGTAGGTTGAAATCCCTCTGGAACCTTAGTTCTGGTCAACAACTTACCTGCCTCAGCTTTGCCCTTCCTCCATCCATGTACCCTACCACGTGCCAGTTTAAAGCTCACCACACCCAACGCCACCCCACTTCACTTCATCCACCCAGCCTGTCCCAACGACCTCACCTCACCTCACCCTAAACCGAAATCTCAGTCCGCCCACAATCACCCCACTAATACACCTAATTCCACCCAACCACTGCCTCTCCTCAAGCAAACCAACCCCAGACTACCTCACATCACCCCATCTACAGCACCCACCCAACCATCTCACCCAACCTCATCACATTAGTGCGCCTCATCCAACATAATATCTCCCCACCACCTCACTGACCTCAGGACTAGGCTAACAATAGCACATACGCTTGAGGACCCTAGCTTACCCTAGCACAATACGCACCTACCCTAGCTCATCCAGGTGCAACAACCCATTTTTCATACCTAGCCACAGAACACCATAGCTCACCCCAACACCCCACTCGCATGCTAGGTCACCTCAAAGTAACACACCACCCACCCAACCCAGCTGCCCCAGCAACCCACCCAGAGCTCACCCCAGGAGTCCACCCACCCAAGCTCACCCAAGCATCTCAATAGCTCACCCACACTTGCTACCCCAGGATCACACCTAACTCTCTACCCACTCTTCCTCATCTTGAATCCCCCCTGCTGATTGCAGCATCAAACCAACACACACACCCTAAAAACCCACCCAAGCTCACTCCCATACCCTAGCCCACCCCATACCCTACGACACCCTGATCACTGCAACACATGCGGCTCAACCCAGCACCACAACCACCCTTGGGCACCCTAACAACCCCTAGCTCATCCCAGCAAACCTACCTCACCCCAGCACAACCTACCACACCCAGGAACCTTAGCTCAGCCAAGCATTCACCCCAATGCAAATGCAATAAAAACAAGCACAACGCATTCAACATAGCTCATCCCAGCAGCCCACCTATCCAACCACCGCCAAAGCCCCCCCAGAAAACATGAGTTCACCCCAGCGCCCCATTCTCCCCAGTCACACAACCTCCCTCACACCTCACCCGACCTCACACACCCCGCCAAACTTCAGCAAACCACTTTGCCTCATCCTACACAAGCTTACCCAACAACGTCACCCCGCCCCGCTCCCCAGCATAACACCGACCCACCCATCTACCCTAACTAATCCCCGCACGATACATATCCACTCTTGCTCCCTCCAGTACATAAACCTCCCGGCATAGCTTGCCCTGGCACAATACTTATTGTAGCTCACCCAGGGCACCATAAGCTGCCTCAGCAAACCAATTCACACACCAATCCCAGCTTGCATCAGTACACTCCCGTCCTTTCCTGTCTCCAGCTCACCACCCACCCACCCTAGCTCACAACATAGATCACCACAAAAAAAACATTTCACTCACCCTAACTCTTACTAGCATACAATCTACCCGCCCTAGCTCACCTGTGCAGTACAACCACACTTCTCTAGCTCTTAGTAACACCCCCCTGCACCCTAGATCACTCAAGAAGCACAAGATCACTACAGCACCCCATCTGTCAACTCAAGCTCACCAAAGCATCCCATCATCCAAGCATCCTATCCACCATAAGCTCCCCAACACTGCACACATTTGAACTCATCTCAGCCCCTAACCACTCACTCTAACTCACCACAACACAGAACCCACCCCCCTAGCTCATCAGGAACAACATCCACCGACCGTAGCTCACACCAGCAAACCGCCCCAGCCTAGCATGACACAGACTAGCACGCCGATCCCAATTCACCCCAGCAAACCATCCATCCTAGTTCACCCTAGCCCCAAACCCACCAGAGCTATTCCCACCAACCCCACCCGCCTACCCTAATTCACCTCATCATCCCACTAGACCTAAGCTCATACCAGCACCCAGCCCACTTAACCTAGCCACCCAACATCTGAACAAGTTTACATAGCTTATCACAGCACATCACCCACCCACCCTAGGACACTAGAGCAAATAACAACGTCACTGTGGCTCATCCAAGCACCCCACCGTAACTCACCCCAGCACAGCACCCACCCAGCCTAGCTCACCCCAGCAGCCCACCCACTTCTTGATGCCTGCCCACTGCATCAACCGAGCATCCCCTAGCTCACAGAAGCATCCCCTAGCTCACAGAAGCATCCCCTAGCTCACACAAGCCTCCCCTAGCTCACACGCGCATCCCATAGCTCGATCCATCCCATAGCACAACACACACCCAACTGAGCTAAAAGCAGCACACTTTAAGGGCTTCATTACAAGTTCAGTGGCACGGCCAAAAGTGGTAATTCCATTACTGCCACCTTTTGGGGCGGTAGCAGAATTACTGCCATTTTTCACAAACCACTGAATTATATATTTGGATATAAAGTGGAGGATTTACCTCCAGCAACAAATCCGCCGGTGGTAAATCCACCACAAATCTCCATGGAGCCCTGTGCACTACACACACAGGCAATTACACCACATTACCACCACTTGTAATCCCATGGTGCACTCATGGGACCAAGTGGTGGTAATGGTAATGAAGGATAGGAGGCACTAAATGAACACCAAACACGTAATGAGGCCCTTTGCACCCATATTAGCACAGCCCAGCAGCCCACTCACCACAGCGCTACGGCCAAACCAGGTCACTGTAGGACTTCCTCCACCAACCCTAGCACCTCCAAGCACTCCACCCTCCCACTCTAGCTTAGACCTGGCACCCAACATGCCCCAGATAAAGCCAGCACCTCAACCAGCCCCAGCACAACACTGACCCACCGCAGCTCACTCGCAGCAATGCCCACTCACCTAGGTCACCCCAGCATAGCATCCACCAATCCTGGCACAACCCAGCACAGCACTAACCCAACTTATGTTTACTGCAATAGTTAGCTCCGGACCACAGATACCAGAATGCATTTGATGGGGTACCCACATAAGGGAGCACATAAAATATTGCACAGCGGCTCCCGAACCACAGGTCAAGCATGTCTCAAACGCCTCGTGGTGAATGGTGTAGGTTGTCCAATGGTTAAGGCACAAGGTTAATGAATATAGGCCAGTAAACAGAGGCAGGAGACTGATGTGCGAGCGATTTCAGCGCCAGTAGACAGGGCACAGCATAGACAGAACGTGAACTCTGGGTGCAATGAAGCGTGATGTTAATTAAGAATTGTTGTGACAGGCACTGGGCATCGTAACAGTTGTAATAAATGTATCTGGAATGAATTAAGAAGAGTTGAACTTTGTGCACCCTGACATGATGGGAATGAACGACCATGTGGTTGCTAGCTGATCACTTGTTGGGAATGCATTAGCTCCCAGAGCTATCTTGCCCTGAAGAGGAAACTAAAAGTTATGCGCACATTGTTCATTATTTAACCTTCAACGGGATAAGCTCATGATCCCGGCTCACACACAAGCTAAGAACACAAAAGTGTGCCAGTCAGGTAACACAATGGTGTCCCCTCCAAAAACATCTTTCTTTTTTCAGATACCCTGATTACTGGACAATTATCAATACACTTGTTCTGTGACCAAATCGTACAGTCTACTCATGGTGTATGAAATGGCAGGATGATCCTATGATTTGAGCCAACAGCGCGTTGCACCCGGGAACTTGGAGTTCCATATTAAATTTGACATATAATAAATACTACGAGCTCCAAAATGCAGAAGCTTGTAGCGCTATGTAAATGCAGAAATGAATACTAAAAGTGTGCAGTGGACCTCTGCTGCACCAGTCTGTATGCAGACCTGTCCACATTGACCTCTTGGTGGCCCCCACACTTAACACCTAGTGGTGAGCCCCCCACCAGCCATGGAGATTCACCGGCTTGGGGGAAAGGGATGCAGGCAGCTCCAAGGGGAAGGGGCGCCTGGCAAATGGGAGAGTGTGATAAAAGGGAGGGCATGCTGAGGTGAAGGGGATGGCAGGAGGCAGAAGGACATTGGCCGAATACCGAGGTAAGGTGTGACAGGCTATCCAGAGGCAAGGCTGGATAGTGGGAGGCAGGGAAATGCTTATATGCACAGGTTTAGGGAGTAGTAGCCATCTTTGTTTGCTGACTTGAACAGTAAAAGGTGTCCCTGAGTAGTACTGCTGCTGCCTTTCCAGGTAAGTTTGTTCTTAAATAACTTACATTTGCTTTTGTTTCCCATTTTGCTTACTTATGGCAACTTATTCAAAGGTCACTTCCATGGTTGGAATTGTTCTGTAGAAAGACCATGGCATATTGCCTCTGTGATGTTTGTGTGTCCCCCCACCCACCCCCGGCCCCTCTTGCCCCCCAGGAAGCTCTTTTTCTTGTGACCATAAGATGGCCATAGAGAACGCTGCGATTAGTGGACCTCTGCTGCACCAGTCTGTATGCAGACATGTCCATATTGGCCTCTCAGCCCTTGTGGATGTTTCTCAATGCCCCCCTGGGCTCTTTCACACATGTGTGCATGCTCGCCTCCATCCGCTGACCCACATCCCCGCCCCCACTGCAGTACATGCCCAGGTTTCTTCCCTCATGTTCCGTATTCAGAGAAAGCTTTGATGTTTAACTTGCTGAGGTTGATAAATGAGCACCATACTCTGTTGGTAATGAGCAGCGCTCAGA
This sequence comes from Ambystoma mexicanum, assembly GCF_040938575.1. Taxonomy (NCBI): domain Eukaryota; kingdom Metazoa; phylum Chordata; class Amphibia; order Caudata; family Ambystomatidae; genus Ambystoma; species Ambystoma mexicanum. Next base: position 1,267,173,328 of record NC_090932.1, read on the forward strand.
AGCCTGTAGCACTATGTAACTGCAAAAATTAATACTAAATAAAGTATGCAGTGCGTGCGGATGCTCAGTCATGACTTATAGTTAAATAGTGGGGGCAGGGCCACCAAAATAGCAGAGGCATATTTGTACAGAGGAAAGCAGTAGGGGCAAGGGAGGGGGTGCTTAGCCATTTTAACCGGCCCAGGACGTGGGTGAGGGGGTGCCCCTGCTTTAGATCTTGTTTGATGTGGTCAAGGCTCAGTACTGCCCGGATGAGTAATCTCCCCCAGCAGTAACATGAGGTGGGCAGGGCAAAGCATGCTGATGTCATGGAGAAGGGAGGGGGCGCCTGGCGTTCCACAAGACCCTCATTCATGGGGGATCTGGGCTGGGCTGGGGGTCTCGCCAGGATTGAAGAAAGGCAGGGCCCTTTTGTTGGGGGGGCGATTTTCTCACACCCCAGTCTATATTTACACAATAATCTGCTTTCATCATTTTGCCATTAACATGCCTGCCCCATTAAGAAATAACCTGCAAATAAAACGCCTCTTCGGTGTTTGGGCTGCCTTAAGAGGGCACTCTGCACCCTACCCACGTGTGACAGTATACTGCTGGAAACTCACAGGGCCTCAGTCCCCCGACTCTTTAAGCAAAGCCCCCATCTTTCTATAGGCTAATACTTCCTAAAGCGCCTTGAACATTGCCCCCTCGGCACACACACGCTGGCTGGGCATCCGGAAGCCTCCACCGAGCTCCGTGAGGATCTTGCATCGGGAGAGGTTTCAATCCACTTGGGTATGTCATCAAACTGAAAAAAGAGGTATTGTTTCCATAACCGCTTACTCCACTTACCCCACGTCCCCGGTACAAGGGCAAATGCCTACTGTCGGTAGGATTTTCTGACGGGTAGGAAAAAATGACAGGTCAGGCTGTCAGATTTTCCTACCCCGTCACTTTTTCCTACCCCTGGGTGGGTTGCCCAGTGCCTAATGTCAGTAGGAATTTCTGACGGATAGCAAAAAATGACAGGCCAGGCTGTCAGATTTTCCTACCCCGTCACTTTTTCCTACCTCTGGGTGGGTTTCCCAATGCTTGCTGTCGGTAGGATTTTCTGACGGGTAGGAAAAAATGACAGGTCAGGTTGTAAGATTTTCCTACCCCGTAACTTTTTGCTCTACCCTGTGGTGGCTGGCCCAATGCCTGCTCTCGGTAGGATTTTCTGACGGGTAGGAAAAAATGACAGGTCAGGCTGTCAGATTTTCCTACCCAGTCACTTTTTCTTACCCTTGGGTGGCTTGCCCAATGCCTGCTCTCGGTAGGATTTTCTGACGGGTAGGAAAAAATGACAGGTCAGGCTGTCAGATTTTCCTACCCCGTCACTTTTTCCTACCCCTGGGTGGCTAACCCAATGCCTGCTGTCGGTAGGATTTTCTGACAGGTAGCAAAAACTGACATTACAATTCCTGTCGGATTTTCCTACCGCGTCAGATTTTCCTACCAATAGGATTTTCTGACGGATAGCAAAAAGTGACGTTACACCGGCATCCAACTCCTAATGAAGAGCCCGGCTCAAGTCATGGAGACGCTACTCCTGTGCGCACAACTCCCTGTGACTCTATTTCGCATGCAGGACTCAGATTGGGATGCTTTCACCTCATACCCCTTGGCTGCTAAAAACGTGCACGCCACACGCAATCTGCTTGAAACGGAACAACCAGTTCTTGCGTCCTGGACCTAATAGCAACCTCGTCTGTTTCCTCCACCCTCCCATTACTGTTTTTTTCCTCCCCACCACCCCTTCAGCACTATCTGAAATGTCGTCAGGCCTAGTATGATAGTCACTTGTTTTGTTCCTCCCCTCCCTTTCTGCACCCTCTCCCTCACCTTTTGTTTTTCTCCGGCTCTACCAGAAATGTCGTCAGGCCTAGTACGGTAGTCGCCTGTCTGTTTCCATTTCCTTCCCACTCTCCCCCTCCCTTCCTTATCTATGTCTTAGCTCTTGCACTATCTGAAATGTCGTCAGGCCGAGTACGATAGTTAATTTCACATCCTTACTGTTCATGGCCTGTAAGAATGTGGTTGTATTTTCCCTTGTTCCCTCCCTTGCCTTGAAGCGCTTTGAAACACATTGTGTATAGGCGCTATATAAATAAACGATCATATCAGTGATGAAAGTTAAATGAAAACATTAGCTCCAGAAAAGTTCTTCCCTTTCACCATACTGGAACCTTTTAGTTCTGTTCTCACCAAGTCCTTTTCCTGAGAAAATCAGGCTGCACAATTCATTAAACACTTGGGGCTAAACAGCATTTTAATAAGCTAAAGGCGGTTCCAATCTAATTTAGTTTCCACACGTTCTCAGGTTCATGTCCCACAACGTTTTCTAGTCCCTCTAGTGGTACTCTTCAGAGAAGGCCTGCAGAAAAACCTAAAAAGGAACTGTGCAGAAAAGGGCCTGCTCCATTGATGGCTGCAATGAAAGGCAGTTGAAGACCCCTCAGCAAAGTTCCATACTCCTAACAGAAGTCACCACCAAATCAGACGTTTGTCACCAAGTATGCCATCTGTAATGCAGATTCATTGATGGAAAATATGAAAGCTCGCACCACAAATAACACACACGGGACTACCTAAACACCCCAATCTACATGTGTTTTTGAAGTGCAAAACACCTTTGCACTTTGTGCACCATCCCTGCCCTCCTGGCTAACCCAACCAAAACTGAGTACTCTACTCAGCAAACTCCTGCCACCCCTTCTCACCCACCCTCAAACCTCCTCCTCCTTCTTCTTCTCTCTAAACACACCAACTCTCTGGAATCAATTTCTATCGTCCTCGCAAATGGTCTCCTTGTGCCTCCTTTCTATATTTTTTTAATCAGTGATTGCATGAGTGCTTTCCACCTTACCTCCAGGTCACCCAGCTGGTCAGTATTTTGTGGGACCAGCTACGCCTGAGTGTTTCCTTTTCCTTTTCCCCTGGCATCGCATTCATGGATTGTTTATCTTGCTTGTCCGTGTTTGCTAATGGCTCCATTGTTCTACGGATGAGGGATTAAGGCTGCCAGCTGCCATTTTGGAATTTGGTGGCGCAGCTGGCTGAGTAATTTGCAAGTAAGCATTCCCCCTTGCTAGACTAGGTCTCTCTGCACAGTGGATATGTATACTGTCTGCACCCCTTTGTTTGTGGGCTACTGCTCCTTCCGCTTTCCCTGTCCCCAATCACTCACCAAGCTCCACAGCATTTAGGAATCTGGTAAGAACTCCTGCTTCTGTGCAAGCGCGCAGGCTTGCGGTTAGAGAATAGTGAATTCACAGGCATTTCAAAATAAATTGCTTTCTGTGTGACTTAGTTCCTTGCTATAGTCTACCCACCAGGGCTCTGGTGTGGAAGACCCAATGTTGCCACCTAAATAATACATATTGTAAGTTTCCATAAAAGAAGTATATCTTCTAAGGGGGTGTTTCTGGGCGTTCTCCTGGTGGGGCATGGAAAGGGTAGAGGGACTTTGCAGGAACCTCCAAGTTCCTGCATCCACGGGTCACGTCACTTAGCTGATGACTTTCCCAGGCTCCCAGTATCTCCTGTCCTCTCCACAATCTTCCTGCATTTGACTCCACACCAATGTCATGTTCTCCCACCCTCATCGCATACTGTTCTCTTTAGTTCAGTCTTAACAGGACCACGAAGCATCATACTCTTCTAGGTACAGTCCGCACGAAATATGTACTCCTGCTATGATAAATCTTCCATGTAAAGCGTTCTACTCCATGCAGGCCATCCAGCACTTTAGCAAAATACCTCAAGAATGTATTTATTTGCATTTTTAAAGCGCTCACACAGCCCGCGGGCATCGAGGCGCTGTTACAGGAATTGTTTGTTAGTTGCATCATTGTTTTTTGTCTTAGTTGCGTATTTATAACACGCTTAAATACCCAGAGGTGTCTAAGCACCGATACGGGATCGAACCTGTGTTGCTTCGTGTTGTCTTGCTTCCAAGGCGAACGCGTTGCAGCTGAGCTATCCTCCCGGGAATCAAATCTGCTATTGGCTATTGTAGAACACATAAAAAAGCGACCTCCAACAGCAAAGGTAGAGAAAGGATTTACACCTGTAAAGCCGTGCAGAATGGACAGGAAAGCTAACCTATGAGCCCCACCCCAAAAGTGTGAATCCCTCCACACCCAAGCACTGAAACCTCAGGTTTGCCATAGGATTTTGCACAATGAACCTCATACAGAAAAGTCAGATACGTTTAGTCCGTTACATTTACATTGAACTTCCTTACAGAACATCCTCTGACCTCAGGAAGCGCTTGGCTTGTCAGCAATTGTCAAAACGTATACAATTCTGTTCAGTCTATTATGATCTTTCCATTGCATACAATAAAACCTGGTCCAGCAACTAGTGCCCACTTGATCTCTTTTCCGGTTCTCAGGCGGTAAAACACCCCTTCATTAGTGACACGAATCCTGTCACTGCGTGCACCTGTGCCCCAGACAGAAGCTAAAATCGCCTATTTTACTTTAAGCACGATCTTCAATCAGATTTTATTTCTTTCATTTCACGCATGGCCTTATGGGTCTTTGTGCCTATGGCATTCAATCGAATCTCTTACTACGCCACCTCCCCAAACATGGTTGCAGCTACCGCATCACCTTCAACTATGACTGCGGTTTTGCTCTGTCCATGACTCATGTACGTCCACGGCTTAAAGGAAATAAGATGCTTTCAGCTTCCACAGTCCCACCCACCTCGCCTATTTTACTTTTAAGCACGGTCTTCACTTTAATTTTTGTCTTATTAATTTCCTCTACTCCTTCTGTATCCCATCGTACCTTTATTCCCTAATCCAAAACCATTTCTTCCATGTTAATGTAGTTGGTGTAATTTTGTTAAATTGTGCATATACAAACGTGTACAGGGAATTGTAAAGGGCAAACTTAGCCCGCAAGCAATGCAGCGCTTGTAGGTAAAGACCCAAAATGGGTTGTTAAAAAAATAAATCCACAGGAGGTCAAATAGTCAGTGCATCAGTTTCGCAAAGAAACCAAGGTTTATTTCATGCAAAATGTGTCAGACAGTCTCGTAGATCTGAACTGAAATTGAGCTCAACATGCCCAGTCGGGCTACATCTTTTATAGCGGAGAACCGCTGATTACCATAAACTATGCATAAACAGTTACATTATCCGACGGTCCCCACTGGCTACCACTAATACAAAAGTCTAAATGTCCCCTTCTAGTCCATTAGCCTACTGGTTAAACTTTTCTATCTACATTCCCCGTTGGTGTGTGTCTCCCCGATAGGGCCCAATCGAAGAGTAGGTGAAAGTACGAGATCAACCCTGCTTGTTAATACAGTGATCTTCTCATTATGCCAGACACGATTGCACGCACAATCAGTACCTACAATCCTGTAACTACATTTGTTGGCTTTACCTCTGCTCCTCCCGTCTCAAATCACAATACGACCCTGGCACGACCTCTCCCTTATTGTCCTGTGACCAGAGCACTCCCCTTAGGCCAGGGCATTGGTTATTTATTCATCCCCATGGTATTACAATCTGCAATTCACTGCTTGCTAAACTCCTGGGCGCTGCTGACCAGCACGTCCTGCTCCTATAAAATCAACCATCAAAGGCACAGGATATCTCTATTTTCCAGACCCAACATTCCAATCCCATTTCATTAGGGCCTTGCAGCTTGACCCAATTCTGCTCCACACATCTGTCTGTAGTTAACGCGGCCTAACTTTTCTCTGGGGGGGTGGGGAGGGAGGGTCTGCCTATCACATGAACACACAGGACCGAGGCTTCAACAGAGGGCCTTTGTCTTGTACTTACAAAACACATCTTGTAACTTCGCTTGAAATCCAACAATGGGGAGACTCTTGCTACCTCGGCCCACAGCCCTCTCAATGACCATAAGACCTCTCTGACTCCACTCCACGTGATCTCATTGGAGTAAATAAAAAAGCATAGCTCAAAAGTGTTGTACACAGCAGGGATTTATGGGACATCTAATGAATGACTGCTCCTTCTTCGAAGGCCAGACACAGAAACGGTTAATTCATTGCATACCAGGGTTGCAGTGATAGAACAAAACCAATGGCGGCATAATGAACATTACCCAACCTTTGACCCCCTAGCTATTTCAACAAGTGATGTCAATTGCCTTTGGTCCTGATGATCTCACAGAAAATAATGTCCTCATATTTTGGAATTATAAAGGGTTCAACCCTGCACCCAGACCCGCCACCTCTTGAAACTTGACGTGAAGCTTCTATCTGGGGTCATTCAAAGCAAGCATGCCAACTTGGCTGTCCGATGAATGCAGGGACACCCAGCTGTTGGTCAGAATGAAAGCATCAAAGGTCTAGCCATGTGGGCTGGCATAGCCACCATGATTTATTCATTACATTTTTTTTTATAATGCGACTAATACCATACCCGAATGTGGTTTCTAAGCGTGGATCCGGGATTCGAACCTCTGTTGCTCTGTGTGGTCTTACTTCCAAGGCCAGCGCGTTGCCCCTGTTAAAGGGTGACTGTTATTTTTTACTAGGACCTTTCCTTGAAAAAGACCAAGTAGTCAGTTTAGTCATATGCCATATTTTATCATTTGCACCTGGCTTAAAACCGTAGCCTTTCCTTGTCACAAAGCATCACCATTTGCTCCGGGGAGAGATGGTTCTGTCAATAATTAATTAGGCCAACACCATCTATATATGGTCCCAGCAAGCTTTAAAACCGCCAAGACTAAAGCTCGTAGGCTGATTGTCAGAGAAACACAGGCCAGATCTCTGCTGAATTGTATAGACTCTAACAGCTTCCTGTTGTGAACTCCTGTAATTTATGCACAGAGATGATGGGAGGAATGGACCCTTGTGCCGGTAGAACATTTTTTCTGTGATGTTTGTGAAGCTCGAAGATCAGCTCACAGTTCATACATTTAAGAAACGCAAATCGATACAGTTTACTTGGCATGCATCGAGGGTTAGCGATTGAAATGGCACCCAAGGCGGACTCCAAAAATCAAATTATCCTCGCTCGTAAAGAGTATTTTAGTTAAGCACATGCTACTCCAGGCTCACTACGTGAACTACCATACCTTCTTCCCGCTTCTGTGCGCTATGTAGCTTTCTGAGAAAGACAATAGAATCTATGAGGAACTACACTAACTCTATAACTCGGGGGTGTCCGCCTCGAGGGCCGCAATCCTGATGGCTTTTCAGGATAACCTTCATTAACATTTCTGAGATAAAATGTGCACCCATTTAGAATCATTGTATGCAAATTTATCTCATGAACATTAATGATGGAAATCCTAAAAAACAACAGACATGTTTCTGGCCCTTGAGTCCGGGAGTTGGACACACCTGCTGTAACATTACATAATACATGTCCAGAATGATTTGCTCCCCAGCCACCCCTTTGTGTGGTTCACCCCCGCCACCCACCTCGAGAAAGTACTTTTTCACATATTCACCTCGCCCACTGGTTGCTTTTTGATCCTCTTTCTTCTCCTGTCAAATTTTCATGATTTCACCCTCTTCCATTATTACTTGGATGTTCACGTGCCGTGTGTTCAACTCTGCCCTCATTCATTCTACCCATCTCTTTGTTTGTACTCTTGCCTTACATGTGTCAATTTTCCTCCTTGCCTCACCGTCTTCTCGTTTTCTCCCCACATCCACTCTTTTCTCTCTCACCTATGTTCTCTCTTGTCTAACCCCATAACTGATGTACTTGTTTTTGCTCGTTATTTTGTTGCCTCTTCTCCCCGCCCCTTATAGTAAATGTGTGTAATACAGCGAGTGAAGGGAAGAGTGAGGTTTAAAAGGGAGAAAGATCAGAATCGCAAGAAGTATAACACACCTGGGTTGAAGTGCGCTAAGAAAGGCTAGAACAGCAGGTTGAATATAGATCACGATTGAGGTGGCAGGTCAGTAAATAGTACAGTGCCAGATTTGTAGAGTAATGTATAACTGAGGCGTGGTGCAGGTCAGGATCGAGTTGTATTGGCAGACCTTTGTCTGGGCTCTCGGAACAGGAATAGCTGGAGTGCTGCTGTTGCATTTGAAGACGTTTTAGAATAACTTTGTTCTGGGAGGCGTGGCCAACAGCCATGCAGTGAAGCAGCAAACCTTTGTAGCGCCCGCTTGATCCTTTTATTTTATTGTAACCGCTGTCTGATTGTATCAGTTTTCGCAAGGAAAAGGGGGCTGACGACTTTCAGATCACCACGGTGTGAGCCCTGCAGCTAACATCGGGAAGGGGAGATGGAACGAAGCGCTGAGGGGATCGGGCCCCCCGCATCCAAAATGGCGGCCGTGATCCCTTCATGCAATGGTGGAGTGCCACCCAGCGCTGTATAAGGAGAAGACCTCCCGGAGAGTGGCAGTGATCTAGCGCTGATCCGCTGAGCGGAACTGGCCACATAGCAGGGCTGATCGGGCTAGTGCAGGAAGAAGAGGGCAGAGGGAGAATAGAGCTGTCCCCCAGAGAGGCAGCCTGAACCGGCGAGCAGAGCGCCGCAAGACTGCACTTCAACTACGTGGTAAGAGCAGCGAGGAAGCAGCGTGAGCAGCGCAAGCTCCCAGCTGAGAGAGGGCACAATACCCCTACGTGAGGAGCCGGCGCGGAATGCACTCGGAGGCGCCCGGAGATAGTGGGAAATGCGCGTTGAGCGCAGATACACGCCAGAGCCCAGGAGGAGAAGCCGTCACAGACCCTGGGCCAGTGCGAGCAGTAGTGGGACAGAGGCTGCAGGGGAGAGCACATGATCATCTGGGATTACTACCTGTGCCTCCTAGTCAACAACATGAACTAGTGAAATAAAATTGGCATAATAAACATAAGGGGCAGCAGGGTGCCATACCACCCCTAGGATTCCCGCCCTCTCCCACACAAACCGGAGATACGAGACTAATTGCCCCAATGTATGCCGCCCAGTGAGATCAAGACACCACACTGTCGGGGTGACAAACTGAGATCAGCTGTGCGTTGGCCACAGAGGCAAGAGACACAAAGCATCGCCTGGGTCCACACACATTGCATTGGGGGACCAACTCGATTAGTGCATCCTTGACTATTGACACTGAAAATTCCTAATATCCAACCCATGCTACTCGGGTAGGGGGGGAAGCAAGACATTGCGCCCAAGTGCCTGTAAAGATAGCCAAACGACTGCGCGGACCCTGTACTGCAGGAGGCAGAAGAAGAGGTGAGAAAGCACGGCGGAAGACGTGTTGAGGGTCGAAGAGCCCAGAAGAGTGACTGGGGCGCCTGGGAACACCCCATTGGTGAGAGTCAACTGTGCTGTAATAGCACCTGCATTGGCCCAGAAGGGATACCGTCTAAATGCCGGACAAGGGTCGCAAAGGGAAAGCCAGACAAACAGTTATGGAGGCTTACGCCTGCAAAGAGGAGAATGACGCAGGAATGCAGGGTGTCCTGGCTGAAGCAGTCACATCATCGCAGACTGGTCCACGGGAAGACGGGCCCATCCTGGCAGCGATAGCAGCACTGAAAGTGGTGCTGGAACATAAGATTGATGCCGGCATTTTGGATGTTGGACTACTGCACGAATATGTGCGAGGTCTGGCGGATCGCTTGGGCACAGTGGAACAACAGGCACAGAATATGTTAGGGAGAATTCTCCAGAATGGATCATTTCCGTTACCTACTGAGTCCGTCAGCAGGTTTGCTGGATTTCTAGGATTTATTTTTTTCACCTGGTAAGAGTGTGAGCCTTTTTTTCCCACTCTTACATGTGTTTTGCTGTATGTTTAACATTTGTGGTGTTCATTGTGAAGAGAAGACCGGTGGGGGGTGTCTGTACTTCTGCTCTCTATATGGTAGAAGAGAGGCACAGAAGTCCCCAGCCAAGATTCTCTATTACGGTAGCAATGGACGAGCAATCAAGGCCTAGCTTCTCAGGAGGTGATGCAGGCTGGTTCTTAAGTACAGTGTACCCCAAGCCCCCACAAAGGAATGTCCACACACTGTATTGGTTAGAACACAGTCTTTATATAATCAATAGTCAAGATTATGTACACTTATCACAATAACTCACTTTGTACTCCGGAAAATCAACAATGGCAAATATATACAATTCTAAAGTGGTACCACCCTTTGTATTAGATCTTATTAAAGTGCATCAACAATACTGTAACAATGTCACACAGATCAATAGAGTGAAACCAGCAATAGAGAGAGGAGGGGAAATAAGATGGTTGAGCAATAGGCAGAATACTGGCCCCTACCACTAGGCACAGTTCTGTGTGGAGACCCCCCCACCTGGGCAACCTGTAAAATAAAGATATAGCACAAGCCCAGTCCATATATTGTTCTGCAAGTCTTATCCCCTCCTATAATGTTTTTACCCCCCCCAATGTACCTGGTGGAGTCGAGTTCTTCGAAGAGGCGTCGACAGATCCTTCTTGAGCGACCCCCTTTCAAGCGGGAGTCACGGATCGTCGAGAGGCGTCGAGAAACGTCGAGGAACTCGGTGTTCGGCGACGGGGAATCGACGGCCCTTCTTGAATGCCTTCCCTTTCAAGCGGGAGGCACGGGGCGTCGAACATCCGTCGACAAACAAGGTAGAACGGCGTCGATGAGGCGGCAGCTTCGTCCGAGCGGTGCTCGTCGGCGTCGGAGCGTCGGCGTCCTGCAAGGCAGAGGCGCGCGGGGCACCTCGGTGACAATAGTTCTGGACCGCAAAGATTGTGGAGACGGAGGCCCAGCAAGGGCGTCAAGTCGTTCGTGTCTTTGTGGTCTTCGGGTGGCGGGAAACCCACCGGCAGGTTTCTCCTCGGCGCGTTGGTCGTCCTCGACTCTCTCCGGCAGGATAAAGCGGTCGACAGTGCGGACGAGGGAGTCCTTCGATTCGAATGTTCTTAGGCAAAGGAGCGGACGGCTCCGGTCGTCGGCGGCACGGCGTCAAGTGGTTCCCACGGCTGGGCAACACAACTTCGACGGTCCTCCAGCGGTTACACAAACCTGCGAACCCTGGTCGACGGCAATGGACTTCGACGGCGTCGATGTCCGGGTGCTTCACTTCGATCTCCTCGGCGGTCCCGTCTCGGGTCGGCAGCCTTTCGAGGGTCTGTCTTCCAGGGCGCTTTGGCGAAGATGGAGCGGTGCTCGATGGTCCCTCGGAGCACGGGAAGAGGGCTCCTTACCAGGTCCTCTCTCGGGTCAGTCTTCGACGATTTCGGCAGCCTTCGGATCGGTCGAAGCAAATGCCACAGCAAGTCTTCTTCTTCCAGCTGGACGTCGAGGATCAGCAGTTCTAGTTACTCTTAGAGTGGAGACTCAGCTCCAGAACGCTTCTGAACGTTCCCTGAACCTTCTTACCAGTGGTGAGAGGTCCCCAGATATACTATTCTGTCTCTCATCCACACTGCTGGCACACACTCAGCAGCCAATCATACAGAAGGGCATTCATGCAGTCAGTCAGCCAATCAGGCACACAGTGCATTCAGGCCACACTCCTCCCTTTCAGACACTCACAACAAGGAATGTGGATTGGGACAAGTACCCAGCCATTCAACACTACACACTGCATTCAGGCCAGTTTCGGGCAGGGCTGTCTTAGTCTTTGTCTCTCATGCCAGAAACCAGACAACCACAACAAGAAGTGTATATTGGTCACACACTCCATTCACCCAGGTCCCACCCACAGGAGGTACCCACAACATACAGTCACTGGGAAGGCTCCAGTCAGTCTAGCTGGGCCTTCACAACAACACCATATATGGAACTTCCACCCAACAGCCAGTCAGGGGGAAGGGACAGAGTCAGGGCTTCCCAGGACTTTGGGAAAACAAGGTAACAGGCAATAGAAAGCAAGAGGCCACAGGGGCCATCTTGTTTCCTATCAGGAATCAACTGATCCCAATGGCAGGGCCTGGGCATCCCAAAATGGAGGACACCCAGAGCACCTGTCAAAGTCAGCATGGAGCTGCCACCAGCCCATACCCTGCTCTGTGGGCCACCCACAGGTGCCCAAAAACATACACTAGGGGCACAGGGTTGTACCCCTACCCATGGGTGCCATAAGGGTATCCCAGGGGTCTGTTCACCAAACCAAAAGAGAGAGGTGCACTGCCAGGAGTCCCACATGGACTCCTGGGCAGAAAACATGACAGAACACACGATAAAAAGCAGTAAAGGACAAGGATTCAGAGGCCCTGTCCCTCTGATGCATTTCCAGCATCACATTCATAGACTGTGGAGCCCCACCTACTCCATAGGCATCATCTTTTTACTGTGTGCCACACAGCACTATTAGTGCAGTGACACAGGGTTGTCTTTTTCAGACTTCCCACTTTAAACTCCATTTTCTGGGACTGACTACTGTCTCCCAGAACATGTAAAGTTGCCATTGACTTTATTCGTCTTTTTAAATTCACAGACCCAGTACAAACTATATTGCATAGAGTACTGGAAAGGGTTAATAGTTCTTTTTTGTCTTTCTCTCATGGAACATTATTTCGTTCCCCTTTCTTTAAGATTTGGCTGGTGGCAGTGGTATCTACCATATTTTTCCTACTGTGGTTTATAAAAATAGCCTTGGTACTGTTTTAGGCTATGTTAGTAGCCTCAAACTTAAATCCGCTGGACCCCATTTACTTTTATTTGGTTCCGGCTGGGTTTATTCGCCATTTCTTTTTGTAAAGGTCTTTCTCGTGTTTTACTCTGCGCGCCAAACCAGGTTTGGTTCCTTTGTTCGCCGTCCTTTGGCAGGCTTCTGCACAGAAGCCCTCCTTAGGTGCCTGAGGGTATAGGTAAACATGATGTGAGGGAGTGATTTTAGGCCCCCTGCACAGGGTCTCCTCAGAGACCCAAGTTGCACTCTTGTTTGATTGGCTAAGTGACTGTCCTGCCAGGACAACCACCCTGCTGTGTGATTGACAGCCAGGCTGTGCGAATGGGGGAAAATTGCATAAAAAGCAGGTCTCTGGAACTTGGAAGGCAGAGTCACCACTGGATCGAGAGAACCGAAGAGAAGCTGAAGGAAGAGGACCACTACCACAGCTGAACCGCCTGGTGAAGCTCTGCTGCGGGTCCGAATCTCCAAACTTCGACGACGGAGAAGATCTGCAAGGAATTTTCTTCCCTTGAGATGGTGGGACCAACCAGTTCGCCAAACACCAAGAAAGGCCTCCCTCCCCTGGTCGAATTTGCTGTGCCCCGCTGCAGTGAACCGGATAGCCAGGAGGACCGGACCCTGTTTGGGTTTTAAGGAGCGCACCTTTTATAAGTTGCTTTGCTCTACTGCTGGTTTCTTCCCTCGGCAGTGCAGGACCCTCCAGTCTTCCTCCTTCGTGCCAGTCCGACAGTCGCTTCAGGAACCGTGAGCCTGAGGGATCTGCCGGAAACATCTGCCTCAGCTACAGCATTCTTCTTCTTATAAGGTACTGTTCAAACCCGGTTGTTCATTCCGTCCGACCGCGGTGAAAGTGTTTTAAATCTTTTGCCAATCCAAGGGCTTGTCCTTCTCTACTCTTTTAAATAACTTTTCCTTTGACCAACTTTGTTTCGAACTCTTGGCAAAGACTTAACCGCGAACTACTCTGAGCTGTGTGATCCTGTGCAAAGACTCTGAACCATTAACATTGGCCCAGGCCTATTGATTTGAATCTTCATTGTAGCAAGCCTTTTCTAGATTGCCCTGCCTACATACTTGTTGGCGCTGCTTAATTTTGTATAACCTTGTCTTTCCCTCCCTTTTTAAATTGCTGGAGTGCCATTTTGCTCACACTTCATTCTGAGCTCAACTTGTCCAGAATTGATTGGGTGTTGTGTAGTATATTAAGATTGTAATTTTTCTGCTGCTTTACTTAGTTAACTGTTTTACAAATGAATGTGTAAATAAATGTATATTCTTTTACTCAGAAATCTTGAGTCAGTGTTTGTTTGAACCATAGTAATTACTGCCCTTTGTGTAACATCTGATACTGCTCACTATACTTGTGAGTTAAGTCTGGCTGCTCAGCCATCACAACCACTTTATTGTGTAGTACAGGCTTGTACCAAAGGTGTATTTGTGCTTGCACTTGTAGTCTTAATTGTGTGTGGTGCATATGATTCTGCCTAACAGAATAATACAACTTACATAGCTAATGCCCAAACCGAGGTGGAAGATCCGCTGGACCGCATGAAGACCCTGGAACACCGAGCAGAGGACGCTGAGGGAAGGGCACGCAGGAATAATGTCAGGATTCTTGGTCTCCCGGAGGGCGAAGAAGGTGGAGACCCGACTGCATGTGTTGAAAATATGCTCCTACAAGAAGTGGGCCTAGGGACGCTAACACAGGGTTTCACTGTTGAGAGAGCATACATATCCTTAGAGACCACAACCCCCTCCCTGAGGCCAATAAGAGTGAAGATCATGATTTATAAAGATAGAGAAAGGATCCCTAGCCTTCTCAAGAGAAGGTGGAACCATTACAAGAGGCTCTTCAAAACTTGTGATATATCCAGATTACACAGCCTTGGTACAACGGCGCAGAGCAATGTTTGGGCCCACCAAGGAGCAAATGAGGCATGCAAACCTGCGGTACATGTTGATTTACCCTACCAAATTGAAGGTCTTACATAATGGTAGATCGCTTTTCTTCGACAACATGATGGAAGCACACTCCTGGATGGGTGCACATGGAGTGCTGCAGCTGCTGGGCAGGGGTAATAATGTGCCATAGCATGTCAACGACAGCATGAACGGGGGCTGTCCCTCCTTGTTTCTTTCACAAATACCTGCAACCCAGAAGCTAAAGGCAGAAGAGATTACCGCGGGACAGCAGAACACATGGAACTGAGACACTGTCACTGAGAACAGATGTCTTGGTGGCTTCCGCTACGAGTGACTGCCACATGCCTCTGTTGTAAATTACGATGCTAGTTAAGAGGCATCAATATGCTGCACAATACCTGTGAGTGGAGAGGTGGGTACGGGAGAGGCAGCTGGGCCTGAGCAGGTAGTGCACTTCTGGGCTGTTGTTTGGAGTTGGGGAATGTTTTCAGGGCTGTTGGACTCAAGGTTCCTGGGGTTATTAGGGATGGAGGGGGGGTTGGCAAGTGGTTCTGCCAGTGGTGTGTGCTTGTATTTTTGACAGGTTCACGTGTTCGATATGATATTGGAGTGTTACGGAATGGTGCCAGGCTTCAGATGGCTCCGGAAACTTGTGGATGGGGCTTGGGGGGTGGGGGGGCACACAGACTCAGTAAGCACCTCTTATGGCAAAGATGGATAACATGAACATAGTCACCTGGAATGTTAGAGGACTCAATAATTATGTGAAAAGGTTGCGATTGCATGCATGTCTGAACAGAATGGCGGCACGAGTTGCGCTATTACAAGAAATGCACCTCACGAAGGATAGGCAAGCCACATTGGCCAGAAAATGGGGCGGCAAAATGTATGGCTCGCCTTTCTCAGATTCTGCCGTGGGGGGACCTCATATGGATTGCTTTCACTGTCCCCTTCCAGTTGTTTGAGTCTAAAACAGACAGAGGGCTGACTAGTTGTGGTAGATGTGCTATTGGAAAATAAGGAAGTCTGCTTTGTGAACACTTATGCCCCGATTCATGGCGCTACAGGGTTCTTCTGGAAATTGTATTCAAAGTTATCCATATACAGAGAAGCTGCCTGGGTCTGGGGGGCAACTTCAACTGCACCCTTAACCCTGGACTGGACAGATCAGAGGCAAAATATAATAAACCGGCACCACCAGCCAAAGCTCTTGGTTCCCTCTTGGGTCACTTACAGTTAGTGGATGTTTGGAGGGAAAGACATGGAGAGGCACATGGCTTCTCCCACTTCTCAGCCTCACACAGAGTACACACGCAGACCGATAACACTTTTACTGGGGTAGAAACTCTGGGGGAATTAGGGAGATAGACTACAAAGCATGAGTCCTCTCTGATCATGCCCCACTTAACATGGCAGAGCACCACACAAAGACCCCCTGTAACTACTTGGCAGCTGAGAGCAGAGGCCCTCCTTGAGGATGACTTCAATAGTTACCTAGGGGACAGAATTGAGGAGTATTTTACCACCAACACTGGCAGTGTCGCAGATACGGGCACCCTGTGGGATGCCTTCAAAGTTGTCATGCGTGGGGCGGTGAATGGGAAATGGCAGGCCTCAAGAGGGATATTTTACTGGCCCGAAATGGCTATTGTGCAGAAAGAGAAAGCCGAGGGAATCGCTTGTGACGAGTCACCTGAACTACTATGATTGTGCCAAAAGTGCATTAAGATATGGGAGCGATTGGGCAGGTTAGACTTCGCAAAATACACCCAGAGACTGCATGCTGAGGGGGATAAGCCTGGGAGATTACTGCCATGGCAGTGTAGGAGAGAGAAACCAAGGGATATGATCAGTGCCATTACGGATGTCAAAGGCACCATGATTGGAACTCGGCATGGAATCACTGAGGTATTCTTGCGGTTTTACGAATCTCTGTACTCGGCAGATGAAGGGAAGGACGATAGGTACTTAAGGGAAGCCTGAGCCCAAATAAACATACCCAAACTAGAGAGAGAACAAGCGGACATGCTTGACACCCCACTGACACTGGAAGAGATCAAAGCCAAAACCCCGGGGCCAGATGGGCTACCCATAGAATTCTTTAAAACATGCACAGAAGTGTTAGCACCCAGGCTCCTAGCAGTGTACAGAGAAGCAACTCATATAGGCCACTCTCCATGGTGAACCAAGACTGTAAGATCCTGAGGCCTGGTCCACACTGATCAAACTCGGTATGTCCCGGGATGCAGCACCACATGAAACCTGAGAAGACCTAATCATGTAATTGACAGCACTAATTACATGGCAGAAGATTGTCCGGTGGCCTCCCTGGATGCAGTAAAGGCCTTCGACTCGGTCCGTTGGGACTGGTTGCTGGAAACCCTCAGGCAGTTCGGGATAGGTGCAGGGTTCCTGAGATGGGTACTGCTGATCTACACCGCACCTCAAGTTAGGGTAAAAACGGGTAGATGAATCTGAGTCGTGGGAGGCACACAGCGGCACTAAACAGGGTTTCCCTCTGTCGCCAATGCTGTTCATACTAGCATTAGAGCCGTTGGCTACCTTTCTCAGAACGGAGTATGCAGAAGTTCGAATTGTGATAGATGGGATAGAACCTTTAATCTCCTTTTATGCTGATGACATGCTATTGTATGTGAACCAACCCGAGACTAACCTACTGTACTTTTTAGACCTTATAGACTGATTCGCTATCCTTTCGGGTATACAGATCAACCGGGGAAAATCCAGTTTGTTCCCACTGGTGAGACTTCGGGGGCACACAATGGAGCAACTGCCAGTGTTGAGCTTAAGGTGGACGAGGGACACCTTTCGTTACCTGGGAATCAATATGTGGCACGACCCGGTCATATCACATGAGAATAACACGCAAAGAGCCCTGGATGGAGTGGCTGCCTCCATGTGTTTCTGGAGGAGGCTACCCCTAGGAGTGGAAGGTAGAGTGGCACTGCTAAAGATTGCAGTGCGCCCACGTCTTTTATACCACTTCTTAAGCATACATATAATATACCTAGTGGGGGTTTCCAGCACCTCAACACAATGGCTAGAGCATTCTTGTGGGCAGGAGGGAGAAACAGAATCGCATTGAGCACCCTACAGAGGGATTACGCTAGGGGGAATCAGGGGTACCCCACTTTGAGCTCTATTTTCTGGCAGGACAACTGCAGTTTGTGATGAATTGGTTAGGAGATGAGGCCTTGCAGGACACGTTGCTACTACAGCCAATGCTGGGGCAATACTTCTTGAAAGAAGTGCCATGTGTAGAGGAAGTGAAATTGTGGAGACCCTCCAGGCTACTGCAACTTGGGATAGACTTATGGCGCAGGGCTTGGAAACTTGTGGGAGCACCCGACTCCTGTTCCTTGTACGTCCCCCTTATTGGGGCAATTGGAAATCAACGAGGGGCTACAGAGCGGTTTAGAAGACACTGGTAAAGCAAGGGAATAGCCATGGTGGGCAACCTGCTGCTGGATGGCAAATGGATAGACTTTACGACCCTTGTCAGTGAATATGGAATACACAGGAAAAATGTATACTGTATATGGGCATGATCGGGAGGATGGATAGGAGATGGCCGGGGCTCCGAGAAGGGGCAGGGACCAGTGTAGTGCTAGAAACCATGTATGATGTAACGTAAGGAAGCCACATGGTCTCCAGAATATACGTCTTACTCCTAAATGGCCCGAAGTAACTGATTTGAAGCACCCACAAACTGGGAAGGGGATCTGGGGAGGACTTTTTCAGATGCAGAATGGAAGAGGGTGCTGCTGTATACTAAGGGGGTTTCCAAGAATGCGAGACTAAGGCTCACACAATCATAAGTCACGCACAGATATGATATAGCATTTATAACGTGCCTATACACAAGTGTTTCAAGGCGCGAGTGGAGCTCAAAGTGGGTTCCCTGATTACCCCTACCGTAATCCCTCTGTAGGGTGCTCAATGTGACTGTTTCTCCCTTTCCATATAGGCTGTCAGGAATAGAAGGAAAAGGAGAACAAACGTGCCCGAGGTGCGCCCAGGAGAAAGCGGACATGATACATATGTTTTGTGAATTTTTGGTGGGAGGTAGCTGAAATGGTGGCTAAGGGAGGGATTCAGATGCATACATGGCCCCCGGAATTCTGTTTGTTGGGACTGTTTCCGAGATGTAGTAAACAATTGGCAGAACTGGCCAGAATGAAGGATCTGATTTGCATATTGGCAAAACATAGAATTACAGCGGCCTGGAAATCTATAGAAGGCCCAGGATTGAAGCTTGGTGGGTCGACCTGAAACACTAGTCACTAGCTGAGACCACAGTATAGTTCAGAGCGTTGCAAAGAGGGATGCATGAGCAGAGCACAGGGGTCTAAGCCTGGAACACAATGACACAGGCAATGTTGGAAGGGGAGGGGGGGTTTGGGAGAGCTACTCCAAAAGCCTGAGTAAGGGCCTTCTGTGATGTGTAACCACACGATAACATGGACGCAATGTACACCTGTTTATTGTAAGGTTGTTTGTTGGTTTGTTTCAAAACGGAATAAAACGTGTTTTAAAAAAAAAAAAAAACTTGCTTCTGGGGCTCCGAGTCGTTCAGTAGCAGGCAGTGATGAAGGTCAAGTCTTTGAAGTTCAGGAGCAGAAATGGTAAACCGTGTGGGACTCTTGCAGGACTGGAATATCCAGGGAGTGCTTTAGGTAAGGCGTTGTGTGTGTTGGCGGGGCAATGGGGGTGCGGTACAGGAAAAACAAGGGAGCGTTCCATGTAGGGGGTTAAGCATCAAAGGTGGAGCTGCATATTTGGTTTGAAAGCTACACTACTAGAGAGTGCTGAAGGTCAAATTTAGGTTTATCGGACGAGTCGAGTATGAAGTCCCTGTCGGGATGCTATTTTATCATCTATGCTGGGTTAGTCCGAAAATGTGGTTGTCAGGATTTGGGTGCACTGGCAGTGCTGTGTGGGAGAAATGCAGAACTGAAGTAGCAAGGAGTGTATGCACCAGGGGCCATATTATCAAACGTTTGCCCAGTACTGAATATTGAGCAGTGCACTTAGCGCTAGTTTTGCTACCTGTGTAATGCAGAATGGAGTAATATGGTAGGTTAGTGTGGGAAAAACACAAGAGGGCTGGGATGTGCTGTTGGCAGCTTTGATTGAGTTTACACTGTTCACTGAGTGTAGGTGTAATTTCTTTCGGTCGGTAGTTGTCATGTGCTGTTGTGCGGGGCTATGTGTGGGTTGTTTGATTGTTGCAGTGTAGTGAAGTCTGTGTGGTTTGTTGTGCTGTATACGTATGGTTGATTTGTGTTTAGAGTTTGAGAGGGATGAGTTTTTTAGTGGGTTGGTTAGTGGTGGTACTCCATCGTAACCCCTCCGCTTTGGCCACCTGTGGGGCGTGTCCCTGCCAGTGTTATGCACTGTGGTGTGCTAGGGGGGGTCTCCCTCCTATAGGTTGTCAGCAGGGCTGTTTAGTGATGATGCCTCCTCTACCCCCAAGATGCCCCGTGTTCAGACTAATGGATGTCTACACCGCTTTGTCGCCTGGTATATGCTGGTGTGCAGCCACCATCGCCTCCCTCGGCCCATTGCAGGGGCACAGATGGACACCTCTTCCCTGTGCCTTTGAGTTCCCTGGACTCTGTGGTTTATCTGTTCGGTCGACATTCTATCCCCTCCAGCTCTAATGCCCTCTGTCTGTGGTTCAACTTAGGACGCTCCCATCTCTCTCCCTAGCCTCAATGGGAACAGGTGCACCCGGGTCTCCCTCCCACTCAGACGTCTCGCCACCTCCTTGCTCTTTGTCATGGTCCAGTATAGTCCTCCGTCTTGCCATTTGTGTGTTCATTCCAAGGGGTGTGGGTGTTGCTCATTCGTTTTCGTCTGGTTCTGAGTTGAAGAGCCAGGCTTTTTCTGATTTTTCTGAATTTTAGATGCTCCATCATGTTTCGTATTCCTCTCGGGAGGGAGTAATAAATGTTTGCAGCTACGCAAGAGTGTGCTGATCCACCAAGTTCTTTCCTTGTGTATGGTTTAGTTCAATTTTGTCCCCCAGTGTGATGGCAAATGGGGCTTTTCCCAACTTTAGCGAGGACCCTATCACTTAACATTTTGAACCAAGGCAAACAAACCACACTTGTGTTGAAAGTAGACCTGGGATGTGTATCTATATCTGTATATTTTATTTGTTTCTCTATCATTTTTGCAACATTGGTGTTTAGGTACTCTGCTACATTTAGTTAGACAGGGTGAGCAATGTAGGATTTAGGCCCTATACTTGTGTCAATTAGATTACCTTACAATTAAACCCATTCCTCTGTTGCGATACTATTTTCATGTTTTTCTTCAGTCATTGATGTATCTGTCTAATTTGAAGCAGATTTTATCACAATTTTGATATGTATCGTCATAGGACTTATAGCCTATTGAATAAATAATTAATTTTATATTCATTTATGTTCCTTATTATAGATTCATTCATATATAATTGATGACATCCACGCACTCAAGTCGGGGTGTGGATCCATAGAATGAAATTTTGAAATTGTTCAGTGAGGGGACCCGTCCTTTTTGTGTGAAAACAAACCACACAAACTGAGATTATTTTTTGTCTTCTTGTTTTGCAACAAAGAACAAAAAATGTTGCTCCATTGACCAGTTTGAAGGATGGGACTTAGTTTGATGTAAATTCTGATTATTTTTATGTCACAGCAAAAATAGTACAAAAATTATACAGCTTAATTTTTGCCCCAGTGTTCATCTTTGTCTAATATGGATGGCTTATAGTCAAAGGGTCAAATACAAAAGGATCGAATGCAATACTTTCGAACCAAGAGGATCTAAAAAAAAAAAAAATTCGAATGCACATTTTTTTTTTTTTTTTTTTTTTTGGGGTGGTCCTCCCCCAAACGCCTGTTTTGTGGGGAAATACCACGATTTTTTTCTATATGAAAACAAAAAAAAATGCATTTAAAAAAAGGCATTCGAACTTTTGTTTTTTGATCCTTTTGTTTGCGAAAATATTGCATTTCGAAACTATGTATTTGTTACTTTGACTGGACACCATATGGATTGGGAAAAAACTAGTTGGCCCCATTCTCTATAAAACAATCAGCCAAACGGGTGCAAAGTGATTTTGTGCAATGATGAAAACCTGTGCAAACGTTGGATAATGTGGCTCTCGGATGGGAGCCATGCAAGAGTGGTGTTACACCTGCTATTAGTGTACCTTATTGTAGAGTTCTTCCATACTGTCATATGAAAGTATGTTAAATTACAATCCAAATCCAAGTAGCAATACATAAAGGTAGTTACAAATTTGAAAATGGAGTGGTAAAGGGTGGAAGGCTCCTCCACCAGGGCCAGTGTCACGCCAGTAACTTATGACTTTTGTCGCACGCAGAGTGAGATAGAAGACCTGCAGATTGTGTTTGATGAAGAGGAAGCTCAGCATTTTGAGCTGCAGGAAAAGATGGATTTGCTCGAGCAGGAGTACCTCCAGATTGTGGAAGAGCGTGAACAAGCACAGCTGAAAAAGGAGGCTGAAGAGAGGGAGCTGGCAATTCTGACCCGTGCTGCTACCATCATCCAGGCTCTCTGGAAGGGGTATCTGGTCCGGAAGCTTTTCCGCTCCAAGAAGAAAAAGGGCAAGAAAGGAAAGAGTGGCAAGAAAGGCAAAAAGGGGAAGTAATCGCCTTTGTGTTTGTCCACTACTAGTAGAAACCAGTGTCCCCATCTTTGAGATCATGACCAAACTACATTGTTCTCCCTGGCTTCAGTGATGCTAGAAGCAACACCAACCCAGTGTGATATTCAACAGCTCCATCTACTATCTGGCCAACTGCGCCCTCTTTAATTAACCAGATTATCTCTCTTCCTTTTCATTAAGGTAAGCCTCAAAGCCATCTGATAAACTCTCCCTGAGTTGATAACCCATCGCCTCATCTGTTGTTTAACTTCTCTCCATACATGATTACACATTTGTTCTTCCTGTCTTATAAACCACACCCAAAGCCATTTTATAATCTTGTCTCTCTCCAGTCTCTCTAGCTTCACAACCGCCCTAGTCTGATTCTCTGTCCGATATAACTAAAAGAATCGCACACGATCATCTGAAAAGTCTTTCCTCCTTGCCTGGTACTCCCTAGTCCTATTCCACTGTTTAATAAATTCTACCCCAATGATTGGTAATCTACAGCTTTGTTTCCAGCAAAATAAGCCCCTCCACAACCCGCATTCTGTGTTGTAAACCACAAACCAAACCGTTGCTAATTTATAACCCTGTCTTCCTGAAAAATACAGACCCCATGCTCTATCTAGTAAAGTACTTCTTCTGTAATACCACATAGCTCTAGAGACCAATCACTCTCTGATGTCAAAGGTACAGTCTCTCTCTGAACAGAGGGTCTGCCACTCAACCTTATTTCACACTCCATAACCCCCCTCAAAGTCTGTAACACCACAGCTTCCTCCCTTTCTAATAAAGCTTAGTTTCTCTCTGATTTGCTACCCACAGATCTACCTCCCCGAACCAGGTTTTAGCTGTTTGCTAATCCACTCCCGTATAGTAGAAATAGGCGCAAATCCATCTAAAATATTATCCCCTTTGTTCGTTCCACACATCTCCGAGTCCCAGGCTTGTATCATACGCTTCTCTCCCCTATTGTATAAATCATGTCTTTTCCCCCTTTGTCATTATTAGTGCAACACAATCTGTTGTTTTGAAGCCAGACATTTTATTCCAATAAATTACAGTCACTGCTTTCCAGTTTTTGAATTAAATGTGCAATACAAACGTTGGTTTAATGTAATATCACAAACCATCTATGGTTAAGGGAAGAATCACTGTACAGCTGTTTGGATATTTATTTAGAAAAATAAAAATGTTTAAGTTTGTAAAACTTATGTTTTCACTCTGTGGTCGAAATGCATGCCTTTATTGGTATCCTGTGGCTTCAACAACGGAAATTACTTTGAGTTCTGGGTTAAGGGATAAAAAGGGGTGGGTAGGGTTTGAGGCAACGGTACTAGTGATGGGGAAGGGAGGGAAAGAGGGGTGACCCCCAAATAAAATAAAAAATCACTTTGAATTAGATTACCTTGAAGTCCTTTTTTTCGGCGAAATGTCATGGATCCGCCGTTATTCACTATTGATGGTGGGGTGCAGTTACCATGCAGCGCTAAACCTATGAAAATTGCGCTGTGAAACCAGAAAGTTGGCCGCCAATCTACTTTGCCTGTGTCAATGGTGGAACAGGAGACCACACTACTGAAACCTGTCATTGGGCTGCCCACAGAGTGAAAATGGAAACTACATGAAAGGCAGTGTTTTATTGCGAGGAAACCCAAAGGTGCTCTGAAATCCTTTTTTCCTTGGTGGCTGAAATTACAAAATAATGGTTCCCAAGCATCAGAAAATATCCAACATCCTTGCTGGGTGTTACTCATCACCTTTTTTAAAGAATCCACATAAGCACACAATGTCAGGAAAAGCAGATTCCATCACAAGAAAATCCACATTAAAAAGTGTGCTTGTCTGTAAAAATCTGTCCGAATATGGGTGCAGTACCGTCGGCTGCCTGTGCGACAGCTGTCAATTAAGTACATTGGAAACTTAAACTTGTGCGGAAAATCAAATGGTTGAAATTAAGTGACTTGGCATCGAAAGCAATATAGGTCTCAACTATTTAATCTCTGTTTAAAAAGACTGGAGTTAGAGATCTGTTTGCCTATTTTGAAAATGTAAGTTTATTTGATCAAAGACAATTTTAAACAAATTGAGTTTTAAAGTAACCTCTGATGCCAGCCACAGAACTTCAAAGCAAATTCCACAGCGTGCCCAAAACAAAAGGTACCTTCCTTCTGCCCCTGCCCCAGGAACTCCCATTCCGGTGTTAATGGAGAGGGGAGGAGATTTTGGGCCTGTTGCACTGGGGAGAGACAAAGGGCTTCCTGGATTGAAAAGATATGCAGATGCAAGTGTCAACAGAAGCCCCTGCTAGAGGAAAGAGGTGGGGATGTGTATCCTTAAAGCACAAGAAAAGTATATTTATGAAAAGGCCTGACCCAGAACTCTGCGAAATTGTAAGAATTGTTATATAAACGTGACCAGAATGTTAATATGAACATTCTGGTCACGTTTTAATACTACTCAGAACTCTGTGCTATGTTCAGGGACAAGACTACAGAATTTGTGGTTTTGTAGCAATTGTGGTGATGCCAGAAACATGAAACTTCATATGATTATGCCCAGATATCATGCGCACAAATCTGACATTGGGTACCCGACCAAAAGTGCGACAAATTGCCAAATCTAGAACCAAGCTTTCACCGAGACGGGGCTGGGATGAATACTTGCTTCATCAAATCTGTTATATCAATAGGTTATTGCTAGCAAGTTTGTAAAATTGTAAATATGTCTTGTATGAAAAATAGATTTCATGTGCAGAAACCAGGGGGAGGTTCTTCCTGGATCATAAAATACAGTGTCGATGACACTCTGTTTTCTTCTCAAATCAAAGGAGAGGAAAGACCCTATCCAATAGAATACCCAGGGGTGTGCCTAGTATAATTCAGCATACCCACCTCTTTAGGAAATACATAAATAGAGATAGTTGAGGACCTAGAGAGACACAGACATTCACCCACCAACCGATTGCTGGCGGAGCACTTTGCAAGAGAAATCCATATTCCAGACTCCAGACTCCAGAAATTGAAAGCAGAAAGGCCCATTTCCAAAGCTGAACCCTTCTCAGCTTGGCCTTTTAAAATCCAGAAACCAGATATTACCCCAGACCTCTAAGGGGAACAAAAGAACAGCCTGGCTGCGCTGTTGCTGCTTTCTTGCTAAGAATTCTTGCCAGAATCCAGAGATCCAACCCAGTAGAGCAGAGCTGTGACCAGATAGCTGCGAACCAGAACCGACCTGTCGGATCCAGTCCAATTCCGCCGTGCAGGGTCCAGAGTGCCGTGCTGAGTGCAGAACCAGAGCGCCTTGAGTCCAGTCTGGTGTGCTAGCTCAAATCCTGTCCAGAAAGTCTCCCTGACCAGATCCCTGACAGGTCCATTCCAAACAGTGGTAGTGCGTATCCATAGCATAGGATTGTCCCTAGCAAATATATTATCCATAAGTAATCCTATCCAAAACCATTCCCTGATATTCAGAACTGCATTGTTAGAATCTTTTTGTCTTGCCTGAATTCTTTATCTCATCCCTATAGTCCTGTTGTAATAGTAGTGTTAAAAATCATCTTTGCGCTAATATATTTTCTGAAGAAAGGCGAGCGTCTCGGCAGGCCAAATCAACCAGTGATATCCTGGGCTGGTGGCTGTGCTGTCGTGTAGTTGGCATCTTCATAGTCTACCCATAGTGTAAAGAAATCTTGTTTAATTTAAAAAGCAAATCTTTATTTTGCTATTTTGACTCTTTCTAAAAAAAACGATCTTCACAAAAACCTTCATAACTTCTTCACCGTGTATGCTCGAAACGAAATTTGTGTCAAATTGAAGCTAACATCCTCAGCTTTCCAACAACCGCAAACCCGCATCTCAAATCCGTCTAGCTATTCCGCAATCCCGCTTACCGCACGCGGAAAAAGTTTGCCACACATTGTTCGTATGGCTCAATTCTATCACGTGTGAAATAGCTGTTCTTTGCATCTGACCTCAGAATTAAGTGTTCAACCTGCTAATTTCTCAATAATCATTGCTAGTGTTTGTCTGATACCATACAAAGCGGCTCCCACTAGTATTGAATCCATTTTAGTAAATTAAATCAATTTTCAGTGTTTTATCATTCGTTCAAAGCCAAATTCAAAACCATTTTGGCAAGTTGCAATCATTCCCGTTTTTCTCTGAGTTTGTTGGGGGAAATTGGGACTGATACTGTATGTGTTGAGTGTGTATTCCCGAAACCTGTTTTCTCTCCTTCCATCTCTTTATACTGCATATTGGGGGGATTGAGTAGTGTGCAGGGGGAAAGAGTAATCACATTGCATTTTTGATTGAACCCACACAAAGTATTATTCTATGCTGCATTATTTTTCCTATCATTACTCCTTCTGAGTAAAGAGATTTATTGTGACATCACCCCATTGGTGATCATTGTATAAGCCATTAACATAGTGTGATATATATATTGTGCAAATCCATAAAATAAATATTTTGTAATTTTGCAAAACAGCCTGCTTCCTGGTTCAGTGTGACCGGGGGGATTCAAAGACAGGGGCCTGATATAAGGGTATATCATTCGGAAAAAAAAGAAATTATAGACATAAATATATAATTAAGGGTTTTAATTGTGCATCCCACGCTAGGTGTTGACTTAGGTGAAGTGCCAGGTTGAAATCACTTACAAGATTGGGGGCTTGTGTCAGAGATTTCTGAATTAGATATACCACTTGTGACAGCTTAATACAGTGTACTAACTGACTGGGTACGTAAACCCTGTTGGGCTACCACGCTGTGTTACACTGTGAAAAGCACCCCTCAATAGGAACGCTCTAAGGAATTGGTCTGTTTTGCAAAAATAAAATAAACTCCTGTAAATCAGGAAGGAAATTAATATTTCCAGAATGGCGACCTTGGTAGAAATCAATATGGCTAAAGAACACCTACTGCATACATTATTTGTAAGGGATGAATGGACAGAGCAGGATCATAATGTGTGGTTGCAGGCAATCACAGAACAGACCACTGCAACAGGGTTAGACATATGACAAGATCAGGGTCCATTACATGAGGCCCTGAGTGAACTGTATATGGCCCCTAAGGCAAAGGAAGAGCAAAGCAAGATTGCCAAAATAGCGACATATCTGTACCTCCATATTGGAGCAATACAGGATAAATATGCCAAGGGCCAAGATCTAGCAAACAAGCAACTGCAAGCAATAGAAAAGGCCCAAACTAATCTGGAATCTGGACTCTGTAGAGCAAAGGCTACAGAGGAGCCATGAATCAGAAAAAGAAAGTAGGCAGTACCTAACCAAAATAAAAGAAGATATGGGTATCCTGTAGCAGGAGAAGGTAGAGCAGGATACCAAAATGCTGGCTTTGCAGAAGGAGTACCAAGAAAGTTTGCACTCTCTACTACAGAGCCAGACAAAGATGGAACAGCAAATACATTTCAACAGGGTATGCACAGAGCAGGTAGTCACCCTGGCAGAATTTGATGAAGAGCGCCAAAAAGTCCCAAACAAACCAACACCCCTGCTGCTGCTAAAGTGGCGGAGGTGAAGGTTGCCCCCATTTTAGATTTGGAGATGGGGGGGCCTAAAAACCTGCCTGCACAGAATCAAAGCAATCCCAAGCCCAGAAGGCCCTCGGGCCAGTCACAAACAGGGAGCCAGGGAGGCAATCCCACAAATGGGACCCCTAACTCCCCTGACTACATCAGCCCCCGCTACAAGGGGAATAGGCCTATCCTGGGTTGTGTGGACTCCTCCAGCCCAAAGGGGGGGGGATGTCCAACCAAACAGCAGCAAACCCAGGGAACTTCCCTCCTCACTTCCCCCAGGAGGGCAGTAATTCCCCAAATACTGGACAGAACTTCCCAGGGTACCCGCAAAACTTTCAACCCCAAAACCATCCACCCTTCTTTCCCCAATTTCCTGAGCCCAGACAAGTCAATCCGGGAGAGGGGAGGCCAAAGGTGGAGGGGTACCCAAACTTCACTAACCCGGGGTATTTTTGGAGAAGGGATAGCTACCCTTCCCGGGATCAGCCCACGGGAGAAATGAGAACCCCGTTTCATCCTGAGCGGGTGTCACAACTAGAGCGCCAGGTCCAAAACATGGCACAGTATCTGGGTCCCATGCTGAGGGCTCACCAGAACCCTCAGATGAGCATGCCGGCGCAGAATGCCTCAAACACAGGACCTGGTGCTCCAGAGCAATGACAGGGAAAGAACCCCGACAATCCACCGGTTCCCAGGGAGGAGGCACAAGGGGAAGGGGGTGTAAAGCCTTGGCGGAAGCTTCCTTCCCCACTTGTAAAAAGCCCCTGGAAACCCAGGAACCGGAACCAAAACCTCCTGCCCCTGCAAGTCTGCCACCCAAAGAGCAGAGGGGGGTAGGAGAAACAAAGAACCCAAAAAGACCCATTTTGAGGAGGAGGTACAAGCCTTCCAGTTTGAAGGAGAGGGGTCTTCAGAGGGTTCTGGGAAAAGGATCTTCTCCTTCAGAGATGGGGGAACTCCTCCCAAAGAAAAATGGGTCCCAATTGATCCAAATCCAGACTGGGTAGATGTGGGGACTGAGCTAGCGCCGCCCATCATCCAGCCCCAGAATCATCAGCAGGAAAATCCCCTGGTTCAAACCCAGCCTGGCGACTGCCTCCAAAAAGGGAGAGGGCAGCCCAGCACCAGAACCCGGGTAACCCAAAAACATCTCCCATATCTAGCCGTCACCTTTTCTTTTCAGATTCCCAAGACTCCCAACAGAATTCTGCCCAAGTCTCTTCTCTATCTGTGTCCAAAACCAAGAAACTAACCCACCAGTTGTCTAAAAATGAGGAGAAGGAGGGAAGATTCTATGCCCCGGTCCAGATACAGGGGCAGGGTACAATTTTGGCACTGGTGAACACTGGATTCCAAGCTACCCTTCTGTCAAAAAGGGCCTTTGATAAACTGAATTCGGGAAGGGGGGAGAAATACCAAATTCCTCTCACCCCTCTTCGTGGACAACTTCAGAACTTCTATGGGAAGGAAATTCCCGTTGAGGGGACTGCGGATTTGGACATTAAAATTGGGCGGGAGGCCACCAGGGGGCGCGGGCAGGATGGACGCCTGAACGTCGAGCTCCGCACCCAGCCCCGGGTGAATCACGATTTATCGGCGAAACGAGGGTCCCATATACTACGCGACCCCCCCCAAAAGACGTGGAAGCCTGTGGCCCCCACCTGGGTCCAACTTTGGTTCCGATCCGACGCTCCTGTGCGGAGTTACACGGACCAAGGCGATATCGGCTGCCCCTCCCCCACGACCTGGCGCGGAGTGGCGCAGGAGACAGCACGAGCCGCGCCGCCCACGAATAGGCCCGAGAGGGTGAGCCCGCGGCGCTTCCTCCCCTGGGCATCCTCCGACTTGAAGAAAACCGTCCACCCACACAGGGAACGCACGCCCGGCGCCTCTGGTGCCCGAGGCCCGGCCTGACCCGGAGAAAGGCGGCGTCCGTCGTAAACTGGCCGACACGAACCCCTCATGAACTGGAGAGAGAACTTGCTGAAATATCAGTTTGTTCCCAAAGAAAGGACCATGGCCGCCGGTAGCCCCACCGTCCCACCCCCGGATCTGGGGGCTATCCAGAACAACATCCAAACGATTCTGGAGGAGATACGAGGTATGAGGACAGACATGGGGGCCAAACTGGCCGACCTCACCACCAAGGTCGCCACCCTAGAAGACCGCGTGGAGGGCGTCGAGAATAACCAACTTTCGGCGACACTCCTCGAAACCCAAATGGACATGAGACTCCGAGACATGGAAAGGCGCGAGGAAGAGCTTCGGTTCAAGGTTGACGACATGGAAAATAGGGAGAGGAGGAACAACCTTCGAATCTTTGGCCTGATGGAATCTGAGGGCGAATCCGTACAAGGACTTGAAGGCAAAGTGCACGATATCGTGAGGATCGCCCTGGGAACGGAAGACGTGGGGGCGACCAACTTCGACAGGGTGCACCGAGCGGGGGGGGGAGGCAGAGGCCCACGCTCGGTTCTGGTTCGGCTGCACTACTACAGGGACAAGATCAGAATCCTGGAAAAGGCGAGACATCTTGGCACCATACAGTACGGTGATTCAAAGGTATCCATCTTCCAAGACCTCTCGGCCCTAACCCTGTCAATGAGGAGGAAATGCGGCACACTCACAAGATGGTTGCAGGGAAAAGGAGTCCGATATCGGTGGGGTCACCCCTTCTATTTGGAGTTTGAGTGGCTAGGTGAGAAACACCACCTGGTGTCGGAGGAGGACATACGAAGAGCCACGGACGATCTGGTGAACGACCAGGCGGGCCATTCGGGCGCCCAGGAGGGAGGACCACGGGACCCCCCTAGGGGTCCCGACGGCCCAGGAAATCACAGTGGGAAATCTAAGGTCAAGGGGGCCCGAAAGTTTCGGAAAACCAGACACCCGTCGATGAACCCGGAAAATCACACTGACTCATGAAAATGACGTTCGATTGGAAGGAGAGAAAATCATGAGGTGAGAGACGATTCAGGGTACGGACGCAGGAGGCCCCGGGCCCACGAACTGCCTTGAACGGACACAGCGGCGGTGTCGCGTTTGGCCCACCGGACCTTGGGTCGGCAGACCATTATGTTAAAAAGTTAACTGTTTATTTGTGTTGCCCCGCGTTTGGGTTTCTGGTTGTGGGTTGAGGGCCCGGGCGGGGTCTCTGGTTTTTGTCTCGGTTAAGTGCACCGAAGGCCTGCAGGGGCCGACCTGAATCGGACTTGCGATCTGGGACTCTCCAGACACACGAAAACCCCGGGGCTGGGGTTGGAGTCCTTGGTGGTTCGTTGACCGGCCCCAACACATGTTGGGGAGAGTGGACGGACGCCTCAAGGTACAAGGGTGGGGAGGGGGGAGGGAAGACACGGGGAGGGGGGTCAGTTGCAAGGGGGGAGGGGATGGGGGGGATAACGGGGTAGTTTGGGGGACTCAGGGGGAAATTCAGTTCAGACCGCAAGAATACGCTTGGCAAGGGGCACTAAAATTCAATCACCACGAGGGGTTCAGAATACGCACACGGTATGATGACAACGATTGAAGGGAAGGTGGGCACGTTAAATGTCAAGGGTCTAAACTCTCAAAATAAAAGATCCCTCACGGGCAACATGTTCCGAAAACAACACCTGACGGTCCTATTTCTACAGGAAACACATTATAAGCGCGGGAGGGAATCCAGAATCAAGGGGAAAGACATCGGTAGCAACTATTGGGCTTCACACCCGACCTCGAAGAAGGAGGGGGTGGGCATTCTCCTGGGAAGGGCTCTCCAACTAACGGGGGTGGAAACCAAGAGGGGGTTTGGGGGTCGATTTCTGGGTGTCAAGGGGCTTTGCGAGGGGCAGCGAGTTACTCTCGCCACCGTATACGCGCCCAACACGGGCCAGGTGGAGTTCCTCACACGGATCTTTGGTGTCATGGATGAATGGGCCGAGGGGGCCATGATTCTCGGGGGTGATTTTAATCTCATAGCCGACCCCCAACTGGACTGGTGGTCCGCCAGAGGTGGGGTACCCAAGGGGATCACGAGGGATAACCTGGCCTTGCAGAACCTCTTGAAGGATCACTACTGGGTAGATGTTTGGCGCAAGGCGTACCCGGCCCAGGGTGGTTACACATTCTTTTCTCCCCCGCACTGCACCTACACCAGAATCGACCTTCTGTTGGCCTCAGAGGAGGGAGATGGGGCGATGACCCAACCAAAAGTCGAGACCATAACGTGGTCGGACCATGAACTACTTATAGCTAACTGGTCCCTGCCCATCGCCCCGAGATCGGCTCGATGGCGGTGCAACGACACGCTCCTTAGGGATCCAGTATTCCGTGAGTTCATGAAGCAGGAAATGCTGGCCTACTTCGAGACAAATGACACGGGGGAGACGGACATGTCCATGGTATGGGAAGCGGGGAAGGCCACCTTCAGAGGCCTCCTCATAGCGGAGGGCTCGAGGCGTAAAAGAGAGAGGGGCCTGATCGAGAGCAGACTCCGAGGGGAGCTGCAGATCTTGCGGGCCAGACTGGGAGTCCCGGGAGTGGACCGGAGGGCACTATTGGACGAGATGCAGGGCAAAAGACAGGAGCTCCATACGGTTCTCATAGGGGAGGTGGTTAAGAGGATGCGATATACCAAACAGAGATACTACGAACAGGGCGACAGGGTAGGCACTCTGCTGGCTCAGAGGTCGAGGGGGTGTAGAGTGGAGAGAGGGATTACCCGGTTGACCGACGAAGAGGGCAGGGTTCATGGGAACCGGCATGAAGTGACGGAATGCTTTGCTGAGTACTACAGCAAACTCTATTCTAGGCAAGCGGGCGAATCTCGGGAGGACATTGCCTCCTACCTGGCAGAACACCCCCTCCCCAAACTGACCGACCAGGACTTGGAGGCCCTCGAGGGGGAAATTTCAGAAGAGGAGGTGGAGGGAGCCATCAAGAGACTGAAGGCCGGAAAGGCTCCTGGCCTTGACGGCTACACAGCGGATTTCTATAAACAGACCCAGTCCACCTTAGTGAAGCCCCTGACCAAATTGTTCAACCAAATTAGAGGCAACGACACGATCCCCCCGACTTTCCTACAGGCCCTCATCACCGTCATACCTAAACCTGGTAAAGACCGGGCAGCTTGTGGGTCTTACAGACCCATTTCACTTCTCAACTTAGATGCCAAGATCTTTGCTAGGATCCTGGCCTCCAGATTGGAAAACTCCCTCCCACGCCTGATACATCCTGATCAGGCGGGATTCGTCCTCAATAGACAGGGTTCCGATAATTTAAGGAAGACCCTCCATGTATTGGCCACGACCGAGGCCAGGAATGAAGGCGCTCTCCTACTGGCTCTTGACGCGGAGAAGGCCTTTGACAGGGTCAGCTGGGCTTTCATGAGGGAGGTTCTCTTGTCAGTGGGGATGGGTCCAAGGTGGTTGGGATGGATATCCGCGCTCTACTCCTCCCCCTCGGCCAGAGTGGTGGCTAACGGGATTGAGTCTAGGGAATTCCCCCTTGAACGTGGCACGAGGCAGGGATGCCCCCTGTCTCCGTTAATCTACGCATTGGTGATGGAACCGTGGGCAATCTCGATCCGCAATGATGCGGACATCAGTGGTGTACAGATGGGGGATATGCACTGCAAGATCTGCCTCTTTGCGGATGACGCCCTGCTCTATGTCACCAGACCGTCCCAAACAATCCCTCGGGTTCTGCAGGGCCTCGCAAGATATGGAGAACTATCGGGGTATAAGGTTAATTTGGACAAATCGGTCGCATTCATGGGTGGGAACCTGCCAGACACGGAGGTGACCTTTGTGGAGGGTCTCCCCTTCAAGCGGAGCGATGAGGGGTTCCGTTACTTGGGAGTCCAAATCACACGTAACCTTGAGGACCTGTATGGGGCCAACTTCCCCCCCCTCTGGTCAGCAATCAGGAGAGACATAGAAAGGTGGGCGGGAACGGGTCTCTCATGGATGGCACGCCTTAACCTTATAAAAATGGTTATCCTCCCAAAATTTCTGTTTCTCTTTCAAATGCTCCCGGTCCAAGTCCCCAAGGCCTTTTTTGACGAGACAAAACGCATCCTCCTTAGATTCCTCTGGCAGGGCAAAAAACACAGGATTTCATACGAGGTTCTGACTAGGACCAAGGAAGATGGAGGGGTGGGCTACCCTGATCTCGAGACGTATTATAGGGCTTCCCAGTTGAGGATCCTGGTCGATCACTTCTCACCGGGACCGAAAAAACAGTGGGTAGCCATGGACAATAGGCCCCTGGCGCCCGTCACACTAGAGGAATGGCTCTGGGTCCCAAGGAGAACGATCCCCAGATCAGTCTTGAACCACCCGATTCTAAGAGTACTGTGGTCCCTGTGGAGAGAGGGAGGTTACTATAGATGGCTCACGACATGGCCCTCCCCCTTGAGCTGCATCTGGGCCCCTCCTTTCCTGGCCAAAATAGCGGAACCAGCAGCCTACCAGACATGGTTCGAGGCGGGCCTAAGTAGGACCGGCCAGTTGTGGGTGGGGGGCTCCTTCCTCCCCTTGAAGGACCTTGAGGAAGCCCTGGGAATAGGCACGCTTTCCCCGTTCCGATATCTTCAGCTTAAGGGTGCCCTCACGGAACCATCTTGGGGTGATACCCTCAGGAGGGAACTCACAGACTTTGAAAAACTCCTTCTGACCGCAAGGGGCTCCAAGGGGATAATCTCCCGCCTATACAAGCTCTTTCTGTTCTCCATCCCCCGAGACCCGCCACCAGCACGCATACAATGGGGTAGGGACCTGGGCGAGGAAATTGATGACGAGAGATGGACAGAGATGTGTAGACGGGCCAATCGATCCACATCCTCCCTCCAATATCGCCATCAGGCCCTCAAGATATTACATAGATGGCACTACCCCCCGCAAAGAATAGCCAAAATGCGTCCAGGATATGACCCACACTGTTGGAAATGTAGGACAGAGAGAGGTGACTATATCCACATGTGGTGGGGATGCCCAGTGGTCCAGAAATACTGGGACAAGGTGCGGACCTGGATCAAAGGGGTAGATGGGATAGAACGAGTATCCTGCCCGTGGCTCTTCCTCTTCGGGATTAGTAACGAAGAGGACCGGGGTAACACTCATGATCACATGCTCCAGGTGATGCTGGTAGCAGCTAGATGCTGTCTAGCGCAGAAATGGAAACACCCGAGAATGCCAGGGGAAAAAACCTGGGTGACCAAAGTAAGGGCCATCTACGACATGGAGTTCCTCACACACCTGCTCGATGAGTCTAAGTCCAGTATCGAGGAAATTTGGCTCCCCTTCTTTGATAAGTACGGCCGAGTGGTCTAGGTCCTGAAGACTGAGCTGAGGGATTCCCCTCCTCCCCACGGATGTGGGACCATGGGCCAAGGACCCGGCTGAGAACTGAACTCGTTTGGCCCATATGACTTTGGCGTGCCACACGCATATTGTATTGACGCCTCCATCATTAAGAGAGCCCGTTGTGCAAGTGTTTATCAAGGCTATGTAAGCGCGAACTGAAGGGGGGTGGGGGGAGGGAGAGGGAGGGGGGGGGCATGGGGTGTGTTTCGTCTGGTTTTCTCTTTATGTTAACTCACATTAATAAATGCAATGCAAGAATGTAACCTCGTTATGCACCAAGGAAACTTAATAAAATTGATTTTCAAAAAAAATTGGGCGACACAAGGTGAAGCACCCGGTCATAGTTGTAACTCCAGAGGGCACCCCGTGTCTACTAGGGAATGACCTCCTGCGAAGGTTGTCACCCCTAATAGATAGTGTAAACAAGGTAGACTAGCCAACCAATAAAATTAAAACAGAGTGTCAACCATGTTAGTTTAAACGGCACATGCCACATGGTTGAACAAAAATCTGACCAAGTAGAATTTCACTTCCAAAATAATCCAATCCCAGACGTGACAGTAATAGCAGTAGGACAGCAAACTGGTGATGGGGGGGGTCCTCTCTATTTCTGAAAATCCACCTTCATTCCAGTCTAAGGTGGCATTCCACACTGGAAGGAAACACTCTGAAATTCTTTACAAATGCACAAACAGACATTCCCACCCCTATAGTCCAGAAATATGAAAAATAAGCTCAAAGCCTGGCTGATATTCAGCAAATTGGAGAGCAGTTGTTCATCCCTATTGAGTTAAATGAAGGGAAGGACTCTGTTCTCGCCCGAGTGTGTGTGAACAACAGTAAGAGCTTCATCAGCGAGGCCATGTTCCGCAAACTCCCAAAAGATCCAGCCATTCACACATTTAAACTGATAGACAAATGGGAAATGGATCTGGAAACACCCAATTCCAAACATCTCCTGCCAAGGAGGTGTATGCTCAGAATCTCCATAGGCAACAAGAGCATAGTCCACAATTGTTGGGTCGTGCGAGATGTCGCTGCCGCCTTTTACTTAGGCAGTGACATTCTCACTTTGCCATTAGTTTGGACCTAATAAACTTCAAAGCTTGGTCCCGATTAGCGGATAATCCCATGGGCTTTGAGGACCCAGAGAAAGCATTTAGGTCAGCTCAACTTCTGCCATATGCAGTTGAAATTCTGATTGGAGATGAAGTCACCATCCCAGAAAGGACCCGACAATTCTCACTGGAAGTGAAAGTTAAGAGGACAGAAATTGAAAAACCCTGATGCGTATATTCATCTTAATGCTCATTTCCGACAGCAAGGGTTGGGGGTTAACCCAAAACCACTAGTCAACATAGAACATGACACCATTCCAAAAGAGGTGGATAACAGCGACTTAAAGAGTATCACTCTAGAGGTGATTTTCCAAGTCCGTGTCACAACCACTGGCGCCTGGAGGGTTTGGCGAAGGTGGAAGTTCCGTCACCATTAGACGGTTCCGCCACGTTTTTGTTCCAACGTACGGCGCAGTCTAGTGTTTTTCCAACATGGCCGCCCGCCGAGTATTTCACCATTCGAATCTCGGCGGGTCGGCGCGCTGCAACTTGCATTCCCGTTTGATGCGTGCGCTCAGTTGTATTATTCTACTCTGACTTCCCACTCCCGTACCTTCCAGCCCTCTCTCTCTTGCTCTCTCCCCCTTACCTCGCTTCCTGCTTCCATCCTGGATTCACCCCGGCTGGCCGCTATCCTGTTTGTTTCCCCGTGTGATTCCTACTCCGCAGCGTCCACTTGCGCTGCTACAGTTTCTTCCTGTGACCTCCATCGCGTTATCTTGGAGTTATTTTCCTGGATCCTGCTTCAGTATACTCCACACTTCTACGGACCTGCTTCAGGAGTCATCCTCTATATTCGTGGGGTTTTTTGTGCCTCGGAGGCTTTTTCCCCTGTTAACAACTGGCTGTCGCGGGAAGTGTTCATCGTGAGTTTTCACTGTAGAGATTCACTGTGGCTTCTTTTCGAGGCAGACCGTATCTGCTCTCCAAAAAGAAGTCTCAAGGGCAAAAAGCGCGACGAAGGAGATCCCACTACTCTTCTACATCAGGTGAGGAAGAGGAAGGTACTTTGGGGGAACCCTTCATATCAAGTGAGGAGGAGGACATTGCAGACCCTGTGGTCAATGCTGTAGGGCAGTCAGTAATCCCTGATAGCTTGCAACGCCAGAAAGAAGAAGACATGGCCACGCCACAGCAATTACACGAGCTGGTGGCAGCAGTCCAGAACCTTAATGCTGAGGTCCAAACACTCAAGACCGACAACGCAGCACTCCAACTGAGAGTAGCCACTAGAGAACAACAGTCTACTGATCTATCCCCTTTACCTTTAGTGTCAGGGAAGTTTGATGGCACTGAGAGAAAGGTGAAGGAATTCCTTGAAGCCTGCAATATTCATTTCACCTTTAGACCCAATGCATTTTCCACGGATCATGCTAAAGTGGGTTTCATGATCACGCACTTAACTGGGAATGCTTTGGCATGGGCAACCCCATTGGTATCCCAGTCGGATCCTGTTTTACAGGATTATGCTGCCTTTAAAGATCTTCTTAAACAGACCTTTTACGGACGGAATGTGCCCACATTGCCAGTGAGGACTTACTGGATGTGCGGCAAGGAAACTCCAACCTATTGTCCTACATTTCTACATTCAAAAAATTGGCTACGGAAGCTGGGTGGCAAGAACAGGCTCAGTATACTATCTTCCGCAGAGGTTTACAGGAAGAATTAAAGGACGAACTCGCCAGGATTCCTCGTCCTGACTCCTTCTCGGATCTACTAGCGGCCGTACTAAGAATCGATTTCCGCTTAACCGAACGGAAGAATGAAAGGAAGAAGAGCCGTAGTTCAAACCCGTTCTCGGACACTCACACCCCAGCCTCCTCACCTGCAACTCGAAATGTCCGAGACGAACCCATGCAAGTCGGGACCACTAGGCCTCCCTTGACCGCCGAAGAGAAGAAGAGACATGATGAGAATCTTCGTCTGTATTGCGGTTCAGCTGCCCATCTGTTGAGGGATTGCCCTGATGTGCCCCCCAGAAGGTCGGGAAACGAGCGCCCTCGGTAGTTGGTAGGACGGACTACCGAGGGGCGCTTCCCTGTTCTTACACCACACTTTCCGTTACCTCTGCCAGAACGCCTGAAGACCTCCGCCTGATGGTGATAGGCATCCCGCTCTGCTTCAGAGACAAGGAAATAGACACGCAAGCGTTATTGGATTGCGGAGCCGCAGGAAACTTTTTGGACACCTTGTGGGCAGATAAGGTGGGTCTACTCAGAATTGCCAAGAAAGAGGACCAAAAGGTGGAAGGAGTGGACGGAACACCCCTATGTTCCGGACTCATAACTCATACCACTGAAGCAGTACAAGTATCTATACAGCAACACAAGGAGCAGATATTGTTCGACATAATCCAAGCTGCTCACTTCCCTGTCATCCTGGGTATCGGTTGGCTCCGGAAGCACAACCCAACGGTGGATTGGACAAACAACCTGCTGAGCTTTCATTCCAAGTATTGTCAGAAGGAGTGTTTACCGGAACCGCAACATGAAATGGTAAAGATGGTATGTGTTATGGAACAGAATACCATTCATTGTATACCCAGTTGTTTTTCCAAATTTACAGAAGTGTTCCAGGAGCAGGTACCCATTGAACTTCCACCACATAGACCCGAAGACTGTGGTATTGATCTGGTCCCTCAGGCGTTGGTTCATTTCGGTAGGATGTATCCCCTCTCATTGTCAGAAAAGGCAGTCCTCAGGCACTACCTCGACGACAACCTTGCCAACGGACTGATTCGCTCTTCAAAATCACCTGCAGTCGCCTCTGTTTTTCATTCCTAAGCGCGAAAGCAAGGAGTTGAGGCCGTGTATAGACTACAGGGGTCTCAATAAAGTGACCATCAAAGATCGTTACCCGATGCCCATTATCTCAGAGATTCTGGAAGCCGTTCAGGGCTCTGTAGTATTCACCAAGCTCGATCTACGAAACGCCTACCATCTGCTTTGGATTAGAGTGGGTGATTGATGAATGGAAAACCGCTTTCCGCACTCCCTCCGGCCTTTACGAATATCAAGTGATGCCATTTGGCCTAGTGAATGCACCCTCAATATTTCAAAGGTTCATGGACCGTTTGTTTTCAGATCTATTGGGCCAGAATACTGTGGTCTACTTGGATGACATCCTGGTGTACTCCCGCAATCAAGAAGACCACGTTCCTCAAGTTGAAGAGGTCCTACGTAGACTGCAACAACACCACCTTCTAGTAAAGCCGGAGAAATGTACCTTTGCCCAGTCTTCCTTATCCTATCTGGGATTCATTTTATCCGAGCAAGGGATTACCATGGACCCCAAAAAGGTCAAAGCCATCCTTGGTTGGCCGTCACCCACCTTCGTCAAAGAGATACAACGGTTTTTGGGACTGGCAAACTTTTATAGAAAGTTTATACCTAACTTCTCACAGCTCACTCTACCTATAACTTCTCTGTTAAAGAAGTCTTCTGAACCCTTTGTCTGGTCAACAGCCGCTGAGCACAGTTTTCTCCGCCTGAAACGAAGTTTCTGTTCAGCACCAATACTCAGGCAGCCCGATCAGCTAAATCCCTTTATTCTGGAGACCGACGCTTCAGCGGCAGCCGTAGGAGCTGTTCTTCTGCAATCAGATCAAGGCCAGGAACACCCTGTGGCTTACTTCTCAAAGACACTAACCACGAGCCAACGGAACTATTCAGTCATCGAGCGGGAGCTTTTGGCCATGAAGCTGGCTTGCCTTGAGTGGAGACATCTACTCCAAGGAAGCTTTCATCCTTTCCAAATACGCACTGACCATAAGAACTTACAGGTCCTCAGACAACAAGAATGTTACAACACCAGACAAGCCAGGTGGGCTCATGTCTTTGCTCAATTTCATTTTTCCATTTCCTACATCCCGGGTACTCAAAATCAGATTGCTGATGCCTTGTCCCGCAGAGACGACTTGAACCTTACCTACAGAAAAGAGTTGATGTTCCCGCATACCCAAATTATCTCAACGGTGTGCTCTTTTATGCAGGAGGTTAGAGAAGCCTCTTTGGATGTTCCTGCTCTGGACGCTAGTAAACTGCCAGTCAGTATGAAGGATGGTCTATACTTTGTCCAGGGAAAACTGTTCTTGCCCGCGCAGAAACATTGCCAACAGGTTCTTCGGTGGTGTCACGTCTCCAAGACCGCCGGACATCGAGGAATAAGAGGAACATTGGAACTGCTAAAATGTTCATTCCGTTGGCCTAACATGAAGACAG
The DNA here is from genome assembly GCF_040938575.1 of Ambystoma mexicanum. NCBI lineage: Eukaryota > Metazoa > Chordata > Amphibia > Caudata > Ambystomatidae > Ambystoma > Ambystoma mexicanum. Next base: position 1,267,213,765 of record NC_090932.1, read on the forward strand.
ATACGAAGACCTATGTACAGTCTTGTTTAGTGTGTCAACAGAACAAGTATTCCACCCAAAAACCTCTGGGATTGTTACAACAAGACTCTGTTCCTTCGGGTCCTTGGAAGTCCATCTCTACCGACTTCATTGTTGAACTACCTAGTTCCCAGGGTTGTACTTGCATCATGGTTACTGTAGACTCCTACTCCAAACTTGCTCATTTCTCTCCCCTGTCCAAGCTGCCTGCAGCCTCCATCATGGCTGAAGTATTCCTCAAAGACATCTTTAGGTTACACGGCTTACCCCAGAAGATCGTATCAGATCGTGGTACCCAATACACCTCCAAATTCTGGACAGCCTTGTATAATCTCTTGGGCATGGAGAGGGCTCTCTCTTCTGGTTATCATCCTCAAACAAATGGCCAGACCGAAAGACTCAATGATATGCTGGAACAGTATCTGAGATGCTTCACAAATCAACAACAAGACAACTGGGTATCCCTGTTTCCCACAGCTGAGTTTGCGTACAATAATGCGGTACATTCCGCTACGGGCATCAGCCCTTTTTTTTGTACTTGTGGGTTCCATCCTCAATCCATCATACCAACAGCCTGGAATGAGACCAACATCCCGTCTTTGGAGACCACACTCAATCGACTTAAAGAACCTCATGACACAGCGGAACAGAGTTTAAGTGAGACCAGCCGACGGTATAAGGAACTATCCGATAGACACCGAAGACAAGTGCCTACTTGGGACAAGGGTACTGAGGTTATGTTGTCCACCAAGTTCCTACCCCGTTGGGTCCGCCCTTCTAAGTTGTCCCCTCGTTTCATCGGACCTTTCAAAATAGAGTCAATGATCAATCCTGTTGCCTACCGTTTAAGGTTGCCAAAGACCCTCCGACGGATCCATCCGGTGTTCCATTCCTCCCTCCCTCGACCTTTCGTACCTGATGCCAGGAAACAAGCTGCTCCCAAGTTAGTGATCCAACCTACTTCTACCTCGGAGGAATACGAAGTCTCCTGAATCCGAGACTCTCGGTACCATCGAGGACGCCTTGAGTACCTCATACATTGGAAAGGCTACCCCTCATCCGAGGATACTTGGGAACCAGCTACACAGGTTTTTGCCCCCGGTTACTTCTACGATTTCACAATCTTCACCCGGGTAAGCCTGGAGGAAGGGGTCTTAGAAGGGGGCATGCTGTCACGACCACTGGCGCCTGGAGGGTTTGGCGAAGGTGGAAGTTCCGTCGCCATTAGACTGTTCCGCCACGTTTTTGTTCCAACGTACGGCGCAGTCTAGTGTTTTTCCCATTCGATTCTCGGCGGGTCGGCGCTTTGCAACTTGCATTCCCGTTTGTTGCGTGCGCTGAGTTGTTTTATTCTACTCTACGACTTCCCACTCCTGTACCTTCCAGCCCTCTCTCTCTTGCTCTCTCCCCCTTTCCTCGCTTCCTGCTTCCATCCTGGGTTCACCCCCGCTGGCCGCTTCTCCTGTTTGTTTCCCCGTGTGATTCCTACTCCGCAGCGTCCGCTTACGCTGCTCCTGTTTCTTCCTGTGACCTCCATTGTGTCATCTTGGAGTTATTTTCCTGGATCCTGCTTCAGTATACTCCAAACTTCTACAGACCTGCTTCAGGAGTCATCCTCCATATTTGTGGGGTTTTTTGTGCCTCGGATGCTTTTTCCCCTGTTAACAACTGGCTGTCACGTGAGGGGGTCATCGTGAGTTTTCTCTGTAGATATTCACGGTGGCTTCTTTTCGAGGCAGACCGTATCTGCTCTCCAAAAAGAAGTCTCAATGGCAAAAACCGCGACAAAGGAGATCCCAGTACTCTTCATCAGGTGAGGAGGAGGAAGGTACTTTGGGGGAACCCTTCATATCAAGTGAGGAGGAGGACATTGCAGACCCTGTGGTCAATACTGTAGGGCAGTCAGTAATCCCTGATAGTCCACCAGGACTGCCTTCCCCACCTGAAGCCACCAGTCCAAATCAGCACTCTGACCAGGGACTTCTCCACCCAGCTGGAGGAGACCGCTGAGATAGCAAAACCAGAAGTCTTTCCAGGCTTCATGCAGATGGTTGAAGAGAGAGTCAACCTATCTGATGCCTGTGAGACTCTGGAGCAGAAGCAACAATTGAAACAAGTTTTCTTAGATTTTCAAGATCTCTTTGCTGTGGACTCGTATGACTGTGGTCGCACCGACATCCACACAATTCCCATGGACCCTGGCATGACTCCAGTGTTTGTGAAGCAATATCGCTTGCCTCTCGCATCAACGGGGTCCCTTACTGAAATAATGAAGAACCTTGAGTCCCGTGGGATAATCCGTCCAGTCCACATCACCTTCAGTAATCCGGTGCTGGGGATTTTGAAGCCAAACGGCCAGTGGAGACTCTGTACCAACCTTAGGGAGCTCAATAAACGGGTCCATACTTCCTGATGGCCTCTTCCCTACATAGACCAAGGGCTGGCCCAGATCCAGGGGTCACAGGTATTCACTGCAATAGACCTGACCAATGGGTACTGGACTGTACCTCTCAGTAGGGAGGACCAATACAAGCTGGCCTTCACCTTCGGGGGGGGCAGCAGTACACATGGACCCGGACTCCCTTCGGATACATCAACTCCGGCAATGAATTTAACATTTTTCTACATAAGGCCATGCCCGACCTGGGTGAGAGGGGTAACCTGGCCTATGTAAATGCTGTTTTAGTCAAAAGCTCAACTGTGGAGGAACACATAGCAGAGATCCATTATTTTCTGACACAGTTGAGGGCTTCCGGAGCAAAACTCTCCTTTCAAAAGGCACAGTGTTGCAGAACCCGTGTCAATTTCTTGGGGAATGAGATTACTCCTCAGGGTCTCTGTCCCCAGGAAAACAAAGTGGAAGCACTCCAGAAGTTAAGACCCCACAACTCTGCGGGAACTAAGGAGCCTCCTTGGACTGACTAATTACAGTAGAAAGTTCATTGAGGACTACGCAGAGATCACAAGACCCCTGATCCATCTTTTAAAGGGGGGTCAAGTGGGAGTGGGGTCCAGAACAAGCCGAGGAAGTAAGACAACTCAAAAGAAGCCTCTCGCAAGCGCCTTGCCTAGCTTACACTGTCAAAAACAAGTAGTTCTTCTTTGAGACAGGGTTCTCAAATACATGCTTAACTGCAGTATTATGCCAAAAGCATGGCAAGGTCAATAAAGTAATCTCCTATGCGAGTAAAACTTTATCCTCTGTGGAGGAAAAATTCAACGATTGTGAGAAGGCACTCCTGGCAACGGTGTGGGCATTGAGGAATTCCCACCCGTTTATCCAGGGGGAACACATCATAGTGGAGACTCCACACCAGCCTCTGCAATATCGCCAAAGTGACAGAATCCGGGCCGGAAATGTGAGTAATTCCCGAATTACTTCCTGGATTCTGTCAATGCAAGGCTTTCCTGTGGAGGTCAGATATGGCCAAAACAAGAAGAGTCCCCTCGCGCAAGGTCTGGCTGACTTGCATGATTGTGCCAGAGAAAACTGTCTCGAGGACGAAAGTCTTAAAATCAAGGACAACATGGAGGCATACCTTAATTCCCCACACAAAGTCTTTGAAGAAGACAAGTGTGAGGGAATGTCCACTGTCTATGTGGATAGATGCTCCTACCATGTTGACAACAACGGGAAAAATAACTTGGGGCCGGCGTAGGGAATGCATGGGTGAATTATGCCCCTGAACCCTCCGCTGGGTACAAGATTGGTCCCCGAAGTAGAAAATTGGCAGAGCTGTTGACTGTGCATCAATCCATCCTCACTGCTGTCCTGCACCAACTCCACGAACTGGTCATAATCACTGATTCAGATAATGTACGAAACGGGTTCGTGGAGGACCTGTTTAACTGGAAAAGCAGAGGCATGTTATGTGCTAATAACAAACCATTGAAACATGGGAAATTAATCCAAAATATTGATGATCTGGTCACCTTGAATGGGATGACCATCTACTGGAAAAAGATCAAGGGTCATTCTAAAGTAGAGGGACCAGACAAAAATGGAAATGACCTAGCTGATCAGCTGGCCACAACCAGAGCTATCCAAGGGGATCTACTTGAGATCGAGTCCCTGTTGGGGCAAATCCAGGTCACTGCTATCACAAGGTTCCAGACAAATGCTCACAATGAACTCTCAACTGCACAATGGAGTAAGGAGACCCCAGATGCTGATTTGATTACGGCTCAAAAAGGGGATCAAATAATTGGTAAGTTTTATCAACACATTGAGGACCCTGAGAACTTTCCCCTGACGGATACCGATTACATAGGGAAAGAGGACCTCAGGGTGTTGATGAAATGTCCAAAAATGTTCCGAATCCAAGACGGTTTGTTGGTAAGGAGATCCCTAGCTGGCCATGATCAGTGGGGGGTCCCTACCTCATTCCAAAGCCTGATGTTAAGTCACGCCCATGATGCGGCCACAGCCAGTCATAGGGGGTTTCATACAACACTTGAAATCTTGAGAGGTTGCATACTGGCCACACATGGGGAAGGACCTCGACCAATACTTGAAGGGGTGTCTTGTGTGTGCACAATTTCAGCCAACATCCCTCACACACTGTGCGCCTCTCCAAAAGAGGGGGATGACACTGCCATCGGCAGATTTGCAAGTCAATTTTATCGGGCCCGTGATTCGCTCCTCTAGGGGGAACAAGTACATGTTGACCGTGACATGCTTGTTTACTAAATGGGTGGAATGTCTCCCGGCCCCAAATTGCACGGCAGAAACATCAGCTGCCCTGATGATCAAGCACATCTTCTCGCGTTTTGGACTACCCCAAAGGATCGAGTCAGACCGAGGTAGCCACTTCACTAGCGAAGTAATGACAAAGATGTGGGAGATACTTGGGGTCAAAAGGAAACTACACATTGCCTACCAGCTAGCCTCTAGTGGTGCACTAGAGAGATACAACAAGACAATTGTGAGCATATTAAAAAAGTTGGTGGCAGATTCTGGGCCAAGTTGGGATGTTTTATTACCTCTTGTCCTAATGGCCATCAGATCTACCCCTTCATCTGCAACTAAAATGTTACCGTTTGAGCTGATGACTGGACGCAGGATGGTGCTTCCCCAGCATCTGCTCTACAGAACCCAAGAGCAGACATTGATCAATACCTCCACAACTTATGAGTATGTTGAAAATCTGCGAAAACACCTTCAACATGCTTTTGCCTATGCTCAGCGAAATCTAGAGAGATCTGCAGACAGCATGAAGACCCACTATGACTTAAAGACTACTAGAAAAGAATACCATGTAGGAGACCGGGTCTACTTATACAATTTCCAAAGGAACCAGGCCAAACAGCGCAAATTATTGCCTAGCTGGCGGGATCCTTTTGAAATTGTAGACAAAATTTCACCAGTCGCCTACAAAATCTGCATCCCCAAAGGCAGTTTGGCAGAGGGGGAAGATAAGTGGGTCCATATCAACTAACTGAAGTGTTGCCATCCTAGGCACAGTCTGCAGCAACTAGAGGATTCCTCTGGAACCCCAGGGGGGTCACTCCAGCTCCCTAGAATTCCAACTATAAAAATGATCCCATCTATATAATCAATAAATTGCCAATAGAAAAAATTGTCCTGATATGCCAAATGTATGTGTCTGCCTCACTACATAAATAGTGGTGGGGAAATGTCTACAAATATGCTTTTGCTTTCCAGTTTTCCTAGAACTGGAAACCATGGAGACTAAAACCAAGGAGGACCACCCAGGGACCGGAAGGAAAGATCCAAGGGGCCCGGGGTATCGCTCAATACTCTCATCAGGAATCGGCGAGGAGAACCGGTCGATCCACCATTGATGGGAGAAGCTGATGAATTTTGACATTTAGACCAGAAGGAAAAGAAGCTGATCATCCCAATCTCGTGACTTCCCCTTGATGGGCGGTCAAAGCCAAATCACGAGGGGGGGCTTGTGGGATGCACTGACCCACTATGTTCTGCCCTGCGACATCACTGTGTCCTGGTGGCACCACAACCAGCTAAATGGCAGCAAAAAGCCCTATGCGCGCTAAACCTCTGAAAATTGCGCTGTGAAACCAGAAAGTTGGCCGCCAATCTACTTTGCCTGTGTCAGTGGTGGAACAGGAGACCACACTACTGAAACCTGTCATTGGGCTGCCCACAGAGTGAAAATGGAAACTACATGAAAGGCGGTGTTTTATTGCGAGGAAACCCAAAGGTGCTCTGAAATCCTTTTTTCCTTGGTGGCTGAAATTACAAAATAATGGTTCCCATGCATCAGAAAATATCCAACATCTTTGCTGGCTGTTACTCATCACCTTATTTAAAGAATCCACATAAGCACACAATGTCAGGAAAAGCAGATTCCACCACAAGAATATCCACATTAAAAAGTGTGCTTGTCTGTAAAAATCTGTCAGAATGTGGGTGCAGTACCGCCGGCTGCCTGTGTGACAGCTGTCAATTAAGTACATTGGAACCTTAAACTTGTGCAGAAAATGAAATGGTTGAAATGAAGTGACTTGCCATCACAAAAGCAATATAGGTTGCAACTATTTAATCTCTATGTTTAAAAAGACTGGAATTAGAGATCTGTTTGCCTATTTTGAAAATGTAAATTTATTTGATCAAAGACAAATTGACCTCTGATGCCAGTCACAGAACTTCAAAGCAAATTCCACAGCGTGCCCCAAACAAAAGGCACCTTCCTTCTGCTCTCTGCCCCAGGAACTCCCATTCAGGTGTTAATGGAGAGGGGAGGAGATTTTGGGCCTGTTGCACTGGGGAGAGACAAGGGCTTCCTGGATTGAAAAGATATGCAAGTGTCAACAGAAGCCCCTGCTAGAGGAAAGAGGCGGGGATTGCTCTGAGCCACCAGGAACTTTTGGAGGCGGGAATAGACAGTTATGTGTATCCTTAAAGCACAAGAAAAGTATATTTATGAAAAGGACTGACACAGAACTGTGCGAAATTGTAAGAATTGTAAAATGACAGTATTGTTAATATGAAAATTCTGGTCACGTTTTAAAACTACTCAGAACTCTGTGCTATGTTCAGGGACACGACTACAGAATGTGTGGTTTTGTAGCAATTGTGGTGATACCAGAAACATGAAACTTCATATGACGGGGCTGGGATGACTTCTTGCTCCACCAAATCTGTGATATCAATATGCCATTGCTAGCAAGTTTGTAAAATTGTAAATATGTCTTGTATGAAAAATAGATTTCATGTGCAGAAACCAGGGGGAGGTTCTCCCTGGATCATAAATTACAGCGTCATCATGACACTGTTTTCTTCTCAAATCAAAGGAGAGGAAAGACCCTAACCAATAGAATACCTAGCGGTGTGCCTAGTATAATTCAGCATACCCACCCCTTTAGGAAATACATAAATAGAGATATTTTAGGACCTAGAGAGACACAGACATTCAACCACCAACCGATTGCTGGCGGAGCACTTTGCAAGAGAAATCCATATTCCATATTCCAGACTCCAGAATTTTGAAAGCAGAAAGGCCCATTTCCAAAGCTGAACTCTTCTCAGCTTGGCCTTTTAAAATCCAGAAAAAAGATTTTACCCCAGACCTCTAAGGGGAATAAAAGAACAGCCTGGCTGCGCTGTTGCTGCTTTCTTGCTAAGAATTCTTGCCAGAATCCAGATATCCAACCCAGTAGAGCAGAGCTGTGACCAGATAGCTGCAAACCAGAACCAACCCATCAGATCCAGTCCAATCCCGCTGTGCAGTGTCCAGAGTGCTGTGCTGAGTGCAGAACCAGAGCGCTTTGAGTCCAGTCCGGATTGCTAGCTGAATTCCTGTCCAGAAAGTCTCCCTGACCAGATCCCTGACGGGTCCATTCCAAACAGTGGTAGTGAGTATCCATAGCATAGGATTGTCCCAAGCAAATATATTATCCATAAGTAATCCTATCCAAAACCATTCCCTGATATCCAGAACTGCATTGTTAGAATCTTTTTGTCTTGCCTGAATTCTTTATCTCATCCCTATAGTCCTGTTGTAATAGTAGTGTTAAAAATCATCTTTGCGCTAATATATTTTCTGAAGAAAGGCGAGCGTCTCGGCAGGCCAAATCAGCCAGTGATATCCTGGGCTGGTGGCTGCGCTGTCGTGTAGTTGGCATCTTCATAGTCTACCCATAGTGTAAAGAAATCTTGTTTGTTAATTTAAAAAGTGAATCTTTATTTTGCTATTTTGACTCTTTCTAAAAAAAAACGACCTTCACAAAAACTTACACTAGAACTTCTTCACCGTGTATGCTAGAAACTAAATTCAAGTGTCAAATTGAAGCTAACATCCTCAGCTTTGCAACAACTGCAACTCAACTCCTTCAAGTTATTCCGCAATGTTGCTGCAAATTTTTCGTTTGGCTCAATTCTATCACGTGTGAAATAGCTGTTCTTTGCATCCGACCTCAGAATTAAGTGTTCAACCTGCTAATTACTCAATACTCATTGCTAGTGTTTGTCTGATACCATACACAGCGGCTCCCACTAGTATTGAATCAATTTTAGTGAATTAAATCCATTTTCAATGTTTTATCATTCATTCAAAGACAAATTCAAAACCATTTTGGCAAGTTGCAATCATTCCTGTTTTTCTCTGAGTTTGCTGGGGGAAATTGGGATTGATACTGTATTTGTTGAGTGTGTATTCCTGAAACATGTTTTCTCTCCTTCCATCTCTTCATACTGCATATTGAGGGGATTGAGTAGTGTGCAGGAGGAAAGAGTAATCACATTGCATTTTTGATTGAACCCACACAAAGTATTATTCTATGCTGCATTATTTTTCCTATCATTACGCCTTCTGAGTAAAGAGATTTATTGTGACATCACCCCATTGGTAATCATTGTATAAACCATTAACATAGGGTGACATGTATATATTGTGCAAATCCATAAAATAAATATTTTTTAACTTTGCAAAACAGCCTACTTCCTGGTTCAGTGTGACCGGGGGAGGGATTCAAAGAGAGGGGCGTGATATAAGGGTATATCATTCAGAAATAAAAGAACTTATAGACATAAATATATAATTAAGGGTTTCAATTGTGCATCCCACGCTAAGCGTTGACTTAGGTGAAGTGCCAGGTTGAAATCACTTACATATCGATCAAGTTTAATTAAAAATCAGGTGCCTATTAACCACACTTATATATTATAAAGGGGCATACTTTTTTTTATTAAAACCATTAAATATGATTTTTCTAACTGTTAATGTTATAACTTCTGTCTGGTTTCCAGAGGAAAATCAACATACTGTTGTATTTTCAACATTTTTGTAACCATTTTTCTTGCTATAGTCGTTCTCCGTTTTGTGAACTCATTTCAAGGTCTTAAAGAGGAAGTGACATCAAAGGAAATTATGAAGTGCAGTCTAAAGATGATATACCAGCAAATGAGCAACATAAGATTGCTTTTAAGGTCACTGACCTATAATGCCAGTTGTTTTCCATTGTGGGAACTATGTTTTCTCTCCAAACAACTTGTGTTCATTAAAGAATCCCACAAACATGGCTGTCATGGACGTCAGAAAGGGAGCACCTCCAGACAATAGGGACCCCACTTTGTCTCTTCAACAGTCACATGGAGTAGAATAGCGCCTGAACATCTACAGAACGGATCTGCTGCAAGGCTCAAAGATTAGTAAAACAAAAAACTGCAGTAAGGTACATGGTTCCCCTCAGATGGCTTGGAATGTGGCGCAATACCATAGTTCCCTCTAGTAAAGTACTTATCTGGGCGGCAAGCCAGGGCCAACTTAAGTAATTTTGGGGTCTTGGGCACATGTACGATTGGGGACTCCCTCCATCAAACCAAATGAATTAAGGGATCCAGAAAATCTGGTTGCGCTCCCCTCGTCGCGATCACAACCCATATCTTGATATGCTGCCTTGCAGCTATCAAGGTAAGCATGGGTAGTACTCACTTTCAGTCTCCTTACACTCGTCATTCTTGCTGTGATTTGAATTATAAACAAGTAACATTTAAAGGGCAACATTTGCAGTCCATGACAAGGGTACTTGTGTTCTAACATATGTACAGGACACATTCATACATAGCAGCCATAAGGAAGGTACACAACTGTAGTATACATCTAGGACACAGATCATATGAAAGTGCACACAATCCATAATAGAAATACGACTCAGATTAGCTGGCAAGCAAGGAAAAAGATACACATTTCTTAGCATAGACAGTGGATGCAGATTATAAGCTACCAGGAAGGTCTGTATCCAAACAGACCGAGATTAGAAGAGGGGCATGGTTTCAAGTCGTTGTCACGAGAGAGCAATGCAACAAGTTGCTGTGGTGTCCAACATATCAATGCTCACTTTTATAATAGAGGAAGCAACACTATAGCCAGTGAAGCCATGAGTGAAGTTAGTTTGAAGATCTTACCCTGAGAACAAAATTACTCTGAAGGGTGACAATTTTGAAAGGTTTAGGGACTGGTGATTTTGACAAGTTAGGTAATACGAGATTAAATGAGATCCCCAGGATCACACATTGATTAAGAGGTGACGTTGGGATTTGCACCCACTCTGCAATTTCTGCACTTTACTGCTTTCTAAAATAATCCCAATTTAGTGAGCTGACTTGGAATGTACACAAATAAGACAACCCAACATGACAATTGTTAAAAATAAAAGGTTATACAAGTGCATTATGCAAAATTGGAATGATTCTAGCTTCATTGTCTCCATCATCAAGGGAAGTATTTATATAATGTGATAATTCTAAGAATTATGTCACTGCTCCCCATGGGAGAATCCTCTCCTGTCAGGCTAGGGCAGTGCGACCGCTTCTCGCCTGACTAGGAATATTCCCAGCATGTGAATCCATGAAAGATAGCAATGCTGGAGAAATGGAGTTACAGGTAAGAAACTACTCCCTTCCCCTTGGGGACAGTGCAATGCAGGAGGGTATGTCAGGGGAGGATTCCCCTCATGGGGTTAGGGACGCTCATTCTATACGATCACACCCTTTTCCTGTTGCCAATACCATCCCTGACTTACACAACTGATACCTGACTTCACCTCTATTTTATTGTGACTCCAGTCTAGTCCCAACTACTGAGACAAGTAAGAACCAAGAAGTGAAGAGGATTACGTCTGGAAAAACAAAAAGAGACTCTGGGCCAAGTTTTCATTCACTGGGCCCTATAAAAACTGAAAGCAGACCAACATGGCCATTGAACTGGCCCAGCCAGAACCAGAAGGATGACCCGGCGGGGAGCTGGCTACAGTGGGTTCCAGGAGGCCAAATCGACCAGAGGGCAGAGGACCCTCATGCTGAGGAGACAATATTCCTGGGCAGACCTGCGGTGGCAGGACCAAAGTTAGAGAACAGTTGGCGAGGCAGTGGCACGACCTCGAGGGGGAGGTGGGCTGTGTGGTCCAACAACTGTGCTGATACTGCAGGGAGCCTTCAGCCATGGGGCTGCTGCAGAACCAGTGAAGCTAAGGAAGGCCGAAGGAAGCTGGGAAGAGACACCCACTGAGCCCAGGAAGGTCAAACACTGTTCACGGAGGTGCCCAAAGGTAACGGGGAGGACAAGCAGTCCAGCAGGGGCAAGAGCGTGATATGCTGGTCCCTACCTCAGGCCTGGTCAAGCAACCATAGAAACCACCTGAACTGTAATCAGAAGTACTAAATGTCGGGAGGTAGAGGCCCTCTATGCAGCGGCAGACATTAGTCCAACTGTTGAAGGGAGAAATATGCCACTACAGCCAAGCAGATAACCCTGGAAGCTACAGAATACCCTTACAGAAAAGTATAAAGGAACTGAGTCAGCTGATTGACAGTGTGAGAATGAACGGGCGGAAGTGAGACATTCTCCCGATTCAACAAGCAAGTCTCAGTACTGATAGAAGTAAAAGAGAACACAGAACTTCTAGGTTCGAGAGGAGAAGGGAGACTGGGTCCCCAGCTATTGATGTGTAAGAATGTGTGGAACTGTAAAATCTTGTTAATTTTATTTAGGAGGAGGGAGTCATCCTCCTAGACAAACTCGTACAGTCCTTCTTTGTTGTTCACAATTGTGTGGTGCTGGACTCGGCATTTGTACAATAATGGAAACACTCAAAAGCTTGACCACGAGTGGTAATTATGAAAAGAACAGTTTACTAACTAAAACCTCCATCAATTTCCTTTCTTCTCCTGCTGTCCCCTCTCTTCCCTCCACGGCTTCCTTGCCCCCCCCTGCTGTCTTCTCCTTGGCTACCTTGCCCTCTCCTCCTTCCTCTTCTGCCCCTCCTTGGGCTCTTCTACACTTCCCCAGGGCTTACCTCTGATTTGTACCCCTCTCCGGAAGTCTTTCAAGGGTGGCAACCTTCTCCATATTGCCACTCTCAACTCTCGCTCAGCTGTCAAACACTCCTCTGACATCTGCCGCCTCCTGGAAGAACTTGACCTCGTTGTCCTCGGTCTCACCGAGACATGGTTCACAGCCAGCTCTGTCACAAGCTTTGACACGCTCCTTCCTGATGGCTACAATGTCCTCTCCGTGCCCAGGTCAACCGCTCCAGAGGGGGTGAAGCCTTGATCTTCCCTGCGTGGATTCCTGCCTCTGTCATTCCTACACAGGCCTACTCTTTTTTTGAATGCCTCATCGGCAGGTTCTCTCTCTCTCCTAGCCATTCACTTACTGTGGCTACCATCTATCGGCCACCTGGTCATATCTCCTTCCTCTCTGAGTGGGTAGAACTCTCCTCTTCCCTCTTGGACTCGACCACTCAACTCCTCCTTCTTGGAGACCTTAACATCCACCTAGATGCTTCCTGTCCTTCCTCTGGACTCTTTCGCGACCTCTGCGACTCTCTCACTCCCTAGCCTCCCCTCTGGCCAGACTCACTCTGCAGGGCACACTCTGGATGTTCTGATCTCTACAGACCTTCCTCTTTCTATCCCTCTAGTGATCACTTTCTCCTTACCTCCCAGCTCACTTTCTCCACCCCTCAGGCCAAGCCAACTCCAGCACTGCCACTTACCTTCTCAGTTATCCGACCCATGAAGAGTGTGTCAGTTGAGGCTTTCACCGCCACTTTCTCAACTCCCCTTCCCCCTTTGGCTGACTCACACCCTGACACAGCCCTCTCCATGCTTCATTCAGCTATCTCTGATACTCTTGATGTTCTTGCCCCTGTCATGAGGATGCGCTTGAAGCCCACAGCCAAGTGCCACTCAGACCTCACCATCCTTAAACGCACGTGCAGGGTGGCTGAGAGGATATGGCATGCTTCCGGTACACTCTCTGACAAACTGGCCTGGCACCTGCTCCAAAGGCAATACCGTCTCTCTGTCCGCACCAAGAAGAGAGCCCACATACAAGTCTGTGTCTCTGCAGCATCTAACAATTCGGCCGAACTCTTTAAAATCTTTTAAATCCTGCTGCAGTCTCTACCTCTCCTGTCCCTTCGCAGGCCCTCTGCACAGCCCTGGCTTCTCATTTCATCTGTAAAACACAAGACGTCCTGTCCTCTCTCTTTTTCTCTCACCTGAGACAAGGTTTCTAGACAAGTCCGATCTTTGAAAGTCTCGTCAAAACAGGTTCACCCCTGTTCCTCCAAAACCATCTAGGACCACATTGACACCCTGGCCCCTGCTCTGGCTGACTTCTGCAACCACTTCTTCACCACTGGGGTCTTCCCTTCTGCCCTCAAGAACTCCCTTGTGCACCCTCTTCTTAAGAAACCCTCTACCGACCCGTCCTGCCGGCTAACTATTGCCCAATCTCCATCACTCCTTTCCTGGGCAAACTCCTGCAAAAGTTGGCCATCTCCAAGCTTAATCTTCACACTGAATCTGTTGGTTGTCTCCATGACCATCAGTCTGGCTTCAGAGCTGCCAGAAGCACAGAAACTGCTCTTCTGAACACCTGTGAAGACCTGCTCTCCAACCTTGATTCCAACACCCCGTGTCCTCATCTTACTTGATCTCTCTTGCCTTTGACACGGTCAACCATGCCATCCTGCTCAACCATCTCCGTGATAACCTAGGTATCACTGATGAGGCCCTGATTTAGCTGACCTCTTTCCTCTCCGATCGACCCTCCCAGGTCAAACTCGGGTCCTTCCTCTCATCTATCTCTTTCGAAGGGATTGTGTCCTCCGACGTATTCCTTATCTTGAGAGATCACTTCCAGCTTGCTGGAAGTGATCTCTCAAGATAAGGAATACGTCGGAGGAACATCCCATCAAAAGAACGTTACAAGGTAAGAAGTAACTTGTTCATCTCTACCTGTGGTGTTCCCCAGGGGTCTAACCTCTCTCCCGGCTTTTCAACCAATGCTTGGCACTTCTTGCCCACCGTATTGCTGCTCTCTGCCCCAACTTGCAGTGCTATGCGGACGACCCTCAACTCATTTTCAGGCTCCCTTCTGCCACTTCCTCACCATCTTTCATCTCTGACTGTCAGCTATCCAGGAGTGGTGTGCCGCCAATGATCTCTGCCTTAATCCCAGTAAGACTGAGATTCTCCTCATCGGCACACATGTCCCCTCCTTTCCTGTCGCTTTGTGGCCTGCCTCTCTTGGCCCTCTTCCTGATCCCACCGGTGAGCCTAAAAACCTTGGGGTCATCTTCGACTCCACACTCTACTTCTCTCCTCACATTTCTGACGTCTCTAAGAAGTCTCACTACCATCTGCACCTCCACAGGTATTCTTCCTTTCCTCCTCTTCCCTCAGAAGTTCACTGTCTCCAGGGCTCTGGTTCTCTGCAGGCTGGACTACCGCAACAGCCTCTTTCTAAATCTGCCTGCCTCTACTCTCCGCCCTCTGCCACTCATCCAGAACAGGACTGCGAGACTTGTCCTTGGCCTCAAGCCAGGGATCGTATCTCTCCAGTACTGAAATCTCTGCTCTGGCTCCCAGTGGCTGCGAGAATTAAGTTCAAAACCCTCTGCATTGTCCACAAGGGCTTCTGGGCCCTCAATACCTTCAACTCCCTCTTCCCAAATATCTTCCATCTCAAGCTCTTCGCTCATCCGCCTCCAACTCCCTCAGGGCCAACCGCTTGTCCAAGCAACAAGTTGGTGGTTGCTGGAGCCTCCCTGTGGAACAGACTCCCTGCCTCTCTGAAACATGAGGAGAACCATCTCCGTTCCGAAACCACCTCAAGTCCTTCCTCTTTGCTTCTGCTTTCTCTCCTCTGCTCCCTTGCTGATCTCCTAGCTGAAACTGCACTGGTTACCTGGCTACCCTCTGATCTCGGGCCCAGGTCCCCTCCTCGCCAGTTGCACACCTGCACTGCCCCCCTGGCAACCCTGCACGCGGGGACTGTTTCTGTATCCCTACAGCCCCCTACCAGCACTTGACACCTGATGTCTGCCTTTACCCTAACACTTGCCACCAGCTGGCTGCACTTGCCACTAGCTGGCCTCACTTTTTATTGGTCTTATTTATTTTATTTAAGTTTTTACAGCTATCATATGTACGGCATTGCCCCCTCCCCCTTTCCCTCTGCACTTCTCCCCTCCCGCGATCTCAATGTCGCCTGGCCTAGTAAGATCGCTGTCTGTCTTCCCACTGTTCCCACCTCCCTTGCCTCTTCGCGCCTTGAAACACTTCTGTATAGGTGCGTTATAAATGCCATATCATCATATCATATATCATACCAGCATGTTAGAAGGCAAACCTTTCCACAGAAGACAGCACAGTAATGTACGATGATTTGTCCAGGATCATTGTATCGTCTGCTGGCAAAGCCAGGATACAAGCATTAATTCTTTGCTTCCACAGTCTTGGACTTGGATACCTAATCGCCTTTCCGTGCTAATACTTTATGCTCATCATTGGAGGTGGCTGCCTAGGTTTTACAACTCCCCATCTGGATCGTCGCAGCACTGATGCTATGTTTCTTTTCATAGCAACCGCTATCTGGTGCAGGAACATTTCTGATTATAACACCTGTTGCGCTACAAAACAGAGTACATGCAGGTTTATCAACTTCAGACGTCGGAAAGGCTGAATTGGCCTGGCTGGAATTGGATATTGTATTCTTGCATATGAACACAGATCTCTGCAATGAGTGCTTAACACACTGATATATCTTGTGAACCATCGAAACACTTGCATTAATCAATATGCATTTCAACTTTGTCTATTGCACATGATCAATATTATCGCCACAGAAAGGTGAGTATGCTACAAAAATTGTGCCTTAGTGAATCACAGACTATATATAACAGGGTGCACAGAAAGCATTACAAGATGAATTGATCGGAGCAACACGTACTTGTTCACAACAGACAATCAATAGGTGTAAAGCCTTAGCAGCATGCCATAAAATATCCTGACAAGAGCTAATTAAGTTTGAAGAACAATGGGAACTGGTTTCTTTAGCTAAGGTGGCCCCGTGGAGCCCCCCTCCAAGATGCAGTGACATGGCAAGGGCTCCTTTTGCCCCTCCCCCCCGATAAAGTCGCCTCTGTGCCCACCTTCTCTTGCTGCACCGCAGAGGCTTCAAGACCACGCAAACATGCCAAACAGATGAACCAAATACCCCGTTTCCCCTGTGCTAAATGCAACGAGGGGAAACCGTGATCTGTGAAAAAGAAGATCCGATTTACGCTGGCTTTTTGTAGAAAGAGAGCAGGAGTACAGATGCCTTCTATGCCTCGCACCAAAAATATAACAGTACGTTAGAAAAGCACTGTGGGTATGCGGACATCTTGCTCGGGAACCCTTTAAGTTCTGTGGGACGAAATTAAGGTACCTTGAACTAGTAAGCCTGTGACAGCAATGTCTGAACTCTGCAGTGAAAACCTATGGCATGGACAGTTTCTTCACATTCAGAGACCTAGACACAACGGAATAGTGGTGTGAGCTGTAGGTGCAGGTGCTTACTGGTCCTGTTTGTTTCTTCAAGCTAAATTATTTGATCAATCCTGCACTGCTTCCACCGCCATCAAAGCAGTCAACCAATGCACTGTGTGAAAATATGTTGTGCAGATTGTGCCGTCTTTCATATTTGTTATGAATGTTGGTTGCTTTAAAAAGGCAAACAACGTTCAGTAGTGCTGAAAATGGAAAATATTTACTGGGGGAATCCTCCCCTCCTTGGAGGGGCGAGGCTGAGGGGCGTGGCTCTAGGCCAGGTCATCCAGTACAGTATCTCTTCCTAGAACCCAATCCTGGTGATTTACATAAAAGCAACAAGCATTATGGGAACATAAGAATGTCCACAATTTTACATTTGAAACATGTCTTCTAGTGATTCCGTAAGAAACTCTTCTGAGCAAATAATGGAAGTTGGGCTCTGCAGCTTTGATTGGTCACACCCTAAGAAAAAAATGTCTGTACATTGCAGGACACATGTACCAGTTTGGGCAGCTGCAGCAAGTATTGGAGGCTTTGGCTGTTTATGTATTCAGTTTCCCAAGGAGTGTCTGCTTGTTCAAACGTGGGTTGCTAGTGCATGTGCTAGGAGTATTCTGTTCTGAAGCAGAGTTATCAGACGCACAAGCAACCACACTTCCAAAGACCATAGAGTCTTCTGAAAGCCTCCTGCTCGTTAAAGCGAGGGTTGCATGTCTGTGTTATTACGAGGCTTCAGAGCAGATCGCGAGTGTCATGGGCAAGCCCCTGGGTCTGGGGACAGGGCAGCGCTCGAGCGCTGATGTGTCTTCCAGCCCATTTCCTGAGCTGGATGCCCCTAGTAAACTTTGATTTGGGAGCTATAATTTCATTTGGATAATGTTGTAACGTAACTAACGTAACTCTGCTGATGCTGTGATGCAGTGCGGACGTGGCATGGAGAGAGAAAAGTAAATAAAAGAGGCTGCACCCTTAAGGTGTCGGGTCCAGTAACAGCAAGCTGCATGGAGTGGTTAAATCCCTTGGAGTGCGCTTTAGTAGGCTGGCCAATACCGCAAGATGAAATCTCCTCTTCAATGCATGGCTCCTGGACAGAAGCTCTGTGAGTGTGCTGGAGAACAGGTTGGAAGCGGTATGCAGTGATTTTGTCAAATAGAAATAACGAATAGAAATAACGAATAACATTTATGTCTAAACATTTATAACGAAAAGAATACTGAATTTTATTGAATATATATATAAATCAAGCGGACACTCTGAAAGCATGCAAGCACTTTCTGTATACCAGGTCCATAAATTACATGCAACATGGCCTCATGATACTAGAGATGATTAAACTTTGTTTAACTAATAACTGTTTTCTCTTTGACAAAGAGTTCTTTATCCAGCTCCAAGGCACTGCTATGGGCACTACGTTTGCTCCCTCATATGCGAATTTGACAATGGGCTGGTGGGAGAAGTTTGTTGTTTGGCATCCCAGAAATATCAAACACACAGACAAAATAGCACTGTGGCTACGCTACATTGATGATCTGTTTGAGATCTGGGATGGTACTGATCAGGAACGGCTAGACTTCGTCAGTGTATTGAATACTAATGAGCTCAACCTACAATTTACTGAGAGCCACAGCAAGACAGATATTGTATTCTTGGACATTGCAGTCTCTGTGGCCCACGGCGAATTTACTAGCAGCCTATATAGGAAGCCCACCAGCTGTAATATTCCACTGCATGCGAAGAGCAGCCATCCCACAGCCTTGAAGTGGAGTATCCCGTATGGGGAATTTATTTGCATACGTAGAAACTGTTCCAACATTAACACTTTTGACAGTGAATGTGCCTTGATGGCTCATAGGTTCAAAAATCGTGGCTATCCGATTAAAGTACTGGAGAGAGCGTTTCTAAAAGCTAGGGACATGGACCATTCCCTACTACTGGTTTCCAATGCTGTCCAAGCCAAGATCGTGGATAATGCAGACACACGTCTGATTTTGACCTACGGTAATGGTGCCCAGAATATTCGCCAATACAGAAACACTGGCACGTTCTTAAGTTAGATGAACATCTTGGCGAGCTACTGGCATCCAAAGCAAACATTACTTTTCGTAGATCGTCCTCATTTAAAGATACCCTTGTACCCAGTTTCATGAGTCCTCTTCATGACCAATCAGGAGCCAGTTGGATGAACATCAAAAGACTGGGCTTCCAAAAATGTTCCAAATGCAAAGCATGTACCTATGCTGTTAACACTAATTGTTATTTACATCCCATTTTAGGAGAGAACATTAAGATTGTGTCTAGAATTACTTGTGAAACTGAATATGTGGTATACGTGTTAAACTGCCCATGCAATAAGTGGTATGTCGGAAGCACCAAAGGAAAACTAAAACTGAGGGTGTTACAGCACATTAGGGCAATCAAGAATGCTGATCTTATCCAATGGCCCTTCATTTTAAGAACCAACATGGAGGCAAACTAGAGGGTTTTACCTTCTTCGGCATACACACAGTAACCAAACCACTCGGAGGAGGTAATCGCGAACTAACATTAAGACAGTTGGAAACCAAATGTATCTTAGACCTCGAGACAAAAAAACCCAGAGGTCATAACCTCGATGAGGAAATATATACCTTCCTGGGTACATGAGGTTTTTTGTAGACTCTGTCTCTGGTTTGCATGGATTAGATTACATATGCATTACATTGCTGTCATTTTTCCCAAATATAGACAGGGCTATACACAGTTTTCGTCATGCCTCGAGCTATGGATTGTTTAACTGCATTTATGCTCCTTATGTATGAATATCTCTCTCACTCCATTATTTTCTGATTGAATAGGTGTTGACATATAGACATATATAATCATGGTCTGGGCTTTTTCTCTTTCAGATTGAGTGTTTTTAAACATTATTTTATCTTGTAGCTGTATAGGTTTTGGTACTTATTTTTAGTGGCCCTCAACACAGAGATTTTTGGACTTGTTTTAATCCATTCTACTGTTTAAATCTGTGATAATTCTCAATGGGTGCAACATCTAGGGATTTTAAACTGTATTTGTAATACTTTTTTTTAACAAAAAAATGCATGTATATGGGCTAATATTTAACTAATATGACTTATAGGCATTTTTATGAATATGGATATTCAATGCACATAGCACTTTATAACAAAGCAATATTTGCATGCACTTTGCACTTTATAAGAGGAAACTTTTCACCTCTTTAATTCTAACAACCAGCAGTCCATGCATGCACTGAAGACTCTGTGAGAAAAAACAAATCAATAGAGACCATCTTTATTTTAATACAATGAGGATACTACAATCCACATACTAATATCTGACTACAGAGCCTTACATTTATAGCTGAGTGCCATGCATGGACGGAGAGCACTATGCACTTTATTTTTTGCTGCTATGCTAATACAAATTATTGCTGCTAAAATGCAATTTGCACATATTTCTATTCTTGCGTATTTGCACAGCTCAATAAAATAGGTAACATTACTTTTGTGCCTTCTTTTTAAGTATTACCCAAGCCTGCTGTACGACACATATAGTTACAGCATCTAACAATCAGGCATCATACATGCAGTGCAGCATATTTCTGCTCGAGCAGGTCACAAGCATCACAGCCGATTTATACCTTGCTAAGGCTGCTTTCTTTTGATTATCTTTAGGCAGCCACGAGCAGTACTCGATCGTTTTCATTTCCACGTAATGTCATTGGACAACAGACACATAAAAAGACAGCATGTAAGAAACAAACGTCTTTCATGAAAGTTGTTTTATTTATAACAGCATCATTATTGTCTTTATTGCATAGGTTTTGAAATTGTGAATGTATTCTAAAACATTTCAGAATTGCTTTCTATGCTTTGAGTGTTAGTGGAAACTGTCTGCACTTTCCCATGTGAATTACATATTATTTAAGTGTTTAAAGATGTCTGCTTGACAAAACATGTAAAAAAGCGGCATTTAGCAGGTAGACGCTCTCTATGCACAACCAGAGAGTTGTCAGGGGTTAAATCTCAGTCCATCATCTGTGTTGTCTGTAACCTACGTGATCAAGCGGTTTGCATACCGCGAAACGCGTCATTTTTTATGGTTCCTTTTCCTGACTCATTTATACTAATAAAATAAACTGTGTTGCCAGAAAATACAGAGGTGTTTGTTTTCCTCTTAATCGCCGCAGGGATATTTCTCCCGTCGCAGTTGCTCCCTGGAGTGCATTCCAGAAGTTGCCTTTCCCTCAAAGCTTCATTTTGCTATATCTATATCTATATCTATAGTGGGAAAGGGATTGGAATGGCATTATAAATGAAGGGAAACAGGGGCTTGGGAGAAGGACCGCCCCCCACGCCTAAATAAAAATGTTTAGACGTAAATGTTGTTCGTTATTTTATGTAATAACTGGAAGAGGACTGTTTTTTTTTTTTGGATTAAGGCCAGGACCGTGCCCCACACGCACTGAAATTATTTTTACAAAAGAGATCCTGTACCTCACTTTCGCCCCTTTCTAGTGAGATAAATGCTCACAATGGCCCCTGGAGGGTGTGCAACTTTGCAGTTCAAACCAAAACACAGTTCTAGACCATAGAAAATTGAAAAAATATATATATTTATTTTAATTGTACCATATTACATTCTATGCTTTAAAAAAACATATACAGCCTAAATAGGGTTCCAATGTAAAACCTTTTTTTTTTAGTTTTGTAGAAAAAATGTTATCTAACATACATTGCCAACGTAAACTGTTCCATGTAATAATGTTGCCACAAAAATCTCGCCATGCAAAAATATCGCCGGAAAATGGCCATTTTTAGTGGCAACATTATTGCGTGGAACATGCGGGGGACACCCCCGCAACCCCCAATTTTTTATTTTTTTATTTATTTAAAAAAAAATTAAATTCTTTTTTTTTTTTGCCCCTGTCCCCATATATATGGTCACCCATATAATATCGCCACAACCTTTTCCCGGCGATATTATTTACGGCGACCATATATATGGGGATAATATTACCTGATACCACGTAAACTACGCACCAAATATTGACACAAATCAAAAAAAAGGGGGGGGGAAACAAGTGATAAATTAAACTGGTAACACCAAGTTCAGCACAAACGTCCTCCACCTAAATATTATCACTCGCTCAATTCATCAATACAAACACAAATGGGCAAAAAATACATTTACATAAAATCACATTAAGAAATCTGCAATCAATTCTAAGAAAAGCAATCAACGCTACAAGTAAAGCTCTATACGTGTAACATTTAGCTGCCTAGTACTTAATCCTTATATAAGTTAGGATTGCTCAGTAATTTTTTAATTATAGTTCGTTATTTTATGTTCATTAAAATCACATGTAACTGGTGGAAGCATCACCCAAATTACCTCTACAGTTCCATTCAACATCCATGGCTCCCTCGCCACCCTCGGGCCTGGCTGTTTTGTGAATGGCTAGAAACAATGACGTCTCTCAACAATTTGAAAAGGTGCAACACCAAGGTGAAGTCATGAAACTAGGGGCATGCTCTACAACACTTTGGGCAAATGGGCTAAAGCTTTCCCCCCACATAATAAATTCTTACATTTAATAACATTTCAAAAACTCCTATTCTCCATGATATGAGCATGAATACAGTTGCAGTTCCCAAATCTGTCTTTATATACAGTTAGTTTATTTATTTCTGGTTGTTAGAACAACCTGTATCCCCTAGTGTTCTTGGTATCTTAGAAAGTTGCTATGGGTTGGAAGTTACATTAACAATATGAATGAAATGGAAGACTATAAATACCAGAATGCAAAGTGTTGAAAACATGAAAAAGCTTTTTTTTAGCAGACATCCTTGGCAATCCCAAAGAGGGTTCCCATTGCAAGGAACCAGCGGCCACTTCTGTTCCAGAACTATGTGGATGTAGGGCAGGTGTGGGGGGACGGTCAGTGGATCTTAGTAAGGTGAAGAGAAGTGCCCCACCTTAATAGGGTGAGATCTAACACTGTTTCAAGAGGGCGGAAATGGCCCATTTGACCGAATTTAGGCTGTACAAAAGGATTGTACAACCAAAAATTTGGTCAAATGGGCCATACGGTTCCATTATAGCGAACAAGGGGAACAGGGGTTGCAGGGGTGTCCCCCGCTTCTGGGACATTAGAAGCGTGGGACTTGAAATAAAACATTTAATTAAAAAAAAAACAGAGTAAGGGAACTGCGGCTTCAGTTCTCACCCGCGTTGCAGAGACAGAACGGACACTGCAGGGACAGATGGAAAGCGGATGCTGAAAAGTAAGTGGGGGTATGGTGGGGATCCATAGGGGTGTGATGGGGCATGGATTGGTATGATTTTGCCCACAGCAAAATTGGGTTCGCAGCGAAATTCACTACGGTCTTCCATTGCAAACAATTATGCCATGGTCAAATCCTACCAATACAAGAAGGCAAGAGGAGGTTGACAAAGCACTTAAGGGCCAAAGAAAAGGTTGTTCATAAGATAATATTCTACAGCAGGACCCATGGTGCACATTAATCAGCCGATGATTATTACATAATAAGTCTCCACTAATTAGCTGTTGCCCGCAATTTAAAGGACCAAGTTGACAAAACGATTTGAGGCATTTGAGGCATGCTAGCGGTCCACACGAAAAAGACCAAAGCCCAAGAAGCATACATAACATGCCAAAGACATTCCGTCAGTAGTAGTACTAACCTTCCCTATTGCAGTGGAGGAGACTACAGTGAACATAAAGAAAAAAAGCTGGGCCATTGCAGGTGGACATAAAATCAGCACAATACTCTGACTGAGAAGTGAAAGTGAACAAGTCTAGTAGACCAAGCGCAAAGAGTAATGGGCGAAGAAGCAGTGACGGAGTGAAGGGCAATTGGGGTGCTTGCCCCTCCTGGCTCCTTCCTGGTGCGCCCCACCCAGGCTCCCACTGGGCTGGCGGCGCTCCACTGAGACTTGAAGCATCCGCCGTGATTGTGATGTAGACGTAAAACACTGCGGCAGCCCTGAAAACGGAAGGAAACGAGGGGTCGAAAAGCAGATGCTAAAAACACATTGCCCAAGCAGCAGGTGCTCCTTTGGGAGATGTAGGCGCTACTGGTATACACAGCATAGGGTGATGAGATTTTACCATTGCCACCCACTGAGGACTGCACTAAAGACAAGGCCTGGTGTAATAATATCCAACTTGCCCTATCCATCAAAATTGCCCTTCTACAGGCTAAGATGGAAGCTAAAAAAGCTAACCTTACCGCCAAAGTGAACCTCGATAGCAAAATAGAACACCTCTCCCAACTGCCCCCTCTTCCACTTCTCTCCAGTCACTGAGGAGGAAGTAGTCAAGATAATTGCTAGCCTTAAACCATCCAATTGCAAAGGTGACCTATGCCCCGCCTCTGTCATCAAAGACAGAGCCAAAGATCTAGCTCCTCTTATCACCGCACTGATCAACTCCTCTTTTAAGAATTCAGTGGTCCCCAACAACCTCAAAGAAGCGTGGGACCTCCCCCTTCTCAAAAAACCCAACCTAGACCCCAACACCCCCACGAATTACAGACCCATCACCACAGTCCCCTTTCTACTCAAAATATTAGACAGAGTAGCCTACCTCCAAAAATATATATAAATAATAAATAATTAAATCAGGTAATCTCCCTTAGTTTTTGTTAATGGGGGGTCATAGTCTCGGCACGGGAGAACAAGGCACACAGCACTTATACTAAGAAAGACTAATGACTACCCCTCTCATCGTCCAGGCAGGTTGG
This sequence comes from Ambystoma mexicanum, assembly GCF_040938575.1. NCBI lineage: Eukaryota > Metazoa > Chordata > Amphibia > Caudata > Ambystomatidae > Ambystoma > Ambystoma mexicanum. The sequence goes on from NC_090932.1 coordinate 1,267,238,362, forward strand.
GTAAAGTGATATATCTGTTAGTCACATTTGTTTATAATGCAAATCTCCTATTGCTAAACCAGCGTACATAACCGTCTTACTTATACACTTTCACAAAATACAAAACATTACAAATCAATAGTCATAAATGTGTCTACATCAATTTATTGTCAAAGGCACATTTAGAAAATTAAAAAGAGAAAAGAACGATATATAGATATCAATCAATAAGTGCATAATCAGCTGAGTCTAATCTTAAAAACATGATAGGGGTTAGTAATTACCTACCTCCAAATACATCAACATTTGGAAGACAATAACCTCTTAGGCTTGCGACAATCCGGCTTTAGACCCAGGCATGGGACCGAAACAGCCCTCCTGGATTTAAAAATCCAAATGGACGAAGCCAAAGACAAGGGCAACTTGGCCATATTGCTTCTGTTGGATCTCTCCGCTGCCTAAGACCTGGTTGACCACCAGATCCTCACACAACACCTTGAGTTGGCTGCCGCTTTTTCTCAGAATGCCACCAATTGGATTCAGTCATTTCTGTCTGACAGGTCGACTAGGGTCTTCGCCCCCTCGGCGGCTGCTGATCCCATCCCAATCCAATGTGGAGTTCCCCAAGGGTCCTGCATCTCCCCCACTCTTTACAACATCTTCACTAAGCTTCTCTTTGACCGTCTTGACAATCTGGGTGTCAGCTACATTAACTACGCGGACAACACCCAGATCCTCATCACACTCACTGGCTGCTATGAAGAAGATGTTGCAAAGGTTAACGAAATGTATCTAGAAATTCAAGCCTGGATGGCCACACACAGTCTCTGCCTCAATGACGATAAAACAGAACTGCTTATCGTAGGCTCCCAGGCCCGCCTCAACAAATTGGACTCCAGGTACCAATCTTTCACCATTAATGGCAACATCATAAAAGTTTCCAAAGAGTTCAAAACATTAGGTGTGTACCTCGATTCCGCCCTTTCACTAAAAAGACCAATAAATGCCACCATCTCTTCCACCACCTATACCAACAAACTGATCAACACCTGCAGACCTTTTCTTTCCACCGCTAGCTGCCTCACCTTATCTAGAGCGCTAATTTTGTCCAAATTAGACTACTGTAACACACTTTTTCTGGGCACCACCACTAAAAATCTGAATAGACATCAGATCCTTCAAAACAACGTCTTAAGATGTGCTCTTAACCTCCCGCATAAGGCTCACATCTCCATGGCCAGCAAAGAAGTCCACTGGCTCCCAATTCGAGACAGAATCAAGTTAAGAACCTTGGTCATCACTCACAAGTGCCTGTCACTGACTGCCCCACCCTACCTATCAGACAAATTCTCTAGACACAGTACCACTAGACCCACCAGAACTCCCTACCTGCACCAACTAAAGGTTCCTAAATTCAATCTAAAAACAGCAGGAGGTTCCAGCTTCCCTGTTCTTGCAGCTCAATGCTGGAATACACTCCCTCTTGCAAACAGAGCGGAAGCTTCCTTCTGGCCATTCAGAGCCATGGTGAAATCCTGGCTCTCTACCTAATCACGCTGTCACACGACTACACACCGACCACTCACTCCACCAATTTCTACCGTATGTCTTAACTCTCTCTTGTAACGGACCACCTTGTAACCTGGTCCCTCACTTGCTATGACACTTATCTCATGCCATTTACTGTATATTTTTGATTGAATGTATGTACCTTTCTGCTTCGCATAACTATATGTAACCATGTTGTCCTCATGATTATGCGCCCAGCTACCTGAGGGTTCGGACGCGCTCTATAAATAAACGAAACTAAACTAAGCTACAGTAAAACACAAACAGGACTTGGATAAAACTGTACTCCTATTTCCATGTCGCTGGCCTGTTGCCGGGGGTGTGTTCAGGCACATACCTCTAATTGGAGGAGAGCGACCAGGAAGGGGAAGTGGGAGGAAATGTGGGCATGAAAAGCCTTCACGCATAGGACATTTCTGAGCGATTTCTGAATCGCATCCCAACAAAAACTGGGAATCCATTCCCGGGATGGGGGTTCTTTAAATTAAAAAAAGTCTCGGGACCCCGGGGCAGAGGGCAATTTTTGACATGATGCCTACCCCCGGAGCACCAGGATAGGCCCAGCACCCCCGGGAGCAGGCATCATGCCCTCGGGTAAAAGCCCAACGGCCCCTAATAGGGGCTCTTTGGACTTTGTCCTGGCGCCTTTGGCGCCAGGCTCATGTTGGACATCAGTCCTGGCGCCATAGGCGCCAGGCTCATAAAAGAGGGTGTTTGGTGCACTTACCTGACGCAGACCATGCTGCATGAAGCCTCAAGCCAAATGAGGCTTAGGAGGGACTATTTTATTAAAGGAACTATTTTACTTAGGTGGGGACCGTGGAAGAATACTTACCTGGAACTTCTTCCAAGGCTATTTAAACCACACCCGGACTTCCACACGTGCTTCACGTTGCTCTGCATCTAGCAGCTGAACGCTCACCGTGCCTGCTCCTGCATCTTGCCTCCAGCCACGCCCGCCTCGATCTTGGGATACCTGAAAGGAAGGAAGGGAAGAGAAAAGGTGAAAACCAAGAACTTAATCTAACTTCCTACCTGTGTCCGGAACCATCACGCCAGCGATCCTGAAGATCGCGCTATTTTTTGCAGCGCCGCGCATCACTCACCTCCCTCGTGGGCTCTTCACTATCCACCGCGACCTTCTGGGCATTCCGCCACATCTCTGCACCTACAGGGGAGAAGAAGAGACAAAAGGTGAGCAGGATGAACAAATGAGGAAAGCCTGATTTTCCGTCACAAGACTTACCTGGCCATATTTGACGGAACCACTCCTCATTTCGGGTCGGCGCCACTTCTTGGCCTGGTACCGCACCCCGGCCCCTAAGGGGAAAAAAGAAAGACGTTACTAGAGTGATTTAAAGACATTTAGAGGGATCATTTTATCACAAACCCACCTGAGTTATCTCCGGCAATATCCCTCGAAGCATCACTTCCGCTCTGCACCTGAAAATAAGGACAGATCGCAGGTTAAGAAAAGCAAACAAAGAGAAGACTCTACTCTGGAACTTTTTAAACTGCATACTTACGGCATTTCGCCTTCCGAAACCAGTGAAGTAACTGGTCAAATACGCACCCCTGCACCAGAAGCAGGATGAAGAGCTCATCCATTCAAACATTAAGGTGAGCCTTGATTGGGGATTTCGGAGGTGGTCAGAAAAGAGCAAAGGGGAGGTGGGAAGCAATCACAATACTCTGCAGCCAGTTAATCCCCTTTCTCCACCTACAGAAAGATTTTTCTACGGGCCAGACAAGTCAGATTTGGGGGGTCCAGTTCAGTCGGTGTTTCGAATTCTGCGCATCACGCTTGAAGAGGTCGCAGCAATCCAGACCAGGTCAGCGCCTCCGTGGGAGCCAGGTGAGCGTTACAGAACGCGAAGCCATCCTACAAATTCCCACCCAGGCGCTATGGAAACTTCTGAGACTGATATGTTGGCCCAATTACTGGGGGAATTACGGGCCGAAGTACATGCCGCTCGTCAAGAGACTAATGCCCTCAGGAGGGAAATATCGTATCTAAGGAATGCACTGATGACCTGGCTAGGCAGGTATTGCAAGGTCAAGCTGGGCAAACCCCTCTACCTGGTTCCGGGGGGAATTCTGTTCCTGTGGCTTCAAGTAACCCTGTGCAAATCAATCTACCTGGAAATATGCCGCTGGCCCCACCTGAATGCTTTGCTGGGGACCCCAAACGGTTCGCCGTATTCATGAATCAATGTCGTTTGCACTTCCTATGCAGACCTGGGGCCTTCCCTAATGACCAGACCAAGGTAGCTTTTGTGCTGTCATACCTTAGCGGCTGTGCTGCCGATTGGTCAGTACCACTGGTAACTCAAGATGACCCAATCCTCCGGGATTTCCAAGGATTTCAACCAAGCATGGAGAGATTATTTGCTCGACATTCTCAGGGACAAGCTCTGGATGATGACCTTCTATCCCTGCGACAGGGCAACCAAGACCACCTCTCCTAGATAGCAACCTTTAACAGACTAATCGTGGAAACTGGGTGGCCAGAGGATAAAAGAATCACATTATTCTATCGGGGTCTACGCGGAGAACTTAAAGATGTCTTGGCCCAAGTTGTAATCGGCCCCAAGAATGCACAGAATATATAGACTTAGTGGTCCAATTGGATCACAGGCTCCAAAACCGAAAAGCGGATCGGTCCAAGTTTGAAACCCGGGTGTTGGTCAACACCCACGTCACTCCCAAGGGTGCCGATGTCTCCGAGCCTATGCAAATTGGAGGGGTTAGAGGACCTTTAACCCAAAAGGAACGTGAAAGGAGGCGGCAGTTAAAATTATGTCTTTATTGTGGGAACTCTGGACACTTTCTACGAGATTGCCCGGCAAAACCGCCCAAGAAGGTGGTAGGAGCCGCTGATAAAAACCATGAAGACTCTGTTTCGGGAAACGACTCCGCCCGACAAGCGTAGGGATCCGCTTGCCGAGCTTGAAAACTAACTCTCAGACCTCACATTTCATTGTGCCAATGGTTCTCGTAGATCCGGAACAGCCTAAGCGGTTGCATGCAATAAAGGCATACATCGATAGTGGGGCTATAGGAAACTATGTGGATCGTGAATTGGTCTCTAGGATTAACCTCCCTCTGCGTCCAAAAACCACCAAAGATGTCATCACCACAGTCGATGGAACTGAAATTGCCTCAGGACCGGTAACACATTCCACTACTGAGGTGACTCTTATTGGTCCGGACGGCCATCGGGAGGCAGTTGTGTTTGACGTAATCAAGGCCCCACAGTTTCAGGTTATTCTTGGAATTCCTTGGTTAGAGACACATAATCCTCGAATTGATTGGCGAGTAAAGAGAATAACCTTCCCGGATTGTGCACAAACCTGCTACCCAGAAAATCTGAAGATTAGTCTAGCATCTGTAACCTCTGTCTCCATGCAACTACCTCCAGAATACCAAGACTTTCAGGACGTCTTCCAAAAGGAACAGGCCAACACGTTACCCCCCCACAGATCGTACGATTGCCAAATCGATCTGGTGCCCGGTGCACAACCCCCTTGTAGCAGGATTTATGCCCTTACTGAACCTGAGAACCGGCATTTGAGACAATATTTAGATCAATACCTAGCCAATGGTTTCATTCGCCCGTCAAAGTCCCCGGCATCCTCGGCTTTGTTCTTTGTGCCCAAAAAAGAAGGGGACCTTAGAACTTGTATCGACTACCGCACATTGAACCAGATAACGGTTAAAAACCGTTACCCTCTGCCTTTGATCCCTGAACTCCTTGACCACGTGAAGGACGCTTGCGTATACACCAAGTTAGATCTCCGGGGGGCTTATCTGGTGCGAGTAAAAGAAGGCGACAAATGGAAAACGGCCTTCCGTATAAAATATGCTTTATTCGAATACCAGGTGATGCCTTTTGGGTTGTGCAACGCGCCTGCTGCCTTCCAATTCTTCATGAACGATGTCCTTCGGGAACTTATCGATGTTTGTGTTGTCGTATATATGGATGACATTCTTGTGTACTCCTCTTCGGAATCTGATCACAGAAAGCATGTCCGGCCCGTCCTTGAGAAATTGCGCCAGCACAAACTGTTTGCTAAGCTGGAAAAGTGTGTTTTCCATACCACCGAGGTGGAGTTTCTTGGATTCATCCTGACACCTAATGGGGTCCGAATGGACTCACGGAAAGTGGAGGCCATCCTCAAATGGCCATCTCCTAGCTCGGTAAAAGGGGTCCAAAGCATGCTTGGTTTTGCCAATTTTTATCGCAGATTTATTCCGGAATTTTCACGTGTAGTACAACCCATCACTGCACTTTTGCGGAAAAATAAACGGTTCGAATGGACCAAGGAAGCCGAACAGGCCTTTCAGGAATTGAAAGCTAAATTCACGTCTGCACCTATTTTGAAGCACCCGCGTCCCGATCTCCTATACATAGTCGAAACCGACGCGTCCAGTTTAGCCATGGGAGCTGTCCTGTCTCAGAGAGACCCTGAAACCAACCAACTGCATCCTGTAGCATTTTGGTCCAGAAAGTTCTCACCGCCTGAGGTAAATTATGCAATTACCGATAAGGAATTATTAGCCATTAAGTCCGCCTTTAAGGCTTGGCGGCATTATCTTCTTGGCGCCAGGCACACCATCACAGTGATCACTCATCACCGAAATTTACAATATTTAAAGACTGCGAAGGCTCAATCATCACGTCAGCTCCGATGGGCTTTGTTCTTTGCTGAGTTTGATTTCGTAATCACTTACCATCCCGGCTGTAAGAATGGCAAAGCAGACACACTATCTAGAAAAGGAATGGGAGAAATAGACACTAATTCAGAACCTGTGCCGATCATTCCCGAACAAAGAATTTTGGGATTAACCTCCTTACAAACCTTTGAAGACATTCAAGCACGAGTAAAACAACTCCTGGACTCTACCGCCTTGCAGGATTGGATCCAAAGGGGGTCTTACTTTTCGGTCAACGATGGCCTACCTTACTTCCAAGGACACTTATTTCTGCCTGAAAAGGAATTACAAGAACTGGTTATTTCCCGTCATCATGATACCCTGATGGAAGGACATCCAGGCATTGCCAAAACCGAGGAAAAAATTAAACGACAATTCTGGTGGCCTTCCTGGCGAAAGGATATTAAATCTTTCGTGATGTCCTGTGGAGTTTGCGCCCAAAACAAAGGCCAAAAGACAAAACCCGCCGGTCTTCTTCAGCCTTTAGACATTCCACCAGCGCCTTGGCACACCTTGTCACTAGATTTTATCACGGACCTGCCCCCTTGTAATGGATACAATACTATTCTGGTTGTGGTGGATCTATTTTCTAAAATGGCTCATTTTATTCCGTTGAAAGGATTACCTTCAGCTTCTGTCCTTGCTAAGGAATTCCTCGAAAATATCATCCGCTTGCATGGATTCCCGTCCATATTAGTCTCCGACCGGGGAAGCCAGTTTATTTCACATTTTTGGAAAAGGTGTTGTCAACTGGCACAAATCGACGTAAGACTCTCAACCAGCCATCACCCACAGACCGATGGTCAGATGGAGAGAACGCACCAGACCCTTGAACAATACCTACGGTGTATGTTGCACCAATCGGAGGGTAATTGGAAGGATTTGTTATGGGTGGCCGAATATGCATACAATAACTCGGTGCACTCTGGAACTGGACAAAGCCCCTTTTACACCCTATATGGACATCACCCTCGTACTTTAGACCTGGACTCTCCTCTGAGCCTTGAAATGCCCGCAGTAGACCATTTGCATTCCACTATAACTCAAGCATTCAAGAATGCAACTGCCCATTTGCAACAAGCGAAAGAGAAATACAAGAAAAGTGCAGATCTGCATCGGAAGGAGGCGCCTATATACCAAATAGGAGACCAAGTATGGTTGGCTACCAAACATTTATTGCTCAAGGGACCTCGAACTTTTAATCCAAGGTATTTGGGCCCTTATCCGATCAAAGCTATCATTAATCCAGTGGCAGTCAAGCTCGATCTGCCAGCTAACATGCGGATTCATCCCGTTTTTCATGTGTCACTTTTGAAACCAGTGCAACCAGATTAATAAAGCCACCAGAACCAATTCAGATAGATGGGGAGCCTGAATTCGAGGTGAAGAACATTTTGGATTCTAAAATTTCAAAATCAAAACTTTTCTATCTAATTGATTGGAAAGGGTACGGGCCTCAGGAAAGGTCTTGGGAACCCAGCGACCACGTACATGCACCTCGGCTGGTAAAAAAGTTCCATCTGGATTTCCCAAACAAACCGAAACCCCCAGAGGGAACGACCTTGGGAGGGGCCTTGGGGGGGAGTGCTGTCATGATGCCTACCCCCGGAACACCAGGACAGGCCCAGCACCCCCGGGAGCAGGCATCATGCCCTCGGGTAAAAGCCCAGCGGCCCCTTATAGGGGCTCTTTGGACTTTGTCCTGTCGCCTTTGGCGCCAGGCTCATGTTGGACATCAGTCCTGGCGCCATAGGCGCCAGGCTCATAAAAGAGGGTGTTTGATGCACTTACCTGACGCAGACCATGCTGCATGAAGCCTCAAGCCAAATGAGGCTTAGGAGGGACTATTTTATCAAAGGAACTATTTTACTTGGGGGGGGGGGGGGGGGAACCGTGGAAGAATACTTACCTGGAACTTCTTCCAAGGCTATTTAAACCACGCCCGGACTGCCACACTTGCTTCGCGTTGCTCTGCATCTAGCAGCTGAACGCTCACCGTGCCTGCTCCTGCATCTTGCCTCCAGCCACGCCCGCCTCGATCTTGGGATACCTGAAAGGAAGGAAGGGAAGAGAAAAGGTGATAACCAAAAACTTAATCTAACTTCCTACCTGTGTCCGGAACCATCACGCCAGCGATCCTGAAGATAGACATTCTTTAAAAGCATTGCGCTACTTGTTGCAGCGCCGCGCATCACTCACCTGCCTCGTGGGCTCTTCACTATCCACCGCGACCTTCTGGGCATTCCGCCACATCTCTGCACCTGCAGGGGAGAAGAAGAGACAAAAGGTGAGCAGGATGAACAAATGAGGAAAGCCTGATTTTCCGTCACGAGACTTACCTGGCCATATTTGACGGAACCACTCCTCATTTCGGGTCGCGCCACTTCTTGGCCTGGTACCGCACCCCGGCCCCTAAGGGGAAAAAAGAAAGACGTTACTAGAGGGATTCAAAGACATTTAAAGGGATCATTTTATCACAAACTCACCTGAGTTTATCTCCGGCAATATCCCTTGAAGCATCACTTCCGCTCTGCACCTGAAAATAAGGACATATCGCAGGTTAAGAAAAGCAAACAAAGAGAAGACTCTACTCTGGAACTTTTTAAACTGCATACTTAGGGCATTTCGCCTTCCGAAACCAGTGAAGTAACTGGTCAAATACGCGCCCCTGCACCAGAAGCAGGATGGAGAGCTCATCCATTCAAACATTAAGGTGAGCCTTGATTGGGGATTTCGGAGGTGGTCAGAAAAGAGCAAAGGGGTGGTGGGAAGCAATCACAATACTCTGCAGTCAGTTAATCCCCTTTCTCCACCTACAGAAAGATTTTTCTACGGGCCAGACAAGCCAGATTTGGGGGGTCCAGTTCAGTCGGTGTTTCGAATCCTGCGCATCACGCTTGAAGAGGTCACAGCAATCCAGACCAGGTCAGCGCCTCCGTGGGAGCCAGGTGAGCGTTACAATTTTCCCCAGACTGTCATGGGAAAACCGGTATGTCTGGTCACCCCAACGCAGCATGCAGAAAATCTAACTACATCATGAGGATCCTGTAATGCCACTATTATCCCATCAGAGCAAAGAGTGTGATTAATAGAATGTGTATTTGAGTATATCTATGTACTTAATATTCTAGCTATCATCAACACCTGAACATGAGGTATTGCAAATTCCAAAAAGCACTTAGGGTGACCTTTAAGTCGCATTGCATAATTTCACCCCTGCTCCTTCAAGAAAAGGGACCGCCCATGGCAATTAGAAGAACACATGGGAAGTGTTTATTACAAAACTCTCATTTGTGTGTTTTTTTACAACTTCAGGCCAGGATAAAAACGTATAAATGCAGATCGCAGCCCTTGCTGCATGCCTGGCCTGGGGTGATCCGTTTGGCAAGGGTATAGGCACTGCAGCAGCGCTTGGTCCTCCTTGCTCCAGCGCCGCCTCTGGTTTCTGCTTTAAATCGCACCGTTCTGCAAATGTTAATGTGCCCAGGCTGAGACCCAGCCGAGCCGGCTATCTGGAGCCGACGCGGGTGGACAGTCAGGCTCGCAGCGCACATTTGCTATTTATGCAGCAAATGATCCATCTGGCCAGAAACAAGCATCCACCTTCCTGCCCGCCCACCAGCCCCCCTGAGACCAGTTTGTTACGTGTGAGCATTGTGTGCTGCGCCTCTTCCCTGCAGAATCGGTGAGTACAGCCATCTCTCAAACACACACTGACATAATGACTGAACCACAAACCCAACAGGCTTTTTTGAAGCAGCTGGCGAGAAGGACCGTTTTTTTACCGGAAATGTTCATTCACTTTGGTTGACCCCTTTCGATGCCAGCTTGCAGTGTGTGATCATGCATTCATTTTAAATAATATATTATAATTAAATATTATTAAACAGTTTTTTTTTATGCCTGTGCCGTGGAATATTCGACGCCAGCCTCTGCTCCTCTGCAAAGAAATTGGGCTTGGAGAAAATGCTGACCCGTCTGCATGTGCAGAAATACAACAGTTTAGGATGCATAATAGTTTTGGGGCGAGCAGCCGATCACTGCAATACATCAAGTGCCCGAGCTGTCACCAGGACTTGATTGCAAGTAAAGCAGGCGCAGAAAATCTAAATGATAGGTTTCCTGGAGCATATTAACTTCATATAGCAAATATGCTGCAAGAGGCCTGAAATGCATAATGCAAAGGTCACTGGTGTGGCCTAGGCCGACCTATACAATCAGGAATCACACAGAGCCGCAGTGTGTTTAACCTTCCTTTATTCTTGATGTATATGAAACTGAAACTGCTTCCCTCATTCCTTCCCGCACCCTTGTGGGGATTTAACTGTTTCTTGCCCCGCAACTTCTCCCCCTTGCTTATCATGAGTTCTCAGCTCACATTTGTTCAATCAGCCGGGATGGTCTCTTCACCAGTCGGTGTGGTCTTCCCGGTGATTTGCGGGTCTCGTCTGGTCTTTTAAACAATTAACAGTGTAGAGGGGCACACAAATGTCAATAATTTCGAGGGAAGTATAATTAAATTTCAGAGATTGTTTCAGTATTGTTTAGGTGCCACAGATGCTGATCTTGGGCTACAAGATTGGTTTGTCAAGAGAGAAAAGGTAGGTTCCACAAGATCAGTGGAACTAAAGCTCTGTGCACACTTTTGTAGCAAAAACAATGCTAAGTAAATTCAAATACAATTAAAAATACAAGATTTAATGATGTCAAAGTTAAATGAAATATAAAATCAAATAGCTTCAAACGTTTTTCAACACATGATAACCGTATTAGGAAAATCAAATACCATTTCTTGGTATGAGCTTTGTTACAGTGTTCCCAATTTCACACAGGATAACAAATACTTAAAAAAACAATTGAATACATAAATTAACGGTTCACAAAGTGGGTTGATTCAAATAAGAACAAAGTGGTTCTAAATCCATTGGTGAGATGCCTTCTGATATACATGTAGGTGTCCTTAATTGTATATTGTGTCTCTACACGATGCGTTTCGGGCCAAAGTGGCCTTCATCAGGTGTGGACAATTCAAAAGTTCAAAGAGTTCCTAAAAAATAAATATGAAATATTGTCAGTCTAACTGTTCGATTTGTCATTTGGACTACAATTCTTTTGTTCTTATTTTGTAAAAAAACAACTAACCTTGGCGTGCTGGCGATGTGGCCTAACTAGTGACAGTAAAAGAGTTTGTGACTGGTGGTATTTCGATCTTCTCTCGCTCCGAGAGTTAGAACTGTGGATAAATAAAATTGTCTTCATGAGTGAAGTCACGAAAGATGAGCTAGAATCGGGACCAGTCGCTAGATAATAGCACTTTGTCCCAGTTCTAAGCCCTACATTAGTATAATGCACAATCGTTTTTTATTCTGAAAATAAAATGGCTCACCTCGTAATGAATGCGTAAGAATAGTAACTTGACTCAAGCTCTTGCTCTGTTATTGCCTCTGGGTCGGAAATATTCAAATTTCCTATGTTCAATACAGAGCAACTTGGTTTTTTAGATCTGCCTGCAGGAAAAAAACTATTTTTTGGTTTGGAGTAAGCCTAGCTCAGATGTTATGATTATTCTGGTGTTACAATAATTCTGATTAAGTACGGAAATATACCAAATCGCCCCACACAGGAGAGATGGCAAAACATCCTGAACGCAACAAGCCGGAGGAAATCACCCCACCGAGAGACGACCGACGGATCCAGGATGCAATTGCGGACCTGAAAGTGACATGGGAAACCAAGCTGGGATCTGCCATTGCAGACTTAAAGACATCCTTCGAAGGCAAAATAGACACAGTCAGAATAGATGTCAACCTCTTAAGGCCAAATGTGAGAGGCCTATCTGAACGCGCAAGCAAACTAGAAACTGAAATGACGTTCAATACCAGCAGCTGTACCATCATCGCCAAAGAGATTGCGATGCTCCAACAGCAGGCGCGTAACCTGGAAAACAGAGCAGAAGAAGCAGATGGGCGGGTGCGCAGAAACACATGTCCATATTATCGGCTTGCCAGAAGGAACGGAGAGCCTAGACCCAACAAACTACATCGAGAACCTACTATTACAAGAGATCACTGCGGGCTCACTTACACAAAGATTTACGGTCGAAAGGGCACACAGAGCCCAGACGAGGAAAAAACCACCTGGAGCTCCCCCGAGACCGATCATTGCTAAGATCTTAAACTATAAGGATAGAGAGAAAATCCTCGGATATTTCTGTAAAGGAGGCACCATCAGCTGACCATTGCCAACCATAACGGCATACCCGGACTACACCTTCCAAGTACAGAGACAACGGTTAAGCTACGTGGCAATCAAGTGACGGGAGTCCATCCTGAAATATATGCTGATGTACCCAGCAAGACAAAGTGCTGCACGGAAACAAGACGCTTTTTTTTGAGTCTCCGGAGGATGCAACAAATTGGATGGACGCGCAGAACTGCCCAGCGACTACAGATGACCAGGGATAAGTGAACCCATGTTTAGTTTACTGTAACTATGTTGTGCACAGAGCTCAATTTCATAAGAGTACATAAAAGAGGGATAGATAAAGTGGAATAGACGAGCTCTTGAAGAGTGGACTTGCACTAAGCAAGGGCAGTAGATTTAGCATATGATTAAGCTCTGAATTTCTGAACTATAATATGATGGGCGATGTGGGTCACCTAGACGGTGGGTGCAAGGCAAGATGTACGAGTAGATAGCAAAATGTAGTATTAATGCGGGAGACTTAAAGGAGACGAGTCCTCACCCCCAGTAGTTAGTTTAGTTTGGATTTTAGCAGTATAGTATCCCCCTGCTGGATCCTGAATATCGGCCGCGGCCCGGGAAAAGGACTAGATGCGGGGTAGCCTGAGATCCAGGGATGGAGTTGGGCATTTGTTGGGGGGAAGGGAGGGATGGGAAGTGGGGTAGTTGGGGGTAAGTATAAGGAGGGAGGGCAGGGGAGGGGGGAATAATGTGAAAGAGAGAGCCCGCAATCAAACACCAGTTCACAATAAAAGGAGAGCAGGAGCAGTGTCGGGAGGTGTGGGGTATGGTTGACATGGGGAACTTAAAGATAATGACCTGGAATGTAAGACGGTTAAATAGTTTTTTTAAACGTAATAAGGTCATGATGTATTTGAAAAGACAAAGAATAGACATAGCGTTGTTACAAGAAACCCAACTAACTAAAGATAAACTAGAAGCGGTGAAGAGAAATTGGAAAGGCACCACAATAGGTGCGACGTACTCTATGTATGCAAGAGGGGTCATCACATGGATAGCACCACATGTCCCGTTCAAATGAATACAACATGAAGTAGATGGCAGGATGATATTACTGAAAGGTCTGGTGGGGAACAAGGAGGTGAACATTATCAACATTTATGCCCCGAACAGCGACACTACGGTGTATTTCAGTAACCTATACGCCAAGATCAGCCCATATATAGATGGAGCAGTAGTAATGGGGGGTCGATTTCAGCTGTACAATAGACCCCAAGCTTGACAGATCGGATATGAGAGTAGCCAAGCCCAACCCGGTAGCGGAGGCCCTGGGAGCGCTTGTGAATGATTTCCATGTGGTTGACGTGTGGAGGAGACTTTACCCGCAACACAGAGTACTCGCACTACTCATCCCCACACAACCTACATACCAGGTTGGATTACATATTTGTCGCAAATACAGTAATTGAAGACATTGAAAGCGCTGAGTACAAGGCAGCAATCCTATCAGACCACGCGCCATTGACAGTGACGTGGCAGATCTCTCCTCCCAGGTCCAGAGTCCCGACATGGAAACTTAGAGCAGAGGCGCTGAGGGACACAATATTCAGAGTGTACTTTAGGAAGGTTATAAAAGAATATTTTGAACTTAATACGGGGAGTGTGAAGTCAATCGGCACGCTATGGGAAGCATTGAAGGTGATGGTGAGAGGGGAAGCAATTTCAAAATCTAAAAGATTACAAGGTGGTTTAGTGAGGGAACTGCAAGATGCAGAAAAGGAGATAGAAGCTAAAATGTGGGAAGGAGTAGACTCCCCTGCAGAGGCTGAGGCCATACCCTAGCTACAAGAGAAATGCAGGGCCCATTGGGAAAGGCTAACTAACCTAAATTATAGGAAATATATAGAGAGGTAACATGCGGAAGGGGATAAACCAGGCATATTGCTAGCCTGGTTGGTTAAGATTGAGGCTCCCAGACAAGCAATCAAAGATACAAAGGGGGGATGGGTTGGTGGAAGACGCTCAAAAAGGGGTGAATGAATGCTTCCATAGATATTATCAAGAGCTGTACGCTAACAAGATTGAAGAAGAGGAAATTGACATATTAGAAACACTGGCGGAGATCGATCTGCCAAAGCTCGGAGAAAGTGATAGAGAAAAACTAGAGGCCCCACTTACAATAGAAGAACTAGAGCGTGTGATCCAGACACTACCTACTAATAAAGCCCCAGGGGCGGATGGTCTCCCAAGCAAATTCTACAAAACATATAGGGCTGACTTACCCCCACCGATGTTAGCCATGTTGAATGAGGCATTTGAGAGGGGTTGGCTGCCAGAGACCCTCAGAGAAGCGATTATTATCCCGCTCCTAAAGCCAGATATACCGAGCACGGACTGCAGATCTTACAGACTGCTGTCAATGCTCAACCAGGATAGCAAGATACTCACTGCTGTGATGGCAAATAGACTGAAGCCAATGATAAATAAACATATACATCATGACCAGACGGGGTATGTCCCACGTAGGTGTATCTCAGACAATCTTAGAAGGCTCCACCACGCTATAGACCAGACAGAGCCCCAGAGAAGTAGCTATAGTCTCACTAGACACAGTAAAAGCCTTTGACTCAGTCAAATGGCCTTGGTTGATGGCGGTTTTAAAGGAAAGTGGAATAGGGCCGGTAAATCTGAAATGGGCTCAATTGCTGTACAGCAAGCCAGTGGCACGAGTCCGGACAGGATCTATCATCTCGGTCAGATGGACTCTAAATAGAGGCACCAGGCAGGGGTGCCCCTGGTCCCATATGCTCTTTATCTTGGCACTAGAACCGTTGGCAATATACCTAAGACAACAATGTAGCATAGTGGGAATCAACACGAAAGGGGGACAACACCTGATATCACTATATACAGATGACATGTTGCTATATCTGCAATACCCAGAAGAAAACCTACAATATATTCT
This sequence comes from Ambystoma mexicanum, assembly GCF_040938575.1. Lineage (NCBI taxonomy): Eukaryota > Metazoa > Chordata > Amphibia > Caudata > Ambystomatidae > Ambystoma > Ambystoma mexicanum. The sequence goes on from NC_090932.1 coordinate 1,267,253,795, forward strand.
AGAGGTAATGGAACGATATGCGATACTTTCCGGTATAACAATCAATCCCAAAAAGTCCATCATATTCCCTCTGGGAAGATATGTAGGAATACCACAACTCGAGCTACCACTGCTACAAATAGGATGGGCTACTGACACCTTTTAGGTATCTGGGAGTGGATATATATCACAAGGTCGAGGATGAGCACAAGCATTACACGGAAAAGGCGGTGGGGAAAATAGTACAACACATAATATTCTGGGCCCGGTTACCTCTTACCATGATGGGCAGAGCAGCACTACTGAAGATGATAGTACTACCAGGCTGTTGCATTACTTTGTGAATATCCCATACATGGTACCCAAGCGGTTCTTCACTAGGATGCAGAGCATATGCAGAGGGTTCATCTAGCATAACTCCAGGAACAGGATAGCATTGTGGAAATTGCAGAACCCGTACGATCAAGAAGGGATAAGGCTTCCCAACTTTGAAGTGTATTATCTAGCTGGTGAACTCCAATATGTAGCGAGACGGTTATCCGAAGACCCCACACCGGAGTTTAGACTGCTGAGGGCGGAATGCACACCCTATTTTCTAAACAAATGGATATGGCTACCAGAGCCGCCGAAGGGAAAAGGGTCGGCACTACTGGACCTGGGGAGGAGAGTCTGGCGGAGAGCCTGCCAAGCAATAGGAAGCCCTCTTCCGTGCTCCCCACAGGTGCTTCTGGTGGCATTAAAAGGAATAGATGAGCAATCGAGGACTGTTAGAGAACACTGGGAGCCAGTGGGGATAACAACCATGAGAGATGTGTGGCAAGAAGGGGAGAAGATTGAATTTGATGCACTGAGAGAAGATACAGGCCTACATAGTGGGCAATACATCACACACGCTAGGCTGGTGAAAATGGTGAAGGATGCGTGGTTTGAGGAGGAACTAGCCCAACAACCAGACACTGCCATATAAAAGTTTCAGGCGGTGTCTGACGGAGGCCATGAGGTCTCCCGAATCTACGAGATAATGATGTCCGAAGTTGGGAAAGAGGTGGTTCAGGTGAGAAGGGACTGGGAGGAAGAAGGAAGAGAAACAATAGACGATGGGCTGTGGTGAGAATGCAAAGGTATCATAAGAAGGTATTGAGAAATGTGAGACTACAACAAATCCAGTTATATATCACCCATAGAGCATATATGACCCCTAAGAAGATGGCTAAGTTCACGGGCGCCAACACACACAAATGCCCGAGATGTGGAGAGATAGATGTGGGTATGGTACACATGTTCTGGGCATGCCTGGAAATATCAAGATATTGGAAAGAGGTAGCACGCCTCCTGGAAAGTAAGGGGATAAAACTGGAAGTGGACTCTGTGGGCATGTATGGTGGGTGGATTCCCAAGACTGTGCATGCTTAAACATGTGAGTAAACGTAAAGACCTGGTGTTTATTCTGGTCAAACGCAGGATAGCAGTGAACTGGAAGTCAAGAGGCCAAATGCAGAAGTATGGTGGCGGGACCTCCTGAAACGGGCAGATGCAGAAACAGTGGTGTGGAGGGAAGCGGTGATCAGAGGAGGAGAAGAGGTGCTGAATACACTCACAGCCTGGATACATTTGATCGCCTCATTGACGGGTTCTGGACAGGAGGAGACAGAGGCAGATAGCTCCTCAGAGAAGGTGGGGTTACACCCATAAGTTAGACTGTGGACGCTGGGATTTGCGAGGCTCTAAGGGGAGGGAAAGGGAGTTGGGGGGTGGGAAATGTTGTGAGTTTGTTGTTAAGTGCCGTGTTTTGGCACAAATTGTGTGGATTGTTATGAAAACGAATAAAGTGTGTTTAAAAAAAAAAGTACGGAATTATACCTTCTCCTTCAGATTCGTTTTAACCACAGAAGCTCCTGGTTTGTATGCGTACGTGTTCCTTTTCAGAAAGTTGAGCCACGTGTTCGTGAGATACTGATGCCTTCAGCGATCACTAAATTGCCTTGTGTGGTGCCTGTGAAGAAAAGGATACATTACTGTATCTCTTTTCCTATAGAAAAACTGTAAATTAAGTAGAGTCTCTACAGATACCATGAGGCGTCCGTGTCTTACCTATTGCAGGTTCACAGTGGTTTCATGCCGGTTAGCGTGCGGCTTCTATTTGATGCTTTCCCGTTGATAGTGGTTGCTCTGGTGATACGCAGGCTCACACGCCGCTGGGGAAGCAAGTTTAACTAGAGTTCACAGAGCGCCATGTTTGAATGGTTTTTCAGCGCTTGTTATTCTTAGCTTTGTGGGGAAAGCATGACTCAGGATGTTTTATACGACATACACGTGAAGTGTGTCTATTTCTTTTGGATGAAGTTAAGATTTTCTGAGGCAGAATTTTACTTTATTGAGATTCATTAATATCTTCTGTTTTGTTACAAATAGAATGGTATAGGATTACTTACTACAGTCTCTGTTATCAATGATTTTAGCATATAGGGTGTACCTGTGTTGACACCAAGTATCCCATGAATCTGTTCGTCAGATGGGTATATCTCCTGTCTAAATTGTGTGGATTCAACACGTGGATTGTATCAAAATAGAATGGATAAGGGGGATACCATGTCTCACCTAAAGGTACCCCACTCCTTCTCATCCTCTTTCCGGTACGTCTGGGTTGATAATATCACCTGTTTTTCTCAGGGAGCATGGGACAGGGGGAACAATATCCCATAGCCACCTGTGGGATAGGGGTTCCTTCATGAAAGGAGAATAGGGAATACTGTGTCTCACCTAAGCGCATCCCACCTTCAATCCCCAAGGACCCTCCACGCCGATTATCCTCCCCTGCTCGTCCATCCCCATGGTTGGGATCCAAAAGCGATGTCCCTACCCTGGCCACCTGCGTAGAGGATCCAATGGGAGGGTATGTGAGGGGGCCCTCAGGTTTCTCACAGCATCCAAATATTTATCCCGGGGTTCTCCTTCTTATTGTGACATAAAAAGCTGCTCATTAATAATGGGGTCCTGTAAGCTAGTGAAATGATAGCCGGCTAGCCCTTCCAACATAGAAATCATACTTCTTTTGCAGCAGAATTATGATAGGCTAAAAGGTGGCTTAATGCTGAAGAAAATGTAAGCTGGAGAGTATGAGTTTGAGTTTATTTATCACGCAGACATACTTTAGCGAGAGGGGAAACCAGGCAGACTAAGCTGTGTCTGGGTGCAGATGTTAACATTTCCAATTGTATATAGATTCAGTAATGGGAGTATAGGAGAAACAAATGTAGATTATTGAAAAAGGTGGGTTTTAAGATTAATATTTTAAACGAAATGACATGTAGGATTCGGTCAATCTAAAGTCAGTGGGAAGTAAGTTCCTTCAACAAGGGCCCAGGACTGAAAAACACCTGTCACCTCTATGAGCAAAGTGGGAAGCAGGTACCACTAAAAGATGTTGATTTGAAGATCGTAGTGATCGGGTTGGGTGGTAAGGTACAATTGTCCATTGAGGCATATGAAGACATTGCAGAGAACCTTAAAGATGATTCTCTGCCTTACTAGCAACCAATCGAGAGACCTGCGGTATTGTGGAATAGCCAACAATTTTGGTATTTGAAATAGCAGGTTAAAAAGTAGCGGGGACAAAGCAGAGCCCTGAGGTACTTTGCAAGTAATGTAAAGTAGTCTCATATACACCTGATTGTGAACGGTGCGCGAACAAGGAAAGCAGTGCGGCCCACCACCACATCCGGTGTAAGGTGAGAGGGCTGAATATAACACGTGTGGCTCGAGGAGCAGGCTGGGAATACACACCAAAGGCAGCCACAGGGAGGGCTAGCACAGCAGGAGGGCGGACTGAATGCTTGGAAGGGACATTAACAGGAAGAGATCCAAAATAAGAAGAAAGAAACATCAGGAGTTCACAGGCATCCTGAGAGGCGGCAACAAAAGGAAGGACACACAAGGGAAAGGCAGCAATAAAAGAAAAGTGGACATCCACACAGGGAACACAGTGGGCAGACAAAATAAACACAATAAAGCCCAAAGATGATCCTCCTTTCTGTTTCTTGTTGAAGTTAGAGACTATCACTAGTCACCGGAATTGGGTCAGAATAGCAAGGTAAAATCTTGACCGGTTGAGTCCTGTCGGTTAAAAATGATTTAAACTACTTTAGGAATTTCTGAGAAACATGGGCGACTTCAATCAGCCTGGATAGAAGTATTTAGAGGTCGCTGATATCAAATTCTGCCAAGAGGTCATGAATGATCAAAAGAGTGAAGGCGCCCTCATTTGCCTATTTCAGAATGTCAACCCACACAATTAGGAGTGCAGTGTCTATTAGATGACAGAAAATCAGACTGAAAAGAATCTAGAAGCTGGTTCTATTCCACAAATTCTTGCAGCAGTGAGGCGACTACCTTTTCAAGAATCTTTGCTGGCCATAAAAGACCAACAATACGGCAATAGTTTTGAAGTATATTATGATCCAAGGATGTTTCCTTCAGCAAGGGTGTCAAAACAGAGGCTTTCAAGACTTTGGGAACAGTCCCTTGGATAATGGAGGAGGTAGCGAAAATGGTAATTAATTCACTTAGTCCTAGCCTGACAGGTAAGGCTGGCTGGAAAGTAATCCCAATTATGATTGGTGGGTTTTAGTGCCAGTGCCAGTAGACTCACAGAGATTTCATGTGTATCTCTCGTCGCACTACTGATAAATGGTATGTGGGCCTTCATTTTTCCTTGGTTCATTTTGTGATTTCCGTCTCGTGGTTAACTGTAAGAGCTGCACTTGTGTTGCAAACTAAGAGATGTGTAGACTTTAAACCTGAAAGGGAGTGGGGGGATATATGTATAGCTGATCTGTATATGGATTATGTACCAAAATTCTATTGAGAGAGAGACTCAATTTCTAGAACGGGGAGTGGCTAACACATAGGGCCCTAATTCACTATATAGCATGGTATCTAGAGATGACACAGACCACAGATTTCAAGTTTCAAATAATGTTTTATTTCAAATATCAGGATGGTGTAAGCCCTAACGTTTCCTATAACTAATATAGGGATTTATCCTACCTAAATAAAACTAAGGGAAGACTGTGTCTGTAAATCTAAATCAAAAGTATGTCTGTGTCAAAAACCTATGTTTATCCTTGCATCTAGAAAAAATGTGGTGTGGGATTTTAGCCAACAGAATAGTGGACAAAAGTAAAGTCTCAGCTATTCTTAGCTCAAAGTTCTTCTCAGGTTCTCTATCCCAAGTTCAACACAGCTCCAATGGCTGCTTGTTGCCACAATGTTCCGTCAAATCTTGAGGTTCCCTTCCCCAAGTTCAGTACAGTGTAATTTACGCAAAAAGGATATCTTTTTATTTTATTTATTGTTTATTTATAGAGCGCTTATACACAGATGAAGTGCTTCAAATCATGAAGTCCCCTTCCCCAAGACAGCGTTTCTTTGTTCTTTCAACTCTCAAGGTTCGCTTCCCCAAGTTCAGTACAGTATAGTTCACACAAAAGGAGGTCTTGAGGTTCCCTTCCCCAAGACAGTGTTTCTCAGTTCTCGCAACTCCCAGGGTTCCCTTTCCCAAGTTCAATACAAGAACATAATAGGTTTACTTGACCCACCTTCTGTCTTGTTTTACCAGTTGGTTCACAGTTTTTCAGGAATCATTTCCAATGTCCTTTCGTTGGCTCTCCGGTTTAGGCGCAATTGTCCGACCACACGGTCCACTCACTACAGGTCACGCAACCAGGAACCCTAAGCTTCTCCTTGTATTGTATTGTATCAAAATGTATAGAGCGCAAACTAAGGCCCAAGGGCATCTAGGCGCTAGAACAACAAACAAGAACTGGGAGATCCAGGGAAGATTAAGAGTGCACCAGTGCCTAGTTTAAAAAGATGTGTTTTAAGTGCCTTACAGAATGGAAGGTATTCCTCTGTTACACACAGTGAGAGCAGAATACAGTTCCATAAAGTTGGAGCAAGGACCGAAAAGGAGCGGCCGCCAGCTCAAACATGCTGTTACCTAGGCACTTTCAGGAGACCCAGAGCAGACGAGCGAAGAGCTCTGGTAGGGCAATATCTTTTGATTTTGCTTCTTAGGTAACTCAACCCTCCCCCATGAAGAGGCCGGTGAGTGATGCAGAGTGTCTTAAACTCGACTCTGGCGGCAACCGGCAGCCAATGAAATCGTTCTGGACTTGATTTGTGATGTATGTGATCTTCACAGTGGGTGACAACCTGCTTTAGGCGCAGTTGTCGGAACGCGCGGTCCACCCACTACAGGTCACGCAATCATGAGTTCTGTTAATCAGGTTTGGTCCCTTTTCAGGCTCTTCGACCTCAGGTTTCTAACTTCTCTCACTTGTATTCACTTTGGTTATTGTAATACTCGTCTGTTAATGTAACACTCTTCTGCAGCAGTCTTTTACTTTACAGTAGACTTATGGGCCTTTCTCACACTGTTTGTTAAAATACTTAAATGATTGTTCAATATTCCATATGCTTTTCGTTTTGCCCACAGTGCTGCTTAAATATAGTCCGATATTCAATATGTCTGTTCAAATTCAAATGTTCGTTGGTGTTCAATATGCCGTTATCTTCTTCAAATAGCACTTGTTAACTTCAAATGTTTGGCCAGTGCTAAATATGCTGTGCTTTCATCCAAATAGCACTTTTTAACTTCAAATGTTCGGTCAGTGCTCAATATGCTGTGATCTTATTTAAATAGCAAATCCTATTCAGTTCAGTGTTCAATATACTCCGTAGGTTCAATTCAGTTTGGGGTTTGATATACTCAAGTATCATTTTCAATGAAGTTTGATGTTCAATATAGTTCAAATTCACTTGGACCATCACTTGCCTGCAGTCCGGTAGTGCTACGGTCTCTCTGTGTCCCTCTGTGTCTTCTGACCCTCCCCAGCGGCTGATCTGCTGCCCTCACTCACCTTCTCGGTAGTGCGGAAGCAGACTGCCACGTTCATCGGGCACGTGCCAACTGTCCTTCTCGGCTTCTTACTGCACAATAGACACGCACAGCGTCTACACTGCTCCCGGTTGCTTTTGCAGCTCCAGTTGCCTCCGTGTCTCGGCACGAACAGCGTCTTTCTCTCTTCAATTTGGCAGTCCCAGCTGCTCGCCTACCAGTTCAAAGGCTCCTGGTCCTGCACCCACCAGCTGCAGGTCCTTCGGGATCGATGCCGGCATCCAGACTTCCGAGTCTCTTCCCAACACGGCATCTCAGCTTCTCGTTCTCCTTCTCCTCCTCATATGTGTTTGGGCCTTTCCCTTTTATACACCTGAGCCCTATTTAGGGACCTCAGGTTTGAGTTGTTGGCTTGTCTTGCCTGACCATACTTAATCCAATCAAGGGGATATGCGTGACCTTCAGTAATGGATATCTTCATACCCCCTTCTTCGTCCCAGTACTGGAGGGGTGTTTGTAATAGGAGGTGTATATTACTTCTAGCTGCTTCTTCTGAGCACTTGGTGGGTACTTACAGGATAAGATATGGCATGAATGACAGTAGCTCATGAAGGTTGAGGGAAGGGTGGGTAAGTCAGTGTTAGGGAAGGGGAGGAGGGATACCATGTCTCTTCCAAGGGCATCACACTCCCGGTACCCACAGACCCTCCACCCAGGTGATCCTGTCTCGCTTGTCCACCCGTAGGGTCAGGATCCAAGAGCGATGGCCTTTCCTTGGCCACCTGCACAGAGGATCCATGGGGAATAGGAGGGAGGAATTCCCTCCGGCTTCTCACGATAGAAAATATCATTACAGATGATGCACATGACAGAGTTAAGTCTGAATGTAAAAGTCAAATGTTTAGCGATACAGCTCTTTCCGTCCATCCCCCCCCCCAAGACTGAAAAACGTTGACACTTTAAGTACACCAAACAATGCACAGCGGAATTTGACACTTGCTGTTCTATGGTCTGCGGGTTTTTCTGTCTCAGTAGACAGTGATGACATTTACTTATGTTTTGCCTTAGGAAAACATGAATCTTACAATTTTAATAACAGAGATTCAATTTAGAATTATCTAACCTTATATTACATACCATCTAAGCTACACTCATTGAGACAAGCATGGAGCCCTAACTGCTGACGGGACTGCAGGCAAATAAATTGAATTGAGCTTTTATATTGCGCTTCATGACAGAGACAAGGGTCTAAGCGCAGGACTAGCAATCAAACCCCCATTGCCCCTGAGCTATCGTCCTGGCCCTATCAAGGCACACTAGTACATATGTTCTGGGCATGCCTCGGATTACAAACAATTTAGAGCTTTATCCTGACCACAACTCAGAAGATTTTATCTGGTAAATAATTGAGAACTGGCATGAGGTAGAACTCGAGATGCTGCACACACACACACACACACTATACTCTTTACAACATATAAGGTGATCCTCTCAGGGTGGAAAGCAAATGATGCTCCTACAGCACGGACCTCAAAAAGGTATTTGTGGGTATGAAAGGATTAGTTATAGGAAAATGAATCAATCACCAATTTCAGACAAGGTATGAATTTGAGTAATACATTTGAGGTTATTCCAACTATCCATCTGCCCACACAAGCAACGGCTGGGTCCTTGCTGTAATGTTGCATTTTCTGTATGCAAGTATCTCTATTTATATGTTGCATATGTGTATATTAATGCTGAACCTACTTCACCAGAGAAGGAGAAAAGCTGTACGAATATTCCTACAATCTGGCAGAACTTTTACAAAGTGGCATGTAATGGGCCACTCATTTAGTTCCCATGATTGATGGGCTAGGCTAAAATGACTTTTTACTGACCAACATGATAAGGCTGATCAGGGTATGCCTACAAAAAGCACCTCTAGTCAGACTGGATATTGCCTAGACCTATACTTCAGTTTCCCTCAACAATGATGATGGATACAAAGCATCAATTTGTTTCGGATGGTAGACATGATTCTACAGTTGTTTGTTTTCTTTGTGAATTTTTTATTTTCTCTTTAAATATTTTCTTGTTAAGAAAATTCAAATAAAAAACACACACTCCATCCTCGTATAGGAATATGCTGAATCCCTTAACAACATTTTTGCTAAGTGTGTTGGCATGAGTCTTAATAATTTGAAATCAGAGTGGTAAAACACAGAATGTTTTATTCCGATTTTACGTAGCCTTGAAAGGATTACTGGGTCCTGGCTTTTTGGCTGAACTCACTATGCATTTTTGTGTTTGTAGGTCTGCCTCTATGATGATAAATATACTTACTGTAAAAACATGCGAGGTAACGAGCTAAAAAATGTGACTTGCAGAACAGAGAACTCTATTGCTGTATATTTTTTGGAGAAATTAGTATGAAGTTATAGGTGATATTAGGAGAAAAATGTGGCCAGTTCTTTTTCAACATCACTAGATGTAAAGATCTTTAAGATAAATTTAACTGCAGTTATTTTGCATGCAGATTACCATATGATAAACATTTACTAATGCTTGTTAATTAATCCCATGAGGCTGTATGCTTAATGTTGATCACCAGCAATCTGTAGTGATAATAAGGGATCTTGGTTCAACTAGCACATACATTTCTGTTGTTGAGTAGGGCTTGCTCACATTTTCACCATGTAAAATGACCACCATTGATTTCAATAATAGTAACAATAGGTTCCTCACAGTCTTGTCTCTTCAACTTTTGCAGAGGTGGACATGTCAGTGTTCTGAATACTCTTCCCCTTTTCCAGTTCCATATATTCCTTTCTGGCCCCAGAAGCCTTTCAAATGTACATTTTCTGTGTGTGGGTGATAGGCGAGCTGAAGGTTAGCATGGAACAGTCATTTTCATTCAGTCATGAAGCTTTTTGTTCCTGCACAGGTTGATCAGACAATCTAACCTTTTTTCCAGACTTGGCCTTTCCTTGAAGAAGAAAATTCAGTCTGGGAGTTGGTCTTGGTCATCTTTGATTAAACCAATGAGACTAACGCACTGAACAACATACAACAATGTTACTAACAGTAATTCATTTTCATTAACCCATGTTTGTTTTTATCTAAATGAAGGGCACACACCTAGATGTTGCTGCCACAAAAGCATCTATTTCTGCTGCGTAATTTATTTTTTCCAAATATTTCGCTCTCAATTGAAAGTGTAGGTTGGATGTTAACATATCCTGACAAAACGTATCAAATGATGGTAAGTTGGAGATGCGATTGTAACACTAGGCAAATTGTGAGGGTAAATGGGCATGTGATCGCAATACTTTCAGAAGCAAACAAAATATTTTTCACTATCCACAAGCCCAAAACTGATGGCTTTGTTAATGCTGGTTTTCTTCCCTTGCACATACATTTTTCACAGTAAACACCACACACGCATACGTGTAAAATTGCTCCTGGACACTGTGGCAGGTCAGAAGGAGTCGGACACATGGAGGACATGCTTCAATACCTTTTATTAAACTTATAAGTAAAAGGCCTAACTTTCCCTATCACTCAAAGGAATGCCCTACCTATCTAAGGAAACTAAAAGGTGCTTGTCAGGAAGTCCGAAGTAAAAATGTCCTCCATCAAAATTAACTATCTGACCCTACCACTATATTTAACTAATTTAAATAAGCCTTGAGAATGTCTTATCTTCACCTGGTCTTTTCTTTGTCTTCCAATAGGATTTGTATTTACAGTCTTTCTCTATGGTAGGGATAATTCTCAACATAATCTCCCTCAATAGTGTTTGAGATCAATTCTTGCCGTTCAAGAATAGTCTTGGCTTTCATATTTTCTGTTGTTTTATATTTACAATAACTTCCCTTCAGATACTTTCTCTCACTCTTGTAATCACTAGTAGGCTCATACCTCTCTTTACATTCAGACTTTCCTGAGGTGGGTTTTTCTTGACCCCTCTTTAGGCTTTCTTCATCATAACCTCTCTGTTTTACAATGTCTCTCCTTGTATCTTGCTTATTCAAGATTGTTATATACAGTTTTTCATTACATATTCTTATGTTAGATTTGTTCCCGTAATCAATAGTGAGGTTATATGGTTTATTTCTTTTCTTCCAGGGAACTTGTTTCCAGTCTTTGCTTGTTCTTCTCCTGGGTTGCTTAAACCCCTCTGTTACAGTCTTCTCACTTCTTTTCTTAACTGGTTTCCCTTTTGGTATATCGTCCTGAGAACTGGGACAAGTCTCTTTCTGCATATAATAACCCTCTTCTTTATCCGGGTTATTTGTTACTGGCTTACAATTACAAAGTCTTTGTTACTCGTCTTTATGACTGGGAAAAGTTTCTCTCCTTGTATAATAACCCTCTTCAGGTTGTTACTGGCTTATAATTACAATTACAGAGTTTTATTTTTCTCGTCCTGAAGACTGGGACAAGTTTCTTCGGGTTGAAGACCCTCAAGAAAATCCAAACAATAATGACAGGGCCCAAATTGTAGAAAACACAACTTTAATGCAAATGCAATTGAAGGCCGGGAGGTCAGCGAGTCTTGTAAGACCGCAAAACGGAAAGTTCTCTACACGCCCATATCAGACAGTAATTTAAAGATGAGAACCACAAATTTAGAATACATTTGTGTACAATCTAAACATTATCTGTAACCACATTCTAATCATCCTATTGGCTCCTGCCTATTTGCAACCTTAGTCAGCATAAATTGCTCTAACCTAATTGGTTAGTACATTGCCCTATTCTGATTGTTTATTCCAATAACAGGTTATATTCCTATGTGCATCCCCCTACAGACAACCTTATCATGTGCTGTCAGTACAAAGAGCGAAATCTGCCCTCCTCGGCAGCAAACTAGATACAAGGCCATTCTCTCCCATGTGACCAGATATCTTGGCAACCTATGCTACTCCCCACACCTGCTACCCTCCCACATTAAGTCATGTCCTTGTTAACATTGCAAACTTGTCTGCCTATGCCAAGGACAAAACCATGATTTCATAGTGTGCTCGACTGCCTTGGGAAGGTTTACATGAGAAAGTGTAACAGAGGCCTAACTCTTAGAATAACCGCTAATATTTGTGCTGCCCGGCCATTCTGCTATGTACTCGGCAGCCTGAAGGCTCTCTAGGATGCTACAGAAATGGAATCTAATAAAAAATAGCAGAGATGCTCCAATAACAAGACAGAATCCTCGAAAGCCTACTTCTTGATACAATGGTTAATATTTCTGCTGCTAGCTCACCCTGACGTGTACTTGGCAGACCATGGACTCTAGAGTGAGGCATAAACGTACCCCAGTTTAATAAAATGGCAAGGCACCCATGTTAATAGCAGTCCCAAAGCCTGTAATGTTTAGGATGTTGCACCCCCATATTAAAATTCCCTCCTCTAGTTGATTTATCAACTACCCCACACTGCTCTTTCATCTTTTCAAAAGGCGTTTTCGGTACACACACTTTCATTACAGTTCTCAAATTCCCTTTGTATTCTTCTGGGTTGTAGGGCAAAAAACAACCACCCCCATCCCAAGTAGGATCAACATGTTTCAAAATAGTTCTTTTGGGGGGGCCATCAGGGGGCATCGAGATGAGCTGACGCATCTCGACCGGTCTCCTCCTAACGGGCCGAACTAAGGGATTGAGCCCCCCTTTAGCCCCCAGGAGTGACCACCCAACCCCCCCAGGAGTATCCTGAGATGGCGAGACACTTGAGGGGAGAAATCCAGGGGGCTCTACGACCAGCACAGCCCTAGAACCGAGCCCGCACTGAGTGGTTGGGGTTCCTGCATTTTGCTGCCTGCGCTCGGCCCCCGAGGCAAACAGCCATTGTCTGCGCTGTAGGTGAGGTCTGAGGACTTGAAATAGCAGTCTGCCGCCGAGGTGCCTTGGTCGGCCCCCAACTCTGAGGCGGGATGGTGGGCAGGCTTCTGAGGTTGTTCACACGTATGCTGAACTCCCTGTGAAGGAGATCTTCGAGACGCCTACTCCCCGGCCTTCCGCGCGGCTGGTCAGGGGGACCTACGCCGATTCAGCTTTGCCTCCCAGAGCCTACACCTTTCAACGTCTTGGGAAGACTCATCCACGATGGGGTGTGGACCCGGCCACCTCCCCTTGCTGGCTGGGCCCTGCAACATCTTCACACATCGAGCAGCTGAGAGAGGGAGAGGCGCAGGTGGTGTGATCCGCTCCTTCTGGCGTTCTGGAGTGCGGACCTGCAGCCACATCAGTGATCCCTCAGCTTCAGGTGAGCTGGGGGCACCACGGCACCAGTAATTTCTCGTAGTTTGTGGTGCATCCGGGGGAGGCTTTCTGTCCACACCCCCGGCGGCCCTGAAACACTTTTAATTGCTGCGCCGCAGGCACAGCCCCCCCTCCAAAAGCCGGGCTTAATCCCGGACCAGCAACAGAGCAAGCAACACATAGAGCTTCCTATTCCTGGAGGCCTGGCACAGGGCCCACCACCCCTTCAAATCCCCGCTGCAGCCTTTGGGGGTGTTCTGCTTCTCACTGCGGGGGGTGTCCTTCTACTGGGGTACCACGTGACCTTAACACACCACCCTCTACCTCCAGTGGCCCTACGAACATCTACCTGCTCCTATCCTGAAGAGAGGTGGGATCTGGAGGAGCATGCTGCGGAGGCGGCTCCCCCTCCATACATCTGCAGTGATTTCACCAGCCTGGGTGGAAGGTGACGCTCTGTCAAGCCGACTTTTAGCTCATCAGCCCCCTTCCCGAAAGATACGGGTCTGCCCACAACCCTTCACCTACTAATCACTGCACCCCTGCCGCTGGCCCATCTGAGTGCACCCTGAGGAGTGTGAATGCCAGGCCCTGCTGCATCGCCTTGGTACATGAGCCCTAGCAATCCAGACAATAATCAAGTCCACTTGCTGAACTTGTGGCTGACCCCGAGCTGACTCTCAACCCTTGCTTTAAACACAAGAACATTGCTGGGGGATTTGAGAGCATCAGGGAGCGACGACAACCCTCCCCAAACCCGTGCTGGGTCCTCTCAGGGAACCAAGAAAACCACCCCACAACGGTGCCGGAAAACGTGGTGGTTTCCCTGACCCCGCCTTGGATCATCACCAGCAGTTATACAATTCTGTCCTCTCCTCACACGATTAACCAACCGAAGCCACACCATCTTTCATCAAACAAGTCTTATAAGCTCTGATTTCGCCCAGGTGCGCGACTCCTGGTGGAACCACGCTTTTGGAGTTCCTTGTTCTACATCCTGTCCTTTGGTGGAAGTCCCTATGGGCCCCCGAGAACCCACAAGTGTGAGCCCTCATTTGCCCGAACGAGCCAACTCATATGATATCCCCTGATGGACTGGGTGAAATCACTACACAGGTTTCGACACTCCTTGACTCCGACACCCAAAGTAGTCAACATGCCCGCTACTGAGCAATCGGAAACAATGGATGCCCAGTTGGTGACTAAGGGTATGACAGCCCTTCTGGAGGAGATCCGTGGATTCAGGGTAGACATCAGCAAAAGTCTTGACTCCTTAGATAAAAAGGTACACTACGTAGAAGACCGAGTTCAAGCACTAGAAGCAAACCAGACCTCGGTCGACCAACTCGAAACCAAAATAGATATTCGCCTGTCAGAACTGGAAAGAAGGGAGGAGAAATGCATCCATAAACTTGATAACTTGGAGAACAGGGAGCACCGCAGTAACCTGAGGTTCTGGGGAGTCCCAGAGCGTGAAGGGGAAACCCAGGTGGGTATCACCAGGGCTGTGAACGTAGTGATTAGCAAACTGTTTGACGAGGGCAACACCAACAAGCCAACTATCGGCAGGGCCCACAGAGTGGGGGCCCCCACCAGGGGACCCAGGTCGATAACTCATGAGATTTCACTACTACTCAGGAAAAGGCAAGATCCTGGAACTGGCACGGAGGAAGGGTCTGATCGACTGGGAAGATACAAAGGTCACTATCTACCAGGACCTCTCGGCTCTCACCTTGGTGTGTCGATTATGCGGCCCCCTAACGAAATGGCTCCAGCCTAAAGGGGTGAGATACAGATGCGGCCACCCATTCTCCCTCGAGTATGATGGCTACAAATACTCCCTGGTCACAGAAGATGACATCCAAAGAGTGACCTGTGAACTGCTGGGTGATCCCACCCGGGGGGGGGTGACCAACTTGGCAGAGTAGGAGACATAGCTGAACCCCGGAAAGACCAGCGGATTCGCTGAAAGGCGCTGAGTCTGTGGCATAAGAAAATTCAGGAGGGTGGGCGGCTTCCCCCAGACCTGCATAAAATAACTGCAATCCCTTTTCATTTCACTTTCAAACAGCGAGTGGGTGAGTTTGACTCTCAACAATTGCTTCAGGAAATCCGAGGCGGACTCCAACCTGCAGTTGTGAGATGGCCCTGACTGCAAAGCCGTCTAGTTTGGCCGGTGACTATCCTGGCAGTGGGGGGCATGGGGGGGGGAGAAGAAGTGCTGATGTATGATGCAGAGATTTAAGGTTTGGGGGAGAGGGGCTCTGAAAATCTGTTTATTGTTAATTATCGTCTTCCTGGTGGTGGACGTTGGTGGCCTGGTTGGATGGCATTTCCTATGTTGCAGGCAATCCAGGCACTTGGGGTGAGGGGTAAGTTGGGCGGTCTGTTTCTGTTTTTTCAGGGCTATTGTTTGAATCTACCGACTGGGGACCGCTCTTTCAGAAGAGGTCCTGAAAGCTGTGGTTTATATGTTTTCCCCAAGAGGGCTCTTCAGATTATGGTATCCTCCCCAATGGCTGATGCAATCCACTCGCTGACGTTGGGTTCGCTAAACGCTCGGGGACTGAATTCCCTGCATAAGAGATCATTAGTGGTGAGGGAATTTAATAGGCTGAAACTTCACTTTCTATTTCCTCAGGAAACCCACTGGGCAAGTGGTAGGGAAATGTCGCTCCGGTCCAAGTCCATACAGGAAGTCTTCCACGCTTCATGCCCGGCTAAGAAAAGTGGGGTAGCGATTGTAGTGTGCCCTAAAGCACACTTTGTACCGAAGACCCAGCGCAAAGACCCGGAAGGTCGTAATGATGAAAGGGGAAATCAGGGGTAACAAAGTGACACTGGTATCGATCTATGCCCCTAACGAGGCTCGGGACCAATTCTGGGTGGGGGTGAAGACAAAGATTATAGCATTCAGGGAAGGGGTCCTCCTTGTGGGCGGTGATTTTAACATGGTCTTACAACCTGACCGTAACAGGAAATCCGTGCATCCCTATACGGACATGCAAACGCAGAGGAGGAAGTCCGCCTCTTTTCAGAACACTAACGATGAACTGGGGCTTTCAGACTCTCATTCCACACCCCAGGGACGAGACCCTTTATTTGCATTTTTTTCTAACCCGCACTCCTTATTTTCTAGAATCGATTATGTTCTCTTCGACAAATCACTTTGCCAGAGAATAGCCGATTTTGGTGTCTAGTTAATCCCGTGGTCGGACCATGATCTAGTTCGGGTCCAAGTGGGGATGCCCCCGGGGCCTCCCGAGAGCTCCAGGTGGACGTACAACAACCTCTTGTTGAAAGACAAAGAATTGTCCCAGTCCCTGCTTGCAGCCATAAAATAGAATCCTTCGCAATCGGCGACAATGGTCAAGTGCGGGAGGCGGGAGTCTGGGTGGCCTTCAAAGCCACGATCAGGGGGATCCTTATTGGAATGGGGGCAAGAAAGCAGGAGAGAGGTAGAGAAGAGAGACTCCTTAGAGATAAAATAGAGGCTATCCAACCGGGGGGCAAACTCTGATCCCAAATGTTCCCGGGTGAATGGACAGAGCTCCAACAGCTTAAGGCAAAACTTGCCGCCCTCTAGGTTGGGCAAACCGAGAGAAAATTGTCCTTTCTGAAACAAAGGTATATGGAGAAAGGGGAGAAGGCTGATAGGATCCTAGCCTAAATGTCTAGATGACCCAGGGATAGCAGAGCAATTCCGCTTATATTATAAGCGCCTCTATAAGTCAGAGCACACAGGGGACGGGTCTGATGCGGACAACTTTCTGGATTCTCTTCCAATCCCCCACCTCCCTCCTGAGAAAGCGGACCCCCTGGAAAGGCCCATCACACTCCAGGAGGTAGTGTATACTATCGGCACCATGAAAGGGGGTACCACCCCGGGCGACGATGGCTTCACGATTCTCTTCTAGAAGTCCTGCTCCTCCACTCTGGCTCTGTTTCTGTCTAAGTTGTTCAACACAGCCCTAGATTCGGGGACTCTCCCCCAGTCCATGTTATCGGCCCGCATCCTGGTTAGCCCAAAAGAGGAGAAAGACCCAACAAATTGCCAATCCTACGTCCCATTTCTTTACTTAACATTAACGTGAAGGTTCTAGCTAAGTTACTTGCCAACCGGCTGGCCCAGCATCTCTTTTCTTTGGTCCACGGAGACCAAGTTGGATTCATCCCGGGTAGGCAAGGGTCTGATAACATCAGGAAGACATTGGATCTGATGCACAAATCCTCCCGTAATAATATAGAAGCCCATCTCCTCTCACTGGACTCTGAAAAGACCTTTGTCTGGGTTGAATGTTCAAACATGGGCAAGGTCTTGCAAAAAATGGGTCTGGGTGAAAGATTCCGTCGGTGTATCGCTTCACTGCACAATGGCCCCTCTGCTAGTGTGGCAGTTAATGGAACGGTGTCTGCTCCGTTTCTCCTCTCCAGAGGGACCCGCCAGGGCTGCTGTCAGGGATGAGGTTTGGGGCAAAGGACGGCGATTCCACTACCCAAAAAGGCGTTAAATGTCAAACTACATTTCCCAGCATGCCTTGGGAATGGTGTAGTTCTGGGATTCGCGCGACACGCCAGCTGCTAATTAGTGGAACTGCTTAAAGTTCGCCGCCGCCCATGCCTCAGTGCAGGTAACAGGTAATCAGCACGGGCGGCGGCAGCAGAGGACGCGAGGAGATCTGGCGGTGTAGGAACGCCGAAGGACTGTTGGACTGCTCCCTGGCCCGCGACGGTGATTATCAGCAGCTGGAGCATGAAGGAGCAGGAGCCCGGGCCGCGGCGGTGATTCCAGAGCGCCCCGTTCTTCCGTGTTGGGCGTCAGACTTCAGGATCCGGATGGCCTCGTGAGGCATCCGGACCACCAGTTAAGTGCTCTACCCATTTGTATCGCTAATAATGTGTTCTTTTGGCTGCTTATTTCCTGAACAAACATTGCTGAGGGCATGAGAAGAGACATGCCAATACGTTGAGAACTGACAAAAAGTATCACTGGCTATTATGGATTTGCAAGGAGAAAATCATCTCCATTTAATTGGTACTATGGGATAATGACATTAGTGTCTCACAGTACGAGAGCACGTGTTTTGTGTTCTTGTTTTGACCTATTGTTTGTCGCTTCATTGTGCCCATTGGGGCATGAGTCTTGTATGTTCATGCAAGGGACACCCCTTTTGTTTGTGCCATTCTGCTTGTTTGCAAACCTATGTGTGCCAAGTGAAATGTTTCAACTTTGCTTCAGTAATGTGCTATGTCTGAGTATCTAACACTATGTTCTTTGTGCTTAAAGTGGTGTCTTAAAAGGCCACTAATTAAAGGTATGCTATGCTAGGTACACTACTGTTTATCAAGTTATGTATACAATAGGTGTATGTCAGGTTTAGGAGTCCGATTAGGTGTTCAGGATTTATTATGTACATGCTTGTTATGTTTTCCCCTCCTTTCCTTTGTCATTCCACCCCCTTTCCCTAACTCCGTCTTCCCCCCCATTGGCTGCCATGTGGCTTCCTGTGTTACTCATTTCAGGCGACCGTGCCAACCACGGTGGGAGGGTCGATCTATTCGGCTTCTGTGGTTTGGGAGAGGGGGTTGAGTCCCTTATCCTCCCTTTGTTAGTTTGACAGAATTACCTGCCCCCGATTTCGGGTAATTGAACCACCCAGGCCAAAAGGATACAAATCCTCCCTCTTTAGCGGACGTGCTGAAGGCACTGCAAGATATTCAAGTGAAATTAGTGCAGGCTAGACAAGAATAAAGTACGTTGAAAGCCCAGGTACAGGGTCTAGTAGCACAAGGCACCCCTCTGGAGGGGGCTGGATCATCTACAGGGGATCCAACTGGTAGAGTCACATCTACAGTGATTGTGCAGCCCCCTAGCAGTGTGCCGTTGGCGGCACCTGAAAGGTTCACAGGAGATCCAAAGAAATATGACCATTTTGACACAGTGCCGCCTGCACTTTTTGTGTAAACCTACGGCCTTAGAGACCATACAGGGTAGAACAGCATTCGTTATTTCATATTTAACTGGAGATACAGCCGCTTGGGCAATGCTTTTGGTGCAGAAGGATGATCCTTTATTGTATAATTGGGATGGGTTCCTGGGGGAGTTTGGAAGACTGATAGCTGGCAAGTTTCCCTGGCTCAAGACAAGGAATTATTAGCCTTAAGACAAGGAACTCGTGACTTAGTTTCATGTTACCCAATTTAACAGGTTAGTGATTGAAACAGATTGGCCGGAGAATAAACGGACTGTGTTATTTTACCAAGGGCTAAAAGAAGAATTGAAAGATGATATCGCTCAAGTAGAACCTCAACCTAATACATGTACGGCCATGATTGATTTAGCATTAAGGTTGGATCATCGGATAAATGAGCGCAGGGGAGATAAGAAAAAAACAGAAGTAATGCCCTTTGTGAGGTTGGATCGTGGTAAGGGAAATAGGAACATAGAAGGAGAACCTATGCAGATCGGTGGAGTGAGAGGGCCATTGTCTCCAGCAGAAAAGGAGCAACGCAAGGCTAATAACTTGTGCCTATATTGTGGGCAACCAGGACATTATATCAGGACTTGCCCTAATACTCCGAAGAAAGGAGCAGGCGGGGACAGAAGCAAGGTGGAGGCGGAAAAAGAGCAGGACCGGCCTTAGGGGGAACTCAGGTGACAGGCCCAGAAAAGACTAGTTTCCCCAATTGGATAGCCAATACGACAGGGAAAAGAAATTCACATTTGTACATTTTGGTAACTTTCTTTTTTGCCTGTACGAAACAGATAGTGTCTGCAATGGTGGACTCTGGAGCCAGCGGGAATTTCTTTGACATTGGATTGGCCAAAAGGTTGTGTTTACCGTTAAGGGAAAAATCTCAGGTGGAGGGGGTGCAATCAGTGGATGGATCACCCTTGATTTCTGGGCCCATTTGTCAACAGACTCAGCCCATTCAAATGATGTGTGGGTCCGGACATGTAGAGGAGATTGTCTTTGATTTAATAGCGGCACCTCAGTTTGGACTCATTTTGGGCATGCCTTGGTTAATTCAGCACAATCCCAGAACTTTTTGGGTTACGTGGGAGGTGGTTTTTGCTGGTTTGGAATGTGAAGGTCATATGGAGGAGGAGGGGAGTCCTGCATTATTTTTGGCAGAACAGGTGGCAGAACCTCAAATGGTGGGTGCAATGGCTGTGAGTATCCCAAACCAGTATCACAATTTGTCTAAGGACTTTGACAAAGGGGGAGCGGACAGGTTACCACCCCATAGATCCTATGATTTCGTGATTGATTTGGAACCAGTGGCTAAATTACCTTGTAGTAGAATCTACGCTTTGACTGAAACAGAAAACCAGCATTTACGAGAATACCTGGATGATTGAGTAAGGGTTTTATCAGACATTCAACCTCACCCGTTTCGTCACCATTATTCTTTGTCCCAAAGAAAGAGGGAACTCTTAGGACATGTATTGATTATCAGGCTTTGAATAAGGTGACAGTGAAAAACAGGTATCCCTTGCCTTTGATTTTGGTGCTACTGGACCAAGTTAAGACAGCAGTAGTTTACATCAAACTAGATTTGAGAGGGGCCTATCATTTTATTTGAGTTAAAGAGGGAGATGAGTGGAAGACGGCCTTCAGGACTAAGTTTGGTTTGTTCGAATACCTTGTTATGCCTTTTGGACTATTTAACGCTCCTGCAGCATTCCAGTACTTTATGCAGGAGGTGTTGAGCGAGTTCCTAGATGTGTTTGTTATAGTATATATTGATGACATTTTGATTTATTCATCTTCTGAAGAGCAACATATAGGTCATGTTAGAGCAGTATTGAGAAAATTACAAGATTATCAGTTGTATGTAAAATTAGAAAAATGTGCCTTTCATACTACTCAAGTGGAATTTCTTGGTTTTATTTTGACTCCCTCTGGTATTGTGATGGACAAAAAAAGGTTCAGGCAGTTACTGAATGGCCAGCACCTCAATGTATCAAGGATATTCAGTCCTTTTTGGGTTTTGCAAATTTTTATAGGCGTTTTATTTCTAATTTTTCACAAATTGTTACACCGATTACAAAATTATTAAGGAAAGCCACTAGTTTTTGTTGGTACTCTGAGGCAGAGGAAGCTTTTCGAGAGTTAAAGAAAGCATTCATGACAGCTCCGGTACTGAGACACCCAAATCCGGAGAAACCTTTCCAAGTGGAAACAGATGCCTCCAATTTGGCAGTTGGGGCAGTATTGTCTCAAAGGGATGAAAAAGGAGTGTGGCATCCTGTAGCTTTCTACTCTCGTAAGCTTACTAGCTGTGAACAAAATTATTCTATTACTGACAAAGAGCTATTGGCAATTAGAGTAGCATTTTCGGAGTGGCAACATTATTTGCTGGGGGCCAAACATCAGGTTACGGTGTTAACTGATCATAAGAACCTACATTATTTCAAGACGGCCCATACATTGAGTCTCAGGCAATTATGGTGGTCACAGTACTTTAATGAATTTAATTTTTTGGTTACTTTTAGACCAGGAAAAAAGAATGGAAAAGCGGATGCTTTGTCTCTGCAGCAAAATCTTGAAAGTAGTAAGACAGAAGTTAAAACTATCATTCCAATGGAAAACGTAGTGGGAGCTGTGATGACTGAATTGCTGGGACAGGTGAAACAAGAAATGAAAAGAACGGAAAAGAGGAAATGGGGAGTGGAAAATCCATTAGAAACTTAATATGCAGGAAAGTTGTATTTAACAACGCTCGCTTTGCAAAGGAAAGCGATGCATTGGTGTCACAATTCACCTTTGGCAGGACACTCTGGAAGTAAAAAGGCACAATATATCCTGGAGAAGTATTTCTGGAGGCCAGGTTTAAGACAGGACTCTGTTAAATACATTCAAGAGTGTGAAACATGTGTACGAAGTAAAACAGACCATACCAAGAAAGCAGGGTTGCTTCAGCCTCTACCAACTCCTGAAAAGGTTTGGACACATATATCCATGGATTTCATTACTGATTTGCCTCCTGATGATCAGTATGATACGATCTGAGTGGTGGTGGATTATCTATCAAAACAAGCCCATTTTGTGACTTGCAAAGGTATTCCGGGAGCAGGGAAATTGGCAGAGTTGTTTCTGCAACATGTGGTCAGATTACATGGTCAGATTACATGGTCTACCGCAGAGTATTGTATCCGATAGAAGTCCACAATTCACTTCCAAATTTTGGCGTGCTTTCTGTCAAATGTTAGGAATTGACTATGCTTTGTCCACAAGTTATTACCCACAAACGGATGGACAAACGGAGAGAGTCAATCAGACGCTTGAGCAGTATTTGCTCTGTTATTTAAATGATGGTCGAGAATCTTGGGTGCAATCCTTATGGTTGGCTGAGTTCACGTATAATAACACAGAACACGCATCATTGGGCATGGCTCCGAATTAATGCTTATATGGTCAAGCACAGAACATGTTACCGGAGCACTTACCGGATATGGAAAATATTCCAATGCTTCAGGAAAGAAAACAGTTACTTCTGAACATAAGACAGAAGGCACGAGCCAATTTAGAACAGGCTAAGGAAGAGTATAAAAGATATGGAGACAAGAGAAGGAGAGAGGCTCCTCAGTATATGGTGGGAGATAGGGTATGGCTGTCTACTCACAATTTGCCTTTGAAAGGACCTCGTAAATTTGCCCCTAAATTTATTGGACCCTATGAGATTGTGAAATGTATATCTAAGGTGGCGGTCAAATTGCGTTTACCTCAAACATTGAAGATACATCCAGTGTTCCATGTGTCTTTGCTTAAACCCGCAGTTCCTGGGACGCGAGTGCAGAGACCTCCAGCAATCACCAAGGATGGGCAGATGGAATACAAGGTGAAGAAAATACTGGACTCAAGGCGAAGACAGAAACAATTGTGGTATCTCATTCAATGGGTGGGGTATGGACCAGAGGATTGTTCATGGGAACCGGCTAGTGCGGTTCCTGCACCTCGGTTGGTGCGCCAATTTCATTTACACCATCCGGAGAAAGCGAAACTTGGAAAGGGCCCTGAGAGAGGAGGTACTGTCAGGGATAAGGTTTGGGGCAAGAGATGGCGCTTCCTCTACCCAAAAAGGTGTTAAATGTCAAACAAACTACATTTCCCAGCATGCCTTGGGAATGGTGTCGTTCTGGGATTCGCGCGACACGCCAGGTGCTAATTAGTGGAACTGCTTAAAGTTCACTGCCGCCCATGCCTCAGTGCAGGTAATTGCAGATTATCAGCACGGGCGGCGGCAGTAGAGGACGCGAGGAGATCTGGCGGTGTAGGAATGCCGAAGGGCTGTTGAGCTGCTCCCCGGGCCGCAACGGTGATTATCAGCAGCTGGAGCATGCAGGAGCCCACGCCGCGGCAGTGATTCCTGAGTGCCCCGTTCTTCCGTGTTGGGCATCAGACTTCAGGGTCCGGATGGCCTTGTGAGGCATCTGGACCGCCAGTTAAGTGCTCTAGCCATTTGTATTGCTAATAATGTGTTCTTTTGGCTGCTTATTTCCTGAACAAACATTGCTGGGGCATGAGAAGAGACACACCAATAAGTTGAGAACTGACAAAAAGTATCCCTGGCTATTGTGGATTTGCAAGGAGAGAATCATCTCCATTTAATTGGTACTATGTAATAATGACATTAGTGTCTCACAGTACAAGGGCACGTGTTTTGTGTTCTTGTTTTGACCTATTGTTTGTCGCTTCATTGTGCCCATTGGGCCATGAGTCTTGTATGTTAATGCAAGGGATACCCCTTTTGTTTGTGCCATTCTGCTTGTTTGTAAACCTATGTGTGCCAAGTGAAATGTTTCAACGTTGCTTCAGTAATGTGTTATGTCTGAGTATCTAACACTATGTTCTTTGTGCTTAAAGTGGTGTCTTAAAAGGCCACTAATTAAGGGTATGCTATGCACACTACGGTTTATCAAGTTCTTTATGCAGTAGGTATATGTCAGGTTTAGGAGGGTTCAGGATTTAGGGTACAGGTGTAGGAGTATTGTCCTTCAAAGTAAATATTGTTATGTACACGCTTGTTATGTTTTTCCCTCCTTTCCTTTGTCATTCCACCCCCTTTCCCTAACTCCGTTTTCCCCCCATTGGCTGCCACGTGGCTTCCTGTGTTACTCATTTCAGGCGCCCGTGCCAACCATGGTGGGAGGGTCGATCTATTCAGCTTCTGTGGTTCGGGAGAGGGGGTCGAGTCCCTTATCCTCCCTTTGTTAGTTTGACAGCTGCCCTATTTCTCCCCTCCTGTAAGCCTTTGCAATGGAACCTCTGGCCATAGCTATAATACAGCACCAGGGGATTACGGCGGTCCATTGTGGGGATTTCGATTTTAAACTCTCACTCTTTGCAGATGATCTCCTCGCCTATCTAACCAATATAAAGGTCTCTCTTCTGAGGCTCCTGGACCTGATACACTCCTTTGGGGTCTTCTGTGGATTGAAAATAAACCCATCAAAATCGTTTCTTATGCCGATGGGAAAAGGCGACGGGGACATTGAGGATGGGGAAACAGTAAGGGGTATCCAAATTGAACGCAAAGCCACTCCATACCTGGGAATCCTCCTCCCGAGAGATCTGGGAAATCTCTTTGAACTGAATGTTCGCCCCCACCCTCTCGAAGATAAAATCAGACCTCTTATGGTGGACCCCCTTGACCCTCTATGGTTTGGGGGCATGGTATCTCTAAAAATGAACATCCTTCCCCGGCTTCTCTTTCTCTTCACCTCCCTCCCGATTATTATATACCAGATCCATACTTCAAATCCCTACACTCCATGGTCCAACGATTTATTTGAAACGATAAGACACCAAGGGTCAAACATGCCACCTTGACTCTCCCGAGATCTCTGGGAGGTTTTGGCCTCCCCGACTTGTGGCAGTATCACAAGGCGGCCCAACTAAGGGTAATGTTGTAACACTTGAGGGATGAAATGCGAACCTACTGGACTTACATAGACAATACCCACACGCACCCTAGGAAAGTAAGAGCCCTCCTATGGTCCCCGATCAAAGACCTTCCCGACTCTGTTAGAAACCACCCTACCCTGGCAGTCCTATGGATTACAGGGAAGCAGGATAAAGTGAATGCAACCCATTCCACCTGGCCCTCCCCATAACTTGGGTAAAAAAGGCCTATGGGATGCGCAAAGATGGTCGGACATGGGTCTGGAATGGGCCGTCCAGCTATTCCACCAGAACGCCTTTATCGAGTACGATAAACTAGCAGAAGCAATTGGGGAAAACCTGATGTCGATCTTTCAATACCTCTGAGTAAAAGGGAAAGCCCTGGCCCATCCCCTTAAGCCTCTTGAGAAAGTAATTGTAGAGTCTTCCTCGAGGAGGGGATCACTGTCCAGGATTTATAAAGTCCTGATCACAGTGCAACGTGAAGGCAGACAGGGATTCAAACAGTTTTGGGAAGAAAAGCTGGGGATGGTGTTGCAAGAAGCGACCTGGGCTAAACTCTTTGGGGCTCTTTTTTCAGACTCCCCATATACATCAGCCATGGAACACAACTTCATAGTCCTCCACGCATGGCATCTCTCCCCTGATAGGTTGTTTAAAATGTTTTCCGGTGTATCCCCTCTCTGTCCAAGGGACTGTGGCCAACTGGGAACTTGGTATCACTTGTGGTGAGAATGCCCAGCTATCCAGATCTATTGGTCGTAGCTCCTGAGTTGGATCAAAGATATTGTGGGCACCACTCTTCTTTTACAACCCATCAAAATCCTATTTGGTATCCCCTCCTCAGAATCAGATTTGGGTACCTTCCACAGGGTTGTCCAGGCCAAGTTGAGAGCTGGGAGGCTGGCCTTGGCCCAGAAATTGAAAAAGGACTTGGTACCCTCCAAATCAGAGTGGCTCACTAAGCTCTGTGCGATCATTACTTATGAGAAGTTAACAGCGCTGACCCATGACACAATGAAGGCCGTCTTGCTGGACTGGACAGCGGTGCTTCTCCACAAGGACTGTGGTACATTGAGACTTTGGTGATTCCTGCCCTGGCAAGCCCTATCCTGCTGTCTGTCTGTAAAACACTCTCCACCACTCACCTTTCTCTACATTGAACGCACCCTCCTTGTCAGCCTTCTAACGGTTTATGGTCCCAAATCGATGTTTGTCAAAGTCCCCAGTGCCCGGTTGGGCTTGGTAGTTCAGAAGCCGGGAGAGGGAGCGGGAGGGTAGGGTTGAATCTGGTGTTACCTGTGATTTACTGATCGGCCTGTCTTATGAAAAAATGTTCAATAAAAATTAAGTTGAAAAAGAAACTAGTTCTCAGGGTCATCTGGGCAGTCAAACAATGTTCTTGGGGAACTAATTGACTCATCCATGAGGGCACCCATGAAAGGATTGAGGTGAACCAGTCATCAATCTGCACCCCACCTTCTTTCTCCATCGTGGCGTGCAATGTGTTTATTGCTTGTGTGATACTTCCATTCTCTGCATCGTTGGAGGGTGTGTAAGTGCAGCAAGAAGTGCAAATTTTTGTGCAGACCCCTCCCCCTCCATGGCTGTCAGTAGACTGAGCACGTAGCGATTTTGCAAAGTGGTTATCCTTGTAGCTTTAAGTTCTTACCTGACTGCATTCAACCCATTCTGGATTCTTTGCCAATTGAATGGGTTCCCACCTTATTTGTAGCCACTTGGCGTTTGCTCCTGTCTGCACCCCATGAGTCAGAAGTGCATTGAAAAACATTGTAGCCCGGTTAAACAGCCTATACTCTAGCGCTATTGCATTAGCCTGTAACTTGACTCTTGAGATCAAAAATGACTGCAGCGTTGATGACGCAGGCCCAGAGATCATAGTTAGGTTCATAGGCTTGGTCCTGGGATGCTTGCGGATGGCGGTGAGGTTGACATTTTGTACTACCAGCATGGGCGATTGTAACGTTGCCATGGAGTAGACACCTCCCCAGGACGGCTGCAGTTGTGTCTAGGCCAGTCCACTGCACAACCAGGATAGGTCTATGACAGCAGCGGTACCCCCTTGAATCTCTTGGAGATTGACAGTTAGATTGCATTTCATATCTGCCCCCACAAACGCTCAGCCAGTGCTTCTGAAACACAAGGAAAACCAGGAGAGTTTCATAATTCTTGTTGGAGGTTCATGCTGATTTATCCTCATCACACTGTTCACAAACAAGTTTCATTTATTTTCAGGATCACACCCTTCGGCAGCTCAAACATTCCACCTGCCTTGCACCCAAAAAAACAGTGCCTTTGATCTGCAACTTAGGTTTGCCCCCACAAGAAGACTGGCTATGGCCTACACCATTGGGACAACGTGATGCAGGCAATGCTGTGAAAATCAATGCATTCTTCATAACTTGCTTTCTCTGAAAGTCACTCATTTGCACCTGTCCTCTTCTTTGATACCTTTGTATGAGATCACAATCCTTTGTTGTCAGCTCTACATAATTGTCGTCATACACTGTAGCATTAACTTCCACCCACTGTACTTGAACCCTGTGTCCCTGCATTGTTCCTCTCACCCTACATAAAGCTAGGTGAACTTAACAACTGGCTATCTCTGGTGGCATCTCTTGAGGCAAAAATAACCTAGTTGTACCTGCTGCATAAGGAATCAATGAACAAATAAAACAAGGGTCACTCAGTGTTTCTCTCTCTGCTGCCTGCATGTGCCGAAACCATATGTTTTTCTCTGCATGATGATGCACATTGTTAGATTTAGAGCTGTAGTTGCTGACACTGTGCTGACTGTTGTGGTGCTGTGGATGACTCGTCTACCCATGGGACATGACGGTAGCAATGGGGCTCAACCAGGCGAGATATAAATTTGCCAGATTCTGTTCATTCTCCAGCATGGAGTCAGGCAGGGATTCACATGTTCATGGATATTCCGTCGTCAGACTGGGAATCCTCGGTAAAAGAAAACAATGTTTCACTTTCACTTACAAACTGTATTTCTCCTTTAAACCAATCACTGTCCTCTGGGTCAGAATGCCCCCATCCAATGACAGTCCTCTCCCTAAACCCCTCCTCTGGCAGCTATCTTCAGATCTTTACCACACGCTTTAGTGTTGGGAGTCCTCAAGTTGCTCTTTGAGCTATTTATAAGTTTTTTCATGGTTTTTGAGGGACAAAAAGTTCTATTTTTGTTTCTAAGGAGCCTGTGTGCTCTCTTCTCTATCAGCTGACTGCGGGGATCCATTGTCGGTAAATTTCAGCGCCCCTCAAGGGCGAAGAACGTGCAAGATTCTAGAAGGCCCTCAGGCCTACTTCACGCCCTCGGACCATGACGGAGGAAAAGGAGGGAAGGTGCCTCTTCAGGCCCTGCACCAAATGCGGGCTACGGAACGTGTTTGTGGAGGACAATCACCTACAATGCCTCTACTGCCTGCACCTGGACCACAAGGAGGTGGAATGTGAAATTTGCCTCGGTTTCCCCAAGAAGACGAGGGACAGACACAGTAGACTGGCGGTATGGCTCAATGCCAAGGCCTCTGGCCCGTGCGGCAAGCAGGGTCATGTCTCACCCAGGACCGACCGATCCGAGGAGCGGTCTTCTAAGTCCTGTGAGGGCACCTCGTCCATGGGGGCCCAAGATAAGGCCAAGAACCGCAAGTCCGCGTGACAGGTTTGCTGCGGAAGCGAGTCCCAAGCTGGATAGGGAGCAATCTACATCACCATCCATTTCCATTGCCAGCCGGCAATCTAGCTCCTCCTCGAAAAGGAAGTCATCTACCCCGGCTAAACTTCGTGAGAAATCCGAGAACCCGCAGATGGAGGAGAAGGCTGAACAGCCCAAGCAGGCCCAATCGGTGCAGGCTAAAACCTCATCAGTGACAGAGTTGGAGATTGCTGCAGCTAAGTACACTGACCCTGCCCATGCATCTCAGAAGGTGTCCATACCCCCAAGGCGCAACGCTACCGCAGTGACTTTGGCAAAGTCTGCTGGCACGCCAGAAAGGGGCAAACTGGCTCAGGCCCCTGTTCAAGACTCTCAGGCGGCGGGAAAGGAGTGGGCGAGGAGGCCCCGAAACAGTGTCCTAGTCTGTGGCCCAAGCCATGCAGGTCTTGTTCATGGATGACTAAGACCATGAGTACTTGGAGACTGTCCACAAAAGCATTGAAGAGGAGGACGACGTCGACGATGGTGCAGGGCCTAGTTTTCCTATTTCACTTTCTCAGCTGAGGGACACTTCCTTGAATATTCTGTCAACCCTGCACACCTTGGTGTCCGAGATCCAGATGAGGATGCCTCTGGATCCGTCACTGCGGATACCCCAGGTCCCCGATCAGCCTCTGGTCAAAGAAGAGGAAGCATCAACTGACGTCCCTATTTCAACATCTGTCACCATGTCGGGTGCCTTCTCCCCCAGCAGCACCAGACACGTGTACGGATACGGCCACGACGATGATGGACAACGTCGAGGATATTGTTGCAGCAGACGGTGAATCCCCACATTTGGATGCTCCAAATAGGGTGTCTCTTCCAGATGAAGTGGGATTGTTCCACTCCATGATCTCAAGAGCCTCCAAGCTATTCCAGTGCCCAAGGAAACTAAGGAGGGCTTCTTGTACCAGAGGTGCGATGCCAAGAGAAAGACATGGCGGTAACCCTTCTGAACAACATTTGGGAAGAGGGCCTAGCCCTCATGAAGAACCCTTGCACGGCTCCAGCCAAACAGGATAGGATAGAAAAGAAGTATTGGGTACCGGACTCCGCACCCAAGTGCCTGAAGTCTCAACCATCGCCAGATTCGGTGGTATGTTAGGAAAGATTTTATAATATGTAATTTTCCCTCCATGTGTTAACCCCCAAACTTTTTGGTACTGATTAGACACCCTTGACTGATTTGCCAGAGAAGCACAGCCTTCATCTGCACTCCTCTGGGCTTTTGCTCACTTTTTATGGGGAAACTGACATGCCCTTAAGACAGTCAGTACTGGGACACTTTGTTTCCCTTAGTCCTTTCCTCATGTTGCAGCTTTTGTGCAACATGTAACAAGTGTGCAATGTATTTTACCATAATGCACACTTGGGTCTCTAGTAATTTCTAAAGGCCCTCAAACCTTTTGCTGGACATTTTATGAACTGTGCAGATGTGTCATGGACAGGAATGGTGGCAGCTATCGTTTTGCATTATTTTTAACCCTTTCCTGCCATGTTAACCATGTTTGGCACGAATAGGTGGCCTGGGTCCAAAATGGCCTGGCCATGCCACAAGGTTCTTTGTCCTGTCCTTTGGCCATCTTGCCCCTTCACCTTCCCCAGGTCGAGTCGACCCGGGTCAATCCTTATTTGGTCATGCACTTGCCTGCGAATCCCAATGCTTTTGCGGGATTCTGCATACCTTGTGTGTGTGCCTCTAGGATGTGGTCTGGGATGTCTGATCCCAATACACATCCTGGGTGCCAGAGATTCTGGAGTGCCCTGAATGCCTGGGGCCATTGTGGTCCGTGATTGGTCCACGTATGGAGTGTGTGTTTGTGAGCAGATCTCCCATTGGGTCCTCTCCGTTTTGGCTTGAAGGGAACTTTGAATAAGAGGAGGCTGAAAACACCACTACCATGTCGCTCTCTTGAGTTCACACCGAAGAAAGGATAGGAGCCAAGTATCCTGCAACACAAAGCCGAGTCGAGGAACTGCTGGTGACCCGCTGGAAGGTTTGGCACCCTGAGCCCCCTGTCGTCCTGTGGGACCCCTCTGCATCTGGTCATCCTAGAAGGTCTGCAAAGATGCTTCGACCCATTGGAATAGTGGGACCAACTATTCTCGGCACCTTCATCAAACGCTGCAAGTAAGTTTTCTCTGAAGTGTCCCTGGGTGACATGCCGCCCTCAGAATGTAACTAAACAATCAGTTTATACACCAAAAAAGGATACGGGTGTAACAAAAGTATACAATATCCTGGTGAGGTCTTCTTCCTAACTTCAATGATGAATCCTCAAGGTGAAACCCTTTCCATTGATTCCACCCACTGTCCGATATAAAATACAACCAGAGCGAGGAATCAATTGACAGGGTGAATAAAGAACACAAGCTCCAATCTATATAAATAAAAAAAGCAAATACGAATTCAATCCAGTGATCTGTAAACAGAAAGTGTTGCACTAGTTAATTCCCCACTAACCTGTATAAAAGCTGTTCAAGGAAATTCCAAGGTTCAATAAACTCCAAGAAAATGAATCATCATTTGGAACCAAAATGACAAGAAAAAGGGGAGTTAGTAGGACACTAAACCCGGGCGGAACGAGGGTCGCAC
Organism: Ambystoma mexicanum; assembly: GCF_040938575.1. Taxonomy (NCBI): domain Eukaryota; kingdom Metazoa; phylum Chordata; class Amphibia; order Caudata; family Ambystomatidae; genus Ambystoma; species Ambystoma mexicanum. The sequence goes on from NC_090932.1 coordinate 1,267,285,149, forward strand.
TAGTGTCGGGTTGGTGGACTCTGGAAAGCGTCCCCTAGTTCTGTGCACTTAAAGTAAACCACAAGTGTTCTTTGGTATATTCAGAAATGTTCATAAACAAAGTTCTTCTCCCCTGAACTGGATTAATCTTCACCCAATATATATAATCCTGGAAGTACAGGGACCTTGTTCTTCTTGAATGCAATATTAAAGAATATTTCACCCTTGATAGCGAAATATGAAATTAAAGAATCCCTACTTGGCTGTTAACAACGAACTGGATTTGCGTTTGGAAACAAAAAACATGCTTCTTTAAATGAAGAGAAATGAAGCATTCACCTGGTTTAATGAAAGAGCAACGTGTATCTACACGCCGCCGTATAGAAACTGGGAGCGGCGAGTGGCAATGCTTCCAGTGCACCGCAACATAGAAACTGAAAGCGGCAAGCAGCAAGACTCCTAAGGCACCGCAGTGTAGAACTGAAGCGGCGGGCAACAAGACATTCACGTCGCTATAGTGGAGAACTGGAAGCGGCGAGCAGAAACTCGTCCGTGTGAAACGCCATTAGAGGAAAACGCTGCGGAAGGTGAAACTGGATACGGCGTGGAAACCAGGCTGCCACGCGAGGTATTGTTTTCTTGAGACGTCACAGTGAGGGAACTGGACGTATGCAAAGTCCAAGAAATAAGGCTTGTAGTGAGGAATCACAAAAGCATTGAAAATGAAGCTGGAACAGAATGCAGCTCCGTGCGTAATACGATAGCAATCCACAATCAGAAGCACCAACCCATTAGAGGAAGACACCTAAATACGTTCACAGACCAGGTGATAGAGGCAGACCTGAGGAGTCACGTGATCCTAATGTTGGACTGAACGCTGTTTCGCAGGGAGTCTATTAAACAGTCTCCATTTCGTGTAAAATGGTTTTGCTGATCTAACAGCATAAAGATTCCTGGCACTAAAAGAAGGCAAACAAGACATGACAGGTGAGCGAGGCATGACACTGAGCCACCCAGTGGACTAACCAGCTTACCCAGTTGCTTTGCTCTGTCACCGCCACCGTTTCGAGGAGACCCTCAAAACTTGGTGTACTGCTAGTTTTTGTCCACGGCTCCCTCACACCGAATTTTGTACACTTGGCATTCCCAGGTCTGAAGTGAGACGAGTGCGCCAGGAGCAGAGTAAACACGGTTACCGTGTTGCCCTGCCAGGGAGGCGACCTGTGCAAGTTCACTGCATTTGTGACCCTCTTGCCCCTGAAGCCTGCTGCAGTGAAACTGGGCTGATTCTTCCTCCAGGAGTGAGGAAATCGCCACTGTCCTGTTTGGGAATCATTGCTGTATCTTGCGAACAACAAGGTGCAGAGACGTCCTTTTTGTCGCATTAGAACCTGCCAACGAAGTGGACTTAACTGGGCGAAGTTTGGGTCTGCCTGCATCGGGGACCGGTGAGTACTCCTTAACACAACCAGTGCCCCCTAATGCAGGAGCCCATTTTTATGCACAAGTGGCCCCTGAGGGCCCCTTTCCTTTCCACAGCTATTGCGAAATAGCGACTCCATCCCGCACTCGCAAACTGCCTCTGCCTTCAAGTGGAGGTCCTCCTTGAATAGTGGGAACTTGTTCTGCATCGCCTCATCCACCTTCCTGAGCTCCTAGAGACCCTTGAAGAGACCTTATCCTGCCAATTGGCACAAGCGCATGCATGTACTGTTGAGCACAAGGCTCCTCTCTTCATAGAACTTGGACTGCCTCTTAGTTAGGTGTATTATTGATGTGGAACTGGGTCTAAAGACTACCTGCGCAGCCTGTTTCCTTCCCCTCTAGGTTGGCAACATATTTTGTGCATTTAACCCTTTGGACCCCAATGGTCTTGTATATATATTGTAATGAGTGTGATATGTTGGTTTACATAGTATTACTGTGATTCTTTGATATGGTCTATGTTACAAAGGCCTTGTAATAAATGTGTCTATATATTTTTAATATAACACCTGTCTGGAGTAATTTGTAAGTGTCCTTGCTTTGTATGCTCATTGAGGTCTTTCAGTCACCTTCACCCCTCCTGAGACTTAGGGCCTCATTACACGGTATGCGATAAGGGTTTACCAGTACCGGTAAGGGCATTGGTACCAGTAAACCCTTACCGCCTTACTACGAGGTCCCTTTGCCGGACACGACCTCAACGGCTGGTTTTAGCAGCCGTTAAGGAACGGGCCTGCAAAGGGACCTTGGTGCTAATTACAGTACCGCAATTTGCGGTACCGTAATTAGCTCCTTTCCCATTCCCATTGAGCCCTATGGGGCAAAAATGGGAATGGGGAAGTGCCTTGGTGAATGGGGAATTACCGCCGCCGCTCACCTTGGAGTAGGGCGGTAATTCCTCCATCCACCAAGGCAGACACGGTAAAATACCGGTGGCAACCATGGCGTTAATAGCGCCATGGTTACCTCATACCGTGTAATGGGCCCTTAGTCTTGACCGCCTGCCATAGCTACCCTGATTGGTCTGGCTTGTCCAGAGGTTACCCTGTTCCAAGAAACAAACAGGACAGGACAGAGTTCAGAAATCCTTCTTAACAGTATCGGTGGCCGCAAGGAAACGATCGACCAACCTGTCCTCGTTGTCTTCGGTCCGTCCGGTCAGCGACGGGAAAAGGATGGATGCCATGGGAAGGAAGGTGATTTACACTGCGGCGTACACTATCAAGGCAGCCAACGCACTGGCAATCCTAACCAGGTACGACAGGCAGTTGTGGTACAAGCTGGGGCCTATTCTCGAGTTCCTTCCCAAAGATAGGAAGATGGAGGCAATTGCTCTCTTCCAGGAAGGGGAGATAGTGTCTGATCACGCCATCCAAATGGCATTGGACCTCACCAACACTGGGTGCGGCAAATGGGGAATGGTGTCTGCCTTCGTCGCCAAGGCTGGATGAAGGCCACAAATTTCCATGAGGAAATCCAAACAAAGGTGCTGGATATTGAGAAGGCTGTCAACGAGTCCCTTGCAGGCCATCAAAGCAGATACGGAGACGGCCGGCTCCCAGGGCACTCTCCAGCAGCACTGCTCTTCTTTTCGCTCCTTCAGGGGAATGTCAAGCAGGTCTCCAAAAGGTTTCTCCACGTTGTACCATCAGCCTTCCAGAACCACGACTCAGGAAGCTTACAGAGCCGTAGCCAGGCCTACGGTAGTGGAGGACAGCGTTTCCATTGCCTGCAGGGCAGGAGGTCAGCGCCAAGGCAAAGCCTGAACCAGCCAGAACTTCGGGCACCCACTCGTGCACCCCGGTGGGAGGCCGGCTGACGAGGATCATCAGTGAGTGGAGAAAGATCACTACCGACAGATGGGTGCTGGACGCTCTCATCCAAGGGCATACCCTGGAGTTTCAACACAGGTGTCCGCGGATCCCTCAAGTTGCCCATCAGGACCAGCACATCCCTCAGCTGCTGGGAGAGGTATGGGCCATGCTGCAAAAAGGGGTGATAGAGCTAGTACCCCAGCAACTCTGGGACCCACTGAGTCTATTCCAGATACTTTCTTGTCAGAAAGCAGACAGGGGGCTGGAGGCCCATTCTAGACCTACGACGTCTAAACAAATACCTCACGTCGCAATAATTCAGGATGGTCACGTTGCAACACGTGCTCGGCCAACTGGAAAGAGAAGGCTTCTTGACATCGCCGGACCTGGAGGACGCCTACTTCCACATCCCCATCCACAAGAACCATCGAAAATGTCTGTTTCGTGGTGCAGGGACAGCACAACCAGTTCAAGGTCCTACCTTTTGGCTTGAAGTCGGCCCCCAGAGTGTTCACAAAATGCCTGGCACCAGTGGTAGCCCATCTACACCTACAGGGCATACACGTATACTCGTACCTGGATGACTGGCTGATTCGTGCCTACTCGCGGGAGCTGGCCGAAGGACACACAGAGGCGACCCAGCTACTAACCGATCTGGCATTCTCTGTCAAATCCCCAAACTCCTACTTAATGCCATCACAGAATGCGCTGTTCCTAGGCGCCAGACTCAATACGGTGTTTTGCCTGGCGTCTCCCATGGAGGAGAGGATAACTGCCATTCTGGGGAAGGTGCAACGGCTGTCGTTGATGAAGATGGTCACAGTGCGGGCCATCAAGTCGTTGCTTGGCATGATGTCGTCCTCCATCTACCTCGTCTGGCTCTGCAGGTTGCAGATGATGCGACCCCTCCAGGAATTCCTGGACACCCGCTGTATACAGGTGTCCGGAAGCTTCACGGACAAGATATGGCTCAACGACGAGTTCCGGCATGCAATCGTATGGTGGGGCGTTCGCTTCAACATCACCCAAGGCACAGGATTCAAGAGCCCGCCATACCAGGAGATGGTCACCACAGACGCCTCCCTAGAGGAGTGGGTAGTGCACACCGGACATCTGCACGCCAGATGCCTGTGGTTGCCAGAGGAGAAGGATCTTCATATCAACATCCGGAAGCTACGGACGGTGTCCTGGGCCCTCAAGTTGTTCCTCCCATCTCTGAAAGGCAAGGTGGTATGGATCTTCACAGACAACAGGAAGCTGGGGGGGCACTCTCCAATGCTCTCTAAAGAAGCGCAGAACTTGTGGTGATGGGCCGTTGGACAGGGGATGTTCCTCGTCCCTATTCACCTGGCGGGAGTCAAGAACACTATTGCAGACTTCCTCAGCAGTACACTGCACTCCTGCCATGAGTGGGAGCTTCATCAGGATCAGGTGGACCACCTGTTTGCCGAGTGGGACAGGCCCCAGATAGATCTGTTTGCGGCGAACTCCAAGTGCCAGATGTTTGCCAGCAGGTTGCACCAGCTGAGGAGCCTGGGGACGCGTTCTCCTTCCTTCCCTCTCCTGCTACGAGTCATCAACACACTCAGACGGTGTCAACGCAAGTTATTACTCCTCGCCCCAGCGTGGCAGAGGCAGATTTGGTATCCGGATCTTCTTAGTCAGTCCGCGTCACCTCCAGTCAAGCTGCCAGTGGTTCCGGATCTTCTCACCAGAGAAAGAGGCAAAATCCTGCATCACAAGCTAGGATCACTGAACCTAAGGGCTTGGCTCCTGCAGCCCTAGAGTTTGGCGGATATGAGTTGCCTGCAGACTGCAGCAAGGTCCTCGGCAAGGCCAAGGCATTGTCAACTTTGAAGTGCTACGGTCACAAGTGGAAGTGTTTCGCTACGTGGTGCCGGTCGCAGAAGATTACCCCTCTGATGGTCACGGCCCGCAAGTTCTTCCATACTTGCTGTCCTTGGCCAAGGCCGACTGGTTCACACTTCTATGAAGGTGCATCTGGCGGCTATCTCCTGTTACACCATGTCTCCAGGAAGATCTTCCCTTTGGTCTGACCGACTCGTCAAGTAGTTCCTCAAAGGACTTTTTCGATCTTTCCTGCCGGTGGAGGCTCCTGCCCCGGCATGGGAACTCAACGTGGTTCTGACAAGGCTCTTGAAGGCCCCCTTCGAGCCTATGCATCAGGCCCCTCTCCAGTTCCTCTCGTGGAAAACGGTTTTAATTGTGACCATCACCCCACCCAGGAGGGTAGGTGAGATCCAGGCCCTATCCTGCAAGAAACCACACCTGACTTAACACAAATCGAGGGTAGTGCTGCGGACGCCCCCCTCTTTCATTGTTATTGTTATTTGGCATTTATATAGCAATCTATATATCATTGGTATGACCTCAAAGCGCTTGTGGGTTGAACGCCCTTGGGGGTCCGTAGACCAGGTCAGTCAAGAGAGTAGTATAGGATGCTTGGTGCACTCAGTATGTGTGTAACTAGTGTGAATTGTCTGATGGTAGATGCATCCTAACATTAGGTGCGGTGGTAGTGAGAGATCAGTTGAATGCTTGCAGTCAGGTGGTTAGTTTCCGAGACTGCATTCTGGCGCATTAGGCATGTGTAGGACGTATATGTGTGCAACTAGGCAATTTTTTGTCGTGGGGTATAGCTGCATTCTAGCAGGATGTCCAGGTGTTGATGGAATAATGTTCGTATGTGAGCAACTATGCCGAAATTGATTGAAGGGTAAAGTTGCGCTCTATTTTGTGTTGGTGAAAAGTAGAGAGTGAGCATAGTGGTAGGAGAGGTGAGTGTCTGGAGTGGATGGTTTATTCTTACGAGCCCGCTGTTCCAGGATTACACTCTAGATCTGGATAAGTTGGCTGTCGTCCTCGTGTTTCATTGTAGTGACACTCTGAAGTAGATTTAGCGCTAGGAGCAGAGAAAGATGTTTGTTCGGACAGACAGTCATTATTCTTATGTTCAGCACTATGCATCTCAGGGGCTCGGTCCCGGGTCGCTGGTTGTGGTTTATGATGGGTTGCAAGGTAGTATTAGGGAGGATGTTTGGTTATGTGGCAGGAGCTATCTCGCACTAACGTAGTCACACCAAGCCCATATTCCGGGCTCTGGTTGTGGTTTATGGTGGGTTGCATGGTGGGTCTAGGCAGGATATTTGATTATAGGACATGGCATGTCTCGTATTAATGTGGTAACATAGAGGCAGTCCTGCTAAGGCATAGGTTGGACAGAGGCCCTGTAGAGTCTGGGGGTTTTGCGCCTATGTGGGGTCGTATCTTAGGTTTGTAATTGAGTAAGTTATGGCGCCAAAGGGAATTATCGGCTTGATGATGCGAAAGGCTGCTAGGCCTGTGTAGTAGACGCGGGAAGTGGAGAGTCAGCAGTTACATATCCTAGAGCTTGCAGGACGCTATGGTTGTCATCTGTGGTATCCATTTCCTAATTCTGTCATGGTGACTTATTGGTCGCTTTCTGTGGTCTCATTGCTCGGTATTCCCAGAACATCTGTCCACAGGCTGTAATTACTTTTGGATGTAATGTCAATGAAGTCATGGATCATGATGTTGATGGGTTTCAGCGACCCTAGTTGGTCCTAATCAGGTTTAAGGAAAGAGCCAGGTTTTTAGAGCTTTGCGGAATGCCATGTAGTCTGGGTTGTGTCGAATGTGCGGAGGGAGTGAGTTCCACAGAATTGGAGCCAAGGTTGAGAAGGCCAACCCTCCAATCCTGGCTGAATTGGAGGCTGGAATCACTAGTAAGAGGGCAGAGCTTGATCATAGGGTGCATGATGGGCGGTAGGGATTTACCTTCTCTTGTAGGTAAGCTGGACCAGTCTTGTGCACTGCTCGGTGGGTAATGCAAAGGGTTTTGAAAGGGGCCCTTCTTCCTACAGGGAGCCAGTGAAGGGTGTGGAGAGTGGGGGAAGATGTGATCCCTGTGTCCCAGAGCAGGAAGGAGTCTGGCGGCAGCGTTTTGTGCTCTCTGGAGTTTGTTGTATGCCGGTACACTCAGCTATAAGGAGTTGGCATAGTCCAGTCTCGACATAACAATGGACATATTAGCGACAAGTCTGTTGGGGTAGGTGAGATAAGGGAAAATGCGTCTTAGGAGTCTCAGCTGATAGTGACAGGATTTTGATACATTATTGATCTGACGGGAGAGGGTTGACCCAAGTCCATAGTGCAGCCAAGGTTTTTGACTATTTTGGAGGGAGGAGGGGGGTGCCAAGGGACAGGGGTCATGGCCGTGGTTGCGGGAGAAGGGCAGTATCGCCGCACACCATGATCTCAGTTTTATCTGGGTTCAGAAGGAGGTGGTTTCTTGTCATCCATCGTTCAATATCTCTGAGGCAAGCTTCAAGGTCGGGATGTGGGTTGGAGCTTGTTTTGGGAATTCCTAGGATAATTTGGGTATTGTCAACATAGTTGTAGCAGGTGAGGTTGTGCCCGTGGATGATTCCTAGTAGAGAGGTCAGATAGAGGTTGAAGAGGAGAGCAGAGGCGCATGCCCCCTGGGGTACTCCAGTGTTCAAGTTGGGAGCAATTGAGACAAAAGGGAGAGGAGAGCGATTTGTTTCCTGTTGTTGAGGAAGGAGGCAATCCATTTCAGTGCCGAGTCTCGGATGCCTAGGGAGTGGAGATGGTCAAGGAGGATAGAATGGTTACCGGTGTCGAGGGCTGCTGACAGGTCAAGGAGAATCAGTGCTGCGCAGCCCTCCAAGTCTGCCGAGACCTTGAGATCGTCCCAGATCGAGATCAGGGTGGTTTCTGTTCCATGGTGTGGTCTGAAGCCTGATTGAGCGGCGTCGAGTAGTTTGTTGGTTTCTACAAAGCGGTTTAGTTGAGAGTATCCAGCGCGGTCAATGAGTTTCACCAGGAATTCTTAGGGTCAGGGGGGTCTAGAGATGCCTTTTTTTAGAAGCAGTTAGGCATGCACTATTTTAAAGGCCTGAAATATGCCAGAGGTGAGGGGGTCATTTAGTACGGACCTTGCTAGTTCTCTTGCACAAGTGGAGGAGAATATTTCTTTCAGAAGGGAGGTGGGACAGGGGTCAAGGGGGGGTTCCAGAGGGTCTGCTGCCAGATGCTAGGTCTAAGAACTCATCTCTCGAGACGGGGTTGAATGAGTCGAAAGATGGTGTTGCGGTAGTCGGGGCAACAGAATCAGGAGGGGCCGGAGTGGGGAGGGTGGAGAGTTTGGTATTAATGGTTGCCATCCTGTCTAGTGCTGTGTTGTAGAAATGCAGCGAGAGAGAGTCACAGAGCATTTGCGGGGGCGTGGTCTGGGCAGAGGTGCAGGTGGGTTTCACAAATTCGGAGGTGATCGGAGGTGATCCTGTGGAGTTCTTTGCTGCTGTTGCGACAGTTCAGGATTTGTTTATTATAATAGGACTTTTTGGCCTTTCGGATCTCAGATTTGTAATTAAGGTGGTGGTGGGCGAACATAGATCTGCTGAGAGTGGTTTTAGATGTTCGCCATTTGCACTCCAGAGAGTTATTTTGACTTTTGACAGTCTTCAGGTGGGGCATGAACCATTTGGGGGACAGTCCTTTGTGAGGGGAAGTAACGATTCATTAAGCCAGGAGTCAAAGGATTTGATGGTTAAGGGTCTATCAGAGGTCGGGGCTGCTGGGAGACTGTAGCAGGGCTTCAGCTAGGCCAGGGAGTACATTGACTTTGTTCCAGCATTTGTGATCATGTGTAAGGGTAGGGAGGGCTATGGGTGGAGGGGCTGGTATATGGACAGAGAAAGGAATGGCAGAGTGGTTTGTCCAGATAAGCGGTTTGGGATTAGATATAGAGACAAGGTCATAGGAGCTGAAGATCGCATCAAGGGTGTGACCACCAGAGTGGGTTGGACCTGTGGTATGCCGGAAGAGGTTTAGTGCCGCTAGACTGTCAACAAGGGGTTGGGTCATGGGGTTGTTGGGCACATCAAACCAGATGTTGAAATCCCCCAGTAGAGTGAGTGTTGGGTGATTTCCCTGAATGGTAGCTAGTCAGTCACAGAGATTGTTGACAAAATGTCTGTCATATCCACGGGGTCTGTACATGAGTAGGAAGCTGTGAGTGAGTGTTGATGGTAGCAAGAATTGTACTAGAAGGGATTCAGAGGTAGCATTGCATGTCTCGGTTTTGGTGAGTGAGATGGAGAAATGAGGTTTGTAGAGGATCACCATGTCGCCGCCTCTGGAATGTCTGGTTGTGGGAGATAAGTTAGTAGCCACGGGGGAAGGCCTCATGCGCGACTGGTGTAAAGCCGTCTGAGAACCAAGTTTCAGTGATAAAAATTAGATCAGGATTGTCAGAGAAAAGGAGGTTAAAGATGCTGTGTATGTTTCTTACCACAGGGAGGGCATATAGAAGGAGGCATGTGACTTCATGAGGCGAGGTGGTTTTTTTTATGCTCGTGGCGGGAGGGCTCGGTTGCATTGAGAGGCAGGGGATAAGGTGTCGGTCGTTGCGATGGAAGGTGTAGTCGGATCAGTCCGGGTGGCTGAGACTGTCTGAGGGCTGGTAGCGGGGGTTCAGGACAAAGGTGTTCTTTGAGGGGAGGTGAGTGGGTTACGTCTATGTGTAGCGGGAAGAGTAGGTGGGTGGTGGTAGGTATGCGAGAGATGTGGTGGGGAGGATCAGTGGGGGAGGGAGAGTGGTGAGTGGTATGTGAGTTGCAAGTGAGGTCGAGCAAGTTGTTTGTTGTTCAAGTCTGGATGGTGCTAGGGGTTTGGTTGTACTGGGTGAGAAATCAAGTTCAAGGGGGTGGAGGCGGGGAGAGAGAGGAGGGGAAGGTCTGATGGCAGGGGTGGGAAAGGATGGGAGGTTGGACCGATGCAGAAGTGGTGAGGTATGGAGAGTCGAGGGAGAGGGCCAGTCAACCTTCCCGTGTTTTGTGGGCTTGGGCGCCAGAGAGGTGTGAGAGGGGGTAGGAAGGTTAAAGGGGAAAAGGGGGAAAGTGACGTTTTTAGAAAGGGCAAGACATGCTACTTTTTGAGAAGGGAAAGGATTTGAAGGGGGCGGTCTAGGGACGGGGTCGGGTAGGAGCTGGGGGCGGGGATAGGGGTGTGAGGGCGGTAGGGTGAGGTGGTTTCCCAGGTGAAGAGGGGGGCGCCGAGCTGTGTGGAGTTTGTGAGGTGCAGTAGTCCTTGTGGGACCGCACTGTCATGGGGACGCTGGGTTTTTGAAGGAGTGGTTGTGTTAGTGGTGAGGAGGTGTGGGACTGATGAGGGGGGTGTGGATGGAGTTCAGGGTGGTGGAGGGTTGATGATGTTGGTGTGACATGGATCTCTATATGAGTGGGTGGGTGCTAGTGCAGGTGTCAAAGGGGGTTTGGGAGGGGTGGGAGGGCTGAGGGGGGATCTGGTATGAGGGGGGCTCCTGAGTGATTGTGCCGGTGACACAGTAGTGGCAGGGGGCTTGTGATGTTTGGAGAGCCAGAGAGCTCCTCTGGCTTGTGAGTTGGAGATTGTGCAGGGAGTATGAATGGGGAGTAGGCAGTCGTTCTCAGATGTCTGGGGACAGAGGGAGGGCGAGAGGTCTGGATGGGCTGAAGTGGAGTGAGGGAATGAGGCACGTGGAGTTTGGCACGCCAGAGCACTCCTCTGATCTTAGTTAGAATGGTGATGGGGGGATGCACGAGGGGTCAGGGTGTACTGTTGTCCGGGAGCATGGGTCAGAGGTTGTGAGCCGATGTGGCATGTCAGGGGGGTTCTTAAAAAAAGGCCCTAGTACGGAGGACATTTGCCAGGTGGGATGCATTATGGGTTGGTTGGGGGGTCAGTGTGGTGCGGAAAGTTGAGAGGGCAGAGAGGTGGTCTTTGTTGTCGTGGTCTCCCCAACAGGGAGGGGGAGTCAGTCATGGTTATGGGATGGAGGAATTCAGTAGCTGAGTGATGTGGGGTCAGAGAGTGGGTGCAGGGTCTAGAGGGCTAGGTTGGAAGGTATCTAAGTCGAGGCACCAAGATTAAGATAGCAGGAAGTGTACTGAGTGATAATGCAATAGTCGTCACTGGATTTTGGACACCTGGATAGAGGGAGAAAGGGCCTAACACGGGGGCAGCAGTAAATACAATAACAGTAAATGCAATGGCAGCACCTCTATTTGGGACACCTGGATAGAGGGAGAAAGGACCTAACATGCTGGGACAACAGTAGATGCAATAAAGTAAATACAATGGCAGCCTCCAATGTGGGCAGGAACTCATCCTGCAACGTCTACAGCAGTCATCGGGAAGAATCAAGAAATATCGCTGTGACCCACACCGAGGCAACAGCGCAGTAAGAAGCAGTGCATGCTGTAACACTCCGCACCTTACCTCCACCATCCCGTGTGGCTCATCCACCCCATCTGGCTCTTCTTATCCCCTTTCGGGCTTTGTTTGCATCCCCTGACATGAGCAGCCTGAGTAAAATGGTGGCGTATGTTGCTGCTTCCCCGGTTGCCTAGCAGCTGAGCCTGCCGTTGATTGGCCCTCGGTTCTTTGATCCTGCAGAGGGCAGGACCGGAAAAGCGTCAGCCGGCCCTTCCTGTTAAGGCACCCCTCTAAAGGCAAAGGCCTGTACGTGCCCCACTCACCCTTCGACTCCAAGGTGGGCAGGAGCACAGCCTGCAACATCTACAGCAGTCATCAGGAAGAATCAAGAAATAACACTGCAACCCTCACTGAGGCAACAGCGCGGTAAGGAGCAGTGCACGCTGTAGCACTCTGCACTTTACCTCCACCATCCTGTGTGGTCCATCCACCCCATCCGGCTCTCCTTATCCCACTTTCAGGCTTTGTTTACATCCCCCATGTTTTGCTCTCCCCCGAAAAGTGCACGGAACAAACATAAATCACCAATGCAATTATAGAGCAAATACTTTGAACCATAAACAGACAGACACAATACCTCACAGCCACGCACTCTTAGAAGATAAATCAGCTCTTTACGGCTATTTATTCAAAGCTTACAAGTACATAGAAATAACTCATAAAAAATAATAAGGACATAGATCACAGAAGAAGTAAAGAAGTCAAACAGAAATACATCACCGAGAGCGTAACAGAATTCCTCATCTCGTCCAGAAGCGGCTGGAAGACCCCGGGAACAGCCAGGCCGAGAGCACCACAGCTCACACGAAGGCCGGACGTAAGCGTCCTTCTCCGACTGAAGTCTCACCTGACCACCTCCGGGCTTCCACATATATACACACTCCACAAAGGGGAGTTAATTCTCGAACATTCTGGAAATTGCACTTGCGCAGTTGAGGAACAGCCGTCGATTGCCAGCTGGGTCAATCGAGAGCTCCCCCCAAGAAGCGCAGTGCCTCCCTTCTCTTAAAACATACTCCACGGAGAACAGTAGCAAGCCAAAACAACGTTAGCTTTCCCAGCAGAAATGGCCTTGACCACATACCAGGTTTGGAAAAGCATGTTTGTCTCAGCACTGTGAATCTAACACTCAGCAAAATGTGTGCAGCGTTTCACTGCGGTATGAAGTAAATATCCAACATGGCTCCGAGTGCTCCCAGAATGCATTGCGCACCCACGCCATTTTAGATCAAGCACAAATCAAGCATAACACCCAGACACGAGGAGCCCGAGTAAAATGGCAGCGTATGTTGCTGCTTCCCTGGTTGCGTAGCAGCGAGCCTGCCGTTGATTGGCCCTCCGTTCTTTGATCCTGCAGAGGGCAGCGCCGGAAGGCGTCTGTTAGGGAGAATTCTCTGTTTAGGCTGAATTTCCTAACCTAGTGAGTCCCCCAGCAGCTTTGCTGGATTTCTGGAGTTTGTTTTTTTCTCCTGCCAAGAGTGAGACTCTTTTTCTCCCACTCTTGGACATGATTTGTGGTATTCCTTCGAATGTTATGTGTTTTATGGGCTATGGGGTCTTTTACTCCATAGGGTCTCATGAGTTTTTTCTATGTGTGTTACACAGCACCCTCCGTGCAGTAACACTGAGGTGTCCTGGGTGACCCCCAACATAGACTCCATACCCTGGGACTGACTACTGTCTCCCAGGGCATGTAAAGTCACCATTGGCTTTACTAGTCCCAAATTTACTAACAGAACCAGTACCAACCATCATATTGTGGACGTACTGGTAGGCCCTGGGTCTGTTGTTCGAAGGGGGCACTGTCCCGCCCCCCCTCAACGAGTTTTGGCTGGTGGCAGTGGATACTACTTGTTATATTCGACCGCAAATATTTCTCAATGGGATTTTCCCATTGTTCGAGGCTAATACTTTTTCACATTAGTCTCTAACCTACCGCCGGTTTATTTATTTACAGGCCGATACATGGAATAAATGTGCGCCGAAAATTCCGGCGCAGAGGGGCCTATACGTGCGCTGCGCCGAAAAATAGCGAAAAGCGCAGGGAAACCAGCGCACGTCGATTCATGGAAGTCCGTGCGTAAGAAAAGCATAGGACGTGCGCTGAAAAAGTGCGCGGCGCACGCCGGCGCACAGGTCAACCAACGGCGTGCGCCACGGCCACTGCGCTATCACTCCGAGCGCAGCGCACAGCTCTAAAGTAGGCGGAACACAGGGTGGGACACTCGGAATGGGGAATAAAATGGGGCACAACACTCGGAATGGGGAAGAATGTGGGCGGCACGGGGAAGTACAGGAGGCAAGTGCGCGGAACGCCCACACGCTCACCGGCAACATGTATTCATGGATTCGAACAGGGCAAAACATCGCTCGATCAAACCAGCGCACAGGCCCAAAAACGTACGCCACAAGTAAGCAGGCGGTAGTGTCCCGACGCACTTAACGAAAGTGCGCCAAAACCTGCGCCAACAAATACCACCCACATACAGCAATGGGCCATACCGTGACCCCAAAGGACAAATGAGGTGCAAAGGTGTACGCCATTAACACGGACACCCACTGTTCAACAATTCGCGCGTGTGTGTACAACGGGTTGCGCGAGAAGTCACTCGCGCGATTGCCCTGGGTACGTGTATCCCAGGGTGCGGGGAAGTCCCACACGCGATTGCCCTGGCCACGTCGATATCAGGGGTGCGTGTGAAGTTCCACACGCGAAAAGCCAGGGTACGTCAATTACAGGGGTGCGCGGGAAGTTTCACACGCGAAAAGCTAGGCTATGGGAATTCCAGGGGTGCGCGTGAAATCCTACACGCGAAAAACTAGGGTACGTCATTTACAGGGGTGCGCGGGAAGTTTCACACGCGAATAGGCTGGGCGCGTGTATTACAGGGGTGCGCGGGAAGTCCCACACGCGATTACAGCAGGGTACGTGTATTTCAGGGGTGCGCGGGAATTTCCACACGCGAATAGGCTGGGCGCGTGTATTTCAGGGGTGCGCGGGAAGTCCCACACGCGAAAAGCCAGGGTACGTCCATTACAGGGGTGCGCGGGAAGTTTCACACGCGAAAAGCTAGGCTACGGGAATTGCAGGGGTGCGCGGGAAGTCCCACACGCGAAAAGCCAGGGTACGTCCATTACAGGGGTGCGCGTGAAGTTTCACACGCGAAAAGCTAGGCTACGGGAATTGCAGGGGTGCGCGGGAATTTCCACACGCGAATAGCCTGGGCGCGTGTATTTCAGGGGTGCGCGGGAATTATCACACGCGATTTGGCTTGGTACGTGTATTACAGGGGTGCGTGCGAAGTTACACACGCGATTAGGCTGGGTGGGTCCTGTCACCCTCGACGGCCCCTGCAGGCAGCCCACAAAACAGGGGACTACCCTGCACACCTGCTCATGTCTCCCACCACCCCCACCCCCCACCATCCAGGGGCAGCCTCCACCAGGCCCCCACTCATGTCTCCCACCACCCCCACCCCCCACCATCCAGGGGCACCCTCCACCAGGCCCCCACTCATGTCTCCCACCACCCCCACCCCCCACCATCCAGGGGCACCCTCCACCAGGCCCCCACTCATGTCTCCCACCACCCCCACCCCCCACCATCCAGGGGCACCCTCCACCAGGCCCCCACTCATGTCACCCACCACCCCCACCCCCCAGCAGTGCAGGGGCACCCTCCACCAGGCCCCCACTCATGTCTCCCACCACCCCCACCCCCCCGCCACCAGGGGCACCCTCCACCAGGCCCCCACTCATGTCTCCCACCACCCCCACCCCCCCGCCACCAGGGGCACCCTCCACCAGGCCCCCACTCATGTCTCCCACCACCCCCACCCCCCCGCCACCAGGGGCACCCTCCACCAGGCCCCCACTCATGTCTCCCACCACCCCCACCCCCCCGCCACCAGGGGCAGCCTCCACCAGGCCCCCACCCATGTCTCCCACCACCCCCACCCCCCAGCAGTGCAGGGGCACCCTCCACCAGGCCCCCACTCATGTCTCCCACCACCCCCACCCCCCAGCAGTGCAGGGGCAGCCTCCACCAGGCCCCCACCCATGTCCCCTATCACCCCCACCCCCCAGCAGTGCAGGGGCAGCCTCCACCAGGCCCCCACTCATGTCCCCTATCACCCCCACCCCCCCGCCACCAGGGGCACCCTCCACCAGGCCCCCACTCATGTCTCCCACCACCCCCACCCCCCCGCCACCAGGGGCAGCCTCCACCAGGCCCCCACCCATGTCCCCTATCACCCCCACCCCCCAGCAGTGCAGGGGCAGCCTCCACCAGGCCCCCACTCATGTCCCCTATCACCCCCACCCCCCCGCCACCAGGGGCACCCTCCACCAGGCCCCCACTCATGTCTCCCACCACCCCCACCCCCCCGCCACCAGGGGCAGCCTCCACCAGGCCCCCACCCATGTCCCCTATCACCCCCACCCCCCAGCAGTGCAGGGGCACCCTCCACCAGGCCCCCACTCATGTCTCCCACCACCCGCACCCCCCCCCGCCACCAGGGGCACCCTCCACCAGGCCCCCACTCATGTCACCCACCACCCCCACCCCCCCGCCACCAGGGGCACCCTCCACCAGGCCCCCACTCATGTCCCCCTGCACCCCCACCCCCCAGCAGTGCAGGGGCACCCTCCACCAGGCCCCCACTCATGTCTCCCACCACCCCCACCCCCCCGCCACCAGGGGCAGCCTCCACCAGGCCCCCACCCATGCCCCCCACCACCCCCACCCCCCCGCCACCAGGGGCAGCCTCCACCAGGCCCCCACTCATGTCTCCCACCACCCCCACCCCCCCGCCACCAGGGGCAGCCTCCACCAGGCCCCCACCCATGTCTCCCACCACCCCCACCCCCAGCAGTGCAGGGGCACCCTCCACCAGGCCCCCACTCATGTCTCCCACCACCCCCACCCCCCCGCCACCAGGGGCAGCCTCCACCAGGCCCCCACCCATGTCCCCTATCACCCCCACCCCCCAGCAGTGCAGGGGCACCCTCCACCAGGCTCCCACTCATGTCTCCCACCACCCCCACCTCCCAGCAGTGCAGGGGCAGCCTCCACCAGGCCCCCACCCATGTCCCCTATCACCCCCACCCCCCAGCAGTGCAGGGGCAGCCTCCACCAGGCCCCCACTCATGTCCCCTATCACCCCCACCCCCCCGCCACCAGGGGCAGCCTCCACCAGGCCCCCACCCATGCCCCCCACAACCCCCACCCCCCCGCCACCAGGGGCAGCCTCCACCAGGCCCCCACTCATGTCTACCACCACCCCCACCCCCCCGCAGTCAGGGGCACCTGCCAGAAGGCCCCCACCCATGTCTACCACTACCCCCCACCCCCCGCAGTCAGGGGCACCTACCAGAAGGCCCCCACCCATGTACCATCCATGTCCACCTTCACCTGGGTCACAACCCCACACAATCATGACCGTAATGGACAGTCTGCCCTGCAAGAATTCCCAAACAACTATCCCATCCACCCACATATCAAACACAATGACATGTGACACACCCAATGTAAATCATATGAATGAACACATGTCTGTCACACACAGATGTTGCAAGTGAATGTCCAAACACCCCACATGTCATGCATGAAAGCAATGAGATGATACAACACATTGAAGGATCAAATGAAAATGTATTAAAAATAAACAAGGATGGTAAAAATAAAAAATAACAATAAACAAGCAATGCAAACTAAATAATAAAAAAGTACAACCAAAAAAATCAGGAACACTAATTTACAAAAATAAAGTAAAATAGGGGTCCAAAGTCAAAGTCCAAAATTAAATCCAAGTACAAATGAAAGAAGAAACACATTGCCTCATGTGAAAAATTAAAATAAATATTAACATCCCTCAAACTATCAACATGATGATCCGGGTCCATGAGCCCTAATAAATGAAACCTAACTATTTACACTAAGTAAGAAAATGTCTATATACAAAAATGTGGTGCATTGTCCTTTGGCAACCAAATAATAACATTAAAACAAAGGAAACCTAACTACAAGTAAACTACAGAACTATATACAAAGGCGGCGGGCAAGTCCTGCGGCTCACTGATTGTTGTTCCGGGCCAGGGCATCATCGAACTCCCGCTCGATGTCCCGGAGGCGGCCCCGTTCCACAGCCCCGAGGGTCCGCAGGGACGCCGATGTACCCACCTCCAACTCCCTGCGGATGGCCTCGAGGCACTCGGCCCGCCTCAGGGCCCTCCGCATGGAGTTCTCCGCCCTGACCATAGCGAGCCGCGCCTCTCCCGCCCGCCGCCGCTCCGCATCTATGGCATGGCCCAACCGCTGCCACACGGAAGCCACTTGACGTCCAGGGTCCTCCTGCCCTCCGGCTGATGCCTGCCCCTCTGATGGTGATGGCCCCGAGCCATCAAGGCTCCCACCTTCTTCCTCCTGCTGCTGACGTGCTGGTGCCGGTGCCCTGACACCTGCTGCCTGCACATCCTCCATTGTTTGGGGTGCTGTTGTTGCGGTGGCCACCCCTGCTGGACTCACGACTCCCGACTGGGGCAGGGATGTGTCCTCCACCAGCCTGGCCCCATCGTCAGAGGCAGCTCCACAGGGCACCCAGGTGACAGGTGGGTAGGAAGATGGCACGGAGGACGACTGGCGCATAGGGGGTTCAGGTGAGGAGGGGGTCGGAACAAGGCCCAGTGTATGGAGGAACACAGCCTGGTCTCCCTGAGAATGGGTCCGGACGTGGGCAACCCTGCTGGTGCAAGATGATGCAGACACAGGACCGGGGACAGGATTACACACAGGCACCTCCGCGGCGGCCTGTGCTGCCTCCTGTCCCTGCCCCTGTGCTGCACCACTAGCACCAGTGGAATGCCCACCTCCAGACCCCATCTCAGTCCCTTGCACGGCCTCCTCCTCCACCAAACCCACCACCAACCTGGATGACTCCCTGCCATCTTCCGCCGTGGAACCCTGTGGGGTCTCAGCTGCCCCTTCTGCTGCCGAGGAGTCCAACTTCCTCCTGCGCCTCCTGGACCTCCCCTCGGCAGCTGCGACCTGGGACACAGCACCGGACTCCTCACTCCCCGACGAGATGACAACAGGGGAGGGGAGCCGGGCCTTGCGTCTCCAGCTGGCGGTGGCATCCCTGCCGCTGTGCTCCACAGCACCTTCTCCGCCCTCCACATCAGATGACGCTGCAGGCAGGGAGAGACAGGAGACAGGCATCAGGACACTGTACAATTGACTCACACACAACAGTTGTACAAGAGTGGCATTGTCATACTCCAGACCTGGCATCACAATCCCCAACACACTTGTCTCCTCAACGCACACACATGAGTCATTCAACAGCCATATTGCTACAGCCCGCTACATACATTCACATACAGCAGCATGAGCAGACAAAGGTGAGCCACACATCACATGATACACACGGACTCAAATACACATGCACACATGCAAAGCACACATCCAAGCATGTGTACCACTCCGCAAACTGTCAGTCATGAGATGAACATCCATGTCACATTTGCAATTCACTCTCCAACATGACAGTGTCACCTGCATCCATGTAGCAACACTGTTGCAACCTTCACAACTACACACACGCACACGCTGCAGACTAATGCACCTGGAATCAACATCCATGTGTCACACCACAAGCATGCCAACTCACATGCACAGTCAAACACATGTGCCCACACACAAGCATTTGCACTGCAAGCACACACACACACACATGCACCATCCTTGTCTCACACATCACAGGCACACATGTGCTTGTCTCACAGCCCTGCACACACACATTTATACATGGCCACACAAAGACATGTGCAACATGCACACTCCTGGCACACCACCACACACACAGCTTACAATCAGTATGCATGTACACTCACCGCTCGACTCCAGACGGGTCTGCCTCCCAAGGACCTGGACATGGAGCGCTGGGGATATGCGTTCCAGGACCTGAAGTTCATCTTGCGACAAGTGGCCCCGCCGCCCCTTGGCATCCACTGCCTTCACGAGGCGCCGGGCCTTGTTCAGGGTCCTGGACCTGTAGTCCTCCCAGCGCTTCTTGACTTGATGGAATTCTCGGACTGCCACCCCCTCTGCGTTGATGGCAGTCACAATGTCCGTCCAGATCCTGGTCCGTCCTTCCTTGTCGAGGCGCATCCGTCCGTAGAGGGCATCATACTGCCCCAGGACTCGCTCCACCAGGACACCAACTTCGGTGGCACTGAAGCTGGTGCCCCTCTGCCTCCCTGGCCGGGGGTTGCCAGTCGTGCCAGATGTTGTGCTCCCTGACATGGCAACCCCAGAGGCAGGAGTGGGTGGGCAATTGGGTCCTGGGGCTGGGCTGTGGAGCGATGGTACGGCTGTCGGGAGTCTTTGGTTCCAGCAGGGGTGGTCACAGCAACTGCACCCCTGGCTGATGTGCAGGCAGCAAACAGCAGGGCACGTGGGCAGCAGGCAGTCAGGCAGCAGCAGATGGCAGGTGGGAGCGTGCTCGGGGCTCTGGGGGGCAGGATTCCGGCCTTCGGGGCAGGAGCGTGGTCTTCCGTGTGTGAACGCGTGGCCAGCTTGATACGGAGTGAATTGGCACGTGAAAATCATGCACGTCTGCGTGGAATCCGAGGAAAGGCCGCGTAAGCACGTCAGCACGCGTACGCGATTTCATTGGTCCAAAGGGCCAGGCGCGTAAGCGCGTCTATAACGTACGGCCGTTTCCCAACCCGCGTGATTGATCCAAAGGGCCAGGCGCGTAAGCGCGTCTATAACGCACGGCCGTTTCCCAACCCGCGTGATTGGTCCAAAGGGCCAGGCGCGTAAGCGCGTCTATAACGCACGGCCGTTTCCCAACCCGCGTGATTGGTCCAAAGGGCCAGGCGCGTAAGCGCGTCTATAACGCACGGCCGTTTCCCAACCCGCGTGATTGGTCCAAAGGGCCAGGCGCGTAAGCGCGTCTATAACGCACGGCCGTTTCCCAACCCGCGTGAAAAAATAAACCTCCCGCGCGAGCGCGTCAGCACGCGTACGCGATCTCATTGGTCCAAAGGGCCAGGCGCGTAAGCGCGCCTATGACGCACGGGTGTTTCCCAACCCACGTGAAAAAAATACACGTGCCGCGCGAGCGCGTCAGCACGCGTACCCGATTTCATTGGTCCAAAGGCACACAGCGAGTAATCGCATATTCAACAGCGCGCGTGAAAAACGCCCGGTTACCATTTACATCTGAATACAATTACAATATTAATAACGTACATTTAACCTGGTAAACCTCGAGCATGTAGTCACACACGCTCGGCGACGACACGTGCAAAATTACAACAGGCAATACGGAAAGACGTACGCCTGCAGGAAGCAGGCGTACGTGACCCGGCACGTCTAAATATTCACGTGAAAACATCCTACAAGCTCAGTGCAAAGATGAACATACCATTCCTAGCAGCAGTGGCTGTGGGTTACCAAAGGAGGAGGAGGAGGAGAGTCAGGGCCAGAATTTTCTCACCCAGAACCAGCCTATTCGGGATGCCTGATGACCAGGTGTATGGGAGGTACAGGTTTCCAGCACACATCATACTGGACCTGGTCAGTGAGTGGGAGGATGACCTCACATCACCCACCCTGTGCTCCCAAGCACTCAGCCCCCTGCAGAAGGTCCTCAATGTACTGCACTTCTTGGGCACTGGATCTTTTCAGCGGACAAGTGCCATAGTGGGTGGTGTGTCACAGGCCACGCAGTCACGCTGTCTACACCAGGTCTTGAACATCATCACTGCACGGCCATCAGTCCGCAGGCACATATATCTCCCCAGGACTCCTGCAGAAAGGCGGGCGTGCATCCAGGAATTCTATGGTGTGGCTCAATTCCCCAAAGTGCTTGGTGCAATTGACTGCACCCATGTGGCTCTACGTCCCCCCAGGGCAACAGAGCACATCTATAGAAACCGCAAGCACTGGCATTCCATCAACGTGCAAGTTGTATGCAATGCCAAGGGAATCATCACATCAGTATATGCCAACTATCCCGGGTCCACCCACGACAGCTTCATCTACAGAATGTCTACCCTAAGCCGGGACCTAGAGGCTGGCCGGCATGGAGATACATGGCTGCTTGGTCAGCATGAATGCCACTGCACATGCATGCATGTCAGATACAGGGTCATGTCACAACACCACTAATGATACCCATCACCACCTCCGCAGGGGACAGTGCCTACCCTATCAGCCCCCACATGATGACCCCAATCCGGAACCCCACCACGCCACCCGAGGTAAGGTACAACACAGCCCACATTGCAACACGGGGCATAGTGGAGCGCACATTCGGAGTGCTGAAGTCACGCTTTCGCTCCCATGACCGTTCTGGCGGGCAGCTGTTATATGCTCCCCCACTAGTGTGCAGGATCATAGTGGCAGCATGTGTCCTGCACAACGTTGCAACACGCCGGGGCCTGCCCGTGGACATGGTGGTGCCCCCACATCCACAACCACATGCACGCCCGCTGCGCATGGGAGGGGAAAGGGCACGGGGGGAGGCAGCCCGTACGCAACTGGTGGCCAACTTCTTCACCTAGGAATCACAGTGCTGGCTAGTGCACACTGCTCTGGCACATACCATCTGACGATCAATGATGACACTACCTGACAATGTCACAAAATTTCTTGACAATAAACTGTCAGAAACACATCAGCCTGAGATTGTTAACATGGAAGTGTCACTATGTGTGCACCCCTACCTACACATACACCAGCAATGCATAACTATGAAAAGACACAACTCCATTCATCAAATATGCATTGGCACAGGCGAATTGCTACATGATAACATTGCCATGTCACCCAATCCCTTCACAGTCCCGCCACAGAGGACACCATGTCATGGTATGTGAGAGCAAACAAACTGACCCTCACAACATGACACCGGTGTCACAAATTGCAGTGCCCCAAATGGAACATAGCCGCACTTGAACAGCTAACCGTGATGGAGGCACTACTACACACCTGTGTAAGAGTCATTTCAATCAAATTACACACCAACCCACCCTGAAGCCCACCAAAACAAGACACAATGCATGTAATCAATGGTAGTCTCAATACCTGATTGTGCTGGTATGTCCTCACCGTCCAGATGTACAGTGATGGCGCCACGCAAAAGTGTCACTGCACATCTACCGACATGTAGTCTGACTCCAGAGAGTATGCCCGTGTGAAGAACTGTGTGAAATACCAGAAAAACATGAGTAACATATGTAAGTTGAGACACATATCAAACCATCATGCATAGTTAGGTGCAACAACAATGTACACTATGAATGTCTACACAGTATTGACTATGGACTGCCCAACAGCTCATGGGAGTCCAATGTCACCGTGTAATTTGCTGTCACTTGGGCACACCCTTTGCAAGCCCATGGAAACGGAAGCAGGAGGGGTGTGGATGCCAGGTACCCAAGCATCGAAACCAAACTCAGGACAAGCCTGCATGTGCCCAGCCACAATACAGTGTATGCCCAGGTACCCACACAAGGCAACACACTTGAAAAAGAAAAATATGATAAGAAAAAATGGCCATGAAAGGGCCGGCGGGGAGGGGGGGGGGCCACCTATGAGGTCCGAGGACAGGATGCACGCCACAATCCACCTGTGTGGATCATGGGAAGTAAAAACACCCCATAGGCTCGTGGCCCACACGGCTACTCTGTTGTGGGAGATGAGTCGCTATCGCTCTGGCCAGACCCTGCAGCTGACTCAGGAGGTGGGGGAGCTGCCTCAGAAGATGGTGTGACAATGGGAGGCAGCCCACGCAAAGCCCGAGTTTGCTCCTCCATGGCTGCAAGCAGGCGGGTCTGGAAGGTCTGGTTCTGGATTATAATCATGCGGAGGTCCCCATGCAGTAACTTCCGGGATGACCTGACCTCCGCACGAGTTGCCTGCATCTCGGCCGAGAGCGTCCGTGTCAGACGCTCCAGCTGCTCCTCTGTCCTTCTATGGGATGAAGCCTCAAGCTCTGACAGGGTCGACCTGAGGTGATGGAATTCTTCCCTCAGGCCTTCCCTGTGGCGCTGGGACTCCATGGAAAGTGATTCCCGCAGAGTCGCCAGTCCTGCCCGCCTGTCCATGTTGGACGCCAACATGTCCTCCCTGTGTGCCTGGCAGATGGACTCTGTAGCCTGCTCCAGTCGCTCCATCAGCCTTTCTGGGGGGACAATGGAAGTGGCCACCCTATCCATGGCCTGTGCAATCATCTCGGATGATGCTGCCTGTTGGGTGGCCATACCGTAGATGGATTGCTCCCAAGCGGTATTGCCAGGTGGCATACGGCCACCACGTTGGCGGGCACCACACCTGCCTGGGGCAAGGCGGACTGCGCCTTGCTGTGCCGGCAAAGCCTCAGGCTGCAGGACTGCATTCCCTTTCTGATCTGCAGCCCCAGGAACAGGATCAGAGATTGTGTGGTGTGGCCCTGCATCCGTAACCACCGGAGGCTGAGCTGCCGACACTGACATCCCCATTGAGGGCAATAACCCGGCTGCAGGTGGGTCGGACAGAGGAGATTCTCTCCCAAGAACACTCACCTGCGACTTCACATAGATGTCATCCTCCGAGTCTACACCTGAATACTGCTCGGGGGAGGAACCCCCAGAGACACCCCTCGACAGCACGACCTGCAGCACTTGTGGGTTTTCACCCACAAACACACCACGTCCCTCACTTGTGGAAGGTCGGCCCGGGTTGCCCTCCTGGGACGGCTCCACCACCACATCCCCAGCATCAACAAGTGCGTCGTCCCCTGCAAAGACATGAAAGAGAGAAATGGAAACAGGCATTAGCACCATGGCATACAACAAGGGCTGATGAACAACAGAGCCAGTAGTTCAATGACACATGTCCCACATGACTGGGAAACCTCCTATGCATTCACCATCACTGGGTCTGGAGGGGAGGCTCAGGGCACACAATGATGACACAGAGAATGGAGAGCAACGCCTGCTCCCCATGCTGCCTAGCACTGGCATCACACATTGGCCGGTGATTGCCATGTCAAATGCACATGCCATCACACACATGGCATGTGACATAGCCACCAAGTGAAGAGGGAGAGGAGGGCAACTAATTTGGATTTTGGCCACTCTGGTCCTGACATTGCTTCATCACATCAAGAAGTTAACATGTTGGACATGGATCTGCTAGTCCCAATTGGCCACGATGCACAGTGCCCTGTCAACATTAACAAAATGCAGTAAACAATGAGATTCCACCTCCCCATCACCTGTAATGGATTCATATAGCATTCGTGAAGCACCTGTACAGAAATGTATGAAGGTACAGCGGAGCACTGAGGGGTGGTGGGGGAGAAGGGGATGCCATTCAACAATCCTACTGGTGCTGGTGTCATTCATGTAACGCAAGTGCAGAGGTGGGTGGCACAATGAAGTGCAAGGGGAAGTTGCGGCTGGAAGTGCTGTACAAGGTAAGTAGGACTTAACGTCGAGGGCAGATGGTGGTAGGCGCAGACAAGTGCTGGGGGGGTGGCCTATAGGGGTACAGAGACAGTCATGCAGTGCTGTGGGCTCGGAGGGGACAGGGGAGGTACACACTGCATCTGGCTCGGCAAGGTCCTTGCAGATTTCAATGTGTCCTGCAGAGTTGTCAGATGCCGCAGATATGTGCCCTTGGATTGGGGCTCTCATCTTGGTGAGAAGGGTGAGACGCTATTGCCTTTGGAGCAGGCGGCAGGCCAGTTTGCCAGAGGATGAGCATGATGCAGGCCATTTCCTCTCTGCCACCCGGCACCTGTGTTTTGGGTTCACAAGATCCGAGTCATGCCAGGAGTCAGCATTGGCATGGGGCTTCAGGCGGATTGTCATGACCGTGGCAAAGACATCCAGTGTACCTGACATAGAGTGGAGCATGGAGTGGGCCCTGTCAGGATGGGAGTGAGCCTAAGGGGGAGCTGGATGGGGGGGAGATTTTGGCAGCATAAGCCTCGACTGACACACACTTCATGGGTTGGAATACCAAGAAGGTGTGTGACTGTGGTGAGGGTGGCTTTGCCTGTGGGGTGGTGAGGGTGAGGTGGGAGGAGAGGAGAAAGTGATCACTCCAGGAGAGAGGAGTGCAGAGAGGGATGGAGAGGGGAAGGTCAGATGAGATCAGAGCATCAAGAGTGTGCCCTGCAGAATGAGTAGGGACAGACGGGAGTTTAGAGGGTGATAGGGAGTTGCTGAGGTCACGGAAAAGTCACGTGGGGGGGACAACAAGCATGCAGGTGGATGCGTACATCACCAAGGAAGAGGATTTCAGTGTCTGGGGACATGAGTGAGGAGGAGAGGTGAGGCCACTCAGAAAGGAAGTAGTACATTTGACCAGTTTTCCGATACACAGTACGCACAGTTTGTGAATGTCGAGGTGAGATGGAGAGAGACGTCACACAAGCCATTCCAGAGGGGAGTAGGTCTACGTAGGAGTGACAGTGGCAGGAATACCCTCAGGGAAGGCAAGGACACACCCCCCCCCTGCACAGTAGTGCCGGGCCAAGGAGAGGATCTCCTGAACGTCAGGTAGGAGTGTGTCAAAGATGCAGACAGAGCTGGCCGTCAGACATGTTTCCATGAGACCAAGGATGTCAAGGTGCATTACCTCATGTAAGTGACATATATTGGAGGAATGCCTGATGCAGCGGCAGAGTAAGGAGTGTAAATGTGGAGGAGGTTGACAGCCTTGTAGGACTTACGGGGAGTGCTACAGATCAGAGGTGCAGCATGTGTAGGAGTTGGAGTGGGAGGCGGAGAAGGATCATGGGAGGGTGCAGGGAGGCAGTGCAGGATAGATGAGGAGAGAGGAGGGGGGACAGCAGGAGAGGAAAGGAAGTTGATGAGATGTGGGTAGCATTTGTCAAGGAGAATAAGGTTGGCCTGAGGGCCTTGGACTGAGATGCTCCCATTACCATACACATCAATTGTGGCCTCTGAGGATTGGAAGGAGGCCAAGAGTATCCCCCAACGGGTCACACCATTGATGGTGGAAGAGGAGCAAGGAGAGAGGACTGGGACCATGTGAAGGGTCCATGGGACAGGCAAAGGCATGTATGAGCAGATGTCAGTGAGAGTTAACCTTGAGTAGGCTCAGATGTACTTGTCAGCAATAGGGTGGGTCGCATTGGAGGGCAGGGTGCCCTCATTTGACTGTTTGCAAGCAGGTGTCGTGAGTAGGGCACGATGGTCTGAACAATAGAAGTCAGGGAAGATAGACCATGAAGAGCAGCATGGAGTGTGAGGGAATGGGGCTTGAAACCAGACGGAACAAGAGCACACAGGTAGGAGGTGGGTGTCAAGGCAAATTCCAGAGTATGACAGCATGTTGAGTGCCATGTATATACAGAGGACGCATTAGCATGTGGTATCATTGCATGTCAGGCATGTGACGATGGAACTTGAATGGCTGGGGGAAAGTGTAGGAATGGTATGTAAGACATAAGATGAATAGACAGGGGAGAATGAGCAACAATGTCGTGACAAAATGACAATTCAAGGGGAACTTCCATGGTGTAGGGCCATATGTGCACTGTTGCCAGTAGGGATAGTGGTGTGGGCACATGGTGTTGCACTGAACATACTGGATGAGGCACATGGGTGACACTATCAACTCTGCCACACACCCCCTTGACAGGCACCCAACATGAAGGCTTCGCACACACACCATGCACATGGATATAACACACATGCATGTGCACTCACCGGATGATGCCTCGTAATCAGGGAGATCTCCCACACCTTGGAGTTGTCCCTCGGTGACGTAGGATCCAGCTACGGACTCGTGTGGTGTGAGTTCTATTTCCTGTGCTGGGGACCCACCTCCAGTCACCAAGGTTGCGGCATGACTTGAGGCCAGCTTATCCTTTGCCCTGCGCTTAAGGTCATTCCAGCGCTTCTGGCAATCACTAGCTGTGCGCCTCACTACTCCAAGGGCACTTATTTTGTCAGCAATGGTCTGCCAGTGTGCCTGGCGTCTGGCATGTGTGGTCTTGGACCCTGCAACGATGACCATTTCCCTATCATGGTCTGACACATACTGAACGAGTGCATTCAGTTCGGCGTCTGTGAAGCTGGGCTTCCTTGATGGGCCGGACTGTGCAGCCGTGCCTGGGGCATCAGCCTGTGCCGGACGTGCACTCTTCCTCTTCCGCTTGGAAGGGGGTGGGGATCCAGAGTGTCCTACGCCGCTGTGGACACTAGGGGCAGGAGCCGTGGTGGACTCAGTACTGGGTGTGTGGGATTGCACACTCAGCATGGGAGTAGGTGCAGGCATTGGGGGTAGAGGGATAGGGTCAGGCCTGATCTGAGGTGCATGAACTAGGACCGACACAGTCTTGGCAGGGTGTATGAGAGGTGGGGTGGATGGAGCCACACCCTGCCCACGGGGGGCAGCAGATGACCTATCTGGCATAGATGCGCGTGTCCTGATGACACCAATGTGCACCGGTGCACGTGCAGTGGACCTGCTGACCTGGATGTCAGCGATGGAGTCACCCTCGGACAGGTCTGGTGCCACAATGGGCTGGTCCAACAAGGGCTGATCAGGGTTGGTATCAGCCACATGACCCTCAACCTGGGGGGGGGGGGGCATGGGTGTCCCTGACTGGTCCTCCAGACTGGGGGGGACAGGGGCACCCTGCAAGTCACAACCACGTCCCCTAGTGGATCCTCCACGGCCACCACGTGTGGCTCGGCCACCTTTGCCACCCTTACGGCTTGCACGCCTCCCAACCATGGCACTGATGTTATTGTGCGTATGGGAGTGGGTGTGCACAATTGTCCTGGGCAATTGGGTGTCAAAGAGGTTGGGTACCAGATGGTATTCGTACCCTAGTGCAGTGGCAAGGCTATATGACACCCCTGGGGAAAGATGACGGGTCACGCAACGCACAGGCACCCCAAAAAAGTTAAGGAACGTGCACGATACCCCTCCTAGACCACGTGTGCGTATAAAAAACCCTGCACTACGCTGTGGCATCCAGTAACACAAGAATGAACGTATGCGTGTCACACGCAGCCTAGATTGACCTCTGAAGAGGTACGTGACACACGGGGCAAGCACAGATGATAGATGCGTGCGCAACTCACCGTCTGCCAGGGAGAAATGCGTCAAAAAGACGCGCGTGTGCGCGTTGGCAACACCCCCGCCAAAAGAAGAATGGGACGCTGTCTGAGGAGACTGTCAGAATGCACCAAAGTATCAAACGAAAAGGATACTATATTCAAAAGGATACAGGAGGTAGGGTCTTCCGGATCCTTGTTCACCCGACTTGATAGTCGTGAAGTCAACAAAGACCTTCCAAATGATACAACCCTCTGGCTGATAAAACAGGCAGAGCGATGGATCACTGGAAAGGGCGTGGGTAAGGTATAGTAATCCAGCCTAGGACAAATTAAAGTATCATGAATAACTGCTCCAACCTGAGTATGATGAGTTAGATAATGACAGGAATGATCACACTGACCTGTATCTCTGGGTAGAACAATCCAGAAGTCTCATGATGGATTCGAAATGAAGAACAAAACGACAGGGAAGGGAAAATTAGTAAGGGAGACTTATCCCGGACGGAACGAGGCTCACGCTAGATACGGGTTGAATTCACCACAGGATAGCGTTCAAAGTTCAGTTCAAAGTCACTTCCAATAATCCTTGAAAGGCTTCCTTCCCACTTAGGGATCGATCCTTCTGTTAATTCCACAGATGCAGGAGGTAGAAGAAAACAGTGTTTGAAGACAACGTGAGCGTGTGGACTTTACACGCGGGCAGGATTCACGCAGCCTGGGCCGGCCGCACTTGAAGACGAAGAGCGCGTGTGGATGTTACACGCGGGCAGGATTTACGCAGCCTTGGCCAGCCGCGTATGAAGACAAAGAGCGCGTGTGGATTTTACACGCGGGCAGGATTTACGCAGCCTTGGCCAGCCGCGTATGAAGACAAAGAGCGCGTGTGGATTTTACACGCGGGCAGGATTCACGCAGCCTGGGCCGGCCGCACTTGAAGACGAAGAGCGCGTGTGGATGTTACACGCGGGCAGGATTTACGCAGCCTTGGCCAGCCGCGTATGAAGACAAAGAGCGCGTGTGGATTTTACACGCGGGCAGGATTCACGCAGCCTGGGCCGGCCGCACTTGAAGACGAAGAGCGCGTGTGGATGTTACACGCGGGCAGGATTTACGCAGCCTTGGCCAGCCGCGTATGAAGACAAAGAGCGCGTGTGGATTTTACACGCGGGCAGGATTCACGCAGCCTGGGCCGGCCGCACTTGAAGACGAAGAGCGCGTGTGGATGTTACACGCGGGCAGGATTTACGCAGCCTTGGCCAGCCGCGTATGAAGACAAAGAGCGCGTGTGGATTTTACACGCGGGCAGGATTCACGCAGCCTGGGCCGGCCGCACTTGCAGACGAAGAGCGCGTGTGGAATAGCACGCGAAGGGATAGTTCCAGGAATCAGCGTGTGGCGGAACACACGCTACCGAAGGCCCAAAAGTAGCTGTAGGAAATTATCAGGTTGTAGATCAGAGGTTCAGCTACACGACGCCAATAGAGACGATCAGAAGCAGCGAGTGAAGTTTCTACGCTGCTTAAATACGTGATACCGTAGTTCACGTGACGAAGCAAGTCACGTGAAGTTAGCGACGTGTAAAGTGTAAACGTCGTTTTCCCGGTAACGTATCGAATAGCCTCCATTTAGAGTAGAACGGTCTAGCTGTTCTACGAGCGTAGCGTCCAGCATGCATGACAGAGACAGGACAACAGTAGAAGGGAACGCTGTGAGAGGAAACAGGCCCAGGAAAAAGAGCAATAGAGAAAAAGCTGTCAGAGGTAACAGGGAGTACGATCTTTGAACGCCGTGAAGTAAATCGCGTGTCAACTGACAAGAAGTACAGAATACACCAACTCGCTCTCCACGAAAAGCACGTACAAGGAAATGGCGCTCTACATGTACCTTTTATGCAGGCCCACAGGTCCTGCGTCACTTCCGCGTGTAGGCGCTGAAGGGCCAGCCTCCAATCACACGCATTGACACTGGCTTGTGTTTCTTTCACGTGGGTTGGGAAACACCCGTGCGTCATAGGCGCGCTTACGCGCCTGGCCCTTTGGACCAATGAGATCGCGTACGCGTGCTGACGCGCTCGCGCGGGAGTTTTATTTTTTCACGCGGGTTGGGAAACGGCCGTGCGTTATAGACGCGCTTACGCGCCTGGCCCTTTGGACCAATCACGCGGGTTGGGAAACGGCCGTGCGTTATAGACGCGCTTACGCGCCTGGCCCTTTGGACCAATGAAATCGCGTACGCGTGCTGACGTGCTTACGTGCTGAGGGCCTTTCCTCGGATTCCACGCAGACGTGCATGATTTTCACGTGCCAATTCACTCCGTATCAAGCTGGCCACGCGTTCACACACGGAAGACCACGCTCCTGCCCAGAAGGCCGAGTTACTGCCCCCCAGTGCCCCGAGCAGCCTCCCACGTGCCATCTGCTGCTGCCTGCCTGCTGCCACCGTGCCCTGCCATTTGGTGCCTGCACATCAGCCATCTGCAGGCGTACAGTTGCTGTGTCCACCCCTGCTGGAACTGAAGACTCCCGACTGGAAGAACACCACTCCACAGCCCAGCCCCAGGACCAAGTTGCCCACCCACTCCTGCCTCTGGGGTTGCCATGTCGGGCACTGAAACATCTGGCACCACTGGCAACCCCCAGCCAGAGAGGCAGAGGGGCCCCAGCTTCAGTGTCACCGAGGTTGGGGTCCTGGTGGAGCGAGTCCTGGGGCAGTATGATGCCCTCTTCGGAAGTAGCCACGCCAACTATGAAGGACGGACTCGGATCTGGGACGACATCGTGACTGCCATCAACGCGGAGGGGGTGGCAGTCCGCGACAACCCACATGTCAGGAAGCGTTGGGAGGACTGCAGGTCCAGGACCCTCTCAAAGGCCCGGCGCCTCGTGGAGGGGGGCCGGGGCCACATGAGTTCGATCCAAATGAGGGTCCTGGCACGCATACACCCAGCGCTCCACTCCCAGGTCCTTGAGAGGGAGACCCGTCTGGAGTTGAGCGGTAAGTGTGCAGGCATTGCTGTGTGAGACAGTGCATGTTGCAGTGTGCTGGTTGTGTGATGCTGTATGTGTGGAATGGGCCTTGTAGGCATGTATGTGTGCAGTGTTGTCATGGCGATGCATGTGCGACCAGTAATTTGTGGATCACATGGTTGTTGTATGTGTTGCTATGCAACCTGAGGAGGCCTATGCAGATTGGACACATGTGAGCATGCAAGTGTATGTTCGTGGACATGGGTGTGGGTGAGGGATGGATGCTGATGCCAGGTACATGTATAGTGTCGAGGTCGGTGTGCTTGACCTGCATGTCTGTGACTTTTGAATGGCATGGATGCATGACACATGTCTGTGACACTGTACAGATTCACTGATGCTGCCTAATCATCCTTGTATCCACTGTGTTTGTGATGTACGAGGCCACATGGATGTGACAGAGGTGAAGTGTGTGCGTGTGATTTGCATGACCAATGATGCATGTGAGTTCCATGACATCGTACTTTAGAAGAGTGCAGTGGACATGTATGTTGATGTGCATGCCATGGACCATGGGTGTTGCGTGTGTGTATTGCCTGACCCATGTGTTGTGGAGGGACATGATAGAAGTGTACTTTACCATTGCCAGTCATCTGATATTGCTTCCTGTGTAGGGGACCATTGTACAGTGCCCTGATGCTTGTGTTCTATGTCTCCCTCTATGCAGCGGCTAGTGATGGAGAGGGCGGAGACTGCGCTGTGGAGGTAGACGGCGGGGATGCCCCCACGGCTGCGGCGGAAGGGGTGGGTGAGCCCCCACAGGGGCCAGCTACAGCGGAAGAGGGCAAGGAGCCATCCAGGTTGGTGGTTTCTACAGAGGAGGAGGCGGCCGAGACTGAGGCACACCTGAGGCCTGGTGGGGGCATCCCTGCTGGTGCAAGTGGTGCAGTCCAGGGCCAGGGGCAGGAGGCAGCACAGGTCGCCGTGGAGGTGCCTGTGCATGTCGCTGTCCCTGACCCTGTGAGTGCACCACCATGCACCAGCATGGATGCCCCGTCCCAGGCCCGTCCGCAGGTGGAGGGGGTGTCTATGTCATCTGACTCCCTTCCACCTGCGGACGAGGGGACCCGTGGGCGCATGGAAAAGGTCCTGATTGGGGTCGCGTTGCGCACGGGGGTCATTCGTGATGACGTGCGTGCTTCCCGGGAGGAGCACGCACATCATCACGAAGAGCACCGTGCCGACGTGGCCCAGTTGGGATCTGCCATTGGCGCGGGTTTTCTGCAGGTGATGGCCAATGTGTCGGGCATCTCCTCCTCTGTGGAAAGTATGCGCCGGTCGTTCTCCTTGCCGTCTTCCGGCCCAGTTGACACCAGGGCCCCCTGTGGACCTGCCCCGACCAATGCAGCCGGCTCAGTGGGGATCCCATCCCTGCCACAGTTGGGAGTCGGTGGTCCAGCTGGTGTGGACACCATGGCAACTGGACCCCTGCAGGTGGAGGATGTGCCGGCATCATCAGGCAGGGCACGTGCACGACGGCGTCGGTGGATACCATCAGCCTGGATGCCGTCGTGCTGGCAGAGGCAGTGGCTGCAGAGGCAGCGGCAGCGACGTGGGAGGCGTCATGGCTCGGGGCCATCAACATCGGAGGGGCAGCCATCGGCTGGAGGGCAGGAGGACCCTGGACAGAATGTGTCTTCCGTGTGGCAGCGGTTAGGCCACGCAATAGATGCGGAGAGGCGGTGGGCAGAAGAGGGGCGGCTCGCTATGGTCAGGGCGGTGGACTCCATGCAGAGGGCCCTGAGGCGTGCCGAGTGCCTCGAGGAGATCCGCAGGGGCTTGGAGGTGGACACTGCGTCAGCCCTGCGGGCCCTCGGGGCCATTGAGGATGAACGCCTCGGGGAGATAGAAAGGGAGTTCGATGATGCCCTGGCCCATAACATCTCTCAGTGAGCCGCAGGACTGGCCCGCCGCCTTGGTATATAGTTATGTAGATAGTAGGTTTCCTTTATTTTTATTTATTATTTGGGTTGATTGGACAATGGCCCACGTTTTTTGTATATAGTTAGCATTAGTTAGGTTTTGGGTAGGTTTCATTTTATGGTTTTTAGGGATATTGGACCCGGACAATCATCTTTGTACATAGTTTGTGGATATTTTCGATTTTATTATTTGGACCATGGGGCAATGTGTTTGTTTTTGATTTCCATTTTGATTGACTTTGCACCCGTTCTTTTGGATTTCACCTTTCATTAGATTTTTTTTGTTTTTTACCTGTTACTTTGTGTATTCATTTAGGTGTTTCTTTTTTTTTCCTTCTTACATTTTAATACATTGTTCTTTTGATTCTATTGTGTGGACTTCTCTCATTGGTTTGTTGACTGTCACAATCTGGGTTTTCACAGTCATGTGTTGCCATTGTGTGAGTCTGACGGACTTGGACTCATGCGCATACTGCTCATTGGTTATGTATCATGTAATGGGTATTTGATTTTTGAATGGATGTGTACCTTGGATGTGTGTATGGACTGGGGTGACATGGGGTGGGATGTGGTTGCCCATGGGATCCTGGGATCTGTATTGTGATTTCCTATTGGCAGGGGAACATCTGTGTGGGCCTGGTGGAGGGTGCCCCACAGTGCTGGGGGGTGGGTGTGGTGGGAGGCATGAGTGGGACATAAGTGGGGGCCTGCTGGCAGGTGCCCCACAGTGCTGGGGGGTGGGTGTGGTGGGAGGCATAAGTGGGGGCCTGCTGGCAGGTGCCCCACAGTGCTGGGGGGTGGGGGTGGTGGGAGGCATGAGTGGGACATAAGTGGGGGCCTGCTGGCAGGTGCCCCACAGTGCTGGGGGGTGGGTGTGGTGGGAGACATGAGTGGGACATATGTGGGGGCCTGCTGGCAGGTGCCCCACAGTGCTGGGGGGTGGGGGTGGTGGGAGGCATGAGAGGGACATAAGTGGGGGCCTGCTGGCAGGTGCCCCACAGTGCTGGGGGGTGGGTGTGGTGGGAGGCATGAGTGGGACATAAGTGGGGGCCTGCTGGCAGGTGCCCCACAGTGTTGGGGGGTGGGGGTGGTGGGAGGCATGAGTGGGACATGGGTGGGGGCCTGGTGGAGGGTGCCCCATGACTGCTGGGGGGTGGGGGTGGTGGGAGACATGGGTGGGGGCCTGGTGGAGGGTGCCCCATGACTGCTGGGGGGTGGGAGTCATGAGCAGGTGTGCAGGGTAATCCCCTGTGGTGTGGACTGCATGCAGGGGACGTGGAGGCTGTACAGGGAAGACCTGTGAAGACCCAACGATCGGAGTAGCGTGTTCAACTATCCACGCCCCCCTGAAATGGACGTAGCCTGGGATTTCGCGTGTGAAACTTCCCCGCGCACCCCTGTAATGGACGTACCCTGGCTTTTCGCGTGTGGGACTTCCCGCGAACCCCTGGAATTCCCGTAGCCTAGCTTTTCGCGTGTGAAACTTCCCGCGCACCCCTGTAATGGACGTACCCTGGCTTTTCGCGTGTGGGACTTCCCGCGCACCCCTGCAATTCCCGTAGCCCAGCTTTTCGCGTGTGAAACTTCCC
The DNA here is from genome assembly GCF_040938575.1 of Ambystoma mexicanum. Taxonomy (NCBI): domain Eukaryota; kingdom Metazoa; phylum Chordata; class Amphibia; order Caudata; family Ambystomatidae; genus Ambystoma; species Ambystoma mexicanum. The sequence continues at coordinate 1,267,320,383 of NC_090932.1, forward strand.
GCGCACCCCTGTAATGGACGTACCCTGGCTTTTCGCGTGTGAAACTTCCCCGCGCACCCCTGTAATGGAAGTAGCCTGGGATTTCGCGTGTGAAACTTCCCCGCGCACCCCTGTAATGGACGTACCCTGGCTTTTCGCGTGTGGGACTTCCCGCGCACCCCTGCAATTCCCGTAGCCTAGCTTTTCGCGTGTGAAACTTCACGCGCACCCCTGTAATGGACGTACCCTGGCTTTTCGCGTGTGGGACTTCCCGCGCACTCCTGGAATTCCCGTAGCCTAGCTTTTCGCGTGTGAAACTTCACGCGCACCCCTGTAATGGACGTACCCTGGCTTTTCGCGTGTGGGACTTCCCGCGCACCCCTGGAATTCCCGTAGCCTAGCTTTTCGCGTGTGAAACTTCCCGCGCACCCCTGTAATGGACGTACCCTGGCTTTTCGCGTGTGAAACTTCCCCGCGCACCCCTGTAATGGAAGTAGCCTGGGATTTCACGTGTGAAACTTCCCCGCGCACCCCTGTAATGGACGTACCCTGGCTTTTCGCGTGTGGGACTTCCCGCGCACCCCTGCAATTCCCGTAGCCTAGCTTTTCGCGTGTGAAACTTCACGCGCACCCCTGTAATGGACGTACCCTGGCTTTTCGCGTGTGGGACTTCCCGCGCACCCCTGGAATTCCCGTAGCCTAGCTTTTCGCGTGTGAAACTTCACGCGCACCCCTGTAATGGACGTACCCTGGCTTTTCGCGTGCGGGACTTCCCGCGCACCCCTGGAATTCCCGTAGCCTAGCATTTCGCGTGTGAAACTTCCCGCGCACCCCTGTAATGGACGTACCCTGGCTTTTCGCGTGTGAAACTTCCCGCGCACCCCTGAAATGGACGTAGCCTGGGATTTCGCGTGTGAAACGTTCCCGCGCACCCCTGAAATGGAAGTAGCCTGGGATTTCGCGTGTGAAACTTCCCCGCACACCCCTGTAATGGACGTACCCTGGCTTTTCGCGTGTGGGACTTCCCGCGCACCCCTGCAATTCCCGTAGCCTAGCTTTTCGCGTGTGAAACTTCACGCGCACCCCTGTAATGGACGTACCCTGGCTTTTCGCGTGTGGGACTTCCCGCGCACCCCTGGAATTCCCGTAGCCTAGCTTTTCGCGTGTGAAACTTCCCGCGAACCCCTGTAATGGACGTACCCTGGCTTTTCGCGTGTGGGACTTCCCGCGCACCCCTGCAATTCCCGTAGCCTAGCTTTTCGCGTGTGAAACTTCACGCGCACCCCTGTAATGGACGTACCCTGGCTTTTCGCGTGTGGGACTTCCCGCGCACCCCTGGAATTCCCGTAGCCTAGCTTTTCGCGTGTGAAACTTCCCGCGCACCCCTGTAATGGACGTACCCTGGCTTTTCGCATGTGAAACTTCCCGCGCACCCCTGTAATGGACGTACCCTGGCTTTTCGCGTGTGAAACTTCCCGCGCACCCCTGAAATGGACGTAGCCTGGGATTTCGCGTGTGAAACGTTCCCGCGCACCCCTGAAATGGAAGTAGCCTGGGATTTCGCGTGTGAAACTTCCCCGCGCACCCCTGTAATGGACGTACCCTGGCTTTTCGCGTGTGGGACTTCCCGCGCACCCCTGGAATTCCCGTAGCCTAGCTTTTCGCGTGTGAAACTTCCCGCGAACCCCTGTAATGGACGTACCCTGGCTTTTCGCGTGTGGGACTTCCCGCGCACCCCTGCAATTCCCGTAGCCTAGCTTTTCGCGTGTGAAACTTCACGCGCACCCCTGTAATGGACGTACCCTGGCTTTTCGCGTGTGGGACTTCCCGCGCACCCCTGGAATTCCCGTAGCCTAGCTTTTCGCGTGTGAAACTTCCCGCGCACCCCTTTAATGGACGTACCCTGGCTTTTCGCGTGTGAAACTTCCCCGCGCACCCCTGTAATGGACGTACCCTGGCTTTTTGCGTGTGGGACTTCCCGCGCACCCCTGCAATTCCCGTAGCCTAGCTTTTCGCGTGTGAAACTTCACGCGCACCCCTGTAATGGACGTACCCTGGCTTTTCGCGTGTGGGACTTCCCGCGCACCCCTGGAATTCCCGTAGCCTAGCTTTTCGCGTGTGAAACTTCCCGCGAACCCCTGTAATGGACGTACCCTGGCTTTTCGCGTGTGGGACTTCCCGCGCACCCCTGCAATTCCCGTAGCCTAGCTTTTCGCGTGTGAAACTTCACGCGCACCCCTGTAATGGACGTACCCTGGCTTTTCGCGTGTGGGACTTCCCGCGCACCCCTGGAATTCCCGTAGCCTAGCTTTTCGCGTGTGAAACTTCCCGCGCACCCCTGTAATGGACGTACCCTGGCTTTTCGCGTGTGAAACTTCCCGCGCACCCCTGTAATGGACGTACCCTGGCTTTTCGCGTGTGAAACTTCCCGCGCACCCCTGAAATGGACGTAGCCTGGGATTTCGCGTGTGAAACGTTCCCGCGCACCCCTGAAATGGAAGTAGCCTGGGATTTCGCGTGTGAAACTTCCCCGCGCACCCCTGTAATGGACGTACCCTGGCTTTTCGCGTGTGGGACTTCCCGCGCACCCCTGGAATTCCCGTAGCCTAGCTTTTCGCGTGTGAAACTTCCCGCGAACCCCTGTAATGGACGTACCCTGGCTTTTCGCGTGTGGGACTTCCCGCGCACCCCTGCAATTCCCGTAGCCTAGCTTTTCGCGTGTGAAACTTCCCGCGCACCCCTGTAATGGACGTACCCTGGCTTTTCGCGTGTGGGACTTCCCGCGCACCCCTGGAATTCCCGTAGCCTAGCTTTTCGCGTGTGAAACTTCCCGCGCACCCCTGTAATGGACGTACCCTGGCTTTTCGCGTGTGAAACTTCCCGCGCACCCCTGAAATGGACGTAGCCTGGGATTTGACGTGTGAAACTTCCCGCGCACCCTTGAAAATCGCATGGGCCGCTTGCCGTGATGGTCCAGGGTTAGCGCAGCCCCTTGCGCTGGTTTGTGATTTTTATGAGATTTCCCAGCGCAAGGGGCGTTCCTGGGGGCGTAACTGGCGCTGCAGCGAGTCACTGCGCCACTGTGCGCCACGGCTGCCTGGGGAAGCTAAAATCCATGAATACGCTGTGCGCCGGATTCGGTTTTGGCGCACGCGGCTGGCGCAGACTATCGCACGCGCACGCTGTGCGCCAGCCGCGTGCGCTACTTGTGCGCTGAATTCTATGAATTACCCTGTTAATGTTAATTCACCGGTTGGTATTTTCTGCCAAAACTTGGTTTTAAAATGGCGTTTGTGTTCGCCTCTGTAACTCTAACCCAGGGGTGCACAACTGATTTTGACAGAGGGCCGAAAGTACCTTACATGAGGGCTATAGTGGGCCGAAAAGTAAAAGTGGGCGGGGCGGTAGACGGGACATGTCAGGAGGCTTTTTCAACCCCCAATTTGTATTAAACACATTGAAAAAGATATGTTTTTGAGGGGTAACGATTTTTATTGCATTTCAAACTTACATTTTGTACTACACATTTTCCATTGCTATCATTTATTTCGATTTAGTTATTGTATATCGTCTGTTTAATTAAATTATATATATTTTATTGACCCTTGATTGGACATTCCGTTATTTTGGACTGCTATAGTTTGCTGTTTGGGTTACCCAAGAGGAGTATGGCCTTCGTTGAGTCAGGTTTCCTCAAAAAAGCAAAGGATGTACATCTCCTAACTGTGCCTGTTTTAGCTTTATTATTGAGTTCACTCTTGGAGTGCAACACTATGCCCCATGGCTCCCATCCCCAACCAAACACTATGCCCCATGGCCCCCTCACCCCCAACCAAACACTATGCCCCATGGCCCCCTCACCCTCAACCAAACACTATGCCCCATGGCCCCCTACCCCCAACCAAACACTATGCCCCATGGGCCCCTCACCCCCAACCAAACACTATGCCCCATGGGCCCCTCACCCCCAACCAAACACTATGCCCCATGGCTCCCACCCCAACCAAACACTATGCCCCATGGCCCCCACCAAACACTATGCCCCATGGGCCCCTCACCCCCAACCAAACACTATGCCCCATGGGCCCCTCACCCCCAACCAAACACTATGCCCCATGGCTCCCACCCCAACCAAACACTATGCCCCATGGCCCCCACCAAACACTATGCCCCATGGGCCCCTCACCCCCAACCAAACACTATGCCCCATGGCTCCCACCCCAAACAAACACTATGCCCCATGGGCCCCTCACCCCCAACCAAACACTATGCCCCATGGCTCCCACCCCAACCAAACACTATGCCCCATGGCCCCCACCAAACACTATGCCCCATGGGCCCCTCACCCCAACCAAACACTATGCCCCATGGGCCCCTCACCCCAACCAAACACTATGCCCCATGGGCCCCTCACCCCCAACCAAACACTATGCCCCATGGCTCCCACCCCAACCAAACACTATGACCCATGGCCCGCTCACCCCCAACCAAACACTATGCCCCAAACACACTCAAGCATGCACCCATACAGACCTGATCCCCCCACCCCCCAAATCAGCACACACACAAACATGCACCCATACAGACCCGAACCCCCCACCCCCCAAATCAGCACACACACAAACATGCACCCATACAGACCCAAACCCCCCACCCCCCAAATCAACACACATACAAACATGCACCCATACAGACCCGAACCCCCCACCACCCCAAATCAGCACACACACAAACATGCACCCATACAGACCGAAACCCCCCACCCCCCAAATCAGCACACACAAACATGCACCCATACAGACCCAAATCCCCCACCCCCCAACTCAGCACACACACAAACATGCACCCATACAGACCCGAACCCCCACAAACATTCATAAACATCCGACACACCCCCCCACCCATCCGACACACCCCCCCACCCCCGCATCTCAACATGCACTCAAAATACATTAAAACACAAACATTCAAACACATCCGACACACCCCCCCACCCCCGCATCTCAACATACACTCAAAATACATTAAAACACAAACATTCAAACACATCCGACACACCCCCCCACCCCCGCATCTCAACATGCACTCAAAATACATTAAAACACAAACATTCAAACACATCCGACACCCCCCCCACATCTCAACATGCACTCAAAATACATTAAAACACAAACATTAAAACACATCCGACACACCCCCCCACCCCCGCATCTCAACATGCACTCAAAATACATTGAAACACAAACATTCAAACACATCCGACACACCCCCCCACCCCCGCATCTCAACATGCACTCAAAATACATTAAAACACAAACATTCAAACACATCCGACACACCCCCCCACCCCCGCATCTCAACATGCACTCAAAATACATTAAAACACAAACATTCAAACACATCCGACACACCCCCCCACCCCCGCATCTCAACATGCACTCAAAATACATTGAAACACAAACATTCAAACACATCCGACACACCCCCCCACCCCCGCATCTCAACATGCACTCAAAATACATTAAAACACAAACATTCAAACACATCCGACACACCCCCCCACCCCCGCATCTCAACATGCACTCAAAATACATTAAAACACAAACATTCAAACACATCCGACACACCCCCCCACCCCCGCATCTCAACATGCACTCAAAATACATTAAAACACAAACATTCAAACACATCCGACACACCCCCGCATCTCAACATACACTCAAAATAAATTAAAACACAAACATTCATACACACAAACATAAAGCAAAACAAACCCGACACACAAACACAAACAGACCACTTACCGGAGACGTGCTGGAAGGCAGGCAGGTAAGCTGGAATCGCACTACGGCTGGCATGGTCCAAGGCTGAAATGCCTTCCGGCATCAAGCCTTATGGGCCACGCCAGCCGTAGTGCTGCTGGCCCTCCATTGGTGCAGCACACACGCATTACGTGGCTCGTAGGAGCGACGTGATGCGTGTGTGTGCTAGCCAATGAGGGCCAGTGTTTTCACCGGCCCGGAAGACAACAAAGACTTTCCTAATGGAGGGCGGCCGCGGGCCGCCCTCCATTAGGAAAGTCTTTGTGCCTCGCGGGCCGGTCAAAAGGGCATGGCGGGCCGCAACTGGCCCGCGGGCCGTATGTTGTGCACCCATGCTCTAACCCAAAGGTTGAGCCCTTTGTTCCACTTTTTGGCAGGCTTCTCCACAGAAGCCTCCAAAAGTGGTGCCACTCTGTCTGGGTACCACAGGGGGTGTCGGAGGGGGTTTAGGCACCCTGGACCGAGTTACCTTAGTAACTCAGGTCGCACTCTTGTGTGATTGGCCCAAGGGGTGAGGCGACCGGCTCACCACTTAGCATGTTTCAGTGACAGCTAGGCTGAGTGAATGGGGGTTTTCTGCATAAAAGCAGGGCTTTGGGGACTGGAACTTCAGAAGTCGCCACAGGACCTGAAAATCCAAAGAGGGAGAAGTTGAGCCGACCTGCTACGACGACACCACCGGTGGAACCCTGCTGAATCGACTCACCTCTTCCCAACGACAGAGGAGATCTCCCGGCTGGAGAGTCTTCTTCCCTTGACTGGTGGGCACAACCAGTTTACTTTTCTCCTTCGCATCCCCGGACAACTTGTGGTCGAATTGCCAATGCTCTGCACCCCGGCAGCCGGATAGCCACTTGCACCCGGACCGCGAATAAGAAGGATCGCTCCTTGTAAGTGAGAACTCCGCGGCTGGTCTCTGCCCTGGTAGTGCGACAGACTCCTGTTTCCCTCTACGTCGAGATCCCCTCTTCCTCTGGACGAAGCACCGCCTCGCATCCACTACCAGGAACAACTGCCCCCGCTGGAGCATTCTCGCCATTTCAAGGTACCGTGTCCGCCAGGCCTCCCTTTCTAAAGATTGCTACAAGGTAATAATAATCCCTTAACCTTCTGGACTGGGCTGGCCGCCTTGACCATCTAACTGGTCCATTTCTTTGGTCCAACTCCTTTCGTTTGAACCTGTTACGAGACTGTTGTGCATTGTGAACCATGTGACCTGGACACATTTCGACCGGAGCCTGTTGACCGGAGATGTATTGTGGGGAATCTCTAGATTTTGGCACCTTGTTCAGGAGGTCAAGCTGAGTGACATTAGTGAATTTAGCGTATGCTTCATCGATGACTTAGCTTTTGTAGCCTCTGTTCAAAAAGCGCTGGTTAATAAATTACATTCCATGTCATAATCTATAGGACGCGTGCAGTTACGCCTTGCCCTATGAAATTCTCCTGTTGGAATATTGTTAATAGTCGTACGCTGGTGATTGCTTTGTGATGCTAACATAGAATTAACCTCAGTAGGCTTCCTGTAAGTACTGGTCAGAAGCTGTTGACCTTCTACAAAGATATGTAAATCCAAAAAGTCAATTTGTTTGGAATCACATGCACTAGTCAAGCTGATCCCAAATGAGTTAGTGTTTGCAAAAGTGAGAAAGTCATTAAAAGCATCTTCAGTGCCTTTCCAAATCAGAAAGATGTCGTCTATGAAGCGTCGCCAAGTGATGATATTGGCAGCAAACTGGGTTTGGTTCAAAATATGGGTTTCTTCATAGTATGCCATAAAGAGATTGGCCAGTGAGGGAGCAAATTTGGCCCCCATGGCCACCCCTTTCAATTGGAGATAAAATTGTTCATTGAAAATGAAAACATTGTTGGCTAGAACAAATTGTAGAAATTGCTTTAGCATAAGGACATGTTCAAGAAATGATGCCAAGCTATTTCTAAAGACATAGTCGAGTGTGAGCAAAGCTAAATCATGATTAATGTTAGTATACAAGGCGACAAAGTCAATGGTGACTAACAAATAGTCTGATTGCCATGTGATGGCAAGAATGTCTTGGAGAATATGAGCACTGTCTCTGATGTAAGAATTCATTTGGACTACAAACGGTTTGAGTGCCTCATCCAACTATTTTGATAGGCCTTCTGTAGCCCAGTTGATTCCGCTCATTATCGGCCTGACTTCAGGCAAGACCTCAAAAGATTTATGGATCTTGGGCAAGAAGTGCATTGTAGGTAAAGTAGGATCTTTGATCAATAAAAATTCCTTTTCCTCATCAGTCAGATAACCTTGGGTGTACCAGCAATCAATTAACTCAGTTAGATCTGATACAACCCGTTTGCTAGGATTGGATTTAAGTACCAGGTAACACCCGGGGGTATTGAGGTGTTTAAGGCCCATAGTAATATAGTCACCAGTATTAAGAATGACAATATTGCCCCCTTATCTGCCTCTTTAATCACAATGTTGGTGTCATTGGCTAATTCTCTTAGAGCAGTTAGTAAGATTGGATTTCCAATAAGGTTTAGAGCACCTGTCTAGATATTGATGAATGTCTCAAGTTATTGCTTGATTGAAAGTCTCAATGACATTGTCACCAGTAAATTGTGGAGTGAATTTGGATTTCGATTTTAGTTCCTTAAGATCCAAATGAAGTGGATTGATTTCCAAATCATGAAAGCCATTTGCAGGGTTACTGCTGGCCTCTTGATCCAAGGAAACCAAGGTTTCAATGGCTCTCAGATCTCCAATACTGAGAGTGCTCGGGGGATCCAGTTTGGGCTTGGGAGTATACATAGTCACCTGTGTAGCAAAGAACTTTTTTAACTTGAGTTTTCTCAGAAATTTGTACAGATCTACATGGAAGTTAACAAAGTTGGTACAAACACTGGGTGAAAATGATAAACCTTTATTAAGGGCAGTCATTTCATGAGCAGATAGGGTATGTTTGGAAAGATTAATTACTAGATCAGCATCAGTTATTGTCCCAAACGTTTTTTGGAGCGAGTTAAGATACCCGGACGGGCCTGGTCTTCGTCCGAACTGCCGCTGAGCCTACTGAGGTTAATTCTATGTTGGCATCACAAAGCAATCACCAGCGTACGACTATTAACAATATTCCAACAGGAGAATTCCATAGAGCAAGGCGTAACTGCACGCGTCCTATAGATTATGACATGGAATGGAATATTATTAACCAGCGCTTTTTGAACAGATGCTACAAAAGCTTAGTCATCGATGAAGCATACGCTAAATTCCCTAATGTCACTCAGCTTGACCTCCTGAACAAGGTGCCAAAATCTAGAGATTCCCCACAATACATCTCTCTGGTTACCCCATTTACGACAGTCTCCGCTATGCTGTACAAAATGGTTGCTAAACATTGGCACATCCTGAGACTCGACAAAGTCCTTGAACCTTTTTTGACACCTAAACCCAAATTTACTTTTTTGAGATCACCTACTATCAAATCACAGGTTATTCCGTCATTTTTTGAGAATAAAGTGGCCAACCCCTTTTGGCTACGAAAACCAGCTGGTTTTCACAAGTGTGGAAACTGCAATCAGTGTCCTTGGGCCCATCCTAAACGTCAAACTTTTACAGATAAGTTTGGATCTAAAGTGGTTATACGGGATTTCATCAACTGTAAAACAACCCACGTGGTGTATGCCATCATATGTGTTTTTGGCAAACTTTACGTGGGAAGTACCATACGTCAACTCAGAGTCCGTATTAGAGAACACTTGACCAGTCTCCGGATGTGTGAACCAAAATCCCCTCTAGCAGTTCACTGGCAGGCTTAACATCAATTGGATTTAACCTCTGATTTGCGCTTCATTGGATTAATGAGAGCGCATAAGGGGAAAAGGGGCGGGAATCTTCAATTGAAATTGCAGCAGATGGAAGCCAAACTCATCTTTCTACTGTGAAGTACCACTCGTGGACTAAATTCTGACCATGAAATGCATGTTTTTCTATGAATCCGGCCTGTATTGGAATGGTAATTTGAATGTACTGTTGTTTAAGTGTATCAATTTGCTTATCAATCAATCTTTAGCTACTGGCAGTAATTATGCTGATGCGGCCAGATATCACTGTTGCAATTCCCCTGTGCTATTTCACTCGCCAGCACTCCTGTGCAATTAGTGCTAACTCACATCGTTTGATTATCCAATAACTTTGTCAACATTGGATTGTTTCTCCTATCTGTCAGGTTACTGATTATCTGTGCTAATAATGAATTGTATCCGATTTCTAGTCATTCATGATAATTACGCGTTTACCGTGCCACGGTCCCTTGTTGACATAACTCGTCATCTCTGCGATTTTGGTGAATTTTCTGTTGTGTTCTGGATATTTCTTGACATTGATTTCCATTCAACCACGATGCGTTCAAAGACTTTAACTTTGTATGAGTTATTGATTATTTGTTTGATTAGTATCTAATTATGAGTCACTTAGTCACACGAACGCGGCGATTGCGATCACGCACACAGTACTTCGACGTAATGTCGGGTCCTTTGTTGTCAGTAGACGTCATCTTTGTGACCTAATTGAATCTCACTTCTGCCGACGTCACAATGTTGACAATGTACGTCACTCACGCGACGTAATTTGCTTGCGCCGCCGCCATCGTCGTCACTTCCGTGACGTACACGGCAGCTATCTGTATTTTAGAGCAACCCAAGTAAGCATTCGCTGGATTTGTCTCATTTAATTTGCTCCTTACTCGATTTACCGAGTGAGTTTATATTCTTTTTCCTTCTTGCTCATGGCCGTCAACTGATGCTTCTGCGTTTCCATCTCTCATTCATTATGCTACTTTTTGCAGGTGATATATTCGTCCCAGCCAATTGGCTTTTCATATTGAATCGAGATATACATTCTTCAACGGGTACTTGCCCACCAATCTCCAGTGTGGTAAGTTTCGACAGTTATCGTTGTCTCTCTTTTTTTCAGTTGATTCTAGGTATGTCCTGGCATCCATTACTAATTTACTCTTGGTCATGTTCCAATAGGTTTCCCATTTTCATTGGCCATTTCTAGATCCTTATGGTAAGCGTATCTTTATTGGTTACACCATTTTATACTGACCCATATGGTACATTTGACACTCTGGTTTTGGGTTGCTTTGTATTGGTCACTTCACTGGATTTGGCGACTCTTTAATAGACACTGTGCCTGGATCTAGCCATTTTCATTAGTACCTTTTGTATTAACCCTGCAACTCCTGTCAAGGGTGCCATCTATATATTTATTATTTTTTCCTTTGATGACTATCGGTACCACTACCGATCGGACTATTTTTCTGGCTTGACACTACTACTTTGTACTTATGGCATTGTGCTGGTGCGTGATTTACATGGGGGCCTTGCGAGGGTGTGTGTGGCATCAACTACACTTGAAGATGACACAGTATTGATCTCAATTATGCTCATGTACATTCTCCATATCCTTGTTCTTTCTGCGATGTGCCTATATTGATCCATTACTCCTGTCCTACCCTTCTTACCGGATATGGTATGTCCCTCATTTATTCATTCATTTTTTCATGTTGGATTATTCAATTTTGTATCTTATTATTGCTATATATGCTGATGTATTATGTTATCGTCTTTTGTACATGATACATGAATGTGGTTTAACCATCCAGCCTTGAAAACGACACAAGTGTCGAAACACGTGTCGGCTGTTCTTCATTCCAAACCATTAAAATACTGTACTTTGATTTGTGTCTCTTAGCCTAATGGTGTTTAGCGCAATTCCATCCCCCACATCCCACAAATTATCGTACCACTTAGCTCACTAATGATTCCTCCTACACCATTCTTCCCCACTCTCATTATAGGTGAGCCCTAACTTACCCTCCTCCGGGGCCACTTCACCTCAGCTATCAAGCACTGCCCTACCTCCGCCAACACCACGATCCCAGACCCACAAGCTCCTGCTACCCTTACACCTAAGGAACCTAAGATTAGGATCCCGCTCTGTCACGGTGTCCCCCACTACACACAAACTCTCAGCAAAAAAAAAAAATGCATGCCCTCATAACTACCTCAACGCCAAGATCTGAAGAACCAATCACTGGTCACCCCTTGATCTCAGTCAAACCCAAACCTAGTACCAACACTACCACGCAAATTCAACTTGCTCTTATCAATCAAAGCCCATGCCACAGAAATCCACTGACCTTGACGCACTAGCCATCACAGGAACTTGGCTACACAAAGCCTCCGGACCAGCCATATGCCAGTCCTTACCCCCTGGTTATACAACCCTCCGCCAGTATGGACCTACACACAAAGGCGGAGGTGTTGCCTTTATTGTCAAAGACACGCTCGAGGCCAGACAAATTAAGTCTGCTACCTCAGATAACTTTGATGCTCTCTCTGTAAAAATCTCCTTCTCTCCCAACAACACCATGACGCTGCACCTAGTATACCGTCCTCCAGGCCCCTTACTGGACTTTCAGGCCAATCTTCTACACCTCATAGGAAACAACCTTAAATCTAACACTAGAGCCATCTTCCTAGTAGATTTCAACCTTGGGTTCAAGGGTACAAAAGACAAACAAAGTAAAGCCTTTTCCAAATCTCTCCTTGAATTAGAATTCATTCAAAAAGTGAACTCCCCTACCAACATCAAAGGATGCATATTAAATTGGTTAGCTGACCACAATTGTGGTGTTGACATCAGTTCCAACACCCCACGTCCATGGACTGACCACCATCTCATCCACTTCTACATACCCTGAAGAGTTGCCACCCAACAAAACACTCCTATGCCAGCCGCCATGGGCAGGTCAAAAACACTGCTCACCAAAGACAGAATTCTCCCCCTCTTAGAAGGATCAACACTAGCACTACCACTCTCCAACAACCCCACAGAATTGGTCGATCTCTACAACACCGTTCTCAAAGAATCGGTTGACACCATTGCACCACTAGAGAAAAAAAGAGCAAAAAGTATCAAACACGCCAACTCCTGGTATAATCAAGACCTTCTTGACTTAAATGTACTCAAAAGGCAAGCCTTGAACAAATGGCAATCCTGCCCCTCTGCTTCCACACATGACTCCTACCTCTCAAATGCCAAGCAATATAAAAACACCATCGCCACAAAGAAATGTTCATCGTTTTCAATGAGTTGGTCGTCGTCCCCTCGTCCACACACCAAACCGTAAAGAATGAGAAATGGTGTAATGACAGCCAACACGCTATGCTGGGCAAAATCAATTTACTCCAAGAAAAAATGAAAGCTAATTTCAACAACCTGCCCAAGGTTGTCCCCCAACTTTCACTGCTCCTGAACCAGATCCCCCCAACCCCCATGACTCTAAGCCCCTGCCGCCTTTTACCTTCAGAAAAGTAACCGTTCCTGAAGTCATACTAATCATGAAGCATATAAAACCATTGCTATGCAAAGGTGACATCTGTCCAGTAAGCATAATGAAAGACTGTGCTGTAGCACTAGATGCCTTCATTACAGCCTTTATCAATGCTTCATTCTCCTCTGGCACGCTACCCTCTTCCCTCAAGGAAGAATGGGTCCGGCCTCGGCTAAAAACAAAAACCACATTGGACCCTGACTCCCCAAACAACTATAGGCCCATCACCACTGTGCCATTCCTGTTGAAAATTCTTGGCAAGGCCGCTTACTTACAGATCGAGTCCTACTTGGAACTGCACAACATCTTGGGAAGAAGCAATCTGGTTTTTGTCCTCGGCATGGCACCGAGTCAGCCCTGTTCGACTTAAAAAATCAACTACTAGAAAACATGGACAAAGGCAAATCCGCACTTCTCCTGCTCCTCGACCTGTCGGCAAGCGTTCAACTTGGTTGACCACAAGATCTTCGAGAAACAACTCACAGACTCTGCCCACTCCCATGAGGCCACCACCTGGATAACATCCTTCCTGGAGGGCCGAGCTATGAGGGTCTTCTCAGATCAGGCATCAGCTGCTCCATCCCCCATTGGTTATGGTGTACCACAAAGTTCATGCACCTCCCCTACACTATATAACCTCGTCACCCTACCACTATTCAATGACGTAGAAGAATTCGGCATAATGTTCACTAATTATGCTGATGATACCCAAATTCTTCTCCCACTATCTGGTGACTATGAGCAGGACTTCAAAACCCTACAAAACACATATGCTATCATCCAGGCATGGATGGCAGCCTATGGCCTATGTCTCAATGGGGACAAAACAGAAATTGTAATTGTAGGCCCCAAGGAGATCCTACAAAAACTAGACAGTAACTACTGTAACTTCAAAATAGTGAACACCGTAATCACAGTCTCGGCTGCTGTAAAAACTCTGGGAGTTTTCCTGGACTCAACCCTGTCTATGGATAGACATGTTAGTTATAGCTCCTCCTCAGCAGCACTTAAAACTAAAATGATCAATGCAGTAAAACCCTACCTCTCTGCCACAAATTACCTAAACATTGCTAGAGCTACCATAGGCGCAAAACTGGACTACTGCAATGTCCTCCTACTCGGCACATCCGCCAAAAACATTAACAGATTACATATTGAACAAAACAATGCGCTTAGAGCAGCTCTCAGTATCCCCAGGAGAGAGCACATCTCTCATGCAAGACAAGAGGCCCACTGGCTCCCTATCATAGAGCACATATTGTTCAAAACACTCACAATCACTCACAGATGCCCATCTCAATCAGCACCCCCCCTATCTAGTGGAACAAATACACCAAGTTCAAACACTCAGACCTAAACATGACATATACTCACACCAACTCACAATTCCCGCCTTTAACAGAGCCAAAGCTGGCGGGTCCAGTTTTGACGTATTAGCACCAAAATCCTGGAACTCACTTCCACTCCAACTTAGAACAGAAACTTCTCTCATGGCTTTCAGAAAGGCACTGAAAACCAAACTATTCAAGAAGACTGCACCCGCTCCGCTGTTCCCTTGTAACGATGGAACATGAGTACTGTAAGTGCCTTAAGGGCTGAACCTGCACCTAAAATACTGTACCTATGTTTCAACCTGTATCCAAGTGAATATTCTGTAACAGCGCCTCAATGCCTGAGGGCAGTTTGTGCGCTTTATAAATGGAGATGAATAAATAAAATAAACACTTAGGGCCTAACGCAGTGGGCAGCAGTAAATACAATAACAGTATGTGTAATAGCAGCACCTAGATTTGGGAAACTTGGAAATAGGGAGAAAGGGCCTACCACGGAGGGGGGGCAGTAAATACAATAATAGCAAATACAGTAGCAGCACCTAGATTTGGGACACCTGGATAGAGGGAGAAAAGGCCTAACACGGGGGTCAACAGCAAATACAATAACGGTAAAAGCAATAGCAGCACCTATATTTGGGACACCTGGAGAAAGGGCCTAACGCGGGGGGCAGCAGTAAATACAATAACAGTAAATGCAATAGCAGCACCTAGATTTCAGACACCTGGATAGAGGGAGAAAGGGCCTAACATGGGGGGGCAATGGTAAATGCAATAACAGTAAATGCAATAGCAACACCTAGATTTGGGACACCTGGATAGTGGGAGAAAGGGCCTAACACGAGGGGGCAACAGTATATACAACAACAGTAGTAACAGTGAGACAAGGCTAGTAATGAACAGGAAATCTAGGTTTTAAATTCCTGAATAAAGCTAGCTGGAACAGTCTGGCAATTCTGGTAAGCCGCTGTCATCCCAGTTATCTGAGACAGTCAGGTTAGATGTGAGAGGCTGCTATCTGGTAGATAGTCATCTAAATGTGGGAGGCTGCTAAGTAGCCCATGTGACTGGGACCAATCAGGGGACGGGGAGAAAAGGGCACGATCAGTGGGGGGGTCTAAAAATTCAAGAAGCTGGTAGCAGGGCCCATGGGAGGGCAGGGATCTCGGAAGGCCCACAAACACTCACTTGCAACGCAGAAAAATGTGGCAATTAGGGAGGAAATTACAAGCAGTAGGCCTAGTAGCAGTGACCAATCTGGGCAGGGGGGTGGGATGGGAGGCAGGGGGAGGGAGGAAAACAGGGAAGTAACTCCGGCAGGTGGCGGGGAGAGGAGAGCGTGATCGGGGGGCTAAAAAATCAAGAAGCTGGCAGCAGGGCCCAGGGGAGCGCAGGGATCTCAGGAGGCCCACAAACACTCACCTGTAACACAGCAAAAGGCTCCTGCCCCGGCGTGGGAACTCAATGTGGTTCTGACAAGGCTCATGGGGGGGCCCTCCTTGGAGCCTATGCATCAGGCCCCTTTCAAGTTCCTCTCGTGAAAAACAGTTTTCCTTGTGGCCATCACCTCTGCCAGGAGGGTAGGTGAGTTCCAGGCCCTATCCTGTAAGCAACCATACCTGACTTTCCACGAATTGAGGGTAGTGCTGCAAACGCACCCCTCTTTCATGCCAAAGGTTCTGTCGGAATTCCACCTCAACAAGCCTTTGGTGTTACCTGTTTTTTCCCCGAAGCCTTTATCACCGGCTGAAAGGGCCTTGCACTCGCTGGACATTTATCATGCCCTGAAGTTCTATGTGACACCAATCAAGAGTTTTCAGAATATTTCTCAACTGTTCATGAACTTTGGTCCTGTGAACCATGCGAAGGCCTTGTCCAAGGCTGCCGTCTCAAGGTGGCTCTCCGGCTGCATCATGCACTGTCATCGGTTGGTGAACTGACTGCTGCCCGACCGTTCAAACGCCCACTTCACCAGAGCGATCGCTGCAATGGTGTTCGTGTCTGGTGTGCCCCTGCTGGACATCAGCAGGGCTGCTACGTGGAGGTCCATGCACACCTTCATAAAGTTCGACCGCGTCAACATGGATTCCAGGGAGGAGTCCAGAGTCAGCCAAGCAGCGCTACACAACATGTTAGCTTGAGGTGAGTCTGTTCCAGAGGTAAGAGTTAAGTGCTTCTGTTGAGCCTTGCCACCTCCCGTAGTTGTGTAATGTTGTACTGCTTTGTATTTGTTATTCATGAGCATGTGAATACACATGCCACACCCCATGCTGCAGAAGGAACATGTTACTTAACTGTAACTATTGTTCTCCAGCATGGGTCTGGCATGGATTCACATGCAAACCCTCCCTCCGGCTCCTCTGTGGCTCTTCTTGGTCATACTATCACTTTACATGCTTACCAAATCTAAAGATGGCTGCCAGAGGAGGGGCTTAGGGAGAGAACTGCCATTGCATGGCGGCATTATAACCCAGAGGACAGTGATTGGTTTAAAGGACAAATACAGTTTGTAAGTGAAACTGTTTTTTCTTTTTACTGAGGATTCCCAGCCTGATGACGGGGAATATTCATGAGCATGTGAATTCATGCCAGACCCATGCTGGAAAACAATAGTTAGTTAAGTAACCTGTTCCTTCCCTAAGGTACCCCTGGAATTCTTCCCCAAACTTTTCAGCAGAGGTGTGTGCATCAGAGGCTGTGCGTGCAAGTGTGTGCAGCCTCCTGCCTGTGATTATTTAATGTGGGATGAGATGATCATCAGACCGACTGATTGCCAACGCAAAAACGGTAAGGGGTAAACAGTGCAACCAATTCTTGTGCAATGTATCATACAGTTTTGAGTTTTTGCTTCAATATACCGTTCACTCACTCCACTAACTCCATGGCTTGTGGGTGATAAATGGAGGACAATGTGTGTTTTATACACAATACAGAACAGATTTTTTTGAACATCTCATTGAAAAAGCATGTCCCATTATCTGATCTGATGACATCACATACTCCCTATCGGGAAAACACTTCACACGCTAGAAGTTACTGGTAACGTTCTTTCGACTGGTGGTTCCTCCAACTTATTCCACATCTTTGACATGTGATGTCCACAGCTGTGCTGCTTGGGAATTTTGTGGCAGAGGGCGTCCAGTGTCAATGGTGTCGGTCGATGCCCCTTGAAGGCCTCCATCGAGGGTGATGTCATCTGATGTTATAAGGACGCACGGCACCCGCAGCCTCAGTTCATGTTTTTCCCTCCACAATGTATACCATAACCACACACCAAGCCTCCATGACTGCACATAGCCTGGCGGGAACGCAAGCTGCAATAGCAAAGGAAATTCTTCAGAGGGGCAGGCTGAGTGGCGATGTGGAGTACGTTGGAGGAACATCCAGTCGAAAGAACGTTACCACTTAGTAATTAACTTGTTCTTCGAATGGATTGTGTCCTCCAACGTATTCCACATCTTTGACAGACTCCCAAAGCAGTATCAGTGACTGGAGGAGGGAGAAGAATTTGGATATACCCAATCAGATGGCAGGATAGAGCACTGCTTTACCAAAGACCTTATCGTGACCATGGAAAGTATCCAGGGAGTAATGCTTGACAAAGGTGTGGATGGAAGACCACGTTGCAGCATCACAAATGTTTTTAACAGGAACTCCCCGTTGTAGGGCTGTGGATGTAGCCACACCCCTGGTGGAGTGAACGCACAAACCCTCAGGAGGGTCCTTGCCAGCCAATCTGTAGCATTCAGCAACGGTGAGGATAATCCACCTGGACAGGGTCTGTTTGGTAACAGCCTGCCCCAATTGGTGTCCAGTGTACCCCACAAAAAGTTGGTTGTCCGCTCTGACCCTGGACATCTTAGAAATATAAAAGCTCAAATCTCTCCTAGGGTCCAACCTATGGAGTCTCGCCTCTTCTTTACCAGGATGAGGAGGAGGATAGAAAGCAGGAAGTACCACCTTCTGGCTCAAATGAAACAGACACTACCTTGGGTAGAAAGGAAGCATGTACCCTCAGTACAACCCTATCCCTGTGGAACACAGAAAAGGGTGGCTTAGATGAAAGTGCCTGCAACTCGCTCACTCTACGAGCAGATGTAACTGCAATCAAGAAAACTGTCTTGAAGGTCAACAGTCTCAAAGTACAAGAGTGCAAAGGTTCAAACGGAGCACCCATCTAGAATTTCAAGACTAGATTCAGATCCCAAACCGGCACCTGAAAAGGGGACGGCGGGAACACATTTGTGAGCCCTTTTAGAAACTGGGTAATCAAAGGAATCTTAAAATAAGAACATTCTTCAGACAAGCACTTGAAAATAGACAGCGCTGCCAGGTAACCTTTAATGGCACCCACTTGAAGACCCATGTGGGCCAAAGAAAGCAAGAAAGAAAGAACCATCGGAATGGAACACTGAAAAGAATCGACATTGTTACCTCTGCACCAGTCGCAAAACGTAGGCCACCGGTACAGGGATTTGGTTGCCGGACGCCTGGCCGAAAGCAACACCTCCATCACATCATCCGGAAGGTCCCAATCCTTATATCTCAACCTTTCAGAAACCATGCGTGAAGGTTAAGAGTCTTGACCTCTGGATGGAGAACCCGACCCCCCTCGCAGGAGAGAGAAGATCCTCTCTGTGTGGAAGATGGCGTGGAGGACAGATGGACATTTCTAGAAGGTCGAGGGAACCATGCTCTCCTGGCCCAATCCGGAGCAATTATGATCATGTGGGACCGGAACCTCTGCAACCTCTTTAGAACTTGAGGAATGACTGGGACTGAAGGAAACGTGTACAGAAGTGGGAATGACCAATCCACAATGAACGTGTGCCCTAAAGCTCCTCTTAGAGGAAATTCCCTTGAGCAATATGTCTCACACTTCCGGTTGGCACCAGTCGCGAACAGATCCACTTGAGGGGTTCCCCAAAGGGCGAAGATCTCCTGAAGGCCTTCCTGAGCTAACTCCCACTCGTGGGAGACTGCGCTCTGCCTGCTCAAAGCGTCCGCCGCTGCATTCTCCTCTCCGGCCAGATGAACTACTGAGATTGAGATTCCCTGCTGTATTGCCCAGAACCAGAGCTGCATCGCCTCTCTGCACAGCGGGAGCGACCCTACAACCCCCTTTTTGTAGAGGTAATGCATGGCCACTGTGTAGTCTGTCATGATCAGGACACTCTTCCTGCGTACAAACGGCAGAAAAGCCTGGTCAGCTCATTGGCATGAGCTTCCCATCCTTTGAGGGAAGCATCCGTCACTACCCTCACCTCCAGCCATGGTTGCCAAAACGACTCTCCCTTCATCAGATTCCCTTCGCTGGCCCACCACAGAAGATCCTGTGAGACTTTGAGTGGAATCTGAAGGAGATCCAACAACTTGCCTGAGAATTGGGACAACTGCGTCCTGAGAGCCCATTGAAGGGATCTCATCGGCAGTCTGGCCTCCGGCACCAGAAAAATGCAGGATGCCATGAGGCCGAGCAACCTTTAGAATTCGAAAGCCTTGAGACTCTGGGCATGTTGAAATTTGTCGACCAGCTGGACAATGTGATGAGCCCTGACGTTGGGTGGCAAGCACTTCCCCAAGGATGTCTCCAACACAGATCCAATGTTCTGGAGCTGTTGGGAAGGTGTCATATGCGACTTTGTGAAATTGAGGGAGAAGCCCAGCTTGTGAAGGGAGTGGCAGGTGAGGCTGAGATGATCCAGTCAGTTGGATCACCCATTCGTCCAGGTAGGGGTAGTAGACGTGAGCCCCCCTCTCTTGAGATACACTGCCAACACCACCATGAGCTTGGTGAAGACCCTCGGGTCAGAGGTCAACCCGAATGGCAGGACCTGAAACTGCGAGCTGCCAATGGCGAAACTCAGGTATTTTCTGTGCTTTGGATGGATCGGCACATGAAAATAAGCATCCTGTAGGTCCAATGACACCAACCAATCCTGAAGTCAACGTGCCTGAAGGACCTGAGAAAGAGTGACCATCTTGAGCTTGTCCTTCCTGAGAAACTTGTTCAAGCGACGCAAGTCCAAGATGGGTCTTAGTCCCCCGTCTTTCTTGGGACTCAACAAATATGGGGAATACCAACCCTTGTTCCTCTACGCCACAGGCACTAGTTCTATACTGCCCTTCTCCAGCTGGGTCAAGATTTCCTGCACAAGGAACGGATCCGGAATCTTCAAAGAGAGTTTCCCAGTGGACTGTAGTGAGACCGATTTAGGAAGTGTAGGCTATTGTTATCAGAACCCACGCATCTGAAGTAATGGCACGAGATGCTGAGACAGTCTGCCCCCAACTGGCGAACAATGAGACCTGGCCTCATAACTGTTTCGGGGCGGCTGTGGCAGCGCCTGAAGGCAAAGGGGTAGTTGCTTGAGCAGCTTTGGCACCTCGTCCCCGTCCACAGAGGTGCCAAAGCCGCTCAAGCAGTTTAGGGTGGCCCCTTTGACTGGCCGCTCCTCTCGCTCTACCAAAAGAGTAGTAAGTCTTAGTTACTTACTACCTGTAACTGTATTTCTTCAGCATTGGTATCTTTTATAGATTGACATGCTTGAATCCTCAGTGATAAAAATTAATTAATAAAATGTTTGCATATACATCCATTCTCCCCTTGAGAATGCATGTAATTACTTCATTGTGGCCTATGAGCCATTCTATTGTGTAGTCCCTCCACCTCACTTTGGTCCTTTATGGCCCCAACCAATGAGGTGGCAGGGTTTACGCTCCGCCTCTGGCAGCCATCTTCAGATTTTGAACCGTAGATACTACAGTATAATGGATGCCGAACATGGGAGCAGCCACTCAGGGGAGGCGGGTGGGCGCATGTGAATCTATAAAAGATACCAATGCTGGAGAAATACAGTTACAGGTAAGTAACTAAGACTTCTCCAGCATTGGATCTTTCATAGATTCAGATGCTTGAATAGAATACCAAGCAGTTAAAACATGCCATCATCATATACGTATATGCATAAATCCAGAAAACATATTTCTGATCAAACCTTTACCATGCAGCAACACAACTGTTAGATACTTCGGGAAATGTGGGGGAAGGAGGCTGGTCCTACCTTATGCAAAGAGATGGCGGAGCACTGCCTGACCAAATGCAGTTTCTTTGTTGGTGTCATCCGCCAGGCAGGAGTGTTTCACGAAGGTGTGCAGAGTGTTCCACGTGGCAGCTCTGCATATGTCCTACAAGGCCACCCCTGCGTGGAATGCTGTTGACGCCGCTCTTCCTCTGGTGGAGTGCGCAGATGGCGGTCTAGTTAGAGGGTCGCCTTTCATCTGATGGCAGTGGGTGATGCAGGACGATACCCAGCATGCCAGACTTTGTTTAGAGATATGCTGACTTTGGTACAGCCAGAGAAAGCAATGAACAGACGGTTTGAGGAGAGAAAGTCCTTGGTTCTCTGCAAGTAAAACTTCAGTACTCTAGTAACGTCTAGAGAATGTAATGTTCTTTCTGCTTCAGAAGAGTGGTTCTGGAAAAAGGTTGGTAAAACAATGCGCTCAGTGAGTGTGTTCTCCGAAAGCACCTCGGGAAGGAACTTAGGAGGTGGCCTTAAGATGATGCGGCCCTTTTGGAACAAAGTAAACAGAGGCTCAGAAGACAAGGCTTGTAACTCACTGATCATTCTGGCTGATGTGATGGCTATCAGAAAAGCTGTTTTCCAGGATAAGAATTTCACTTTGCATCTATGTATGGGTTCGAAGGGAAGTTCCACAAGGGCTGTCAAGACGGTGTTGAGGCTGCAGTTCGGGACTGGCGAGGGCTTAGGAGGATAAGTACGCATCAGCCCTTTCAGGAAGATTTTAACCGCCAGTAAAGAGAGCAAGGATTGCATCTCCGGGGTTGTTGTGTATGCCGCTATGGCTGACAGACAGATGGACCTTGATGGAGGACGATGAAAGCCCTGACTTAGCTAGGTACAGTAAGTAGGGTAGAACCTGATCAACCGAGACCGTGAGAGGATCGATAGCAGATCTCTCGCACCATTTGGAAAAACGAGTCCACTTCCTGGTATAGGTGACTTGTCGACGGGGCTCTAGCGGCCCTGATGATATCCCAGCATTCTGATGGTAGCTCCAAGTTCATCAGCTTGCGCTGCTCAGGAACCATGCCTTGAGAGATGGGCTCCTCGGGTCATGGTGGAGGACCTTGCGGTTCTGTTGTGTCAACAGATATTGATGCATCTTGAGGCAAATCGAGGGCCGACTGATAGATGTTTCAGCGTTGAGTACCAGATTTACCACGCCCAATCCGGTGCAATCCTGTTCTTACACCTTGTGAAGCACCTTCGCCTTGAGGGGAACAGGGGGAAAGGCATAGAGGAACATTCCCATCCAATTCACCGAGAACGCGTCTCCCAGTGATTGATACTCTGGGTACCTCGAGGCAAACCTCTTGCACTTTTTGTTGTCCCTGGTGGCAAAAAGGTTGATATGCGGATGGCCCCATAAGGCAAAAATCTGTTGGGTTTCCTTTTCGTCCCGCTCCCACTCGTGGGACGCCGTGTATTCTCTGCTTAGTCTGTCCGCTAGGACATTGTCCACTCCCGGAAGATGCTCTGCCTTGATTTGCACCCCGTGATGTAAGGCCCATGCCCATAGCTGTTGGGCTTCTTGTGATAGGACTTCTGACCTCGTGCCTCCCTGCTTGTTTGTGTAGTGCATGGAGGTTGTGTTGTCTGTCTGGACTGCAAGTACCTGTCCCGCTATCACAGGCAGAAAAGCTTTCAGCACCAACCTTATGGCCCTAAGCTCTAACACATTGATGTGAAGTTGGGACTCTTGTGTTGACGAAGTGCCCTTGGTTTGGAGGTTCGCAAGATGAGCGCCCCAGCCTGATAAGGAAGCGTCTGTCCTCAGCAGAAGGGTTGATGTCGGTGCTTGAAAAGGCATCCCTTGGAGAAGATTCCTCGGAACGGTCCACCATCGAAGAGCTTTGTGCAACGTCGATGGGATCTGGATGATGTCCTCCCAGCATCCGAGAGCTTGTTTCCATTGGTGGCCTAGGGCCTCCTGAACCTGTCTCATGCATAGCCTGCAGTTTGGTATGAGGAATATGCACGATGACATCATGCCCAGAAGGGATTTGTAAGAGCGTACAGATATTGGGGCTCATTACGACCCTGGCGCTAAGGGATTACCGGTACCGGTAAGCATACCGGTACCGGTAATCCCTTAGCACCCAATTCCCATAACGGCGGCTGGAACCAGCCATTATTGCAGGGACTCGCAAAGGGTCCCTGGCGATAATTACGGTACCGCAACTTGCGGTACCGTAATTACCGCCTTTCCCCATTCCCATTATGCCCTATGGGGCAAAAATGGGGAAGGGCCATGGTGAAATGGGGAAGTACCGCCCCGCCAACCTTGGAATGGGGTGGTACTTCCCAATTTCACAATGGCAGACTCGTTACAATACCGGCAGCAACCATGGTGCTAATAGCGCCATGGTTTAGCGCCAGTGTTGTAATGAGGGCCATTGTCTCTTTCTCCAGGAATCTCGATGTTTAGTGTAGAATCGCTGCTACCCTTTCTTTTGATGGCCTCACACTGGGAATGCTGGTATCGAGCTTGGCTCCCAGGATGAGAGCTGTTTTGCTGGGAACGGGGCAGGACTTCGTGTTGTTTATGGAAAAACCTAACTCTTTTAAGAGGTTGATAGTTCTTGACACTGCTGAGCGAGCCCTTGTGGCGGAACTTGCTTTTATCAGCCAATCGTCCAGGTAAGGAAAGACTTCCGTTTCTGCCCTCCTGAGACTTGCAGCTACAGGCGCCAAGCAGTTTGTGAAAACTCTCGTTGACGATTTTAGCCTGAACGGGAGCCCTCGAAACTTAAAATGAAGCTCTCCCACTGTGAACCTGAGGAACTGACTGTGTGCCGGATGGATCGGCACATGGAAGTATGCGTCCTCCAAGTCTAAAGGGGCCAAGAAGTCGTGCTTGTTTAACCAAGGTAGCACCCTTTGTAAAGCCACCATCTTGAATGTTATGCGTTTGATAAATTTGTTGAGTGCCCTCAGGTCCAAGATGGGCCTCCATTGACCGTTTTTCTTTCTGATGAGGTAGAAACCCTTTCCCCTCTGAGAGTATGGCACTGGTTCTAACGCTGCCTTCTGGAGTAGTTTTTGCACCTCGGACATGACTTGCCTTAACATATGGTCTAGAAATTCTGAGGTGTGACCCTTTCGGATCACCTGCAACACCCATTTGTGCGATGTAATTGCCTACGCTGGAAGAACTAGCTTACCCTTCCCCCGCACCGGGGTGTGGCGTTGAGGGGAAAGTGTTTGATAGTCAGTTTTGGTTGCCTTGTGACTTCCCTTGGGCGTAGCCACGCCTGCCTCTATGGGCGTATCTGTTGGATAACTGATATTTATATTTATTGTCTTGATACGTGCCGCCTTGTGCTTTGTGCCCATACGAGGAGCGACCGTATCCTCTGAATTTGGAAGTTGAGCCACTAAAGGGACGAAAAGATTGATGGTCCTTATTTTTGTCCTTCAAAAAACGGATGGCTCGGGATGTGTCTGCTTTGATTCCCTTCAGATGGTCGTCTGTCTTCTTTCCAAAGAGATCTTGTCCATCAAAGGGCATGTCTAGTATCTGCGCTTGGACTTCAGGCCTAAAATTAGTAGCCTTCATCCAGGCCTGCCTTCTGAGTACTGTGCCGTGCGCCATCTGTCTGAAGCCTGATTCGGCCACATCAACCGATGTGTCGATCATATGATCCGATGTTGCTTCACCGTCAGCGATTATTGACCTAGCCTCTTCTTGGAGCTCTGGTGGTAGCTGCTTCGCCAATTTGGACATGCAGAGCCAATGCTTGTGATCGAACCTTGTGGTCCTGGCCAGCGCATTACCTGCTCTGATGGTGAGCGATGCAGAAGATACCTTCCTGCCCATGGCTTCCAGCTTACGCCTGTCTTTGTCTGGTGGTGCCAACAAGGGTGAGGCGGGATTGGCGAGTTTCTTTCTTGCTGCCACTGTGATAACCGAGTTCAGTTTCGTGTGACTTCTCAAACAAAGCGCTGCAGACTCTGGAGCTTTATATTTCTTCTGTGGTCTGGACACCAGAGCCGGAGTAGATACTGGCGTAGATAGGATCTTGGATCCGGACTCCCAGATGGTGTCGAGGAGAGGGATGGTGGTCACCTGTAACGCTCACTTGGTATCCACAGGAACGTCACTCAGCCTGTTCTGACCTTTTACGACCTTGAACCCTTCCCTGGAGGCTATTCGACTGGAGACTGGGCCTGAAACACAGGATTGGTAGAGTTTAACTCCCTATTGTCTCTGTGTGCTTGAACCCCTTCTTCCCCGGGGTCCAACCCTTGCCTTTGATCCACAGCTCACTTTGTTTTCTTGGATAGTGTGCTCTCCGTCCTGCTTTCAGCGCAGGGCCACGTTGATTGATGCGGGCTCATTGCTGCCTAGTTACTTCACTGGCAAGAGTCCGACAGGTAAGTATAATTAGTCTTTTGAACAGTTCTCTAACTTCGTTCCTTTCCTTCCTTAGATGATGGCCGGTGTCTGGGGATGTCGGCTTGCTGCTGAGATGAGTAGCACTGAAGGTGAGTGAGAGTGCGATGCGCGATGCACCCCTTTCATATTTGCATTGAACTGAGTTCTTTTTCTATGTCTTTTAGGTGCCGCGACGTTTTCAGCGTGGATGCCGGTTATGAAGAACAAATGCGGTGGGTAAGCGTGGTATGCGGCGCCTCTAGATGTTTCCACGCTAACCTGGAGTGTCTTTTCCCTCCTGCAGATGGATGAGAAGTTACGGAGACAGAGTTTCCCCAGAGCGGCTGGGATTCAGGTAAGCGTTTGAAGCTCGTACAGTATTTAAAAATAAGCGAAGATTTGCAGAATGCTTACTAATGCCTTTTTTCTGTTCTTTTCCCTTAGGAAGCGGCGTGCCGGGATGGGAATGACACCGCCGAAGATGCCCGCAGAACAGAAGGAGCAATGAATGATGGGCAGAAGCACCGCAAGGTAAGGCTGTTCTTAACGGTGTTCTTGTTCTTGCAGGAGCTGAGCGCAGAAGAACGATGTAGGCCTACTGGAGACCGATCCGAACACGGTGAGTGTCACGCTGCAGGTGCAGAAAACGCAAAGCATATTTCTCAGCCTTCGTGTGACTTAAATAGTCTCTGGGTATCCCAGGTGTCTCTGGGCTGAACCACACCCAAAAGACTAGACCGCACATGCAGTTCTGATGAATGTGACTTCTTCTGGCTTGAAGAGCCCAGTGGGGGCAGAAAGGGTATCAATTCCAGCTTCCTCTTGTTTTTAGCTATGGGAGAGAAACTCCCTTCCACTGAAGAGGACCTTCTCTTTGACGTTTGCCTCTCAGATGGAATGCCGGATTGTACAGGAGCTGTCCTGACAGACTCTTCGCCCGAAGAATGATCCCTGGCTTCCAGGTGTAAAAGGAGTCTTCTATGCCTGTCCTGAAGGGTCTTGGTGGAAAATGTTTTACAAATATCACATTTCTGGATGTCATGTGGGTACAGACAATAAATGCAATGTTCGTGTGGGTCTTTCATGTAGACTAGTTTCTTCTTGCACCTCGTGCAGTCCCTGAACAGGTAAGGCTTCTTGATAGCCTGAGGTGCAGCCATTTCTGAAGAGAAATTTCACATGACGATTTTGTAGTGAAAACAACAGTTTTCTGTCTCAAGGTTTCACTTAGACTAAAGACCCTAAGTAGGGGAACAAGGCAGAATATATTTGAAAGAAATATATTCCACACAAAAGGAGGAAGGATTTGAAAAGCTCAGAGCTTGAGGATTCCGTGTGTCTGTTAGACTGCGGTGAAAAATCTGAAGATGGCTGCCAGGGGCAGAGCTTAAACCCTGCCACCTCATTGTTTGGGGCCATAAAGGACCAAAGTGAGGTGGAGGGACTACACAATAGAATGGCTCATAGGCCACAACAGAGTCATTACATGCATTCTCAAGGGGAGAATGGATGTATATGGAAACATTTTATTAATTAATTTTTATCACCGAGGATTCCCAGTCTGATGACGGGGAATATTCAAGCATTTGAATCTATGAAAGATCCAATGCTGGAGAACGAAAGCAACCCCTCCATTGCTGTCCCCTAGGATGAAAAGGCAATGGTTGACTCACAGCTGCGCCCAAAGATTTCGTAGCTGCTTCGGAGGTCTGTAATCTCTCAAGGCTCTCGTCAGCCTTGCTGCCAAACAAATGAGAGCCATCAAAGGGCATGTTGAGAACACGGGCCTGCACATCCGGTGCAAAGCCCGACTTCTGCAACCACGCAAACCTGCGTATCACGGTGCTTGCAGCCATGGACCGGCTGACACTATCTGCCGTGTCCAACACAGACTGAAGGGATTCATACATGGCATCCTTGCCATCCTGCACAATAGCAAGGAACCCATCCCTTTCTTCCCCTTTGGGAATATGTTCAACCGCCAGAGAGACACAATTCCACATAGTATGCGAAAATTTGGCCAAGGCACAGGTGTAGTTGGCCGATTTAAGGGCCATACTCCCAGCTGAAAATACTTTGCGTGCCCACCCATCGAAGCGTTTGTCATCCCTATCTGGAGGGATGGTAGGGTACGCTGCCTGCCTCGAGGTGGCCCAGGAATTCCACCTCGGAGACGTGGAATGAGCACTTTTCGAGCTTGGCGTAGAGCTGGTGTTGACAGAGTTTCACCAATACGGATCGGACGTGTTTAACGTGGTCCTGCTTTGATGCGGAATATAATAGGATATCTAGGATATCGTCGATGTACACTAGAGCACAGACATCAATCAATTCCCGTAGGACATCGTCTCCGAGGGCCTGACCGATGGCAAGGTCCCGACAGCCGCACTCCATGGGCACGGCGCTGACTGTGTCGACACCTTCCTCAACATCTTCCCAGACTTCGACAGTTCATCTGGGACGAAGACTGCGACCTGGATCTGGCACGTCTCTGGCGATCTAATGGAGCCTTGTCCAAACGGGACCTCAACGGTTCCCGATGTTCATCGCGCCGACTGCCCGGGCCTGAAGGCACGCGACCGTCGGACCGAGACCGTTCCCCGCCAGCTTCAACCGAAAGCATGGACGGGACAGTGCCATTTTCTCCCTGAATGCCTCCCACATCTCCAGAGTAGAGGATTTAGTGGGGCAAGCTACTTTCCTCGTGGAGCCATCATCCGACTAGGATGGGGACGGGGAAGGTGACCGGTGACACCGCTTCTGGGAGTGCTTCAACAAAGACGAGTGGCGAGAACCACTCCTCGAGCCGTCGGTGGAGAGACCAGTAGTTTTACTGGATTTACAGGGTTTGGATAACTGACCTACCTGCAACTTCCCCTTATGCTCCCGCAAGGCCTTGGCAGTCAACGACTGGCACTTTTGAGCAGTTGTCCATGTTGTGGCTCATGCCCAGACACCACAAGCAGATACGGTGCGGGTCCATGATGGACATCTCGGACTTACAGTCCCTGTACTTTTTACAGGGCATACCATGTGAATAATGGATCATTTCTGGATATTGAGCGTAGCGGCTGTCAGAGCCTGTTCGCATGGAAAGTGTCCCTGCATGACTGGGTCCAGAATACCACTATAATAAGCAAGCGGCTTATGGCCCACTGAAGTCTTCTGTGTGAGGACAGCTGTCATCGCCGGACCGTTTTAATGTGAGGACAAAAATATTTTTTTTATATAATCCAGTGTAGCCAGAACTGGGGCACTGCTGATTGCTTTTTTAAGCTCCTCAAATTTCTTGATCATTTGATCTGTCCACACAATGGGCCCTTTTGTTTTCTGTGCTTCTTTGAACCTTTGAAGTAGGGGTTTGGTGTATGTTGAATAGTCAAATATCTATGCTCAACAGTAGTTACATAAATCTAAAAACTGCTGCATCTACTTGACCTTGATAGCCCGTGGTGTTTTCTGTACTACTGCGGTTATTTTCCTGCCTGCCAATGATATTATGTGCATTAGGTAGACAACTTTCTGCTGACAGTACTGCAGTTTATCCTTGTCCCCTTTGTAACCCTTTTCTGCCAATAAGGTCAAAAATTGTATGCAGTCATTCCTACATACCTCTTCTGTTGTGCTGCAGACCAGGTGGTCATCCACATATTGAATCACTGTGCTCTGTGTTTGGTTTGTATGTTTCCTAAATACATTTGCAATACCCTGTTAAAAATGCTAGAGCACTCACAGTACCCTTGAGGCAAACGAGTGTGTTGGAATCTTTGGCTCCTTTAGGTAAACACTGTAAGGGGGTGGGACTCAGGGTGGAATGGGATGAGAAAAATGCATTCTTGAAGTCTATGACAGTAAAATAAGTAGCTTCTGAGGGAACATTACACAAGATGGTGGCTGGATTAAGAACCACTGGGAATTCTGTTTCTACAATATTGTTAAACAGGCGTACGTCCTGCACCATCCTCCAGGATGGCACTTTGGTTTTTTCACAGGATAAATGGCCGTGTTAACATGGGGATTCTGATGGCTGTATTATGCCCTGCTACCATGAGCCTCTAAGGTACAGTGAATGCCTTCCTCTGCTTCCCTTGACATGTGGTATTGTTTTACTTGAGGGAGGGAAACTGCTCCTGGTTTCAGTTAAATGCAAACTGCCCCTATGCTTTTTTTAGCAGGCCTACATTGTGTGGGCCACTGGTACACAGTGGACTGGGCACCAGGTCTAGATCTTCCTGTAAGTATGATGATAATGTGTTGGCCAGGGACAGGGTATGCAGTACTTATTTGTTTTCCACAATTACCTGACAGGGTATGGAGAGTTCAAATGCCATCTTCCCCTCGTCTTTGGTTCTTCGAACAGCCGTTCGTCGGAAACATCCCTCAATCGCAGTGTTTGGTCTGTAAGACCATATATGGAATAAAGGCACAATAACCATATACTAATGACAGGTCAGTCGTGAGTTTCGTTTCCCAAACAAGTCTGGTTTATTTTCTGAGTATTTCAGTCGGCCGACCGGGTCTGAACACCTCATGACGTGTGCCCACAAACACCGTGAGAGGAGAGAGAGAGCCTTCAGTAAAGCAGTAATATATATACATAACACATCATCATTGTACAGCACTATTTGGTCCGCCCATATAGATGACATAGAAGCTAGGGTTCAGTAATTGACAGTTATGCATGTAACTTCATTCAGTCTAAACATTCAGTATTTCTAGCCGAGGCTGCAGAGACAGTTTACTGTTTTGGGGAACACGGGGAAGGATATCATGTTCTAGCAGGGAGACATTCCAACAATGTTATCCATTCGCTGTGCTCATGGGCTAAGGGTCAGACAGTTCTGAAGCAGAGAAAATACCATAATTCATGGAGGAGCACCGTTAGTAGGATATAATTCTGCTTTCTACAATAGGGTTTGCAAGACAGGCTGGCACCTGGGTTGCTGATTAGTCGCTGCTTATGTACAGCTTCAAGGCTTCGCAGACTAAGGAAAACAATGTATTTCTGCAAGGTTTCACATTCCTGCCTACGTTAGCATTCAAAGTTCAAGCTGTGGGCTCGTACCGTGTGTAGACCGGAAGCACAGAATATATTTGCAAAACGCGTTCAGGAAATAAAATGGCGGGCATTTACAATGGTCACATTCAGGTTATCATGGTTTGCAATGTTTGTCACATGATGTGATTCGCTTATGGCCAACATACAAAACATAAGAGGGTAAGTGTGAAGGTGCACTCGCTTAAATTAACTGGTTTAAATGTTTCCTCCTCAATCAAGTACTTAAATAGTTCAGAGTTTTAGGTGCTCCTTGTTAAAAGTCTGTGCTACCAGACTGAACTGAAAATGTAAAGTGATGGCTTCCCGTGATCCACGGGATGCGAAAACAGGGGCACACTTTTGTCCGATTTAATCGGAAACAATTTTAGAGTACAGTTAAAGCTTATTTTCTGTATGTATTCACAGAAAGTAAAAAATGTTTGCACATTTATCAAAATTTAATTTAAGAACTATCTGTTCCCTTCAATCTTCAAACAAAATCAATAAAATATTGCCATTGTAATTCAGTCATTACACTTTTTCAAACATAATATGTAGAGAAAAACTCAGTTGAATTTCATCAATTTGACAATTCCATCAAAATATATAAGTATTTATGTCATATACAAAAACATGCATTTTAGATAATTCCAAGTATTGTCTGATATCCTGATAGGATTTTGAGTTCAATGTCCTGTATTGTTGTTGGTTCTTCTTAACAAAGACAACTCCTATCTTTACATTACGCGTTTCGGGCTATCTTTTAACCCTTCTTCAGATGTGGATAACAGATCTATTCATTAATTCATCTAAAAGTAATAGAAAATATTTTCGTTACTTCTTGTGATTATTTCCCAATTAGACATTTATCATTCTTCGAGTTCTGTCGGCACCCATTTTAAACCAACCTTTAAGATACGTGTCCGGCCAAATGACACAAGTTCTTGTTAGATCTCAGCACCCAAACCAAACCTGAAGAATTAGTTAATCAACTTGAGAAATTGATCCGTCATGAGATCAGGCAAAGACTTCATGCAACCACTCTATCACAGTATTATAAAGCACAACGAATTCCCAGAGGTCTGAGAATAGACCTAGAACCAACATTGTGTAAAGAAAGTCCGGAATTTGTCAAAAGGTGGAGACTCATATTAAACAAATGTTCTTTGGATTTAATCCTTCAAACGATAGAAGAGCTATCAAAATCCTTGACATCAATAGAAGTTGACCTAGAATCTACAAAAAAAACTCTATCGACATTGATCTCTAAAGAAGAACTATCTACTCTTTTGGAAGAAATTAATGACAAATTAGACAGTTACAAGAGAGAAATTGAGTCTAAAAAAATAAGGAAATTCAAGAGAGACACTCTAGACTATAAGTTGGATATTGTATACACTTGGAAAGAATATTATCATCTGAAAGACATCAACAAAGGAACAAGACCAGTGTGGAACAAGAACAGACAACCACCGAATCAGACGCCCACATCATCGGACGCATCAAGTGGGGAAACGGAGAATCCAGAGAACGTGGGAATACCAGAACCCAGGGGTAGCAGTCAGGTACCTACAACATCAAAAGATACCACTGGAGCATCGGGAACAACTTCTGTGGTTTGTGTATTGTCTGACATTTCAATAGTATCGAAAAATAATTTCAAGCCCGAAACACATAATGTAAAGATAGGAGTTGTCTTTGTTAAGAAGAACCAACAACAATACAGGACATTGAACTCAAAATCCTATCAGGATATCAGACAATACTTGGAATTATCTAAAATGCATGTTTGTATATGACATAATTACTTATATATTTTGATGGAATTGTCAAATTGATGAAATTCAACTGAGTTTTTCTCTACATATTATGTTTGAAAAAGTGTAATGACTGTGAATTACAATGGCAATGTTTTATTGATTTTGTTTGAAGATTGAAGGGAACAGATAGTTCTTGATTTAAATTTTGATAAATGTGCAAAAATGTTTTACTTTCTGTGAATACATACAGAAAATAAGCTTTAACTGTACTCTAAAATTGTTTCCGATTAAATCGGACAAAAGTGTGCCCCTGTTTTCGTATCCCGTGGATCACGGGAAGCCATCACTTTACAACAACAACATACAAAACATACCATTCGGATTGTGCAATTGCATTACAGTTTCACAAACCCTCCTTTTGGCCTTAAACCAATAGCATCAGCCGTACATGGCATCCTCATCGGACCAAGTGTCACTTTCTGAACTACCCAAGTCACTATCATAATCAGTATCAGAAATATTGATTGCCATAAACTCTTTGATTATTTCATTTTCTTGTTCAAGACCATTATTTATCATAGTTTGTTTGGGTTTTTTCATTTTGGTACTAATTGTCTGTATACATTCATTTGCAAAGTATGTCATGATGCCTACCCCCGGGCATCAGGACCAAGGCCCTCAGCTCCGGGAGCAGGCATCCAGACATTTGTTTAAACCTCAGCAGCCCCGGCTAGGCGCTGTCTGGGTTCAGTCCTGGCGCCTTAGGCGCCAGGCTCATAGACTTTACTTACCTGATGCAGACCAGTCTTCTGCCACGCCCGCCTCGAATCCGGAGCTCCTAGAATAAAGAAGAAGAAAAGGACAAGATTAGAAAACAAACTTATTTCAAATTACTCACCTAATTCCGGAACCATTTCATCTCCGAACCTGGAAAGTACATCAGTCCTGCATGCGTCGCTTCGCCAGCTCCAGCACGGCGCCATACTCACCAGTTCTCACAGCATCTTTCGATCCGGCACTGTCTCCATCATTTCTTCGCCGTAATCCGGCACTTAGGGGACACAAGAAAAAACAAGGTGAGCCAAGGGAATCAACAAATACAACCTCTTACCACCATAGACTTACCTGATTTACCACCGGCAGTATTATTCCATAACTCTCCACATTTTCATATGCCGCATCTGTAAAGAGGGAGAAAAACATTAACACCAGACCGAAAGCAATTGGAAAGATATTTTATGGATTTCCGAGTACGCATACAATAACTCTGTACATTCAGGAACCGGACAAAGCCCTTTTTATACCATATATGGACATCACCCTCGAACCTCAGAACTCGATTCGCCTCAGCACTTAGAAATGCCTGCAGTTAGTCATTTGCACTCTACTATTACACAAGCCTTTAAGGAAGCCACAGAACATTTGAAATAAGCAAAAGAGAAATACAAGAAAAATGCTGATCAACATAGAAGTGAAACTCCACAATACCAGATTGGGGATCAAGTTTGGCTGGTTACAAAACATATACCTCTGACGGGAACTCAGACTTTTAATCCTAGATATTTGGGACCTTACACCATTAAGGCCATTCTCAACCCAGTGGCCGTCAAATTGGAATTACCCTCTAATATGCAAATTCATCCTGTCTTTCATGTTTCACTTCTAAAACCAGTTCAACCAGGGACAAGATTAACCAAACCACCTGACCCCATCTTGATAGATGGAGAACCTGAATTCGAGGTAAAAAATATCCAGGACTCCAAGATGATTAAATCAAAACTTTTTTATTTGATTGATTGGAAGAGCTACGGACCACAAGAAAGATCATGGGAGCCTAGCGACCACGTTCATGCACCTCGGTTGGTGAAAAGATTCCATCGGAACTTCCCAGACAAACCGGGGCCAGGGGGAAGAACAACTTTAGGAGGGGCCTTGGGGGGGAGTGCTGTCATGATGCCTACCCCCGGGCATCAGGACCAAGGCCCTCAGCTCCGGGAGCAGGCATCCATACATTTGTTTAAACCTCAGCAGCCCCGGCTAGGGGCTGTCTGGGTTCAGTCCTGGCGCCTTAGGCGCCAGGCTTATCATAGAAATCAATCCTGGCGCCATAGGCTTTACTTACCTAATGCAGACCATGCTGCAAAAGAGTACAAGCCTACATGAGGCCTGGATGGGACTATTTTGTTACAGGGACTATTTTTTACTCAGGCGTGGCTCTAGGGAACTTCTTACCTGGAACTACTTTGGAGGCTATTTAAACCACACCCGAACAGCAGCACATGCTTCGCGTTATTCTGCATCCAGCAGCGTGACGGTCACCGTGCCTGCAGCCAGCATCCAGTCTTCTGCCACGCCCGTGTGCCTGCAGCCAGCAACCAGTCTTCTGCCACGCCCGCCTCGAATCCGGAACTCCTAGAATAAAGAAGAAGAAAAGTACAAGGTTAGAAAACGAACTTATCTCAAATTCCTCACCTAATTCCGGAACCATTTCATCTCGGGACCTGGAAAGTACATCAGTCCTGCACGCGTCGCTTCGCCAGCTCCAGCACGGCACCATACTCACCAGTTCTCACAGCATCTTTCGATCCGCCACTGTCTCCATCATTTCTTCGCCGTAATCCGGCACCTAGGGGACACAAGAAAAAACAAGGTGAGCCAAGGAAATCAACAAATACAACCTCTTACCACCATAGACTTACCTGATTTACCACCTGCGGTATTATTCCATAACTCTCCACATTTTCATAGGCCGCATCTGTAAAGAGGGAGAAAAACAACACGTTAACGCATGCAATAGTTACCGGACAGCGTTGGGTAACACAGACTCTTACCTGAACGCCAGCAGCAGCTACGAGACCTTCTTCTCACGAACTCAGTTGCAACTTAAGGAAGGAAGGGGACAAGAGTGAACATCGGGCACATTGAACTCTTTGAACTTGATACTTACCAATCCCGCCAGGGACTTCAGAGTCAATATTACCAGAACTCTCCCAACGCCTTCAAACCAGTGAAGTAACTGGTATCTACGCGCCCCTGCAAGACACGCAGGATGGAGAGCTCATCTTTTACGAACATAAGGTGAGGTTACTAAGGGGATATCGGAGGTGATTAGTGGTGGAGAGCGAGAACAGTTGGGAGGCCATCACTAAAACCCATAGGTGGTTAATCCCTATCTCCACTGCAGGAAAATACTTCTTCGGGTCCAGCAGACAAGACTAGGCAGGCCAGTCCAGACAGTCATCTCTGCACTACGCATCACGTTGAAGGGGACCGCAGCTGTCCGGGTCCGATCGACACCCCTGTGGGCTCCAGGTGAGCATAACAAAGTATGAGGATACTGAGAATCATAATTAAAATGGAGATCAATTTCCAACCCCAGGATCGTAACAGTTTCCAGAACCATGCACTCAAATTTGAATTCCATCCACCTGTGGGAACATACATTTCAGAACTCAGAACATGTAACTTTTTGATTGCTTCGTAGAGGAGGAGTGGCTTACAAAAACACATCACGCTGATCCCACTAATTTGCATACATCTCCACGGTCAGCCAAAATAATGTCAAGAACCATTCTATTCTCAAGTGCAACTAGTCTAATTGCTTTTTGTTCTAGTGTCATGTTGTATAATATGTCAGTGGTTTCATTAATAGGTTTCTCTAACACTCTGGACAATCTTCTAATATTCCATGAATTTATGGCCTGTCCCCAGAAAGGTATGTCACCGAAAATTTGCAAAGTAGCATCATTTTGTCGAGGCCGAGATCTGGATATTTTTGCTATTTCTGAGGTTGTAGCGAGAAATACACCAGGTAAAAATATCCCTAAATAACAGGTACCTTCCCAGTTTCTAGGTAGCCATGGATAGGCTTGATCCCCACATGCAAAATAAACAAGACCTCCTATATATAGTGGCTTTTCTTCATGTTCAAGCACAGCAGTATTCATACATCTGGTAAATGTACCCATTGCATGAGAACCTTTTTTCTGCAGACAAAATGGGACAGAATGTGGACTATGGTTAATAGTGTTAGGAAGGAGGCATGACGTCCTTATTACCCACAGGAGCCATTTTTAAAGTAATCAGCGACTGGTACAGTCTAGAGAGTCTATCGTTAGGACTGGTCGAGGCAGTGTTCATTTTACTCTTGTTTGTAAATACAGAACACCTTAATGGTGTCAATACCAATCTCTCAAATCCATTTATATTAATTCCATCAAAGTTCCAATGACACTATCATTCCATCTCCCAAAGTATAGAGCTCTTAGTGCAGCATAACAAGCATAACAAGCAGTACTCAGGGGTAAAGGATGCATATACGAACCCATTCATCTTTCTCCATGCTGGGGTAAATTAGAAAACACCCAACAATTATATCGGTTGAAAATTGCATGCGTCATATTCATAATCAATAACAGAGTATTCTTATAACCTTTTCTGTGTTTAACATCTCATGGAGGGAGAGTGTAGGAAAGCACATGTGCAGGGGTCATAGTGGGAGCAGCAACGTTGGGCAATAGAGTATTCATTGGATACATATTTTCCAAATGCCAGGTCATTGGAATCAGGGTAAATAAGATGCAGATGAGTGCGATGATCAGTAAGAATTTCATAGACCAAGTCTTTCTCGGAGCAGGCTCAATGACAATAGTTCTAATGATGTTTTCATAAGTGCAAGGGGCAGTAGGAGCAAATACCGGCATAGTCAAAAGGGATTTTGAAAAGTTTCTCAGCATCTGTAGAGAAAAGCCTTGCTGTTAAAGCTTTTGTTCAGTAATTCAGCCAAGTGGCAATAAACGTATTAGGGAGTAGAAGTTCAGGATGCAAGCAAGTTCAATTCTGCCTTCTAAAGACAGCATCAAGCTGGTAGCTGGTGTTTACCTTAGAGGCTCCAAAATGCAGGAGCAAGTATCAAAATCAGGTTTCCATAGTCTCAGTACCTTTTCCCCCTGCTTGTCCGTGCTAGGTTGCAAAGCCCTTCACTTTTCAAAGATGGCACCGGGAAAATTGCGTGTCAGAGCTTTCATCCGATACAGCTCATACGCTCCCTTTCCCTAGGCCTCCATTTCCAGCCTCTCTGTGGGCCAGAAACAAAGGCTGTTGCAATTACTTTTGAATTTGAGTGTAATTGATTTCAATCCAGCACTCCAACTAAGTCAATGCCTAATGGCAACCCTTATTTATATATTTTTATGTCAAAAGTTTGTTTAATTCTGGATGATATACCCTGGTTCTGCAGTAGGGAGTCCAAACTTTGTTGGTACTCCTCCTGCAAGGCCAGAATTCTGGTTTCCTGGTCTGCCTTTTCCTGCTGCAGGATCCCCATATCCTCTTTTATTTTAACTATATACTGCCTGCTTTCATTTTCTGACTCCTGGCTCCTTCGCAGCCTCTGCTTGGAAGAGTCCAGATCAGATTGGGCCTTTTCTAATGACATGAGTTGCCTACTTGCCAGATCTTGGCCTTCAGCATATTTATCCTGTATGGCTCCCATAGATAAATATAGATATGCCGCTATCTTGGCAATCTTATTTTGCTCATCCTTGGCCTTATGAGCCATATATAGTTCACTCAGGGCCACATGTAAGGGACCCTGATCTCTCCAGATATCTAACCCTGTTGCAGTGATCTGTTGTGTGATTGCCTGCAACCACATATTATGGTCCTGCTCAGTCCACTCACCTCTCACAAATAAATTATGTAAAAGGTGTTCTCTAGCTATCTAGATGTCTACCAATGTCACCATTTTGGAAATATTGATTTCCTTCCTGACTTACAGAAGTTTATTTTATTTTGCAAAACAGACCGTTTCCTTAGAGCGTTCCCTTTCGAAGGGTGCTTTTACAGTGTAACACAGCGTAGTAGCCCAACAGGATTTATGTATCCTGTCAGTTAGCACACTGTATTAAGATGCACAAGTGGTAAATCTAATCCAGAAATCCCGGCCACGAGCCCCCAATCTGTAAGTGATTTCAATCCAGCACTCCAACTAAGTCAATGCCTAGTATGGGAGGCCTAATGGAAACCCTTATTTATATATTTTTATGTCAAAAGTTTGTTTAATTCTGGATGATGTACCCTTATATAATGCCCCTCTCTTTGAATTCCCCCGGTCTCACTGAACCAAGAAATAGGTTTGTTTTGCAAATTAAAAGATTTATTTGAAGAATTGAACAATATATAGATTACACTTTTATGAATATGAATAATATCTGAAAATCACACTTATGAATATTAACAATGATCAGCAATGGGTAATATTACGATATCAACAATCTCTTTAATCAACTAGGAGTAGGAATAGGAAGAATAATGTATCAGAGAATACTTTGTGTGGTTCAAGAAATTGCAATGATATGAAAGAATGCATCACAGAAATAAACTTGATATGAATTTAACCAAAGACAATGTAATCACTCTTTCCCCCTGTTGTTACTCACTCCCCCCCAATATGCAATATGAAGATATGGAATGATGACACACAGTTATCAGGAATAACAATCAATAATTGCAGTTTCAATCCCACTTACCCCCAGCAAGCACAGAGAAACAGGGCTGATTTTAAACAGGTCAAATGCTTTTAAATGTGGTTTGCAATGAATGGGAAAAATGCTAAAATGATTTTAATTCGCTAAATGAGATTCAGAACTAGTGAGAGTGGCTTGGGATAGGTTCAGGTCTACACTAGCAATGATTGTAGAATGATTAGCAGATGGAAAACGAAATTCAGAAGTTGAAAGCAAGAAATGGCTGTTTTACATGAAGTGAAATTGAGCCAAATTGCAAAACTATTGGGTTTGTTTGAAAGCTGAGGATTTCGTTTCTAGGACGTACGGTTCAGAAGTTACCGAGGTTTTAGTAGAGGTAGATTTTTCTCAAAAAGTCAAGATTTCAAAATGAAAGATGCGCTGTTGAAGATTTGGAACAAAGATTTCTTAACACTAAAGAGTCTATGGAGCTGCAAACTACACGACAGCCCAGCCACCTATCCAGAGGCACCTCCGGATGGTTTCTGTCTGCACGAGACGACTGCCTTTCTCCAGAAAATATACATTGCCGCCAAGATGATTATCACTACAATTTCAAGGATTATGTGGAGGAGAGAAGAATTTAGGATAGACAAAAGAGATTCAATAATGCATTTATGGATAGGTTGGAATGGATTGAATAGGATTACCTTAAACTAAGAGATGACTATGGACAGTTCTATCCTAAATACTAACTCCTATGGCTTTGGAATGGAATGGGCCCGTCAAAGATCTCGTCAAAGGTTTGGACTTCACTCGCCACCGGACGGGATTCAGGGCACCTGGACTCTGCTCTCAGCAAGGCATTCTGGTCTGTGCGGCCTCTTGGACTGGATCTGACGGGTTCTGGGTTACAGCTCTGCTCTACGGGTCTGGATCTTGGTTCTAGCACCGGGTTCTTAGCTAGAATAGCAAAACAGCTCAGCCAGGCTGTTGGATTTCATGTTGCCCCTTGGAAGTTTAGGGGTTAGAATCAGGTTGCTTAAGATTCTGAAGGCCAGCTGAGAAGAGTTCAGCTCTTCGGATTGGGCCCTTCTGCTTCAAAGTTCTAGAGTCTGGTTTTTAGAGTCTGGATCTTCCTGCAGGGTGCTTCGCCAAGGAATCAGTTGATGAGTGGAAAGTGTCTGTCTTTCTGGGTCTTCAACAGTCCCTATTTATCCATTTCCAAAGTGGGTGGGGAGGCTGATTATCTATGCCCAACCCTCTAAGGATCTGATAGGTCAGAGAATTTCCCCTCTCCTGATTTGAGACAGGAGCAGTGTGTCATATGTGTCAGAGTGACGCTGTGTTTATCGTCCAAAGGAAATCCCTCCCCTTTGTCTTTACTTAGGAAATCTATTTTCCCCCAAAAACATATTTACAAGATGCACAACTTGTTAATAATACATAATTACATGACAGATTGCTTCAGGTACATTGCTGTCCAACTCTCATCTTCCTGCGAGCTTTAGTTCATAAATGACAACTTTTTCGCACTTTTGGTGGGTTTCTCAATGTTAGTTCTGCACCAATTTGTATAAATGCATACACATCCCATCTGGGCATATTCCTGTATTTTTTTGTGTTCCTAACATAAACACAATGGCTGGAATATGAATAATTTCTGGGGTTCAGTCTCAGAACATCGCACAGATTCCAAATTAGTTTTAAACTGTGAGTGAATTTTTCATTTTAACAATCTCTAAGTTTCATATTTTTGTCAGTTCAGTACAATTTGCTATAAGCATTTTTCTAAAACATACATTTACTTCCACTTCAATCCACATTTTCAGTCTGGCCCGCCTCCAAATCTGGGCTGAGTCAGAGGGTCACATGGCTTGCCTTCCTGCCAGAGCTGCTGTTGTCAGTCACACTCGAATTAGCATTTTCTATTCAGTTCAAGGAACCCATTGTTTCTTGCTCAGGGCAGCAGAGGAAATCTCCTCCCCTTCTGATTAACATGCCAATGCGAAATCCTCTCCTTTTGGTGTGAATGAACAAGGTGGGAGGTTCCCAGGGAAAGAAAGCCTCTTGGAAGTTTTAGCTGAATTAGGTTGCCTTATGGTCAATTGTGACATAGTTCCTTGTGAAAAAGTACATTTATAAATTTTAAATAAACAAACATATCTTTAATTCCAGTCTTTTTCAACATAAAATCAATGTGTGGCACTCTATATGGCATTTGATGAAATCCTTTCTTTGACACATTTAACTTTGAAAACACAAGTTTCTCCTATCAGATCTGTCGGAGGCGAGTAACGGTACTACACCCATTTTGACAGATTTCTTTCCATCAAGTATCTTTAAAAGTGGATTTTGTTCTGATAACATATGATTCTTGCTGACATTGTATTTATGTGGATTCTTGCAGTAGAATGATGTGGTACACCCAACAAGGAGGTTGGATCTTTTAGGTGGTTTGTGAGCCATGATTTTTTTTCAATTTGACAACCAAGAAAACGGATTTCCAAACATCTCTGTGTTTCTTTTGGCAATCAGCATTGCTTTTTCAAGTGGTTTCAGGCTACTTTGTGGGTAGCCCAATGGAGGGTTTTGGCAGTGGTCTCCTGTGCTCACTGAGATAGGCAAAAGTGGATGGCGGGCTATTTTTCAGATTTTTACTGCGCAATTCTGAGTGATTTTTAGCGATCAGCATGCTTTCCAGTGGCCATTTCTGAGGTTTCTGCTGCCAGCAATGCACAGTTATGTTGCAGGGCCTGGACCAGTGGGTTGAAACATCCTACATGTGGACGCAGATTGCACCACATAGCACCAGGTACAGCGTGATCGATGAAAAGTGCACTGTCATTATTTACAGCAGATGCAGAAACAGTGCCATTGGTGATGCAGAAATTGGTAATGATGAAGCAGCAAGCAAACAAGGTTGAGATAACACTGATGTTGCGGATTTTCTTGCAGTCTCCCCAGGCCCCTCCTTGGCCTCAGGAAGTAGTTTCGGCTGGATTTCGGTGATGTCTTTGGGATCAATTAAAGCTGGTTCACTCTGAAAAATGGAATCATCAGTCTCTTTTTCATGCAGCAAAGGATGCAGGATTCTTTTCGTGTGCGTTGCATGTATCCAATGCTTGCGATAGCTCCATCGAACAGCAGTCTGCGTGGCTAAGAGCACCTGATATGGCCCCTTCCACCGTGGAGCAAGCGAAGATTTTCTCTCAAAGTTCTTGACCAGCACCCAATCACCTGGTTGCAGACGACGATCTGGGCCCGTTCACCTGCCAGGAAGAGCCTCCTGCACCTGCTGATGAATCAAACGCAAGTTTTGAGTCAACTGTTTACAATATTCAGTAAGCAATGGATATTCTATGTCCCTTAACTTTCTCGGACGTGGCACATTGCATACATTGGCGGGTCTCCCCATCACTATCTCGTAGGGGGAGAGACCAGTTCTTGATTGCACAGTCGTACGCATTAAAAACAAGGCTAATGGTAAAGCATCGGGCCAATTCAAGTTACTCTGTGTGCAAATCTTAGCCAGCTTATTTTTCAAAATACCGTTTTGCCATTCCACAAGACCGGCACTCATCAGATGTGTGGCTGAATGGAATTGTTTATCAATTTCGAGACCTGCACAAATTTGTAGTATTACAGCAGCTATAAAATATGGCCCATTATCGGACCATATAACATGTGGTAGCCCGAACCTTGGGAAATATTCCTTTAACATAGATTTTGCTGTGGACATGGCTGAACAGTCTTTAAGGGGATAGGCCTCGACCCATTTACTGAATGCACAGACCACTACAAGAACAAAGAACAAGTTACTTTCTTACCTGGTAACGTTCTTTCGATGGGATGGTCCGACGACGTATTCCATATCTATGACCGGCAATCACCACAGCTATGCTGCTTAGGAACATTTTCTGCGTCATGCGTCGATGACATCGTTACACTGTCCTCGAGGGCCTCTGTCGAGCCGACGTCACCGGATGTTATAAGTAGGACGCACGACGCCCGTAGCCTCAGTTATAGTTTTTTCCCAGAACGTGTGGCACCAATCTTCTGTCAGTATGACCACAGAAAGCCTTGGGGAAACGTAAGCTGCAATCGTATAAGAAATTCTGTAGTGGGGCAGGTAGGGAAGGAGCAATATGGAATACGTCGTCGGACCATCCCATCGAAAGAACGTTACAAGGTAAGAAAGTAACTTGTTCTTCGAGGGGATTGGGTCCTCCGACGTATTCCACATCTATGACAGACTCCCAAAGCAGTACCAACGTATGGAGGAGGGAAAAGAATTTAGAATAAAGAAATTTAGAATGCCCAATTAAATTGCAGAGTAAAGGAACGCCTTGCCAAAGGCCAGATCCCACCCATGGATAGAATCTAGGGAGAAGTGTCTTACAAAAGTATGGACCGAAGCCCATGTGGCTGCTTCACAGATGTTACAAATAGGAACACCCCTCTGCAGGGCAGAAGAGGCAGCCATACCCCTAGTAGAATAGGCCCGTAAGCCTACCAGAGGGTCCTTACCCGCCAAGCGGTAACATTCAGAAATTGCCAAGACAATCCATCTAGACAAAGTCTGCTTAGTAACAGCTTGTCCCAAACGCCTTCCAGCGTAACCTATGAAGAGCTGATCATCCACTCTGACCCGGGACATGCGTGAAATATAGAAACTTAAAGCTCTCCTAG
Source organism: Ambystoma mexicanum (assembly GCF_040938575.1). Taxonomy (NCBI): domain Eukaryota; kingdom Metazoa; phylum Chordata; class Amphibia; order Caudata; family Ambystomatidae; genus Ambystoma; species Ambystoma mexicanum. Next base: position 1,267,364,323 of record NC_090932.1, read on the forward strand.
GATCCAACCTATGGAGCCTCTCCTCTTCCTTACCAGGATGTGGAGGAGGATAAAATGCTGTAAGAATGACCTTCTGGCTTAAATGAAATTCCAACACCACTTTCGGAAGAAAGGAAGGACGAACCCCAAGGACAACCCTGTCTTTATGAAACACTGTGAAGGGTGGCTTAACGGAAATTGCCTGCAACTCACTCACTCTGCGAGCGGAAGTAACTGCAAATAAAAATACAGTTTTAAGGGTTAACAGTCTCAAAGGACAAGAATATAAAGGCTCAAATGGAGCACCCATAAGGAATTTTAGAACAAGGTTCAAATCCCAACCGGGCACCTGGAAAGGTGATGGTGGAAACACATTAGTGAGCCCTTTCAGAAACTGAGAAATTAAAGGAAATTTGAAATAAGAACACTCCTAAGACGAGCACATAAATATGGACAGCGCCACCAGGTAACCTTTAATGGTACCCACTTGCAGGCCCTTGTGGGCTAAAGAAAGCAAAAAAGAGAACCAGAGGAATGTCACATGAAAAAGGATCCACATTCTTAACCCTGTACCAGTCGCAGAACTTTCTCCAACAGCAACGGGACTTCATTGCAGGCCGTCTGGTCGAAAGCAACACCTCCATCACATCTTCAGGGAGGTCCCAATCCTTATACCTCAACCTTTCAGAAGCCAACCGTGAAGGTTGAGGGATCTGACCTCTGGATGGAGAACCAGAACCCCCTCCCGTGAGAGCAGATCGTGTCGGTAGGGAAGACGGCGTGGAGGGCAGTTGGACAAGTCGAGAAGGTCCGGGTACCACGTTCTCCGGGCCCATGCCAGAGCAATGAGGACCATCCGGGAACCGAACCTCCGTACCCTCCACAGCACTTGCGGGATGACGGGGACTGGAGGAAACACGTACAGTAGTGGGAAGGACCACTCCAGCACAAACACGTCCCCTAAGGCTCCTCTTGGAGTAAATTCCTGTGAGCAAAACCTTTCGCACTTCCGGTTGACACTGGAGGCGAAGAGATCCACTTGTAGAGTCCCCCAAAGGGCGAAGATCTCCAGGAGAATCTCTTGAGCCAGCTCCCATTCGTGAGAGTTCGCACTCTACCTGCTCAGAGCGCCCGCCATCTCATTTTCGTCTCCAGCCAGATGAACTGCCGAGATCGAAATTTCCTGCTGGATGGCCCGGAACCAGAGCTGCATCGCCACCCTACACAGAGGAAGTGACCCTGCCCCCCCCTTTTTGTTGAGGTAGTGCATGGCCACTGTGTTGTCCGTCAGAATCAGGACATTCTTCCCTCGCACAGTCGGCGGAAAAGCCTTCAGGGCAAGCCTGATGGCCCTCAGCTCCAAAAGATTAATATGGAGTCTGGACTCTGACAGAGACCAACAACCTCTGACTTTGAACTCGTTGGCATGAGCTCCCCATCCCGCGAGGGATGCGTCCGTCACGATCGTCACCTCCGACCAGGGTAGCCAAAATGGAGCCCCCTTCATCAGATTGCCTTCGACGGCCCACCACAGAAGGTCCTGGGCGACCGAGGGTGGCACATGAACGGGGTCGACATCCTGCCGGAGGACTGTGACCACTGCATCTTGAGAGCCCATTGCAGAGATCTCATCCGCAACCTGGCCTCTGGCACCAGAAGAATGCAGGATGCCATGAGGCCGAGCAATCTCAAGAACTCGAACGCCGGGAGACTCTGGGCATGTTGAAACTTGTGCACCATCTGCAGAATGTGATGAGCCCTCACCTGGGGAGGGAAACACTGCCCCAGGGATGTGTCGAGCACTGCTCCGATGTACTGGAGCCACTGAGCTGGCGTCAAGTGGGACTTCTTTAAGTTGAGGGAGAAGCCCAGCCTGTGAAGGTAGTGGCAGGTGACTGACAGATGATCCAGGACTTGCTCGGGAGAGCGCGCCCTGATCAACCAATCGTCCAGGTAGGGGTAGACATGAATCCCCCCTTTCCTGAGATACGCTGCCACCACCACAAGCTTGGTGAAAACCCTCGGGCGGAGTTCAATCTGAACGACAGGACCGAAACTGAAAGTGCGAGTCGCCAACCGCGAACCTCAGGTACTTCTTGTGCTTGGGATGGATCGGCACATGAAAGTAAGCGTCCTTGAGGTCGAGAGACACCAACCAGTCCTGAAGTTGAAGGGCCTGGAGGACTTAAGAGAGAGTAACCATCTTGAACTCGTCCTTCCTGAGGAGCTTGTTCAAACCACGTAAATCCATGACTGGTCTCAATGCCCCCGTCTTTCTTCGAAATCAAAAAATAAGGGGAATACCATCCCTTGTTCCTCTCCGCTAAAGGCACCAGTTCTATGGCGCCTTTCTCCAGCAGGGATTTGATTTCCTGCGCAAGGAGGGGATCCGGACTCATTAAAGAGAGAATTCCCTGGTGGATTGTCGTGAGGCCTCTGCCAGAAAGGAAGACAGTAGCCGTGGGCTATGATCTCCAGAACCCACACATCTGAAGTAATGGCGCGCCATTCTACAAGATGCTGCGCCAGCCTTCCCCCAACCGGCGAACCATGGTACATGGCCTCTTGACTGAGCTGAAGCGGCTGCGGCAGTGCCTGAGGGTAAAGAGGCAACTGCCCGAGCGGCTCTGGCACCTCGAGTACTTTGTTCCACCTCTGGCACTCCGATGGTGGCCCCTTTGACTTGCAGAGCCTCTCGATCTACCAACGGAAGAGTAGTACCGAAAGGAACCTCCCCTTCATTGCTGTCCCCTAGGACGAAAATGCAGAGGTTGGCGAACTGCAGCGCTCAACGACTTTGCTGCAGCTTTGGAGGTCTGCAACCTCTCAAGGCTCTCGTCAGCCTTGCTGCCAAAAAGATGTTCACCATCAAAGGGCGTGTTGAGAAGCCGGGCTTATACATCAGGAGCAAACCCAGACTTCCGCAACTACGCAAATCTGCGCATTACGGTGCTCGCCGCCATGGATCGGCTGACACAATCTGCCACGTCCAGACCCAACTGAACCGATTCACACATGGCATCCTTGCCATCCTGAACAAGAGCAAGAAAGCCATCCCGTTCCTCCCTTTCGGGAATATGTTCAGCAGCCAAAGAGACACATTTCCACAGAGTATGAGTGAAACGTGCTAAGGCACACACAGAGTTGGCTGCCTTTAAAGCCATAGCCCCTGAAGAAAACGCTTTCTTCGCCCAGCCATCAAAACGTTTGTCGTCCCTATCAGGAGGAATCATAGGGTACGACGCCTTTTTTTCCAGGGCCGTAGCCGCCTGCACCCCCAAACTCTCCAGAGTGGGGTGCGTAGTCAATTAGCTGGGGTCGCTACTGGCAGGACAGTATTTTTTCGGCAAAGACTTGCCCACTGGGGAGGTATCCAGACCACTGGCGTCGTGCAAAGACTGACAGAGGTCTTCTAACTGGCTATGACCAGATAATAGGTCATCAGGAACCTCCTCAGAAACCATACCATCATCAGACCTTACATCAACCTCAGAAATACAGTCAAGGGGCTGGAATAAATCCCTGGCTGAGGACACGTGTTTGGACTTGGCCAGATCCTTCCTCGGGGTTTCCACCGGTCTCCGGGGTACCTCTGAGAAATCCTCCTCGTAAAGCATTGAGGGCGTCGACGGAATCGGTGCCGACATCGAGCGTGGCGCCGATGGCTTCGACACAGGCCTCGAGGGCGGAGCCCCGAGCGTGTCCTTCGACAGCCTCGGCGCCAATGGCGTCGATGGCTTCCTCGGAGGCAGAGCCTTGAGAGAGTCCTTCGACGGTCTCGGCACCAAAGGCGTCGACGTTGTCTTCGAAGACCTCACAGGCTCTGACGGTCTCGATGGCATCGAGGACCGGGACCTGGAGCGGGCATGGCTTGAGCAATCCACCTTGTCCGACTGGGACCTCTAAGGTTCCCGGTGATCACGAGGACCGCTCGAGCCCGAAGGCGTGCAAACAGTGTCTTTAGCACGTTCCCTGCCGGCGTCTTTCGACGGCGTGGACGGAACGGAGCCCTGCAACTGAAAAATCACCATCATCTCCTTATGGAATGAATCCCATGCCGCAGGAGTGGAATGCTTGATGGGACAAGCAACCCGCCGATGGGTGGAGTCCTCGGACGAGGACGGGGAAGGCAACTGATGACAGCGCTTCCGTGAGTGCCTTGAAGAGGCAGAGGAATGGCGGGACCCACTCCGGGATCGAGACCCCCTGGACTTACTCTGACGATGCAGAGAGTCGCCCCTCAAATCGTCAGTCGAAAGCCCAGTGGATTTTGACTTCCGGGGCTTGGACATCATGAAAATCTACACAAACAAACTGGTTCGAAGAACCGATAGAACAACTCAGAAGAACCGAGGCGCGCCGAGATCTCCGAAGAAAACACGTTCGCGGAAAAAACAGAACTGAGGCTACGGGCGTCGTGCGTCCTACTTATAACATCCGGTGACGTTGGCTCGACGGAGGCCCTCGAGGACAGCGTATCGATGTCATCGACGCAGGAGCTGAAAATGTTCCAAAGCAGCACAGCTCTGGTCGTTACCTGTCATAGATATGGAATACGTCAGAGGACCCAATCCCCTCGAACTTATAGTTCTGGCATCGCTCCATTTCTATAAACTCGAAGTGAATTACTTTGAACGGCATTGAGGGAGGAGCAAAGCTCCCTTTTGGTGTCGCTGTTCCCTTCCCAAAGTTGTGTCGTAAACAATTCATGCAATTTTGAACCAATCTCTCAGCAGTTTTTGTAATGTTGTCATTGTACCATACAGAATCAAGGTGCTGACAAATTTTCTTTGCACAAATGTGTTGGGCCATGGGCCATAGTAACCATTGCCATTACATATGCAGTTGGCAACATCCAACTACGGTTTTCTTTGTCTACTCAACAACCCTCGGGATGTAATTCTGCTGGACCCTCGGACCATTGTTTTATCTCATCAGGAGTAGCCTCTGTTTGTATTTCTTTTACATTTCCAATTCCATCCTCTATCATGCAGGACACTCTCTGTGGATTCGACATACATTTTTTTGTATAAATCAGTGGCAGTTTGTTTCGCAACTCTGTCTGCAAATGTGTTTCCTTTTCCTACGTCACATGTTACTTTCTTATGGGCGTTAAATTTTATTATCGCTAATCGCTTAGGAAGCGCAAGTGCTGACAACAGTTTCACTATCAAAGTGCCATGTTGAATTTTGGTTCCATGGGAGGTCAGAAAACCTCTTTCTGCCCATAATTGGCCAAACTTGTGGACCACTCCAAAGGCATACTGACTGTCAGTATATATGTTTAGACCAAGGTTTTCAGAAATTTCACATGCTCTGGTCAAGGCTATTATTTCTGCAGCTTGCGCTGAGTTATGTGTGATTTGTTTACTCTCTATAATAGTTTTCAATGTGGTAATGCCGTAAGCAGCAGTTGATGTGCCATTTGGTAATTTAAAACAGAAGCCATCACAAAATAATTCTCCATCTGGCTCTTTCAGGGGTGTATCGGTTAAATCAATTCTTCCTTTTATCTCTTGCTAAGTTATAATTAAGCAATCATGTGATATTTTCCCCTCACTTTTTGCCTCATTTGAAGGAGGCAATAATTCAGCCAGATTCAAAGAGCAACATCTCTTAATTTGGATATGCCGTGCAAATTGGATCAGTTTGTATCTTGTTACTTAGGCAGAAGTGAGATGTTGCGTCTGTGTTCTATTTAATAGAACGTCTACTGAATGTGGTACCATCACGGTTAAAAAGTGACCTAAAACCATCCCCTCGGTTTGTTTCACTGACGCAGCAGCAGCTCGCAAGCAGTGTGGCAAAGCACATGCAGCAGGGTCCAATGTGGAAGAAAAATAACCGCATGGTCTATTTTTGCCTCCATGTTCCTGAGTCAAAACAGCCAAAGCACATCCATTGCTTTCATGTGCAAACAAAATAAAACACTTTTCATAATTTGGCGTGCCCAAAACCAGAGCTGAACATAGCGCAGCTCTGAGCAGGTCAAAAGCTTCTTGGCATTCCATGTTCCATGGCAAAGGTAAGGTAACATCCTTCCTTGTCAATGCCACTATGGGTTTCACAATCATCGCAAAGTTTGGAATCAACTGTCTACAATATGAAGCCATGCCAATTAAAGCCCTGGCTTCCTTCTGTGTATTTGTAATAGGCATACCAGAGATGCTTTCTATATGTTCTGGTGTCAATCTTCCCTCCTTCAATAGGAGGTAGCCCAAATAGGCCACCTCCTGTCGACAATACTGGAATTTCTTCAATGATGCTTTTTGTCCATGTTCCGTTAAATGCTTCAATAATAAGACAGTACCTTCCTTGCAAATATCCTCTGAATCTGCTGCTATAAGCAGATTGTCAATGTATTGCAATAAAATACAGCCTGGCGGTAATTCAAGCATGTCCAGATGTTCTTTCAATGCTGTACTGTAAATACTTGGACTTTCAGTGTAACCTTGTGGAATACATGTGAATGAGCATGCTCCTAACGTGAACGCAAATAAGTATCTACTGTCTGAATGAACAGGAATGCTAAAAAATGCATTTTTCAAGTCAATTACGCTAAAATGTGATGCAGAGGCTGGAATCATAGTCAAAATTGTGGTGACATCAGGGACCAGCAGGAATTGCGGAGCAACAATTTTGTTGATCGCGCGTAAGTCAATTATAAAATGGTATGGGATTTCATTACCTCCTTTCTTGTGAACTGGAAGAATCGGGCTATTACATAAACTTCCTGATATTTCTTCAATTACATTTCTAGTAATCAAATCTGATACAATACTTTTCAGGGTTTGCTCACCTTCAGTAATACTTACATCATTGTCATTTACTGCCCATATATTAGTCAGTACTTTACTTAATTCAGTTGGCAATGGTAAAGACATGAATTGCGATACAGGAGTTTGTTGTGGCGAAATCGTCAAGTACACTCCATCAGGTGAACAATAAATTACTGCATTCAATTTCTTCAACAGATTCAATCCCAACAAATTCTCGCTGCAATTTGTCGTCAAAAGAAATGGACAAGATTCAGTGAATGGACCCAACGTGATTGACACTGGCTGTGAGACTGGATTAAATACTGGTGTACCTGAGAACCCTACTGAAACATTGCTATGCCCTGACAGTGGTATTTCTGGAACCCGCTGATGGTTAACTGAACATTTCTGTGCACCTGTGTCCACTAGAAAAGTAAGCTCCCTATTCCCAACTTTCATTTCTACGTAGGGCCCTTTCTGATTAACAGGAATCGGCACTGGTTACAAACCCTGCTTCAGGCTGTCCTAGGGGAACTGTACATCATCAGATGTAAAGTCTCCAGAATAATATGCATTGGAGGGATTATCAAAGACATTCAAACTATTCATGGTGTTCTGTTGCTGGTTCTGATTATCCTCTAATTGTGACTGAAACTGACTTCTGTTCTGGCGCCTTATACCTGGACGACCTCTAAATGGTCTTCTTGAAATAGTTCCATTCAATCTCTGTAATTGTGGGCACTGCGCTCGCCAATTGCCTTCTTGTCTGCAATAGGCACACTGATTTATACCTATCGGACCCCGTGCATGTTAGATGATAAATTGGACTCTATTTCCTCTGGCTGCCTGCTGTAGCAATACTCTAGTTTTTAAGTCTCCCTTCTTCCTTACTTCCTTATCCTTTTCTGAATTCACTCGATTTTCGTAATATTCGGCCATGTGTAATAATTCAGATAGTGACTTGGCTTGCCATGCACTTTCAGATGTCATTATCAATGTATGAATTTCCGGTAGCAATCCTCGCACAAATTTATCAACAAACAAACTCATCCCACGTTCAGTACTTAGATCTTGACCAGTAAAATCTGCAAATACCTCTTCAAGTCGGTTAAAAAAATGTGTTCGCTCCTTCAGATTTACCTTGTAAACAAGCAGTTAATTAATCCCAAATCATTCTCTTCTCGGGCACTAAAGTTTTCAATTTCGATACTATCCGTGAGGGTAAAGTTAAAATCACTTGCAGAGGTTTCTCTCCAGCCTTTCTCTCACTATTAATGCTAATAAAATTCTCCCATGTGTCACCTAGCATCGGTGTATCATTTATACTTCTAATTTGTTTCCATATATCAGCAGGAAGAATTACAGGGAACAATAAATCAATATCACTCAATGTAAAAATAGATGAATTCAAAACAGATTCAATTTCCTTATAAAAACCAGTGGGATTTTTCCTCATATCAGGGACTGCCTGTTTTATAGTATTCACTTCTTGTCTGGAAAAAGGGACATGTACAAACTGCAATATAATGAGCTTCTATCGTACGTGCTGGTGTCTGTCCTACGGCAGGAATTTCAACTTTCGGAACAAACGTGGGAGGCACCTCTTTCATGGGTAACTGCAAAGTAGGGGACTCTGGATCTGAGCGTCTATTAAGCAACAAAGCTAAATCAAGAGATAAAGCAGCAGTTCCCGTGTCAGGCAAACATGCTCTTTTATAAATCGTCATCAAATCAGCAGGATAACAAACCTTCTTTTTCATGCACTCATCCTGTAAATATTCCACCATAACATGTAACACTTTTCTCTGCATTTCCGGTGAATAATGACTAAATGTATCATGCACTTCAATCGAGGAAATGGCAACATCTGTAATCCTCCTAAGCGCATCTCACGTACAAATATGCATCTCTTCACTAACAGGTTTCAACAGGGGGAAAAATCGTTTCTGAACATATGACATATGCGGTTCACGCATACTCATTATATCTTTATGCAATCGGTCAAGTTCTCGCTTAAACACAAATATTTCGCTCTACATGTTCTCGTATTTTCGCCGCACTATCTCGTGAATAGGAAAGGAGAATCAAATCACGCAGCTCTTGCGGTACAACTTGATCAGTTAATTCACTCCATAATTTAACAAGATAGTCACCCATACATTCTAACAATACCTGTTGTTCACCAATACCTCTATGATCAGATATGGAACTTTGCACAGCCACTTCATTGCCATCATCAATGTACGTTTCAGCCCACTGTTTCAGTTCTTCTTTTTGCTCTTTACTAATCGTACTTTGAGTCTGTCTAATACTTCTTCTTTCAGGCCCCACTGATGAAGAACTGCTAGCTAAAGCGTATAACTCATGCTCTGTGGGAGGCGGAGGAAATTATGTCATTGGTGCAGATGGGGCGGTTACTGCAGGTGCAGATGCAAGTGTGGGAATAGCGGCAAGAGGAGATACATAGGGAGGCGGTGCCACTGGGTCAGTACTCGGATGTTCATTTCTTCGCTCATTCAGTATCTTATTTATCAATTCGTCTGATGTATGCAAATCCTGTGAAGGGTATATTTTCTGTATATCTAATTGGAAGGCCCTAGCCATGCTTCGAATGGCTTCTGTCTGCTTCTGTTGATCATGCACTAGCACTTTCTCTGAATTTGACATGTGCCTACGTGCGTGTTTCTCTCTACTTTTCAAGCGTTGATTCGCTTCCTTCCTCCAGTCCCTAACAGCGTCAAACACTGCAGGCTTGGCATTTTTTCGCAGCAGTACTACTTCTAAATGCTCTGTACGCGCTCGAAGCTCCCATTATTCGGCCACTGAAGGTTTGATACATGTCGGGTCTGCCTATGCCAAACCGCATTAAATACAATGGCCCCAATACCATACTTTATATACATTTCGTACGCCGGCGACCCCTCGGGTGGCGCGGCCTGACCAGTTTCCAAAGACTGTCTACCGCAGTGAAAAAGTCTCACTAGACAGGAAGACAATTTCCCAAGCATGGTTAACTCTTACCTGGGTGTTTGTACTTGCAAGTGCAACACTCAACCAATATCGGGACGTTTAAGAATCTGATCGGGGCACGACTCACCTGATCAATCAATTCATCACTCAGGACGCAATTCGCCCGTATACAGGTAAAACCAAGAATTGTCAGGACCAACGTGTGTGGCACAATTTGCCTCGATTCCACGACCCTCGCCTTGATGCTCTCTGGGTGCTGCTTGTCGATCAGGGATCGCCTGTGTACAGATCTGCGGAGGAGTCGCTAATCACTTCTGCAGGGGCACCCCGAACACCTTCTGATCCCGGTCCGACAGCTTCGTCCTCGACTCATCCTTGCCTTAAACGTACGTGATAGAGCATCACACGGAGGGTCCCTTTTCGGGTGCCATTTATGTAAGACCATATATGGAATAAAGGCACAATAAGCATATACTAATGACACGCCAGTCGTGAGGTTAGTTTCCCAAACAAGTCTGGTTTATTTTCTGAGTATTTCAGTTGGCTGACTGGGTCTCAACCCCTCACGACGTGAGAGAGAGAGAGAGAGAGAGAGAGAGAGAGAGAGAGAGAGAGAGAGCCTTCAGTAAAGCAGTAATCTATATATACATAACACATCATCATTGTACAGCATTATTTGGTCAGCCCATATACATGACATACAAGCTACGGTTCAGTAATTGACTGTTATGCACGTAACTTCATTCAGTCTAAACATTCAGTATTTATAGCCGAGGCTGCAGAGACAGCTTACTGTTTTGGGGAACACGGGGCACTGGCACGGGGAAGGATATCATGTTCTAGCAGGGAGACATTCCAACTATGTAATCTATTTGCTGGGCTCATGGGCTAAGGGTCAGACAGTTCTGAAGCAGAGAAAATACCATCTTTCATGGAGGAGCACCGTTAGTCACATATAATTCTTATTTAACTGCTTTCTACAATAGCGTTTGTAAGACAGGCTGGCACCTGGGTTGCTCATTAGTCGCTGCTTATGTACAGCTTCAAGGCTTCGCAGACTAAGCAAAACAATGTATTTCTGCAGGGTTTCACATTCTACCTACATTAGCATTCAAAGTTCAAGCTGTGGCCTTGCACCGTGTGTAGACCTGAAGCCCAGAATATACAACTGTGGACAATTTAAAATCCTCCTTGTCTAAACCAGACAGAATTACAATGTCTGCTTTGGTGTTTACTGATTTTAAATATATCTTGATAAGGGGGCCTGGCGCCCATTCCTACTGGACAGCTGGTCGAAATAGGAGCTCCACAGATACACACCAAATGTTGTCCTTAACCCCTGGCTCCCAACCTAACATGACTGTTACCCCATAAAGGAGCAAATCTAGATGGAGTGGTAAGCCTTGCAGGGCGCTGTGGCCACAGAGTGCTTGTATTACTACAACGGCCGCAGTGCGGTACGTGCCTGGGGTCTACCCACTATGCCCTCCTCTGAGAACAAAATGGTCATGTTCAGCTTGCTCCTGATGTCCCTAACCAGGTAATTAACCGTGGTGTCCCGTGAATACAATAAAGGGACTGATAATTTGTGTGTTCCTAGGAGGGACCTGGTAAGGCTTCAATAAAAGGAACCGATTTGACAGCACCAGAAAATCCTTGCATGTCCATTTTGTCCGGAATGGGGACGCCCCCTCCTTAATATAGGATTTGGTAGCTCCTCTGTCAACCAAAAAAGAGAATGTTCGATCCACTATCTTCACTCCTACTGGAGGTTCCTGTTCCGGGTCAGTTTCTACTGATAGTACAGGAGTTGCTGACATCCCAGCAGAAGCCACTGCAGCAGTCAACACAGCAGCGGGTGCTGCTGACATCAACACAGCAGCAGGAGCTGCCGACATCCATGCTGGTGGAGACGCCAGGGAAGCAGACGCCACCACAGTAGCCGGACTGGGACCAGCTTGCGGGCCGGAGTAGCCATCAATCTTGCCGGCAGAGACGCTGGAGGCCTCCTTGCCAGAACAGGAGCTGCCGGAGCAGCACAAGGTGTTCCCAGCCACCCCATGGCATTGCAGCAAACCAGGATGACCCCAGATAGTGGCTGCACATTCCGTAACAGACCCACCAAGAAAGCAGTTAAAGTCAGGGAAAAAAAACAGTTAAAGCAGGACACCTCTATGGATCAAAGAAAAGTCAAGAGACCGGTTCCCTTACCTGGCCAGTGTAGAACTACAGCCAAACCATACAGGGAGGTTGAAACAGGGGATTGTGACCAGGAGCTGCTCTTTTCTACGTATAGAGGGGGTGGGAACTTCCTGGTCCAATGGCTAATCAGGGTAGGGGAGGGGATTTAAAGGATCTGTCCACCAAGAGGGAATTGTTCATTTCTTTTGCCAGCCTTTGACAGAGGAGGTGGTGTGGGACCAGCAGCACTTCACCTGGGCATATTGAGGAGAGGACAAGAGGGGAAGAAGAGAATCGAGATGTTGTGGAAGAAGACTGACACGACGGCCTGAAGAATAGAAAGACAACAATGAAGAAAATTGGGGTTTGAGTAAAGCTAGGAATAAATAAGCAATATTATACCAAGCTGCTGTCTCTGGCCTGTTTGTGTTACCACGATCTCACAAGTGGGGGCAGAGGTGGGATAAACGACAAACACTTGGAGACACTACTGAATGTATTAAAAGATGGGCAACAGCAGCTACAACAAACCATACATATGCACAGCCTACAAGTGTGAGCCGATGGACAGGCCATTCAAGTACAGCAAGCCCAGCTGGGAGGCGCCACAGCCATGAGACAAATACTGCAAGTTACAGCAACAGTGTTAAAGAAATATACTATTGGGGAGAACCCTGCACATTTGTTGTTAACTTTGAAAAAGTTGCTCCCCACACTGCTTGGCCACCAGAAAGAGGAGTTCAATATAAAGCATTCTTATGACTGGTGAAGTGCAGAGTATGTATCAGGCCACAAACCCAACAGGGGACACCCTGTACAATGACAAAAAAAGCAGTACTCTGGGGGTGTGGCCAACTGAGGACGCTGACGGATGCCTCCTCGGTGAGCTGCATGTTCCCTTCCAGCCCTGAGTCCCGAATCCCCCTCCCAATAATTTTGGCAGCCCCAACGATGAACTCCAGGGGCATATGAGCACCCAGGGCACCTACTGGGCGAGTTTGCTGTGTAGAGGTGCCCGACAACAGGAGCCATGACGGATCCCGCGGCGCGGGCCGCTCCCCCTACCTGGATGGTGGCCCGGGGGACTACGGAGCAGAGTGTCGGGGACCCTGAACATGGCCCGACGGCAGTGGAGAACCTCAGCACCTGCCTGATATAAACCGCGGGGGGTGCCGCCGGCGAAGAGTGGAGCCAGGTGCGGCTCCGGCTTGGTGGAATTGACTGGGCTTCGCGCTCCGGTGCCCGTCCCCCCTCCGCACTGCCGGCGGGAAGAATGACAGCGGGGAGAAGGTGGCCAGAACGCCAGTAGCAGCGGCCTTGAGCTGCAAGGTTTCCGCTCAAGTAAGGAGGTGCTGGGCGGGCTAGGGGCATTGACAGTGCAGTGGGAGGCAGTGACCAGCCAGGTTCACCCTTGAGTACAGGGCCACCCCAGTCCGTCATCTGAGCGCTGCGGCGGCCCCCTAGAAGGTGAAGGAGACACACAGGGCCCTGTGGATCAAGGGCCCTGGGCATAATGGGGAGCGAGTTCAAGCAGCAGCACGGCTGGCAACAGGGAAAGCAGCAGACACAGCAAGCATTCGCCCCGGATGATCAGTGATATCGCACCGGTCCTACACGGGGGGGTGCTGCCCTTGAAAAGTTCAATGACAGTGATAATCTGAGTTACTGTGGATGAATCCCAGAACCCCCTCAGGAGTGAAATGGAACACTGAAGGCCCTGAGACTGTGATATGACCATGTTGGCAGCCCCGCCCCACTGGAAGAACAGGAATCCTTAGGACTGCAGGACTGGGGACAAGAGGAGCCAAGCAGCAAACATAAACAGGATAAGGTGCCCCTCCACAATCGGCGACTCACAATCTCTGCTATCCGATAGTTGCAGGCTTCTACAGCACTGGTCAGTGGGCGGCCTACAGCATGACCCTTTACACCCAATGCCACACAGCTTAACAGGTGAATGGTGAGCCCAGCAATACGGGAGGCACCCACGAGGTAGTAAAGGGGGGGGCAGCCGAGACAGCAAGAAGTCGCACTCCTGCATTGTCGAAAGCAACAGCAGACCTGAAGAAAAAAGGGGGCTGCTGGTACAAGGCAGGTACTGAAGAGTGAGAGTGTGAATTAAAGCAGAGGCACGGTCATCAGTCATACAGATCATCATGTCCAAACAAACAGCGAAACTGAAGGGAGCCGCGTCTGGGGACATTAAAGACCTGATGCAGACCGCAGAGGCTCACAAGTGTAGCCAACAACAGGCAACTGCGCAGATACATTCTCTGCCGCCAGAAAGCTCCTGTGAACCGGAGGATCATCAGATAAGGAAATCTGACCTGCTGGCAATGCTCCAAGAGCTTAAAAAAGATATCAAAGATAGTGCCTCCGACCTAGCCAAGTCCATCGCGGAACTCAGTGGAGGTGTCATGGCAGTGGAGAAAAGAGTCGACGAGATGGAGACGGCGGTGGCGGAACAAGGGCAGGAGCACGATGAACTTTCCAGAAGAGTGTTAGAACAACAAATGGACCGAATCTAAACCAAACAGGAGGACGCCGAAAACAGGTCTAGGCGTAATAATATACATATACACTACTGATCGACTCCACGAAGCGACTCGCAGCTCATCCTGAGCAGGAGGTCCGGATCGCTGCAGGAGCAGCTGATCCCCTTTCCCCATCGAAGCGGAGCCCATCTGGAGGTATGCTGCCCACTACCAACAAATATGAATCAGCGTCCCAATTTCGGCTATTTTTAGCGCTCTATGCGCGGTAGCCGCTGACAATTTCACTAATAACTGTGTGCATGTCCTACTTTGCATACATTTAGCACACAATCCGTGTTGCCCACATTTAAGGCCAACACTTCATGCAACACCATTAAAACACACAAGGTGTTCATTTTCCTAAAATGGCCGCCCGTGTTTCAGGCCTGATGTGCCTTGTCCAATCCATACAGTAGAGAACAGCCTCCTGCTGATTGGCCCTTGCCCTGCCTACTACAGCCTATCGGAAGCCGGCAGGCGTCAGCCGGCCCTTCCTGGAAAGGCCCTGAGGGTAAGGCCAGCAACTGTCCTGAGACTGTCCCGAGCTGACCAGAGCACAGAGCCATACCCCCTGTCCGTGCTCCCTAAGACTGTGAGTAACCCTTAACTGCCGTAATTCACTACCTCTGCACTCTCAATATAACTAACCAACCGCACACCCACAACCACTGTCATTACTCTACTTCATTTGCCATGCCTTCTAATTACTGTGCCAACTGCCTCAATAACCTGCTCCTAATCCGACTTTGAATGCCTGCGTGCTGTCTGTGCATGATACGTCCACTCATATATCATACTAAGTCACAATGTACAAATTGGACTTAGGTGCCCACTACTTTATGGCAAATACTGAGTGCCACTTAGCGACAGCTTCTATTTTATAGTCTGAATCCAGACTCAGCTGTACTTGTTTTTTACACCTATGTTGCTCACTCCTCATTGCTAAGTCGAACCTAGGTGTTCTATTGTTTGTGCATGCTGAATTACTGCCTTTCTTATCATGTGTGGTATCTGCTTAGCCCACTTACTACAGCACCTGCCTCTTATGCATCCTATTCCACCAGAATTACTAGTCCCACGTTGCCACATATGCTAATGGCCAGTAGCCTTACACTGCATAATCCCTAACTAGCTCAACATACACAATGTATATCCCACTGCTTTACACTGTTCTACTTAGATCACTTCTATATATTAACAGCCTACAATATCCTACTTTGCTACGAAACTCATTTGCACTTGCGCCAGTATATAACTCCCTTAAACAAATCGACATGATCACTTTACCCTGCTCTATTCTACAGAGGAACCTCAAATTACATGCCAGACTCCCAAGGCTCTATGACCCTTCAACCAAATCTGCGCATTGTCATACCGCTATCAACCCTCGCAACACGCGTCACTCTCAGCACCCACTCCAACTTAACAGCAGACTATTCCGTGAAACTATCCGCACTTCGAAAAGTACACCAAAAACCCAGCCATCATACTTGACACCAGTACAGTCTGGCACTAAGGGTGCACTTATAAATGCACGCTCTATGGTAGCCCATGCAACAGACATAGCCGACCTACTACACAACGAAGATTTAGACTTCCTAGCTGTTACCGAATCCTGGCTCCACCCAGCAGCTGGTCCAGCAATTATGCTAGCCCTACCAGACGATTATACCTTACTACGACTTGATCGCACCACCTCTCGAGGTGGAGGCCTCGCCATAATAGCTAAAACTAAATTATCACTGAACCTTTCTCCACCCCACAACACAGGCTAATGTGAATCCTTAACCGCTAAGCTAAGCCTATCAAATACGCAATCTGTCTCTATTCACCTCATATACCAGCCCCCTGGCCCTTTAGGAGCTTTAGAAGAGGACCTCACAAACATCCTATCAAATAATCTCAAGAATTCCTCCCACAGCATCCTATAAGGAGACTTCAACCTTGGTCTTAGTGACCCTTTAGATTCTAATGCCACGCTTATTAATAACACCCTAGAGGAATTAGGCTTTACCCAGAAGATCACAGACCCTACCCACATCAAAGGTAGAACTCTTGATTGGTTAGCTGTGCATAATTGCCCAATCCTGGTATCATCTATAATACCACAGCCTTGGTCCGATCATTACTTGATCACATTCTCCCTAGAGGCTATACTATCGCAACCTGACAGTATAGCTCCAGCTGTGCCGACCAGAAATAAAAGAAATATTACTCCTGAAAACCTTATCCCTCTGATCCTACCCACTCTTAACACCATTCCGGACCAGAAAGATCCCTCTACTATGGTTGACCTGTATAATAAAGTAATGCTATCATCCCTCGTTGACATAGCACCACTGAAGATGAGAAAGAGTAAACCTCGCAAACATGTGACTACCTGGTTCTCTCCCCATCTCAAGGTTCTCAGACAGGAAAAACGATGCTGCGAAAAAATCTGGAGGTCAGATCCTTCGAAAACAATAAGAAAAACCTGAGTAAATTAGCCTCCCAGTATAAAAAAGAAATTATCCTGGCTAAACAAATGTCCTATAACCTTCGAATTTCTCAAGCCAAATCCAACACCAAAGAGCTTTTTGTAATTCTGAAAGAGGTAGAATCTCCTGTCCAGACGCCTGACTCTTGCCTCAAGGATAAAAATTGGTGCACAGGTATACAAAATGCCCTAGCCAAC
The DNA here is from genome assembly GCF_040938575.1 of Ambystoma mexicanum. Lineage (NCBI taxonomy): Eukaryota > Metazoa > Chordata > Amphibia > Caudata > Ambystomatidae > Ambystoma > Ambystoma mexicanum. The sequence continues at coordinate 1,267,381,419 of NC_090932.1, forward strand.
AAAATGACCTCCCTGCAAACTAAGATCAGTATCAAAAAAGTCTCCCTTCTCTCCACCTCCAAATCCAGCAACACTAGCTCTTTCCTGACGCCTCCTCCGGCGCCGACCCCCCAGTCCCCCCACTTCAACTTCTGTAAAGTATCCACTAAAGAGGTCGAAAACGTCATTCTTACACTCAAACCCTCCAATTGCCATGGGGACCTATGCCCTGCACAATTGATAAAAGATACTGCTCGTGAACTGGCACCATTTATCACTAAACTAATAAATGCATCCTTCACTTCAGGCACCATCCCTAATAACTTGAAAAAATCTTGGGTCCTCCCACTCCTTAAAAATCCTAACCTAGATCCCTCCACCCCCACCAACTACCGTCACATCACCACAGTGCCTTTCCTACTCAAAATACTTGATAAAATAGCGTACCAACAAATCCAACATTACCTTGAACATTACCACCTTCTAGGAGTCCGACAGTCAGGCTTCAGGCCTCAGCATGGAACTAAGACTGCACTCATAGATCTTAAGGCACAAATAGATGAGCTGAGAGATGAGGGTTAGACAGCATTACTGCTACTTCTTGATCTCTCATTCGATCTGGTCGACCATGAGATCCTCTGCAATCACTTACAATCAGCAGCCCACTTTTCCCAAGAGGCAACTGACTGGATCCAATCCTTTCTTAACAATTGCACTATGCAAGTCTTTTCCCCACTAGCAGCTGCTGACCCAAAGCCCATCACCTGCGGCGTGCCTCAGGGCTCTTGTGTCTCCCCCACACTGTACAACATCTTCACAAAGCCCCTTTTCGATGATCTAGATGGTCTGGGTATCACCTACACTAATTATGCTGATGATACCCAGATCCTCCTCCCATTGACGGGGGATTATGAAAAGGATTTGGCCTTTGTAAACAGAGTGTACCTCACCATCCAGGCATGGATGGCTTCACATGGTCTATGCCTGAATGATGACAAAACATAACTCCTCATCTTAGGCACCATACCCAACATTAATAAACTAGGCCAAAACTCCTCCTCCTTTGTAATTGATAATAACAACATCACAGTAGCCAAGGAGGTCAAAACCTTTGGCTTCTATTTAGACTCTACACTTACCTTGAAAAAACAAGTCAATGCCATGGCATCTGCCACATCCTATACATGCAAACTTATTAGAGCAGCCAAACCTTTCCTCTCACCCTCAAACTGTATCACCCTAGCCAGAGCTTTGATCCTGTCCAAGCTGGACTATTGTAATGTTCTCTATGTACGCAGTAACAAATACATCACGAACAAAAATCAAATCTTACAAAATAATGCTTTAAGAGCTGCCCTAAGCATCCCGAAGAAAGCCCACATCTCAGAGACTAGAAGATCTGTCAACTGGTTTTCAACGAAAGACAAAATATTCCTCAAATCTGTCTCTCTGACCCACAAATGCCTCCACCAAGCTGCCCCTCAATATTTGACAACAAGATTTGCTAGACCAGTATCCTGTCCTTCTAGAAAGGTCAACTCTAACCCCTTCCTAGTGCCAAGATTCAAACGCACCATGTCTGGCGGGAACAGCTTTCCAGTTAAAGCAGCACAATTCTGGAACTCCCTACCACCAACCCTCAAGGAACATGACACTTAACGTTCTCCCTTACTGCGCTATACCTTAAATACTGCAAACTGTGTATATCCGCCTATCATCTATGCTTAGTCACATTATATAACCTGTACATTTTGTATATCTCCTTGTAATTATAACCTTTTGTATTGGTTCTAACTGTTTTTGATGCTTCCAGTTATGTAACCCGAGCTGGACTACATCTATTGTGCCCCCTGTAACCTAAGCTTTACAATGTTGCCTTGCGCCCTGCTACCCTTGGTTTAGGTGCGCTCTACAAATAAATAAACAAACAAACAAACATATCCGAGGGATCCCAAAATCGGTGGCGGACGCTGACCTTCAGCAATATGTAATAGACCTGTTTCGGAAGATCCTGCGGACGGCAGAGGAAAGAGAGATTGTACTGGAGCGTACACATCGGGTATACTCCATATTCCAACTCAGCAAAAACCTGACTCTGGATGTGTTGACCCGGGTATACCTCTTCCAATTAAAGGAGTACATTATGCGAGTGGCGAGGGAAAGAGAACCGATAAGCTTCCGAACCGTATCCATCCAGTTTTACCAAGACCTGGCCCAGGCCACCCTTGCAAAGAGAAAGTGCCTGAGGGTAGTCACGGATTGGCTCAGGACCAGAAATGTGCAATATCACTGGGCATTCCCGGCGGGGCTCCGCGAGTGGAAGGGGCAGCGATATACAATCACAAAGGAGGAAGATATGGATGATCTCATTAGGGAGGACGATGGAACCGAGAACGGTGACAAGGAACAAGTTACTTACCTGTAACTGTTATTCTCCAGCATGGGTCTGGCATGGATTCACATGCTCATGAATATTCCCCGTTGTCAGGCTGGGAATCCTTGGTAAAGAAAAAATCAGTATCAGTTTCGTTTCTGATCTGCCTTTCTTAGTAGTAACCAATCACTGGTCTCTGGGTGATACTGCCCCCAGCCAATGACTGCCCTCTCCCCAAGCCCCGCCCCTGGCAGCCATCCTCAGATTTGGTAGCACGTAAAGTGGCAGTATGACCAAGTGAAGACTCGCAGAGGGGTAGGAGGTAGGGTTCGCATGTGAATCCATGCCAGACCCATGCTGGAGAACAACAGTTACAGGTAAGTAACTTGTTCCTTCTCCAGCATGGGGTCTGGCATGGATTCACATGCTCATGAATATAAGAATACATAGCAGTACACACATGCCCAACCACGGGAGGTGGCAAGGCTGAACATTAAGCATTACATAAACTCAGCATTAAGCAACTCTTACCTCCTCACCAGGCTCACCTTAAGCGAACAGGTTTGCGAAGCACTGCCTGGCCGACTCTGGACTCCTCCCTGGAATCCCGGTCGACGCAGTAGAATCTCGTGAAGGTGTGCGTCGACCTCCACGTAGCAGCCCTGCAGATGTCCAGCAGGGGCACACCAGACAAGAACGCTGTGGTAGCAGCGATCGCTTTGGTCGAGTGGGCTCTCGGACGGCTGGGCAACGGTCGGTTTGCCAACCAGTGACAGTGCATGATGCAGCCGGAGTACCATCTGGAAATGGAAGCCTTCGAGAGAGCCTTCCCTTGATTTACAGGTCCAAAATTCACAAACAGCTGTGAAGTCTTCCGAAAACTCTTCGTGCAGTCCACGTAGAACTTCAGTGCTCTAGCTACATCCAGCGAGTGCAAAGTCCTCTCGTCCGGCGACGAAGGCGATGGGAAGAAAACATTTTAATATCTATCAAAAAAACACATCACATTCACAACTGAATTTTCTTAAAAGTAACACATTGTTGTGGTCTAGACACATCATGAACCACATATATCCGTGTATACATATTTAACAACTGGCATAGAGACGGATACTTCCAGAGAAACCTTTTCTATGCCTCCATGTGGGGTATTTTTATGTGTTACTTTTAAGAAAATTCAGTTGTGAATGTGATGTGTTTCTTTGATAGATATTAAAATATGTGTATATTTTTGATAAGTACATGGTTTTTCGCTTGTCTTTTTGGATAAGGGGCGAGCACAAGCAAGTTGACATGCATCTATAGTGACTCATTCTGATTAGCAAGGGAAGGAAGCTGTATTGTGGGACTCTTTGTATTTTGGTTTTCACTGTCCTCACCCACACAGCCCCTAAAAAGAGGACTTTTGTAGCTCTTTGAAGTTGATGAGGCTTGCAGGATAGGGCCTGGATCTCTCCTACCCGTTGTGCGGAGGTGATGGCCACAAGAATGCTGTCTTTCACGACAGGAACTTCAACGGTGCCGAATCCAGAGGCTCGAATGGCACCCCCATGAGCCTGGCCAGCACCACGTTGAGCTCCCACGCCGGGGCCGGAGCCTTCACCGGCGGGAACGATCGGAACAGGCCTTTCATAAATTCCTTCACCAGGCCATGAGACCACAGGGATGGACGTCCTGTAGTTCTGGTGTATCGGGAAATCGCTGCCAGGTGTATCTTGATGGAAGCATGTGCCAGTCCCGCCTTGGACAGCGACAGTAGGTACGGTAGTACTTGAGGGGCCGTAATCCGTAGAGGGTTAATCTTCTGTGCACGGCACCAGACAGAGAACCTCTTCCACTTGTGTCCGTAGCACTTGAGAGTTGAGGACACCCTGGCCTTTGCAAGGACCTCTTTGCAGTCCGCCAGGATATCGTACCCTCCAAACTCTAGTGCTGCAGGAGCCAGGCCTGCAAGTTCAGCGACCCTGGGTCGTAATGAAGGATGGCGCCTCCTTCTCTGGAGAGAAGATCTGCGTCCGTCGAGAGTTTGATCGGTGGGGACGCTGACAAGTCCAGAAGGTCCGGGAACCAGATCTGTCTCAGCCACGCCGGTGCAACGAGGATCATCGTGCACCGGGACCTCTTGAGTTGATTGATGAGTTGGAGCAGCAACGGCAATGGAGGGAACGCATACAGGAAAATAAAAATATACAGAAGACCAGGTAACAAACCTGGCCACACAGCCGCTCTCTGTATAAGCCCTACCAAGGGCAGTGCAATTTGCAAAATTAGAGTCAACTAGTAAATGTTCACTGTATTTACAGAATGTAACTCATCCAAATAAATCTCTTAGTCGGATCCAAAAGTAATATGCGTTTATCAAAAAGAAAATTCCAAGTTGGTCACTAATAAAATCTTAGTGAGGCCGCGGCTAACTCATCCCATAATTGTTATAGACATAAAGTGCCAATGCATTTCGGAGCATACAGCTCCTTCATCAGGGCAGGTCTAATTTACACAAACTGTGGAACATTTATACCAAAAGCATCAAGTTTTGAAAAACATAAACAAAATCGTGATTGTGTTACAAAATATAACCATGCGTGAAATCAATATAAAAATAACATACCAATTTTCGATGAGTTGCAAGGTAAATGGAAAAGGTGAATTAAGCCACACAGTAGGGAAAAAAAAGAGATGCCAAAATAAATAATGTGTAGATGAAATAACACAGTTAATTTGAACATGATCTGAAAACCAAGGAAAGTTACCTCAAGGGATCGAGGTAGCCCGTGGAAAAAATGTGCGGGGAGTTGACAACAACTTCACGCAAGATCAAAGGTCTGGAAACCAGACCAAATCAATTCTTCAATCTGTAGGCACAACAACATGTGTTTTAGTGGGTTGTCTCAGAATTTGTCATAGACACTAGTTGTAGAGGTCTGCAGACTTACCTGTACTCGTAAAACTACGAGTGTACTGAGGCTGGGATTGCGGTCAAGCAGGGGACGCCATTCCGCATTGCCAGGGAACAGCGTTCCCAAGGTTACTCATACTAATATAAACACGTGACCCAAATGTGTCCATTGATCGACACGATGCCGATAGGCAGTTGCACTCTATGCAATCAGGCAATCAAGGCTAAGAATCATAGAAATAAAGAATTTGCAGTAGAGCTGATGATAATTACGGAATTATAGAAGGAAAAAAATCGAAAATTAAATATGAGAAAAACGGCTGATAGACATAGAAAACATACTGCCGATTACACTCTATGTAATCAGACAATTCAAGCCAAGAATTCAAATAAAAAAGAATTTGCAGTAGAGCTGATGATAATTACGGAATTATAGAAGGAAAAAAATCAAAAATTAAATATGAGAAAAAAGGCTGATAGACATAGAAAACATACTGACGATTGCACTCCATGCAATCAGGCAATTCAAGCCAGGAATCCAGATAAAAAAGAATTTACAGTAAAGCTACTGATAAATGTAGATTTGTAGAAGGAAAATAACAGAAAATTGAATATGAGAAAAAAGGCTAATAGACATAGAAAACATACTGACAATTGTGTATAAATGAGTGAAAATGTCATAGATAAAATAAACAAACATTGTGATAATAATAATAATGATAATAATAAGCATATTAGACACACTGCGATATATGGAAAAAATCATGCAAGGGTAGCATGTGTATCTAAACCATTACATAAACAACTAATGGGTGTAATCGTGGATATATCATGTACATTTATCATAAATACACCAGTCGCATGCGGTAGCCCCCGGAAGGCGCTACCTTGGGTCCCAAACCTAAGTTCGGGAAGGGCGACAATGGTGTGTAAACGTTGGTGATTGGATCCTAATGTGATAACAATTCATATTGAATCCTAAAATAAAAGACATGAATGACCCCCTTAAAGAGAGAGGTCATCCAAAGTGTCCCGGTATAAATGTACATTGGTAGAGGAAGGGAATCATGTACCAGTCACTCATGTATCAACATAATCCTCTTAAGTCAAGCATGGAAAACAATGATTCAAATGTAACAGTGATAGTTAATCTCTTCATTTAGGCCATTTGGGTAGAGTCTCCCAAGTTTGTCTATCCAAAAGGTTTCTCTTTGGTTGAGTCGCAGGCCCAAATCCTCATGGGGATTCGATTTCTTTAACACTTCAAGAATGACAAATCTAATTTGAGTCAGGTTGTGGCTCTCATCACGCCAGTGGCGTGCCACCGCCGAGTTGGTGTTACATGTACGTATGCACGAACGGTGCTCGTTCCAACGTGCCTTTGCTGATCTCGTGGACTGTCCTACATAATACTTACCACAGGGGCATTTTATACCATATATAATGTTCACACTATCACACGTACCAAATGTCTTCAGGAAAATCTTGTTGCCTGTTCTGGGATGGTATATCGTGTCACCCTTGATCACCAAATTACAATTGATGCAATGTAAGCACGGATATGTTCCTGTGCGTGAAGTAATGGGTTCTTTCATCGGTGGCCTCGTGTGGACAAGTTCATCTCGTAGGTTTTTGCTCCTTTGATAAGCAAAGACTGGAAGTTGTTCAAATAGATTCTGGACCCTTACATCATTCTTAAAAATGCTCCAATGTTTCTTAATGGAATTCTTTATTTTGTTACTCTGAATGGAAAATTTAGAAACATATACTGGAGTTTTGAGTTCTTTCTTGGGTTTAGTAGTACTTTTCAATAGGCTGTCACGATCAAGGGAATTAACCCTCTGGACTGCCAAATCCAATTCATCCTTTCTGTATCCACGTGCTTCAAATTTCTCTCTCATGTTCAATTGCTGTGCTAAGTAGTCTTCAGGATCGCTCACGATCTTTTTAACTCGCAACAATTGACTGTAAGTTTAGTGTAACCAAATTTTTTGATAATTCCTGTATGGTTAATAAAATCAGGTCAAGGGAACACTTATTCAAAATAGCCTCCCATTTCCGTACAAATTCTTTGCTTTCCTTGCAAAGTGTTGGGCGAAGTTGGATCCGTAACCCTCTTGGTATACGTTGATTCTTGAAATAGCGGCCTAGAGTGATCGCATGTAGTTTGCGGTTTATCTCCTTCCGTATCAAGTATTCAAGTTGTTTAATGCGTTTAGCCGGGTCTTTAGTTGTGGTGGAGTATGTGCCAATGCTTGTTTCACTAATCAGTTCTAGAACTGTTTTATGCATAAGTATGAAATGGACCATATACTGAATAACCAGGAATGGAACAAAAATATACACCTCTGGTTACGGTTCATCGATGATATTTTTGGAATATGGACAGGCACGGATGAGAGCTTCAGTGACTTTTTCACATATCTTAACAACATCGACCAGCGCATCCAGTTCACCAAAGAGACCTCCAGAGACAGAATCACATTCCTTGATGTTCAGATTGAGAAAAAAGACGCCAACTATTCTACTACATTATTTCGAAAAATCACAGATCGCAATAACTTACTTCACCGCCTGAGTTTCCATCAGTCCAGTTTACTCAAAAATCTTCCTTACAGTCAATTGTTGAGAGTTAAAAAGATCGTGAGCGATCCTGAAGACTACTTAGCACAGCAATTGGACATGAGAGAGAAATTTGAAGCACGTGGATACAGAAAGGATGAATTGGATTTGGCAGTCCAGAGGGTTAATTCCCTTGATCGTGACAGCCTATTGAAAAGTACTACTAAACCCAAGAAAGAACTCAAAACTCCAGTATATGTTTCTAAATTTTCCATTCAGAGTAACAAAATAAAGAATTCCATTAAGAAACATTGGAGCATTTTTAAGAATGATGTAAGGGTCCAGAATCTATTTGAACAACTTCCAGTCTTTGCTTATCAAAGGAGCAAAAACCTACGAGATGAACTTGTCCACACGAGGCCACCGATGAAAGAACCCATTACTTCACGCACAGGAACATATCCGTGGTTACATTGCATCAATTGTAATTTGGTGATCAAGGGTGACACGATATACCATCCCAGAACAGGCAACAAGATTTTCCTGAAGACATTTGGTACGTGTGATAGTGTGAACATTATATATGGTATAAAATGCCCCTGTGGTAAGTATTATGTACGACAGTCCACGAGATCAGCAAAGGCACGTTGGAACGAGCACCGTTCGTGCATACGTACATGTAACACCAACTCGGCGGTGGCACGCCACTGGCGTGATGAGAGCCACAACCTGACTCAAATTAGATTTGTCATTCTTGAAGTGTTAAAGAAATCGAATCCCCATGAGGATTTGGGCCTGCGACTCAACCAAAGAGAAACCTTTTGGATAGACAAACTTGGGAGCCTCTACCCAAATGGCCTAAATGAAGAGATTAACTATCACTGTTACATTTGAATCATTGTTTTCCATGCTTGACTTAAGAGGATTATGTTGCTACATGAGTGACTGGTACATGATTCCCTTCCTCTACCAATGTACATTTATACCGGGACACTTTGGATGACCTCTCTCTTTAAGGGGGTCATTCATGTCTTTTATTTTAGGATTCAATATGAATTGTTATCACATTAGGATCCAATCACCAACGTTTACACACCATTGTCGCCCTTCCCGAACTTAGGTTTGGGACCCAAGGTAGCGCCTTCCGGGGGCTACCGCATGCGACTGGTGTATTTATGATAAATGTACATGATATATCCACGATTACACCCATTAGTTGTTTATGTAATGGTTTAGATACACATGCTACCCTTGCATGATTTTTTCCATATATCGCAGTGTGTCTAATATGCTTATTATTATCATTATTATTATTATCACAATGTTTGTTTATTTTATCTATGACATTTTCACTCATTTATACACAATTGTCAGTATGTTTTCTATGTCTATTAGCCTTTTTTCTCATATTCAATTTTCTGTTATTTTCCTTCTACAATTCTACATTTATCAGTAGCTTTACTATAAATTCTTTTTTATCTGGATTCCTGGCTTGAATTGCCTGATTGCATGGAGTGCAATCGTCAGTATGTTTTCTATGTCTATCAGCCTTTTTTCTCATATTTAATTTTTGATTTTTTTCCTTCTATAATTCCGTAATTATCATCAGCTCTACTGCAAATTCTTTTTTATTTGAATTCTTGGCTTGAATTGTCTGATTACATAGAGTGTAATCGGCAGTATGTTTTCTATGTCTATCAGCCGTTTTTCTCATATTTAATTTTCGATTTTTTTCCTTCTATAATTCCGTAATTATCATCAGCTCTACTGCAAATTCTTTATTTCTATGATTCTTAGCCTTGATTGCCTGATTGCATAGAGTGCAACTGCCTATCGGCATCGTGTCGATCAATGGACACATTTGGGTCACGTGTTTATATTAGTATGAGTAACCTTGGGAACGCTGTTCCCTGGCAATGCGGAATGGCGTCCCCTGCTTGACCGCAATCCCAGCCTCAGTACACTCGTAGTTTTACGAGTACAGGTAAGTCTGCAGACCTCTACAACTAGTGTCTATGACAAATTCTGAGACAACCCACTAAAACACATGTTGTTGTACCTACAGATTGAAGAATTGATTTGGTCTGGTTTCCAGACCTTTGATCTTGCGTGAAGTTGTTGTCAACTCCCCGCACATTTTTTCCACGGGCTACCTCGATCCCTTGAGGTAACTTTCCTTGGTTTTCAGATCATGTTCAAATTAACTGTGTTATTTCATCTACACATTATTTATTTTGGCATCTCTTTTTTTTCCCTACTGTGTGGCTTAATTCACCTTTTCCATTTACCTTGCAACTCATCGAAAATTGGTATGTTATTTTTATATTGATTTCACGCATGGTTATATTTTGTAACACAATCATGATTTTGTTTATGTTTTTCAAAACTTGATGCTTTTGGTATAAATGTTCCACAGTTTGTGTAAATTAGACCTGCCCTGATGAAGGAGCTGTATGCTCCGAAATGCATTGGCACTTTATGTCTATAACAATTATGGGATGAGTTAGCCACGGCCTCACTAAGATTTTATTAGTGACCAACTTGGAATTTTCTTTTTGATAAACGCATATTACTTTTGGATCCGACTAAGAGATTTATTTGGATGAGTTACATTCTGTAAATACAGTGAACATTTACTAGTTGACTCTAATTTTGCAAATTGCACTGCCCTTGGTAGGGCTTATACAGAGAGCGGCTGTGTGGCCAGGTTTGTTACCTGGTCTTCTGTATATTTTTGTGTTCCACGAGTCAGGGTGTCTCCAGACTCATCGTAGCCAGCTCCTGTGAATTTTTTTGAAAGATGATTTATAACCTCAACCTTTTTTGATCTGTTTGAAAGTGAATTTAAACAAGTGGTGCCCACTTACTTACCTTCCTGCTCTTGTTCTTCCTTTTTGGTAACGCATACAGGAACAGGCCGTCCCAGGGGAACTAGAAAGCATTGCCCATGCTCCTCGGCTGGGGAAACCTGCTGGCGAACCTCCGGCACTTGGAGTTGGTCGCCGTCGCGAACAGGTCGATCTGGGGTTTGCCCCATTGCTGGAAGAGTCGATCCATTTGATCTTGGCGTAGTTCCCACTCATGGCACGAGCGCAGCTCCCTGCTGAGTGAGTCGGCGATGGTGTTTTTTGTTCCTGCCAGGTGGAAGGGTACCAGAAACATCCCCTGGGTGACAGCCCAGTGCCACAGATCCTGGGCCTCCTTGGATAGGGCTGGGGATCTGGTTCCTCCCTGCTTCCGGATGTAGAACATCGTGGTGGTGTTGTCGGTGAAGATCCTCACCACCTTGCCCTTGAGGGACGGGATGAACGACCCGAGGGCCTAGAACACCGCCCGTAGCTCCAGTATGTTGATGTGGAGCGGCCTCTCCTCCGGGAGCAAAAGGCCTCTTGCATGAAGATCTCCGGTATGCGCTCGCCACCCCTCCAGGGAGGCATCCGTTGTCACCATCACCTGGAGTACTGGGGTCTGAAAGTCCGTGCCCGTGAGATCTTGTCCTCGAAACTGCCCGCCGCTTGTATCCAACGGGCGTCGAGAAACTCCTGTAGAGGACGCATCCAAAGCCTGCACAGGCGCACCACATAGATGCAAGAGGACATCATCCCGAGAAGGGACTTGATGGCCCTCACACTGGCCACGTCCGTGGCCAGCAGATGCTGCACCTTGCCCAGGATGGCCTTCGTCCTTTCCTCCGACGCCGAGGCCAGTCGCGCTACTGTATCGAGCTTGGCTCCCAGAAACAGTGTGACCTGCGACGGAACCAGGTGGGATTTGGGGAAGTTGATGGAGAATCCTAGGTCCATGAGCAGCCGGACAGTCTTCGCTGTGTGTTCGACGGCGAGTTCCCTTGTTCCTACTAGGATGAGCCAATCGTCCAGGTAGGGGTAGACGTGGATCCCCTGCAGGCGCTGCCGCGCCACCACTGGAGCTAGGCACTTGGTGAATACCCTGGGGGCCGACTTCAATCCGAATGGGAGGGCCTTGAACTGGTATTGCCGCTCTTGGACTACGAACCTGAGAAACTTTCGGTGTATTTTTAGGATGGGGATGTGAAAGTACGCATCCTCCAAGTCCAACGACGATAGGAAGTCTCCTTCCTCCAGCTGGCCCAGCACGTGCTTGAGGGTGACCACCCGGAACTTCTTTGCCTTGATGTATTTGTTTAGCCGACGCAGGTCTAGGATGGGATGCTATCCTCCTGTCTTCTTTCTGACGAGGAAGTATCTTGAGTATACTCCGGAGCCTCTTTGGGACGAGCTTGATGGCTCCCTTCTTGAGCATCACCCTTACCTCCAACAACAGTTGAGGGACGCGATTTTCCTTCCTGGCCACGGGAGGAATGCGGGGGCACTTCTTTAGAAATTCCAGAGTGTGCCCGTAGGCCAGGGCATCCAGCACCCAACGGTCAGTGGAGACGGACTCCCACACGCTGACTTCATCAGCCAGCCTCCCAACGGGGTGCTTCGGTGGGGGCCCGATGCAATGGCCGGTTCAGTCTTGCTTGGCGGCGGCCTTGCCGCCTTGCCCTCTCTGGCGACGACGACGAGATCCCCCTGACTTGCCACGTCCCCTGTAGGCTTCTTGTGACGAGGAATGGGCCGCCTGACGGTATGTCAAGGAGCCGCCGCCGAATCCTTTGGAGGCACCTTGTTTGCCTTCGGAGTTCCGAAAGGGCGGCCGTCCTTGCTGCAGAACTCCCAAAGCCCGAGCCGTCTCCGTGTCGGCCTTGATGGCCTGAAGGGACTCATCCACTGTCTTCCCAAATAGATTGTTCCCATCGAAGTGCATGCCCAAAACTTTGGCTTGTACGTCTTGGTGGAAATCCGTCGCCTTGAGCCACCCCTGCCGTCGAAGGCAAACGCTGTTGCCCAACTGGCGGAAACCGGTGTCAGCAATGTCCGTGGCCACCGTTATGGCGTGGTCTGACACCACCTCACCCTCCTGTAGGATCGCCAGGGCCTCTGCCCTCTTGTCGTCCGGGAGGAAGTCCAACAGGGGGGCGATCTTGGACCACAACTCCCTGTCGTAGTGGGCCACAATCGCTATGGCGTTGGCCGCCTTAATCGTCATCCCATGGCATCTAGTTTCTTTCCCTCGCCGTCCGGCGGGGAAGTTGAAGTTGAAGCCGATGCCCCCCTGCTGGGTCGGTTGTGCTCTAAGGCACAAAGAGGCGCCATCAGGTACCCGGTACTTCTTCTCGTACCGGTCCCTCTTGGCAGGCGTCGTGAACGGGTTCTTCAGGAGAGCAAGTCCCTCGTCCCAGATGTCATCCAGCAACGGCACCGCGAGGACCATCTTCCTCTTGGCCTTGCACCGTTGGTAGAGGAAGCCTTCCTTCTTCTTTTCTTCGGGGCAGAGCTGGAAAAGCTCGGACGCCCTGGCAAACATGGCGTGGAAGGAGCCAATTTCGTCAGGCGGGGATGCCCGAGGAATCGGCGACGGGAGGTCAGTCCCGTCGTCACCACTGTCGTCATCCGTCCCCGTCGTGGCCGTATCTGTTCCCGTGTCATCCCTCGGGACCGGGGAAGGAGACAAAGGCTGAGAGGGCCATGAGGGCTGAAAGGGTGGGGCTGGATGAATCCTCCTTCTCTTGTTTGGAGGGCTCCCCGACAAACTCGGTTCAGTTGGGTCGTCCGTCGGGGGTAGGGGCAATCTCATCCTTATCTCCATGCATAAGGCTTGGATTGCCGTCAAAATGGCCGCCGAGTTGTCCTGTGGCTCGGGCTGCGACGGGTGCGACGGTTGCTCCTCCTCCACAGGAGCCTCATCGTCGCCACCCTCGCTCTCATCATCCCCCTCATCGGGATCCCTCCCGTGGGACCGGGCCACTTCCAAATTCTTGTCGAGTCCCTCTTCGACTTCGACCAGCTCCTCGGAGGCTGTGTCTGTGTCCGTAATGGCCACCGCCCCCCCTCTCTTTTTCCACCGGGGTCTTCACGGGGGTCTTCTCAATGGGCTTAAAAGTGGATTCCCTCTGCGGAGGCAGGGAAACTCTGGGCCCCGAGGTCGCCTCCACTGTGGTAGCCTCCACAGGCTTCGCCAGGGCCGCAGCGACTCCCTCAATAGAGGCCTTGGCCGGTTGAATCAAGGCCTTCCCCACCTTGGGCGCGCCTGAGGCCTTCACCTTAGGGGGAGGGTCACCACCTCACTCCCCTTCGGCCGGTTCTTTCGAGATCGACTGGGGCCTCTCCAGAAGCTTAGCCGGGTTCTCGGATTTTCTCTTCCCCGAGCCACAGTGTTGGCTCATGGTTGATGGCGTCGGTGAAGGTGCGCCCTGCCTGGCAGCCGAGGAGCCCGACCGTTCGGCGCTCCGGTGCCCGCGGACTTGCAGTGCTTTGCCTTCTGTTGGGCCCCCGTCGCCGGGGCGCCCTCACAGGACTTAGAAGACCGCTCGGACTTCTTCTTCTCCTCACCTGCTGGGCTCTTGCCTTCCAGCCAGTTGGCGAGACGGGTCCGACGATCCCTCATAGTCCGATCCGACATGTTCATGCAAAACGCACATCCCTTCTCCACGTGTGTTTTGTCCTCGTGAAGACAGTAGAGGCACCTCGAGTGCTCGTGCTCCTTGAACACATTCTGTAATCTGCATCCAGGACAGTTCCTAAATAGGTTGGATCCGAGTGTCGAGCTCCCTTTCTTCTGGGCCATGTCTGCGGGGTAGGCCTCAAATTTCTGGAATCCTCCAAGAAGCGTAACTCGACAAAAACTTCACCTTTGAGGGGCGTAGAAAATTCCAAAACGGGTCCCCGTTGATTGGAAGTAGAAACGGTGGAGCTTGAGGCTCGATTGACCGAAAAAATGAGATGAAACTCTTTGAAAAATCGCAAAACGCAATAAAAGCTAGAGAACTATAGCACGAGGACTCCCAACACTTGAACGTGCAGTAAAAATCTGAGGATGGCTGCCAGGGGCGGGGCTTAGGGAGAGGGCAGTCATTGGTGGGGGCAGTATGACCCAGAGACCAGTGATTGGTTACTACTAAAAAAGACAGATCAGAAACGAAACTGATACTGATTTTGTCTTTACCGAGGATTCCCAGTCTGACGACGGGGACTATTCATGAGCATGAGAGTCCATGCCAGACCCCATAGTGGAGAAATATGGAACCTCGCCTGCAAACAAGGAAGGAGAGGTCAGACCAGAGAGGGACTGATGGAGACCAGTGCGACCTCGGCCGAAGGGCCGCTACAAAGCATCTAAGTCTGTGGACCCTACATGAGAGCCACCCACAGATGGAGTAACCAGAAGGTTATCCCCCAAAGTTAGAGAGGATTAACCTAAAATTATGAGCGGGGGGACGCTAAGTTTGTTGAGACATGGTATGGTTGGGCTCTGGATGCCTACAGTGTAAGCTGTAAGGGGGAAACCAAACCAAAAAGGGGAAGGAATTAGCACTGAAGAATATATATGGAGTGGGGAAGTAGAGGGTCGCGGATCCCTAAATTCCCAGGGTACACAAAAAAATGGTGATTCACTGTGGTAACCATGGTAGAAGTTATTTTTAAAGTTCAGGAGGTTGTTATAAGTTTGGGGGTTAGAGGCAGGACAAAGCAATATAATAATTTGGTTGAAGGCATGCACGACTCAGGCACGACTCAGGCGACAATCACAGGGGGGCAGAGGGGCTCTATAATAGGGAAAAAGGCTCTCACCTGCACCTCAATCATGGCTCACCTAAAGTTTGTGACACTAAATGTCCAGGGGCTTAGTTCCCCAATTAAAAGGAAATCTATAATGAGGAGACTCATGGATTTCCAGGCCTCATTGGTGTGGTTACAGGAAACACACTTGCTCCCCAAAGACGAACACAGGCTAAGAGATTGTCATGGTCATGAAGTCAGGGGCACAGGCATGCAGGGGTTGCATGCACAGGAGACCTGGGTGGACACTGTCCTGTCGCCTTTGGCGCCAGGCTCATGAACAAAAGTAAACAAGAACATCCATTTAACACCAAAAAGCTTTTACTATGGCCATAGCACTTCAGATGCATTAACCTTGAACATTCCATCCATTAAGCAGGAGGCATTAACCTTGAACATTCCATCCATTAAGCAGCCCCAAGTGTATTCTTGGGTGTGGCTCCTAATGGATTGCCTTTGCATGTGCTCACTCTCTAGGAGTGGCAGGGTGTGGCTGGTAAGCCAGTCCTAATGGGCATGCCCATGATCTCGGCTATATAAGCTGCCCCGATCCTCATGACAGACGCTTCGCATTGTTCTGCACTTGCAAGCAGCGTAACGCTCATCGTCGCCTGAGCTCAGACTTACCTTTGAAGATCCTGTTTCCTGGACATCCTGCTTCCTGCCAGCATACTTACCAGCCGGGGGAAGCTCTTGTTACCTGTACATCTCTTCGGCGAACCAAGTATTCATCTTTACACTTTCCTGCACGCCGAAATCTTCATCTTGGCACCGCAGCACGACACGCTCCATCGTCGACAGCAGCGCCTGCAAGGAAAAACAGAAGACAAGGTTAGACACCGAAAAAACAGTCCGTTTAAGGTTGCGCTTCACCATACTTTGCGCTTTTCCTTAAACCATCACTTACCTGCTGTCGAAAATTGCGGTAGCATCCATCTTCCATCCAGCCGCGTCTCACAGCTGCATTGAGGCCGCATTTCCATCTAAGGGAAGAAAACAGAAGAGAGACATTATTGCGGGCATAAATAGGAGCAACATATAAAGACATTAAACAGAGCAAACAGCATCACAAGAGCTCAAGAAAGACTTACCAATCATAAGGAGAACCATAGTCGCAGCTGGACTGGACTAATCTTTATCAGGGATCAGTGAAGGAACTAGATCCTTTTGACGTGCCCCTGCCAGGAATAGCAGGACAGAGAGCTTATCTTCCATAATTCACAGGTGAGCTTTATGGGCTGGCGTATGCTCAGAGAAACCGTACTTTGAGGTGAAGAGTTCGAGAGGTACAACAATCACAGACTGGCGCACTCACACACGGTTATCTCCACACAGGAACAGTATCACCATGTACCACCACTCGCAGCTTTTCTACTGAGGGAGAGGCCTGAAGGGGGTGATTCAAGTTCAGGGAGGGCTGCAACCATGCCCCAACGCCTCCGCAGAGACCAGGTGAGCGTAACAGACATAGAGCCTTCCCCATACAATACCTGGCCTCGAGTGGGACCAAGAAGAGGGGAGTGGGCATATTGGTAGCCAAAGGAATTCGGTTTGAGAAACAATTTATAAAAAGAGACCCAGAGGGCCGATACCTGATATTGGGAGGGACACTGATGGACCAACAGGTCACCCTGGTGGCAATTTACACCCCCAATGACAAACAGGACCAGTTTATGTTAGAGCTGTTGCCCAAGATTGCAGAGTGGGGGATAGGGCAGATCTTGATAGGGGGAGATTTCAATGGCGTAATGGACGCCTCGATGGATAAAACCATCCCAGCCACCTCTAATGACAGCACATACAAATTAGCCCTATCTCGATTCCTCAGAGAACTACACCTGATCGAAACCTGGCTGTTCCTTCGCCCCCATGAAAAAGCCTACACATAGAGGCTTCTCGCGGATCGACATGGTACTAATCTCGGACACCATGGTCCCGCAGGTCACAGGGATAGATATAGGGGTGCGTTGCTTGACTGACCATGCTCCGGTCTCCTTGACGGTGGAACCGTTTAGTCCACTGCCGCAAACCCAGAAGCCATAGCATTTAAACAAAATAATCTTAAAAGACCTGGCTCTGAGGGCGGACATAGAACGAACCCTTAGAAATTACTGTCAAGAAAACACTACACAGGGGGTCGACTGGGGAACCATCTTGGACGCTAGCAAAGCGTTGGTAAGGGGCGAGTTCATTGCACATACTGCACACTTTGTCCAGATGAAAGGGAGGGTGAGGCGGGACCTGGAAGCTGAAGCAAGGGTCACAGAGACACACTATGAGAAGAAAGGGTCACAGAGGGCATGGCAGGCACTCAAAAAAGCCAAGGCGGCCATTGTTGCACACCTGGCAGACTAATCCGTTCAACTCCTCCTACGAACCAAACAGTCGTATTATATACATGGGGATAAAGCCAATTGATTTATTGCAGCCAAATTAAGAAAACAGAAAACCAGGAACCGCATCACCCAGCTCAGACACCAGGTAGGCAACCTATTGTGGGGGGAAAAGGAGATAAGGGAGATAATGCACACGTACGACATGCAAAACTTGAAGGGGGGCGGATTAGACGGGGAGGCACAAGAAGCATTTCTGAGATAGGTGGCGCTACCACAAATAAGAGTCGGATAGGCAAATGCTAGAAGCGGCTAGAACGGAGGAAGAGGTAAGAAAGGTAATAAGCGCTCTGAAAGGACACAAATGCCCCAGCCCGGACAGGCTGTGCAACGAATATTATAGAACGTTTAAGACTACCCTGGTAGGCCCCCTAACAAAATTGTTCAACCACATAAGGGACACGGGGCAAACCTCCTGGGATATGGGCCCAGCCACCACGGTCCTCCTGTTAAAGCCAGACGGGGACCCATCGGACTGCGCAAGTTATCCCCCCCATTTCATTAATGAACGGGGAAGCAAAAATGTACTCTACAATTTTGGCCCAGAGGTTGGCAAGCGTTCTCCCTAAAATAATCCACCCAGATCAGGTGGGTTTCATGAAAGGGCGCCACACCTACGATAATCCGTAGGGCCATAAACACCATTGAATGGGGGCGAAGGACAGGGCAACGGTTCTCTATAATGGCCCTAGACGCCTCTAGAGCCTTTGATAGTCTAAATTGGGAGTTTCTACAGCTGACCCTTGAGAAATTTGGGTGCAGTCCGGTTTTCACCCGTATGATCCTGGCCAACTACGGAAACCCCACCACACGACTGATGGTTAATGGCCAATTTACAGATAGCATACCGATCTGTAAAATGACGAGGTAAGGGTGCCCACTGTCACCACTGGTTTTCGCTATGGCCATGGAGCCCCTAGTGCAGACAGCCCACGATGACCAGGGAATCCAAGGGGTGGAGGTGGGAACCAGCGAACCCCAGAAAATCACACACTATGCGGACAATGTCCTGATGTTCTTGAAAGACAACACACTCCCTGCGACCATAAAACTGCTTGACAGCTTTGCCAAAGTTTCCGGGTTCCATATTAATTACCCCAAATCCAAGGCCCTTAATATTACCGAAGACCCAGATCAAGTGCCAGAATGGGAAAGCCGCTATGCACTGAAATGGGAACGAAGATCCACAAAATACCTAGGGATACACTTGGCATCTGAATATGGGAGCCTCTAGGGGGCTAATGTCCCAGAATTACTGAAAACGCTAATATCGGACCTTAAGTGTTGGGATATGCAGGAGTTATCCTGGCTTGCCCGTATAACAGCAGTCAAGATGTCCCTTCTCCCCAGGTTCCTGTATGTTATGGGGGCACTCCCAATATGTATCCCGGGCCGAGTGATTCAAAACTTACAAAAGGAAGTGATCTCCTTTGTTTGGAAAAGGAAAAAGCCCTGGGTTCCCAGAAAGGTTTTGTACCGGCCACAGGCGCTGGGGGGTTTGGGGGTACCAGAATTCTGCAGGTACTTATAGGGCAGCACAAGTGGCACCGATGCTGCAATGAGCGTCTAGAGAAAATCAAAACAGGTGGATAACTTTGGAGAGGGAAGCAACTAAGATCCCTCTGGAGAGTCTGGGATTCCTACCAGCTAGGCATAGAGGTAATGGAGGAACACTTTTGGAAACAACTAAAGCCACACTATGGTACTGGGACAAGGCGTTGCGGGGAAAAGGAATAAAAACAGGCGGAGGCCATCTCACGCCAGTGGCATAAAACCCGGACTTCACGCCGGGAATGCAGCCTGGCTTCTGGACACACTGGGAGGGGGGCAACCCCTGACACTGGGGGACTTATACGCAGAGAGGACACCCTTGACATTAGAGAGATGCAGGGATTAATTCCAAATCTCAGAGAGGGAACGGTTTCGCTACACTCAAGTCAGACATTGGATCACAAATACCAAAACACGGGAAGGGGCAACCCGGGACCCAGTAGGCCTACAACTCACCATGAAGGAGTGGACGCCGGAGAAAGGGGTGTCAAGACTCTACAGGTTGATGAGCGGAGCAGACTCGGAACAGAGCCTACCGCACTTGCAGAAATGGGAGCTAGATGTAGGGGAGCCAATACCCGGGGAGGTATGGAGTCAAATATGGTGACGGGCCATGAAAGGCTCCAAATGCGCCTCAGAGAGGCGGTGTACAAAATGCACTTGAGGTGGTACATGACGCCGCAGCGGATGCATTCCATTAACCCAGAATACCCCCCAACATGCTGGAGAGGTTAAAGGCAATTAGGAGACTTAATCCATATGTGGTGGGCTTACCCAATGGCAGAGACATATTGGAAGGAAATTCTAAGCCATATCAAGGAGATGGTGGGTGTACAACTCCCCCTAGACCCAATGGTAATCCTGCTGGGAAAGGCGGTTGAGGGAAGTTACGCAAACACTGGGAATAAAACCGCCCTCATCAATCATATGTTGAGCTCTGCCAGAATCTACCACAAGCATGGAAAAACAAACACAGGCCGGTAGTGGCCAGATGGTGGGTGAGACTGTGGGGAGTGGTGGCCATGGAAAAGGTAACGGCACTGGTATATGGATCGCTCACGAAATACCAGAACACATGGTTGCCATTCTACGTGTTTATGGAAGAAAGGGAACAAATGTACTTTAAACCTAATTCCCTCCGTAAGATTTCCATCCTGTGAATGCTGTGCATTAAGACCACAAATTGGTACACAACGCACTTTTTCGCACTGGACGTTGTCATGTCGCCTTAATCAAAACTGGACGTTACATGGCGGTAGGTGGTATGGGGAGGGAGGGAGTGCTGTTATAACAGTTAAACTCATGAGTACTTATGCTACAACAGAACTGAGGCGTACCTGGGATAATGACAATGGAAATGTGGCATAATGCCTTCTATGTGTTTGTTTGTAACCTGTGCTCTTGAGAAATAAATAAAGGTTGTCAAAGAAAAAGCAGTTCTGGAGTGCATGGGAACAATGTAGAGACATACTGCATCAGGTTCAGGGAGACCAGGTTCAACCCCAGCAAAATGCCAAGAAAACTCTTCTACAGAATTAATGGATATGGCAGACCGGTGGCCCGTAGGCTTGATGGAGAAGATTGGAAACCTAAGCCCAAAGAGGGCATGTTGATGCCTCCTCTGGTATTCCTGGCAGCCACTCTGTGGTTTCTTCAGTGCTATGAGTGTGGAGAGTGGGGCCGCAAAGCTCACAATTGTGAGAAGAAGGTGAACCCGGAACCTCTGGACATCGGCCTATTTGATGGCATCCCAGACAAAATAATCAAGTGGACGTTGAGAACAAGCGACAAACAGTACCCCTTTGAATGTGAGGCAGAGGTGGATGGACATCAGACTCAAACCATGGTCAATTCTGGAAGCCTTCAGACTTCCATAAACAGCAAGCTCGTCGGTCCAACCGACCCCAAGGGACAGGTGGTATGTATAAGAAGCATCCATGGCGACATTAAACCATATCCTCAGGTAAAAATAAGGGGGAGATATATGCGTATAAAAGCAGCAGTTCTACCCACCCTTCCGGAACCCCTAGTGTTGGCCTGCCTTTAAAGAGATCATCAAGGAATTGGGAAAAACACGGTGTGAGGCGGCCCCGCTTTTCCACAAAGAATTAGAAACCTAAGGTATCAGGGAAAAGAAAACAAAGAAAAGAGAGAAATATCTCTAGAACAGCAGAACCATATGTCTAGCTGCAGTTGACGGGAGGGTCGACAGCCAAGGAGACAGCTTTAGAATGGCCCAAGAGCTAGACACTATGTTCCATCATGCTCGGGAATCCGCCAGTAATCGGTGGCCACAGGACCTGGGGTCGCATTTTTTGGAAAGAAAAAGGGCTCCTGTATAGTGTGGTAATAGAGGAGATCAAAGAACCTGTGAAACGACTACTCATCCCGCTGAAGTACAAGAGTACGGTGATAGAGGTGTTACGCTCACCTGGTCCCCACAGGGGCAGTGCACGAAGCTGATCGATGAACGTCTGCGCGCATCTCTTCCTGTCCCACTGCTTCACTCATGCTTGGGCGCTATCCTAAAATGATGAACGGAGAAGTTAACTTGCTGGGTAGGGTGGGCAAGACTCCCACCTCCCTCAAACCACCAACCACTTCCCTCTGTGCTTATGTCTCACCTTAGGTATTTTAACAATGGGCTCTCCGTCCTGTGTCTGAATGCAGGTGTGCTTTAATGTTCTTAGGTACTTTCACTGGATCTAGTTCCTTCACTGATCCTACGGCCTGTAAGTGGAATCCAGACCAGCTATGACTCCGTAAGTAAGTATTGGTACCAATTGGTTCTTGGTAACTGTTTTTGCTTAATGTGTTTTTTCTTGTTGCCAAAGTTTCACTATTGTCCTTATTATTTTGCAGGAGCTGTCTTGGAGATGCCAGGTTAAGCAATGGACTCCTAAATGCAGCGCTGAGCAATATTTATGCAGGTGTGTGTTAGCGTGTGCGTTTTAAAATGGGTATGTTTCTATTGCGCGGCTAATCTGGTGTCTCTTTTTTCTTCCTCTGCAGGTGCGGTGATGCCCCGGAGCAGCGACCGCGTGGACCGCTTCGATGGAATCCTGAGATGACTGATGACTCCGGGTAAGTTTTCGTTCTCCCTTCTTGTCTCCTTTCTGCAGGTGTGGTGGTCCTCAGGAGCGGGAGGAGAGAGAGCCGTACGGATGGAATTGGAAAGACTGCTTCTCTCAGGTAAGAACTAATGTTATTCTTCTTGTTTTTCCCTTTTTCGGCAGGTGCTGATGGTCTGTTGTTCCCGACGAAGATAACAGGGTGTGGCTGAAGACCAGGTAAGCAGGAGCAGAGCTGGCACGGTGAGCGTTACGCTGCAGGAGTGCAGAATAACGCAAAGCGTGTTCTGCTCTTTGGGTGTGGTTTATATAGCCCAGGTAAAGTAGTCCCAGGTAAAGTAGTTCCAGGCCCAGCCACACCCTAGAAACTAGATTGCATAGCTCAGTTCTTCAGGACTGGGCTATGTGTGCCTCCATGTTCACTGGAACCTCACTCCATGTGGTCAAATAGTATGAGCCTGGTGCCAAAGGCACCAGGACTGGCTCTGGGAGAACCTCTGATAGCGTTTTGTGGTATTTAAAGCCCCAATGGAAGCCTGCAACTTGGGAAGGCTGGTTTGGCCCTGAAGACTGGGGACATGCATCATGACAGCTCTCCCCCCTAAGGCCCCTCTCAGGGTGGGTTCTCTATCTGGTCCAGGCTTGTTTGGATGATTTCGATGTAACTTTTTCACCAGGCGTGGTGGATGAATATGGTTGCTACGTTCCCATGTTCTTTCCTGTGGTCCAAAGCCTTTCCAGTCAACCAGGTAGAATCATTTATTTCACTTTGTATTTATTGAAGTTTTTAATAACAGCAATAACATTGGTAAGCAACTGACAGAGGTCAAAGAACAATCCCAACGAGATGACAAGTAACATCCCACTACCCCTCAACCCCCACCCACTCCTCCCGATGTTCCCTCCCCCAACCAATGAGCTACATGGGAATCAACAAGATAAAGGAAATCAAAAGTGCACAAAAGGTAGAGCTAAGGCATAATACCAAGTGAGATTATATAACAACCCCTTTCTACCGGCAAGCTCCCCTGAAGACATTAAAAAACCTGTGGTACATTCAAAGGCCATCCACATCCTCTCATCCTCACACCCCAGTTAGAGTCCCAGAGCTTAGTGCGTCAAGGCTTTACAGTCCTCACTTAATAGTACAATTGTCCAATCCTGTAAGAAAGAGGCCATATTATCATTGGCAATAGCTGCAAGTTTCTCATACGTAAAAATTGCTAAAAGTTTGTTAAACCATTCTGCTTTCGTAGGGGCCCGAGGACTTTTCCATTTCTGACCTAGGGCCATTCTCCCAGCCATCAACATCGCTCCCGCCACCCTGGAAAAAGGCAATTCATCACACTC
Organism: Ambystoma mexicanum; assembly: GCF_040938575.1. Classification (NCBI taxonomy): domain Eukaryota; kingdom Metazoa; phylum Chordata; class Amphibia; order Caudata; family Ambystomatidae; genus Ambystoma; species Ambystoma mexicanum. Next base: position 1,267,405,235 of record NC_090932.1, read on the forward strand.
TGGCCTGGGGGTACCCAAAAGAATCTCCGTAGGGTGAAGGGAAGGACACGTTCCCAGGATGTCCTTAATCCAGCTCAGCAACTCTGCCCAATAAACCTGAAAACCGGACACTCCCACCACATGGGGAACCATGTTCCCAAACAAGCACAAGCTCTAGGACACATAGGAGACACATTGGGACATTTAGACAAAGTGACGGGAGCCCGGTGCCAAGAGTGGAGAATTTTGAAATTATGCTCCATGGCAGCTGTATATAGCTTCCCCTTGAAAACCGACCGAAAAACAGAGTCCCATGTACGATCATCAAGAGTCGTGCCCATTCTCTCCTCCCATACATATTTAACCGCTTGCCTGCCTTCTAAATTGGCTGAAACCAGCACACTTGAAATTTTGGAGAGAGAGCTCTTTCTAGACCTGGCATCCACAAAAACTCTTTCTAACGGAGTCAGCGGGCGGGAGAGTGGAGCCACTCAGTCTGCCCGAGTAAGAATGCCCTTAAGCCAGAGATAGTCAAAAATAGAAAAAGGACTCTCCGTCAGCACTTCTGATAATTGGGTGAAGTCGATAAATTTCCCCTGGGTAAACAATTGTGCTGCCCTCTCAATCCCATTGTCCGACCAAGACTGTGTCCCTCGAAAGCCTCTAGCCCCCAAGTTAAGCGGGGGACCCCACAAGGAGGACAAGGGGGAGGGCCAAGAAGAGAGAAGGTGGTTGTCCCTACTTGGCTTCCATAGTGCCCAGAGCACCGATAGTATTGGGTGGGTCCTGGCAGCTACTGACAATGAGCTTGGGGGGGCCCAGAGCAAATCCCTAACCTTATGAGGATGTACCTGGACATCCTCCACGTACGTCCAGTATGTCCTGAGGTCATCCCTTAAATGCTCTAGCATCGCTCGCAACTGCGCTGCCTTGTAATACAGCCTGAAGTCTAGAAATCCGAACCCTCCAAGCGTTTTAGGAAGGGTCAGAATATCACATTTAATTCTAGCTCTCTTACCACCCCACACAAATCGGAGAATGTGCAATCGTAGAATTGCAAAGAAGGAGTCCGGAATGATACAGGGGAGAGCGGAGAAAAGATTAAGAAGTATAGGAAGTACGTTCATCTTCACAGAGACCATACGCCCAAACCACGACAGTGTAAGGGGAGCCCATCTGACCAAATCGTCAAAAATCTTAGCTTGCAGGGGAAGAAAATTTAACTCAAAAATCTTACCTAGATCCCTAGGTAGGTTGGTACCCAGGTACCTAGTACTGATACTCTCAATCCGCATACCAAACACTTCTGTCTTACCCCTAATATCACGGTCCAGCTTACTCATGGGCATATTGCAAGATTTGGAAACATTGATTTTAAGCCCAGAGAATGCCCCAAAACCCCCAATCAGCCCTAATAACCACGGGAGGGAGACATCAATTCTAGACAAATACACCAAAATGTCATCTGCCAAGAGAGACAATTTAAATTCATGGTCTCCGCACCGCACCCCGGTCACTCTCTCGTCAGCTCTAATCGCGGTGGCAAAGGGCTCCATAGCCAGGGCATACAAAAGGGGGGAAAGAGGGCATACCTGGCATGTTCCTCTAGATAGCGAAAAGCCCAGGGAAGTACAGCTATTTACCAGCACCCGCGCGGAAGGACCATTATACAGGGCCGAGACCCACACACAGAATTTGTCGCCAAAACCCATCTTGCAGAGCACTTTCCCCATATATAGCCACTCAACGCAGTCAAATGCTTTTTCGGAGTCCAGCGAGAGGAGGTAAGCCTCTGACTCCCGCCTGGACACCTCCTCATACATCAAGCCCAAGGTTTTCCTGATATTATCAGACCCCTGGCATCCGGGGACAAAGCCCACCTGGTCTCCATGAACCAAAATGGGGAGAAATCTGGACAGTCTGTTTGCTAGGAGCTTAGCTAGTATTTTCACATCGACGCTCAGAAGTGAGATGGGCCTGTAGGATTGACATGGCGAAGGGTCTTTCCCTGCCTTGGGAATAACTACAATAAGAGCTGACATCATAGAGGGGGGAGGCAGCCAGTGTCCAGGGCACTATTATACACCCTAGCCAGAAACGGGGCCAAAGTGGATCGATATGTTTTGTAAAAACGGACCGTAAACCTGTCATCCCCTGGGCCAGTTCCGTTCTTCAAAGAAGCAATAGCATCAGCCACTTCCTGAGAGGAGATGGGAAGCTCCAAAGAGGCCGAGTTCTCTCGTGTAAGACAAGGAAGTGGGAGTGAATCACAAAACCCGTCCACATCGGGCCCATCTCCAGTATATTCAGAAGTATAAAGTTTTCGATAATACAGTTTGAACTGCTCCACAATTTGATTATCACCCGTCCATTTTTCACCCAACTGGTCAACAATAAGATTAACCCGCCTACTTTTACGAAGTTCCCTCAGCCTCCAGGCCAGAATCCTGTCCGCCTTTTCCCATTTCTCCATGTAACGTTGTTTCAGGAATGCAAGCTTTTTCTCCGTCTGTCCAACAAGGAGGTTGGACAATTTTGCTCTAAGTTTTTGGAGTTGTTCGCGTTGAGCAGGACCCATCTGCGATTTCAACTTACCCCCAGGTTGTATAGCAAGGATCTGCTGCCTCAACTTGAGCTCCTCCCTAGATCTGTCCCTCTTCCTCCCATCTCCATTAGTATACCCCTGATTGTAGCCTTGAACGCGTCCCACACACCTTTGATTTCAACCTCGCCAGTATCATTCAAGCGAAAATATTCAGTGATCGAGGCTAGAAGAGATTGACACAATTCCTTATCCATTAACAAAGTGTCATTACATACCCATCGTGAATTGCCGTGGGCCATCGAGGGAACCCCAAGATTGATTCGAACTAGATCATGGTCAGACCATGGAATAGTCTCCACCTTAAAATCTGAGATGCAGTCACAAATCGAGGAGTCTACCAGCACATAATCAATTCTTGAAAAGGATTGATGTACGGGGGAATAAAAAGTGTACAGAGGATCCAGGCCGCTAGTAGGGGGATGAGCATCGACTAAGCCCAATTCCTCATTTACTCTACGGAAGGAGTCCGCCAAATTTACTTGGGATCTAAGATCAGGACTTGGCCTGGCTGATTTCCTGTCTCTATCTGGGGAAAGAACCATGTTAAAATCTCCCCCGACTATTATCGCTCCTTCTGCAAATTCCCTAATTTCCCCCCCCCCCATTTCCTGCCAAAAAACATCCTGGGCCACAAGAGTGAGCAGACGACCCTTCACCTCCCCTTTCACCATAACAAAACGCCCTTCTGAGTCAACCCTATGGGCCCTGGTGGAGAAATACACCTCTGGAGAGACCAAGAGCACAACCACTCGCCTCTTAGATCCGTATGATGATCGGAACATATGCTGGATAGCCCTGGACTTGAAAGCAGGTTCCCTACCCCTCACCCAGTGGGACTCCTGTACGAAGAAAAAGTGAAGTTTTAGCCTGACAAACTCCCTCAAAACCAATGACCTCTTTGTTGGCAAATTCAAACCTCGCACATTTAGGGTCCCCACCGACAGGGGATGGACAGAATCGCCCATTAGAACAGCTAGATAACCCATTCGCCTCCTGTTGGAGGCTGTCCTGCGAGCCCTGCCCAAAGTCCTCTGTGCACACCTGTAGGCCATAGATAAACATGTTGAGTCCCACAATCATGAAATCTCCAGACCTTCCCCTTCCCTCCCAACCCAACGCCCCACCCCCCCACCCCAACCTTGGAGCACCTGAAAGGACTGCAACATCCACCAGCCGAGCCCTCAGACCACCATTGATCGCCTCCACCCGGGCGACAAACCTCTCAAAAACTCAACATATCTGAAGCCCCCCGACTTCAGAGAGAAACAGAAAAAAAAAAATAATGTTCAGACATTTAATCAAAGATAGAGTACACAGCTAAATTTCAAGTCTCAAGTCTAGTCCAACAGACAGCTCATTCCAGGAGAAAATCCTCAATTAAGCAATGAAAACTCTGCTCCTCATTCAAGTGTCTGGATGTCCCAGAGAGGGAGGCGTCATCTTTCTGTATTTTATGTGACCCTGGACATGCCGCCGTCCCAGAAACCCAGAGGATTCTTTATGAGGACCTTTATTGGGCCCTACTTCGACTTTCTCCTGCTCCATGGAGGGGTCGCTCAGCAACTCACTCATCGCCTTCCGAATGTCAGATTCTGATGTAAGTGCATACTTATCACCATCAAGCTCAAAAGAAAGTGAGAACGGGTGCCCCCACCAGTAGCGCACACCTTTAACCTGTAGCCATTTCGTCAGTGGACCACAAAGACTCTGGCGCGCCAGCGTGAACGCCGAAAGGTCCTGGTAGATGGATATCTTAGCACCTTTCCAATCAATCGGACCCCCTCTGCGGGCCAATTCCAGGATCTTAGTATTTTCGACGAAATAATGAAACTTCACCAAGATAGAGCGATGATCACCCCTGCGGCCTCCAGCTCTATGGGCTCTGTCGATGGTAGGGACAGTAGTATTTTCACCTCCACACAAAGAACTTATAATTTCCTTGACCTTTCGCACAATGTCTGCCTGCGTCTCCCCCTCCTGCTCTGGAATCCCAAGAAATCTTAAATTAGAGCGTCGCTCTCGATTTTCAAAATCATCCAGCTTGAGCATAATCTTTTCCTCCCTTCTCTCCAGTTCCGCCAGGCGCAAGTCAAACTGAGTCTCGAAAAGATCGGCGGATGTTTGGTTAGCCTCTAGGGCTTGGACGCGGTCTTCCATATCATCCACTTTCTTGTCAAGGGAATCCAGTCTCTTACCAATGTCCGCCCGAAAGCCTCGGATCTCCTCAGGTAAGGGCGCCATATTACGACTCACATCTGAAGTTTCCGTTGTCTCAGGCTGGCTTGCTTTACGCATGGCGATATCCCTCTCCTGATGAGGCGATCTCCGGAACCTCTGCAATGCCTGCACTCAGTGCATCCAAGACCAGGTTAGTCCCCAAGCTGAGAAACAGGAGCTCCTAGGGCTCCTGGGCGGAGTGGAGCAGGGCTCAACTATTCTCCTTCTCTTTCACCTCTCGGGCAACACTGCACACCTCCGATGAGTCGCCCTACAAAGCCTTGTTTGCAGAAGCACACAGGCCCCCCTCATCCCGCTACAGGCTGTGAAGAGTTTCAGGCCAATCAACCAAGGGAGGATGGGAAAGGGACCAGAGGAGAGCACAGGCCCCCTCCTCCTATAAGCAGGTTGGGGGAAGCTGACCAAGGAAGTCACTCTCAGCAAAAAAAACAAAAAAAAAGGGGGAAACCCCCTCAGGGGAACAATGTCATGTGGCACCGCTCAAGCAGGAGCCACACCGTCCCTCTTGTAAGCACCATCCAGCAAGTAGAAAATTAGATAGGGAGGCCCTAGCCACTGGCACAGCGTGAAGGAGAGTGCTGGACAGGCCCCAGCAGAGTCCAAAGAAAACGTTCCCTGGGTAGGTCTGTCCCCACCGGCCTTTACAGACTCTGGCTCCCTAGAAAAAATCTGCTGCCACACACCGTCGCTTCTCCCCGGGTGTCCGGGTGCATTAGGGTGTCCAGTCCACACTCCGACTCACGGCGATGAAGTATGGGCTTCAGCAAACTGGCCCCCCGGGCCACAGGAGCGCCACTGCCACAGGGGATCACAAACCCCCGTCCCGACAGTGGAGGCCAGGCAAACTGTTCTCAAATCAGCAGCAGGCAAACCTCCTTCTGCATTCCTCCACCCCACGGCTTCCGCGCCCCTCCACCTAACAGCAAGCGGTAAGAGCAGGGAGGACCAACGTGCCGACCGTCACTACGGCACCAAATGTCTCTGCAGTGGGGGGATGGGCCGCTTCTCCTATGTCCATGCGGGCGTCCCCGCGACCGATGTCAGGAAGGAGCACAGACTGCACTCCCAAGCCTGTGTCGCCTGCCGACCGAAAATCTCTAGGTCCGCAGGTCGACGCAGGATTCTCCGATGGGCTCCTCACGCGATCTCGGGCCACAGCACGCCGAGGGGATCCTCTTCACTGGTGCGCGCTAGTGCTGGCGCTGCCCCTCCCCCACCGACACTCTGGGGAGCTCGGCGCGAAGCTCCCCAGCCGGGACGGGGACAGCACTGTCTCCGCTCGCTGCCAGGGAGGGCTAGTTCACCGGATCCACGGCACCTCCGGGCGCTGGAAAAAGGCTTAGCTGGCTCTCGAAGACGTCAGCACACTGTGATGGGGGCCGGGATCTGCTGCCAACAAACTGGGGGGGCTCAGATCTCCAGTTTAGGCACCCCGATGTGGAGATTAGCTGAGAAACGTCTACATATCTCAGCGCCCCCTGCTGGCTCCCTAGGTAGAATAATTTAGATTTGACAATTTTGGAATCCAGAATATCCTTAACCTCAAATTCGGGTTCCCTGTCGACCATGATTGGCTTTGGTGGTTTTTTAACTCGAGTCCTTGGTTGCACTGGTTTCAAAAGTGAGACGTGAAACACTGGATGGACTTGCATATGGGGTGGTAACTCCAATTTCACTGCCACAGGATTGATGATGGCCTTAATGGTATATGGTCCTCAATATCTGGGATTAACAGTATGAGTTCCTCTTACTGGTATATGTTTGGAAGCCAACCAGACTTCATCCCCAATTTGATATTTCGAAGCTTCACTCCGATGTTGGTCTGCAAACCTTTTGTGTTTTTCTTTAGCTTGCTTCAGATGCTTCATCGCCTTTTCGAAGGCTTGTGTGATGGTAGCATGTAGATTACTTACGGCAGGCATTTCCAAGAGTAGAGCAGGGTCTAGGTTGGAGGTTTGTGGATGTATTCCATAAATTATATAGAACGGACTTTGCCCAGTGCTAGAGTGTAACGAATTGTTATAGGCATACTCGGCTATCCATAGAACATCTTCCCAATTTCCTTCTGTTTGGTGTAGCATGCATCTTAAGTATTGTTCCAGAGTTCGGTTGGTCCTCTCGGTCTGACCATCGGTTTGAGGGTAATGGCTAGTGGAGAGTCTTCCGTCGATTTGGGCTAACTCGCAACATTTCTTCCAAAAATGTGAGATAAATTGACTGCCACAATCTGAAATCAGGATGGAAGGGAATCCATGTATTGAAACAATCTGTTCTAGGAATTCTTTTGCCAGGGTGGAAGCCATGGGTAGGTCTTTTAGTGGAATGAAGAAGGCCATTTTGGAAAACAGGTCCACTACCACTAAAATGGTGTTGAACCCATTACAAGGAGGAAGGTCGGTGATAAAATCAAGAGAAAGCGTATGCCAGGGTGTAGGTGGAATGTCTAAAGGTTGCAAAAGACCTCATGGTCTTTTCTTTTGAGCTTTGTGTTGCGCACAAATACCGCAGCATAGCACAAATTGCTTGATGTCTTTACGCCAAGTTGGCCACCAATTGTTTTTTTTTTTTAAAAACTTGATTGGTTTTAATTAACATAAACAACAAAAAACCAATACAAAACACCACACAATAAACAGCCGTCAAGGTACTTTTAGTTCTTTCTCTATATGCCTAATCCCACCCATCCCTCCTCCACCATAGCTTATATCAGTATCCTTTCCGTCATTACATCCACTGTGGTTGTATCGCCACCTTCCCCTATCGTGGCATCCTCATCCCACAATCCAGGCTGGGTCGGCTCAAACAGGGTGGCCACTATCTGCCTCCAAGCCATCAACGTCACTCCCAGATCATCCGCCTCCATATCCACTGCCTCGCTCCACACCACTGTCTCCGCTTCCACCCATTTCTGGAAATCATGCCACCATACTTCCATTCGCGGTCTGTGTGTTGCTTTCCAGCCCATGGAAATTCTACGCTTGGCTAGTATATATGCCAAGTCCTTCAATTTGCTTACATGTTTCATTTTACGTGGTCTGGGAAACCCTCCAATCATGCACACCCACATAGATCCCACATCCAGTTTGATCCCTTTTTCATTCAAGCGCTGGGCTACCTCCTCTCAAAACCTTCCTATTTCTGGGCTTGCCCAAAACATGTGTATCAATCCCCCGTTCACCTCCCCGCATTTAGGACATGATTGTATCCCGGCATTCCTGAATCTCGCAATCCTTTGAGGAGTCATGTATGCCCTATGGCTAATATACAGCTGGATTTGCTGTAACCTCGCATTCCTATACACTTTTTTGTGATATCGCTGGGCTCTTACCCACAGCCCATCTTCCATAGGCTCCCCCACCTCCTCTTCCCAGTCTCGCCTCAGTTGGAGAACCTCCCTACCGACCTTGGACATAAGTAGTTCGTAAATCCTGGAAACCTCGTGTCCCCCATCTGACACATCATACATCGTTTCTATGGTCGTGTCGGGTTGACCCCCCAACATTTCACCTGCCCACCTGCCTTTCACTATATGCACTAGCCTGGTGTAAGTGATGTGTTGACCCCTATGCAACCCGGTATCTTCCACCAACGTGTCAAATTCCAGCACCTCCCCTCTTGCCAGACATCCCCCAGTGTTGCTATGCCCCTTGGTTCCCAGAGCTTACGTATCACTGCACGTAACTGTACATCTACTCCACTCAGGGCCACTAGCGGTATTTGTGGGGAACATGGTGCAGGACATCCCATGGCCCGGCATGATTTTTGCCATACTTGATCTCCCACTTCCAGCATCCCCTTGCTCCTCTTCTGCTGAGATTTTGGCAACCAAATCCATTCTTTCAGATAACACGGGGAGCATTCTGCCTGTAACAGCCTAGATTCGGGGGTCGGGTCGTCTGACAACCACCTGGCCACATATTGTAGTTGACTAGCTAGAAAGTATAGCTCGAAGTTCGGCAACCTAATGCCCCCCCCCTATCGTGTGTGTTTTGCAGTTTCCATAATGCTATCCTGTTTCTAGTGTCATGCCATATAAGGCCCCTGCACATGCTCTGGAGTTTGACAAAGAACCGCTTGGGTATGATGTAGGGTATATTAGTGCAATAACCTCAGCAACACCACCATTTTCAACAATGCTACTCTCCCCATGATAGTCAGGGGGAGCCTGGCCCAAAACCTCATGCTGTGTTCAATGTTAGTTACCGCCCTCTCCGTGTTATTTATATGTTCCACCTCGGCCGTGTGATATACTTCAATCCCCAGGTATCTAAAGGTCACAGTCTCCCACTGTATCTGGAGGACCGGCAACTCCTCTCGTGGTACCCCTTTGTACCTACCCAGGGGGAATATAAACAACTTGTTAGGGTTCACTGTAATACCAGAGTATGCCGCCAACCTATCCATCACTTCCAGGACAAACTGTAGATTCTCCTCGGGGTAGATCAGGTACAGTAGCATATCATCCGCGTACATGGATATCAAGTGTTGCCCACCTTTCGTGGGGATACCTACTTCCCCATACTGTTGCCTCAGATATGTCACCAGCGGCTCCAGCGCTAAAATGAATAACATTGGGGACCATGGGCACCCCTGTCTGGTACCTCTGCCAAGTTGCCACCGATCTGAGATAATGGCACCCGTCTTGACTCTTGCCAATGGTGCGCTGTACAACAGCTGCACCCACCGCAAGTATACCGGCCCCATCCCGTATCCTTTCAAGGCTGCCTTCAGCCAGGGCCATTTGACTGAGTCAAAGGCCTTCACTGCATCAAGTGATATTATCGCAACCGCCTGTGGGTCCTCTACTGTCTGTTCAATTACGTGATGGAGTCTCCTTAGGTTATCCAATATGTGCCTGTGCGGGACATATCCTGTCTGGTCGGGATGTATGAGTCCCCTATAGCCAGGCACAGCCTATACGCAAGAACTGCAGTAAGAATTTTTCTATCCTGATTAAGCATGGACAGCAGTCTATACGACCTGCAATCCATGCCTGGCTTGTTGGGTTTGAGAAGTGGGATAATAATTGCTTCCCTAAGTGACTCCGGCAGTACTCCCACCTCTAACGCTTCCTTGAACATTTCTAGCATCGGGGGGAGCAATTCCGCTTTGTATGTTTTAACTCACTAGGGAGTCCGTCCGCTCCGGGGACCTTACCAGTGGGCAAGAGTTTTATTACCTCCTCCAGAGAGATCGGGGCCTCAATTCCCTCTATATCTGACGCTCCTAGTTTGGGAAGGCCTATGTCTTCCAATGTTTCAACTATGTCTGGCTCCGTCTCCCTTCCCGTGTCCTCATATAGTCTTTGATAAAACTCTACAAACCCCTCATTCACTTCATGCTGCGTGTCCAGAATCTGTCCATCTGCGCCCCCAAATGGCCCTAATCGGCTGCCTAGGATGCTTGTTCTTATACAGCCAGGGTTATAACCTACCTGGCTAACCACCCCGCATAACCTCTCCCAGTAATCCTCACACTCCCGCCGCAACAGCCTAACAGTCTCTGGCCCTCCGGGGGAGTCCTCGACCTGCCACATAAATTCTTCCAACTTCTTTTCTGCTATGCCCAGCCGTCTAGTGATCTCACCCTGCAGCCCTCTGGATTTAGCTATTGCCGCTCCTTCCTCAGGTCTTCTCTGAACATTGCATCTTTCAATGCCTCTGCCCTGAGTCTCCACGTGGGAATCCGTGCTCTAGGTGGCGCGTACTGCCATTCCACTATTAGTGGCGAGTGGTCCGAGAGGACTCTTGCTTTATATTCTGAGCACACTAGCTCCCCAAGCAATTCCGACGTGGAAAACACATAGTCCAATCGGGTATATAGATCATCTGGCGCCGCATAATGGGAGTACTGTCTGTCTCGTGGGTGATGCGTTCTGCATACATCCTTCAAGTGAAATTCCCCGAGTAGGGTTTGTAAGGCCTCAGCCGCCGGGGTCAGCTTCAAACGCTCATCATCAGATCTACCTATGGTGGGGTCCAATGTGCAATTGAAGTCCCCTCCCATATAACCGCACCTCCCATGTATGGACTGAGCTTACTATAGCAGTTCCTAAAATAGCCTACTGTGTCCTGGTTCGGGGCGTATATGTTAATAATACTCACTTCTCTGTTCTCCACAAAACCCTTTATCATTACCGCTCTTCCATCTGCTTCAATAATGGATTGTATTAGTTTGAAAGGGACATGTGGCACGATCCATGTAATCACCCCCCCTGGCATATGCTGAGTAGGTCGCTCCCCATGTTGTGCCCTTCCATTTCCTACCCACAACCTCCTGCTTCTTCGTCGTTAAGTGGATTTCCTGTAACAGGGCAATATCAATCCTCTGTCATTTAAGGTAAAGCATTATTTTGTTCCTTTTCATATAACTATTGAGTCCCCTGACATTCCAGGTAACTATCTTCAGGTTCCCCATCTCATCCATATTCCGCCTCGTCCTTCGCTCTCCTTACAGTCCTCTGCACACCCAACAGCGCATAGGCGGAAGTTCGTACCTTGACTATCACTACCACAACAAACCTCCCAACTCCCCTCCCACCCTCCAACCATCTCGTGCCCCAACTGCCCCAAACCCTCAACTACCCCTCTACCCTTAACCCCTCCCAACCCGAACTGGTGCCCAGCTCCACCCCTGGATCTCAGGCTAACCCGCATCTAGCCCTTTCCTGGCGCTGCCTTTACCAGGGACACAGAAGGGGATATAATGCTACTGGTGACTCTACTGATCTATCTATTGGGGAGGGGTCACATAACCCTTACAACTCCATATGTTACGCTGCAATTTGCTGTACACGGCGACTTAACTCTGGCAGCATTCACAACTATATTCCAGTCCACAAAAGTCTGCACATTGATTATTAGAATATCCCAGCCACCTTAAACTTAGACTAACTTATCAACATTATAACGCAGGTTCACTTATCCTGCCCGCTTCGTTCTGGACCTTCTGCTTCTGCTGGGCTGCCCTGAGCATCTAGCCAGTGCACCGCCTCCTCAGGTGTCTCGAAGAAGATAGCTCTGCCCTTATGTAGGACCTTTAGTTTCGCCGGGTATAAGAGCATGTATTTGAAGCCAGCTGCTCTCAGGCGTCGTTTAACTGCCACATAATTAAAGCGTTGCCTCTGTACCAAGATGGTGTAATCCGGGTATGCAGTCACTGTTGCGGAAGCTCTGCATATCGTTCCTCCTTTATGAAAAAATTCCAGGATCTTTTCCCTGTCTCTGTAGTTCAGGATCTTGGCAATGATGGCTCGAGGAGGGGCACCCGGGCGCGGTCTCCTGACCTGCGCTCTATGTGCCCTTTCCACTGCAAATCCCTGGGAAAGCTCACCCGCACCTATTTCCTGGATCAGCATGTTCTCCACGTAGTTTGTCGGGTCAGGGCCTTCTTACCCCTCCGGCAACCCCACCATGCGAATGTTGTTGCGTCTTACCCGTCCTTCCGCCTCCTCTGCTCGGTCCTCTAAGTGGCGCACTTGTTGTTGCAGTATGTGGACCTCCCTGGCATTAACGGTGCTAACCTCCGTGTTGGTTTTCACCGCACTTTCCGAGCCGCTTGTTCTGTCTGCCAGGGCCCTCACATCCTGACGCAATAGGCCAACGTCTACTCCGACTGTATCTATCTTAGTCTCCAGCGCCACCTGTATCTCTGCCATGGCGACGTCTTGGCGAAAATGTCCATTGTAGGTTGTTTCCCTTTTGCTTTGCCCCCCTTGAGCGCCATTTCGTCGGCCCCTCGTCCGTCAGGCATGTTTGCCTCTCAGAGTCCGGTGGTGCCACTTATCCACTGCTATGCTGGCCGCGAGGCGCAGCTCCGCGCTGCAGGATGTCTCTGCAGGCCTCTACTTTCTTTGGCTCTATCCACTGTCCGGGGTCCGCCCCTGTCTCAGAGCTTGCGTATTTCTCGTTGCTCCTTGTCCATCAGTTATGCAGCAGGGCACCTCCCCTCGTCAGCACCAGTTCAATAAGGTCTGCAGTCTATGCCTAAGGGGGTTCGCTGGGCCCGCACCCGGTAGATGCCAGCGGGGCACCTCTTTTGCTTCCACCAGTGCCCAGAGGCCACAGGCTGCGTATCACGCTTCGTAGCCCTTATTTACATGCTCCGGCCCCCTCCGCTCCACACCCAGCACACCTGTATCAGTATGGTGTGATCACTTGCAATCTCGGCCACAGTAGCCTCAATATTCCGCCCCAGGTGACGCAGGGCCCAAGCAGCCTGTGTTATATGTTGCGCCAGGAGGGGTGCACAAGTCCAGCAGTGAGGGCTCACCGTGCCCCAGTATCTGTCCGTAGCCTTGGCTCTCAATGCGCTGCTGCGGGCACTGGAGTGGGGGTGGTGAGGGCGTCCCTACTTGATATGAGATTATCGCAATGTCTTCCAGGGCCCTTCTGCCCACTGCCCTCCCCATGTGCAATTGTTCTCCAGCTGCCACTCTGCCCTGTGTCGTGCAGAGCTCTCTGCCCGCCCAGCCACCTTCCCGTGTCTCGGTGCCGTGTGGACGACACCGTGGCAGATGGCCGAACGTCTTGATTCCTGGGGTTCCCATCCACTATGCAGCAGTTTCTGTTTGCTGGCTCCTGCCAGTCTGCTTTCTGCATGCAGGGCGTCTGCCACCTGCACCTTGTTCCTCATCCGATGTTATGTAGGATCCTTTACCTACATGCAGCTGGGCGGGCACTGTCGGCGCTCCTGTTCTTTATAGTTATTATAGCTGGCAGCTCTCGCCACTGTGCTCCTTCCCCGGGGGCTGTCCGCGCCTCCAGGTGCTTATTTTCACCGAGTCGGGTCTCCTCCGGGTTACTGGGCTTCCAGTGTCTGATTACAGGGGTGCCAGCTCTTCCAGGATTTCGGGCCGCGTCATGCCCACCGTTGTTTTCCGGAGAGTGGGGTCCTCCAGCTGTCTGCCCTTCATGTCTGCAAAGTCGGTGACACGTTAATAAAGGTTCGCCCTTCATTTGCTCGTAGTTCCCGCGCCCCTTTCATTTACACTCTTTCTTCCTCCCTGCTCATGCTCCACGTGTTCAGCCGGCCGTCTGTGCTTTTTAATCCTAGCTTACGGCTTCGGCACACCGTGTGCATCCGGATCGATGTCTGGTGTATGGGAGCTACCAGGAAAAACAGCCTACTCCATGGCTGCCAAGCCACGCCCCCCGTTGGCCACCAATAGTTCCTTTAAATTTTAGCTAAAGTTTTTGCAATCCCAGGATGACCTTCCCCTAGAGATTCATGGTAATTTGAGATTACTTGTTCCTGTAGTTCTTTACTGGGTAAATAAAGGCGCCCTCGAAAGTATGGCAGTTGATTCGCAACTGTATGGTGTTCGCTTTGGGTAGACCAATCTTGCAAAGTATTTGCATCTATTAGATGCAGAATTTCCTTTTGGATGTCGTCCAAGGTCAGAGATGTAGTAATTCCCAAGATTCTTCCCCCTGGGATTATGGCTACTGGATCCGGGGTTGAGTATGCATTTTCATCTACGCCGATACAGGAAAAGAGCGTCAGCTTTTCCGTTCCGACACCCAGGGCGATATGTAATCACAAAATCATATTCGGCAAAGAATAGGGCCCATCGGAGCTGGCGAGATGACTGGGCTTTTGCTGTCTTTAGGTACTGCAGATTGCAATGATCACTGTGACGGTGTGTTTTGCTCATAGGAGGTAATGCCGCCAAGCTTCAAAGGCTGCTTTAATGGCCAAGAGTTCTTTGTCTGTCACGGCGTAATTTAGTTCAGGTGCTGAGAATTTTCGCGACCAAAAGGCCACTGGATGAAGTTGACCCGTCTCAGGATCTTTTTGGGAGAGAACTGCCCCCATTGCGAGACTGGAAGCATCGGTTTCAACCACATACGGGAGATCTGGGCAAGGCTGTTTCAGGATCAGGGCTGAGGTAAATCTTTTTTTCAATTCCTGGAAGGCCTTTTCCGCTTCATCCGACCATTGAAGCGTTTATTCTTTTGCAGTAAGGATGTGATTGGATGCACAATTTGAGAAAAACCCAGACTGAACCGGCAATAAAAGTTTGCAAAGCCAAGCATACTCTGGACTCCTTTTATTGATGTTGGAGAGGGCAAATTGAGGATGGCATCCACCTCATGTGAGTCCATATGAACACCTCAGGGAGTTAAAACAAATCCAAGAAACTCAACTTCGGTGACATGGAAGGAGCATTTTTCCAGTTTAGCGTATAACTTATGTTGCCAGAGTTTTTCAAGGACAGCGCAAACATGTTTCGCATGGTCTTGCTTGGAAGCGGAGTACACCAAAATGTTGTCAATGTACACTAAGACGCAAACCTCAATCAGTTATCGTAAAACGTCATTAATGAAGTACGTACATATTTGGTGCGGAAGGCGGTTTTCCATTCATCTCCTTTTTTAACTCATACAAGATGATACGCCCCTCCGAGGTCCAGCTTGGTATAAATCTGAGTGTCTTTCACCTGATCCAACAGTTCAGGGATAAGAGGTAGGGGATAACAATTTCTTTACAGTCACTTGGTTCAATGCACGGTAGTCTATACAAGTCCTTAAATCTCCCTCCTTTTTAGGTACGAAGAATAAGGGCGAGGCCGCCAGGGATTTGGATGGACAGATAAAACCGTTTGCCAGATATTGGTCCAGATACGTTTTTTAAATGGAGATTTTCAGGTTCAGTGAGTGCATAAATTCGACCGCAAGGAATCTGTGCGCCTGGTACAAGATCGATTTGGCAGTCATATGGTCTATGGGGCGGCAGGGTATTGGCTTGATCCTTCTGGAAGACATTCTGAAAATCTTGGTATTACTGGGGTAGTGTGCTTGTTAGACCCATGATGACTGTTGCTACTTCTGAGGTAGGTTTTTTTTCTTTTCAGGCAAGGATTCTTCTATTTTATAACATGTATGAGCACATTCATCAGAGAAGGTCAACCTCTTAGCACGCCAGTCAATGTGAGGATTATGTGTTTCCAACCACTGCATTCCTAGAATTATTTGAAATTGTAGAGCCTTGATTAGATCGAACACAATGGCTTCCCGATGCCCGTCTTGGCATAAAAGTGTCCTCTCTGCCGTTGAGTGCGTTACAGAGTCTGAGGATATCTCCGTTCCATCGACAGTGGTGACCATTTCAGTTGTTGCCTTCTTGCAAAGAGGAAGATCCATCCTTGATGCTAATTCTTGTTCCATATAGTTACCAATTGCTCCGCTGTCAATGTATGCTCTGACCGCATGCATGCGAGATGGTTGTTGGCGACTGATTAGAATAATTGGCAAGGCTAGGTGCGAGGTCTGAGAATCCTTCTTTATGATAGACAAACGGACCTCTACGCTTGTCGGGTGTGGAAGTTTCCCGTCTCCGGTTCTGCTTCAACCTTGTCAGCGACCCCAACTGCCTTCTTGGGTGGTTTCAATGGACATTCGCGAAGGAAGTGGCCGGCATTCCCGCAATACAAACACAATTGTTGTTGTCTCCTTTTGTCTCTTTCGGTCTTGGATAATGGTCCTCAAACTCCTCCAATCTGCATAGGTTCAGACATGTCGGTTGGTTTTGAAACATTTTCCCTAGGGCGCACATAAACCCGATTTTTCATTTTAGCTCGATCAGCTTTTTTCGATCCTGCAGTCTGTGGTCTAATTGCACCACCAGGTTAATATATTCCGCACAGTATCTTGGAGGATTTACCACTTGAGCCAAAACATCTTTTAGTTCACCTCTCAATCCACGATGGAAAATTGTTGTTCTTTTGTTTTCGGGCCAACCAGTTTCAACTACCAATCTGTTGAAGGTTGTGATATGTTAACAGATCTTGGTTCCCTTGATGCAAAGATAGAAGTTAATTGTCTAATGCTTGACCTTGGGTGTGCCGAGCAAACAGCTTCTCCATTTCTTGTTGAAACCTCTGGAAGTCCCGCAGAAGAAGGTCATCCTGATTAACAAGTGGTACCGACCAGTCCGCAGCGCTGCCCCTCAGATAGGAAAGCACAAAAGCAACCCTCGATTGATCGTTTGGAAAAGCTACAGGTCTACAAATGAAATGAAGGTGGCACTGGTTCATGAAAACCACATATCTTTTTGGGTCTCCAGTGAAACGTTCAGGAGGAGCCAAAGGAACGGCCCCCGGAAGAACCACCTGTACGGGGTTACTTGACGGAGCTGGAATTGATGGCCCGATTCCAGGTAATGATGTTTGAACAGCCTGCGACTGAAGTAATTGTCTGGTTAGTTCATCCGTGCGATCTTTAGTCACAATCAGCTCTTTTTTTAGAGCACTTGTTTCCTGCCGAGCAGAGTGCACCTCAGCCCTGAGTTGTCCCAAAAGCTGGGCTAATTGGTCAATCTCAGATGTTTCCATGATGCCCAGGTAGAGAATGTTATGGAGGCTTTGCATTCGGTTACGCTCACCTGGCCTCCACAAGGGCGTTGCACGAAGCTGAGCGATGGACGTCTGCATGCGTCTCTTCCTGTCCCACTGCTTCACTCACGCTTGGGCGCTATCCTAAAAGGATGAACAGAGAAGTTAACTTGCTCCCTCAAACCTCCAACCGCTTCCCTCTGTGCTTAGGTCTCACCTTAGGTATTTTAACGATGGGCTCTCCATCATGCGTCTGAATGCAGGGGCGCTTTAATGTTCTTAGGCACTTTCACTGGATCTAGTTCCTTCACTGATCCTACAGCCTGTAAGTGGAATCCAGACCAGCGGTGACGCTGTAAGTCTTGGTACCAATTGGTTCTTGGTAACTGTTTTTGCTTATTGTGTTTCTTCTTGTTGCCAAAGTTTCACTATTGTCCTTATTATTTTGCAGGAGCAGTCTTGGAGATGCCAGGTTAAGCAATGGACTCCTAAATGCGGTGCTGAGCAATATTTATGCAGGTGGGTGTTAGCGCATGAGCGCGGCGTCGAGATGTATTTTAAAATGGGTATTTTTCTATTGCGCCGCTAACCTGGTGTCTCTTCTTCCTTCCTCTGCAGGTGCGGTGATGCTCCGGAGCGGCGACCGTGTGGACCGTGTGGACTGCTTCGATAGAGATGACTGATGACTCCGGGTAAGTTTTTGTTCTCCTTTTTTGTCTCCTTTCTGCAGGAGGGCGGTGGTCCTCAGGAGCAGTAGGAGAGAGAGGCGTTCTGATCGAATTGGAAAGACTGCTTCTCTCAGATAAGAACTTAACTAGTGTTCTTCTTGTTTTTCCCTTTTTCGACTTGCTGATGGTCTGTGGTTCCCGATGAAGATAACAGGGTGTGGCTGAAGTCCAGGTAAGGAGGAGCAGAGCTGGCACGGTGAGCGTTAAGCTGCAATAGTGCAGAATAACGCAAAGCGTGTTCTGCTCTTTGGGTGTGGTTTATACAGCCCACGTAAAGTAGTTCCAGGCCCAGCCACACCCTAGAAACTAGATTGCATAGCTCAGTTCTTCAGGACTTCGCTATGTGTGCCTGCATGTTCACTGGAACCTCATTCCATGTGGTCAAATAGTATGAGCATGGTGCCAAAGGCGCCAGGATGGCTCCAGGAGAGCCTCTGATAACGTTGTGTGGTCTTTAAAGCCTCAGTGGAAGCCTGAAACTTGGGAAGGCTGGTTTGGCCCTGGGGACATGCATCATGACAAGAGGCTGCTCACAACCACGAATCTCCCGCTATTGCAGAGAATGTCAAGAAAGCCAACTGAAAAACCAAACTGTGGTCCCCAAAGCTCCTGTGCAACTGATGCCCTTGATCCAGAAGCCCTTCCACCAAGTAGGGATGGATATCGTAGGCCCATTGCTGCTATCCAGCTGTGGGCATAATTATCTCCTGGTGATCGAGGACTACGCCACACAGTATCTAGTGGCATTTCCATTATGGAACATAATCACAACATTTGTATGCACCGCTTGTATTCCCTTTATGGCACGGGTAGGAATACCCAAGGAAATCGTGTTGGATCAAGACACCAACTTCACGTCACGGCTTGTGCAGCAGGTTTGTCAGACCTTATATACCAACCACCTAAAGACAGCCATCTACCACCCTAAAATGGATTGCCTAGTGGAGAGGTACAACCAGACAATTAAACACATGTTGTGGAAGACCCTGCGTGTTACCTGCCAGGATTGGGATAGAGTGGTTCCCTTAATCCTAATGACCTTAAGAAATACTCCCCAGTCATCCACTGGGTTTTCTCCATTCAAGCTTCTGTTTGGAAGAAAATTTGGTTGTTGCTTGATTTACTCAAGGACAAGTGGGAGGAACAGCCGGCTTAAGAAATTACCATGACAGAGTATGCGAACAAGCAATAGCACAGAAGAATCTGCAAAAAGCACAGAAGCTGCAGGAGGAATACTATAACCTAAAAACGCATCTGCGTACCTTCCAGGCAGGAGACAAGGTAATGGTTTTACTACCGACAACCGTAAAAAAAAGTTCATAGCCTCCTGGAAGGGGCCTTAGCCAATAGAAAAGGTCCTAGGCTCAGTAAAGTACAGAGTACGACAAGACAACAGATGCCCTGCACTACAGACCCACCATGTGAAACTGCTTAAGAAAATGTGAGGAACCCACACCAATCGTTGCTCTTACTACGCCTGAACCCACAGAACTGTGGTAGATGCACCCTAGATTGATCGACTGTGCAATCAATGATGTACACGTAAACCCTCTGCTGTCAGTTAACCAACGCCAAGAAATGCAGCAGCTACTGCACAAGTACAAGTGCATTTCATCACAACCAGGGAAAACTGACCGAAGCATATCACGTGATACAGATCCTATCCAACCAGGTAGTTCAAAAAGACCAAACTGTATTCCTGAGGTCCGAATCGAGGGGGTGGAGAACGAGGTAAAATCCATGTTGGATTTGGAGGTGAGAGAACCATCCACCAGTCACTGGTGCTCACCCATAGTGCTAGTACCAAAGCCAGACAGCTCTATATGCGTTTGCATGGATTTCCAACATCTGAACAGCATCTCTCGCTTTGACGCATATCCTATGCAGCGTATTGATGATCTTTTGGAATGACTGAGACGGGCCCGATTTCTCACTACCATAGACCTGACCAAAGGGTATTGGCAAATACCTTTAAGTAATGAAGACCAGGAGAGGACCGCTTTTGCCACCCTTAGCGGTTTGTACCAGTTCACCGTACTACCCTTTGGTCTACATGGGGCCCCAGCAACATTTCAAAGACTGATGGACAAATTGCTCCGCGGCCATAGTGCATATACGCTGCCGTCTATTTGAACAACAAAGTCGTTAACAGCGTATCGTGGGAGGAATATCTCCATCATCTGAGCTGGCCGTGGCAACCCTGCAGTCCACAGGACTGCATGTCAACCAGTGAAAGACCAGAGAGGCTGCCTCTCAGACCAAATACCGGGGGTACCAGGTCAGCAGTGGTACGTTTGAGGCCACAAATGATTAAGGTTGAAGCTATTCATAGCATCTCGTTCCAGTCCACAGTTAAACAAGGAGGCCTTTCTGGGATTTGGTGGGTATTACCGGAGGTTCATTCCCGCCACTTCAGTTACGGATCTACCGAAGAAGGCATCAGCCTTCCAAGCACTGAAGACCAGTCTGGTGACCAAAGCTGTCCTGCATTGTCCGTACTTTTCCAAACCCTTTTTTCTTTATATGGATGAATGAAGTATTGGGATGGGAGCCATGCTGTTCAAAGGCCAAAGGGATGAGGAACACCCCAGGTTTTTCATCATTCGTAAGCCGCTCCCACAGGAAACCAGATATGCCACCATTGAAAAGGAATTTCTTGCAGTGAAATAGGCGATGGAGTCATTGTGCTACTACTTATTTTGCTGTCATTTCACACTCTTCAATGATCATGCTCTGTTGGTTTGGTTGAGCTGCCATAAAGACACTAATCCCAGGGTGCTTCAGTGATTTTGGTTCTTACTACTTTTTTCGTTCACCCCGATACACGTACCCGGTCGTCGTCTGGCTCAGGTGGATATTATGTCTCGTTCTGCCTCCCTGCCCAAAAGTCAGGGCTTGGTGAATGGGGTGTGTGCTGACATCAATGCAGCAGCAGGAGCTGCCGTGCTGGCGAAGATACCAGGAGAGTAGCAGCCACTGCAGCAGTAGCCGAACTGGGGCCGGCTTGAAGGGCGGGAGTTGCCGCCAAACTTGCTGGCAGAGACACCAGAGCAGGAGCTGCCGGAGCAGCATGAGGGGCACCGAACACATCACGGAAAGCCAGGATGAGCCAAGAAAGCTGTTCCACACACCAGAAGAAAGCAGTTAAAGTCAGGGGAAAACACCTGTAAATTCGGGACAACGCTATGGATCAAAGGCAAGTCAAGAGACCTGCTACCACCTTACATGGCCAGTGTACAACTACAGCCAAACCATGCAGGCAGGTTGAAAAGGGGGATTGGTATCAGAAGCTGCTCTTTTCTATGTACAGAGGGGGTTGGAACTTCCTGGACCAATGGCCAATATGGAGAGGGTAGGGGATTTAAAGGAACTGTCTGCTAAGAGGGAATTGTATATTCATTTTGTCAGTCTTTGACGGAGGAGGTGGTGTGGGGCGAGCAGTGCTTCACCTGGGCATACTGAGATTAGGACAAGAAGTGAAGAAGAGTATCAAGGACATGTCACGGAAGTAGACTGACGGATGACGGCGTGGAGAATAGAAAGACTACAATAAAGTGTGAGACACCTGACGGTGTCTCACCCGCTAGTCCCTGGGGATCTGTCATCCAGGTGGCCAGGACACGGCCATTGCTTTTGGATACAGTTCCTGTGGGTGGACCAGTGTGGGAGAATCACCTGGATGAGGGGTCTTTGGGGAGTGGAAGTGGGACAACGGACGGTGAGACGCGGTATCCCTTTTCCCTGTAATACCTTTTCCCCATCCTACCAGGTAGGATATTTAGGAACCCAACCCACCTGCCTCCCTTCACAACACAAACACTTTCTCACAGATAGCTCACTGTGAGAGAAAATGGACTAACACCTGTAAGGAAGGCATGGTATCAAAAGTAAGACAGACACAAGTGACCACAGTTCAAGGGTGTTTATTGAAGTTTCAACAAGGGTGTGATAAACACCTATCTAATCCTAAATCTACAGATGGCAGCAAGCTACGACCATCAAATAATAATAATGCAGTCCTAGTGGAGGCTTGTCAAAATAAAAATGGGCCTATACTAAAAAAACCTATTGCCAATCCACACTGCTAAATAAAAATAGTGTGGGGTGAAGTTCATGAAAAAGAAAGATGTGTTCACAAAATGATAAATCAGGATAATTCAGCCGTTGGCCTCCCTTCCCCACGTTTTCAGCCAGGGCAAGCCGGTTCACTCGAGCAAAGCGCACACTCTGGCTTCTGCGGCACGAGGATACAGGTCAATCTTCACAGTTCAGGAACTTCTGGGTCAAAGCTTCTTTACTGCATACGTTTCTAGACTTGAAAGGACCTGCTGTGCAAAAACAATATGTAAACGTTCTTTTCCTTTCAGCTGTATTCAAAGTTGGATGTTCACCCTGGATCCCCCTCAGCCGGGCTCAGATCCTTCATAAACCAATGTCCACAGAATTCTTTCTCGGGTGACTCACGGTTCATCCCTGATCCCCCTCTGCCAGGCTCAGATCCCTTTCTTTCAGTCAATTAGTCTCCCTTAGCCGGACTCGGACCAATTTCGATTTACCTTAAACTACTGAAGACTTTCGAATGTGCACAGGGTTTAGCTTGACCCATTGCATGACCACTTTGATTCCATTATTCCTTTTTCCCACACTCGGCATCCGTTGGATACCTGACAGACTTTCGAATGAGCGCCCACATGGCACCGGACCACTCTGTGTCAGGTATCTTTTGTTGGCCGCCCAAAGTTCAGAATGTAAAGTTCAATTACTCCTTTGATTCCAATTATATTCACATCGCTCTTTGCAAACGCCTCACACACTGTTCTCTATGTACAACGTTACTGCTTGCAACCTTGGTTCAAAACACATGCTGGTTTGCTATCAGTCTCTCCGACTGGCCAGCTGTGCTAACTTTTCTGATGCAGTTTTGTTGTAGAAGTCAAGGACAGTACCACGGTGGCAATCGCTCCTCCCCACCTTGGTTATCGACACGGGAGAGCCCTGGGTACCTCATACACACTGCAGGTTTGATCAGCCTTAGTTCCTAGTCTTCGGTTTCTTACTTTCCAGGGCTCATGGAAAGAACAGTCTTTAGAAGTCATGGGTACTTCCAACCTTGCGACTCTCTGGTCTTGCCGTCTTTCTCCTTGTATTAAACTGCCATCTTGGAACTGCTGTTTTCTCGTGTGGTTTGCCTCACTCCGTGTGCTTACATGCTCTGCCTTTTATCCATGTGGGGAAGTGTGATGGAGGTCAGGTGTGTGTAATAATCTGTAATTGCCTGACCTTGCCTGTCTATGGTGTGGGACATGTCAGGTATACAGCTCTGGTGTTAATTCATTGTTGCTCACAGTGAACTGTATGTGAGAAAGTGTTTGTGTCGGAAAAGAGGGTGGGAAATTCCTAGGTATCCCACCTGGTAGGATGGGGAGAGGGTGTTATTGAGAAGGGGATACCACATCTCACCCTCCAGTCTCCCACTTCCACTCCCCGAGGTCCCCCCGAGGTCACCCTCATCCAGGTGATCCTCCCGCACTGGTCCACTCCCAGGAACTGGATCCAAAAGCGATGGATGTGTCTTGCAGGGATCTGGGGATCTTTGACAACCTTACTATTGATCCCCCTGCTATCCATTCCGACCCCCCAGGGCTCCTGCCAGCTACTGCTCTGCTTTTTGTAATGCTGCCTCCACCTGCTTGTGGGCCTTGTTCCAAATGGCTAAAATCGTCGGATCTTTGGTGGCGTACTCAGGTTTCCCTGATGTCCCTTTCCCATCTTCCATTGAGGGGAGGGAAGAAACCTGAGGGTTGGTGTATCTTAGAGCAAGCTGTAAAGAGTAGGACCCATATAGGTGTGGTGGGGCGGTAGATGATTTGCTCAGCTGGGTGGACCGCTCTGCCACAATTATCAAAAGCACTCGCTTCTTTCACAAATATTTTCCATAAATCAAGTATGCTCTGCCTATTTTTCAACTGTTTCCCTTTATAGGTTTACAATAAATGTGTGCATAGGTTCTAATACAATCTTGTCGTGCGTGCCCTTTTCGGGCCATGGTTTAAACAATTTACCCACAGTTCTCCGAACCTATTCCTTATGATACTTCAAAATCTTGTCTGTAGTTTGCGGAAACGCTTTACACATATACTCGAATGGCCTCTCCATACCGTTATAATGCTCTAACCGATCTAAAAATAAAGTCTGATAACACTGCTTCCCTTAACAGAAACGCCAAACATTTCTATTTTCAAAACTCACAATGCTAATAACTGATCTGATTAGTAACACAACTACTAACGTCATTTAACAGCAAACTCTGTCATAAAACAACTGCTAACACTATCTGACTCCAAAAACCTTCCTCTACACAGCTACTAACAATACCTGGCAACAAACACCTCTTATATATCCAATTGTTTTCAATACCCAACAACAAAACACCTTATTTACACAATGGTCAATAATACCTGCAACAGAACGCATTTATTTACACAATGATGTAGAACCTTACTCTGTCCCCTTACCTCGAGACATGGGCATTCAAATCTCTTCACATGTCATTGCCAGCTGAAAGGAGCTTCACCACAATGATTTGTCACAATACCGTCTTTCCCCGCTAAAGGGGAGAGTCTCCACACTACTTTGTCACTAAACAACATAGGGCCTCATCACGAGTTTGCCGGTAACCCTTAAATCCGGTGGTCGCGCTATTACTGCTGGATTTAAGGGTCCGCCAAATCAGGGCTTCAGCGGATTTCTCGCCAGCTCTGAGCTGGGGAGAAATCTGCCGAAAATTCGCACTATTACCGCCGGCGGGAAATCCGCTGGCGGTAAGAGCGCGAAAATTCCCCATTGAGCCCAATGGGGAATGGGGCATTCCCGAATGGGCTCAGTGGGGAATGGGGAATTCCATTACCGCCAAACCCGTGATCCGGCGCTAATAGGTTTGGCAGTAGGGCTAATACCGCCAGCGGTAATACCGCCGGCGTTACCGCCAAAGTTGTGATCAGGCCCATAGTCTTTACTCTTTACAGGGGAGATTCACATCAATAATTCGTCAATACACATGCAATATTATACAATGTTATCTTTCCTCATTAAGAGGAGTTGCCCCACAATACTTCATCAATTCATAAGCAATAGCAATTCACAAGCAATGACAAACTGTCAAAAACACGGTATTATACAAAACATGCACCCAACTTACTATGTGTCCTCCGAGGTCCCCCCACCCAAATGCCATGCCTACGTCAACAGCCTGCACAGCCCTGGCCCCAAATCGGAAACCAGGCAGACCTTTGGAGAAACACAGCGTCTGCTCACCTCTCCATGTGGTGTGCGCACAAACTGATTTTGTGAGGCAGGCACCATGGACCGAGACATACGGCAGATGTCAGGGTCACCATTTGTAGACCCTCAAGAAAATCCAAACAATGATGAGAGGGCCCGAATTGTAGAAAACACAACCTTAATGCAAGTGCGATTGACGGCAGGGATTCAGCAGGTCCCGGAACACCGCAAATGTGAAAGCTCTCGACACACCCACATCAAACAGTAGAATTTAAAGACGAAAACCACAAAATTAGAATACATTTGTGTACAATCTAAACATTACCGCATTCTAATCATCCCATCCAGGGGAGTTGCTAGGTCTGGAAAAGACCCGGGGCTAAGCTGATGTCGGAACTGTTGGGACTGGGGGCTAGCTGGTCTTTTGGCTGTAGCTCCCGAGATTCTATCCGGGGCTACAACCAAAAAATCGGGGGCTATAGCCCCCTTAGCCCCCCCCTAGCAACGCCCCTGCCATTGGCTCCTGCTTATATAAAACCTAAATCAGCATAAATTGCCCTTTACTAATTGGTTAGTACATTGCCCTATTCTGATTGATTAGTACAATAACTGGTTACATTCCGATGTGCATCCCCCGCAGATGACCTAATTATGCGCAGTCAGAACAAAGAGCGAAATCTGCCCTCCTCAACAATAAACTAGATACAAGGCCATTCTTTCCCATGCTGCTTTTCCTGCTGCTCTCCCACCTTAAGGCATGTCCTTGTTACTATTGCATAGTCATCTGCCTATGATTGTATAGTGTGCTGAACTCCCTTGGGAAGGATTTCATGAGAAAGTGTAACAGAGACCTGACTCTTAGAATAATATTGGCTATCCTGCCACGCCCTCTGCAGCCCAAAGGCTCTCTAGTATGCAGCAGAAATGGAATCTAATTTAAAAATGGCAGAGACAATCAAATAACATGGCGGAACCCTCAGAGGCCTACTTCTTGATACAATGGTTACTATTTGTGCTGCTAGCTCACCCTGCCACGTAGTTGCCAGCCCATGGACTCTCTAGAATGAGGCTGAAAAACACCCCAATTTTATAAAATGGCAAAGGGACCCATGTTAATAGTAGTCCCAAACCCTGTATTTTCTTTTACGTTTAGGATGTTACACCTCCCTATTAACAAGGTTTATAGCAGTGGCCCGGCAGCCTACCGGTTCCCCCGGTACCTCTCTCTCTGCAGGGGATGGTGGCGGGGCTCTGCTATCGCTCGGTGTGCTTTCTCATTCCTCTCACTTGCCAGATTCTCATACCCGGTTCCTCATTGGGTTACAACTCTGCACTTGCGCTGGCGGTCAGAAGCTTTCCACGCTTCCTGTACCGGCAATCTCTGTGTCTTTCTTTGGGTATCCTGCCCACCATGCTGTGCTTTTGGTCATGCTACAACTGGATAACTTGTTCCTCTCTACTTCCTCACGATACATTTCTCGCATCGATACACATTGGGCCTCCAGCGTCTCAGTATTGGCGGTTTCTGTCTCGTTGAAAGTCACAGGCTTTGTGACTCTCCTTTTCTCCACCTCCAGAAGGCGTAATTATGTCAGGGAGCTTCTCCTGCACACCAGGTTCTCTACTTTTTCTCCGACTCATCCAAGTTAAATATACATCACTTATTAAAGAGATATCTTCCTTCTCTTTTACAAATTATTTATTTTTGTATTCCATTCAGCCAACCGTAAAGATGTCCCTTTATTTGTTCCAGGAGGTAGTGCCATGGATACAGCTATGGTAGATGGCCTAGGGAGTTCCTCACAGGAACTGGAGTCCTTTATCCAATGGGGGGAGTCTCTCGCGGTGAGGTCCCTCTTGCCTTGACCCCTAGGGAGGGTCTTGCGGAGCAGGCTCACCTCCCTAGCCAGGAACCACCTCATTACTCTCGGGATAGTGACTTTCCATGTTAATGGTGAGTGGTCTATAAGTAACCTGAATTTCCTTACTGTGAGGTAGTACCTCAGATGTACGATGGCCCATTTGAGGGCTAGGGCTTCGAGCTCCACCACAACATAGGACTGTTCTCGGGGGGTGGGGTGGTGGGTGGGGGTTTCCGGCTGGTATGCAAGACTTGATGTTCAACGCCATCATACTCTTGAGAGCGCACTGCACCCAAGCCTACCTTCGATGCGTCTGTTTGCAGAATCAATTCTTCATTAAAGTCTAAAGGACAGGCTGCTGACATAGAATGGCCTTCATGCCTTCAAAGCTTGCTTGGTCTTGTTTATCCCAAACTGGTTTCAGTGGGTGTGAGTTTTTTAGATTAGCCATCAGGTTAGCCGCTAGTGTGGAGTAGTTGGGGATAAAGCTTCTGTAATATCCCTTTAGGCCCAGGAAGGCTCAGAGATCCTGCTTGGTTTTAGGGGCTGGCATTTATTTACTGCTTTTACCTTCTCTGTTTGTGGGGAATGTGCTTACAGTGGACTGGGCCAAGTGACACTCAGTATTCTATCCGTGAGACGTTGAAAGGAGGCAGGAGCTCTGTGAAGACCAAAGGGTAAGGCTTTGAGTGCGAGTTACATTGGTGAAGGTGCAATACCGGCAGGGGTGTTGCTACGTCTGGAAAAGACCTCGGGCTACGCTCATGTTGGAACTGTCGGGGCTGGGAGCTAGCTAGCCTTTTGATTGTAGCTCCTGAGATTCTATCTGGGGCTACAACCAAAAGACCAGGGGCTATAGCCCCTCCCTTAGCCCCCCCAGCAACGCCTCTGAATACCGGGAAAGTGTCACTTGGTCCAGTCCACTGTAAGATATTTCGGAAATTAGACCTACTTTCCTAAGAGCACAGGAGATCGAGTAAAGATGGTGAAAATGCTCTGGCTAGCTGTTACTATGGACCACAATGTCGTCTAGGTAGACACCACAGAAAGCAGCGTATGGTCTCAGTATTCTATCCACGAGACGTTGAAAGGTGGCAGGAGCTCTGTGAAGTCCAAAGGGTAAGACTTTGTGTGTGAGTCTCGCTGGTGACGGTGCAATACGGGGAAAGGGACTGTCTGGTCCCAATCCACATTCTAGCCAGAGGTTGTTTGTTCCAGGTGTAAGGAACTCATGGTGGCAACAGGACAGATGTGGAATCTAGACTAGGCTCTTGCTGACACAACATGTTTTTTCAAAAGAAAGAGCGAGGTAGAGTTCTTTTCTAAGTGCCAAAGATTTAGTATAAGTAAAGGTGCAGGGGAGAAACAGCCCTGGCACAAAGGTTGCAGTATATCGAAATCGAAATGATGCATCAAATAAGTTGTGTCGCATAGCAATTTGCTATGCAATACTGTAGGTTTGCTAATTAAAGTCTTGTATCCTATTGGTAAGGATAACCCTGTCCCCTTCACACCATCTGACTGATCAAAGTCAAACATTAAGAAGTTTCATAACACCTTAAAATGATAAAAGATCATTTTGGATTTTGTATAACTAAAAGTAAGTAATAGGAAACTTTATTTTGTATAACAATAAAAGTCCTTTGTTCAGTTCAATATCATCTTGAGATCCGTGGCTCAACACGGAGCAACATTCACATAATATATTCATGTGTGGATTAAAGAAAAGAAAAAAGATTGTGGATCAACGTGAACATTCATATTATTGAATTTGAAACCTGTTTATTACATCAAGTTAAGTTTACCTTGTTGTAAGGGATTAAGCTCCAACATCCCAAAAATGTTGATAAACTGTAGCATAATCCGAATATATAAAGAAAATATGCACATAATTATAGGATTTGGATAGCCCTAGTGAATTCAGATGTTATTAGAGTAGTTGATGGAAAGTCAGAATCAATGCCTTGTTATAGCAGAGACACTCCAACTGAAAGATGTTCTCTGCACCAGTGTTGAGATCTGCAAGTCTAAGGGGATTGTTTAATTTGTGGGATTTATCTATTAAAATGGTTGTAGGTAGTAAAGTCGCAAGCCATAAAAATAGCTTACTTTCTTTTATAAACACAGAGGTACAGCGAAAAAGTTGTTTTTCAAAATAAATCTGTGGTTAAAAGAATTTTAAAAAGTCAGGGTGAGAATCTAAATTCATCCTAATTGATCTACATAAGAAGTAGAAACAAGGGAAAAATTGTTCTTACCCCTACTGAATAGAGCAACGTATGTATAAGAACGTATCTTTAGCTAATTCTTAGTCGGAACACTGTAAAAGCGTGCTAAAAAATGGCAGGTTTATAAATGTGGCATCACATGGGCAAAATGCAGTGATGTCATATGTTTGTATGACGTGTTGACGTTGCTTGTCATAGTTTATTGTTTTCTTCAGTATTCGATCATGAATAGCCTTGGATCTGGTTGATGGGACAAATGGAAAAAAAACATGTAAAGGTTCATACAACCCTAGTCAATGGTACTTGGTATCAACAGGAGTATGTTTGCTTATGGTGTCATGAACAGTACAGCCAAAAAATTGAGGACGATATGAATTGTCAAGATGGTAAATTAAATTACTACACAACTAAGGGGGCTCTGCCCCCCTAGCGCCTTTGGTGCTCAACTCCCCTCTCCCCGAGGGACACGCCCCCCCCCCCCCCCCGGCGACTGCTGCGCATTGAACTCTATGGATTGGTCGCTTGTAGGGATACACCATCAAGGGCTTGCTTAGTTCATACCCCTACCCCCTTTGGGGAATTGGACAGTGTACCAGCAAAGTTGGAGAAATGTGGGACGGATTGACAGCAGACCCATATCTTTAGGGCATACAATGACCTCAATTCAAAGCATTACGGTACTGTCACTTATCAATTACACAAGTTCATCACACAACTTCATCAGTTAATGTCAGTTAATGAACTTCAAACACCTTAGGAATTGTAGATTTGGGCAGTATACCATCAAAGGTGGATGCATGTGAAACGGAATGCCACCAGACTGATATGGAACATTACACAAAATCGTCACTTACACACCTCTTCATCAGTGTATAAACCTCAAACACCTTAGGAATTGCAGATCTTGACAGCATACCATTAAAGTGGGCTACATATGGAACGAAATAACACTAGAACCATGTCTGTAGGACATATAATGTCCCTAATTTCAAGCATTACAAATATCATTACATACAACTGTTACATGAAATCGTCACTTATGATTTTATATTATAGGGTTCATTACAATCCTAATGTGTCTGCATGACATTGCATAATATGTATTCTTTGCCAATTGTATGTAGCTGTAACATTGAAGTTATTCGAAAATCATATTGTTTGAAAAAGAGAAAAGTGCAACCTTCAAGAACATAAGCTATACTTTCTGGCAGAATTAGTAAAAAAGTATGTTACACAACAAATTGTCCCAATCGTAGAAATGTGCATACAAAAACGTCATATCTTGGACTAGAACATAATTAAACCACAGGGCATTTAGATAGCATATAAACACATAAAATCATTATTTGAAACTATGCTACATAACTTCCAATTTTGATTCACGTGTTCAGGCTTTAATAGACAGGGAAGATGTGGAGGAGCTGGTTGTCCATGGTGGCTGAATAGCCACTAGCTTTTTGACTGGTCCAGATCCTTCCCAGTGATGGATTTGGACAGTGCTGAGCCTAGAATTTTGATAAGAGGGTCTGGAGCTATTCTGTAGATTGCCTACTGGAGCCAAAGTCAGAAAAACAAAGACTACACAGAGAAGAGCTGAAGCGTCCTGTGAGAACAAGCATTGCCAAAGCCAGCAACTGGCGACCTCTGAACCTACTTCAGCAAACAGGTAAGACTTTTCTTTTGTGTTAAAGGTGCTAATTCAGCACCAGACAGGGGGACACATCTACCAACTGCGAGAGTAAAGAAGGGGCATGGTGGGGGCAGCTACATGGGAAATGACAGGTATTCTAAGCCACAAACGCCCCGTACAAAGGGCTTCACCGGAAACGGTAGGGGTTATCATGCATTGGGTGTATACACATTCCAAAATACTGTCCTATGATTATCTAAAGAAGGGGAAGGATAAAAAAATAGTGCCATCATACACATGCACAGTGAGAAATCCCTCGGGCGGGCCGGACTTGGGAAACCTCGATCTGAAACACGTGACCAGTACGATAGGGATCTGCAAAAGGGGAGTGGGGCTTAAGCTACTCATTACGAGAAAAACAACATAACTAGAACAAGGTGATGTAATTACAGGGTGGTCGGCCAAACTAGCCACCCTACACAGCAGAGGGGTGGGTGGCTGGTCACATGACCGTTGAAACCCATCGGCAAGCAGCTGTGGGAGAGGAACACTGGGCGGAGTGGCGTTCCTGAGAGAACCAATCAGACGGTAAGTTCTTGAGCTCTAGGGAGGTGGCAGCTGTGAGATTTTAAAGAAAATCCACTTACTGTCTGAGTTGATGCAAACAGTAAAATTGCAGCAAGTTAGAAGTTGAGGAACCAAGTGCTTGAATTCCTTCTCTTGGTCTCCCTGAGAAACAGGGGGACAAGGAAGAAATTAGAGCACGGGCAATTCTCAGTCGCACTGCGCCCAAGAGTGCAATAAAGGCATGTGTTGCAAGTAATTGAAGAGAGATGTGGTTATAAGTCCGATGGATTTATTTGCAAAGTAGCCTGACACGTGTTTCGAGTCTAAACCGACTCTTCATCCGAGGCTATAAATGGGAGATGGGACCTAAGATAAATTGAATGAAGGACAGTGCCAGAAAACTCTCTCACGGCTTTGCAATTGCGGTAATTTCAGCACAGCAGGAAAAGCCAAAGTGATGTGAAAGGAAGCAGCCAGCCACCAGGTCCTGAACGAGGGAAAAGGGGATTCCCTGAAAAACCCCCGTGGTGAAACTGGAATTGTAATCGTTAGCAGGATAGAAGCTTGCCTGATGGGCAGCGAGTTGGGCAAGCGCTCTGCAGGCTGGAGTATTTGATAGATGGAAGTCCTTTCTGAGGTGGGAGGATAATGCCGAAGAAAGAATGTTTGAAGTATCAGGATGAAAGGAAAGGAGCGTGGCATGAATGAAAACAAACAGCTGAGCGAGACCTAAAAAACGACCAGAAGGAAGTAGCAGAATATAGATCGAGAATTCAAGGAAGGATTCTTCGGGCATTAGAATTATACAGAAAAAAGGAACAGAGATTTGGGATACGTCGATGCTGGAGTAATACCTTTTGAGACGCAGCATCCAGCAGCTCAGATTCCTATTTTACAATGAGCTGCTTGCATGACAAGCAATGGGGGCCATCTTGGAAAGACTAGACTGCACAAACAAAAGTGGCCGATAACGTAGTGGAACAACGCTGCATGCCCGACGCCAGCGTTTCGATAGGGATCAAGGGGTGGAAGTTCTGACAGCCTCCAAGTATCTACCACAGAGTTTGCGAAGGTCATCATCTAATGTGTATCATGTGAATGTCCCCTTTCCCACCAGCTGCAGGGTGTCTCGTGTTCCGTTCTTAATGGTGCTGACCAATGGTAATGTATTAAAGTTCTGGCCGTCAGCACAAATGTCACTGCAGTAATAAGTTGTTCCAGGGTGGGGTGTGAATAAATGTGGTACCACATGGGGAGGCATTGTAATGGGAAACCTTTAAACTGTTTGATTCAATTAAGCTTCACTAATCAATATACACTTCAAGGAGGTGATGTCCACGAACCAATGAAATTCCTGGGAAACAAAAAGTGAATTCTCCAACTTGCAAGTGTTTCGATGGATTTCCGATCATTGTATTTCTTGGTACAAAACTACTGTTAGTTTTCTATTCAGATGTCAGCCTTTCGATCTTAGCCTGTCCACTGTTCTGCTTGATTTGTGCTCACCCATCTGTAATAAAGAGCGTTGCTTCTTGCCCAGTGTTTGCTCCACTTTTTGAGTACATGGTTCCTTTTATTCTGCTCTAAATGGTGGACCCCTGACTACGCTTTTATCAGTGTCTTTCTCAAATAGACTGGTGGGCCTAAGCAGTCTCTTGGGCTGCACTGCTATCCTACCAATGGTGGACTTCGGAAGTGTACCTGAAGCATCCTGGGGCTGAACATCCAATGAAGGGGCGTCACAACTGCACAAGACACTATCTTGCCCGACACATGGCAGATCACTTGCTTGGAGCCCAGGATTGCTACAGCAGTTGTTCTCCACTGAGAAGAAGGGCCAATCTTTCACCACCAGAATGATCCAAGCCTACCAGACCAGGGACACCCCCATTAATTCACTACATCTCCAGAGCCCTGGGGATTTATTTATTGTGCATTTGTTAGGCACTTATACAACAAGTAAATTGTGTTTCAAAGCGCCCACAGGGCAGCAGGGAGGGAACATGGGATAGAACAATGAATACACTGGAGGATAAAGATGAACCTACTAGGCCTTGTGAGCATTCAGAGAATCCAAGTGAGGAGAGGGGGAGAGTGGGGTAAGTGCTGGAGTGCCCATGCTCGTGAGTGCCCAGTGCAGTGCTAGGGAACTTTCATCTGTAAAAAATATAAATATAAATGGGTAAATTCAGGCCTACAGTGGTGAAAGCCAGTTAGTGCCAAGGCAAGTGCTGTTTGTAGGCAGAAGCTGAAGGCCCCGAAGGACTTGTAAGGGCCCTGGTCACCAATCACAGAGACTGTGAGATTAGCACAGAAGGGAAGGGGGAGGTGAAAAGTAAATTCTTGAGGAGCTTCTGTAATTTGAGGAGGTCCGGCTCAAGACGAAGAGGAAGGGAAGGCTGTTCCATAAGAGGGAGCCAGCTGAGGAAAGAGATTGGCCTATGGCCCTCTGTTTAGCAAAACACCTGATACACAGAGAGTTGGTACCAGAAGAACGTACCGGTCTAGAGGGAGAGCATTTAGCAAGAGCAAGTTGCAGATAGCATGGTCCCCGGTCCCAGATAGCCTTATGGATGATGCAGGGGGATTTGAACTTGTTCCTTGCAGCAACCAGGAGCCAGTGAAGAGTTTTTAGGGCAGGAGAGATTCAGTCTCTGGGCCTGAGTCCAAGGATAAGTCTTGCTGACCTTTCTGGATTCGCTGGAGCGGTCATAGAGCGGAAGAGGGTAGACCCAAGAGAAGGCTA
Organism: Ambystoma mexicanum; assembly: GCF_040938575.1. Taxonomy (NCBI): domain Eukaryota; kingdom Metazoa; phylum Chordata; class Amphibia; order Caudata; family Ambystomatidae; genus Ambystoma; species Ambystoma mexicanum. The sequence goes on from NC_090932.1 coordinate 1,267,439,433, forward strand.
TTGCAGTAGTCTAGCCTAGAGAGAACCACGGCTCTGGTAATATTGAGCTTTTGGGGGAAAGAGAGAAAAGGCAGAATTCGTTTGAGAAGGAAGAGATTAAAGTTAAACCTCTTGGCAAAGTCCTGAATGAAGATGAAGGAGAAGGGGGAGAGTCCATAGAGGATGGCCAGAAGGAGGTGAAGAAAGAGGGACCAGGGGTCCCAATAGGAAGGATCTCCGTCTTGCTGGCATTGATGCAAAGATTGTTGGAAATGCATCAAGAGTGGATCGCAGATAGGCAGTCCGGGATGATGGAAGATGCAGGAGGATCGGCAGGAAGTTTGATAAAGGGTTGTGTGTCATCTGTATAACACTGGAAGTTGGGGGAGAAGGAGAAAATGAGGAGTGCCAGCTGAGCAAGGTACATGTTATCCAGGGGGAGACGTTGGCGCCCTGGGGGACACCACAGACGGAAAAAAGAGGGAGGTGAGGAAGGTGCCCTGAATGACCTGGGACGGTCAGTTAGGAAGGTTGTCAGCCAGTCAAGTGCCTGTGCAGAGATACCCAGAGTATCGTGGAGCCGTTTTATGAGGATGGAGAGGTTGGCAGTGTCAAAGGCAGAGGAGAGATCGAGTAGAATGAGGACAGCTGGAGAGTTAAAGTCCAGAGATGCAAGCAGTTCTTCACGGGTGTCCAGAAAAGCAGTTTCCGTGCCTCTGGTTGCTCAGTATCCAGATTGATGGTCGTGGAGACTGCCAACAAGTTCAGTGTGTGAGGTAATTTGGGGAAGGCCAGCTTCTCCAGGAGTTTCCCAAGAAAGGGGGTGAGAGAAATAGGGCAGTAGTTGGCTGGACAGGTAGGGTCTGCTGAAGGTTTTTTCAAGAGGGGGCGCACAAGGGAGTACTTGAGGGAGGAGGGGAAAGAACCAGTAGCAAAAGAGTGGTTGCAGAAATCAGCGAGTAATGGAGCAAGAGGGCCAATGTTGTCCTTGATGAATTGTTTTTTCCCTATCTATGCCCCCACCAACGGTTCCTCTTCTGGATTTAGGGTCATTGACGGGACTGGACACGCAAGTGCTCTCTGTGGGCTGTCCTAGTCGGGGTCAGTGTCTGTCCCAGGAATGAAAAAGAATTTCCCCCTACTATTGTAGCCCCTTGAAACGGGGCCTCTGCGCCGTTAGGTGCAGTGCTGAAAGTGTTTCTGTTCCTTGCTAGCTGTTGGTTAGGGAGGCTGGTGTGGTGGGTGCTAGGGGCCGGGGATCTGTGGGTGCAACTGTGTGTAGGCCTGATGAATCTCGTAGGGTATCGAAGCCATTCGGGGAGTGGGCCCTTGGGGGCTACCTGGATGGGGACAATCATAATGTTGCTGGTTGTAATTTTAGTTCCCCCCTCTGCCTGCTGCGACATTCTCTCGAAAAAAGGGCCCCACCTTCTGCATGTCCAGCACTGCCCAGGCCCCCCCCCCTCCATGCCTGGGTTTTGGACCTCCAAATCCCACTCCTGTAGGCCATCAGAACCCCACTCATCACTGTCAGTCTTGCCACTGCGATCCCGAAATGTGCTGGTTTCCTCCCCACTGCCCTTGTCCTCCGTCAGCCAACCACTGATATTCTTGCCTGGGTCACGTTAGATTCACACCCCTCATCCCCAGTCTGCTCTGGGGGCAGCCCTGTCGATACCGCGCCCACTTTCACCAGTTTCTTTTTGAACTAGTTTTGCTTCCTCTGTCTGTCGCCTTTGTATAGTTTCCTTTTCTCGCTCTTTGATTCTCCTACAATGGTGAACTATAATGCTTTGGATCTCGGGCCACCCCTTTGCTTCCACCCTGGCTATCTTATCAGGTGCTTTCTGCACTTCTTTGGGGAGTCTTCTTTTTTACTATAAAATAGAAGAGTGACGTTGACTGATCCCAGGCACTGCCCACTTTTGCTCTCCACATGTCTTGGACCCTAAGAATACACTGCACAGCGTCTTTCTCATCCCCCATTTTGCACTGAATTATTGATTGTAAATCTGGGGTGTCTGGGAAGGTTTGTCACTGCGCATCCCATACTCGTGCCCTAATCTTATTGAATGATGCTGCATCATGGGCATCATTACTTAACGTTACTCCCTGATACCCAGCTTTAATCCAAACTGTTTCTGCTTGATCTCCTATCTCCTACTGCTGCTACCAACAAACTCTTGATGTCCCCTTTTGCTAAGGGTACCCCTGATGTTTTTTCAAATGCATAGATCAATTTCCCTGCATCAACCGTGAGTGGGGGAGCGCCTTAAGGAGGTTATTTTTGTCCATTTGTGCCCAACGTACATAGTGTGGTCACCCTGCACCTTTGTGTATAAGTGGTATTTGCATTTTCAGTTTTCCTTTCCCGTCCTTAGCTGCACTTCCCTTTTTCTGTGCTAACGCTATTCTGCCAAACCACTCCCTCAACCTTCCATCCCATAAACTCTCTAGCCTCGGTGTGGCCTGGGGTGCCTGTCAGTCCCCTTCCTTTCCTTCTTCTTCCGTGTAGTCAAAGTCACTCCAATATTCCTCGTCCCCTCGTTGGGACCCTACATTCTCTTATCCAAAGCTGTCTGTTTCCCTGTCACGCTCTATGTGGACAGTTCTTATAGGCGCACTGTCTATTCTGAACAGGAAGTCACCTGACTTCCACTCACCCCTGGGTGAGTGTTGGGGTGCCCCTGCGGGCAACATTGGTGTCCCTCCCACCCTAGTGGTTCACATACTGCTCGTAATCTGGCCAATTCAGTGCGTATTGATGCCAGCACTACCTCTAGGTCTTTCCCGCTCACCCCAAGTGGGCAGTAACCTCCGGGGGTGAGACATATGGCGGGGCAGGCCGTCCCTGGTGTGGCTACCATGGTGCCAACACATTTGTCGGGTTGGCATACCCTTCTGCTGGAAGCATTTCTAGTGGGTATGTCCCCATTTTAGTCTCCTGATTCTTCTCACCATGTCCCTGTCTCCTTGATACTGTCAGGCGTCACACCCCTTCCTCCTTTTGATCCTCTGACTCTTCAAACATTTTCCAAAGGTCCAATACTTCCCTCCTATTTTGCAACATTCTCCCCTTATACTTTACTGTCAGATAGGTGGCCATTTGTGTTACGCTCACCTGATATCCCCAGGGGCGTCTGGAAGGCTGTGAGATCTGGAACACTGGATGCATAGTTGCACAGTGCTGAATAATGAATCTTAGTTATTTGTAGGGTGAGCTATCCATCCTGCGTTTCTTGTGCAGGGACGCTTGATGTTTGTTGGCGAGCTGCCCGAGTTGCTTCACTGGTGCAGTTCGCCTTCCTTGGGCCCAGGCCTGCTGTGACCCCGAATCTGCTGGTAGGCAGGTAGGTTTGTTAATTGTTAGTCTTTGTTCTGTTTATGGTGGGAATTCGTCAATGGCTTTATCTCCTCCTTTTCAGGTGCGAAGATCTTGATGCTGGCGTGCCAGATAGAGAGGCACGTTTTCTAGGTAAGAGAAAGCGCAAAGCGCAGCGCCTTTATTGTCTTTTACAGCTAACCTGTGTTTTCTTCTTCTTCTCCTCACAGGCCGCCGTAGTGCAGCAAGTGGATGAAAGCGTGATGAAAAACAGGCCCCCGGAATCCGTTAAGGTAAGTACAGCGCTGTGCGGTTGTTTAATATTGAAAGCGAACCTGAATATGTCTCTTTTCCTTTGCAGATGTTGCTGTGGTGCTCCGGATGGAAGTGTGGCGTAGCGCGATGGAATTCAGGTAAGACTAATGGAATTCAATGTTTTGGAAGCGCACGTTCTAATATTGCTTTTCCTTTTCTTGTTATTGCAGGTCGCAATGTTCGAACAGCAGCTGTGGTAGTGGTTCGCCGGAAGTCCTTAAGCTAGTACTCACAGGTGAGTGATGTTTCTTCTTCTCTCGGTTTCCAGATTGCAGCCCAGTTCAGATGCTGAGTGCTGGATGGTGTTTTCTCAGGTAAGACAGAATAATCTTGTTCTTGCAGGATTACAGGAAGATGCTGAAGACCAGGAGCTGGACACGGTGAGCGTCACGCTGCAGGTTGCAGAATAACTCGAAGCATGTTCTGCAGTCAGGGTGTGGTTTATATAGCCCAAGTAAAGTAGTACCAGGGAAAGTAGTTCCAGGCCTGCCACACCCAAAACACTAGACCCCATGGCTTGGTTCTTAGAACTAGACTGTGTGGGTGCTTCCATGTTGGATTTAAAGGCCCATGTACATAAATGAGAGCTAGTTTGAACAGCCCTTCCTTCCTACATATGAGCCTGGTGCCAAAGGCACCAAGACTGGCTCCATGAGCCCTTTTGCAGTGGTTTTAAGGCCCTCAGGGTTCTGGTGGGAGCCTGCTTGTGGCACAACTTGTGCCCCCTCACAGTGGTCATGACAGCACCCCCCCCCCCCAAAAGCACCTCTCATGGTATCCTTCCTGTCCAGTCCGGTGGGGTTATCCAGGTGCAACATCTTAATCAGACGTGGTGTGTGAAAATGTTCACTTGGTTCCCAAGTTCTGTCTTGAGGCCCGTACCCTTTCCAGACCACTAACTAGTATAGCTTAGATCTGGTAGGCTTCGAATCCAGGATGTTTTTAATTTCAAATTCAGGCTCTCCATTAACTAGCACAGGTTTTGGTGGTGTTAAGACTCGGGTTCCTGGTTGTACAGGTTTTACAAGTGGCACATGGAACACCGGATGAATTTGCATGCTTGGTGGTAAGGCTAACTTGACGGCCACCGGATTTATCACTGATTCAATGGTATAGGGTCTTAGATATCTTGGACGAAAGGTCCGGGTACCTTTTATGGGCACATGTTTTGATGCCAACCAGACTTCGTCTCCAACTTGGTAATCGGGAGCTTTCTTTCGATGCCGATCCGAGAATTTGTTTTGTCTGTCTTTGTCTTGCAGTAAATGTTCATTTGCCCTTCTGAAGGCTTGGGTCATGCTTGTGTGTAGAGTCTTTACCGCTGGCATTTCCAAGGTTGTGGGGTAGTCTAGTTCACATGTACATGGATGTCTTCCTTATATTGTGTAGAACAGGCTTTGTCCCGTGCTGGTGTGTCTGGAATCATTGTATGCGTACTCCGCTGTCCATATCACTTCCACTTGATGCAGCATGCAACATAGATACTGTTCTAATGTCTGGTTTGTTCTTTCTGTTTGTCCATCCGTTTGGGGGTGATGGCTAGTGGATAATTGAACACCGATTTCTGCCATGGTACAACATTTCCTCCAGAGGTTGGATACAAATTGGCTTCCACGATCTGAGATTATGATATGGCATTTGGCATTGGCAGATTAGAACTGAGGGGAAACCATGTTGTTTTATAATCTGTTCAAGAAATGCTTTTGCCAGACCGGTAGAATTAGGAAGTCCTTTGAATGGAATTAAATGTGCCATTTTAGAGAGCAGGTCTAAAACCACCAGAATGGTATTAAAACCTTGACAGGGAGGTAAGTCTGTAATAAAATCAAGAGAAAGCGTATGCCAGGGAGCCGGTGGAATATCCAGTGGTTGTAGGAGGCCAGTTGGTTTCTGTTTTTGTTATTTATTCTGTGCGCATATCCCACAGGACAGAACAAATTGAGCAATGTCCTTACGCCAAGTTGGCCACCAATAATTCCGTTTAACCTTGGCTAGAGTCTTAGCAATTCCGGGATGGCCTTCGATCAGGGAATCGTGATAACAAGACATGACCAATTCTTGCAGATCTTTACTTGGTAGATATAGTCATTCCCTGAAGTAGGGTAATCCATCCAGAATTGTGTATTCATTTTGGGAATTCCATTTCTGCAAGATCTCGGGGTTCATTAAGGATCGAATCTTATCTTGAAGTTCACTCAGAGTCAATGTGGTGGAGAGTCGCAGTAGTTTAACACTTGGGATGATGGCAACAGGGTCCAGGGTACTGTTAGTTTTCTCTTCAACACCCATACGAGACAAGGCATCGGCCTTCCCATTCCGAACTCCCGGTCGGTATGTTATTACATAATCGTATTCTGTGAAGAAAAGAGCCCACCGCAACTGTCGTGACGATTGGGCTTTTGCTGACTTTAGGTATTGAAGGTTTCGGTGATCTGTGATTACTCTGATGGTATGTCTGGCACCTAATAGATACAGCCGCCAGGCTTTGAAGGCTGATTTTATTGCCAACAATTCTTTGTCTGTAATTGCATAGTTAATTTCTGGTGGCGAGAAGTTACACGACCAAAAGGCCTAGGGGTGTAATTGGCCTGTCTCTGGATCTCTTTGAGAGAGAACTGCTCCCATAGCTACGCTGGAAGCATCAGTTTCCACTACATAGGGGAGATCAGGGCGAGGATGTCGTAAAATTGGCGCAGAGGTGAATCTTTTCTTGAGTTCTTGAAAGGCCTGTTCCGCCTCTTCAGTCCATTGGAATTTTTTGTTGTTTTTTCTCAGTAACGATATGATTGGGTGGACTATCCGTGAGAAATCTGGAATAAATTGGTGATCAAAATTTGCAAAGCCGGGCATGCTTTGGGTTCCTTTAAGTGAAGAAGGTGACGGCCAATTAAAGATGGCATCTTCTTTGTGTAAATCTATCTGGACTCCCTTTGGCGAGAGAACAAAACCGAGAAACTCAACTTCGGTGACATGGAAGGAGCATTTCTCTTGTTTAGCGTACAGTTTGTGCTGGTGAAGTTTTGCAAGACTGAGCGAACATGTTCCACATAATCTCTTTCAGAGGGCGAATACACCAGGATGTCGTCAATATAGACCAGGGCACAGACATAGATTCATTCCCGTAATACATCATTCATGAAGTATTGGAACACTGCGGGAGCGTTGCACAGCCCGAAAGGCATTACCTGATATTTGTACCGGCCATACTTGGTACGAAATGCGGTTTTTCATTCATCCCCTTTCTTAACACGTACAAGGTGGTATGCTCCTCTGAGGTCTAGTTTGGTGTAGATTCGGGCATCCTTGACTTTGTCCAACAGTCCCGGGATAAGGGGCAAAGGGTAGCTTTTTTTACTGTGATTTGATTAAGTGTGCGGTAATCGATGCAAGTCCTCAAATCTCCTTCCTTCTTGGGTACAAAGAATAAGGGAGAGGCTGCTGGTGACTTTGACGGGCGGATAAACCCATTAGCCAGGTATTCATTCAGACAGGACTTCAAGTGGAGATTTTCGGTTTCCATAAGTGCATAAATTCGACCACAAGGAACCTGTGCACCAGGTATCAGTTCGATCTGACAGTCATAGGGCCTATGTGGCGGTAATGTGTTAACCTGTTCCGACTGAAAAACATCTGTATAATCCTGAAATTCTTTTGGTAAGGTGTCCATTGGATCCGCGATCCCCAATGCTATTCCTTGAACAGATTTCAGGTTTGGCTGTGGTATAGATTTCGGGTAGCAAGCTTGGGAGCATTCGTCGGAAAAGGTCAGCCTCTTTGCACGCCAGTCTATGTGGGGATTGTGAGTTACTAACCATGGCATCCCTAAGATCAACCGGAACTGAGGAGCTTTGATGATGTCAAACGTGATTGCTTCTTGATGTCCATCCTGACACAGAAGTGTTAATTCTGTTGTGCATTGGGTTACTGGTCCCGAAGCAATTTTTGTACCGTCAACAGTAGTTACCTTTTCAGTTGTTGGTTTTGTGCATAAGGGAAGTCCCATTTCTGTTGACAGATCTCGATCTATGTAATTACCAACTGCTCTGCTGTCTATATATGCCTCTATGGCGTGCATCCATGACGGTCGTTGGTGATTGATCAGGGTTACTGGTAAGGCGGAATTTGAGGTCTGTGAATCATCCTTTTTGCTCGACAAGCGGACCTCTACGCTTGCCGGGCCTGGTAGTTTTCTGATTCCTTTCCATCATCTTCTTTCTCTGTAGCGCCTACCACCTTCCTTGGAGGTTTCACTCTTTGAGGTAGTGACCCGATTTATCACAGTATAAGCATAACTGTAGCTGTCTCTTTCACCCTTGGTTAAAGGGGGTCGTACTCCTCCAATCTGTATGGGTTCTGTGGTATTTTCTGATGGACGTTGAATATTATCTTTTGAACGTACGTACATGGCACGATTTTCGAGTCTACTTCGGTCTGTTCTTCGATCATGTAATCTGTGGTCCAACTGAACTACCAGGTTGATAAACTCTGCACAGTCTTTAGGTGGGTCTACCACTTGAGCAAGGCCATCCTTCAGGTCTCCTCATAGGCTCCGATGAAACAACGTGGTTCTTTTATCTTCTGGCCACCCCGCTTCTACAACCAGTCTATTAAAGGTGGCAATATAAATCAGCAAATCTTGATTCCCTTGGCGGAGGGACAGGAGTTTGTTATCAAGAGCTTGTCCATGCAAGTGTCGAGCAAATAACTTTTCCATCTCCTGTTGAAAACCCCTGAAGTTCTGCAGTAATTCGTCATCCCGGATCACTAAAGGTACCGACTAGTCTGCGGCACTTCCACTCAAATATGATAACACGAAGGCCACCCTCGCCTAGTCGTTTGGGAAAGCCTCAGGCCTACAAAGAAAATGGAGGTGGCACTGGTTCATGAATGTTGCGTACCTTCTGGGGTCTCCATTAAACCGTTCTGGTGGTGCCAGGGGTACTGCTCCCGGCAACGTTATCTGTACTGGATTGACTGATGATGGTGTAGCGACGGATGGGGCGAATCCGGGCAATGGAGCCTGCCCCGCCTGTGTTTGTAGTAGCTGTTTGCTTAATTCATCAGTACGGTCTTTTGAGACTATTAACTCTCGTGTTAAGGCATTGGTTTCTTGCCGGGCAGCGTGTACCTCGGCGTGTAATTGTCCCAAAAGCTGGGCTAATTGATCAGTTTCAGATGTCTCCATGATGCCCAGATGGATAAGGTTTAAAGGCTTCGAGTCCTGTTACGCTCACCTGATAGCCCCGGGGGCGTCTGGAAGGCTCTGAGATCTGGAACCCTGGATGTGTAGTTGCCCAGTGCTGAATAATGAATCTTAGTTATTTGTAGGGTGAGCTATCCGTCCTGCGTTTCTTGTGAAGGGGCGCTTGACGTTGGTTGGCAAGCTGCCCGAGTTGCTTCACTGGTGCAGTTCGCCTTCATTGGGCCCAGGCCTGCTGTGACACCGAATCTGCTGGTAGGCAGGTAGGTTTGTTAATTGTTAGTCTTTGTTCTGTTTATGGTGGGAATTTGTTAATGTCTTTATCTCCTCCTTTTCAGGTGCGAAGGTCTTTATGCTGGCGTGCCGGATGGAGAGGCACGTTTTCTAGGTAAGAGAAAGTGCAAAGCGCAGCGCCTTTGTCTTTTAAAGCTAACCAGTGTTTTCTTCTTCTCCTTACAGGCCGCTGTGGTGCTGCGAGTGGATGAGAGCGCAATGAAAAACAGGCCCCCGGAATCCATTAAGGTAAGTACAGTGCTGTGCGGTTGTTTAATATTGAAAGCGAACCTGAATGTGTCTCTTTTCCTTTGCAGATGTTGCTGTGGTGCTCCGGATGGAAGTGTGCCATAGCGCGATGGAATTCAGGTAAGACTGATGGAATGCGATGTTTTGGACGCACGCGTTTTAATTCGTTTTTCCCTTTCTCGTTATTGCAGGTCGCAATGTTCGAACAGCAGCTGTAGAAGTGGTTCGCCGGAAGTCCTTAAGCTAGTACTCGCAGGTGCGTGATGGTTCTTGTTCTCTCGGTTTCCACAGATTGCAGCCCAGTTAAGATGCTGAGTGCTGGATGGTGTTTTCTCAGGTAAACCAGAATAATCTTGTTCTTGCAGGATTACAGGAAGATGCTGAAGACCAGGAGCTGGACACGGTGAGCGTCACGCTGCGCGTTGCAGAATAACTCGAAGCATGTTCTGCAGTCAGGGTGTGGTTTATATAGCCCAAGTAAAGTAGTACCAGGGAAAGTAGTTCCAGGCCTGTCGCACCCAAAACACTAGACCGCATGGCTTGGTTCTTAGAACTAGACTGTGTGGGTGCTTCCATGTTGGATTTAAAGGCCCATGTACATAAATGGGATCTAGTTTGAACAGCCCTTCCTTCCCAAATATGAGCCTGGTGCCAAAGGCACCGGGACTGGCTCCAGGAGCCCTTTTGCAGTGGTTTTAAGGCCCTCAGGGTTCTGGTGGGAGCCTGCTTGTGGCACAACTTGTGCCCCCTCACAGTGGTCATGACAAGTGTTCCAGAGCACCCCGGTTGAACGATCCTTGCTCTGGCTAGGAGTGGGGCGTCCCTTCCTCCTCTACTATGTCACCCTTTGATTGTGATATTTCTTAATCTTAAAACAGTATAGGGGCAGGGCCTTGCATATGTGGTCTAGTGGCGCGTGTCCTGTAATGGGGCTATGCCTGTGCTATTGTGCCACAATGTAAGACAATGTGTTAAGCCATGTGATGTTCAGTCTTGTCTCTAATACATGTCAATACTGTCAATGAGCTCACACAAAGTGATCAGTTCACTTCCCCCCACCCGCTACTCCCCAATAGAGCTTGCTCCACACACTCACTGCACGCTCTCCTGATACTTCCACTTACACCATACGCACCGCGCCATGCCCCTCCTAGGCCTCTTCCTCCTGACAATTTAAAATACACCAACAAAACAAACTAAAATAACAAGCTAAAATAACAACCACTACTTTTCCCCGAGCTCTCTGCTTATACAGAGCTCCTATATTTCTCCTTATATTTTTCCCGCACTAGTTGAGACAGTGCATGTGGTGCCACCCTCCCCCCTTACTGGGGCCATGGGCTCCCGTATTCCTTTTTCCTTATCCTTAATATCCTTAAAAAGGTAACAAAAACTGGCCAGAAAAAATCAACACAATCCACAAACCAAGCACACTCAATTTCATTCACTGAGTGTTCACACTTTTCACACTGCTCCATACACCCAACCCAACTTTGTTATCCCTTGCAGGCTATATTCACGTGTTTATGTTCTCCCGAAAGCCTCTGTTCAATGGGATCCAAAAACAGGCCTACACCTCTCCTTGGGGACACATCCCATTCCAACGAGCAGGCCGGATTCTGCAAAGACGGCACCCACAAGGCCATTCAGCATACGTATTTTGGGACTGGTCACCATAGGTGGGCATGGCCCTTTCGGAGAGGCCGGCTGGATACCTCTGCAGGTACGGGGCGATGGAATCACGTCGCAAGGGTCACCAAATGAAAGCACGTCCCTTCTTATTCACACTCCAGAGTGAATACAACCTTGTATGGAAATAGGCCAGGAGATAGCAATGGAAGGATAACAAGGTTTAATAATACAAAATACAAATATCAGCAAAGGTCTCTGCTGCTCGAGACGTTCTGGTTAGTCTGAGAACAAGCAGCAGCTTAAAAGGTTGTGTGGCATCATCATATACAGTAAATACTGGTGCCTCCGATTGGCAAGACCATATACATGGGCCTGCTCCATGGGGGGTGCCGGACTACTATTGGTTGGTTTCTTCAACGTCTATCAGCTGGGCTCATCCTGTTGTCTGGTGACAGTCGGGTCGATCGTAAAATACTATGTAACATTTATACTATCACGCTAAACCTACTAATACATCACTGTAACATGCATCTGGTCGGCTCGGGGTTGGTTTCAGGGGGAATGGAAGATGAAATACAGTCACACTGACCCACACATTCTGGGCTTTGTTGATACCGCACCTCCTGCACCCAAGATCGCCACCCTGGGTTTTTGATGTATAATTTATCCCTCCCTGTACCTCGCATTACCAAGGGCGTGTTTTATGCTGGTGGGGGGGGGGGGGAGGGTGAAACAGTTGTGTATCCTCAGATCTTTTATGGACGCATGATTTGTGCTAGGACAGGGGGATTGCTCGCTTATCATAGAATGCAGGGGTGTGGGGTTGGCTTTGGGCTGGCTGGGTAGGTGGGGGTTAGAGGCCTGCTGACAGCTTAGTGGTGATGGATGGACACTGCACGGAGTCTGGTGCTGTCTCACGCTTTTGCAGGGCGCATTCCACTGAACGATAATAAATGTTTGCAACAGTGAAGGGACATGGGGGGGAATGGACTTCTGTGAGAACTGGCAGCACAGATTAATTCTGCCTTATTGATCTCCCCCATATACACTACACTATCTCCTAGGGGATTTGGCACACCTGAAAGTGCTTAGGGGGGGGTGGGATATACTCATTTCCATCCCAACACTATGCTGGATGGTGATGTTGAATTACCCAGGCTATGGCTCACAAATGTGGACCGATCAAGTCTGATATATGTTGGGAAACTAAGGCTAATCAACTAATCATGTTGCCTTTTAGAAACAAAGTCTAGATCAGACATTCCATAGAAGGAGCATGCATGTCTGTAATTACATGAAACACAGCGTGAATGGGATTGCTTAATGAATGGCCAACATGAGCTTTTAGTTTCTCCCCTACTGGCACTATCTCAAAAGGAGCTACTGGCACCACCCAGTGGTCCCATTCATCAATCATTTGCTAGAGCCATAATTAACTCCAATCTGGTCCAAGACGATCACGATCCTGCTTGCTACATTTGTCAGAACTTGGCAACCTCTTGCGGCTAAGCATTCTACAGGAAATGCATAGACAACAAAGACTGTTAGCCAACTGTTCAAGGTTGTTTCCAACGACCTATATTCTTTTGGTTCAGTATTCGCCCTCCTTGATCCCATTAACAGAAATTACCTGCACCACTGAATGACAGAACAACAAGCAAGGAGATGACACAAAGCAACAGTTTGGAGTGGTCCTGGCAGACAGCAAGCAGAAACTGGGAAGGCAAGGGACTTGAAACTAGTCACCCATTCTATGGTTAATCGCCATTTTAGCTTGAAGCACCAAGTTCCTGCGTCAGGCCTGAGCCTACCAACAGCCCAGCAAGGAGAGAGGCACAGGAGGTAAAAGCAATGGGTGCTTGCTGCCTCGTCTAAAGGACGCAGCTGCCATCAACCTGCAAAAATAGTACATTATTTGCAGTGAACAATGTTTGCTGTCAATACATTGGGCAAATACATACTGCAGCTTGTAGTGTTCCTTTGCCAGTTTCTCGCTGCAGATCCCACATATCCCCGAGATAGCATATAGTTCTAAACTGCCACAGAACGTCAGGGATCCTGCCAAAAGGTAGTGATGTCATTGAGCAATGAAATGCACATTCAGATCCTTCAATTCAATTGAGTCAAGTGGTGGGATTGGCACTGGGACCACTGGGCGTGTCGCTTTTATGATTGGATGGCTATGGATCAAGGAACTGACATAGATGTTTTAACCTCACAACCAGTAAGTGATAGAAGTGTTAAAAAAATAAGTTGTGGAATTGTGCCTACGCCAGGGGATGGATTATGCAGGAGGGCGCAATTTGCAGCACATTTCAAGGGATTGTAGCTAGGCCAGGTTGGCAGCTAAGTGGGCACAACAGGCAACATGATTTCCTTTGTATTGATTGCCATCAATTACTCTCACTACTTCTACTCGTTGATCTTAACCCTGCTGGAACACATACTTAACACCTACCTAAACAGCAGCTGCTTCAACAGAAGCCTTCCACTAGACATGTGTGCCGTCATGAACAGAATTTGGTAATTTATTACAAAGCCTAGTTCCCAAAGAATTTAAGTCTTTTATAGCCTTTGGTCTGACAGAGTCCTAGGGATGCGTAGTCGGTTGTCCTGAAGTCTACCCCAGGAGTGCATTACAGAAGTGGAACTGGCTAGTCACTAAGACTTCTAATATAACTTCACACTTGTCCAGTGGCATAAAGGGGCAGATCCCATGTAGCCACCTGATGTTAAATTAAAGCCCATAGAAATGTCCCCAACCTTATTCAACTGTGTCATCTAAGCATTTAACCTGAGAAAACAAAAAGATCAAGGGGAGATGCTGTCTTAGTGTTAGCAGGACCGCCTCCATCTTCTGATAGTTAAGATGAAGCCAGATAGAGTCCATCCGGGCCGAGATGCCACCCAGGATTCAGTTGCCATAGAGTGGTAAAATGAATAGGTATGCTATAACTACAAAAAGAACAGTTCTGAACGGTAAAAGTGGTTGTAAAAGGTAGTGAAACTGTTAACAGTAAAAAATAAAAGGTAGTGGTACTCCACTCCAGATAGCTTTTATTCACTTTGACCTCTGCAACCAATGGCACCAGAGAGTAATAAGGACACGTGGTTGTTCTGCTTTGAGGCTAGAGGGCTAAGCGGACTGACACACTCATCAGCCCATACTTTTAAGGCCTGTATAAAAGTAATAAATACAAGTTTAATATCAATAATAATTCTTTTAAAACTTAAGATATTTCTTTAAAGGCAAATTCCACAAACATTTTATTAAGAGGTTATACAATTTAGGTTTTATATTCACCTTTTAATCAAACACAATCCCATAAAAGTGTACAAGCACACTTCACAATCAGACAAACTTCCAAGGTCACTTCAAAGCACAAAAAACAGGGTGTCATTTTGGGAACAATTACAATAATTGGTTTCACAGACTGTACAGGTTGGGTCCATGTGATACATAGATACACCTCCTCACGAAAGGAAGGCGCAGGGCTAGAAACAAATGTGATTGGACTGCAGGCCTCTACTCTACCTGTTATTCCAGGTGTAATGATCATATTGCATCACCCGTAACTATAACCTGTAATGGCAAATTTCTTATAATTATACATCACAAAAACAGAAGTGATAACCATACTCATCTAAGGCCACCATTACTGCAGAACGTGAGGTTGGCAAAGGTTACAAATATCAGAAGATAGTACGGTTATTGTATATGTTTTTCCCTTACACAAGGTCAGGTCATGTGTCCATTGAAATCTGATTAAATTGTCCCTTCTACTGCAAACTATGGATCTGCACTCATTGGGGTATGCCCCCTTTTGTGCAAATTAAATATAATGTGCCCTATTATGCTGCTCAGAACTGTAGGCGGTCATCAATGTTGTGCCAGTTTTAGATTACAGTTGTCCCTGTGATGATCTTGGCAACCACAAAGCCAAACATGCTCTGAGCAGCCCAAGGTACAAAAAAAGCTTTATAAAGACATCACTGAGATTTACAAAGCACTAATCGTGAAAATTCAGAATCTTAAATACTTTTCCACAGTGTAACATAAAATAAATAAAAAATAGAATGTTCTCCCTGTAGAACAAAGCAGCCCCTTTGGGTGATTGTCCAAAGACGAGGTTCTGTATTCAATGCGTGGTTGCCTTATTAGGATCCTAGCACAGCACACCTCTAGGAATCCTGTTGCTGCCATCTACAATATTATACATGTTTGGTACATTTCATAATAATAATTAAAAAAACACTACTAACCATTTTGACATATATTAGCATAAACCATTTGTTGACCAAGCGATGTAAAAACAAATTTTACTTAAATCAACTCAATGTCACTTATTTCATGGACCTCAAAGGACATTTTGCAACATCTGCCCTTCATCATTCAAGCTACTGGGCACACAGATCTCTGCAATGGTTACATTGTATCAGATCTACCTTGTGCACTAAATTCAGTTGCACAAAAAAAGTATATTAGCCAGCGGATCCCTGAACCATAACTGAACACCTCCAAACTGGCTTCTGCTCTATCAGCAAAGCCTAAAGGGGAATTCCAGAAAAAGCAGTTCTTAGTCCTGACTGGCATTCCTGACCTACCCATCTTCAAAACACACAACCTCGGTCAGACCTTTTGTTATTTTTTTCTTTGCTGTTAAAGAGATTTGATTTTTGCATTTTAACAACAGGGTACTGAATACCACCATCTGTTCTTAGCTGAATATCCCAGTAGGAGAGAGTCTTCCTGAACCGAGGTAGCCATCACTTGCCCAGTTAGGGCTGCTCTTGGAGAAGTATGAAGGGGTGCAAGCTGAAAGTAAGAAACAGTGAGTCGATAATGGCATGGCATTTTAAAAGTATCTAGAAAGTTCCAGTAGATATCCCATCCATTAGGAATGTTAACTCTTTGATGACATTTGCCTTGATTACGTATACTTGAGATTTAGTTACAATTTACTATAAGGTGATTTGGTGCAGTATAAAGCATGTTAACATAACATAACGAATACAAAAAAGTAGCAGGCGCCCCTCTCCAGAAAGAACATGGCATGATAACCTGTTCTGTGTTTTTTCTTCACTTTTGAGAATCCGCAGCCATCGCTTTTTGCTCACTGTACCTTTCACAAATGAAGAATTGCCATTTGCATATCAGTCTTTGTCCTTCCCACAAGGGCAGTCCAGCACCGAAATGCCAGGCAAACCTCCTTTGAGCAAGAGTACCAACAGCACCCCCAGACACGTGTTTCAGCCGTGTTGGGCCTTATCAGTGAGGTGGAGCTGTACCTCTCTGAGCTCAGTGAGCAAGAGGTCCACGTCTGGGTTCCCCCAGGTAACGTAGGGTGACAAAAAAGGTATCAAGTGCCCCTTTCTAGAAAGAACATGGCATGATAACCTGTTCTGTAATTTTTCCCCACTTTGAGAGTCTGCAGCCATCGCGTTTTGCTCACATAACCAATGAAAGATAAGAGTCCAATATATGGACCGTCCAGTCCCCTGTACACTGGAATACTGAAAACAGTCGACATTTTAATGAGCATCTACATAATTTATATTAAATTCACAAATAGTATGCTGTTTCAAAACATATTTATTCCATTAGAATTCATGATGAGGCCAAAAACAACGTTTGTGCTCGACTCGTTTGGGGGATGTGTTCCCCTTCTTCAAGAGCAAGGAAAGGAAGACCCAAATGAATTGATAAGTATAAATAAGTCAATAATTTTACAACATGTACTCAAAATGCATTGTAGTTTTACATACCCGTGAATGTAACCACCGTCACCCATTAATTAACATTTTGACTGTTTTCAGTATTAAGGTGTGCAGGGGACGGGAGGGTCCATAGATTGGACTCTTACCTTTCATTGTTTGTATTACGATCCCGTGTCAGGGTTGGTATTCCTCCTCTGCACCCAAATTGGGTATAACTTTTCTAAAGTAGGTTTTGTTCTAAATTGGAGGTGGTGTTCACAGAAGATTAGAATTGCCCAACATAACATAACCAGTCATGTCATTGCTGTAGGGTGGGAAGTCCATGCATCGGCCATTAGCATTGTGAGGATTGTAAGAAATATCATACAAGCCAGAGAATCACACTGGCTATGTTGAATTGATGCGATCTTCAAACTGAAGGTATTGACGGATGTAACTAGATGTAAGCAATAATCTTCGAGGCAGTGTCTTTACCAACCAGAAATAGCTTGGGACCAACTTACAAGCTAGAGAACAGGGATTGCCTTAAACAAGGCCCTGGTAACCATTACAGGCTAAAAGCCCAGTAGCATGGGGTGCTGCTGTCCTGAGGTACTAATTGGGCAGTGTGGCTGCTGAGGAAAAAGAACAAGGAAAGGCAGGCAACATGTGGAAAGGTGTGGCCGTTCTGACGTTCATGCAGAAGGCAGCATCCAGGAACCAGCAGCATGAGAGAGGATGCAGGCAGTTTTGTGTTTGCAGACCACAGCAGAGAGAGGGGAGAAGAGGTTGGCATGAGTGAAGGCGAGGGGCAGAGATGAAGAGGACAGAAGATCAGAGAGAGTGATGTCACTGTAGACCACAAAGGTCAGGAGCATTCCACAGGTAAGGCCCAGGGACTGTCCACAGGAGGATGCCTCCCAGAGACAACAGTGCTAATAGCATTATATAAACTAAAACTATTCTGCAATACAATGAAGCGATTTCTTCCTACGTGTGTCTCTTACTTGTGGAATGAATACATCCCTTGCAACTTTTATCACCCCTTATGCACGGAAATGTTATATTATCACTCCTGGCTGAAGAAGGCAAAAGCTGACACAATGACCATGGCTAATTCCTGGTAAAAAGTATGGAAAGGGACAGCACAAGAAACTGCAAGATTACTTGGAGCATAAATTGCCTTTCTATTGAGACTCAGGGCCTCATTACACGGATGGCGGAGAACCATGGCGCTATTAGCGCCATGGTTCATGCCGGTAAAATACCGGCACCGCCTTGGCTGAAATGGGAATTACCGCCCCATTCCAAGGTTGGCGGGGCGGTAATTCCCCCTTCCACCATTGCCCTTCCCCATTCCCATTTTGGCCCCATAGGGCATAATGGGAATGGGGAAGGTGCTAATTACGGTACCGCAAATTGCGGTACCGTAATTAGCTCCCTGGGTCCCTTTGCGGGTTGGTTTTTAACGCCTGCAAAAAGCAGGCGTTAAATCCCCCAACCCGCAAAGGGACCTCGTAGTAAGGCGGTAAGGATTTACCGGTACCGGTATTTTACCGGTACTGGTAAATCCTTACCGCCATCCGTGTAATGAGGCCCTCAGTCAGGGTGCAGACCTGGGTGAGGTACAAAGAACATTATAGCATACATCCTGCAACTCCTGATCACCCTGAATAAAACCCAGGAAGCTCCTCGAGATTCTCCAAGATATCAGTGTATGACAGAGTAGATTAGTCAATTAGCCTCAAAAGACAAATAATGGCCAGGAATTTCCCAAAAAGCCTCAGTACGGATCCAAGCCTTTCTTTCCAATAGAAGCCAACAAGTTCAGATTGGATCAGCAACTTCCAGGGCATCGGCAGAGATTCACTCTACACAGAGACTGGCTCCTTCTCAATGTTTTCATGGGTAAAACATGACCGCCATACAGCCAATCACGTGGTTTCCATGCAATAATGTCCAAGTAAACTTCAGCATGTGACATGAGCCATAGGAGACTACCTCGCATTTATAATTGCCTTAAACAAAATACATACTATTTTCCATTTTGTATGGAAAGTAGTTGGTGCTTATATTTTCGGCCATAAAGTAAACAACAAAATACTGGTGCATGACACCTCTAATGGACGGCCCCCAATATAGGAAACTTCAAAACAAGAAATGGCTCTGGGAGAAAATACTAAACTATTACTGGGCCCTATGAATGGCCCCTTATCCATTATTTTATTTAACTACAACATGGATGGGAAAGGTGATCATCCAGTAGATTCATGAGGGATGAAGGCAATTTTATCTAGGCAAATGAATGTACTAGGAAACCCTTTCATAGAACATATTTGGGTCTCGATTTTCACAGTTGAGAGCAAGGGCAGGTATCAGAGCTCTGTATAAGCATCACACATAAAAAATGAAACTCACATAATGATCAGGGTACCGTACGTAGCGCCATGGTGTAGGAGAGGAGGTGGTCCTTTTTGGAACAGGACATGGGAGTCTTGTTGTGCTGTGTGCCATTTGATAATGTATTATACCACCTACCTGGGTTTCCAGTAGAGAGATGTAGCCAGAAACAGACCACTATAAACCAACACAGTGCACCCGTCTACAGTCTATTGCTAAATTGATTGGACAACCCAAGCACTCTTAATGCCAGGTTGTAAGGGAAGCTGGAGTCTGCAGTTACCTTAACACAAGTTGGTCATTTTATTGACATCAGCAAGGAAGCAAAAACAAGGAGCTTAGTGGCCAGAACTCCTGGACTTAATTCAGTCTTTATCAGGAATTTTCTTCTTGGATCTCCTCAAATATGGGTGTACAGAAGCTGTCCTGTAGTTAGTCTTCGTATGCCCAGATGGGGTCCATGGCTGTTCTCTCCACCAACTCTCTGCGATTTGAAAAGACACGAATGAATCCCACTCAGTCCTTCTGTTTCTGCTTTAAATAGGGGCTGGACAGTTCTTAGCCAATCAGATCCCGCATTGCCACAAGGTCTATAATTACCCTCCCAACCCCCGCCCCTCTCTTCCCTGTTCGAAGGTTTCCATGATGTCTCCTCACGTGGTGTTTGCTGCGAACGCGGAACATCGAAGGCTGGGGAGAATGGTGGGTTGCAACCCGAAGGTAGGTGATTGGGGGTGCGGGAAAACCCCCTTCCTTTTGACATTGTGCCACTCTGGCGCCGTGAGGACAGCATGTCCTTCATCCGAGTCCTCATTCAGCAAGTTGGCATCCGCCGTGTGTTGGGGCTTCGTATTCGCAGCACCCTTCTCGGGTGAAGACGTGACCTGATACTCGACATTCCCCACATCAGCCGCACTCCCCGTTGGTCTGTGGCTGCGAGCTTGCTTCTCCACTTTTCCGTTAATTACCCCATGAAGGGAAAGCTGTTCCCGGTCCGCTATTCCGGCACTTTTCCCTGATGTGTTGTTGGAAGGTGACATGTGGCTCTGTGGCCGCGTTCACGGGTCCAATACAAAGTTCCTTGGTCCGTGACCCCGAGTCGTTTAGGTTATCATGTTCTGTGATCCATGCACACACACACTCCTCGAAGAATCGAGCCGATTGGGTCGATCCACACTTTGAGAGTTAATCCAGGATCACCTGAAAAGACGCCGGTTTATGAATGCTGCGGAAACAAAAAGCCTGTAGATTCAGGAACCATCGCAAAATACGTTGATTGGAATCTTTCTGCACCGCCAGCCATTGTAAAGGTGCGTGGTCCGTGAAGACTGCGAAGGTTTTACCTTACAGGTAGTACTGCACGGTTTCAAACGCCCACTTAATGGCGAGGCATTCTTTTTCTATAGTAGAATAAGCCACCTCATGTGGCAAGAGTTTGCGGATGATAAAAGCCACTGGGTATAGATCCTCCCTGTCTCCTTGTGAAAGAACCACCCCTAGACCGGTACCAGAGGCATCGGTTTGTAGAAAGAACGAGTCCTTAAAATTTGGACACAGTAGGACCGGAAGGGCCGATATGATCTTTTTCAGCTGTTGGAATGCCTGAGAGGGTATCACCTCTGTAGTTGCTTTTGAGCGTGTTTGTTTAAGGAGAGGCAATTGATGAGAACAATGGCACAAAACGTCTGTAATAGCCTACAAAGCCCAAAAAGGCTCACTCTGACCTGTTTTCTATTTCCTGGCATGGGCAACCGCAGGATTGCTTCTACCTTATCCAGCTGAGGTCTCATAACTCCTCCTCCTACTAGATAGCCCAAGTATCAGGTTTCTCCTAAGGTGGTCTTCTTAGGATTGATTTTCAGCCCGGCTTCTTCAAGTGCTTTCACCACTCTTCCTAGATGTTCAAGATGTTCACTCCAGTTACTGCTGAAGACCTATGATGTCGTCCAGATAAGCTGAACTGTATGATTCGCGGGGTGCCAGCACCTTGTTCATAAGAGACTGAAAGGTAGCAGGGGCTCCATGTAGCCCAAACGGTAGAACCGTAAACTGATAAAGTCCGGACGGGGTGAGAAAAAGCTGTTTTGATCTTGTCTTCCTTTCTTAAGGGTATTTGCCAGTATCTTTTAGTAAGATTGATGGTACTCGGGTATTGTGCAGCACCAAGCCTCTCCAGAAGCTCATCAATGCGAGGCATAGGGTACGCTTGGTAGGTAGATATTGCATTTAATTTCCAAAAGTCCATGCAAAACCGGGTGGACCTGTCTGGTTTTGGCACCAGAACAATAGGAGATGACCAGTGACTGGTCGAGGTCTCTATAACGGCCAGTCGTAACATTTCGTCCACTTCTTCCCGAACAGCGACTCGCTTCGTCTCCGGGAGTCGGTAAGGACGTACTCTTAACGACTAATCAGGCAGGGTATCAATCGTATGCTCTACTAGGGATGTCCGTCTGGGATAATAGGAAAATACGTGACTTGGAGGATTCAGGTATGTGCTTAGCTCCTCTTTTTCAGCTTCACTGAGCTCTCTTCCCCACTATACAGCCTGTAGAGCCGGTTGATTGTTCCCGTGACCAGGTTCTCCCTTTACGCTAACATGCCTTTTTGAAGCTGGTGTACAGGGTTCTTTCCATTCCTTCAAGAGGTCGACATGGTAATTTTTCTTTTTCTCTTTTCTGTCCGGTTGTTCCACCAAATAATTCACAGGTCCCATCACAGCAGCAATTTTATAGGGACCCCTCCATTGTGACAACATTTTATTGTGGGTAGTAGGCAATAACACCAACACCTGGTGCCCCATCTGAAACTTACGAACTCGGGTATTTCGGTTGTATTATTTTTCTTGTCAAGACTGGGATCTGCCTAGGTTTTCTTGTGCCAATTCTCTCAACTTTGTAAGGTGAGATCATAGTTCCAGCATGTAATCGGTTAGGTGAGTTTCCTCTTCTTGGTCCTCCCACTCCCTTCGGCTATGTGGAGGACAGTCCTGGGCTTGTGCCCGAATAGCAGTTCAAACGGTGAGAACCCCGTGGAAGATTGTGGGGTATCTCATAGTACCATGAGTATCCAAGGAACTACTTGGTACCAATTAACCCCAGTTGGCCCTGTTACTTTCTTTAACATCTGCTTAATAGTCTTGTTGTAGTGTTCTACAAGACCATCAGTCTGGGGATGATATACCGACGTTCGGATCTGCTTGATCCTAAGTTGCTGACAGACTCTCCTCATGATGTTCAATACAAAGTTCCTTCCTTGATCGGTTACTATTTCTGCTGGCAGTGCCACTGGCGAAATACGGTACCAGCTGATTGCAAACTTGTGTGGCACTGATTCCTCTCATTGGAAAGGCCTATGACTACCTGGTTGCATAATCCACAACTACAAGTAAATATTGGTGTCCATGGCTATTATGTTCTAGCGGGCCCACCACGTACATTCAGATTCTGTAAAATGGTTCTTTAATGAGAGGCATGGGATGTTAAAGGTGCCCAGGGGGGCTTCCTTGGGTTGGTTTTCTGACATACTGGTCATTCTTCACAATATTTTGTCAATTCCCTATATACTCCTGGCCAGTAGAATCTCTTGAACAATTTGTCTCGAGTCTTCTCCCGGGCTAGATGCCCCCTGCTTGCTTCATCATGGGCTAGTTTGACGGAATCCTATAGGATCCAACATCTGTTCAATTTCTTGCTTGGCCTAGGGTTACCCGATAGACGAGACCGCGATGTAGCTTAAACCAAGGGTATTCCATGCCCCTCTCGGGATCGGCATAAGCCTGTTCCCTAGCTCCTCTCAGAGTGGAGTCCGTTAGGATTTAATTACGGAAGGTAGACTTCTTATCCTCAGGCAACCAGTCTATGAGTCCACTTAACTTGTTACCCTCTGCACAATCCCTTTTTACTTTTCTTACTTTGCTTCTGCTCTGTCTCTGGGCCTGAGGGTGGGGGGGGCTTACTTCCACCTGGGAAAACGGCACGTTTTGGAGCCATTCTACATCCCTTACGCATTCTTGGAAGGTGGGAAGGTTGGTTCCTATCAAGACTGGAGCCGTTAAGTGAGGCATAATGGCAACCTTCATTTTAGACCTGGCACTCTTGACTTCCAGCATTACCTGTTTTGATGGTTATGGCTTAGTGTCCCCATGTACACATTTCACAAGTATAAAAGCAGCTCCCACCTTCCCTTCCCCACTTCGGCCTTCCCACCTCACTCGGTCTGATGGCTGTTTGCTCACTTCCGCTGTCCAGGAGACCTTGCCTTGGTGTTCCATCGACCCGGACCTCCACCAGATATAGTTCTCTGCTTCTCCGTTATTCTCGTCCCTGTATATAACCAATCTCCATCGGCTCAGGTTTCGGTTTTTGTGGGCAGAATCTGGCAATATGGCCCCACTCGCCACAGTCAAAACATTGGGGTTGGCGGTTTAGGTTGGGCCAAGGGATTCCTCTAGGTTCCGGACGGTTAGGGTTTTTTTCAACAATGTTCTGGCCTCGTAATACTACCAGTTTTGGGATTTCCAGTAGGGGGGTTCTGGCGTTACCTGTTCTGAAAGGCTGAAGCTATATCGATGCCTCAGCCAATGACGGCCTGTGATGTTGGCGTACCCAGCGTTGCATGGGCGCCGGAAAGGCGCCTATAAATTGTTCCAGCTTTATTTTGTCCATTATTTCCGGTATGTGGTTAGCTGAGGGTTTAAGCCACTTGTCTGTCAGATCCTGAATCCGATAATAGAGTTGCTTTGGTGTGTCTCCTGTCTTTAATTTGGTCTCTCTGAGCCGGATTCTATAGGCTTCATTGTCTACACCCATCCGCTCAAGAATTGTTCTTTTTATGTCTGCATAAGAAGTGTCATCAGCGGGGTTTGCGGCTTGATATAAAGTTGGTGAAAAAGTAACTCAGATCCTCACCAGGTTGGAACTTCTGTAACACAGAAGTAGGGGCAAGTGGTTGCCCTTTGCTGGTTACCATGGCCTCGGTAAGCTGCTTCAAGGCGTCCTGCAGTTGTATAGCTTGTTGTAGGGTCTGCCGGTCTGTTTGAGCCTGGTGACTTTGAACCTGGATCAGTTGCTGGAGTTGTTGCTGTCCATCTGCTAATGCCTTGATGATTCCCTCCATGGCACGCTATTAGAATCCCACCGCTGCTACCAAATTATGTAAGGTAAGCTGGAGTCTGCAGTTGCCTTAACACAAGTTGGTCATGTTATTGACATCAGCAAGGAAGCAAAAACAATAAGGAGCTCAGTGGCCAACTCCTGGACTTAATTCAGTCTTTATCATGAACTTTCTTCTTAGATCTCCCCCAAATACCTGTGTACAGAAGCTGTCCTCTAGTTAGTCTTTGTATGCCCAGATGGGGTCCGTGGCTGTTCTCTCCTCCGACTCTCTGGCGCTCTGAAAAGACACGAATGAATCCCACTCAGT
This sequence comes from Ambystoma mexicanum, assembly GCF_040938575.1. Taxonomy (NCBI): domain Eukaryota; kingdom Metazoa; phylum Chordata; class Amphibia; order Caudata; family Ambystomatidae; genus Ambystoma; species Ambystoma mexicanum. The sequence goes on from NC_090932.1 coordinate 1,267,463,924, forward strand.
CCTTCTTCTGTTGCTGCTTTAAATAAGGGCCGGAGGTTTCTTAGCCAATCAGATCCCACATTGCCACAAAGTCTATAATGAGCATCCCAAGTCCTGCCCCCTTCTTCCCTGTCCGAATGGTTGCCATGATGTCTCCTCACGTGTCGTTCGCGGAATATCGATTGCTGGGGAGTATGGCGGGTTGCAACCCGAAGGTAGGTGCATGGGCACAGGAAAACCCACTTCCTTTTGACATTGTTCCAACTCTGGCGCATCAAGGACAGCATGTCCTTGATCCGAATTCTCATTAGCATCTGCCGTGTGTTGGGGCTTTGTATTCGCAGCACCCTTCTCGGGTGAAGGGGTGAACTGATACTCGACGTTCCCCACATCAGCCGCACTCCCTGTTGGTCTGTGGCTCTGAGCTTGCTTCTCCACCTTTCTGTTAATCACCCCAGGAAGGGACAGCTGTTCCCGGTCCGCTATACCGGCACTTTTCCCTGACGTGTTGTTGGAAGGTGACAGTGGCTCCGGGGCCGCATTTGCGGTACCAATACAAAGTTCCTTGGTCCATGACCCCAGGTCGTTTAGGTTATCACGCTCATTGATCCATTCTCACAGGTAAATAGCAGTCTTCTGTTATATGATACCTGGACTGCAGAGGCATCCATTCTTTGATGTACAAGAACAGAAAGACTTTGAAGGGCTAAAATGAGGATAATTTCCTAAACGCATTTGTAAGAAGACCCAGAGAAATAAAAAGTAATTTTCCATTGCTTTGCGTCATGGCAGATGTTGCAGTGAATCAGGCTGATTTGGATCCAGAAAAGCACTGTTGAGCCACTCTTCCACCTACACCCAGTTATTCAGAGAGCCCTAGAATAGTCTAGAACAATATTTTCTGTTGCAAATTGCCACTGGACAGTAAGAGGAGCACAGAAGATCCTGGTTGTCATTTGCTGGAGGATCTTATAGATTTAGCCACGTTTTCTCTACTCCGCTTTTCGTACTCTTTGTCCTTGCCAATCAGGATATGTCACAGATACATGCTAAGTGCAGTCTCCATAACATTGAGGGCATTTGGTGAAATCAGCAGGATGTCAATATGCACCATACTGATGATGACCACTTAGGGTGAAATGCGTATATCGTTAGATCTTTGAGAGCTATCGGTCTTGGGTTGATAAAACCATGTATAATATAGCACTGCCTTATCAGACCATTTAAAAAGGCTACCCATTTTTACCCACAAAGCCCCTAGTCGTTGAATAAGAAGAGGTTTTCCAGGCCTGGGCACATTTTATGAGTATAATTGGCACAGAGCATTTGAAGTAGAATTGTTGGATAAAAAAATCTAATAAACTCATCACAGTCAGCTACAGGGTGTCCTCTTCAACATAAAATAGATAGAGCAAGAAACAATAACATTCCTTAGTTCATAACAAAGGCATCATTGCAATAATCTGGTCTTTGCAGAATTAATTTGCATGCATTTGGCCTACATGATCTTCGAAGAAGGCTGAATGATTTTAAAAAAAAAGAAAAAAAAGAAATCAGTAATCCAATATTTGTAGCACCCATCTCCATTTGATAGGCAGTTGCAGATCTAAATATTTTGTTATCATTGGGAGACGTTCTGTAAATATCTGATCTTGCTCATGCAGGTCCTGTATAAAGGCAGGCTGCAGAGAGTAGACACAATGGAACATGTGGGATAACCCACCAACTCTTTGACACAGTGTAGACTTTCAATTGGTGGTCCCTCTTATAGCATCAGTGAAGCTCACACATTTCAGAGTAATACTTATGGGGGACTGTCAGCTGCCACTTAGAGAAGGGTGTTCCGTGTTTTAATAACATTTTTTTTTAGTATTGCTTCATATCAGATTCCTCCCACTACTAAGCTCCATAATAACAGTTTGAATACAATCGAGTTGGAAAATTCTACTATGCATCACCCTTGAGAGGATGAGCACCTCAAGTCAACTGTACCGGGATTTAAAGTTGACTTGTTGCACACCAGTCTCTAAAGCAAGCACATAGCATTCTATTGTATATACTTCTGACATTAGATTGTGAGGTTTATGTACTCTGAGAGCTACATACATAACAAATGGTCTTTGCTTCTCTGACAGTAGCAACCTGGTCCCAGGCTTTATTTTGCTTGCGTTTCACTGCCACAGAAGGTTTGGACTCTGATGCCACCACATCCACAGCTGCTACCATGAAAGGAAAAGCTAAAAGGACATCTCAAATTCATTTTTCCACCTTCCGCTCAGTCTGCTTTTAATCAATATTTATGTTGAAAAAAGTACTTTCACCTTTTATTTTCACAAAGCCACAGTACAGTACTTTGAATGTGTATGGCTGATATAAAAACTAAACGGAAAAGGCCAGGATGCCGAGTACTAGCTTCATTTGGGACACACAATTGTGTTAAACTGAAAGGAGATGTAGAAAAACAAAATGGGTATAAATACCTCTTGGTATTGCTTTCAGTTATCTTTAAGCATGCTAGTTTCTATTTACATAGACTCAAGAAATGTGTTTCGCTGCAAGCTTTAAAAAAGCGGAGAAAACACACAAGGCGTTAGCAAATCTGATGGTGCTTGTGGCACTAAAGCCATCTGATAAGTGGGTGAACATTGGCACAATTCTCTGGCGGCTGTACCTGGACACTAATAGTATATCGATTCCACAAAGTTATTTTTTTTGTAGTGCAAAAATAATTTTCTTTCTTTCTATTCGTACAATGAGAATAATTTAACATTTTTATGTTCATCCACTTTTTTGAGAAGATCCAGAAATGTAGTGCAAACATATAAAAAATAAATAAATATGGCTAAATATATATGGACATGTAAATGGATACACCCTAACACCGGGGGAGAGACTGCATTTCCTAAAATATATTTAGGGACAAATGCATTCATACCAGAGAATGCTTAATTTAAGTGAAGTAAATCATACAAGTTTTGCCCCATATATAACTCTACCACATTACATAAACATGCACCAAACAAAACACAACCAGATCATGCTGCTCTTTCCACAAATGCACAAGCTCTAAAATTGAACAAGATAATAACTGCACATGGTCTCTTGTTCGACCAAGGTAAATATGCACACTCTGGCAGAATGTTTATCTTTCAAGAAACAGTACCCCAGGCCATGTGCCATTGTCGGTAAATGTATGACCAGAAAGGGCAAGCTGGAATTCCTTTTAGCACAAGATCTATTTTGCCAATGGAAACATCTTTTGGTGCAATAGAGACTCTGATTCGATTTATGAAACAGGATGTCCCACGATTTCACTTCCAGGGTGGTTTGGCACCCTGGACACTTGCAGTTTTGGCCCTCCTGACAGAGTCTAGTCCAGAGAAACTGGCAGACCTTGGCCGCGAGGCCCTAGTTGGGCCCAGAAAGCTTGTTGCCACATCTGGGGCAGACTGTGGGGAGGGCAGCCAGGGTTTCTCAGTGATGGATGCAGAACGTGGACGGGCCAGCGAACGGGAATGTCCTCGACTCTCACTCCAGCTGGCAGAGTCATCCTCGCTCTCAGGTCGCTTCCAAAAGTCTGATGTTCCTTTGTGCTCAGTCTCAAAATCCACAGGAGGAGAGTGTGGAGTTTGTGGGTGGATGGCTTTCAGCGGGCATGGTTTGGCACGAGTGGGGCGGCTTGACTGGACACGGGGGGCTGAAGGAGGAGTCCACAAAAGCGGGCGTAGTTTGAGTGTGTCCTCTTTCTTAGTCCATGGTGCTTCCCAACCAGGATCCTCCAGCCTGGGCCCAAAGAGTGTTTCATCGCAGAAGGAAGGAGAGCGACTTTTGACCCTTGAACAGAAGAATAAAGACCATGCAACATTTAATAAAAACAATATAAATAGGAGGCAGCCGTAAAGAGGAAGGGGAACAAGATAATAGTAACATACATTTATTACTAGCTTTCCATAGAGTACCATCATTAAATTCATAAGTGTGGGATGGGAGTACACTTTGAAAAAGAAGATATATATGTATTTAATAATTTTGAAAAGGAAGTCCAGTTTGCCTTATCTGGTTTTTAACCTCCAGAAAAAAAACACAAAAGTGCAGGTTTGCATTTAAATCTAACTTTCCATAAAAAAGGAAGAGGTGACCCTCTAATGTTAAACAGAGAAACAGACCTGTTCATACACTGCCTTATTTTACCGTTGGGAACAGAGTAAAGCATCATCTTTCTTCTAATGCCATTCCAGGATGGAGAACCAGGATTATGCGTGCTTTTATCTCTTATTCACACCCATTGTGATTTCTTTAGAATACTGAAATACTTAATAGAATTGCTGGCGAATGGGATGAGAGGCAATCGGAATTACAGGAAAAAAGGTGATCTCTATAAACGCGCTATTCAGATTTCTCAAGGAAGCGTGGCATACTTGGGTAACCACTTTAGCATCATTTAGCGCCTGGCAACAATATGGGGACAGACTTCCAAGTAGTTGCTTGTCAGAAATGCTCAACGATAATCACCTTCCTTTCATGGAATGAGACTTTGGTTTTCCAAACGCAGCTTAATTGGCATTCTGGGTATATGTTGAAAAGCAGGAAGTTGCAATGAAGGCTAAAAACGTTACTATGGATAATCTCATTTTGCACAAAGAAACGACTGTTTAGTCATCTACTCCATCCTAGTAAGACATTAACGAAGAGCCCTCTTCAAAACCAGAGCCTGAAGTGGCAAATGGATTAATGAAGAACGGCGGTAGCAAATTGGTTGGATTAATCCAGAAAGGTCTCATCAAAGGAAAACGTTATTGTTATGGAGCACTGTATGAGCGCGTAGAGCTTTAATCTAGCTCCCACTGCGGGATAATGTAACGGACTATTTATAAAAAAAGAGTTTAGAGATCAGATTTGTACACAGGTTAAGAAGGGGGCGGGGGGATTTCAGTTTAGCTGAAACAATATTACATTCCTTTTGTAATCCATCTAACAAAAAAGAAATGCTCAAATCAATGGTTCGTTAAGAAATAATCTTGTATGCTGCATTGGCCACCAAATTAACTTTTATGGAGAGAAATTGCATTCCACATTTTGCTAAATAAAACCAATGAGACAATGGGCCTCATTACAAGTTGACCGGTGCAGAATTAACATGCCGGTATGAACGTATACCGGCATGTTTCAGCACCGGCCGACTACAAGTTTGCTGGTGGGGTCGAGCACTTACCTCCAGCTAAGAGCTGGAGGTCATTCCTCCACCCTAACAGCAAAAATCGGGGACTAATGCAGTCACCTGGCACTCGTAATCCGGTGGCCATTCCATTGGACAGAGTGCCGGTAACAGTAATTTCATTTGCCAGTATCCTGGCGGATTTAGCACCAGGATACCGACAATGCTCTAATGAGCCCCAATATTTTCTAACCCATTGTTAGGGTTACAGCTTTTTTTCCAGGCAACATGTTGCATAGGAGGTTCTTCTTACAGGCCTTTTGTTATTTTCACATTAGTCATGCACTCTTGAGGCAAGTGCCCCCATTACAGGCTCTAGGGACCCAGACACCCAAGTTTAGAGATGGGAGGTTGCGATGGTATAGGCTCACCCTGGATTGGAGATCTGGGCTGCACATGTTCCTCTTGTGTGGACCTCAGATAAATGAAGAAGGTTGGCATACCACCATGGCATGACCCTGGTGTAGCCATTAGAATCATTGTCATCTTGGATAGTGTCAGTTGGATTATCACCTTTCACAGAAGTAGAATGTGCAGTTTGAGGAAAGACTAGAAGTGTCTCTGATCAATTGATCATAATGGTACCCTCCAACGTTGCCCAATACGTTGACTTAAAAATTATCAATTTGAATTGTCTGTTGTAGCAAACTGATCTTATTGTAGGATTTCACATTGGGCAATCACCTCACTGGGCACTCTGTCATTGTTCCAGCATGTTCATCTTTTGCTTGATCGAATGCGTCTCTTAGTTGATGCTCAGGTGTTCCCCCATCCCAGCAAACATTTTGAATTACAAGGACTGCGAGAAGATATTAGAATTTTTTCAGAAAGGAGGGACGATAGAGAGAGGTCCGGCGACCATCTCAGCATATCCGGACTACACCATACTGGTGCAGAGACAACGGTATAGCTATGTGGCGGTCAAGAGAAGACTACGCGCCGCGGGACACAAATACATGCTCCTGTACCTGGCGAGGCTCATAATTATCTACAAGAATAAGGTGCTGTTTTTCGACACCCCGGAAGAGGCAGCAAAGTGGCTGGATGCGCATGGCTGTCCGGATCGAGGTGAGGAGCAGGCACAACAAGAATGCGATAAGTGACTGTTATGCTGCATAAGGAGGGAGGGGAGTGGGCAATTGGCAAAGGGTAATTGTGTGGGATGGTATTGTGATTCAAGAACTTCAGTTGCACTAAGAGTATTTTGGACATATTGGACTTGAATATAACCAGTGAAAAGTTAAAAGTTAGATGGGCAGTGCAGATGGCGCTCAGTCTAACAAAATAAGTCTGAGCTATTTGTAGGAGAAGGCTCACCCCCAAGTAGTAGAATAGTTAGGTCACCACTAGGGTGACGATTCCCCGTTGAGCTGCTGGTACAGCCTAGGCCGGAAAGGGTCTAGATGCGGGGGCGCCTTAGATCCAGGAATGGAGCTGGGCAACAGTTGGGTATGGGTGGGGGGGGAGTGCAGTGAAAGTTGGGGTAGAGGTATTGGGGGGTGGGGGAAAGTTGAAGTTGTTGAAATGGTTTGGAGTTTGGGTCAGGTGGGGGGACAGTTGAATGGGGACTGGGGAGTTGAGTGTGTTTTTTGTTAAGGGGAATACAAGCTTATATGGACTGAGATGGAAGTGGGATCTGGACTGCACCGAGGGGAGGGGAAGGGGGACTCTAATGGGCCATGGGGGACCTTAAAATAATTACGTGGAATGTCAGGGGGCTCAATAGTTATCTTAAGAGGAACAAGGTTATGTTGTATCTGCGCAGACAGAAGATAGATGGAACAAGTTACTTACCTGTAACTGTTGTTCTCCAGCATGGGTCTGGCATGGATTCACATGCTCATGAATATTCCCCGTCGTCAGGCTGGGAATCCTCGGTAAAGAAAAAACCAGTATCAGTTTCGTTTCTGATCTGTCTTTCGTAGTAATATCCAATCACTGGTCTCTGCGTCATACTGACCACAGCCAATGACTGCCCTCTACCTAAGCACCGCCTCTGGCAGCCATCTTCAGATTTGGAAGCACGTGAAGTGGCAGTATGACCAAGTGAAGAGCCGCAGAGGGGTAGGCGGGAGGGTTCGCATGTGAATCCATGCCAGACCCATGCTGGAGAACAACAGTTACAGGTAAGTAACTTGTTCCTTCTCCAGCATGGGGTCTGGCATGGATTCACATGCTCATGAATAAAGAATACATAGCAGTACACACATGCACAACCACGGGAGGTGGCAAAGGCTCAACATTAAGCAGTACATCCAACTCAACATTAAGCATCTTACCTCCTCACCAGGCTCACCTCAGGCGAACAGGTTGCGCAGCACTGCTTGGCCGACCCTGGACTCCTCCCTGGAATCCCGATCGACGCAGTAGAATTTCGTGAAGGTGTGCGTCGACCTCCACGTAGCAGCCCTGCATATGTCCAGCAGGGGCACACCAGAAAGGAACGCCGTGGTAGCTGCGATCGCTCTGGTGGAATGGGCTCTCGGACGGCCAGGCAGCGGTCGGTTTGCCAACCGATGACAGTACATGATACAGCCGGAGAGCCATCTGGAAATGGAAGCCTTCGAGAGAGCCTTCCCCTGATTGACAGGTCCAAAGTTCACAAAGAGTTGTGACGTCTTCCGAAAACACTTTGTGCGGTCCACGTAGAACTTCAGCGCTCTAGCCACATCCAGCGAGTGCAAAGTCCTCTCAGCCGGCGACGAAGGCGACGGGAAGAACACAGGCAACACCAAGGGTTCGTTGAGATGGAAGTCCGACGGTACCTTGGGCATGAAGGAGGGGTGCGTCCTGAGCACTACCCTCGTGTCGTGAAAAGTCAAGTACGGGGCCTTGCATGAAAGGGCCTGGATCTCTCCCACCCGTCGTGCGGAGGTGATGGCCACAAGAAACGCTGCTTTCCACGACAGAAACTTCAACGGGGCCGAGTGCAGAGGCTCGAACGGAGGTCCCATGAGCTTGGTCAGCACCACGTTGGGCTCCCACGCCGGGGCCGGAGCCTTCACCGACGGGAACGATCTGAACAGTCCCTTCATGAACTCTTTCACCAGACGATGAGACCACAAGGACGTCCGGCCCGTGGTTCTGGTGTATCGGGAGATCGCAGCAAGATGAATCTTGATGGACGCGTGTGCCAGTCCAGCTTTGGCCAGCGTCAGCGGGTACGGCAGTACCTGGGGAGCCGTAATCCGTAGAGGGTTAATCTTCTGTGCGTGGCACCAGACAGAGAACCTCTTCCATTTGTGTCCGTAGCATTTAAGAGTCGAGGACGCCCTGGCCTTTGCAAGAACTTCTCTGCAGTCGGCCGGTATGTCGTATCCTCCAAACTCTAGCCCTGCAGGAGCCAGGCCTGCAAGTTCAGCGATTTCGGGTCGTGGTGGAGGATGGCGCCTCCTTCCCTGGAGAGAAGATCCGCGTCCACCGGCAGCTTGATTGGCGGGGACGCTGACAAGTCCAGAAGGTCCGGGAACCATATCTGCCTCGGCCACGCAGGTGCGACGAGGATCATCCTGCACCGTGACCTCTTGAGCTGGTTGACGAGCCAGATTAGCAGTGGCAAAGGAGGGAACGCGTAGAGCAGTGGTATTCAAACTGTGGGTCGCGACCCCCTAGGGGTCCGCGGGTGCATCCCAGGGGGGCCCTGAGAGCTCAGCATGAAAAAAGATTTTTTTTTTTTTAGATTGGGAGAAATGGGCAGGGGTGGCCCACATGGGCGGGCTGAAGCATGAAACTGTCTCAGGCAACAATGAAAAAGTGGCCCACAGTTGTAAATGGATATTCATTCCTTTAGTCACAGACTGGGCCTCATTACTACTATGGCGGACCAGTAACAACGGTGCTGGTAAGCTACCGGCACCGTTGCTACCGTTCCGCCATAGTAAGAGTTGTGCTCGTGGGTGCTTGACAGCCCCCGCCAGGTCTGACCTCAGCTCGTCGGATGCACCAGCACCGTTATTAACGGTGCCGGTGCATCCGAGCTCCCCCTTCCCATTTGAGCCATATGGGGCTCAAATGGGAATGGGGATCTACCGGCACCTTCGAAAGGGCAATTATCATGTCCGCCTAACTCGACATGACCTAGTAATTGCCCATTCGCGGGTGCCAGACCCGGATGCAACTCCAGTGGCAGCCGTGCCGGTTTTACCGGCACAGCTACCGCCAGAGTAGTTATGAAGCCCACTGTTTCAATAGTACCCAAAGGGGTGCTTTGTGTTAAAATGTAAGTAAATTGTGATATATTCAGCAACAATGGTCAACATTACTAACTGCATAGTGGCCCCTCACCCATTATGGAGGAGCTAAGGAGCCAGCCCAGTGAAACAGTGAGCACTCCCTCAGCTGCTTTATCCAGCTAATGGAGTGCTCCTGGGCTGGCTGAACTGTCAAAGGGAAACACTGTTTCCCTTTGACAGTTCAGTTTAGTTCCCCAGCCGCACATGCTCACTGAGCCATGCAAGTGCTGGGGCGTTTTGCTTCGCCAGCATTGCATAGCTCATTGGAAATGCTGGCTGGGGCACTGCATGTCTGTATGTCCGAGAGGGAGCTCCTGCGCCTCCTCGCACATACGGACAGAGCAGCTGGAGCAGCACCCACACACAGGCCAATGCAGAAGGTACGTTTATGTTCATTGTTTTTATTTAAACATGTGTATGGATGCGTTATGAGTGAGTGTATGGTGATGGATGCTCATGTGAATGATAGAGTGATTGCTGTATGAATGTGCAGCGCCTTGCATATACACATAATCATGTTCATTGTGTTAGGACCAGTGGGGCCCAGGGGACAGGGATGGTATCTTTTTACCGGACATCTATCATTCAAAACCCTCTGCCTTGTCCACAAGGCTTTCTGGGGCCTCGGTCCAAAATACCTTCAGCTATTCCTCCGCAAATACCTCCCCTCTCGAGCTCTTCACTCCTCTACCTCCAACTCCCTCAGGGTCAGTCGTTTATCAAAGAAACGAGCTGGGGGTAGATCTCCGTCTTCGGCTGGGGCCTCCCTCTGGAACAGCGCCCTGCCACTCTAAAACTTGAGGAGAACCATCTTTCTTCCTGCACTTATCAGACCTACCCTGTCTGCTGCCTTAAACGTAGCACTTGCAAATTGCTGGCTGCACTACCACTGTTTGTTGCCTTTATTATTTATTTATTGTTATTTATCTGTTTCTCCTCTGCTTCGCACTTTCCACTTCTCCCCCCTTCCATGCACTTTTCCCCTCACACTTGCGCGTTCTCAATGTCACTGGGCCTAGTAAGATCGCTGTTTTATTCTCCTCTGTTCCCCTCCCTTGCCTTGTCACGCTCTGAAACACTTGTGTACGAGCGCGATAGAAATAAAATATCAATGCCTGCCCCCTGGACTCCCAGCAACAATTGCAAACTGTTTGGCTATTTACCCATTTTTTGTTAAAAGTATGCTCTACAATGCAACATTTTAACCTATTATTTAAAAAAAAATTCACAGGGGGAAACCCCCCCGAACCTCCCCTTAATGCCCCTCCACTTAAAAAAGATTCACCAGCCGCCACTGGCCCTCAGACTGTGTTGGGAACGGGATGGGGGAACCGAGGGACTATGGTGGGAGCACAATGGGCGGGAACCATGGGATAGTGATGGGAGCAGAGTGGGGAGAGCCCTGGGTGTGTGATGGGGTGGGGAGAGACCAGCGACTGGGTAGGAGTGGGATGAGGGAGCCCAGCGACTTTGATGGGAGCAGGTGACGGCGCGCAATATATACTGTCCATTTGGCATTTCTGGGGGGTCCCGACCTGCCCAAATTTTGCTCAGGGGGGCCCTGGCCAAAAAAGTTTGAAGACCACTGGCGTAGAGGAACAGGCCCTCCCAGGGGAACGAGAAGGCATCGCCCATGCTCCTCCCCTGGGGAAACCTGCAGGCGAACCTTCGGCACTTGGAGTTCGTCGCCGTCGCGAACAGGTCGATCTGGGGTGTGCCCCACCGTCGGAAGAGGCGAACCACTAGATCCTGCCGTAGTTCCCACTCGTGGCACGAGCGCAGCTCCCTGCTGAGTGAGTCGGCGATGGTGTTTTTTATCCCTGCCAGATGAAACGGCACCAGAAACATCCTTTGGGCGACGGCCCAATGCCACAGGTCCTGCGCCTCCTTTGACAGCGCTGGGGACCTGGTTCCGCCCTGTTTCCTGATGTAAAACATGGTGGTGGTGTTGTCGGTGAAGATCCTCACCACCTTGCCCTTGAGGGACGGAAGGAAGGACCTGAGGGCCCAGAACACTGCACGGAGCTCCAGGACGTTGATATGGAGGGACTTCTCCGTCGGGAGCCAAAGGCCTCTCGCGTGCAGATTTTCGGTGTGCGCTCCCCACCCTTCCAGGGAGGCATCGGTGGTCACTGTCTCCTAGTGGTGTGGGGTCTGGAAGTCCATGCCCGCCGTCAGATGCGTGCGGTTGCCCCACCACCGGACCGCTCGGCGGAAACTCTCGTCGAGTGTTATCCTCTCCTCGAAGCTGCCCGTCGTTTGGATCCAGCGCGCGTCCAGGAACTCCTGCAACGGGCGCATCCGGAGCCTGCACATGGGAATGAGGTAGATGCAGGAAGACATCATTCCGAGGAGGGACTTGATGGACCTCACCTTGGCCGCGTCGGAAACCAACATCCGCTGTACCTTGCCCAGGATGGACCTGGTCCTTTCCTCCGACGGGGAGGCCAGAAGAGACACTGTGTCGAGCTTCGCTCCCAGAAACAGTGCGTTTTGCGCGGGTACCAGGTGAGACTTGGCGTAGTTCACGGAGAATCCCAGGTCCGTGAGAAGTCGGACGGTCCTTGCCGTGTGATCCAGGGCGAGCTCCCTCGTCTTGGCTCGGATGAGCCAGTCGTCCAGGTAGGGGTAGACGTGGATCCCCTCGCGGCGCAGCTGCGCCGCCACCGGTGCAAGGCACTTGGTGAATACCCTGGGGGCCGACCGTAGTCCGAAGGGGAGGGCTTTGAACTGGTAGCGACGCCCTTGGACCACAAACCTGAGGAATTTTCGGTGCCCCTTTAGGATGGGAATATGGAAGTAGGCATCCTCCAAATCCAACGACGACAGGAAGTCTCCTTCCTCCAGCTGACCCAGGACGTGCTGGAGGGTGACCATCCGGAACTTTTGCGCCTTGATGAACTTGTTCAGACGTCGCAGGTCCAGGATGGGGCGCCATCCCCCCGTCTTCTTCTTCACGAGGAAGTATCTCGAGTAAACTCCGGAGCCCCGAAGTCTCTTTGGGACGAGTTCGATGGCGCCCTTCCTCAGCATCGCCTTTACCTCCAGGAGAAGTTGAGGGACGTGAAGTTCTTTCCTGGCCACGGGGGGGACGCGCGGACACCTTCTTTGAAATTCGAGCGCGTGGCCCCGGGCCAAGGCGTCCAGCACCCAACGGTCGGTGGAGATGGACTCCCACACGCTGACGAATCTCGCCAGCCGGCCTCCCACCGGGGTGCTTCGGTGGGGGCCCGACCCCACGGTCGGTTCAATCCTGCTTCGACGAGGCTTTGCCGCCTTGACCTCCTTGGCGACGACGGCGGGGTCCGCCAGACTTGCCTCGTCCTCTGTAGGCCTCCTGAGCCGACGAGCGGGCCGCTTGACGGTAGGTGGAGAAACCGCCGCCTGAACTTTTGGAGGCACCCTTGCCTCCGCTGCTCCGAAAGGGCGTCCGTCGTTGTTGCAGAACTCCAAGGGCCCGGGCCGTCTCGGTGTCCGCTTTAATGGCTTGAAGGGAATCGTCCACTGTTTTCCCAAACAGGTTGTTCCCATCGAAGGGCATGTCCAGGACTCTGGTCTGAACGTCTTGACGGAAGTCCGTAGCCTTGAGCCATCCACGCCGCCTAAGACAAACGCCGTTGCCCAACTGGCGGAACCCAGTGTCGGCGATGTCCGTCGCAACGGTAATGGCGTGGTCCGAAGCCATCTCACCTTCCTGCAGGATCTCCAGGGCCTCTGCCCTCTTGTCGTCCGGCAAGAAGTCCAGTAGGGGAGCCAGTTTGTACCAGAGCTCCCTGTCGTAGCGGGCCACGATAGCCAAGGCGTTGGCCGCTTTAATCGTCGTCGCCGCAGACGAGATGACTCTGCGTCCCATAGCGTCCAATTTCTTTCCCTCGCGTCCGGTGGGGAAGTCGATGTGGAGGCCGCACCCCCCACCCCCGCTTTTTTCCTGGCCGCCGCGGAGACGACGGAGTCCGGGGTAGGCTGCGCCCGGAGGCACAGGGGGGCCGTGTCCGGGACCCGGTACTTCTTCTCGTACCGGTCTCTTCTAGCTGGCGTCGTGGAAGGGTTCTTGAGGAGGGTGAGGCCCTCATCCCAAATGTCGTCCAATAGAGGCACTGAGAGGACCGTCTTCCTCTTGGCCTCGCGCCGCTGATAAAGGAAGCCTTCCTTCTTCTTCTCCTCAGGGCAGAGTTGGAAAAGCTCGGATGCCCTGGTGATCATGGAGTGGAACGATCCAATCTCGTCGGGCGGAGAAGCCCTGGTGGGAGGCGACGACGGTACATCCTCGTCGTATACCTCGTCGTCCGTACCCGTCGCTGCCGTGTCAGTCCCCGTATCATCCCCTCGGGTGGACGGGGAGGAGGGCTGGAAGGGGCGCGACGGCTGAAAAGGAGGCGGAACACCAGAAGGTCCCGGTTCTGGGTCCCCCGACGGGAGAGGTTCCGTCGGCAACGGTAGTCTCGTCCTTATCTCTGAGCATAAGGACTGTATAGCCAACAAAATGGCCGCCGAGTTGTCTCGCGGCGCTGGCAGAGGGGAATCCGACGGGCGATCAGGGGCCCCGTCGGTACCCTCGATGATGTCGTCGTCACCTGCGTCGGGATCCATCCCGACGGGCCGGTCTTCTTCCACGCCGAGGCCGTGGCTTAAGACTTCGACCAGCTCCTCCTCCGAGGTTGAGGCCGAATCTACGACGACGCCCTGCCCCCCCTTTTTCTTCCCCACGGGGGATTTCACGGGGGCCCTATCGATGGGCACAAAAGAGGACTCCCTCCGAGGTGGCAGGGAGACTCTGAGCCCCGAGGTCGCCACCACTGGTGTAGCCCCCACAGGCTGAGCCAGGGCCGCCGCGACAGTTTCGATAGAGGGCTTGGCCGGATGGATTAAGGCCTTCACCACCTTAGGTGCGCTCACCGCCTTATCCTTGAGGGGGGGGACACTGCCTCGCTCCCCCTCCGATGGGGCCTTCGAGCTCGACCGGGGCCTCTCCAGGAGCTTCGCCGGGTGCTCGGCCTTCCTCTTACCCGACCCAGAGCGTTGGCTCGTGGTTGATGGTGCCGGGGAGGGTGCGCCCTGCCTGGCGCCCGTAGAGCCCGACCGTTCGGCGCTCCCGGTGCCAGCGGACTCGCGGTGCTTTGCCTTGTGTTGGACCCCCGTCGCCGGGGCGTCCTCAAAGGTCTTAGAAGACCGCTCGGATTTCTTCTTCTTCTTCTCGCCTGACGGGCTCTTCCCTTCCAGCCAGTTGGCGAGACGTTGATGGCGGTCCTTCATGGTCCGCTCCGACATGTTGCCGCAAAACGCACAGTCCTTCTCCACGTGCGTCTTGTCCTCATGTAAGCAGTAGAGACAAAAGGAGTGTTCGTCCTCCTTAAAGACGTTCTGCAGCTGGCATCCAGGGCAGACCCTGAACAGCTTTCCGGGCGTCGAGCATCCCTTCTCCTGGGCCATGTCCGGGCCTGAGAAACTTCTGGAGTCCTCCAAAAGCGTAGCTCGACGAAATCTTCACCCTTGAGGGGCGCAGACGAATCCGACACGGGTCCCCGTTGATCGGATGGAGAGTCGGTGGAGCTTGAGGCTCTTTTGACCGAAAAAATGAAGTTTTTGAGAAAAAACGTGAAAAAATAGCACTAACGCTCGAGAGCAATAGCACGAGGATCCCAACACATGAACGTGCGGTAAAAATCTGAAGATGGCTGCCAGAGGCGGTGCTTAGGTAGAGGGCAGTCATTGGCTGTGGTCAGTATGACGCAGAGACCAGTGATTGGATATTACTACGAAAGACAGATCAGAAACGAAACTGATACTGGTTTTTTCTTTACCGAGGATTCCCAGCCTGACGACGGGGAATATTCATGAGCATGTGAATCCATGCCAGACCCCATGCTGGAGAAATTGCACTGTTGCAGGAGACTCACCTGACATGGGAAAAGATGGAGATGGTAGTGAAGAAATGGAAAGGGGTTGTGGTGGGCTCAACATATTCTGCTTATGCTAGAGGAGTGCTCACCTGGGTAGCGCTGCATGTCCCATTTCAACTGTTGCAGTAAAGGCAGAAACGGATGGGAGGATGGTCATACTGAGGGGATTGGTGGAGAATAGGGAGATAAGCATTGTAAATACATACGCCCCCAATCAAAATACTGCAGCATATTTCAGAACTCTGTGTACTAACCTTAGCATGTGTATGGGGAGTGCAGTGATCTGGGGGAGGGGGGGGCTTCAACTGTGTATTAAACCCCAGAATGGATAGGTCAGATGGAAAGATTGATAGACCCACCCCAGCGGCTAAAGCATTGCAGACACTACTAGATTACTTTGTTCTGGCAGATGTGTGGAGAACAAGACACCCCCAAGATAGGCAGTACTCGCACTATTCCGCCCCGCAGCAGTTGCATACAAGGCTGGACTATGTCTTTGCTAAGTCAGAGGTAATAACAGAGATTACTCAGGTAGAATACAAGGCGAGGGTCCTCTCAGACCACCCGCCCCTGGTTCTCTGATGGCAATACTGCCTCCCCCGAGATCAAGGATCCCGACATGGCGCCTCCAGGCAGAGGCACTTAAGGATCCCTTTTTTAGAGAAGACATAAGGGAGGAGATTACAAACTATTTTGAGATAAATACGGATAGTGTGGACTCGGCTAGCACATTATGGGAAGCTTTTAAGGTGTGGTGCGAGGTGTAGCCATAGCAAAATCAAAGGGCCTGCAAGGTTGGATCTTGGCTTATCTACAAGAAACGGAAAGGGAACTAGAAAAGGCATTGAAGGAGGGAGGTGACACAGAGCGATATGGATCTTATACTTAAACTGCAGCAGAAATGTGCAGAGCTATGGGAAAGACTGTGCAACCTGCACTATAAAAAATACATAGAGAGGCAGCATGCGGGAGGGGATAAAACAGGAAGGCTTTTGGCATGGTTATACAAGAGCGGGACTCCCAGACCTACGATCAGAACGATAACGAGAGAAGATGGTAGCATAGCTGACACCCAAGAGGGAGTTAATCAAGAGTTTGCAGATTATTACCGGTTGCTATATGGAGACAAGGAGGGTAGTAGACATGAGGAGATAATAGAAACGCTGGGGGATATAGGACTGCCCACGATAAGTGCTGAAGAAAGAGAAGAGCTAGACGCACCAATTACTTTGGAGGAGTTGGGAGAAGTTGCGAGGCAGCTGCCTACCAGTAAGACCCCAGGGGCGAACGGGCTCCCAAGTGAATTTTATAAAGTATATAGAGAGGAAGTGCTGCCCCCAATGTTAAATGAAGCGTTTGAGCTGGGACGTCTGCCAGAGTCACTCAGAGAGGCGATTATAATACCGCTTACCAAAACCAACAAGCCTGGGCATAGCTGTGGATCCTACAGACCTTTGTCGATGTTGAACCAAGACAGCAAGATACGGACGGCTGTCTTGGCAAACAGGCTGCAGAGAGTTATTGGCAAACTAATACACCCCAACCAGACAGGCTATGTCCCGAATAGGAATATAACACATAATCATAGGAGACTCCAACGGGTTGTCGAATGGGGGAGTAAGAATGATGGTGAAATGGCAATTGTGTCCTTGGACGCGATAAAGGCTTTCGATTTGGTCAAGTGGCCTTGGCTGCTGGCGCCCCTAACGGGCTATGGTATGGGGCCTGGATACATAAGGTGGGCAAAGATGCTATATAGTGACCCGCTGGCCAGGGTCAAAATGGGATCAGTGATAGCTGAAAGATGGCAACTTAGTAGAGGCACCAGACAGGAGTTCCCATGGTCCCCAATGCTCTATATACTGGCCCTGGAACCCTTAGCAATATACCTTAGACAACAATACGATACCATTGGTATTGAGATAGGAGGGGAGCGGCACTTGTTCTCCTTATATGCAGATGACTTGCTGCTGTACTTGAGGCACCCGGACGAAAATCTCCAGTACATCCTGGAAGTGATGAAAAGATATGCGGGGTTGTCTGGTATAGCGGTGAATCTTCAAAAATCCAGCATTTTCCTGCTAGGCAGTTACAAGGAAATCCCGGTGGGACGGTTGCCGGTGTTACAAACACCATGGGCAGTTGATACTTTCCGGTATCTCGGGATAGATGTGTACCACACAGTGGAAGAAGAGCACAGACACAATACTGAGGTAGCCATTCAGAAAATTGAGAAGTGTATGCAGTTCTGGGTGAAGTTACCCTTAGCAATGATGGGAAGAGGGGCAATGCTTAAGATGGTGTCCTACCTAGGCTCCTGCATTATTTTGGGAATATTCCATACATGATACCCAAGAAGTTCTTTACTAGACTGAACAGCTTGTGTAGGGTTTTCCTGTGGCATGGTACCCGGAATAGGGTGGCACTATGGAAACTGCAGAATTTTTATGAAAAAGGGGGGGATAAAGCTGCCCAATTATGAGGTTTACTATGTAGCGAGCCAGCTGCAATACGTTGCCAAGTGGCTCTCAGATGAACAGACCCCCGAATCCAGGTTGTTTGGACAGGACTGTGCCCCGTTTTACTTGAGAGATGATCTGGCTGCCCAAGGCAGAAATGGAAGGGCGCCCTAAGATGATGATGTTGGGGTGGAAGATGTGGCATCGAGCATACCAGATGTTGCGGAACCCATTCCCATGCTCTCCGCAGGTTCCACTAATTGCACTGACAGTGGGAGATAGGCAGCTGAGGATGACAATTAGGAACCAATGGGAGTCGGTGGGGCTAGTGACAAAGGGAGATATCTGGCAAGAGGGGACCATCACAGATTTTGAAGTGCTGGGGGAGGAAACGGGATTACATACGGGCCAGTATATCACATATCATAGAATGGTGCAGATAATTAGGAGAACATGGCCCAAAACGGTACTGGAGGAAGAACCAGATGCTAGCATAGACACGATTTATGACATAACAGAGGGAGGGCACAAGATGTCTAGACTATACGAGATGATAATGTCTGAGGTTGGAAAGGAATTAACACAACTAAGACTAGACTGGGAAGAGGAAGTAGGAACCTCGATAGAGGATGGGATGTGGGAGCGTGCCCTGGGGTACCACAAGAAGGTGTCCAGAAATGCTAGACTAAAACAGATACAACTATATATTACGCACAGGGCATATATGACACCCCAGAGGATATCTAGGTTTAAAAATGCTGGAAGACTAGCATTTCCCAAATGCGATGAAGAAAAGGCTGGCATTGTACACATGTTTTGGTCATGCCCAGTAATTGAGCGTTTCTGGGGTGAAGTAGCAAAGAAACCAGCGTAAAAAGAGGTCATGATTGTTATTGATACAGCTTGGGCATGCTTGCTGGGGGGGGGGGTTCCCCAGATCGCAGAAACTTAAGCACGTGAGCAAATTGAAAGATCTAGCATATGTGCTCGCAAAAAGAAGAATTGCCATGGGATGGAAGACATGTCACAGGCCACGGGTGGAGGTGTGGTGGGGGGAGTTGCAGAAATGGGCGGAGGCCGAAACCATGGTATGGCAGGAGGCAAGCAATGTAGGGGGAGAGGAGGAGGCGGGAACCCTGATGGCATGGAAATCATTAATAGCGGAATTGTTTGGAACGACAAAAGACCTGTCAGAATCCACAGAATGCGAGACCCCATCACGCGAGGCAGATACAGAAAGCATGGAATAAATAGGTTTGTAAGGGAGGGTGGGATAAGGGGAGCAGTGACTAAAATTAAGCAATGTACAATGGCACTGTTGATATTTATACTGCGTTTGGTTTGCATTGTTTTTGTTTTGTTTGAATAAATCAATAAAAATTGTTACAAAAAAAAAAAAAAGCAGTAGTGGTGGCCAGGAATAATTGTGCAAGCAGTGTGTGGAGAACCTTCCAACATTCCCCAACAATATAACACTTTTTTTGCAGGTGTTGATAATGTTAGCTTCCCTTCCCATTAACGGTTTTGGGTCAAGTGATCCTCTGGGCACTCTTGAAGCCGACTAGTGTACATACAAGCATGGGAGGAGAATGAAAATGTAAAATGGCATAGAGTCGGAGAGTGGCACACTCTGCAGCTGGCAAGGAACTGCTTGTTTGAAGCAGAGAAGACTACTAGTGGTCAGACCAAGCTCTCCTGAGAAATAAACACTTTTGCCCAGTCTGTGTCCACGACAACCATCAAGGAGTGAATTTTGGTGGGCGTTTTCATTGTTCACTTCTAGTTCTAGGTGTTGTTATGGGTCATGAGTAAGAGCTATGCACAGAGGTACATTTTGACTGCTAAAAACTATTATTCAAGAAAAAGAGATTGGAGGAAAACCTACCTTTCCCCATAGGTATGAGGGGTTTCCCTGCCTCAAGCAAAATAACTAGTGTCCCAGTCAGGATGTACAAACGTAAAAGTCATCTGTCCTGTGTCCAAAACCTAAGATGACCCTTACATTCTAAACTAATCATAAAGTGAAAGGGTAAAAGTTCCTGCAGCAATACTTTCCAAGTTCAACTTAAAAGGGTGAAAAAGGAAACAAATGACCAATGTTCCACAAGAATATGAAAGGGGTTCCCTTCCCCTAGAATTTCCACAGTTCCTTTACAATACAAATTCTCAAGATATGAACAGATCCCCACTTCCTTCTTCTGGTTTCCCCAATATTGCCACAAATTACATGAATGTCTTTTCCTCTCTTTCACAAAGGTTCCAGCATTAAGGTATATCTTCTCCTCTCTTGACAACCAGAGGTTTCAATATTGCAGCTCACAACCCCAAGAGATGTATCACTCTTTCCTTTGGTAATCACAGGTTATAGTTCTCTGGCTCATAGTGCAACTCACAATATTCATGCCACCAAGAGATTGTTCTTCCTCTCTTGAAGAAGAAAATGTTCTCTCTCTTGTTCAAAAACCTCTCAAGGTCAAGAGATTGCTTCTCCCCTCTTGATAGAATGGTTCAATTATGTAGTGTTAGTTTTCCAAAATAATGTACCTCGTATACTCTCCTGCCAGGTTTTATTCAAGCACCTTCGATCATACTTCATCGAAACAATGAACCTGGTATACTCTCCTGCCAGGTATTACTTGTATTATATTGCACAGCCTTATATTCTCTTCACCAACCTGGTATGCTCTCCTGCCAGGGCTTCTCATATTCTTTCAATTAGCGTGCGAGTCCCTGACTTGCCTTCGATGTGCCTGGTATACTCTCCTGCCAGGATATTGCCAGACTTTATGTTTTCCCTTTTGCCAATATTTAGGTTGTGAATGCTTGTTCTTTTCTTCCCCTGCTTCTCCCAGTTTCTTGCTTGCAATATATTTGTTGTTCGCTTATATGTTCCACCTCCCTTGTTCGCGTACTATGAACGGAGCTCACCCTTCTCAATTGCTGTGCGGTTCATGCAGCAAAACGTGTCCCGCTTCACTTGTGTGGGTTTACAGGTAGTTCTTGGCTGCTTTGGCGTCCTTTGCGGGTGGCGTTTGCTGCAGCAGCCTTCCTTCTCTTCGCGTCAGCGTCTCCTGTACCTGTGTCATGAGCCTCTACAGCTCCATGTCCTATGACAGCTCTTCCCGATCTCAAGTCTCTTCTGCTCTGCTGCACGCCACAACTCTTCTGCTTCCTGAACCTCATCAGGAAAGGAGATTCTCCACCTCCCTTCTTGATTCCGAGTTTTAAAGTTCCCGGCACAGGTCACATCCTGGAGATGCAAAGAAAACACAGTTGATTTCCTCCAGAATTCTTACTTTTTCTTTCGGTATCAGTTTATTGACCGCTTTTAAATCCTGTGCCAGTAGATTGTGGGTGTAGATTTCATAGCCCAGTCAAGAGCGAGTGCACTTTTTTATGGTGTATGTTGCTTGAAGTACACAGACCTCTTGGAATAGGTGATGCAGAGGTTGAGGAATTTGCAGTTCTGCCTGCCGACCCTTTGCAAGTGACTGATGACTCTTTGAATGCTTACCCCAAACTGAATCTTTCAACTTAACGGTCACTATAAAGTCAACAGACCAGTCATGTGTTATGTTTTAGCATGGTGGAACACAGCTCAAAATGCTTCCACCTGGGATTCCAAGAGGGCCGCCGGCGAGGGGAGATGCGAGTGAGACGCGCTCCGGCTGGGCCAGTCATCAGAACCACAATAAGCTTCGATCCCGAGGGTACCACAATTAGCGACGTGTGGTCCCATAAGCCCAGAACCTGCGGGCCGTCTTGGGAGGCGGATTCCCACCAGTAAAACCCGGGCGGTGCAGCGGGAGCGGAGTGCCCCTCCCCCACCGTGGCAACGGCATTCCCAGCGCGGCCCGGAAACAAGGGGCAGCCGCGTCGGGGAAACCCAGAACCTGGGCGGAGGAACGCCGTCGGCGGCCACAGTGGCGAGGAGGGGCAAGCTATAAGGGGCCGGCTCCGGCGGTGAAAAAAATGCCGCAGAGGACTGCTCCCCCCCACTATCCACCCCCCCACGGAGATCACAGCGACTCGCGCAGAAGACAGAGCGGGGGGGGGGGTGGAACGCCACAAAGCAGGGACTCCGAAGCGGACAAGGGAACAGCTGATAAGCACAGGGACTGGGTGGCGGGGCCCCCCCTCTCCCTCCCAATTTGGGGAGCGGTGGCTCCGGGGACAGAAAACGCCCCGGCCCAGAGAGTTCAGCGGCAGCAGCTCCCGGAGCGGCGTATGTGCAGGGACTCATCGGCACCGCACAGGGGATATCCTTACACCCCTTCATACAGGCCAAATAAGGCCGGTGACTGCAGAACCAAGGTGGGGGAGGAGCCCACCCTCTACCAACAGCCGGTATACTATTTATTTGAACAAGAATAGGCCATTGAAAGACAGAAGCCCAGTACACAGCGGAGGCTTATTTACATCAAGCAAAGGCCATGTCTAGAGCGAAAGGGAGGGGGGGGGTCCCAACTGAACTCACTACCCCCCAAACAGGACTCGACCCTCCTTCATATCTGGGCTTCAGATACCCCGATGACCACCAGGGGAAGATCACAAGAAGAGCCAACAATGCCGACATCAGACTCCTGGTTCATTGAGTTACAAGACAAGCTCATGTCGACAGTGCAAGATCAATTCGCCTCAATGAAAAATGAACTGAAACTGGCAGTCCAGGAATGCAAGCATGACATTGCCAACCTTGAAGAAAGAACAGACACCCTAGAAAAAATACTGCAGAATGTAGAGGACGAGGCGACTCAGTACAGCGAAACACAAGAGCACCTGGTTCGATTAACCCACAATCTGGAGATACAATGCGAAGACCTAGAAAATAGATCCTGCAGATCAAACATTCGCATTAAAAATATGCCAGAATCAGTACTGGATATTGACTTGAAAAAAGCGGTGCAGGAAGTGTTTGGGGAAATCATTGAGGCACAAGAACCGGACAGCATTGGGATTGACCGCATTCACAGAGTGGGCCCGAAACGCACAGGGGCACCAGGGGAAAGACCGAGAGATGTGCTGGCCGCTCTCACATTGTACCCGCAAAAAAGAACTTATCCTAAGGAGGGTGAGGCAGTTGGACCAAATTAGGATGAACGGTGTGGACATTCACCTTTATCAAGACCTGTCCGCCGTGACACTCCTAAAGAGAAGAGAAATGGCCCCACTAATAAGAGAGCTGGTCTCGAAAGAGATAAAATACAAGTGGACATTCCCCTTTGGTCTGTTGTTTGAGTGGGAAGGAAAGCAAAGAAGGGTGACCACCTGGGAAGAGGGACTAAATGTCATGGACATTCAGATCGAGGAGGCTCCTTCAAGGCGCGAATTGGCAAAGGGGGACCAACAGAAGAGGCCGAGAGGTTGGGAAACGATGCGGCATAAAAAGAAACGGATTGGAAGGGGAAAGAACACGCCGCCCTGAGCGGAATAAATGCAGCAGT
Source organism: Ambystoma mexicanum (assembly GCF_040938575.1). NCBI lineage: Eukaryota > Metazoa > Chordata > Amphibia > Caudata > Ambystomatidae > Ambystoma > Ambystoma mexicanum. Next base: position 1,267,487,153 of record NC_090932.1, read on the forward strand.
GGCTGTAGAGGCAAGATTGGGACAAATAACACATCCAAGGCACTTAGAGAGGTATCCATTGATGGGAATCGAACGCTATGGGATATACAGGCCCGATACGGAGTAGGCACGACTCGCAGTCAGGTCTGAGGAAGAAGCGGGGTTTAGGACCCCCCGCAAATGAAATCTCGAGCATACTGAGGGCAGGGAGCGATAGGCGGAATGCCAGAGCTACCATAGGAACCCGGGCCCTCCTCGGGAGCAAAGTTGATATTTGGTTATTAGTTGGGGTACTGCTGGGGCGTTGTGGAGGGGGGTTATCCGGAAGAATTTGAAGGCTAGCTCCCCCGGGCTAAGGAGAAAGTCAAGGAGGACATGCAGATATGGGGAAGATTAGACTGCTTACCCTAAATGTTAGGGGTCTTTACTCCCCTATGAAAAGGAGAAAAGTAGAGAATATGCTCAGGAGGGAAAGGGCAGAAGTACTCCTATTACAGGAAACACACATTAGAGCAGTGGATAGGGGGAAAATACGCATTCGTGGGTATGATATCCTGACGCAATCAAATGCATCAGGGAAAAGAGCAGGGGTGTTGATAGCAGTCAAGGGGGGACTGGAAGCAACAATGATAGATAAACAGGCAGAACAAGATGGGAGATATGTATTCGCCAATATCAAGATACACAACTCTGTATTTACCTTAGCATCCATTTATGCTCCTAATACGGGCCAGGATGGCTTTCTGCGGGATGTGATGGGGAGACTGGAGGGGTTCGCGAAAGGAGAACTAATCATTGGGGGGTATTTTAATATGGCATGGCAACCACAGCTAGACAGGAGTGCAGGGGGTCCCCACATCCAGAACACCCCATCGGGACGTCTAAAAAAAAGAATGGACTGCATGGCACTTTGTGATGCCTGGCGGGAACTGAAAGGTCTAGATAAGGGGTTTACATATTACTCGCACGTGCACAACACGATGTCGAGAATTGATTATTTCTGGGTCTTGGCGGGAATTCTGGGTAAAGTTCAGGGATTGGAACTGCGCCCCATAGCACTGTCCGATCATGCGCCACTTTGGTTAGATCTATTGACCCCTGGGAACGAGGGTGGCCTTTGGCGCTGGAAACTACCGCAGGACCTGCTCTCAGACCCATTGATGGGAGAGGCTATTAGGGATAAAATCCTAGACTTCTTTGAGCACAACGATACGGGGGGGAGGGGGGAGTCCCTCTGGGCATCCTATGGGAGGCGTTCAAGGCGGTAACCAGGGGACACTTCAGAGCACTGAAAGCCACTAGGGACAGTCAAAGGCATGGATGGGAACGAGAACTAGAAAAGAAACTAACTGAGATTTGAGAAGAACTGCTGGCCCATCCCACCAGGAAATTAAAGAGGACTCTACAACGCACACAGGGGCAGCTGGAACTCCTCCGCAACAAAAAGGTAGAGAGATCACTCCTCTACCTCAAACAGAGACTCTATATCAAAGCCAACAAAGCGGATCGTCTCCTGGCAAGGCAACTCTCCGCAAAGCAAAAGCCTAAGACCATCCTCAATATCAAAAATCCACAGCGAGTGACACTAACGCGTACCAAGGATATTGGGGAGACTTAAGACATTCTATCAGGAATTATACGCAACAGAACATCCAGGTGAGGAGGACCAAAATCGCTTCCTGCGGCCACTCCCCATCCCAAAAATATCAGAGGAGGATAAAATTGCATTAAACGCCCAGATAACTGAAAGTGAAGTAAAGAAGGCAATAAAAGATCTCCCTCTCAATAAAGCACCGGGCCCGGACGGTTTCACGGCCTCCTTCTATAAAAAATATGCGGACATCCTGACCCCATTTCTCACGAGATTGCTTAATTCTTTCAAAGATAATGGAAATGTAACACCATCCTTGAATGAGGCAAAGGTCTTGGTATTTCATAAAGAAGGGAAAGATCCCTCTCTCCCCACCTCGCACTGACCAATCGCACTAATACATTTGGACTCGAAGATATACACGAGAATACTAGCGGCAAGACTTTCCCGCTGCTGCCCTCTCTGATACACCCGGATCAATCGGGTTTCATCCCGGGGAGGCAAACTCATGATAATCTCAGAAGACTAATACACTTGATAGAAAAAATAAACATCACCCACACCCCAGCAATTCTTTTATCACTTGACGCAGAAAAGGCATTTGATAGGGTGGAGTGGTCCATACTCTTTAAAACCCTGGAACACATGGGATTTGGGAACAACTTTATAAACATGGTCAAAGCCAACTACGCTTCCCCCTCAATAAGAATAGCGGTTAATGGGGCAGTCACAGAGAAGGTAATGGTCACTAGGGGGACGAAACAGGGCCGCCCGCTTTCCCCCCTCTTATACGCAATTTTTTTGTGGAACCGCTCTTAATTAAAATTAGGGAATCTACCCAAATTAAGGGGATAGAGATGGCGGGCAGACAACATAAAGTGATAGCATACGCGGACGATATGTTGGTAGCGCTAGAGGAACCAACGGACACACTCCCCCAAGTGGTACAGGTCCTGGAGTCATTTGGGGACATCTCGGGCCTGAAGATAAACAAGAATAAATCAGATTCTACATCTAGCAGGGGATAAAGATCCACTGGACAGGGGGCAGGAGCACTGGGGCTAAAGATAGCGGGTGGAAGCATAAAATACCTAGGCATAACACTCACACAAAAGGTAGAGGCGCTATATAAATGAAACTACCCCCCTCTTTTAACCAAAGTGAAAAAAGACAAGGAACGCTGGTGCCCGCTAAATATCTCATTGTGGGGAAGAATTCAATCGTTAAAAATGAATACACTCCCCAAACTGTTGTATTACTTCCAGGCCCTTCCGATTGTAATCCCGAACTCGTTCTTTAAAGAGCTGGCAAAGACGGTCTCCCGGTTTGTCTGGAATAGGAAACCCCCAAGAATTGCCAAAGCATTGCTGACATCACACGTCAGAGAGGGGGGACTAGCTCTCCCTCACTTCAGAAACTATTATCAAGCAGCGCAACTTTGGGTACTGAAAGAATGGCTGGGGGACGGCCAAAAATCGATCTGGGTGACGCAGGATAGGGCGGTTGCGAGAACCCCCCCTAAGAAACATAAACATCCAAACCTTAGAATCAGCGAAATCATGAAGGCCACATTGAATTCCTGGGACGAGCAAACGCGGAAAGGAAACATTACCACGTCAATCGCCCCTTTTACACCGATTTGCAGGAACCCACAGTTTCCACCGGGACTGGAACTAGGGGCTTTTGAAAAGTGGGAAGAGGCAGGGTGCAGGAAAATTGGGGAAATGTTCCAGGACAAGGAAATTCGACCATTCGCGGAATGCAAGACCATGTGGAATCTAACGAATTCGGATAGGTACAAATATGAACAGCTCAAACACTGGTTAACGACACCCGGAGATGATCCAGGCGGCAACCAGGGATCTGACCACTTTTGAAAAATTCCTCCTTACCAACTCAGGAGACAAGAAACTAGTCTCCACTCTATACACCTTCATTAACAAACAGGAAGAAGGGGTCAAATGGGCATACATGAAAAAATGGGAAAGAACCTTAGGGGAAGAAACCACGATCCTCCAATGGCAGGCGCTGTGGGCGGACACCCCTAAACTAACAAGAGCAGTACAGACCAGGGAAATGTGGATAAAGGTAGTCACACAATGGCACTACACGCCGGAGAGACTCAACAACATGTATCCGAACTCGCCAAATCAATGCTGGAGAGGCTGCGCAGAGCCAGGCACATGGAGGCACATCTGGTGGGACTGTCATAAGGGTAAGGGGTTCTGGACAGAAATGATCTTGGAAATGAAAAAGATATTCACAGAGGTGGAACTGGTAGGAGTAAAGATGTGGCTGTGCGGAATGCAAGACCAACAAACCAGGAAATACACAAAGGAGCAACGTAGAAGTTTCATGGGCCTGGTCATTGCGTCATGGGCCACAATAGCTCAGAATTGGAAGCAGCTTGATCCTCCAACGATATACACATGGCTACAAAAGGTCTGGTCACATGACCATGGAAAAAATCATGCATAATCTTCAGGGAACACGGGACTCCTTTATGAAAGAATGGGGGGGGGGGTGCTTGAATATTTGCAATCGGACTACATGGTGCAATGATGCCCACATTATATTAGAATATCGGACATTTTCGCAGCTTAGATTAGTCCGAGGACAATTGCATCACTGACACTTCTTCGGGATGGAGGGTGGGTGGGGTAGGAGGGAGGGGGGGAGGGTGGGGGGGTTTGTTGGTATTTTGTAACCAGTTCATACTGTGAAAACAATAAAAATAAGTTTTAAAAAAAAATGCTTCCACCCACCTATGTGCTCCAAAGTGGGAAGCTGTAGCTTTTGAGAAGTTTGTGCAATTCCTGCAAATGGTGGATTTTCTAATTTGGCAACCTTATTTGCCAACAATGGATTTCCTCCTCCTCAAAAACCATGGACGCTGTTGTTGGTAACATTTGACAGAAATAGATTTTATTGTAGTACTTTCTTCTAATGGATGCAACAGAATTCAACTTCTGAGGGTGTGCAATCGTGACCTTTAATTATTTAGTTTTTTATTTCTGCTATGCAAAATGATGCTGGTTTTCCATCTCAGAAGGTGAACTCTTCTGAACATATCATGATGCTAAAATGCACATGCACAATTTCCTGAGCCCTTTCTTCGGACACCAACAGCTGCAAATACAATTTGAGAACTACAGAGCGACATGTGCACTCCTGAAACAGTCTGTTGAAATCAAATTAATTCCAACAGCCATGGGCTTCTTTTAACAATTCAAACGATATTTAAACTGCATACCCTTGTGGGGGCCTGGTGGCAGAACAAAACTAGATCTAGCTTGAGGTAGTGGCATATGAGGAGATCCAGATAAAACTTCCACAAACCAATCTGATGCCATTTTACTATGAACTATGTCCTTTGCAGCAGTGGGGCCATGTGTGTATTGCATGTGGTCTTAGGAAGCCCCACCCACAACAGGTGGACCACCTGCCCATAAAGTGTTGTTCTTTACTGGGGAGGATAGACACTTTCCTGGAGGAGCAGAACATACCTTCTCCAGGTTTGTGGTGGTGTGGGCGGAGAGCTTCACAATGGGTCAGGACTCCTGCAACACAATGAGGAAGTCACATTAGGGATATAATTACTGGATCCCTATTGATATCAGGCAGATGGACGGGGTCGGGTGGGCATATAGTGTAGATAGGGAAAGGACAGGTACACAGGAGACAGGCCCAGGCATGTTGAATATGCCCAGGCCACACTTTTCCCAAGCCTTCCTGCAGACAATGCACTCTGGGAGCAAGGAATAACCCTGGTTACAACAGCAAGATTTTGCCCTGCAAAGAAGGCTCGTAATGGACTATACCACTGTGTCAAAATGTTTATATAAGGGGGTGGCGAACCGATCCCCCTCAATTGAATCCTCTGCATTAAACTATCTTCTTGAAGCTTCTTACACGATTTTACTGGAAATATCCAAATCCCCCAGACATTGCGGGTAGATAAGGGATTCTAAGGCGGCGGCAGACCGTTCTAACACTCACCCCAAAACCCCCCGCCACCTTCCCCCACAAGTGCTTCAGGTGAACATTTTAAGCAAACGGCTCTTGTTAAACCATGATGCTGCTAGAAACAGGTATACAGTATTCTGCCTGCTGAAGTGGCAAGCTCTGCAAGCGTCCCTGGCAGCCTTCTTAGCTGAAAAGAGTAGACGACAGACTTATCTTTCCACAGAGACCTAGTCAAGGCTCCCAAAGCAACCCAAAGACCAAAGAAACCTGCCTGTGCCTTTCTCTCCCATTCTGAACCAATATTGAGCCACTGCCAGAGCTTTTAACTCCTTTGAATCACTGCAAAGAACCAACAGAGCTGCCTTTAACACTCTACGCTTAAAAATGTTCAAATTTACCTTCCAGCTGCGCTGATCCGAACATTGCTTGCTTTTCACAAACTTCTTCGAACCTTGAGCTGTTGCTGTTAGTGGAACTGCATTGCCCCGTTGGACTCAGTGGAGGCAGCTCACCACAGTTATTTTATAATAATGGAGGTATACCAATTTGGTTATCTGCTCTGGTCCTCAAAGTCACCACTTCATCTGCATAAAACAACTGTATGCTAGGCATCCAAATTTAGACTAGAATAGGTTTTAACAATGGTTACCACTATCGACAACCCATGGAAAGAGCCATTCTTTGACAGATGTAACATATTCTTCCAGCACTGACCATGGGAAAATGGGAAGACTTCTTGGAAGTGACTGAGGGAGGCTGCATATTGTTCCCACTGCGCTGTTGTGCTACCTGCCCTTGGGTTAGTGGCTAAGATTGTGTAAGCTTCCTTTTCCACCTAGTCAAGATTTCTGCTTTTCATGTCAGCAGAAGCTGTGGAAATGGATGTTGATGAAGCAAACAAAACACTTCTTTCAAATTACCAACACTACCATCTAATCTGTAAGCAGGTGGTGTTCAAGAAGTTAAGATCTTCTGCTCCCTTCGTGGAGCAGGCTATTGCTTACCAGTTTGCTCTACCTGGCTGCCGGTTACCTGCTTGGGGTGATTTTCCATTGCGCTCTGCACACAGTGAAAGAACAAGCCTCCTGATCCTCCCACCAGCCTCTGACTACTACTACTACTACTACTACATCACGTCCTGGGTGAAGTTGGGGCCAAGTTGGACTGCTGTTGTCTGTAGCTGTATGCGGATGGCCGCAGTGCGCGGTCATTTGTCTTCCACCTTAGGACTCCCATGATGTTGGGTTACTGTCACAACTTAGATCTGACACAGCTTTCCAGACATCTCTACACTTCCACTAAAACGACACGCCCAGCTCACTCACTTGGTGGTCTTCACTCAATTTCCATCATAGTGTTCACTAATATTCTGCTCCTCTCATCAGTTGACTCTATTATACCTACTATTAATATGGTTTTTCCAATTCCTGCTTATTCAAGCACTCGTGGCCCTGCTTCTCATTCTTCACATTGCAATTATTCTAACTTTATCTATCCCTTATGCGCTCCTCATCTGTCTTCTGTTAATTTGGCCCTGCGGAACGCTCGTTCACTTAGTAATAAATTAATTTCAGTCCTGGATATTTTCCTTCGCTTAAATCTGGACTTTCTATGCATTACTGAAACCTTGATTAACAGCTATTCCCACTTCTCTTTCTACTTCCTTTTTGCAAACTCCTCGTGCCGTTGGCAGAGGGGGAGAAACTGGTATTCTTTTTCATTCGTTGTTCACTAGGGGTCCTACTTCCTACTTCTTTGTCTCTTCCGACTTGTCATTCTTTTGTATATTCACCGACTACTTTTTCTCGACCCTACTCTGACTTTTTTACTTGTCTATCGTCCTCCGGGACTTGCAGCAACATTTTGCGAGGACATTGATGCTATACTATTTGCCATTTTACCATGTCCAGCTCCGTTTTTGCTTCTGGGCGATTTTAATTTACATCTTGCAACTACTCACTTGTGCCTTACATTTCTTTCTATTCTTGAATCCTACTTTCTTTCTGCTCTCCTGACCCCTCGTTCTCATGTATTCGGGTCATGTCTGGATCTTATATTGGTATCACTACTGTCTACTTCTTCTGTTTCGCCCAACCCATCTATTCATCCGACCATCATCTTTTATCTTTTTCCTTCTCCATTTACGGCTAAATTGCCTGGTCCTGACAGATCTTTGTGCTTTTAATACTTCCCTTTTTGCTTCCTCTCGTTTCGCTGGTCTCCCCTCCCATTCTTTGTTTGCTGCGTTATCTGCTGGTGAGGCAGACGTTGTTCTCTCTTCTCTTCTCTTGATTCTCTTTATCCAACTTCTTCTTTCTCCAAGTCTCGGGAAGCCTCCTCAGCCATGGCCCCCTCCTTATCTACGCTCTATACATCATGCCCTTCGCCCTCTTGAAAGACGCTGGAGTAAAACTTCATTTGATTGAGATCTCTCTTCTTTTTCTTCCTATCATGCACTATATGAGGCTCTTCTCGTAGCCAAATGTTCTTACTATTCTGATCTTTTATGTGCTCAATCTGCTCATCCTCAGCGTTTGTTCCAGTCACTGCTGCGCCTTCTTTCTCCTCCTCTGCCCGATTGCTCTCTTAACTCTACTTTAACAGCCCCAGATTCTGGTTATTTTCCTTTGAAAGTAACCACTTTGAGCTATTTTTCCATCCTCTTCTCCTTCATCCGCTTCTTCCTTAGTTTCTCCTCCTATCTCATCGATCCCGTCATTTGTACCTACCACTAACTCTGATACCTTGTCTATTTTAGCTTGTGCTCCTCCTGCCTCTCCTTCTGATCCAATTCCTTCTTCACTCATAACAAAAGTCTATCCGTCGCTTATTTCTCATCTCACTGCTCTTTTTAATATCTCTTTTCTTACATCCACTTTACCTTCTTCTTTTAAGTGTCCTACAATTCTTCCTATTCTGAAAACACCTTCTCTAGACTCTTCCTTACCAGCGAATGATCATCCTATTTCCCTTCTAAATTGATTGAACGTTTTGTTTATTGTCAGGTCTGTGTTTTTGTTACAGAAAATGCTATCCTTCCACGTTTCCAGACAGGTTTCTGTCCTCTTCATTCTACGGAAACTGCTCTTCTTTCAGTTTGTGATTCTTTTCTTTCTTCTCGCTATTCTAAACATTCTTCTCTTATTCTACTTGATCTGTCAGCTGCTTTCAACACAGTGAATCACACTTTACTTTTGGCTTCCCTTTCCTCTTTCGGTTTTTCTGTCTCTGTCTTGTCTTGGTTTTGTTCTCATCTATCTAATCACACTTACTCAGTAAAATAGGCTGGGATCTCTTCTAACACTTTACCTCTTTCTCACAGAGTCCCCCAGGGCCCCGTTTCGGGACCTTTTCTCTTTTCTCCCTATACTTCGCATTTAAGGGATATTATCTCATCCTTTGGTATTTCTCATCACATCTATGCAGATAATACCCAATTTTTTCCGTCTTTTATGTCTTCTATTCATGACAATCTTGCTTCCTGTCTTTCAGCCATCAACATTTGGATGTCTGATCACTTTCTTGTTTTTAATTCTTCTAAAACTGTTCTTTTCTTCCCTGCTAATACATTTCCTTCTCCGTCTCCCCCTTCTTTTGTCTCTTTTCCTTCATCTTTCTTCCTATTGCCGATAGTGCTTGGAATCCTGGCCTTTATCTTGACTCTGACTTAACTTTCTCAATTTATATCTTGATTATTTCTCGTTCTTGTCGCGATCACCTTTTTAATATTTGGAAAGCTTGACCTTTTCTTACGTTTGGTGCTGCCAAACTATTAATCGCCTCTTTAATCTGTTCACGTCTGTTTTACTGCTCCACTTTACTCTGTGGCTTGCCTGTCTCTCGTTTGGTTCCACTGAAATCTGTCTTCAATGCTTCTGTTTGCCTGCTAAATTTACTTTCTCCTCGAGACTATTTCTTCATCGCTTTCTTCGCTTGGATTGCTATTTTTTCATTCACATCTTAAATTTAATTTTCTCTGTATCGTATTTAAAGCCCTTTATGGACTTGCACCCTAATATCTTTTGTGTCTTGTGTCGTTGTAAGTTCCTGCGCATGTTTTACAGTCTCAAGCTCACTTCCTATTAGCAGTTCCTAGACCTCCCTGTGCCCAGTCACGATTCCGCTCTTTTTCGCTACTTGCTCTTTATCGCTAATTGCTCTTTATCATTGGAACTCTCTCCCACTTTGTCTTCGTTCCCTTGTTTCCTACTCTCTATTTCACAATTCTCTTAAAATTTACCTACTCCAGTCCTAAAGTGACAATGTAATATTCTGCTATTTATTTTATTGTAAGTATTTTTGTTGGTCGCTTTGGTGTAAGCCGCTGTATAAATGACAAATAAATAAAAATACAAACCTAGTGCCACACTGTACTTTTTTCTCATGCGTCTGAGCATATGAGGCACAGGGGAGGATAATTGGCTGTACAGTCACAAAGATCATTTATGTAATCTACTATGGAAGAAAGGTAACAGCATTCACATCTTTGAATGCTAGTAAGACAGCAAATCCAAACATGTTCCAGACGGTGAAGAGTACGCTATAGTTAGCATTTATGAATAGGAATGAAATTCAGACCTTTATAAAAACGTGCCGACTTGTGTCCCTATTGGCATGACAAGCTGGTAAACGGGCATCCTGGAGGCAGCCGGTCCAGGGTGGTCGTAACTGGGAAGAGCAGAATTCTCACGGAAGATGACAGCATTAACATGGTAAGACAGACTGAGAATTAAAAATAACAATCAGAATATGTGTAATGTGTGTAACCTGATGGTGTCATCACTCCTTTCCCAGAGGTAGCCTCTCCTCATGTGACCAGGGCACGGCAGCCGCTACCTGATCCTGACCCGAAGGGTGGCTACTGGAGGGAGGACCACATGGGGGGGGGTTACCCTCAGGGGGGTGAAGCGACATCATTGGGCAAGACATAGTATCCCCCATTCCCTTTTAGGCACACCCCTTCAGTACCTCAGTACCTCAGGCCCTCGTGGCATATTCTAGCAGTAGGCCTTAATATTCCCCAAAACGTATTCATGGAACTCCTATAACACCACACAGTGTTATCAGTGACAGACTGACACGAGGAATGGAGCAACTGGAGTGAAGATTGTTCAGCTAGACCGAAGTGAACGGTCTAGCTGTTGGAGGAATCCGATTGGGTCCTGACAGCTCCCTTCGCTACTGCAGGAGTTCAAAGATGGAGTCATGGAGAACTGGAGAGAGACCCGACCGGCTAGTGACTACCGGGCGGCCCAAGTTGTCAGGTGGACACGCAAGTGAAGAAGTGGCATGACAGAGGAGGCGTCTGGAACGAATATGCATTCTCGCAGACCTGAGAGATACCAAAGCGGGACATGAGGCAGAGGAGAGACACGCAGACCGCTGTAAGGAAGGCATGGTATCAAACAGTGAAGACAGACACAAGTGATCACAGTTCAAGGGTGTTTATTGAACTTTAATGGGTTGGTTAAACGCCCATCTAAACCTGAATCTAAGGATGGGAGCAAGCTACAACCATCAATAAATAATAAGGCAGTCCTAGTGGAGTCTGTCAAAATAAAAGGGCCTATACTAATAAACCTATTGCCAATCCTTTCTTCTAAATACAAAATGGTGTTGGGATAACAATGTACGCAAAAAAAAGTGTTCTTGGCCACGAGGTAACAGTTCAACATATATTCATCAGGGCCTTCCGCCAAAGTCTCTCTCGCAGTGACAGTCTCTTAATGCAGAGGGCCTGATGCAGCAAACAAAACACAAAAGTTCCTTTCCTTTTGACAAGTTTTCACTTTCACAAGTTCAAGACTGGTCTCCCTCCTTCGGGCTCAGACCACTGGTCCCCCCTCGTCCGGGTTTAGACCCCTTTTCTACAATGTTCACAATTTGGTCTCCGCTGTTCGGGCTCGGACCATGGATCTCCCTCGTTCAGGTTCAAATCCTTTTCCACAATTTGGTCTCCCTCGTTTGGGCTCGGACCATGGATCCCCCTCGTCTGGGTTCAGATCCCCTTTTGATCAGAATCGAAGAATTTCGAATGTGCAATGGGTTTTGCTTAAACCGTTGCAGGACCACTTCAATTCACTTCACAAAATGTACACTTCACATCAATCTTCTGCTTTCATTTCCTTTTGTCAAGATACCGTACAGAGACCTTCGATTGAACACATTCACAGTGCCGGGCCACTTTGTCAACGGTATTGTATCTTTTCTTCTAATGTTCAAATATTCACCAGCAATTTAGCTTCACTCGCATCTTTCATCACACGCGTTTAACAATGTTCCCTTCCAGCGCTCACTTTACAATGTTGCAGCTTGCAACCTTGACTTCAACACAGACTGGTCCCCCAACTCACTGGCTGTGTTGTTCTGTCGATTCATTGTTCTTGGAGCCAAGGACAATGTCACGGTGTCTGCTGCTCCTCCCCGCCTGGGCCAGTTACGCGGGAGGGCTCTCGATATCTCCTGACACACAATGCAGGATACTTTAGCCTTGTTTCCTGGTATTACGTTTTCTGCCTTGAAGGTTCCTGTCAATGAATTCATGGGTGTTGCCCCTCTCACAAACCTCTTGTGCCTGGCCGTCTTTATCCCCTCATTCAACGGCCAACTCGAAACTGCTGTACCTTTGTGTGTTTTGCCCTGCTCAGAGTGTGCTCTCGTGCTCCGCCTTTTATGCATGTGGGGAAGTGTAATGGAAGTTAGGTGTGAGTGACTGGCCATAATTGCCTGACCTCACCTGACCATAGTATTGGTACATGTCATATACACAGCTCGGGTGTGAGTCTGTTTTCTCCCAGAGCGGGCTGTCTGTGAGAAAGTGTTTGTGCAGGAAAGGGGGGGGGGTTGAGTTTCTAAATATCCCATCAGATAGGATGGGATAAAGGGGTTACAGGGAAGAGAGGGATACCGCGTCTCACCATCCAATGTCCCACTCCCACTTCCCGAGGACCCCTCATCCATGTGATCCTATAAAGTGTAACAGGATGCAAAATTCCCAATAGCTTACAACACAAACTGAGTTTCATAAGTCCCTGTATTTGGGCCAAGATACTGTCATGATTCATGCCCCTGGTCATCATGGCTAAACCAGCCTTTCGGCTGGGGCCAGGTTACAGGCTTCCATGTGGCCTCAAGGGCCACAAAACACCATCAGGGACTCTCTTGGAGCCAGTCCTTGCGCCTTTGGCGCCAGGCTCATACTGTTATGTGAAGGACAACATTTTGATTGGGACTTCAGTTAACATGGAGGCACTCACATAGCTCAGTTCCACAGAACTGAGCTATGCGGTCAAGTGTTTCGGGTGTGGCCGAGCCTGGGACTACTTTACCTGGAACTACTTTACTTGGGCTATATAAGCCACACCCAAACAGCAGCACATGCTTTGCGTTATTCTGCAGTTAGCAGCGGAACGCTCACCGTGTCCAATTCCGATCACCAGTGTTTCTTGCATCCTGCCACATGCTGAATCCTTTATCTGGAAGAAGAAGAACACCATTATTCAGCGCTTACCTGTAAGTAGCAGCCTGGCTTTGGTCTTGAATCTTCCATCTTCAAACTACCACCAGCTGCTCACCTGAATACACGCGATCCAGGGATACTTCATGACGCTGCATCCATCTTCAGAACTCTGCAGCAACATGAAAGAGACAAGAGAGACATTATTAGTGAGCACTCGCGCACGGCCACACAAGGACAACAAAAACCACTTACCAGGTGCAGTCTCTCCTTGATCTCGGAACATCACAGCGTCCCAGAACATCATAACGACCTGCAAAGGAAGCGGGGCAGGCACAGCTTAGCAAAAAGAAAAGGTAAGAAGGCACCGCGCATTCACTTACCTTGCTGGGATTCTCATCCTATACAGCACGGCAACGCCAAAACTCTCCAACTCATCTGAGGGAAAGAAACTAGAGACATTAATTAATAACAACAAAAAGAAAAAGATTGTACAACAGTAGTACCTACCTCATCAAGCAAATCGGAGTCACAGCAGGCCTGGACCCGAACACGGGGCAACGCACCAGTGAAGCAACCAGGTTGCAGAATGCCCACACCTCCAGCACGCCCCTGCACAGAGACGCAGGACGGAGAGCACACCATACCTAATATTAAGGTGAGGAGAGAGACTAGACTTAAGGGAGGAATTTGAGGCTGAGGGAGGTGGGAATCAATCCAAGAGAGACGTTAAGCCTTATATCCAGTTCTCCTGTATTGCAGGCGCTCTCCACGTTCAACACATTATCAAGGGAGAAGGTTCGAGAGTGCTAATCTTCCAGCCAGGGCTGAGTGGCGTCCCTGTGGCTATCAGGTAAGCGTAACAGATACAAATACACCAATGATGAGAAGAAATTGGGGGAAAAGCAGATATCCTCAGACCTTGCAAGTAAATGGACATATGAGAAAACCTGGCATGAGAGTATACCAGGCGTTTGTGAGTTGAGAGACCCTGGCCGCCGAGTATACCAGGTGCTTTGCGAGTCTGGGACCTGTGCTCAAATTATACTAAGGGACTATGTGAGAGAACCTGGCAGGAGAGTATAACGGGTGCTTTGTGAGTTAGAGAATCAGAAGGAAGATTTATGCCCTTAGGATTTTGAACTGCATTAAGTTGCAACACTAATATGAGGGGTTATCCTCTTGGGCTACAAAGAACTAGATTATTCTTTTGAACGTTTGCTTTGCTGGAGAGAAACCTGGAGAAGGGAGTCATTCCCTGGAACTGTGAACATTACCCATTTGGAACTTTTGTTGGATTTATACCTTTTCGTTGAACTTGAACCTTTATTTCCACTTTTCAAGCCAAAGACAATATCCTAAACACCTTGGAGTTACTTTTAGAATGAGGGCTAGGATAGGATTTCAGGTACAGGAAATTTTGCTATGGGCATCTTTTTTTTCCTTTTTTTAAACGTTTATTTACAAAATATCATGTTACAAACGTTAATGGTGTTTATGTTGAGATTTGTACAATCTTCGGCTCACTTGCTGGGGCTGGAACTCAAATGACCTGAGAAGCTGAAGCCCAAAGTACAGCTTTTGGTAAAAGGAGACAGGGACCCGTGGGAGTTGCCAGATGCTGTGGGGCAGTGAGCAATCCAGATCCTCCATCCAGCTGCTCCATCTTATGTGGCCTGCCCAATAACGAGGCTACGTCCTCAAGTCGGCAAGGCCAACACAGCAGCTCACACCTCCATGTTCCATGCAGTTAATAGGAGTCTGTATAGATCAGCGCATCCCCTTAATCCTGCCAGCTGGTGTAAACGCCTGAATCCAGGTACCATGCACCCAAAAGGTGGGTGTATAGGAGTGATGGGGCAAGGTAGAATGACAGTAGGCCGGACCAGCGTTAAGTGATGTCCGTTTAGAAAATGGACCAGAAGCTGAAAAAATAGATAAGGCACAACTACTAGCGAACAGTTATCAGGCTGCAAGCTGCCACCAAAATTACATTTGAACTAATGGATTCTACAAGGCCCAGGAAATCATTCAGGGCATAGTCTATAATCAAATCTCTGATTACCTGTGTGTGTGTGCTTAACATCATATCTGCCATAAATAGCCCTTCCCGTTAGTTTTTGTTTTTTAGGAAGATTTCAAGCTATCCCATTTTTTAAGATAGAATCATGTAGAACCCCCAAATTCTGTAATGCTCGGAACCCAGGATAGAAACAACCTTTCCAATTCACAATTTATCAAGAAGAATAGGACTATGAAAGAGGAGCAGCGCATTTGATGCAAACAGAATACTAGTGGCCAGTGTCCTCTGGCAAAACCAAGGGTAGTAATCCTCTTCCTCTTACCATCCCTTGAGATTATGCAAACATGTCAAAGTAGGAGGCTTCTTTTTAGCAACATACAAGGAAGAGGTCCTGCCAATGCGATGCTAGAATGTACTTAACTGTATATCTTTAGAGAGGCAGCTTTCTGAAGAACATCAGGAACATTGTTGCAAAGGGGAGAATGTATGAGGAATTATTAATTTCATGATGAAACAGTACCAAGAACGATTTCAATTGTGTGGGGGGAAAACAAGGCCTCACGCAGGTGCCCAAGAGCTGTACTACAAGGAGTCTGACAGCTGGAAATATACAAGCTATTCAGCACAGAGGCAGAAGATGACATGGATTACAAAAAAAACAGGATGCACATTTTACCTGTATTTATATTTCTTCCTTGGCGTGCTTGCAGGGCTGCTGCTTTTTGGGCTGGTCATTTCCTTATTTGCTCCTGTTGCTTTTGGGCTCCACAGAAGGGGTCTCTGAGAGTTGGATTTCTCAGCCCAGGGAGGATCGAAATCTGCCACCACAACCCGAGAGGCCTTTGAAGGGCTGCCAAAGAGGGTCTCATCCACATAGGATGAGCTTGCCTTGATTCGATAGCCACCCCTAGATTTGCCATGCAGCCGGAGTGCTTGCATCCCTGTGACTGCTAGATCAAGTGCCATTGTCGCTGGTGAGCAATGTGAGTAAGGGATCAAAGACTCAGCCCATTTGCTTCAGTTCCTGCAGCCTGCCAAAAATAGAGAAATGTCCAATGTTACATGCCTGATTTCTTACATGTAGGAGCACAGGAACAGAAGTATCTGAAGACAGTTATGCAATCATGAGGCAAACACATCTGATACTTGATCATATGGAGTTCACGTGGCTCATGAGAATTGTAAACCCACGCTGTATGCGATTGGTTTACCTGGGCATGTCCGTTCAGGGTGTTGCATTGTGAAATACCTTTACTTGAACTCTCTTCCAAAGACGTAAATGCCTGCTGTAGCTTAGTCACTGCATACCTTTTCAAATCCTCTTTCTCAAACAGCGATTCCCCTTATGGATGAATATTTAGCCCAAAGTGCAACTCTGTAAAGTCTTGAATGTCATACACATAACCAACATAAAACAGCTTGAAATTACCTACTCTCTGCTTTCCCAATGTAAATCATTCTCACATTCATTCAGAAATCCATACCCTGATTCGGTATATCAGCCAGCACATTAAGAAAACATTGCCAAGCCACATGACTATTTCAGTCAGGGCAGGGTGACACGCACACACACCAAGTATAGTCTGTACCACCTTAAAATAAATGCCAACCTATGTCTACACCTTATTCAAAATGCCCAATTCTCTCAATGGTCCAGGGGATTAAGAAACCCCTCCACTCCAAGATAATACGTATCCTTACTCCACAAAGATATATAGTCCAATACTACTATCAAAATGCCTCTCATCCATGATCAACATCCACTCCTGGGGGACCAGAATCCACAGGACCAAAGCAGTGGGAGCTTACTTCACTGCACAATAGACCGGTTGTAGGGAACATGCAACTTAACAAGATAAAGCCATATGGTCACGGTTACCTTGACTGCCCTAACTGAATCCTGACCCTGAAGTGAGATGAGCCTGGTACAACAAGGAGTGAGCTGGGGCATCCCTATGCAGCATGGCCAGACAAGTGGGGAGCATGATGTGGACTAAAAAAATGTCAGCTTCCAGGACTCGATCAAAGGATAGAGCTTGTAGGGAATCCCCTCCATGATGTTATTTCAGAAAGCTTTGAGAACGTTGGTCATAAGGACAAACGCAAAGGGTCATTATTGAAAGTGAGACAGCAGGAAAAATTAGATCCAAATGACCCCCTCTCAGTTGATGGAAAACATGGTTGTTTTGGGGGCAAAAGAGTTAAGCAAATTGATACAAGAAACTCCTTAGCAATGGCAACAGTTTACCTCAGATTTGTACCAAAGAAAATTAATTAGAGCAAGGGTCACCTTGTGGACAAATGAGGGTCTTGGAGCATGCACCATGCTTTCAAGCAAGCAACCTAAGCTTCACTCATTAATCAATAATGGATTTAAGGGGGTAAGAAGAGTTTCTACACAGTCTGGTGTGAAGGTACTGTGATGAATCCTACAGATCCCTCACTGAACCTCTGCCTAAAGTCTCCTCCCAGGTGGCCTGGGAAATGCAGATTCTGCCTGATCCTGACCTTCAGGGTGGTGTAGAGCGAGAGGATCATCTGGGAAAAGACAGGGCTGAGGGTGGTGAGGAGAACCCATGGGATGAGGCTTGGTATTTGTCCTTTGAAAGGGAAAACCTCTCAAAATTGCCAAGACAGATAATGGCCTATTGCCATTATGATTTACCTGAAACACATACAAGACATGTGGCTTTGGGCACAAATACCATAGAACCTGAACTAACCTTAATAATAGAAAGATCCTTCAAGGTATTTCAGGGTAAAGGCTCTCCTTACTCCCAAAGGCATAATGTAAAGGAATCTCGAAATATTGATTTAAGTCAATTGCCTTCCTCTGTAACAATGAATTCTAAAGGTTCATCTTTAAATGATTCAAAGGGAAATAAATCAAGAAGTTACTTAAGAGAACTCATTTTGTTGTTGAAAACGACAATTCCCCAAATCCCATAAGTACTGGAATGAGGAAGAGGACTGAAGAGTTATGATGTAGTAGTAGTCAGGCAATTAAGCCTAACAGCCCACACCTAAAGTAACCTGGAAGGAATAAAAGGGCCCCTCAGGTGCAGGCAAGAGGAAGGAGATGGAACTGTGACTGGAGTATCATGCAGCAGTAACAGAGGCAGAAGAAAGAAGGCACTGTGTTGGCAATCCAAGCAGAAGTGGGAGAACCAGAAGGAAGCGGGAACGCTCATGCAGCAGATTTCACCTGCTTGTTATGAGAGGGTCCTGTTCCCCAAAACTCTGAAGTGCCGAGGCTGCGCAGCGGAAGGCGTGCAGGAAGGCTGCCTTTCCCCCATGTGCGCCTATTTGCAGAGGTTTCCATGCACAAAGCGTTTTGGAGACCAGGGCGAGGAGCTGTGGTGAAGCTGTGGATCTCAGGAGAATAATTGAAGGTCTGGACCGGAGACACCTTCAACAAGGAAGGGTGGGGGGGTCCCAAGTGAAGCCAGAAGCAGTAGAACTTGTGCAACACGTGGAAAGAAGATCACAGAAGCTAGTGAGTTATACCTGGCATTCCGATTCCTTGCGCGAGCACTGCCGGCAACAGTATACATCTTAATATTCACTTGCGTTTAAGCGGAAGCGAGCTGAAGTTATTTGTTGAATTCTTAACAATGGGAAAATGGAAAAGTAGCACTCGCGTGTGATAGGGAATGCTCTCTTTCACTCGTGTGAAACGCAAGCGCTGCAGAAAGCTATTGTTAAACCCTTAAACTTGGTAAACCTTATAAAGAAGTGGTTGCGTGTCCCTCATTACGCAGAACGTTACAAAAATTTCAACCTTGCATAATTTATGAAGAAGTGGTTGATTCCTATGGGAAGAGTGAACTTTGCATCTTTATTCACGTGAACGACCATTGCTCATAAAAGAAGTCAAGTGCTTAAACATTGTATCTGCAGTTGGAGAGAGAGCAGGCATTGCCCGGGCCAAGAGTATTCCCCTATTGAGACTAAAGCAGCCGTTCTCAAAGCCAGAAAACAACCTAACCAATACGGTGAGCCCAATAGAATTTCAACCTTGCCTAAAATACAAGTGTGCACGCATTTTCCAGCAGCCAAGAGAGTGGCACCAATGCTTCTGGATAATTGTTTCGGCTAACAGTTGGCAGAGAGGTGAAGGCAAAGTTTGGGGAAGGGAAACTTGCTGCTCATAAATATAATTTGAAGCCGACACAACCCATCTTGCCAAAGACTGTAAGAGAAAGAGAGAAGTCGGTCATAAAGGAAAACCTAGGTTTTTGTTATGGCAGACAGACAAGCGAGGCAAAGAGGCTGCCCTTTTTGAAGAAAGATATTCAGAGGAAGAGTGCACTGCCCGTTTGACCAACACCTTCAATACCTGAAAGTTAATCTTGTCAGAACCTGTCTTGGGTCACACAATACTGAAGCTGTGGTGGTAGCACATAGGGCTAAAGCTGTGGTGGTATTTCTGGTTGTCAGTAGATGAAAGACTTCAGTAGCACAAGTGAAGTGGAATGCTATGAAGGAATGGAGAATGTCCTCATGGTAAACATTAGCAGAGGTTAAGTTGTTGAAGTAAAAGCAGCAGCTCTGTGAAGTCATCCTGACAAATATACCACTGGAAATCCGAATCTTGTGAATAAGAGACATAATCACTGTTAACCAAGACTTGTGTTTCACTTACTTTTCTAGAAGTTGCGTTTCTTTGAACTGTGTCAAGTCTTCATGGACAATTGAAATGGTGACAAAGCATCATGGCTGGGAATAACATTGTTTCCATTTTGGAGAAAGTGGAAAGCCTCATTTCACCAACAAGAAGAGTTGTGTTGTTGTTGTAATTTAGGTTAACAAGACTTTACCTTAACATTGAGACTTCAAGAACTGAACTGAGACTTTGCTGCTTACGTGGATTTCCTTATTTTCTTTTGATGAACATTGAGGCTGAATACTCCTTGAATCCCGAGGAAGGAACAAGTTACTTACCTGTAACTGTTGTTCTCCAGCATGGGTCTGGCATGGATTCACATGCTCATGAATATTCCCCGTCGTCAGGCTGGGAATCCTCGGTAAAGAAAAATCAGTATAAGTTTAGTTTCTGATCTGTCTTTCGTAGTAGTAACCAATCACTGATCTCTGCGTCATACTGACCACAGCCAATGACTGCCATCTCCCTAAGGCCCACCTCTGGCAGCCATCTTCAGATTTGGTAGCACGAGAAGTGGCAGTATGACCAAGTGAAGAGCCGCAGAGGGGTAGGCGGGAGGGTTCGCATGTGAATCCATGCCAGACCCATGCTGGAGAACAACAGTTACAGGTAAGTAACTTGTTCCTTCTCCAGTATGGGGTCTGGCATGGATTCACATGCTCATGAATAAAAGAATACATAGCAGTACACACATGCACAACAACGGGAGGTGGCAAAGGCTCAACATTAAGCATTACATCCAAAACTCAACATTAAGCAATTCTTACCTCCTCACCAGGCTCACCTTAGGGGAACAGGTTGCGCAGCACTGCTTGGCCGACCCTTGACTCCTCCCTGGAATCCCGATCGACGCAGTAGAATTTCGTGAAGGTGTGCGTCGACCTCCACGTAGCAGCCCTGCAGATGTCCAGCAAGGGCACACCAGATAGGAACGCCGTGGTAGCTGCGATCTCTCTGGTGGAATGGGCTCTCGGACGGCCAGGCAGCGGTCGGTTTGCCAACCGATGACAGTACATGATACAGCCGGAGAGCCATCTGGAAATAGAAGCCTTCGAGAGAGCCTTCCCCTGATTGACAGGTCCAAAGTTCACAAAAAGTTGTGACGTCTTCCGAAAACGCTTCGTGCGGTCCACGTAGAACTTCAGCGCTCTAGCCACATCCAGCGAGTGCAAAGTCCTTTCAGCCGGCGACGAAGGCGACGGGAAGAAAACAGGCAACACCAAGGGTTCGTTGAGGTGGAAGTCCGACGGCACCTTGGGCATGAAGGAGGGGTGCGTCCTGAGCACTACCCTCGTGTCGTGAAAAGTCAAGTACGGGGGCTTGCAGGAAAGGGCCTGGATCTCTCCCACCCGTCGTGCGGAGGTGATGGCCACAAGAAACGCTGTTTTCCACGACAAGAACTTCAACGGAGCTGAGTGCAGAGGCTCGAACGGAGGTCCCATGAGCTTGGTCAGCACCACGTTGAGCTCCCACGCCGGGGCCGTGGCCTTCACCGGCGGGAACAATCTGAACAGTCCCTTCATGAATTCTTTCACCAGACGATGAGACCACAAAGACGTCCATCCCGTGGTTCTGGTGTATCGGGAGATCGCAGAAAGATGAATCTTGATGGAAGTGTGCGCCAGTCCAGCCTTGGCCAGCGTCAGCAGGTACGGCAGTACTTGAGGAACCGTAATCCGTAGAGGGTTAATCTTCTGTGCGTGGCACCAGACAGAGAACCTCTTCCATTTGTGTCCGTAGCATTTAAGAGTTGAGGACGCCCTGGCCTTTGCAAGAACCTCTCTGCAGTCGGCCGGTATGTCGTAACCTCCAAACTCTAACGCTGCAGGAGCCAGGCCTGCAAGTTCAGCAACTTCGGGTCGTGATGGAGGATGGCGCCTCCTTCCCTGGAGAGAAGATCCGCGTCCACTGGCAGCTTGATTGACGGGGACGCTGACAAGTCCAGAAGGTCCGGGAACCATATCTGCCTCGGCCACGCAGGTGCGACGAGGATCATCCTGCACCGTGACCTCTTGAGCTGGTTGATGAGCTGGATCAGCAGCGGCAATGGAGGGAACGCATATAGGAACAGGCCCTCCCAGGGGAACGAGAAAGCATCGCCCATGCTCCTCGGCTGGGGAAACCTGCTGGCGAACCTCCGGCACTTGGAGTTCGTCACTGTCGCGAACAGATCGATCTGGGGTCTGCCCCACCGTCGGAAGAGGCGGTCCACTAGATCCTGTCGTAGTTCCCACTCGTGGCACGAGCGCAGCTCTCTGCTGAGCGAGTCGGCGATGGTGTTTTTTATCCCTGCCAGATGAAACGGCACCAGAAACATCCCTTGGGCGACGGCCCAATGCCACAGATCCTGAGCCTCCTTGGACAGGGCTGGGGATCTGGTACCGCCCTGCTTCCTGGTGTAGAACATAGTGGTGGTGTTGTCGGTGAAGATCCTCACCACCTTGCCGAGGGACGGAAGAAAGGACCTGAGCGCCCAAAACACTGCACGGAGTTCCAGGACGTTGATATGGAGGGACTTCTCCGTCGGCAGCCAAAGGCCCCTCGCGTGCAGATTTTCGGTGTGCGCTCCCCACCCTTCCAGGGAGGCATCCGTGGTCACTGTCTACTGGTGGCCCGGGGTCTGGAAGTCCATGCCCACCGTCAGATGCACGCGGGTGCCCCACCACCGGATCGCTCGTCGGAAGCTCTCGTCTAGTGTGATCCTGTCCTCGAAGCTGCCCGTCGTCTGGATTCAGCGAGCATCCAGGAACTCCTGTAACGGGCGCTTCCGAAGCCTGCACAGGCGGATGAGATAAATGCAAGAAGACATCATTCCGAGGAGGGACTTGATGGACCTCACCCTGGCTGTGTCCGCAACCAGCATCCGCTGCACCTTGCCCAAGATGACCCTCGTCCTTTCCTCCGACGGAGAGGCCAGAAGCGCCACTGTGTCGAGCTTCGCTCCCAGAAACAGTGCGTCTTGAGCGGGCACCAGGTGGGACTTGGCGTAGTTTATGGAGAATCCCAGGTCCGTGAGTAGTTGGACGGTCCTCGCCGTGTGCTCCGCGGCGAGCTCCTTTGTCTTTGCTCGGATGAGCCAGTCGTCCAGGTAGGGGTAGACGTGGATCCCCTCCAGGCGCAGCAGTGCCGCCACTGGTGCGAGGCACTTGGTGAACACCCTGGGTGCCGACCTCAATCCGAAGGGAAGGGCTCTGAACTGGTAGTGACGCCCTTGGACCACAAATCTGAGAAACTTTCGGTGTCCCTTTAGGATGGGGATATAGAAGTAGGCATCCTCCAAATCCAACGACGACAGGAAATCGCCCTCCTCCAGTTGACCCAGGACATGCTGGAGGGTGACCATCCGGAACTTCTGTGCCTTGATGAATTTGTTCAGTCGTCGTAGGTCCAGGATGGGACGCCATCCTCCCGTCTTCTTCTTCACGAGGAAGTATCTTGAGTAAACTCCGGAGCCCCGAAGCCTCTTTGGGACGAGCTCGATGGCGCCTTTCTTGAGCATCGCCTTTACCTCCAAGAGAAGTTGAGGGACATGATGTTCCTTCCTGGCCACGGGGGGGACGCGCGGGCACTTCTTTAGAAACTCGAGCGTGTGACCCTGGGCCAGGGCGTCCAGCACCCAACGGTCGGTGGAGATGGCCTCCCACACGCTGACGAAGTTCGCCAGCCGGCCTCCCACCGGGGTGCTTCGGTGGGGGCCCGACCCCACGGCCGGTTCAGTCCTGCTTCGACGAGGCTTTGCCGCCTTGTCCTCCTTGGCAACGACGGCGGGGTCCGCCCGTCTTGCCTCGTCCCCTGTAGGCTTCCTGTGATGACGAACGGGCCGCTTGACGATAGGTGGAAAATCCGCCGCCGGAACCTTTGGAGGCACCCTGCTTGCCTCCGCCGCTCCGAAAGGGCGGCCGTCGTTGCTGGAGAACACCAAGAGCCCGGGCCGTCTCCGTGTCCGTCTTGATGGCTTGTAGGGAATCGTCCACTGTTTTCCCAAACAGGTTGCTCCCGTCGAACGGCATGTCCAAGACTCTGGTCTGCACGTCCTGACGGAAGTCAGTTGCCTTGAGCCATCCACGCCGTCTAAGGCACACGCCGTTGCCCAACTGGCGAAATCCAGTGTCAGCGATGTCCGTTGCTATCGTAATGGCGTGGTCCGACGCCACTTCTCCTTCCTGCAAGATCTCTAGGGCCTCCGCCCTCTTGTCGTCTGGTAAGAAGTCCAGCAGGGGGGCGATTTTGTACCACAACTCCCTGTCGTAGCAGGCTACGATAGCCAAGGCCTTGGCAGCCCTAATCGTCGTCGCTGCCGATGAGATGACTCTGCGTCCCATCGTGTCCAATTTCTTTCCCTCGCCGTCCGGCGGGGAGGTTGACGTAGAGGCCGAGGCCCCCCCCCCCCGATTTCTTCCTGGCCGCCGTGGAGACGACCGAGTCCGGGGTCGGCTGTGTCCGAAGGCACAAGGGGGCCGCGTCCGGGACCCGGTACTTCTTCTCGTACCGATCCCTTCTCGCAGGCGTTGTGGATGGGTTCTTGAGGAGGGCGAGACCCTCATCCCAGATATCGTCCAGTAGAGGTACAGCGAGGACCGTCTTCCTCTTGGTCTCACGCCGTTGATAAAGGAAACCTTCCTTCTTCTCTTCCGGGCAGAGCTGGAAAAGCTTGGATGCCCTGGCGATCATGGCATGAAACGATCCAATCTCGTCGGGCGGGGAAGCCCGGGGAGGAGGTGACGACGGTAGATCCTCGTCGTAAACCTCGTCGTCTGTGCCCGTCGCGGCCGTGTCAGTCCCCGTATCATCCCCACGGGTCGTGGACGGGGAGGAGGGCTGAGCAGGGCGCGATGGTTGAAAAGGAGGTGGAGGATGAATCCTTTTTCTCTTAGGAGGAGGGCTCCCAGAAGGGCCTGGCTCCAGGTCCCCCGGTTGGTGGTAACGGCAATCTCGTCCTTATGTCCGAGCATAAGGACTGTATAGCCAACGAAATGGCCACCGAGTTGTCTTGCGGCACTGGTTGAGGGGAGACCGGCGGGCGGTCAGGAGCCCCGTCGGCACCCTCGACGTTCTCGTCGTCTCCTACGTCGGGGTCCTTCCCGACGGGCTGGTCTTCTTCCACGCCAACGTCGTGGCTTAAGACTTCGATCAGCTCCTCCTCAGAGGTTGAGGCCGAATCCACGACGACCTCCTGCCCCCCCTTTTTCTTCTCCGTCGGAGGTTTCACGGGGGTCCTGTCGATGGGCATGAAAGAGGATTCCCTCCACGGTGGCAGGGAGACTTTGGGCCCCCGAGGTCGCCACCACTGATGTAGCCTCCACAGGCTGAGCCAGGGCCGCCGCGACTGTCTCGATAGAGGCCTTGGCCGGGTGGATTAAGGCTTTCACCACCTTAGGTGCGCTCACCGCCTTCTCCTTGGGGGGAGGGTCACCACCTCGCTCCCCCTCCGATGGGGCCTTCGAGCTCGACCGGGGTCTCTCCAGGAGCTTCACCGGGTGCTCGGCCTTCCTCTTACCAGAGTCAGAGCGTTGGCTCGTGGTTGATGGCGCCAGGGATGATGCGTCCTGCCTGGCGCTCGTAGAGCCCTACCGTTCGGCGCTCCCGGTGCCAGCGGACTCGCGGTGCTTGGCCTTCTGTTGGACCCCCGTCGCCGGGGCGCCCTCAAAGGTCTTAGAAGACCACTCGGACTTCTTCTTCTTCTCGCCTGACGGGCTCTTCCCTTCCAGCCAGTTGGCGAGACGCAGATGGCGGTCCTTCATGGTCCGCTCCGACATATTGCCGCAAAACGCACAGTCCTTCTCCACGTGCGTCTTGTTCTCATGCAGGCAGTAGAGGCAAAGGGAGTGTTCGTCCTCCTTAAAGACATTCTGAAGCTGTCATCCAGGGCAGACCATGAACAGCTTTCCGGGCGTCGAGCTTCCCTTCTCCTGGGCCATGATCGAGATGGGCCTGAGAAACTTCTGGAGTCCTCCAAAAGCGTGGCTTGACGAAATCTTCACCCTCGAGGGGCGTAGAAGAATCCGACACGGGTCCCCGTTGATCGGATAAAGAAACGGTGGAGCTTGAGGCTCTTTTGACCGAAAAAGAGAAAATTTTCCTAAGAAAAAGCGCGAAAAAAGCACTAAAGCTCGAGAGCAATAGCACGAGGATCCCAACACTTGAATGTGCGGTAAAATCTGAAGATGGCTGCCAGAGGCGGGGCTTAGGGAGATGGCAGTCATTGGCTGTGGTCAGTATGACGCAGAGATCAGTGATTGGTTACTACTACGAAAGACAGATCAGAAACGAAACTGATACTGATTTTTCTTTACTGAGGATTTCCAGCCTGACGACGGGGAATATTCATGAGTATGTGAATCCATGCCAGACCCCATGCTGGAGAAGGGAGTTCACCCAGGTTACAAAGAAAGGTTATCAAGAAATTGTTGGTTATTTGAATTGCCATATATATTTTCTTTGTATTTAATGTTTAGGTGTGAGGGCCAGACATCCTGTGTCAGTGTTACCCTTTAGATGTGTTAGGCAGGGCAATCCTGATAAGAGTAGGGATAGTGAGGCATTTAATATAATTTATTCTTTAATAATGTGTCACCCATATATATCTTAAGGCACAAAGATATATTAAGTGTTGTCCGAGCCCAGCTCTGAGAATGTTCCTGTTTAGGCTAAGGACTAACCAGCTACCTACACTGTTGAAGGTAGGGTCTCACTATAATATTCTTCGTAAAGAACGTACATGCCGGGTATGTAAAGGCACGAGCACTTAAGTATCTGCTAGACATTTGTTTACGGAATTTCCAGGTCTAGCATTTGCAATTATTAAGATTCTTGGGTGCTTTGTACATAACCTGGAGTATAAAGAAACAGAACATTTAGTCATATTGCTTAAATACCGAATGGCAAAGTATGCATTTTGCGTTGTACCGTTTGTGGAAAATGATCCTAAAATTGCTGCCAAGTGTATTGCCTCAGGGTATATCGGGGAACTAGGGATCTTGCGACTGGGGGGGGGGGGGGGGTGACGGGGGTCTCACAGCTATGTTTGGGTTCCTGTTTACGTGAGCTTTTAATTATGTGAACTGAAATTTATAAATATGCGAACTGGAATTCTACAGCTTTTCAGTTTTATAGTTTTATTATTTATTATATTACGATTAACAAGATTGTTGGGATTGTCTAATGAATTCTTAAAAATCTTGGATATGAGTATTAGGCGAGTGTCAACGATCTATTGATTGCATTACTAATTGTATGTATGTAAGTGCTTTGCAATATGTTGTTTGCTCTTTAATTGCTAATGTATTTAGTATATGAATGTTATCTGAATATGAATTTGTAAGTGAATTTGATTAATGAAATTTGTAAAAGTTTTATTACTATATACAAATAAAAGAAAATTTTAAAATTGTATACATTTTTTATAAAATGGCATTTTTAGAACAATCATCAAAAAGTTGTCAGCCTCACATTGCTTACCCCTTACAGTACCCAAAGGAAGCCAAGTGAGTTTTGGCACTACCTTTGCATTGCACCCTTGAGGCCAAGTGTTGATGACAAGGGCCATTCAGTCTCAGTGTTTGGCGCAAAAGATGTTAACAGTGATGCTCTTCTAAAAATAAAAAGTTTTATTTAAAAAGGGAGGATGATCAAACCGTGGCTGGCTTTCTTCGACTCTTAAAAGAGGAAACTGAAATGCTAAACAAGGGCTGGGATACCAAACTCTTAGTAGTCCATGACATTATTATAAAAGATTCTTAATGAGAACATGGACACCTCAAAGGTCCTCCTTGTCCTAATAAAAAAAATGGAGGGCTTTTAAAGAGAAAGGGGGATGGAGAATAACCGACCAGCAATTGCCTCCTGGAACTAAGATGGTTTTCATTGATGTTCAGACCTCTAGGAAAGGAGTTCCAAAGAATAGGGGACAGAGTAGAAAAGGGTGTTCACCAAGGCGCGATTTATTTTACCATCCAACTTTCGGCTCTACAGAATCTGTGAACCGGAAAGAAAAAATTATGGTAGATACTGTTTTAGCCAATTTAATACAAATTTTAAAAAGTTGGACATGGTCCATATAAAGCGCTATAGATAGCACACACTGGTTGAATTTCACACATTTATCCAATGGCAGTGAGAGTAGGCTGTTTAAAATAGGATGAATATTATATCATAGGCAGAACTGTGACTAACCTGTATACAAGCCGTTTCACATACCTGAAACCTCAGATGGTGCAACCATGTGGCACCCACATGGCCACAGCTCCCAGGGTTTAGGTTCAAGGCAGGTCCACAAACCCAGAGGTCAAGGCACCCGGTGGAGCTCTGTGGCCCGATTGTTGAGATTTGTTTTTACTGCACACTCTTCTTTGGGGTGAGGCAGTCTTTGCCTATGTTATCTGCAGCATTTTCCAATATGGGATTTCTGGGGTAGGCTGCCCCTACCTCAGCTGCCAACCCCTCTCCTCCAAGCAACAGGAGTTTCTAAGGCAGGAGGCCCTCGACTAATCCTCTTATCCTGCCCACACCTATACTTTTTAGGGGGATGGGGGCAGATGGCCCCTGCCTAAACCGCCTGCGCCTTGTCATGCACTGTTTGGGGCAGGCAGCCTATTTATTAGTGGCCTGTCCATCTCCCACCTCTCTCGCCAATCCGCCTGCCTCCCCGCCTCCTGCAAATTATTTTTTCCAGCAAGTGGCCTTTGCATAAGCCACATGCGCTGCCATGTATGTGCTTTTCGAGGGCCGGCAGCGCCTGTCTAAGCTTTATTTGCACAGTATGTGCTAATTGGGGGCACTTACCGCCTACCACCTACAGAGGCCATCTGTAGGCAGCCACTGCCTAAGCCGCCTGCTCCTCACTTTATTTTTTACATCTGGGACGGGAAAGAAATTCAAGGCATTTATGTATGGTTAATAACATTGCTTTCCCTGTACTTAAAACATGCTGATCTCTGGTAGAAGCCCATTACTGTCTTGATTGTTTATGCAAAATATCAAAGCCACCCGCCGCTGTTTGGGTATGCCAACGGCACAGGTGTAGGCCAGAACATCACATATGTCAAATTTAAAACTGTATTCCTAAGAAGGAACATAAAGAGAGAAAGATTATCTCACTATAAGGATATGAAAATGATGATGTGTCCGGCACATTCAATGTTGCGCTCAAGCCTAAAATACCTTATTTGCACATCACAGGACTGTAATACATACCCTCAATCTCCCAATGCTCTTGGTTTTCTCTCTGAGCCCAACTTTGATGAAGGCGGTCTATCTGTGGCATATCTACTGGGGTAATGGTCACAACACAGCCGTTATTTTCCTTGTGCCATTTCAATCTTAGAAGCAATTGAATGCTTTTCAGAAGATTGCAAGTGGCGAGCATGGACAGCAAAAGTACAAACAAGACAGGTAAGTGTTCTGTACCTGTTGACAGTACTTATTTTGTTTATTTTTGCATTTATTTCAGCTCAGAAAACCCTGATGCATTTAGGCGCTAGTTACAGAAAGTGCATATAACAGTTCAAAAGTGTAAGAATACGCAAGTGGCTTCAGGTGTGCAGACAGGCACGAGACAAAATGGGTTTATGTTCATACTGGCAAAGCCTCACCTCATGGTGCGGGCGCTACTTCAGTAATAAACGTAAAGTGTGTCAGCGGAAAAAAACAAGTTATGGAGGAACCCGTCTATGGAACTAGGAGGGGGGCACCCAAATTCAGAACCACAGATCAAACCATACCAAGAGCAAAGAAATTTAGAAACCATAAATGTTTTATTTGTATTTCATTATATGTTTAAAATATACATATTGAATCATGTTTCGAGCTCATTATCTGAATAATACCATTTAATTAGAAAATTGAAAAACACAGTACTTTTCTAAAAACACGACTGATAATTCAGTCAACGCTAACTTGATGTAGCCAAGCAGTCTGAACGTCATGTCGGTTGAAGGGGATCATCCAGCTGGCGGTCAGAGGCTACGGCCACATTTAACAATATAAGAACCGCCGTAGCTTACTAGACAAAATAATGTTGGTTACTTCTGAAGTTAAGACCAACAGAAAAAAGAAGGGGTGCCGTGCGTCAACTACTATACTGTCATGACCTATTGAATACACTGGGTCCGACATGTAAATAGACAGTAGTTTCGATGGTACAAGGCATCTAAGCTGATTCACAATTGATGCCCATCTTCTTCAGGACGGTGCACTCCCATCAGATGTATGCCACAGGATTTTATAATGTGGAAAACTGCATGTGTAAGGCGATAATGCGTTCAGCTGTAAAGATTTGTGCAGGCTGAATCCATAATTTTGCCTAAAACATAAAACAGAAATAGAAAGACACACACATCAGTCACACGAATTCAAAAATAATTAGTGCAATAAATATTACTTAAATATTTAAATAATAAACTAAAAATGTGATTTTGGTAGGAATGATCTTGTGAATAACGAACCGGGAAAATGCCTCCCTCCAAAATAAGGCAAAAAATCCTCCAAACTTGATAACGGGAGAAATGGGTATAGCAATTAATTCTTAAATTACCATTATCTCAACCTTGAATGCTGGTCACCTTTTCCCGAATGTAAATCCTGAGAAATAAATGTAGGCCAGCAAAACCAGTTCTCTATGAAGTAGAACTGCGGAAAACAAAAAACGACAAATAGGAACATGTTATGATCACAGAGAGGCAGTGATAAATTAGAAACCTCTCGGAAAAATAGAAAAAGACCACCGAGGTGCAGTCCTTCCCAATGTATTCACAGGGCAAAGACATTCTGCTCACCTGAATAAGGATAAACAAGGCGAAAAAGACATTAATCTTGACATTGTGTTGCAGGCGACAGATGACATCAAGGCGTCTGCAAAAAGTTGTCCTATCAGGATGGAATGTTGTTCGGCGTGGCGTAATGAGCAGACCAAAAACTAACTAGATAAATAAATAAATAAATAAACAATATGCCGCCAGTGCAAGGTGTTATCATAACACAACATAATTGTTTTGAGATGGTCGGCCTGATAGTAATCGAATTGTGTTCCCAAATCTTTCAAATTATTTCGACACAGAGCAAAATGCTCAGCAGATGTGATTACTGCCGTGCTCATAAAAGTGTCAATAAATGTAAAAAAGGGTAAAAGATTCCTAAATGTTTAAAAGCGTTTTGTAGAGCATTTTCAGCATATAACACCCATGCAACTGACTAGCAGTTTCCCAACCAATAGTAAAAGCCAGATTTATTTGCTTTGTAACAATATCCAAATAATGTCCCGTTTTTCAAAATGCACGTTGCTAGAGGCGCAAAGCCTCGGCTTTCAGAATGTGGCTGCAAGCCTTACAAATATAAAGTAGGCAGATGGACACGAGATGCATGTAAGGCAGTAGTACCTCGGATCTTAGCATATGGCTGCGAACTTCCCAGTAGTTAAATAAACAAACAAAGCAACACATCCCTACCCGACTTACCTAAACAATGTTAGCGTCTTGAAATTGCATACATCCATGCCCCCGGGATTTCAATGAATCTCACGAGAGTTGTTAACGGCAGGGGTTTAAATAGCCAAAAGGGCGTGTGACAAGGTAATTAGTCAAAATGAGCCCCAGCTGGAAGTGCATGTGCACGAGCCCAAACTGGGAAGGGAAATCACCATTCTCCCCGATGCTATGCAGTCCCAAAGGCTCCAGCTGAGGCAATCGCAGTAAACACACGTGCTGCAAAGTAAAAAAGCGTCAATCTGCAAAATCGCCTCGTGAGCAGTAAATCTTACTCAGGGGCACATTTGCAGACTACTGCAAAAAAATTTGCACAAATTGTTCAATTGAAGGATGGCTGCCAATACTATTAATGTGATGGTTAATAAAAAGAAAGAGAAAAACAGCCACATTGCAAGTTGCAATGTGAATGAAGAGGCAGCATACAATTAATATATGTGTATTTCCACAGGCTAGTGAGGGGAATAGCCAACCCTGACCTGTGGAAATATATTAACTATAAAGCGAAAAGAGGAAAGAAATGAAGAAAAATTGCAAGGAAAAATTACAAACTACACTAATTTCAGGAAAAAACTGAAAATAAAATAAATTAAATTAAATAAATTAAATTAATTGAATAAAATAAAAAATAAAAAAACTAATGAAGAAACTAACCTGCAGATAACATAACGCCTAAAGTAGAAACTGCAACTATTTTTATAGAAAAACTAAAAATAAGAAAATAAAGTAATATCGGCTGCCGGTAACATAATTCAAACTTAGACAAATGTAGAGGCGGTGGCAGCCCATTCTTCCTGTGAGTTGAGGCCTACAATATGGCTTTGGGTATTATAAATCCACCAATTTTCTCGAATCGATAATCTGTTAGCAGAAATGTGAGGGTCAGAGCATCTTACTTGTTCAATTGCCCACCAGCGTAAATCGTCGCAATTGTGACGTTGTTCAGAAAAATGAAGAGCAAGAGGGGATGTAAAATTGCCAGTGCGGATCCTGGATTTGTGCTCAGAAATTCTGAGTTTTACGGGTCTAGAAGTTTTGCCAATGTAGGTCTTATCGCAGGGACATGTAACCGCATATATAACGTTCTTGGAGTTACATGTGGTGTGATCCCTAAGCTTCCATACCCTGTTATTGATGTTCACAGCCGAGGTAGCTGTGGTAGACCCGCAGTGGCAACAGTATCCGCATGGAAAATGGCCCTGCACTTTGTTCATGCCCCACATCTCAGTGATGGTTTTGGGTCCTGATGGAAGCGAGGACCTGTCGGCTTTGGAGAGCCAATTCTTCAGGGTTTTACCTTTTTTGAAAGCAAACATGGGAGAAACCAGATCTGGGTGGTTCAATTGTAAAAGATGCCAATGCTTGTTAATGGCTTTCTTAATAGCCGAATGATGCGTATTGTAAGTCATCGCGCAAACCATTCTTGATTGGTCCGATTTATCACGGTTATTTTTAGTTAAAAGGATCTCGCGATGTTGGTGGCGTGCCCTCTTACGAGATTGGCGCAATATATGATGGGGATACCCTCGATCCAAAAATTTGTTTTCAATAATATCGGCCTGTTTAGAGAAATCTGTTTTGTCTGAGCAATTGCGCCTTGCCCTTAAAAATTGGCCATAGGGAATGCTGACTCTCAAGGCTTGAGGATGAAAGCTTTCAAAGTGGAGGATGGTATTTCTATCAGTAGGCTTACGATATAAGTCCACTGCAATTGCCACATCCTTGACTTTCAACAAAAGGTCCAAAAATGGTATAGACATGTTGTTGACAGTCATAGTAAAGCGAAGGTGGTCGTTCAAAGAATTCATCCATGTAAGGAAGGTTTCGTAATTACCCAAGGTTTTGTCCCAAATTATTATAATATCATCTATATATCTTCGATAGAAGATAATAGATTGAAGGTAAGGATTGGAAGCATCGAAGATGGAAACCTTCTCAAAAGCCCACATAAATAAGGTGGCATAGTTAGGAGCAAAAGCAGCTCCCATAGCAGTTCCCTTGACTTGTAGAAAGAAATCCTCCTTGAACCGAAAATAGTTTTTGGTAAGTGCAATTTCTAAAAGGTCAATGAGGAATTCACTGGGCACCTGCTGTGGGTCATTTCTCATGTCCAAGAAGAATTTTATAATGGGAAGAGATTCTGACTGTGGAATATTGGAATATAGTGATTCCACGTCTAAGGTGATAAATAGATTAGTGGCAGTGTTAAACGGTAAGCCCTCTAAGTGTACAATGGCATCCGTAGTGTCTGCCAGGTAAGTAGGAGTATCGGCAGCAAGCGGTTTGAGAAAGAAATCGAGGTACTTGCCCAAAGGTTCTAAAATGGAGCCACACAAAGACACTATAGGTCTGCCCGGTGGATTCGAGCTATCCTTATGAATTTTAGGAAGCATATAAAAGAGCGGAGCTCGGGTGCCCTTGATGGTAAGGAATGAAAATTCCTTAGGGCTCAAGATGTTGATATCACGTGCCCGTGTGGCCAAGGCGAGAATCTCAGCCCGTATACTGTCTGTCGGATCTCCTCTGAGTTTCAAATAGAAAGAAGTGTTGTTCAGTTGTCTCATCACCTCGGAATCATAGTACGTGGCATCACAAACCACTACTCCTCCCCCCTTATCAGCCTGTTTGATAATGATGGAGGGGTCTTCCTTAAGTCTTTTAAGACATTCCCATTCCTTCTTGGAGAAATTGAATGACCTAATGTGTTTGGCATCCATAGGAGCAGAGAAGATAGAGTGGAAATCTCTAAGTACTGACCGCTCAAAAATCATGGTTTCAGGAGAAACCATTTGAGAAGTCGGTGTGAAACTAGACTTCAAATGGAATGGGGTGTTATCCTCTTCTAGGCGATCAGAATTGCTATCACCAAAGTAATCTTTCAGGCGGACCTTGCAGAAAAAATTCCAAAGCTCTATTTCAAGGTCCATCTGACTAGGATTCTTCATGGGAATAAATGAAAAGCCCTTTTCTAGAATGGCTGTTTCTTGGGTCGAAAGAATGCGTTTAGAAATGTTATAGACGGCTGACAAGTTGCCAGAAGGGTTCACCGTCGATATGCCTTCCTCCTGGTCTGAAACACGTTTTCTATGGGTGGAGGCCCTAGATCGGTTGGAGGAAAAGGAAGGTTGGGTGGAGGGAAACCAGGGTACGAGCCCTGCGGGGCATACATGGGTATCTGAGGGTATTGTTGAAATTGCCAATTTTGGCGTCCTCTGCGCCCCCTGTATTGTCCTCTGTTCCATGAACGACCTCTTTGGCCTCTCTGATTTTGATTGGGGAAAGAGCCACTGCCATCTGAAGAACTATCAGAGAAGGTAACCCTTTTTCCATAATTCTGTTGGCTTAAGTTGGCCAGAGTTGGATCATGCCATTGCCCAGGGCCCACATAATCTGAACTTAAATATGGGTAAGCATTTTCTTTAGAAAAATTGGAAATATCCTTTTTAAGCTTTTCCATTTTTTTGGTTGTCGTTATCTTGATAAACTCCTTTGTATGTTTATCAATAAGGTCCAATTTTTCCTTGATATTCAGAATGGTAGTATCAAGTGCAAAGGCTGTTTCTGCCTCGTCTATTTCGTTGCCGACTGCAATACTTTTTTTAAGAGCGGTATTGATGGTCAATAACATCCAATCTCTGCTACATTTAGTACCTATGCCTGCAAAAGCGGTTTTGTATTCTAGGTCATCAATAAAGAGGCATGGTTCATTCCTTACCAATAATCCCTGAGGGATGATGTTTTTCTTCAAATATTCGGTAAGTAAATGTCCATGCATTTCCGTTCTAAACTTCTTTTTCCTAAGTTTAAGTATGCTCTCACTAGTGATGCCCCCACTTGATTCTTCACCTACTGCCTGGATCAAGGAATCAAAAAAAGAGGGGCCCCGAATAGCCTCAGCCAGTTGTTCCTCGCTGAACGAAAAAATATCTAGAGCCGCCATCTTAAACAATAAAACAAATCAATATTAGAGTAAGAATTATGTAGAAAAATATATACGTCGACAAAAAATAAAATAAAAAAATGAAGGATTAGAAAAGTGAAAAAATGGGAACGACTGTCCTCGATGGTCTCACTATACAGTAAACAATGAACCTATAACCAAAGAAAAAAATGGTTAGAATTAAACCCATGCAATAAACCAATTGCACTAAGACAAGTGAAACAGGAGATGGGAGAACCTCTACTTCGCTGACAAAGAGGAAGTAACAACAATAATAAACGTAAAGTGTGTCAGCGGAAAAAAACAAGTTATGGAGGAACCCGTCTATGGAACTAGGAGGGGGGCACCCAAATTCAGAACCACAGATCAAACCATACCAAGAGCAAAGAAATTTAGAAACCATAAATGTTTTATTTGTATTTCATTATATGTTTAAAATATACATATTGAATCATGTTTCGAGCTCATTATCTGAATAATACCATTTAATTAGAAAATTGAAAAACACAGTACTTTTCTAAAAACACGACTGATAATTCAGTCAACGCTAACTTGATGTAGCCAAGCAGTCTGAACGTCATGTCGGTTGAAGGGGCGCTACTTCAGACGTGAATTCTTCGATACCGTTCTGTAATTCATGCTCACTATAATCATGCATATTTGCCATTGCTGGCTTCGCAGAATAACAGTTTTAAAGATTTTAAAAGTGAAACCCAAAGAAAGTAACTCTACTTGTTAAATGCTGCCTTGTATAATGTAGCATTCATCCCCCGTTCCAAGCGCTGGAACGGTGATTAATATCAGCCTGAGCGAATATCAGCATGAGCGAAGAAGGATGAAGGCCATTAGCACCCCGAGTTACCAAAGCGTTAACCGGGGGGTGCTAAAAAAAATAAAAAGGAATAGGAAGGAAAAGCCTTTTCAAATATGGCTGCCATTGAAAGGGAAGGTGGGGCTCCGTACAGAGCTCCTCTTCCACTTGCATGGCAGCCTGCGGGAGGTGGAAGAGGGGGGGGGGGGGGGAGTCAAAAAATAGATTAAAAATGGGACAGAGGGTAGGGGGAAGATTGTGGAGGGGGGAGCCAGCCACCAGGCAGCTTGGAATGCCGGATTGTACCGGCGGTTCAAGCCCATGTTCCTAGCCATCTGATTTTGCAGACCCCGGTGCTAATGTTATTTAAAATGTGTATTTCAAAGTAACCTGCCCTCTTTTATACGGTCTCCAGACTCGGTTCATTTGAAGTAGTTGACGTCTACACAGACAGAACAGGGTACCCAAATCGGTTGCAATGCACATCAGTGACTTGGGTACTACTATAAATTGTGTTCTTCCTTTGCAGAGTTCCATAGAGACATGTGGACATGAAGAGGCCAGCAATCCATGCAGCAGAAGAGGGTAATTTAAATATGTTCAAAGCAATGCCATTTAGACTGACATTTAAAATATGTGCATGAGGTGCATAATGCTTCTTAGATTGCAGGATTTCCACAGTGGATTTGAAGAGGTCAGAGGTCTGTGTAGCAGAAGAGGGCAAATACTCTGAAGTTGTTCATAGTGACTTGAGTGTATTGTTAGTTCTATTGTCTCCAGGAAAAAGAACCTGAAATGCGTTGTATAAACATACAAGAAAATCTTTTAGAATGCACCATCCAGCTGTAGAAAGACGACAAGTACATGGTGTCACAGAATGTGAAAGGTGTTTGGATTACAACCTTTCAGGACATTGTAGTTTGAACAGATGAGAACACTTTGCAGTACAACATTGCGTCACCTTTTCAGGCACAGAGTGAAGATTGTGATTGGGGATCCAGCTGCAGGAATACCATTAAACCCCTAATGTACGGAGGGCATACATTTTGTCCTAATTTACACTGTAAATTTTTAAAGAACTGCACTTAGGAGGCGAAGTCCAAATCGAGGAACACATTACAAGAGAAGCATCTAGAGGAGCAACAAGGAATACCTACTGAACGGCAAGGTCAACCTCGACCATGTGAATGTGTACAGGATGAGAGGTAAAGACCAAAGAGCGAAGCAAATAAAATACCAATCTATCAGGAATGAGCTTGAGTGACACCTGCAATAGCAACAGCACATGAATGGCTTTAAGCTCCATCTTTTTTCGGCTTGTCAACCCACCTATAAAAATTGCTGCTTTTGGTACACACCCTCCAACCCTATAGTTTTATTAAATATGTTTTGCTCACTTGCTGGCAATTTGTATGTGGGGGCAGCACAGGAGGAAATTGGGTATCAAATTGGATATTTAGAAATTAGTTCATGTGCTGTGCTTCCTTGCCACACAGAACCTTGGCTTTGGTGCTCAAAGACCTTCCACTGCTGCATACAGAAGGAACATTCACCATCGCTATATGGTCCAGAATTGTGAATGGAAATTGTAGGTTTAATACGAGGCAGAAGCGGTATTGGTCCAAGAGGTCCATGTCATGTATTTGATGCAGTGACATCATCACTGTTTATTTTGATTTTACAGGTGTGGGGGAAAAGAAAACTGAAATAAAATGAATACAAATGTAATTTAGGCCACACCCCTTAGTGACATCACATTAGTGATGTTCTTAGGACACTTCTTGCCTTCTATCAGAACTTCTTCTATCAGAACTTATGATGTTTCAATAAATTACTAAAGTTGGCTTGTCCATTAGCTGTTTCCTAGCTGACACTTGAGCATGCGCACAAGGTAAGACTGGAAAAGTGCGGTCTTGCAGAAACTCAGGCCAAGGACCTTTCAGTGCATGTAATAGCTTTCGGTCCATGTAATGGAATAAACTGATAAGGTCCTGTATGGACAAAGGATTGCTCAGAGCATGCATGACCAGTGCTCCAGATAAGATTTTGAGGTGGGAGTATTTTACTTCCCATTTTTAAACTTTGAGAGTAAATGTGATTTTAAGAGAGAGTAAAATATATGTGGCATCCAGTCGACTTGTGCAAAAACTGTATGGAAATCATTACTATGTGGCAGCTTTCTGCATTGTGGCAGCTTTCTGCATTGTGGCAGAATACACCTTTCATTATTTCTCTACGGTCTGGCCATTTGATCTCTCCTGTATATATTTAAATGTTGAAAACACAAAAACCTAGCTAATTATATAGTAAAGCAAGCATGAATTATATTGTGTGTTCTGAGGTTCGATAGCAGAATTGTCTTTTAATGTTTAATGAAAGTCCTCATTTCATGGAGCTATTACTACCTAATGTTATGCCAATATTATGATACAACAGTGCAGGTAGTCAAGGACTCCATGCCAAATTCTATAACTAACCTCATGGTCAAATATTCATTTAGATAGCGCTTTATCACCAAACCGAAGTCGGTACTCGTTTATCGACCATGAAAGGATGAAAGGCTGAGTTGGCCTTGCTGGGATTCGAACCTGCAACCTACAGATCACGCACAGATCGCAGCAACGGCTGCTCAACCGGCTGAGCTATCTTATTGGCTAACATCCTTCGGAGGTCGGTTAACTGAGTATCAACTGAGGTATAATAATCACAGTGCCTAGATGTTGGACGAACCATGCATGAAGCGCTACATAAAGTTAAAACCTATCTGGATTATCACAGGGACAGGATTTACTGAGTTTCGATTTCAAATGTAACTTTCATTTGTTTGTTTGTGAACAGTGCTTGCACTTCCTGGAGAGTCAGGATTTGGATGTTTTAATTGTAGTCTTGAAGATTTGAGAGGCTATAACACATGTGATTGGTGTAATGACAATCACTCACCCTTGAGCAAAGACTCTGCTGCCACTGACCATTTATAATAATGTACCCAATTGACTGCAAGGTTGAATGGATGTAAACTAGACTGTGCATACTCACCATTTTACAGACAGTTTTAGAATTAGAGTGTACATTACATAAGTGTAAAAATGATCTGCCTCCACACGATTATGCACACAGCACAAGAACTCTGAAACCGAGGCAAGGACCGGAAAGGACCACTTTGCCACAGACGTCTCTTTCCTGCATCCTCCAGCGTTTTCTGCTTTGCTGTTTTTTGCTGCCTTTTAAGAGGTGAAAGACTTTAAAGGACTCACATTACTATTATATATATGATACATTACTCACCGTAATCGTATTTCTGATGCTTGTATCTGCTTAGATTCACATACTGTGCATAGGCCAACATCTAGTGGAAGCTGCGGAGTATTACAGTTTGTTTTTCGAAACTCGAAAATGGGCGTCGACACAGGGCGTGCCAGTAATACTATCCCTAGTGTGACGTCCACTGTACCCAAGATCCCTCACGCGTCTAGGATCCTCAGATTGTATTTTTTCTGACATGAGGTAGCATGAGGAGTAGCGTGAGTACAGATAATCCAAGCAGATAGATAGAAAGGTAAGACTACAAGCAACCATGCGCCTTCTCTCAGAGGGGAGGAAGGGTGGGTCGCATGTCAATCTAAGCAGATACAAGCATCAGAAATACGATTACGGTGAGTAATGTATCCCTTCTGAGGCTTGTGGAATCTGCTTAGATTACATGCTGTGCATAGATTAGCGAGCAGTACCTGAAGAAGGAGGTGGGATGTGAGAAGTGTCATGAGCAAATAAGTGTCTTAGAACCGCTTGTCCCACTGGTGTATCTGCCTTGGAATGGGTGTCAATGCAGTAATGCTGAGTAAAAGTGTGAATAGAGCTCCAAGTAGCTGCTTTGCAAATGGTGTCAAGGGGTACATTTGCAATGAAAGCCAGAGTGGCCCCAATGCCTCTTGTAGAGTGGGCTCTTGGCGTGAAAGGCAGAGTCTTTTCAGAGAGTGAGTAACACAGCTGGATACAGTTAATAATCCACTTCGAGATGGCACCTTTAGAGACGCGATCCCCCTTTCTACCTGTAGCTACGGAGACAAACAGCTGATCTGTTTTCCTTAGCGGTCTGGTTTTATTTACATAGTAGAGGACCGCCCTATGCACATCTAGGGTGTGTAGTTTCACCTCAGCCGAGCTTTGAGGGTCCTGGAAGAAAGCCGGAAGCTCGATGGACTGGTTTACGTGGAATTTAGATATAAACTTAGGTGAGAACCTAGGGTGTGTGCGTAAAACCAGTTTGTCTTTATGGACAGTAAAGAAGGGATCCTGCACTGACAGAGCCTGAATTTCACTGACCCTTCTTATAGAAGTAATAGCTACTAAGAAGGCAGTTTTATAAGTCAGGTGTTTGAGACTGCTTTTATGCATGGGCTCGAAAGGGGGGCCCATGAGCTTAGATAGCACCACATTAAGGTCCCACCCTGGTGGTGGGTTTGAAATAGGAGGGTGAAGTCTCTTTATTCCTTCCATGAAGGCTTTAACTACTGGTACTTTCCACCACGAGACTTTGTTATGGGAAGTGGTGTATGCTGACAGGGCTGCCAGGTGTACCTTCAGTGAGTTAAAAACCAGTCCTGCATCCAGCAGGTGGAGCATGTATGTAACAATAGTGGAAGGAGTGCAATCAACCGGGTTGATTTGTTTACTCTGGCACCAGATAACGAATCTCTTCCATTTGTCAAAGTAGCAGTGCCTTGTGTTTGGTTTCCTAGATTCCTTTAGGATGTCCATACACCTCTGTGGTAAATTGAGATGTCCAAACTCTATGACCTCAGGAGCCATGCTGCCAGGTTCATTGAGTTGGGTTGCTGATGCACTGTTTGACCTTGGTGCTGGGACAGTAGGTTGTACCAGACCGGAGGTTTGATGGGCTGGCACACCGCCATCCTGCGTAGGTGTGGGAGCCACGGTTGTCTTGCCCACATGGGAGCAACTAGGACGAGCGTCATCGACTCTCTGTTCATCTTGTTGACCACCTTCCTGATGAGGAGTTGGTGGAAAAGCGTACGCAAACATCCCTGACCAGTTCATCCACAGGGCGTTCCCCTGGGAGTCTGGTTGGGGGAACCTGGATGCAAATCCTGGGCATTGTCTGTTTTCGCTTGTGGCGAATAAGTCTATAGTGGGGAAACCCCACTGAGAGAAGATATCTTCTACGACCTCTCTGTGTAGAACCCATTCGTGTTCCTCTGGGAGGGAGTCTCTGCTCAGAGCATCCGCTAGGGAATTGAGCTCCCCTGGAACATGTTGTGATGACAGGAAGATGTTCCGTCTGAGTGCCCATATCCAGATTTTCTGGGCAAGCTTGGACAGATTTGGCGAACGAGTCCCTCCTTGCTTGTTCAGGTAGAACATGGCTGTCGTGCTGTCCGTCCGGATTTGCACTGACAGGTTTAGTAGGTGGGGCTTGAACGCTTGAAGAGCTCTGAATACTGCCAGAAGCTCTAGCAGGTTGATGTGGTTCTTGGCCACTGAGTGAGACCAGAGACCCTGCGCTGTGTGGTGTAGATGGTGAGCTCCCCACCCCGTCAGGCATGCATCGGTAGTGACTACTGCCTGTACTTCGGGATCGTAAAAGGGTTTCCCCTGTGCAAGATTCTCTCTTGTCCACCAGTGAAGGCTTTGTACCAGTGTTGGCGAAACGACCACTAGATCGTCCCACTGACCACTTGCATGAGACCACTGTTTCGCCAACCATTCCTGCATGGGACGCATGCGCAGGCGCGCGTGGGGGACCAGGTAAATACATGACGCCATCATGCCCAGCAAACGCATTGCTTTGCGTACCGTTATTTGGTGACCGGATTGATATTGCGGAATTTGCAGTAGTATATTCCGAATTCTTTCCTCTGAAGGAAATGTCAACCCCTCTTGAGTATCTAGGATTGCTCCTAGGAACTGTTTGGAGGTGCTTGGCACCAGGCTTGACTTTTTCTCGTTCATTGAGAAGCCTAATTCGTGGAGGAGGTCGATAGTCCTTTGAATGTTTGTCCTGCAAATTACTGGGGTTTCCCCCGTTATGAGCCAGTCGTCCAGATAAGGGTACACCGGGATTGCCTCCCTGCGTAGGTGTGCAGCCGCCACCGCCACTACCTTGGTGAATACCCTTGGTGCCGAAGCTATCCCGAAGGGCATTACCTTGAACTGGTAGTGCCGACTGTCCACCTTGAAGCGCAAGTACCTTCTGTGCGCTGGGAACATGGAAATATGAAAATAGGCATCTTTCATATCCAAGGTTGCCATGTAATCCCCCCTTTTTTAGGAGGGGGATTACCTCTTGTAGCGTAGTCATTCGAAACTTTTGGGGCTTGACATACTTGTTGGCAGGCCGTAAGTCCAATACTGGGCGCATTGTCAAATCTTCTTTTTTGGCACAAGGAAGTAAGTTGAATAAATACCCTTGTTTACCTGGTGACCCGGGACGGGTTCTATCGCGTCCTTTGCTAGCAGATTGGCGATCTCCTCGAGGAGAATCTTCTGATGTTCTAAAGAGTGTACTCTTTGTCGTGGAGGATGGTTCCAGGGACGCTGCAGTAGTTCTATACAGTACCCTGCGGATACTGTTGACAGCACCCATCTGTCTGATGTGATGTGATCCCTTCCCAAGCCTGGGTGAAGTTGGAAATGCGTCCCCTTACTGGGGTTGCGTGAGAAGGGACCCTGAACTGAGCGTCACTGCTTTGGTGGAGGCGTGCCGCCTCCTCTACTGGGGCTGCCTCTGCCTTTACCACGTCCTCTCCTATTACCCCTGCCATAACCCTGGGTATACTGTTGGCTGTTGTTGTTACACTGTGTACCCTGCCCCTGGGAATAGTTTGATCCTCTCTGGGAATTTTGGCCCCGTGGGCGACGAAAATTTCCATTCCCTCTCTGGTTAGGGGGTTTATTGGTTAGTTGGCCAAGAGACTTGAGTGTCTCATATTCGTCTTGGCATTCTTCAGCCCGTCCTCGACCGCCTTACCAAACAACAGATCGGCTTCCACCGGTTTGTCCAACAAAGATGCCTGGGTTTCTGCCTTAAAACCAGACTGTCGTAACCACGCATGTCTCTTCATAACAGTACCTTCCTGTATCAATCTGCCTGCGCTGTCCGCGGCGTCAAAAGTTGCTTTTAAAATGCAACCAGACACGGCTCTACCCTCTGCTGAAATTCGTGCTAACTGGCCCTTTAAGGGTTCTGGTGCAGAGGCTATGAGTGCCGCGACCTCTTCCCACTGATGGCAGTTGTAGCTGGCCAACAGGGTGGTGGAGTTTGCAATCCTTGCCTGATAGGCGGACGTTGAGGCTACTTTCCTGCCAAAACCATATAGTTTTTTGCTCTCCTTGTCTGGAGGAGCTTCGGACGTCTAAGGGGAGTCTGGCTTCAGATGTCCCCTTATATAGAGAGGGTCAGACTGGACTGCCCTGAAAAGTTTTTCAACTCTGGGATTGACTGCTCTGGTGAGGTTCGGGTTCACCAGGGACGGGTCTATTCTTCGCTGAATAGACTTAAGGATAGGGATGGTCTGGGCAACAGGCATCCTTTCTCCCACTAACTCCTCGGCGAAGTCCCTCTCCTCCTGGACACCGTGGGTGTCAATATGGAAATGTTCTGCTGCTCGTGCGAGAACCTCGTTCAGGAGGGGTTGGTTATCGACAGGGGAGTCGGTAACCGGGGCTTCCTTCTCTACCGGGGAATCTACTCTGTAGGTTTCAGGGTCTTCCTCTTCCTCTTCTTGGTCCTCATCATCCCCATAGTAGCCCGTCCCGGTTTGCTCTTCTACCATGCCAAATTCTTGGTCCTCACCAAAGGAAGTCTCTCCTTGATACTGCGAGTATGGCCGTGAGTATGGTTGTACATCGAAGGGGTCCGAAGACCTCATAGGTGTCTCAAACCGGGGCTTCTTACTCGGGGGGATAGGATCATTAGAGCCTGAGGGTGTAG
Organism: Ambystoma mexicanum; assembly: GCF_040938575.1. Classification (NCBI taxonomy): domain Eukaryota; kingdom Metazoa; phylum Chordata; class Amphibia; order Caudata; family Ambystomatidae; genus Ambystoma; species Ambystoma mexicanum. The sequence continues at coordinate 1,267,531,013 of NC_090932.1, forward strand.
CCCCTTGTGGATTATATGAAAGGAAATGGTCTGGATTTTTATCATAAAAGTCTGCCAAAGAAGACATCCTTGACATGACCCTATCTATGTCATCACTGGACCATTCTTTGGAACTGGGAATGACTCTCTCAGAAAGTCTCGGAGACTTATCCTAAGTAGACTTGCTGGTTTTAGAAATAGCAGCAGACTTGGGCTTGTCTGTCTGTTTAAGAGGAGTGGAGTGTTTTACAGGTGTGGAAGAGTGCAGTGGCTGCTTCTTCTGCTGCTTTCCCCCCTCCCCGTGAGTGGAAGAGTGTTTTCCCTGTCCCTTTGTGGTTCCGGAGGTTTTCGACGCCTGGCGTTGAGGATCGGGGGTAGAGTCCCTGTCCTTCGAACGTGGGGCCACGCTGATCTTGTCTGCGGGTTCCGACTCCTGGAGAGCGGCCTGGGGGTGGAAGTCATCTTCGTCCTCTGACGATCGAACTTCCGTTAGCTTAGGCAGCGAGGCACTCTTGGCAAGAGTGGATGATTGCCTGGAGTCATGCGGCGATCTCGATCGAGAACGCCCAGAGGACACCGATTCGGACCGTTCTCTATGTGCCTCTTTCCGAGAACTCAACGTTGTCGAGTCTCGGTTGGACTTCGTGTGTTTTGTGTGAGTTGTGTGTGAAGCGCTTGTGTCGCCGGGAGTCTTCCCCATAGCCGCCCTGTCGGACGACCTTAGCTGACCTGTCTCTAGACGCCGTAATGCCCTCGCTGTCCGAAAGCACGGCGTCGCTGCCATCGCTGAAGGCGCCCTCCGCTGCCATGGCGCCTGCCTGGCGTGGTGGGCCCAACGCTTCGTTGAACGGTCCTTAAGTGTCTTAGGTTTAAACCTACTACACGCTCTGCAGTTCGCCTCGGGGTGGTCCCTCGGCAAGCAGAGATTGCACAAAGCGTGCCTGTCGACCCAAGGGTATTTGCAATTTACTTGGGGCAGAATTGAAAAGGGGTACCCTCCATACGCACCTTGAGGCAGCGGGCTGGTAAGTGTAGGAAATGTATAAGAAGTACCTATATACCAAGAGTGTAGAGTATGACCAACCCCCCACTCTCCCTACTTGCAGGGCCGAGGCCAGAGGCCTTCTAAGGCCCGGGCCGAGGCCAGAGGCCTTCCGAGGCCCAAATCCGTTGTGCAGCAGCCGACGGTCGAATTCTTCTCCAAGCCGGCTTCGAGTGTCGAAGTTTGACGTTGGGGTGGGGAAGGGATGTAAATTTATCAATATTTTAGGAAAAGTATGGCTAAGGCCAGGGGACTCCGCAAAATGCTTCCGACCAGTATGGCGGAAAAAAACAATCCGAGGATCCTAGACGCGTGAGGGATCTTGGGTACAGTGGACGTCACACTAGGGATAGTATTACTGGCACGCCCTGTGTCGACGCCCATTTTCGAGTTTCGAAAAACAAACTGTAATACTCCGTAGCTTCCACTAGATGTCGGCCTATGCACAGCATGTGATCTAAGCAGATTCCACAAGCCTCAGAAATATATATATATGGCCTAAGGAAATGTACTAATTGCCTATATTTCACTTGTTTTAGGCTTTTATACTTAACCACGCCCCCTTTTTCGGCGTTGGCCATAAATTTGAGAACGTGCGCGCATCAGCGCGCGCGCACCGAGGCAAGGACCGGAAAGGACCACTTTGCCACTTCGCCGCAGCGTCGTGGCTCTGTGGCGTTGCGCTTGTGAGCATTTCTGGTCCCCTCCTCTTCTTATTTGCCCTTTTTCTTCCCCCTATTCCACTAGCTAGTTAGCTTCTCCCTTTTTGTTCATTTCTTTCTTGTTGAAAACGCTGGAAATCACTCCTTTGGCCGGATAGGAAATCGTCAGCACCCGATATACCTTTGTGAGTGTGGATAGTCCCATTGGGACTCATTTGTATTAACAACTGTTGTTTTTGCTGCTATTCCTAACACATTCATGTTACTGCGTTTATACTCACTAAAATCTGACATGCCAGAAGAGTTACTTCCACTACAACGAAGGGGTGGCGCCAGTGGGGCAGGTCCCAAAGGAGGCAGCGCTACACGGGTGTCTCATAAAGCTATAACATTAACACCCGTGGCGCGCTGCTCCTCACTCACGCCCTCCCGCGATATTCGCAAATTCTTCCGACACCTTTATGCCAGCTCCTATGCTAAATATACCTTTGTGCAATATTAACCAACTGCCAGGAGTTGAACTGCGTAATCTGACTCAAGTTCCTGTAAAAGAATATTCAGTTCAGGCGGCACAAGCCATCGCCCCGCACACTTCTGTACTAATTCACAGTAAAGTTACTGTAATTTCAGATGAAACAATGCTAGGAAATACAGGGACCACATGCATTCCTTCTCGCATACCACCTGCGGAAATGCCTGTGCCTGGCGTAGTTAATGAAAGCCCTGACTCTAGTTATGTCATTCCAGACATTTCGCTTCATGCTGGTGATTATGACCTTTCCGATGATTCCCAAGCTTGTACCACATCCACTCCGAGTGCACATTGTTAGATCACATCAGGATCACCAGCTATTTCTTTTGTGCATCCGACTCCTCGAAGACCTACAGCTCCACAACAAGAGCAATACGGGACGACACCTGCGCTTCCCACTATGCTGAAAATCACCCTTGCAGCGGTGCACTTAACTATTACCAGTCTCTTCAAATTGTATGAAACCTCAGAGACCAAACTAGCAAAACAAACAGAATTAATGCAAGGAATCTCACATTGGATTGCTATCTAATTGTCATCTAAACAGGCGAAAGTTGCAGATAATGCAGCGCCGCACCTTACCAACTCTTTAGTCAGTACTGCAGAAACCTGCACGCAATCAGTGGAGGAAATTCCGTCTGTTTTACCATTCATCGCACAGGTAATAACACCTGCATCACCACAAGACACAATGCCAGCGCAATGTGCGCAGGACAAAAAAAAAAAATTCTTGGATTAGCATTGAACAAAATTCTCCATGAAATACAACAGACTCTAATCAGAAACCGACTGCGGATGGGCATTTTGATCTCTTTTCCAAAAAGAAATCTTCCCAGCATATCAAACAAAAGCTATCCACAAATTTAAGAAAGACGAGACTAGGGAGAAAATCACAACTGGCTACAACGACACGTATGGACAAGTCACACGTGACGCAAGCACAAGTCTCTGTGCCAGCTAAGGATGGCAATGACCACCTGAGTGATTGTACCACAACTACACCTCAAAATAATCACACACTTACAAACCCTCCGCTAAATGACTTACTTGAAGTCCTGAACGAAGGTGACCAACGATCGAACGAAAACTGTGCACCCCTCCTAGTAACGAATGTTAATCAATCATAGCCTTCAAAAGAACCTGGACCCGTTACTAGCTCTTCAAGGACCAACAAACAGATTGTGGATTCCACTGATAACTTGCTGCTCAATCAGCGCAGACAAGATATAAGAACGGAAGTGGCAGCCTATTTACAATCTTTGCAAGCAACTGGCAATCATCTTCCAAATCAGATACTCTCAGAGACTTCGAAACCTCACCCTCATGTTAGGTGTCAGGCTAAGGAGCAACATTTGCCGTGTTATCCCAAAGACACACCTACCCGCAGCGTTCCGGACATGTGCCAAGTTCAATTAAACCCTTTCCATCGTGACCAACGAAGTCAATCTTCTCAAGAAACCACTCAGGAAAGCTACATGGACAATCAATATAGTAGGCCGCATGGAGTCCATTTTGACCAGCACGCAGGAGCGCAACGTGAAGCGCTTGATGCCTGCATAAATAATCAACAGAAAGGCCGAGCTGCAACTCTAGAAACTCCACAACCTTCCAACAGCGGTGCTAGTTTGAGTACCATGCACCAAGCGAAAAGTCAACATCAAGAAGAACACAAACCAGATTTCCTTGAACAAACAATGCCCAGAACACAACAATTTCCTTCCCAGTGAGAGACAGGCTGGTACAACCATCGTCTACACTGAAGGAACGATGCAAAACTATTCAACACAAGCTCCAAGAGATGCACAACAAGAACAGGCACGAATTGAAATAAATAAAATCATGCTTAGATGCATACTTTTGGAAGATTGATCCCAGGAAAGGTCCTGAAGGTTGGCATCAGAATGATACCACGGAAGCTGTGCATGACAGCGCTCATCGATGAAACAATATGACCAAGAAGAGTGGCGCAATTCAGAATTTATAAAGAAAGGCAATGCACAGGCAATGAGCCTACATGACCAGCATCCTCAAAATAAATCAAGGAAGAATTCTTCTAAAGGGAACAACAATGAAACCTCGACCACGGTCATTGAAAAAAGACATTTGTTAATTACGAAATGTCGTGCTGCTCCTTATCTCAGGTTTGATCTGTGTAGAACAAGTGTCTTGAACATATTCGGAGAGATACCCGAATTAGAAGACATTTCCACAGCTGACATTGATCAGATAGAATTTCTGAATGATGATGACCTCTCAATCATACGATTATGGATACCTTCGAGAGTGGTGTTAAATGCTTTATGGAAAGCAAAGATGGAGATATTTAGATTAGGTTTTATCATTGCACAAGATCCACATGCCAAAGAACAAGGACAATTACAAGCAAATCCGCCTCAAAAATATGTGCCACAAATCTACCAGAAATCTGAACGAAAATGTAGTTGCCCAGAGAGCATAACAATTAACCAACCACTCTCAAATCACCTCTTTTGCTTTGTGGAACACCCGTGGACACGGCCATTTGCAGAATGAGAGTGATAATGTTCTGGCTAATTACGACATCATAGCCCTATAGGAAACCTTGTTGAAGAATGTTCCCCCCTGTAATAACCATGAAGTTTCTCTAATACTAGCAGTAAAAGCGATAAAGGGCAGACCAACCTTGGGGTTATTAGTAGCAGTAATACAATCCAGTGGATTAACCATTGTGCCTTGGGCCACCCCAAATGCTTTGCTCCAGCTGGTCAGAATTAACTTGCAACAGTCGACCTTTGCTCTAATCAACATGTACAGGAACCCTGCCGGCATCACAGATGACACATTCTATGAAGCGTTGTCCTCTCTATTGGACTTAATATTGAATTCCCGAGACATTTCGGCGACCATCATAGCTGGTGACATTAACCTCAATTGCATTTCAAATAAGAATAAGACCTATCCCAAGCAAGTAAACAGGTGGATCCAATTCATGGCTGACAGAGACCTTAGAGTGACCAATGGCTCTCTTCCAGGAGATGTGCCACCAAAATATAAATGGCATCGTGGAGACTCTGGAAACATTATTGACTACATCTACATTGACAAAATTCTGTTCAGCATAGCAACCGAGTTTAAGAACATAGAACAATCAACCAATGATCATCATTTGCTTGCACTGACTTGGCCTTGGTCATCAAAACAACCTACCACTTGGCCTTGGTCATCAAAACAACCTACCACCTCCCCAAGAAGCAAGATGCAAAGTGTGATAGTCAATAACGCGAATACAAGATTCAGATGGACTGACAAGAATCTACATACGCTTGGTAACGATCTAGATAAGCTAGAACAGACCAACATTTCATATGCAAACGTCATAAATAAATACAGGACAGTATTCAGGAAAAACGACCAGAAAGCGTTCTCTTACAAACATCAATTCAATCAAGAAGTGAAAGATCGCAAAACAGAATTAAGAAGAGAAAGAAGAGCAATTGAACTACTTCCATGTGAACTCCAATTGCAAGCCATGAGAACAGCTAAAACCAAATATAGAAATTGGACTCATGGTAGAGCGGCTCTAATGTTTCAGATCGACAGTGAATGTATGCTGAAGACCATCGAAAAGAAGAGCTCTGCAGAAATCTGGTCATTATTAAATAATGCACAGTATGATAAACAAAATTACAGCCAGATTAACGAAGTGATGGAATGGCAATGGATACATCACTTCTCCGAACTTTACAGCAACACAAGCAATCTAGCTATGAATTATCATTTTCCAGAAGCAACTATATGGGATCTAAACTTCTCAAGAACTGACATAGAAGATCTGATAAAACGTTCAAGTGGATCAAGAGCGGCAGGTCCACATGGGCTCAATAACGTCATGTTCAAAGCAAATCCAACAGCCTGGGCAGCCATACTCAACCTAATTTTCGGAAACATTATTCACAACAAGCAGATACCGGATTCCTGGCGCACTTCTATTGTTGTACCCATCTACAAAAAGGGTGATCGGTCCAAACCAAGCAATTACAGGCCTATAGCACTACTCGATGCACCCGGCAAAATCTTCGCCAGACTTGTGCTGCAAGATTTCAACACATGGACTAAATTACATCAAAGGCGAGATCCAAACCAAACAGGGTTTGTACCGGGAATGGGCACTGCTGTCAATCTAACATGCATAAGCGCCATCAAGAGCCAAGCGCGTGCCAGCGAGCGGCCAATTTATTTTGCGTTTGTTGATTTTAACGCTGCCTTTGACTCGGTCTCTAGATCATTGCTTATGGCTAAAGTGGCGCTAGCAAATTGCCCAAAAACACTCACGGACATCATCTTTGCACTTCATTCTAATACTTGCATACAAATTAGATTAAATGCAGAAGTCTTACCCTCCCCAGTAATTAATACTGCAAAAGGATTGAAACGGGTGCATTTTAGCATCTGCGCTGTTCAGCTTCTTTATTTATGATATTAAAGAAGCATTTTTCAATCAAAACACAGATGCTCCAAAAATAGAGGGAAGGCCAATAGTAGCCTTATTATACGTGGATGATTTAGTACTCTGCTCCAAAAGTATGGTGGGCTTACAAACTCTATTAACTCTTCTCACTCAATACATTCAGAGTAACCAACTGATCATTCATTTGGGAAAACCAAAATTGTGATGTATGCTCCAAAAAGGACAAACCGTAATGTAATGAACTGGACTATGCAGAATGTCAAAATCGACGTAGTAAGCCAATACATATACCTTGGCGTCACAATTGACATGAGCTACTGCAAAGTCATTTAGATCGACTGCAACAAAAATTGCAAACAGTGATATCTCAAACCAAAATCATAATGAGAAAATACGGTAAATTTTCCATCATACTAGCGTGGACTTATTACACGCAAAAATGCACCCCTGTTCTTTTTTATGGAATGGAAGCTTTAGAGTTAATAGATGACTACACCTTTGACAAATTGGAAGCACTATTCTGGAGACAAATTCTGCATCTGCCCCAAGGGGTTCCAGTAGTATGGATCCGCTATGAACTAGGCTTAGTCTCACTAGCTGCTCAGTATCACTGGCGCATGTGTGCTCTTTTCAGGAAATGTCTTATGTGTTATGATGTCACAACTGTTCTGAAAACATTATCCACTTTGTTACATTCTAATGATGCTTTTGCTAGGAAATGGTTGTGTAGCACCTACAACACACTCATAAATGCTGCTTCAATAGATCTTCTAGTTACAAACCCGATGAAGGCCAAACTTCAAATTTTTACCATCAACTGGATTCAAACTAGAGCTATGTTTGAATTATAAACACTTTGATAGGGATTGCACGATTGATAAAAAGTACAGAACCATGTCACCTTACTTAATAAGAAGTCCATCTATGAATGTCCGGTCAGCAATCATGCGTTTAAGATCTAATTTATGGCCAACAAAGGAAGTACTGGCGGAGAGACGCATAATTAAGAAACTAGACAACATCTGTCGTTTTTGTCATCTGCCAGGGGAAATCATCAAACATCTGGTAATGGATTGCACCCAGTTGGTAACTTTGACGAAAACACACTATGCCAAATTATATATTTTCTTGCAGATATAAATCAACAATTAAGATGGAAAATGATTTTTTCTGCTCGTTTGGTGAGCATCAGGATTGCAACTGTAAACTATTTGAATGCTCTGAATTTATAATCTCATAATGAAGTGCAGCTCTGTCTGGGTTTATTAATTGTGAATCTGAGTTGCACATTTTTGAAGGCTATGTCTCCACAATTCTAATCTGTCCTTTTTGGTATTAATCTGAATTCCTTTTTTATTTTCTCTTTTATCAATTCTGAGTTTTTTCATGCTTGTATGTAACTATGAAAATGAATTTTATTTATATGTAATGATGAAAATGAACTGATTCATGTTTTGTATAAAAAATATAAGACTGTAAAAGTTAATTATTTAACTGAACACAATAATAAAAAAAAAGAACTCTGAAAAATAAAGTTGTGAAATATTGGTTTGCTTTCACTGGAAAGAAAAGCATAATCTGTTACAAAATGATAATTCTCAATTGCAACTTAGTTTTCCATCTTATTAATTATGCAATCCTAAAATGTTAGGAAACTAAATATGCACAGTGCTTCTGTTTGCTCCATGAGCAGCAACACAGCAGAAGCTGAATGGAAATAAACCATGCCTTTAAATCACAGTGTGCAGTTTCTTTTTTGAAAGGTTTGAGAGAAATACATTCTGGTTCAGAGGCTTTTATCCACTGCATGTTATTACATCCATGTAGAAAAAAATAAAAAGTAGCGTTCTGGTTAGTAACCCGACCTTTGCACTGCCCTCTGCTCCATTTTATTTTAAAATGTCTTTATTGGCATTTATAATGTACATCAACAGTTTGCTTCCCAATTTGCCATCTTAGTTACACATGTGTGTGAAATCATGTTAAAACAACACATAACCGTATAACAAAACAAAACAAACGGTCTTCATCACTAGTGCAGCACTCAAGGTGCATATCGTTCTGTTTAAGGGAGCCTTAGCATGTAGGGCAACTCAAGAGTCAACTAGGGACAGAGGGTGTTCGTCTGGGTGCCCTTGTTCCATTAGACAAGTCCTCAATGATCTGAGGCATCTTAAGTGTGGGAGCTGTATATTCATGGGGGTTTGTCATCTGATGGATGCAACATGTCCCAGGTCAGCGCCTTCCAGGCTTCAAATGCAGGACCAGCCTCATCACCAGCCCTAGCCTCCCCATCACCCCAAACCCTTGTTTCAGTGGTAGACCAGTGCTCCAGTTCGCTGTACCATTTGGAAAATTGCGGACCCCTGACCTTTTTCCATGCCATTGCAATAGCCCTTTTGGTCAACACGCACACCATGTCCATACATTTAACAATGTGCCTTAGCTTGCTTATCCTGGAGTAGGTGCCCAAGAGGCCTTCCTTGGGTGTCCTTTCATATCTGGTCACCCCAGCCTTTCTGCAGGTTTGCTCTATTTTGGCCCAGAAGCATTGCACCTTCAGACATTCCCAGAACATGTGCATCATTCCCGCCCTCTCCGTGCCACACCTGGGGCAACATGAGTTTGCTTCTTTGCTAAATTTGGTTATCCTGCTCGGGGTCATGTACGTTCTGCATAAGACATTTAGTTGAATTAACCTAAACCAGGCATTCCTTGACACTTCTGAGGGGAACGCTAGAATTCTCTCCCATTCTCTCTGAGATGTCAGCTCCCAGGTCTGTTTCCCCATCTCTTCTTTAGTGTGAGGCTTTTGGGGTTAGGTCTATCCTCCACTAGACTGTAAAGCCTGGCCACAGGTTTCCACCCGTCATCTAAATCATACAGTAGCGTTAGTAGTGGGCCCGCCTTCGGTTCTCCAGGCCCTGCCCTTTGCTCTAAACTTGTGTGTAAATGTACACAGGAAAATAATAAAGCTGTCGGATTTACAAGATTTGCATGTGTAAAAAGGCCTAGTACGCACCTTATCTGGAGGCCTGTGCATGACATCAGGTGAGGGGTATGAAAGCCCCTTGACAGGATGCATCAGAGGAGCACTCGTCGTGTGGTACCTTAACAAAGTTAAAATCGAGGAAGGACTAGATGGATTATGTACTGGCTGGAGCGGGAATGCTTCTGCCGAAAGGGCTAGGTACCATTTCCAGAATGTTCTTAGGTTTAGAATCTGTCAGTGGACTAGTGACCTAAAAAGGAGGGAGTGCGGGTCAGGTTAGAATGGTATGGTAAGATCTCAATAGTTGTAGAATGCTGGTGTTCTTGTATTGCAAGACAACAATAAACGCCTATGTCAACATCTAAATTGATGCGTGAGCCAAGTTACTCCAGCACAGTGAGCTTTTTCTAAACTCATGGAGACGTTCAACATCTTCTGCGGGGAAGCAAACTGTGAAGCCGACAAGTTTGTTGGAGGAAATAAATTACACACAAATGTGCGAGAGTCAAGTGGGGTGAAATTCTACAGTTGTAGTCAAGCATCTACCGGTAAATCAGGTGTTGAAGAATTGTTTCTGATCTAAGTTTCTTAGTAATGTGACCGTGCAGGGCCGGTCTTTGTGTCAGGCAGATCAGGGGGCTGCCTGACGTCAGTGGCATGTCAGCATCAAGGGAGCGCAGCACCAGTAGACCGCTGAGAGTCCGAATCTCATTAAAAAAATTGTTAGTTAGGATCTTTCACTGTTTTGTAGTACTGTTTGTTTTTATTAAGTGACACTGCGTGGCACAGTCAGACCCGGGCCAGTGACAGAGTGGCGAGCATGCAAGCAAAGAATTCCATCTTGTGTGGGGCTCGCGGTGCACCTGCAAAGCCAGGCCGCACCAGCCATGTTGATTTTTAGAATGTATATTGCTAGCACTAAGCCGCCTCAGCTTAGGGCAGCAAATGGCAACATTTGATGCTGTCACGGGTGGCACCAGCCAGCTTGGCACCAGGCCTGGGTGCACGTGCCCTCCTTCAGCCAGCACATGCGCTGCATATTGCACTGACACAGGGGGTTGATTAATTGGGCAGCCTGCCCTGCTGTGACCCTGTGTCAGTTGGCACGGTAATTGTGGAGTAATCGAGATCAAGGCCCAGCCAGGACTTAGGCAGGTGCCCAGCCAGGAGGAGCCCATGGTTGAGCCCAGAAGTCACTCTGACCTTTGTGTTGTGCCGGCTGCCACTGCCAACCAAGACTGGCATAACAGTCCTGTGGGGATGGCAAAAAACGGTTTTATTAACAGTCCTGTGGGGTGTATACCCTGCGCTCCACTCAGGGTCTCCGCTGTTATCCTAGCACAGGCTCCAAGCTGCCCCGGCAGGCGCTGGTGCAGGGCCAGAGCACGTTGTCCTTGTTAGAGGAACGACGAGCACATGGCCAGGCAGGAGCGAGCTGGAGATAAGAAGGTGCCAGCGGCATGACTCTGGCTGTCGGGCGGGTTCGCATGAGGTTGTGTGCGGTGCGGGACCCGGGTCGGGAAGACGGGTATGCGGCCAAGCCATTTGAGGCCTGGTGTGGGAAGGTGGCATGGAAATTCCTGGTGTAAGGGGAGCATGGGACTACTTAGCAGAAAGGAGGCTTGGAGTTGGAAACACGTGTAAGTAGAGGGGGCATGAGAGAGTGCCCGTGTTAAGTAAAGGGAGTGAATGGTTTTCCTGGCTGAAAAAGGCAAAGGTGCATCTGCTGCGAGGGGACCAGACCACAGTGTCTGTAGTCAGTCCACCCGATGTAAGTGGGGCCATGGGGATGTGAAACTCAGGAAAACCGCCTTCATAGATGCTAAGGTGCCCCATGTCTTTTTAGCCTAGTGCATGTGACTTTGTGGTAGATCTGATCACTAATATGCCCTTTCTGCTAAAGATCCTGGACCGTGTGGCCTATATCCAAATCTCTGCCCACCTTAACAAATATCCTATTCTCAATAAATATCAGTGAGGCTTTAGACAACGTCATGGAACCAAGACAGCTCTACTGGAGCTGAAGTGTAGACTACTGGATCATATAGATAATGGAAAACTGTCTTTCCTGATGTTGTTGGATCCCTCTGCAGCCTTTCACCTGGTGGAGCATTCCATCTTGATCACCAGGTTGAAGGACGTTGCTAATTTCTCGGGTGAAGCGGCCCTATGTATCCCGTTGTTTCTTAGCAATCAGGAATGTGCAGTTTATTGTGGAGAAGCAGAAGCTCACCCCATGATTCTCGAATATGGAGTCCTTCAGGGGGCCTGTATTTCTCTGTCCCTTTACAATATTTTCACGGTCCCTTTCTTTGCTGTCCTGGAACAGAATGGTGTGGCCTTCACAAACTACGCTGATGACACCCACTGTGTCATCCCTCTGACAGGTTCACACGATAATGATGAATTCCTTCTTAATAAAGTGTATAATCTCATCCAAAAATGGATGTTGCAGAACGGCCTTGCGCTGAATAGAGATGAGACAGAACTTATGGTTGTGGGCACTCCAAATTTGGTAAGGAAATTAGGACCCGACTACGAGAGCTTTTCCATTGAAGACACAAAAATTGCTACACAAAAGAAGGTTAAGATGCTCGGCATTGTCCTCGACCAGCATTTGAACATGAAGGTGCAGGTTAGCAGTCTGGTTTCGTCTTCAGCTTATTATATCAAACTTCTAGCCCATCGTCGCCCATTTATTACGCAAATTAATGCTGAGACTATTGCAAGGGCCACAGTGGGATCCAAAATGGATTATTGTTACAGTCTGCTGCATGATATCACAAAGCAGGACTGCAACCGCCTGCAGGTGATACAAAATAGTGAGGCTCAAGTGGTAACAGGTCTCACTTGGAGAGACCATTTCCCGGAGGCCAGGCGGAGTCTGCACTGGCTTCCAGTAGAATCGAGACTATTGTATTGCCTGTTGTTAATAACACAAATGGGTAAAATGCCTTCTTACATACAGGATTTGCTTACAAAGAAAACAAATACAAGACTTCTTAGATCTAATAATTCTGATCAGTTAGCTCCTCCTAGAGGTATCTCCAACAAAGCTATAAAAGGAGCTTTTCAGAATGCGGCTCCAAGAGCATGGAATGCCCTTATGCTCAATCTCGGAGAATTGAAGTCCACTGAGACATTCAGAATATATCTTTTTTTTTGCCTAAACCTCCTTTCTGTTAGATTGCTTCCTACTAGGCTCTCGGTTTAATGTTTTGGTCTTGTTCGTTAGTCTTTGGTGATTTGTGTGCGCCTTTAATCCCAAAGGGCCCTGGTTGCGCGGTATAAATCAATGAAAGTAAAGTGGATGTTATGGCCAGTCACGTGTGCACAGTATGACATTCTGCAGAACTTGAAGCCCTGAATTGAGCGTCGGACAGAAGACCGTTTATATCTTCGAAGCTTCTGTACACCTTTGTGTACATTTGAGGGTAAACTTGCTTGATATGAAAATATGACCTCTTTCTGTTATGTTTGTGTTGTTATGTTACAATTGATAAAGCGTGGACTGTCACCAAGTTGGGCATCATGGCACTAAAGGCACAGACTGAAAGGACAACGGGAGAGAGAGCAAAGGTTTAAACGGAAAACAGGAAGGTTTTGAGGTGTCTATTGATCTCGGTCGTAATACATTGATGTTTGGGCTGACATCTTTACTACCTATAACTCATTTGCGCCCTTGCCTGCTTTCAGGTACAACTGGCATTTCTTTCTCTTTTAGTCTCTTTTCCAGCATCAAGGGCATATGTCATATGTCAACAACATAAAATCGGTTTATACCAGAATGTTCAGTTGTATGAACATATCTCAACACGGTTTGTTTCTCGCTAGACAGTAGAGGTCCAGTGTCACCAAAATCCATGCACTGCAACTGGGTCCTTTACAATACATGAGTAATTGGTTAAGACAGTATATCCTTGGCAGGCGGGCGCTTCTCTAAGTGAAAGTAAGGCCTTTGTGACTAAGAAGTGTCATGGACGTTCCAGCTTCATACTTGCAAAACCGGTTCATAACAATATAATGGAGGGTGAGATAGAGAATACAGCCCTGCAGAGACGAGTACACGTGGAAACATACATGTTCTCAAACCTGCAGGTTAGAACTAATTATCGGGTGGCCACACCTGGCAGACTGCCAGAGGGTATTGATCACTGTCCTTTGCGTCACTGGAACATGCGTAGACAGATACGTAGAACACATGAGTTCTCACTCAGGGATTTTGGCTGGGGCAGTCTCCAAAAAACTGCTCCCTCGATCATCCACTAATAGGGACTTTACTGGACTTAAATTTCTCCTGTGCACAGTTTGAACCTTGAATTTGCTGCGTAGAAGATTAGGTGGTCTTGTTTCACTCTTGTGATGCCTTAAAGTTTAAACCAGGGTGTGCGTTTGAATTGCGTTGATAATTGGTTCATGGATTCAGTAGCCTGTCCTTGGGTCATGTCTGCAACCTTTTTTATGTATGCGTTTTGCCATGTGAGAAGTGTTCAGTTTCCCAGTTAGGGTCTCCCTTGTTAAAACACTGAGGCACTTTGTATGAGCCATTGTTTTGTAGTTTGTTTGCTTATGTTTGTGGCCTACCCTACCCACCCTCCTTTATAAATAACTGCTTAACCACCTCCCTGTTTACGCTGTTAATTTCCCTGGATGATCTATCCATGGTGGATTAGCTCCAGTTTCACAAAGAAAAAGTAAATCAAATAAGCGCTTATTGTACAGTGTACATTTATCATGCAGACATTAACATGCAAATTACACGTGTGATTTTTTCTTTAGCTCTAGGCAATCTGATTAAGTTCCCTCTTGGGAAGTGGGGCAGAATGAAAATGGGCCTTCGTGTACATATTCCAGATACCTTGGAGGAACAGAGGCCCACTGCAAAGATGGCCACCTTGGATCCCATACAATTTAACAGCATACATCCAGCCCTAGAGGCACACTCCAGCATGCAGCAATCTATTTGGATGTCCGATAGATCAAATGAAGACACCTCTGAGTCGGGAGGCAAAGCCAGCCCTTTTCAAAAACCCAGGTCTAAGGCTGGATGCGCCTGTCTTTGCCGGGCTTGCTGCTGAGTGCGATATCTCCAACTTGCAATTACGGACCCTGCTGCTACTACGCCTCCTCAGAGCAGCTGCAGACCTCATGCAGAGTACCCCAGGTCATTTCCCCACCGAAGATGCTCCCAGCCGGCAATACCATTGAATGCCAGGCGGGCCGGTGAAGCAGCAATGCTGCGACACTCCTGCACTCCTTTTGCCACCCACTGCCATGCTGCTGTAGCAGCTATCGCAGGTAAGCCTTCTGCGCCTTCTCATACGTGCACACAGGCATCTCCCCATTGTAGGATGTTGCCCGCAGCCTAAAGCGACAATTCGCTAACCTACCCCATCCTACTCCATTCCCCCCCCCCCCCATCTCTTACAACTCACATGGCGAAGGTAAGCCAATACCTGCTTACATTAACAGTGGCCGTGCTAATTGCAATAGAATCCCCCACACCTGTGCGATAGTTATACCCCGCCCAAAACCTAGTCGCTTTCTCCCCCCTGCATGCCACAGAACATCTTGCCCTATGCTGCAAGCCCTTGCATCTGCCTCGCTAACAAGCACAGGCTCCTCCTTGAGCACAACCCTTGTACCACTCGAGAGCACTGATCCCGTCATGACTCCTAGCCGCACCCTCAGAGTATCCTGAATGCGCCTTACTTGGCGCAACAATGGAATCAGCCCTACTTACTTCCAACCTTTTACACAGGCATGTACATCCTTGACCAAAACGCTCCTCCGCCGGCCGACAAGTTATGCCTAGGTCCACCAGGGTAGACACGACTTGTTACACGAGCGCAAGATCACGGCGCCGCAATTGTACAAAGATCAAGCGTAATATGAAGGAAGCCCGCCCCCCTGACTGCTCTGCCACACGACCACAGTCTGTTGCCCTCAGAAACAGCAAACTCCATCTGAGGACCTGCTGCCCGCCCCAACTCTCCTGCTCGCAAACCACGGAAATAAGAAATAGTCGCTCAGAGAGCACACATGCGCTTCACATAGATTGAGCCCCATCAGGCATTACTCTCACTTTGGCCATAAACAGAACCAAATCAATAAACCTGTCCTCTCCAGTCTCTCCACAACCTTGCGAAAAACAAGATCATCATGCCAAACAGGTTGCTAAACCGTTTGTTACACAGACCACTGAGGCCAGCCTACCACCTGTACACTGTGGTCCGGCACAACAAGCTACTCCATCATACGCCCTGACCAATGGACCACATAACTAAGAACTCTAAGTCACTGTTTCCACACTTACAACGTGCACTGTCAATGCAATATCTATCCCAGCCCACTGCCTAGACATTAACGATCTTATCACAGCACTCTGCTTCGATGTCTTAGCCATCACAGAAACCTGGCTACTTGTAGCCTCTGTCCCCACTGGCTTCATCATATTCCAGAAGACCCAACTCTAAAGGCGGAGGAGTTGCACTGATAGCAAAAGACTCCCTTCCCATAAGACGCGTTAACACCACCATGGAGGGGAACTGTGACTTACTCTCAGTCAAACTGACTATCTCGCATACAGACACCATTTCACTCCATGTAATCTATCGCCTGCCAGGCCCTACCCTAACCTTTAAAGACAACCTCTTACACACTCTGGACACCAATATCAAGCCTACCTCCAAAACCATTATTTTAGGTGACCTCAACCTGGGTCTCAATTACCCTAATGCCACCTCGGTAGAAAATTCCCTTGGTGAACTAGGCTTCAAACACTGCATTAGCGCTCCCACCCATGTCAAAGGGTGTATTCTGGACTGGATAGCAGACCTTAATTGTCAGGTCTTTGCCCGCTCTAACACTTACTGCCGGTGGTCTGACCACCACATTGTGTCCTTCACCAACTCGCCTTTCAGGCACACTACACACTCCACCTCATCTCTGCCTCCGACACTGACCCGCACCTCCCGTAAGCTCACCAAAGATCGCATTATGCCCCTGCTCAAGACACTCCAGTTGGAGCATCTCCACAGTAAGGACCCTAATGCACTGGCTGATCTTTACTCTACGGCACGGATGACAGCTGTTAACACCATTGCTTCTTTAGCACCCCGCAAAACTAAACCCTCAGGACACATCAACTCCTGGTTTACTCCTGACCTCCAAGAGCTCCGCGCTAAAAGACGGCTTGCAGAATCTAACTGGAAAAAGAAAAAAAAACACATTCAGAAGCTGCTATTCACCACTGCAGCTAAACGCTACAAACAAGCCATCCTTCTCACAAAATCCACTACCTACGATGCTAGAATTGCCAACGCCAAGTCTAATTCCCAAGAGATTTTCACAATCCTCATTTCACTAATGACAAGAAATGGTGCACTAATATACAAAATGCCATGCTCGATAAAATTGACACCGATATTTAAAAAAACCTCCTTAAACAAACTATACTTAAAACGTCTCAACAGCCCTCCACCTACTCCCCATACTGCCTCCCACCAAGACCTCCCCTGAGACGGAGGTCTTAGCCATCTTAAAGAGCCTGAAACCATCAAGGTGAAAAGACATATGCCCCGCCACCATCATTAGGGGATGTCTGAAGTCTTGGCTCCCTTTATCACTACCTTTGTTAACGCTTCCTTCTCATCAGGCTCAGTCCCCACCAGCCTTAAGAAAGCTTGAGTACTCCCACTGATTAAAAAACACCTCTCTAGACCCCACTGTCCCAAATAACTATCGGCCAATTACAACTTGCATCCAAATTCAGCACTACATGGAAGCTAACCACATCCAGGGAATGCACCTGTCGGGATTCAGTCAGCCCACAGAACAGAATCAGCCCTGCTTGACCTGAAGAACCAGCTTGATGAGATCAGGGACGAACAGAACCCTGCTCTTCTCCTTGATCTATCAGCAGCGTTCGACCTGGTTGACCACAAAATCCTCTGTCATCACCTCACCTCTGCAGCCAACTTTTCGCCAAAAGCCACGACCTGGATTGCCTCCTTTCTAGAGGGAAGGACAGTTTGAGTGTTTTCTGAGAACGCCAGTGCTTTCCAGCACCCATCTCTTGCAGTGTGCCCCAAGGGTCCTGCGTTTCCCGTACTCTCTACAATATCTTCACTAAACCTCTTTTTGACTTACTAGACTCCATCTGCATATCTTACACAAACTATGCCGATGATACTCAAATCCTCCACCCCTCTTCGGCAACTACCTAGAAGACTCTAGCACTCTAAACTCTGCCTACACGACGATCCAGGCTTGGATGGCCACTCACCATCTTTGCCTCAATGACGAAAAGACAGATCCATCTGGTAGGGCCATAAGCGGTGATCAAGAAGCTCAATGCCCAATATGCCTCTTTCAATATATATGGCATTCTGATCCCGGTCTCCTCCTCAGTGAAGACATTGGGAGTCTACCTTGATGCCACTCTCTCGCTTATTCGCCAAGTGAATGGCATGCCTCCTCCACTGCCTATACGACAAAACTGATCAGTGCATCAAGACCCTTCTGATTCCTGGACAGCCGCCTACCAATTTCCTGTGCGGTTATTGGCTCAAGTCTCGACTACTGCAATGCGCTCTTTGTAGGCACTTTGTTGCACAACATCCAGAAGATGCAGGTTATCCAGAATAACACCCTCAGAGCAGCGCTCAATATTCCCAAACTGGAACATATCTCTGTCGTAAGCAGAGCTGTGCACTGGCTGTCGATTTGAGAACAAATCATGTTCAAGACCTTGTATATCACACATAGATGCTTCACAAACGTTGCTCCCCCTTAGCTTTCACAGAAAATCGTTAAAGCACATTCCTCTAGACCCACCAGATCGGCCTACGCACACTGGGCCTCATTAGGACCCAGGCGGACTTCGCGGTGCTAAATGCACCGCGAAGCATGGCGGAAAGCCGCCGATAGCGCCATGGGGGTTGGCGGATTTACCGCCCCATTCCGACCTCGGCGGAGCGGTAAATCCCCAATCCCCATTCTGCCCTTCCCCATTCCCATTTTTGCCCCATAGGGTATAATGGGAGTGGGGAAGGAGTTAATTACGCCACCGTAAAATACGGTGGCGTAATTAACAACGAGGTCCCGTAGCGCCATGGTTTTCTCCGCCTGGTAAAACCAGGCGGAAAAGGCCGCCATGGCGCTACGGGAACTCGTAGTATGGCGGAGAGGTACGCCATGCACTACGCTGGCGTAACACCCTCTCCGCCAGGGTCCTAATGAGGCCCACTGTCTCGTCCAGCCGAAATTCAAACGGACAAAAGCTAGAGGCTCCAGCTTCCCAACTATTGCAGCAAAACAATGGAAATCGCTTCCGCCAGCCTTGAGAGTTGAACAATCTTAGTGGGTCTTCTGGAGAGCCCTGAAAACTTGGTTGTTTGCACAAACCTGAGCTTGGGACCTCCTAGGGTACTCTCTTTTTTGACATGTCTTGTGAGTAACTGGCTATAACGGCACATCGATGCCCTTGGGCTTAGTGTGCTTCATAAATGAAACTATAAATAAATGTGATATTGCTGTCATTGGCTGAGGGGGTGATTTAGTGACTATGAGGCCAAGCTGCTTCAAACTTTCTGCAATGAGGGCAATATTTCCCCATGTAGGGCAGTCCAGTGCAGGTGTGCCTGATCTTATAGAATTATCAGATTTCCTGAAAAGAGGGAAGGTGAAATTCATCAGGATGTTAGTGGCAGAGATGGGCTTGCCTTTGGCGCACCCAGTACAAGGACACACTGAAAGAATCCTTTTCTGCACCAGTTTCTAGTCTCGGATGTCTTGGGAATGAAGTCTGGAATCCAGTAGGCAAACCCACAATCAGACATGTCAGGGGGCAGTGACATGGAGACACCTGGGATTAGAATGGAACCCCAATCTTTGTGTTATAGGAAATCCAGGAAGAAGGATAATTGGTTAGATGAATTCCAAAAAAACGGTTTTAAAACAATTAAAAATGAGCTCTTATACAGCAACAATCTAGTCCTATAAATCAGTGCGCAGATCACAGAGACATGCTGAAAATAACTTTTATACAGCTGCTTCCTGTGTCAAACATTATGTGGGGTGTACCTTTGGTTGAGGGCATTCAAAACCAGACGTCAAGCAGGTCGCAGACACCCGCTGCTAGAGACTGAAATCTAGTGCTTTCTTTGGGGCACCAAATCATGCCACTTGGCTTTTATCCAGACTTGAACAAAAAAAACGGTTTAAGATTTATGAAGGAAATACAAGGATTGGGTTAGTGTTAACTGTTGTCTTCGGTTTCGGAACTCTTCCCCATCTCTGCTTATTTTTGACCTGTTCCCACTCACACTAGGCTCTTGTTACACCAGAGTACAATGGCTTGAAATGATCCTTCTGGGTTTTCTGTCAGCTATGCCATCTCCCAGAATGTAAAGACGTCGTCATGTTCTTTTTCACTTCTCTAGAGGACTGTATCACAACATTCGCTTTTCTGGTTTTTCGATGCTTCAGGAGCTCCAGACATTTTTGCCCTCATCGTGCTCTTTCTGCTGGAATCTTTTATCCTGCCAAAGAAACTCTCAAAGTTCTCTTATTATTTCTGTGCTTTGCTAGCAGCAAACCCACTTCTACAAAGCAGGGGGACTCCTTGACAGTTGCTCTCCCTTTCCTAGAATCTAGGCCCTTCCTTGGGACAGTCGATTTGACTCTCTTTTAGGGATGCTCTCGGACCTCCTTTCTCCATGTCTGGGCTCACAAGTTCCATCGCACCCCATCGAACACTCTGGATGTCCTTGCCCCTTGTCATGAGGATCCGCTTGAAGCCCAAATCCAAGTGCAACTCTTGGTACAATTCCGACCTTGCTGCTCCTAAACGCAAGTGTAGGGCGGCGGAGACGAAGTGGAGGGCATCAGGCGCACCTCCTGACAAACTGGTCTGCCGCCTGCTTTAAACGCAGTACAGACTCTCTGTCCTCTCTAAGAAGAGAGCCTACATCCAAGCCCGCATCTCTGCAGCATCTAACAACTCAGCTGTACTTTTCAAAATCTGCAAGGAGCTGGCCAATCCTGCTGCAGTCTCTACCTCTCCTGTTCCCTCCCAGACGCTCTGCAAGGCCTTGGCCTCTCATTTCACTACTACAACCCAGGACATCATGTCCACTCTCTCTTCCTCTACCTCTTCTTCATCATCATCCTCTACCTCTCCTGGCCCATCTGAGGCCATCTCTCCTCCTCCTTACACCGGTTCACCCCTAAAGATGTTTCTAGACAAGTCCGATCTATGAAAGTCTCGTCAAAGCAGGTTCTCCCCTGCTCATCCAGAACCATCAAAGACCACATCAACACCCTTGCTCCAGCCTTGGCCGATTTCTGCAATCACTCCTTTGCCACTGGAACTTCCCCCTCCCCCTTAAGCACTCTCTTGTGCACCCCCTTCTAAAAAAGCCCTCGGCCGATCCTTCCTCTCCGGCTAACTATCGCCCGATCGCCATCAGCCCTTTCCCGTGCAAACTCTTGGAAAAGATGTCCATCTCTCAGCTTAATCTACATACTGATTCTGTCGGTTACCTCCATGACCACCTGTCTGGCTTCAGAGCTGCCAGAAGCATGATAACTGCTCTCCTGAACACCTGTGAAGACTTGCTCTCTAATCTTGACTCTAATCTCCCTGCTGTCCTCTGTCCTCATTCTCCTGGATCTATCCTCTGCTTTTGACATGGTCAACCATGCCATTCTGCTCAATTGCCTCTGCGACAACCTTGGTATTACTGCCAGGCACTTGCCTGGTTGACCTCCTTTCTCACCGACCAACCTTCTCTGGTCCAACTGGGATCTTTACTCCCTTCTGTCTTGCTCTCTACTTGTGGTGTTCCCCAGGGGTCTAACCTCTCTCCCTGGCTCTTCAACCACTACCTGGCACCTCTTGTCCACCGCATCGCTACATTCTGCTCCAATTTTCAATGTAATGCGGACAACACTCAGAGGTCTCTTTCAGGCTCCCCTCAGCCACCTCTGCTTCTTCGCTCATACCAGAGTGTCTGGCGGCAATTCAGAAATGGTGTGCTACCAATGATCTCTGCTTAATGCCAGTAAGACTGAGATCCTCCTCATTGGGACACCCGCTCTCTCCTTTCCTCTATCTCTCTAGCCGCCCACTATGAGCCCTCTTCCTGCTTCTTCCTATGACGCTAAGAACCTTCCATTTCCACAAAGACCACTACAGTTTACAAGCTTCCTCATCAGCTTGGCCTCTCTCCTCCTGATGATAACTGTGATGGGTCTCTGGGCTTGTCCCCTTCCGGTGGTCTGTCTCAGGGGCTTTCCCAGTCTCATTCTTGCACTTCTCGTCTACAGGACGGCTCCAGTACTCTGCCTCTCTCTTAGGTCTGGCCCAAGGCAAGTCTACTCCAACTCGCTTTGTGGTGTAGTGACAGAGGCACGCCAGCTGATTTGGAGCCTGGCTCTTGCTTTCTCCCAGCAAATGTTCCAATTCCACCTTTGCCCACAACACAGGGGGCACAACGAGTTTTCCCCTTACCTTTGTTCTGGCTCCACCCAACATACTTGGCCATCGCTTTGCCCCCTTACCCGCAGAGGGTCACATTAGCTGCAGGAAAGAGAAGATGCCATCCTACCTTGGAAGTCTGCTTTCCCCCAGCAGTTTCTTTGGTAAATGGGTTGTATTAGTTAGATGTATCACAGGAAGTAGTTTGATGTATCCCAAGTAAAGACCTACTTCAAAACATACTCGGCAGCAATCTCATCCTAGAAACACTACACAAATACCTTTTCATCCAGAACAGTAAAAACAATCTCTTGGACTGCTGCACAACGAGAAAGTAAAATTTGGGATACGAATTGCGTAAAATACTTTTCTACTCAAGAATTTCATTTTCCTGTAGATGGCACTTTAATCATCATTGATTTAGTGGATATGCAAACAGTTCTACAAGCAGGTGAGGGGTTAGCTATGGAATGAGGACTGCGGTGGGTGTTGCTGCAGGTTGGAATATCTCCATGGTTCACTTCCTTTCATTCAGCCACAGGAATTCAAGGTAAAATACCCGTTTCTCGCACTCTTCAGTCTTCAAAGCAGTCCGAAAAGTGTACCCACACCCTCTGAAAGAATGCCTCAGTGCCTAGCCGTACAGGTTACTCTTTTCATGTCAGCCAGCTTCCTCCTCAGTCAACTATTCCCCCCACCTTGAGCAGTTTGCGGTTCTTCCCATTCTGCAGTATGGACATTTTCACAACTGCCACCCCCTTCCGGATTCACAGCTTTAGTTATGTTTCAACACACATTATGTTGTTGAATAGAACTGATCTTCGACACACAAGAATTGGCACCTACCACAAAGCAAGTCCTCTCTGCAATCTCCACCCAGCTGCATCTTCCTTCAACAAATGTGCATACTCCACCTATTCAGACTTACATGTCCAGCACTCATCACAAGGACTTAGTTTGGCTTTATATCTTCAGCGGAATCCAGTGCATTTAGAGCACAGTTTCTGCTGCATCAGCCTTTCTGTCATATTGATGTCGACCCTAGGGATACTCCACAGTATTATAGCCCATTGATCAGACACAGCAGTTCATCGCATCATTCTAATCCACTTCACATTTCTCAAACTGCGCCATGTCCCAAACCGCTTTCATTTGTTACATCTTGGTTGTTTGTGGCCTGGCCTCTCTGTTGGACAGTATACATTCCATCATATTGAGCTCAGGACTCGCAGTTGCCCCACAACCCCATTTGCCAAAAAATGTAAACCTATACTGTCTAAAGATATGCCCCAGTTGCATTAGCTTCTTCCTGATTTTTCCTGTCTCAACATCCTACCCTCCAATCGCAAGAGTGGGTTCTGTGAAAGGGAGCCAAGATATATCCTGCAAAATATTTCCTAATCAAGCCAACATTTTTTGTTAGACTGCTCTTGTATTCTGTATGCCCTGTATTCTGTATGCCATCTAGAGATGTGTAATGTTCTTTATCCCTGTTCCCACCAGGCACACAACTATAACGTTCAACACAACACTTAGCTGACTCAATCCGTGCCCAAGATGCCATGTCTGCCTACCTGGCTCAACATACAGTACATGGTCACTGTCTTTTTTGTTTACTGGTTGCTCAGAACAGACAGTACCCTTGGTATTATGTTCACTCTCGAGTATGCTCAATTTAGCCCCAAGATTCAGATGTAGGTTCTCCCATCTGCGAATGTCAGCCTACACGCAGAATATCTACATTTCATCTCTCATTATCACCTTCACTGTTCTAGGGAACCATACCCCTGAGTATTTTACCTTTGGGTTCCAACAGTTGTGTTCAAGAATACAACACGTGACCACTGAACCTGCCCCGTTGCCACTGAAAGGCAGTTGCTGGGGGATATCAGTGGACAATTTTGGACAATTTATTTTGCAATTTAAATATCGCACCAAGCCCGAAAGCATCTAGGCGCTGTTCTTGACAGTAAAAGATGGTAATGTTACAGATTCAGTGCTGGCATATACAGTTACGCAAGTTACATGGTTACAAGGTAGCAGAGATGTTACAAATTCAATAGTGAGGTTTACAAGTTTGCTAAGTTACATAGGCTACATGGTTACACAGTTGCAGAGGTGTGAGACAAGTGCAATAGTAGTTAGATTACTTAATCTTACAAAAGTAGTCATTTTTAATTGCTAATGTAATGGGGTGCTTGGGGGATTGAGACTGTGGTGAGGAGTACATTTATGCAGTTAATTTTGTGACTCCTGTGTAAATAGCCACGTTTTAAGGTGTTTTCGAAAAGGTCCAGTAAGAGGATTCCAATCTTAGAGTTGCTGGTTAATTGTTTCAGCCAATGCTCATAAGCTGAGGGTGTGGGTCTGTTGGAGTGTTTGGGCATGAGTTTATCAATTAGGTATTTGGAGGCTTGCTTGTGTAGGTATTTGCGGGTTAGTGAGAGTGTTTTGAAACGGATATGCTCCAGTATAGGTAGCCAGTGTGTGTTGCATCTGATCGATGAGATGTTGGTCGTTTTTGGAATGTTGAGAGCTGCTCTCAAGGCATTATTTTGGATAACCTGCAATGTTTTTATGTTCTGGGTCTTTGTGCCCACATAAAGTGTGTTACACAAATCTGCTCTTGACAGAATAAGAGCTCCCGCAAGGGTGATGCAGCTGTCGGGAGAGAGGAATGGCCTGCAGGCAATGAGAAGCTTGGAGATGTACGCTGCAGCCGAGGCTGTGGCGTTAACTTGTGTTAGGGTTAGGGTGGAGTCAAAGTAAAAACCTAGGTTTTTACTTCTTTCGAGACTTTGATGATATTGCGGTCCATGTTAAAGGATTCAAATGATTGAGAGTTTGTTTAGACAGAGTTGGGAGCCAGTGAGGCAAAGTTCCTTTTTTATCATCATTCAGGCACACCCTGTGCTGAGCCATCCATGCTTGGATGGTTTGATAGATGGTGTTGAGTGAGATGTGTCAGTGTCGTAAGAGCCAGAGATAGGAATGAGAATTTGGGTGTCATCTTTATAATTTGTGAAGGCGACACAGCTTCGTAAAGATTTTGTTAAGTGTAGATGATACACAGGAGCCTTGAGGAATGCCGCAGGACACTGGTGCAGGAGTCGCCGCTGAGGTAGGTGAGAAGACTCTCATGGTTCTGTCTGTGAGGAAGGACTCTATCCATTTGATTGCATTAGGTGAGAAGTGGGTGGCTGAGGCTAAGTGGTTACAAAGTATGTTATGGTTTACTAGGTCAAACGCTGCCAATAGGTCTAATAAGAGGAGGAGTGCTAAGTTGCCATTATCTTTCAGCTCATCCATTTGTATTTTAAGATCAAGCAGTGCTGTTTCCGTCCCATGTCTCGGGCGGAAGCCGGACTGCCGAATGCGAGCAGGTTGTTTTCAAGTGGTTTTGAATTTGGAGATAGACTGCTCTGTCCAGAATTTTGAGTCGGAATGGCACTGTAGTTATTGGTCGGTAGTTAGTCGGAACGTTAGGATCTAGTGTGGATCTTTTTAGGAGCGGGAGGACCCAGGCATCTTTGAGGCTGGTAGGGAAAGTGTCGCTTTCGAAGGAGCTGTTGATTAATTTGGTGATGTAGGGAGTTACTTCGGTCGCACAGTCTTTAATGAGTGAGGCCGGCCAGATGTATCCCTGACATTTAGAAGGTTTGAGACCAGCTATGATTTTAGCGTTATCAGAGTTAGAAACCTGTGCGAATTCAAAGGGTGTGTCAGTATAGCATGTGATCAGTTGCGATTGGGCCGGCTTCAGGCCGATTTATTTAGTTTCAATTTTGGTTTGAAGTAGGGTTATTTTGTCCAGTAAGGCTTTTTGTATGCAGCAGCACCAGCTCTCGTCTTTGATGCAGGTTTCTGGTCGCGTTACTGGAGACTCGAGTGCACTTAAGATGGCAAAGAGTTCCTTGGACTCTGATTTGGCGTTTAAGATTCTTTCATTAAAAGTGGTGCCTTTTGTCTGGATGATTGCCTGTTGGTAGTTTTTAGAGGCTGCGGAAAAGGTTGCTTTGTTCTGATCCGAAGATAATTTTTTCTGGTAGGATTCTGCAGCTCTTCTCATGTTACGCAAAGTTTTCAGGTTGGGTGTATACCAGGTGTTTAGCTGGGCTAGAGGTTTAGCTTTGCGCAATTATAGGGGCGCAATTTTGTCTGTGGCTACTAGGAGCGTACAGTTATATAGATCCACCATGTCTGATGGGTCATTATTGTGAGTGTTAAGGTGTAGTAGAGATGGGGTGGAGTAGGGGGGGGAGGATATTGTTTGCTGTCAAATTGTGTGAGTTTCTAGATAATGCAGCCGGAGCCATTAGGAGGGGTGGATGCAGGTCCTAGGTACTAGGCTATGTTCAACATGACAATGTGGTGGTCGGACCTTGGGCAGTGGGAATGTTTATATTGCAACTGAGGTCCGCTAACCAGTCAAGGGTGCAACCTTTAGTGTGGGTGGAGTCATAGATACAGTGACTGTACCCTAATGCGGATATAGTATTCGCGAAGGCAAGGGTGTGGTTGCCCTTTGGGTAATTGAAACCCAAGTTGAAGTCTCCCAGTAGTACGGTGTGGGAACTGAGCTTGGTATTGGTGGAGAAGAGTTGTGCTAAAGCCTCCTCGAATGAGGAAATGGGTCCTGGAGGTCTGCAGATGAGGTGGCCATTCAACATGGTGGTTGGAGATGTGGTCATTTTGATAGATAGTAGTTTGCCTGCTTGGAAAGTAGGGTATTTATTTCCCAAATGTTCAGGTCGTTTTTAGCTAGAATAGCTAGCCCCTGTCCCCCTGTCCCCCTTTGGCTGTAGGTCTATCAGTCCTGTAGATAAGAGTAGTTGCCTGGAACAGCCAGGTGGATTGATGGGCCTGCCGCAGCATGGAGCCACATTTCAGTAATGGCCAGGAAGTCTAGTGCATTGGCGGTGATCAGGTCATCGATAGCTAATGCATGTGCAGGGATTTATCAGGCATTGATGAGGGCACCCTGGATAAGGGTGGCTTTAGCCTTAGTGTGATGGATGGCGGTTTGGGTGTTGTCTGAGTTATGTGGTTGGGGTGAGGTTAGGCAACTATTGTGGGTCGGCTGGGGGGGGGGGATCTCCGGCATGGACCGGCTGTGCTGTGCTCAAAGTGGGTGGCTGTGGGGCTGCGAGTAGGGTTTTTTGTGGAAGCAAGAGTATGGGGAAGAATTCTGGCGTTCAGGTGTGTATTTATCCAGAGGGTTGAAGGGATGCTGGTCGGGACAAGGGCCCCTGGGATCTTGTTAGTGCAGGTAGCTGGTTTGTTGTTTTGGATGGAAGGAGGATGTAGGGCTGTGTGTTTGGGAATAGGGCGGGTAGTGGGCTGCTGCTTGATATCAGTTGTCTTGCTGTGACGGATATCGAGGTCCCCTTGCTGATGGGTAGGGCTCGGCGGGTGTGTGTAGAGCAAGGGTAGGAAGTGGGTCGGGGGAATTGCATGGAAGACTGGGAGGTTGGGAGACATGGTGAGGGTAATGGTGCGCGGGAGGTGTGCTAATGTGGTGAGGGGTCTAGGCTTGGGTTTAGTCATAATGGTCATTGGGTGATTAAACTCTTGGTGAGAAGGTGTATAGGGCTGGTAGGTGTGATTTACTGTGCTACGCTGTGCACTTTGTGTAAGGCGAGTAGGTGGCTGGGCAAAGGAACGTTTTCAAGCATGCTCAGTGGCAAAGTAGCATGAAGGTTAAGTAATGTGTGTAGGGACCAGCGGGCCACGTTAAGAATAGGATTGCGGGTAGGCGTGGTTAAACAAGCAGAGAGTGCTTGATGCTGCTGGTCATGGTGGTATTGAATCACGGGCTGCTCAGTGACAGACAAGCAGAATGGTGCAAGGTGCCATAGGTAATGATAGATAGCATATCACAGTCTAGGCAGGTTAAGTAAGCAGAAGGTGCGTGGTGCAGCCAATTACGTTGGTGGTAAATCACGTGCTAAACAGTAATGATCAGTCAGAAAGCTGCAAAGTGCCTAGGTCGTGTAAAATAGCAGAACGCAGACAGGGCAGGGTTAATTAAGCAGCGGTACCAGGTTAATTAAACAGAAGTACCAGGTGTGGCGTGAAAATAGCAAATGACATGCATGGCAAGGTTAATTAAACAGTGGGTACAGGGCGCAACATGGGCCATGAGCGTAGGGCAGCTGTCTAGTGATTGAAATAGTAGGAGTCAAGGTAACTGAAGTTTACATGTACTGATCCTTTCTGACCTGGTACTCAGAACAGGTAAGTAAGTAGGTTTACAGGAAATTGTTAGGGCGAAATTTGTTTCATATATTGGCGATCTTACCAAGGTCAGCTAAGAGGATGCAAAAGGTGGGTACCACCCACAAAATATACAGTATAAACTAATGTATGACTGGCATGGTGTGCTCTACCCACTGGTTATACATGAGTCCGAATTTGTGATGGTATTACTAAAATGAGTTTCAATATACAGTTGATTGGCAGTTAGTCAACACGTGTTTTCGACAAGCGTTCTCAAGGCTGGCAAAATCATACAGTTGTGAAAATAATAGGCAATGAAATTATTTATATGCCATACGGTACATATAGTGAAAATAAATCGGACAAATTGTCGCAAACAAAAAGGGAAATCAACTGCAATGCAGTAAGGTAATAGTAATAGTCAGATATGTCCAATTGGAAGTCTATTGGAACGCTATTTACCGTTGGCTATTTACCCACCCATTGACTGCCGATGGCCAGGCTAATCCCTGTGGCCATACCCACTCACTACCTGCCCAAACCACATCCTCCTTTGATCTCTTTCAGTAGCAAGCAGTAACATCAAGCTTTAGCTTGCAATGTTATTTCCAAGACGTCTGCAGAGAGTCAATGGCTTAATTGAAGCTGTAAATGGCTATTGGTGTAATAGAAATATCTAAACCAAGTGTTCCTTCAGCCACTCCTTGCACTGAAGTACCATAAAAAAAACAGGCAAAGCCAGCTATTTTAGCTTAAGGTATTAGATGGGTATTTGCCAGGTACGGCCATCATATGCCCAGTTTGTACCCTTCTATCACTGCTAGCAAATGCCTATCTCATACATACACAGACTCAAACTCCTGGCTTTGCCAATGCTTGTTGTACATTGTTTTGTGTCTCATCTATATAATGTGAGTTCAGGAGTTCAAGCTGATTGTGTTGCATCATTTCAAGATGGAGGAGATACACCTGCTCAGACACATTATGTTGGAACGAGAATGGTTGACCTTATTAGATCAGTAGGGTACATATCTCACTATTCCCATTCACAAACTGCACAAGCCACTTCTGTGAGAAGTCAAAGTATGGGAATTTTCGAATCCTCTTTTCAGTTCCTCTTTTGCGCTTTGCTGTTTAGCCAATCTACTGTTTTAGTGGCTCAGCCACAAGGAGACTAGAACAGTCATGTTATTTTTGGATCTCCTCCAGAGAAGATGGTGAAGTCGGGCGCCAGCAGATGAGGTTGGGTCATCAGATGCAGGCCAGCCACATCTGGAAGGGAAATGGTTCCAGAAGGAACTAAATCTGCACCATAATTGCTTGGCGGTTTCTGCACACCATCAGTCTCGAGTGGGGGACACCGCGGAATGTATCCTACTCACGACATGTCAGCAGTCTGGTATATTAAACACCTCAAAAGGTACCAGATCCAGACTACTGGCACTACTGCCTGGTCAGCATCTTCTCGACTGTGGAAGAAAATGTTTTCCAAGAAAGGAACACACTGAAATCAGAGATAATCTCAAGATCTCAGCAATGGACGCCTAGTTCAGACTATTTTTTAGTAGTTAGTCTGTTTGGAGGATATGTCAGACAGACATTTTTACATGTCTCGCCTCAACACAAAAGTTTTTTAAGCTGCCTGTGCATTCCTTGTGCAGGAGCAACTGATTTTTCTCCAAACCGTGGGTCAGCAGACTTTGTACGCTTTAGCATACTTCGATGCTTGCCAGAATATTAGCCTGAGCTTGAGGGGAGTGGGTGAGATTGTTTTTTTAAATATTTTTTAAAAAAAAGATTTTATTGATTTTCAACAACCAAAACAACAATACAAACCAAACACGCAGTGCATATATCAACAGTTCAATTGTTCATTGCTTAATTCCGGTCTCTGCTTCCCCCCTCCCACCTCCCTTTATGAGCCTATTTATTCCACACCCTCTGTATCTGCTGCACGTGGTGGGGTCTCCCTTTCCGTAGATTCTGTCAGGTCTTGTATTGTTCCAAACAATTCCGCTATTAAT
Organism: Ambystoma mexicanum; assembly: GCF_040938575.1. Lineage (NCBI taxonomy): Eukaryota > Metazoa > Chordata > Amphibia > Caudata > Ambystomatidae > Ambystoma > Ambystoma mexicanum. Next base: position 1,267,561,394 of record NC_090932.1, read on the forward strand.
GATTTCCATGCCATCAGGGTTCCCGCCTCCTCCTCTCCCCCTACATTGCTTGCCTCTTGCCATACCATGGTTTCTGCCTGTGCCCATTTCTCCAACTCTTTCCACCATACCTCCACCCGTGGCCTGTGACATGTCTTCCATCCCATGGCAATCCTTTTTGCGAGCACATATGCTAGATCTTTTAATTTACCAACATGCTTGAATTTCTGTGATCTGGGGACCCCCCCACCCCAGCAAGCAGGCCCAGGCTGTGTGTATGATAATCTTGACCCTCTTTTCCGCAAGTTTTTGTGCCACTTCACCCCAGAAACACTCAATTACTGGGCAAGGCCAAAACATGTGTACCAAGTCTGCCTTTTCTTCATCACATTTGGGGCATGCTTGTCGCCCAGCATCTTCAAACCTGGATATCCTATGAGGTGTCATGTATGCCCTGTGCGTAATATACAGTTGTATCTGTTTCAACTTCGCATTTCTTGACACCTTTTTGTGATACCCCAGGGCACGTTCCCACATCCCATCCTCAATCGGGGCTACTACTTCCGCTTCCCAATCCAGTCTCAGTTGTGTTAGTTCCTTCCCAACCTTAGACATCACCATTTCATACAGTCTGGAGATCTCATGCCCCCCTTCCGATATATCATATATTGCATCTATGATGGCATCTGGTTCTTCTTCCAGTACTGTTTCGGGCCATGTTTTCCTGATTCTCTGCACTATTCTGTGATGTGTGATAAACTGGCCCGTGTGCAACCCCGCCTCCTCGCCCAGCACTTCAGAATCTGTAATGGTCCCCTCTCGCCAGATATCCCCTAACGTTACCAGCCCACCATTTCCCAGTGGTTCCCGATTGCCATCCTCAGCTGCTTATCTTCCCCTACCAGTGCAACTAGTGGTATCTGCGGGGAGCATGGGAATGGGTTTTCCATCATCCAGCATGCCCAGCGCCACATCTTCCACCCAAGCACCATCATCCTAGGGCGCGCTCTCATTTCTATCTTGGGCAGCCAGATCATCTCTTTTAAATAAAATGGGGTGCAATCATGTCCGAACAACCTGGATTCGGGGGTAGCTTCATCTGAGAGCCATTTGGCAACATATTGCAGCTGGCTTGCTACATAATAAACTTCATAATTAGGCAGTTTCATTCCCCCTTTTTCATAAACGTTCTGCAGCTTCCATAGCGCCACTCTATTCCGGGTACCATGCCACAGAAAGTCCCTACACATGCTTTTCAGTTTAGCAAAAAACTTCTTGGGTATCATGTATGGTAAATTCCCAAAATAGTGCAGGAGCCTAGGTAGGACCACCATCTTCAACATTGCGCTTCGTCCCATCATTGCCAAGGGCAACTTCACCCAGAATTTCATGCACTTCTCAATTTTCACAATGGCCACCTCGGTATTGTGCCTATGTTCCTCTTCAACCATATGGTACACATCTATCCCAAGGTACCGGAACGTGTTAACTGCCCATGGTATTTGTAACACTGGTAACGGCCTCACAGGGGTTCCCTTATAGCTGCCTAACGGGAAAATACTAGACTTTTGAGGATTCACCGCTATTCCAGACAGCCCCGCATATCTCTCCATCACCTCTAGGATATACTGGAGATTTTCCTCCGGGTGCCTCAGGTACAGCAACAAATCATCTGCATATAAGGAGATAAAGTGTCGCTCCCCCCACCTCGATACCTATAGTATCGTATTGTTGTCTGAGGTATATTGCTAGAGGCTCCATGGCTAGTATAAAAAGCATTGGGGACCATGGGCACCCCTGTCTGGTGCCTCTGCTAAATTGTCATCACTCAGATATCACTGATCCCGTTTGAACTCTAGCCAGCGGTTCACTATATAGCATCTTCGCCCACCTTATATATCCAGGTCCCATTCCATACACCGCCAGGTCCGCCAGCAGCCATGGCCATTTGACCGAATCAAACCCCTTTACCGCGTCCAAGGACACAATCGCCATTTCTCCCTCATTCTTACTTCCCCATTCAACAACCCGTCGGAGTTGTCTATGATTATGAGTTATATTCCTATTCGGGACATAACCCGTCTGGTCGGGGTGTATAAGTTTGCCAATAACTCTTCGCAATGTATTTGCCAAGACAGCGGTCAGTATCTTGCTGTCTTGGTTCAACATTGACAATGGTCTGTATGAGTCACAGCTATGCCCAGGCTTGCTGGGTTTGGGAAGCGGAATTATAAATCGCCTCTCTAAGTGACTCCGGCAACCGTCCCACCTCGAACGCTTCATTTAGCATTTCTAACATAGGGGGGAGCACTTCCTTGCCATATACTTCATAAAATTCACTTGGGAACCCGTCCGCCCCCGGAGTCTTACTAGTAGGCAGCTGCCTTACCACTTCTTCTAACTCCTCCAGAGTAATCGACGCATCCAGCTCCTCTCTTTCCTCAACACTTATCATAGGCGGTCCTATGTCTTCTAATGTTTCCGTTATTTCCCCATAGTTACTTCCCTCTTCGTCCCCATATAGCAATTTATATTACTCCGCAAACTCCTGATTAACTTCCTCTTGGGTGTCCACTACACTACCATCTCCTCTAATTATCGTTCTAATCGTAGGTCTGGGAGTTTTGCTCTTGTATAACCATGCCAAAAGCCGTCCTGTTTTATCTCCTCCTGCATGCTGTCTTTCTGTATATTTTTTGTAGTTAAGGTTGCACAGTCGTTCCCATTGTTCCGCACATTTCTGCTGTAGCTTAAGTAACAGCTCCATGTCTACACTTCCTTTCTTTAATGCCTTTTCTAGTTATTTTTCTGTACTTTGTAGGTCAGCCAAAACTCCACCCTGCAGGCCTTTTGATTTAGCTATGGCCACCCCTCGTATCACTACCTTGAAGGCTTCCCATAATGTACTGGCAGAGTCAACGCTACCCGTATTCGTCTCGAAATAGTTTGTAATCTCTTCCCTTATGTCTTCCCTAAAAACAGGGTCCTTGAGCGCCTCTGCTCGGAGGCACCATGTCGGAATCCGTGCCCTCGGGGGCAATATTGCCACCCGAGGACCAGGGGCGAGTGGTCTGAGAGGACCCTCCTTTATATATTCTGCCTGAGTAGTCTGTTATTACCTCCGGCGAAGCAAAGATATAGTCCAGCCTTGTATGTAGCTGTTGCGGAGCGGAGTAGTGAGAGTATTGCCTTTTTCTGGGGTATTTCGTTCTGGGGTATTTCGTTCTCCACACATCTGCCAGACCAAAGTCGTCTAGCAGTGTCTGCCGTGCTTTAGCCGCTGGGGCGGGTCTATCAATCTTGTCGTCTGATCTATCTACCCTGGGGTTTAATACACAATTAAAATCCCCACCCCAGATAACCGCACTACCCATACACATACTGAGTTTGGTGCACAGAGTTCTGAAGTACGCTGCCATGCTCTGGTTGGGGGCATATGCGTTTACTATGCTTACCTCCTTATTCTCCACTAATCCCCTCAGTATAACCATCCTCCCATCCTTATCCGCCACTTCTTGTAGCAGTTGAAACGTGGCGCAACCCAGATGAGTACTCCTCTAGCGTAAGCGGAGTATGTCGCGCCCACCACAACCCTTTTCCATTTCTTTATAACCATCTCCATTTTTTCCCATGTCAGATGTGTCTCCTGCAACAGTGCATTGTCTATCTTTTGCCTGCGCAGGTACAACATGACCTTATTTCTTTTTAGATAACTGTTGAGTGCCCTGACATTCCACATGATTATTTTAAGATCCCCCATGGCCCCTTAGAGTCCCTTTTCCTCTCCCACCGCTACAGTCCAGATCCCACTTCTGTCTCAATCTGTTTAGGCTCATTCCCCAATTCAAACTTCCTACAACTACAAACACTCCAAACACCCCATTCCCGCTCTCTCCCGCCTCTCCTCCCTTCCCCTTCCCCAACCACACCCTCCCCAACTGTTGCCCAGCTAACCCAAGCACCCCTACCCCTTCCCCTCCTACCTCCCTTCCCTTCCCTTCCCCAACTTTGCTCCCCCCAACTGTTGCCCAGCTCCATCCCTGGATCTCAGGCACCCCCACATCTAGCTCTTTCTGGCAATAGCCTGTACTCGAAGCCCAGCAGGGTGAGGCTGCCCTAATGGCTATCCCACTACTTCTATTATTACTTGGGGGGTAAGGAGCCAGTGTTCTACCGTTCCTATTTGCTTCAATTCAACCACATGCTACCATCAATTTACTCATATATTGTTCTATATTCCAGTCCGTTACATATCAGCTGAGTCAAGGATATCATAACCTGGCTTCGACACCACCCATCCCTACACGTCTATCATGACCCATCCAGTCTCTACTGGGATACCCTCCAGTGTGATACACCAGTATATATACACAGCATCTCAGTCAGGTATCTTGCTCCTCTTGGACACGTTCCGCTTCTTGTTCCGGGCAGCCCTGTAGGTCTAACCATGTAGTAGCATCTTCCGGAGTGTCAAAGAAGAACATTTTACTTTTATGCAGCACTTTCAGCCTTGCAGGGTACAGAAGCATATACTTGATGCCGGCCATGCACAGTCTCCTCTTCACCACCACGTAGCTATACCTTTGCCGTTGGACCTGCATGGTATAATCAGGATATGCTGTGATATTAGTTGAAGCTCTCTCAATCGTTCCTCCTTTCCTAAAGTACTCCAGAATCTTTTCGCTGACTTTATAGTTCAGTATCTTGATAATTGCGCGAGGAGAGGCTCCGTGCTTCGGCTTCCTCATGAGGGCTCTATGCGCTCGCTCCACTGTGAATCCTTGAGAGAGTTTGTCAGCCCCAATTTCCTGCAGGATCATGTTCTCCACATAATCGGTAGTGTCCTGGCCCTCCTCACTCTCCGGCAGGCCAACCACACAAATGTTATTCCGTCTCGCTCTCCCTTCAGCTTCCTCCGCATGGTTCTCCAGGTTGGCCACTTGTTGCTTTAGTATGTGGACCTCCTTTGCATTATCAGTGCTGGTGGTCGTGTTGGTCTTGACCGCACTCTCCAAGTACTTGCTCTGTCTGCCAGCGCCCTGACATCCAGTTGCAGCAGATTGACTTCTATCCCCACTGCGTCAATTTTAGCTTCCAAGGAGGTCCGCAGGTCCGCCATTGCTATTCCCCATGAGTCTCTTAGCTCCGTTATGGCCGATAATATCTGGTGATTGTCAATCCCTAGGCGACTTTCCGTGGGTGCATTTGCGCCAGTGTGTGTCGACGCTGCTGGAGACTGCTGTGTTTTAGCAAATGCGTCCATCGTGGGTTGTTTGCTTCTGGCCTTAACCCCTCTCCCAGTCATCTCGTGATCTGGCTCAGGTGTCCAAGGCTGCTTGTTCCTGGTGTGGCAATCCTATTCCTCTGTTCCGCCGTATCGGCAGTGGGTCACTCCAGGCCCGGGCTGTTATCTTGGGGTGCCTCGCATGGGTCGGAGTGCGCTGAGCTATGACTCCGGGTGGGTTGTGTTCTCCCAAGTTTTCAATGAGCCTTATTGCCTCCTGTAGATTGCGTCCCCAGGGATAGCGTGGCAGAAGAGCCACTGAGGCCTATGGCTTAGCCAGAGCCGGAAGTCCTTTCCTATCCTTTGGCATCTGAACTTCTTACAGTCTGCACAATGGTGCAATTTTATTTGTAAAGGGTGCTCAATCTGTACCTTCAATAGCCGATTGCCGCTGCAGCTTGAATTTTGCCCCAGGTCTCCGGTCTCATATATGCTTATGAGGAGAAGTGTATTAGTGGGCTGCACCAGTGCTTCTCCCAAGGCGCTGCACCCACATTATTTATGCTTGCAGAGTCCCCATGCTTCTTCCTTTCGTGTTGCGTAGGTGTGCTGCTCACAATTGTTGGGGCCTCTCCTGATTGAAACCCCCACACTGCACAGCTCCTCTGAGTCACACACCGCACAACAGGTCACAGTTTATAATATGGTCACCCTGCCCAGCCTGCTGCAGATTGTCTTACTTCCGTGTGCAATCATGCTCTTCTCCCCCACAGCCTAATCGAGGGCTCCCTCTGCCAGTCTCCGGGTTTCACACTGCGCGATTGCTCTGTTGTGCTGGGAGTATCTAGATACTAATGTATCCAAAATGTATCACTGTCTTTGTTTGGCAGCCGTGTCCCGGGCGTCGCGAGGCCAGTCCCTCTGCCGCGTCCTACGTGTGAATGTAACAATGTAGCTCCAGCGAGGCCCGGCTCCAGCAGAGCCTCCACAGCTTCTGCAAACGCCCTTCACAGGGGCTCTGTGGCCGCATATGCCTTACAGCAGGCAGGCGACCATTTCGATGGTCAGTGCAGCGTCCATCTTCCGCAATAAATGTCCAGCCACAGCTATGCTCCGCCATACATTCGGGCCGTGACTCGCGCCCTAATTAGCACAGTTCAGTCAAAGGGCGCCTCCGCTATAGATCATTGCGGTCTGTTTCTGCTGGGGACGCGATCCTCTCGAGGCAGTCATTCCTCCCTTTGTTCTCGGGCATCTGCCATTTTCCTAGCCCCAGCAGTTCCCGGCTAGGTCTTTCGAATGTATCCGTGTCCACTGCTATTATCCTCCGGCATCAACGTTACATCCTGCACCCCGCTCCTTTACATGCACGGTCCTTCAATAGCAAGCGGTTTCATGCTTATTTTCTCGTGGTTTTACGTCGGATGATGACCGGATCTCCAGGAGCTCCAGTGAACCCACGTCCTCCTATATGGCTCGCTAGCCACGCCCCCCTGAGATTGGTTTTAGTGATGTACTTTTGTATGCCAGACGCTTGGTTTCCAGTTCTGCTGCAACCAATCTATGTTTTTTCTGCTACCTCCCTCCACCCGGTTTCGCAATACAAAGAGTCCAGTGGGAAAAGACCAAGCCCTCAGATGGTGGACCCATCATTAATTCTTGTGGTGGTATTGGCCGCTTTCAGAGCACTTTGGAGAGTGCCTGGATTTTCATGGTTGCCACAGAGATCATCAAGGATTATATTGGGTGCCCTCAATGGCATACAGGTCCATACCATGTTGCGCGGTTTGGTGTGTTTAACAGGTTCTCGACCTTATTCACGTACCTATAATAAATACTCACATTTTTGTATTCCTTTTGTTGCCAGCTGGTGGGCGCTGCCTAGCTGCTTGAATTTGAGAAACCGAGCGCCAAACAGAGTATAGATGCTCTTAGTAATTGTTCTAATTTTCTGTGGAATTGAAATAGATCCTAGATTCCCATAAACATTGTTTTTTTAATGGTATATATGAGGAACCCCGTTAAAATGTATATCACTCGGAAGCAGAATATAGTCCAAAGTGTATATGCTTTGGTGAATTTGAATAAATAAAATAGGACCCTTTCATCATTAAGGATCTGTATCTACAATCTGGGGTATCTGGTAGCCACAGGCTGCACAGATGGAGAGTCGGATTTTAGTGTTAGATGCAGTCTGACGGCTATAGCCAATACAGTAACTAAATCATATTTCCCCGACAAATCAAACTGGTGGTGCTGATGTTAAAGGGCCAGCGTCACAAAGAAGAAAGGGTGAGTAGGGTTCACTGTCAACAGGTATCATAGGAATAGATTTTGTGAATATATTACTTGAACAGCCGAACATTTTAGAAAATACATATAAGGATTATTGAGCCAGTATATAGGAATGCATGCTTGTCTTGTATAACTATGTGCGAGGAATGTTTTATATTCTTAAGGATCCCAGAAAAATAAATTAGGTTTACTGAATATATTATACATGTAAATATTCGGGTGAGCTTGGATTGTCAACAGTATTCTAAGTGTAAATCCCTTGCATTGTGAGGATCACCTTTGTCTATATTTGAAATTAAATTGTTATTGCAAACAATCCTGTTTCTTGTCCCAGAGTATGAGATTGACATTGTTGTATATTAGCACTATTAGATTAGGCCTTCCCAGGTTTGTAAAAAGGACCTAAATTAAAAGTTAATAATTGTGCGGCTCTTATTTGGGGTGGCTTGTTAATTGACCTGGATGAGGAGTCTCGGGAGGATAGCTCAGGGACAACGCGCTCGTTTTGGAAGCAAGACGACACAGAGCAACACAGGTTCGATTCCTAGGTCCGCACTTAGAAACCTCTGGGTAGTAAGCGCATTAAAAATAACCCATTACAATTACAATCAGGTGTCACCCGATTAATTAATCCTACAGGGCACAATATGGGATCCATAAAAGATCAGCAGTGAGTTATGCAAAACACAGAAAGAAGATCTGCAAACATGTACTTGTTGGTTGCCCTGTGCTGAAAAGGAGACTACAAGGAGGTGGATCTGCCCCCATTATAAAAGCTCATAAGTCAGGGTGGTTAGACAAGCACTGGAATATCAAGGGTTGGTTTCAACATCATTTGTACCATTAGTCATGCTGTGTGCAATCTGTGAGGGAGAACCCGGGCTGTATTCACCAATACAAACCCAGAATCTCTTGCGCTCTGCTTGCCAGTGCGCACCCCAGGTCTTGCTACCTACATGACAATCAGCACCCACAGCTTTTTCAAATGTTCTGAAAGACACATACTGTAGTTATACCTGAAGTGGTTCCAGTCAGCGCAAGTCCCTTTTTATACTGACTGTGTGATGAAAGCAATGGCGTTATCACTTCTTTCCCAGCGGTAACTCGCCCCATGTGGCCAGGGAACAGCAGCTGCTACCTGATCCCGACCTTGGGGGCTGCTATATGAGGGAGACAACCTCTGGGGAAGCACTAGGGCACCATCGGACAAAGTATGGTATTTCCGGTCCTCCCTTGATGATACCCTATGTCTTGATGGCATATTGTTACACCACCTCTCATCCACCTAGCAAGGGTAGTGGAGGCCTTTTAACAAGATCTGCATGTAAACGCTATCCAAAATTGACTCTTCCTCTACAACTCATGAAAACATCTTCTTAGACTCTACCTACAAGTTACTTAGAGCTAACTTTCAACTAACATTTGTCCAAACTTCCTATGCAATCCATCAAGAATGGACTTCCATTCCCATAAGCATGAGAATACTGGGACGAAGAAGAGGGATTGAGTAATACAGTTCACCCAAGGCCAAGAGCACAAACCACACTCTAGTTGTTGCAAGCGATGGCCTATAGCTCGGAAATGTAAACAGCAGAGGCAGCTGAAGAAGGAGAGCTGCCGGTGGGAGAAAGTTACATCTCTCGGAATCGGCCAAGAGACCAAGCAGCTAGAAGGCATTATGTGGAGCCACCCAGCTCATCAAGAAGGAGAAGGGAAGCTTGCTGCAAGAAAGAACACTGCAATGACTCCAGAAGCCGAGAGAAGAGACTTCTGGGTGTTTGTAGGTGTTACGAGGCAGCCTCCAAAGATCCCAGCAGGAGCCGCGAGGGGCAGAGAAGCCGAGCAACAGAAGCAGCGAGCAGGCCGCCTTTAAAGACTGGAGGCGGGTATCTGTACTTCTGCCCTCTATATGGCAGAGTAGACGCACAGAGCACCCCAGCCAAGGTTCTCTATAGGATAGCGAATGGACGAGCAACCAAGGCTGAAGCTATCAGGAGGTGATGCGGGCTAGTTCTTAACATACGTACATTGTAGTCCCCAAGCCCCTACAATGGAATGTCCACACACTATGTTATGTACCAACACAGTTCTTTACATAAAAATAAGGTTCAAGATATATTCATCAATTAATAACACACTTTGTACTCTGGCAATTCTAATATGGCAAATATACACAATGGGCCTCAGTACAAATCAGGCGGTCCGGAAATAATGGTGGCGGTAAACCCACCGCCACCGTTGTTTCCGGACCGCCTGATCCCGACTCCTGCAGGCGGGAGGTGATGTTCCCGCCAGGTCTGACGAGGAAACATTACGAGATGCTGCCGGTGTTTCCATGATCCCCATTCCCATTGAGTCCAATAGGACTCAATGGGAATGGGGATTAACACCATTCCGCCTCCGTGATTCCCGGGAAACCGGGGTTGTAATGCCCCAGTAATTCCGGGAATCACGGAGGCGGAATGGTAATACAAGTCTGGCGGTAACCAGGCAGTTTTACCGCCTCGGTTACCGCCAGACTCGTAATGAGGCCCAATGTCTACGGGTACCACACTTAACTATCGACTCCTTTAACATGCATCAACTGCCGACAGTTATAATGGCATACAAATCATACAGTAATGGGTATCAGCATAGATCATAGGAAGGAAGGCAAGTTAGTTTAAATGTTGGCAGAATGGTTCTCTTGCTACTCAGACACAGTTCTGGGTGAGGATCCCCCCACCTGGGAAACCTGTAATAAAAAGTATTAACAACCCAGTCCATTAATGATTAAATAGTCTTGTTACATGGTTAAAATGTTCAACTACCCCAATGTACACGAGTTAGAAGTGTTTCTTCGGCGGTTCATTGACAGATACCTCGAGAGTGGACTCCCTTTAAAGCCGTAGCCAGAGGGCAGTGAGATTCCTTGAAGAAAGGTGACAGTTGCGTCGAGACTGCCGCATAGACCTTCGACACAGTGATGAACATAGGCACAGCAGCGTGCGTCCAGATCGCAACTCGACCACGGGCTGGACTTCGGATCTTCACTTGTCAGCGTCTTTGTGGACTTCGGATGGCAGGAACCCACCGGCTGACTTTTCTCGGGTTATCGACGACCTCGACCTTCTCCGGCGGGACAAAGCGGTCGACAGTGATGGCAAGGGAGCCCTTCGTTCAATGTTCTTTGGCAAGGTGGAGCGTTGCGGCTCCGGTCGTCGAGCAGCACAGCATCAAGCTGTCCCCGCTTCTGGTTGACACAACTGGAATGCCTTCCAGCGGTTACGGGAATCCTCCGTTCTCCGGTCGACAGCAATGGACTTTGATGGCCTTGATGTCTTGGTGCTTTACTTCAAAATTCTTGGTGAACTCCTTCTCAGGTCGACAACCTTTTGGGACTGACTTCCAGGGTACCACAAGGAAGATCAGCTTCTGCACGGTGTTCAAGTTTCAACTTCTGAACAAATTGGGAAGTGAGAGGTCCCCAGATATACAAATCTGTCCCCCATTCACTTTGATGAGCCAAGCTCAGTCAGCCAATCAGACAGAAGGGCATTTATGCAGCAGGCAGCCAATCGGGCTCAAAGGCATTCAGGCTATTCACTTCCACCCATAACAAGGAAGGTCGATTGAGGCAATCACCTAGCCTTTCACTACACCACACTGCATGCATGTCAGTTTCAGGCAGGGCTGTCTCATTCTTTGTGTCACACACACAGAAACCAGACACCCATAACATAGAATATTCACACAGGTCCCACCCCAAGGGTGTACACACAACAAAGTCACTGAGAAGGCTCCATCCAGGATGGCCTGGACTTCCCCACAATACCATATATGGTTCTTCCACCCACCAACCAGTCAGGGGAAGGGACAGAGTCAGGGCTTCCCAGGACTTCTGGAAAACAAGGTAACAGGCAATAGAAATGAAGAGGCCATCTTGCCTTCTATCAGGAATCCACTGATTCCTATAGCAGGGCCTGGGTATCCCAAAATGGAGGATACTCAGAGCACCTGTCAAATTCAGCATGGAGCTGCCACCAGCTCATACAATGCTCTGTGGGCCAAACAAATCCACTAGGGGTACAGGGTTGTACCCCCACCCGTGGATGCCATAAGGGTAACCCAAGGGTCTCTGTTCTCCACAACCAAAAGGAGGAAGAGCTGTACTGCCAGGAGCCCCAACTGGACTCCTGCGCAGAAAACAACACAGAACACACATGATAAGGAAGAACAGGACAAGGACATGGAGGCCCTGTCCCTCAAATGCATTTCCAGCATCACAACGCCGAACGCTCATTACCGGCTTACTGTGGGAGAGATGAAATACGTCAGGAAGAACCAGTGAGTCCACGAAAGGGAAGCAGGGACACGGAGGTGTATTGGCAGACTTGCCAAACACCATTTATGAATAGGACATCCCTTGAAAGGAAACATGCAAGTGAGCAGGACTATAAAAAGGGGAAAAGGTAACAGAATAAGAGACGTACAACTGTGTGAGTGTATGCAATACACATATGAAAGAAGTCCTGGAAGAATAATATTCCAGGCAGGAACAATACCTGAAAAAACAAATGTAAGAAACTATCAATATTCGAAGTATGCACCGAGCCCACATAAGGAAGCCATGACAGAAGAGAATTCCAGGCAGTTAAAAGTTTGTTTAAGAAAGACCTGGCAGGAGAGTATACAAGGCAGTAAAAGCCGAAGCAGGAGGGTATACCAGGCAGATTCAAGTTGCAAGAGTGTTTATAAAGGAAGGTCCCTGTGTGAGGGGTCAGAAATGTGAGGCAGATAACTTTGTGAAGATTTTTCAAAGGATGCCATTTTATTGAATAAAAAGGTTGGTTAAAAGCCTCAGTATCCCTACCCTGATGAGGAGATCCCTGCCTAAAATAAACTAAAGGAAACACAATCTAATACTGTAACAAAGGATATCTGTCCCTCACACTTATACATACAGTAACTTACATGGTAATGCACAGCAATTCAAAGGCAACACAAATATAACAGTTAAATTCACAATATGACAACAGTCTCTTGTTATAATCTGTGTGAATTTGGCTCCACAGTTGTCAAAAGAAACAAGAAAATCCTGGTTATAACAAAGATCCAACAGTAAACAGTTAATAACAGTTCTTTGTGACTCCACTTGACAACAGAAGTCTCAACACTCCAGTGGTTCAACAAAAAGGTTATTTCTCTTCCTCTTGCAATAGTTAGATTCAGAATGATATTCTTCACAGAGTAATTTTTCAGTTCGTCAATATAACATAAGTTGTCTGTGTCAGGAAGGTTTGCCACAACCTATTTATGAAAATATATGACACTTCTGCAGCAGCTGTATAGTTCTTTCTTTAGAAATGAAAGTCTGTCCAAATAACTTGATAACTCCACTTCATTAACCTTTACTTTCAAATCACACCTGGTTTACTCCCAAGGCAGGCCTACTAAGTTTGCTGATCAGGTATACTCCCCTGCCCGTACAGTGATTCACAACAAGTGCTTCTTTTGATTAGAATCAGCTTACAACAGCTTTGCAGTTTTCATTTCTGTACAATTTAAGAAGTTGAGAGATTCTTCAGGAAAAGCAAGATTCACATTTGTGCTCTTTAGTGCAATTCTGCACTTTCCAAAAACCTCTGCAAGTTATGCTCCTCTCTTTCTGAACATCCGTTTCCAGAAGGGCAGCCTTCTTCCCCCTCTTGTTTGACCAAACACTAAGAAGGATAAGGTTGTATTCTGTCTCTTTCTTAACTTTGGCAATGTGGGATTATACAAGCTTTTGTGATATCCTCCTTCAAATATGGGCCATACACTTTATAACCTTTGAAACTTTCATTAGTTCCTTCCTGCCTTTGGCAATATCTGATGGTTTTAAATTGCCATGTTTTTGTTTTCTTTTGGCTTGGGTAATGGTTGTCTGCATTAGGTTTCAAAAGTACTGTCCCACCTGGTTGCTGGTTTCTCAACCAACTCGCATGCTTAACAACACAGTCATTTGTTTTGGAAATATACTGTTTTCTTAGATTTCTTTTAGTTTGGTATTCAAAATTGCCTTTATTATGGCATTCACTCATACTCATCACTTTCTACACCTGCATTCAGCACATGAGCGGACTCGGAGCGCTCCAGGTTCACTATCAGCTGGTGAACTCACCGGGTAAGGCGTGCGCATCAGATTCCCTCACTGATTTTAAGGAACTTGTGGTTGCAACAGTAAAGACAGACACAAGTGATCACAGTTCAAAGGTGATTTTTTAAAACTGTAAAGGTAGGTTGGAAAAACGCCTAATCTAAACCTAAATCTAAGATGAGAGCAAGCTTCTACCATCAAACAATACTAAGACAGTCCTAGTGGTGTCTTGTAAAAAAAAGAAAGAAAAAAAAAAAGGGCATATACTAAGAAAAACCTATTGCCAATCCGCTAAATACAAACCAAGTGTGGGATAATGTTCATAAGAAAGAAGAAAGTGTTCACAAATAAGTCAGGATGCAGTAATCAGCGTCTCCCTTCCACACGTTTTTAGCACGGGATAAAGTGGGATTCTGGAGCACACGCTCGAGCTTTCCCAGCTCGAGCAACAGTTCCGCTCACAGCTTTCCGGGCCTTCAGTGGTTAAGTCTTTTTTTCTACAAAAAGTCTCTTCCGAAAGACCTGATGCGTTTCAAAACAAACAAAAAGTTCCTTTCCGTATACATGGCAGGTGTTGCATGTTCACCGCTGGGTCCCCTCCACTGGGCTCAGACCCCTCTCGAATGTTAGCTTCCCTTCACCGGGTACACTACGGCTTTCAATTCACGAATCTTAATGTCTTTTCAAACAGTTCACTGTGGACATCCCTCTGCCGGGTTCACTCTTGTCAACACACTGTATAGCAGGACTTTCGCCTTTGCCCCACGTTTATCAGCATCCCTCCTTCAGGTTCACTCTAGCCAACTTGGTCAATCGCCCCTTTTTCAAGCAGTTCTCATGACGTGGGGTTCACTTCCCTTACCTTCACAATCATCTGTCGGCCAAAGACTTTCGACTGTACAGAGGATTTTACTAGACCCCTGTATGACCACTTTGACCTCTTTCTCACCTTTCCCAAGGCCTTCTGGTTATGGTAATTTCAAGAATTGGATAATCACCCAGGGTTTCCTGATTGAGCCCCCACGTGGTGCCGGACTCCTCTGTTGCTGGTTTTCCCCCTTTTAGTAACAACAGTTCTTTGTAATTTCACAGTTCAATTAGGCCTTTGCTACTTTTCGTAAACACAGTTCGGTTCCTGATCGGCTCTCCCCTCGACTCACCGGCTGTGATGAACCGCTTAGAGTTTCTTCTCTCTGGAATCAAGGTTGGTGCCACTGAGATAAGCGTCTCTCCCCGGCTTGGTTATCAACAGAGGAGGGTCCTCCGTACCATTAACATCTGCTGCAACATACTCTGGCTATTGTTTGCAGTCTTACGATTCCTTCTGCAGTGGTTTCACAGGCATTGGTCGGAAAGGGCAAGGTCGCTTCTCTCCTTGTCACACTCTCGGTTTGCGCTATCTTTCTCCTCCTCTTGAACTGCTGTGCTGAGTTAGCTCTCTCGTTGTACGGTCTGCCTTGTTGTGCTCTCGTGCTTCACCTTTTATCCCTGTGGGGAAGGGAAAGGGCCGTCAGGTGTGTGGGATCTTGGTCAATTGCCCGACTTTGCCTGACCCTGGTATTGGGACATGCCAGGCAATTGCTCGGGTGTTAGTCTGTCGTCCTTTGTGATATGCAAAAGTGTTCGCGTCAGAAAATGGGGGGTAGAATGTTTGAGTATCCTACATGATAGGTTGTGGAAAAGGTGTTATAAGTAGGGGGATACCACATCTCACCCATCAGTGTCCCACTTCCACTCTTTGGGACCACCCATCCAGGTGATCCCCCCCCCTCCCTGGTCCAACCCCAGGAACTGGATCCAATAGCGATGGCAGTTCCCCAGGGACTATTCAGGGAGACACCTTCAGATTTCTCACACTGTTCACAGGTACTCTGCTTCTGTGGCTCCTCATGACCCAGCAAACTGCTTCTCTTGGTTCGCCGCTAACAAGCTGACCACTCTTGCAGAGTTGTTCCTCTTTAGCCCTCTTCTTCCTCCCGTTACTGGGAATTATGGGACTTGAAGTCCCTAATGACAAAGTTTGTTTTTCTCACTTCTTACATTTTGCAATAAACCATTAGAACGTTGGGGTCTCGGGGGAAGTTGAACAAGGGGGTTTCCCATTCCTCCTGACCCCCTCCCCCCAAACCCCCTCCATGTGATCCTCCCACAGAAACCCCCAGGGTCGGGATCAGAAAACATCTGCCTTTCCCTAGCCACATGAGAAGGGCCCCAGACCAGGTTTTCTGGGGGGGATCATCACGGATTCATCACACCTCGCAGAAGAGTATACCAGGTGGAAGCTACTTGTGAACAAGTGTCTTTATAAGAAAGCCATGACAGAAAAGCATATCAGGCATGAAGATAAATGTGTAAAAAGAAATTGACTCAAGGAATCCTGATAAGAGCAATCAGAAATAGGCAGAGGAAATATATTAAAGGAGAAATAAAACCTGGCAGGAGAGTACAGCAGGTATCCTAACATGACAAAGACACAACCAATATCAGGGAATTATGCCCAAGACATTGAGACAACTAACCAGACCTACAGTGTAATTCCGAACTGGATGGCCTTCCACAATCTCTCTGTCTCAATGACGATAAAACCCCTCATCGTAGCTTCTTCTCGTCGCCTAAGCTCCATGGATCCCTCCTACTCATCTTTTCCCATTGATGGAATCACCATCCAGGTCTCCAAGCATGTGAAGATGCTTTGTGTTCATCTTGATGCCGAACTGAAAATGTCCCGCCACGTCAGTGTGCTGGTGTCTGCCACAGCCTACACAGCCAAGCTCATTACCCAGAGTAGGAAATTCATCTCTCCAGCTAACTTGCGCGAGCCATCATTTGCAATAGACGTGCTCTTCTCAGGTACCTCCTCCAAGAATATTGCCAAACTGCAACCCCTACATAACAAGGTCCCAAGGGCGGCACTGGGCTTAGAACTCTGCATTTCTTCCAGGAGAAGGAAGGTTCACTGGTTACCTATAAAAGCACCAATTGAATACAAAACGTTAACCATTTCTCCCTAAAGCCTGTACAAGAACGCCCCCTTCTACCTTGTCCGCCGCATTTTTGCAAAAACAGCAGCGCAACCCCTCCCCTCTTCTTCCAGCCTCACCCTGCTTATGCCCAGATTCAATTTCAAGCGGGTAGTGGGTACCAGCTGCCGCGTCACTGCACCTTCATACCCAGTCTTAAAAAAACTAAAAACTGGTTATTCAATAAATATGTATAGCATGTCAATGTGATACACACACGGTCTAGATACATCTTTACTCACTATGTACAAGCGCTGTGATACCTCCAGGTTTGGGCGCTACAAAAATGAAGTACAGAAATAAATACAGTCCAAGAGTCAAGTTGTTTTGTGCGCCAGTGGTGTTGGAGCTCAAGAGACTGATAATCCCGAAAGGAAACCAGAGTGAAGAGAAATCCAAGGCAAAATCACCAACTGGAACAAGGAATTATATCCTTTTGGAACTTTTTGTGTTGGAGTTTAGCATTTTCTTTTTGAACATTTATACATCACTCAAAGCCAAATACATTTTCCCTTTCCACTGAGTTGTTTTGTTACAATGTGGGGGTCAGAATAGAAATTGGGACACATGACGTTTTGGACATTCTGACCACTGATAGATCCTTAGTTTTGGTTTTAGATAGGGAAACTCCTCCAGGGCAGGGACAGAGAGGCATTTCCCAGCCCCCTTAATATAAGTCTTTGACCACAACTGTGAACCCTTTGTGTCAGAGTTTCCGGACTCCTCACAACTAGGTCACTGTAACCCACACTGATAAGGGGGCTTGGACTGGCAGTCGCTGCTTACTAGATAATTAAAGCAAGGCCTTTTTTTAATACATGTTTTAAAGCCTGTAGCGCCCACGTCACATTGTGGGTGCTAAATGTGATTTTACCGGCAGCAGGGCGCTGACCATGCTGGTATCAGCACCAACACTTGTGTAAAGTAGCACTCCATATACTCGTGTTCCTAACTTTGGTAGTGGGCACTTCCAGGAAGGGTGCGCTCCTCGCTGCATGTTGGATCACCCCAGTGTAATCATCATTATTAAAGAATATTAATGTTTAGTACATGTGATTATGTGAGGGGTCAGAAATGTGAGGCAGACAAGTAGATAGTTTTCTCACAAGTAGCCATCTTTATTTAATGCCTCACTTTCCCTAACCCAACAAGGATTTCCCTACCTGTTAAACGAAGGCCAAAGGAAAACACTCAAAAAAGGTTTGTCCCCCACACTTATTCACAGAACAAAACATACATGTATTAGTTTTATAACCAAGGTTCTGTGTAATCTGGGCCAGTTCCCCCTTTCCCAGGATTAAAGCAGGATTCTTACAGCAACATTCCGGCCAAGAATGTTTTTTTCAAAATCCAAAGTCTGTATGAAAATGTAACACAAAGTTCTCTTCACCCCACAAGCTTTCCCTTTGATGCTTGGATCAAATGCAAATGGAAGTTCTCTTCTAAGGTGTTCACAATTTTCTGCTTTAACAAAACCAAAATTCATTTTTCTTACCACTCTTTGATTATTCAATATTTCTTTCTTCATGTACAACATGACTCCATCAGGATTCATTTTGATCACAGTTCAAGTAATCACATTCAAGTGGCCTTGCCACTTTCCACCACAACCTTCAACCACAATGTAGTACTTCACTAACCTGCCAGGACTAACCACTGAAATGTCCCTTTCCTGGTATACTCGCCTGCCAGGATAACACACCTACTACTACTACCTGTAACGCTCACCTGATTCCCACGGAGACGCGGGTCTTGGCAGGAAGCTGTCTGTGACTCGAAAAGTGATGTGCAGGCCTCGATTGGCTTCTGGGGTCGAACCTCTTCGCACTGTGTGTCGGACTCGAAGAGTGAGGTTTCTGCAGGTGAAAGAATATGGGGGTTAATGGTCTGGGTTGTTGAATGTCCCTCTCTCTCTCTCTCTCTCTCTCTTCCAAGCTTTTTCGTAGAGCCCCCAGGTCAACGTGCTCACCTTATATAGGTGAATGCTGGGCTCTCCATCTGCGTCTGGTGCAGGGTGCCGTTGCCAGTTCCTTCACTGGTGAAACAAAGGCCTCTTGAATTCAGAGGATGGTTACCGTCGTTATCTGCACGAGCGGTGAGTTTCTGGACACCTTTTGTCTTTATAGTCTTTACATGCGTGGCACGTTTATATGCAGACTCTGTATAATGCTTTTCCCTTATGTATTGCAGGGCTCTTGAGATGAAAGATGAAGTGAAGCGCCTGGAAGTTCGTAAGTATGGCAAGCGCTCTAACTGTCTCTTTCCTTGCAGCTTAGTTAGTGTTAAAGAGACGCCGGAGTATTCGCAGGCGTTTTATTGCGACAAGCGTGATGGACGTAAGTAAATACCTGCTTAATGTCTTTTCTTTTGCCTTTCAGATGTTGGGTTGCAGCGCCGGAGTCCGCGGAATGCCAGTAAGTTGTTAACGATACTTTGTCTTCACAGGCGGCGATGCAGAACGAAGAAATCCGGAATTCACAGCGTGCTGGTAAGTATGGCAATGCTTTTGTTTTTGCAGGTGGAGATGCGGCGTGAAGAAACGGCCGCAGCCGATGGATCAGGTAAGTAAGCACTGCGTGTAAAGTTCGCCTTGCTAACCTGTTGTTTCTGTACTTTGCAGGTGCTGATGATGTCTGGATACTGAAATGGTAAGTAGGATTCTTGCAGGTCCAGGATCGGAAGAAGAAAGGCCGGAGCAGACTCGGTGAGCGTTCTGCTGCAGATGCAGAATAACGCGAAGCACGCTTCATCTATCGGGTGTGGTTTAAATAGCCTTGGAGTGATGAGGCGTCTTCTTCCACGGCCCCGCCTAGGTAAGAAAAGAGTTCCAGTTTCCAGAAGAGTTCCAGTGCTGTATCCAGGGAGTGGAGCTGCCCCACCCAGGTAAGAAAGTAGTTCCTGTTCTCAGATGGCTTCTAAGTGGCTGGTAAGTAAGCAGCATGGTCTGCTGCAGCTAAGTCCACCCAAGCATCTTCACATCTATTATGAGCCCGGCGCTTCCAGTGCCGGGACCAATGGTTTTGATGAGCCTGGTGCCACCGGCGCCAGGACAAGGTCCAAAAGGTCCCAGTGGGGACCGGCTGGTGCTTAGGATTAGGGTTAGGGGCCTGCTTTTTTCCAAGGACGTTGGGCTGGTCCTGGCTCCTTGGAAGCAGTGATCATGACACTACCAGTACTCAGTGGTGAGGTATACTTAAAACTCCATAAAGGTCTTCAACAACATTAAGATGTATAACTTCTTTCAAAAAGGACATAATAACCATTGATGCCCTTTGTTCTTCTGACTTGTTTGCCACATGCAATGCAGGTTCATTTCCTTTCCCCCTTGGTAAAGATTACCAGGAGGGCTTCTTTCCTGCCACTTTTGGATTTCTTCTGCTCCACAGTTAACTGCTGACAATATCTCTGATTTAGTTTTCTTTCTCTAGAAAAAACTTCCCTCTCATTTATTATTGCTTCTTTTTGGATTAGGCAATCCTGGTTCTCCTGATCAAGTATTGCCTACTCTTTACTTTGGCAATGGCACTTATCGTTTTCAGGTCTTATCCCCTTCCTTGCGGTTAGGCAATACCGATTCTCTTGATTCCCAAGTATTGCCCTATATACTTTGGCTGCAATTAGTACGATCTTAATGTAAGAATTGTTCTGAAAGTACAATTCACTAGTTTCGTTATTCAAAATGTCTTCCAGACAGCGGTCTGTCACGGAGCACCCACGTGTCACCTTTCATAGGCAAACTCACTGGTCTTCCTCTGCGCTTCCTTACGAACCTGTGCTAGTTCAACTTCTGCTTCCCACGTGGGGAGTTAAATGTTTGACCGCTACGGTCACACCTCCAGAGCCAGTCACCTCAGCACTACAAAGAACTGGGAGAGCTCATCTCTCCCATGGGAGAGTCAGCCTCAACACTGTTTCCTTCTGCACAATCTCTGCACCTCGAGGCCATAACTTTTACGACTCTTGGGGCTGCAACGCTCTGGAAAAGCAGCGGCGGTCCCAGTGTCTCATTTCTGCTTCTACTGCTCACAGCTGTTGTGTGCTCCTAGCTTGCACCCGAGGAGGCCTCAAGTAGTCAAATGATCCGCTCAGGTGTGGTGCATCAAAGCCATTAGACGGTGCATCAGAGCTCTGTGCTTCTGAGCTCTTCTTCCTCGTCACAGTACTTAAAGCATTATGGGACTTGAAGTCCTTAATGTTCTGATTCATTTTTTCCTTATTCAATTTGTTCTGGTTAAAGGTTTTATTAAAAGATACATTTTAGAGAGGAGTTTAAAGGAACTGTTTGGTTCATGATTCTATGGCCCTCATTACGATACTGGCGTTAAACCATGGCGCTGTTAGCACCATGGTTGGTGCCGGTATCATAACGAGTCTGCCAATGTTCAATGGGGAATTACATTGAACATTGGCCCTTCCCCATTCCCATTTTTGCCCCATAGGGCTCAATGGGACTGGGGAAGGCGCTAAGTACGGTACCGCAGCACCAAGGTCCCTTTGCGGGTCCCTACTTTAACGGCTGGTCTAGACCAGCCATTCAGGTCGGGTCCCACAAAGGGACCTCGTAGTAAGGCGCTAATGGGTTAAAGGCATGGTCTAGTAAAAATGTTTATTGTCCCTACGGGTCGGCCATGTTTTTTTAAGCCTAAGTGGCTCGATTTTAGAAAACTTTCATATGGACCTTACCCGAGTTTTCGTCCATTGAACGCACGCGAAAACAAGCACCAGGGAGCCGCCATTTTCTGATAATCCTATCTTTTCCCCGATCGCCCTCGCTGACCTGCTTTTGCGGCACTAAATCAATTCCCCCGCCCCTGATCCTGACATTATCAAAACATTCATATTGCCCACCTCTCTCCGTGACGTTACTGTGCTGCGTAGGCAAACGCGCCCAGTCGTCTTCTGCGCGACTCCATACAGAACTCGGAAACCAACACAGATCAACTCACAACACAGCGCGCCACAATTCGGAATATGAAACTGTACTTTAAAATGAAACAGCAACACGGTACTTTTGGTAAAATACATTTATTTGACATTAAATGTTTAGAGAATATTCAGCAATTGACATATGAACTCCGGAAGCCATTTATTTTCTTTTATCTGTATCCGCAATAACTGTTCCGTTTCATCTTGAGTCACGCGCTGT
The DNA here is from genome assembly GCF_040938575.1 of Ambystoma mexicanum. Taxonomy (NCBI): domain Eukaryota; kingdom Metazoa; phylum Chordata; class Amphibia; order Caudata; family Ambystomatidae; genus Ambystoma; species Ambystoma mexicanum. The sequence goes on from NC_090932.1 coordinate 1,267,583,176, forward strand.
TCCTTTATGGTACACAGGGTGTTCATTTTCGTAAAAAGAATCACTTTGGAAGCACGGTGAACCGCAAGGCTGTTCCATCAACTAGGCACTAGTCCAGCCTAAAGGTTGATATGTTGCTTCTAGCCACTAGTACAGCGTTAGGGAATGTGGGCCCTTGGCGATCGTCCCATAATATGGTGATCGTGCTCCAGTTGTTGACACGAAGCTGCAGGTGTCTGCTGAAGAATCCATCCGCCGGTGTCTCAAACAGGTGGCAGTGGCAGAAAGGGATCAAATACCTGTTATGAAAACAAAAAAATGATAATTAGTCTCGCTAGCCGAACTTCATTAATATTACTCATTTTATTTATTACGGCCGATCAGAAACTATTTGCTTGCAAGGATAGTTCAATGGAGTATGTTCGTCTCTAAAATCAATGCGAAAAGTAATGAGATAAATCGAGGCCAACACACAATGATAAACGACATTTAGTCTACATGCGTGAGGAATGATATGATATATGATATGGCATTTGTAACGCGCCTATACTCAAGTGTTTCTAGGCGTGACGAGGCAGGTGGGGAACAAGGGCAGACAGACAACGATCCTACTAGGCCAGGTGACTTTCTGATCGCGCATGGGGAAGGGTTGTACATGGTTAGTTGAATACAAATTAAATAATAGGGCCCGCTGGTGGCAAGTGCAAGGTAAATGCCGGGAGAAGTGGCTGAAGGATACAGAGACAGTCCCGTAGTGCAGGGAAAAGTGGCTGGGCCAAGGACCGAGATCGGTGAGACCAGTGGACCTGCATGCCCATGTGCCCACTACGAACAGTTTTACTTGCTTTTCCTAGCTCTTCATTCATTCATTTATTCATGCATCCATTCATTATATCTTCATTCCGGTATAAAAGCGTGTAAAGATTTACTTACATTATTTCCATTGTGTCTCTTCGTAATGCAGTCTGTAAAACGGACCGTGCTCTTGACAATGATTTTTCGTATACTGACCTAAAACTGAAACTCGGTCTAGTTTCTGAATTTTCTGCCTTATTGCGCACTCCCTTCAAATGTAGTTCTTTCGGCATGGTCCCTGTCTCAAGGTCAAAAAACAATAGACCCTTATACTTCCAGTGCGACTTGTGGGCCTCATCTGGGCGCTGTCCTTCGCATTCTTTATTTGCAACATCACGTGGTATAGGCATCTGTGAGAACTTGAAGTTTAGAATCCGTCTATGTAGTGCGCCTCAATGTGCAAATGCGAACTGGCTTCTCTCCCAAATGCCATGGGCCGCTTGGCTGGCGCGTTCTAAGTGCCCCAATTTTGTCCCCGTTGTCTGCGAGCTTTGCAGCCCAAATTGAGACATTTCATTTTTGGCGGAAGGTCAGGGAAAGTATAAAGTACCACAGGAGTTGAGTTAAAAGTGAGATTTATTGTTTGTTTGTTTTATTATTTGCAATACGCAAGCCTCCACTCCGTTAACAGTGCGCAGCATTTACATTTACATGATGAGACATGAGAAAAATATATATATACACATATATGAGGTGAATAGAGAGAATTCAAAGATGACACCCAGCTTGTTCGCCACCCATGATGGTGAAGGTAGGGTTTAGGGTTACAGGTACACTGTACAATAACATTTATTCACAAAAAGACAATCGTATTGCAATTATTTAAACCGGGATTTGTACTTCACAATCAGCTGTGCTTCGGGTGGGCATGGCACAGTCGCAATGTTCGGTGGCAATGGATCACTGCTCTGCACAGAAACGTCCAAAATTCCATATCTGTGCTTCTCTAACACAGCAACAATAAGGCCTTTCACAAAGTCGAACTGCATTTCATCATAGACTGGTTTGATCACCCATTGCTTACTTCGTTTTGAAAACACCTTAGTGTAGCGAGGCATCCTTACTTTACCCCTAGTCCTAGATTGTTCACGTCCGACATTGCTGTTATGGGCCAAGACCGCTAGTAGAGTGCGATGTTTCATGCCCCGAAAGCTAAAATGCAAGCGCTTTGGCCTGTACTTTAGGCACATATTGTGGAACACCTCCAAATCTCCTGTGTGACAGAATTCTGTCAGTCCTCTCAAATCTCTTGATAGAGTTTTGTCGAAAACAATCTTCTCAATGGATTTGTGTGTCGGTGAAGATGGAATCAACCACTTCTTCTTCCGTGCCTCCTCTGGGGACAAAGGGCCATGTTCACATTGGTGGAAATGTTCATTTGCTGTCCAGCGGTGAACGTTGGTACAGTGGTGCATCAGTGACCGCCATTTTTCAAGTAGTATTTCCACTGACCCCTCACAAGTTTTTGAGCTCCACCAAAGATGGTTGGTGATAGAATGTGACCACTGCAAAATACTTTCAAAACCTTTTTTTTCCCCTGCAGCCGAGATTTTCTTATGGATTGATTTAGCAAGATGCCATACGTCAAATTGATGTTTAATATGTGGGAACTGCTCTCTCATTGTCTTCGCAATTGAAACGTGTCTATCCGTGGCTATGAGGTCGATGTGCATTCCCCTCGATTGTAGATATTCCACTGATTTTATAAAACCTAGTTTCTCCATGGCCACTGAGGATGTACATTGTGTTACCTGCACGACCACCGAACTCACAATTTTCTTACTATCCATGTCCTGAAAGTGGTAGGTGCAGTACTTGGCAGAAAATCCAGGGCTGTCGCACTGTCCATCGCCGGCTAGCCTGAATCGTTTGCCTTCGAATGTACTTGCTAGAGACAATTGTTCAATTTTCCAAGCATCACTAATGGCCGGAAACAGATAATCACGTTGGTATGTGTAGTACAGCGCTTTAGAAATGAAATGGAGTCCCACAAACTGAAAGAAAAGCCTCTAACTTTCTAAAACTGGAGCCACTAAAAAGTGATGCAGCTGCACACAGTAGATTGCCTGCTGGCAGTTTCCCCAGCATCGGTTGTGCAGACCATGAGAACCTATGATTTAATCTACAGGCGGCATTTATTTTGACGATACTGCCTTTTATTTGACGAGTCACATTAATCAATGGCTTCCCACATACTTTCCCTCTAATGGAATGCACACATTTCAGCATACAAAATTTCCATCAAACAACTGTTGAATACAATGTATTTGCTCTCTTTCATTAGACTGTCATCTTGCGTCAACGTTGTTTCGGCCTTTGACGTTGTGGAGATTTCAACACATTGGTAAGTAATATCGCTGAGATCAAGTTCTGATGCGTCTATGGATGCTGCGGCTGGTTCATTCTCTGTCATTTCAACATCTATTACTTCGACATTGATGGGAGAACACAACAATGTCGACAGGTTTTTTGGTGGCAAATTTTTGGCGGGTGTAGATTGTGTAAATTGATCTGCAACTACTTCAGAGCTATCTTCAATACATTCAATAACATCTTCTTGTGGTGGTGCGGTCGCACTGTAGCTATGGTCCAATGCAACTTTGCTGTAGTCTCCAAACACAATTAATTCATGTTCTGGCCATTGGACATGAGCATCTCGAGCCTGAGCACACCTCGCCTCAATTAATAGTTCCTCCATAGTGAACACGGTCTGGCAAGCCACATCTCTCATTCGCTTCACTGTCTGTCTGTGTATAGTTCTGACAACCACGGGTAACTGGAGGAGAGATTGGAAAAGGGATGTTCAGTTTAAACACAAGATGGAGTGTAGTAGAATTGACTGGAAAAAAACATAAAAGAGTCCCCAGCACAAACATTTTTTTAAAGTTATGAACTCTTTGTAACTAACCTTTTTTGTTTTTTTTTCTTTGCAACTTTTTTGACTGGACCTTCAACATCTGCACGCTGTAGCTCCGATTCGTTTCCACATGTCCTCCCTTCCTCTTGCGCTGCAACGACTATATTTTCTGTATCCGCATAGACAGCACGGAATGAGGCTCCATCGTCTCCCTGAAACATAGTACTTTCATTACTGTGTTTCAAAATATTGTTAGCATAAAACACACGTGAGGACGAACACACAGGTACATCTGAATAGCCAAATACGATTTAAACATTGTGTGCAACAATCAAACGACAAGTATTCGACCAGTGATGATCTATTTCGATGGAACTGTCAGTATCCATACCTCTGGCTCTGCATGGACTGCCATGAATGGTTGTATTGGAGAGGAGGCATCCGCATCTCCCTGAAACACAGTACTTGCATTAGTATGGTTTTCAATATTGGAAACATAACACACACTTGGGGTCGAATGCACAGGTACATATAAAGAGATACCCGCGAAAGATGCATTGTCCAAAAGAATCAAGGAAAATCCAAATATGATCACATTTCATCGACTTATTTCAACGATTCCTTTACATCTGCATCATCTAAATGAGATGTTGCGATTGTGGTGGAAGCTTCGTCGTCTCCCTGAAACACAGCACTTGCGTTAATAGGGAAGAAAGTATAGCAAATGGAATCACGTTATATGATCACGCATGATGGAGCTGTCATTATCCATACCTCGTGCTGCTGAAGAATATCTATGGATGTTGCAAATGTAGTGCGCACTTCCGAAAGCTGTTGCGCCGATTCGTATACTTGAATGTCAGGCTCTGCATCAAGTGCAGGGGTTGACGCTCCATCAACTGCCTGAAACATAGTACTTGCATTAGTGAGGATTACAATTGTGAAAACATAACACACACCAGGGGTCGACAGCACAGGTACATATCAACGGCTCTCACGAATGAAACATTGTGTAGAACAATCAAACGACAAGAATTCCAGCTCTGATGATGACGCTCGATGGAGCTGTCAGTATCCATACCTCCTGCTGTTGAAGAACCTCTAGAAATGTTGTAGATGTGGCGGACGCTTCAGCATCTCCCAGAAAGACAGTACTTGCATTAGTATGGATAACACTAATTATAACTGAAAACAAACACCAGTGGACGATAACTAAGGTGTATATCAATTGGAAAGCAGTAACCAAACATTCGGTAAAATAATTACACGATAGAATAAAACTATTACTTGACATGCATAAAACAAGTATGTAGCGGATTAGCCTAGTAAGATTACCTGATACGCGCTAGAAGTGGTTGATAACTGCGACCACGTCAAGGATGTAGAATGTTCTTGCTTCAGATTCAAGGGATAGTCAAGAAGTTGTAAAGGTCAATTAATGATTGATAATGAAATGCCAATATTAAAAATAGCCATGTAAGCCGACAGAATACTTGAAAAATGCTCAATACAGCACAGTTCCCTGTCCCCATATATATATACATTGCGTTTGTGGGTTATGAAATCGAAAAAGAATATATTGATAAATGTCATTATTCAAAAAACTATATACTCATATCAATATCGAAATTATTACAAGAGATAGAACACCTACAATATCTATTAATCCATTCGGCTACACACTACCGCAAGGCCGAAAGTTAAATCCGGACACTTGACTCACCGGTGGCGGAATGTGGACGAATAGAGTGGGAATAGCGTTTTTGTGCAATTTCCGTGTCGTTCGCCGTTTATTCTTCTTTGTTACCCAAGCAGTTGTGTACATGTCCAAGGAAAAGTGCCGGCTGCAGATGCGGTATCGATCACCCCTCTTGTCCTCTAAGACTTGTTGGACTCTACTTTCCAGCTCATCCAGTGGATATCCGCAATGTCTGACCCATTCTCTTATTCGATCAACAGTTTTCGGGAATACATGCATTGTAGTTCCTTCAGATTTCGCATGGGTCTTCGAAGGGCAACCGCTAATCGAACAGGCAGGCATTGTTGATAAATCTGAAAAGTAAATATCGACATTATTATACAAACTTCAAGAGTAAAGATTTGATACAAAAGTAAATGAATCATACAATGATCAATGCAAGGTTTGTTTTGGTCGCAGGAACTATACCGGTTCATTATGTGCTGCTTAGTATTTGCATAAGTTGCAGAAATGTATAATTGATGTGACTGAAATCTGAACATGTGACTCGTCCCTTGGATGTTCTGTCTTGCACGAGAAGGAAACATGCTAACATTATTGACTGGACCCCCGAAGGATGCAATTCAATCACAATAGTCACAGATGAAAATAAATAGATCTATTGATAGCATAGCAATGGAAACTCAAGTCAATACCAATGAGACCAATGAACATAGCACTATTGTGTACTCTACTCGAAAATAGATAGAAATTTAAAAATCTGCAAAATATGACCAGGATACATGGCCTTACCTTGACCAACAAACAGTTGGATTCAGCAAGCAGAGCAGTATGTTGCAGGAGAATAGGTGGATGGCCACAGGTAGCGCACTGATGGGTATGCTCGAAGCAGTCACAGAAGTTCACGGATAGCACGACGACGAGCAGATTAGCATAGATCTCAGTGGTTCCCAGGTAGCACGTTCAAGAGTTGACTTGCAAAGCACAAAGATGTTCTCATGAGACATATCGAGTGGTTTTTAAAGTATTAGAAACTGGGGTGTGTTTGTGAATGAATGACGTATGTATGTCGTGGTATTAGGGGGGCGGCCTGCTTGAAGGGGAGGCCTGCCTGGAGACACGGGGTCTGAGGAGGCCATGTGACCGATGGCCCCTTGGCGTGGGACACCTTTTGAAGTGTACATGCAGTTTGGCACCTTGGCCTTTCGCGCCCCTGACAGCCCCCCATGCCAGCGCTCATCCCCGGGTGTGAACCGCCTTTGATAGAGGGGGGTGGGATGGATGGGCCTGGGGCGTGCAGATAAGGCACAGGAAGACTGCTGAATGGAGACACACTTATGTGGATTGCAGGGGGGCGGCCTGCCTCAGGGGAGGCCTGCCTGGAGACACGGGGTCTGAGGAGACCATGTGAACAATGGCCCCTTGGCGTGGGACACCTTTTGAAGTGTACATGTAGTTTGGCACCTTGGCCGTTCGCGCCCGTCACAGCCCCCCATGCCAGCGCGCATCAGTAGATCGTTGCTTATCATTAACAAATGCCACATACCGGAGATTCTTGTGAGCACAGACCCACACTTCAACCGGTGTATTATAGTGGTCAAGACTGTATAATCCAATGGTAAATGTTAGTATAGATATATGTGTGACTTTTATAGAGACATAACCTACTGAAAGACTTTTAACAAGTGTGTTTTACTGCATGCATTATCGAGAATATGTTATGTTAGCTTAGATAGATAGTGACCACCCTGCTTCACAGCAACCAGACCTTCACCCATTCGGAGCACAGATGTCTGACATCCATCCTTGAATGGAGACACACTTGATTCATTTAAAAAAATCGAGACAACCGTTGTTAAAATATATGTGGTGTTTTATTTTGTATCTTATTTTCATGACACAAAAATACAAGACTTTAAAGACTATACAGGTCAGGTTGCAGCACAGCGAGAGAAAATCCCCTGTACTGACCGCTGTCACTCGGGAACGTTTCTCTAATGGCACGAACAGCACAGGCGGTGTCCAAGCCTCCCGTGAAGCCACCATGTAAAGGAACGATAGGCCACCAGCCTGTACCACCTGTGAAAAGGAATGAAACAAACTGTTTTTAAATTACCAAGATAAGTTTAATAAACGTTTGTTGTCAATGACAATTCTTGTAACTAATGGCATTTTACACGGACAAATGCTATCTAGACAATGCACACTATTCAACGACTTACATGCGTTACAACGATATGTAGATGTAATTGTGGATATAGTAGAAGACCATGAAATAGGAGTGGCATGACAAGCAGAGTATACTTACTCGTTACTCGGATTACGAGGACGAACAGTTGCTCGAAGTTCGTGCATAAGCACCATCATTATTCTCAACACGGCCCGTGTGAGGCAGGCTGCCCTGAAGTCTGGCAGCTCGGTGATGCATTGTGGTCGTGGCTCGACTTCCGAAATGTAGGCCAGACATCCCGAGTTTTCTCGGCAGCAGCAGTTCTCGTCCTCGGTTGGCATTAGCTCGCACCGATTGCATGTGCACCAGGTGGAGACGCCGTCTATTCGACTAGGCCCAGGCTCTTCATCTGTTGATTCATCCTGCCAACTGCCGTCCGAATCCCCATCGTTTTCGCGTGCTTCCCTTTCCAGTAGTTCCTCCTCGGTATACTCGGTCTCGTACATGTAGGGCATTATTGTAGCCATTGTGTGTTAAACAAACTAAAATAATTTATAGCGGTGGTACTGGTATTTGTTCACACGGGCTACAAGCGGCGAAGGTAGCTGACCAGAGCACTGAAACGAGTCACAGAATACTCAAAGTAACACAGAGAGAGGAATGGAATCGAAAATCGGCTGCTGTGTGTTGTGAAACGGTCTGTTTATACTTATTGAGGAGAGAGGTGTCCTGCCATTTCCATGGCGACACGTCATTAGCTGAAGCGCAGCGAATGTTGACACGAGACGTGCTTTGGCGTTGGGAAATGGGCGGTACGAGTCTGCTGATGACAGGCTCAGGGGCAGGGGAATTGATTTAGTGCCGCAAAAGCAGGTCAGCCAGGGCGATCGGGGAAAAGATAGGATTATCAGAAAATGGCGGCTCCCTGGTGCTTGTTTTCGCGTGCGTTCAATGGACGAAAACTCGGGTAAGGTCCATAGGAAAGTTTTCTAAAATCGAGCCACTTAGGCTTAAAAAAACATGGCCGCCCCGTAGGGACAATAACATTTTTTACTAGACCATGCCTTTAACGGCGCCGCAGCCTTTTACGGCACCGTTAACCCATTAGCGCCAGGGTCGTAATGAGGCCCTATATCTCCTATCCAAAGGTGAACCATAACCCTCAGAAATTATGGTATTGATTCTCTGATTGTTATACACAGCATATTCATGCTGATTATAAGGTTCTTCACCGTTAATACCTTGGATGCTTCTGGGAGGGGGATCCTTACTCGGACTGCATGCTATTCAGTATTCTAGCATCAGGGAAATGTCATCCTCGGAAGAAGACAAATACTGCGTCCCTCCCAACGTAGTCACATTATTATTTTGGTGGCCTTCTCCTCCCAGGTGATCCACCAGGCGAATACCACCCGAGGGTTAGGACCAGGTAGCGGTTCCCTTCCCCTGGCCACCTTGGAGGAGACATAAGACAAAAAATTACATTAAAAGCAATTCCAGATCTCCATTTAATTATTAGTGCCACTGCTAATTGTGATGAATCCTATGGAGTCCTCACAGAAATATATAATAAAATTGATACTGAGTTAAAAAAAACAATCACGTATCAGTTTGAAATAGAATTCTGTGACAAATCCAGGGAATGTGTCCCTTTCCTCCAAAGGGGAGCTACCCGCTTTGGGGCTAGGGAGGTGAGCCCACTATGGTTAACATCCCGTAGGGGACCGGACATCCCAGGAAAGGGATAGAAGTTATACTCCCTTATCTCAAGAGCCCAATATCTTTGCTGGCTAGATGTGTATTAAACAGTATGATAACTTGAAACTTCCTGTGGGAATGGCTGATATGGTTTCTGACCCTATGTGATCCCGGTCCTCTCCTGGAATGAAAGAACAGTGTGTAGTCCCACCCCCTTGTACTTGACTCTTCAATCAAACAACAGACAATCAAACCTGAAGAGGAGATGCAGAAGCCCAGAGATGACATCCTGGGTGTTGGGGGAGAGGCAGAAAAGGGGAGCGTACACCAGGCGTGGTGGACCCAGCCACGTGTGAGTCTGCAGAATGCCCCCTGCCTTGACAGGAACCAGAGGCACCCAGCCCAGGAGAGTGTTAAGAAGTGGAAGTCACTCAAGAAGCAGATGATGGGCGTGCTGAGGAGCAGATAACGAAGTCCCGCCGGAAGCCAGTGGGAAGAGAGGGCGAGGTCCGCCCGATGCAGAACACCACGAGGAAGCCAAAGGAGCAGTGCTGCATCGAGTGTACTCACTGACTCTCCCAAGGGGCACCGGCAGGAGATCAGTAAAAGTTGGCTCTGGTGAACCAGGAGGCGAGGCCCAACAAGACCCCACAGTGGGGTGAGAGAAGCAAGTTCCCCAAGTCGGGATGAGAGAAGTGAGATCCCCCCCACCCCACCCCCAAGGACACAGGGTAAAGACCTGGAACTGCCCAGCTGGACAGAACAGGAGTTATTGGTAAGGAATGCAAGGAAAACATTACATTTAGAGTGAGGACAGGAGCCAGGGTTCCCCAAGTCAGAAGGAGGACAAGAGACATTTAATGTACTTGCTTGAACTGTGCAGAGAAGAGAAAGAATTGAAGAGACACTCCTAATACGACTGTGCCTGGCGGAGAGAAGAGCCTATTGAAAAAATACACTCGGGTGGGGGTCAGAAACCAGCCACCGTTCTTTTGCTGGGGCCAAGGCCCCCCCAAGTGTACTTTTGTTAAATGTATGTTTTGCTTTTGTAGTGGTAGGGACAGAACTCAGGTTAGCATAGGATTCTGAACAGAGGGCTTTCTTTGTTTTGTAAGACATCCTGATGAGCACCCGTTTATGTTTTCTTTTATAGAGCAGGGCATGGAATTTAAGGTTTATGGAGAACTTAGAAATTGTGATTTATAATTGGGAACATTCAGCCAAAATGCCACCCTCTCTGTTTTCTAATCCTAATCTACCACAATTCCTTAAAAATGATTGGTTGCTACAATTTGCCACTCTAGCAATATCTTCTATCCGGGCATCCACTTGGAAAGCTTTGGAAGCCATGCAACACCTAGTAGAAGGCGCTTGAAAATATCCACTTGGGCTCGTTTCATGATCTAAGTTGCCAGCTAACTTCATTCTTGAAAGGGGGAAGAAGAACAGCCACATACATGGCAAATTGTGTACGGAATTGAGAGGTTAAGGTGCGCCATGGTTCTATTGGCTGTCACTCTCGTATTCCTTTAAACACTGTAGTACACAAAGGTTGAACGCAAAAGAAAAGATGGATACAAATCTACTCATGTCGTTGTCTTGGTGGGTTCTGTGAATAGTAAGCATAGCACCATATGGAGAAAACCTCTATGCATAACCTCTGGAGCCCTCATATCTAAACCCTTATTACAGGATAAAATCTAACTGCACGTGCATTTTACCTGACAATCCTATACAGTACAGCCTCCCATTGTTCAGCAATCCATCCAGCAGCTTTGGGTTCCAGGTTTATATCCTACAGTGAGGCATAACAAGGTGAGGGGGCCCTCATCTGCACCAATCAACAAATGACTGACCAGTGAAGTGTTCTTAATTGGCACACCTTGCAGACACTCAAATTAGCCGTAAATAGTTATTCAATAAACCCTAATAGTATGGAACGCTGCCCCAAGCTAACAAGAATGCAAACAAATACCATTTATACTTACAGGGATTCATGTCCTTCCTACAAATCATTACAGATGATTTGGTGGCATTCATTTTCAGGCCATTAACATTGGTGAAAGATTCTAGTTCTACCATAGAGAGCTTTAGGCCTATTGCAGTGGAATCAAAAATCAATATATTGTCTGCAAAAGGTAATGCTCTTATAGTTAAGATTGCCAACATTTGGAGGGAAGGATCGAACGCTCTCTAAGGCATCAAACATGTCGGCCAAGTATAAATTAAAGATGCACAGCACTAAAACACATTCTGCCTCAATCCTAGCAGTGTATGTATCGTCCTGGTGATACTGTCAGACATGTTACGTCTCACCTGAACTGTTGTTTCCTTGTGAAGAGTGATCAAGATGTGAAGTAGACCATTGTGTGTACGCCACTTATATAGTTTGTGCCACAACAAAGTTTGATCTACAGAGTAAAACGCAGGAGTTGAGATCAGCACAAGCCATATATAGTGGGCCACAAGAACTGGAAAGAGCTTTTTGCTGACGTAGGCTTGCGATCAGGCCATTCATGGTACATACCACGCCTGTTTTGAACCCCGTTTGATATTTGGGTATGAAATTGGCTTCAGAAGCCCATTGTTACACTCACGAAGCGCTGGTCCCTTTGGTCTAGAAGCCGGCTCTGCGGTTCCGTTCGGAATGGTACCACCAAGATGGTGGATCGCAGTACGAACGGTTCCGCTATTGCCGTTCCAGTCCTCTCACGTTCGCCAGAGGTACGGCGTACCGCTCACGTGACTCTTCATAGGCCATGGAGACTTCCAGCTCTTCGCGTCGCTACTGTGCTAGCGGATGCTCCGTGAGTTCGCAACTAGGCAATCTCAATCCTTCGTAAAGCCTCTACCTCTACCGTTACTAACCCCTCTTCTCTTGACCTTCCAGATCCTCTATCCAGCATTCTTGGCAGATACATATTCCCCGGATTCATCTAGCGTCTCATTCTGATACGCTGCCTCAGAGTTCTCGAGTTACTGCATTCTGGGTATTAACAAAAACTCTCGTCCAAGTCCCTTCCTTCTTCGAGTATTTTAGGATCTGATTCTACTTACCTTTACTTTCTTCTTACAGACTAGTGTTCCAGTTACCACTCTCTGTGTCCCGTATTCTCGGCTTCTCTCCTGGTATTTCTAATCCGGCTGGTTAAGAGGTCAGGGAAATCAGTCTCCTGCCTGTTTTTACCCATTTCCCTTCCTGTACTGCTACTATTCATCTCTTCGCTTCTCATCTCTCCCCTCTCCAGAAGCAGTCTTCCGATACTCAACGCCATGATCGAATAGGAGTCATCAGCCTGCGAACCACACTCAAACCACACTCCAATCTTCGGATCCTGCGCTCGACCAGGGTTTTCTTCCCCAGAGGGTTTCCCTGACTGGTGCGTACCTCTCACGCTGAGTTTCCCTACCGGTTGAGAGGTTGACGCATTGGTCGGGGAGATTCTTGAGCTCAGCATTTGCTTTCCCGTTGAACATATCAGTCTGCTCAGGTAAGACCTCCAAACCTATTCAATCGGGAGTTATTGTAACTAGCCTAAGGTTCTAGTATTGCATAACAGTTAGCGACGCCTAAAATAAAAATATAAAATAAGGCTACGGCAGACTGTGATTCAATGGAACAGCAAATGCAACAACTAATTGCCGCCATGCAATCAATGTCCCTAGAGATACAAGCTCTTAAACAGGATAATGCCCAATTACGACAACAGGTTACTCGTGCCTTCTCAGACTCTCCTCCAGTATGTTTGAATACAGGCAAGTTTGACGGAGACCCACACAAACTCAAGGAGTTTCTTGATAGCTGCACTGTGCAATTTACCTTCAAGTCCCGCTTCTTTCCAACAGACAAAGATAAGATTGGCTTTGTGATTTCTCATTTGGCCGGACCTGCTTTGGCCTGGGCTACACCTTTAGTGACCTCTAATAATGTGATCTTGGACTCTTATTCTGCTTTCACCAACAGTTTGAAAGCAATGTTTAGTAGACAAGAGATCTCGGTATCCACGCAAGAAAGACTGTTAGATCTTAGACAAGGTAACAAAGACCTACTTACCTATATCACTCTCTTCAAACAGCTTTCCTCTGAGTCAGGATGGCCAGACGATGGGTTGCTCACCTTATTCCGACGAGGACTTTCAGACGAATTAAAGGATGAGGTAGCTAAGGTTCCGCGTCCGGCAAATCTAGCGGATATGATCACACTCATCATGCAAATCGATTACCGCTTACATGAACGTTCTTTTGAAAAGAAGAAAACTAGAGGCATACGATCTCAACTCGATTATCCCCCCGTAACAAATAAAGCTATCACTTCAGACGAGCCTATGCAAATAGGAACAGTGAGAGGGCCCCTATCGATAGGTGAGAAAGAGAGAAGGAAGAGTATGGGACTATGCATGTATTGCGGAGCTTCGTCTCATAAGTTACGAGATTGTCCTTTAGTTCCCCCCCGACGCACTCCAGCCAAGGGGTCGGGAAACTTCAAAGCCCTACCGCAGGGGGAACAACGGTAGGGGCGCAAGATTCTGATTCCCCGAAGAGAATCCCTGTAAATCTGGACTCAGTAGCAACCACTCAAAACATGGTTATTATTTCTGTTACTCTTGTTTTTCACACTCAGATGGTACAGAACATACCTGCTCTGATAGATTGCGGTGCTGCAGGGAATTTCATTGATGACCAATGGGCCAATAAACATGGAATTAACTGTATACCCAAAGCGATGGTCACTCCTATTCAAGGAGTGGACGGACATCCACTAAGTTCTGGTCCTATCCGAGAACAGACAGAACCTGTTGTCTGTCAAATTGCCTCTCATAAAGAGACCTTATCTTTCGATTTAATCAAGGCAGCCCATTTCCCCATTATATTGGGTCTCCCCTGGTTAAGGAGACATAACCCCTTTATAAATTGGACAGCAGGTACTCTTTTCCTCGGCTCGGAATACTGTGTCAGCCATTGTTTAGCCAAGGAATCAGTTGGCATCTACATCCCGACTGAAAACTCGATCCCTTCACCAGTATCCTCAATAAACAACTTGGAGATTGTTCCGGAATGCTATTCTAAGTATCAGTCTGTCTTTTCCAATCCCCAGTTCCCTACTCTACCGCCTCATAGAAGAGATGACTGTCACATTGAACTTCTTCCGGACAAACCTATCCCGTTTGGGAGGATGTATGTCCTTTCCCAACAAGAAAAGGTAGTCCTCAAAGAATATCTCCAAACCAATTTAAGGAACGGGCTCATTACTGAGTCGGTTTCCCCGGCCGGAGCCTCTCTCTTCTTCATTCCAAAGAAGGAGACTAATGAACTTCGACCTTGTATTGACTACAGGGGTCTTAACAAAATCACAGTGGCAGATAAATATCCTATGCCTTTAATCCCTGACATCTTGGAGGCAGTCCGAGGAGCTTCCTTTTATACTAAACTGGACCTTCGCGGAGCATACCATCTCATCCGGATTGCCCCTGGAGACGAATGGAAGACAGCATTTCGAACCCCATTTGGGCATTTTGAGTATCACGTCATGCCTTTTGGATTGGTGAACGCACCTGCTGTGTTCCAGCGTTTCATGGACCATCTGTTCGCAGATATTCTATTCCATTTTGTAATCATCTACTTAGACGACATCTTAGTATACTCCTACTCTCAAGAAGAACACCTGATACATGTAGAAACTGTACTCAAACGACTGCAGTCAAATCAGCTGTACTGTAAAGCATCTAAATGTGAATTTCACCAAAGACAGGTAACCTATCTCGGGTTTGTGATGTCAGCCCAAGGCATTTCCATGGATCCAAAAAAAATCTCCGCTGTGGTTGATTGGCCCATACCTTCTAACGTTAAGGAGATCCAACGGTTTTTAGGTTTTG
This sequence comes from Ambystoma mexicanum, assembly GCF_040938575.1. Lineage (NCBI taxonomy): Eukaryota > Metazoa > Chordata > Amphibia > Caudata > Ambystomatidae > Ambystoma > Ambystoma mexicanum. The sequence continues at coordinate 1,267,598,307 of NC_090932.1, forward strand.
CTAATTTCTATAGGAAATTCATCCCTAACTTTTCGGATATTATTCTGCCCCTGACTCGACTGTTAAAGAAGGGAATTCCGTTTGTTTGGGATAAATCCACCGATTCTGCATTTCAAACACTTAAATCCTTGTTCACTTCTGCATCCTGTTTGATTACCCCCGACCAGAATAAACAGTTTTTTGTGGAAACTGATGCATCTCATCATGCTCTGGGCGCGGTCTTACTCCAACAAACCGACCAAAGAGATGAAAGACCAGTTGCATATCTTTCTAAAACCTTCAATGCTTCGGAACAGAACTACTCTGTGCTCGAAAAAGAATTGTTGGCTATAAAAAGGGCGTTTGAAGAGTGGAGACACTTGTTACTAGGTTCACCCTTTCCTGTAGTGGTACGAACAGATCATCAAAATCTCAGGGTCCTACAGAATGCACATACAACCAACAGCCGACAAGCACGTTGGGCGTATTTCTTCCTTCCATTCCGGATCGAATTCACTATTCTTCCAGGAAAACAAAACCAGAGGGCGGATGCTCTCTCTCGTAAGGACGTTCCTGTCTCCCAATTCAGCTCTGAACAATTGTTCCCCAAAGCAAGATTCATCGCTGTCATCACCGACTTCTTAAGCGAATTGAGGACTGCATCGGTTTCTAACCTTGACGCCTGCAAGAAGACAGCCAGTACTTACCATCTTTCCCAGGACGATTCCTTTTTCTTTCACAAATCGCAAGTCTTCATCCCTACTTCAGAGTTGCAGCATGAAGTATTACGAATGTGTCACGACTCTCGGGCCGCTGGGCATCGAGGCGTTCAAGGCACTTTGAACCTAGTGCTAAGATATTTTTGGTGGCCGGAAGTCCGCAAGGATGTACAGGACTATGTAGCAGCCTGCATCGTTTGTTCCCAATCCAAGAATCCCAGAACTCCACCTTTGGGGCTGCTCACCCGGATGCCGATTCCAGAGAAACCTTGGCAAGTGATCTCTACCGACTTTATAGTAGATCTTCCTCCCTCACGCAACAAGACCGCCATAATGGTCACCATTGATTATCTTACGAAATTGGCACATTTTACTCCCATGAACAAGCTGCCTGGGGCTGGGGAAATGTCTAAGATTTTCCTTTCTGAAATTTTCTCCAGACATGGCCTACCGGACACAGTGGTCTCCGATAGGGGCCCTCAATACACCTCCAAGTTTTGGGAAAAGGTTTGCCAAGTCTTAGAAATCAAGCGGGCTCTCAGCTCGGGATATCACCCACAGACGAACGGACAGACGGAACGCCTTAACCAAACCTTGGAGGCCTATCTACGGTGTTTCACATCAGCCGCCCAAGACAATTGGTTGGACTTGTTGCCTTTAGCCGAATTTGCATATAACAATGCCCTTCATTCGGCCCTTCATACTAGCCCTTTCCATTGTACTTATGGATTCCATCCTTCCTTTGTTCCTTCTGTCCCTTTATCCCCTTCTAGTTGTCCAGGAGTGGATGGCCTTATTTCCGAAATACAAGAAGGACATAAATCGGCTAGAGTCTCATTACGAATGGCTCAAGATAGGGCCAAGCGGACTGCTGATAAACATCGCCAAGACGTCCCACCTTTGAGCCCGGGAGATACTGTTTGGTTGGCTTCTCGCTTTCTTCCCCGGCATCTGGTCCCTTCCAAGTTATCCCCTAGGTTCTTCGGTCCATTCAGGATCTTATCGATGGTGGGTTCTGCGGCAGTCAAGCTCGATTTGCCCTCGTCATGGTCCCGGATTCATCCTGTTTTTCACCTCTCCCAGATTCGGTTGACAGTACCGGATCGATTTCACCGGTCGGATTGTACCCCTCCTCCTCCTATCTCTACCGATACTGGTCCAGAATATGAAGTCGCCAGTATCTGTGATTCCCGTTATCGGAGGGGGAGGCTACAGTTCTTGGTGGACTGGAAGGGGTACTCCCCTGCAGAAAGAACGTGGGAGCCGGCCTCTGGAGTTCATGCTCCACGTCTGGTCCGACGATTCTTTAGGTTGCATCCAGGGAAACCAGGGTCGCCCCCCAGGAGAAGGGGGCATACTGTTACACTCACGAAGCGCTGGTCCCTTTGGTCTAGAAGCCGGCTCTGCGGTTCCGTTCGGAATGGTACCACCAAGATGGTGGATCGCAGTACGAACGGTTCCGCTATTGCCGTTCCAGTCCTCTCACGTTCGCCAGAGGTACGGCGTACCGCTCACGTGACTCTTCATAGGCCATGGAGACTTCCAGCTCTTCGCGTCGCTACTGTGCTAGCGGATGCTCCGTGAGTTCGCAACTAGGCAATCTCAATCCTTCGTAAAGCCTCTACCTCTACCGTTACTAACCCCTCTTCTCTTGACCTTCCAGATCCTCTATCCAGCATTCTTGGCAGATACATATTCCCCGGATTCATCTAGCGTCTCATTCTGATACGCTGCCTCAGAGTTCTCGAGTTACTGCATTCTGGGTATTAACAAAAACTCTCGTCCAAGTCCCTTCCTTCTTCGAGTATTTTAGGATCTGATTCTACTTACCTTTACTTTCTTCTTACAGACTAGTGTTCCAGTTACCACTCTCTGTGTCCCGTATTCTCGGCTTCTCTCCTGGTATTTCTAATCCGGCTGGTTAAGAGGTCAGGGAAATCAGTCTCCTGCCTGTTTTTACCCATTTCCCTTCCTGTACTGCTACTATTCATCTCTTCGCTTCTCATCTCTCCCCTCTCCAGAAGCAGTCTTCCGATACTCAACGCCATGATCGAATAGGAGTCATCAGCCTGCGAACCACACTCAAACCACACTCCAATCTTCGGATCCTGCGCTCGACCAGGGTTTTCTTCCCCAGAGGGTTTCCCTGACTGGTGCGTACCTCTCACGCTGAGTTTCCCTACCGGTTGAGAGGTTGACGCATTGGTCGGGGAGATTCTTGAGCTCAGCATTTGCTTTCCCGTTGAACATATCAGTCTGCTCAGGTAAGACCTCCAAACCTATTCAATCGGGAGTTATTGTAACTAGCCTAAGGTTCTAGTATTGCATAACACCCATTTGTCGAGATCCTGGAGGGCAAGAGCTGCAATAATTTTGCTACAGGAGTGCTATAGAACGATAACTCTGGGGATTTTCTCTCAGACCTTTTCTTCTAGATCAGAACGCTAGAACTTTGGGTCCAAAGCGCACACCAGGTGTTTATTTCTGTGAACAGATCACACAAGATTAGCACTGGATTGGCCTTTAAGGAGAGATTGATCCAACCATCGGGTCCCATTGATCTTGATTTGTTTGCTTTGATAATTAAATGTTCAATCTCATCAGGCAAAATTTGCACAGTAAACTATGTTTATCAAATAGCGTAAAGGATTTTTGTTTGCTGTTAAATTTGTCATGATAGAATGAACAATAAGTAGCTTCTGAGATGGAGTTCAACGACTCCAGCTGTTAATCAATGACCAAAAGCTTTTGATATTGTTAGTAATCATGTTGTGGATCATATTTGAACCATCGTTACAGTTTAACTCAATCGTATGAAGTTTTATCCTGTTTTTATATTGCAAGTTCAATTTGCGTTTTCCTTTTCTGAACTGAACGCGTGATTTACACCAAGATAGTCTCCAGCGAACGCATTTCTTGCCTTTTTTTTCCTATCTTGAACCCTTTGATCAAAAGGGCATCCATCGCCTTGGCGCCTTTTGAAAGTTTGTTTTGTTGGTGGTCTAGCACCACCAATGTAACCCATGATGTTCTTAATTACCTCGTTATAATTGCTGTGGTTGAGTTTCCAGCATTGCAGACAAACATACATTCAATTTTTCATGAGTTTGAGGACCATTTTATTTGCGTTTTCAAATTCATCATTTAGAGATGACTCATAGTACTAACCAAAGCAGACGGATGTTTAGGTAAATTAATCGTTAATTCTTATCCTGCATAGTCACTCAAATAATTTCTCGTAATATACAAAATATCTGCTCTTACAAAAAAGATCATGTGGTAAATATGTAGAATCAATGGTACTGTAGCTACGTCCACGCAACCACGTTGGCGAGCTTGGCACATCCCTAGTTATGTTACCATTTGCTCTTCACAGATGTCACATGTTCATCAAATCAGTCCATGCGGTTCCTCTTTGGACCAAACATTCTTTTTGTGTTACTTGACTAAAATTGTAAGATGTAACTGGTTCCTGGGCTGTTCAACCGAGGAAACTAGAAGGACCCTGTGTGTGATTAACACGTTAAGTTATAGATAAATTATAGATAAATTATATATCGTCATGTATCAATCTAGTATTGTAGAAAGGGAGTTAATCTTGCTGCCCGTTATATTCTGTATAAATGAAAACATCTTCTTGAATTATCTGTAAGCCACTGGCTTACTTCTCAAGGATCTATCTTGAAGTCCTAAAATGCACGCTTAAAATTGTAAGTCATCATTTCTAGCTTATTTAAAAGAAATAGAAATTAATTTTCGGGTAATTTCCAAAGCATATGTAAATTAAGTTCTCATAAATGCATGCCTCTCTCTGTTTTGGTTTTTAAAATCCTCAGCAAGTTATATTGTCTCTATCCAGAGGTGCTCCACCAAGTGTCAATCAATTAGCTGTTTTATTATTTTGTGCTCTATTCCTACTTACCCATAGCTTCATGCAAGTCGATAGCACCCGTGGATCGCTGTGGAAGCAGGTCCCCAGTGGCAGCACAGCTTAAAATTCACAAATGGCGCCGGCGGGCGTAAGCGCGATTACATCATTCACCCCAATGGCCTAAATAAAGAATGTAATTTTGCCTGTTTCATCTACGAAAGGTAAAAACACACCAACCTGTTTTTTTTTATTTTTTACAACTACTATTCCCAAGCGGTTAAAATAGAGTATCGTATTTTGTGAGACAAGTTGGTTTATCCATGAGATACACTGACTAAATTGTTGACTTCATGACATCAATTGTTAACAGATATGTTGGTATCACTTAGTTCGTATATGGGAATACTGTGCCTTGCATTTATTAATAATATTCAACAGAAAGGAGATTGATTGGCATTGCTGTTAATATGATATGATAGGTTATTTATAACGTGCTTAATACCCAGAGGTTTCTAAGCACGGACCCAGGGATCGCACCTGTGTTGCTCTGTGTCGTCTTGCTTCCAAGGCAAGCACGTTACCGCTGAGCTATCCTCCTGGGAATATACAAATGTTAAGCATTGTCATTAACAAACATTAATAATTGTACCAGAGAAAATTGTAAAAATAGCAAATATGTCTGTATTTGAATGTCTGGAAAGCCCACTATTATTTGTATCAGACACTAACTACTGTACCTCAGAAAAATATAAAGGAGATGGATACTATTGTTTGCATTAGGAAGTTGAGAAACGTAATATTGTTCACATTACAAAGCTTAGACTTTGTTACACCAGATAACATGGCTGCATTAGATAACAATCTACTAAAAACTCTCTTTACTAGCCAACAGCAATTGTTGAACTAAGGACAGATGCAAAGGAGATAAAAATGAATACCTTTATTGCAGAGCCTATAAAAGTCATCACACTAGAAATAATTGTTGGACTAGACAAAAATGTATGAAAAAAAATATGGTTTATATTGTGAAACTTATGAATCATTCCTTAGATAACATTTGCAATTGAATTCTCCTAACAATCACGGAAGAAATTTAATCTATAACAGTTAACAGAGTTTATGTAATTCAATATGGCTGCGAACATAAATATAAAACATCAGCCCCGTGAATGTAAATAAAGAGAAATATGGCACCCGGCGTGTGATGACGTCATCGTGCTTACGCCCTCCGGTGCCATTTGTGAAATTCTGGGCATCTGCTTCCACAGCGATCCACGGGTACCAGACGGCTTGAATAAAGCTATGGGTAAGTTCAATAGATTTTTTACCTGAACCATAAGGAGTTAGGAAGAGAACACAAAATAAAAGGGCTAATTGATTGACACTTGTTGCAGGACCTTTGGATGGCGACAATATGACCTGCTGAGGATTTTAAAAACAACGAAGAGAGAGCTATGCATTTTTAAGAACTTAATTTACATATGCTTTGGAAAATACACGAAAATGTATTTCTTTTAAATAAGCTAGAAACAATGACTTACAATTTTGTGGATAAGCAAAAGCTTGCATGTTAGGATTTGAAGATGGAAAGCCGGTCGCTTACAGAAAATTCAAGATGTTGTTTTAATTTACAAAGAATATGTCACAATAGGCAGGTATATGAACCATTTTCTAGAACACTAGATTGATACATGATGATATGTAATTTACAATCATATTTAGTTATAAGTGTTATAATTATTATTATTTTTTAAATTTGGTCCCTGGAGATGGTCCACGGACCTAAATGCATTGGACATTACTGACTGCCTATGTCTGTGCAATAAGACCTTTTTATGGACTTTACATCAATGATTTGAGAAGTTTGTACAGAGAAAGAAAGGATTTAATATCGAACATAATTACAAATATTTTTGAATTGTATATAAACTAAGAATCTATAACTTACATTGTTATTCACACACAGGGTCCTTAACATTTTCCTTTGGGACCCTACCCAGAAACCCATTTACTTCCTATCACTTCCATACCCCACAGTGCAAGTGAGGTTATTTTGGCAACAGGACCACGTATTTGATTTACACCATAACATTTCATCGATTTTCGAATGAAATAAGCAGTGTCCACTCACCCAGGCTTTTCACTTGACTTCGGCCACACAATTACAATTAAGGTTGCCCGCAATTATCACCTGATTTGATCGTGACATGCTAAACCAGGCATTTAAAAGTTTCGTGATCTGGGCAAACAACTGAGATTGGGAAGTCTTAACTGGATTCCAATAAACATTGACAAACAAAAGTGGAGCACCATTCAAAGTGCACTCGCGGAAACAACTGTATAATGTTGAGTAGGCCACTCCTGGGCTTCCGGGTAGTAGGCATTATCTAGACCAATTAAGAGGCCCCCAGATCGTCGGCCCTTTGTACCCTTGCCAGCTTTTTTCAAGACTGGAGAGGTGCCATCTATAACAGGAGTATATGTCAGCTAGACCTCTTGGAGGAGGAATACGCGATAGTTGCCAATACAACATTTCTTGGTGGCTCCGTTTGTGAAGCTGCTATGGCTGCGAGTGTTCCATGACAAATCAGTCCGTTTAATAGGATCAAAGATTTGCTGTCGTAGGGTGAGGTTCACTTTTATTTGCAAGTGCCCCTGGAAGCCAAAACCAAGCCTGAAGCACCGAATTGGGTGACCTATCCGTGCATTTAATTGTGTGTATCTCTGTATCATGATTTCGATCACCACAGTTTAAATAATCCATTTGCCCTGTGTTTCAATGTTATGTATAGTTCCCACTGTGACGATTTACAAGGTGTCGTCACTTCTCCCAAAGAGGAGCCCTTTCCCATGAGGCTAGGGAGGTGTAGCCGCTACCCAATAGTCCCCCTAGTGGTGGTTTAATGGGGATGGCTTCATGGGGAAGGGACTCCCCCTCTAGGGACAAGGACTATCACCTAGGGTATAGCCCACTGATTGTCGTCACTCCCCGACATTCCCAAGCCCTCACCAATATTCAGAGCCACTATACTGAAGGCAAACCCATGTATTACTGCAACCTAGGATATAACACCAAAAGTACGAGGAATAACATAGGAGACATAAAGATTGTGGACTGCATTTAAACTGGTACGAGGTGGCCCAGCGAAGGCAGGAAGATCCAATCATCAACAGAGTCAAAGGACTCTTGGAAACCATGTGGTACCGACTGGATACAAAGTATAAGTATAAAGAGCAACAAAGGACAATCAAAAAGGGCAAGCCCGGCCATGGAGTCAAGCGCAGCCGAGGGAGGACGCAGGTACAGACAATCTCGAGCGCATAAGGACTGAATCCTGCTGATGGTCCAGCAGGAGGTATGTGAAGAACGCAGGTGAGCAGCTGTTGGAATCCTCCATTGGGTCTGTCAGTGCAGTCCTAAGCTCACAACCGTGAGAAGGAAGGAAGCGGATCTGTGCAGCGTCAAACCTAGAGCCCCGAAGAGGTAAGGGGAGGTACGGGATACTCGGAGGGGACTCTGGAGCGGGCGGGAGACGCTCAAGCTGGTTTCTGTCAGTCAAGTGAGACTAAAGTAGTTATTGGGCCCAACCAGTGTCAGTCATCCTTCCAGCACCATCGTCCTCGTGTCAATGGCAAACAGAAACCCACTGCCAACCAAATCTTCCTTGTCACATTGGGATAGAGAAAACCACTGAGAAGGGTATGGGACCCAAGAGCAGATACTGAAAGGATCCGAGGAATTCTTCCTCGTCATGGTGTAAAAGAGAAAATCATGACCATCAGAGAAGGGCCAGGTACCCCAACAAGACTTGGGACTTTTCCACCAATAGATCAGAGTGGCAAAGTGTGCATCAAACTGAAAGCAGTGAGAAGAAAAATATATCCTGCAATACCAGAAGGGAGTCATTCTCCTGGTACCAAATCAAGAGTTAGTCCTACTTTTATGTTAGAAATTCAGATTGGTTCCATATGCTGGCATTAACAATGGATCAGGGAGCAGGCATAGGAAACAACCCAAACAAAAGACAAACCAGGTCGAGAACGAGATCCCTGAAGGGCAGGTCCAGTCTAAAGATCTAGTCATTAATTTATCCAATAGGGCTCTTTCACAGAGTGAAGTCACACTACTTAATAGGGGACTTTCGTTTGCTCGTAGAAGGATGGCAGTCATGATCGAATTCTAAATCGATCTCTATAAATTTGTTAGAAAACTAAAACTTAAAAAAGAAATCATAATCAAGTCACCATGTACCATCCATCGGTGCATCAAGAACCTCTTAGTGCTCTTACCATAGCTGACGTGTTACTTTGCCTTAACACAGACACACCTCAGACACAGCTCAGACCAAAGTAGAAATCAGTCAAGAACTAAAAGTTCAAAGACATTTAGAATTTCAAGAACTCTAGATAAGATCTAAGTTCACTCCCCCCATTGGCAAGCAAAACTGTCATCAACACATTCTATAAAGCAGTTACGTCAGAGATTCATAACTATATGGACCATGCAGGGTAGTGTGGCTTGGCGGCCATGGAGTAGGCTGCAGCAACTCTAAGTTCCTGAGTGATCCTTGTGAAGATAGGGCAAGCTGGCACGAAATCCTAACGAAAACCATAGCAAAACACAGCAAACAGTGTCGGGGGGTCAGGAGCATGTTTATAGCGAATCCTGCCAAGAAGACGGTGCAGAGTGAGGAGATGAACGGCCCAAGAGAAATTGCCATGTCGGCATACAAAATGGCGGGCGCATCCAGCTATGCGTACTGCTAAGACAATACCAGAGCAGGGTCTGGTGCAGTGCCGGAGGAAGTAAGGAGACCAGCAAGCGGTGCGGGCCGGGGAAGAGCAGAGGTCCGTGGCAGAACCCGGCAGCAATACTGCCAGCGGCGTCAGCCCACGAAACGCTATCCGTGCAGGACCCGACCGCTGTACGCAGAAGCGGGCTGGGGACCAGGTGCACCGGAGGCGGCAAGTGGACGAGAGGGTAGCTGGGACATGCTGCCAGAGGTGCGGGAGACTCAACAACGGAGTGTGGGGAAGAATTTGGAGGACGAGTTGGGGCTCAGGACGGCGGAGCAGGATACCCCTGCTCCCAACCCCGCGCCACCCACAGAGATTACGGTACTGCGTAACCCGAGACGGGCAGACAGCGGCCGCGGAGCTGGTGTGTAACAGGCGTGGATGGACGTCCCAGAACATGGACAGAGGTGTGGAGCCCGCACCATCTAACAGGTGCCCCAGAGAGAGTGGCGAGCAGGCGCAACACCCAGGAAGACCCGAGGGACCTACCTGCTTCAGGCGAAGCACGGATCGCACCGTGGGACACGACACAGACCATGACCCGCCAGGCGGGGAACAGATGGGCGAGCCCCCTGTGACCCGGAGATAGCAGCCCTACAGGACAGTGGGTACAGGCTGACGAACTGGCGCAGGCATAGGAGCCCCCCACTAACAGAACGCGATCCACAGACGGCCAGCGGGAGGATCACCCGCACGGGCGCAGACATCGCCTGGCCAGCGCCAGACTAACGTGGGAGACCACAACACAACAACGTGCCAGAAGCACAGCTAAAGAGGGGAAGCAAAATGTTTGAACCTCCGGGGCCGCACTGCCGCAGCCACACCGAGGTAAGGAGGGGGCACTCACAAAGAGAGCACAATTCAACGGCAGAGAACACCAGCCCAGAGAATCACAACGAGCACCTTACTGGGGGTCCCCCTTCAAAGACATTTACAACAGTGAAGCGCCGAGGCGCCGACTGGATTTAGGGCTGGAATATAACCAAAAGGGCTATTTTGAAAGAGCATCATAAGTGAGAGGCCACAATCCATGTCCCATCGCCTGGCCACAAGTAAGCACCGCTGGGGGGGGAGCACTAGCCCCACGTACGCAGGACCCGAAGTGGACACCCATAGACACGAGGGACTGTGAGGTCCCAAGGTGGACCGAAAAGGCCCTCGTGAGAGAGGGAGCGTAGAAGCAGAGGAGCAAACCTGACCCCCGCTGCGAAGTTAGAACACCCCAATGGGGGACCACAATAAGAACCAATAGGAGCACACTGTACGGCCCGAGGACGCATGGGGACAGCCCAAGAAGCCGCATAACACCAGAGGGGGCACCACCGACTCTGGACATAGAGCAAGCAAAGAGCGCAATCAAGCACAGGGAGAGCCGCGAGAGAGAGCCCGCCCCAGTACCATATTGACAGTAACCGGAGCGGAACATTGTTGGGGCCGCCACCTGGGTCGAGAGCAGGAACACAACGGAAGACGATACATAGACAGACCAATAATATGCATAGGAGACCACAACCCATGACCCACAGATCAACCATAGACTGAACGCCACTGGGGGGACACGGACACCATAAAAAAAGGACCCGAAGAGGGCAAAGGAGGAAGAGTGAACTGAATGAATATCAATATACGTGGGAGGCTGTTAGGGAGAATCCTCCTTTATGGCTAATTTCCCTCACCTAGTGAATCCCCCAGCAGCTTTGCTGGACTTCTGGAGTTTATTTTTTTTCCACGTGGTAAGAGTGAGAGCTTTTCCCCCACTCTTACCTGGGTTTTGCCATGTGTTTCTACTTGTTTTTGTGATTGTGGACTCTGAAGTACACCACTTCAGTAGCCCCCTTCTTTTTGTGTGTCACACAGCACCTTCAGTGCCGTTGCACAGGGTTGTCTTTGAGACTTCCCTCGACTCCATTTCTGAGGCGACTACTGTCCCCCAGAAAAGGGTAAAGTTACCATTAACTTTACTTAGTCAATCTACCACAGATCCAGTACACCCCATCTTCCATGGAGTACGGGAAACGGTTAACTCGTATCCCTTTTTATCTGTACCTCCTAGAGCATTGTTTCGCTCTTTTAACATTTAGACTTGGCTGGTGGCAGTGGTGTCTACCCTAACCTTTCTACCGCAATTATATTAGATAAACGTGGTCCTGTTCTTGGCTATTATATTAGCCTCAAACATAAACCCGCTTGACCAAATCGTCTTTCTCTTGGCTCTGGTTGGGTTTATTCACCATTTCTTTTTGTTAAAGTCCTTCTTGTGTTTTACTTTGCGCGGCAAACTAGGTTCGCCTTCTTTGTTCACTGTCTTTTGGCAGGCTTCTGCCCAGAAGCCCTCCTCAAGGCGCCTGGGTGTCTAGGTGGGCTGAATGTGAGGGAGCGGTGTAGTCACCCCCTGCACAGGGTATCCTAGGAAACCCAAGTCGCACTTTGTCATTATTGGCCAGGGTAGTTGTCCGGGCTGGACAACCCCCCTGCTGGGTGATTGACAGCCAGGCTGCGTGAATTAGGGTTTTTCGCATAAAAGGCAGGTCTCTTGGGCTAGAAGTCAGAGAGTCGCCACTGGAACTAAAAGGAACCGAAGAGAAGCGGAGAGAACGACGGCTGCTGCAACTACCCTGTCCCGGTGAAGCCCTGCTGCAGTCCTGAGCTATCTGCCCTTCAACGACTCAGGGAAGATCCAGTCTGGAGTCTTCTTCCCTTGAGCTTGGTGGGGATAACCAGCACATCTTCTACAGCCAGAGGATCCTCTTCCGTGGTCGAAATCGCTGCACACTGCTGTAGTGGTCCGGATAGCCACCTGAAGAGCCTCATGTTTTTAAGGAGCGCACCTTTTATTCCGTGTCGCTGCTGCCGGCCTCATCCCTGTGTGGTGCAGACCCTCTTCAGACGTCCTCCTTCTCGACAAAGCTCCAGGAATCGTGGGTCTGCGGGAAACCAACACCAACAACTGCCAGGGCACCAGCTGAACCATTGGAACAAGGTACTGTGTTCTGTTGAGGAAACTGGGTGAATCCCTTTCTTCTTAATTTCCAAGGCTTGCCCTTCCAAGGATTCCCTCCTTCTTATAACTTTTGCTTCCAAACATTGACAATATCAAAGTACTTTTGGCTACGTTGAATCGTAAACTGTCAGACCGTGTGATCTTCGGCAACTGGCCCCGGTGTCTTTCAACCCTGGCTCCGGCCCTTTGACTTTTGAACTCCTGTCTCTGAGTGTTTCTTGATTCTGCCTGCCTAACCAAAATATTGCCTGTGATTTTTGACTCCAACTCCCTCTGGGTATCTCAGGTGCTAAGTGTGTTTTTGCCCCGGTAGCATTTCATGTCACGGATATGCGTTTGTTTAGTAGACCGAACTGTCAAAAAGTGATCGCATTCGTATCCGCGGTAACGTGTTTTTGTGCCCAACACCGGTTCATTCCAACACAGGGTACTTACCTTGAGACTTACTGTACAAAGTGAATTGGCTAGTTGTAGTATATTTAACGTGTGGTTTTTATTGAAGTTTAATAGAAGTGTTGTGTTTATAACGAATGGTTTAAAAATAAATGTACTTATATTTTTCTACCTGAAACCTTGAATCAGTGTTTGCTTGAGTCACAGTAATTGTGGTCCCTTAGTGTAATCTCTGCTACTGCTCATATACTCTTGACATAAGCCTGGGTGCTCCACCACTGCTACCACTCTGACATAGTAGTACAGGCTTGTACCAAAAGTAAAACTTGTATCACCACCTGTAGTCTTAATTGTGTGTAGTGGTCCCTAAGGGCGCTGCACAGGATTCTGCCTAACAGAGGCCACAACCCATTGACAGGCCACAAAGTAAAAACTGCTGGGGAGACCCAGGAACGCAGGACACCTATACACAGCTCAAGGTGGACAACTTTGGGACGGAAAAGGTCAACGAGAGAGAGACTGAGCGCGCCGCCCATAAGTGAGACAGTTCAGAGGCATAGCACCTGCACCTGATACGGGAGAAACGCGCTCTGGCAAAAAGACATAGGCCGAGGTCGAAAATATGCCAGAAAACAGAAAGGAGGTAAAGGGAGGCAAACCGGTATGGAATCATTTGCCCGCAAGAATGAGGACACGTAGCCCGTCGCAACGAAGGCGCTCACGGCCACGCCAAACCCCATGCAAGGGGAGATCAGGCAGGTGGAAGGCAGCATCCTGGAGGCCAAAGAAGCACTCAAAGCATCGATAGAGGGCAAGTTAGACGCAGTGATCGTAGACGTGGGGCTCCTCAGACAAGACACAAGGAATCTAGTAGAGAGGGTGACAACTGTGGAGCAACAGGTGCAGAGCAATACGGGGGATGTGACGACCTCCCAAACCCAAATATCAGAGGCGCTGGATAGGATTTGCATGCTGGAACGCAGAGCCCGACGCAACAACGTGCGCATAGTGGGACTGCCGGAGGGGGAGGAAGGCAGAGACCCCACAAACTATATAGAGAACCTCCTGCTTCAGGAAGTGGAAGCAGGGAATCTATCCCAAGGCTTTGTTGTAGAAAGGGCGCATAGAGCTCAAACCAGGAGACCCCGTCCGGGGGCACCCCAAGCACCTATGATCACGAAGATCAAGAACTTCAATGACAGGGAGAACATCTTGCCATTTTCGAGGGAAGGTGGGGTGATAACAAGAAATGGCACCAGAGTAACCATCTACCCAGACTACACAGCGCTAGTGAAAAGACAACAGGCGCAGTTTTGGTCGACCAAGGAGCGCCTTCAGGCAGCGGGTGTGAGATTTATGCTGCTGTACCCGGCCAAACTAAAAGTGCTGCACAATGAGAGGTCACACATCTTTGAGACTACAGCTGACGCCCAAGAGTGGATGGACCAGCAAGGGATCCTGCAACCAAGAGAGGGAAGTGGGAGAAACAGGAATGCACACCAATGAAGCACAGAGTGGGATATCACGAACAACATACTTTACAGAAACACAACCCAATAACCAGGCGTGCGGGAGCTTCCATGACATGGGAGCAGACCGCCAGATACCACAAACTTAGCAGAGGAATGGAACCGGGGGATGCGCCCCCACGTAACATGAAAAAGCGGAACAAACAGCAAGTAACTGCATAGAGACCAGAACCCGCAGTGGGAAGCAGGAGCTCACAGTCCCCGAAGCAGGCCACCAAGACCCACAGACGGGACCCCGAAGTAAGACAGAACTTATGATGCCAGTTTCAAGGCACCACGCTGCAACGAGTGCGCCCACAAAAAGGAGGGCGGCCACTGGGAAGCGGTGGAGCAGGGGGTGGGTGGCTGGGCGTTTCAGTAGTTGTGTGGTTGGGGTTAGGGTTGTTAGGGGAAGGCACAAGTGGAGGAGGTCGCATCAAACGACAAAGGCACGGCAGAGGCAAGGAGGAAGGAAAATCGGAACTACGATGGAACACTGTGAATCGGAACAGTGCAACAGGGAGGGGGGCCAGCAAAGACCAGAAGCGGGAGGAGATTGACAAGATGAGGAGGGATCAAAACCACCCCAACGGGCCGAGAAAAGAGAGGACAGGCCCGGTTGCACGAAGTACCAGAAGGGGGACGATCTATCAGCCCATGGGAAAGAGCGGGCTGCCAGCCTTAGCGAGCAAATGGGCCTGGAAGAGGTAAATGTAGCCACATGGAAGGTCAGAGGTCTAAATGCCTACTTTAAGAGGTTAAGGGTTTATGCCTGGCTCATAGGGCGAAGGTCCACAACGCAAGGCTGCAAGAGACACACCTGACAGCCGAGAAACGAGCCAAAATAGCTAATAAATGGGGTGGCCAAATGTATAGTTCAACATAACTACGCCAGGGGAGTGTTGACGTGGATTGCTCCAGGGATCCCATTCCAACTTATAAAACAAGAGAGGGATGGGGAAGGCAGGGGACTGGTCATTCAGGGAATGCTGGAGAACCGGGAGGTGTGCCTGGTGAACACATATGTCCCTAACCACAAAGCCACAGATTTCTTCAGGACACTCACGCCCCGGCTGGCCCATACAGGGAAGCATCGGTCATCTGGGCCGGGGATTTCAACTGCACATTGGCTGGACAGATCGGACACCAAACACAAGAAACCAGCGCCGGAGAAGTACACCAAATATCAATTTATGCAGATGACATGTTGCTCTATGTCCAGAACCCACAGACACATTTGCCAGACCTGCTTGAGGCCCTGGGAGCATTCAGGAGGCTTTCAGGAATCACTATCAATAAGGGAAAATCCTTGCTGTTCCCCCTGATGGAGCTGAGAGGAGCGACCCCCAACTACCTGACCTAGGCCTCACATGGACCCCACTCACTTTCAGATACTTAGGAGTAAACATTTACCATGACACCAAAGAAACGCATGAGGCAAATACACAGACAGCCCTAGACAATATAGAGAAGGCCATGCGGTTCTGGAAGACGCTACTGCTGGGAATGATAGGGAGGGCGGCCTTGTTGAAGATGACGGTGCTACCCCGTCTCCTATATTATTTCACCAACATTCCTTACAACATCGCTGGGTCTTTCTTTAAACAACTACACGCCAAGGTACGGGAGTTCCTGTGGGGAGGAGGGAGAAACAGGGTGGCACTGAATACACTGCAAAGAGACTATGAATGGGGGGTCCTTAGGCTCCCAGACTTTGAATGGTATTATTTGGCAGGCCAACTTCAATTTGTGGTACAGTGGCTGGGTGAACTTAATACTTTTTCAACCGGCAGTGAAGAGCTACTACCTGAGGGAGGACCTATGGATTGACAAAGCCTCGGCAAAAACACTCCCAAACATGGTGAAGCTGGGCATTGACCTGTGGAAAAGGGCGTGGAAAATCCAAGGCATAAAGGACCCATGCCTCCAGAGAAATCCCTTTAGCGGGACTAGTTGATGCCCGCATCACGAATCTGGCAACATATAGAACGCAGTGGGAAGACAAGGGGGTGGCCCAGATAGGGGATTTGTGGCAAGACGGACGCTGGGTGGACTTTCAGACCATGGTCACAGAGCAGGGCATATACAATGGCCAATTCATAACGTACAACAACATGGTTCAAACGATAAGGAAGAGATGGGAGACCATACCGGAGGCGGAAGATGCGGAAGGGGCACTAGATGCATGGTACGATGTTTCGGAGGGGGGGCACACAGTGTCGAGACTGTATGAACAACTACTAGGTGCCAACAACACGAGAGACTTGCTAACACAAGTTAAGTGGGAGGAAGAGGTCCAGAAACCCTTCTCGGGCGAGGAATGGACCAGACTCTTACGCTATGCAAAGAAAGTCTCCAGGAATGCCAGGTTCAGGCAGATGCAGCTCTATTTTATACACAGAGCATATCTGACACCTATGAGGATGTCGAGAATGGGGACCGGACAGACCCGAAGCTGTCCGAGCTGCGCGACAGAGCTGGCGGACATGCTGCACATGTTTTGGTCATGCCCGAGGAAAACGCTCTTTTGGGACACTATCAAGGAAAAAGCATTGACGGGAGGAATCCAAATGCAGGTGTGGACACCTGAGTCTTAACTGTTGGGCCGGTTCCCGAGAGGGGGCAAGCAGAGAACACACCTGGCGAAAATGAAAGACCTGATGACAATATTGCCAAAACGCTGCATAGCAATGGCATGGAACACAAGCACAGCGCCTTCAGCAGGAAGTTGGTGGGCAAACATGCAAAAATGGGCGATAGCCGAAACCACAGTGTGGACAAGAGCAACGCAAAGGGGGGGAAGGCGACAGTGGGGCTAAGCTGTTGGCATGGAACACCCTTGTTCAGGACCTGTTCGGAGGTGAAGGAAGAGATAAAAACAGGCGAGCCTAGAGGCTCGGACGAGGATTAACCAACTGAGAGATGAAGCACGTCAAATAGGAGATGAATGGAGCCAAGGGGAAGATGGCTCGGCCCACCCGCACCCGAGAGGAGCATAAGAGTAGTAGACGAGCATTAAGGACTGGAGATGAAGGGACCTCGCCGTGACTCAGCATATCAGAGAACCAAAGACTCTAAGCGAATGTGCCAGTAGAGATGTGATGTGTGTTGTTGTTTACGATTTGTTTTGTTTGGAAAAGGCAAATAAATATATATTTTTTTTTAAATCTCACCCAAGAAGAAACTGTCTCCTTGAACAATCTAGCTCAAGATGTAATTTTGAATAGAACAGACCATTTACTAATGCCAGCTATTCGTCTGAACACACTGGGTTGCTATTGGATGCTCACCGGCAATCCTACTAGGCAAAGAGTCGAAGATCTTATTTCTTTGATTAAAGAATGGGCACCTTAACAGATCAGGAACAATTATTTATTATCAGACCAAATCCTGTCATTGCGATGATGTACTTTTTACCAAAAGTACATAAGCACTATGATCATCTCCCTGATGTTCACCCTAAAATGAGTGGTTTGGGCTGGGCAACTGAGGGATTATCAGAGTATATAGAAACAGCCATTAAAGACTTGGTTCCACTACTACCGTCTTATCTCAAAGATTCCACACAAACCCTTGCCATTCTTAATAAAGTACTATGAAAATCACTATAAAAATTAGCCAGATAAGACGTCAAGTCACTGTATACTTCCATCAAGCATAACCTAGCAATAGACACCATAGATTTCATTTTCCAAAACCATTCTGCTTCACTAGATAGGATTAAATCATTTCTACGAGTCACACTAGATCACTATCAATTCATTTTTGATATGCCATATTTTGTACAGACGAAGGGAGCAGCCATGGGAGCAAAATATGCACCCTTCTTGGCCAACCTCTTCATGGTTTTTTTTTAAAGCACATACATTTACAACTCCTGTGACTTTGTCGCAGAGGTTTCTCTATGGAAAAGATACATTGAAGATGTTCTGGTAATTTGGAACGGTTCTATTGATCGATTTGATTCTTTCTTGCAATATCTCAACAAGAACACCTTTGGCATTGAGTTCACAGGAAGCATAGATATAAATACCATTGATTTTCTTGATCTCAAGATCTACATTGAAAATTACATTCTACACACACAAAGACATACAGAAAACTGGCAGAAGTCAACTGGACGCTTTACGCAACAAGCTGTCACAAAAGAAACTGTAATTAACAACATCCCTGCAGGTGAATTCTACCATGCCAAAAGAAATTGTAGATCAAGAAACATACACACAAGAGTGTGATTTACTTGGGCACAGGTTTAAAGAAAGGGGGTACTCGACTGAATGCATACAGAATGCTCTTACCAAAACAAATCTTCTCCAAAGAGATGCCTTGTTGAATAAGAATCCTCTGGCTAAGCAAGAAGCGTTTCAAGGTGTCAGCTTCATAACAAAATTGTCACATGACAGTGATTGCCTTTATAAGCTACTCAATAAGCACTGAGATCTACTCACGTTAGATCCAGATCTGCATAAATATATCTCCAATTGACCAAAAATGATTTTCACCAAGACCCTGACTTTGAAGGACAAACCGAGTCCCTCCTTCCTTAAACCCAAACCCGAATCAAGAGCTGAAAAGAATTGACTGAAAAGTAACTTAATAGGCTTTCATAAATGTGGTAATTGCAATGTTTGCCAATTTGCTCAGTCCCCTACCACGTTGTTTACGTGCCACGGTGGTCTCAAATTTCAGATTTGCGACTTGATCAACTGTAGATCCAAGTTTATTGTTTATGCAATTGTATGCGTCTTTGACAAAGTGTACATTGGGAGCACTGACAGCGAACTACGGATTTGGATACTTGACCATCTATCGACCCTAAATAGCCAAGATCCTAAATTGCCTCTGGTAGTCCACTGGCAAGCCAACCATTAACTGGCCAACAAGAAAGACATTCAATTTGGGGGACTACGCCAAGCACGACCTCACTCAAGAGGAGGTGATCGGCAACTTTTTCTTAGACAACTCGAATCGTTCATGATCTGTAAACTACGGTGTACCAAGCTGAGTCTCAATAGCGATCATGAACTGAATGTTTTCCTATGACCACATTTATTATTAGTATTGTTCAATTGTCTTTCTGTGATCCCATCAAACTACCACTGTAACAATGTCATAACACTGACGCATTAGGGCATTCTTATACCATCAGTGTAATAATCATATTAATTGTTTTCCCATATGGGATGTCCTTGTTATTTAAGAGGACTCCCGCTCTGATGAGCTCCGTTGTCATACATTTTTTGTGAACTCATTCACAGCCATTGATGGATAAGCCAATTTGAGTGGTAATATGGGCATTGCAGCCAATTTCTAGTAATGACCAGCGCCATATCTAACACTGCCTCAAGTATTTTGTTGTGGGGCCCTAATCTGGCAAGACCTCACTTTATGCATGCAGAGGTCACAAACCCAAACTTTCAAAAAGTATACCACCTGACATGATGCAAAAATGTTCACATATTCTGATCATTTTTGCTAGATCGTATACGCAAGCCAGGAGCAGCACTCATTCAAATTTGGTATTATTTACATACTGTTCCAATCTGAACACTGATGACTGTCTATAAATCATAACTATTTAAATGCTGACATATACTACTCAACAATATTATCGAGGGGTCAAACACCCAGCCCACACATAGCGAGCTTATTCAACTATGATAATATCTAATGTGCACGTTTTCGACAGCTACCTAATTCTCTTCTCTTGGATGCCAATCTGTTATAATTATTATCACATTATTTACCCTTTTTTCAGCGATAGCTGAGCACTCAGGTCAACTGTATTAGCTGTAAATTAGGATGCATGTCATAAGGCAGCATAGTTAACCATAATGCCACATCTTTAAATAAATGCACAAACCAACGGTGGCCACCACGAAGAAATTCCCTTTGGCCAACGCTCTACAGAGACGCAATATCACGTGACATGATCATGGCGATATCACCTGGCCAAACTAGCGACAACATATCTTTCGGCCACCAGTTCAGTTTGTGCTGCTTTTCTCCTCTTCGCACACACCAGACGAAGGCAGGGTCGCTCGATTTAGGCGAGTCACGTACTGTTTTCTTCCCTGTGTAAATAATATGCTCTTTTCCTGCGCACCTCAACATTACTAGCATTCGTAACAAGCTTATTACTGTGATTCTCTTAAGCAACCAGCACTATGCAACTTCCATGAAGGAAACCGCGCCTCACGTATTTTCGACGAACGCATTACGGTAAACAGAGAGCTCTTCTTTCCGGTCTTGTTTTCCCAACAGGGATCATTTTTCCCGAAGACACGTTTGTAAATTTTCACCGGTACATGAGACATTACTTTTTCACTCAACCGATGTTGTGTTTGGCACCTATGCACAGTTTCCATGTGTGTGTTTGCACTTTAGAGATATTTGGACAATTGTGTCATTGCATTCTTTTGAATACTGGTAGCTTATTGCTCTCCTATAGCTAATGATTTTTATTAGGTGCAGCCAATGCCACGCGGTGACCCAAGGCTACGGAATCAAGCACTTTTATCTCCTGCTCTTTCAACCACAATGCATGATTCACTGACCCTATTGACATAAAGGTTAGGGAGAATTGTCACATTAAATGACTAGGGTTTACTTAAGCATTCAATTGAAATTTTACAGCGCTAGCATACCAGTAATGAACCTGATATCCAAACGGATACCTTACTGGGCTAATTAGCCAGCATACATGCGAGCCATGGGTAAGGATGGAGCTAACTCATGGCACAATTGCCATTTATTCACTTATCGGCATACAATGCCCTAATACACACACTTTGGCTTCCTCGGACCTTATTTTATAACAACGTAGATTCACTTCAAGACCAATGGACCCAGGGTATTTCCAGCTCTTAGGTATGGCATTAGTTATGTGATTTGTTGGGTGACTTTCTGTTTTTGAGTCTGATGTAACAGATCTACTCTAGTTTCTAGGACCAAGACCGTTTAAGATAAATTCAATGTGATGTTGTACCAATGTGTTAGGTCTAACTTTGGATTAATTTGAGGAAACCAATAAGGAGGAATCTTAGTTTTATTGTAGAGAGTCTCTGGGTGGGTGCACTCTCTATAACGATCCTCAATACACTCATGACACCGTTCTCGAACTCCCAGCAGTTCGAGAACGGCATCAGGATCATTACAGGGTTACATCACAACACAATGGTATTTCAGCATCAATAGTAACCACACGTTCGATCGAACAAAGTTAATGACAAAGTAAAAGGTTCTCACACTTTTTGGTGATAGTATGTGTATTTCCTACAAATTCTAACTGTTTTTTTCGGTTTTGCCCATAGTCTTCCCCTCCCTGCTCCTCTTTGCCTCCTCTCTATCATCAAATGGATATTCATGATACGCAACATAGTCATATATTTTTCTTTTGATTACCTAATGTGTTTTGCTTTTTGGTTACTTTCAATTTAACACCGATATGAACAAATGTCAATGTCGTTTATTTTGACTATAGAATACATATTGTGCCTTGAAAAAGAAGGATGATGTTGAAACACTTGTCGGCACAACCACCTTTGACCATGGAATAAAAAACGTCTGTCATTTCAGTCACTATATGTTGCTCATTCTTGTCATGCTGTTACATTTATCCTGTTAATGTCTGCAGATGCATAAGGAACCAATCTGAATTTTGTATATTGTTACACTAGGCAGGGGTAGCCTAGGGTTCCATAATCTACAGCCGGCAACGCATATGACACTTTCTCTATAATACTAGCCACAACGCCCTTACACCTGGTCACCCCAAACACTATTACTACTTTTATGTTAGTTGCCCTGTCCCGGTTTTTTACGTTTTAAATCTGGTCACTCTACTGAAGACCCCAAGTCAGTGAGGATGACGACCAGGGGCCATGACAAATACTCCCTGAGAGAAGACCCTGCACCGTCGGTGATACTAAAAGACTTTGTGTGCTAATATGGAACATGTTAAAGTCCATTTAATGTTGCTCGTTTGAGAGAAAAAAGGAGGGGCTATGTCCTCAGCCAACACCTCACGTCACCGCACACGTAATAAATACGGCGTGAACCCCCCCCTCCCCCGTGACTGACCAAGCCTACAAGCCTTCTGTCGCCGGCTCCCTCCTTTGCCGCGCAATAGTAGGCCCTGCAAGCACTCTCTTTTCCAAGGCTCCTATAATACCTGGGGCATTTTAGGAGGCGGTAAGGGAGGACACCACTCGCCGACTGGCTGGTCCTAGGTGCCCCCCCCCTGCAATCGTTTCCCTATGTTAGTATTACATGTTTTTCAATCCCGCCACACTACTCCCCATGCTTTACTTTTTCCACTAAATACATATATAGAAATGTTTTGTCGGGTGTACCGTGTGGACGTTTTAATGGCGTTGGTACAGGCCAAACGGATTACGACTAAATAATATACAGAACCAAAATCAATTAATATCCAGAAAATGGACACCCCACAAACAAACCACCATCAGTACCACACCAAATAAAACAACAGTACCCAGACCCGACAAAAATATAACCACGCTGACGCCACTCTCCCCAACCCCTCCCATTCACAGCGCACAACACCTCCTGGACCGTGCCCTTCAGGACTCCACCCATGTCAACAATTCAGTAACAACACCAGAAAGAGTACACATTAGCATACCCCAGGAATTCAGCACTTGAAGTCCACCTGCGAAACTGGAAACCGATTTTTGCGATATCCGAAACAATGCACTATTCTTTCAAACCACGGTTTTTCCGTACGAAAAAAATAGCCCAGATTGGCTCAGTGGAGCCCTCACCTCGGTGTACTCGGCTTTGGGTTACGATCGACGCCGCTCCCGGTCCCCTTAGCAGCAATGGCACTGTCACAAATCAACACATCAGAGAGCAACAGTGGGCGTGGCGAGGAACAAACAACCCGCAAACGGGGGTGGAGCTAACCATTCATACAGCGTAGAAGAGGGTTCATAGGAAATGGTGGCAACCATTCGTTTCGCAGTCTGGGGATTCAGCGGAAGAAGGCAATTGCTCATAGCCGAAGAAAGGCGGTTGTGGGGGAGGACCATGTAATCATTTACACCAATCGGAGGAGCCATTCACAGGCAGGGGATTACGAATCTTCAAAACCAGGGTAGGATGTCAATAAAAACCGCAAACCATTCCAAGCCGTGGAAAAGGTGTGAGTTTAGCCTTTGGAGAAGGATAACCATGATTTAGACACTTAGGTCGCACAAATACATAGCCACGTGTAGTCTTAATGTAATTGAAACGGGAACCAAGGGGTATTTTGAATTGAACGTAGGTAGAACTTGGAATCCTTCACCTGAACCGAGAAAACGGGCATTGAACATAGAGGAGGGACTATAATACTCCCCTCCACCTCTCATAAACAATAAAAAAGTTGCTATAGGCTGGAGTGCAACGAAACCTACATTTCGTGGGGGCACAACTGGTGATGGTCGGGGCCACTTCAGAAACTGGGCAGGGCAAAATTAGAGGCTACGCCCCCTCTGTTCTACCCTAAAGTTTGTCTGGCGAGGATCCCATATATCCCCGTTTGCCCACTCATCCCTCTTCTACCAATGCCAGCATCAGCTCCTTGGTCCATCATTACATATAAGCGCACACATATATACACATTCACTCACTCATTTAAACATCCCATTCACACACACATGCATCCATATATAATGAGCTAAAAATACAACACTTTTGGTTTCAGAAAAGGCTTCCCTCGCCTTTCTGCAGAATAAAAAACAAGTGCACATATCAGCCCCTTCCGCTCGAATGTGAACGAACACAACGTTGTTATATGTTGGCTTGCATCCGTGGGAAGCTGGTGTTAGGGAGAATTCTCAGAATTGTGCTAATTCCCTCCACCTTTGAGACCCCCAGCAACTTTGCTGGATTTTGAGGACTTGATTTTTTTATCCTGGAGAGAGTGTGACCGCTTTTCCCACTCTCATGTATTTTGATGTGAATTTTACCTCTGTGTTTCTTTTGGTTATGGAGTCTGACAAACTCCATAGGCATCATCTTTTACATTGTGTTACACAGCACCTTCAGTCCAGTGGCACAAGGAAGTCTTTCAGATTTCCCCAAGGTTAAATACCTTCTCTGGGATAAACTACTGTTTCCCCAGAGCAGTAAAGTGAAATTGACTTTACTTATCATTTTAACTTTCTAGACCCAGCACACACTATCTTACAATAGAGTGCTGGAGGGGTTACTTAGTATCCCCTATGTCTAGATCCTCATGTAAAATTTTTATGTTACCCTTTCTTCACTGAACGGCTGGTGGAATTTGCAGTTACCACGGGCTGCGT
The DNA here is from genome assembly GCF_040938575.1 of Ambystoma mexicanum. Classification (NCBI taxonomy): domain Eukaryota; kingdom Metazoa; phylum Chordata; class Amphibia; order Caudata; family Ambystomatidae; genus Ambystoma; species Ambystoma mexicanum. The sequence goes on from NC_090932.1 coordinate 1,267,622,888, forward strand.
TCGCGGCTTCGTTAAAGCAATCGTCGGAGCCATCTTTTTCAAAATGCCGCAGAGCCATCTTTGACAAAATGGTCCCTGGTCTTCTTTTTTCGCCATGTCTTTGTGGAACTGTCCTTCTAGAGATTTTCTCTGCGCGCCAAACCATGTTTGGTCTCTTTGTTCATTTCGCCTTTGGCAGGATTCAGGAGTGAAGCCCGCCTCTGGCTCCAGAGTGTCTGGGGTAGGCAGGAAGAGGGAGAGGTGCCCGAAACTCCCTGTGCTTAGTCTCCTAGGAGACCCAAATGCACTCTGTGGTGATTGGCTGGCTGACTGTCCGGCAAGGACAGCCACCCTGCTGGGTGAGTGACAGCTAGGTTGAAATGAATGGGAGATGACTGAATAAAAGGCAAGTCTTTTGGCTTGGAAGGCAGAGTTGACCACTGGACGATGAAACAGAAGAAGAGCTTGAAGAGGACGCCTGCTGCAACTCCTAGACCGTTGGTTTGCTGGTGAAGCCCTGCTGCAGTGCCGAAACGCCAAGCTTGCATCGACAGAGAAGCCCCTGCAAGGACAACTTCTCCCTTTGAGTTGGTGGGACCAATCAACTCCAAAGTAAGCCACCTGGACATCCATTTCGCAGCTGGTTGAATTTCCACAGAGTTGCTGCTGGAAACCGTATAGCCAGGGAGATGAACACCAGATTGTGTGCGTTGCTTTTAAGCTGTCCTAGGCTTTTGGAAGATCCTCCGGACTCCCAAGAAGCAGGACTTACCAAGCCTGAGCCCCCTCAACAGAGTGCGGGACCCCAGAAGCAAGGAAAGCCCACCTCGACAGCCAGGAACCGCCTTGTTGCTATTTGCGGTAGCTGCGAGGAGCTGAAACACGAAACAGCCACTGAAAGTGAAGTTTGCCGGTTGCAAGCTTTGACCATCCCAGTGCATTGCAGGAGTCCCCCAACGTCCTCTCTCTTGTCCCCACGACTGAGGCCCAGGAACAGTAAGATCTGCAGAGCTGCACAGGAACAGAAGTCATCAGCTGCATCTTTTCTTCATTGCTAAGGTACTGTAAAACAAGTCTAAGAGAACTTACCTCTTACTGTAGAAGTGCTTATAACTTCCACAACTCACAAGTCTAATCAGCTTGTGGCCCTACATTTGATTCTTCTCTTCTTCAAAGACTCCAACTTGTGCATAGACTTTTCCATTTACTTACCAGAAGTGCTGCATCCTATACAAAGACTTTTGCCCATTGACTTTGGCTTAGCCTATTGAATTGCATGACTCTTCTAAGAGGATCTAAAAGTGTTGTGCCCTGCTTAAGAATATTTGTGATTTCTTGTGTTCTAATAACCTTTGCCTTTTACCAACTTTTAAGAGTGTTCTGAATGCCAACAGTAAGATATTAATGTCCCCAGCGGCCTTGTTAATGAAGTCACCTGTGGGTGTAGGTTGTGTCTGTGGGCCATCCCCAAAGGGTCTTGTTTGATTCAGAAACTCAAAGTGACAGTATTGGAGTGTATTTGTGTGTTACTATTATATTGCTCCCTTCTAAAGAAGGCTTTATAACTGACTGATAAATAATTCTTTATGCAAGAAACCTTGAGTGTAAGAGTTTATTTGAATACCTGTAACTGTAAATCTATGTGTAACTCCACTAAAGCTCACATTTCCCCTCATGAGATGAGCCTGGCTGCTCAACATGCTACCAAAACCGTGTAGTACAAGCTTATACCAAAGGTTGGGTTGCCTATACCTATAGTCAGAGTGGTGTGTAGTGGTCCCAGAGGGTACTGCATACAAACTTTGCCTAACACTGGTGACAGAGTGGGATAGATTGTAGAGTTGTTACATTGAGAGTTTGCTATTACTTTTGTTCAAATAAAAACCTTCAAAAGGCTAATCTCCACTAGAAAATCAATTCTATCATGCCAGATATGGATAACTTCAGACAGGAAGCCTGATCATTTTAGCAGTAGAGCAACTGAAAGAAATGTGTAAAGTCAGGTCTCTCCCTGTTAAAGGAAAGAAAAATGAACTAATTGCAAGATTATTGAGTAATCAAAGTCTGGGTAGTAGGCCTGTCACACCTACTCTTACAGGAAATGTGGAAAATGATGAGGATGATGATAGTTCAGAATCTAACTCTAATATTGTTGAAGAGTTAGAGGAGTCTCAGGAAGATAGCTCCTCTTTACCTCAACAGGCCCTTATGCCTCAACCTTTAGCCACATGGACCCTACCAAGCACAGAACTGAGTCCAGAATTTGTCTCTCTTGAAAAGAATATACTTGAGTTAGAGTTCAAAAGATTACAAGTCCAAGCTGAAAATAAACATCAGGACATCAAACTAATGGAAATGGAATTACAACATGCTCTTGAAATGAAGAAATTATCTATTGAACATGTTTCTATCCCAGGTCTTCCAGTCCAAAGAGACCTTGCATGCCCAAAGGAGCAGTCAGTATGTATGATGTGAAACTTGATATTTTGGATTGGGTGGGTGCTTTTGAATAAAACTATGGGATTCAGGGTTTCACAGGGAATCGGTTGATTCCTTGGCATTTGTCTAGGCTCCCCCAGGTTGCAACTGATGCTGTAATGGAGGGGGTGACTTGAAAGATTGTAGTATGAAAATGTGAAGCTAGCTTTGATAGCTAAAATTGGGAACACTCCTTCCCAGTACCTTAAGAGGTTTAGGACCCTCAAAAAGACTGATGGTACCCCTTGGCTACCTGGGTGTGTGAATGTTTGGAAAAACTTAGATGGTTGGGTTAAGGGTTACAGAGTGAACTCTTTTGAAGGAATGAGAAATCTGTTTTTGTTGGAATCTATCTTTGATGCCTGCTCTCCTGAGCTGAGACAGCACTTGGCTGACTCTAAAGAGATTGACCCCAAGAAGCTAGCAAAAGCTGCTGACTTGTGGGTTGCCAACAGGGCTACTCACAAGGATTCTGGGGCTATTCATGAAAAGGTTGAGGGGAAGCAGCACAAGAAAGATGACAAAGAGAATTCTAAAACCTCCAATCCAAAAGAGCGCCACAAACCTAAGAAAGGTAAACCAGGTCAGTCTAGTGAAACCGCTGGTGCCAAACCAGAGGGAGGTCAGCAGAAGCCCCCATTTGTCAAAACATTTGGAAAATGTTATGCTTGTGGGTCAACTGACCATGTGAAAGGGGATCCCAGATGCAAGGGTAAACCTTCAGGGATCCACACTGCCTCCTTAGCCTTCATCCCTGAAGGAGAAGTACATATGGCAAGTGGAAACTTTCAACTATTGGCTGAAGACCCCATTGGGGTCTCTGCCAGTGTTTCTTTAGTGGCCCTGCGTTTGTGGGAACAGCAGAATGTAGATGCGTATAACTCTATACCAGATAACACAAAAGAATAATACAAGGACAGTGTACTTGTAAATGGTCAGGAGACCCCTGCCATTAGAGAGCCTGGGGCCAGCATCACAGTGGTGGATGGGGCCTTTTTCAAACCTGAGGATGTTGCTAAGGCACCCAAAGGTCCCACTAAGCTTGCTGGAGGCGGGGGGTGTGGCTACAAGGCCATGTAGGCAGACGTGTTCGTGAGGAGCTCCTGACGATCCTGTATCTAGATCCGGATTAAAAACGCAGCTGCACTAGCTGCACGACGAGGGAAACATAAGCATTCGCTTATGAGCATGTAAGGAACATTTGTGGATAACCTGGAGCCAATGCAACCTGAATAACGCCGGATAAGGGCGCGTGAAGACCCTGCAGGGTGAAGATTCTGAGGACCAACATGGCGGCCACCTGAAACAAAGGAAGAGGAAAGAGTAAACCTGCTGCGGTGCGCAAGACCGAGGGGGCAAGCAGAACGAAGCGAGCACACGCACCAGGGAGTGCCAATAATGTGACGGATATGCTCCAGCGGACTTCGTGTGAAGCGTACTAGCCCCGGTGACCGCGCTGTGGAGAGGCGGCTGGGGCTAGGACCGCGCGTCCGCCACAGCAGGCGGGACGAACTCGCGGCCCGGAACACAAGAACCCCCACTGGAGCCGTGTTGGGCAGAGGCGAGTGGCGGGCCCCAACTTGAGAAGGACTGCCGAGTGCCGGGAGCGCAGCGTGGCTGCTGGAGCGCCCGCTCGTGAGCTCCCCGGCCCGCAGACTGGGAAGTTCGGCGGCGACCCGGAGGCTGCAGGCAAGCGCCAGGGTCGCGCAACGAACTCTAAAGGGGCACCTTTGGAGTGGGCCGTTGCTGGACCTGTGATCGGGACCGGGGGGAGCAGCCGCACGGTGCAGAGGCGATGGCACCATCCGTCGCGAGCAGGCGGGCAGTGTGACCCGATTAATAAGGGCGGCTGCAATCAGCTGGAAAGCATCACACGGCTGCAAGTAGAGTGCAGGTAGATGGGCTGCAACACGTGGCAGTGAGGTGAGGAGCGGCTTATTCAGAACGGCTGGGGCTGATGCCTACTGACTAGCCTGCGGGCACAGGGCCCAAGTGGACACTCCCCCCACCCTATGGTGAGAGGGGGAGCGCAACGGTCTGAAGGTGTGCCTCAGGCTGGATAGCCCAGCGCGAAGAAGGAAGCAGTGGAAACAATGGGCTTGGCCTGCCTCTGGAAATAGAGTGCTGCACACAGCGACAGAAGGCGAGGGCATAAGCATCCAAAGGGATATAGCACCCACAATAACCAAGCAAAGTGTGGTTTGGGAAGAGGACGCCTTGGTGCCCAGGTCTGAGCACGGACAAGAGGCACTCCGGGGCCAGAGGAACTGTGTGCATGCCACTGGGTGGCACCTGAATGTTCGGCCCACCTAGACCCGCCAGGCGCATTCGCCTGGCACCGGTACCCCAGCGGAAACCAACAGTTTGACGGACCACCACGACCAGGCCCGGTAAGGTGTGAATACGGGTTGTGGCACCTAGAGGGCGCATGTAGTGGCAGCGCATAATCCCACAGTGCCACTGACACCAGGAGGAATGCCTGCACTGGTGACTGAGGGGAACAGGGCGTGGACCTGAGGAACTATCCTGTGCCAGAGCAGAAACGTGAGAGGACACAATCCACCCCGAGAGCACAACAGCTAGTAGGCATGTACCCCTAAAACAGCTGCATTGAGTCCCAAACAGCAAGAATAGCCCGACAACACACAGACCTTCAGGCAAGAGTTTGCGCACGGGCCCGCACCAAGCTAGCGCAGCACGATGTCTAACAAGACAGTAAGACCGAAGAGCAAACAACCCACGCTGGAAGCTTACGCTAAGATATCCCCAAGGGCAGAGGCGGCTAGGAGCAAAGACATAGTTACCACTGTGATGGAGGAGACTCCGGGCACAATCCAGGAGGTGCTGGCTGCAGTTGCGGACCTCAAAGTTGCCTGGGAGACAAAACTGGGCCTGGCTATGAATGAACTGAAAGTGGCACTGGACCTCAAGGTCAGAGCGGTACAGGAAGATGTGAACTTGCTACGGCAAGATGTAAGAAAACTTGCGGAGAGTACTGAGGGCCTAGAAAAGAAGATGGCCCCGAACACGGCGGAATGTGCCGCCCACAGATCGGAACTTCACGCCTTAGTGCAACGAGTGGCCCCGAACACGGCGGAATGTGCCGCCAAAGATCGGAACTTCACGCCTTAGTGCAACGAGTGGGTAACTTAGAAAATAGAGCTGAAGAAGCGGAAGGTCTCGCCAGACGCAATAACATCCGGATTGCCGGAAGGAATGGAAGGGCCGGATCCCACGGAATATGTAGAAACTATCTTACTACAGGCAATAACCGGTGGGGTGTTGTCCCAGGGGTTTGCTGTTGAAAGAGCACACAGGGCCTTGATGCGGAAGCCGCCCCCGGGAACCCCTCCCAGGCCACTGATTGCGAAGATCCTGAACTATCGGGATCGGGAAAAAATCCTTAAATTCTTCTGGAAGGGGGGAACGATCGAAAAGGCGCCAGCGAAAATTACTGCATACCCAGACTACATCTTGCAGGTGCAACGCAGCAGAATGAACTTCGGAGCGGTGAAAAGAAGATTGCGAGAAACAGGCCACAGATATATGCTGCTTTATCTAGCCAAACTGAAGGTGTTCCACAAGAATAAAACCCTGTTTTTTTGAATCACCAGAGAGCACCATGGAATGGCTAGACATGCAGAGCCGCCCCCAAGAATCAGGTATCCAGACAGGAGCCGAGGAAGATAAGTAAAGTGCGGCTGTGGCACCCTTGGGGTCAGAGCTTAAGATCCTGGGACTAGAATATAGTGTTGTATAAGGCTCACTGGGCCTTAGATGCCGGTAAAGTACATGCTTGCAAGATCTGTTTGAACTGAATAATCCTATTTATACAAATGGGAGCTCCTGGGAGACGACTCTTGAACCCCCATAGTATCGAGCTTAGTTAGGTCACTGGTAGTGTGGTGACGCCCCGCGGGGGTCCTAGTCCTTGGCGCTTCGAGGAGGGACCAGACGCGGGTGGGCCTGAGATCCAGGGATGGAGCTGGGCATTCGTTGGGGTTGGGTGGGGAGGGGGGAAGGTGGGGGTGGTGAGGGGCTGTGTGCAGTGGGGTAGAGTTTCAGGAAGTGGGAGGGGGGAGTTGTGGAGGGGGGAGGGCTGAGAGTGGGACAACAGGTCATCAGGGTAGATATCGGAAGGGAAGGTGGAGGGGGAGTTCTTCGAGTAGATGGTGTCGGGTAATCTCAGAGTAGCGACCTGGAATGTGCGGGGCCTCAATAGTTATCTAAAACGCAACAAAGTTATGATGTATTTAAAGAGGAAGCACATTAACATAGCCTTGCTACAGGAGACCCACCTCACCAAGGAGAAGTTGGAGGTGGTCAGAAGAAAATGGAAGGGTAATGTCATAGGTGCCGCATACTCGGCACATACGCAAGGGGGGTGATCACTTGGGTGGCGCCGCACGTGCCGTTCCAATTGCTCAGCTCTACAATAGACCCAGAGGGTAGAATGGTTGTGGTGGTGGGACTCCTGGAAAATAGGGAGGTGAATATTATAAATGTGTATGCCCCTAACTACGATACAGCAGCATACTTTAGGTCCCTATATAGTAAAATCAGCCCCCTGGTGGGGGCGCAGTGGTGTGGGGAGGGGATTTCAATTGCACCCTGAACCCCAGGATAGACAGGTCAGATCAGGTAAGCCGACGCCGCCAGCGGCTAAAGCATTGAGGACACTGTTGATAGACCTCAGTCTGGAGGATGTGTGGAGAAGGCTACACCCAATGAATAGGCAGTATTCACGCTATGCAGCACCACATGACCTGCACACAAGGTTGGATTACGTGTTTGTAGCGGCGGAGATAGCAGGAGAAATGGTGGGGGCCATATACAAGGGCAGAGTATTATCCGACCATTCGCCTTTGATTGTAGAGGGGCAACATCAACCCCCCCAGAGCGCGAATCCCGACATGGAGGCTCAGAACTGAGGCTCTACAGGACGTGGAATTTCGAGAGGATCTGAGGGAGGCCATCGAGGAATACTTTGAAATCAATACGGGCAGTGTACGCTCTGTGGGAACAATATGGGAGGCGTTCAAGGTGGTGGTGCGTGGGGTAGCCATATCAAAATCTAAGGGGCTCCAAGGGGGTATTGAACGGGAACTGCTAGAAACAGAAAAAGAGCTGGAGGGCCTTATTGAAAGCGAGGGGACCACCCGAGAAAACGGCGTCAAGATAAAAGACTTACAGTTAGCCTGTAGCGATCTCTGACAGATTATGTAAATTAAATTATAAGAAATACACAGAGAGGTTACATGCAGGGAGGGGATGCAGGGGGGGATAAACCGGGCAGACTATTGGCCTGGCTATATAAAAATGAGACCCCCCGTTCGGTGATCAGAGAGGTCAGGGATGCGGAAGGTCGAATTTACAACACCCAGGAGGGGGTAAACGGGGAGTTCTTCAAGTACTACAGACGATTATATGAGGATACAGGAGAGGATATGAGCCAAGAAATACTGGAAACAATAGAGGATATGGGGCTGCCCACCTTAGATGACCTAGAACGTGCAGACTTAGATGCCCCCATTACCACAGACGAATTGGAGGCGGTGATCCAACACCTCCCCACATGTAAAGCGCCCGGGTCGGATGGGTTACCCAGTGAATTTTATAAAACATACAAGCAGGAGCTACTCGAGCCGCTGCTGGCCATGTTTAACGAAGCCTATGACCAGGGGGAACTGCCGGCGTCCCTCCGCGAGGAAGTGATCGTCCCGCTCCTGAAACCAGGTAAGCTGGACGTGGAATGCGGGTCCTATAGGCCCTTGTCCATGCTGAACCAGGATAGCAAAATACTTACGGCAGTGCTAGCTTATAGGCTAAAGCGGGTAATCAGCAAGTTGATACACCCAGACCAAACGGGTTATGTCCCCGGCAGAAATATCACAGATAACCACAGGAGGCTGCACCATATCATTGATCAAACTAAGATGACTCGGGCGAGATGGCTATCGTGTCGCTGGACGCGGTGAAAGCCTTTGATTCAGTATGCTGGCTGTGGTTGAAAGCGACCCTGAAAGGATACGGAATGGGACCAGGGTACACTAGATGGGTCCAGTTGCTATACAGCTCCCTGATCGCGAGAGTTAAAACTGGACCCACAATTTCAGATAAATGGCAACTCAGCAGGGGGACCAGACAGGGTTGCCCCTGGTCACCCATGTTATACATCCTGGCATTAGAGCCGCTAGCAATATGCCTGCGACAACAATACGGGGAGGTGGGGATTCGTACGACAGGGGACACACACCTGATATCACTATATGCAGATGATATGCTTCTCTACTTGCGCTACCCGGAAGAAAACCTGCAATATGTGCTGAAGGTGATGGACCGTTATGCCACCCTCTCGGGCATATCGGTGAACCCCGGGAAGTCTAGCTTGTTCCCCCTAGGAAGGTATAGGAGCACCCCATCGGCGAGGCTACCCGTCCTGCAGATACCCTGGCAGACCGTGACATTCAGGTATCTGGGTGTGAATATTTACCATAAGATAGAGACAGAGCACACACATAATACAGAGAAAGCAATTGAGGGTATTGGGAATAGCATGGCGTTCTGGTCTAGGCTGCCCCTGGCCATGATGGGGAGAGCAGCTCTGCTCAAAATGGTTGTTCTGCCCAGACTCTTGCACTTTTTTGTTAATGTCCCATACTTGATCCCCAGACGCTTTTTTTGTGAGACTCCATGGCATGTGCAGGGGCTTCATATGGGGCAACTCCAGGAATAGGGTGGCCCTGTGGAAGCTACAGAACACTTGTGATAAGGGGGGCTTAAACCTGCCAAACTTTGAGCTGTATTACTTGGCGGGTCAGCTGATGTATGTGGCCAGGTGGTTGTCTGCGGAGGACTCGGCAGAGGCCAGGCTTTTGCAGGGTGACTCAGCCCCATACGTTCTAAGAGAGACAGTGTGGATGCATAAAACTAAGATGGTGGGGAGGGGGAGACTATTGGATTTGCCCTGGGAAGTTTGGCATTGAGCATGGAAAACGGTGGGCGACCCAGACCCGCTCTCTCAGCAGGTCACGCTGGTGGCCCTATGCGGGGATGACCCCCAATTATTCGCAGGGCAGATACTGGGAACCGGTAGGTCTGGCCACCCTCAGAGATATATGGCAGGAAGGGGAGGTATTGGAATTCCAGAGGTTGCAGGAGGCGACAGGGGTGCATAGTGGCCAATGCATTACATACATCAGGCTCTTGAAATGGTTAAGGGGAAGGTGGCCTGAGATGGCGCTGGCGGAAGAACCTGACGCCACCCTGGAAATGATGTATGATGTCTCGGATCGGTGGACATGAAATTTCTAGGATATATGAGCTCTTAAGAGCAAAGGCAGAGAGGGAGCTACTCCAGCTGAGGCATGACTGGGAGGAGGAGATTGGAGAACCTATGACAGATGGACAATGGGAAAGGGCTCAGAGGTACCATAAAAAGGTGTCTCGGAATGCGAGACTCCAGCAGATCCAACTGTATGTCACCCACAGAGCCTATCTGACCCCTGGAAGAATTGCCAGGTTTGGAGGCTCAGCCATACAGAAATGCCCCAGGTGTGGAGAGGAGGAGGCAGGGTTACTGCACATGTTCTGGGCTTGCCCAGAGGTGCATAGATTCTGGGAAGAAATAAAGACGAAAATGGCCGGAGGGGGTGTGGCGCTGGATGTGGGGTCCGCTGGGGCATGCATGCTTGGGAATTTCCCCAGGCCACGTAATTTAAAGCATATTAGTAAAATGAAGGACCAGGCATATGTCCTGGCCAAGTGCAGGATTGCTATGTGTTGGAAGGCGGCCCATAGGCCTAGAGTGGAAACATGGTGGGTGGACCTCCTGAGGTGGGCAGAAGCAGAAACTGCAGTTTGGTTTGAAGCTGCCACCAGGGGGGGAGAAGAGGAGGTGGGCCCCCTGATGGCCTGGAGGCAGCTGGTGACCTCAATGGCTACCCCTCACCAGGTTAGTCATGAAACAGAAGACTCAGATGAGTCAACAAGCACTGAGATTCCCGAAAACACTCAGATGACACTGATGAAACGGCTCGAGTTTGTGGGGCGAGAGGTGGGAGGACGAGAAATGTATAATGTGTTGGCTTGACATCGATCATGAACGTCCTAAAAGTTGTAATGTTTGGTGTGTTGTTTAAAATAATAAAAATTATTAAAAAAAAATAAAAAAACTTGCTGGAGGCCCTATCCAGATGGTTCCAATACTACCAGCTCTTATCCAGGGCAACAATATGACTGTAAGAATGCCTGTTGGTGTACAAAGTGAGATGCTTGGGAGAGTCCTGTTGGGGAATGACTTGAAAACTCTTGGAGTTGTATCAAGTACCCCCAGGCCTCCCAGTAAAAGGAAGCAGGAGCTGACTAGGAAGGCCAGAGAGCTCACTTTAAATGATTCTCTGTAGGGTTGTTACAGAAGAACCTATAACACCCAGTCCTCAGGAAGAGCCAACTTCTATTTCCAAGAAGAAAAAGACAAAGGGGAAACCCAAGGTCTCAGGAAACCAGAAAGATAGCACTCCTGTGCATCAAACCAGGACATCCCCAAGAGGACAGTCCAAAGTCACACCTGTGAGTACTCCATCAGCCGAGGCTGAGTGTGAGATCCAACCAGAAGAGATTGATTCAGCTACTGGTGACACAGAGCTGGAAGAAGACCTTCCCCCTGTTGGAGATCTGGATCCTAACGACCATCCTGAGCTGCAGTCTTTACTGGCAGAAGGTGGCCCCTGTAGGGCAGACTTCAGCAGAGGTCAAAGAGAGTGTCCTACTCTTGAAGGACTTTGCCAACAGGCAGCATCCCAGCTGGAAGGGCAAGAGCCAGGGAAGCACAGGTTATACTGGGAGGATGGCCTCCTCTACAGTGAACCGATTGAGTCTACCCCAGGAGACTACAGAAGACTTGTAGTGCCCCAAGAGGTAAGACCTCAGTTTCTACAGTTAGCCCATGAGATTCCTTTGGCTGGTCACTTAAGTTTTAAGAAGACCAAGGAAAGGCTTTCTCTCTATTTCTACTGGCCTAAGATGGGGTCTGATGTAGATCAATTCTATAGAAGCTGTCACACTTGTCAGACACCTGGCAAGAGTGAAGCCAAGAATGTGGCACCTTTGGTGCCCCTCCCAGTGGTGGGAGTCCCTTTCGAGAGGGTATGAATCAACATTGTTGGTCCCTTAGACCCTCCAACATCATCAAGCAACCAATTTATATTGGTTGTGGTAGACCATGCTACCAGGAATCCTGAAGCAATACCTATGAGGACTGTCATGGCTCATGCCGTGGCTAAGGCCCTACTTGGTATTTTTACCAGAGTAGGTTTTCCTAAGGAGGTTATCTCTGACAAGGGATCTAACTTTGTGTCCCACTACATGCAGGCCATGTGGAAAAACTGTGGAGTGACTTACAAGTTCTCAACATTCTACCATCCCCAGTCCAATGGGTTGGTAGAGAGGTTGAAAGAACTATGAAGAACATGATAGGTGCTTTAGAATAACCCCTTAGAAGAAAGTGGGACCTTCTACTGCCATGCCTTCTCTTTGCTTATAGAGAAGTCCCTCAGGAAGGGGTTGGATTCAGTCCCTTTGAGCTTCTCTATGGTCATCCGGTTAGAGGTCCATTGGCCCTAATCAAGGAGGGGTTGGAGAGTGTTCCTTCCCACAAGCCAGTTAAGAGTCACTGACTATGTGTTAGGTCTTTCTAATATATGCAAAACAATTACTCATTTGAAATACCATTTGGAACACGGTTAAATCAAAATACTAATTGTTGGTCTGGTATTCCAGAAATATGAAAGTGTGCAGGGGACGTGAGTTCCCAAATTGGGAACTTGTTTGTTTTCTCATTGTTCTGTGCAACCTAGGTGTCACGGTTACTTCGGTCTCCTCTGCACCTCAAATCTATTGCTGAATTATCTTACCATCAGCCTTACTATCTTAGAGATTTATCTATACCTTTGCTACTAGGGTGTGCTACAACTGTCCTCTTTTCTCTTTCTCCGAAGAATGACACACATGATGACAGAAGCTTCAGATAACTTGAAAGCATGTCGGGCTCTGGTGAAGCATTGGCATGACCAGAAGGCCAACATGGTTGAGTTTACTCAAGACCAGCTAGTTCTAGTTAAGGTACCTACAAGGCAGATGGCCTTACAGGACAAATGGATTGGACCCTTCAAGGTTGTGGGAAAACTTGGAGAGGTCAATTATTTGGTGGATTTAGGCAATCCTAAGGAGGCCCCCAGGGTCTTTCTGTTACGCTCACCTGGTCTCTGCGGAGGCGTTGGGGCATGGTTGCAGCCCTCCCTGAACTTGACTCACCCACTTTCAGGCCTCTCCCTCGGTAGAAAAGCGATGATACGGCTCCTGCGTGGAGATAAGAGTGTGTGAGTGCACCAATCTGTGATTGTTGTACCTCTCGAACCCTTCTCCCCAAAGTACGGTTTCTGTGAGCATACGCCGGCCCATAAAACTCACCTGTGAATTATGGAAGGTAAGCTCTCCGTCCTGCTACTTCTGGCAGGGGCGCGTTGAATGGGATCTAGTTCCTTCACTGATCCCTGATATGGATTTGTTCAGTCCAACTGCGACTATGCTTCTCCTTATGATTGGTAAGTGTCTCTTGAGCTCTTGTGATTCTGTTCGTTCTGTTTAATGTCTTTATATGTTGCTCCTTATGCCCGCAATAATGTCTCTTCTGTTTTCTTCCCTTAGATGGAAATGCGGCCTCAATGCAGCTGTGATACGCGGCCGGATGGAAGATTGATGCTACCGCAACGGTCGACAGCAGGTAAGTAATGGTTTAAGGAAAAGCGCAAAGTATGGCGAAGCGAGACCTTAAACTCATTGTTTTTTCGATGTCTAACCTTGTCTTCTGTTTTTCCTTGCAGGAGCTTCTGTCAACAATGGAGCGTGTCGTGCTGCGGTGCCAAGATGAAGATTTCTTTGGGGAGGCCCCAGAAGTTATTATACATTGTACATCAACAGGGTCAAGAACACCCCATTAGAGATATTGTGAAACTTAATACATCTGAAAGATTACTAGTGAGAAAGAGAAAATAAAGAAACAGTGTCAAAAGGGGTGGAAGAAGGGATGCAAGAAAGATCCCCAATGCAAATATATACCGTAAGAATTGTGGAGTCGTGCGAGAAATACCCTATGAAAATGAAGATGCTTTTCCTTTATTGACTTTAACCACTTTTTGAAAGTTACAAGAAACTTTCTTTGTTTTATTGCAGTAAACCAGAGAAGAAGCCCCAGTGAGTCTGGCTAAAGAGGGAAGTTGTTAGTTATGCAATAGGGCTAGTTAGAAGTACAATGGAGGTAGGACATCTTTAAGCGACGGATGAACAAGCCTTAGTTATTTTTGTTAGGCTGGGCATGTCAATTTTAGCAATAGGGAAGCTAGGCGTTTTTACATTATTGTTTAATAAAACCCTTAAAACATTCACTGTGTGCAGACTCCTTCTGGTTCACCACAATTGGCAGTACATATTCTTCTCACTCCATGCCTCTACCGCAAGATGCTTAGCAGTCTTTTTCTCTTTGTTGAAGAGAAGAGGAAGTAGAACTAGAACGCATCAGAGCACCAACCTGTGAGTCCCAGAATGAAGCATCATCTACCAGAAGCCAAGAGCCTGTGACTCATCTGTCTCCCAGATTATGTTGCCAGCTGAAAACAAGGAGGAAACGAGCACCACAGCAGGTCTGCAGGCGTTGGCCAGCAAAGCTGCTTGGTTTTGCTGAGGAACAACAGTGACCCTCCGTAGCTACAGGAACTCACCCTAGACCACCAGAGACACTTTGGAGGGATTCAGGCCCTCATCACATTAGGACTTACTTGTAGGGCTGTGGGAACAAGGTCCCATTGCACAAACTCAAACATTTCCCATACCAGTACGCTATTACCTTGGTTACACGATGAGCCTGAGCAGAGAAAGTGGACAGAACATAGCCCCCTATTTAATGCATTTTATTTATGTAAAACCTTCAGGGTGGGGCTTAACCCCTTGTAAAGACTTCCCCTTGCATATACATTCCCAGGAGGTAAAGATAGAAAATGATTGACAAGGGAAATCTAGCTAATCAGTGCAGAGGTAGGGAACCTTACCCAGAGTATAGGAAACAGGAGTTGTGGATTATCTGGGTGACGTCAGCCGTGAAGGGGGAGGTGGACCAAGAAACCAACAGGAGGAAAGAAGGAGCGACGGAGTGTGGAGGTGTTTATTGGAGAACGGTAAAGTGTTGATTTAGTTAGTCCAAGTGTACTGCAGAGTGAGTGTACATGTTTATGTGGCAGATGTAGAGACGTTAGTGTAGACAGTGAATGTGAATTAAATGATACTGTGTGGAAGGAGCATGTTTGTTTAGTGGGACAAGTAGCGCAAAGAAGGGAACAGTAGTAGAAGGAGGGGAGTAGTAGAGTTGTAGTAGTAAGAGTAGTAGTTTGTGAAGGAGAGGTAGTGAGAGGAGGAGCAGTGGTAGTGAGAGGAGTATTAGAGTTAGCATTGTGAGGTGTAGTACTAGTAGTAGGAGAAGTACTAATAGAGTGAGAGGAGTGGTGGGAGGAGGGAGACGAGATTTAACATCTACAGGTGGAGGCATGAGAGAGGAGGAGTGAAACATTGAAGCAACAGAACGTTGGTGGGGAGGAGTCAGGGCAGAGGAAATAGAGTAGAAGGTTAAGGAGACAGTGGGCATGAGTGAAACCAGCTGAATCCTACTGATCAATTGCAAGGCACACCCCAATCCCCATTAGAAAACTAACATTGGCATGGGTAGTGAAAGTCAGGAAGTCCCTGAGGGGGTCTGCGAGCCTGCATTTAGGGGAATCATTGCTAAGCTATGTCAGCTACTAGACAGTAGAATTCATTATGAGTTTGGCAGTCCAGAAATAAGGGTGCAGATAGCTGTAACGCTCACCTGATTCTCGCAGAGGCGCCGGTCTTGACTGGGCGACTACCGTATCTTCAAAGGTGATGTGTAGCACCCGGTTGGCTCTTTGGGCTGGACCTCTGTGCACTGTATGCCTGACGTGTAGAGTAAGATGTCTGCAGATAGAAAATATGGGGTTAATGAACTGGGGTTATTGGGGTGTCCCTATCTCTTTCCTCTTCTCCTCTCCTGTAGACCCCCAAAGGTTAACGCTCTCACCTTAGGTAAGTGAATGCCGAGCTCTCCATCTGCCTCGGGGCAGGGTGCTGTAACCAGTTTCTTCACTGGATAGGTAGCGCAGGCCTCTTGACTTCAGAGGACTGCTGTCCGTCGTTTACTGAACGAACGGTAAGTTTCGAGTCATTCAAATGTCTTTAAAGTCTTTAGTAATGATGTCTCTTGTTTTGCAGGGTTCCGGCGATGGCGGATGACGGGCTGAAGTGAGTTGAAGATGGAGCCCGTGTGATGAATAGAAGCGCCTGGAAGCACGTAAGTAAGCGCTTGTTGCCTGCTTCACTATGCGCTCTAACTGTCTTTTTATTTTGCAGGTACGAGTTCGGAGCGGCTGCAGGGTGCCGGAATACCCACTGGATTAGATGTGGAAAGGAGTAATGGCACGTGAGTATTAAAGTTCTCCAATGTCTTTAAACGCACCTTGTTTTGTCTTTCAGATGCGGGATGCAGCGCCAAAGGCCTCCGGAGCGTGCGAAGAGTTGGTAAACTTTTGTCTTTCAGATGCCGGAATGCAGTGTGAAGACCTCCGGAGCGCACGAAGAGTAGGTAAGCCTTTGCCTTTCAGATGCCGGAATGCTAACCTGTTCTTTCTTGTCTTTATAGGTGTTGCTGAAGACTGGATTCAGGATGGTAAGCCTTTGCCTTTCAGATGCCGGAATGCTAACCTGTTCTTTCTTGTCTTTATAGGTGTTGCTGAAGACTGGATTCAGGATGGTAAGCCTTTTTCCTTAGGCCCAGGACCGGATGCAGAAGACACGATGAGCGTTCTGCTGCAGAGGTTGCAGAATAACGCAAAGCAAGATTCATCCACCGGGTGTGGTTTAAATAGCCTCCTGTAGTGCTTAGATGTCTCCTTCCACAGCCACGCCTAAGTAAGAAAAGAGTTCCTGGTAAGAAAAGAGTTCCTGCCTTCCAGAAGAGTTCCAGTGTTCTGAATCTAGGGAGTGGCTCCAGCCCCACCCAACAGGAAAAGTAGTTCCAAACAGAAGAGGATCAGAGGCTCAACTGGCAGGCAAGTAAGCAGCATGGTCTGCTGAAGGTAAGTCCACCCAAGCATTATGAGCCCGGCGCTTCCAGCGCTGGGACTGGGCATATTTATGAGCCTGGTGCCACTGGCGCCAGGACTGGGTCCAAAAGGTCCCAATTGGGACTGGTTGGCACTCGGAACCTGGGTTATGGATCTGCTTCCAAGGGAGTTGGGAAAACCCTGACCTTTTGGAAGCAGAGATCATGACAGTACCCCCCCTCAAGGCCCCTCCCAAACCGGGCTTCTCCGGGGGTTTTGGCTTGTCAGGAAATGTTCGGTGAAATCTTTTGATTAGGCGAGGAGCGTGGACATATTCAGCAGGTTCCCAGGATCTCTCTTGGGGGCCGTAGCCTTTCCAGTCAATTAGGTAGAATAGTTTAGATTTGGAGATCTTGGAGTCCAGAATGCTTTTGACTTCAAACTCGAGTTCTCCATCCACTAGGATAGGTTTTGGAGATTTGGTTAGTCGGGTTTGAGGTTGCACGGGTTTTAATAGAGAGACGTGGAAGACCGGATGTATCTTCATGTGCGGGGGCAAGTCCAACTTGACCGCTACTGGGTTTACTATGGTAGTGATGGAATAGGGACCAAGGTATCTTGGGTTGAATGTGCGTGGCCCTTTTAGAGATAGATATTTGGTGGATAACCAGACTTGATCCCCTACTTGATAGTGAGGGGCTTCCTTCCGATGTTGATCTGCTCCTTTCTTGTATTGTTCTTTAGCCCTTTGAAGGTGAGAAACAGCTTCCTTAAAGGCTTGGGTGATTGTAGAATGCAGGTAGTTTACTGCTGGTGTTTCAAGATCTTGGAGGGGATCCAACTCCGAGGTTCGAGGGTGACTGCCGTACAAAAGAAAAAACGGGGTTTTCCCAGTTCCCGAATGGACAGAGTTATTGTAGGCATACTCGGCTATCCAAAGGATATCTTTCCAAGTTTTTTCAGTTTGTTGCAGCATGCAGCGTAAATACTGTTCCAGAGTTTGATTGGTCCTCTCGGTTTGTCCGTCGGTCTGAGGGTGGTGACTGGTCGATAGTCTCACATCAATTTGAGCCGACCGACAGCAACTTCGCCAAAAATGAGAAATAAATTGACTACCTCGATCCGAAATTAGAACCGAAGGAAAACCGTGCAGTCGGACGATGTTTTCGAGAAATTCTCGGGCCAGAGTTGCTGCTGTTGGCAAGCCTTTGAGCGGAATGAAATGCGCCATCTTGGAGAATAAGTCCACGATTACGAGAATCGTATTGTATCCGGAGCATGAAGGTAGATCGGTGATGAAGTCCATAGAAAGCGTATGCCAAGGGCGAGGTGGGATGTCAATAGGGCGTAAGAGGCCTGCTGGTCTTTCCTTTTGACTCTTGTTTTGGGCGCATACTCCACAGGACATTATAAAGTCTCTGATATCTTTTTTCCAAGACGGCCACCAGAAGTAGCGCTTGATCTTTTCTGAGGTCTTGGCTATACCGGGATGACCTTCCATTAAAGAGTCGTGATAACAAGAGATTACTTTTTTCTGTAAATCTGTGCTGGGTAGGTATAATCGTTCTTGGAAATACAATAAGTTGTCCTTTACTGCAAAGTCCTTTCCCTGCAGATGCCAATTCTGTATCTCTGCTGGAGTTACAAGTTGCCTGGCTTTATCCTTAACTTCCTCTATGGATTCTGTGGCGATTACACCCAGAATTCTTTGTTCGGGAATGATTGGTACAGGTTTAGGGTTGACCAAGTGTTCTTCCACTCCCATCCGAGAAAGGGCATCGGCTTTACCGTTCTTTGTACCAGGTCGATAGGTAATTATGAAGTCAAACTCGGCAAAGAATAATGCCCAACGGAGTTGTCTAGAGGATTGGGCTTTTGCGGTCTTCAAATATTGCAGGTTTCGGTGATCCGTAATCACAGTAACGGTGTGTCGGGCCCCCAGCAGATAATGCCGCCAAGCCTTAAAGGCAGACTTGATAGCCAGAAGTTCCTTGTCAGTAATCGTGTAATTGATTTCAGGAGGCGAGAATTTGCGGGACCAAAATGCCACGGGATGCAACTGATTGGTTACCGGGTCCTTTTGTGATAGAACTGCCCCCATGGCAAGGCTTGAAGCATCAGTTTCCACGATGTAGGGGAGTTCGGGGCGAGGGTGTTTTAAGATTGGTGCAGAGATAAATTTAGTCTTCAAATCCTGGAAAGCTTGTTCCGCCTCGGTAGACCATTCAAAACGTTTGTTTTTCTTTAACAAGGCATTGATGGGCTGGACTATTCGAGAGAATTCGGGGATAAACCTGCGGTAAAAGTTAGCAAAGCCTAACATGCTTTGCACACCTTTTACGGAGGATGGTGATGGCCATTTGAGAACTGCATCGACCTTCTTTGAATCCATCCGCACTCCGCCAGGTGATAATATGAATCCCAAGAATTCAACTTCAGTCACGTTGAAAACACATTTTTCCAACTTAGCGAAAAGTTTGTGTTGACGCAATCTTTCGAGGACCATTTTCACATGTTTCCGATGTTCAGATTCCGATGAAGAATAAACAAGGATGTCGTCAATGTAAACAACAACACATACATCTATGAGCTCTCTGAGGACATCGTTCATAAAATATTGAAAGGCGGCCGGGGCATTGCAAAGTCCGAAGGGCATGACCTGATATTCAAATAGCCCATACTTGGTGCGGAAGGCCGTCTTCCATTCATCGCCCTCTTTTACTCGTACCAAGTGGTAAGCTCCTCTAAGATCCAGCTTTGTATATATGCATGCTTTTCTGACTTGGTCCAGGAGTTCAGGGATCAAAGGTAACGGATATCTATTCTTAACGGTGATCTGGTTCAGGGAGCGATAATCGATACAAGTTCTAAGGTCTCCTTCCTTTTTTGGAACGAAGAACAAAGCTGAAGAAGCAGGGGACTTGGAAGGACGAATAAACCCATTTGCCAGGTATTGATCCAGGTATTGTCGAAGGTGAAGGTTCTCAGGCTCGGTGAGGGCATAAATTCTACTACAAGGAGGAGTAGATCCAGGTATCAGGTCTATCTGGCAGTCATAAGACCTATGAGGAGGTAGAGAGTTAGCCTGATCCTTCCGGAAAACATCTTGGTATTCTAGGTATTCGGGAGGTAACTGTGGAGTCTCTGAAGGAATTGCGGCCAGTGCAACACCAGGTGGAGGGTG
Source organism: Ambystoma mexicanum (assembly GCF_040938575.1). NCBI lineage: Eukaryota > Metazoa > Chordata > Amphibia > Caudata > Ambystomatidae > Ambystoma > Ambystoma mexicanum. The sequence goes on from NC_090932.1 coordinate 1,267,642,697, forward strand.
ACAAGTAGAGACACATTCTGGAAACTGGACCGTTCTTGCTCGCCAATCGATCAGAGGATTGTGTTTCTCTAACCAAGGTATTCCTAGAATAATCTGAAACTGAGGGGCCTTGATCACATCGAACACGATCTTCTCATGGTGTCCATCTTGACTTACTAGCATCACCTCTTGAGTGGTATGCGTTACTGGCCCGGAGGCTATCTCCGTACCATCCACCGTAGTAATGACGTCCTTTACAGCCTTGGGACAAAGAGTTAGATTCATCCTCAAAACCATTTCATGATCCACATAATTGCCGATGGCACCGCTGTCGACGTAAGCTTCAATTGCATGTAATCGATCCGGATTATCAGGGCTAATGAGGACCATAGGTATCACGAAATGCGAGGTCACGGAACTGGTTTTCACGCTCGGCAAGAGGACCTCTATTCTTGTCGGGCGAGGTCGTTTCCCTGCTCAGAGTTTGTAACTTTGGTAACTGCAGCTCCTACTGCCTTCTTGGCAGGTTTCACCGGACAGTCTCGAAGAAAGTGCCCTGAGTTTCCGCAATATAGGCATAATTGCAACTGTTTCCTCCTTTCCCGCTCCCTTTGTGTTAGAGGACCTTTCAGACCCCCTATTTGCATGGGTTCCCCGGAGTCTACTCCTTTGGAAGGAGTTGGCGGTTTGGAAAATACTCGAGCATCAAACTTGGAACGATCGGCCTTCCTGTTCTGCAGCCTGTGATCTATTTGAACGACCAAGTCTATATAATCCGAACAGTCTTGTGGGGGATTCACTACTTGGGCTAAAACGTCTTTGAGCTCTCCACGTAGACCTCTATAAAACAGCGTAATCCTTTTGTCCTCAGGCCATTGAGTTTCCACTATTAGTCTATTGAAAGATGCAATATAAGCCAAAAGGTCTTGATTACCCTGTCGCAACGAAAGAAGCTCATTGTCCAAGGCCTGCCCCTGTGAATGTCTTGCGAACAGTTTTTCCATACTAAGCTGAAAGGCTTGAAAATCATGGAGAACCGGATCATCTTGATTAACTAGAGGGATCGACCAGTCTGCCGCATTGCCACTAAGGTACGAAAGTACAAAAGCTACTTTTGCTTGATCAGTTGGAAAGGCTGCTGGCCGGCATAAGAAGTGCAACCGGCACTGATTGATAAATACTGCAAACCTCTTTGGGTCACCAGAAAATCGTTCGGGCGGAGCCAGAGGTACATTCCCAGGTAGGTTGATCTGCACTGGATTCATAGAGGATGTTGAAGGAAGATTTGCCCCTGATGCGGGTAACGGGGTCTGTCCGGCTTGTGACTGTAGCACTTGTCTAGCAAGATTGTCTGTTCTCTCCTTGGAAATAATTAGTTCCCTTCTTAGAGCATTCGTTTCCTAACGAGCTGCATGCACTTCTGCCCTTAGTTCCCCAAGTAACCGGGCTAGGGGGTCAGTATCCGAGGTTTCCATAGCGCCTGGGCGAGAGTTTTGCGGTAGGCTTTGCGTTCTGTAACGCTCACCTGATTCTCGCAGAGGCGCCGGTCTTGACTGGGCGACTACCGTATCTTCAAAGGTGATGTGTAGCACCCGGTTGGCTCTTTGGGCTGGACCTCTGTGCACTGTATGCCTGACGTGTAGAGTAAGATGTCTGCAGATAGAAAATATGGGGTTAATGAACTGGGGTTATTGGGGTGTCCCTATCTCTTTCCTCTTCTCCTCTCCTGTAGACCCCCAAAGGTTAACGCTCTCACCTTAGGTAAGTGAATGCCGAGCTCTCCATCTGCCTCGGGGCAGGGTGCTGTAACCAGTTTCTTCACTGGATAGGTAGCGCAGGCCTCTTGACTTCAGAGGACTGCTGTCCGTCGTTTACTGAACGAACGGTAAGTTTCGAGTCATTCAAATGTCTTTAAAGTCTTTAGTAATGATGTCTCTTGTTTTGCAGGGTTCCGGCGATGGCGGATGACGGGCTGAAGTGAGTTGAAGATGGAGCCCGTGTGATGAATAGAAGCGCCTGGAAGCACGTAAGTAAGCGCTTGTTGCCTGCTTCACTATGCGCTCTAACTGTCTTTTTATTTTGCAGGTACGAGTTCGGAGCGGCTGCAGGGTGCCGGAATACCCACTGGATTAGATGTGGAAAGGAGTAATGGCACGTGAGTATTAAAGTTCCCCAATGTCTTTAAACGCACCTTGTTTTGTCTTTCAGATGCGGGATGCAGCGCCAAAGGCCTCCGGAGCGTGCGAAGAGTTGGTAAACCTTTGTCTTTCAGATGCCGGAATGCAGTGTGAAGACCTCCGGAGCGCACGAAGAGTAGGTAAGCCTTTGCCTTTCAGATGCTGGAATGCTAACCTGTTCTTTCTTGTCTTTATAGGTGTTGCTGAAGACTGGATTCAGGATGGTAAGCCTTTTTCCTTAGGCCCAGGACCGGATGCAGAAGACACGATGAGCGTTCTGCTGCAGAGGTTGCAGAATAACGCAAAGCAAGATTCATCCACCGGGTGTGGTTTAAATAGCCTCCTGTAGTGCTTAGGTGTCTCCTTCCACAGCCACGCCTAAGTAAGAAAAGAGTTCCTGGTAAGAAAAGAGTTCCTGCCTTCCAGAAGAGTTCCAGTGTTCTGAATCTAGGGAGTGGCTCCAGCCCCACCCAACAGGAAAAGTAGTTCCAAACAGAAGAGGATCAGAGGCTCAACTGGCAGGCAAGTAAGCAGCATGGTCTGCTGAAGGTAAGTCCACCCAAGCATTATGAGCCCGGCGCTTCCAGCGCTGGGACTGGGCATATTTATGAGCCTGGTGCCACTGGCGCCAGGACTGGGTCCAAAAGGTCCCAATTGGGACTGGTTGGCACTCGGAACCTGGGTTATGGATCTGCTTCCAAGGGAGTTGGGAAAACCCTGACCTTTTGGAAGCAGAGATCATGACAATAGCAACGTACCGGCACCCTTTCCGGACCGCCAAACTGAGAGTCTGCCGGTATGGGCACGGAACACCCGGCATGGCTGACCTGCTGGGAGTTCAGGCCCTTACTAACATGCTTTTCCCTGAAGCACTGGCACTGTTACTAACGCTGCCAGGGCTTCAGGTTCCCCATTCCCATGGAGTCCTACATGGGAATGGAAAATAACTGTTCTGCCGCCACTCATGACATCCCGGTGTAACTGGGATGTCAGGTGGCGGAAACAGTGTTACAGGATTGGCGGTAGCCTGCCGCCTACTGGCGGGTTTTACTGCCGACCCCGTAATGAGGCCCAGAATCTGTTGCCAATCTGTAGTATTAACGCAGGGCTAAGGATGGCTGGGTTAGTGAGGAGACTCCATGGGAGAGGAGAGGGACAGGGATGGCCCTAGCACTAATTCCCAAACCCCTACTCCAGCCAGTGCCTTGGGTTGAACCATCTGCCTACCTCCATCCAGAGGTAAATGTATTGAACAGTCACAAAAGACCTTAGGCTGTGCTTCATTAAAAATACTTGGAACTTTCTGGTGAGTCTTTGAGGCTATCTGTGACACTGTATTGCTCTCCTCTGAAAAGTGCACGGAACTACCATAAATCACCAATGCAATTATAGAGCAAATACTTCAACCCCAAAAAAAACAGACACACAATAACTCACAGCCACGCACGCTTTAGAAGATAATCAGCTCTTTACGGCTATTTATTCAAAGATTACAAGTACATAGAAATAACTCATAAAACTAACATGGACATAGATCACAGAAAAAATAAAGAAGTCAAAGAAAGAATACATCACTGTGAGCGTATTATCATTCTTCATCTCGCCCATTTACGGCTGGAAGACCCCGAGGACAGCCAGGACGAGAGTGCCACAGCTCACAGGAAGGCCAGACGGAGCGTCCTTCTCTGGCTGAAGTCTCACCTGACCCCTCCAGGTTTCTGCCTATATAGGCACTCCAAAAAAAGGAGTTAATTCTCGAACCTTCAGGAATTGCACCTGCGCAGTTGAGGGACAGCCGTCGGTTGCCAGCTGGGTCAATCGAGAGCTCCCCCCCAAGGAATGCAGGGCCTCCCTGTGTCACAATCACTCCCGGATTCAGTCGGTTCCACACCGCTTTCCCAAGTGTCCCTTAAGCCCTCCTGCTCACCTGCAGTCTCCTCTTCTGCTGGGAGTCCAAATCTCCGAATCCTTAAGGTCTCTTCTCTGGAATGCAGATGGGGTCTGCCTCGAGAGGAAGCCACCCTGCCCCTCTAACTCGGGGCCTAGGGGGGCCCCCGAACCGGGGCAGACCAGTGAAGGGGAAAAAGCCCACAGGCACAAAAAACCCCTTCCTTGTTGGGTATGGTGACAGGATGCCGACAGAATACCAGATCGGAATTATTGGAATGGATCAAATGAACAAAACTCCACTGGGGGAGTAGTAGGGGAGAGGCGAAAGAAAGGGAAAAGGTGAGAGCCTAAGGAAGCGAAAACCGGAGGACTGAAATGGGATAGGGAAGCCAGAGAGGAACGAGAGAAGCCGGGGAGGCAAGGCAAGACGGACAAAATCACTGGAGAAGGAAGAGGATAGCAAGGCTCAGAAGAAAGGACTGAAGCGTACCAACCCGGAAGCCTAACGCGAATAGGTTGCAACGCGCGGACTTCCGGGTTGGCGCTCGTAATAAAGGACGCCGCTGGTCAGAAGGCGGAAAGCTAGACCGCTGCTGGAGAACGCACAGCGGCGTAATGGCTTTCTCAATGGCCGCTCCAGCGCCAGCGTCTCCACAGCTGCCAGCGACCGCCGTGCGTGACAGTATGCCCCCCTCCAGATCCGAACCCTCCGGGTTTTCCCGGATGTGTCCGGTAAAAACGCTTGACCAGTTGAGGAGCATGTACATACGACCTGGGTTCCCAAGAATCCTCGGAACTGGGATAGTTCTTCCAAGACACAAGATATTCCAATCTGCCCCTGCGATATCTGGAATCTAAGATGGCAGAAACCTCGTATTCTTCTGGTATAGACTTGGGATTACCCAATATCCCTGTGGTCTTCCTAACAGGGGTGCCTGGATCAACTGGACGGAGAAGGGAGGAGTGAAAGACCGGGTGTACTCGAGACAGGGACTTGGGGAGTTGTAATTTGTACGCCACTGGGTTAATTCTCTTGATTATTCTGAAGGGTCCGATAAACCGGGGGGTTAGTTTGGTCGGGTGTACCCATCTGGGCAAGTATTTAGTAGATAACCAGACCCGATCGCCCTCCTGCCAATCGGGACCTGGTAAACGACCTCGATCAGACAAATCCTTATACCTGCGTCTGGCAGATACTAAACTTTGTTGGGCGGTAGTGTGGGCTGTGGTTATTTGGTCTAAGGTGGATTCAATGGTGGGTATATTAGTGGGTGAGGAAAAAACCGGAAGAATACTGCGAGGGTGGAAGCCATAGGAACAAAAAAAATGGCTGAGTCACGTTGACGAGTGTACCGCGTTGTTATATGCGAATTCTGCGGTGGGCAAAAGGCTCACCCAATTGTCCTGATTCTTATTGACATAACATCGGAGGTATTGCTGAAGGGATGCATTGAGGCGTTCTGTCTGACCATTAGTCTGAGGATGGAAGCCTGATGACAAAGCCCTCTTAATATCTAATCGTTGATATAGGGCGCCCCAAAATCGGGAGGTATACTGACTACCCCTGTCAGAAATGATCTTATCGGGCAGACCGTGGAGCCTAAAGATATCCCTAAGGAAAACTTCAGCCATCTCGGTGGCGGACGGCACTCCTTGCAGTGCTGTGAAATGGGCCAGCTTGGTGAAGGTATCAATGGTAACCATGAGACAGGTCAAACCCTGGGATCGGGGCAGGTCTACTATAAAGTCAGTGGATATTTGGGACCATGGCCGGCTTGGCAAGTCCGGTTGCATCAGCAACCCATAGGGTTTGTGGGTGGAGTTCTTATTCTGGGCGCAAACCATACACGTTCTACAGTGTTGCTTTACGTCGAGAGAAAGCGAAGGCCAAAAAAAAGAGCGAGAGATTAACTCTATGGTACCTCGGACACCCCTATGTCCGGCGGTAACATGGTTATGGCCCCATTCCAGAACCTTAAGCTGTAAGGACCTAGAGGGTATGTATAAACGTTGTCCCACCAGTAAAAGACCTTTAGACCAACGAAGGTGAGGATGTAAGTCACCCGGCACAGTGGTTGCCAAATCGGGTTGGGTTGCCATTTTAACCTCTTGAAGAAACGAAGAGACTATCCCCACTATTCTGTTCCGGGGAAACATAGGGTGACTTAATGAAGGAGAATGGTGTTCGAAAGTCTGACGCCTAGACAGGGCGTCTGCCAGGCTGTTTTGGGTGCCTGGAATGTAGGTTATAGCAAAGTCATACTGGCTGAAGAAATGCGCCCAGCGAACCTGCCTTGAGTTGACACATTCCATATTTCTGAGAATCCTCAAGTTTTTATGATCAGTACGTAAAGTAAATGGATGTGCTCCGCCTTGAAGCAGGTGTCTCCACTCTTCACAAGCCACCTTAAGAGCCAGAAGTTCCTTTTTGATAACGGAGTCGTTCTGTTGACTTGCGGAAAGGGTCTTAGAAAGATAAGCAACAGGATGTTCCTGTTCCTCCTTGAGTTGAAGAAGTACCGCTCCCAAGGCGTTAGCGGAGGCATCAGCCTCTACTATAAAGGGCTGGTTCTGATTGGGTTGAGATAGAATGGGAGCGGAACAGAATCTCCTCTTTAAATCAATAAAGGCTTGATCCGCTGGTTCAGACCAGTGAAACGGCTTGGCATCCTTCTTAAGTAATGAGGTAATGGGCAGCACTATCTGTGAAAAATGTCCGATGAATTTCCTATAGAAGTTGGCTAGTCCCAGGAACCGTTGGACTTCTTTCAAAGAAGTGGGTGGGGGCCAGTCTAGGATGGCAGACACTTTCCTTGGATCCATGGTTATGCCTTCCTGGGATAAGATATAACCCAAGTAAGGAACGGAAGACATATTAAATAGGCACTTCTCAGGTTTAACTAATAGGTGTTGAGACTGTAGTCGATGTACGACTGTCTGAAGGTGCTGTCATGATCTCTGCTTCCAAAAGGTCAGGGTTTTCCCAACTCCCTTGGAAGCAGATCCATAACCCAGGTTCCGAGTGCCAACCAGTCCCAATTGGGACCTTTTGGACCCAGTCCTGGCGCCAGTGGCACCAGGCTCATAAATATGCTCAGTCCCAGCGCTGGAAGCGCCGGGCTCATAATGCTTGGGTGGACTTACCTTCAGCAGACCATGCTGCTTACTTGCCTGCCAGTTGAGCCTCTGATCCTCTTCTGTTTGGAACTACTTTTCCTGTTGGGTGGGGCTGGAGCCACTCCCTAGATTCAGAACACTGGAACTCTTCTGGAAGGCAGGAACTCTTTTCTTACCAGGAACTCTTTTCTTACTTAGGCGTGGCTGTGGAAGGAGACACCTAAGCACTACAGGAGGCTATTTAAACCACACCCGGTGGATGAATCTTGCTTTGCGTTATTCTGCAACCTCTGCAGCAGAACGCTCATCGTGTCTTCTGCATCCGGTCCTGGGCCTAAGGAAAAAGGCTTACCATCCTGAATCCAGTCTTCAGCAACACCTATAAAGACAAGAAAGAACAGGTTAGCATTCCGGCATCTGAAAGGCAAAGGCTTACCATCCTGAATCCAGTCTTCAGCAACACCTATAAAGACAAGAAAGAACAGGTTAGCATTCCGGCATCTAAAAGACAAAAGTTTACCAACTCTTCGCACGCTCCGGAGGCCTTCGGCGCTGCATCCCGCATCTGAAAGACAAAAAAAGGTGCGTTTAAAGACATTGGGGAACTTTAATACTCACGTGCCATTACTCCTTTCCACATCTAATCCAGTGGGTATTCCGGCACCCTGCAGCCGCTCCGAACTCGTACCTGCAAAATAAAAAGACAGTTAGAGCGCATAGTGAAGCAGGCAACAAGCGCTTACTTACGTGCTTCCAGGCGCTTCTATTCATCACACGGGCTCCATCTTCAACTCACTTCAGCCCGTCATGCGCCATCGCCGGAACCCTGCAAAACAAGAGACATCATTACTAAAGACTTTAAAGACATTTGAATGACTCGAAACTTACCGTTCGTGCAGTAAACGACGGACAGCAGTCCTCTGAAGTCAAGAGGCCTGCGCTACCTATCCAGTGAAGAAACTGGTTACAGCACCCTGCCCCGAGGCAGATGGAGAGCTCGGCATTCACTTACCTAAGGTGAGAGCGTTAACCTTTGGGGGTCTACAGGAGAGGAGAAGAGGAAAGAGATAGGGACACCCCAATAACCCCAGTTCATTAACCCCATATTTTCTATCTGCAGACATCTTACTCTACACGTCAGGCATACAGTGCACAGAGGTCCAGCCCAAAGAGCCAACCGGGTGCTACACATCACCTTTGAAGATACGGTAGTCGCCCAGTCAAGACCGGCGCCTCTGCGAGAATCAGGTGAGCGTTACAGAACGAAAAGCCTACCGCAAAACTCTCGCCCAGGCGCTATGGAAACCTCGGATACTGACCCCTTAGCCCGGTTACTTGGGGAACTAAGGGCAGAAGTGCATGCAGCTCGTCAGGAAACGAATGCTCTAAGAAGGGAACTAATTATTTCCAAGGAGAGAACAGACAATCTTGCTAGAGAAATGCTACAGTCACAAGCCGGACAGACCCCGTTACCCGCATCAGGGGCAAATCTTCCTTCAACATCCTCTATGAATCCAGTGCAGATCAACCTACCTGGGAATGTACCTCTGGCTCCGCCCGAACGATTTTCTGGTGACCCAAAGAGGTTTGCAGTATTTATCAATCAGTGCCGGTTGCACTTCTTATGCCGGCCAGCAGCCTTTCCAACTGATCAAGCAAAAGTAGCTTTTGTACTTTCGTACCTTAGTGGCAATGCGGCAGACTGGTCGATCCCTCTAGTTAATCAAGATGATCCGGTTCTCCATGATTTTCAAGCCTTTCAGCTTAGTATGGAAAAACTGTTCGCAAGACATTCACAGGGGCAGGCCTTGGACAATGAGCTTCTTTCGTTGCGACAGGGTAATCAAGACCTTTTGGCTTATATTGCATCTTTCAATAGACTAATAGTGGAAACTCAATGGCCTGAGGACAAAAGGATTACGCTGTTTTATAGAGGTCTACGTGGAGAGCTCAAAGACGTTTTAGCCCAAGTAGTGAATCCCCCACAAGACTGTTCGGATTATATAGACTTGGTCGTTCAAATAGATCACAGGCTGCAGAACAGGAAGGCCGATCGTTCCAAGTTTGATGCTCGAGTATTTTCCAAACCGCCAACTCCTTCCAAAGGAGTAGACTCCGGGGAACCCATGCAAATAGGGGGTCTGAAAGGTCCTCTAACACAAAGGGAGCGGGAAAGGAGGAAACAGTTGCAATTATGCCTATATTGCGGAAACTCAGGGCACTTTCTTCGAGACTGTCCGGTGAAACCTGCCAAGAAGGCAGTAGGAGCTGCAGTTACCAAAGTTACAAACTCTGAGCAGGGAAACGACCTCGCCCGACAAGAATAGAGGTCCTCTTGCCGAGCGTGAAAACCAGTTCCGTGACCTCGCATTTCGTGATACCTATGAACCTCATTAGCCCTGATAATCCGGATCGATTACATGCAATTGAAGCTTACGTCGACAGCGGTGCCATCGGCAATTATGTGGATCATGAAATGGTTTTGAGGATGAATCTAACTCTTTGTCCCAAGGCTGTAAAGGACGTCATTACTACGGTGGATGGTACGGAGATAGCCTCCGGGCCAGTAACGCATACCACTCAAGAGGTGACGCTAGTAAGTCAAGATGGACACCATGAGAAGATCGTGTTCGATGTGATCAAGGCCCCTCAGTTTCAGATTATTCTAGGAATACCTTGGTTAGAGAAACACAATCCTCTGATCGATTGGCGAGCAAGAACGGTCCAGTTTCCAGAATGTGTCTCTACTTGTCACCCTCCACCTGGTGTTGCACTGGCCGCAATTTCTTCAGAGACTCCCCAGTTACCTCCCGAATACCTAGAATACCAAGATGTTTTCCGGAAGGATCAGGCTAACTCTCTACCTCCTCATAGGTCTTATGACTGCCAGATAGACCTGATACCTGGATCTACTCCTCCTTGTAGTAGAATTTATGCCCTCACCGAGCCTGAGAACCTTCACCTTCGACAATACCTGGATCAATACCTGGCAAATGGGTTTATTCGTCCTTCCAAGTCCCCTGCTTCTTCAGCTTTGTTCTTCGTTCCAAAAAAGGAAGGAGACCTTAGAACTTGTATCGATTATCGCTCCCTGAACCAGATCACCGTTAAGAATAGATATCCGTTACCTTTGATCCCTGAACTCCTGGACCAAGTCAGAAAAGCATGCATATATACAAAGCTGGATCTTAGAGGAGCTTACCACTTGGTACGAGTAAAAGAGGGCGATGAATGGAAGACGGCCTTCCGCACCAAGTATGGGCTATTTGAATATCAGGTCATGCCCTTCGGACTTTGCAATGCCCCGGCCGCCTTTCAATATTTTATGAACGATGTCCTCAGAGAGCTCATAGATGTATGTGTTGTTGTTTACATTGACGACATCCTCGTTTATTCTTCATCGGAATCTGAACATCGGAAACACGTGAAAATGGTCCTCGAAAGATTGCGTCAACACAAACTTTTCGCTAAATTGGAAAAATGTGTTTTCAACGTGACTGAAGTTGAATTCTTGGGATTCATATTATCACCTGGCGGAGTGCGTATGGATTCAAAGAAGGTCGATGCAGTTCTCAAATGGCCATCACCATCCTCCGTAAAAGGTGTGCAAAGCATGTTAGGCTTCGCTAACTTTTACCGCAGGTTTATCCCCGAATTCTCTCGAATAGTCCAGCCCATCACTGCCTTGTTAAAGAAAAACAAACGTTTTGAATGGTCTACCGAGGCGGAACAAGCTTTCCAGGATTTGAAGACTAAATTTATCTCTGCACCAATCTTAAAACACCCTCGCCCCGAACTCCCCTACATCGTGGAAACTGATGCTTCAAGCCTTGCCATGGGGGCAGTTCTATCACAAAAGGACCCGGTAACCGATCGGTTGCATCCCGTGGCATTTTGGTCCCGCAAATTCTCGCCTCCTGAAATCAATTACACGATTACTGACAAGGAACTTCTGGCTATCAAGTCTGCCTTTAAGGCTTGGCGGCATTATCTGCTGGGGGCCCGACACACCGTTACTGTGATTACGGATCACCGAAACCTGCAATATTTGAAGACCGCAAAAGCCCAATCCTCTAGACAACTCCGTTGGGCATTATTCTTTGCCGAGTTTGACTTCATAATTACCTATCGACCTGGTACAAAGAACGGTAAAGCCGATGCCCTTTCTCGGATGGGAGTGGAAGAACACTTGGTCAACCCTAAACCTGTACCAATCATTCCCGAACAAAGAATTCTGGGTGTAATCGCCACAGAATCCATAGAGGAAGTTAAGGATAAAGCCAGGCAACTTGTAACTCCAGCAGACATACAGAATTGGCATCTGCAGGGAAAGGACTTTGCAGTAAAGGACAACTTATTGTATTTCCAAGAACGATTATACCTACCCAGCACAGATTTACAGAAAAAAGTAATCTCTTGTTATCACGACTCTTTAATGGAAGGTCATCCCGGTATAGCCAAGACCTCAGAAAAGATCAAGCGCTACTTCTGGTGGCCGTCTTGGAAAAAAGATATCAGAGTCTTTATAATGTCCTGTGGAGTATGCGCCCAAAACAAGAGTCAAAAGGAAAGACCAGCAGGCCTCTTACGCCCTATTGACATCCCACCTCGCCCTTGGCATACGCTTTCTATGGACTTCATCACCGATCTACCTCCATGCTCCGGATACAATACGATTCTAGTAATCGTGGACTTATTCTCCAAGATGGCGCATTTCATTCCGCTCAAAGGCTTGCCAACAGCAGCAACTCTGGCCCGAGAATTTCTCGAAAACATCGTCCGACTGCACGGTTTTCCTTCGGTTCTAATTTCGGATCGAGGTAGTCAATTTATTTCTCATTTTTGGCGAAGTTGCTGTCGGTCGGCTCAAATTGATGTGAGACTATCGACCAGTCACCACCCTCAGACCGACGGACAAACCGAGAGGACCAATCAAACTCTGGAACAGTATTTACGCTGCATGCTGCAACAAACTGAAAAAACTTGGAAAGATATCCTTTGGATAGCCGAGTATGCCTACAATAACTCTGTCCATTCGGGAACTGGGAAAACCCCGTTTTTTCTTTTGTACGGCAGTCACCCTCGAACCTCGGAGTTGGATCCCCTCCAAGATCTTGAAACACCAGCAGTAGACTACCTGCATTCTACAATCACCCAATCCTTTAAGGAAGCTGTTTCTCACCTTCAAAGGGCTAAAGAACAATACAAGAAAGGAGCAGATCAACATCGGAAGGAAGCCCCTCACTATCAAGTAGGGGATCAAGTCTGGTTATCCACCAAATATCTATCTCTAAAAGGGCCACGCACATTCAACCCAAGATACCTTGGTCCCTATTCCATCACTACCATAGTAAACCCAGTAGCGGTCAAGTTGGACTTGCCCCCGCACATGAAGATACATCCGGTCTTCCACGTCTCTCTATTAAAACCCGTGCAACCTCAAACCCGACTAACCAAATCTCCAAAACCTATCCTAGTGGATGGAGAACTCGAGTTTGAAGTCAAAAGCATTCTGGACTCCAAGATCTCCAAATCTAAACTATTCTACCTAATTGACTGGAAAGGCTACGGCCCCCAAGAGAGATCCTGGGAACCTGCTGAATATGTCCACGCTCCTCGCCTAATCAAAAGATTTCACCGAACATTTCCTGACAAGCCAAAACCCCCGGAGAAGCCCGGTTTGGGAGGGGCCTTGAGGGGGGGTACTGTCATGATCTCTGCTTCCAAAAGGTCAGGGTTTTCCCAACTCCCTTGGAAGCAGATCCATAACCCAGGTTCCGAGTGCCAACCAGTCCCAATTGGGACCTTTTGGACCCAGTCCTGGCGCCAGTGGCACCAGGCTCATAAATATGCTCAGTCCCAGCGCTGGAAGCGCCGGGCTCATAATGCTTGGGTGGATTTACCTTCAGCAGACCATGCTGCTTACTTGCCTGCCAGTTGAGCCTCTGATCCTCTTCTGTTTGGAACTACTTTTCCTGTTGGGTGGGGCTGGAGCCACTCCCTAGATTCAGAACACTGGAACTCTTCTGGAAGGCAGGAACTCTTTTCTTACCAGGAACTCTTTTCTTACTTAGGCGTGGCTGTGGAAGGAGACACCTAAGCACTACAGGAGGCTATTTAAACCACACCCGGTGGATGAATCTTGCTTTGCGTTATTCTGCAACCTCTGCAGCAGAACGCTCATCGTGTCTTCTGCATCCGGTCCTGGGCCTAAGGAAAAAGGCTTACCATCCTGAATCCAGTCTTCAGCAACACCTATAAAGACAAGAAAGAACAGGTTAGCATTCCGGCATCTGAAAGGCAAAGGCTTACCATCCTGAATCCAGTCTTCAGCAACACCTATAAAGACAAGAAAGAACAGGTTAGCATTCCGGCATCTAAAAGACAAAAGTTTACCAACTCTTCGCACGCTCCGGAGGCCTTCGGCGCTGCATCCCGCATCTGAAAGACAAAACAAGGTGCGTTTAAAGACATTGGGGAACTTTAATACTCACGTGCCATTACTCCTTTCCACATCTAATCCAGTGGGTATTCCGGCACCCTGCAGCCGCTCCGAACTCGTACCTGCAAAATAAAAAGACAGTTAGAGCGCATCGTGAAGCAGGCAAAAAGCGCTTACTTACGTGCTTCCAGGCGCTTCTATTCATCACACGGGCTCCATCTTCAACTCACTTCAGCCGTCATCCGCCATCGCCGGAACCCTGCAAAACAAGAGACATCATTACTAAAGACTTTAAAGACATTTGAATGACTCGAAACTTACCGTTCGTGCAGTAAACGACGGACAGCAGTCCTCTGAAGTCAAGAGGCCTGCGCTACCTATCCAGTGAAGAAACTGGTTACAGCACCCTGCCCCGAGGCAGATGGAGAGCTCGGCATTCACTTACCTAAGGTGAGAGCGTTAACCTTTGGGGGTCTACAGGAGAGGAGAAGAGGAAAGAGATAGGGACACCCCAATAACCCCAGTTCATTAACCCCATATTTTCTATCTGCAGACATCTTACTCTACACGTCAGGCATACAGTGCACAGAGGTCCAGCCCAAAGAGCCAACCGGGTGCTACACATCACCTTTGAAGATACGGTAGTCGCCCAGTCAAGACCGGCGCCTCTGCGAGAATCAGGTGAGCGTTACAGGTGCGATGTATGTTCGGAGGAGGATTTTGAAAAAACCAAGATGTCATCGAGGTATACTATGACACAGAGGTATAATAGGTCAGAAAACAGGCGATCCATGAAACGCTGGAATATGGCCGGGGCGTTAACCAAGCCAAATGGCATCACTCGATACTCAAAAAGGCCAAACGGTGTCCGAAAGGCCGTCTTCCATTCATCCCCGTCCTTTATCCGGAGAAGGTGATAGGCACTCCGGAGGTCTAATTTAGAGAAGACGGTTGAACCCTGGACTGCTTCCAATATGTCTGCTATCAAAGGCATTGGATAACGGTCGCGGACTGTGACCTTGTTGAGCCCCCGATAGTCAATGCATGGTCTTAACTCCGAGGAATCCCTCTTGGGAATGAAGAAAAAAGAGGCTCCAGCCGGTGATTTGGAGGGACGGATGAGGCCATTGGTCAGATGGGAATCCAAGTAGTTGCGAAGTGCCCTCTTCTCCAATAGAGACAAGGAAAACATGCGACTGAACGGAACCAGGGCATCTGGCACCAGCTCAATGGCACAGTCTTCCGGCCTATGCGGAGGGAGATCCAAGACAGAATTGTCTTTAAAGACTTCCTTGAACTTAGCCAATTCAGGGGGAATCTTACATATTTCATATACTCCTTCTTGTTGGGGGGTAAGGACTTGTACCAGATCTTCTGAAACATGTAGTAAACAGTTTTGTTTACAATATGAGGAGGTAAAGGCCAGGGTGTTCTGTGCCCAGTCAATGAGCGGGTTATGCCTCCTCAGCCAGGGAATTCCGAGGATTACTGGAAAATGGGCTGCTCGAATTAGATCAAATTGTATCTGTTCCGAATGTTGGGGAATGCAAGCCTTCAAAGATACAGTGGAATGGGTGATAGGCCCTGATGAAAGCGGAGAACCATCAACTCCTTCCACCTTCTGGACTTCTTCCCGTTTCAACAGAGGAAGACCTTGTTTGTGCGCCCACTCGGTATCCATAAATACTCCGGCGGCGCCACAATCCAGTAGAGCCATGGTGGTAAGGACTTCTGTCGGGGTTTCCAACTGGATGGGAACAGCCATAAGGCGGGAGTCCATGGTGGTTGGATGAGAAGCTACAGTCACTGTAACATAGGGACTTGCGGTCTGACCTCGGTTACTCGTCCCCTTTAGTTCCGAGGTCGTTCGTTTCCCGGGCGTCTAGGCGGGACTTCATGACAGTTCCGAAGCAAGTGGGTACCGGATCCACAATACATGCAGAGGCCCGCATCCCTCCGGCATCTTCTCTCTTCAGGTGTCAAAGGGGATCGGGCGGACCCTACTTGCATCGGTTCCTCCTTATTACTTGAGTGAGACAGGGAGGGCATCGGGTAGGCACTTGGTAGAGGAGCGACGGATGCTTTCTGTTTCTTCCTTTCCGCCTTGCGTTCACCGAGGCGGTAGTCAATCTGTGTTACGATGGAGAATAAGTCCGACAGGGTAGTAGGACGGGCTATCCTGGCCAGCTCAACCTTTATCTCCTCCTTCAATCCTCGACGGAATATCGTATACTGGGCCCTTTCTGGCCAACCTGCCTCAGAGGCCAAACGTTTAAAGGTGGAGATGTATGTCAGCAGGTCACTGGAACCCTGTTGTACATCCAAGAGTTCTTCTGCAGCCACATGTGTGATCTCGGGTTGTTCAAAAGTCTGGCGCAATAAGGTAAAAAAAAACCCATAATCTCTGATAATAGGGTTATTGTTGGTCACTAGGGGGGTGGCCCAAGCTAAGGCATTTCCTATCATGTTAGATATCATGTACCCCACCTTGGCGTGATCATTAGAGAACATCAAAGGTCTAAAGGCAAAATAAATGGAACAGGCTTGCAAGAATTCTTTTAAGCGCTTCGGGGTGCCGTCATATTTGCCTGCAGATAAGGCCATCGGAGGTAAGTCGTAATCTCTAGCTTCCCGATTAGAGATCATCTGCCTCAGGACTGCATTATCTGCCTTCACGTTCTGCAATTCAACGTTCATGGCCTGGACCGCGGCCACTAATTCTTGTACCTGTTCGGGGGTGGCCATACTTCTTTTTGGGCGTTGCAAACTGTCACAATCACTCCCGGATTCAGTCGGTTCCACACCGCTTTCCCAAGTGTCCCTTAAGCCCTCCTGCTCACCTGCAGTCTCCTCTTCTGCTGGGAGTCCAAATCTCCGAATCCTTAAGGTCTCTTCTCTGGAATGCAGATGGGGTCTGCCTCGAGAGGAAGCCACCCTGCCCCTCTAACTCGGGGCATAAGGGGGCCCCCGAACCGGGGCAGACCGGTGAAGGGGAAAAAGCCCACAGGCACAAAAAACCCCTTCCTTGTTGGGTATGGTGACAGGATGCCGACAGAATACCAGATCGGAATTATTGGAATGGATCAAATGAACAAAACTCCACTGGGGGAGTAGTAGGGGAGAGGCGAAAGAAAGGGAAAAGGTGAGAGCCTAAGGAAGCGAAAACCGGAGGACTAAAATGGGATAGGGAAGCCAGAGAGGAACGAGAGAAGCCGGGGAGGCAAGGCAAGACAGACAAAATCACTGGAGAAGGAAGAGGATAGCAAGGCTCAGAAGAAAGGACTGGAGCGTACCAACCCGGAAGCCTAACGCGAATAGGTTGCAACGCGCGGACTTCCGGGTTGGCGCTCGTAATAAAGGACGCCGCTGGTCAGAAGGCGGAAAGCTAGACCGCTGCTGGAGAACGCACAGCGGCGTAATGGCTTTCTCAATGGCCGCTCCAGCGCCAGCGTCTCCACAGCTGCCAGCGACCGCCGTGCGTGACACCCTGCTCTAAAAACATGCTCCACGGAGAACACTTTCCCAACATAAATGGCCTTGACTGCATACCAAGTTTGAAAAAAAACATGTTTGTCTCAGCACTGTGAATCTAACACTTCAGCAAAATGTGTGCAGCCTTTCACTGCGGAGTGAAGTAAATATCCAAAATGGCTCCGAGCACTCCCAGAATGCATTGTGCTCCCGCACCATTTTGAACTAAGCATAAATTGAGCAGAACAGACACTAACGTTCACATTCTGGCATAGTCAGTGATGTTTCAGGGGGATTTCTGCTCTTCGCCAGACATTGTGCACATTTTTTGCATAGGATTGTTTCTGATATATACTACTAGGGCCCGTATGAGCAGCTCTTAAAGCCACCATGCACCCACTCACCAGCTAACTACATCGAGTACCAAGCTTTGTCAGTTCTAGATATTGTTATCACAATAAAACTCTGCTCTTAACCGAGCTGTACTCTCCTGAGTCCTAATCATGCTTACCAATAACTTACCATATTTGAGAAACATTCATCTCTACTTAGACAGCCATATGCCATCTGACTCATCCCAATTGTTATTTTGGTCATCTATTGTCTAATTTCTCTTTCACATCACCTCCTCCCTAAACCTCCCCTTCCTTTCCTCAGAAGAAGTTCTGGCAATCCCCTGGCAGGGTCAGAATATGCCACTTCTCAAACAAAGCCAGGCACTGCAAGACCACTACAGTGGTTATATGTGAAATATAAATATTGGACACCATAATGTATGCTGTATCATATGCATGATCATCTTTTGGATTGATGCACCACTTCAACATCACTTTCCATTGGATATTTTCACTCAACTGAACAGCATCATGCATCTTCTCACCTGCATCCTCAGTTCAAACAGTGCGCAATGGATGCCTACTAGCTTCAGGTCTATTGCAAAAAAGAAACCATTTTTTGTGATTGCATACCAGTACTTTGGGATCTTGTACAGTGAAGCTCCTCCATACTCTCCAAGCTCTCGTAGCATCTTCATGTTCTGCTAGTTGTTTTTTTATAACTGGCCTGTACTCTATTAAGATTACTTTGTGCACTTCTTGTAATAGGGCTGATGTCACCTCATATTAAATCTTATTTCTTGTGCAGTTGCATTTTCGAGGTGCTCTGCAACGTGTTTATAATCACTGTCTTTGCGCTAATTTTGAATTCTTACAAGCTCAAGTGGTTTTTTAGTAGATGCTGAGTTTTGATCTAAAATCTCCTTTTCTTGGTTTTTATGCAATAACCACAAATGAAAGTTTGTACCACCAAAGTCCTTGCTTTGAGATGATGGTAATGGATATATCTGCATTACGCTTTTTATAACTTCAGTCAGTACCTGAAAGAGAAGTGAATGTATAACATTAGTGCTGTAATTTCATATCTGGACTGTAAACAGATATTTGTTAAACATTATTTTTATGAGAATTTCCAATGATACATAAAAATAAGCAAATAACCCCCCCCCCCTTTCCTTTCTCCTCCCTCCCAACTTCCCTCCCCCAAAGATCATAGTTCCTTTGTTCTTTCCATCTCGTAAACATTGATCCGAGTTCCATTGTTCAATTGTCCATAGTTCGGGCAAAAAGCTCACATAACGTCCAACAAGTGAATACTTTGTGGGCACCACTGCAGCATAAAATCGCTTCTCAAATATTCCAACATCACTCCCCAATCACTCCTAAACATATCGAGCTCCCCCTGAATCCTATATGCTATCCATTCCATCGTTAGTATTTCCCACAAGTTGTGCAACCAGATCGTTAATGTCGGTGATCCATACTGTTCCAATTTTTTATAAAGCGCACCGAACCCTGGGGTCTCTGGGCGCATTACATATTACATGGTTAAACATTTTACACAATAACAGAAACAATAACAGAAATATAAAAAGGTATCTCCCATCGGGGGTCCATCATTATAGCACATACCTTAGCTTCTAACGAATCCATAAGACCAATCAAAACACCAAACCGTCTTCCCCTTTGCATTAGCCTGAAATATCTGTGAAAATGTACGCCTTTTAAATATAGGTTTGTCTGCTCTCCGAATGTGAGTTTTTTTAAGCAAAACTATATCGATCAGTCCCCTCCTTATCTGCATCTCTAGCTTTTTCCTCTTCATTGGGGTATTCAAACCCTGTACATTATGTGACAATATTTGTATTGCTGCCATTGGTTCGTATAAAATGATGTTTATATTAACCACCTTTTCGCGTACTCCAACAGAACTCCATCCAGCAAGACTGTGATCTTACCCCCTCCCAAACCTCTCTTCCCCTTCCTCAACTCAAAACCCCCCTTGCTCCCTCTTTCCCCGACTCCGGACATGGACCAGACGTCCTATGACTCATCCCAATACTTCTTGGTAACCGGCCATGTTCAACTCGAATTTAACTGTGAGAGAACTAACCTCTCAACGATTCCAACACCAATCCAAAATATCGAGCCCGACCTGGCCTAATACTTCATAGACCCAATCCTGCTTCCCCTACCATTCGGTTTCTTTGCCCCCCCCCTGCCAAATCCTGCATCAGCGTTCTGACCTTCTTCCATGGTGAAACAAGCGACGTATTGAAGGCACTCCGACATGGTTCTCCCTCAACGATTTCCATCTTCGCGTCTCTTATTAAGAGGACCTTTCATCTTTCTGCTTCTCCTTCCTGACGAGCCAGACCATTCTCATAGTCTCCTTCTGTTAGGGAGAATTCTCTCTTTAGGCTGAATTTCCTAACCTAGTGAGTCCCCCAGCAGCTTTGCTGGATTTCTGGAGTTTGTTTTTTTCTCCTGCCAAGAGTGAGACTCTTTTTCCTCACTCTCTTGGACATGATTTGTGGTATTCCTCTGAATGTTAATGTGTTTTATGGGCTATGGGGCCCTTTACTCCATAGGGTCTCATGTGTTTTTACTATGTGTGTTACACAGCACCCTCCGTGCAGTAACACAAGGGTGTCATAGTGACACCCCACCATAGACTCCATACCCTGGGACCGACTACTGTCTCCCAGGGCATGTAAAGTCACCATTGGCTTTACTGGTCCCAAATTATTAACAGACACCAGTACAAACCATCATATTGTGGACGTACTGGTCGGGGCAATTCGATTGCCCCGGGGTCTGTTAGTCGAGGGGGCACGTCTCCGTCCCGCTTGATCGAGTTTTGGCTGGTGGCAGTGGATACTACTTTTTATATTCGACCGCGAATATATTCCTATGGGATTTTCCCATTGTTTGAGGCTACCAACTTTAATTATTTAATTCTCATAGCCTCGAACATACCGCCGGTTTATTTAATTAATATTAATTCGCCAGTTGGTATTTTTTGCCAGGACTCGATTCTAAAATGGCATTTGTGTTCTCTTCTGTGACTCCAGCCCAAGTCGAGCCCTTTGTTCCACTCTTTGGCAGGCTTCTCCACAGAAGCCTCCAAAAGTGGTGCCACTCTGTCTGGGTACCCCTGGGGGTGTGGGAGGGGGTTTAGGCACCCTGGACTGAGTTACCTTGGTAACTCAAGTCGCACTCTTGTGTGATTGGCCCAAGTGGTGAGCCGGCCGGCTCACCACTTAGCATGTTTGATTGACAGCTAGGCTGAGTGAATGGGGGTATGCTGCATAAAAGCAGGGCTTTGGGGACTGGAACTTCAGAAGTCGCCACAGGACCTGAGAATCCGATGAGGAAGAAGCTGAGCCGACCTACCACGACAACACCACCGGTGGAGCCCTGCGGAACCGACTCACCACTTCCCGACGACAGAGAAGATCTTCTCTTCGCACCCCAGACCGGCTAGTGGTCGAATTGCCCGTGCCAAGCACCCCAGCAACCGGATAGCCACTTACCACTGGACTGCGAATAAAAGGACCGCTCCTTTTACCTGAGAACTCCGCGGCTGGTTTCTTCCCTGGCAGTGCAACGGACTCCTGTCTTCCTCCCCGACGAAATCCTCTCTTTCCCCGGACGAAGCACCGACTTGCATCCGCTGCCAGGAACAACTGCCCCCGCTGGAGTATTCTCACCACTTTAAGGTACCGTGTCCGCCAGGCCTCCCTTTCTAAAGATTGCTACAAGGTAATAATAACCCCTTAACCTTCTGGACTGGGCTGGCCGCCTTGACCTTGTAACTGGTCCCTTTCTTTGGTCCAACTCTTTTTGAACCTTTTCAAGACTTTTGCACACTGCAACTGTGTGACCTTGGACACAATTTGTTTGATCTTCTTAAAGTGCATCCGGCCTACTGACTCTAAACTCACGGTGTGACTTTGCCTTCCTCTCTTGTTGTGTTCGTGAAAAAGTGTTGGGATCTGTTCCAATTTATTCTCTGCTTTTCTCTCCCTTTTTTTAAACAAATTATTAGAGTGCCATCTACGTCAAGCGCTCACCGCTGTCTCAAAATAAGTGGGGCTTTACTTAAGACTTGTCTAATATTCTTTTAAGGGAGTGTATATCTTTTAGTGACCGTGTTTTTGAATTGATTACTATTAGTGCCTGTGTGTTTTTCTAGATGTGGTTTTTAAATAAATCATTATATCTCTTTTACACCAAGCTCTGGTCAGTGTTTACTTGTTCTACTATGTTCTTTTGACCTATTGTGAATACTCTGTATCTTCTTGAGGGAAGTCTGACTGCTCAGCCACAGCTACCAAGTGAATCTGTGTGGTACAGACTGCTACCAAGTGGGTTTACTGCCAAACACCTGTAGTCCTAAATCTTTTGCAGTGGTCCCAGAGGGAACTGCACAGGTTTCTGCCTAACACCTTCCTTTCCCAGTGGAGTCCGGCTGGTCCATTCCTGTTCCCTCATTGTCTTCTTCCAATACAAGGATGGAGAGTCCTTCCAAACATGTGGTAACACTTTGCTGTTTACCATCCAAGTTGAACAACAATCCAAATGGAAAAGTCCACTTATAGGGAATCTCTTTGTCCGCTAAAGCCCTGGTTACTGGCCCCATTGCTCTACTCTTCTGTAGCGTGGTTACGGCCAAATTCTGGAAAAGCAGTACTTTCAACTCATTGACTGTAATGGCCACCTGACCACGGGCCGCTTTAAGTATTCCCTCTAATTTTATATGAGGTGAGTGCAGCCAAGACATCCCAGGGTCTATCCCCCTGTCCAGTCGTTCTTGGACCTACCCTGTGAATTTGGTCTACTCGGATATCCTCAGACTCCTTTTCCATTAGCAAGTTTGCAAAGCATTGCTGTGTTACTGCTTTAAGGTCTGCATCTTTTTTTTTCAGCCAGTCCATTTATCCTTATGTTCGATCTACAGGATCGATTCTCCAAATCCTCTTTTTCTAATTCCAAGTTATGTGTGGCCCTTGAGATCTAATACAACAATTCAGAATTTTGCATGACTTTGTAATGGAGGTGCCGAAATGAAGCTGAGGTACCAACAACTGAATGCAGTAGGGGGCAGACTCTCCCCCCCACTTAAAGCCAGGCAGAGAAAATCGTATGGAGTGATTTAGTATTGTAAATGTGTGAAAATAGAATTCATAGGGTTAAAAGACATTGGTACTTTAAATGGTGTTATGTTTATAAAGTCGAAAATGCTTTTATCATGATTTAGTAAGTAGGCAAGGTACAGAATGCATATTAAAAAAATTGAGTAGGAAAATTATTAAGTTTTCCCGATACCCAGACAGAAAAGAACTCTACCATTTATGTAACTGACAATGCCTTTAACTGACAATGGGCCTCATTACGAGTCCGCCGACCTGGACTTAACGCCACTGGTAAAACCATACCGCCGTCGTTTTCGTGACCGTGCAATCACGACCCACGGACCCTGAAAAACCACCACCACAAACCGCCGCCACGGAGTTAAGGGATCCATAGAATGCGACAGCGCGCAAAACCATCCAGTTACCGGCAACACGAAACACCATGGGCATCACGAGTACCACAGACATGGAAACACCGCCACAAAAATGGCAGAAAAACCGTGGCCACAGAGGCGGTATCGACGCCACAGCGAACATGACGTTAAACAGTACCAGGTGAGGTGAATCAGGCCACAGGTGCCCCAAATGAGGCCAGCCAGACCCAGTAGGTGACTGGGAGGCTACAAAAGGGCCACACCTACACCCAGGCCAACTCCAAACACAACAATGCAGGCAGCAGCAGCAGCAGCAGCATTGGGACTAGGACTATTGAACCTTCAGGCAGCAGTGCACATGGTGGCAGCAATGGTGCAGAGGAGGATGAGGCGGAGGCGGAGGAGGTGCAGGCGTCAGTTAGCAAACCCTGCACCAATGCCAAACCCAATTTTGCAGCCGGCACGACCCCGTAGGCAGCCTGCAATACTCTGCATCAGGGCCTCACCCTGGAACCTGACCCCAGGACAGATCCACACATTATACCGGCTGGACCGTCCAACAATCATGTACATCACCGCCATGATTGAGGATGACATCAGCAGCCACATTGCCATCTCAACCGCAATCCCCCCCCCTCCTGAAGTTGGAGTCAGTACTGCATTTCCTAGGCACCGGAACTTATCAGCACACAGTTGGTGAGCTGCACTGGCTCTCACAACCCTGTTTTTCTAAAATATTGGGACAGGTACTGGACGCCCTGCTGCGCCATGTGTCGGAATACATCGCCCTACCCCGTACACTTGCAGAGGTCATTGCAACCAAGTTGGCATTCCATGCCATTGCAGCCATGCCAAATTGCATAGGTGCATTAGACTGCACCCACATAGAGCTGACAGCACCACGTGCAATGGAGATGGTGTACCGCAATAGGAAACAGTACCACTCACTGAATGTACAGATGGTATGTGATGCCGGACTGCTGATTACACATTGCTGCGCACATTTTCCGGGGTCAACACATGACTCAATGGTCCTGCGGAATTCCACATTGCCACGCTACATGGAACGCTACGCTGGACAAAGCACATGGCTATTGGGTGAGTACAACTGCCAATGCATAGGCCCTGTTGAAGTATGTTGAGTGCCCAGGCCAATGACCTGTGTAAGTGGGCTGCTACAACTGCACATGAATCACCCCCTGGCCCCTGTAATGGACGGTCAGCATAACCCACACATCACATATCTACACATGACCGGTTGCCACAGTACACACCCTGCCTAAGGAGACATACGACCAAAGCTACCAACAGGCCATACAAGTTGATCCACTCAATCCAGCCACCCACACTTAGGACCACTTCCCCCCCCCCCAAAGCACATGACAGCTGCACATGAGACATCCTGCAACAGCCAAATCATCACAGGCCATGGAATAACTCCCCCATGTGTGCTTGTCATTGCACAGTGCCTTACTTACCAACCACTATCGTGTATAAGGTCCACTTCATATGCACAGCAAGTAATAGTGCAATGTTCAAATGCCACCATCTACAACAATTACCCATGAATGGCAATCACCCGCCCTTCCGACCACAGCTAGGCCCATATGGATGAATGTATGATGACACAATATTGCATTGCATCAGATCGTGAGATGAACCACAAACACTGACATGTCCCACACATTTACATCCCATGTAGGTGATGCTGGATATGCACTCACGCCATGGCTGATGACACCTGTACGGAGGCCAAGGAACAGGCCTGAGGAGGCGTACAACAGGGCACACGTCCGCACACATGGCATGATTGAGAGGACATTTGGCCTACTGAAGGCCAGGTTCCGCTGCTTGAGCAGATCTGGAGGATCACTGCTCTACAATCCAGTGAAGACGGGTAAAATTGTGCTTGTGTGTGCCATGCTGCACAATCTGTGCTTGCGCAGGAACATTCTGCTGCCCCCAGACGCAGAAGATGAAGATGGGGATGGCGATGGGGATGGGGATGGGGTGGCAGCACAACCACCCAGGGGTGCGCAAGTTGGCCAACAAGCACGGGATGCACTCATTCACATTTACTTTTGAGAGACTGCACATTGACAGCAAAGCATGGATATGACGATGCCAGTGAATAAATGATTTTTGTCTGCTGATGAAATGACAGATGTCCACTCATTATGGTAGTTTTCAAAGGTTTTGTATTATCAATTAAACAGGGAAGAAAGTGCATTGGGTAGGGAAGCTGTACACACATGCCCACCCACCACCCAAACCACCCAAGCGTTCCCACCCCAAACCAGGCCCCTAACAACTAACCACCTAATGGGCAACCCCCACCACCCCCACCACCCAAACTTTCCCACCCCTCCAACACCCATGGTGTCCCCAAATGTCATGTTGACTGGCATCCCCACATGCCACTATTTGCGGGGGTGCTTGTGCGCAGGTGGATCCAGTCAACCGACTTGAACGCCTCTGTGGGCTGCCAGTGGCAGAGCTGGATGGGATGGTGCTGGCTGAGGTGACTGTCGGTGTAACTATGGGCAAGCGTCCTTGAAACACCTGCTGGGCTACCAACATTGACTCGGCAATGCTGGACTGCACACTGTTACCTTCCCTGACATGGCGTGCCAGGGTAAGAATTGTGGCCGCAAATCGTCCAATCGAACTGGTGAGCCGACGCACCGATGTGGCATTGCTCTCCCGCTGCAATCTGGCCTCCTCCCGCTGCAGCCTGGCCTCCTCCCGCGGTTGCATAGCCTCCTCATGCTGCAGCCTGGCCTCCTCCAGCTGTCTTTCCACCAGCTACGTCAGGGTGGCCTGTTGTTGCTCGATGTGCTGCAATCGTGTACAGAGCTCGCCCATGGATGGAGTTGGGGAACGCATAGGGCTGTGCAGTTCTGGGAGGCTAAACTGTAGGCCATGGGTGGGTGACAGGCCATCCATGTTGTCCCCCTCACCCTGTTGTACTGCTTCGGCCTGCATGGCCGGGGCACTCCCATCACTTGATGCAGCCTCCTCAGCTGTGCAGATGGGTTGCAAATCATCATCCGGGGCCAGGGTGGGTGGCTGCATGGGGATGGTGTCGTCTGCTGGTGTGCCTACTGCAGCCGGTGTGCCTACTGCAGCCGGTGTGCCTACTGCAGCCGGTGTGCCTGCTACAGCCGGTGCCTGTGTGCCAGAGCAGCTCGCATCATCCTCCTGGACATGAGTGCTGCGTTGTGCGCCTGCAAGTGGCTGCTGCGTAGCCTCTTGTCTGTCGTCGCTGTCACTTGTCACGACTGTAGGGATACAGAGGGCATGCAGTTAGTTGTGTGGTGTTACGTAATGTGTCCATCACATGCATCAAACATCACAATCCATGTCCACTTGCAATTCAACACTTTTGACTATTGATACACACAGGTGTGTGTCTCTGCTTCCAGTCAGGCACGCATTGTGTGAATTTCAAGGGATCGTGCTTTGGGATGTGATACTTGTCGTTTGGCCAGTCAGTGGGTCCATTGGGTCACTCCTGCCCTGTTTGGGTGGGGGGCAGCATTGGGATGGGTCCATTGGGTCACTCCTGCCCTGTTTGGGGGGGCAGCATTGGGAGTGGGTCCATTGGGTCACTCCTGCCCTGTTTGGGGGGGCAGCATTGGGAGTGGGTCCATTGGGTCACTCCCAATCACACGTATGGCTTTGTTCTCTGTGCATTTACCAGCATCTGCAGGTGGGCTCACTCCTGCCTCTGCCTCCCCTATGCCGTGAATGCCTTCGAGGTGCATGACACTGCTGCAGCGCTCCTCCCACGATTGCAGCTTCATAGGGGGTGCAGGGCCTCCACCAGTACCAGTGCTGTTGGCGGTGTGCTGTGATGAGGTTGCGCACCTGGAGCCTGAGGTCATTCCACCTCTTGTGGCACTCCTTCACTGAGCATGTGGTCACGCCAACCGCTGTGCACTTGCGTGCTGCCTCTGCCCACACCTCCTTGCGGCGTTGCTGAGTAGCACGCCGCTGATCTGCACTAAAGAGCATTTCAGCATGCTCAACAATGTGCTCCACCAGTACTGTGAGCTCAGCCTCACTGAAGCACTGCTTTCTCTGTCTGGGTGCTGGTATCCTGGATGCCATGATGGTGTTGGATGGTTTGTCAGTCTCAGGGAGGTGATCTGACCTGTGGTGTCTGAGGATGGCAGTGGATTGTGCTTTATATAATGGCCGCCTCTCTGTTTCCGTTTTTTTCCCCGCGGTGATGGTATTTCCGCTTCCGGTGTTTCCGTGTCGGCGGGGGCGGACACGGTTCTAGGGCCATTTTCTGTGGCGCTAAGTCCACGCGTGTAGGTGTTTACGTGACGGCGGTGACTCCGTTTCCGCCTCGGTGTGTTGCGCGCGACCCACGTGCCGTAATCGGCCCTTCTTTCCGCAACCTTACAGTCACGGAAGCGGAGTCACCGGCAACACGGAATCACCGCATTCCAGCAAAGCGGACTCGTAATGAGGCCCAGTGCCTTTATATGAGTAAAAGGAATGTATTCAATGAAGCGACTATCTACAGACAGTGGCAGCATGAGTCAGCCCAGAGTTGAACAATTCAAGGCCGCCATGCCTTGCAGGAATCAGATAAGCAGCCTAAAACCAAATAGTTAATTAGGCTATGTCTGAAATTTTAGCCAAGGGAAGCAGCTGCATGACCATATTTGGGGTAGTGTGGCCGGAAAAATCCTAGGATGTGTGCCAGAATGTATTTCATTTTGAAGGTTTAAACAGATAAGGAATAATTGCCTTATGCACGAGTATGTTCAATGAAGAGTTTTGCCTGGACATGTTCAGAAAAGGGAGGGGGTTCGAACTCTTTTGCTCAGAAAGGTATAAAAGGAAGCTCAATTTTTGGAAGGGAGCAGGGGTTCGTGTACTTGACAACGATGCTGTTTGTGTCAGTCTGGCGTGAATAAAACCTGAAGTCTTTTGTGAACCTGACTCCGTCTCTCTGCCTGATGCTTGAAGTACTTTTGTTGAGATGCCAGAGGGCACAAGAGCGCCCCAGAATGCGCAGGAAAGCCTGGTGGAGTGGAAGAGGTGAAGAAGAGCACCTCGTCAACAACTTCTGTTGAGACCACTGATAGACCCTGTTCCGCGGTATCCTCTATGCCCCCCAAAGCAGTAACTTCTTCTCTGATCTCCTTCAGGGAGTTCTTTAAATTCTCCTTAAGACTCACCATCTGATCTTGCCTGGCCACAGTCAATCTTTTCTCCATTCCTCTGGGGCAGGTAGTTAGGTCATTCTTAGCTTAGTGCCGTATCTCCGCCTTCTTCAGATTCCTTCTCCCTTCTACGAAGACTTCCTCTCACTCCTTCAACATTCGATTCAGATGCTGCCGCAAGTCCTTTTCCAATTGGCTCTCTTTTGCACCTCTGACCACACCATGTTTTGGAGGGATCACATTCCTTTTTGCTCCTGGCATCAAAAGAATTACAGCAAGTTCAGACCCTCTCCTCCTTCTAAATTGGGGGTACTGCGATTGGTAAGAGAGTCTTAATGATCCACCGAGGGAAGTGAGCCACACCTTTGCTTTGTAAAATCACCAGGCCTCTCTGCTCCTGTACCTACAACTTTGATAAACTGTCTCTGTGCCAGCCACAAGGTTGACTGAGGGGCAGGTGGTGAGACCCTGACCTCAGGCCCGCACAACCAGAAGGGACCACTTGTCAATGCGCAGCTGCCCCGGGTGAGTCTTGTGAAAGTAAGAAAGAAAGAGAGAGGGAGAGGGAGAGACTCAGGAGCATGCAGCTGACTGAAGCAGAGCAGGCAAAAGGAATGCATAAAGCGGCACAGAGTGGAAAAGAGGAAAACAATTAAAGGAAATTAGAAAAATCAATATAGATTGAAAGAAGAGTGACAAGATCGAGAGAATGCAAGAAAAGCAGAGCGTGCAAGGGGCGCAAAGTGAAAGAACTGTAATAAAAAGGGTGTGAACGACTCCGGAACGAGAGATTAAGGGTGCAAGTGACCCGGCAGAGTGGAAAGTGGGCAAGTGTGCATGGGAACGCTGGAAAAGGAGCCAGTGGGCACAAAAAGGTAAATAGAGTGCAAGTGTGCACGGTAAAGCTAAATAAAGTGCCAGTGAGCACAAGAACGAGAGGAAGGTGCAAGTGTGCAGGAGAAGGAAAGAACGGTGCCAGTGGGCACGAGAAAGAAGTCAAGAAAACAGAAGGGAACAAGAAGGTGTGCAGAAAGCCCCTGAAGGCAAAAGTTTAAGAGCAGGAAATGAAAGAGAAGGGTTAAAGCTCAGAGTGGTTGCGCTTAGGAGGAGCAAAGAACCTGGCATTTTTTCGAAAGTCTCTAATGCTACCCCTTTGAAAGAACTGTATATGAAACAAAGGTACAACCTGACAAACTGAACTCGTGTTTTGAAACTCAAGAGGGGTCTGAGCTTGGGCAAGGGAACCCTGAGAGGCCTACGAGCTGAACTTGTGTTTGAACTTAAAAGAGGCCTAAGCCTGTGGAAGCGAATCCTGAGAAGCTCAATAATGGTATTTGTTTTTGAACTTGAAAGAGGCCTATGCTTGGGGAAGGTACCCCTAAGAAGTCTATCAAAGTGGAATCTTGATTATTTTGTGTTACTGAAGGAATTGAAGCTTGGGGAAGGGAGCCAGCGAGATACTTAAAAAAGAACTGTGTTTTTGTGGTTATGTTTTGAACTTGAAAGGACTAAAGCCTGGGGAAGATAACACCAAGACATTAAAGACATTGGGCCTCATTACAAGTCCGGCGGTAACCGAGCCGGAAAAATCGGCAGGTTACCGCCGGACTCGTATTACCATTCCGCCTCTGTGATTCCCGGAATCACCAGGGCATTACTACCCCGGTGACCCGGTAATTCCGCAGGCGGAATTCAGTAAATCCCCATTCCCATGGATTCCCATAGGACTCAATGGGAATGGGGAAGTGGAAACACCGGCACCATCTCGTGATGGTGCTGGTGTTTCCACGTCCGCCTGCAGGCGGGTGGTGTTAAACCCGCCAGGTCAGACCTGGCGGGAATGACACCTCCCGCCTGCAGAACTCGAGATCAGCCGGTCCGGAAACAACGGTGGAGGCAGGTTTTCTGCCACTGTTAGTTACGGACCGACTGATTCGTATTGAGGCCCTTTGGGCCTCATTACGAGTCCGGCGGTAACTGAGCCGGACAAAACCGGCAGGTTACCGCTGGACTCGTATTACCATTCCGGGGCATTACAACCGCGGTGACCCGGTAATTCCAGAGGCGGAATTCGGTAAATCCCCATTCCCATGGATTCCCGTAGGACTCCATGGGAATGGGCAAGTGGAAACACCGGCACCATCTCGTGATGGTGCCGGTGTTTCCACGTCCGCCTGCAGGCGGGTGGTGTTAAACCCGCCAGGTCATACCTGGCGGGAATGACACCTCCCGCCTGCAGAACTCGAGATCAGCTGGTCCGGAAACAACAGTGGCGGCGGGTTGACCACCACCGTTATTTCCGGACCGACTGACTCGTATTGAGGCCCATTGACTTTTTTTGGACTATGGAGAAGGTCCTATGAACAGTTCCTTCTAATTGAACTCATTCTTTTGAAGCTGACCAACCTACAACTGGTGAGAAGACCACCTGAAACCAATCCTTGCTTTCGTAGTTTTGTTGAACCACCACCTTTTGCTCTTGAAAGACTTCCTAAACACGGTTTTGTCAAAGATTGAGGGCCAGATTAGGTTAAGACACAGACCGATTTTTATTTTGGACTTCCAGACTTCGACTGCCCTTAGAAACATCAGTTAAGGGAACCATCCAGTGTTAGGGCCAGTTAGGCATTACACTAATCCAGGAACTTTACTACAAAATAAAGTTGTTGAAACGCATATCTTTGAGTCTGTGTGTCTCTTGATACCTGTTAGGGAGAATTCTCTGTAAAGGCTAATTTCCCAAACCTAGTGAGTCCCCCAGCAGCTTTGCTGGATTTTTGGGGTTTATTTTTTTCTCCTGCTAAGAGTGAGACTCTTTTTCTCCCACTCTTAGGCATGATTTGAGAATGTCCTTTGACTTTGTAATGTGTTTTATGGGCTATGGGGTCTTTTACTCCATAGGGCTTCATGTGTTTTTGGTATGTGTGTTACACAGCACCCTCAGTGCAGTAACACAGGGGTGTCATAGTGACCCCCAAACATAGACTCCATACCGTGGGACTGACTACTGTCACCCAGGGCATGTAAAGTCACCATTGACTTTACTAGTCTCAAATTGTGAACAGAACCAGTACAAACCATCATATTGTGGAAGTACTGGTAGGGGTAATTAGATTGCCCCTGGGTCTGTTTTCCAAGGGGGCACTGTCCAGTCCAGTCCCCCCTTGTCGAGTTTCTGGCTGGTGGCAGTGGATAACACGCGAAATATTCCACCGGAATATTTTCTATGGGATTTTCCCATTCATTTTAAACGCACCACTTTTTGGTGCAATGTTAAAGATACCGCTGGGTTATTTATTTAATATTTATTCCCTAGTTGGGTCTTTTTGCCAGGACTCTGTTTTAAAATGGCGTTTGTGTTCGCCTCTGAAACCCTAACCCAAGTCGAGCCCTTTGTTCCACTTTTGGCGGGCTTATACACAGAAGCCTCCAAAAGTAGTGCCACTCTGTCTGGGTCTACAGGATGTGTGGGAGGGGGGAATAGGCACCCTTGACTGAGTTGCCTTGGCAACTCAAGTCGCACCCTTGTGTGATTGGCCCAGTGGTGAGGCGCCCGGCTCACCACTTAGCATGTTTGATTGACAGCTAGGCTGATGAATGGGGGTTTTCTGCATAAAAGCAGGGCTTTGGGGACTGGAACTTCAGAAGTCGCCACAGGACCTAAAGAATCCAAAGAGGGGAGAAGCTGAGCCATCTACAACGATGACACAACCGGTGGAGCCCTGCTGTACAAAACTCCACCACTTTCCCGACGACAGAGAAGATCTTCTTCCAGGAGAGTCGTCTTCCCTTTGAGCTGGTGGGACCAACCAGTTCGCCTTTTTTGCCTTCCTGGATCGCCTCGTGGTCGAATCGCCCGTGCAAAGCACCCTGGCGGCCGGATAGCCACGCTTCACCACTACCGCGAATAAAAGGGTAGTACCTTTTAACCAGGAAACTCTGCGGCTGGTTTCTTCCCTGGCAGTGCAACGACCTCCAGCTTTCCTCCACGTCGAGATATTCTCTTCCCCTGGACGAAGCACCAGCTTGCACACGCTGCCAGGAACAACTGCCCCCGCTGGAACTTTCTCACCATTTCAGGTACTGTGTCCCTCCTGGTCTCCCTTGCAACAGACTGTCCAAGGTGTCCCGTAAATCCTTGACTCTCTATCCTGGGGTGACCTCGGACCTGTTAACATTACCTTTCTAACGTGATCCAACCTCTTGACTTTTTCTGCAAAGACTTTGAGTGCATTTCCACTGTGTGATCTTGGGCACATTCCGCCTTGCTCTCTCCAAGAGTGGGCCTGGCCTATAAACCTTTTGCTCTACAGTAGACCCTGCCTTTCTTGACTTGCTGTGGGTCCTTAAAAGTGTTGGTACTGTGTGTTTTTCCTATTTCTGCCTTTTCTCTCCCTTTTTAAATAATTATTGGAGTGCCATCTATGGTTACGCGCTCACCTCTGTTTTGCTAAATAAGTGGTGTCTTAACCTAGCCTTGTCAAATAATTAATTAGGGAGGTGTATATATTTCCAGTGACTGTGTTTGAACTTGCTTGACATATTAGTGCCAGTGTACTTTTACAAGTGTGTTTTTAAATAAATAATTATACTTTTATACCCAAGCTCTGGTCAGTGTTTGCTTGTACTACTGTATTTCTAGCCCTATTGTGTATACTCTATATACTGCCTAACTCTTCTTGAGAGAGGTCTGACTGCTCAGCCACAGCTAACAGGTAAATCTGGGTGGTGCAGACTGCTATCAATTGGGTTTACTGCTAACCCCTGTAGTCTTAAACTTTTTGCAGTGGTCCCTAAGGGAACTGCACAGGTTTCTGCCTAACAATACAATGCCTGTCTCACAATATATTCCTATACTATGAAAAGAAATATTGAAAATACCATTGGGACAGAAGACACCAATCACAGTCCCAGTACTCGAATAATGGAGATACCATTGACATACAAATATTATGAAATGTATCAATTTGGTCCCTAATCCAAAGGGAGGTAGGTGACAACTGCAAGGAAGGCATGGTATCAAACAGTAAAACAGACACAAGTGACCACAGTTCAAGGGTGTTTACTGAACTTCTATTGGATTTGAAAAACACCAATCTAATCCTAAATCTAAAGATGGGAGCAAGCTACGACCATACAATAATAACGCAGTCCTAGTGGCGTCTTATCAAAAATAAAAGGGCCTATGCTAATAAATCTATTGCCAATCTTTAAACGCAGGCCAGCCTGAGCTCCAGGAAAGTATGGGGTAATGCCCCGGGCCTTGGTTGGCTGTCTCCCATGTGGGTTGACCATCCCCATGTGCAGCAGCAGTCCCACGGAGCCCCGGCGGGGTCTCCGACCTTTCCCGGAGGGAGAAGCTGTAACGCAGCCCAGCCAGAGCTCCAGCCTGGACTTGGGGATGGTCGACCCACATGGGTGACAGGTGCCCAAGGCCTGGGACATCACCCCGACCATCCTTGTGCTCTGGCTGGGGTGCGTTACACCTTCTCCCTCTGGGAAAGGATGGGGAGCCCGCCAAGGCTCCCTGAAACCGCAGCTGGACTTGTGGACGGTCAACCCATATGAGGGACAACCACCCAAGGCCAGGGGCATCACCCCCGACCTTTCTGGAGCACTGGCTAGGCAGCATTACAGAATTTCCCTCGGGGAATAGACTGGGGCTCTCCCGGGGATCCCTGGGACTGCCGTTGGACAATGTGGACGGTCGACACCTTTTCTTTGCCGCCCCGGTAGGTGAACCCACACATGTGAGGTACTGTTTTCATCCGGACACCTGTGGGAATGTGTGAAGGTAGGACATGTGTTGTTGGCGGCATGTTTCGGTGGGTTGGCAGAGGGAGATGTCTCAAAATTGTGGGGTTTTTGCCATATTTCGGGCTTTGCCAGTGATTGTGGGTAATAAATTCTGGGGCGATTCACGCAAATCAGACCTCTGTGGATTCCCACGGGTGTCTTCTTTTCTGAAATTCATAGGGTTCCCTGATTTCCTTGGTGGCTGGGACACCCCAGGCCCAAATCTGTAGGTTGGCTCCCCAATCGCTTTGGGGGTTAGCAGTGGTTTAGCCGTTTCCCTTTGCGCCCAGGTAGGTGCACCCACACATGAGGTACCATTTTTGTCGGGACACCTGTGGGAACGCGGGAAGGTAGGACATGTGTTGGTGGTGGCCTGTTTTTGTCGTGACTTGCCGCGTAGTGAAGAGTAATGGGCCTCTGTCCACAAATCACCCACAGGGAAGAGTAAATAAACTCCCTGTGCGAGCTTTGAGGCCACAGGTGGTTTGATGGTTCGCCGGATCTGATGACGCCAAGGACCCCAGAGGCTGTTAAAAGGAAGTTTAAGATTAGCACAGGCAAACACAGTACTTTGGTATGAAGAAGTGTGCATTAATCTCTTACCTAAACCCAGCAGGGATGATACTGGGGTAACTTGGGTCTGGTGCGAGGAAATGTCTCGGGAGGTGGACGGCAACCCGGGGAAAGTAACAGTGTGTGCTGGGGTATCAATCAAAGAGGTGCCTTGTGGCGAGACTGGTTTGTTGTGCATGACATAGCCCCCCCTCAATGGCCCACGACCACGTGGGCAGGAAGGGTGATCCCGGTGGAAACGCGAAACAAGTCTCGGGACATGGACATCCCCTGCAGGGACCCAACAACGCTCCTCGGGGCCAAAACCCACCCAGTCCACGAGATACTGGAGTCCACCCCTAACCACACGAGAACCCAATATAGCAGAAACCTCATACTCCACTGAGTCACCCACTGCAATAGGGCCAGGCGTAGACCGGAGACGAGTAGGGGCCGGACAAGGTTTCAACAAAGAGGTGTGGAAGACGGGGTGAATGCGCCAGGAGGCAGGGACTGAGAGGCGATAGGCTACAGGGTTGATCACAGCAGAAATCCTATAAGGGCCCACAAAACGGGGTAGTAGCTTGCGACAACCAGGAAGCCTAAGGTGACGAGAAGAGAGCCAAACCCTGTCCCCCACGACATAGGAAGGTGCCACTGCCCTCCTTCGGTCCGCTGCAGCCTTCATCGATTCCCGGGCCTCCTGAAGATGAGTAAGAGTTTGGGCCTGAACGGCCTCCAAGCCGCGGGCACAGGCGACAGCAGCCGGGTTGTCGGAGGGTGCCAGGTCCGGGATGGGTAAGGTGCGGGGGTGTTGACCATACAAAACATAAAAGGGAGAAGAGCCAGTGGAGGAATGTGTGGAGTTGTTGTATGAAAACTCAGCGAGATGTAGCAATCCCAGCCAGGATTGCTGGTGTTGCAAAATCAGACAACGCAAATACTGTTCCATGGCCTGGTTCACCCTCTCAGTCTGGCCGTCCGTCTCCGGGTGGTAAGCGGAGGAAAAGCGGGAATCGATACCCAGGAGAGCCGTGAGAGCACGCCAGAACCGAGAAGTGAATTGGGGCCCTCTATCCGAGACGATAACGGGTAACCCAAAGAGACAAAAGACCGATTTAAAGAAGAGATCGGCCAAAGCTGGGGCAGAAGGGATACCAGAACAAGGTATGAAGCGAGCCATTTTGGAAAACGAGTCGACCACCACCCATATGGTGTCGAATCCCTTGGTCCGGGGTAGGTCTGTTACGAAATCCATGGAAACCGTGTGCCAGGGTCTGGGGGGTACAGGTAACGGAAGCAGGAGCCCCACCGGACGCCCTCTGCGGTGCTTACACTGGGCGCATATAGCACAGGTGTTAACATACCCTTCTACGTCATGTTTCATGGAGGGCCACCAACACCAACGTCTGAGAATGTCCAACGTGCGTTTTTGTCGGGGATGGCCATTGATGGCGCTATCGTGGGACCATTCCAGGGCGAGATTGCGAGCGTCGGTCGTAGGTAACCACAATTTGTTTTGGATATACGGCAACCCTTCATGAAACACCGGATCCCACTCGGTGACCTGATCAGGATGTAGCGAAACCCATGTGCGGATTGAGTCTAACAGAGACAACGAAGGGGTGCAGAGACAAATGACATGTTGGTTTAGTAGGTTTTCTGGGAAAACAGGTAAGGACACCCCACCCGGAGAGCGAGACAAGGCGTCCGCTTTCCCATGGGACAGCCCGGAACGATGTTTGATCTGGAAGTCAAAGGCCGCGAAGAATAAATGCCACCGCACCTGCCGACTGTTAATGCACTTTAGCGAGGCCAGATCCTGGAGGTTGCGGTGGTCGGTGAACACCGTGACTGCGTGCCTTGCCCCCAACAAGTGATGCCGCCAGACTAAGAAAGCATCCTTGATGGCCAACAGTTCTTTCTCCGTGACGGTGTAATGCAGCTCCGTAGCAGAGAATTTCCGGGAATGAAACGCCACCGGATGCAACTGACCCGAATGAGGGCACCGTTGGGACAAGACCGCCCCAAGAGCGAAAGAGGACGCATCAGCCTCCACAATGAACGGGAGTTCTGGGTCGGGATGTTTCAGGACAGGAGCAGTAGTAAATGCAGACTTCAGGGCGTTAAAAGCCGCTTGGTGTTCTTCCAACCAGACAAAAGGCGATTTGGGGCTGGTTAGGGCAGTAAGGGGAGCTACCAGAGACGAGAAGTCCTGGATGAAGCGTCTGTAGAAATTCAAGAACCCAAGGAAAGATTGCAAGGACTTGATGTTGATGGGTTTCGGCCAGTCCAAAACCGCACGGACCTTGGACTGGTTCATGGCTAAACCCCCAGGGGTAATATGGAATCCCAGGAATTCAACGCTTTCAGTGTGGAACTGGCACTTCTCGGGTTTGGCGTAGAGCGAGTGTTGGCGGAGGCGGGACAGTACCTCGCGGACGTGCCCTATATGTTCTTTTATGTCCTGCGAGTATATCAGGATGTCGTCAAGGTACACTGCCACGCATACATCCAACAAATCGTGAAACACTTCGTTCATGAAACGTTGGAAGGTAGCAGGGGCGTTACAAAGCCCGAAGGGCATGACCACGTATTCAAATAATCCGTAGCAAGTACAGAAGGCTGTTTTCCACTCATCTCCGGAGCGGATTCTGACCAGGTTATAGGCCCCGCGGAGTGTCATGATCTCTGCTTCCAAAAGGTCAGGGTTTTCCCAACTCCCTTGGAAGCAGATCCATAACCCAGGTTCCGAGTGCCAACCAGTCCCAATTGGGACCTTTTGGACCCAGTCCTGGCGCCAGTGGCACCAGGCTCATAAATATGCCCAGTCCCAGCGCTGGAAGCGCCGGGCTCATAATGCTTGGGTGGACTTACCTGCAGCAGACCATGCTGCTTACTTGCCTGCCAGTTGAGCCTCTGATCCTCTTCTGTTTGGAACTACTTTTCCTGTTGGGTGGGGCAGGAGCCACTCCCTAGATTCAGAACACTGGAACTCTTCTGGAAAGCAGGAACTCTTTTCTTACCTAGGCGTGGCTGTGGAAGGAGACACCTAAGCACTACAGGAGGCTATTTAAACCACACCCGATGGATGAATCTTGCTTTGCGTTATTCTGCATCCTCTGCAGCAGAACGCTCATCGTGTCTTCTGCATCTGATCCTGGGCCTAAGGAAAAAGGCTTACCATCCTGAATCCAGTCTTCAGCAACACCTATAAAGACGAGAAAGAACAGGTTAGCATTACGGTCTTCAGTGACAGCTGTTCACTTACCTGGTCCATCGGCTGTCACCAACGCCTCGCGCTGCATTCCGGCATCTGAAAGACAAAGGCTTACCTACTCTTCGTGCGCTCCGGAGGTCTTCACACTGCATTCCGGCATCTGAAAGACAAAAGCTTACCAACTCTTCGCACGCTCCGGAGGCCTTCGGCGCTGCATCCCGCATCTGAAAGACAAAACAAGGTGCGTTTAAAGACATTGGGGAACTTTAATACTCACGTGCCATTACTCCTTTCCACATCTAACCCAGTGGGTATTCCGGCACCCTGCAGCCGCTCCGAACTTGTACCTGCAAAATAAAAAGACAGTTAGAGCGCATCGTGAAGCAGGCAACAAGCGCTTACTTACGTGCTTCCAGGCGCTTCTATTCATCACACGGGCTCCATCTTCAACTCACTTCAGCCCGTCATCCGCCATCGCCGGAACCCTGCAAAACAAGAAACATCATTACTAAAGACTTTAAAGACATTAGAATTACTCGAAACTTACCGTTCGTGCAGTAAACGACGGACAGCAGTCCTCTGAAGTCAAGAGGCCTGCTCCCCTTATCCAGTGAAGAAACTGGTTACAGCACCCTGCCCCGAGGCAGATGGAGAGCACGGCGTTCACTTACCTAAGGTGAGAGCGTTAACCTTTGGGGTTCTACAGGAGAAGAGAAAGGGAAGAAGAGAGAGACATTCAATAACCCAGTTCCTTAATCCCATATTTTCTATCTGCAGACATCTTACCCTTCGAGTCAGATATACAGTACACAGAGGTCCAGCCCAAAGAGCCAGCCGTGTGTTACACATCACCTTTGAAGATACGGTATACGCCCAGTCAAGACAGGCGCCTCTACGGGAATCAGGTGAGCGTTACAGAACGCAAAGCCTACCACAAAACTCCCGTCCAGGCGCTATGGAAACCTCGGATACCGACCAGCTAGCCCAGTTACTTGGGGAACTAAGGGCAGAAGTGCATGCAGCCCGTCAGGAAACGAACGCTCTAAGAAGGGAACTGATTATTTCCAAGGAGCGAACAGATGATCTCGCTAGACAATTGCTACAGTCACAAGCCGGACAGACCCCGTTACCCGCATCTGGGGGAAATCTTCCTTCTACATCCTCTATGAATCCAGTGCAGATCAACCTACCTGGGAATGTACCTCTGGCTCCGCCCGAACGATTTTCTGGTGACCCAAAGAGGTTTGCAGTATTTATCAATCAGTGCCGGTTGCATTTCTTATGCCGGCCAGCAGCCTTTCCAACTGATCAAGCTAAAGCAGCTTTCGTGCTTTCGTACCTTAGTGGCAATGCGGCAGACTGGTCGATCCCTCTAGTAAATCAAGATGATCCGGTCCTCCATGATTTTCAAGCTTTTCAGCTCAGTATGGAAAAACTGTTCGCAAGACATTCACAGGGGCAGGCCTTGGACAATGAGCTTCTTTCGTTGCGACAAGGTAATCAAGACCTTTTGGCTTATATTGCGTCTTTCAACAGACTGATAGTGGAAACTCAATGGCCTGAGGACAAAAGGATTACGCTGTTTTATAGAGGTCTACGTGGAGAGCTCAAAGATGTGTTAGCCCAAGTAGTGAATCCCCCACAAGATTGTTCGGACTATATAGACTTAGTCGTTCAAATAGATCACAGACTGCAGAACAGGAAGGCCGATCGTTCCAAGTTTGATGCTCGAGTATTTTCCAAACCGCCAACTCCTTCCAAAGGAGTAGACTCCGGGGAACCCATGCAAATAGGGGGTCTGAAAGGTCCTCTAACACAAAAGGAGCGGGAAAGGAGAAAACAGTTGCAATTATGCCTCTATTGCGGAAACTCAGGGCACTTTCTTCGAGACTGTCCGGTGAAACCTGCCAAGAAGGCAGTAGGAGCTGCGGTTACCAAAGTTACAAACTCTGAGCAGGGAAACGACCTCGCCCAACAAGAATAGAGGTCCTCTTGCCGAGCGTGAAAACCAGTTCCGTGACCTCGCATTTCGTGATACCTATGGTCCTCATT
Source organism: Ambystoma mexicanum (assembly GCF_040938575.1). Lineage (NCBI taxonomy): Eukaryota > Metazoa > Chordata > Amphibia > Caudata > Ambystomatidae > Ambystoma > Ambystoma mexicanum. The sequence continues at coordinate 1,267,682,423 of NC_090932.1, forward strand.
AGCCCTGATAATCCGGATCGATTACATGCAATTGAAGCTTACGTCGACAGCGGTGCCATCGGCAATTATGTGGATCATGAAATGGTTTTGAGGATGAATCTAACTCTTTGTCCCAAGGCTGTAAAGGACGTCATTACTACGGTGGATGGTACGGAGATAGCCTCCGGGCCAGTAACGCATACCACTCAAGAGGTGACGCTAGTAAGTCAAGATGGACACCATGAGAAGATCGTGTTCGATGTGATCAAGGCCCCTCAGTTTCAGATTATTCTAGGAATACCTTGGTTAGAGAAACACAATCCTCTGATCGATTGGCGAGCAAGAACGGTCCAGTTTCCAGAATGTGTCTCTACTTGTCACTCTCCACCTGGTGTTGCACTGGCAGCAATTTCTTCAGAGACTCCCCAGTTACCTCCCGAATACCTAGAATACCAAGATGTTTTCCGGAAGGATCAGGCTAACTCTCTACCTCCTCATAGGTCTTATGACTGCCAGATAGACCTGATACCTGGATCTACTCCTCCTTGTAGTAGAATTTATGCCCTCACCGAGCCTGAGAACCTTCACCTTCGACAATACCTGGATCAATACCTGGCAAATGGGTTTATTCGTCCTTCCAAGTCCCCTGCTTCTTCAGCTTTGTTCTTCGTTCCAAAAAAGGAAGGAGACCTTAGAACTTGTATAGATTATCGCTCCCTGAACCAGATCACCGTTAATAATAGATATCCGTTACCTTTGATCCCTGAACTCCTGGACCAAGTCAGAAAAGCATGCATATATACAAAGCTGGATCTTAGAGGAGCTTACCACTTGGTACGAGTAAAAGAGGGCGATGAATGGAAGACGGCCTTCCGCACCAAGTATGGGCTATTTGAATATCAGGTCATGCCCTTCGGACTTTGCAATGCCCCGGCCGCCTTTCAATGTTTTATGAACGATGTCCTCAGAGAGCTCATAGATGTGTGTGTTGTTGTTTACATTGACGACATCCTCGTTTATTCTTCATCGGAATCTGAACATCGGAAACACGTGAAAATGGTCCTCGAAAGATTGCGTCAACACAAACTTTTCGCTAAGTTGGAAAAATGTGTTTTCAACGTGACTGAAGTTGAATTCTTGGGATTCATATTATCACCTGGCGGAGTGCGTATGGATTCAAAGAAGGTCGATGCAGTTCTCAAATGGCCATCACCATCCTCCGTAAAAGGTGTGCAAAGCATGTTAGGCTTCGCTAACTTTTACCGCAGGTTTATCCCCGAATTCTCTCGAATAGTCCAGCCCATCACTGCCTTGTTAAAGAAAAACAAACGTTTTGAATGGTCTACCGAGGCGGAACAAGCTTTCCAGGATTTGAAGACTAAATTTATCTCTGCACCAATCTTAAAACACCCTCGCCCCGAACTCCCCTACATCGTGGAAACTGATGCTTCAAGCCTTGCTATGGGGGCAGTTCTATCACAAAAGGACCCGGTAACCAATCAGTTGCATCCCGTGGCATTTTGGTCCCGCAAATTCTCGCATCCTGAAATCAATTACACGATTACTGACAAGGAACTTCTGGCTATCAAGTCTGCCTTTAAGGCTTGGCGGCATTATCTGCTGGGGGCCCGACACAACGTTACTGTGATTACGGATCACCGAAACCTGCAATATTTGAAAACCGCAAAAGCCCAATCCTCTAGACAACTCCGTTGGGCATTATTCTTTGCCGAGTTTGACTTCATAATTACCTATCGACCTGGTACAAAGAACGGTAAAGCTGATGCCCTTTCTCGGATGGGAGTGGAAGAACACTTGATCAACCCTAAACCTGTACCAATCATTCCCGAACAAAGAATTCTGGGTGTAATCGCCACAGAATCCATAGAAGAAGTTAAGGATAAAGCCAGGCAACTTGTAACTCCAGCAGACATACAGAATTGACATCTGCAGGGAAAGGACTTTGCAGTAAAGGACAACTTATTGTATTTCCAAGAACGATTATACCTACCCAGCACAGATTTACAGAAAAAAGTAATCTCTTGTTATCACGATTCTTTAATGGAAGGACATCCCGGTATGGCCAAGACCTCAGAAAAGATCAAGCGCTACTTCTGGTGGCCGTCTTGGAAAAAAGATATCAGAGACTTTATAATGTCCTGTGGAGTATGCGCCCAAAACAAGAGTCAAAAGGAAAGACCAGCAGGCCTCTTACGCCCTATTGACATCCCACCTCGCCCTTGGCATACGCTTTCTATGGACTTCATCACCGATCTACCTCCATGCTCCGGATACAATACGATTCTAGTAATCGTGGACTTATTCTCCAAGATGGCGCATTTCATTCCGCTCAAAGGCTTGCCAACAGCAGCAACTCTGGCCCGAGAATTTCTCGAAAACATCGTCCGACTGCACGGTTTTCCTTCGGTTCTAATTTCGGATCGAGGTAGTCAATTTATTTCTCATTTTTGGCAAAGTTGCTGTCGGTCGGCTCAAATTGATGTGAGACTATCGACCAGTCACCACCCTCAGACCGACGGACAAACCGAGAGGACCAATCAAACTCTGGAACAGTATTTACGCTGCATGCTGCAACAAACTGAAAAAACTAGGAAAGACATCCTTTGGATAGCCGAATATGCCTACAATAACTCTGTCCATTCGGGAACTGGGAAAACCCCGTTTTTTCTTTTGTACGGCAGTCACCCTCGAACCTCGGAGTTGGATCCCCTCCAAGATCTTGAAACACCAGCAGTAGACTACCTGCATTCTACAATCACCCAAGCCTTTAAGGAAGCTGTTTCTCACCTTCAAAGGGCTAAAGAACAATACAAGAAAGGAGCAGATCAACATCGAAAGGAAGCCCCTCAATATCAAGTAGGGGATCAAGTCTGGTTATCCACCAAATATCTACCTCTAAAAGGGCCACGCACATTCAACCCAAGATACCTTGGTCCCTATTCCATCACTACCATAGTAAACCCAGTAGCGGTCAAGTTGGACTTGCCCCCACACATGAAGATACATCCGGTCTTCCACGTCTCTCTATTAAAACCCGTGCAACCTCAAACCCGACTAACTAAATCTCCAAAACCTATCCTAGTTGATGGAGAACTCGAGTTTGAAGTCAAAAGCATTCTGGACTCCAAGATCTCCAAATCTAAACTATTTTACCTAATTGACTGGAAAGGCTACGGCCCCCAAGAGAGATCCTGGGAACCTGCTGAATATGTCCACGCTCCTCGTCTAATCAAAAGATTTCACCGAACATTTCCTGACAAGCCAAAACCCCCGGAGAAGCCCGGTTTGGGAGGGGCCTTGAGGGGGGGTACTGTCATGATCTCTGCTTCCAAAAGGTCAGGGTTTTCCCAACTCCCTTGGAAGCAGATCCATAACCCAGGTTCCGAGTGCCAACCAATCCCAATTGGGACCTTTTGGACCCAGTGCTGGCGCCAGTGGCACCAGGCTCATAAATATGCCCAGTCCCAGCGCTGGAAGCGCCGGGCTCATAATGCTTGGGTGGACTTACCTGCAGCAGACCATGCTGCTTACTTGCCTGCCAGTTGAGCCTCTGATCCTCTTCTGTTTGGAACTACTTTTCCTGTTGGGTGGGGCAGGAGCCACTCCCTAGATTCAGAACACTGGAACTCTTCTGGAAAGCAGGAACTCTTTTCTTACCTAGGCGTGGCTGTGGAAGGAGACACCTAAGCACTACAGGAGGCTATTTAAACCACACCCGATGGATGAATCTTGCTTTGCGTTATTCTGCATCCTCTGCAGCAGAACGCTCATCGTGTCTTCTGCATCTGATCCTGGGCCTAAGGAAAAAGGCTTACCATCCTGAATCCAGTCTTCAGCAACACCTATAAAGACGAGAAAGAACAGGTTAGCATTACGGTCTTCAGTGACAGCTCTTCACTTACCTGGTCCATCGGCTGTCACCAACGCCTCGCGCTGCATTCCGGCATCTGAAAGACAAAGGCTTACCTACTCTTCGTGCGCTCCGGAGGTCTTCACACTGCATTCCGGCATCTGAAAGACAAAGGCTTACCTACTCTTCGCACGCTCCGGAGGCCTTCGGCGCTGCATCCCGCATCTGAAAGACAAAACAAGGTGCGTTTAAAGACATTGGGGAACTTTAATACTCACGTGCCATTACTCCTTTCCACATCTAACCCAGTGGGTATTCCGGCACCCTGCAGCCGCTCCGAACTTGTACCTGCAAAATAAAAAGACAGTTAGAGCGCATCGTGAAGCAGGCAACAAGCGCTTACTTACGTGCTTCCAGGCGCTTCTATTCATCACACGGGCTCCATCTTCAACTCACTTCAGCCCGTCATCCGCCATCGCCGGAACCCTGCAAAACAAGAAACATCATTACTAAAGACTTTAAAGACATTAGAATTACTCGAAACTTACCGTTCGTGCAGTAAACGACGGACAGCAGTCCTCTGAAGTCAAGAGGCCTGCTCCCCTTATCCAGTGAAGAAACTGGTTACAGCACCCTGCCCCGAGGCAGATGGAGAGCACAGCGTTCACTTACCTAAGGTGAGAGCGTTAACCTTTGGGGTTCTACAGGAGAAGAGAAAGGGAAGAAGAGAGAGACATTCAATAACCCAGTTCCTTAATCCCATATTTTCTATCTGCAGACATCTTACCCTTCGAGTCAGATATACAGTGCACAGAGGTCCAGCCCAAAGAGCCAGCCGTGTGTTACACATCACCTTTGAAGATACGGTATACGCCCAGTCAAGACCGGCGCCTCTACGGGAATCAGGTGAGCGTTACACAGAGATCGAGTTTTGTGAAGATGGTAGCGTGACTTAACCTGTCTAGTAATGGGGTAATCAATAGTATTGGGTATCGATTTTTTATGGTGATTGAATTTAGTCGGCGGTAGTCCACACAAGGACGCAGATCGCCCTCTTTTTTAGGGACAAAGAATATAGGGCTGGCAGCCGGAGAGGCGGAGGGACGTATATGACCGACCTTCAAGGCTACATGGATGTACTCCTTTAATGCCTGTTCCTCCGAAGGAGATAAGGAGTAGATGCGGCCTGAGGGAATCGCAGAATCAGGAACTAGGTCAATGGGGCAGTCGTAGGATCGGTGCGGTGGGAGCACCTCCGAGGAACCCTTGTCAAAGACCTCATGGAAATCACCGTATTCTGTAGGGAAACCAACGGCAACAGCCCCCACTACATGAGGCTCTAGAGCCATAGGGACATCCTCGTGCAGTGTGAGCTGCGCTATGGCCCCTAGGGCTCGTGGAGGTGATTCAGTGTCGTCAGGTGCGGTGAGACAAAAATTCTGACACGTCTCAGATTCAAAATGGACCTGCCCCGACTTCCAGTCAATCAAGGGATTGTGTTGATGCAACCAAGGAAGACCCAGGATGATTCCGAACTGTGGCATCGTAATCAGATCGAATGTGATGATTTCCTGATGCATGTTTTGTATAGTGAGGGCGATCGGGGCGGTTTGTTGCTTAATAGGGCCTGATATCAATGCTGTACCATCCACCGCTTGTACTGGCTCTGGATGTTGCTTGGTGATCAGAGGTAGGTTTAATGATCCGGCCAAGGTTATGTCGATGTAGTTGCCCGTGGCGCCTGAATCGATGTAAATCGAGACGACGTGGGTGGTATCGGGTGTAGGGTTAAGTGTGGCCTGTACCAACACTGGCCTGACCCTGCCAAAGGCGGGGTTCCTGTCCGGGGAAACGGAAGTACTGCTCGAGCCGGTCCCCGGGTCTAGGGTCGAGCACTCGGAAAAACCGGATTCTTGAGCTTAATGCGTCTGGGACATGACTTTACAAAATGGCCATTTAGGCCGCAGTAGAAACAAGCATGGTCGGTTCTCCTGAGATCCCTTTCTAGTTGCGTGATGGGACTGCGAATGCCACCTATTTGCATGGGTTCGATGCCTGTACCAGAGGAAGGTGAAGTGGCAATAGGGATTCCTGTTTCAAACCGACGTTCGGAACGTCTTGCGTCGATTTGCAATGCGAGGTCCACTAACTCAGTGTGGGTCGTGGGCAAGGATGGGACAACGGCCATAGCATCTTTCATGGTGTTATTGAGCACCCCCAATAGAAGACGACTGCCCTTTTTGGTTCAGGCCAGGATGTTTCAGCGGCTAGCTGGTTGAAACGGGCAATGTATTCTAGGAGAGAACCCTTCCCTTGAGTCAGGTCTAACAGCACGAGGTCCCGAGATTGGGCTTTGTGACGTGTGTCGAACACACGGGACATTTCTGTGACTAGTAGCTCAAAGTCGTACAGGACAGGGTTGTCGTTTTCCAACAAGGGGTTGGCCCATTCTGCCGCGGTGCCGGCCAGATGGGACAAGGTAAATGCCGCTTTAGTGGTGGCGTCAGGAAAAGCCTGAGGTCTACAGAGGAAATGTAATTTACACTGATTTATAAAGGTGCGAAACTTTCGGGGGTCACCGTGGAACCTCTCTGGGGCGGCCAAGGGAAAAGGCGTGGGCACGAGTACTGGTAACTGAGGTGCTGCAGGGGCAATAGGAGGCTGGGGAACAGTCGGCTGAGCAGTTGGGGGTTGTGCTGCAGCAGCGGCCTCCCCGAACTCGGCATCAGCGGGCAAAGGATATTGTGTGCTTTGGATTAAGTCTAGCCTCTGGTGTATCGTAGCAGTAGCGGCAACCATATCCGCTCTTAGCAGTGTGAGTGCCTGTACCAAGGCAGCCACGGGGTCCTCAGCCGTAGGCTCCATACTCTCCACGACGCAACGGCTTCACAGTCTGTCGTGACTTGCCGCGTAGTGAAGAGTAATGGGCCTCTGTCCACAAATCACCCACAGGGAAGAGTAAATAAACTCCCTGTGCGAGCTTTGAGGCCACAGGTGGTTTGATGGTTCGCCGGATCTGATGACGCCAAGGACCCCAGAGGCTGTTAAAAGGAAGTTTAAGATTAGCACAGGCAAACACAGTACTTTGGTATGAAGAAGTGTGCATTAATCTCTTACCTAAACCCAGCAGGGATGATACTGGGGTAACTTGGGTCTGGTGCGAGGAAATGTCTCGGGAGGTGGACGGCAACCCGGGGAAAGTAACAGTGTGTGCTGGGGTACCAATCAAAGAGGTGCCTTGTGGCGAGACTGGTTTGTTGTGCATGACAGTTTTGGTGGTTGGGCAGAGGGAAATGTCTGAAAATTGTGTTTTTTTCGCCAAATTTCAGACTTTGCCTGGGATTGTGGGTAATACATTTTGGGGCAAATCACGCAAGTCAGACCTCTGTGGATTCCCACGTGTGTCTTCTTTTCGGAAATTCATGGAGTTCCCTGTTTTCCTTGGTGGTTGCGACACCCCAGGCCCAAATCTGTAGGATGTCACAAGAGCAAAATTCCTCAAAATCTGCTCTGCCAAAAGACTCAGGGTTACCAGTGGTTTAGCATTTTGCCTTTGCGCCCAGGTAGGTGCACCCACATATGTGAGGTACCGTTTTCGTCGGGACACCTGTGGGAACACGGGAAGGTAGGACATGTGGTGTTGGCAGCGTGTTTCGGTGGGTGGACATAGGGCAATGACTGAAAATTGTGAGGTACCGTTTTCGTCGGGAAACCTATGAGAATGTGGGGAGGTAGGACATTTGTTGTGTTTGCGTGGTTTTCATAATGTTTTCGAACCTTTGCTGCTGCACTTTGTCACACAACCCTTTCATTTCCCAAATGTGACCAACATTTAGTTGCTGCTTTAGGCACTATACACTTTTGCAACCTACACAAGTCACCTACCCTTCAAAAGGTCTGTCTGTGCTCTTTCAAAATATGTATGTGTGCCCTTCCTCACCACATTTGTTTTCTTTACTTACACATGCTAAGTAAGTCTGTTTAGGTTGAAAGCATAAAAACCTGTGTACCATGGCTCAGTTTTTGGCTTGCGGTATTGCTTGTTTTGTGAAACATTATGAAGAATGTGTGATTTCCTAAGTGGAAGAGCCGGGGGGAATGTAGCGAACCATTGCTTTTCTCAAAATTCACTGAAGCCATTCCCGTACCGGGCCAACCATGTCCACCACATAACTTTTTTCTGTTATTTTCCCGATTATTTCCCAAACTATGGAATTTTTCCCTACATAGTTGTTGCCTCACCTGTGCAAATCACCCCTTCCTAAACTTGGAATTTTGTCTACCTTTCAGAAAGGTATGCCTTTCTGTCTTCCCATTCAGCTTTCCTCCCCTCTTCTTCCATTCCATCCACGCATGTCCTATTGGAAAAAAGGGCAAAATCGCCTACCTCTCACAAAACGGCTGGTAACCATATCAATATATGTTTTTTTGGTTTCCACTCAACCTGTTCTTGAAAGCCTGGAAAATGGTGAATTCACACAGCAAACCATTTGTTCCTAGCTCTTACAAGGAAAAAAACACTTCTTTGTACATCATTTTATTGGCATTTTCTGAAAAAACCCAGAATGTTCTCCCTTTTTGGTTATTTTCTCTCATCCCCCTACAGCAAACTAGTATTCTTTGGTGGCGTCACAACCGCCTACATTAGGGAAAAGAAGGGGCCAAATTTGGCCGCGATATTTCCTGTAACAAAAAGGTTACAAGGCATTGAATTGCGACATACCGAAATCACCAGAAAATGCCTTGGGACTGGGGGGGTAAAACCCTTGGCAGTTAAGGGGTTAATGGAAATCAGGTGTGAGTACTTGTCAGTAATTGCCTGACCTCGCCTGACCAATGCATTGGGACATGTCAGGTACATGGCACGGGTGTTAGCCTGTTTTCTCTCATAGCGGGCTGTCAGTGTGATAGTGTTTGTGTTGTAGGGAGGGGTAGAGTTCCTAAGTATCCTACATGGTAGGATGGGCTAAAGGTGTTACAGGGAAGGGAATGCCGCATCTCACCATCCGGTGTCCCAAACCCACTCCCTGGAGACCCGTCACCCAGGTGATCCTCCCACACTGATGCACCCCCAGGAACTGGATCCAAAAGCGATGACTGTGTCCTGCCCACCTGGTTGACAGATCCCCGGGGACTAGTGGGTGAGACACCTTCTGGTTGCTCACATGCCCTTCCCCTATGTGAGGTGGATATACTTGGTCTTTGTCTAGGTTCTTCAAATTGAAGACCCTGGATAGAACAAGAGGGAAATATGTCCAATGATTCTCACATATTCCACAGGTTTCTTTTCCTCCGTCCTGGTAGGGCCAATATGTTCCTATTTGTCTCCCGAATGTATCCCATAAACTGGCATCAAGGTGGTGATCTTGGAATTTGATGCTCCCTATGTCTCGTGGAAGATTCTTAGCAAATGGTAGGCTCATGAGGTTCTGTCCCCAGCCACTCCAACAATGGAGAGGTTTGGGAGTAACAGTTGACTGCCAATAGTTTTGGGGTATAAATTCCCTATGGGGAGGAGTTGGAAGTTCCTGCAAGAGAGTGGAGAACGCATGGAAGTCCCTTGATATGATATGTCATTTATAATGCGCCTGTACACTAGTGTTTTTAGGCACTCAAGACAAGGAAGGGAAGACAGAGGGCGGACAAAACAATGATCTTACTAGGCCTTCTGACATTCAGCTCGTGCAGGTGTGGAGGTGAGGGAGGGGGGAGTAGTGCCAGGGAGGGTGAATGGGAAAGTACAGGAAATTGGTAAGTGCTGCCGGTAGGTGGCTCATAAGTGTAGAGTGTAAGGGGACTGTAGGGTTGCAGATATAGATCCTAAAGTGATAGGGGGGCCCAGAGGCAGTGCAAGGTCAACTGGACATGTAGGAGCCTGGACCCGAAGTTCAGAGGGTGGCCAGGCAACCAGTGTGTGGAGCAGTCAGGGACTCAGCAAGGGAGAGGTAGAGAGAAAGCTGAAGTGAAAAGGAAGGTCTTGAGTTGCTTCCGGAACCGGAGGTGGTCATGCTCAAGTTTGAGAAAGACCGGGAGGCTGTTCCAGAGGGCGGTGTAAGAAACCTGAGAGTATTCTCCCAAGTAGACCTCGGGAATCCCTTATTCAGGTGGCCAGGCAAGGGCTGGTGCTCTCAGATCGCAACCCTGGAGGTGGACGAGTGAGGGAGGATCACCTGGGTAGGGGAGCCCGGGGCTATGCTCCGGGGAATACCCCAGGTGAGACGCAGTACTTTACCAGGGATGAAGGCAAGCAGGACGAAGTCCCTGAGGCTTTTGTAGGTTGTTCCATATCTACCTCCCTTCCACCCAAAGAATCTCCCTTATCCAAATCCAATGACTCCTCCATATCTGGTAAATCCCCTAGGAGCCTAACCCCATTGCACTCGAAAACCACAGCTCCCAGAATCCTTGTTTTCCTGTTTCCTACCTGAACACTCATAAATCATTCTTCTCCACGGCCCTCTGATTATTCTTTCCCGAACTCCCAGTCTACTTTGACAAAACAATATTGTTCCCACAATTCCCCCCTGTTCATTTCACGATAATAATCCCGGTCATTCCTGTTTGTTTAACAAACGTTACCAATCTCACCCTTCTGAGTTTTCCACCCCCCTAGTTCGAGGGCTATTATTCCATATAACACCTTTTCCCATTCCTACGTCGTAGGACACTTGGAAACTCTACCACCATCTTTATTTTGTACACAAAACATTTCTCACACTGTGACAGACAACAGACTAAAACTAAAGCCGTTTACCTGACATGTCCCAACACAAGGGTCCGGCAGAGTCAGGCAATTGACCCAAACCACACACACCCGACGGCCCTATCCTTTCCCCACAGGTATAAAAGGTGGAGCCCGAGAGCACACGACGGGCAAGGTAGACCGCACGACTAACAGCTATCCAAGCACAGTAGTTCCAGAGGAGGGGAAAGGTGGCGAGAACCGAAAGGACGGCAAGGAGAGAAGTGATCTTGCCTTTTCTTACTCAGACCCACGAAGCCTCCATAGAAGGAATTGTAAGACCGCGAACAATAGCTAGCATGTGTTGCAGCAGATGTCAATGGTACACCGAGCAAGCCTAAACTGATAATCAGAACAGGGAGAGACGCTTGCTAACGTGGTACCGGCCTTGGCTCCAGAGACAAGAAAAGCCAAGCTGTTCATCACAGCCGGTGAGTCGAGGGGAGAACCGATAAGAAACTGAACTGTGTTGAACGAAAGTCACAAATGGCAAATGAAGGAAAGTTCAAAGAACCGTTAACATTAAGGGAAAACCAGCTGCAGAGGGGTCTGGCACCACGTGGGTGCTCATTGGAGAGACTCTGGTTGATCGCCCGTTTGGTGAAACTACTGATACCAGAAAGTCTTAGGCGAGCTGCAAGCAAATGGTCAAAGTGGTCATACAGGGGTCTAGCAAAATCCTCTGTGCAGTCGAAAGTCTTTGACTGACAAACCATTGGAAAGCTAAGGCAGATGAATCCTGCATAGTGAGAAAAGAGAACAAACTGTGACTGGCAAGATTTGGCAAGAGTGAACCCGACAGAGGGATGCCGATAGAACGGGGCCTGAAGTCCCAATGAACAGTGTGTTGACAAAGGGTGAACCCGACAGAGGGATGTTCACAGTGAACTCTTTAAAAAGACATTGAGATTTGTGAATGCCACAGGTAAAATTTATCTGAGAAACTTGTAGTGAACCCGACAGAGGGAGGCAAAGATTCAAGAAGGGTCTGAGCCCGGAAGAGGAGGATCCAGGGGTGAAAAACTATCACCCACCGACACATGAATGTAACAGAGAAAATTGTTTGAATACAAGCCATAGTGAACCCGATGGAGGGAGGTTGATATTCAAGAGGGGTCTGAGCGCGGAAGAGGGGGAGCCATGGGGTGAAGAAATACAAGCCATAGTGAACCCGGCAGGGGGAAGCTGATAGTCGAGAGGGGTCTGAACCCGGAAGAGGGGCACCCGGGGGGGAAGAATCATCACCCCAAGACACCATCAGAAAGGAACTTTTGTTTGTTATTTTGAACATATAAGGCCCTCGGAATCAAGATACTTAACCACCAAGGGTCATGATATCGCTAGGAACATTTTGTGGATCTGAGCCCGGAAAAGGGGGATCCAGGGGTAAAAAGTCATCACCCAATGTGCATACAGAAAGGAACTTTTGTTTATTATTTTGAACACCTCAGGTCCTCTGAGGCAAGAGACTTTTTGTAGAAAAGTGACTTAACCACCGGAGGTCCTGAGAACGGTCTTGTGCTGGGAAAGCTTGAGCATGTGCTGTACTTCAGAGTCTCGCCTTGTCCCAAGCTCAAAATTTGGGGAAGGGAAACCCTGGGCTACCACATCCTGACTTCTCATTTGTGAACACTTCTTTCTTTCTTGTGAACCCTATACCACAATCTTTTTGTATTTAGCTGTAAGGATTAGCAATATTTTTCTTTTAGTATAGGCCCTTTTATTTGACAAGACACCAATTGGGCTGTCTTATTATTATTTGATGGTTGTAGCTTGCTCCCATCTTAGATTTAGGTTTAGATTATGTGTTTTCCCAACATACCTGTGCAGTTTAATAAACACCCTTGAACTGTGATCACTTGTGTCTGTCTTTCCTGTTGCCACCATGAGTTCCTTACAGAGGCCCCAGCTGGGGAAAGATATCTACCCCCAACTCTCTGCTTGGAGAAGTGTCTGTCCCTCAGAGAGATGGCGGTGGATGAGCGGAGGGCTCGAAAAGGAAGATGCTTAGGAAGAGAAAGTTGGAGGTAGTGCAGTTCTAGGTCCCAGAAAGCCAGAAAGCCTTGTGGGCGATACAAAGGGTCTTGATCCTTTCAACCATGGGGAGCCAGTGGAGAGATTTCAGAGCTGGAAAGATATGAGCACTGGGCTTGAGGCCAAGGACAAGTCTCTGAGTCCTGTTCTGGATAAGTTGTAAAGGGTGGAGAGTAGAGGCAGGCACATTTAGAAAGAGGCTGTTGAAGTAGTCCATCCCTAGAGAGGACTTGGGCTCTGGAGACAGTGAGCTTCTGGGGGAAAGGGAGAAGAGGAAGAATACCTCTCAGGAGGTACAGCTGATAGTGTGACTTCTTAGAGATGTCGGAAAAGTGAGGAGAAAAGGAAAGGGTGGCGGCAAAGACGACACTGAGGTTCTTGTCCTCACAGGAAGGAGCAGGTATAGAGCCCAGGGTGGGCGGCCAGAGTGAGAGAGGAAAGGAGGAAGCAGGTGTTCCAATGAGGAGGATCTCAGTCTTACTGGTATTAAGGCAGAGATCATTAGAGGCACACCATTCCTGAATTGCGTACAGACAATCCGGTATGAGAGAAGGAGAAGAAGCGGCTGAGGGGAGCCTGAAGGAGAGCTGGGTGCCATCCGCATAACACTGAAAGCTTGAGCAGAAAGTAGAGATGCAGTGGGCAAGAGGTGCCAGGTAGTGGTTGAAGAGCCAGGGAGAGAGGTTAGACCCCTGGAGAACAGCACAAGTAGAGAGAGAGACAGAAGAGAGAAAAGACCCAAGTTGGACATGGGCGGGTCGATCAGGGAGAAAGGAGGTCAACCAGGCTTTACCAGAGATACCAAGGTTGTCGCAGAGGCTATTGAGCAGGATGGCGTGGTTGACCGTGTCAAAAGCCGAGGATAAATCAAGGAGAATGACAACAGAGGGAAGGTTAGAGTGAAGATTAGACAGCAGATCTTCCCAGGTTTTCAGGAGAGCAGTTTCAATGCTTCTATCTGCTCTGAAGCCAGACTGGTGGTTGTGGATGCAACCAACAGATTCAGGGCGTAATTCATAGAATTCAGCGCAGAAGCAGTGCACGCGGGCAGTACAGAGAGAGATTGTGCGCCAGCCGTGTGCACTAAACAGCATTCTGTTGCACCGCGTATTCATGGATTTCCCAAGCCATTTTGAGCTGTGGCGCAGCGAACATCCCGCAGCGCCAGTTACGCCCCCAAGAACGCCCCTTGTGCAAGGAAAAGCCATCGAAATCCCCAATACGGCGCAAAGGGCCGCGCTAACCCTGGACCAGCTCACAGGCCTGCTACACTGTAATCGCGTGAAAAAGTATGTGCACCCTGCTTACGGCAGCCAAAATGTGTGAAAATGTACTTGCACACCCCCTTAAATACGGGTACCCCGCTCACGGCAGCCAGAACACGTGAAAATCTCCCTGCGCACCCCCTTCGATACGGGTACCCCGCTCGTTGCAGCCAAAACGTGTGGAAATGAACTTGCGCACCCCCTTGAATACGCATACTCCGCCTGCGCCAGGAAAATTGCATGGAAAATGTCCCCAATGTGGTATGGGCTGCCTGTGGGGCATGGGGAGGGTGGATGGGCTGCCTGCGGGGCATGGGGAGGGTGGATGGGCTGCCTGCGGGGCATGGGAGGGTGGATGGGCTGCCTGCGGGTCATGGTCAGGGTGATGGGCTGCCTTCGGGTCATGGTCTGGGGTGTAGGGTGGTCCCCTGTGATGTGGGCTGCCTGCGGGTCATGGTCAGGGTGATGGGCTGCCTGCGGGGTATGCCCAGGGGTGTAGGGTGGTCCCCTGTGGTGTGGGCTGCCTGCGGGGCATGGTTAGGGTGGATGGGCTGCCTGCGGGTCATGGTCAGGGTGATGGGCTGCCTGCGGGGCATGCCCAGGGGTGTAGGGTGGTCCCCTGTGGTGTGGGCTGCCTGCGGGTTATGGGGAGGGTGGATGGGCTGCCTGCAGGGCATGGGGAGGGTGGATGGGCTGCCTGCGGGGCATGGTCAGGGTGGATGGTGTAGGGGAGGAGTGGTCCAAGGGACCCCCCTGGCCTACATCTCCACCCCAGGTGAGGGCCATGGCTCATCGGGCGTCCCCTCCTTACCACCCGGGCCCAGGTGGTGGATGGTTCACCCGCTGAAGACAATGCCCGCACGTATTGAATTTAGCTAGGCCTCAGAAACCATTTTGTCTACCAAAGGTGGTGTGAGCTCAGCGCACTGTAGCGCGGCCCCCACCTTCGGAAAGTTTCAGTTATCCCTGTCGCCGCAGCACCATGGCAGATCCGCTGCGAGCCCGTTCCCACGAACAAGACGGACATGAGCTAGCGTAATACGCTAACATTGTAACAGTTCACCTTCCGCAGTGTATTATCGCTCCCAGTATGACCCGGCCAACAGGCCTGGGCAATGAAAAGTACAGTAAAATGGTCATCAGATGGCAGAAAGTCTCTACATATTAATGCCAAGACCACTTGCAAAGTATGCTTTTCTCCACAAAATCTCTGATATTACAAAAACCTGTAAAATATATAAACATAAGAAAGCATGCTTCCATGATATAAGCAATGGCGAGCCCACACCATTGCAGTTGGGCACTAGTAATGAAGGAGCGTTCCAGGGATCTATGTTACGTGTATCACTGGGAAACCTACACTCCATGGTTTCGTGCCATAACCGAACTAATGCTGCTAGAGTACACGAGAAGACGAATGTAACCATACGGAGGGCTCATGTGCAGGATGCGCGAGAATGCACTTGTCATGTGTGTATGTCTAAAGCCCCTTATGTACCACCACCGTCACGTACAGTGGCGGGTTACTTTCTATGTACTCCACCAACCCCGCTACTACCTCACTTACTGCAAATGTATATGCATATAACTAAATACTGTAGTTGTTAAAACATAGTGTACGAATAAGGTGCCCAGACTGAATATAATCGAGACACATCCAGCAAAGTTGAAATGCATGTTTTAAAGTGATTTGAATAAGTATTATAGAGTGTTCAAATGTTTGTGATGGTTTAACCTAAAGTCGGCAACACACGAGGGAGATACCTTTGTGAATATGTGCAAGGCCACTCCCCCTCCCACCCTGCAAAGACTGCCAAACATGAGAGCAGAGGCCCGCGCCGCGCTGCTCCACCTCCCCCAACCAGACTGGAGCCGCTTCAAAGATTTGTAGCCCCCTCTGCAGCACCCAAGGCCGCGGCCCGCCACCTGCATTATTTACAGCACAGCAATAAACCTCTGCCTGAACACACACTTCCAAAGACGCCCCCTCGTAAACCCCACAACCCACCGGATCATCTTAGACTTATGGCCCTGTGCAATCAGGACACCCAATACTTTGACAACACACAGCGGCACATCCATAATAACTTCTAACAAGCCAGAGAAGACCTGTACCGCCCGTCCCAGGCCCTGAAGCTTAGCACCTCGACCTATGGCCCCGGTCAACAGGACACTGGTAACCATGTCCTGACGTATTACCAACAGACCCCTCACAAGGTGCGATCCTCCTGTGTTGCATTAACCTGTAGAATAACCTATTGGAAGATTTACTAAAGAAGATAATATTGCAATGACTGAATGACTGCGGTGTGCATGGCCTAGGGCAAATAAGTCAGGAAAAGACATTCATCTCTGACAATGGCCGCGATGGCACAACAACACCACCCGGATGAACTCTGCCAACCTGCCAGGCCCAGCCCAACCCACGAGGCTGACCAGTGACGTTCTCCAGTCACGGCCAACCGCATCGCAGCAGCACATATAGTTAGTCATCGCCACCCAATCCCATTGAACTTGTGCCCCCTATAGTATGTAGGTTCTTATGACGTTTTTTGTAAATATATACGCCTGTCTTTGCTATTGTCAGACAGAGCGCTCTCGGAGTTTGCAGAGTTCTTTGCATGCCCTATTCTGATTGATAAACTCCCTTTTAAGCTCACCCGCACTCTCTTTTGGCTTTATTCCCAACCTGGGAGAGTCCGTCATTGTCTCTCATTGCGGGGAGGATCGTGCTGGCTGGGGACGCTCGCCTTCAATGGGCTGCCTGCGGGCATGGGGAGGGTGGATGGGCTGCCTGTGCGTATTCCGGGGGTGCGCGTGGAGTTTCACACGCGATTGGCCTAGCGCAAGTTGGGTACGCCTATTCCGGGGGTGAGCGGATGGTTCTACATGCGATTGGCCTGGCGCGAGCAGGGTACGCGTATTCCTGGGGTGCGCGGGGAGTTCTACACACAATTGGCCTGTTGTGAAATCCACGTCGATGTTCCGGAGGCGGGCCTCTTCCCTGGCCTTGAGGTCTCGCAGCCATGGCATCCTCCAACTCCCTGCGAGTTGCCTCAAGGCACTCAGCCCGCCTCAATGCCCTGTGCATGGAGTTCTCTGCCCTGACCATTGTGAGCCATGCCCTCTCCGCCCGCCGCCGCTCTGCACCTATTCGCTGGCACAACCGCTGCCACACGGAAGACACTCCCAATCCTGGGTCCTCATGCCTGCCGGCCGATGCCTGCCCCGATGATGTAGATGGGCCCGAGGCCACATGCCTCCTACGCCTAGCCTGCCGCTGCCTTTCTGCTGTCTGCCGCCGCCACCACCACGACTGCCTCCAGGTAGATGTCAACACCCGGGGGGGCGGTCGTGCAGGTGCCCTGCTTGAATGTGCCTGCACATCGTCCGTTGCCATGGGTCCAATTGCTGGGGTGACCACCTGTGCTGGAGCTCCAATTCCTGACTGTGGCAGGGATGGGATCTCCACCAGGCTGGCTGCGTTGGTTGGGGCAGGTCCACAGGGGGCCCTGGTGACATCTGGGCCGGAAGACGGCATAGAGAACGACTGGCGTATAGTGTGCACAGAGGAGGAGAGGGCCGCAAGACTGGCAGACACATGGAGGAAACCCCCGACCATGGTCCCTCCCAACTCGGCCACGTTGGCACACATCTCTTCGTGATGACATGCGTGGTCCACCCAGGAAGCACGCACGTCCTCACAAATGTCATGTGTATGCAACGCGACACCAATCAGGACGGACTCAATCCTGTCACGGGTCCCCTCGTCTGCAGGTAGAGGAGTGCCAGATGACGTGGACCTCCCCCCTACCTGTGGACGGGCCTGGGACGGGGCATCCCTGCTGGTGCATGGTGATGCAGTCACAGTGTCAGGGACAGTGACATGGCGACTTGTGCTGCCTCCTGCCCCTGGACTGCACCACTTGCACCAGTGGTACCACCCCCACCAGGCCCCATGTGCGGCTCTGTAGCAGCCTCCTCCTCCTCCGTACACACCACCAACCTGGATGGCTCTGCACCGTCTTCTGCCGTCGCAAGCCCCTGTGGGGGCTCACCCGCCCCTTCCGCTGCAGCCGAGGTGGCGGACGCGGCACCAGTCCCCTCGCTCCCGGATGATGGGATTTCCTGGGAGGGTGACTGGGCCTTACGTCGCCGGCCGGTGGAGGCATCTCTGCCACTTTCCTCCACAGCGCCGACTCTGCCCTCTTCTTCACTCGCTGCTGTGTAAAGGGAGACATTGGACACAAGCATCAGGGTACTGTACAATAGTCCCCATAGACAGAAAGCAATAGCACATAAGTAGCACTGTCAAACGTCACTTCCATCATGTCCCTCCACAACACATGGGTCAGTGCAGGCAACACACATGCAGGAACAGACATGGCACATGCAACAAACATTTGCATCCATGTCCAAGACACCGTAGAAACATCCAATGGTGGGCTGACACTCACATGCATCATGGGACATGCTGATCACATGCACACACATCACCGGAGGGTCATGCAGCTGGCCCCGTATACCACCAGACACAGTGGATACAAGGATGACTAGGCTGTGTCAGTGAAACAACACATCGTCACGGACATGTGTCATGCATCCATGGCGTTTACCAGTCACTCACACACTACTCAGACACACGGACATGTACACCATGCATGTCCATGACAGCAGCACCCATCTCTCACACCCCAAACATGCCCAAGTATAGACACAGGCATGCAAACATGTGTGCATTCCGCATGCTGCTCCACATGATGCATTGTAACACACACACACCTTCCATGTGGCTCACATCTGCCTGGACTCACATGCAGCACCATCATGTCCCTGCACACACACATCCATACATGACCCATGTCACACATACAGCCAAGTAGCTAACTACCACCACACTGCAACATGTACTGTTTGAAACGGAAATGCATGGGCACTTACCGCTCAACTCCAGACGAGCCTGCATCCTGAGGATCTGGTGGTGAAGCACTGGGTGAATGCGCTCCAGGACACTCATCTGCTGTGTGGTAAGGTGGACCCAGCGCCCCACTGCATCCGCTGCGTCCAAGAGGCACCGGGCCTTCTTGAGGGTCCTAGACTTGTAGTCCTCCCAGCGCTTCTAGACGTGTTTGATATTGCGGGGTGCCACCCCCTCCGCGTTGATGGCACCCACTATGTCCTTTCAGATCCTCTTCCGTCCTTCATTGTCGGCGCGCGATGGTGAGAAGAGGGCATCATAATGCCCCAGGACTTGCTCCACGAGGATACCAACTTCATTGGCAGTGAAGCTGGCAGCCCTCTGCCTCTGTGCTGGGGGTTGTCACTGGTCCCGGATGGTGTTGTGTCGGACATGGCAACCCCCGAGGCAGGTGTGGGTGGGCAACTGGGTCCTGGGGCTGGGCTCTGGAGCAATGCAACACCAGTTGGTTGTCGCAGCAACTGGACCCCTGCAGATAGCTGATGTGCAGGTAACAAATGGCAGGGCACTGTTGGCAGCAGGCAGGAAAGCAGCAGCAGATGGATTGTAGGAAGCCCCCCGGGAGTCTGGGGGGCAGGAAAATGCCCTTCTGGGCAGGAGCGTGGTCTTCCATGTGTTGTCGCGTGAAGAAACAGCACATCAGCGTGTAATTCGAGGAAAGGGCCTAAGCGTGTAAGTGACGTGGCATGTGCAGGCATTTCCCTCGGCATGGGTGCATAGTGAATCAGCACGTGAAAAAACAGCACGTCCCTGTGTTACTGCCTGTAATTGGAGGAAAGGCCCTTAGCGCGTAAGTGGCATGGCACGCATGGGCGTTTCTGTGGGCAGGGGTTAAAGGTCCACGTAGGGCGCCATTTTCTTGTACGTGCTTTTTGTGGAGAGCGAGCGGGTGATGCTTGTACTTCTTGTCGGTTCACACACGATTACTTCACAACGGTTGCAGTGCGTACTCCTTGTTTACTGAGACAGCGTTCAATTCTTCTTTTGGCAGGGGTGCAGGGCTGTTGCCCACGCGTGTCTTTTTCAAGTTCTTTTTCCAGGCAGACGGTGAGTCGCGCATGTATTTTTCCACTGTAGTTGCCCCCATGTGTTGCATCCCCATTCAGAGGTCATTGTAGCATGCGTGTACCACACGTACGCTTATTTTTGTGTTTCTGGGTGCCACAGCGTACTGCGGGTCCTTCATTCCACGCACATGGGCTACCGAGGGGTCACGTGCACGTTCATATTTTTTTTGGGGTGCCTGAGCGTTGCGTGACCCGTCATCTTCCCCCAGGGGTCACAGACAGCCTTGCTAGAGCACAGGGGTACGTATTCTATCTAGTACCCTGCCCCCTTCACCCCAATTGCCCAGGACAATTGCTTACTGCACCTCCCAGTTGCACAAGAACATCAGTACCATGGTTGGGAGGCAACCAAGTGCTAAGGGAGGCAAAGGTGGCCGACCTCCTAGAGGTGTCCGTGGTAGGGGACGTGGCCAGGATGAGCAGGGTGGCCAGGGTGGTCCAGGTGGCAGTGGTGGGCAACGTGGGCAGGGTGGCCCAAGAGGCAAGTGTGTCGAGGACCAATCAGGGACACCTATGCACCCCCCCATGGGTCGGGGAGATGCAGCTGACACCATCCCAGCTCAGGCCCCGTTAACCCGGCCGAGATCGGTCACGGAACTGGCACGGGATCACTCACAGACTGACTTCCGTGTCACAAAGTCAAAGCCACCTGTGGCGGTGAAAGTTGCTGTCACCAGGCCACGTGGATCTGGGGCAGCAATGTCATCTGCTGCCCCAAGTAGCCATGGTGAGGAGGCTGCAGGGGCAGCCGCAGCTGAATCCACCCCGGCTGTGAGTCACCCAGCCAGGACAATGTTGGTCCCAGACCATCATACCAAGGCAGTTGTGTCGCTTGGTCCTGGCAACAGCACCCAGCAGCCAATGCCTGCAGTGAGACCTTTGGTCATCGTGCCATTGCCTGCTTCCAGTGGCCCGTCCACCTGCGCTTCAGCCCCTACCGACCAGAGCGGCGTAAGCCACTCAGGGTCCACACCACCTCTCGAAAGGAAGAAGTGTGCTCTTGCGGAACAGGCTGGGATCCCAGACACAGCTCACCCCTCCAGCACGTCAAGGAAGCAGAGTTTCAATGATGTGGAACTAGACGCACTTGTGGGCTACTTGTCGGCACATGGCTGCGACATGTTGGTGACTGCAGGGTACAAGACTACGTCTGCTCAACGTTGGGCTCACTGGCAGTGCATTGCGGACCAGATTAGTTCCCTTGGATTTGTGAACCGCGCAGCTGATGATTGCTCAAAGCGGTGGAATGACCTCAAACGCCGAGCAAAAAACAAGCTGGCTTCCAATTATGCCTCTACTCTGGTGACTGGCAGTGGGTCTCCACCAGAGGAGGATGAACTCACAGAACATGAGGCAATCGCTGGAGGGTTCATTGCAGAGGATCAGATCTAAGGCGTGGGAGACCTACCAGATCTTGAAGCAATGTCCGGTGAGTGGCCATGCGTGTGTGTCCAGACCATGTGTATGTTGCTTGGGTGATGTGTTCTGATTGAGTGCCAAGTAAGGCTGTGTAGTCATGACTGCTATATGTGGCCCATGTGGTGCCTCCAAACCATCCCCCGCCCTTGGGTTTAGGTTTCACAGTATCCCTACTGACCGCTGAAAACACTTTGCACATAATGACTGCACTTGCCCTTCAACTGGCATCATGCCACAACATTCTTAATACTGTTTTTCCTTTCATTCTGCCTGATTGATTGAATCATTTGCATGATAAACACACATTTTTGTGCCGTTCTGTCCCAAATTCACCATACTTCAGATATAGATTTCATCCCACAATGCCCCACATTTGTTAACTTTTTATGGAAATGATTTCATCAATCAGGCTGATTGACTTTTGTGCACCTACACATGCACTGCACCCGATCACTTCGGAGCACTGTTTGAATGTTCAACATGACAATTGACTTGTGTCATGTCCAAGTGACCTACCATTGATGTATCCATGTGCCTCCCATCACTGTATTAGTAAACACTGGCGTTGTTGCAGCGTGTGACACGTGTGTTTTGTCACACTCTTTTGCATGTTCTATTTCATGATGTGAGTCTCACGTGGATGGGGGACAGTACTAATTTACTACCATCTGGGTGTCCTTGTCAATTCTGCCATGGCTATGCTACGTGCCATCTGTGTGCTGGCATGTGTCATGTTTGTGGATTGTCCATGCCACTCACAGGCTAATGTGTGATGCAGGTGCTATGCACCATGCAGCACATGTGTTGCTTTTCCATTTTGGAGTCCTCAGTGTCTGCTTTTAGGGTCCCCTTCCACTTCATTGCCAGTGCATGTCTGCCAGAGTTAGTGTCATGTGTGACATGTCTCATTAATGTATTCGATGTGTAGATTGTGATGCCTATGTGTGGCGGCTATGCTGTTCATGCCTGTCTCATTACTTTTGTTTTATTTTTGTGCAGGTGATGAGGCACTTGATGCTGTTGAGGAGGAGATGGCGCAGGGGCAGGAGTACTCAGAGCAGGCACCAGTGGAGGACGTGGGGTGATGGTGCAGGAAAATTCATTAGTCCTACGACCATCCTGTCCATGGGTGTCTCTGGGTGACACCTCCGATGACCTCTATGGCTCAGGTGCTGAATCAGACATCAGACAAATGTCCCGTCGCAGGTGAGTGTTTCTGGCAGGGATGCTGTTCTGTCCGACGCACCTGCACTGGGGGTAGACCCCTTAAAAGGCCCATTCTGTTTTGGAATGCACGCCTGTGGCGGTTACAGATGCAGGGTCACACTCCACTATATTTGCTCCTGTTTCTGGACCAGCAGATCAAAGGAGGAATGCAGTCCTAGAGGCCTCAGGCATTGCCAGCACAGCAAGGTGCACATCACCTAGGGCCAAACAGGTGTGGTGTTCACCAATGCGGTGGCCGTGCGCCACCAGGCAATACTGTGTGGGAGAATTCCATGTATACTATTGCAGCACAACAGGGGGCATTGTGTGAGATGATGGATCAGGCTGTGGATAGGATGGCCACTTCCATTCTCCCCCCAGAAAGGCAGGTGGAGGGAGCTCCAGCAGCAGGCAACAGAGTCCACGTGCCGCTCACACAGGGAGGACATGTTGGCGTCCAACAGGGACCGACGGGCTTAACTGAAGACTATGCACACAGCCATATCTGCAGAGTCACAGGCCCACAGGGATGCCCTGAGGTTAGAATACAGGTCCAGTTAAGTGCACTTGAGGTGTCCCAGAGTACAAGGTCAGAACAACAGCTGGAGCAGCTAACACGCAATATCTCAGCTGAGCTCCAGGCAACCCATGAGGAGATCTAGGCATCATGTGAGGCCTTGCAGGCAGAAGTCTGTGCTCCCCGTGAGGTGCTGCATGGGGATCTCCAGACCATCATCCTGCAGAACCAAATCTTTCAGACCCACATGCTTGCTGCCATGGAGGAGCATGCCAGGGCTTTGTGTGGTCTGCCTCCCATACCATGCACACCTTCTAATGTACCACCAGAGGGTGGTGATGGCAGTTCTCCCACTATCGGGTAGCCGTGCAGGCCATGAGCCCATAGAGGGTTTTTTTTTTCTCAACATCCACGCATGTGGGTGTTGGGGTGCACCCTGTACCTCCTCCCTCCTGGGTGATCCCCACCCCTGGTCAACCCATGCCATTTTAGAATTTTATTTTTCATTTATCTTTTTGATTTTGATTTTTAATTTATGAATTTTAATTTTTCATTTTTTATTTTCTTTTCATATTTCTTTTTCATTTTTTCATTTGAATGTTTCATTTTCATTTGGATTTTTAAGTTTTACTTTTCATTTTCATTTTATTTTCATTTTTCATTTTCCTTTTTTTTTTTTCCTTTTATATTGATAACTTTTTTTTCAGATTGTACATTCATATTGCAGTGTGTTGCTTTGTGTGGCACCCGTAGGTATCCACTGTGTGTTCCAGCTGGGCCCATGCAGGCTTGTCCTGTGTTTGTGTTTGAACCTTGGGGTCCTGACACATATGCCACTCCTGCTTCCCCTTTCAATGGGCTCGTAAGGGTGTCACCGTGTGACAGTAACTTACACAGAGGCATTGGGCTTCCATAAATTGTGTGGCCAGTCTGTAGTCCAAACTGTGTATACACCCCTAGTGGGGATTGCTGATGATTTCTCCACTGCATGGTTGAGTTGTATATTGTATTCCATACTGCCCATTATGCATATTTGCATGTAGCTTCTTCATGTCTTAACTTGCCTGTCTACATTGCAGATGGAGTTCATGTTGTACGCAGTACACTTCCACATTTACCTACCAGCAACACACTGGAGATGGAAGGGGTTGATGTGCTGCCTTTGTCAAGTTGTGACACTTGCACTATTGTGATTGCTTACTGTCATACGTTGCCACTGTTGGGTCCTGTATTAATGTTTTGTCTTGCTGGTAAGTATTTGTTCATGTGTGCTGTTTCTTTTTCATTGGTGAGAGGGAATTGTCTCTGGCCTGTTTCATTTGGGACGGTGCACTTTGTGACACTTGTGTCATGTGTTGTGCATTCATTTGGTTGCTTTGACATTGCATGCAATGCCATGGTGTCTTGGGCAGCTGAGATGGGGTTTGGGAGGGGTTGGGTGACATACCACTATTTGGGTGTACTGTTTTGCAAGGGGGAAGTCCTTCATGCTGCATGAATGTGTGCCTTTTACTGACACAGCATTGGGTCTATTTAAGTAGCTAGGGATGCACACAATGTAGCACTTCCAGGAAAACAATGTCAGGGTGGTATGGTTGTGACAGTTCACTGTCCCTTTTGTCATCATCATCATCAATTGTCAGCTGGTATGTACCAGGCCTGTGTGCACTCCGCAGGGGTGGATTTTAGGTGAAGATATTGGTCACAAGCTGGGTACGGGCTGCCTCACCACGTGCCCTTTCCCCTCCCATGCGCAGCAGCCGTGTATGTGGTTGGGGATGTGGGGGCACCACCATGTCCACCGGCACCCCCCGCCGGGATGCAACGTTGTTCAGGACACATGCTGCCACTATGATCCTGCACACTACTGAGGGCGCATATAGCAGCTGGCCACCAGAGCGGTCAAGGGAGCAAAAACGTGACTTCAGCACTCCGAATGTGCGCTCCACTATGCCCCGGGTTGTAATATGGGCTGTGTTGTATCTTACCTGGGGTGGTGTGGTGGGGTTCCGTATTGGCGTCATCATGTAGGGGCTCAGAGGGTAGGCTCTGTGCCCTGGGGAGGTGATAATGGTTGTCATTAGTTGGGTTTTGCCATTTGTCAGTGTCTGACATGCATGCATGTGCAGAGGCATTTCTACTCACCAATGAGCCATGTGTCGCCATGCCTCCCAGCTTCCAGGTCCTGGTTTAGGGGTTACATTCTGAATATAAAACGATCATGACTGGACCCCGGATAGTTGGCATATACAGAGGTGATGATTCCCTTGGCATCACATACAACCTGCACGTTGATGGAATGCCATTGCTTGCGGTTTCGATAGATGTGCTCAGTTGCCCTAGGAGGACGTAGAGCCACGTGGGTGCAATCAATGGCACCTAGCATTTTGGGGAAGTGTGCCACCGCGTAAAAGTTCTGGACCACGGCCTGCCTTTCTGTGGGTGTTCTGGGCATGTATATGTGCCTGCGGACTGAGGGGCGTGCAGTCATGATCGCCAACACCTGGTGTAGGTAGCGTGACTGCGTGGCCTGTGAGATGCTCCCAACTATGGCACTTGTCCGCTGAAAGGACCCAGTAGCCAAGAAATGCAGTACATTGAGCACCTTTTCCAAGGGGCTCAGTGCTTGGGAGCACAGGGTGGGTGATGTTAGGTCATCCTCCCACTCAGCAACCAGTTCTAGGATGATTTGGGGTGGAAACCTGTACCTCCCATAGACCTGCTCATCAGGCATCCCAAAAGGGCTGGTCCTAGGTAAAAAAGGTCCTAGGTAAAAAAATGCGGGGCCTGGCTATCCTCCTCCTCCTCCTCCTGCGGTGTCCCACGACCACTGCTGCGAGGAACGGTATATTCATCGTGGCATATGAGCTTCTTTGTTGTTTGCGCGCACTTTTATGCTGCGTGGGGCCGCTTACGCCTGCTTCCTGCGTACGTGTTTCTGGATTAGTGCGTCTTTTGTGGCGCACAGGTTTCCCCTGTTCGATTCCATGAATATGTGTTGTTAGCGCGCGTGTGGGCGTTGTGAGGGTTTAGCAGCAGTACTTCCCCCGTAACGCCCACATTTTCACATGTTGTTCCCCATTCCGCGTGTTCCGCCCCCTTTTTAGGTATGTGCGCTGCCCTGGCCGTCTCGCGCACAGCCTTCAGGATGTCGCAATGACGCGTCCGCCACACGCGGATTCAGCCCACATCTCAGGTAAGCCACGCGCAGCACAATCGTTTGTCGATTCATTCCATGAATCGACAAACGGCTGCATGCGCGGCTTTCACACACGTCCGCTGCGATTTTCACGCTTGTGTTCCCCTTTTCAGCGCTCATTAATTCCATGAATTACCCTGTCAGTGTGTAGATTCAGCTGGGAGATGGCCAGCTTTTCTAGGAGTTTGCCCAAGAAAAGAATGATGGAGTTTGGGTGATAGTTTGCTAGAGAGGAAGGATCGGCAGAGGGCTTCTTAAGAAGGGGTGCACAAGGGAGTGATTAAGGTGGGAGGGGAAGGTCCCAATGGTAAAAGAGTGATTGCAGTAATTGCCCAAGGCTGGAGCAAGGGTGTCGATGTGGTCCTTGATGTTCTGGAAGAGCATAGGAGCACCTGCTTTGGCGCGACTTTCATAGATTGAACATGTCTAGAAACATCGTCGCGGTGAACAGTGGAAAGGAGGAAAAAGGAGGAAGAGAAACGGCCGAAGGGGGGCCAGTGTTTTTGTAGAGGGAGAGGAAGAAAAGGTAGAGGAAGTGAAAGTGGACAGAATGTCCTGAATTTTAGTGGTGAAATGAGTAGCCAGAGCCGCGCAGAGGGCCTGAGAAGGAATAGGAGAGGTAGAGACTGCAACATGATTGGCCAGCTCCTTGCAGATTTCAAAAACTTTGGCTGAGTTTTTAGAGGCCGCAGAGATGCGGGCTTGGATTTAGGCTCTCTTCTTTGAGAGGACAGAGAGTCTGTAATGCCTTTGGAGCAGGCGGCAGGCCAGTTTGTCAGAGGGTGTGCTTGATACCCTCCATTTCCTCTCAGCCACCCTACACTTGCGCTTAAGGGTGGCAAGGTCTGATTCGTACCTAGAGTTGCAACTGGATGCAGGCTTCAAACGGATCCTCATGGCAGGGGCAAGGACATCAAGAGTGTTAGAGATAGAGAGGTGAGAGGGTTGTATTGGTCTCCCCAACTCACCGGCTGTGTTGATTTCACTGATGCTGCTTTGTTCTTGGAGCCAAGGACGGTAGCACGGTGGCTGCTGCTTCTCCCCGCCTTGATTAATAATGCAGGAGTGCCCTGGTTATCCATGACACACAATGCAGGATGCTTCAGCCTGATTTCCTGGTCTTACGCTTTCTTCTTTCGAGGGGTCTTGAAAGTAATGGTTCCTTGTCGGAAAGCACAAGGGAATTTCTCTCCTTGCGATCCCCTCCTGTTTTGCTATCTTTCTTCTCTCGTCCAGCTGCCGTCTCAAAACTGCTGTTTCCTTGTGTACTTTGCCTCGCTCAGAGTGTGCTCTGCCTTTTATCCGTGCAGGGAAGTTTAATGGAAGTTAGAGCTTAGATGCCACCTGGAGAGCTTTCTGCAGGTGCTCTTAAAAGTCCCAGAACCAGAATATTAGTTTTGGTAGTATTTATCTCCAATCGATTTAACATCATCTATCCCTGTAGTGCCGCTGATCTGCGGTGGAGACCTATAGGAGTTTGATCAAGCAGGAATAGGTCATCAGCATAAAGCATCCTTCCAAAGTCCTGGTCGTCAATCTTTGGAAGGAAAGATCTCGATAGTTTTAAGGAGACAGCCAGATCGCATAAGAAGAAATTAAAAAGAGTCGGGCCAATTGGCAACCTTGCTTCAGGCCTTTGTAAGTAAGAATCTCCTTTGTTAGAACATCCTGAGAGTTCAGCCTGATACAAACCTTAGTGGAAGTGTGTAATGCCTAATTGGACCATAGGATCTGTCTAGTAACACTGTCAAACGTCTTCCTCAGGTCGATGAAGGCAAGATACAATTTTATCTGCTGGTTAGTGGCTTTCCACTTTGAAAGATTCAAGAGAAATAGGTTCAAGGTCGTCCACACCCCTTTCACAAACTCTGGTTGATGAGGGTCACTTCTGTTCGATGTCTCTATCCATTTCTGAAGGTGAAGAATTAGTGAAGCATATAGTTTGCCTAGAACGTCCAAAGGGCAATAGGGTGATAGTTTGAAGGATCTGTCCTATTGCCTCCCTTGAATATTGCACTAATATGGTGGACTTCCATGTGCCGGGTATTAAACCCAACCTCTTTACCCAGCCAAGTAGACCAGCCACAAAAGGCAGCCATACTTCCGGAGCCCGCTTGATAATATCATAAGTGAGACCATTGGGGCTGGGGATGCCTGCCGAGTTCGCCTTCATAATTAAGTACTCTAGGTCCCCTCAATCAAAAGGGATCACCCCTTGATTTGATCAGGGGATGATGGTATGATCGAATTGTATGGGCCAAAGAGATTGCCATAACAAATTTTCCAGTCATGCTCTGCGACCCCATTAGCCAAGACAGCTGCCCGAGATGATATTCGAGCACTAATCTAACACCAAATTTGTATGGGATATCTGCTCGTAATTACTTTTAACATTGATTCCTAATCGCTCTGGAACAATTGAGCCTTGTATCAGGAGAGCCAATCCTTATATCTCTGTTTCCTTTTTATTGGCTAGCAGAAATCTTTGTTCGTCGCCATGATGGTTGATAACTCGAAGGTCCCTCCTCAGCTTTTTTCTTCCAGAACTACATTCTGGTCAAATATGTGCTTAGTAGAGGGATTCCGTTTGTTCTTTTTCACCTTTTTCATGTTAAATTTTAACAATAGCGGTGCATAGTTAGTATCTAAACTGGTGTTTATCATCTTTTCATTAAAACCATGAATAAAATACACCACATCAAATTAGCTCATACTAGTAATGCATGGTCACTGTTTGGCCTCTTCAACACTTTCATGGTTTTAACTTGGTCTACCAATGTATGCAAGACATAAAAATAGTCCAGAACTCTGGACTGAGCTCCATTGGACCAAGTCCGGATGCTTGGGATGCCACACACCGTTTGCCCATTTAACATATGGAGATCTCTGGCTCACATGACATTTAACCGTTTTCTTACTTTCAGATCATATTTACATAGACCCCCCTTCACTTTATTACTGCACCCAGTTTGTCTATCAGCCCAAGAGATACTCATGTCCCCGTACAACACTATCGGAAGGTCATCAAATTGGGCATGACCTTCAATAATTGCAGTGACTGAGTCAATGAAGAAATCCGTGATTATAGCCACAGGGTACCAATAAACATTTACGATGAGAATTGTCATCTTAGAGCTGGGGGTCAGCGGGTCACTTTGTAGTGCAAGGAACTGCACGAAAGAGTTTGGTGCTCCTTCAGCCACCAGTGACAACCCTGACATGTTTTTCACTAATGTCAAATTTCCTGAAGCCGGCCTGCCTCTAAGACCCCTATAAGCCGGGTTTTAAAAGGTAGTGTATCCCTCAGCCAGCGGAGGATGTTGTAGCCAAGTTTCCTGAAGGCAAAATATGTTGAAATTTTCACTGCAGAGTTGATCCTTGCCAAACAAGTGTTTAAAGCCCTGGCTATTCCAGGAGCCGATAATCCATTCATCTCCTTTAGAGAGGGTTAACTGTACTTGTTTTGAATATTTTCAGCTAAGAATGAAGGAGGTCTCTGAGCTAGATTTCTATATTTAGTTGGGATGCCCAAGTCTTCAATGTGCCTTTGCTGTGAATCATGTTCACAATCAAAGGCCACTTTTAGCTGGCGGTAGGAGTTGCTGATAGCCATGTCCTGGTTCCCCGTCAAATGATCTTTCTTACGGTTCATGTTGTCAGGGCCTCTCAATGTTGCCTCAAACAATGGCTTATCACAGTAGTTCTCCTTGTCTAAGAAATGTACTGGGCCTCATTAGGACCCAGGCGGATTTCGCGGTGCTAAATGCACCGCGAAGCACGGCGGAAAGCCGTCGATAGCGCCATGGGGGTTGGCGGATTTACCGCCCCATTCCGACCTCGGCGGAGCGGTAAATCCCCAATCCCCATTCTGCCCTTCCCCATTCCCATTCTTGCCCCATAGGGTATAATGGGAGTGGGGAAGGAGTTAATTACGCCACCGTAAAATACGGTGGCGTAATTAACAACGAGGTCCCGTAGCGCCATGGTTTTCTCCGCCTGGTAAAACCAGGCGGAGAAAACCTCCATGGCGCTAAGGGAACTCGTAGTACGGCGGACGGGTCCGCCGCGATTAGCGCTGGCGGAAACCCACTCCGCCTGGGTCCTAATGAGGCCCACTGTCTATCTAGAGGCCCTCTCTGACTTGGTGTGATTAGTGGGGTCCATTAATTCAAAGCCCAATGGAAGGAGTAGACGAGCAGCTTCCAACAAGAACGATTTGATAACAGTTGAAGTCAGATGTCTTGTCCAGATACCTTTCCCTTGGAAATTCAATAATGTTGATGTCCTCTGTATTGACAAATCCCAATAGTGGGATGTGGTGCAGTAATCTCAAGACATTCGACCGATTCAGGATCAAGCCATCATCTGCTGTTAATACATGCTCCAACTGCAAATAAGGGCCATGATGCAACTTTCTGTCACCCCGGCACGTGAACCTAAGGGCCTATGCCCCCGGAGATCCAATTTGCCAGCCTGTAGATCCTTTTTGGAAAAATTCTGTGGGTTGCGCATGAAGCCAGAGTTCTAGATTCTCTGTGGCTCCCCTGGTTGGCCGAATGAAATTTTAAGTCTGCCAGGAATGGCTTTTCGTGTAGTGTATGAAACAGGGTCCCCCAATCCAGAGGAGCACGTCCTTCTGCTGTCCTGAAGATGATGTTGCCTGAAAGCAGCTTTTTTTCAGCCACACTTTTCATCATGGATTTCATTACAATAGAAGAGCGGCAATCCTCCAAGGCTTTAGAAGCCAGAGTTGGACACTGAGATGATGAAGCGATCAGGTGCCCCTTTGTAGACAATACCAATGGCTCAGAGGCCTGTATATTGGAACCTGACAAGTCAGCCTTTTCTTCTTGATCAAACGAATACGTTAAGAAATCCAAAATGTCAGTATTCTCAAAAAGAGATGTAGACTTGTTCGCCAAAAGGCCACCATCAATATTAAGTTGCCGTCATTGGGCAGTGTTCCAAGAGTTAATCATGCAAATCTCTCAATTGAGTTGTTTTAGAGAGAGTAGACGGGAGGATAAGTTACGGAAGACATTTTTTGCATCATTAGTCTTCCTGTGTTTTAGATGCATTATATTCTTGTTTCTGTTGTTGTAGTAACTCTCTTGGGCAATTAATCCCAAGTTTCCTTTTCTTCCTCTTTTAAAATATAGGAAACGGCGCGTCCACGCCATTGGTCACGTTGACAGGGGTTTCCTCTCTCAGGCTTTCCGAAGAGGCCACCACTGCCACGTTTCCCCTTTTAAGCACCCCATCTTCTAGTGGGTGGATCTCAAATGTAAGCTTGTTGGCATTTATACTTGATTGGGGCAAGACCCAGTTCCCTTTTTCTTTCCGGTTGTAAAGTCGCAGAGTGACCTGTTAGGTCTATTGTGTAAAACAATTCTTCTGTGGTAGTTTTTGCCCGAATGCCAACAGACACACTGGGAGATTTACGATTTGGAGGCACCTCTTGGCAATTAGATTTTGCGGAAAGAGATCCTATATTCCGTGAAGACTTTTTTTCCTGCAAGGTCTCCAGCAGAGTGCCTAGTATATTTATTTTGTCAGCGCACTCACAATCCAATGCTTCTTGAAGTTTTTTCTGCAAATAAGTCGATGTTGCAGCTTTATTGTATACCCTTGTCTGGAGCAATGTAATATATGATTCAATATAAATAATTTTTGTATGAATCATGGCCAAAAGCATAGCTTGGCCCTTGAAGGATTCATTTATCATTTCATACAGTTTTATAAATGGAGTTAGGGCGATGGTTGCTGCTGACATAATAGTAGCTTGGATGTTAGGAATCGTGGAGCTTGGGAAATGAGGAGGTCCATGAAGCGTTCTAGGGGAGAATAGATCATCCTCCAATGGCGATGTAGACATTGACAGTTGTTTTTTCGAAGAAGGCGGTGGCAAGTCAGAAGAAAAGGAAATGAAACGTGCTTGAGTTTGCAAGACCTCCTCAGAGCTGCCAATTTTGGGCATCAGCTTGAGGGCAGATTTCTCTGCAGTATTTGAAGAATTAAAATTAACTGAATGTGTGGTGGCATCTTCGCATTGTAAATTAAGCTTGTTGGAGGATTCGTTGATTAGGTCTGCATTGCGCCCCTTCACCTTGTGATCCAAGTCCTATTTGATTCGAGCAGTATCCCTGACCAACTGCTTTGGTTTTCTTACCAGTTCATCAGGTTGCTTTCCCTTGGTTTGCTTCAGCAACCTCCTTGACTTTTCACAGTTGGGGGTCCCTTGTCTAGGCGCAATTGTCAGACCCCATGGTCCACTGGCTACAGGTCGCGCAACCAGGAGCCCTAGGCTCTCCTGCCCACACAGGTTCTTTTGTGTTTGTGTCTGTATCAGGATTCACACTTAACAACCTTCTTCTCATCTCACAGTTGGGGCTACCTGGTCTAGGCGCAGTTGTTGGGCCGCACAGTCCACCCACTACAGATCACGCAACCAGGAACCTTACGGTCCTCTTGTTAGCCTCTTGCCCCAAAGTGTCACAACTCCTTTGCCAGTCTTTGGCCTTGTCACACTGTATTCCTGTTTATATTTCACTTTATGGCAACTTTGTTTCTTTACCACTTTATTCTTGTGTTCACTTTCAACTTCCCATGTCTTCTTTCTTTCGTGATGCATACAATTTCATATTTGGTTTTCAAATGTGCAGTTTCCCCCTCTCTGCTTTCTTTCTTAATGCATAGAATTTTATATTTGGCTTTCAAATGGGCAGTCTCTGTAGTTTATACACATTTTTCATAGGCTCCAAGCTTTGCCAAAAAGCTTTAATTTAGTTCGGCATTCAATCTGCGCAATCTTTCACCCCGCCGCTTGCAGGTTAAATTACTTTAAATATTTTTTCCAGTTCGATTTCTCATGTGCATGCAGTTAATTCATTCAAATTCCATTTCAGGTTCCTCTTTCAGCCCCAGGAGTGCCCCGGCTCGAGTGGCTTCCCTCTGCACTCACCAGTTCTCGGCGGCTCCACCAGGCAGCTTTGCACCTTGCTTCTGCTTTTGCCTGCACTTCTTGTTTCGTTTGCGAGCCCCGCTAGCACTTCAGTTCCGCTCTGCAAACGACCGGGAGCTCACCTTCCCTTCTGTGGACGCTGTCGGTCTCTTCCTTCGTTCGCAAGCTCCACTCACACTTTGGATTCGCTCTGCACATGGCTGGCAGCTCTGCTGTTCTTCTGCGGATGCTGTCGGACACTCTCCCTCCTCTGTGTGCTCGCCGCACTAGTGGCGCACCTTGGACCATTGAGGCCTCTCCAATTGTGGTTCTCTCGTAGCCCTTTGACTCCTGGGCTCCACAGTCCGTTGGGGTCTCCTCCTGTCTCTCCTGCAGATCCCACCTCAGCAACCTCCTCGCAAACAGGCTTCCCTGCTGGTTTGGTCTCTCATATTGCTGGTCTCCTCCCTTCTTTTACACCTACATCCACTTGACAGGTTGCAGGTGTGAATTCCAAATTGTAAAGTAATTGACTGCAATTAGAGGAGCTCTTTGGACTTGTCTGACACTTCCAATACTCTGCAGGCTTCTTCCTTGTCTCAGTACTAGAGTTATGAAATGTGTTAGTAGTGTTCACTACTCCTAGTTGCCTCTTCCTCGTCCCAGTACTAGAGTGGTTTGAATGAGGGGAAATGTGGGGAGATGTGTTGCAATAACCTATAAAGGCTAGTGAAGGGCTATGTTGGTTTTCATAAGGAAACGGGGGATACCATGTCTCACCTATGGGTACCCCACTCCCAATCCCGAAGGACCCTCCACCCAGGTAATCCGCCCTCGCTTCTCCACCCCCAGGGTCAGGATCCCAAAGCTATAGCCTTTCCCTGGCCACCTGACAAGAGTATCCAGGGGGAGTAGGAGTTAAGATACCCTCAGCTTTCTCACAACCCCCCAAATACCTACATTAGATTAGCTCCCAAATCAGGACTTGCATGGAGGTTTGGGATTGATATACTAGCAGGTGTTATAGATCCAGACTTCAGGGGTGACATTAAATGTTGCTACAAAATCATGGCAAAGATCCCTTCCAAATCCACCAGGGGGATAAAATTGTATAAGCAGTTCTCGAGAGAGCAGTGTTCCCTAGGGTAAAGGAAGTGACTGGGAAGCAGTTAATAGTTCGAGGTACCGAAGGCTTTGGGGAAGCTGCTAAAACACCTGACACCCCTCAAGACCCTGAACCCCGAAGGGTCAAAGAGGAGCAAACAGAAACTCTTCCCGACCTACCCTTTGCCCAAAGGAAAGATCCATTGATGGCTGAAGCCTTTTTGCAGGTCGTAACTTGAAAGAGGGCTGTGAAAGAGGGAGACCTTTTTTCTTTTTGAAACATGGGTTACTACACAGGGGAGACACCACCTCAGAGAGCATTGTAAAAACTCAGTTAGTCATCCCAAAAAGTCATAAGCAGGTGGTCCTGGAAACAGCCCATTCCCAAATGACAAGAGGTTATCTCGGACAGACAAAAACTGTCACAGGCTTCCCCCCTTCTCACCTGTCTGTGTTGTTTGTTTGAGTTCTTCGATGAAGTCTTCTTTCGCACCGTTCGGGTCTTGGATAACCCTGTGCGTGGGTTCTCGGGTTCCAGCGTGCAGTTCGAGTCCCGTCTCTAGGGAGCGTTCAGATGTTCGGGAAAAAAGTCCAGGAAATGGCGAGGAGCGCACTCGGACAAAATAAATATACTAGGCACACTGCTGGAGACCTTGCAGGAAAAAAGTCTTCACGGAATATAGGATCTCTTTCCGCAAAATCTAATTGCCAAGAGGTGCCTCCAAATCGTAAATCTCCCAGTGTGTCTGCTTCCCAGTCACTTCCTTTACCCTAGGGAACACTGCTCTCTCGAGAACTGCTTATACAATTTTATCCCCCTGGTGGATTTGGAAGGGATCTTGGCAGCGCTGGTTGGAGCAGGAGAGCCGCCGGTTTCTTGTTATCATGTTTATTTTGAGTGCAGACTGCACAGGTTTGGATGTAATGCTGGACGTCATCTTTCATTTTCGGCCACCAAAACTGTCTTTGTATTAAACGGAGAGTGTTGTTGATGCCATGGTGTCCTGAATGAAGGGTGTCATGACATAGGCTTGTGATGCTTTGTCGCAGTCTCTGTGTGGGGATGACCAGAACATTATCCTTTAACAAATATCCGTCCTTTGTTTTGAGATTCCATCGATTCCATCGATTCGTCCCAGTAAACTCCTTCCAGATCCCAGAGGACTGGGTTTGAAACCGAATGTCTTCCAGCGGACTGATTGCTTGGGCAACAAATATTGTGAGGGGAAACATCTTTGGGAAGGATCGGTCTTCAAGAATTTCGTAGTCGGGACGTCGGGATAAGGCGTCAGCAATTATATTGTGTGTTCCAGGAACATGATGGATTTGAAACTGGTACTGGGCAAAGAAGAAAGCCCAACGGGCTTGACGACTGTTCTTACATTCCAGGGATTGCCGAACTTGAAGATTCCGATGGTCCATGCGGACCTGAACAGGATGTTCCGCTCCCAGGAGTAGCTGACGCCAATCTGTGAAGGCTTGACGGATGGCTAATAGTTCCTTTTCCAGAACAGAATAGTGGGTTTCACTAGGAGTCAGGGTGCGCGAAAGATAGGCGATGGGGTGTTCTAATTTGTCATCAAATTCCTGTTTTAGAATTGCCCCGATAGCGTAGTTAGAGGCATCCGTTTCTACTAGGAAGGGTCGATCAATCTCAGGTTGAGCCAAGATGGGGGCTGGTGTAAACTCCGACTTCAATCGTTGAAACGCCTCATCTTGGACTGCTGTCCAGTGAAAAGGAGTATCCTTCTTCAACAATGTAATGATCGGTTGTACTATCTCCGAAAAGGAAGGTATGAATTTTCGGTAGAAGTTGGCAAGCCCCAGGAAGAATTGAATCTGTTTCACGGTAGTTGGAACAGGCCGGGATAGAATGGAGTTTACTTTCGAGCGGTCCATTCCAATTCCTTCTGGGCTAAGGACAAATCCGAGATAGTGAACAGTAGACACATGGAAAAGGCATTTCTCAGGTTTAGCCAGGAGCTTATGTTCACGTAGACGCTGTAAGACTGCTTTAACATGTTCTTCATGCTTCAGATGGTCCTTGGAGTATATCAGTGTATCGTCCGGGTAAACTATGACGAAGAGGAACAGCATATCGGAGAACACCCGGTCCATAAAACGTTGAATGACCGCTGGGGCATTGGTGAGTCCGAAGGGCATAACCAAGTATTCGAAATGACCAACGGGAGTTCTAAAGGCTGTTTTCCATTTGTCACCCTCCTTTATACGGATCAGATGGTAGGCACCTCTGAGATCTAGTTTCGTGAACACTACAGCTCCTCTCACCGCTTCCAGGATATCTGAGATCAAGGGCAAAGGGTAGCGGTCCTTGAGGGTGCATTGATTCAGACCACGATAATCAAGGCAAGGCCTAAGTTCCTTGGTATCTTTCTTGGGAACAAAAAACAACGAAGCTCCTGCCGGGGATTTGGATGGACGTATAGTGCCATTTTCCAGGTTGGTATCCAAGTATTCTCGGAGGGATCTTTTCTCTGGTTCTGATAGAATGAACATCCTTCCAAAGGGAATCACTGCTGAGGGTTCAGTATCAATAGCGCAGTTTTCAGGTCTGTGAGGGGGTAGGGCCTGAACTATGGCAGTTGAGAACACATCAGTGTAATCCTGATAGGCCTTGGGAACCTGGATGATATTTGAGACCGTGAATGGACCTTGCTGGTCTGTTCGCGTATCTTCAGAGGATCTTGACGAGGAATCAGGGATAGACAGTGGGACATACAGTTCTCTGAACCAAGAAACAAGGATCCTGCCGCCCAGTTGATGTAGGGGTTGTGCTTCTGTAACCAGGGCATACCCAGTACCATTGGATAATGGGCAGATCTTATGATGTCAAATTTGATCCTCTCTTGATGGTGGTTTATAGAAAGCAGGATCTCTTTGGTTTGCAGGGTTATGGGTCCTGAAGAAAGAGGTCTTCCATTGATAGCCTCTAGAGGTTGCATGATGTCTCGTGTTTCATATGGAATGTGGTGGTTAGTGACCCAATCATGATCTATGAATATCCCCATGGCCCCACAATCCACTAATGCCAGAATGGGATAAGCTTCTTTCTTGGAAGGCGATAGAAAGGCCTGCAAAATCACAAGATTGTTTTGTCCAGGAGAGTTCAAGGATGGAATAGATGTGGAGCAAACCTCTCCCGAAGCTGTGCTCCATCTAGGATCGAGAGCTGGCGTTTCCCGAACGCCGTGGAGGGGCTAAAGGACATTCTCTCACAAGATGTTTATCAGAGGCACAGTACATGCACAGCCCGGTGTGAATCCGTCGCATCCTTTCTTGCAGAGTTATGGGTCCGTGGAAGGCTCCTAGATGCATGGGTTCTGGTTCTGTGGTCGGGGAAGGAGCGGGCTCAGGTCTAGAGGAAGGTTCTATAGAGGTCTTTTGGTAGGGCATTTTAGTCTTCTTCTTTTCCGCCTTCCTTTCCTGGATACGAAAGTCTATTTGTAAAGAGAGGTCCATGAGAGCCTGGAAGGAACCTGAGCAAGCTACCCTGGCTAGCTTGTCTTTTATCTCTTCATTCAGCCCTCTTCGAAAGAGGGTAAAACAGGCCTCAGAGGACCAGTCTGCTTCCTTGGCCAGTTGCTTAAAGCGTGTTACATAGGTAAGCATATCCTGGGATCCTTGTAGGAAGTCCAATAAGCGATCTTGGGCACTGTAAACCTGTTCTGGGCGGTCAAACATGGTCTTTAGCGCCCGTACAAAACCATTTTAGTCATCCAGGAAGGCATCACCCGAATTAACTAAGGGCGTTGCCCAAGTTAATGCATTTCCGGAAAGATGTGAAATCATAATGCCCACCTTTGCCCTGGGGGTGGAGAAGTAGTAGGGCTTAATGGTAAAGTACACTAAACACGAATCGAGGAAGCCACAAAGGTTCTTTGATGAGCCATCATATTTATCCACCACTCCGCCCGCAACACACTTTCCTTGGTCGCGGAATCACGTGACAGGACTAATTGTTTCAATGCAGCATTCTCGGCCTTAAGATTCTGAACTTCTGTTGTTAACTCCTGCATGCCGCGCATGAGGTCTTGAACTGCAGCCTCCATGTCCGTAACTGTATCAGTTTGTTGGCGTCTTAATCTGTCACAGGCTTCCCAAATTTTCACCTGTCTTTGTTGTTTGTTAGAGTTCTTTGAGGAAGTCTTCTTTCGCACCGTTTGGGTCTTGTATAACCCTGTGCGTGGGTCATCGGGTTCCAGCGTGCGGTTCGAGTCCCGTCTCCAGGGATCGTTCAGATGTCCGGGAAAAAAGTCCAGGAAATGGGGAGGAGCGCACTCGGAAGGCGAGTGCGAAGGAATTCCAGGAATGCAAGGTGAGGGCAATAAAGGGGGAGGATGTAGGAGGAGGAAATTTAGGGAACCGGGAACCAGTGGAAATCGTTGTACGAACTATGGCAGCACACGTCTGACTTCTGCAAGTGGTAGCGTTGAGACGCACAGGGCCGCAGGGGCGTTTCTGCTTTGTAGAACGCAGAGCGTACAACGCAGAGACTGGCAAACAGCGTTTCACGTTCAGCGGCCATTTTGGGAGTACTGCTGAGCTCAGTCCCCTACGGGTCAGGGACCACGAAGTCCAGAAGGGACGCGCCCGGTGGTTCATGCCAAAAACCCAAGCTCAAATCTTGAATATGTTTTACTGCCCTGGAATTCATGCTGTCATTAAGATCTTTGTTCAGTCCTGCAAACTCTGCCAAAATACCACCACCAGTCCCCTTACAGCCCCTTCCAATTATTGAAGTTCCTTTCTCAAGGATTGGTATGGACATTGTGGCCCCTTGGAAACATCAAAGTTAGGGCACAAGTACATCTTTGTGATAGTTGATTATGCAAACTGGTATCCAGAGGCTTTTGCCCTAAGAGCTAACACCACCCAACAGATGTTGAAACACCTACTCCCTTTCTTTTCACGAATAGGGTTTCCCAAAGAAATCTTAACATATCAGGGGTCGACATTTATGAGAAAACTAATGGGGGAAGTGGAAGAACTGTTACACATCACTACTCTAAGAACCTCAGTCTACCAGCCACAAACAGATGGCCTTGTTGACAGGTTTAACAAGACCCTGAAAACCATGATATGAAAACTAGTAGAAAAGGATGGCAGACATTGGGACCAAATGATACCTTGGGCTCTCTTTGCTCTATGAAAGACTCACCAGGCTTCTAAAGGATTCTCCCCATTCCAGGTACGTAATGGGTAGGATCCTCGAAGTATCTTACATATGTTGAGGGAAAGCGGGGAAGAAACCCAAAGTCCACTCTCTCAAACTGCAAACCGACTGAAAGAACACATGCAGGTAGTCAGGTCCTTAGTTCAGACCCACATGATCAAGGCCCAGGAACAGCAGAAAACCTCATATGACAAAAGGGTTACCTTAAAATCCTTTTCAATAGGCCAAAGGTTCTTGGTATTGTTGCCCACTTCTGAAAACAAATTAATATCTAAGTGCAAGGACCATATGAGGTATTAGAACAAACGGGCCCCACTATAACATTTCCCAACCTGACCGACGATTAAATACTCAGGTATATCATGTGAATCTATTAAAAGAATGGAACTAAAATCCCACAGAATCTACTGCCACTATTCTATCCTGTCTGTTGCCTGAAGACTCTGATAACAAAGTCCTGGTTCCACCTGAACTCAGTAATAATCAAAAGCAAGACCTCTTTGACCTTATACTTCAGTTTCCTGACGTATATAGAGAAGAACCAGGGAGAGTGAAGGATGTCTTGCATCATATCTGCACTTCTGAAGGCAAAGTGGTACATTTAAAACCATACAGATTATCAAAATCTAGAAAGGCAACTATTATTCAAGAAGTCAATTAAATGCTTGAGGCTAACTTCATTGAGCCCTCTACTAGCCCCAGGTCTTCCCCATCTTGTTCAAGGCAAAACCTGATGGGAGCTGGAGGTTTTGTATTGACTTTAGAAAAGTTAATTCCATCTCTACTTTTGATGTGTACCCGATGCCCTGCATTGATAGATTGATCGACTCCGTAACGCTGTCTACCTCTCTAGCATAGACCTTACGAAAGGCTATTGTCAGGTTGCGTTATACGGTCCTGACGAGGAAAAAACTGCCTTTGCAACACCAATAGGTCTGTTTCAGTTTAAAGTCCTCCCGTTGGGGCTACATGGGATCCCTGCCACATTACAACGGTTGATGGACAAAATATTACAACCATTCTCTGATTTTAAGGAGCATATATAACCAACATTGTAATACATAGCAAAACCTGGGAAGATCATGTCTATCATCACTACACAGTCATGAGAACCCTGAGAAAGACAGGCTTAACAGCGAATCCCCAAAAATGTAAATTGCCGCAGTTAGATAGTTAGGATTCTTTGTGGGTAATGGGTCTGTACAACCCTAACAAGAAAACGTTAAGGCAGTACTTGACACCCCCACACCACTAACAAAGAAAGACCTTAGAGTCTTTTTAAGGTTGATCGGTTATTATCGCTGATTCATCCCAAATATCTCAAGTAAGACTGCCAAACATACGGATAAATTGAAGAATGGCGAGTCCCAAAAAAGAAATTGGGAGGAGGAAGATCAACTTTGGTATAACACCTTAAAAGAAACCGTCTGCCAGAGCCCCATTTTAAAAGTAGCAGATTTCTCAAAAGAGTTCATCCTGCAAACGGATGCCTCTTTAATGTGATTAGGAGCTGTCCTCCCTCAAAATCATGATGGACTGGAACACTCCATACTCTACATCAGTAGGAAGTTGTTTCCCCGAGAAATGAAGTACTCAGTTATCGAGCTAGATGTCCTGGCATTTAAGTGGGCCATACTCCATCTGAAATATTACTTGTTGGGATGCAAATTCAGGTTCATCACTGATAATTCCCCTTTAATATGGATCAGTCAAAGCAAGGAAACAAACCCGAGGGTTATTAGGTGGTTTTTAGACCTCCAACCATACGGCTTCACAGTGGAAACTCGGAAGGAGCGAGACCAGGGGAATGCCGATTTCCTCTCCTTGTTTCCTTCTGAAGCATTGAAGTCCAACCTGCATAGGGGAAGGGCATGTGAGGAACATGAGGGCGTCCTCACTTCTTTTCTCCCGGCATACTCTGTTCATGTGGCAAGGGACAGCCCATTGCTTTAGGATCCCGACCCTGGGGGTGGATATGCGATGGAGGATGACCAGGGTGGAGGAGACTTGGGGAGAGGATGCCCTTAG
Organism: Ambystoma mexicanum; assembly: GCF_040938575.1. Lineage (NCBI taxonomy): Eukaryota > Metazoa > Chordata > Amphibia > Caudata > Ambystomatidae > Ambystoma > Ambystoma mexicanum. Next base: position 1,267,723,966 of record NC_090932.1, read on the forward strand.
GTGAGACGTGGTATCCCCCATTTCCCTTTCACCATGAACCCCCCATCCCTCAAGCCTTCATAGGCTTTTTTCAGCCCTTTCACTGTGATTCCCCTAAAATATTCCTCAAAATGCATCAATATGGTACTGGGACGAAGAAGAGGACAACTGGACCAACACATCCTCATTTTGTGAGAATGAACTATTGTCAGCCCCAACTAATTACTGGGACGAGGAGGAGGACAACAAGAGCAAGGAAGGACTACTACTTTGCTGCTGAGCGGTCTAGTCCTTTTTGTAATGAAACTGGAGGCGGGAGCTTTAAAAGTTGGAAGCCCAAAACAAATGGGATCAGCTGTGGAAGCACGGTCAGCAGTGGCAGCATAATCCGCTGTGCGCAGGGAGACCTCTGCAGTGTGGCAGTGTGGCAGGAGGAGCGACGGAAGCCTGTGAAGCAGTGCAGAGTGTATGCAGTAGGAAGCAGTGGCAGAAGAAGCTGAAGGCCGGTAGCAAGCCATGAGGCGGAGGCTGGCAGGACCAAAGGAAGCTGCTGTTTGTATCCTGCTTCACCATGGAAGCATTGCTGGGTGTGCGTGAGGCACAGGAAGACCGCCGGGAGAAGATGCGAGGGACCGCATGGAGAAGGAGGAACCCGTGGCAGAGGAAGGACTCGCGAGGAGCCGCAAGACCAACCAGTGAGTGAAACCAGAAAGGGGGAACAACGGGCTGGCAGGCGGTGATAGAAATAAACACACTTTGAATACTGAATGAAATGAAAGCAAGACATTTTCTGAATGCCGAATGAATTGAAAGCAAGTTAAAGAAAAGGAAAAGTATTTTGAATATCGAACAAACTGAGAACAAGATGGCATCTTGAAAGGAGTGAAAGAAAGAGTGTGAACGTTATACAAAGGAAAGTTGTGAATGGCATCGAAATGATGAACTGCTTTAATTGAAACAAGTGCTAGCAAAGCCAAGAGAGCACAAAGAGTTGAATGCAAGATATAAGAAATCCAATACTGGCCACAGCCAAGAAGGTGCAAAAACTGTACATTATAAGGAAACAAGCAGTGGCAAGAGCCAAGGAAACATAAGGAGGTGTAACAAGCACAAGGTGTTTAAACCAGCCACAATAGATTGTCAGAAGAGTGTGACACATGTTACTGAGGCAAATCTAACTGCTGAGGAGAAGCAGTGGACTGGAGTCCAAGGAGAACAGTGAAGGAAGGGTACTGATTGCGTGACCTGCAATGGGTGGATCGTGTGGTCTGACAACTGCGCCTAGACCGAGTACCCCTGAATGGAGAAGGTACTAAAAGCAACTATCAGGAAGCTTGTGTTGTGCCAAGATCTGTGATATTCAAGTTAAGTGTTGTTTTGAAAGCTACAAGATTTGACCTCCTCTTGGGGAAGGGAACCCTTGTATTTGATGAAGTACTTTGAACTTGGGGAATGAGAGCTGATCACAAGCCAAAGAGCTAGAAGAAGCTCAGAACTTTACTTTGAACACTGTTCCTTTTGATGCTGATATCCCTTCACATTGTATGCAGTTAGTTGTGAGGACAGGTATAGGTTTTGGACACAGACAGACGTTTTACTTTCGATATCCTGACGTAGATTATCCTTAGTTTTCTTTAGGTAGGGAAATCCCACCTTAGCATAGGGCAAGTTGGGCATTCATCCACCCTGCCTTTTAAGTAAAAATACAACTTTGTTGAGAAACTTGAACCTGCTGTTTGTGTCTGACTCATGATACTTTCACAATCCCCACAAAAGGCTGAATACCACACCTCTCGTAAGAAAGTGTAAGGAAGGCATGGTATCACCAGTAAGATACACAAGTGACCACAGTTCAAGGGTGTTTATTGAACTTCAAAAAGGGTTTGAAAAATGCCTATCTAATCCTAAATCTACAGATGGGAGCAAGCTACGAACCTGAAATAATAATAAAGCAGTCCTAGTGGTGTCTTGTCAAAATAAAAGGGCCTATACTAATAAACCTATTTCCAATGCTTATCTCTAAATACAAATAGTGTGGGAAACTGTGTTATCAAAAAGAAAGAAGTGTTCACAAAATGATATGTCAGGATGTTCAGGCCATTTGCCTCCCTTCCCCAAGTTTTGAGCACGGGACAACGTGGTTCACTCGAGTGTAGTACAATCTCTGGCTTCTTTAGCACGAGATACAGTTCAATCATTATCATTAGGGCCTTCTGTGCCCAAGTCTCTTTGCCTATCAAAGTCTCTTCATGGTGAGGGCCTGATGCAACAAAACAAACAATAAGTCCTTTTCCTCTTTCAGATTTTCACAAGTACTCAATTCAGGTGATTCTCTATTCACCGCGGATCACCCTCACCTGGGCTCAGATCCCTTTAGCACAATGGGCCTCATTACAAGTTTGCTGGTCTGGAAACAATGGTACCAGTAAGCTTGCCGGTACGGTTATTTCCGGACTGGCAAACTACGAGTTATGCGAGCGGGTGCCTTTTAGCATGCCAGGTCTGACCTGGCGGACTGAAAGGCACCCGCTTGCATATCTAGACGCATGCACAGGCACATTTATGAATGGTGCCGGTGCATCCGTCCTCCCCATTCCTATTGTCCAATGGGACTCAACTGGGAATGGGGAGTAAGATTTTGCGGCACCCGGCAATGGACAATTACTGGGTCCGCCGGGGCTTTAATGCCCCGGTAATTGCCCATTGCCAGGTGCCGCAAAATTCATGACTCTGGGGGCAGACGTGCCGGTAATTACTGGCACGGCTACCGCCATAGTCATAATGACCCCCAATGTTTTTCACTTTGGACCCCCCACATCCGGGCTCAGAACCTCTTACACAATGGTCGTAGGATATTCTTTCTCGGGTGACTCACGGTTCACCCCGGGTCCCCTTTTAACACAATTGGTCTCCCTCGGCTTGGCTTGGACCAATTTCAATTACCATCAACTATCAAAGACTTTCGAATGTGCACAGGGTTTGGCTTGACCACTTCGATTTCACAATTTCTTTCCTTTTTACATTGGCCACCTTCTAGTTGGATACCTAACAGAGATTTTCGATTGAGCACCCACGTGGTGCCGGATCACTCTGTCTGCGGTATCCCATCTTGGTTCCAAAGTTCAGTCACACAGATGCTGTTTAATTATATTCACGTCACTTGCCACATACGCTTAACACAATGTTCTCTTCAGTTTTCTCTATACAATGTTGCCGCTTGCAACCTTGGCTTCAACACAGGCCGGTCTGGTATCAGTTTCCCCAACTCACCAGCTGTGCTGACTTCACTGGTGCTGCTTTGGTGTGGGGGCCAAGGACAGTACCACAGCAGCAAACAATCCTCTCCGCCTTGGCTATCGACGTCGGAGAGCCCCAGGTACCTCCGACACACAATGCAGGTTTCTTCAGCTATGATTCTACGTCTTACTTTTGTGAGCCTTCGACACTAAGAAACGTAACAGCCTTTCTCTGAAAAGGTCAAGTGCACTTCCTTCCTTGTAACCCTCTTCGGTCTTGCCGTCTTTCTCCTTGTATAAACAGCCATCTTGGAACTGCTGCTTTCTTGTGTTCTTTGCCTTGCTCAGAGTGTGCTTTCGTGCTCTGACATTTTATCTGTGTGGGGAAGTGTGATTGAAGTCAGGCGTGTGTAATGATCAGTAATTGCCTGACCCTGCCTCACCATTCTATTGGGCCTGACCATTGTATTGGGACATGTCAAGTATACGGCTCGAGTGTTAGTCCGTTTTCTCTTACAGTGAGCTGTCCGTGAGGAAGTGTTTGTGTTGGAAAAGGAGGGGGTTGAGTCTTAAGTATCCTGCCTGGTAGGATTGGGGAAAGGTGTTACAAGGAAGGGGATACTAAGGCTTGCCGTCCGGTGTCCCATTTCCACTACCCGAAGACCCCTCTTCCAGGTGATCCTCCCGCACTGGTCGACCCCCAGGAACTGGATCCAAAAGCAATGGCCGTGTCCCTGCCACCTGGATGACAGATCCTCAGGGACAAGCGGTTGAGACACCTTCAGGTTTCTCACAGAAGTCACTACTTCTCCCCGACAGATATCTTCTCCCTTGTGATCCTCCCTCATAATGCCAGCCCCGTGGTCTGGATCAGGTAGTGGCTGCCATCCCCTGGCCACATGGGAGGAGACTTTAGGCTGGAGATCAGTGATGACTCTGCAGGATTCCTCACAGTTTTCTCTTGGACAAATTATGAATTCATTGTTCCTTATGTGCCAAAACTGGGAGTACCTAGAAGTGATTCAGTTTGTAATCTGTGCTATTATTTAAAAAAAATGCCTCCCTTCTGCTTTAGTCTAGTGTAGCATGGACAAAGCCAACAGTTATGCTTGTGAATTCTTGCAATGTATTCACCATACACATGAATATTTGTTGCTTCCAAACGTGTAGGCCACCGCCGCCCTGAAGATCTTGGTTATAGTTTCTGTCATACATGGCAACATTTTAGATGGCCAAAGAGGGAGATTGCCCATGCAAAGTGGGTATGATATGATATAATATGATATGGTATTTGTAACGCGCCTATATATAAGTGAATTGCATTTCCCCGTTCATATGATCTGGAATGAGGGATATTTTAGGAGAGATTGAGTAAACAATAGCAACAATGTTGTCATGTATCTATAGTATGTTAAAATGTTATTGTCCTTTATTTTTAATATTTCGCTGTATGATACTGGATCTTCTCTTGTTAAATCTTAAATTCAATTATTTTGCTTAAAAAAGTGGTGTGTCTTCGTTCTAAATATGTTACATTATGTTATTGTGACTTATAGCTGTAGTACTCTGTTTCTAAGATGCTCGCCTGAGTCTCTGGCTCTACCCCTGATACATTGTACTATGTGTGCAAATATACGTTATATGTAATGAGTTCGCAACAGTGCCTTAATGTCCTTGGGCTTAGGTGCTTTCCAAATGTAAAAAATAAATAAATAAATACCATGCACGGTTGCCATTTTCATGGTCTCCAGGCACTCTGGCAGATCTGAAAAGAAAGAGGGGGAGGGTAAGGATTTGTTAGTGGGAAGAGAGGGAGAGAACAAGAGTGCTTTTGCTTTTTTATTGGTAGTTTCAGTTTGAATAAAAGAGTCACTGTGGGTTGGTTTTGCTTCTAGGTGGGTGGTATAGTGCAAAGAAAAAAGGTCAAGAAGGCCACTGAGAGCACCAGCGCTAATGCCAAAATTCATGGTTGTAATCGCAGCAGCGTTCAACTGTTAGGTTGAGGGTGCCTTGACCAAGTACCCTCAAAGAAGCTATGAAGTGAAGTTAAAAAGTGAACTGCGCCAAGTTACAGAAAATACATCAAAAACAATTGTGGTGTATTTTAATTCCGTTCAAATGCACAAATTGATTAGCAGCCTTCCGGCAGAGAAATTATTCTCCCTAGAATCATTTCTCTGCCGGAAGGCTGCTAATCAATTTGTGCCTTTGCATTCGCAACTGTAATTCAGATTTTGCATGTATAACTTACACCTCACTTAAATCAAGGAATTGAGTATTCATTTGGACAAGGATCTTTGGCCTCAAAGGAAGAGCTTTGCTCGAAACACGTGTCAGGCTGTTGAACGGAATTAAAATACACCACAATTGTTTTTGATGTATTTTCTGTAACTTGGCACAGTTCACTGTTTAACTTGGCTTCATGGGTGTTATAGTGTACAAGTCTGAATGGGTTGTTTTGTGTGCATCTCGTTTAGTATTTGAATGTGTGCCTGTTGTGATTTAGTGAGTTATTGGAAGAGATGCACATTTTGCTGTTTGATTTTAGAGCTGTGGTTGTGGTTGTTGTGTATGGGTGTTACCTTTGGTAATTGTGTGGTATGTTTGCAGGAAAAGGGAGAGTTTTAATAGGGTCAATGATAGGAATTGGGAGCTCTGTATGCCGATGGTGCCTAAATACTTTGGTTAAGACTGAAATTCACTATGCAGTGGTTCACAGTATTACGCTTTCTTTCACTAGGCCTGCCCAGTTTGGTTCAGTTGATTCCAGAGGCCCAAAGCGACTCCATAGATCGCGGTTTATCTCTTTGTATTGAGATTTGGTGTTTCTCTTAGACTGTGCTTGGTTTTTTTTATGTTGGAAAATTAAAGAGACAGGTTTTTAGTGATTTCCTCAAGACCAGATGTTCTATTGGGAATTTTACTTGGGGAGTGAGCTCTATAGTTTTGTTGCGATATATGAGTAGGCTGGTCCACCACATTTAATGTTTTTATATTGTCTGGGTTCAAGACATATGTCATTCCTGGATATATCAGGCTTTGTTTCAGTTTGTAGATGGAGATTTTTTTCTTGCAGAAATTCTATGTAGTTTTTTCATTAGGAAGTCCATGTCATGGTTCCGCCCTGTTTGCCTCATGGTAGGCGTTTTCGGCACAGGTTTTCCCTGCGGCATGGTTGCCCAGCCCGTGTTTACCCCTCTCGTTCATTTCCCTTTGCACATAGTTGAGGATTACCATGGCGACTGGGAGCACGTTAGGCCTACGGTCCTCGCATAGCAGCGCTGCGCTCTACTGCAGCACCGCCTACTCTTGCATTCGATCATATGGCGATCATGTGACTCCTTTTGCTCAGAACCGCCTACCGACTTCCCATAAATCCCGAGCGAACGTACGCGTCTCTGCTTCTTATTGAAGTTAGTGCGCGTTACGTTCTGTTCGTATTCAGGTTCTGTGATTCAGCATTCGTTTTTTCCGGAATTCCTTTGCCTTCTGTTTTGTGCTTCGCTGCTTGTCTGGAATTGACTTGCCTGTTTCTGCTCACGGATTTCTTCTGCCTGACGTTCCGATACCGCTGCTTGTGTTGTGATTCCCACCTGCTGACTTCCTCACAGTACAGCACTGCTGCTAAGGGGTACGGTCATTTCTTTCCCTTGCTACTTCGGCTGTGGCCATACTACTTGACTTGACCCTGTACCCGGGGGTTCACAGGGGAATACCAGTTACCCCCAGGAATACACCCAGTGCACAGGACTAAAGGACGCCTTGCAGATACACACATGTGCACCTACCTGTCATGTAATGCGTTCTCGTGCCGCCGGGGAAAGTTAGGTCCATACTAACCTCACTACCTTCCCTTCTCCTCCACTTTTGTTTTGCTTCCCCCTGGATTATTTTAGACCCCTCATTCATTCCCTTCAATCTTCCTGTTTTCAACTAGCGTAGTAGGTAAGAGAGAAACACACATCCAGAATAGTTGTTGTGTTTCTTCACTACAGCACTGACTTGGGATTCTAAATTTAGGTTTTGTCCATTAAAAGTCCTAGATTCTAACTAATTTAAGACTTATTAGACTTCTTGTATGTTTCCCATTTCAGTAGGCCAACGTGTGTTTTTGAGTTACAAGGTTGTTGGGCGTGATCTTGATTTCTGTTTTGTCTAGGTTGAGTTTGAGAATGTTGCTGCTCATTCATCTGTTTATTTGTGTGAGTCAGTTGGGAAGCATTTGTTCTGTCTCTCTTTTCATTTGCTTAGTTGTAGCAGGGGAGTCTATGGGCCTCATTACGAGTCCGGCGTTAACCGAGGCGGTAAAACCGCCTGGTTAACGCCGGACTCGTATTACCATTCCGCCTCCGTGATTCCCGGAATTACCGGGGCATCACAACCCCGGTTTTCCGGGAATCACGGAGGCGGAATGGTGTAAATCCCCATTCCCATTGAGTCCTATGGGACTCAATGGGAATCGGGATCATGGAAACACCGGCAGCATCTTGTAATGCTGCCGGTGTTTCCTCGTCCGCCTGCAGGCGGGCGGTGTTAAACCCGCCAGGTCAGACCTGGCGGGAACATCACCTCCCGCCTGCAGGGGTCGGGATCAGGCGGTCCGGAAACAACGGTGGCGGCGGGTTTACCGCCACCGTTATTTCCGGACCGCCACGGTCGTAATGAGGCCCTATGTCTTTTGATAAACAGGTTGTTTCCTTTCTGTCTGTCGGGAAGGATTTTATCCATAGTATTGCCGTGTTGGTAAATCCCTATTTTTTGGATTCTTTTGATGAGGGTTGCGTGGTTGACTGTGTCCAAGGCCGCTGAAAGATCTAGTAGTATTAGTGCTGCATGGAGGGTTGACATGTATGGTTGGTGTTGCCAGTTGCTGAGCAGAATTTCAGTAAAGTAAAACTGATCATATCTCCTCGTTTTATTTTAAGATGGACGCCGCCATTACAGGCACAGCTGTCATGACCCCCGCCGTCAGGGTATGAGCTTTGTATCTTATCTACAGTTTCACTCCCCCAATATGGCTGCCCGTTCTCTCCATTCCTTCGGCGCTTTGCCTACGCTAGTCTCCGGCAGTGCTTCGCCCCAGTGGCATACGTGTCCAGCATATCAGCGGAGGATGCCTGCGGTTGGACGCGTCGCTACTCCTACTATAGATGCTCCAAATCCAGAGTCCTTCACGAACGGCTCCTACGCAACCACGCTTTCTAACTGTCACACACTCGGTTCGGAACTTGACCACTATTCCGCTGTCTGTAACCTGCTCCCAAGGGGCTTACACCTTCGATCGTCCGGCAGGGTCGATCTCACCTGTGTTACGGTAAGCGCAAGCCCTTACACTTATCTGCTGAGCTCAGCCCTCCACGCAATCCCTCTTATATATTTATCCTGTCTATTCAAACAGCCTGTATACAATCTACGGGAGCTTCCTCACAAGCAGGATTACCTTCAGCTCCAGGATCTGCATTCAACCCACATTCCCTTCAGCCGCTAAGGAACCCTTACACAGGTTAAGATCTGTCCTCTTGCTATACTTACTCCTTTCCGTGTCTCTGGTCCACACTAACCGCCTCTATTACTACCTTCCAGCACACGACTACAGCCTGCCCAGATTGCCCCGTGATCAGAACCGTTGCACAGCGCCTCTGTTTGAAGCCACAGAGGGTCAGACTTCACACAACTTACCAGTGGAACCTCAACCTCGAGATACATCGATCCCCATTCATGGTACCAGAGTTTTTCACCCCAGATATTTCCCCTGGGTCCTCTGTGCTCCTCAGATCCTGTCATTCAGGAGGGGGGGATTCCTTGCACTCAGCTGCTTCATTAGATTCAGGTTGGTGGGGTTTTTCCATATGTCCAGTTATTTTCAACGCTATCAATTACCCTCATGACGGATAGCGACGCCCCCGACTCAGATAACATGGATCAAATGCAGCAGCTAGTGAAGGCCATGCAATCACTCACTCATGAGGTCCAGAATTTGAAACAAGAAAACACATACCTCAGAAAACAAGTAGCCCGGCTCACGGTTGGTCCAGAACTCCCATCTTCCTCTTTACCAGGAGGAAAGTATGACGGAAACCCTCATGAATTAAAAGAATTCCTAGACAGTTGTACCATTCAATTTACTTTTAAGGCCACCTATTTCCCAACGGATCAGGATAAAGTTGGTTTCCTAATCTCTCATCTCTCGGGACACGCACTTGCCTGGGCTACTCCCTTTGTCACCTCCAATAACCCCATACTCAATATTTATCCAGCCTTTGTCAACAGTTTTAGGAACATGTTTATTCGTCAAGAAATATCTGTGTCTTCTCAAGAAGCACTCTTAGATTTTCATCAAGGGTCACAGAATTTGCTGGTTTACATCACTGGATTTAAACGATTGTCAGCAGAAACCACCTGGCTGGACGATGCTCTGTTGACCCTCTTTAGACGGGATCTTGCGGAGTGACTAAAAGATGAAATATCCTGAGTACCTCGACCTGCCAATCCGGCGGAAATGATAACACTTACTATGCAGATAGACATTCGATTACAGGTGCGGCAACATGAGAAAAGAAGGGGGAGGTATTCCAGATCAAGAGCCAACGTCCTGCCAACACCAACACAGCCTTTACCCACAGAAGAACCTATGCAACTGGGAACTGCAAGAGATCATCGGAGATCTAAAGGATTGTGCATGTACTGTGGATCATCGGAACACCTAGTCCGAGAATGTCCAGTGGCACCACAGTGGAGGTCTGAATCTAGGAAATCAGGAAACCCCCTAAACCCAGTTGTAAGGGGAACCACGACTTGGGTGCAAGAACAAGGTTCCTCTACTCCAACCTTAATCTCCCAGAGCAGAACACTGAGATTATAGAAACCCCTATGGTGGTTATCCTGCTGCAGCTACATTTCGAAGATAGAATCATCTAGAATGTTCCAGTTCTGGACGACTGCTGTACGGCCGGCTATTTTATTGATGAACAATGGGCCCAGCAAAAGGGCCTAGGTTGTATCGCCAAACCAGTGTCTATTCCCGTCCAAGGAGTGGATGGAAGCCCTTTGGTGTCAGGACCTATTAAGGAACAGACTCACACATTATCTTGTAAGATTTCATCTCATACGGAACAGATCAGGTTTGACATAATAAGGACAGCCCATTTCCCCATAATCTTGGGCTTGCCTTGGCTCTGCTTACACAATCCCTACGTGAATTGGACAGCAGGCATCATTTTTCTAGGTTCTGAATACTGTGTCACTCATTTTTTAACCCAAGGTTCCATTGGTATTCATTTCATTCCGTCATGCCCCCAGGACCATTCTCCCATAATTCTCAGCCAAATGTGTGGACTCCCTGCTTGTTATTCTGAATTTACGTAGATTTTCTCTTCTCCACAATTTGCTGCTTTACCGCCACACCGAAGGGATGACTGTCACATTGAATTCCTTTCGGGCGCATGTACATGCTATCCCAAAAGGAGAAGCAGATTCTGAAGGAATACCGCCAGAAAAATCTTCAAAACAGACCGATATCTGAATCCACCTCACCAGCTGGCTTTGCTATTTTTTATCCCAAAGAAAAACAGACGAACTTCACCCATCTCTGGATTATCGAGGCCTCAACAAAATCAGTGTCAGATCGATATCCTATGCCTCTTATCCCCGACATATTGGAGGCAGTCAATGGAGCCACAATATATACCAAGCTCGATCTAAGGGGAGCCTATCATTTGATACCGATAGCAGAAGGTGACGAATGGAAGACAGCTTTCTGTACTCCGTTCGGACATTATGAATATCATGTAATGCTGTTCGGGCTCTCCAATGCACCGGCAATGGTTCAAAGGTTCATGGACCATTTATTGGCTGATGTGCTACTAAACTGTGTAGCCATATACACATATAACATGTACAATTAGTACCTGGGCGACTTCAGTCAAACCACTTCTACTGTAAAATAGAGAAGTGTGAATTCCATTGTTCCCAAGTGTCTTATTTAGGATACATCTAATCAGCTCAAGGTATCGCCATGGATCCATCCAAAGTCTCAGCTGTTCTCAACTGGCCACCACCTACCTCAGTCAAGGAAATCAAGCGTTTCGTGGGATTCGCCATCTTTTATAGAAAATGTATCTCAGACTTCTCTGATATCATCTTGCCCCTCACAAGACTGTTGAAGAATGTTCCTTTCCTATGGGATTCTCATGTTCAGTCCTCATTTGAGCGTTTAAAACAAGCATTTTCCATGGAACCTATACCTATCACACCAGATCAGAACAAGAAGTTCACCCTAGAGAAGGACGCTTCTCACCATGGTATTGGAGCGTTTCTATTACAAGAGAATGATACTGGAGTAGAATCTCCTGTAGCCTATCTTTCTAAAACTTTAAACCCGGCAAAGCTGAATTATTCGGTGCTTGAAAAAGAATTATTGGCCATAAAGAAGGCCTTCGAAGAGTGGAGGCATCTATTATTAGGGTCGAAATACCCCATTGAGGTCTGCACCGACCATCAAAATGTAAATGTTCTACAGTACACCCAAACTACCAATAGCAGACATGCCCGGTGGGCTTATTTGTTTTCTTCTTACAATATACTGTTTACCTTTCTTCCGGGGACACAAAATCTGAGAGCTGATGCTTTGTCACGTAAGAACCATCCAACAGTTAAGTTCCAGTCTGAGAAAATCTTCCCCAAGGCCGTGTTTGTACACATTATCACGGATTTCCTACACACTGTTAAACAAGAGACTCTTGCCCATCTCACTGAATATCAAACTATTGCCTGACTACATGACTTAACCTCGGAGAGAGGTTACTACTTTCACAATCACCAGCTCTTGATTTCAACTCCTGCACTCCAAGTTGAGATAATGCACATGTGTCATGACTCCCTGGCAGTGGGTCATAGAGGGGTTTCCAATACTGTAGCCCTTATAAAACAACACTTTTGGTGGGCCACCATGACTACTGATGTACTAGATTACGTCTCTTCCTGCTCCATCTGCCTACAGACCAAGACTCCCCGACAACACTCATCTGCGCTTCTATCCCATATGCCCATTCCTGATAAATCATGGCAGATCATATCTACTGATTTTATCGTAGATCTCCCTCCTTCAGAACAAGATACTGCTATTCTGGTCGTTATTTCACAAAGATGGCTTATTTTGTGTCATTACCAGGTGTTCCGACAGCTTCTCACATGGCTAGGATCTTATACATACCGTTTTTGCTAGACATGGGTTGCCAGATACCATAGACTCCGAACGGGGCACTCCATTTACTTTCCAATATTGACGTATGGTTTATTCACTTCTTAACATCCGCCATGCCCTTAGTTCAGGATATCACCCACAGACAAATAGTCAAACTGAACGCCTAAACCAAACCCTAGAAGGCTACCTGCGTTGCTTTATCTCTACAGCTCAAGACAACTGGGTCAGTCTCCTACCGTTGACAGAGTTTGCATATAATGACTCGCCCCATACTACACTGAAGTCTAGCCCGTTTTTCTGCACATATGGGTTTCATTCTGCCTGCTTTCCGACTACAATTCCCTCCCCTCTCACATGCCCGATGTGGATGCCCTTGTCATGGACATTCAGCAAGGACACCAATCGGGGGGCATACTGTCATGCCAGCACAAATCAGGGTTGCTCCGCCGTCAGGATATGAGCTTTGTATCTTATCTACAGTTTCACTCTCCCAATATGGCCACCCATTCTCTTCATTCCTTCGGGGCTTTGACTGCGCCAGTCTACGGCAGCGCTTCGCCCCGGCGGCATACGTGTCCGGCATATCAGCAGAGGAGGCCTGCGGCTGGACACGTCACTACTTCTACTGTAGATGCTCCAAATCCCGAGTCCTTCACGAACGGCTCCAACGCAACCCTGCGTTCAAACGGTGACCCGCTGCGCATAGAGCTTGACCGGCATTCCTCGTGTTTGTAACCTGCTCCCAAGTGGCTTACACCTTCGATCCTCCGGCGGGGTCGCTCTCACCAGTGTTATGTCAATTGAGTCACACTGCCTGGGACCACTACCCACGATTTCAAAATCCTGCTCTGACATTTGCTCTTGTAAGCAACATGGATGACATTGGCCTGCACCACAAACCCCCCTGGGACTGTCATGATCTCTGCTTCCAAAAGGTCAGGGTTTTCCCAACTCCCTTGGAAGCAGATCCATAACCCAGGTTCCGAGTGTCAACCAGTCCCAATTGGGACCTTTTGGACCCAGTCCTGGCGCCAGTGGCATCAGGCTCATAAATATGCCCAGTCCCAGCGCTGGAAGCGCCGGGCTCATAATGCTTGGGTGGACTTACCTGCAGCAGACCATGCTGCTTACTTGCCTGCCAGTTGAGCCTCTGATCCTCTTCTGTTTGGAACTACTTTTCCTGTTGGGTGGGGCAGGAGCCACTCCCTAGGTTCAGAACACTGGAACTCTTCTGGAAAGCAGGAACTCTTTTCTTACCTAGGCGTGGCTGTGGAAGGAGACACCTAAGCACTACAGGAGGCTATTTAAACCACACCCGATGGATGAATCTTGCTTTGCGTTATTCTGCATCCTCTGCAGCAGAACGCTCATCGTGTCTTCTGCATCTGATCCTGGGCCTAAGGAAAAAGGCTTACCATCCTGAATCCAGTCTTCAGCAACACCTATAAAGACAAGAAAGAACAGGTTAGCATTACGGTCTTCAGTGACAGCGCTTCACTTACCTGGTCCATCGGCTGTCACCAACGCCTCGCGCTGCATTCCGGCATCTGAAAGACAAAGGCTTACCTACTCTTCGTGCGCTCCGGAGGTCTTCGCACTGCATTCCGGCATCTGAAAGACAAAAGCTTACCAACTCTTCGCACGCTCCGGAAGCCTTCGGCGCTGCATCCCGCATCTGAAAGACAAAACAAGGTGCGTTTAAAGACATTGGGGAACTTTAATACTCACGTGCCATTACTCCTTTCCACATCTAACCCAGTGGGTATTCCGGCACCCTGCAGCCGCTCCGAACTTGTACCTGCAAAATAAAAAGACAGTTAGAGCGCATCGTGAAGCAGGCAACAAGCACTTACGTGCTTCCAGGCGCTTCTATTCATCACACGGGCTCCATCTTCAACTCACTTCAGCCCGTCATCCGCCATCGCCGGAACGCTGCAAAACAAGAGACATCATTACTAAAGACTTTTAAAGACATTAGAATTACTCGAAACTTACCGTTCGTGCAGTAAACGACGGACAGCAGTCCTCTGAAGTCAAGAGGCCTGCTCCCCTTATCCAGTGAAGAAACTGGTTACAGCACCCTGCCCCGAGGCAGATGGAGAGCACGGCGTTCACTTACCTAAGGTGAGAGCGTTAGTCTTTGGGGTTCTACAGGAGAAGAGAAAGGGAAGAAGAGAGAGACATTCAATAACCCAGTTCATTAATCCCATATTTTCTATCTGCAGACATCTTACCCTTCGAGTCAGACATACAGTGCACAGAGGTCCAGCCCAAAGAGCCAGCCGTGTGTTACACATCACCTTTGAAGATACGGTATACGCCCAGTCAAGACCGGCGCCTCTACGGGAATCAGGTGAGCGTTACAGAACGCAAAGCCTACCGCAAAACTCCCGTCCAGGCGCTATGGAAACCTCGGATACCGACCAGCTAGCCCAGTTACTTGGGGAACTAAGGGCAGAAGTGCATGCAGCCCGTCAGGAAACGAACGCTCTAAGAAGGGAACTGATTATTTCCAAGGAGCGAACAGATGATCTCGCTAGACAATTGCTACAATCACAAGCCGGACAGACCCCGTTACCCGCATCTGGGGGAAATCTTCCTTCTACATCCTCTATGAATCCAGTGCAGATCAACCTACCTGGGAATGTACCTCTGGCTCCGCCCGAACGATTTTCTGGTGACCCAAAGAGGTTTGCAGTATTTATCAATCAGTGCCGGTTGCATTTCTTATGCCGGCCAGCAGCCTTTCCAACTGATCAAGCTAAAGTAGCTTTCGTGCTTTCGTACCTTAGTGGCAATGCGGCAGACTGGCCGATCCCTCTAGTAAATCAAGACGATCCGGTCCTCCATGATTTTCAAGCTTTTCAGCTCAGTATGGAAAAACTGTTTGCAAGACATTCACAGGGGCAGGCCTTGGACAATGAGCTTCTTTCGTTGTGACAAGGTAATCAAGACCTTTTGGCTTATATTGCGTCTTTCAACAGACTGATAGTGGAAACTCAATGGCCTGAGGACAAAAGGATTACGCTGTTTTATAGAGGTCTACGTGGAGAGCTCAAAGATGTGTTAGCCCAAGTAGTGAATCCCCCACAAGATTGTTCGGACTATATAGACTTAGTCGTTCAAATAGATCACAGACTGCAGAACAGGAAGGCCGATCGTTCCAAGTTTGATGCTCGAGTATTTTCCAAACCGCCAACTCCTTCCAAAGGAGTAGATTCCGGGGAAACCATGCAAATAGGGGGCCTGAAAGGTCCTCTAACACAAAAGGAGCGGGAAAGGAGAAAACAGTTGCAATTATGCCTCTATTGCGGAAACTCAGGGCACTTTCTTCGAGACTGTCCGGTGAAACCTGCCAAGAAGGCAGTAGGAGCTGCAGTTACCAAAGTTACAAACTCTGAACAGGTAAACGACCTTGCCCGACAAGTATAGAGGTCCTCTTGCCGAGCGTGAAAACCAGTTCTGTGACCTCGCATTTCGTGATACCTATGGTCCTCATTAGCCCTGATAATCCGGATCGATTACATGCAATTGAAGCTTACGTCGACAGCGGTGCCATCGGCAATTATGTGGATCATGAAATGGTTTTGAGGATGAATCTAACTCTTTGTCCCAAGGCTGTAAAGGACGTCATTACTACGGTGGATGGAACGGAGATAGCCTCCGGACCAGTAACGCATACCACTCAAGAAGTGACGCTAGTAAGTCAAGATGGACACCATGAGAAGATCGTGTTCGATGTGATCAAGGCTCCTCAGTTTCAGATTATTCTAGGAATACCTTGGTTAGAGAAACACAATCCTCTGTTCGATTGGCGAGCACGAACGGTCCAGTTTCCAGAATGTGTCTCTACTTGTCACCCTCCACCTGGTGTTGCACTGGCAGCAATTTCTTCAGAGACTCCCCAGTTACCTCCTGAATACCTAGAATACCAAGATGTTTTCCGGAAGGATCAGGCTAACTCTCTACCTCCTCATAGGTCTTATGACTGCCAGATAGATCTGATACCTGGACCTACTCCTCCTTGTAGTAGAATTTATGCCCTCACCGAGCCTGAGAACCTTCACCTTCGACAATACCTGGATCAATACCTGGCAAATGGGTTTATTCGTCCTTCCAAGTCCCCTGCTTCTTCAGCTTTGTTCTTCGTTCCAAAAAAGGAAGGAGACCTTAGAACTTGTATAGATTATCGCTCCCTGAACCAGATCACCGTCAAGAATAGATATCCGTTACCTTTGATCCCTGAACTCCTGGACCAAGTCAGAAAAGCATGCATATATACAAAGCTGGATCTTAGAGGAGCCTACCACTTGGTACGAGTAAAAGAGGGCGATGAATGGAAGACGGCCTTCCGCACCAAATATGGGCTATTTGAATATCAGGTCATGCCCTTCGGACTTTGCAATGCCCCGGCCGCCTTTCCATATTTTATGAACGATGTCCTCAGAGAGCTCATAGATGTGTGTGTTGTTGTTTACATTGACGACATCCTCGTTTATTCTTCATCGGAATCTGAACATCGGAAACACGTGAAAATGGTCCTCGAAAGATTGCGTCAACACAAACTTTTCGCTAAATTGGAAAAATGTGTTTTCAACGTGACTGAAGTTGAATTCTTGGGATTCATATTATCACCTAGCGGAGTGCGTATGGATTCAAAGAAGGTCGATGCAGTTCTCAAATGGCCATCACCATCCTCCGTAAAAGGTGTGCAAAGCATGTTAGGCTTCGCTAACTTTTACCGCAGGTTTATCCCCGAATTTTCTCGAATAGTCCAGCCCATCACTGCCTTGTTAAAGAAAAACAAACGTTTTGAATGGTCTACCGAGGCGGAACAAGCTTTCCAGGATTTGAAGACTAAATTTATCTCTGCACCAATCTTAAAACACCCTCGCCCCGAACTCCCCTACATCGTGGAAACTGATGCTTCAAGCCTTGCCATGGGGGCAGTTCTATCACAAAAGGACCCGGTAACCAATCAGTTGCATCCCGTGGCATTTTGGTCCCGCAAATTCTCGCCTCCTGAAATCAATTACACGATTACTGACAAGGAATTTCTGGCTATCAAGTGTGCCTTTAAGGCTTGGCGGCATTATCTGCTGGGGGCCCGACACACCGTTACTGTGATTACGGATCACCGAAACCTGCAATATTTGAAAACCGCAAAAGCCCAATCCTCTAGACAACTCCGTTGGGCATTATTCTTTGCCGAGTTTGACTTCATAATTACCTATCGACCTGGTACAAAAAACGGTAAAGCTAATGCCCTTTCTCGGATGGGAGTGGAAGAACACTTGATCAACCCTAAACCTGTACCAATCATTCCCGAACAAAGAATTCTGGGTGTAATCGCCACACAATCCATAGAGGAAGTTAAGGATAAAGCCAGGCAACTTGTAACTCCAGCAGACATACAGAATTGGCATCTGCAGGGAAAGGACTTTGCAGTAAAGGACAACTTATTGTATTTCCAAGAACGATTATACCTGCCCAGCACAGATTTACAGAAAAAAGTAATCTCTTGTTATCACGATTCTTTAATGGAAGGACATCCCGGTATGGCCAAGACCTCAGAAAAGATCAAGCGCTACTTCTGGTGGCCGTCTTGGAAAAAAGATATCAGAGACTTTATAATGTCCTGTGGAGTATGCGCCCAAAACAAGAGTCAAAAGGAAAGATCAGCAGGCCTCTTACGCCCTATTGACATCCCACCTCGCCCTTGGCATACGCTTTCTATGGACTTCATCACCGATCTACCTCCATGCTCCGGATACAATACGATTCTAGTAATCGTGGACTTATTCTCCAAGATGGCGCATTTCATTCCGCTCAAAGGCTTGCCAACAGCAGCAACTCTGGCCCGAGAATTTCTCGAAAACATCGTCCGACTGCACGGTTTTCCTTCGGTTCTAATTTCGGATCGAGATAGTCAATTTATTTCTCATTTTTGGCGAAGTTGCTGTCGGTCGGCTCAAATTGATGTGAGACTATCGACCAGTCACCACCCTCAGACCGACGGACAAACCGAGAGGACCAATCAAACTCTGGAACAGTATTTACGCTGCATGCTGCAACAAACTGAAAAAACTTGGAAAGACATCCTTTGGATAGCCGAATATGCCTACAATAACTCTGTCCATTCGGGAACTGGGAAAACCCAGTTTTTTCTTTTATACGGCAGTCACCCTCGAACCTCGGAGTTGGATCCCCTCCAAGATCTTGAAACACCAGCAGTAGACTACCTGCATTCTACAATCACCCAAGCCTTTAAGGAAGCTGTTTCTCACCTTCAAAGGGCTAAAGAAAAATACAAGAAAGGAGCAGATCAACATCGGAAGGAAGCCCCTCAATATCAAGTAGGGGATCAAGTCTGGTTATCCACCAAATATCTACCTCTAAAAGGGCCACGCACATTCAACCCAAGATACCTTGGTCCCTATTCCATCACTACCATAGTAAACCCAGTAGCGGTCAAGTTGGACTTGCCCCCGCACATGAAGAAACATCCGGTCTTCCACGTCTCTCTATTAAAACCCGTGCAACCTCAAACCTGACTAACTAAATCTCCAAAACCCATCCTAGTTGATGGAGAACTCGAGTTTGAAGTCAAAAGCATTCTGGACTCCAAGATCTCCAAATCTAAACTATTTTACCTAATTGACTGGAAAGGCTACGGCCCCCAAGAGAGATCCTGGGAACCTGCTGAATATGTCCACGCTCCTCGCCTAATCAAAAGATTTCACCAAACATTTCCTGACAAGCCAAAACCCCCGGGGAAGCCCGGTTTGGGAGGGGCCTTGGGGGGGGGAGGGGGTACTGTCATGATCTCTGCTTCCAAAAGGTCAGGGTTTTCCCAACTCCCTTGGAAGCAGATCCATAACCCAGGTTCCGAGTGTCAACCAGTCCCAATTGGGACCTTTTAGACCCAGTCCTGGCGCCAGTGGCACCAGGCTCATAAATATGCCCAGTCCCAGCGCTGGAAGCGCCGGGCTCATAATGCTTGGGTGGACTTACCTGCAGCAGACCATGCTGCTTACTTGCCTGCCAGTTGAGCCTCTGATCCTCTTCTGTTTGGAACTACTTTTCCTGTTGGGTGGGGCAGGAGCCACTCCCTAGGTTCAGAACACTGGAACTCTTCTGGAAAGCAGGAACTCTTTTCTTACCTAGGCGTGGCTGTGGAAGGAGACACCTAAGCACTACAGGAGGCTATTTAAACCACACCCGATGGATGAATCTTGCTTTGCGTTATTCTGCATCCTCTGCAGCAGAACGCTCATCGTGTCTTCTGCATCTGATCCTGGGCCTAAGGAAAAAGGCTTACCATCCTGAATCCAGTCTTCAGCAACACCTATAAAGACAAGAAAGAACAGGTTAGCATTACGGTCTTCAGTGACAGCGCTTCACTTACCTGGTCCATCGGCTGTCACCAACGCCTCGCGCTGCATTCCGGCATCTGAAAGACAAAGGCTTACCTACTCTTCGTGCGCTCCGGAGGTCTTCGCACTGCATTCCGGCATCTGAAAGACAAAAGCTTACCAACTCTTCGCACGCTCCGGAGGCCTTCGGCGCTGCATCCCGCATCTGAAAGACAAAACAAGGTGCGTTTAAAGACATTGGGGAACTTACTCCTTTCCACATCTAACCCAGTGGGTATTCCGGCACCCTGCAGCCGCTCCGAACTTGTACCTGCAAAATAAAAAGACAGTTAGAGCGCATCGTGAAGCAGGCAACAAGCACTTACTTACGTGCTTCCAGGCGCTTCTATTCATCACACGGGCTCCATCTTCAACTCACTTCAGCCCGTCATCCGCCATCGCCAGAACCCTGCAAAACAAGAGACATCATTACTAAAGACTTTAAAGACATTAGAATTACTCGAAACTTACCGTTCGTGCAGTAAACGACGGACAGCAGTCCTCTGAAGTCAAGAGGCCTGCTCCCCTTATCCAGTGAAGAAACTGGTTACAGCACCCTGCCCCGAGGCAGATGGAGAGCACGGCGTTCACTTACCTAAGGTGAGAGCGTTAACCTTTGGGGTTCTACAGGAGAAGAGAAAGGGAGGAAGAGAGAGACATTCAATAACCCAGTTCATTAATCCCATATTTTCTATCTGCAGACATCTTACCCTTCGAGTCAGACATACAGTGCACAGAGGTCCAGCCCAAAGAGCCAGCCGTGTGTTACACATCACCTTTGAAGATACGGTATACGCCCAGTCAAGACCGGCGCCTCTACGGGAATCAGGTGAGCGTTACAGGGACACTGACTGCTTTGGTTGTTTCCCTGCTCCTTTCCCTACCTGCCTAACTATAAACTCCATACTCGCAACCTACTGAAATATGCATCTTGTTGTGCCTCTTTCTGAAAAGCTCATTGCTGTTTTCTTAATGCTCTGCTTCAAAAATTGTGTTAACAATTTTGATTATCAGGTGTACCCTCAACAGTGCATTCTCTTTTTGTACTGCTTCTTGGTGCTTACTGGCTAATTCAAATGTAGGTGTGCTTTCCAACTATGCATCATCCATTTGTACTGCTTCTTAGTGCTTACTGGCTAATTCGACTTTAGGTGCGCTTTCCAATTTGCTAACTGATCTTTGATTCGGGACATTCTAGTGTGCTCTTTGATTTTTTCTGCTTGGCTGCCTGCTGAGATTCTACTGTTGGATATTGCTTCTAACCCTCTCTCCTGCTATCTGCTGATAGCAGTCCCTGCCCCCATGGTTCTCTACTTCTCTCCTATCTATTCTAATTGCTTCTCCGTCACCTATTATCCTTCTCTCACCAAGTCTGGAAGGAAGGCATTTAAAAAGGCACTCGTGAGATCCAACCCTGGTCTGCTCATTGCAGACACCTACATCAATGCTTCCTCCAGACAGACTATCACCGACATTGGGCCTTGACGGGACCACGGAAGCACCGGCACCGTTTTTAACGGTGCCGGTGCTTCCATGATGGGTCTGCCTACCATGGCTGCTGTGCCTGTTGAGCACAGCGGCTCCAGCAGGCAGACCTGTAATATGCCGGTCCAGAAACAACAGTGCCAGAAACCTTACCGGCACCATTGTTTCCGGACCGGCAGGGTCAGAATGAGGCCCAATCTCTTCGCTTTTCTTTCTTCTGACTTATGGACTCCCCATATGGTTTCTGTCCTCTCCCCTTTCTCTTCCTCACCCATTACTGGTGGCACCAGATGGTAAGTGCTCTTGGCTCACTTTGCATCTTCCAAGTGCACCATAAATGTGTATCACATTGGCACTATCATGGCCCGGGGCTTTCGGCCCAACCTCCTCCTTCTTGACAGGTGTCTCCCATCCCTCTTCAATTTAGCCTCTGTCTCCTGCCACCCCTCCATCCCTCATCCCCCCGTCTCATCTGCCTGCAGCAGTGGCACCCCACCTCTGTGCCCACCCTAACAAATCATTTAAAGGGGGCAACCAGCTTCACTAAGCGACCCTCATTTCTTGCTCTGCTATCAAACACTCCTCTGACATCTGTTGCCTCCTTGAAGACCTTGACCTCCACCTCTGTCATGATGCCTACCTCCAAGGAGCCAGGTCCGACCCAGCAACCCCAGAGGCAGGCATCATTCCCCCCAGGGAAGTGCCAACGGGCCCAAGCTGGGGCCCCTTGGACACAGTCCTGGCGCCAGGCTCATGTTGGACCCCTGTCCTGGCGCCTTAGGCGCCAGACTCATAAAGCTAGACATGTGTTCAAGTGTTTTAATGTGCACTTACCTGATGCAGACCATGCTGCTACATCCAGGCCCTCTTGAGGCCTGAATGGAACTACTTTACCTGTGGGATTACATTCCACCTGGGTGTGGTCAGGGAAGGATACATACCTGATCGGTGGAAGGATACATACCTGGAACTTCTTCCAAAGCTTTTTAAACCACGCCCGATCAGCAACTCACGCTTCGCGTTGTTCTGCTCCTCGCAGCTGGACGCTCACCGTGTCAGCTCCTGCATCTGGACTTCAGCCACGCCTGTCAGCATCCTGGGTCACCTGCAAAGGGAGATAAGAGAGAATTGGGGAGAAAGAAGACCTTACCTGCTAAAGCTGCATCACGGAGACATCACACCGACGATCCTGAAAGGGAAGACATAATTTTTAAAAGCATTTCGCTTCGATCGCTGCAGCGCTGCATTTCACTCACCTTTCCTGGGCACCTCCATCTTCAGCAGCGATCATCCGGATCCGCAGCCACTTCCCAGAGCCTAGAGAGAAAAAGACAAGAACACAAGGTGAGAGAAGGAAGGGAATAGGAAAAGCTCAGTTTCCTTCTAAGACTTACCTGTTGGGTCATTCCCATTTCATTTCGGGTCCTGCCGCTTCCTGGCATTCCGGACCCCGGCCCCTATGGGGGAAGAAAGACAAAGACATTGAATGAGCGAATGCAAAGACATTACCCGAACGCTCATCCAGAACTTACCTGTCATTCACTGGAACTGCACGTTTCACTTCGGGTCGGCGCCATATCTCCGGCATTCCGAACCCCGGCCCCTAAGGGGAAAAAGACATAAGCCTTAGCGCTTGCTGCAATAAGACAATGAACATTATTATTAAGCTTGAACTTTTGAACTTGCAACAGAACTCTTACAGCGCCTCACCTGAATAGTCAAGCTTATTTTGAACTCCCATCAAACCTCAATCCAGTGAAGTAACTGGGTTTCAACGCGCCCCTGCATCAGAAGCAGGATGGAGAACTCATCCTTCCATACCCTAAGGTGAGACTTCACGGGGAATCGTGGAAGGGTATCGTGGAGGGTTGGAAGGGAGTGGGAGGCTTGAGCATTATTCCGTCAGTAGGTAATACTCCCTTTTCACGCACAGGGGAATATTCCTGCGAGCCAGAAAAGCCAGAGTAGAGGGGCCCTTCCTGTCCATCTTCAGAGTCCTGCGCTTCACCATTGAAGAAGCATCAGCACTCGAAGCCAGATCTGCGCCTCCGTGGGAATCAGGTGAGCGTGACAGAACGCGAAGCCTACCCACAATTTCCCACCCGGGCGCTATGGAGACTTCCGAGACAGATCAGCTGGCCCAGCTTTTAGGGGAATTACGGGCAGAAGTGCACTCAGCCCGCCAGGAGACTAACGCTCTCAAAAGAGAACTGATCCTATCCAAGGAAAGAACAGATGACCTGGCCAAAAGGTTATTGCAGGCCCAGGCAGGGCACACTCCTTTACCTAATTCCGGAGGTACTTCCACATCAATGGGTTTGAATAACCCGGTACAAATCAATCTACCTGGACACATGCCTTTGGCCCCGCCTGAACGTTTTGCGGGGGATCCCAAGAAATATGCCGTCTTTATGAACCAATGTCGTTTACACTTTCGATGCAGACCCGGGGCCTTCCCTAACGACCAGACCAAGGTAGCCTTTATACTATCTTACCTCAGTGGCAGTGCTGCCGATTGGTCTATTCCATTGGTAAATCAGGATGATCCCATTCTCCAGGATTTTCAGGGCTTCCAGGCCAGCATGGAAAGATTGTTTGCTCGACACTCTCAAGGACAGGCCCTTGATAACGAACTGCTATCCTTACGACAAGGTAATCAGGATCTCCTGTCCT
Organism: Ambystoma mexicanum; assembly: GCF_040938575.1. Lineage (NCBI taxonomy): Eukaryota > Metazoa > Chordata > Amphibia > Caudata > Ambystomatidae > Ambystoma > Ambystoma mexicanum. The sequence continues at coordinate 1,267,747,956 of NC_090932.1, forward strand.
ACGTTGCCACCTTTAATAGACTGGTTGTGGAAACTGGATGGCCAGAAAACAAAAGGATCACATTGTTTCATCGAGGCCTGCGCGGAGAGCTTAAGGATGTTCTAGCTCAGATAGTAGATCCACCCCAGGTCTGCGCAGACTACATAGACTTGGTGGTTCAACTTGATCACAGACTTCAAAATAGAAAAGCAGATCGGTTCAAGTACGAAGCCCGAGTACCGATCAAAACCCACGCTAACTCCAAGAGTACCGACGTATCCGAACCTATGCAAATCGGCAGTGTTAAAGGACCATTAACGCAGAAGGAACGAGAGAGAAGGCGGCAAATGCAACTTTGTCTGTATTGCGGGTCTTCCGGTCACTTTCTTCGAAATTGTCCGGTTAAACCACCTAAGAAGGTGGTTGGAGCCACTGATAACGATTTATTGACACCTGATTCGGGAAACGACCTAGCCTGACAAGCGTAGGGGTCCGCTTGCCGAGCTTGAAAACAAACTCTTTGACCTCGCATTTTGTCATGCCAATGGTGCTCGTGGATCCAAAACAGCCTCAGCAGTTGCATGCTATAAAAGCGTACATCGACAGTGGAGCTATTGGAAATTACATAGACCGTGAATTGGCTTCCAGGATTAAGCTCCCTCTTCACCCGAAAGTAACCCAAGATGTCATTACTACAGTAGATGGAACCGAAATAGCCGCAGGGCCTGTAACGCATTCCACTGTTGAAATGACACTGGTGGGTCAGGATGGACATCGGGAAGCAATCGTGTTTGATGTGATCAAGGCCCCACAATTTCAAGTAATTCTTGGAATTCCTTGGTTAGAAACACATAATCCCAGAATTGACTGGCAAGCAAAGAAGATAGGTTTTCCTGATTGTGAACCAACTTGTTATCCAAGAAATCCAGTTATGGGTCTAGCCTCAGCAACTTCCACCCCTGTACAGCTACCGTCAGAATACCAAGAATTCCAAGACGTTTTTCAGAAGGAACAGGTGAACACGTTACCTCCCCATCGGTCTTATGATTGCCAAATCGATCTGGTACCCAATGCTCAACTACCTTGTAGTAGGATTTATGCTCTTAAGGAACCTGGGAACCTGCATTTGTGTCAGTATTTAGATCAGTACCTAGCCAATGGTTTTATTTGCCCGTCCAAGTCTCCTGTCTCCTCAGCTCTGTTCTTCGTGCCGAAAAAAGAGGGCGACCTTAGAACATGTATAGACTATCGCGCCCTAAATCAAATAACGATTAAGAATCGTTATCCTCTGCCCCTGATCCCTGAGCTTATCGACCAGGTGAAAGACGCTTGTGTGTACACCAAGTTAGATCTCCGAGGAGCTTATCACCTGGTGCGTATAAAAGAAGGCGACGAATGGAAGACTGCATTCCGCACCAAATTTGGGCTCTTCGAATATCAGGTGATGCCCTTCGTTTTGTGCAATGCACCTGCTGCCTTTCAGTACTTTATGAATGATGTTCTTCGGGAACTTATCGATGTCTGTGTCATTGTTTACATTGACGACATCCTGGTGTACTCTTCTTCAGAATCCGATCACAGAAAACATGTTAGGGCAGTTCTTGAGAAATTGCGCCAGCACAGACTATTTGCAAAGCTCGAAAAATGCGTTTTTCATACCACAGAAGTTGAGTTTCTCGGATTCATCCTGACACCTCAAGGAGTCCGAATGTGGACGCCATCCTCAAATGGCCATCTCCTAGCTCGGTGAAGGGAGTTCAGAGCATGCTCGGCTTCGCCAATTTCTATCGAAGATTCATCCCGGAAATTTCCCGAACAGTCCAACCCATCACAGGTCTCCTAAAGAAAAACAAACGCTTTGAATGGACTCTTGAGGCCGAACAAGCCTTTCAGGACCTGAAAACCAAATTCACCTCTGCACCTGTATTGAAGCACCCGCACCCAGATCTCCCTTACATTGTGGAAACCGACGCATCCAGTTCGGCCATGGGTGCTGTCCTGTCGCAAAGAGACCCAGAAACTAACCAACTACACCCTGTGGCCTTTTGGTCCAGGAAATTTTCTCCTCCTGAAATCAACTATGCAATTACCGACAAAGAGTTACTGGCTATTAAATCTGCTTTCAAGGCTTGGCGTCACTACCTTCTCGGGGCAAGACACACCATCACCGTAATTACGGACCACAGAAATTTACAGTATTTAAAGACGGCCAAAGCTCAATCTTCACGACAACTCCGATGGGCTCTATTCTTTGCGGAATTTGATTTTGTAATTACCTATCGCCCTGGCTGCAAGAATGGTAAAGCGGACGCCTTATCCCGGATTGGCATGGAAGAACCCAATTCGAGTTTAGAACCCGTGCCAATCATACCTGAACAAAGAATCTTAGGCCTAACTTCATTGCAAACTATTGAGGACATCCAAACGCAAGTAAAACAACTTCTAGACTCTTCAGCCTTACTGGAATGGAGTCAAAAGGGTCCTCATTACACCGTTAAGGATGATTTACCCTACTTCCAGGAGCGGTTGTTTCTGCCAAGTAAAGAATTGCAAGAACTTGTTATTGCCCATCATCATGAATCATTAATGGAAGGACACCCTGGTATCGCTAAAACGGAGGAAAAAATCAAACGCCACTTCTGGTGGCCTTCTTGGAGAAAAGACATAAAGTCTTTTGTATTGTCTTGCGGAATTTGCGCCCAAAACAAGGGTCAAAAGAAAAGGCCAGCCGGCCTACTTCAACCCTTAGATATTCCACCGGCACCATGGCACACCTTGTCAATGGACTTTATAACTGACCTGCCTCCTTGTGCTGGTTACAACACTATCCTTGTAATTGTGGATCTATTCTCCAAAATGGCCCACTTTATCCCTTTAAAAGGTTTGCCTTCAGCTTCCACCTTGGCCAAGGAATTTCTGGAGAACATAGTTCGCATACATGGTTTCCCTTCCATATTAGTCTCGGATCGTGGAAGTCAATTTATCTCCCATTTTTGGAAGAAGTGTTGCCAACTAGCACAAATAGATGTGCGGTTATCCACCAGCCACCACCCTCAGACCGACGGACAAACCGAGAGAACCAATCAGACTCTCGAGCAATATCTTCGGTGCATGTTACACCAATCCGAGTTAAATTGGAAAGACATCCTTTGGATCGCAGCATATGCATACAACAATTCAGTGCATTCTGGAACCGGACAAACTCCTTTTTATACTTTGTATGGTCACCATGCTCGGACCTCTGACCTAGATCCACCTCTGACCCCGGAAATGCCCGCAGTAAATCTTGAGGAGAACCATCTCCGGTTCCGGAAGCACCTCAAAACCTTCCTCTTTGCTTCTGCTTTCTCTCTCCCTCTCCCCTGCTAAAGTCTCGACTGAATCTGCACCGAATCTGCATCTGGGCCACTCTCACCGACCTCGGTCCTGGTCCCAGCCACTCTCCTCTTGCACTGCCTCCCTGGCAACCCCTGCACTGAGGGACTGTCTCTGTATCCCTACAGCCCCCCCTTTCCAGCTGGCCCTATTTATTTACTTATTCTACTTACTTGTACTGCACTTCCCCCTTCCCCTTGCACTTTTCCCTTCCCCCCTACCCCTGCACCTGCACGGTCTGAATGTCACCTGGCCTAGTAGGATCGTTGTCTGTCTTCCCCTTGTTCCCCCCCCCTGCCTCGTCGCGCCTTGAAACACTTGTTATATCATATCATATCATATAAATCATCTGCATTCCACAATAACCCGAGCCTTCAAAGAAGCTGCAACTCATTTACAGCAAGCCAAGAAAATGTATAAAGAAAACGCTGATTTGCACCGAAGTAAAACTACTCCTTATCAAGTAGGAGACCAGGTACGGCAAGCAACGAAACATTTAACCCTTCAGGGCCCGCGAACCTTCAATCTCAGATTCATATGACCTTATCCCATCAAGGCTATAATCAATCCCGTGGCCTTTAAACTGGATTTACCGTCTAACATGCGTATTCATCCAGTTTTTCATGCATCACTTTTGAAGCCAGTACAACCAGGGACCCGACTGTCCAAGCCTCCAGACCCAGTTCAAATTGAAGGGGAATTAGAATTCGAAGTTAAAGACATTTTAGACTCCAAGGTGTTAAAGTCAAAACTCTTCTATCTTGTTGACTGGAAGGGATATGGACCTCAGGAGAGATCGTGGGAGCCTAGTAACCATGTTCACGCACCTCGATTAATACAAAGGTTCCACCAGAGATTTCCGAACAAGCCGAAACCCCCGGAGGGAACAACCTTGGGAGGGGCCTTGAGGGGGGGGGGTACTGTCATGATGCCTACCTCCAAGGAGCCAGGTCCGACCCAGCAACCCCAGAGGCAGGCATCATTCCCCCCAGGGAAGTGCCAGCGGGCCCAAGCTGGGGCCCTTTGGACACAGTCCTGGCGCCTTAGGCGCCAGGCTCATGTTGGACCCCTGTCCTGGCGCCTTAGGCGCCAGGCTCATAAAGCTAGACATGTGTTCAAGTGTTTTAATGTGCACTTACCTGATGCAGACCATGCTGCTACATCTAGGCCCTCTTGAGGCCTGAATGGAACTACTTTACCTGTGGGACTACTTTCCACCTGGGTGTGGTCGGGGAAGGATACATACCTGATCGGTGGAAGGATACATACCTGGAACTTCTTCCAAAGCTATTTAAACCACGCCCGATCAGCAACTCACGCTTCGCGTTGTTCTGCTCCTCGCAGCTGGACGCTCACCGTGTCAGCTCCTGCATCTGGACTTCAGCCACGCCTGTCAGCATCCTGGGTCACCTGCAAAGGGAGATAAGAGAGAATTGAAGAGAAAGAAGACCTTACCTGCTAAAGCTGCATCACGGAGACATCACACCGACGATCCTGAAAGGGAAGACATCATTTTTAAAAGCATTTCGCTTCGATCGCTGCAGCGCTGCATTTCACTCACCTTTCCTGGGCACCTCCATCTTCAGCAGCGATCATCCGGATCCGCAGCCACTTCCCAGAGCCTAGAGAGAAAAAGACAAGAACACAAGGTGAGAGAAGGAAGGGAATAGGAAAAGCTCAGTTTCCTTCTAAGACTTACCTGTTGGGTCATTCCCATTTCATTTCGGGTCCTGCCGCTTCCTGGCATTCCGGACCCCGGCCCCTATGGGGAAAAAAGACAAAGACATTGAATGAGCGAATGCAAAGACATTACCCCGAACGCTCATCCAGAACTTACCTGTCATTTACTGGAACTGCACGTTTCACTTCGGGTCGGCGCCATATCTCCGGCATTCCGAACCCCGGCCCCTAAAGGGAAAAAGACATAAGCCTTAGCGCTTGCTGCAATAAGACAATGAACATTATTATTAAGCTTGAACTTTTGAACTCGCAACAGAACTCTTACAGCGCCTCACCTGAATAGTCAAGCTTATTTTGAACTCCCATCAAACCTCAATCCAGTGAAGTAACTGGGTTTCAACGCGCCCCTGCATCAGAAGCAGGATGGAGAACTCATCCTTCCAGACCCTAAGGTGAGACTTCACGGGGAATCGTGGAAGGGTATCGTGGAGGGTTGGAAGGGAGTGGGAGGCTTGAGCATTATTCCGTCAGTAGGTAATACTCTCTTTTCACGCACAGGGGAATATGTAACGCTCACCTGATTCCCGTAGAGGCGCCGGTCTTGACTGGGCGTATACCGTATCTTCAAAGGTGATGTGTAACACACGGCTGGCTCTTTGGGCTGGACCTCTCTGCACTGTATGTCTGACTCGAAGGGTAAGATGTCTGCAGATAGAAAATATGGGATTAATGAACTGGGTTATTGAATGTCTCTCTCTTCTTCCCTTTCTCTTCTCCTGTAGAACCCCAAAGGTTAACGCTCTCACCTTAGGTAAGTGAACGCCGTGCTCTCCATCTGCCTCGGGGCAGGGTGCTGTAACCAGTTTCTTCACTGGATAAGGGGAGCAGGCCTCTTGACTTCAGAGGACTGCTGTCCGTTGTTTACTGCACGAACGGTAAGTTTCGAGTAATTCTAATGTCTTTAAAAGTCTTTAGTAATGATGTCTCTTGTTTTGCAGGGTTCCGGCGATGGCGGATGACGGGCTGAAGTGAGTTGAAGATGGAGCCCGTGTGATGAATAGAAGCGCCTGGAAGCACGTAAGTAAGCGCTTGTTGCCTGCTTCACGATGCGCTCTAACTGTCTTTTTATTTTGCAGGTACAAGTTCGGAGCGGCTGCAGGGTGCCGGAATACCCACTGGGTTAGATGTGGAAAGGAGTAATGGCACGTGAGTATTAAAGTTCCCCAATGTCTTTAAACGCACCTTGTTTTGTCTTTCAGATGCGGGATGCAGCGCCGAAGACCTCCGGAGCGTGCGAAGAGTTGGTAAGCTTTTGTCTTTCAGATGCCGGAATGCAGTGCGAAGACCTCCGGAGCGCACGAAGAGTAGGTAAGCCTTTGTCTTTCAGGCCGGAATGCAGCGCGAGGCGTTGGTGACAGCCGATGGACCAGGTAAGTGAAGCGCTGTCACTGAAGACCGTAATGCTAACCTGTTCTTTCTTGTCTTTATAGGTGTTGCTGAAGACTGGATTCAGGATGGTAAGCCTTTTTCCTTAGGCCCAGGATCAGATGCAGAAGACACGATGAGTGTTCTGCTGCAGAGGATGCAGAATAACGCAAAGCAAGATTCATCCATCGGGTATGGTTTAAATAGCCTCCTGTAGTGCTTAGGTGTCTCCTTCCACAGCCACGCCTAGGTAAGAAAAGAGTTCCTGCTTTCCAGAAGAGTTCCAGTGTTCTGAACCTAGGGAGTGGCTCCTGCCCCACCCAACAGGAAAAGTAGTTCCAAACAGAAGAGGATCAGAGGCTCAACTGGCAGGCAAGTAAGCAGCATGGTCTGCTGCAGGTAAATCCACCCAAGCATTATGAGCCCGGCGCTTCCAGCGCTGGGACTGGGCATATTTATGAGCCTGGTGCCACTGGCGCCAGGACTGGGTCCAAAAGGTCCCAATTGGGACTGGTTGGCACTCGGAACCTGGGTTATGAATCTGCTTCCAAGGGAGTTGGGAAAACCCTGACCTTTTGGAAGCAGAGATCATGACAGTACCCCCCCTCAAGGCCCCTCCCAAACCGGGCTTCTCCGGGGGTTTTGGCTTGTCAGGAAATGTTCGGTGAAATCTTTTGATTAGGCGAGGAGCGTGGACATATTCAGCAGGTTCCCAGGATCTCTCTTGGGGGCCGTAGCCTTTCCAGTCAATTAGGTAAAATAGTTTAGATTTGGAGATCTTGGAGTCCATATTCCTGCGAGCCAGAAAAGCCAGAGTAGAGGGGCCCTTCCTGTCCATCTTCAGAGTCCTGCGCTTCACCATTGAAGAAGCATCAGCACTCGAAGCCAGACCTGCGCCTCCGTGGGAATCAGGTGAGCGTGACAACCTCCTTGCTCTCACTGATATGTGGTTCAAGGCCAGCTCTGTCACTGCTTTTGACACACTCGTCCCTGAGGGCTACAAGATCCTGTACAATCCCAGGCCCTCCTGGCCTGGTGGCGGGGTGGCTTTGATCTTTCCTGCCTTCATCATTTCCACCCAAACCTACTCATCCTTTGAAAGCCTAGTCTGCAGGATATCTGTTTCGCCTACCTTCTGTCTTACTCTTGATACCATCTACAGGCCCCCTGGACTGACCTCCCTCTTCCTCACAGAATGGGCGGACCTGTCCTCCTCTCTTCTTGCCTCCTCCCCCAAACGTATCTTCCCTGGGGACTTTAACAACCATCTTGAGTCTCCAGATGTGGCTACTGTACTCTTCTGTGAAGCTCTGTGACTCTTTCCCTCACAATCCTTCACCATGGCCCAACCCACTCTGCCGGACAGACTTTGGATGCTCTCAGCTCTGTAGACTTCCCACTTTCCAACCCTCTAACTACCCCTCTCTCCTGACCCGACCACTCTCTCCTCTCTTCCCACCTTGACTCCCCTGTCCCCTGATGATGCCTCCGCCCACCGCCAGTCTCCTCCGTCAATCGACTGATGAAGCATGTGTCAGTTGCTGCATTTGCCTCTTCCTTCATCCCTTCTCCGCCCCCTTGATTTGACTCTTCCTCTGGCTCTGTTCTAGATAACCTCCATCTCTCTATCTCTAACTCCCTGGACCTTCTTAGCCCAGTCATGAGGATCAGCATGAAGCCTGCCTCCAAATGCAACTCTTGGTATGACTCCGACTTGGCAGCTTTGAAACACAAGTGCAAAGCTGCTAAGCAGAAGTGGCAGGAATCTAGCTCATCCTCTGACAAACTGGCCTGCTGCCTACTCCAAAGGCAATATTATCTCGGCATCTGCTCCAAGAAGAGGGCTTATGTCCAAGCCTGCATCTCTGGATCCACCAATAACCGGCTGAACTTTTAAAAATATGCACAGAACTTGCCAATCCTACTGCAGTCCCCTCCTCTGCTCCTCCCTCCCAGGTCCTCTGCACTGCACTGGCGGCCCACTTCTCCTCCAAAACTCAGTACATCCTGTCCTCTCTGTCATCTGCCCCCCAGCCCCACCCCTTTCTTGCCTCCCTTTGCCCCCTTACCCTCTTCCTTCTCTCCCATTGTACCAGGCGAGATCTATAGAGTTGTCTGCTCTATGAAAGTCTCCTCTAAACAGGTGTTCCCCTGCTCCTCCAGAACCATCAAGGACAACATTGCCTCTCTCGCCCCAGCCTTGACTGACCTCTGCAATCATTCCGTTGATACTGGCTCCTTCCCACAACCCCTTAAGCACTCTTGTGTGCACTCTCTCCTAAAAAAGCTCTCTGCTGACCCTTCGTGTCCTGTTAATAATCACCCTATCTCTATCACCCCTTTTTGTGCAAACTTCATGGAGATGCTGGTCATCCCCCAACTGACCCTCCAAAACGAATTGGCTGGCTGCCTCCATGACCACCAGTCCAGTTTCAGGGCATCCAGAGGAACAGATTTGCTCTCCTTAACACCTGTGAAGACCTGTTCTCTTACCTGGACTCAAACGCACCCTCTGTTCTGATCCACCTCGATCTTTCTCTTGCCTTTGACACAGTCAACCACTCCATCCTCATAAACCGTCTCCATGATACACTTGGTATCACAGACCGGGCACGGAGTGGCTGACCTCCTTCCTTTCAAACAGACCCTCCCAAGTGCAAATGGGTCCTTTTCTCTCCTCCAACTCACTCTATACCTGTGGCATCCCTCAGGGCTCTAGCCTATCGCCATGGCTCTTCAACATCTACCTGGCCCCTCTGGCCCACTTGATCTCCACCTTCTTCCCTCATTTCCAGTGTTATGCAGACGACACACAGCTCTCCTTCAAGCTGCCATATTCTACGCCTCCCGCCCTTCTCTCATACCTGACTGCTATTCATGTCTGGTGCTCTGCCAACGATCTCTGCCTTAATGCCAGTAAGACGGAGATCCCTCTCATTGGGAAGCCTGCTCCTTGTCCCCCCACCCCACTCTCTGGCCAGCCTCCTTGGGTCCTCTCCCTTCTCCCATTTGTGAGGCAAAAAACCTGGGGATCATCTGAGACTCCTGTCTCTCTTTCTTTTCACACATCACTGACCTTGCCAATAAGTCCAACTTTCAGCTCCACCTCCTCAGTGTCATTCTACCTTTCCTCACCTTCGCCCAGAAGCTCAATGTCTCCAGAGCTCTGGATCTCTCTAGGCTGGACTGCTGCAACAGCCTTTTCCTCAATCTCCCTCTTTCCTCCCTTTGCCCCCTTCAACTAATCCAGAATAGGACTGCAAGACTTATCCATGGCCTCAAGCCCAGGGACCACATCTCTCTAGCCCTAAAATCTCTCCACTGGCCCCCGGTGACCGCAAGGATCAAATTCAAGACCCTATGCATCATCCAAAAGGCTGTCTGGAGCCTGGGACCTCTCTACATCCAGCTCTCCCTCCCTAAATACCTCCCTGCCAGATTCCTTTGGTCCTCTGGCTCCAACTCTCTGCAGGTCAAATGTTTCTCCAAGCAGAGACTTGAGACAGATCTTCTTAAGATCCAGAAACTTCTCAAGATTCCTTTCCTCCTCTTCCTTCCCTCTCCCCCTCCCATGCTAAATGCCCCCTCTGTGACTGGGGCCTGGTCGCTTCAGAGCCATACAGGGGCCAGATCACCCCAGTATCAGTCCCCCCAGCATCCGCTGCCAGCACCTGCCCTCGGGCTCCCTTCCCCGGACTAACCCTAACCTGGTCCACCTTGTCCACAGCACTTACCCTCCCTTACCCCCCTCTCTCTTCCACTGGCACTTACCTCTTGCCCCCCCAGCACTTGCCCAACCCATCTCCTTTAGGGCACTCCACTCCTGAACTTCTCCCTCTACCCCCTGCACTTATCTCCTTGTCTTGTACTTGCCTGGTAGGATTGTGGGTTCTAGGTTAAAGGATCGACAGTAAAATGGTCGAGAGGTCAAAGAATCGACACCAAAGGGTCGACAGGTCAAAGGATCGAATTATTATAATTTTCTTTTTTTCACTTTTTTTGGGGGGGGGGGTGTTTGCCCCCCCAAACCCTCTTTTTTTTCTAAAAACAACTATTTTTCACCCAAAAAAAAAAAAGTGAAAACAAATTCTAAAAAATTCGATCCTTTGACCTGTCGACCCTTTGGTGTCGATCCTTTGACCTGTCGACCCTTTATATTCGATCCTTTGACTAGACACCAGGATTGTGACAAGGCCAGTATAACCATTTTTGCTGTTTCCCTATGTCCCGTCCCCGCAACTTGTCTTGTGGCGCGTGGAAACACGTGTGTATAGGCACCATACAAATGTCCAATAAATAAATGATATGGCATTTATAACGCTTATACACAAGGCGCGACGAGGCAAGGGAGTGGAACAAAAGGAGGACAGACAACGATCCTACTAGGCCAGGTGTCATTCGGACCCCGCAAGTGCGTGGGAGGGGGGGCAGGGACAGTGCAGCACATGGGAAAAGATAACAATAAGTAACGGCCAGCTTCTGGCAGTGCATGGGTAAGTGCGGACATCAGGTGCCCAGGACTGGTAGGGGGGAATGTAGGGATACCTAAACAGTCCCCAAGTGCGGGGGTTGCCAGGTGGGCAGTGCAGGTTTGTGACGCTGGCTACTAACAAGGGTCGGACCTGGGACCGAGATCAGAGGGTGTCCAGGTGGCCAGTGCAGTTCCAGTTACAGCCAGGAGGTCAGCAGAGGAGAGGAGGAGAAAAAGCAGAAGCAAAGAGAAAGGTTTTGAGGTGCTTCCGGAACTGGAGATGGTTCTCCTCAAGTTTAAGGGAGGCAGGGAGGCTGTTCCAGAGGGAGGCACCAGCCGAAGAAAGATATCTACCACCAATTTGTTGCTTGGAGAAGCGACTGACCCTGAGGGAGTTGGAGGCGGATGAGCGGAGAGCTCCAGAAGGAAGATATTTAGGGAGAGAGAGTTGAAGGTATTGAGGCCCCAGAAGGCCTTGCGGACGATGCAGAGGGTTTTGAACTCAATCCTTGCAGCCACTGGGAGCCAGTGCAGAGATTTCAGTCCTGGAGAGATACGATTCCTGGGCTTGAGGCCAAGGACAAGTCTTGCAGTCCTGTTCTGGATAAGTTGCAGAGGGCGGAGAGTAGAAGCAGGAAGATTTAGAAAGATGCTGTTGCAGTAGCCCACCCTAGAGAGAACCAGAGTTCTGGAGACAGTGAGCTTCTGGGGGAAGGAGAGGAAAGGAAGAATACCTCTCAGGAGGTGCAGCTGGTAGTGTGACTTCTTAGTGATGTCAGAGATGTGAGGGGAGAAGGAGAGTGTGGAGTCGAAGATAACAGCAAGGTTTTTTGACTTGCAAGTGGGAGCAGGAAGAGGGCCAAGAGAGGCCGGCCAGAGAGCTGCAGGAAAGGAGGGAGCGGGTGTGCCGATGAGGAGAATCTCAGTCTTACTGGCATTAAGGCAGAGGTCATTGGCGGCACACCATCCATGGATTGCAGACAGACAGAGATAAGGGAAGGAGGGGAGGAGGCCGAGGGTAGCCTGAAAATGAGCTGGGTGTCATCCGCATAGCACTGAAAGTTGGGGCAGAGAGCGGCGATGCGATGGGCAAGGAGTGCCAGGTATTGGTTGAACAGCCAGGGAGAGAGGTTAGACCCCTGGGGGACACCAAGTTGGACCTGAAAGGGTCGGTCAGAGTGGAAAGAAGTCAGCCACAGCAGAGCCTGACCAGTGATACCCAGGTTATAATTTAGACAGTTGAGCAGGATAGCATGGTTGACAGTGTCAAAGGCAGAAGAGAGATCAAGCAGGATGAGGACGCAGGGGGTGTTAGCGTCAAGGTTGGAGAGCAGGTCTTCACGGATGTTCAGGAGAGTAGTTTCCTTGCTTCTGGCAGCACTGAAGCCAGACTGATGATCATGAAGACAACCAACAGCTTCATTGTGGAGATTAAGCTGGGAGATGGCCAGTTTCTCCAGGAGCTTGCCCAGGAAGGGAGTGATGGAGATTTGGCGATAGTTAGCTGGTCAGGAGGGGTCGGCAGAGGGTTTCTTAAGAAGAGGGTGAACAAGGGAGTGCTTCGGGGGATGGGAAGACTCCAGTGGCGAAGGAGTGATTGCAGAAATCAGCCCGGGCGTGTCACGCCTCTCCGAAGGCGTTGGTCCTTGTGGCATCGATGGACCTTGGGACGGCGGGTGTTGGCCATTTTTACTGGCAAGATGGCCGCCGCAACTAAAGATGCGGGTCTAGCTGTTGCACGCCTCAGTATCCAGGAAGTACCGTCCCCCTACCCGAGAGAAGGTTTATCTGTTCCTGTGAACGACGCACAGATGCGTTGCTACTCCTCAACAACGCTCCGTGAGTTCGCATCTAGGATCTTCCTGATACGTCTTGCATATTACTAACCTTTCTGAATCTTAAACAATCTTTATCCTATCTCGATTTCAGTGCCAACCGTACCACGTCTCTGTTTCCCGACTCCTCGGACTCCAACACTTTCTCGCTCCAAACTGCTCACCGGTTCCTCTCCGGAACGCGGTAAGCGACATTTAGACTCTCCGAGATCCGTCACTTTGACACGGATCCTCCACCTTCTGGACGTCTCAATACTCAATTACCTTCTCCCTTTTTACATCTACAGACATACGCGACACGGGTACCGCACCCGTTCGCCCCAAACCCTTCACTACTGACTCAACTCCAAGTTCCGCCCTTCTTTCTATCCAGGTAAAAGATTCTCCCGTGGCCTCAACCCGATTCTATCCAGTCCTCTTACTCGTTCTAATCTCACTATTTCATGCTACCCTAGGGATTCTCAGAAGTTTCCGTCTGGCACCTTTCCTCGCATCCCACTCCTGTTTAAGGGTAATCTGAATCATACTCTCTTACATTTCCACCTCTCACCTACCTGCAAGTACTTACCATTTTATTTCTTTTTCAAGACCAACAGTCTCCGGACTTCACCTGAATCTCCGCTGCATTGAAGACTACGTTCCCGCAGCCGTCGACACAGGGTTTTCTTCCCCGGAGGATTTCCCTAAGATTTCTTCTCCTCTCTGGTTTTCTAGTGGGGAGAAGGGGTAACTGGGAGGCTTTTCGCATTTGTCCCCCCTGTTGGAACAAGCAAATTCTTTTCACTGCTGGAAGGTCGCAGTCACAAGGAGAGGAAGAGAGGTACTGGTGACTCTTTGGGATAACCTGCCAGTTATTAAAGTGTTTATTTCTTCCTGTGAATTATCCCCGACATTACAGTTAGCAACGCCTGAGATTTGAAACCTTCCTGATTAGATCAGGAGGTCTGAGCAGGTTATCTCAGGGGTTCGTTGTTACATATTACAGGAGAATATGGACCCGGCCCAACAACAGCAATTGGTTACAGCGGTGCAAGCACTGACTGCTGAAGTTCAGGCGTTAAAATAGGAGAATGCCTTTCTCCGACAACAGGTGGGGAGAGTCCCTAGTTGTTCCGAGATACCTCCAGGCCCAATTCCGGGGGGTTTGTACGATGGTAATCCACATAAACTCAAGGCCTTTATTGAGGCTTGTACCGTTCAATTTTCGTTCAAGACTGCCTTTTTTCAGAACGACCGTGATAAGGTAGGACATATGATTGCAAATTTAACGGTCCTGCTTTAGCATGGGCAACACCACTTGTGACCACTAATAATGCTTTATTAGATTCCTACCCCGCATTTTTGAACAGCCTCAGAGCCATGTTCAGCCGCCAAGAGATCACAGTTTCAGCCCAAGAACAGTTATTGGATTTTAAACAAGGATCACAAGATCTGCTGTCTTACATCACCACTTTCAAGCAGTTAGCAGCTGGCACCTCATGGGCTGATGATGCTCTAATCACTTTATTCCGTAGGGGATTAAATGAGGAATTAAAGGATGAGATCTCCCGAGTTCCCAGACCTCCAAAATCTGGCAGAATTAATAACAATGGTGATGCAGATGGACTACCGGTTGCATGAAAGATTACTTGTGAGACAGCCTGTTACTTACTCTCATAGTGCCGGGAGAACACAGGCTGAAGAACCTATGCAAATAGAAACTACAAGAGGCCGACTTACCCCTGAGGAGCGCAATAGACGTCGAGTCAAGGGTCTGTGTATGTACTGTGGTTCCAAAGAACACACAGTTAAAGATTGCCCTCTCACCCCAGTCAAGAGACAGGGAAACGCCACTTCCCAACCGCAAGGGGAACCGCGGCTAGGGAGTCAGTAACAGGTTCCTCAACAGCTACATTGCCATCACAAGTAACAGACATCCCAGATCTCACTATGCTGGCCTTGCAAGTCAAAATCAAATGGGGGGATTCAGACTCCATTCTGGTCACGGCCTTAATAGACTGTGGGGCCGCAGGGAATTTTATCGATACCTACTGGAAGACAACTCATAAAATCCTGTGTTCTGTTAAAACCTTGGCAATAACAGTTGAGTCGGTGGATGGTAGTCCGCTAGTTTCAGGTCCCATAAAGGAACAAACAATACCATTGCTGATGAATATTTCTTCCCATCAAGAAACCATTGTATTTGATGTAATCCGTACGGCACACTACCCGGTGATTTTAGGATTACCTTGGCTTCGAGCCCATAATCCTTACATCAATTGGAAGGCGGGCACTGTCTTCCTAGGTTCAGAACATTGTTTGACGCACTGTCTCTCGGACGGAGCTCTGGGGTTTCGTCCCACGATCTCAGTATTAGAAAAAACTGGTTCCACCTCTATGTTGAACAATATTCAAGAATTACCCCACGAATACAGAGAATTTCAGACAGTATTTTCCGATTCAGAATATGCACAATTGCCCCCACATCGTAGAGATGACTGTGCCTTGGAACTTGTTCCAGATGCACCAATTCCTTTCGGTCGCATGTATGTTTTATCTAGGCGAGAACGAGAAGTCCTTAAGGAATACCTCCAAAAGAATCTACACAATGGGCTAATTCAGGAATCCACCTTGCCAGCTGGGGCTTCCTTATTTTTTATCCCCAAGAAGGACTCTACGGAACTCAGACCGTGTATTGATTTTCAGGGCTTGAATACAATTACTACCCCTGATCGTTATCCTATGCCCCTCATACCAGATATTCTTCAGGCCGTTAAAGGAGCTACCATCTTCACAAAACTAAATCTCCGCGGGGCCTACCATCTCATTCATATATCGAGCTAGCGATGAGTGGAAGATGGCTTTCCGTACTCCCTTGGGACATTATGAATATAAAGTAATGCCATTCGGTCCGTCCAACGCCCCAGCTGTTTTCCAACGCTTTATGGACCACCTATTTTCAGATATCCTGCTTCACACAGTTATAGTCTACTTAGATGATATTCTGGTTTTCTCTACGTCACCATCTGAACACAGTCGTCATGTAAAAGAAGTCCTAAGGAGATTGCTCAACAATCATCTATATTGCAAATTGGACAAATGCGAGTTTCACAGGAACCAGGTGGCATATCTGGGGTACACAATATCAGCGAAAGGGGTAGCCATGGACCCTAGGAAGGTATCAGCTATTACCGAATGGCCTATTCCGATGTGCATCAAGGATCTACAGAGATGCCTGGGATTTGCAAACTTCTACAGACGTTTCATCCCGCATTATTTAGAAGAGATTCTCCCAATGACAGCTCTTCTTAAGACAGATGTACGATTTCATTGGTCGGAAGAGGCACATCTAGCATTTGAGAGACTGAAGAAACTTTTCCGCACAGGACCCATCCTGATTACTCCAGACCAAGCCAAAAGATTCATTGTCGAATTGGACGCATCTCATCAGGCCATTGGGGCCGTTCTGCTTCAAGAGAACGATCAAGGAATAGAATCTCCGGTAGCCTATCTGTCGAAGACACTTTTGCCTTCAGAAATAAATTATTCAGTGCTCGAAAAGGAATTACTGGCTATAAAAAGAGCATTTGAAGAGTGGAGACACCTGCTATTGGGGGCAAGACACCTGATTGAGGTCAGAACAGACCACAGTAATTTACGCGCTTTACAGTATTCTCAGACCCGGAATAGCCGACAGGCACGTTGGGCACACTTCTTTTCGCCTTACGAGATTGTATTTACTTTTATTCCCAGAAGAGCCAATCTTAAGGCGGATGCTTTGTCCAGAAAGGATTATAACTCCTCTACGCCTTTCCGATCAGAGCCTTTTTTTCCCTGAGCCAAGTTTGTGCAGGTGGTTACCACATTTCTTCAGAATGTGGCAAATTCAACCTTTCAATTCATCCAGTTGAATCCTAAGTTTTTGTCCATTTGGAAACTTACCTTGTCCCAAGGATGTGCTTATAAAGACAAGAAGCTCTTTCTCCCTTCGGTGGAACTAAGAAGAACGGTTCTACATCTATGCCATGACTCCTACCTAGCTGGTCACAGAGGTGTGACTAATACCAAGGAATTGATCCAGCGAAATTTCTGGTGGCCGGAAATGACTCGAGACATTACAGACTATGTTTCCGCTTGTGCCATATGCTTACAATCTAAATACCCTCGGTCTACCCCTTCAGGTCTCCTATCGGTTATGCCTGTCCCTGAGCGTCCTTGGCAAATGATTTCAACTGATTTTATTGTTGAACTACCATTGTCTGATGGTTGCACGGTAATCATGGTCACAGTCGATTACTTTCCAAAATTGGCACATTTTGTTCCGCTTCCTCAGATTCCCACCGCAGCCCAGATCGCAAAGATTTTTCTTTCACGAATTTTCTCTCTTCACAGGCTTCCTGAAACAATTGTTTCTGATCGCGGTTCGCAATATACGTCTCGATACTGGCAGCAGGTATGCAAGAGTTTGAACATCTCCCGAGCGTTAAGTTCAGGGTTCCATCCACAGACGAATGGTCAGACGGAACGTCTTAATCAGACTCTGGAGGGATATTTGCGTTGTTACATTTCTGCCTCGCAAGACAACTGGTGTTCCTTGTTACCCTTGGCTGAGTTTGCCTATAATAACTCTCGTCACTCCGCCTTGGGGCGCAGTCCTTTCTTTTGCTCCTACGGTTATCACCCTATGTGTTTTCCCAGTGGTCCAGTCTCCTCGTCCAAGTTTCCCGATGTGGACAATCTCACTGATACTATTCAGACGGGACATCGGACAGCTAAGACCTCTCTTCTGGAAGCCCAGGCCCGTGTCAAACGCTTTGCTGATAGGCATCGCACTCTGGCTCCGAGATTGGTGCCGGGTGATTTAGTTTGGTTGGCTTCCCGATTTCTGCCCCGACATCTGGTGCCTTCCAAATTGTCCCCTAGATACTTCGGTCCCTTTCCCGTTTTGCAACAATCGGGATCGTCTGCTTACAGACTCAAGCTCCCTCCGTCTTGGTCCAGGATTCATCCTGTATTCCATGTGTCACAATTGAAAAAAGACGTTGTTGATCGTTTTTCTCGAGTAAGAATTGGTGCCCCCCCTCCTGTCGTCACTCCGATGGGTCCCGATTATGAAGTGGCTGGCATCTGCGATTCTCGTCTTTTTCGGGGACGTCTGCAGTTCTTGATTGACTGGAAGGGGTATTCTCCGGCCGATCGCTCATGGGAACCTGCATCAGCTGTTCATGCTCCAGATCTAGTCTGCCAGTTTTTTCGATCTCATCTGAATAAACCGGGTGGACTGGGTCGTTCGAGGGGGCATACTGTCACGCTTCTCCGAAGGCGTTGGTCCTTGTGGCATCGATGGACCTTGGGACGGCGGGTGTCGGCCATTTTTACTGGCAAGATGGCCTCCACAACTAAAGATGCGGGTCTAACTGTTGCACGCCTCAGTATCCAGGAAGTACCGTCCCCCTACCCGAGAGGTTTATCTGTTCCTGTGAACGATGCACAGATGCGTTGCTACTCCTCAACAACGCTCCGTGAGTTCGCATCTAGGATCTTCTGGTACGTCTTGCATATTACTAACCTTTCTGAATCTTAAACAATCTTTATCCTATCTCGATGTCAGTGCCTACCGTACCACGTCTCTGTTTCCCGTCTCCTCGGACTCCAAAACTTTCTCGCTCCAAGCGGCTCACCGGTTCCTCTCCGGAACGCGGTAAGCGACATTCAGACTCTCCGAGATCCGTCACTTTGACACGGATCCTCCACCTTCCGGACGTCTCCATACTCAATTACCTTCTCCCTTTTTACATCTACAGACATACGCGACACGGGTACCGCACCCGTTCGCTCCAAACCCTTCACTACTGACTCAACTCCAAGCTCCACCCTTCTTTCTATCCAGGTAAAAGATTCTCCCGTGGCCTCAACCTGATTCTATCCAGTCCTCTTACTCGTTCTAATCTCACTATTTCATGCTACCTTAGGGATTCTCAGAAGTTTCCGGCTGGCACCTTTCCTCGCATCCCACTCCTGTTTAAGGGTAATCTGAATCATACTCTCTTACATTTCCACCTCTCACCTACCTGCAAGTACTTACCATTTTATTTCTTTTTCAAGACCACCAGTCTCCGGACTTCACCTGAATCTCCGCTGCATTGAAGACTACGTTCCCGCAGCGGTCGACACAGGGTTTTCTTCCCCAGAGGGTTTCCGTGAGATCTCTTCTCCTCTCTGGTTTTCTAGTGGGGAGAAGGGGTATCTGGGAGGCTTTTTGCATTCGTCCCCCCTATTGGAACAAGCAGATTCTTCCCACTGCTGGAAGGTCGCAGTCACAAGGAGAGGAAGAGAGGTACCGGTGAGTCTTTGGGATAACCTGCCAGTTATTAAAGTGTTTATTTCTTCCTGTGAATTATCACCGACATTACAGGGCGGGAGCCAGGGAGTCGATGTGGTCCTTGATAGTTTTGGAGGAACAGGGGTGAACGTGTTTAGACAAGACTTTCATAGATCGGACTTGTCTAGAAACCTTGTCTGCAGAGAACAGGGGAAAGGCAGAGAAGGAGGGAGGAGAGGTGGCTGCAGAGGGGCTAGAGGAAGAGCAGGGAGTAGAGGGAGGGAGGGGATATGAGGAGAGTGAGGACAGAATGTCCTGAGTTTTAGAGATGAAGTGAGAAGCCAGTGCCGTGCAGAGGGCCTGGGAAGGGACAGGAGAGGTAGAGACTGCAGCAGAATTGTCCAGTTGCTTGGCGATTTTAAAGAGTTCAGCCGAGTTGTTAGATGGCGCAGAGACGCGGTCTTGGATATGAGCTATCTTCTTGGTTTGGACAGAGAGCCGGTATTTCCTTTGGAGTAGGCGGCAGGCCAGTTTGTCAGAGGATGTACATGAAGCACGCCATTTCCTCTCGGCCACCCTGCACTTGCGTTTTAGGGTGAGGAGGTCTTGAGTCGTACCATGAGTTGCACTTGGCATTGGGCTTCAGGCGGATTCTCATGATAGGGGCAAGGATATCAAGTGTATCAGATATAGCAGAGTGGAGCGTGGAGAGGGCTGTGTCAGGGTGAGAGTCAGCCAAAGGGGTTTGGGGGGTGAGAAGGTGACGGCAAAAGCCTCAACTGACACGTGCTTCATGGGTCGGATGACCGAGAAGGTGGGTGGCAGTGCTAGAAGTGGCTTGGCCTGAGTAATAAACTTACTTATGGTTTTTAATGCGAATGGCTTTTGGATCTAGTTATACTTTCAATTGAGAGCTAACTGACTGAAAAAAGATAATTATGCAGCAGCAAAAAATAACGCCTTTACGGTAGCAAAACATAGGTGTGTGCATAGTAGACAAATAACACCAGATAATTAAAGTGATTTGTTTGCAATATTGCTATTACGTTTTTAGTTTTTGTTTTAATGTAACATTTAGTTTTTTTTTTACAAACTTTTATTACAAAACACAACAAAATTACCACATCATCAAACTTATAAGCTAAACTCCAACCAACAAACTGAACTCTTCACAAAACTAACAACCAACATACATACATTCCTGACCACCAACCACAAAGTAAAAGCAACAACCACTAACAAACAAAATCCAACAGTTCTTATCCATAATACAAAGTCTATCACTCAATTTTTTGTTTAGTTCACCCTCGAACATTGGCAACTACTCTACACCTTTCTGCAAAGCTTTATCAAGATAGTTAACAACCGCACATGTTTGTTGAACATTGTTACTTGAAAGCATAGAAAACCACCAATCATCTATGTTGTTTGTTAACAGTGCAAATTTCCCCAAAACCAATGAACGTTCATTTGTCAGTTCAACGAATTCAGTTATCACATGTTTTGACGATTCCACTGCTTTTTTACAGAATCTACATTGGTTGTCAGCCGTGTCTTTATCTTGTTTTAGCCATAGCATTTCTTTTGTGTTGTATGCATTTAACCGCAACCTCAAGAACTGATTGCAGTGATATTTAGAGGGGAATTTTTTCAGATATTTTGGCAGTTGATCCAAACTATTAGCTGCCCATCCAGTGTAAAGTGATGATTTTAATACACTATTTTTTTGGATGTTCTGAATCCAATTACATATTCGCAGTTTCTTCTTCACTAGTTGAGGAAAGGATACCACCATTTGCCACTTTATTCCAGCATACTCTGTTAATTATCATTTCTGCCCAGCGTGCCAGAATACCAGAATGAGGATATTTTTTTCGTAGATTCCAAAATCCGTTATGCAGGTGCCATATCGGATACATACATTTTCCTTAGCACCGATATTGAACGCCAGAGTACGGTGCCATAGAGAGAGTCTAGACCCAGTTCGTGCCTTATCGTAATCATTGAGATATTCTTTGGCAGTCTCAGAACACGCCTCCAGAACAGTCCTTCTAAGGATGACCAGATATGATGGTTTAACTTCCACCCAGCTTCGGCGCCAAAAGTTATCAATGGGACTACCTTCTGCTTGTAAAATTGCAGGACTGGCAACAATGTAAATTTGCCATATTCGGCATGCAACTTTGCTCCTTGGAGTGAGAAGGTGGTCATCCTTTGTTTCAAGTCCATGGACCATTCCCACTCTCTAACTGAAGTGTTGACAAGTACTCCCAGGTAACAAACTGATTTTATTTTTTCAATCGTCTTTCCTTGTACAGACCATTTAAAGTGTTGGTCTTTCTTCTTTCCAGGACCGCCAATTGTCATTACCTTTGTCTTAATTGCTATTACACTCATGTATTTTGATTACAAGTTACTAAACCCAGCTTTTGTCTATATTCCAAATGATTGTGTTTCTAGTGTGTGCTATATCTAAAAACTGACCTGGGCTTACCTCACGAAAACAGTTAGGAATGTTTGAGTTAAAAAAGTGTTATCGTATTTTCAACTGAGATAACAGTAGACACTGCATATCTAATGCCAGGTCCTCACAGAGGGAGACAATATGTCAAAGTTAAACAACAAAGTAAGAGAATATATAATACATATGTAAAGGACCAGGTTGCAGGTACGCAGGAGGGAGCCACAATATACTAAGAAAATTGATAAATTGTTAGAAAAAAAGAACACATTAACGATAATGAATTGAACAGACAGGCTCTATTGCATAGTGTCCCTATAATGCAAGTTTGAAACCTAATTCTATAGTTATTTAAAGGTGCATCATTCGGTGGTACTCTTGCTCGGAACGAAGCCTTGCCTTTCAATAGGATCCTGAAATGAACAACTAGACAGATAAGACTATCGGACAGAAAACGTGTAAAAATAACAACTTCCCCACGTCTGCTGACAGAGAGTAGGCAGAAATAGCCGAAAACACGTCAGACATTTTCAAAACTGTTAATCTATTAATACGATCCAACGGAGCTGTGGCGCAGGGTGAACGGCTATAGAACTAGAGCATTAACTAATTCTGTGCGTTTTGATCATTCTGTTTAAATCATTTTCAGCCATGTATTAAAAGACATTCACTGCTAAAAAATTTGACTATTGTTTCTTTTTACACTTATAACTAAAGTCTAAAGTGTAGGTAAAGGAAAGGATCGTAACTTTTTAAACACATTGATAAACGCGTTTCCTACCGGTAGTAGCCAAGCAGCTGTCTCTCTCACGGTGAGCCTCAAACATTTCAAGATGGCGTCAACAGAAAATAGGACCTTCATAGTGCTTCTTCTATGTCCATGGCGCTGCACACAAGCGTGTCTGTCAGGTTGGTAGCAGGCACGTTGTAAGTGGTGGTGGCTCGGGAGAAACTCATCGGTAAAGTGGTGTTAGGGTGAAACGACGGTGAGTAGGTCATAGTAGAGCTAGCCGAAGATGGCCCAGAAGAAGAAGCGTGTTCCGCGCAGAACCCAGCGCCCACGTCCTGACCGAGGAGGATCTGCTGAGATGGACAGCGACACAGGGGAGTTCGAGGTGCCAGAAGACGAGGCAGGAGGAGGGGAGGTAAGAGCCTGCAGCGTAAATTATGAAATGGAGAGAATGTAGTTTTGTGGTATTCCATGGGGCTTTTAGTCTTATTAGGTTCCCAGCCCCGCTCCACTATTCCACAGTTAACCCCTTCGCAGGCGGTATTCTTCGTGTTGCACTTTGAATATCTTCTTGTCCAAAGGTATAGCCGCGTGTAGTAACCAAAAGAGGATTAGTGGTGGTGTCCAGACGCAGACCGCCTCTTGGTTAAAGTGCAGAGGAGCTTTAATGTACGTGTTTACAGTAGTTAATTGGTTCCGGTTACTCGGGTTAGATACAGTGTAGAGCCCTCCCCATGCACTATTCACACTCAAGCACCCCTTTGACATTCTCCTGTGCAGTCAGTCGCACGTTTTGGTTTGTTTTACGTGCCTTTTCTTAATTACTACACACCGGCCGTGAGGTTGAGTGCGGTTCATTCCCTTCTCTTCCAAGCAGCTACATGTTGCACAGATCATAGCTATGGCAGAGCACGGCACATCCTCTTCTTCACATTCTTTTCCTGTAACCCTCACAGCAATTACATCTCTACATCATCGCCCACACTTATAACTAACTACTGTGCATATCATCTTTCATAAACTAGAACTACACATCCTCTTACAGTAAACTGACAACATCATCATTCGTTCAATAATCAAATACATAACCCCTGTACGATCGGTTTGATAAGTGCAATACAAACCATTTACTTTTCTCCGCAAGAACATACTTCTATCTATAATAGATAATGACTTTATCCAGGAAACCTGCAACTGTGGTGCTCATCACACACTGAACTGGACCTGCCACTGTCGTGTAACATTGTTGCAATAACTTTTCCCGTGCTAGGAACTCTACAAACGGTCTTGGCGGAATGCCTGTGGTTGCACGTTATGACGAAAATAGTTGTTAAAATCCCACACAATGAACTCGTGCTCTAGGCATGTGCTACGAGGTTATCTATCCGGCGCACACCCCTTTACTGTACTGGGCGATGCATCTATATGAACACCCAAGAGATAGGTGAGGTAATGCATTCCATGGGCACCCTCTTTCACAATGTTGCAAAGTCGCCCAAATACTAGGCGATGTCGTGCATCATGTTCACACTGCACATCTAGGTTGATTATCGATGAACCTGACTATCCTTATTCTAAACTTATCAAATGAAACTTGCTTTAACTAAATCACTAAGTGAAAGGTGCATTGTTAATGTTAAAGATTTTTATACCGTGCACTTTTGGCGCTCAGGCGGATCTATAAATCAAGGAGGTTAGTACGGTAGAGCAGGAAAAGAGCAAGGAGCTATGATGTGCTCCCTACCCTGGTTTTCCTCCCCAGGTGTCCCTTGGGTCTCTTTTTATGGTCCGATCGCGTCGGCTAGTATATGATATGGCATTTATAACACACCTATACACAAGTGTTTCACTTTATCTTGTCCCTCAGTTGGTTTTCTCTACAGAGGGGTGATGGGGAGGGGTGTCTTCACTAAGAGCGTCTCATCCCAGTCCTCTTCCTCATTCCTGTATTGCTTTCAGGCTACTTCATCCTTTATTCTGTATTCGGTTACTTATGAGGTGTGCAGGTGCTGTTCACTCACTTTCATTGTGTTCGGAGCTGAAGAGCAAGGTTTTTAAGACGTTTCCTGAATTTTGTATGATCCTCCATAGTTATTATTTCTCTGGGAAGGGAGTTCCATAGTTTGACGGCTAAGCAGGAGAATGCTGACCCATCCAGTTTTTTCTTTGTGTATGGTTTTGGTTCTTGGCATTTTTCATTGCAGGATCTGAGTTTTCTGGTTGGTTTGTAGATGGAGAGTTTCTTTTGAATGAACTCTGCTCCCTGGCCGTGGATTGCTCTGTGCGTTATGCACATTGTTTTGAAGGTGGTTCTTTTCTTGACCTGGAGCCAATGTACCTGGAGCCAATGTACCATCCTCAGAGCTGGTGTGATGTGATCTCTTCTGTTGAGTTTGAGGAGAAGTCTGGTTGCCGAGTTTTGTATTTGTTGCAGTTTCCTCAGTAGGTATTCTGGAATTCAAAGATACATGCTGTTAGCATAGTCTATCCTGGATATGATGAGAGGTATGATGGCCAGTGTTTTGTGTGTGAAGGAGAGGAATGTAGAATCTTTTTAATCCTGCATAGTTGGAAGAAGCTTTTCTGGATTTACTTGGGGTTCGAGGTTAACTCGCCCACAAGGATTCCAAGATTTTGGACAGCTTTGGATGGTGTTGGTGGCTTTCCCAGTTCTGTGGGCCATGGGATGTACTGGTTGTTTCCTTGGTCGTCTGGTGTAATCGGGATTACTTTTTTGTCTGGGTTGATTTTTAGGTAGTTGGCGTTCATCCATTGGTAGAGTTCTTCTATTAGGGTTGTGTTCTCATCTTGTATGTCGATGTATCTGCTTAGTTATAGTCTGTTAGTTTGTATCTTTTGATGAGGTTGACTAGTAGTGTCATGTAAATGTTGATGTATAGCAGGGATAGCGAGGAGCCTTGAGGTGCTCCGCAGGTGGTGTCCCAAGGTGTGGATTTGAAAGGCTTTAGCCATACTGTTTGTTCTTTCTGACAGGATAGACTTGATCCAAAGCAGTGATGTGTGAGCCCTATTTCTTCGAGTCTTTTAATTAGGACGTTGTGGTTCACTGTGTGGAAGGCTGCTGAGAGATCGAGTAGTGTCAGGGCAGGTTTGGTGTTGGAGTCTGTGTTCCTCTTAAGTTGTTCCAAATTGAGACAAGTGCCGTTTCTGCTCCTCCCATTGGTCTGAAGCCTACTTGTGCCTGGTCCAGTAGTTGGTTACTTTCAATGTGGTCCAGTAATTGTTAGTAGACATACGTCTCTAATAACTCAGGATGGAATGCTTGAGATTCGTCTATATTTTGAGGTCTTCCACATCGTCTGTTATATCCTCGAGGAGCGATTTGTTGTAGGCCGTTTTGAATGCTCTTGGTTCTCTCCCTGTAGAAAGTGATAGATTGAAGGAGGTTTAGGTAGTATTCCGATGGTGCCCCCTGTGTGAGGATAGATTTATAGATGTCTGGAGGGCAGCAGCCCATTGGGGAGCCTGCCTTGTTGCTGTTCTTTTGCCAAAGTTGGTCGTTTTTCTCTCATCATTTGTGGGAAGCAGCTAATTCTGTTCAGTGGTCCTGGGGTTGATGGGGGGGGGGGGGGATAATCATTGAACATATACATTTCTCAGTGCAAAACGAATAAAGTCCTGCATCTTGTACGTCTAAAAGCAAAGTTGACAAAGGGCTCAACTGTGGTTACAAAAAGGCAGTCTTCTTTATTTATACAAATGTTGACACAACGACAAGCCATGGAGCTAGAGTCTTCAAGTACAAAAAAAACCTAATTTAACAAGAAAAATCATGTGAGCAGTTGGTACATAATGGTGTGACAAAGGGTTTGAGTCAGCATTTTCAAATCATAGGTTGAAAGAATCATTCTGTGATAAATCAAAGCATATTATGAAAAAAAATCAATGAAAACTACAGGTAATGGCAATAATGATGTATGGTATTATTGTCTGTTGGCCCGAGAACTGGCTATGTGGGCACCTGAAATCGTGAGAGGCCCAGCCTTCACCAGGACATGAGAGAAGATTAAGGGCCTCATTACACGGTAGGCGGTGAACCATGGCGCTGTTAGCGCCATGGTTCATGCCGGTAAAATACCGGCACCGCCTTGGTGGAAAGGGGAATTACCGCCCTATTCCAAGGTTGGGGGGGGCTGTAATTCCCCCTTCCACCATTGCCCTTCCCCATTCCCATTTTTGCCCCATAGGGCATAATGGGAATGGGGAAGGTGCTAATTACGGTACTGCAAATTTGCGGTGCCGTAACGAGCAGTAAGGTCCCTTAGCGGGTTGGTTTTTAACGCCTGCTAAAAGCAGGCGTTAAAGTACTAACCCGCTAAGGGACCTCGTAGTAAGGCGGTAAGGGTTAACGGTCACCGGTACCATTACCGGTGACCGTTAACCCTTACCGCCCACCGTGTAATGAGGCCCTAAGTCTTCTGGCTGGTTGTGTGAATGTCGTTATTGTACTGAATTACAAAGGAATTTATAATTAAAGTGCCTTTAATTAAATGATATATATTTGGAAAAGACTAAACTCAAATAGAGTGGCACTCAGGTGGACATTTTGAAAGTGAAGAGTTTCAATGCTCGAAATAATTTCAAAAAAGCCTTTACAAAAAATGTATTTTTGTATTCACTGTTGAGCCCTTTTTCAACTTTGTTTTTACAAATACAAGATTAGGGCTTAATTTGTTTTTCATTAAGTCTACTCTGTCCTTATTCTTGTGTGCTTGGGAGAGTTCCGCCTTCCTTTGTGTATCTTATACAATTTCTCTGCATAATGAGTTTAACATCCATGTATTCTCCTTTTGCATGCTGTAGGTAAAAAAAAAAACAGCCCATTTATATATAAAATTGCATTCTTGTGCACAATGTAACCTACTTATCAAACCACTCTCACCTACCCTGATATGTTAACATTAATTTATCCTGCCATTAAGTTGACACACTCCTAACTTATTTTCATGATATGTCTTGAGCATGAAGTTATAACTCTAATACCGTGAAATGTTGACTGAAGTCTCACTTCGACATGTATGTTCCAGTTTCAGAAGTGCCAGTTTTATTTAATTGCTTTTTATAACGCGCTTAATACCTGAGTTCTGTTTCTAAGCGCAGATCTGGGATTTGAACCTATGTTGCTCTGCATGATCTTGCTTCCAAGACCAGCACATTGCCCCGGTGCTATCATCTGTTCACAATTTAAACAACAATTGGAAACATTAACAGTTTATCTAGCTTGCAGTTTAAGAGAAAAACGGACTGCATAAATCATACAACCTGTCTCCTTTCTTTGAGAGATGTTTTGTTATGTTACTTGGATTTAAAATGTGCACCGCTACTATGTGCAGATCTTATAAGAGATGTGTGGGTTCAGTTAGTGGGAAGAGGTAGTATGACCAGATAATTTAATATTCATTGCTCCTAGTCTTAATCTTCCTCGTCAAAGTACTTTACTGATGAGGCCTCTGTCTCTGTTACTAACCCTCCTTCGCAAGCGTCTACTTTTAGCCCCATCCCATTTTAGGAGTTATAAGCCCCCCCTTTCCACATCATCCCTCAGTTACTATTCAAGAGCAACCTTCCTGTTGTGTTGAAGGGTCAGGAGCGACGTCAGTACTTTGTTGAATAATAGGACTACGGTTAATGATAATTAGTAGATGCCCATGTGCCCCTAATGTCTACCCTGCACCCTACTGCATACCCGAGCTTGCTGCCAACAAAAGCTCAATCTGATCCCTTAAAAAGCAGTGGTGTAGGGACTGCAGCTGAGAGGATTTCTCATCGCTTAAATCCCTGTAAACTCAAGGCAGACACATGATCTCTGATGCCAAGTTGGTCTACTACATCTCCACCATTGAGGCAGCCTCTAACGGGAGGAAAGTCTTAAAATGTGAAGTAGTCAAGCACTGCACAGAGCCAACACCTGTCCCTGAGGGGCTGGTTTCACGAGAAATGTGACTGAATCAATACCTTCTTCATTAACAAAATTTGATATCAGATGTCTCAAACGCCTAAAAACCAGACAAGTCCTGCTATCCATATCCCCTTGGCACTACCCTTCTGGGCCAACTTCATCTCCGTCCCTCTTAAGGATCTCTCGGACATCCTTGCTTCGCTTAAACCTAACGCGTACATGGCAACAACTTCCTCCCAGTGTCCATCATTAAATAGCATGCCAGCCTAGTGGTCAAATTGCTCCTTAATATTGTGAATGCCTCCCTCAATGAAGGTGTATGACCGGCACGTTGAAGGTAGTTTTCAAACGACCCCTTCTAAAAAGAACAAAAAAAACCTTTGATGGACTCTGAGGACCTAGCCAACTCTACAGTGCCACCATGAACCTCCTGCGCATCAGGAAAACTATTGAGAAAGTAGCTGTGACCAAAATACTTGCCAAAGCCCACTAGCTTGACCACCTGCGTGATTAGCATTGCGGCTTTCACCCCAAATGCAGCACCAAGACTGCAATCATCCAAGTGGTGGTTGAAGTGCTGCAAATCACCAAAAACGGGCGTTAGGGGGGTTTGTGCCTCTGAGTCGTCTTCAACCTCTCCCCTAATGTCATTGACACAGTCAACCACATACAAGCCTCTCGTTCCTCGCCGGCAGGATGGGCTTCTCCAGAACAGCCTTAAAATGGATTGTGTCCTACCTGTTTGGTAGACACCATACCATACAGATGGGTTCATTCAGATCCAACCAACTGTGTCACATGTGGGGTCGCCCAAGATTCCATCATCTTCAGTCTATACATGGAACGCTTGAAAACGCTCCTAAACTACCTCAACAAAGCCATCCATCAGTACGCTGGCAACTCAGCTGTACCTTAAGGTCAGTGGCCCCCAGGACATTCCGTGCATTTGCTAGTGCTTGGCCACCATCTATACACGGATGTCACACCTACCTCAAACTGAACCACACCAAGACCGAATTTGTCCTCATCGGTCGACCCCACAAAACAAGAACTTATGCAACAATGGCTGGATGACAAGCATCTGGAATAATTCACCCTTCAGCTGCCAAATGCTGCCAAATCCCTGGACTTGTTCACAGTAGCCTTTCCCTCCAAAAGCACTTTCTCCCCTCGCATGACTTGCGCACAGTTGCCCAAGTCCTCATCTCACCCGTCCACATGGGAGGAAACGCCTTCCAGCGTCGCACCTGGCTCCCCTCCACTACCCCACATTAGTGATACCTGCAAATTCAACTGTCACTCCTACACTGCAAGATTCACTGGTCCCCTCTCCTGGATTATATTCAGCTATAAAGCAGTCTCAAATGGAGCACGGACATATATGGTGGACTAAACTCCATGCCTCTGGCGGCTCCCACGCTTCTTGTAGGAAAACCATCAAAAGGTTGGAGTCTAAACTAGCACGAAAGACTAGACAGTCCTTCACTGCCATGCCCCAACCCTCTGGAACTCAATCCCGGCAGAGGCTCTCAATGCCCCACCATCGTTCTGAAAAAAATTATTAACATGACTCTCAACAATACCTGCTGGATGAATTCACCCTTCCTCAACTAAAATTACTACGCTACTGTATAAAATGGCACCTTACCATTGTAGAGTGCTTCATTGCTCTTGAGCTTGGTTTGAGCTACAAGCAATAACCTAAAATACGAATACCGGGAAGTAATTGTTCGTTACCCCACGTCCCTCTTCCTCGTCACAGTACTTAACTTGTTTCCAAGCAATGTGACATGTTGAGTGGCCTATGACAAACCGCAGTGAGACTCATTATTTCAAGACCCAAAAATCACCCTATCTTAGTGAAACCCCAATCACAATAGATGCAGACCTAGTGTCCTCAACATTTAACTTGTGGTGTCTGACGCATGTGTTTGCCCAAGTGGCTGCTTTACAGATTTCTTCCATAGATATGCCCTGGATGCTGGCTCCTGAGGCCGCCATGGCCCTTGTGCATCTACCCTCAATGGGTGCAATGGCTACTGCTCGGCCACCTTGTATGCCATAGTAATGAGCCACCTCAATTCTTCACATACAACGCACCATTTCTTACTGTCCTAGAGTAAATTATCACTAGCCAATTGCTAGTTCACATTTTGAGGCTGGGCAGACTCGTATGCTAATGACCACCATCAAGCCTTTTTTGCTGCACTCAAGTGATTGAACTTGAGGAACTTTTTGGTGATATCCTTTAGGTTGTTCCTTCGCCACCCAAAATTGTCTCGGATCTGTTTTTGATTTTTTTTGTTTTTAATTTCTTAGTTCGGTAATTTGTCCATGGGCGTGACACATAGGTGTGTGCAGTAACGGAGATCTTGAGTTCCTCCACTCCGTTAGTAAAAAAGGGGGAAATAATACGTGTGCTTACACCTTTTTCTGCGCCAATAGTTTGTTTCCTCCTGTTACAACATTTACACTTCACAGTTTGGGTAAATAAAAATTCCAATCCAGTTTGTGCATAGGATATTTATTTGTGGCTTTGCCCTTTTGGACGATACGTGTTTCGCGTTAAAACTCTGCCTTTTTCAAATCCGGCCTTTTCTATTTTACAACAAAAGAAAGATTGAAAGTAATTACAAACTGTTATGAACCTTTGTCCATATTGATCAATACAAGGTATGCCAATTATAACACCCACAGTGATTTACGTTTCCAAAAAGTCTATTTGTGACCATCATAAAACAAACGGTGCGATATCCACAAATCATACAGAAAGAGCAAGAATAGGGCTGGGGTCCGGGTAGTGCGCGTGGATTGGGAAGACTCATATGGTTATAGGGAGGGATGGGTATTGTAATAAGAAAACGCATGATGATCAACAACATACTCCACTTTTGATTTTGAGCAAGAACTTGCATCATATTTGTGATTTCATAATTTTATATTCTAATATCTAGGTCGCCTTCACTCTTAAAATGTTCATGGTTACTTTTCCCTTGAGGTTAGGCCCACTGCTTAATTTATTTTTATTCCCATTTATTGTTTGTGATCTTATGTTGTTCAGTCACTCTTGTTCTTGATTGATATCATAGTTCCTGTGTATTACATGCAACTTGTGAACCACATGTACAAAGTAATTTTGTTTAATTATAAAATTAATACATTTCTTATCCTTGTTGCGGTCCAAGGTAATCTGCTTCGTTGCAGTGTTACTTAGTTATTGGGGTTGAATCCCACCTAATAAGAAAATAAAGAAAGTTTATAATATCCCGAGGCTATCATTACCTTTGGGCTTTTGTTTATGATTTATAGTGATGCCTGGTATTTTCTAGTTGAAAATAATCCCATCTGTTGCAATGCATGCTGTC
The DNA here is from genome assembly GCF_040938575.1 of Ambystoma mexicanum. Lineage (NCBI taxonomy): Eukaryota > Metazoa > Chordata > Amphibia > Caudata > Ambystomatidae > Ambystoma > Ambystoma mexicanum. The sequence goes on from NC_090932.1 coordinate 1,267,779,498, forward strand.
AAAGTATTTCTCGTAATTTGGTATCTGAAAACCAGCGGTTGATAATTTAACTTACATGTTGGGCTAATCTGCTATAAAGCATACTATGCAATGGTTTAGACGATTGCGCTTCTTGTTATTTTAGAATTGTAACTCGGCGTGCTTTGTAATGTTATTTAAAGTTGCGGTTCGCGTGCTCTATTTTTCAGAGAGTAGCGTCGCAAGCATTCTAATTACTTTGTGGTCTTAAATAAGTGGGACAAACAGTGATTGGTCACATTACTAGGTGGGCTTGTTACGGACCCTAGGGCTTACTCTTGCTTCAAGCGTCGGCTGTGAGGGACCGCCGCTCTGTAGTTACGTTTGTACTAATATGCCTCCGGCTTTGACAATAGGTAGTCCTACATTCCTTTCCAGTGAGTTTTAAACAGCAACCATGCTTTGGGCTGCGTTTTGCCATGTTTTTAAGTGTGTTTTGGGTATTTCCAACCCAATTCATTCCAAATTAGTATTTCTCAAGTTGGTTCATACATTTGGGTGTGTATTCATCCACTCGTGTTATTTTGCCATTTGTTGTAAACCCATTATCATTGGATGTATCTTGTGAATATTAGAGGCCTGCCCATTTGGTTCAGAATTAAACAAACCGAGGGGGGGAGGTAATTATTGTATGTCTCACGTCTGGTGTATTAACCCTTAGTATCTCACATTGTGCAGTGTTTACCATATGATTTGACTATTCAATTTTCTAGTGTTGAGAGAAGAGGTTTTTGTTTGTGCGATTGTGTCGCTCTGCATTGTGGTTAATGAGGTTCAAGTCTGGTGTTATAATAAACACCTTGTCTTGCCTTCTATCTAAACTTAAAAAGCAGTACAATATATCACGGAAAGTTGTATTTATACGTTTTTGGCCGCTATGCATTGTGGTTGTTGTAGTTTGATTCTGGTGTTTATTGTACACATCTTTTCTTTTTTATGTATCATGGTTAAGTTTTATTACAGATTCCAATGACATTTTCTCATTAGATTACTGACATGTTTTCAACAAACAATACAATACATCACAAGAAAGACACCATTTCATTATCAGAATTTAAGCCTCGTTCTACCGCCTTAAAGTGGCAAATGAGTTTTGCTTCTTCTTGGCGAAGCCGTAGTTCCTGGTTTCCTCCACGTCTACCCATCTTGATCTTTTTTTAATCCATTGAATTTAATTTCTCTTTTGTCTTGTAATTGGTGGTGATTTTGCCAATGATCCGATAGTGGTAGGTTCTTATCCTGACTTCCGATTTCTGATATGTGTTCTCTGATTTGTGTTCAGTCCACGAATTGTGCTCCCGACGTATATTAATTTGCAAGTGCATACAATGGCATATATAACACAATGGCATATATAACAAACTTGGAACGACAATTGATTTGTTACTTGATCTGTGTTTTCACTCAATTTTTGTCCTTGAACACATTGGTATTTGGCATTGCATATTCACACATTCAGCGGAATCCACTTTTCCTGAAGCTGATTGGTGTTACTATGTTCTTGCTGTTTCTTCTTTTTCGGGTAGTAGTGATGGGCTTAAACTAATTCTCAGTGTTTTTGCTCTTCTATAAATTATAGTCGGCTGATCTTTAATAAGTTCTTCATATGTGAGGATCCATTTTTAATAGGTACCAGTTTCTTGAGTATTTTTTTAATATCTCGATTATTAGCACAATAGGTAGTAATAAATTGAACCATCTGGAATTGTTTCTTTTCTTTGGTTGTTTGAGTCAAGGTTTGTGGCCTATTCATTCTCTGGGCCTTGTTCCAGGCTGTTTCTAAGGACATACGATGGCTTCCACATCAGAAACATTGTCATCCCAATAAACCCACGAGAGGTGGCCCTCCAAAAAGGATTTAAGCCATGTAATTGCCTCTGTCGAGAGTCCTCCAACCGTAGCCATACGCTCTAACGCGTATTATTTCCTTCAAATGTAACCAACAGACTGTTTTTTGCAGAGGACTGCAAGTACTCCAGAATAATTCTCTTGACAGGCTAAGTCTCTTCCTCTTCTTGGAAGAAGGCTGAGAATGTTACTTCCTGAGCCTTGTGGAATTTCGATGCAAATTTCAGAATGAAAAAGAATCGCAACTCGTGAGAGCATCTGACCTTACCATGGTGGTCTATACAAAAGAGCCCTTACTTTCCCGAATCTACGTGCAGATGTAATTGTGAGCTGAAATGTCTTAAAAGTTAGAAGTCTCATATCAGCCTCCTCTGTATGGCAAACGGAACCCTTTATACTTTTAGCATCAGCAGAACATCACAAATAGGTATTGATGCCACCAATTTGTCCCCTTTTTAAGGCCAATTTCCAATGCTCTTGGAAAGCCTTTCTTGCAGCCAACTGTGCCTTTTAAAGATGGCATTGTCAGACCCTTCTGAGAACCCTCCTAAAGAAATTGAAGTGTGTCTGGAATCCCACTCTCTAAAGCTAGGTTGTCCTTTCTTCCACACCATGCCACAAAGCTGGCCCAGTGCCGGTTTTAAGACTTCACAGTGAAAGTCTTCTTGCTCAGTGGACTGTTTTTTTTTCTGCTACTTGGGCTGACTACCACAATCTTTGTAGCTCCCACCTCAGTTTCCACACTGACCAAATCATCTGCGTTGATTCTTGAATCTAGCACCTCCTCCCGACCCCCTCAGAAGAGAAGGCCTTTCTGGAATAATACACATTGGTCCCAGCTGTAATTTCAACAGGACTGAAAACCCGACTCTTCCCTGATCACTCTTGGATTTGATGCAATTCATATACTAATGCCCAGGGCCGGTCCGACGGCAGAGCATCCACCCCCTCCATGCACTAGTTCCGAAACTTTGAGAATAATTTGTGGACTTGTGTATTCTGGGCAGTTGCAAATAAATCCACCAAGGGCGTCTCATATCTCTTTAAAGATACCGGGATGTAATGCCCTTTCCCAGACACGTGGGAATCTCCTGCTGAGCCTGTCGGCCATAATATTGTCCATTCCCCTGATGTGACCAGCCTACATAGTAGCTAGATATCTCTCTGCCCAAAGACTACTCACCATTGCGAGGGACCCCAATGACCGAGATGTTTCTCCCCTCCACCTCCGTTGCTGGCTCATGTGTGCCAGTGCTGTGGAATTGTCTGTCCATACAATCCCTGCTTGCTTCCTCTCTGACTTCTTTAATGCTTTCATAGCCTAGCCGCTAGTTTTCTCCAATCGGAGGACTTTGACCATTAGCACAATCTTACTTGATGAGACAGACTTCCCAGAGTCGCTCCCCAACCAGTACTGCTGGTGCCAGTAGTAGAATGATCTTCCTGGAGTGTTCTAGACATACACCTCTCCTTAGATTGGTCATGGACCCCTAGCATTGGAACTTCTGTCTCAGGGCTCACTTTATTGGAGTCTTGAAATCAAACTACTGGCATGCCCAATCCCAGAACATGTGGAGGCTACTGACCAGTGTTTTATGGTGAGGTTGTGTTCATGCAACAACAACAAAAGCATTATGCCATCTTCCTCATGACTATTAACGCTTCTATGGCTGTCGCCAACCTCCTTCTTTAGAAAACTTGCTAATAGTCTTTGTAAATGAATACCTCTATCCAGAGGACGGCAAACTATACCCTCCTTCATATAAAATTGCACACTTGTGAACTGAAGCGATTGGGACGGCACCAACTGTGACTTGCATTCACCACAAAACCTCACTGGGCAAGACACTGACAGATGGTTTGGAGATGTCTGACTGCCATCTTCCTAAGAACTGTTTGGACAATCCAGTCATGTAGGTACGGAAATACCTGTGCTCCCCTTTTGATACACAAGTGAGAATAGAGGAGCCTTTCCTTGTGAATGATTTCAGTCTGAATATGCGAACTCTAAACTGAAAATGTTTCTTCCCTCAGCATGTGCCTCAGCAATTGTCTCCTCCTGATGAGAACATGAAATGCACATCTGGAAGGACCACTGATGCCTACAATTTCAAGACCTTTGGAGTGATCTTCTGAACGGTCTCCATCTTGAAGGATTTTGTCACTACAAACTCGTTTAAAGCTTTCAGTTGTTGGGTTTGGGAACTAGGAGCACACTATTGAATAAAATCCTCAGCCTTTCTGGTATTGTCCCAATTGCTCTTTATTTTATTTAGAGCAACTACGCCACTGGGTTACGCATCACTTCTCTGATGATGCCCGGGTGAGAGGAGAGAGTCACATATTCTATTTGGTACAGAAGACGTACAGTTTTCCAGGCCCACATTGCTGATACCAATCTGTTCCATACCTTGGAAAAGTGGACCTGTCTGCTGCCAACTTTGTCAGGACTTTTGACTGTTTGATGGTGGTCTGGGTTTCCTGACATTCCGATGCACCTGCTTCCCTTTCTGGCCACCTCCTAACCTTTGATTATTATTGGATCTTCATATGGACCATGGTCCCTGTTACGACCTTGGTAGAACATTTATATCTCAACTTGTCAGCTTTAAAAACTCTGTGGAACCTGTACTCCATGGTGTCTCCGAAAAACTTGTTGCCCTCAAATGCAAGCTTCAATGCTATAGCCTTCTCGGGGCTATCACATTACCATTCCCCATTGTGGACATGCCGTCGTCATGAGATGGTTGCCCAGTCCTACCTTTCTTCGTTTTGATCTGTTCCAATAACTTATTAATCCATGAAGGTCAGACATGAATTCCACCTATGTTTGCATATCGCACAGTATGTGCGTAATCCAAACCTTGTCTAGGACTTTCTTGAACTTGTTAAACCCTGTCAAGATGGTCTCTGCAGTGTCTGACCACATATGTAATTGTAATGCCAAGTCAGAGCTGTGGCTACTTTCTTGTCCGCAAGGTCTCTGATGGCTGCCTCCTATACCTCCATAGAGTATGTGCCCGGCAGACTGCATAAAATGTCCTCAACCTCAATAGGTTCTAGCAATTTAGGTTCCTCCCCTTTTTAAGAGGTTATAATTTAGACACAAATCTAGGCAGGGAGATATGTTCTGTGTCTTTCCATTCCCACAAAATGTTAGCTTTCATTCTGATATGGGAAGCCCCACATTGGGACTATGCATTGATTGCTATGAAAATCCGATGGAAAGTATTTTCTGCACCTTCTCTCTGTCCAAGTACTTCAGTGGCCTCTTCCTCCTGCTCCGGTTCTGAAGGATAGATATTGATTAAGAGAATAATAACCTGGAAGCAGAAACTGACAAACATGGGTGTTGTCATTTTTTTTTTTTTGCCTTTTTGATTTTGTAGGGCCTGCTTAACTGTCTTTGTTTTGACATTTCGTAAGGATGCCCTGAATCCTTATTTACTTTCTTCATTTTCTTCACCTCTGATCTGTCCCTGCCTGAAGTATCTGCCTCTATCTTCTGTATTCTTTCTTTTCTCTCTATTCTTGGAGGTCATTTTTGCCACAGTTTGTCAGCGAGTAGAGCGTCTTCCTAAACTTGTTGCATAATAACGTGACATCACAAATGCTTTGAACACTGGCATGCATCTTCACCCGATGGCCCCCTTGGCTGCAACCCAAAAGGGCCACCATGCCTTCATTAACATGTACATGCTTCTTCCTTTTAAGCATTGCCATGCATACTGCTGTCACCCACAGAAGCTCCCAGGTGAGAGCGACTTCTTACTTTAGGTCTGAATCTGCTTCACTCATAGTTTTCACCCCACGGTGCGAAGACTCTGGATGCGCTGACTCTCCTCAATGGCCACCCACGGTCCCTGAGCCGCCTCCTTTACCTTGCTTCTGGGCACCGCTCCCAAACCCTGTCCCAAGAGAGATGCCGCCAGCCAGTGTCGTCCCCAACCTGCTTTCCTGTGCCCGCCTCCTTTGCCTTTCTTCTGGGCACTGCTCCACAAACCCTGTTCCAAGAGATGCCGCCAGTCATTGTCGTCCCCAACCTGCTTTCCTGTGCCTCTCTGCTCCTTCAATTCGTCAGCCAAGCTTATTTGCCCTACACAGGTCCCATGGGGCTTCCACTAGTCATCTTGGTCTTCTGCCCCACAGAAGACAGTACAGATGGAGGACTGCTGACCGTTGTCCCCCAGTGCCCTGGACTGGGATAGTGGTTTGCACCTGCCTATGCTAGCTTGCTTTGCTCACCACTGACTTCTGTCCAGAGAGCTGACATTGAAGAAGTGAGCGATGATGGGGGGGGAAGTGGGAGTATTCTACCTCTTAAGGAGGGGCAGGGCTAAAACAAAAAGCTTGAAAAGTATGTTTCCTGTGACGGATGTAGGTGTCTCATATGTTAAGTGCTTGGATGAGGGAGAGGGGCATGGGTTAATGCTAGATGGCTTTGCTGTTGTGTGGGTTTGTGCTTGCTTTCTAGTCGTTTTGTGCAAAGAACATGGAGGCAATTTTGCTCAATTGGAAGCCTCCTGTGCCCATGGTCTTGGGATGTATTTGACAGAGCAGTGTTATTTCAGTTGGTTGTATAGGTGTAGAGTTCTGTTCTTTGGTGTTTTATAGGGCGGGAGTTTAAAAAGCCTGTGCGAGTGGGTTAGTTGGTGCATGTTTAGTCTGTTTTTGAAAGGGAGGTAGTGAGAGAGAGAGATATCGAATGCGGGTTATTGGCAACTTGGGGCAGCCATCCAGTTTGTCAGGCAACAAAACCCGATCTGACATAAATCGTCTTTTGGACACCATGCAGCAAAATGTCTTGGCCCTCTACCCTTGTCTACAACCATACAGAGAATACAGGTAGCAATAATTATGCTTGCAGTCCACTTATTCTAACACTTTGTACCCGCTGTGTAATTAATGTGCATGCTCCTCCTAAAGCTCATCATGGGCCTTCCAGAGAGGCCTATTGACTGTTGCCTTGCCCAGCAGCATCACATAGCTGCAACTCCAAAGGTTGATCGGCCTGTGCTCTCTTACTTTCCAGGATAATAAATGGCTGTCGCTGTCACTCTGGCCAAGCTTCTTCTCGGACACACACCTTCCCGCCTCGTATCATGATATTCTGGCATCTGATTCCTGCCTGCCTATGTTGGGATCCATGTGTTAATATCCCCGCGAAAATATCGCCATACACGAATATTGCCATATTTTTGCGGCTATATTAACCCATGGAACCTGCGGGGGACACCCCTGCAACCCTGGTCCTATTTACTCCATAAATTATCCCCACTAATATCGCCTATGGCCTTACCCCACGACCATATATATATATATATATATATATATATATATATATATATATATATATATATATATATATATATATATATATATATATATATAATATTACCTGATACCCTATGTTGCTCCTCTGAACACTGCCTTTTTTTGCGCCTGCCAGCTCGCATAAACTAAACTTCAACTCTGTCTGCCTTTTTGTTATATACCCCCGTTTGCAGGACTCTGAGCTGTTTCTTCTGAAAAAATGTGTGCCACTCCAGATGTCTGCCAAAAGATCATTGGTAGCTTATGACTGCTTTGCCCCAATTGTCTTGCTTGAATCGTTCCTCTTTCTCACCTGCCCCCTGGACAAATGAATGCAACAATGTCATGTCTTTGAGAAGCAGTGTATCTACGCTGTTGTCCTTTTCACAGCTATGACATCCTGCTTCAGGTCCCCCAGTATCGTCGCCAGTGTAAAGATGTTGCAGTTTGTTTGACGTGCCTCTTTGAAATTGTCTGTGACATCAGCTCGTACTGCAGACTTAATGTTATTCATCTCTTCTCCAAGCAGATAAGTACATGTTACATAGATCACAACCGATCCATGGCAAATCCCCCCCCCCACCTTTTTTGTCAACAGCTCTCCCTGAATCCCTCACTTTCTGAATGCACACATTACACAGAAAAATTCGAATTCTAACTCTACATCGTTACTCGGTTTGCACATCGAGGCGTATCCTCTCTCTCTTAAATGACAGCCCCTCCAGGGATCGAAATTAAGATTGGATAAGCAGCTTTCGGGTATTCAGCATTAACCAGCGGCCAGGAGCTACCACTGGGGAACGAGCAGCTACTACATAGTGCTCCGCAAATCTTACTTTCACATAGGATGCAAGCTTATCATTTTGTTTAATAGTTATGACCCCCAATATGCCTTAAATGTCGTACAGATGGGTCCTAATGTTTATTTATAGCGCGTCCTAAACACACGAGTATTATTTTATCATAGGGGTGTTTGTTTGTACTTCCTAAATTGGCCTTGGACCAAATGAAGCTCCTGGTAGGGGTTGCTGTCGAGCTAACCAGCCTCTTCTAGAATACAATCTGGTTCTGGAAGCACCTCAAAACCTTCCTCTTTGCTTCTGCCTTCGCGCCCCTTCTCCCCTGCTGATCATCTGCTCTCTCTTGGCACTGTGCACCTGGTCACCCTCTGTCCCCTGGGCCCAGGTACCTGCTCACCCTGCCACCTTCCTGCACTGCCACCTGGCCACCGCTTGTACTGGGGACTGTATCTGTACCCATACAGCACCCTGCCCCTTTTCTTCTTTTTCTGCACTTATTCAGACTTACCCAGTCTGCTGCCTTAAACACAGCACTTGCCACTTGCTGGCTGCACTACCACAGTTTGCCTCCATTTTCTATTTATTTTTATTTATTTTACTTATTTGCGCTCCTCGGCTCCGCACTTTCCACTCTTCCTCTTTCCCATGCAGTTGCACGTTCCCATGTCACTGGGCCTAGTAAGATCGTTTTTATGTTGTGCTGTGTTCTCCCCTGTTCCCCTCCCTTGTCTAGTCGTGCTCTGAAACACTTGTGTGCGAGCGCGATACAAATAAAATATCATATATATCCTATAAAACGAGACATACAACAAAGGAACAAAAATCTTGCAAAAATTAAGTGAAGAGGAAAAAAAAAAATTAAGCTTCTCTATGCAGCACTTCTTAGAAGGGCTCTTGTACATTTAAGAGCGCGCTCACTTCCTCGGAAGCTCATGCTGACCAGAAGCCATGGGGACCGCACAATCCTGTCTGGATACCAAGTGAGAGCAACTTTGCTGCCTGCCACTCCTCAGTATATATGCAAGGTTCCCTATGAGGTAGAAATACAGATGTGCGCAGTCTGCTGCTCATTACCACTTCTCATTAGCAACATAAACCACCATCGCAGCTGGCTGCCGTTTCTACTGTATCTATGCTGTGTCATTGTTTTCCCCATGTTTAGGCTGAACTGCACATCTCACTCCACAATTCACTTCCGTTCTGAGATTTGGATGTCAGCCACTAACACACTTATTCCCCAGGGCGGCTTGTATTGGAAGAAAACATCACAAGTGCTAGGAAGACGGTTGGGATGGCTAGAAATCTACTCGCACCCTCCAGCATTCCCTTAATGCCGTGGCTAAAATACCTAAACATTGAAACCAAAAACTAAAGTTGACAGAACACAAGTACAGGTTAGACAGAGAAGAAGCACGTTCTTTGCCCACCAAAACATCAATGGGAGGAACCAGCTGTACCGCAAAGTAGCAACACATTGAAGAGAACCACAAGCTTATATAACCCCTTAATTATCATCAACAATACCCATGCAATGACACACAAGGTCTCCATAAGGTGCATGCACGCACAAGTTGGCTGTGCCCACAGTGCTGAAATGGAAGAGCACAAAGTCTGTGAGGCTCTGGCCACAAAATAGTGCTTTGCATTGACCAACAGTCCTGTCTGGCCCCAAACCCTCATTGGTAATGTGCCTGCAGCCACCCGTACGGAAGGCACTGTGAGTCTGAAGCACATGCATATTGCTAGCTGCAGCCTTTATTATGTAAAAATGTGCAGATGTCAATGTTCAGCATTTGTATTATGTTAATTGGAAGCATCAACATTTGCCCGAGGGCTACTGTAGCACTGTACAATACAAAATAAAAAATGGGAACAGAGTAATCCAAATACACATAATTCAAGACCCAATAAAATAAAGTCGTGAAACAAAAATTACACAAGACTAATTCTCAGATTTGGGAAATAAATGAAATTTTAAGCCATGCCGAGAATCCAATAATAAAGTGGCTGATTTCCAATGAATAGGCAAAGAATTCTAGAAACATGGAGCTGGGTGAGGGAAAGTCTGTTGCGAAGCCTGAGTTTCTGTGACCTTGGGTATGGACAGAACAAATTACCCAACTCCAAGAAGGATGTGATTGGCTCAATAGTTCTTATTTGAAAAAAACATTGGTGAAATAATTGTAATTTGGACAAGAGCGTACAGTTGGTTTGACACAAGTGCTTTTAACAAAACCTTTAGCCTTTTAAGGCATACAATGGCGAGCATACAAAATCGAGGGAATCTTTGAGCTGCTGAATGGAAAAATTGGGTAGCAAAGCTTCATCGGGGATGACGACTATCAGGGAAATGGCACCATTGATTTGGTCCAGTATAAGCAACTATACCGCAGAGCAAAAAAGCTTGGCGGGGAAGAACATTCTTCTCCTTGGGAAGGAGACCAACCTGGAATTGTGGCAGCAAAGCACATGTATGAAGTTTCCAATTCAAAGGAAACCCCAAGTCGGCTTAAGAATTAGCATTGACATATTTTGATAGTTCTGCAAGCCGGAACTGGATTGAGTAAGTAGAGCAATTGCAACGAAACAGTATAAACTATGCTTTTGAGGTGTTATATTTAATGGCCTTGTCCATGCAGGTGTCATGACTTCCAGGAATTCACCCAGACAGCAAACATCCTTGAGTGATGACACACAATATGTAACTGCATGTAATCATCATATTGATGGACTGAGATGTCAAAGCTGACAATTGGATCCCCCCAGGGGCTCAATATAAAGATTGAACAAAGTGGGCTGGAGTGAATGGACCCCTGGGGCACTCTGCACCCCAAAGACAGTGGGACTCACTGGGAAAAGCCAGATTTTAATGGGAGACCCAATGCAGGATGGATTCCCCAATGCTCATGAGTGAGGACAAAACTGAAAGCAGTGCCTTCATATCCGACCTTCTCCAAAACTGTTGAAATATCCAACAGTACTAGCAAACTGGAGTGCCCACCATCAATACCACAAAGGATACATCCACTTCCTGGAGCATTGCAAAGTGATAAGATCTCAAAAGATTAAAGATTTGAACATGAGATTGTATCTGAGTGGTGACAGCTTTTGTAAGTAGCTTGCTCATGAAGGGCAAGCTAGTAACATAATTGTTCAGCTGAAAGGATTATGTAAAAGAAGGGTAATGAGTATATGCTTCAAGATGTCCTGTTATCTTGTATTTGTAAAGTGCCTTCTGTCGTAGGTTATGGCATTGAATCCCTTTTGCCTGTCGAGGCAAAGGAAGAGTGTCCCAGAATATTCAGTAGTGGCAGGGAGGAGCAAAGTCAGGTTGATAGTTGGAATGAGATCAATGGATAGATAAGATACACTGGAATGCTTGAGGGAAATGGTGGGGGAACTGTGTGTACAATTTGACTGAATTGATCATGGGACTCCAATGTATTCTATGGGGAACAAAGATGAGAGAGCTGGAGAAGAGGTGTTCACTGTGCCAGGGGGCGGAGGGATGTCTGGAATTTACTCACTGCATGGTGAGCCTGGGCATGTTGAAGCCATGGCAAAGCCCTTATTCCACTTACTTCCCTAGTCCAGCAACAACATTTGGGAGGGGTTGAATCTCGGAAATTCGAATTTACCAAGTGTGCAAAAGCTCCCTCAAAAGCGAGCAACAAACCTCACATTTTCTGTTTTCCTCATTTATGTTGTATTGTAGTTGTCATTTATATAGCACCTTTTATTATAGTCTGAATGCGCTGGTGGTGGGAACGCCCTCAGGGACTGAAGCCCAAAATGTGGGAAATCTGAGTGCGTTTAGAACTCATGTATGCATTTGGCCATTCTAAGGCTTGGGAGGGCTGGCTGGGCTCTGAAACAAAGCATCCCACGAGGTTGGCATTCAAATGGGTGCTGAGAGAGGTCAGGAGAAAGCAAGTGATTCATTGTGTCCAGTTGTCCGGAATTTGTCTTAGGTCTTTGCTGTGTACTAATGGCAGAGGTGTTGAGGCGTAGTCTGGTGTAAGTATGTGGAACAATTATGTGACCAGCGAGACCTAATTTGTCGTAGTCGTTGCTGCATTCTGATGTGTGCGGGTAGACATGCCTGCCTCTGGTGTCCACAAGTGTGGTGCGTTTATATGAACCTAGACACACGTATGGAGATTTGTTGTCGATGCACCTGTTAGTTCAAGTAGTGCCATCCTCTGTTGCTTCTTGGTGGCTGCGACAAAATGTTAGCGACACAGGCTAGCCTTCACAAATAACCACTAGAACCAAGGCCGGGTGCAGTGTGAAGCTACCCTGACAGATCTTTAAGTGCAGAAGGGGTCTATCCTCAAAGAACTTCAAGGCGCATTGGTCAGTCCTCCCTATGATCTTCGAGTGCTGGGGGCAGGATATCGTCATAAGCTCTGCCTGAATGGACAGGCTAACAAAGAAGTGCAACAGCAATCCTAGTCCTCACTGAAAATCCTTCTAGGTGCAACACATTTCCAACCCCCACTGATCCATCGAAGTGCAATGCATTTTCTTAACTTTGGCAGAGTAGTGGAGCACCAGGTGGATTCACCTTTGGCAGTGCAATGAATACCACTTGCGCAATTAGGCTAGGTGCATGTAGGTATAGGATAGTACATAGTAAGAGTGGGGGGTTTTACTGGAGTACAGTAATGGCTGCAATCCCCACCAACACTTACCTTCTCAGTCGCTGTAGGTAGTCTGCATCGGGCGTCCCAGGCGAACATGGGCAAACACGGGAGTGGAGTTGCTTAGTAGGGAGCTGCCCTTTGCTTTGTATCCCTTAGCTGGTGGCTTCCCGGGCAAGACTGCCCTAGCTCTACTGGTTAAGACACGCTTCCTGGAGAGAACGTGCCAATCACAAGGAGGGTGGGCAGGAGGACAGTGTGTGGATGGAGGGGGCGAGGAAGTGGGCTGCAATGGCCGAAGAGAGGGGCTGAAGTAAAGCACACAAGCTGCTTTAGTGGCAAAATGGAGGTCGCTGGGCCTTATCTGATGCAAGTAGCAGCTGTAGATGCACACTCCATGCAAGACCTAAAAATGGTTGAGATTTCTGCAGGGCGCATTTTACCACAGTGCTTCCTGGAGAGAACCGGCCATTTATGGTTACTAAAACCCCAGGTTTGTGTTTGGCAGCCACAAAAGGTTGGCACTTTGCACACACAGTGGCGTGATGAGCCAAGGAATGTAGAAACCAAGAAAATGCAGCATGCAAAGCCCTTCTACTAACTCCATAAACCCTGAACGTCCACAAACAGCCAGATTCTATAGATGGGGGAAAGCTGGAAGGAAATATGGGCACGTTTTTTTTTTTTATAAAACATTTTATTTTCATTTAGTCATAACATAGACATGATAGGCCAAAACCAAAAGAGAGGCGCAAAAGAAAGAAAAGAGAAAGGAGAAAAGAGAAAAAAAAAAGAGGCAGCTACATCAGATGAGGCCCACATGACCCATTCAGCAGTAGTAGTATATCATTACCGTTCACAGGGGACACACCTGCAATTCACAGTGTGAATATTGAAAAGGGCATCTCTCAAGGCCACACGCCTCAAGGCCCTCCCTCCTCCCATGCCGCCCATATTTTAGAGGCTTTGTTGGGACAGCCTCTTGCATTATAGACCCGTCTTTCAAACATAGCACATGTGTCCATGTCTATCGCCCATTGCTCCATCGTCGGAGATTCGGGGTCTCCCCATTTTTGTGCAATGTTCCGCTTCATCAGGGCCGTCGCCGTATGCAATAAGAGTTCTCCCCATTTATTCAGTTCATACTCCCCTGGCGCTCCCAGGATTAGGACCTTCGGGTCAAGTTCTATTGAAGTGGAGAGTATCCGGGTCAGTTCCCGACAACAGGCCCCCCAGAAAGTTCGGATGCGGGGACAGGACCACAGAATGTGAAAGAAGGTCCCCTCCTCGTTCCCACATCTAAGGCAATTCGGGTTTGTTGCCCTCTTCCATCCAAACAGTGCAGTTCTAGGATAATACACTCTATGTAGTATTTTAAGTTGCACTAGTCTGAGTCTCGAGGAGATGGCAGTTTCCCTGGGGTGCATTAGTACCCGTATCCAGTCCTCAGGGTCAATGTTCCCTACATCTGTTTCCCACTTGGCCTTTAAGCTGATCAATTCAGGAGTCGCAAAGGATGTAATGGCATTGTAAAGAATGGATGTGCATTTGGAGGGGATGTATTCAGGTAGAATGTTACGTTCTATAGGTGAGTACTCCGGTATGCTGTCGTCCAGCGCTATGTGGACTCTTAGGGCATGGGACATTTGCATATGGTGGTATCTTTCGGTGTCAGGGAGTCGAAACCTGTGCTGCAGGACCGCAAACGGGGCAAGATTCTCACCGCTAAGAACATCTCCCACTTTCTGTATCCCAGCTCTCACCCAGCACGGCCAAGGTTCGAACCTTGCCATTTCCCTCAGGTTGGCATTTCTCCATAGGGGTTGCGCCGCTGATATCTTGTTCCCCCATCCCACAAAGTTGTGCACTTGCCTCCAAGTGGTAGTGATCTGTGCCCTCATCGTTAGTGGGGAGGATCTAGGGGGGGTGTCGTACAGTAGCTGTAGTGGATCGGTGTCATGCATGGTTGCCACATCGGCCTTAATGTGGGGTAGTTCCCGGTCCCCATGCAGTAGGTCATTGACCACCACTAATTGTGAGGCCCAATAGTAGGTCTGAAGGCGGGGCACTCCGATCCCACCCTCCCAGATCGACCTCTGAAGTGTAGCCAGGGCTATGCGCGCTTGTCCACCACCCCACAAGAGCTCCCTAAGGAGAGTTTCCACCCGGCCAAATTCGGCCCCCGAGATCTGCAAAGGGGCGTTCTGAAGGACGTAAAGGAATCGCGGGAGAGCCAACATTTTAAAGAGAGCGGCTCTACCCATGAGGGTGAGGGGAAGAAGCTTCCAGTGCTGTACATCATTAGAGAATCGATCCAGGATTGGCCTGAGGTTATGCCTGCTATAGCCAGTTAGGTCCGATGTGATCCAAATCCCAAGGTATCGGAAACCAAGTTGTTCTATTTGATAAGGGCATTCCTGTGGGTCGGGCTGTTCTCCTCCCTTCACTGGGAAGAAAACAGATTTCTTCCAGGTAATCCTTAGACCGCTAAATCTCCCATATCGGACAAGAATCTGGGTCACTATGGGGCAAGCTCGGGCAGGGTCTCCCAGGTATAACAGGAGGTCGTCCGCATATAAAGATATCCGGTCCTCGTGTCCCTCTGGCCATCTGAATCCCATCCAGGATGTGCCCGGCGAAGCCATATAGCCAATGGTTCTATCGCCAGGGCGAAGAGAAGGGGGGAGAGGGGGCACCCCTGCCGCGTACCACGTCCCAGTCGAAAGGGGCGAGAGGTCCACCCATTCACCTTGACCTCCGCCCATATATTTGTATACAACAATTTCACCCATCCCATGAACTCCTCCCCAAAGCCCATACGTGCCATGATCTCCCAGAGGCTATCCCATCGGACCGAGTCGAAAGCCTTCTCAATGTCAACTGCCAGAAGGGCAAGCGGAATGTCAATGGCGGGAGCCCTCTCTAACGCTAAATGGAGTCGACGCAGATTCATTCGGGTCGATTTGTGTGGCATGAAGCCACATTGGTCCGGGTGTATTAGGGTATCGGCCACTGATTGTAACCTATTGGCCAGGAGCTTGGCGAGGACCTTAGCCTCACCATTGATTAACGAGATCGGCCTATAGGAGGCACAGTGTTCCTGGGGCTTGCTCGGTTTGGGGATGACCACGATGGTGGCCTTGCTTAGATCCTGCGGGAGAGCGCCCTGTTCCCGGGCTGACAATAACATTTTATGGAGAGATGACGCTATGCTGACCCCTCCCAGTTTCTGCCACGTCTCCACCGGAAACCCGTTCGGGCCTGGCGTCTTCCCGGTCTGCAGCTGGGCTAGTGCGTCAGCCACCTCGGTCTCTGAGAGATCAGAGTCCAGCCTCACCCTTTGTTGTATTGAGAGTCGGGAATGGGATGTCATTTAGAAGGGACGGGTCCAGCCGCGAGGTCGGAGCCCGATAAAGTGTTTCATAAAATTGGGCGAAAGCCTCAGCTATCTCTGCATCCGACTGAAACCTTTCACCCCGTGAGTTGACAATCTCACGAACACATCGTTGTCCCTCATCTCTCCTCTCCAACCAGGCTAGCATTCGGCCAGATTTGTCTCCGTGCTCATAAATTCTGGCTCTGGAGTCCCAATGGGCTTGTTTAGCATTATCTAATAGGAGGTTTCGGAGCCGCTCGGTGGCTCGTTTAAGGGAGAGCTGGGTCTGCGGGGATGGGTCAAGGGTGTGCTTATTCTCACATTGGGCCAGTTCACCCTCCGCCTCTGTTACTTCCCGGAGCCTCTCTTGCCTATTATTTGCCACCCAGGAGATTAAGGCACCCCGCAAAACGGTCTTATAGGCCTCCCAAACCACCACTGGATCCTGTTCTCCGTTGTCATTAATTTCAAAATACTCGGTAGAGACTTCAGTGAGGGGATCAACAAGTTCGGGGGAACCCAGATAGTAAGTATTCAGTCTCCATGTCCTAGGGGGGGAAACACCCCGCGTGCGGATCTCCACCAGCAGAGGCGAGTGGTCTGAGATGCCCCGGGGAAGGAATTCCGCCGCCGTTGCCTTATAGAGATCTGTATGTGGAACAAAGAGATAATCAATTCTGGAGAGGGAACCGTGGGCACCAGAGTGGAAGGAGTATCCCCTGACGTCCGGGTGCAGTTCTCGCCATACATCACCCAGGCCCAAGGCAGAAGCAAAGGTAGAGAGCTTTGTGGGGGTGTCCGGGTTGCGATGTCTGAGATGTGTACGATCAGTGGAATTGCACATGACATCATTAAAGTCTCCACCCAGAAACAGCTCGTCAGGTTGGTGTTTACCTATGAGGGCAGTCAATCCGTCCAGTAGCTCCTGCCCCAGTCCGGGCGGGGAGTACACCGAGACGAAGGCGACCCTTACGTTCCCAAGCGTACCAAGGATCAGCACATAGCGGCCCTGTGGGTCTTGCTCTAAGCACTGGAGGGTGAAAGGGACACGTTTATGTATGAGGATGAGAGTGCCCCTGGATCCCATTGTATATCCCGCATGGAAGGCAGCCCTGTAGTTTGTGCGTTGGAAATGCAAACATTTCGAACCCGCCAAGTGGGTTTCGGATAGCAGGGCCACATCGGGGGAGTGTCTACTGAGAATATGTTTAATCAAGCGCCTCTTGATCGCCGAGCCCATCCCATTTACGTTCCAGGTGAGCACCTTGAGAGACTTGGGATGTTCAGTCGGAGTCGACTGGGGTTGTAAAGGTGCCATCTAAGGACTCACACAAGAGATTGACCAGGTGTATTCCGAGGAGGACATCCCCGTCAACAGTGGTGTATCGCAGTATGTGCCATGAATGCTGAGTGATGTGCTGCCTGAACCATTTGTAGCCTCGTGTTGCCGTGAACTTCAACTTCAACAAACCTCAGAGCTTGCGGATGCGCGTTGCTCCCGGGGTAACAGTGAACCCATTGAAACTTTCCTTTCCCACCCCCACCCCATACTCCACCCCAACACGAAGTACCTGTCGCCCCAACATCGCTGACCCTCAACAACGTAAGGTGACAGCCTTACAAACCCTTGTACAGATTAACACTAGAAGAAGTTAACGAATGGAGGGGGGGGGGCCCCGTTGCTTTCCCCACTTGCAACGGAAGAAGTGCCCCCGCAGACCGCACTATTAATGACCTAGACAACTTATAGCAGTGCTGTGGTACTCTCCCACACCCCCTGCAACATCAATTTGGGCGTGCTCCCGCTTGTGGGGGCAGACCCCTCCGTAAGGAGCAATCCTGTTCAATCTCCGGCCGCCGCCGGTTGGTTCGGTGAGGGTGGTTGACCCGGATCCGGAGGATGTGGAGGATGTGCCGGTGGTGGTCTAGGATTTCTGTCCCTGTTGGGCCGGGGCGCCGACCAGTCCCCTTCTATGTGCTGCTCTGCCCAACGCCAGGCCTCCCTTGGGTCGTTGAAGTGGACTGTTGTACCCCTGTAATATATTTTCAGCTGGGCCGGAAAGAGCAGGCCGTACTTGACTCCCATCGCTTGCAGCTGTCGCTTCAGCTTCTCAAAGGATTGCCTCGCTTTCTGGACCTCCCGGGTATAGCCCGGAAAGAAGGCTATCTTGGACCCGTTGAATGTGGTCGTGCCCTTGGTTCGTGCGAGGTGCAGCAGCGCGTCTCGGTCTCGGTAGTTCAGTAGCTTTGCTATCACCGTTCGCGGTGGAGCACCAGGCACTGGTCTGCCAGTGGGCATTCGGTGTGCCCTCTCTACAGAGAAGAATTTAGAAAAGGATCGTTGGTCGAACAGGTCCATCAGCCATTGCTCCAAGAAAAGCTCCATACAGGGGCCTTCAGCTTTCTCGGGGATACCGAGGATGCGGATATTATTGCGCCTGGATCTGCCCTCCCCTTCTTCGACTTTGGCTTCCAGAGTTTTAAGTTTGGCGGTGACTCCTTGGAGCTGTTGTATTACTTGCAACCCGTCCTCCGTGTTGGAGATGCGCTGCTCCGCCTCCCCAGTGCGTGCCGATAGTTTCTGCAGGTCATGTCGGAGGAGGGACACGTCGAGACTGATTCCGTCCATCTTTTGCTCCATCGATGAGCGGGAGTCCGCTATAGCTGCCATGACATCCCTTAGGGAGAGCCCAGATGCAGAGTCCTCTTCGACCGACGGCAGCAGTGGAGTGTCAGGAGGTTGCGATGGGGGAACCGTATATTGGTCGATTCTGTTTTGCGTGGCCGGTCTTCTAATCTTGTCTTTCCCCATGGTCACTGCCTCACGGGCGCCCTCTTGCACACTGGTTCAGCCCCACCAGGACAGTTGCGCTGGGTAATGAGCGCTGCCCACACCTTCTGTGGACGCGGGCAGCCCCCCCGACCGAGGCGGGTGGGGGGGAAGGGAAGGGCGTAGAGAGCCGGGTGGCGAACTCGTGTCAGTGGATGTGTTGGCCCGACCACCGGCGCTAGGGGGTTGTTATACCCCGTTGGGATGGAGGCCGCGTATCCCCACCTTCTGTTATTAGATCCTCGGTGCTTGTAGTTCCAGGGGGGGCAGGAGAGACCCGAATGGCCCCTTCGGCTGCAGCAGAAACCCCCAGCCGTCTCTCCAGGCGTTGCCTGGCGGCGCGCCCCAGGGCCGCCTTCTCCCTCAACGTTATCACCTAGTATCTCCCAGGGGTCGGGGGGGGAGCAAACAAAGCCTCGCGGAGGCGTGGGCCCCGCCGGATGGTTCAGCCCGCGCAGCGGGCCAGCAGGTTTCAAGATGTCTGCTCTCGGGGGGAGTTGTGTCCGGTGCTCGTGCCGGCTTCTCAGGATGAAGTCGGGTTTCGGGATTCCCAGCGGATTTGGGGTCTCCCGAGCAGGCGGGATGAGTCTCGCGCAGGGACCCCACAGCAACAGCAGCAGGCACTCACCGGCGGGGCCGCCTCGGCAGTGCACGGGACTCCCTCGCAGCGTTCAGCTGTCCGCTCCTTTCTTCGATCGGGCGGGCGGCTCCCCTCACAGGTTCCCTCGGGGGGCTCGCCTGCGCCTCCAACCCGCACAGGCACTCTGGTTCTTCGTCCCCGCCGGCTACGGAGATGCAGAGATGACCCGCTCCTCACCCAGAGCGCACCCCGGCGGCCATCTTGTTTCCTCCGCGGGCCGCACCGGCGTTCCCCACATTCGCTGCTGTCTCCGCGGTTCCTGGGCGTTTCGGGCTGGAAATCGCCCCAGATGGGCTCCAGGGTATCGGGCACTGGGGGGGCTTATCTTGGGGGTCCCCCAAGCACTGCAAATGGTCGAATGTAGCAGGATGTTGGGCCGCGGTCGCGGGAGCTCCGAGAGCACACGTCTACTGCATCACGCAGTTGGCCACGCCCCCCCGGGCACGTTTAACTGAGGGTGGGATTTCAATCACAGATTTTTGGAAGCAGAAGCCCAGTCTGGCCCTCCTGGAGGTTCCCGAGTCCTGCTAGGGCTTTTAAAGTAGTGGTTATATTGGTGTGTGAGGCAGACATCCTCTTAAGGCTGAGGCTAGGTGCTTATGGGAGTTGATTTGCATATTCTAGCCTTCTAACCCTGGGCTGCAGTTACTGTGTTTTGTTAGTGGAAGCTATCCACCATTCTGTCAAAACGGGTGTATGGTCTAGTTAACAGATTAGATTTCCAGGTCTAGCTTCATTTTTTGTTTTTGTTGTTGCATGTTTAGGGGGTTGCTACCTGCTGTCTTATGGCTGCTTCAAAGGTGCTTGGAAATTTGACAATTTAACATTTAAAGCAAAACCATATAATGAAATCTCAACATTTATAACATGACCTAGCCACCTAGTATACAAGGAAACCGACGTTGTATTCTTCCTCCCTCAAAATAAGTGAATGAGTACATACAGTAGTACTTGGGTAGATTACTGCATCTGGCTTTGGGAAAAGAACACATTGATCGCCGCAGAAACGGACATTCCACAACTTGTTTCTACAGCTTAAAATGTGACATGGCGTAGCATAACGGAATGCAGTGTAGCATACCAAACCTAACTCAGTAAAGTCATTCAAAACAGGGCAGAGCATTGCTAATACAGCCTAGTGCAGGCAATAGCAAAGGTGCTTTCGCAAGGCATCCTAAACCAATAATGATGTAACCCAGCAGAAACCACACTGCAAACGTAGTGTGGCACTCAAGCATTCCCCCTGCTCCCCCACACACCATGACAAATTTGAAGGAGATCGGAGAGTGACGCTCTATTATGGATAAGGACGTAACCAGAAAATCAAGAGCATGACCTTTTTTGTGGGCAGGAAAAGACCCTAATTGCTTAAGAGCAAAAGATAAGTAAATTAAAACATTGCATACATAACAATATGTGATTTCCTGAATTGTGCAAATTAAAATCTCAAAAGGAATTTTTATTTGCATTTAACATGGAAACGTAAGAAAAAAGATCACTGTCGATCCAAAGAAATACAGAACAGTAAACAAGACGGTGGTAAATAAAATGAAACCGAAATGTACATTGTGATTCATTGCAAATCGAGATGTTAACTCATAGGAAGAGCAGTTTGATGAGGAGGGCAAATTGGGAAACAATAGTGTCCCAGGAAAGCCAAAGCAAGCCCACCTACGGTATGACGATCAACGTGCAGCATAGAGTAGCCATGGGGAAGCACCTCTTCCAAGCAGAGGCATGTGCTGGGGGGAAATCAAGTTTTGTATAGAAAAAGCAGATCCAAATTGACATTTAATCTAATCTCCGATATCATTAGAATGTAAAATAGCAGACGGACAGTTTACCAGGTCAGCAGACGTATGTGTGGGAATAATTGGCTAATTAATAAAATGAGGCAAAATAGGGCCATGGCAGAGAGATGTTTACAAATGTTTGGGGGTGACTTGATGAACTTGGTTCCATGTGATATGACCGCATTTTAAAGCCCGAACACAAGAAAGAGAGCTCTATTTTTTTATTTTATTTATTTATGGCAGCTTTAAAATGCAGCAATAGTACATACTGCGTCCCCCCACCCTCTCCCGCGAGTTTTCTTTTTAATAGGTGGGGAGTTTAACCCCCCCTGTCCCAGCACAACACGCACTTTCTACACACGCACTTTCTACACACGCACCCCTCCTTCACCCCACCCCCCCAACCAACTGGCCATAGACTGCTGCACCGACCTTTCCAGGGCTCAGTGCCTGTCAGCCCCTGTGTGCGGCAGCGGCATGAGAGTTCGATTTAGAAAGACTGCTATGTGTGGTCACTGAGCGTTCTTTCTAAATCCAACTTTGTTCCATTCGTGGAAAAAGAAATATCTCTTCAATTGGGACCCTCAGGTTGTCATTGCAGAACATTGTTCATACAATTATAAGTGATAAATAAGGGCATATAATCTTTGGAATGCATGAGATTTCAATAAAGAGCTGACAGATGGTTGTCCATTCTCCTTCCACTGATGGGAGCTGAAAAGATGAAACCTTTACTGAAGGCTGAGACTTTTAATTATGTCTCCACTGATTTTACTTTTTGTGCAAAATGACTCAATCTTTAAACTGATGTTTTTTATTTATTTTAGTGCAATTATAGTATAAAGGGTCCCATTTTTCATTAGTGATTTGGTTTAATACAAAACTTTTCCACTATATTTATACAAACGAGTAAAACATTTCAAGAAATTCAACTTCCCAAGAATAAAAAGACCAACAAAAAAAGTGTTACATTAAAAAATTCATAAATAACACTCAATGGGCCTAATTCCGAGTCCGGTGGTTACCCTGCTGGTGCTAGTGGCGGGTTGCCGCCAGACTTAGAATAATTTACCACCTGACTTCCCGGTGCCACCAGCCGGATTACAACCCGGCAGTATGGAATGTCAGACGCCGGTAAATTGTAATTCCCCAATCCCATAGAGTGCCATTTGACTCTATGGGAATGGAGAACACGGAAGCACCGGCACCATTGCTTCTGTGACGGTCTGCTTACCGCGGCTGATGTGCCTGGCAGGGTCCGACCTTTTGGGCACAGCAGCTCCGGCAGGCAGACCTGTAGTATGCCGGTCCGGAAACAACGGTGCCGGTAAGCTTTGCCAGACCTGCATACTTATAATGTAGCCCAATATCTCTTATTCAAATTAAGATGTCCGTTTTAAATGCATTGAAAATGATCCAATACAAATGGATCAAATTCCTATTATTAGGTCTTATCCGAGATTATTATTGCCCTCCAAGGAACAGAAATCTCCAATCTGTCTAAAATAATACTGCTTAACGAGACAAGTGGCTTCACAGGAAATTATCAAATGCTTAATTGACTCCTTTTAAAACTGATGTTTTTACATAGCTGACACGTCGTCTCAATCTCCTCCAACCGGATCCTAGGACCCATACATTCTAGGGTGGAGAGAAGATTATGTTGAAATCACAGACTGATCGTACACTAAAACTAGGGAACTATGTAATATATATTGAAAGATTCTTTTGTTTCCTTGGAAAGAGACTATATTCCTTATAGAGGGAGTAAGTTATAGACTTGGCTTAGGCCTTCGATTCGGTTAATAGATCGGCCCTATGGGAGAAACTGGCCTGTTGGAACTGTCCTGTAGATCTTGTCTCAGCGATCTGTGCCCTACACGTGGGAACCTCATTAAGGGTCTGGTTGAATGGAGCAGGCCTACATTCTAGACCTATAAGAACATCAAGTGGCCTGAAACGGGGGTGGGGGTTTTGGTCTTCTCACTCCTGCTTTCTTTTTATTTCTAACTTTGGGGACACATTGAATACAGTGAGGGGGTTTCCATCAAGAATGAATGGCCAACCTAATAATGCAGACACTACGGGGCAAGAGGGGGAAACGGGGGAACTGTTTGTTTGCTGGGGAACGCCTCTTAAAAGTAGAGACATTAATGTACTTGGGGAATGTTAAACTCTAGTGCGAACAACACACCAAGAGTAGAATCACTAGGGTGAAAATACAGAGTTTGGCGGGACAGGGTCTGGTGCTTTTAAAGAGATTTTGTAAATTTATCTTGGGCCCGCTAATTACTTTCTACCGTCAAAAGGTAGCGCCGATGGTGACTTATGGCACTGATTGTTCCCTGTTTACCCCTCACACAAGATATGGCCTCAACTTGAAGCCCTCTTTTGGAGGAAAATGTTGCGGTTGCAAAGGGGGCGGTTCCTGCCCAGGTTATCAGAAACAAACTTGCATTACTCTCTCTTGATGTTATGGTAACCTGGAAATCAAATTCCCTTTATCGGAAATGTATACCCGCTGAGACGGTAAGAGGTTTCCAAATTCTGAGGGATGCAATTTCAAAGGGGAATGAACGAACTTTGGAGCAAAAGTATCCTGCTAAACCGTCCTAATTGAACTGGATGAGAATGAGGAGATGCTTATCCAGAACCCCAAGTTAATTATTCTATATTTTCTTTAACTTGGAGGAAGGACTGGTGCCCAAGAGCGGGTTTTCCATTATTCCCTGTTACTTCTTGGGAATCTCGCGAGAGGGATGTTCTCCCAAAATACCTGAGGAGATTACTGTGTAGACAGCGCTGGTGCAAAATATTTAAGATTTTGATTAAACCTGTATCCCACAAAGGAAATTGTTGGTAAGCCGACAGTGGAGTAGTAGTGATCCAAGTTACAGATTTTGTAAAATAGCTGAAACACTACAGAATGTAGTCTTGGAATGTCAAGGTGTGAATGAAATGAGGAATCGCCACCGGAGTAAATTCTTGTGGGGGGAAGTCTCGATACTTCATTGGCATGTTGTATGGGCCTTGGTTAGGTCTGGGGAGGGAATTTCTCTGATTATTGGGATGGTTAGATTTTTGGAAGATGTCTTCGCTTCTCCTTGAGATCGAACTAATCAATAACTAGGTACTTCTTGGATTATACTGTATAACTGTAAACTTATTTTTCTTTCTCTCTTTCTCCCAACGTGAAGCCATAGATTTTTAATCAAGTGCGTTGATTTTTATTTAGGATGATGAACTTTCTTGGAATGTTTTAGGTTTGTTTTTTTTTTCTTTTCTTCCTCTTCGTCTTTTCTGATGTTGTATTGCAAAATGATAGCCAGTTTTTAATTTGTTTACATGAGTGCTGTTGAAAGGTTTGCATGTTGCAGGCCAACCACCATTGAATTAAACACATAAATATAGAGAGAGTTAGAGCTAAACCCATCCAGTCTCACACGAATCTGCTTTACCGGTTCCAAGTTCTCCATGAGATTATTCTCATCTAGGCCCATATGAAGACTGTTTGTTTAACATATTAAACACAAACTCATTGAACGACAGAATGGACTTCCCTTTCCGCAATAGATTGAGTGTCTCAAAAGATATTTGGGAGGGGAAATAAACAACTTATAAAAGTAAGTGCGTTTCGGCCCATGTGACTTGAGCGGCCAATGATACCAAGCCAAACTTGTGACAAATAATGCAATTTGGAACAGAGAGAGGCAGACCCAACCCCGATTAACATATGCTCCCCTCAAGGGAGCTTAAAAAGGAACTCTAATCATACAAGTAGCATGCTAACCCATATATTAAGCATGGAACTACTTTGGCCACATAAAACATCTGAAAGGGGAGTAGTGTTAAACTAGATATTGATAAACGGCTCTTTAACTGTGTGATATATTTTTTTGATTTGGCTGTCAAATCGCATTCCAAAGATCTCCGCGACTCCTTTTTGGTGAGATTAAAGCCAAGGTATCTGACGGAGTGACTGAGTTCCAAATGTCCCTTACCAATTCCCCAATCCATGACCTTCGGCTTCCTTTCCAAGAAAATATAATTATTCTAGACTTGCTCCCGGGGACCTTTAAGTTGCCATCAGCGTATGACGCAAACGCTGTCAACTTTTATGTTGTAGTTCCAAAGGAGTAAATTAAAAATTACAATGCCAATCAGTTTATTTTGGCCGAGCCTAATGGGGAAAGAATTTGTTGAATCCCATAGGCGCTCTGTCGAAGAGATAGATGTTCAAAAGAAGGTAAGTCAAAAGGCACCTCTGTCCTTAATCCCACAGATGTTTTTCTGATCCTAGACCGAGAGCCTTCCTTTCAGATTCTGATCTTAACATAGGTAATGTGATGGAATAAGGAAATCAGTTTAACTAGTGCCGGGGGCACCTCCCTGCCAAATGTTTGTGCCACAGTTTAGATCGATTAACTGTCAATTGCACTCGGTAAATCCAAGAGGCCATATATACCGTACCAAGGGTGCCCTTGGAAACTTAAACCCTAACATGGGATATAATGGTTGCATTAAGTGTGGTATTGGGCATCATTGGGAGTTTGGTGGTAACCATGGCGCTAATAGCGCCATGGCTGCCTCCAAACCCTTCCCGACTCCGCCCTAGTGAATGGAGCTATTACCGCCCCATTCCAAGATTGGCGGGGGCGGTAATTCCCCATTCCCATTTGAGCCCCCATGGGGAAGGCGCTAATAACGGTACCGCAAATTGCGGTACCGTTATTAGCTCCAAAGTCCCTTTACGGGTCCCATCCTTAATGCCTGGTAGAACCAGGCGTTAAGGGAGGACCTGCAAAGTGAACTCGTAGTAGGGCGGTAAGGGATTACCGGCATCGATGCCCTTACCGGTGCCGGTAATCCCTTACTGCCCACCTCGTAATGAGGCCCATTGACTTGTTTGCGAAAGCCAATTTGGCTATATGCTAAAATGTTCTGCTTGTTTACCCACAACTCCAGCTCCTTCAAAACAATTCTGGCAACAATTTTACTGATGGCATCTAAAAGAGTGATTGGTCTAACCCACTAAACTATAGACTTTTTTAGTTGTAAATTGGAATTATATACGCTAAACTCCAGGATAAATGCCTGTATCCATAATTTCTTTAAAAAGATGACATAATATGGATGCCCATAAATCGGGGTCGTGGTTCAAAGTTATGGGAGCCAAACTGTTAGGACCGGGCTCCCTCAACACCCTACTTTTCCGAATCATCAGACCGATGTCCTTCAGAGCAGAAGAGGTTCAAGACACTGCATTCGATGTATCATTTGGGAGGTCGAGCATCTCATTCTTTGGGTTCCCTGAAAACCCTAGCATAGTACGATACCCCATGTATCTTCGTTAATTACACAAGGTTCTACAGTCATTTGCCCCTTCAGTTGTGGAAACTGAATAAGTAACTGGGACACATCTTGTTTTATCAAGGACTCAACAAGACTCCTACCGTTAGTAAAGTTCCAATAGCGCTGGTTAATTTTCCTATTTTTTTTTTTTTAATTTGTTTTTATTGCGTTTTATGAATGATAACACAAGAGAACAAACTATGGGACTTGAACAACGTCCCTCACATTCACCACCCTCCCCTCCCCTGTGCCCCCCCTCCCCCCCTCCCGCACCCCCCCCCCCCCCGCAGCTGGTACTGTTTAACCAGTTTATGGTATGTCCTTTTGTGTTCCCTCAGGTAAACATGTCCAGGATTCTGATTTTGTGTGGGCACCATTGTAGCATGTAGTCACTTTGAAGGAAATCTAGCACCGGCCCCCAATCTGTGCGGAGCGGAAGTTTTGACGAGCCCCTTGTATATTATGTTATGCGCTCCATTGTTATTAGTTGCCAAACTCTCTGCAGCCATTCTATCGTTGATGGCAGGGATGTCTGTTTCCATCTTTGGGCTATTGTTAGCCATGCAGTAATCAGGAGGCCCATAAAATTCCACTTCTGAGTCTTCGTCATCGTCTTGTCTCGGGGGTCTCAAAAGCCGCCTAACCACACCTCTTCTCTTCTTTTAGGAGTTGTGCCCCTTTAAACATTTCTTGCATTTGGGTTTTTATCTCTGACCAGAAGCCTTGCAGTATCGTGCAGTCCCACCGGATATGTCGCCATGTGCCCTCCACTCCGCAGCCCCGCAAGCATGTGTTTAGTTTTGTGTTGTACATTAGATGTAGTCTTTCTGGGGTATAGTGCCATTGGATCATGATCTTCATCCAAGGTTCTCTCTGCTGAATCGCCCCTGTCCATTTGGGGATGATTTGCCAGACGTATTCCCATTGTTCTCTCGTGATCTCCCTCCCCAGAGTTGTTTCCCATCTCTTCATATAATGCAATTTACTGTCTTCCGCTTGGGCATTTATGTATTTGTACAATGTTGAAACACATTTTTTGTCTCCAGTGTGTGACATGTATGATTCGAATGGGGTCAAATCCCTCGTAGCCGCCTGCTTTATCCTTGGAGTGGAGAGCCAGTGATGTAGTTGGTCGTATTGGAATCTGTCTTTTTCCATGAGGCCGAGGAGTGTGCGGCATTCCGTGTATGTTCTAATCTGATGGTCTTCATTCATGTCCCCCACTTTCGTGCATTTGGCATCTAGCCATTTTTTGAACTTGTCTTTTTCTGTGCCCAGTTTGAATTCCGGGTTCTCAAACAACGGCATGAAGGGGGCCGGGTTTATTGTCCGTTTCTTTTTTGGTCGCCCTGTTCCATATTTCGAGCACTACGCACATGATCTTGCTGATTCTGAGATTTGGGTGTCTGTTTGGGGCTGGTCCATGGGAGATGTTGAAGGCTTTTCCTTGCCACCGCTTGGTCTTGTGCCGCCCATAACTTCTCTGAGGTTATGGGGATCCATTCTTTCAAGACCCATAGTTGGGCCGCCTCGTAATATTTACAGAAGTGTGGGAGTGCCATGCCCCCTTCTGACTTAGGGGCCGTGAGTGCACTGCTGGAGAGTCTCAGGATTTTGTTCTGCCATATATATTTTTTTATCGTTTTGACTAGTGATTTGAACAACGTGGGCGGGATTCTTATTGGGAGTGCCTGGAAGTAGTAAAGTAGTCTGGGAAGTATTGTCATTTTTATCACTGTTATTCTGCCCCACCTTGTGAACGCTAAGGGGGTCCACTTGTCCAGGTCGTTTCTCACTTTGGCTAGCAAATTCGGGTAGTTCCCTGCATATAGTCCTTTAATTGAATTGGTGAGGATGACCCCCCCAGGTAGTTGATTCTATCTACCGCCACCCGGAGTTGTAGCTCCCCTGCGCGCGTCTGTATTTCCTGTTTGTCTCCTGCCAGTACCATTAGCTCTGACTTTTGCTTGTTTATCTTTAGGCCCGAGACCCGACCAAAGTCTTCTATCGTTTGTATTAGTGGAGGCAATGTGTCTACCGGTTCCACTAGGGCGATCAGCATGTCGTCCGCATAGGCTGCTGTTTTATGGGTTGAGCCTCCCATTGTAATGCCTTTGATTTTGGGTGTGTTCCTAACAGCGGTTCCAGGAATATAGCGTAGAGGAGTGGGGAGAGGGCGCAGCCCTGTTTGGAGCTTCTTTCGATTCTTATGTCCGAAGAGTTCCCCGCGATTTTGGCCGTTGGTGAGTGATAATTGGCCCGTATCATGTCGATGTAGGTTTTGCCAATGTCCATTTCCTCCAGAGTACTGAAGAGCATGGACCACTCCACGCGGTCAAACGCTTTTTCCGCGTCTAGTGCCAGGAGGGCGGCTGGGGTATTTGTGATCCCTACTTTCCCGATCAGGTGAGTGATTCTTCTAATGTTGCCATGAGTCGTTCTGTTAGGGATATATCCCCGACTGATCCTGGTGTATCAGTTTGGGAAGCAGGGGGGTGAGTCTGTTGGCTAGAATTTTGGTATAAAGTTTGGCATCTAAATTTATTAGTGCTATGGGGCGGTACGAGCCTGGTGCCTCTGGGATTTTCCCCTTCTTATGGAAGACCAATATTTTTGCCTCGTTCATTGAGTTTGTGATGTTAGCTGAGTCCTTGAGGGTGTTAAAAAGCTCTGGGAGGATCGGGCTTAGGGTGCCCTCGTTTGTTTTATAAAAGGTGGCTGTATAACCATCCGGCCCAGAACCTTGTTTATTGGTAAGTCTCTTATCGCCTTCGCGACTTCCTCCGCTGAAATTTGTGCGTTAAGTGTTGTTTTCTCCTCGGTGTTATGGTTGCGAATTTCATATCTTTTAGATAATTTATTGGCTTATCGCATTTGGTTTGTCCGATGAGTATAGTTCTTGGTAGTAATCTCTAAATATGTGTTTTATGGCCTTCGATTGAGTTCTCACTTGGCCATTATTGTCTCTCAGTGCCTGTACTGTTTGTCTTTGTTGTTTGCCTTTCAGCTGTCTCGCCAGCAGTCTGCTTTATTGGCTTTCATGGCGTACCAGTGTTTCAAGTGAAGTAGTTGGTTCTCTGCCCTTTTTGTTCTGATCGCCTCCAGCTGTCCCTGTATATGTCTATAGGCTCTCTTTAGTTTCTGGTTTTGCTTTGTCATTTACTCTCTTAATTTCACAAGGTTGTTTTTAAGCTCTTCCTCCCATTTTCTGGATTGTCTATCTTTCTGAGCCTTTAGAGCGATCAAGTGACCCCTCATGACCGCCTTAAAGGCTTCCCACATTGTGGACTTGGCAATATCTGGGGTGGTGTTTTGATCGAAGTACTCTTCTATGTAGCCTTTATTTGCTTCCGCCATCACTGGGTCGTGGATGACTTCTTGTCCTTAAACCTTTTTTGCAGGGCTGTATACAAGGGAGTCATCTGCAAAGTTCTTATTAAGTAAGAAAAAGAGTACCAGAAAAGGTTAGTGGGAAATGATAATTCACTTTATAGTTACCGGAGAGTAATAAAAAGCTAAGTAAGTAGAAACAAAGATGTGGTCAATCTGCGCGACCATGTGTAGACTTGGTGCTAGTTCTCCAAGTTCCTAGGCAGAAGGAGTAAGTGATCCCACATCTTAAAGAAATCTCACCACGCTTCACCCCATAGCCGAACCCTAGAATTCTTATTTACAGCAGGCCTTGTTTTTGAGTGCCAAACATCAACCTCACAATCGGAATTGAAATCTCCCCCAACTACAATATTGGGTGCATGGCCAGATCCCAGCCAGGCTTCCATTACATTGCCTACTGCCTCCTGAAATTGAATTGATTGTTTTATTTATATCACGCTCGTACACAAGTGTTTCAGAGCTTCACTAAGTTCATTTTTAACCGGGTTCCAATATATATTTAAAATGAATATTTCCAGGTTGATATCAAGCAATTTGAGACCAGTCGCTAATATTCCTGCAAAGCTATTATCAAACATAAAGGCCTCAAACTTTACCCTAACATCAATAGCTGTTACCAGTCCTCCACTAGGTCTCCCCTGTGGACCCTTATCTGCCACCTGAGAAAAAATCCTGATAACCATTCATAAAAAGGGTACAAGAGTTGTTATTCCCTTTAAACCGTTCTATACTGTATTCCCCTACCAAGGGCCCACAATTTGTCAACTCTAGCAAGTTATTGAAACCACAGCAGTTCCAAGAAAAGACCCATGGACACTAAAGATTGGACTGGGATTCTCTGGGCACTGCATTCTTTAATATTGTCTCCAAAAGCCCTATCCAATCGGTTGTTGCACCCTTTCGGAGGTTGATGCCCCCAAGATAATTAATTGCAGGGGTAACAGGTAGGGCCTTTGTCAAAGAGCCCCCAGTAGATTTTTGTGTGTCGTAGCCTATACTTTTACAGCAGTTGTGCACAAAACGATTTGCTCTTGATTGGCCAAATGGATTGCGTCAAAGCCCATGGTTCTCATGGTATTGGACTGTTACCATACCAGTTTTGCCACCAATCGTGAGTGAAGTATGCAATTAATCTGTTAAGGCCAGAGTCGGGCATTAAAATAACATGACTGTCTCAAGAATTAAGGGATCTCAACGTTAGAATTTCTGCAGAGATGGACAGTAACTTGGAGCGATTCAACTGCAATGGGCCGTTAACTTTTGTCAGGTTCTCCTGTCCAAAAATGCAAATATCATGATCTAATAGATTATTTCAACATTTTGCACCAATTTCCTCTCTGGGTTCCTTCAGGCACATGTATCCTAGTTCTTGCTCAAGTAGGTTGGACGAAAGAGTTAGTAAGCCCCACCATGGAAGGTGCTACAATTTCCTCAGGCACTTGGATAGAATCAACCTATTGTGGATGTTCAGCCCCGCCACCTCTTTCAGCTACAATAGGTACTATTTCAGCTATAATAGGTACTATCAACAAATCTGCTTCTTTAGCCATTGATATGAAGTTCATAATTTTGGCTGACCAAACAGGTTGGCATTTTTTCTTTTATGTCTTAGATTTTTTGGGATGTTTTGCGGAGGTCGAGCCCCTCCTTCGCCAAGGTAAGTTAGATTAGTTGTCCTCCATATGTTCCACAATTGTTGTCGGACCTCCTTAAGAATTGTCTTGATTACATTTTCCTCGAGCCTTTTTACATTTGGTGCATTTTTAGATTTAACTTTCTGGTCATGCCCTGATCTTTTTTCTCTTATTACAGGCTGAGCCTCCATGATGACAATAGGACTCATAGGGATGCCCTGTAGACTCCGATCTAGTTAGTGCTCAGCTGGTGGCGACTGAAATGGATCTGTTGAGGCACTCAGGCGTTTATCATTCAGAACGAATGGACTGTTAGTAAAGTTCTAAGCTAAATTAAGAGGTCATCCGTTGTAGTTTCAAGAGCCAAGGCCCGAGTGGGAGTCCTAGAAAGGGTCATCATGGAAGAGATCTTTTATTTATTCTTTCCAATTGATCCCAGATTCTCTTTAGGTAATGTGTATTCTGCGAACGGCATCTTTCACATTTGTCATATAATCTTAGAAGAGATTACAAGACCAGATGTAATGCTGCTAGAGATGAAGGGCCAAGAGTATTGACATTAGGAGAGTCTATACTTTTTATTACTAAAGGACTTGTTGGTGTAGCAAAGGCTTCCTGAGGTAATGATTTTTGAAAGCTGACATTAGCAGGAATAGCTTTGGTAGTGACATTTCCCTTCTGCTGCTCCCACACATGTTCATCTTCACAAGCAAGGGAGTTGTCATCAGCCATCCAGATAAGGTGTTGTTTTGCTATTGCTTGGCCACGTGAGGAGAACACTTGTGCTCCAGTTTCCCCGGCCCCCTGGCAAAACAAGTTATTGGACTCAGACAGATAAGAAATCACACATAGGCTAATTGCTATAATAAAACGAATGGCTCGTTACAGGCCTTTTATTCACACAATATATATACACACACTATATATAACACACTTAGATATATAAAAAGATGGATATAAATGGCATAACCGTTAACAAGGCAGCAGAAGACTCCCTCATCTTGGCCACTACGACACTGCTTAGTCACCCAAGGGTCCAAATTCTAACCAACTCTGCCACGCAATGGGCTCTCCTTTTATGGGGCCATATCCCCGTCCTTCTCAGTTGTGTCTACCTTCGGCCGAAGAGCAGATCACAAGTCGAAGGGACGGAGGGTGGAAAAACCCAGCACCCCTCTCCTCGCATTCATTCCCAGAACCCCTTATCATGCACTTGCAGGACGCTCCGACTCCCTCTCCGTAGTAGTCCTTTAGTGGACAATACAATAACTATTCTCTACAGCAAGTCAACTCAGCAATAATATTTATGTAGCTATGTGACCTTGCTCTGCTTTTGCTACTGAAATACTCGTTTATTATCTGAGGCCCTCAGAGACGCAGGCTTTATTACTGTGATGGGAGATGAGTGTCCAAAATGGCTGCGCACCGATGCCATGTTGTTCTAGCTCACATTTTGCCCAAGCATTACACTCCACCCTTTGGACACTCAACTGTCATAACCCGACGGGCATTCAGGGGACATCCAAAACCTACAAATCATTCTCCATAAATTAGGAATACATGGGAATACATGAAGTACAACAACGGAAACAAACTATTAAAATGGCAATACCAAAAATCCAAACCAATGGGGAATGCAGTGCTTCCGGAATCCATGAAACAAGTTTTCCCACCAATCCCCGTCTTGATCCTATGTTACCTAGGCTACCAGATCCTTTAATATGTTTTTCAATAGAACGGGAATGGTCACCCAGGTCGAAACAACACATACAATCCACTGTTTCACAACCTAATTATGCAAGTACACAGCTGCCAGACAGCGCCAATGTCATGTTCACACATTATGTTGATTCATTATTGCCCTTGGTAATGACATGTGAACATGGGATTGAACCCATTTATAATGCATTTTTCAACAACACAATACAACAGGGACTTCTACCCTGAAGATTGATTTATATGATGCAATAAGCCCAGATTTGATGAAGGCTTATGAATAAGCCAAAACACGTGTCATTACCAAGGGCAATCATGAATAAACATAATGTGTGAACATGACATTGGCGCTGTCTGTCAGCTGAGTATTTTTCACAATATAAATCTTTGACAGTGGTTTACTTGGCTTTTTAACCACAACTCAGCAAGACGCGACAAATAGCTTACTGTGAAAAAAGTGGAACACCCTCACAACAATCATTTGGTTCTTCAATGATCTATTTGTGTCGCCTTGATTGACTGGACCCCTAAAAGCCAAAATCATGTCTTAATTATGCAAGTAGTCCATAGCTGCTCTGTTTTGCAAAATAGCTTTCCTAAAGTTTCTGTTGTCTAATAGCAGTTGAGTCAAGGCTTGTTAGGTCTCATTAGCCCCTTTACCATTAGACAGGCTAATTTAATAATGGTTTTATAACCCCCAGCAGCTAATCCCCAAATCCCAATAATGGAAATGGCTAAAATGGCTAATGCTAATACTTCTGCCTCTGAGAGCAAATGCACTTCAGAATTGCAGTCTGGCGCTAAAGCAGTAGAAGTCCAATAATGGGTTTTAAAGAGTACATCATTAAATCAAGACGTGTTAAAGCACATTGGGCCACCTAAAATATTAGCAGGGATGTAGGAGTAAGTGAAGTTCCCACAGGAGAATAACCAACTGGGTGGAAGTTTTACATGGTTCAGGTGGCTAGCAGTAGAAATAGTAAAATTGCATATCATATCATTTGAAACATCAACACAGACGTGTATAGATCTTGTGCACAATCGTTTTTCAAAATCAATTCTTTTAATCTCCTTGTTAATGTTCTGTTGTGGACACTGTTAGGCAGAAACCTGTGCAGTTCCCTTGGGGAACACTGCAAAAGATTTAAGACTACAGGTAGAGCAGTAAACCCCTTTGGTAGCAGTCTGTACCACCCAGATTTACCTGGTAGCTGTGGCTGAGCAGTCAGACTTCTCTCAAGAAGAGTTAGGCAGTATGCAAAGTATACACAATATGTACCAAAATACAATAGCACAAGCAAACACTGACCAGAGCTTGGTTTCAAAAGTATATAGTTATTTATTTAAAATACACATAAGTTAAAAACACTCTAGCAAAATATAGTAAACACTTCAAACACAGTTATAACGAAAGTAGATTCAATCCTTTCTCCTATCTAGACAACTCTAGGTTAACACCACTTAATTAAAACAGAGGTGAGTGCTTAACGTTAGATGACACTCTAGTAGTTTCCAAGAAAGGGAGAGAAAAAGCAGAAATGGGTTAAACACACCACTCTAAGGTCCAGAACACTTGCAATAGGCTCAAAGAAGCACAAAGTCACAGGTGAGCAAAAGTCACTGGGCAGGGCCCACTCTTAGAGTAGCCGGAGCGAAAATGTGCCCAAGATCACACTGTTATTAGGGATTCAAAGTCTTGCAAAGAGTTAGAAAGAGTTTAGAGTGGCTTAGAAAGTTTAGCCAGGGTGTCCCAGGCACTCCCAGGTTCGAAAGCCGGGGGCTAAATCTACCCCGTACAGTCGGTGGCAAGGGAAGCCAGGCGGAACACGGTACCTTAAGTGGAAAGGATCCTCCAGCGGTGGCAGTTGTTCCAGGCAGTGGCAGCAAGGCTCGACGTCGGTCAGGGGAGAAGAAGTTCTCGCTGAAGAGCAGAAGAAGAAGGTCGTTGCACTGCCCGGGAAGAAACCAGCCGCGGAGTCCTCCGGTAAAAGGGTTGTACCGACTTCCGTGGTTGGGGTAAAAGTGGTGGGGTTCCGGTTGCCGGGGTGCTTGGCACTGGCAAGGCGGCCACGAGATACCTCGAGAAGCGAAAAGAAGGCGAAAACTGGTTGTCCCCACCAGTCAAGGGAAGGAGCCACTCTGTTAGGAGTTCTCCTCGGTCGTCGGGAAAAGTGGTGAGACGGTTCAGCAGGGCTCCACCGGGTGGTGTCGTCGAAGCAGGTCGGCTCAGCTCTTCCCTCGTCGGATTCTTGGTCCTGTGGCGACTTCTGAAGTCCCAGTCCCCAAAGCCCTGCTTTTATGCAGCAAACCCCCATTCACCCAGCCTAGCTGTCACTCAAACA
The DNA here is from genome assembly GCF_040938575.1 of Ambystoma mexicanum. Classification (NCBI taxonomy): domain Eukaryota; kingdom Metazoa; phylum Chordata; class Amphibia; order Caudata; family Ambystomatidae; genus Ambystoma; species Ambystoma mexicanum. Next base: position 1,267,815,196 of record NC_090932.1, read on the forward strand.
TGCTAAGTGGTGAGCCGGGCGGCTCACCACTTGGGCCAATCAGGACGGAGTGCGACTTGAGTTACCAAGGTAACTCAGTCCAGGGTGCCTAAATCCCCCTCCACCCCTCCTAAGTACCCCAGACAGAGTGGCACCACTTTGGAGGGCTTCTGTGGAGAAGCCCGCCAAAAGTGGAACAAAGGGCTCCACTTTGGGTCAGAGTTACAGAGGCGAACACCAACGCCATTTTAGAATCAAGTTTTGGCAAAAAGTCCCAACCGGAGTTATAAAAATAAATATATAAACCGGCGGTATGTTTAAGGCTACCGTAAATAAATAATTAAATGTGTTAGCCTAAAACAATGGGAAATCCCATAGGAAAATATTCGCGGTCGAATATAAAACGTAGTTTCCACTGCCACCAGCCAAAACTCGATCAGGGGGGACGGAGACGTGCCCCCTCGACTAACAGACCCTGGGGCAATCGAATTGCCCCAGCCAGTACGTCCACAATATGATGGTTTGTACTGGTTCTGTTCAGGATTCAAGACTAGCAAAGTCTTTGGTGACTTTACATGCCCTGGGAGACAGTAGTCAGTCCCAGGGTATGGAGTCTATGTTGGGGAGTCCCTAGGACACCCCTGGGTCACGGCACAGAGGGTGCTGTGTAACCCACATCACAAAAATACATGAGGCCCTATGGAGTAAAAGACCCCATAGCCCATTCAACACAAGGTTTGTCCAAGATAACACAGTTCAACATGTCCAAGAGTGAGGGTAAAAGAGTCTCACTCTTGGCAGGAGAAAAAATTAAACCCCAGAAATCCAGCAAAGCTGCTGGGGGACTCACTAGGGAGGGAAATTCAGCCTAAACAGAGAATTCTCCCTAACACTCGCCCCCCCCAGACTAAGGGACAGGAGGATTTAATCCACTCCTGGATGAACCTCATACCTCTAGTCGATGATATACATCCTAGAGAGTCCATCAGCATTTTGATGGTGACACCCTGACCTGTGCTCAATGGTGAAATCAAACCCTTGCAGGCAGATTGACCATCTCAATAGTTTTGGATTTTCCCCTTTCATTTGCATTAACCATCTCAAGGGTTGGTGGTCAGTCTGAATAACAAAAGTAGAACCATACAAGTATGGCCTAAACTTCTTCAGTGCCCACACAATAGCAAAGCATTCTCTTTCGATAGTTGCCCACCTTGTCTCAGGATCCTTCAGTTTCCTACTGATGAAGCAAATGGGGTGCTCCCTACCCTTCTCATCCAGTTGGCTTAGAACTGCACCTATACCTACATTGGAAGCATCAGTTTGTACAATGAAAGGTTGGTGGTAGTCAGGAGCTCTCAATACTGGAGCTTGGCAAAGAGCTCTCTTCAGTTTTTCAAAGGCCTGATTGCACTCATCATTCCATTTTACCTTTTTAGGGAATTTGGGAGAGGAGATTACATTCAGTGGAGAAGCTATGGTCCCATAGTTCTCAATGAAATTCCTGTAATATCCAGTGAGGCCTAAAAAAGCTCTCACTTGGGTTTGAGTAGTTGGTGTTGTCCAATTTTGCACAGCTTCAATCTTGCTGGGCAAAGGCCTTATTTCTCCACCTCCTACCTCATGTCCAAGGTAGACCACTTTACTTTGACCAATCTGGCACTTACTGGCTTTGATTGTCAAATGGGCCTGTTCCAGAGCCTGCAACACATGTCCTAGGTGGTTCACATGTTCTTCCCAGGAGTGGCTGAAGACTGCAATGTCATCCAAGTATGCCATGCAGAAATCTTCCATCCCAGCCAGAACTTGGTTCACCATCCTTTGGAACGTGGCAGGTGCATTTTTTAGTCCAAAAGGCATGACCTTAAACTGGTACAAGCCAACTGGGGTTGAAAATGCAGTTTTCTCCTTGGCATGGTCTGTCAGGGCTATTTGCCAATAGCCTGACGTCAGGTCAAATGTGCTGAGGTACTTGGCTGCACCAAGTTTATCCACCAACTCATCTGTCCTGGGCAAAGGGTGGGCATCAGTCTTGGTGACTGCATTTAGAGCTCTATAGTCCACACAGAATCTCAAGTCTTTGGATCCTGCCTTTGGTACTAACACAACTGGGCTAGACCATGGACTAGTAGAGGGCTCTATTACCCCGAGATCAAGCATCTTCTTGACCTCTCCTTTGATGTGGGCTCTGATATGTTCTGACATTCTGTATCCTCTGCTTTTGACTGGCAGACAGTCACCAGTGAGTATCTCATGCTGGCCCCAAGGGGTCAAGCCTGGTGACAGTGAGAACAGGGAGGCAAACTGATTTAACATAGATTTGCACTCCTCTTGTTGCTCAGGTGTCAGGTCTGAAGAGAGATTGACTCCTTCAACTTTTTCATCTAAAGGTACACCTCTGAGGAGATCAGGGAGAGATTCACTCTCTTCCTCCTCTGCAGCTGAAGCTAGAAGCAAGGCTCCTACATCAGGTCTGGAGATGTATGCTTTTAGTCGGTTGGTGTGGAAGACTCTAGGAGCTTCCCTGGGTCTGCCCAGATCCACCAGATAGTTGACCTCTCCAAGTTTTCCCACAACCTTGAAGGGTCCCATCCATTTGTCTTGCAAGGCCCTCTGCCTTGTTGGGAGCATAACTAGAACTAGCTGGTCTTGAGTAAACTCAACCATGTTAGCCTTCTGGTCGTGCCAATGTTTGACCAGGGCTTGACCAGCTTTCAAGTTGTCACTTGCTTCTGCCATCATGTGTGACATTCTCCTCCGGAGACCTATCACATAGTCAGTCACTCTGACTGGCTTGAGGGGAGGAGCACCTTCCAACCCCTCCTTAATCAGGGCCAATGGACCTCTGACTGGATGGCCATAGAGAAGCTCAAAGGGAGAATAACCTACTCCCTCCTGAGGGACTTCTCTATAAGCAAAGAGAAGGCATGGCAGTAGAAGGTCCCACTTTTTCTTAAGGGGTTCTTCCAAAGCACCTATCATGCTCTTCATGGTTCTGTTAAACCTTTCAACCAACCCGTTTGTCTGAGGGTGGTATGCGGTTGAGAACTTGTAGGTAACTCCACAGGTTTTCCACATGGCCTTCATGTAGTGGGACATAAAGTTTGACCCCCTGTCAGAGATTACCTCCTTAGGAAACCCAACCCTGGTAAAAATACCAAGGAGGGCCTTAGCCACAGCCGGAGCTGTAACAGTCCTCATAGGAATGGCCTCAGGGTACCTAGTAGCATGGTCTACTACAACAAGGATAAACCTGTTGCCTGAGGAGGTTGGAGGATCAAGGGGACCAACAATGTCAATCCCTACCCTCTCAAATGGGACTCCCACAACTGGAAGAGGCACTAAAGGTGCCACATTCTTGGAACCAACCTTACCAGAAGTCTGGCAGGTATGGCAGCTCTTACAATATCTATCTACTTCAGCCCCCATCTTTGGCCAATAAAAGTAGAGTGAGAGCCTTTCCTTGGTCTTCTTGAAACTCAAGTGACCAGCCAAAGGTATCTCATGGGCTAGTTGTAAGAACTGTTGTCTGTTCTCTTGTGGGACTACAAGGCGTTTGTAGTCTCCAGGTTCAGACTCAGTGGGTTCACTGTAGAAGAGGCCATCTTCCCAGTGCAACCTATACTTCCCAGGCTCTTGCCCATCAGCTTGAGAAGCTGCCTGGTGGCGGAGACCTTCCAGAGTTGGACATTCTCTTTGCCCCTTACGAAAAGCTGCCCTGCTAGGCCCACCTTCTGCCAGTAAAGACTGCAGCTCAGGATGGTCCTCAGGGTCCAAATCTCCAATAAGGTTGGGGCCTCCTTCTAGCTCTTCCTCAGAGTCTAGCTCAACCACACAGGGTTGTACCTCCCTCTCAGCCTCAGCTGGAGGTGGAGTTACAGGTGTAACTTTGGACAACCTAGGGGAAGTCCTTGTTGGAAGCACTGGAGTGCTTGCTGCTGGCTTTCTCCTAGGAGTCTTGGGTTGCCCCTTTGCTCCTGATCGGGTAGTTACTGCAGTAAGTTGCTCCAGTGGGAGAGGAGTGATTTCTGTCATCATCTCCTGAGATAACCCTCTCAGGGTTTTCTCTCTTGCAGGTTTTGTGAGTTCCTGGAACCTTTTGCTAGGAGGTCTGGGGGTATGAGATACAACTCCAAGAGCTTTGAGGTCATTACCCAACAGAACCCTACCTGGCACTTCACATTGTACACTGACAGGTATTTTTACAGCCATATCATTACATTGGATGAGAACTGGTAACTGGGGACACATCTGCACAGGCCCACCAGCTAACTTGGTGAGGCATTTGGGTGCCTTAGCAACATCCTCTGCCTTGAAAAATGATTCATCCACCACAGTTATGCTGGCTCCAGTGTCCCTAATGGCAGGAGTCTCCTGACCATTCACCTGGACACTGTCCTTATAATACTCTTTAGTATTATCTGGGATAGAGTTATAGACATCTAAATTCTGTTGTTCCCACAACCCCAGAGAGACTAAAGAAACACTAGCTGAGACTCCAGTGGGTTCATCAGCTAGTAATAGAAAGTTTCCACTTGCCATTTGTACTTCCTCTTCTGGAGCGAAGGCTAAGGAGGCAAGCTGGACCCCTGAAGGTTTACCCTTACATCTGGGATCTCCTTTCACATGGTCAGTAGCCTTACAAACAAAGCATGAGCCAAAGGCTCGCTGGAATGGAGGCTTGTTCTGACCTCCTTCTGGTCTGGGACCAGGAGGTACACTAGCCTGATTTGGTTTCCCCTGTGGCTTACCCTTATAGTTTTGTTTGGGGCCCTCTTTGGAATTTGTAGTATTAGAATTCTCTTTGGAGTCCTTTTTAGACTGTTTCTCCCCATCCTTCTTCTGAGTTACCCCAGAATCCCTGTGAGTGGCCCTGTTGGCAACCCACAAGTCAGCAGCCTTAGCTAGTTTCCGGGAATCCAATTCCCTGGAATCAGCCAAGTGTTGTCTGAGCTCAGGAGAGCAGGCATCATAAATAGTCTCCAACATAAACAAATTCTTCATACCTTCATAAGTGTTCACCTTGTAACCCTTAATCCATCCCTCTAAGTTTTTCAAACATTCATTCACCCAGGTAGCCCAAGGGGTACCATCATGCTGGATTGAGGCTCCAGTCTCTTCGGAGGCGTGGGTTCGAATCCCACCGCTGCCACCAGTGTTAGGCAGAAACCTGTGCAGTTCCCTTGGGGAACACTGCAAAAGATTTAAGACTACAGGTAGAGCAGTAAACCCCTTTGGTAGCAGTCTGTACCACCCAGATTTACCTGGTAGCTGTGGCTGAGCAGTCAGACTTCTCTCAAGAAGAGTTAGGCAGTATGCAAAGTATACACAATATGTACCAAAATACAATAGCACAAGCAAACACTGACCAGAGCTTGGTTTCAAAAGTATATAGTTATTTATTTAAAATACACATAAGTTAAAAACACTCTAGCAAAATATAGTAAACACTTCAAACACAGTTATAACGAAAGTAGATTCAATCCTTTCTCCTATCTAGACAACTCTAGGTTAACACCACTTAATTAAAACAGAGGTGAGTGCTTAACGTTAGATGACACTCTAGTAGTTTCCAAGAAAGGGAGAGAAAAAGCAGAAATGGGTTAAACACACCACTCTAAGGTCCAGAACACTTGCAATAGGCTCAAAGAAGCACAAAGTCACAGGTGAGCAAAAGTCACTGGGCAGGGCCCACTCTTAGAGTAGCCGGAGCGAAAATGTGCCCAAGATCACACTGTTATTAGGGATTCAAAGTCTTGCAAAGAGTTAGAAAGAGTTTAGAGTGGCTTAGAAAGTTTAGCCAGGGTGTCCCAGGCACTCCCAGGTTCGAAAGCCGGGGGCTAAATCTACCCCGTACAGTCGGTGGCAAGGGAAGCCAGGCGGAACACGGTACCTTAAGTGGAAAGGATCCTCCAGCGGTGGCAGTTGTTCCAGGCAGTGGCAGCAAGGCTCGACGTCGGTCAGGGGAGAAGAAGTTCTCGCTGAAGAGCAGAAGAAGAAGGTCGTTGCACTGCCCGGGAAGAAACCAGCCGCGGAGTCCTCCGGTAAAAGGGTTGTACCGACTTCCGTGGTTGGGGTAAAAGTGGTGGGGTTCCGGTTGCCGGGGTGCTTGGCACTGGCAAGGCGGCCACGAGATACCTCGAGAAGCGAAAAGAAGGCGAAAACTGGTTGTCCCCACCAGTCAAGGGAAGGAGCCACTCTGTTAGGAGTTCTCCTCGGTCGTCGGGAAAAGTGGTGAGACGGTTCAGCAGGGCTCCACCGGGTGGTGTCGTCGAAGCAGGTCGGCTCAGCTCTTCCCTCGTCGGATTCTTGGTCCTGTGGCGACTTCTGAAGTCCCAGTCCCCAAAGCCCTGCTTTTATGCAGCAAACCCCCATTCACCCAGCCTAGCTGTCACTCAAACATGCTAAGTGGTGAGCCGGGCGGCTCACCACTTGGGCCAATCAGGACGGAGTGCGACTTGAGTTACCAAGGTAACTCAGTCCAGGGTGCCTAAATCCCCCTCCACCCCTCCTAAGTACCCCAGACAGAGTGGCACCACTTTGGAGGGCTTCTGTGGAGAAGCCCGCCAAAAGTGGAACAAAGGGCTCCACTTTGGGTCAGAGTTACAGAGGCGAACACCAACGCCATTTTAGAATCAAGTTTTGGCAAAAAGTCCCAACCGGAGTTATAAAAATAAATATATAAACCGGCGGTATGTTTAAGGCTACCGTAAATAAATAATTAAATGTGTTAGCCTAAAACAATGGGAAATCCCATAGGAAAATATTCGCGGTCGAATATAAAACGTAGTTTCCACTGCCACCAGCCAAAACTCGATCAGGGGGGACGGAGACGTGCCCCCTCGACTAACAGACCCTGGGGCAATCGAATTGCCCCAGCCAGTACGTCCACAATATGATGGTTTGTACTGGTTCTGTTCAGGATTCAAGACTAGCAAAGTCTTTGGTGACTTTACATGCCCTGGGAGACAGTAGTCAGTCCCAGGGTATGGAGTCTATGTTGGGGAGTCCCTAGGACACCCCTGGGTCACGGCACAGAGGGTGCTGTGTAACCCACATCACAAAAATACATGAGGCCCTATGGAGTAAAAGACCCCATAGCCCATTCAACACAAGGTTTGTCCAAGATAACACAGTTCAACATGTCCAAGAGTGAGGGTAAAAGAGTCTCACTCTTGGCAGGAGAAAAAATTAAACCCCAGAAATCCAGCAAAGCTGCTGGGGGACTCACTAGGGAGGGAAATTCAGCCTAAACAGAGAATTCTCCCTAACAGACACGTCCCAATGTAAGTTGGATCACAAGTCATTTGATAACACACTTCTGCAGGAGCGATGTCGTGTGATGATACGGGTCATGTTTCTCCATTTGTGAATAGTGTCAGCACAGAATCTACAGTATTCATACACAGAAATAGAATTCTGGACAACTGACTGCTCCACTAGGGAATCATTATGCAAGACTCTGAATAACACTTTCAAAATCGGAGTAGGCGTTGGAATTGCCGCAAGACGTGTGGAAATCAAATCGGCGGAGATATGTACTTCAGTTAAGCAGAAATGCAAAATGTTCAAAACCCGTTGGGCCAAATAGACCCACACATTTTCGGGTTGCCTGACAAGGGCTGAATAACCATGATGTGAAAAGGATGTCGAAATTCCAGAAGGGGGCAAAGGCAAGATTTTGTTTCGCTGCTCCCATAGTTTCCTCAGTGTGCCACAATAGGCTGCAACAGGCGCATCCTCGGGCGTAAAACTGGCAGGAGGAGCATCAGTCTTCAACCATATCCCCTGTTCCACTTGGAGAATGGAGACATCTGCCACATGGTCAGATTTCCGGACATGAACCCTGACCCTCCCGAATGGACTCCAACATGTCACACACAGGCATTCAGCATACTCTGGATCTAAAAAAGGTCAGAATTCAAAAGCATGATATCATTGGAGTACATCACTCACGTAAATAATATTTGTCAGCAGGGATACGACACCACTTCTTTTTCCGTGTTTCCATCACAAGAACCACTTGATCTTCCCCGGCTACAATCTCATCCGCCGGCACTGGCGGACCAGTAGGTTTCTCGACCCATACCTTGGCCCCTTGGACCATTGCATCTGATGAGCCAAAACTCTTGTCCCCACGAACTGTCAATATCGTGGGTGGCTCTCCTTTGTTAACCATGGATAGTATAAAAGGAACTAGTATCAATTGGGCTACTCTATCCCCTTAATGTATCTGTAGCATATTCTCACCACTATTCATAAGAATCGCCTTAATCACACCTTGATGATCAGCATCCACATCCAGCATCTCAACACTTGAATACCCTTTAGGGCTAAACCTGATCTCGGGGCAATTAATCCCATATGTGCAGATGGAATTTGTACTACAATTCCTGTATCAATCGCAGTAATACCTCTTGGGTCAAGTCAAATTTCCTCCCTTGCATGCAGATCCACACCAGCAGACTCCGGAGTGGCACGATAAGGGTCGGTTTAATTTCTAAGGCTGGTGTTAAAATGCACATTAATGGAGTCTCACCGTTCGCAATGGGACAATTATTCAAAATTTGAACAGCTTCAAATATATCTCGCCAACCTTACAAAGTACCATCCCCTATTTGGCGCAATTGTTCCTTCAATAAACCCGTTCATTCTCCCAATCAAACCAGATGCTTCCGGGTGAAAAGGGACATGAAAAATCCATTTGATTCCCTTTTCATGACAATAATCTAGGACCATTTTCCCTTTAAAGTGGGACCCGTTATCACTTTGAATTTGCAAATAGTTACCATAGTATGCAGCCACTTGGTCGAACAATATAATTATGTTCAATTGAGTAGCTCTCTTACATGGCAAAACCATCAGGTAGCCAGAATATGTGTCTCCAATAGTGCATGCATATTGATATCCCTTACTAGTGGTTATAGGACCAATATAATCAATCTGCCAAATCTGTTCAGGTAATTTACCTCGTTTCAATGTACCATGAATTATGTGTGGAGTAGATTGATGTTTCTTGTATTGACATGTAGGACATTGTAAGATTGTTTTTCACAATTTCTAACGGAATGGTAATTCCCCTGTCTTGTGCCCACCTGCTAGTAGCCTTCTCTCCGAGATGCGAGATGTCCACTCTCCTGGTGGGCCCATTTGGCAATTCCCTCCAAATCATCCTCAGCCCTTGTGTCCATGACTTCAATTTTTGCATGTTCATCTGCAACAGAATTGAACCAACATTCTAATGAGTCAGTTGCGCGATGTGCATCAAGGTGATATACAGTTACAGTAGTATGCATCAGCATCTCGGCAATGTCTTGCTATAACTACTTTCCCCACACCTCTTTAGCATGAATTTTCCATCCATTATTTTTCCAAGTTGGCAGCCATACCACCAATCCATTTGCAACAGACCATGAATAAGTATAAATATGACAATTTCAAGGCGTTTCTTGCTTTAACGCCCGATACACAGCATATAGCTCTGTGAATTGGCTACTCTTCCCCTTGCCTAAGGTGGTGAGCACCTTTTTCAGTTTTGGATTGTACGCCACTGCCTTCCAATATCGTTCAATTCCTACATATTTGGCTGCGCTATCAGTAAACCATGCATGTTCAACTTGTTTAATTGATAATTCTCTATATAGGATTCCCCATTTAACTGGAGATTCCTCAACAGTCCTCTCCCCCTCCGGTTCAATGTCTATCAGCGGGACACCAGCCACTTGCTCATGTAATTTTGCCACGCCACTCTTACCGGGCTTGGCACGATCTTGAATGTACCATTTCCATTTAATAATACTAGCTTCTTGGGCATGACCAATTCTGTGTCTCTTTGGGGAAGGAACTCTGTACCCATTGCATAATCGGTATTTCAGGTTGGATCACCATATCATGACCCACTGTCATCTGTTCAGTATCTATGAGCGCCCAGTAGCATGCAAATAATAGTTTCTCAAAGGGGGTATATCTGTCACCTGCATGGGGCAACTTTCTACTCCAGAATCTCAAAGGCTCTCATTTCTGCCATAATCTCCAATTGGCGTAGCCATCCTGTGTGGACACAGTCAACTCCACCTCACCGTCCCTTAATGGCCACAAATCAAGCACTCTTTGAATGGTGTCTTTCACTAATTGGAATGATTTTTCCTGTTCCTCACCCCATTCAAAATTAAACATTTTACGAGTAACTTTGTAAAGGGGTGCCAAAATCTGCCCCAGATGTGAATGGAATGTGCTGCCTCCAAAATACAAACAGCCCAATAAACTGTTGCGCCTGGCTTTTGTTCCTCTGAGTCAAAAACTCAAGGATTTTCTGTTTAGCTTTCGGCACCATCTCACGGTGCCCATTGTGCCATTGTATCCCCAGGGAAATCAGTCTCTGCTGGACTCTTGGTTTTAGCATCATTGATTTCCCATCCCTCTTTGTGCAATCCTTCTCTAACGAGATCCAAGTGTAACTGCACGCTCTGTTCATTTTTACCTTCAATCAATATGTCATCAATGTAATGTACAATCTGAACATCCGGTTTGCATGGGATTTAGTTTGTGTTCCGCCACCAGCCGGTGACAGATTGTCGGACTAGGCATATAGCCCATTGGTAAACGATTGAACATATACTGCCTCCCATTCTACGAAAATGCAAATTGCTCTTGGCATTCAACCACAATCGGCACAGTCAAGAAGGCATTAGCCAAATCCAACACCGCGTACCAAGTACCCTCAAATTTCTGTACATTTTTCAACCAGAGTCACCACATGTGGTACTGCTGGTACTAGCAGAGTAGTCTATTTATTGAACTTGTGATAATCAATTGTCATTCTGAAGCACCCTTTGTTTTTTTTTTTTTGTGGTTTTTTTTTGACGTGCCAAATTGGATTGTTCCAAGCCGTGGTTTACGGAACGCAACACACCTGCTTCAAGGACTCTCATTCCCATGGGATTATCTTCTATACCAAGTCAAAAGTCGTCTTTTCTATTGACTTCAGGTAATATCATAACCTCCCCATCATAACCTTTGATGGTTTCCGAAATTTCCCTTTGCCCACCGGGAATCCGATATTGTTTCTTGGACACTCTTTTCGTGGCTATCGGAAACTATACCGGGGGCATTCTCAATTGCCCAACAACTACGGGTGTACAAGTGAATGCATTCACCCCAAATTGGTAAATCTTACGCCTTAATCTGAGGTTCAGTCCCTCCAAAATATCAAATCCAATAATATATTCAGTAATAGGACTCTTTAATTGACCAATTTTCATGTCAATTTCTGTTTGGACTGACTAGGTTTCTTTACCTCCCAATCCCGTAATCCTAAAATGTTTTCCTTTAAATCTGGAAGGGTTCCCATGTATTAGAGGCCTCTGCCCAGGTATCAATTAAGGCTCGAACCTCCAGTGTATTTCCGGAATGCCAAAATAATTTCACTTTTACATGATCGTCGCCCGTCCACCTTAACATGGGCATCGTTACAGCAGTTTGACCCTCCTCCTATTCGTTTTTAGAGTGTATGTACTTGGATTCTCTTTCCACCATCGCACTAACCATTTTCCTTAAATCAGCACAAGTATGCTGAGAAGGGTCGATTTGTTGGAGGACTCATCGTCTCCTCCCTCTGGAGATGATCCAGAAGGATCCGCCTCCTTCTTTGGTTTATGCACATCCTGTCTTTTCACTTGTTTGTCACGCTCCTTTCCATCTAGACCTATTTTTTTTATACAACAAGTACATGTCTCATGTATCAATTCCATCAGTATCCTCTCACAGCACACAGTCCTTCAACAGAGCCAGGAACATGTCTTTCCTAGACACGCAAGAATCTCGGCTGTCAAACCATCTGCCAGGAGTGCGTTATTCATTTCGCCCCTCCCTCTCCCTCCAATTTTCCTAGATCTGCAAGTTGTCTAATTGCATCAACCACTTAATCAGTTATCTTCCCTGTTATACCCAGCAACAGGGTCATTAGGCCGTTTTTATACGCAGGAGGGGCTGTTCGAACCAGGGGTTTTCTAGCAGAAACTGACAGGTTTACCATCACCATATGCTCGAGAGTTTCCAAATGAATGGCCTCCTTCATAGCATGTTCCCTTACTCTTTGAATAGCTTCTCTTAATGTGTACCATTTTCTTTTCTCATCAGTCGGCCAATCCAACGTAATGTGGGATTTATGATTACATCCCTGCGCTGCTAACTGCAGAAGAGATATTTGTCCTTCATCACCATTACCATCACGAGGAGGACCTGCACGCAGGGTCTCATGTACCTGAACATCATGTGACGAGGGCAGAAATCTAGCAGAATCCGTTCTACCAAGAGACCCGCCGCCCCTTCATCTAACAGTCTAACCATCCAAGCTAGCAAAGATTCACCAGCCCTCCGTTTCAATCGGTTAATTATTTCACCGACCTCCTGTTGTGAATAATCCTCAAGAGCTGTCATGTCCACCGCGCCTCCTCCCAGATTCATCGGATGACGACCCATCTTTCTGCATATTACGCACTTAACCATCACCTCTTTACCTGCTGGTTCCGGCTTGGAGACAAGGTCTGGTTCAGAATCACTATCAATAGTAGTACTATCGAACACATCACCATCCCACTGATCAGGGTCCCAATCTACTCCTGCGGAAGCAATCACGGTTGCTACCTTACGAGTATTAACCCTTCCTCTCCTCTTCTGATACTCATAGCGAGCCACCCTTACTCCAGCCCGTTCAGCTACCGTTTTATTCTTCTGCCTTACCATGATATAATTTCATTTGGAGTTGCTGTATTAATGCAATTTGTTTCTCAGCAGCCAATTCCTTTTCCAGTTTTTGAACACTCGCTTGTAATTCTATATTTAGTTAATGCATTTTTCGAAAAGCATGCAACTGTATCGAACCCCTCCTCCCAAGAGCTGAACGTTCTTTCCCTTTCTCTACAGAGACTCGATGTAAGCATTTTGTCACTTCGGCTGGACTTGCTTCTCCTATACTCTTATCCCAAGTCTCACTCAATCCCACACCACATGCCCAAGTTTGTGCAATTCTATCATATGGACCAGCAGTGTGGTGTGTTTTTTAATTTCTAATGGAAATACATATTTGGTGTTTTACATGGTCCTAACATCTGAGTGCTTCTGAGACAATGCTGTGTTGCCATAAATAGTCCAGGTTCAGACACCTGTTGTCCTATTCATCTGGGGAATTCCTCACTTACTACATTAGGATACACCTATATGCCAACACCACCAGACTGCCGAACGACCAATCCTATTAACGGGGGTTGGAGGGGGCTCCTTCCCTCCCCCCCCCCCCGCACCCCATTCCATACATTTTTGTATATATTGCCAAACACCTACATCACATATATAATTTTCTAACCCCCCCCTAAAAAAATTAGATGTTTTATTTTCGTGAAAAAATTCGCGGTAAAAAACCCTGAGAAAAAACTCCTGCGATGAAAGGACGTTGTACCGTTAACAGCACTCATCAACTAAAACTTTGCCTCTTATTGAGCATTCTACCAAGCTGACTGACGGAAGTTCAACTTTATGGCTTATCTCCTTAGCTTAAATCCTTTACAAGGGCCCTCTGTTCAAGGATTGGCCACAGCCATTTCTTCAGGATCCACGTAATGAAGAAAACTTAGGTTGCCTAGTACCAGCTCTATCTCCATGGCAGCATCACACTCTTTACTGCCACCAGAGTCTTGCGAAACGTCATCCAAACCCTGGTGCTTTACAACTTTCTCTGGGCCAATTCTCTTCTAGCCCCAATTCTGTTCTTGACATGATCACATGGAACCAGTTTGATCTGTTTGTAGTTGGCGTGGTGTTCTATCTGTTCTCTGCAGTAATTTTAGGGTTCTTCTCCCCAAAAGTTCAGCGTTGATGTGGGAAGTTGTCTTGCTTGAATTAGAACTGTTGTGTCATGGATGCAGTGTTGCGCAGGATACCTGGGATCAAGAAGACCAAGTATTGTAAGTTTACTGTTCTTATTTGGGGACTGTGTACAAGTAAAGGACAAATTAAATATGAACTGGGGATCTCCTCCATAAAAATAATTGAATGGTCTTCTGCCAAAGACATTTCTTTCCTGCTGGGAGTTAGGCCTTCAGGCCCCTCAAACTAGTGTCTGAGTCTATATACAGTTCCCAGGAAGTTGCTTCTTCTTACCTCCTTTGCCATGGTGGGCTTATGGTGACCCAAACCTTGTTAAACAAAACTGACTCGGGTACCAAGCCTTGTGAACAGATAAGTCCATTGGTGGCAGGGAGAGTTAAGGGGGCTTTGGTCGGGATAAGCACACCCTGGATTTCTTCCCGTTTGCCTCTCTGACCAAAACCTCCCTGTCTCATTTATACTCCCATAGTTTAGCTCTGTCTAGAGTGGACCTGGCCCACAGGCACCATCCTGTCCTGGACCTCTACGGCCTGGTCATTCTCATTTTCTCCTTCACGCTTTAATCTTTTACTGAGGGGCCTGTTTTTGTGTTATTCTCTGGGCCCTGATGCCCTGAACTACTCCTGGGCTGTATCTTCCACCAGTTCCTCCTGTCTTCCACCTCCTCTCTGTCTGGATCCTGAGTTGCCGCCTCATCTGTTGTCACCACCACGACTTAGCCTGACTCCTTCTGTTTTTACTTCTCCATTCAACTTCTTCCTTTCTGCCACCTCTCTCCTTCAGATGTTGCCACTGTGACGAATCGAGTGTATTCTCCCCTTCGAGGGGATTGGGTCCTCCGACGTATTCCATATCTATGACGGGTAATCACCACAGCTGTGCTGCTTCGGAAAATCTTTCGGCGTCCTGCGTAGATTACATCGATACGCTGTCCTCGAGCGCTTCCGTTGAGCCGACGTCACCCGATGTTATAAGTAGGAAGCACAACGTCTGTATCCTCAGTTCCATTTTTTTCGCAAACGTGTTCACTTCGGAGAGCTCGGCGCGCCTCGGTTCTTCTGAGGTCTTTCGGTTCTTCGAACCTGTTCGTTGTGAAGATTTCCATGATGTCTTCGTCGTCTTCCACCCCGCGGCCGGGTTTTAAGAAGTTTTGGGACTGCGGGTCCAAGATGTCATTGACGGACTCGCACGACACCTGCCTCTGGTGCCTCGGTGAGGGCCACGACACGGATGATTGTGTAGACAGCCAGTCGCTTACGTGGAAGGCCTTGCGGGAGCCTAAGAAGCAGCTTTCTGTCGGTAAGGTGGCCAAGCCTCGGAAGTCGAGATCCACTGGGCTTTCGACTGACGATTCAAGGGGAGACTCTCCGCATCGTCATCAGTCCGGGGGGGGGGGTCTCGGTCCCGGAGTAGGTCCCGCCATTCCTCTGCCTCTTCGAGGCACTCACGGAAGCGCCATCACCGGTCGTCCTCGTCCGAGGGCTCCGCCCATCGGCGGGTTGCTTGTCCCAACAAGCATTCCACTCCTGCGGAATGGGATTCATTTCAGCAGGAGATGTCAATTTTTCAGTCGTAGGGCTCCGTTCCGCCGGCGCTGTCGAAAGACGCCGGCCGTGACCGTGCTAGAGCCACCACTCGCACGCCTTCAGACTCGGGTGGTCGGCGCGATCATCGAGCACCTTCGAGGTCTCGATCGGACAAGGTGGATCGCTCTAGACATGCCCGCTCCAGATCCCAGTCCTCGACGCCCTCGAGACCGTCGAGAGACACTCTCGAGGCTCTGCCTACGAGGAAGCCGTCGATGCCATCGGCGCCTAGGCTGTCGAAGGACACGCTCGGGGCTCCGCCCTCGAGGACTGTGTCAAAGCCGTCGGCGCCACGCTCGACGTCGATTCCATCGACGCCTTTCAAAGCTGCTTTGTCAGAGGTACCCCGTGGCACGGTGGAACATCCTAGAAAGGCTTTGGCCAAGTCTAAAAATGCCTTTGCCCCTTTTTGTCTGTGCCCCCATTCCAGCCTCTGGATTATATTTCTGAGGTGGCAGAAGGGTCTGAGGAAGGTTTGGTTCCTGATGAGGTAACTGACGAGATTTTGTCTGGTCATAGCCAGCTTGAAGACCTGCGTCAGTCGTTGCACAACGCCAGTGGTTTGGACACACCTCCGGAGGTGGAGTTCGGTAGGCAGAGCCTGGCACCCACGCCGAGTCCTCGTACCGGCGCCTTATGTCGAGGGTAACGGAATACTTGGGGTGGTCTGCGCCACCAGTGGATTTTCTGCAGGATGACCTGACGGATATCCTTGACCAAGGTCCACCAACTGACCCGGTACTGACATTCCATATGGCCTTGCAGAGAAGAGTGGCAGAGGCTTGGACTGCTCCGGAGAGTCTCCCGGCAGTGAGCAAGTCTTTGCCGAAGAAATATCGTCCAGCCACTAGCGACCCCAGCTACTTGACTACGCACCCCACTTTGGAGAGTTTGCTGCTGCAGGCTGCTACGGCTCCGGCAAAACCGGCATCGTACCCTACCATCCCTCCTGATGGGGACGACAAACGTTTTGATGGCTGGGCGAAGAAAGTGTTTTCTTCAGGGGGTATGGCTTTATAGGCAACCAACCCTGTGTGTGCCTTAGCACATTTCACTCCTACTCTGTTGAATTGTGTCTTTGGCGGCTGAACACATTCCCGAAGGTTTTCTTGCTCTTGTTCAGGACGGCAAGCATGCCATGTGTGAATCCGTTCGGTCGGGTCTGGACATGGCAGATTGCGTCAGCCGGGCCATGGCGGCGAGCACCGTAATGCGCAGATTTGCGTGGTTGCGGAAGTCGGAGTTTGTCCCTGATGTACAAGCCCTGCTCCTCAACATGCCCTTTGATGGTGAACATCTTTTTGGCAGCAAGGCTGACGAGAGCCTTGAGAGGTTGCAGACCTCCAAAGCTGCAGCCAAGTCATTGAGTGCTGCAGTTCGCCAACCTCCGCCTTGTTGTCCTAAGGGACAACAATGGAGGGGAGGTTCCTTTCAATATTACTCAACTTTTGGTAGATCGAGGGGAGCTGCAAGTCAAAGGGGCAACCGTCGGAGTACCAGAGGTGGAAAACAAGTACTTTAGGTGCCAAGGCCACTCGGACAGTTGCCTCTTTACCCTCGGGCAATGCCGCAGCTGCTTCAGCTCAGTCATGAGGCCATGTCCCATGGTTCGCCGGTTGGGGGGGAAGGCTGGCGCAGCATCTTGTAGAATGGCGTGCCATTACTTCAGATGTGTGGGTTCTGGCGATCATAGCCCACGGCTCCTGTCTTCCTTTCCGGCAGAGTCCTCATGACAATCCACCAGGGAATCTCTCTTTGAAGAGTCCGGATCCGCTCCTTGCGCAGGAAATACAATCGCTGCTGGAGAAAGGCGCCATACAACTGGTGCCTGTAGCGGAGAGGAACAAGGGATGGTATTCCCCTTATTTTTTGATTTCCAAGAAGGACGGGGGATTGAGACCCATCATGGACTTGCGCGGTTTGAACAAGCTCCTCGGGAAGGACAAGTTCAAGATGGTTACTCTTTCTCAAGTCTTCTAGGCCCTTCAACTGCAGGACTGGTTGGTGTCTCTTGACCTCAAGGACGCTTACTTTCATGTGCCGTTCCATCCCAAGCACAAGAAGTACCTGAGGTTCGCGGTTGGTGACTCGCACTTTCAGTTTCAGGCCCTGCCATTCGGATTGACCTCCGCCCCGAGGGTCTTCACCAAACTCGTGGTGGTGGCAGCGTATCCCAGGAAAGGGGGATTCACGTCTACCCCTACCTGGACGGTTGATCTCGCGAGCAAGTCCTGGATCATCTGTCCGTCACCTGCCACTCCCTTCACAAGCTGCGCTTCTCCCTCAAGTTAATGAAGTCCCACTTTACGCCAACTCGGCGGCTCCAGTACATCGGAGCAGTGCTCGACATGTCCCTGGGGCAGTGGTTCCCTCCCCAGGTGAGGGCTCATCAAATTCAGCAGATGTTGCACAAGTTTCAACATGCCCAGAGTCTCCCGGCGTTCAAGTTCTTGAGGTTGCTCGGCCTCATGGCATCCTGCATTTGTCTGGTGCCAGAGGCCAGTTTGCGGATGAGATCTCTGCAATGGGCTCTCAAGATGCAGTGGTCACAGTCCTCCGGCAGGATGTCTGACCCGGTTCAGGTGCCACCCTCGGTTGCCCAGGACCTTCTGTAGTGGGCCGTCAAAGGCAATATGATGAGGGGGGGGCTCCATTTTGATTACCCTGGCCGCGGGTAACGATCGTGACGGACACATTCCTCAAGGGATGGGGTACTCATGCCAACGAGTTGACAGTCAGCGGTCGTTGGTCTCTGTCGGAGTCCAGACTCCATATCAATCTGTTGGAGCTGAGGGCCGTCAGGCTTGCCCTGAAGGCTTTGAGAGGGAAGAATGTCCTGATTCTGACCGACAACACAGTGGCCATGCACTACCTCAACAAAAAGGGGAGGGACAGGGTCACTTCCTCTGTGCAGGGAAGCGATGCAGCTCTGGTTCTGGGCCATCCAGCAGGACATTTCGATCTCGGCAGTTCATCTGGCCGGAGACGAAACCGAGACGGCGGACGCTCTGAGCAGGCAGAGCTTGATCTCTCACGAGTGGGAGCTGGCTCAGGAGATTCTCCTGGAGATCTTCGCCCTGTGGGGGACCCCACAAGTGGATTTCTTCGCCTCCAGTGTCAACCGGAAGTGCGAAAGGTTCTGCTTGCGGGAATTTCCTCCAAGAGGAGCCTTAGACGCGTTTGCGGTGGAGTGGTCCTTCCCACTGCTGTACGCGTTTCCTCCAGTCCCCGCCATCCTGCAAGTGCTGCGGAGGTTTTGGAGGTTCGGTTCCCAGATAATCCTCATTGCTCCGGCATGTGCCCGGAGAACGTGGTACCCGGACTTTCTCGATTTGTCCATCTGCCCTCCACGCCGTCTTCCCTAACGAGACGATCTTCTCTCACGGGAGGGGGGGGGTCAGGTTCTCCATACAGAGGTCAGATCCCTCAACCTTCACGCTTGGCTTCTGAAAGGTTGAGGTATAAGGATTGGGACCTCCCTGAAGACGTGATGGAGGTGTTGCTTTCGGCCAGATGGCCTGCAACAAAGTCCCTTTGTGGTTGGAGAAAGTTCTGCGACTGGTGCAGGGTTAAGAATGTGGATCCTTTTTCATGTGACATTCCTGTGGTTCTGTCTTTTTTGCTTTCTTTAGCCCACAAGGGCCTGTAAGTGGGTACCATTAAAGGTTACCTGGCGGCGCTGTCCATATTTAAGCGCTCGTCTGAGGAGTGTTCTTATTTAAAAATTCCTTTGATTTCTCAGTTTCTGAAGGGGCTCACTAATGTGTTTCCACCATCCCCTTTCCAGGTGCCCGGTTGGGATTTGAACCTTGTTCTAAAATTCCTAATGGGTGCTCCATTTGAGCCTTTACATTCTTGTCCTTTGAGACTGGTAACCCTTAAAACTGTGTTTTTAGTTGCGGTCACTTCCGCTCGCTGAGTGAGTGAGTGAGTTGCAGGCACTTTCTGTTAAGCCACCCTTCATGGTGTTTCATAAGGACAGGGTTGTCTTTCTTTTCTTCCGAAAGTTGTATCGGAATTTCATTTAAGCCAGAAGGTCCTTCTTCCAGCATTTTATCCTCCTCCCCATTCTGGTAAGGAAGAGGAGAGGCTCCATAGGTTGGATCCTAGTCGAGCTTTAAGTTTCTACATTTCATGCATGTCCCGGGTCAGAGTGGACGATCAGTTCTTTATAGGTTTCGCTGGAAGGCGTTTGGGACAAGCTGTTACTAAACGGACTTTGTCTAGATGGATTATCTTGGCAATTTCTGAATGTTACCGCTTGGCGGGTAAGGACCCTGCGGTAGGCTTACAGGCCCATTCTACTAGGGGTATGGCTGCCTCTACTGCCCTGCAGAGGGGTGTTCCTATTCGTAACATCTGTGAAGCAGCCACTTGGGCTTCAGTCCATACTTTTGTAAGACACTACTCCCTAGACTCTATCCATGGGCAGGATCTGGCTTTTGGCAAGGCGGTCCTTTACTCTGCAATTTTATTGGGCACTCTAAATTTCTATATTCTAAATACTTTTCCCTCCTCCATATGTTGGTACTGCTTTGGGAGTCTGTCATAGATATGGAATACGTCGGAGGACCCAATCCCCTCGAAGAACAAGTTACTCTCTTACCTGGTAACGTTCTTTCGATGGGATGGTCCGACGACATATTCCATATCGCTCCCTCCCTACCTGACCCGCTACAGAATTTCTTATGCGATTGCAGCTTACGTTTCCGCAAGGCTTTCTGTAGTCATTCCTGCAGATTGGTGCCACACGTTCTGAGGAAAAAACTACAACTGAGGCTACGGGTGTCGTGCGTCGTCCTTATAACATCCGGTGACGTCGGCTCGATGGAGGCCCTCTAGGACATCGACGCAGGATGCAGAAAGATTTTCCGAAGCAGCACAGCTGTGGTGATTACCTGTCATAGATATGGAATACATCGTCGGACCATCCCAACGAAAGAACGTTACCAGGTAATAGAGTAACTTGTTCTTCTGCCCAGGTAAGGTAGGTGGGCTTGCTCCTCAAGACCTCCCTAGGGATCTGGGCAAGTGAGACCTCACTGGGAGCGATTCCTCTCTAGAGGACAAGGACTCTCATTCCCATGGAATTATCTTCTATACCAAGTCAAACGTCTTTTCTATTGACTTCAGGTAATACTGGATCAACTAGGAAATCTGAAGCCAATCGGAACGCCCATTTGCATTCTGACATATATATGTAACTGAGAAATCAATTCCGAGAGAGCCATACGCAGGGGAAGCCCACTGACGTCATGACACCTTGGAGGGCGGAGCAGTAATTTAACTGTGGTGGACGCGGTTGTCGGCGAAGGAGAAAACATCAGCCGAGAACACAGGAATACTGGTGTTGCAAGCAAGGGCGAATCCTCTGGCAGGATGGAGTCCAGGAGACCGGCCATTCTGGTGGTGCGACCACAAAGATCCGTGGTGGGCCTGTGCCTGAAGAACACCACCAAAGGCAACCGGAACCGAAGGACCTAAATCTCCTGCCCGATATGCGACGCTGAAAAGCTTGCGTTGAACAGATGCTCCGAGGGACTTCGCAGCAAAGTCAGGAAGACTGCAGAAGCAGAGCAAAGCTGCTTGGTCTTGATGTTGGACCGCAGGAATCTAAACACTGGGAATGAAGGTACTGAGGTGGAGCGAGAGAGTGGAAGGCAACAGAGACTACAGACTAAATATGAAATGCAATATAAGAATGAATATGAAATACCGAGAAACCACAAGTGTGTGTGTACTGGTAGGAACCCAGGGAGTTGCCAAGTGTCATTTGTCAAACATTGGAACATTCTAGCAAAAGGCAGTGAAAGCTATTAGGTTTAAGTACATTTAAAAAGCCCAGCATTAAAAGTGAACAAGAGAGGGGAAATCTAGTGGAAAGGCCCCACGAGTGGTGGAACCACAATGGTGAAAACGCAGAGCAAGAGAATCCAAGTCTTAACGGAGGCAGATCTCGGTACAAGTACAGCGTAGAACTGGAAACAAGAGGAGGAATCTTAAGAGACTATATTCAGAAGGAAAATAAGACCGTCATGTCCTCTGGAAGACAGGCAAACACCAGGAAAGATGATCAGGAAATGTGTTCTCCGAGCTACAGGGGTTCATGAGAAATCTTGCGAGAGTTCGAACCAATGTTACTTAGTGACTGATTTTGAGGAGAAAACCCTGGAGGACAGGTCTCTCCAAGCAGGCCAAAAGGGAACATGCCAGAGAGAATACACACTGGCAATCTTTAGTTATTACTTTTAGTGATAGAACAAGTTCGAAGTAAGGTTTTGGACTGTGGGCATTTCGTTTTGGACTCTTACTGACAGATGAGCACCCTTATTTAGGCATGTTAGGCAGGGACTATTTCAGATAGCAGTAGGGCAAGATAGGTATTTTCTCTTACTATTTAAATAAAAGCTTCATATCTACCGTCTCTCGAAATCCTTCTTCTGGTTTGCCACGCCACCCATGCCTTGCCTCCTTTTCTATCAACCATGTGCGCCTGTTCACTCTTTCTTCTGGATGTTACCACCTCTCCCATAACATCCTTTATTACCTCCTTCTCTCCACTCCTAATCCTGCCACTTCCTGACTGACATTCTCCACTACTACCTCTTTCTGTCCACCCTCCATCTCTGATCTTACACCACCTCCTGCTCTCCACTGCCACCAACACTGACTCTGCTTCCCAGATTTGGCTATTCTGCACTAAGGGGTCTTGGTCTTGAATCTTTAGGGATGTCACGGTATTGATTTTTCAGTGGTATGATAACCTGCTAGCAATGTGACGGTATACCGCAGTTCTCACGGTACTCGGCAAGCATTTCACATTCCCCTTAAGGTGTTAGCATTGGTGAAAAACAACTCCACAATGTCAGAGATTCTGTAAGAAACACAGACCATCAAGATAATGTTGGGTCCTATTCTCTGTTTACTGTTTACTTTATTTTGCTTTAACTATAATGGATAAGGCTGGTTACAGACAAAGGGGTCTCAAATATAAAAACCCAATATACGGTAAATGCTGTAATGTTGCATTGGGTTTATAAATAAAGGGGTACCTGGTCAAACCCTGGTCCTCCAGGCAAATCACAATCTCAATAAACACAATGGACCAGTCGAATAGGGAATGGTGGACGTTTTCGCATTCACTTTTTTTAAAATAAATACTAATGAATGTCACTCATTTGTTTCATGTTCATTTTATTATCAATCACATATAAAATATCAAATTTGTTTTAAAAAACACATCACACAGTATTTATCACCAAAAACCAATCACCACAAAGATTGTGTAAGACAGAAGACTTGCTCTACACAAACGGAAGAAAGCCGATACAGAGAGGAGGGAGAGCCGAATTTAAGGACACTTTCAAGACGTGGACTAACTGTATGAGAATGCCCTGCTGGTCCACACAATTGTCTTTTGAATCACTTCCACAACAGCATAAATCATTTTCTTTCTGATCAAATGTGTTTTTAGATGGCACCAAATAGATGTGCTACGTCCTGAAGTACCGGTGTTGAGTGTCAACTAGGTCTAGAAGAAACCCTTTGCTCTCTTGACCCATGATTGAGACGAACGAGGGAAGGATAGCATATACGCTGTCTCTTGCCTGGGTTCGAATGGTAAAACTCGCCCTACATGGTTACAGGGGAATGATAATAATGCCCTATTACAGTCCTGAAGAAGGTTGTATCATCAAGGGGACGAATTTGTGATGTCCGCTTAGACAACTGAAACATATGTAGACTTTTTTTTTCTACTGTGTAATTGTTTAAAACACAGGAAGTACCATCTGCTACAAAAGGGGAGGACACTGCATATAGAAATAGACAAATAGCTGACTAAGGAGTCAGCGCGTCAGCTGTGATGTATGTTTTTAAATTTTGAATGACTGGTAGGAATGACTGAGAGTGAGTTGAATTTTTGGTGATAAATATTGTGTGATGTGTTTTTTAAACAAATTTGATATTTTATATGTGATTGATAATAAAATGAACATGAACAAAATGAGTGACATTTATAAAAAAAAGTAAATGTGAAAAAGTGCAACATTCCGTATTCGATTGGTCCATTGTGGTGTTTGAGATGTTACATTGGGTTCCTGTTCAGGGACCAGTACATTTTTAGGGCTACACCTTTTACATAATTAACTATAGGAAATGTATACTCATTACAATTGATTAACCAGTGCCAATTAGAATGCCTCTTCACCAGCACTGATTGAACACCCAACTGAAACATTATTGGCGTAGCTAGCTTCTTTTCCCTGTTTTATTGCACTATGAATGGCATATGTTCCTATTAACAAACTTAAACGTTTTTCGAGGGACAGTCTAGCAAGTTAATGGTGAATACCAGTGGCATTCCCTAAAAGTTTTATTTTTTCCTTTGCATAATCTCTGTAGGGCATATATGATCCCTTCCTAGGGACATCAGTTGGCATCCTTTTGAAGGAAAGCATCATAATGCTGCACTACAGTGACTCCTGCTTACCAACAGCGATTGCCTTCCTCCT
The DNA here is from genome assembly GCF_040938575.1 of Ambystoma mexicanum. Classification (NCBI taxonomy): domain Eukaryota; kingdom Metazoa; phylum Chordata; class Amphibia; order Caudata; family Ambystomatidae; genus Ambystoma; species Ambystoma mexicanum. The sequence goes on from NC_090932.1 coordinate 1,267,839,155, forward strand.
AAACGGAAGAGACCAGAATTTTTGGAGGTTTCTTAAATTGATCTACTTTGCATTGCATGTTTACTTGACCGTTGTCATGTTCCGCGTCAAGGATAGGAAGGATAAGGGGGGAGTCGTTTTTCTGTCGTAATGTTCTTTTTATTTCTAGTGAGGGTGGCTGGGGCGACCAGAGGCCTGGGTGGTGGGGCTGCTTCGATGCTGAAAGTGATGACATGGTGGTCAGACCACAAGCAAGGGGCGTTGGAGATTATGCTAATATTTCAATTGGTGTCACTAAGCCAGTCAAGTGACCGTCCATTAATGTGGGTGGGTTCCTGTATGTGGTGAGTGAAACCTAAATCTGTTAAGGTATTAGCTAGGTCGAGAGCCGCAGGATCATTAGGGTCTTGGTGTCCTAGATTAAGGTCGCCAAGAATGATGGTTTGGGAGTTGGATTTAGCATTGTTGAGTACTAACGTAGAGATATCATCCACAAAGGATGTGGGTGGACCAGGGGGTCTGTATATTAGGTGGATGGTAGCCGTTTGGTTAGCTGAGAGTCAGAGCTTGACAGAGAGTAACTTCTGCAGTTTCCACCTTACTGCTTGGGATGGTTCTAAGTCCTAATGAGTTTCTAGCGATGAAAGCAATTCCTCCACCTCTCAAGGTGCGATCACATCTGATGATGGAGTAATCAGTGGGGATGGCCAATGAGAGTGCTGGGCCGGAAGCTGCGTGCAGCCAGGTCTCGGAGATGGCGATGCAGCCGAGTTCCTGAGCTTTGATAAGATCAGCAATGTCCAAGGCGTGCGCAGCTAGGGATCTTGAGTTAATCAGGGCAGCTTTAATTAAACCAATGTTGCTTGATGAAGCTGTGATGGTTTGAGGGTGATGGGGCGTGGGTGAGGTGGCCGTTTGTGGAGGCGGGCTGTGCGTATGAGTTTTGAGGTATGGGCTCAGGTACATGGGGTGTCCCTTCTTACCCATAAGTCTAGATCCTAATCTTAGGTTTCTAAGAGTGATAGGACATGGTTGGTTGGGTGAGGGTTTTTTGGCGAAATGGTCGAGCCATAGGGCCGCATCGTTGAGGTAGATGTTGTGGTATTGAGGTGCAGTACTTTGGTAGGTATCAGGAGATCTGTGAGAGGTGGCCATGGATGAGGTGTGCAAGGAGCTAGGTGCAGCTAAATTCGGAGGTGGTAGGTGTGACGACCTGGTAATTGACCACACTGAGAGTAGTACTTGTAATGAGGAGAGCAGTGACCTTAGGGAGGACCAGCGTGGTAGCATGTTACCGAGATTAGAGAGGAAGGGCCGCCGGGTCTGTGAGGCAGTTATAGGTAAGCGTTACAAGCACTATTTGGCTAGGCAGTGCGTGCTCTGTACGAGCAATGCAGGCTAATGAGTTTAAGACAGGTTAAGTCTACTTATTCAGGGTCAAGCAATGGGGGTGCATCAGATCAGGGTACACAGGCAAAACAAATACCAAAGCTTGCATCTACATTAGCATGTTAGGCAGGGAACAATGCAGAATGCAAGAAGTGTGATCTAATTGTAACGGTGCAACAATTCAGGCAGAGAAGACATTCTAGTGTTGGCAGCAAGTATTGGCAGATCAGATAAATGTCAAGTTGAAAGGCACGGCAGAGTAAGGCAGGTACCCTGGAGTTAGCTGAGATGTGGTCATGCAATGGGAAGGTATGGGCTGGGCGGCAATGAGAACAGACATGCAAATAAGGCACTGAAATGGTGCGATCACTTGGTGGTAAGCAACCGCAAATGGGTAACGACTAGGGGCTCAAATATGCAGTCCGCTCAGTTGATTAAAGTCAGGACGCTCGTAATAGATGTGCAGACATAGTACAGTGGTGTGCATGGAGCATGTTGCTACAGCTCGTCAAGTGGCGTATGTGATTATATTAGCATAGTAAAGGCATTATCAACATCAGGATAGATAGTATGTCAGCTAGTTCAACAGGCAAGATAAATGCTTGTAGGGCAGTAGGCACAGAGCGTATAACTTATATAGCTATACTAGGTAGCAAGCTCGTGGGAATAAGCATAGCATTCGGAAGCGCTGAAATAGTTGATAACGTTACTAGTCTTACTTTCGGGATGATGAGAGCGCTAGTCGATAGGTTCACGAGGAGGCGAGTCAGCTGTGTAACCACAAGCAGGGATTAGTGCGAGGTGAAAAAGGGCATAGTGTCCAGGCGAACGGCGAGTAAGGCTGAGGACCGGCTCGTACAGGGTGCAAAACGTTCATTCCCCACAAGTCATTGGCTAATGATATTTAACTCTGAAATAGTGTGTGTATATGTATAACATAGAGGTGGCAAGTCACTTTTTATTAACTGACTAGTAGCTTGCCACTTTAATTTTTAGCCCCTGTTTATAATTACAAAACCGGAAATTACATATGATGTATGGTTTTGTAAATATTCATAATTCTATTTTAACGTTAGAAATTGGCAGCTTATTTTGATGAAGTTCCCCGCCACATGCCCCTAACCTTTTGCTCAAGTTCGTGGCCTACTTCATATTGCGTGACTGGCCCCAATTTTTAAACAATAGTCAAATGGCACCAAACAAAACACCATCAATAATCCCTAATATTATCCAGACATTGTGGCTAAAATAAATCATTTAGGATACTTATTTTTCAATAAATAAATGACAAATAGTGTGACTTAATTCCTGTGATTCAAATATGTGGTGAATGCTATTACGAACACTTTTTTAATTGGATTATCGAGGAGGCACACTTTAAATCCCCATTTTAAAATGTCATTGTGTGCTTGCTTCTACTTTTTCAAAAATTACAATTGCCAGCGGTAAGTGAACCAGATTTATTACAAGCACACTGTTTTGAGAAGGCCCAGTCATATTTTCTTCTAGTAAACACATTTTGTTAACATTTCTACAGTGAGTCAGCACTGCTCTCTTGGCTTTATTACTTTACACCAAATCGGTGACCTTTGACAGCAAAAAGATAACCAACTGTAAACCGGTGTAAATTAATGAAGGTTGTTAGAGTAATGCGACATTCATGGCCATCCCGGTTTACCTTGGCAAACTTAGTCTTGACCATGTCTTAATCTGGCCTGTCAGCCATCTTGGATTTTAGACTTACTACTCTGATCCTCTCCAAGCCTGCCTCTACTGGACTGATGGCTGTGCTGTTCTCAGGGTGTGAGTTAGAGCCTGGAAACATATGGGCATCCTTTTTTTTTTTTTTGTTTATCTTGATTTACTGGTAGCATTGTGATACTTTGTATCCCTAACATAAGAGGCTGTTTCCGGCTAATATTGGAGTTGTACCACTGCTTCTTGTGTCGGTTTCTCTGCATTCAGGCAGCATTGGGTTTGAAACGCTGTATCCACCGAAGAACCTGGTGTGTGTCATGAGTCCTGTGGAACTTCAAATAAAATTCCTTTGCTGTGCCAGGCCAATTGGCAATAGTAGTGCTGAACTCTCTTTACTTTTTGTCAATCACACGGGGTGGTTTTACCTTCAAGGCAAAGTCTCCTGCAGATTTGCATATGGTTTTAGGTCCAGACTTCCGTCTCTAGGGCTGGTTTGCCCTGATGGGCGTGTAGCCTGTGGAGGGACTGGAGCCTTATGAACCTGTGTTGATGCAGCGTGATTGCCCTGGCCAACTGCATGCAACAGGAGGACAGAGACAAGGCGATACTACCCTTATCTGGCCAGGCCTTGCATCCACTGGCCCAGGGTGCTACCAGGCCTTCTGAGTCACTGTCCTGGTGGTTTCCAGAACCAGGAAGGGGACTTGGCCACAAGTGTCACCTGCAATTCAGATATAATGTGAAGGGACTGTCAAGTGAAGTACAGTTGTAGCGATTCATGTTGTCACCTAAAATACAGTTCTAATGTGATGGGGGAATGTACCAACTGCAGTTCAACTGTGGTTTCTGGAGTAGAGATGACACCTGTGCCTAAATTGGAGGAGTGCCATACCTGCAGCAACTCTATAATGTGTGAGATAAAGATTTGCCAGCATTTGAGCTGTAGCATAATGTTTGGGGTTGCCCTTATACAGTGCAACCGAAAGAGGATTAATATGGGCACCACCGACAGTACAGCTGGTGCATGATTGGTACGAGTTGCTGTTTATCTGTAGAGTCATGATGATTGGGTTTGAATAACTCAGTGTAGCTGTAGACTGATGGATGTGGGTTTGGGTTGCAGTGCAGCTGTAGTGAAGGGGTGGCCCGACTCATGTGTGGCTGGTCTGAAATCATTGAGCTGGTATAGTCTCAGGGTAGCAAAGTGTAGAGGAGCAGACGTGCACCTCACTGATTGATCGATCCCACCCCCCTCACCTCCGACCAATTAAATGAATAATAACAAGACACTGTGCATGACACCTGATATAATCCCAATACCGCATCGAGTGTATGAGAGACACTGAGGTGGTAGCAGGAGATGTGCAACTACCACTAAATATCGATGAGCTGTAAAGAAAACCTGATGAGTGCAAAGCGATGTCATAAGGAGAAGATACAATGAATCACTGAAACGCTGTAAGAATACTTAGTAAGCATACATACAGGTGGGAAGATGCATACAGGTGGGAAGATGCATACAGGTGGGAATAAACCATATATACAAAGAAGATGAGTAACCAAATGAGTAGTGAATGTATATACAGAGAAATGCTGAAAAGGTTTCACAGCTCCGAGGTGCAGGAGTGGTGTTAGGCAGAAACCTGTGCAGTTCCCTCTGGGACCACTGCAAAAGATTTAGGACTACAGGTGTTTGGCAGTAAACCCACTTGGTAGCAGTCTGTACCACACAGATTCACTTGGTAGCTGTGGCTGAGCAGTCAGACTTCCCTCAAGAAGAGTTGGGCAGTATACAGAGTATTCACAATAGGTCAAGAGAACACAATAGAACAAGTAAACACTGACCAGGGCTTGGTGTAAAAGATATAATTATTTATTTAAAACCACATCTAGAAAAACACACAGGCACTAATAGTAAGCAATTCAAAAACACGGTCACTAAAAGGTATACACTCCCTTAAAAGAATATTAGACAAGTCTTAAGTAAAGCCCCACTTATTTTCAGACAGCGGTGAGCGCTTAACGTAGATGGCACTCTAATAATTCGTTTTAAAAAGGGAGAGAAAAACGGAGAATAAATTGAAACAGATCCCAACACTTTTTCACGAAGACAACAAGAGAGGGAGGCAAAGTAACACAGTGAATTCAGAGTCAGTAGGCCGGATCCGCTTTAAGAGGATCAAAATGAAATGTGTCCAAGATCACACGGTTGCAGTGCACAAAAGTCTTGTAACGGTTCAAAAAGGAGTTGGACCAAAGAAAGGGACCAGTTGGAGGGTCAAGGCGGCCAGCCCAGTCCAGAAGGTTAAGGGGTTATTATTACCTTGTAGCAATCTTTAGAAAGGGAGGCCTGGTGGACACGGTACCTTAAAGTGGTGAGAATACTCCAGCGGGGGCAGTTGTTCCTGGCAGCGGATGCAAGTCGGTGCTTTGTCCGGGGGAAGAGAGGATCTCGTCGGGGAGGAAGACAGGAGTCCGTTGCACTGCCAGGGAAGAAACCAGCCGCAGAGTTTCTCGGGTACAAGGAGCGGTCTGTGGATTTGCGGGCCAGTGCTAAGTTGCTATCCGGCTGCCGGGGTGCTTGGCACGGGCAATTCGACCAGACAGGGGAAGAAGCCTCTCCAGCCGGGAGATCTTCTCTGTTGTCGGGAAGTGGTGAGTCGGTTCCGCAGGGCTCCACCGGTGGTGTCGTTGTGGTAGGTCGGCTCAGCTTCTCCCTCGTCGGATTCTCAGGTCCTGTGGCGACTTCTGAAGTTCCAGTCCCCAAAGCCCTGCTTTTATGCAGCATACCCCCATTCACTCAGCCTAGCTGTCAATCAAACATGCTAAGCCGGCCGGCTCACCACTTGGGCCAATCACACAAGAGTGCGACTTTAGTTACCAAGGTAACTCAGTCCAGGGTGCCTAAACCCCCTCTCACACCCCCTGTGGTACCCAGACAGAGTGGCACCACTTTTGGAGGCTTCTGTGGAGAAGCCCGCCAAAAAGTGGAACAAAGGTCTCGACTTGGGTTGGAGTCACAGAAGAGAACACAAACGCCATTTTAGAATCGAGTCCTGGCAAAAAATACCAACCTGCGAATTAAAATTAAACAAACCGGCGGTATGTTCGAGGCTATGAGAATTAAATAATTAAAGTTGGTAGCCTCGAACAATGGGAAAATCCATAGGGAAATATTCGCGGTCGAATATAAAAAGTAGTATCCACTGCCACCAGCCAAAACCCGATCAGGGGGGACGGAGACGTGCCCCCTCGACTAACCGACCCTGGGGCAATCGAATTGCCCCGACCAGTACGTCCACAATATGATGGTTTGTACTGGTTTCTGTTAATAATTTGGGACTAGTAAAGCCAATGGTGACTTTACATGCCCTGGGCGACAGTAGTCAGTCCCAGGGTATGGAGTCTATGGTGGGGTGTCACTATGACACCCCTGTGTTACTGCACGGAGGGTGCTGTGTGACACACACAGTAAAAACACATGAGACCCTATGGAGTAAAGGACCCCATAGCCCATAAAACAGTCAAAGGAACACCATAAATCATGTCCAAGAGTGGGAGAAAAAGAGTCTTACTCTTGGTAGGAGAATAAAACAAACTCCAGAAATCCAGCAAAGCTGCTGGGGGACTCACTAGGTTAGGAAATTCAGCCTAAAGAGAATTCTCCTTAACAAGTGGCACGAACCTAGCCCCCCCCCCCCCCCTCCACTGCCGTTTTGGGACCTGCAAGACTAAGCTTACACAGGGTTCCGCAACCCTGTTAGGGAAGGAGACTTAGGGACTTGATGGTTGGATAGGAACGGGGGGGAAGAGGGAAACCGGAAAGAGGTTATGGATCGGTAGGGGGATACGGGACAAGCTTATCCTGCAGTTTACACATGGATATCGCTACATGTACACTGATGTACTTTGTAATGCCCCAACGGTAAACGGCACAATGCATACAGCGTGAACATATAACTGTAGAGAGCAGCACTGTAGTAATGCACAATGTAACACTTAGCTTAGTGTATGGCTGGCCGGAGTGTCCCTTGGTTGTCTCCTGTGTAGAACTGGGCTAGCTGCAGTAGCAGTTCAAATTCTCCAAAGAGAGCTTAAATTGGTGCACGTTAACACTGCCGCACGTTTTTCGTGTGTTAGGGGGGGCTCTGCTCTTAGTCGCAAGTGTCTACGTGCTAAACACATGTAGGTATCCGTGGGGGCCGCATGCGGCTATTTTACATGCAGCTTTTTGGTGGGGCTTCACATGGCTAATTTGTATGCAGCACTAAGTTCCCAGCTGCATTGAGTTTTATCGTGCAACGTAAGGGTTTTGTTGGTGGGCAGTTATGCTCCAAAAGTACACACAGTTTATAGCTGTCCAAATATGCTGCACGTGGTAAATATGCCTGTAGGTGGGTGCATGGATTAATTCGGTCGGTGCGCTGCGTTTAGTGCATGCGGTGCGTTTGCATTAAACATGCAGTGTTTGCCAGCACTTAGCTTTGTGGGAAGCAGGGGCCAGAGGACTGTTGGGGCTGGGCCCCCTGCGCAAACCCCCCCACCCCTCCTTCCCGCGGTATGATGGAGCTTTCAGGATTTATCTGAGACTTGCAAAGGGCTGAGGTTCTCGATCTGGTGGGTTGTGGCACCTCACGTGGGTTCCCGAGGCCGGAGCTGCTCGACGTACGTCTTGCCAGCTTGGTTTCTCGAGCACAAACCCTGTGTTCTTCCATGCGCGCCAAGTGCCCCTCCGACGTGGCTCTCGTATAGTAGTTCTAGACCCAAGTGATGCTGGGAAATGCAGTCCTGTATGCGCTTGGCCTGCAGAAAGGGCAGAGAAGCCCCTTGTATTGCTTGAATGTTTTCTTTATACTGCGTTTTTGTTGTCCTTCTGGCCTGTCCTCAGCATGGCTAGTGCTACATATTTTCTGTCTTTGGTTCCCAGGTCTCTCCACAACATGTATCTGGTGCTGCCCCTGACCCTGAGCCCTGACAAACGCAAGGTAGACGAGTCTGGTAGAAGCCTGCTGCTGTAAAAAAATAGAACATGGGTGAAGCAGAAATATTGAAAAGATGGATTCCGGCTCCGAATAAAAGTAAGCGAAAGGCTTGAAGGAGAGAGACACAAGGGCTGCACAGGTGACGGAGGCTGGAAAACATATTCATGCATGAACAAAGAATAGCTGTTGGCCAGAAATCAAGGATGCTACAGCAAGAAGTTAAAGAAGACTATAAGGGGAGTCAACGAGGATAAGCAATGTATGCAGGATATATAATGTGTGAACACCAAGTATTGATTAAAAATGCAGAAAAGCATATGTGAGACGGAGCAACCAAGTCTCCATAAGCCAAAGAGGGTAATGACACCCAGGATAATTGAATCAAATAGCACTAAATAAAAGGCGAAAAAGGACAAAATTGTGTTCTCTTCAAATGTGGTGTAAGACCAGAAAACAAGGCCTATTCATGAGCTTCAGGCGATCGATGTACCTTCACTCCCTTAAAGTTCCAGAGAAGAGAACATCCAGCAAGGTCAAGTACAAAGGAGAAGCCTTGGCTGAAGGCACGGCAGATGAGAGATGGTAGACTAATTAGGCAAGTGGGCAGTAGTCTGACGTGGTGCTCTGCACCTGGGTTTCAGTTTGCTTACGTGCTGCTAGTGAGCCGAGTGTCCAAGGTTTGGAGAGAATGCCAACCAATCGAAGAGCCTCTACAATGGTGAGCATACATTGTTATGCTGTTTATAATCTGTATTATACGTGGTAGAGGGAAGTTCAAGGCATGCCTACCAGATGTAGGGCAACCATTAACCTTACTAACACTTACAAGGACTATTAAGTAGATATGTTCCCCTAACCTCCCTCCTTCTCTGCCTTTTCCCTGTTCTCCTGAGACAAGGTTTCTAGAGAAATCTGATCTATGAAAGTCTCATAAAAACAGGTTTATCCCTGTCCCTCCAAAACCATCAAGGAGCACATTGACTCCCTGGCTCCTGCTCTGGCCGACTTCTACAACCACTCCTTCACCACTGGAGTCTTACCCCCTCAGCCTCCCTCGAAGCACTCCCTTGTGCACTCTTCTTAAGAAACCCTATGCCGACCTCTCCTGCCTGGCTAACTATTGCCCAATTTCAATCACTCATGTCCTGGGCAAACTCCTGGAAAAGATGGCCATCTCCCAGCTTAATCTCCACACAAACTGTTGGTTGTCTTAATGGCCATCAGTCTGGCTTCAGAGCATCCAAAAGCACGGAAACTGCTCTCCTGAACATCTGTGAAGACCTGCTCTCCAAACTTGATTCCAACACCCCCTGTGTCGTCATCTTACTTGTTCTCTCTTCTGCCTTTGACATGGCCAACCATGCCATCCTGTTCAAACGTCTCCATGATAACCAGGGTATCACCGGTCAGGCTCTGGCTTGGCTGAATTCTTTCCTCTCTGATCGACCCTCCCAGGTCCAACTTGGGTCCTGTCTCCATCTCTACCTGTGGTGTTCCCCAGGTGTCTAACCACTCTTCCTGGCTGTTCAGCCAATACCTGGCACTTCTTTCCCACCGCATTGCCGCTCTCTGCCACAACTTTGTGCTATGTGAATGACGCTCAGCTCATTTTCAGGCTATTTTCAGCCACTTCTTCTCCTTCTCTCATCTCTGACTGTCTGCTATACAGGAGTGGTGTGTCGCCAATGATCTCTGCCTTAATGCCAGTAAGACTGAGATTCTCCTCATCGGCACACCCGCTCCCTCCTTTCCCGTCACTCTCTGGCAGGCCTCTCTTGGCCCTCTTCCTGCTCCCACCTGCGACGCTAAAAACCTTTGGGTCATCTTCGACTCCACACCGTCTTTCTCTCCTCACATCGCTGACGTCTCTAATAAGTTACACTATCAGTTGCACCTCCTCAGAAGTAGTCTTCCTTTCTTCTCCTTCCTCCAGAAGCACTCGGTCTCCAGAGCTCTGGTTCTCTCTAGGCTGGACTACTGCAACATCATCTTTCTAAATCTGCCTGCTACTAATCTCCGTCCTCTGCAACTCATCCAGAACAGGACTGCAAGACTTGTCCTTGTCCTCAAGCCCAGGGATCGTATCTCTCCAGGACTGAAATCTCTGCACTAGCTCCCAGTGGCTGTGAGGATCAAGTTGAAAACCCTCTTCATTGTCCACAAGGCCTTCTGGGGCATCAATACCTTCAACTCTCTCTTCCTAAATATATTCCTTCTCAAGCTCTTCGCTCATCCGCTTCCAACTCACTAAGGGTCAGTCGCTTCTACAAGCAACGAGTTGGTGGTAGATCTTTCTTCGGCTGGGGCCTCCCTCTGGAACAGCCTCCCTGCCCCCCCTGAAACTTGGGGAGGACCATCTCCGGTTCCGGAAGCACCTCAAAACCTTCCTCTATGCTTCCTCCTCTCCCCTGCTGAACTCCTGACTGAAACTGCATTGGTCACCTAGCCACCCTCGGATCTCGGGCCCAGGTACTCTCCCTGGCCAGTTGCTCACCTGCACTGACTCCCCGGCAACCCCCGCACTTGGGGACTGTTTTCTGTACCCTTACAGTCCTGTAACAACATTTGACACCTGATGTCTGCACTTACCCTTGCACTTGACACCAGCTAGCCGCACTTTTTACTTATTGCTTTTATTTATTCTATTGTTTACTGCTGATCCCATGTACTGCACTGTCCCCTCTCCATTGCCCCCTCCCCCAGCACTTTCCCTGCAGTTGCGCGATCTCAATGACACCTGGCCTAGTAAGATCGTTGTCTCCGTCTTCCCTCTGTTTCCGCTCCCTTGCTTCGTCGCACCTTGAAACACTTGTGTATAGGCGCGTTATAAATGCCATATCATATCAACCAATCCCTCCATCCAATAGGTTTTATTTTCCACGTAGGATGACCTCATAGCTTACGTACATCATGGTATAAAGCCTTTGTGTACCTAAAATGTAATTTGAGAGTGTGGACTACAATTCGTTCTCCAGATTTTCCTACTTTATTGAGCTGATAATAAAGTAGTACTTCGCCATATTGTTTGAGAATGTCTGGTTATTTGGGTCCAGGATTATTTGTTATGGTAATTCCATTCTACCCATAGCCATGCCCAAAAGGTACTACTGCACGTTTGGTAGCAGAGGATGGTTCAGATCCAGATACTCGGATTCTTGACATCTTCCACCATTAGCTAGAAGACTGCCCTGTTTCCTCCAGAGAGCAGTGCTATAAACACTTGTGACCAGAGACGGTTGGCAGGTGCCCCTTTGAAGAAATTCCTGTCCGGTCCCCACAAACGCCCCATGGACTGAAGGCAAAGTGGTTGATAGGGGTATTGAGATAGATAGATCTATCTGGGAAAAGGAGATACCGTTCCTCAAGGAGGGAGAAGGCACCACACCACACTCCAGAACAGAGTATTATTCAAGGGATTCCTGCGGCTTGAGCCAAAGAAGGGTGGTAACACACACCGAAATGGAGCAAAATAGAGATGAGGTAAAAGAGAAGACAATCGTAGAAAAGTGTACGCATGTGTCTTGGGGGAGTCGGGGGAGGGGAGGATGGGGGGAGGGGAGGATGGGGAAAAATGTATCTGTGTAAAAAATATATTGACGTTTCGTATTAGTGATGATGAAATAGGATGAAAGCTTAAATATAAGAACAGTGGTAATAAAATTCAACAAATTAGCTCAGAGAAAAGGAAGCGATTGGCACCAATTAAATCTAGGAGGGATAATATTTGTGGAAAAATAGACTAAAAGTTCCAGAAAACGATCAATAATAGGATATTACAAATTGATAAAAACTATAAACTAAGAGATAAAATGGATGTCCTTATAAAAATTGTTTAGAGAAATTGGTTTGTTTGGAGATGGGCGGCGATTGATGGTGCTGGCCAAAGTGATTGTTGAAGTGTGATTAATTAAATAATAAACTAGAGAAACCTGGTAAGTATTGATAGTTGAAAATGACTTGTCATTATGGAGAACACTCCCCTTTGACATCTATGCAGGACATTTGCACGATACACACCTAAGATCAGGAAGTACCACGCTGAGTGGGTAAAAAGCACGTCTAAAACACTTATGCCATGGCCTCAAGCAGGGTCATTATCAAAGGCAGTGCTCCGCGACACATGACAACATACTTGCATGCTACATACATGGGGAAGAAGCTACAGAAAAGGGTAGCTGTTTAAGAACTTTGTAAGATGTACCAAAAAGAGATATAAGATCCCCCCTCGAAGTAATGGATGCTTAATCTGTATAAAGAGAAGGGACGTTATGCCCTCAGCTCCTCTTTCTCCTCCTAAAAATGATAGCACGATAGAAGACCAACATGATTTATCCTCTAAAGGAATTAAAAACAGCAGTGGGGTATGTTTATCCCAACATACGCACCTCCTGCTTAAAATAGCATAGGCAGCATGGAAGGAAGTAAGAATGAAGAATAAATACGTCCACACGTGATGAACATAAAGAGCGTGATGAGAGAAAGGACAGACCGATAGAAATAAAGTAAGCCAGAAGACAAAAGAGGGAAAAAGACCAAGCAAGTGGAATGACAATAGTGCAAAACGAGTGAATGGGAGGACAGATCTTGCTTACATTAGATGGAAAAAGCATTGACAATGTTGGAAAAAGAATGGGACAGGGCATGCAAGGAAGAAATGGAAAAAGAAAGGAAGAACAGGGAAGGTATGAAGAACAGAGAAAATAGAAGAGAATTAACGTGAATAAATAGAATCCCAAAGATTGAAAGAACGTAGGTTGCAAAGAAGGCGAGAGGAGGAAGAAGAGCACAGGGAAATGAGAAGGGACGAAGAAATGAGAAATAGTGGACAAAGCGATGACCAAATAGATTGTATTATTAATAGAAACAGGATACCCATTGAAGCTCGAGAGTGATGTGAAGAAGAGGGAGGATCATAACAGCCCCGCAGGGAGCTGCAAGGGATACCAAGAGTACAGACATGGGCCGATGAGCATGAGGCAGAAGGCATAGGGAAAAGGATTGGCGATCTATATAGACAGATGAGAGAGAAGAGTGGCTATGAGGTTATGGGAGCATCGCAACATCTCCACCAAAGGAAACTGGAGATAGCAAGCATAAGGCAATGATGGACGAGCATAGAACGTTGTCCCTAAGTAGACTAGATCTTGAGGACGAGGAAAGAGATGAGTCATACCAGTTGGGGTATAATGATGTCAGATGAAGAGATGAGGAACATGGAAAAAACATGAAGAGAAGGCACATGCAGCTTTTTTCAATAAACCCGAACATGGAGAGAACGGTAAAATGGTCAGATTTAGAAGACCCGAAAGAAAAAATGCCAGAACTAACACCATATTCTGAGCGATCATCGGCACGGTTGCGTAGTACAGGGGATATTTCCCTGCCTTTTATGTAAGCAGGTTAAGGTCACTGCTAGGAAGAACACAACGGGCAAGACTTGCCCCTCCTGGAAGATGTAAAGTGTAGGGGCGTATGATTTTGGACCAGAATTTATACAATTCCCGTTATTCGAGAAAGGGGAGGACGATCACAATATATTTTGTGGCCACAAATGGACAAGGAAAATCTGAATTGTAAATGACCTAGATTGACTGCATGTGCAGTAAAATGGATTGATGTGGGAATGACGTTAGCAGTGGGTGATGTGAAAGGCCTACTGGCAGCTATCCTAGGGGAGAAAGTTGACGACATTTGGAGATGAGCAGGGTATGCAAGTGTAACTGCACAGAACACGACACATGATGGAGCGCCTTTTAATAATTGCAGAGCAGACATATGAACAGCACTTCGAGTACAGTATCCTGACACATCAGACATGGGTGCGAGAGCAGGACATATAGTCTGAACATATAGAAGTAGAGTAGGAGGCATGCAACAGAACTTCCAAGCTCCAAGAGGGGAGGGCGGGGGTGGGGATATCCTCCACAGTACAATACAGAACCACAAGAATAGTATGCCCTAGATCACACGCAGTATCGGACAAATGTGCCACAAATACTGCAAGCACAGTAGATCCTGCAGCAAATGCAGCTGCCGCAAGGGCACCCTCAGCAAGCACCCATGCAAGCACAAGTACAGCAGCCACAGTACACACCGGTGCAACAAGCAACGGTGCCGCAATGGAAAGCAAACCCATGAGCTCCAGACTTCCACACACGGGATAAGGGAGTGTAACAGTAGCGGGAGGTAATCCTTTTACGGGCACAAGAATTAATTTATATCCGCAATAGGAAGGCCCACAGAGTGACTTGATGTGCTCGGTACTATCTGTGACACCAGACTCACAAGAGGAACCAAGGGTCAGATTGAGGATAGGAGGAATACATTTTCTTTCCTTGTGGACACAGAAGCAACTCGTTTCTGTGTTGGAGAGGGAAAAATACGAATTACGAATTGCCTCTTTCCATAGGTGAGCATGATGTGTCAATGCCATTATTATATTCTCTGCAGACACCAGTTACCATATGACGTGACTTGATGACCAAATGAAACATGACAATATTCTTCTCTGACTAAGGGATAGTGTGTTCGACTCTAGGGATGCATCATATGAATGTGAAAGAGTTTTGATTAGCTTTTACAGGCCGAAAGGCATTATGAGGGGTACCTTTAGAGGCAGAAATATATTTGAATGGAGTAAATATTTTGTTGACATGGCTTCCTGGACTGACAGGAAAAATATTGGGATACCCGATGAATTTTTATTTAGACCAGAAACACCTATGGATGATGTGAAAGGGCAGTTAATTCCCATAGATCTAGAGGCAGCACTGGAAAATCGTGAAAGGGTGGTTCTTCATGGGGCAGATGAGGCAAGAACGGTGATGGCCGTCGAGGAAGGCTACAGATTGACAGATTTGACAGACGAAGATTTGTTTAGAGATGAATATTCCGACGACGAATTAGTATTTTTCATAAGTCTCGGTTATTGGATGAAAATTGAGAATAGAGAAATACAACCGAGAATGGTATTGGTAGCTGATTTTTTTCTAGTCTAAGGAAGACTTGGAGAAGGTGCCGGGCATCTTATGGACCAACATTCCATATGATGTGGGTCTATTGAGTGGAGCAAGAGCAGTAAATATCGAGCTTAAACTAGGAGACCTTTTGCCACATGCAAAACAGTCTTATGTCCAGAGAAGCAGATGAAGGCATATTTGAGACTCTCCGCTTTACTAACGCATGGAATTTTAGTGCCATAAGAGTCCCCATGTAACACGGCTGTGTACCCAGTGAACAAATCAACTGGGGGGTTGTGGAGATTAATTCGGGATCTCAGCCCCTAAAGAATATTGTGAAGCAGAGTTTACTCTGGCTTCAGCTGGGATGTTACATCATTTTGTAGCAGGGTTCGGAACCAAATACTTTACAGTTATTTAAAGAATGCCTTCTTTTCAATTCCCCTTCATGAAGATTCACGTGATTTGACTTCCCTTTCGTATAGCATCAGCTACTAAAACACACAAGACTGCCTCAGGGATACTCTGAGTTCCCATTAATCTTAATAGGATTCTTCAGATGGATTTGGGCAATGTACAACTTGAGAGCAAGATAACTCAATACGTAGATGATATATTAGTATGCAGTGAGACAGAGGAAAGATGCAGGGAAGACTCAGTTTGACTTATGACAATACTAGCAGGGAAAGGATACAAAGTAGACCAAGAAAAGTTATATTGTGAGGAAGAGGTCTTGTACATAGGACAGCTTATAATCGGGTGAACTCCAAAACCTGAGACAGTAAGGGAAATGCAGCAGTTTCTAAGCCTATGTAATTATTGTATAGCCTGGGTTTTTGACTACAGTATGTATATTCAACCACTTTTAAACTGACTCAAGGAGGTGCAGATAAGCAAAAGTAAGATAACAATGGCTGATGACATGACTGAATGATTCGAAGAATGAAAAAGGGCGATTTGTACATCCCCAGTGTTAGAAAAACCAGACTATAATTAAGAGCTTTACTTATTCTCACATTCAAATGGAGAAGTGATGACAGCAGTGCTTAGACCGAAGACGTCGTTGGGACATGGACACAAACCATTAGCCTATTATAGTGGGATTTTAGACCCAGTAATGAAAGGATGTTATCCTTGTGAACAAGCACTAGCGGCTGCTACTTTCACAATTGAGAGCCACCAGAATTGTAATAGGGTGCTCAATAACATTATTTGTCGAGCACTCCCTATTTGCCATTCTGGAGAAACCTAAAAGTACATTGACTACACAAAGAGACATTGAGAACGCACAAGTGCATGGGAGAGAGGGCGGGGAAAAGTGCATGGAACGGGGGGAGAAGTGGAAAGTGTGAAGCAGAGGAGAAACAGATAAATGGCAATAAATAATAAAGGCAACAAACAGTGGTAGTTCAGCCAGCAATTTGCAAGTGCTAGGTTTAAGGCAGCAGACGGGGGTAGGTCTGATAAGTGCAGGAAGGTACAGATACAGACCCCAGTGCAAGGAGTGGCCCGGAGGCAGTGCGGGAGGGTGGCGTGGTGAGCAGGTACCTGGACCTAGAGAACAGAGGGTGCCAGGTGCACAGTGCCAAGAGAGAACAGATCAGCAGGGGAGAGGGGGAGCAAAGGCAGAAGAAGAGGAAGGTCTTCAGGTGCTTCCGGAACTAGAGATGGTTCTCAAGTTTTAGATTGGCACGGAGGCTGTTTCAGAGGAATGCCCCATCCGAAACGGAGATCTGTGCGCCGAAACATGGATGTTGTATTTTTGGGAAATCCTAAAAACAGTCCCATCATTCGCAGAGTTATTATAGCTATCATAATCCAGTTCCAGTTATAAATGGTGCACATTTTTAAAAGTTACTAAAGGTGAACACAGTAAATAGAAAAGGGGGAATTTTACTTTTTATAAAACGCACACGGTTAACAAGACCACGAGCTACTCCAAAAGAGATAATGTGTCATTTAAAAACTATGGTAATACTTCTTACAACTACGTTGTGTCTTATGTGTTGTCTTTATTTTTTTATGCTCTTCACATTTTGTGGGATTGTCAGGTATTTCTTTTGAATTGTAAAAAAGAGACGTCTCTTTCTATCCCTGATAAAGGTACAAGTGATATAGTTTTTTTTCCCTCATGTTTCTGAACAAATTGCTCGATCTAAAAGGGATGTTGGGGAACACAATGAAGGTATAAATTCATAACTTGACAATTTGGCTCATTTGAAGAATAACATGTTACCACGTGTTGATCTTTTAATGAGCCGAATTGTGAAGATATTAATTTATACCTTAATTGTCTTCCCCCAGCATCCCTTTTAGATGGAGCAATTTCAGCAGCACATAAAAGAGGTTGGGAGGAGAACGTCAGATGAAGGCTGCTATGCATGTTCTCTTATCCCTTATGCCATGAACTCAGCCAGAACATTTATTGCAAGAGAAATACCCACACATGATGCAAAGTGTCTCAGCCACCTAGCAGCGTGCACTGCAAGAGGGCAATTCGAAGGAAGATGGGCAACCTTACGATGGCGATTGAATTAATCGTTTCCATATGCTTACGTAAAAATGCAGAAGAAGACATAAGTTGGATGAGCAGAATGCTCATATATTCATCCGTGACTGGAGAACAAATAAGGATTGCTGAACAAAGGTGGTTGAATTGGGCAGATATGTGGGAAACACCGGGATTGCCAGAATGCTGGGAGAGACCTCAGCTATTGGTGTATGGACGAGTTGCCACCAGTACAAGATGGGAAGAAGGAATGCTAGCATGCAGTGCTCATTTATTGGTGACGGCTCAGGTAAAAATAGTGCAACTAGTGAGTGAAGTCATGGGCCAACTTTTCAAAATTACTGACATGGGTTACAAATGAAGTAGGACCAGTATCCATACTTCCAATGAAAAACACGACGGTGTGTTTCAGAAACACAGGCCTGATACCAGTTAAAGAAAATAAAGGGTACAATCAAATAATTGATGTACCAGGAATTAATGGAGGAACTGCCGTGCTGATGGATCATTATTGGGCTTGAGTATCCAAGACCTACATGCAATTGCCTAAAAATTGAGAAGGAACGTGTTCCTTGGTGATCATACATGTTCCTGCATTAGTGATTCCCCAAAGTGATCTCCACATTGACAGCTTCTCGAAAATGGATGCACATATGAGAAGGAAAAGATTGCTTAGCATCATTCGACAAAAGAGGGGGGGGGACTATTTTCCAGCAAAATCAATGGAAGCCTATCGTGACATTCCAGCTGAGCATAAATTGCAACAGAACAGCAGTGATATTTACAGCTATATTCATGCCAGGAATACAGAGTGCATTAAACGCCAAGTGGGTACAGATCACTATGTGGGGGCTGCTACAAACGATTAATACAGCAATAGGATTTAATGCGGTCAGAGAAGAACTGAGGGCCATCAGACTCGTGGCCCTCCACAGCAGGTATGTCCTGGACTTAATTACAGGAATGAAAGGAGGTGTGTGCGCGCCAAGATCGGGCCTTCTTGCTGTACATACAACCTGCCCATGATGAAGAAAATTAAACCCTGACTGAAGTAATAACTATGCTATCAACCCTGCATACGAAGATGATGGATGAAGTAGACAAGACCAAGGATGAAGATTGGTTTTCGTCCCCGTTCTCATGGATTCCAACCTGGTTGGCAAATACCTTCAAGCTACTTGGAGCAATACTAGTGTTAGTGTTGCTGGGATTCTGTTTTATACAAATATATTCATAGGACAGTGCAAAAAGACAGCAATTGGGATGACGATAATGATCGATGTGAATGCTGTGACTGATGAGCGCAGACAGACCGAAAACACTACCGTGAGCACCTAAAAAAACTTTGTTCCTGGGGATGCCAGACGACTTTCTATTACCCTAAGGATCATATCTATGTAGGGCGTTTGGTGTTCTGTCAAACAACTGGAGAATGCTGCCATACGACCTTGAACATGGATGAACACATCAAAAATGCAGGTGATCTGAGGGGGGTGACTAAGATATGGATCCCAAAGAAGTCATTCTGTGGAAGAAGAATGGAGAGAATTGAGGAAGAGAAAGTGGTCAAAGATTGGACCAAAGGGGGGAATGTAGAGGAGCAGATGTGCACATCACTGATGGACCCCACCCCCTCACCTCTGACCTATTGGATGAATAACAAGAAGACACTGTGCATGACATCTGATATCCCAATACCGCATGTATGAGAGAGACTGCTCTCAGACAACCATACAGAATACCCTCGAACTGAAGTGGTAGCAGGGGATTTGCAACCACCACTGAATATCGAGGCGCTGTAACGAAAATATGACAGGTGCAAAGTGATGTATATAGACTTGATCAGGGCGATCCTGGTTGTACAAAACGCACACAATTGGAACACTCTTTTTATCAAACAAATATTACTGTGCACTACATATAGGCAAAGTCGTCGCTGTAGGTAAGTAAGTGAGCCCAATACATTCCCAACGCAGAAACATATACAACACTACATACAAGTTAACATACCTTTTAGACTGTCTGGGGACTACAATATACAACCCCTTGTGTATTGTATAGGGTTTAACATTAATGTTGAATTAACCATAAGATATTTGGTATCCGGTGTAAGTGGCGGACACAAATATTCATAAACAATTAACATGTCTGTTTTTCAGCCTAAAGCAGTTCATAAGCTTTTTATAGCAACAGCCTTGATCAGGACCGGGAATTGTGATCCGGGCTCTTCACAGCCTTTCCTGTGATGTGACTCTATAACATAAAACAAATAAACAATACTAATTGTGTTTGTCCGGGGTAAAACATGTATACAGAACTTAATAAAAAGCTAAGAAAGTGTCCCCAGGAGGGCAACTTACCTTGCTAAAATATTGTTGCACGGCATATCGCCAAAAGCCACGCGTTGGACTGTGGCCACGTTGTCCTTCAATTTGGACTGCGTATGGTAAGCCTTTAGGTGTCTTAGTTCCACATGTGAAGGGAAAAACCTTCACTGCTGCATGAATTCACTAAGTGTAGGCTGGTTATATATATTTTTCTATATACATATTACTAATAATAGAGTTGTCTCTACATTCCCAATCTCTCGAGAGTAATGTAAAAAGAGCCTTACTCCAATTTTGTAATCTGCTAAATCGGGGGTGGGGGGAGACGGGGGTGGATGACGTTTCAGCAGCAGGGTCTTCTTTGGTCCCTGAATTTGCACTGTGTAGTCATGTTGGACTGAATTCAGTTTTAGTAAGGTGTGTTGTGTGTAACGCGGGATTGGCGCATAGACCATCCCTGTGTGACGACATCCAAAGATGCAGTATAAATATGCGATCGCTGCATAAAAAGGGGCTGGCTGATGCCCACCGTCTTACCTGGGTACTCTAAGTGTCGAAGTTCTCCTTTGCCGCTCCGTGTCTCGAGGGAGACCGCCGAGTGCAATGGGGATAATTGTAAAACGATGCTGTGTCCGTCGCAATGGCGACTAGTCACGCATGCTGTGAAATCAGTGTAACATCTGGTGGCCATCTTAGAGGGGGGGGGGCAGGTCATTGTAAATGCACCAAAGTTCGAACTGGGCCGTGAGTTAATAAGCAATACCCAGTGGATAGCGGAATTATCTAAATATATCAGAATATGTATTTGCATCATGTGGAGGATTTTCATTTAGTGTATGGGAGTTGACCTGATGTGAACCGAGACCCCGCGTACATGTACCCCTGAACCGTGTCTTGTATGAGTAGATGTGACGAGTGTGTAAAGGTGTACCATACCCGGGCAACAGGGTTTGTGAGATATGTTGATTAATGCGGATCAATGCCGTCGTTCCTACTTATTGCGCTTGTAGTGGATGCTAGCAATCCTGAAATAGATGTAGGTCACCAAGTGGAATAAGGCCATGTTGCTTTTATTACTGTACATTTGTGTTTGATTTTAGGCACAGAATTGGGATCATGAAATAGATATTTTGTGATTCTTGGATGAGGAATTATCATAGGGCAATCGATCTTATTCTGATTAAACATGGCTTGGATACATGTGCCTGTGTGTACATACTTTTCCTAATTTTGGTAACACTTGACATTCTGAGCAGATATAGCTAAGGTTCACATATATGTATATATATTAGCGACACTATCCCATATTGTGCTCATTGTAATGACATGGGGTGCCTAGATGTGCATGGTGCCCATATAGTTTGTATCGCTCTCTTCTCGTGTATGGAATGTCTCAAATTATCAATTGAGGAGGCCATTCCATTCAATTGCTACATTCAGACCATGCTGAACACTGTCCAGTTTGTATATCCACTGCTGTTCGAGTTCTGTCTTCTTTCACGGTTGCCTCCTCTGATGTTTGTGCTGATCGTTTGTATCACAAACCATTTTAAATCATCATCCGTGTGTTTAAATTGTTTGTAGTGATCGACAAGCGGTTTATCCGCAACCAGATGTCTAATACATGAGCAGTGTTCAGAGATCCTTTGTTTGTGTCTTTTCCCCACGTAGATCAAATCGCAGGGGCATTCATGACATAGATGACAATTTTGCTGTTACAGTTGGTATGTTCATTTAGGTCCCAGTGTACATTCCCGTAGTCGAAAGTCGGTTTCTTCTCTGTGAACGCATTTTCCAAATTTGTGGTGTCCCTTACCAGGAGGAAGACGCCAGGTTCTTATGGTGGGTTGTTGCTTTGTTTCTCTGGAAGTGTGTATCAAATGTTCTCTTATGTTTTTGATATATAGATATATCTTTTTTTTCTCCAAAAAGCAAATACTCAGTTGTTTGACAACGTGCCAGTGTTTATTGATAGTATGCTTCAAGATGTTGCTGATAGGGCTATATGTGGTTACACAGACCAATCTTTATTTATTTTTATGATTTGTTACACGCCCAGACCCTCGGGTATCACGGCCTGGTTACAAGACAGCTTAGGAATTAGTCATACATTGTTACAGAGTACAAATTTGAGCACAGCTGGGGAGATAGTACAACAAGATAGTCAATATTTACAGTTTTTACTGGTATATTGCATTGACGGTGGCATGTCCCTTGGTGCTAATATTGGTTAAATAACCAGGTTTTTAGAAATTTCTTGTACCCAGGGAAGGAGGATTCTTTTTTGATATTAATGGGGAGGTTGTTCCAGTGTTTAGGGGCTAGAACAGGGAAACTGCTGCCCCCTGCTCTGGTAGTTTTGTAGCGAGTGGGTGCCAATATGAGGTTGTCATTGGATCTTAGTGATCGAGTGTATTCTTTTAGGTGTAGGGTGGTGTTAAGGTAAATTGGGCCTTTTTTGGTCAGACATTTGTGTGCAATGCATAATGTTTTAAAGATAATTCTTGCTTTGACTGGGAGCCAGTGAGCGTCCTTCCTTGTCTTGGAAATGTGGTCCGATTTAATTTTTTTTTTAGATTTATTTATTTTAATCCTGAGGCTGCTCTTAGGACTTTGTTTTGCAGAAGTTGCATTTTGGAAAGGTTGGTATTGGATGTGCCTAGTAGTAATATATTGCAGTAATCCAATTTCGATAATACTAGGGCTCTGGCTAAGGTGAGGCAGTTTTCTGGGGTCAGGAATTGTCGTCGAGAGAGCAATGAGTTTAGAGGTGTAGGCTGTGGATGAAGCGAGCGCGTTAATATGTTTAGTCATAGTAAGGCTGGCGTCGAGGTAGACTTCTAATGTTTTCACTTGCTTCAGCACTGGAATAGTGGTGCCATCGATATTAATAGCTGCGTAGTCTGGGTGGAGAGACGCTATTTTGGCTGCGGATCCTACAATGAGGACTTCTGTCTTCTCATCATTGAGACAGAGGCTGTTTAGTGCCATCCAGTTTTGGATGAGGATGCATATTTTGTTTATGGTTGCGGTATCCTGGTCATAGAGGATCTGGGTGTCATCCGCAAAATTGGTGTAGATGACACCCATATCGTCTAAAGCTGAGAAGAGGAGTTTGGTGTAAGCGTTGTACAGAGTGGGGGAGAGACAGGATCCTTGGGGCACTCCTATGGGAACTGGGATAGGGTTGGCCGCTTCTTTGCCTATAGACACTCTGGAGGTGCGATCAGTTAAGAAGGATTTCACCCATGCAGTAGCTTCACTGGAGAAATTGAAATCCCGAGCGAGAGAGGTGAATAGTTTGTCATGGTCCACCAGATCAAATGCTGCAGAGAGGTCTAACAGTAGGAGTATGCAGAGTTTCCCAGAATCTCTAATGGCATCCATCTGGATTTTAAGGTCCAGAAGTGCTGTTTCTGTAATATGGTTCGGCCTAAAACCTGATTGCCGAGGAGCTGATGCGATTCCAGTTGAGTTTGGATTTGGTTGTAAGCTAGTTTGTCAATGATTTTGAGTAGGAATGGGACCGTGGTTATGGGGCAATAATTAGTCGAAATGGTCGGATCT
Source organism: Ambystoma mexicanum (assembly GCF_040938575.1). Taxonomy (NCBI): domain Eukaryota; kingdom Metazoa; phylum Chordata; class Amphibia; order Caudata; family Ambystomatidae; genus Ambystoma; species Ambystoma mexicanum. Next base: position 1,267,862,565 of record NC_090932.1, read on the forward strand.
AGATTTGTTTTTTTTTTATTTTTAGAAGCGGGGTAACCCAGGCCTCTTTGATGCAAGGGACCTTTGCAAGGGATCTTTTGGTCTGACTGGAAGGCAAGTGTTTGCTGTTCTTTTCCGAGTAAGTTTCCCTCTTTGGAATAACCATTGTTGTAATCCTTCTGCATGTTTGGTAAATGTTTCTTGTTCCGTACAGTTTCTCCGGATGCAGAGAAATTGTCCATATGCAAGATTTCGTTTTAGGCCTGCCAGATGGTAACTGTCAAAATGTAGAAGACTATTCCGGTTCGTGGTTTTGCGAACAATTCTTTTTTCAGAGCTGTCCAGATTTATATATGTGGCAGTCCAGAAAGTTTAAAGCGTTGTCCCATATGTTGGTGAATTTGATGCTGCTGTCACGTTGGTTAAGCCGCTCGAAGAATGTCATCAGTTGGCCTTCTGTGCTTGTCCAAATCAAAAGGACATCGTTATTATACTGGCACCAGGTTTGGATCCATGGTTAGTGTGGATTCATATCAAATAGATATATTTTGTTTCATAATCATCCATGAACAAGTTGGCAATATTTGGAGCTAAAGTTGCCCCCATGCTGACGCCCTTTATTTGTTTGTTTGAAAAATGTGTTCTTAAATAAGAAGAAATGTTCTGTCATAGCAAGTCTGATGCATTCCAGAATGAACGCTGTGGGGACTGAATTTCTATCTTGCCTTTTCTCTAAGGCACTGTGTAGTACTTCCAGGCATTCTGTTTGAGGATTGGATGTATATATGCTTCTGCATCCATTGTCACTAGGATACATGATTCTCCTACCTTGATGGTCTCTAGTAAATTGAGGGTCTGCGTGGTGTCTTTTATAAATAAGGCCGCCTGAGTCACACATGGTTTTAAAAAAGAAATCGGTGTACAGAGATAGAGGATCCAGGAGTTAGTCACAGGCCGATACTATCTGACGTCCCGGTGGTTTCCTTGGATCTTTATGTACTTTAGGGTGTATGTAGAATGCTGGTGTCATGGGATTGTTTTTGTTGAGATAAATCCTCTCTTCGGTGCAGATCCATCCCCCAGCTTCTACATGTGCAGTAAGATCCCTTTTTTCTTTACGTCTATTAGTGGGATTGATGTCTAGTTCTTGATAAGCTTCAATGTCAGAGAGTAGCCGTAAAAACTCAGTCATAATCACATGTATCTTGGGTGACAATCCCACAACCTTTGGCCACCGGTTTTATGGTGAGATTGCGATTCGTGCTAAGTGTTGTGAGGGCTATCCTTTCTACTGGAATGGTATCTGGCAGTGGATCAAAGGATGATTTGGGTTTAAAGCCTGTAAGGTTATTCTCTTTGTTTGGTGAATCCATGTTGTCTCCTTCACTTTGATGTTTTGGTATATACACATCAAAAGAATATTTCTATATTTTAGTTCTACTTCGATTTCAAAGGCTTTAGCCTTTGTTGCCAGTACAAAAGAAAGTCCTTTATTTAGAAGTTGTGCCTCCCTGCTGTTTAGCATATGTGATGAAAGATTGAATATATGTATGGTTTAGTCACTTACTGGTTGGAATACCATTCTTGTTTTCTCATCCTCTGCCCTGAGGGCTGTGTCTGTCTTTTGTTGCGGCCCCTTTGCCCTCCTTGTTGAAAAAATTGTTGCGCTGGTGCGCCTAAAAAAGGACCTCTTGAGTTTTGGGGCAAACTAGTTATTGTCATTCGAAGAGCCTGAGGTGGCTGGGAAAGTAACAGACCTTTTCTGCCTGTTATTTCCTCCTTCTTGTTGTTCCGTATAGTATCCTTCTTTTAGATATGGATAGGTCTTCTCTTCTTTGTAGTGTGATAAATCATAAAGAGATGTAATAAGAAGAGGATACAATGACACACTGAAACGATATAAGAATACTTAAAGAACTAAGAGATAACTGAAGAAGCAAGAGTAAGCATATATATACGACAAGAAACCATATATACAAAGAAGAAAAGTAACCAGATGAATAGGGAATGTATGCAAAAAAAGTTTGCTGCAGTAAAAAATATAACATGGGTGAAGCAGGCACATTGAAAAGATGGATGCCGGCTCCGAATAAAAGTAACCAAGGCTTGAAGGAGAGAAACCAGGGCTGCAGAGCTGACAGAGGCTGGAAATACAAGTGTATGAACGAAGAATAGCTGTTGGCCAGAGATCGATGATGCAACAGTGAGAAGCTATTGAAGGGTACAACGGGAGTCTACTAAGAAAGCAATGTAAACAGGACATATTTCTCTTAGATTAAGTAAATGAGCGAACATTTGTAAGTATTGACGATAAAAATGTAGAAAAGCATATGTGAGACGGAACAACCAAGTATCCAGAGGTCAAAGAGGGTAATGATACCCATGAAAATTGAATCAAATGGCCCTAAATAAAAGGCGAAATGGATAAAATCGTGGTGTCTTTACATGTGGTGTAAGACCAGAAAACCAGGCCTATTCATGAGCTTCTGTCGATGATGATGATGTACCTTAACTGCCCTTAAGTTCCAGAAAAGGGAACATTCAGCAAGGTCCAGTACAAATGAGAAGCCTTGGATGAAGGCTCGGCAGATGAGAGATGGTCGACTAATTGGGCAATTGGTCAGTAGTCTGACAGCGTTTTCTGCACCTGGGTTTCAATTTGTTTACACGCTGCTAGTGAGCAGAGTGTTCAAGGTTGGGAGAGAATGCCAACCAATCTAAAGGCCTGTGCAATGGTGAGTATACATTATTGCAGAAGCCAATCCGCTGCTGTTATGTTGCAATAATCTGTATTATACCAGATGTGGGGTAGCCAATAAGGTTAATAATTTTATTTTTTTGTATTTAGTTCGAAAGAACTTTTACAAAATCAATAAATACACAATTTCATGAAAAGGACTAGTCAATCATACAGTCAACATGTAACCATCACAAAATCCTAAACACAAAAAAAATCGACATTATTAAAATGTCATGCTAAAATGTCAATGTCAAAAAGACCCCATAGAAATTAGTACACAAGTACATATTTATAAAACTAATATCACTTGATCACTTGATCACTTTCGGTTCAATTAATCCTTACTTGGTGTTTAGAGGCACTACATCGTACATGCCATAATATGGTTAAAGATGGAACACTACCTTTTACTGCCTGGTAGCGGTATCCTACCCGCATGGCCAACAGGACCTTCAATGAATATCACCTAGTTGATTCTTTACTATACACCAGACTTTGTATAATGCAATATGAATTGCTTCACATTCTGTGTTCAGGCAATGGGTCCAGAACCCAACAGTTTTTATAGAATTGTAGTCATGCGTAAGGTTACCCAGGATGGTCATGTATATGTGGCCCATTTTAGGCGCATTTAGTTAGCACGTGCCTGGCCATTTCCATACACTCAGTATATCTTGCAGATTTTGCAAGATACAATCTCTTTTTATCCTCCATTGAGTGCAATGAAGACGATGAATGCTGGAGCTTCATATACTTATGGCTTATAAGAACAGCTTGACCATAATTCTTAAGCTTCCATGAATGCTCAGAAACCTGTTACTAATGCTCATAGGGACTATACGTAGATATGTTCCCCTAACCAATCCTGTGTAGTATTGCTAACACTTGCACATAGTGAGCCAATCGTCAGAGGAGCACGAGCGTGGAATGCAGAAGACATGCTCGTGCGTAAACAGATGAGATTTGAAGGAGATTCGAAGGTAGATCTGTTGGCAGAGATCAATACAAAAGTACTTATTTCTCCCTTTATGATAACCTATATTGTAATATACATATACAATAAATATATCTTATTACCCCATACTTTCTCCTTCTCGTCGTGCTTGCAGCCACACTTCAAGTGGCGACGAAGATTCGAGCTCTGCCACCTCCCGTCTGATTCCGCACGTCCTGCTGTCAAGGTTTCCCTGCTGCGGCCGCTCCATTTATATAAACGTGGCAGCGGCTAGACAGTTTGAATCTCCGTCGGATATCCGTGAGGTGCCCTGCATGCTGTGGGCCGCTCTGTTTGCCTGAACGCAGAAGCAGCAACAACCCGACTTTTCTGCTCCCGCTACGCAGTGAGTGCAGATAGGTTTCCTTCCGCATACTAAACCCGCCCCTCTGCCAACCGCCTATCGCAGCTGCTCACTTATACCAACCTACACGGTATAGAGGAGCACTGCGATTGGAAACACAGCGAGTTACATGTAAATGTTACAGGATTCACCAGTATCATGCAGTATGCGCTCCCAATGAAATATAAAGGAAAGTGTACACGTTATGCAAAACACACATAACGGCTGCAATTCGGATGTTACATTTTAAGTGCTATATTGCAAGGTGTGCAACAAGGTCTATGTTAATGCAAATGAACTCGTGACGCATGAAAAAAGATTACTGCTAATTGTCACGTCACTACAATTCTAAGGAACAACATAACTCTTAACCAGTGAAGCAGTTCCTAACTTTCCACATCTGCAAGTGAATGTATAAATATTATACAGCAATAAAGTTGAAGGCAACCTCGTGACCCATGAAAACAGAAGAATACTGCTAATTGCCACGTCTCTACAGTTCCAAGGAACAACATAACTCTTAACCAGTGAAGCAGTTCCTAACTTTCCTCATCTGCAAAGTGATTGTATAAATATTATATAGTAATAAAGTTTGAGGCAACCTGCACACCATGTCTTTCAGTGGTGTTGCACCTCCTATGTTCTTCCTGTCAGATATCGGGGAACCTGCCGTTCCATGGAAGAGATGGATTAAAGCTTTTGAACATTACTCAGGTGTGGTGTGTGGTCAAAATTGTAGTGTGGAGAAGAGGAAGTCGCTTTTTTTGCATTGCCTTGGTCCTTTTGGGCAGGAAAAATTTGAAGACTTACTGGAGCTGTCTCCTGAAGAAAGTGAAAATTTCAATGAATATGAACGTTCAGTAAAAAAGATGAGTAAGCATTATGAAAAGATTATTAGCACTATTCTTGAACGTTATATGTTTGGGAAAAGAGTTCAGGAAGAAGGAGAGAGTGTTGAGCAATACATTACTAATTTGAGAAAATTGGCCTGGACTTGCAAATTTAATGCTCAATTAGATGAGACTTTGTGACCAATTCATGTTGGAGTGCAGAAGCAGCAAGGTGAGAGAAAAGCTTTGGGCCGAAGAAGATCCACCTCTTATGTCAGGCGGCAAGAAAAAATCAGATAAAGGTTGCAGACCAGTGTGGAATGAGGACAGGAGGGGAAAGACAACATCTTAGATGTATGCGAGGAAGATGAGTCCACGCAGACAAAGGAACAGTCCGAGAAGAAGGAATACTGGCAGGTGTTTTAGATGTGACAGTACAGATCATTGGGCAGACAGTCCTGAGTGCCCGGCTTTGAAGATTATATGTGATAAATGTAAAGGCAAAGGCCATTATGCCAGATGTTGCAAAGCACAAAATACCTCCATGAATTGGATCGGTAATGACAACCACAGTGACGGTGATGAAGACGAATGTGTATTTGTCGTATCTGATGAAGAATATGAAGAAGAGATAGAAAGCCCAAGAGCTACTATATGTGTAGATGGAGTGAATATGCGCATGATGATTGACTCTGATGCCAAATACACCCTTATACCACAAGATATGTGGGACAGAGAAAAACAAGAATATTTACATGAGCCGGACACTAGGCCTAGGGCTTATGGTGGAGTCAAAATAGATGTCATTGGTTGGTTTTGGGGTGCACTTAAATTCAAAGATAGAAAGGCAAACGGAAAAATCTACATCACAAGAGCAGGAATAATTCCCTTGTTGAGTTGGACTCCTCAGAGTAAGCTGAGGGTTAAACTAGATGCCAGCGCCGATGAATCAGTGATGAACATCGAGAGTGAAGTAATAAGAAAATGTATGAAGGACACAAAGAACTTTGAGGAAGTGATGAAGGGTGTTTTCAAGGAAGAAATCGGATGTCTGCGAGGATTTTACACATAACATCAAAATGAAGCCTGGATACACTCCTGTGGTACAAAAACTGCGCAACATCCCTCTTTCCATGGGAGAGGAAGTGAAGGAGGAGATGAAGAACCTAGAGGAACAGGGCATCATTGAGAGCATTTATGCGATTGAATGGGTGTCCCCTTTGGTTGTCCTAAGGAAGAAATCTGGGAAATTACGGATTTGTGTTGACATGCGGCAGTTAAATAAATGTGTAATCTGAGACAGACATCCACTCCCCAACTTTCAGGAGATAATCTCCACAATTGGTCCGTCGACACATTTCTCCACTCTTGATTTCTCTTGGGCTTATCACCAGGTCAAGTTACACTACAATCTAGGTGTACAATCTAGGTGTATGACAGCATTTATTACGTCAGATGGATTATACCAATACAAAAGGTTACCTTATGGACTCATATCTGCAGCATCTGTCTTTCAGAAGATGATGCATATGTTATTTGAAGGAGATCATGGGGTTATCTGTTTCCAAGATGACATTCTGGTACATGTTGTAGACCAAAGAACACATGATGAATGGCTACGACATGTGTGCAAGAAACTATATGATGCTGGCATGACTTTAAGTAAAGGAAAATGCAAGATGAATTGTCGTGAAATTGAATACTTGGGACATACTAGATCTACCGAAGGTGTGCGACCTAAGAAGCAACTATTAGATGCGATTGAGAATATGCCTAGGCCCAAATCTAAAGAGGAAGTACGTACCTTCATTGGCATGGCTGAGTACTACTCGAAATTCATGCGTGATTTTGCAATGCACACCATTCTACTTCGAGAACTACTGAAAAGGAAAACATTTACATGGGACACGGAATGTGAGGAGGAATTTGTGTGGATAAAACGACAATTGAATAAAGCACCGTCCTTGGGGAACTTCAAGAGTGGCGAGAAAACAATTATCACGACAGATGCCAGTAATGTGGGTCTGGGAACGGTTGTCCCACAGGAGATTGATGGCAAGGAGAGGTTGATCGCATTTGTATCTAGATTATTAAAAGGAGCAGAAAAATCATATGCAGCTATTGAAAAAGAAACATTGGACATTAAATGGGCTGCAGAGAAGTTTTGGAACTTTATCTGGGGTGTGAAAGTGGAGTTCCGCACGGATCACAAACCCCTAGTCCATGTCATAATGAGCAAAGGTTTGGATAATGTTTCAAATCGCATTAAAAGATGGGTCATACTCCTGCAAGAATATAATTGTGTGGTGAAGTATGTGCCGGGCACAAGAAATCGTGCTGCCGACTGTCTTTCAAGGCTTACCAATGTCTCTGAAGTGGACGATGATGAGGGAATGGAGTCTTGAGTTTGTGTTGAACATTGAAGATTTCTCCATATCAGAGAAAGAATGGGAAGAAGCAGAGGAGTCGGACAAAATGTTCATGGATTTAAAGCGGATCATCCTGAGTGGAAGGCCAATTATGAGGAAAATGGGCTGTCAGAATATTGGAAATTTGCAAATGAAATCAAGGTGGAGAATAACAGGATTATGAGAAGTGATAGAATTATTCCACCCACGAGTCTGCGCCAAAGAATTGTTGCCCTAGGCCATGAGGGGCACCAGGGCATAGTGAAGATGAAGCAAAGAATACGTGATGAATTCTGGTGGCCGGGATATGATCTGCAAATAGAGAGAGTTATAGGAGACTGTATCCTTTGCAAAGAGAGTGATAGGGGATGTGTGAATGAGAAGTATCCTATGGTAGTCACAAACATTCCAGATAACATTTGGGATGATATTGGTATGGATATACTAGGTCCGATTTACAGTGAGGGCAGACAACATTGTTTAGTAATCATTGATCTTTTGACTAGGTGGGTAGAGGTCATGATTAAACCATGCATGACTGCAAAAATGGTGGTTGAATTTCTAACAGAAGTTTGTGGAAGGGAAGGTTTGCCCAAAAGTATATTTAACGGACAATGGTGTCCAATTCCGTTCTAAGGAGATGCAGAAGTTCTGTGCAGAAAATTCCATTATACATAAAAGAAGTGCCATATATCACCCGCAAACTAACAGAGTGATTGAGCGTTTCAACAGGGTACTTAAAGATGCTCTGCAATGGTCTTGGGCCAATGGGGTGAGATGGGAAGAAGCAGTCAGACAAAAGATCAATGCACACCGTTTCACAGCACATTGCACGACAGGTCTGTCGCCATTTGAAATGAGTAGGGTTCGGAAAGCTAACACTAAGTTGACTCTATCATGGATGAAAAGAATGACTGTAGTGAAGAAAGATTTTGGGGATGCGTGTGAGAATATCAGGGCGATGCAATTGAAAAATAAGAGGGCCCATGACGGGTTCACAGAGAATGTTTTAAAAGAGACGCCTCTAATGGTTGGTGGATTAGTAAGGGTCAAACTTCCACCCGTTCTAAGGAATGGTCCGTGTAAGTGGTCAAAGCCTGTTGGTGGTGTTCAAGCACGCAGTGAGAGTGGAGGATGGAAGAGTTTGGAATTTGGAGAGAATACATGTTGTAAAAACACCCAATGTGAATGTACCAGTAACTGGTGGCTATGAAAATGTAGGAGGGAGTCGATCATAAGGGTTTGGATGATGTTGAGAAGCGTGGTATGGTTACAGTCAGTAAGAAGAATCTGTCAGAAATGTCCTTGCCAAAATCTAAAACAGATTTTTTACGCACGTCAAGGAGAGGAAGAGTCCTCTGATTCTCGCGTCATGAAAGATTGTGTGGGAACATTGACCATATGTAAATACTGTACAGTAGGAGTTAAGTTTATTTTGTCAAAAATAGGTTAAAGAAGGGGAGATGTGTACTATTGCTAACACTTGCACATAGTGAGTCAGTCGTCAGAGGAGCACGAGCGTGGAATGCAGACATGCTCGTGCGTAAACAGATGAGATTTGAAGGAGATTCAAAGGTTGATCTGTTGGCGGAGCTCAATACAGACTTATTTCTCCCTTTATGATAACCTATATTGTAATATACATATACAATAAATATATCGTATTACCCCATACTTTCTCCTTCTCGTCGTGCTTACAGCCACACTTCAATCTACTATCTCTTTTTAACCTCCATTGAGTGCAATGAAGACGATGAACGCTGGAGCTTCATATACTTATGGCTTATAAGAACAGCTCGACCATAATTCTTAAACTTCTGTGAATGCTCATGTTTCGAAACCTGTTACTAATGCTCATAGGGACTATACGTAGATGTGTTCCCCTAACTAATCCTTCCATTCGATGGGTTACTATTTGCAACGTAGGATGATGTCATAGCTGACGTACATCAAAGTATAAAGCCTTTGTGTACCTGAAATGTAACTGAGTGTGTGTGGTCTACAATTAGTTGTTGCCAGATTTCCCTACTTTATTGAGATGATAATAAAGTAGTACTTTGCCATATTATTTGAGTATCTTATTTAGGTCTAAGGTTATTTGTTATGTTAATTAATTCTGCTCATAGACATGCCCAAAAAATGCTACTGCACAAACGGATGTTCTAAACTGGTTCAGATGTACACTCACCTGCACTGTTTGCAATGGCACGAGTTATGTGAGCAAGGTGTCCTGTCTTTCAGGTTTACAGTGTATTGCTTCTCTCTGTGTAATAGAAACAACTTTGATAATGTATTTTGCTTCCTGACAGCAAATGACAGGCAAAATGCTTCCAGCATTCCCAGCCCCAGACTACACCTCCGATGTGGAGCCCGACTTGAGAGAGTTGGTGAGAGCACAGAATAAGAAAAAGAAAAAGTCTGGGGGATTCCAGTCCATGGGTAAGTGTTGAGGCAACAGTGAGTCTTTTTCTTTACACATCATGAAATGTGCAAACTGATCCGTGTACATAACTTTCACATGTGAGAATACTGGAAATAGAGGTGTTTGTCTGCTTGCCATCGACCAGGGTCCTTGAACCTAAACACTGAAAGAAATGTGAACGATTCCAAAGACCCCTCTCTGCAGAAGTACAGCAAACTATTACTAGTTCTTGTGCAAGGCCTATGGTACTAAAGGACAGATAGACTAACTCAATTTTCTCCCAAAATAACAGTACATGGACGCTCATGGTAAAATGTTATTCTCCAATTTTACTCCCCTGTCATTTATGGAGCAACACCTAATTAAATCAGCTTGAGCCTGTAGCGACTGTTGGCTTATGATATTTATAACATGCCTGTGCACAAGTGTTCTAGGCGTTACAAGACCAGGGGGAGGGGGGGAAGGGAAAACAAAGGGAGAACAAAATAACTATCTTACTAGGCCTTGTGTCATTCAGGTTGCGCAAGTGAGGGGAAGAGGGAATGGGAGAAGTGCCAGGGGAAGGGAGAAAGTGCAGTTAATTCAAAAGTGCAGCCAGCGGGTGGCTCATTAGTGCAGAGAGAAGGGATTGTAGGTTTGCAGATACAAACCCTTAAGTTCTTGGGAGCCCAGTGGTTGTATGAGGGAAACTGGACATGCAGGAGCCTGGGCCCCGAGTTCAGAGGGTGACCAGTGCACGGAGCAGGTGGTGCATCAGCAGGGGAGAGGAAGGGAGAAAGCGTAAGCAAAAAGGAAGGTCTTGAGTTGCTTCCGGAACCTGATGTGTTTCTGCTCAAGTTTGAGAGAGGCAAGGAGGCTGTTCCAGAGGGAGGCCCCAGCCAAGGAGATAAATCTGCCCCCAACTCTCTGCTTGGAGAAGCATCTGACCCTCAGAGAATTGGAGTTTGAGGTGGATGAGCGGAGAGCTCATGAAGGAAGATGTTTTGCAAGAGAAAGTTGGAGTTAGAACGGTTCCAGGCCCCAGAAAGCCTTGTGGGCGATGCAGGGGGTCTTGAACGGGATCCCTGCAGCCACGGGAGCCAGTAAAGAGATTTTTGAGCTGGAGAGATACGATCCCTGGGTTTGAGGCCAAGAACAAATCTTGCAGTCCTGCTCTGGATAAGTTGTAAAGGTCGAAGAGTAGAGGCAGGAATATTTAGGAAGAGGCTGTTGCAATAGTCCAGCCTAGAGAGGACCAGAGCCATGGAGACAGTGGGCTTCTGGGGGAAAGTGGGGGGAAAAGGAAGCAAGCATACCTCTGAGGGGTTGTAGCTGATGGTTTGCCTTCTTAGAGACGTCCGAGATGTGAAGAGAGGAGGAGAGGGTGGAGTTGAAGATGACACCAAGGTTCGTAGTCTCACAGGAAGGAGCAGGAAGAGGGCTGTTAGGCAAGATTGTGTGCAGTATCCTTTGGAAGACTACAGCAACCTTGACCTCCTGGCACTAGGAATTCAACCTTTGGTATAAGTTTGTACTACAAAGGTTGGTAATGTGGCTGAGTAGCCAGGCTCATCTCGACGGGTCAATGTGAGCAGTGGGGTTGTAACAGAGTTTCACAGTGACAGTTATTGAAATTAACACTTACACTCAAGGTTTCTTGATTTAAAACAATTATTTATTTCAGTCTGTTATAGAAGCCTTCTTCAGAAGGGAGCAAAACATGTAACACTTAAAGTACTCTTCAAAACACACTCTGTTTCTCTAAATCAGATGATACCCATTGGGATGGCACACACACTGCCTACACCCTCAGATGGCTTAAATAGCTAGGGCACTGTGGACATTGATTACTAGTACATTTAGCGCAATACTGAATTTAGTGTAAAGGATTAGATATGGGAATAAAAGGTTAACAAATTAATTCATAAACTGGTAGTACTTTTAAAACCCTCCAATGCAAAGTAAATTAACCCTTTCCTGGGGGAAAGGCAAAAGCACAACGTCGGAGGTAGAATATTCTCTCAGGGAGCCAGGACAGTCAATATTACTTGAACAAAGTCTAGGGGAGCTGAAGATCCTCTTTCCAGGTAAGTAAATGTCATGAACAATGTTTTAGAAAAGTTTGTAGAAATAAGATTCACTTGAAGGGCCGCAAGCTGGGAGGCTTGTTGGGGGGGAAAAGCTGCAAGGAACTCTGCAATTGCAACCAAGACCAGTCTCAACTGAGAACAAGTAAGGCTACACAATAAGAGTTAAGTCCTCTTAGGTTTACAGTAACTTTGGTCAGAAGAAATGGTATCGGCTGGCTTCTGTTCCTGTGTCGATCTGCAGGTCCTGTTGTTCCTGGGCCTCAGTCTTGGGGTCAAGAGGGAGGACGTCTGGGGACTCCTGCAACACAATGGGAAGGTCGGCGGCAGCAATGGGCAAACTTCAATTCAGCGGCACTTCACGGTCTATAGCAAATCGCAACACCACGGTTCTCTGATACCACCTCAGAATTTCCTCACATCTGGGGTCCAGCACTCTTGAGGTGGCTTGGGCTTGGTCAGTCTGGTTTCAGGGAAGTCCGGAGGATCTTCCTAGCTCTCGGGGTCCGACTTAAAAATAATTTACTAGATCTGGTGTTCCTCTCCCAGGCCCTTTGGTTCCAGCAGCAGCAGTGGAAGTACAGCCAACTCAGAGAGGATGTCCAGACGAGTTCACTTTGGGGTTGATTGGTCCCTCCAAACCAAGGGCAGAAGTCTTCCTTGCAAGGCTTCCCTAGTCGAAATGAATTTGAAGCTTCAGCACAGCAGCAGGGCTTCACCGGGCAAACCAACGGTCCAGGAGTTGCAGAAGGCATCTTTTCCAAGTTCTTCATTGAATTCCTTCAGCCAGTGGTTGACTCTGCCTTCCAAGCCAAAAAGTCTCGCCTTTTATGCAGGTTTCTCCCATTCATTCCATACTGGCTGTCAATTGCAGAGAAGGGTAGCTGTCCTATATAACCATATGGTAAGATAGTGTGGGCTGAGTTTAGAAAGTTACAACATGTAAGTAAAGTCAATTTCACTTTACTGCTCTTGGCAACAGTAGTTTCACCAAGAGAAGGTAGTTAAACCTTTGGGATATCTAAAAGACTTCCCTGTGCCACTGCACTCAAGGTGCTGTGTGTCACAATGCAAAGATGATTCCTATGGAGTTTGTCAGACTCCAAAGTCAAAAGAAACAGAGTCCAAATCACAGAAAAATGCATGAGTGGGGAAAAAGGTCTCGCTGTTTCCATCTTAGAAATTAAAAAGTCCTAAAGTCCAGCAAAAGAGCTGGGTCTCTAAGGTAGAAGGGGAATAGCACATTTCTGAGACTTCTCCCTAACAAGGGCCCAGAATTGGGGGGTTGGGGTGGACTGACTCCACACCTGTTGGGGATTGTTTTAAAAACAGAATGGAAGCGTGTGGGCAGATTGCTTTACAGGTAAGGGGCTCCAACCTCTGAATGGGATGGCAAGGGGGATATTCCCCCATCAGCATCTTGGTCAAAAGGGTTCCTCTCTTCCATTTTAGATTTGTTTTTGTGGAGAATTGGTTGATGGACAATTGCTCTTGTTTTGAAGTGCAAAAACCAAACTGAGATGAGTGACCATTCTTTGCTGATAGCTTACTTTGAGTAATTGGAAATTGCTAAAGGTAGCATTGCTACAAATTTGGGACAGAAGGCAGTTATCCCGAACAATCTGGGCAACCGCCTATGCTGGACAACCGCATATGATAACTAAAGAAAATGTTACTTAACTACTGATGGCTTCAGCCTCGCACTGAAAATGTAACCCAAGTACTGATTTTGAACTGAGCCTTGTGCTGAAAATGCTATTGATTATGACCTCAGCCTCGTGCTGAAAATGTAACCTACCTGCAACTACATCTTGTAACATAATTTCTACTGTAATTGGCGCCTAGATGCCTCAGGGTTTTGTGTGCTGCTATAAATCCAAACAATAGTCATTGAAATACTTCTCGAAGCAACTGCAGGGATGTCCAAATACGAAATGCAGACGAAATTCTGTTTAAAATTTGGAGTGCTTCGTGGAAGGAGTAATTTTCACTAACGTCCCGAAGGATGGCAACAGGAAGCTGCGCTCTTCTCCCCATTCCACACACACACATAATATGGAGGTGGTCAATAGAAAAAGAATACTTGGACGCCTACTCAGGCGGATTAAAAATAACATATTTTTTTTTTTTTTTTTTTTGTCTGAGCCCTCTAAAGAGGTGAATATGAAGAAAGAAAATCGGGGATACAAAAACTGGTTACGGTCGAGAGCCTGTCTCCTACAATTTCACTGTGAAACAATGCTAGCGGCATTGGTCCGTAGTAATTCAAAATCTTTCTGGTCCCTGTTCAACGCTATGGGAAATACTCAAGGTGGCAGGCTTGTGAATGCTGTAACAGAGGAGGCCTGCGTACAACACTTTGAAACACTCTATGCCCTGCCCCAACTAGGGGTGTCACGGTATTAGTTTTATGACGGTACGATAACCTTCTTGCCAAATGACGGTATATCATGGTTATCGCAGTATAGCAGGTGGAGTTAACTAATCTTAACAAATATTTTCTAAAAGGTCATACATTGTCAGATTTATCATCACAAACAAAACCAGGCACCCAGGGCCAGAATTGGGCTTTTCAACATACTTTCCACTGAAATGCCACCCCTTGCTTCCACCAAACACAAACAAACGTGTGAAGATGAGGAGGGGTGTGGGGGGTGAACCCTGCTGCGACTGCCAAAGCAAACTGAATAGCTTTTCTTAAGTGGTCATTTAGGCTTTTAGCTCCCCCCACTGGCTAATGGTGAAGATGAACATGTTGCCATCTTGATAACCTACATACCACAGATCAATGGAGGCTGATGGTAGTATACGCTTGTCCGCATACACACATGCACTCTCTCTTTATGTTACAGCCTTTAGTTTACTTGCGGGCCAAAAATTGTTCAGTAATCACGGACATGTTACCCTTTGGTATGGCAGCAGGGAATACCCATAGAGATGTGTGAATTTCGCAGTGTGACTTATTATATGTAAATTCAATAATAAAGCCAGGGAAATCCCCCATTGCCATATGTTTAGAGAACATTATCCATTATAAATATATAAACCCCAAAGCCGCCAACCCAAAGTAAACCCTTTTCCTTCTTGGCACTGTATCTATTCTTCCTATTGCTAACATATTGATTTTGTGTCAGGCACGTGTGGTTTATGGAATGGCATTAAAAACTGCTCCAACTGAAACTACTTGGCAGATGGCACATCCAACAGTGCAAGACCAAGACTGTGCAGCACTTGCTTGCTGCAGCCTTTCCCAATCAGATTGAAAAGCACACTTAACGGTATAAACGGTATACCGGTATAAACAATGTGACGGTTATTATTGTTCAATTAAGTGGTTTACGGTATCTTAAACGGTATACCGTAATACCGTTACATCCCTAGCCCCAACAGCAGGTCACTACTGGGACAAGTGGAGAAGATATTTATGGCCCTCAGTTTGTTATAGGCCTCGCTCAGTCCAAAATAATTGACTTAATTGGGAGAAACGGCAATTCACGGGCCCCTGGCCCGAAAGGGCTCTCGAACAGACTCTTTAAAATAAATCTGTTACTTTGGGCAGATATCCTCTATTCTCAGATATTATAAAATCTGAGCAGTTTCCACCTACTTGGGGTAGCGCCCACATTATACCTATATATGAGGGATGAGAGAGCTAACCAATCGCAATTCTGGATGCAGACTAATCTCCTGTCTCCTGTTGGAACAGCCTGAGTCCTGGGCTACTAGACAGAATTTAATATTCAAATGGAAAACTGGATTCAGGAAGGGGGTGAGTACCCAATTGAATGGTATGGTACTTAAATGCATTCAGTATCAGTCAAAAGGGAGCAACCCAGTGTATTTCGCCTCCATTGATCTTGCTGCCACTTTTAACTCAGTGGACTGGGTGTTGCTGTGGCGTAAGCTACAGCAGTGTGGGTATTCCTCCAGGTCTCCTAAGATTGTCGCTCTCTTTGGCCACTCCACTATAATAGTTAGCCTAAATCAACAAGGCACTCTCACGCCCAATAAGAACTCAGAGCTGTGAGGCAGGGCTGTGCTTTAGCCCCCTGCCTCTAAGTTGTATATGGCAGACCTAAAACAATACTTAGTCTGAGGCTTTGGCAACTCCAAAAGTATCTGTTCTAAGGCCTTTATGAACGGGTTATGCAGATGACTGACTAATCTTTGATAATACCCTGATCGCTCTCCAGTGTGTGTTGAATGGCTTCTCTGCCTTTGTTACTGCCAATTCATTGTCCATCAATCCCGCAAAAACAAAGGTAATGCAAATATCAAGCTCTCAGCAGGGTTCCATTCAATTGGTATGTTGAAATGGGGGTAGTGGCAGGGATTGGCTCTTGTTTATCTTGGCTTTATGATACGTTCCAGACCCTCTAACTTCTATTCAGTCATGGCTGTACACCAAGGCCACTAAGTTGGCGATTCAACTACAAAGGGTGGATTCAAAATGTGTCGAGTTCTCTTTATTGCCCTGTTTGTTTGTTTTTTAGGGCAAAATTGTCCCGAAAGTTCTGTACGGGATTGAATTTTAGGATTCAGCACTGATGGATTTCTCCAAACCATGGCCTCCAAGTAGGTAAAGTAGAGTCCTTATTCTTCCATCCTCTACTCCGCATTCAATTATTCGATATGAGCTGGGCAATATCTCTTTGAAGGCTATAGCCTTTTGGTGCTATTTATTATTCGACAGGAAGATGTTCGAACCATCAATTAATTCCCTGATGCTCCATTTCAGAGAAGCATGTGAGCTTGGTGGACTCCGAGCTCTATCTGAAATAAAGACTGCCCCTAATGTTAGCAGACGTGGGTTGTTCTTCCACAGATCTAACTGGTAACCCAGAGAAAGTCGAGAAGGCTTTGTATATGGCAGACTGGGCTAAAACAAGGTATTTTGGCCCCATATCTAAGGTTCTATTCTAACAGAGTAGTCCATTCTACCTTCTTGAGATTCCATTTGAACTTGATCCGGACAAACAAAACATTGTTAAGATTTGGTTTGATTAAAGAAGAGGCTGTGTTTTTGTAGATTTTTGTAAAGACGGTAAACTGAGAGAAACGGCTAAGCATTTGTTAATGTGCGAAGCCTTGAAGCAGTTAGGAGAGAGTGTTTTATTTGTTTATTCAAGATCATTTTTGATCAGTGTATCATATGTGGAATTATTGTTTATCAGGATCAACAGTGCACATTGTAAATGCGGTTTGCGGTTTCCTCTTTCATTGATTCTACCGTGATTGAGCGTGATTCATAATAATGATTAGGTATTATATTTTAAGCTCCATTCTGGGTAGTTTATGTATGATTTTAGTTTTTTTTGTTCATGCTGTCTCCACCCCATTCCCCCCTTTCTATCTGTATAATATCTTGATTAAGTATATCTGTAATGTTAAAAGTTGAATTGATGTTTAACCAATAAAACAAAAAATAAATACAAAATAAATGAAATGATTAAGGTGCACATTGTTAAGATGGGAATTTATAAGGATATTAAACCAAATAAATCTTTATACACCTATACGGTTTTGTGTGAGGGATTTAAAATGGGGTTTACCCAAAGTTATATCTGTGTATTATCGGAAAACAAAATAAGATTATTCTTTTTAAACTTCAGGATGGGGATACTTTCATTAATGGGATACGGAGGGGCCTGGAATATTTATTTTATTTTTTTTTTTACTGCTATTCAAGTTCATATTTTTACTATCAATCACTGAGAAATGGGAGAGGGTGATTGATCAGCGTGAAACCTGATCCAAAGTGGCAGGAATCCACGGATATAAGATATTTTATAAAGGTCAATGTAATTAACTTTGTACTGCTCCCTTTACACATTTTTGGGGCGGGATAAGGGGAGTCCAGGAAATGCTGGACAAGTTGAAATTGTAACATTTTAGAATTTTCTTATGACCTGGTTTGTATTTAAACTGACAACATTGTTATAAGTAATCCAGTGCCATATGCAAATTCCCTTCATCTGTTGTACCAAAGACATGAAATTAATACTAAGCTAAGATGTGGCACTAGACACAACATTCAGACAAACAGACGTATATTTGGGGAGTATACCAGCTCTGTTCTTAGAAGTATTTAATTATGAAACATTCCATAAATAATTACTCTTCGCCTACCCGTTTCAACAAGAGCCTAGTACGACACTCGCCTGCAACATGTGGTTCTGTTTAAAACGTTATCAAACAAATGTTAGATCAAAACTGATATTCTAGGATCCTAAATCTTAGTGCAGGGAAATGGAGGTGTAGCAGCAGGGATAGATTTGTCACATTTGAAACAGCCCATGGTCCCTGAACCCTAGATATAGTGAAGAAGAGCTGTTAAGGCCAAAGACACTAATCTGTGGCCTATTGCAGCTTTGTGTGAGACCTGTAAAATGGAATCCTCTTGTCCAACATCCCTGAGATGGAGGGAAGGAAAGTTGTATGCTATACATATAGAAGCTGAACAACTATCGACGTTGCTAAATTCAGTAGAGCTTTGTGTGAGATCTGTAAGGGAGAGTTCCTCGACCCTGGCATAAAGGGAAGAATTTGTGTAGGGTACTCTTCAGATAGCTCACCAATCGCTCCAGCCAACCCTTCTTCCCCTGAACCCGATCTGTCACACCCTTGGATTATCCCCTAAGCACAGCGCTACATTGCTTCCTAGCAAGTCTGTGCATATAAACCACATACATGTTGTGGTAAGTCTGAATCGGGAGACAGACAAGGTGGCAGTTTGTGTGACTGGTCTGTTTATTCAAAAGACTCTCACCCCTAGCAGTCTAGGCCTTATTCTAAAGAAAAGGAAGAAGCCAAACAATTTGTGATGAATCTTCAGATGTCTTCCCTAGGGGGAACCCCTTCCCATGAACCCATGGTGGTGAGGCTGTTACTTAATAGTCCCCACTGGGCTGTGTGGTACTCAGCGCGAGGATCTCATGGGGAGGGAGAACCCCCTCGCCCCCATGGGACTAGGGACAATTCTTCGTGGAGAACACGGTATGTCCAAAATGCACCCCATCCCCCCCTCATCCTCATTTTGTGGGTACAGTACACTAGTCTCGCACACTTCCATATACTTGTGTAAAGTAGATAGTACAATCTTTGTGAAAACCACAGAGACAAGGAAGACGTGTGCTGGAAAACTGGGATGAGGAAGGGCCCAGTAAACCCAATAAGGAGTGATGATACTTATAATGGGATGAACATGATGTGCGAAGCCATGAAGAGTGCCCTGCCGAACCACAGTAAGCCTCCCAGTCTATATGGACATTGTGCAAGCATAAACACTGAGGAGGGACTCCTGACCGGGTCGAGCCCTCCCTGGAGGAACTGGGAGAGCCAGCACGATCCAGGAAAGAGGAAGAAGGCAGTCCGAGACACTGAGGTAGGAGCAAGACGGTCCAGAGCTGGTCCATAGAGGAGGGACCAATCGGCAAGCCAGGAAAGGAAAGCTCCTGGCGTTCCTGAGAATCGGGGAAGTGCAGAAAGGTAGAGCCACACTGCCCGAAGGAGAATTATCGATGTGGAGCTGCCGCAAACCAAAGAAGGACCACGATGGCCGGAAAGCTCTGCAGCTGGCAGTAGGCACCAACAAAGACCTGTAACCGTCCCAGGCCACCAGAAAAGGTATGCAAGTTGCCGGGAAGGTGCTGGGTCCCTAAGAAGGAGGTGGAAAGCCAAGAGGGGAGAGAGAAGAGAAGCCGAGAATACAGGATCTGGGACCCTGAGAGAGGGAAAGGAATTCTGTAACACTTTTGCGCTGCACAATACTACTTGGCAGGAGAGTGAACCAAGTCCATCAGTGAAACCAAGCAAGAAAGGCGAGTCTGGGACCCATACGGTTAAGTATTTAAGATTTTGTGGAGAAATATTAAGGGGGTCTGGACCCCAAACATTTGCGACACCAAGAGAGGGTCTAGGACCCAAGAGAAGAAAGAGGAAGAAGTTGGACAAAGCCTATACCTGGCTAGATAGTGAACCAGGTGTAGGGGAATCCCGGAAAAGGGAAAGGTGCATCTTTCTCATGGCAGTACCTGGCAGGGGAGTACACCATGTCTGCCCTAAACAAATCAGTGAGTGGGGCTTGACAACACAAATAAAGCCTGAGAAAGGCCAGGGGAGGGGAATTGTCCCACCCTGGTGCTTGTGGACATTGTGTGAGAAACTAAGGGAATGGGGTCATTTCCTTTGCATTGTGAGAAGCCCAAGAAAGACCAAGGGAATGGAGTTATTCCCCCTGACACTGGGAATTGCGTGGTAAAGGCCAGGAGAAGGAAATCGTTCATCTTGGTGCAGATAGAAGTATTGAGAAACCTGAGTGAGACACCCCTTCACCCAAACATCGTGGAGATACCAGACTTTTTTTCCACATGCGTTGGTAGAGTGCCAAGCCAAGAAAGCTTGATTTTGATCTGATTTTTTTTTTTTTAATAAAAGGACCTTTCCTTTTCACCACCCGAAGGTGAACTATGGTTTATCATCCAGAAGAAGGGAGCCATTCTTCTGGACCAAGAAGATCACCACTTTATTTAGTTTGATTTAGAGTGTAAGGGAACGAAATAGTTTTTTTGACACATGACGGTGTACTACTTGTTTTGGACGGACATCCTGACAGAATCCTTAGTATTTGGTTGCGGCAGGGAAACCCCTCTTAGTAATAGGGTCAGGAAGGGTTTTCTCTCTTTTTAATTTTTTATTACATAATCTAAATCTATAGCCAAAAGAATGCCACCTGTGTGTCAGACTCTTACTTCTACACCCTTACAAATTGCTTGTCGGGATGTTCAATAAAATAAGATTGGCCTGTTGTCCAGGAAACCTAGCCTACCCCAACTGCGAATACAGAAAAGAAACCAACAAACTGAAACAAAACGATGGCTTCTTGTCCCATAGATTCAACAGCAGTTGGGTCGGACCCCCTGTTCTATCCTTTCTTCACAAGGGGGAGGAGAGGAGATCCTTGGCACCTTGGTTCAGTCAATACAATGGTCTCTTTCACCTCCGCTGTATTGGATAGAGAGTTCTCTTTAAGTCGGTGTCCCATCTTCTCTGGCTTTTGGCAAGGTTTTATACTTTGTACCAGTTCTGGGTGTCTAACTCTCTTGTATAGGTAAATTTGGTTCCCGGTCGTCTCTGGGTTTCATATCAAAAAGATTCCAGCCGTGTCCTTTACAATCTTGCTGGTGGTTACTCCTCCCTGAGGCCTTGGGTTTTCCTCCCCATGTTGGGGTGTCTGTCTCTGGCCCACCTTAGGGCCGAGTGTCTTTTGCCCCATCTTGGGATAATTTGGCTCTCACCCGATCTTTGGGTCTTCTGGCTTCCACCCTGTCTTGGGGTCTTCTGCGACCATACCACCCACCTTCTGACTATCCCAAGCTACTGCTTACCTTTTCTGATACAGGCAGTGCTCCTCTGGTTGGACCTGCCGATGAGGTAGAGGGGTTTTGTCTGGTCATTCTTAATTTCATTGGAGCAGGTGCTCCTTTCCTGCCAGGTTCTACTGGGTTCTCGGTGGCTCCACGATTCCTCTTGGTCCGGTGACTCCAGCTGCTTCCACTGGACCAATTGCCCTGGTATGTTTCTTCTCTGCTGCCACTCGTCGGCCCAAGTTTTCTGTGGGTTACTCTGTGGTTACAAGCACCTCATCTGGTGTGGTGGTCTACCTGCAAGCCACGCTTCCCAGGAACATTCTCCTGTTTGGCTCCAAAGGTCTCTTTCCAGCCTTAAAACAGCGCTGTTGGGCTCTTCTATTCTGTGTGGTGAGGGAGGGCTTATGACTTGTTTTCTCAGTCAGTTGGAGTATGGTGTCTAAAGAGGGTCAGAAACCACATCACCCTCAGAGACATGTCTTGAAAACTCAGTACATTTCTCAATCCCTGTGTAACATGGGGGAATCTTGATACAAGGATATAATACTTATCCCTATCTAGGGATTGCCTATCCTCCAATAGGATCCTGCTTTCCCTGTCCCATAGGGTTTGTTTTAGCATCCTCACCTCCATAGATAGTCCCAAAGGGGCTCCCCGTTGGGGAGAGGGACACATTTCCTGGATTTGTATCAATACATGCATACCATATTTGCAGTAGAAGTCAAACACTGTAATCCTTGTCATATGTGGGAGAGCTTTACATTAACTGTGTGAAGCAGAGCATTTGGGAACATGAAACTAAGGATAAAGAACAATTACTGTTTTGTGTGATTATCCCAAGACGGAGAACAAAAACTCTGTGTATGACACGTACAACTAGGATTTAGACTACATTCTTAGCTATGTTTGTCACAGGTAAAGCAGAAATTGATAGACCCTGAGCAGGATTGCGAGAGCACTTTGTGACGTGTTGGCCAGCTCGAATATTGTGTAATGATCATTCCAGAATTCAGATGCATAGGAATTACACATGTAGGTGAGCTTTCCCTTTGCGAGATCAGATTGCACATTCAATTTATTACATTTACTCGGTTCTGTTTCTTAGGTCTGAGCTTCCCTGTGTACAAAGGTGTGATGAAGAAAGGGTACAAAGTGCCAACACCCATCCAGAGGAAGGTAAGAACAGTTTCTCTTTCTGTAGGAACAGTATAATGGTGAAAATTTGTACCATGATCATGAACATAATGTGCCACTTTTTCAGAGGTTTTGTGGTCTATGGGGATTTTAATGTCTGGAAAGAGAGGGCACGTGTACTCTTAAGTGTGGATGTTTCTGCAGTTTGTTAGAGCAGTGCTGCTGTAGGTGGTTGCATGTGGTGCTCTGTTTCTTTGTTTACTCATTCAAAATAGTTCTATTTTCACTGATTTCTCATCTATTGAGGTGGCATGGCGAACAGGATGCTTATAATTCACCAAGGATGCTCATTGGTACCATGCAACATGTGCATCAAAGTGACACTGAGCCCCATCGTAAGGACTTGATGGGCGAATAATAGGAGCAAGCTGTGTTCACACTTTCTCTCTTTACTGGTATGTCCAGTGGCTTTTGCTGTCCTACACCCGCTTCATTCATTGAATCGTGAATATGGATATCTCTCACCTGCTTCAAGGATTGGACTGGTTTTGGCAATGAGAACTGAAAGCACTTCAGAAATGTGTATGTAAACAGTTCACAGAACAGTAAGTGATCCCTGACTGATGTGTTGAGCAAATCGTTTTTGAAGGTTCAAAGGTAGATTTTTAAATAGATGATCATCAAAATCGCATATAGCTTGAGTTATCTGTTTCTGGACATAGAGCCTTGGGACCGGAAGGCCTATCAAATTTGTATTTTATTTGTAATGTATATAGCGCATTACGCCAAAGCGCTGAACATAATACACTTACAGTACAATCAGAGTAAAATCACAAGCTGTACAAATTTGTCTTAAGACTGAAGGTTATTTTTAAGAGAAGTATGAAATGAAGAATGAGAAGTAATAGACCGAAAGAGAGGAGAGTTCCAGCGGTATGGGACAAGCAACAAAGAATGAAACAGTGACTGAGCACAAGGGCAACTGAGGAATTGAGTCTGATAATGTAAAGCGCAAGAGGGTTTATGAAGACAGACAAGAGATGAAGGATAGAGGCACCAGACCTTAGAGATTTAAAAACAATAGAAAGAAAATGTAGGGTATGAGTGAAAAGATGGCCAACAAGGAGAGGATACTGGCAGTGAAATAGAATCACAGGGAGAAAGTAAATACATAAATGCATGGAAGCATTAAAGATGGGCTTTAGTGAAGCCAGACGAGAAACGGGGAGACCAAAAAGTAGAGCAATAAAATAAGTGAACAAATAAGGGAAGAAATCAAAAGCTTAGTGGCATTAAACATAACAAAAGGACAAGCTTTCCAAATATTAAAAAGGTGATAACGGCATGAGCGAGATATGGTCAACATAGATCAGTATCAAGGTAAAGACCAAGATTACGAGAGAATTCGAAGAAGAGAAAGTGGAAAAGAGACAGGAGAAGGAGGAGGAACAGTGTTAGCAGAGAAAAAGAACTTTTGCTTTGGTTGAATTCAAAAGAAGAAAATGACCAGACATCCAAGCTTTGATGGCTGTAAGACAGGAAGCTAGTTTGTCATGAATAAAAGATGCAAAAGAAGTGAAAGACAGGAAAAGTTGGGTCTCGTCTGCATAGAAATGTAGTGAGATATCGATATCCGCTAAGGGAGAAGTGTAAAGAGAAAAGTTCCAAGAATAGAAGCTTGACGTATGCCATGAAGAAGAGGTGACATCCCAGCCTAAGTTACCGAGTATGTGCGATTAGCTAAATAGGAACGAAACCAAGATAAAACAGACCTGGAAAAAAACAAAAGAAAAAAGAGAAGTTAGAAGTAAAGTCAGAACCACTGTGTCGAAAGCAGCAGACAAATCCAATAAAATAAAGAGGAGAGTTTAGAATAACGAGCAGAACAAACCAAAAGTAGAGCTGTTTCTGTAGAGTGAAAAGGACAGAAATCTGACTCATCACGAGGAAGAATAGAATTCAGTGACACAAATGGAAACTTGATAATAAGCAAGGTGTTCAAGCATTTTAGAAAGGAAGAAGTGTAATTGGGAGAAAGTAGCCAGTAGAGAAGTTATCTAAAAGAGGTTTTTTTCAAAATAGGAAGAATTGTGGTGTGCTTAAAAGATGGAAAGGTGAAAGTGGTAAGAGAAATGGTAAAAAGAGCAGCAAGTTAAGAGATCGGGGATGGATAGACTTTTGGTATAAGTGACGAAGGAGTAGGATCCAAGGGAGAAGCTGTGGGATGAGCACGAGCTAGAATAGCCAAAGTATCAGAATTGGCGAAATCGTTGAAATGGAGGAAGATGTATAAGAAGAAGACCGAAAGATGGCAACTCGAAGAGTGGCCACTTTTGTGGAAAAATGGGAAGCGAAGTATGCAGCAGTTATAGTAGAGTTAAGAGAACAGTTTGGGGATGGAGGAGAAATAAGACGAGAAAGTGATTGAAACAGCCGCCGGAGGTGAGCAGATTAAGCGCACAGAATATCAGAGTAATATGAATGTCTAGCTGTCAAAAGAGCCTAGTCATAAAGTGCATAATAGGAAGAAAGATCAGAAGCAAAGTTTTGCACCAACTTCTTTGAAGGCGGCGAAGAACGTGCTACATTAAGCAAAGATGAGAGGTGAGCCACGGCTGAGGTGGCTTCCGAGAAGGAGAAAAAGAAGGTGGTATGAAGAGTCAAGAGAAAAAGAAAGCAAAGAAGAAAGGGCAGAAGCTGCATCATCAGCAGAGCAGCAAACAAAGAATGGGAAGGAAAATTGGCAAAGCGCAAGGTAAGGCAAACAGAAGTGTTTTTACTGGCGGGGCGAGGTCCTGACATGGGTCCGGGGACGCGCACGTCCACTACGAAGCAGCCTGTCTCCGGCGACTAACTATTTTCACATGTTAAGGTCTAACATGGCTATGCCACCTTTTGGGTCTACTATTTTGTTAAGCCTTACTGGCTGCACTACTGTTCGTCTTTAACTTTCTATGCTACAGTTGGAAGTTCTCATTGTGATCCCTGATGTTGCATGAGATGAGGATTGGGGGATACACCGTCAAGTTGGGGTGGATGGTGTGGGGCAGGGGGTTAAAAAATGTAAATGTTGGATGGTCATGGGGGGGGAGCAGTATCCTGTAGGGCACTGTTGGGTGCTTTGAGTCTTAGTCTGCATATGGCAGGTGACAGAATGGGCAGGGGTGGGCTTCCACTGAGGCTACTATCTTGGAACGTCTGTAGTTTGAATAACCCAGTCAAAGCCAGGACGATCCTTGCATGTGTATGGTCACAGGCCTGGGATTTTAATGCTCCAGGAGATGCACGCATTGGGGAGAGTGCATGAGACATTAGCATGTCACTGGGGCCCTCTGCGGTTATATACAGACTACTCCTTCCAATCAAGGGGCGTCCTTACTCTTATACATCATTCTCTGGGGTTCAGGGTCTCCAGAAGTAGTGTTGACCCAATGGGCCCTATGTTATTCTATGGGGTTATCTGGCTGGTAGCCTGTTTGGTTTGGCAAACGCTTATGGGCCGAATGTGGATGACCCAGTTTTATCATCAAATAGCGGGTGAGATAGACGGGTATATGTGATTTTTGGGGGGAGTGATTTCAATACAATCCTGGACCATTGCCTTGGCAGAACAAAAGCCACCCCCCCGGCCGATGTCTAGAGCTGGTCAGCCTCTGCACCATCTGTTATATGTGCTGCTGGCGGATGCTTCGCACACACTACATCTGCAGGAGAAGGAATTCACCTTCTATTCATCGGTCCATGACTCAGGATCCCGCATTGATGTTTGGTTACTTAACCCAGAGTTGCTCTTGATGATCTGGGATTGTGATATGTACCCACACGCTCACTGACCACTCCCTGGTGGCCTTATCCATGATGCTTGAGTAATGCCCCAGGCCTTGTTCTCTTTGGCGGATGCCCCCCGTCCCCCCGGCAGTGATGAAGGACCTGAGTTTACTTGCATGATTGCATGTTGACATAGCTGAATTCTTTAAGCTAAATGCAGGATCTGTGCCATTACAAACGACACTGACAGTTGTTTAAGGTATGGAATAGGGGGATCTTTAGATCAGCCTCTAAGGTGGCTCTCAGAAAAATTAGGAAGGAGTTAAACGTGGTAGAGGGCAGGCTGAGACACCTTGAGAACGAGCATGGTAGGACACAAGATGGGGCTGTGCTGGGTTGGATTCAGGATTTGTTGGCACAATTTAAGGAACTGGCTGATTGTGTGTGCCTAAGATAAGTATGGGAATAAGAGCCCCCCTTTTTTTTTTTTTTTGCTTTCGCGGGGTGTATCTCATGAGGCACCGAACTTGGCACATATATAGAAGACATAGGCTACCCCTCCCTTCTCACTTTGAGGTATGTGTAATGCACCACACAGTAACGGGCTACAAAGTTCGTCTGTCTTTTAGTAGCAGATCATTGACTCCTATCATTAAAAAATATAAGAATTTATTTATCATCAGAAAACAAATAAAAAAAAAATACCTTTTTAAAACAGGTCAAAGTCACAACAGTTACAAAAGTTTGGAGCACCTATAAGTTCCAGTCTATAACTCGTATAGCACTTGTATAGATTGGCCAAACAAACAGTATGGTGAGGTTAGTGTGCAGTGACTTAGTGTGTTTTGTTCTAATACACTTTTAAAGTCGACACTGTTGGTGTTTCCAGCATGAGCGATATCTGCACAACAATTAATCAACTTTCATATCAGTTGCTTCTCTCATGCTTTCCTCAGGACTGGTAGACAAAGTTTTTGGTGTAGCATAGGTATCCAAACCACTCTGGGTCAATTTCTAAAAATAACAATAAAGATACTGACACATTGTGTATCTGCCTGGTTCTCTACACTTAGAGCCTTGTGTTTTTAGATGCTTCACATACCTGCAATGACACTTTTTATGTGTTGGGCTATTTTCTTTCACAAGATGTCATTAATACAACACTGACTGGGATGTCACAGGTTCTGATCACTGTGAACAAGAAAAGGAGATATTTGCCTTTTCTTTTTCTGCACACAAATGTACTAGATATCATTATGTGCTTATTACTGTTGCCTACCTTCAGCAATGGTGGGCCTTATTCATTCTGGAAATTTGACGGTTTGCTTACATCATCGACGTTGCTTTGTGAAGAAAAACTGTAGATGGCTATATTATCTATAACGCACCAATATGCTCGGAGAACGGTGTTAACCGAATCGAAGCTGCCAGCAGTACTGCACAGCTCCCTTGCTCTTTTCCTAACTTTATCCTACTGACACGCCTAACCTACCACCCTTTATTTCAGGTTCGCCAGAGAGCCAGGGGACCACATCGGCAGTAATTGTGCCCGGTACAAATATCCTTTAACATTAACATTCATATGTCCAAAGTTTGTCTTTCAGAGGAATGTAGATTTACGGCAGGGACTTCTGGAGAATGCTGAGGTCCCAATGGAGGTCTCTGAAGATAACCAGAGGAAATCAGCAAAGTCGTTCAAAGACAAGTAATGTAATGCTGGCAAGTAAGACTATAGATGAAAAGGCTGATCGAAGCAGGTAGGTTCAGAGAGGAACCAAAAAGGCTGAACAAAAGAACAGAAAGAGGCAGGAGGGAGAAGGGCAGTACCACAGGGCAAGGGGAATCAAGAAAGAACTTGGGGAAGGAAGGCAGGGTCTCAGAAGGAAGGCAAGGAGAGCAAGGCAAGGTATGCTTGATTCCTGGAGTGCAACACAAGGTCAAGAACCAAACACGTTAAGACACGAGGAACCAGGTACTGCAGGAAGTTCTTATAGCACGGGCACCACAACAAGGCTTGGACCGCAAGCCGTTGTTGCCAATCACTCTGTTCATGCGTGGAGCGAGTAACACAGCAGTCCACGCATGCGCAGTGGGACCTCCATGGCTGCACCCGAGGAATGCCGCGACCACGCCGAGCGAAGCCGGGGAAAGTGCCAGGGCAGGTGGAGACACCATAATCTAGTCAGGAGCGAAGGCGCCAGAAGTCACGAGAAGGGAGACCCCCCCCCAATGTAAGTGGCCCCCATCCTGGCCACCAGAATTGTCTGGCGATCTGTTCCTGGGTCACTTTCACAGCAGTGTCCTCTGATTGCTTTATTGCCACACGAAGGTCAGCCGTTGGTACATACAAACATTACAAGTAGAACAGTAGATCATCGCTCTCGCTGATGCCATTCCTCCCCAACAAAGTAGTCCTAGCAGGATTGGTCAAGGTATTGTTTGTGAGCGATAACTGTGTCTTCTCATATTCCAAAGACCGGGATGATGCATCTGCTTTCCGATTCTGGACACCTGGAACATAGGAGATGGTAAAATCAAAATGAGAAAAGAAAAAGGCCCACCGAGCCTGTCTGGTGTTCCGGCATTGAAGGGAGCGCAAAAACTGGAGATTCCTGTGATGGTATGGACTTCCACAGAGAACCGACCACCCGGGAGATGATGCCTCCATTCCTCAAAATCGGCCTTGATTGCCAGTAGTTCTTTCACAATTACAATATAATTTTGTCTCTCAGAGTCGGTTTTCGAGACAAATGGGTGACAAGATGCTCAATTCCGGAAGTTGGCTCCTTTTGCAGAAGAACCGCTCCGATAGCAAAATCGGAAGCATCAGTTTCAACGATAAAGGGCAAGTCGTCAGAAGGATTGCGTAAGATGGGTGCAGAAACAAAAGCTTTCTTCAATTCCTCTAATGCTTCTTTAGCGTCAGAATCCCAAACATATGGCACCTTGGTACTGGTGAGTCAGAGTCAGAACGGTGGTAAAATGAGAAAAACCAGGGATAAAACAGTAGAAATTGGTGAAACAGACGCTGTAGTCCCTTGAGCTCTTGAGGTTGCGTCCATTGACATATCGCTTTAACCTTGGCCGGATCCATTTGTATCCCTGAACTACTAAGTAAGTCTCCAAGGAACTCGATGCTATCTCCATGGAAAAGGCACTTCTCGGCTTTAGCCAGGGTTGTTGGCCAACTGAGACAACACCTCCCACACGGGCTGTACAGAATCCTCTTTGGTGGTGGAAAAAATGACAATGTCATCCAGATAAATCCACATCTGGAGGCCTATCAAGTCGGCAAAGATGGAGCCCATGAAGTGTGGGAAGAATGAGGGGGCATCACACAGGCCGAACGGCATCACCCGGTACTCCTAGTGCCCACTGGGTGTCTTGAATGCCGTCTTTTATTCATCCCATGCCTTGATTCGAATCAGATGATATGCCCCTCTTAGGTCCAGCTTGGCAGAGTACTTGGGTGGCCGGTAGTGATTCAATGATGTCATGAATCCGAGGTAGAAGATACTGATCCTTGCGTTTTCTTTTAATTGATGATAGTCGATGCAGGGACAAAGAGTTCCCTCCTCATTGCGTACAAAGAACAGAGGAAAGCCTGCTTGTGACTTGGAGGGAACGATCTACCCTTTAGACAAACCTTCTTCAATGTGGGTCTGCAGAGCTTCTTTTTCAGGTTGGGTTAGGGAATAGATATTGTTATGTTATGGTAATGTTTATTTGTATAGTGCCTAAACACAAGGCAAGTGTTTCAAAGCGTTGAAGGGGGGGCGGAGGGGAGAAAAAACAGTCATTCAGAGCCCATGAATTTCTGAACGATAGAAATCTGCCCGATGACAGGTGCATAAATACAATTAACAGGGTAGATAAAGCAAATAGGTCTGGCAACGATTCTGCAGTTTTTTCAAGAGCATAGAGGCGTAACCATGCAAGTAGGGAGTTGGGGAAGAAATGATATCTTATAGAAATGATAGGTTCAGATCGCACGTGCACCGAAGGTACCGGAGAGAGGTGGGGGGGGGGCGAGTGCAGGGGGGGGGGGGAACAAGGGTGCCCAGTTAGTCAGTTATTAACATGTGGTATCCTTTTGTCTGGCAACAGGTCGATAAAACAGTCAAAATCCCTATGAGGATGTAGGGGAATCGACACAGGGTCTGAAAGCACATGGTAATACTGCTGATATTCACTTGGTATGGTATCCCAGGGAACATAAATGGTGAATGTTAGGAAAAGGGTGTGGTACAACAATTCCGGGTACATTGACTGGATGAAAATATTAATGTCCGTGTTGCCCAGTTAATGAGGGGATTGTAAAACAGTAACCAGGGTAGGCCCGAGACCACTGGGTAAGATAGTGTCTAGATTACGTCAAACGAGATCTGCGCCATGTGGTCGTTGATAGAAAATGTAAGACATCCAGTCTGTTGATTTACTGGTACTTAAGACCATGGTGTCCCATTGATCACTTCCACAAGAGTCTCTCCGTCTGGTGTACGGGTATCCGGGTCTTGGCAACGAATCAATGTATTTTCCAAATGCACCACAATCGGGCAGGGCCATGGTTTCTTCCTGCCTGTTGTCCCAGGTGAGCTGGACCTTCAAAACCAGAAGTGTTGCTGGTTGCGTGGGCGCAAAAGGTAGTAGGACTTGTCGTTGCCTTCTACACTAATAACAAGCCTTCTAGTTTTCCGACCGTCTGGGAGGAAGTAAAGGACAGGAACCCAAGTAATGTCCAGCTGCACCACAGCAAAGTCATAGACTATTAGTGCGCTGATGTTTCTTTTCTGACTCGGACAGTGGATCCCAAACTGCCCCCAATTGCATGGATTTCGGAGCCGGGTCTGCTGGATTGATTGGAATTACAGGGTTTGTCGCGGGCGTAGGGAACATGCGCTCGGTTCTCAGTCTCTCGCCTCTTTCTGTGAGACGATGATTGATCTTTAGGACTTGTTAAATTAAAGCTGCCAAGGTTCCGGGTTCGGGTGTATGTAACAACGCATCCTTGTACTCCTCTCTAAATCCCTGACGAAACAGTCTTCTGAGTTACTTCTGGCCACTGTGAATCCGTTGGTAATGGTTTGAATCGGCTCAAATAGATTATTATATCACTGCCTCCTTGACGGATCTCGATCAACTGGTTCTGGGCTACAGAAGCCAAATTGGGCGACTGAAACACCTCCAGAAAGATCTGTTCGACTAGCAGAAAAGTTGTCCAGGATAGGACTTTTGGAAGTGACATACGGTGCTGCCCAGGCTAGGTACTTCCCGTTAGGTTGCCAAGGATGTATCAGATCTTGGCTTTTTCCTGAATGAAATGGATATTCGGAACATGAAATGTATTTGGCAATGGTTAAAAAATTCCGCCAGACGTCTGGGATCTCCATCAAACTTCATGGGAGTCGTATGTGCCATGGCGTTCTCAGCTTGGGGCTTGACTGGAGCTCCTTGAGCAACAACCATTTGCCATAAAGGCAACATTCTTCTGTCTGAGGACCGGCATTTCGTGGCGGAGGGCTTGGAGTTCTTCCTGCATTTCCTGAATTGGCTCCATATCTGAGCTGGTGGATAGGCGTTTTAATCTTTTAAGCAATGAGTTTTGCTGGCGCCGCATACCTGATTTTCCTTATGGTTGTGCTCTTGACGCCAGACTGTCTTGTGTCGAAGTTAGTGCAACGCGAGAAACCAACCCAGGACCCACCAAGGTTTGACTGAGGAGTCCTGAATTAGCTCCACATGCCACGGGACAGCTCTTGCCAGATAGTCGTGGCGCAGGAACAGTGAAAGCACTAACTAGGAAGGCAAGGCTGTGTTCGTATGTCCAAAGTCTGTAATTGAGAGGAATGCAGGTAGACAGCAGGGACTTCTGGAGAATATTGAGGTCCCAATGTAGGTCTCTGAAAGATGAGAGAAAACCAGCAAAGTCTTTCAGAGACTGTAATGCTGGCAAGGAACAGACTAGGGATGAAAAGGTTGATGGAGGCAAGTAGGTGCAGAAAGGAACCAAGAAGGCTGAACTAGAGAACCGAAGGAGGCAGGGCAGAACCCCAGATCAAGGGGAATCAAGGAGCTGACCTCGAACTGGGGGCAGGAAGGCAGGGTATTTGAAGGAGGCAAGGAGATTCCTGGAGCGCAACACCGGGTCAAGAACCAAACATGTTAAGGCGTGAGGAACCGGCAGGAAGTTCTTACAGCACCGGCACCACAAGGATTGGATCGCAAGCCCTCGTTGCCAAGCGCTCTGTACACCGCACATGCATGGAGGAAGGAACACGGCAGTCCACACATGCCCGGTGGCACCTTAATGGCTGTGCCTAGGGAATGCTGCGACCTTACGGAGCGAAGTCGTGTGAAACGCCAGCGTGGCTAGAGGTGCCATAATCCAATCGGGGAGAGAAGGTGCTGGAAAGCACGAGAAGTGAGACCCCTCAAGGTAAGTGGAGCCGAGTGGGAGGCGCCTCGCAGGGTGAGCGGTGTGTCAGTGGCACAAGCTGGTTCTTTTCATATGTACTGGGCTTACCCTCCAATACTGGCAATCTGGGACAAGGTTGCAGGAATGCTTGACGACATGCCTGACATTCCACCAACCCTCTCACCGATCAGGTATCTTTTGGTGGACTTGGGTAATGTATCTGTAGTTACACGTCGTTTCTTTAATATTGCATGTGCAGTGGTGAAACGGTGCATACTTAAATATTGGAAATCTGGATGCTCTCCTTGCTGCGAGGAGTGGTTGCATGACCTGGTGTATGTTAACAATATGGAAGAAGGTTATGTCTTAACTGTAACTTCTGTAAGCCGGCCCAAGGACATCTGCAACCCACTCAGACTGTTTATGGCTCGATCCAAACGTGGAGGTGCTGCTGAAAGGACTGATGACATTCTACTGGGTTGTTAATACCCCCTTTGACACTGCTGCCATTCCCACGTTGCTTTCTGTGCATTGTTGCTCATTGTTTTGTTTTTACTACTTTTGTATCCCGTTGCTACGCAATCTATGCTCTGTAGTGTCCTTGTATACACTATTGTTTTGAATACTGTATACCGCTTGTATCATGACTGTACTATAAGTAAAGGTTTACCAAAAAAAAAGTCTGTTGCACCAGCGGTGCTCTATGGATTAGAGGCCGCTACATTCTTGAACTGAAGTGGCTTGATAAATTAGAGGCTAAACTATGGTGCTGTATTTTAGGTTTAGCGCAGTGTGTACCAATTGAAGCAATTAGAACTGAGCTAGGCCTTATGTTGTTGGCCGGGATGCTTTGGCAAAAGAGAGGAATACTCTATATTAAGGCTCCAACATGCCCTCTATTGAATTTGCTAGTAAAAATATGCGATCCACTAGGGTGCATAGATTGAACATGTTTGAAAATGTAAACCTGTCTGTATTTGAGATCGACTGGAAGCCAGACTGGTTGCTGGAATTTCATGCACTGCTGGAATTTCATGTACTGCGAGTACAATTTGTATAAAAGTTGGGCTTGTGTGACTGAATTATGTATAATAATCGTTTAAAATCAAATGTTGATTATGCTAGGAACTCCTGTACTTGTAAAAAGCTACAGCAGTACCTCTTTATCAACCCATTGTCGAAGCGAAGACGATTCATATTGTTGTTCAGACAAAATTTACTGCTAACTCTTAACAGGGCCTAGGATGGGGATTCCCGGAGACAAGTGCATATGTAGATTATGTAGAACGGATAACACTATTGAAACTAATAGACATGCGTTAACACGTACAGATTTGAGAAATCTGTATCTGCATTAGCTTGGGAGATTTGTTCAAGATATCAAATGGATTGGCAAGCTGTCATTTTGTGAAGTGTTCAAGTAGAAAGTCCATTTCCTTAAATATTGCTCTGTTCAATTGATGGCAGCTGGTGGTTAGTAGATTAAATTGAACTCCATGAAAGATGACATTGTTTTTGGAAGGTGATATAGGAATTGGTTAATCAATTTTAAATCCATAATATGATTAGAAATATTTTTGTATTTTAAAAATTATGAATTGGGTATATAGATATGTATAACGAAATGTGTATTGATACAAACTTTTAAAGAGATTATAGAATTTCTTATTAATTAGAAAGGATGTATAGAATTGTTTTTTAGAATGTGTAGTGGAATAATGAATGTATATGTATTTTGGAGTAATGATTTTATTGCATGATATGATGAATACGATGTGAAAAGTTCAATTTTGAGCTACACACATTAAATACAATTTTAAAAGAAAAAAATATGATTTCCCCATTATGTATGCCTTGGGAAGGCATGCGTTTTATAAAGTGCAGCCTTATCGCTTTAAAAAGGCATTTTGGCACTGACCTAATTTCAGAAAATACCTACAGCCAAGGTACCAAGAGATATTATGTGAGTTAATGAGGAGATAAGGCCTTTAAACTGTGTCTAAATTCCAGATGGTTAATGATAAATTAAAGAGATGTATGTGTAATGCATTAGAGAGCCTAGCATCCTGAATGGAAAAGGAATGACCACCCCCACCTGACATAGCTGAATTTAGGAACCATGAGGAAGCCAGCTGCTGCCAAGTGTAGCAGACGTGGGGGTGTATAATGTGAGAGCCAGTTATATGTATACAGAAGGAACAATGCTCTTTTGATCGTAAAAGTATGTACAATAGATAAAACATCGGATTTGACGGGAAGCAGTGAGCTTCTTACAATGGAGTGAGTTTGTGGGACATTCTGATGGTTGTGAAGGGGAGTAAATTGAACAGTTACCAGGTAAAATACATAAGTGGACCTTTAAGGACAACCACCATTGGACATATTTTGGGAAAATTCAAATGATCATTTATCAAACGCATCAGTGCGTTAGCCACACTAATCAACATTATAGTCTCATAATCATCTCCCCCGCCCCCCACCATACACTGTCCCTGACTCCCCCCATGACCAGAACGTTCAAATACCACTTTCCATTTTTCCAAGACAGTTTATCAACCATACTTATTAAAGAAAGGCAGCCAAATCACTGCAATGTCCGTACGTGTCTCATTTAACAGGTGTTATTCCATATCCTATGTGGATTTTGGCTTCTGTACCCATTCACGTTCAGTAGGCACACTTGCCCCTTTTCCAATGTTGTGCTACACAGCTCCTTGCTGCAACCAGGAGAGTTTGGACCATATGCCCTCCTCCCTTTTACGTACCCTGAACTGCAGCAAGCTTGGCTCCATTCTTCTCTGGACCCCATCCAGGCCATTGAGCCATTCTAGTACCTCCTTCCAGTAAGTCTGAATATGGGAGCAGCTCCACCACATATGACGGTAGTCACAATTTGGCTTTTTACAGCGCCAGCAGCATGAATTCACCCCCCCCCCCCAACATCTTCGCTAGGGTCGCGGGCGGGTAGTGCCACCTATGGATCAGCTTAAATTCCTGCATTCGATACTGTAGGGATAGCATGAACTTTCTAACCCTCCTACATTTTGTGCCCCACATCTAATCGGACAAGTCGATTCCCAAGTCCCTGGCCCATTTCACACATACTGGCAGTCTACCAACTGGTTCACCCCTTTTTAGTTCCCAATACATACCCGCCCCAACGTGCCTGTTTCCTGCAGTAAAATTCTCTCAAAAGAAGTGAGCTCCCAGCGCATATTCACCTCCAACCCCCAACACAGCTTCAACAAAATCCCCTTCAGCTGCAGGTAATGAAAGGGGGAAGATACAGACATTCCTCAAGTCCAGGGCATGCACTCTTTTCTCCCACACCTGTCACGCCCTTTCGATAGCCCTTCCTCATACCATGTCTGAAACCACTGAGGGTCCACAATAAAATTCTGCAAAGGTGGCACCCAAATACAGTATTGAAGGCCAAATTGACAACCAACCGGTATGGGCCCCTCCTCCCACCAGATCGACCAGAATACTGCCAGGATAGGTCAGCACCCTCCTGGGGATCTCCCTCTGTGGGACACACACACACACACCCCCGTTCACCCAGCATCACTGGCCATAGCACTGCGTTCTCCAAGTGAACCCACTGTTTTTGAGTCTGGGTCCAGATAAATAAAATAATTTGGCATTTATATAGCATTACGAACCCTCATGTATCTGAGCACTGCTTATTACCCACGATGTGTGGTGCTCATTTATCGACCTCTGAAGGATGAAAGGCTCAGTTTGGCCCTGCCGGGATTCGAACCTGCATCAGCAGGCTCTGCACAGATGTCAAAGCAAGCGCTCTACTCGCTGTGCTACCGGACCAGCGAGTATGATCCACCAATATTCTCAGTTGGGCTGGCCTATAGTACGCCCCCTATCCCCCCCGCCCCCCACCCCTTCTTCCTTTGGCAACACCAAAGTCCTACAGGCTACCCTAGGTCATGCGCCTGCCCAAAGGATGCCTGTGAGGACCTTTTGAACTCCTGCCAGAAACTGGACCGGTACTGTTGTGTGGAGCATTTGAAAGAGGAATAGCAGTTTAGGGAGGACTGTCATCTTAATGCAATTTAATCACGCCATCCAAGAAAGGCCAATTCGTCCCCAACGCTGCACATCCACCTGTACTCTGCTCAATAGGGGAAGATAATTCTTCTCAAACAGGTCCCCCACTTCCCTCGTTATCTCGATTCAAAGGTTGCGCAAACCTTCCTGCTTTATCATCAATCCCCACCCGCATTCCTTATCTTCCGGACTCCACGCCCGACTAAGAATGCCATCGACTTACTAATTTTAACTCTTCTATCGGGGCCAGCAGTGACCTGCGCGGATTCATGAGGTAAAACGGTGCATCCATCACCCACGAATAATCTCGCTTTAAATTCCCCTCTAACTATCCCTAGCCCCTTTATATCCCTGCAACCCCTTAGATCAATTACCCATGGTTCCATCACCAAAGCATAGAACAAGGGTGACATAGGGCACCCCTGTCTTGTCCCCCTTAGTTGGCTCTATTCCCCTAGAAGTCTCCACGTTCACCACTGCCCTCGGGGTAGAGTATAAGGCCCTTATCCATCCCATCCATCTCCCCCGCCCACCCCCCCCCCCACCTCCTCGAAGACTCCTTCCATGAAGGACCAATTAACCCTGTCCAAAAGCCTTCTCAGCATCTAGGGACAAGACCAGGGCTCCCTCTCTTTGAACCAGGGATCATACATAATATGTGGAGTTCTTCCTCAAATTATACCTCGAAGCGTGATGCTAAGATTCTCGTGAAAATCCTCACGTCCACGTTTAACAAGGATATCGGTCTATGGGAGGCGCAGCTTGTCGGATCCTTACTTTGTTTGGGGATCACGGGTATAAACGCTTCCAGGAATGTGCTGGGGGGGGGGGGTCAGGGTGGGTGTGTTCTCTGCTTTCCGGATAGAGTTCAAAACTTTCCCCAGGGCTTCCGTGAGAGCCTCTAAAGACTGTCTATAAAAACTGGTCATATACCCATCTTCTCCCGGGCGCCTTGCCTGCTTTCAGTTGACATCGCCCGTCGGACTTCTTCCCCGGTCACGTCCGCCTCCAGTCGTGCCCTCTCCTTCTCCTTCAATCTCGGCATGAGGAGCCCTCCAAAATACTTTGTAACCTCTCCTACCCCTGACGTACACAGCTGGGATTGTATTCCGCAAAGTGATCCGAATATTCCCTGTGGGGCCAGTCTCTTCCCCATTTTCATCCCTTAGTCAGTAAACCCTCCATTTCACCCTGCATTCTCTAATCCGATTTGCCAAGTGTCCCTACTCTGTTGCCTCCCTCGTAGAACCTTTGCTTAGCATAGCACATCTTTTTTGCCACTTCCCCTATAAGGAAAGTGTAGTTCTTGTTGCTTATCCCACATAACCCCCAGTAACCCTTCTCTGTCCTCTCCCGGTCTCGATAGCCTTGCCTTTGTATCCAGTAACTCCTCCCTCACCCTTTCTTCTATCAGTTTCCTCTCTGCGGGCACCTTCCACAATTAGGAGACCCCTCCACTGTTGCCTTCCCTGCTTCCCACACTCTTCCTGTGTACTTCCCCTGTATCATTAATTTCAAAGTACTGAAATATCTCTTTCTGTAGGAAGTCCCAAAATACCAGGTCACGGAGGAGACCGTCTTTACATCTCCAGTGTGGCCTCCCTTCTATATGTGGTGCTCCGGCTACACCTTCCTCTTCCCTCCCTCTCGAGCAGCCTCATTCTACTCCTCTTACACCCTCCCACTGCACCAGACCCCTCCCTCACACGCCACAAACCACCTGATTTAGAATAACTACGAGGGAACTGTTCCCCCTCAAACTTTAACTCAATCCCCTCTTACCCACACCCTTCCCCCCCTAAACCTCCCTCGGGGATACAAGCTGAAAGTGTCCAACCTGCACCCCTGGCAAAGGGTTCCATCGCCCTGGTCGAACAATTATCTTACAAAAAGTTCTTCAATTACCCTTATGTCATCTCCCTTCTGGGGGAGGAGGTGTTAAGTTTCCAGAAACTTCCTGGCCCCTTGCATTCTGCGCTGTCCTTGTTCTGCCATTGGGCCACAAAGTTCTCGCCTCGCAAATGTCCTCTCCTCCACTTCCTTTTCAGTGTTGACCCCCTGGGGTCCAACGAGATCCTCCGCTGCCCTTGAGATATCCTCCTCCGACACGAGATGAAATCTTTCCCCTTCCCATTCGAATATTGGTGCTAAGGGATATCCCCACCTATATCTTACTCCGTTCTCCTGAAGCCACCCGGTAAGAGGGCCTCTGCCTCAGGAGGGTCTGAGCTGAGAGGGCCGTGAATATGGCCACTTTAGAGTCTTCGTAGTCGATAGTTCCCATGCGTCTGGCCTTCTCTAGGATATCTGCTTTGTAGCTGTAGTAGTGTAACTTAGCCAGCACAGAGTGGGGTCCTCTGCTTTTCCGCCCAGCCTGGTGTACTCTATCCAGGGTCACTCATTCGCCCTCCTTCGACCCCAGGACTATCCCTATGATTTTCTTTTCAAGTCAGCCGGAGATTCCCCCATCCCTTTCTTTTTGATATCGTCCACCTGAGGCCCAACTCCATTTCTCTTCTCTCGATTGTCCCGGAACCGGACCTCAAGCTGTGATTCAAGTGCCCCTGCTGAGGCCTGGTTGGCCTCCATCCCGTCCAGCCAGTCCTCCAACGTGACCATTGTGCTGCTGGAAATGCATTGGAGGGACAGGGCCTCCCTGTCCTTGTCCTGTAGTCCTTTTTCATTTGTGTTCTGATTTTTCTGCCCAGGAGTCCATGTGGGACTCCTGGCAGTGCAGCTCTTCCTGTTTTTGGTTTGGTGTACAGACCCATGGGATACCCTTATAGCACCCGTGGGTGGGACCTGTGCCCCTAGTGAGCAGGGTATGGGCTGGTGGCAGCTCCATGCTGAATTTGTCGGGTGCACTGAGTAGCCTCCATTTTGGGATACCCAGGCCCTGCCATTGGAATCAGTTGATTCCTGATAGGAAACAAGAACACCCCTGTGGCCTCTTGCTTTCTATTGCCTGTTACCTTGTTTTCCCAAGTCCTGGGAAGCCTGGACTCTGTCCCTTCCCCCTGACTGGCTGTTGGGTGGAAGTTCCATATATGGTGGTGTTGTGAAGTCCAGGCCAGATTGGTTGGAGCCTTCCCAGTGACTGTATGTTGTGGGTACACCCTGTGGGTGGGACCTGGGTGAATGGAGTGTGTGACTAATATGCACTTCTTGCTGTGGATGTCTGGTATCTGGTGTTTGATACAATGACTGAGACAGCCCTGCTCGAAACTGGTATGAATGCAGTGTGTAGTGTTGAATGGCTGGGTACTTGTCCCAATACACATTCCTTGTTGTGAGTGTCTGAGAGGGAGGAAAATGGGCTGAATGCACTGTATGCCCGATTGGCTGGCTGACTGCTGAATGCCCTTCTGAGTGATTGGTTACCTGAGTGTGACCCAGCAGAAAGAATGGGAGATCAACTAGTATATCTGGGGGCCTCTCACTGCTAGAATTCGTTCAGAAGCTGAAGTTGAAACTGACATTGAAGCTGAATCTCAAAGCCGAGCTTTAAGAAGAAGGTTGACTGCTGTCTCCCTTCGCTGAAATCCGAAAGCCGTCAAGACTGATCCAAGAGGACCTCGTTAGGCACCCTCTCCCCGTGCTCAGAGGGACCATCGAGCACTGCTAACCTTCACTGAAGCTTCCTGGAAGTCAGACCCTCGACAAGCTGCCGACGGGGACCGCCGAGGAGAACGAAGATGAGCACCGGACATTCCGTCCACCGTCATTGACCAGGGTTGCTGTAACCGCTGGAGGCCCGTTAAAGCCGTGTTGCCCAGAAGCGGGTACCGCTTGACGGCGTGCCATCGACGACCGGAGCCACAACGCTCCTTTGCCTAAGACTTTTGATTCACGGACGCGCTCCACTGCACCGCCGCCCGCCTTATCCCGCCGGAAATCTTTCACCTTTCTTAACTCTCAGTTGGATAGCATACAGAGACTTTCGAATGAGCACCCACGTGGTGCCGGACCACTCTGTCAAGGGCATCATCTGTCGGTTTCAAAGTTCAATCACTCATCTGTTCTCTTTTAATCATGTTGGTTATTGCATGCATTTCATACACTGTTCGCTTCAGCGTTTACCATACAATGTTGCCGTTTGCAACCTTGGCTTCAATACAGACCGGTCTGGTATTGGTCTCCCCGACTCACCGGCTGTGCTGACTTCGCTGTCGCTGCTTTGTTGTAGGAGCCAAGGACAGCACCACAATAGCGAACGATTCTCCCCACCATCACTATCAACGCTGGAGGGCCCCGGGTACCTCCAACATGCAATGCAGGATTCTTCAGCCTTTCTTCCTGCTCTTACGGTTTCTATCCTTGAGGGTTCATGAAAGTAACGGTTTATTGTTGAAAAAGGTCAAGGGCACTTCTCTCCTTACGATCCCTTTCTGTTTTGCCGTCTTTCGTCCTTGTATTAAACTGCCATCTTGGAACTGCTGTTTCCGTATGTGTTTTGCCTTGCTCAGTGTGTCATGCTCCGCCTTTTATCCGTGTGGGGAAGTGTAATGGATGTCGGGTGTGTGTGATGGTCAGTAATTGCCTGACCCTGCATGACCAATTGGGACATGCAAGGTATACGGCTTGGGTGTTAGTCCGTCTTCTCTCATTCCGAGCTGTGTTTGTGTTGTGAAGGAGGGTGGGGCGGAGGTTTGAATACCTAAATATCCTACCTGGTAGGATGGGGTAAAGGTGTTTCAGGGAAAGGGCTACTGCGTTTCGCCATCTGGTGTTCCCCTTCCCCTCCTTAAAGACACCTCACCCAGGTGATCCTCCTGCACTGGTCCACCCCCAGGAACTGGCTCCAAAAAGCGATGGCCGTGACCTGGCCAAATGGATGACAGATCCCTGGGGACTAGCTGGTGAGACACCTTGTTTGGTTTTGAACAAATCCTTGACTGTTTCTCAGATGTCCAGGTGAAGAGAATTCCATGCAAGTGACGCAAGAAGAAAGAGCAGAAGCGAGAGGAAGCTAAGGCGGGTGTGGGAAAGGGACTGAGGAGCCGCAAGGGTATTCGAGGCATCAGAACAGATTACGAGAAAGGAGTTGGATAGAGGATGGATACAGTGGTGCCTTACCGTGGATAGATATGGGAACCAGGAGAAGACATTTAAGGAAGGGTCTGCCCCCCTAATTCAGTGAGTTTCCCTGTAGGCAAGGGATGTCCAGGCGCAACCTTTGGAGTTCACGTACTGTCACTGACCTCTTGGTAGGGGAGTTCAACCCCCTAACATTTAGGGTAGCTGTCTTTATGCCCATATTGGCATCATTCATGGACTTTAGTACAGTGG
Organism: Ambystoma mexicanum; assembly: GCF_040938575.1. Taxonomy (NCBI): domain Eukaryota; kingdom Metazoa; phylum Chordata; class Amphibia; order Caudata; family Ambystomatidae; genus Ambystoma; species Ambystoma mexicanum. The sequence goes on from NC_090932.1 coordinate 1,267,904,386, forward strand.
TGCTCGCATAGTCTCACCTAGTCGTCTCGCATCTGTAAGTTCTATCCATTCACTTCCAACCTATATTCTGTATAGTACATCCCCCTGCTGCAACAGCTCAACGTCAATACAAATCCCCAATAACATTTACCCAGCTTGAACTCTCATGTCCAAGGTAGGCCACAGGACAATCCCTCTTGCCCTTCTTACCAACAATTTAAACTCTTCTGCCCTGGACCCCACACTGTCACAACTGTTCCCCTTTCCCCACCCCTCTTTCTCACTTCTCCCTCCCAGCTCCCGTACCACCCTTGTCCCTTTTTGTTAACACCAGGTTCCCCCTTTAGAGAATGGCCTTTCAGTGTTGCATTTTCTTTCCTCACCCCGTCAACCCCCTTCCTATCGACCAATTCTTTTTCACCGACCCACTTTGCATGTGTACTGTGGCCATTCCCGCTACTCTTCCATAAAAGATTTACCCTTGCTCTGAAGGAGCCACCCAGTCACCTTTTCGTATTCACTTTTTTTCAGGATCCCGGAAACCATTTTCCTTTCAAGGGACTTCTTCCCTCTTGGAGGGCCTTTTCGGAGAATCGGTATATAAAAACGAAAAAAACAAATGGGAGATTTGACTACATTTCGGCCGTATGGAAATTACGTATGGCTGAAAATTTTGACCAAGACCCTATTCAGTGGCATTACAGTGAACAAGGGCAGTGGGGGCTATGGGGTTGTCCCTCACACCCTTTTTCACTGTAATCTCAGCAGGGGTTGTGGGGGGTGTCCCCTGCACCTGTCAGAATAAGGTTTAAACAAAAGAAAGAGCACCCTGTGGCGCCGGTTCGCATCCAAGCAAGTGAGGGGAACCAGCGTTGCAAAGGGATACTGGACACAGCAGTACACAGTGGGTTGTGTAAGGAAGGCATGGCATCAATAGTAAGACGGGCACAAGTGACCACAGTTCAAGGGTGTTTATTTAACTTTAACAAGGGTGTGATAAATGCCTATCTAATCCTAAATCTACAGATGGGAGCAAGCTACGACCACTACATAATAATAATGCAGTCCTAGTGGAGTCTTCTCAAAATAAAAGGGCCTATACTAAAAAAAAAACTATTGCCAATCCTTACCGCTAAATACAAATAGTGTAGGGTAGTGTTCATGAGAAAGAAAGCAGTGTTCACAAAATATGTCGGGATGTTCAGGCCGTTGGCCTCCCTTCCCCATGTTTTCAGCACGGGACAAGAGGGTTCACTCGAGCATAGCACACTATCGTGCTTCTTCGGCACGAGGACACAGTTCCATTACCAGCATCAGGGCCTACTGTGCCTAAGTCTCTTTACTTAGTCTCTTAATTCAGAGGTTCAAAAAATGGGCTCCTGGTTATGGACCTATTCTACCCAGGAGGGTTACTTTAAGACAAAAATTACAATTGAATAGGTACAAAGAAGAGTGCTCTAATGAAAACACACTGTTTCACCCCTTATTACCCCTCTGCATTAAAGGAGAAAAAGAAAGAAACTCACTTTCTTTGTTTGGAGAAAATAATAGTTTGTTTATCTATGCAGTTGAAAAAATCAACATAGAGTGAACAGTTCTCCAAACAGCATAACATCACACGGTTTAATGAAACCAACCGTACAGGCTTATAGGATATATTTACAAACACATGGGGTCACATAGTTTGACACAACAGTCGTGTAGGTAACGCAAACTCAATCAAAATACATAGTTTGTTATGGTGATTCATATACTTCAGTATAAAACACAATTAGACAAAGTAAGCAACAACAGAAAAAAAAGGGGTTCGTGAATTGACAATTGGTAGTGGACAGTGACAATGCACTGTTGTTCGGGGTGCGTCTACACCAAGGTGTTTCGGCCGTTTAGGTGGACCAATTATGTCCCAGCATATGTACGGCCTTCATCAGGACGAAGTGCTGCACGGGGTGGAATAGGTGCTGTGGATAATTATTTCCACTGGCACGAATTTCTAGTATTACGCCAGGCGTGGGAAGGATCTTAGTGTAATCCTCACTTGTGAGGATCTTGGAGTGGGATGGACTCTGATTTTAAATATGCGGTCCTCGCGCGGAAACCTTTGTGCATGAACTAACTAACGCTATGCCGCCAGGCCCCTTTCAAGCCCCGGAGTGAGTCAGCACATTTCTACAGCGCTCTCCACTGGCCCGCTATTCGTGATTCATGCACAAAGGTTTCCGCGCGAGGACCGCATATTTAAAATCAGAGTCCATCCCACTCCAAGATCCTCACAAGTGAGGATTACACTAAGATCCTTCCCACGCCTGGCGTAATACTAGAAATTCGTGCCAGTGGAAATAATTATCCACAGCACCTATTCCACCCCGTGCAGCACTTCGTCCTGATGAAGGCCGTACATATGCTGGGACATAATTGGTCCACCTAAACGGCCGAAACACCTTGGTGTAGACGCACCCCGAACAACAGTGCATTGTCACTGTCCACTACCAATTGTCAATTCACGAACCCCTTTTTTTTCTGTTGTTGCTTACTTTGTCTAATTGTGTTGTTTTATACTGAAGTATATGAATCACCATAACAAACTATGTATTTTGATTGAGTTTGCGTTACCTACACGACTGTTGTGTCAAACTATGTGACCCCATGTGTTTGTAAATATATCCTATAAGCCTGTACGGTTGGTTTCATTAAACCGTGTGATGTTATGCTGTTTGGAGAACTGTTCACTCTATGTTGATTTTTTCAACTGCATAGATAAACAAACTATTATTTTCTCCAAACAACAAAGAAAGTGAGTTTCTTTCTTTTTCTCCTTTAATGCAGAGGGTAATAAGGGGTGAAACAGTGTGTTTTCATTAGAGCACTCTTCTTTGTACCTATTCAATTGTAATTTTTGTCTTAATTCAGAGGGCCTGATGTACCAAAACAAAGTTGCTTTCCAGTTACAAGTACTTAAGTTAGGTGATTCACTCTTCACCCTGGATCCCCCTCAGTCAGGTTCAGATCCCTTTTTATACCACAATCGTTACTTTGCATCCCCCTCTTCCGGGCTCAGATCGCCTTCTCCAATATTTAGAGAATATCCTTTCTCGGGTGACTCGCAGTTCCACCTGGACACCCCATAGTAGTGGCTCAGATCCTTCCTCTTACACAACCAGTCTCCCTCAGGATGCTCGGACCAAATGCAGTTCGTATTAGCTATCGAAGACTTTCGAATGTGCACAGGATTTAGCGTGACCCATTGCAGGACCACTTCGATTTGACAGTTCACATTTGCTACCTCTCAGTTGGATACCTAATAGAGCCCATTATGGGATCTATCTTGGCTTCAAAAAGTTCAGTAATTCCTCAGATGTTCAATTATATCTGCGTTGCTCATCACGTATGCTTCACACGCTGTATTTTCAGATTGCTTCATATAAAGTTGCAGCTTTCTACCTTGGTTCTAATACAGACCGGTCTGCAATCAGTCTGCCTGACTCACCGGCTGTCCTTACTTTTCTGGGACTGCTTTGTTGTCGGAGCCAAGGACAGTATTGCAGTGGCAATCACTCCTGCCCACCTGGGCTATCAACGCAGGACAGCCCCGGGTACCTACGACACACAATGCACCTTTCTTCAGCTTTAATTCCAGATCTTATGTTTCTTATTCTCGAGGGCTTGTGAAAGTAGCGGTCATCCTCCGAAAAGGTCGTTTTGCCTTGCTCAGAGTGTGCGTTTGTGCTCCGCCTTTTTTTTTTTTCCGTGTGGGGAAGTGTGATGAAAGTCAGGTGTGTGTGTAATTAGCAGTCATTGCCTGACTCTACCTGACCATGGTGTTGGGACATGTCAGGTATACGGCTCAGGTGTAAGTCCGTTTTCACTCACAGTGAGCTGCCTGTGAGAAAGTGTTCGTGTTGGGAAGGTGGGGTGGTGAGTACGAAGTATTCTACCTGGCAGGATGGGCAAAAGGTGTTACAGGGAAGGGGATTCTGCGACTCACCATCTGGTGTCACACTCCCTGAAGACCCCTCATCCAGGTGATCCTCCTGCACTGGTCCACCCCCAGGAACTGGATCCAAAAGCGATGGCCGTGTCCTGGCCACCTGGATGACATCCCCAGGGAATAGCGGGTGAGGCACCTTCTGGTTTCTCACAGTGGGCAAGAGGGTAGTCCGAAATGTCCGGAGGAGAGTAAACCGAAAGTTATTTTTGGTAAAATAACTTTGTTTTTTTTCTCCTTCGGACATTTCAGATTCATTCATTTCTTGGTAATCCCATTTTTGCTGCATTTCACTGGATCCCTCCTCGCCCATCAGCTCTCAAACTCTCGGGATATCATCTTCCATTACTAAGTTGTGTTTTTACCCCTTCATATTCAAAGGAGAGAGCGAGAAGAGATACTTCCACTTGTACCTCACCACTTTCTCTCTGCCAGCCAATGAGGGGTGAGCATTGGCGCCTGGCCGACCTGAAGCCGGAGAGGTCTTGAAAGATGGTAATCGTGGCGGATGCTTGTTAAAGCTGTCCTTTTTTCCTCGCTTTTTTTTTTTGTCAATTTTTTTATTGATATGTCAAAACATTGAATTCATCGATAAAACAAGACAATAACAATGCAAATCAGTAAAAAAACAATGCCTGTCAGTCGCCCTCTGGCGCCTGTCCCTAAAATCGCTTATTTTAACTTGTAGAGTTCATAAAGCTCAACATTTGTCACTGTATATTGCATTCCACTTCATCTATGTCAATGCATTAACATTCCATTTTATCAACTTTAGAGTACTTGTTAACTATTTTTCCTAGATACCCATGGGGTCTGATCTCACTATTTTTTGATCTATAGCGTGCTTGTCCAGAGGAAAGACGGGAGAAAGAAAGGAGGGAGGAGAAAAGAGAAAAAAAAAAGAAAAGAAAAAGGAACTCATTTAGATTGTTTTCTTCACCACAGTCATAGTTGGGTGCAATTGGTTACAGTTAAGATTACACTTTCCATCATTTCATCTTTAGTTCCAAATATTAACCCCAGGTTCTTTCTGAATCCCCTTTCTTTGCTTACAGTCCATGTGTCCTCTCCTTGTTCTCACAGAGTTCAGGGTTGAAGGAGGAATTTGGTCAGTCTGGGTTGGAAGAACATGTGTTGCCTTTCCTCCACATGATCTAGAAATGGACCCCAGATATTCTGAAATTTGTCCGTTCGGTTTTCTAAAGCAGCCGTTAATTTCTCCATTCCCAGACTTCGACCCACCAGTGGGCGATGTGAGGGCCCTCCCGCTCTTTCCAGAAATGAGCACGTGTGAGGCGGGCTGCCATTAGCAGATGTGTGATTAGCCGTGGTCTGGGACCAGTTTGTGTGTAGGATCCATCATCTGGAGTGTCACCCAACACCATTATAAGTGGGTCCAAGGGAAGGAGGGTACCACATATGTCCTTGATTCTAGATCTGATCTCCAACCAAAAGGTTTGAATTATCGGACAATACCACCATAGGTGCCGCAGATCCCCCCCCCCCCGCCCCACAGCCATGCCAGCACTCCCTGAATTCATCACATGCAACCTCTGCGGTGTCAAGTACCATCTGTAACATATATTAAGTGTGCACTCCCTGATAGTTGTACATCTAGAGGACCTATGCACTCTGTCCCAGATTCTCCGCCATGACTCCGGATTTACCTCCCTCCCCAGTTCTTTCCACCATGCTAGCATGTATGACAGTTATTCCTCCTCCGGGGCGTATTCTAGCAGGCGGTAACAGGTAGCTACTTTATGCAGGCGTTGTCCATCTGCAAGCGTTAGTTCTAGGCTCGTGGGATGTCTAGTGGCCGCCTTTTTCACCGCCCAGTTAGTGACCCAATGTCTAAGTTGAATGTATTTAAATCTGTTTCTAGGAGGTTGAATTTTTCTTTACACTGAAAGAAAGTTAATGGGTCATTATTGGTATATAGTTCCTGTAATCTTAGGGTCTCCGTGCCTGACCAGTTGAGGTACGCATTAGGCTGAAGCCTGGGAGTGAATAGTGGGTTCTGTGTAATCTGGGTTAGTGGGCCCAACCCCAGGGCGAGTCCTCTTAGAATTGTCTGTCTGTCCTAGCACCGGAGTGTAGCGCTCGTAGTTGGGAGAAGGGGCCTCTGAGAACTCCTAACTTCCCATTGTAGAAAGGGGAGTTGAGAGAGGGGAGCCCCTGAAAACATTTGTTCAATGGCTCTCCATTTTAGGGGATCCTCTTGCGTTGCCCAGCTCAGGATGGGAGCAATTTGCGTTGCTCGGTAATATCTTAGAATTGAGGGGAGCCCCCAACCTCCCAGTGGCCTACTTCTAATGAGGATTTTACGCTGCAGTCTGGGTATTTTATGTTGCCAGATAAATCTGCCTATATCTTTCTGCAAATTGTGTAAATCTCGTTCGGGGATGTGGACTGGGAGCCCCTGAAAGGTGTAAAGTAGTCAGGGTAGTAATGTCATTTTGATGGCTGTTACCCGCCCCAGCCAAAATATCTCCTGAAAGTCCCATTTTAGCATTGAATCCTTTGCGTCTTTTATCAGGGAAGGAATGTTGGCTCTCGCTAGTCCAACGTATGTTGGGGTTAAATGTACCCCAATGTATGTTATCTTGGTGTTTACCCACTCAAGGGCGAAGGTGTTCTGTAGGCCATTTAGCACCTCTGGTGTTTCAGAGAGATTAAGGCCTTTTGACTTGGCCATATTTTTATTTTGAAGCCCGCTACCTGTTCAAACCTTCCCAGTAATCTTATGAGCGGAGGGACCGAGGTCTGAGCCTCTCTCAGAAAACAAAGCACATCATCCGCATATAATGCTACTTTATGGCTTTGGTCTCCTACCTCAAACCCTTGGATTTTATGCTGGAGGCGGATGTGCTGGGCTAAGGGTTCCATGGCTAACGCGAATACCAAAGGTGATAAAGGACATCCATGCCTGGTTCCTTTTCCAAGCCGTAATTGTGACGTCCAGTGACCGTTTACTCGTACTTGAGTAGAGGGGGATTTGAAAATTGGCCAGGATCAATTTGGAGAAATGTGAGCTAAAGCCGAAACCCTTCAGAACCTGGCATACGTAGTCCCATGACATACTGTCGAAGGCCCGGTGGGCGTCTAACGAAAGCAGGGAAAGGGGGCCTGTTATCGAGGGAGCTAGAGTTATTAAATCTATTGCCCTCCGAATATTATCATGGGCCGATCATCCCTGGATAAACCCTGTTTGATCCCTGTCTATTAGAGTGGGTAATGTTTCCCCCAGTCGTTGAGCTATGATTTTGCTAAACAATTTAGCATCGGTGTTAAGGAGAGCTATAGGCCGGTAAGAGGCACAATCTGTTGGATCTTTTCCTGGTTTCAGAAGTAAAGTTGTGTTTGATTCAGCCATGGATTGGGTGACGGATCCAGTTCCCCATATAATGTTAAACAATTTAGTGAGGTGCGGTGTGAGTTCTTTTGCAAATGTTTTGTAAAATTTGTTTTTGAATCCGTCCGGGACCAGAGCTTTACCAATTGGAAGAGTTTTAATGGCGGATTCGACTTCTTCCGTCGATATTGGGGCCTCTAGGACTTCTTATGAGGTTTGTGGCAATTGTGGGAGATTCGCCTTCGCTATAAACTCCTTAACTGCTCCCCTGTCTCCCTTGTGTGAACTCGTGTGTTCCCTAAAAAAAATTCCTCTATAATGCGACATTTGCCCTTTTCAGAGTGAGTGTATTTGCCCGATTTATCTCGGAGGCAATCTATCCTGTTCTGCTTAGTTAGTTTACTTAATTTGGCTGCCAGTAATTTATTAGCTTTGTTTCCTTTTGTGTAGAAGAATTGTTTAGTACGTAACATCCCATAAGCCGCCTTCCCCATGTAGTGCGCTTCTAGGGCCTTTTTCGCCATTCTCAGATCTTGGTGCTCGCCGAGAAGGCTTCTTCTTGTGCCCCTCCTCGAGCTTGAGGACTTCCCCTTCCAATTGCTCCCTTAATATCCTCCTGGCTCTTCCCCGTTGTGCTGTCTGTTCTATTAAATGGCCCCTGAAAACTGCTTTACTTGCATCCCAGATCGTACCCCAGTTTACTTCTCCTGTGTCATTTTCTAACGTGACTGGGGAATGATCCGCTAAGGCTTCAGGTAGTATATCTACTGCCAGAACATCGTGAGTCAAGGAATCCGATATAAAAAACATGTCTAACCTTGAAAAACCTCCATGGACTGCCGAAAAATGTCCCTTTCCTCTTGATGGCATTATCTCCATATTTCAATCAAGGAGTGGTCTTTCAATAAGGCGTGAGGGCCCTAAAATTGTTCCCATCATAAGCTGTAAGAGGCAAGGTTTTGTCCACTAATGGGTTGACTACCGCATTAAAGTCCCCGCCTAGAATCACTTCCCCCTCGCTGTGATCAAATATAGCTTTTCATAACTTCCAGAAGAATTGACTATGATTGGTGTTAGGGGCATAAATGGAGATCAGAGATACTTTCCGGCCCTCTAGTATGGCATTGACCAACAAAAATCTCCCTTCTTCATCTCAAACCACTCCCTGAGTCCTAAATGAAATCCCCTTGCGCACCAGGATGGCAACCCCTCGCTTTTTCAATACACTAGAGGCGAAAAATTTGGTGGGATATAGCCCATCATTGAGGCGGAATTCATCCGACGGTTGTAGATGGGTTTCTTGAAGGAATAAGACCGATGCATATAAGGATTTCAGTCTGTGAAAGAGAGCTTTGCGCTTCAGGGGGGAGTTTAACCCCTGTACATTAAGCAAAATGAATTTGTAGCTAGAGGTTGCCATGATGTAGTAGCACAAGGGTTTGTCTTATATAGCCTCTTTTTCGACAACTCTGAAGGGGTGTAACTTCTAGGGTTGGATCTAGCAGTGTAATGTAAATGAGTGTTGTGGTGAAGCCAAGCAAAATGCTGTTCTCTCCCCTTCAAGGCAAGGGTGTGGACACAAATATTGAATGAAAAATTATAATAGAAACAAATCATAACCAATAAGCATATAACTTTCCTCAGGTTTTGCAACCTCCTTGGACCCGAGGGTGTATTACATCTAATACAAAACATGTCGGACGCCATCCATACCAACGCCCAAGTCAACTTAGTAAATAGAATCTTCAAGCCCAGACACCATCTAACTTAACCGTGAAAAAGTAGAGGGATACAAAAGCACCCACCCCAAATCTGCAACCGTTCTGTGTTAGCCTTTCACTAGACTTCGATTTAATCATCTATCGAGAAGATCAGCGATTCTCTCCATAGTCCTAATCAAGGGAAGAATTCAGCGCTGGCCGAAGTACTCACTCTTGCTAGTCTGATCAATCTCCCTGATTGTTCACAAATGCCCAACCGGGGCCTAGGACCTGCTTGCTCCTCCTCAAAAATCTTCGTACTCATCCCCATGAGCTGATCAAGTTGCCGCCCAGCTTTCTCCCTTGGATGGAGCTGGGGGTGATGGCTCCTGCGGGGTTGCCGGTGTCTTCCCTGGATCGCCTTTTGGATTTGAGGATGTGGTGTGCTGTTGCCGGTGCCGAGATGTTCCCCGCCTGGCTTTCGGTAGAGTACCAGAGGCAGATCCATTCTCTTCCCGGAGTCGCAGGTTTGCGGTCCCCTCTTCTGGTGATGCCTCGCCCATTAAACCTTCCGCTTCTTCCTCTGAGGAAATTGTGATGTTGGTTATGGAGCTCGAACATCAGCTTGCATGGGAAGCCCCATCGGTATCTGACTTTCCGCTCTCTCAACCAGGCTGTGACCTTCTGAAGCTGCCTTCTGCGCGCCAGAGTGGAAGGTGCCAAGTCCTGGAATAGCTGAATCTCCGAACCCTGGAACCGTATTGAGTCCGAGTTCCTTGCTGCTGCCGCCATGATGTCCTCCTTTTGGCGATAGAAGTGCATCCGAGTGTGTACAGGTTTTTTTTCATCTGTGCCGTGGAGTACACTGTGTTCTGTCCAGCTTCAAGTCCTCGTTTGGTGGCAGTTCTAAGAGGGCTCTGAAAAATGTTTCCACGTATTCAGCTAAGTCGCGATCAGGTATCTTCCTGGGAATCCCCCGTAGTGGCACATTGTTCCTCCGTGATCTGTTTTCTAAATCAGCTTGTTTTGGCCAGATTTCTTCGAGGTGTTCCTCAATAACCCAAACTCTTCCCGCTAGTGCCTCGGTATCATGAGATTGAACGCAGGTTACGTTCTCCATATCGTTGACTCTGGACTCCAGGCCCCACACGTGGGTTGTGAGTTCTGCCAGGGATTGCGCCAGAGAGTCCTTGGAAGTTTTAATCTTTTTTTATTTCTTGCGTGATGTCCTGCTTGAAAGACTTGAACATTCCCTCCAAGTCCTCCTTGGATACCGCCATGTTGTCAGGCAGATGCAGAGATAGAGGCGGGCGAGCTTCAGCTGCAGCAGGGTATGAGTGAAGTTGGTCCCCTAGTTTTGGTTTCAAGTAAGCCTGAATGCTGCAAAGCTTCTTTTTTGGTTATGTTCTTGGACATCCCCAATGTCGCTCTATTGACCTCTCAATGTCTCCCGGCGCTATCGGCAAGTGTGGCCTATGGGGGTTTCCAGCTTGTTTTCTTGAACACAGGGTGCTTGGGGGTGCGTGAAATTTGAAGATCTCCCTCCAAGTTCTATGCCGTCCTCCAAACCCCAGACCCAGCCGGAAGCAGGATCCGCTTCCCTTCACCTCCGGGTGGTCACTTTAATCTGAGGTTGAGGGAGGAACCAGAGTGAGTGTCCAACTGTTATAGATGCAGTTAACTTGGGACCCGTGCTCGCGATCAAAAAGCCACCCTAACAAACTGCTCTCCCTCCCGGGTTCGTGAGGACTCTGAGAGCCTGTATGCGGGGGAAGGAGGGCTGTCAGGGCTGGTGTCACACTTTATCCAATGAAGGAGATTAGCTTTCCAGGGACAGGGGTCCTGGCCTCACCTGCCTGGGTGGTCGCTTAGTCTCAGGTTTACGGAGGGGGGACCAGATGTTTAATGAATTGCTGAAGCCCGCTTTTCTCCCGCTCACTCCGTATCTGTGGGCAGCTCTACACCGCGGACCAGGGCCTGGGTGAAGGGGGGAGACTCAGCATGGCGCGGGCTCCCGTTCACCCACACCACCGGCGAGGAGGCAGGGTCAAGGGCCGCTCAGGCCGAGGCCACTCGCTGGTGTCCTTTAATGTCCTCATTGCCGTTCGCGTGGTGCCAGCCCGCGGGGCCAACGGAGTCCGCGCCCCACTGCAGATAAAGTCGGGGCGGACTCGATCCTCTTCGCTCCTCCAAGAGCAGATCCTTTCCCAGGCGTGGACCGCCAGGTATGGGGCCCGCTCCTAGGTGGGGGATCCGCAGGGTCCTGCCTCCATTCAGGGCTGCTGCTTCTCCTCTTCAGCGGTTCCCCACCCTCCGCTCCCCGAGCAGCCCAGGAGACCGCTGCGCTGTCGGCGGACCAGGGAGTCTATGGCGTCTTCCTCCTCGTCATCGACTTCGTTCCGCCCGCACCACAGCAGCGAGTCCCCCGACCTACCGCAGGAACTCGGCGCGGTCTAGCTCAGGGTCCTCCTCCGGTGCCGATCCCGCTTGCATGTGCCACCATTTTGGAGAGACTCGCCGGCCAGTCTCTTCCCATTAAAACATGACTCTAGATGAAGAGATTGGATGATTTGATCCTTTCAGGAGCCGCGCTACGATTACAGCTTCAGTTCCGCTGCTCCTCAGGCGAAAATTCCTTCATTATTAGTGGAAGATCCCTTGATTTGGGCGCCGTAACATGGAGCTCAAGGGAAGCACGATCGCATGGCGTGCCGCCTAGCCACGAAACTTATCATCACTTTTTCTAATACCATGGATTTTTTTGAATAGTGGCATTTCAACTGAACAGATTGGGGAACTCTCACCCCTGCACCGGCTTGGTAGACTGTCAATTGTTACTTCTCGAGGATAGTGTGATGAATCCTTGAATGTTGTCCCTTCTGTCTGGGAAGTACCCTTTAGACACAAAACCTATATCCACCTCCCTCATCCTCCTACACTATGGTGTCCCATAATTTCACACTTCCATGCATCTTTGTAGGGTAGATGACATGACCTCCCTAGAAAGTACTTGGATGAGGAAGAGTGGGGATCGCCTCTGTGAATCGCCTACAGAAACTGGGGCGAAGAACGATGCAAGAAACCCACTTCAAAGTAAGAACATCAATACTGAGACGAGGAGGCGTGGAGAAATGCGGTGTTCCCCGCGGAACCAACATGAGTGGTCCAGACAATGTGAAACAAACAAGTACACACCGAAGGATAAAAAGGTAAGGATTTAACTACCTGTCAGATCCTTCCTGGATGAGCCGGGAACCTCAAACAGCTGAAGCAAGGGAGATGCCAGGAGTGCAGAGGCTGAGACACTTGGCCTTTGGCAGAGGAGTCCTTGGTAACTCCATCATGGTCTGAGCAGAGAAGAAGGCAGAGGGCAGGACAACAAGCCGTAGAGGAGAACTGCTGTGTGCGGAGAGCCCGAGCACATTTCCATGAGCTGAGTTCAGCAAGGATGCCTTGGTTCGTGGAGAGATTGCAAGAAGCCCGAGTGGGGAAGAGAAGCCCACAGACAACCGGAGGTCACAGATAAGAAGCCTGTAGAGGTCCGGGTAGCCGGACCCGCAACAGATCACAAACTGTCTTCAAAGCCATCTTCATAGTCTCCACACCAGGCAGGATAGTAAACTAGGTCTGCAACATAGAGAAGAGGAAATATCATGGGCCTGGGACCCGCTCTCTTCTATGAAGAGTAACCCAAGTCATTGTCACAGTCGTAGTAACTGGCAGGTTAGTGAACCAGGTGGGCCATGTGAAAAAGGCCAGGGGAAGAGGAGCATACCCGGGCATTGTGAACTCTGGGAAGGTCAAGGGCAGACTCATGTTATGTTACTTTGCAGTTATATAGCGCCTTATGTACCAGTGGTATAGTCTCAAGGCGCTGGTAGGTTGAACGCCCTCGGGAACCGAAGTTCAATTCAGTAGAGAGACGAGAGAAAGTCAAAGGTGCGTGTGAGCACCGTATGTGTGCAGCTGGTTTGGCATTCGTGTAATAGCTGCTTCTTAGCATTAGGTGTGGTGGTTGGGAGATCAGGGGTATGTGTTCGTTCTGGTAGGTTTATCCAGACTGAATGTGGCTGCGTTAGGCCTGAGGAGAACGCCTGGCTGGAGGGTGTGTAACCAGCGGTGTTTAGTTAGTGATGTGGAGTATGAGGCGGATGTTGGTATGAGAACAGCTATACCGAATGGTGTCATAGCATCTCTGTGTTAGTAGTGGTGTAAAGAAGAGAGTAAGCGTGGTGATGTGATGATGGTTTACATGCTCATTCAAACGTTCTATGCACTCTAAACCATTCCATGTATGTCGCGTACTTCCATGCGCTCAATCCGTTCCATGCGCTGAATCCGTTCCATGCGCTGAATCCGTTCCATGCGCTCAATCCGTTCCATGCGCTCTAATCTGTTCCCTGTACTCCGATCCGGTCGGTGTATTCCAAGTTGATTTATGCACTCAATCCACATATTTCACCCGTACCTTTCACATATTATACCAGTACCTTCCACATATTTAATCCGTTCCATTCACATACTTCATCCGTTCCATCCACATACGACACCTGTTCCATCCACATACATCACCCATTCCATCCATATACGACACCTGTTCCATCCACATACATCACCCATTCCATCCATATACTTCCCTGTTCCATCATTCACTCGCTCGTCCGCTCTAGGCGCTCGACGCATTCATCCGCCTCGAGCACTTGTTCTTTCTGCGCACTCACTCGCTCACCGGCTCCACTCGCTCACCGGCTCCACTCGCTCACCCATCCGTTCTACACGCGCTACTCTGTTCTACACATTCCTCCGTTCTGCATGCTCTCCCGCTCTACATATTCGTCTGCGCACCTGTCCGCTCTGCGCACTCGTCTGCTCACTAGTCTGCTCTGCGCATTCCTCCGTTCTACGCACCCGTCTGCTCTGCGCATTCCTCCGTTCTACACGCTCGTCTGCTCTGCGCACCCGTCTGCTCTGCGCACTCGTCTGCTCTGCGCACCCATCCGCTCTTACGCACAACCAAATCATCCCCCCCCCCGCAACCCTCCCTTTGTCATTGTGATAATGTTTGAGGATTGAGAAGGCCAAGAGAAGGGAGTAATTCTCTTGGCATTACATTACAAGAAGCCTAAGAGATACCAGGGGAAGAGAGTCCTACCCCCTGGTACTTCGAGCATTTTACTAAAGTTTGTGAATATTGTGACGAAGGCCAAGAGAAGGGAATCGTTCTCCTAACACTACAAGAGGCCTGAGAAAAGCCAGGGAGGAAGCATACCCCTTGCAGTGTGAATTGTACAGCCCTCAAAGGTCCCAGGGGAAGAAACGTGCCCCCGGGCATCGTGAACTGTGCAAACCTGAGAAAGAGCAGGGAAAGAAAAGGCTACCCTCTCTACCCCCCCTACACCCTAGTGTTAAAGAACATTGTAAAGGGTCTAAGAAAAGCCGGGGGAAGGGAGTCATTCCCCCTGGTATTTGTGAATATTGTGAAAAGCTTGGAAAAGACAAAGAGAAGGGAGTCATTCCTTGGTAGCAAGATTTTCATTTGGAGCTTTGCTTTATTTGGGAACCTAGACTTTTCAATCTGGAATTGTTGTGCCTTTAAGAAGAACTGCTACTTGGAGAAGGAAGTCCTTCCCTCAGGAAATGGTCCCTTCAGACTACAGACAAGGTGGTCCGCTCTACAGAAGAGGGAAGTCCTTCTTTAGTAAGAGAACTCGCCAATGTTTTTAGTTGATTTTAAAGTGTAAAAGATGGAAATAGGCTTTTGACACAGGACGGTGGACTGTATAATTTGACAATTTGACAAACCCCTCTCAGCATTGGGGATAGTTAGGATTTTCACCAAATAAAAGTTTGTATCCACAACAATGCCAACTGTGTGTCAGTCTGCTCCTTCCAAACTCTTACAATAGTCTCCACCGAAAAGGATACGTAACACCTCATGAACAGCTTTCTTAATGTCCCTCTCGGGAAGTCCAAAGAAATGGAGATTATGCCTCCTTTTAATTCTCAAAATCGTGCATCTTCAATTTCATTTTTTCTTCTCGACGCTCCATTTCCGAGAACCTCATGTCAGTTTGTGTTTCCAGGATGTCCACCGTTGACAGATTAGCCTCCAGGCCTTGTATTCCATCGTCCATGAATTCAATTATATTATCTAGGCCTTCAAACCTCAGTCCAATATCTCTCAATACCTCTAATCTCCTCCAGGAGAGTGGAAAATGTCACTTTGTTGCTCCCTTATCTTCCATCTCTAGGTGGATTGGTCGATCTCCAGCCCCAACTCCTCTGGGAGTAAAGTGGTTCTTTTTAAAGTATTGGAGCAATTCTTTCTAACTCATCGGAGTTACCAGACTCGAGTCCCTTGCTCGGATACTTCCCTGCTACCGAGGCACAAGGTTTCAGGGGGGTTTTCTACATTTTATTCCAGATTTACTCCTCAGTACAGTTGTCTCGGCAGGCCCAAGGAGGCCAGACAAAACCTTATCCTCTGTATTGGACACTCAGAATAGTCACAGGGGTGGGGCTGGGAGGGAGGGGTGGTGAGGGAATTCCCCTAGCCCCACTCTGGTGCAGGGGGACTACTGGCATATCTTCAACCAGTTGCACCTTTCTGCCCCATCCATTGTTCTAGTAACTTTTTCTTTCCTCCCTGCTGACCCCCCTCTTAATGCACTACTTCATATCCACTGGTGCATTCTCCCTGGACTTCTTAATCTGCCACACCAGTGATGGCTGTGCCTGCACCCTTGTGCCATGCTCCTTCTGTAGTGGGTATACCGACCAATGTTTGGTACTGTATCATGGGGCAGGTTGCCCCCACCATGCAGTATCTAGGACTCAATAGTTTTTCTGTGGGTTGCCCCACTGTCTGCACTCTAGTAGATATTTTCTCTTCCCCTTCCCCCTCTTTGCACCAGCCGCTCCTCTCCTTTTCTTCGGAAATCGATGGGGACGGAGCTGGGTCTCCAACATACACACTCCTCCGTTCCTTGTACAATTTGCTCCCCTTCATTGACTTTGATGCTGCCATGACCAACTCCTGTGGCAGGGGAAGAATGCCTACTCCAATGACCTCTGCCCCTGTGCCACTCCACATGGGGTACCAGCATCAACCCGGCGCCCCTACTCCCAAAACCCACTAGTATATCAGCAACAGCCCTACAGATAAGGGGTGTATTGGCCACTACTCCCTAAAAATAGGCAAATGCTTCCAAAGATAAAAATGGGGAGTAGATACTCCCGATAAAAAATGGGAAATGGACACATAGGAGTATGTGCCCCTGCTTTCCCCGAAAACGATCCATGGATGTTTGTATCAGTAGTTCATGTAATACCACAGTATGAAACGAATCAAATTACAGAAGAGGTCAAATGTATCTTTTTAATATGCATGAATAATTTGGTGCAAAGAAGTATTTCTCACAAAAACATTTCTTTTTTACAGTTGAACATACTTTTACTCGTTTGTAAAATACTCCCATTTGGAAAAGGACTCCTTTTACTCCACAGCATTTTTTTTCTCCCAACTTTCAAAAATAGGGAGTAAAATACTCTGACTTCAAAATCTTATCTGGAGCACTGGTCAGCGGGTGTCGTGCAGAGGGGTCAGACCACTTGAGGGGGCCGCCCACCATCACATCCGCGCCTTGGTGACACTGCCGCTTGTCAGGCGGGGAAGGGTGTGTCCTCTCTGCAATGGGCGCTGGCCCCCATCTCTCCTGTCACCTCCTGTGCCTCCTTGAATGAAGACTATGCAGTCTGGGCAAGCTGGCCTCCACGGTACCTCCACATGGGGCAGATGCCCACCTGCCCCTGGATGCTGGGGCGAGTTCCAGTTGCACTGTTCCTCTCTTCTCGGGAGACTCCATCCTTGGCCTTGCCACCAGCCAGGATTTCACCGTTTGGATTGTAGGGACCGAAGACCCCCACCAGACCCTCCACATACTGCTCCTCAATGGGGGATATGATATGGCATTTGTAACGCGCCTATACACAAGTGGGGGAGGCTCACGATTACTGTTTTGGGCCCCCGCGGAAGACAATAAGGGGTCCAGTGCTCTATTTTAACCGGTGGGGAGAAGAGCTAGACTACATGGTGGCCATCTTGTCTGCACTCCCTGATCGCCTCCAATTTTCTAATTTTATATTGAAATTTTAACACGCAATCCAAATAGAAACTATTTTAAGTATCCCCACATGAGAAGTTATTTATTCCCATCATACAGCTAATCTGTAATAAATGAGACACACTGGGTGATCCCTGTGTTCGACCTATTAAAGTGTATTACACTGCCCATCTGTTTTACTCGCATGCTAATAGAGGTCTTCCCGTCATTTGGAGAATCTCCACTTACCTGTGGAGGCCTCAAAATGTCAGCCACCAATATGTGATGGTGGGAAAGCTTTGAATTAATCAAAAGCAATGTTGTTTCTCTGGACAGCTTCCATTGCATATACGGTGTCCACCATTACTAATTGTGACTGGCCATATGCAATCTGTGTTGTCCCTGCCATCAATGGGAACACTTCAGCCAGAACTGTTAAGCTTTTTCCCACTGCGTGGCAGTGCAACTAACCTAGATGTGTTTTATCCTTGATGAGCCTCACCAGTGAGGTGCAGCATGATTCTCTAGCCACAGCGAGGAAGGAACCTGGGTCTGGGCATAACCACACCCACATGTGGAGACTCACAAACACAAAAGGCCAAGCCCTCCAGGTGAGTTCATGCTCTTGAGCCTTAAGTCAAACACCTACTTTGCTAATAAGGTGCATAACCGTAATGTTTGCCAATTTGAACTTTTTAAATATGTTTGTGTTCTGGGGGAGGGTTTCTGAACAGCTGCTAGTGTGGAGTTCTGTGAAGCCAACTTCAGTGGACCTACAACATTTACACAGTCTAATCAAACTCTGACGATGTACGACTGAGCAGAAAGGCTTAGATTAAGGTTATCGGAGGCTTTTTGGAAAGTACAATTGGCACACACAAGTGGTTGTCAAACAAGACATTGTCCACGCAGGTAACTATCAAAAATACTTATTTATTAACAACACTGGGGCAATTAAGCTAAGAGAACTAGACTAAAACTATACATATTTCTTCTACAAAACACAACATAGGTGTCCAATTGCGACACCAACAGCACTTTCGAACAAGACAGATATTCTGCAAAACATTGTTACACGTGCTAAAGTGAGGGGAAAATATGTTAATACATCATCCGCCTCATAAATTCTGAGATGCAAACCAACATTTAGTTTATTAAGTTAAAGTCCAGCCCTAGCCCGGAAACACATTTCTAACAAGTGTTTCTGGTAAGGCACTAGTATTGGTTACTTTTAGGAGTTTGGAACAGTTACCAAAGTTCTCTGGTTGGATTCAGGATGGGTTCAGTGAGTGCTGCTAGATAGTGAGAATTCATAACACTTGAAGTTGCTGTTGGCTGGCAGAGGAAATCGACTGCTACCAAGGTGACAAGCTTTCACTACCAAAGGTAAGCAAGGGTTACTCCAGGGTAGGACTTTACACCCCATTAGATTCAATGGAGAACAGAAGGCAACACACCAGCTATCCACCCTGATCTCTCCAACCTGGTAGGGAGAATTTTCCACAGCCCTCTGGTAAGGAATGTAAAACCATGTAACCTAAAGGCACAACCGTGTTTCCAACCCAAAGTGGTAAGTAATGACAGTCTTCAGACTTTACTCTAGGGAAGACATTAGGCTGGTAGTGAAGTACAGTTACCCCCAATGAATACACCACACTGTTATACTGAAAAAATATACCTTTTAATAAAATCACAGAGAACATCTATCAGGGCAAATAAATTCTTTGGTTAAATATAACACACTGTAAAATGCAGTGCATGTATGAAAACAGTATTGGCCAGTGAAGATCTAACCCACCCCTAAACCTAAAACAACAAAAAGCTATATTAATATAGCAATTATCACCCGTTCCCCCCTCCCCCCCAACCCCATTCCCCCCCCCCCCCCCCCCCCCCCTGGGCTCGAACGAATGTTAATGGCCCGGGACCTGAGTTGAAGGCACAAGCTTAGCGAGGACCTTTAATGAGTGTCCCAGTGCCGTTGCCACCCATGCCATGGTCCATGGAATGGGTGATTGCTATTAGCACCCCGGGTTGCCAATCTGATAACCCGGGGTGCTGATGGCAGTGTCTTTTGAAGGAATGAACGTCCCATTAATTGATAGAAAAAAACTGTCTCAAGATGGCTGCCATGGAGCTGGAAGTGTGGGCTGCATTTCCATGGTGGCCAAAAGGATGACTGAGCAGCAGCAGCGGGGGCTGCCGCCACAGCCATCACCATCGGGTAAATGGGGGTGGAAGGGATGGGGAAAAATGAAGGTCAAGGGAAGGGAGGGTGGCGGCCGTTGGGTGGCTCGGAACGCAGGCTCGGATTGGTCGATCCACCCGCCCTATGTGCTAATGCAGGTCCTCTCGTGCTCCCTATCAGTTCAAGACTGAAGGCCACAGGAAGAAAATAAGCAGAGCAGGATTCATACCAATGGAAGTCTGTTGTAGACCGTGGTAAAAAGGGGGCTTGCAAACACCCAGGACTCGGGTCCCAGGGTATCTCTGGAGTACGTTTCAAGAATAACCCAAAAGCCCAGGTCCAGGAGGTAAGTTCTTATGGGAGCAAGGCTCAATGATGCAACACAGTCTGGTGAGTAAGCCTTCCTTTACAGGTGGAGTTTAGGGTTTTGGTATGTATGTACAATTAACTGCACCCGGAAGTAGACGAGTAATAAAGATCCACAGACATGTATACAAATACTCTACCAGGCACCACGGGAGGCACCTGGAAAGCACCTTTTGCAGCTCCTGCTGCGTGTTTGTTGCTGGACGTCAAACGAGGCAATTTTACTACTAACTCGCTTCAAACGAGTGGTTTTACTATATTTGATTGTAAGCCACGCCCCAAGAAGGCAAAACTTTAAGAACAGGATCTTGCGCCACCAGCGCGCTTGCGCGATGGGAAGCACCTTGAAAGCACCTCTTTGCAGCTCCTGCTACGTGTTTGTTGCTGGACGTCAAACGGTATCTGAACATTTGCCGTGGACCTTTATATTTAATCAGCAACTGTAGCCTGACCGTCGCTTTGACTCTCAACATATACTCTCTCTTTTTATTTAGAGGCAATTTTACTACTAACTCGCTTCAAACAAGTGGTTTTACTATATTCGATTGTAAGCTACGCCCCCAAGAAGGCAAGGCTTTAAGAACAGGATCTCGCGCGCACCAAGGGAAGCACCTGGAAATCACCTCTTTCCCTCTTCGCAGAGGCGGCATGGGGCGGAGAGGTTGTGCTGCCCAGCGGCTGCTCAACCTTATTTGTGCACGGACATGGTGATTATTTCTTTAAAGACGGGTATGCCGACCAAAATTCTATCTTTGAACATGAGAGAATTCTCCTGCCATGGCCCGATTACACACCCTGGAATGCTCGACACCTCTTAGAGTGGCGGACAGCAGGAATGCTCTGGTAAATGCGGATATCCGTACTTTTTGTAATGGCTCACTATCCGCTCACAGAGCCAGGAAGACTGAGCCTCATACAGTGACGAGGGGGGGGGGGGTTGAATGGGGATGCTGCCATTATTGATTTGGACATTAATGGGTCAGCTTTTTCTGACAAATGCATGTCGGATAATCTGTCCTCGACACCATTGATGTTTTATGAGACCACGCATTCCGATATTGAATCCTTGGAAGTGTCCGTCCATTCACGAATTCCTAGTATTCGAACACAGACTCTGGGCACTAACACCTCCTTTCATGATAATTCTTTAAGTACCCAGGCAGTTATCTCTATACAGGCCTTACATCTGGCAGTTCACTCTTTGAATAATCTATACCACTCTTTAGATCAAAGATTAGCAAAGCAAGGAGCATTGTTAAGGGAAATGGCCACCCAGGAGTCACAGTTGAAAGAAACTCCTATCTGGCGAAATTTTTCTGTGGCCTGCCAGACTGAGGTTGTCCTTGAACAAAATGGATCTGCGGTCCCCCCTTCGAGTATGCCTGCGTCATATGCGAATGGGTGTGTCTTACCATCCGTATTGCCATGCATTGATTCCATTATCTATGGTGAAGTAATGGTTCCTCCAATACAAAATGACAATGGCCCTACAGATTCGGGGGCCATCTTCTCAACCTATTCTGCAAAAATTATGCCAAAAGACTTATTCTATATTTGATTTGCCTAATAAGCGCTCCCAAAAAATGTTATAATGAGAAATTGCTTAATAAACATGTAGCCAAATGTAATGATGAGAAGCCAATGCAAATAAATGTGAAATTGAAACTCCCTAAAAACCAGCCCGCTCCTAAACATATTAGCAAGGCAGCCTCCAAACGCTTTGTGAATGCAATCTCGGTCCCATCTAAAAATAACAAATGGAGTACTTTTCATGCTATTAAGAAAATAAATATGTGGTTGAATAAAGTAAAATGGAATAAGGCACCTGTTGAACCGGAATTAGCTTTGGCCCCAGATTATCCACCACTTGATGCCCTCCTAGATGAAATCTCTGGCAAGGCCTTCGACAGTTCTAGACCAACTAAATCTCAACTCAATGTTGTTTCTAAAACAAAAAAGAGCAGTATGAATTCTGTATTAATCCCTACTGCAGAAGATCTGCTCCATAGAGCGGAAATGAGAAAAGCTGTGGACGCCTACATGGCGACACAAGCCCCTGCTCAACAAGACCTCGGTGCCCCGACTCCATTATGGCGGAGCCTCTTCGGTGTAATAACATCGGTAAAAGTTCCAAAGCACAGACTCGAGCACTGGCAATAGTGCTGCTACTGCTAGCCATACTGTATTTTTGCCAAGTGGGCTTACCGATGTAAGTCATAGTGTGGCGACATCCCCAGAAGCTATGTCATCAATTGTGAATAGACCAGCTTTACATAGTCGGCTGGCATCTTCAGATGAACTCTCGGAAGCAGTCATGTTAGTTGGGAATGCTCTAGGGAGTTTCAGAAGTGTATCCAAAAAATGAGTTGCCATCTCAACCTGCAACACAGTCAAATATTAAGGAAACAAGGAGTACTGAGAGGTTGGCTATTCGACCAGCCCTATGCTCCTTAGTTTTGGAATGTAGGCCGGCTCTCTGTATACAGTTTGATCTGAATCGCAGAGCCGTTTTGGCCATTTTTTCAGACATACATTCTTTTGAGGACATAGCATCAGCTGACCTAACATTGGTTGAATTTCTTTCAAAGAAGAATCTGAATGCAGTAAGATTGTGGATACAATCCAGAGTGGTCCAAAATCTCATTTGGCAAGCAAGGGCTCATTTGTACGATCTAGGGTTTGTGTTGAGTATTGATACAAATGATACAATCTCCCCGGTAGCAATGAATGCTAGTGACTGTTTATCCAATTCTTTACCACCCTCTTCTGCCGATAGAGGTAAGAAATTCCAGCCACAGGTGTTGGATTCGCGTAGCGGCAAGTTGAAATCTAAATCGAATTAGCTAGCTAATTCTACCCTGTTGAGCACAATATCGTTTGTCAGTTGGAATTCTAGGGGTTATAAGCACCTTTTAAATAATGGTGTGTGAATTGAGCAGATTTGACATCATCCTTTTACAGGAAACTTGGTTATTAACACCATTGATATGCGCTAACCATGAAATTCATTTGAACCCCGCGAAGAAATCCTCTATGGGCAGGCCTTCTTCAGGCCTCGTTGTTGCTATAGAAGAGGGGTTAAGTTCATCTTCAAGCACTTGGCCGGCCCGAATGAATATATGTTGTTGGTTAGAGCTGTAATTGAGGGTGGAGTCTATGCAATCCTCAACATTTATTGGAATCCGGTGGGCATATCGATTGTTTCTTCAGGGATCTTAATAGGCTACTTGACATGGTGGTGGAAGACAAAAGTATTTCACATTTTATTTTGGCATGGGATCTGAATATAAATTGTCTTGAAAAAATAGCAAGCAACACAATGAAAGGTTAACCCGATGGCACTCCCTGGTGTCCTCTAGAAATCTATACATCCTTAATGGTGCCTTTAAAACTGACATACCTGACATACCTCCTGCCTGCACATGGCATAGAGGAACAACTTCTTCGATTGATTTTGTCTATGTAAATAATGCCTTATGGTCCACAATGGAATCTTTTTTTTGTTCTCGCCACCAAGATAAGTGATCATAACATGTTGTGTGCCAAACGGCAAATGAAGAGTACCAATAGCTGTTGTGTATTAAAATCATCGAAGGATGGTTGTCTGGTTGTAAATGGCGGTGGTAACCGCCTGTGATGGACAGAGAAGACCTTGACACACTTCAACCAATTACTGTGTAACTCTAATTTGTCAGATGGTGGCCAGGATTCAGATGCTGGCTTGATTTATAGCAATTTAATGCAAACTTTCACCCAAAAAAGATTGCTTACTGGCAGTAATGAGAAACATTTACATGTATTTGATAGAGTTGTTTACATTAAGAAAATTGCATATCGAGCAGAGTTAAGAATATTGGAAAGGCTTCCCTTTCCAACTAGAACGGTCCTTTCCACAAAAGTACACCTGGTCTACAGAAATTGGTTAAAGGGGCATGGAGCATCACTCTATCAACGAGATGGTGCCAATATGCTATCTATATTGGCGGACAAAAATATCTCAAAAATGTGGGCATTACTGAACCAAGCAAATAACACACATCAAATAGATTTGTAGACGTCGGTTGTCGAAGCACATCAGTGGGTAGCACATTTTGAAAATCTGTATGCTTTACCTTTGTCATGGTCATCTTATACCAGTTGGATTGGGACTCTAGTTTCCATCTTCACTTTGAGGAAAGGTGTATTAAACAATTAATAATGACATCTAGTAAATCTAGTGCTGTGGGCCCAGATGGGATCTCAAATCGTGTAATGAAAGAACACCCGGAAATTTGGGCCGCTCTCCTTTTTAATATATTTTTGGCCATCAATTATCATCAGAGGCTGCCAACATCTTGGACTGATGCAATCACAGTCCCAATATATAAGAAGGGCGATCGACAGTTAACATCCGATCTCATTGTTAGATGCCCCGGGTAAGATATTTTGTAGAATTATTTTAAAAGAACTCAACACCTGGACTGAGGGAAAACATATGAGAGACCCCCTCCAGTCTGGCTTTGTGAAAGGTATGGGAAAAATGCCAAATATCCTTGCACTATCTATGATTCAATCACATCGGGTAGAGAAAAACAAGCCTTTGTATCTGGGGTTTATTGATTTCAAGGCTGCCTTTGATTCGATAGATAGATCAATGCTATTAAAAAAACGTGTCTGCCATCATTGCCCCTCATCTCTAATAAACGTAATCATGTTATTGCACACAAAAACATCTATGCGTGTTAAAATGAATCTTAATGGTAAATTGTCCCCCTCAATAAATACTTCAAATTTGAACTTCAAATTATGCATGTGAACTGCTGCTTTCTAGCCCTAGTGCCTAAATTGAACTCTGATGTGCTACTGCCCTGGGTTTCGAGCTAATGCCTCTCTAGCCCACCGTCAAACAGAATCTAGAGGTGCTACTACCTCTGTACTGAACTGTTGCCCGCAAGAACTTAGTGCAAAATGTGCATCTATGTGTGCTACTACACACGTAATGAAATACTGCTTGTTAGACCTCAATGTTAAAACTGAATCTAGGAGGGCTACTGCCATAGTATCTGAACTGCTGCTTATTAGACTTTAGTGATAAGTCGAATCTAGATGTTCCAATGCCCATGTTCTGAACTGCTGTATATTAGATTTCATCGACATAACTGAATTTAGGTGTGCCACTGGCCCTGCCCTCGAATTGCTACCTCCTCTGACCCAGGTGCTATATGAGTGCATGCCCACCGCCAACAATTACCACATACTAATCTTATCCCGCCCACGCACACAATGCATCTCCACACACTCTATATTGTGCTACTAAGATTACTTCTCTATACTATGAATAGCCAATACCCCTTCACGTCACTAAACTCACTTGTACACGAGTCCCCACCTAATCCTCACAAACCTACTGACATGATTATCACACCCTGAACTGTTCTCCAGAGGAATCTCAAATTACGTGCAAGGCTCCCAAGGCTTTATGACCCTTTAACCAAAGTAGCTCACAGCAAGGCTACCACGAGCCCCCATAGCCCCACTCGGCACCCTCTTCAACTAAACAGTAGACTCTACCGTGAATCTAGTCATGCCCAGAAAAGCACACATAAATCCTCTATCGCTTTCAAAACCAGTACAACCTGGGACCAAGGGAGCACTGATAAATGCCCGCTCTGTGGTAGCCCATGCAACTGACATTGCAGACCTACTCTACAATGAAGACTTAGACTTCTTAGCTGTTACTGAATCCTGGCTACACCCAACAGCAGGCCCGGCAATTATGCTAGCCATTCCAGACGACTATACTCTACTGAGACTTGATCGTCCCACCTCTCGAGGTGGAGGTCTTGCCATTATTGCTAAAACTAAATTCCCCCTGATTATTGAGACACCATCCAATGCAGGTTCCTGTGAATCCTTAACTGCAAAACTAACCATATCTAATAAACAATCTATTTCCATCAACCTCATTTACCGACCACCTGGCCCCTTAGGGTCATTTGAAGAAGACCTTACTAACATCCTATCCAACAATCTCAAGAACTCTTCACAAAGCATTTTATTAGGAGACCTCAACCTGGGTTTTAGCGATGCCACAATAATTATTATGAGAGGAACTGGGATTTACCCCGAAGATCACGGAGCGCACTCATACCAAAGGTAGAACTTTGGACTGGCTAGCTGCGCATAACTGCCCACTCCTGATCTCTTCTATACTTCCTCAGCCGTGGACCGATCACTACTTGATCTCGTTTACCCTAGAGGCAACACCAGCGCGAACAGACAGTATAGCTCCAGCGGTCCAGACCAGAAATAAAAAGAACATTACCCTTGAAAATCTGATCCCATTAATCGCACCGACCTTGAACGCCATCCCGGACCATACGGATCCCTTTATGATGGTAGACATATACAATAAAGTCATGCTCTCATCTCTTGATACCATAGCCCCATTGCAGTTGAAAAAGAGCAAACCTACAAAACACATCAACTCCTGGTTTTCTCCCCATCTTAAAACCCTCAGACAGGAAAAGCGACGCTGTGAAAAAATCTGGAGATCACATCTCTCCGGAAAAAATAAGAATAACCTGAGTAGTCTAGCCTCCCATTACAAAAAAGAAATTATCCTGGCCAAACAAATGTCCTACAGCACCCGAATCCTACAAGCCAAATCCAACACCAGAGAGCTCTTTACTATACTAAGAGGTTGAATCTCCTATCCAAGCTCCTGATTCATGCCTCCAAGGATAAAAACTGGTGCATGGGTATACAAAATGCCTTGGCCAATAAAATCTCCTCCCTCAAGACAAAGATAAACACTAAAAAAGACTCCCTTCTCTCTACTACTAGACCTAGAAGTCTCATCCCTAAAAAGGCTCACTCTATGCAGGCGCACCCCCATGCGCACACTCCCGACTTTAACTTCCACAAAGTATCCACCAAAGAGGTAGAAAAGGTCATTCTTACCCTCAAACCATCGAACTGCCGTGGGGACCTATGCCCGGCACAACTGATTAAGGACGCGGCTTGTGATCTGGCACCATTTATTACCAAATTAATAAATACATTATTCACATCAGGCACCGTACCTAACAATCTGAAACAATCATGGGTCCTCCCCTGCTCAAAAAACCAAATCTAGATCCTTCTACTCCCACTAACTACCGCCCCATCACCACAGTACCGTTCCTTCTTAAAATCCTCGATAAAATAGCATACCAACAAATCCAACATCACCTCGAGCACTTCCAGCTCTTAGGAGTCAGACAGTTGGGCTTCAGGCCTTAACATGGCACCAAAACTGCACTCATAGACCTTAAGGCACAGATAGATGAGCTGAGAGATCAGGGTACGACTGCACTACTGCTACTTCTTGATCTCTCAGATGCCTTTGACCTGGTCGACCACAAGATCTTATATGACCACCTTCAAAAAGCAGCCCGCTTCTCTCAAGAGGCTACTGACTGGATCCAATCCTTTCTAAACAACCGCACGATGAGCGTCTTCTCCCTACTAGCAGCAGCTGACCCAACGCCTGTCACCTGTGGTGTGCCCCAGGGATCATGCGTTTCCCCGACATTGTACAACATATTCACGAAGCCCCTTTTCGATGATCTAGATGGTCTGAGTATCACCTATACTAATTATGCTGATGATACCCAGATCCTCATCCCGCCGACGAGGGATTATGACAAGGATTTGGCCTTCGTCAATAGAGTGTACCTCATCATTCAGGCATGGATGGCCTCACACGGTCTATGCCTGAATGATGACAAAACAGAACTCCTAATTCTAGGATCCTCACATAACCTTAGCAAATTGGACCAAAACTACTCCTCTTTAATAATTGACAACAACAAGATTACGGTAGCCAAGGAGGTCAAAACCCTCGGCTTCTACTTAGTCAACTCTCACCTTCAAAAAACAAGTTAATGCTATGGCTTCCGCCACATCTTACACATGCACACTAATCAGAGCAGCTAAACCCTTTCTCTCTCCATCCAATTGCATCACACTAGCCAGGGCGTTGATCCTATCCAAGTTGGACTATTGCAACGCACTATATGTAGGCTGTATCAAATATATCACTAACAAAATACAGATCCTACAAAATAATGCCCTTATAGCGGCCCTCGGTATCCCGAAGAAAGCCCACATTTCTGACTCCAGAAGATCCGTGAACTGGCTTTCCACTAAAGACAAAATATTCCTTAAATCGGTCTCCCTGACTCATAAATGCCTCCACCAAGCAGCCCCTCAATACCTTATCACTAGATTCTCCAGACCAACTTCCTCTCGCCCCTCTAGAATAGCCAACTGTAACCTCCTTCTGGTGCCTAGGTTTAAACGCACAATGTCTGGAGGGAACAGCTTCCCAGTAAAAGCAGCACAAATCTGGAACTCCCTTCCTCCTACTTGCAGAGAGGACCTTCCCTACCGCCAATTTAGATCCAAGACCATCCTCTGGCTCAAGGCCCACGATACATAACGACCGCCTCCTCTCTTGCTACCCGGATGCCCCACACCACTATGTTTGTAAATTATGTACATTTAGGTTGTCAACTGCGTGGCACAGATATCTCTCACGAGACAACCTGCACCTTGTATATAATATTGTTTATAGCTGTAACTTATTCTGCTTCGGCGTGTATTGTTTCTGTATGACGTGTCCAGCACTGTAACCACAGCTGGACCTCACCCCTGTATGTAACCAAGCTTTGCAATCCTCATGATGCTTCTGCGCCTTGCTACCTCTGGGTTAGGTGCGCAATATAAGTAAATAAAATACAAATACAAATACAAAATACCCACAGAGGGGTAAAGCAAGGCTGTGCCTTTGCTTCCTTTTTATTTAATTTCTTCATTTTCGATTTAAGCCCTGCATTAAGTTGTATAGGTGACCCCTCCACGCATAGGATCACAAAAAATCTCATATCTGCTTTGTGCAGATGACTTGGTTCTTCTGTCCCAAACTCCTATGGGCCTCCAGAACATGTTAAATCAATTGGGAGACTATGCGCTAGCAAATAATTTGATTATTAACACTGCTAAATCTCAAATATTGGTGTGCAATAACAACGCCTCTAGAAAGTATCATTCTAAATGGTCACTTCAACATTGTGTACTTTCATCAACCCTTCAATATAAGTACTTGGGGATACTGATTCAACATAAGAAAACACTAAGTAATCTGACCTGCGAAGTCAAAACCAAATTGCAATCATTGACATCGCAGTCCAGAATTTTGACGAGGAAATTTGGGAGGTTTTCAGTAAAGCACATTGTATCATTCTATAAATCAAAGGTAATGCCAATCCTCCTCTATGGAGTTGTGGCTGCCGCCCCGCAAATTAGCTAATTTTGGGACAACAGGGAACCAAATATTGGAAATCAGTACTACAGTTACCATTAAGCACACCAATGGCTTTCGTGTGTTCTGAATCGGGATTGGTTTCCTTATATTCGTTTAATTTGGAAACAGTGTGCCTTTCTGCGGAAGTGCTTAGATGGGCTGGGAAAAACTTCATTTTTAAATGTCTTAGCCCTGAATTTGCTTAAATCTAAGAATACCTTTCCTAGTAAATGGCGCAACCACATTTTAAACATGACAGCCAATACTTCTTTGTCAATTGATTTACTTTTAAGTAATCCTGACCATGCAAAAAAAAAAATATTTCAACAAGACTGGTCCAGAAATATGTTGATGTGTTCGAAACTCAAAGATTATAATGTTAATCTGTTTGGCACCAAAAAATATGGAGTGATGTCCAATTATTTGTTGAAATGTCCATCCCAGTCTTTTCGTCAAAAGTTTGAGATTTACACTGAATCAATATGAAACAAAGGACATCCTACATAGAAGGCAATTAATTCCTGAAGAACAGAATTACTGCCGGTTTTGTTTGAATATTGGTCAAAGAGAAACACTGCAACATCTCATGGTGGAATGTATGGCATTGAGTGACAAGAGAAAAATGTTTTGGGGGGAAAAAATTAATTGTGCACATTTTTTTAACCCAGGATCAAATATGGTATTTGTTTTCGAATCCAAGAATCTCAATACAGATTGCGATTGTACAATTTCTGGACTTGATACTACCATACACAGGATGTTTAAATGAACGGAGTTCTGAGTGAATTAAGTCATCTATGTTGAGTTAAGCAAAGGACAAATGTTAATTTTACAGCACTAATTTTTAATAAGCATGTATTTATCTGTAACTATTTCTCATAAAAGCATTATTTGAAAAGTTGATTTAACAACTATAACAAATAAAAAAATTAAAAAAAATACTCTATAAAACATGCAGGTATAAATTCAGAAAACACTATCTTCTCGCTCTCTCGCTCACACTCTCTCTCGCTCACACTCTCTCTCGCTCACACTCTCTCTCGCTCACACTCTCTCTCGCTCACACTCTCTCTCGCTCACACGCTCGCTCGCTCACACGCTCGCTCACTCGCTCTCTCTCGCTCTCTCTCTCACGCTCTCACACGCTCTCTCACACGCTCTCTCACACGCTCTCTCACGCGCTCGCTCACGCTCTCGCACTCTCTCTCACACTCTCTCTCTCACACTCTCTCTCACACTCTCTCTCACACTCTCTCTCTCACACTCTCTCTCTCACACTCTCTCTCTCACACTCTCACTCTCACACTCTCACACTCTCACTCTCACACTCTCACACTCTCTCTCTCACTCTCTCTCTCACTCTCTCTCTCACTCTCTCTCTCACACTCTCTCACTCTCTAAAGGCCTAGTTTGAGGGGAAAATGGGTTTTGGATCTGATTTTTCTGATTGGGTGACTCCCAATTCCTACACACTGAGGGGGCTCCGGGGAGAAATCGTAGGCCAGAACTCCATGGGCCAGTTAAAGGTACTGTTATGGATTGGGCTTTATGCCCATGATTAGCCTTTTTGTGTATATGGTACTAAAATGGCTTTTATCATGGCAAAAAACAGTTTGCTGCCTGTTAGGGGAATTTTCACTTGAGATGAGACTTCATAAAACTATCCCTATTGCATACAGGTCCCCAACTCTTAGTATAAGCTTGTACTACTCAAGGAAACTTGGTAGAGTGGCAGAGCAGTCATGATTATCATAGGATTGTCATAGGAGGAAGATGTGAGCTGTAGGTAAGTTCATTGAACCCAGAAAGTAAAGTAGTTCAAAGAAACACTTATACCAATAAAGTTAGATTAAAATATTTAATTTATTATATTTACACAAGGAAGTCAGAAATATACTTGGTTAAATTAACCAACAAACTTGGGAATATTTATAAATACTTATAAATAATGTACAAAGGCCACTGCTTCAGTGGTATTTGCCCACGGTACAATTGTTAGTTTGACACTTATGACAGTTCTACCATGTTCTCGGTATGACCGCGCATTCGTGTTAAAACAAATATATATGGTAATTGCAAACCCACATAAGGAAGGAAAAAGGTTGGTTAGTCATGCAGTAGCAGAGGTTAAGGTTCTAGAGGAGTTTTCCTAGTAAACTAAAGCTTTTAAAGTTTGATCCATAACTATATCCGAAAGTTACTTTGAGAGGGCTCAAAGTCTTACTAAGCAGCAGAAAAGAAAGTTCCTGAGGATACTTTCAGTCTCTAGGACAAGATGCTAGAAGAGTTAACACAACGATGGAGACCCTGTTAAAGGACTCACAAAAGGACACAAGCTGGCAGCTTGGGTCAGAGGCTAGAGTGAATTCTTGGTTTAAGGTAAGCAATACCTTTCCACACCGCAGTTCCTTAGGTTAGAAGAAATGTTTGTGGCTGGATTCTCCTCTGTGCAGCATTGATGGACCGAGTCTCCTGATTCCTAGGTCTGGTGACGAAAGGAAGTCTCGAGAGTGGACCCTTGGCATGGATTTCATCGTCTTCTCTGGTCAGACTGCGGTTTTGGTGCCTTTTCTTCAACACCAACAAAGGACTGTGTTTGCCTGGTAAATCATCTTGGATTCTTAGAGTCCTGCACTCTGGTGAGGGGACTTGGATAAGTCAGATTATGTCTCTGGAGGTTCACCTGGAGCTCAGCAAAGACTTGGACGGATTAAGCTTCTGAAAAATGTTGCACTGCAAACTGGTCTGAGGTCTCCTGGTATTCGCAGTCTGCAACTCTGGAAAGGCCCAGCACTTTGGGAGATGGCACAAATTGCAGTTCGTCTCAAGGCTTGCTGGTCCCACCAGCTAAAGGGAAGGAGTAGTCCTATTCAGAGCTCCTCTGTTGAGCAGAAAGCGGGACCAGGACCGCAAGGGTGGCTTCATGGTGATGTAAAGGGCTTGCAGGCGTCTCTGGTCGAGGCTTCTTCAGTTACTTCAGTTTCCAGTGGTCATCTTGCCGTTCACCTCCGGAATCTCACCTTTTATTCAGTTTCAGCACACACTCCTCTGCAATCTCTCTCAGCAGTTTACAGAAAGGGGTGGGTGGCTATCCAATCAGGACAGCAGGCCCCCCAGTGGGCAATGGTTCAATTCAGGCAGACAAAGGGGAGTGGAGTGAAACTCCTCCCCCACGTCCTTCCTGCACAGACACACTGGAGTCTAGGCGGGGACACCCAAGTGTTCCCACCAAAGGCAAAACACACACACACACAGACCTCCCCCTCCCAGAATGGTAGAAGGACTAACAAAGACCCCAATAGAAATGGTGGGGGGAAAAAAGGAGCCACCATCTTAGAACCTAGGTGACCCTATTCTGCACAACCGGGACTGTGAATACAGTCTGCAGTAAAAGAATAGCACAATAGTTGGTAGAACACATCCACTGCCACTAGCCATAACTATAGGGTTGTCTATGTGACTAAAGAGTCATAGGAGCAGAGAGAAGGGGGTTACTAGGTATCCCCTTGGCACTCCTCCTATCCTCCTAAGGTGGTGTGTGCTAATCCCTCACAGTATAAACATTTAGGAGGGATACAAAGTATCCCTCTATCCTTAAGAACAGTAGTTAGTAAGGATAAATAAATAATCTCAAAAGAGAACCCAAAATGTTCCCATCACACTGCCCATAAGGAGCATTGTCCTGAAAGTTAAACACAGATGCCTTAAAAGAGATATGCAGGAAAGTAGACTCCATAGAGGTAAAACACAGAGAACAGTGTTCCAAACATCAGTTCAAATAAGAATGCGTATTAAAACATCTGCAAGCATGGGTTGATGAGAAAAGGTTGCTACACCCACTACAAACACGTTTTCGGAGTGGGGGAAATATCAATCTAAACCACAGAGTAATTGATCAGCTTATTAACCAGGCGAATAAGAAAGCAAATCTGGCCCTGTACCTTGCGTTTGTGGATTTTGTCCACGCTCAACCTGGTTAACAGGGATCGTTTGTGGAAAAAAATGGCAGAATTGGGGTGCCCGGGTTGGCTACTCGAAATTGTGGTAGCCTTACATATGAAAACCTCTGCTAGAATCCGAATGGGCATTGGGAACTCCCTGTTTGAGGAAATCGGCATGGATAGTGGGGGTAAAACAGGTATGTTTGTTAGCCCCCCACTCTTTAACTTATTTGACCGATTTGCTCCGACGGTTGGAAGCACTGGGTTGCTGGTCTCCAAAGATTGTGGCAGTGATCATATTACACCCATCGTGTACGCCGATGACTTGGTGCTTTTTAGTCATACGTTCCAAGGTATAAAGCTCTTTTGGAAGCTCTGGTCAACTATGCTAAAGAAAATGAGCTTGTAATGAATCAAAACAAGACCAAGATACTGTTAGCTACCCATAAAAAAAGTAGTAAAAAAAAAGTAGGGTTAGTATTGACCTTAGTATTTGGCAGATTGACTATGTCCCCTATTATAAATACTTGGGCATAAACCTCACAGAGAATGGCAGTTAGCAAAACATTGTAAATACTAAAACTTAAAATGCCCGACAATGTATTTGATAAGCCGATTCTCCAAGGGATACGCAGGTTTTTCATTGAGTGGGACGCTCATGCTCTATAAGCAGTGGTTTTAGACAGTCTGGAACTACAGAAGTGGGAATGGTTAAACCGAATTGAGGGCTTCTTTTGGCGTAAGATGTTGGGTTTGCCTGACAGTACGCCAATTGAATACTTGCGATTGGAGTTAAGCTTGCATACTTAAAGCTCTTGTGTTGAAACGTAGAGGAGAGCTGTACTTGCGCATTCAGACTTCAAAGGAGTAGTTTTTGATGGCGAGAGTAGCAGGACATAAAGCGGGGGGTGAGTAAGCAAGAGGATAAATTCCTGGAATCTATAAACGCTGTTTTCAGCGAAATTGACTGGTGGCCTGATTTTCTCATGTGGCATCAAGTATGAAAACATTTTAAAAAGTGTTATCCAGGAAAAGAATGCAATGGCACTAGACACAAAAGTATGCCCATTTGGAATCCCTGCATGGATATGCCCAAGTGGCACAGGTGACGCATAGTTTTATGCGCCCACAGACATATCTGCTGATCTGTCCGGATCCAAGGGTGAGAAGGCTTCGACTCCTGACTAGGATCAATAAGCTTCCAGTTCAAACAACTATGGGGGGGGGTGCTTGAACCTAAGCAAGGAATATCGATTTTGCAGGATATGTAAAAGCCCCAGTAATCCAGAAACGGCGAGGCATATCTTTACGGGGTGTCATAAATCAGGCCCTTTATATATGGTACTCTTAGGTCACCTGGTCCATAATTATGAAGCCACCCTGAGTGAAGATTTCTGGAATTATTGCCTGAACACAAAATCCACATCAACGCACATCGCTTTACATCAAGTTTGGTTGAACGTTAAGAGGTATTTTGAGATAGGAAATTAGGGTCCATGAATTTGTTAGGAACATTACTCGAAAGCCTGCATTACCAGAAAGAGAATGTTGTGGACTCATATGCAAATCAGTTTACTTTTGTTTTTTATATATATTGAAGATGATTGCATATTCCTTTTTAGGAGATATGAATTTTCGAAATGTATGGTGATTGATTAGTAAGTGTATGGATCGAGGCTATGAAAATGTACAATGTTGGTTATGTGTTATGTTATGTGTTATGTGATGGGATACGTGGCACGTGAATGTTAGGTGAATGATATGTGATAAGTGAATGCTATGTGTGTACATTTTATATGGAATGTTTTATTTGTAACATTAAATGTTTTGTAAAGGTTTATATGAAAGGTTCTATGAACTGAAACGTATAATAAAATAAATAACTTTGAATCTCCCCGTTGGGGAGAAATCTCAGAAATGTGTTAATTCCCTTCTACCTTAGAGACCCCCAGCTCTTTTGCTGGACTTTAGGATTTTTTAATTTCTAACCTAGAGAGAATGAGCCCTTTTCCTCACCCTCTCATGTATTTTTATTGTGATTTGGACTCTTGATACTTTTGACTTTGGAGTCTGACAAACTCCATAGGCATCATCTTTACATTGTGACACACAACACCTTCAGTGCAGTGGCACAGGGAAGTCTTAGATTTCCCAAAGGTTTAAATACCTTCTCTTGGTGAAACTACTGTTTCCAAGAGCAGTGAAGTGAAATTGACTTTACTTACATTTTGTAACTTTCTAGAACCAGCACACACTAGCTTAAAATAGGGTGCTGGATGGGTTACTTACTATCCCCTTTGGCTAGTTTCTCATCTTTTTTCGCCATTTCTTGTTGAAAAGGTCCTTCTTGAGATTTACACTGCGCACCAAACCAGGTTTGTTCCCTTTGTTCATTTTGTCTTTGGTGGGATTCACGAGTGAAGCCCGCCTCTGGCTCCAGTATCTCTGGCAGGGGCTGGAAGTGAGGGAGGTGCCCGAAACATCTGGTGCTTAATCCCCTTGGTTACAGGAAGGCACCCAAAGGCGATTAGCCGGCTGGCTGTCCGGCAAGGACAGCCACCCTGCTGCGTGATTGAAACTAGGCTGGAATGAATGGGAGAAACATGCATAAAAAGTGAGGCTTTTTGGCTTGGAAGGCAGAGTCGACCACTGGACAAAGGAATTCGAAGAAGAACTCTGAAGAGACGCCTGCTGCAACTCGTGGACCGTTGGTTTGCCCGATGAAGCCCTGCTGCTCTGCTGAAGCTCCAAATTCGCCTTGACTAGCGAACCCCCTGCAAGGATGACTTCTCCCTTTTTTGAGTTGGTGGGACCAATCAACTCCAAAGTAAGCCTGTCTGGACATCCTCTTGGAGCTGGCTGTATTTCCACTGCTCGTGCTGCTGGAACCGAAGTACCAGGGAGAGGAACACCAGATTGTGTGCTTTGCTTTTAAGTCGGACCTGAGTGCTAGGAAGATCCCCCGGACTTCCCTGATGCAGGACTGACCGAGCCTTCAGCCACCTCCACAGAGTGCTGGACCCCAGAAGCAAGGAAAGTCTGAAGTGGTATCCGAGAACCGCAGTGTTGCTGTTTGCTGTCGGACGCCCAGAGTTGAAACACTGAAGAACCGCCCTTTGAATTGAAGTTTGCCCATTGCTGTAGCTGACCTTCCATTGCAGAGCAGGTGTCCCCAGACGTCCTCCCTCTTGTCCCCCCGACTGAGGCTCAGGATCAACCGGATCTGCAGAGCTGTACAGGAACAGAAGCCAGCTGGAACAATTTCCTCTAACCAGAGGTACTGTAAAGTCTAAGAACTTAACTCTCGTTGTATAGCCTTGCTTGCTCTCAGTTGAGACCTGACTTGGTTATCTTGCAGAGTTGGTATAGCTTTGCTCCTCACGAGGCTACCAGCTTGTGGCCCTTGAAGTGCTCTATTTTCTACAAACATTTCTAAAAACGTGCGAGACTTTTTACCTACCTGAAAAGAAGATCTTCAGCTCGCCTAGACATTGTGCAATTACCATTGGCTGTCCTGGGTCCCTGAGTGACTCTTCTTACCCCTGACTCTGTGCTTTATCTTTTCCCCAGGAAAGGGTTAATGGGTTAATTTACTGAACATTGGAAGGTTTCAAAAGTACTTGCCTGTTTATGAATTATTTGTTAACCTTTGTTTTATTCCCCCATTTAAACCTTTGCACCAAACACCGTATTGCTCTAAAGGTACCAGTGATAAATCAATGTCCACAGTGTCCTAGCTATTTAAGTCACTTGAGGATGTAGGAAGTGTCTGTGTGCCATCCCCAATGGGGACCATATGTTTTAGAGAAACTAAGTGTGTGTTCTGAAGTATATTTTAAGTGTTACATGTTTTGCTCTCTTCTGAAGAAGGCTTATACAACTGACTGTAAAATAAATTATTTTTTTTTATCCAGAAACCTTGAGTGCAAGTGTTTATTTGAATAACTGTACTGTGAAACTGTCACAGCATTACTGCTCACATTGACCCCTCTTGAGATCAGCCTGGCTGCTCAATCACACTACCAACCTGTGTAGTTCAGACTTATTCTAAAGGTTGGGTCCCTATTGCCATGAGGTCAAGGTTATTGTAGTGCACCCAAAGGGTACTGATACAATCTTGCTTAACACTCCCTATCACTGACACTAGTCTGTCCTTGGCACATAGAAAAGGCTTGTAAAATGTTTCTAGGCTAAAAGAAGAGGGACACATGGTGTCCCTGTTACTCTACTGTAGGTGATGTGTGTTAGACAGAAAAATGTAAATGGGAGAACATGTTGCCCTGAACTGGCCACTTTGACAGACCAATTCCCCCAGGCCCCCAAAACAAGTGAGATAAGCAAGTGAGGCAAAAAAAGGCCCCACTTACCGCAAAGCAGCCTGGATACCCCGACAAACATATGTTTGGGGTTACTTTGAAATCAATGGAGGGAAAGTTGCAAAAAGGAAACCTTTCCCCAACGCCTGCAAATAGGGTTGTTTTGAATAGCTGATTTATAATACATCAGTCACTGAAATGAAATGGCCAACTGTACAGTTTGCAAAAGTGCCTAATTATTGATTGAATGGTATGTAGTGTTTTGCATCCAACATTCCACAATATGTTCCGGAACCATGTGTTGACATGAAGACAAAGTAGCTTTTTTTGTTATTATAGAACAAGATTTCAAAACTGTAAAAAAACTAAGTACATGTAGAATACTGGTTCATGTCACTTGCATCAATCAAGTTTGTGGAGCTCCCTAGAACTGGGATATGTTTTTTTCCTGTGCCAGATAGATGGGGCATGCCTTGTACTAGTTCACTTGTAGTTTTTGCTGTGTTAATGATGACCGACCTAAGACATGTTGCAAGTTCAGCACATCTGTGGTGATGGTTTCAGCCCATGAAGATAGTTCCACTTTTAGTTGACGCCCCTTTTAAAAAAAAAACAAAATGTCATCTTTTTCTTTGTGTGTTCCAGACTGTGCCAGTGATTCTAGATGGAAAAGACGTTGTGGCAATGGCACGGACAGGCAGTGGAAAGACTGCATGTTTTCTTATCCCCATGTTCGAAAAGCTGAAGGCTCGTAGTGCACAGACTGGTGCCAGAGCTCTTATTTTGTCACCTACACGTGAGCTTGCACTCCAGACCCTAAAGTTCACCAAAGAGGTAAAGTACGGAAGCAAAATTGTGAGACTCCTATGAAAGAAACTCAAGCAAATGCTCTTGCCTGACCCAGAATCAGCATTCCCGCTACATTCCCTACAGTTTCTTTACACTGCCCTGCATTGCCATTCTTTACAGCTCCCTGAAACCAGTGCTTCTGCCTCATTTCAAACAGTGCTCCCGCATAATTTCTACAACGTAATCAGCAGCACAATCTCCTCTAGCCCTTGCACACCTCACCCTCTATCAATTTCCAGTGACCTATCGCTCTATTGTCCTCCAAGTACTATAGTTGATCTAATGTAACGATGTGTTGCAACATTCAGCTTTCTTATGTTTCTCTGTTCTGTTTGTTTTTCCCCTCATCTTCCATCTGCAGCTAGGAAAGTTCACAGGCCTCAAAACCGCATTGATCCTTGGAGGAGACCGGTATGGGCTGTTTTACATTTATATATGTTGCCTATTCTGCCATTTGTTTTGTAGGAGGGGAATGGTGTTTTTTTTTTCTTTGAGTTCTTGGTCCTATCCTGATCTGGGAGATGGTCATTACAGCTTTGCCGGAGCAATATTAACGTGCCCGTAATTCAGTTTACCGGCACGTTGTCACCCCGGCAAAGCACAAGTTTGCCGGTGGGGCACCTGAGTTACATCCAGCTAAGAGCTGGAGGCAAGTCTGGCACCTTACCAGCAAAAATAGCCGGTATTACTGGTGCTGGTAATACCAGCAAATCCCCACCTGCCCCCATGCCCAAACCCCGCGGCCGATAGGACCGCATGGAATGGGTCTTTCCTGCCCTTACCAGCACTTGTAATCTGACGGTAATTCCGCCAGACCAAGTGCCAGGAACAATAGTTCCATTTGGTGGATCCCGCCGGATTTACCGTCGTGATACCACCAGACTTGTAATGAGACCCATAGTCCTAGGACTCAGAAGACTCCAGAGCATGGTGACGGAAATTTGCACACTCCTCGAAACCTATCCTTCACATATATGCCTCCGGGATAGGGAGACCCACCTTTTGAAAGGGTCAAATGAAAAGTGGATCCTACTAGAGCGTGGGTAAAGTGACAAACCTAAGACTCCTCCCGAGACAGCAGAGAGGGCAGGAGCCCTTTCCCCACTTTCCCTGGCAGACACTGGAGCCCTTGTGTCCCCTGCTGTGCTGCTGGAGCAGCTGCGTTCGCCTACCTAGACCACCCTACACGGGCATGCCGTGTTTACTAAGGTGAACACACGCTGCTGCTACGCTGACCCCCCTGCAGCCTGACACCCACCTGCAACAACAAATCGTCTGAATAATCTATGGTGGCACGACACAGCGCTCGTTCGTAAACAAGGATTTTTACATCGTTGCTAAGCAACGTTCAGCTATTTGTTAGCAGCGTTTCCACTGGCTGACAGAAGCCGGCCCACATCGGTGAAGGCCCACAAAAGAAAAGGCCCTGTTTGTGCCTGTTGGCGCACTGGTGACCGGTGCTGGCTATACCCCTTGCCAGTACACTTGCTAGGTAATTCCCCCCCCTCATTGACTCTCGGACTCTCTCCCACTGCCCCACGTGCCCCTATGGTTACAAAATACTCACCAAATCCTTAAAAACTGATTTGTACTTGTATGTAGTTGTGCCCAGACCAACCCACGACCGCATTGCCACATATTTCATGGATTTGTCGCCTACCTTGTTAAAACTGCGTGCAGCCTACCGTGTTAAAACTGAGTGCCGCCTATTTTGTTGAAATGGATTTGCCCCTCACCAACACTCCACCCACCACACAGCATTTTTTCCCCTTCACTTGCTTACCAATGTATCCTGCCACACTATCCCTGCCACCTCACGCCCAATCACCAGCACACTCCCAGTATCACACTCATTCGGCACCTCCTCATTGCTCTAACCCGTACACTAGCTACCTTCTGACACACTGATCCAGCCTTAATGCCTACCTCCATCACACACTTCTCGGCCCACACTCCCCATCAGCATGTGTGTACAGTTAACGCTACCCTCGCAAGCATCCCCACGGCCAACTCCCAAACCAACCCAGGATAAAGGTTCTCTAGGCTCAGGGTACGCACCGAGCCCACTCTGCACCCCAGCCTGCCCATCCCCACAGCCATTAGAAATCAGAAACTCTGCTCTCTTTTAACTATCACATACACACCATCCCACTACTCCACGACCAAGCTTCCTCACAGCCAGCAAGCTCCTGCACACCGGCCTCCCCTCTTGGGTCTCCTCACCCAACCCACACTCTCGCCCCTCACCCGGCTCCTCGCCTCCCCAGTCCCACCTTATCCACCACCCCCCCCCCCCTGCCACCTCCAAAAAACACATCCTCGCCCAGGCTCTTAAATGTGCTCTCATTAACGCCTGCTCCCTCCCCGCCCATGCCCTCGAGATAAACTACCTCATCACCACCCATGACCTAGACATACTTGCCGTCGCAGAATCCTGGCTCCATGAGGCATCTGGGCCAGCCATCTTCCTTGTTCTGCCGGCTCTCAAAAGATGAGGTGTAGCCCTTATATCCAACTATACACTCCATTAGGCAGTGCGATCACCCGTGGGAAGGTTAACACTGGCCTCCTCTCAGCCAAACTGTCCCCCAACTGTACTTTCAATGTACACATCATTTACAGGCCTGCGGGCACAGCCCCCAATTTCCAAGGGCACCTCCTCCATATTCTAGGTAACAACCTAAAAAGTTCCACAAAAACCATCCTTTTCGTAGATTTCAATCTAGGTCTCAACGACCGAAAAGACAAAGTGGCTTTAGCCCTAGCCAAAGATCTCAAAGACCTTGGTTTCTCACAAAAAGTCACAACCCGACTCAGGGTAAAGGCCACACCCTCGATTGGGTGACAGACCTCAACTGCTTTTCCCCTGTTTCCAACACGGCCTACCCATGGACTGATCAAAACTGCATCCAATTCACAGTTCCCACCGAGCCCACTATACGCTCCTCCAGCCATGGTCAGAAGCTCCAAATAATTAACAAAGGGCAACCTTCTTCCCTACCTGGATGTCCCAGAACTTAAACCTCCCTTCACAAACGACCCCAGCTCGCTCGCTGACATCTACTCCCACACCCTCACTAGAGCCATTGACACCATGGCCCCGAACAAAGCTAAAAAGGAAAAGAAATCCATGCACACCAATTCTTGGTTCACCGAAGACTTACTGGCCCTTTTTTCACCAGCAAACGTCTAACTCTAACCAAATGGCAGGCTAAGCCTAGTGATTCCACTCTGGAAGAATTCAA
Organism: Ambystoma mexicanum; assembly: GCF_040938575.1. NCBI lineage: Eukaryota > Metazoa > Chordata > Amphibia > Caudata > Ambystomatidae > Ambystoma > Ambystoma mexicanum. The sequence goes on from NC_090932.1 coordinate 1,267,945,737, forward strand.
AAGGCTATCAAGGCAATATAAAAATGCCATATTCAAAGCCAAGTCCAACTCTTTCAACCACCGTAATACTAATGCTAACTCCAAATCAAAGGAAATGTTCTCTATCTTTAAAGACCTCATCACTCCTTCCACCGGCCCCGATGAGGTCATGAAAGCAGCCATGCTAAACAAAATTAAACTTCTCCAAGACAAAATTCAATCTCCATGTATAGCGCTCCCCAAACCTGTCCGTCAGGCCACGCTCCGCACCGCCCCTCACACACCTTCCATCCCTCTCTTCTCCTTCAGAGACGTCTCAGAACCGGAAGTCATAAATCTCCTCCAACATCTCAAACCATCTGTGTGTAAAGGGGACATCTGCCCCCCCCAACATTATCAAAGATTGCGCTGAGTCCCTGGCTCCCCTCATCACGGCATTCATCAATGCCTTTTTTGCCACAGGTACGGTCCCATCCAACCTAAAAGGAAGCCTGGGGCCCCCCTTCTAAAAGAACCATCCCTGGATCCCACTTCCCCAAATAACTACCGCCCTATCACTACCGTCCCCTTCCTGCTCAAGATCCAACACTTCATAGAGTCTAACGCCGTCCTAGGCAAAAGGCAATCACGTTTCTGTTTGGCATCGAAACCGCCCTCCTAGACCTTAAAAATCAAATAACTAAGATAATGGACATGGGAAAATCAAAACCCTTCTGCTGCTACTGAATCTCTCAGCAGCGTTTGATTTCGTTGATCATAAAATCCTTACCTCCCATCTCACCAACACAGCTCACTTCTCCAGACAAGCTTCCTCATGGATAACCTCATTCTTGGAAGGCAGAGCCATGAAGGTCTTCTTGGATCAGGCTAACGCTGTGCCCACCGCCATCCACTTCGGAGTCCCCCAGGGTCATGCACAGCACCTACACTGTACAACGTGTTTACAGAGCCACTCTTCGACAAGCTGGACTCCTTCGGCATAGCTTACACTAACTATGCCGATGATACGCAAGTCCTCCCTCTCACCGGATCCTATGACCAAGATTCAGCAGCCCTCCTCCAAATATACACCACCATTCAAGCTTGGATGGCTGCCAATGGACTCTGCCTCAATAGAGACAAGACAGAGATCATCCTCATAGTCCCCAAAGAAACCCTGTCCAAACTCAACCAAAAATACTGCAACTTCACCATCGACAACACCACTATTCCTGTCTCCTCCTCGGTGAAGACGCTTGGAGTCTTCCTAGACTCTACCCTGTCAATGACATGACAGGTCAGTGCTATTGCCTCCGTCCACACCACTAAACTAATAACTGCCATTAAACGTTCTTATCCAACTAAAACTGCCTCTCCATCGCTCGAGCCAATATCGGAGCTAAATTAGATTACTGCAATGCTCTCCAAGCAGGCACCTCAGCCAAAAATCTAAAGGGGCTGCAAATAGTCCAAAACAACGCACTCGGAACAGCTCTTAGTATCCCCAAAAGAGACCACATCACGCAGGCCAACGGTCCGCCCACTGGCTCCCTGTAAAAAAGAGAATCGCATTCAAGACCCTTACCCCAATGCATAAATGTTTAAGCCTCTCTGCCCCGCCCTACCTATCAGAAACTATCTCCAGAGATTCCTCTTTGTGTCCTAAGAGAAGTCATTACGCCAACCAACTATGCATCCCACCCATCAAAAGAGCCAAACCAGGAGGGATTGGTTTTCCTCATCTAGCTCCCAAACTCTGGAACGCCCTACTCGGCGCTCTAAGGGCTGAGACCTCCCTCACTGCTTTACGCAAAGGCCTCAAAACCAAACTCTTTAACCAACACACCCCTCTCGGTCCCCCTTCCACCGCTGTACTCGGCATACTCCAGTATTTCCTTGTAACCATGTATAACTATCCTGCCTCAATATCATGTAGCAAAGTTTTTTTCTCTGTAACCAGCAACGATTTCTTTTGTCTGTAACAGCGCCACGATGCCTATGGGCTGATGCGCGCTTTATAAATGTTAATAAATAAAGACTCTGGGTTCCCCTCCTTGCGGGATGCGATGCATGGGAAGCCAACACACAATATAGAGAGTAACGCTAACAGAGCGGTCTGTGTCAAAATGACCTCCTCCCCTTCTCAAGCCTTGAGGAGCTGCAGATCGGCAAAAGGTGGGGAACCTCACCTACTTGAGTAATAAATCAGTCTAAAGGTTCTTCACAACATAGTAGAGGAAAGAGCTAATGGGATAATATCTTAGATTACTAAATAAAGGCAAATGCCTATATATGACAAAACAAGGCATAAAAGCTTATGCAGTTTTCCAGGAGCCAGAAAATCTTGAAGATGTATAGTGTGAAAAATCCAGACTCCCATTACCACAGCATAGAAGCTAGATCACAGATGCAGTCTTACAGAGAAATAAGGGCTTAAAGTTCTTGTCAAACTTGGAAAGCTGGTTAAAAGCTGCTGATCATTAAAAGGCCTGAGGATCCTAAAGAATCTTTGACTGGTTACCGGTGTGCTGGATACTTTATCACATACCTGTGAGCTGGGGCACTATCAGTGTGATACTGTGCTTTATCCCCAAGACTCTGTAGTACATTAGAAACCCAGGGGGAGATCAGTATTCATGTTAGGAAGGAGACCCAGGTTCACTTTTGTTTCACCTGTCCTAACACATTTCCTCACTTGGTTTCAAGGAGGAAACAACCCCCCCCTTTTTTTGTTTTGTTGTTGTAACAAAATCCCATAGATCCCATGGGGGTTCCCACAACGAAGAGAACACTGAGGAATCCTGTGCGAGTCATTCCTTGAGGGGGAAAACTGGATGACCTCTGTTTCCAGAGGATTTCTAAAGCTCCCATGTTGATTCCTGACACCTTATAATTGTACCCATTCTGAAAAACTTTGGCTTAAATCTTTCCAAGTTGGGTACATCCTTTTATGTTGTAGATAAATCCAGGGCCCCTATGGGCCCATCCCCTGACCACAACCAAAACACATTTAAAAACCACTTCTTGTGTCGCATTCTTTGTCAGTCTGTCACATCAGCCTTTACAAACCCTGTCAGCCCTAATGTGTGGAGTGTCAGTCCTTTCTGGCGATTTCCCCAGCGTGGTGGTAGCACACCACTTTCTTATGTTTGACCCAGTGCTCCAGCGCAGTGCTTGGGCTCTCTTGCCTCAGTTGGTATGGTATTTGTTGCCTCCGGTGTAGAGCTTGCTTTCCTTAGTATCTTGGGTAGCTTACAATGGCATTATGCGCACACTTCTCTTCAGTCTGTGATCAAATAGTGTTGCAGCATGTTATGACCTCTTCATCAGTTTATATTGGTCCTGTTCGGCAGCATAGTGTTACAATGCTTATCTCTGTCAGCACCGTCCCATGTGTCCATTGTGGGTGTTACAAGTACCCTTTTCTCAGAGCCAGTACTGACTATTGGAATAGTGTGATACCTGGTGTACTCTTCAGTCTGTCTTTTAAATGCAGCATTGTATCAGTGGCTGTTGAAACACTCTCCTATGTCTTCTTATTGTTTTTCTACGGACACTCCTGGATCCTGTGCAGTATCTCCAATTCTTATGTTTTTGTCATCTTGCTTCACAGAATGGAGGATCAGTTTGCAGCTCTGCACGAGAATCCAGACATGTAAGTTCTAGCTTAATTTTTAGAATTCTGTGGGGCAGTGTCTTCTTAGAAGCATGAGTAAGTGCTATGGTTGTAGGTAGAGAAATTGGACTAATGGAACAGTCTGAATATCCATTTGACACCAAGAATTGGTCACTCCAGGGCAAGACTTGGGGGTATATTTTGATGTGGATTAATAGGTTTGTGAATCCACACGACTCGATGTGTACAGCATTTCGTTCTCTTTATGGGAAGTGGGTGGAGGAGATGGAAGGGGGGGTTTTGCAGACCAGTGGCTATTTCCATTGCATGTACAAGCTGATTGTGAATACCCTGAATGCATGGCAGCTTTAAAACCTGCCCGTCAGTTTTCCTCAGCAATCCTGCATGGCCATAAAGACTCACCACTGATGAAGTGTGGGCTTCCTGGGGTGCCCTATTGCTTGGAGTAATCGTGAGCCCTTCACCAGTAGAGAACACACTTTCTAGGCCCTGGAGAGGGTGGAGATTGTTGCATAGTCACTTGTGTAAGGTGCTGAGACTGTGGGTGCAGCAGCCAGGAACCTGCTAGAATGTGGATCTTCTGCACTGCATTTCAAATTACTATGCATCGTACTTGTCTCCTCCATTCTATTTATAAACTGTTTCCCTATCCTAGAATAATCGCCACCCCAGGCCGTCTGATGCATGTAGCAGTAGAGATGAACCTCAAACTTCGCAGCGTCGAATATGTTGTCTTTGATGAGGCTGACAGGTCAGTTTTGAAAGCTGTTGGGGTGAAGGGAATTTGGGAGGGTCCTTTGAGCTGAAAACAAAACCTGGCATGCTAATGAAATTTCTATGGACTACATATCTCTTTTTCTTCACTTCATTTAATATCGGACAGGATAGCTCCTTAGATTGGCAAAGAACTGGTTGGTAACTTTTCAACTTGAAGCCAGGTAATCTAGCCACTGGCAAAAAATCGTGGTTAGCTACCCTTTGCACCACTGTTGGGGAAAGTTTATCTTTTTTAGCAACTGTCCCTCCATTTCTATGCACCCCCAAACTTTTAACTTGTGTTTCTGAACTCTATCCTGACTTGTTCCAGTGGACTTCACTGCACTATTGCTCATTGTTACAGGGAAGCTGGCCAGAGTCCTTAAGGCTGTCAGTACTGGTATCCCTCTTCTTGGTACATGTTATCTTTTTTTTGGGTAACTTTTATCTTTGCACAATGCATGTTACAATGCATTTTAATGGGGCTTCTTTTATTTGACCCTAGACTACACTTAAAGGAATTTTTGGTTACATTCCATGCGCCTGAGGACGAGCTGGTGGCAGCAGTTGCATTTTCACTATTTTATAATATTTCGCGCCTTGAAACACTTGTGTATAGGCACGTTATAAATGCCATATCATATAAATACTTTTCGTTAGTCTTACTGCGTTTGGCTACTAACTATGGCTTCTATCCCAACATGGCTGTGTCGCCACATTTTATGCTTGTTCTCTTGGCCATCTTTTTCTGTTGCCTTCTTCCTGCCCTGCCAGGAAAATTCTTTTATGGTCCTGTACTGCCCGGGAAATCCTTGGTTTTCGCGGGCTTGTGTGGGTCTGTCAGTGGGTATGTCTGGTCCCAATCCACAAACTGGTTTCTGAAGGTCTAGGAGGGTATGCATGAGTTTCACCAACAGTTCAGTGGTCCTGATTAGACCACTGCTGCGGTGTGTGCAAGGGGCAGATCTTCCATTTGGTGAGCAGAGTTTCTGTTTAAGAGATCTTGAGAAATCCAGCATTGCTGAAGATGAGTGAGGCGACCAATTTCTGCTGCTGTCCTGGAAGAGCCCTGTCTGGCAAGTGATCTTTAGAAGTCCTTCGGTGGAGCTTCGACCCTGGGAATGGATGTTCCTGGGAGTGGATGGAACATCCATTCCAGAAGTCTGCCTGGTGTCCTGCGATCCAGAGCCTTCAGAGTTGTTACTTAGCCAACCAGGGTCTGACCAGCTCGAGGTTTGGGCTACAGTGCTGTACACATCGCCCTTCCATGTTTTGGCGTCTGAGCTATTGGGACCGCCACAAGAGTCAACTCTGCGAAATTTGCAGTTCCAGCATCCAAGGGACCCGCTATACAAGGCTGACTCTAACCACAACTGTCCTATGCTGTCGCCCTGCAACTGTGACCATCACGAGAAACTGCTTTCCTGCATCCAGTCATGTGCTGAGCGGAGGCCTGCACCCAAGTGAGTTACATTGTTCCTCTGGAACATGTTGCATCAGCATCTGTGGCCGACTGAGGATTCCCTCGAACCTGCAACTCCTGTGCCCCGAGGATCAGAAGAAACTGTGGGAAATGCGACCTCAGATGAGACCTGCCGAGTCCCAAGAGAAACCGGAGTACGGGGGTGGCAAGTTACTGAGGTACCTACATGAACCCCCTATTTCCCCTTTTAAAAGTTTTCCTAACTTCTAAAACGTTGGTTAGTTTGGCTTTGCCATTGCTTGTTCGCACAATCACTCCAAAAGCTGGGGACAGTTTCATTCACTGGAATAGCCCATACCTGACTTTTGGAACCCTCCCCCATCCACAAGACCCTCCTAACTTTTTTGCAGCACCCAAAACTACTTGGAACTTTGAACTTTCAGGGCACAAAGCCCCAGTCAACTTAGGGTTGGACTTCTAACGATAGAGTTGTAATCTTGTGGACTGCCATTGCAATTTCTAATACATATCTTACATTTCAGTATTGTGGGGTGGGGGTATTGTGGTTTCATTGCACTGGCTACTGGGATTGTATCTATGTATTTTATTATTAGTTTGTGTTATAGTATTACTTGCTTATAGTCATCTGTATAGTGTTGGCTTGGCCATATATACTTGATTACTTACCTTGTGGACGCTTGACCAGGCTCACCCCTTCTTGAGACTTAGCCTTGACCACTACTCTCCATGCTACCTATATTGGTTTGGCTACAGCTCCCGGAGTTGTCCCTGTTCACAAACTATGTTGGCCTCCTGTAAATCTGTCCACCAGGCCACAGTGTAGAAATCCATCTAACAACCACGATGATGATTCAATGTTTTATGGTGATGCGCATTGTTGGACGCAAATGGAGCCCAGGTCACCAGCCATACTGTACCTCACAGATGCGCCACTAGATTTGTTTATTCTCCAGACATGAGTTTTCATTGTAATTTGTGCTGTAAGGTTATCCTTAATTGTCAGAGATCAGAAAACATGTTTTTCTAGTATAATTTACCCATTGGGGAGTTGTCTTTGGCAAACACCAATGGCTAAGATTAATTAATAACCTTTCCACCATCACCCTTCGGTCCTGGGAGAGACGGGTTTGTCCAGACTTGGATCCCAAGTCTGCTGCGCCTAGAGACCCAAGCTGCACCTCACTGATTCCACCCAGTATGGGCGAAACATTTTGGGTTGCTTGTGGTCTTGTGTAGAAGGGATGTGATCTAGCAGTTCAGGCTGCACTGGCACTTTTAGGTGGCAAGACTGATTTGCATACAGTCTTTTCTCCTTCTCTAATGGCTTAGCTGGCTTAAAGGTTGCCCTTAGCCAGTAGTTAAGAATAATTCATAACCTTCTATCAATCAACCTTTAGTTTTACACTTGGTTGGGACTGTCTGGTCCGAATCCACAAACTGGTTTCAGTGAATCTGAATGGTATGCATGAGCGGTGCCACCAGTGGTCCTACTTGGACTACTGCTGGGGTGTGTGTGTGTGTGAGCCAGATCTTAGATTGTCTAGTGGGCGTTTCGGCTCTTACCTGGCTTTTGGATATGAGGGCACTTAGTCCAGAGAGATCCTGGAAGAAACCTGAAGGAGCCAAGTATCCTGTTCAGCTTCAAGATGCGTAAGGAGACTGGGGACCCGTTGGAAGGCCTGCCATCCAACTTCTGCTGCTGTCCTGGAAGAGCCCTGTCTTGTAGTTTTTCAGAAGTCCTGCGAAGAAGCTTCGACCCTTGCAGTGGAGGGAACATTAATTCTTGATGTTGACGCAGAGTCCTTCGAAGAAGAACACTCAGAAGTACCCCTGGATCATTTAGTGGCTGCACAGCTCAGTTTGTGCTACCGTACTGCAGACGTTGGCATTCTGCGCTGAGTCCTGGATCTTTGGGGATCGACAGCTTGTACTGCAGGACTCATCTCTGCCCAAATTTCATGGTCCCAGCATTGAGGGGACCCGAGATAGGAGACAAAGTCAGACAGCGACCAGTGTGTCCCCCTGGGTCGCTGTGCATCAGTGCCCCTTGTCCAAAACAGCTTTCCTGTATCCAGTCCTGCGCTGAGGTGCCCTGCATAGTTATTCTGCACTCTCCATCCTGAGGACCTTGCACATAGCATTTGTCACCGACCGGAGAAGTGGTCGAACCTGCACCCCCTGGGCATCAAGGATCAGAGCTGACAGCAGGAAAAGCGACCTTGGACCATCTTCTCGAGACCTGCTAATTCCTAAGACGAATTTGAGAACGGGGGTTGTGTTGTAACAGTACTTACCTGAACCCCTAACTCCCTTAATATTTAGAAACGTTTGCAACCGCTTGGCTTGGTCCTTGCTTGTTTGTGCAAGCATTCGGAAAGTGGGGGAACCATTTCTTTATTAACTAGAAAAATGTGTCCTACTCATTGGACCCCAGAAGCTCTCCTCTTACTTTTTCCCATCTCACAAACCTGTGTGGAGCTTTGGTGAACTTTTGGACACAAGGCCCCATACATCTTAGGGATGGACTTTTAAAGTTAGTGTTGTGTTAAGACGGTCATAATTAGACATACTCCAAAAACAGAGAACAGAAATAAAGATTTATTAAGACCCGCGCACATTCACCTCCCCAAGCCACCCCTCAACCCCAAACAGCTGGGAGATAGATTCGGAAACAGCCCTGCTCTTGGGCTGACTGAGAAAGTTCTCAGCTTCACCTTCACTTAAGCAACCTTTTATAGCTACAACCCACATAATTAAGATATAATGCATAAATAACATTGTAGACATGTCAGGCATGCTGATTGGCCAGGTCTTTATAGATCAATTACATTGCCCTCTTCTGACTGGGCAAACACACCTCCTGTAATGGGCACCCACACCACCTATGTGACATCATGAATTAGCTGGAAAGATACAGGTTTCAACTAGATTTTATTTGCCTGGAAACGGAGCAAGACTGTGCCAGGCATTCAAGGTAGGCTTACACTAAGCCATTGTCTCACTGCATTCTGATTGGGTATCCTCTCCTATCTCTTCCCTGCTTCATGCCCAGTTTAGTTTATAAAAAACCCTTTGCAAGACACTGCCAAGACACTGCTAAGCCAACTGTCTCTGTAGCACCAGGCAGAGAAGGAGACTGTATTTCCAAAAATGCCATCTCCAGATGGATAGTCGGATGCATACAACTGTGCTATTCATTATGAAACAAGACATTGGGCCTCATTACAAGTTTGTAAGCTTGCAGGTACCGTTGTTTCCCGACCAGCAAAGTACGAGTTATGCGAGCGGTTGCCTTTCAGCCCAAGAGGTCTGACCTGACGGACTGAAAGGGACCCGCTCTCGTATCGAGACTGATGCGCCGGCGCCATTCATGAATGGTGCCGGTGCATCCGTCCTCCCCATTCCCATTGAGTCCAATGGGACTGAAATGGAAATGGGGAGTCATATTTTGCGGCACTCTGTGTGGACCCAGGAAGCGGATAGGACTGTCTGGTCCCAGGCCACAAACTGTGGTGCCTGAAAGTCTAGTGTGCATACATGAGTGAAACCCACAGTGGTCCCTGTTTCAACCGATGCTGGCTGAGTGAGTGGTGCAGTTCCTTTTTATTGAAGGGTTGTTTGATCACTCACCTGAATTTAGGATACAAAGAGGAGTCCTGCATAAATTCCAGAGGATCAGCAACACTGTATCCTGTGTAGCTGTGCAGCTGACTGAAGACACGTGCACTCCTCCTAAAGAGGCCTGGCGACCTTTCCTGCAACTGTCCCGGTGAAACCTTGCTGGACTACGTGATTTGAGAAGGTCCTCGTCGGTGCTTCGACCCTTGGACTGGTGAGACCACCCAGTCTCGATGTCTTCTCACGTTCATACAGCTTTGAGCCTTTGGAATCGTCCATAGACTACCTGGTGGATGGACTAGCTCTGAATTGGACTACCGCACCAGAAACTTTGCCGTTCTGGTCGCCAGCTCATCCTACATGTCGCCTTCCTGCCAAGTTTCAGGTTACCAGCATCGAGGTAGGGATCCTGCACGGGGAAGGACTTCTTTGTTTGTGATTGGAGAGATGCCTGCTGTCCCCAGTGTGTGGTGACTGTCGCTGGCACCAAAGCCTGCTGCATTTCTTCATAGGAAAAGGTTGCACTCTGCTCCTGGACCTGACCAGAATCTTCCTTGCATCTGCAGCTCCTGGGCTTATTTTACTGGATCCAACAGCAGGGAAATTTACCGCCAGCGACTCCAGTCTACCTGCCAAGTCACTTGGTAAAATCAGAGTAAGGGCGGCGAGTAATCGCAGTACTTACAGATGCCCCGATCTCCCCTATAATAAAATGTGTGAATAGCTTTGATTTATTCCATTCCCTCACTTTTCAAACGTTTGCTTTAAAAGTTGTCCATTCTAAGAGATCAAAAAAGTATCTTTCCTGTAAAATCCTTGAAGTTTTCTGGAACATTTTTCACCACCGCAAGAACTCTTCCTGACTTTGTCCACTCTCCTAAAGGAATTTTGTGACTTTTGGGAACAAGGCCCCCTTCAACATAGGGATTGAATTTATAAAGTTAGGGTATTTATTATTGTGAACTGGCCTGCCTTGCTGCATAATTACTTGTTTTCCTTTCAGGTAAGTCAATTGTATTAATTTTTACAAACCAAAGATGGCTGTGTAAATATATTTCTGAGCTTGATAATCTGCTGAGAATCACATGCTGTGCATAGTCCGACATCCAGTGGTCACTGCGCAGTATTGCATTTTGTTTTTTGTAGTCGAAAAGGGGACGTCGACAAGGCATGTCTGTAACAATATCCCTATAGTGACGTGCAGTGTACCCACAATTCCTCACGCGTCGAGGTCCCTCAGATTGTTTTTTTCCGCCCAGATATTGGTCGCCTTTAAGCAGAGCTCGCTAGAGAGACATTGCATAACGATATTCGACCGTTGGTGGTGGTTCTTTTAAGATTAACATTAGATCCCTCCCTTGATGGCGAAGCTGTTCACCGCCGGTTAAGAACTTTGACGGCGGAGATCTCGACGGAGGCGATCCACCAGCGCTGCCGGACACGTGGCCTGGCCTCGCCGGCCTACATAGTAGGGAGAGTGGGCGTCGTGGGTCTCTTTCTGCTTCTTTATAAGAATGCCTTTCTCTGTTGTCCCCCTTTCCTTTGAGGTCGTTGTCACTGCTATCTGTATCTTCAGCTATGGAGAGGACTCCCTTTAGATTTTGCCCGCGCTGCAAGGGCAAATTTACGTGGAAGGACAAGCATAAACGGTGGAACCGTTGCTTACCCCTCGACCACAAAGAAGACGGCTGTGCGGCCTGCAAGCTTTTACGCCCAAAGACTTTAAAGGAGCACAGGGTCAAGAGGTGGGCAGCCCACGCCATGTCTAGAGCTGATTCCTCACCCGTCGCCGCCGAGTGTGACGAGGATAGTGACAACTCTACCTCCGCTTTGGAGGTGGTAGACCTCTCAAGGGAGCGGTCCTGCTCCTCAGCGTCTGTCCCCAACCCCGACAAGTCCGTCTTACGCTTATGGGGATGAACACCCCGGCGACACTGACGCACACAGAAAGCACACACATAAACACACAACCCACGCCTCTTCTTCGTCGAAGAAAGCACTGGCGCCAATGGAGACGCAGGTCCTACCGGCGGTCTCCACTGACCGTAAGAGTCACAAGCCCCCTTGCAACCGCAGCCGCGACTAGCGACTGGGCTTTCCCCTGATAAGGGGCGCTATCACCAAATCTGCCCGGCCAGAGAGCGCCCATCGGCGAAGAATACGCAACACCAGTTACATCGCCAGAGGAACCCTCGACGGACAATTTACTCGTCGAGAGCTTGGCACGTATAGTTTCCACAGATAGCCAAAGACGGATAGCGAAGGAAAACGCTGAATACCGCTCACAAGGCCAGGGAAATGCTGAAAGTGTCGGAAGAAAGGCAGGGACCGCCCCATTCGTCGAAGGAAACACCTAGCCTACGAGAAGGGTTCTCAGAAGGTGAAGGGAGCTTATCCTCGACGTTAAGGGATAGAGCCAGACGGCTAAAGGCGCAGGAGCCACCCTTTTTGCCTCCTGACTGCTCTGGCCTATCACAAGGGACCCTAGAAAGACTTCAATCATGTATGGAAAGAATGGAGAGATTCATGTCTACTCCTGAACACCCAACACCCAAGAGATCAAGAGAGGGGCACCAGGATGACCCCAGGGCCAAATACCCAAGGCTTTTTAACCCCCATCAGGAGGATAACATATATGACCTCACTGAAGAGGACTCACTTCCATGAAGATGAGGAATTCTTGAATAACGAGGAGGGACAAAACCTGGATGAGGAAGGTTTTGAAGACAACACAGACATGGGTGGTGGTGGCTTCGAGGAAGACCCAGAAGAGGGTGCATCACAGTCCTGGCAGTCTCCTTCAGCGTCAACAGACCCTGACGTCCTGAATCTGTCACCCCCTAAAACACCAGCCAGGAACACGTCACCTATAGATGACCAGCCTACTTTTAGTGTGCTACTACGTAAAGCAGCAGCACCTTTCGAAATTGAGACTGGGGAAATGTATCCCGATATAGACTTTGTAGAAAAGATCATTAAGGAGAAACCCCCTTCTAGCCAAACCATTCCCCTTCTCACTCCAATAAAGCGACGACTTATCCCATCGCTTTCTACTCCTGCACTGGTCAGAGGGGTTAACCCAAGGGTGGAGTAGCTGTTTAGTCCCTCCCCATCGGACCCTTTATACATTAAGGCCCACTCAGTGCCAGACTCCTTGGTAGTAACAAACACAGGGAAAAGGGTAGGGGTTCCGCTATCCACCACGAAGCACCCCCAGACAAGGAAAGGAAGAAGCTATATGCCCTAGGTAAAAGGATTACAGCCTTGGCAGCCTTCTGAACCAGAATTGCCAATAACATTTCTTTACTGGCAAGTTAAGCAGATGCCCAATGGGGGAAACTACACCAAGACCTCGAGTGCCTGAGCCTCTACGTTCTCGCTTGCTAGCTCCGGTAACGGAAGGAACGTTGGTGAATCAAAGCATCATCAAAAATACTTTAGATGCTGCTGAGACGGCGGGCCGCTCTCTAGTCCAGGGGATCCTTCTCAAGCGGCACGTCTGGCTCCGTAATTCAGGTTTTAAGCCATAGACCCAGTTGTCACTCATCAATAAACCAATAGAGGACTCCAACCTCTTCGGGAAGGCGGTGGATGACGCACTGGAGACTGCAAAGAAAGATTTTGACACCATCAAATCCCTGGACCAGAATTCAAGGCCTCCCAATAAGCGAGGTTATGGCAACAAACGCTTTTTCGGAGGCCAACGCCAACAACAGCAACAGCAGCAATACTCTGCAGGTAACTGGTCCGCTAATCAAGGAACCAGTGGACAATATGCCCAAAGAGGACAGCTGCGTGGCAAGGGCAGAGGTCGGGGCTCCACTCCTAGAGGTTCCCAGACCACCAACACCAAATGACCCGAAGATTCGGGTCCCCTCCCATGTGTCGCCGGTCGGGGGCCGGTTAACATCCTTTCTTCCAGCATGAAAGGGAATAACATCAGACCGCTGGGTACTGTCAACAATAGCCTGCGGGTACTGCATAGAATTCAGTCGCTCCCCTACATACAGACCCCCAAGGGGACGACGCCGATCACCGGAGCACCTTGCCATCCTTCTTCAAGAAGTGGACCAGCTACTAGAAAAAGGAGCAATCGAGGTTGTGCCCCTATCTCAGGTAACGGAAGGTATTTATTCAGTGTACTTCCTTGTACCCAAAAAGGACTTAACCATGCGCCCTGTACTAGGTCTGCACCCAGCGAACAAATTTGTAAAACCTCAATTTCGTATAGTGACATTACAGGAAGTAATTCCCCTTCTATCCAGCGAGGCCAGGGCCAGGTAAGGAGTCTCCTGACCCCCACCTCCCCCAAAAAAAGCAATATTTTGTAAAGGTGCTTAAAACCACCATAGCGCACTCGGCGCTTGGTCCCTCTCCCCTTTCCCACCCCTTCCTGGGTTCCCTCTGCCCGCCTCCTCTTGTCCCGATTGGTCTGTTTTTTTGTAAAAAAAAAGAGAGAGATAACGGAGGCCGTGGCGAGGGTCTGCTGTAGGCAGACCCCGCCATTTCCAGCGAGGCCAGGGCCAGGTAAGGAGTCTCCTGACCCCCACCTCCCCCCAAAAAAGCAATATTATTTTGTAAAGGTGCTTAAAAGCACCATAGCGCACTCAGCGCTTGGTCCCTCTCCCCCTTCCCACCCCTTCCTGCTTTCCCTCTGCCCGCCTCCCAACACGCCCACTCCATCCGGATTTGTCCACATACCCCACATCAAGGACACCCTAGGGCAGCCCTCTGCCCGGCAAAGGACAGCCCCAAGATGTGTCTGCAGGTGTCCGCAGGGGAAGCCAAGGAAGCCAGAAGCTAGCAGGTACCAACAAAAACCGTGAGTGTGGCATGGGTGGGGAGTAGAGCAATCACTCTACTCCAGAAAACCCCTGCCACTCTATCTCACCTCCCTTATTAGCATGTCCACACCTAGATAGAATGGTGAACAGTGGCCTGCGCCGCCTCTAGATAGGATTGTGAAGGCCAACAAGTGCCACGCTTAGACAATACTGTGAATGTTAGCATGCTAAAGGTAAGGTAACCCACTAACCGATATAACCTCAAACTCTGCATACTTATCTCACTCAAAAACTCACACAACCATCTCTCGCACCACAAGCAGCACGCACTTCACAACACTGCAACAACACATAAGCCGGAACAACAGCACACGCGGACTGACACCAATCCAATACCCGCACCAAAGCTCAGCATACCGAGTTGAAGCTGCCAACAGAACACCACTTCTCTCACTATCCTACTCCCTCTTCACCTTACTAATCCACCCCCCCACCCCCCTTATCGTTTACAGATCCGCCAGAGCGCCTGGGGACCAAGTCCGTTGGTGACGGTGCGCGGTACAAATACCTTTAACATTCTATCTCAGGGAGATTAAATGACAACACTGGACATGAAAGATGCATACTTTCATATTTTAATGTTGCCAGCGCACAGAAAATAACTCAGGTTCGTGATAGAGGGCAAACACTACCAGTTCGGAGTGCTACCCTTCGGCATAGTGTCAGCGCCGAGGGTATTCACGAAAGTACTGGCAGTGGCAGCAGCCCACCTGCGCAGGTTGTCCATACAGGTATACCCTTACCTCGACGATTGGTTCATAACAGGGGAATCCTACGAGACATGCTTCTCAAATACCCAAAAGACTATAGACCTTTTGTTCCAACTGGGTTTCTCCATCAACGAGAAGTCCAGCTTAGACCCCAGCCAAATCAAACAATTCCTAGGGGCTCTAAATCGAACAAAGGACGGCCTCGTCTTCCCGTCCAACGAGAGGGTCCAAAATATGCTGTTTCAGATCCCTCAATATGTGGCCGGTCGAGAGGTGACGGTACGCAAAGCAATGCGCTTGCTAGGAATGATGGCGTCATGTATATACTTGGTATCTCACGCGCGCCTGCGCATGCGTCCAATGCAAGAGTGGCTCAACAGCCAGTGGTGTCAGGCCAGTGGACAATTGGATGATCTAGTGGTGGTCTCGCAGGCCTTGGTTCTCTCGCTACGGTGGTGGTCGAAGGAAAACCTTGTAATAGGGAAACCATTCGCCACCCCCGCAGTGGAAGCCACTCTAACCACAGACGCATCCCTCACAGGATGGGGGGGCTCACCTATCCCATCAGACTCCAAGCATAGCGTCCAAACACATAAACTTGCTGGAACTACTAGCTGTGTTCAAGGCACTGAAGGCCTTCCAGGCACACCTACAAGGGAAAACAGTGATGGTCCTCACGGACAGCACCACAGCCATGTACTACCTCAACAAGCAGGGGGGCACTCACTCTCCAGGACTGTCCAAGCTGTCCCAGAACATCTGGAAGTGGGCTCTCAGACACATGTTCCTATTGTCACAACATATACCAGGGGAACTCAATCTGCTGACAGACGAACTAAGCAGAGACTTCCCTCTGCCCTCCGTGTACGAATGGCGGTTACATGAAGACATCGTCTTCGACGTTATCACACAATGGGGCTTCCCAGAAATGGACCTGTTCGCAACTCTGGAGAAGTCACAATGCCAAGATTACGCCTCCAGATACCCCCAGAACCGCTCCAAGGGGAACGCTCTCTGGATATCATGGTCAGGGAAATTTGTTTACGCCCCCCCCCCCCCGACTCCTCTGCTCAACAAGATAGTGCACAAGATGCACCAGGAACCAGTCACCATGATACTAGTGGCCCCATGTGGACCCGGCAACCATGGTTTGCTCACCTGATGGAGATGTCCCTGTCCCCACCGGTGAAACTTCCCTGTCCGTACAACATGCTGTCACAGGACAAGGGCAAGACACTACACCCATGCCCACAGACCATGAACTTAGCAGCCTGGCTCCGTATATCATAGAATTTGGTCATTTACAGCTCCCGCAGAGATGCATGGACATTCTCAAGGAAGCAAGAAAGCCTAACACTCATCACTGTTATTCTAGCAAATGGAAGAGATTTTTCATCTGGTGTAGAGGTGAGAGCATCAACGCTGTTGACTGCTCTCCCACACAAATAGTTCTTTACCTGACCCACTTACTAGACTCGGGTTTAGTGTTTAATTCTATTAAAGTCCACCTAGCTGCACTTTCCGCGAACACCACTTACCAGCTTAAAGTGTCATGGTGGAAAGTCCCAGTTATTAAAGCCTTCATGGAGGGAGTGAAGAGGATCCACCCTCCTATAGCTAACCTAGCTCCCGGATGGGACCTAAACGTGGTACTGACCAGGCTCATGGGCTCACCCTTTGAACCCATGCACAAAGCACCACTTAAAGACCTCACTCTTAAGACTGCTTTTTTAATAGCGATCACCTCCATTAGGAGAGTAAGTGAACTACAAGCACTCTCTATTCTAGACCCCTTTTGTAACCGTTCACAAAGATAAGGTGGTTCTACGCACACCCATGGTTTGCACCAAAATTCATTTCGAAGTTCCATGTCAACCAGTCAATAGAACTACCAACATTCTTTCAAAACCCTTCAAATTTCGGAGAAAAAAGCCTGCATACACTGGACGTGCGCAGAGCTGTCATGTTTTATATGGAAAGAACTAGACCACTGAGAAAGACTAATCAGTTCTTTCTCGGTGGCAGCAGGAAGAGAAGGAGACGCAGTTTCAAAATCCACTATATCTAGATCGATTGTACAATGCATCACTCTCCGTTTCTCTCTTGCTAAGAGAGAACTACCCTTCAAGCCAAGAGCACACTCTACTCGAGGCACTGGGGCTTCCATAGCATTCATTGCAAATGTTCCTCTTGAGTCCATTTGCAAAGCGGCAACCTGGAGTTCTGTACACACCTTTACAAAACACTTCTGTCTAGATGCCCACTCTAGATCTGATTCCCTCTGTATTCCCTCACGTTCATAAGGCTCCCCCATGGCAGAAAAAATACAAACAGAGGGACCTCGACGCGTGAGGGATTGTGGGTATACTGCACGTCACTATAGGGATAGTGTTACAGACGCGCCTTGTCGACGTCCCCTTTTCGACTACGAAAAACAAAATGCAATACTCCGCAGTGACCACTGGATGTCGGACTATGCACAGCATGTGAATCTAAACGGATACAACCATCAGAAATGCTTTTAAGGTAATTAATGCATTGTCATGTTTTATAACTGTGTTGTATATTATCTGCATTTTTCTAGTGTGTTTTTGGGCCTATAATGAGTATTTTTTTCACTGTGACTCATTATGGACCCCTGATGTCACTCGCCTCTCATGAGTGAGACTAAGCCTTGTTCACTCTCTACGCTTACCTTTATTGGGTTTGGCTAACCTGTTGAGTTCCCCTGTTCACTAAAACTAGGGTGACCCCCTGAAATCTTTCCACCAGGCCAGATATTGGAAATCCATCCCAAAAGTAAGAAGGTGAACACTTGATTTTTTTTCTCTTGGATCTACGAATGATAGTGATCTGTATTCCATGTGCGATCAAAAAGAAACTGCGTGATCACGTTTCTATTCAAACAGAAGAAAGTATTAACTACACACTTTTTAAAGACTATGCAGCTCTGAATGAGCTACCAGATTACTTGTGTGCTTTTCATAACGATTCATATCATTACATTTTCATGCACTTTCGTTTGAACCAATTGTGCTCACTAGAAATACTTCAGCCTCGCAGAAATGGTTCTGAGATGCCCGTATTTATAGATAATGTAAGAAAAACAAATGTCCTTAAGACATTAAGACATGAGTCCACTAATCTCCTGGCTTCGTATTTCTTTGCCAGATTTGTTTATCTCTGAATTAGATATTTAAGACTGATTTCTGGCACGTCTGATGATGGGTTTCAAATATCCTCAATTATAGCTTTTGTAAAAACAATGAAAGTTTGGGTATTTAAAAATGACTGACCGAAGTGTATCTTACATTTTTTACTTATGCTTTATGTTGCATGTTTTAGTATTTCTCCATTTAATAATGAAAGGTTTACTTGTCAAAACATAACAGTACAAATAAACACGTTTTAAAAACGCCTTCAAAGGTAATAAACAGTATGTGCACATTTTTCTTGGGACCCTGGAATTTTAGGCTAAATGCTGGAAGGACTTCAAAAGACTCACTCTTAGATGTACGGGGCTCCAACTCTTAGGTTGGGCCTGAACTACCCAAAAGGTTTTGTAGATATGGTAGAGCAGCCAGGTTTAGTCTAGGAGGGAGAAGGGCTTTAGTTGAGTACAAAGACTTTTGAGCACACTTATAGCCAAAGAAACACTTGCGCACTGTAGCCAAATAAAAATATGGCTATTTATTATATATGCTAGGACAATGTTAAAATCAATACAGCGCAGGCAAGTAAAAATAGTTCACACAGATTATTAAAAACATTAGATATTCTGGGGTTCCCCAAGAGGTGAGGGTTGCAGATGGCGCTCCTCCAGGGAACGCATCTAAACAGAATGGAGCTTGCAAAGGTGAAATCTAGCTGGGGAGGTGAAATGCATGGTACAAACTATTCTTCCTATTCCAGGGGGGTTCTGACTTTGATTGCGGGTGGCGTGGGGTGGGAGGGTCCTCTTCCAGACAACTAAAGTCCTGTGTGACGAGGACTGGAGGACTCTGTGCTTAACAAATGTGTATGCCCCGAACATTGACACTTTCCCAGGAGTGGTTGACCTGATTTTGGGAGGGTGGAAGGGGGGGGACAGGCACAGGGAACAAGTATGCGGAGGAGAATTCAACTGCGTACTCAAGCCTCATCTGGACAGATCAGATACCAAGGAGCGAAACAAGCCTCTGGTCTCCAATTCCTTGGGCTGCACTCTGTTGGACCTTGATCTGATGGATCTTTGGC
The DNA here is from genome assembly GCF_040938575.1 of Ambystoma mexicanum. NCBI lineage: Eukaryota > Metazoa > Chordata > Amphibia > Caudata > Ambystomatidae > Ambystoma > Ambystoma mexicanum. The sequence goes on from NC_090932.1 coordinate 1,267,964,940, forward strand.
GAGAGAGAAAGGGCAATGAGGGGCTACACCCACATGGCATATGGTCAAGCTACATCAATAGTGGGGCAGGAATAGTTTCCTCAATTTCGGGAGGTCGAATACATGGGGAGAATATTATCGGCTCATGCCCACCTAAAAGCTACGATGGACTGGGGAGGAAGCCGTGTGCATCTCCCACGGGGAGGGGGAGGTTGCATGGGCTGATGCACTGACAGATGGGACATACATGGAGGAGATTAGACAAGCCATCGAGGATTATTTCGAACTCAACGGCTCTGTGGATGATTGTGGGATATTGTGGGAGACATTCAAAGTGACGATCAGGGGCAAATGCATAGCTACCGCTCACAGTATTTGTTCCACATTTTTATCCACCTTGAGGGGTGCAGAGGACCGGATTAAAATATTGGAAGGTGAAATGGCGCCTGGGTCGCTGTGCAGGGCTGAACCTCTGGGAAAGGGTGCATCGGCATCAAGCACAGGAGCACCTGGGGAAGCATGATTGTGCAAACCACATACCAAGGATTCACGCCAAAGGGGACAAGGCGGGGCAACTCTTGGCCTGTCTCCATGGACAGGAACAGCCATGGAGCCTGATCACCCAGATTGCGGCCAGGGATGGGGACCGCATTATAGCACACGAGCGCATCAAAACGGTATTTCAAAGGAACTATGAAAAAGCTATATGACAGTAGGGGAGCCACGAACACCACTGACATGGAGGATGTATTCGACCAAGCCTCACTTCCTTGGTTGGGTGAGGAGGCGGTGTCCAAGCTAGAAGAACCCATGACAGAGGATGAAATTTAATTAGCAATGGTCTCTTGGGAATGGGAAAACGCCAGGGGGCGATAGCCTCTCGGCAGAATTTTACAAAATATACTCTGACCTGCTCGTCCCCCGACTACGATAGCTTTGACACAGCCTTTCAGGGTGGGGGAGTCTCCTGGCATCCATGAGTGAGGCAAACATAGTGTTGTTGAAACCAGGGAAGGAGCAGCAGCATAGCGAATTATACCGGCCTGTCTCACTAGTTAATATATACACGAACATACTAGGCAAAGTGTTGGCAACTAGGCTCCTGAAAGAGGCTTCCCACCTGTTCCATCGAGACCAGTGCAGCTTTGTATGGAGCAGGGACACAACGATGAATCTCAGAAGGCTCCAATATATTATAGGAGGGGTACAAGGGGCGGAGCGGGAATTAATTATAATTTTTATTTTTTTTATTTTTTACAACGTGCTTAATAACGAAGAGGTTTCTAAGTGCGTACTCGGGATTCAAACCTGTGTTGCATCCAAGACGAGCGCTTTGCCACTGAGCTACACTACCCGTTGCCTAGGCTATACTACAACTAGCATTTTGTTCTCTGGATGTGGTTGTTGGGTAAGATTTTCATAGCAATGATTAATCTTCCTGACCTGCGTCAACCCCAGAACATTTTGCTTTACTGGTGGATTATATTTTCCTATACCTCAGTGAGTGGGAACCTTTTTCCACACTCACAGACCCTGTTATTCTTTTTATGGGTGGTGTTTTTAAGACTCTCCATAATGTCTTTTTAATGTTATCCTCTTGGACAACTTTTGGCATATACTGCCTATTGTTGTTGGGTTGCCCTTTGGGCTCCCCTTTTTAATTTTCTCTGGCTAACCTTGTGAGAACTACAGTTCGCAAGGATAGAAAGGATATTTTATCCTCTCTAAACGTGTTTTTAGGTGAGATCAACACACCCCACCTTATGTAGAGTGCTGAGAAGATGCAATGTATTCCCTTTCTCATTTTACCTGAAACATTTCTGTTACAGGGACAAGCTTCCCTTTAATGGCTGTGTACCTTTACAGCAGGCTGTTTCCACAGCCCTGGTAAAAGTACCCATGGGTGCTCATTTTACCGAAATGGCCCGTCTTTTTTTTTTTTTTTGCCATTTTTGTTTCCTAGTCCTTTCTTGGATCGTCACCTGCCCTCCAGGGTGGGAAAGTCCTATGTGTGATTTCTATCTTCGGCGGGAGACCTCGGTCAAGCCTCCCACCTCACCCCCGGGTCCAGAGTGTCTGTGAAGGCAGGAAGTGAGGGAGGAGTCCAAAACTATGCAGCCCCTTGTCATCCAGCCTGACTGCGAGAATCCAGTTCGCATTAGGAGGCCGGCTGTCCTGAAAGCGCTGCCAACCCCCCAGGTTTGAATTTGCAAGTCTGTTTGATTGGCTGGGTCCCTGCATAGAAGTAGAGTAATATTAAGAAAACATGCCAGAGACCATTTCCAGCGACCAGAGAGCCTGCTGTGTAACCAGAGCCTGCTGTGTAACCAGAGCCTGCTGGTACCCTTCATTCCAAGCGACCTGGGGACTCTGCAAAGGATGAGCCCGAGCCTGGTGAGATCCACTAGACTCAAGAAGACCTGCATTTTGAGCCATCCCACATCGTGGTGCAACCTTTCTGGGCTGCAAGACCCCAATAGCCTGGGACCTCGAGCCATCATGTGGTGCATAGTATTCCGAATCGAGCTTAAACTTTGGTGGTATCCTGCTGGACCTGCAGAGATGTGAATCGAGTCTGAGGAGTCCCCTCTAGAGAGTGCTGGACCTTGCAGGTGGCGAGAATCTGACCAACGATATTAAAAAACGGTGCCAAAACCACAGAGCTGCATCCAGCCACGAAGAAACTCTTGCCTGCAGCCTTCTCGCTTGATTCCTGCAAACTCCCTTCCAAAGTCCTGTCTTCCGTCTTCATGACAAAGGAATCCATCGACCAGGTTTTTGGCTGCAGATCATCTTCTGTGCTGAGGTACTTTGTTGGCTGGGATATATACTTAACTTAAGCCTGTGATTTCTGTAAAGCTTTGGGGCGTTTCTGTAATTGGGAGTCCTCTCATCCAGTTCACCTAGGCCCACTGCTGGAATCCTCTTGGGGTGTCTGCTCAAAAGTTCCCGGACCCTTACTAACTTTAAAGTGAACTAGTTACTTGTTTGAACAGTCTTCCACATGAACTCTGACTTTTGCCTGCAATAGAATCCTTCTCATCCTGCCTTCAGCTGGATCCTTTACCATGAGGGTCCCTCTTCTGCACCTGAGTGAACTCAAGCAATAGAATATGGAAGGACTGGATAAATAAAGGATTCTGTCTTGAAAAGTATAACTAGTGTTGAAAATTACTTGCTTTTGAAAGTTTGTTGGTTTAAACAGTTAAAGTTCTCACTTACCTTGAATGTGTGTTGTGCCATTCTGAAAAGTGTATATATAAGGTTATTTTACTCACCTGCGAATGAATTGGTTGTGCCTCTTCCCCAAAAGTAATGATGTTGGCTTGACTTTACTATTCCTGTTTGGATATAAATGTAAGAGTGCCAATTGGGTCTTGCTTCCCCCTAACTTGCTGTTATTCTGTCTAGAATAAGTCTGCCTTAGGTTATACTTGCCTTTAAATTGCTGGTAGCTCCTTTAAAGCGTATATAGGTTTCTGATGCTTGTGAATCTGCTTCGAATCACATGCTGTGCATATAGTCCGACATCTATTGGTAATCGTAGAGTATTGCATCTTGTCTTCCGAAGATCGAAAGGGGGACGTCGACATGGGCGCGCTTGTAACACTATCCCTAATGTGACGTATAGTGTGCCCAAAATTGCTCGCGCGTCGAGGTTCCTCAGATTGCTTTTTTCCACCCAGCTAGCTGGTCGCCCTATGTGGAGCTCGTATATTGCAAAATTATAACTTTATCCCACGAACTTTGGTCGTTTAGTCTTTGACCTTTCATTGGCGACTACTGCTGCAACCCTACGCCGAAGACTCCTGTGGGTTTCGGCGACTGGTTCTCCGGTCGACCGTGTGGCCTTGGCCTTCTGGCCAGGCCTATACAGTAGGGAGAGTGGGGCCCCATGGTTTGATTCTTTCTAGAATGCATTTGCTTTTCCTCTCTTTTCCCTTCTAGTCTTGCTGTTGCCCCTTACCTCAACTATGGAGAGGACTCCCTTTAAGTTTTGCCCGTCCTGCAACAGTAAATACCCATGGAAGGACACTCACTGAAAGGTTAACAAGTGTCTGCCTCGTGATCACGACGAGCGATCCTGCAAGTCTTGACAACCGAAGATGCTAAAAGATCAGCGGACGAAGCACTGGGCGGCCTACGCAATGCAGGCCGAGAGTAGATCCCCCCCCCCCCCGTCGGTGCAGGCTCCTCGAGTGATGAGGATAGAAACGACAGGCATGGTTCTGATGTGATGGCCATTGTGAACCCCCCCCCCCCGCCCCCCTGTGGAACCATCAGCTTCCCAAGTGCACGGCCCCTACAGGCAGGATGTGCTATGGGGAGACAACATCCCAGCGACAGGGGCACACCCGCACCACATAAAGAAAATTACACAATCCGATGGGCTCCCTGGATGGATACATCGAGGATGTAGACGCCAACGGGCCTGTCGAAAGATTTGGCGCCTGCCGATCCACATGATCGGCCTCCCTCCTTGCAACCGTTGTCACAGCATGCGTCCAGGCAGTCACCCCATAAGTGCGTCTCCACCAAACATCACAAGAGCGCTGACACGTCTTCACCCCTAAAGGTTTCGGCAGCGCCAAAAACCTCGACGACTACAAGCATGTCGAAAACACTCCCCGATCTGCCGGAACTGTCCTGCGGCCATTGTTTTGGCAGCAAATAAACATTGAGAACCGTCCAAACGCCGAGAGGAGTATTCAGTCTGCTCACAACCCTCATCTAAGACTATGGCTGAGAAATCTCGACCTCATAGGGACTCCTGCCCTCAAGAAGAGTCCCCCTCCATATCCCTCTGTCCATGTACCCTTCAAATCTAATCCTGGTCCACAAGGATGACCCAGGGTTAGATTTGAAGGGTACATGGACAAACCTTCCAAGTTTGTTGATTACTCTGAGAAATGTATTACCCCAAAATGAGGGAGGATTCCTGCCCTACTCTTTCAAAAGTCCCCAAAAATTTCAAGTCAATTCCCACAGGAGGAGGTTTTAAATTTTTCAGAACCTGAAGAAGTCTATGAAGACCCCTATAGTCAGGGAGAAAAGCCCTTTGAGGAAACACCAGACCAGTGGTCAGACTGGGGTGATGAACAGCCGGTAGAGGACGCTCACCCCTCCCCCCCTCCCCACAGCCCCCCACCACAACTCCAGATACAGACGCCCTTTGTCTAGACCTCCCCTCCTCCTCAAAGGCAAGCCTCACCCATTGATGACCAAATGGCCTTCACCGCATTACTAGAGAAGGCTGCAGAACATTTTCAAATTGTCACACAAGTGGCAGTACAGGACACAGGCATCCCTTATAAAAAGCCAGTGGAGGAGACTAATTTGTTTGCGAAGGCAGTAGATGATGCCTTAGAAACAGCAAAGAAGGAGCATGAGACTCTGAAGTCTCTAAACCAAATCACGGCAAGACCCTATCAACAGCGAGGAGGTAGCTCTTGCTGTTCCTTTCGGTGGCATTCCTTCCCATGTTCCCCACCACAACCAGTATGGAACAGGAAATACACCATGGGCCTCCGGACAAGGTTCAACTGCCACGGGTCAATACCAGCAAAGGGGTCAGCGCTGAGGCAAAGGCAGTGGTAGGAACTCCACCCCAAGAGGCTCCCCGGCCTCTGCTCAAAAATGACTCGCCAATCTGGGTCCCCTCCATGCCTCCCCAGTCAGGGGATGACTAACATCTTTCCTTCATGCATGGGGGGGGGGGGGGGGGGGAGGTTCACTTCAGACCAGTGGGTGCTCGAGACCGTCGCCCATGGGTATTGTATCGAGTCCACCAGCCATCTCGATACTGTCTACCAACATCAAGACTCCTTTCGCCAGAACACCAGAAAATTCTGCTACAAGAGGTGGAGATCCTTCAAGAAAAGGGCTTAACAGCGATCGCTCCCTTTCTGTAGGCAAACCAGGGTATTTATTCAGTGCACCTCCTTGTACCCAAAAAGGATCTCACCATGAGCCCTGTGTTAGTCTTGCGCCCAGCGAACAAGTTTGTCAAGCCACAAAGGTTCAGAATGACAACATTGCAGCAAGTAATCCCTCTGCTAACACAGGGGGATTACGTGGCAACTTTGGACATGAAAGATGCATACTTTCATATTTCAATGTTGCCAGCGCACAGAAAGTGCCTAAGGTTCATGATGGAGGACAAGCACGATCAGTTCAAGGTCCTTCCCTTCGGCGTTGCCTCAGCACCAATGGTATTTACAAAGGTACTGGCGGTAGTAGCGGCACACCTGCGCAGGCAGTCCATGCAAGTCTACCCTTACCTCAACGACTGGCTAATAACAGGGGATTTGTACGGAACATGCCTATCAAATATCCAGAAGACGGTAGATCCCCTCTTCAGTCTGTGTTTCTTGATCAACGAGAAGAAGTCCAGCTTGGACCCCAGCCAAGTGAAGCAATTTCTCGGGGCTCTAATTTGAACCAAAGACGGGCTCGTCTTCCCGTCCAACGAGAGGGTTCAAAACATGCTGTTCCAGATCCCTCGCTATGTAGCCAATCGCAAGGTGACCGTACCAAAGCCATGCTACTGTTGGGGATGATGGCCTCCTCTAGTCCCACACGCACGTTTGCGCATGCGCCCCATTGAAGAGTGGCTCTCAAGCCAATGGTGTCAGGCCAGCAGACAATGGGACGATGTAGTGGTTGTCTCGGGAGCCCTCGTTCCCTCTGCAGTGGTGTTCAAGGGAACACCTTGCAGGGGAAGGCCGTCACCACCCACGCAGTAGAAGCCACTCTCACCACGGGCGCATCACCTCGTTCATCAGACAGCGCACAGCGTTTGGTCCCCAACAGTAGCATCCAACCACATAAACCTGTTGGAATTGCTAGCAATATTCAAAGCCCTGAAGGCCTTACAAACACACCTACAGGAAAAGACAGTCTTGGTCCTCACAGACAGCACCTGAACAAGCAAGGGGGCACTCCCTCTCCAGGGCTATCCAAACTGTCTCAGAACATATGGAAATGGGCTCTTAAACACAAGTTGTTCCTCCTGTCACAACACATTCCAGGGGAACTCATCTTCTGGCGGACATGCTCACCAGAGACTTCCCACTACCCATAAAGTACGTGTGGGGATTCCCTACTCAACAAGAGAGTGCACAAGATGTACCAGGAACAAGTCACAATGATTCTGGTGGGCCCCTATGTGGGCCCGCCAACCCTGGTTCTCTCATCTGATGGCAATGTCAGTCTCCCCTGCGAGGAAACTGCCATGCCCATACAACATGCTATCACAGGACAGGGGGGAAACGCTCCATCCATGCCTGAGAACTCTCGACTTAGTGGCCTGGCTCCTGAGGTCATAAAGTGTGGACACCTCCAACTTCCTCAAAGATGCATGGACCTACTTGGAGAAGCAAGAAAGCCTAACAGCAGACAATAACAATATATTGAAGCGCTTCGTCATCTGGTGCAATTCTAAGAGCATCAATTCCATAGACTGCTCACCCACATATTGTCGACTCTGGTCTGATTTTTAATTCCCTGAAGGTACACTTAGCTGCACTTTCAGTTTACACTATGTCCCAGAAAAAGGTTTTGTGGTGGAAAATGCCAGTAATCAAGGCTTTTATGGAAGGGGTTAAAAGACTTAATCCCCCTATTTCCAACCCAGCTCCTGGCTGGAATCTGAATGTGATTCTCACAAGACTAATGGGACCCTCCTTTGTAGCTATGCATAAGGCTAGCCTTAAAGCTCTCACTTACTTTCCTGGTGGCAGTCACATCAATATGAAGAGTTGGTGAACTGCAGCCCCTTTCAGTTCTAGACCCGTTTGTCACAATTCACAAAGATTAGGTGGTTCTGCGCACTCACCCACGGTTTGCGCCTAAATTCATTTCAAAGTTCCATGTGAACCAATCAATGGAACTACTCACCTTTTTCCATAACCCCACTAACATGGCAGAAAGAAGCCATTCCACACTTGATGTGGGGAGAGCAGTCATATATTATCTGGAAAAGACTAAAGCAATAAGGAAAACAAACCAGTTTTTCGTTTCATTGGCAGCTGGTAGAGAAAGAGACCCTGTCTCTAAATCGGCCATCTCAAAGTGGATTGTAAACTCCATCACACTATGCTACACTCTTTCCAAGAGAATTCTGCCCTTCAAGCCTAGAGCACGCTCTACTCGGGGCACTGGAGCTTCCAGAGCATTTATTGCAAATGTTCATCTTGAGTCCATTTGTAAAGCAGCAACCTGGAGTTCCATACACACTTTTACAAAACACTACTGCCTGGATACTTACTCTAGGTCTGGTTCTCCGGTGGGACAAGCAGTACTAAGAAATCTCTTTACTACTATTCCTTCACACATCCCACGACCATCTCTGGGTACTGCTCGCTAGTCTATGCACAGCATGTGATTCTAAGCAGGTTCACAAGCATCAGAAGACATTCATTACTTAACGTATTAGTATTTCGAAGGGATTGTGTCCTCCCAAGGTATTCCACATCTTTGACATGTAATGTCCACAGCTGTGCTACTTTGGAAATTTTTCGGCAGAGGCGTCATGCGTCAATGTCTGCGATGTCCCTCGAAGACCTCCGTCGAGGGCGACGACACCGGATGTTATATATATAGGATGCACAGTGCCCGTAGCCTCATTTCTGTTTTTTCTGCAAACGTGTTTGCTTTGGAATCTCGGCACGCTCGATTCTTCACTTCGAACGTTGCCGTCATCCTCTTCTACGACCCAGAAGTCGGGCTTTAAAAAATGTCGGGACTGCGGTGCGAAAATGTCCATCACAGACCCGCACGACATCTGCCTCTGGTGCCGACGACTGCGATGACTGCCAGTCCCTGACGTCTAAGGCCTTGCAGGAGCGTAAGAAGAAATTGAAGGTAGGTAGGGTGTCTAAGCCCCATAAATCGAAGTCCACTGGGATTTCGACCAATGACTTGAGGGGCGACTCACCGCGTCTGCGAAAATCCAGGGGGGTCTCGGTCTAGGAGTGGTTCCCGCCATTCCTCTGCCTCGTTGAGGCATTCTAGGAAGCGCCGTCACCGCTCGCCTTCCCTGTCCTTGCCAGAGGAGGACTCCGTCAGACGGTTGACTTGTCCTACCAAGTCTTTGTCGCCGGCCGAATTGGATGCTTTCTGCCAGCAGATGATGGCGATTTTCGAATCGGAAGGCACTGTTCCGTCTGCGTCTTTTGAAAGAAGCTCGCTAGGAACGGCTTGGTCCACCACTCGCACGCCTTCAGGCTCGGGCGGTCGGCGTAATCATCGGGAGCCGTCGAGGTCCTGCTCGGACAGGGGAGATCGTCATAGCGGTGCCAGATCCAGGTCCCGGTCCTCAACGCCATCGAGACCGCTGGAGCCTGTGAAGCGTTCAAAGAAGGCGTCAGCGCCGTGGCCGTCGAAGGACACTCTCGGGGCTCCAGTCTCGAAGTTGTCGAAGTCGTCGGTGCCTCGGTAGACGTCGACTTCCTCGGCGCTCTCAACTCTGTTTGTGGAGAATTTGCCAGAGGTGCCCCTGAGGGCTGTGGAAACTCTGAGGAAGACTCTCAGTAAGTCTGTGAGGCCTGTTTTTGAGCCCTTTTCTGTTCCTCCTCCTAGATTGGAATTTTACCAACCATTACAAGACATTTCAGAGGTTGAGGAACTGTCTGATGAGGAGATGGTTGTGCCTCCTGATGATGATCTTTTATCTGGGCATAGTCAGATGGAGGAACTCAGTCATTGCATGATGCCAGTGGCCTTGACACCTCTCCGGAGGTGGAGTTTGGCCGACCGGAACCTGGGGCGCATGCGGATTCCTCCTATCAGCGTCCAATGTCAAGGGTGACTGAATACTTGGGGTGGTCTGCTCCACCTGTTGATTTTGCTCAGGATGATTTGACAGACATCCTGGATCAAGGTCCACCCATTGACCCAGTGTTGCCGTTTCACATGGCTTTGCAAAGAAGGGTGGCAGCGGCTTGAACTGCTCCGGAGAGTCTACCAGCAGTTAATAAGTCGCTTCCGAAGAAATACCGCCCATCCAGTGGTGACCCCTGATACTTATCGACACACCCTACTCTGGAGAGTTTGGTGGTGCAGGCAGCTACGGCCTCCTCGAAGAAGGCTGCGTACCCTACCATCCCTCCTGATAGGGACGACAAGCGCTTTGATGGTTGGGCGAGGAAGGTATTTTCGGGTGGAGTGTATGGCGTTGAAGGCGCCAACTTCACTTGTGCCTTAGCAAGATTCACACACACACTCTGTGGAACTGTGCGTCTTTGGCGGCTGAGCATATTCCCGAAGGGGAGGAACGGGATGGTTTTCTAGCCCCCGTGCCAGACAGCAAGGATGCCATGTGCGAATCAGTTCAGTCTGGTCTGGACAGGGCAGACTGTGTCAGCCCTTCCAAGGCTGCGAGCACCGTGATACGCAGGTTTGCGTAGTTGCCGAAGTCGGGGTTTGCTCCTAATGTGCAATCCCGGCTTCTGAACATGCCCTTTGATGGAGTTCATCCGTTTGGCAGCAAGGCTGACACAAGCCTTTAGAGGTTGCAGACCTCCAAAGCTGCAGCAAAGTCTTTGGGCGCTGCAGTATGTCAACTTCCGCCTTTTCGTCCTAGTGGACAGCAATGGAGGGGAGGTTCCTTTCGGTACTACTCTTCCTTTGGTAGATCGAGAGGAGCTGCCAGTCGAAGGGGCCACCGTAGGAGTACCAGGGGTGCAAAGCAAGGTACTCGGGGTGCCAAAACCGCTCGGGCATTTGCCTCTTTGCCCTCAGGCACTGCCGCAGCTGCGTCTGCTCAGTCATGAGGCCATGGCCCATGGTTTGCCGTTTGGGGGCAGGCTTGCGCAGCATCTTGGAGAATGGCGGGCCATTACTTCAGATGTGTGGGTTCTGGAGATCATAGCCCACGGCTACTGTCCTCTCTTCCGGCAAAGGCCTCGCGACAATCCACCGGGAAGCTCTCTTTGAAGCATCCGTATCCGCTCCTTACGCGGGAAATTCTAGAACTGGTGCCTTTAGCGAAGAGGAACAAGGGATGGTATTCCCCTTATTTTTTTATCCTGAAAAAAGACTGGAGATTGAGACCCATCATGGACTTGCGTTGGTTGAACAAGCTCCTCAGGAAGGACAAGTTCAAGATGGTAACTCTTTCTCAAGTCCTCCAGGCCCTTCAACTTCAGGATTGGTTGGTCTCTCTACACCTCAAGGATGCTTACTTTCATGTGCCGATTCATCCCAAGCCCAGGAAGTACCTGAGGTTCGCGGTTGGCGACTTGCATTTTCAGTTTCGGGTCCTGCCGTTCGGATTGACCTGCGCCCCGAGGGTCTTCACCAAGCTGATGATGGTGGTGGCAGCGTATCTCAGGAAAGGGGGGGATTCACGTCTACCCCTACCTGGATGATTGGTTGATCAGGGCGCGCTCTCCCGAGCAAGCCCTGGATCATCTGTCCGTCACCTGCCACTCCCTTCACAAGCTGGGCTTCTCCCTCAATTTAAAGAAGTCCCATTTGACACCTACCCAGCGGCTCCAGTACATCGGAGCAGTGCTCGACACATCCCTGGGGCAGTGTTCGCCTTCCCAGGTGAGGGCTCTTCACATTCTGCAGATGGTGGACAAGTTTCAACATGCCCAGAGTCTCCCGGCATTCGATTTCTTGAGGTTGCTTGGCCTCATGGCATCCTGCATTTTCCTGGTGCCAGAGGCCAGGCTGCGGATGAGATCTCTGCAGTGGGCTCTCAAGATGAAGTGATCGCAGTTCTCCGGCAGGATGTCGGATCCCGTTCAGATCCCATCCTCTGTCGCCCAGCATCTTCTATGGTGGGCCGACGAGGGCAATCTGATGAAGGGAGCACCATTTTCGCAACCATGGCCAGAGGTGAAAATTGTGACATGCGCATCCCTCACGAGTTGAGTCAGCGGACGTTGGTCTCCGTCTGAGTCCATCCTCCACATCAATCTGTTAGAGCTGAGGGCCGTCAGGCTAGCCCTGAAGGCTTTTCTGACATCTGTGCAGGGGTAGAATGTCCTGATTATGACGGACAATACAGTGGCCATGCACTACCTCAACAAAAAAAGGGGGGGGCAGGGTCACTCGCGTTGTGCAGTTAGGCGATGCAGCTCTGGTTCTGGGCCATCCAGCAGGAAATTTCAATCTTGGCAGTTCATCTGGCCGGAGACGAAAACGTGGCGGTGGATGCTCTGAGCAGGCAGCGCACAGTCTCTCACAAGTGGGAGCTGGCTCAGGAAGTTATTTTGGAGATCTTCGACCTTTGGGGAACCCCAAATGTGGATCTCTTCGCCACCAGTGTCAACCAGAAGTGAGAGATTCTGCTTGCAGGAATTTCCCCTAAGAGGAGCCTTAGGGGACGCGTTCGTAGTGGAGTGGTCCTTCCCACTGCTGTACGAGTTTCCTTCCCCGTCATTCCGCAAGTGTTACGGAGGTTCGGTTCCCGAATGATCCTCATTGCTCCAGCATGGGCCCGGAGAACGTGGTACCCAGACCTTCTAGACATGTCCATCTGCCCTCCACAAGGTCTTCCCTACCGAGACGATCTGCTCTCATGGGAGGGGGGTCGGGTTCTCCATCCAGAGGTCAAGTCTCTCAGCCTTCATGCTTGGTATCTGAAAGGTTGAGGTAAAAGGATTGGGACCTTCCTGAAGACGTGATGGTGGTGTTGCTTTCCGCCAGAAGGCCCGCAATGAAATCCCTGTACCATTGCCGTTGGAGAAAGTTCTGCGACTGGTGCAGGGTTCAGAATGTGGATCCTTTCCAATGTTCCATTCCTTTGTTTTTTTTTTGTCTTTTCTGCTTTCTCTAGCCTACAAGGGCCTGAAAGTGGGTACCATTAAAGGTTACCTGGCGGCGCTGTCCATATTTAAGCGCTCGTCTGAGGAATGATCTTATTTTAAGATCCCTTTGATTTCTCAGTTTGTAGAAGGGCTAACTCATGTGTTTCCACCGTCGCCTTTCCAGGTGCCGGGATGGGATTTGAATTTAGTTTTAAAGTTCTTAATGGGAGCTCCGTTTGAGCCCTTACATTCTTGTCCGTTGAGACTGTTGTCCTTTAAAACTGTGCTTTTAGTCGCGGTTACTTCCGCACGCAGAGTGAGTTGCAGGCACTTTCCGCCAAGCCACCCTTCACTGTTTTCTATAAGAACAGCTTTGTACTGCGGGTGCGGCCATCTTTTCTTCCGAAGGTTGTCGGAATTTCATTTGAGCCAGAAGGTGGTTCTTCCGACGTTTTGTCGTCCTTCACATCCTGGTAAGGAAGAGGAGGGGCTCCATAGGTTGGATCCTAGGAGAGCTTGCAGTTTCTATCTCTCACGGATGTCCCGGGTCAGAGTGGACGATCAGCTCTTTGTTGGTTATGCTGGAAGGCGCTTGGGTAAGGCTGTTTCCAAACAGACCTTGTCCAGATGGATCATTTTGACGATCTGAGTGTTACCGTTTGGGAAAGTACCCTCCAGTAGGCTTATGGGCTCACTCTACTAGAGGTGTGGCTGCCTCCACTGCCCTACAGAGGGGAGTTCCTATTCGCAATATTTGCGAAGCAGCCACATGGGCCTCTGACTATACTTTTGTGAGACACTATTCCTTGGACGGCGTCCATGGGCAGAATTTGGCCTTTGGTAAGGCGGTCCTCTATTCAACAATTTGATTGAGCATTCTAAAATTCTAAATTGGAAATTCTTTTCCCACCTCCATATGTTGGTACTGCTTTGGGAGTCTGTCATAGATGTGGAATACGCCGGAGGACACAATCCCCTCGAAGAACAAGTTACTTAGCATATCTGGTAACGTTCTTTCGATGGGATGTTCCTCCGACGTATTACACATTGCCCTCCCAGCCTGCCCCTCTACTGAATTTTTTATGCGATTGCAGCTTACGTTTCCGCAAAGCTTTCTGCAGTCATACTGGCGGGAGTTTGGTGCCACACGTTGTGAGAAAAATCTATAATTTAGGCTACGGGCGCTGTGCGTCCTATATATAACATCCGGTGACGTCAACCCTCGACGGAGGCCCTCGAGGGACGGGACCATACATGGTTATCCACAGACAACAAAATACAGTTGAAGCTGTTATCTTTGACTCTCAAAGCTCTCAACAACGTGGCACCCAAGTATCTGATAACTAAAGTCCAGAGAAGAATCACTCATAGACCTACAGAACTAGCAATGCTAATTGTCCGACTATACCTAAATGCAAGCTTACAACTATTGGTGGTAATAGCTTCCTGGTAAAGGCAGCCAAATGCTGGAATTCACTGCCTCACGACTTGAGAGCTGCCCAACCTTACTCACATTTCAGAAAAGATGTTATAAAACATATCGCCACAGACCCCTAGCTTTGACCTATTAGGTTATGCCTGCTACTAGGGCCCAACCTAGAGCCTTTAGTGATACATGGAGGTGATGTATGTATGTGTGTACCCTGGCATACTGTATGGCTCTTTTCTGGCATCCGAAAAGGGTTTCCCTTCTGTTTATATTTATACCTCTGTTTATATTTGTATATTTTGTCTTTTCTGTATCTATGCAACTTCTGTATTTATGTAATTGTATTTTTGTAACTATGTCAGCCTTTAATTTTCATTCTGCTGCGCTCTCTTACCTATGGGTTTGGTGCGCATAACAAATAAATAAACAAACAAACAATGGATCGACGACATCGATGCAGGCGCCCTCTGCCGAATTTTTTTTCCGAGGCAGCACAGCTGTGGACATTACCTGTCATAGATGTGGAATACGTCGGAGGAACATCCCATCGAAAGAACGTTACCAAATATGGTAAGCAACCTGTTCTTCTTCATCGACCCCTCAGACTCCGCGGACTGGCTTTAAGACTTGCCAGGGCTGTAAGTCTAAGATGTCGATTATGGACCCGCACCGCATTTGTTTGTGGTGTCTGGGTGAGAGTCATGACATAGACGACTGTTTGAAATGCCAGTTGCTGACTGCTTAGGCTTTGCAGAGCGGAAGGTGAAGTTGCAGGTAGGTCTCGGTACTAAACCCAGTAAGTCCCGAAAAGCTGCGAAAGGGATGTCCACTGACGATTCGAGGGGTGACTCGCCTCGTCGGAAGGAATCCCAGGGATCTCGAACCCGGAGTGGGCCCCGCCACCCGCCCTAGTCTCAGCACTCCCGGAAGCAGCGTCACCGGTTGCCTTCCCTGTCCTCGTCGGATGATGGCGCTGCAAGGAAAGTGGCTTGTCCCACTAAATCCTCGACTCCTAAGGAATGGGAGGCCTTCAGGGAGCAGATGCTGGCGATTTTTCAATCTCAGGGCACAGTCCGTCCGTGCCTTCGGAAGAAGCCGGTGGGGGAACGGTCTCGGTCTGATGCTCGGGCGCCTTTGGGCCCGGGTGCGATAAACATTGGGAACCGTCGAGGTCCCGTTCGGACAAGGTTCAGGTTGATCGCCACAGACGAGCTAGGTCCAGGTCTCGGTCTTCATCCCTGACGAAACCACAGAAGTCTGGTAAGGGCTTCGGGGCCATTTGGCTGGAATTTGCCGATGGAGGTCTCTGGTACTGTGGATCCTCCAAGGAAGGCTAAATCCAAGTCTGTGAAGCCTGTTGGGGCCTCCAGACCCACTTCTGTTCCAAGGCAGGAGTTCCCTTTTCCTCTGGATGATCTCTGTGAGGATGAGGAAAGGTCAGATTTGGAGTTTGACCCTGTTGTGGCACCTGTCTTTTCCGGGGACAGTCAGTTGGAGACGTTACGTCAGTCATTGCATGATGCCAGTGTCCTGGACACTTCTCCGGAGGTGGAGTTTGGCAGGTCTGAGCCTGGGGCTTATGCGGAATCCTTGTATACGAGATTGATGGCTAGATTTACGGAGTATCTTGGTTGGTCGAGTCCTCCAGTGGCATTTGTTCAGGATGACCTCACTGATATTTTGGATCAAGGTCCGTCCACTGACCCAG
The DNA here is from genome assembly GCF_040938575.1 of Ambystoma mexicanum. NCBI lineage: Eukaryota > Metazoa > Chordata > Amphibia > Caudata > Ambystomatidae > Ambystoma > Ambystoma mexicanum. The sequence goes on from NC_090932.1 coordinate 1,267,980,817, forward strand.
TGTTGCCGTTTCATTTGACTTTGCAAAAAAGGGTGGCGGCTACTTGGCAGACCCCAGAGTCTCTAACAAGTCGTTAACTAAAAAATACTGCCTTTCCAGTAGCAACCCCAGCTACCTATGTTCTCACCCCCCTCCCGAGAGTTTGGTGTTTACGGCCTACCATCTCTCCTGATAGGTATGACAAAAGCTTTGATGGTTGGGCACGCAATGGTTTTTCTGCGGGGAGTATGGTGTGGAAGTCGGCCAACTCCACTTGTGCCTTGGCAAGATTTTCACACACACTGTGGAATTGTGTCTCTAGCGGCTGACCATATTCCCGAGGGGGAAGAAAGGGATGGGTTCCTGGCTCTCGTGCAAGATGGCAAGGTGGTCATGTGTGAATCCCTTCAGTCTGGGTTGGACATAGCCAACAGTGTTAGCTGGCCCATGGCTGCGAGCACCGTTATACGCAGGTTTGCGGGGTTGCAGAAGTCAGGTTTTGCTCCGGATTTACAGGCCTGTCTTCTGAACATGCCCTTTGATGGTTCTCATTTGTGTGGCAGCAAGGCTGACGAGAGCCAAAAGCACAAAGTGCCTGAGGTTTGCGGCTGGCAGCTCACACTTTTAGTTTTGGGTCCTGCCATTCCGATTGACCACTGCCCGAGGGTCTTCACTAAGCTAATGGTGGTGGTGGCAGCGTATCTCTGGCGAGGGGGGATTCACGTCTACCCCTACCTGGACGACTGGCTGATCCATGTGCATTCTCCCAAACAAGCGATGGATCATCTCAGCCTCACCTGCTGCTCCCTCCACAAGCTGGGCTTCTCCCTCAATTTCAAAAAGTCGCATCTGACACCTTCCCAACATGTTCTCCATCCAGAGGTCAAGACACTCAACCTTCACGCTTGGTTTCTGAAAGGTTGAGGTATAAGGATTGGGACCTCCTGGGTGACGTCATGGAGGTGTTGCTTTCGGCTAGGCGCCCAGCAACCAAATCCCTGTACCGTTTCCGTAAGTTTTGCGAATGGTGCAGGGAACACAATGTCGATCCTTTTTCATTGTTCCATTCCAATGGTTGTCTTTCTTGCTTTCTTTGGCCCACAGGGGTCTTCAAGTAGGTACCTTAAAGGTTACCTGGCGGCGCTGTCGATCTTCAAGCACTCTTCAGAAGAAAGTTCTTATTTTAAGATTCCTTTGATTTCCCAATTTCTAAAAGGGCTCACTAATGTGTTCCCGCCGTCCCCGTTTCAGGTGCCGGTATGGGATCTGAATTTGGTCTTGAAATTCATGATGGGTGCTCCGGTTGAACCTTTGCACTCTTGTCCTTTGAGACTGTTGTCTTTCAAGACGGTTTCATTGGTTGCCGTTACATCCGCTCGCAGAGAGTGAATTGCAAGCACTGCCATCTAAACCACCCTTTACTGTGTTCCACAAGGATAGGGTTGTACTGAGGGTACATCCATCCTTTCTACCTAACGTAGTGTCTGAGTTGGTTTATAGTGACATTTTCGAAAGTTACATTTTCGAAGCCATTTTGTCGACACAAAAATGCCGAAAAAAAAAATGTTGAATGCTTACCACCCAAGCCCCCCCATCCCCCATGTATTTTTTTTGTGTACACTTTTTTTTTTTTAATGACAAAAAAAAGAACCTAAAATACAAAATAGATTTGGAATTTTTTTTGGGGCATTTTTGTGTCGACAAAATGGCACATCGAAAATGTGTTTTCGAAAATAGAACTGGATACAGTCTGAGTTTCATTTAAGCCAGAAAGTGGTACTTCCTGCTTTCTATCCTCCTCATCCTGGTAAGGAAGAGGAGCAACTCTATAGGTTGGACCCTAGGAGAGCTGAGCTTTTAGATTTCTAGATGTCCAGCGTCAGTGGACGATCAACTCTTTGTGGGGTATGCTGGACACCGATTGGGCCAGGCTGTTAGCAAACAGACCTTGTCCAGGTGAATTATCCTCACTATTACTGAACGTTAGATTGGTGGGCAAGAACCCTCCTGAGGGGTTGCGAGCTCACTCCACTAGGGGCGTGGCTACTTCCACAGCCCTGCAGCGGGGAGTTCCTATTAGGAATATTTGTGACGCAGCGACATGGGCTTCTATCCACACCTTAGTCAAACGTTACTCCCTGGGTACACTCCATGGTCAAGATATGGCCTTTGGTAAAGCGGTTCTTTATTCTGCCATCTGATTGGGTATTCTAAATTCTTCTCCCTCCTTCATTCACTGATGCTGCTTTGGGAGTCTGTAAAATATGTGGAATACGTTGGAGGACACAATCCATTCGAAGAACAAGTTACTTACCAACTGGTAATGTTCTTTCGACTGGATGTTCCTCCAACATATTCCACATCGCCCTCCCGGCTTGCCCCTCGGGAGAATTTCCTATGCTATTGCAGCTTGCGTTCCCTCAAGGCTATGTGCAGTTAAGCTGGCATGGTGTATAGGCAGGTCACACGTTATGGAGGAAAAAACATAAACTGAGGCTACGGATGCTGTGCGTCCTGTCGCCCTCGACGGAGGCCTTCAAGGGACATTGACCCGACGCCATCGATGCAGGACGCCCTCTGCCGAAAAATTTCCGAAGTAGCACAGCTGTGGACATTACATGTCAAAGATTTGTAATACGTTGGAGGAACATCCAGTCAAAAGAACGTTACCAGTTGGTAAGTAACTTGTTCTTCTCATGATTGTATCTGCTTAGATTCACACGCGCCCACCCATCCTCCCCTCTTGGAGAAGAAGGAACATAGACATCTTACTCCTTTCTCTCTCTGTACTCACAATAGTCATAGGCACCCTCACGCCAGGAAAAAGACATCCAGAGGTACCTTGACGCATGAGGGACTTTGGGTACACTACACGTCACGTTAGGGATCGTGTTACAAGCACGCCCATGTCGACATCCCCCTTTCGATCCTCGAAAGACCAGATACAATACTCTGCGATTACCACTAGATGTCGACTGTTTGTTTGTTTATTTGGTAATGCACACCGAACCCTTAGGTAGCTGGGCGCAACAGGACAAGTTAACTTAAAGACATGGTCTAGTAAAAATTTGTATTGTCCCTACGGGTCGGCCATGTTTTTTTAAGCCTAAGTGGCTCGATTTTAGAAAACTTTCCTATGGACCTTACCCGAGTTTTCGTCCATTAAACGCACGCGAAAACAAGCACCAGGGAGCCGCCATTTTCTGATAATCCTATCTTTTCCCCCCCATCGCCCTGGCTGACCTGCTTTTGCGGCCACTAAATCAATTCCCCCGCCCCTGAGCCTGACATTATCAAAACATTCATATTCCCGCCTCTCTCCGTGACGTTACTGTGCTGCGTAGGCAAACGCGCCCAGTCGTCTTCTGCGCGGCGCCACACAGAACCCGGAAACCAACACAGATCAACTCACAACACAGCGCGCCACAATTCGGAATATAAAACTGTACTTTAAAATGAAACAGCAACACGGTACATTTGGTAAAGTACATTTATTTGACATTCAATGTTTAGAGAATATTCAGCAATTGCCATATGAACTCCGGAAGCCATTTATTTTCTATCTGTATCCGCAATAACTGTTCCGTTTCATCTTGAGTCACGCGCTGTTCCTTTATGGTACACAGGGTGTTCATTTTCGTAAAAAGAATCACTTTGGAAGCACGGTGAACCGCAAGGCTGTTCTATCAACTAGGCACTAGTCCAGTCTAAAGGTTGATATGTTGCTTCTAGCCACTAGTACAGCGTAAGGGCATGTGGGCCCTTGGCGATCGTCCCATAATATGGTGATCGTGCTCCAGTTGTTGACACGAAGCTGCAGGTGTCTGCTGAAGAATCCATCCGCCGGTGTCTCAAACAGATGGCAGTGGCAGAATGGGATCAAATACCTGTTATGAAAACAAAAAAAGTATAATTAGTCTCGCTAGCCGAACTTCATTAATATTACTCATTTTATTTATTACGACCGATCAGAAACTATTTGCTTGCAAGGATAGTTCAATGGAGTATGTTCGTCTCTAAAATCAATGCGAAAAGTAACGAGATAAATCGAGGCAAACACACAATGATAAACGACAGTTAGTCTACATGCGTGAGGAATGATATGATATATGATATGGCATTTGTAACGCGCCTATACTCAAGTGTTTCTAGGCGTGACAAGGCAGGTGGGGAACAAGGGCAGACAGACAACGATCCTACTAGGCCAGGTGTCTTTCTGATCGCGCATGGGGAAGGGCTGTACATGGTTAGTTGAATACAAATTAAATAGGGCCAGCTGGTGGCAAGTGCAAGGTAAATGCCGGGAGAAGGGGCTGAAGGATACAGAGACAGTCCCGTAGTGCAGGTAGGCAGTGCAGGGAAAAGTGGCTGGGCCAAGGACCGAGATCGGTGAGACCAGTGGACCTGCATGCCCATGTGCCCACTACAAACACGTTTTACTTGCTTTTCCTAGCTCTTCATTCATTCATTTATTCATGCATTTAATCATTAAATCTTCATTCCGGTATAAAAGCGTGTAAAGATTTACTTACATTATATTTGAAATTTCCATTGTGTCTCTTCGTAATGCAGTCTGTAAAACGGACCGTGCTCTTGACAACGGTTTTTCGTATACTGAACTAAAATGAAACTCGGTCTAGTTTCTGAATTTTCTGCCTTATCGTCTTATGTTATTGCGCACTCCCTTCAAACGTAGTTCTTTCGGCATGGTCCCTGTCTCAAGGTCAAAAAACAATAGACCCTTATACTTCCAGTGCGACTTGTGGGCCTCATCTGGGCGCTGTCCTTCGCATTCTTTATTTGCAACATCACGTAGTATAGGCATTTGAGAGAACTTGAAGTTTAGAATCCGTCTATGTAGTGCGCCTCAATGTGCAAATGCGAACTGGCTTCTCTCCCAAATGCCACGGCCCGCTTGGCTGGCGCGTTCCAAGTGCCCCAATTTTGTCCCCGTTGTCTGCGAGCTTTGCAACCCAAATTGAGACATTTAATTTTTTGCGGAAGGTCAGGGAAAGTATAAAGTACCACAGGAGTTGAGTTACAAGTGAGATTTATTGTTTGTTTTATTATTTGCAATACGCAAGCCTCCCCTCCGTTAACAGTGCGCAGCATTTACATTTACATGAGATGAGACATAAAAAAATTATATACATACACATGTGAGGTGAATAGAGAGAATTCAAAGATGACACCCAGCTTGTTCGCCACCCATGATGGTGAAGGTAGGGGTTAGGTTTACAGGTACACTGTACAATAACATTTATTTACAAAAAGACAATCGTATTGCAATTATTTAAACCGGTACTTCACAATCAGCTGTGCTTCGGGTGGGCATGGCACAGTCGCAATGTTCGGTGGCAATGGATCACTGCTCTGCACAGAAACGTCCAAAATTCCATATCTGTGCTTCTCTAACACAGCAACAATAAGGCCTTTCACAAAGTTGAACTGCATTTCATCATAGACTGGTTTGAGCACCCATTGCTTACTTCGTTTTGAAAACACCTTAGTGTAGCGAGGCATCCTTACTTTACCCCTAGTCCTAGATTGTTCACGTCCGACATTGCTGTTATGGGCCAAGACCGCTAGTAGAGTGCGATGTTTCATGCCCGAAAGCTAAAATGCAAGCGCTTTTGGCCTGTACTTTAGGCACATATTGTGGAACACCTCCAAATCTCCTGTGTGACAGAATTCTGTCAGTCCTCTCAAATCTCTTGATAGAGTTTTGTCGAAAACAATCTTCTCAATGGCTTTGTGTGTCGGTGAAGATGGAATCAACCACTTCTTCTTCCGTGCCTCCTCTGGGGACAAAGGGCCATGTCCACATTGGTGGAAATGTTCATTTGCTGTCCAGCGGTGAACGTTGGTACAGTGGTGCATCAGTGACCGCCATTTTTCAAGTAGTATTTCCACTGACCCCTCACAAGTTTTTGAGCTCCACCAAAGATGGTTGGTGATAGAATGTGACCACTGCAAAATACTTTCAAAACCTTTTTTTTCCCCTGCAGCCGAGATTTTCTTATTGATTGATTTAGCAAGATGCCATACGTCAAATTGATGTTTAATATGTGGGAACTGCTCTCTCATTGTCTTGGCAATTGAAACGTGTCTATCCGTGGCTATGAGGTCGATGTGCATTCCCCTTGATTGTAGATAATCCACTGATTTTATAAATCCTAGTTTCTCCATGGCCACTGAAGATGTACATTGTGTTACCTGCACGACCACCGAACTCACAATTTTCTTACTATCCATGTCCTGAAAGTGGTAGGTGCAGTACTTGGCAGAAAATCCAGGGCTGTCGCACTGTCTATCGCCGGCTAGCCTGAATCGTTTGCCTTCGAATGTACTTGCTAGAGACAATTGTTCAATTTTCCAAGCATCACTAATGGCCGGAAACAGATAATCACGTTGGTATATGTAGTACAGCGCTTTAGAAATGAAATGGAGTCCCACAAACTGAAAGAAAGCCTCTAACTTTCTAAAACTGGAGCCACTAAAAAGTGATGCAGCTGCACACAGTAGATTGCCTGCTGGCAGTTTCCCCAGCATCGGTTGTGCAGACCATGAGAACCTATGATTTAATCTACAGGCGGCATTTATTTTGACGTTACTGCCTTTTATTTGACGAGTCACATTAATCAATGGCTTCCCACATACTTTCCCTCTAATGGAATGCACACATTTCAGCATACTTATAATTTCCATCAAACAACTGTCGCATACAATGTATTTGCTCTCTTTCATTAGACTGTCATCCTGCGTCAACGTTGTTTCGGCCTGTGACGTTATGGAGATTTCAACACATTGGAAAGTAATATCGCTGATATCAAGTTCTGATGCGTCTATGGATGCTGCGGCTGGTTCATTCTCTGTCATTTCGACATCTATTACTTCAACATTGATGGGAGAACACAACTATGTCATCAGGTTTTTTGGTGGCAAATTTTTGGCGGGTGTAGATTGTGTAAATTGATCTGCAACTACTTCAGAGCTATCTTCAATACATTCAATAACATCTTCTTGTGGTGGTGCGGTCGCACTGTAGCTATGGTCCAATGCAACTTTGCTGTAGTCTCCAAACACAGTTAATTCATGTTCTGGCCATTGGACATGAGCATCTCGAGCCTGAACACGCCTCGCCTCAATTAATAGTTCCTCCATAGTGTACACGGTCTGGCAAGCCACATCTCTCATTCGCTTCACTGTATGTGTGTGTATAGTTCTGACACCCATGGGTAACTGGAGGAGAGATTGGAAAAGGTATGTTCAGTTTAAACACAAGATGGAGTGTAGTAGAATTGACTGGAAAATAACATAAAATAATCCCCAGCACAAACATTTTTTTAAAAGTTATGAACTGTTTGTAACCTTTTTTTGTTTTTTTTTCTTTGCAACTTTTTTGACTCGACCTTCAACATCTGCACGCTGTAGCTCCGATTCGTTTCCGCATGTCATCCCTTCCTCTTGCGCTGCAACGACTATATTTTCTGTATCCGCATAGACGCCACGGAATGAGGCTCCATCGTCTCCCTGAAACATAGTACTTTCATTACTATGTATCAAAATATTGTCAGCATAAAACACACGTGAGGACGACCACACAGGTACATCTCAATAGCCAAACACGATTTAAACATTGTGTGCAACAATCAAACGACAAGTATTCGACCAGTGATGATCTATTTCGATGGAACTGTCAGTATCCATACCTCTGGCTCTGCATGGACTGCCATGAATGGTTGTATTGGAGAGGAGGCATCCGCATCTCCCTGAAACGCAGTACTTGCATTAGTATGCTTTTCAATATTGGAAACACAACACACACTTGGGGTCGACGGCACAGGTACATATAAAGAGATGACCACAAATGATGCATTGTCCAAAAGAATCAAGGAAAATCCAAATATGATCACATTTCATCGACTTATTTCAACGATTCCTTTACATCTGCATCATCTAAATGAGATGTTGATTGTGGTGGAAGCTCCGTCGTCTCCCTGAAACACAGCACTTGCGTTAATAGGGAAGAAAGTATAGCAAATGGAATCACGTTATATGATCACGCATGATGGAGCTGTCATTATCCATACCTCGTGCTGCTGAAGAATATCTATGGATGTTGCAAATGTAGTGCGCACTTCCGAAAGCTGTTGCGCCGATTCGTATACGCATGGTCCCGCTTCCACTTCCCCTGGAATTACTTGAATGTCAGGCTCTGCATCAAGTGCAGGGGTTGACGCTCCATCAACTGCCTGAAATATAGTACTTGCATTAGTGAGGATTACAATAGTGAAAACATAACACACACCTGGGGTCGACAGCACAGGTACATATCAACGGCTAACCACGAATGAAACATTGTGTAGAACAATCAAACGACAAGAATTCCAGCTCTGATGATGACGCTCGATGGAGCTGTCAGTATCCATACCTCCTGCTGTTGAAGAACATCTAGAAATGTTGTAGATGTGGCGGACGCTTCAGCATCTCCCAGAAAGACAGTACTTGCATTAGTATGGATAACACTAATTATAACTGAAAACAAACACCAGTGGACGATAACTAAGGTGTATATCAATTGGAAAGCACTAACCAAACATTCGGTAAAATGATTACACGATAAAATAAAAATATTACGTGACATGCATAAAACAGGTCTGTAGCGGATTAGCCTAGTAAGATTACCTGATATGCGCTAGAAGTGGTTGATAACTGCGACCACGTCAAGGATGTAGAATGTTCTTGCTTCAGATTCAAGGGATAGTCAAGAAGTTGTAAAGGTAAATTAATGATTGATAATGAAATGCCAATATTAAAAATAGCCATGTAAGGCAACAGAATACTTGTAAAATGCTCAATACAGCACAGTTCCCTGTTCCCATATATATACATTGCGTTTGTCGGTTATGAAATCAAAAAAGAATATATTGGTAAATGTCATTATTCAAAAAACTATACAATCATATCAATATCGAAATTATTACAAGGGATAGAACACCTACAATATCAATTAATCCGTTCGGATACCTACACACTACCGCAAGGCCTAAAGCTAAATCCGGACACTTGACTCACCGGTGGCGGAATGTGGACGAATAGAGTGGGAATAGCGTTTTCGAGCAATTTCCGTGTCGTTCGCCGTTTATTCTTCTTTGTTACCCAAGATGTTGTGTACATGTCCAAGGAAAAGTGCCGGCTGCAGATGCGGTATCGATCACCCCTCTTCTCCTGTAAGACTTGTTGGACTCTACTTTCCAGCTCATCCAGTGGATATCCGCAATGTCTGACCCATTCTCTTATTCGATCAACAGTTTTCGGGAATACATGCATTGTAGTGCCTTCAGATTTCGCATGGGTCTTCGAAGGGCAACCGCTAATCGAACAGGCAGACATTGTTGATAAATCTGAAAAGTAAATATCGACATTATTATACAATCTTCAAGAATAAAGATTTGATACAAAAGTAAATGAATCATACAATGATCAATGCAAGGTTTGTTTTGGTCGCAGGAACTATACCAGTTCATTATGTGCGGCTTAGTATTTGCATAAGTTGCAGAAATGTATAAATGATGGGACTAAAAACTGAACATGTGACTTATCCCTTGGATGTTCTGCATTGCACAAGAAGGAAACATGCTTACATCATAGACTGGACCCCCGAAGGATGCAATTCGATGACAATTGACACAGGTGAAAATAAATAGATCTATTGTTAGCATAGCAATGGAAATTCAAGTCAATAGCAACGAGACCAATGAACATAGCACTATTGGGTACTCTACTCGCAAATAGATAGAAATTTAAAAATCTGCAAAATATGACCAGGATACATGGCCTTACCTTGACCAACAAACAGTTGGATTCAGCAAGCAGAGCAGTATGTTGCGGGAGAAAAGGTGGATGGCCACAGGTAGCGCACTGATGGGTATGCTCGAAGCGGTCACAGAAGTTCACGGATAGCACGATGACGAGCAGATTAGCATAGATCTCAGTGGTTCCCAGGTAGCACGTTCAGGAGTTGACTTGCAAAGCACAAAGATGTTCTCATGAGACGTATCGAGTGGTTTTTAAAGTATTAGAAACTGGGGTGTGTTTGTGAATGAATGACGTATGTATGTTGTGGTATTAAGGGGGCGGCCTGCTTCAAGGGGAGGCCTCGCTGGAGACACGGGGTCTGAGGAGGCCATGTGACTGATGGCCCCTAGGCGTGGGACACCTTTTGAAGTGACAATGTAGTTTGGCACCTTGGCCTTTTGCGCCCCTGACAGCCCCCCATGCCAGCACGCATCCACTGGCGCGAACCGCCTTTGATACAGGGGGGTGGGATGGATGGGCCTGGGGCGTGCAGATAAGGCACAGGAAGACTGCTGAATGGAGACACACTTATGTGGATTGCAGGGGGGCGGCCTTTATATCAATGATAGTATATATCGTTGCTTATCAATAACAAATGCCACATACCGGAGATTCTTGTGAGCACAGACCCACACTTCAACCGGTGTATTATAGTGGTCAAAACCCTAAGGCCTGTATAATCCAATGGTAATTGTTAGTATAGATATGTGTGACTTTTATAGAGACATAACCTACTGAAAGACTTTGAACAAGTGTTATTTAGTGCATGCATTATCGAGAATGTTATGTTAGCTTAGATAGATAGTGACCACCCTGCTTCACAGCGACCAGACCTTCACTCATTCGGAGCACAGATGTCTGACGTCTATCCTTGAATGGAGACACACTTGATTCATTTAAAAAATCGAAACAAACGTTGTTAAAATATATGTGGTGTTTTATTTTGTATCTTATTTTCATGACACAAAAATACAAGACTTTAAAGATTATGCAGGTCAGGTTGCAGCACAGCGAGAGAAAATCCCCTGTACTGACCGCTGTCACTCGGGAACGTTTCTCTAATGGCACGAACGGCACAGGCGGGTATCACTCTTCGAACGCAGTGTCCAAGCCTCCCGTGGAGCCACCATGTAAAGGAACGATAGGCCACCAGCCTGTACCACCTGTGAAAAGGAATGAAACAAACTGTTTTTAAATGACCAAGATAAGTTTAATAAACGTTTGTTGTCAATGACAATTCTTGTAACTAATGGCATTCTGCACGGACAAATGCTATCTAGACAATGCACACTATTGAACGACTTACATGCGTTACAATGATATGTAGATGTAATTTTGGATACAGTAGAAGATCATGAAATAGGAGTGGCATGACAAGCAGAGTGTACTTACACGTTACTCGGATTACGAGGACGAACAGTTGCGCGAAGTTCGTGCATAAGCACCATCATTATTCTCAACACTGCCTGTGTGAGGCAGGCTGCCCTGAAGTCTGGCAGCTCGGTGATGCATTGCGGTCGTGGCTCGCCTTCCGAAATGTAGGCCAGGCATCCCGAGTTTTCTCGGCAGCAGCAGTTCTCGTCCTCAGTTGGCATTAGCTCGCACCGATTGCATGTGCACCAGGTGGAGACGCCGTCCATTCGACTAGGCCCAGGCTCTTCATCTGTTGATTCGTCCTGCCAACTGCAGTCCGAATCCCCATAGTTTTCGCGTGCTTCCCTTTCCAGTAGTTCCTCCTCGGTATACTCGGGCTCGTACATGTAGGGCATTATTGTAGCCATTGTGTGGTAAACAGAGTAAAATAATTTACCGAGATGGTACAGGTGTTCACACGGGCTACAAGCAGCGAAGGTAGCTGACCAGAGCACTGAAACGAGTCACAGAATACTCAAAGTAACACAGAGAGAGGAATGGAATCGAAAATCTGCTGCTGTGTCTTGTGAAACGGTCTGTTTATACTTATTGAGCAAAGAGGCGTCCTGCCATTTCCATGGCGACATGTCATTTGCTGAAGCGCAGCGAATGTTGACACGAGACGTGCTTTGGCGTTGGGAAATGGGCGGTACGAGTCTGCTGATGACAGGCTCAGGGGCGGGGAATTGATTTAGTGCCGCAAAAGCAGGTCAGCCAGGGCGATGGGGGAAAAGATAGGATTATCAGAAAATGGCGGCTCCCTGGTGCTTGTTTTCGCGTGCATTTAATGGACAACCTCGGGTAAGGTCCATAGGAAAGTTTTCTAAAATCGAGCCACTGAGGCTTAAAAAAACATGGCCGACCCGTAGGGACAATAAAAATTTTTACTAGACCATGCCTTTAAAGCTTAGTTACAACAAATACAATAGGTACAAGCATACAGAGATATAATTTGCTTACCACTAGCAGGTTACAGTGAGGGAGTGGAGTGGTGCTGTAGGTCACATATTAGTCAAGTAGTGCACTGGGTAACAGGTACAATGAGCGTGGTAGAGCCGTTGGCCACGACTACCGTGAGGCAGCAAGATAGATGGTGGAACAGAGAAGGGTAACCAATATCAGGTAAAGTCCTTGTGAAGTAGGGCGAGTGTTAGAGGTCATTTGTACGTAACAAATTTAGAATGTTGCGTCTAAATGTAGGGTAGGGTTGTTCAGTTCTAAGGTCTAGTGGGAGTGCATTCCTGGATAAAGCTGCTTTGACCAGGAATCTGGAGCTACCAGCTGTGGTTCGTTTGAATCTAGGGATCTCTAGAAGGTGGGCATTGGCAGATCTGGTTGGGTGTGTTGAGGTTCTCCTGTTTATTCTTTCTGAGAGATATGGTGGTGCTATGTTGTTCAGGCACTTGGATGTGAGTGAGGCTGTTTTGAGAAGAATGCTATCGTTTATTTTTAGCCAATGGACATCTCTTCTGAATTTGGAGATGTCCTCTCTATTGGGGATATTCAGGGCTGCTCTTAAGGTGGTGTTTTGCAACCTTTGAATTTTGTCAATGATGTATGTATTTCCACCTAAGTACAAAGCATTACAATAGTCCAATCTGGACAGAAGTGCATTAGCCAAGGTGATGTAGCTGGTTTCGGAGAGAAATGGTTTGCAAGCTCGGATGAGTTTGCAGGTGTAAGCAGTAGAAGATGCTAGTGAGTTAACTTGTTTCTTAAGGGTTAATGTGGAATCAAGGTAGAAGCCTAGAGTTTTAACTACGGGGATCACCTTAATGGAGTTACTGTCAATATTGAAAGAGGCATAACTGGGGCTGAGTTTTTTTAGATTTGCCTCTGAACCTAGGATCAGTATCTCCGTTTTGTCGTCATTCAGGGAGAGGCCATGGGTTGCCATCCATCCATCATGAATGAAAAATGTTATACATAGTAGGTGAGACACAGGAACCCAGTGGTACACCGCAGGACATTTGTATAGGGTCAGCGGAGGCTGAGGGGGTGGGGGGGGGGAAAGACTCATTGTACGGTTTGCTAGAAAGGACTGGACCCAGGTTATGGCATCACTTGAGAAATGAGTAGCTGACCTGAGGTGATTGCATAAGACTGCGTGATCCACCAGGTCGAAGGCTGCAGATAGATCAAGGAGGAGTAGCATAGCTGTTGTCCCATTATCCTTTAACTCATCGATTTGGGTCTTACGGTCTATTAAGGCTGTTTCTGTGCCATGTAGAGGGCGGAAGCCAGATTGACGTGATCCTAATAGGTGGTTAGCTTCGAGGTGTTCCTGAATTTGAAGGTAAGCTACTCTTTCAATTATTTTAAGTAAGAAGGGGACAGTAATGATGGTCTGTAGTTGGTCGGGATAGAGGGGTCTAGTGTTTGGTTTTATTTTAGCAGTGAGAGAACCCAGTATTCTTCAAGCTTATTGGGCACTGTTTGTCTCGAAGGAGGTGTTTATAAGCTTAGCGATGAACGGGGCTAGGTCCCTAGCTCCGTCCTTTATAATTTGGGCCGGGCAGCTGTCTCCCTTGCAATTTGAAGGTTTTAGGGAGGGTATGATTTTCTCAGTCTCTCGAGAAAAGACATTTTAGTGAATCTGAAGGGTATGGTAGTTCTGTCAGGTGTGGATTGGGGGGGGGCTGCTGCTCAGATGGGAACAGTGAGGCCTTTTTATTCGCTATTTTAAGTTGGAGGGATGCAATTCTATTTGACAGCGCATTTTGTATGTCAGTGCACCATTGCCCATCTTTAGGGATGTTGTCAACGGGAGGGATCGGTGCTTCCATTTTCCGGAGGATGATCCTTGGTGTTAGACTTAGCCTTTGCTATTCTATGGTTGAATGTGTTTTTATTTTTTTGTGCCAATTATTTCTTTTTTGTAGAGTTTGGAATGGTCGGTTAGCTTGGCTTTGTTCTCATCAGTGGGAGAGTGACGCCAAGTGGATTGGAGCTTTCTTTTTTGGAGTCTTAAGTTGGGGCGTAAACCAGGCATCAAGATGTGATTTCTGTCTGACTTTACGAAGTTTAACAGGTGCAATAATGTCCAATGCCTTAGTCATGGAATTGTTGAAGACCTCCACTAGTAGTTTGGGTTCTGTATTGCTGGCAAGGTTATTGATAGAAGAAAGGAGTTCCAGGAGTCGTTCTTCTGCTGTAATACCCTTTTTGCTTCTGGTTGGGAGTGGTGGTGTCATAGCAATATTTCTAAGGCTAAGGAGATATAGTGTGGCGGAAAAGGTGATTAGATGGTGGTCAGTCCAAGATTGTGGGGGCAATGTTGGTAATAGCGATGTTGCAATTCAGATTGCCCACCCAATCGAGAGTACCTCCTTTGACATGGGTGGGAGTAAGGACTTTGTGTAAGCCCATGATCCGTCAGTATAGCTGCTACTGATTGGGAATGTTTATTATGAGTGCCATTAAAGTCCTCCAACAATAAGATCTGTGAGGAGTCTTTTGAATTATTGGCTGGAAGGCTAGTTAAGTCCTCCTCAAAGGTTCCCAGTGAACCCGAAGGTCTGTACACCAGATGGTTAGTTAAAGTACGGTTATTGGATAAGGGAAGTTTGGCTGTGAGTATCTCACATGATTGGAATGATGGTGGGGTTGCAAGTCTGGTGGAAAGGTTCATTTTTGATATAATGGCTAGGCCGCCGCCTCTGGCATTGGGTCTGTCGGGTATGGCTAGCATAAGGGCAGGTCCTGCTGCCTCATGAAGCCAGGACTCAGTTATTGCAAGCAGGTCCAAGTCCCCATTAGTTAGAATGTCCGATTTCAGTGGCATGTGCCACAAGTGATCTAGCATTAATAAGCGATCCAGATAAGGTTGTGGTGCTATTGGGTTTAGGGGTGGGGGAATGTTTAATTATGGGTGTGTGGATCCTCATGTGAGTTTTCAGAGTATAGGCATATGTAGAATTGGGATTGTTGTACCTGTTCCTCTGCCCTGGCCTGGCCGATAGTTCACAGGCTTGGGTGGCATTCTGTTTAGGAAGGCTGCTTTGGGTGAGTTTGCTGTTTGTTTTAGGTTCATAGAGCCGGGGCAGTCTTGATCGGAGTATTCCTGTTTCTGTCCTTTGGTGGGCATGTTGTGATAGTAATGGTGGCCATTATTGCGTAAAGGCCAAGAAAGAGTAAGAGTGACTGGTTCCTCTGGGTTTTACTCATATTCATGGAGTAGGCTAATTACAATTTCACAGAGTAGGCTAAATCCACTTATCACAGAATAGGCTAAATCCACTTATCACAGAATAGGCTAAATCCACTTATCACAGAATAGGCTAAATCCACTTATCACAGCGTAGGCTAGTTGCAATCATCACAGCGTAGGCTAGTTGCAATCATCACAGCGTAGGCTAGTTGCAATCATCACAGCGTAGGCTAGTTGCAATCATCACAGCGTAGGCTAGTTGCAATCATCACAGCGTAGGCTAGTTGCAATTATCACAGCGTAGGCTAGTTGCAATTATCACAGCGTAGGCTAGTTGCAATCATCACAGCGTAGGCTAATTACTATTATCACATAAGAGGCTAATTGCAGTTTCACAGAATAGGCAAGTTGCAATCATCACAGAGTAGACTAATTTCAGTAGTCACCAAATAGACTAATTACAATTATCATGAGGTGGCAGGATCATATTTGCTTGATCTGCACAGGGCTAGTTCGGGTAGCACAGTGTCTAGGACAGATGGCAAAGACTAGTACAGTGCAGGTCACAGGGTTGCACTGGACTGTATAATGTATTGTTCTAAATCATTGAGCACAATGTTAGGTCGCTCCATGCGAGGGTTAATTCAGTTTATTACGCACGCGTATAAGATAGATGTATAGACATGGGTAGAATTGACTGGGAGGGGTCCCACTAGTGGTATGGGGTAGCCGGGTAGCCCCTGGTATATGTAATAATGTTGATCTAGCAGACATGCAGCAATATGGTGTGCAGACGTGCTCGCTGTAATTCGTATGAGTGAGCCGAGTTTGGAGGTGGCTGCAGGATTGTAGTACACACAATTGTTTGGTACTGGGTGCGCCTTACAGCTGTATGGTGTGTCCTCATGTCGGGGTCTAGATATTCTCCTCGCCGCACAGCGCCCAACGGCAAACAGGGCCTTAGAAGGCCTTTGAAGAGGCCGGCTCTTCCGCCTGCCGGTGGATGGGGCCATTTTCAAACAAAAGGGTTGCTTAGCAACCGGAACGACGCTCGGCCTCGCTTTGGTGCCGCGTCACGCCCGACATTTTGTTTATGCAAAAATGTCAGCACTGACGCAGGTACACAGACCCGGGCTGCTCGGGGTGAAAATCTGCTGTTGGATGGGTCCTGGAGATTAGTGGTCACGGACAGTGACCGCACAAGCTACCTTCCTAGAATCAAGGGCGGAAATCATCAATGGGAGGCTGTAGCTCGTCGATGGGGCTCGGCAGCTGTGGCAGTGGCCTTGATCAGGTCCTCCAGGATAGCCGGCAAGTGGGGGCTCCTGCCTTCACCACCCTGCTGCAAATGAAAGGTTTGGGGCAAACGGGGCCTTTGAGGCCTTTGAAGAGGCTGGCTCTTCCGCCTGCTGGCGGATGGGGCTATTTTCAAACTGACTATATGCACAGCATGTGAATCTAAGCAGATACAATAATCAGAAATGCTATTACGGTAAGTAATGCATGTCTTTACTTACCTGAGTTAGCTGTGTGCCATCCTAAAATAAGTTGGTTATTGCTTACCTCAATCTGTGTACCACTGATCTGAAAAGCAACTGTAATAGTATATTGCAACATTAGGTTTTACCTGCCTAGAAAAGCTGTGTGCCATTCTTAAAAAGTGTGCTGTAGGTGTAGCTGACATTGGTCTGCCTGGGGCAATCCTAAATTAGTGTAAATAGTTCTTGCTTATCTTAGACTGTTTTACTGAGCTGAAAAGCAACTTTAATTGTATACTACCCCAAAAAGGTCTTACTTACCTAGTATAACTGTGTCATCGTCAAAGTAGTTATAGGTATATACTGTTCCTTGAATCTGTTTTCCACTATTCAGAAAAGTATCCCGGTAAACGGGGGTAGGCATAACTGACAGGGTCTACTACTGTCATGCCTGCGCCATGGGCGCATACATTGGCGATCAATATGGACAGATTGTTATTCATTTATCTACAGAAAACTCTTGGATCAACCGCTATTCACTTTTTGGACCTTATTTCCCATTTGCAAGACTTTGGTGCTTTTTTATTTTTCCCAAAAAACTACACTTACCACAATGCACTTGGCTATAACCATCTATTCCTGGCTATTCCTATTTTTCTTCATCAGAACTACCATCCCCAGAATCCCTAGGGATTTGCTCTGCTTCCACCAGCTCAGGAACAGAGAGGGAGGTGGCCGATTGTCTGCAGGTGTGCTGAGCCAGGTGCAACCAATTAGCCTGCCTCTGTGCTGGGCTGGGCGGTATAAAAGCTGCTGCCTGCAGGAGCTCAGTCTCTTGCATTGAGAGTCCTTCCGGCACCTTAACTTCGAGCTACAAACTTTGTATGCTGTTTCCTGCTTACACCTGCTTTTGTTCCAGTGCCCTGGCGGGCTCCAGCCTTGCAGCCGATCACGCTCTGCTGCCTTCAACCTATAGTCTTCGCCCGCTGGGTTTCCAGTCTAGCAGCCTTCTACAGTCCTCCTGCACCCTTCTACAGTCAGAGGCCCTACTCCTCTGGGCTCACTCCTTGCTGCCCGGCCCTTCTGGGCTCCTTGCCGTGTAGCCTGCTTCACTCCGCTGCCCTAAGCCCTATCCATCGGGGCTTCCTTCCTTACAGCCCTGCTCCTTTTGGACTTGCCCATTGCTTCCTGCTTTCCTGAGCTTTCTACCTTGTACCCTACCGTCCTCTGCTATCCACATCAGTTTACCTTCATTATTTACTTTCAGTTATTACAGTTCCTCTGTTTCCTGACTGCTGCTCCCTTGCTTTGCTTTCTTCCTTGTTTTCAACCCTCAGTTCTTTCTCCCTATCCAATCTTGTTATATGGCTTTCCCTTCATTTCCTTCTGCTAGTTTGCTATTCAACTTCCTTTTCCCTGGATTTATCTGTTAGTGTCTTCTCTTGTACTGTTTGTAAACCCCTTGTACAGAGCTTGTCTGTTGGTTTCCGTCAGGCAACCTCTGCCCCTTCCCTTGTCTCGTTTCTGCGTTAGACACCCTTAGCTGCTGTTCCAAGCTATGAGCAAACAGCGTGGGCCTCTGTTATAGCAAACTGTGCAGAAGGCTAGAGTTTTCCTAAGGTTCGTGGAATACTCTTTTCCTATATCTGCATACACCCCAAGAGGGAATTCATTCTGTACCTTTTTTTCCTTGCTACTCTTGCCTACTCTTCGTTCTCTTTCCTTTCAGCTGTGTGTGTACTTATCTGTCCACTTTACTTTGGCACAACCACCCAAACCCTTCCTGGGTGTCCTGTGCCACTCTTAATAGAGTGCCATCCCTGACAATTACCATTGACTTACTGTAAAGTAATCTGAAAGTAACTAATATTTTTTTACTCTTTACTCCCCATGAATATGTGGCCTATACTAAATGTGTATGATAAGGTCTTGCTTCCCTAGAATTACTTTTAGGTATTCTGAAGGTGGTTTATGCTTTGGTTTGTGTACCTTCGAGCATTTTGTTGTTTTTATAATGTGTTTGACTCTATGCCCAGTACTTGCCCCAAGACTTAACCTTGCCTACTTCTATTTTTAATAAACCTTTATTATTTATAATACTTCTGGTTGTTAGTGTTTCTATTGAACCCTTGGTATACTACAGGTTCAGTGTACTTTCCTGCAGCCCTCTCTCCTCCTAAGTTAAAATATGCCTGGCTGCTCTGTCTACGCTACCATATACTCAGGTGGTACAGCCTTCTACTAAGAGTGGAGTCTTGTACTGTCTCAGTTGAATGGTTTTACTAAGTTGGACTTCAGATAAACGGCCCCAACATCGGTAGAGGTTTTCGATTCAGTAAACTAGGATTGGCTTTTTAGCTTCCTAGAAAGGAATGGAATAGGCCTGAACATGCTGTATTGGAAACCTCAAACAAGGGTAAAGACGGGCAAAGTGGTTTCACACAGTTGGCAATTGGGAAGGGGCTCGTGTCAGGGCTACCCACTGGTCCCCATCCTACTCGCCTTATCACTGGAGCCTATGGCAAGAAGCTTTAGAACACAATTCTGCGACACATGGATATAGTGGTGGAGGGTCAGGCACATGTCTCCCTGTGCGCAGATGTCCTGCTCTATGTCCATAATCTCACATGGCACATCCCTTACACTATGGAAGGTGCTACACCATTTTGGGGCATTTACCGTCTTTCAGGTGAACGTGGAAAAATCAGTTTTTTCCATTGGGCTCGCTCAAGGACAAGCCGTTGAAGGATCTGCCGGGGCGTTTGGCTACGCTGGGAGGTGGACTCCTTCCGCTATCTGGGCAGTCATGTTCATCATTCCACAGCAGACACATTTAAATACAATATAGGGAGTGCACTTACAAGGCTAGAAGACATGATCGCATTTTGGAACAAATTACCTTTGTCCGTAATGGGCAAGATAGCGATTTTTAAAATGCTGATACTTCCCAGGCTGCTTTATTTATTCATGAACATCCCACACATGGCTAGGTTTTCCGTCTTCAAACGTCTAAGCAGTAGGAATATGGACTTATTGTGCGGTGGGAAATGACAGAGCGTCACTGGGCACACTGTGTAGGAGATACCAGGAGGGTGGGCTGGCTCTTCCAGACTTTGAGCTATACTTCCTGGCATCACAATTACAACATGCCACCATATGGGAAATTGGGGAGGAGGGCATGGGTCGACAGCTGATGGGGGAAACCCAGGTGGTACCACACAGGGATGGAGCTGCTCTGGAGAGAAACGAGGGAGGTGGAAGCATCCTGTCTGAGTAAGGTGGTCAGGCAGGCATGGAAGAGGGTGTGCACGAAGTTACAGCTGGGGGAGGGATATATCCCAACATACTCCTGAGGGCAGAAGCCAGTGTGGCAGAGCTCATAAGGGACATGGGAGACTCCAAATGTGCTGAGGGTCGGTGTCGTACGATTGGAATTTGTTTTTAGGGGTGTGTGGGACTTGGGCAAAGAGATTTCAGATGCTCAAAGGTCAGTTTCTGAACTATGCACGATTGACCAGTACTTTTGCAATTAAGTGGGACACAATGCCAAAGGAACCCCCACCTACCCTCATTCTGCAAGCTAGCCTTAAAAGGTGAATGAAAGAGATGCTATATCCAGGTTATACGCTGTACTACAGGACAGAAGAACCCAGCACCATCTTATGGTAAAGGAAAGATGGGAACGGGACATGGAGACAACATTTGAGGAGTTGGACTGGAATGGAATGAAATATGAATGCAAATTGCGCAAAGTATCTAGAAATGGGCAGTTTAAGCTGATTCAATGTAATATTCTGCACTGGATCTATATGACCCCCCACCCCCAGAAATGAATTGCATATGTTGCATCTTGATCACCCACATCAATGCCTCAGATGCAGGCTTTAGAACATGGTGTGGTTGTGCCCAATAATACAAACTTACTGGCAAGGGGTGATGGTGAGAATAAATGCCCTATTGGGGAGCAAACTGGACTGTTCCCCCAAGATCTGTTTCCATGGGGTTGTACCCAGGTGGAGATAGATAACCAAAGGAAGAGAATGGCAGCATTCTTGTTATTGTTAGCAAAACGTAGAATAGCAATCTCATGGAAGTGCCAGCGGTTGGCCAACACGCAACGATGGGTAGCAGCGGATTGTGTAAGAATTGGGGAGAAAGGAGGAGAAGGGACTTGTGTGGAACATTCTCCTGAACGATTTACAAACCTCTCCAGATGACCTTCCTCCCTGATGCATCCGGTTGCGTGAGGGCTCTGGAGGAAATATAATTGGAGGGGGATCACTGGCTAGTGGCGCATAACATGTTATAGGCAGGCATCGGAGAAGAGAAGGGCACCAAGACTATTTGTTTGCTAGTTAGGCTCTTATACAATAAGTAAATGCTGTTTCAAAGCACCCACATGGCAGGAATGGAGCTAGGGTGGTTAAATGCATTGCAACACAATATTTAAGAGCAGCGGGGGGAGGGGGAGAGGGACAAACCTACTATGCCTTGTGAGTATTCAGAACGTGCAAGTGCAGAAAGGAAGAGGAGGTTAAGTGCTGGGGATTCCACGCTCATGGGTGAGCCATAGACTAAGTGCTAGGAATGGTGACTGCTACATGGCCTGGGCCACGGGAGGTGTAAGTGCGAGCCTCCAGAGCAGAGGGTGTGCTGATGTAAAGTGCTGTGGATAGACAGGAGCTGGGAAGAATTGTTTGGGAGGTCAAAGCCCGGAGGTTGCATAAGGGCCAAGAACACTGATTCAGCAACTGTGGGATTAGCAGAGGAGGAAAAGAGGAAAGTCTTAAGGAGTTTCTGGAATTTGAGAAGATCCTGCTCAAGGGGGGAGGGGGAGGCTATTACATAGGAGGGAGCCCGCAGAGGAAAGCGAGCGATTTCCCCCCCCCCCCCCACCCTCTGTTTAGCAAAACGCTTTACACACAAAGTGTTGGTGCCAGAGTTGAAGATAGTGCGGTCTTTATAGAGACCTGGGCTGGGAAGGGAAGCAGAGTGGTTGTGGGGTGGAACTGGGTGGAGGGGGGGCGGTTATATTCACTTTGTTACATGTCTTGATAACCTTAATAAACCGATTTAAAAATATATATTTTTTTTAACTTAAATAGCAATACTGATAGGTAGGCAACTTTTAGGAAAGCCTTACTTTAGAAGTCCAAACCTATCTGAGGAATGAGTGTTTCAAAAAGTCGGATGTGGACACTGGGACCAGTGGGCGGTAGTACAAAGGAAAGCAGACACTGTCAAAGTTGTCAAATATCAGAAGCCGCGTTTTCGTAACAAGTAATGGAATTGGATTCCAAGGGTGTAGGGAGACTAGATGGGTCACCTGAGGGATTTCAGCCTCTAAGACAGAAGTCCTTAGGCCAGGAGAACACGGTTAGGTCGTCTGCCCCAGTGTGGCCCGAGACGCTCGGGAGGAGCGAACAGCAACACAAAAACTGCATAGGTAAGTACCCAGGATTCAGGCAGTACCTTCTATGATGAACAATGTCACCGGAAAGGTCCCCATGGGGGGAGAAGACAGCTGCTTCGGTTCGAGTCTCTGGCCTTGGTGGCTTGAGGAGGAACTTTTGGAGGGAGCAGTCAGTCACACTCGGTCACAGGGATGCCCATCCGACGATCTTCATGGCACTTGATTGTGGATGCTTGACACAGGCTTTGTAGCAGTGACAGTTGTCACCCATCAGACTTTCTTCCTTCTCTCGGCCCTTAACTCTTCTGAGGGGATTTCTACGATCAGGATGGAGTCTCTGTAGGCCCAGACAGATTCCCACAAATTTGCAGCGTGAACCGCTTTTGATGAGATGATGCACCACATCAGTGCCAGATGTCGCAGGGTATTCTGATATTGCAGGCCTGGAAGGTTGCAGCACTTCATGGGATGGCTCAAACTGCAGATGGTCTTGAGACTGGTTAAGCCCGCCAGTCAAAGGGAGGAAGTTGTCCGGTCTGATCTTCCCTGTCGCACAGAAGATGGGACTGGAGTAGCAGCGGTCAATCATTCGGCTTTTGCGGTCACTGGAAGTAGCTGCAGACATCCTAGTTTGAGTTATTCGGGTTCTTCCATTAAATGAGTGCCAGGAGAGTCCAAGTATGGTAAGTAGTTTATTGCCAGTGTCCAAGATAACACCAAGTACACAACAATATACATTCCAACAGCATGCAGTCTGACAAGCAGACTTCTAATCTTCTTTCTTCTTCTTCGCAATGGTTCATCCAGTACGCGACTCTGGCGTCAGCTCAAGACCCTCTCCTTTTATGCCAGAACCCAGCCAATCAGTATGCATGCTACATTCAAACTTTGGCTGGTGGCTGTCTCAAGGAGACCACCAGGTACCCAATGTGAACTGAATCTAAGCAGATATACTTGAGGACAAAGACCTGAGGAGTTTAGGTGTTCTCTCGACTTCCTGTCCTCCCAGACTGACGCCTCAGGGCGGGCTTCCCATTGGCAGCATGTTGAAGACAAAGGAGTGAGGAGGAATTCCCCAACACAGGTTAGCCGAGGGGAAGGCAAGCAATTGTGAGTTGGCGGAAAAAGGAGACCAGCACCGTTTTAGGTCAACGGTGACCCATGTATTCTAAATAAAAAGAATTGGTAGAAAATATCCACTGCCACCAGCCACTCAGACTTGCCACTGTAACTAGAACGTTACAGGAGAAGTGAGAAAAGGGATGGTATGTGTCCCCTCAAGACTCCACATAAGGTGGGTGTGCTGATCTCGCAAAAGAAAAGTATAGGTGAGATAAAATGTATCCTCCTACCCTGGTAACAGTTTGTTATGACAGGAATTTAAAAGAAAACCAAAGGGGTAAGCTCAAGGAGCTCCCTGAAACACTGCACAGAAGATGCTGTGTGCCTCAATATTGGAATACAGATGCCTCGAAATGCAGACTCCATCAAAGATGGCCAAAAAGGGTTCCCATAGGCACAGAAAAAGAAAAGTGGGTGAGGAAAAAGGTTCTGACTCAGTCAGATAAAAACCCAAAAGTCCAGCAAAAGTGCTCCCCAGGGGAGCACTTTTAATGGACTCACTAAGTGGGGAGAATTACACAAGTCTACCTAACCGTACCATACATTTTAAATGTATTTTTAAACTACATTACAATCCTGTCTTTCTAGTGTGTAACCCTACTCGCTACGCTTATTCCATGAATTTTAAGGAGTCCAATAATGAGAAATGATGTATCTAGTGCCGTTGGACGAATTGTATCCTACGTTTTGGTGACTCTGGGCTCGGTTGCTAAAGTTTTAACCCCCTTTCCCCATATTTAATGTATGATCTGAATTTGTACCATTGATAATATGTACTAAAGGTCTTTGAATTTATTGTATTCTGTGTGCCATTTTTGGACCTGGTAATGGCTGTATAAATGCATGCTTTTACATTTTAGGGTTCCCTTTTCTTCCCAACCTTGTAGTGTCTACCAGCAGGCAATATTTTGTTTTAAGTGTGGGTTGGGTATTCATTGACCATTTCTACTTTTATGCATACACTGTGTGCTTTATATGTGGGAGCCTAACCCAAAGTACTTATGTAATGGGTATTCTCTTTTTAATTGTATCTGTTTGATTTTATAATAAAGCACATATTTGTCAGAATGCCAGTGTAGTGTATTTTTGGGGGGAGGTAACTTTGTGGAATAGCTGTACTTAACTACTAGCCTTCCTCCCTCCCTTCAGTTGGGCTTGACTGCTCTGCATTAAGCCACCATTCTACAACGGGCTAGTCTCCCTTTAGGTTGGAACCCTGTTTTACCATTTTGCTAGACAGCTTCTGTTAGGGAGATTTTTGTACAACCCTTTATTGCTTGGATTCCATCGAAGTAAATAGTGTGAGCAATGCACCCGCCCAAAAGGTGCAAACCAAATCACTCTGCTGTCGTTAGTTGCGGCAGAGCAGCCTGGCTCAACTGTAGAGAGGGGAAGTAGGCTAATACTGAAGGGCAATTAGTCCACGTACTTAATCAAGGCCCCAACACCACTCTGTTGTTCTGACAAATATACACATTTATTAAGTTGGGCATAAATATCCCTGGAGGATAGCTCAGCGGCAACGTGTTCACCTTGGAAGCAAGACGACATGAAGCAACACAGGTTCGATCCCCTTTTCCGCACTTACAAACTTCTGGATATTTAATGCATTATAAATACGCAACTAAGACGAAAAACAATTATGCAAAATAAAAACTATTCCAGTAACAGCGCTTCGATGCCCGCGGGCTGTGTGAGCGCTTTAAAAATGCAAATAAATAAAAATAAAATATCCATTAGTTCAAATTAGTACTTGGGTAGACAACACATAGTAAGAATATACAGTGAATGTATACAAATAGTACATTGGGGGTCATTACGAGTGGGCGGTAAGGGGTTAACGGCGCCGGTAAAGGTGGCGGAGCCGTCAACCTCTTACCGCCTCATTACGAGTCTGCTCACGGGAACCTGCTAAGGATGCCTGGTTTTACCAGGCACCCTTAGCGGGTCCCGCGAGCAGTCCAGGGTGCGAACAACGGGCCCGTTTTTAACGGGCCCGTTGTGAGCACCCTCCCCATTCCCATTGAGCCCTATGGGGGCTCGAATGGGGATGGGTTCCTTGAATGAGGAATTACCGGGCCCTCCAAGGTCGGAATGGCCTGGTAATTCCTCATTCAAGGAACCCGGACCCGGTACCAGGTAAGGGGGTAGCCATGCCGCTAACAGCGGCATGGTTACCTCCTAACTTGTAATGACCTCCATTGTCAATGAAGGCACTTCTCAGCCCTATGTTAAAATATAAGCCCGCTATCTAGTGATGGGCGTAGAACATATAGTGACTGGGGTGAGGGATAGAGAACCAGTCATTGAAAGAAACCATATTAATAGCATCAGTTCATTGCACTTCTAGAGAAAAATAAATACTTTAACTCTGGAAAGTGATGCAATGTAATCGGGCACTCCCATAGCTAGAACTGTAACACAAACTTTAAAAATACATATAAAATCTTTGATAAAATCTTTGATGCAGTTTAACATTCCATTATTTGTCTCAAACCTCACTGGACTCAATTAGATGTAGGAAAAAGGGCAGATTGGTAACTCTCTAAAGTCACTTTCCGTAGTGTTTCAGGCAAGTTAAAAGGTTCCCCATGAATAGATCGAATACAAAATGTCAAAAACGTTTTTTCTGATAACTTTTGGTTTTGGCTCCCCCAGATTCTTCTTGCAACCCGCTCCCACCAGCCCCCTAACTTACCTTCTGTCAGCCCACAGGAAAGTGTGCTGCCACCTCTGCCATCCCTCTGCCGCGCCGGTTCACTTAACCAGCGGTGCAGGGTCCTTTCCCTTTTTCCCATTTTTTTTCTCACTTTGCTTGTCCCCCGCTTTCCTTATTAGGGAAGCGGGGGACACCCCTGCAACCCCACTTCCCTTGCTTGATCGACATTTTTTGGAATTCTTCGTATTCTGCATTTTCTTACATTTGTTTTTTCCCCTAAGTTTTGTATGGATACTAAGTTAAAAGTTCCCTATATAAGTAAACTGGCCAAAGTCGGTAGTCAAATCTGTGTTTAGGGGAAAAGGAGATAAGTCTCCTTTGTAGCCCACACTTGCAGATATGGTGACAAACGACCCCAGGGGGTGTCTGTGGATACTCTAAAGAGCTCTAGAGCCAGATGTCAGACCTTCCAGACCCAGGAATAGGTGAGTAAGCAGATTTCAACTTAAATGCAAGTCAATGGGAAATATGGTTTGCAGAAACCTGCAGAGATCTTTGCCCACAGACAGTATAGACGTAGATGGGCACTAACGGTAATGGTTCCTGAACAGTTAGTTCCGGAAGCCCAAAACAGCCAAGTGAGCACGGCTCTTCTTTCCCAATACGGTTTACAGGACCCCGAACAGCCTAGCACTTGAACCCCAGACCAACGACGAACCAGACAGTGAAAAAGGTAAAATCACCCTTCCTAGGTGTGTGACCATCGAGCCTGAATATAAAGCAATGGTAAAGATGTCTCCAGGAGGGTGGATGTACCCGGCAACGCAGGTTCTGGTGGCACAAATAACAAAAAGCGGCCACCAACTGGCAAAAATTGTCCCACACAGAGAACATTGGTGGGGGCAATCAAGGATAGTTACAAGCAGGAGAGCCGGGTGGGGGGCACCCAACACCAGTCCAGGTGGCGCCAGCTTCAGCACCAGTATGTAGGACCATGGTGATAAACAGGTAGTCACAGTAAAATGGCCAAGAAGGTGGTCCCAGCACATGAAGCATGGAACAGTGGGAGGAAGAAGTTAGTCCAGAAAAGGCGTCCATCACCGAAAATCAAAATTGGAACAGACAGTACATTAAGGAGATTTTTGATATGGCATTTATAAAGTGCCTGCACACAAGTGTTTCTAGGCATGACGAGACAAGGAGGGGGAAACATAGGGAGGACCAAGCGATCTTACTAGGGTTTGTCATTCCGATCACGCAAGCGTGGGGAGGGGGATGGGGAAGCAGAGAAGTGCAAGTGGGGGTTTACGGGGAGTAGAGAAGTGCACAAGGGAGGGGAGAGGGAGAAGTGCAGGTAATGGAGTGCAGCCAAGGGGTGGCTGAATACGTTAATCAGAGGGTGCAGCCAGTGGATGGCTAATAATTGCAGAGTGTGGGTGGACTGTAGGGTTACAGATAAATACCACAAGTGCTAGGGGGCTAAGAGGCAGTGCGAGGTGCAACTGGACAGGCAGGGACCTGGTCCCAAGTTCAGAGGGTGGCCAGATAAACCAGGTATGTGGAACAGATGGGACATCAGCAGGGGAGAGGAAGGTCTTGAGTTGCTTCCAGAACTGAAGATGGTTCTGTTCAAGCTTGAGAGAGGCAGGGAAGCTGTGCCAGAGGCAGGCCCCAGCCAAAGAAAGAGATCTACCCCCAACTCTCTGCTTGGAAAAACGGCTGACCCTCAGAGTTGGAGGTTAATGAGCGGAGAGCATGAGAAGGGAGCTACTTGGGAAGAGAGAGTTGGAGGTAGTGCAGACCCATGCCCCAGAAAGCCTTGTGGACAATGCGGAGGGTCTTGAACGTGATCCTTGCCGCCACTGGGAGCCAATGAAGAGATTTCAGAGCTGTAGCGAGATGATCCCTGGGTTTGAGGCCAAGGACCAGTCTTGCAGTCCTGTTCTGTATAAGTTGTAGAGGACGGAGAGTAGAGGCAGGAAGATTTAGAAAGAGGCTGTTGCAGTAGTCCAGCCTTGAAAGGACCAGAGCTCTGCAGACAGTGTACTTATGGGGGAAAGTGAGGAAGGGAAGAATACTTCTGAGGAGGTTCATCTGATAGTTTGACGACTTAGAGATGTCAGAAATGTGAGGAGAGAAGTAGAGGGTGGAGTCGAAGATGACACCGAGCTTCACATGTAGGAGAAGGAAGAGGTCCCGGAGTGGGCGGCCAGAGAGGAAAGGATGTAGCTGGTGTTCAGATGAGGAAGATCTCAGTCTTACTGGCAATGAGGCAGAGATCATTAGCGGTACTCCTGAATTGCAGACAGTCAGGAATGAGAGAAGGCGTAGAGGCGGCCGAGGGGAGTCTGAAAGAGAGTCGAGTGTCATCCGCCTAACACAAATTTGGAGCAGAGACCAGCTATGCGGTGGGTGACAGGATCCAGGTATTGGTTGAACATCTAGGGAGAGAGGTTAGACCCCTGGGGAACACCACAGATAGAGAGAGAGATGGAAGAGAGGTAGGACCCCAGTTGGACCTTGGGGTCGGTCAGTGAGAAAGGTGGTCGGCCAGGGCCTGATCAGCAATACCCAGGTTATCACAGAGGTGCTTGAGCAGGGTGGCATGTTTGACCGTGTCGAAAGCAGAATAAAGATCAAGGAGAACGAGGACAGAAGGACGATTGGAGAGCAGGTCTTCACAGATGTTCAGGAGAGCAGTGTCTGTGCTTCTGGCTGCTCTGAAGCCAGTCTGATGGTCATGGAGACAGCCAAGTGTGAAGGTTAAGCTGAGAGATGGCCAGCTTTTCCAAAACTTTGGCCAAGAAAAGAGGGATGGAGATGGAGCGATAATTAGCCGGAGAGGAAGGATTTGCAGAGGGCTTCTTGTGGAGGGGGTGCACAAGGGAGTGCTTCAGGGGGAGGAGAAGGAGAAGGAGGAGATCGAGGAGATCACTCTTGAACTTCTTTCTACCAGTCTTCATGAAAAGAATAGGATAGTCGATGGAAAAATAGTTGGAGAACATAAAGACAAGAGTGCACCATAGAGGATGCAGAGGGAAGAGTGGAGAGAGGGGGTGGGATGTGGGCTAGGGGGCAGGCAGGAGGGGGGAGAAACACAAGAATTAGGGGAGTACATGGAAGGAGGGGGGCACAAAGCAGACAGAACAATGACCAAACTCGGATACAAATATAGACAAGCAAACGAGAGCAAAAACGTCGCTAGAAAACAGAACAATCAAACTGGGAACCTGAAAGAAGGAAAGAACAGCAAGGTGTAGGCTATAAAATGACGCAAACAACCAGGAGAAACAAAAACCACCAAGACATGGCAATCATCCAGGGAACCTAGAAAAAGAATGAATAGCAGAGATACAGTGTCGCAAACAACCAGGAGCTACAAAATGAACAAAGACGGAGCATTCAACCGGGGAACCTAGAAAAGAAAGAACAGAAAGGATGCAAGCAAGCAACTCTGAATAGTAAACAACCCAAGGCAGGACAACTACCAAGGGAACCTAGAGGGAGAAAAAACGGCAAACCATGAAGAACAAAATCAGAGTGAACAGGTAAAGTGAAGTGGGTTAGGAGGCGGAAGGAAGGGTTTGTAGGGGAAGCAGAGGGCGCGCAGCAGGTGGAGAAGGCCTAGAGTTGGGAGGGAGCCCACGCAATCCAGGAATGCGCGGGAATGCACATGGCCAAGGATGGGAGGAGCGCACACGATCAAGGAATGTGAGAACGCACGTGGCCTAAGCGTGAGGGAGCACCCGCAATCAGGGAAAGCATGGGACAGGACATGGCCGAGGACATGAGGTGTGCAAGCGATCAAGGAATGCGCAGGAATGCACACGGCCTAAGAAGCGAGGTGTGCATGCAATCTAGGGTTGCGTTGGAAACATACGCAACCAAAGTCACGAGGGAGCAACGCAGTCCTAGAATGCAAGGGAGCGCACACGACCCCAGTAGAGAGGGCCTAGGATGAGAGGAAGCGAGAGCGCACGCATTCACAGATTCTGAGGATTCTAAGTGTACGGGGCAGAGGAGGTAGAAGATGGAGGGGGGGTGCCACGTACAGGTCATGGAGGAAACTGCGGGTGAGAAGGGGGCACCAGGTCAGGGGGTTACTTGGAGTAAAACAAGCTAAACTACCTCCCCGCAACTTCTTACCTGGCAGCTGCAGACAGGAGGGTGAGTCGTCCACGCTCACTGTCTGCGCTGCATCCCTGTCGTCGCCAAACACCTGCGTCTCAACACTGCGCCCTTCTCCTGCAAGGGCTTTGCCACAGAGGGTTCGTGCCGCGGTTTTTATAGGCGCGGACGCGTGGATGTAGCAAATGTGCTACACTTTGTCGGGCAGCGTCTCCTGCGCACCTGCGTCGCTTAACACTGCGGCTTTGTCCTGCAAGGGCTTTTCCGCAGGTGGTCCGGGCCTTATTTTTATGCTTCGTCCCTTCTCCTAGTGAGACCCCTCCCACACTTTTTGCTGTACTTTCTGGACCTTTTTTACTTCTATCCTGAATGAGGGGAGCCTTTTTCCTCCCTCATTCTTTATTTGCTCTAACTTTTGAAACTTTTCTCTGTGCTTTATGTTTACTATGGAGTCTGCTTTCCTCCATATATCTTTAAAGACATCTGTGTATCTTTTGTAGCGCACTGCACCTTGTGTGTTGCTGGGGGAACACTTTGGATTCTCCTTTGAGTTTCTTTCCTTAAGTGGAGTGCTAAGGGGATACCCAGTACCCCATTCTCTCTGCACCTGTGACTTAAGTCCCATAGACAACCGTATAGTTATGACTGGTGGCAGTGGACTATTCAGTGTTGTGCACAATAGGGTCACCTCTGCTCGAACATGGTGACTCTTCTTTCACCATTTAAATCGTGGTTCTTTGTTAGCCCTTTTACCATTCTGGGAGGGGGAGGTCTGTGTGTGTGTTTTCCCTTTGGTGGGAACCCTTGGGTGTGTCCGCCTAGGCTCCAGTGTGTCTGGGCAGGCAGGATGTGGGGGGAGGAGTTATTCACTCCCCTTTGTCTGCCTGAGTTCCTGAATTGAACTAGTTCCTAATGGGGCTCTGGCTGTCGTAATTAGACAGCCCCCTGCCCATTTCTGTAAAATGCTGAGAGAGTTTACAGAGGAGTGTGTGGGAAAACTGAATAAAAGCTGAGGTTCCTGAGGTGAATGGCAAGTCGACCACTGGTACTGAAGTAACCGAAGCTGAAGACGACCAGAGACGCCTGCAGACCCTGCTCATCATCGTGAAGGGACCACTGCTGTCCTTGCCTTGTTTTCTACTTGACAGAGGCGCTCCAAAGAGGACGACTCCTTCCGCTTGGCTGGTGGCACCAACCAGCCTTGGGACAAAATACAAATTGAGCCATCTCCCAAGGTGCTCTGCCTCTCCAGAGCTGCAGACCGTTAATACCAGGAGACCTCCGACCCTTTGCAGTGCAACGTTTTGCAGAGGCCGAATCCGTTTGAGTCTTTGCTGACCTCCAGTTGAAACTCCAGAGGCACAATCCGACTCATCGAAGTCCCTTCACCAGAATGCAGGACTTCAGAAACGAAGAAGATGGACCGGGCGAATACCGTCCTTTGTTGGTGCTGAGAAAAAGGTGCCAAAACCGCAGACCGTCCAAGGAGACTGAAGAAATTCCATGCCTATGGTCCTCTCTCTCTCGAGACTGCTGCTGAGACATCCCTTTCTGAGTCCTTCCTTTACCAGACCGAGGAATATGGAGACTGGGTCCGTCGCTACTGCACAGAAGAATCCATTTACAAGCATTTCTTCTAACCTAAGTTACTGTGGGGTGAAAGGTATAATTTGCTTTGAACCGAGAAGTCGCTCCAGATTGACTGAGGATGCAAAGAGGTGTCCTCTACCTCTGACACAAGCTGCCGGTTTGTGTCCCTTTAGGGCGTCCTTTTGCAGGGACCCCTCGTGTTATTTCTCCAAGTAACTTATCCTAGAGACTAAAAGTATCCAGAGGAACTTTTGCTGTTATACTGCTTCTTAAGACTTTTGAATCCACTCCTACACTGACTATTTAATATAGTTAAGGAATGGACTTTTAAAGCCTTAATTAGTCTGAAAATTGTCTCTAGAACATTAAGCTATGCTACTGTGTGATTAACCACCCTTTTCCACCCTAAAAGACTTAATCCTATGTGGTTTTGCTAACTAAATACAATTACTGTATGTCTGTGTCTTAACCCGAGTAAGCAGTAGTACAGATAATACGGTAGAACTGTCATGAGTGTCAAACTCTGTAACAATTGTACCGCGAGCAACTATCATTGAAGCAATGGCCTTTGAAACCTATTTATAATTCCTGTGTGTTTTTGGTTAAGTGAACAAAGTATCTACTTTCCTTGTGTAAAATATAATGCATATTTGAATCTAACTTTTTGTTTAAGTGTTTCTTTGGACGATAGTATTTACTGGGTTCACTTTACTTGCCTACAGCTCACACCTTCCTCCTATGATAAGCCTGACTGCTCTACCACTCTACCCAGTTTCCTTTAGTACAAACTTCTACTAATTGGGGACCTGTATGCCAAGGTATAGTTTTATGAAGTTTTGCCTCCAGTGGACTTTAGGAAAACTCCCTTTAAACATTAATACCCCAATGGCTACCAAAAGATGAATTGGCCTACTAATGCAGTAAATCGTCTTGCACCCCTTGTGTAGCAAAAACTAAATTAGAGCTATTTCACAAGCCAGAAGAAAGCCTCAGACCAGAGGACATTCTTTATTTAAATTAAAGAAAACGCCTCAATGTCTCTACTGCTAAGAGTTCATTGTCTAACCAAAACCAACCTACGATGCTCATTGATAGTCAAAAGTCATCAGTCCTACCTATTCAGAAAACTGGCCCTACCACTTAGATTTTGTTTAAAGAAATTGGGTGGAGTGCCCTGCACTCTTGGTTCTCCCCAAAGGTATCTGCTTGTCCCAAGAATCCATCCTGGGTCTGTATCCATTGGTTAGAAGTAACAGTTCTCCTCAAAGAAAACCTTTCTTGTCAGTCTATCAAAAGGATCTTGCAAAGATATCCCAAAGTTCAAAATGTGTCCTGTGCCTCAAAAAAACCAAATGTCCAATCTTCTTTATGTGGCGGGATAGTTCCCTGATCCCCTTCCACCAACTTGGTTGATCTTTTCACCCTTCGACCAACTTCTGGGCGCTCTTTCTCTCCTGTGAGATATTCTCTTTCCGCTTATGTTGCCCTGTGATTCGTGTGGGTTCCCCTAACCTAATTTATCACTTGGTCCTCTAGGGTCCCTGTGACCGTTTTTTAATTGTGATTTTCTCGTGTCCCTGTGACCCAGGAATTGAAATAGCTTCCTTGTGTTTTCTGGATCCATGTGACCCCTCTGTAGGTTTATGCTACTCTGGTTTCTTGGGCTCCCGCAGCCCTTTAGCTCTTCTTGCTCCATCAGGTCGCTGTGACCCTGAGATGGGGCTAGGGGTAGTCCTTCTCTCTTTCCTTCTTATTCTATCGGGTCTCTTCCTTCTCTGGTTTCTTAGGCTCCCGGAACCCTTTCACTCTTCTTGCTCAATTTGGCCCTTCAGGTCCCTGTGACCTTTGGATGTCCTTTCCTCTTCCCTGCTTGTTCTTTCTTCTCCTCCCTTCAAACTGGACAACCAGCATTTTTATTTTTATTATTTGTATAGCGCCAATGGCCTGCGGGCTTCACGCCCACAAGTACACAATATGACATACATGCATAGGAACGGGACAGGGGGAAGAAGCTAAAAGGTTAGAGGGGTCTAAGAAAGTGTCAGTCTGAACTGAACAGGAGTTTGTTTAGTGATTTGCGGAAGGTCCTTATGTTTGTGTCCAATTAATGATTGGGTGGATTAGGAGTTCCACAATTAAGTTTAACCCTATGACAGCTAACCAGGGCCAGGTTAGAAGAGCGTAGAGTTCTTTTGGGCTCATGTGTGGTCAAGAGGGTTTCAGGTAATCGGGCACATTCCCCTATAAACATTTGTGAACAAGGATGGCTGTCTTGAACTGTATCCGTGCCAGGACTGGAAGCCAATGCAGGGCCTGTCTACTTGTTGATGTGCTCTCGCCGGGAGATCCACTTGATGATGCGAATTGTCATTTTGGAGGGTTTGGAGTTTTTGCAGGCACCTTTTGTTAGCACTTATCAAAAGAGCATTGCAGTAGTCTATAAACGAGAGAATGATAGCCCACGCAATCAATAAACAATTTGTGTCTCGGATGAGAGGGGTTTTATATTTTTTAGTAGTCTGAGGTAATGTTGACAGTTTCTGGAAATCTGATTCACCTGAGTTTCTGTGCTGAGTGAGGATTCTAGAAAGATGCATAAGGTCTTAACTTTCCCTACAAGTGGGATAATGCAATCTATGATGTTGAAGTAGGAATAGTTGTTATCCAGTTTTGCCCGGTCAAACGGGTATCCAAAAATCAGCAAGGTCCATCTTTCCTCCATTCATGCACATGGTGAGAAACCCAAGGGTGTTCTCGCAAGTAGTCTCCGGGATCCGTTGTTCAGGTGGCCAGGGAAGGGCCATTGCTCTTGGATCCCAACCCTGGGGGCAGATAAGCGAGGGAGGATCACCTGGGCAGTGTGTCCTTGGGAACTGCGGCCAGAGCACCCGAAGGCGAGACGCGGTATCCCAACAGGACGGTAAGAGAGGAAGAAGTCATCCCACAAGCTTTTATGGGATATGTTGGTTCAATCATCCCTGATCCAGGCCTCATTAACCCCGATCCAAGAGAAGACCAGGAAGGATTTGGAAAGGATAGGAAACCAGATGAGAAAAAAGATTGAATAAGAGAAAGACATGGTCTTTAATTCACCTTCCACTACTTTAGATCACAGGGAAAACTATTAAGTCCCGTGCTTGCATGCCAGTATGTCAGGGGTACAGAGTGACCTATCGAGAGGTTGGCTATTCCTTTAAATAAAACCATGGCTAGAGAATGTTCCTATATCACCTGTTGGTCACATACTAATGTTTCAATAAATCTAATCTACAGTCACACCCCATCTCCCTCTCCCCATTTCCAATAAGTACTGGGATGAAGAAGGGGTGATCGGGAACAATGAGGAGTACCCATAGAAACAACATAGGAATACAAAGTGAGGCCTACCATGCAGCATCTTTGAATTGTCCCACTAATAGTCAGGCAAAGTCAGGCACTTAACTCCAACTGTGCACACCTGACTCCAATTGACTCACCTGCAGTATAAAAAGGGTGGTTCTGCCAAAATCAGAGCGAGCTGGAGATGCTGACTGGACTAGAGGAGCCAAGGAGCAGGGACCTGGAGGAAGAGAAGCTGGAGGATCCGGCGGAGAACGGCGTGTTGAGATGCTGGCCCGTAGAGTGGCTTAGGGAGCAGCTTCTCCAGGGAGCCGGAGCGAGGCAGCCTGTATCCTGCCGGTGGGGTTCAGGGAAATGCTCATTGCCTTGGGACGTGTGCCGGTCGCAATGGTGCCTGAGGGGCAGGTGGTGAGACCCTGACCTCGACCTAAACCCATTTCACCTGCTTGCAGGTGCCAAACTACTGTTGGTGAGTTGCATGAGACAGAGCAACTCAGTAGCGTGCGGGTAGCTGGAGCAGGAGCATTGTTGAAAGAAGAGCCTAGTGACTGAAAGCGGGACGAAAGCTGGAAAGCGGTGAAAGAAAAAGCGGAATGACAGAAAAGGTGCGCTAGTGGCGCAGAAGTAATGAAAGACAGCAAAGTGCTCTGGCAGTGCGGAAACAGCCAAGAGGGGGGGTGCAAGCAACCCAAAACCGAGAGACCGAGCAAAAGGACAGTGAGAAGGAAAACGGACAGTCAAGAGAGGGTGCAAGCTCCCCGAAAGAAATAGAGAGTTCAAGAGGCACGTTAAAAGGCAAATGAAGGTGCAAGAGAGCACAGTGAGCAACTGAAGGTGCAAGAGAGCATGGTGAAAAGTAAGGAGAAGTGTGCAAGAGACACAGAAAAGTGAAAAGAAGGTGCAAGTGTGCACGACAGGAAAAGGTGTGCAGGAAGCACAGTAAAGTGGAAAGGGTGAGAAAGGCACAGAAGAGGAAAAGGTGCCAGGGAATAAGGAAAGGGGTTAGAGTGGTAGCATCTGGGAGGAGCAAAGAACCTGCCATTCTCGAAAGTCCCCGATACTACCCCCATGAAAGAACTGTAAAAGGTACATCCTGACAAGAGGAACCTTTTGTTTGACACTAGAGAGCCTAGGCTTGAGGAAGGGAACCCTAAGAGGCCCACAAGAGACATTGTTGAACTTCATGAAGAGGGGCCTATTCTTGGGTTAGAGAACCCTGAGAGGCCTTACAGGAACTGTGTTTTATTGTTTGGAACTGGAAGGACTGAAGCTTGGGGAAGGGAACCCCCAGAGACCCAGAGACATTGTGAACTCTATTGACATGCTGCAAGAGCCCTACGTGGAAGGTTCCAATGGCAACCCCTTGAGTTGATCTATTTTGAACTGGCAGAACTACACCTATTGGTAAGACTACCTGAAACCAGCTGTTGTTTACCTTTCCTTTTGAATCACCATTTTGAATGGATTGTGTCCTCCCACGTATTCCTCATTTTATGATAAATATCGTCTTCAACTTTGCTGTTTCGGAAATTTTTTTGTCGACAGAGGGCGCTGGTATCGAGGGACACAGACTCAAAAGTGACAGTTTGAAAACCTTTATTATCATAAATGCCTATATAGCCCTAACTCATAAGAGGGTTGTAACCTCAACTGATGGGTTTAAGGGCAATCTATGTCCGTAAGTCCAAAACCAAAGTTTGTCTGTGTCCAAACCTATGCCTGCCCTCATTGATTTGATTTATTTTATAGCGCAGCATGCCCATAGGCCTCAGTGCGCTGATGAACAAAAAAGACAAACATAGGAAGCAAACCTAATCGGTCAATGCAACAAAAAAAAAGAATACCGGGTAGGATAAGAATATACAAGATGGTGTAAAATAATCAGTTCACAATAGGTCTTAATTTGGTATATGGAGACATGTTCTGCAATTTTGTGCTTTTGTTCAAAATCGCCGGTAGACATCAATGATAATACAATCTGTGTTGTCGAGGGAGCACCAATTGTCAATCTAATCTCTGAAGGACCCTCAGATCTTGAGTTTTAATACAATTACGGCCCACTCTTTAATTGAACCAGGCTAGAATTTTGTTTGTAAGTGCCTCCATGGACTTGTATTCCCTGGGTTTATCAACATTGGTAAGAATAATATTTCTGGAATCCATGACGAAACTCTTTAACGAAGGGTCAGCTATTCCTGCCATACAAGACTTGTTTAGATGAATATCCGAGCTGGTAAAACAACCGATTTAATAGGTACAAAAGTCCCGTCAGAAGAGATTTCTCTCACTGAGCCAGCAAAGGCGGCAGGTTCAGGGAGATTATTTTCTTTAGGTGGAGGCTCTTCTAGGATCGTTTGGCAGCCTTGATGAACCCAATTCTGGGTATGAGTGGTTTGGCCGGGCATCTCCTTGCCAACGGGCTCAGATTGACAGGATTAATTCATGCTTGACGGATGCACCATGGGTTTTTTGAGGGCCAGAGAGTCGACCCAGGCATGAAAATCTTCAGCATTTAAGCCTCCATCAAGATCCCGCAACTTATGCTCCTTGAAAATCAGCCCGTTTTTTGGGTTCTTTAGGTCGCAAGGCAACCTTGCAGGGCCTTCGAGGGTAACTTCCCCTGTTTTTCCCAACCAAGGTGAGCTTATCGGTGCTCGCCCAGGCACATAACCTCGCATGAACAGTATGAGGGGTTGTTACCAGGTTTAGTAATTGTGTATGCATAGAGGAAAAGGACAGCATAGCTGAGAAAGACCCTGCTAAGTAGGCATCTCCTTTAACAGCATCACCCTTAGAGGCTTTATTAGCAGATAAAATAGAATTTTTCTGCAGTCTTTGTCTCCTTTTTCACTAAGTGCCAGGACTTTGGACAATCGACTGCCACTTCCAGAAGGGGCCGGAGATGGGGCTGTAGCTGTAGAAGACCCCCTTATCACTCTTAAGCCAAATGTGATAGGGGGTCTTCTTAACGGAAAAGAACAGGTTACTTACCCCCTGGTAACGTTCTTTCGATTGGATGTTCCGCCCACGTATTCCTCATCTTATATCTTCTACAGCTTTGCTGCTTCCTATTTTTTTTCAACAGAGCGCTCTGTGCAGTGTCATCGAGTCAATGTCCCTCGAGGGCCTCTGTCCGACTGTAGATGGCACCATCAGAAGTAGCACACGCAGCGCCCGTTGGCTTTAGGCCCGTTTTTTCTGAGCGAACGCTTCAAGTGAATTACAGCACGCTTCAGTGAAAGATTTTCATTAGAAAATGTCCTTCTTCTTCTTCGACTCCATCGACGCCCAAGTCTGGTTTCAAAAAGGGCCAGGACCGCGAGTCGAAAATGTCACTCACCGACCCCCACCACGTGTGTCTGTGGTGTCTGGGCTCCGGACACCATAACGCCGACTGTGGCTCCTGTCAGGCAATGCCCGAGAAGGCTCTCAGGGAAGATGAAGGAAAACTGGCAGTGATGAGGTTAGCGTCGAAGTCACCTTCGAAGAGGGAGAAAGACTGATGAGTCGAGGGATTCTTCCCGACACAGTCAAAGGCCCGACCGAGGAGTCGATCACGTCACTCTTAGTCTTCTTCCTTTAAGAAGGCCAAGAAGAGGCGGCGTAGGTCACCTTCGACCTCCAGCGATTCCTTGACTGAGGTAATGAGGTGTCCTACGAAATCTGATTCCCATGCTAAGATACATTTCGCAGTGAGATGATGCGAATGTTTGTAAATGTGGCTTAGACCCCCCCCTAACCCCCCTCGAATGAAAAGCAAAAGAGCTATGCCCCAGTCACTCTGCATAAGGATGACAAGCGGAAGTCGAAGTATTACGCAGATTTGCTTGGTTGAGGAAGTCAGGGTTTGCACTTGCTTCCTCTCCTTCCGCATCGCTCCCCGCCTCCTCCCACCTCCCGAGACCTCTCCTGCAGCCTCATTGGTGCTTTTCACTCAAGGCCCAGTGCCGCGTCCCGGGTGCTGCCCAGCAGCGGCCCATACTTCCATCCTGGCCGGGCAGGTGAGCCTCTTTAGGCCTGAATGTGTTATCTGTTAGTAATTCAGAGCCCTCAGCCCCCGCTTGACTCCCCAGCACAGGCCGCGTCCTCCCCTGCTTCCCCTTGTGCCCGCCCTCGCTCCCTCCCTCCAGAGCAGCCCTCTGCCCATGCAGCCCTGCGGCTAAGGGCACAAGGCCAAGGGCAGCTCCAACAGAGGCGGCTCCAGGAAGTGTCTACAGGAGGAGCCAGCGGCCAACCGTCAACCATCAACTACAAGGACCAGTAAGGTAGGAGTGGCCTGGGTTAGGAGTAGATCAACACTCTACCCTATAATCCTAGCCACTTAACAAACCGATATAAAACAGTGTTAATAGCTCTCATTGTCTCTTTCTCTTTCTCTCTTCTCCCCCCCCCCCCCCCCCCCCACTGAAGAAATACGGTACTCATCTGACCCGCTGGCTGTGGACCCCTCACCCACTATAAAGGTCTCTCAAATTTAGCAGGGGATTTGTTTCCAAATTGGTATTGTATGATATTCAGATTGCATTGATGGGCCTCTCCCACTATACAGGTCCCCCAAATTTAGCAGGGGTTCTGTCCCCAAATTACATTGTTTGATATCCAGATAGCATTCATAGGCCTCTCTTCCAATATACAGGTCTCCCAAATTTAGCGGGGGTTCTGCTCCCATATTGTATTGTATTGTTTATTTGTTTGGTAATGCGCACCAAGCCCTTAGGTAGACGAGCGCAACAGAAACAAGAAATCTTAAAACTTAGTTACAGTACAAGGTAGTCGTACATAGAGCAGTGATTGCAGTAGGAGCAAAAATACAGGTACAAGATACATTAAATACGAAGCAATGGTCTTGGTAAGTCAAGGAGGCATTATCGTGAGTAACAATATATGCACATATACAGATATGTATATACAACCTTATGTCTACGTTAACATGTATCCATGGTGCATGCAAATATGACAGAACAGATGACCATGCGTGTATAGTTAACCAATCTACAGTGTAGTTTGAGGGAACAAAGGGTTGTGTAGGGGCTGGAGAGGTAGAAGTGTAGTTCGGCAGTTAGGTGTCGTTAGTGTGTAGCCAATTGAGTATCTTATGTCTGAATATAGGGTAGGGTTGTTCTAGTCTGAGGTCAACTGGTAATTTGTTCCAACATTGTGCCTCTTGAACAGGGAAACTGGTTAATCCTGCTGTCGAGCGTTTCCTAGGAATCTCTAACATAAATGAGTTAGCAGATCTCGTAGGGCGGGTAGCTGTTGCCTGGTAATTTTATCCATAAGGTATGGGGGTGCTAGGTTATTCAGGCATTTGGAGGTGATGGATGCTGTTTTGAGGATAATTCTGTCCGTTATTTTCAGCCAGTTAACCTCCTTCCTGAATTCGGTAATATGCGCTCTGTAAGGGATGTTCAATGCTGCCCTCAGGGCGTTAGTCTGCAGTCTTTGGATTTTGTCTGTAATGTATTTGTTGGCTCCCGAGTACAGGGCATTATAGTAATCTAATCTTGACATAAGAGCGTTGGCTGGTGTGGTGCAGCTCGCTCTCGAGAGGTATAGTCTGGAAGCTCTGAGTTTGCAAGTGTACGTTGTGGGTGAGGCAAGGGAATTGACTTGCTTTTTAAGAGTGAGAGAGGAGTTTAAGTAGAATCCTAAAGTTTTAACTACAGACATCACCTTGATAGGGTTGTTATCAATGTTGAAGGATGTGTAGTTTGGGCTGAGTTTTTGGATATTCGCTTCAGAACCTAAGATTAGTAATTCCGTTTTTTCATCATTCAGGCAGAGGCCATGGGATGCCATCCATGCCTGAATGAGGGTGTATATTTTGTTCACCAAGGCTGAGTCAGTCTCGAAGTTGCCCGAAAGGGGCACGAGGATCTGTGTCATCTGCATAATTGGTGTAGGTGACACCCAGTCTATCCAACTTGTCAAACAGGCTTAGTGAAGATATTATTCATAGTAGGGGAGACGCAGGAACCTTGTGGGACCCCGCATGTTATTTTAATGGGGTCGGCAGAGGCTAGAGTAGAGAAGACTCTCATGGTCTGGTTAGCTAAGAAGGATTGGACCCAAGCTATAGCATCTTTGGTGAAGTTGGCGGCAGATTGGAGGTGGTTGCATAACAAAGTATGGTCCACCAAGTCGAACGCTGCCGACAAGTCCATTAGGAGTAGCAAAGCTATTTTTCCATTATCCTTTATTTCTTCAATTTGTGTATTAAGGTCTAACAGTGCTGTTTCAGTGGCATGGAGAGGGAGCGGAAGCCCGATTGTCGTGAGCCAAGTAGGTGGTTGGTTTCTAGATAGTCCTGAATTTGTATGTAAGCAGCTCTTTCAAAAATTTTAAGTTGAAATGGCACAGTGGTGATGGGTTTGTAATTGGTAGGGATAGAGGGGTCCAGAGTTTGTTTTTTAAGTAATGGTAGAACCCAGGATTCTTTGAGATTGGCCGGTACTGTATTAGTTTTAAATGAGGAGTTTATCAACTTGGAGATAAAAGGGGCTAGGTCTCTAGCTGCATCCTTTATTGTCTGTGCTGGGCACGTGTCGCCTTTACAGTTAGGTTTGAGGGGAGAGTATTATTTTTTCTGTTTCAATTATGGAGATAGTCTTGAATCTAAAGGGTGTGGTTGTCCTAGTCAGCGAAGGTTGACTAGTTTGTTGGTCAGTGAGTGGTAGTGAGGCCTTTTTTTTTTGTTGCAATTTTGCATTGTAAGGACAGGATTTTATTTGATAGAGCATTGTGTATGTTAGTACACCATACTTTATCCTTTGGGGCATTGTCTACCGGTTGAATTGGGGATTCTAGTTCAAGGAGG
Source organism: Ambystoma mexicanum (assembly GCF_040938575.1). NCBI lineage: Eukaryota > Metazoa > Chordata > Amphibia > Caudata > Ambystomatidae > Ambystoma > Ambystoma mexicanum. The sequence continues at coordinate 1,268,022,766 of NC_090932.1, forward strand.
ATGGAGAATAATTCTTTAGTGTTGAATTTAGCTTTCGCAATCCTGTCATTGAAGGTGTTCTTTTTGGCTTTGGTTATTTCTTTTTTGTACATTCTCGCAAATTCAGTTAGGTTATTTTTGTTATTTTCAGAAGGGGAGTGATGCCAAATGGACTGGAGTTTCCTTTTTTGTGATCTTAAGGATTTGAGTTGGGGGGGGTGGGGGGTGGGTGAACCAGGCATTCAGGTGCGCTACTTGCCTAGCTTTGCGCAGTTTGACAGGAGCAATCATGTCCAGTGCCTTAGTCATAGCATTGTTAAAGGTATTTACCAATGCGTCAGGGTTGTTATTTTCCATTCCAGAGATGGCGGGGAGGAGAAGAGGGATACATTTTTCAGCAGTGATGTCCTTCTTACTTCTGGTAGGGAGAGGCGGTGCCATATTATTAGGCTTGGGGCTGAGGAAGTCTAATGCGGCAGAGAAATGTATTAAGTGATGATCTGTCCACGATTGTGGGACGATATCGGTAATGGTAATGTTGATGTTGCAGTTTAGTTTGGATACCCAGTCAAGGGTCCTTCCTTTGATATGCGTTGGTGAGAGGACTTTTTGCGTAAGACCATGGTCATTTAGTAAGGCAGCAATAGATTCAGCATGTTTATTGCCAGTATCATAAAAGCCTAAATTGAAATCTCCTAGCAGTAGTGTTTGGGAGTGATCTTTGGTGTTGTTGGCTAGAAGACTGGTTAGGTCGTCTTCGAAGGTGCCTAGAGGCCCCGGGGGTCTATATATCAAATGGATAGTTAGAGTACGGTTGTTGGAGAGGGGCAATTTGGCGGTTAGTACTTCACAGGATGTAAAGGGAGCTGAAGTGGCAAGTCTAATAGGGTGGGTTGTTTTGAAGATGATGGCTAGGCCACCACCTCTGGCATTCGGCCGGTCCACTCTAATGATTTGGTAGTTTTCAGGAACTGCTAACATGAGAGTTGGTCCTGCTGCCTCATGTAGCCAAGTCTCAGTTATGACGAGAGATTGTCATTATTTAAGATGTCTGCAATTTCAGTAGTGTTAGGCAGAAACCTGTGCAGTTCCCTCTGGGACCACTGCAAAAGATTTAAGACTACCGGTGTTTGGCAGTCTGTACCACCCAGATTTACCTGGTAGCTGTGGCTGAGCAGTCAGACTTCCCTCAAGAAGAGTTAGGCAGTATATAGAGCATACATAATAGGTACAGAGGCACAGTACAAGCAAACACTGACCAGAGCTAGGTGTAAAAGTATATAATTATTTATTTAAAAGACATACTCATAAATTACACTGGCACAGAAAAGGTAAGTAAGTCAAAACACAGTCACTATTACTTATATGTACATCCCTAGTTATTTGTTGGACAAGTCTAAGTTAACACCACTTATTTCCAAACAGAGGTGAGCGCTTAACTTTAGATGGCACTCCAACAAGTAAAAAAGGGAGGGAAAAGGCAGAAGTAATGAAAACAACAAGGTAAAACACTTTTCAGAGATTCACAGTAAGTTTTGAAAGGAAGTCTATTGCGGAGCAAGGAAGTTCGGTTGCCAGGCCCACTCTAGGGAAAGCCAGGCGAAAAGATGTCCAAGATCACACAATGTCACAAGTCTTTACAGGTGAGTAGGAAAGGTTTTACCAAGTTTAGAAAAGTTTAGTTAGGGTGTCCCCGGCTTAGCCAGGTTCGAGAGCCGAGGGCTAAATCTACCCGGTACAATCGGTGGCAAGGGACGCCAGGCGGAACATGGTACCTTTTAAAATGGAAAGGATCCTCCAGCGGTGGCAGTTGTTCCTGGTAGTGGGTGCAAGTCGCGGCGTCGTCAGAGGAAGAGAAGATCTGGACGTGGAGGAAAGCTGAAGGTCGTTGCACTACCAGGGAAGAAACCAGCCATGGAGTTTTCCGGTTAAAAGGATGTTACCCCTCTTTCGCGGTTGAGGTAAAAAGTGGTATCCCGGTTGCCGGGGTGCTTGGCACAGGCAAGGCGGCCACGAGATGCTTCAGGGAGGCGAAAAGAAGGCAGAAACTGGTTGTCCCCACCAGTCAAGGGAAGAAGACTCTCCCAGCTGGAGATCTCCTCTGTCGTTGGGAAAAGTGGTGAGACGGTTCCGCAGGGCTCCACCGGTGGTGTCGTCTTGGCAGGTCGGCTCGGCTTCTCCCTCTTCGGCTTCTTAGGTCCTGTGGCGACTTCTGAAGAACCAGTCCCAAAAACCCTGCTTTTATGCAGCAAACCCCCATTCATACAGCCTAGCTGTCACTCAAACATGCTAAGTGGTGAGCGGGGCGGCTCACCACTTGGGCCAATCACACCAGAGTGCGACATGAGTTGGCAAGGCAACTCAGTCCAGGGTGCCTAAACCCCCTCCCACACCCCCTGTGGTACCCAGACAGAATGGCACCACTTTGGAGGGCTTCTGTGCAGAAGCCCGCCAAAAGTGGAACAAAGGCTCGACTCGGGTTCAGAGTTACTGAAGTGAACCTAGACGCCATTTTGGCGGCGAGTTCTGGCAAAAAATCCCAACCGGTGAATTTATATTAAATAAATAAACCGGCGGTATCTTTAACATTGCACCAAAAAGTGGTGCATTAAAATCAATGGGAAATCCCATTGGGAAATATTCTGGTGGAATATTTCCATGGTATCCACTGCCACGAGCCAGAAACTGGGCGAGGGGGGACGGGACAGTACCCCCTCGACAACAGACCCAGGGGCAATCTAATTGCCCCTACCAGTACTTCCACAGTATGATGGTTTGTACTGGTTAAGTTCCTAAATTAAGACTAGTTAAGTCAATGATGACTTTACAGACCCAGGGAGACAGTAGTCAGTTCCAGGGTGTGGGGTCTATGTTTGGGGGTCACTACGACACCCCTGTGTTACTGCACTGATGGTGCTGTGTAACACACATTCAAAAACCAATGATAGCCTATGGGGAAAAAATACCCCGTAGCCCATAAGCACATAGCAAGTCACAAACACTCTCAAGTCATGTCCAAGAGTGAGGGTAAAAGAGTCTCACTCTTGGCAGGAGAAAAAAATAAACCCCAAAAATCCAGCAAAGCTGCTGGGGGACTCACTAGGTTAGGAAATTCAGCCTAAACAGAGAATTCTCCCTAACATGTAGCATGGGCTACCACTGATCTAGAGTTTGAGGGACCCTGTTGGCATTAGGGTACTGTCCGGGTTGGCAGTTAGCGAGGTTTTGTGAGAGAGGGTATCTCGGGAAGTGTGATTTTTAGGGGGAGTTTTGTCCGTGGTATTAGTAGTTTGCGTTAGTGTGGAGAAGGGGTTCTTAGACCGGGTAGTCGTTCGATTATTGACGTTGTTATGGAAGTTTCTATGAGGTTCATAGATAGGAGACAATCTAGACCTAAGTCTCAGATTTCTATCCTTAGGAGGGTTTGTTATGATGGCAGTGGCCATAATGGTTATGATGGCACAGGTAAGTAGTGCCGTCTGGGCTAGTTTAGTCAAGTAGGCAGAGGTCATTGTCAAACTATGCTGAGGACATACTAACATCTAAGTGTTGATTCATTGTAGATGAGGAGGAACGGGACTTCTGTGCTATACCTAACCTATGTTGTAGTTAGAACACATCTAGGCTAGTCAATGCAAAACACTCATAAGCTAAATGCAATTATGGGCGCAAGGCACATCTAGGCTAGTCAAAGGAAACCCACGTAGGCTAAATGCAATTGTGGGCGAAGGGCACATCTAGGCTAGTCAGTGCAGAACACACATGGGCTAAATGCAATTGTGGGCGCAGGGCACATCTAGGCTGGTCAATGTAGCCTAGTAACAATAATAGATTAAGATGCATGTAATTATTTGAAGCAATGAAGGTAAGTCTGAATATGGCGGGCACAGTGAAGGCTATGAGTACATATGACTGAAGCAGTGATGGTTCCGCTAAGTGCTATAGATCCTATAAGGGCTGATCATACAACAATAGTAAGGGCTGTTGTTACTTTCATCAGTCTAAGGTTAATAGTAAGGCAGTAATTCAGTGGATGCAGCACGTAGGATACATTTGTCTATTCATCATCTCGCAAAAGTGGGGGGGGGGGTCATGTAAAAGCACTATGCAGGTATTGTATGATGTTCAGATCGCATTGATATGCCTCTCTCCCACTATTCAGGTCTCTCAAATTTAGCAGCGGTTCTGTACCCAAGTTGTATTGTATGATATCCAGATTGCATTGATAGGCCCCCTCCCCCTCTATACAGGTCTCCCAAATTTAGCAGCGGTTCTGCTCTGGAATTGCACTGCGTGTTATTCAGATTGCACCGTTAGGCCTCTCCCCCACTATACATTTCCTATTTAACAGGAGTTCTGTGCCCAAATTGTATTGTATGATATTCAGATTGCATTGATAGGCCTTTCTCCCACTATTCAGGTCTCCCAAATTTAGCAGGGGTTCTGTTCCCAAATTGCATTGTGTGAGATCCAGATCGCATTGATAGCCCTCTCTCCCACTATACAGGTCCACCAAATTTAGCAGGGGTTCTGTTCCCAATTTGTATTATATGATATTCAGATTGCATTGATGGGCCTCTCTCCCACTATTCAGGTCTGTCAAATTTTTCAGCGGTTCAGTACCCAAATTGTATTGTATGATATTCAGATTGCATTGATAGGCCTCTCTCCCTACATAGGTCTCCCAAATTTAGCTGGGGTTCTGTTGCCAGGTTGCTTTGTTTGATGTTCGGACTGCATTGATGGGCCTCTCTCCCACTGCACTATACAGGTGCACCAAATTTAGCAGGGGGTCTGTTCCCAAATTGCATTGGATGATATCCAGATTGCATTGATAGGCTTCTCTCCCAATGCACAGGTCTCCCAAGTTTAGCAGGGGTCCTATTCCCAAATTGTATTGTGTGATATTCAGATTGCATTGATAGGCCTCTCTCCCACTATACAGGTCTCCCAAATTTAACAGGGGCTCCGCTCCCAAAATTTGCATTGTAAGGATTACAATATTCCTTAGAGTCCCTCCTACCATACGAGACTCTAGAACATAGTTAGGCTCAGTCTCAAGCACAAACCTAGCTTAACCACCTTGGCATACTCCTAGTGACGACCAGACCGTGATAATATAATCCTACCGCCCTCACCTTTTTCCAAGAGACCTATATAGACGGCACTGAACTTTGAGCTACACCCCTGACAACGGTTCGCCCAATACCACAACCCCATCGGACAGCGCTGTGAGGATGCACAAACCAACCCACCCGAAGAACAGACAGCAGAGAAAAAAAACCCACCCAAGCCTACCAACACAAGAAGAAATAGATGCAGCCTTCGCTGATCCTCATACGCCCTCCCACAATGAAGATGCAGCTTTCGCTGATCCTCATCCACCCCCAATCAACACCAATAATGATGCACCACAACTAAACAACCACAAAACAAGGAACAACTAACGAGCAAAACCACACCAAAAAGATCCACTGCAACCTCATCAATGCAAGGTCAGTGTTCAAACATGCCACCGAGATATACGATCTACTCTGCGACAGAGGGATCGACATCCTGTTTGTAACAGAAACTTGGCTGGGCGACAACTACAAGATCACCCTCAACAACTGCCTGCCTGAATACTTCAAATGCGTCCAAGCAAACAGAAAAACCAAAAGAGGGGGAGGACTGGCAATCATTCACAAGGTACACCTGGATATCAAAGTAGAAGATACACTAAACATCGATTAATGCAAATCCCTAATCATACGTCTAGCAGCAAGCCCCAAAACAAACTTGAAATTCATACTAATATATAGACCACCAACCTACGATGCAACCTTCGTAGATGCCTTCACAGAAGCAATCACCGTCCTAGCCATCAAACACAATCACCTGATAGTCCTTGGAGACTTCAACATCTGGTTCGAAGGAGAAACCACGACCATACAAAAATCGCTAACCAGCCAACTAGCAGCAATGAACCTACAACAACTTGTCAAAGGAGCCACCCACTCGGCAGGGCATACACTTGACGCAATCTTCGTGAACAAACTACTCCTTACCACGGCACCCCCAATACAAATACCCTGGAGCGACCACCTCATCATCACCTTCGTAATCAAAATGTCCCCCGCCCAACAGTCAGTCAACCGGACAAAACAACGAACACCATGAAAAGAAATTGGAGAACCATCAAAAACTCCAACCTGAGTGAACTCCTGGAGCTTAACAAACCACACCCAACATTCATGGAAGAAGAAGCTGCACTCCTGGATTACAACGACTATAGACATCACCAAAGAAAAACCCTTCACTTCTTCCCATAAACGGGCAATGGCAAAATGGTTCACCCCACTACTTAGCACCATCAAAACAAAAAAACAAAGACTAGAACATGATTGGAGAAAACAAAACGACGCAGCGAACTAACTGAAATTCCTACAACACAACCGGGCATACAAAAAAGAAATACAAAAAGCAAAGAGGAAACACTAAGACAACCGAATCTTCGAAGCACCAAACACCCAAAAAGAACTCTTCAAAATCATAAACAAAATCAAAAACCCCCCGGGATGTATCAACACACCAACTCCATCCTCGAAAACTTTGCAATGACCTGGCAGACCACTTCAAAAACAAAATCGCCAACATCCAACAAGCCATACAAAGCAGAGCGTCGTCTCAGCCCACGTCCCCTACCCACACCCAGGAGGAACACCCCAACAAACTACAAAGCTTTCCTGAAATATCAGTGGAGCCATTCGTCAAACTGGTGAATGAAAGCAATAACTCGGGGTGCCCCGCAGACCCCTGCCCACCATATACAAATCGATTCTTAAACAAGGAACGCCCATGGAATTTCACAGGAACATTCTCAACCATTCCATCGCAACTGGGAAAGTGCCACAAGCCTTCAAAACTACATATATCGGGCCACTACTGAAAGATGCAGCGGGAAATGTAGAGGACCTCCAACTACAGACCCATCGCCAACATCCCTTATACAGCCAAGCTGCTCGAAACATACATATACAAAACAACCCAAGAGTTTATAGAAGAGCACGGCCTACTAGACCAGGCACAAGTTGGCTTCAGACCACTGAGAGGAACGGGATCGGCTCTACTCTCAATATGGGACGATCTAAAAATCAACGCAGACTCGGACAACAGTACTGCCTTGATACTGCTAGACCTATCGGCAGCATTCGACAGTCAACCATGACATCCTCATAACGAGATTAGAAGGACTTGGAATAACAGACACCGCCCTACTATGGATCAAATCTTTCCTAACAAACAGAACGGAAATCGTATGGATGAAACCCTTTAAATCCAGCCCGAGAGATTCCACCCGTGGAGTACCACAAGGATCACCCTTCTCCCCGCTACTATTCAACATCTACCTGTATCTACTTATCAGAATCCTCAAAAGCCACAGCCTTACCTGCTATAACTACGCTGACGATACACAAATAATCTTCAAAATACAAGACAACCTGGAAATAAACTGAACGCTAGAAAACTGTCTGCGCGATGTATCCTTCTGGATGAACTTCAACTCCCTCAAAATCAACCCAGGCAAAACTGAAATAATGATAGTCACAAAAAAATGGAGGTGAAAACCTTTTTGGGGCAACCCCAGCACCCTCGCCGATTTGTAAAAAAAACCTGGGGGTCCTGATGGACAATAATCTCACGCTAGAGCCACAAGTAAACGCTCTCCTCAAGAAATGCTTCTTTCTCCTGCGTGCGGCAAAGAGGATCCTACCGTTCCTATCGTTCGCCAACAAAACAACCACCATCATCGCCCTTGTCATGTCCAAAGTAGACTACGCCAATAGCCTATACCTAGGCATGCCTGAACAACTCCAAAAAAAAAAAAAAAAAAAACTACAACGCATTCAAAACGCCACAGCCAGACTACTCCTGTAACTACCCCGCAGGGAACACACTGTACCAACGCTGAAAACACTACACTGGCTACCAATAAAACGACAAATGGAATTCAAAACAATGTGCATTACGCACAGAGCAGTACACAACGAAGGCGCTGAGTTCATAAGAGATGAACTGCGCCTACATCATCCAACAAGAACGCTCAGATGAAGCATGGACATCCGCCTGCAACCGAAACCCTACAACAAAAGAAAACTTGGAGGATCCACCTTCTCTCACCAAGCCCCGAAAACATGGCATGACCTTCCAAAATACATACATAACACACGAAACCACCTATTATTCAGGAAACTACTCCAAACCTGGCTCTTCACGTCATAAAACTGGCCACAGGGGCACACACAACTAAAACATCAATGAACATAGAGACCCTGATACACACCGATCAATCAGTGGGAAAAACCCAAGGTATATATCCCACGACATTCTAAACGACCGAACGGGAGACAGCCGCAATACGACCAAAGACCGTAAACATAGCAGGACAAAGAAAGAAACACTAGGACGAATCATCAAGAGGAACATGACCTTAAATTATAACCATCCCCAACAGCGCTAAGGACAAAACATAGAGAGGGAAAGGGAGCACTGCACCACGAGTCCCAATCCAGTTGTTGAGAAACAGATTGTTTATCACTACACACTGTCCACCAATACACAGCAGAAAGCACAAAGCCCCACCACACAAAATACTACAACTAAACAATAGCCCCAAGGCTGTTCACCCCACGGAAACAAAGAACCAACGGAAAGACAATCAGGACAGAAGGAAACGAACAACTGAATACACAAGCTCACCAAGACCAGCACTAGGACACCACATCACCACTACGACCCTGAACCGTCCAACGCCTCAACCGACCAGTGTCGCACTACATAACCTGAGAATAGGTATTATCTACACAGTCCCACACCTGAAGGTTCTGATGCACCTACCTATCGAAACAATACTCACTATGATATAGCTGGATCAGCGCAGCACCAACAAAGCGACTCGGCCCACGAGGAACCTGCAACAACCCAACCCACAGATATACAACTCTAACAGAACCATAAGTACCTGAACGGGATACAGACCCCACTAACCCAACCCTCAATCTTCTGCTTACTTAACCCACACAAAGCCACACAACCATCTCTCTCCCAGCAATCCGCACGCACTTTACCACACCGCATCAACAACACATAATCATCACCCACAGCACTCGAGGCCTCGCCCGATACGATACTAGCACCAAAGCCCAGCACTCGGTGTATACCGAGCTGAAGCTGCCAACAGCACACCACCTCTCCCACTCTCCTTCTCCCGACTAACCCACCCGCCCTTCCTGTTTACAGATCCGCCAGAGCGCCTGGGGACCAATTCCATTGGTAACGGTGCGCTATACAACTACCTTCAACATAACATGTGCAAGCAAGACTACTCAACATGCCCTTTGACGGTTCGAGGTTGTTTGGCAGCAAGGCGGTTGAGAGTTTGGAGAAGCTGCAGACCTCAAAGGTGGTGGCTAAATCCCTTAGCGCCGCCATTAGGTAACTTCAACACCCCATTTCAGGCTCCTTCTTGGAGGGGTAAGTCATTTAGATTCTACTCCTCAATTGGAAGAGGAAGAGGACCAGCCAGTTAAAGGGGTCAGAGAAGATTCCCTCGTGGCAGACGAGGGAGAGCTGCTAAATCAGCCCAAACAGCTGCAACTTTACCTTCAGCTGCTGCTTCAGCTGCCTCAAAACCACTCTTGAGGCCTTGACCCACAAGACGCCGGTGGGAGGCAGAATTTCTCAGGATCTGAACGAATGGCTGGGCATTACTTCAGATGCTTGGACATTGGAAACTGTGGCCCAAGGTTAATGCTTCCTTTTTTTTTTTTTTAAAGGCCTCTGGATCATCCCCCAGGAAACAACTGTCAAAATTCCGGATCAGCTACTTGTGCAGGAAATCTTGACCCTGCTAGAGAAAGGTGCAACAGAACATGTACATGTAGCAGAGGGGAACAAGGGTTGGTACTCCCCGTATTTTCTAATCCCCAAAAAGGACGGAGGATTGAGACCCGTCTTGGACTTAACAAGTTGGTCAGGAAGGACAAGTTCAAGATGGTTACCCTTTTTCAGATCCTTCAGGCTCTCCGAAAGACTGGTTGGTATCATTGGACCTTCAGGATGCTTACTTTCATGTGCCAATCCATCTCAAGCACAGAAAATTATCAGTTTCGAGTTCTGCCATTCAGGCTGAACTCCGCCCGAGGGTCTTCACCAAGTTGATGGCGGTGGTGGCAGCGAGTCTCGGGAGAGGAGGGATTCACGTCTACCCCTACCTTGGCGATTGGCTGATCAGGGCTCGTTCACCCGAGCAAGCCCAGGAACATCTTGGCGTAACCTGCCACTTGCTCCAGACTGGGCTTCTCCCTCGATTTCAAGAAGTCCCACATGATGCCATCCCAAAGACTCCAGTTCATTGGAGCACATTGGATACATCCTCTGGGAAAGCCTCGGCACCCGAGGTGAGAGCTCAACACATTCTGCAGATGGTTACTAAATTCCACAGTGCTCAGTATCTTCCGGCCTTCGATTTTTCTGAGGTTGCTCGGTCTCATGGCATCCTGCATATTGCATATTGCTGGTGCCTGAGGCTTGCCTGAGAATGAGATCCCTCCAATGGGCTCTCAGGACTCAGCGGTGCCAGTTCTCTAGCAAGATGTTGGACCACCTGCAAGTTCCAGGCAGAGTTGCTCAGGACCTTCTGTGGTGGGCTTGCAAAGACAACATTCTCAAGGGAGAATCTTTTTGGCAACCATGGCCAGAGATAATGGGAGTGAGGGACTGCTGGTGAGAATTCTCAAAAGGTTGCCAATTCTTCCCACCTTAGAGCCCTCCAGCTCTTTTACTAAACTTTGGAACCTTGGAACTTTTTAATTCTGTTTTCCATGTTTGTTTCTTTTGATTATGGAGTCTAAACAACTCCATAAGCATTATCTTTTCCTTTGTGTCACACAGCACCCTCAGTGCAGTTGCACTGGGAAGCCTTTCGGGCTTTCCCAAGGTTTAAATACCTTCTCTGGGTTAAACTACTGTTTCCCAGAGTAAGTAAAGTGAAATTGACTTTAATATTCTTTTTAAATTCCTAGACCCAGCACACCCTATTTTACAATAGAGTGCTGGAGGGGTTACTTCGTGTCCCCTGTGTCTACATGTAGCAGTCAAATGCTACCCTTTCCTCTCAGAATGGCTGGTGGCAGTGGTTTTACAACGAACTACCATGATTTTTCCAGACCGTGAACTATTCGTAGCTCGGGTATCGTTAAATCGCGGGAGCCATGTTTTTCAAGATGGCGTCTGAGCCCCTCTGTAAAAACAGGTTCCGGTCTTCTTTTTCCACCATTTCTTTGTGGAAAGGTCCTTCTAGAGTTTGTCTCTGCGCGCCAAACTAGGTTTGGTCTTTGTTCCTTTGCCTTTGGCGGCCTTCAGGAGTAAAGACCGCCTTTTGGCGCCTGAGTGTCTGGGGTGGGCAGGAAGTGAGGGAGGTGCCCGAAACTCTGTGTGCTTGGTCTCCTAGGAGACCCAAATGCACGCTGTAGTGATTGGCTGGCTGACTGTCCGGCAAGGACAGCCACCCTGCTGGGTGAGTGACAGCTAGGCTGGAATGAGTGGCAGAGAACTGAATAAAAGGCGAGTCTCTTGTCTTGGAAGGTAGAGTCGACCACTGGAACGAAAGAATCGAAGACGAGCTTGAAGAGGACGGCTGTTGCAACTCCTGGACCGTTGGTTTGCCTGGTGAAGCCCTGCTGCAGGTCCGAATCGCCAAGTTCATCTCGACAGAGAAGCCCCTACAAGGACGACTTCTCCCTTTGAGTTGGTGGGACCAATCAACTTGACAGTAAGCCACCTGGATACCAATCTCGGAGCTGGTTGTATTTTCCTCAGTGCTGCAAGAAACTGAATAACTAGGGAGAGGGACACCAGTTTGTGTGCTTTACTTACAGCTACCGGAATCGAAGTTTGCCAGTTGCAAGCTTTTGACTGTTCAAGTGCAGTGCAGGAGTCCCCCAATGTCCTCCCTCTTGTCCCCACGACTGAGGCCCAGGAACAGTGAGATCTACAGGAACTGCCAGGAAAAGAAGTCATCAGCTGTATATTTTTCTTCATTGTAAGGTACTGTGAAACCAAACTGAGTACTTGCCTCTCGCAGTGAAAGTGCTTGAAACTTTTGCAACTCGGCAGCCTAATCAGCTTGTCACCCAACATATGATTCTTCTTTTTGCAAACTACTTCAGAGAACTTGTGCAGAGACCTTTCCGTTGAACTACCAGAACCGCTTTATCCTATCCAAGACTTTAGCCCATTGACTTTGGCCTAGCCTATTTAATTGACTCTTCTGGTGAACCTCAAAATATCTACACTGTCTAAGAATAATTGTAACCTTTCATGTTCTAATAACCTTTGCCTTTTACTCCTCTTGAAAAGTATTCTGAAATAGTATTGAAGTATATTTGTGCATTATTATATGATTGCCTCCTTCTAGTGAGTGTGCCTCCTTCTAGTGAGTGTTTTATAATTGAACTGATAAATACATTATTAACTGTTATAGAATAAACCTTGAGTGTAACAGTGTATTTGAACACTTGTGATTGTAGACATCTGTGTAACACCGTTAATGCTCACATTCTCCTCTTGAGATGAGCCTGGCTGCTCAGCTCTTCTACCAAAACTGTGTAGTACAGACTTCTACCAAAGGTTGGTTTGCTTATACCTGTAGTCATAGTTGTGTGTAGTGGTCCCAAAGGGTACTGCATAGAAACTCTGCCTAACGGGGACGCCTCACGGGGTGGGAGCCCACACCAACGATCTGACAATCAGTGGTCGTTGCTTTCCATCAGAGTCCAAACTACACATCAACCTTTTGGAGCTGAGGGCGATCAGACTAGTGCTAAAAGACTTCCTGCCCTCTGTATGGGGTAAGAATGTCCTGATAATGACAGACAACACAGTGGCCATGTACTACCTCAACAAGAGAGGTGGTGTAGGGTCACTACCTCTGTGCAGAGAGGCAGTGCAGCTCTGGTTTTGGGCAATATAAGAAGGAATCTCTCTTTCGGCAGTTCACCTAGCCGGAGAGCAGAACACGGTGGAGGATGCTCTGAGTAGGCAGAGCAGTCCCCCCCCGATTGGGAACTAGCTCAGGAAGTCCTTCAAAAGATCTTCACCCTTTATAGAACCCCTCAAGTGGATCTGTTTGCGACCGGTGTCAACTGGATGGGTGAACAGTATTGCTCTGGGGAATTTCCCCCCAACCCCCAAGAAGAGCTCTAGGAGACTCATTTGTGGTGGACTGCGATTTTCTACTCCTGTATGCGTTTCCTCTAGTCCCCGTCATTCCTTGTGTGATCAGGAGGTTGAGAAAGTTTGGGAAATCCATGATCCTAATTGCTCCGGATTGGACCAGGAGGACATGGTACCCAGACTTTCTGGACTAGTCCATCTGGCCTTCAATAAGTCTTCCACAAAGAGAGTATCTTCTCTCGCAAGGAGGAGGTCGGGTTCTCCATCCAGAGGTCAATACATTCTGCCTTCATGCATGGTTTCTGAAAGGCAGAGATACAAGGATTGGGACCTTCCGGATGACGTAATGGAGATTTTGCTTTCGGCCAGAAGGCCAGCAACTAAATCTTTGTACAATTGCCATTGGAACAAGTTCAGCAACTGGTGCAGAGATAAGAATGTGGATCCATTTCTATGTGACACACCTACGGTGCTTTCCTTCTGGTTACGTTTGGAAAATCTGGGGCTCCAGATTGGAACTATTAAGGGTTACCTAGCAGTGCTTTCCATTTTCAAGGTGCCCGAGGAGGAGGATTCATATTTTAAGATCCCCCTGATTGTCCAATTTTTAAAAGGCCTTACTAATGTATGCCCACCAGTTCCATTCAATGTACCTGTATGGGACCTCAATCTTGTGTTAAAGTTTTTAACATGTATTCCCTTTGAGCCCTTACACTCATGGCCTTTAAGACCCTTGACATTAAAAACCATTTTGCTTATTGCAATAACGTCAGCCCGCAGGGTAAGCGAGTTGTAGGCTCTTTCTTGCAAACCTCCTCATAGTGTTTCATAAAGACAGTTATTCTCAAGGTAAAGCCTTCTTTTTAACCGAAGGTTGTCTCCGACTTCCAATTGTCACAAAGAATTACCGTACCAACCTTTTAACCACCTCCTCATCTAGGAAAGGAGGAGGAGAGACTACATAGACTGGGCCCAAAAAGGGCTTTCAGTTTTTATATTTCCATAATGGCTTAATTTTGCCAGGATGACCAACTGTTTATTGGCTATACTGGTCCCAAATTGGGCCTTGCGGTTACTAAACAAACAATATCCAGATGGATCATCCTGGCTATTGGCGAATGCTACAGATTAGCGGGCAAGGACCTGCCGGAACGCCTAAGGGCACATTCCACAAGGGGCATGGCAACCTCTGTTGCTCTTCAAAGAAGTATCCCAGTCAGTGACATTTGTTCAGCGGCCACTTGGTCGTCTATCCATACATTTATAAGACATTAGTGTTTGGATTCATCTTCCAGTCAGTGAGGACATTTTGCAAAAGCCGTCCTCCATTTGGTCCATGGTTAGATCTAAATTTAATTGGTACTCCTACCTCCAAATTATTACAGCTTTGGGAGTCTCCTGTGAGGAATCCGCGGGAGGACACAATCCATTCGAAGAACAAGTTACTTGCCCCATGTAACGTTTTTTCGATTGGATGGTCCTCCCACAAATTCATCATTTATTATTATTTTTTATTATCATCACCCCTACCAGCCTACTCCGCCGTACATTATAAGTGTTCTTACATTTTACGTTTTCTTAGATCTTACGGTCTAAGGTATGCCTGCTAATTCCTCTTAAAAAGGGGGAAAACAGAACTGAAGCCAACGGGCCCTGCGTGCTCTTCTTATACTGATGGTGCGGTCGACCATTGGACGGAGCCCCTCGAGGGACATCGACTCGACGACACTGCACACATCGCTCTGTCGAAAAATAATTCCGAAGCAGCAAAGCTGGAGGAGATATTTATCATAAGATGAGGAATACGTGGGAGGAACATCCAATCGAAAGAACGTTACTTTTCCTTTAAGACGACCCCCTATCACATTTGGCATGAGAGTGAGGGCAAGCATAGGTTTGGAAACAAACCAACTTTGGATTTGGGTTCACGGACATAGACCTTAAAAACATCATTCGAGGGGATTGGTTCCTCCCACGTATTCCATATCTTTGACAGTAATCACCACAGCTGTGCTACTTCAGAAAATCTTTCTGCGTCAATGACGTCGATACGCCGTCCTCGAGGGCCTCCGTCAAGCCGACGTCCCCGGATGTTATAAGTAGGACGCACGATGCCCGTATCCTCAGTTCCGTTTTTTCCGCGAACGTGTTCGCTTTGGAGAGCTTGGCGCGCCTCGATTCTACTGAATCCTGTTCTTTGGGTTCTTAGAACCTGTTTCCTCATTGCTATCGAATATGTCGTCTTCGGCTTCTTCCACCCCATGGTCCGGGTTTAAGAAGTGTCGGGTGTGTGGGTCCAAGATGTCCCTGACGGATACGCACAACGCTTGCCTCGGGGAGGACCATGATATGGACGACTGTGTCGACTGCCAATCGCTCACTTCGAAGGCCTTGCGGGAGCGTAAGAAGCTGTTGGTCGGTAAGGTGGCGAAGCTCCGGAAGTCGCGTTCCACTGGTCTTTCGACGGACGATTCGAGGGGCGACTCTCTGCATCGTCGGCGAGAGTCCGGGGATTCTCGGTCTGGGAGTCGGTCCCGACATTCCTCTGCCTCTTCGAGGCACTCCAGGAAGTGCCATCACAGGTCGCCTTCCCTGTCCTCTTCCGAGGACTCTGCCCGTCGGCGGGTAGCTTGTTCCAACAAGCATTCCACTCCAGAGGAAGGGGATTAGTTCCGAAAGGAGATGTTGGCGATTTTTCAATCACAGGGCTCCGGTCTGGCCGGGCCGTCTGAGGACGCCGGTCGAGCCTGCTCGAGTAGTCGTCGCAACCACCGGGCGCCTTCGAGGTCCCGGTCGGACAAGGATGGTCACTCTAGGCATGCCCGTTCCAGGTCCCGGTCCTCTACGCCATTGGGACCGTGAGACTCTGTGAAGTCTTTGAAGAAGACATCGACGCCGGCGCCGCCAAGGTTGTCGATGGACTCTCTCGAGGCCCCGCCTTCGAGGAAGTCGACGACGCCTAGGCTGTCGAGAGACACACTCGGGGCTCCGCCCCCGAGGCCTGTGTCGACGCTGTCAAAGCTGTCGGCGCCGCGCTCGACGCCCATTCCGTCGACCCCCTCGACGCCTTTCGAGGCAGCCTTGTCAGAGGTACCCCGTGGCACGGTGGCACCCCCAAGAAAGGCGATGGCTAAGGCTAAACATGTCTTTGTGCCTTTTTCTGTACCCTCTTTCCAGCCTCTGGATTATATTTCTGAGGTGGATGAGGGGTCTGAGGAAGGTGAGGTTCCTGCATTGGTTCCTGATGACATTGTTTCTGGTCACAGTCAACTTGAGGACCTGCGACAGTCGCTGCACGACGCCAGTGGTCTAGACACCTCCCCGGAGGTGGAGTTTGGTAGGCCGGAGCCTGGCACGCATGCCGAATCTTCATATCGGCGCCTCATGTCGAGGGTCACTGAATACCTGGGTTGGTCTGCCCCCTGGGGATTTTCAGCAGGATGACCTGACTGATATCTTGGACCAGGGTCCTCCAACTGACCCGGTGCTGCCATTCCATATGGCCTTGCAGAGAAGGGTGGCTGCGGCTTGAACTTCTCCGGAGAGTCTGCCGGCAGTGAGCAAGTCCTTGCCGAAGAAATATCGCCCAGCCAGTGGCGACCCCTGCTACTTGACCACGCACCCCACTTCGGAAAGTTTGGTGGTGCAGGCGGCTACGGCCCCCGCAAAGCAGGCGTCGTACCCTACCATCCCTCCTGATAGGGACGACAAACGTTTTGACGGCTGGGCGAAGAAGGTATTTTCTTCAGGGGTATGGCGCTTCAGGCTGCCAACTCCGTTTGTGCCTTGTCTCGTTTCATGCACACTCTGCAACTGTATTTCCCTAGCGGCTGATCATATTCCCAAAGGGGAGGAACGGGATGGTTTCCTTGCTATCGTGCAGGATGGCAAGGATGCCATGTGTGAATCCGTTCAGTCGGGTCTGGACATGGTTGATTGCGTCAGCCGGTCCATGGCGGCGAGCACCGTAATGCGCAGGTTTGCATGGTTGCGGAAGTCCGGTTTTGCTCTGGATGTGCAAGCCCGGCTCCTCAACATGCCCTTTGATGGTGAACATCTTTTTGGCAGCAAGGCTGACGAGAGTCTTGAGAGGTTGCAGACCTCGAAAGCTGCAGCGAAGTCTTTGGGTGCTGCAGTCCGCCAACCTCTGCTTTTTTTATCCTGGGGACAGCAATGGATGGGAGGTTCCTTTCGTTATTACTCATCCTTTAATAAATCGAGGGGAGCTGCAAGTCAAAGGGGCAACCGTAGTGGTGCCAGAGGTGGAAAAACAAGGTACTCGAGGTGCCAAGGCCGCGCGTGCAGTTGCCTCTTTGCCCTCAGTTACTGCAGCAGCCGCTTCAGCTCTGTCATGAGGCCCATGCTTCTCTGGTTGGGGGAAGGCTGGCGTAGCATCTGGTAGAATGGCGTGCCATTACTTCAGATGTGTGGGTTCTGGAGATCATAGCCCACAGCTACTGTCTTCCTTTCCGGCAGATGCCTCACGACAATCCACCAGGGAACCTCTCTTTGAAGAGTCTGGATCCGCTCCTTGCACAGGAAATTCAATCCCTGCTGGAGAAAGGCGCCACAGAACTGGTGCCTGTAGCAGAGAGGAACAAGGGATGTTATTCCCCTTATTTTTTGATTTCGAAGAAAGACGGAGGATTGAGACCCATCATGGACTTGCGCGGTTTGAACAAGCTCCTCAGGAAGGACAAGTTCAAGATGGTTACTCTTTCTCAAGTCCTCCAGGCCCTTCAAATTCAGGACTGGTTGGTGTCTCTCGACCTCAAGCACGCATATTTTCATGTGCCGATCTATCCAAAGCACAAGAATTACCTGAGGTTCGCGGTTGGTGACTCGCACTTTCAGTTTCGGGTCCTGCCGTTGGGATTGACCTCCGCCCGAGGGTTTTCACCAAGCTGATGGTGGTTGTGGCAGCGCATCTCAGGAAAGGGGGGGATTCACGTCTACCCCTACCTGGACGATTGGTTGATCAGGGCGCGCTCTCCCGAGCAAGTCCTGGATCATATGTCCGTCACCTGCCACTCCCTTCACAAGCCGGGCTTCTCCCTCAGCTTAAAGAAGTCTCACTTGACGCCAACTCAGCGGCTCCAGTACATCGGAGCAGTGCTCGACATATCCCTGGGGCAGTGTTTTCCTCACCAGGTGAGGGCTCTTCACATTCAGTAGATGGTACACAAGTTTCGACATGGCCAGAGTCTCCCAGCATTCGAGTTCTTGAGGCTGCTCGGCCTCATGGCATCCTGCATTCTTCTGGTGCCAGAGGACCGACTGCGGATGAGATCTTTGCAGTGGGCTCTCAAGATGCAGTGGTCAGTCCTCCGTTCAGGTGCCGCCCTTGGTCCCTCAGGACCTTTTGTGGTGGGCCGACAAAGGCAATCTGATGGGGGGGGGGGGGTGTGGGGCTCCATTTTGGCTGCCCTTGCCGGAAGTGACGATCGTGACGGAAGCATCCCTCACGGGATGGGGAGCTCATGCCAACGAGCTGACAGTCAGCGGTCGTTGGTCTCCGGAGTCCAGACTCCATATCAATCTGTTGGAGCTGAGGGCCGTCAGGCTTACCCTGAAGGCTTTTCTGCCGACTGTGCGAGGAAAGAATGTCCTGATCCTGACGGACAACACAGTGGCCATGCACTACCTCAACAAAAAGGGGGAGTGGCAAGGTCACTTCCTCTGTGCAGGGAGGCGATGCAGCTCTGGTTCTGGACCGTCCAGCAGGAAATTTCGATCTCGGCAGTTCATCTGGCCGGAGACGAAAACGAGACGGCGGACGCTCTGAGCAGGCAGAGTGGATCTCACGAGTGGGAGTTGGCTCAGGAGATTCTCCTGGAGATCTTCGCCCTTTGGTGGACCCCTCAAGTGGATCTCTTCGCCTCCAGTGTCAACCGGAAGTGCGAAAGATTCTGCTCACGGGAATTTCCTCCAAGAGGAGCCTTGGGAGACGCGTTCGTGGTGGAGTGGTCCTTCCCACTGCTGTACGCATTTCCTCCAGTCCCCGTCATCCCGCAGGTGCTGCAGAGGTTACGGAGGTTCGGTTCCCGGATGATCCTCATTGCTCCGGCTTGGGCCAGGAGGGCGTGGTACCTGGACCTTCTCGACTTGTCCATCTGCCCTCCACGTCTTTTTCCCTCCTGAGACGATCTGCTCTCACAGGAGGGGGGGGGGGGTCAGGTTCTCCATCCAGAGGTCAGATCCCTCAACCTTCTCGCTTGGCTTCTGAAAGGTTGAGGTATAAGGATTGGGACCTCCCTGAAGACGTGATGGAGGTGTTGCTTTGGGCCAGACTGCCGGCAACAAAGTCCCTGTACCGTTGCCGTTGGAGAAAGTTCTGCGAGTGGTGCAGGGTTAAGAATGTGGATCCTTTTTCTTGTGACATTCCTGTAGTTCTGTCTTGTTTGCTTTCTTTAGCCCACAGGGGCTTGCAAGTGGGTACCAAAGGTTACCTGGCGGCGCTGTCCATATTTAAGCACTCGTCTGAGGAGTGTTCTTATTTTAAAATTCCTTGAATTTCTCAGTTTTTGAAAGGGCTCACTAATGTGTTCCCTCTGTCACCTTTCCAGGTTCCCGGTTGGGATTTCAACCTTGTTCTCAAGTTTCTAATGGGTGCTCCGTTTGAGTCTTTGCATTCTTGTCCTTTGAGACTGTTAACCCTTAAAACTGTATTTTTAGTTGTGGTCACTTGCGCTCGCAGAGTGAGTGAGTTACAGGCACTTTCAGTTAAGCCACCCTTCACTGTGTTTCATAAGGACAGGGTTGTCTTTCGAGTTCGTCCTTCCTTTCTTCCGAAGGTGGTGTCGGAATTTCATTTGAGCCAGAAGGTTGTTCTTCCGGCATTTTATCCACCTCTGCATCCTGGTAAGGACGAGGAGAGGCTCCATAGGTTGGATCCTAGGAGAGCTGTAAGTTTCTACATTTCACACATGTCCCAAGTCAGAGTGGACGATCAGCTCTTTTGGTTACGCTGGAAGGCGTTTGGGACTAGCTGTGACTAAGCAGACTTCGTCTAGATGGATTATCTTGGCAATTTCTGAAAGTTACCGCCTGGCGGGTAAGGATCCTCCTGTAGGCTTACGGGCCCATTTGACTAGGGGTATGGCTCCCTTTACTGCCCTGCAGAGGGGTGTTCCTATTCGTAACATCTGTAATGCAGCCACTTGGGCTTCGGTCCATACTTTTGTACGTCACTACTCCCTTGATTTTATCCATGGGCAGGATCTGGCATTTGGCAAGGCGGTCCTTTACTCTGCAATTTGATTGGGCATTCTAAATTTGTATATTCTAAATTCTTTTCCCACCTCCTTACGTTGGTACTGCTTTGGGAGTCTGTCATAGATATGGAATACGTCAGAGGACCCAATCCCCTCGAAGAACAAGTTACTCTCTTACCTAGTAACGTTCTTTCGATGGGATGGTCCGACAACGTATTCCATATTGCTCCCTCCCTGCCTTCCCCGCTACAGAATTTCTTATGCGATTGCAGCTTACGTTTCCGCAAGGCTTTCTGTGATCATATTGGCAGTAGATTGGTGCCACACGTTCTGGGGAAAAAACTACAACTGCGACTACAGGTGTCGTGCGTCCTACTTATAACATCCGGTGACGTCGGCTCGACGGAGGCCCTCAAGGACGGCGTTTCGACGTCATTGACGCAGAACGCAGACGCCGAAAGATTTTCCGAAGCAGCACAGCAGTGGTGATTACTGTCATAGATATGGAATACGTCGTAGGACCATCCCATCGAAATAACGTTGCCAGGTAAGAGAGTAACTTGTTTGTTGAGGGTACCACCCACTTAGAGTTAGGGCCCGATAGGCATTTATGATAATAAAGGTTTTCAATCTGTCACTTAAGTCTGTGTCTCTCTTGATGCCATGCCTGTCTCGCAACATCCACTTCTCAGTCATCCAGTGTTCGATCGTACTATAAATGAAATTAGGATTTGTGGAGTAGATGCCAGACCCCTCACTAATCTCCAGGATCAGCTGGGTATCGTCCGCGTAGTTTCTAGAAAAGACCCCCAGTCGGGGGGCATTGCCAGGCAGCAACCGATGTGGTTGTGCCTGCATTGGGCTGCACCGATTGGGATGAGAAATCTCCCAATGCGCTAATAAATAGTTTCATTCTTCTCATGGCATCGGTTTACAACCATACAACTCAGCAACAAACATAAAAACGTCTGGGTTGAAACGTACCTGGCATTGTAGAGCCGTGATCAGCGCAGTGACTTTTCAAGATGGCGGCTACTGCCTGTCAAGGAGCGGCGTTCACCACAGTCTGACCGGGACCCGACTGGCTGTTGCTACATCAGCATGTCGGTGCCGCTGGTGGATGTATCGCTAACACCGGAGCCTCTGAACTCTGGGACACTCTGCAAGCAGCACCCGCTCAGCGAGAGGAATGGGCTGACACATTGAAGCCCGAGGCCTCGCCACCATGTGACAGTGGCATCCAGAGGCAAACTGATCCTGTGCTTCCCGCGTTGGGAAAGGGAGGCCTGGAGCGACGAGGCAGCTGTTGTAGCACTGACCCTGCAGAAAAAGCAACTTGAGCTGGTGCAAAGTGAAAGGGAAGAGGAGGCATTACCTCCATGGAGGTGAGCAAGGATCGGGCAGTGCACCCCTTGGGGAATAGAATGGAGGGCTGATGCAGGGACTGAATTCCCAGAGCTGCCCGTGAGCTTTGCTGTCTGCTGTGGCCTCTGAATAAACATAACCCTAAGAGCATAAATTAAATTCCAACAACTGAGCTGGCTCTTCTCTCCTTTTCTTTGCCTTTTGTC
The DNA here is from genome assembly GCF_040938575.1 of Ambystoma mexicanum. NCBI lineage: Eukaryota > Metazoa > Chordata > Amphibia > Caudata > Ambystomatidae > Ambystoma > Ambystoma mexicanum. Next base: position 1,268,044,745 of record NC_090932.1, read on the forward strand.
AACGGAAAGCCCGGGGCTGAACACCATTGGACGTATAGTCCTATCACATTTACAATCTGCGAGCAGGAACGCGCTTGGCCCCTGAAGAGTACTATAGCTCGGCTTTGTTCAAAAGTGGTCCGCCAGCAGCGTCAAATGGACTGATTGGTCTGCATACGCTAGGAGAATATTGGGACAGGCTGTAATGGCCAAGGCTGGGTAAATGTCTAGCTGGGTGACATCAGGGGCATACAAGATAAGGATAAATACGCTCAGGAAACCTGAGCAGAGATCAATTTACCGCCTCCCATGTCTGCCCAACTCGATCCCGCAATTACAAAACCGGATTTTCTAGACATGCTCTCTTCTTTGAAACAAGACCTCACCGTAGATTAGAAATCCACAAAAAGAAACCCTGGTCAAATCCTTTGCGGATATGAATTCGCTCATGCTGGGGTTAGAATCTCAAATAAGTGACATGGAAAATACGATGTGTGAGAAGGTGCATGAACATGCCAAGCTAGCAAATAGGGTGGTGGGACTCGAGTAGCAACTCCAGATGATCTGAGCCAAACAGGAGGATCTTGAAAACAGATTACGAAGAAATAACATCCATATTTACGGAATACTGTGGCAAGTACAGGAGCTGAGCTTGCGGAATAGGTCTGGGATCTGTTTAGGTCTTTGTTAGATCTCTCAGATGCCACAAAGTTGGAATTAGATAGGACACTTCAGGTATACTCCTCAATCCAGCAGCACTGTAACCTACTATTGAACATGCTCTCAAGAGTGCATTATTTCCAAACAAAAGAATGTATTATGCAGGTGGCAAGGAGGAAGGAGCCGATACAGTACCGAGGGGCAAAGTTAGCCATATACCAAGACCTGGTGCTGCGAACACTGGCAAATCGCAGGAAGCTTCATATTGTCACGGCATGGCGTTAGTCCCAGAACATTAAATTCCACTGGAGCTTCCCTTGTAAGCGGTTTGAGCATTGACACCAGTGATATGCCATAATATAGAGGAAGCAGCGAAATTGATGGATGCTGCCCAGGTCACTCAAGCAGACCGCATCAGAGCGACGGCATGTGTGGACTTCCGAGTTCGGGACAAATTTAGGATACCTAGACTGAAGCAAAGTACAATGAAATCGTCCTTGTGAGATGACGTTGAGCCTTTTACTACTGCTCTGGGTTTAAAGGTACAGCCTACTAGCGGCAAAGCAGTTACTCCCAAGTAAAAGCTGTTTCATTTATCACCAATTGATGTTAACCTTCATGTTTGTTCCTTATACAGTTTTGTGACATTAGACTGATTGATGCTTTAATGGGACGTGAAGGATAGGAGATTGGGTAGTGCACGGGAATTGCGCCCCTACACGTTCCCTTTTCCATGTGTGTGTTGTATTGCTTTTGTTATGCTACTGCTTTATTGGGGTTTGGCTATTTTTCCTTGTCACTAGAGTATGCTGGTCTGCGATAATTAAGAGATGCAGAGCTGTCGCTGAGGTGGAGCAATCTTGCAGAGCAGTGCATGTAGCTGGCTGAGCGAGTCTTTTCACCCTTTCCACGATTTTGTGGGCGGATTTGATAAAACCTCACCCGACCCGTGCAGCGGTCGCAGAGCGGTCGCAGTGAGCAGAGCAGTGCACATAGCTGGCTGAGCGAGTCTTTTCACCCTTTCCACGATTTTGTGGGCGGATTTGATAAAACCTCACCTGACCCGTGCAGCGGTAGCAGAGTTGTCGCTGAGGTGGAGCAGTCGTGCAGTCTGGCTGGTATGGCTGCCGTGGCTGTGCAACCGTCCTCACAATTACTCATATTAGGGGACTTTAACATAGGTTTCAATGACCAAATGGACAAAAATGCCTCTGAAATAGTCAACATATTCAGATCACTACGACTCAGTCAAAAAGTTAATAAACTAACCCATATAATAGGCAGAATACTGGATTGGATAGCGGACTACAACTGCTCAGTCACTATCTCATCTATCATGCCTCTTTCATGGTCAGACCCTTCATTGGTGTCCTTCTACCTATCCACCAGAAGACCTACTCCAACTAGCTCCACTCTGCCTCACCAGAAATAAAAAAAGTATCAAAACTGAGAAAGTAATCCCTGCTATACTCCCTACTCTGAACGCATTGTCTGAAAATCTTGATCCCAGCATCCTAGTGCATGAATATATTAAGATTATGCTCACTAACTACACTGGACAAAATCGCCCCCCTCAAACTAAGATCTAGTAAACCAATTGCCCATTTAAACAAATGGTTTACGCCACAATTTAAAGACCTTTGCATCTTGAAGAGAAAGAGTGAAACTTATTGGAGACTTTGCCCCACTAATGAGAATAAAGCTAAATTAACCTCACGCTCTTCGCATTATGAGAAAGAAATCTGCTGGGCAAAACGTGACTCCTATGATGAACACATTGCCAAATCTAACTTTAGTATGAAAGAACTCTTCTCCATTCTAAAAACTAGAGTCCCCAATAGCTATACTTGATATCTGTACCAAAGACAAATCTTGATGTACAGACATCCAACAGGCGCTAGCTAACAAAATCAACATGCTCCAAAATAAAATACAGCAAAAAAAAGAAGCACTGAACTTACAGTACTCGCCCAAAAATCCTTTGCCTAGTGTATCGCTAACACTTTTTGGTCCTCTGTACGTCCAAACATACATCTGCCGCTGCATTTGCTTTAGTTCTCCACATGTACTCGCAACTTTGTATTTAAAAAATTTCTATCATTACGAGTTCCATTAGCCTTATGCTTAAAGGGTCTTTATTTGTTCTCCCGGCAGGTCTCCTAAACCGCCTATGGAACGTGCCATTGCTCACTCACCTGGTACATGATACATGATACTTGAAAGGGATCCAGCATTCCTGGCTCCACTCTAAAAGCTAAGATTGGATAAAGTAAGCACTCCTTCCCCATGATCCGCATTGTTGATGCTGTTAAATATGTGTAGCACTAATACATTTTTTTCAACTTTTTTTTCATTATGACTTTTACTAGCTTGCACGGTTCCATGTGATATAATCGCCGCATAAATGCTGTCGTAACAAAATATTGCGGCAAAAATGACGCCGTTTTTGCACCGCAGTCCATGTAAAACATGCAACCCCCGGACCCATTAGACCATTTAAGGGAAGCGGGGGACACCCCCGCTCCCCTTAAATGGTCTAATGGGGCACACTTTTACCAGGTCAAACCGCAACATTTTTGCAGCGATTATATTACCTGATACCGCGTGCACTCCTTAAGATTGATCCCGAACCAATTGATTTAGGATTTCATCTTTTTATGGACACCAAGGCACCGTTTCTACCAAGGTAGGCACATGCCTGGCACATTCTTACACACCCATACTAGACTTTTGTATATCCTGAGTCCAAACCGCTAATATTCTTTGATCTATAGGTCTCACAGATGAGTGCTGGTCCTTGGTCTCGCGCTAGACACCTGTGCTCGTGGTCGGCACCTAGGTGATTTTTACATCTCAAACCCCTGTCCAGAAGAATTCCCCCCCCCCCCATATTTATTAGGGTAAGGTTCCCCTTCTGGCCAGATTCATTTAGTGGTCTTATCAAATAATCTTTTTGGAAGTAATTGTTTAGGCACCCTGACAATTTAAGATTGTCGGTTGAGAATCACGCAGGACGCTATGTTATTGTATACTTAGTATTCTTTGTTTTGTCTGCTTCCCTGCAGGGATTATCACTTCTCACTTTGCCCGAGGAAGGCGTTTTTCTGACATCAACGGCCTTACAGGTGGCCCCCGAAACGTAATTTTGTTCTCTCTCTGTTGGAACTTTAATCCTTATTTTTTCCAACAACACTTTTTAGGAGACCTTCCTTTTTCAACATGAACAAATGTGAAAAGTTTACATAGGCAGACCTGTTTAAGTGATTTCACACTTATGTACAAATGTATTTATTTATCTTTCCATTTGATTTGTGTTTCATTCATTGTTCAATTTTGGTAAAATTGTTAATTCATATCTTTAGCTTATATGTACTGAACATTCCATTTGTTTCATTCAGTAGTTTAAATTTTGGTGCTTCAACCTTTGCATGCACCTTGATTTCACTGTAACTGTAGGTTAATTTGTTATGACTCTTTTTCATCTTTAAATAAATCTCTAAAAATATTTTTATAACATTGGCTTTAGAATGTGTCTGATTCCCTCAGATTATCTTTAGTTGCTTCAAGGAAGAATTTGAGGATATCTTTTGATACCATGATCATGAACCATGTAAATTAAGACTATAGTCTACTAACTCATTGTTTTACAGCTTTTGTAATTTTTATTTTGACTAGTGTATCACTAACGACACATAATCTTTTCCACTTTTCCAAAATGTCCATTTTGGACGTTGAGAAAATAATCCTGTCACTGAAACCTTCTAATTGCAAAAGTGACACTTGCCCAGCACAACTAATAAAAGATGCTGCCAGGGAATTATCTCCTTTCATTACTAAACTGATCAACGCCTCCTTTGCTACAGGCTCTATCCCTGCTACCTTAAACAATCTTGGGTACTCCCTCTACTCAAGAAGCAAACACTAGATCCTCTCATCCCCACTAATTACCGTCCTATTACTGCGGTTCCATTTTTACTAAAAATTCTGGACAAAGCAGCATATATTCAAATTCAAAAACACCTTGAATTGCATAAACTGCTAAGTAATAGACAATCTGGCTTCCACCCATTACACGGAACGGAAACGGCTCTAATTGACTTAAAATCCCAAATAGATGAGCTGAGAGACAAAGGAAGGACGGTACTTCTGCTGTTACTCGATCTCTCAGCCTCATTTGACCTGGTTTACCACAAGGTCCTCTGCAGACACCTTGACTATGCTGCCCATTTCTCCCCTGAGGCTATCTGATGGATCGAATCCTTCCTGAGTGAGAGAACTAAGAGTTTTCTCCCCTTCGGCAGCGGCTGACCCGACCCCCATCTTGTGCGGTGTTACGCAGCGCTCATGTGTCTCGCCAACTCTCTATTACATCTTCACCAAACCCTCGTTCGATGATCTGGACCATCTGGGTGTCACCTACACGAATTATGCAGATGACACTCAGATTCTCCTCCCGCTCTCTGGGGATCATAGTAAGGACACAGAGTTGGTGAACAAGATATACCTTGTCATCCAAGCATGGATGGCCACTCATGGCCTATGTTTAAATGACGACGAGACTGAGTTGATAATCTTAGGTACAGAGGCTAATATCAGAAAATTAGGCAAGGAGTTTTCCTCATTTAACATCAATGGTAATGCCATTAAAGTTTCCAAGGAAGTAAAAGCCCTTGGTTTCTATTTGAATTCTACATTATCTTTTGACACAGTTAAAATCCTTAACTTCATCCACAGCTTACACTTGCAAGTTAAGAGCAGGCAAGCCATTCCTCTCTGATGATAGCTGTCTGATCTTGGCTGGAGCCTTAATACTTTCTAGAATTGACTATTGTAATGCCTTATATAGTGGTGCTAATAAAACTACTATCGAAAGATCCAGATACTACAAAACAATGCCTTAAGAGCAGCCCTAGACATAAACAAAAGAACTCATATCTCCTCCCTTAGACGCCAACGTAAATGGCTGTCTACGGGCAATAAAATACAGCTTGAGACACTGTCTCTGACTCATAAAGCTCTCAACAACGCTGCCCCTAGCTACCTTACAGATACACTTCAGAGAAGAATCTCTCCTAGACCAACCAGAGCCGACAATACTAACTGCCTGGCTATACCTAGATATAGGCTCACCACTATTGGTGGTAATAGCTTCCCTGTAAAGGTGGCAAAAACTTGGAACTCACTTCCACAAGACGTGTGAACAGACCAACCATACCTACTCTTTCGGAAAAATGTTATAAAACACCTTATCTTGTCTGACCCATAATCTCCTACCGCTTCTGTCCATGCGGAATTACTTCCCTCTTATTCCCTCACTTACCAAACATAATTTTTTGTTTTTTAAAACATTTTTATTTTTTTTGAAAAACAACAAACACTCCAAACTTTACAACCAATTAGGACCTTTGTAATCGGTGTCAAAATGTTACATCATAAAATGCACTCTTATGTCCTCCCCCCACCTCCCCCATAACTTGAGCCATTACGTCCGTGTCATTCACATGAGTCTCTACAGATGTCTCTGATATCACCTCATCCAAGTGCTCTTTTTCGTGGTCTAGCTGGTGGGGGTTTATCATCGAAGTCACCATTTGCCTCCATGCTATCAGGGGACCCACCTCTTCCTCCCCACCCCTAGTAACTGCTTCATACCAGGCCGCAGTTTCTGCCTCTGCCCATTTAAGCAGGTCTGCCCACCACATCTCCAATCTAGGCCGGCATGCTGCTTTCCAGCCCATTGCAATTCTGCGTTTGGCTAGGACATAAGCCAGATCCTTAATTTTACTGATGTGCTGTAAGTTACGTGGTCTGGGGAAGCTCCCAAGCATACATGCCCAGGCAGAACCAACGTCAAGCTCCACCCTGCTGTTAGCCAATCTTGTTTTCAGTTCTATCCAGAATCTGTTCACTTCCAGGCAGGCCCAGAACATGTGCAATAACCCAGCCTCCTCTTCTCTGCACCTAGGGCATTTCTGTACAGCTGAGCCACCAAACCTAGCGATTCTTCCAGGGGTCAGATATGCCCTGTGGGTGTCATATAGTTGGATCTGTTGGAGTCTCGCATTCCGGGACACCTTCTTATGGTATCTTTGTGCCCTGTCCCATTGTCCATCTGTCATGGGTTCTCCCACCTCCTCCTCCCAGTCATGCCCTAGTCGAAGCAACTCCTTCCTCGCCTTTGTGCTCAGTAGCTCGTATATCCTAGATATTTCATGCCCACCCTCTGAAACATCATACATCGTTTCAATGGTGGCCTCGGGCTGTTCTGCAAGTACTGTTTCGGGCCACATCTCCTCCACCCTTTTCATGATTCTGGAATAGGTGATAAGTTGGCCTTTATGCACCCCAGTCTCCTCCATTAGTCTCTGGAATCCCGATGCCTCCCCCTCCTGCCATATGTCCCCCAGAGTGGCCAGGCCCACCGGTTCCCAGTATCTGCGGACCGCTTTAATCAGTTGGGGGTCTCCCCCGCATAACACCACCAACGGGGCCTGTTGAGAGATCGGGTCCGGGTCCCTCAGAGTTTGCCATGCTCTATGCCAGACCTCCCAGCCCACCTCCAGCAACCTCCCCATCCCCACCACTTTCGTCTTAGGTAACCACGCCGTCTCTCTAAGGAAGTAGGGGACAGTGTCACCCCGCAAGAGCCTGGCTTCCGCCGATTCATCTTCTGACAACCACCTAGCTACGTATAGCAACTGGCCCGCCAGATAATACAATTCAAAATTTGGCAGGTTTATACCCCCCTTATCACACAAATTTTGTAATTCCCAGAGGGCTACCCTGTTCCTAGAATCGTGCCATATGAAGCCCCTGCACAGGCTGTGAAGTTTGACAAAAAAGCGTTTAGGAATCAAGTACGGGACATTCACAAAAAAGTGTAGCAGTCTAGGCAAAACAACCATCTTGAGCAGCGCTGCTCTTCCCATCATGGCTAGGAGCAGTCTGGACCAAAACACCATGTTGTTTTTAACACCTTCCACTGCTTTCACCGTGTTGGTCATGCTCTGCTTCTATCCTGTGATGCACATTTATGCCTAGGTATCGAAACGTGTCAGTCTGCCAGGGTATCTGCAGAATGGGCAGTTTCTCAGGTGGAATGCCCCTGTATCTCCCCAAGGGGAACACGCTGGACTTCCCTGGGTTCACTGATATGCCTGAGAGGGTGGCGTAGCGCTCCATCACTTCCAGGACATATTGCAAGTTTTCTTCCGGGAAGCGCAGGTAGAGGAGCATGTTGTCGGCATACAGTGATATCAAGTGTGTGCCTCCAACCGTACGAATCCCGACCTCTCCGTATTGTTGCCTAAGGCAAACTGCCAGCGGCTACAAAGCCAGAATGTAGAACATGGGCGACCATGGACATCCCTGTCTGGTCCCCCTGCTAAGCCGCCATTTGTCTGATATTATGCCGCTGGTTTTAACCTGTCATGATCTCTGCTTCCAAAAGGTCAGGGTTTTCCCAACTCCCTTGGAAGCAGATCCATAACCCAGGTTCCGAGTGCCAACCAGTCCCAATTGGGACCTTTTGGACCCAGTCCTGGCGCCAGTGGCACCAGGCTCATAAATATGCCCAGTCCCAGCGCTGGAAGCGCCGGGCTCATAATGCTTGGGTGGACTTACCTTCAGCAGACCATGCTGCTTACTTGCCTGCCAGTTGAGCCTCTGATCCTCTTCTGTTTGGAACTACTTTTCCTGTTGGGTGGGGCTGGAGCCACTCCCTAGATTCAGAACACTGGAACTCTTCTGGAAGGCAGGAACTCTTTTCTTACCAGGAACTCTTTTCTTACTTAGGCGTGGCTGTGGAAGGAGACACCTAAGCACTACAGGAGGCTATTTAAACCACACCCGGTGGATGAATCTTGCTTTGCGTTATTCTGCAACCTCTGCAGCAGAACGCTCATCGTGTCTTCTGCATCCGGTCCTGGGCCTAAGGAAAAAGGCTTACCATCCTGAATCCAGTCTTCAGCAACACCTATAAAGACAAGAAAGAACAGGTTAGCATTCCGGCATCTGAAAGGCAAAGGCTTACCATCCTGAATCCAGTCTTCAGCAACACATATAAAGACAAGAAAGAACAGGTTAGCATTCCGGCATCTGAAAGGCAAAGGCTTACCATCCTGAATCCAGTCTTCAGCAACACCTATAAAGACAAGAAAGAACAGGTTAGCATTCCGGCATCTGAAAGGCAAAGGCTTACCTACTCTTCGTACGCTCCGGAGGCCTTCGGCGCTGCATCCCGCATCTGAAAGACAAAACAAGGTGCGTTTAAAGACATTGGGGAACTTTAATACTCACGTGCCATTACTCCTTTCCACATCTAATCCAGTGGGTATTCCGGCACCCTGCAGCCGCTCCGAACTCGTACCTGCAAAATAAAAAGACAGTTAGAGCGCATCGTGAAGCAGGCAACAAGCGCTTACTTACGTGCTTCCAGGCGCTTCTATTCATCACACGGGCTCCATCTTCAACTCACTTCAGCCCGTCATCCGCCATCGCCGGAACCCTGCAAAACAAGAGACATCATTACTAAAGACTTTAAAGACATTTGAATGACTCGAAACTTACCGTTCGTGCAGTAAACGACGGACAGCAGTCCTCTGAAGTCAAGAGGCCTGCGCTACCTATCCAGTGAAGAAACTGGTTACAGCACCCTGCCCCGAGGCAGATGGAGAGCTCGGCATTCACTTACCTAAGGTGAGAGCGTTAACCTTTGGGGGTCTACAGGAGAGGAGAAGAGGAAAGAGATAGGGACACCCCAATAACCCCAGTTCATTAACCCCATATTTTCTATCTGCAGACATCTTACTCTACACGTCAGGCATACAGTGCACAGAGGTCCAGCCCAAAGAGCCAACCGGGTGCTACACATCACCTTTGAAGATACGGTAGTCGCCCAGTCAAGACCGGCGCCTCTGCGAGAATCAGGTGAGCGTTACATAACCCTTGCAATGGGGGTGCTGTATAGCATCTTGGCCCATCTGATGTACCCCGGCCCCATCCCGTATCCTTTCAGGGTCGCCATCAACCATGTCCACCTCACTGAATCAAAGGCCTTGACCGCGTCTAACGACACAATGGCCACCTCCCCCGGGTCTTTCTTTGTATGGTCTATAATATGATGTTACCTTCTATGATTGTCAGTGATGTTTCTGCTGGGGACGTAGCCTGTTTGGTCTGGGTGTATCAGCCTGCCAATTACTCGCTTGAGCCTGTTGGCAAGCACCGCAGCAAGTATTTTGCTATCTTGATTAAGCATCGACAAGGGTCTGTAGGACCCACAGTCTGTGTCCGGCTTACCTGGTTTCAAGAGCGGGATGATCACCGCTTCTGGTCTCCGGCAACCCTCCCTTTTCATAGGCCTCATTAAACATAGCCAGCAGCGGCTGTAGCAGCTCTTGCTTGTAGGCTTTGTAGAATTCGCTAGGCAAGCCATCCGATCCTTGCACCTTGCACGTGGGCAGGTGTTGGATCACTGTCTCCAGTTCGTCTGAGGTGATAGGGGCATCCAAGTCTGCTCTTTCCAGGTCATCTAATGTGGGCAAATCTATGTCTTCTAGCGTTTCAAGGATTTCCTGTCCCATTTCTCTGCCCGCATCATCGTACAACCGTTTATAATATCTAAGGAACTCTTCATTCACCCCCTCTTGTGTATCTCGAATCTGGCCTTCTTCCCCTCTGACTGCCCTAATCACCTATCAGGGTGTCTCATTTTTATACAACCAAGCCAGCAGTCTGCCCGGCTTGTCTCCCCCCGAATGCTGTATTTCTACGTATCTCTTATAATTCAGCTTACATGGCCTGTCCCACAGCCCGCTGCTAGCGTCCTGCAACTCTTGTATCTTAGCCTTGTCTTCCCGGGTAGTCCCCCCCCCCCCTCACCCCTCTCTTGCGCATCAAGTCCTCTAGCACCCTTTCCGTTTCCTGCAACTCCCGTTCTAAGCCCCCTTGGAGCCCCTTGGATTTCAATATAGCTGCTCCACGCACCACCACCTTGAATGCCTCCCAAACTGTTCCCTCTGATTGCACACTGCCAGTATTGATGTCGAAGTATTCTGTGATGGCCTCTCTAATGTCCTCACGGAAGCCTGAGTCCTGTAAGGCCTCCGCTCTAAGCCTCCACGTCAGGATACGCGCCCTAGGGGGGTGATGTCGCCATTCCAGGACCAAAGGGGAGTGGTCTGAAAGTACCCGGGCTCTATATTCTGCACCCACTATTTCTTCCGCTATCCCAGCTGCGGCGAACACATAATCCAGTCTGGTGTGCAGGTCATGCGGCGCTGTGTAATGTGAATATTGCCTGTCTGTTGGGTGCAATCGCCTCCACACATCCTCCAGTTTAAAGTCTGTCAGCAATGCCCCCCAACGCTTTGGCCGCAAGAGTGGGATTAACCCACCTACTATCCGACCTATCCAACCTGGGGTCCAAAGTGCAGTTGAAATCCCCTCCCCACAGTATGGCACCGCCTAGCTGTGTCCTGATTAGGGGCATATGAATTTATTATGTTGACTTCTCGGTTCTCCAAGAGTCCTTCCACCACCACCATTCTACCTTCCGGGTCTGTTGTCGACCGGAGCACCTGAAACGGCACATGCGGTGCCACCCATACGACAACCCCTCTTGCATATGCTGAGTATGTGGCCCCCGTGACACTCCCCTTCCACTTTCTCTTGACCACCTCCAGTTTCTCCTTGGTGAGATGGGTTTCCTGTAACAAGGCTATGTCGATCCTCATCCTCCTCAGATGCATCATTATTTTATTACGTTTTAGGTAGCTATTGAGGCCCCGCACATTCCAGGTCACCACCCTAAGATTACCCGACGCCATCAACTTGGTGTCCTGCCTCTCTTCTCCGTTTCCCATTTAGAACCCAATAACAGAGTTTGGCTCGCTTCCCTCCGAACCCCAACAGCCTCCCCTTCCCTCCCTTCCCCAACTTCAATCCACTGCACACTACCCTCTCCCTCCCCCCCAACCCCCCTACCTCAGCCCCAACCAATGCCCAGCTCCATCCCTGGATCTCAGGCCCACCCGCGTTTGGTCTCTCCTCAGTATACCCGAGGACAAGAACCCAGCAGGGTTTCACCGGACTACCAGTGACCTAACTATGCTTAATTCTATGGAGTGACAAGAGTTGGCTTCTAGGAGCTCCCGCTTGTGTGATTAAGGTAATTCCGATCAGATGGATCGTACATGCATGTACATCCCAAGCAGCACATTCCCTTTAAGCCTCCTCTGATGCTATATTCCAGTCCCAATGTCTTGCGCTATGTCAACCTGGGTGCCACGGCCGCATATTACTTATCTTGTTCGACACCGTCTGATTCTTGGGGGCAGCTCTGCGCGTCCATCCACCCCATGGCATTCTCCGGAGTACCGAAGAACATGGTTCTGTTCTTGTGGAACACCTTGAGTCTGGCCGGTAGAGCAGCATATACTTGTGACCTGTTTCTCTCAGCCTTCTTTTCACCGCCCCAAAGTTCATTCTGCTGCGCTGCACCTGCAAGGTGTAGTCCGGGTATGCGGTTATCCTTGCTGCTCCCTTTTCAATTGTTCTGCCTTTCCGAAAGAATTCCAGAATTTTTTCCTGGTCTCGGTAATTCAAGATCTTTGCAATCAGTGGCCTGGGAGGGGCGCCTGGCGCCGGCTTCCTCATCAGGGCCCTGTGCGCCCTTTCAACAGCAAACCCCTGGGTCAGCACCCCTCCGGTAATTTCCTGTAGTAACATAGTTTCGGCATATTCTGTTGAGTTAGGCCCTTCAGTCCCCTCCGGCAGTCCTATAATGCAGATATTGTTCCGTCGGGCGTGCCTTCCGCTTCGCTCTCTCTTATAAGAAGTTGTCGGCCGCTCTTCTCCGATGCACCTCCCGAACCAGTCTTCCGTCTTCTTCCAGTGGACGAGGGTTGTTTGTGGTTTGTTTATTCACTTATTACGCGCACCAGACCCAGGGGTAATAGGGCGCGACAGAATGAAAATGCAAGGCTTACATAGTAATGCAGTAAACAGGTAAGTACACATATGATGCAAAGGCTTCAATATATACAAAGCACAAATTGAAGAATATAACATCTATATAGCTACAGTAATGTATCATGTACAATTATACAAGTTGCAGAAAACTACACTTCGTGGATCAGTAAGACTTGCAGGTAGAGTGTGCTAAATGCGATAACAGCAACATACAATGGTCAAATATACAAATTATAGGAAGTAGTGCTCCTTAGGATACTTGGATTTGAGAGTGAGCAAGATTCCACTTGGGTTATAGAACATATGGAAGAAGAGGACAACATAAACAACTTAATGAACCTGAGCCAATACTCAGTCGAATCTTCGGAGTCCGAATTAATGGCAGATGGAGACCGGAAAAGAACAGTATACTTTGCGGAGGACATTCGCTGAGAAACCGGCACTTGAGGCAAAAGCAACTGAAAGAAGCTGCCCCTGTCCACCAGATAGTCAATGAAAAACGTACAGAAACATCAAGGGACAAGGAGACAAAAAAAAGATCAGCACAATCAGAAGATGTAAGACAGAAAAATGCAAACCAAATAGAGAGAAAGGTCCAGCAGAAAGACTATAAAAGGCAAGAAATTAGATCAAGATGTCGACCAAAAGAGAATTGGTCCTCTGATGAGGAGAGTTCTATGAACACACCTCACCCTAAAAGGAGAACACATACTGGCAGTGAGAGAGAACAATTCAGAAAAGGCAAGGTGAAAGCAAAGAGGAGAAATTATACATACAAGAGAACTGGCAATGTTTCGTCATCAAAGCAGAGCAACTATGACCCTCAAATTAGAAAATCTTGGATAAAGGGGACAGTTTGGTTCTGAATAGAAGAAACACAATTAATTGGTTTGGCCATGCTCTGAACGCGAGGTTTCTACATACGGAAGACTTAAAAATAATTAAATTTGCCCAAAGAAATTGGAGAGACAGTATATATCTCCATATAACCACACCGGCAATTATAAATCTGTTACTGAGCAATGCCGGAAAACTTCAGAGGTGGGGTTACGACTTAAGAGAACCTACAGCAGAAGAAAGGGGTATGAGAGGGTAAAGCATCAGAAAAGAACCACAAAACCAACCAGAATGGAAACATAGTGAACATGAAACACCGCAATTGAAGGCAGACGCGAATAAAAGAAAACGCAACGAATAAAAACAAGACATGGGTCAACACACCAAAAAAAAAAGACGAACGAAGATTGGCTAGATGGTGAGAGACCGAAATCGAAAACCACAGGGTCTACCACAGAACCGACGAAAATCATAGCAGTCCATTAATGTGTTCCAGTAAATCAAAGTAGGCCCAAATGGAAAAACTCAAGGGCAAGAGAAGGAAAACATCACATTCGCATCCTGGAACACAAGGGGCTTCATCACCTAACTGCTCAAAGTGACAAGAACTTTGCGAGTATGATTTAATCGGTCTCCAAGAGACGTGGTTACTGAAGAAACCGAATTTGGATGGATATGAATTATTCGTCGCACCAGCAATAAAGGGGAGCAAGGGTCGTCCCATGTCTGGACTACTAATCGGCCTGAGAGTAGTTTCAGCAGTGTCGGCGGGCACCGTTCTGTACGCCAACGCTTCATTCCTGGCAGCAGTGGTCAACTGGCACACGATATCCTTAGGAACAGAAAAGATCAAGGTAAGAAGGGCACTTATCATGAATTGTTACCATAATCCTCAAAGTATTACTCCTATTTCCTTAAAAAAAAAAAGCAACAAACATCTTGATAAAACAATTCTAGAAGATGCAGTAGATCACATCATAATTTGCGGGGACTTTAATGCCAAGTGATCCTCAAAACAAGGGAATCTGGAGGCATCTAACGGAGCAGGGCCACAAGGCAATTTATGACCCTGATTCATTCTAGAGACCTGTTGATGCTGGAACGAACAAACCCTAAGTCAAGCATGATTGTACCAACGTGGGAAAGCGCAGAATCGGCGGGAAACCTTGACTGTGTTTACTTCTAGATACCTCTACCTGACCATAACAAGGGTTGAAACCATTAAAACCAACAGTGACCACAATCTGCTCACAACAGAATTCTGGGTAGAGCTAGAAACCAACACGAGAAACATCGAAGTGGAACCTAACAGCAGTGGCGACCGCCTAAAAATTCATGTTGGAGACATCCAACAGCTCACTAGTGCTTACACAGGGTGGTGTAAGGAAAAGGGGAACGTGGCCACAAACTTAGAGGTAAACTACAGACCTCTTTTAGATTATTTCGCTACGGAAAGGAAAGATGGTGTAAACGTGGGCTTGGCAAAACACCACGTCTACGGTCAGTTCCTGGTGAATAAGAGAAAGGAGGTCCATAGACTGAAAAGAGCTGCTCTAAAAACAGGAGAAGAAAGGCTAAAAGAAAAAGCCCATGTAGCCACTACAGCTTACAAACTTTGGATAAGAACGCTATTACAAAAAGACTCAGAAAATATGCTCTAGAGTCTTGGCAAAGCGTAACTCAAAAGATTTCTGGGCTTTAACTAAACCACCCGTACCCACAACGTGCGATGTACAGCAAAACCACGTTGGGGAAGAGAGGTGGAAGACTTACTTCTCTAAACTTTTCGAGGACGACGCCACAATTGCATATCCACTGCCGTAAGATCAAAACAAGGGTGGAGCCCAGAACCAAATTTCGAAGACATTCTAGACAAAATCAAGAAACTGAGTCTAGAGCACCTGGTCCAGATGGAATAACAAACTAGATGCTGAAAATGTACCCCGAGGAATGGTCCAATTTCATCAGAAAAGTACTGGGGAGAGTAGCGCAACAGCAAATTCCAAAATCCTGGAAGTCGGTGACGATAGTTCTGATATTCAAAAAAGGTAATAAAGAAGACCCAAGGAACTATTGTCCCATTTCTCCACTGGACATCATTGGGAAAACCTTTGCCACTTTCCTGCTGGATTAACTCCAACAATGGATGCTGAACACAACTGGCTGGACCCCTTCCAGACAAGCTTTGTGAGGAACGTGGGAACTCAGGCGAATATTTTATTGAAGAGTGCTGAAGGAAAATGTACTAAACCAGGGAAAAAGCCTTTGGCAGGGTGAATCGCAAGCTTCTGTGGCTCAAATTATTGGCTAAAGACTGTCCAACCAACATCATAGACCCACTAATAGAACTCCACGAACAAACTACCATCAGAGTGCGATTAACAAGAAAGTGTCTTGTCACCAGAAATTCCGACCTATCGGGGAGTAAAACAGGGGTGCCCGTTGGCCCCCATAATTTACAATTTTTACATTTCAGACATTGCAGATTTCGAACCACTACTCGCATTCCCCCCCCCCCCCGCCACCAACATCCATCAGTGGGAAACATAGAGATCCCCAGACGTCTATATGCTGATGACATAATATTGTTGGACCAAACAGAAATAGGTCTACAAAGACAATTGGAGTCTGTCCAAAGGTATGTCGAGCATAACCATCTCAAAATCAACCACGGCAAGACCAAGATTATGGCCTTTCATCGGCAGAAACAGAAACTTCAAATGGAAGCTCGGCACAGATAAATATCTGGGAGTGCAAGTCTATAACACTCCCTCAGAGATACCAGTCAAGATGCTCTGATGACAAAGGCGAAGACGCTGTCAACACAGGCGAGAATAATGGACATAAAATATGGGAAATGTTCTACATTGGCGCTGGTAAGCTTCTATAAAGGCTAAGTTGTGCCAGTACTAATTTACGGCATGGAAGCAATACCGAAACTCCCGCCTACCATATGGGCTCAAGTCAAAGGTTTGTTTGGCCAGGAACACTAAACTTATCACAATCAACGCCCACAATTCACATCAGAAGAGAACTGAACCTTTCATCCTTGGCCGTGCTAACAGAATGGAACCGCTTGGCACAGTTTAGGAAAATCTTGATGATGCAGATCCATCCTATCGTCATGACCCTGTCTGATGAAGCTAAGCTACGTCAAAATAAGACACTGACAAACTGGATAAAGGACAGGAGAGCGACTGTGAAAGACATACACTGCCCGGAAGAAGTCTTGATTCAGAATCCAACAAGAGTCCAGAAAAAACTTCTGGACTGGATCACTACCTTTGAGGCAGCTGCAGCCAGCAGCCTCGTAAAAGATCTTCCTGTGGGCAGTACGAAATTAAAAGAACTACGAAGCTACCTGCTAAAATTCCCGGATAGAGCCTACACAGAGACATTTATGAGGATGAGACTAAATCGAAACCAACAACATAAATGCAATTTGTGGGAAATCCAAAGACAATGACTGCAGATTGTGTGACAACAGTACGACACCGGAGACTCACATTTTTTAATAATGTGCAAGGACGTTGAGGAAATAAGAAGACACCTACGGCCACTAACGGAAAATTACAGGCCACTCGAAGGAGACATCTGGAGAGCCCCGATGAATGGTGAAAAAACCTCATGGACCATAGCAGCAGTCTCAATGACTATAGAAATACTGTCTCGATTGTGATGGCCCCACAACTCCTCCATATAGGCTCCTATAGAATGTTTGGGCCTGAAGGGATACATGATTGCGTCCCTTTCCCTCTCCTGTCTGACCCTGAATGTACGGGGTCTCTTTTCGCCAGTAAAATGCAAAGCCCACCTGCACAGATTGACCTCTTGAAGCAGCACTGGTCTTCTTACAAGAGACCCACCTGCTGGAGGTGGATGAGGCGCGCCTCTGCAATAAGCTATATCCCACGGTGTACTTTGCCACTAGTGGCCTTAAAAAAGGGATGTAGCCATCATGGTCCGTAAGGGCTTACCATTGAAGGAACTGAAGGTTCTGCGAGATAGGGAAGGGAGATACTTGGTACTGATGGTCTGCATAGGCAAACATAAGTTAATGTTTGCTACAATTTATGGCCCTTATGAAAGCCAGGCTGAATTTATTGGAAGGTTGTCTGAACTGTTGGCTGAAGCTGTAGATGGAGAAATAATCCTGGGGGGAGGAGGGGGTGGGGGCATGATTGTGTCACTGATCCAACAATGGATAAATCAGCCCTTACTGGTCATGACGAACAGAATTTTTACACCATGACATCTCTGCTAAAGGAGCACTCGCTGATAGAGACATGGCGTTTCTTCCATCCATGGGAAAGGGATTACACCTTTATCTCAGTGGTGCATAAGGGATTCTCTAGGCTGGATAGGTTCCTCGTCTTCAGCACTCTTATCCCAGCTGCGCAGAGAGTGACCATCCTACCGAAGGCCCTTTCAGACCATGCCAATCTTAAACTTACTCAAGAACTCCCCCCCCCCCCCCCCCACCCCTCTCAAGCCCCCTTGGAGGCTGCATGACTCCCTATTAACCGATGCATTTTTAAAAGGACCAACATCGGAAGCCATCACAACCTACTTCTGGGTTAATGACACGGGGGAACTGGAGTGTCGGACAGTGTGGGATGCAGGGAAAGCAGTAATTCGTGGGGCTCCTGTTGAGCAAGCGATAGCCTGGCGGAGGGCTCAGAGGCTTCATCAGGCCACACTGGAGGTGGTTGTTATGGAGAGGGAAAAGTAACCTATGGCACCTTTGACACCTTAGGATAGCTAAGCAGGCTCTAGAGCCGCATTTGACTGAGAAGGTGGCCCAATCCATACTGTTAACAAAACAACACTTCTATACGAAGGGTAACAAAGCCAACAAACTACTAGCACCTACATTGAGGAAGGCAGTCGCCCACAATCATATTGGGGCTATGAAAGATGAGGGTGGGGAAAAGAGTGGTCCCGAAAGCAGGGAAGCTACAGATCATGGAGGTTTTGTTTCCGGATAGTATCAGCCCCATGTCAGGGGAATCAAGCCACCATCCAAGAATGTATTGTTCAGTCACACCTGTCCCAAATCCCAGACGAAATGAGAGAAACACTGGAGGTGGATATAACAGTGCAGGAAGTAGCTCAAGCTATTTGGTCTCTCCCAGCAGGTAAAACCCCTGGCCCTGATGGTTTCACTAATACATTTTACAAAATGTTTGCGGACATCCTAGCCTCACATCTCACTAAGGAGTTTAATTCTCTACTGATATCTAGGAAAGTATCGGACTCCATGGCTGAATCAGCCACCATTTTAATCCTATAACCAGGAAAGGATCCGGAGGAGTGCACATCGTACTGTCCTATAGCCCTCTTAAATACGGATGCTAAGCTATACAGTAAAATATTTGCAATCGGGCTGTGGGAGGTGCTCCCAACTATCATTAATAATGAATGATCAAACAGACTTTATTAAAAACAGGAGTGCCCATGCTAATGTCCGCCGGGTGGTGGACCTGATGGCTGTGGCCCCCGAATCCCGGGTGGTCTGACACTTTTCTCTGGATTCACACCGGGCCTTCGACAGTATGGCTTGGGATTATCTAACAGCCCTTCTGCCTGCCTATTGATTCGGGCCTGTCTTTACTAAGCTGATCATTGCAAACTTCCAAACTTCGTCCACTGGAATCAGTCAATGCTCTTAGGTCCTCACTCCTCCCCTTGGTAGGGGAACTAGGCAAGGCTGGCCCATCGCCCCCTTGGTATTTGCACTAGCAATGGAGCCACTAGCACAGAGAATATTCTCCCATACCCACATCGCAGGTTTTCCGTACGGTGGGATTACACATAAAAAGGCATTATATGCTGACAATGTGATCTGCTTTCTTCAGGATCTTGTGGCTTCCCTGCCAGCGCTCATAGACCAACTTGAAAGATTTGCGTTAGTCTCAGGCTTCCATATCAACCACAAAGTCTGTAGGAATGATGTTCACTGAGCCCCCCGAAGTTCTCAACTCTAAAAACTGCCTTTCCGTTCAGATCGACAGATCACATATTTAGGGGTCCATGTTGCAATTAGATACACCTCCCTCAAAGATGGGAGATGAAGGCGATCTCTTGGTTAGGCCGAATCAGTGCGGTTAAGATTACCTTGCTGCCAACGCTTCTTTAAATCTTTCAGGCCTTCTCAATATTTATCCTGGAGCAGGTTCTTGTAGAATACAGAAAGTAGTGGGGCACTTTATTTGGCGCAGCCACCCTCCCAGAATTCCCTGCAAGCTTCTCCGATCTAAGGGTAGGCAAGGACTGGGATTCCATCCATGCAGTGGTACTTCGAGGCATCACAGATCACTCCAATGCTAGACTGGGCATCAGAGGACAGACTTCTGAAATGGAAAGCTCTGGAACAAGCAGCCTCTAGCCCACCTCCCATTCCTTCCCAAACTATAAGAATCGCCCATCAGGCCCGTTTGGAAAACATTTGCTACACCTTATGCCACTCGGATAGAGCTTGTTCCCAGCTTGGTTTTAAATCCGGGCTAGGCCCCCTCTCACGGGTCTTGCACAACCCGGAGTTCTTCCAGAGTATGAGAGATAGAAGGTTCGCGCAATGGGGAATCACAAGGGATCCTGTGTTTGAAAGACTTGTACAGGGACGGGATACCACTTTTATGGAGTGTAAGGAGAGGTTAAATCTCGGAGGCAGAGCCCTTTAGATACTTTTAAATTAGACCCTGGTATATAATAACCAAGTCCAACAAGCCGCTTGTTGAACCCCCCACAGGAATAGAATTACGAGTGTTAGAGGGTCCGGCATCACAGAAGGTGTTAACCTTTTACCGCCTATTAGAATGTGCCTCTCTGGAGGATAAACTACCAAACATGGTTTGCTGGGAGAGGGAATTGGCCGGAGAAATCTCAGAAGGCTCCTGGCAAAAAATCTGGTCCTGAGCTCACAAGAGCTCCCGTTGCATCTTAATTAAAGGAGCCATTAAACTATGCTTCTGTTGGTACATGACCCCCCCCCCCCAAAAGGCTACACGCCATTTGCTGAGATTACTCAAATTGTTGCTGGCATTGCATTATCCACTAGGGGTCCTTGGACACATGTGGTGGCACTTCCCAGTTATCCAAACATATTGGCAGGAGATTTGAATGCAGATAAAGGAGATTATGGGCAACCTGCTCCCCATGTGTCCACAGACTTTTCTGTTGGTGGGCGGGGGATGCTGCAGAAGATGGCCGGGTCCAAGAGCAGACTTGATATCGCACTGATTGATGCTGGCAGGACTAAATCGCGCAGCTTCTGGAAGACTGCAGAAGGCTCTTGTATATCGTATTGATGGGTGAAGATATGGGAGATCCTAGCCATGGAAAAGCATATCCGACCGGATGCTGACATTTTCCCAAGTCTGGGCCCCCTTCCTGGACTTGACCCAAGAGAAAGAACACATGTTTTTCCGGCCACAAATTATGAAGCACGTATTACAGGCCTATGGGAGACAGATGGAGTTGATGGAGCAAAATGTACAATGTTGGAGAATTGATTGTACTCGTGTGACATATTTAATTTAATATTTTTTTCTCTTCCTTTTTATTGTTCTTTGCGTTCTATGGTGCCTTAATGGGAAGTTGGGGTTAGGGAATTATTGAAAAGTTGTAAAAAGGAAATTTCAACGGTTTATAATGATGATTGTACTCTTATTGCACTGTGATTGAGTTGTGTGCATCGAGATTTCAATAAAAAGACAAATGTTAAAAAAAGACCCCAGTCCCTTGAGGCTACAGAGGGTTCCATATGATAATATCCCCGCAAAAATATCGCCATACAAAAATATCGCCATTTTTTTGCGACAATATTACCCCATGGAACCTGCGGGGGACACCCCTGCAACCCCCATATATTTTTAAAGGGAGCGGGGGACACCGCCGCAACCCCCTCACCCATTTACCCCATATATTATCCCCACCAAAAATATCGCCTATGGCCGTTCCCGACAACCATATGTACGGCGATATTTTTGGTGGGGATAATATTACCGGATACCCTACAGAGTAGTCTAATATACAAGTTGAAAAGAGTGAGTGTTGTGCATGCACCCTGGGGCACACCACAGAGGAACTTGGCCAGTTTTGACGAGGTATCTCCCCAGCGCACAGAGCCTTGTCTGTGATAAGGTTTGTATCCAATTGATTGATTGCTGGGCACAATTCCCAGGCCTACCAGTGTGTAGAGCAAGCGTTTGTGATAGAGTAGGTCGTACACCGCTTCTAAGTGTTCTAGTTTTCCCTTTATTCACGAGCTCAAACATATGGTTCTGATGATTGAGCAACGCTGTCACTGTGCTATGTTCTGCTCTAAAACCAGACTGTCTGGTATGTAATTTGGTGGCATGAAAAAAGGGCTGCAGTTGTAGGGTTGCCATTTTGTCTAGGATTTTCAATAAGAAGTTGGAATTTGTGATGGGTCTCTGATTTTTTGCATCTTTTGGGTCCACTTAATGAAATCTGGGAGATTAGAAGGAACTAGCGACGGCAGTCTCTCCCTCCGAGAACCTCTGAGGGTGAGTATTATGCATTCATCGAGCACTTAGGTCGCCTATGAAACGCAGCACTGCTCCTTGTACAAATCTGCAACCCAGGAAATGGACATTGTTGTTTGTACAGCTAACCATTTCTCCTCTCGCACACCGCACATTCACAACTTAGCAGAAGGCACAGTGTCACCCCATGCACCTAGCACACACATGTAACACAAACACTATTGCACATCACCTCTGCTTCTGATTACCTTCTGCATGAAGTATAATATACACATATGCCTATAATACAGTATAGCACTTAGAGATTGAGCACAGGGGAACACAATTTCGAACACAGCCAGGAGGGCTACCAAAATCAAGGATATCTTTTAGATAGATGGTCCCTAGGTCCAGAAGAACATATTTCACCTGAAGGAGGGAAACTGCATCAACACACAAGGATACAATGTATAGCCTATGGATGAGTGTAGTGTGCAGATTTAAAAGTCTCTAGTACCTCAGGGGAAGTCCCTAAAGATCCACGGTGTGGTGGGGAACTCCAGGGACCTTAGGAGGACCCGAAGTAAATACCACATTATAGGTGAATACTTTGCAGTGTCACTTGTAAGAGTTCCTGTGTTGGGAAGAGTGTCCCTTAGGAAACAATAGGAAAAAGCCAGGTACGTCTGTTTCTTTCCACAGGTAGCAAGAAGCCAGCAATCGACCCCAGGGGACACTAGTGGAGACCTAGAAGAAGAGATTCAGTGGGAGAGGTAAAGACCCAGCAACCACTGGAGCAAAAGAAGCGGAGCAGGATTCAGGTCTGTTATCCAATGGGGGAAATGCAGTAGAAGGGGACCTGCAGAATCCAGTGGCCACAGACCACTGGGACCCCTGAGAGGGAGTATCTGGAATAACAGTGGTTGCCTCCAAAAATGGGGTTCCAAGAAGGAGAAACAACACGGTAAGTAACAGCTTCTTTCTAAAGGGCAAAATGAAGGTTCCGGTCACCCAGGAATTGGCACCTGTTATGGAGATTTATCATTCTTATGCTTTATCCCCTCGCCTATTGAGACCCCCAGCACATTTCACTGGACTGCTGGGCCTTTTTCATTTTGTACTGAATGAGGGGAACCTTTTACCCTTATTCAGTCTTATTTGCTCTGATTTTTGGAACTCTCCTATTTGTTTTACCTTTACGATGGAGTCTACTTTCCTCCATATTTCTTTAAAGGCATCTGTGTTTTACTTTTGAGGCACACAGCACCTTATGTGCAGTGTTGCTGGGAACCCCTTGGGTTCTCCTTTGAGATTCTTTCTTTATCCTTACTAACTACAGTAGAATAGAGGGATACTCTGTATCCTCCCAAAACTTTATACTATGAGAGATTACCACACACTACCCTATGTGGAATGCCAAGGGGATAACTTGTACCCCCTTGTCTCTGCCCCTGTGACTTTAAGTCACATAGACAACCCTATAGTTATGTCTTTTGTCACTGGACACGTTCTACCAACTATTGTGCTATTTTTTACTGCAGACTGAATTCACAGACTCTTCTGTGTGCACAATAGGGTCACCTATGTTCGAACATGGTGGCTCCTTTCTTTTTTAGCCATTTAAATTGTGCTTGACCTTTGTTTGCCCTTCTACCATTCTGGGAGGGGGAGGTCTGTGTGTGTGTTTTGCTTTTAGCAGGAACCCTTTGGTGTCCCTGCCTAGGCTACAGTGTGTCTGGGCAGGCAGGAAGTGTGGGAAGAGTTATTCACTCCCTGCCCTTTGTCTGCTCGAGTGCCTGAATGGAACCAGTTCCCACTGGGGGGGTTGGCTGTCCTGATTTGGACAGCCACCCGCCCATTTCTGTAAAAAGCTGAGTTTGCAGAGGAGTGATGACCACTCGAACAGAAGACCCGAAGCTGACAAGAGACGCCTGCAGACCCTTCCTACCGCTGTGAAGCGACCACTGCTTTCCTGACTTGTTTTCTAATCGACAAAGGAGCTCTGAAGAGGACAACGCCTTCCCTTTGGCTGGTGGGACCAACTAGCCCTGAGACAAACTACATCCTGAGCCATCTCCCAAGGTGCAGACTGTGAATACCAGGAAACCTCCGACCCATTTGTAGTGCATTGTCTTTGCAACGCCGAGTCCGTCCAGAAATGAGAAATGTGGTGAGCTCCAGTTGGACCTCCAGAGGCACGATATGACGCATCGAAGTCCCTTCACGAGAGTGAAGCGAAGATCGACTGGGCGAATACAGTCCTTTGTTGCTGCTGAGAAAAAGTCGCCAAAACCGCAGATCCACCAAGGAGACTGAAAGAATCTGTGCCAAGTGTCCCCTCCCTCGAGACTGCTACTGAGACATCCCATTCAGAGTCCTTCCTTTCGTTACCAGACCGAGAAATCAGGAAACCGGGTCCATCGCTGCTGCACAGAAGAGAATCCAGCTACGAACATTTTTTGTAGCCTAAGGTACTGTGGCGTGAAAGGTCTAACTTAACCTGAACCATGAAGCCTCCCCAGAGTTTGGAGTGCATGCAGAGGTGTCCAGGTTGTCCACTCTACCTCTGACCCAGGCTTGCCAGCCTGTGCCCCTTTAAGGAGTCCTTTTGCAGGGTCCCCCTCACTGTGTTATATTGCTAAGTAAATGGAGGCTGAAAGTATCCTGAGGAACTCTAGCATTTCTGCTACTTCTTAAGACTTTGGATACACTCCTACAGTGGCTTTTTCGTATAATTAGGGATGGACGTTTAAAGCGTTAGCCTGAAAAGTGTCTCTAGAATGTTACGCTCTGCTGTTGTGTGATTAATCAAACCTTTTCCTTCCTAAAAGACTTTCTCATGTGGTTTTGCTAACTAAATACAATGACTGTATATCAGTGATGTAACGCAAGTGCACCGTAGTACCGATAATACGGTAGAACTGTTGGTGTCAAACTGTAATAATTGTACCGCGTGCAACTACCTTTGAAGCAATGGCCTCGGAAAATTAAGAATTCCTGTGTGTGTTGGTTAAGTGAATTAAGTATTTAACTTCTGTCCTTGTTTCAATATAATGTATATTTTAGTATAACATTTTATGTGTAAGTGTTTCTTTGGACGTATTTACTGGGTTCAGTGTACTTAACTACAGCTCACATTTTCCTTCTATGATAAGCCTGGCTGCTCTGCCATTCCACCAAGATCCTTTGGGTACTACAAACTTTTACCAAGAGTTGGGGGACTGTATGCCAAGGGATAGTTTTATCCCTTGGTCCGATCACGAAGGCTCCTGTCCGAGCCTGGATTCCCCATTGAGCATCTGCAACCCAGAAGGAGTCTCCCTTACGCTGCTGCGTGCTGCTGGAGCAGCGTGCCTCCATCTCAACTGAAAGGTAAGCCTTGCTGGCTTCATAGCACCTTTTGCATAATTAACTGCAAACCTCCCCTAACATCTGCGGAGTGCCAAAAAACGCTCTCATTTATCCACCTGGAAATGTCGCCATCTGGACAGCATTTGTCAGCAAACTAAGCTGCCTCCTGTAGTGAATCACCTTGGAAACAATGCGGGCCTCCAAATAAATACCCTGAATGAACACCTTTGAAAATGGCCGCATCCTGATCTCATCGAACAAGCAACACTCCAGTTCTAAGCTGCTGCGATCCGATTGGGTGCTTACACCTTTATCAGCCAATACGGAATCGCCGGCAAACTGAATCCGGCCTTCTCACAAATGCGCCTAATCACTAATGCTCCTGTCTGAGCATGGAGGGGCGACCGTCGCATCCTCCCTTCCCTCCCTCATTGCTGATAACTCCTGGTCATCTCTCCCACAAACCTCAGCAACCTGCTCCCGAGACCTGAACTAGGCTTTGAAAAACAAGTAAGACAATCCACTGAGCAGTATCCATAATGTAGCACTACCAGTCCTGACTCCGGCTCCCTCTTAAGGCATGAGCACATTGCTTACTGTGACATCTGAGCCTTATCCAGTGAACATAAGAGTACTGCCTGTATCTCTCGATTTACTAGCCACTATAGCTCAATTACTCGACTCATCAGCTAAACCCATAACCCCATCTGTTCCAGTGACTACTCCTATACATGCGGCAAACCCTGTGTTGGTGATTCCATGTTCACGCAAATCAAAGTCTGCTCTAATAGGCTTTACAAGCCTATTGACTATCTGGTATATCTAGGGGCGCTCTTCCATGTATTACAGGTCCTTTGGCTATCAGTCAAATGTAAGTGTGATTTATTTTTTTTAAATTATTTTTAGTAATACAGGCTTATGTGCTCTTTTACTTACTAAATGCCCTCCTGGCTATCAGACAAATCTAGATGTGTTTTGCTTATGTATTATAAGCCCTGTTGGCCATCCTACAGATCTAGGCGTGATTCTAACATGTTTGCGGGCCTCCTGACGGCCATACTACTCGCATGCAAAACTAGATGGATCTCTAGGTCAGCAGGCTTCCGGCCCTCATCCTAACATAGGTGAACATAGATCTGTCATATGCCTTGCTAACCTTTAGACTGCTTATTAAACCTGGGCTGGATCTCTATACCACAAGTCCACAACCATCCTGGTACATATAGACCAACAGACTACATGCAATGACCTGTCCTGCTCTTGTCTGGGCGTACAATGTTACGGAGGCCTATGTACGAATAGAAAGCTAAAACAGCCACCCTTCACATCCCATCACCCAGCTCATTCACTCATGCCAACTGCAAATGGCACGTGTGCTCCCTAACTCACATTCCACCCTCCCCCTTTCTCCCCAAGGCACGTCCCTTGCCTACAAACTTGCCAACTACTGCACATATGACTACCTCATATCCGAAGACGCCCTACCCCTTGGAGTGTAGGAGAGAGTCACTAGCACCCCGCTCATCCACCCACATGATATACACCCCTACTATCGGGCCTACCACCGGCCACAAGCTCACTCAACACTCTAAAAACCCATGCTCCCTCGAACACGAGAACAAATGTTTAGCTTTCTGCCAAATCACCAGCCAAATAAATCTACTACCTACCACCCCATCCATCGTCCGTAGAAATGAACTACTGGCAGTGTACCTTTTTGTGGACTTTTGGTGCAGGCTGTTTTGCAGCTGCGATAGACACAAGGGTCATAATTTACCAAAAATGGTAGCTGTACCTTTTTAAGCCCTGAACAAGATGGCTTGTCCTTTCTGTTGTCATCTTCTACCTTTCTGGGTGGGGGGAGGGGTTCTTCTCTGGTCCCTTTGTCTTCACCGGGCTTCCTAAGAAAAGCCTGCAAAAGGGTTTCTGAGTGACTGGCAGCACAGGAAGTGGGGGAGGGGACAAGCTCCCCTGTCCTTTGTTCTGCAGTGTGGCTGACTGAAACCAGTTCACACTGGGAAGCTGGCTGTCCCGTTGGACAACCACCCCCCAGGTTTGAAAGATGAATGGTCAAAGGTGCATGGGTCATGATTGGTGTACTCTGCCAGTGTTTCTGGACTAATTCTGAGGTCCTGGAGCTGAAACTGAGTTGACCACGGAACAGAATATTCAGAAGAAGAAAGAAGCAGCCTGCTGAGTAACCAGTGCTGTTCCAACCTCAGCTTCTAAGTGACCAGGAAGATCCCAACATGATGACTTCCTCCCTTGGACTGGTGGATCTAACCAGTCCGGAGATGAACTACAATTTGCGTCATCCCTGGAAGAGCTGCAACCTCCACCGCCTGCAATTCCACCAATACCTGGGGACATGTGCTGCATCGCTGTGCATCATTGTCTAAAGCACGGTTTCGTCTGGAACTTTGTGGACACCCTCCTAAGCCTACAGTGACTCAAGCAAGTTCCCCAAAGTCCACTCACTAGAGACGAGGACCGAGAAACAAAGAAGTCTACTGCTGCAACCATCATCCTTCACTCAAGCCTGAAAAAGGCGCCAACAAGCCAGAACTGCAAGGGTCCTTTGCTGGGTATCCATCTGCATGAGAGCTGTTGCCAGATCCACTGAAGTCCCTTTTTTCTGTCACCAACACAGCGAAACCTGTGAACAGGGTCTGCTGTCGCCTCACTGCTGGGACCGTCCTGCAGCAATTGTTCCTTCACTTAAAGGTACTGCCCTGCTTCTGGTGAAACTTACCTGGAGTCTGCTTGTTTGATACTGTGATCCCCTTCATGCCTCCAGAGTTACATTAGGGTGGACAACCTATTGTACTCTAATCCTACCTTAAGACATTGGTCTTTGGGGCAACCCTTCAAGCAAATGTCTTTATTTCCTTGACTTGTGAAACCCAACTTTTACTTACCTGCAAAACCAAGAAGAGATCCTGTTGTACTCTGCCACACTAAACCTTGTACTGTTTTTCTGCTTTTCTGCCCAACCCCTGGTCACTGGTGCCCAGTGTCCCCTTTGAACATGCTGAGACTCTCATAAAATAGGGTTGAATTCCTTAAAACTGGCTGCAAAGTCACTAAAAGCTCTAAGAGCTTGGAAAAGTTTGCATATATGTTTAAGATGTCTTTTTTACTATTTGATTTGTAACTGAAAAACGATTCTGATGTGACTACAACTGTAGTTTACTATCCAAAGAATATTGCAAGTGGTTTGTTTTACTGTGTTGCACTACTTACTTGACTTGAAAGTTAGAACCTTGTGCCTTAGTGTATATATTAAATTATTAAATGACAATGTTTTAATATCCTTTATAAGGTATCAGTGTTTTCTTGGACTAACTGTATGTTCCGGTTCTTTGTACCTCACAACAACCCTCCCTCCTTAGACTAAGCCTGGCTGCTCACTGTTCTAACAAACCCTTGTGTTGTTTATGCTGAACCTAAGTAGTGTAACAATTTTCACCCAAGGTGGGCTTTCCCAAGTGCTGTCTCGGACAGGACTTTTGTAATAAAAAAATAAAATAATTCATGCACCTCAAAATGGTCTTCTCAATGCCCCCGATCTCAGCCTCCAGGTCCCCAGTTTGTCTTGTGATTGTTTCATCCCACATGTGGTGGAGGTACATACCCCTCTTTGTGAACTTAAATGATTACCACACAGTACACACACACATCACTTATGGAACCCACATAATCTTCGAAAAACTCCTCCATCGTTTGTCCGATTGTGTGCTTTTAATTCCTGTCCATCATTGTTTCTGCTCTTAGCCTCCATGTTGGTATTGGAGTTTTCATTTTTTCCAGCTCATTATGACCATTTGAGGTACAAGGCAGTGACCTGTCCAGATATTCAGACACCTCTAGTAAATGTGTCCCTTCATCCTGAATAAACCCAAAGTCAAGGCTATACAACATAAGTGCAGTAGAGTAAAAAGATTAACTTGTGATGCCTAGGTGCAGGTGGTACCAGACATTCATCAGCCTCTGTTCAATAATCAATTGGTGCGTTAGAGACTATCCTCATTGCCCTACCCCTCCCCCTTGCTGTATCAAGTACTTCATCTAATAAACAGTTAATTTCTCATCCATATCACTTTGTGCAATGTACTTGCATGTCATGACCGAGATCTGAGGAGAAAAAAAAGCCTGGGCTGTCAATGTTTAGTGAGTAGCAACATTACCAGTCTCCCTGCCAATCTTCCTACCACACCAAAATACCTACCCACCCTATCATGTAATGTAGATTCCATCTCTCGATATATTGTTTCATATCCACATGGGAATCCAGTTAGCTGACAAGGTAAAGGCAGAACTGTATATGGTGTCGCCCGGTTTCTTGCCAACTTTCAAGTGTTCTTCGGTTGTGAGGTGTTTCTTGGAGCATAGCAATATCAATTTTCTTCCTGCTGATATCCTGCTAATGTAGCCTTTTTAACCACTCTGTTAATGCCTTTAGCGTTCCCCATAAGTATCTATCTTTAGTTTAACCATTACTTTTGTTTCTATTGTACATAACAATTTTGTTTATCTTGCCCTTCTCTTTGATGCATTGAATTCTTGCTTTCGATTATTTAGTCCCAAGCCAACAGTAATCAATGGTGCTTGTAGTAACAATTGTAATTGGCAATCCCCCCTGCTGTGCATTGTACACTCTAATCTGGATGCCACAACATTAGTCTAGTAGTGCCTGACTCGTACTCGTCCCCCCACCCCGCCAACTCCACAACATCTTAAACAAAAACGTGCACTATTCCAATTGTTTTCCGAAGGCTGTTTGATTCCAAACCCCCTTTACCGTGACAAATTTGCGGGACGCAGCTGGCGTTGGACCCTTCCAGGAGAAGTCAAATCTGTGCCAACAACATACCTAGTATAATCACCAACCAAATCAATACTATCTAGACTATTGTGTTTGGCCAGACTGCCTTTGGCATGCACACATCCTTGTGCATTTCAAGACATTTTGCCTGAATATGTAAGCTGCCTCCCTCTCATTTCACTTTAGTTTCATTATGATGCTTGGAGTCCTCATATAACCGCTATTTCCCATCCACTTCGATGCATAGTTTTGTTGGCGCTAATAATGCATAAGGGATCTTTGTCTCTGCTTATTTGTTTGTGCCAAAGTCCAGATAAAAGGACCTCCTACTTCCATTTAACATAACATTACACTACATTCGAGCCATAGTCAGTAGTTTAACTCCCTTCCTGCTTTCTTAGACGCACTCCTTTAAATGCCTTCCTTGGGGCAGCACAACCCCCAATGAAGGCCAGCTCCTGTGCACGTGAAAACTCAGGCCCATGATTCACATGGATACTTGACACCAAGGCTGCATTGGTTCCATGTCCTCATTACCGTCGCATGTATCCATTACACACTTTTCACAGGCTATTCTATTACCATTCACATCTACAATTCGCTTTGATGTTTCCTTCTATAAATCTGCACTTGGGGTACATGACTCACTTGCGACACCTAGACTACACAGTTTTGCCTAGTGTTTCCTGGAATTTGGCTGTGGTTCAGGAGTCGCTTGCGACACCTAGACTACACAGTTTTGCCCTAGTGTTTCCTGGAATTTGGCTGTGGTTCAGGAGTCGCCTACATTTTTCTGTTTGCCAGGTGATGTGATAATGTTCCCTGACCAGTGTTCTGCGAGTGTGCTATCTGACAGCCACCTCCTCCCTTCCGCTATGACCCATTTATTTTTATTTTTCTAGACTGTTTGAGATGGGGTTTGCTGAGCAGCTGCAAGAGATCATCGCCCGTCTGCCGGAAAATCGCCAAACTGTGCTCTTCTCTGCCACGCTCCCCAAGCAGCTTGTGGAATTTGCTCAGGCGGGTAAGAATTGGACAAGTTCCTTGGTGCCTTTTCATACCGATTTTATTGGGCAGTGCATGGGCAAAAGTCTGAGTTCTGTTCTGAAAATCTCGAGAGCATATCATGACTGTAGCTTTGAGTTCCTATAATCTTTGTAGTGTTTTCAGTACCTTTCAGTTGTGTTCTTTCTCTCGTAAAGCATTTGATTTTATGGTTACCTTGTCTTCTGTTTTTGAAGCCTCAGTCTTCCTCTGCATAACATTCTCTCGGTCATGCTCATGATTGCCTGTCACACCTTTTTCTTTCTTAATAACTTTAGGTCTCACAGAACCTGTACTGATCCGTCTGGATGTGGATAGCAAGCTCAGCGATCAGTTGCGGGTAAGAGCCTGATATAGTGATCCCATGGTGGTGGTACAGCGAGAAGGGTAACAAGAACAGTGCGTGGGGGGCCCCTGGAGCAATTCTAGTGAAGATCATTAAAAAGGCATTTGTTAGGTCTCTACCTGTTGGTTGCGGTAAGTATGTGGAGATGTGAGACAGGGCACATAAGGGAAGTTGTGTTATAAGCAAATGCCACTGATGGGGACACTTATGGTGATAGTAGTTGGATAGCAATCTACTGGGAACGTAAGATGAGCTGTGAGTGCCAATTATGTGACTCCATTTTGAAGATGAAGAAGAGCTGTGAATAGGATAGATGGTAGGATGGAAAAAGAAACTCTATTGAATGCAATGTTGATGATACACCGGTCAGCCTCTTGTCAAATGGGTTGATGTCTGAGATGCTAGTATTGGAAAAAATTGTTACAGGGCGGCTTGAATGTTACCGAACACTTAAACCGTGTGAATTTGTTTTACTGTTCAGAGATGCTGTAAGAAACCTTTGGACTCGGGGATCCATATTGTGGCCTTTCCCATGTATTTCTCTCACTTTATGTACACACCCACTGGCCATAGAAAATAACTGTAGCATTAGAGACAACCACTACTGATGTGCCTCAGCCATTGTACTGAGATGCTGTACGAAAGAGAACATTATTATAAAGCCTGTGAAAGGATGTCAAAGTGTGAAGATCAGTGCTTGATTAATGGTGGTTTAATACAAGTTGGCAGCTCATCTGCCAAGGAACTGGACTGAAACCACCAATATTCCATTCACAGGCTGCCAGATGGTAGTGTTACAATCACTAGCAACGTGGGCTCTCAATGAACTGATGAGCTGGAGGAGAAAGGCTTTCTAGAGGATATTGTTTGTTCTCCAGTATCAGTAGGTGGAAAAAGATTGGTTTCCGGCAAACTGGCAAGAATATAGAATTGTGATGTCAGCAAATCAATGAATGTTCCCTTGCTCTGCTATTTCCAAATGTTCACACACCAAATAATAATCACTTGCAGAGATCTTAGACCATAGCCCAAGGGGACCCCTCTGGGTGGATAACACAAACAACCCAGGGCCCAAAGGTGGGTACTAAGGGTTGTGCTCGCGAAAAGACTGTTCAAGGAAGGCGAAGCAACTGGAGTGGAGCCTTCAGGGCAAACTACTAGATCTGGTCACCCAAGGCATAAACCCCAGGCCAACGACAGCCCAAAAGAACAATCAGTCTTCTAGGAGTGGGACCCACCAGCCAGAAGTGAAAGGAATAATGGAGGTGGCTCATGGGGGACTTAAGGGCCTCAACAACCAATGGAAGGACAAAGCGAGGCAGCTCTCCAGCAAAAGATCATCCCACAAGTATTAAAATGGTAGGGGGGGGGACCCAGAACAGTCGAGACTAAAAGATGTAGAGTTTTGGGGTCCCGATAATTGTATTGGCAATGACCGCTTCCAACACCAAGGTGAGAGACCCAGGCGGTAAAAATGGGAAGTGGCAGTAAAACATTTCAGAAGATGGTCCCTGCATGGGAGGCCTTGCCCAGCCAATCGGGAGGAGAGACCCTCAAAGGATATCCAACCGCTGACACCCCAAATCGGAGCTAAGCCGAGGACACCGGATGCAGCCAGTAACTGCTTCAAAACTATGAAAATCTACCAATAGATATGTAAACTTCTTGCCATTCTGAAAATCCCAAAAGTACAGAGTTTAGGAACGGGATTTCCCTTAGATATCCCATTCACTCAGGGGCTGGCGTAACCCAGCCCATCAAACATAGACAAGAGCTTTGCACAAATGTTTTGGCAGCTAGCCAATCAGGATAGCCCCAAAAACCACCAAATTCCCAGGCCCAACCCACAGGATATGAAATGGCCATATCTCTGAGTCATTGGGCTGGTATAAACCAGATTAAACTACTCTAAAGGATGCTTGGCTCCTGTGAGACCGATCCCATGAGTGCACAGCAGCCAGTGTCTTGTAGTTTCCCCCCAAACAAAGAAATGCCTAAGTTACAAAATGGCAGAGGGTAAGACTGCAAAAAATATATTGGTACATCATTGGATACCGAGTTACCAATACAGTAAATTGGTTTGCACTCCTAGTGGAGCCAAAACTAAGCTTCCACCAGACTACTAACATTTTCACAAACATTTAACAAATGTGACCTTGCTTTGATGCTTTATTTGCATGCATGATGTGTGCCTCATAATTTATGATGCATGCATTATTCGCATGCTGCTGCAGCATGCAAAGTTGAAAGGCTGGGGCTGCCGACGGGCCGGCGGCTGTCACCGTGCCGCCACTCCACGTGCCCCCTGGAGTTGTGTGCTGTTGTATTAGTGATACATATGTATTCATGATATTAGTGATGAGCAATTTTAGATCCTTTTCGAACTATGTATTTTGCCTTTCGCCAGTTGCAGTAATAGCATGTTTATTTTCCTGCCAGTGTCTGTTATGATCACCACAAGACATTCCATCTAGGTGTCCGCAGTCACTTGACAAAATCCTAAAAGCTTTTCTACAGTGTAGAAATATTTGACCATAGCACAGCAAGTGGCCATTGACTTTATTGTGCCACAATGAATGCATTGTTGTAATGTGTCCATCTTTCCCATCTCACAGGCATGCTGTTCAGGATGTTTGTTTGCATGTATGAGGTAACGAGTGCTCAGAGTATGAGATGTCCTGTGAGGGCGCTGATTTCCCTATTTTGCCAACCTCTGAAGCCTGAAAGTCGATGCATGCAGGCTTGACAAGCGGCCAACTTTGCACCAGACCTGCAGATGAACTTAACTGGTCTGCTGTTAAATCTCAGTTACCAGTTTAATGATATCCACTGCAGAATAATTGCCCATTTTACTAAAGCCGATATGATAGCTCAGTGGGTTCAAAACTCGCTGCTGCAATGTGTGTGTGATCTGCAGGTTCGAATTCCAGCAAGGCCATCTCAGCCTTTCATCCTTCTTGGGTCGATAAATGAGTGATAGTGTATGTGTATTTGTTCTATTCGAAAAAGCTTAAGCGTAAGTGCTATACAATAACATTATCATTTGGCCTTGGACGTCTGCTTACAATCACAGTAATTTGACTATGGATCTATACACTCAGATAATAATGATACATATGGTGATTCATTCTTGTATGAAATGTGTATCACATTAGTGAAATCATAACCATATATTTCGTAGTGTACTTAGGAACAATGCTATTTGATGCCATTTCCTGTTTTGTCAAGGGGTGAAAGGTCGTGTTTCATCGCTTCCCGGGATGTTATTTTAGGGTGGGGTGTCATCAGAGGTCAAGGGTCGTGAGGCGAGGGGTGGGCCACTTTTTTGAGGCGAGGGGTGGGCTGCTTTTATTTTTGGTTGTCCGGGCCTATTTCTTGTCCCAGTTCAACCCTGGACTTTAATGCAGGCTGTAGAGATCACGCCACTGGGCCAAAATACAAAAATGTCAGGCCAAAAAGTGTGATGCTCAAACCCAAAAGCAACCAGAAAGGTAAAATGAGGATTGAAATGTTAGGAGACTGGGATCTCCTGATGTGCAATGACCGAAGGGTAGGCGACTGCCCAGGACAGTGCACATGGACTATGGGTAAGAAGGCTACCACACTAGATTATTTTTTTGGTTCCAATGTGTGCTCAGAGAAAGTAATATCACTCGAGACCCAGAAAACCAAGTATAGTGACCATCATATGCTGGTTTTGATGTTGGACTGGCAGACACAGACTTGGACCCAGGCGGGAGGGAAGGATACTAATGTGAACCAAGGGGGCAATAAGCGAACTTGGACGCCTAGAAATATAAATAAAGCTTCTAGAGCCCTACCAATATGGGAGAAGGCTGAGGGACAGAGGTTGGGAAACTATACGCGGCCCACACCTAATCAACCATGCCCTGTTAATATCAGGAACTCCAGACTAGGATATGACTCACACATGCACTGCGACTGTGAACCCACCCCATCAAATTCCAAGGACAATCCTACTAGGGTTAAATGGGAACCCCACAACATATTTTAAGTTCGTAATAACAGTACATTGTATCACTGTCTTAAGCACTGTCAAAAGGCAACTTGGAACAATAACTATGGACCGGACCCCCACAGACGGGAACACAAACCGAAGCAACCCTGAGAGAAGAGAAAAATCCCTCTACCTAACTCCGTACCTCGCAGACAACTGGCCACCACGGCAATCCAACCTAACATTTGAAGCAGCAACATCAAATAACCTAACACAAGGAAGTAGAAGAAGGATGACCAACACAGACAGACAGACGACCGACGCAATAACCCCCTACATCACCAAAGCAAGAAGAACTTCCAATCAACAACCACAACTCCCGGAAGACGAACCTGATGAAAACACAAAAAAACCAAAGGCAAAACGTAGAATAACTCTTCGAAGACGCTGACACCCCGAATCCCACAACCCAACAAGTGACTGACCAGGAAGGAAATCTCAACATCGAGCAGAAGACGACCGCGACCAAGCCCAAACCAAACAACACCTCCAAACTTCACTGCAATCTAATAAACGCAAGATCCATGTCAAAATACTCAACAGAGATCTTCGACCTACTCGACGATAACGGCATTGACATCCTGTTCATCACAGAAACATGGCTGGACGACAACTACAAAATTACACTCCAAAACTGCCTCCCGACCGACTTCAAATGCCTACAAATAAACAGAAAAAACAAAAAAGGAGGAGGCATCGCTATAGCATTCAAAGAACACCTGAATATAAAAACTGACGAACCACTCAACATCCTCAACTGTGAAACCATGGTAATACACTTAACAGCGAGCCCAAAAACCAACATCGCATTCATCCTGGTATACAGACCGCCAACATATGATGCAACATTCATCAATAACTTCATAGAAGCCATCACCAACCTAGCCATCAACCACGAACACCTAATCATCCTGGGGGACTTCAACATCTGGTTTGAAGACAGCCACGCCAACTCCCAAAACTCACTAATTGAACAACTCAGGACCATGAAACTACGACAACTAGTCCAAGGAGCAACGCACTCGGCAGGACACACCCTAGATGCAATTTTCGCCAAAGAAAAACTCATCACCACGGCACCTCCGATACAAGTATTGTGGAGCGACCATCTCATCATCCCATTCGTGATCACTCTGCCTACCCAAGCCTACATCCAACATCCGAAAACCACAACCAAAAAAAACTGGAAACACGTCAAAGAAAGCAACCTATTC
This sequence comes from Ambystoma mexicanum, assembly GCF_040938575.1. Classification (NCBI taxonomy): domain Eukaryota; kingdom Metazoa; phylum Chordata; class Amphibia; order Caudata; family Ambystomatidae; genus Ambystoma; species Ambystoma mexicanum. Next base: position 1,268,081,481 of record NC_090932.1, read on the forward strand.
GAACAACTGGAATTAGCGAAACTCTCAACTACAGAACTGGAACTAGCTGACCTTGACGGGAAAGCAGAGATACTACACAAATGGATCGCAGATACAATAGACAAGATCGCCCCAGAAAAACCGTTCACCCCATCAAAAAAAAGACCAATGGCAAAATGGTTCACCCCACTATTAAACGACATGAAAAAGGAAAACAAAAAGATGGAATTGGAATGGAGGAAAGAATACAACCCAGGGAAAAAAATACTGTACCAGAAACAAATCCGCGCATACAAGAAGGAAATTCAAAAGGCAAAGTGAAGACATTACGATGACAGAATCAATAATGCCACCAACACACACAAAGAAATGTTTAGCATCATTGAAGAAATGAGAAACCCACCAGGCTGCGATAACAACCCAACCCCCCTCAGAAAAACTATGCAACGACCTGGCAGACCACTTCAAAAACAAAAATCGATGACATCCGACAAACCATACAAAAGCGACCAACCAACCACAACATACAACCCAACAAACCTAACACGGAACCACAGCACAAACTCCAATGCTTTCCTGAAATATCAGCAGAGGCATTTGCAATGCTGGTAAAACGAAGGAAGAAAGCGGGATCACCCATGGACCCCTGTCCCCCAGACATCTACAAATCAATCCTCGCACAAGGATTGCCAGCAGAACACTACAGAAACCTTCTAACTCTATCTCTATCAACAGGGACTGTACCGAAGATCTTCAAATCAGCATACATGAAGCCACTCTTGAAAAACACAAGTGGTGACGTAGATGACCTTTCCAACTACAGGCCGATCTCTAACATCCCCTACCCAGCCAAAATTCTAGAAACCTACATATATAAACTAACCCAAGAACATGTAGAAAAACACCACCTGCTGGACCAAGCTCAAATCGGTTTCAGACCAGCGGGAAGAACGGAAACAGCACTACTATCCATCTCGGACGACCTCAAAACTAACGCAGACTCAAACACTACCTCAGCCCTTATTCTGCTCGACCTCTCCGCAGCCTTTGACACAGTTAGCCATGACACCCTGACCAAAAGACTAGAAGACATAGGCATAACAGACACAGCACTACGTTGGACCAAATCATTCCTAGCAGACAGAACAGAAACCGTATGGATAAAACCTTTCAAATCCACTCCACGAGTTAACGACTGTGGAGTGCCACAAGGATCCTCACGATCTCCACTATATTTCAACATCCATCAGACTCCGGTCATCAGAATCTTCAAAAAATACATTACATGTTACAACTATGCAGATGACACTCAGATCATCTACAAAATCAAAGACACCGATGCCGACCATTCAACCCTAACCGACTGTCTAAAGGAAGTCTTCAACTGGATGGATGCAACAACCTGAAAATCATCCCAGGAAAGACAGAAATCATGATCGTATCCAAAGACCGAGAGAACAAAACCACCATCCCAAGGCCTACGGAAATGTGAAACGCACCAACACCATTGAAGGTAGTAAAAAATCTGGGAGTCCTAATGGACAACTCCCTAACCCTGGAACCACAAATAAATGCAACAGTGAAGAAATGCTTTTTCCTCCTCCACACGACAAGAAGAATTCTACCTTTCCTCTCCTTCACACACAAAACACTCACTATCGTCACCCTCATGTCAAAAATCGACTATGCAAACAGCCTCTTCCTCGGAATACCAGAATACCTCCTGAAGAAACTGCAACGGATCCAAAATGCAGCAGCAAGACTGCTCCTCAAACTATCCAGAAGAGACCACATCACTCCAGCCCTAAAAACACTACACTGGCTCCAAGTAAAACATTGCATCACCTTCAAAACAATGTGTATAGCGCACAGGGCAATCAGCGGACAAGGAGCAGAATTCCTACAAAAGAAAATTAGTCTACAAACCAACGAGACCCCTCCGATCAAGCAACGAAATCCACCTGGAACTCAAACCATACCTTAAGAAAAAACTTGGAGGCACCTCCTTCTACCACTTAGCCGCAAAAATCTGGAACAACATCCCAAAAGAAATGAGTAACACTGAAGATCACCTAAAATTCAGGAAATCGCTAAAAACCTGGCTCTTCAACACCACAAACTAAATCTGGAAACCAAACCAGACTAAACCGGAAAGGACACAGACATCCCCGACCCGAGAGGGTAACTCCCACGGCACCTGGACGGGTGACACCGGATAGACTGGAACACAGGCGGCACGCACGGAGACTGAGTCAACTACCCCAGACAATCCCACCAACACTTTCTCCCACCACTTAGTTACCGCCAGGTATCACAGTGGTGTGGAATTGTCGAGATATTGGCAATCACCACACTACCTGAGAGGTTGACATTGGCAGGTACACTGGCCACAGGAGTATGAAGGGAGAATAAGGGGAGCTATAAGAGAACATGTTAGAGGTGGGGGCCAGAGGAGTAAGGAACCTGTATGCCAGTTGGACCCAGATCAGGACAGAGCCGCATCAGGGGAGAGTACGCAAGCCGAGCACCTCAATTCAGGATAGAGACGCAAACTAACCAACCCTACTAACAATTTCCCTTTCTGCATACACCTCTCAAACTCCAAACCAAACTCAACCAAAACCTACAGCACAACAAACCGAACAAACTTCACTACATTGCAACAACAAAACAAAAACACACATAGTCTTGCACAACAGTACACGACGACTACCGGCCGCAAACACCCCAAGCCCAGCCAACGGACCCACCTGGCTGAGGCCGCCAACAGCACATCACTGCTGTCTTGCACTTTTCCTGCTTCCTCCCACTAACTCAACCTCCCCTCCTCTTTCAGAGCCGCCAGAGCGCTAGGGGACCACTCCGGTGGTGGTAGTGCGTGGTACAAATGTCCTTTAACATTAACATGATCTCTCCAACCCAAAAGACTTCTGCAGATCTATTGAACTGGCACAGTTCATTAACCAACTCTTCGAGGGGATTGTGTCCTCTGACGTATTCCACATCTATGACGGGTAATGTCCACAGCTGTGCTGCTTCGGCAAATTTTCGGCCGATGGCGTCCTGCCTTGATCCCCTGACCCTCGAGGGTCGACGTCACCGGGTGTTATATATAGGACGCATGGCGCCCGTAGCCTCCGTTCCATTTTTTCCGCAAATGTGTTTGCTCGGAATCTCGGTGCGCTCGATTCTTCTTTCGCGTATGTCTTCGTCTTCCTCTACTACCCCGAAGTCGGGACTGCGGTTCAAAGATGTCATCACGGACCCGCACGACATCTGCCTCTGGTGCCTCGGCGAAAGCCACGCCACCGACGACTGCCAGTCTCTGACGTCTAAAGCCTTGCAGGAACGTAAGGGGAAACTGAAGGTAGGATGTCTAAGCCCCGTAAGTCGAGGTCTGCTGGGCTTTCGACCGATGATTCGAGGGGAGACTCTGCGAAAGTCCAGGGGGTCTCGGTCTAGGAGTGGGTCCCGCCATTCCTCTGCCTCGTTGAGACATTCTAGGAAGCGCCATCATTGGTAGCCTTCCCCGTCCTCGTCGGAGGAGGACTCCGCGAGACGGTTAACTTGTCCCACCAAGTATTCATCGCCGGCCAAATGGGATGCATTCCGCCAGCAGATGTTGGCGATTTTCAAATCGCAAGGCACAGTTCCGGCCGTGCCTTCGAAAGGAGCCGGTGGGGCATGGGCTAGGTCCACCACTCGCACGCCTTCGGGCTCGGGCGGTCGTGGCGATCGGGAGCCGCCAAGGTCCCGCTCGAACAAGGGAGATCACCATAGTTGTGCCAGATCCAAGTCCCGGTCCTCGACGCCATCGAGACCGTCGGAGCCTGTGAGGCCTTCCAAGAAGGCGTCAACGCCATTGACGCCGTGTCCGTCGAGGGGCTCTCTCGAGGCTCAGTCCTCGAAGTCGTTGATGCCATCGGCACCTCGGTCGACGCCGATTCCCTCGGCGCCCTCAACGCCAGTTGTGGGGAGGTTGCTGGAAGTGCCCCTGAGGGCTGTGGATCCTCTGCAGAAGGCTCGCAGGAAGTCTGTGAGGCCTGTTTTTGAGCCCTATTCTGTTCCTCCTCCTAGATTGGAGTTTTTCCAACCTTTACAGGATATTTCAGAGGTTGAGGAAATATCTGATGAAGAGATGGCCTTGCCTGTGCCTCCTAATGTCCCTGATGACCTTTTGTCTGGGCATAGTCAGATGGAGGAACTAGTCAGGCATTGCATGACGCTAGTGGCCTTGACGCCTCTCCGGAGGTGGAGTTTGGCCGACCGGAGCCTGGGGCGCATGCGGATTCCTCCTATCGGCGTCTCATGTCAAGGTTGACAGAGTACTTGGGGTGGTCTGCTCACCTGTTCAGTATGCTCAGGATGATTTGACGGACATCCTGGATCAGGGTCAGCCCACTGACCCGGTGTTGCCGTTTCACATGGATTTGCAAAAGAGGGTGGCAGCGGCTTGGACTGCTCCCGAGTCTCTACTGGTAGTTAATAAGTTGCTTCCGAAGAAATACCGCCCTTTCAGTAGTGACCCCTGCTACTTATTGACGCACCCTACTCCGGAGAGTTTGGTGGTGCAGGCGGCTACGGCCACCTCGAAGCAGGCTGCATACCCTACCATCCCTCCTGATAGGGATGATAAGCACTTTGATGGTTGGGCGAAGAAGGTATTTTCAGCTCAGGGTATGGCGTTGAAGTCTGCCAACTCCACTTGTGCCTTAGCGAGATTTACACACACTCTGTGGAACTGTGCGTCTTTGATGGCTGAGCATATTCCCGAAGGGGAAGAAAGGGATGGTTTTCTAGCCCTCGTGCAAGACGGCAAGGATGCCATGTGCAAATCCCTTCAGCTGGTCCATGGCTGCGAGCACCGTGATACGCAGGTTTGCGTGGTTGGGGAAGTCTGGGTTTGCTCCTGATGTGCAATCCCGTCTTCTGAACATGCCCTTTGATGGTGTTCATCTGTTTGGCAGCAAGGCTGACGAGAGCCTTGAGAGGTTGCAGACCTCCAAAGCTGCAGCAAAGTCTTTGAGCGCTGCAGTACGTAAACCTCTGCCTTTTCGTCCTAGGGGACAGCAATAGAGGGGAGGTTCCTTTTGGTACTACTCTTCCTTTGGTAGATCTAGAGGAGCTGCCAGTCAAAGGGGCCACCATAGCAGTACCCGAGGTGGAAAGCAAGGTACTCGGGGTGCCAAAGCCGCTCGGGCAGTTGCCTCTTTGCCCTCGGGCACTGCTGCAGCCGCGTCCGCTCAGTCATGAGGCCATGTCCCATGGTTCGCCGGTTTGGGGGCAGACTTGCGCAGCATATTGGAGAATGGCGGGCCATTACTTCCGATGTGTGGGTTCTGGAGATCATAGCCCACGGGTACTGTCTTCCCTTCCAGCAGAGGCCTCACGACAATCCACCGGGGAAGCTCTCTTTGAAGCGTCCGGATCCGCTCCTTGCACAGGAAATCCTATCCCTGCTGGAGAAAGGCGCCATAGAACTGGTGCTTGTAGCGTAGAGGAACAAGGGATGTATTCCCCCTTTTTTTTTTGATTCTGAAAAAGGACGGGGGATTGAGACCCATCATGGACATGAGTTGGTTGAACAAGCTCCTCAGGAAGGACAAGTTCAAGATGGTAACTCTTCCTCAAGTCCTACAGGCCTTTCAACTTCAGGATTGGTTGGTGTCTCTAGACCTCAAGGATGCTTACTTTCATGTGCCGATTCATCCCAAGCACAGGAAGTACCTGAGGTTCGCGTTTGGCGACTCGCATTTTCAGTTTCGTGTCCTGCCGTTCGGATTGACCTCCACCTGAGGGTCTTCACCAAGCTGATGGTGGTGGTCGCAGCGTATCTCAAGAAAGCGGGGGGATTCACGTCTACCCCTACCTGAATGATTGGTTGATCAGGGCGCGCTCTCCCTAGCAAGCCCTGGATCATCTGTCCGTCTCCTGCCACTCCCTTCACAAGCTGGGCTTCTCCCTCAATTTAAAGAAGTTACATTTGACACCTTCCCAGCGGCTCCAATACATCGGAGCAGTGTTTGACATATCCCTGGTGCAGTGTTCCCCTCCCCCAGGTGAGGGCTCATCACATTCTGCAGATGGTGGACAAGTTTCAATGTGCCCAGAGTCTCCTGGCGTTTGAATTCTTGAGGTTGCTTGGCCTCATGGCATCCTGCACTTTCTTGGTGCCAGAGGCCAGGCTGCAGATGAGATCCCTGCAGTGGGCTCTCAATATGCAGTAGTCGCAGTTTTCCGGCAGGAGGTTGGATCCCGTTCAGATTCCGGCCTCAGTCGTCCAGGATCTGCTATGGTGGGCCGACGAAGGCAATCTGATGAAGGGAGCACCGTTTTGGCAACCATGGCCAGAGGTGACGATCGTGACGGGCGCATCCCTCACAGGATGGGGTGCTCATGCCGACGAGTTGCCAGCCAGCGGCCGTTGGTCTCCGTCGGAGTGCAGTCTCCACATAAATCTGTTAGAGCTGAGGGCCGTGAAGGCCCTGAAGGCTTTTCTGCCATCTGTGTGGGGAAAAAATGTCCTGAATATGGCGGACAATACAGTGGCCATGCACTACCTCAAAAAGGGGGGGGGGGCAGGGTCACTCCCTTTGTGCAGGGAGGCGATGCAGCTCTGGTTCTGGGCCATCCAGCAGGAAATTTCGATCTCGGTAGTTCATCTGGCCGGAGACAAAAACGCGGCGGCGGATGCTCTGAGCAGGCAGAGCATGGTCTCTCACGAGTGGGAGCTGGTTCAGGAAGTTCTTTTGGAGATCTTCACCCTTTGGGGAACCCCAAGAGTGGATCTCTTTGCCACTAGCGTCAACCGGAAGTGTGAGAGATTCTACTCGCGGGAATTTCCCACAAGAGGAGCCTTAGGGGACTTGTTCGTAGTGGAATGGTCCTTCCCACTGCTGTATGTGTTTCCTCCAGTCCCCGTCATTCTGCGAGTGTTGCAGATGTTACAGAGGTTCGGTTCCCGAATGATCCTCATTGCTCCGGCATGGGCCAGGGGAGCGTGGTACCTGGACCTTCTGGAGATGTCCATCTGTCCTCTACGCCGTCTTCCCTACCGAGACGATCTGCTCTCACGGGAGAGGGTTCGGGTTCTCCATCCAGAGGTCAAGTCTCTCAGCCTTCATGCTTGGTATCTGAAAGGTTGAGATATTAGGATTGGGACCTCCCTGAAGACGTGTTGGAGGTGTTGTTTTCGGCCAGAAGGCCCGCAACAAAATCCCTGTACCGTTGCCTTTGGAGAAAGTTCTGTGACTGGTGCAGGGAACAGAATGTGGATCCTTTCCAATGTTCCATTCCTTTGGTTTTGTCTTTTTTGCTTTATTTTGCTCCAAGGGCCTGCAAGTGGGTACCATTAAGGGTTACCTGGCAGCGCTGTCCATATTTAAGCGCTCGTCTGAGGAATGTTCTTAGTTTAAGATTCCTTTGATTTCCCAGTTTCTAAAAGGGCCAACTAATGTTTTTCCACCATCGCCTTTCCAGGTGCCGGGATGGGATTTGAATTTGGTTTTAAAGTTCCTAATGGGAGCTCCGTTTGAGCCCTTAGATTCTTGTCCATTGAGACTGTTGTCCTTTAAAGCTGTTTTTAGTTGCGGTCACTTCCGCACGCAGAGAGTGAATTGCAGGCACTTTCCGCCAAGCCACCCTTTACTGTCTTCCATAAGGATAGGGTTGTGCTGCGGGTGCGGCCTTCTTTTCTTCCGAAGGTTGTGTCGGACTTCCATTTGAGCCAGAAGGTGATTCTTCCGGCATGTTATCCTCCTCCACATGCTGGTAAGGAAGAGGAGAGGCTCCATAGGTTGGATCCTAGGAGAGCTTTGAGTTTCTATCTCTCGCGGATGTCACGGGTCAGTGGACTATTGGCTCTTTGTTGGTTATGCTGGAAGGCGCTTGGGTCAGGCTGTTTCTAAACAGACCTTATCCAGATGGATCATTTTGACGATCTGACTGTTACCGGTTGGCGGGAAAGGACCCTCCAGAAGGCTTACAGGCTCACTCTACCAGGGGTGTGGCTGCCTCCACTGCTCTGCAGAGGGGCGTTTCTATTCGCATTATTTGAGAAGCAGCCACATGGCCCTCAGTACATACTTTTGTGAAACATTTTTCCCTGGACACCATCCATGGTCAGGATTTGGCTTTTGCTAAGGCAGTCCTTTATTCAGCCATTTGATTGATTGGGCATTCTAAATTTGTACATTCTTTTCCCACCTCCATTATTTGGTACTGCTTTGGGAGTCTGTCATAGATGTGGAATACGTCGGAGGACACAATCCCCTCGAAGAACAAGTTACTTACCATATCTCGGAATGTTTTTTCGATGGGATGTTCCTCCGTTGTATTCCACGTCACCCTCCCAACCTGCCCCTCTGCTGAATTTCCTTTGCGATTGCAGCTTACGTTTCCGCAAGGCTATCTGCAGTCATACTGGCAGGTGATTGGTGCTACAAGTTCTGGGGAAAAAACTACAACTATGGCTACAGGCGCCGTGCGTCCTATATATAATATCCGGTGATGTCGACCCTCGACGGAGGCCCTCGAAGGAAAGCGGATTGTCTCCATCGAAGCAGGACGCCCTCTGCCGAAAATGTTCCAAAGCAGCACAGCTGTGGACATTACCTGTCATAGATGTAGAATACGTCGGAGGAACATCCCATCGAAAGAACGTTACCAGATATGGTAAGTAACTTGTTCATCTAAGGACACTACCGGCACTATATTTAATACTCAATTTCTGGTGCCCACTCAAAATCAGACTCATAACAAAATGCACCTCCACCATAACTGATCACACATATAGGCCTCCACTGGCAATATGCCCTTAACAGCCACGTCTACTGCGGCTGCCTCCTTAATCAAAGTTGCCCTCATCAACGCAAGATTGCTCCTGGCTCATGCACTGGATATTGCAGACCTATTTGTGACTAATGACCTGGATCTCTTAGCAATTTCAGAAACCTGGCTCCACTCAACAGACGGTCCAGCCCTCTCACTAGCCATTCCTGAAAACTACACTATTCTCAGAAAGGACAGAGAAGCCTATAGAGGTGGAGAAATTACCTTCATTGCAACAAACCAGTTTGGACTAAGAGTACTCTCCAACCATTCCCTTCAGGAGAACTGCTGTCCATCAAACTACCTCTCACGGCCTCTCGCTCTTTGACTATTCACCTCATTTACAGACCACCAGGTCCTATCTCCTCATTTGAGGAAGATATCTCATCGCCTTACATGGAACACCAAACTAGGCTCCCACCTTATGACGCTAGGAGACCTAAATCTGGGCTTTAATGACACTGACAACCATGCTTCAACCTTGGGCTGTACTATCCCAGAACTGGGTTTCTTGCACCGAATAACAAACCCTATCCATAACAAACCCTATCCATAACAAAGGTAAATCTATGGACTGGATAGTAGACCTAAACTGCGACACTATGATTCTTTCCAACACACCCTGTGACCACCACGTTATCGCCTTCACTCTCCAGGACTATCCTCGCCTACATTCTGGCGTTATCCAAGCCCCATCAGCACTCACTAGAAACCAACGGAACATTACAGTTGATAGACTACTGCCCTTATTGCATTCTATAACCAACTATCTGAACCACGCCAACATGGACCCTTCGTCATTGGTAGAGCTGTATAATCTAACCTTACTTAAGGCTGTAGATAAAGGAGCACCTTTAAAAATATGCAAAGCAAAGCCGCGTGGAAATCTCAACACCTGGTACACTAACAACCTCAAATCCTTGCGTAGTATAAAAAGAACATCAGAAGCGAATTGGAAAAGAAACCCAACGGCCGTGAACAAAGAGATGTTCTCCACTGCCTCTAACAATTATAAAGCTACCATCCTCCAAACTAAAAGTACTACATACAACAATAGAATTACAAGTGCTAATCCAGGGACAAAACAATTGTTCACCATCTTCCGGGCACTAGAATCCCCTGTCTCACCCCAAGAATCTTGCACTAAAAATTCTACTTGGTGCACTAACGTTCAAAAAGCCTTGTTGGACAAAATTCCACTCCTACAAACAAAATTTGAAACAAAGAAATGTAGTTTGCCGCTGGATACCCATCTCGCAGAGCTGAGGGACTGCCCCACTAAACCCTTTGGGCCTTTTGAGCTTGCCTCTGTTTCTGCTATGGAAGTAAACAAAATAATCTTGAGTCTTAAACCATCCAGATTTCAAGGCGACATCTGTCCAGCTTCAGTCAGCAAAGAGGCGGTGGATGAGCTTGCTCCCTTCATAACGTCCATAATAAACACCTCCTTTGAAACGAGCATTGTCCCAACCGACTTGAAAGAAGCCTAGGTCCTCCCATTACTCAGAAAAACCTACCTTGGACCCCAACATCCCAACCAACTATCGACCAATAACTGTACTATTCCTACTTAAAATACTAGACAGAGCCGCGTACCTGCAAATTCAACGTCTCTTAGAATCCAACAATCTCTTGGGCCTTCGACAATCAGGCTTCAGACCAGGTCATGGTACCGAATCAGCTCTTATGGATTTGAAGATGCAAATGGATGATCTAAAAGACAATGGCAACCTAGTGCTCCTCCTTCTACTTGACCTATCGGCGGCTTTTGACTTGGTCAATCATAAAGTCCTTTGCAAACACTTGACCACGGCAACCCACTTCTCCACAAAGGCCTCTCTATGGATACAGTCCTTCCTCTCGGACCGAACAATGAGGGTATCCGCCCCGTCTGCTGAACCCGCCCCAGTATCTTGTGGAGTACCGCAGGGCTCCTCTGTCCCCCACACTTAAAAACCTCTAAGCCTATTTTTTGACCACTTGGACGAAACTGGGTGTCACCTACACAAACTATGCGGGTGACACCCAAATCCTCATTCCCATTACAGGCTCCTATGAAACTGACTCCAAACTACTTAACGAAATATACCAAACTGTACAAGCGTGGATGGCTACCCACGGACGATGTATTAAAGACAAAAAAACAGTTACTCCTTATTGGATCCCAGAACAAACTAAACAATTTAAATGACCAATTAAAATCCTTTTAACATTGACAGCACCAATATCAACATTTGAAAAGAACTGAAAACTTTAGGTATATACCTTGACTCGGCTCTCACCCTTAATAGACAAGTTAATGCAACTGCAGCAGCCTTTTCCTCAAAACTAATAAATGCCTGTAGATTGTTTCTCTCTTCAGACAGCTGCATTACCTTGGCCAGATCCCTTATTTTATCTAGCCTTGACTATGGTAATGCCTTGTATGTAGGACCGAATAGCCGTAATGTCAAAAAAGTGCAAGTGCTGCTAGATAATGCCTTAAGATCTACACTCCATATACCGAGAGCCTACCACATAACGTCAGTAAGAAGAAACGTCCACTGGCTTCCCTGTCCAGGATAGAATTGCCTTCAAAACACTATCATTGACACACAAGTGTCTCTCAAATACAGCCCCAAATACCCAGCTAATAAATTGATAAAAAATCAAACCGATAGAACTACCTGGTCTATTCACGCACACTTACTAAAGATCCCTAGATTGAAACTTCAAAAAACAGGGGGGGTAACAGTTTCCCGGCACTAGCAGCTAAATTTTGGAACTCTATGCCCTCAGTTCTAAGAGAAAACCTGGCTTTTTGCACATGAGCGGTAATGTGGCCCTTGTGTTTTGAATTGTACCTGCACTATCATGATATGCTACTGTTAGGAATGTCTCCATTGTACACCAATGTATTGTTATGTCTGTTTTTTTCTGCAACTACAGTGTAATCTCTTAAGGAATGCGCCCAGATACCTTTGGGTTAGGTGCGCACTACAAAAGAATAAATAGTGTATTGGAGCTTGGTGCCTGGTTGGAAAGGTTGGCTTATGATGCAGAGAAAAATGAGCACTACATGCAGATAATAACAGAGCAAAAACATTCGAACAGTTTTGACATAAAAATAAGAGATGCAAAGAGGGAATTGAGGTGAACAATAAGGACTATAAAAAGAGAAAATATCTAATATGATCATAAGTGCAAATATAAGAAGGGCCAAAAGGCAGTACAAGTGCTGGTTAAAAGGATGGAGGAGGACTACCTTAAATGTGCAATGGCAACATATGTTCACAGTGCACTGTGGCGGTAATGTGATAAAAATCGGGCAAATATTGAGCAAGGCTAAAGGGGACAATAGAGGTGCGATGATGAACCCAATACCAGAAGGGACATGGAGGGAGCACATAAAGGCCAAATATGTACCTGATAAAGATGAAATAGTCAGTGCCAAATACGAGGGGAAGTGGATGAGGCCACCTACTGATTTGGAGATAAAGGATGCCGTTGAGGCTGAAGGGGTCCTGAGCTCCCGGACCGAATGGTCTTGCGAATGAAGTATTGAAGGCTGAACTGATGATGTGGGCTGGGTGCTAAAAATATTGTTTGACAAAGTTTGCAGAAATAAAATGGTTCCAGCTACCTGGCAACAGGCAATGTTGGTCCCTGTCCATAAAAAGGGAGACAGGGAGAACCCATTGAATTATAGGCTACTATCCCTATTAGATGTAACTGGTAAACTCGGACAGGATTTCGACCACGCTCAGCGACTACTCATATCAGGCTTTTAGTCGCTTTGTAGAGGCCTAAAAAAAACTACACACATGGGGCTGCCCGGCGGGTTTGCTCGATATGGTGATACAACTTTATACCAATAACGCAGCTCAAGTACGTATGAACAATACAGGGCTGGTGACGTCCCCCATGGAAATAAAGGAGTCTGGCAAGGCTGCTCATTTGCACCATTATTGTTTCATTTATATCTGTCCAACCTTTCCCGACGACTACTATTGGTCAAAGACTGCTAAATTAAATTGGGCAATCGTCACATAAGTCTTTTGTATGCAGACGACCTGGTTCTACTAGATTGAAAGATGGAGGGAGTCGAAAATGAATACAAAGACCTGTGAGAGTATGGCACACAAAATGACTTGAAAATAAACCATAAGACAAAGATGATGATTGTGGTGATGAAAGGAAAAATAAATGGGGTAAATATTTGGGCAGACAAAGAGCGCTCATTAGATTACGTAGATAGCTACCCTTACCTGGGACTCGATATGAGGGCCCACGCGGATTATAGCACCATTCTAGAAGGGAAAAAAAGAAAGGCCAAACAACTGACAGGGGTAATTTAATAAGTCTGCGAAACATACGGCAGGGTATTCTATTGACGGGGTGCTTAAACTCTATAAACAGAGCTTTATACCTGTATGGTTTGGGTTAGCAATTACTATTAGGGATTTAGATTGGCTAAATGTCATTGAAGTCTTTTTTTGGAGGAAATTATTACAGCTGCCCCAGTCTACCTGCATGGCTTACATCCGACTGGAATTGGGTATACTCTCCTTGAAGAGCCATCTGCTTCTTCACAGAGGATTGTTCTATATCAAATCCCGATCAAATCCAAAATGCCCACTACTACACTTGGTTGGAACAATTTGATAGCTGGGTTGCCCGAACGTATGCAGAGCTGAATGAGGAAAGCTTCACTAGCATTGGGTGGATGCCAGATTTTGCACGTGGCACACGTTTATTTTATTTGTATTGCGCACCAGACCCCATGATATCTTGAGAATATTGTATAAAATTAAGATCGAGAAGTGGAATTGGGTCAATATTTTTGCCCACCTGGAGACATTAAAACAGTATAAATATGTAAACAAGGTGAGACATACATACCTCAAACAGCACATATATCTGATTCAGTGCCCTAGTCCAGCACTTTGCCACTTTATATTACAGCTACGGGTTAATCAACTACTGCTACTAGCCCTGAAAAGGGGCCTGGGCTAAAGTTCCTACAGGGCAAAGAAAGTCAAATCTGTGGGTCTCAAGAAAATGTGGAAACCCCTCGGCATGTACTGACATTATGTCACAAGATGGGCCCTTTTTGTAAGAAGGTTTGATGCTATTAAAACGGATGAATTTTGGGACTTTTGCCTAAATATCGAATTGGAAAAGGTACATATGACACTACACCAGGTGTGGAAGTCGATATGACTACACTTAGTCATATGTAATAAGAAAGACACTAAAAAAATCAATAATGGAGATAGGCAAAGTACCATAAAATATGAATTAAGGTGCCGTAAATTTAAAACAGAAAGTAGTCAAAGTGAGATGAGCCACATGTAGTAATCCGCAGAAACTGGTTGAGTGGTGATATTATTACCGTAGAGAGTTTGGTGATGGGACAAACATTTTAGTATTTTGTTTTAAGAAAAGTTTTAAAGAAACTAGAAGTAATTTTAGTAGATCTGAGTTCTTACACCTGATCTGTGTAGAACGCAGAACTAAGATACATGTATTTGTAAAAACAAATCATTTTTAGGCTATATGCTTTAGATCTTGTTATGGGTATATGTTTTTGTTTTGCCTGCCTTGCTGCTGTCATGTGCCTCGTGTTCTACAAGCTAACTAATAGTCCCTCATAGTACTAATTGTTGCTTTGGGATTTGGGAGTAAGGCTATGAAGTTATGCTTTGGTATATGTGAGCATTTGTTTAAGTATATTTGCTTATGTATATATTCTTGTTTTATATTTTGTAAAGGTGCTTGATGAACTAAAACAAATAATAATTACCTCCACCAGACAGCGTATGGAACTGTGGACACAGATCAAAGCCCAAAATCACATCAACCTTTTAGAGCTACTAGCAGTACTCCAAACCCTACACGCCTTTCAGGTGCATCTAACAGGGCAAACAGGAAAAGTCCTTGCACATAGCACCACTGCCATGTTTTACATAAACGAGCAGGGAGGCACACACTCCAAGTCTATCCAGGCTAGCCCAGAAAATGTGCCAGTGGGCACTCAAGCGGAACATGTTCCTAGTACCCTATCCAGTGGAACTCAATTCTCTAGCGAACTCTTTCAGCAGAGATCTCCTACCTGAAGAACAGAAGTGGAAACTCAACGGAGGGATTTTAGACTATCTTTTCCCTCTGGGGCGATCCTCCTTTAGACTAATTCGTCACAAGCTAAAATGCACAATGCCAAGACTTCACATCCAGGTCTCCCCAACCCAGATACAAGGGTTACGCCCTATGGATAAGCTGGTCAGGAAATTTGCTTACGCTTTTCCACGGACACTGCTCCTCAGCAGAATAATGCACAAAATGCACCAGGAACAAGCAACTCTAATCCTGGTTGCTCCAATGTGGGCAAGACAACCCTGGTTAACGCATTTGCTCAAACTGGCGATGTGCACCCCAATCAAGCTCCCGTGCCCTATCAACATGCTCACCCAACAAGGGGGGACAACGCTATAACCACATCCTCAATCTATGAACTTGCCAGCTTGGCTCCTGAAGTCATAGAGTTTGGTAATTTAAAACTACCTCAAAGCTGTATGGAAATCCTCAAGAAGGCATGTAGGCATAACACCAGACACTGTTACTTTAACAAATGGTAAAGATTTGTAATATGGTGTCAGTCAAAAAATGTAAACCCGATTTAAATGTACTCCATCACACGTTCTTCACTACATGCTCCACTTACTAGACTGGCCTAGTATTCAACTCCATCAATGTTCACCTAGATGCTCTATCGCATATTCCACTACTCAAAACAAGGTGTCCTGGTGGAAAGTCCCTGTTAAGGCTTTCATGGAGGGATTAAAGAGACTTTGGCAAAGCCCCCCCCATCTGCCCCCCCCCCCCCCAATTTCCAACCCGCTCCAGGGTGGGATCTCAATGTGGTACTCTCAAAGCTCATAGGTCCTCCCTTTGAGCCTATGCACAAATTCATCATTAAGCATTTAACATACAGAACAGCTTTTCTGGTGGCCATCACCTCCATAAGAATTCAGTGAGCTACAAGCTTTGTCAGTTCAAGACCCTTTCTTTGTTATCCACAAAGACAAGTTAGTACTAAGAACACACCCTAGGTTTTCACCGAAGTTCATATCCAAGTTCCATATTAACCAATCCATTGAACTACCCGCTTTCTTTCAAAATCATTCAAGCTCAGCTGAGAAGAACCTCCATATCCTAGATGTAAGGAGGGCGGTTCTTTACTATGTAAACAAGACAAAACCGCAAAGAAAAAGAGACCAACTATTTGTCTACATAGCACCTGGCAGGGAAGGTGATCATGTTTCTAAAAACGCCATTTCCAGACGGATAGTGAAATGCATAAAGCTCTGCCTTTCACACCAAGAGCTCACTCTACCAGGGGTGCAGGAGCTACCTTGGCCTTTATTGTAAACGTCCCTCTGGACGCCATTTGCAAAGGAGCTACATGGAGCTAGACATACTTTTACTCAGCATTACTGCATTGACACACATTCCGAAGCAGATTCACAGGTGGGACAAGTGGTGCTTGAACATCTATTTGTCGCTGTACCATCTCGCAACCCACCACCTTCTCCAGACCACTGCTCGCTAGTGTATGCATAGCATGTAATCTAAGCAGATCCACAAGCCTCAGAAGAGATGCATTACTCACCATAAACGTATTTCTGATGCTTGTATCTGCTTAGATTCACATGCTCCCACCCTTCCTCCCTGTGGAGTAGAAGGTGCACAGATATGTTCTGGCTTTATCTACTTTATTACATCTGTACTCGTGCTACACTTCATGCTACCTCATGTCAGAACCAAAACAATCTGAGGGTCCTCGATGCGTGAAGGACCATGGGTACAGGAGACGTCGCACTAGGGATAGTATTACCGGCATGCCTTGTCGACATCCATTCTCAAGTTTGGAAAATAAAAAGGTAATACCCTGCGGCTACCACTAGATGTCGGCCTGTGCATAGCATGTCAATCTAAGCAGATACAAGCATCAGAAATACGATTACAGTGAGTAATGTATCATTTTGCTGGAAAGGGTAATTTGAAATGTTGCATTTGATGTACTCCTTCCTTTATGCTTTTGGTAGTTGCCCTTTCCCGCCTCACCCTCTCAAGACCCATCCCCATATTCCAGTTTGGAATTCCACTTTCTCCCTCACTTCATCTAGAACTAACCCTGCTCCACGTTTGTTTTCCTTTCAAAATGCTCCTTCCCAATTGTGAGGTTACTGAATTGCATTTTTGGTTTTAAGGGAGTTTTGCTCTTTTTCTCTATCACTTATGTATTCCTATTTCATTCTTTGGCACATGAAACTGTTTTTTTGCTATGAAAGCTGGCTGCCGTGTTTTGTCCTGTCCTGTTTTGGCAAATTAATTGAATGTTGCTCTGTGGCAAGGCTGGCTAGCACTTTGAAGCAGCAAGAGGGGGTAATAGATAGGTATCCAATAAACCAAATGCCAAAGATCCTTGTTAGCAGTACTTAGTTCACGAAAAAAGCCTTCATTCCCTGAGTATACCTGCAAATTATGTTTGTAAGAAACTCCACCCTGTTAGAACAAACATATCCATGTTCCCTTCTTTTAACAGGACAGGACAAGGTAACTGCAGCACAGTCCAGTGTAGACGAACCTGGATTATGCAGATTCTCCCAGAAAAACCCAACCACAAAGAGGATTCCTTCTTTACACCACTATAACCAGCCCCATAAAGTTCTTAGTATGCCCCAAGCACTACCAGGGAACCAAGTGCAGGGTTTTGCCCCAAGGGGAGCAACACTACAAAGGCCATCCTCATTTGAAAGTGCTCACACTTCCACTCAACTTTCCAGTCTATAGAACCTGGCTGTTTGTGTACTGAGGAAGTGAGAGGAAGGGATTTGCTCTCCTGTGCATGATTTCAACATGCACAGGGTCACAATGAGACCTTTGCACAGTGCCCAGCTTAAAAATCTGATGACGTCTGAGCCAGAGACTGCCTGACTGTCACTACATATAGGAGGACTGACACTGGGCCAACTAATTTTCAACCAT
This sequence comes from Ambystoma mexicanum, assembly GCF_040938575.1. Taxonomy (NCBI): domain Eukaryota; kingdom Metazoa; phylum Chordata; class Amphibia; order Caudata; family Ambystomatidae; genus Ambystoma; species Ambystoma mexicanum. Next base: position 1,268,099,319 of record NC_090932.1, read on the forward strand.
GCCTGTCTCATCCACTTTCTCTTGGCCAATAGGGTTGACAGTCCCACAATTACTATTCTGGAGTTTTTGTGGGGAGAAATTGAACGTACTCCCAGCCAAAGAAAGAGGACCCACTTCAAAAGGTAATTTGAGCACTTCTTGATGCTATCGTGCAGATGGACATGACACTCAAATTTGCAATATTCCGTTTTAAACTGGCTGTCGAGTAAATTTTTCCTCCTTTACAAGGACCTTTGAACGCACTCAAACTTTCTCCACAATTCTTTCACATTTCAGGCTTATTGGAACATGATGCACCAACAATTTCATACACCTCACCCCCTCTCTATTGTACCTGTTAGTTTGAAATTCCCTGCTAGACCTTATTTGTTACCCCTTTTTTCTCCTCCCCACCTTTTCTCCCTGTTAAATTTCCTCAGATTACGGTCTGGCAACACCTGATGGGGGAGCAGCATGTCACTTTTAGAGAAGCCTAGGCTCTCAGACTACTATGATGGCAATTTGGTGCAGTATTAAAACTTTGTAACATCCAGACAAAAAAAGACATTTGTCGAAATAAAAAAAATTGAAATGGTCGCTCTTTGTTCAGGGAGTTGTGAAAATGGTACATTCAAATTTTTGACATACAACCAATCCTGACTTTTATTAAAATGGTTTCTAGGCGTACAAGCTGCCAGATGCCTTTTGTTCTTGTCTGTGTACCTGTTGTGAAGCCAATTCACGTGTTTCATGCCCATTCTCTCCACTTTGGTACTGAAGATTGTCCTGGCACTATGGGCATGAAGACTGCTCGGAGGGTACATAGAGCAGCTTGTCCAGTAAACTGAGCTGTTTTCCCAAAGCTATTTGGGTGTCTCCCTGCTGCCACTGTGTCTTAAAACTTTGTACAAACAAAGTCTGTCTTAATCATGTGACACATGCAGCTCACTGAACAGGATCCTTGAGTTGTGCAGCAAATGCACCCTGACAATACTTTCAGACTATCAAACAAGTCCACCCTCCTGAAGGCCAGGCTTGCAGAAGATCTTCGAAAGTGTCGTCTGATCTATAGCAGCCTGACTTGTCCTTCGCACCCCCACCCCCATCTACATTCACCTTTCACGCAGTCTGTCTTGGACCTAAACTCATCTGACCTCCTGAGGGGCAGGCCCAATTTACTATTCTAGAGTTTGCCCCATGGAAAAATGTAAACCGTAATCCCCAAAAAGCGCCACAATTTACCTGGAGGTTTTGAGCACATCTCTAGTTCGTCAAGCTGCCAAACAGTAGGTGTGGCTAATAGCTCCCTATTGCCCATCTAAATTGCTTCACATAGCCAATCCTTTTGATGCCAGTCATGTTTATAACATACCTTACTTTCAGCAATCTCGATCTATGATTAAACTTTGTAGTTCCATGTTAGGGGGAATTTTCAGTGCCTTTTGCTAATTCCCTTTTATCCTGAGGTCCCCAGTACTTTTGCTGGACTCTGGACTTTATTTTTAATCTCCCGAGTGAGTGGAACCTTTGACCACGCACTCATTCTTTTTCTTTGACTGGGAATTTTATTTTACTGCTTTTATGGAGTCTGCTAAACTCCATATGTTTAATACAGGCATCTGTTTTTTGGTTTGACACCCAGCACCCTTTGTGCAGTGTCACTGAGGAGTCCCTTGGACTTCTCTTTAGGTTTATTACATTCTCTCGTGAGAACTATAGTTCTCATGAGTAGTAAGATCAGTTTTATCTTACTTACCTTTTCCTTTGTGGGTCCAGCACACACCACCTTATGTGGGTGCTCGAGGTTACATTGTAACTCCTTATGCCACTACTTCTGTAACTTTGTTCAGGTTACTTACAGGCTGGCTTCTCGGCTGCAGTACAGCACCCTTGAGTGACCATTTTCTCACAATGGCCCGTCTTCTTTTTTGGGGGAGTGAATGAATGGGTTCCAGCATATATGGCGACGATTTTTGGACTACAGCCAGAGTTGACCACTTGAACAAGGAATCCGAAGCAGAAGATGTGAGATGCCAGCAGCTTCTTCAACAACTACGGAAACACTGGTGAAGCCCTGAAGCTGTGCTGACCCAGTTTTCATCTCAACATGTAAGCACCGCGAAGGACAACTTCCTCCCTTAGGCTGGTGGTATCACCTAGCCCCTCTTCATTTTGGACCATCCCCTGACAACCCGCAACTTTCTTGAGCTGCGGAACACCAATACCCAGGTTAATTGGACCATTTGCGAGTGCATCATCTTGCGAAGATCTAATCCGGCTGAAACTTTGTAGGCATCCATTTGGACCTCCAGAGGCAGGAATTCTTCACCAAATGTCTCCTCACAAGAGTTCAGGACTGAGTAATCTGAGAGAATCCAACAGGCGATATTTGTTTCTTCTTGGTGCTAAGAAAAAGGCGCCAAAACCAGAAAGAGCCTCTGAAGTGAGCTGAATCCTTTGCTGCCGACCCCTTATCCTGGGTGCTACCGCAGAGGCCCGTTGCAGGTACCCCCTTTCATCACCCCACGACCAAGGAGCAGGAATCGGTGTCTGCATCGTTGAACCTAGAAGGCGACCAGCTACATTATAATTTTCACTAAGGTACTGTGGAGCTTGGGTTGTACTTATCCTAGGCCATTTTCAGTGCTCCTTTGCTTTGGGATTGCGGTTTTCCTCAATTTGGAGTTGACCTTGACTCCACTGTGCAGGTCTTAAAGCCTGTGTGCTATCAGGAAGGCTCCTCTTGAGCAACTGACAGGTTACTTAACTTTCCTCTGAAGATTTTCATCAGAACTGGTACTGTCGATTTGACTGTGGTTTTGTTGGTTTCTCAAAGGTTCATCTTCTTGAGCCTTCTGTCTTTGGCAATGCTGGTTCCCCCATAAACTTTATTTGTGAACACTTTTTTAGTTGGGAAACAGACTGCTTACATCCCTCTGGGAGAGTGTACTTGTTATTTAACAGTTGCTAGTTGTGTTCTGTCTAACTGTTATTTCCCTCGAAACTCAATTTTGCAAAGGTGATACTTGTAAGTGCTTTTACTACCTTAACTGATGTCACTGTGTGCTGTATACGTAAAGCATATGAAAAGTTACTCGCCTGCATTATTCCTTCTATAACTTGATAACTTGATTATTTGTAATTCAGTGTTATTGTTGCTGCATTTTAGACTTGCTAGTGTGCCTTCTGTATATATAAATACAAATAGAACTGCTCTCCAGCTCGCATAACTCCCTCCTGAGATAAACCTGGTTCCTCAGCCACTCTACCGACTTGTATAGTGCAGGCCCATATTAAGAGTTGAGTCCCTAATACCAAGAGATAAGTTTTATGAAATGTAATACATGTTGGACTTTAGAGTAACCTACCTAACATTCCACACTCATTTAAGCCATCACAAAACATTCATTTCCCCCTTCTAGGTCAACCCATCCCTACATCTTTTGCATTACACCTGCTTGTCCATCCTCTTATCTTCTCCCTACCACTTTTCAGCAAGCATTCTAAGGTCTGGATACCTATGGCTGCAGCACAATTTGCCAACCTGAGATAAGCCGGGCACTATGATACCACTCGGTGGTAATTTGGCACAGTATATAAGCCCTGATACATAACATATAAAGCAAGATTGTTAATCCGTACAGTAGCGTTGGTGAATGTGCTTGTATAAGGTTTCCAAACTGAGCCATCTGGGGCTGCTGATAACATGATGCTTAACAAAATACAAATCGTAATCATGCCATGCCCCCTCGCTGTGTAGTCCACACAATGTTCCTTCCCTCCAAACATTTTCAGCCCACTTAAAGTACGACTCAAACTTTGAGAAAAAGCCTGCTAGAAAATTTTGCTAAACCAACACAAAAAAATGAAGCTTATTTACATTGGTTACGTTAGCCCATTTCTTATAATGCCGTCCGATCACCAGAAGACAAACACAGAAAATCAATGGAAACTTTTTTTTTCAAGCATGAGGTAGACTTCCGTCTACCAGCCAGCTCGGTAGAAATTGGCACAATGCACCTAGGACATTTTGCCTGCTGCAATTATGGTAATGTGAAGACTAATCTCCCCATGTCTACATTTTGGGGCCCTAGTGACTGTTACGCCTCCCTTTTCTACCTTGTTCTTTAAGATCCAGGCTTTGAACAGTGAGTCTGCCAATCTTGTGCCTGAAGACCCCATCTCATCTACCCACAGTGCCTTTTCACAAAAGTCTACATTATGTGTTATTTTACAGGGGTGGGTTTTCTTGGTGGTTTCTGAGTAGTTTGCATGTTATTGTTTCGTTAGGTCTGTTTTTATAGAACATTAATGCAACATATTTTGGAACAATTGTACTGAAGCTGTTTGAGATGCTATTGCTTATCACCTCATGTCCCTTCTGAAGAGTATAGCTGCCCTTCACCCACGTTACCACAAAAGGCGGATTACCTGTCAGGCTGTGTCTGTTTCCACTTGCGTGCACTTATTCAGGGGGTTGTAAGTCTGTAGACACCTTTTCAAGGTGCACATGTTTTCTCTGCAGTTTTAGTCTATATGATTTCGACCAGTTAGGTTTTTTTTTAAACTGGGACCCCCCTCCCCCCATATCCCATCTGTTGCCCGTCCCACCACTACATACACATCAATATATGTAATTGCTCATTCACTTTCGTTGAAATAGACCAATGTGCAAACCTTTAAGAAGGTGTCTACAAATAGACATATTACACTTCAGTGCAGCCGCCATTTCGTCACACTCACAATTCCTTCACCTCCAATGCTTCCTTAAACTAGTAGAGGTTGCCCTGAGTGGCTGTAATTGTGCACTTGTTTTGATGGTCAACTGCCAGGACTTTCCTCAAGTAGACTCTTGCCTCATGTTCCGGCTTTTCGAGAGGCCACAGGGTTTGGTCCGACGGAAACTGCTGCGTGACAAGTCTGTGTACGCAATTGGCTCTCTTCAGGGGATACAACTGACACGCATGTACAGACTGTGTATGTGAAGGCTGAGCACAGGCAGGTTGCCATCTTCCCACATTCACACAATTTCTTACTCCCAGATTACATTTTTACTTGCCAGTGGGTAGAGGCAAGTGGACATTTTGGTGCCCGCTTTCTATATGTGCTGCAGAGTTTGCATGTAAGTGTAGAGGAAAGCCCTAACCTATGGTATAAGGGCAAAGTCTATTCAATATAGTGAGAAAAGCTCACTTAACATGGGGGAAAGAAAATGTGAAAGAGGCAATTGGAACAGTTTTCATCTTTCGAATATCTTAACTTCAAAAAATGAATGGAAACCAATACTCTGTGTTGCCAAGACAGTCTTGCATAGGTTCCGCATCGGCCACAGACTACAATGTGGATATTAAGAGTACATTTGTATATTCAGATTACCTTTAGCAAAAGCCCCGTAATGACTCATTTAAAATAAAAATGTTCAGTAACCTTAAGAACATGATTTAAAACTGGGTAACCCCACAAGACTGAGGTGAGACTGGGGTGGTAGAAGGCTGAAACTAGAAGAACTCACTGAGACGAATGGATTATAAACCTGTACATGGGTTTGCCTTCTCATGGACTCTCTCAAAAGCAGCTGGCAGACTGAGATCAACAAGCAAATGGACTCGCTCACCTGTGATAATCCACCACTTGCAGGGTACCTCCGTGCGCTACATTAAGGGCAAAAACAGTCTGATGGTAACAAAGGTCATTTGCTGAGTGAATTCTGTTTACGTCACAGTAACTTAAAGTGGAAGTGCAAAAACCCATTCAAAATGTGCCTCATTCGTCTCTTCTTCCCGTTCACGGGTGACAATGAAACTGGTTTCTCCTCACACTCGGGCACATTAACAGCTTGCATAGCAGACTGCCTCTGCCATTTGAAATTAGGTGGCTGCTTACTGTTCACCCTATCAAAATCTATTTCATCTTCGGTTCTGCACCAAAACCATTTGGTTACCTCCTATTCAAACCACAGTTTTATTCCCCTCTCAGCATAAAGCCTTGGGAATCATTTCTGCACTGACCAGGATCTCCACATTTCTTAACTCATCTTCCACGTTTGCTTGCAGCTCAACATTGAAGGCAAGCGTCCCCAACCAGCACGATCCTCCCCGCAATGAGAGACAATAAAGGACTCTCACAGAATGGGAATAAGGCCAAGACAGAGTGCAGGTGAGTGTAAATGGGAGTTTATCAATCAGAATAGGGCATGCAAAGAACTCTGCAAACTCCGAGAGCGCTCTGTCTGACAATAGCAAAGACAGGCATATATATTTACAAAACACGTCATCAGAACCTACATACTATAAGGGGCACAAGTTCAATGGGATTGGGTGGCGATGACTAGCTATAGGCGATGCTGCGATGTGGTTGGCCTTGGCTGGAGGACGTCACTGGTCAGCCTGGTGGGTTGGGCTGGGCCTGGCAGGTCAGCTGAGTTCATCCGGGCGGTGTTGTTGTGCCAATGTGGCCAGTGTCGGAGATGAATGTCTTTTCCTGACTTATTTGCCCTAGGCCATGCACACCGCAGTCATTCAGTTATTGCAATATTATCTTCTTTAGTAAATCTTTCAATAGGTTATTCTACAGGTTAATGCAACACAGGAGGAATGCACCTTGTGAGGGGTTTGATGGTGATTCATCAGTGCGTGGTTACCAGTGTCCTGTTGACCGGTACCATAGGTCGAGGGGCTAAGTCTCAGGGCATGGGACGGGCGGTACATGTCTTTCTGTCTTGTTAGAAGTCATTATGAATGGGCTGCTGTATGTTGCCACAGTATTGGGTGTCCTAATTGCACAGGGCCATAAGTCTAAGGTGATCCGGTGGGTTGTGGGGTTTAAGAGGGGGCGCCTGTGGATTTGTGTATTCAGGCGGAGGTTTACTGCTGTGCTGTAAATAATGCAGGTGGCAGGCCGTGGCCTTGGGTGTTGCAGAGGGGACTACAAATCTTTGAAGCGGCTCCAGCCTAGTTGGGGGAGGAGAAGCAGCGCAGCGCGGGCCTCTGTTCTTTTGTTTGGCAGTCTTTGCAGGGTGGGAGGGGGAATGGCCTTGCACATATTCACAAAGGTATCTTCCTCGTGTGTTGCCGACTTTAGGTGAAAACATCATAAACATTTGTACACTCTATAATACTCATTTGAATCACTCGAACATACATTTTAACTTTTGCTAAATGTCTCTCAAATATAGCCAGTCTGAGCACATTATTTGTACACTGTTTTAACAACGACAACATTTAGTTATATGCATATACATTTGCAGTAAGTGAGGTAGTAGTGAGGTTGGTGGAGCACATAGAAAATGACTCGCCACTGTACGTGACGGTAGTGGCACATAAGGGGCTTAGACATACACGCATGACAGGTGCATTCTCGCACGTCCTTCACATGAGCCCTTTGTGTGGTTACATTCGTCTTCCCTTGCACTCTAGCAGCATTAGTTCGGTTATGGCGCGGGACCATGGGGTGTAAGCTTTTCAAGGATACACATAACGAATAGTCCCATGGAACGCTCTTTTATTGTTAGCACCCAACTGCAGTGGTGTGGGTTCTTCATTGCTAATGTCAGGTAAGCATGTATTCTACCATGTTTATACATTTTACAGGTTTCCTTAATAGAAGAAGTTTTTGTGGAGAAATGCACGCTTTGCAAGTAGTCTTGGCATTAATATCTGGAAACTTTTGCTTTTATCCGAGGACCGTTTTGCAGTTCTCTTTTTCACCCAGGCCTCGCTGGCCGGGTCATGCTGGGAGCAGTGATACACTGCGGAAGGTGAAATGTTAGTGTTAGTATCTTACACTAGCTCATGTCCGTCTTGTTCGTGGGAACGGGCTCACAGCAGATCTGCCAGGGAGCTGCGGCCACAGGGATAATTGAAACTCTCTGAGGGTGGGGGCCGCGCTACAGTGTGTTTTCATCTGTTATTTTTGTTCATGTACTTCCCAGCCTCATGGACAATAGACAAAATGGGCCCCCCTTTCTCGTTCCCGCCCCCCTTTGCCCAGTAATCATATAATATTTCGTGTGTTGCTCTCATCTTTTCCTTTTCTTCCTTGACGTTATCTGTCAGTGTGCTTTTTGCTATGGGGGCAGGCTGGCTGGTGGGGGTGTTATATAACCAGGATATAGCGGACGGGTTTCGGTCATTTAAACTGCGAGCATTGTAATTAGATATCTTTTGTGAAGACACTGTGTTATTTTGCATTTCACCTTGTAGCCCTTCATGTTTTGAGATGACAGCATTGGATGGTGTGGTATAATAACCCCATACAAGTTTAGTTCCGTCCCATTCCAAAAAGTCTCCTTCCTTAGTATTTACACTCGTGGTTGCATTGATCACAGTAGTGCTGTTAATCCCTCCCCCCTCGTTCATCTCGATAGAGATGAACATTATGAACCAATATGTGACCAGGCCAAACATTATTGTGAAAAACAATGTAATACACACAGATAATCCACACTCATACGAATATCTGCATCTCTCTGTTAACCACTCTCTAAGTCTAGTAAATCTATCCGTTGCAGGCTGCCCGTTAGATGCCATGGTAGCTCCTGTTTGAGATATAAAAGTGCATTAAGTGCATGAATGTAAACATTTTGTTGGCACTACCAGTGCCAGTATATATTGAAAGGGAACGGAAGCGGGTAGGGTTGTAGGGATGGGGATGCACAGATAAGGGTGTAAACACTTCATAATTTTATCATATCATTAATTACATATACGTTCACAAGTGGAAAACATGTTTTTTTTTTGTAATATAAAAAAAATACAAGTATACTTGTCAGCCATTTTTTCATTCATCTGTATTACTGTCACACACACAAGTTCATATTCAGCTATTCTGCTCGTTAGCATTGTTTGCTGCTGTCTGTGCCTCCTCATCCACCTCTTCCTGCACATTGTTATATGCTTTCCGTACGTCTGTCAAATGCACCCAGTACTTCAGGCCCTTCACTTTAACTGCCGTGGGCGTGCAAAACACTACTTCGTATGGGCCATGGAACCGTGGTGCATTCCACCGACGCACAAAACTCCTGACATAAATGAATTTACCCGGCATCAGCTGTAGCTGTTGTTCAGGCTCCGTAACAGACCCTGTTGTGTTTCCTTCCTCTCGCGTGAAGGGTGGAGAGAGCTGCTTTGATATTGCGCGCGCTGCCCTTGTCAATTTCTTCAAATAGTCTGTAAACTCCTCTCCCAATATCGCTGCGCTTCTGTGTGCATCTGAGTGTTCGCGCAGTGGGGAGTGTGCTGTGTGCATTCGTCTCCCAGTCACGATCTCGTGCGGGGACAAATGGTGGTCCTTGCTTGGCTGATTTCTCAGCTCAAATAGTGCAAGGGGCAAACAGTAAATCCAGTTCTTTTTTAATGAAAAGCATAGTTTTGATAACCTCCCTTTTAACAGTCCGTTCATCTTTTCCACTATGCCATTACTTTGAGGATGATAAATCGAGCACAGTTTATGCTTTATTCCCAACAATGTAGTTACTTCCTTGAAGAGCTTGTTTACAAAGTGAGTGCCGTTGTCCGAGCGAATCACGTCACAAATTCCCCAGCGTGGGAACACTTCCCTCACTAGGAACTTTGCAGCGCTTTTAGCATCAGGTCGTGCACATGGGCCTGCTTCTACCCACCTTGAGAATGGGCATACAACCACGATCATGTAACGTGCCCCATTACACCTTTCTCCCATGTCCGCATAGTCGATATGTAGCTCTCTGAATGGCCCAATTGGTTTTGGAATTGTTCCCCGGAGCGTACGTAACGTCATTCCTGAATTGTATATCTGACATGTTGTGCATTCCAGAGTTAATCGAGATATGTGCTCCTGGAGACAGGGCACGAACCATTCTTCCTGTATCTCTGCTGCAATGTGTTGTTTCGTATTGTGTGCTGGGAAGTGTAGTTGTTGAAACGCAATTTCCAATAACTTTACTGGCATTATCACTTTTCCTGAGTTATTTTGTCGCCACAGTAAGTCTGTCGCCGATTTGCTGCACCCTCGTTTTGCCCACATCAATTTTTCATCTGCACTAGCTCCTTCCTGTAATTCTAGTATTTGTGATATAGGCATCATGTTGTAGCCTTCTGGGAGCTCTTCGTTTATCTTGTGCTGCAGCATGTACTCACCTGCTTCATATTTCTGAAAGTAGGAAGCTTCCTTGGCGGCAGCGTCCGCTGCCGCGTTTCCCAAAGACACAACATCTGTGTTGGATGTATGTGCTTGGCACTTCACTATTGCTACTGCTGTGGGATCTTGTAGGGCCTCAATCAACTCCTTCAGCAATTCTGCATGCTGTACTGGAGTTCCATCTGCTCGTCGAAACCCCCCTACGCCCCCATCTTGCTAGACCCCCATGTACTGTTGTCGTCATGTAAACTGAGTCTGTGTATATTGTCACTGCACAACCTTTAGCTGCATGTAGTGCTTCTATGAGTGCAATCAGTTCTGCTTGTGCGGAATAATGTGATGGAAGGCGGTATTGCACTAGTGTCTCATACTCACTGTCTTCTAATCTCACCACTGCCATACCCACATGTTTTTCTCCCTTGTCCATGTCAATTGATGCTGACCCATCTACGAAGTACACTTCCCCCTCGCTCAGAGCATTCTCACACACCACTGTGTCCTACCCTCTTTCTCCTGTGTAAGTTGCACAATCGTGTTCCTGCATGTCCTCTAGTGTGCACGCTTCTGTAATAAATGTTGCTGGGTTCACTGTCTTGCATCTCACCATATGGATATTGGCGCTGGACAATATTATCTCATAGGCGGTTGCCCGCTGTGGTGTCAGTGTGCTTTTTGACCTCTCGTATTGCAAATAATGAATGTTCCACAAACAATGTCACAGGGCATCCCATTACTATTGTGGCACTTTTCTCAATCGCGAACGCGGCTGCAGCTAGTGATTGCTCGCACGCGAAATGCCCTTGCATCACCGCATCTAAAGTGCCACTATAGTAGGCCAAAGGTTTGTGTCCTAGGGACGTCTTCTGTGTCAGTACAGCTGTCATGAGTGTTCCCTTGCAGTGTGAGAACAGGTAAAACTTGCGTCCGTAATCCGGATTTGCGAGCACTGGAGAGCTTGAAATCAACTCTTTTAATGATTTAAAGGAGGCGCTCATTTCTTCTGACCATTCTATTTTTTTGTTCTCCTGTTGTGCCTCCTTGAGCGCCTGTAGTAAGGGTCTGGTGTATGCTGCATAATCTAATATCCATGCTCGTCAATAGTTGCACATTCCCAGGAATTTCTGCATGTCTTTCACTGTTGTGGGTTCTCCTACTGATCTTATTGCTTCTACCCTGTCGGGGATTATTCTTTTTCCATCTTTTGATATTAGCTGTCCTAGGTATAGAACCTCTGTCAGACAGTACTGTAGCTTTACCTTGTCTACTTTGTACCCCTTATTGGCCAATAGAGTCAGGAGTGTTATTGAATCTTTTCTGCATGTTTCTTCGTCTTGTGCACAGACGAGTAAATCGCCAACGTACTGAATGATTGTACTCTCAACTGATAGGTTTCCCAAGTCTTCATGTAATATGCGGTTGAATATGCTCGGGCTCTCACAGTATCCCTGCGGTAATCTGCAATGTTCATATCTCTTTCCCCCTAGTGTGAATGCTGTCAGGTATCTACTCTCTTCAGCCAGGGAGATGGAGAAAAATGCGTTTTTCAAGTCGACCACCGTGAAATGTGATGCCGTTTTTGGGATGCTGCATAGTATTGATGCAGGGTTCGGGACCAAAGGGAACTCTTTCTGAATTACATCATTTAGGGGGCGTAAATCCTGTATCATTCTCCAAGACCCTCCCTTCGCTTTTTTGATTGGGTAAATGCATGTGTTACATGGTGAGTTTGAAGGCACTATGATCCCTTGTGCTAGTAGTGCATTTATTGTCTCTTTTATCCCTTCTTCAGCTTCACGGGACAATGGATACTGTTTCACTCGGGGTAGAATTGCTCCTTGCTTTAATTTTATTATCACAGGTTGTACTCCATGCAACAACCCTACATCATGGGGGCCTGTTGTCCACAAATTATTTGGTACGAGCCTCATGTCATCATCGAAGAATGACGGCGGTGCTCCTACCACTGCCATCAGCTGAACGGGTATTTCCCTGGCTTGAATCAAAATGTCACAGGGCATCGCTATTTCCATTACTATTTCGCCATCCCCCTCTGCATCTGAGAAGAGATCCTCATCTGTTAAGTCTCTTAGGGCGATATTGGCATTTGTACACAGTACTGTATGCCACTCACATCCTTCCATATCTATTCCAATCACAGAAATCCTTTTCGCAGATATCTGTACAGCGTGCAAATCTAATGATACACTGATCCTGGTGCTGTGTCAGGGCACACTATTGGGCGGAAGAGGAACTCCGCTGGAATCCTCCAATCCATTCTTCTCAGCTCTGGAATTATGAGGGCCAATGTCTTTAGTCCTTCGATAAACATTTCCTCATTTTCTGTCAAACCTCGTATTTCTTGTGTGGTTGTGTGAGCCTGTACTACCAACATTACACGTAATGGGCATATTCCGGGTGTTGAACACACTATACCTCTCTCAGTGAAAGATATGGTCATGTTGAGCTTACTCGGGAGATCCCTCCCTAATAAATTTATTGGTGAGTGTTCATAATACAGTAAGGGTGTCTTTACAGTTTTGCCCCCCACTGTTACATCCAATGCTTCTGTGTAAGGAACTTCAATTACAGCCCCAGAGAACCCCTGCGTCTCTAACTTCCGGTTAGATAACGGGAACCGGCCCTCCCTAATACATGATTTCTCCGCTGCCGAATCCACCATGAATATGAACTGCTTGTCTCCTATCTGCGCCCCTACCAATGGTTCCTCTGCTGCATCGTAGGTTGTAGATAGAACTGGACACGCAGTCCTATGCGGGGTGTCTCATTGCCCCCCCTGATTGAAGACGCTCCCTGAAACCACTGACACGCCACTATAGGGGGCTGGTGCGGGGGCCCCATTTGCTGTGGTCGCAAAAGGGTTGCTGGCGTGTACTGCATATTGTCATTGTTTTGTGGGTGGTTCTGTGTTCTATACTGATGCCCCTGTTGTTGCTCATTGTGCCCCTGGCCTGGGTTTCTTTGTTGTTGTTGTCCCATTGGGAGACTATATGGGCTCCCCGGATGGGGATGGCCATAATGTTCTGCCTCTTGGAACCCATTGTTGGGTCTGCTTCTGCACTCCCTAGAGTAATGTCCCCATCTTCCGCAGTTCCAACAACTCCCTTGCGCTCCTCTAGGACCCTGCCATCCATTTCCTCCCATTCCCCCGTACCCCGGTCCACCTCCTCTTCGGCCCCTGTACCCACCTCGTCCCCCTCGAGGGGCCCACTCTTGCCACTGCGGACCTCCGCCTTGCTCCTGCTCGCTCCACTGCCGCTGTCCTGCTCCCGCCCAATTAGTTGCCATCCTTCCTTGTATTGCTACCAGCCCTTCCTCCTCCTCATCTCCCTCCCTGCTGTGTGGGAGCGCGGCTACTGCTGCTGCGACCTTCACCAACTTTGTCTGCACTAGTTTCGCTTCGTCTGCCAATCTTTTCTGCGCCACCTCCTTCTCCCTTTCTTTTATTCTCTTACAGTGGTGCACTATTATGCTTTGAATCTCAGGCCATCCTTTCGCTTCAATACCTGCTATCTTGTCGAGCGCCGTTTGCACCTCTTTTGAGAGCCCTCTTTTTATAATGAAGTAAAATAACGATGTTGATTGATACCAGGGCGTGCCCGTTTCTGCTCTCCACATCTCTTGGACCAGAAAAATGTAATCCATAGCATCTTCCCCGTCATTCATTGTACACTGCATTACTGACTGTAAGTCTGGTGTATCTGGAAACGTTTCCCTCAAAGCATCCCACACCCTTGCACGCACTGTGTTAAAAGAGGCACCATCATGGCGGTCGCGGTCTAATGTTACTCCTGGGAAACCAGCCTTTACCCATACTCTATCAGCTTGATCCCCCAATGCTGATACAAGCAAACTCTTCACATCCCCTATTGCTAGGGGTACCCCGGCAGTGTGTTTCTCAAAGGCGTATATCCACTTGCTCGCCCCTCCCGATAACGGGGGCAATAACTTTAGTAAGTTAGCCTTGTCCATCTGAGCCCAGGGTATATAATTTGGCCTCCCCCCTCCCCTATGTATTAGCGGGAGCTGCAACTTTCCTTTCATTGTGGCGTCTGCACCCGTCTTCACTCCTGATGTTCCCAATGATGCCATTTTCCCCACCCTGTTTCTCAATCGCCCCGTCCAGTCATCGTCCAGTGTTCTCATTGAACATGCACCATCCAACCCTTTGCTTCCCCCTCCCAGTGTCATGCTCAACCTGTCGCTTTCCTCCAAATCGTCCCTTATATCACATAGTAGTTCTTCCCTGTCCCCTATAGGCCTTTCTTCATTGTCAGTACATCCCTCTCTTGTCCCTAGTTCAATTATTCGTGTTGGTTCTTCTTGAATTCTGAACAGTATCTCACCTTTTTTCCACCCGTCCTCAAGTGTTCTACTCTCGCTCGGCGCTCGACGTGTGCTCTAATCTCGCTGCATTAAGTGCTGTTCGCTCACATATGCCTTTTATCCTCGAGAGCTCATCTTTGGCTATTGAGTCTTGACTCCAGATCGTCTGTTAACTTTTCTATGTCCACCCTTGGTGTACTTGCCTGGGCTCGCTCCCTAGTACTCTCGTATGGCGGGGGTGCCGTTGGCCTTTGGGGTGTAGTAGTTGTCGGGGGAGGCACATAAGTGGGGTCACTGTACCCCTCTGCTGGCACAGTCTTGTTTAGTATCGGGTACAAACTTATTACCTCTATTGGTGGCTCTGCATTTGGCAATTCTTTAGCATCTTTCTGTATCATTAGTGGATTGTCGGTAGTAGATGGTAGGTTGGGATTTAATTCTGGTGCTTTAGGCGGTGGTATCTCTTCAAACAGCCTCCAGAGATCTAATATTTCTCTCCTATTATGCAACTGCTTCCCCTTGTATTTCAAACAAATGCATGTGGCTACCATATCTAGGACACTTTTGTCAAATGACCCCCCCCTCGGGCCATATCTGGGGCAACCCCTCTCCCTTCAACTCTGTGATCCATTGGTCATGATATTTCTTAATTCGCTCCGCGTACCCCGGTAGGTTCTTACAAATATGTAATAAGGGTGTTTCTGCCCCCATACTTTGTGCCCTCCTGGTACTTGTGTGTCTCTATGTATCTCAAAATTACAGTGTAAGCGTATCACCATGTGAGTCCTCGTATTCTATGTTTTATTCAATAGTGGGTGCCTTTGTGTTCCTCCCCCTGCCTGTGCACCATAAAAATGGTTGTGCGCAGTCTCTATTCTGTTCTCTTTGGGGGGCACATACAAGAGCAAACCATCAGTGATCTCGACAACGTTAACCCAGAAATCAAAAAGGCACACACTCACTTCACCTTATTACTCTTGTCTTTGTAAAGCTTTGTCCGGCCACACTTACCATGACCACTCAATGGCTATACATTTATGGCCATTTTTTACACACCCATCACACCAAATTATCTCCGGACACATACGATGTGCACACACCTCTCTGTGACACTCTATTCACAGTTCAATTTGCCCTCCCTTTCCTCCCTGGCCGGCTGTCCCTGTCCGTCTTATTCAGATATATGTATGCATATATATATATATATATATATATAAGTTTGATCTTCACTCTTACAGTAGAACTCTCTGTCTCTTACTTTATCTCTATGGTTTTGTAATGATCTCACTTTTATTTTTTCCCCCAACCCTAAAGAAAAGAATAGAAAGAATAGCAGTCACTAATATATTCTCTGTGTCCCCCTTTGCCAGACACTTTTATCTTATTATCCACTTCTTCATATATTCCCAGTACTAGTCAAGATAGCACTATGCGGCGCCGCCTTACACCCCCTCTCGGAGCTAGGTTCCCGTCACTTTTGTCTCTTAATCACCTCTTGATCCTAATGGCCATATGCAAAGAAAAAGCAAAGAAAGTTTAAGATGGTCCTTAGTAGACCCAATGTGCCCCTTTTTACCCCGCCTCGTTCCCTGTCCTAAATTTCCTCCTCTACTCCCTTTATGATCGCTCGCACTCAATACTCACGTGCCCGTCTTGAACCGATAGTCTCCGAAACTGGGTCCGTCCAGGCAGTCCTGCCGTCCGCTCAACAGTCAGCCCCGGCTCCGGCGAGCGGTACTCAAAGGGGATTTTTCAACCGGGATCCCGTACCCTTTCTCTGTTGAGTGCGCACTTCTGAGCGTACCGGTCGCCGTTGGCTGGCAGCCTCCCGGAGCTGGCGCACCGTGCGTATCCCTTTTCGACCGGAGATTTTCGTGCCAAAAGGGGACGGTAGTGATAGGTTGGGAAAAAATGATAATCACGCTTTCGGGGTCACCACTGAAGGTAAGCGTCCCCAACCAACACGATCCTCCCCGCAATGAGAGACAATGAAGGACTCTCCCAGAATGGGAATAAGGCCGAGACAGAGTGCAGGTGAGCGTAAATGGGAGTTTATCAATCAGAATAGGGCATGCAAAGAACTCTGCAAACTCCGAGAGCGCTCTGTCTGACAATAGCAAAGACAGGCATATATATTTACAAAACACGTCAACGTCATCAGAACCTACATACTATAAGGGGCACAAGTTCAATGGGATTGGGTGGCGATGACTAGCTATAGGCGATGCTGCGATGTGGTTGGCCTTGGCTGGAGGACGTCACTGGTCAGCCTGGTGGGTTGGACTGGGCCTGGCAGGTCAGCTGAGTTCATCCGGGCGGTGTTGTTGTGCCAATGTGGCCAGTGTCGGAGATGAATGTCTTTTCCTGACTTATTTGCCCTAGGCCATGCACACCGCAGTCATTCAGTTATTGCAATATTATCTTCTTTAGTAAATCTTTCAATAGGTTATTCTACAGGTTAATGCAACACAGGAGGAATGCACCTTGTGAGGGGTTTGATGGTGATTCATCAGTGCGTGGTTACCAGTGTCCTGTTGACAGGTACCATAGGTCGCGGGGCTAAGTCTCAGGGCATGGGACGGGCGGTACATGTCTTTCTGTCTTGTTAGAAGTCATTATGAATGGGATGCTGTATGTTGCCACAGTATTGGGTGTCCTAATTGCACAGGGCCAGAAGTCTAAAGTGATCCGGTGGGTTGTGGGGTTTAAGAGGGGGCGCCTGTGGATTTGTGTATTCAGGCGGAGGTTTACTGCTGTGCTGTAAATAATGCCGGTGGCAGGCCGTGGCCTTGGGTGTTGCAGAGGGGACTACAAATCTTTGAAGCGGCTCCAGCCTAGTTGGGGGAGGAGAATTAGCGCGGCGCAGGCCTCTGTTCTTTTGTTTGGCAGTCTTTGCAGGGTGGGAGGGGGAATGGCCTTGCACATATTCACAAAGGTATCTTCCTCGTGTGTTGCCGACTTTAGGTGAAAACATCATAAACATTTGACCACTCTATAATACTCATTTGAATCACTCGAAAACATACATTTTAACTTTTGCTAAATGTCTCTCAAATATAGCCAGTCTGAGCACATTATTTGTACACTGTTTTAACAACTACAACATTTAGTTATATACATATACATTTGTAGTAAGTGAGGTAGTAGTGAGGTTGGTGGAGCACATAGAAAATGACTCGCCACTGTACGTGACGGTAGTGGCACATAAGGGGCTTAGACATGCACGCATGACAGGGGCATTCTCGCGCGTCCTTCACATGAGCCCTTTGTGTGGTTACATTCGTCTTCCCTTGCACTCTAGCAGCATTAGTTCGGTTATGGCGCGGGACCATGGGGTGTAAGCTTTTCAAGGATACACATAACGAATAGTCCCCTGGAACGCTCTTTTATTGTTAGCACCCAACTGCAGTGGTGTGGGTTCTTCATTGCTAATGTCAGGTAAGCATGTATTCTACCATGTTTATACATTTTACAGGTTTCCTTAATAGAAGAAGTTTTTATGGAGAAATGCACGCTTTGCAAGTAGTCTTGGCATTAATATTTGGGAACTTTTGCTTTTATCCGAGGACCGTTTTGCAGTTCTCTTTTTCACCCAGGCCTCGCAGGCCGGGTCATGCTGGGAGCAGTGATACACTGCGGAAGGTGAAATGTTAGTGTTAGTATCTTACACTAGCTCATGTCCGTCTTGTTCGTGGGAACGGGCTCACAGGGGATCTGCCAGGGAGCTGCGGCCACAGGGATAATTGAAACTCTCCGAGGGTGGGGGCCGCGCTACAGTGCGCTGAGCTAACACCATCTTTATTAGACAGAATGGTTTCTGAGGCCTAGCTAAATTCAATACGTGTGGGCAATGTCTTCAGCAGGTGAGCCCTCCACCACCTGGGCCCTGGTGGTATGAGGGGACGCCCGATGAGCCATGGCCCTCACCTGGGGAAGGGATGTAGACAGGGGGGGGGGGTCTTTTGGACCAATCCTCCCCTACAACATCTTTAAATACCCAACCACCTAACCTTGCTGGTGCTTGAATTATACAATAACCTATTCCAGGACATTCCAGTTACTCCTTTCAACCCTGTGAAAAGTCCTCAATTTTGCCAAGTCAATCCTGTGCAACCCTCCTCTACAGAAATCAATCCATTATAACATGCCCCTCTACAAGTTGATCGTTGTAATGTTCACGATGTACACTGGAGCAGTTCCTTGTCCACTACATCTCTCTTCTCTCTTTTCGATCATAAACTTTCCAAGTAGCTTCCCCAAAACCCTATGATCTTCTTCTTGCACAACACACTCCGGTTAGTTTCCACCAATAACAATACACTCTCCTTTTCCCTGTGACTAGTCTTTTTCTTTTTAAATCCACGAGCCTGGGAATTATAGCCTTTTGGTTGCATAAGCAGGTAATGGAATGATCATGGGACTTTTTAAAATATTGAAGCCAGTGATAACGTTAGGTCTTTGTTACACATCCATGCCTTTAATTTGGGGGTGGTCTGTTCTGGAGTGGCCCCCTTGACTCCATGGGCATGACTACCTGGGAAGTCGTTTCTTTTCTTTTCGTTCCTGGTCAGCCCAGTTCAACAAAATGATCCTTCTTAAATAAGCTGCAGTGGTCATGGCAAGTTTTAACCATGTATTTGGGAGCACACTGCTAAAGAACACTTTTTGGAAATCCTTATAATGGTTACAAGTGCTAAACCACTGTGGCCTGGTTAAAAAGATGTTGGGGGTGAGTCCGTAGCATCGCTGGAGAGGCTGCCCTGACCTTCTGGCCAGAAATTGGGCAGTCCCGAATGCAGAAATATTGGAATGTGTTAGTCTGCCTTAGTTTTGCCACACTATGAAAGGTTACAAAGCATCAAACTGTGCCATGTGTGGGAGGATCATGATTCCCATACGTCTCCGGAAACCCTGGTTATCAAAATAAAGAAAGTCATGATAAAAAACATCATTTACTTTGGCACAATCTAACCCCATGCAAACCTAAGCGTTGTGATATAGAAGCCACCTTTGTTAGAGAGCCCTATTTGAGTGCATATCTGGGAGGAATATCTGTTCCAATCTATTCCAGATTTCAGTTAGCGATTCTTTGGGACTTTAAA
Organism: Ambystoma mexicanum; assembly: GCF_040938575.1. NCBI lineage: Eukaryota > Metazoa > Chordata > Amphibia > Caudata > Ambystomatidae > Ambystoma > Ambystoma mexicanum. Next base: position 1,268,118,860 of record NC_090932.1, read on the forward strand.
TGGGCCATTCGTTCAAAAGGCATCCTGGTGCCTCCGGGTGTCACTGTGGCCGATATCTGGAGACAGTAATTCATGGTCTGTGTTTGTGCCTCATGTATTTACTATTATATTTTTGAAATCATTGTTTAGTTGATCAATGAAAATACTGAATGGAGGCTCAGTTATATAGTTCCTACATCATTTACTCACTTTCCAAAGATATCTGTATAATTGCATTTTTTTGCATCTTCTCTTGAGTTAACTTGAGTCACAAACAGATTTTCTGTTAGGTTGGTTTATGTTGTAGATTGGATGCTGCACATCCAACTGGATCCAGATAGGTAGATTTAGGGCCTCATTACACGTTGTGAGGTAAATGAAGCCATTTACCGGCATGGCGTTATTTGCGTCTCCGCCCTCGCAAGAGGCCGCTAATTGCGTACTATTACGAGTACGCGGACACGAGCATAGCGCCATGCCGGTAATGGCCCTACCGCCATGCCGTAAAAGTCCCCAAAAAGTCCTTTATCGGCTTCGACTAAAGTGCTAATAGCACCTCCGCCTACACGCTGCATGCAAATTGCGGTCACCGCTATTAGTGGTCACAGCTATTGGTGGTCACCGTTAAAAAGCGGAACCGGAAATAGCGTCATCGCACAGGAACGGGAAAGAGCACGGCGGCCATCTTTAAAAACACAGTCCATTGCCATCCTCCGCATCCGGGACCTCTTTCAAGGAAACTCGGACACAAATCCATCCCGGATAGCCCAAAGATGCCCAAGGCCGTAAAAAAAAGCTGCTGATTGCCAATGTAAGGAAAAATTCAGTGATGAGCTGATCATGCTCGCAGAGACACCATCGGCAAATGCAAATGTAGTCTTCAGCAATGACATGCGGCGGGAGACAATCCTCAAGAAGGCGGCCATCTGGGCAGAGGTTGCCCACAAAGTCAGTGCGGTGGGCACCACCACCCGCACAGTCAAGGACTGCCGTAAGAGGTGGGACGACCTCTGGCTCCGTGTCAGAAATATACTGTCGGTGAACTGCAAGCTGGCAATGGGCACAGGAGGTGGCGGCGATTCACCTCTGAAACTCTGAGTGGGAGGAGACCTGTGCATCCACAATTGGAGTGGAATCGATAGAGGGTGTTGGAGAAATGGAGCATGGTGTGGCCACTTCATCCGATGGAGGTGAGTGTATACATCAAAAAATGCACAGTGAAGTGTGAGGGGGCTCCCCAAATATGTGTCCATATTCAGGCCATGGATCCAGCCACAAACATACATGCATCCATCACCACATACACGTGCAACACAGACCCATTCATGCATGACCCACCCGACATCCCCATTACCGGAATCCACAATAAAGAGGCCCCAATGCATAGAGCAGCATGACGTAAACATTCAGCATAAGGCAGGTAGAACCATAAATGATGATATTCCCCATTTCTCACCCCTACAGGATCACAGACAGAAACTGAGGATCCACGCACTGCGACACCTGCTCCCCATCTACAAAAAAGCCCAGGAGAGATGCGACGGGGGACACCGCCACCACCTCAAGGGTAACCGGGAGGAGTGTCCAGCAGCAGAGGGACAAAGACAGAAGGAGCACAAGTTCCACGCAGCCTGAGGCCATGGCTGCTGCCATTGTTGCACCCACGGCAGTGTGTCCCATTGCATGTGAAATCAGCACTGAGGGCATGCACTTTGCTGCCACCAGTTCAACTGGTGAGGCAGCAGCCACTGCTCCACTTTCGGACGAGGAGGAAGCACTTGACATTGTGGAGCGAAGCCAGACCCCCAGCTCAACACGCTCCATTGAGGCAAGCCCAAGGTTGTCATCAGGGTCAGGGAGCCATGGAGGATCAGCCACCCACACCGTGGAAGGGGCCTGGAGCCCCCAGGTGTCCTCACCTGATGCCAGAGGCATGGACCAAGGCGCTGCAGTCATCCCTCCTGCTGTTAGCACGCAACATGACCTTGCATCCATCAGCCAGAGGCAGGCAGAGATCACTGGGCTGGTAGGGCAGCATGTGGCCGAGGCAGCCCGTCTGAGGGAGGACCTCTGTATGTATGCAAGGCAGACAAAGGAGGGCATGGAGGCCTGCACGAACAGGATTTGCAATGAAATGGCCCAACTCAGGCAGGCCGTGATCCTTATAGCGGACGCGATTGAGCGCCAATGCCCACCCACAACACCGGATCAACCAGGCACCACCTCCTCTGGGAGTTCCCGGCAAACAAGCCCTCTGCGCAACCTGAGGCGCACCACATTCAAACAACCCAATGGCGGAGGAGGCACTTAGAAGGACACGTACACACTGAGGCTCACATGGGGGTGTTGTGGGGGACGGGGGGGGGTAAGGCTGTTCTTGGGAGTGTTGTGGGGGGAGGGGGGATAAGGGTGTTCTTGGGAGTGTTGTGGGGGGGAGGGGGGTGAGGTCGTTTGCACAGTTGGGGCCATGCACTTTTTGTTTGAATTTTGTTCACAATACACTGTTGAGAATTTGAAACACAGGCTTGGTCTTCATCATTGCGTATGTGTACTGTATTGGGGAGATGGTTCTTTGTGGGACTCACCACATGCACCAGGGCAACAATACCCATCTCCATCCATAATAGATTTCCCTTGTATCTCATGGAATCTGATACATCAGATGCTGACGCACATCGTGTCCCTCCTGGCCATCACCTCTTGCATTTCCTGGCGGGCCATTTCAACCATCCTCATCACCATCATCTGGTGGTTGCATGTCAGGTGGCATAGGCACATTCCGTCTGATGCACATTTTGTTCTGCGTCACACATGCCACGGTTATCTTCAGCACTTTGTCATGGCCGTACAGGAGAGCCTCACCCGGCACGCTTAGGCACCAGAGCTGTTTGTTTGAAAGGCCAAATGTCTGCTCCATCACGACACGGGTACGGGTATGTGCAATATTGTTGTCCTCTTCCTGCTGGTTATGTGGGTTCCATACATGGGGTTAGGAGCCACCTCTTTAGGGGATAGCCGGCTTTGCATGTATGGGGTGAAGAATGGGTACCTGTTACCGGCCACCTCTGGTGCGGCATGTACATGTCACACAAATCGTCTTTGCATTGTGATTGGAAATCCCAACTGACAGCATGCATGCAGACGATCTGCGTGACTGCAATGTGCAAACCTGAGCTGGACCATGCAAGTCGACATTCCTGAATCATGCCTCCAACAGTAATAGATATGTCCTGGGTGAGGCCAGGTCTCGGGTGTCCTTGGGCCCAGGCAAATTTAGTACCGCAATGCCAGTGTACTGCCATTCCAACATCCATGTTGCTATGCTGTGAAGCATCCCGTCAGTGGTGCTATGGGTTTGTGGTCAGATGCTATGGCTAGGGGTGATCCCTTTGCATGCATTCTAGGGCACATTGCTGTATTGATGTTGTGCTGCCCTTATTCTGTATGACTGTCTTGACGGCATGTTGCTGATTTGTGTATTATGTGAAGTTGCATGATGTGAAATGTGGGTGTGGATGGATGTGTAATCTTTCGAAAGTTGGATTGTATTCAATGTTGTGCAGCTTCACATTTCATGTGCGGTTTTCTCAAGTACATTGTGGCGTTCCCCGATGGACATTGGCGTACATCTGTATGACCATTTGTCCCATGCACGACAGTCCACTCCCAGTTGGTGTATGTTTCTCTTCCCCCCCCAAAATCACACCGCCATGTACATGCCATGCTAATCACCAAGTTGCCACGATCGTTGGCCGGCTTGTCGCTCCATGTTGCGTGGTATGGTTGAGTTCTACAGGACCATTAAATCATCGGTTGAGCCGGGACATCTGGAGCAACAATGTGTGATTATCTTGTTTGCGTCACATGCTATTCGGACAATGATGGAGTGGAATCGTTTTCTGTTTCGTTGGACTACTTCATTGTGATGTAGGACCACCAATTCCACATGGGTACAGTTGATGGCCCCGATGCTACTTGGGATGGTTGCAAGTGAATAGAAGGCAACTTTGGTGTTTGCGATCTCCTGGACAGTCCATGGCAGGAATGTGTTCATGTGCAAGCTTCAGGAGGGCATTGTGTGCCTGGTTCGGCATGCATGGGAATACTGGTTGTGAAATGCCATGCATCTGCCACACAGTATGCTGCTAGGAGCCTGTGGCCAGGAAGTGGTGCACAGTCACCACCTTCAGTAGATGGGGGTGGGGGGATTGCAGTTCTGAGGTCTAGGAGGCTCACGCTGTCATGTATTTTATACACGTTGCTGGTGATGGTATCCCAGTGCAGACGGTACGGTGTATGCATGTATGTGCTCAGGTGTTTGGTTAAATGGAGTGGCTTGGATCCTGGGTATTGGTGGCTGGCTCTGTGGTATTTCTGGGTTCCCTGGTGGTGCTTGCTGCGCCTGTCTTGCCCTCCTCCTCCTGCGTCTCCTCTGTGCTGCCTGTTGTTGGTGCTGCCGCACTGCAATCGTGTCCTCCAGCCCATGTAGTGCTGCCAGTATTGGAACCATTTTGGTGTGGGAAGGTGTGTGGGAAGGGGTGTGGTGTGCTCTTTTGTGCTGCAAGTCTCCATTGCCTCCACCTGTGCTGGATATGTCCACCTGTGGCAGGTGTGAACACTGCTCAGGTCGCTTAACGGGTGGTTCGCGATGCCGGTATTCGCGCCATGCCGGTAAGGGGTTTTTGGGTCTTTACTGTGCCGCTATTGCCATGTCCGCATGGCTTGTGATGCCGTGCAATTAGCGCCTTGCCGCTATTTCCGGTCTGGGGCGCGCGCGCGCCCACGGACTTGTCGCTATTAGTGGCACTGTACTTACCAGTTCCGCTAATAGCGGCAAGTCCGGGTCGTAATTAGCTAGGGAATTTAGCGGTACCGGTAATCGCTTACCGGTACCGTTATTCCCTTAACGCACAACGTGTAATGAGGCCCTTAGAGTTGACCAATATTAGATAATTGCATCAACCCATTGTGTATTTAAAAAAAATGTACATTTTTTTTTTTTAACCAGATTGCATTGTCCAACTCAGTACATCTGTATACGTGCAAACACTTGCAATTGATTTTTCTAATTTACCAACGGGACTCGGAGGAGATGTTGAGTAAGGTGAGCGGCCATAACCTGCAAGAATTCTGGTCTCAATAGATCTGTAGATTCCCTGAGGGAAGAGGGCCTCTTCAACAGCATAGGTGAAGCAGCATAGGTGAAGCAACATGGGTGAAGTTCTTCAAAACCTTATTTCCTCTTGCACCATCTGTCAGCACGTTAGAGGAACGTGATATAAATGAACCAGGCACTGATCTTGGAAATAGAGATGAAATTGAAGAGGTCATCCAGAAGCTGAAATCGAGGGCTCCGGGTCCCGATTGTATTACAAACATCGATTTCAAAAGCCACCCGGGGGAAATGGGCTTCGTTTATTAGCGCCGTTTTTAATAGATGTACGGAGTCCAAATCTATACCAACATCCTGGACCTCATCCATCGTGGTCCCCATCTATAAAAAGGGAAATAAAGAGGACCCGAGAAGTTACCGTCCCATCGCATTACTGGATGTGATTGGTAAAGTTTTCGGTTCCATGTTGCTGAAGCGCTTTCAACTTTGGGCCAGTTCCGTGCCCTGTGCTGACCCCTTTCAAACGGGATTTATGAAAAACATTGGTACTAGCGCAAACATTATATTCATGAGCACCCTTAAGAGCAAGATCCAGGAGGGGGGCACCCTAGGGTTTTTTTCGCGTTCATTGACCTGGCTCAAGCTTTTGACCAGGTCAATCGAGAAAAGCTCTGGGCTAAACTAACATTGTGGCAATGCCCGCACGCAATTTTAAATCCAATTTGTGTGTTGCACATTAACACCCAAATGAGGGTGCGTTTGAATCAACAGGGTTTGCTATCCGACGAAATTCCATCAACAAGAGGCGTCTGACAAGGTTGCCCTTTGGCCCCTGCACTTTTTATAGCTTATGTGGGCGACTTCAAAGATGCAGAGGAAAATATACGATAATTTCCGCCTACGATGGGTCCGACTAAAACGACCTGCCTTCTGTATGCTGATGGCATGATATTAATAGACCATACTTTAATTGGTCTTCAGCGCCAGTTTGACAACTTGGCTCATTACATCCGTAGAGATTAATATAAGGAAGATGAAAATCATGTAATTAGGTCCCAAAAGGAAACATTTAAATGGCTTTTGGAAGGCTTTCAAATAGAAAAGGTCAATACATTTAAGTACCTCCGAGTTACCCTCTGGACAGTTCCAAATCAGAAACCGCCATGCAACAAGTCCTCTGTGAAAAAACAAGGAAGCTCACTTCCCAAGCTAGAGCTATATACAAAATATGTGGCCGCTTTTCATTAATTCCAGCCATTAGCTTCTAGGTGGTCCCGTCTCTCACATACGGCGTGGAAGCAATGCCACAGATACCAAAAAGATATGGTCTCAACTCGAAGGGTTCTTTTGGCGATCCGTTCTTAATCTGCCGAAATCAACTTCTATGGTTCTAATCAGACGAGAACTAAGTCTCCTCTCACTACAAGCAACAATCGAGCGTAACAGCATGATGCTGTATAGGAAAACCTTGCTGGAAAACCGCCCTTGCTGCTTTAACATAAGACTGGAAACGACAGAAGGGCGGTGCAAAATGCTCAAGGTGTGGGAGAAAGACTGTAAAAATAAGTTGAACGAATTTCAAAGCTGTGAAGAAGAGCTGATCCAAAACCCGACAAATGTGAAAATGGATGAACTAGATTGGACAAAAACCCTAGAAACGGCGGAAAAAGTTAAATCAACATCGTACCTACTGGCCCAAGTAACTTTTGAAAAAGTTTCCAAATAAATCATTAAGGAATACTTTCCTTAGAGCACGTCTCAATCTTTTGGAAACAAATGAAATTGAAGCTCGAACAAGTGCTGTTTTTGTGAGGGAGGGGGGGGAGACCAGATTGAAACGATAAGACACTTGCTTCTGGCCTGTCCTGGAACCCAAACCATAAGAGCATGTTACATGACTCCCCTTTTTGCTTCTGCTTACATCTTCGAAGAAAACCTGTGGTGGGAAAGACTTAATTGTGTAGAAAAGACTGCATGGGTAATAGCGATGGCACAAACTGAGTCAAATCTTGACAAGTGGGGAGCACTCGAGCGCTAAAGCGCAGGATTAGGTTAGTTGTCAGCACTTTGGCCTTGTTATCTGGATAATGGAAAGAAACCGCTTCTCTCTTGTAGCTTTTTGTTTCTTTGATGTTTTACATTTACTTCACAAATACTTTTTGAATTTTTTTTATTATTCTACAATTCCAAATTTTGGTTACCCTTGCCTTCCCTCCCAGTTTGCCTAGCTAGCATCTCAAGCAGGTTTGAATCTAGCGCTCTTTCCAAATACCTTGTCTCAACGATTAGACCTATGGATTGTTTTCCTTTTGTCCGTGATGTTTTGGTTATTCAGAGTAAAAGCAGCACTGCTCGGAAAGGCGCATTGTTACACTTGCACTATGAATGATCTAAGCAGCTGCAGCGCTGAACAATAATGGTATTTAAGCACAAGTTCAAAAGGCTTGACTACTAGTGCCAATCTTGCCATTGCTACCAATTCTGAGAGATATTCCACTTTGAGCTTAAAACAGGTTACTCTTTCTCAGTGGCACTTGGCTCATGTGAAGTTTGTGATCATGTAACACTGAAAACACCTGTATAAATTGTCTGCTTTTTTTTTTTTTTTAAGATTTCCTTCCTTTCCACAGAAGCGCTGTTAGGGATAATTCTCAGAAATGTGCTAATTGCTGTCTTCCTTAGAGACCCCCAGCTCTTTTGCTGGACTCTAGGACTTTAATTTTCAATGGAATCTGCCCATCTGATCGTTGCATTCCATATGGTGAAACAGCAGTTTTGTCACATATTCTTGTGGTATTTTTTGGAGGGGAGGGGCGGGGCGGGGTAAGGTGGGAGGGTGGAGGAGGGGAAGAAGGGGGAGGCTTTCTGCGGCCTGCCCCCATAAAACAATTGCTGTAGAAAGACCAGGGAGAGAACATTTGATCAAGCTTGTTTTGCTGCCATTTTTGACGGCCCTGCCAACAATCTGGTATTTTATGCTTGTTTGATAAACCCAGCCTGGTCCGATTGATGCTTTTCATTGAACTTTCTAACATCTGCCAAATCTCTGTCTTCCGTCACGGAGTTATCTATCGTTTGTTGAACACACTGTACAATACGTACAGCAGGTTTGTTGGAGAGCCACAGCCAGAACACACATACCAATCTCTGCATAGTTTTAGAGAGTGAGTTTGGAATTGGAAAGGATCCCAACTTGACAAACTGAAGTTCGCAGGGGACTGTGCAATGTGTTCAAGGACAATGTTTCAGCCCCTACGCACAGTTTCCCTTGTCTTCTCCAATTTGTTTATAGAATGTCGACAGCTGTATCTTTCACATTTCTGTCGTCCTATGTATTGTATTTGTTGAATTCCATCTAGTTTAGTCCTTTGCCCTTTCAGACCTGTTGCCCAAGTTGCTCCTGGAAATGTTTTCAAAATGCTTCAGCCCTCATTTACCCTTTAATTTGCTGGTCCCAGCAGTTCATCCTCTGTGAACAGAACTCCTTATGCTGGGGCACCGTTTCTGCTTTGGACAAGGTCCAGCCCAAGTGCTTTTAATCTAGCACCTGGCAGGAGCACCTTGTTGGCATAGTGTTTCTGAAGTCCAACTATGGGCTTAGTAAAACCATACTACTGAGACAGTACAAAACTACATTTAGTACAAGGCTCTACCGCCTCAGTATTTGGTACCGTAGACAGAGCAGCCAGGCTTATCTTAGGAGGGGGAGAGGGCTGTAGCTTGGTACAAAGAAATTTTCGCATACATATGCTCCAAAGAAACACTGAACCACTATGTATTGTAAAAATAAATGGCTTATTTAAATAAAAGTAGGCCAAGATGAATCTTGGGTAAATACGTACTATCACATGTTATATAAACACAATTCTAAAAACCAAATAAATACTTAAGGGATACAACCCAAAGTATAACCTTATTACGAATAGCTATCATCAGTTCAAGTTGAGTCAAACCAGTAACACATTCAGAATGCAATCGGCTATTCTTGGGAGTAAAACCAGGTTACATATACTTTTGAATACTGTCAGTAATTCAAGGATAGTAGGCCCTGTCCGTCATGCAGTGACACTCAGTTAAGAAATCACATAGTAAACCAACCCTGTTACCAGGATACTTTTCTGAATAGTAGAACACAAATTCATGCAACATTATGAACCTATAACTACATTTATAATAACCTTCAGTTCTACCAGGTGAGTAAAATCTAAGGTTGTAATAAATGAAACACAGATTAAGGTGAGCAACAACTGTCTAATTTATTTTAGGACGGCACAAGGCAGAGCAAGGTTAGTAAAACCCACAATACAGTTATTAAGAATTGCACACAGCTATTCAAGGTAATTAGAAACCAAAGCAGACTAATTCTAGACTGGCTATACAGCAAGACCCAGTTGGTAAACCTATACACTTATATTCTGAAAGAAATAGTTGGGTGAAGCCAACAGCATTACTTTAGGGAAGAGGGGAGACCCAATTCACAGGTGAGTGAAATAACCTTATATATACTTCTCAGAATAGCAAAACACATTCAAAGGATACTAAGAACTGTTGTAACTGTTCATATTTCAGAGGGACAGTTACCAAACCAATTCTAGTAACTTTTAAACACGTGTTATACTCTTCAAGGCAGAATCCTTTTCTTATCTAGTCCTTCCCCCTAGTCTATTGCATGAGTTCCCTCTGAGGCAGAAGAGGGACCCTAGTGGTCTAGGTGCCAGCTGTAGGCAGGTTGAGCTAGGGTTCAGTTGCAGGACATGTCGGAGGTCCTGAGGAACTCTCTTCACAAAAAGAAAGTAGTTCACTTTAGAGTTAGTTAGGGCCCAGGGACTTCAGAGAAGACACCCTAGAGGGATTCCAGAATTCGCCTAGGCGAACTGGATGAGAGGACTCCAAATCATATGATTCACCTCCAAAGCTTCACAGGAATCGCAAAAGGCTTAAGGTAAGTAATACCCCAGCCAACACAGTACCTCAGCATCGAAGAAGAGTTTGCTGCAGGACGTCCTCGGGATCTGCAGCCAAAAACCTGGTCAATGAATTCCTTGTCCTAAACACGGGACACTGGAAGGGAATTTGCAGCAGGGAAGACTCCAGGCAACGGTTTCTTCGTGGCTGGATGTGGTTGTGTGGTTCTAGCGCCCTTTTCAGGAGCCAGGAGACTGAATATCGCTGGTCAGATTCTCATCACTAATCTGGTCCAGCGCTCTGTTAAGGAGACCAGAATGATGCCACCAAAGTTTCAGCGCAATTCGGTATTCGGAAGACCATGCACTGCATAATGTCTTGAGGTCCCAGGGTATTTGGGTATTGCAGCACAGCAAGGTCCAGCACTCCAAGTGATGGCTCATAATGCAGGTCCTCTTGACTCTAGTGGGTCTCACCGGGGTCGTCCTTTTCAGGATCCGCGGGTCACTTCGAAGGAAGGGTAACAGCAGGCTCTGATTACACAGCAGGCTCTCTGGCTGCTGGAAATGGCTACGGCCGTCATTTCTTCATCTTCCTCTTCAGTTTCAGCTCCAGTTTTGACTTATCAGCATCCAGATTCAGAGTATTTAACAGGAACTACAGCACAACTTCTGCATTTTACAGCACTGGGGCGGTCTGGCTGTCCAATCAGGACAGCCAGCCCTCCACTGGGAGTTGGTGTCTTTCAGGCTAAGTAAAAGACAAAGGGATGCAGGGTTTTTCTTAACATTTAAAAAAAAAGATTTTATTACATTTTATCAAACAAACAATATAAGGAACATAAACAAGTTCCAACAACCTTAAACTACCCCCTCCCAACCGCCCCGGCCCGTTAGACTCCCATCAGCATGTTGCATCACCCTCCTCCGATGCCTGTCCAATTACTTCTCCATTTGTCTCATTAGCCAGCAATGTCGCACTCTGGGTTATCCATCGTTGGATGTCTAAGCTTGCTTCCACTTTTTGTTCCCTCGGTGCCCTCTCCCATGCCCCACTTTCTGCCTTAATCCATTTATCCAGTTCTCTCCACCATCTAACAATGCTTGGTTCACTAGGATTTTTCCAGTTCATGGCTATGCTCCACTTTGCTAGTACATACATCAAGTCTTCTAATCTATTCAATGGTTTGTCCTTCACATTTCTTTTTGTAGCCGCCTAGCAGGCACGCTTCTGGCATCAGAATATCTAACTCCACGCCTCCATGCTCTGCTTTGTCCGCTACTTCCCTCCAGAACCTCTGTATGATCGGGCAGCCCCAGAACATATGTATAAGCTCCGCATTAACTTCTCTGCATCTTGGGCATTCTTGTCTGGTTGCGCCTTTAAAAGTTGCTATGACCGCAGGGGTGAGGTACGCTCTGTGTTGCATAGAGCTGTATTAATTGCAACCTGGCATTTCTGTAGACCTTCTTACGGTACTACATTACTCTCAGCCACTACCCTTCTAGGGTCCTCCCTGTTAAGGAGAATTCTCTGTTTAGGCTGAATGTCCTAACCTAGTGAGTCCCCCAGCAGCTTTGCTGGATTTTTTGGGGTTTAATTTTTTCTCCTGCCAAGAGTGAGACTCTTTTACCCTCACTCTTGGACATGATTTGAGTGTGTTCCTTTGACTCTAGATGTGTTTAATGGGCTATGGGGTCTTTTACTCCATAGGGCTTCATGTGTTTTTGTGATGTGTTACACAGCACCCTCAGTGCAGTAACACAGGGGTGTCATAGTGACCCCCCAGTATAGACTCCATACCCTGGGACTGACTGTCTCCCAGGGCATGTAAAGTCACCATTGATTTTACTGGTCTTGAATTCTGAACAGAACCAGTACAAACCATCATATTGTGGACGTACTGGCTGGGGCAATTCGATTGCCCTGGGGTCTGTTAGTCGAGGGGACACGTCTCCGTCCCCCCTGATCAAGTTTTGGCTGGTGGCAGTGGATACTACTTTTTATATTCAACCGCAAATATTTCTCTTTGGGGTTTTCCCATTGTTTGAGGCTACTATCTTTATTTAATTTAATTATGATAGCCTCAAACATACCGCCGGTTTATTTATTTATTATTAATTCTCCGGTTGGTATTTTTTGCCAAAACTCGGTTCTAAAATGGCGTTTGTGTTCTCTTCTGTGACTCCAACCCAAGTCGAGTCCTTTGTTCCACTTTTTGGCAGGCTTCTCCACAGAAGCCCTCCAAAGTGGTGCCACTCTGTCTGGGGTACTTGGGAGGGGTGGAGGGGGATTTAGGCACCCTGGACTGAGTTGCCTAGGCAACTCAAGTCGCACTCAGTCCTGATTGGCCCAAGTGGTGAGCCGGCCGGCTCACCACTTAGCATGTTTGAGTGACAGCTAGGCTGAGTGAATGGGGGTTTTCTGCATAAAAGCAGGGCTTTGGGGACTGGAACTTCAGAAGTCGCCACAGGACCTAAGAATCCGACGAGGGAGAAGCTGAGCCGACCTGCTACGACGACACCACCGGTGGAGCCCTGCTGAACCGTCTCACCACTTTTCCCAAAGACAGAGGAGATCTCCCGCCGGAGAGGCTTCTTCCTTTGACTGGTGGGGATAACCAGTTTTGCTGTCTTTTCGCCTTCCTGACGCATCTCGTGGCCGCCTTGCCTGTGCCAAGCACCCCGGCAACCGGAATACCATGTTTTACCACGACCATGAAATAAAGGGTAATACCTTTAACCGGAAAACTCCCCGGCTGGTTTCTTCCCTGGCAGTGCAACGACCTTCATCTTTCCTCCAAGTCGAGATCTTCTCTTCCTCTGGACGACGCCGAGACTTGCACCCGCTGCCAGGAACAACTGCCACCGCTGGAGGATCCTTCCCACTTAAGGTACCGTGTTCCGCCTGGCTTCCCTTGCCACCGACTGTACGGGGTAGATTTAGCCCCCGGCTTTCGAACCTGGATTAGCCTGGGACATCCTGGCTAAACTTTTCTGAGCCTCTCTAAACTCTTTTCGAACTCTCTGCAAGACTTTCAAAGCCTAGTGTAACTGTGTGATCTTGGGCGCATTTGTGCTCTGCTCTCTCTAAGAGTGGGCCCAGCCTATGGACTTTGGCTCACCAGTGACTTTTGCTCTTCTGCCTTGCTAAAAGTGTTCCTAAATCTTGGAGTGGTGTATCTTTACATATTCTGCCTTTTTCCCCTCCCTTTTTCATGAACTTATTGGAGTGCCATCTATAGTTAAGCGCTCACCTCTGTCTGGAAATCGGTGGTGTTAACTAAGACTTGTCTGATAAGGAATAATGGTTGTATATATCATAATAGTAACTGTGTTTAGAGTGTTTTACAAATAAGAGTGCTGGAGTGTTTCAAACAGTGTGTGTTTAAATAAATAATTATATACTTTGATACCAAAGCTCTGGTCAGGGTTTGCTTGTGCTATTGTATCTGAGTGCCTATTGTGTATACTTTGCATACTGCTACCAAGTGGGTTTACTGTTAACACCTGTAGTCCTAAATCTTTTGCAGTGTTCCCAAAGGGAACTGCACAGGTTTCTGCCTAACACTCCCCAATTCCCTTTCCTATCTCCCTTTGCTTTTCAGTTCGGTACGAGATGTCTGGCCTAGCAGTATTTCATAAATTCTGGAAATAGCATGCCCCCTCATCTTCCACCGTAAGTAATGATTTAATTTCGAATAGCATATCCTCTGCTAACCGGCCACCGCCCTCTCACTACTTTCATCACTGTGTTGTGAAGTAGAAATTTGGAGGCTACTTGCAGCTCCCCAAACGTCATCCATGCACCATCTTTCCATAAATCCCCAACTGTGGCCACTCCACACTCCTCCCACCGGGTCGTGATCACTGCCCTATCCCCTGGTTTCTCTTTCAGGATTGCCGCTATCGTTATCTGTGGCAAGAGCGGGTCCACCAGACCCATTGTTCTGCAAGCCCTATTCCATATTTGGGTTCCCAGTGTCACCAGGTAAGGGGTATTGGCCAGTTCACAAGAGGGGACCCAGAGGAGGTCTCATGTATCTCACTTTTATGACTGGCTGCAACAGCTCAGTTTCCATTGTGGGGTCATCTGCCATCCATTTAACTACATGTTGCAGTTGGCACGCTAGGTAGTACAGCTTAAAATTTGTTATCTTCAGACCCCCTGAGCGTACAGCCTTTGTAGTATATGCAATGCCACTCTGCTCCTCCCGTCCTGCCACAGGAACCCTCTACACATCTTCGCGAGGTCCCGGAAATATTGCTTCGGGATACAATAGGGGATGTTTCTGAAGCAGTGCATGAGTCTTGGTAGTGCAATCATTTTCAGTAACGCTGCTCTTCCCATCACTGTAAGAGGTAGCTTGCTCCAAAACTCCATAGACTTGACCAAGCTTAGTTTCGCCTGCTCTGTTACTATCATGTTCTCTTTTCGGGTCATGATAAATATTGATACCTAGGTATCTGATAGTGGTTTTACTCCAAGGGAAGGAGAGGACTGGCAAGTTTTTTTCGGGCCTTCTTGCGAATGTCGCAATTGGAAACACACATGATTTAGTTTTATTTATTTTACTACCCGTAAGCCTGCTCGAGTTGTCTAACACCTCGGATGTAAGGGAGATGCCGCTTGGGATCACTGAGATACAGCAAAACATTGTCAGCATACATGGACACCACGTATCGCACCCATCTATATCGATACCTGCATCTCCATATTCTTGTCTTAAGTATGCTGCCACGGGTTCCACCGCCATAATATATAACATTGGAGACAGTGGGCATCCCTGCCTGGTGCCCTTATGTAGCTGCCATACTTCCAAACACGTACTCCTGGTGCTAACCCTAGCCACTGGATCAGTATATACTAGCTTAACCCATCTTATATATCGTGGCCCAACCCTCATCTTCGTCATGGTGGCATACAACCAGTCCCAATGCACCGAGTCGAATGTTTTGGTTGCATCTAGTGAGTCTACTGCGCCTTCTATATTGCTATCTGCCATGCTATAAATTACATGGTGCAATCGCCTAAGATTTTCTGTTATATTCCGGCCTGGAACGTACCCAGTCTGGTCCGGGTGGATCAATATATGTATCACTTTGCAGATTCTGTTCGCCAGGACGGCTGTAAGGATCTTGCTATCCTGTTACAACAGCGACAGTGGTCTATAGGATCCAGTCAGTGTTCAGTTTGCCCGGTTTAAGCAGTGGAGCTATCGGAGCCTCTCTCGTACTTGCAGCGAGAATGTTGTCAGTGTAGGCCTCGTTGTACACTTTCGCAAATAATGGTGCCAGGACTTCACTGTAGGCTTTGTAGAATTCACTCGGGAGCCCGTCGGTACCTGGCGTTTTCCCTGTGGGGAAAGTTCCAACCGTGGCCTCGATCTCTTCTGGGGTTATGGGCCCCTCCAAAGGCTCTGCTTGGAGGGCATCTAATTCGGGCAGTACTATGAGATCCAGGACATCCTCAATGTCCCTTTCCTCCCTCCTTTGGGGGGGGGGTCTGCATATAGTGTTATATAATATTCCGAGAATACCTCATTTATTCCTGCCGGTGTATTCACCTCTTTGTCTGCATTACAAATCGAGCATATTGGGGGTCGTACGTCATCGCGTTTACACAACCAGGCGAGCATTCTCCCTAGTTTGTCCCCTTGTGCATGGTATCTTTCTAGGTACTCGTATAGCTAAACTTGCCTAGTGTGTCCCATTGCGCAAAGCATTCCTGCTTCAGCTTAATGATTTCTGCTATGTGTTCCCATCATGTCTGGCTTCCCCTTCCCGGGCTCTCAATGTTTCGTTTACTGTCTCCAGTTCCCTAGTTATGACTTTTTGCACCCCTACTGACTCTATCATTTCCCCACTAATCAACACCTTGTATGCCTCTCGGACCGTGCCCACTTTATTTACACTTCCCTCATTCACTGTGATGTAGTCTACAGTGCTCTTTCTGATATGTGAAGTGAAGTCTACAATCATAGAATCCTAAATGCCCAATCTAATACTAGAAAGCTATTCACAATTCTCAGGGAACTGGAATCCCCAGCTTCCAAGACTGACCATACAACTAAAGACGCACAATGGTGCTCCAATATCCAGAATGCCCTTGCTGCCAAAATCTCTTACAATCCAAAATTGAACAAAAAAAAATCCAAACTCAATCTCAACCCAACTTTACCATCTACAGACCCTCCAACAGATACCCCTATGGTAACAAAATTCTCTTTTACTCCACTTACTACGTTAGACACAATAAATATGATCAAAAGTCTAAAACCCTCCAGATGTAAAGGAGATGCGTGCCCTGCAACTCTGATATAAGATTGTGCGTCGGAACTTGCATCATTTGTCACCAATCTCATCAATAATTCATTCGCCTCTAACATAGTCCCGAATGACCTAAAAACAGCCTGGGTCCTACTCTTGATCAAAAAACCACCATTAGACCCCAATAACCCCAACAAACTATCAACCCATCACAACCGCCCCCTTCCTGCTTAAAATATTAGATTGTGCACCTTACCTGCAAATCCAAATATACCCCCAGGACAAACGCCTCCTAGGTTTAAGACAATCCAGCTTCAGACCTGGTCATGGCACGGAAACAGCCTTGCTTGATCTGAAGACACAAATGGATGACCACAAGGATAATGGAAAATTGTGCATCCTCTTACTACTAGATCTCTCCGCTGCATTGCATTTAGTTAATCATGATATCCTATGCCAACATTTGGACGCCGCAGCCCATTTCTCATTAGAATCTATTAACTGGATCAGATCATTCTTATCTAACCAGACCATGAGTCTTTTCAGACTTTGCAGTAGCCCAGCCTGTCCCGGTAACCTGCGGAGTACCACAAGGTTCATGTGTTTCACCCACTCTCTATAATGCATTTACTAAACTCTTATGCAACAAACTTGACAATATGGGTATCTCGTATACCAATTATGCGGACGATACCCAGGTTCTCATACCAATTACCGGATGTTACGACACTGATTCCAAATATCGAAACAAAATATACCTTGCAATCCAAGCCTGGGGATGGCAAGCAATGAATTATGCCTCAGTGATAAGACAGAGCTTATAATCAGCAACAAAACAAAACTCAACTCCTACCCCCACCCCCCTGACAGTACAAATTGTTCATTAACGATGGCAATACTATCCCAGTAGCCAGCGAAATAAAATCCCTTGGAGTCTATATTGACTCTGAGCTTACGTTAAACAGACAAATCAATGCCGTGGTCTCCTCAGCCACGTACACAGCCAAACTGATGAGAGCAAGCTGCCCTTTTCTCTCCCCTGAAAATACTATTACCCTGGCAAGAGCACTGATACTGTCTTGGATTGATTATTGCAATTCTCTCTTTTCCAGAACTAGTATTAGAAATATTTAAAAAGTTACAAATATTACAAAACAATGCAATAAGAGCCGCCTTAAATATCCCAAGACATGACCATATTTCTTCCATTAGAAGAAACATTCACTTGCTTCCTGTCCAGGACAGAATTAACTTAAAAATCTTAACGATGACTCACAAATGTATCGCGAAGAAGGCGCCCACATACCTTAGTGACCTCATCTGCAAAGTTGGCTCCAGTAGGCCGACCCGGACTGCATATACTAACCTGCTCATCCTACCCAGATTCAGGAGACGGAAAGCAGTAGGATCTAGCTTTTCGGTAATGGCGCCCAAACTGTGCAATGCCCTCCCGCACCACCTGAGAAATACACTTCATTCTGGTCATTTAGAAAAAAGTTAAAAACTCTCCTCTTCAGGTGACCCACAGCAACAGCCTACTGCAACCAGGCACCTATTATAAGGTAGACCTCAAACACCACTGAAAAAGGTAAACCTGCAAGAATTTGTGTAATGATGTGCCATGTATATCTTGTAAATATTATACTAGATGTACTATTTGTAGTGAAGATCTGTAAACCTGTAACCATATTCTTAAGATTAATGTAAAAATTATCATGATAGTGCCTATATGCCTATGGGCTAGGTGTGCTGTATAAATGCATAAATAAATAAATGTGCTCAGCAAATGATGCATCCTGGACTGATGCGCTGCTTAGTTTCCAAGTTGGGATAGGAGGTCTCGGTGGGAACAATCTCCATTTCACCACGAGTGGGGAGTGATCAGATGGTACTCTAGCTAAATATTCTAGGTCTGAAAATTCCATTCCGTGCTCCTCACTAGAGAGCATGTAATCTATTTGCGTGTATACCTTATGAGGGGCCGAGTAATGGGAGTATACTCTTTCGTCCCCATGCTGCGCCCTCCAGATGTGTCTCAATTGTAAGTGCTTCAGTAAAGCTTTGAGCCCCACCAACACCTCCCCGCCCCCACTGCAAACTAACTACAACTGTAACTCGTCCTGCTACGACTTGCATGTGCGGACTTTCCTGTTTCCGCTCCATTCAGCCCCGTTTTAAGACCAGTCTCCTGGTACCCTGTGGGTGGGCCCTATATGGTAGCCCAAAAAACGACTTCTACCTTGGGTGCAAGACCACTATAGGCGCTCTCACTACTGAGTTTCTGATACCCACGCTTCGGTTCCTGCTGTCGCAACTCTTATCATATAGCTTCCCTGTTACTTATAATTATAGACGCTATGCCGCATAAGACTTTGTTACTCCACTTAGTGCAGTTCTGCGTAATGTCTACTGTGTTTTCATTGCATGAAATGTCCTTCTATTCTTGAGAGCGTTGGTTCTGATCCACTGCCTCAGGGATTTGCACTGTCCATCCACTCTTGAGCTTCTGTTGGCGTTTTGAAGAAGGACTTCCCGTTGTGTAACTCTTTCAGCTTAGCGGGATATAACATGTATTTTAGACCTGCTTTCCTGAGCCTGGTCTTTATCATTATGTACTGGGCTCTCCTTCTCTGGACCTGGAAAGTGTAGTCCGGGTAAACCAATATTTTGGCCAATGCTCTTCGTATTTCTCCCCCGGATCTGGGAAAGGCCAAGATCGTCTCCCAGTCTTTGTAATTGAGCACCTTGGCTATCGTAGGTCTTGGCGGGGCTCCCAGCAGCGGTCGCCTGACGAGTGAGCAGTGCACCCTTTTGATCGTGAACCCCTGTGTAAGTTTGCCGGCTCCTATCTCTTGGAGCAACATATTTTCAACGTAGGTAGTCTGGTCTGATCCTTCCTCCCCCTCTGGCAGTCCCACGATTTGCACGTTGTTTCTTCGTA
This sequence comes from Ambystoma mexicanum, assembly GCF_040938575.1. Lineage (NCBI taxonomy): Eukaryota > Metazoa > Chordata > Amphibia > Caudata > Ambystomatidae > Ambystoma > Ambystoma mexicanum. The sequence continues at coordinate 1,268,138,067 of NC_090932.1, forward strand.
CTCGCCCTTCCGCCTCCTCAGCTCTGTTGTCCAGCAATTTGACACTCTGTTGCAGGATGTCAATGTCCCTGGCTGTTTGCGTTTTTGCCTCCGTGTTGTCTTTCACCTGCTCCTCCAGTTTCGTAGTACGTTCAGCAATAGCACGCACATCTTGTCTCAACAGACTGACATTGATCCGTACCGCATCTATCTTGGCCTCCAATGTGGTTTGCAGAGTTGAAATGGCTTCTAGGATCAGTCATTTACTTTCGTCTCCCATTTCGTTCGGGACACCCATCTGCATGTGACTCTTGTCTCTTTTGTCGGCTTCCTGCTGACCAGTTGGGCTCTTTGCGAAGATGTCTAGTGTGCCTTGCTTGCCTTTGGTCTTGTTGTTTCTGGCCGCCATCTCTAAAACTGTGTCCACATTATGTTAGGGTCTGTATAACTGTTTCAAGTGTCCAGCTCCTCCTGAGCGTCTGGCCCACACTACCCGTCCCCACTGCGCCCTGCAGGGCTAGACAGTGTGCGTTTTGGCAATCCGGCCTTATGTCTCAGTTCAGTGCGCCAGGATCTGTATTTGCGTGTCTTCCAGGGATTTTCCCTTAATATGCCTGTCACTTGAGCCTCTCCCTCAGTATAGACCTGCTCCCTGCTACCAGCGCCCTTTCAGCGCCTTCTGTGCACCCAAGCATTGGTTCTCCTTCTAGAGCTGGCCACAATGCTGCTGGCCCGTGCTGTATAGTCTTCCCTGTACACCGCCGCATTGTGGAGGCCCGATTACCTCTCCCAAGGGGACCTAACCAATCCAAGACATGTATGTGAGGCACTGATTGATGTCTTATTCCTTCCAAGTGCTGCTTTGGTGGGGTGCTGTACTCGCTCCTCTTCAGTCTTGTGGTGATCCTGCAGACCCAGACTTCCAGTGTCTAACTATGGCCTGCCGCACTCTCCTCTTCCGGAGCTCATGTGCGGCAGGCACATTCGCTTCGGGGCTTCTTCTCTCCCCTGCCGGTGCACTTTGTCATGCACTGTACGTTCGGGCGCCTCCGGCATCTCGCTTAGTTTTTGTTCTGGGAGTGGGGGCTGCGGGGGGTGCCCAGGTAAATTACTGTGGCCCTGTGTTCTTTGTGCAGGCCCCCCCCTATTCCCACTCCTTACATCTGGTTCAGTGACCTTCTGATGTTCCGCGCAGCTCTCAACTTGCTGTGGACAGCGTGCTGGTGGGCTGCCTGCTCCTCGCTCGCCAAGCAACCCATTACCGCTTGCCCCGGGGAGCTCTGGTCTGTCACCTTCCATGGCCACAATGTTGGGTGTGGCGTTGATGTGACCGCTCTCCGCTCGCCACCCTGGGCTTCCACGTATATGGAGCTCAACAGACTTGCACTCTGGCACCCAGAGTGTTCTTTCACGCCAGGATTTCAATAACTTGTCTCATGCTTTCCTTTCTGCCCAGCTGGGCTTTCCGCACTCTCATGCAATCTGACCCTGCTACTGTCACGGCAGGGCAGGCTCAGCAATATTCCTCAGTGACCCCGTCCTACAGTCTCACGGCCACCATTTTCTTATAGTCTCCACAGGACCTCTCGCAGTAATGCTTTTTCGGCGCTGCTTCCTCCAGGCCGTACACCACAGCCCAGCCTTTGGTCCGTGGCTTCTCCAAGTTGTTTCATTTATGCTGCTGCGTTTGATGTTGTTTGGACTGCTTTAACACTAAGTAACAGGGATTTCACATGCGGATCTGCAGGAGCCCAGCGTGAAGACGGCGTCCTCACATGACTGCTGGCCACGCCCCCCCGGGATGCAGAGTTTTTAATTCCTCCTTTGCTTCTTCCCTTCTCAGACACTCTGGAGCCTGGGCGAGGAATCCAAAGGATTCCTGCTGAAGACAAAACTCTGACTGAGGGCTTTCCTGCAAAATGGTGGCCCTTCTGTGCATTAGAGGCTGAATTAACAGCCTACGAGTAATAAAGATTAAAAGTCATAAAAGTTAAACCACTACAACCAGCCATTCATGTAAAACTCGCAATTGTAACAATGTTACCAGGTATTTAAGATAGGGGATGCATTGTATTCCCCCAGAACTTGACATAAGGTGGGGGTGCTGGCTCACTTAAACAAAATGTAAAGGGGATAAAACCGTTTTACTATTTGGAAACAGTAGCTCATCCAAGTATAGGAAAAATAAATTAACAGGGGAGCACAAGGGGCAACCCAGCCTAAGCCAAAAAGTTATAGGAAACTAACTACAACCATGCACTATGTAGAGACATAAAAAGGTCACCCACTAAGAGTAAAAGGCTAGGTGAGAGGGGGGAAAAAGATTCCCACTCACCTACGGACAAGGTAAAATAATGACCACGCCCAAGCAAACATTTCTGCGGTTGACCGGTCAGGAAGATTTTTCATAAATATGTAAGTCTTAACTAAATACCTTGCAAAGCTCACAGTGGTGATTGGTTTTGCTGTGTGCCATTTGCACAAAAACAAACAGCCCGCCCCCTTCTGCCTGTGGGGCTGGCTTCTCATTCTATTCCTCAGGGTTTTCAGTACATTGGTATAAACCCCTAATGAACTAAACTAGCTTTACTCTGATGACTATGAATAGCAGCAAATGTAAGTGCAAAAGGGTGGGAGTGGAAAAGGGGCCTAGGTTTTGCAGAAGAATCTCACAGGAGCCTGACATTAGCCTGTATGGGAAATATTCTGCACAGTCCCCAATAAGTTTCTGTAACAGTTCTAGTAGAGGTCTTATGGATGTTGATGGAAACAGTTTTTCTTCCGATATTGTGATTTGTAAAACTTTGGACTCAATGTCGAATAAAGTTAGGAAAGGAAAAAATAGTATATGCTCCCGTGCCTTCAGTCAGTCACCTTTCACACACCGCAAATCTTAAATCTGCTTAGTGCCTGACAAAGTGTTTGCATCTTTTTCTGTTATTCAGTTCTGTGACATGATTACTTCATATTTGTGCTTAATGTAATGATTAATAAGTGTGGCAACTGCATATAGGTTTCAAGTTCTTGGTCTGTCTTTAGAAGGTGTTGTGTAGTTTTGTGATTAAACAAATTATTGTGGCATGGAAACTGTCAGGATATAGGGTTGGGGGGATCATGAAAGGTTGAGTTGTGTTGATAGTTACAGCCTCAAATCCTTCTGTTTCCAGCTCGCTTTCTTCCTGACACGGGCTGAAGATAAGCCTGCTGTTCTCCTTCATCTCCTGCGCAATGTGGTGAAGCCACAAGAGCTGACAGTTGTATTTGTTGCTACAAAACACCATGCAGAGTACTTGAGGGAGGTAGGTACTGAATGAGGATTATTTTGTACTTGCCTCTACTTAAAGGGGTTCTTTTGTTCTTCCTATCTTCGCTGACCTCTTTTTACAGCCACATCATGAGTATTAGAATGTTCCTCTGTATTCAGATGTGGTAACTTTGGTTTAAGATAAATATTGCTGGTCACCCTCTCTAATGAATGGTTTAATATGGCTGAGGCTTACAAAGTGTAACTTCTCCTAGTTAATGTGCTCTCAAGCTGTATTGAGGTTTACCTTGCCTCTTGTACTCATCTATACCTGTGCTTGCTCTGGCGTCTGCAGTCTTCAGCTGGGTCCTGTGCTTCTCCGTCTGGCTTGCTGACCATGCCTATGTTTCCTTATCCACTGCAGCTTCTGACTGTTGAGGGCATAAACTGCTCCCACATCTACAGTTCCCTGGATCAGACAGCTCGTAAAATCAACATTGGCAAGTTTGTGCATGGCAAGTGTTCAGTGATGATTGTGACAGATGTGGCAGCCCGTGGAATTGACATCCCCATGCTGGACAACGTGATCAACTACAATGTGCCACCAAAGGCCAAACTATTCCTGCACAGAGTGGGTGAGTCACATCAGGCAGTTCCTACTGGGCAGCAGGTTCGGATGATGGTGTTGGTGTTTGTGACACAAAGTCCAAAGCTTCAATATAGCTTGCAGCATCCCAGTAATTTTTCAATTCTTACTGCACTGAATCACGCGTTTAGACTCTATATCCATGGGACTCAGATTCCCAGGACCAGAAAAATGTGGCAATTGACAATGTGCACTTGAAGCTTCAGGGTTTTCCTGTGGTGGATACAAAGCATACTCTTTTTTTTTTATTTTGTTTATTTATTTTTCCTCTGGTGTATATCCTCTCCCGGCTGGTTTTCTATAAAGAGTAGACCACTGTTTCCAATAATGTACGGCGGAGATAAGGAAGTGGCCATGAATCGTGAATGATCATAGTTCTGGCTGCCTGTTGAAAACTGGACCTGTAATGATCTGTGCAGTATCTGTCACAGAATGATTCTTGTTGGGGTACATTTTAATGCATAATCTCCTCCACATGAGTCCCCCAGCACTTTTTGCTGGACTTTTTTGGTCTATTCCTCTGAATGAGTTTGAACCTTTTTCCACACTTACTCATTATTTTACCCCATCTTTTGGGATGCTTTCTATTTATTTGTATACATGTTTATTTAAGAAATACTTTCCTCCAAGTTCTATGGCATCTGTCATTAACTTTTTCTACACACTACACACTCTGTGCAGTGTGGCTGGCAGGCCCTTTGGCTTCCCTTTTTATTTTCTGCTATTCTCCTTGTGAGAACTCATGCTCCTAAGGCCAGGGGGGGATATTTAGTAACCTTCCTGACTTTTAGATTGTGAGATCAGCACACCCCACCTTATGTGGAGTGCTGAGGGGGTTACACAGTATCCCCTTTCTCACTACTCCTGTAACCTTTTGGTTACAGTGACTGGCACATGTGAATGGCTGGTGGCAGTGGTTTTATCCTACCTACCTTTGTGCAATTTTTACTTCCAGACTGTACTCGCAGCCGCTGTAGTGCGCAGAATGGTCACAATTGACCCAAAATGTTGGATGTATTCTTGATTCGCAATTTCTTTTTTGCTTGTGCTTTCTTGGTCCTTCTACTGGGCTAGGTGGGGAAGGTCCTGGTTCGACCTTCGGCTGCGGCGGCAGCAATCCTTTTTGAAGCCTGCCAAGGCTCCCAGCGTGTCCGTGAGGACAGCAACTGGGGGAGGAATCTGAAACTCTGCTGTCTTTTGTCTTCTGGTGTGCTTGCCTGAAGCCACTTCCAACTGGGGAGCTGGCCCAAAATTTGAATGGTTCATGGGTGCCGATTGGCTGGGTTCCTGCATAAAAGGCATGGATCATGAGGCTGAAGACAATCTGACCCCTGGAACCGAAGGATCGATGAGGAAGAAGAGATGTCCGCAGCTGCTTACAGACAACCATAGATGCCGGCTGTGTAATTACTGTTGCTCGACCCACCGCTAACTCCTTCCAAGTGTGAGGAGTACTCTGAAGACACCCCTTTAGACTGGTGGGACAATCGGTCTTGAGACGACCTGCATTCCGAGTCGTCCCACGACGAGCGGTGACCTTCACGAGCTGCAATCCGCCACTACCCTGGGAACTCTGGCCACTGTGCTGTGCATAGTATTCTGAAGATCGAATCCTCTTGAAACGTTGGACTCCTTCTGGAGCTTCAGAGGCAAGATTCCACTCCTCGAGGTCCCCTCACCAGAGTGCAGAACCGAGAAAATGAGCCAAATTGACTGGGTGGTAATCGTTCTTCATTGGTGCTTCCTGAATGACGCCAAAATCACAGAACCGAGAAGAATCCGTTGCTGAGAGCATCGCCACTCGACTGCTGCTGTAATTGTGCTGCAACTTCTTCTTCACACTTAAGGTGCTGGCTTGGTAGAACGTACCTAGATCTGAATTGCTGCTCCTGAGTTGCTGGAATGCTGATTCGTGTTTTGGGAGTTTGCCCATAGACGTTCGCCCAGGTCTAACGCCTGTGATCCTTCACCTACAGGGAGACTTCTCCAAAGTCCCGGACCCTTATTTCCCAACAGAGTTTGCTTACTTGCTTCAGAAAACTTCCTCTGGAACCTTTGAACTTTCTACAGCTGTTCCTTACCCATTTTGCCCTCCCAACTGACTACGAGACACTCCTAACTAGAAAGGGATTGACTTCTAAAGTGTTAGGCCTCTGTTAAATTATTACAAAGTATGTACTTACCTTGTGTTGGTTTTGTTTCTTTTACTTTGACCTGAAACAAATATTCTGAAAAGTTATTTCAAAGGTTTTACTTAGCTTTGAATTGTATACTTCAACTACTATTTACTCAGATTGCCTTCCTTGACGTTCCGTGATACCGCTGATGCGGTTAGTCCTCTTTTTACTTCTCGAGTGGGCGGATCCCCGCCTCACTCGCAGCTGGGCTAGGCATTTATGTGCCGTTGCATACACCGGTGCAGCGGACGGGCGACGAAGGCGCGCTTAAGGCAAGCCCGTCTGTGCTCATCCGTGACCCGGATGTACTGGATGAGAGGCTTTGTTTCACTAGAAGCTCTCTTAGATCTTGCCCTGATTAAAACCATATTTCCCAGGGCCTGGAAAGGGAATATTGAACCCGTTGGCATACACCAAGGACAGCTCCCTTCCGTGGTGATGCATGGTCATAAAGATGCTATATTGATGCTGCTTAATTCTTGCTCATTGCCAGCCCATGCAGCTGAGGTCAATTACCTTTTGTCAGATCGTCTTCCTGATTTTCTTTGTATCACGGAGACATGGCTCCTAGACAGCTCAGGCCCAGCATTGGTGCAGGCTATCCCCAATAATTATAAAATAATTAACCTTGACCGTCCCTCATCCCATGCTGGTGGTGGGGTGGCAGTTATTTTTAAATCGGAATATAGTGTCTCCAGACTTAACCTTAGTCATTACCTCAATATGGAGGCACTGTTAGTTAAATGCATGAACATTCTTCAACCTACTTTTCATCATCTTGTATATTGCCCTCCTGGCTCATAGGTGGGGTTTCTTGTGGGGTTTCTTGACCCTTTTGTTGACCTGGTAGCTGATCTCTTGCAAAAATATATCAATCTGATCGTGTTGGACGATTTCAATCTTAAATTTAACTTGCCTACATCTCCTGCGATTAATCTTTTTTCTAATAGCTTAAATGATCTCAACATTGAATAACTGGTCACATAACACAATCATAAACTGGAAAATACTCTTGACCTCGTGTTTGCTAATGTCAGCTTGGTGGCTGTCTCTTCAATAGAACAGATACTGGTCCGATCATTTTCTGATAACATGTATTCTAAAAAAATAACCCGGCCCTAGCGACCGGTTCTCCTTATGGTGCACACATTACCCCGGTCTTACATGCTCTATACTGGCTCCAGGTCGGTCGGAGATTCGAGTTTAAGTCTCTCTGTATTGTGCATCGAGCTCTTCATGGAATGGGGGCAGAATATCTCCAGATCAAGTTTGTACGTTACCTCCCCTGCCATCTACTATGCTCCTCGTCAGATGATTTATTGGTGGTTCCCCCATACCGTCGTGAACGGATTGGTGGTCGTGCTTTCTCTGTGACCGCTGCTAAATTGTGGAACAACCTTTCTCCCAAGATTAGGGCTATACCAACCACTTAGCCTTTAGAAAATCTGTTAAGACCCTGCTCTTCTAACTCATGAGTCTGGCTTACTGGTCCCTCCTTCTCTCCGTTATAGCGCCAAGATACCTCTAGTAACAGCGCGCTGTATAAATTCACTTAACATAACATAACCTACTGCTATTCCAAAGTATTACCAAAGTGAATTACCTGCTGTGTATAATACATTGTTTTTTCTAAAGTTACTTCTTGAACGTTATGGTACACCTTTTACCTTTACCTTTAGTGTATGTATAAAGTAAACCATTATTTGTATAGAACTTCACTGTCTCTGTGTTTATTTGGGCCTATGTATGTTCTGTGTTCTTTGTCCCACCTGCAGCCCTTGCTCCTTCCGAAGATGAAGCATGGCTGCTCAGCCATTGCTACCAGCAAACCGTGTGTGGTTCAGGCTTATACTAAGAGCTGTGTCCCAAGGGTGATTCTTCACAAGTCCTAACTTTGGTGGACTTTTGCAAAACTCCCTAACAGTACTTTAATCGGATCCACATAGGTATGCAGGTCCAATAACTACTGGATTCTTAGAACAAGTCCTTTTTGAAGTAGTTTTGGAAAGATGTCCTGCAAAAAAGACAACATGTAAATTGAGCTGACAAGGCAAAGTGCTCCAGAACAATTTGCAAATTATGTTCGAGCACTTTGTTGGCAAAGCTCTGAAGGACCTTTGGCAGTGGTGTCAGAGCTACTTCATAGGTGAAGGCACTTGCATAGTTCTCTTTTCCTCTTCAAGGATATCCAAGATTCCCTGACTTAACATTCAGACACCGAATGTTCCTGCCACATGGCTGAAGGAGAGATTATGCATCACAAGAAAATATGACTATTTGAGGACTAAGACTGTGCTGCTGAATGTGTCAGACCAGCATCGTCTAGTGTTGGGCTGTCATTCATGCTTTGCTGTCCCTTGAACCAAGAAAGTAATTTTGAACATGTGACCTGACCCTGGATTCAACAGTGATCAGTACGTGCTGGTGGGCACTGTCATCTGCAAAGATATACACTGGTAGCCCCTATACACTTGCCTGTCCCCCTCGCCCTTGATCCACAGCATTTTCCTCGGTTTCTGCAGGCCCTGAGCCATTCCCACCAGTTTATAGTAGGAGCAGCCTGCATCCCTCAATTGCATTCTCTAAATCCCAAATGGTTGACACACCAGCTCCAAGGTGTTTATCAAACAGAAAACTACGGGTTTATCTGTAGTTACTGGCCAGATTCAACAAAGCAACATGAAACCGTCTTCTGTAAAGGAGTGTGAGCCTTGGTCATCCTCGATCTCCCTTAGCTCCACTCTCCCAACGTGAAATAAAATCAGTCTTTCCTGCGGTGTGATAACCTTTTCTTGCTTACACAGATGTTGTCGGGATGTTCCAGTTTCTTTTAAGTAGTTTTGACAATACTACATCAGTGTGTTAGGTTATCTAGACGTAGACTAGTGGCTAAACTATTTGAGATCCTTTGCAGGATGGTGGTTTGCTCTAATGGTATTGATCATTGAGTGTAACCGTCTTGCAGGCTATCTAATGCCTCCATGTGTATTACTGCTCTATCAATCTGGAAGCCTTCCCACAGTCTTAGTTCTTGATCAGCTTGCTCCCACTTTATTCTCCTCCTCGACGTTCCACAATGCACTATCTTCCTACTCCATCACCCGATATTTCCTTCTCTAGAACTCTTTTCCTGACCTGTGTCAACCCCAGAACATTTTGCTTTGACTAGGTAACTATTTTAGCTTTTGTCGCTATGTGAAGGGGAAGTCCCCCCACCCCCTCCCCTCCCCTTCTACCCTAGTATTTCTCTTTTTATGGGTGACATTTCTATGTCTCTCCATAGTGTGACAGAAGTTAGTTTCCTACGACTTTTGAGCTTAGGCTGGGTTGGCCCTATATACTCCCCTGTTAATTTCTCTTTCCTATACTTGGGTGAACTACCGTTCACAATTTTCATCCCCTTTACATTTTGTATAAGTGAGCCAGCACACCCCATCTTATGTGGAGTGCTGGGGAATACAATGGATCCCCTTTGTTACTTGCGTGGTAAAATGTTGTTACAATTGCATGTTTCCCTGACTGGCTGGTGGCAGTGTAACTACTTTTATGATGTTTTAGTCTTCATTACTCGCAGGCTGTTAATTCAGCCTTGGTAATGCACAGAAGGGCCATCATTTTTGCTAAAATGGTACGCTCCTTCTTTTTTTGCCATTTCTTATGTGCTTGCTGTTTCTGAGGTCTTCTCCTGCCATTCTAGGTGGGAACGACCTCAGTGGCTGTTTTGTCTTCGGCGGGAATCCTGTGGATTCCCCGTCCAGGCTCCAGAGTGTTTGGAAAGGCAGGAAGTTAGGGAGGAGTCCAAACCGCTGCAGCCCTTTGTCTTCCACCTTGCCTGAAAGTAAGCCACTCCCAGTGGGGGTTGGTTGGGGGCTGGCTGTCCTGATTGGACAACCAGACCCGCCCCTTGCTGTAAAATGCGGAGAGAGAATGCAGAGGTTGTGCTGTAGTATCTGATGAAAACTCTGATCCTGGAATCTACTGACAAGTTGACCACTGGAGCTGAAAGCGAAGAGGAAGATGAAGAAACGACGGCCGTAGTGATTTCCAGTGACTCTAGAGCCTGCTCTTACCCTTCTTTCCAATCGACCTGGGTATCCCGAAAAGGATGTCTGGACCCAGAGCCTAGTGAGATCCACTAGGCTCTAGAAGACCTGCGTTTTGAGCCATCCCCATTGTGCTGTGACCTTGCAGGGCTGCAATACCCCAATGCCCTGGGACCCTCAATCCATTGTGCGGTGCATGGTTTCCGAATCGCACTGAAACTTTGGTGGCATCCTGCTGGAACTCCAGAGACTTCAATAGAGTCCAGAAAGTCCCTTCACCAGAGTGCTGGACCATGCAAGTGACGGGAATCCGACCAGTCATATACAGCCTTCTGGTTCCTGAAAAGGGCACCAAAACCACAGCGCTGGATCTAGCTGTAAAGAAACTCTTGCATGGCACCTTCTCCGTTATTCCCTGCTGTAAAATCCCTTCCAAAGTCCTGTCTTTACAGAGGAATCCATTGACCGGGTTCTTGGCTGCAGATCCTAACGTCTTCTTGCTGCAACTCTTCTTCTGTGCTAAGGTACTTTGCTGGCTGGTGTATTTACTAGCCTGTGATTTCTGTAAAGCTTTTGGGGTGTATTCTGTGATTGGGAGTCCTCTCATTCAGTTCACCCAGGCCCACTGCTGGAATGCTCCTAGGGTGTCTTCTCAGAAGTCTAGGGACCATACCTAACTTTAAATTGAACTACTCACTTGTTTGAACAGTCTACCACAGGAACTCTGACTTTTGCTCGCAACAGAAGCCTATCTCACCATGCCTACAGCTGGCACCTAGACCACTAGGGTCCCTCTTCTGCCTCTGAGTGAACTCATGCAATAGAGTGGGGAAGCACTGGATAAGAAAATGATTGTCTTGAAAAGAAAGAGGTATTTGGTAACTGTAACTCTGAGAGTGGACAGTTGGTAAAGTTCTTACTTAACTTGAATGTGTGTTGTGTATACGTAAAATTATTTCTTACCTGTGAATTGGTGGACTCTTCCCAAAAGTAATGCTGTTGACTTCACTTAACTATTTATTCCAGAATACTTGCGCCTTTAAAAAGTATATTGGTTTTACTTACCTTGAGTCAGCTGTGTGCCATCCTAAATTAAGTTATTGATTATCTCAATCTGTGTTCCACTGATTGAAAAACTGTAATAGTATAGTACATACAAAGGAGCCTAGAATAGCTCTTCGCCATTCTTAAAGTGTTCTGTGGGTGTAGCTGACCTTGGTCTGCCTGGTGCAATCCTAAATTAGTGTAAAGAGCTACTGCTTAATTTAGTCTGTGTTCCACTGATCTGAAAAGCAACTGTAATTGAATATTACACAAAAACGTCTCACCAAGTATAACTGTGTGTTATCATAAATGTAGTTATAGGTGTATACTGTTCCTTAAATCTGTGTTCCACTATTCAGAAAAGTGTCCTGGAACAGGGTTGGTGATTATGTGATTGCTTCTTTCACTGCATAACTGACGGGGGTCTACTACCCTTGTATTACTGAAAGTAACATATGGTTTTACTCCCCATGAATAGGTGTGACCTATACTAAATGTGTATGATAAGGTCCGACTTCCATAGAATTACTGTTAGGTTTTCTGAACAAGGTCATGCTCTTGTCTGTGTTTTTTCAAGCATAGTGTTGTGTTTTTATAATTGTGGTTATGTATAATGTCATAGTACTTACTTACCAAAAATGTATCTTGGCCTACTTGTATTTAAATAAACCCTTTATTTTAACAATACATAGTGTTTCTTTGTACCATATGTATGCTACAATTTCTTTGTACCAAGCCACAGCCCCCTCTCACTGCCTGCTCTGTCTACGCTACCATATAGTCAGGTGGTACAGCCTTATACTAAGAGTGGAGTCTTGTACTGTCTCAGTTGAATAGTTTTACTAGCCCGTTGTTGCACTTCAGAAAAACTGTCCTACCCGCGTCAACCAGCACGAGTCTGCTCGCCGAGTGTTTATGAAGTCCATGCTCCATCTGTTGTTTATTGGGGTAATATTTCTAATCAAATCCAGTAAATGCACTGGCCTCTAGCCCATGCTGCGCTTCAAGAGTTGTGTGTGGGCTCATTTGCGGATGCACAAAGGATGTCTGCCTATTGCCAGTGCTGTTCAACTTAACTTCCTTTTACCCAGTCCTGAGTCCCACAGACAGCTACGAGTGTGTGTCAGTAAGTTTCTGTCTATGTGAATCAAAACAGCATCCGAGCTGGGTACAAGCAATGTTACATTTCTCTTCTTGGAAATTGCTTACATTTTCTCTGCTAAGCTTTCGGGGGAGGGGGGTGCCTAACTTAAGGAGTCATGTTTTGTCTACAACTGCCCCAAGAAACTTTTATATATCCAAGTGTTTTCTGTGCTATTGGGTTGTAGAGGAGTAATATGTCTTACCGTGCAGCGGGTAGTGGACCATATTGACCTTTTCTGCCATCTTTGAATAGATTATCCTGAAGGTGTATGTTGGTATTCAAGCCGAGTGCTAGACCTGTCACTGTTTAGATATCTTGTTCTTATGAAGCCTTTCTCTGCCTTCCCAGGCACACTGTTCTGGGTTGGCCAGGAGCAATCAGTACCCAGAGAGCAAGTGGCCCTATAGTGGTGTCACTCATCCGAATGTCACCCCAGTCCCATCATGGTTTCTGTCACACGGTCTACACGGATATGCTGTCCCGCATCCAGCACCCTCCTAGTGCCCCAACAATTCTTGACTATAGATAGCCAGTCCCCTCACCAAATGTCCAGACACTGAGAAGGGCAACTTCGAGTCAAGGATGACTGCAAGTCCGAGTTTGAAGCGTTGCTGCATGATTTTTACACTATTGTGTTACATTTATGGACTACTTGTTCCCTCTGGATATCATTTGTCTACTGCGCACAGTACTCTTAGTTGCATTATTTGAACTTTCATAAGTTTTCTTGTAAAAGTAAATATCACTGATTCGACCTTCGTCATTATTGCCTGTGATAATTTTTAACCTGTATCTGGTGCTTCCCCACATACCCACCTAAAAGCAAGAACGTGAAGGCCTAAACCATCTGCCATATCCACAGCAAGCAAACCACTGTTCTGCATACCCTGCCCCAGGACTGTTCAGTGCCCCAGCAGTACTTCCAAGAAATACAGTCTGCCCCATCTGGCTCTAAGCCTTCAGAACATGCCAGAATTGGTCCAGTGATTGTAAAATGAAGGATGGGTGGGATTTTGCTTTCCTCATGTCTTAGAGTTGGAACTGGGTTACAGAAGTCAGACGTTTTAAGTATACACATGTGGTCTTATATGGGCCCTGGTGCTAGGGAGTTTTTGTAAAGTCGAGCTATTTAGGGCTTTATAAGACTCCCTCTTCTTGGCAATACAGAACTGTAACTCTTGGGACAGGCCTGTACCACTTAAGGTGGGTAGCTATGGTGGAGTAGCTAGGCTCATTTTAGGACAGAGAGAGGGCTGTCGAAAGGTACAAAAAACATGTAGTCAACAAATGGTCAAAATAAACACTTATACACTCTGGGAGTTATCTACAAATAGTGGTGTATTTGGTGTATATATACAGGCAGCGAGAATTCTTCAGAAAGGTAAGTACTATCATAAACAATAAACACAATATCAAACCAATGCAATAAACTGGTAAGTAAACCACAGTGTAAAAGACTTATGGAATAGCAGTACGTAATTCAAGGTAAGTAAAAAACACTTTGTAGTAACTTTGTAGAATATTCTGTTTCCGGAATAAAATGGAGTTACAAGACCAGCATAAGCAAGTAAGCACTTTTCAACATTTCTAGTAATTTCTTTGGAGAGGCCTTAGGCTTTAGCAGTCCTGCCCGATCTGAGTGTGGAGGGGACACTGGGCATCAGTGGCCTGCTGTAGGCAGAACTGGATGCAGCACAATTTATAGAAAGGTTTCAGAGGATTCTTTTGTAACAAGTACATACTAAGATTTTTGTTGGTAAAAAGTGTTCAGGGACTTCGTAAAAGGCTTCCTGAGTGCGCACCAGTGTTAGGCCTGGGCAACCGGATATGGATGAACACCCAAACGTGTGAATCGCCACCCTAGCCACACAGGAGCAGCAGAACGACTCTGGGTAAGTATTGCCTCGAGTTTCACAGTACCTCAGCAGTGAAGATGATGATGTAAGCGGACGCCCTCAGGATGCAGCAGCTACAGGGTCCCGTCAAGGGATTCTTGGGCTTCTGATGAAAGAAAGACCACTGGATGGGATTTTGCAGGCCCGGTTAAGTGGAAAGGCTCCCAGCAAAGGATTCTTCATTGCATCTTGTGGCTCTATGATTTTGGCGCCCTTTTTAAGACGCCAGATGAAGAACGGTTCTCATTAGATCTATTGATTTGCCTCGCTTTCTCGGTCCAGTACTCTGGTGAGGGGACTTTAAGGAGTGGAATTGTGCATCTAGAGGTCCGGAAGGAGTCCATAAAAGTTTCAGGAGGATTCGAGCTTCAGAAGATGATGCACTGCACGATGGTCGCAGGTCCCAGGGTATTGGCAGTTTGCAGCACAGAAGGGTCACATCTTGTCGTGGGATGGCTCAAAATTCTGGTGGTCTTAAGACTGATTGGTCCCACCAGTACAAGGGAAGGAGACATCCTCTTCGAAGCTCCTCTGTCGCATGGAAGAAAGGTCAGCACAGCAGCGGTCACTCAGCAGACCTCTCTGGACGCTGGAAGTAGCTGCAGGCAACTTCTCTTCTTTGGATTTAGTGCCACTAGTTGACTTGCCTTTAGGCTCAGGATCCAAGCCTTTCATCCAGGAACCCAGCTAATCGGCACTCATGCTACATCCATAGTTTAGGGGATGGCTGTCCTTTAAGGACAGCCAGCGTCCCAGTTGCAACTGGTTCTAGGCACACATGCCAGAAGACAAAGAACAGCAGAGTATCATAACCCTCCACGGTTTCTTGTCTTCAGACACTCTGGAGCCTTGGCAGGCTTCACAAAGGATTCCTGCAGAAGACCAAAGTCAAACCAGGACCTGGAGAGTGTGTGGCCCTTTTTCCCACTCTCATGCAGTTTAATGTGATTTTGAACACTGTTTCTTTTGGTTGTGGAGTCTGACAAACTCCGTAGGCATCATCTTTTACATTGGGTCACGCAGCACCCTTAGTGCAGTGGCCCAGGGAAGTCTTTCAGATTTCCCAAAGGTTTAAATACCTTCTCTTGAATAAACTACTGTTTCCAAGAGCAGTAAAGTGAAATTGACTTTACTTGCATTGTAACTTTCAAGACCCAGCACACACTATCTTACAATAGGGTGGTGGAGGGGTTACCCAGTACCCCTTTGTCTACCTTCTCATGTCACATTTGTTACCCTTTTCTCACTGAATGGCTGGTGGCAGTGGTTTCGTTTTAACTACCATGGTGTGCATTTACCGCAGGCTTTGTTCGCAGCTGCAGTAAAGCACCCAAGAGTGCAATTTTTGTTAAAATTGCCCAGTCTTCTTTTTTCGCCATTTCTCTGCGCAAAGGTCCTTGAGATTTACTCTGCGTGCCAAACCAGGTTTGGTCCCATTGCTCGCTTTGCCTTTGGCAGGATTCACGAGTGAAGCCCACCTCTGGCTCCAGGGTGTCTGGGGTAGGCAGGAAGTGAGGGAGGTGCCCGGAACTCCCTGTGCTTAGTCTCCTTGGAGACGCAAATTCACTCTGTGGTGATTGGCCGGCAAGGACAGCCACCCTGCTTGGTGACTGACAGCTAGGCTGCAATTAATGGGAGAGAACTGAATAAAAGGCGACTCTTTTGGCTTGGAAGGTAGTCGACCACTGGATGAAGGAACCGAAAAAGAACTTAGAGGATGCCTGCTACAACTCCTGGACTGTTGGTTTGCCCGGTGAAGCCCTGCTGCAGTGCCGAAACACCAAGTTTGGATCATCAGAGAAGCCCCTGCAAGGACGACTTCTCCCCTTGAGTCGGTGGGACCAATCAACTCCAAAGTAAGCCACCTGGAGATCCATCTCGGAGCTGGTTGAATTTCCACAGAGTTGCTGCTGGAAACCGTATAGCCAGAGCGAGGAACATCAGTTTGTGTGCGTTGCTTTTAAGCTGGCCAAGAGCTCCAGAAAGATCCTCCAGACTCCCAGGAAGCAGGACTGACCGAGCCTGAGCCCCCTCAATAGAGTGCGGGACCCCAGAAGCAAGGAAAGTCCATCTCGACAGCCATGAAACAGTGTTGCTATTTGCGGTCGACATGAGGAGCTGAAACACTGAACAGCCACTGAAAGTGAAGTTTGTTGGTTGCGAGTTCTGATCATCCCAGTGCATTGCAGGAGTCCCCCCGACGTCCTCCCTCTTGTCCCCATGCCTAAGGCCCAGGAACAGTGAGACCTGCACAGGAGTCATCTGCATCTTTTCTTCATTTTAAAAGTACTGTACAAAGTATGAGAGAACGTGCCTCTTGCTGTAGTATTGCTCGCATCTTCTACCACTCACAGGTCTAATCAGCTTGTGGCCCTACATTTGATTCTTCTTTTCTCCAAAGACTTCTGAAACATTGTGCAAAGACGTTTCCATCACCAGAGGTGCTCCATCCTATCTAAGACTTTTGCCCATTGACTTTGGCTTAGCCTTTTGTACTGAACGACTTTCTGGAGGGATCCAAAAGTATTTGCCTGCTTAAGAATATTTGTGGTCTCTTGTATGTTCTAGATAATCTTTTCCTTTGACTTATTACTATATAATCCTAAATGCAACAGTGATATATTAATGTCCCCAGCACCCTAGCAATTGAAGTCACCTGAGGGTGTAGGTAGTGTCTGTGGGCCATCCCAAATGGGTATGTACTGATTTGGATATATTGAGTGTGTGTTTCATGAAGTGTATTGGAGTATTACTATTATATTGCTCCCTTCTGAAGAAGGCTTATTCTAACTGACTGATAAATAAATTAATAATGGTTTATTCAACAAACCTTGAGTGTAAGAGTTTATTTGAATACTTGTAACTGTAAATCTCTGTGCAACTCCACTACAGCTCACATTGACCCCTTTGAGATAAGCCTGGCTGCTCAATACGTTACCACAACTGTGTGTAGTACAAGCTTATACCAAAGGTTGGATTTCCTATACCTGTAGTCAGAGTTGTTTGTAGTGTTCCCAGAGGGTACTGCATACACATTTTGCCTAACAGGTGGTGTGTGCTGATCTTACAATATAAAATGTACAAAGGATAAAAGGTATCCCTCTACCCTTGAGACCATGTGTTATTACAGGGAGAATACAATAAAATGAAAAGGCAAGCACAAGGGGCTCCGAAGCAACACTGCATAGAAAGTAACGTGTGCAGCAAAAGTAAATTACAGATGCCTACAAAGTTGGAGGAAAGTAATCATCCAAAAATAAAGTATGTACAGACACAAAATGACTCCCATAGTTAGAATAAAAGGAGATGAGTGACGAAAAAGGTTCCCACTCACTCAGGAACATAGACAAAAAATACACAAGTCCCGCAAAAAAAGCTGGGGGGGCGGTCTCACAGGAGACAGGTAGATTTTTCAAATGTATGCCAATTCTCTAACACCTGGCACCTGTCTTTAATTTACCATGAGATTTGTTCCTTAGAAGGCCTGGAAAACCAAACTTTTGTCCTGTTGCTAAAGATAATTACCCTGCAGTTATTGAGCAAGGATACTGAATTGTACTACATTCCTTATTTGTCCAAAGTGAATCAGAGATGCAATTTGAGTGGAGATTATGCTCCCCTTTTGCCTGCAGATGCGATCCACCAGATGTACGCCTGGTGTTGCAAAGGCCTGCACTCTGCTTACCTTTCATCATCTGAGCTTGTCGTTTGTCAGATCAGAAATTGTATGGAGGTGGTGACCTAACAGTCTTCCCATCCTAGAGACAGTTATGACAAAAATGGCAGGGATTATAAGGGAGTGGACAACTCTCCTCTTGCTGTATTTGCAATTATTTTAGTGATGCCCGAGACTGAATGAGGGATCTGATTGATCTCCCTCCCACCCCTGTAGGCGCTTCTTCCCAGTTGTCATTGCTATGATGATGATGCTTTTGTTTGGTGTGTTAACACATCTCACATTTAACTTGTACTAGGGGCTAATAAATCAACCACATGTTCTCAGATTGGAGGCAGAGAGGGGCTGGTGAATCTTAAGCTTTCCTGTGTAAACATTCTTCAGAAAGTAATAATGATCCCAAAGCTTGATGTGTTGCCTTCTCTGGGTTAGTACTGGAGCTGAAGATGCTCTTATTCCTAAAAATGTGCATGTTACATACTGGATCACAAGATAATATCACAGGGGAGGTGAGACACAGCACTAGTAATTTGGTTCTGCTGTCCGCTTGAGTGGCTGCTGTATCTCAACTGGTGCATTTTTATTTTACCCCATGAGGTAGATGCAAATAAAACGTTTTTCAATTGGCACCCCTGACAGTCCCCTCGCACTCAACTCCGGTCCCTGCCCTCGCCGCACCATCACGGCACTTGAGCATTGACCCAAGAGTTGGCTTTCTTCTACACTTACCCCAGTCTCCGCGACTGGGTGCACTTGGACCAGCCCTTCCCTCCTCCCCTGTATCAGTCTGTGCGCTTGCGCGATCGGAATGTACCTTGCCTGAAGATAGTCTGCCTGCTCCCCTGTCTTCACTCCTAACTGCAGATAACAAGGGGGGTCCTGGGAGACTCTCTGCCAGACATGAGTCCTGGTTACAAGAGCCTTACCCAGAGTCTTTTGCTCACTATCTTTCACAGAGAAGAAACCTCCCAAACATATCAGTCTTTGTCCTGCCCTGGGGCAGTCGGCACTGAAATGCTAGGCAATTCTCCTCTGAACAAGAGTACCAACAGCAACCCCAGACACGTGTTTCAGTCTGGTTGAACCTCATCAGTAGGGTGTAGCTGTGCCTCTCTAAGAATTGTGAGCAAGGGGTCCACGTCTGGATTCCCCTAGTAACTTAGGGTGAGACCCAAAGCTACTTAAAATATGCAAATAACAAGGGGGGTCCTGGGAGACTCTCTGCCAGACATGTGTCCTGGTTACAAGAGCCTTACCCAGAGTCTTTAGCTCACTATCTTTCACAGAGAAGACGTGGACCCCTTGCTCACTATTCTTAGAGAGGCACAGCTACACCCTACTGATGAGGTTCAACCAGACCGAAACACGTGTCTGGGGTTGCTGTTGGTACTCTTGTTCAGAAGAGAATTGCCTACCATTTTGGTGCTGGACTGCCCCAGGGCAGGACAAAGACTGATATGTTTAGGATATTTCTTCTCTGTGAATGATAGTGAGCTAAAGACTCTGGGTAAGGCTCTTGCAACCAGGACACATGTCTGGCAGAGAGTCTCCCAGGACCCCCCTTGTTATTCACTCCTAACTGTACTTGGAAAAACAGCAGAATCGTCGTCGGACCTATTTGCTGTTGTCTCAACTGTTAATTGTATCATGTACACTTACTCTGCCTGTGCAGACTTTTATCGTTTCAGAATTTCAAGGGCACTGAACGGCTGTTGTTTTTCCCCATGTTCCAGCCCTCCTTGAGCGCTTTGAATCACTTGCCTTGTGTATAGGCGCTTCACAAATTAAAATTACCATTACCAATTGAGTTTTATGTCCATGACCCTTTTTCTGCAATGTTTAAGAAACTTAAAAGGAGAAATGCAGGGAGAGAGTGTAAGAAACCCCCACCGCTTAGCAGAGATTTCAGTAGGAACCTCTGATGGTGGGGCTGAGGGATTGTAGGGCACTTCAGAGTACGATTCTTGGAGGGCGTAAAACTGTTGGGGAGAGATGCAAGCAGAATGTATGGAAATGAAGACGACAATGATAATACAGAGAATGAAAATAACTGCTGCATAGCGATGCTAAGATAATTCAGGGAACTACTAAGAAAATATTGTTGGAAGATGGTGACAAGGTGAGGAAAGGTACATGGGCAGTGGAAGGAAATGCCGAGGAGAGAGGCAGAGGGTAATGAGACTCTAGTAGTATGCATGGAGACGTTGAGGGGGATAAGACGTTGAGGCACCATGGATATGGTTTTAGCAGCCTCTCGGTGCATTCGTTTTAAGTATCCAATTTTCTCCTCCGCTCCTAGACACGCTTCTCTTTCCATCCCTTGATTTATTACTTTTTTTCTTTTAGGCCGAGTTGCCCGGGCTGGTCGGAGTGGCACTGCCTACTCACTCGTAGCAATAGATGAGACGCCATACATTCTTGATCTGCACCTTTTCTTGGGCCGACCCCTAAAGCTGGCTAATCCACAGGACCCTCCTGCAGGTGAGAACCCAGTGCCCTGTTCTAGGTATAGTGTAGCTTTGTGGCCAACAGTGAGAGTGCAAAGGCAGCTTCATTTTTGTTTGACCCGTTTCTGACACATTGGCTTTTTTGCCCATGATAATTGTTTATTTGGCATGATAGGAAAAAACTGATTATAACCTGCTTAGAATAAGGCCCATTTAAGGTGTGTGCTTAATGAAGGTTACAAGATGTGGTATAGCCTACACTATGGCTCTATTGCTCTCCCTGCAGAAGCTGATGGGGTGATTGGCCGGGTTCCTCAGAGCATCATAGATGACGAGGAGTCCCTGCTGATAGCCGATCATGAAGGTTCACTGGACTTGCAGAATTTGAAGAGGGTGTCGGAGAATGCTTACCGCCAATATCTAAAATCCAGGCCCAGCCCTTCAGCGGAATCCATCAAACGGGTCAAGGACACAGATTTTACACGCGTGGGCATCCACCCACTCTTCAGTAAGTAACTGCACATTGATTGTTCTTCAGCTCCCTAAACGTAAATCATTCTTCACAGTTAATGCTCTATCACAATCTTCAACACCACTCCCGTCACTCCACCGGTCATTGCTTCTGCACCATTATCTGCAGCCCCCTCCCTTCAAGCTCTTTGGTACTATTATCTACATTAACTCTTTGGACTGGACTCTTATCAATATGTTCCTCAGAGCAGTTGCGCTATCACTATGTCCTACAACCACACCACAACCAATGTTTTGTACTAATCCCTAATGTTCCATCAGCCCCAGCGCTCCTTCGCTATTTTCTGTAGATCCTCTTTAGCTTGTGTAACTTCGCCTCTGATGGTTGTGAATCTGCTTAGAATCACATGCTGTGCATATAGTCTGACATCCAGTGGTAACCGTGGAGTATGCATCTTGTCTTTCGGGGACCGAAAGGGGACGTCGGCATAGGCGTGTCTGTAACACTATCCCTAACGTTACGTGTAGTGTACCCAAAATCCCTCACGTGCCAAGGTCCCTCAGATTGTTTTTTTCTGCCCAGATAACTGGTCGCCCTATAGCAGAGCTCTTTCAAAAGACATTGTTTATCTTCTATACCGACTTGTCGGTTATTCCCACGTTAAGTCCCTTCAGTCACAACAACATCTTTGACGAAGACTGCGGGGGATTCGTCTACGGCAGTGGATTTCAGCGCCTAAGATCCGGCGGCCGGACTTTCCACGTGGTCGGGCCCTCTGGCCGACCTTTAAAGTAGGGAGAGTGGGGTTGGGTGGCCATATTTTCGGTTTGTCTTTCCTCCTTTCCCCTCTTTAACCTTTTGGTCTGGTCATCTTCCCCTTTGGCTATTGAAAGGACTCCTTTTAGGTTCTGCCCTAAGTGTAGGGTCAGATATCCTTGGAAGGACCAACACAGGACGTGCAGCGCCTGTATACCCCTATAGCACGACGAAAAGCGGTGTGTGACCTGCAAACTCCTTTGGCCTAAGACCCTTAAGGAGCATCGTGTAAAGTGGTGGGCCGTGTACGGTATGTCACGGGTGGAACCCCCTTCCCCCACTGCCACACCCGTTGAGTGACTGGGGCACCTCAGATGACCAAACATCTGTTGCGGATGTAATAGACCTCGAGGCGGACACTTCTAGATCCGCCACGCCCGTCGCCGACCCTTTAAGGCCTGACTCTGGTCTTGCTGCAGGGACAACACCCGGTGACAGGGGCATAAATACGCATCACACTAAGCATACAACCCCTACACCGGTTTTGACGTCCTGGTCGATAAAGGTGAGAGCGCCAACAGGGCTGCTGAAAATTTCAACGGTTCCCTCGGATCACCTAGATCCAAAGCCTTCCCCGCATCCGCAACAGCGTCTTGCGACTGGGCAATCTAAATCAAGTAAGGGTGCTACTCCAAAAACTTCACACGTCGAAGCGTGGAAATCCGACGCTGAAACGGTCCCGAAGGCCGCGGTAGGCCCGACAGTTACGACTAGGCCGCTAGTCGTAAAAAACGGCTGCTAGGCCCTCTAGCACCGCGGAAGGTAAATTACCTACTGATAGACCATCGGAGCAATTATCTCACACCGATTCGGCGGTTACCGAAGACAGCATCGAGAGGATTACGGCAGCGGTGGGACTTATCCCGGTTGTGCCTAAAATCACGGGGGAAGTCGCGGAAAAACTTCGGATGCGGTTTGGGACCCCGATTCTCACGATGCTTATGAAGATAGCCAAGAGCCTCTTTCCGACACCCTAAGAGACTCTTTTCGATGCCGTTGGGCAGAAGACTGTTTTCCTCCGTAGGCCCGTCTGGGTCCTCTAAATGGACTAGAGAGAAATTCAAAGGGTGTATGCACCGGCTGGACAGAATTATCAGTTTTTCTGATCATCCCAGAAAAGGTATTGTGGAGAGCCTAACCCTCAATTTTCTTCTCACCATCAAGATCATCAGCATTCTGTCCCAGTCCAACATTAAGACATTGTCCACTTGGACACCTATAGGGACATTTACAATGAAGAGGAACAAGCTTCATTTCTACAAAATTATGAGGGACAGCAGGGTACCACAGACAATTGGGACGAAACTTAGCAGGAGGGAACGGACCCGTGCACACTGCCACATCAAGATCAAGATACTGATGTATTGTGTTTGGACTCCCCTCTGTCCACTCCGGCTCGTCAGGCCTTGCCGGTTGATGACCAGATGGCCTTCAACTCTATGTTGAAAAAGGCAGCTGAACATTTTCAGATCTCGACTCAAGAGGCAGTGCCTGAACAGGATTTTGTAGAGGATATCCTTAAGGAAAAACCTCCATCTAGCCAAGCCATTCCCCTCCTTAATTCCATCAAGAGAAGGTTGGTCCCCTCCTTGGTATAACCAGCTCAAACCCGGGCAGTGAACCCAAGAGTCAAGAAATTGTTTCGGCCGTCTCCATCCGACCCTCTATACATTAAAGGCATGCCATCCCCGACTCGCTGGTAGTAACTACCACCTGAAAAAGGGCAGGGGTACCCCTTGCCACGGGGGAGGCAACTCCGGACAAGGAATCCAAGAGACTGTATGCTCTAGGCAAACGAGTTACCTCGGCGGCCTCATACACTACGCTGATAGCGAATAATACCACGCTATTGCCAAGCTATGCTGACGCTCAGTGGAATCTGCTCCAGGAAGGCCTCCAAGAGGTTCCAGAACCCATCAGAGCCAAACTTCTCGCTATTATAGTCGAGGGAAGACAAGTGAACCAGAATGTGATTAAAAACACCGTGGACACTGCCGAAACAGCAGGCAGGTCTCTGGCCCAAGGGACCCTACTAAAAAGCCCTGCTTTGCTGCGCACTTCAGGGTTTAAACCCGAAACACAGGCATCTCATCAATAAACCTATTGAGGAAGCTTACCTCTTCAGGAAAGCGGTTGATGAGGCATTGGAAACGGCCAAGAAGGAGCAATGGACTCTTAAGTCTCTGCAACAGATCACACAAAAACCTTCCGCCCCCAGAAAGGTAACAACTCTCGGCGGTCCTTTCGAGGGCAGTCCCGTGCAGGTCAAAACTATGGCACGGGGAATTTCAACACAGGACAAACTTCAGGAAGCCCCACATACTACCCTTCAAGGGGTCAGCGACGCGGCAGAGGTAGAGGAGCTGCAGTCTCTGGTCAAAAATGACCACCATATCCAGGTCCCCTCCCATGTCACCCCGGTCGGGGGGGGGGGGGCGATTAACATCTTTCCTCACGGCATGGGAGGGGATAACTTCAGACCAGTGAGTCATAAAGACTGTCGCTCACTGGTACTGCGTGGAATTCGCCCGACCTCCATAGTTAAGACCGCCGCGCTCACGGCGCCTTTCACCGGACCATCTGCAGATCCTGAATCAAGAGGTGGAAGCACTGCTGGGACAGGACGCCATAGAAGCCGTCCCTATTCTTCAGGTTAACCAGGGTATTTATTCAGTGTACTTCCTTGCACCCTGTTCTAGACCTGCGCCCAGCGAACAAGTTCATAAAACCCCAGAAGTTTCGCATGGTAACACTACAGAAAGTGATCCCACTGCTGAAACAGGGGCACTACATGGCAACATTGGACATGAAAGATGCATACTTTCATATTTCAATGTTGCCAGCACACAGAAAATATCTAAGGTTCATGGTAGAGGACAGGTATTACCAATTCAAGGTACTCCCTTCAGCATCACCTCAGCGCCAAGAGTGTTTACCAAAGTCCTGGCAGTGGCTGCAGCACACCAGCGCAGACTATCTGTCCCAGTTTACCTTTACCTCGACGACTGGCCCATCACAGGGGACTCTTGCAACACATGTCTTTTGAACAACCAAAAAACAGTAGATCTTCTTTTCAGTCTGGGTTTCTCAATCAACGAAAAGAAGTCCAGTCTAGTCCCCAGTCAAACAAAACAATTTCTGGGAGCTCTAATTCGGGCAGGAAGATGGCCTCGTCTTCCCCACCAATGAGAGGGTGTAGAACATGCTTTTCCAGATCGCTCAAAATGTAGCCAGTTGGAAGATAACGGTTCGCAAAGCCATGCGCTTGCTAGGAATGATGGCGTTGTGCATATACTTGGTTCCACACGCGCGGCTGCGCATGCGTCCCATTCAAGAGTGGCTCAACAGCCAGTGGTGTCAGGCCAGCGGACAACGGGAGGATCTGATAGTTGTCTCGCCAGCCCTCGTTCTCTCTCTGCAGTGGTGGTCAAGAGAAAACCTCTTGAAGGGGAAGACCTTCACCACCCCTGCAGTGGAAGCCACTCTCACGACGGATGCATCTCTCACGGGGGTGGGGGGGGCCTCACCTGCTTCAGCAGACAGCACATGGAGTGTGGACCCCTCGGGAAGTGTCGAACCATATACATTTACGGGAGCTATTAGCAGTGTTTAAGGCATTTCAGATGCAACTGCAAGGGAAGACAGTGCTGATTCTAACGGACAGCACTACAGCAATGTATTACCTGAACAAACGGGGGCACCCACTCTCCAGGGCTATCCAAGCTGTCCAAAACATTTGGATATGGGCTCTCGGACACAAGATGTTTCTGTTGTCCCAACACGTTCCAGGGGAACTCAATCCTCTGGCAGACGTGCTCAGCAGAGATTTTCCTCTTCCCAAAGAATACGAATGGCGTCTGCACAAAGACATTGTGTCCAACGTCTTCCCAGAGATCGACCTGTTCGCAACTCAGGAAAACGCCCAATGCCAAGACTACGCCTCCAGGTACCCCAGAACCGTTCCACGGTGAACAGTCTCTGGATAACATGGTCAGGGAAATTTGTCTACTCTTTCCTGAACCCCCCCCCCCCAACTCCCCTTCTCAACAAGATAGTGCACATGGTGCACCAGGAACCAGTTACCATGATACTGGCGGCCCCCATGCGGGCCCGCCAAACCTGGTTCGCACATTTGATGGGACTGTCCCTCTCCCCAGCAGTGAAACTACCCTGCCCGTACAACATGTTGTCTCAAGAGGGGGGAGACCCTACACCCATGCCCACAAATTCTTGAGCTTAGCAGCTTGCCTCCTGAGGTCATAGAGTTTGGACACCTACAGCTCCCTCAGAGGTGCATGGACATACTCGCGGAAGCTAGAAAACCGAATACACGTTATTGCTATGCCAGCAAATGGAAACGGTTTGTCATCTGGTGTAATTCCAAGGGTGTCAATCCCATTGATTGCTCACCCACACACATTGTGCTGTACCCAACCCATCTGTTGGACACTGGGTTGGTCTTCAGTTCCCTAAAGGTTCATCTGGCTGCACTGTCAGCCTACACCACTTCACAACAAAAGGTGTTGTGGTGGAAGATACCGGTGATTAAGGCCTTTATGGAAGAGGTTAAGAGGATTTATCCTCCCATTTCTCACCCAGCTCCTGAGTGGGACCTAAATGTGGTTTTGTCCAGGCTCATGGGAGCTCCCTTTGAGCCTATACATAAAGCAAGCCTAAAAGACCTGACTTATGAAACGGCCTTCCTAGTGGCTATCACTTCTATCAGAAGGGTTAGCAAAATACAGGCACTTTCTGTTCTAGACTCCTTTGTCACAATCCACAAGGATAAGGTAGTTCTGTGCATGCACCGCAGATTTGCACCTAAATTCATATCTAGGTTCCATGTGAACCAGTCGATTGAACTAACTACCTTTTTCCAGAATCCCACTAGCAAGGCCGAAAAAAGCCTACACACTAGATGTGCGCAGGGCAGTCATGTTCTACCTGGAGAAAACTAAACCACTGAGGAAAACAAACCAATTTTTCGTTTCAGTGGCAGCTGATAGGGAAGGAGATCCTGTCTCTAAATCGGCTATCTCAAGGTGGATTGTCAAATGCATCACACTGTTTCTCTCTTGCTAAGAGAGAACTACCCTTCAAGCCTAGAGCACACTCTACTCGAGGCACTGGGGCATCCATAGCATTCATTGCACAGTTCCCCTCGAGTCCATTTGCAAAGCGGCAACCTGGAGTTCTGTACACACCTTTACAAAACACTATTGCCTAGACACTCATTCTAGGTCTGATTCTCAGGTGGGACAAGCAGTACTAAGACATCCTTTCTCTACTGTTCCTTCTCACAACCCACCTTCAACTCTGGGTACTGCTCACTAGTCTATGCACAGCATGTGATTCTAAGCAGATTAACAAGCATCGGAAGACATGCATTACTTACCGTAATAGCATTTCTGATGATTGTATCTGCTTAGATTCACATGCTCCCACCCTTCCTCCCCGCTTGGGGTGGAAGGAACATGGACGTCTTACTACTTTCTCTCTTCATGTACTCACTCACTATAGCCTTAGGCTCCCTCATGGCAGAATAAATACAATCGGAGGGCCCTCGGCGCGTGAGGGATTTTGGGTACACTACACGTCACGTTAGGGATAGTGTTACAGACACGCCTATGCCAACGTCCCCTTTTGGTCCCCGAAAGACGAGATGCAATACTCTGTGGTTACCACTGGATGTCAGACTATATGCACAGCGGTATCCGGTCATTTTGTCGAATGCATTTCCTCGAAATGCAATTTTATGTCAAACATATGGCTGAAAATAAATATTTTGAATGTATTTTTTTATTTAATGTTTTTTTTGGGTTTAGAAAGTTAAAGTATTTTAAAAAACGTGGGGTTTAGGGGGGATCTCCCCATTTTAAAAAAAAGACATTCGAATATTTTTCGGCGAGATGTTTTCGACATAATGGCATTCGAAAAAATGCTATTCGAAAAAGTCACTATAAACCATGCACAGCATGTGAATCTAAGCAGATACAATCAGCAGAAATGCTATTACGGTAAGTAATGCATGTCATATCCCAAAGTCTTGATAGTGTGGCATTAGTCAGCCTGATGTAAGCACCACTAATTGTATGACTCTGTCTTTTGCTGACAAAGGTTCGGGTTTAATGGAGGAAGAGCTGGAAAGGCTCAAATTTGTGGACTCAATTAAAAGCTACCGGTCCAGAGCGGTGAGTAGTTCTGCGGACTAAAAAAGGTTTGATCTGCTTCCTAAGGACTGACAGTTTCTGTGAAAGCTGGTTCTCATTAGAAGTGTACTCCATGCTCAAAAGCTTATGTAAAGTCAAATTATGCGAGTATCCTTTAGGTCAGGCAGGGGATACCAGAACAGATGTGATTTCTGTTTTTACTTTTTTACGAAAGCAGATACTTTAGCCCTATTTCAGCTGTTTTTAACAAGCGTTTGAGTGATGGTAGCCACGTTCAGTTACATTGGTTTTGTGTCTTGGTTGCAATTTGTGTAAGCACCAAGTTTTTTGGTTTTACAGACTGCGCTTCCCCAGTTTCCTTGGACTTTCTATTTACTATTGTCTTCAGAGTTACTGTACCTAAATTTAAAGGTTTCAAAAAAATGTAAAGCAGTGTTTTTCAAGTGTATCATTTACATGGATGACAGCATAGTCCTGAATCCTCATCTTTTAATTCATGTAAATAGTAGTTTCTTCTTAATTGAGGATTTCCAACCAATAGGAAGCCTAGAATGTAAGTGAAATATTTACCAGAGATTCCTGGTTCCTCGTCTAAAGATAGCATCTATATCATAGCTCTGGAAGCCTGCAATGTTTATGACAATCTGTAAATAAATTGTAATAAGTAAATGATATTGCTACCAACGATTTATTTATGTTTACCATTCCTTGACAATAACAATACAATCCACTATATATGTAGCACAGACATAGGCAACCTAACAAAACACCTCCCCTATCCCACAAGGTCAATAAGTGGGTCCTAATTATACAATATTGCATAAATATAACAGGCAAGCCGCTAAAGTTCAAGCATTACCGTCATCCCCAGCCATCTCATTAAATACAACTTATGTTATGTGTAAATCTGCCTTAATGGGTGTTTGTCATTGGAGGGATTCAGCAAGCTACCAAGCAGTGTTGCCAATTCCATTCTTCCCAATGAGTCTGTTACATCACTATCTGCCTCAATCCTCACCAATATTGCCAGTGTAATACCCCCCACACCCTTTCCCAACACCCCCACACCCTTTCCCAACACCCCACACCCTTTCCCAACACCCCACACCCTTTCCCAACACCCCACACCCTATTTCAATATATCAGACATCCAAGCAGTGACAGCCGGGCCAGAGCAGAGTTCCAGCTTCCGCTACAGCACTTAATTAAAAGGGGAATGGGGGGGGGCAGCATTTTAGATTTCCTTTTTTCTAAATTGAGACCATTTGTAGCCATTAGTTGATAATGGGCTATTTGTGGTAGTATGTTTAGTCTAATACTGTAACTGGAGACACAAGTGCTGTCAACTGTCTACCTTTTACCAGTTATTTTGAACCATGAAACACTTTTTAAATGCATTTTCTTAAATCTACGTACAATATTTTTTGCAACACATTAAACTGAATCAGTTTAACAGACTTGAGGCAAGAGTAAAAGTTGAAGATTGTCCATAATTTGTTCAAATCTGAAATGTCAGAGGGAGTAAAAAAACGAAAGTCATTTAAACGAAAATGCCTTTTGGTTATTCTCCCGCTGACATTTCTCTCAACCCACACACCCCTACTTACTTTTTGGGGCACACTTTGCTGTGTCCGGCCGACTTCTCCATTCCACTGCAAATGTCTGTTCCCTTCACCAACGTGCATGGGAACCGGTGCTGCAGGGTCCTTTTTTTTTTTTTTTTTATTTTTAACCTTTGTTTAGGTCATGGAGGACACCTCTGCAACCCCCTTGAGATTATAGTGAACAAGGGTGCAGGGCATACCCCCGCAACCCGAGCTCCCCTTGTTCACTATGATTATGATATTTTATTTCTATCGCGCTTGTACATAAGTGTTTCAGAGCGCGACAAGGCAAGGGAGGGAAACGGGAGAACAAAACAGCGATCTTACTAGGCCCAGTGACATTGAGAACGTGCACGTGCATGGGAGAAGGGGAGGGGAAAAGTGCATGGAAGGGGGAGAAGTGGAAAGTGCGAAGCAGAGGAGAAACAGATAAATAACAATAAATAAATAATAAAAGCAACAAACAGTTTTAGTCAGACAGCAATTTGCAAGTGCTAGGTTTAAGGCGGCAGACAGGGTATGTCTGATAAGTGCAGGAAGAAAAAGGGGGGGGGTGGCTGTATGGGTACAGACCCCAGTGCAGGGTGTAGGCCTGAGGCAGTGCGGTAGGGTGGCAAGGTGAGCAGGTACCTGGGCCCGGAGGACAGAGGGTGGCCAGGTGCACCGTGCCAAGAGAGAACAGATCAGCAGGGGAGAAGGGGAGCGAAGGTAGAAGAAATGAGGAAGGTCTTGAGGTGCTTCTGGAACCAGAGATGGTTCTCAAGTTTTAGAGTGGCAGAGGGAGGCCCCAGCCGAAGACGGAGATCTACCCCCAGCTTGTTTCTTTGAAAAACGACTGACCCTGAGGCAGTTGGAGGTAGAGGAGCGAAGAGCTTGAAAGGGGAGGTATTTGCAGAGGTATAGCTGAAGGTATTTTGGACCCCGGCCCCAGAAAGCCTTGTGGACAATGCAGAGGGTTTTGAATTTAATCCTTGTATCCACTGGGAGCCAATGGAGAGATTTCAGAGCTGGAGAGATACGATCCCAGGGCTTGAGGCCAAGGACAAGTCTCGCAGTCCTGTTCTGGATTAGTTGCAGAAGGCGGAGAGTAGAGGCAGGTAGATGTAGAAAGAGGCTGTTACAATAGTCCAAGCTAGAGAGAACCACAGCTTGGGATACCATGAGCTTCTGGGAGAAGGAGAGGAAAGGCAGAGTAACTCTGAGGAGGTGCAGTAGGAAATTTGACTTTTTAGAGACCTCAGAGATGTGGGCGGAGAAGGAAAGGGTGGAGTCAAAGATGACGCATAGGTTCTTAGCTTCGCAGGTGGGGGTAGGAGGAGGGCCAAGGGAGGCCAGCCAGAGAGTGAGGGGAAAGGATGGTGAAGGTGTGCCGATGAGGAGGATCTCCGTCTTGCTGGCATTC
This sequence comes from Ambystoma mexicanum, assembly GCF_040938575.1. Lineage (NCBI taxonomy): Eukaryota > Metazoa > Chordata > Amphibia > Caudata > Ambystomatidae > Ambystoma > Ambystoma mexicanum. The sequence continues at coordinate 1,268,168,826 of NC_090932.1, forward strand.
AGACAAAGATCATTGGCGGCACACCAATCATGAATGGCAGTTCGGCAATCGGAGATAAGAGAGGGAGAGGAGGTGGCAGAGGGCAACCTGAAAATGAGTTGTCAGCGTAGCACTGGAAATTTGAGCAGAAAGTTGCAATGCAGTGGGCGAGAGTTGCCAGGTATTGGTTGAAAAACCAGGGCGAGAGGTTAGACCCCTGGGGAACACCAAAGGTAGATAGGAAGATGGATGAAAGGAAGGACACAAGTTGGACCTGTGCCTGTGAGGGTCGATCTGAGAGGAAAGGGGTCAGCCAGACCAGAGCCTGATCAGTGATACCCAGGTTTTCACGGAGACGGTTGAGCAAGATGGTATGGTTGACTGTGTCGAAGGCAGAAGAGAGATTGAGGAGGATGAGGACAGAGGGAATGTTAGAGTCAAGGTTAGAGAGCAGATGTTCAGGAGAGCAGTTTCTGTGCTTCTGGCAGTTCTGAAGCCAAACTGGTGGTCATGGAGACAACAGAACTAAAATGAAGGTTAAGCAACAGAATTAAAATGAAGGTTAAGCTGAGAGATGGCCAACTTTTCCAGGAGTTTGCCAAGAAAGGGAGTAATGGAAATTGGGCGATAGTTAGCTGGACAAGAAGGATCAGCTGTGGGTTTCTTGAGAAGAGTATGCACAAAGGAGTGCTTCAGAGGGGAGGGGAAGGATCCCGAGGCAAAGGAGTGGTTGCAAAAATCAGCAAGGGCTGGAGCGGGGGTGTCGATGTGGTCCTTGATGGTTTTAGAGGAACAGGGATGAACCTGTTTTGACAAGGCTTTCATAGATCGGACTTGTCTAGAGACTTTGTCAGGGGAGAAAAGAGGAAAGGACGGGAAGGATGGTTGGGGGAGGGAGGGTTGGCTAAAGGAGGGTCAGCAAGGACAGATGGGGAGGGGAGGGGAGAGGAGGGGTGTGGGTGAAGAGGGTGGACAGGGTGTCCTGGGTTTTTGAAATGAAGTCAGAGGCAAGGGCATTGCAAAGAGCCTGGGAGGCAACGGGCGGGATAGAGACTGCAGCAGGGTTGGCCCCCTCCTTGCAGATTTTAAAGAGTTCGGCCGAGTTGTTAGATGCCACAGAGACACAAGCTTGAATGTTGACTCTTCTTGGTGAGGACAGAGTCGGTATTGCCTTTGTAGCAGGCGACGGGCCAGTGTGTCAGAGGATGAACATGAAGTCCTCCATTTCCTCTCAGCCACCCTACACTTAGGTTTAAGTGTAGCTAGGTCAGAGTCATACCAAGAATTGCACTTGGCTTTGGACTTCAAACTGATCCGAATGGGATATTTATTCAAAGTTTCTGACTGTGCCTAATTTACATTCAGCCAAAATTCAAATAAATATCCCATTCAGGTTTTCTTTTTTTCTCCAGTCTTTTCTATGGATTCCAAAGTTGAATACCTATATTGACTTTTTCATAATGGGTGTGTTTAATACATCTAGACACTAGGGGAGTTTAACAAGAAATGAGGATCTCTCTGGTAAAGATATAAGGCTGGCTCAACTCGAGGGCCTAACTGTTGGAATACTGATTTTCCCGAGAGTTAAGATTCTAAATAGTCTGTTTCAAGGATATGGTGCTTTGCTCACTTGTTGGCAATCTCTGTGTCTGGGACATAGTACCCGCTTGCTTCTTTACACTCCTACATGCAAGTATTTCTTCCCCCTTGCTCTAGGTTTTATCAGAATGCAATATCACTTTCCGAACAAATGTCTATCTCCTGGGCCAGGTATCAGAAGACTGATGTTCACAATCCCTTGCAAGGTTTCCCTTCAGTGCATGTTGTACTACACTAACCAGATAGACTCACCTTTTACTCCCCAGGGTCTGTGGTTTCATAGAAATGCAGTAGCTGGATATTTGAACCCTCTGGTAAGGTTTCGCTCCTGGACCTGGAGTGTTGTCATGGATCAAAAATCAGACGTAGGCTTTTGACTTTGAATTTAAATCTTTTACTTGAGGAATCCCAGAGAGGGTGGAAAAACAAATTAAAATAACAGTTGGGTTGAATCCGAAAAGAGAGGAGTACTGTGTGTCCTGTTTCAAGGCCCACTGTACCTATTTAGGTCCGGCTTTTGTGTTCCTGCACCCTTCCCTAGTTTCCGTTAATCTGCGACATGTTGGGTTTGGCACCTTCATCGCTGTCTTTAATCTCAGGTTTAAGGCTTACCCACACATTCTGTGACTCTCTAAGGCTTAAGAAGTGTCCTACAAAATCTTTTATTTCTCTGCTAGTTTCTTGGTGCTAAGGGGTTTCATGCAGCCTCAGCTTTTCCATTGCCGGTTTTTGCAGGCTTAACCTGATCCTTGGTTATAATATGATATGGTTTCACTAGGTCATTTGGGCTTTCAGCAGCAACCCTTTCCTGACTTGTCTCTTTTGACATCTATGCAGGTTGTCTACTTTCTACCTTGAAACCACGTTTCTACCCTGTCTCATGTTGATCCTGTACCTCTGATCCCACTTTCAACTTCCTCATGTTACCAATCTTTCTCCCAAGTCCCTGCTTCTACTTTTGCCCCTGCTCTACTTATGCGCCTTTGTTTTTGCCTTGCTCCCTGCTGCACCTGTGAGTACCCCAAGCTTCCTAATTACTGTACTGTCTCTCCACACTGCTACTCGCTTATAATGCATTCACTCTTGCTCCCCCTGCTGCTTCTTCTACTCGCCTCGCCCTATATGTTTTCGCCAATCACGTTACAACTTCCTCCTTTCCTATCCCTATTCTAAAACTCATAACTCCCACTGCTCCATCTCTCATCCACCTCTCCCAATAAACAAAGCTGACTGACGTTACCGTACCTCCTCTAACTCTTATCCACCTTGCCTCTCTTCCTCTGAGACTCGACTTCTCTACTCTTCCTTACCTCATCAACTGAGCATTGCACTCTGGAATGCATAGTCCTTATGCTACAAAACTTCCTTTATCACTGACTTTCACATGAGCTCTCCTCCCTTAGACCTTCTTGTTATCACTAACACCTGGATTTTTCCATCTGAAACTGCGACTCTGGCAGCCCTACAAGACTCCAAAATATCCTTCATTAACTCTCCTCGATGCACTAGCTGAGATGGAGGCGGCCGCCACCTACTTTCTTCCCATCTCAATGCCTCTTAAATCTCCAATGTCGCGGCGTCCTACCTCTTTTCAATTTGCCATCTCTACTATTGCTCTGCCTCAATCGGTTCACATCTCTATCTATCGCCCTCCTGGTCCCACTAGACCATTCTTTGAGCATCTTGGGCAACTCCTTGATTCTATTTCCACTAAAATCACCTTATTCTCTTAGGTGACTTTAACCTTCCCTCTCCAACCAGAAATCTTAACGTCAGTCTTTTCTTAGTGACCACGCTCTTCACTCTATCCATAACCTACCTACCCACACAGGCGTTAACTCTATGGATCTTATTCATCTCCACCTTTCTCTCCGCCACTAATACTACTGTCACACCATCCTTATCTGATCACTCTATTGTTTCCACCACCTTCTTCTTTCCACCCTCTGCCATTTCCTCTCCACTTGCTTCACCTATTACTTAAAGGAAATGTAAACCATCCGCCATGCCCCCTTTCTATAATACCTACAGTTCTCACGCTACTCCTTCGTATCAATGCCTCTTCCACCAACACTGCCTTCTCCTGCTTCCAGTTCCTACTATGACTCATTCTCCTCCCACTTCCTACTGCTTACTTTCACCCCTAAATCTCAGCATCCTCAACCATGGATCACCCTATTCATATGTTCTCTCTGCACAGACATGTGCCGGCTGTTGCGCAAATAGAGGTGTGCCCACTTGCATGAGGACCTGCAACTCTAACCCTCTGCCCTGAACACTCTCGTCCACTCTTGATAGAGCGAAAAGGGAATTTGTTAGGTAGATTTTCATTTTTATGTGAAATCACCTTCACATTTCTGTCCACCAACACTTTTTGCTGGACTACTGGATTTTGTGTGAGAATCTTTCCACACTCACTCATTCTTTTACCCTATCCTTGGGATCCTTTTCTTTTTCTACCTTTCCCTTGGAGTCATGCTGTCCAAGTTTTGTGGGATCTGTCATTGACTTTTGTAGCGCACATCAATCTGTGCACAGTGTTACTGACAGCCCTTTGTTCTTCCCTTTTTGTTTTCTGTTATTTTCCTTGTGGGAACATATGTTCCCAAGGGGAGGGAGAAGAGGAGAGACGCCTGCAGCCACTTCCAGACAACCCAGAGGTGCCTTCTGAGTACTCGCTGCTGTTCGACCCCCCCCCGACCCCCCTCACGCCCTCCCTCCTTCCAAGTGTCAGGGGAACTCCAAAGAGGACGACTCTCTCCCTTAGTCTGGTGGGACCAATCGTACTCAAGACGACCTGCATTTCAAGTCATCCTGCAATGAGCTGTGACCTTCACCGGCTGCAAACTGGCAATATCCTGAGACCTATCGCCATTGTATTACCCTCCGAAGATCAAACCCACCGAAACTTTGGTGGACTCCTTCCACACCTCCAGATGCAAGATTCCGCCCCTTGAAGTTCCCTCACCTTGAAGATCGCTGGACCGAGAAAGCAGGACTAAACGACCGGGGGAATAATACATCTTCACTGGTGCTTTACAAAGGGTGCCAAAATCACAGAACCACAAAGAATCCTTTCCCTGGAGCCTCTTCACTAGACTGCTGCTGCGAGATCCATTCCAAGTGTCCCTTCTTTTGTCTTCCTGACCAAGAATCCGGTAAATGGGTCTGCTGCTGCATTGAGGGAGCATTGTACTGCATCCTCTTCTTCACGTTTAAGGTACTGTGAGACTCTTGGTACAGCTTATCTAGAGTTATTCAGCTGCTCCTGTATTGCTGGAGTCGTGAATTGTGTTTTGGAGTCCACCCATTCACGTTCGCCCAGGCCCAAAGCCTGTGTGCCTTCAGGGAACCTTCCCAGAGGTCCCCGACTCTTTCCCCAACAGAGTGTTACTTACATGCTACTGTAGACTTCCCCTGGAACCTTTGACTTTCCACAGCTTTGTGCCTTGCTTGTTTGGCCCACCAACCTCACACTGAGGCACTCATAACTCGATAATAATAGACTTCTAAAGCCTAAGGCCTCTGTGAAATTGATGCAAGCATTTACCTGCTTTATATTGGTCTTGTTTTATCCATTCTGACCTGAAGCTTATATTTTGAAAGTTATTACAAAAGTGTTTTACTTACCTTTGAATTGTTGACTGGCATTCTACAAGTATTACAAAAGTGATTTACTCACTTTGAAGATTGCATTAGTTCCAAGTTACTCATTGTGTGTTATGGTACTTGGCTTTATAAAAAATCAACTTTACCATAGTGTATATATAAAATAAACCATTATTATGCAACTTTAGTGTTTCTTTAGCCTATGTGCATACTCTTCAGGTCTTTGTACCTCCCTCCCTCCTACGATAAGCCTGGCTGCTCAGCCATTGCTACCAACAAAATGTATGTGGTTCAGGCCTATACTAATAGTTGGAGCCCTGTGTCCCAATTGAGAGTCGTCTTAAGTACTACTCTAGGTGGACTTTTGTAAAACTCCCTAAGAATTCTACCTAACCCTCATTGACTCGCACTCCAACCATCCTTGCCAGCTAGAGGGCACCCTAAACCCACTCCTAGTCTATCAACTCGAGTCCTACAGCTAATGACCTAGCTGAATACTTTGCTGCAAACATTTCCAAAATTGGAGACTCTCTCCTGACCTTCCGCTCACTCCCTCCTATATTTTAATCTCAGCCTACTCTATCATCCTCTGCCTCCATCTCCCACTTTTGTTACACTTAAAACTGACAAAGTGCTAGCTCTACTCTGCCGGGTCTGTGGCTTTGTGGACTAATGCATCCACTACATGGGCCTGTGTTTGACCTCAGGGTCACAGGTTCGAATCCCGGCAGGTCCACTCAGCCCTTCATCCTTCCAAGGTCGATAAAATGACTACCATTAAGTTGGGTAACAGCCATCTGTTATTATCGCCAAGATGCTCCTCCGGGGGTGAACATGCGCTTTTCAAATGCATCTCTTATGTTACTGATAAAGGCTAACCCCTCTTGTGCCCCATCGGACCCTCTTGCTCTTCAGCTAGTCCAGCTTATTGCCCCTTTAGTGCCCTCTCACTTCGCTGAACTCTTCAACCGGTCCTTCGACTCTGCTTGCTTTCCACGGTCATCCCTCCTAAAAAAGCAGGGGCGGACCCGAACCTACCAGCTAACCTTCGCCATTTGTCTCTCCTTTCACACTATAAAGTGCTCCAATGGGTTGTGTTCTATCGTCTTACCAATTTCATAGACATCAACAACCTTCCAGAATCCCTACAAGCAGTTTTCCACTCCTGTCACTCCACAGAACCTGCTCTTATGAATGTGTCCAACTTCATCGCCTCGGCTAAGCACTCCAGCCTATCCTAATTCTCCTTGGCCTGTCTACTCCCCTTGACACTGTCGATGACTCAGTCTCATTTCTCCTTAATACTCTTTCTTCTTGGGATTCGCGATCAAGCCCTCGCTTGGATTGAATCCTACCTTGCAGCTTGTCAATTCTGTGTCTCCTGGATCAACACCTCTAAACTCACTCCTCTAACTGTTGGTGTTCCAAAAGGCTCTGTCTTGGGTCTGCTCCTCTTTACACTTACACCTCCGCTCTTGGGGCACTAATCTTCTCCTTTGAGTTCTCGGACCAATTATTTGCGGACAGCACCCAAATCTTCTTTTTTTTCTCCTGAACCCTCCTCTGATCTTGCTATTAGTCTCTGCCATTAAAGATTGGATGGCTTTGCACTCCGATGTTAAACTGTACCAAAACAGAGGTGCTCTTTTTCCCTGCCAAATGTTCTCTCTCCTCTCTTCCTATCCAGTTCCCACCTGACACTCTACCCTACTCTTCTTCAGCTAAAAACCTCAGCGTCTTTCCGCAAACCCCCCCCCCCCCCTCCTCCGCGGACATCCGAGAAACAGTCCACAAGGATTTGTTCAAAACCAAACTTAAAGTCCACCTCCTTGCCTAGAGTTACCCTCTTAACCTACCTCTGATCTGCCATGTGTTGGGGAGAATTCTCAGAAATGTGCTAATTCCCTCTACCTTAGAGACCCCCAGCAAAGTGTGCTGGATTTTGAGGACTTGATTCTGTTAACTTGGAGAGTGTGAAAACCCTTTTTCCCACTCTCTCTTGTATTTTAATGTGATTTTTGAACACTTTCTTTTAGTTATAGAGTCTGACAAACTCCATAGGCATCATCTTTTACATTGTGTCACACAGCACCTTCAGCACAGCACCTTCACTGCAGTGATACGGGGAAGTCTTTCAGATTTCCCTATGGTTTGCATACGTTCTCGTGGATAAACTGTTTCCAAGAACAGTAAAGTGAAATTGACTTTACTTACATTTGTAACTTTGTAGACCCAGCACACCCAATATTACTATAGGGTGCTAGAGGGGTTACTTAGTATCCCCTTTGTGTAGCTTCTCATGTAACATTTTTATGTTGCCGTTTCCTCGATGAATGGCTGGTGGCAGTGGTTTACTTTTAACTACTGTGGTGTGCATTTACCATGGGCTGCGTTCACAGTTGCAGTAAAGCACCCAAGGGTGCCATTTTTGTCAAAATGGCCCCAGTCTTCTTTTTTTGCCATTTCTTTTTGGAAAGGTCGTCCTTGAAATTTACTGTGCACACCAAACCAGGTTTGGTCCCTTTGTTCGCTTTGCCTTTGGCGAGATACCAAAGGCAAGTGAAGCCCGCCTCTGGCTCTAGGGTGTCTGGTGGGGGTAAGAAGTGAGCGAGGTGTCTGAAACTCCCTGTGCTTAGTCTCCCAGGAGACCCAAATGCACTCTGTGGTGATTGGCTGGCTGACTGTCCGGCAAGGACAGACACCCTGCTGAGTGACTGACAGCTAGGCTGGAATGAATGGGCGAAACCTGAATAAAAGACTAGGCTTTTGGCTTGGAAGGTAGAGTCGATCACTGGAAGAAGGAACCGAGGAAGAACTTGAAGAGGACGCCTGCTGCAACTCCTGGACCGTTGGTTTGACCGGTGAAGCCCTGCTGCTGTGCTGAAACTCCAAATTTGTATCGACCGAGAAGCCCCTGCAAGGACGACTTCTCCCCTAGAGTTGGTGGGACCAATCAACTCCAAAGTAAGCCACATGGACATTCTCTCATAGCTGGTTGCATATCCACAGAGTTGCTGCTGGAACGAAACGCCAGGGAGAGGAACACCAGATTGTCTGCATTGCTTTTAAGTTGGCCAAGAGCTCCAGGAAGAGCCTCCGTACTCCCAGGAAGCAGGACTGACCGAGCCTGAGCCACCTCAACAGTGCGCTGGACCCCAGAAGCAAGGAAAGTCCATCTTGACAGCTAGAAATAGCAGTGTTTCTATTTGCGGAAGTCGCGAGGAGCTGAAATACCGAAGTGCCACTTGTCTGAAGATTGCCGGTTGCGAGTGGTGACCGTCCCATTGCAGTAGTCCCCAGAAGTCCTCCCTCTTGTCCCCTGACTGAGGCACAGGAACACCAGGATCTGCAGAGCTGTACAGGAACTGAAGTCATCTGCTGCATTTTTCTTCAAACTAAAGGTACTGTACAGTCTAAGAGAACATACCTCTTGTCGTGTAACTACACTTGTTCTCTGTTAGTGAGACTTGTTGTGGTTGCTCTGTAGAGTTGCTGACGGCTTCTTTACTTCACAAGCCTAAACGGCTTGTGGCCCTACTTTGAATTCTTCTTTCTAAAAAAAAAACTTAAAATATGGTGCAATATTTTTACCTACCTCTGAGAAGTGCTTCAGTTTCACGTAGACTTTGGCTCAATTGACCTTGGCTTAGCCTGGCTCCTTGAATGACACTTCTTCCTTCTGTGGATGTGTTTGGCCTTCCTTGCAGGAAAGGGTTAACTAACTTTGCATTGGGGTGTTTACAAAAGTACATACCTGCTTTAAGAAATATTTGTGAGATTTCTTGTTGTCATAATAACCTTTCTCTTTGACAAACTCTTAACTCTGATTCTAAATGCAACAGTGATATATTAATGTCCCCAGCACCCTAAACTATTGAAGTCACCTGAGGGTGTAGGTAGTGTCTGTGGGCCATCCCAAAAGGGTATTTACTGATTTAGAAATATTAAGAGTGTGTATTTTTGTAGTGGATTTGAGTGTTACTGTTATATTGCTCCCTTCTGAAGAAGGCTTATTCTATCTGACTGATAAATTAATAATTGTTTATTCAAGAAACCTTTTGAATACTTCACTGTGAATCTCTGTGTAACTCCCCTACAGCTCACATTGACCTCTCTTGAGATGAGCCTGGCTGCTCAACACGCTACCAACCTGTGTAGTACAAGCTTATACCAAAGGTTGGGTTCCTATTGCCAGGTGGTCAGGGTTGTTGTAGGGCACCCAAAGGGTACTGCATACAATCTTGCTTAACACCTGTTAGCTAACAGTTTTCCCTCACCTCGAAGTTGCCTCTGCTCCTCAATTCCTCTGCCTCCACCCTAGCACTTAACCCATCATGGTCACCTTCCGAGCACAGCTGGCCGTTCCGCCTACCTGCGCTTAAAAATGTCCAATGTTCATTGTCCTTAATCTTTGTGTCCACTTATGTATTGTGCCTAGTGACTGTTCATTTACTCCCCTCCACAACCTTGTCTGAATGGCCCTCAAACTCAGCATGTGGCTTGGAGGTAAGTTGGATGATCCAGGCCTGAACCTGTGTTAAAAAAAAGTAGAGGCATGTGATGGGCTGCCTCACCTGGACATACTGAGGGGGCCATGATTGTGGACTAAGCCTTTGAAGGATCGGTCTGCAATCTTACTAGGCTGCGAACAAACTCTTAGCAATGTCAATGAAAATCCAAGATTTTGTGAGGTCACAGTGTTACATATATATATATATTTTTTTTTAACAAGCTTTATTTTATTTTAAGAGCACCCACAGATTTCATTCCTACAATACGACTCAATGCTAGTTTCTGGTGCCCATATTTCTCTCCCTCTTCTCCTCCGGCTTTTCCCAACTCCCAACAAACTTAAGATTGATGGTACATTTACAAGTCTTTGTCTAGTAATTCTTACATTGCACTCACTGGATCAGGCTAGGTCCATTGCCTGACTTTCCAAGGCTATCCCCTCCAATGTCCAAGTCCGCCCCCTTTGTTAGTTCACAGCACCAAAACGTTTTCTGAGTATGGCTGCTGTGTGGAATTGGTTCTCTTTCGGCTACGAATTTGTGGATTGGAAGCCATACCTTTACAAAGATTTGGTATTTGCCCATTGCTAACGCACACACTTTTTCCATGGCCATAATGCCCCACAATCTGACCCACCACATTGCTAATATCGGGCCCTGCTCCGATTTCCATTTATGTGCCGCAGCCAGCATGTAATTATTTTCCCTTGTCCTACTTGCATCATATAGGCCCTCTGCTACTGCCCCTAGCAAGATCACTTTTGAGCACATTGGCAACAGTACCCCGAGAATCTCCCTGATGTGACTTGGAATTTCCTTTCAAAAGATTTTTGCCTTGGGACATACCCATCACATGTGCCCCATATCCCCCACCTACCCACACCCCCTCCAGCAATCCCTTGGGATGTTCGGGTTCACCTTATGAAGCCTCTGTGGGGGTCATATACCATTGCATGTATATCTTTTATGCCGATTCTTTTATCATGGAGCATCTACAGCTTTTCTGTGCCCGCCCCCATATGTGCCCCCATTCTACTTCAGAAATGGGTATTCCCAGGTCCCGTTTCCATCTTTCCATGCAATTTGTCCTCCACCTCTGCGCCATCCAGGAGCTGGCACAGTCTTGATATGCCCTTCCCTGGGACCCACTCCTTCATTGTAAGTTCCAGGCCCACAGAGGATCTATTGGCCGCCTCTCTACACTCATTGGATGTCACCCAGTGCCTGATTTGCGCGTAGTGGAACCTTTCACCTTCCGGAAGGGAGAATTTGGTCTTGCACACCTCGAACTGCAAAGGCACACCGTCCTGAAAAAAGTCTTAGTGTTAGGGTGGTACCCCCTCCCAGTTTGCCCAGAACCCCAGGGCTTTTCCCAGCGTAAATTCATTATTGTAGCTCATTGGAGTGAGGGGCCCCTCCCCAGGTCTGAGTTTTCTTGCCCGGAGCACTTTGTTCCAATAGCGAAGAGTAATTCTTGTGGAAGCTAACGGGCGTCTCCCTGCTTCTCTTACTCTAGCTTTTAGAAACCCTACATACACCAGTGAAATGCCTGTGGCCCGTTCCAGCTCATACCACCCTCTCGGTGTCCTGTGAGGACCAGTGCAACATTGGTGCTAACTGAGCTGCCGTAGGTTTACAGGGACATCTCTGTGACCCCCAGCCCACCCATTCCTGGGCTCATAAACAGAATTCGCTTTGCCACCCGAGGTTTCTTGCCTCCCCAGATAAACTGAGATATCTCTTTTTGTAGCCGTGCTATGAGTCTGGGGGGAATCCACAATGGTAGTGCACTCACAACACAAATCTGGGTAGCAGAGTAATTTTGAATGCCATTATTCTTGCAAACCAGGAGAGCTCCTGCAGGTCCCATCTCTTTAGGTCTCCCTTAAGGCTTCCCTGGAGGCCTTTGATGTTGGCATTGAAGATCCCCTTACTCGTGGGGGTCAGACTCACCCCCAGGTATTCCAGGTGATCCTGCTCCCATGCGAGTGGTCAAGACCCACGTTACCTTAAAACATCTGCTTGGTCCTCTGTGACGTTGAGTGCTGTAGACTTCGCGAAATTGAGAAACCAGAGACCCCCGCAAAGTTCTCCCTGAGATCCAGCACCTTCGGCAGCATGCTCCCAGTATCTCTCAGGAACATGAATACATCATCGGCATACAATGCCACTTTGTGTTCTGTCCCTTTCACCACTACTCCCTTTATTGCCGGGTCCTCCCTAATCGCGTGTGACAGCGGCTCCATGGTGACACCTAAGGGTGAGAGTGGGCACCCTTGTCTGTTGCCCCTTCGAATAGGTATGGATTCCGAGCTTCTCCCATTCACATGGAATTTCATGGAGGGGGTCTGGAAATTGGCCAGGACCATCCGCGTGAAGATTTCTCCACACCCCAATTGCTCTAGAGTGAGTCAAAGGTAGTTAAGTGGTTTATGATATTTCCATCGAAAATTTTGCATGGAAGGTAAGTACTATCGAATTTTTTCCATCTAAAAATGTTCCATTGAATTCCCATACATAAGTGCAACGTGTTTATCCTGTAATTTACAATATTTTTTTTTATTGGGAGGGGTCTCACCCCCCCTCCCCAAACTCCCCTCAACCCCCAGGGGTCCTCCCCCTCTAACCCCCACTGAGGTCCTCTCCCTCTAACCCCCCCACACCAACCCCCATTTTCTAAATGTAACCCTTGTCCAGTGCTGCAATATTTAATGTATTTCAGCACTGGACAGCTCCCTATCACTTGTGTTATTTATTGTTTATTTGGGGGGGTCTCCCCCTCCAACCCCCCCTAACCCCAAGGGCACCCTTGCCCTAACACTAATTCTAAATTCCATTGAAAATTCATCGTAATTCATCGTAATTCATTCAATGAATATGCTTTTCGATGGAAAAGCATTTCAATGAATGAGTTTCTGATGGATAAGAATTTGATGGGAAGTCCAGATACCAGTTAGTCCATGCTGTCAAACGCTCTTGTGGCATCCAACTCCAAAACTGAAAATGTGTGCACCTTTTTTTCAAACTCTTTTTTTATTAGTGGCAACATAGGAATACATAGCACCTCATCGTCTACAGCATACATTTTCAGAGCAAATTATTGGCATCATGGTTATAACATTTACACAGAATTACATAGGTTCGTCATCATCAGAGGACAGGTTGCATAGGTAAGTTCTGAAAGGGCCCCATATATCTTTGTCTGCAGGCTGTGGGTCGGGTCATTACATACTGTTCTTCTGATTCATTTACATACGTCAGTTCATGAAGAAATTGGTTCATATTGGGTGGGCACGCAATTTTCCACTTCAGCAGGATACACTTTTTAGCAATTGCACACACATTAAACAGTCTTCTAGTTTTCTCTGAACATTTGCCTATGTCCCCAAATAAATATTTTTGGGGCTTCAGGTCTGGGGGAATCTGTGTGATTTCCTCAAGCATTTCAGCAACTTCTTTCCAAAAGTTCATCACCACCCGACACTCCCAATACGTACAAAAGTCTCCTGCCTGTGGCATATTACATTTGGGGCATGCATCCGACGCACTGGGGGTAAATTTTGCTATTTTGATTGGGGTGTAATGCAGCCTGTTAAGTATCTTGAATTGGATTAACCGCATGCCAGCATTCAGGGAGACCTTCTTAGTCAAGCAACAATATCTATGCCATTTCTCGTCTTCAATGGGTATCTGTAGGTCTCTTTTCCCATTTTTCTTTTACCTGGTTTATCGTGGGGGTTTGGGCTTGAACCTCCGTGTATAGTCTAGATATTCCCAGGCCTCCCGCAGCGGTCACCATCTGTACACATGGGTGTGGCTGGGGTTCGTCCGAGAATAACGGCCATTTTTTCTTTAAATGCAGACCGCATGCGGCAATATTGAAGTGTCCTGAGTGGCCCACCTCCAAACGCTCTTGTTATTTCCCCCAGGGTTGCAAATTTTCCATTTATGAACATATCACCAATTTTCATTTCCATATTGCGGTCCCAGGATTCTTGTATTGTGCTGTCATGTGTGGGGGGTATAGTTGGGTAGTTCCAAAGAGGTATCTCTGGATTATATGGTGTTTCTATCTGCAATCTTCTATGTATGGCTTCCCATGCTTTAACCGTACAGCTAACTGGGTTGTATTCACAAGTGTCCTTGTATTGTGTATCGAATATGACTGACTGGATGTTCGTGGGGTGTGTGGTATATTCCTCTATTAGTGCATGAGGTGTCTCCTGCGCGGTATCATACCAATGCTTTGCAAATTGTGCTTGGGCCCCACGGTAATAGAGCTCAAAGTCAGGAGCCGCTATACCGCCCGTGGAGTATGACCCAGTCACCTTTTCCCAGCTAATCCTGGCAGTTTTCCCATTCCAAAGGAACACACTACTATGGAACGAAGCTTGGCGAAGAAGGTTCTGCCCGGCCAAATGGGGATATTGACAAACAGATAGAGCAGCTTAGGCAGGATTATCATTTTAAGGACCGCTACTCTGCCATGTAGAGACATCTGCAAGCGCCCCAATATCTGTAGCTTTGTGGTGATGGACTGCAGAGTAGCCTCATGATTGTCCAGGTATAGTGTGGTCCCATCTCTAGACACCAGGATCCCCAGATATCTGATATGTTGATCCGACCATTTAAGACCGTGTAGCACCTCAGGACACTCAGTGGATGGCGTGAGTGGAAATATTTCAGATTTGGCTCTGTTAACCGTGTACCCCGAGTAGTCAGCAAAACTTTGTATTTCCGCCATTATGGGTACTATATTTGCGTTAGGCTCACGGATTTATAAGGTGTCATCGGCGTATAGCGAAATCAATTGGACGGATCCCTTTATGTTTATGCCTTTATCAGTGTCTCAATCTCACCGCAGCAGCCATAGGCTCTATGGTTAATGCAAACAGGGGCGAAAATGGACTGCCCTGCCTGATTCCTCTGCCCAATAAGAAGAGTTCAGAGATGGACCTATTGGTCAGAACACGAGCTCCCGGCTCATTGTATAATAGCTTAACATACCTAATGAAGTTACGTGCAACCCCAAGTGCCTCCAGCACCTTTAGGAGATAGACCCAGGAAACCGAATCGAAAGCTTTCTCAGCATCTAAGGATATTGTGGCAGCGCTTCTCTTGGGGTCCATCTGTGTCATTAGCCCGAAGAGTCTACAGAGATTCAGGGCTATGGACCTAGCGGGGATTGGGGTGGACCAGCACAGGAACCGCCGGTAAAAGTCTATTGGCCATTACTTTTGCGAATATTTTAGCATCCGTGTTTGAGTGACAGGGGCTTGTAGGAAGACACATCTTGTGGCGGTCGTCTCGGCTTGGGGAGCACTGTGATCACCGCCTCCCTCATAGTTGGGAGCAGTATGTTGCATCAAGGGATTCCTCCCACACTTGGAGGAGTATCGGGACAAGTTCTTCACAGAATTCTTTATAAAATTCTGCCCCTATCCCATCAGACCCTGGTGCCTTACCCGATGATAATGTTTTGACAGCTTCTGCAACCTCTTCTGCCGCTATCGGCTGATCTAGCGCTAAACGATCTGCCTCTGCGAGTTGGGGAAGGTTGAGAGCTGCAAGATAATTTTCAATGTCTGTGGGCGATTTTTTTTAAATCTTGGTTCGAGTATAGTTTGGTATAAAATTTGACAAATTCTTGGTTTATCTCCTCTTCCCTTAGGAGTACCTCCCCCCCGTGTTGTCTGTATACTAGTTATTTGGTGTGGTTTCTTATCGTATTTGAGAAGGTTAGAGTGTCCTGCCGGCCTTGTTACCTTCTCCGTACCTACGTGCACGCATGGGGGCAGCCTTGTAATGCACTTCTCTAGCGACCAGTTTATCGAATTTCTGTAAGTGTGTATGTGTATCAGCTAGTAGCTCCCTATTCTATATTCGAGTATATCTTCCCTCTAATGCCTCCAGTTTACTTTCAATGTCCGCCAGTTCAGCGCGAACGCTTTTCAGCATGCCAACCGATTTGGACAGCAGTACCCCCTGATCCACACTTTAAATGATTCCCACACAGTAGAGTATTTGCTTACCGTTCCCACACTGTTAGTGAAGTATTCAGCCATCTCGACATGTAGTGTTTCTACCACCCCGGGGTCACCCAACATACCACTCGGCATTCTCCATCTTTTAGCGGGACAAGCGGTGTCCTGAATCTTAAATTCTATCATCACTGGGGAGTGGTCAGAGAAAGTACGGGGCAAAATTTCACATTTCTGCAGCGCAGAGGACATGCTCGATCCAACAAACCAGTAGTCAGTCCTGGACTCTTGAGTCATGCACTGAGGAATAATAAGTGTATTTCCTGTCTCTAGGGTGTATCATACGCCAGGCATCTACCATTGACAACTGTGAAAGAATGCTACTCTGGGTGGAGGCTATTTTATTAGGGACTCTAGTAACCTTGGAGGACCTATCCAAGACAGGGTCAAGCGCCACATTGAAGTCCCCACCCCATATCACATTAGACAAACCATAGGCAGCGATCAGTTGGTATATATTCACATAAAACGCAGGGTCGTCTATATTGGGCCCATATGTATTAACTAGAAGCATTTGCTGTCCAGCGAGTCTGCCCGATGCGACCACATATCTTCCTTGCTGATCCACCTTATGCCCCTCAAGTCCGAACCCCGAACTTGGGTGAATAAGAGTAAGTACCCCTCTGGCCTGTGAAACACTGAGTTCCCCATTTGGGCATTATGTATAAGTTGCTGTTCCCCATTGTATGTGTCTCTTGCAGCATTAGTATCCGAGGGCCATGTCTAGTAACATAATTGGCAATTTCCTGACCTTCACCTGGTTATTCAGACCCCTCACATTCCAAGTAAGCAGTTTTATTCTTAACCCATCGCCAGTATTGTGTAAAAGCAAATCTTTCCAAATCCATGACCATTAGAGTCATGTTGTATGTACCAGCCAACCGGCGCCGTTCCCAACATCAACCACTTTAACATAAAACAAACTGGTAACCATAGTCGAACTATAACCTGCGTCACTCTTCGCCAAGTGGCCAGAACCTCTGCCTTCAGCGAAATCTCCTCCACCAAAGATCGACCAACTCCCCCTTCCTCCCCTTGCCCAGCCACCCTCATCAACCCCAACTCGACGATGTACCCAAAATAACTCTAGGATCATCCAAGGGGTAGCCATGTTGCGTCACATGGCCGCCCAATCGTTTCCACATCTCCGTTGACCATATGGAGTGGAGCCGCCATAATCGAGGAACCGCTAGGACTATAGCCCTAATGGTGTAGCAGTGCAGATAGCGTTTTGGCTAGAAAGTACCTTAATCTTCTGGTCTGTTGTTTTGAGCCGGTCTGCCTCCCCTGGGTGGGAGGAGTATAGAAGCCTCAATGTATTGCGTGGCCTCAGCTGGGGACTCGAAAAAATACGCCATGCCCGCGTGCTGAATCCTCATCTTGGCGGGGAACATTAGAGCGTATGGTATTTGCAGTTCTCTTAGGAGTGTGTATCCGGTTTCCATCGTGTTGTAGTGTTCCAGCCTCTCTAGCCATACGCAGGATCAAGTCTCTATCTCTATAATTAAGGAGCCTGGCAATTATTGTGCGTGGCGGTGCCCCTGGTTTAGGGACCGGGGCCAGCGTACGATGCGCCCTCTCGATCAAGAAATGTTCCGAAAATGCTTCCTGGCCAAATATTGTTTTAAGAAGCAGTTAGTTGTTTTTCCATTTGGCCTTTTTCCGAATGTTTCCGCAACGCCCACCACCTGAATGTTGTTGCTTCTTGATCTGGATCCGAGGTCTTCACATTTATTTTGCATTTTGGACATAGCCTCTTTAAATTGGGTGATATCGCGACTATGGTGTGCAATTCTATCTCGTTGGTGCTTATTCTATGTTCTGCTTCATTTACACGTGCGCACACTCTTTGTCCACCCTGGCCTTCAGGGAGCCAATGGTGGACACTGTCATCCAACTTAGTATTGACTGCCCGAAATGCATCTTGCACTATTGTTGTTAATCTGTCTTCTTTATCACTATTCTCTGGATTCAGAGCTTCATTGGTATTGATGGGTATATCTGCAACGGTAGATTGTGTTTGGCTGGCTGTGTATACTTCCATAGGGCCTTTCTTCTTGTTGCTGGGGGTCTTGGCCCCTTTACCCGATTTTTGGGGTTCACCCATGTCTCTGGCCGCAGTATGTTGTGCTATAATATCTTTTTCCTGGCCGTAGCCCGTGTTCACCATCTGAGTTCTAGCACAGCGTTTCGTCGAATTTCCTGGCTTCTGGCGTATCAACTCTGGTGGACTGTGTCCTCCCTCGTATTACTTCACAAAACTCTCAATAGTACGACTCTGAGGAGTGTCTGAGTGTTACCAGTGTCCAGGACCGCTAATTCGCCAGAGAGCGTCTCTGCCTGCCTTGTCCTTATCTGCAGAGTTGTGTCCTGACCAGGGGACACCTCTTGAGAAATCAATAGAGGTTAGGAGTCGGGTGTGTAACTCGGGGAGGACCGGCACAGCCCACACCTCAATCGCAGTCCAGGTTAGTGGGCAGCCACCTGGTTAAGCGGGAGCACAAACCTCCTTCCTTCCCGCCGCCCACCACACCCACCTCTGTCCCCCGGCGTGTGCAGGCCGGGTGTGGGTCGCAGGGCAAGTTCTAAATGTGGGCTCGGCACCTGCTCAGTTTCCGCCGAAGCGTGCTCAACTATGTGGTGTTCCGGGCCGCATGATTGTTAGCCGGGTCGCTTGTAGTTGCGGACGTCTATTTCTGCCTGTGTCGCCTCACCAACGTCTCGGGAGACCGAGGGCGGCGGAAGGCTCGAAACGCCGGTGTCTCTGGGCGGGCGGGGCCACAACCCCCACAGTGCTGTCCAGCAGCAGTTCGGGTGAGTTGTGTTGTCGAGCGACGAGCCGCCGGGTCTCCTTACCCGCTGCCGACGTCGTAGTTCTCCTTTCTTAGGTGAGCCGTGGGCCGCTTCCCCGCTCCGCCCGGTCCCAGTGCTCTGCGTGGGACCGCTGCTCCGCCGCTCTCCACCGGGGCGTCGCAGGGCGAGTAGGGCCTCCAGGGCTCTGCTGCAGCAGCGCCGGGATAGTAGCAACGCTGTCTCTTTCTCACGGCCGGGGCGCCTTTCAGGACTCTGTATCCAGCCTCAGTGCGCGGCCTGCATCCACAGGCCCCGCCCCCTCTCGGCCCAGCTGTAGGCTGCGACCGCGGCCTCCAGTTGTTTCCTCACGGAGCCCTTAAGCGGATCGCGCCTGCATTAGAGGCCGGTAAAACTTCTGGTCCCTCCAGCTCCAGTGTTTCTCACCGCAGCATTCCAGGATTTGCAGGGCCCAAGGACGGGTCTTGAGTGCATCTATACATCGGTTTTTGAGTCTAGCGGCGGCTCCGAAACGGATTAATAATCACAGGATTTTGAGACGGAGCAGGAGCTCACAGATCAGGCAGCCATCTTTACAGTGTGCAACAGTGACCCCACCCCCCCCCCACTGCACCCCCACCCCTCTCCCCGCCACGTGCTCCATTTTTTTTTTTTTCCCCCCATTCCACCACCTTCACTGCCCTGCGGGAGTAGTTTTGAGTGTCTACCCATTATGAAACCCGCCAGGTCTGGATGAATAATTTTGGGGTAGTATCCTCATCAGTCGGAGGGAGATAATGTTTCGAATATAATTTGGCATTGCCATTGAGCAGGGAGATTGGGGCGGTAACTAGAACACAGGATGGGGTCCTTTTCTGGTTTTAGTAGTAAAATCCTCGAGGAGGGGCCCATGTCCGCTGTCACTTTCCTGGTGTCCCTTTGTAGGTTAAATAGTATGGTCAAGGGGCCGTCAAAATAGGCTGAAATGTTTTATAATATTCGTTCCCCAATCCCATCTGGACCTTGAGCTTTATTCCCAGCTAACATGCTTATTGCCCTACTCGTATCTACCTCGGTAAAGGGGCTTCTAGTATCATCCTATCCTCCTCTGTCGATTTCGGCATGTTAAGGCCCTCCAAGAATTCCCTTTGGTCTGTCTCTTAGTCCCTCCCCCGCTAAGGCTCTGAAGTAGAAATCGTAGATCTCCCGCTTTTTACCCTCCTCCTTTTCTAGTTTTCCTTCCCCATTCTTCAACTGTGAAATATAGTTTTTAGTCTGCTTTCTAAGTTTTGCTGCTAGGAATCTATTTGCTTTGCCTCCTTTGACATATGTTTGTTTGGTCTGAATCATTCATTGCGCAGATCTATCTGCCAAATGTGCTTCTAGTTTGGCTCTAACCTTCATCAGGGCCCTCCATGACCTCTTTGACCCCGTATCTTTATGTAGTCCCTCTGCTTCTTTGACCTCCTTTTCCAGTGCCAATCTCACCTGTTCTTTTCCTCTCATGTATGCCGCAGTTTGCTCTAAGTATTCTCCCTTCATGACCGCCTTACTCGCGTCCCACACCATTCCCTAGGTCACTCCCTCTGTCATTTTCTCTAAAATAGTCTCATGGTGTCCACCATGTGAGCCCTCACCAGTGGATCTCTTAGAATGAAAGGATTCAACCGCCACCATTTCCGCCCCTCTGGTGCCCCAGTCAGAGGCACCAGATGCAGTACCACCAGAGCAAGGTCCGAAAGGAATCTTGTTTCCGATTTCTATGTCCGTTACCTGGGGTATAAGTGTGTCCGAGACCAGGATCATGTCAATGCGGTAGAACCCCCTGTGAACCGACGAGTAACGTGTGTATGCCCTTGTCTAAGGTTGAAAGAAACGCCAAGTTTCAATAAGATGTAGTTCCCTAAGGAATTGTGCCAATGCCAATCTATTTCTGCCATCTGCCTGTGTTCGTGGGAGAGTCTTATCCCTATGTGGGTTCATCACACAGTTAGTCCCCCCCCTACTAGTACCTTTCCCACACATCATCCTGAAATCTTCTGCCATACCCTAGTCAGGAAGTGCTCCTGTTGTTCATTAGGACTGTAGATACCCACCATCGTCCCCACTTGACCCCTTAATGAGTTCCCTATCACCAGGTATCTCCCCTCTGGATCTTTGTGTACGAAATGTTTGGTAAATTCCACATCTTTCGCTATTGGAATTGCCACACCCTTTTTTTTAGCGCCTCTGGAGCAAAAGAATTGTTTAGGGAAGAGTTTGTGTCCGAGGCACGCTTTGTCTTTCGGCAGTAAATGTTTCCTGTAGCAGGCAACTGTGATGTGTAACTCTATCAAGTGCCTCAGAATGGAGTGCCTTTTAACTGGGGAATTGAGGCCTCGGACATTAAAGGGACACCCTGTGTAGGACGGTCATCATCCCATCCCTGTTCGATACCCTCCTATGAACTCATTTCTCACCCCTCTCCCTTGAGTGCCTGTTTGTGTTTCATTTACCATCATACCCTCCCCCTTCCCACCCCCAACATGTGAGAAATGTCCCCCCGACCCCTTAACTACCCCATAACCATTTATTCATCGTCCACTGGGTGTTTCCACCACCCAGGTTGAGGAGGGCTCATCCGATCCCGCATCTCCACCTCCCGCCCTCCTCCTCCAGCCCCCCCATTCTTCTTCTGAAACCTTTTCAACTTTTCAGTGTCATGCCCCCCTTTTAAGGAGTCACACTTCACCTTGGCCCCTCTCTTGCCAGAGATTTCTGGCTCTTTTTTGAGGTAGTTTCTCATGGTGACTACCCCCCTTCGGCAGTTTTATGTCTGTGTCTCCTCTTTGGCTGAGGTTGTGCTGTTTTTGAAAGCTCCTTTTTTCCTATCGGCTGAGTAGCCTTTTTATCCTCCTGGCTTTCTTCCGGTTCCGTGAGTCACCTTTCTTCCCCCCCCTCTTCCGTCACTGCGGCTATTTCTTCTTTCTTGGAGATCGAAAACTGTTGTCCTTGCCACTCGAAGTGCAGGGCACATGGAAAAATCCCACAATATCAGATTTTGTTTGAACTGAGCCAGCTGGTTACCACTCGCAGCCGTTTTTCATTTGACCAGCGTCGCCTGTGCCAAGTCCTGGAAGAGAACTAGTGGGGCGTCTCCAAATTTCACCGGTTCCTGCTTACGTGATTGCTTCACTATTTTTTCCTTCACTTGATGCAAGTGAACCTTAGTCAAAACGTCTGGTGTAAGGTTCCTGCTCATTTGAAATGGGTATGATCCAGCACGATTTCTCGTTCAACCTCTACACCTAGGATAGACTGGAACAGGCTTTGTACATATTCCTTGAAGTCCCCGTCCGAAACTGCTTTAGGGGCCCCCCTAATTCTTATGTTCCACCTTCTGTTTTCTGTATCTTCCTGTTTATCCAGAATGATCTGCATCTGCCGCTCCATGTCCTCCAACTGTTGCGCTAGCACCTCATGGTCATGTCCCTGCTCACATGTTACTGTCTCCAGCTCATCCACTCTCCTTTCCACCGCCATGAAATTCTTATTGATGTCTGAAATGGCCTTTAAGTCGACAGTGCTCTCCCTAATATCCTTCTTCAGCTCCTTCAGCATGGCTTGCAGATCTGATCTCCTAATCAGAGGGTGGTCCTCTTCCTGGTGAGCGGCCGGTGGAGAATGGATTTGTGTGCTAGTTTGCTGTTGGACCCGGTTAGGCGCCTCTGCGCCCATCATGAGTGTCTTAATATCCCTTGATTGCGGGCCCTTCTGTTTCATTGAGTGTTCAGCTGCCATACTTTCGTTTTGGGTGTGTTCTTGTCTTCTCCCTTCACACCTGGTTGTTCTGTAGAAGTATGGCAGAGGAGGAGGGCCCGATCTGCGCTTGCCGCACCTTCAACTCCTCTACTCCGTGCTTTATTCCTGCCGAAAGTCCATGCAACTTCAATCACACTATGGTGATGGGAGTTTTTCTTCTCTGGCTACCCCGAGGGAGCTGCTTGGTACTAGGTTGATGCTCCTGCTTAGTGCCTGCTCTCCACCATAGCAGTCTCCTCAATTCACCTCTCCATTCATGTCGTGCCTGCTATTTTGTGCCCCCCGGTGAGTTGGGAGATTCTTACCAGTTTGCTGTCTTCATTAGAGGAAAGGCCCACTTCCTCGAGCCCAGCACCTTCATATTTCACCTGCAGGGGCCCGGGTACATCCCCCTTCAGTCCGCTCTCTCCTGCTTTCTCCCGCTTGCATGGGGCTTCTCACCCTCAGTCCAGTTGATGGCTTTTGCCCCGGTGCCTGCTCCCCTCCTCCCTCGCTCTCATACCTTTTAATCCTCTGGTGTGTGACCTTGTCTCCAAGGACTCCTGCTGCACCTCACCCCACCTCGGGCTCTTCCACAGTTTGCATGTCCTCACCTCTTGCCTTCTTCCGTGAATTTATTCACATACTCCGGCAGCCACCCGCTGCTCCTTCTGTTCTGGCCTCTCGTTCTCCGTTGCACAGCAGGGAGCAGGGGGCCACAACTACACCGGCCCAGCTCGCACTCTGTCGGCTCCTTACTGGTGGTTCCTCTGCTGCAGAGGACTGCACTCCTACATCGCTCGCTCAGGCCACTCAGGACCGCACTCCTTCGTTCGCACAGTCGCGTCCGCCATTTTGTCCCTCCTTCTACGGCCACAGGACTTCGGCACGCTGCCTCGGCACTGTGTTTTTTCGGATTGCCTGGAAGTTAGGCCCGCTGCCACTCCAATGCTTGGGGGATAAACTCCTGCAGTTTCAGGGGTCACGCTCACATTTTAGGGGGTTAAATCCAACCGGGATGGGATTCGCGATCAGGAAGTCATCGGGGCCGCATCTGCTGGTGTCTCTGGCTAGCCACGCCCTCCAGTGTTACATTTTTTAAATACAAAATTGTGAGTTTCCCAATTAAAGTGATTATCCCGATTTGTATAATCAAAGTGCACATTTACCATCCTAAAGTATACACCTTTAGTGGGAAAAAACCTTTAAAGTATTTTACAAACTATTGTTTTTGATTTTTCAAAGAAACACTACACCATAATAAATGACCACCTCTCTGCAATTAGGCACCAGATAAAAAGGAAAATGCCTACATGGGCCTGCAAATTGAAATGCATCTTGCAATCTTAACATCATTGACTATTCTCTTGTCATACTTGGTTTGTGGCCTGCACATATAGATTTTCAGTTTGCTTCTTACATAGCAAAACATTTTCATTTTTAAGACCTGGTCACTGTCAGCATGCTTCATCAGTTTAATAGTACAAATACTTTCCATGTTTGAGTGTGGTGCATATGATTCAGCAGACAGATCAACCGGGACAAGCCTTGTTGACATCAAATGGACCACTTTGAGATACCTTCAAAATAGATGGGAAGTATAAAACCACATGATCAGAACAAAGTCTTAAAATATTATGCATAAAAGGAAAATCCTATACAAAATGGGACATTACAAAAGACACTATCAAAAGTAAGACTGCAATAAAAAGTCATGAACGGAACAAAGATATCCTGAATGTCAGACTGCAAAACAATCGGTATCTGGTCATTACACAGAATCCATAGCATCGACAGACCAATGCATCGAAAAAAAATAGCACTGAAAAAGAAAAATGCATCGAATGCATGTTTTTGGAAGGTAAAGGGTTTATTTTTATTTTAATGGGTTTTAAAGGGTAAAAAAAGGGTGGTTGGGGGGACCCCCCCATTAAAAAATGTACATTAAAAAAATGCTTTCGATGCATTTTTTTCCGATGGATTGGTCTGTCGATGCTATGGATGTCGATGGAATGACTAGGAACCAAAACATTCTAATGAACCAGCACATCTAGGTGATCCCATTCTTCACAATGAAGCACAAATGTGAAAGCATGATACAGATGCTGCAGTGTCCCAGGCACAATCTTGCAAGAATTAATCTGCAAATTAAATGTAGAACAATATATTTTCCATAAAGTAAAATAGATCATGAATGTATACATGAGCAAACTGCATGCCATTTTGACAATTATCAATCTATTGATTATGCATTATTGTTGAGGCTGGTGCAGGTAAAAGCTAACTGATTAGTGTAATTTCAACTTTTGTACGTGAAACATTTAATAACCCGTTAGCTAGTGTCTTCTCAGCACCAACTGGTTTTGCTGCATATAGCATTGCTGGAATAATGTTACACCAAAGCTTCACGTTACCAATAGAGCAAAATGAAAAAGTTTTCATAGCCACATTTTGAAGCGGCACACAAAATTGACAGTCTTTAAATTAATTTCCTCTTCTTTGATCAAAGAAGTATGGTTTCTAATGTAATGTTCATTTCTTTTCTTAAGATTGCAGGAAAATTAAGTTGACATTTTAGGGTTCAGACCTATAATTTTATTTCAAGATGACTTTAACTGGACGCTAGTAAATGGGCAACCAATTTTCAATACCATAACTTAAGACAGCTCAAAAACCATGTACAATATTGGCAGGTTCAATTTATGCACTTCCTTCACTTATTTAGAATTTAATGCTAAATACGCACCAATGTAAAGATCAAAAATATGCTAAGATACTTACAAAATGTAAGTATGTTACCGATCACACATTTATATGGTTCCAATACTACAGGATGATAAAACAATCTGACTAGTAAAGTGAATGAACAATCATACAAAAATGACAAGATTTAGACTAGACTCTCAAGAACAGCGGGAGTAAACCGCACACTGCATTTCCTCATTAAAGCACAAGTCATATTGTCAGAAATGTAAATGTGGAACAAGGCTAAGTGGATGGTGCCTTGGGTTATATACTAGGATTCCAGAATCCTGTCAGCAACTTGTTTGTGTCAATCCAAACTAAGGAAAAGAAATTAAATGTGACTGTACATTTGCAATTGCTAAAAGACATTTACTAGAAAACAAGTTTGTGTCACCGGCATATGCTGCATCTATACATAAATCACACAGTATAGGCTTATACACAGCAGTTGCAGATGTTAATTCTGAAGTGTTTCCTTTCCCAGGGGTGTTGCTAGGTCTGGAAAAGATCTGGGGCTATGCTAATGTTGGGATTGACGGGACCCGGGGCTAGCTAGCCTTTTTGTTGTAGCACCCGATCTTCTATCCGGGGCTACACAAAAGACCAGGGGCTATAGCCCCCTCAGCCCCCCCCCTAGCAACACCTCTGCATTCCTCTGACTTGTAAAGTGCTCTGTTGCTTCCCAAAGCTAGGTCCACAGTCAATAAATAACCTAATAATTATAGTCTCCATAAAGAGCTCACTCACTTGAACGTGACCCCCCCGCCCCAAAAAAAAAGCAGGGATCCAACAGACCCACATACCAAAAATAAACCTACCATCAGTACCATAGGTAATAAACAGAAAATGACAAAATAAAATGTAATCCAGCATTAAATGAATCACCAAATACAATTGCCTTATATTAGTCCACCAGAGTTCTCAAATGATACTGGAGGAGTAAACTGTTATGGCAATTTCACATTACATTAACTCTTGCAAATACACCTTTATTGCAACAGATTTAAATACTTTCACTTAAATTTGCTCTTAATACACTATTGCATGAATGAGTACAAAAAGCAAATTCTTCTGAACTCTATGCCATTGATAATTAAACTCCGATATTTTCAAATTGGAACAAGCTCCTTCTGAACTTTTATTGGTGATTTTTCAAATATTAAGACTTTCCACAACTAATCTGAACCACAGAGTAAGTTTCACCTACTTTAATGAATATTCTTGTAATTTTCCACCAAGTTACATTAATAATGAAAACACTACCATTCCTAATGTCAAGTTAATCCCTTTCTATCATTCACTTTTAAAAGGTTAATTGTGCTTCTGTGCTGCACAACTGGGGGAGCGTGGATGGGAAATTGGAGGAGTGGTGGATGGAGGATGTGCGCTATGCTGAATCTACACTATTCGTCTCTTCTCCCAAGAGGGGAGCCACCCCCTTTGAGGCTAGGGTGGTGAGCCTGCTCAGCAAGACCTCTGTAGGGGTCTGGGCAAGTGGGACCTCACAGAGTGACTACCCTCCCAGACCAGACCTCTGCATCAAAAATGCATTAACTGCCGAAACGAGCAGCGGAAGGGAAGCCAACACTCCCAAAGAGGTAACGCTGTTGAGAGGGGCGAACATTGATTTTCGAGGCTGAGAAGGCCACAAGGGTTGCAGGAGCCAGATGAACTCGATCGGGCAGATGCCTTACCGAATCAAAGCTAAAGCAAGCCTATCGGAGGGCTTGGGTGAGCCCTGAGAAACCGAGACATTACTATTCGAGGCTGGGAAAGCCAAAGGGGTTACGGGAGCCTGGAAAATCCAGTGGGGCAGACGCCCCTGTGAAGCCCGGTTCAAATAAGCCTGTCAGTGGGCCGGAGGACTTTGGGTAGCCCAGGAAACACGAAACATAACAAGTAGAACAGGAGGGAAAGAGAACCTGGAGGTTAGTCTGTAAGCACAAATCAAGAACTTTGTCAAGCATCAAGTTGGAAATGGTGGATTCTGTTCAGAAACCTTTTCTTCCTGGAAAGAGGGAACTGTATGGAATTATGATTTGGCATACAGAACCTGCAGAGGGGTGGAAGACGATGAAGTCACACACGTTTTATCATAATCTCTTACACGTTATGATACATTATAATTTATTACATGATCCCATTGGGGATCGCGCACACACTCCCTACACCCTCAGGTGACTTAAATAGCTATGACACTGTGGCCATTGATTTATCACTGGTACATTTAGAGCAATACTGAGTTTGGTCTAAAAGTTAGCTAGGGGAATAAAACGCACGTTAAAAAATAATTCACAAACTACTTTTAAATGTAATTTTTTTAATTCATATACTTATAGCCAATATTGACTTTGTATAACATATTACATATAACATTTCCATATACATTACAACATTCATAATAACATAATACCATTTCTAAAAAAGATTTCCTAGTTCTTATGCAAGACATTTTAAAATATCAATTTTCAGATAAAAAGACACTATAAAATATACCAAGTTAATATCTCCTAATAAAAATGTCCCCCATATATCAGTTATTGTGTTCATGTCAACATTATTGTAATACGATTTGACATACTTATGACGAAGAGATTTCCAACTCTCACAATCAATACTGAGGTGTTGGAGGGATTCAATTGCGTTATTACCACATAAACAGCAACGTCTTTCACGACTTATACCCAGCCATGCACCCTTGGTCTCTAGCGCTTCTGAGAAATTGAATTTCATTAGTAAGTATGTTCGAAAGGTTCTCATACTTGGATATGCTTCGAAGTACTTTGGTGTATTTGTGCAAGTCGCCCTCATTAAACAATAAGCTCCACTATGTCTTTGCCACTAATGCGTTCATATTTTTTTCATAGCCATGGGATTTTAAGGTCCCTTTTAGCCGAGCTTTCAATCCAGCCTTAGTAACAGATATTAGATAGCCATCCGACCATTGCATATGGAGTAGTTTTAGTGTGCGAGCTATCCCAGGGAGCAACCTATTCTCTAATCTCAGACGTGCTTGGACATAGAGTACTATGATCGTCTCAGTTGGAAGAGTACATAGGTCATGATAAAACAATACCGTTTGACTTGTGTATGCTTAATTTACACCCTTTAGCTCAAATTCGATATATATATCTGAGGCTTGTGGAATCTGCTTAGATCACATGCTGTGCATAGCCCGCCATCTAGTGGAAGCTGCGGAGTATTACAGTTTTTGTTTTCGAAACTCGAAAAGGGACGTCGACAGGGTGTGCCAGTAATACTATCCCTAGTGTGACGTCCACTGTACCCATGATCTCTCACGCGTCGAGGTCCCTCAGATAGTTTTTTTCCGCCATGCTAGACGGACGCCTATAGCAGAGTTCCTTTCGGCAAATTAGTCTTTGACTTTGTTAAATAAGATAGTTTCTCTTTCTGTCCTTTCTTCAACTTCGTAATACCACGCCAAAGAATCAGAAAGAAGACTACCATTGAAGACCATTGCGACGGACCGAACGGCCTTGGAAGGCCACCCCGGGCCTCGGTGCCCAAACAGTAGGGAGAATGTGGGGGAGGCCATTGTTAGGTCATTTGTAGAATGCATATTCTCCCTTTTCTACACTTTGTTAGCCCAGCTGCCATCACATGTACCCAGTATTATGGAGAACACACCATTTTAGTTTTGTTCTAAGTGCAACCGTAAATTCCCCTGGGTAGATAAACCTCTCGTTTGCAACTTGTGTCTCCTGAGAGATCACGTTGAGATGTCTTGTCGAGCCTGTAGGCTCTTCAAGCCGAAGACGTTGAAGGACTGTTCCACTAAGCGCTGGGCCCACCACGCCAGGCAACTCGATTCAATGGAGGTGGAGGGAGCCTTCAGCGATGGCAGCGACGCCACACTTTCGGATGGCGAGGGCACCGGAGTAGCTGTAGCTACCCAAGCGCAAGCCCCCGAACCTGTAGGACAGGCCGGCGGCCATGTTGTGGGGACTGCACCCGGCGGCGGTAGCGCTCCAAGTACACACACCACACAACCCCCAGTCGACACTCGACAGATGAATCGAGTACTCGACAACGCTCGGCATCCCGTGAACGGTCCACTGAATCCCGGTCCTCTGGGCAATCTCGATCCAGATCGCTGCATGACAAGATGAAGACGTGGAAAGACGGTAAGACGTCAAAAGACGGCAAGGGTGCCTCACGAAAAACAACGTTCGAGGGTCATTCATCCGCAGATGAGACCTCGACCCCCCCCACACCCGAAAGTGGACGTTCTTCAGCAAGTAAGACGTCAGGCCCCAAAAAGTCAGTTTCACACTCCTCTGGGACCCAGTGTGGGGAGAAACACCATAAGACACACTCTAAAACCTCCCATACAGAAGACCTACTATGCAAAGGTAGACCTAAAGACCCAAGGCCTCAGCCTATCCCTCCCACTAATGAAGACTTCTTCTCGACTCAGAGCCCGAGGTTGTTATTCCGAGCTCGAAAGATTGGTCCGCAGAGGACATCGACAGGCTTATGCGTAGGATGTCCTTTATTGGGAATTTCTTTGAAAAGCATCCATCCCAGCTTCTAAGCCTTCAGACCACCT
Organism: Ambystoma mexicanum; assembly: GCF_040938575.1. NCBI lineage: Eukaryota > Metazoa > Chordata > Amphibia > Caudata > Ambystomatidae > Ambystoma > Ambystoma mexicanum. The sequence goes on from NC_090932.1 coordinate 1,268,198,450, forward strand.
CAGCCCCTTCGAGCTCCAGACTCCCTGTCTCTCAACCCCCTTCTAAGAGGGTTCGTACTGATGTCCCAACTCAGGGCAGAGTTTTAGATCTGTATGATCCTGAAGTCCATCCAGAAGAACAGGAGGAGGTTTTGTTTGATACATCTGATCCTCAACTTTTGGATGAGGACTTAGATGAATTCTATGATGGGGACGATGAAGACCCAGACCAGGAGGCAAACATTTACTCCTTGGATTCACCCATTAATCAGGATCCTCCAGTAGTAGACTCCCCTGTAGACAACCAACCCTTACACAGCGAAGTTCTAACTAAAGCTGCAGCACACTTCCGCATATATACCCAAGAGGTGGTAGAAGCCCGAGACTTTGCTGAGCAATTGTTAGGAGATAAAAAAAAACAGTAGGCCAATGTATTCCTATACTAAAGTCTGTGCAACGCAGAATCCAACCTTCTTTGGAGGCATCCAACCTCACACGGGCCGTTAACCAGCGTGTGGAGAAGATGTTTAGACCTGTACCTTCCGACCCCCTTTACATAAGAGGCCAGTTGAAACCGGACTCCCTGGTGGTTACCAACAGCCGGAAAAGAGCAGGCACTCCCCTTGCTTCCTCCGAGGCTCCTCCGGACAAGGAGAGCAAAAAGATTTATGCAGTGGGCAGGAAGGTAGCCTCTTCTGCAGCCTACCAGACTCGCATCGCAAATAATGCTACACTTCTGGCAAGTTTCAACTGCCACAAGTGGGATGAGGTTTCCGCATTACTTTCTTCCGCATCTGAGTCACTTAAGTCCCAATGAGCCCAGGTTGCAGCAGACGGTAGAGCGGTGTCTACCTGTCTCCTAAAGTCAAACTTTGACGCAGCAGACAATGCAGGTAGAATCATCGCAGAGGGCACTATCATTAAAAGACACGCATGGCTTCGCCAATCAGGCTTCAGGCCGGAAACATAGGCCACCTTAATCAATATGCTAGTGGAAAAAGATGTGCTCTTTGGCAAGGCGGTAGAAGACGCACTAAAGACTGCTAAAGAATCTGAAACCCTGAAGTCTTTGGGCCCGCTCATGAACAAACCCATGGGCAGAGGGGCAACAGCAATTTTCGCCGCGTTCGGGAACAAAATTCTCAGAGGGGATCTGGATACAACCAGGGCCAGGGTTCCTATGGTAACAACCAAGGACAATGCTTTCAAGGCTATCCGCGAGGACAACAAAGAGGTTGTGGTACTCGGGGCAGAGGACAAGCTCGAGGTGGCATGCCACCTCGGAGCAAGTGACATGCCACTCCAAGTACCCTCCCATGCATCTCGAGTAGGAGGAGGAATTTCCAACTTCACCCACGCGTGGGAGGGTATTACCTCAGACAGATGGGTGCTGTCAATGGTAGCAGGGGGCTACTGTGTAGAACTTCTTCAAAGACCTCGCGATCACCCCCCCCGAGACAAAAGGTACACTCAGAAGCACATCAACTGATTCTTCTAGAGGAAATTACAACGCTTCTATTAAAGGACGCCATAGAAGTGGTCCCGGCCAACAAGGTAAACAGGGGTATATAGTCAACTTACTTTCTTGTGCCCAAAAAAGGTCTAACAATGCGCCCTGTATTAGATTTGAGGCCTGCAAACAAGTATGTCAAGCCACAAAAGTTCTGCATGACCACGCTACAAGAAGTAATCCCGCTTCTAAAAAGGGGGGGGGGGGATTACATGGCAACACTGGATATGAAAGATGCCTATTTTCATATTCCAAAGTTTCCAGCGCACAGAAGGTTCTTGCGTTTCAAGATAGCGAACCAGCACTACCAATTCAAGGTGCTGCACTTCGGAATAGCCTCGGCTCCAAGGGTATTCACAAAGGTACTGGCGGTGGTGGCAGCGCACTTGCGCAGGGAGGCAATCCCAGTGTACCCTTACTTGGACGACTGGCTCATAACATGGGAATCGCCTCTGATTTGCAGACAAATCATTCAAACAATCATCAACCTCCTCTTTCAATTGGGCTTCTCAATCAACGAGAAAAAATCAAGCCTGGTGCCCAGCACCTCCAAACAGTTCTTAGGAGCTATTCTAAACACAGAGGAAGGGTTAGTCTTTCCCTCAGAGGAAAGAGTAAAGAACTTGTTACTGCAAATACCACACTATCAGGCCGGCCGCCAGATAAGGGTACGCAAAGCAATGCGTTTAATAGGCTTGATGGCATCTTGCATTTACCTGGTTCCCCATGGGCGCCTGAGCATGCGTCCCATACAGGAGTGGTTGGTGAAACAATGGTCTCAGGCAAGCGGTCAGTGGGACGATCTAGTGGTTGTTTTGCCAACACTAGTACAAAATCTTTGCTGGTGGACAAGAGAGAATCTGACCAAGGGAAAACCCTTCTACGATCCACAGATTCAAGCAGTGGTCATATCAGATGCCTCACTAGCGGGATGGTGGGCGCTACCTGTCCACACAGCTCAAGGTCTGTGGTCTCAATCTATGGCTCAGAACCACATCAACGTGCTGGAACTTCTTGCAGTGTTCAAAGCCCTCCAAGCATTCGAGCCCCATTTAACAAGTCTGTCGGTGCAGATCCTAACAGACAGCACCACAGCAATGTTTTATATCAACAAACAAGGAGGGACACTCTCCAAATCTATCCAGACTTGCACAGAAAATCTGGAAATGGGCACTCGGACAGAAAATGTTCCTGGTATCTCAACATGTTCCTGCGAAACTCAACGCTCTAGCAGACTCACTGAGCAGAGAACCCCTGCCAGAAGAATACGAGTGGCGTCTACACAAAGAGGTCGTACAACACCCCTTTTCACTGTGGGGTTTTCCAACCATAGACCTATTCGCCACAAGCGAAAATCGTCAATGCCCAGACTTCGCGTCCAGGTTCCCCCAACCAGGCTCCAAGGGGAACGCCCTATGGATGAATTGGTCAGGGATGTTTGCCTACGCTTTTCCTCCAACCCCTCTGAACAAGATCCACAGGGTACCGATGATGCTCATCCTAGTTGCTCCTATGTGGGCGAGACAACCATGGCATCCACACCTATGCAAACTGGCGGTGTGCAACCCCCTCAAACTCCCGTGCCGGTTCAACCTACTCTCCCAGCACAAGGGGCTAACCGTGCATCCTCAGCCCAACTCAATGAACTTGGCAGCATGGCTCCTGAAGTCCTAGAGTTTGGACATCTCAATTTACCCCAGAGATGTATGGATATCTTGAAAGAATCAAGAAAACCTAACACAAGGCACTGTTACTATGACAAATGGAAACGATTCGTTATCTGGTGCCAGAATAAGCAAATCAACCCAGTTGGCTGTACTCCTTCTAATGTCGTCACCTATATGCTCCACCTATTGGATGCAGGTTTAGTGTTTAACTCAAAGTGCACCTGGCAGCTTCATCAGCCTACACCACCTCCTATCGGTGTCATGGTGGAAAGTGCCAGTTGTAAAAGCATTTATGGAAGGGGTAAAGAGACTCCACCCTCCAATTTCTAACCCACCACCAGGTTGGGACCTTAATGTGGTACTTACTAAGCTCATGGGCCCCCCCCTTTGAGCCCATGCACAAATCTAGTCTCAAACATTTGACTTGTAAAACTGCCTTCTTAGTAGCCATCACTTCCATAAGAAGGGTCAGTGAAATCCAAGCTCTGTTAGTACAGGATCCTTTCTTTACCATACATAAGGACAAACTGGTTTTACAAACTCACCCTTGGTTTTCACCTAAGTTCATTTCTAAATTCCATGTTAACCAGTCTATTGAGCTACCGGCTTTCTTCCAAGAACCCAAAAGCTCAGCTGAGATAAAACTCACATACTAGATGTGAGAAGGGCGGTCCTCTACTACGTAGACAAGACCAGACCACTAAGAAAAACAGATCAACTGTTTGTCTCCATAGCGCCAGGCAGAGAAGGAGATCGCGTCTCTAAGAGCGCCATCTCAAGGTGGATAGTCGGATGTATCCAACTGTGCTATTCCCTTTCAAATAAGACACTGCCTTTGCACCCAGGGCTCACTCCACAAGAGGTACTGGAGCCACGCTGGTTTCCATTGCGAATGTTCCTTTAGACAGTATTTGCAAGGCAGCTACATGGAACTCTATACATACTTTCACTCAGCACTACTGCATTGACACCCATTCCAAGACAGATACACAAGTGGGACAAGCCGTTCTAAGACACTTATTCGCTCATGAACCTTCTCACATCCCACCTCTTTCTTCCACTGCTTGCTAATCTATACCCAGCATGTGATCTAAGCAGATTCCAATAACCTCAGAAGGGATACATTACTCACCGTAATCGTATTTCTGATGCTTGTATCTGCTTAGATTCACACGCGACCCACCCTTCCTCCCCTCGGAGAGGAGAGAAGGCGCATGGATGCTTATGAGCTTGTCTGATCGGTATCTGCTTGGATATAACTGTACTCGCGCTACACCTCATGTCAGAAAAAATACAATCTGAGGGACCTCGACGGATCATGGGTACAGTGGACGTCACACTAGGGATAGTATTACTGGCACACCCTGTCGACGTCCCTTTTCGAGTTTCGAAAACAACTGTAATACTCTCAGCTTCTTCTAGATGGCGGGCTATGCACAGCATGTGCATCTAAGCAGATACAAGCATCAGAAATACGATTACGGTGAGTAATGTATGTGTATGTGTGTATATATATCTATCTATCTCTATCCCTATCCCTGTTTCTTCCAAACCCACGTCGAGTCATTGAAGCCGGCCCGGATAAGAAAACTACTGTGAAGAGCTGCATGACGGACTTTGGGCCTCGGAAGGCCTCTGTCCTGTACAAGTAGGGAGAGTGGGGGGTGGTACATACTCTTCACTCACTTATATTCATATATATATTCCTACATGCTGCCACAGGGTGCGTATGGAGGGTACCCCTTTCCAATTTTGCCCCAAGTGCAACCGCAAGTACCCTTGGGTTGACAGACACGCCACCTGTAACCTCTGCTTGCAGAGGGACCACCCCGAGGTGAACTGCAGAGCGTGTAGCCGGTTTAAGGCTAAGACTCTAAAGGACCGTTCAACCAAACGTTGGGCCCACCACGCCAGGCAACGAGAGGCCATGGAAGCAGAGGGCACCTTCAGTGATGGCAGCGACGCTGTACTATCGGACGGCGAGGGCAACGTGGCGTCGAAAGACGGCCAAGCACAAGTCCCCAACCTCGGAAAGGTTGTCCGGCAGGGCAGCTATGGGGAAGACACCCAGCGACGCGAGCGCTACCCACACCACTTCCACTAAACACTCAAGTCCAACCAAGACTCGACATGCGTGTCGAGTTCTCGGAAAGAGGCACAAAGAGAACGGTCCACCGAATCGGTGTCCTCTGGGCGTTCTCGGTCAAGATCGCCGTATGACACCAGGCAACCATCCACTGTTGCCAAAAGTGCCTCACTCACCAAAGTAATGGAGGTATGATCGTCCGAAGACTAAGCCAAACACCATCCCCAGGCCGCACTCCAGGAGTCGGCGTCAGCAGGCTGCGTGACGGCTGCGCCCAGGTCCCAACCTGAATCTCGACGCCAGACGTCGAAAATACCTGAGGTGAAAACACCAGGGAAGCACTCTTCCACCCCCGGGGAGGGGGGAAAACAGCAGAAGAAACATTCTCCGCCTACTTCTCCACCACAGAAACATAAGGACAGTTCAGTCTTCTGTTAAACTAACCAAGACCCCTGCACAAGCCCATAGGTCCAGTCAAGATATTGCAGGGAAACCCTCCCAAGAAAGGGTAATCCCCAGCTCTAAAGAATGGTCCAGTGAGGATATAGACAGTGCTATGTCTAGAATGTCATCCCTAGCAGACTTCTATGCCAAGAATCCAGATCACTTCCTCTCCTATAACCCTGACGGGGCTACTCCCTCAGGGTCTAGGGACCCGCAACCCCCTGGTAAGAAACCTGGAGTTGAAGCACCAACGCAAAGTCGGTCTTCTGACCCTTTCTACATACAGCCATACTCTCAGTATAATGAGGATCCATTACTAGATGAGGATCAAGATTTGGCAACGTTGGACGACCAAACTGGGGTGGACGACTACGGGGATGACGAGGACGAAGATGACCCAGAAGTCTACAGAGTAGACTCCCCAGTAGGCAAGGAACCTCTGGTTACTGACTCTCCAGTCGATAACCAACCTCTCCTAAATGAGGTTTTGTCTAGAGCGGCAGAACAGTTCCGCATAGATACTCAGGGAGCACAGGAGGAGAGGGACTTTGCCGAGGAACTAGTGGGAGAAAAGAGACCCATTGCTCAGGCCATCCCCATTCTCAAGTCTATACAAAGGAGAATTGATCCTTCCCTTCTCAATCCGAACCTCACCAGGGCAGTAAACCCCAGGATCGAAAAGTTGTTCAGGGCAGCCCAGTCAGACCCGCTGTACATAAGGGGGCAACTGAAACCAGACTCCCTGGTAGTGACTAATACCCGAGAGTGGGTGGGAGCGCCCTCATCGTCTGAGGCTCCCCCTGGCAAGGAGAGCAAAAAGATCTACGGGTTGGGAAGGAAGGTAGCCTCCACTTCCGCCTACCAGGCAAGGATTGTCAACTCCACCACTCTGCTGGCTAGTTACAACTGCCACCAGTGGGAACAATTTGCTGCACTCATCGGCTCCGCACCGGAACCTTTAAAAAGCCAGTTGGCACAGATTGCGTCGGAGGGGAGAGCCGTTTCCGGTTGCATCCTTAAGGCCACCTTTGATGCCGTGGATAACGCCGGCAGGCTGATTGCAGAGAGCACGGTTATTAAGAGGTATGCTTGGTTAAGACAATCAGGGTTTAAACCCGAGACACAAGCATCCTTAATAGACAAGCCGGTGGAACCTGAGCTACTGTTTGGTAAGGCGGTAGAGGATGCATTAAAATATGCCAAGGATGAGTACGAGACTCTAAAATCCTTGGGACAGTTGACCAACAAGCCCCCTAATCATAGAGGGAATGGCAATTTTCCCACGCGGCCAAAATTCACAAAGAGGCTCCAACTATTCTCAGGGGCAGGGTACTCCATGGGGTAACAACCAGCAGTCTGCCCAAAATTACAACAGGGGAAACAAGAGGGGTCGTGGTAAGGGTAGAGGCAGCCCCAGCAGGGGCGGCACACCTCCCGCAAAACAGGGACGCTGAGATCAGGGTCACTTCCCAAACATCTCCAGTAGGGGGACGCATTACCAACTTCACCCAAGCTTGGGAAAGGATCACATCAGACAGATGGGTGCTGTCCGCAGGATACTGCTTAGAGCTGCTCGAGCGTCCCCAAAACCACCCTCCACGACAAAAGGTACATTCCTTAGACCACCAGAAGATCCTCCTCGAGGAGATCGTCAATCTTCTAGAAAAGGACGCGATCAAACTCGTCCCGGGCAAACAGGTAAACAAGGGTATTTATTCAACTTACTTCCTTGTGCCAAAAAAAAGATTTGACAATGCGTACAGTTTTAGACTTATGCCCTGCAAACAAGTATGTCAAGCCCCAAAAAATTTCGCATGACTACTCTCCAAGAGGTAATCCCCCTCCTAAAAAAGGGGGATTACATGGCAACATTGGACATGAAAGATGCCTATTTTCATATTTCCATATTTCCATGTTCACAGCGCACAGAAAATTCTTGCGCTTCAAGGTGGACAGTCAGCACTACCAGTTCAAGGTGCTGCCCTTCGGTATAGCCTCGGCTCCAAGGGTATTCGCCAAGTTTCTGATGGTGGTGGCAGCACACCTACGCAGGGAGGCAATCCCAGTGTACCCTTACCTGGACGACTGGCTCATCACGGGGGAAACGCCAGCAATTTGCAGTGCAAACATACAAAGAACAATCGACCTACTCTTCGAATTGGGTTTCTCCATAAACGAGAAAAAATCAAGTCTGGTGCCAAGCACCTCCAAACAGTTCCTAGGAGCTGTTCTAAACACGCAAGAGGGTTGGCCTTTCCATCAGAGGAAAGAATTCGGAATCTACTGCTGCAAATTCCTCTATATCGGGCCAGTCGCCAGATAACGGTGCGCAAAGCGATGCGTTTGCTAGGCATGATGGCGTCATGTATTTACCTAGTCCCCCAAGCGTGCCTGCGCATGCGCCCCATGCAAGAATGGTTGGCGAAACAATGGTCTCAGGCAAGTGGTCAGTGGGACGATCTAGTGGTCGTTTCGCCAACACTTGTACAAAGTCTTCACTGTTGGACAAGAGAAAACCTGTCAAAGGAGAAACCCTTTTACAATCCCGAGGTACAGGCTATAGTCAGGGTGGGGAGCACACCTTCACCACACAGCTCAGGGTCTCTGGTCTCACACAGTGGCCAAGAATCATATCAATCTGCTAGAGCTTCTGGCAGTATTCAGAGCGCTTCAAGCGTTCGAGCCCCACCTGCTGAACCTGTCAGTGCAGATCTTGTCAGACAGCACAACAGCAATGTTTTACCTAAACAAGCAGGGAGGGACTCGTTCGCCAAATCTGTCCCAACTTGCCCAGAAAATTTGGATATGGGCACTCAGACGGAACATCTACCTGTCATCTCAACATGTTCCAGGGGAGCTCAATTCACTAGCGGACGCTTTGAGCAGAAATCCCCTCCCAAGAGAACACAAATGATGTCTACACAGAGAAGTCGTAGAAGACATCTTCTCACTATTCTCACTATTTGCCACAAGCGAAAACAGACAATGCCCAGACTTCGCATCCAGGTTTCCCCAACCAGGCTCCAAGGGGAACGCCCTGTGGACGAACTGGTCAGGGATGTTTGCTTACGCTTTTCCACCAACTTCTCTAATGAGGAAGGTGGTCAACAAGATGCACAAGGAATCGATGACGCTCATCCTAGTTGCTCCCATGTGGGCGAGACAACCGTGGTTCCCATACCTGCGCAGACTAGCAGCGTGCAAACCCATCAGACTCCCGTGCTGGTACAACCTACTATCCCAGCACCAACGTCAAACAGTGCATCCTCAACCCAGCTCAATGAACTTGGCAGCATGGCTCCTGAAGTCATAGTTTGGACACCTCAACTTACCACAGAGGTGCATGGACATCCTAAAGGAATCTAGGAAGCCAAACACTAGGCACTGTTAATTTGACAAATGGAAAACATTTGTTATCTGGTGCCAGAATAGACAAATCAACTCGGTTGATTGCACTCCTTCCAATATTGTCACCTACATGCTCCACCTGCTGGATGCAGGGTTGGTACTTAATTCACTTAAGGTACACCTGGCGGCTCTGTCAGCCTACACAACCTCCCATAACAAGGTTTTGTGGTGGAAAGTACCAGTGGTTAAAGCTTTTATGGAAGGGGTAAAGAGACTCCACCCTCGAATTTCTAACCCACCACCGGGTTGGGACCTTAATGTGGTGCTTGCTAAGCTTATGGGGCCACCATTCGAACCCATGCATAAAGCCAGTCTTAAACACCTCACCTATAAAACTGCCTTCTTAGTCATTACATCCATAAGAAGGGTCAGTGAAATTCAGGCTCTGTCAGTGCAGGATACTGTTCATAAAGATAAACTTGTTCTACGTACACACTCTAGGTTCTCATCTAAGTTTATTTCTAAATTCCACGTTAACCAGTCCATTGAGATTCCGGCTTTCTTCCAAGAACCCAAGAGCTCGGCTCAGGTGAAACTACACACTCTAGATGTGCGAAGAGCGGTCCTCTACTATGTAGACAAGACCAGGCCGCTAAGAAAAACAGACCAACTGTTTGTCTCCGTAGCTACAGGCAAAGAGGGAGATCGCATCTCTAAAGGTGCCATCTCTAAGTGGATTGTTAATTATATCCAGCTGTGTTGCTCCCTTTCCGAAAGAAAACTCTGCCTTTCACGCCAAGAGCCCACTCTACAAGAGGCATTGGGGCCACTCTGGCTTTCATTGCAAATGTACCCCATGACACTATTTGCAAAGCAGCTACTTGGAGCTCTATTCACACTTTTACTCAGGACTACTGTATTGACACTCATTCCAAGACAGATACCCAAGTGGGACAAGCTGTTCTAAGACATCTATTTGCTCAGGACCCTTGTCACATCCCACCGCCTTCTTCTAATGCTGCTCGCTAATCTATGCACAGCATGTGATCTAAGCAGATTCCACAAGCCTCAGAAGGGATACATTACTCCTCTCTGAGAGAAGGCGCATGGATGCTTGTAGTCTCATCTATCTGCTTGGATAATCTGTACTCGCGCTACTAGTCATGCTACCTCATGTCAGAAAAAATACAATCTGAGGGTCCTACACGCGTGATGGATCATGGGTACAGTGGACGTCACACTAGGGATAGTATTACTGGCACTCCCTGAGTATTAGTTTGTTTTTTGAAACTCGAAAATGGGTGTCGACATAGGGCGTGCCAGTAATACTATCCCTAGTGTGACGTCCACTGTACCCATGATCCCTCACGCGTGTAGGACCCTCAGATTGTTTTTTTCCGCCATACTTGTCGGAAGCATTGTGCAGAGTTCCCTGGCTTTCAGCCATTTTGCAAAAAATCAATATTAATTTCCCTGTTCTTTCACTCCCACGTCGAGACACCGAAGATCGACGCCGGTCTGAAGAACAACCAACCGTCGAGACTGCACGACGGACTTTGGGCCTCAAAGGCCTCTGGCCTCGGCCCTGCAAGTAGGGAGAGTAGGGGGTGGAAACATACTCAACACTCATTATTTCCTACATACACTAGCACGCTGCCTTAAGGTGACATATGGAGAGTACTCCATTTAAATTTTGCCCCAAGTGCAACCGCAAGTGCCCTTGGGTTGACAAACACGCCACCTGTAATCTCTGCTTGCAGAGGGACCACCCCGAAGCGAACTGCAAAGCGTGCAAGCTTTTTAAAGCAAAAACACTCGAGGACCGCACCACTAAGCGTTGGGCCCACCATGCCAGGCAGCTCGAGGCCATGGAAGCGGTGGGTGCCTTCAGTGATGGCAGCGATGCCGCCTTTTTGGATGGCGAGGGCACAGGGGTGTCGAAAGACACCCAAGCGCTAGTCCCCGACATCGGAGGATTGTCCGGCAGGGCAGTTATGGGGAACACACCCGGCGACACGAGCACTACCCAAACTACTTCTACACCTAAACACACAAAGTCCAACCGAGACTCGACATGCGTGTCGAGTTCTCGGAAGAAAGAGGCACATAGCGTCCACGGAATCGGTGTCCCCTGGGTGTTCCGGGTCGAGATAGCCGCACGACACATGGCAACCGTCCACAGTTGCCAAGAGAGCATTGCTCCCCAAAGTCACGGATGTACGTTCGTCAGAAGACGAATCCGACATCCACCCCCAAGCCGCACACCAGAAGTCAGCTCTGGCAGCCCGTTCGGCGTCTGCCTCCGAGTCCCGACGTGCACACTCGAAAGAGAGAGACAGTACCCCCGAATCTCGACGCCAGGCGTCGAAAGATTCAGAAAAGGCCAAACCTTCAGGGAAACACACTTCCACTTATGGGAAAGGGGACAAACGGCAGAAAGTGTCAACTTGTGCACCCCAGGTACACAAGGACAAACACAGGTCGTCAGATAAGGACAAATCTAAGACCCCTGTCCCAGTCACTACACCCACGCTCATCCCGCCCACTCCTCAGGATATGGGACTAGAAGAGGAACCTCAACAGGAGGTTGTCATCCCCAGTTCCAGAGAATGGAGCACTGAGGACATAGACGGGCTGATGAGGAGAATGTCTTCTTTAGCCAATTTTTATGAAAAAAACCCACAGCATTTTCTTTGCTATACCCCTGACAATGCTACTCCTTCAGGATCCAAGGACCCACAGCCTCGTAATAAGAGATCTCGGTTTGATACTCCAGCTCAGGGCCTGACTTCAGACCCCCTCTACATCCAGCCTTACCAACAGTATCAGGATGACCCAGAAATACAGATGCTGGACGACCAAACAGGGGTTGAGTATTATGGAGATGAGGAGGAGGAGGAGGAGGAGGACGACGACTAGGGAGAAGTCTACAATATGGACTCTCCGGTTCGCAAGGAACCACAAGTTACTGACTCACCAATAGATAACTAGCCCCTTCTAAATGAGGCCTTGGCTAAAGCTGCAGAGCACTTCCACATAGACACTCAGGGTGCGCAGGAAGAGAGGGACTTTGCAGCGTAGCTAGTGGGGGACAAAAGGCCCGTTGCTCAAGCCATTCCTATTCTCAAGTCAATCCAGCGAAGAATTGATCCTTTCCTTCTCACTCCTAATCTCACTAGGGCTGTAAGCCGCAGAATTGAGAAATTGTTCAGGGCCGCCCAGTCAGACCCACTTTACATAAGGGGTCAACTTAAGCCCGACTCATTGGTAATCACAAACACCAGAAAAAGAGCAGGGACACCTCTATCTTCATCTGAGGCTCCCCCAGACAAGGAGAGCAAGAGAATTTATGGGTTAGGAAGGAAAGTGGCCTCCCCTTCCGCTTACCAGGCAAGAATCGCCAATACCACCACTCTGCTGGCAAGCTATAATTGCCACCAGTGGGAGCAGGTAGCTGCTCTCATTGACTCTGCTTTGGAACCACTTAAGGGCCAGCTAGCCCAGATCGCGTCGGAAGGTAGAGCCGTGTCCGGTTGCATTCTGAAGACGACGTTTGACGCCGCAGATAATGCAGGCCGGCTCATAGCAGAGAGCACTGTCATTAAGAGGCACGCTTGGCTAAGACAGTCTGGGTTTAAACCAGAGACCCAGGTTACCCTTATTGACATGCCGGTGGAACCAAATGTCTTGTTTGGCAAAGCAGTAGAGGACGCACTCAAATCTGCCAAAGACGAGTACGATACTCTGAAGTCCCTGGGACAATTGACAAGCCCACCAATCAAAGAGGGAATAGTCATTTTCATCGCTCACGCGGCCAACATTCCCAGAGGGGCTCCAATTAGGCTCAGGGACAGGGTACATCGTGGGGTGGCAACCAACAGACTACCCAAAGTTACGGCAGAGGTAATAAAAGGAGCCGTGGTAGAGGAAGAGGCAGCCCAGCCAGAGGCGGTATGCCTCCCGCAAAACAGTGAAGTTCTCCAGCATGGGGTCTGGCATGGATTCACATGCTCATGAATATTCCCCGTCGTCAGGCTGGGAATCCTCGGTAAAGAAAAAACCAGTATCAGTTTCGTTTCTGATCTGTCTTTCGTAGTAATAACCAATCACTGGTCTCTGCGTCATACTGACCACAGCCAATGACTGCCCTCTACCTAAGCACCGCCTCTGGCAGCCATCTTCAGATTTTTACCGCACGTTCATGTGTTGGGATCCTCGTGCTATTGCTCTCGAGCGTTAGTGCTATTTTTTCGCGCTTTTTACAAAAAACTTCGATTCTTTCGGTCAAAAGAGCCTCAAGCTCCACCGATTCTACATCCGATCAACGGGGACCCGTGTCGGATTCATCTGTGCCCCTCAAGGGTGAAGATTTCGTCGAGCTACACTTCGGAGGACTCCAAAAGCTTCTCAGGCCCGGTCTCGGAGATGGCCCAGGAGAAGGGAAGCTCGACGCCCGGAAAGCTGTTCAGGGTCTGCCCTGGATGCCAGCTGCAGAACGTCTTCAAGGAGGACGAACACTCTTTCTGCCTTTACTGCCTTCATGAGGACAAGACGCACGTGGAGAAGGACTGTGCGTTTTGCGGCAACATGTCGGAACGGACCATGAAGGACCGCCATCAACGTCTCGCCAACTGGCTGGAGGGTAAGAGTCCGTCTGGCGAGAAGAAGAAGAAATCCGAGCGGTCTTCTAAGACCTTTGAGGGCGCCCCGGCGACGGGGGCCCAACATAAGGGCAAGCACCGCGAGTCCGCTGGCACCGTAAGCGCCGAACGGTCGGGCTCTACGGGCGCCAGGCAGGGCGCACCCTCCCCGGCACCATCAACCACGAGCCAACGCTCTGGGTCGGGTAAGAGGAAGGCCGAGCACCCGGCGAAGCTCCTGGAGAGGCCCCGGTCGAGCTCTAAGGCAGAGGAGGAGCGTGGCAGTGCCCCCTCCCTCAAGGATAAGGCGGTGAGCGCACCTAAGGTGGTGAAGGCCTTGATCCATCCGACCAAGCCCTCTATCGAAACGGTCGCGGCGGCCCTGGCTCAGCCTGTGGTGGCTGCACCAGTGGTGGCGACCTCAGGGCCCAGAATCTCCCTGCCTCCTCGGAGGGAGTCTTCCTTTGTGCCCATCGATAGGACCCCCGTGAAACCCCCCGTGGGGAAGAAGAAGGGGGGGCAGGGCGTCGTCGTAGAGTCGGCCTCAACCTCAGAAGAGGAGCTGATCGAGGTCTTAAGCCACGGCCTAGGCGTGGAAGAAGGCCAGCCCGTCGGAATGGACCCCGACGCAGGTGACGACGACGACATCGTCGAGGATACCGACGGGGCCCCTGCTCGCCCGTCGGATTCCCCTCTGCCAGCGCCGCAAGACAACTCGGCGGCCATTTTGTTGGCCATACAGTCCTTATGCTCCGAGATAAGGACGAGGCTACCGTTACCGACGGAGGAACCTCTCCCGTCGGGGGATCCAGAACCGGGACCTTCTGGTGTTCCCCCTACCAAGAAAAGAAGGATCCATCCACCACCTCCTTTTCAACCGTCGCGCCCCTTCCAGCCCTCCTCCCCGTCCACCCGAGGGGATGATACGGGGACTGACACGGCAGCGACGGGTACGGACGACGAGGCATACGACGAGGATTTTCCGTCGTCGCCTCCCACCAGGGCCTCTCCGCCCGACGAGATCGGATCTTTCCACTCCATGATCTCCAGGGCTTCCGAGCTTTTCCAACTCTGCCCTGAGGAGAAGAAAAAGGAAGGCTTCCTTTATCAGCGGCGCGAGGCCAAGAGGAAGACGGTCCTCGCAGTGCCTCTGTTGGACGACATTTGGGATGAGGGCCTTTCCCTCCTCAAGAACCCTTCCACGACGCCAGCTAGAAGAGACCGGTACGAGAAAAAGTACCGGGTCCCGGACACGGCCCCCCCTATGCCTCCGGGCGCAGACGACGATTAAAGCGGCCAACGCCTTGGCTATCGTGGCCCGCTACGACAGGGAGCTCTGGTACAAGATGGCTCCCCTGCTGGATTTTCTGCCGGACGACAAGAGGGCGGAGGCCCTTGAGATCCTGCAGGAAGGTGAGGTGGCCTCGGACCACGCCATCACCGTGGCGACGGACATCGCCGACACTGGGTTCCGCCAGCTGGGCAACGGCGTTTGCCTTCGACGTCGTGGATGGCTCAAAGCTACGGACTTCCGGCAGGACGTCCAGACCAGAGTCCTGGACATGCCCTTCGACGGGAACAACCTGTTTGGGAAGACAGTGGACGATTCCCTTCAGGCCATCAAGGCGGATACGGAGACGGCCCGGGCCCTTGGAGTCCTGCAACGACGGACGCCCTTTCGGAGCGGCGGAGGCAAGGGCGCCTCCAAAGGTTCCGGCGGCGGTTTCGCTTCCTACCGTCAAGCGGCCCGCTCGTCGTCGCAAGAGGCCTACAGAGGACGAGGCAAGTCTAGCGGACCCCGCCGTCGTCGCCAAGGAGGTCAAGGCGGCAAGGCCGCGTCCAAGCAGGATTGAACCGGCCGTGGGGTCGGGCCCCCACCGAAGCACCCCGGTGGGAGGCCGGCTGGCGGGCTTCGTCAGCGTGTGGGAGTCCATCTCCACCGACCGTTGGGTGCTGGACGCCCTGGCCCGGGGCCACGCGCTCGAGTTTCAAAGAAGGTGCCCGCGCGTCCCCCCCGTGGCCAGGAAAGAACTTCACGTCCCTCAACTTCTCCTGGAGGTAAAGGCGATGCTCAGAAAGGGCGCCATCGAACTCGTCCCAAAGAGGCTTCGGGGCTCCGGAGTCTACTCGAGATACTTCCTCGTGAAGAAGAAGACGGGAGGATGGCGCCCCATCCTAGACCTGCGACGTCTGAACAAGTTCATCAAGGCGCAGAAGTTCCGGATGGTCACCCTCCAGCACGTCCTGGGTCAGCTGGAGGAAGGAGACTTCCTATCGTCGTTGGATTTGGAGGATGCCTACTTCCACATTCCCATCCTAAAGGGGCACCGCAAATTCCTCAGATTCGTGGTCCAAGGGCGTCATTACCAGTTCAAAGCCCTTCCCTTCGGACTACGGTCGGCACCCAGGGTATTCACCAAGTGCCTTGCACCGGTGGCGGCGCAGCTGCGCCGCGAGGGGATTCACGTCTACCCCTACCTGGACGACTGGCTCATCCGCGCCAAGACGAGGGAGCTCGCCGTGGTCCACACGGCAAGGACCGTCCAACTCCTCACGGACCTGGGATTCTCCGTGAACTACTCCAAATCCCACCTGGTGCCCGCGCAAGTCGCACTGTTTCTGGGAGCGAGGCTCGACACAGTGTCCCTTCTGGCCTCCCCGTCGGAGGAGAGGACCAGGACCATCTTGGGCAAGGTGCAACGGATGTTGGTGGCCGACGCGGCCAAAGTGAGGTCCATCAAGTCCCTCCTCGGGATGATGTCTTCCTGCATCTACCTCATTCCCATGTGCAGGCTCCGGATGCGCCCGTTGCAAGAATTCCTGGATGCGCGCTGGATCCAGACGACGGGCAGCTTCGAGGAAAGGATCAAGCTCGACGAGAGTTTCCGACGAGCGATACGGTGGTGGGGCACCCGCGCGCATCTGACGGCGGGCATGGACTTCCAAACCCCAGCCCACCAGGAGACTGTGACCACGGATGCCTCCCTGGAAGGGTGGGGAGCGCACACCGAAAATCTGCACGCAAGGGGACTCTGGCTCCCGACGGAGAAGTCCCTACATATCAACGTCCTGGAGCTCCGTGCAGTGTTTTGGGCCCTCAGGTCCTTCCTTCCGTCCCTCAAGGGCAAGGTGGTGAGGATCTTCACCGACAACACCACCACCATGTTTTACATCAGGAAACAGGGCGGAACCAGGTCCCCGGCGCTGTCCAAGGAGGCGCAGGACCTGTGGCATTGGGCCGTCGCCCAAGGGATTTTTCTGGTGCCGTTTCATCTGGCAGGGATAAAAAACACCATAGCCGACTCACTCAGCAGGGAGCTGCGCTCGTGCCACGAGTGGGAGCTACGGCAGGATCTGGTTGATCGCCTCTTCCGACGGTGGGGCACACCCCAGATCGACCTGTTCGCGACGGCGACGAACACCAAGTGCCGGAGGTTCGCCAGCAGGTTTCCCCAGACGAGGAGCATGGGCGATGCTTTCTCGTTCCCCTGGGAGGGCCTGTTCCTCTACGCGTTCCCTCCCTTGCCTCTGCTAATCCGGCTCATCAACCAGCTCAAGAGGTCACGGTGCAGGATGATCCTCATCGCACCTGCGTGGCCGAGGCAGATATGGTTCCCGGACCTTCTGGACTTGTCAGCGTCCCCGCCGATCAAGCTGCCGGCGGACGCGGATCTACTCTCCAGGGAAGGAGGCGCCATCCTCCACCACGACCCGAAGTCGCTGAACTTGCAGGCCTGGCTCCTGCAGCGCTAGAGTTTGGAGGATACGACATACCGGCCGATTGCAGAGAGGTTCTTGCAAAGGCCAGGGCGTCCTCGACTCTTAAATGCTACGGACACAAATGGAAGAGGTTCTCTGTCTGGTGCCACGCACAGAAGATTAACCCTCTACGGATTACGGCTCCCCAAGTACTGCCGTACCTGCTGACGCTGGCCAAAGCTGGTCTGGCACACGCGTCCATCAAGATTCATCTTGCTGCGATCTCCCGATACACCAGAACCACGGGCCGGACGTCCTTGTGGTCTCATCGTCTGGTGAAAGAGTTCATGAAGGGACTGTTCAGATCGTTCCCGCCGGTGAAGGCTCCGGCCCCGGCGTGGGAGCTCAACGTGGTGCTGACCAAGCTCATGGGACCTCCGTTCGAGCCTCTGCACTCGGCCCCGTTGAAGTTTCTATCGTGGAAAACAGCTTTTCTTGTGGCCATCACCTCCGCACGACGAGTGGGAGAGATCCAGGCCCTTTCCTGCAAGGCCCCGTACTTGACTTTCCACGACACGAGGGTAGTGCTCAGGACGCACCCCTCCTTCATGCCCAAGGTACCGTCGGACTTCCATCTCAACGAACCCTTGGTGTTACCTGTGTTTTTCCCGTCGCCTTCGTCGCCGGCTGAGAGGACTTTGCACTCGCTGGATGTAGCTAGAGCGCTGAAGTTCTACGTGGACCGCACGAAGGGTTTTCGGAAGACGTCACAACTCTTTGTGAACTTTGGACCTGTCAATCAGGGGAAGGCTCTCTCGAAGGCTTCCATCTCCAGATGGCTCTCCGGCTGTATCATGTGCTGTCACTGGTTGGCAAACCGACCGCTGCCTGGCCGTCCGAGAGCCCATTCCACCAGAGCGATCGCAGCTACCACGGCGTTCCTATCTGGTGTGCCCCTGCTGGACATATGCAGGGCTGCTACGTGGAGGTCGACGCACACCTTCACGAAATTCTACTGCGTCGACCGGGATTCCAGGGAGGAGTCCAGGGTCGGCCAAGCAGTGCTGCGCAACCTGTTCGCCTGAGGTGAGCCTGGTGAGGAGGTAAGATGCTTAATGTTGAGTTTATGTGATGCTTAATGTTGAGCCTTTGCCACCTCCCGTGGTTGTGCATGTGTGTACTGCTATGTATTCTTTATTCATGAGCATGTGAATCCATGCCAGACCCTATGCTGGAGAAGGAACAAGTTACTTACCTGTAACTGTTGTTCTCCAGCATGGGTCTGGCATGGATTCACATGCGAACCCTCCCGCCTACCCCTCTGCGGCTCTTCACTTGGTCATACTGCCACTTCACGTGCTTCCAAATCTGAAGATGGCTGCCAGAGGCGGTGCTTAGGTAGAGGGCAGTCATTGGCTGTGGTCAGTATGACGCAGAGACCAGTGATTGGTTATTACTACGAAAGACAGATCAGAAACGAAACTGATGCTGGTTTTTTCTTTACCGAGGATTCCCAGCCTGACGACGGGGAATATTCATGAGCATGTGAATCCATGCCAGACCCATGCTGGAGAACAACAGTTACAGGTAAGTAACTTGTTCCTTCCGCTCAGGGTCCCTTCCCATGCATCCCCAGTAGGGGGGCACATTTCCAACTTCACCCAAGCATGGGAAGGGATCACATCGGACAGATGGGTGCTGTTCAGTGTCCGCAGGATACTGCATCAAACTGCTGGAGTGCCCCCGCAACCACCCTCCACAACAAGGTACATTCCCTGGACCACCAAAAGATCCTCCTCGAGGAAATCGTCAATCTTCTCGCAAAGGACGCAATAGAACTCGTCCCGGTCAACCAGGTAAACAAAGGTATTTATTCAACTTACTTCCTTGTGCCGAAAAAAAGATTTGACAATGCGCCCAGTATTAGACTTGCGCCCTGCAAACAAGTATGTTAAGCCCCAAACATTTTGCATGACTACTCTCCAAGAGGTAATCCCCCTCCTAAAAAAAGCCGATTACATGGCAACATTGGACATAAAAGAGGCCTATTTTCATATTTCCAAGTTTCCAGTGCACCGAAGATTCTTGCGTTTCAAGGTGGACAGTCAGCACTACCAGTTCAAGGTGCTGCCCTTCGTCATAGCCTCAGCTCCAAGGGTATTCACCAAGGTACTGGCGGTGGCGGCGGCACACCTACGCAGGGAGGCAATCCCAGTGTACCCTTACCTGGACGACTGGCTCATCACGGGGGAGAGCCCAGTAATTTGCAGTTCAAACATCCAAAGAACGATCAACCTCCTCTTCGAATTGAGTTTCTCTATCAACGAGAAGAAATCGAGCCTGGCACCTCCAAACAGTTCCTAGGAGCTGTCCTAAACACTCAAGAGGGGTTGGCCTTTCCATCAGAGGAAAGAATTCGGAACCTGCTACTGCTAATTCCACAATATCAGTCTGGCCGCCAGATAAGGGTCCGCAAAGCGATGCTTTTGCTAGGCATGATGGCGTCATGCATTTACCTGGTCCCCCACTTGCGCCTGCACATGCGACCCATGCAAGAATGGTTGGCCACTGGTATCAGGCAAGTGGTCAGTGGGATGATCTAGTGGTCGTTTTGCCAACACTTGTACAAAGCCTCCACTGGTGGACCAGAGAGAACCTGTCAAAGGGGAAAACCTTTTACGATCCGGAGATACAAGATGTCACTACAGACGCGACCCTGTCTGGGTGGGGAGCACACCTCCTTCACCACACAGCTCAGGGTCTCTGGTCTCACACAGTGGCCAAGAATCATATCAATCTGCTACAACTTCTGGCAGCCTTCAGAGCGCTTCGAGCGTTCGAACCCCAACTGTTGAACCTGTCAGTACAGATCTTAACAGACAGTACGACTGCAATGTTTTACTTAAACAAACGGGGAGGGACTCATTTGCCAAATCTGTCCAGGCTTGCCCAGAAAATTTGGACATGGGCACTCAGACGGAACATTTACCGGTCATCTCAACATGTTCCAGGGGATCTCAATTCTCTAGCAAACGCATTAAGCAGAGATCCCCTCCCTGAAGAACACAAATGGTCTCTACACAGAGAAGTCAGAGAAGACCTCTTCTCACAGTGGGGTTTCCCCACTATAGACCTATTCGCCACAAGCGAAAACGGACAATGCCTAGGATTCGCATCCAGGTTCCCCCAGCAAGACTCCAAGGGGAACGCCCTGTGGATGAACTGGTCAGGGATGTTTGCCTACGCTTTTCCACCAACTCCTCTCATGAGGAAGGTGGTCAACAAAGATGCACAGGGAATCGATGACGCTCATCCTAGTTGCTCCCATGTGGGCGAGGCAACCGTGGTTTCCACACCTACGCAGACTAGCAGTGTGCGAACCTATCTGACTCCTGTGCTGGCACAACCTACTATCCCAGCACCAAGGTCAAACCGTGCATCCTCCACCCAGCTCAATGAACTTGGCAGCATGGCTCCTGAAGTCATAGTTTGGACATCTGAACCTACCACAGAGATGCATGGACATCCTAAAAGAATCTAGGAAACCAAACACGAGGCACTGTTACTTTGATAAATGGAAAAGATTTGTTATCTGTTGCCAGAATAAGCAAATCAACCTGGTTGATTTCACTCCTTCCAATATTGTCACTTACATGCTCCTCCTGCTGGATGCAGGGTTGGTATTTAATTCTCTCAAGGTACAACTGGTGGCGCTGTCAGCCTCCACCACCTCCCATAACAAGGTTTTGTGGTGGAAAGTACCAGTGGTTAAAGCCTTCATGGAAGGATTAAAGGGACTCCACCCTCCAATTTCAAACCCACCACCAGGATGGGACCTTAATCTGGTGCTTTCTAAGCTCATGGCCCCCCCACCCCCTTTGAACCCATGCATAAAGCCAGTCTCAAACACCTGACCTATAAAACTGCCTTCTTAGTAGCCATTACATCCATAAGAAGGGTCAGTGAAATTCAGGCTCTGTCGGTGCAGGATCCTTTCTTTAATGTTCATAAAGATAAACTGGTTCTACGAACACACCCTAGATTCTCACCTAAGTTAATTTCAAAATTCCACGTTAACCAGTCCATTGAGCTTCCGGCCTTCTTCCAAGAACCCAAAAGCTCTGCCGAGGTGAAACTACACACTCTAGATGTACGAAGAGCGGTCCTCTACTATGTAGACAAGACCAGGCCGCTAAGAAAAACAGACTAACTGTTTGTCTCCGTAGCTACAGGCAGAGAGGGAGATCGCATCTCTAAAGGTGCCATCTCGAAGTGGATAGTCCATTGTATCCAGTTGTGTTACTCCCTTTCTGAAAAAAACTCTGCCTTTTACGCCAAGAGCCCACTCTACAAGAGGCACTGTGGCCACTCTGGCTTTCATTGCAAATATACCCCTTGACACCATTTGCAAAGCAGCTACTTGGAGCTCTATTCACACTTTTAATCAGCACTACTGCATTGACTCTCATTCCAAGACAGATACTCAAGTGGGACAAGCGGTTCTAAGACATCTGTTCGCTCATGACCCTTCTCACATCCCACCTCCTTCTTCTAACACTGCTCGCTAATCTATGCACAGCATATGATCTAAGCAGATTCCACAAGCCTCAGAAGGGATACATTACTCACCTTAATTGTATTTCTGATGCTTGTATCTGCTTAGATTCACATGCCCCCGCCCTTCCTCCCCTCTGAGAGAAGGCGCATGGGTGCTTGTAGTCTTATCTATCTGCTTGGATAAACTGTACTCGCACTACTCCTCATGTCAGAAAAAATACAATCTGAGGGTCCTACACGCGTGAGGGATCATGGGTACAGTGGACGTCACATTAGGGATAGTATTACTGGCACACCCTATGTCGACGCCCATTTTCGAGTTTCGAAAAACAAACTGTAATACTCCGTAGCTTCCACTAGATGTCGGCCTATGCACAGCATGTGAATCTAAGCAGATACAAGCATCAGAAATACCATTGCGGTGAGAAATGTAACCCATATATATATATACTCAATAGGAACACTCTGAGGCAATCGCATGAGTTTACGTAGCATCTTGGCTTCAAAGGCAACTAGACGTTTTCAATACTTGTGTCCCCAAATTGCTACAGCGTACAACAGAATGGCTCTCACTTTTGCAGTATACAACGTTAAAATTGCCAAGACAGAATATCCCATGTTTTTCCCAATAAATGCGCTCAATGCATTAATCGCTAACATGCATCGTTCTTTCACGTTCGCCCATTGTGCTTCCCATTTCAATTTTTCGTCAATAACTATTGTAGATATTTGTATGTCGTCACCTGTTCTAGCTTAATATTATTGATTTTCCAAGTATACTTTTTCGGATGTTTATTAACAGGGAAGACCATTACTTTGCTTTTTGAGATATTTATACTTGGCCCATTATCACTAGAGTAGGCATCCAATGTGTCCAACATGTTCTGCAGACCTTTTGGAGTGTAATCTAGGATTAACAGATCGTCGGCATATGCCAACCATCCCAAAATTACTGAGCTTATTTTGATTGGGTAAGCAGAAATAGTGGCAAATACCTCCTGCATATCTGCCAAGTAGAGATTGAATAAAATGGCTGCAACTATGCAGCCTTGTTTTACTCCACTGCTTGTTGGCATCAACCCCGATAGTCGCGCCTTAGCATTTAAACGCATCTGAACATTGGTTTCTGTGTATGACGACATCAGCATTCTCAGGGGACCTTGAGGAATATTCCAGTTGCTCAATTTACACCATAAGCGATTTCTCTGCACTGTATCATAGGCGGCTGAAAAGGCTATGTATGCTCCATATACATTAAATTCTATGTTAGTCCTTGCATGTTCTATAGTGGATGTTAACAGAAATAGATTATGCGTTGTGCTTGATTTAGCTCGAAAGCCTATCTGGTTCAGTGGCAATATTTTCTTCTTGGCAATCCACTTGTTGAGTTTACACAACAGCACGCATGCAAATGTTTTTGATGAAATATCTAACATTGCCATCATGCAGAAGTTTGCTGGGTTATCCCTTTGCCTTTTTTGTGTATTGACAGGATGTGGCTCGTGTGCCGAGATTGCGGGTTTACCCCTACTTCCCCTATGTGTGTAAACGGATGTAAGGCTGCCGCCCAGAGAGATGGTGCTTGTTTAATAACACATTACAGGTGCCACCTGGGCAGGCTGCGTGCAAGTTGTTTAACCTTTCAATAATTACAATTAGGTCCAAGATTAAAGCCTTGCACTCCCATTTTGCCTCGGCAATGGGAAAGGGTTCCCTTCATTTTCTTAACGCCAGAAAGTACCTTTATTATGTTCTCGCCATTTTTCTTCAGAGAGTTCTCTTTGCTTCC
Source organism: Ambystoma mexicanum (assembly GCF_040938575.1). Classification (NCBI taxonomy): domain Eukaryota; kingdom Metazoa; phylum Chordata; class Amphibia; order Caudata; family Ambystomatidae; genus Ambystoma; species Ambystoma mexicanum. The sequence continues at coordinate 1,268,222,169 of NC_090932.1, forward strand.
CACTGCGTAATATTTTCCATATCCCTGTGACATTGTTCGAGAGGGCAAGGTTAGCAATCTTTTTCCATTTGTCTATCTCGCACTCCCGTTTATGCATTCTTAACCAGTCTCTGAATTTTTTCTTAATATTTTTAATTAGCACCGATATTGAATTCTGTTACCCCAAGTACTTTTGGAACCTCCCAATGCAGAGTAAATTAACCCTTTCGTGGGGGAAAGGCCAAAGCACAGTCAGATGTAAAGATGAGTCTCTCAGGGAGCCAGGTTAGCCAATGTTAATTGCACAATGTCTAGGGGAGCTGAAGATCTTCTTTGCAGGTAGGTAAAAAGTCATGCACAATGTTTTTAGAAACGTTTGTAGAAAGTAGAACACTTGAAGGGCCACAAGCTGGGAGGCTTGTGAGGGGCAACGCTACAGCAACTCTGCAAGGTAACCAAGACAGGTCTCAACTGAGAGCAAGCAAGGCTACACAACAAGAGGTAAGTTCTCTTAGACTTTACAGTACCTCTGGTCAGAAGAAATGGTTCCAGCTGACTTCTGTTTCTGTACAGCTCTGCAGATCCTGTTGTTCGGGAGCCTCAGTTGTGGGGACAAGAGGGAGGATGTCTAGGGACTCCTGCTCAGCAATGGGAAGGCCAGCAGCAGCAATGGGCAAACTTCGATTCAGCTGTTCTTCAGTGATTCAGCTCCTCGCCTCTGACAGCAAATAGCAACACCACGGTTCTCGGCTACCACTCTGGACTTTCCTCGCATCTGGGGTCCAGCACTCTGTTGAGGTGGCTCAGGCTTGGTCAGTCCTGCTTCAGGGAAGTCCGGAGGATCTTCCTGGTGCTAGAGTCCGACTTAAAAGCAACGCACACAATCTGGTGTTCCTCTCCCTGGCACTTCGGTTCCAGCAGCAGCCGTGGAAGTACAGCCAGCTCTGACATGATGTCCATACGGGCTTACTTTGGAGTTGATTGGTCCCATCAACTCAAGGGGAGACGTAGTCCTTGCAGGGCTTCTCTAGTCAAGGCGAATTCGGAGCTTCAGCACAGCAGCAGGGCTTCACCGGGCAAACCAACGGTCCAGGAGTTGCAGCAGGCGCCTCTTCCAAGTTCTTCAGAGTCCTTCGTCCAGTGGTCGACTCTGACTTCCAAGCCAAAAAGCCTTGCCTTTTTATGCAGGTTTCTCCCATTCATTGCAGCCTAGCTGTCAATCACACAGCAGGGTGGCTGTCCTTGCCGGACAGCCAGCTGGCCAATCACCTTTGGGTGCATTCCTGTAACTAAGGGATTAAGCACAGGGAGTTTCGGGTACCTCCCTCCCTTCCTGCCCCTGCCAGACATATTGGAGCCAGAGGCGGGATTCACTCGTGAATCCCGCCAAAGACAAAACGAATAAAGGGACCAATCCTTTTTTTTTTTAAATATGTTTATTTATAGCAAGGCAGTAAAGGTTACAAACAGTATCGGGTGGCAGTATAATATTGCAAAGAAAAAATTCTAGTTTTGAGTCCCTTTCCCCCCCTCATTCCGGTTTTCCCGGGCCAGAGATTCAGTTTAGCTCCCCCGCTTGATGCGTATTCTCCTTGTCTCTCAGGGCCCAACGGGCGTTGATTGGCTTGAACGTCATTGCGGGATATCGCTGATCATAGTCCAGCACTGGGGCCCACACATTCTGGAAGCGGTGCAGAGACCCCGCTCTCGCAGCGGTGACCTTTTCCGCTATTAAGATGTCCCACAATTTTCCCCACCAGTGGGCCAGGCAGGGGCCGTCTCGCGACTTCCAGAAGCGGGCCAGAACCGTCTTGCCCGCCAGGAGGCACTGTGTGAGGAGCTTAGCCCTGTTGCCGGAGCGGGGGTAAATTCCAGGGACCGGGATCCCCAGCAGAATTGTCTCAGGGTCCAGTGGGAGGGCGGAGCCGGTGATTTGTTCGATGGTGGAGAGACACCTGGCCCAAAATTGCTGGATCTTGGGGCATGTCCACCACATGTGAAAGTAGGAGCCTGGTTGACTGCAGCCTCTCCAGCAGGCGGGGTCCACTTGTGGGTTCATGTGGTGGAGTCTGAGAGGGGGGTAGTACCAGCGTAGGGTGAGTTTATATGCACATTCCTTGTTGGTGACACAGGTGGAGGAAGAGTGGGTGCGGGACCATATGTCTACCCAAGCTTGGTCATCGATCGGATGGCCTAGGTCCGCCTCCCACTGAGCCATAGATCGAGTTTTTGTCGCCAAGAAGTCCCCCAGGAAACGTCTATATATAGCCGAGATTCTTCCTCTAGCCGGCAGGTCCGCAAGAGTTAGCTCCAATGGAGTCGGGGGGCGAGTTGCCGCCTGGAGGGTCTGAGGGTGCGAACACCAGTGGCGGAGCTGGCAGTATGTGAATCTGTCCCTTTCTTGAAGCCGAAAAGTCTCCTTGCACTGCTCGAAGGTCCGGGGTCTGTTTTCGGAGTACATCTGCCCCAGGGTTTCCAGGCCTCCGCCTATCCAACTCTGGAAGTTGCGAGGGAGAGATCCCGGGGAGAAGTCGGGGTTGTGAAAGATCGGTGAAAGGGGGCTTCGGCCCCTCGGGATTCCCTTCTGCTTTAGAGCCCAATCCCAGGAGCTTAGGGTCTGCTTTGTTGTTAGTAGGATGTCCTTCCAGCGTGCCCTGAGGGAGGGTTGGATGTGAGGGAGGAACCGGAGGGGAAGCGGGAGCTGGGCCTGCTCCAGTTCCACCCATCTGGGGCGGGCTGTGCTCGTCTGCCAGGCGTGTAGATGTGACAGTTGCGCCGCTGTCCTATAGGCCTGCAGGTCCGGGACCCCTAGGCCTCCCAGCCTGGCGTTGCCAATCAGGGTTTTGTGGGGGATCCTGGCCTTCTTGCCTTTCCATATGAATTTGGATATCTTCCTCTGTAAGTCATGGAGAGCCTGGGCTGGGAAGGGCACCGATAGAGATGAGCAGGCATAGAGGAACCTAGGAAGCAGGTTCATCTTGACGGCCGTGATCCGGCCCATTAATGAGATCTCCTGCGTGGACCAGCGTTTCAAGTCCCCCTCCAGCTCCTTGATCAGTTTGGGAAAGTTCGCCTGATAGGTCTCCTTTGGGTTCGCTGGGATGAGAACTCCTAGGTAGGGGATCGAGTGGTCCCGCCATTCGATCGGGCACAGAGCCGTTAACGCCTCCTTGTCCTCTGGGCGAAGGCCGACTCCTAAAGCCACTGATTTGGTGAAGTTGACAGTGAAGCCGGTGACCTCCCCCAGTTCCTTTATTTCGGCCAGAGCATGTTTCGCTGAGGTGTTGGGTTCGGTGAGTGTCAATAGAACATCGTCCGCGTAGAGAGCGATCTTGTGGTGGGAGGAGCCCACCTGAAGACCCTTAATGGACTCATTGCACCTGATCCTCTGGGCGAAGGGTTCCATTGTGAGGGCGAAGAGTAGGGGAGACAGCGGGCAGCCCTGTCTCGTCCCACAAGACAGAGGTATCGGGGCTGAGTGGATGCCATTGATCCTGAGGATGGTTCGAGGGTGCTTATAGTTCGCCAGGATCATGGCTCGGGCTATGGGGCCGAACCCAAATGCTTCCAGAGTGCATTCCAGATAGGACCAATCGACTCTGTCGAAGGCTTTGGTTGCGTCCAGGGCCATTAGGGCCAGGCCTTGGGAGTTGCGGTGGGCGATGTTCACTAGGTTCAGAGTCCGCCGGATGTTGTCCCCTGCCGCTCGGTGAAGAATGAAGCCTGTTTGGTCGGGGTGGATTATATCCGGGAGGATGAGTGCCAGGCGGTTAGCTAAAATCTTCGAGTACAGGTTGGCGTCGATATTCAGCAGGGCGATGGGTCTGTATGACGCCGGATCTCTCGGGTCTTTCCCCGGCTTAGGAAGGAGAACCGTCACCGACTCCTGCATTGTGGCGGTCACGGATCCTGAGACCTTAAAAGAGTTGAACAGGGCCACTATGTGAGGGATGAGCTGGAGCTTAAAAATCTTATAGAACCTCGGGGGGAATCCGTCTGGGCCCGGGGCCCGTGATTTGAGGGCCTTGATGGCTTCGTCAACTTCTTCAGCTGTTATTGGGGCTTCCAACTGCTCCCGTGTGGAGTCTGGGAGACGCGTCAAGGCCGCGTTCCGTAGGTATGCCTCCTGCTTTGATCGATCCCGGGGGGGCGCTGTCATGACCTGGATTAGGTGGTCTGAGGCTAGTTGTAGTTTCGTCTGTTCAGAGTGGTGTATCACCCCCTGTGGGTCCTTAAGCCCTATAATGGTGTTGGTCCGTCTTGTTTTAGCTAGCTTGGCCACCAGCAGCTTATTGGCCTTGTTGCTTTTGGCATAGTAGAATTGTCTGGTCTTCGCCAGGAGTTGCGCAGTGTGTTCTGCGTAGTGGGCCTCTAGTTTCTTCCTGGCCGAGCGGAGCGCTCTCTGTGTTCTGGGGGACCAGCCACTCCTCTTCTGGGCTTCCTCAGCTGCTCGCAGGTCCTCCTCCAGGGATAGACGGATTTGTTTCCGGTTTCGGTGGTATGCCACGCCTTGGGCTATCAACGTTCCCCGAATTACAGCTTTCATTGCATCCCAGTTATTGGCCAGGGAGGTGTCCGCGGCTAGGTTCTCCTCAAAGAAGTTCTTGATGGTGGTGGTTATGTTGTCTCTGATTGACATATCATTGAGGATCGGGTCGTAGAGCGCCCATCTGCGTGTTGCCTTGGCGTGGGTGTTCTGAATGCTCAGATCCATTATTATCGGGGCATGGTCCGATAGGATTCGCTGGCCTATCGATACCTCATTGGCGAGGGCGAGAGTTTGAGGGGAAGCCAGAAGGAGGTCGATTCTGGAGAACGTTCGGTGTACGCCTGAAAAGAAGGAGTAATCTTTCTCGGTGGGGTGAAGCACCCGCCATGTATCCACCACCTCTAAGGTTCTGAAGAGCCGCAGCAGACTGAGGGCCTGGCCGAATTCGCCAAGGGCGGGGGGGTTAGATTTGTCCTTAGTGGGGTCTGGGACCCCATTGAAGTCCCCACCGATTATTGTCTGGCCTTCCACAAAGCTTGAGAGGGAGGAGCCCAAGGAGTCATAGAAGGTTGCCTGTCCTGAGTTGGGTGCGTATGCCGATACCAAGGTGTAGAGGTCCCCCAACAGGAGGCACTTGATGGCCACAAAGCGGCCCTCGGGGCACATCATGGAGTCCAGGGTCTGGGGGCGCAGGTCTTTCCGGAACATAATCGCTGTGCCCCCTTTTTTGGAGTTCCCCGAGGCGAAGAACTGGTGTGGATATATGCTGGATCGAAGCCGGCCAAAGTCTGCCGGGAGGAGATGAGTCTCTTGGAGGAACACCACATCGGCCTCCTCATCTTGTAGCTTCTGGAGAATCGATTTTCGCTTGGGGGGGGAGTTGAGACCGTTAACGTTCCAGGAAAGGCATCTGAGCGTCCGGTGTTCCGGGATCGGGGAGCTAGGGGTTCCATGCGTAGGGGATGGAGGGGGGACTCCAGGTTGTTCATCAGCTGCCATCGTGAAGAGGGTGGAGAGGTGAACTGTACCGCACTTGCAGTTTTAACCGAGGCCCCCAACGGGAGGCCAACTTTTTAACTAGCGGGGTGGGAAACATTGTGGGTGTAACCCCACCCCAGGCCAACAGGGCCATTTGTGTCTGGCAAAATAACGTTTGCATCCAAGGGCTCTAAGATGGAGCGGATCTTGGAGGGGGGGCATAAGCCGTGGAGGAAGCCCGCCGCGCTGGGCGGACGTGGGATTGTGTTGGGCCGGAGTTACTATTTCTGAATTTAGCTGAAAGGACGTTGGGCGTCCGGGACGCCGGAGGTGCGGGGGGCATCCGGGGCCGCTCGGACTCGGGTTATCTTCTCCTGTTTCGGGAGGCCTTGGACCATGGAGGACGTCTGGGTTGGGGGGGGAGGGCTGACGTAGGGCTTCCCGAGGCTTCCAAGTCTGGGGAGGTGGTTCCTTCAGGGGGGGAGGATATCTGCATGATTTTAGCGGCATCTTCTAAGTGGGATATTCTCCGGAGGGAGCCATTATACGAAAATTGCAGGGCTGTGGGAAAAAGCCATCTGTATTTGACTTTACGCTCTTGGAGGAAGAGGGTTAAAGGTCGGAGAGCCCTTCTTTTCTGTAGGGTTGAGAGGGAGAGATCCTGATAAATTTGGAGAGGGTGACCTTGAAAGGAGAGTTCATCTCCGGACCGACTGATGGCGGAGATAGCTTCTTTAGTGGAGAAATAGTGTACTCTCGTTATGACATCTGGGGGCTGGTCGGAGTCTACTCCTCGTCGCGGACGAAGTCTGTGGGTCCGATCCAGCAGCAGTTGGGATTTATCTAGATGCGGGAGGAGAATTTGAAAGAGGTCTCCTATGTATCCTGCAAGATTTTGGTCGGGGACTGAGGACGGAACTCCCCTAATACGGAGGTTATTCCGACGAGCTCTGTTTTCCAGGTCCTCTTGTTTGTATTCGAGGATTTCGCACTTGTCCTGGAGGGCTCTTACTGATTGCTGGATATCTCCCATGGCGGCTGTTTGGTCTTGGGAGCGATCCTCGATCTCACTCAGTCTCTGCTCCACTTCGGTCACCCTATGGTCTGTTTGTTCCAATTTGGAGGTAAGTTCCGACATGCAGGACCGAAACTCGGCTTTGATGTCTGCCATAAACGCCAACAGATCACCTCTAGTGGCTGGGGAGTCACCCCCCTCCTGGGAGAGCCCTGGGGTGGGAGTGACTGAGTCCGGTTTCTTTCCCTTATCAGGAGCGGTGAGCATGGTGGCTATGTCTACATTTTTAATAGCTTTCGACTGTCTCGACATGTTGGTGAGTCGTGGGTGGGGAGATGGTTTATGCGGCCCACCCTGTGGATGAGCGTCGAGGCTCTTGATTGAGAAAAGGGAAAGCTGATTCCAAGCTTGGCCGGTGTATAGAGGATTCGAGTGAGGGGGTGAACTCTCCAAATCTTGATGGTGGGCAAGTATGTGGGGCGTAAGTTCCGGTGGGGGGATTGAATAACGTGCGCCCCCTTGAGACTAGGCCAGAGAGAGCAGAGCGGGTCGCCCCAAGAAGTAGGCAGTCAGGTCACCTCCGAGGCCGAGGGGGCCCACCCGTCAGGGGCAGCCCGGGATGAGAGTGTGGCCAGGTCGAGGCTTCAGGTGGGCGGCGTTGGTCAGGCCCTTCTCGGGGCTTGCAGCTGTGGGTCCCTCGATGTGACCCAGCTAGGGCCGCTCCTCCTCCGAGGACCCAGGCTTGAAACGCCTGGTGGGGATGATAGTGGGAGGGGTCCCAGGTCCGAACGGGGGCTCCAGATGGTGGTGTGGGCCGGGGCGCCCCAGGAGTGTGTGCTGGAGGGCGGAGGGGGGGGGGGGCGGTGATGGCGCGGCCCCCACCTCAGGCGCTGTGGAGGGATTTCCCTGCGTGGCCTCAGCGATCCTCACCCCCAGCAGCTCCTACCTGAAGGGCACCGTCCGTGCCGTCCCTCGTCGGGCAGTGCAGGCTCGGGCTGGTAGTGTAGGAAGCAAGGGTCGCCCCAGGGAGAGCACCGGAGGAGAGGTCCGGGGGGCTGATGTTGCTCCGCCGCGACCCGGGTGCCCGAGAAATCGAGCCGCGTCTGGATGCGGCCTCAGAAAGCTCTCACCGCCCTCCAGGGCCGGGAGACGAGCACGGCCGCCATCTTGGGAGATCGACGCTGAGGCCGGCGCGGCCCCCACCTCAGGCGCTGTGGAGGGATTTCCCTGCGTGGCCTCAGCGATCCTCACCCCCAGCAGCTCCTACCTGAAGGGCATCGTCCGTGCCGTCCCTCGTCGGGCAGTGCAGGCTCGGGCTGGTAGTGTAGAAAGCAAGGGTCGCCCCAGGGAGAGCACCGGAGGAGAGGTCCGGGGGGCTGATGTTGCTCCGCCGCGACCCGGGTGCCCGAGAAACCGAGCCGCGTCTGGATGCGGCCTCAGAAAGCTCTCACCGCCCTCCAGGGCCGGGAGACGAGCACGGCCGCCATCTTGGGAGATCGACGCTGAGGCCGGCTCGGGGAACCGGAGCGGCTAACTTCGTCTCCGTTGATCGTCGTGGTCCCCGCTTCAGCCCGGGTGGGCCCCAGGTCCTCCGACGTCCTTGGGATCAGCTGGGCTCCGGTATACGGGCGCGGAGCCGCATCAGGGGCCCAGAAGCGGCGGGCTTCGCACGGCGGGCCTCAGGGGAGCAGCCACATCGATGGCGCTCCAAGCCACGCCCCCTAAAGGGACCAATCCTTATTTTGCACCCACACTCAATCTCAAGAAGAACCTTTCCAACAAGAAAATGGGGGAGGGGAGGAAGAAGACCGGACCATTTTGACGAAATGGGCACCCATGGGTGCTTTTACTGCAGCTGCGAATGCAGCCTGCGGTAAAAACACAATGGTAGTAAATAGTAAACCACTGCCACCAGCCATTAACTGTAGAAAGAGTCATCTAAAAATGTTACATGAGAAACTAGACAAAGGGGATACTAAGTGACCCCTCCAGCACCCTATGGTAAGATAGTATGTGCTGGATCTAGAAAGTTACAATTTAAGTAAAGTCAATTTCACTTTACTGCTCTTGGAAACAGTAGTTTATCCAAGAGAAGGCATTTAAACCTTTGGGAAATTTGAGAGACTTCCCTGTGTCACTGCACTGAAGGTGCTGTGTGCCACAATTTAAAAGATTATGCATATGGAGTTTGTCAGACTCCAAAGTTACAAAGAAACGGTCCAAATCACAATAAAGATACATGAGAGGATGAGAAAAAGGGCTCTCTCTCTCCAGGTTAGAAATTAAAAAGTCCTAAGAGTCCAGCAAAAGTGCTGGGGGGGGGGTCTCTAAGGTAGATGGGAATTAGCACGTTTCTGAGAATTCTCCCTAACCATTGCCCCCCCTACCCCCTCCCCAGACTAAGGGACAGGAGGATTTAATCCACTCCTGGATGAATCTCCTTACTCCAGTCGGTCATACTTTCTGGAGAGACATCAGCATTTTGGTGATTACATCCTGACCTATGTTCTATAGTAAAATCAAACCCCTGAAGGCTGATGGACAAGCTTAACAATTTAGGATTTTCCCCTTTCATCTGCATTAACCATCTCAAGGGTTTGGAGGTCTGTTTGAATGACAAAAGTAGATCCGGCCAAGTATGGTCTAAACTTCTTCAAAGACCACACAATGGCAAAACATTCATGTTCTATGGTTGCCCACGTTTCTCAGTCCTTCAGTTTCCTACTGATGAAGCAGATGGGGTGTGCCCTGCCTTTCTCATCCAGCTGACTCAGAACTGCACCTATTCTTGTAGTTGAAACATCCGTTTGTACAATAAAGGATTGGTTGTAGTCAGGAGCTCTTAAGACTGGAGCTTGACAAAGGGCTTTCTTAAGTCATTCAAATGCTTTAGTGCACTCCTCATTCCACCTGACCTTCTTGGGGAATTTGGGTGAGATCACCACATTCAGGGGGGAAGCTGAGGTCCCATAGTTCTCTATAAAGTTCCTATAGTAACCTGTGAGACCTAAAAAGGCTCTCACTTGGGTTTGAGTAGCAGGAGTGGCCCAGTCTTGTACAGCTTGTACTTTGCTAGGCAATGGCCTTATTTCACCTCCTCCTACTCATGTCCAAGGTAGACCGCTTTACTCTGAGCAATTTGACATTTGCTTGCTTTTATGGTTAGAGCCTGCAAAACATATCCTAGGTGGTCAAGATGTTCTTTCCAAGTAGGGCTGAACACTGCAATGTCATCAAAGTATGCCATGCAGAAGTCCTCCATCCCATTCAGATTTACCATCCTATGGAATGTAGCATGTGCATTCTGTAGTCCAAAAGGCATAACTTGAAACTGGTAGAGGCTGCCTGGGGTTGGAAATGCAGTTTTCTCCTTGGCATGGTCTGTCAGAGCTATTTGCCAATAGCCTGAGGTTAGGTCAAATGTACTGAGGTACTTGTCTGAACCAAGTTTATTCACCAGCTCATCTGTCCTAGGTAAAGGATGGGCATCAGTCGTGGTGACTGTATTAAGAGCACTATAGTCCACACAGAATCTCAACTCCTTGGATCCTGCCTTTAGCACTAGTAGAACAGGACTAGCCCATGGACTTGTAGAGGGCTCTATTACCCCAAGATCAAGCATCCTCTTGACTGCTTCCTTTATGTGGGTTCTTACATGGTCTGACATTATGTAACCCCTGCTTTTGACATGTAGACAGTCACCAGTGAGATTATAATGTTGGCCCCAAATCGTCAAGCCTGGTGTCAATGAAAACAGGTAGGCAAACTGATTTAACAGAACCTTGCACTCCTCCTGTTGGTCCAAAGTCAGATCAGAAGAGAGATTAACTCCTTCTATTTTCCCATCTAAAGGCTGTACCCGGAGAAGGTCAGGTAGAGGCTCACTCTCCACCTCCTCTTGATTAGATGCTAAGAGCAAAGCTCCCATTTCTGGTCTGGATACATGGGCCTTTAGCGGTTGGTGTGAGACCCTGGGGGGCCTTCTTGGGATTGCCCAAGTCCACCAAATAATTGACCTGTCCAAGTTTGCCCACAACCTTGAAGGGTCCAATCCATTTGTCTTGTAAGGCCATCTGCCTTGTATGTACCATAACTAGAACTAGCTGGTCTTGAGTAAACTCAACCGTGTTGGCCTTCTGGTCATGCCAATGTTTGACCAGAGCCTGACCTGCTTTAAAGTTATCTGAAGCTTCGTTCATCATGTGTCATTCTCCTTCAGAGACCTAACACATAGTCGGTGACTCTTACTGGCTTGTGGGAAGGAGCACTCTCCAACCCTTCCTTGATTAGGGCCAATGGACCTCTAACCGGATGACCATAGAGATGCTCAACGGGGCTGAAGCCAACCCCTTCTTGAGGGACTTCACTATAAGCAAAGAGACGGCATGGCAGTTGAAGGTCCCACTTTCTTCTAATGGGTTCTTCTAAAGCACCTATAATGCTCTTTAGTTCTATTCAACCTCTACCAACCCATTGGTTTGGGGATGGTAGGCAGTTGGGAACTTGTAGGTCACTCCACCGTTTTTCCACATGGCTTGCATGTAGTGGGACATAAGATCGGTCCCCCTGTCTGAGATAACCTCCTTAGGAAAACCTACCCTGGTAAAAAAAATACCAAGGAGGGCCTTAGCCACTGCCTGAGCAGCAAAAGCCCTCGTAGGTATGGCTTCAGGATACCTGGTAGCATGGTCTACCACAACCAATATAAATCGTTTGCCTGAAGATGTGAGACGATCTAAGGGACCAACAAGGTCGATCCTTATCCTCTCAAAAGTAACTCCCACCACTGGGAGAGGCACCAGGGGTGACACATTTTTGGCTCCACTCTGGCCAGAAGTCTGACAAGTGTGACAGCTTCTACAGAATTTATCTACATCCGACCCCATTTTAGGCCAGTAGAAATAGAGAGATCCTTTCATTGGTCTTCTTAAAACTTAAGTGACCAGCTAATGGAATCCCATGGGCTAACTGTAGAAACAGAGGTTTCACCTCCTGATGCACTACAAGTCTCCTTTATTTGTATTTATCATTCTTATATAGCGCTTTACTGTGAACATGAATACATAGAACATAACAGTAGAAGCAATTTACAAAATCTGAATCAAACCAATAAAACAGTATATAGAACAATTAGCCTATGAGGTAAAAAGGAGGGGGAGGGGAAGGAAATGAAGGAGAGAGAAGGGGAATAGAGTGAGGAAGCAAGAAGGGAGGACGTAGGAGAGAAAGGGGCGGGTAAAGGGCAGTATGAAGGGGGTACTAGAGGGAGGAGAGCGAAAGGGGGAGAGGGGATAAGGGTGTCAAGGTGGGGAATGGAGGAGTGATTTCAAGGAGGCACGGAAGGAGGAATAGGTGGGGATGGAGCAGATAGAGGTAGGGAGTTCCAGTGTAGGCGGGCAAGGAGCTGAAAGGAGCGGAAACGAGGCACATGGTGGTAGGGAACAGAAAGTAGGAAGAGATCGGAGTGAGCAGGAGGGGGTGTAGAATGAAAGAGAGGAGAGGGATGGGGGGGGGCAAGGCCATGAAGGGATTTAAAGACAAGACAGAGGAAGTGAAATTTAAGTTGGGAATGGAAGGGAAGCCAGCCAAGGTAAGAGAGTGATTTGGAGATGGACTCTTGAGAAGCGAGAAGACGGAGGGTACAGATAGCGGAGTGGTAGAGGGATTTAAGGAGGGCGAGATGGGAGCTAGGGAGTCCGAAAAGGAGATGAGAACAATAGAAGAGACGAGAGAAGATGAGGCAGAAGATTAAAGGTTTAGTAGCATGGAAGGTGAGGGAAGAGCGGACTGTACGAATAGGTGGTAGCGACATGCGCGGGATGTGATAGAAATGTGGTGGGTAAAAGAGAGGGAAGAGTCAAAGTGAATGCCTAGATTAAGAGTATGGGGAGAGAGGGGAAGATTATAAGGGGGAAAATGAATAGTAGGAGGGAATGGACGGTGAGGAAGTGTGTTGGAGGGAAAGAATAAGACTTCAGTCTTATCAGTGTTGAGAGAGATAGTGGGATAACATCCAGTTTTTAATGGTGGTGAGTTAGGAAGAGAGATTTAGGTGCAAGTCAGGGGTGAAGGAGAGGAAAGGCTGGGTGTCATTGGTGTAAAAATGGTGAGAAATCCCAAAGGAAGAGATGATAGGGGAGAGGAGGGAGGTGTAAAGAGAGAATAAGGGTCCGAGGACAGAGCCTTGGGGAACGCTGTAGGCCAAGGGGAGAGTAGGGGAGGATTGACCGCCCTAAGAGACAGTAAAAGAGCAGTGGGAGAGGGAAGAGCCAGTTGAGGACAGAGCCCTTGAAACCAAAGGAGAAAAGAGTATTGAGAAGTATGGGTGATAAACAGTGTCGAAGGCAGCAGATAGGTCGAGGAGGATGAGGATTGCTTTGAGTAGCGATGCAGTGAGGAGGGAGTTAAGAACGTAAGTGAAAGCAGCCTCAATGGAGTGTTTACGGCAGAAACCAGATTGCGAGCGGGGGGGGGAGAAAGGTTAGTGACAAAAGCTGAGAATAGGCTAGGCGTTAAAGCATTTTCGAGAGAAAAGGAAGAAGTGAGATTGGATGGAAGTTGGATGCAAGAAGGGGATTAGCAGAAGGTTTCTTCAGAATGGGGACGATAGTGGAGCGCTTGAAGGCAGAAGGGAAGGTAGCAGAGGAGAGACAGATATTGTAGGTTAGGTAGGGAATGAGAAGAGGGTAAATCTTAGTCCTTTAGTCCCCGGGCGTAGACTCTATAGCTCACTGTAAAGTAGGCCATCCTCCCAGTACAGCCTTTGCTTCCCTGGCTCTTGCCCTTCCAGCTGGGAAGCTGCCTGTTGCCGAAGTCCTTCAAGAGTAGGACACTCTTTGACCTCTGCTGAAGACTGCCCTACAGGGGTAACCTTCTGCAAGCAAAGTTTGCAGCTCAGGATGGTCTTAAGGATCCAGATCTCCAACAGGGGGAAGGTCTTCTTCCAGTTCTGTTTCACCAGTAACTGTTTCACCAGCATCTAGTTGGTCCTCCCACTCAGCCTCAGCTGGTGGAGGGGTCACAGGTGTGACCCTGGACTGTCTTCTCGGGGATGCCCTTGTTTTGTGCACAGGGGTGATACTTTTCTTTGTTCCTGAGACCTTGGGTTTCCCCTTTGTTTCTTTCTTCCTGGAATTAGTAAGTTGTTCTTCTTGTGGATTGGGTCTTATCTTATCTCTGTAACAACCCATTGAGTCATCTAAAGTGAGCCCGCAGCCTTCCTAGTCTGCTCCTGCTTCCTTTTAACGGGAGACAACTCCAAGAGCTTTTAAGTCATTCCCCAACAGGACTCTCCCAGCACCTCATTCTGTACACTGACTGGTATTCTTACACTGGATGAAAGCTGGTAGTATTGGAACCATCTGGAGTGGGGCCTCCAGCAAGCTTAGTGGGACCTTTAGGTGCCTTAGTAACATCCTCAGGTTTGAAAAGGGTTTCATCCACTACGGTAATGCTGGCCCCAGTGTCTCTAATGGCAGGGGTCTCCTAACCATTAGCAAGTACACTGTCCTTGTAATATTCTTTTGTGTAATCTGGAAAAGTTATACACATCTACATTCTGTTGTTCCCACAGCCCAGGGACACTAAAACACTGGCTGAGACTCCAATGGTGTCTTCAGCCAATAGATGAGATTCCACTTGCCATATGTACTTCTCCCTCGGGGATTAAGGCTAAGGAGGCAGTATGGTCCCCAGAAGGTTAACCCTTGCATCTGGGATCCCCTTTCACATGGTCAGTTGACCCACAAGCATAACATTTACCAAATGTTTTCTGGAATGGGGGCTTTGAGGGGATTGGGCCCTCCGACATATTCCATATCTATGACAGTAATCACCACAGCTGTGCTGCTTCAGAAAATCTTCCTGCGTCGATGATGTCGATACACTTTCCTCGAGGGCCTCCGTCGAGCTGATGTCACTGGATGTTCTAAGTAGAACGCACGACGCCCGTAGCCTCAGTTCCATTTTTTCTGCGAACGTGTTCGCTCCTGAGATCTCGGCGCGCCTTGATTCTACTGAATCCTGTTCTTTACGGTTCTTTGAACCTGTTTCTTCATTGCTATCAGTATGTCGTCTTCGGCTTCTTCCACCCCGTGGTCTGGGTTTAAGAAGTGTCGGGTGTGCGGGTCCTAGATGTCGCTGACGGATACGCACGACGCTTGCCTCTGGTGCCTCGGGGAGGACCATGATACGAACGACTGTGTCGACTGCCAATCGCTCACATCGAATGCCTTGCGGGAGCGTAAGAAGAAGCTGTCGGTTGGTAAGGTGGCCAAGCCCCGAAAGTTGCCTTCCACTGGTCTTTTGACGGACGATGCGAGGGGCGACTCTCCGCATCGTTGTCGGGAGTCCAGCGGTTCTTGGTCTGAGAGTCGGTCCCGCCATTCCTCTGCCTCTTCGAGGCACTCCAGGAAGCGCCGTCACCGGTCGCCTTCCCCGTCCTCTTCCGAGGACTCTGCCCATCGGCGGGTTGCTTGTCCCAACAAGCATTCCACTCCTGAGGAATGGGATTCCTTCCAAAAGGAGATGTTGGTGATTTTTCAATCTCAGGGCTCCGGTCCATCGGCGCCGTCTGAGGACGCCGGTCGTGGCCGTGCTAGAGACACCTCTCGTCCGCCTTCGGGCTCCAGCAGTCGTCGCGACCACCGGGCGCCTTCGCGCTCCTGGTTGGAAAAGGATGGTCGCTCTTGACATGCCCGGTCCAGGTCCTGGCCCTCGATGCCATCGAGACCGCGTGAACCTGTGAAGTCTTCGAGGAAGACATCGACGCCGGCGGCGCCGAGGTCGTTGACGGACTCTCTCGAGGCCCCGCCTCCGAGGAAGTCATCGACCCCATCGGCGCCCAGGCTGTCGAAAGACAAACTTGGGCTCTGCCCTCGAGGCCTCTGTCGACGCTGTCGGCGCCGCGCTCGACGCCGATTCCATCGACGCCTTTCAAGGCTTCTTTGTTGGGGATGCCTCGTGGTACGGGGGAACCCCTTAGAAAGGCTCTGGCTGAGGCAAAACATCTTTGTTCCTTTTTCGGTTCCCTCTTTCCAGTCACTGGATTATATTTCTGCGGTGGATGAGGGGTCTGAGGAAGGTGTGGTTCCTGCAGAGGTCCCTGATGACATTGTTTCTGCATGACGCCAGTGGGCTCGACACCTCTCCGGAGGTGGAATTCGGTAGGCCTGAGCCTGGCACGCATGCCGACTCCTCTTATCGGTGCCTGATGTCGAGGGTCACGGATTACCTGGGGTGGTCTGCCCCCCCTGGGGATTTTCAGCAGGATGACCTGACTGATATCCTGGACCATCGTCCACCAACTGACCCGGTGCTGCCATTCCATATGGCCTTGCAGAGAAGGGTGGCTGCGGCTTGAACTTCTCCAGAGAATCTCCCGGCAGTGAGCAAGTCCTTGCCGAAGAAATATCGCCCAGCCAGTGGCGACCCCTGCTACTTGACCACGCACCCCACTTCGGAAAGTTTGGTGGTGCAGGCGGCTACGGCCCCCACAAAGCAGGCGTCTTACCCTACCACCCCTCCTGATAGGGACGACAAACGTTTTGACTGCTGGGCGAAGAAGGTATTTTCTTCTGGGGGTATGGCGCTTCAGGCTGCCTACTCCGTTTGTGCCTTGTCTCGTTTCACACACACTCTGGGACTGTATTTCCCTAGCGGCTGATCATATTCCCGAAGGGGAGGAACGGGATGGTTTCCTTGCTATCGTGCAGGATGGCAAGGATGCCATGTGCAAATCCGTTCAGTCTGGTCAGGACATGGTTGATTGCGTCAGTCGGTCCATTGCGGCGAGCACTGTAATACGCAGGTTTGTGTGGTTGCGGAAGTCTGGTTTTGCACCTGATGTGCAGGCCCGCCTCCTCAACATGCCCTTTTGATGGGGAACATCTTTTTGGCAGCAAGGCTGATGAGTCTTGAGAGGTTGCAGACCTCCAAAGCTGCAACGAAGTCGTTGGGCGCTGCAGTCCGCCAACCTCCGCCTTTTCGTCCTAGGGGACAGCAATGGAGGGGAGGTTCCTTTCGATATTACTCGTCCTTTAGTAAATCAAGAGGAGCTGCTAGTCAAAGGGGCAACCGTAGGAGTGCCAGAGGTGGAAAACAAGGTACTCGAGGTGCCAAGGCCACGCGAGCAGTTGCCTCTTTGCCCTCAGGCACTGCCGCAGTCGCTTCAGCTCAGTGATGAGGCCCATACTTCTCCGGTTGGGGGAAGGCTGTTGCAGCATCTTGTAGAATGGCGTGCCATTACTTCAGATGTGTGGGTTCTGGAGATCTTTGCCCACGGCTACTGTCTTCCTTTCCGGCAGAGGCCTCACGACAATCCGCCAGGGAACCTCTCTTTGAAGAGTCCAGATCCGCTCCTTGCACAGGAAATGTAACCCCTGCTGGAGAAAGGTGCTATAGAACTGGTGCCTGTAGCAGAGCGGAACAAGGGATGGTATTCCCCTTATTTTTTGATTTCAAAGAAAGACGGAGGATTGAGACCCATCATGGACTTGCACGGTTTGAACAAGCACCTCAGGAAGGACAAGTTCAAGATGGTTACTCTTTCTCAAGTCCTCCAGGCCCTTCAACTTCAGGACTGGTTGGTGTGTCTCGACCTCAAGGACGCTTATTTTCATGTGCTGATCCATCCCAAGCACAAGAAGTACCTGAGGTTCATGGTTGGCGACTCGGGTCCTGCCGTTCGGATTGACCTCCACCCCGAGGGTTTTCACCAAGCTCATGGTGGTGGTGGCAGCGTATCTCAGGAAAGGGGGGGGATTCACGTCTACCCCTACCTGGATGATTGGTTGATCAGAGCGCGCTCTCCCGAGCAAGTCCTGGATCATTTGTCCGTCCCCTGCCGCTCCCTTCACAAGCTGGGCTTCTCCCTCAGCTTAAAGAAGTCTCACTTGACGCCAACTCAGCGGCTCCAGTACATCGGAGCAGTGCTCGACACGTCCCTGGGGCAGAGTTTTCCTCCCCCAGGTGAGGGCACACCACATTCAGCAGATGGTGCACAAGTGTCAACATGCCCAGAGTCTCCCAGCGTTTGAGTTCTTGAGGTTGCTTGGCCTCATGGCATCCTGCATTCTTCTGGTGCCAGAGGCCAGGTTGTGGATGAGATCTTTGCAATGGGCTCTCAAGCTCCAGTGGTCACAGTCCTCCGGCAGGATGTCGGACCTCGTTCAGGTGACACCCTCGGTCGCCCAGGACCTTCTGTGGTGGGCCGTCGAGGGCAATCTGATGAGGGGGGCTCTGTTTTGGCTGCCCTGGCCGGAGGTGACGATCGTGATGGATGCGTCCCTCACGGGATGGGGAGCTCATGCCAATGAGCTGACAGTCCGCGGTCGTTGGTCTCCGTCGGAGTCCAGACTCCATATCAATCTGTTGGAGCTGAGGGCCGTTAGGCTTGCCCTGAAGGCTTTTCTGCTGACTGTGCGAGGAAAGAATGTCCTGATTCTGATGGAGAACACAGTGGCCATGCACTACCTCAACAAAAAGGGTGGGGGGCAGGGTCACTTCCTCTATGCAGGGAGGCGATGCAGCTCTGGTTCTGGGCCATCCAGCAGGGAATTTTGATCTTGGCAGTTCATCTGGCCGGAAACGAAAATGAGACGGCGGACGCTCTGAGCAGGCAGAGCGCGATCTCTCATGAGTGGGAGTTGGCTCAGGAGATTCTCCTAGAGATCTTTGCCCTTTGGGGGACCCCTCAAATGGATCTCTTCGTCTCCAGTGTCAACCGGAAGTGCGAAAGGTTCTGCTTGCGGGAATTTCCTCCAAGAGGAGCCTTAGGAGATGCGTTCGTGGTGGAGTGGTCATTCCCACTGCCGTACGCGTTTCCTCCAGTCCCCGTCATTCCGTAAGTGCTGCGGAGGTTACGGAGGTTCGGTTCCCGGATGATCCTCATTGCTCCGGCATGGGCCAGGAGGACGTGGTACCCGGACCTTCTCGACTTATCCATCTGCCCTCCACGTCGTCTTCCCTACCGAGACAATCTGCTCTCAAGGGAAGGCGGTCAGGTTCTCCATCCAGAGGTCAGATCCCTCAAACTTCACGCTTGGCTTCTGAAAGGTTGAGGTATAAGGATTGGGACCTCCCTGAAGACGTGATGGAGGTGTTGCTTTCGGCCAAACGGCCGGCAACTAAGTCCCTGTACCGTTGCCGTTGGAGAAAGTTCTGCGAATGGTGCAGGGTTCAGAATGTGGATCCTTTTTAATGTGACATTCCTGTAGTTCTGTCTTTTTTTGCTTTCTTTAGCCCACAGCGGCTTGCAAGTGGGTACCATTAAAGGTTACCTGGCAGCGCTGTCCATATTTAAGCGCTCGTCTGAGGAGTGTTCTTATTTTAAAATTCCTTTAATTTCTCAGTTTCTGAAAGGGCTCACTAATGTGTTCCCTCCGTCACCTTTCCAGGTGCCCGGTTGGGATTTGAACCTTGTTCTCAAGTTTCTAATGGGTGCTCCATGTGAGCCTTTACATTCTTGTCCTTTGAGACTGTTAACCCATAAAACTGTATTTTTAGTTGCGGTCACTTCCGCTCGCAGATTGAGTGAGTTGCAGGCACTTTCAGATAAGCCACCCTTCACTGTGTTTCATAAGGACAGGGTTGTCCTTAGAGTTCGTCCTTCCTTTCTTCCAAAGGTGGTGTCGGAATTTCATTTAAGCCAGAAGGAGGTTCTTCCGGCATTTTATCCTCCTCCGCATCCTGGTAAGGATGAGCAGAGGCTCCATAGGTTAGAACCTAGGAGAGCTTTAAGGTTCTACATTTCACGCATGTCCCGGGTCAGAGTGGACGATCAGCTCTTTATTGGTTACGCTGGAAGGCGTTTGGAAATAGCTGTGACTAAGCAGACTTTGTCTAGATGGATTATCTTGGCAATTTCTTAATGTTACCGCCTGGCGGGTAAGGACCCTCATGTAGGCTTACAGGCCCATTCGACTAGGGGGTATGGCTGCCTCTACTGCCCTCCAGAGGGGTGTTCCTATTCGTAACATCTGTGATGCAGCCACTTGGGCTTCGGTCCATACTTTTGTACGTCACTACTCCCTAGATTCTATCCATGGGCAGGATCTGACCTTTGGCAAGGCGGTCCTTTACTCTGCAATTTGATTGGGCATTCTAAATTTGTATATTCTAAATTCTTTTCCCACCTCCTTACATTGGTACTGCTTTGGGAGTCTGTCATAGATATGGAATACGTCAGAGGACCCAATCCCCTCGAAGAACAAGTTACTCTTACCTGGTAACGTTCTTTCAATGGGATGGTCTGACGGCATATTCCATATCGCTCCCTCCCTGCCTTCCCCGCTACAGAAAATCTTATGCGATTGCAGCTTACGTTTCTGCAAGGCTTTCTGTGGTCCTACTGGCAGAAGATTGGTGCCACACGTTCTGGGGAAAAAACTACAACTGACGCTACAGGCATTGTGCGTCCTACTTGTAACATCCGGTGACGTCGGCTCGACGGAGGCCCTCGAGGACAGCGTATCGACACAGGACGCAGACGCCAAAAGATTTTCCGAAGCAGCACAGCTGTGTTGATTACTGTCATAGATATGGAATGCGTCGTCGGACCATCCCATCGAAAGAACGTTACCAGGTAAGAGAGTAACTTGTTCTTATGCTGACCACCCTCTGGTTTGGCACCAGAGGTTTCACTAGACTTTCCTTGTTTCCCATATGGTTTAACCTTCTTATGTTTGTGGCCCTCTTTTGGGTGGTTGGATTTAGAGTTCTCTTTGATATTGTTCTTGTGCTGCGTCCCCTCATCCGTTTTGTGAGTGGCCCCAGAATCCTTGAGTGGCCCTATTGGCAACCCACAGGTCAGCAGCCTTTGCTAGTTTCTTGGGATCGATCTCTCTTGAGTCAGCCAAGTGCTGTCTCAGCTCAGGAGAACAAGCATCAAAAATAGATTCCAACAAAAACAGATTTCTCATTCCTTCAAAGGTAATTACTCTGTAACCCTTAATCCATCCATCTAAGTTCTTCAAACATTCACAGACCCAGGTAGTCCAGGGGGTACCATCAGTCTTTTCGAGGGTCCTAAACCTCTTAAGGTACTCAGAAGAAGTTTTCCCAAGCCTGGTTATCAAAGCCATTTTCAGATTCTCATACTCTGTTCTTTCAAGTTCCCCCACCTCCATTACAGCATCAGTTGCAACCTGGGGGAACCTAGACAAAAGCCAAGGAAACAACTGATTCCCTGTGAGACCCTGAATCCTATGATTGTATTCAAAAGCACTAAACCAATCCAAAATATCAACTTTTGCATCATACATACCGACTGCTTCTTTGGGCAGGCAATGCCTCTTTGGACTGGAAGACCTAGAGGACTCTGGGATAGAACCATTTGCAAGATATTTCTTTCTTTTCTACAGCATGTTGCATTTCTAGTTCCCTGAGTTTGATGTTCTGATGTTTAGCTTCAGCTTGAGCCTGTATTCTTTTAAATTCCAATTCAAGTCTCAAATTTTCAAGAGACCCATATTCTGGACTCAGTGATGCACCTTGTGGGGTCCCCGTGGACAAAGTTTGAGGCAAAAGGGCCTGCTGAGGCAAAGAGGAGATCCTTTCCTGGGACTCGTCTGACTCTTCTAAGACAAGAGAGTTAGACTCTGAATTATCTTCCTCATCAATTTCCGCATTTTCTGAATTAGTAGGATTTACAGGCATACTATTCAACCTTTGGTGATCTAACAACCTTGTAATCCATCTTTCTTTAGATTCCTGATTCTACACATCTTTCAGTTTACCTACTGTTAGAATGGTCAGGGATTCCTGCTTGAAGTTATCCATAGTAGACAAGTTACAATTGCTATTCTAGTGGAGCTTAGCCTTGTGAAGGTTTTTTAGTTGAACAAAAGTAAAGCAACACTATGTAACAACTCCACAATAGATCCTCACTGCCTTCCACCAGTGTTGGGCAAGATTGTATTCATCACCCTTTGGGTGCACTACAATAACCTTGACCTCCTGGCAATAGGGACCCAACCTTTGGTATAAGTCTGAACTACACAGGTTGGTAGTGTGGCTGAGCAGCTAGGCTTATCTCAAGAGGAGTCAATGTGAGCAGTAAGGTTGTGACACAGAGCTCTACAGTAACAGTTATTCAAATAAACTCTTACACTCAAGGTTTCTTGATAAAAACAATTATTAATTTATTTCACAGTCAGTTGTATAAGCCTTCTTCAGAAGGGAGCAATATGTGCAACACTTATAATACACTTCAAAACACACTGTTTCTCTAAATCCTGCTTCAGGGAAGTCCGGAGGATCTTTCTGGCGCTCTGGTCCAACTTCAAAGCAACGCACACAATCCGTGATGCATTCTATAAAGCCTTGTAAAGCCATGTGTTAGGGGGTTGCAACTGTCAATAATGGTCAATCTGACAAATCCAGGGAATTTGTCCCCTCTCCCACTGGGGGTGGCTCTCCCGCAGTGGACAATGCCAGCACAGCAAAGGAGCAGTGCAACACGGAACTGATGCCACTGGAAAACCACAGGAAGGGAGCGAAGAAGCCCAAAAGATGACACTGCATTGGCCTACGTGTCCGCCTGCACACTCACTCCACACACTCACTCCACACACACGTTGACTGCATGAGGTGCTAATGTTAGAACTGTTGAAGGAATAGATAGTAGAGAGTTGGCAGACTCTGCAGCTATTGGGAAGTGGCGCTAATGTAGCAGATGAAGAGATGATACTGGAGATGATGGAAATGTTACTTTTGCCCTTTCGTAGAGCTAGACAGCCTGCCTCATGAAGGTTTTGCATCTGGTCCACCTGCAGCCAGTGATGTTGAATCAGATGTTGGGCCAGTGTCTTCATCCCCGGACTGAGCTTAGACAAAGGCGTGGCTGCACTTTATTATATGGCCACAGAAAAGGCACTGCTCCGCCTATATTTCTGTCAGTGACTTGCCCTCATTACTTTGTAATAGTGCCAGTAGACAGTTGATGTTCCTGGAACACTACTGGTATCTTTGGGGTGGTTGTGGCAGTCCTCCTGCAAAGGACCTGCTCCTGCCACCACTGCAACGTACAATACCGTGCATTAAGTTGCAGAACTGGTGTTGTCCTGCTCCTCCTCCTGTAGCCACACATCTGAATTGTTCCTCTACATAGCCAGAAAAAACTAAAAAAACCCAAAAAATACAAAAAAAAGCAATGGTGAAGATTTGTCCAAACTGGACACACAATTAATACAATTTGTTTTAAAAAGTTCCTTGCTGCCAACTAAGCCACACACCAACAAAAGGCCTGCTGTCCAGTTGGCGCGCACACACACATCTACATTCGTCAATGATCATTCATAATGCGTTCATTCATTGTTCTCTCCCATTCTAACATTCATATGGCATCCTTCATTTTTCTAAAATGAAAAGCCTTTACTTCAGCCATGCATCATGGAAGAAATATTAACAGTTTTGGGGCATACCTTCTTACTCTCTAACTTAAAAAAAAAAAAAAAGAAATGGGTTTCTACCAAACCAGAAGAGGGTACTACCCACACCTCTTATTTGTGTCTCTCAAAACAAGTTTTTGGTGAAAATCCATTAAGCGGTTTAGGCTATGCACCCGTTAACACACTTTTTGGACCCTTTGTTACTTTTGAGCATTGGAAAGGTTTTTTTTTTGTCAACCATTATATCAGGAAAATTAATGTTGATGCGTTAAATGGGTCAAAAGTTAATTAGCCATTTGATTTTGTGAAGGGCTGTTTCGCCTCAACTATAGGACACTGATATTTAAAACCTATGAAAGTGCTGTATTGTGTGCCGGTGCTTCGAATGCTGTATACTGGTTTTCGTGACCCATCAACGCAATGGACTGGCATTCAATAGGGTTATTTATGGGTTGTAGGATCCTTATTGGTAACTTTTGATTAGCCCTGCATTACAGACTATAAAAAGCCATTGTGCCCAGCAGCCATTGGCTGAGTTTACCTTTTTTCATTGCCAGTCAAAGGAATCTCATTTAGATCTTCTCTAATTGGTTTAGATCCTGTACACAATTTTTGGTCCATAATTTACTGTTTTTACAAACTCTATTTCTTTTATTTCATGTGGCACTAATCATGTGTTGCAGGATGATCTTATATATTTTTTTTAGGGCTGAATTTTGAAGAGGTTTTACTTTTTATTGTATATCTTTTGTTGTTTTGACCTCATGGCCTCTTTTTCTGGATTTTAAATTTTCTGCAAGAAAACTAGTACCGATTCTGTGAAGCCTGCTTGGTTATAGATCTCTTAATGCTCAGCTGTGAGCATCCCGTATACTTGTGTACTTCACATTTCATAGTTTATTTCAGATCCTTGTCTACATAAAACCATACAATATCAGTGTAGTACATGCACGGATATGACCCACCTAGGATTCCCTCCATGGGAGGAGGTTTGCCTTCCTGTTTTTTTCACGTAAAAGGAAACTACAATTTGAGTGGATAGTTATTGACTGACAGTGGAGGGCTTGTGCTCCAAAATGACCCCTCCACCTACAAATATCTAAAAGGATAATTGATGGGGATATCTTTGCTTCTCCTGCAAGCAGTGCATGTTTAAAATATATTTTGTATGACTGATATCCGGCCACAAATGTAATTGCTTCTGGGAAATGGATTGCACAAATGCTGCTGCAGCAGTGATATCTATTGCTCAGGTGGTGTAAACTGACTGTTAAACGAATACGGCTACAGATTACCTCTAACCTATATGAGTCACTGTTACTGTGCCTGCAATGTGAGGGATGTGTTGGGGAAAGAACTACGGTCGGAGAATAATTTGCCTAATGCAATGACTATCGGGGGCACTATGGTTATAGAGATTAAAGTACTGGGTGGGGCGGGTTTGTAAGAATGTTACCTTATTGGC
This sequence comes from Ambystoma mexicanum, assembly GCF_040938575.1. Lineage (NCBI taxonomy): Eukaryota > Metazoa > Chordata > Amphibia > Caudata > Ambystomatidae > Ambystoma > Ambystoma mexicanum. The sequence goes on from NC_090932.1 coordinate 1,268,246,483, forward strand.
TGCTGCTGATTGAATGACCTATGCTCTTTGAGGGCTATACCTTCTATTAAATCGGGGGGGTCCATATAGTTATGCTTGCCCATGCACAAAGTGTATGCTATGTTTTCATTGGCTCCCTAATCCTTAATGCACACTTCTGACCACAGTCATTGCTTCACAGACCATCTTTGAAATCAACTCCACCAACAAGACCTCTGCAAGCTGTATCATGAGAGCCAAGCGTAGCCGGGACTGCCAGGCAATAGTCAAGTTCCAGCGGGTGCAGGAGGATAAGGCCGCATCAGCAGCAGCACTGCATCCTCCAGGACGCTCCACACCTGCTGGCCAAGAGGCAGAGGAGGAAAGCATTGAGGTAAATGGCTAAAATGCATCAAATGCCAACATGCAGCATTCAGCTGCATTTACTCCAGGCACTCAGACCATAACCAGCTGGGGGTTGAGTTGGGTTACATATTGCAGTGGCAGTTTGTTGCCCCATAGTCTGTAGGTAGGCAACACAGCGACTTTTCCCAGAAATGTGTACTGCTTCTAAAGGGGTAAACTCTCATTTTAGATTTGTATTTGTATTTTATTGAATTTATATAGCCCTTTAATCCAAAGTGCTTTACATGAGAACAAGAAAAAAAGTACAACAAGCATAAAATGGCAATTGAATCACAACTCAAACAGTACAAGGAACAATTTACATTATTGGTGAGGAGGGAGTGGAGAGGGACAGAGGCGTGAGAGGGAATTGGAGGTATGAGTGGAGGTAGTAGCAGAAGTAAGGGAAGGCAAGAAGGTGTGAGGAAGAATAAGACTAGATAAGAGCCGAAGGTAGGGTAGAAGGGAGTAGAGGGGATGGAGAGGGTAAGGAAGTACAGGTTTAAGAGGTGAGGCATGAGGCAGTGGGAGCCGTAGGAAAGGAGGTGAAAGGTGTTAGGGAGGGGAATGGAAAAGATAAGATTTTAGAGAAGAGAGAAAGGAAGGGTAGGCGGGAGAAGAGTGGATGTGGAGGGGGTAGGCGGTTCCAGTGGAAGGGAGCGAGGAGTTGGAAAGAGCGGAAGTGGGAGGGGGCGCAGGGTGGTGGTGGTGGTGGTGGTGGAGGAGGAGAGAGTAGGAAAAGATTAGCAGAGTGGAGAGAACGAGAAGGGGTATACAAGGTAAGGGGGGGGGAATATACGGGGGGCAAGACCATAGAGGGATTTGAAAACAAGACAGAGGAACTTGAATTTGAGCTGGGAGTGAAAAGGGAGCCAGCCTAGAGACTTGAGTAGAGGAGATGGAGTCAGGAAGTGAGAGAAGACAGAGGGAGCGGATGGCAGAGTGGTAGACAGATTTGAGTGGAGAGAGATGAGAGGAGGGGAGTCCAAAGAAAAGGGAGGAACAGTAGAACAGTCTGGAGAAGATGAGGGAGGTAATTAAGAGTATAGTAGCGTGAACGTTTAGGAGGGGTCCTATTTTACGAATGTTGTAAAGGTGAAAGCGACAAGAGAAGTGAAGGCAGTAAGAGAAATGTGGTGAGAGAGAGGTGAGGGTCAATATGAAGACCAAGGTTGTGGGCATGGGGAGAGGAGGAGAGTTGGGAGGGGGGGAAAGAGGATGAAAGGGGAGGGGAGGGAGGAGGAAGAGTGTTGGCAGGAAAGAAAAGGAGTTCAGTTTTGTCAGCATTAAGAGTAAGGAAGTGCGAGGACATTCAGGATTTAATAGCAGAGAGGCAAGAAGAGTTTATCGTGAATGTCGGGAGAGGAGGAGGAGGAGAAGGAGAGGAAAAGCTGGTTATCAGCGTAGAAATGGTGCGAGATACCAAATGAGGAGATGATGGGAGATGAGAAGGAAGTGTAGAGTGAGAAAAGAAAGGGGCCAAGGACAGAACCTCGGGGGGACTCCATGGTTGAGATGAAATGTGGGAGAGGTGGAGCCACCCCAGGAGACAGAAAAAGTGCGGTTAGAGAGATGAGAGGAGAGCCAGTTGAGGACAGTGTCTTTGAGGCCAAATGAGGAGAGGGAGTTGAGGAGAAGAGGGTGGTCAACAGTATCAAAAGCAGCCGAGAGATGAGGAGAATAAGAATGGAGGAGTGCTTTGAGTAGCGTGCAGAAAGAAGAGTTAAGAACAGAGATGAGGCAGTTTCAGTGGAGTGTAGAGGACGGAAGCTGGATTGTTTAGAGGGAAGGAGGGAGTGGTTGGAGATGAAGGAAGAGAGTCGAGAATAGACAATGCGTTCGAGAGGTTTGGAGAGGAAGGGTAGGAGAGAGATGGGGCAATAATTGGAAGCAGGATGGAGATTAGCAGAAGGTTTTTTGAGAATAGGGATGATAGTCGGAAAAGTGGAAGTCGAGAGGCAGATGTTAAAAAAGCAGGTGAGATGGGGGTATAAGGAGGGGGTAGATTTTAGGGAATAAGGGGGTAGGAATGGGGTCAGCAGGAGAAGCAGTAGGATGAGTTTTGGATAGGAGGGTAACATCAGAATGAGTGACAGGAGAGAAAGAGGACATGGAAGGGGTTGGAGGAGGAGGAGGAGAGTAGGAGGGGCAGGAGAGGATAGTTTGGCAGAGATTGAGGACTTTGTTACAAAAGGAGGCAAGATCAGTAGCAGAAAGAGGAGAGGCGATGGAAGGATCAGGGTAGCAGGAGAGAGAAGTTGGGATAAAGTTTGAACGATACGGCGAGGGTGGGAGGATTGAGACTGGAGAAGGTCAGAGAAGTAGGTGCGTTTGGCAGAGTTAAGGCAGGAGTCATAGAGGTTATGATAGGAGAAGTATGCAGATTGGTTAGAGGGGGTGGGGCGTTTGAGCCATAGACGTTCAAGGTGCCTAAGGAGGCGGCGCATGGAGGAGAGATGAGATGAAACCAAAGGTTGAGTAGGTCGGCAAGAAGGGCGAAATGAGGAGAGGGGGGAAAGATGAGAGAGAGGAAGTTAAGATGGAGGAGGCAGAGAGAGAGAAGTGGGAGGGGGAGGGAGGAGGAGAGGGATGCAAGGAATATAGGGGTTAAAGCTGCATAGGTAACGCCGGAAGAAGCAGGTGGATGATGGAGGGGGAGGAGGAGAAGGGGAGGGGGGAAGGGGGGGAGAGGGAACAATAAAGTGATCAGATAGGGTAGTTGGGTAGGGTGGAAATAGGAGAGACTGTGAAAGATGAGGTCTATAGTAGAGCCAGATTGATGAGTAGGAGGGGATGGGAGGGGAGAGGAGGTAGGAGTCAAGGATGGAGAAGAGGGGAGAGGAGGGAGGGTTAGAAGTGAGATGGAGATTAAAGTCGCCAAGGAAAAGTAGTGGAGTGGGGCTGGGGGAAATGAAACTGAGGAGATAGTCAATGTCCTCGTAGAAGGAGCTGACGGGGCGGTAGATGATTAGGAATGAGATAGCGTGAGGAGAATTAAACATTTTGAACATTAATTCAAAGGAAAGGAAAGTAGGTAGAGAAGTAGGAGAGGGAGAAGAGGTGAAGTGTGGCCAAAAGAGAACGCCTAGACCACCTCCACCTCAGCGGCCAGAGGTTCGAGGGACATGTTCAAAAGAGGAAGAGGTGAGGAAAGCAGGAACTGAGGTGTTGTGGGGTGGGATCCAGGTTTCTGTGATACAGAGAAATTGGAGGTTGAGGCGTAAAAAGGTCAAGGACAGCTGTAGTTTTGTTACAAATCGATCTGGTGTTCCAGAGGGCGACATTAAAGATGTTGGAGGTGTTAGTGAAATGAGGGTAGATGAGATTGCAGCGTTGGAATGAGGCGTTGGGGAGGGGGGGTTGAATGGGTATGGGAAGTGGGGGGGAAGATTGAGAGAGGATATGGCCATGAGGAGAAGGCAGAGAATTTTGAGGGGTGGAGGGAAGGGGAGTGCGGCGGGACTGAGAGAGGGGAAAAGGCCTAACAGGGAGTAAGACAAGAAGTTGGTCAGTGTGTCGTGAAGCTGCATATGGGAGTATGCCTGGGAAGAAGAATGGTAGGTGGGGGAGGGGATAGGGCGCAGGGAGGAGGGGCTGAGGTAGGGGACTCTGCAGGCAGTAGCACACAGGGGAGATAGGACATAGGTGGTGGTGGAGGGAACAAAGGTCAGAGGACAATAAGATCAGGTTTATAGTCTGTGATATGGTGAGGCAAGTCCAAGTGCTTCAGGGACAAGAAGACAGGCACAAGCTCTGGAGTGGGCCGATGGGGAAGGACCGGCCACCGTTGATGAGGAATGTGGCAAGGGGTAAGTGGCAAGGCAAGGGGCAGCAACTTAGGATAGGGTGGGGAGGGGGGACGGTAGGAGACTGCCGAGGACGACGCTCAGGAGTGGGCCAATGGAGGGAGAGCCCAGGCACCGTTGGTGATGAGGCGCTGGGTGAAGTCAGCAGGAACTTGCTCACCCCAGTGGGGGTGATGATAGAGCAGCCAGTTGCAGTGGGAAATGTGACTCGATGTTGGTGTACAGCGTCACTGAGGTGGGATGCTGGGAGGGAGCGGTATCAAATACGCTGAGGATGATGATGGTGATGATGCAGGGCTGAGGAGCGTATAGGGAACAGGAGAGTGCAGAAGGGCTAAGTGGAAAAGGCCAGTCTGTGAAAGCAGAGCCGGGTGCTCCAGGAGCAGGCTAGAGGAGGGAGGGCGGCAGGATTAGCTCAGATAGTCCATGGTTGATGGCGAAAGCCACAAAAGTCAACAGAGGTCAGTTAAATAGTACTTAGGTCGAGAGCAGCTGGGGCAGCCAACGCAGTCCTGGAAGGGCGGCAGCCACGGCAGGCCGAGGTGGACGGGAGGCAGAGTGTACCTGATAAGACGGCGTGAGCCCTCGGGTCGAGCCCTTAGGTCAAGAGTGGTTGGAGTGGCCCACGCGGTCCAGATGGGGCGGTAGCTGTGATAATTAAAGATGGAGGGCAGCCAGAGTAGAACTGGGTAGGTGGCGGGAGCTCAAGAGCAGTTGGGCGGCCCAAGCAGTCCTGGAGACTAGCAGGTAGAGGTGAAGGGCAGTCCTAGTGGAACTGCTTGGCAGCAGGAGCTCTCAGGACGAGGGTGGCTGTAACAGTTTGTGCAGTCCTTGAGGGTAGTAGCAGCAGCTGCAGGCAGAGGTGGGGGCTGCCCGTGTAGATCGGTGCAGGCGACGGGAGTAGTGGCCGACCAAGGTGGTGGAGGCAGACCGAGCACAGGCCGAGTCGCTGAAGGTGGTAGGAGCTTCAGGCAGAGGTGAGGGCAACCCGTGTAGATCGGTGCAGGCGGCGGGAGCAATGGCTGACCGGCAGCTGTGGCTGCAGTGGCAGGCAGAGGTGGGGGGGCGGCCCACGTAGACCGATGCAGGTGATGGGAGCAGAAGCTGACAATCGTGGAGGGAGCAGACAGCACAGCGTGTAGTGCGGTAGAGCAGATTCCTCTGTTATGGAAGAGGGGAGAGTGGTTCCAGATGGGTGTCTGTCTCTGAGGTCTGCCGTGGGTGTGTGAGGTGGCAGGGAGGATTGTGGAGGGAGCAGACCAGCGCACAGCACGTAGTGCGGTAGAGCAGATTCCTCTGTTATGGCAGAGGGTACAGTGGTTCCAGATGGGTGTCTCTCTCTGAGGTCTGCCGTGGGTGTGTGCTGTCGCTGTAACCCTTTCAAGGTGCACTCTGAGCCATTCGGTTGATGACTATGTTCCGGGCCGGGTCCCTCTAACTGAGGTCAGCCTTTTGTATGTGCGGTGGCTGTATCCCTTTCAAGCCACACTCTGGGGTCATACGCTTGATGATTAACGGATCGGGCCTCTCAGAGGTCAGCTGTGGGCAGGTAGATGTCACCGCATAGTATTGTTTCTACTCAGTGCCTTGCTGGGTTTTTGGAGTCCTGGTGTATGGTTTCAGGAAGATCGCGGCAGATTTCAGATGAGCATGCCAGTCTTGCTACATGGCATGCTTGAAGGGGTAGGGTGGAGTATAGCTCAGAGCCAACATGCTTTTCTTGAAAGCAAGACCACGCTGAGGAGCACTGGTTCAAAATCTGATCCCTTGCTTAGAGGGTGGACTCTGGCATGAAGTGTGATAAGAGCCCAATTTATCTATTTTTGTTTTTGTTTAGGGGGAATGTATACATCTCGCAGTAAGATTTCATCAATGTCTTTATCCAGGCACTTAATTTATAGCAGCCCCAGCCTCTCATCAATCTTCCTCCAGCCGTCCTTTCCTCTCAATTCCCCTTTTCAAACCACAGCATTCTGCTGCTTGCATTACACATTCTCGATGGAACACTTTACCTAAACATCTAAATTATTCTGAACTATTATGCAACACATCTCCTTCCCTTTACCAACTCGAGTCACGTCTGAGATCCTTCCATCCATACCCACATCATTTCCTAGATCTTCCGTCGCAACACTTGCCCTGGTAAATTTAGCTAAACCCTTTTGAACATTTCTGCCCACTCACTTTTACCAATGTCCCTTTGGCATTGATCTCTCCTGCACACAATTTAATCTAGCCTACTGTCCCTATGTCTCTCCTCCTCTCCTTAACACCCTTCGCTTCACTCTCATAACTGTCCTACTCAACCGTCCACGACATAACCTTGTTGGCTTGCGTCTCCTCAAACTCACATGGAGATGCTCCTGTCGTGTCATGCGCTGCCAACCTGGATTGAAAAACTCTCTCTCCATCACTGCACAAAGTCCTTCACCTCCAGTTGACTTTGCAATTCTAATCACATCCATCAACGCCCACCCCTTGGGCTGATGCTCCTTACAATACTCAAATACACATTTAATGGTCAGCCCTTTAGGGCTGTCACAAACTCCTCTATGGATTTGTTCTTTCTTTTGTTCCCTAGTGGCAAAGTGGTACCTGGCTAATATCTTTTGACAACTAAATGCTTGTCTAGTTTGAGGAGGCCCACTTAAAACACATTCAACTCGTCTTTTACTGAATCTCAATATACGATCTGACTCATGTCCCAGACAGTGATTTAATGAGTCCTTACTATCTATGGCAAAGTTTCTTCGAAACACACCATGGATATATCACAGGAGGCCTTCTTTCCAATCCACTCAATTAATTGGATGTTCCCTTTGGGCATGTAAGACGAGTGGTGGCTGGGTATATTTGTACATAGTATCACTGTTGTAAGAGTTTTCTGCCTCTTCAAACCACTTTACATCCTCTTGTATTTTCCCTCCTTTTGGCTTCTTGTTCCCTTTGCCTCGCTTTCTGGTTTTTTCTACACTGCAGAGCTTGTTGCTTGCTGCAAAGTTCCTGGCAATCCACGCCGCCTTAGCGCTAGGCAAAGGGACTCTGCTGCTGCTGCGTGATGTCACGCATATGAAAAGAACACACAGCGTCCATCCAGTGTGCTCTCTCCGACCAAGCTCTGAGCGCTTGTGCTACCGCCCCATCCATACCTCGCTCATGGGGCTCATAGCGGGTGAGCAGGTTTCATTTTACTGTCCACCAAATCATGTGTGCCCACTGCCCAGCCCGCTCGGTGTAGGTATCTCACTTTGTATCTCACTTTGAGCAGATTGCGACAGAGCATTGGTCACTGTCACCACCTACATGGACATCTCCGCGGGCCTGGGCAAGCGGAGCTGGAGCGGCTGTGTGGGCAGGTTGTATTCCATCCTGATTGCAAGAATTAAGTCTCCACCTTGGAGTAGGATTTCTTCAATGTCTTTAGTTAAGCACTTTCTTTACAACGGCCCTAGCCCACCTCATCTGTATTCCTCCAGCCACCCTTTACACTCTGCTCCCCTTTCAAAGCACAGAATTCTGCTGCTTACATTTCACATAAGACGCTTTACCTAAACATCTACATTTTTCTGAACTATTAATATGTAACGGCATGCTTGATCAGGGGGCGGAATGTTGCATATGTGAAGGACCTGCCCAGTGAACTGAGTGGGTAACAAAAGGGAGAAGCTTTGCACTGGACAAAAAGACTGAAGTTACTGTAGAGTCTTGCGCTGCAGGTATGGTAGAGGAGGATCATGCTCTTACTGCAGGTTCAACACGGTACGTGGGAAACAGTGGGTCATCTGGTGGGTAGAGGAGTGAGCCTAGGACTGTTTGTGCAGCAAAATGGGATCCTTACTAATTTGGCAGCTAGGTGAGCATGGTGCTCGGCCCGGCCTGTGGGTCAGATGGTGTAGATTTGCATGTTGGAGGGGCAGAACTGGAGCCTTGCTCTTTTGGGTGGTAGTGGCAGATCCTTCAACTGCTGCAGAAGAATGTCCAGGCACTGAGAAGTGTGGGCGTTGGAGATATTTTCAGTACATATACTCTTGCATCTGCATTCTTTGCAAACATCTTGTTACTCATTTAGCCAGTGGGTTCTTACTAGGCAGATGAGTACTTCTCAGTGGGTGTGAAACCTGAGCTGCAGAGCATGCAATACCTATCCTTTTCCACCCACTACATTAATACGACCCACTGCCTTTCCAGATGCAGCCACCTGAACACAGCGCTCCTACAATTCTTACTTTCACAGCTTTGCTTTCTTTACAGGAAGTGTTCTCTGCAGTTGTGGGGAGGAAAAGAAAACCAGAGTCGGAAGGAGATTCCATCCTCAAGAAGAGCAAGAGAGAGGAAGCTCAAGATGAGGAATTCTACATCCCTTACAGACCCAAGGACTTTGACAGTGAGAGAGGGTGAGCAATAGCTGCCATATGGCTCATTGGGTACTATTTAATGTTGAAATGGTGGTGAAGGTAGGGTGTTAAGATGACTTTCTAGAATCTGGCCTGGTGAACAGATTTTAGGAGGCCTCCTTACTTCTATTGAACAGGGAACTCAGAGGTTGGCCAAAACCCATTCAATGTAAAAGTGGAGAGCAGTCGAGGCTATTCGAATGGATTGCCTCCTCCTACATATTCCTCATCTGGTATCTTCATTTCCAGTGTTTGCAGCTTCAGAAAAAATGTTCTCTCAGCAGAGGACGCTGAAAGGGGCCCCTAGGGGTCCCTCGTGCTACGGAAACAAGGCAATGACCATACACGAAAAGATGCGCCAGACACGAGGTTTCAAATTCCCAATGCTAGGGTTTATTGCAAGCAAAAGATAGTATAAATTGGCCAATTCTGATCTCACGCCCCGCGACGTGAGTTTCCTAGACCTCGAGGGACGCAAGAGAGCGAATTACGTACATCAGTTACATATATACAAAATGCATATCATACAATCAGCAAAGTCATGTTCAACACCCCTCTGTATTAAGTTCCTTTGAACTCGGGATGACGATGGACATATCCGACGAGTATGACGATTATGATGCTTTCGATGTCTATTCTAGTAACAATGTGCAATTTAGAAAGTGCAGAGGCATCTTTTAGAACACGGTGGTTCTGTTCTTGGAAGCAATCTTTACACGGGGGAAGAGCCACATTCCAAGCTCTGCTATCTATGATGTACTATTCGTGTCCTGGGAGCAGGCACGTTCTAAAGGGTTTTGCGAAGGGGGGCCGTAAGAAAAGCATAATTCAAGCCTTTAACTGTATTCTAACATATTCTACCATCGTACGAGACTGGCTGGCAGCTGTGAAGTGATTAAATGCCCTGCAGCTTCCTCCCAAGGCTACAGAGAGGGAGCGTGGGCATTCCTCTCTGGGCTACTCATGAGGAGTTTCAGCAAACTCTTCAGTCCCGCGACCTTGTCCTTTCATATTCAGATAACAATGTTAACAGTTGAGCAGAGTAAGCAGAATCTGCAAGAATTGCAAGCTGCAAAGCAGTTTTTAGACAGAAAGCAATGAGCAATGGTTAACAAGCAAAATGGCGATTCTTGCTACATTTAAAATGGCCGCTCGTCGGTCAAGCATAGCAGTTTATATTTCTATAATTTGGTGCATAAGGCGGTTGGCCCACGGCCATCAAGTTACGTCTATCATTCAAATGAAGGGTATTCATTTTTCCAGATTGACAAACCCTCCTTTTGGCCGTGTGCCAAACGTCTTATTTATTCATTGTAACCTCCTCTTCTGAGGAGGAGTCTGGGGTGTCTATATCTAAATCATCTCCATCATTAATGTCTATCGCCATGAATTCTTTTACTATTTTTGTTTCCTCAGTGTCTGTTATTCCGGCCATGCGTTTGTTTTCCTCTCAACACCATGTGCATACATCCCTTAGTACATCCATCAGTTATTTCAGTGCATATTATTGGTAAGCATTGTATGCACCAGCATCATGTTATGAATATCCCGAGTACCATCATTAGTATCGAAATTAACTTCCATCCCCAAGACCGCAATAATCCCCATAACCAGGATTCTATCCCCTAACCCCCTGCTTCAGTAGAGTGTGTGGAACTTATGACATGTAATTTCCGGATCGCTTTAAATATCGTAGGGGAGTAGTCATCTATATACACACAGCATGCAGTTTTTACGAGCTTGCAAACTCCCCCACGATCAACTAATATTATATCGAGAGCCTTCTTGTTTTGAAGTGCCATCAGTCTTATTCCTTTTTCTTCTAACGTCATATTCAATAAAATATCGGTTGTGGAATCTATTGTTTTTTGTAATATTCCAGACCGTTTTCTTATATTGTAAGAGTTTTCTATTTGGGACATGATTTGGCTATATCCATTGCTATCATTCCATCCTCACTACTCCTTTGAGTTCTACCTTTTGTTCGTCTGGCTACTTCTGCTGTCTCCAAGAGGAACACTCCTGGAAACAGTAGACCTAGGTAGCATGTACCTCCCCAGCTCCTAGGTAACCATGGATATGCTTTTTCTCCACATATAAAATAAACAGGGTCTCCCACGTACACTGGTTCTATTTCATGTTTTAAAACCACTGTGTTCAGGCAGTTGCTAAATGTTCCTACTTTATAGGAACCCTTTTTCTGTAGACATAGGGGAGCAGTTTTGGGGCTGTGATCCACTGTATAGGCAGGGGGCACAGCATCTTTGTTCCATTCATCCCTCATCCGAAATGTCATTACTGATGTTCTTTCTGCTGGCGAGGTTGGTCTATTCTGCCTATGTAATCTATCTAGTCTTGTTAATTTTCGTGTATTCTTTCTCATGGATTCTAGTGAAAACACGCGAGCTTTTTGGAATATGGAACAACCCACAGGTCTCATGATTACTTCCTCAAATACATTCATATTGGTCTGATCTAGCTGACCCGTATTACTCTTGTTCCATTTCCCAAAGAACATTGCACTTAACGTTACTTCACAGGAATAAATCAATGGCAACGGTTGTGCATTCAAGCCTATCCCTTTCCGACCGTGCTGTGGTAAATGGGCACAAACCCAGCAATCTTTTTTCTTTAACACTGCATGGGTCATGTTCATGATGAGCAACAATGTATTGTTGCCTTATCTTTCTCTGTCTCTCTTCCATTGGGGGCAAAGTACTAGTGATTACATGAACCGGGCTTTCAGTAGCTGCTTTTGGCAAAAGTGTTTCTAATGGGTGTACATACTCCAGGAACCATAGTGTAATAGCTGTTATTGCAGGTACTATCATACTTAAAAAACATAGGACCAATGTTCAAATCAGTACCTTAGTCCTTTTACCATGTTTTTTCCTTAAATTTACAGTCTCTAAATTTATTATCTTTTCAGCGGGGGTGCAGGAGGAGGCTGAAACCGGTCTTGACTTGTTCTTCATTGTCCTTCTTGCTGGTGAAGTTCGTCGTAAATGTCTCTCGTTCTTGATGCCAGAAAAGTTTAACGAAAAATGTCACAGTTCAATTCTGCCAGCCTTTTCACAGCCTGGATCATTTATCCACTCCCGAGCAAGATTAGTTGTTCTTCCTCCCACTGCTCAGACGATTTCTGAACAGTTCTTCATTGATAGAGTACCATGTGCATCCAGCTTGTCCTACTCTGGCTTAGGACACATGTACTTTTATATGCGCACCGAGGAGCCTTGAGTCTTGAATTGTCCGACTTGCACAATTCTCACACTTCTCTCCTCTACGCCCCTGGTTCCTACTCCGTCCGTGAGTAGAACCAAAGGCCAAAAAGAAAAGCACCAAAGATCTGTGGATCACTTTGCCTGTCGAGGCCGCAGATTATATCAATTCACTCCTGCTATTGTATGATCTGTGAATAGTGCCGTTGCATTTCCAGAATCAGGCTCAATATCAGCCTGTGGCACAATGATGGGCATCGATGAGCGTTGTGGCAATGATGTAGTTTCTTTCTCTGGCTTTGGTGCATTTGCGAGAACTGGTGGGCGCCAAAGGGGTACATGCGTTGTTTCTGCTTGTGTTTGCAATGCAGGGTTTGTGTCGTTCGGCAGTGATGTTGTTTCCGCTAAGCAACGTTGAGGCACTTTTCGCCCTTCCCCCTTACTGGCAGCCTCCTCAGACTCTGTTTCGAGTTTCACTTCTCGCTTGGGCTTTGTTTCAACTTTCACTTCTCGCTCAGGCTGATGCTGTGGCACTGGACTGGCAACAGTTTCTTTTGTTTCCGAGACCGTTTCCTTTCTCTGGTCATCGGAAGTTGTCAGCAGTCCTGGGAATCTTTTGGCATTTGTCGCATGGATCCATGCCTTCCGTCCGTCCACTCGGATGGCCGTCTGTGTTGCCAAAAGTACTTGATAGGGGCCGCGCCACCTGGGTGCTAATGCTGTCTTCCGTTCAAAGTTTTTGATTTAACACCCAGCTCCCAGGCTCCAGTGAGTGCCCCGGTCCTGTATATCGCATTGGCAACGCCTCCTGCACCTGCTGATGAATCAAACGCAGCTTTTGTATTAAAAGTCTACAGTAAGTGCTTAACATAGGATGCTCGTCCACACATAATCTTTTGGGCTGCGGGGCGCACCATACATTTGCTGGTCTCCCCATTATAATCTCATAGGGGGAGAGCCCAGTCTTCGCCTGCACAGACGTGCGCATACACAACAGCGCTAGGGGTAATGCATCCACCAAACTCAACTTGCTCCCAGCGCAAATTTTCGCTATCTTTGACTTCAGGATTCCGTTGTCTCTCCACAAGCCCGGCAGAACTGGGATGCCTGGAACTGTGGAATTGCTTCTCTATTTGCAGACCTGCACAGATCTGTAGCACTACTGCACCCACAAAGTGGGGGCCGTTGTCTGACCACAGTACACGGGGCATCCCAAACCGGGAGAAATACTCCTTCAGCATTACTTTTGCTGTGGACATGGCAGTACAGTATTTTAAAGGATATGCCTCCACCCACTTGCTGAATGCACAGATTACCACTAACACGTACTTGTAGTTCTGGCACCTTTCCATTTCTATGAAATCAAAATGGACCACCTCAAACGGCATAGAGGGTGGGCCGAAACTACCTGCTGGTGTCACGGTTCCCTTCCCTACACTGTGTTGCAGGCACGTGATACAATTCTGCACTAGCCTTTCTGCATTCTTTTTTATGTGCTCATTCTTCCATACTGTGGATAAATGCTGTACCATTTTCTTTGCGCAAATGTGGGTAGGGCTATGCGCCATTATGACCATTGCAGTTACGTAACAATTTGGCAACATCCAGTTCTTTGTTTCCTTGTCCAACCAACATCCTTCCAAATCTAACTCAGCAGAGCCCTCAGCCCACCCCTGAATCTCTTCGGTCGTGGCCTCAGCCTGCATTTCTTTGACTGTGGCAACTCCATTCTCTATCATACAAGATACTTCCTCAGTCTGTACTGTCATCATTTTATTCCCCAAATCTGTGGCTGTTTGCTTCGCAATCCTGTCTGCAAACGCGTTTCCCTCTCCCACTCTACATGTTACTTTCTTATGCGCCTCGCACTTTACTATAGCTAAGCGCTTTGGAAACGTGAGCGCAGACAACAATCGCACAATCAAAGGGCCATGCTGAATCCTGGCTCAATGTGATGTCAAGAAACCCCTCTCAGCCCAAAGTCGGCCAAATTGTGAACCACGCCAAAGGCGTACTGGCTGTCAGTATAAATATTTACGTTCAGATTCTCAGAGTTCACAGGCTCGGGTCAGTGCTATTATGTCTGCGGCTTGTGCCGAATTGTAGGGGATCCTTCTGCACTCTACAACTCTCTTTAGGGTAGTAATTGCATATGCAGCCGTTGATGTGCCATCAGGTAATTTAAAACAAGAGCCATCGCAAAATAACTCCCCATCTGGCTCTTTTTGTGGGATATCTCTCAAAAAAATCCTTCGACTTAGTTTCTTTTTCAGTGATCATTAAACAATCATGGGGTGGTGATTCAATGTCACCAATTGCTGCTATGGGCAGTGGCATCAATTCTGCAGGATTCAATGCGCTACACCTCATAATTTGGATGTGGGGTGCAAACAAGATGAGCTCATATCTTGTCAGTCTAGCTGAGGTGAGGTGTTGCATCTGCGTCCTATTTAATAGAACGTCTATAGCATGTGGCACCATCAGAATTAAAGTGTGCCCCAATACCATTCCTTCCGTTTGTTTCACTGACGCAGCAGCCGCTGCGACGGATCGCAAACATCGTGGTAGTGCGTGCGCTACAGGGTCCAACGCGCAAGAAAAATAGCCGCACGGCCTATTTCTTCCACCTTGTTCCTGTGTCAAAACCGCCAATGCACATCCTTCACTCTCACTCACAAATAGTCTGAAGATCTTTTTATAGTTGGGAGTGCCTAAAACTGGCGCAGCACACAATGCAACTTTCAATTGCTCAAACACTTTCTGACATTCCTCATCCCACTGCAAAGGCATCTCTGCATCCTTTTTAGTCAATTTTATCATCGGCTTCACAATCAACGCAAAATTACTGATCCACTGCCGACAATAAGAGGCCATGCCTATTACAGCTCTCACTCCTTTTTGAGTTTTTGGAATAGGCATACTAGAAATACTTTCTATGCGTTCTGGTGTTAATCTTCTCCCTTCTTTCGAAAGTAGATATCCCAAATAAGACACCTCCTTTTGATTATACTGGAACTTCTTCAAACTTGCCTTATGACCATGGGTCGCTAAATGTGTCGAGTCATATAGTACTTTCTTTGCAGATCTCTTTCATGTCAGCAGCTAATGACAAGTCATCTATGTACTGCAAGAGTATGCAACCCTCGGGTAGTTCTAGCATGTCTAGCTGCTCTTTTAGCGCTCTGCTGTAAATGCCCGGGCTTTCTGTATATCCTTGTGGAATGCTTGTGATTGATCGACCTCCTAGAGTGAACGCGAACAGATATCTACTGCTTCTATCCACTGGGATGCTAAAGAATGCGTTCTTCAAATCGACTACACTAAAGTATTCTGCAGTGGCCGGTATCATTGTCAGTATTGTTGTGACATCTGGGACCAAAGGGAATTGTGGGTCTACCACTTTGTTTAATGCGCGCAGATTAATTATGAAACGATAGGGTACTTCATTGCCTCCTTTCTTGTAAACTGGAAGAATCGGGCTGTTGCATGTGCTACCTGCAATTTCCTCAACCACCCCCAATCTCACCAGGTCAGTAACAATGCTTTTCAATCCCTTCTCACCTTCAACAGAAATTTTATACTGGGGAATTCGTGGTAGTGTTACACCTTCTTTCAGAGTTATTTTTGCTGGCTCTATTTTCAAGCATCCTACATCGTTATCATGCATTGCCCACAGACAGGTTGTACTCTACTTAGCTCTTCTGGTAATTCTTTTGACATAAATTCCGTCATCGGTGCATCGTGAGGCTACATCGTGAGGAACACCCCGTCTGCCGTACAATGTATGACTGCCCCCAATTTTCTCAACAAATTTAATCCTAGCAAGTTCTCTCCACAATTTTCTGTCAAAAGAAATGGACACTGTTCCGCAAATGGTCCTATTGTAATTGGGACAGCTCCGGACATGGGGTTAATTACTGGGTTACCTGCGAACCCTACAGAAATATTCTTCTGCCCCGACAGTGGTATCTCCGGAACCAAGTGGTGGTCTATCGAGCACTTCTGTGCCCCTGTATCTACAAGGAAACGGTGCTCCTTATTCCCGACTCTCATTTCTACGTAGGGTCCTCTCTGATTCACAAGAATAGACACTGGTTCCGACCCCTGTCGTGGGCTGTCCTATCGCGAAAATAACACATCTTCCGATGTGTAGTCACCGCTACTGCTGTAATACGTGTTTGGTTGTGTATCAAAAATATTCCCATTTCCCCCTCGATGTCCTCCACTCTGATCATTTCTCTGTTGGCCCTGCCCGCCCTGATTTTGGTTCGAAACACTTTGGTTCAATGTCTGGTTCTGTTGTGCTTGGTTTTGGCCATATGATTGGGTTTGAGTACCTCCATTGGTATATCCCTGCTGCTGCTGCATGTTCTCCAGCATCAGTCGTCAGGCTGGGAATCCTCGGTAAAGAAAAAACCAGTATCAGTTTCGTTTCTGATCTGTCTTTCGTAGTAATATCCAATCACTGGTCTCTGCGTCATACTGACCACAGCCAATGACTGCCCTCTACCTAAGCACCGCCTCTGGCAGCCATCTTCAGATTTTTACCGCACGTTCATGTGTTGGGATCCTCGTGCTATTGCTCTCGAGCGTTAGTGCTATTTTTTCACGTTTTTTTCGGTCAAAAGAGCCTCAAGCTTCACCGACTCTCCATCCGATCAACGGGGACCCGTGTCGGATTCGTCTGCGCCCCTCAAGGGTGAAGATTTCGTCGAGCTACGCTTTTGGAGGACTCCAGAAGTTTCTCAGGCCCGGACATGGCCCAGGAGAAGGGATGCTCGACGCCCGGAAAGCTGTTCAGGGTCTGCCCTGGATGCCAGCTGCAGAACGTCTTTAAGGAGGACGAACACTCCTTTTGTCTCTACTGCTTACATGAGGACAAGACGCACGTGGAGAAGGACTGTGCGTTTTGCGGCAACATGTCGGAGCGGACCATGAAGGACCGCCATCAACGTCTCGCCAACTGGCTGGAAGGGAAGAGCCCATCAGGCGAGAAGAAGAAGAAATCCGAGCGGTCTTCTAAGACCTTTGAGGATGCCCCGGCGAGTCCGCTGGCACCGGGAGCGCCGAACGGTCGGGCTCTACGGGCGCCAGGCAGGGCGCACCCTCCCCGGCACCATCAACCACGAGCCAACGCTCTGGGTCGGGTAAGAGGAAGGCCGAGCACCCGGCGAAGCTCCTGGAGAGGCCCCGGTCGAGCTCGAAGGCCGCATCGGAGGGGGAGCGAGGCAGTGTCCCCCCCCTCAAGGATAAGGCGGTGAGCGCACCTAAGGTGGTGAAGGCCTTAATCCATCCGGCCAAGCCCTCTATCGAAACTGTCGCGGCGGCCCTGGCTCAGCCTGTGGGGGCTACACCAGTGGTGGCGACCTCGGGGCTCAGAGTCTCCCTGCCACCCCGGAGGGAGTCCTCTTTTGTGCCCATCGATAGGGCCCCCGTGAAATCCCCCGTGGGGAAGAAAAAGGGGGGGCAGGGCGTCGTCGTAGATTCGGCCTCAACCTCGGAGGAGGAGCTGGTCGAAGTCTTAAGCCACGGCCTCGGCGTGGAAGAAGACCGGCCCGTCGGGATGGATCCCGACGCAGGTGACGACGACATCATCGAGGGTACTGACGGGGCCCCTGATCGCCCGTCGGATTCCCCTCTGCCAGCGCCGCGAGACAACTCGGCGGCCATTTTGTTGGCTATACAGTCCTTATGCTCAGAGATAAGGACGAGACTACCGTTGCCGACGGAACCTCTCCCGTCGGGGGACCCAGAACCGGGACCTTCTGGTGTTCCCCCTACCAAGAAAAGAAGGATCCACCCTCCGCCTCCTTTTCAGCCGTCGCGCCCCTTCCAGCCCTCCTCCCCGTCCACCCGAGGGGATGATACGGGGACTGACACGGCAGCGACGGGTACGGACGACGAGGTATACGATGAGGATGTACCGTCGTCGCCTCCCACCAGGGCTTCTCCGCCCGACGAGATTGGATCGTTCCACTCCATGATCACCAGGGCATCCGAGCTTTTCCAACTCTGCCCTGAGGAGAAGAAGGAAGGTTTCCTTTATCAGCGGCGCGAGGCCAAGAGGAAGACGGTCCTCTCAGTGCCTCTATTGGACGACATTTGGGATGAGGGCCTCACCCTCCTCAAGAACCCTTCCACGACGCCAGCTAGAAGAGACCGGTACGAGAAGAAGTACCGGGTCCCGGACACGGCCCCCCTGTGCCTCCGGGCGCAGCCTACCCCGGACTCCGTCGTCTCCGCGGCGGCCAGGAAAAAAGCGGGGGGGGGTGCGGCCTCCACATCGACTTCCCCACCGGACGGCGAGGGAAAGAAATTGGACGCTATGGGACGCAGAGTCATCTCGTCGGCGGCGACGACGATTAAAGCGGCCAACGCCTTGGCTATCGTGGCCCGCTACGAAAGGGAGCTCTGGTACAAACTGGCTCCCCTACTGGACTTCTTGCCGGACGACAAGAGGGCAGAGGCCCTGGAGATCCTGCAGGAAGGTGAGATGGCTTCGGACCACGCCATTACCGTTGCGACGGACATCGCCGACACTGGGTTCCGCGTTTGCCTTAGGCGGCGTGGATGGCTCAAGGCTACGGACTTCCGTCAAGACGTTCAGACCAGAGTCCTGGACATGCCCTTCGATGGGAACAACCTGTTTGGGAAAACAGTGGACGATTCCCTTCAGGCCATTAAAGCGGACACCGAGACGGCCCGGGCCCTTGGAGTTCTGCAACAACGACGGACGCCCTTTCGGAGCAGCGGAGGCAAGGGTGCCTCCAAAAGTTCAGGCGGCGGTTTCTCCACCTACCGTCAAGCGGCCCGCTCGTCGGCTCAGGAGGCCTACAGAGGACGAGGCAAGTCTGGCGGACCCCGCCGTCGTCGCCAAGGAGGTCAAGGCGGCAAAGCCTCGTCGAAGCAGGATTGAACCAACCGTGGGGTCGGGCCCCCACCGAAGCACCCCGGTGGGAGGCCGGCTGGCGAGATTCGTCAGCGTATGGGAGTCCATCTCCACCGACCGTTGGGTGCTGGACGCCTTGGCCCGGGGCCACGCGCTCGAATTTCAAAGAAGGTGTCCGCGCGTCCCCCCCGTGGCCAGGAAAGAACTTCACGTCCCTCAACTTCTCCTGGAGGTAAAGGCGATGCTGAGGAAGGGCGCCATCGAACTCGTCCCAAAGAGACTTTGGGGCTCCGGAGTTTACTCGAGATACTTCCTCGTGAAGAAGAAGACGGGGGGATGGCACCCCATCCTGGACCTGCGACGTCTGAACAAGTTCATCAAGGCGCAAAAGTTCCGGATGGTCACCCTCCAGCACGTCCTGGGTCAGCTGGAGGAAGGAGACTTCCTGTCGTCGTTGGATTTGGAGGATGCCTACTTCCATATTCCCATCCTAAAGGGGCACCGAAAATTCCTCAGGTTTGTGGTCCAAGGGCGTCACTACCAGTTCAAAGCCCTCCCCTTCGGACTACGGTCGGCCCCCAGGGTATTCACCAAGTGCCTTGCACCGGTGGCGGCGCAGCTGCGCCGCGAGGGGATCCACGTCTACCCCTACCTGGACGACTGGCTCATCCGAGCCAAGACGAGGGAGCTCGCCCTGGATCACACGGCAAGGACCGTCCGACTTCTCACGGACCTGGGATTCTCCGTGAACTACGCCAAGTCTCACCTGGTACCCACGCAAAACGCACTGTTTCTGGGAGCGAAGCTCGACAGTGTCTCTTCTGGCCTCCCCGTCGGAGGAAAGGACCAGGTCCATCCTGGGCAAGGTACAGCAGATGTTGGTTTCCGACGCGGCCAAGGTGAGGTCCATCAAGTCCCTCCTCGGAATGATGTCTTCCTGCATCTACCTCATTCCCATGTGCAGGCTCCGGATGCGCCCGTTGCAGGAGTTCCTGGACGCGCGCTGGATCCAAACGACGGGCAGCTTCGAGGAGAGGATAACACTCGATGAGAGTTTCCGCCGAGCGGTCCGGTGGTGGGGCAACCGCACGCATCTGACGGCGGGCATGGACTTCCAGACCCCAGACCACCAGGAGACAGTGACCACCGATGCCTCCCTGGAAGGGTGGGGAGCGCACACCGAAAATCTGCACGCGAGAGGCCTTTGGCTCCCGACGGAGAAGTCCCTCCATATCAACGTCCTGGAGCTCCGTGCAGTGTTCTGGGCCCTCAGGTCCTTCCTTCCGTCCCTCAAGGGCAAGGTGGTGAGGATCTTCACCGACAACACCACCACCATGTTTTACATCAGGAAACAGGGCGGAACCAGGTCCCCAGCGCTGTCCAAGGAGGCGCAGGACCTGTGGCATTGGGCCGTCGCCCAAAGGATGTTTCTGGTGCCGTTTCATCTGGCAGGGATAAAAAACACCATCGCCGACTCACTCAGCAGGGAGCTGCGCTCGTGCCACGAGTGGGAACTACGGCAGGATCTAGTGGATCGCCTCTTCCGACGGTGGGGCACACCCCAGATCGACCTGTTCGCGACGGCGACGAACTCCAAGTGCCGAAGGTTCGCCAGCAGGTTTCCCCAGGCGAGGAGCATGGGCGATGCCTTCTCGTTCCCCTGGGAGGGCCTGTTCCTCTACGCGTTCCCTCCTTTGCCACTGCTAATCCGGCTCGTCAACCAGCTCAAGAGGTCACGGTGCAGGATGATCCTCGTCGCACCTGCGTGGCCGAGGCAGATATGGTTCCCGGACCTTCTGGACTTGTCAGCGTCCCCGCCAATCAAGCTGCTGGTGGACGCGGATCTTCTCTCCAGGGAAGGAGGCGCCATCCTCCACCACGACCCGAAATCGCTGAACTTGCAGGCCTGGCTCCTGCAGCGCTAGAGTTTGGAGGATACGACATACCGGCCGACTGCAGAGAAGTTCTTGCAAAGGCCAGGGAGTCCTCCACTCTTAAATGCTACGGACACAAATGGAAGAGGTTCTCTGTCTGGTGCCACGCACAGAAGATTAACCCTCTACGGATTACGGCTCCCCAGGTACTGCCGTACCTGCTGACGCTGGCCAAAGCTGGACTGGCACACGCGTCCATCAAGATTCATCTTGCTGCGATCTCCCGATACACCAGAACCACGGGCCGGACGTCCTTGTGGTCTCATCGTCTGGTGAAAGAGTTCATGAAGGGACTGTTCAGATCGTTCCCGCCGGTGAAGGCTCCGGCCCCGGCGTGGGAGCTCAACGTGGTGCTGACCAAGCTCATGGGACCTCCGTTCGAGCCTCTGCACTCGGCCCCGTTGAAGTTTCTGTCGTGGAAAGCAGCGTTTCTTGTGGCCATCACCTCCGCACGACGGGTGGGAGAGATCCAGGCCCTTTCATGCAAGGCCCCGTACTTGACTTTTCACGACACGAGGGTAGTGCTCAGGACGCACCCCTCCTTCATGCCCAAGGTACCGTCGGACTTCCATCTCAACGAACCCTTGGTGTTGCCTGTGTTCTTCCCGTCGCCTTCGTCGCCGGCTGAGAGGACTTTGCACTCGCTGGATGTGGCTAGAGCGCTGAAGTTCTACGTGGACCGCACGAAGTGTTTTCGGAAGACGTCACAACTCTTTGTGAACTTTGGACCTGTCAATCAGGGGAAGGCTCTCTCGAAGGCTTCCATTTCCAGATGGCTCTCCGGCTGTATCATGTACTGTCATCGGTTGGCAAACCGACCGCTGCCTGGCCGTCTGAGAGCCCATTCCACCAGAGCGATAGCAGCTACCACGGCGTTCCTTTCTGGTGTGCCCCTGCTGGACATATGCAGGGCTGCTACGTGGAGGTCGACGCACACCTTCACGAAATTCTACTGCGTCGATCGGGATTCCAGGGAGGAGTCCAGGGTCGGCCAAGCAGTGCTGCGCAACCTGTTTGCCTGAGGTGAGCCTGGTGAGGAGGTAAGATGCTTAATGTTGAGTTGGATGTACTGCTTAATGTTGAGCCTTTGCCACCTCCCGTGGTTGTGCATGTGTACTGCTATGTATTCTTTATTCATGAGCATGTGAATCCATGCCAGACCCCATGCTGGAGAAGGAACAAGTTACATACCTGTAACTGTTGTTCTCCAGCATGGGTCTGGCATGGATTCACATGCGAACCCTCCCGCCTACCCCTCTGCGGCTCTTCACTTGGTCATACTGCCACTTCACGTGCTTCCAAATCTGAAGATGGCTGCCAGAGGCGGTGCTTAGGTAGAGGGCAGTCATTGGCTGTGGTCAGTATGACGCAGAGACCAGTGATTGGATATTACTACGAAAGACAGATCAGAAACGAAACTGATACTGGTTTTTTCTTTACCGAGGATTCCCAGCCTGACGACGGGGAATATTCATGAGCATGTGAATCCATGCCAGACCCATGCTGGAGAACAACAGTTACAGGTAAGTAACTTGTTCCTTACTTCTGCTTGGGCCGTTTGACCCCTGATGTCCTCTGAGGCCTTCTCTGACCAAACCCACCTCTATTCTGTAGGTGCAGGCATTGCGCTCCCCAGTGTCCTTCCTCCTTACAGTACGCACATTGATTTAATCCCAATGACACCCCATGCATATTATTCAAATTTCCCCGGCCTTGTGCATTACCTCTACCTCGTTTGTATCCAGTGACCTGCTGCAGTAACACCCTTGTTTTTAGATTTACTCTATCCTTCACCTCTCTTTCTTTCGCCACATTTACCCTGTTCTCGTAATATTGGGCTGTGTGTAATATCTCACTCACTGGTTTTGCTGCCCAGGAACTTTCCGACATCATTAACATATCTTGAATTGGCGATATTAGTCCCCTCACATATTTATCAACAAATAGCCTTTTCCCCGACTCTGTGCTCACATCCTGCTCACTGAAGTCTGTGAATACTCCTTCAAATCTATTGAAATAATCCGTTACTGGCTCATCCTTGCCCTGTACACATGTAGTTAATTTGTCCCACTGAATCCTTTTTTCTGGAATTATTTCCCTCAATCTCCGCATTATCCGTTCTGATAGATCTGCCATGCGGGTTCCCGGATTTTCCCCTACTTTTCTATTTTTATCCTCCAGTAGTAACTCCGCCCCTTGTGGCGCCAAAAACCCCCGCGTCATCTACCGTCCTCATCTGTTTCCATATATCTGCTTGCAAAATGGCTAGGAAAATCAAATCTATATCACTCATAGTAAGCACTGCTGATCTCAGGGTTGACTCTACTTCCTTGTAGAACCCTGCTGGATTCTTTCTTATATCGGGAATCGTCTGTTTTATAGCATTCACCTCTTGCCTGGAAAAGGGGACGTGCACATACTGGGCGGTGAAATGGGCTGGTTTTACCTGCGCTCCTACTGTTCCCGTTGCAGGGATCTCTACTTTTGGTACAAACGTGGGCGGGACCTCTCTCATTGGAAATGCCCCACTCACGATCCCTCCCCCTTCTCTTAGGTTCCATAGTATTCCTAAGTCCAGTGATAGGCCCGTTTCTCCTGTACTTCGCTCGAATGCTCTCCTGTATACCGCTAGTATCTCAGGTGGGCTGGCCTTATTATTTTTTATCCTTCTCCATCAAATGTTCAGCCATCGATTGCAGTGCCTTTCTTTTCATTGGTATGGAATATTCATCAAATATATCATGTATAACCATTGTTGGAATACTAGGATTTGATACCCATTTTACGGCTTCTCTTATACATACTTTCAATTTCTCGCCCTTCTGTACAGATGACGCTGAATGTCTCCGCTCTATGTATGATTCTACCGTCCCTCTCCCCTCTCTTCTAATATCCCAACCCCTGTACCGAGGTGCAGCAAACATTTCGGCATACTCATTATCCAACTCATGGCTTCAAAAAGTGTCTAAAATGCGGTACCAAGATGTCGATCACGGATCCACATAAGAAATGTCTCTGGTGCCTGGGCGTCTAGCATGTAACCGACTGTCGATCCTGTCAGCCGATGACAGGGAAGGCATTAAAAGAGCGCAGATATAAACTTGCAGTGGGTAGGATTATCCCCAAATCCCCATCCACTCCATCTAAATTTGGGTCATCCCACAAGTCGAGAGATCCCTCTCCTCACAAAAAAAGATCAAAGAAACGATAACACTCGAGGAACAGACACTCCTCGTCTTCGAAAAAAATCAAAGAGAAGGCATGGGCCACATTCTTCTTCCGAGTCTTCCTCAGAAAGGAGCGTAGTCTGCCCAACTAAATCTTCCTCCAAAGAGGAGTGGGAAGTCTTTAAGCCCCTACCTCCTTGAAGCATAAGAAAAGTGGCCATGCTACGGTCTAAGACGAGCATGACGCCACAGCAAAAACCTGCACGCCTTCGAACCGGGTCATAAGCCTAAGACTACTCGAGAGTCTTTGAGTACTCGACCAGATGAGAAATCGTCAAAGAAAATGTCGAGTTGAGGGCAAGTCCCTTGAAGCACAAGACAAAATTTAAGCTGTCGACACAATCGACGCCACTGACGTAGGTACAAAAAACCTCAACGCCATTTGTACATTCTTTAACGCCATTACATCAAAAAAGGCAGGAAAGGGTTTTTAAACCTTTACCTAAAAAGGATTTTTTCAGGTCATTGACTTAAATATATGAGGGCTATGAAAACTCATATATCCCTCCATGTGGTCTCCAATTGGATACCCCTAGTATTCATAAGAATACTAATATACCTGAATGCTTGATTTCAGAAGAGACCAGGGTTTGGGAACTACATTACACCCTTCCAACAGCTAGTGGGGTAGTCACCGTCCCAGAACTAGATTCTGGGAGAACAGACCCGGCTGATCATGTAGATGCACCTTACAGGAGCCTAATGAACAGAGTGGTGGAATTCCTGGGATGGAGTAGACCATAGCCTGCATTTGAACAGGACGACCTGACTGATCTATTAGACAACGGTCCTCAAAAAGATCCTATTTTAGCATACCATGTGGCACTGTAAAACAATTGTTGAAGCAAACTGGGAGGCTCCAGAGTCCAGCCCTGCAGCAAACAAAAATGTGACCAAAAAATACAGGCCATCCAGTAGCGATCCTTCCTAACTGTCAATTCATCCTACTCTGGAAAGCCTAGTAGTACAGGCAGCTCTGCCTCCAAGCAAGCGGCGTACCCAACAATACCCTCTGATCGGGATGACCAACGATTTGACTCTTGGGCAAAGAAAGTCTTTTCTGCTAGCAGTATGGCTTTAAAGTCTTCTAATTCCACATGTGCCCTGGCAAAGTTTGCATTCACCCTGTGGGACTGCATAGCGATGGCGCTTGATCACATCCCTGAGGGTGAGGAAAGAGACTGTTTCATGAACCTGATAAGGGATTGTTAGGCAGAGTTTGTATGCAGTACCCTTTGGGTGTAAAGATACTGGTGGGGGGGTTCCTGTACTTCCGCTCTCTATATGGTAGAGGAGAGGCACAGAGGACCCCAGCCAAGATTCTCTATTGTGGTAGCAATGGACGAGCAATCAAGGCCTAGCTTCTCGGGAAGGGGAGCAGGCTGGTTCTTAAGTACAGTGTAGTCCCCGAACCCCCACAAAGGAATGTCCACACACTGTATTACTGAAAACAGTCTTTATATAATTAATATTCAAAGGTATGTACACGATCACAATAACGCACTTTGTACTTGGAAATCAACAATGATAAATATATACAATTCTAAAGTGGTACCACCAATGTTATCAAATCTCATTAAAGTGCATCAACTGTACGGTTAAAATGTCACACAGATCAATAACTTGGAAACCAGCAATAGAGATAGGAAGGAACACAAGAGGGTTAAAACAATGGGCATAATACTGGCCCCTACCAATAGACACAGTTCTGTGTGGAGATCCCCCCCCCCAACCTGGGCAACATGTAAAATAAAGATATATAGCACAAGCCCAGTCCATATATTGTTCAATAGTCTTATTTCCTCCTATAAAATTTTACCCCCCCCCCCAATGTACCTGGTGGAGTAGAGTTCTACGAAAACGCGTTGAAGGATCCTTCTTGAGTGACTCCCTTTAAAGCAGGAGCCACGGATCGTCAAGAGGCATCGAAGATGGTGAAATTGGCATTGACGAGAAGTTCAAGAGTGCCGAGACCCCGACGTCGATCCAGGCGGTGCTCGTCAGCGACGTCCTGCGATGATGTGGTGTGCGGGGCACCTCGGCGATGGATTGTTCAGGACCGCAAAGAGTTTTAGAAGAACTGTGGCCCAACAAGGGCGTCGAGTCATCAAAGTCTTTGTGGCCTTGAGGTGGCGGGAAACCCAACGGCGGATTCTCCTCGGCGCGTTGGTCCTCCTCGACTTTCTCCGGCGGGGCAAAACGGTCGACGTTGCGGACAAGGGAGTCCTTCGATTCAAAGGTTCTTAGTCAAAGGAGCGGGCGGCTCCGGTCGTCAGCGGCACGGCGTCAAGTGGTGCCCACGGCTGGGCAACACAACTTTAACGGCCTCCTGCGGTTACACAAACCTGCAAACCCTGGTCGACGGCAATCGACTTCGACAGCGGCGAAGTCCGGGTGCTTTGCTTCGTTCTCCTCAGCGGTCCCGTCTCGGTTCGTCAGCCTTTCGAGGGTCTGACTTCCAGGGAGCTTTGGCAAAGCTTAGCGGTGCTCGATGGTCCCTCGGAGCACGGGAAGAGGACGCCTTACCAGGTCCTCTCTCAGATCAGTCTTCGAATTCGGCAGCTTTCAGATCAGGTCGAAGCAAATGCAACAGCAAGTCTTCTTCTTCCAGCTGGGCGTTGAGGATCAGCAGTTCCAGTTACTCTTCAAGTGTAGACACAGCTTCTGAACAATTTCCAGTGGGGAGAGGTCCCCAGATATACTATCCTGTCTCTCATCCACACTGCTGGGGCACACGCACAGCCAATCATACAGAAGGGCATTCATGCAGTCAGTCAGCCAATCAGGCACACAGTGCATTCAGGCCATCCTCCTCCCTCTCAGACACTCGCAACAAGGAATGTGGATTGGGACAAGTACCCAGCCATTCAACACTACACACTGCATTCAGGCCAGTTTCGGGCAGGGCTGTCTCAGTCTTTGTCTCTCATACCAGAAACCAGACAGCCACAACAAGAAGTGCATATTGGTCACACACTCCATTCACCCAGGTCCCACCCACAGGGCGTACCCACAACATACACTCACTGGGACGGCTCCATCCAGTCTGGACTGGACTTCACAACAACACCATATATGGAACTTCCACCCAACAGGCAGTCAGGGGGAAGGGACAGTGTCAGGGCTTCCCTGGACTTTGGGAAAACAAGGTAACAGGCAATAGAAAGCAAGAGGACGCAGGGGCCATCTTGTTTTCTATCAGGAATCGACTGATTCCAATGGCAGGGCCGGCTTATCCCAAAATGGAGGATACTCGGAGCGCTGTCAAATTCAGCATGGAGCTGCCACCAGCCCATACCCTGCTATGTGGGCCACCCACAGGTGCCCAAAAACATACACTAGGGGCACAGGGTTGTACCCCCACCCATGGGTGCCATAAGGGTATCCCATGGGTCTGTTCACCAAACCAAAAGAGAGCTGCACCGCCAGGAGTCCCACATGAACTCCTGCGCGGAAAACACGACCGAACACACGATAAAAAGGCAGTAAAGGACAAGGATACGGCAGCCCTGTCCCTCCGATGCATTTCCAGCATCACATTGGGACCACTACACACACAACTAATGACTCCAGGTGTAAGCAAAACCAACCTTCGGTATAAGTCTGTACTACAGAGTTTTTGGTAGCAGAGCTGAGCAGCCAGGCTTATCTCAAGAGGGAATGTGAGCTGTAAGGATGTTACACAGAGGTCTACAATCATAGGTATTCAAATAAACTTACATTCAAGGTTTCTTGGTCAAACACTTATTAATTTATTCAACAGTCAGTTATAAAACATTCACTAGAAGGAGACAGTTAAATATCATACATCAATACACTTCAGTACTATACTCGTTAAGTTTCGGAGGCATTCAAACTACTTTGAAGGAGGAGCAAAATGGCATTCAGAATACTTTGAAAGAGGATCAAAAAGGAATAGGTTCAGAACATAAAGAATTACAATTTCTTAAACAGTGCAGATACTTTGAGTTCACCAGAAGAGTCAATTCAATTCAATAGAATAGGCCAAAGCCAATGGGCTAAAGTCTTAGATAGGTAAACATGGTTCTGGTAAGTAAACAGTAAAGTCTCTGTAGAAGTTCTCAGAAGTAGTTTGTAACAAGAAGAATTAAAGAATTATACGTTGGGTCACAAGCTGATTAGACCTGCTAGTTGCAAAAGTTTCAAGCACTTTCACTGCGAGAGGTAAGTACTCTGTCTCGTTTCACAGTACCTTTCAAATGAAGAAAAAGATGCAGCTGAAGACTTCTGTTGCTGGCAGTTCCTGCAGATCTCGCTGTTCCTGAGCCTCAGTCATGGGGACAAGAGGGAGGATGTCGGGGGACTCCTGCACTGCATTGGGACCGGTCGAAAACCTGGCACTTGGCAAATCTTAAATTCCGGTAGCTGTTGTAAAGCACACAAAATGGTGTCCCTCTCCCTGGTTATTTGGTTCCCTGCAGCACTCTGAAGAAGATAGAACCAACTCTGAGAATGGTATCCAGGTGGCTTATGTGTCGAGTTGATCGGTCCCACCAACTCAAAGGGAGAAGTCGTCCTTGCAGGGCTTCTATGCCGAGATGAATTTAGCCATTCGGACCTGCAGCAGGGCTTCACCGGGCAAACCAATGGTCCAGGAGTTGCAGCAGCCGTTCTCTTCAAGCTCGTCTTCGGTTCTTTCGTTCCAGTGGTCGACTCTCCTTCCAAGCCAAGAGACTCTCCTTTTATCCAGTTTCCTCCCATTCATTCCAGCCTTGCCGGACAGTTAGCCAGCCAATCACGCCAGAGTGCATTTGGGTCTCCTAGGAGACTAAGCACAGGGAGTTTCGGGTACCTCCCTCACTTCCTACCCACCCCAGACACTCGGGCACCAGAGGCGGTCTTCAGTCCTGAAGCTCTCCAAAGGTGATGAAACAAAGAGACCAAACCTGGTTTGGCCCACAGAGCAAAACTTTAGAAGGACCTTGCCACAAAGAAACTGCGAATAAAGACCGATACCTGTTTAAACAGCGGGGGCTCAGATGCCATCTTGAAAAACATGGCTCCCGCGATTTAACGCTGCAGTGTTCACAGTCGGGAAAAACCATGGTAGTTCGTTGTAAAAACACTGCCACCAGCCATTTCAATTGGAAATGGGCGCATGTGACTGCTACATGAGTAGCTAGACAAAGGGGATACTAGGTAACCCCTCCAGCACTCTATTGTAAGATTGGGTGTACTGGGTCTAGGAATTTTAAGACTAGTAAAGTCAATTTCACTTTTCTTACTCTGGGAAACAGTAGTTTATCCCAGAGAAGGTATTTAAACCATGGGAGAGCCTGAAAGGCTTCCCTGTGCCACTGAACTGAGGGTGCTGTGACACACAAATGAAAAGATGATGCCTATGGAGTTATCTAAAACTCCATAACCAAAGAAAACACAAGAGTAAAACACAGGTTTAAAAGTTCAACGTCCCAAAGTTTAGCAGAAGGGCTGGAGGATGGGAGGAATTGGCACATTTTTGAGAATTCTTCCTAACGGGGATGGCAAAGAGGCAATGTGTTAGTCTCTGCAATCAGGTCTGGTCAGGGCCATGGCGGCAAGCACTCTCATACGCATATTTACGTAGTTGAGGAAGTTGTGTTTTGCACCTGACGTACAATCCAGATTCCTTAACATGCCCTTTGATGGCTCCCATTGATCTGGAAATAATGCTGATGAAAGCCTTCAAAACCTGCAGACCACAAAGGCAGCAGCCATGTCCTTAAGTGCCGCAGTCAGGCAGCCACAGCCTTTTTACCCCAGCGGATCATCTTGGAGGGGTAGGTCTTTTCGCTACTACTCTTCAGTTGGAAGAACGAGAGGACAGGCTGGTCAAAGAAGACAGAGAAGATTCCCTTGTTGGGGACGAGGGAGAGGAGCTAAGCCCGCCCAAGCAGCAGCATCTTTACCATCAGCCGCTGCTTCAGCTGCCTCAAAACCACTCTGAGGTTTTAACTCACGACACCCCTGTAGGAGGCAGACTGTCACAGCATCTGAAAGAATGGCGAGGTATTACTTCGGATGTATGGGCACTAGAAACAGTAGCCCAGGGTTACTGCCTCCCCTTTATACAGAGACCTCGCATCATCCACTGGGAAACAATTTGCCTAATGTTCTAGATCCATTCCTGTTGCATGAAATGTTGACACTGCTAGAGGAAGGTGCTATAGAACCAGTACCTGTGATTGAGAGGAACAGAGGGCGGTATTCTCCCTATTTCCTAATCCCCAAGAAAGACAGAGGACTGAGACCTATCTTGGACTTGAGATACTTGACCAAGTTCCTCAGGAAGGACAAATTCAAGATGGCCACACTTTCTCAGATCCTTCAGGCCCTCCAGCTCTAGGATTGGATGGTATCATTGGACCTTAAGGATGCTTAATTTCATGCGCCAATACATCACAAGCACAGGAAGTACCTGAGGTTCGCCATTGGCGGTTCTCCTTATCAGTTTTGAGTTCTGCTATTCAGTTAATATTAATGGCAGTGGTGGCTGCAAGTCCCAGGAGAGGGGGGATTCATGTCTACCCCTACCTGGACGATTGGCTGATCAGGGCACGTTCACCCTAACAGGCCCAAGAACATCTCAGTATCACCCACCACTCTCTCCACAAACTGGGTTTCTCCCACAATTACAAGAAGTCTCACATGATACCATCTCAGAGACTCCAGTTTATTGGAGCAGTCCTGGATGCATCCTTTGGAAAAGCCTCACCACCTGAGGTGAGGACTCGAGACATTTTGCAGATGGTCACCAAGTTTCAGAGTGCCCAGCATCTTCCGGCCTTTGACTTTTTGAGGTTGCTCGGCCTCATGACGTCCTGCATTTTTCTGGTGCCAGAGGCTCGCCTGAGAATGAGATCACTTCAATGGGCTCTCAGGACACAGTGGTCCCAGTTCTCAGGAAGGATGCCTGATGTCCTTCGAATTCCGAGCAGTCTCTCACAGGACCCTTTGTGGTTGGGCCTGCGAGGACACCATTCTAAAAGGAGAAACTTTTTGGCAACCATGGCCGTTGATGATAATAGTGACAGACGCCTCACTCACGGGGTGGGGAGCCCACGCCAATGATCTGACAATCAGCAGTCGTTGGTCTCCATCGGAGTCCAAACTACATATCAACCTTTTGGAGCTGAGGACATTGAGACAAGCGCTGAAGGCATTTCTACCCTCTGTACGGGGTAAGAATGTCCTGATAATGACGGGTAACACAGTGGCCATGTACTACCTCAACAAGAGAGGAGGCATAGGGTCACTACCACTGTGCAGAGAAGCAATGCAGCTCTGGTTCTGAGCAATTCAAGAAGGAATCTCTTTATTGGCAGTTCACCTAGCCGTAGAAGAGAACACAGTGGTGGATGCTCTGAGCAGGAAGAGCACAGTCTCCCACAAGTGGGAACTAGCTCAGGAAGTCCTTCAAGAGATCTTGACCCTTTGGGGAACCCCTCAAGTGGATCTGTTCGTGACCAGCGTCCACTGGAAGTGCAAATTGTTTTGCTCCAGGGAATTTCCTCCAAGAGGAGCTCTAGAGGACGCATTCTTAGTGGACTGGGAATGTCCACTCTTTTTAAGTGTTTGCTCCAGTCCCGGCATTCCTTACGTTGTCAGGAGGTTGAGAAAGTTTGGGAAATCCATGATCCTAATTGCTCCTGGTTGGGCCAAGAGGACGTGGTACTCGGACCTTCTGGACATGTCCATCTGCCCTCCTATAAGTCTTCCACAAGAAAGCATCTTCTCTCGCGAGAGAAGGGTCGGGTTCTCCATCCAGAGGTCAAGACACTCAGCCTTCACGTGTGGTTTCTGAGAGGCTGAGGTACAAGGATTGGGACCTCCCGGATGACGTAATGGAGATTTTGCTTTCGGCCAGAAGGCCAGCAACAAAATCCCAGTACCTCTGTCTTTGGAACAAGTTCTGCAGCTGGTGTAGGGAAACTGCTGTGGACCCTTTTCAATGCGATACACCTATGGTGTTATCTTTTCTACTACATTAGTATATCGGGGGCTCCAGATTGGAACACTCCAGTGTTATCTGGCAGCGCTTTCCATATTCAAGCGCACCTCAGAAGAGGTATCCTATTTCAAAATACCCTTAATATTTACATTTCTTAAAGGACTCACAAATGTGTTTCCGTACCAACTTGGGGACCTTAACTTGGTTTTAAAGTTTTTGACGTGCGCTCCTTTCGAGCCACTCCATTTCTGTTCTTTAAGACTGCTAACTTACAAAACCATTTTGTTAGTAGCGATACCAGCCCGCAGGCTGAGTGAGTTGCAGGCATTATCCTGTAAACCTCTGTTTACCACTTTTTACAAGGATATGGTTGTCCTTAAGGTCAACCCCTCTTTTCTACCGAAGATTGTGTCACAGTACCATTTAGCACAGATAATTGTACT
Organism: Ambystoma mexicanum; assembly: GCF_040938575.1. Classification (NCBI taxonomy): domain Eukaryota; kingdom Metazoa; phylum Chordata; class Amphibia; order Caudata; family Ambystomatidae; genus Ambystoma; species Ambystoma mexicanum. Next base: position 1,268,278,711 of record NC_090932.1, read on the forward strand.
TCCGGCTTTCTATCCTCCACCTTGTTAGGGAGAATTCTCATTTCTGTGCTAATTTCCTTCAACCTTAGAGACCCCCAGCTGTTTTGCTGGACTTAAGACTTTTTTAATTTTAACCCTTGAGTGAGTGAAACCTTTTTCTCACTCGTGTTTTGACCTAATTTTGATTTTGTTTCCAATATTTTTGGAGTCTGTCAAACTCCATAGGCATCTACTTTTTGTATGGTGACATGCAGCACCTTCAGTGCAGTGCCACAGAGAAATCATTTGGATCCCTCATAAGGTTTAAATACCTTTTCTTGTGTGTACCATGTTTCCCAAGAATAGTAAAGTGTAAATGACTTTACTTACCTTTTCTCTTTGTAGGTCCAGCGCACCCCATCTTATGGGGAGTGCTGGAGGGGTTACTAAGTAGCTAACATTTTAATGCAGGCTGAACCCTCTGCTGCAGTACAGCACCCATGGGTGACCATTTCGTCAAAATGGCCCTGGTCTTCTTTTTTCGCCATTTTCTGTTTGTGAGGACTTTCTTGGGTTTTACTCTGTGCGTTGAGTTAGATTTGAACCTTGCCTGAATGCAACCTGTCCTGATTGGCTGACTGGCTGTCTTTCTAAAATGCGCTGCCCGACCCCGCCCCCTGGTGCCACACCACAATCCCCTTTTCCGCATCGACTGGAATGGGCCGAATTCACCAGCGCTCCTGGGTTTGGCTTCGGCCATGTCATTCCACGTACGGATACTTCTTCTCTTGTCGTCTTTTTTGTCTTTTTGTCATTCAGGTTCTCGGTCGTCATGCTCTTCCCCGGCGCATGTCGACTTCCACAGGGTTCAGCAGGTGTCCAGCCTGCAACAGGCTATTCCCAACTTCAGACCCCCACGCCCTCTGCCTACGTTGCCTTGATCCAGACCACGGTTGGCAAACTTGTTCTGCGTGTGGCTCGCTGTCCTCGAAAGCGCTGAAGAACAGGATAGCCAGGTGGAGGGAGCTCTTCCAGAAGTCGCCTCCAGCGGACCTCAAGAACTTCGTGAAACATCGAGCCGGACCCAAGGTAGTGCCGATATCTCCATCGCACCCCGCAAGGTAGACTCCTTCCCAGGGACTCTCCTGTGCGGGAGGGACCGGTGAGGTCCTTCTACCAGCGCTTGCACCGAGGCTGCTGCAGCTACCGGCCTCCGGGCCGAGGGATCCTCGGATCCTCCCGGTGACTGTGGTGAGGGACAGGAAGGTTCTTTTACTGGGTCTTCACCCGAGTGGCTCCGCCCTTATACCGGCACCATGGCTGAGGGGCTACCCCCTAATACCAGCAATACGTCCGAGAGGGTGACTAAACACAGCTCTATCGACCTTCGGGTCGAGGGTGTCACACCTGCCTAGGCCTGAGGAGCAGGGAATGCCTTGTGATCCACAAACAAGAGTCCTGCAGAAGGCCGGGCCCAGCTGGCTGAGCAACACGTCACAGGGAGCCCGACAAAATGGCTGCTGCGCCAGAAAAAGGCACCCGTCCGACTCCATTCCAGGAATTCGGCGAAGAACGAGTGTCAAGGTGTGACTGGCTTCAACCACTTACGTGACCTACAGCCTACCCTTCTTACGCGCAGGGCAGCTTTCCTTTGCGTCCATATGGACAGGGTATGCAGCGGCCTCAGCAGCCTCCCACTACCCTGTCAGCAACCCCTGCCACAGCTTCAGTCAGCAAGGAGGTTTTCTTCGAGAGGTCATCTCGGGTGGGGGTTATCCTCAAGGACGCCATCATTGAAGTCATTCCCGCCATGCTAGCGCCTCCATCGGGCCCCCAGGCCCCAGTGCAGCCACCTCCTCCGGCTCCACAGCCAAATCTGCTGCCTCTTCAGCCTCTGGCCGCGGTCCCTGTACCTAGCCTCCGGCGCCAACTACTCTTCCTCCTCCACAGGATCCTCCAGATCCACTGGATACGGATGAGGAGGAGGATCCGGACACGCCATCTTCAGCTAGAGCCTTCCACAATCGTCTTGCTGGTCTGGCGGAGTACCTGGGCCTCCCCCAACCCGAGTTCGAGCAGCCGGCAGAGGGGGTTCTGGCTGAAGTCCTCACACAACACCCCTCTGCAAATCGATGTAGTATCCATGGCCAAGAAGGGTTGGCTCATTCCCCATTCAGCCCAGCTGGTCAGTCGACGCCTGGACGCCAAGTACAGGCAGATGGAGGGGGAGACACTCTTGCTTCAGGTCCATCCTCAGCCATACTATTAGTTGATCACTGCAGCATCTCAGTACTCCAGGCCACAATCGTCCTTCGCCTCTTTCTCTGCGGCGCTGCTAGGCAAAGAGGAGATGATCTTGGAGTCGTATTGCAAAAAAACTCTATTCCAACACCTCTTTACATCTACATCAAGCAGCCGCCAACCATAGATTATGGCAGGAAATTGTGTACTTCCTCCCGGAACTCCCCACCCAGAGCCAATCGCGCTTTAAGGAGGGGTTAGCTGAGGCCAAGCTGGTGGTGGATGACCTCATGGAATCTAGAGTGGCCCATATTGATACCTTAGGCCGTGCCATCTGTATTGCCACGGACATGAGAAGAAATGCCTGGCTCCGGGCAACAAAATTCAACCTGGATGTCCAGGAACGTATACTAGGTCTACCGTTCGAGGGGAGGGGGGGACGACCTCTTCCACTCCTCTACGCACGAGGAGCTGGACAAGAAGAAAAACAGCTCACAAACAGCTAATTCTTTATCCATCCTTACAAAGACCACACCCAAATCGTACACCCAATCTCAGCAGCGCTCAGAAAGGGGTCGTACATATGGTGGGTTCCGCAGCTTCCAGGAACGCAGATCCAGGAAGCCAGACCGCTCGCCATCTCAGAACCGGCGCAAGCAACAAAAAGAGTGGGGGTGGTTAAGGGCTTTTTCCAGTCCCACCCCCCTCCTCAGCGACAGCCTCAGAGGGAAAGAAAGCATGACACGCCCCTTCGGGTCCACGTGTCTCTGGTGGGGGGCAAGCTTGCTCTCCATGCACATTTCTGGCACCAGAATTTCACTGACCCCTGGATCCTATCCATAGCTACCGCCTTCCTATCCCAGCCTCTCCTACCTCCTCCCCTCCACTCCCACCAGTTGGGACAGCAACTGTTTTGGCAGAGATCCGGTCGCTCGTAGAGAGCCAGGCAGTGGAGGAAGTCTCAGCCTTCCAGTGAGGCTTTGGCTTTTACGCCATTCAGAAGAACAATATGGTTACGCCAGCTTTTATAGCGGAGACATTGGACAAGGGAAACTGGATGTGCTCCCTGAATCTGAAGGATGTGTAACTACACGTCCCGATTTGGCAGCCCCATCGTTCTTTCCTATGGTTCAGGATCATGGGCTACCATTTTAAATACAAGGTTCTTCCATTTGGCCTCAACTCGGCCCCCAGGCTCTTTACCAGACTCATGAATGCGGTGGCAGCCCTCAGAGCGCAGAGACTCCACATATGCCCATACTTCGACGACTGGCTCGTCAGGGCTACATCTCCGGAAGCGGTCCACCACTCTTCCCATGCCCTTATGAACACACTGCACGATCTGGGCTTCTCGCTCCAATCTCAAGAAGTCACAGCTGCAGCCTACGCAGACTGACATTCTTGGGCCTCATCTGGGACACATGCTCCGAGAAGGTATTTCCATCAGAGGATAAAATCTCGGCCATCAAGAGGGCCACCTCCCACTTCCCCAGTAGAAAGGTGACCTCGGCATGGTGGTACCAACATCTCCTGGGTCTTCTGGCAGCTGTATTATTCGCCGTTACGCACACAAGACTAAGGATGGGGAGGATTCAGCTGCACTTAGGAGCTGGGCTCTCAATTTGAGATGATCAATGTTCATCCATCTCTCCTCCCGGACCTGTCTTGGTGGTTCAGAGACTGCAACCTGCGGATGGGCAAGCCCTTCCGGCCGCCCAATCTGCAGGCCACGATCACCACGGATTCTTCGCTCAGGTGCTGGGGAGCCACCCTGGACGATCTCTCGGTCCACTGCACCTGGACTCAACAGGAGCAGGAATACCACATCAATTGGCTAGAGCTGAATGCCATCTGGCTGGCGCTCGGGGCATTCCTACCACTTCTCAGGGGCAAGGTTGTCCACATCCAGATGGACAACTCGACCAGCATGTACTACGTCAACATGCAGGGCGGCACCAGATCCCCTCCTCTGTGCAGACCTGCAATCAGCCTGTGGGAGTGGGCCCTGGAAAACCTTTACCTCCCGGCAGAATCCAACCTGGCAGTGAACAGGCTCAGCAGGCTCGGAGTGGACTGTTACGTGTGGCAGCTAAACGACATCGTTATTCAGGAGATCAACAGGTGGGGTCATCCCCAGGTGGATCTCTTTGCCACCTGCATAACAGGAAGTGTCCCCAGTTCGCATCCTGGCAAGGTCAGGGTCCCGGCTCTCTGGGCAACTCATTTCACATCCAGTGGACCAGCATGAAAGCCTACGCCTTTCCACCCACTCCTCTGATCTACAGGGTAATCTGCAAAATGAAGGTGTCTAGCCAACTCATCATTCTAATAGCTCCATGGTGGCCGGCCAGGCCATTGTTTTCGGAGCTGCTCAGTCTCTCGGAAGTGCCCCTGATTAATCTCCCGACGGGCCCAGCACATCTTCTGGCACAGCAGGGGGACAGTCATTCACCCTGCGCCAGGGAAACTAGCCCTCAGTGTGGTACCTGAGCAGGTAATGCTTCAGCACCTTAGCCTCTCACAGGCCAATCTGGAGATCATAAAAGGTGCCAGGAGCAAAGCTACCAGGGCCCAGTACAAAAGCAAATCAACCAGATTCTGCCTGTGAGCAGACTCCCAGGGAATTGACCCCCTGGCCTGCACCTTTGACGACGTGCTCTCCTTTTCGGCTCACCTTGCTCATTCAGGCATGCAGGTGGAAACCTGCCGCACATACCTCGCAGCCATTGGGGCTTACAGGAACTCGGGGAGGGCAGTTTCTCCTCCTCCCACCCTATCGTCAAACATCTGACGGGTCTCGCAAGGCTCTAGCCGCCCATCAAGAGACTGCACCCAGTGTCGGACCTTAACATAGTCTTGGGCGCACTGGCGCACAAACCGTTCGAGCCAATGGCGTCCTTGGACATCAGGCTGGTCACCATCAAGACAGCCTTACTAGTCGGCCTTACCTCGGCTCGTAGAGTCGGCGAAATCCAGGCACTGGTTGCCTCTGAGCCATATACCACCTTTCACAAGGACAAGTTAGTCCAGCGGACACACCCGGCATTTCTGCCCAAGGTTCCTTCTACTTTCCACTCGAACGAGGAAATAGTCCTTCCTATGTTTTTCCCCGGTCCCAAGGACCAAGCACAGAGTGCTGCACTGCCTGAATGTCAGGCGTGCCCTGAAATTCTACTTGGACGGGACCAAGGGCTTCTGCAAATCACATGCCCTGTTTGTCACATTCGGAGGCTCAAGACCAGGCTATCAGGCCTCTAAGGCTTCCATATCCCGCTGGATGGTCTCTGCCATCAAAGAAGCTTATGAGGGCCAGCACAAGCCGCTCCCGGCCAACATGCATGCCCACGCAGTCAGGGCCAAGGCAACGGCCATCGCATTCCAGCGCCATGTCTTTTGGCAACTCATAAGCAGGGCGGCCACTTGTGCCTCTCCCTCGGCTTCCTGCAAGCATTACTGTTTGGATGCTGGCTCTAGATCTGATGCGGCTTTCGGACAGGCGGTTCTCAGGAACCTATTTGCTTAAGGAGGGTCTCCTCTCCACCCTGGGGCTACGATCAGTTGTAATCGCCCATACAGTATGGAGGAAAGGGTGACTGGGTGTAAGAGTAATTATAAGTTACTCACCGTAGTGACTAACGTACTCTTAGTCCATAGTCCTCTTTCCTCCATCCATCCCTCCAACCTCCCCTCTAATAATATTGGTGTCATTAGGCAATGTTAAATCTATTGTCGACGCGTCAATGGGGACTGGAGTGTGGCGGCGGGGGCCGCACCACGCGCACCTCTAAATTTAAAGGGAAATGGTTTTTTCTGGTGTAAAAGGTTGTCTCCCGTCCCTTGGAAGGGACGCCCATACAGAATGGAGGAAAGGGACTATGGACTAAGAGTACGTTAGTCACTACGGTGAGTAACTTATAATTTCATTGACTTCTTTCTTTTACTGTCCGCTTTTGCCGCAGCATCATCCAACTGCTAGACGGCCCTCAAAGAACAGCTCCATCGTCGTCGTCGATGCTTGACTGACTCGACGACCAGATACTACCTTTACGGGCCTTGGCCCTTACAGTAGGGAGAGTGGGGGGAGGTCTCGTATATATACTCCTTTTAGAGAATGCATATTCTGCCACTCCTATTTCCCTTTTGCTGTCAAACTGCCCTTTCTGTCTATTATGGAAAAACACCTTTTAAATGTTGCTCTACCTGCCATCGGAATTTCCCGTGGAAGGACACGCACCGATTGTGCAATATCTGTCTCCCTTGGGACCACCCCGAAAAGCTTTGCAAGTCCTGCAAACTATTCTGTCTGAAAACTCTTAAGGACTGCTGGACCAAATGTTGGGCTGTCCATGCCATGCATGCCGAAGCCTCCATCGACGTGACAGGGGAATCCAGCGAGGGCAGTATTGGTGTCCCTAGTGACTGCCAAAGGTGACCAGGTTTCATCTGAACCCCATGTGCGGGCCCCCGATTCCACTCAGCAGTCCTGCGGCTCTGTGATGGTGACGACATCCGGCGGCCATAGCGCACACTCATCCAAACACACCAAGCACATAGCCCATGGCCGACCTGCGACAAAACTGTTGAATCCCACGCAGTGTCTGCGGAAAAAGGCTCTAGATCTTCCCTGTTCTGTGGGCCATCACTTATGCCTTCACCTCATGACATGTCTTCGAAACTGACCTCGACGGTCGGTTCAGATACAGCGCATAAAAGCTCTCCTTTCGCACGCCGAAAAACAGGCAGCGAAAGGCATATCCGCGTCCCCATACATAAGCCGAAAATGTAGGAACTTATTAAAAAAAGATGTCCCTGCTACTCTTTTAAAGACAAAATCACTGAAAAAAGCAAAGTCATGGACACCTTGGTCTAGCAAAACCTCGTGCTCCCAGGATACGGGTTCCTCCTCCCCTGCAGATATTCTCACAGGGGCTATGCAACACAAAGAGCAGACACCCTCCATACCACCCCTACCCCTTCAGGTTTCCCACCAACCTATGAGTGGACCCCTGAACAATTTAACAAAATTATGAAAAGGATATCATGCTTTGTTGACTTCATGGATGGGCACTCAGAAGCACTTGCGTCTCTTAGAGATGCCTACCAGTCAGGTGCCGCATAACATCAACCCCCTGCCAAAAAAACACGTCTTGACCCACATCAAGACCCCTCTCAGTACTTGTATGCCATTGATCCCATAAGGTCGCAAAATCCGGCTCTCTGGGAGACCAGGGAGATCAATACGGTAAGGACCAGTACGACTATGACAACGACATCTGTCATCCAGTCGCATGACCACCAGGATCAGACCGGAGCCGATTTGCCTGTAGATAACCCACTCCAATACAACAGACAGCTGCTTAAGTATTGACACCCAAGAGGCGCAAGGAGACAAGGACTTTGTGGAGGACGTTCTTGGTGACAAGAAGTCCGCCACTCAGTTCATCCCGCTGTTCTAAAGACGTATACAGCCCTCCTTACTTACGCCTAACCTCAAAGGGCGGTTAACCCTAGAATTAAAAAATTATTCAGGTCCACGTCCACAGGCCCCCCTGTATATTGGGGGGTCAGCTAAAACCTGTCTACTTGTCGTCACAACTACTAGGAAGAGGGCAGGCACCCCTCTGGCATCCACTAAAGCCCTGCCAGACAAAGAAAGTAAAAGAATCTACACTTTTGGGAGAAAGGTTGCATCTTCAGTGGCATATCAGGTTAGAATTACAAATAACGATACCCTCCTAGCTAGTTACAGCTGCCATAAGTGGGATGACTTGGAACAACAGGTTGAAGCGGTTCTAGAACCGCTAAAATCGCAACCATTAAGCACCATCTCGGAGTGCAAGAAGATATCTAACTGCATCCTCAAAAACAATCTTGATGCAGCAGACAAGGCGGGCCGCATCATGGCAGAAGGCACACTTATTAAGTGCCATGCCTGGCCTTAGACAGTCCGGTTTTAAATTAGAGACACAGGCCACGCTCCTTAACATCTAAGTGGAACCTAATGTCCTCTTCGGCAAGGCGGTCAAGTATGCCCTCAAGAGCTCAAAGCAAGCGTCTGATGCTCTTCAATCCCTCGGGTAGCTAACCAACAAAATCTACTTCCAAAAGGGTTTCTCAAACTCCAGATGTTTTCGGGGTCTGGGCTCGCAACGTTCTTCCGGATACAATCGGGGCATACAGTCTTCAACTTCGGCCCCTTCACAAGGACAATCTTCCTCTTCTAATTTTCAAAGAGGAAATGAAAGATCCAGAGGAAGAGGCAGAACCTCACCTGGGAGAGGCTTCACCCCTCCCAAGCAATGATGCACTGTTACAGGTCACCTCCCATGCCACTCCAGTAGGAGGTCGAATCTCACACTTCACCCACGCATGGGAGGGGATAACGTCAGACAAGTGGGTGTTGTCCACCGTAGTGGGCAGATATTGCATCGAACATTTGCAAAAACCACCCGCCACGACACAGATGATGCCAGAAGAACGGCTCATACTATTGGAAGAAGTAAAGACCCTGCTGGAAAAAGACGCCATAGAGATCGTCCCAGCAAATCAAAATACTTCATTTTGCCAAAGAGAGACCTGTTCATGCACCCAGGACTAGATCTGTGCCCCTGCGAACAAATGTGTCAAACCTCAAAAGTTTTGTATGACTACACTTCAAGAGGTAATCTCCCCACCCTCTTAAAATGGAGGGATTACATTGCAACATCGGATATGAAAGATGCATACTTTCATATTTCAATGCTCCCTACGAACAAGAAATACCTGTGATTCAAAATAGGGGGAGTTCTCTACCAGTTCAAGGTGCTCCCCTTCAGTATCGCCTCAGCCCCAAGAGTATTCACAAAGGTGCTCGCAGTAGTGGCAGCACACCTTCGCAGAGAGTCAATCACTGTGTAGCCTTACCTGGACTACTGGCTAATCACTGGGGAGTCTCCTCAAATGTGCAGACAAAACACACAAAGAACCCTAAGCCACCTTTTCCATTTGAGTTTCTCCATGAACGAGAAAAAATCCATTCTAGTTCCCAGCCAAATAAAACTATTTCTGGGAGATATTTTAAAGACAAAAGAACTGTTTTTTTCGTCAAACGAGAGAGTACAAAACATGTTGCAAGTACCACATTACAAGGCTGGTCGCCAGATAACTGTACGCAAAGCAATGCGCTTGCTTGGGATGATGGGCACATGCATTCACTTAGTGCCGCATGCACCCAATGCAGGAGTGGTTAACGAAACAATGGTCTCGGGCAAGGGGTCAGTGGGACGATCGAGTGGTTGTTTTGCTAACACTGGTACAGGCTCTTCGCTGGTTGTCTAGGGACAACCTGCTAAAAGAAAAACCCTTTCGCGTTCCACCAGCACAAACGATACTAACTACAGACGCCTCACTAGCCGGATGTGGGGCTCACCACCTCCACCACACAGCCCACGACCAGTGGACACGCGCTACAGCCCAAAAACACATCAACTTCCTAGTCCTAGAACATCTGGCAGTTCTCAAGGCTCTTCAAGCCTTTCAGCAACATCTTTTAGATCAAACGGTGCAAGTCCACACAGACCGCACTGCTGCCATGTTCTACATAAACCAGCAGGAAGGCACACACTCTCCACGTCTGTCCAGGCTATCCCAAAGAATATGGAAGTGGGCACTCAAGTGGAACATGTTCCTAACCTCTGCACACCTTCCAGGGGAACTCCATGCTCTGGCAGACACTCTAAGCAAATACCCTCTACCAGAAGAACACAATTGGGAACTCAAAAGATATCCTAGATGGAATCTTCTCCCAATGGGGTCATCCCCTGTTAGACTTGTTTGCCACAAGCCTACATGCGCAATGCCCAGACTTTGCTTCCAGGTTTCCCCAACCAGGGTCGAAGGGGAAAGCTCTGTGGATGAAGAACCAGTCAGGGAAATTTGCTTAAGCTTTTCCTCCAACACCTCTCCTTAGCAGAATATTGCACAAGATGCAACAGGAAAAAGCTACTCTAATCTTGGTTGCTCCTATGTGGGCAAGACCACCTTGATTTCAACATCTGCTCAAACTGGTTATGTGCAACCCAATCAAGCTCCCATGCCCTTGCAACATGCTAGCACAACACAAGGGAGTATCTCTCCACCCTCGTCCTCAATATATGAACTTGGCAGCCTGGCTCCTGAAGTCAGTTTTCAGCCACTTGAATCTTCCACAACTGTGTATGTATATCCTAAAGGAAGCATGGAAACCCAACACCAGACATTGCTATTTCAACAAGTGGAAGAGATTTGTGATATGGTGCATGTCACAAACCATAAACCCAATCGAATGTTCCCCAGCTAACATTCTACATTACATGCTTTACCTAGTAGACTCCGGCCTAGTGTTAAATTCCATCAAAATACATCTGGTGGCTTTGTCAGTTTACACCACTTCACAAAATAGTGTCTTGGTGGAAAGTTCCTGTCATTAAAGCATTGATGGAAGGGGTAAAGAGGCTATACCCTCCCATCTCTAACCCCCCACCGGGTTGGGCTCTTAATATATTGCTCTCAAAACTCATGGGTCTGCCCTTTGGGCCCATGCGCAAGGCCAGCCTAAAACACTTAACTTACAAAACTGCATTCCTAGTAGCCATCACCTCCTATAAAATGAGTCATTGAGCTGCAGGCTTTGTCCGTACAAGACCCTTACTCTTACGTCCCCGTTCGCTTTCCTCAATACTGCACGGGCGTTCCTCGCTAGGGACGGGAGACGGAACCTTTTTCACCAGAAAAAACCTTCTTCCCTTTTAAATTTAGAGGCGTGCTAGGGCGTGGCCCTGGGAGCATGCACTCCTGACTCTGCCCACCAGCACCACACCTCGGTCTCCTTTTCTGCGTCAACGGGAACGGGCCGATTTTCACCAGCGATCCTGGTTTTGGCTTCAGCCATATAATACCACAAGCTCTTCCCCGGATACTTTCTTCTGTCTTTTTGTGTTCTTTTATCAATCAGGTACTCGGTCCTCTGGCGCCATGCTCCTCCCCGGCACATGTCGACTTCAGCGGGCTTCAGCAGGTGCCCAGCCTGCGAGGGGCTCTTCCCTACGTCCGATCCTCACGCTCTTTGCCTGCGCTGCTTTGGCCCCGAAGTGAAAGGGGGAAGGGAAACTGTTTGAAGCTGGCTGGAAAGAAAGGATGAAAACCATTTTAGGGGGATACCCAAGATTCCAGACCCTTGGAGACATTGGAGCAGCTTCTGATGGTCAACAGTATCAAAGGTCGCAGAGAGATCCAGGAGAATTGGAGCACCCACCTCTCTGCGGTGCTCAGGCAGGGCAATGTCACCCATAAGAGACACCATAACAGACTCTGTTCCCCTTCCGGGGCGAAAGCCGGCTTAAAAGGGGTGGAGAAGGTGGTTGGATTCCAAAAAGGCAGAGAGCTAGGGGTGTTCCAATGGACTCTAACAATTTCATAATGACAGGAAGCAAAGATATAGGGCGATTGTTCTCAACAACAGCCGGATCGAGGTGTACCTTTTTCAGTAGAGGAGATCACAGCGTGTTTGAGGGGTTCTGGAATGTTTCCAGTAGAAAAAGAATGTTGAAGCGCAGCCGTGAGTAGCTGGATATTTCTATGAGAGGCAGTTTGAAGAATACAAAGTGAGATGGGGTCAGTGGGGAAGGCAGATTTAAGTTTTAGCAAAGCAGCTGAGACCATATTGTTGGTCACTGTATTACATTTAAAGGCACTGGCGATGGGCAACAGAGGTGTCTGCAAGAAAAGACCTTTCTATGTGTATCCGATTGTGGATTTTACAGATCCTTTCCCTAAAAAAAGGATGAGATATGGTCGCTTTGAGTTTGTAGGGTTGCAGTGGGGTTGGAGGGGGGGACATACAGGAGTTGTCAATTCCTTAGCCACCCGAAACAGCTCTTTAGTAGAGTAGGACGCAGCAAGGATGCGATCAGCAAGATGATGGGCTTTTGCCTTTTTTATGGTGGTCTCATAGTGCATGCTTGTATATAGGCGAGTTTCGCAGGAGATTCAGGGAATCTGTGCCATCTCTGTTCAGCTTGTCGAAATTTTTGTTTCAGCAACCAGAGTTCAATGAAGAACCAGGGAGCAGAAGGTTTAGCATGTACGGCAGAGAGCTTGGAGGGAGCCAGGGCATCAGCATTTTCATGCAGAGGATCAATTAGGGCGAGACATGGGTTTTTATCCTCTGTAATGCCCTTTCAAGTGAAGGTTTCAATCAAGATAGAAATAGACTCAAGAGAAACATTAGACCAGTGTTGGATTTTTTGTTAGGCCTTAGGTTTAAGTTTGGGCAATGAGAGGAGGATGGAGAAAAGGAGCAGGTAGTGTTCAGACCAAAGAGGTAGCCAGGAGGAAAAAGGTATGGCGTTCGTTAAGTTCAGAGAAAATAAGGTAAAGTTGGTTCCCTCCTGTATGGGTGAGACTATAGTTTCTCAAGAGGAGAATACAGTCTGCCAGGGAGTAGATCGTTTTTTGGCTTGCAGATCAAGAGGGTTGTTATGATGAAGATTAAAATCACCAAGAATGACTATTTTGGAATAGATCAAAGATAAGTTGGTAGCTGGCTGTGCAAAGTCAGCCAGAAACTGGTTTGTCGCATACCCAGGGGGGCGGTAGGAGATTAGGAAGTGTGTATAATTTTCATGAGAGACCTGGATCCTGACTAAAAATAATGAACAGGGGAGCTTGTGGGTAACGGCAATAGTAGAACAGTTTATGGACTTCTTAAACACAATGGAGACTCTGCCTCCCAATTTGGGGGCATGTCGATCCAATTGAAGGATGCCGTATGGAGGAGGGAGCATTTGAATTATATCTGGTCCAGAGTAGTGGTGAACCAGGTTTCTGTTCTACACAGAACATCGGGCGTAAGGTCCTACAAAATTGCGAAAATGTCATCACAGTGAGCTACCGCAGATCTGGCATTAATGAGGAGGCCTTTGAGGTGAGGTTTTTTTGTGGTAAAACCTTGAGGCCAGCACAGATTGTGAGGAGCCAGGGCAGTTAACTCATAATGCGAGTAGGTTAAACGGGAGAGAGCACTAGTGTCATCCAAACAGCTTGGTGGGACTGTTGGGCAAAGTTTTAATGCAGTACCCTCTGGGAACACTACAAACTATGACTGCAGGTATAGGCAACCCAACCTTTGGTATAAGCTTGTACTACACAGTTTTGGTAGCGTGTTGAGCAGCCAGGCTTATCTCAAGAGGGGAAATGTGAGCAGTAGTGAAGCTACACAAACATTCAGTTACAGGTATTCAAATAAACGCTTATACAAAGTTTCTTGCATAAACAATTATTAATTTATCAGTCAGTTATAAAGCCTTCTTCAGAAGGGAGCAATAGAATAGTAACACACAAATATACTTCAATACTGTACACTCTGTTTCTGAATCAGACCAGACCCTTTTGGGATGGCCCACAGACACAACCTACACCCACAGGTGACTTGAATGACAAGGGTGCTGGGGACAATATCTTACTGTTGGCATTCAGAACACTCTTTAAAAGTTGGTAAAAGGCAAAGGTTATTAGAACACAAGAGACCACAAATATTCTTAAGCAGTGCAGATACTTTTAGAGTTCACTAGAAGAGTCGTTCAATTCAATAGGCTAAGCCAAAGTCAATGGCACAAGTCTTGGATAGGATAAAGCACTTCTGGTAAGTAAATGGAAAAGTCTTTGCACAAGTTCTTAGGAGTCTTTGATTAAAGGAAAATCAAATGTAGGGCCACAAGCTGATTAGACCTGTGAGTGGTGGTAGTTACAAGCCCTTCTACAGTAAGGGGTAAGTTCTCTTAGACTTGTTTTACAGTACCTTGGTAAAGAAGAATAGATGCATCTGATGACTTCTGTTCCTGTGCAGCTCTCGCTGTTCCTGGGCTTCAGTCGTGGGGACAAGAGGGAGGACGTTGGGGGACTCCTGCAATGCACTGGGACTGTCAAAACCCGCAACCGGCAAACTTCACTTTCAGTGACTGTTTAGCGTTTCAGCCACTGCAAATAGCAACAACGTAGTTCCTGGCTGTCAAGGTGGACTGTCCTTGCTTCTGGGGTCCCGCACTCTGCTGAGGGGGGGGCTCAGGCTTGGTCAGTCCTGCTTCGTGGGAGTCCGGAGGATCTTCCAAAAGCTTTATGCCAGCTTAAAAGTAACACCCACAATCTGGTGTCCCTCTCCCTGGCTATACGGTTTCCTGCAGCAACTTTGAGGAAATTCAACCAGCTTATCAGATGGGTGTCCAGGTGGCTTACTTTGGAGTCGATAGGTCCCACCAATTCAAAGGGGAATGTCCTCCTTGCAGGGGCTTCTCTGTCGATGCGAACTTGGCGTTTCGCCACTGCAGCAGGGCTTCACTGGGAAAACAAACGGTCCAGGAGTTGCAGCAGGCGTCCTCTTCAAGCTCGTCTTCGGTTCCTTCGTCCAGTGGTCGACTCTGCCTTCCAAGCCAAAAGACTCGCCTTTTATTCAGTTCTCTCCCATTCATTCCAGCCTAGCTGTCACTCACCCAGCAGGGTGGCTGTCCTTGCCGGACAGTCAGTCAGCCAGCCAATCACCACAGAGTGCACTTGGGTCTCCTAGGAGACTAAGCACAGGGAGTTTTGGGCACCTCCATCACTTCCTACCTACCCCAGACATTCTGGAGCCAGAGGTGGGTTTCACTCCTGAAGCCCGCCAAAGGCGAAATGAACAAAAAGACCAAACCTGGTTTGGCGCGCAGAGAAAATCTCTAGAAAGACATTTCCACAAAGACATGGCGAAAAAAGAAGACCTGAGACCATTTTTTCAAAGGTAGCTCTGCACCATTTTGAAAAAGATGGCTCCCGCGGTTAGCGTTACTGGAGCTGTGAACAGCTGCGGTAAATGCAAACCATGGCAGTCGTTTCAGAACAAAACCACTACCACCAGCCATTCTGTGAGGAAAGGGTAACACAAAAATATTACATGAGCATTTTAGACACCGGGGATACTAAGTAACCCCTCCAGCACTCTATTCCAAGATGGGGTGTGGTGGGTCTAGCAAGTACGCTAAGTAAAGTCAATTTCACTTTACTGCTCTGGGAAACAGTAGTTTATCCCAGAGAAGGTATTTAAACCTTGGGCAATCTAAAAGACTTCCCTGTGCCACTGCACTGAAGGTGCTGTGTGACACAATGTAAAAGTTGATGCCTATGGAGTTTCAGACTCCATAACCAAAAGAAACAGAGGTAAAATTCACATTAAAATACATGAGAGAGTGGGAAAACGGGTCACACTCTCTCCAGGTTAAAAAAATCATCCCCTCAAAATCCAGCAAAGTTGCTGGGGGTCTCTAAGGTGGAGGGAATTGGCACATTTTTGAGAATTCTCCCTAATGGTGACCATGGCCCTGAGCGGTCCCGGACGAGCACAGACTGGCATGTGTGCCTGCTGCGCCCGTCCGATGCATGGGGGTTCTCTCCGGCACATTTATGCCGTGAGGGATAGAACAGCTGATTGAGCAAGAGCGCGAATATTGGAGCAAGAAAGAGGACTTGCAAGAATGCAAGTGGATACAACAGCAAGGAGGTAACTCCATCAATGGATGTAATCAGCAATGTAGAAACAATGTAAAAGCAAGTCAGCAGTGCATGATAAAGTATTTAGAAGTAGTTAAAAAAGGTATTGTGATAAAAAACCCGTGAGACGAGTGGCTTTAAAAAGCAGTCGCTCGTGGGGGGGTTTGGAGGGGAAGGGACAGCCTCACCTCTGATGCTTGCATCTGCTTAGATCCACATGCGCCCACTGTTCCTCTCTTCCTGCAGTCAAGGGCACATAGAT
Source organism: Ambystoma mexicanum (assembly GCF_040938575.1). Taxonomy (NCBI): domain Eukaryota; kingdom Metazoa; phylum Chordata; class Amphibia; order Caudata; family Ambystomatidae; genus Ambystoma; species Ambystoma mexicanum. Next base: position 1,268,294,705 of record NC_090932.1, read on the forward strand.
GTTTTCTGGTCCATCACTATTTCTGCTTTATTACATCTGTACTCAAGCTACACTTCATGCAGCCTCATGTCAGAAATAAACAATCTGAGGGACTTTGACGCGTGAAGGACCATGGGTACAATACACGTAACCCTGTCGATGTCCGTTTTTGAATTTTCGAAAACAAATATTGTAATACTCTGCGACTACCACTAGATGTCAGATTATGCAGAGCATGGTAATCTAAGCAGATGCAAGCATCAGAAATATGATTAGGGTGAGTAATGTATCCCATATACATTCACCATTCAAATGACTTATTCAACAAAGTTGAGTAAATGAAATATTTCCCTAATTTCAGCAGTTCAAGCCCTAAGAAGAATGGGGTCTTGTGCCCAAAAGTCACAGGCACTACAATGCTTCGCCCCAGAATGTAGTCCCTGTTGGTAAGTTCTAGTTTACTTGTGTTGGTGATAGTTCAAAGAAGATATTCAACAAAGTTACTAAGGTAAGTAAGTGTGTTCTTATTTTTCAGACAATACTACCCTGGTTCGACTACCAAAATGCAGCGGAATGGAAGATTTAGGAAACAAAGGGACTTATTCCCAATGTTATCCTATGGAGGGCCAGGAGTGCCAGGGGGACCAATGCTTTGCGTTTACTTACCGCCCCTGACTCGGATTTTCCCAGATGGGTTGATGGGTCGAGTGGTGAACGCTGGAGGTTGGATTTCCTGCCGCCGTTCTCAGTGAGAGGCGGATGTTAGGATTTACCGGTCTGGTCCATGTGCAAGATGCAACCCCTGTTGATGACAAACTGATACAGGAATCTTTAGGACACTTCACAGGACGGGGGGGGAAGGTGAGTTTCAGCGATGGTCAATGGACACATGTGAGGGCAGGCGTCCTTTCATTCGTGGTTGATGATGCTCCTCTAGGACATCATCCCCTGGTGCTGGGACGTTGACATTCAGAGTGAAGGCCACAAAGTTCTGTGTGCAGTCGCATACTATGACACTTCTGGCGTGGTAGCCCATGAGAGAGCTTATCATTCCACCAGGTGATCCAGAAATACTTCCGTAGGCTCAGGATGGCTGGATCCTCGAAGGCGTTGAGACTAGTTGGTCCCACTATTCCAAGGGCTGAAACACTGCTCAGGTTCTTTGGAGGTCAGGCAGTCCAACAGGGCTTCACTGGGCCAGAGGCAGGAAGGGATGCCAGGCCTCTTTGTGAGTCTTCTTCAGATCTTCAGTTGGCTGTTGGTCTACAAGGTAGGTCCTAATGCTGATCTGAAGAAATACCTGCAGGAGTACTCTTATCCAAAATCTAGCCTGGAAGCAAGTCCAAGCCCACCAATGGTAAGGATCTGCACCATTCAAACAGCCAGAAGTTGTCCAATCTGGGACAACTATTGGTTTCACTCATGCCCCACACCTAGAGACTCTGGCACCACGGATGTGGAATGAGGCCAAAGTCACTCCCCCTTCCTGGCCCACACAGTGGCGCCCCCTTCCTGGCCCACACACACAGGCAGCATTACCCCACAAAAGCAACAGCTTTCCCAGACAAGTGCATGACCTTCTATGGGATTCCCTGACCGGGCAAGGTAGGAAGGTCAAACTACAATATGGCAAAAGAATAAGTGAAAATATCTTGGCACAGCCTTTTTTATTTAATTATTGGTTATTTATAATGCGCCTATACAGAATGTGTTTCAAGGTGCAACAAGACAAGGGGTGGGGGAACACGGGTGACAAAACAAACTACCCTACTAGGCCTTGTGACATTCGGATCGTGAAAGTGCATTAACAAGAAGTGCGGGAAAGGGGGTGCCGGTCAGAGTGGAAGGGCCCATGGTTTAAGCAAGTGCCAGGGGATGCCAGGTGGACAGAGCCATGGAAAAGAGAGTCCAGGGGAAGAAGGTCCACATGCTAAGTGCGAAGAACAGGACTGGGAGGGGCTCAAGGGTGCAGACCTGGCCAGGCTAGTGCCGGGGGCCCAGAAAGGGCAAGTGCAGGATGGCCGTCAGGGGGGACCAAGTGCCGAAGGAGGGCCTGGTGCCCTGTAAGAATCTGAGGGAACCAGGCAGCCAGTCAAGAGGTAGAGGGGGACATTAGCTAGGGAGGGAGAGAGGGAGGTGAGGAAGGATGATGAAAAAAGGAGATTCTTGAGAAGCTTCCGAAACTTTAGGAGATCCGGCTCAAGTCTGAGAGGGGCAGGGAGTATATTCCAGAGGGAGGCACCTGCAGAGGAGAGATCTACCCCCCACACTCTGCTTGAAAAAGCATCTGATCTGCAGAGTTGGAGCTAGAAGACAGAAGGTCTCTAGCAGTGAGGTATTTAGAGAGAGAGAGAGAGAGAGTTGATGTAGCAGGGTCCCAGACCTCAGAAAGCATTGTGGGTGATGCAGAAGCTTGTGAACTTGATCCTTGCAGCAACCGGGAGTAAGTGGAGAGATTTTAGGGCTGGAAACGTTCAGTCCCTGGGCTTGAGGCCAAGGGTAAGTCTTGCAGTGGATTAGTTGAAGGGGGCGAAGGGAGGAATCGGGCAGGTTGAGGAAGAGGCTGTACATCTCATTTTGGCAAGTTACAGGGTATGGGATTGTGGTGGTGGTGTGTGGGCTAGATGAGATGGCGTTGTGAACGTGTTCCGCATATGTTTAGGATCTCGTCTGGTGAACTTTACAATCATTTCAGGCTTGTTGATACAATGGCTGACCGATTACTGTAGCAAAGGAGCCCCTTCACTGGTGTTGGGTAGTCTCTCCGCCAACATCGGAAGTGTCTTTTTTTGTCAAGTGCATCCATTCCATTCTGCTTCTCTTTATTTTTCAGCTTGACCGTTGATGCTGCTGGCGGCAGCACTTTTGAGCAGCAGGCCTCCCGGGCAGTGCTTGACATCATTGGTGACCACACTGAAGACATGAAGAAAAACCAGCAGGTGCTAAAATGGTGAGTGAAAGGACCTCATCAACTGAGCAGCCATCATAAATATGCTTTAGTGTGCTTTAATGTGCTTCACACCCTGGTAACCAGGTAAAGTTGATTTTTTTAAAATTATTTTTTGTTTTTGTTACCCAGTTTTTATCACTGTGATAAATGCATCATCACTGTGATATTTGCTCTCGGACTCCCCATTGTGGTGCTGCCCCATTTTGGATTTTGGCCACTGAGAATTACACCACTGTGACATTTGATCTACTGTGACCCTTGCTCCCTGGTTTTCCATTGTGATGTTTTGCCACTGGGATAATTATGCAAGGTTGATACTTGCTCACTGGTTATCCCACTGCCCTAGCACCCCTCTGTTATATGTGCCCCCCCCACTGTGACAGGAGTACACTGATATTTGCACCTTGGTTTTCTCATTGTGATAAGACCTGTTGGAGTTTTAAAGTCCACCTGTGGTAATACTATAGAAGACTTCTCCAGCATGGTGTTTGGCATTGATTTGCAGGCTCATGAATATTTCCTGTTGTCAGGCTGTGAATCCTTGGTAAAAAAAATAAAAGCAGTGTGCTTTAACCTGAAAACTGCATTATTCCTCTATAAACAATCACTATATTTTGGGTCATACTGCCCCCCTCCAATGAGTCATCTCCCTAAGCTCTACCGCCTGGTGGCCATCTTCAGATTTTTCTGCACGTTTCAGTGTTCAGAGTCCTCTCACCTTGCTCTTCGAGTATTTAGCTATATTTTTTGAGTTTTTTTTCTGATACAAATTGAAATGTTTTCCGATTAGTTTCATTTTCGGTTCACTATCGGCAGCAGGGACCCGTTGCCGGCGAAGATCTCCATAAAACGTTGGATCTTCTCTTCAAGTTTCACTGGGCCCAGGCTTAGGCCTACTTTGCACCTCGACTATGTCAGAGGAGGGGAAAAGGAGTCTCTTCAAGCCTTGCCAAAATTGTGGACGGTGAAGCGTATACGTCGAGGATCAGCACTGCAAGTGCCTGTATTGCATGCATCCAGACCACGATGAGGACGGATGCGAGATCTGCTGAGGATTCCCAGCGAAAACCAAGCAGGACCGCTATCGCAGGTTGTTGGCGTGGCTCAAGGAGGGGAAGGCTGCTAACTCAGCCTTCAATCGCAGCCCTGCCTCGTCCAGGAACGCCCGGTCCCATGAGCATGCTACCTCTTAGAAAATGTTTGAGATTCTTAGAGGATGCCCCGTCCCAGGGGATCCAAAAGAAGGTATAACACCACGGAACGCTGCAGGGCCCAGCTCAGGAAAGACCGGCTCCCCATTTCTATCTCCGTCCATGGTGAGGCCGCCGGTTGGGGTCGGGGGGGGGGGTGCCTTCTGTGAGGAAGTCCTTGACCCTCTCGAAGCACAGATCTTCGTCCACGGACATGGCTACGAACCAGAAGTTTTCAGGAGGCCCATCGTCCATCACAACTTCGTCGATGATGGCTTTGTCTGTCAAGCCGTCCACCTAGTCGACGATTACTTCAGGGGGGGAGACCCTATAAATAGCGTGGTCATCAACAGTCAAGATGACAGCAACTCCACGGGTGACTCTGCCTACACGGCCTCCTCTGGCGGCGGCTGCTCAGTCCACAACCGCAGAGGATGTGCCCATCAGGGTGTAGGTGCCCATTGTTTCCTCATTCCCAAAGGATTCAGGCAGAACCAAAGAGCTGCTACCTCCTATGGAGTTTCTCCCAAGGCCAGTGAGGATGTCACTGACAATACTGATGGGGTCTCTGAGGAAATCCCTCCACATCTATACAAGCTCTGATGAAGACCACTCGCCCGAAGGCTACTACTCAGACCACGAGGTAGGCCTTGGCCCCATGTTCCAGGAGGTATTTCCACGGGGTGGGGAGCCTGATCTACCGTTTGCACCGTCCAGGCGTTTTAGCCTGGAGCCGTTGGGAGCTGCTCCTTTTGCGCCTCAGCCAGTGCGCAGGGACATGTTGCTTGACATTTGTTAGGACTGATTTTCTATACTCTGGCCTGGGGGACGGGTGTATGTACGGCCAACCTATATTGTGACTGGGACAACGCTGGGGAGTTGTGGCCAAACCAGTTAAAGGTAGCTAGGTGAGCGGTTTGGGGGTGTTTCAAGAGGTGGTGAGCTTGTAAGGGGTCCACAATTAGTACACACAGTGCAGCAGTCAAGGATAACACTTATAAAATCAGGTTTACTTATGGCCAAAACACACTGTGAAAAATTACTACTAACAGGTAATATTATCACACAATACTAAAAATTAGATACCAGTATACCATAACTGTTGTAGGGCAAAATGCATATCAAACCCCGAGTGCCAGAGGACGAGTTAAACTACCACACCATCATGTGTGAACAAGCAATGCCAAAACCAAAGTATTAGAAACGTTTTATAAAAGTTAGCAAACTTTAAAAGGGAGTTTAGGGTGCAGGTAAGTATCGCCATAACTCACCCCCTGTACTCTGATTCTTCATAAGACTTGGCAGGTCATTTGAAGAAGGTCTGAGGTCGCATTTTTCACTGTCCACCTCAGCCCTCGATCCACAGGGGTTGCAGTTTCGAGCAGCTTTCCGGTCGGTGTCTGCTGTTGCAAGGACTCTCACTGGTCGAATGCAGCAAATCTGGATGCAGGGCCCCTCTCAGGAATGGATGCAGGTAAGCAATTTCGGGCGACGGCCACCGATGCACAGTGACACAAAGGGACTCACTTGTTGCACTCAAACATTCCCTCCCATCTCTGGTCCTCTTGATGCTAGGACGAGAAATGTATTTTGTGGAGGAAAGTCTTGTAGAACAAGCTGAGGAGCCCCCAAGTTCCATCAGCAGCGCAGTAGCCCGAACTCGGAGCTGGTCAGACACAGGGCGGTCCCAGGGTACTTCTGAAGGCTCTTCTTCGCAGGACTCCGAGCTGACGCTGAGAATGGATGTTCTCTCCACTCCAAAGGCCGCAGCTCCTTCGCAGGACTGCTGGAAATCTTCTACAGCACAGGGTTCTACCAGGGCAGCAACAAATGTCACCAAGCCTTCTTCTGACAGGTCCACTGTCTGCTTGCAAGTCTTGTAGCTGGACAGGAGTCTTGGCTCCATTTGTTTCGTCCAGGATCTCTCCAGAGTGGGTGCAGAGGTCCTATTCTTATCCATAAAGCCAGGTAAGAGCAGCAGCCCCCACTAGCAAATGCCGGATCTGCCACACACAAGCCACCCCCCCCCCCCAGGTGTTGCAATCAGGACCACTGGCGGCAAAACTTGTTCATTCCACCCAGACTCACTGGCACCAGTATGTGGATCGGGAGATCGGGATCTGACAGTCCCAGCCCACTTCCTGTCAGCAAACACACACAGCCCTCCAGTAGCCCACCAAAAGCCTCTGCTTTTCCGGGCACTGGAAATCCATATAAGGATTGTCCTGGCCTTACAGGCCAGGAAGAACGCTAAAAGACAAGCTGACCAAAGGACAAGTGAAAAATCTTGTGGCATGGTCATGTTTGGCACTAGCCAAACATGGTAAAGGCCTTAAGGCTAACATGAAAAGTCTAAAAAAGTAACTGCTGCCACCCAGCTTGTCCATTTAGCACACCTAGAGTAATCAAAATTCATCTGAGTGTAAGTCTAGGGTAAAACAAAAAGTGTATCCCATTGTACTGCAGTGTAAGATGCATTGTCTAATGATAAAAGGTGATAGCAAGTGACTAAAAGTAGCAACAAGGTAACTAGACTAAGGGAAACACTGTTTCCCAGTATTGACAGCCTGAAGGGCATGTCAGTTTCCCCATAACAGATGAGCAAAAGACGGGGTAGTGAAGACTTCACTGCATTGTAAAAAGTATAGGTCAGGATCAAAAATAAAAGCATAAAGTTTGGGGGTCCATAGAAAGGTGTAGTAAAGAGTAATGTTTCCTGACACTCACCACTCCCAAACTAGGGACAAGGGGGAACTAATCCACCCCTGGATGGGTACTCTGTTCAAGTTGGTTATCCCACTTGGACATCCCATCAGCATTGCTATATTTGGGATCTGGCCTATGCCTAATAGTGAAGTTCAAGGCCTGCAGACTCATAATATCCACCTGAGCCACTTTGTACTCTCTCCCTTAATATCCACCAACAACTTCAAAGGCTCAGGGTGAGCATACACCGTGAAGTGTGTCAAATAGAGGTAGGACCTCAACTTCATTAGGCACCATATGATGGAAAAGCAAGTCTTCTCCACCTGGGGCCACCGGAGTTCTCCACTCCTAAACTGGTAGCTGATATGATATATAGGTTGTTCCTACCCTTTGTTATCAAGCTGTGAAAGTTTTCCAACTATCCCAGTGTCATAGGCATCTCTCTGAAAGGTCTCTTCGAATCAGGGTCCCTTAAACCAGGGGCCTGACCTAAGGATTCTTTCAGGCCAGTGAAGGCCTTCTCACACTTAAGGGTCCATAAGAATTTGTTAGGCCCCCTTGCAGTAATGAGGGCAGGCAGTGGGACAGCTATATTTCTATAGTCTGCGCTTTTCTCTTGCGTTTACCAGTAAGGCCCAGAAAGGTCCTCACTTGGACTTGGGTCTTGGGGGTTGCCCAGTTCTGTACATCAGGTACTTCACTGACAAAAGGTTGCATCTTGCCTCCACTTACACCAAAGTTATGCTGAAGGAAGGCCGATGGTTCTTGTTCAGTTTGACACTTGGTTGTCTCCCAGAACAAGTTGGCCTGATGAAGGTACCGACACCCAGTCTCTTGTGTTATTCTCAGCGCCTTCCAAGTGGGGGTTGAATCTGCCATGTCATGCAGACATGTATTGCTGAGATATTTCTTCCCATTCAGAACAGGGTCTAATCTCATTTGACAGGTGTCAGTTGCAGCCATTAATCGAAAAGTCAATACATTGAAGTAAGTATCTGAAAAGGCTGAAACTGCTGTCTACTCCTTAGCATAGACTGCCAGGGATATGTTTCCATACCTTGTAGAGAGATACAAAAAGGCTACTGTACTTTTCAGTACAGAGCTGATCCATCAGGTTGTGACCTCTTAGTGGTGAGTGTGCATCTGTCTTGGGGACAGAATACAGGGATTGTGTCCATACGGAATTCCAAACTGGCTGTACTTGTATGTTCCTCCATATCCTTAGAACTGGACTCTAGGCATTTATAGCTTTCAAACACCCCTTGTTCCAACACAGGATTGATCTCATACCAACTGTCAGAACCTCTTGTTTGGTCCGTACCACCACAATACCCACACTTGGTGGGTTTACCAAATCCATAATACAGTCCTGTTACACCAACCTTTCACCAGGGGTCTCGGTGACAACAAGGAGGGAGCTTGCCTCAGCAAAATCTCCAGCTCACCTTGCTGATGTGGGGTCAGGTGAGAAGACACTAGGTCATCCTCACTGATGCCATTGGAAGGACTGCTTTGGCACAGGGCAGGGGGACACAGATGTCTCTGGCGAATTTCTGTAACCATAAACAGGGCTCAACTCTATCTCTCAAGATAGAATCCTGCACATTATCCATAGGAAAGTTAATGGTAACCTTTCCAGGTTGACCAATGCCTACTGAATAGTTTACTTTACCAAGCTGTGAAACATGGCAGGGCCCTGGCCACTCACATGTGTTCAGGGATTTACACATTAAGTTTGACAGAAGGTCCAACCTCCTTCTCAGGGGCCCACTGAAGGGTCCAATCAAACTTGAGAGCTTTGACTAATCTATCCCTCAGGCCATCTTCCCGTGGATGATATTTCAGTGACAATTCACTGGTAACTTTAATCTGCTTCCACCGGGTCTGACCACTAATCAGCAGAGGAGCTACCTCCTGGGACTGTCTTTCAGTAAGGTGTCAATGACTGACTTGGTAGTCATTCTTTGTGGGGGTGGAACACAGACAAATGGCATTGGTATCTGCAATCACCAATAGTAACCTATTGCCTGAGGTCTTCAGAGTCAAAGGGCTAATCAAATTTGGCCTGACTCCTGGTAATAATGAGTTAACTCCTAAAAGTGGCTTCTGGAGTAACTGAATTACTGTCTCACACCTGTCAACCTGGTGACAGATACTGAGACTCCTATATTGGTTTTCTTCTGGGACCCCTAGCATGGGGCAGCAGGCATGTGTTGGACCACTCTGGTGGTATCCTGACACTGGTAAACCACAAGGGGAGGGTCACACATCAACTGCAGGAGGAAGGGCCTCACAACCTGAGAAACATCCAACCTCTCAAGGTTTTCTCTGGTGAGCTGTGTCGGCTTACCTTTCAGTAACCCACCTTCATGTTGGATTATTTGCTTTACTGGAGGGGAGTCTTCCCATTGGAATGATGCTTTTCTCCATAGGACTATCCAAGATGGTTTTCTTTTCTGTTGGCCCATATTTCCCTCTCCCTTAGGGATCTCCTATACCAGCATCCTAGATGTCTCAGGAGTCCTATAGGATCCAAGATTTTCTGGGGTCCCTCTTCTAAACTTGGAAAAGGGACTCTACCAACTACCTCAACAGATGTTGTAGGTGGGACAGGGGGAATATTCTCCTTCCCTCTGTTTGTAGCTCCTCTGGCCATGGACTTCCCCTTAGGCCTAGGCTTGCCTAATTCCGAGACCAAGAGTTTGAATGGTCTGGTGAGGGTATATCGGGACCTAAGTCTTGAAGACTGAGCTCACCCAGAACTCTTCTAGGAACCACTCCCCTAACATTGACATATGCCCTGACCATTACTCCGTTCACAGATCTAATGGCAGGTGCTACTGGAACATTGAACCTGTGGGTTTACCATGGAGGAAGCTACATCAGTATGACTGGGCCCAGTGTACTAACAGTAGAGGTACTTACACCTGCTACCTCAACACCTTCCTCAGAAAAATTGACTATGGGACAGAACTGGGATGGGAGAAGAAGCTCCAGCACTTCCATTTTCTAAAGAATCTAGTTTACCTTCATGCTCTTAACCTGTGGGGAAGGAATCTGAAGGGAAGGAACCCCCGGCAATCTCTTCTTCCTCATACTGAGAGAAGGCCAGACTTACACCTGGGGTCTCCCTTCTTGTGGTCACTGGCTTCGCAAGTGTAGCAAGTCCCACTGGGTCTTGACACATAGGGAGGTTTAGAGAAACCACTCTCATGCTTTGGAGGATTAGTCCCACTACCCTGACTCTTGTGACTAAAGCTTTTTAAACCTGTTGTGGGCCTTCTTGGACAAAGTTTTATCAGTACCCCACCCTCTTTTTCTTTCTGCTTCTTTCCCTCCGCCTACTTACCTGAAGCATGCTTGTCCTTATTGGAAACTATGTGAGACCCATAAGTCAGCAGCAATGGCGAACCTCTTCGGATTTAACTCCTTTGAGTCAGCCAAATGTTGCATATGCTCTAGGGGACAAGAGGCAAAAATCTGTTCAAGCATGACCAAATGAATCTTGCCCTTAAATGTGGTTACCTGATAACCCTCTACCCAGCCACACACGTTTTCTAAGGAATCTTTTCTCAAAAAAAGGTTCTAACCTGATTTAATCATTCAGTAAAACACACTGTTCATGAATACAGTATTGCACTAAACCCTAAGATAAGTCATACATTCTTTTTACTTATACTCTCTTAATCCCCTCAAGTATTGGGCAGGAGTCTTCCCAAACTTGAGGATTAGAGTTTGCTTAAGTTTAACAAAGCCTTGTCTCTCAGCCTTTGACCCTTTGACAAATCAATAATGGCACTACAGCCAGAATGAGGCAATCTACTGAGCAACCATACTATCCTATTTGCATCACTCACTCCTTGCACTTCACATGGATACTCAAAAGTAACAAACCAGTCAATTATATCTTTCTTCTCCTCATACACATTGAGCAGATCTTTTGAGAATCTTGGATGTAAAGAGGACCCAGAACCATCTCCAGATCCTTTGTAAGAACCTTGTGAAACCTGATGATCTGCCGTCCTGTCTCTCAATTCTTTCAAAGTCTAATCCAGCCATGTTAAACTTGAGCTCTTTTACTTTAAGCCTGAGCTTCTCCTATTTAAAGTAAAAAAATTGCCTCTGCATCTGAGGTTGCGACAGAATAAAGTTTAGAGGATTCACACCCCTTCTGCTCATCTTTAGTAGTTGCACTGACAGCAATTCCATTACTATTGCTGGTTACAGCCCCAGCTCCACTATCAGTACTATTAGTTAGGGGAGGTACACCCCTACTCTTTTCAAAATCTAGAATGTTTACAATTAGTTCAGCTTTAGTGCCAGAGACTGTTAGGCATCTGACACTACGCAACAATTTCAACTGATCCACCTTAGCAGAACTTAAAGTAGTGAAATTAATTGTTTCCATGTTATCAAATCTAGTAGGTGACTGTCAACTACAAGGCAATCAGATATCAGAGTGTACTGTGCAAGTGTTATCCAGACACTCCACCAGTGTACAACACTGAGGTACCCAATTCTGATCCTCACCCACTAAACACCTTAATGTTAAGTGGAGAGGGGTCATCCCACAGCTGTACTTCAATTTGATAGGACTGATTTTCTATACTCTGGCCTGGGGGGGACAGATACATGGACGGCCAATTTATATTGTGACTGGGACAACTCTGGGGAACTGTAGCCAAACCAGTTCAAGGTAGCTAGTCGAGTGGTCTAGGCTAAGTCTCAAGAGGTGGTGAGCTTGTAAGGGGTCCACAATGGATACACACAGTCCACACAGTATGTGGATTGGGACCAGACAGTCCCAGTCCACTTCCTGGCAGCAAACACATAGCCCCCCAGTAGCCTGCCAAAAGCCTCTGCTTTCCCAGGACTGGAAGTCCATATAAGGATTTTCCTGGCCTCACAGGCCAGGAAGAAGGCTAAAAGACAAGATGGCCGAAGGACAAGCAAAAAATCTTGTATCATGGCCATATTTGGCCACTAGCCACAGTTAGTAGCCAAACGTGGTAAGGCTAAAATGAAAAGTCCCAAAAGTAGGAAAAAGTAACTGCTGCCACCATTTAGCACACCTAGTATAACCAAAAATCCTCTGAGTGTAAGTCTAGGGTGAAACAAAAAAGTGTACTCCATTTTACTGCATTGTAAGAGGCATTGTACAATGATAAAAAGTGATAAGTTACTAAATGTAGCAACACGGTAACTAGACAAGGGGCGGGGACACTGTTTCCCAGTACTGCCAGCCCGAAGGACATGTCAGTTTCCCCATAACAGATGAGCAAAAGACAGGGTAGTGGAGCTTAATACTTCACTGCATTGTAAAAGGTATAGGTCAGGATCAAAAATAAAAGCAAAACGTTTGGGGGTCCATAGAAATGGAAGGAAAGGTGCAGTAAAGAGGAATCATTCCTAACAACATTCTCGCGGCCCTCCACACCTTGGTGTCAGAAATACAACAGAGGTTGCCAGCTGCCCGCTCCTTGGCCCTGTCTGCAGCCCTTCTAGACCGCTGGCTAGGAGTGCTCCCAGGCCAAGTCTGCCAAGACCAAGCTGCCTACCTAGCCCTTCATGGCCGCAGCGCCAGCCAGCAGTTCCGCGGCCGACAGCGCCCCAAGGCCTTTAATTCTGGTGGTGAAGCCGCCATGCACTGACACAGGTTCTGACACACTACAGCATCACATACGAATGTTTGACTGTTCCGGCTGACGGGGAGCCACTAGGTGCCGATGAGCCCGCAAGGGCATCACCACCAAACAAGGTTGACTCTTTCCATTCCATGATCTCGAGGGCATCTGCGGTCCAGTTTGGTGCCCGCGAGGAGGAAGGATTGGGTAGCCCTGTACATCTAAGAGTAAGGAACAAGTTACTTACCTGTAACTCCCGTTTGAATGGATTGTGTCCTCACGTATTCGTCATCTTTGATATTCGATATCCAGCTTCTGCTGATTTGGAATTTATTTTTTGGCAGAGGGCGCTGTGTGTCGATGCAGTCGACTTGATGGCCCTCGAGGGCCTCCGTCGCGAGGATGATGTCATCGAAGGTATGTATAGCACCGCAGCACCCATTGGCTTCAGTTCCGTTTTTCAGCGAATTCTATCACTTCGAGAAATACAGCCGCTTCTTTACTATCGTACGTGAGTATGTTTTCTTCGTCGACCCCGACTACCCTGAATACCGGGTTCAAGAAGTGTCGGTATTGTGAATCGAAAATGTCGTTGAACGATCCACATCGTACGTCTATGGTGTCTCAGGGTGGAGCATAAGACCTGGGCTTGCTCTAAGTGCCAGTCAATGATCGGAAAGGCTTCGAAGGAGCAAAAGGGGAAATTGGCGGTAGGTTGAAACTCCAAATCATCTACCCTGACCAAAAAAACCTTTGACCGAGTCGAGAAGCGACTCTCCCCGGAGGAAGAAAGTTAAAAGGTCGAGATCGAGGAGTGGCTCCCACCACTTCTCATCCTTGTCGAAGAAGTCCAAAAAGAGGTACCATAGGTCCCCTTCGACTTAATCGGCGGACACCTCCCCTGAGAGTGTCTTGCCACACAAAAAAATACTCCTGCTGAATAGGAAGCTTTTAGAGCATAAACACAAAAAATATTTGAAAAGCAGAAACCCACGGCAAGCCATGCTTCTACCACGCCTTCCAAAGAAGCCAGTAAGGAAAGGGATCGACCTAAAAACTGCGCTTTCTCGACTCCGGGATGAAGGCCTGATCCTCACTGAGAGCCATTGAGGCCTCGATGCGATGACGTATCATCACAGGATCCGTCGAGCCGAAAACATAAGCACAGGTCGGGGTCATCGACGCCGGCTGCGCCTTCGACGCCAGCCAAGCCCTCGACATCGTAGTCACCTTCAACGCCACTGGCATAGGACTCACCTGTGCCATCAATATCAGCTGCGACATCGGCGTTGAATGCCCCATCAAAACCTATGGCGCCATCGAAAAAGGTTTTGACTGCTCCTCCAGCGTCAAATCCACTATTTATCAAACCCTTCATGCCTGAAAAAACGTATGTGCCTTTACCAAGGAAGGACTATTTTAAGTCCCTTACCTCAATATATGAGAATGTACCCTCAGACAATGATGCACCCTTTGATCTCCAATTTGGTACGCCAAATGTGCCTGTAATTTCTGAGGAATCAGGGTTGAAAGACTTTTATGATAATCTGCAGATGGCCAGTGGGGTGGACACCTCACCTGAGCTAGAGTTTGGAAGACCAGAGGCTGGGGAGCATGCCGATGTGTCACATAGACAGCTTATGTCCAAGGTAGTGGAATATATGGTGTGGAGTAAGCCATTTGAGCAGGATGATCCGATGGACATCCTGGATAAGGGTCCTCAGTCAGATCCTAGATTACCTTTCCACATTGCTCTCCAAAAAAGGGTGGCAGCGAATTGGGAGATGCCAGAAACCAATCTGGCTGTGAATAAAAATGTGACCAAGAAATACCGCCCTTCCAGTAGTGACCCCGACCACCTTTCAATACACCCCACCCCAGAGAATCTGGAGGTACAGGCAGCTACCGGAACTTCTAAGCAAGCAGCTAACCCTACTATCCCTCCTGATGAGGGATGACAAGAGTAGATGGATGGGCAAGGAAGGTATTTTCTGCAGGGAGTATGGCGCTCAAATCGGCCAACTCCACATGGCACTTGCAAAATTTACATTCACTCTATGGGACTGCATTTCCATGGCTGCAGAGCACATTCCTAAGGGGGATGAAAGAGACGGGTTCTTAGCCATAATTGGAGACGGCAAAGAAGCCATGTGTGAGTCTTTCAGTCAGGTCTGGATTGTGCTGACAGCATCAGCAGAGCCATGGCTACTAGCACCGTTAGGCAGATTTACGTAGTTGAGGAATTCTGGTTTTGCACCGGACATGCAATGCAGACTCCTCAACATGCCCTTTGACGGGTGTCACCTTTTTGGCAAGAAAGCTGACAAAAGCCTTGAGAAGTTGCAGACCTCTAAGGCGGCAGCCAAATCTTTAGGTGCCTCAGCCTTTTCGCCCTAGTGGACAGACTTGGAGGGGTAGATCTTTTCGCTACTACTCAGTTGGAAGAGCGAGAGGAATGGCTGGTCAAAGAGACCAAAGAAAGTTCCCTCGTGGTGGACGAGGGAGAGGTCGTAGCTAGCTAAAGCGGGGGCATTTTTACCAGCTGCCACTGCATCAGCTGCTTCAAAACCTCTGAGGTCTTGAGTCACAACTCGCCAGTGGAAGCAGACTGTCTCAGCATCTAGAAGAATGGCTAGACATTACTTCGGATGCTTGGGCATTGGAAACCATAGCCCACAGGTACTGCCTTCCTTTCATACAGAGGCCTTGGAGCAATCAACCGTGCAGCCAGTCTTTGAGGATTCCAGATCCGCTCCTTGTGCAGGAAATCTTAACCCTGCTAGAGAAAGGCGCTTTAGAGCAGGTGCATGTAGCGGAGAGGAACAAGGGATGGTATTCCCCATATTTCCTAATACCCAAAAAGGACCGAGGACTGAGACCCATCTTGGACTTGAGATACCTGGATGCTTATCTTCATGTGCCAATCGATCTCAAGCATAGAGGTTCGCAGTTAGTGGTCCTCATTATCCATTTCGAGTTCTGCTATTCGGGCTGGCCTCGTACCGAGGGTTTTCACCAAACTGATGGCTGTGGTGGCAACGAGTTTCAGGGAAGGGGGGGGGGGGGGTTTCAAGTCTACCCCTACCTGGACGATTGGCTTATCAGGGCACGTTCTCCGGAACAAGTCTTGGATCATCTCAACGTCACCTGCCACTCTCTTCACAGACTGGGCTTCTCCCTCAATTGCAAGAAGACCCATATGATACCTTCTCAAAAGCTCCAGTTCATTTGAGCTGTTCTGGATACATCCTTGGGAAAGAGCTTGCCACCCGATGTGAGGACTCAAGACATTCTACAGGTGGTCACCAAATTTGAAAGTGCCCAGCGTCTCCCGGCCTTTGGTTATTTAAGGTTGCTCGACCTCATGGCATCCTGCATCTTTCTGGTGCCAGAGGCCCACCAGAGAATGAGATCCCTTCAATGGGCTCTCACAACTCAATGGTCTCAGTTATCAGGAAAGATGTTGGACCTACTTCAGGTTCCAAAAGTGGTTGCACAGGATCTTCTGTGGTGGGCTTGCGAGGACAATATTCTGAAGGGAGAACCCTTTTGGCAAACATGGGCGGCAAACTGACACCTCACTGGGGAGCCCACACCAACGATCTGACAGCGGTCGTTGGTCTCCATCGGAGTCCAAACTACATATCAATCTTTTGGAGCTGAGGGCAATCGGACTAGCGCTGAAAGCCTTCCTATCCTCTGTGCGGGGAAAGAATGTCCTAATAATGACAGAACACAGTGGCCATGCAATACCTCACCAAAGAGCAGGTGTAGGGTCACTTCTCCAGCATTGGATCTTTCATGGATTCACATGCTTAGAATATTCCCCGTCGTCAGACTGGGACCCCTCGGTACACATAGCCTTTCCTATAGGAAAACTTTCGACACTTTTGTGTCCTATCTACGTCCTTTTAGGACCCGCCTACGCATGCTCCGTAGGCCGTCCCAGTATAAGAGGCCCGCCCCCGCGGCTCCCCTTCAGATTTCAACCGTCTCCAAAGTAGTGGGATCTCCTTGTGTTGTCTTACTATTTTGTACTAGGTTGCCTTATTGGAATCCTCTGTATCAGGAAAAGCGCTGTTCCGTCCATGCGCGACGTGCCGCTTAAAAAAGGTTTACGAGGGGGACGGACATATGGATTGTATATATTGCCTCCACCCTCACCATTTGGCGGATGCCTGCGATATATGCAAGGGTTTTTCTCAAAAAACCCTCAAAGACCAGAACAGACGCCTGGTGGCATGGCTGAATGAGGGTGCGGGGGCATACCCCCCCTCGGAGGTAGGCTCCACACAGTCGGCGAAAGCATCACGCCGCGCGGCCTCGTCGGAACCACTGGCGAAGAAATCTAGACCGTCGGAAAAAGAGTCGTCTGGAACTCACTCCACTACAGACTCCTCGTCAAAGAAATCATCCTCATCAAAAAAGCATGAGAAGGAAAGGAAATCCTCCTCTGGCGATCATCACAGATCGACCACGAGTCGAGAGTCGAGTAAAAGCGGGCACAGTGTGGAGAAGGCGGGACCGCCAAAACCACCTGCGAAGCAGTCGACGACAGCGATCCAGTCACCGGCCGCCTTCCCGCCGCTGGCGCAAGGGGCATCCACCGTCCCGTCGACAATGGCGTCGACGAGAGCCTTGTCGACAGGGGTCCTACAGGAGGCCTGGAGGCCTGAAGTCTTCGACCCTACCCCCCCAGAGGCTTTGCTACAAGAACAAGCTATGTTGCTGTCCTCGGAGGACGAGAGCGAGAGAGTGGCTGGCCCAGCAGACCTAGGGCTACGAGCGGCCGACAAGTCGTCGACGAGGGCATCCGTTACACCGGTATCTGCCCCTCTCCTCAATCGGTTTTGTCGTTGGATATACTGTCCTCGCTTCAGTCCTTGCTACGGTCGTTGGACCAGCGACTTCCCCAGGCAAGCCTGCCAGTGTCACCCGTCGACGAGCCGGGCCCGTCCCGTCATCCGCCGCACCCACGCACGCCAATCTCAACACTGGCGCAGGAGGAAGGTGAGCTACCAGATTCGGAGTCTGACAGGGGAGCCATGTCGGAGGTCTCTTTATCCCCCTCCAGGGATCCTGCCTGGGAGTCAGAGACAGAGTTAGAAAACCCCAGAAGCCCAGCTCACCCGTCCCCTCCGGACGACATTGCGTCATTCCACTCGATGATGGAGAAGGCATGCAAAGAATTTGGTCTGTCCCAGGAAGAACAGAAAAAGGACTGTTTTTTGTTCGACCACATGGGCAAGAGAAGGAGGTCGGTGTTCTCGATACCGATACTTGACCATGTATGGAAAGAGGGGTTGCAGACAATGAGACACCCATTCTCAGAACCAGCAGTGAAAGGACGCCTAGAAAAAAAGTTTAAGGCTCCAGAGTCTACCCCCAAGTGTTTATCCTCCCAACCAACACCAGACTCGGTGGTGTTGGCGGCGGCAGCGAGGAAGGCAAAGGCACAGCACAAGTGCACGACTAACACTGTGCAGAGAGGCAATGCAGCTCTGGTACTGGGCCGTTCAAGAAGGAATCACTCTATCTGCAGTTCACCTATCTGGAGAGGAGAATGCGGCCATGGACGCTCTGAGCGGGCAGAGCAGTCTCCTACGAGTGGGAACTAGCTCCGGAAGTCCTTCAAGAGATCTTCACCCTTTGGGGAACCCCTCCAGTGGATCTGTTCGCGACCAGTGTCAACCGGAAGTGTGAACAGTACTGCTCCAGGGAATTTCCCCCAAGAGGGGCTCTAGAGGACGCGTCCTTAATGGACTGGGAGTTTCCACTCCTGTACGAGATTCCTCCAGTCCCTGTCATTCCTCACGTGATCAGGAGGGTTAAAAAAGCTCAGGAAACACATGATCCTAATTGCCCTGGATTGGACCAGGAGGACATGGTACTCGGACCTTCTGGACATGTCCATCTGTCCTCCAATACGTCTTCTGCTAAGAAAGGACCTTCTCTCGCGAGAGGAGGTCCTCCAATACGTCTTCTGCTGAGAGAGGACCTTCTCTCGCGAGAGGAGGGTCAGGTTCTCCATCTAGAGGTCAAAACACCCAGCCTTCACGCATGGTTTCTGGGAGGCTGAGATAAAAGGATTGGGACCTCCCGGATGACGTAATGGACATTTTGCTTTCAAATTCTGCAACTGGTGCAGAGACAAAAATGTAGACCCTTTTTTTTCTGTGTAAAACACCAGAGGTGTTAGCCTTTCTACTAGCCTTTGCCAATCTGGGGCTCCAAGTTGGAACTATTAAGAGCTATTTGGCAGCACTAAACATCTTTGTGCGCTCGTCTGAAGAATGTTCATATTTCAAGATTCCACTGGTGACACTATTTCTAAAGGGGTTCACCAATGTGTTCCCCATCTCCTTTCCAGGTTCCAATTTGGGACCTTAATATGCTACTAAAATGTCTAATGTGTGCACCCTTTGAACCTTTACACTTATCTCCATTAAGGTTGTTAACCTTTAAATCCATTCTCTTGGTAGCTCGAACTTCAGCCCGTAGAGTGAGTGAATTACAGGCACTTTCATCCAAGGCACCCTTTACTATCTTCCATAAGGATAAGGTTGTTTGGTGGGTTAAGCCTTCATTCTTACCCAAAATCATCTCTGATTTTCACGTAGGGCAGAATATTGTTTCATCTTCTTTCTATCCCCCACCTCATCCTGGTAAGGAAGAGGAGAAATTACACAGGTTGGACCCACGTAGAGCTCTGAGCTTTTGTGTCTAATCTGTCAAAACTTTGCATTGATGATCAGCTTTTCATTGGCTATACAGGCCACAGACTGGGTCAGGCTGTTACGCAACAGACATTATCCAGGTGGATTATTCTATCAATTTCGGAATGTTACAGATTGGCAGGCAAGGGTCCTCCTGAAGGATTAAGAGCCCATTCCACCAGGGGCATGGCTACCTCTACAGACCTACAAAGGGGTGTAACGATAAAGAGTATTTGTGAGGCAGCAATGTGGTCTACTATTCACACGTTCACAAAACATTACTGCCTGGAGTCTTCTCTCGGTTAGGATGGGAACTTTGGAAAAAAAAGTCCTGCATTCGGTTCATGAAAACCTTTAGAAAGCAAAAATTCTTACTCCCTCCACCAGATCTAATACTGCTTTGGGAGTCTCTCTATCAAAGATGAGGAATACGTGAGAGGACACAATCCAGTCAAAGAACAAGTTACTTACCCTTGGGAACGTCCTTTCGACTGGATGTTCCTCCCCATGTATTCATCGCCCTCCCAACCTCCCCCACACTAAAATTTCCCATGCTATTACAGCTTTCGCTCCTTCATAGTTAGTACGGTCATTTAGATTTCATAGTAGTATTGCTGGAAGTACGGTCATTCCCGTGGTTGTGCAGGTATTTCTCCTGTAAGAAAAACCCAAACTGAAGCAAACGGGCGCTGCGCGTGCTATATATGTCTTCGATGATGATGACCAGCTCGGGACGCAGGCTCTCGAGGGACATCGAGTCGACTGCATCGACGCACAGCGCCCTCTGCCGAACAAAAATTCAGAAGCTGCTGAAGCTGGATATCGAATATCAAAGTTGAGGAATACGTGGGAGGAACATCCAGTCGAAAGAACGTTACCAGGGGCAAGTAACTAACTTGTTCTTCTACAGCATGGGTCTGGCATGGATTCACATGCAAACCCTCCCTCCTTCCCCTCTGTGGCTCTTCTTGGCTCATAATGCCACTTTACATGCTCTACTAAATCTGAAATAATATGTTTAAATAGGTATAAAGAATCCCTATTAACATGACTATCTTTGCGGCACATGATTGTGGAGGCTCGACACAGGCTTTGTGGCAGCAAAGGTTCTCGCCCGGCAGACTTTCTTCCTTCTCTCAGTCCACGACTCAGCTGAGGAGACTTCTATGATGGAATGGAGTCTCTGTATGTCCAGACAGATGCCCATAAATTTGCAGCCTGCACTGCACTTGATGAGACAATGCACCAAAGCCGTGTCAGTGGTCCCAGGGTGTTAGGCAAGATTGTGTGCAGTATCCTTTGAAAGACTATAGCAACCTTGACCTCCTGGCAATAGGAACCCAACCTTTGGTATAAGTCTGTACTACAGAGGATGGTAGTGTGGCTCAGCAGCCAGGCTTATCTCAAGAGGGGTCAATGTGTGCAGTAGGGTTGTAAGAGTTTCACAGTGTCAGTTATTCAAATACAGACTCATTAATTAAACAATTATTAATTTATTTCACAGTCAGTTATATAAGCCTTCTTCAGAAGGGAGCAAACACATGTAACAATTATAATACACTTCAAAACACACTCTTAGTTTCTCTAAATCAGATAATACCCATTGGGGATGACACACACTTCCTACACTCTCAGGTGACTTAAATAGCTAGGACACTGTGGACATTGATTTATCACTGGTACATTTAGACAAATACTGAGTTTGGTGAAAAAGTTAGATATGGGAATCAAACAACAGTTAACAAATGATTCATAAACAGGTGAGTACTTTTAAAACCTTCCAATGTCAAGTAAATGCAATCCTTTCCTGGGGGAATTGTAAAGGCACAGAGTCAAAGGCAAGAAGAGTCCCTCAGGGAGCCAGTAAAGCCAATGTTAGTTGAACAAAGTCTAGGGGAGCTGAAGATCTTCTTTGCAGGTAAGTAAAAGTACTGCACAATGTTTTTAGAAAAGTTCGTAGAAATACGATTCACTTGAAGGGCAAGGCACTGCGAGGCTTGTGAGGGGCAAAGCTGTAAGCAACTCTGCTTCTCAACTGAGAGCAAGTAAGGCTACAAAACAAGAGGTAAGTTCTTAGACTTTACAGTACCTTTGGTTAGAAGAAATGGTTCCGGCTGGCTTCTGTTCCTGTACAGCACTGCAGATCCTGGTGTTCCTGGGCCTCAGTCATAGGGACAAGAGGGAGGATGTCTGGGGACTCCTGCACTGCAATGGGAAGATCAGCAGCAGCAATGGCAAACTTCAATTCACCAGCATTACGTGTTTTCAGCTCCTCGCGCCTGACAGCAAATAGCAACACTGCGGTTCTTGGATAACACTTCGGTCTTTCCTCGCATCTGGGGTCCAGCACTCTGTTGAGGTGGCTCAGGCTTGGTTAATACTGCTTCAGGGAAGTCCGGAGGATCTTCCTGGTGCTCGGGTCCGACGTAAAAGCGATCCACTCGATTTGGTGTTCCTCTCCCTGGCACTTTGGTTCCAGCAGCAGTGGAAGTACAGCCAGCACTGAGAGGATGTCCAAACGAGTTGATTGGTCCCACCAACTCAAGGGGAGAAGTCGTCCTTGCAGGGCTTCTCTAGTCGAAACGAATTCAGAGCTTCAGCACAGCAGCAGGGCTTCACTGAGCAAACCAACAGGCCACGAGTTCAAGTTCTTCTTTGGATTCCTTCGTCCAGTTGTCGACTGTCTTCCAAGCCAAACAGTCTTGCCTTTTTTGCAGGTTTCTTCCATTCATTCCAGCCTAGCTGTCAAACACACAGCGTGGTGGCTGTCCTTGCCAGACAGCCAGCCTGCCAATCACCTTTGGGTGCATTCCTGTAACCAAGGGGATTAAGCATAGGGAGTTTCGGGCACCTCCCTCTCTTCCTGTCCCTGCCAGACCTACTGGAGCCCTTCACTCCTGAATCCCGCCAAATTCAAAACAAACAAGAGGACCAAACCTGGTTTGGTGCGCAGAGTAAATCTCAAGAAGGACCTTTCTGACAAGAAAAAGAATACCGGGGCCATTTTGACAAAATGGGCACCCATGGGTGCCTTATTGTGGTTGCGAATGCAGCCCGCAGTAAAAATCAATGGTAGTAAAAAGTAAATGACTGCCACCAGCCATTAATTGAAGAAAGGGTAACATAAAAACGGTACATGAGAAACTAGAGAAAGTGGATACTAAGTAACCCCTCCAGCACTCTATTGTAAGATAGTGTGTGCTAGAAAGTTACAAAATGTAAGTAAAGTCAATTTCATGTCACTGCTCTTGGAAATGGTAGTTTACCAGGAGAAAGTATTCAAACCTTTGGGAAATCTTAAGACTTCCCTGTGCCACTGCACTGAAGGTGCTGTGTGTCACAAATGCAAAGATGATGCCTATGGAGTTTGTCAGACTCCTAAGTCAAAAGAAACAGTGTATAAATCACAGAAAAAATACATGAGAGAGTGGGGGAAAAGGTCTCGCTCTCTCCAGGTTAGAAATGAAAAGCCCTAAAGTCCAGCAAAAGAGCTGGGGGTCTCTAAGGTAGAGAGGAATTGACACATTTCTGACAATTCTCCCTAACACAGGTTATTTCGGTATTGCAGACCTGGAAAGTCGCAGCACTTTGTGGGATGGCTCAAGCTGTGGCTGGTCTCAAGACTGCTTAGGCCCACCATTCCAAGAGAGGTCATAGTCTGGTCTGGATCTTCCCTGTTGGACAAAAGAGCGGGCTGGAGCAGCAGCAGCCACTCAGTCGGCTTTGGCTATCGCTGAAGGTAGCTGCAGATTTCCTCTTTATTCTTCAAAATTGTTCTTCCAGTGGTCGACGCTGGCTTCAGCATCAAGACCCTCGTATTTTGTGCAGGAACCCAGCCAATCGGCATGCATGCTACAGTCACACTTTGGGACAGCCAGACACCCAGTCAGAACTGAATCCAAGCAGAGACACTGAAGGACGAAGGACAAAGACCTGAGGAGTTTCCTGACCTCCCACTTTCCTGTCCTCCCAGACACAGTGGCGCCTTCGGTAGGCTTCCCTATGGCAGCCTGACGAAGACCAAGGAATGAGCGGAACTACTCCCACCCGGGTCTGCAAAAGAAGTCTCAAGAAAGGACAAGCCATTGTGAGGTGGTGAAAAAAGAAGACGGGCACCCTTTTTGAACAAGGGTGCCCCATGTGTCCCTTACACAGCTGCGAATACAGCCTGCGATGTACGTTTCACGAAGATCGGTAGAAAATCATCCACTGCCATCAGCTACTCTGTAACTAGAAAGTTTAAGTTACAGAAGAAGTGAGAAAAGGGATACAATGTGTTCCCCCTCAGCACTCCACATTTGGTAGTGTGGGCTGATATCACAAAAGAAAAGCAAAAGTAGGATGAAAAGAAATACCCTTGTCCTTGGTAATGTTTTTCAAAAGGGCAGCTCAAGGAACTCCCAGCAACACTGCACAGAAAGTGCTTGGTGCTGCAATAATAAATTGCAGATGCCTTAAATGTTCGAGGAAAGCATGACTCCAAAAAGATGCAACCAAAACGGTTGGAAAAAGGTTTCCAAAGCTAGAGTAAGAGACTGAGTCTGGAAAAGGTTCCCACTCACTCAGGAGAACTGGTAAAAACAAATCCAGGAGTCAAGCAAAAAATGCTGGTGGACTCAAAGGTGGGGAGAATTACACCCAAAAAGGAAATTCTACCTAAGACCCCTGGTTGATAATGGCTCAGTTGCGTCTCCACATTGGGGTAAAACCTTTGTGACATTGCCCAAAGTGATATTGCCTGACTGCAATAGTTGCTCTCTGGACTTCCTGTTGTTTTTGATAGCACACACTACAAGTGTACTTGCTTCCTGGCTTTTCCGCTGAGATATTGTCTAATACTTGATCCCTAAAGTCCCTTATGACACTAGAACACCTCTTTGATTCCTGCTGCCTGGCATTTTCACTGTGATATTACCAGACAGTTGACAAACCAAGGCACCACAAGGGTTGTTACAACTGGTGAACTAAACTACACTGCACCAAATCTAATCCGTTCCTAGTAACCAACTTAACCTCGAGGCACTCAGAAGACAATCAACAGGCACCCTATGCCCTACAAGATACAGGCAGCCTGCTTGCACCAACTCTCCCTGTACACCAATTTCACGAACCAATTCCTAGCTCAGAAAGACAGCCGGACAAGAAAGAACCTCAAAGGTGCAAAGTACCTGCTAAGACAGCCAAACAGCCCAACCAACTGCTTCATGGAATGTAAATACTCTGGTAAACCTCATGCAAAACCTCTTAAAAGGAGAGATCCTTTCTTACAAAATCTCAGCCAAAATCACTGTTTTGAGATACTACTTGTCCTACAAAACCTCACAACCGACTAACCGGAGAAGTCACACCTCCACTGAGAGAGAAGTAGCAAACACCACTAACAAATGATCAAAGAACAAGAAGAGAAGCAACCCGCTTAAACACACCTTTTATCACCCAAGACTGGTGCGACAACACAGTACTAAATCACAAATTCACAAGCATCCCGTAAGCTATATCGACCATATATGCAACCTACTGGACCCCCTCAATGAAGTCTCGGAAGCAGCAAAGGCCCATACTCGTCGCTCAAACCAACATCACAAAGAACAAGAGGAACCAATGGACTAATTCACTAATACACGATATGGCCAAGGACATGAGCAACAATATCATCTGCAATGCACCCCTCCGCCCACCCACAATCGACCACAGGACAAATGCTTTTCAGCGATCTCCACAGAAAACTTTATTAAACTAGTGAAGGAAAGCAACAAAGCTGGCTCCCCAACAGAGCCTTGCGTACCAGACATCTACAGGAACATCTTCAGCAGAGAATCACCTTCACAATATTTCCACAAACTCATGAACCCTTTGCTGGAAGCAGGAATCTTTCCGGGGAGTTTCAAATCTGCCTACATTAAACCTCTTCTCAAAGATCCCACGGGAAGCATAGACTACCCCACAAATAACTGGACAATATCAAGCATCCCTTAGTCACCAAACTGCTGAAAACCTACATATAAAGACAAATCCTTACACACATGAAAACCAACTACACACTGGGCCAAACGCAAGTTTGTTTCAGGCCTAAGAGAGACTGTGCACTATTCGCCATCTGGTATGACCCAAAACTGAACACCTCCACCCTGATAATATTAGACCTTGCAGTGACTTTTGACAGTCGACCATGCAATGTTCATCAAAGGAATAACTGAAATTAGGATATGCAACATTGAGCTACAATAGATGAAATCCTGGCTCCCTGTTTTCACCTCATCGCGCATATGTGCATGTTGATCATCTCATGAAACTCAATCGAGAAGGATGTTCATGCTACAGCTGCACATATGATACTAAAATAATCTACAACATAACCACCAGCAAGGACATAAACCCAAACCCTTGTGAATTGCCCCTCGCAAGTTAACCCATGGATGCGCAACAACCTTAAACTCAACTCGGGTAAAACTGAAATCATGATTACGCCTCACCACCCATGTTACCACCTACACCCTGGTTATCGGAAATGGGAACCAAACCAGAACCCTCTTAAGTGGTAAAAATTCTCGGAATTCTGACAGCGATCGAACTCTGGGACCCCAAGTTAACTCTATAGTAAAGAAGTTTCTTCCACCTACTTTCTATCAATGAAATCTTGCCCTTTCTAACTTTTCCACACAGAGCCCTTGCGATTATTTTACTTGTCATGTTAAGAATCAAGGGTGCCAACAGCACCTACCTTGGCATGTCTGACTACCTCACCAAAAAAATACAGTGGATTCAGAAACCAGCATCAAGACTCAGCAGGTGAGAACACAGGCCAGCAAGAAGATTTCTTCACTGACTGCCAGTCAAGAAAATGATCTGTAAAACACTCTCCATTGTTCGCAGAGCAATTTACGGCCAACAGACCAAAAGCCTCAATCTGCAGACCAAATACAACCCTGAGATCTACCAATGGCATAATCCTTGAATCCAAAAGTTCTTTGTAAAAAAAATATGGTGCATCAGCTTTTCCCAGCATCGCATGAACATTCTGGAACTCCCTCCCTAAAGGAATACATACAATAGAGGAACACTTGACCCTGCTGAAAAGCAGTTCAAACATAGCTCTTTAACATATCAAGCTAAAACGACAAGCTATGGGCCATTGTTGAAGAGAAGCAAGCATTGTTGACCATAGTACCATAGCACAATGGCTTTGATTACATGAAGCTACCTGCGTGACTGTGATCTAGCCCCCCTGTGCCCCCAAACAAGCTTGCATAAATCCTCCTACGCAGGCGCCCGTGCAGGTACACACTCAACCAGCCTGTCAGGAGCACTTTTTCGATAAGTTCCTAACATGCGGTCGCCACAAATGGGAAGCATTCTTAAGGGTATCGTACAGGACATGATCCCTCCCATGCCGCAAACGCTCCATTACAGCCACAAGCTCCAAGCGGAAACACATCACTCCCGCAACCGATGCCTGCATTGCCTCCGCCTCCAGCTGTCACTCTGCTGCCTGGTAGCACACCAGCAGACCCCACAGACCCTTCAGACACTGGGAACAAGCAGGACACAGACCAAGAAGAGTTATTCACGCCTTCTTCTGCGAGAGTGTTCCACAACAGGATTGCTGGACTGGCAGAGTACCTGGGCATTCCCCGCAGAAGGAACAGCCCAAAGCAGGCGTGTTGGCAGAAGTCCTCACCTTCCGTGCAGACGCTAGATCCGGTATACCTCTGCAGAAGGATGTGGAGACCCTTGCTAAAAAGGAATGGACCAACCCACACTCCACACAACCAGTCAAAAAGAAGCTGGATGGGAAGTATAGGCAAGTGGAGGGCGATTCACTAGTCTTGTCAGTGCACCATCAGCCCCTATCATCAGTTATAGCGGCTGCCTCTATCTATGCCAAACTCCAGGCATCTTCAACCAATGCATCCACATCGGTGCTGTTGGGCAAGGAGGAGAAGGTCCTAGAGGCCTATGGCAAAAAGGTGTTCTCGAACACTGGTCTTCACCTCAGGCAGGCCGATGCCATCCTGGTGGCAGAGAATCAAAAGCTATGGCTGGAAATCGCCGACTTCCCCCGGACCTGCCACCTCACTAACAAGCCTCATTTAGGGCTGGCTTGGCAAAAGCCAAAATAGTGGCGCAAGACATTGAGGGCCACCGTTGCACACATTGATACGGCAGGTAGAGCAATATGTATGGCAACGGACATGAGGCGAACAAACTGGCTTAGAACCATCAGATTTAATCCTGATGTCCAACAAATAATTCTGGATCTCCCATTTGAAGAGGGTGACTTGTTTCATTCCACCACAGGCGAAGAGCTGGATAAAAAGAAAAGCAGCGCCCAGACCACCAAATCACTGGTCATTCTTACAAAGCCAGCGGTCAAGAGCTTTGGGCAGGGGGCAGGCTCGATCAGACAGGGGTCGAACGTTTGGTGGCTTCCGAGGTTTTCAGATCGACAGAACCAGGCAACCAGACTGGTTTCCCTGTTGGCATCGGCGGAGGAAACATAAGTCATCACATAAGGGGTTCTTTCAGTCCCTCTCCCGGATCATGGGACTGCACTTTGAAGACAAAGAGCTACCGTTTGGCCTCAACTCGGCACCAATGGTTTTCACAAGGCTTATGAACGCGGTGGCCACTATGCTCAGGGCAGAAGGCCACCACGTTTATCCATACCTCGAATACTGCCTTGTCAGAGCAGTCACCAGAGCAGGCCAGGAACACAACCTCCAAACTAATGAACACACTATATGACACAGGCTTCTCAATCAACTGCCAGAAGTCACATCTACAGCCGACACAGACCCTTGTGTTCTTGGGACTCTTGTGGGATATTCAGAAAAAGTAGCTGCAATCAGGGTGGCGACAGGTTACTTCCTCAGCAGAACTGTAACCATGGCCGTATTGGCACCTGTTGGGGATAATGTCCTTGTGTCCCCTGGTGGTACCTCACACCAGGCTAAAATTGAGGAGGCTGCAGCTACATTTTTCAGCCTCATGGAGCCCAGAAACTGGAGCTCAATCAGCACCAGTTACCATACCAGCTCATCTCCTCCAGGCTCTTGGGTGGTGGAGGCAAGACATGGCAGGCAAACTGTTCAGGCAGCCAAAGCCAGAACATACCATTACCACAGACTCTTCCCTCCAGGGATGGGGAGTCCCTCTGGGCAGCTGCATGGTGCTTGGGCTCTGGTCCAAAAGGAACAGCAGAATCATATCAACTGGGCAGAGTTTATGGCCATCTGGCTAGCACTCAAGGCTTTCCTTCCTATGGTCAAGGACAGTTCTGATGTATTCAAACAGACAACTCACTTGCATGTACTACCTCGACAAATTCTGCTGCAGGTTTTTCGGTAACAATACGGGAGGTTCTGGGTAGTCTACCTACAAATTGTTGAAGAAGGGGGTGCACAAAAGGGGTGGTTCTCATGCCTTTGATCTAGCGATCCAGGGCTGTAAGAACTGCACAGAGAAGTGAGGAGGTTAAAGAAGGCCTCTCTGGTTGGCTACACGGAGGAAGTAAGTAGGTTAAGCCAGGATTACAGAAATTGGATGAAGGGGAGGCAGTTTGTGTTGTACATCAATGACGCTGAAAAGATGTTGGCTTGTATGTCGGGGAACACCACATGTAGATTCTGGCAGTTAATTAAACCACAAGGTAGAGACTGCTTTCTGTACACATATATATGTATATATATGATAATAAAGTTTACCCAAAACTTGGTCTGCTGCCACTATAAATTTGATTTTCAAAGGTGAGGATAGGTCGTCTCCTCTATTTTACAGGCCTATATCAGTCTTGGACGGCTCAAACAACATTTTTGCAAAAATTATCCTTAAAGAGCTGCAACAATGGGCGCGCAAATCTAATTCCCTTGATATTTATCAGTCCGGGTTCCGACAGGGTATGGGTACAGCACTAAATAGTTTTGTGCTAGATTTACTTGCACAGCAAGCCAAAGCCCAATCTAGAACCATTTTTTTGGCCTTTCTGGACATCAGCAAGCCATTTGATCATGTAAACAGGGCCTTGCTTTAGAAAAAGTTATTTGAACAGAGTTGTCCACCCCCGTTGGTGGGGATACTTGAGGCATTGCACACAGGTACAAGAATCAGGGTGAGGTTGGATGCCTTTGGAGGGTATTCAGCATGGATTGAGACAAATGGGGGTCTCCGCCAGGGGTGTGTGCCTGCCCCTTTTCTTTTTTGTTTCTATTTATGGGGTCTATCGGGCCACTTGAAAAAGTTAGACTAAATCCACCAAGGCTGGGAGCTCAGGTGATATAATACTGTACGCAGGTGACATTGTAATTTGTGATTTGACCGCTACAGGCCTACAAAGAGCCCTGGTTGCAGTAGAATCGTTTTTGGACAGTTTGGATTTTTCACTAAATACAGTGAAATCAAAGGTTTTGTTAAAAGGTGGTAGGAAGAAATGTAAAATATCTCCCTGGAAGTTAAAAACTGGTAGCCTTGAGGTGGTCAGCAAGTTCACATACTAAGGTTTGCCAGTTTATTTATTTTTTTAACTTTTTTAAAACACATTTTATTAGTTCATTACAAACTTTTAAAATATTTCCAAATCATTTTCAACATTTCTTCATATAAAATCAATATAAAAATACAATCTTATTCAAACTCTATCTCTTAGTGTGTCTATTATTTTCAGAGCATATCGTGCTGGTTAGACACTCAGATCTTGCCAATTAGTCTCTTTTCTAGGTCTTCAAGATATTAGAGAAAATGTTAGTTGCTTATTTCCTTCATTCATCCGACTCCACAAATCTCCACTTAGCGATGTTCTGACTAACTTCACCTTCCCCAAGTGGACAGTTCTTAAGTCTCTTAAATTAGCACAATATAAAATGTTTCAATGTTTCATTTGTCATTCCACAAAATCTACATAGCTCGTCCTCTACAATTCCTCTCTTTCTGAGATTTACCACTTCCTTTGTTTGAAATAGGTTCAATCGGAATATCATGAATAGTTTCCTTTTGTTGTTACAAGGAAATAGTTCCAGGTATTTAGGCAAGGTGTTTAGAGCTCTTGCTTCAGGCGGTGCTTGACTCCTACGCCTGTGCTTAGATCTTTGTTCTGATGTTTCACACCAGTCTCGTTTATGATCATTTTGATTGTCCTGAACTTGCAGTGGACCTCAAGGCCAATTTCTTGAGAGCACTTGTTAAATTATGCCTATTTGATGCTAATTTCAGGAGATTTTCAAATCTTCCAGTTGTAAAACTGTATAAACAGCAAATGGTGCCGAAATTGATATACAGAGCCCATACAAGTAGTATACAAACGGATTGGCCAAAATTGGAAGGGTTAATCTGGCGAGGGCTTCCTCGGTTACCTCCGTCAGTCCCACTAGTGGGGATACTTTATGAACTAGGTCAGCTTCCCATTCAGACTGATTGTCTGGAGGAAGCTGCAGTTGTTTGCAAGAATGCTGTGCCCACCGGCTGCGTCAATCTGAGTGTTTGCACGCTGTATGGAAGAAAGGCTCATGCATGGTTTTGAAAGACTGGGCTTTTGATTGTTTGAAAACACTGCAAGCAATAGGTGTATCTCTGGAAGAACTGGGACGGACTCAGTTAAAACTGTCCAGATATGTGTGGGCAAACTAAAGAGAATGTCTACTGCAAGATCAATGTTTTGGTGATCATTCCGTTTGGACAAGTAAAAACTTTAATGCTGTTCCTCCTTATTTGAAAAAGTATCCCACAAGGAACTTTAGGCTTCAAATTCTAAGACTGAGGCTAAAGTTTGGGCTAACGCAAGAAATCCTGGGACGACGGAAGAATATCCCACGGGAGAAGAGACTTTTTCGCCAATGTCACAAGCATATAGAGACTCTAAAGCATTTGTGTTCAGTGCCCCAGTGTATGGACTCTGCCGACTCAAACTTTAGCTAGGAATTTTATCCCTACAGACAAGAATTGTGGAGGCGGATCATAAACTGTAATGAATTGCGGCGATCTATTCGTATTTTAGAGTTTTTAAAGGCCTGTGCAGTGGATTTTTAGTTCATGATGTTGACTGTGCGATTGTTTAATATTTTTTTAGTGTTTTATTTTATACAAGTGTAAATTGTGATGAATTGTTAAGATTGCTGTTTGTTTTCGTTTTGCGTTAAAAGTAAAATTTGTACTGCAAGACAGAATAAAATAAATAAACTACCTCGACAAACGGGGGGCACCAGGTTCCCTCCCCTGTGCAGGCTTGCAATCAGCATATGAAAGTGGGCTATCACGCAGAACATCTGGATTTCGGCAGTTGATCTCCCGGGATAGTCCAACCTAGAGGCAGACAGACTCAGCAGGCTGGGCTCTGACAATTACGAGTGGCAGTTGAACAAGAAGGTACTTCTGGACATCTTCAGCAGGTGGGGGGTCACCTTCACCTAGACCTGTTCACGATGGAGCGCAACCGGACTTGTCAGCAGTTTGCGTCCTGGGGGTGTCAGGGCCAAGGCTCAATGGGGACACTCTGCAGATACAGTGGGACGGAATGTGGGCTGATGCATTCCCTCCAACCTCTCTCCTTCACAAGGTCATCAGCAAAATCAGACAAACTGACCATCTGCGACTCATACTGATAGCGCCACAGTGGCCAGCTAGGCCTTGGTACTCTGACCTCCTGCAAATGTCAGATAAACCTACGGTTCCCCTTCCTGTTGGTATGGAATCCCTCCTGATGCTGCAAGGGGTAACGGTTGTTAATCCCTCCCGAGAGAGGTTAGCCCTAGCAGCCTGCTCCCTGAGCAAATCACGCTAAAGCACCTCAATTTGTCTCAAGACAATCTGAAAATCATTCAGGGCGCTAGAAGCAATGCTACGTGCAAGCAATACAAAGCAAATGGACTAGATTCTGCTTATTGGCCAGGAAGGCAGGAGTAAATTCCCTATCATGCTCTCTAGATCAGGTGTTGTCATTCTCAGCGCACCTCGCTAAGGCAGGGTTCCAGGTGGATACATGTCGGACTTACCTGGCAGCCATCAGCGCCTACAGAAATTCAGACAGGAATTTCTCGAATTCCAACCCATTGGTGAAAAGACATCTAGTGTGGCTCACAAGGATGTACCCACCCGTGAGGCGCCCACACCTGGTCTGGGACCTCAAAGTCCTCGGCACACTTGCGCATAAGCCTTTCGAGCCCATTGCGGCCATAGATATCAAACTAGTCACAATAAAGATGGCAAGCCTAGTGGGCCTCATACTTGCAGAATTAGCGAGATCTAGGCTCTATTAGCTACAGAGCCTTGCATAGCATTTAATCGAGACAAAGTAGTGCTGCACACTCCTCCTACCTTTCTCACAAAGGTGGTCTCATCGTTCCACCTTAACAAGGAGATAGTGCTCCCGATCTTCTTTCCCAATCCCATGAATGAGACCGAAAAGCTCCTTTGACTGTCTTGATGTCAGGAGAGCATTGAAATTCTACCTAGATAGGACCAGGGATTTTCGCAAGTCCTACGCCCTGTTTGCCATCTTTGGCAGGGCAAAACCGGGCAGACCAGCTTCAATAGCTAGATGGATGGTCGCGGCCCTTTAAGAAGCTCATAAGGTGCAGCGAAAGGAGTTTCCAAAACTCATGCACGCTCACTGTCAGGGCCAAGGCAGCAGCAGTTGCTTACCAGAGACACGTACCATGGCAAGCCATTAGCAGGGCGGCAACATGAGCCTCCATCATCCTTCTGCAAGCATTACTGCTTGGATGCCAGTGCGTGGGCTGACGCAGCCTTTGGCCAAGCCGTGCTGTGAAATCTCTGCTTAAACTTAAAGCGCTCCTCCCCAGGGCTTCAATCTGTGGTAATCGCCCATACAGGATGGAGGAAAGAGGATGTACGTAGGAGTAATTACATGTTACTCACCAGAGTGACTAATGTACTTAGTCCATAGTCCTCTTTTCTCCATACATCCCACCCCCCAAGAATAGCAACGTCCATAGGCAGTTTAATACAGCCGACGCATCAAAAGGGACCAAGGTGGGGCACCGGTGGGCGTGGTCAAGGGAGCGCATGCTCTCAGGGCCACACCACTGCGTGCAACTAAATTTAAAGTGAAAGACAATTTTGTTTCTGGTGAAAAGGGTTCTGTTCCCGTCCCTAGCGAGTGACGCCCCATACACGGTGGAGGAAAGGGGACTATTGACTAGGAATATGTTAGTCACTCCGGTGAGTAACATGTAAATTCTGCACATATATTGCCAAGCAAAATCCTCAAGACCATGCAGACAAACCTTGTACATTTTAAGCTCTTTTGATGGGTCTACAAATCCAAGGTTTTCTGCCTCTGGATGTCGTTAAATGCAGCACATATGTTGGTACTGCTTTTAAATGGAGTTAATCTAGCAATTTCTGTTTATCTCCCTTGAGTGGGCATCTTGCAAGCTAGTGAACGTTTTCTGGCCAAGCTATTCCTGTAACCAGAGATCTCTGGAAACAGACACATGGGACTTTTGGAAATGGGCCCTTCATATATGGGCCCTTCATAAAAAGGACCATGCTGTAGATGTGCAAAGGTATTTTGATTGGAGAAATGTAGTGAAGGAAATGTACCTGCTATATTAAATTCCTGTTTCTATGTGGGATGAAGTATCAAGCTGAAATTTGGGAATGCTGAAGTTATTCGGTGGACGTTGGCTTTTGTTGTTTTAGTCCCTTCCATCACAGCTCAAGGCTGTGGGAAGGTTAGTTTTACATATTGATCTTTTGTTTATTTACAGGGACCGAAAGAAAAAGAAATTTGTGGGCAAGACTGGACACGACGACAGGAAGAAGATAAAGACTGAGAGTGGACGATTAATCAGTAGCTCATACAAAAAGAACATGTATCCTTTCAGTTTTATGTGATGTTTTTTACCATGAGATGCCTGGCATTTATAGTGAGCTTTTTGATTGGGTCAATGAGATGCTTTTTTCTCTTTCTGAACTATACTTGTAGTAATTAGTAAATGAGTATGCATGTGAAAGGGGTATTGTTTGAGGGCCACCGGTGGCAGTGATAGAGGGGGCATTGGGTAAAAGGTACAGACAGCAATGATTTGTCAGTGTAAGTGATCTGTGGCACAGAGCCAGCAGTAGTGCAAATGCTGGCTGGTATTGAGCATTGATGAAGTGTACAGATAATATTTGGGATGTGAGAAAGGCAAGGCATTGGGTGACGTATGCTAGTGCATGCGTTTGAGGAGGAGACTCTGAGATGCACAGTTGGATGTTGACGCTCATTTTTTAAATTTTATTTATAGAGCCTACATCTAGTGAGGAAAGGTTGAAGTGGATTCTTGCTGAGGATTGTGTGTCTCTCTACTAGTAATATTTAGCATATGCAGGCACAGGGTGCAATATGAGGGCATGCATTCAGTGCAGGAGCTTGTGGTGGCTCTACTCCACTGTTTCCTTCCTTCATTCTGCACCAGCTACGAGGACTGGAAAAAGAAATACAAGATTGATGATCGGGACTCTGAGGAGGAGGAGATGCGAAGCAAGGCTGGAGGAGGACGACGGAGGGGAAGAGGTAATGTGCTTCTGCCAAAGGTTAGGGTCATGGCAAAGCAAAAACTGCCATACAGATGTCACACCCTTGTTTTGGAAGGGGCATTTATAATTTATCCACAGCCCAGCATGTTTTTTTTGTTGTTAATCTCCATATTCAACTCCATCCTCATAATGCTGTTTCCCTCTGTGCACTCAAGCTAGTGATTGACATTGCCCTCACTGTGCTTTTCCCCACGTGTTCTTTTTGGCTGTTTGCTTCTCCTCATTGTATAATCTTTATTCTGCTCTTTCACTGAATAGATTTAAGTACATAATCTGTTTCCTTACCTTTTTTTGTTTCCTCCTAGGAGCGAAACGTCAAAATTCCACAGCGAGGATACCTAGCTCTCAGCGTAAGCCACGTTCTGAGCTGAAGAGCAAGCAGCAGATCCTGAAGGAGAGGAAGGCCCAGGAAAAACAGCGCTTTTTGCAGAGTGGCGGGATGAAGCGGCTCAAGGCAAACAATCGGCCTAAAATGCAGGATGGCCGTCGAAACACCTTTGGAAGTGGGCGAGGACGTGGTGCGCCTGGCAAAAGGGGTGGAGGACGACACAAGTAGGGCCTCCCACCCTTACCTAGAACTAGAAGTTGCGACATCTCAGAACCCAGATGAGGCCAGCGTGCTTGTCTGGCAGTCCCACCAAGGAGAACGGTAGATATGCCTTTTTACATGGATGGAGGACAAGCAGGGCAGACACCGGGACATCGTATAGGGGCTTCCCAATGTTACAACACTTTCTTTCCATCAAGTGCCAGCACCCCTTGTTCAAGAACCTTAGTGCTGCAGACAATTCAGACGATTTGTTGATTAAATTAAATATTTTGGCCACAAGATGCTCATGTTTGTAACCAAAGACACTGCTGCCGTGAATAAAATGGTGCACAGCATGGCTATGCACAATTCTACTTTTGTATGATACACAGATGCTTTTGTGCTCTGTCTCCAAGCAGAGCAGTACAGCTGGAGAGGGCTAGGTTCTCCTCTGTGTTTTCGCAAGCTGAGGAGAAAGCTATTAGAATCTAGTATTATGTGGTCTACTCTGCAGTGTACTCTTGGATAAAACATTTAATGACAGACTAAATCCTTTACTGGCAACCATAATTGTGTACAATAAAGTCTGAAAAATGGCTTTATTGGCTCTTAAACATTTCCTTTGCTGACAGTCATCATATAGCCATTTTCATAGCTCTCCTGGCAACACTCATGATTGTCCCCATTCTTTCAAATGTCTTTGAAATGTCGATGGTTCCACAATTACTGGAGCATCTCATTAATTCTACTTACTAGCTTCTAACCTTGTCACCGGTTGGTGGACTTGCTTGTTGAGCCTTGGTTGAAGCGATATCAGCACACTGGCCTTCCTAGATCTATCTGCTCCGTGTGACACTGTAAATTATGTTATTTCTTCATTGCACTTAAGGGAAAGTCACAGGATTGTCTGAGCATGCACTCCACTAGTTAGTCTAGTTAGTCTTTAAACCTCTGATTCTGTTTTGGTGGGCCCTTTATAGCGGAAAGTAAGGATACAAATGCTGGGTCCCTTATAAAGTACTACTCAAGTATTTTGTTTGCTTTGTATCATTGTTGCTTCATGCAGATGACATTATCTTCACAGTACACTGGAGAGTTGCACGCCCTGACATTATACTAAATGGATCGATCGAATAATTTGATGAAAAAACACTTGCTGAATTTAAGTACAGATAAAATAGAGGTGACATTCTATATTCTATGGGAACTTTCTAGACCAGTTCCTTAATGCACATGTTTGATAGTGATTTTAAAACATGCGGTTCTGTAGTAGTAATGGCTGTTTTTAGCACTCATATTACATGTATGGTGTTGGACAAGGCTGGTAGAATGTCTGCCTGTCGCTGTTTTTCTACAACTGAGACCACATACCAAAGGATATTTCAATGACGTTTATGAAATGGATATGAAACGTGTCGGGATGGTGGCAAAATACAACACAGAAGGTGCCTGCATGATGGTCGCAACTGTCGGGGTGTAACGTGAGGTAGGGGCCAGCGAGGTTCTCAATACAGGGTCCAAAAGATTAGGAAATACCACTCTTATACCAAACAGGCACTTAGTTAAGTGCTCAGTGTTTCAAAGGTCAACAAATTCAAAGGGCTGGTGCAGATCAAACATTCTGATGTGCCAACACAAAAAGTCCACAGTCTTTCTTTTCTTTCTTTCATTAGTTAACAAAACTTTAACAAATCTATAAAAAAGTAAATGAAATTAAAACAAATACACACTCATACCATTTCATTCTCATAAGCAAATATCGTTGCATATACAAAATAATTTTGCTACCCATTTATAAATAATTTCATCTAACATACCTTGCTGCATTCTTGTTGGCAAGTGTGAGAAACTGGTTGTAGAACTACACTACCCAATATCCTTAGTACCTCATTTATTGATTCCTCAGGTGCTTCAGCGCTGACGCTTCAGCACCAAGCCGGTCTTCGCTGGTCCTCGACGTGACT
Source organism: Ambystoma mexicanum (assembly GCF_040938575.1). Taxonomy (NCBI): domain Eukaryota; kingdom Metazoa; phylum Chordata; class Amphibia; order Caudata; family Ambystomatidae; genus Ambystoma; species Ambystoma mexicanum. The sequence continues at coordinate 1,268,331,897 of NC_090932.1, forward strand.
CGGTGGTGAGGCGCTTTACTAGTGGTTGCCCTCTCCTGATCATATACTATCGATCACTACAGTAAGTTTTGGATTATTGGTTTTCTCAGGAACAAGCCTTTATCTTTGCCGACACGCCGCCTGGATTGTTTGGCATTAATTGACAGACTCAAATGAACCATTCTTGATAGCCCCTTGGCTAACCCAGGAGAGAAAGGAGTCCCAGGAGGACCCGCCCCACAATTCCTCTACATAAAGAGCTGGGTCATATACCTAGTAGGAATATCTGACACAGGAAGTAACCTCGGTAGGAAGGGGGCCATATCAAATACACTTAAGATCGCCCTACTTAACACTCGCTCTCTGGTAAAACATGCACAAGATTTACACAACTACATCGTGCACAGTAAAGCAGACCTATTCTGTGTGACAGAGACCTGCATCCAAGACACTAGTGGACCCTCCATTTTGTTGGCCCCTCCCACCCCCCACATTACACATTCTACAGTGTGGATTGTCTTGATGGTGCGAGGGTGCAGTAGCCATCATTTCCACATCCAATCTAGGTTTATTTCCTGCTACCATTTTCTGCAGAGGATGTGAAATCCTACATCTCAAAATGACTCCTTCCCCTCACAACTCTGTTATTATTGTATTGATTTATCATTCTCCCCCCTCACCCCCTGTAATATGCCAGACTTCTATGTGGAATTCATCGGTCTACTCAATAACCTTATCAGCCCAAATGTGTCAACTTTATTTTTGGGTGACCTCAACCACTGGAAAGGAGATGCACATGATAAGGAGGCAGTAAACCTAGAACCAGCATTAACGGATAGCGACCATGAAATCAATAATACTGACCCCACTATAGGGTAATTCGCACATTCTGGACTGGCTGGTCACCAGGAAACTTAAATTAAATGATGATGTTACCTACCCTTGCATCTGGTTGGATCACTCCATCTGCTTTATCCTGCACCTTCCAGCTCCTCTCACAAGGCCCACCAACATGCTGAAATCAGTTACAGGTCAAAATTTCAAAAAGGTGAGCTCTTCCGACATCCAGCTGAGTCTTGAATCTATCATGGCTAACTCCGTGCTGACCGACTAGGTAGATAGCTAGATGAACTAATTTACTAACCCATTCACCAAAGTGCTCGACAACATTGCCCCTGTTCTAACGAAAATTGTTAGAGATTATCCTAGACATCATAGTTGGCATACACCAGAGTTGGAAGCTATAAAAAAGAAAAAAAGGGCGCTGGAACTAACATGGATTAAACATCCCTCCAACACCATCTGCTGGAGTGGAAGAAATGGGAAAAATCCTAAAAAGCAATTGTGGATACGAAATAAAATGTCTTCAATTCACAAATAGAACAATCCTCCAGTTCAACCGGAAAATGATTTTGAATCTTAAAATCCCTGGAAAAACCAAAAGCTTCAGAGCTTCCACTTAGTTACGGATCAAGACTTTGCCCGGATAGCGTCAGCTTTCGAAGAGAGACTCAAGGGCAAGGGATAAAATCATACCAACACAGGGCTGAGCCATCACCTTAGGAGCTTCCACCAAATTGGTAGAGGATGGCATATCCGCTCCTGGTTTCTCGTTTTCCCCAATCTCTCTTGCAGATGTAACCATCATCCTCCTGTCCTCTTAATGTTCTGCCCTCCAAACTCATCCTGGAACATTGAGCTTTGGTTGTACCCTTCCTCACACAGTTAGTCAGTGCTGCCTTTACAGACGAACAGGTCCCTTTAGAACTCAAGAAAGTTACCATTACACACATCCCCAAGAAACTGAATTTGGATCAAACTGACCCCAGTAATCTTAGGCCAATTACGAACAGCCAATTCTTACTGAAGATCCTGGACAACGCAGCCACGATTCAGCTACAAGCTTCTATGGAATCCAACAACAATCTCGATAGCCAGCAATCTGGCTTGCGCCCCGCCTATAGCAAAGAAACCGCTCTTGTGGATCTCCAATCCCATATGCTAAATATTGCAGATGCAGGGAACGCTGGGATGTTGATCCTGTTGGATCTGTCAGCAGCGTTCGACCTAGTTGACCACTAGCGTCTGCTCGAGTGCTTACGACAGCAAGGGGCTTTTTCTTTGAAAGCGATCAATCAGGTCAAGTCTTTTTTGTCCAACTGTGAGTCCAACATTCAGCGGTGGCAGCTGCATCTCCTTTTCCTTCAATCAAATATGGCGTTCCCCAAGGAGCATCGATATCGCCTCTCCTTTTGCGCTGTCATTTTTAAAATGCCTATTCTAGGTGGAAAGTTGTTGCAATCTTCCAAATAGTGTACCATGTCTGATCAATATAGGTTGAAAAGACAGGGGGTGAGCATGCACCCCTGTCTCAGTCCTATATTTGTACTTTACAGGAAGGCACAGTTTACCATAGTTGTCAAGTCGGACCTGGATTCTTGTCCCCTTATGAAGGTCTACCAAGTGTAGACCACCCAGACACCCCAACCATGGAGTTTATTACATAGTCTGTCCCTGTCAACTCTTGTTCGAATGCACTGGCCAAGTCAATACAAGCCATATGCAGTGGAGGGGGAGAGTATTTCAGTAGGGCTTTTTCCTTGAATAGCTTTATAATGAGACCATTTAACGAAGTACCACAGTTCTTCTGGAAGCCTCTTTGGTGTTTAATGGGCTTACCAATGCCATTTGCCCAAGATGTTAGGCCTTCCAATAACAGACTGGCAAATAGCTTGGAGGAGAAAGCTAGTATTGAAATCAATCTATAGTTTCCCCGGCTCCTCACATCGCCCGCACCCCAGCCCCCTGTAAGCTTTCCTCCAGGAATCAGGTATGTTGCCTTTTTGACACAACTGATGTAAATACCTGTACCAGTATGACTGGCCAGAGTTGGCTATTAGACTTGTAGACCAGGTTTGGTACCCCATCAGGCTGACTGCTGTAGATGCTTTTGATCTTTTAATTTACAGTTCAAGATCATCCTAGTCCTAGGTACAGATCCACATAAACAGCAAATCTGTTTTAAAAGTATAACTGGTTTCTTTTTTTAAATTAAATTGACCCCTCCTAAATTAATTCCAAACCCCTGCTGAGCTTACTTTGGCTCAGGCTTCTTCGCACCTTTGGTTAGCCCCATCCAGGTTGTTAATTGCAGACAAAAACGTTGCTGTGTTTAAACTTCATAATGTGTTTCAACATTTATTGGGCAGCATCATTGGCCAACTTCATCCTATAGAACTTCATCCAGTTTCTGTAATGTTTTAGTCTAATTTCTTTTTCTCTAGAGGCTGTACATGCAATTGTTCTCTGGTCATAGCGTATTCCCCGCCTTAGGGCACATTTCCTCTCATGTATTGTTTGGTCAAAGCCCATTCTGCCGGTGAACCCATCAAGTTTTATTTGTCTCGTCTCTTTCAGTATACTGTCACGAAATTCTCCCAAGAGTTTTTTCCTGAATCTACACTTTCACTTTGTTGTCGGAATTACCCCGTACTGACAACAAATAGTTGTTCAATTTACGCATTATCAGTCTCAACCAGCTAATTCTATTCCTATGAGCATTTACTTCCAAGTTTACCAAGCCGGAGCTTGACTTGACTCTGTATGATTCTAGGGAAAAGGAAGCACAGAGGTAAGCGTGGTTACTGACCAAGCCCTGGTATGGTCAGACTGACCCTCGGTACATTTTCAGAAAGTCTATGGTGGATTTCTTAGTCCCCTCCTTCATGTAGTGTTGCCAGAATAATTTCCATTAGCATGTTTCCATTAGCTTGGGCAAACCCCAAGTAGACATAGGTCATGCCTATATCATCCCCTTTCCTTAGTCGGCTGATATTTTACTAACATTCCCAGGTTTCCTTTCTGTAGTCTTTTTCCTGCCCATCCTTTCCCTCATTGGTTATTCCCTTAAGGGGTTTATTTACCACAAGGCAATTCAAGTCGCCCATATATTCCAATATTTGTTGATATCCTCGCCTTTCCTTCCTATTTTGCCAGAATAATCTGACTGTCAGGAGATCTTTATAGTCAATAGACCACTTCTACACAGTTGGGCAAAAGGAGTTTCTAAATCCAAACAGGAGTCCCCCACATGGGCGACAGTGGCCCCCTTAACAGCCTCTCTTTAGAACATTATGTAGCCATCCAAATTTGGGGTCTCAGTTAACCAGACCTCTTGGAGTGCCACTATATCGAACTTTGAAAGGCAAGGAGCATCTTTTACTGGATTTATGAAACTATTGGATCCCTGGCTATTCCAGGACAGACGTGTGGCTGTCTGAGTTACCACCTAAAGTAAAGATGAAGTCTTCCCTATGGAGAGGAGCAAGGGCAGAGGCCAACCAAGACCATCTTCCGAACATTCTTTTAATCTTTCCAGACCAGGACCCATCTTTACCAGTATGTCCATGTTATGACTTATAGTGCAGTGAATTGGGACCTTCATGTTGGTCATGTACTGTTGAAAGGAGGGCCCCCAGAGACGCAGCAGCCCGCCCCAAAGAACCTTCATGGGGGGGGGGGGGTGATATTGTGACCCAACTTTAAAAAAGAACTAGCCTCACTTAGTAACAGATCATGAATAATTTGTTTTTTTACATGTAATAACACAATGTCCGTTTGATCCTTTCAGAGTAATTCAACACAGTAAATGTCCCGCCAACGAATTGGGAGTAAAGCAGAATTGTCCATGAAAAGTTTTAATACAAATGATCTGTTTGGGGCTAGTTTAACACTTATATTTTGGTAGAACAGACGGGACCAAAACAGGATATTCGTTTCTTTGCCACAAAAATTTGGCAGAGGGGCGTTATTGTGGGCGGTTTGCTGGTTCAAACATAGGTCTGGACCATCCTCTTTAATACGCTGCCTGGACCTTTCATATAACACACCACCGCCCTGACGGAGACTATTCATTACAAGCGAGTCAGTGAACCCAGCTATCGAAGACTGGGGTGGGGGGGGCACAGGACTTTTCAGAGCTTGTGTGTGCCAATTAATACCCACTCTCCCCTGATTTATTTGTGACTTTACAAGGGCATTTATCTTCTAAAGCACCTCCCACCTCAGTGTGTGCTAGTTCTGGACCTTTTACTGCACCGAGATGCCATTTTATTCCCACGCTTCCACCCATTCTGCCCCCTGAGTCTTTGTATTAGCTTAACGACAGGCACTTCTTCACTAATAGACAAGATATTCTGTCTGGATGTATCTGTTGCTGGTCGAGAGGCCTTCTCCCCGCTCGCCAGATCGACAAATCTAAGGTTCCACATCTGGTGGTCCTTCCTTTTTGTCGAAAACATCGATTTCCAGGTTATCCTTCGGTTCTCTGCTAACCCCAATGATTCGTCTAAGGAAGGGCAGAATCCAATATGATTTGGGCAATGTTTCATTTCCTTTCACACACTTTTTGTTGGATCTCGACACAGTAGTAGGACCAGGCACAGGTTTACCAGATGGCACTATCAGATCTGGTGAAATGGCCTGGTATTGATCCATGACGCGCATATCGGTAGTTGTGTCAACACACGACTGGTCTCTTCCTCCACTTGAGCCAGTTCCAGAACCAGTTTGATCTGTCCTTCTAGGTAAGGTAATTTTGGCCACGTCATCCAGATTCAAGTTCCTAAAGAACTTTCTGGAATATCACCTTTTTTTGGCTTTTGTTGTTGCTTTTTTACATGCATCTTTTTGGATTACTCCTCTGCTTTGTCACAAAGGGCTGCAGACGTTGGTGCACCTCCATTTCCTTTACTTCTCCAACCCCCTTGTGGGAAGGAAGCGAGAAGTCTGGGTCCCAGAAGCGATGCTGCCCGAGTACTATTGCTGAAGTCGGAACACCGTTTGAGGCAGGTTTATTACAAGGAGTTCCTTCTCCTGTGCACCTTTTTAGTCTGCATTGTAAATCAAATCATTGATGGAAACCTAGAGTGGGATAAAGATAGTATATCCTCACGAAGGATATTGCACAGTCTTAACAGTGTTTGCAGCGTTATGTGGATTGCCAGGTTTGAAGTGCTTGCCAAAGAGGCCCCCATTAGGGAGCTATTGAACATTGTTTTCTCCATCTGTCCCCACTATCGGTGGGATGTGAACATCATCCCAGATCTAGCAGGGCCAGATTCTTTGATGGTGATAATCTGCAGGATGTTAGTTTGTAAACAGGTTGGTAGAGCCTGAAAGACACTGAGATGTCACGACTGGAGCTGATAAAGCAATTCTTCTCGAAACTAAGGTAAAGGACAAGGAACAAGTTCTCCACTTCCCTGAGTGGACGGTCATTACTTGGTGTGGTACCCACACCCTTCTCCTTTACAGACTACACCTGATTGGCTTCTATCCCACCTGTTCTCCACTCCGATTGAGGATTTCCCATAGCCTTATCTGGCACTCTAACGTTTCTCACAGCTTTCCTTACTGCGATCCGCAGTCCATTTTGTGGGCTGCCACCAGACAGTCTCAGCAGGGAGATACTGGCTGGAGCAGTCAAGCGGGAAATGCGCCCGATACTGGATCTATTGCCATGTCTGGCCCTGTAGAACCGTTTTCAGGACCGCTGTGCGAGTTATAGTGTGGGGTTGGGGGGTGGGGGAAGTGGGCAAGATCAACCACGCCCAAAGGCAACACACTGCACACTACGCTTTGAACATGAAGCTTGGCAAGCACCACTTATCCAACAAAAACCTATGGCTTACCTTCGTGCCATAGTCTTTGGCGTCTACTCTGCTCTCCCCCTCCACAACTGCCTTCTGCAGTACTGCACTCTGCTTGGTCGGTGCTCCGTGCCTAGGATGGCTTTTTATCTCCATGCCGAAGTGTGTTGCTGCAAACGTCGGAATGCTACCTAAACCTCTTCAAACTATCACACTCAACAGTTAGAGTACCACGGGCATTCAATTCTGCCTACATCAAACCACTGCTCAAGGATACAACGGGTGATGTGGAAGACCTCTCAAACTACAGACTGATCTCAAACATTCCTTATCCAGCAAAATTATTAGAGACGTGTCTACGAACTAACACTGCAACACGTAGAAAATAACCAACAATTGGACCAAGCATAAGTAGGCTTCAGACCCATGACAGGGATGTAGACCGCACTTCTCTCTATATGGAATGAGCTAAAGAGAAATGGAGACTCCAAAACAAACTCGGCACTGATACTACTCAACCTCTCCGCTGCATTCGACACAGTCAACTATAACATCCTCATCAAGAGACTTGGTGAAATAGGGATCCCTGACACAGCGCTGCTCTGGATTCAATCTTTCTTGTCTGAAAGAACAAACAGTATGGGTAAAACAATTCAAATCCACACCTCGGAACACCACCTGTGGAGTACCACAAGGCTCTCTTCACTTCAACATCTATATATACATCTTCAAACAACTCTATCAATGGATGAACATTAACATCCTCAAAATGTATTTATTGCATTTATTATACGCCCAAACCCTGGGGTGTCACAGCGTAGTTGCAGACATCTTGTTATACATAGCATTAAAGTAGCCCAATGCTTAATACATATTGTTACTCTATATGGTTGAATTTGTTTAGTCCTAGTGCTGCTTGCAGAGCTTTATTTTGTAGCAATTGTAGCTTGGCTAGGTTGGTCTCTGAGGTGATAAGTAGTAGTACATTGCAATAGTCAAGCTTTGATAAGATGAGGGCACGGGCTAGTGTAGTTTTGAGGTGTAAGAAATTGGCGGCTAAGTGCAATCCGTTTTTTGATGTGTAGGACGCAGCAGATGAGGGCATTCACATGTTAAGACATAGTAAGGTTTGCATCTAGATGGACACCTAGGGTTTTAATCTGCTTTAAGACTGGAATAGATGTCCCATCAATGTTGATTGTGGAGTAGTCTGAATGGAGGGCATTGATTTTAGCTGGGGAGCCCACCATGAGTATCTGTCTTCATCATTGAGGCAAAGGCTGTTAGCCCTCCAATTTTGAATTATCGCATATATTTTGTTAATCATGATGGTATCCCGCTCATAGTCCCCGGTTATAGGGATTGGGATGTTGGTGGCATCAGCGAAATTCGTATAGATGACACCCATGGCGTCCCGAGCAGCGAATAACTTAGTATATGCGTTGTAGAGTGTGGGAGATAAGCAGGAGCCTTGTGGAACTCATATTGGCACTGGGATAGGATCTGCTGCTTCCTTGCCTATAGTGACTCATTAGGTACGCTCAGCGAGGAAGGATTTAACCCAAAGGGTGGCTTCCGATGAGAATTGAAAGTCATTTGTCAACATGGTGCATAGTTTGTCATAATCTACTAGATCAAATGCTGCTGACATGTCTAATAATAGAAGAATGCAGAGTTTGCCAGCATCTCTTAGAGTCCATCTGTATTTTAAGATCCAGAAGGGCTGTTTCCGTACTATGGTTCGGCCTAAATCCAGACTGACTGGATCCTAACAGTTGATTTTGATCGTGGTGGGATTGAATTTGTTTGTAGGCTATCTTATCGATGATTGTTAGCAAAAAGGGAACAGTTGTTATGGGGCGGTAATTAGTAGGGGCACCGTGTTAGTGCTGAACAAGGCATTGACAAAATTGGTGATGATGGGGGTGAGCGTGGGAGCACACAGTTTGACTAAGTGAGCTGGGAAACCATCTCCTCTACAGTTCGATGGTTTTAGCTTGGCAATAGTGTCTAGCACTTGGTTTTGGTCTACTGGAGAGAATTTGAATTGAGTGTTGGCGGTCTCACAGGACCATCAGGCATTGCTGGGTGTGTATTCTTGTGGGCTTTCTTTTGGCTGTAATTTTAGCTTGGAGTACTTGTATTTTGGATGCAAGGGCATTTTGTATAGTGGTACACCAGGCTTTAGAGGAATTAACTGGGGTGGAGGAGGGGATAGGGTTTTCCAGTTCCCCGAGAATTGTGAAGAGCTCTTTTGTGTTTGAGGATGCTTTATTAATACGCATATTGAGGGCATTAGCTTTGTGCGTTATGATAACTGCTTTATAGGTTTTGTTGGCTTCTACTAATGCTTTGGAAGAGTCAAGGGAAAGGGTCTTTTTATGGGTATGTCCCAGAGCTCTTTTATTACGTCTGAGTAGTACTAGTTGTTCATTGAACCAAAAACTGGTATGTTTGTCTGGACAATGTTTTTTAATTCTGAGAGGTGCTACGGAGTCGATGGATGTTTTTAGACTTTTGTGATAGAAGCCTGCAAGGTCAATTGGGTTGTCACTTGAAGCGGTATTGGAGGATAGGGCGTCCTTTAAAATAGGGGTGAGAATTTCATCTGTTAAGTTCTTCTTGTTTCTATAGTATCCAATGTGGTAGAGGTAGGGTAGAGTTTCTCATTGAAGTTTAATATGAATTTAATGAGGTTATGGTCTGTCCACTCGACTGCAGTGTTAGAGACAATTGATAAGGAGGAGTTTAGTGTTAATACCCAATCTAGTACTCTGCCTTTAGCATGGGTGGGTGTGTCAACTAGTTGGGTGAAGTTCATATCTTTAAGGGAGGTATGGAAATTATGAGCTTTGGTGTCTTGTTTATCATTGAAGCCTAAGTTGATGTCACCTAAAATGATGCATTTGTCGTTAGGTTTGAGGTGGGGGGGGGGGTGAGTAGGAGTGAGATATCCAGTTCCAGATGGTTGTTTTTCTTGGGTGCCCTATAAATGAGCAAGATGCTTGTTGTGGTTTTAGGATCTGTTGTAAATTTGGCAGAGAGTAATTCATAACCATCTAGGGGTCTAGAGGGCAGGATCTTGCAGACTGGACTTGGCTATTATGGATACGCCCCCTCCTTGTGTGTTGGGTCTATCAGATCTGAGGATACTGAATCCTGGTGGGATGGCCAGTGCTAGAAGAGGTCCTGAGGCTTGGTGCAGCCAGGTTTCGGTTACGAATAGCATATCTAGACTGTGGTCTAGAATAAGGTCATGGATCTCAATGGTGATCGTACATTGAGCAGTGTGCTGTTAATGTTGGTGGTAGGATCTGGGGGCTGACACTTTGGGTTGAATGTAGTTAAGAGGTCTGCGTTGAGCAGTTTGTATGGCGCAGGGACGTGTTGCCTTATTCAGTTGTGGTGTGGAGGGTGGACTTAATTTTATAGGAGTATTAATTTTGGGTGGCTCTTGCATAGAGATGAAGCGTGCGCAGCTTGGTGGAACTGGTGTTGTGAAGGTACATGCTCTGAGCCTTCTTAGACTGGTGTTGCCCAATATAGGGCGGGTGGTGAAATGGGCGGTCAGGGGTGGGGTTAGCTTAGTGCTTGGTATGGTGAGATCAGTGACCAAGTTAGGTGCGGTAGTGAAGTGTATTGGGGTAGCGGTAACCATGGTCCTGTGCGAGTAGCTATTGTTGATGGTGCTCTGGGTATTTTTACGGGTAGGGTTAGTCTGCAAAGGGGGAATGTTCGGTAGGAAAGAGATGGGGCAGGGAATGGTGTGGTGCCGCAAGCAGCCCATGTTGGCGCGCCCGTTACCCATGGCGGTAAAGTTGCCTCCTGAGCAGCGGATAGAGTCCCCCACTAAACGGAAAGGGGTCATATTTGGATGTGTGTTGCTATGCCCTAGTAGGTCTTTCCTATGGGCGAAAGCAGGCACGACATAATCAACCTGGACACGACGGAAATCATTATTACATCCAACAACCAAGGAAGTAACCAATAAATCCCATGGCCCACAGAACTGGGAACACCCCCCACACCAAAGTTGTCAAAAACCTTGAAATCCTAATGGCCAACCAGTTAACCCAAGAACCGCAAGTAAACTCGATAATTAAGAAATGCTTATTCTACACATGATAAAGATTCTACCATTCCTCTCTTTCGCGCACAAAACACTTGCCCCCATCCTGTCCAGGATAGACTACGCCAACAGCTTATACCTAGGAATGCGGACTACTTGCTGAGGAAACTACAACAAATAGACTTCTAAAACTCTCACAAAGGGACCACATCACACCAGCGCTAAGGATGCTACATTGGTGTCAGGGTCCGGCTTGACTGAATTCCACAGGAGCTGATGCTGGCCCCACAGACCCTCACCAAGAGTTCACCTCTCAACCCTAAAGTGAAAGCTGAGCTGAAAACCCCAGGAAAGGGAAAGGGGAATTTGGATAAAATAACAACGGAGACACTGCAGCCTTGCAACCTTCTGGTAGGCTCTGGTATCTGTAGTAACAAACACACTTGGTTACTTATACATCAGTGTAAACCTTTTTCTCTAAATTATTCTTTTTAAAACAACTCTAACTTCTTTACCTTGTATACCTCTGCTTAGAACTTAGAGGTTAATTGTCTGTAGAGAATATCTTGAAAACTTTTGTAATGTTTTGGTGTATGTTGTCACTAGCCATTCCAGTCTCTTTAATATTCTGAAGAAGATGGCTCTTGCAAACACCTTACAACCTTAGATATTCTTCTTTGACTTTAAGTTCACTTAACTCCATCAAATTTACATTTCCAAATACTCTTGAGAAATAGTTTTTCTTGTAGTATTGAATTCTCACTGCATTCATGCGATTAACACGTGAAATCACAAAACGTGAAAAAATTGTCCTTGCGCTAAAAATTACACGCGCACTTTAACAAATACACGCGCACGTGAAACACGCATTTTTAACAATTCACATGTACGTGAAACATGCGCACTTTAACAAATTCACTCCCACGTGAAACTCGTGCACTTAAACAATTCCATGCGTATAGGAAACACGCACATGCTCTGAAAAAACTATGCGTGCAATCGCCAACCGAAACGCGCGCTAAAACTACTCACGCTCAGTTAATATGGACTCGCGCTCTATCGCAATCCAACACGCGCTCATACGCACGCGCTCCAAACGACGTTGCTGAAGTCATGAAGACTTGCGCGCATGTTAAACAGTCTTGAAACACTTTTCGCACAGTTTACAACTTTAAAACTTGCGCGCACAGTCTTTTCAATTGTTTTCTCCTTATTGTAAATAAACTGTAAACGTTCTTTCTCTCAGTAAGCTTTAAACTTCTAAACTCTTTAAGTTTCTGATAAACAATGGAAGTTCACTGTGAAAATCTTTAAGCTTTTAAAAGGAACAATCCCACCTGATGTCTTCTTGATCTTTGGTACAGCAGACGATTTTCTTCTTTAGTAAATCTTCTGAACTCTGAAAGGCCTTACTTAAGGAGCTTAACTAAAATACAACCAGCCACTGAATTACTTTGGATGAATGGCAGTTTAGAATCTTGCTCACCTCCCAAGAATCCTACCATTATCCTTTACACCAATCAGATAAACCAAACATAGCATTGTTCCTCAAACCAATCAGATTAAGTTTCTTTCTCTCCATCTTGACTTGGGCAACCACAATGTTAATTCTATGTGCATACTCTTCCTATTTACTACTCAGCCAGCCATCCCTGACAATTGGCTCTCAGTCAAAAAACAAATCCCCTTCAAAACAATGTGCATAATGCGCAGAGCGATCCACGGCTTAGGAGTGGAATTCATACAAAAGAAAATCACCTTCTACCAGCCGACTAAAACACTCAGATCTAGCAAACACATACACTTGGAACCTAAATCCTGCCTTGCCACAAAACTTTGGAACTCCCTCCCCAGAGAAATATGAACTAAGAAGGACCATCTAAAATTCAGAAAAACTTATAAAAACCAGAGTCTTCAGCTCCGAACGGGATGTAAACGATGGAACATCATCCACACACCATGAAGTAAACACACAACTGAGGAGTGGGGGTGTTGGCTGGAGCTGAGTGGACGGCAGAGGAGGAGAGGCATCTGAATGGAAGGTGTGGCTTTGAGACCTAGGATGTGCCCATCCCGATAGAGGGCCAAAGGGAAAACTGGTCGAAGATGCGGTTTCACTGAATTGTACCACTGATAGAGGGCCCAAGATGGGGAGAGATAGGTATCCTACTCTCGAGCAGACATACCACGGGGCACAGGGAACACATACCCTCTCCCCTCCCATGGAGGAACCCATGGGAGTGATCACTGTGGCACACCAGAATGAACTAAAGGAGAAGGGATATGGGCAGCACTTAGTCGGAACAGTGGGGGTAGAAAAAGTACTGCCATTTATTTATTTATTTCCATTTATAAAGCGCACAACTGCCCTAGGGCATTAACTAACCATACTAAAAACTCACCCTTCTGCATATACGTCTCAAATTCTGAACTAAACGCAACCATACCTTTACAGCACAGCAAACTGCACACACTTCACAACACCACCACCACAACAATGATCTAAACCACACATAGTCTCACCCACCACCACATGTCGGCTACCATCCGAAAAACACACCTACGCTCAGTGAACTGTCACAGAACTGAAGCTGCCAACAGGACATCAATGCTTTCTTGCTTTTTTTCTATCTCAGTCCTATTAACTTACCCGCCTCCCTCCTTGCCTTAAAGATCTGCCAGAGCGCCAAGAAACCACGCAGGTGGCAACAGTGCACGGTATAAGAAACTTTAATATAACATAACAAATGTTGCTTTCTGCTTGGTCAAAGTTTTGTAAAACCTCCACCAAAATAAAGGTCTAAGAAAATATGAACAAAAGCTGCTCCTCAATGAGGGAGCCTCCATTTGTGGGTCCATAGATGAGGGGGTGTTTTGTTCTCGGACAACCTCTGATAGCTGGATTCTCTGAGTTGCAGACCTGCAACCCCCAGACTAATGGGTGTTTTGGCCTATTGCCATCTGTGTTTTCACTTCTGGGTTCTCTCGTTGAAGAGTGGCTGGAGCACCCTGCCTTGCTGCACACAAGTTTGGTGCTTGCAGGATGTGCTGGTGTGCTCTTGTGGAAAAGAGTGACCATTCTCTTTCCTACCCACTTTTCCAGTCAATGGCCCTTAGCAATCGCAACTAATCCTTTGTCCTAACGGCACTGCCCCAGTCCTCCTGCCAGCACTACACTCTCCCCTGGACCAACTTTTGCCTCCACAAACCTATCCTTATTACTCCAAGGGGTGGTCTCTTTTCTCTGTTTCTGACCATGTTCTGTTCTATCCCCCTGTCTAGCAATTTAGTGCATTTCTTTCTTGGTTGTAACCCAGGAGAGAAAAGGCACTACCTCTCTGACTGCTCTCTAAGCTGGTACCCTGCTTTCTTTGTTAACAAACCATCCCTCTCTCCAGTTTCAATAAACCAGGAGCTCATTTTCCACACTGCTACTCCCTTTCTCCTCCAACCACAAAGGACCCCACCCTATGACCTAAGAAACATCTCTTTACTTGTAGTCTCTACCGCCTTTCTATCACCTCACTTTGGGTCTCCAGATCAGGAGTCTTCCAGGGTCTACTGATCTCCTCCTACCAGCTCTCCCTAAGGTTGACTGACTGGGTTGACTGGCTTTGAAAGCCTAACCTCTGCCCCAGTGGGTGGTGTGTATGAACATTGATTGCACCTGGGATGTGTAGGCTTGGTTGTTCTCTGATTAGCACATGTGCTTGGTGTCATGTTTGCTGTAGCTGGCAAGACCTGAGGTTATATCCGGGCCAGTCACCATCTTGGAATTTAAACAATTCCTGGGCATGTGGATGATCTCTCCGCCTCCCAGCTCTCCTCCCTTTTGGTTCTCGGCTGATGTAGGCTGCATTAAACAGTGTCACGCTCCCCTCCCCCCCATCGTGTTCATCAGGCTTCAGGGAGACTTTTACTAAACTGGGGAAGTTGTGTGCCACATTCGCCAGACATTTGTTGTGGACATATTGCAACAGAGCTCCTGCAACACTTGCTCGAGCATGTGATCAATGGAATTGCTTTTGACACTCATGAGGCAGATGTGTGTACGTTTCTTTCGTTCCCATGGGTTTAAGTGCAACCTTGTTTGTAGGCATCCTGTGAAATGAGTTTGATTTACTACTTTCAAGGATTCCTCACACAGTGTTGCCAGAGGGATACATGTATCTTCACCTTCATTGAATGTTTCAAGATGTTGCGACTTAGTTCCCTTAAAGGGAAAGTGGGTGCTTTCATAGCCTCACCTGGGAGGTCTGCTGGTCCCCCTAGGTGTGCAGGCAAGGCTGCCAATGGCTGTCCCATACCCACAGGTATGGAAGTGTGCCATATGTGATATTTACCACCTGTAGTAAATACTAGTAAATACTACCTTGTAACATGGTGGAATGCCGCCTTGAAATACCTCCAATTTGTATCTACAACCAATAGGTTCTTGCAACATTGTGCTTGCAACATTGTAAAAAGTCTCCTGAAATGTCATGTTTGTGTGTACTTACCTTCACTGGGAACAAAAACGTGCATTGGAACACCCAAAGGGGTTGAAAATGTAGGCTTTCGATTGAAGCCTTTGCATCAGTGTCCATGGCCAACTCTTGATTTTGGCACTTTCTGCTTGGCACACTGTTTATCTTATTGTTTCATCAGGTGGGCATTTAAAGCTTTATTTGTGGAAGAAGCCTACACACCTCAATGGTACACTGAAGGACATCTCGAATCCGTCAGCCCACCATGCTCGGATTGCAATACTGTGCAAATATACTGCACAATGCTCTCATGGAAAATGCGTGGTATTACAGGCGTGTTTTTATTCCCACTTGATCAGCATTCACTTTGATCCATTACCAAGTTGTCACATGCACTCTTAACACCACAAGCCTACACTCTCCCCTCGCCCACTTTCTTCTGCCTTTCCAGTTCTAGCCTACTCCCTATTTCACCCTTGCCCTGCCAGTAACCGCTCCACGGAGCCCTTGTTAAAAGCTCATGCTACACGGTGGGGCAGGCCGTTATCCTCTGGAATATCTTAACAAGTGTGCGGGGCAGATGTGCTTGATGTGGGCTACTTCACTTTTTTTTCTGCAAGTCTTTTTTCCGGCCCTTTTCTTTGATTTGCGGATTATGGAGCGAACCTAAAGTCTCCGGTTCAGCAGTACACACACAGGGTCACTAAATCTACTCAGTCTGCAAAGTACTACATCTGATATTGTGTTGCAATAAATGGTAGCTGCCTTGATCACATGGTGGTAAACCAAAGTCGAGCTCAGTCGAGAGTGCGGGGTGAATTGAAATGACATGACATTACAAGCAATGGCCAGTGAAACTCATCACATTTAGTAAATGCAACCCGTACTAATAACAATGTAAGTGCAAATGAGAGTTCCTATTGTTTTGAATAGTAAGGGATTTAAGGCTGATGTGGTGCAAGAGAACCCTGCTCTGAGCCAGGATTAGAGGGCACCCTTTTCATAGCAAGTGTTCTCAAGATACTTCCTAGTCGTACTGTTTGGAAACCACTATCTGCAAATTGAGAGATGTGGGTTTCAGTTCTTAGTAATAATGGAAGGCTCCTGCACTCTGGGAACCGCAAATTCAGGGCAACTTTGACAGTATGTTTACATGGCGCATCCTCGCCTTCATGGAGAGGACTCTGTCTTCCCCTGGCTATGGTGTGTCTTCCCTTAGCTGTTGAGGAGTTTGGGGGAACCTGGTAGCAGTGGGTTTTCACTTCACTGGGGAGGTTTTAAAAAGGCACCCACTTTATGGACATGCTTCCCGCTCCCTTCTGCTCTGGACAGACTGTCTAATGGCTGTTAAATGCAGGGCACTGGGCTATGGCCCAAGATATGAGGCTTAGGGGGAGGTGTATGACGGGAGAAAGAAAAGGCACCCTATTTGGCTTATTTCCCACTGACGCCACGGGAGTAAGCCCCCAGGGTACCCTCATTGCTTGAACTGTAAAGCAGACGGGTGATCACAGCCTCCTAGCTGCCAGTGATGCAAATGCATCTTGGTTTCATCCGAAGGTTATCGTAAGCCTGACCTGTCATTTTCCACCAAACTTGTGATGGGAATCCTCTGGCAAGGTTCCTACATTCTGGCTGATTGTGCGGGAGAACTACTTCACTGCTGGCTAGAGTTGCAGGTCTGTTAAGCTCCCAAATCGGATTCAATCACTGTCAAGAGGCATTACCTCTGCTTCTCCCCAGTCATTTCTTCCATTGTTTGAATTTAAAGTAGGGGCCACTCTTCTACAGGGATATCTACATTCAGTTGGCCACGATACCACCATGTTGAATTGAATTGATATTTTATTTCTATCGCGCTCCTACACAAGTGTTTCAGAGCCCAACAAAGCAAAAGAGTGGAAGAGGGGAGAACAAAACAACGATCTTACTAGGCCTAGTGGCATTGAGAACGCGCAAGTGCATGGAAAGGGGAGGGAAGTAGAAATTGCTGAGCAAAGGAGAAACAGATAAATAATAAAGGCAACAAACAGTGTTAGTGCTGGGTTTAAGGCAGCAGACTGGGTAGGTCTGATAAGTGCAGGAAGAAAAAGGCGGAGGGGGCTGTATGGGTACAGAAACAGACCAATCGGTGTGCAGTGCATAACTCACTTCTGCATCTATAACTACTTACTATTCTTTGCATCCTTTTCCAGATAAAGGGCGCTCCTGTCAAGGGTAAGCAAATGTGGTATATGCATAGGGATGCAAATCCTGCATAGGCAGCGTGGGATGGCAGGCACTTTGGTGAGGATTAGAAGCACCAGCACTGCGCCGGTTTCTGGGAGTGGAGGGCTTGTCTGGGGGTATAACATAGGCAAATGGCACAGAAAGATACACTCCTGCTAAAGGAAGCACATGTCTTGGGTTCACATGTTTGTGTAGTAATCCAGCTTGCCCGCCCGTCCTGACTGGTTCTTTGTCCGCAGTCTTGTTTACCTCAAGTTGTTTCAGCTTATGGAGAAAGAATGTATAATATTTTTAAATAACTTGATTTAATAACGCAGTTATCAGAACTATGCGTTCTTTCCGCCACTTGCACTTTAGTAGACTAGGATAGTTCATTTATTTAAAATGTTTGTTGTATATTCTTATCGTATCACTCCTGACAGAAATGTTTGTGAACTTGTTTTAATAATGCTTTAATGTACGCTTTTTTCAAAACACACGCTTTTGGGTCCGAATCAGTCCTTTTATCAAGTGCTGAAACAATACTAAAAAAAATGATTTTAAACCTCTAATTAAATCTTAGATAAATGAATAACCTATTGGAAGTATAGTAGTTTAAACAGCACTACCGCTTAATTCAAGACCTCCTGATCTGCTATCGGTTTCCGTGTTCTCGTTCAAATGATTGATGCAATGTAATCCTCCAGTTGGGTTGTACTCCATCTACCATGCATCACAGTTAACCTAGTAAAAAGACTACACATCTAAATGAAACGACATTTTGCAGAACATAAACATTTCTGTACCAATTTTAAAGCTCTGGTCTCATAATGATAGTTGGCAACAGTTCTGCTCGTTGAGAGCATGTAGACGTGAATTTGTAAAGCAAGAATCCCTGATGTTTCACGTTACATTAGATTCATATCTTGATCAGGTCTTCTAGGATGTTTGCTGACCACTAATAAAACACATGCTTTTAGCTCACTGTCCGAATGTCTGAATGCATTGAAGGAAAACCAAAAATGTAATGGGTGAAATGTTCTAAAATATTCTTAACCACTGACGTTGCTCTGGGCAGCGTTGCACGCCATTGTGTTTTAACCCTTGTATGCTGTGGCATTACAGAAGGGAGCCAGCCATGTGCAAACCAATCTTGGTCCTGCCACCAATGTGAGCCACCCAGCCGGAACTAAGCCAAGCCTTGTTCCCACTGCGTGGAAACACCATCAACCCCAGAAACAGTTTGGCTTTGTTGGGCCTGATTAGTACGGTGCAGCATGGTTCCCTACAGCGCAATGAGCAAGGGACCCATGTCTGGGCATACTCTTCTCACTTATGGAGACACTAAAACCTAAATAAATGTGATTATTGGAAGGTTCTGGATTAATCTTTACCACTGTCATTGCTCTCGGCAACCTTACACACCATTGTTTTTCAGCATATGTGCGCCCTTGCTGATGGGGACTAGACATATGCAACCCAGTGTTGGCCCTACCACCAACGTGAGCAATCCAGCTCCAACTTCAGGATGAAAAATGGTCTGGAAAGTTGCCCAGTGCAATGTTAAAGGTTATGAGGTTATGATTAATCCAAATCTTTTTAGAAATCAAGCTTCAGTTGTGCAAATGTCACCAAGTGGGATTGGTCATTCGTTTATATACAAATTTTAATTGGTTGGTGGTAAACTCTTTGCATTCCGGGTAATCGGACAAAATTGACCAATACATTTTAATACATTTTTTATACTTTGAATTTTGGTGGACCATGTGTCAACACGTAATTGATGTTTTGTTGTAAATTCTTGGCCTCAGTAGGAGACAATGACTGATCTTGAGATGTGACGCTGATTTTGTATCTCTGTTCACTCATACGAGCACCTTCTTTATGTAACGCAGGCTTGCTGCATTTAGTTCATAGACTTTCTCACACAATGTAGGAACATTCTTTTCTTGTTATAAGAAATAGTGAGTAGTGCAGTGAGACAATGCTCATTTTGCAATACAATAATTGTGCATCCAACATCGCATTTGTATCTGTTGCGTTGTGGTAAACGTTTTTAAAAAAAACATTAAGTCACTTTCTAATCAAGTGTCTAAAAAATAAATAACTCTGGAGGCCTATAACCAATATGAATTTCGTTGTTACAGGTACAGCATTTACATTTTCAAGAAATGTTTGTAGGGGTTCCTGTGAGAAATTCCAGGCAATAAACATGTTGTCAATACATTTGAGCCAGATTGGTCCATTATCATGACATTCCAGGGTCTAGAGTATATTATACCTCCAGTTACTCCACAAACAAATGTGCATATTCTGGTGTGATGTTTTCTGCTCATTGATGTATCCTTTCCTGATGAAAGCAAAAATAGTTTAGTTAATGATAAACCTAATGTGGGATTAGAAATTCATGGTCTACACCAGGGGTATTTATTTCTAATAGGAACATTAAAGAAGTTCCCAGTTAGGGACGCTTGTCCCCCTTTATTTCTAATGCCTTTAGAATCGTGTTGATCTCTGTGTTCTGCAGAATACGTGTGTACAATCCCACAAAGTCAGTTGTGGCAATAATTACATTTTCTTGCCATTCCACTGCCACCATGAGAATCGTTTATGAAATCTGAGTCGTCTTTCACTTAATGTTCTCCTTTTAACATTTGTTGTAGAAAGGTGTTGATGTACTTCTCTCATGGCTCAAATAAACTAGTAGATTGTGAAACAGTCGGTACAACTGGAGGTTTCTCAAATATGTGTATTTTTAGCAAATGGTTCAATCCTGGGATTTACCTTCAATAAAATAAAAAAATCTTCAAAATCTCTTCTGTTAAATTGATGATCTCTATAATAGGGATTCTTGACTGTGTGTTAAGTATTCTCGTCGGACAAGTCAGACATCTTCACAGTAGTTGTTTGAATCCATGATTACTGACTTTATATTTTTTGATAATTATGAACAAATCATTTGATAATTTGTATTGCTTGTTTCAGACATGGACATGTTGATTTAAAACTGATCTATCAAATCGTGTTTTTCGGCATTATTCTGGACTAACTTTATACTTTATTGCAAGATTGTATTTTTTATATCGGGTGATAATTAACTTTTAGGAGAAAGCTCAATGTATTCAGTCACCGTCCTTCCATTGTTGGCTGATTTACAAAATTGATTTTTAGTTTGAGAGTCTGAAAAATCCTCTAATTCTATGTTTGATAAGCAGTATGTCTCTGTCGGTACATAGGACGTATCTTTATCTAGTGCGGAGTGTTCAGTTTTATTTAATGGGCAACTCAACCTATTGCTATTGCCTGTGAATCATGTATTGGAACATTTCTTTTGCTTGCCCTCCTCAGTGGGGTTCTTTTCGAGCACCAAAGAAAGGCTGTTTTGGAGCCAGCCCACTTGAACCTGGGTGGGTATCAATACCGGATTAGAGTTTGTCTGTATATAGGCCACATGATGACGTTTTTCCTTATATATGCGTAATTCTTGACCATCCTAATTGATGAAAATACTTTAAATGATAATAATCCATTGTAGCATCTATCCGAGAATAGACTCTTGAATTTATAATCATATGTGTTGTTTGATTTTTGTAAATTGGTTTGAGGATTTATTCATGGCGAACATCAATAATCCAATTGAAATCATCTAGAATTTTATTCTAGCCTTGCAGATTGTTAGTGGATTTTTCTTTATTTTTTATTCAAAGGGTTGAATTTGTAATTATTTTGGTTATAATTGCAGTTCTGTATGGTTAGTATAGCTGAGAATTTATTTAGAAGTACCATTTTCAGACCTTTTCTTTACTGTTTCAAATAATATAGGCTTTAAAATCCTTGACTTTTATTACAGAACTATGCTCCATGGCATGGATGTCTGTTAAAGCATTCTTATGCTTCTAATCCTTTGTCATGACCCTCGCCCAAAACCCCCTCTGGCAAACCCATTGGCCAGGTGGAGTCAGGACTCGGGCCTCTAGAGCCTGGCATCCTCTTCAAAAGCCCTCATGGGGCCTGTCCTGGCGCCTATTGCGCCAGGCTCATACACCATGAAAAACAATGTGCTTGGGAACTACTTTATTGTATTGTCAGCCAACACAGAGGCATCCACATAGCTTGGTTCCTAAGAACCAAGCTATGCTGTCTAGTGTTTTGGGTGTGGTAGCCTAGGGACTACTTTACCTGGACTATTTTGTTGGGGCTATTTAAACCACACCCGAGCAAGACAACACGCTTCGCGTTACTTTGCAGCTTGCAACGAGACGCTCACCATGTCCAGCAATTTCCTCTAACCTCGGAGAAGCAGAACCTGCAAGGAGACAGCAGTCTTCATCTTTAAACATTCGCAGCTACTGTAACGCTCACCTGACTCCCACGGAGGTGCTGGCCTGGTTTGGATTGCTGTGGCCTCTTCTAGGGTGATGCGCAGGACTCGGAAGATGGAATGGACCGGACCCCAAAATCTGGCTTGTCTGGCTCGTAGAAATATCCTTGTGTGTGAAAAGGGAGTATTAACAATCTGCGGGATAATGCGTAGGCCTCCCACTCCCCTTCTCACCCTCCACAAAACCCTGCTGCGATTCCCCGTGGAGTCTCACCTTAGGGTCTGAAAGGACGAGCTCTCCATCCTGCTTCTGATGCAGGGGCGCGTTGTTATCCAGTTACTTCACTGGATCGCGGATTGGTGAGAGTCCAAGTTCGCTTGACTTTTCTGGTAAGGTATCATAAGAATTCTGTTGCAAGTTCAAGCTTTAAATAACCATTGTCTGTTTTCTCTACTTCAGGTACTGAATGAAGATTCTGAGTAGGGAATGGAACCGTCGAAGGAAACTTCTGGTGAGTTTTTGATGAGTGGTTCCTCTAGCGTTCTTGCATTAATGCACTAATGCTTGTGTCTTTTTCCCCTTAGGGGCCGGGGTTCGGAAATGCCGAAGATACGGCGCCGACCCGAAGTGAGAAGAGATGTCCCAGTAAATATCAGGTAAGTCTTTGATGAGCGTTCCGCTAATGTCCTTGCATTCGCTCACTAATGCTAATGTCTTTTTCCCCTTAGGGGCCGGGGTTCGGAAATGCCAAAGAAACGGCGCCGACCCGAAGTGAAGAGGGATTGACCCAACAGGTAAGTCTTATGGTGGGAATTAAGCCTTTCTTATTCTCTTGCCTAGCTCACCTTTGTTCTTGTCTTTTTCTCCTTTAGGCGCTGAAATGCGGTGGAAGATCCAGATGGTCGCTGATGGGCAAGAAGGCGCCTAGTAAAGGTGAGTGGAATGCTGCGCTGCAGCGAGCTATGCGATGTGATTTTAAAAATGAATGTCTTCCCTTTAGGATCGTCGGCAAGATGACTCTGGAATGCGGATTAAGCAGGTAATGTCTCTTCTTTCACCTGTTCTCCTCTCTTCTCCCTTTACAGGTGTTCCAGGATGCTGTCGGGCGTGGCTGGAGTCTGGATGCAGGAGCAGACTCGGTGAGCGTCCAGCTGCTAGGTGCAGAACAACGCGAAGCGCGAGTTGCTGCTTGGGCGTGGCTTAAATAGCCTTCAAAGTAGTTCCAGGTATGTATTCTTCCTCTAAGGTATGTATTCTTCCTCCGGCCACACCTGTGTGGTAAAAGTAGTCCCATAGGTAAAATAGTCCCATTCAGGCCTCTAGGTGGCCTGGATGTTGCAGCACGGTCTGCATCAGGTAAATTCACACCAAGCACTTCTTAACACAAAGTCATCCTTTATGAGCCCGGCGCCTATGGCGCCTGGACTGTTGTCCAACATGAGCCTGGCGCCAAAGGCGCCAGGACTGAGTCCAAAGGGCCCCTACCTGGGACCGCTGGGACTTCCCTCGGGAACATGATGTCTGCCTTTGGGGTTGCTGGGCCCGGTCTGGCTCCTTGGGGGTAGGCATCATGACAGCTACTCAGAACAGCTTCCTTGAATCTGCACGCCGCCCGGACAGAACGACTTGAAAGAGGAAGATGGAGGCAACATTAAAGAAAGCAGTAGAGACATTTACAAATTACGAACTGCTCAAAAGGCTTACCTGGCTGGTCGCCTCTCGGCTGGCACCACTCCGGACATTCCACTCGCACTGAAGAACACTGCGACCTACAAGGAAGGAAAACAGGTTAGCAAAGGCAGGACTTTGCAGCGCTGTGCATAGCGCTTACTTACCGCATCATAGCGCTCTTAATGCGCCATCATTTACCAGCGGGGCTCAACCAAGCCAGTTCACCGCGCTGAAGCTCCGCATACCTAAGGGAGAAAGACATTTTAAACAAAGAAAGGCATGCAGGATAGCAACAAAACTAAAGAACAGCAATAATACCTACCTGAGCAATATCAAATGGGCCAGCATCAGTGAAGTAACTGGACCGCACTCGCCCATGAAAGACAATGCGCACCTGCAAAGAAGGCAGGATGGAGAGCACGTCTAATTCTACCACAAGCTGAGGAGAGGGCGCCAGAGGGACTGAAATCATACGGGGGTGGAGGGAGGATACTTCCCCAAGTCGGTCAGTCTTGAACACAGTCCTCCTGTATTTTCAGGCAGAACCTTCCCCGCAGACCACATCAAGGCAAAGCTGAGAAGCATACCAGCGAGTAACCCGGCTGGGTGGTGTCCCTGTGGATGCCAGGTGAGCGTAACATCCTTTCTGTCAGAGTGGACTAGCGGTTTACTGTTGTGGGGCATACTTCTGAACCCATCTTGGTACACTTCGGTTTCCCACAGGGTTCTGTCTTCTTCCCTCTAATTTTTAACACACTTTGTGACATGAAGTTGGGCTTTCACTATTATGCTGTCAGTGATTTCAATCTGGCACACACCTAAGTCTCGCCCAGAATGTAGTGCGCAAATTAAACCCTTATTTATTTTTATCTATAAGTTCAATATTTTGAATGATACACCACTCATATCACACCCTTCTCCTGAGACCCCGCCCCCCGGTAACACTGAACCAGGAATCAGGCTAGTTTGCAAAGGTAAATATTTATTTATGTATTTAGAATTTAAATCAGAATATATTTTAATAGGTAACAACAATCACCAATGGGGTGACAGAACACTGAATAATATCTTTAATGCACTAGGAATCAAGTAATGAACACCAAAACAAATGCAGCAAAGGAAAGAATACTTTTGGATTGATGTAGAACAGATAGCACTATGGTTAAGGGTTCTCCCTGCAACACCCCTCAACCCACCAACAGGCAATTTAAATAGATGTGAGAAGAGAGCAGGTACTCATGAATAACACAGATCAAACAGAAGATCACTCCCACCTTCCCCCTTAAACACAAGGAATTGACTTTTCAACTGTCAGTATGGCTTTGAAATTGGCTGAGCAAAACACCAAATGTGGTCAAAAATGCTTAAATTATTATACATTTCTATGGGAGCCGCTTTGAACAGATGTAGGCAAACAAAAGCAATTATTTAATCAAAAGAAAACATTTGAAATCTCAAAGTGGGAAATAATTTAAAGATAATTCACACGTGTAAACATTTCAAAATGTCAATTCGCAGCAAACTTTTCCTTATGCGATTTTTGATATAACGGGTCAATCACACTGTTTTGGGTTCTAGAGATAGCTAACGATACAAGTGGGAGTTGAAATTTCGCTTCTATCTTAAGAATTGAGGGAGTTATGGAGGTTTTAGTAAGAGGTGTTTTTCTAAATTAAAGACACGAGATTTAGACAAGACTTCAGTTTAGAATCGGAAAATATGGCTTATGCTTTTACTCAAAGCTAGAGCGTTTGGCTAGGTGACCAAGTCAGGACACACTAAGTTCTGAGACTGATTCATGACTTCAGTAACAGATCCCCATCACTTTCCCGGCGGCACCAGTCCAAAGACTCAAAGTGGGATTATGGATCATTGTTACACAATAAAGATGACTATGAAAGTGGCGCTTAAGCAACTAGACAAAAGAACATAGCAATACAGATTTTGACACGGTTTCAGTTTATGAAAATAGGGATAGTTCAGAAATTAGAGCAAAATCAAGATGAGCAAGGTATACAATAGTTCTCTAGCGCCCTAGTAATACTCACAAATCCACTGGGATTTAAGATTTTGGACAGTCACGGTTCTGGTCAATGGATTGGGTCTATCAAAGAAGGACAGCGCATCAGGCGCGGGACTGGATCAGCTAGAGCGGTCACCGGATTTGCACAGGATCTGCCCTTGTTTTTGGGTAGTTCAAATCAGCGGGATAGCGAGTTCATCAGGCAAGCCTTATGGTAGCAAGCCAGATACTCTCAGGATGCTAGTTCCAAGATGATTTCCCATACCACAGCGCTTCACTGGGTTGTGAGAATAAGTTTGAGGATAGAGACCTTGCTGAAAATGGTTCAGCTACTGCTTGGCAAGATTCTTGGGATCTGGAAGGATGTTAAAGGCTGAATGTAGAATACTGGAACAAAGTGCTTCGCTGGAATCGGGTGAGTCCTATGTGTTGTCAGTTGTCTCTATTTATCCTTTCAAATGACATCACAAACTGGGTGTATGAGCCAGCTTACTAAGCTTGGCCCTGTGAACTGGGATTGGATCAGGACCTCATCTCTGCCTTGCATCTGAGTGATTGGATCAAGGACGGATGATGTCACATTTATGGTTTGGCTTTTACAGTCCTTAGAAACCTCCCCTAGCCACTAATATTAAAATCGAATTTTGTCCTAAATATATATTTATACATTGGTAGCCTCTACAAACTTTCTGCAACATTCCACAAATGTGTGTGTTTACCATAGGGATGTGTGTGTAAAGTTTAACAATTCTAGCATTAATACAGTTCACATAAAACCACATATATTGCCATTCCTGTCCCAAATGTTACACAGTTCCACTGCCTCTTGAAACGTAAAGTCAAAAATTAGACTAACAAATCTGTCCTTTTTACATTTTTCACTACTTTGGATAACAAGTTATGAGTCTCTAAAAAATGTTCATTATTTATTCTTAGCAGCAAATGGCCCGCCCTTTCTCTCTCCCTGGAGCTCAAGGAGTAGCCCCCTCCTTTGGGGAACTCCTTCAAGGAGCAGTTTACGACCCCTTTGCACGTCTGTATCCAGGGCTGGAGGATCTGCCCTTGTTCATTCTCTGGCTGTAGACAAAAATCTGGCCTAACCCACAATTATCATCTATAAGGGAGTTTCTTCTGAGAGGATTTCCCTCCCCTTGCGAGAAACCTGTTTTTCCACTTCTTGCAGGCCGAGCCTAGCTAATTGATTCTTAATTTCTTAAAATCCCACAGAAACCAAGCTTGTTGCATCAAATGACATAAATAAATTACTTTATTAGTTTTAAACCTGTGGGATCAAAAACACAACTGAGATCTGTATTCCTTTTAGCAACAATCCTTTTGTTTGCTAATCCGGCGGACTTTTAGTTTAGATACTTTGAAGTTTCATCAGAAGAGCTCATCTGACAGGGCTGTCATTCACAGGTAGCCCAGCTTTCCCAAGAAAAGGTTTTGCTCTTCACGTTTTTGGACTTTGTACATTCACAATGCTTCAAGAATACTGAATTTTAGTGCCAAGCAAGATTTTGAATGTTGAGAAGTGTTGAATACAGGCATTTTGGAGTTTTTAGCACAAAGTAAATGTCATTTCCAGGCACAATTTTGAGTTTCATTTGCAAAGCGCTGCTTCTCCCTCTGCACTCGGTTTGCTTGTCATGGAGCCCACTGGCACATTTTCTGCAGGATGTGCTCTATTCCACCACACATTCCCCATAGATGGCAGGTTGTCCATCCATCTTTTTTGTGTGTTGAGGAACGCAGTTTTGGAGGTTTTTGCGTGCACAAGAGTTTTGCCGCCATTTTTGCTGTTTCTTGCACCATACATAGCAGAGTGATGCCGCATAGTATAGCAGAGTGGGTCAATACATCCCACAATGCTGAGGATTCCCAGCTCAATCAATGAATGTATCTTTATCCCTATAGAAAACCCTCAAAGATGCAAAAATACAATAAATGGAAACATCCTAAAATCAAAGACTAACAATACCTTAAAACATTGAATCAATAAACAAATTAAATCCCATTGTAGGATCATTTCAATGATTTGAAACCTCCATCGTGCAACATAATTATCTTATCAATCATTCTCAACGTTTGTCTATGCAAATCATTAGATTAACAATCAATTTCAAGGTAGTCAATTGCTCCTTTCATTGATGGGTTCAGTACAGATTGTCATGCTACTATACACTCGTTTTTTGTGTTATAATTCATAGACTAATGACAACTAATTATCAAGCATATTTATCTAATTTTAGACTTAACAGTTTGGTTCTCATGGTCCAGGTTATACTCAATAATTTTCATTGTACAATGGATAGTATGCCAATCAGCTCATTTAATCCAATAAATTGCATACCTAGTTGCCCAGATGTTTAAATAATGGTAGCAGCCTTCTTTTCCTTTGCCGATGATAAAAGGAACAAAAGAATAGAAAATGTTCAAGACTTTCCCTTGTTCCCTCACGGATAAGACCGAGATCGGGCGCCGTAGTACTTCTGGATCACTGAGTAACAAAAGAGGGCAATCTGGACTGTTCATAGCAATATTTGGTGTATGACACGGTCTGCAAACGGGACCTGTCTATCCAGCTAGCCTTCTAGTACATAACTAGATTTGACTTCCAGGTAATTTGTTGCGTTTTCCTGGAACAAGTTTGCAGGCCCATTCCTTCACAAACCAGGACTTAAAGTACCAGGGGAATTAAAACATCTTTTGTCATTATACATGCCCGGTTGACCCAGAACCCAGGAGGTTCTAGGGCATATAACATACTTCTTAGCCCTTTAAACCAAGGGATTGACATATGTTTCGGGCAGCTCAAAATGTAATTAACTGTCTTCTTAAATGTTAAGGCTGGCGCACTCCATTGTCAGATCCAGTATAAAAAAGCTTTCGGCCTAATTTGATTTTCTACTATCAAATGCACCAATTCTAGCAGTATAGGGATAGTGCAGATACTTTGTGGTAAACCCAATAATCTCTTCAGGAATGCATTTTCACATCCGAGAAGCCCCATGTTTCAGAACAATACAGGCAAGCTGGAATTGCTTGAGCTTTATATATTCGGATGGTAGATTTCATAGCTTTTCCACCATACCTCTTTGCAAAGGAGCTTATGCATCCTGCTTCCATGTGCAGGGTAATTCCCCTTTCCTCATCTGTACATCCCACTTTGTGCCACTGCTAAACTTGACACGAAGTAGTAAAATGACCTACCTGTTCCTGGACAACTCTATTGCACCTAATGTAAAGATTTGGAGCTTTGCGCACCCTGCATGACGTAACTTTAGTCTTATTCCCATTTATTACTATGCCTTTACCACTGCATTGTATAAACAATGATCTAAAGGCTTCAAGTCCCCAGGGGGTCTTTGGGATTGATACTGTATTTTCAGCAAATAGAAGGATTCCCAGTTTTCCCCATTTAGCATCCAAGCACCTGCTTCTAGTCCAACAGTTGATTTTGCCATTTAATTTATATGAATAAGTCAAAAGCAAGGGGGCCAATATGCAACCTTGCCTTACCCTTCCACGCACTGGAATGGAGGCTGCCTTTTCACCACCTCGGTCCCATTGAACTACAGCACGATTATTATACTAAACTGCCTCAACTGCCTGAACCAATTAATCCAAGAGCCTTGTTTCCCCGGAGGGAATGTTTCAAATGCTGTTTCTAAATCAATAAAACATTGGTTCATCCAAGATTACATGCTTTTGGATGAAAAAATGTACTCCCTTTCTAAAGCCGGGTTTTGGAGGTGAGTTATAACCTTACCTTCCCCCCACCATTGTTTCAGAAAAGCTAATGGGGGAAAATGTATGAAGAAATTTGAAGGCCTCCAATAAGGATATTGAGCAATAGTTTGAGGAATTGTTCCAATTGCCCTCCTTAAAAGTATAGAATAATCCCGGCACCTTGCTAGCTAGGAGAGAACTCGTGTCTCAATAAATACACTTGGTCTTCTATATATAATTAACTAATTTAACTGTTGCTGGCATTTGTATATCACATTGTAATTTTTTTTTTTAAATTCTTTTTATTAGAATTTAACATATAGAATCAATCAACTTCAAAAATCACATCAACTCCCATGTCCCCACCCCTCTCCTCCTCCCCCAATAGTAGCACCCCAAAAGTCCACCGTTATCAGTATCTCCTCACACGCCTTTCAACCCAAAAGGTCCAACAGCTTTATTCTCTGTGGGAACCATTGTTCCTGAAATTCCCCCCTCAGATAGCTCAATGTCTCACCCCACTCAGCAGCAAAGCTCTCCAGCTTCCCCTCCACTGCGTATGTTGCCCATTCCAATGAAACAATATCCCACATTTTCCTAAACCAGTCCTGCTCCGTGGGGATTGTTGAGCTTTTCCAATTTTGCGCAATTAAACTCATTGCTACTAAGATGAACACTGATTTCGCTTTGCTCCTCCCTATCGTAATTACATTTTTGATGGATTTTGTTTCTATTTAAAATGATTCTGATGAATTTGTATATTCACTTATTAGTGCTCATTTGTGCATATTCTTTGTTTGTATTTTTTACACTTTTTCACATATTTATATGAAAAAATAAACCCCTAGTTCCAAATATTTTTCTTTGATTGCACTCAGATTTTCAATGGGACGACTTTGAATGCGATATCTGTATGGATACATGTAATAGCTAAAGTTTAAATAGTTTTCCAATTTCATTATCCAGCTGCATGGACATCATTATGTTCTCATTTCTACGACCCCTACCACAGCTGCCCACAGGGAACCCCTAAAATATCAAATTCCAATGTTTAAACATCTCTGTTAAAAGTTGTCTAATTACCGGCTCTTAGCCATGTTGGATAGTAGTTCTAAGTCCCACTGTTGAATGTAAGTTGAATGACAACAGTAGCCGAGGCTCTGAGGTTTCTCAGAAAATGTGATGTGATCGAAGTGGTCTTCTGTGTATCCACATTACTCTTGTGTCCCGTCCCCTTTCCTCCATACTGTATAGGCGTCCCTTTCTAGGGACGGGAGACGGAGCCTTTTTCACCAGAAAAAAAACTTCTTCCCCTATAAATCTAGCGGTGTGCAGGGGTGCGGCCCTGGGAGCATGGGCTCCCCTGACTGCCCACCGGCGCCACTCCTCAGTCCTCTTTTCCACATTGACAGAATAGGACTGCTTTCGCCAGTGCTCCTGGGTTAGGCCTCTGGCCTTGTAATTCTTCCCCAGATAAGTATTTTCTTTTTATCTTCTTGTCTTTAATCAGATACCTCTGTCCTCTGGTGCCATGCTCCTCCCCGGCTCAGTTCGTCGTCGACAGGCTCCAACAGGTGCTCAGCCTGCAAGGGGCTCTTCCCTATGTCTCCTCACACTCTCCGCCTCTGCTGCCCTGACCACGGCTTGGAGTCCTGTACCATGCGCAATGCGCTTACAACGCACTCTGAAGAAAAGGTTAGCCCGGTGGACGGGGCTCTTCGTAAGCCAGAGGACTCAAAAATCAGTTTGTCAGGACAAGTCCAGGCCCAAGGTAAGGGCACTGTTTTAATCTGCACATAGAGTGCGAAGGACCTCTCAGGTCCGTGTTCCAGTGCAGGTACCGAGGCTACTACAGCTACCGGCCGCAGATCCTACCGGTGACTGCGATAAGGGGCCACAAGGCTCTATTACCGGATCTACACCCGAGGGGCTTCGCCCTAGTACGAGACAGAGGTTCGAGGGGGCACCTGTACAGACCACTTACCCTGCAAAGGCGACTCCTCCCCCAGGAGGAACAAGATCAAGAGGGACCTTTCAGGTCCTGGTACCAGTGCAGGTTCCGAGGTTGATAAAGCTAGCGGCTGCCAGGCCGAGGGGTGGCCAGATCCTACCAGACACTGCACTGAGGGGCTGCAAGGTTCTATTACCGGGTCTAACCAGAGGGGCTATGCCTAGTACCGGACAGAGGTCCGAAGGGGCGCCTGTACACACCATGTACCTCGCATATGCAACTCCTTCCCCAGGAAGCGCAGGAGTGGGAGGGACCTTTTCGATCCTGGTGCCAGTGCAGGTTCTGAGGCTGCTACCGCTACCGACTGTCAGGCCGAGGGGTCGTCCGATCCTAGCGGACATTGCGCTGGGGGGCCGCAAGGTCCTATTACCGGGTCTACGCCTGAGGGGCCACAACCTAGTACCGGACAGATGTTCGAGGGGGCACCTGTATGCAACACACACCCTGCATAAGTGACTCCGTTCCCAGGAAGCGTAGGAGCGGGAGGGACCTTTCGGTTCCTGGTACCAGTGCAACTACCAAGGCTGCTGCAGCTACCAGCCATCAGGCCGAGGGGGTCGCCAGATCCTACCGGACACTGCGCTGAAGGGCTGCAAGGGTCCATTACCAGGTCTTCGCCCAAAGGGCTATGCTCCAGTAACGGACAAATGTCCAAGGGGGCGCCTGTATGCACCACGTACCGCGCAAAAGCGTCTCCTTACCCTAGGAAGCGTAGGAGCGGGAGGGACCTTTCAGGTCCTGGTACCAGGGCAGGTCCCACGGCTGCTTGCTTCAGCTCCAAGCCATCAGGCCGAGGGGTCGCGAGATCCTACAGGCGACTGTGCTGGGGAGCCACAAGGTTCAATTGCTGGGTCTACACCCTAGGGGCTACGCCCCAGTACCAAACAGATGTCCAAGGAGGGCGCCTGTACGCACCACACACCCTGCAAAGTTGTCTCTGTCCAGGAGGCACAGGCACGGGAGGGACTTTCCAGGTCCCTGTACCAGTGCAGGTCACGAGGCTGCTACTACAGCACTAGCCGCAAGGGCGAGGGGTTGCAAGATACTACCGGTGACTGAGCATAGGGGCCTGCAAGGTTCTTTTACCGGGGTAAGGCCCAAAGGGCTACCCCACAGTCGCAGACAAATGTCTCAGGGGGCACCTGTATGCAGCACTACCAGTGGCAATCCGCCTACGAGACCCCGTCCTGAGGTGCAGGGTAGGCCTCAACCTCGACCGCCAGGTGTCTTGGAAGAGGCGGGGCCAAATGCGGCAAGCGCCACAAAAAAGGCACGCAGCCCAACAAAAAGGCCAGCGGGCCAGATAAAATGGCGGCTCATCCGACACCATCCCCCTTTGGGGAACAGGGAGAACAAGTTTCCAGGTGGGACCAGTCTTCACTACGTATGTGGCCCACGGCATACCCGTCATCGTTGCAGGGCCGATTCTCCCGGCAGACAGTAAGGCAGAGTGGGTTCAGGCCGCAGCATCCTCCGCACCCCGCGCCTCCAAGTGCTCCACTGGCCTGTGAAGACGGGTTTTCTTGAAAAGCCATCACCCTCAGGGACATACTCCCTCCGGTTCTGTCGCTAGCACCCACGACCACTCCGCCCTTGGTTCCAGCGCCTCCGGCTCCCGTGCAGCTCCAGCTGCACATGCCAGTACCCACAACACCGGCTCCCGCGCCTCCAACGGTCTTGGCAGCCCCACGGCCTCCTTCTCAGCAGCTAGCTTGGGTCAGCACGTCACAGCTGAACCCCATTCCGCGCAGCCTACTAACAGGCACCCTGACACCAAGTTGAGGCAGCGGGAGGGCTCCCCTTTGCTGTTGGCACTCTCACAGCCACACTCTTCAGCCTTCAAGGCAGGGCTGGTGGCGGCCAAAAATAGTTGCATGGAGCCCTCTGTGACACGCATTGACAGCTCAGGATGCTGGCAAGAGAAGCACTACTGGGCTACGGGTGACCAAATTCAACCCGACACCCAGGAACGCATAGTGGACCTCCCCTTATGGGGGGAGGGGGGGGGGTCGACCTGTTCCGTTCCACTCCAGATTAGGAACTTGATAAGAGGAACAGTCCCCAGACTGCTGAATCCTTAGCCATCCTCACTAAAGCCACCCCTAGGGCATATAGCCCGAGGCGCGCCCATGTGGGCTCACGAGGTTCAGACCCTTGGATCCTCCACACAGTGTCCTTGGGCTTTCACCTACCGACCCGTCCTCTGCCTCTCTCCTCCCGTGCACTCCCACACATTCGGACAATAACTCTGTGGGCGGAAATTCGATTGCACGTACAGAGGCAGGCAGTGGAGGAAGGCTCGACCTCCCAGCGGGGTCTGGTCACCTATTCACGGATTTTCTCCATTCAATGGTTCCTCCAGCGTGTATTGCAGAGATATTGTGCACGGGAGACTGCATGTGCTCCTTGGATCTGAAGGATGCTTACCTTCACGTACCTATCGGCAGCCCCATCGATCCTTTCGTAGGTCGGGTTCAGGGGCTTCCATTTCCTATGCAAGTTTCTACCCTTTGGCCTCAATCGGCCCCCAGGGTCTGTACAGGACGGGTGATCGCATGGCAGCCCCACTTGAGGACCAGGGTCTCCACACCGATCCATACCTAGACTGGCTAATCCGGTCAAGGTCTCCGGAGGCAGTTCTCCACACCGCCTCTGCCCTCATTCTCCCACTACAAAAGTTGGGATTTCCCATCAATCTCAAGAAGTCACAGGTGGAGCCCAGGCACTCTTAACATTCCTGGGCCTCATCTGGATACGAGCTCCGAGATAATTTTCCCCTCAGAGGACCATATCACAGCCATCAGAGGCCCCACAGGCCTTTTCTCAGCAGAACAGTGACCTTTGCATGGTGGTACCAACGCCTAAATTGCAGATACAATGCACAGGCTCCTGGAATCGGGAGAAGGTTTCCCAGGCGGAGCCGGTCCGCATTCCACCACATTTCTGTCACGACCTGGTCTGGTGGAGCACGGACAGCAACTTACAGATAGGCATGCCCCTTTATCAGTCAGCTCCGCAGATTACCATCCCTACGGACTCATCCCTAGTGGGATGGGAAGCTACGTTGGACAGCCACAGGGTCCACGGCAAGGGTTCTGTCAGGAGCAGGTGGCCCTCATCGACTGGCTTGAGTGGGTGGCCATCTGGTTCGCCCTCAAAGCCTATCTGGAGGCAACCGGAGCCTACCGGAACTCAGAGGAGGATGTTTTCTCTCATCCTCCAATCTGGTGGCTAAGACATTTGACGGGCCTCTCCAGGCTCTACCCTCCCATCGAGACGCCACACCTTGTGTGGGACCTCTGCATAATGTTGGGCGCCTTGGGGCATAAACCCTTCGGGCCAATGGCGTCCGCAGACATCGGGCTAGGCACCATTAAGACAGCCCTCTTGGTGGGCCTTAAGTCTGCATGTTGTGTCAGATGGCACCCTAGCCATACACTACCTTTCATAGGACAGAGTGGTCCTCGGACGTTTCCCGCGTACGAACCTGGGGGAGTCTGTGTTCCATCTAAATGAGGAGATAGTACTCCCTATTTTCTTCACGGACCCTAAGGTGCTCAGACGGTTCTGCACTGTCTTCATGCTAGATGAGCGTCAAAGTTCTATCTGGACAGGACTAAGAGCTTCCACAAGTCTGAGGCTCTGTTCATCACCCTTGGAGGGTCAGGGCCAGTATATCGGGCTTCCAAGGCCTCCATAGTAAAGGTGGATGGTGGCCTCCTGAAGGAGGCCTAGGAGGGGCAACGCAAACCGCCTCCAGCAAACATGCATGCCCACACATTCAGAGCCAAGGCCACGGCATTTGTCCGCCAGAGACACGTACCGTGGCAGGTCATTAGTAGGGCAGCCACCCCCTCTGCTCTTTGCAAGCACTACTATGTAATGCCGGCTGCAGGTCAGTCGCTGCATTCTGACAGGCAGCATTAAGGAACTTGTTTTCTTGAGGGTCAGCTCGCCACCCTGGGGCTACATTCAGTTGTAATTGAACATACAGTATGGAGGAAAGGGGACGGGATTTAAGAGTAATTACAAGTTACTCACTGTAGTGACTAACATACTCTTAGTTCACAGTCCCCTTTCCTCCATACGTCCCACCACCCTACCCCCTAATAAAACTGGTGTCACTTAGGCAATTATAATATAGTCGACGCCTCAAGGGGGACTGAGGAGTGGCGCTGGTGGGCGGAGTCAGGGGAGCCCGTGCTCCCAGGGCTGTACCCCCCCCCACCCGCCTCTAGTTTTAAAGGGGAAAAAGGTTTTTTCTTGTGAAAAAGGCTCTGTCTCCCGTCCCTAGCGAGAAACGCCCATACAGTACGGAGGGAAGTGGACTATGGACTAAGAGTACGTTAGTCACTATGGTGAGTAACTTGTAATTTCTCACACGTGCATGGTGGATTAGAGCAAAAAATACCAAAGAACGTGAAATAATGTCATGATTCGTATTTGGATATGAATGAATTGTACACCTTACCAGCGCCGCTTTCCCCTGTCATGTGTATCTGATACCTGACAGCCACAGGTACATCAAAAGCCTTTGGCCAAGGGCAGCCCGATTAGAATTTCTAGGCCCCATGGATTTGCATCTCGATTGTCAAACCTTGCTGGTGGCAGCGAATACTGAAGAATGTTAATTAGCAGGTCTCACAGAAGGCCTGGATGCAAGAAGTGACAATGGAGGCCAGACACCAACACCTCTTTGTAATGCAATGTGTCAACTTGGTACTAACACCCCTCCTTGGTATGAAAGGGCAGTGAATGTCCTGTCCGCAACCACTCCTTTCAGAGCAGGGAAGTATGCGAATTGTAGGAGATGAAAGTCTGCCGGCAACACCTTACTTCAAAGAAGGCCCATGTTGTGATCAAGCGCTGCCTAGGTCTCAGTTAATTAGGGAGATGCTTTGATGTACAGCAGACAGGAAGATAAGTGGGACTAAGAGGTATATGCTGTCATCCTTTCCCCTGTCTCTTGCCAAGTGCTCTGATTCTGACCTGAAGCATCACTGAAGATTGTTGCTGGGGACCCAGGATTGGCTCACTTAAGTGAGGTTTGGCCTACACCAATCCCTGTGCCCCGTCTCTTTAAAAGAGGGCTGAGCCCCTCACTGATCAGATCATCTGAAGACTTCCCAAGGAGTAAGAAGGACTCATTTGGACCCGAGCTGAAGGTACGGTCTTCCACCAGCAAAGGAAGGCCTGGAGTTCCAAGAGGGAAGCAAGATCCCTCCTCGGGGAACAGAGGGAGATACCGGACTCGGAGGACCCATCCAACAGAACCAGTACCCAGCCAGCACACCGCGTGCCCTGCTAGGTTCTGACAGCAAGCTTCCTAGGTGGGAAGTGCCGGAGAGTCTCTGGACAAAGGACAATGCCGCTGCCTGCTAACCCTCTCCTGAGCATTGGGACGACCGCCTTGAAAGGACACAAGCCCTGTGAAGAAGCTAGGAGGAGTACCACACAAGCATCATCCAGCATCCATCTTTTTAAGGACAATTTCGAGACAGCAGAGTCCTTGAACCGCATCCGGCTGCAACGCTGACTGTTGTCACGCTGCAGTCACCAGAGCTATCTGAGACCCCTCGACCAGCATTCCAGATATGCCAACCAGCACTGAGGCAATGATTCTTGGCCCGAGCTGCTGCGCCGGACAGCCTGCAGACGTCCGTCCAGCCTCGTTTGCCGAACTGCCTGCAGCCTGGTACCCACAGCTGTCTCCCACCACCAAATTCTGTCTCACGAGCTGAGAAGCGCCATGAAACCGCCTCAACACTGTCAAGCACCAAGAACTTCTTCAGCACTAGGTACATCATGGTTCTGCCCCCCCATGGTCCTTTTCCGAAAGGCCCTTAGACAGTTAACACCCTTTGCCCTTTTGCTGCTGGGACCAAAATAACTTTGAACAGTAAGACTGATTGCTTTACCAACTACCCTCTTGTCATTATCCAGAGGGCAGCCCTTTCCTTTGTGAAACTTTCCTCTGTGTTCCTTTACAATGTGGGTTGTAATTGTAGTGTGCTAGAACTGTCTGTTGTAGTAATAATAAAATAGATATTTGTATACAACCTTGACTGGACATTCCCCTTTATCATTGGGTAATCGTATTTTCGCTGTGTTGCAACTAACCAACGATCCATGACCTTGTGGAGATAAGCCTGCTGTTATGTCCACGTTACCAAAAATTGGACAAGGAGGTCTTTTAATTTACTTGTATTCCAATCGGTTTGGGTCCCTTCTGGTGTACTAGAGGTGTGGCGTTGATTGAGGGTTTAGAAACCGATATTCATCCCTGGACCACTGGTTGAGTTGATAAAAACCATCAGTTGTAAAGATGGCTGAGCTGCTGTTTTCGGGGCTGCATTTGTTTAAGGCAGTTGTTCCTCATAATAATCATATAAAGGGTGTTTACCCCTTTTTACCAGATATATATGTGGGGGAGACCACCCCTGTAACCCCTAATACCCTCCACCTTTTGTGTATTTACTTACCCCCCCCACCCCAACATATCTATGTGGTGAAGTTTCGGTCTTTTCGGCATTGACATTTTGGGCATGCTCTATTTTGGTATGATCCCATATAAAGCACTGAAATGTGAGAAGCAATCTTTCTCCAGAATATTGGAATCGTGCAGACACTTTTTCCTTCTAACTGACTCCCCGTGGGGAGCCCGAGAGCCCCAAATGGGAAAGCAGATTCAGGCAGAAACACAACGCGGTTGTGTTGGAAAACGCTGCGTTTTTTCTTTCCGAGTTTCTCAGACTCCTCCAAGCCAGAGGAGCCTGAGAAACTTGGAAAGAAAAACCGCAGCATTTTCCAACACAATAACGTATTTATGTTTGCGGTCGCTTTAAAAGCGACCGCAAACATAAATACAACGTTTTTAAAGCTGTAGTTTTATTTCTAAGTTTTCCGGGCTCCTCCAGCCCAGAAAATGTAGGAAAAAAAAGCACTTACCTAGATTCAGCTGCAGCTTTCCTGCTCTGGTCTCCGGTCCCCCTCCTCCGCGTACAGCACTAATGAAGGGAAAGCCACCCAGCAGTAGCTTTTGTTTATTACAGCTGGCTGGCTTTTCCTTCATTACTGCCGCAAAAGCAAAAGCCAGCACAGGAGGGCATCCATTTCACAAAATGGATGCGCCCATGTGCTTTTTGTGAATTTTGAGCTTGAATAGCTCAAAATTTTACATAGGAAGTTTTAAAAAAGCGAATGCTAGTATTTTTTTTTTTATGTTGCCTATCTATTTTTTAAATAAAATGTTTTACTAGACCATGCCTTTAACAGGTTCATTCACTCTCATACATGCTTTCCCTGTAGTAGATGCCATACAGTAAGAATTATCATTTCAATTATTTACCCTTGGTATAATTTGATTTTCTTAGTGCAGTGCATTCAATGTACCTGCTTCTTTAGAAAATGGAACCGTTCACATTCTCAGCCTGGTTCTAATATAAATTGGCACATAAATCATCCTTAGACATGTTTAAACCTACCTTAAGGCTCAGTGTCTCAATTGCCAAAGAAATCTTTGATAGATCAGCAGCAGCTCACCACGGACTGTGAAAACATCTGATGCTTCACTCGCGCAGACTATAACGCATATGAGCATTGAACTGACTTTATTCTGTTCCCGTGCAATCTTCATGCCTTCTCAGACCCTCATCCGCCTGTCTCTAGAAGACCAAGGTACCGCATAATATGAAATCATGATTCACCACTTGTGACCTACTGAACAAGATTTTTGAAGTACCTGCCGATGCTTGAAACTGGAACTCTTTGTGAACGTCACTATATTCAATTCACTCAACTACCTCAGCAGGGCACCTTTTGGTCCTGAGGAAGGTGGTCTACCTACTTTGCTGGAACTCTATGGAAGCACTGCTACCCCACATGTGCTTGAATTGGTTTCCATTTCTTCAGCATCGACCCTGGTTGTTTGATCATGGCTCCTCAGCCATAGGTCATCTATTTAGGCTGCTATTGTTTATTGCACCTAACTCACCTTTCTAACACTGGGAAATATGGGGCCACTCTTTTTCTGTGCACATAAGAATGTCAATAGAATGTATTGCCATAAGCTTGTAATCAAAGAAACAGATGTACATAAAAAGATACATGCGTCGGTCTTTCTAAATAATGCAAAATAAGGTATACAGAAAATTGGTTCAGAGTGAAATAAACTACTCCTCTTGAAATAAACCGTTCTCAGTGTCGCTTGGATTTATTTGAAAACAAAACATAATGAAAAACTAGATATAAATACGCCCAACTCTTGTATTTTATTTATGTGCAAATTAATATCCATGCAAATTAAACAACTCAACCAGCCCTTGCCATCACACCCCCCCCCATATGCATGTGGATTTAATTGGGCATTGCCCCACACGGGCTGATGGTCTTCTATGGGCTTCTGTATGGTAGATTCTGTAATTGGTAGCCTCCGGTCCTTGCGATTATCAATTTAAAGTGACTGCGTCCATTTTAGTTGATACCCTGAGTCATTTACTGAAATAGACTGATTCTTCAATTGCAAAGTCGTTTTTGAGGCTAGCTCGAACTTGATTTAGTCCATGTTCGTGACTTGATTCAGATATGTACACCCTCAGCTTTGAAAATGCACCCTGCAGTTTGATCGGGGAGACTGGGGTGTTTTTCAATGAGACCAGGTGCCATTGACAGTTGGAATTTATCGCTACTCTTAGTCTTGGCATCACCTACTTTCAACTCCTGATTCCGTTCTTCCTTAGTCTTCTGCGGGAAGTTCAATCTAGATTGTCTTAATACTCATTGGCCATTAACCTTGGGGCGACCATTCAAGCGCTTCTCCTTGCCCACCACATTTAGGGCCTGATTCACAGAAGCCTTTTATAATGGCGCAATCCCGCTGGAAAACATTCGGTGAATGAGGGCCTTAATCTCTGGGTGTTCTAATCCCACAGTTTTCCACTCAATGCGCTCTGTGGCCGAGGGCTATTGGACTACAAAACGCAGGCTGATCTCATTCTGAGGGTAAAGTAATATCACACAGAAGACTTAATCTCGTTTATCAACAGCTTGGGTTCCATAATTGGTTTAACAATTGTGGAAAGGGTAAATATTTCAAGTTACAAGCTACTAGCCAGCCATGAAATGTTCTTGCCACCTCAATTATGCGCATACACCATCTCTTACTCGCCAAGAGTCAGTTGCGATTGCAAATTACTCAGCTCAACCATTCATAGCCCTCGCACACAGGGCCCAGATAATCCCCTTGGCGTTGTTCTATCAGCAGGTGTCACTCCCCCTTTGCAACCTTGCCACCCAACTCCAAACAGTAGATCTTACACCGTGGGTAAATGTTGGTGAAGTTGTGAAACTCCTGATTAGGAGGTTACACTCTGCAGGGCTCCAGTGTTCCAACTGTTAATCAGTATTCGGTGAGCAAACCTCCACCTGCCACAATGTATCCTGATCCTCCCCAAAGTAAAGACATTGGGGGTCTTTGACGACTCCTAATTACATGCGACGCCAGAGATGAACTCTGGTTAGTAATGCCAGTTACTACACGAGATCTTTTAGACAAATGTATCCACGATAGAGTAATCCTATGAGTGAAGCTGGATTATGCTAATGCTTTTTTTTTGTATGGGTGCCTCGAAGTATTTAATTTAGAGCCTTCAGCCCTGTCACAATTGTGTTGCAAAAATAGGAACTAACTGAGCATATGGAGCTCATTCTACTCCAGTTCTCATTGGTGCCATGTTTGGGCCAGAATAAAAAATGTAGGTTGCTACCTGTTAAGACTTGATGGTCGTGTAGATGATGAAACCTCCGTCCCCAAGTACCACACGGACAAGTATAGGATATAACTGCCTGTGCAATCTTTGGGGCCACAGGTGTTGAGTGTCTGGAACCAGGAACGCCGGAAGTGAACCCCCTGACCACTGTAAGGCAAGCAACCAGGTTAGAGAAAGCAAGACACGACAGTGAATGAGTACAAAGACAAGTCACAATCTTTCTTACCCCAATGGCAGTGGTCAGATACTCTGGTGAAGAACTGGGCGGGGTTCTATGATGATCGACGGAGGTAGGCAGCAGATGATAATGTGGCACTCTTGATGGAAAGAAACACCTGATTTTGCCAAGAAACATGAATCAAGTACTGTGATGGGAAATCCGTAATCAGTCCAAAATGAAGTCCGTGGTCAGAAAACCGGCCGGTCACGACAATAACAATGGATGACCCAAAAGCAAATCCGAAGAAAAAACCAAGTTCGTATCTTGATCCGGAAAAGATCGCCAAAACAAAGGTACCGAGGAGAAGCAGAGCAGGTCCGTGAAAGCAGTCCGTGATCAAGGATTCCAAAGAACAAGAAGCAAGAAAACGCTCTACAAACTTGCCGTAAGCAGCTGTGAAGCGAAGTCTGAGCGTTTGCTCGAACCTTTTGAAAGCAGAAAAGTCACGTGAGCGCATCACGTTACGCTTCCTTCCTGATCACATGATGCATGCTCCTCATCTCGTGTAACCCATCGAGCCTGTTATTTCCTGATCATGTGCCGCTTAACGCGACGGGGCCCAACACCAAATCGGAGACCATGAAGTGGCGTGGACAGTCTCCATGGTAACCGCCACTGGAGGTAAGGGGCTTGTGTCGGAAAGGGGTTTCTCTTAAGTCGTAAGCTATGCCAACATGAGCTGTAGTCCAACCGCCGTCGGGAATTACATGGGTGCATGATAGTAGTGCGATGTGTGACCAGGGACGTGACACTACCTTTGTTGACAAATACCTGTACCATTTGGCTTTTAGGATCAATTTCCATAAACTTACTGGTGTGTTAAGCTCTTCCTTAATGACAACCAATACCTCTTCTCGATTGCATCCAACAAAAGCTTGTGGCAAAATCTTTTCTGTATCGGGGCAAAATCCTGCATTTACTTCCGGGAACCGCTGCGATCCGATCCAAGCTTTGAAAACAATTATAAACATTTGTCACCTTGAGTTGGCTAATTCTATGGCAAGACAGGAGGCTCCTATTATGCAACAATCTTTACTCTGAAACCACAGCAGCAAAGAAAAAACTTTTACAGACAAAAAAGTTGTAAAACGGAACTAAATAGAGTTCAATGTCAATGTAAGGGGGCTCCCCAATCCATCATGGAGGACAGGTCATGCCATGCAGGAGACCAAAGAGCAGGGACCCTCCCTTATATAAGTCCTTTACTCCAAACCCAACTCCTCTTTCTTTGCTGCTGAAGCCACAGCTAAGTCATACCTTATTGTGTTTCCTTAGAAATGCCAGTCTGTGTTGCAGTTGTATAACTTGGTTGCCAATGTTGTGTTCTGTTTCACAGTACGAATTTGCTCACCTCAGCATTCGCTTTGGAACATGGAGTTCAGGGCTTTATATAGTGATTTTACGTTAGTTTGTAACGTGCCTGTGCTTTTTAGAATTCTGTTGGGAATTTTTTGAGTTTCTTGTGTCACTGGTACAGTTGTAAATAGTGTATAGTAATTTACATGGTCACATTTGGACGGGAGTTAGGCGTCCGGATTTTTTTTTAACATTTCTGGAAATGTAAATAGGAAAGGCCTGCGGGTAGCAGCGCTTTCCCTTTCTTTCATTTGATGTTTTATGGGTCCTCGCTCACGCGTCGTGTGAAGCTTCGCTTCAGGCTACCGACATGCGAGCGAATGCCTGTCAGGAATTTCTTTCCTGATGTACGCGAGTCCGTTCGGGCTGGCGTACCTTGAAGGTACTTTCATTTTAATGGTGATGCGCGCGGCCTGTGAAGAAGCTTCGCTTCAGGCCTGCTGCACGTCACGGCTGTTCATTTAAGGGTGATTTATTTCCTTAAAAATGATTATGCTGCTCGCGTATAGTTGCAGGCTCGGCTTCAGGCAACGCCTGTTCCTTTAGCAAGGTTACCATCATTGCATTGCTGCTTCCCATTCACCCTGCTAGGGTGTGCAGTAATTTATAGCCTGCTTGGCTGTTCCTTTCCCAGTGCAGAGTTTGACCTGCTTTGTGTTGCCCATTTTACTTTATTTTATTTATTCGGGGGTCTTTTCCATATTTCTTAATATGAAAGGTGCTATGTTTATGTATTTATACATATTTAAAAGTAGCAATCGTCTCAGATTAAGCCCAGAAGCAGGATAGCTCAATGATAGAGCTACAGGTTTAAGGACCTGGGTTTGCTTCCCACCATGTCCAGGGTACACATATGTATATGTGTGTGTATGTATATATATATATATATATATATATATATATAAAAAAAATTGAAATTTTAATTTTGTTTTTAAATTGGTATTTGTCAGTTTATATTCGACACTAATTCACCTACTGAAGAG
Organism: Ambystoma mexicanum; assembly: GCF_040938575.1. Lineage (NCBI taxonomy): Eukaryota > Metazoa > Chordata > Amphibia > Caudata > Ambystomatidae > Ambystoma > Ambystoma mexicanum. The sequence goes on from NC_090932.1 coordinate 1,268,375,354, forward strand.
TCTCATACGCTGCCAGTCTGCAGCTTTATTTATTTATTTAAGTGCTGTGCAGGGCATAGGTGATTTGCCTTCACTGTAGGTGCCATAACCTGCTCGGTTTCAGGTTTCAGGTTCTGCCTGAGTTCTAATGCGAGGTTACCCCTCGTGTACTGCTGGGTACCACACCCTGCTAGGGTGAGCAGTTTGAGGTGCACTTGCTCAGTGTATTCCTCCCTTAAAGTTGGCAGCTTTGTTTACGTGCTGCATATGGCAGATGTCATTATCTTCCCTGTAAGTGTGCCATAACCTGCTCTGTGGCAGGCTTTGCCTGTGTTCTAGTGTGATGTGGCCCCTCGTCTACTGCTGATTGCCACACCCTGGTAGGGTGAGCAGTTTGAGGTACATTTGCTCAGTGTATTCCTCGCTTAAATTCGGCAACTTTGTGTGCTGCATATGGCATTGGAGATTACCATCATGGTGTGTGTGCCATAACCTGCTCGGTGGCAGGCTTTGCCTGCGTTCTTCTGCGAGGTGAACCCCTCGTGTACTGCTGGTTGCCACACCCTGCTAGGGTGAGCAGTTTGAGGTACATTTTCTCAGTGTATTCCTCGCTTAAATTCGGCAACTTTGTGTGCTGCATATGGCATTGGAGATTACCATCATGGTGTGTGTGCCATAACCTGCTCGGTGGCAGGCTTTGCCTGCGTTCTTCTGCGAGGTGAACCCCTCGTGTACTGCTGGTTGCCACACCCTGCTAGGGTGAGCAGTTTAAGGTACACTTGCTCAGTGTACTCTTTTGCTAAGCAATATATATTTAATCAGTGCCTGGAGCACATTCACGTTTTCAGGATTGTCAGTAGCCTAGATAGCTCAGTAAGCATCGGCTTCTATAAGGGGCCGGGGTTCAGACCCCTGTGGGGGCGTAACCCCACTTCCTTGGGCATTTTACATTATTTTATACTATTTTATTTATTTGTTCTTTAAGTACTTTAAAGAAAAGAGTGTGTGGAGGTGGTTGTAGATAGACCCGTGTGGGGGGTTGTACCTTCCTCTTTAGCCATCACTCAGGTGTTAACCTTTGTTTTTTAGTTACATTCTGTCACCCTTTACATTAGTTAGTTTCAGGACAACTCGGTCCATTTCCTTAGGCATTTCCTTCCCCAATAACAATTGCTCCATTCAGTACCCGTGTTGATTAAGTTGCAGAATTTTCTCTCGACATGAGGAGGAGAAAAATGACACTTTATGTCCCTATTAAGGGCTGCAGGGCTTGATTCTCTCTTTAGAGGGGCGCGTTTCCCTTACTATTTGTCCCAGTATGACATTCATTATACAATTTGGACTATTGGTGGGGACAAGGTCAGCTCGAGGGTAACTGTTCAGTTTTGTTGCAAGGCAAGTTAAGCAACTATGTTCTGATTTGGATGGAGTGTTTGGAAACACTTGCTGGTATCAGAGGGACGGGTTACCAAATATCTTTCTGGCGCCCGCCCATGGTTTTCATCCCAAGGCTTTGCCTGTTTTCTGCTAATCGTCTAGCGGGGTGTTACAATTTCTCCTCTGCTCGAGGAGTTCAAGCAGAGTTCTGTACCCTCAAGAGAGTTGTTTAGTTTCTTTTATTATATATTTTCCTACAGTGCAGCGAATGGAGTGATGGCTTTCAAATGTGTGCAGAGCCTACTGATGCAGGTTCCTAATTTTGGAAGGGTCTAAACCAGTCTTTCATCCTACTGAGATCGATAAGTGAACACCACACACCGTTGGTAGTAATGATGAGCAACACTTGTATACCTGCTGGTTCGTAGCACTATATAAGTGCTATTTTGCTATGGGCAATGTGCTTAATTTTTTCCTTCCCTGATCCCCAGAGAGGCCAGTCAGCCTTACATACATACAGAGACTCAGGCCTCAGTGTTAGAAGGGACAGTGGTCCCAGTATTCTTTCACAACCTTTCAATTACAGGGCACAATAATTATCCCAAAGTCCTTTTCCCCCCCCCCCCCCATTCCCCTTCCCGCCACCCTTGCGGGGGGGATTGCATCATAATGTTACACCTCTTGGAGTAACACCTGAGGGCTTCCGTTTTTTCCTTTAACAGGAGTTCTAGCTCATGACCAGTGCAAAACTCGCACTAGGCATTTCCCTCCCATCAGTTTACTTTCCTTTGCACCAATTTCCTGGTATTTCTCTAAGTTAAGCGGAGCCCCCTTCCACGGTCATGGGGGTTGGTTAGAAGTGCAAGTGTGTATTTATTTTAAAGGTGTAAAGCGGGGCTTTAGTGTGGTCCTCAAGGTAGCCTTCTTCTGGGTTGCAAGGTTTTCCTTAGATAAGTGGAGGAGGTTTTATCTCCTCCTTTGGGAAGGCACAATATCCCTTGGTGGGATAGAAGGGTCTGGGAGTGCTACTCCTCTTCCATCCAAGTTATTACGGCCCTCTATCACAGGGCGTTCCAACGTGTCTACGTTAACCATCTCAGAAGGTGTCTGTCAGTTCGATTGCCAGAGGGCTGAGATATATTTAATGACTTGGTTCTCCTAGTCACCTGCATGGCAGGTAGACCTTTTGGGTTTTCACGGGAGCTTGTTCTGCAATAAGGTGCCAGCACGGGGTGCTGGGGGTTTCAAGATTTTTCAGATTGGCTAAGGTAGATGTTAGTCTTCTTCTGGTGAGCAACTTCATTTTAACTGTTTAGTGATCAGTTTCTTTGCAGTTTAGAGTCTTTACTAAGACTATGGAATTTAGTGGGTCCTCCTTCGATTAGTTTATGATCCTCTAGGGGAGTTATCAATCATGGGCGAGGGGATAAGGTCCAAGCAGCTGGCTCGTCTATAAGGGGGTTCAGCTATCACTATAATGGTAGCGATTGGATGTAAGATGTTTTTTCCTCTGTCCCAAGTTCGGTATCTTAAGGGTCATGTTAGCAGAGTCCTCCTTCAATAGCTCAGGAGGTCTGAGGGTCTCCGTCGTGGCGATTTGGCAGGTTTAACTCTTCCTAGTGTTTCAAGGATTTTTTGGGAATATCTTTGTCATCAGGGTTCCCTGGTTGGGTCTTTTCCTTAGTCCGGGTGTTATTTAACGCTAGCTGCTGGGTTTCAGGTGGGGCCCCTCTCTTCCATTCTGCTTCTGCCTGCAGAAGACATACCTTTCTTAGTATACACATATGTCTGGGGACAATTGTCTGTTTGCACAGGGCTTGCAGTAGACTTTTCTGGGTACTCAAGACCACAGGTCTATTACTTTTCAGCTCCGCTCAAGCTAGGTCGTCCTATAACATGTTAATAAAATGTCATTTTACTCCCATTTCACCTTGTATGAAGATTTGCCTTTCCCACTCAGTTCCCCAGTATGGGACATGTCCTGTTTCTAATACAATATCTTCCTTTAATGCATGGGATGGAACCTACAAAGCTTTCGCCCCCTAGGGGGTATTTTTCTTTATCTCCAGGAGAGCTAAGTGTTTAACTTCTTTCGTTTACTAACTAGGTTCCCTAAAGAGAGTATGAATTTAAATGTTTAAAATGTTTGATTGGACAACAGAGGAGTTTATTACTTGTATGTTTTTTTTCCTAACCTATTAATATAGGAAGACTTTGTTCAGTGTTCCACCCCACCCCCCTCTTTTTAACCAGTTGGTTTTGGTGGCCGGTGAGGAACGCTGCAATTGGCACATCTTCCCAGTTTGTTTTCTTGCAGTGGATTTGGCTATGCCTTATAAGACAGTTATTCAGGCAGCCTAGCCTTGGGCAATACTCTGGCATTCAGTTGATTGATCAAATGAAAACATTTAAAACACTTTCTTCTCATATTATTTTTATTGTATTGTCACTATTGTATTGATCATGTTGTACTAATGGGATGCAAGGGCTCAAACTTGCATAATATGAGCCTCCTGTCTTGCCATAGAATGACTAATCCCCCACACTAGAGTGAGATGGGGGTTTAGATTCTATTAAAGACAAGGAGGCGATTATTATCCCACCCACCCACCCTCCCTTGATATGATATGGCAGTTATGGCACACATATACACAAGTGTTTCAAGAGAGAACATTCTTTGGTTTGTTGTTCTTCCCATCCACCCACCCTTCTTTGCTTGTTCTTACAGCTGCGAGCTGAGGTTCTGCTCAGGATGGTGGCTCACAGTTACAAGATGTGGAGAGTGCGTGATACGAGAGCTTCGCTGGATTTGTCTTCATCATTAATAATCTGTGCAGTGGACATCTGGTTTAAGACGGCTACAGAAAGAGGAGTTGGGTTTGGAGAAAAGGAGAGAGGGTCCCTGCTCATAGGTCTCCTGCAGGGCATGACCTGTTCTCCATGATGGATTGGGGAGCCCCCTTACATTGACACTGAACTCTATTTAGTTCTGCTTTACAACTTTTTTGTTTGTAAAAGATTTTTCTCTGCTGCTGTGATTTCAGAGTAAAGATTGTTGCATAATACTCGCCTCCTTGTCTTTAATAGAATCTAAACCCCCATCTCACACTAGTGTGGGGGATTAGTCATTGTTGTTCTGGCAGCCTTTCAGTTGAACTGTTAATTAGTGCGTTTATGTCGTCATAGGGTTTTATTCAGTGCTTTAAGGGGTATAAAAAATCAAGGGGCGCGAGGCAAGTAGGGGGGGGGCCTCTAATGCGTTGTGATGCAATATTTTGCGAACTGTGCTTAAAAATGGTCTCATCCCAAGTAGCTAATACAGTTTTAAAAGACGAGTGGGCTGTGTAATTCAAGGCGTGACCTAACGGAGCAAATCGAATTTGCATATGTGCAATGAAAAGGCAAACATTCTGGTTTAAAAGACGTATTTAAATCTGGCTAATGTGTGTAAAAATGTTGACCAAAATGAAATTAATCCATTATAGGTACATACTAATTAAAGGCATTCGAATGATAATACTTTAATACAATGCTTGGCGAAAATTCAACATATTCCTGTTTCAAAAGTACCTAATTTCACATTTCTTAAAATGTTTATTCTAAACATTACTGAGGGTGACATCTACTGGCAAAGGGCAGTATTGCCACTCATTTTTAAAGAAATGTGGTGAGGGAGGTCAGTTCAGAGAGCCCCGGCTCAAGATTTGGAGACTGCCAGAGCTGGCCCACTTAAAGCCCTGGTTTTAGTGCTATAAGGAACCATCATTAATGTAAACGTATGCAGAATATCTCTTCACTGTGAAATAGTCTGAAACTGTAACTGCATGCAAGGTTACTTTGACTTCTTTCTTTATTAGAACACACTAGTGGTGTTTCCAGTAACCGGATTGGTTAATCTGTTTGCTATACAAACTGGTATAGCCCGCAGAGACATTACACCCCGGAAAGTTTGCAGCCGCATAACTTTGCCACCAAATGCAGCCTGGAAATTAAGTGGCTGCCTCCTAAATCATCCGCTCGTGTCCCATTCCACACCTCCAATTGTTCATCTTCAGCGTTGCTGTGCGAGCGTGCCTGAATTGGCGCTGCCCCCTCACGGAATCTATGCAACAAATGCTTTCTTTTCCGTCGCCGCTTTCCTCGTGAGCCCGCGTCCCATTCCGCACTGGCAATAGCTTATCTGTCTTATTACCGTATGAACATCCCATTCCGCACTCGCAATAGCTTATCTGTCTTATTACCGTATGAACATCCCATTCCGCACTGGCAATGGCTTATCTGTCTTATTACCGTATGAACATCCCATTCCGCACTGGCAATGGCTTAACTGTCTTATTACCGTATGAACATCCCATTCCGCACTGGCAATGGCTTATCTGTCTTATTACCGTATGAACATCCCATTCCGCACTGGCAATAGCTTATCTGTCTTATTACCGTATGAACATCCCATTCCGCACTGGCAATAGCTTATCTGTCTTATTACCGTATGATCAAACCTACCGTGGCACCGTGGCCCAGCCCCCTCACAGAAGCTAACGAAATGAAAGCTTTCTTTTGGGATCCATAACCATGAAAAAACAAATGCTGCAACATAAAGAAACAGGAACATTTACAAAGAAAAGTAAGTGAACATTATCCATTGCCCACCTGCTGAATGTTATTAATACACTTGTGTTTGCGGTTTAAATGGATCAATATTATATGTACATTTGAAATTACTAACTTTGCCCCTACATTCCCCTGCCTGATAGAAATTAAAAAAAAACTGCTCACACCTGCAGTTGATTTACCCAATTAAATACTCCCCACCCCACAATGCTAAATAGCTCCCACATCCCTATACAAAAAGTGACAATCAGGAAAGCACCTGTAGCATAGCAGCTTCCACTTTCGGCTCCTACACTGTGTAGATATTATTTTTTTTACAATACTACACTTTACATCCTCTAACTATTTTCCCAATAACAATAAATAAGTGCACCATTTATTAGTCATGTCTTTTTTCTTATTTAATAAAATAGTGAGGGTGTTCTAATAGCTTTATAGACCTGCAGCTCAGGCCGCACCGGGCGTTATGGTCCCTCATACCTCCTTAATGGTATTAACTCTGTCTTCAGGGCCCATTTGTACCCTGTACGGCCCTCGCTGCAGGTCTATAAAGCTATAATAACAGTCCTACTTTTTTCACTGTTTGGGGATCGCTTGATTTAAACGGGCAGCTACAATGTAACAAGCTGATCCTTTATGATTTTGAGAAGAATCTTAATTGTAGGTTGCTGCTGACCTTTCACTAATTATGCTCCTGTTCAAATGACCAATTCATTGAAGGTTGCTCGTTGCGATTTTATTTAGTTCTGCGAAGTGCTCGCAGTTAGAAGACATGTTGTGTAAATTCGCATCCGAAGCGACTGTGGCTAAAGGAAGAATGTGTCATGGGGTCGCAGGTTCGTTTAGTGATGCAGTCTTTCCTGGTTACACCCATGAGGTAATTCTCATGAGCACTCTTATTAACAGTGGGTTGTTTTTGTTGGTGTTTTAAGTAAAGATAGGTCGCCTTTGGGGTGCTTTTAAGCGCTTGGAGAAACTGTATGCAATCTGAAACACAAATACAAAAAACAAGCATTGCTCAGACAGTCACAATATACTGTGAACAACCGTGCACAGGTTATGTGCTGGGGCCATGGGCCCTTGTGCCTGGATGCCTCCAAACACCCAGTTCTACAGACGGAAGACACGCTGAGATGAGGGTGGACCACTTTGCTGGATCTCTGCTGTATTCAATGCTCCGGGTCTGCAGTTTTCTCTCTGACCCTTTCGGTACCTGTCTACATCTTGTGTGCATTTGCAGATGAGTTGTGTACATCTCTGCATATAATCCCTCCCAGAAGCTAAGGTTCGAGGGGATTGGGTCCTCCGGCGTATTCCAAATCTGACAGGTAATGTCCACAGCTGTGCTGCAGACATTACCTGTTATAGATATGGAATACGTCGTCGGACCATCCCATCGAAAGAATGTTACCAGGTAAGAAAGTAACTTGTTGTTCTCTTCTATTCAGAGCATGTGTATGGACTCAGTTTAGTTAGGTCCAATGCTGTTTACTGAAGAAACCGGACGCCGCTGGGCTAAGGTGCTTGTTTGATGACATTCTGAGGTCTATGTTAGAAATGACTCTTTCTGCTAGTACCTGGCAATGCTGGGATATAGCAATATTTGATAGAGGGTGACGAGCTGCTTTCCTCCCTTGAGGCTCAAGGTCGCTTAAGGAAACCTTTACAGTCTCCTAAAAGCGGTATATGAACACAGTGTACAGAAAGGGGGTGCAAAGGATAAGGAATGGGTTAGAAAGGTGTGATGAGGGAGGAGGAACAGAGAACGTGACACTCTTCTGAAGGGTTTACATTTATGTTATTGTCAGATAAATCCAGGCGTATGCATAAAAAAAAGAAAGGGGTCTAAATATAACATTTTTTTTTAAAAAAAGCCTTCTTCACAGTTTAACTTGACATTTGGTTCTGAGGGTCATAATCAGGATTGTTCAGATCCTGGCCATCCCCTGTCGCTTCAGTCCTGGTTTGCTTTTCCCAGGTCAGAACTGCAGAGGTTGTCCTGTCCTGCCCCCTCAATTGGGACCAAGGAATGAGAAAACTCGTACACAGTATCCAACGGCCTTCTTAACCCCGCCCAATCTGGATTCAGACCCTGTTGGGGAACCAAATACTCCTTGATCTCCTTTTCAGTTTACCTAAAAAGAACAGCAGATGGTGAAGGCTGTGCTGCATTTATCCTCCTTGATCTCTCTGCTGCCTTCAACACTATCGACCACACCATCCTCACGGACAGACTGCACACTCTAGGCATCAGGAAGGCGCTGTGAGATGGATCTAATTTGTCGCCAACCACTCTCAAATCATGTTCCTCCCTCTGTCCCCAAAGAGGTCCCACAGGGAGCTCTGTGACCGCTCCTCTTCAATATCTACCTTAGCCCCCTCCCTGCACTAATCTGCGCATTACCTAACCTGTGACAACTACGCAGATGGCACCCAGATCATTTTCAAGATTCCCAAGTTTCCATCCTCCTCCTCCCAATTCTGACCATGCCTCCTGTCTCTCCGAAAAGGACCGATGAATACCAGCTACCCATCTCCTCAACCCTGATAAAAGTGAAATCCTAATCTGCGGTAAACATCCCTCCTTCCCCAATCCACCCCTTGACCACCGTCCTTAGGAGCCCCACCCACAGAATCCACCACTGTTAAAAAAAAAATAATAATAAAAAAACTGGGATACACCTTGGACTCGGACCTACCACTCCTCCCATCACTTGAATTCCGTGCCCAGAAACTATAATTTCCACCTACGCATCCTCAGGCGAATCTTCCCCCATCTCCTACCCTCAGAGTCTCAGCAATCCTCGCATCATTCTATCCTGCTTGAACCACGCCAAATCCCTCTACCTGGGTGCACCTGCCTATCATCTAAAAATAAAAATCCAGCGAATCCAAAACTCTGCAGCCAGACTCCTCCTTGCCCTCTCACCGAGAGAGCACATCACCTTGGAGTACTACACTGGCTTCCAATCAGCAGACAGGTGACTTTTAATGCAATGTGTATCGCACAGTGTGCCCTCCACAGGACTGGCCCAGAATTCCTCCAAGACCAGCTTACACGCTACTAACCCATCAGAAACCTTAGATCGGGCTCGGCACTTGTCCTGGTGACCCCTCCTATTTTCAGTTACACCAGAATTGGAGGATCCTTCTTCGTCCAACCTCCCACCCCCTCTGGAAGTCCCTGCCACTGAACAACCGCCGCAATGAGGATTACCTCACCATCAGGAAGGCCCTCAAAACCTAGTTATTCCATGCAATCCTAAAGATCTTCCCTCTCCCCCCTCATGAAACCTAGTCATGTCAGTGTCGCCACAGTTTTCTCCATGATTTACTCTAAATAGCCAAGGTAAAGTGCAATTCCTGGAGCAGACTGAATGACTCGCAACACTCAGCCACACCAAAGGCTAAGCTCCAGTCTGAGCCTCAAGGTACGTAGTCAAGAACCACTTCGGTGGACCCCAGACGCAGGCATGTCTACCTACTCACATACATCCACCAGATTAATACATGAAGCACAACATCTCTGCCATCGGAATGCAGTGACGACCTATGACAATATTCAGTTTAGCTGGACACATAGTCTCTTTCACTTGCGCACTCTCCAGACCACCCCCAGCACCCATCCACATGCCTGACCATCAGGATAGCTTACTGGGACACGACCAACCCATCTAACGCCCTATCTAGGCCTAGTGCACAAATGCATAATATTCCTTCTGAGAAATGTCATACATTGGACTCTAGTCCCCCAAGGGCGTTCACCCCCACAAGTGTGTTGAGAGTGCGCTAATGGGATAAAAGTGCAATATAAATGACCAACTATTACAATCAGGGCTAGGGTTATATCATCTAAAACTTAAAATTGGGTCGGGGGAGGGGGGGGGAGAATAAGGTTCAACAGTGTCAGGAAAGTGGAATAAATAAATCTAATGGGAGAGTCTAGTCTAAGAGGACCTAATGTCCAATTACTTATTCTAATGAACATGATCCCTGGCTGGATGCCCTTGAAAGTTTCAGTCGGTTCACTCCTGTGTAGAGTGGTGTAGCATGCTACCTTCTTGTGTGTGGCAATTGGCTTCAGCAGGTGCGTTCCTCTAGATTCTGTAATTGCAACACACGCCCACAAAAGCAGGAACTGATTCTTCCTCATCCTTTGCCCTCGTGTCTCCTCGAGGAAACGGACAAGACTTTCTCCCTTCACACCCCGTGCTTCCCAGCCCCACTGACAGTGGCCCTCCTGGGCTTGATATCACTGCGGCTCTTTTGGGGTTTCTTGAGAACTCTAGTTCCTGCCAGGCTCATGCTTCAGCTGGGTGGTAGACCTTCTTTCTCTCGGCCACCAATTCCGATGGTCTCAGAGCTCCTACCAGCAGGCTAGCTTGACAGTAGGCTAACCAAACTGATGATGTGCTTGAAAAATGATGGTTGCACTTTTTAAAGATAATCAGGGCACTGAAGGAATGCTGTTGAGGGCCCAAAATGGGCCACCTTGGTAAAAAGGCCACATCCAACAACCTTAGGTAGAATCATAGCTCATCTAGTAAAGCTGTTGCTTCAGAGATCTGTTTGTGACATGCAGTCACAGGCTAGACTCGACTCCCAGAAGGCTGACTCCTCCTTTCACCCTCTGCTGGTGAAATTGTGTATGCTATTGAGTCTTCATTACTAAAGCACTTGCATGTGGGAGGAATCCGGCATGTAGCTCTCTCTAAAAGATATATGATGTTGCACCCTCTTGACTTGGTGAGTTTATGCTCCGTTCAATTAAATGGTATACCTTGGCTGAGGCAGAATACTTGTAGTCTTAACAATCCTGCTAGTAGTTGCTTCATGGCCTTGACTCGAACAGAGTTCTTACGATACTTTACTTAACGATTGATGTATGAGCTGCTTGTTCTCCAGCACGCAGGCCTCTGGTGCTTTTTTGGTTTGTTGCTCTGCTATGCTCGGCTAACGGGCTGTTATTGTACCATTGTCGTGTTGTACGTAGTGTCATCCACAGCTGTTTCCCATGATCCAATACATGCGACCACCACATTTTGCTAGCCTTGTAATAATCTTTGGGAGTTTTTAGGATTGCCTGTTGCACTCATTTCTTCCAATAAATATTGTGGAAATGTATTATGGTCAGTAATTTCCTTTTTAGGTACATCTGTCTCTTCAGTCCAGTCCTCGTCAGGATTTCTGTTGGACAGAACATCATCTTTAGTTTTATTCATCACAACTAGTGAATTATAGCATCACGTCGAAAATGTAACCTACCTCAAGTTAATGCCCCTTTCCGAAACCAAAAGCAAGATGGCCAGTGAGAAATATTACTGTATGTAGGGCACCTTCTAGCAAATTATGGGTGTGTCAATAATTATTTCTCTAGCATGGTATACTTGTGTTGCATGGAGAGCATTGTGCCCGGACATTGCTGTATGACCGCTTCCACTCTAAATGGTAGATAGGACTACTGCTCAGCAGGACGACAGTGTCTAACCCACATACCCAGCCCCACGCTACTATTTCTAAACCAGCAATGATCTCAATCATGAAGGAGAAACAGGCACAACCCAAAAGGTATTCCGCCTTCACCTTTTTTGGTAGCGCAGGCAGAGGGCAGGTTACATCTTGAGTAGGGTGTGACGTGATAACAGCTGCAACCCAAATAACTTAATTACAATTTCTCCAAAAAAGGAGAATGTCCACTCAATGTTATATAAAAATGTATACTTTTTTTTCCTTTTTATCAAACAGTAAATTACAAACCATCAGTTAGGAAACACTAGCAAACCCCAGAAGGAACACTAGGAATGCAGACTTGGAAAGGACACGTTGGGTAGATGAGCAGGGGTGTTCAGGCAATCAGATTGTGTGACAGTCAATGTACAAGGTTAGGTTCATGAAGCAAAAGGTGGAGAAGAGGGACTTAAAAGTTACTTTTGCCCTGCTTTAAAAATGGAGCATGAGGACAGCACCTCTTCAAATACCGTTTTGTCTTGTTCTTGCAGTTCAACAGCATCGAGCTAGGTTTCAAGGCAGTGATATGGTGATGGGTTGGGGGAAAATGGGCAGCATGGTCCAATGCAGTTCACAAGCAGCAACGATTTGGCATGAAAAAGCTTGGGACAGGTAGGTGATGTTCGAGTTGTGCAGCTCACAAGCATTTTGATGGAGAAATCAGAGCTTTGGACTTCTGGGGTGCTGTGGAGGCCCGATCTAGGGTCTCGAGGGACCAGATGAGTCCTTCTGTGCTGCACTCCCACTCTAGGGAGCTTGTTTGGAGCCTACAGGGGATCCTTCACCTCCAGTGAACAGGAGCCTGGTTCCAGTGCGGTTAGTAGTGAAGCACTGGTCCAGAAGCAATCACACTGCTGTTCCCTTCAGATGGTTAGAGGATAGAGATGTCCTCTGCATTGGATGCCTTCGCCTCCTCACAGAGGTTTTTGCGATAGACTGTATATTTCCAACAGAAATCCAGTGAATTCTTCTTCTTTTTCTGAGAATCCAGTGATGAATCAAAGGAAGAGGGGGATTGGTCCAAGCCAGACTTGAGTCATCACACTCTGGGTGCCTTACTTGCAGGAAGTGGGTGGGGGAGGGCAGGAAGTGGCCGAGAGCCAAAAGAGAAACCAAGATGGCAGAACCCCTCTTTCAGCCCTCCTTGCTACTCCAACTTGCTCCGCTTCCTGCTGACACTGGTGTGAGAATGGCCTTTGTCATGTTTGTGCTGATTCTGAAGCACTGGTTTTCCAGAGACCTCACCCAGAGACGTTTCTGCGCCCTGGAGTAAGGGGTTGCCCTTCCTTTGGGGGAATTAAAGAGGCAGCATCCTGGCCATTGTGCCACATATCAGTGGTGGAGACAGACCAGACACCATTACATATCAGTCCTGTCATAGTGGGTCCTGCTCAGAGTCAACACTAATGTGATAACAAATTTCTATGGGTGTATAATTGTGTGCTCTTATCAGTCACCATGCCACAACTAGGCTTATATTTAAAGATTTACATGCCACCAGACTTATTAATGCATAATTATTATAATTTAGATTCGAGGTGTAGAAGATTAAAAAGCCATTCATGCCTTCTGGAACGTTGTGTTCCAACAACAGTCAGGAATGCACATGTCACCTTTGAACCTGCCCTGTGCCAGTGCAGAGTTGGGCTGAGGGCACCTGTAGGCCATCTCAGCAAAGACACAGGTTTGCACTATAATTTTGGCATGGAGTATTTTATTAAAGGGTGTTCCGATTAACAGACCTCCCTTTCCAGGACTGAATTACCTGCATCATTTTAGAATCCCCCACCCCCCAAAAAAAGCTAGGGCTTTCACACCCTGGCAGACGGCATCCCATCACAGGTAATCTTCAACTGGCAGTTGTTACATAGAAAGTGCTTTATATGCTTTGGATCGGAGGGAAGAATTGTGAAGGAAAGAGTCACAGGGGTTGCAGAAAGATACAGTGGCCACATCTGGAGAGTCTTGATGAATATTAAAGTAACCAGGGAAGAGACGTTTGGGGAAAGGAGGTCAGGAGAGGTCAGCCAATTTAGAAAGGAAAAAGGGGTAGGTCTGGGGCCTGCAGATAGTGGCAAGAGTGAGGGGTAGGGTGGGAGAGACACCCATCCTACAGATGAGGCATTCGAAGGAAGTGTAAGATTGAGTGGTAATGATAGTAGCAGGGATCCATTCAAGGTAGACAAGGGCAACTCCACCTCAAGACCAGAGTCCTGGACTTGGAGGGGATCTTGTAGCCATCAGGAAGGAGAGTGTTAAAAGCAGTGACAGAGCTGGCGTTGAATCACATCTCGGTGAGTGCGAGGACGTCTAGCTCAAAGTCTACAAGGAGGTGACAGATGTCAGAGGAGTGTTTGACAGCAGAGCGAGTTTAGCTAAGTGAATCAGGTTGCCACATTTAAAGGTCTTCCGAGGAGGGCTAAAGGGACGTAGGGGAGTGGGGTGGCGCCAGAAAGAAGGCAGACGGAGTGGCAGGTGAGAGGAGGAAGTTAATGAGAGACTGGAGACACCTATCGAGGAGGAGATTGGGCGGAGCTCCCTGGGCCATGATAGTGCCATTTTGATAGACATTAATGATGCATCTAGAAAATGAGACTTATGCGAAGAGAACTTCCCACCTGGTTCCACTATTACTGGTCGAGGAGGAGAAAGTAGAGACCATAGGTCAGGAGAAGGGACAGTGAAGAGGATATCAGTGATAGTCTGTCTGGAGGAAGCCATGACACAGGTATCGGCAATGGGGATGCCTGGGTTGGAAGCCATGAGCGCTTTCTTAAACTTTTTCCTTCCAGAGAGAGGTAGGGTAGGGTAGGGGACAGAGTGGCAGTTAGAGTAGATAGGAGAGACAGAGCACCATGAGTACAGGGGGGAGGTGGGAGGGTCAGGAAGAGAGACTGCACTGTGCACAAAGAATATCACCAGACGGCCCAGCAGCCAATAAAAGAGAGAAGAAACAGAGGTACAGTAAAGTCAGGTCACAGGGATTACAGAAAACACAAATGTGAGATTAGCAATGCAGCACAGACTTGGGAATCAAGTGATACAGTAGGAAGTGACCAATACGTTAGACTAAAATTGCTCACATACAAAATGCTGATGGCGAGGTGGAAACATCTAGATTTGAAATTCAAAAATTAGACTTAAGATTTCTCGCATAGAAACCTCCTTGGCCAATCTGTGGAGGTACTGACTGGGTGGGCAAGGGAAGGAGAAGAGATTTCGGGGGGCGGGGGGGGGGTACTTCCTGGAGGCAGTAAGCAGACAAAACTATCTTCGGAGCACACTCGCGTGAAACAATATGCTGCCTGTATCTTGCGACTCCTGCGCCTCACATGTGACTGATGAAGCAAGTCCTCATTAAGGTCGTTTTGTGTTGGAAGGCTCCAATACCACAGAAGCAGCTGTTATGGAATGTTCTCTGCTCCTGCCACCATGAAAATGCTTCTGCTGTTGGGGCAATTCTAAACTAGACAATCTCACTGACTTTCTCAGTGTCATAATCCTCTCCAAGAGACCAAACACAGGGCCAGCGAGAATTTGACATCTGCCGCTTGCAAGGTTTGAACCCCATATTTGGTGAAGACGGTTTCTATGTATGTGGAAAAACCGAGCGTAGTTTGGGAGCATCATATGTGGCACTTTGACAAAAGCAACTGAGTATGGGGGCATGTGGAATTCTGTATAAATATGCATACAGGCTACATCACATACAATGCCAGAATGCTGGAGTCTGGATCTATATCAAGGGATGAGCAGTCAGTGGAGGATAAGTACTGATTAGAAATGTTTGATTGGAATCCTTTTTTGTTTTCACAATATGCCTACACTGCCTTCATCTAGACCACCACCACCTAAAATTGCATGTTTACTTCTTTTGGGAGACAAACATGCTCCGCTTCTTGCAACCCATTCACATAAGATTATGTATGCTTTCCATAACAAAAAGGTGACAATACACAATTTTACTTTTCAACTTATTTATTATTTCTTTGCAAAATTATTTCTATCTTGAACATACTCTTTCAATCAAGTCTGTGGAAGGGGCCATTCAGGGAAAGATAGTTGGGACCAGGCTGGGAAATCAAGCAAGCAATGGCTTCACCACCCAAAAGATCTTCACTGGGGAAGCAGGGGTTCTATCCCACAAAATACCTTTCTCATGTGAGTCTTGTGTGAACCTCCACTAGGACATATGGTTAATTGTACTAATAGGCATATTCTTTGCACATTTTCTGGGTGTTCTACACTCCAATTGTCCTCGAAGAAAGTCTGATCTGTCACCCACTGATATCTCTTCCATTCATTGCTGTGATTCACTCATTGACGTTGCAGAAATATGAAGGTTGAACCATTTGTCATTCCCACATAGAACCATTTGCCACATTGTCTGCACAGCTGTGATTCACCATCCCACAAGATATGCATTGATGAAGTTGCCAGACTTTCTATCTCAGATGTGTTCGATTTTGGAGACCCCCCCCGAACCCCCCTGCAAAAATTGTTAAGGTATTTAAGAATACCCAGTAACAATAAAAAAAGGGTGCAATAATTGAAGACACCTATAAGAGACTGTAAAGAGCACATCCAATCACGTGCACCACATGTCAGAAAGTAACCAAAGCAAGACATCTCTGAAGGCGGCCAATGTGCATTGTCTCAGTACAGCTTTTTCTGCTCACTAGGATTCACCAAGCACAAGTGTTTCTGCTCATAGAGCCAACGTGTGTTGCTTCTCTGGTGCCAGCCAGCCAAAGGTGCAGCTGATCATACGAAGAGAAGTGGTAGCATGTTTGCACTTTGGGGGCGACGGTGGAGACCGGACTGCTGGCTCATACAATCCATCCGAAGAAGCGTACCTGGATCTGCAGAGTTGAAAAGGAATACAAGAGAGTGTGTGTATAATGTGTATAAACAGTAATCTTTTGTGACCATAGAAATAGACCTCTGAGAGCTAATAACATGCGATGTTTTATTAACATGGTTAACCATAATGTTTTTCAAAGCATGCTTGTAGAAAATATTATATATATATGTGAAACCTCATTAATATACCAGCCAGGGATAGCACCTGGTGTTATTTCTTAGGGTGCACCTACTGCACGGCATGACAGAGTCAGAATAGATTCATGATTAGGGGGGCCCCTTTCTATGAGTGAGCCCAGGGGGAATGATCACTCTGATTTCAGACTGCAATGCAGTGACCATGCAAGGGAAAGACCAGTGTGTAGACCAAAACTAAGGCGTCTGCCTTCTCCATCAGGATGTGCGCTTGATTGAGGCCCTTCTCTTATTTCATTCTCAATTCAGATCTTTGGTATTTATATCTGCAACAAGTTACCCCTAGGTTCAGGAATGACTTTCACATCTGTGTGACCAATGACCTTGAGTCTCATCCATGAAGCAAGTTCCACCTTGTAATATGTCCATCAGCATAGTTTGGGGCAATGTGTAGCATTTGGTTATTGTCTCCCTTTTGTAGCTAATTCATGCCTTCCCCACTGGACAGGGGCGCTTCCACTGTTTGAAACTCGAGTTGCACATAAAAAAAATGAACGTTCCGTGTAGTCCGATTTGGTTGCAAGTCTTTTCAGGAAAGTACATTTTTCTTTTATAATTTTTCCAACCATACATCAGTATATAAAATCAACATCTGTGCCATTGTAGCCACTGTGTACAAACACATGAACATTACAATCATACAGATGATAAACAAACAACTTCAAATTCCTCCCATTCTTCATCAACAATTCTTCAGCATGTCCATCCCTTCAGCACATTCCCCACGGTTAGTCCGGTCCCCCCCTCCCATTTAATTCTGTTTCCCCTTCTGCACTATGTAGGTCCGCCAGGCTTCAAGTTTATCCCATACCTCGTGTGACACAGAATAACATGCCTCCTCATCCCCCATTACCTGAGTTTGTAAAACAATATGCATGTCAGCTCTCACCGATTTGCATGCGTCTCTACGCCACTCACCCTGGGACCCACACTTGCCTTCCAAGCCATAGGTACCACCCTTATGGACAAATAGAGACCCAAGTCTAGCACCCTGTATATAGCCTTACTTCTCCTACCCTTCTGTATGGGCCATAAACCCGGTATTGGTTCAGAGCACCAACTCTTTTCAGACTCCCTTCCAGAACCTCCTTACTCTATCACATTACCACCACATACGCAGGAACGTCCCTGCTGCCCCCGGCACCGTCAACAGGCTGGGTCAGCGCTCGGAACCATCTTGCTCTCCTTTACAGGAGTAATACAAGCCAGTCTCACAATCTTATAATGTATCCATTGAAAGCGAGCGTTCCTTGACCCTAGTTTCGCATGCATAAGAACCCTGTTCCACTCACCATTTGACAATTGCCCCCCCAAATCAATTTCCCATTTGCGTTTCTGACCTGCCACCTTGGAGTACAGCGCAGCTCTATCCGCAGCGTACAAATCAGACATTTCTATCCCCCCGCCCCCCCGCCAATCTCACCATCGTCTCATTCACTCCATGTGTGCATGGGAGTCTTATGTGAAAACCCTCCCAAGTCATTCTCACCCACGCCATCAGTCGCAAATTCCAGGAACTTAAGTCGTGCACGGGGGTGAGCTGCCATCAAGTCCACGAAGGTGATGACCCCATCCCTGTTGTAGACGCCCCCAACCAGGCTCCCACTGCCCAGCTGCCTAGCAGTACCCTTCTCTTACCGTCGAGATGTGTACCCCAGTCTGCTACACGTGAGTGGAGGCTTAGCAATAAATGGCAAGTTTTTTCCAGGGGTCCTGGTGGCCTTCCACCACATAAGTATAATGTT
This sequence comes from Ambystoma mexicanum, assembly GCF_040938575.1. Classification (NCBI taxonomy): domain Eukaryota; kingdom Metazoa; phylum Chordata; class Amphibia; order Caudata; family Ambystomatidae; genus Ambystoma; species Ambystoma mexicanum. The sequence continues at coordinate 1,268,393,632 of NC_090932.1, forward strand.
GCTAACTGGCGTTAAAGTCGTCCAAGTTCCCTCTACCGTCATCCTAGCAATTCCACCACCTTTAAGGTGCTCATTCAGTCATAATCCATTCTTTAAGAATATCTGTGTGGGTAAATGAACCTGTACACCATATGCTATAACATCAAGGCCCAATAGTACGATCTAAAGTCCGGCGCCCCTATACCCGCCAGTAGCTGCAATGTGGTGAGCGCTGTTCTCCGAGGGCCGCCTTTTCACAGAAGTCTGGACAGAGTCTATGGATGGCTCGGAAACACGCTTCCAGTATGACCATGTACATCACCTGGAAAATATACAACAATTTTGGGAGCGCAATCCTCTTCAACAACATGCTACATCCCATCAATGAGATCGGAAATCGTCCCCAAAAATCCACTAGTTTACCAAATGCTGCTACCACTTCATCAATATTCTGCCAGTACATCCAGTCCCAATGATCGCTTCCCATTATACTGAGATACCGAAAACCCTCCCCAGCGACATCCATCCATTCCCTGCCCATCTCTGTTGGTAATGCGTAAATCGCAGATTAACCGCCAAACCCTGGAAGATTCTCATAATAACTGTGAGGGGTCGGAGTAAGGAGACGGACACAGTGTTGGTTTGTTTCAGTGTTTTTATTTAAATAATAATAAGGGAGGGAAAAACGCCTCACTAGCCCTAACTCTATGAGGCGTTTCCTTGGCTCAACCAAACAAACTAATGTGACAGTCCTCAGGATGTCAAAATAAATGTCCACAGTCCTGTGTCCAAAATCTATTCTAACCTTCACACTCAAATACCACAAACTATTATCGGGAAAAATAATGTATGGTTAGCTGCTTTCCTGCAGCCTTGCTTTCCGCCCACGATTTTGGTTAACCAACTACTTCTAAAGTAAATCAATCAAAGTACCACCAACCTTCTACAATGCCAAGGCGACAAACCACATCCCTTGTCTTTCCTGTCCCTTTTGCTATAAGGAACTTTAGACCTTTAATTCTCCTACTTCATAAACTATTTAGGAAGTATCTTTCTTCCTTTCTTAAGTGGATTTTTAATATGCCAGGGGAACAATCCTCGACGTTGGCCTTTCATTCAGTCTTCAGTAAAGTATACTTTTGTTCCCACTGATGTCTATGGAAGTTTCTTTATCAGTGCCAGAAAGAACCGGTTAGGAGTATTGGTTCTTCACTGGATATAGTTGCCCCACAGCACTGTTGTACATAAACAATTGTTAATGATACCTTTACTTGTTTCTGGTAGAGTTGGTATACTCTATAAGGGTTAATATTGCCAATGGTTACTCCATTAACCACTGGGACGAGGAAGAGTGGTCTGAATGGTTAGTGTTTCATCCCACGTGGAGCCTTCTTATTATTTTCGCTCTTTTTATATCTGTTGGGTTTGGTGTCTCTGGTAGCCTTGGTATTTTCTTTACCAGTGCCATGACTTTTGTGTCCTCTTGGTACTGAGACGAAGAAGAGTAAGGAATTATCACTTTCCTTTCCGGTAAATCTGTGGTGTGGTGTCCCTTGGGACTTATTATTTTATATGTGCCTGTTTATATCAACCGCTTGGTTAATAGATTCTGTTGGTTTTGCTAATGGCAGCGAGCCGTTTCCCCCACACTCCCAATAGTGTTCCCTTGCAGCAGTAGCCGGGTACTTTGTACCGTTCTTGGCCGAACAGGATGTTTTCACTGCCTTCCTGGTACTTCTTGGTAGCCTCTACTTTCCCTGCTGCAGCTCTCTGACGTGGACCCGGAAATCCCTCCACGCCTCTCTCCCTCAGAGCTCTTGCGATTACGTTTTCTCCGGTACAGTGGGATTCAGTTCCTGGATTGAGTATTCTAATGCCACCTGTGCTCGCACGCCGCCATTCACACCAGGCTGCAAAGCCTCGACTGGTACAACGTTTGTTCTGCAACCTAGGAACGCTGGTCGCGTTCTCGTGTTGACATGAACACCTGATTGCCTGTGGGATTCCACTGTTCCTGCTCTTTCTTCTCTGGTACCCTGCCGAAGTGAGGGTTTTCTCCTTCTGTCTTTTCCTTTAATCTGCTTCTCATTCTTTTACTGCCATGACTTCTGCCATTCTGATAACCACGGCTACTGCTTCCACCCACACGACTACTACTCCCCTGTTTTTCGTCTTGTCCCTCTTCCATTTTGATTTGCTGAGTATTCTTGATAATTGAACAACAACTAGAACACTGCTGACATTTCTCCAGTGCCTCCATGTTGAACCTCCATATCCCAGTAGCCCATGTATTTATCACTGGTGTTCTGTTTCCAGACCACGTTGTTTGATGTGGTCTATGACCATCTAGAGTAGGGTAAAGGAAAGAGACAGTCAATCCATGTCCTATGGAAAGTAGTGGCTTAGTGTTTGTTTGCCATAACAAAGGGACGAAACCTTCAGGCTCGTCACATCACCCACCATCGCAATAACCGGGCCAAATTAAGCACTGGGTCCTTCATGCACAGAAGCACATCATCCACGTATAATGAGATACCATGCCTTACCCCTCTCCCCCCACCTGCAGGCCCATTGCCATTGCTCCATGTCTTTTCTGAACTACCCTAGCCAATGGATCAATAACCAGTGCAAAAAGCAAGGAGGATTATGGGAGTGCGCTGAGTGTTTGGTGCCCATTTCGTTTTTGCAGCAGTCTGCTGCTTCTGTCTATCACTGCTGAGCTGAGGAGGTGGAGCGCCATATAAACCCCTACCTTGGTGGAGCATCAGCAGAGTGCGCTGAGTGTTTTGTGACAGGTGGAGACTACCTCAGAAGACCCACTAAGGACGGCAAGAATGTGAATTCTAAACAAAACAAAATCTATGATATGGGAGTAATAATGCCAGCTGGGAAGAACACCCCACCTATGGGGGAAGCCCTGAAGGGTTCCAGTTATGGAGAACTACCTCCAGGGACTAGCCACACAGGCTTGAAGCCACAAGGAGCTACGGAAGTACTGCCCCTTCAGAAAGTGAAAGAAAGGCTTGAGTACAGAGGGTAGCAATTATCAAGGGAATGCTCGAGGCGAACGGCAGACCCAGAGAACGAGCAGCCACCCCCTTCTGTGCCCACGCACCGGGAGCTTCAGGAATGTTGGGTGGAGGAGAATAATGATCTAGCACTCCTCCCACCCTCCTTTGAGCTGAAAGAAGCGCCATGCCTCCAACTAGATGTTCAATCCTATGGTGTTGCTGCCTTATTTGGAGACAGAGGATGTGTGGCTCCCAATAATGAACCCAGATAGGGAATCCTTGACCACGGATCCCCTCATCAAGCAATCCAAAGAGCAGACGAGGAAGATGATACAAGTCCTCCACAAAAGAGCGGTCAAGGTATAGGTATGATGTTGGAGGGTAATGAGTTAGGGAAAGCAATTGAAACAAAAACTTGGTGCTTATAGCCCGACTATCTAAAGATATCATAGCCTTAACAACTAAAATCTCAACTCAAAGACGTTGGAGTCACCCCGCTGCTATATCTTCTATGGAAGAGTTGAGAGGTTTTCCCATAACTCATCGGAGCGGTAAAGACATCAAAGACTTGAACAATCATACTGTGCTAGCCCAGGATGATCCCCAATATGAAGGGAGTGGAATAGGGGGATTAAGCCTGAGGATCTCGCCCTTTGAACAAGAAAAGAATGAAGATCAAGAAGTCGAAAGCCCGGTGAGATGGCAGCAGCAGAATGTTCGGAACCAAAGAACCTCATCCCTTTCCCACTCTGAAACGGATTCGGATTCATCCGAGAGTGGCCAATATTCTATTCCCCGAAGAGATGTGAGAAGAGAAATGCAATGTCGTTTGGATCCCGGTGACGCAGGAGGAAGGATTGTGAGAGAGGAGATGGCCCGAATGCACCCAACAGTTTATGGCATCATTGGCAATATCGATTGTACCCTTTACAAAGCTATGCGAATCATTAAATGACTCTTTGGGAGATCAGGGTACGCATATAGCCATGGCCCATGCCAAGATGTCCTATCTCGTAAGCTTTGTGATAAAGGTCCAGGGCAGATTTAATAGCAAAGCAGAGGCCTCCTTAAATTGGCAAAATCACCTGAGTGATCTAGCCAGATGCGAGGAGATGAACAAAACAACCTTAATAGAAGCAGTCCTAGAGGACTGCAAATCGATGCAGGCCCAATTCAAACCATACCGGCGACTGCTGTCTCTAGGAATTCAGCCCTAGCCCCCCGATAAGTACTCTGGAAATAGGGGGAATCTGAAAATCCACCAAAAGTACCACCACAAATCTGGATAAAACTTTGAAGAGACAACATGGGGACAGACCAGTGTCCAGCTCCCAAGACCCAGTTGATGAGAGGGGGCAGTAGCTAATGGTTCTTGCGAGGTCGGGTGAAGCACCCCCCCCCAAGGAATGAAGCAGAACATTTCAAGACCGCAGAGGTCACGGCAATAGGAACAAACAACACATTCTCTATTTTTAGAAAGACACAAGGCCCACCAATCCCGATTGGTAATAATAAATCTCACTTGGTCCAGGGAACATTGGAAAAGAAAAGTAAAAACATGAAGATGGGGGTAAAAAGGAAATCAAAGGGGTCAAGGGCGTTCCTGAGACAGCTCCGATCTCCACTCCCTTCCCCATCCACCCAACCAATCAAACACCATAGAAAAGAGCCTATTATTGATCCAAAAGTCCCCTGGAACCTTACTACCCAGAATCAGAGATCAGGACAAAACAACAACCAGAGGCAGGGGGAGTCGGCCGTAATCTCAGACTTGTGTCTAAGTGACTTAATTGAACTTATAACAAGGGAGGAAGATGACGACGAATGGGTCAACACGAGCAGGTCAGAGCTGGTAGAAATGGATAGGCAAGTAATCTCCCTAACCACAGGAAAAGAAAAAAATAAAGAACAAATATAGGCACTGGTCATGTGAACGGCATATTTTGTGTAATGTAAATAATGGTAGATCAAGCCCTTTTGCCAACAAAAGCTCGACATTTCTGGCCGATTATTAACCATAATGCACAATCTCAGGGTGTACAGCAATCTACTACGATAGCAAATGACGCCTGGATAAAACATTTAACTGAAACATCGGTAAAGCAACCCGTGCACCAGGTCGATAATAAAAGAAAAGTTAATTGGTCAATTCATATTGAAAAAGAAGAGATAGAGGGTTTTATTAAAAAATCCTCTAACTCTCGTGCGGCCAGTCCAAATAGCCTCACCAATGCAATACTAAATCTTGACTCAACAACTTGGTCAATTATTCTATTTGAACCTTTTAAAAACATCATAAGAACACAATCAATTCCAGAATCTTGGAAACGAGCTATCATTTCAATATACAAACAGGTCAAAAGAACTAATCCAACAAACTATCGCCTGATAATGCTGTTACATTGTGACAGTAAAATATTAGCTCCCATAGTCCTTCAAGACCTGCTGAAAGGGGTGGAGTGTCACTAAATATAGGCATTTTGACCTTACTGAACGGGCTAACTCCAAACACTTAAAAGAACATAGCCTGAAAAAAAATGAAATGCCAATTTACATAGCTATCTTCGACCTGTCAAAAGCTTTTGACTTGGCCAACAAAGAAAAGCTATCGAATAACTTAAAGAAATGGAACATCCCAGAAGGTCTGTTACAGATAATCATGGCTTTACATGAACAAACTATTGTCTGAGTAAGACTAAACATGATTGGTGATCTAACATCAGAGATGCACATGAAAAAGGGTGTAAGACAAAGGGTGCATCCTTGCAGCTGTCTTGTTTAATCTCTACCTTGCCTATTTCACTGACTTTCAATTAGCTCACTCTTTTGTGAATCTTTCTGTGGGCAAATACAAAATCCATTTCTTGGCCTATGCTGATGATCTCGGACTAATTGACTGTACAATAGGGTTACAGCATTTAATCAAAGGAATGGAATTGTATGCCCATGAAAATTATTTGGATGTGAATTTATTAAAATCAAATATTATATTTGGTAAACAATCACATAAATCCAAATCGCATTGGATGATGAACCAATGTATCTTGCTGATTGTAAAGAAGGTCAAATATTTAGGCTTTCATCTAAATTCCACTCAATCGCTGAAAACTCTAAATGATGAATTGGAAAATAATATACTTCAATATATAAGTCAAATGAAAAAATTGTTAAACTCTCTATGTAGATGTTCGCTTTGTCCTCTTCTCAAATTCTATAGAAGCAAACTAATACTGGTCATGTTATACGGCTTAGAAATCAATTCCGGTGCTCGCTATGTTAATTGTCTCGCTTAGAATGTCAGCTGTGGAAAAAGATACTGCGTTTACCTATGTCTTTGCCAATTTCCCGGTTGCGTTATGAACTTGGTCTGCATTCATTACAATCGCACTTCAATTGGAAAGTTCTTGCGTTATATAGATCAATTCTTCATTCACGCGTGAACTCCCTTTATGAAGATATTGAGGTCAATAGAGTGTCAAAAACAGTAAATATTTGTCTTCCCTACAAGGTGATGTTCAAAAGATCTTGGAAACGTGTGAATCAACTAGTGAGACAATCCCAATAAAGAGAAACAAGCATTAATGAGAGCAGACTGGATTCCAACCAGAGCATCCTTTTCTAACATGAAAAACATTAGAAATGTTGGTGTCTGTGGAAAATCTAGTAATTATGTACTCCCATACTTAAGAAAACTTCTGAATCCAACTTGGTGTTATCAATTACTACGATTTCGTTTAAATCTGGTGAAAACTAACGAAATTGTAAGGATTTGGCAAAAACTAGATCAGGAAGCAGGAGAATGCAACCTATGTGGTGAGGGGTATCCCCAAGACAGGAGACATCTTATAACCTGTACAGCAACACAAATTCCAAGAGAAAAATATTTTGGAAAGTTTGTGCATGACACTGAATGGCTTAACACTCAGGAATTCTGGAATATACTTTCAGCTGGGAAATAAATCTTCTTGTCCATTGCACTTTACTCAAATAGCATTATAATGCAGATTAGATGAAATTCAATTTTGATACAGCTTCACATTTTTATATGTGGACTAGCAATGTGTATTTCCTGGAAATATGTTATTTTATTTGTTTTCTATTTGATAATTGTAATTGTTTATTGTTGTGTGTGTAAAAGGTCCAACTGTGACCAAATGCACAATAAACAAAACAAAAAAGAGAGAGAAGCGGTAATGTTTAGCTCACTTTTCAGGGAGTAGGGCAACTGTGTTTTAATGCTGGGCAGAGAAACCTCTCAATTAGCCTTCTCCAGCAAGTTGAGTGGGCAGAGGCCCTCAGCTGAGGGATTCAAAACTATTACAGATGACAGACAGTTCATCCGAGTGGTTGTGGGATGATTCTCCCACTTTCATGGACCTGAGTTTCCTGGCAAATGTGTGTGGGAGACTTGATTGTTCGTGGTGAGGATGCACACAGCAACTTCCTATTGTTTAAGCTCTCGCTGGTAAATCTTCCCCCTTCCTCAAAAATCATGGAATTCTGGCATCATTGTGTGGAGATGGCAGTATTTTTCTGCAGCAGTTAGTAATAAAGCCAAATGTAAATGTGACCCTGGTGTGCGTGGTTGGCTCAGCCAAAGCCCAGACCTCACCTCATCCTATTGCAACCACAGGGTTCCCTTCTACAGGCCTTTTTTGCACAATGGAGACTGTAGATGTTCTTCTGCAGCTGAAGCTCTTCTGTAGCTGGAGCTTTGCACTTGCTCTTCCTTACCATTGATTTATGTTTTCCAAACTGGACATTTCTCACTTTGTACTGCTTTCTTCAGAACTTTGGTGTCCTCGGTTCATGCCTCTGAACTTCGATTTTAAATCATGCACCAGATGCCCACATTGTGTGCCTTCAGTGCTCGGGTCTTGAGCACTTGTGACAGGAGTGTGCCCTGAATGTTTGACTGTCAGTCCAGGCACCTTAAGAAAGACTTCACAGGTAAATGTCTTGTTTAGGATCCAGACCTCAAAGATGTTCGAGGGCTTTGTACAACAAAAATAGCAGCAGTGGTCTAAGGCGATTTCACCTGTGCTTTCACAGCTTTTCTCCTGTACATCCTGCCCTTAGGGCTCAGTTCTTTCTGGGCAATTCTCCAGTCAGGTCCGCCAACGTGGTTGGGTCCAGAGGCATACCCAAGATATTAAGACCCAAGACTGGTGTCCTTACTGAGGTCTACGTGGGGCCTACATCTGGCTTACGGGTCAAGTTGTGGGTTAACCTTACGTCCAGCCTGCATACCATGGCATGCAGTGAGTTTGAAGGACTTCCATTCATTGGTGAGTGGTGTGTCAGAAGGCCCTGTTTGCCTGGAGTTGATCAACACCAAAGTGGTTCCAAGGCACCTCTCAAAGCGTTCTCAGATTATGGTACATAGGGTACATGTCCTGGACCTGTTGCGCTGGCCCCTAATACACAGCATGGTGAGGCCCATAGGAAACACCAGCATGCGCCAGTCACAGCAAAAGACATACCCACAAGAAACACCAGCATGGCTGCAGTCACAGCGATGGACATGCTGAGTACTCTTCTGATCCGCCACCTTCCTTTGAAGAAAATAAATATTTTGAGTATTTGTGATAGTTACCAATTCTCTGCTCAAGCATAAGAGAAAGAGGCTGGCGACAAGTGAGAAATTGAGGAACATATGGTTGAGGAGGCTACATTAAAGCACATGACTGACAGCTTAGGATGTGACGGGTCAGATGACATGCGTTTCATGGCCTCCGCAAAGGAAGATCCATCATATTACGTTCCAAGTCCATTTAGGTGGTGAGAGAAATCGGCTGATAAAAGGGTCAGTTCATCAGTGACTTTATCAAAGCCCATCTGCCCTGTTTGTGGGAGGAAGCCTGCAGGCTCTTAGCCCCCGACTATGCCTGACTTCTGCTGGGACAATTCATTTTAGCTCATGTTCAAACTTGGGACTAAGGGGTGTCAGGAAGATGGCCCCCACGCAATGACCTTACTTTCTACCTTGGCAGTGCCCTTTGACCTGTGCCAGAACCTGCCATACCCTGTCTCCATTGCAAGATATCCCTAGGGATTTGGACAAAGTGCAGTGTCGGTTTGGTAATGCAGTTCCCTTGTGGTTCTATTTAGGATGCAAGTCCTGTGAGGATGAGCAATAAACTCAGTCACAGCTGAACAAGTAGAGGCTCTTTGACGTATTCCACATGTTATGCTCTTGGATCCTGTGAAAGTCTTTTTCATGAGCATCATTGAGGCCCACCACCCTTAGGGACTGGGAAGGCACCACCCTTTTTAAGCCCCCACCATTGATTTCAGTACTGCGCTCTATTGCAATTTTGGTGCAGCAGGTGTCCACCAAATCCCCACCTCTGCTCATGTCCCCCAAAGGGGTATTTCCTGGTGTTGTCAGTGCTCTCAGGCCCAAGCCCTTTGGTGGAGAAGATGCCGCAATGGATTCGGAAGAACTCATCAGGGCTCCAGTGTTCCATACACTTGTCAGACAGGCAACGTGGTGGATGTGGCTTAAGAAACGAGACAAGATTCCTTCAGAGACATGAGTTTTTGCTCCGCTACCCTCTGCCAGTTGTTAGTGGTAAGGGATTCAGTTGACTGTAGACGTGGTGAAGATGGAAGAGGAAATCCGACATAAGCATTATTCCACACCAGTGGCGAGTAAGGAACTGGACACAAAATACTCAACCATGCAGGTAGAACCTCTGTTCTTGGCTTGGCATCCACCTGAATAGTCATTGGTGACGACAGTGGCTCTTAATAATATCAAGGTTTCTAGGCCTCCTCCTCTGCCCACACACTCAAGGAGTCTAAGCACTGGTCTACTCAGGGAAACAGATTTAGGCTAATTTTTCCGTGCAGCTCTATCAGGCTAGTGTGGATGCTGTCCTGGTGGGATGCAACAACAAGCTACAGCAGGAGATGGCCAATTACACATAGTACATGCCCGTGAACAAGCACAAGAGCTTCTAGGTGGATTTGCACAAGGAAAAACAAGTCTCTCTTGACTTGCTTAGCTTGGCGTTGCACAACATCGACACAGGTGCATGGGGCATGAACCTTGGTGCGGATACCCTTTAGGTCTCCGTCGCTATGCGATGCTCTGTCCATTTCTTTTTTGAGAAGATGAACACATTATAAACTGAAATTTCTCTCATAAACAATCGTGACAGGTAGGGGATTATATTACTCTGTATCATCCAGGTCAGAGAGCGAGGACTTCATTAAAACAATTCAAAATCACTTAGTGGAGAAATGTGAGTCTTCTCCAGAAATGCAAACCCTCTGGCTCACTAGTGTAGATTATTGAGCCAGAGTAATGATATCAGTTGTTGGATTCTTCCAATTTCGCCAATTTTCAAACTATTTCCATATTACCTTATTTTGTCAAAATAATAGAACGTATAGCAGAAGAATTCAAATTGTTTGTGGAAAGTTCGGTCATCCTCCTAAACAATCAGACAGGTTTCTGCTCCGGAATGAGCACTGAAATGAAACTTATTACTATTGTGGATGATCTAAAACGGGCAGCTGATGACCACAGGGTGGCTCTGCTTATATTCTTAGACGGTTGCCAGTCAAAGGATCGAATCTAAAGGGTCGACAGGTCAAAGGATCGACACCAAAGGGTCGACAGGTCAAAGGATCTAATTTTTTTTGTTTTTTTCACATTTTTTTTTTGGGGGGGGGGGTCTGTCCCCCAACCCCCTTTTTTTTGCTAAAAACCACTTTTTTTTCCCTAAACGAAAACCTAAACAAATATATATAATTAAAAAAAAAAATTCGGTCCTTTGACCCGTCGACCCTTTGGTGTCGATCCTTTGACCTGTCGACCCTTTTGATTCGATCCTTTGACTAGACACCTTCTTAGACCTGGCCACACCTTTGACACTGTTGATCATCAGCTTCTCTTGCCCAGTCTGTCGGATGTTGGAGTGGAGGGCCGAGCACTAAAGTGGATTGCAAACTTTTTATCAATTTGTCAGCAGGCAGAGTCATGGCACCTTTCATGTCAGAGTGGCCCCATGGCATGCCGTAGGGCACAGTGCTCTCGCCCCTATTAATACATTGTAGTGTCACACCACATCGTGTCGTAGAACCCTACGATGCGATGTGGAATGCTGAGGATGACACGACTCGAGACAGAGGGAAACGGTTGTATGGAGCTGGAGAGCGGGGCTCACATCTCACCCACATAAATGTATATATTTAGTATGTTAATATAGAAGTTCTAATTCCCAATTGCATCAGTCCCACTCACTTACTACAAGTGACGAGGCGAGACCCATTTGCGCGAGAAGGCACTGATCGCCACTGATCCTTGAGGTGAGCTGGTCAGATGGGTGTCGGAGCAGAGCTGCATCATTTCTCCTGAATGCTGAAACCAGCAATCATCGGCTCTGTAGATTGAAGGCATGGCAATTTTAGAAAAAGAAGCACCTAGCAACGTGGGACACAACCAAGTGATAGTGAGTCATACCAGGAAATCAGGATCCACTTACAGGAACAGCACCTGACGAGTACGCTCTTCCTCATTCCAGTAAAAAAAAAAAAAAAAAAAAAAAAAGAACATTATAATTTTGTTACCTTACCTCCATGTGTTCTGTATAAAACTGGCAATCATAAAATTGAACTGAACCCAGCAACAATTATACCACGACCAGTCAGAGGGCCACGGAAGACATGGCCTTTCATAGTTTTCCTCCCCCGGCAATATTTTTACCTAAAGCTGGAGAACTGACCTTGCCATGGAAAGGCTGGTTTTAAAGTGTTCAACACTATGACAATGTTGTATGTGGTACCAACTACTGTGTAGACAGAAATAAATAATTATTTCTACATTGTCTAGGACCAGCTGAATAAGAGAAGTTTGAAGATCTTCCTGACTTAGCCGATGATGAAAGTGTTGACATGAATGATATATGATAGGTTATTTATACCATGCTTAATACCCAGAGGTTTCTAAGCGCGGACCCGGGGATCAAACCTGTGTTGCTCTGTGTCGTCTTGCTTCCAAGGCGAGCACGTTGCAATGTGCTATCCTCCCGAGACCATGAATATGAGAAAGTTATAACAAGATGAGTAAACACTATGAGAAAAAGCTTAACACAATCTTGGAGGGATATACGTTTGGAAAACGCATACAGGAGGAAGGCGAGTGTTGAACAATATATTACAGCTTTGCGTAAACTAGCAAGAACCTGCAGATTCAACCTACAACTCGATGAAAGACTTAGAGATCAATTTATGTTAGAATGCAGAAGTAGCAAGGTAAGGGAAAGATTATGGGCAGAAGATGAACTTCCACTAGAGTATTGCGAGTAGCCAAAGAAGTGGAGCATACAGAGAAATGTGTAAAAGCCTTGGAAGGTAAAGAACATCACTGTTAGGTCTGCCCCTGGTAACGCAATGCAGTGAAGAATCCATTGTGAAGAATTGACTACACCAATTAGAGCAAGATGGAAGAAGCAGCTCGGTGAAAGAAGGGGGATGTGTAGTGTTGGACCACCTCATGTCGTGGAACCCAACGATGCGATGTGAATGTTGGGGACGATGCTACTAGAGATGGGGGAAACGGAAGACGGGACAATGGTTGTAAGAAGCTTGAGAGTGGGACTCACATTTCAAGTTCTAATTTCCAATTGCATTGGTACCACTCACTTACTACATAAATATATGTTTTACCTTTAGCATCTTTGGGGAGTCTTCCCATTTACAATTTACGATTTATGCGGTCAACACACAAATTGTGGTCAGAATTATCTCAGATAATAAAAAGTCTACTAACAAACTTTGTGCCGGTCTCCAAGCGGTAAATAACTGGACGTGCTGGGACAAGGTAAAACTGAATAGCTCCAATAAAGATATTCATGCTTCACTGTCGATATCCAGATTCTGGCCTACCAGTTTCAGCAGCAGACCTCTCTGGTTAAGGTGGTGAAAAAGTTAGTGTTTGTTTTTCTGGCCATGTCGCTGCTGTTTTTCATTTGAGAATGCATAGGCGCCTTCCTCCACTTCATACCTTTTCAATGAAAGTAATGGTGTTCAATAGCATTATTTCCAGTCTATTGTAATTGCTTATCCCTAGGTTTATCTGAAGGTGCTTTAATTTGTTTGCAAGAAGTGCAAAATACTGCAGCGAGATTGAATCTAGGCCTTTCACTGTCAGACCATGCAATTCTGGAGTTTGGGAAGACCCTCGGCAAAGGGTCCTCTGCAAATAGTGAAGAAGAATTGATGGGTCCCTGATCAAAAGTGTGGTGACTTTCCTCCCATTCTGCAGTGTGAGAGTCTCATTGTCTCCATGCTTGGGAGTGGTCATGAGAGACACTGGAGTATTGTCGATAGGGGTTCCTGGGTACTGGCTTCCTTTTCATTTGTTCTCCCCTCAGCTTGTGTTTTCTCAGCTGCTGGTAGATATTCAACTGCTGATAGAGATGGGGACTGTTGAGCCTGTTCCAGCCCATGAGGCAAGGCATTTTACCCCATCGTGGTCTCCAGGTACAAAAAATGGGAGAGTCATGATTGATCTCGAAACAATACCTTCAAAATGGTTTAGCGTCCAAGGTCCTGATGTACCTCCAACAAGGCAAAACACTCCTTCATCCTTGAGGACGCATACTATCACATCCCGGTGTGGCTGCCACACAATAAGTTCCTGCGTTCATTCGCCTGCACTTCAAAGCTTTGGCAGTGGCAGATAGCGGAGGACCATACCTATTCATCTGCCATGCCTTCCTTCATCTCCTCTACACTCCTGAACCCTTCTCTGCTAGACCAGGGTGCACCGAGCAGGCGATCATAGTTGATCAAGACCAGCCTCTCCTGGACTGGCTGCCACTGGCCTGCAACATTTCCCATGTGGCCATGCGAAACAACTGCTGCTGTCTTCCACCCCAATGTCTTCACTTGAGGCTACGGCAGACCACAAATAATCAAGACATTCACCTGGCTACCTTCCTTCCACCCTTGACACCTCCTAAAACATCCTGTGCCGGACCCAACCACCCTGGAAGTCAGGCGAGCCAGGCGCCATACATGATTCAGGCACCATGTCACCATGCCCATCTGGCCATGTCACCCAACTTCTATAACACTCCTGCAGCCCTCCATTGAAATGTCATTGCTCCAAGGCAGTGGCAAGGGCATGCAGCAAGTAGTGAAGACCATCCACCTGCACTACTTTTCTTTGCCCCCTCTATCACTCCTGGACCCTCCACTGGTTGACCGGTGTCCCAGATGTTGGACAAGCTGGTGGCCATCCTTGATCAAGGCATGACATTCCCCGACTTGCTGCCCCCCACCATGTGACTGCGCCCATCTGGTCACGTCACCTAACTGCTGCATTTCTTCATCCTGATGTCCTCACTTTGAGGCTGCGGCAGCAGCACACATCAAGTAATCAAAACCATCCACCTTCCTTGCCCCCTCAAAGCTTCCTGGACACCCCTCGGCTAGATCTGAATCCCCTGCAAGTCAAACAATCAGACGGCCATACTTCATCTAGTTGTGTCGATCCCCGACTGTTTGTCCCCGACCCTGTGCCCTTGCTCATTTGGTCCAACTAAGGAAACCCTTCTGCAGCACTTTACCCTGATGTCTTTACTCCAAGGCTTTGGAAGTGTCAGGCAGAAGGTAATCAAGACTATCCACGCAAACAGTCTTCCTTCTCCCATCTAGACTTCCTGAACCCTCCCGTGCAGGACCCAAGTTCCTTGGAAGTCAGGCATCTATAAATTATTCAGGCATGACCCTCCCTAACTGGTTGCCCTGGTCATGTGATCTTGCTCATTGTGGCCCCTTTAGTAGAAACTCAGGCGTCTCATAGGCTGGATGTTGCCAACAAATGCCATATATATCTAAAGTAACCCCTGTTTGGGCTTGTTGGGGAATGAAGGATACAATGCCTGCTCCATTTCCCACCTGCGAACCGATAACACCATCCCGCTACATACCACTGCGACTGCTCCCTTAATCCTTCCCTTAATTTCCTATATGTTCATCATGCATATACATGTTACTCCTTCTACTGACTGGTCTTTCTCTTCCTCTCTTCTGGGGCCTTTGTATAATACGACCAACTGTCCCACCATTCCCCTCTCCCCTTCCCTGTTTGCCCATCCTCTATATATCTTCCATCAAACGACACCATGGTCACTCAAACTTTCACCCTACCCATTCCAACCTCATCTTCCCCACATAACCCTGCTCCCCTGGTAAACCCCCTCATACATCTATGCTCTTGCTCTCACATTGAACTGCCTCTGGAATGCCCAATGTCTCTGCAGTAAAACCTGAACGCTTCGATTCACATCACCAAAATGTTTGTAATGAATGTCCCCTGGAAAAAAAGAAATGCATCCCCTGCTTGACTCTCCCACTCTGGCTGCCCTCCACACCAACTCTCTGACATTTTCTCTCTCCTTGACCAACCAAGAAAGGCAGTGGAGGTGGCCGGATGCCATTGGCCATTGGTTCCTCTCCCTTTTCTGACTTTTCTCCCTCTTCCTTCGTTAAGATATATGCCCACCTTTTAGCTCCACCCCTTCTCACTTTTGTACCAATCTACCACCCATCCAGCATTTCTCTTCTGTCTGTTTTAAACTTACTGCTTAAATCTCTCCAAGCCAATGTTCTTGCTGTCATCATGGACAATCTCAACCTCACTAACACGACTGAGGTTCAACAACTACAGCTGGAATCCACTCTTTCTGATCACTCTTTGGTCAACCTACACAACCATCCCACCCATAAACCACGGGCGCCTGCTTCATTTGATGATGCTCTAGATCTCACTCCACTCCTCTGCCCTCCCCATTGACCCCTCGCCCTCTGACTATTCACTCATCCACTCCCCGATCTCCATCCTGCCTCCACCCTTGCTTCACGCTCCTCCTCCTATTACAAAAATAAAATTCAAGCCCTAATCCACAGTCCCCTTGACCAAGTCAGGACGTCCCTCTAAGCTCTCTCTTCCCCACTTGCACACTTCATAGAGCATGCCATCATTGAGTTCAACACCCCCTCTACACTGCACTGCCCGGCTCACTCACTCAACCTTATCCATGGATCTCCAGAGCCATCCAATAGCGGAGGAAAACCATGTGCCGCTGGTGCAAAACTTGCACCCCTGTTTTAATCATTGACTACAACAATGCTCTCCTTGCTCTCATCATTGCTCTGGCCTCTATCAAATCTCCCTATCACATCAATCTTACATCCTCTTTCTGCTGGCACCCTCGCAAGCTGCATATGACCTTCCAGGCCATGCTCACCCTCACCAAAGTTTCTCTGTATCATCCTCTCTCTTCTTAATCAGGATTTGGTTCTATGTGATATTTTCCAAACACAAAAAAGAAACGATTTGGTCGTTTTTGTGTGGCCTTTAAAATGCCAAAATATCACATTCACCCCTCCGCCCCTCGGATGGCACAGCGAGAGGCTGGTGCCGAGTGCTGTGTGCCGGGAATCAGCATACTTGCCGTGGGTTGTTGAGAGCAGTTTGGGAGTGGGAGGTGGGAGGTGAAACGTGTAAGCCTGGTCCCTACAGTTCTGTCTCAGAGTGTGCCATTGCTGCACTGTCCTGGTCCCGAGCTTTTGGAAGTTTGGGGGTGCTTTGTGCATTGGCTAACTTCTTTCATTCTTCTATTCCCATTGCAATACCTCTATTTCTTTTATTGCGCCTTGTTGTAAAAATTATCACTATCATTATTCGGGTATTAAAACACCATTTAAGTGAATTATTGGCTTTAAAGAGTTACATTAATATTGTGTTATTGAAGTACACATCTTCCACAACAAAACAACCGGACGAATAAAGAAAGCCTTGTAGAAACATGCTGTACAAAAAGGGCATAAGCGTATCTTTGTATTCCCCATCCTGAATGGAAAACTAGTTGTTGCTGTTGGCATTGGCACTGGCAAGTGGGAGGGTTATGTAGCGCTGATAGGCACAGCAGACCTTTCCAGCCACATGGGGTCAAGAATCCCTCACCATGCCTGCCTACCTTTGAAAATCAAACTGAGATTTCTGATGTCCATGGTGCACACCGAACACAGTCCATAAGCATACAAAACCGTATCGTTAATCCATCTCACAATAAATAACAAATGGTGTCTATGAAATATTCACACACCCGCCAAATGAACATTTCTAAGCATGGAACAAGCTGAAAGAATAAGCAATTGCATCTTAGTTTCAACATATGTAATGGACTTCTCTCTGTGCAAACATATATATAAGTCTTTTGTTGATAATTAAAAATAACTACATACATTTGTCCCATTTAATTCGAAGATCATCCTCTATTCGTTACAAAAACAGGACTTAAGTTGTTTGCATTAGAATTCTTTCAGATAAGTACCTGTGAAATAACATGATTTTTTCAGGATCCATATACCTCACTAAAGTGAGGAAACTGGGATTTGATACCAGTCTGCAATTTAGGCACTTGGCCGCATATCATCTCAGGTCTAGTTGGTAGAAATGTGTTAATGTTTGGCTTTTAAAAATACTCTGCTTTAAAGAGATGACTTGAAAAGAACACAAATCATAATACTCAGACCTCCTGTCCCCTTTCCTCCATACTCATGGGATGCCCCTGCATGGCCAGCAAACAGAGCCCTTTGCCATAGCTCTCAACTCTCACGCTTTTGGCGGGTGTCACCCGCCTTGTAAACAGCTGACTCACCCGCCAATCCTCCAGCACGCCCATTCATTTCAATGGGCGTCTCACCCGCCAAAACTAAAATCGGGTGTTTTCACCCGCCTTCGCGACCCAAATGGTTGAGAGCTATGCCTTTGCATGAGAAAACACCCGTAATGTCGACATTTTACAGAGCGCATGTGTGGAGCATAGCTCCGCCCCTCCATGCTCCGCCGCCTCGTCGGTGCTGGCCAGTCCACTCAAACTGCCTAGGACAGGATGGGAACTGGTATGGGGGGATGGTGGGAGGGCGTGTGAAGAAAAGGGGGCAGTGAAATAGGAATGTGGTAGTCACTACGGTGAGTCACTTCTATATACTCCAACGTCCCATTCCCTTTTCTCTATACTCATGGGAAATGGAGATTTTTATACAACAAGGCCTATAAACGGGAGGAGGGCTATTGTTACTTTTAAAAAAAAATTTAAATCACTAAAACACATCTTGTAACAGTGCTTGTCCAAATCTCATGCTCGTCCTGGAGTTAAAATCCATGGAATAATGCTTACAAAAAAGAGGATGTGGTGGCACGTGGCCACTCTGCCAGTCAAGTTGATGGGCACATGTCTCTGAAAGGCAACCAAGAGGTCCTATGCTCTGACTGGATGAGTGTGCAGCCCCTTAGGTGGGTTCTTGCCCTGGCACTTGTAAGACTCTTGAATATAGGAACAATCCACTATGCGACAGTGGCCTTGGAACCCTCTTTCATTTTACCAGTAGGCCTGTAGGTGTCAAGAAGCACGCCCAAGTTGCTGACATAAGGGACTGTTTCTACTTCTGATGGGAAATGAGGAAAAAAGTAGGTAAGCAAATTAACTTTTTGATATGGAAATCAGAATCCCACTCTGGCAAGATAGTTGGGTGAGATTTAAGAAGTACCTTGTCTTTGTGAAAAACCGTGAAGGGATCTTTCCGATTGTTGCTCTCTAATCCCACTAGCCGATAAAACCGCAACAAAGAAGAACACTGTTTTCCAGGACGATATAAAGAGGTCTACCGATGCAATTGGGTCAAATGGTTTGTGTACTACGGCGTTGAGAACTATATTCAGATCCCTCAAGGGGTAAGGACTAGGAGAAACAAATAAAAAAGATCCTCAAAATGCCTCCTGATGGTTGGGTTACAGCCGTATAAAGGCAATTTGGCCCCATTATTTTGCCACTTTTTTCCATGGTAACAGAGTTACCACCACTCTTACCACACCACTGAATTCTGAGTGTGGAGGAAAATTGCACAAATCTATAGTTGAACCCTCCCCTTTGCCTCCAATAACCAGCAGATTGACCACAAGGAATTAGTACCCGGCACTCATGTCCACGGGATTACACTGAAAGGTGATTGGCTCATTTCCGACCCATACCTCAGTGTAATCCCGTGTATGCACGTACGTGCACTGCCTGCGTTCGTTCCCGGCGGGGGGCATGGCAACCCCTTAGCCAATGAGGAGGCTCCAAACGGGACAATCCCCGCTCTGAGCCTCCCCAAGGCTGGAGACTGCCTTTGTCCCCCGCCGGGGACTTTAGGTCTTTTTTTTCCCTCCACCCCCTCTCCTGCAAACTATCCCTTCCCCACCAACCCCACTTACCTTCTTTTTTCTTATTTTCTTGAGAGTGAATGCGCTGGGAACACTTCTTGCTACGCTCGGGCCTGTAACTACGGCCCCAGGGGGCATTACCTGGGGCTGTATTGGCCTGCCATCCTGGGGCTTATTGCCTCATTAACGCTCATGGTAAATCCACCAAAAATCTCCAAAAAGACTTGTGGACTCCAAAAATGTTCCACTGCCATACCACCACTTGTAATGCCACGGGATCGGATGGCAACGATAAACAATTTTGGTGGTAAATCAGTGGATTTACCAGCAATGTACTGCCAAACTCGTAATGAGGCCTATTATAATTCTAAATTGCAGTAGGCTGACATGGTAGTGAGGTATGTTCTGCGGGACCCGATCTTGACCCCTCACTGAGTCCCAAATATGCAGAAATGACAACAAATGCCCTAGAGAGACTTGGTAAGGATTCAAATAGTTATCAGCACCCTAATGGCAAACCCTAACCCTTTGCTTCATTATTATGCCCACGTTAAAGGGTTTCCTAGCTTCCTGTAGCACAGCCACGTTAGTGTTTGAAAGGACCAAGGGACCCATGGTCAAGCCAAGGCCACAGATACCAAGCAACTACATTTATACATTGTGGGGATGGATGAAGAACCTACCTCCTCCCTCCACCCACTGACTGAGAAGATATGGTACTTGTGAAAGGAGGGGCTGATACTAGTGCTAGGAGTTCAGAAAACCAGAGCTTTGACATCCAATGTGGAGTGTGACGAATCCTTGGATGCTGTCCCTTCTTCCCTGGGGGAGCCCCTTCCCATGAAGCCAGGGAGGTGAGGCTGCTACACGATAGTTCTGCTGGGGGTGGTACTCAGTGGAGGGCTCTCGTGGGTAGGGATCCCCTATGGGACTAGGAACGTCTATGCAGCGAGAGCGTAGTATGACCGCATTACATCAGCATCTCCCTCATCCTACTGCTATACCCAGGGTTCCATAATCCCACATACTTCCATGTACCTCTAAAGAGTAGATGCTCCGATCTCCCTGAGAGGTACTGTGATGAGGAAGAGCCATGGAGCAATGCAGAGTACCCCGCAGACCTAACATGAGCTGTCTAGACAATGTGGAAAAAGTACTGGGACAAGGAGGCAAGGTGGAAGCATGAAGAGCCTTCCTAGAACCACTAGTGGTTCCGGAAATCCTATTGGTCTAAAGACATTCAAAATAGAAAAGAAACCAGGAAGGAAAAAACGGTCCTGGATGCAGGGCAGCCCAGGAGCAGTGCAGCACGAGAACCGGAGTAGCCCACGAGGAAGAAGGGGGACACAGAGAACGCTATCCAGAGGACAAGGTTGGTCTGTGGCCTTAGAAGAGAGGCAGGGCGGGAATCCCTTGCTCGTTGGTGGTGAGCTACCCCCCAAGAGTGCTGGAGATGGAAAGATCATAAGTCAGCAGCAGACAGCAAGGAGCCTAGCAGAGGGAGCCGGGGAGAGCAAACTAAGTTACTGGAACACTGTGCAGAGAAACAACAGAGAACCCAAAGGTACCTGACTTGTTGGGGAGAATCAGAAATGCACGAGAAGCCCTAGAGACAGGGTCTGGGACCCATACCAAGATAAAGAGACTGCCTTATGTGAAGTAATCAACAAGAATACCTGGCATGTTAGTGAACCAGGTGCACAAGGAAGAACAAGAAGCATAATCCCCCTTTTTCACTGCAATACCTGGCAGGGAAGTGAACCAGGTCTGCCAGCGAGGGTCTGGGACCCACTACAGATATGAAGAGCAACCAAACCATTCTTCGTTGCGGTGCCTGGTAGAGGAGAGAACCAGTGCTGCCAACCGAGGTCAGGGACCCGCATTTATATCATAAGCCTGAGGGAGGCGGGTGTCATGATCACTGGACCAAACACACAAACCTTGCACCCCCAGGTGACAGAGGTAAGGAGAAATACCATACTTAATTGTCCCTTTGGGACAATCAAGCACAGGGCACACAGCTGGACTCAGTCCTGGCGCCATTGGCGCCAGGCTCATGAGCAGACACATTATTTTGGTGCAAAATACTTTATTACATTAGTAGCACGTGCAGCATCATTTTGGAGTGGCAGGGTGTGGCCGGTAAGCCAATGCTAAGGGGGCGTGGCTGGGGCTAGGCTATATAAGCCTGCCCAGCCTTCATGCAAGCGCTTCACGTTATTCTGCTTGAAGGCAGTGTAACGCTCCCCACCGCTTGGGTGCAGATTCACCTTACATGGAAACTGTTTGCTCCTGCAACCTTACTACTTACCTGGGAACCTGTTTCACTGGTAGCTCAGATACTCACCTTGGGACCAGTTCTCGCCTGCAAACACCTCTGCAGTGCCTGGCACTCACCTTCCATCTCCGGTCCTCCCGAAAATCGAAAAAAATGGCCACGACACTGCAGTTCGCCGCTTAGCTCATCCGGGGACGGCACCTGCAAGGAGAAACAACAGACAAAGGTTAGACTTTACCTAAAACCTTCAGTTTATGGTCGGGCTCATTGGAAACCTCGAGCTTACCCTTAAACCAGCTCTCACCTGTGGTCGGAACGTCGCAGATCCTTTTTTAATCATTCTGGCTGGATATCAAGCTCCAAAATCACAGCTGGGCCGCTCTTTCGCCTGTGGAGAGAAAGCAGAGAGCAGACATTGTTAAAACTCGCATATCATAATGCGTTGAGGACAATATTTTAAAGCGAGAAAAGACTTTACAAAAACGAAAGCCACTTACTATTTCCAAGTGGCTTCGTCGCAGCTGGACTAGACTACCACTTCAGAGGCCAGTGAAGTAACTCGGCCCCATATACAACACGCCCCTGCTGGAAGAAGCAGGACGGCGAGCTCCTCATCCATTAATAACAGGTGAGCCTGTGGTACGGTGCATGCTCAAGGAAACCACGCTGTGGAAAGAAGGGTTCGAGGGACACCCTAGCAATAGAGAGGCAGACTCACGTTCTCTCATACCCATGCAGGAGCAGTTCCACCGATCAATGCAGACAGCAGCATATCTCGAGAAGTGAAGGCCTGACCAGGGTGATCCAAATCCGGGGAGGGCTGCAACCGTGCCCCAACACCCCCGCAGAGACCAGGTGAGCGTAACAGCGGGGGGAGGAAGACATTTCACCCACCAGCTGTTGTGTCATGTTTGAAGCCTGAGGGAAGGGCGACATTGCCCCACCAGTGGAGAAGGAACTTTCGTTTTGGAAAACGTTCAAACCCCGGAACTATCCGTAGTCCAGAGGAAGGGAGTCAATCCTCTGGACCAAGGTGACACACCCTTATTTAGTTTGGCTTGAAGTGTGAGGTACAGAGGTAGGATTTGGACAGAGAACTGTAGACTTTTTGATTTGAGCACCCTCACTGTTTCATTAGTACTTTTAGTTATGGTAGGGAGACCCAATCTTAGAGTTAGAGCAAGATAGGTTTTCTTTTTTGTATTTTCCTCACTTAAATAAAAGTCTGTACCAACCACTATGACCCCTCTGTGTCACAGGCTTGCTTCTGCACCCTTATAGGAGCCACCAGGATGCTGCAATTTATGGACTTCTTCTATTTCTGCAGGGCTTTGGGTACAAGGGGAATCTGAGGAGATGCAAAAGAGGTCATGCTGTCCATGCCAGGGACCTCACAATCTCCCAGGGAAAGATGCTCTCTGCCCACCCAGGATGCATATCTTGGATCTTTGTTTTCCTTGAGAGCTGCGAAGAAGGCAATGCGGTGGGGACCCCATTGTGGAAATATTGAATGAAGAAGATTGTACAACAGCTCCCACTTGTGCGCCTTGTGGTGGAAGTGACTCAGCTCTTCGGAAACTGGACTATTGACTAGAGGTATAGCTGACACTCTGGTGAATACCTTTTTGCAGAAACCAACTTGACAAATAATATAAATCCTTGCAGAAATAGGCCAAGCCGAAAGAGCATGATTGTAGCTTTAGTTTGCCAATCTTGATTGGGAAACTACAAATGCCAGAATCCAAAGTAATGTGGCTCTAAAACATGCCCTCTGGGTTTTTTTTAATGTATTTTCAAGACTCAGCCACACAACAAAGATATTGTGTGAAATATCCCTCTCCTTGTAGTCAGTTTGACGCAGGCATACATCTTAATATATATGACGGGAATTAAATGCGAGCCCCCGCTAAAAAAGAATCTTTTGTGTGTGTGTGAAATAGCTAACAGTTTGAAATGTATTTGCGTGACTCAGTTTGTCTTGCAAGAAGGCACAGTTATGAGCAGATAAGTGGAGCTTATTGTGGGCATTCAGAAACAAATGCATCCATCAGATCTGATCACGCAGGCATTGACACACGGTCTTGCTGGAGACAAAAGCTCTTTCCATTTAAACATGTTGCTAATAACAAAGAAGCTTTTAACTGTTTGTGAGGTCCTGTTGGATGACAGCATGCAACGTTGTGGAAGTGAGGGGAAATCTCAGGAAACCTGTTTTCTTTACGGCTGCGAGGGCAGACGGATCCCTCTCCTGTCCAATGACCCAGACTGCTCTTCTTCGCAAGCAAAACGTTTCTTCAGTGGTAGGCAGGCAGGCACAGAACAAGACCACTTTGCGTCGTACACTATATGCAGACAGCATTCCCAGGCTCTCTCTGAAGTTGTGTAAGGGGCAGTCAAAGACATACAAAACTCACTAAAGCAAAGCTAGCAAGATGGCACACTAAGGTGAATGTGCAAATGCCAAGGTCCACTCATGCAGAATTGAATTCTGTTAGGCGACCAAACAAATATGCATTTTTTACTAAACAAACATTTTTTTTTGCATGGGGGGTGTAGACAAGGCTCAGACCGTCCCTTAGTCAGGTATTGGCTTGAGGCTCGAGTGAGCGCGCGTCAACCATTTGGCATGGGCTAGCAAGAGCCTCACCTGGACCTCCAAGCTTTTATATCACGTCTCCCTTACACCTCACCAGTCTAAAATCCTGAAGCGTGTGGAACTCAACTTTATCCTAAACTAGCTGAAGACCAACTCACTGTGCCATCCTTTCTAAGCCGAGTTCCACTGCCTATCCTCAACTGTGAAAACACTCACGCATGTCTCTAACTTTATACCTCAGCGCACCAGTCTCATCTCTCCTCATTCTACTCAATTTCTCTGTCTCCTTCGAAACTATGGATCATCCCTCCCTCCTCCAAATACTTTGCTCACTTGATTTCAATAAAGCCATTCTCAAGAGGGTGTCCTTATATCTCCTAGAGTGCTTGTTCTCCATTTTCTGGAATACAACTCCTTCTCCCCTACTACACTCTCGGTGGCCAGCCTACACAGATCAATCCTCGACCCATTCCTCTTCCTCGTGTACAACTACTTCCTGATCAAACTCATTCCATCCTTCTGTTTCTCGTATCACCTCTTTGTTAATGATACCCATTTCTTGTCTGTACCCTACTTCAAACCCGAAATCTCTGAACACATCCTCAACTGTCTCTATGCTATCCAAAACTGGATGGCACCGTGCTGCCTGATGCTTAACCGATCAAAAAAGGAAGTCCTCATTCTTCTTGCAACCAATGCCAACCCCACTCTCTTCCTGTTAGTGAGATTTTTGCACAACCCTTTTGCGAGGGCTGTGTTATCATATAACCTAATAGTGGAGCAGCATCTCACCCAAAAGGAAAGACCAGACTCTCCAATGGTAGCTGTAGCAGAGAAGTCAGACACAACTTTAGGTGGGAGGAAGGTTGGTAGGGAGGTACAATTAGTCCCAAAAGACACCACACAAGAACACCCTCACACTGATATACTGTAAAAATAGGCACTTTATTATAAGGTCACACATAACATATTCATAATGGGAAAGTATTAAGGTTACACAGAACAATAGATAACAGTGTAGATAAAACACAGTAATGGCTTAACCTAAAATGTAGGCCTGGTGGTAGACACTATACATACAAGCTTTCAGATGTAAGTTAACAGAACGACCCATGGACAATATTACACACTGTAATGATGGTTTTGATCAGGATCCAAAGGTACCAAACTGAACTTGGCACATGCTTCCTATTACCTTCTACATGAAGTATTATACTTAAAGGGATAGTCCAGAAAAACAAATGTATTAAAAAAATAGATAGGCAATATTAAAAAAAAAAATACTAGCACTTTTTTTTTTAAACTTCTTATGTAAAACTTTGAGCTATTCAAGCTCAAAATTCGCAAAAGCAAGCACATGGGCGCATCCATTTTGTGAAATGGATGCCCGCCTGTGCTGGCTTTTGCGGCACTAATGAAGGAAAAGCCAGCCAGCTGTAGTAAACAAAAGCTACCGCTGGGTGGCTTTTCCTTCATTGGTGCTGTACGCGGAGGACGGGGACCGGAGACCAGAGCAGGAAAGCTGCAGCTGAATCTCGGTAAGTGCTATTTATTTTTTAAAAAAAATAAGCACTAGCTGCGTTTTTTTTTTCTAAGTTTTCCGGGCTGGAGGAGCCCGGAAAACTTAGAAATAAAACCGCAGCTTTAAAAACGTTGTATTTATGTTTGCGGTCACTTTTGAAGCGACCGCAAACATAAATACAACGCTGTGTTTGAAAACGCTGCGGTTTTTCTTTCCAAGTTTCTGAGAAACTCAGAAAGAAAAATTGCAGCATTTTCAAACACAACCGCGTTGTGTTTCTGCCTGCTGTGGCTATCACTTTGGGTCCCCGGTGCTCCCCTAGGGGAGCACCGGAGACCCAAAGTGAAAGCCAAGGCAGGCAGAAAAACAACGTAGTTGTGTTTACATGCCGCAGTGTTTCTGCCTACAGCTGATTTCCCATTTGGGGCTCTCGGGCTCCCCACGGCTCCTCCAGCCCGGAAAACTTAGAAAAAAAAAAACGCAGCTAGTGCTTATTTTTAAAAATAAATAAATAGCACTTACCGAGATTCAGCTGCAGCTTTCCTGCTCTGGTCTTCGGTCCCTGTCCTCCGCGTACAGCACCAATGAAGGAACAGCCACCCAGCGGTAGCTTTTGTTTACTACAGCTGGCTGGCTTTTCCTTCATTAATGCCGCAAAAGCAAAAGCCAGCACAGGCGGGCATCCATTTCACAAAATGGATGCGCCCATGTGCTTGCTTTTGCGAATTTTTTGCTTGAATAGCTCAAAATGTTACATAGGAAGTTTAAAAAAAAAGTGCTAGTATTTTTTTAATGTTGCCTATCTATTTTTTAAATATTTATTTTTACTGGACTATCCCTTTAACAGATAGGCAAATAATACAGCATAGAGCTTAGATAATGAGCACATGGGGACACAATGTCCAACACAGCCAGCAGGGCTACCAAAGTCCAGGCTATCCTTTAGATAAGACAGTCCCTCGCTCCAGAAGGAGCTATTACACATCAGGGAGGGAAACAGTATCAACACACAAGGATACAATGTATAAGCTACAAATGAAATGACAGTAATGCACAGATTTAAAGGTTCCTATTACATCAGGGGATGTCTCTAAAGATACAGGGATTGGTGATGGACTCCAGGGACCTTAGGGGGTGGGCGGCGGGGCTAGACAAATGTCACAGTCCAGGAGAGTACCTTGCAGTGTCACTGTCACTTGTAAGAGTCCCA
The DNA here is from genome assembly GCF_040938575.1 of Ambystoma mexicanum. Classification (NCBI taxonomy): domain Eukaryota; kingdom Metazoa; phylum Chordata; class Amphibia; order Caudata; family Ambystomatidae; genus Ambystoma; species Ambystoma mexicanum. The sequence continues at coordinate 1,268,420,459 of NC_090932.1, forward strand.
GTGTTGAGAAGGGTGATGTATAGAAAACAATAGGAAAAAGCCTCTGTTTCTTTCCACAGGTACCAAGAAGACATCAAACAACAGCAGGGGACACCAGTGGAGACTTTGGTGTGTCGGAAGAAGGAGTCAAACACTTGGAAGATCTTTCATCAAATATTAAGAATAATGCCCGTCTGTCCTGTGATGAATCTGATGGCATCATCATTTCTTTCCCTTGGGTATCCTCTCCCTATGTGGCCATGCGACGGCAGCATCTACCTGATCCTGACACTGGGGGTGGCTATATGAGGGAGGACCACCTTGGCAGAAGTGACCCTCGGGGGAGAGACATGACATCTTCGGGGAAGGACATACATCCCCCCATTCCCTTTTAGGGATTTTCCCTCAATTCCTCAGGCATTAATGCCTTATTGCACCACTAATCCTCATTCATGTACTGAATCCAGGATTACAATTCCCATACATGATAATCAGAGTAAGACATTAATTACTGAGACAAAGAAGAGGCAGGGAGCAGTAAAGATTACCCCTGAGAGAATCCCATACCAGCTTCCTCAACAACACAAAGAATCATCCATCAACTACTGAGATGGGGAAGAGACAAAGAACAGTAAAGATCACTACGGCCGGGAAACCTACGCTGCGGTCTAGTCTTTGGAAACTCTTTCATCAGACCGGGAAGTTTAAAACCCAAAGAGCCGACAGCAATGACAGAAAGCTGCAGACACTGAGCTGCGTGGTTACCTGCACCAGCACCGGCTGGAATGTTGGGGGAGAAGACGCTGCAGGAAATGCTACCAAAGCTAATCGCCCAGCAGGAGAAGGAACCGGAGTGCAGGGGACACTCTGCCAGAGAGAGAAAGGCAGCAAAAACTGAGGACCGGCATGGCAGAGGCGGAGAGGGTGGCAAGTCTCGCGCCAAGCCCACAACGCAAAGAGAACAGGAGCAGAGAGGCGCGAGAATCACTTGGAGCACCCAGTAAGCCCAGGGAAGCAGAGAGGGTTACCGGATTGCTTGAATGTGTGCGCTGCTTCAAAGTAGCAATCCGTAAGCAAAGTAAAGTATGTAAAAAAGCTAATAAATCTAAAAGCTATACCACGAGTGAGCAAAGTGAAGTATGTGAAGAAGCTAAAAGACCCATACGCCATTCCACGAACGGGTCGTTGAACCCCCACCTTAAAGGGACCAAGAGAGAAATCTGAGTAAAGTTGAATGAACTTGAGAGAGGGGCCAAAGCCCAATATATGAAAGAGAGAACCATTCAAGGAATGATACGCCAACATTGAGCTGGTATTGTTTCATGGGTGAAAGACAATTGTAATAAAATGATGGTACAAAAGTCCTGGCAGGAGAGTACGCCATGTGAAGAGAAATACTGTATGGAAGTCCTTGTAGGAGATGATACTAGGTGAAGTTAAATCTGTAAAAGACTGTAAAGAAGTCGTGGCAGAAGAATATACCAGGCCAAATTAAGTGTGTGTTACGTTAAAAGAGAATCTCAAGGAAGAAACATGCCCTTGAAATTGTAGAGTAAAATAAGAGTGAAGAAGAGCCTGGCAGGGTAGTATGAAAGGAGAACCCTTAGGACGTCACATGCCTGTGGATCTTGAACTATTTTAAACGCGATTCTTTGTTTTGAACTAATCTACTAAAAAGAACGTGGGGAAGGGAACTATTTTCCTGAGAACCGTGTGTGTGCCAGCAGGGAGAAGCCATCCACTTGCGTTACGAGAAATTTACATATTGGTAACAGGAACCTGGGAAAGGGAGCCATTCCCTAGAACTGTGAACATTGTCCATTCGGAACTTTTTGGTTTGAGTTATATCTTTTTCATTGAATTGGGACTTTTGTGCACCTTGAGATCGAAAGAAAATATCCTTTGCACCTTAGAGTTAATTTTGAGAGTGTGAGGGCTAGAACAGGATTTCAGACACAGGAAGTAATTTTTATTTGGACATCTTGACAATGGACAGACCCCTTTGTTTTTGGTTGAGGTAGGGAAATACCTCCTTGGATAGGGATAGCAAGGCATGTCCCTAACCCTTTTGATCATGAATAAAATGTTATAGCCAAAACTATGAGTCCTCTGCGTCCACGTCTCATTCTTGGCTCCTCACAGTCGCTATTGCTAGAGGGGAATACCCTTCCTATCTAAAGGTTCTAAAATGTGCTTGTCAGTTGTCAGGAAGTCCAAAGTAAAAATGTCCTCTGTCCAAACCAACTCTACCTGATGCTACAGTTATATATAATTACATTTAATAGGTCAAGAGAATGTATTTTCTTCCCCTGGTCTTCTCTTCTGGTAGTCTATTTATATACAGGTTTCTCTTTGGTACAGCTATTTCTTAACATAGTATCTCCTTTGGTAGTTTCTGTTATCAACTCTTGTAGTTCTTCAAAAATACTCTTGGGTTTCGTGCTTTCTGTAGTCCTATAGTTATAGCTTTCCTTCAAATAGTTCCTCACACTCTTATCACTTATAGACTCTTCCCAGTCTGTTAATTCAGGCTTTCTTAAATTGGGTTTTCTTGATCCCTTTTTAGGCTTTCCTTGTCAATGCTTCTCTTTCTTAGGCTGTCTCCTCTCATCTTGTTTACTTGGCAGTTTTATTTCCTCTCTCTTGTTATGCGTTTTTAGGTTGGCCATTCTCCAGTCCTCAACTCTGAAGACATAGGGTGTTTTCCCTTCCTCCCAGGGTTTTTGTTTCCAGTCTTTGTGACCGTGACCGGCCAACGTTGACAGCAAGCACTACACAGCCTCACAGGGCTGCTCTGTACCCGAGATTCACCTGAATCTCGCAATCATCGATCACACTGATGAGCCTTGATCAAACCACACGTTATGAAAAAGACCCAGTAGGGTCGAAACACATGTTGGCTGAAATTGTAATTAAAACAAGGGTACCATAAAATTAGACTGCATGACCTCATAAATGGAATTCTACCCGAACACTACCATATCTCTTTTCATCTTGACCTCTTCACTCCATCATGCAAGGCTCACAACCTTGGGGTCCCTTTTCACAGCAAAATCAAATTGCAATATTTCATTACTGCAACAGGGCCCAGGACTAACCTTCTAAATATGTTGAAGATCTGCACACACCTTACTTATTTCTCGGCCAAAACCACCCTGGTCCTTGGTAGACAAGACTACTGGTGCAACCAAGTCATTGGCCTCCCTCTCTAAACAAAATAATCAACTTTGCCCCCCACACACACTCTACATCCTCTCACTCCTCAGTGTATTCACACCATGCCAGGTGGTTCTCTATGCAGAATACAATCCAGGTCAAGTGTATGCTTGAAATCTTTACATTTATGCATGGCCGAGCCAACCAGTCTCTTGCTGAAATCATTGCTCTCTCTACTCTGTCCCATGCGCCACCTGCAATGCTTCCCGCTCCTTTCTTTCTCTACTGGAATGCTCTCCCATCTGTAAACAAAGTGGTTCAGTCAGTTGAACCATTTACGAGTAGGGTAAACTCCATCTGCTAGCCAGAGAAGGTGTGCCCTTTACCCTCTTTCCCTTTATGTCATTCCCCCAAAGCTCTCTTCCCGCCCAGACAGAATGTTAAAAATATATAAATATGTATTCATGCAAGTACAGGCAAAAGGCCTAAATGCAGGGTATAGTTATATATTTAATTTTGTTTCCATATGTCCCCTTAATATTCTGCCACGTGCTACGGCCCCATTTCCCAACTCATCACTATCCACAATAACTATGTAGATGTACTGTGAAATTAGTCTGTTTGAAGTCTTTTTTCTTCAAGTGGAAGTACCAATATTACAAAATGCACTAAACACAAAAGAGGATGTTACTTTGTGGCTTGTTCCCACTCACCCCCACGCCTGCACACACAGATGTTCACAATGGTGATGGCATTCATTCTGGAGTTTTTGCTTTGACAGCATCTGCTTAAATACCCATATGTAATGGAGGTAATAGAGGTGTCCCTACTACAAGTCACAGCTCTCTTTGGCGCTATCAGTCTACGTGCCAAAGTCGACCTTGACTCCAACATACAGGCTTGCTTCAATGGTATGATATATGATATGGCCCAGGCTCACGTCTTTGCTCTAGAGGACTGGTTGTTTGCCTTTCACCAGGTAATCCATCACGTCAGCATCAAGAATGTAACTGCTGCATGGTGGGCCCAATGGGTGCTCGGCTCATGGTGTCTTGCATTCAGGTGTTCCCCTATGCCAAGCTCCAGAAGGGCTCACTGTCAGCCGTTATCCAGATTCCCGTTGGGATCGACTGCTCTGGTGGATGGAGGACAGCCATGCCCTAGTGGGGGTTCCTTTCACAGAGAATAAGAAGGGAGTGCACTCGGCCAACTGATTAGTCAAAGAAAGTTGAATGCAACGATAAGGCGTCATAAATCTAAGTGTAGAGTTTACTCTACAGGATGGCATCCGAAAATCCCCCAGAAGATCTTGAGAGGCATACATTGAGCCTGATATTGAAACCTGGCTTCATGAATTTTTAATAGGAGGACCCCAAATGTTAGCCCAAAAAGGCCTAACCTTGTAGACCATATTGCCTTTGCTTTTGTCACCCTATGCGCATGAGGTGACTTGAGGATAACTGTAAAGGTGGTCAGTGGCCACCAACTTCTAAGAGCTTTCACTTTGATACAATAAATAAGAAGCCTGAAAACATCTTTCAGAAATGGCTTCCATAGGCGAGTCAGCATCATTAGGGAAAGAAAAAAAGAAAAATAAAGGAAAAGGTCTAATGACTCCATATATACATTACTTAAAAGCACATGTTCTCAACCTGTTGGAAAACTGAAAGAGTCAGTACCATTAAACCCTGTGAGATATGACCAGATCTCATCTTAGGAGGGACTTGATCAGAATGCATTGTGATTTCCATCAATTGATCAATTCCTGGGAAGATTTCAGACGGCTTCATGGTAGGCCACACACTATTTTCTACAAACAAGGAGAGTTCTCACAGAACCCAGAGTAGTTTTGGCAGATGGCTTTGGCCAGAAGATCTTACCCTTGATTTGTAGAAACAGATTTATGAACTTTGCCAAGGGCAAGAAATGCAGTTTCAATGACATTAAGACATTATGGCTCAACAATTGTGAGTGCTCCAGAGAGGATTTCATAATGATATATCGGGCCTTATTACGAGGTTGCCGAGTTACCAGCAACCTTGTAAATCTGTTACCGCTGCCCGACATCCCGGTACTACCGGGATATCACAAGCGTCAGTGGTACGGTAAATCCCCATTCCCATGGGAATGAGGACACTGAAGCACCAGCACCGTTGTTAGCGGTGCCGATGCTGCAGTGAAAAACATGCCAATAGGAGCCTGGCGGGAGTTCAGTGCTCCTACCGGCATACTTCTAATTTGGCGGCCCAGAAAAGGGTGTCAGCATATCGCAAACTCCTAATGAGGGCCAAAAGGCCTCATAACGAGGTTGCTGGTAAAACCTGCAGGTAGCCGGCGGGTTACCGGCAACCCCGTAAACACTGTTACCGCCGCCTGACATCCCAGTGCTACCAGGATATCACAAACGGTGGCGGTACGGTAAATCCCCATTCCCATGCAGTCTGATCAGACTCTATGGGAATGGGGACACCGAAGCACTGGCACTGTTGTTAATGGTGCTGGTGCTTCAGTGAAAAACATGCCGTTAGGGGCCTGAACTCCCAGCAGGTCAGGCCTGCCGGTAGTTCACTGCCCCTACCAGCATACTTATAATTTGGCGGTTTGGAAAGGGTGCCGCTACGTTGCTAGCAGTACCTTTATTTCCGGACCGCCAAACTCATAATGAGGGCCATAGTGTTATATAGTGGAGATAGGACCTACACATGGAATGTTCTCTCCTGCAGAAAAATAAACCCTTCATTACAGAAAATGGCATCCCATGGTTCTCTTCAACCTGGATGATGGCAATGCCCTTCTGGAAGGCCTTTTGGTGACTACCCTGGCACCCCTGAGAGGTGTCCTACATGCTGCAGCGCGACTCATCAAAGGATTCTGCAAATTGGACCACATCACCCCAACCCTCATCGAACTGCACTGGCACTCACTGCAAGCATGGATCATCTTCAAATCCTGCAGCATCATATACAAGGCTGTCACCTTGAAATCCCCAAGCAGTCCTCAATGAGAAACGCTGCATCTCCGTAGGGCTACGATCCATCAGAAATAAAGACATGTGCGACTTGAACTCTGCCAGTACAGGAAGGAAAGAACCAGAGGGCAGGCCTACTCAGTATACACCCCCAGACTATGGCACTTCCTCCCAGCAAACACCAGACTTGCCCACTGACTTCTACTTTTCAGGAAGGAGTTCAGGGCCGTTCTCTACAAGGAATGGCTCCTCTCGAACAGTTAGGTCCACACACCCTCCACTCCCCACCTAAGCTGGGACGGGGGGGGGGATCTCCTCTGCCCTGTTTCCTCCCCTAGTTGCTTGCAGATTCCTTGCTGCCAAATTGCCCGCCCACCCCTTCCTCCTTTGCTAGCTCCCCGCTCCCTTGTCTCTCGACTTCCCTCACCGTATCCTTCCCACTATAACATATCTTTCAGTGCACTGTGTTAGGCGAGAGGTTAGGAGCTCATTTTCAGGTTCCATCTTGACACAGTTCACATGCACCTGCTGACAGGTTCTTTTCCCCTCAGGGCTTTTTGGTATGCTTTCTTTTGATTACACTTGCTGTAAATGGATTGTAAATATTACAATATATTTAGTTATGCCATTTCATGAATGGCTGTTACCCGTATTATTTAATGTTAAAGTAAACATGAACTATGGTGGTTTATGGAGTGCTCGTCTTTATTTACTTCATTGAACATCACATGTTTTAAATACATTATCTAAGCTGAGGAGCACCTTAAATGTAAATATTAGCTTACATGCTCTTTGCATAAGGCTGGAGGACAGGGAGCGCAATCCTGAGAACAACCTTTATCATCAAACAAACTATCTCGTATTGCTCTCGTCCTTGGCTTCAGGGTCGCATACTCTGTTTCACTTCAGAATGTACATCCTTGAAAGTGCAAATACAAACATATCCCTACTGGGAATTGTATAATGACTGCTACATGAGCGTCTCACGTGGATTAAATAATTACTTTGCTTACCCTTGTCCAAGCCAAGGACTGAATTTAAAAAAAGAGAAACCTTTGCACATACAGTTGGCAAAGGAAAAGGCATTGGTTTCTGGTTTTGTGCTATCTAATTGCAAAATGTGGCCACAGTAGGAGCCCCTCAATCTGCAAGGGAACCCGAACCTTTTCTATTTCCAAGTAAAGTAACAGAGCTGGAGGGCAGAGGCAACCGGATAGCAGAAAGGAGGTCTCCCCAATGAGCTGCAGCATGCCCCATTCTCTAGATATTCTTGCCATCTATGGGTCCCCTCGTAACGCCAACGTCTTACGCAAGAAACCAATGGAATTCTCAGGTTTCTAGAAAAAGTGGATAAGTGGCTGAAACTAACAAAGCTGAATCGGCAGCTGGTGCACCCTGTCATAGTAGAGGGCCGCACCTATAGGGAAGGTCAGCATGCGCCGGCCATGGCCAGCAATAGATGACCAAACCAGGACTTTGCATGAATGACATCAGGAGCGAGTGGAGAGTTCAAGTTCTGCATTGTGACCAGATGACCAGACCTGTGGCCCTGCAGGAGGATGAAGAGAGCAGGAAGCCGGAAAGTAGCTGCCCGTCAGTAGGAGGGAGTGGAGTGCGGAAGAAGCCTTGAGCTCCTGAATCACGCGAGGACAAGGTAGGCGCTGAGACTGCGTTGCAGGGCTTAGCGGGGTCATCCCCTACTTTGGCCCCTACCCCAAACCCAGAGGCAATAATTACTTTCCCAATAATAACACAGATCACATTTATTCTAGTCAGGAAACACAATTGAGGGTGGGGAGGGGGGGTGAATCCCAGCCTTCTTTAGCACAATGTCCTATAACGCATGGGGGTGATGAGAAGAAGACCACAGAGAAGAGCCTTGGGCAGCGACAAGGACAGTCCTAGGGCAGGGCCGCGTGTAGAAAGAGAACACACATGAGCAGTAGAAGCACAGCAAGTACACCAGAGCCCCAACGCCCAGAAGGAGGACGACCATCATGTGCGCTGAGAAGGGGAGAGGTAGAGAGCAATCCAAATACTGCCGCAGGGCATCTCAGAAAGCCAGACAAAAGAGGGGATCTGAAGTTTCTGCCAAGAAAGTGAAGAATGTTTGCATTGTGGGGATTGAAGTCCTCACCTCCTGACAGCGAGTTGTGCTTAACAAATCTAAGGAAGTGAAGAACTAAAGCAGTGAAGTCCACATTCCCAATACCCCTGAAGGAGACGGAGTGAAACTGCTGTTTTGTGGCAAATGACGTTCACATTCCTAATACTTCTGATGTATAGATTGTAAATTATAATAATGGGTGTCCTTATAAACCATTTAATGCAGGACTCCTCCTGCTTCAAAGTGTTATAATCACATGTGTTACTATTACTCAATTTGATGGTATTCAAGAACTTTTGCATTGGAGGAATTGAAGTTTACACTGACAATACTTCTGAAGTAGAGGTTGTTAATAATAATAATCATTTGTGTACATATTTAGTGCTTCAAGCCGGATTCTAAATACTCCCACGCACTGTAAAAACAAGTGTTGTTATTATCCAGATGAGATTCCCAGTCCACATTCACAATAGCTCTGAAAGATAGGTTAAGAAAATCTACTGCATTGTGGGGCATACTGTCCCTATTCCTAATACCTCAGAGGGAGAAATTGTGTACAAGGAACCAAAGCAAAAAAAAAGTAATTAACTATTGTACAGTACAATATTGACGTCCATATTCATAATACCTCTACCTTAGAGCCCTCCAGCTCTTTTGCTACACTTTGGGACTTTGAACGTTTCATTTCAATGGGCCTCATTTCGAGGTTGGCGGTAAGGGTTTAACGGCGCTGTAAGGGTGCGCTGCCATTAACCCCTTACCACTGCATTACGAGGTCCTTTAGCGGATCCCGCTAAGGGCGGCTGGTTTTACCAGGCGCCCTTAGTGGGAGCCGCTAAAGGGCCAGGGAGCTAACAACGGGCTTGTTATTAACGGGCCCGTTGTTAGCTCCCTCCCCATTCCCATTCGAGCCCTATGGGGTTTTGAATGGGAATGGGGATGGGTTCCCTGAATGGGGAAATACCGGGTCCTCCAAGGTTGGAATGGCCTGGTATTTCCCCATTCAGGGAACCCGGACCCGGTATGCGGTATCCATGGCGCTAATAGCACCATGGCTACCTCCATACTCGTAATGACCCCCAATGTGTTTTCTGTTTATTTCTTTTGGTTATTGAATCTAACCAACTCAATAGGCATAATTTATTTTTTTTGTGTTACACAGCACCTTCAGTACAGTGAAACAGGGAAGCCTTTTAGGCTGTCCCAAGGTTTAAATACCTTCTCTGGGATAAACTACTGTTTCCCAGAGAAAGTAAAGTGAAATTGACTTTACTAGTCTTTTTAAATTCCTAGACCCAGCACACCCAATCTTACAATAGAGTGCTGGAGGGGTTACTTAGTATCCCTGTGTCTAAAAACTCATGTAGCAGTCAAATGCTACCCTTTCCTCTCGAAATGGCTGGTGGCAGGGGTTTTACAACAAACTACCACGATTTTTCCCAACTGCGAACACCGTTAATGAAAAATTCCAGGAGCCATGTTTTTCAAGATGGCGTCTGAGCCCCCTTTGTTTAAACAGGTCCCGGTCTTTTTTCGTCGTTTCTTTTTGGAAACGTCCTTCTAGAGTTTGTCTCTGCGCACCAAACCAGGTTTGGTCCCTTTGTTCCTATGCATTTGGCGGGCTTCAGGACTGAAGACCGCCTCTGGTGCCAGAGTTGTCTGGGGTGGCCAGGAAGTGAGGGAGGTCCAAAACTCCCTGTGCTTAGTCTCCTAGGAGACCCAAATACACTCTGGTGTGATTGGCTGACTGACTGTCCAGCAAGGACAGCCACACTGCTGCGTGAGTGACAGCTAGGCTGGAATGAATGGTAGAGAACTGAATAAAAGGAGAGTCTCTTGGCTTGGAAGGCAGAGTCGAACAACTGGAATCAAAGAACCGAAGACAAGCTTGAAGAGAACGGCTGCTGCAACTCCTTGACGGTTGGTTTGCCTGGTGAAGCCCTGCTGCAGGTCCGAATCACCAAGTTCACCTCGACAGAGAAGCCCCTACAAGGACGACTTCTCCCTTTGAGTTGGTGGGACCAATCAACTCGACACTAAGCCACCTGGATACCATTCTCCTAGCTGGTTGTATTTTCCTCAGAGTGCTACAGGAAACCGAATAAACAGGGAGAGGGACCACCAGTTTGTGTGCTTGTCTACAGCTACTGGAATTTATGATTTTCCAGCTATGTGACCAGTCCGTGTGCAGTGCAGGAGTCCCACGACGACCTCCGTCTTGTCCCCACGAATGAGGCTCAGGAACAGCGAGATCTGCAGGAACTGCCAGGAACAGAAGTCTCCAGCTCCATCTTTTTCTTCATTGTAAGGTACTGTGAAAACCCGATAGAGAGAACTTACCTCTCACTGCGAAGGTGCGTGAAACTTTCGCAACTTGCAGGCCTAATCAGCTTGTGACCCAACATAATATTCTTCTTTTCGCAAACTACTTCTGAGAACTTTTACAGAGACTTTACCAATTTACTTACCAGAACCGTTTTATCCTATCCAAGACTTTAGCCCGTTGACTTTGGCCTAACCTATTGAATTCTATTGACTCTTCTGGTGAACTCAAAGTATCTGCACTGTCTAAGACTACTTGTGAAATTTCTTTGTGATGTTCTGATAATCTATGCCTTTTTGCTCCTACTTCAAAGTGTTCTGAATGCCATTTTTCTCCTCCTTCAAAGGAGTTTAAAAGCCTCAGAACCATATAGTTTAGTGCTGAAGTAAATATTTAGTTGCCTCCTTCTAGTGAATGTTTTATAACTGACTGTGAAATAAATGAATAAGTATTTTACCAAGAAACATTGAGTGTAAGAGTTTATTTGAATACTTGCGATTGTAGACCTCTGTGTAACATCATTACAGCTCACATTCCCTCTTGAGATAAGCCTGGCTGCTCAGCTCTGCTACCAAAAACTCTGTAGTACAGACTTATACCAAAGGCTGGTTTTGCTTACACCTGTAGTCCTAGTTGTGTGCAGTGGTCCCCAAGAGACTGCATACAAACTTTGCTTAACCGTCACAATTATAAGATCGCCACAAAGTGAACCCAACAAACCCACATTGGGAACTGTGATTGCGCAGTAGTGAAAGATTGACACACAGGTGGTATTCTTCTATTCATAGGATACATGGGGTTGGGGAAAGGTCTCACTAGTCCCAACGCTAAGAGGAGTTTCCCTGCCTCAACATAAATCTCAAATGTGTCTGTCAGGATGTCAAAATAAAAGATAGTACACTGTTGTGTCAAAATCCTAACTCTCGCCTTCACAATTATCAACTAAATACAAGGAGCAAAAGGGATTGTCTTCTCAGCCAGTTATTGTCAAGCTTCTTTAAAGGTCCAAAACACAAAGTACCAATTAATGCAAAGATTCCACAGGGGTCAAGCGAGTATCTCCGTGTTCACAAGTTCCAAAAGAGAAATATGTTCTTTCGCTTGCTTTCACTTCCTTGATGAGCTCAGAGGAGATTTCCCTTCTCTCAGCTTGCCACAAAGTTCACTAGTCCTAGGGGTTGTCTCCCTTTTCTCTTCCTTGACACAGCCAACTGGGTTCACCTTTCTACCTTTCTACCCAGTACTGTGACTATGAAGAGGTGTAGCGATTATCCCAATATAGGTTGCGAGTCCCAGGCTCGCTTGGTATCAATAGTTCTCCTTCTAGGTAGACCGGGTATACTTTCCTGCCATTTACTACCTATTGTACATCCAACCTAGTTCACCTTGCTCCCTGGTACTGCTATCATTAAGATGAGCCACTGATGCACTTTGATTTTGGGTGGGAGTCCCAAACTCGCCTCAGTGTGGTACCTCTCTTTCAGGGTAGGCGTGGTTCACTTTCCTGCCATGCACTACCATATATAGTTATAGGTGTCACTGTTTCTTTATAGGTATTTGCAGGGTCACAGACCCTTGCCTCTGGGTCTTCTCTCCGCCTTTGCTTGCCACCACCTCTCATTCACAAGGTTCCAAACCCTTGGTTCAGGGTATTCTTCCCTCTTGCTATCTGCCACCTCTTTCTTGCAGTTTCAGAGACCCAGACACTAGGCTTGGGGTATTCTGCCCCCTCCTCTGTTCACCTCTACTTCCTCTGGTTCCCAGTGTCATCTAGTCCTCTTACGTACCTGTTTCCTCGGTACGTGAGGGAACCCGCCTTTCCCCAGCATCCTCCATCAGCTGCGGGATTCCTGCTGCTTGTGAATGCTCCGCTTGGTCTGCGGCGGCTCTGCAGCACAGGCGTTCCTTCAGAAAGTTGTCTTGCTTCTGACGCCTCGGGATCGCCTGCCGTCTTTGTCCAGCCAGTATCTCGGGGCTGTGTTCTACTCCCATGTGATCCTCCCGAGGTGCTCCATCCCCAGGTGGGCTACTGGGCTGTGGCTGAACTGCCCAGCCCAATTGAGAAGGGCATCATACCCTTACCGAAAATGCCAAACACAATTGGAATGGATGCACCACCTTGAAGGGAGCAGCCAGCAGTTGTTGAAGATGGTATTGCTTGGTAAAGGAAAGATGAGAGGAATGTGGATTGTTGAAAGATCTCGGGGTCTGGAAGCTTGGAGGCTTCTACGGGTTACACTTGGACGAGAGTTGGCACTGAGGGTTATATGAATTGGCCAATTTCTATGGACTTTGAGACTGGATCTGGAGGGAAAATTGATGTTCTGTCAGAGGGGAGTTTCTTCTGGTGTCTGGACCGCAGAGTGAGAGTTCCATTTTCACTTTTGAGATTTTCCCTCCTGGTTACTCTTTATCCCACCATCCCACACCAGATCTTTTCAGAGGATCTAGGGGTGTTCTATGGAGTTAATGAAAAAGCGTTTTTTAGGTGAGAGATAAAATGTACAAGGTAACAACCTTTGTGACTACTGCTGAGAGTATTACAATCCTGTACAGTGCGGGAGGGGAAGATATATGTGAGGATACTTGAGCTGAGTGGGTTGAAGTGTGCAATGTGTCCTCTATCTTGAATTACTATTGTTAAAAAAAGAAACTTGGTTCATACTATTTTAACAAATGACCTTTCCTGTTCTGAGAACCTGCTGTGAATATCCGTGGGAACTATTCAGGAGGATTTCCAAAAGAGCCGCTGAGGTGTTGTTAGTAGCATGTTTTCTGGCAATTATGTTTCACATATTGTTAGTAAAAACAAGCATTCCAAAACTTGTTTTATCGGGTTCGGGGGCAGTTCTGGGGGTCTGTGGCAAAACAGCGCACATTTAACAATCATATTGGTGGCAGTATGATGAATAAGTACATTGCTTGATTATTTGCCCAAAAATGCCAGAGCCCGTCTAATGAGAATGAACACAGACAAATGACCTGTTCTCTGCAAAGGTGCCCAATCAGGGCAGATGACACTCCCATTGTAGCTCCCTGTGCTTTCTACCGAGAAGAAATGCTATCTTGCATATCAGTCTGGTTCCACTCATAAGGGCAATCCATTAGTGAAATGCTAAACAATTCTCCTCTGAACAAGGGGACCAACAGCAACACCAGACAAGGGTTTCTGCCTATTTGGGCCTCATCAGTGAGGGGAGGCTGTACCTTTCTAGGCACACAGAGCACAGGGATAATGTCAGAATTACCCTTACTAACTTAGGGTTAAACTCCAAATTGCGAGAGACCCTCTGCTGGGAACGAACACGACCTGATAACCTGTTCTCTGTGAAAGGGTCCACTCAGGAGAGTCTGCAATCATATTTTAGCTTGCTGTGCTTTTTATAGTGGAGAAATATCCATTTGCATATTAGCTAGGTCCAGCCCGAAAGGACAGGTCTGCGCAGAAATGCTAGGCAATGCTCCTATGAACAAGAATACAACTAGGAATCACCGGCATGTGTTTCTGCCGTGTGCTGCACCGCAGCCACCCCTCAATGATGATGATGGCAAATGCTAGGAGGGATTTCTACGACCACCGCTAGTGTAGGGTTTTGGATGGCGCACCGTTTGGGGGCTGGCAAAAGTGGCATGTACGCTTAGCCTCCTTACTCCGATTCTCAAAACCTCTCCCCCCAGGTCAGTAAGAATCACTTGGGCACTGTGGAGGAAAAATAAGTAACAAGGTATACTCATTCTTGTACCCCCCTGTTATAAGGTCACTGTATACCAATATATTCGGTTTTCCAATCGCATGTGTAACCACTGCCCCTAGATTCCATGAGACGAGACGTTAGATTGCACTGAGCATGTCACAGTTAGCAAAGCACTTTGCCCACTGTGAAAGAATGCTCGCCTTCACTGTTCACGCTTCTGACGTATATCCCCTTTGGCATGGCTAAGCATGTTCTCTGTTCTCTCTTTTTACTGAGAGGTGGCTTTAGCAGACAGAATCCATAATATTACAAGGACTCTTGCCTAACTCGATGCAGGAGGCAGGAGCAAAGCTTTACAGAGAATATTCACCCTGGAGAAATATTATGCTATGCATTCTTCGCTGATTACACTCGCGAGCATGACACAGTGCAGCTGGCATCAAAAGGACATAAAATGAAGGTTTGTTCTTTGTCAGCAAAATGTTGCAAGGTGTGACCTTGCCAGGTTGTGACCACGCCCCGCCCTCTTGCCATTGGAACTCATGTATTCATCTGGGTATAAGAGACTGGGGCGGGGGATGGGGGGGGGGGTTCTCTTGCACCAACGTCTTGCATTGCTGTTGGTTATGTGGCTGCTACTGCTTTACCAATAAAATGTTCATCAATCAACCAAAATCGTGAGTGGTCTTTTCTTCCACCATAATCTGCTGTCATAGATCTTGTTTTTCCGATGCTCTGCGGGGTCACCGGGAGCACTTCCCGATGATCCCCTTGGGCCCAGAAAGGATGATTTCATCTAAGGGGGAGCTGGCCCGAGCACCCAGAGACTTGAGGAGGGCGGACAGAACAGACGCAGAAGCAAGAGCATATCGGAATGTTCGTGGGTTGGTGAACCTACGTAACTGCATCAATGGATTATGACGTCATGTATCATGTGGTCTGATAGGTTGCATGTAATAATGTCCCTGCAAAAAAGTCGCCTGGCAAAAAAGTCGGTGAACATGCGGGGGAACACCCCCCGACACCTTTTTTTCCAAGGGCAGCGGGGGACAAACCCGCAAACCCCGCAATCCCCGCTCGACTTGACCCCATATATATGGTCACCATATATAATGTTGCCACAACCGTTTACCGGCGACATTATGTATGGGGAAAATATTACTGTATACCGTCTGATGCTGGTCAAAATATCTGTATTTGGATTTAAAGTATGGAATCTGTCTGGAGTGATAGGAGGGAAAGTATCCCCCCTAACAAAATTGGTTTTCTGAAGTGAGAAAAGTTAAGCAGTTGGCCACTGCAGTGTTAAAGCAGCCCATACATGCTCCATACTGACGTAAGAAAAATGAGACCGCAATGTCAGAGTATTGCAGGACCAAGTAGGGACAAGTATAAATGTGTTCTGTGCGAATGCAAAGAAAACATTTTGGATGGGAGCCCTGGGATTGTCTTGTCTCAACCCAGACCTTGCTATTTGAAACCCTACAATGTGCAACGCATGTTGCGACCCGGCTTTATATTTCACACTCCCCTGTGTCCTAGTATGGAAGCTGTAACAGGCTGTATTTCCACCGATTGTGTGTCTTGTCTTTGAACCTTACCTGCCCACGTATCTGAAGAATTGAATAGTGCTTTGCATTGTGTGTAGAATAACGGGGGATATAGTCTGTGAAACAGAAGTTACCTGAATCTGACCAACAGCCGTGGGTGTCTCTGAAACCTCTGTACAAGGGGAGAAACTGAGCTCAGGACAAATGCCTGAGCCACCAAATAGGCATGGCAGAGAGGTTAAGTTAATGAGCCATACCCACACCGCCAGCCACGGGACTCAATAGCATACCGGTGCAGATGGGGTTAGGAATGGACCTGGACCTATAAAAAGCCATACTTTGTCTTGCCCCTGTGAGAATGGGTTCATGGCAATTTAGACAAGTGACACTTCCGCCTAAAGGGAGTTCAGCACACTTCATGGTTACTCACTACTCGCCAAAAGCATGCAAGAACCTGGAACAATGGCATGAAAATATACACAGACCAAGTCACCCAGCTACTTTCCACCAGAATGCACATTCGAGCTATACAGAATAACAAATTTACAAACTGCATCCGAGAAAAATGGCTTCCATGTACACCGTCAGTGGGACAGCTACCTCGATCGGTATACCCAAGCCACTAAGAGACTGACCGAATCCAAGACCTGCACACTAAAAGCCTCTCAAATAAAGCTTGGCAGGTAAAACCCATGAAAAATGAGTGTGCAAACTTGCAGGTTCCGACCCACAAAACTGGATACAAACGATTATATCCCGTTCTCCAAGGGTAATCCCCATTGAAAGAAAGTCTGGAAGATATTTTGGACACTTGACTAACCCACCCCACCAGAGAGCCACCAGCGAGCAGACAGCCCGATTCCTCTCAACCACCTAAATACCAACAATCCACACCCAAACAGCAGATGGATGGCCTGTTCATTCCTGAAACCCAAGCTCATATTTCTAAACTGTTTTCACCAGCCTCAGGTACGTTCGAAGGTTTCCCTAACTCGACAATAAATACCAGTACTAGGTATACCCAATCAGACAACTCGCAGCAGGGGACAACACTGTAGTCATGATACATGCCCCATGGAGCGCTGCTGATTTATTTAACATGGCCCAGAGATTCCCCAAGGTACGAGAAGACCCTGTCAAATTCCAGGAGGAGCTCCAAGTCATAATAGACTGATATCACCCCACAGGTGTTGATTTAAATCAGTTCTTGCGAGCAGTGCGGCCCCTGGACACATTTCCTTTACTTAATGTGCACGCAAATTGGTCAACCGAAGAACCAGCTATGCCTAGGGATTTAAAAACGTTCACTGATAGATAAGTACAAACTGTTCTTGAAATTTTCGCTCAAAAAAACGATTGGGCTAAAATAGATTTGTGCAAAAAGGCCAATGGAGAACACCCTGCAGAGTATCTTGAGCGTCTAAAACAATGTTTCGAACAACATACTGTGTCTGTGGATGCCGTGCCTCCAGCACTACAGGCTGTAGAGGCACAGTTTGTCATGGGGTTGGAACCCAAAAAAGCAGAAGGGATTAAAGCTGTAATAATAGTATGGAAAGGAAATAGGTTGGTTGAGGTGTTGCTGACAGCACAGCATTTCCATGAAAAAGAAACAATGGAAGGCAAGCTTATGACGTTACAAATACAAAGATTATAACCCTCCCAGGGAAAGGGATGGTTCCGCCCTCCAGCAGGGGGGCAGGATCGGGGAAGAGGAGAGCTGCAAGCATTCTAGATGGGGCAACCCGCCGAAAGGTATTATTCAAAAACACAAACGTTGAACAGTGCAACTATTGCAAGGAGTTTTGGCACTGGAAAGGTAAGTGCCTGAATCGGCCCAAGTACGACGGTCAAGGTGGGCAGAGGTCCACCTCAGGTGGGGCAACGCAAGGTCTGCCTCCAAAGTCGTTACTTATGACTGATGTATAGGTTTGCCAAGGGGTCTCCAAGCTTGTTGCATCACTTATATCGATTGATCCTGCTGCCCCTTATGTTGAATGTAATGTTGTTAGCCAAAAGGGTTCATGTTTAGTGGATACAGGAGCATCACGCTCCACTCTAAGAGCATGCAAGTCTCCGCTGTCACCACACTCCGACGAGGTAATAGATGCTGTCGGCATAGGAGGTACACCGATACCTCTCCCAGTGTTCATCCCTCTGATGGTCACAATAAGTCCCATTTCCAAACAGCAGGCATTTTTGTTAAGCCCTGTTCTCCTGTGAATTTGTTTGTATTGGATTTGTTGAGTAAACTGAGTTGAACCATTCATTGTTCCCCTGATGGGATGCTGGATATCCCAGCTCATAGAGAGCACAACGTGCTGGCAGTGTTACAAGAGGTTGCCGACTTGCGCCCTGAAGACAGGACCAACACACCCTGTCCGCGGCAGGGGCTGTTGGACCAGATCCCAGCCTGTTTATGGTCAACCCGTGCAGATGATACTGGGTATATTGTAAGCGCTGAACCAGTTAAGATCACACTGAATCCTGCCAATCCCTTTCCATGTGTACCCCAGTATCATATCTCCTGACGGGCAGAAGAAGGCATCCGCCCTGTGATAGAATCCCTTCTCCAACAAGGCAGAATTTTGACGACCTGCAGTCCCTGTAATACTCTAATACTGCCTACAAAGAAGCCAGGTAAAGAGGTATATCATTTTATTCAGGACCTGTGTGCAGTAAATACTGCCGTATTACAATCCTTTCCTGTGGCACCCAATCGAGCTGCAATTTTCTCATGTATTCCCTACACTTACATTATATTAGAAAGCAAATCAATATAATAAAATAAAAAGTCTTTGATTATATTCAACTTTTGAAAGCAGTCTTACATGAGAAGGTATGGTTTCTAAATGTTGAATTGACATTATAAATGCAAAGAGGGTCTGTACTTGTCAATTGACAATTGTACTCATTGTGATGTATTCCCTACACTGCCATATATTTTACTGTCGTGGAGCATTATTTTCTATACCCATACACCCGGAGAGTCAATTTCCCATTGCGTTCATCCATAAAATGACAATATACATTCACTTGTCTCCCAATGGGGTACTTATAGAACCAAACACTGTTTTCTCACATTGTAAAAGAGATATCTGGATTCGGTGTGAATCTCCTCTGCATGGTACATCAAGTGGGTGAATAAAAGAGGATGTAAATGTTTCTTCTCACTCAATGCTGCTCACACATGCATGTACCTCATCTAAAAAAGGGTTTTACTGGTCAGGGTCCTAACATTTTCTTTCCTTACTTTTGTCTAGTGGCTAATGATTTAACACATGATTGACTGGCTTCATTTCCACCAAGTCATCACCTGCAGATATTCACTAGCCCCTGACATGCAACTCCTAATAATCTTCATTCTCCACAGTTGATATATTTTCCCAAATATATCTTTCACTTTCCACCCACTCATAGATAGTTATAGTTGTGTCTACTTTGTGTGGTTAGGCTTTCCTTTAGTAGGACCTGCGTTAATATGAAGTAAAGCTGTCACTCGTGTGTCACTTACCAGCTTTGCTGTAGACTGGTATCAGTTGGCAGTGGACAAGGCTTGCCTAGAGGAGATTTCTGCTTTCCGGAGGTCTGCAAAGATATCACTCAAGTCTCCCAAAGAGATCTGAATCTGCCAAAGACAATTTAGCATAAAATAAAATCAAACTGACTGTCATACAATACACCTACCTCTAGAAATCATGGGAGGAAATGTGTAGGGATTAGTGTGAGGCTTAATGTTTAAAAGCAAAGCAATCGGAAGTGCTTGATGTGGGAGAAGCAACATGGAAAGTTGTAGGACTATTGGCTGTGGAGGAGCTAAAGGGAATGGTGCAGGAGCACTCGCTGTGGGTGTTTGCTTAAAGCTGCAGAAGCAACGGCTGTCCAAGACTGAAAACTTTAGGGAAGCATTAGAGAATTAAGCTGAAGCATTGGATGTGGGGAGCGTTAGGGTATTGTACAGTAGTGCTGATTTTGGGAAAGTTGTGGGAATTGGGGGAGGAGTGCTGGTGGTAGAAGAGCTGGAGCGAACTGTATATTATTGCAAACCTGGTTGTGCCGCAATTGAAACTCAACCCTGGCTGGGGAGAGCTACAGGGAATGGGTATGTGATGGGATCCAAGTCTCTCTGGCACTGGCATATGAGACCCCTATCTAAGGCAACGGAAAGGTCATGAGAAGTCTAGCTGTGATGGATCTGAGTGGAATAGGCACTTTACAGGAACCCTGGCAGTGGGAAAGCTGCCAGCAATGTATACTATGGAAACTCTTGCTCTGAGGGAGCTGAAGGGAATGGGCATTTTGATAAACATGGTTGCTGCGATACCGTAGGCAATGGGTACGTTATGGGGAAATCTGCTTTGCAGAAGCTGCAGTAACTGGGTGTGCTATTGGAATCTTGGATTTGGAGGGCTGAAAGGAATGGGTAAATTATGGGGATCTATGGATGTGGGGGAGGGGCAGTAAAAGTGTCCTCCCCCAGTAAAAAAAAACTGTCCATGCAGGATGTAGAGTTGAATGATGTGTTCTAACCTTGTCCAGCTGACCCTCTGTGTCCTCCATGGGGATGTCCACCTGCAAACGCAACTGTTTGTTGAGGATCTGGAAGAGATTGTAGGTCGCCATCTTTACCAGCCCTATGGTGAGCGTCTTCTGGGCTGCAGTGTTCTGGATGTGAGTCCAGTTCGACTCCTAAAGAACATAATGGGATAGAATTGACCATTCTCAAGATATAAGTTGTTTTTCAACCATGCTTTACTGGATAACAAACAACAATCAACATCTTGAATAGATTCAGAACATTTGAAAACAGCATTTTTTTAAAATTATTATAGTGTGCTATAGTTTCACAAACATTTTACACTTACATATATACAGAAAAAGGACAATTAACATTTATAAAATACAAAAATATAACTACAATTCAGTCCATTATTCAAATTCTTATCGCAATTCATGTAAAACAAATACGAATATCCAGTAAAATCATGGTCATGACGTTATTTAATATCTAAATATGAAATTGTACAGAAAACTATACTTATGAGTAACAGAGTCCAACCTATAATACTTTATCCTTACTGCTACCTTGCGACAACAGAAACAAAATAGCACTAATCGCACGCACCAGCAAACGATTCCAGAAATATAAGGACTCCAACGTCTCACATTATCCAAAAAAACAATTAGTGCAACAAACGTATATTAAGAGTGCCAGTAGAATTCCCTAATAGTTGCTTCCAAGATTCAGGTTGACCCACAGTGCCACATAATCTTACGCCGGGGAAAGGAAGACTTAGCTCGTAGACACAAAATCTCACCATTTGGTAGAGTGTTGAACCTGAACCTCAAAAAATATAGTTCTAAAAACAGCAGAGGGGAATTTCAACAACTATTGTGGCAATACTCCTAGTTTTCTGTGCTCCAAACCACAATCTTTATATAGTCTGTACTACGGATACATTGTAGGTCCTCTATCCAATCGCACTGCCAGAGTTTTTTCTTTACCTTTACCGGATTACTAATTAGGCGTTCCCTACACATGTTCAGCGCTTCCAACAACAGACTGCACATTTCCGACAAGCCAGATAGCATAGGACAATCGCCAGACAACAAAGCACCATATAAAAGCCCAAACCTGGAGGTAAAAGCTCCAACATGGAACCCATTGGTGGGAGGATGATTTTACGGTACAGGTTGAGCATATGCCAAAGGATTTTAGATTTTAAAGAATGTAGTGACTTAAAAACAGCATTTCAGAAAATGTGCCTATATTGCAAATTTCACTGTTCATCCCTCCACTACCCCCCCCACCTAACCCCTCACAGTGCAATCATCAATACCTTTTCTTGGCTCAAATGCAGGTCAACTCCCTCAAGTAGTACAACTCAAACCAATATGAGGACACCTCAGGCCTGCGTAATCCACAGCCACGTATTGCAAGAATGGGCTCTAGATCGAATAGAAACCGAATCATGGATCTTGAACGTCATTTTTCCAAGGTCAACATTACCCCATAACCTTTTAATAAACAGCCTTGCAGCCCTATAGTAACTTCCAAATCAACCTAAAATTCAGAGGGAAGAAGATTCAGCAGAAGGAAGCAAGATGTAACCGGAATAGGGTATCCTGCAATGTCGGCTACTGCAGAATGCACCTCAGCCATCCCTACCAGATATGATGAGAAACTCTACCCCACATGCCCTCCAGTAGAAATCTTTCCTTTTGGGATGCTGCTCATGGAACAAGACAGGAGGGCAAAACCCTGGGTATGTCAGTTTAGGCTTGGTGTGCAGTGCCTGTATAGAGATTTTAGTTTTACGACTGTTCCTCCAAATAGACTCCCACTCTTATCTCCAGGTCTCCCTGCCATGCTAGCATGTATTTCTCAGGGAGGGTGGTCCTCCCGGAGATAAGGATTTCATAGATCTTGGAGATAACGTCCCCGGCCATCTGGGCACTCAGCAAGGCTTTTTCAAACTCAGTCAACTTCCTAGATCCTTTCTCTTTGTTCCAGTTGCTGAGGTACCAGTACCTCTTCTGCAGGTACTCATATCTATCTTATTCTCTGATCCGAAAGTCTGCCCGTCACTCTACAAGCTGTTAATATCTCCCTACTAAGCCAGCTTTGTCCTCTTTCTGATGGAAGCTTCTTGACTAGACACCACTGTAAATTCAGCGTTTCCCACCAATCGGCTGAAGAGGTAGGAAAGGTTGTACGGTAACTCTGTGGTCCAAGACCCCCAAAGTAGTTCTGGTTACTTGTTTGATAGGCTTCAAGGTCTAAACTGCTTAGGCAGCAAGGGCTGTTTCCCAATGTGAACCATGGCTTTTCAGAATATTGCTGAATCCACTCACCAATGTCTAAATTGGGTAGGATTGTAATAAACTTTTAAAATCAGGACATACACAAACCTGTTCTCTGGGTTTCAGAAAAATGTTCCTGTTGATTCAAGATCTCCTTCCCTTCTAAATGCAATGGAAGAAAGATTTTGTAAATTCAAGTTCGATAGCTCAATGTTGGGTAACAATACCGGCAGCGTCTTGAACAAATAAGGCAATTTTAGCAGCACATTCATCTTAAGAATGGTTACTCTGCCCATCCAAGATGTGGCCAGGGTTCTCCATCATCTTGCATCTTGCTGGATGGGTTCATAAAGTTCCCTTTGCGCATCTAAATGGGACTAATGCCTCAATACGTCTCTGCGTTGAGGCAGAAAGATTCAGATTTAAGTGTTCGGACTTCGTCATGTTGACCGTAAAGCCTGAGATGTCAGTGAAGGCGTGTTTCTCCTCTGCTACTATTGGGAGCAATGTCTCTGGGGTCATGATAGATAACAGTATGTCATCCACAAACAAGAAGATGTTGTGCACGCCCATGCACCAGCATATCCCCCTTACATTGCATTCTGTCTAATGTAAAAGGCGAATTGCACCATGATCATAGCAAAGAGAAGCGTTGGGGGAGGACAACCTTGTTTGGTGCCCCTACATACAGTATTGAAAATAATCTGAGAGTCGTTAACACCCGCTCGGACCCTTAGCATATTGTAGCCACAACCGACCACGTCAAACAGAGCTTATCATCTTAAAGGTGTCTAAGGAGGTGAAGACACTTGGCTTCTACCTGGACTCCTCTCTTTCCTTCGATAAACAGGTGAAATCCATGGCTTCCGCCACAGCCTACACCTGTAAACTCATTAGAGAAGGCAAACACTTTTTCTCTGATAACAACTGCATCATTTTAGCTAGAGCCTCGATTCTGTCTAGGCCCGACTATTGTAATTCCCTATACATCAGTGCTAACAAGTCCATCATCCACAGAATTCAAATCTTACAAAACAATGCATCGAGAGCAGCTCTAGGCGCACCTAAAAGATCGCATATATCTAGGATTAGGCGCCAAAACAACTGGCTGTCCACCCAAAAGAAAATCCACCTAAAAGTTGCATCCCTTGTTCACAAAGCTTTGAACAATGCCGCACCTAGCTACCTCACAGACAAATTCCTAAAGAGAAGTTCCACCCGACCGGCAAGAGCCTCCAATGCCAATAGCCTTATTATACCAAGATTCAGACTGGATAAGGCTGGGGGATGTAGCTTCCAAGTCTGTGCCGCCCAACTCTGGAACTCACTGCCACACCCACTACGTGAAGAGCAGCCGTTCCTGAAATTCATATTCAACTACATCAAGCTGCTGAAGTCTACCGATGACTAGCTGCTATCCAGTTCCTAAAATTACCCAAACGTCCCTATGTATATACATATTTACTTACTAATATGCAGCCTTTCTGCACACTCCCCCCAACCTGGCAAGCGATCTGATATTTTGATAGTGCTTGTATATACTCTGTCATGCTTGTAATCTGTAACTGTATATATTCTGCTTCAATTGTAATCTGTAATCTGCCACTGACTATATGCTGTACATTGCCTGTATTTACTTTGTTTCGGTTGTGTAATCAGTGACCTGTAACCACAAGCTTTGCATATCCTGTACTGTTGCGCCCGGTTACCATAGGGTTTGGTGCGCATTATAAGTGAATAAAACAAACAAACAAAAAGGCATTCTCCATGTCTAAGATGAAAATCAGAGTCCTGTGTTTGAACATTTCAACATTATCGGTTATGTGCATCAGCCATTTTGTGTGGTCTGTGGCACTCCATGTCTGAGTTCTTTCTGCTGTGTGTCCACAGCCTTCAGGGATCTTCAGATAGTCCACCATTGGCGGCCGTGTGTGGATCCACTGGCTCTCCAACTCCCCTTTTCTCCCCTCCTTCATTTCTGCAGGGGTGGTTTTGACCACTGCCAGACCCTTTGCAGCTGATGTTATGTTCACAATTCTGTCAGAACTCCAGAGTTGTAGGCGCCAAAAGAACAGGTCCAGCAATATCTTTTATTCCTGGATGGAAGAATCTCAGTCACCACCATCAGACCTCTTCTGTCGTACAAAGGTGGCCAGGGTGATATCATTAAAGAGTTCTATCAAACTGTCCTAAAAGTCAATATTCTGCTCCTTGCTGATGCCAGAATGCTTTCTTTTGTTGTGAAACTGTGGAGCTTCACTGTAACATCTCTCAGTGACATGTCTCAATCTCTCCGCTTGGGACCAACTAGACGATCTCTATCAATGTTGTAGGCCATATTAGGAGTATACTGAGAATATATGCCAACATAGTCCAGGGGCGTGCTTTCGTGTTGGACCCCTCTGTGAAGGTTCTTTTAGGAACCTAAACCTCTTCCAGGGAGCTGTTTCCAAGGCCTTGACACTTATGCTGGTGTTGCTCAACTGATTTCATCAGGGATTCCAGTTCTGTGGGAGACTCATCGATTTGCTTGTGCATCAACATTTATCCACCTCAAGAGTCACCAAATGCTCTAGATCCAAGCAACTTAAAATACTTAGCATTCTCCAGGATCAACATCAGGAGATCAGCTTTTAGTGTGACGATTTCTTCCTTGAGAAAACGACTCAGATCGTCTTTGAACCCCTTTATAGAAGCATCCAGTTTATGTTAAGTAAGCAATTTAGCTTTGGATTCCCTTCATGATCAGACTTATGTGGCTCGGTTCCTGTCTCAACGACACCACAGAGCCCCGGTAGGCTGTGCATCGGTCCCTCTTGGAATTGGAGCAGCACCCAAAGCGTTTGAATGTTATTACCACTTGCCATCCTATTTTATCTTCCACCCATCCACTCCATCTACTTCTTCGCAGGTAAAGGTTGTGGTCATCACAAAATAGCTCTCCTCCTGCTCCCTGAATGAATCACTGACCACTCAACAGACGCGGTCCGTTGTCTTTGCCAGCTCCAGCAGAAGACCATGGCAGAATAGGCATGCAAAAAGGAGGCACTACCTGCACCAATCGCTGCAGGCTATTTTTTTTAAACAAATGTTTTGGGAGCCCTCCATGCTTTCACATCAAGCTCCAACATCCCTCTTCTGTACCTGTAAAGGTGTTAGGTCAATGTTGAGGGTGGGCTTAGACCAGTGGGAGTTAAACTGTTGTTAAGGTCAGTTGGTAAAGCATTTCACCCTCTGAAACTAGAACAAAGTTTGTGAGCAGCAAATGTGGAGTGTCATCAAATGCCGTATAAGGGGAGCTTGGGGGAAGAGCTAAGCTGCCCGGACACAGTAGGTGCAGTAATGCAGATTTGGAATTCTAACTGGGGTAGAGACCCCAGTGCTGGAGCAGAGGAGAGCACACTGTGTTTCCATGACAAGGATCAGACAATGCCAGGATCTCTGATGCGGCAGGAGGCACAGCTGGGGGAGCGCCCATCTGGTCTCCACCGAAAGCCACCTGTGTGGGGAGCTTCTCCGTGTAGTTCTCCACCCTGGCGCCTCGCATGCATTATTTAGGTCCAAGCTTGAGTTGTGCTCAGACAAGTGTATAGTTGTAAGCGGGCAGGGGTTCACAAAAGAGGGTGGGGGACATGTGTTGCGTGCATGATGGCTGAAGAAGACATCAGCTTTGAGTAAAAACATTGTACAGAAAAGGGCCACCGACCCCCCTGCATCCATTTCCTTTGTACCCGATTTCCTATCGGGGGGCTGGGGGAGCTCCAGCATTGTAGCCCTGCTCGTCCTGCGATGACCCGAGCTATGACTCGCGGAATGCGCAAACCCATGAGTGCAGGGGCAGCACAGCAAAGGATTAAAAGCAGGAGAATTATCAATCCACAGTGAGTGATTCAAGATCCAGAAGCCAGAAAAGAAAGGGCAAATCACACATACAGTGAGCACTCAGGAGTGATACTCCAGGAGACCAGAATGCATGCTAGTCAATATCTAATGCCAATTCGGAGACAGGGAGTTTAGTTTCCTCGATGGCAGATGCAGCGAGATGGAAGGATTATTGAAAGATGGTTGATATTTCTGGGCTGGAACGCCACACAGTCAGCAGCGGACAAACCCCTTCATATCATTTTCCTTTTACCATGCATACAAGTACTGGAGGCAGCATGTCTAGGCACCACAATGGACGTTACGTGAACCCTAATGACGTGTGTCAGTGACTCAGTGGATACATGCATTCACCGCAGGCAGGCTTTTAAGTGAGATTCGACATGGAGGGGCATTGTGGGAAGGGAGTGTGGCCAAATTGTGCTTGGTGAGACCTAAAAGAGGGGCAGGTGGCTTAGGCAAGGGCCATGTGTCCCAAACAAACAATACATCATGAGGCTCTGGGCCGCCCCAGCGGGTCCTGTTTGCATCTAGCCTGCATAATGACTGCCAATGAAGCTCCCTCTTTCTGTGAATACATCCTTTCCTTCCAGACTCAAGACAGACACATTTCAATCAGCGAGTACAGCCCTTTCATTTGGTACAGACATGGCCAAGACCTAATGTGCTTGAAGATCTTTCTGGAAAGTTTCAGCTCCGCTGTTTCCTGCCTGTCACATGATAATCTGTAACTACTAACCAGCGTCAGGCAAGGGCTAATAGTGGGCTCTCATTCCCTAGGGAGGCACCAGCCTTCTCTATCCAAAAGCTGTGTCACTTTAAATGTTCTTATGGTGATGGTGACCAAATAACCACCTCAAGGTGTGATCTTCCCCCTGATATGTTTTACTTGCTTTCATCTCTTTGGGGGGAGGCAGGGAGCAGGCTTGGGGAATAATCAAGCTCGAAGTGGGGCCTATATTATGGTTTCTGCACCATGAAACCAGATAAATCACTCGCTGGAGTTTGCATCGGAAGCATCTCCATTATAATCCGTGCACCACACAGCTGCTGGGGGGGTGGGGTAGATGGCCACCAGGAGGCCCCATGCATCTTCAGCCACCACAGAATTAAACCCATGAGGGCATCCTTGAGAAAGTGGAGGAGGACAAATAGCATCAATGTTAGCTACTTGGTACTTTGCATAAAATCAAAGAGCATTTTGGGAACATGAGAACAAACACAATTTTTTATATATTACATATCTGTGACAGTGATTCAAGTCTGGAACCCGTCTGAGCGCATAATGCACACTGGCCTTCCTGCTTATTTCATTTATGATAGCACCCTAACAGTACATTGACAGCATACTACGAGCTATATATACTCATTTGGAGCATTTAAACCTCAGAGAATCAGGTGCTGTAAACTCATTAGAGAAGGCAAACACTTTCTCTCTGATAACAACTGCATCATCTTAGCTAGAGCCTCGATTCTGTCTAGGCCCGACTATTGTAATTCCCTATACATCAGTGCTAACAAGTCCATCATCCACAGAATGGCTGGGCCCAGAGACGTAAGCTACACCTAACGGATGACGCCCAATGAGGTTGAAGCATGTTTGGGGTATTTGTGGTCTTGTGCAGAAAGGATGTGATCAAGCAGTTCGGGTTGGACTGCCCCTTTAGCGTGGGACCAAGCCTGATTTACACATGGTCTTTCCACTTTCTGTAATGGCTTGGCAGGCTGATGAATAATGGTCTGGAGGGCTGCCAAGAGCAATGCTAGTGGTTATGATTAATTCTGAACCTTCCACCCATCACCTATTTTCAGTAGTCAGTAGTGGCCCCCCACCTTGTGTTCAGCCCCAACAACATTTTGAGGATAGCTCCACCACCGTCTTGTACCAGCTGCATGTTAAATACAAAGTATGACTGCTTGGAAAGACAAAAAACAAACGTTGTTCTCACTTGATGTGAACTCCTTGAATGGCTCATGCCAGCTGCCCCTTATGACTCCAGGCTCTAAAGGGTGGGTGCACCTCCTATCCTGTGCTTATGTGCTTGCTTTCTGAAATTCGGATCCCGATATAGAAGCTTGCTGTGCCCACCGCAGACTCCAGTAGCAACATTCTGAAGCTGGGTCTTGCCCCAGCTCTGTTCCCAGGAGCTGGTCACCAGTTTTCCAATATTCTTTAAATAAAATGCTGGCCTTCCTGCTCCTGTGTTACGTGTATCCAGTTGAGCGCTGCAGTGCATAGACGGACAATGATCTGTTTTCTTATGTAACCACTCGCATGTTAAGCCTTTTGCAGTGGGCTGATGTGGGCGATTACCAAAAGGTGAGAGAGGATTTTAAATATAGGTTTCATTAAAGCAGAAATGAACTATGCACAGCCTTTGCCTGCAGTTAGGGAAGTCATTTGGTGGTGTTGCTAGGGGAAAAAACATTTTTAAAAAAAACAGAAGCTCCTAGATTTCGGTTACCCTGTTACAAGTACTACATTATTTATGTTTTACATATAGGCCCCACGTCGAATCTGGAAAAAGACATTACCCAAATGTGTGATTATGGACAACTTCCTGTGATGTCACTTGGGGGTGGGGTAAAATGACATCACTTCCTGTGATATCATCAGAGGTCAAGGGTCGTGTGATGTCACTTCCACTACCCATGGCATTTTGTTAAAATTACATCCCTGCATCCGGCACTTCCATCGCACGATCATAGGGGGGGAACTCACTTTTTCCATTGCGACTATCCACTTAAGCCTTCCACCGATTCCTCCAGAATGCCGGGCCATCGCCCTCTGCGGTTTCCTCTCAATTTCTAGGCCATCATTTCAAGGCGGTCGAGCCTGGCTCCCCCTACAAGAAATTGCTATGCTACCCATCGGTTGAATACCTCTGTGGCCCAATGGATCCATCACCTCTCCTCTGACCCCAGGCCCTCTCCGTCTGTGACGGAGGGCCTCCCCAGAGAACCTAATGAGCAGCCCCTGCAGAGGCTTGGATGACAGAAAAACTCTCAGACCTCAAGCCAGCCTATGTCTCCCACAGACCCATGATCCGAAGGGAATCTCAGATGCCAGCGCCATCTTGTGTCTGCAGTATGGGTCCCTTGGCCATGCCGCCACCTCAATCCTGGGCTCCTCAGCTGAAACATTCCGGCACCGTGGACCCCACTAGAACCCCCTGGCAAATCAATCTCCAGAAAGGACCATCTGAACCGTAGCTCAGGCTCAGAAGGTCATCAGGTTAGGCTCAGAGTGAGAGCACAGAAAATCACCTCTCGCTCTGCTACCATCTTGGACACATCCTAAGGATATAGTTGTTAATGCCATTTTGCCTTACCTGCCCAACAAACCAAGACTGAATCCCACTGCTCCATCCGGCTCTTGCCACCCGCGCACGGTAGGTCTCTGCTTTTGATTCTGCTTCTTGTGCTGCTGTGCAACTAAATCCACCTCAGACCACAGAAGCTCAGGCCTACAGTCACATTATGTGTCATGCTAACAATTGAAATCTAATTCAAGGAGCTCAGAGATCTACCCATTTCTTAACTACTGAATAATTCTAAAATTAACAAGTAAACAACCCTTGTACGTGAGCAATGTTCATGCAATTCGAAATCTAGTGGCTGGGGCTCTGGGATTTTTCTCTGCCAGGGTATACTTTTGGCTGTTTACATCTGGACTGGGGTTAGAAAGCTGTGGCATGGGAATCTGTGTCATAAAGAGGGACAGTTTTGAAATAGTAGATAATAGAAATTTCCCTTGGGGTATTTAATCATTTTGAATGTTCCCATAGATCCCAAAGTGATAGGGTTTTTATGGTGTGTGAGCAGCACTGAGTGAGAACAACATATTCGACACTTGTTGTCCAGCTTCAACTGCTTCGGCAGAGAGCGCTGTGCGTCGATGGCGTTGAATCGATGTTCCTCAAAGGCCTCCGTCGAGGATGATGTCATCGAAGGCATATATAGCACGCGCAGCGCACCTTGACCTCAGTTCTGTTTTTCGCCCTTTAGCAGCAGAGATACCCGTAAAACACAGGAGTGACCGTACTCAGCCTTGATGGAACAGAAGCTGTAATCGCATGGGAAATTCTACTGAGGGGTAGGATGGGAGGGCGATGAGGAATATGTGGGAGTAACATCCAGTTGAAAGAACGTTACCAGGGGTAAGTAACTTGTTAATCGAATGGATTGTGTCCTCCCACGTATTTCTCATCTCTGACAGACTCCCAAAGCAGTATTTGGTTTGGAGGAGGGAGTAGAATTATGATTCATACATTTTAATGGACAAAGTGAACGACTGCCTTGGCAAAAGTACCATTCTGACGAAGGGACGAATCAAGGCAATAATGCTTTGTGAATGTGTGGATGGAAGATCACGTTGCCGCTTCAGAAATGTTTCTAATTGGAACACCCCTTTGAAGGGCTGTAGGATGTAGCCATACCCTTGGTGGAATGGGCTCTTAAACCTTCAGGAGGGTATTTTCCTGCCAGCCTCGAACATTATGCGATTGCCAGAATTATCCATATGGATAAGGTCTGTTTAATAACTGCCTGACCCTGCATTTGTCCTGAATATCCATTGAAGAGTTGGTCATCAATTCGTAACTTAGACATTCTTGAAATGTAAAAGCTTAACGCGCTCTGGGGTTCTAACCTGTGTAATCTTTCCTCCTCCCTGCCAGGATGAGGTGGGGTATAGAAAGAAGGTAGAACAATTGTCTGACCTAAATAAAAATCAGAAATGATTTTGGGAAAAAAGAAGGTTTCACCCTTAAGACAACCCTATCCTTGCGAACAATGGTAAAGGGTTGCTTTGATGAAAGTGCCCGCAACTCGCTCTCTCTACAGGCTGATGTCAGGGCTACTAATAGAATGGTTTTAAAGGTTAATAACCTTAAAAGACATGTGTGTAGAGGTTCAAAGGGTGCACACAGTAGGGATTTTAGAACCAGATTAAGGTCCCAAACCAGAACATGGAAAGGAGATTCGATGGAACACATTAGTGATCCCCTTTAGAAATTGTGTCACCAGTGGAATTTTGAAATAGGAGCATTCCTCTGACGAGCGCTTAAAAATGGACAGCGCCGCCAAGTAGCCTTGAATGGTACCAATCTGGAGCCCCAGATTAAGAATAGAAGAAAGGATAAAACATCTGGTGTTTTACATAGAAAAGGATCTACATTCTTTTCCTTGCACCATGTGCAGAATTTATTCCAACGGCTACGGTACAAAGATTTTGTTGCTTGTCTTCTGGCCAAAAGCGAAACCTCCATTACGTCATCAGGGAGGTCCTTATAGCTCAGCCTTTTAGAAACCAAGTGTGAAGGGTGAGTATCTCGACCCCTGGATGGAGCACCCTACTCTCCTCTCGCGAGAAAAGGTCCTCTCTTTGTGAAAGATGCATCGGACGACAGATGGACATGTCCAGAAGGTCCGGGTACCATGTTCTCCTGGCCCAATCTGGGGAAATTAGGATTATGCTTTTCCTGAACCTTCTCAACCTCATGATCACACAAGGAATGACGGGGACTGGAGGAAACGCGTACAGGAGTAGAAACTCCCAGTCCACTACGAACGTGTCTCCTAGAGCTCCTCTTGGGGGAAATTCCCTGGAACAATATCTTTTGCATAACCGGTTGACCTCGGTCAAAAACAGATCTACTTGAGGGGTTCCCCAAAGGGTGAAGATCTCTTGAAGGACTTCCAGAGCTAGTTCCCACTTGTGGGATACTGTGCTCTGCCTGCTCAAAGCGTCCACGGCTGTGTTCTCCTCTCCGGCTAGGTGAACGGCAGATAGGGAGATTCCTTCTTGAACTGCCCAGTACCAGAGCTGCATTGCCTCTCTACACAGTGGTAGTGACCGTACACCTCCTCTCTTGTTGAGGCAGTAAATAGCCACGGTGTTATGCATCATTATCAGGACATTCTTTCCCCGTACAGAGGCCAGGAAGGCCTTCAGCGCAAGTCTGATTGCCCTCAGCTGCAAAAGATTGATATGTAGTTTGGACTCCGATGGAGACCAACGACCGCTGACTGTCAGATCGTTGGCATGGGCTCCCCACCCCGTGAGTGAGGCATCCATCACTACTGCAATCTCTGGCCATGGTTGCCAAAAAGGTTCTCCCATCAGAATATTGTCCTCGCAGGGCCACCACAGAAGATCCTGTGAGACCCTGGTTGGACTCTGAAGTCGGTCCAACATCTTTCCTGAGAACTGGGACCATTGAGCTCTAAGAGCCCATTGAAGGGATATCATTCTCAAACAGGCCTGGGGCACCCAAAAAATGCAGGATGCCATGAGGCCGAGAAACTGCAATAAATCGGTATCAGGTAATATTATCCCCATAAATAATGTTGCCATACATATAGTCGCCGGGAAACGGCATAGGTGACATTATTTATGGGGACAATATATGGGTAAATGGGAGCAAGTTTCCCGGGGGTGTACCACGCTCCCATTAAAAAAATATGGGTGTTGCTGGGGTGTCCCCCTCAAGTTCCATATGGTAATATCGCCGCAAAGAAACGGCGCCATTCTTGTATGGCGACATTTATGCAGGGATATTATCAAATGGAACCAATAAATCGAAGGCCGGCAGACTGTGGGCTTTCTGAAATTTGGTAACCATCTGAAGAATGTCTTGAGCCTCAACTCAGGTGGCGAGCTCTTTCCCCAAGGATGTTTCTAGTACCGCTCCGATGTACTGGAGCCTTTCAGAAGGTATCATATGGGACTTCTTGTAATTGAGGGAGAAGCCCAGATTGTGAAGAGAGTTGCAGGTGACGTTGAGATGATCCCAGGCTTGTTCGGGAGAACGCGCCCTGATCAGCCAATTGTCCAGGTAAGGGTAAACATGAATCCCCTCTCTACTGAGACTCGCTGCCACCACCACCACCATCAGTTTGGTGAAAACCCTTGCGCGGAGGTTAGCCCGAATGGCACAACACGATATTGATAATGAGAACTGCCAACTGCGAACCGCAGGTATTTTCTGTCAAGGATTGGCAAATGAAAATAAGCATCCTGAAGGTCCAATGACACCAACCAATTCTGGAGTTGGAGGGCCTGAATGATCTGAGAAAGTGTGACCATCTTGAACTTGTCCTTCCTGAGGAACTTGTTCAATTATCTTAAGTCCAAGATGGGTCTCAGTCCTCCGTCCTTCTTGGGTATTAAAAAAATAAGAGGAGTACCATCCCTTGTTCCTCTCTGCTACAGGCACTGGTTCTATAGCACCTTTCTCTAGTGGGTTTAAAATGTCATGCATAAGGAGCGGATCCCTCATACAGTGGTTCCCCGGTGGATTGTTCCAAGGTCTCCTTATGAAAGGAAGGCAGTAACCGTGGGCTACTGTTTCTAGAGCCCAAGCATCCGAAGTAATGAATCGCCATTCTTCCAGATGCTTAGACAGTCTGCCCCCCACTGGTGAAATGTGACTCAAGACCTCAGAGTGGTTTTGAGGCGGCTGATGCAGTGGCCGATTGTAAGGAGGCTGCTGCTTGATCTGGCTTTGCACCTCTACCTCGTCCACCACAAGGAAATGTTCCCTGGCCTCTTTGACTGGCCATTCCTGTCGCCCTTCCAAGTGAGGAGTAGTAGCGAAAAGATCTACCCCTCCAAGGTTGCCCAATAGGACGAAAAGACTGAGGTTGCCTAATAGTGGCGCCTAAATATTTGGCTGCTGCCTTTGACGTCTGCAGCTTCTCAAGGCTCTCGTCAGCCTTGTTGCCAAAAAGGTGAGACCCATCAAAAGGCAGGTTGAGAAGTCTAGATTGCACATCAGGTGCAAAACCTGACTTTCTCAACCATGCAAATCTGCGCATAACGGTGCTGGTAGCCATGGTTCTGCTGATACTAGCCGCATAATCCAAACCTGATTGAAGAGACTCGCATATGGCATCTTTGCCGTCTGTAATTTATTTTTTTATTTCTTTGCATTTATAAAGCGCACTTGCAGCCCAAGGGCATCAAGGCGCTGTTGCATGAAAGTAACTTAGTTACAGGTTACAACATTGCTACTGGTTACATGAGGCGTAGCAGGTTTGGAGAACGTTACATGGGCGGCATAGTATAATTAGGGTTTCCTGTTTAGGGGTTTGTTTATTTATTTTTTTACTTCGGGGGGTGTTTTTCCTGTCTTTTCAAACAATGTCACAATCTATGTTTATCTGTGTTTTCCTGTTCGCCCATTTAAAAAAGCACACAACTGTTTTTTCCAGCGTAAAGACCAAATTTATTTTGCATTGTTTAATTGCATGCATAGGTAGGGTAATATTTCTCACCGCAAGATGTTATAACCACTTCATGTTACTCCAGTAATCTCTAGCATTTCTACAAGTCAAGGCAGTTGGCGGCACTGGGTTCGTTGCAGCACCTCACCAATGATATTTAAAATATTTGCTAACACCTTTGACTGAGGCTGCTGACGAGTCAAATCGCAAAAAAACCTTGAACACTCCAGTTCGCAGTAACGTTTGCTCAACGTTTGCACAGCGCACATGTTTCCTCATCTCCAATTCGTGCACAATGCAGGAAATGGGATACATTTACTAAGGCAATCGGTGGCGTATTTAGGCTTTTTGCTGCCCTGTGCCCAAACAAGTGCACCAGAGAATGCCAGTCTTGAAGTCGGGCATTTTTCATTTAGTGGGAACTGTGGCGAGAAATGGGAGTAGAGGTTCAATGTTTCTTGTTTTGTTTAAGGTCGGGTAGAACTAGAACGATGGTGCCACCAGCACGAAGACCATCATTGCAATATTTCCCTGCTACATACATGATGCATATTTCAAAACAAGTTCTTTTGAATGTGATCTTATCTATTCTGCATTTCACTGCAAAGCTTGAAACAAATACCTGCTCTGCTTTCAGGCATCCGTCGAAAACGAAATGTTAATCGGCAGCAAGGTCGCAGCCACACTATTACATAGGCTATGTATGTCTATACCGTGTCACATGCCACCAGGTGCACCAACATTAAACACATTTCTGAACACGCATGTTTAGGCCATGGGCCTATTGCCCACCTTGCAAACATCCACGGGTGACTTTTCTAAAGAAATCGAAGTAGGCGACCATGCTGGCGCCTCAATGGAGCCACGCCCTTTTATCAGTGCAGGCACAAGAATGCAGTGCAGTACTTTGCTCAAAACAACAGATCCCTTGTTTCACTGGAAAATAACTTTCAGTTGATGACGGAGCGACAGACACGCGCACAGAAGAATAAAGGCGGATATCAAATGATTACAGCTCAGATCCAATAAAACAGCTCTTCTCCACTGAATGCACGAAGAATTCTTTTGTTTCCATTCTTTCATTTTCAGAGGAAAGAAATCGCATGGGACTGTATGTCAGATCGTGAAAGGAAAAGGTGTTTGCGTTCTTCTCCGTTTGTCACTGAAGAGTTAATAGTGCCCAATGTAAGACCCCAACACAAAACAGCATAGCTCACTTAAAAAACAAAAAGGGGCCTGTTAATATGCGTGTTGAGCAGCCTCTTGTGGGTTTGTATGAACTGATGTAGAGCATAAACAATATTTAAAATATTAAAAAGAAATGGAAAGAAGTTTTGTTTTGTTGGTCGATGTCCATTTTCCGACTAGGCAGTCAATTCCACCTTCTGCCACAAGGAGGCAATGGTGGATAATCATTTGACACTTCATAGCAATGTCAGCGGTACACCCCTTTTTGGCGCTGCCGTTTCAGCACAGGCCGGTTTGGCGCGACCGCTTCGGCAGGGCGGGCAGTTTGGTGCAGCCATCTGGGCGCAGAAGCCTTTCTGGCACCTTCGATTTGGCGCAAGGGACGTTTGGACGTGGCTGACATTGCAGCCATGTCTAAACGCCCTCACGCCAAATGCAAATGGATACTTGCAGATGAGCTTCAGCTCTACAGGTAGCTACAGTGATGGATGACTAACTAATGAGATGATACATTGTAATAATACTGTCAAGGATACTGTCATTAAAAATCATTGACAATCAAAATCAATCACATTGATTGTAATATGTTATGTTAAAGGTATTTATATAGCGCACCATCACCAACGGAATTGGTCCCCAGGCTCTCTGGCAGATCTACAGACAGGAAGGAGGGCGGGTAAGGTTAGTTGGGAGGAGGTGAGTGGGAGAAGTGGTGTGCTGTTGACAGCTTCAGCTCGGTATACACCGAGTGCTGGGCTTTGGTGCAAGTATTGGATCGGGCGAGACCTTGTGTGCTGTGGGTGCAGTTTCTGTGTTTTTGCTGTTGTGTGGTAAAGTGCATGCGGATTGCTGGGAGAGAAATGGTTGTGTGACTTTTGTGTGGGTTAAGTATGCAGAAAGTCGAGGGTTGGGTTAGTGGGGTCTGTATTCTGTTGCCAGGTTTGTTGTCAGGTACTTTTGGTTCAGTTCGGGCTGTATCCCTGTGGGTGGGGTTGTTGCTGGTTCCTTATGGGCCGTCTCGCTGTGGTGGTGCTGCACTGATCCAGCTTTATCATAGTGAGTATTGTAGGGAGTACCTACCATCTCCTACAATGGAGTGATAGGTGTGTTTGAACTATTCCTTCGGGTGTAATGTATGTCATTTTTATTTTTCACAATATTGCATTCTGGTGGTGAAATATGTAACTTGTGCACATTGAGATAACACTACGAGTTTGGCCTTGCAGTTCAATTCTCCGCCCCCCAGTCTTACAGGCCATGGTTTGTGGCTGGGCTAAAGCTTTCATTTTTTTTAATGTGCAAAACATTCCATTATTTTTATTTTAAGGAGAATATTTTTTTTTTTAAATAGATTTAGCTCAGCCAGAAACCATGGCCTGTAAGACTGTGGGGCGGGGAACTTAACCACAAGGCCAAACTCGCACTGTTATTTAAATGTGCACAAGCTACATATTTCACCACCATAATGCAATTTCGTAATAAAGAAAAATATTCTAGATATATATTTTTTTTTAATGACAGTATCGAATTGTGGGGGGGGAAGCATGCACACATATATATATTATATTTATGTCTATGCCTCCTCCTCAGCATACTACTCCAAATTGCTTAACAGAGCCAGACCCTTCTTATCTCAACATAACTGCCTTACCATTGCAAGGGCAATAATTGGATCAAGACTGGATTACTGCAATGCCCTCTTTGTAGGGACCTCTGGCAAAAATATCGCTAAACTGCAACTGGTACAAAACAATGCCCTTAGGGCCGCTACCGGTATTTCCAAAAGGGACCACATCTCGGAGGGGAGGAAGCAGGTTCATTGGCTTTGATTTAAAGAGAGAATTGTCTTTAAAACCCTTGCCCTTATCCATAAATGCCTCCATGACCTGGCACCCCACTACCTGGTCCAAAGAATAGCAAAGCCAACCTCATCTAGGCCTACTAGGATGGGTTACG
Organism: Ambystoma mexicanum; assembly: GCF_040938575.1. Lineage (NCBI taxonomy): Eukaryota > Metazoa > Chordata > Amphibia > Caudata > Ambystomatidae > Ambystoma > Ambystoma mexicanum. Next base: position 1,268,458,296 of record NC_090932.1, read on the forward strand.
CCAACAGGATCTCCATTCCTAAGACCAGTAGAGCTTGTGCAGGTGGTACCAGTTTCCCCGCTATGGCTGCTTCTCATTGGAACTCTTTACCCTCTCATATTGGGATGATACCCTTGCACATAGCCTTCCTCAAAGCAATCAAAACTGGGCTATTTGTTTGATTCTGTAGCCGGTACCTGCTCCCATACTTACAGCTCGCCTTTTTGGCCAGATGTTAGCGCCAGTGATGAAACTTACCTGATATTGCTTTGCATACTAATGTTGTAACTACCTTTGTATAAATTCATTCAACCACCTGTAAACCGTAACTAAGAATCTTAATGTTGGGCCGTCCTAAATGTAGCCCTGAACCAAACCTACTTACAATATCCTGTAACAGCGCCTCGATGCCTCTCGGCTGTAGCACGCTTTACAAATCCAAATAAATAAATATATAGAATGCGATTGACTTTTTGTTCCCTGCCATCTGGGCGACATCCCTTTTGCTGAAAGATCTCTGCTGCGAAACCTTCCAGCGCCGAAATGGGAGCGCCCAAATGTCTTCTGCGCCGAATCGGTGGCGCCAAATCGGCCCGTGTCAAATTGTCCTGCTCCATAATGTCAGTTCCAACAGACAATGCTGAAGCAGAGCTGTGAGGATAGCTTATCAGCAACGCTTCGGTCTTGGAAACAAGACAACGCAGAATAGGGGTTTGAATCCCGCACCTCACACTTTGCAATTAGAACCAGGGTTTATCGGAGTCCCCAAAGAATATAATAATGTAAACGGGGGCAAATATCGGATTCTTCCGTTTTTCCCTGAATTACAGAAATCCTAAATATAATATCCAAGAAGCCGTCTCTTTCATCCCCTTTGGGAATGTGCTCTACCGCCATGGAAATATAATCCCTTAAAGTGAATGTAAACTTTGCTAGGGCACAAGTGGAGTTGGCAGATTTTAATGCCATGCTCCCTGCAGAGAATACCTTCCTTGCCCATCCATCTATGCATTTGTCGTCCCTATCAGGAGGGATGGTAGGGTATGCCACATGTTTGAAAGTAGCAGTAGTTGCCTGCACCACCAACTACCTGATTGGACTCCTGAGTCTCCGCGCTCCTAGCCACCCTTTTCTGCAATGCCATATGGAAAGGCAAAATGGAATCAGATCGTGGACCTTTGTCAAGAATGCCAGTGAGGTCGCCCTGCTCATATGGTAATGGAGGTCTACTCCATCCCATGTATTCCACCACCTTTGACATAAGATGCTTGTAGGATGCATCCACATGTTCCCCAGCCTCTGGCTTCCCAAATTAAAGTTCGGGCGAGACATCTACCCCACTTGCCGTTTGCAAGTTGTCATAAAGGTCCTTAATTCTCGATTCTTCAGAAATGAAACTCTCTGGTACATTGGGTGTAAAAAATTGAAGTAAGAGATTTTAAGAAATCCTTTTTCGGTAGTGCAGCATAGATTCTGTCTGGTTTTGGTATAATTGGCGTCAATGCCATAGAAGTTGTCAATGTTTTTTTTATCAATGCCGTTTTGGGAGGGGAGCTCGGCATTGATGGCACAGCTGGCAAAGGTGGCGCAGCTGGCGCCGAAGGCTTCGGCATCGAGGTCAAGGGTTTGGCGGGCGTCGGTGGCATTGAAGGTGTCGATGGCGTCGATGACCTCGACCTCAACTTTTCCTTGTGTCTCGAATGATCCTTCGATGAAACATTCGGTCGAGTACTCAAAGGCTCACAATGTGGATCAGGCCCTTTTCCCGGGCTCGTGGGCGCGCAGGACCTAGGACAAGATGTTTCTTTTCCGGCTTCTTTCGAAGACTCGGTATGAACATGGCTTTTTTGTTTTTCAAAAATCTTTAGCATTTCGAAACTCAAGACTTCCCACTCAGCTGGAGTGGACTTCTTAGTTGGTCAAGCAATTCTTTTGGAGGAAGCGTCCGATGACAAAGTCGACCTACAGTGCCTTCTCTTTGATTTCTTCGAGGATGAAGAGGAGTGGTGTGAGCCACTCCTCAACCTAGACCGACTGACCTTCTTCCTCCAAGAGGTCACCTCTCGACTCGTCAGTTGAAGGTTTCACAGATCAGGTACGAGTTTTTTTTTTTTTTTTTTCTTTCGGGATTTTGCCTACGTTCCGCTTCCCCTTCCACTCCCTCAAATCTTTTCCAGTCATGGGGCCTCATTACAAGTCCAGCAGTAACCCTGCCGGTGGGTTGTAGCCGAACTTGCAATATTTATCAGTGCCTGGTTTGCCGGAATCAACAGGGCATTACGACCCCAGCATTCCGAGAAGTCAGGTGCCAGTAAATGTTTATCCCATTCGAGTCCCATAGGACTCAACGGGAATGGGGACCACGAAAGCACCGGCACCGTTAATAACAATGCCGATGCTTTCGTGAAAGTCTGCAGGCGGGTGTCGTTCTGCCCGCCATGTCTAACCCTGGCGGGCGGGATGGCACCCGCCCGCAGACTCGTCGTGTGCCGGTCCGGTAACAACAGTGCCATTAGGCTTACCGGCACTATTGTTACCGGACCGGTGCATTTGTAATGAGGCCCATGGACTGGCACTTCGAACAGTCAACGGTGTCATGGCCCGCTCCAAGGCACCACAAACAGATACGTTGCGGATCAGTGAGTGACATTTTTGACCCGCAATCCCGACACTTCTTGAAACCGGACTTTGGAGTCGTCGGTGTCGATGATGAAGACATTATCGATAGATATTCTAACAAAGACGTCACAAGATGTGAGGTGCGCCGAATTTCGCTCGAACCCATCATGGAAAACTGGAACTGAAGCCAACGGGCGCTGCACGTGCTATATATGCCTTCGATGACATCATCCTCGATGGAGGCCTTCGAGGGACATCGACTCAACACCATCGATGCACAGCGCCCTCTGGAGGAAAATCTTTTCCAAAGCAGCTGAAGCTGGACAACAAGTGTCAAAGATGAAGAATACGTGGGAGGACACAATCCATTCGAAGAAACATTTGCATCCTCTATTGTACACCCAGGTGATGTGCCATGCAAATGAGAGAACAAGTGACTAGTCTGGAAACGGATGCCATGGGAGTATGGCATTTGTAGATGTCTCCCTATTGTGCTAACCAGCTTTGTGGCCTGAATCTGCACCAGTTTAGTGACTGCGTGGGTATTTGAGTCCCCAGCACCACTTCCCACTGACCATTAAGTCAATCATAGTACTCTTTTGTCTATCTGTTGACCACCAAAAAGCAGCACTGCTGAGTGCTCCATCCCACCTAAAAGAAAAGCCTCATGCTTTTATTATAGATTGCGCAATTGAGTTGGAGTGGTAATGGCCATCTTCTATTAGGAACATAGGGTTTGTTTCTATTGATAGTTATGTGAATATGACCGACCCTACATACAGATTCGTATAAGACAAACTTGTAAAGTGTCTACTTTTGTTCATAAGCCCATATATTGTCCAAAAGGCTTTACAAGATCATGTGTCATTTTTCTTTTAGGGAAGTCCAACACAGGAACTATTAAGATGTTACAACACCCCTAAAACAACGTATTAAATGCTCGGGTTCTAATCATAGAGTTGTGTGGCATTATACAGTTGACCCTGAAAAGGATTAAGAATTGGTGCTTGCTGGAGTCTGCAAGTTTTGATGAAATTCAATTAAGAAACCAAATTCTGTTCTGGATCAAGAACTGCTGATTTGCTTAAACCCAAGAAGACACCAATCCAGGGAATGACACGACCTCAGTATTTAGTAATGGCAAGTTTCAGAGAACTATAAAGCATCTTGTCCGTGAATCCAGACCTTGAAGCATCTGTGCAGGTCAGATTTAGCATCCACAAAGGCCATGTAACACGATGCCTTCAAGCAATAGTCCAATACAGGACTGTGATTCGCTCATGCGAGGGGTGCAGTCTGGGCCATTACTTAATCACTTTGTTGAGTGGGAATTTTGTCCTTGCATTTTCTGTATTTTGGGTGTGCCTGCACCCAGGCGGCCTTCATCTTTGGTGCACCAGAGTTTGGAATGTATGGTCTGTGTTTAAATGTCCTCATACTATGTGCAATATTTGCTGAGCTTGGTACTGAACCATATGCTGCTGATGTAGGTAGTGAATCGGGATTGGTGTTAAAGACCAGACACCTTCCTGCCAGACACTCGGAGGTGTCAGGAGAATAATTCTCTCTTAATACATTTCACAAGATCTAGGCATCCGTTTTTTGGACTGTGATATTTATTGTGTTCCGACCTCAGGGCTCATTATCAAGGCAGGAATTTTTTATTTGTGGATCGATATGTAGTCTTCATTCTGGAGCATGTGGCCCTTGCAACGGTCGGTTGCACTTGGACACTGTACCAAGTGCGACCGACTGTCTCAGCCCGCTCCAGAATTCGCCAGGTATTAACCTGTACTGTGGATTATTACCTACCCAATGCTATTACATGGGCCAAACGCTCCTGAATGAAGACTGCATATCAAGCCTCAAATTAAAAATTCCTGTCTTGATAATGACCCCTGAGGTCAAAACACGTGTCAGCAAAATCACAATAAATATCACAGTCCAAAAAACGGATGCCTAGATCTTGTGAAATGTATTAAAGAGAACTATTCTCCTGACACCTTTGAGGGTCTGGCGCGAAAGTGTCTGGTCTTAAACAGCAATCCCGATTTCCTAACCAGAAACAGTGGGGCACTGTTTCTCTTAGACGTAGTACACACGCAGCAGGACACGAATACATCTCACCTGGAAGTGCGGCAGTCCCACAGTTCTACTACTCCCACCCGCCAGGCTAATGGTGGTGGTGTTTAGAGTTAAAAAGCTGTGCTTCACAGTTTGGTTGTGCTTCGATTCAATACTGTTCTGAATCCCGTTGCTGCTACAAGATGCTTCTTTGCTTTGCTTCAGGGTTTGTTCCTGCAGCTTAACCGCAGTCTTGCCCAATAGCTAAGGTGCTTCTTTAGCTGGTAATTACCTTCGCTGCAGACAGAATGCGTGATGATTTGTGAGAAAATTCATTGCTGTTGCTAAGGCTCTGTGTATTTCTTTCCACAGTGGACCAAGACACTTTTGTGCCAGTGTTATTTTGCTTAGTTAATCACACTGTAAAGATATAATGATACCCAGTGTTTAATGTGGACTATTGTTTCTACACATTTTTCAGCATAGAAAAATAATTGCAAACAAATTCACTTGCAATATATATATATATATATATATATATCAGTGAAAAAATGTTGTTAAAAGGGACGTAATGGTTAAATTGCACTACTAAAAACCTATCGAATTCAGTGAAAAAACGTTGTGCACGGCACGTTATGGTTCGGTTGCCCTAAGAAAAACCTAGCACATTCAGTGCAAACACTTTGTTAAAGGGATGTTATACTTACTTTGCACTACCAACTACCTATGCATATTATGGGTACACGTAAAACCCAAAAAACACAGAAATTCAACTGTTATGGTAAGCCAAGCAACCATAACTCACGCCACCAGTGTGCTCTGCATGTAGGTACATGTATTTGGAACAGGGTATAGTTATTTATTTGGTGCAGGGGTTAATCATGTTGCTGATTTAGTGAATTTAAAAATAGTGAAATAGTAAAAATGAAAATAAGTATTCACGGAAAAAAAATCGAAGGTGAAAACATGCAAAAAATATACGACATGAGCATTGTTAACTAAAATTACAATACGCTCCTATCAGAGCAGGTTTTAATTTAAAATGATATATACATCATCAAACATGAAGCAGTGGCAAGAGAGGGTGGGCCAGGGAGTTTTGGCAGGGCGTTCTTAAGGCTTACCACAGTTTCAGTCTCTCAGCAGAGGTGTTTGATCCCGCACACCAACCTCAAAAAGTTCACAATAGCCATACAGCAGTCCATATAAAACAAACGTTCATAAACAAACTCAGTGCCTTGTGTGGATCTAAAACCCTTTTGATTTATTATTAATATCATATGACAAATTCAAGAAAAGGTCACTAGAAAGTGTCTATGCCATATCTTTGGCCACTTGCTTATAGGCAAAGGTGTTGCTGGAGGGAGGAGAGGCTGAGGGGGTTATAGCCCCGGGTCTTTTGGTTGTAGCCCCGGATAGAAGCTCAGGGGCTACAACTGAAAGGCTAGGTAGCCCCGAGTCCAGACAGTCCTGACATTAGCTTAGCCCCGGATCTCTTCCAGACTTAGCAACACCCCTGCTATAGCTGACTTGCTTATAGCAGGAGGCGGTTTCTTTTCTAATACCTTTAGCCAGGATTTCGGACTTCAATAGTAGAGACTAGCCACAACCTAAATTTCATGAATTCCTATTAAGATTCTGCACAGGGAGCCGCCAGGGGACGCTGAGATGTGCTGAAGGATCTCGGCCGGTCTCCGTCTCAGGGCGCCAAATATGTCAAAATCGATCCCCCCAGCACCGATGAAGTTGGATTTGGACCCCCCCCCCATGTGGCAGGCTAAACTTTTGGTGCAAGTGCGGAGTGCGGTCCCGGAGTCTTGCGGCGCCGGGAGGCCGGAGTTGGACTGCAGCTGTGTCCGAAGCAGGCAAAGCGTGTTCTGCTTCTCAGTGGGCAGGCCGCGCTGAGGAGGGCTGGACTGCGGTGGGGAGGAGCGGTAGCCTGCCCCACGTCCCTGCTGCCTGCTCTGCTGGCATCTAGCCGAGAGTTTATCGCTGGCAGGGTGTCTGTGGTCTGGACTGTGGGACCAGGGCAGAGACGTTTGGAGCTGGTGCTGCCTCCCCTCCCCAGGGGTCCAAGTGCGGAGAGCAGTGGAGGCAGCTGCCGAGCCGGCGGGAGACCCCCGGCGGAGCGGGCCCCCCTGTGCAGGAGAGCTGCGGAGGTGCTGGTGAGGCGTGGGTCACAGGAGAGGGGCCATCCAGGAGAGCGAGTGGCTGACCTGGGAGACTCCCCGCATCCCAGCCAAAAGTGTGCCACTGGCGGTTTGTCCGAGGTCCGGACTGCGGGACCAGGACAGAGACGTTGGGGTATGGGGCTGCCCCCCCCCGCCCCGGGTTCCGAGCGCGGCGGGCCCCTCTGTGCAGGAGAGCTGCAGAGGTCAAGGTTGGGCATGGAGTTCGCTCCGCCCACGGCACAGGAGAGGTGCCATCCAGGAGAGCGGGCGATGGGCCTGGGGGGACTCCCCTCGTCCCTGTTTTGTGCTATGTCAGAGAGGGTGAAGACCAATCGTGAGTACAGTCCGGGCTGGAGCAGAGAGCAGATTCAGAGCGAATCAGGTCAGCAAGCCCTTGGAGTCTGCTTAGTGTGCTGGTTGGCCACCGTAGGTGGAGACACAAAGTATTGGAGAGGGGTGAGGTGGATAACCCCCGTGCACCCTTTGGTTTGCGGGGTGGTCTACCCCCCTGGAGACTTTGTTGGTCTGGATTCTTGTCGGTCATCGGTGTGGGCATTCCTGGTGGGGGAACTCTAAGTTGAACGAACCCTCGCTTCGGGGGTGTGGAGTGTCCTGCTGCGGGTCTTTGGAGTATCTGAGTGAGCAGAGGGGGGTGGTCCCTCGGACTGGGCTGTGGGTCCCGATCTAGCTGCCCCTGGGGGTCTCCTGTTCTTCTGCTATGGGTGAATATCTCTCCTTTACCGAATGGACTGGGCGCAGGCCCTCCAAAAGTACCGGCGAGAGGGGGCGAAGACAGGGGAGGAAGGCACAATGCAGGCTGTGGTCCAGTCGGAGGGGCTGGATGCTCAATCAATGAGCCGCAACATGGCGGCCCTGTTGGAGGAGATACGAGGCTTCAGGGCGGATATTGGCAAGCGGCTGGACTCCCTGGATAAAAAGGTTGATGCCGTTGAAGACTGTGTCCAGACCTTGGAGGCCAATCAATCTTCGGCAAACCTCTTTGAGACGCAGTTCGATATGAGGCTGGCAGAGCTGGAAAGGTGGGAGGAGAAGGTCAACCTCAAGCTGGACGATTTAGAAAATAGGGAACGGCTCTCCAATTTAAGGTTTTTTGGTATGCCGAAGCTGGAGGGGGAGACAAGGTCTGACATTGTGAGAGGGGTCAAGGTGATTATAAGTGGACTCTTTGATGGTGAAAATACTAGCGAACCCACAATTGATAGGGCTCATAGGGCAGGGGGGCGCACTGGTGGACCCCGCTCGGTCCTTGTGAAATTTCATTATTATGTGGAGAAAACTAAGATCCTGGACTTAGCCCGTATGAAAGGCCCTATCGATTGGAAGGGTGCTCAAATTATGATCTACCAAGATCTCTCGGCGCTCACCCTTTCTAGGTGTAGACTTTGCGGGCCTTTAACGAGGTGGTTGCAGTCTAAGGGGGTTCGTTATAGATGGGGCCATCCGTTTTCACTTGCCTTTGAGGTGGACGGCTACAAGTATTCATTGTCCTCGGAGTCAGACATTCAGCGTGTGACTCGTGAGTTGTTGGGGGACTCCTCCACGAAGGATGGTGCAGAGAAGGAGAGGGGGTGGACGGTGCCCGCCCCAGACCTTCAGAATTTGTGGGACGGCGACGCGTTCGAGGGCACAGGAAATTCAGGAAGGTGACGCCACCATCTCCGAAGCAACCAGTGCCCTGACTTGGAAGGAGGGGGCTTCTGTGCTGTTGGTTTGAAGGGGAGTGATGGGGCCAACTGTTTGGTCTTGTGATGGTCATGCCTGCCTCCTATGGTATATGTTTTTTGAGGGGTCTTGGAGCCGTGGGAGGTGGTGGAAGCAGTTTATGGTGTTCGGGGCACGTTTTTCATTTCAGGGGAGGGGGCTCAAAATGTTGTGCTCATTCTAGGTGGAAGGCGCCCGGGTGGAGGCGGTCCTTGGTGCCTTGTAGCGCGGCGGTGGGATGTCGCAGTCTATCCAGGCGCTCTATGGTGGAGGGTTGGGGGGGGGGAACGGGTGTTTGGTTGGTTTGGGATGCTTTGGGGGTGGTGGGGGGGTGAGGGTGTTTCTTACGGGAGTTTGAGGGGGTGTTCAGAGGTGGTGTGGCTTCCGGACTGCAGGGGGTATTTACGTTCTTTTCTGGTGCGGGGAGGCTGGGGGTGGGGACATTCAAGTTCGGCTCCCTAGAGGGGCGGGAGGATTTCTATGGCCCTTTAGATGGATGATTCTATACAGAGGTTTCTGGTGGGGTCCCTGGATGTGCGAGGACTAAATTCTCCTACAAAAAGGTCGTGGGTGTCAAGGGAACTCTCTAGGCTTAAATTGCATTTTCTGTTTGTGCATGAAACCCACTGAGTTAAGGGGATTGAACCGACTTTCCGATCCAAGGCTATTCAATATATGTTTCAGTCCCCCTACCTAACGAAGTAGCGCGGGGTGGCCCTCTTGGTTTCTCCCAACGCCCTCTTTGTCCCCAAGGCCCACAGAACGGACCTGGAAGGGCACTATATTATGGTTAAGGGCTCAGTGAGAGGCAGGCTAAATTGGGTAGGATTGTAATAAACTTTTAAAATCAGGACATACACAAACCTGTTCTCTGGGTTTCAGAAAAATGTTCCTGTTGATTCAAGATCTCCTTCCCTTCTAAATGCAATGGAAGAAAGATTTTGTAAATTCAAGTTCGATAGCTCAATGTTGGGTAACAATACCGGCAGCGTCTTGAACAAATAAGGCAATTTTAGCAGCACATTCATCTTAAGAATGGTTATTCTGCCCATCCAAGATGTGGCCAGGGTTCTCCATCATCTTGCATCTTGCTGGATGGGTTCATAAAGTTCCCTTTGCGCATCTAAATGGGACTAGTGCCTCAATACGTCTCTGCGTTGAGGCAGAAAGATTCAGATTTAAGTGTTCAGACTTCGTCATGTTGACCGTAAAGCCTGAGATGTCAGTGAAGGCGTGATTCTCCTCTGCTACTATTGGGAGCAATGTCTCTGGGGTCATGATAGATAACAGTATGTCATCCACAAACAAGAAGATGTTGTGCACGCCCATGCACCAGCATATCCCCCTTACATTGCATTCTGTCTAATGTAAAAGGCGAATTGCACCATGATCATAGCAAAGAGAAGCGTTGGGGGAGGACAACCTTGTTTGGTGCCCCTACATACAGTATTGAAAATAATCTGAGAGTCGTTAACACCCGCTCGGACCCTTAGCATATTGTAGCCACAACCGACCACGTCAAACAGAGCTTATCATCTTAAAGGTGTCTAAGGAGGTGAAGACACTTGGCTTCTACCTGGACTCCTCTCTTTCCTTCGATAAACAGGTGAAATCCATGGCTTCCGCCACAGCCTACACCTGTAAACTCATTAGAGAAGGCAAACACTTTCTCTCTGATAACAACTGCATCATTTTAGCTAGAGCCTCGATTCTGTCTAGGCCCGACTATTGTAATTCCCTATACATCAGTGCTAACAAGTCCATCATCCACAGAATTCAAATCTTACAAAACAATGCATCGAGAGCAGCTCTAGGCGCACCTAAAAGATCGCATATATCTAGGATTAGGCGCCAAAACAACTGGCTGTCCACCCAAAAGAAAATCCACCTAAAAGTTGCATCCCTTGTTCACAAAGCTTTGAACAATGCCGCACCTAGCTACCTCACAGACAAATTCCTAAAGAGAAGTTCCACCCGACCGGCAAGAGCCTCCAATGCCAATAGCCTTATTATACCAAGATTCAGACTGGATAAGGCTGGGGGATGTAGCTTCCAAGTCTGTGCCGCCCAACTCTGGAACTCACTGCCACACCCACTACGTGAAGAGCAGCCGTTCCTGAAATTCATATTCAACTACATCAAGCTGCTGAAGTCTACCGATGACTAGCTGCTATCCAGTTCCTAAAATTACCCAAACGTCCCTATGTATATACATATTTACTTACTAATATGCAGCCTTTCTGCACACTCCCCCCAACCTGGCAAGCGATCTGATATTTTGATAGTGCTTGTATATACTCTGTCATGCTTGTAATCTGTAACTGTATATATTCTGCTTCAATTGTAATCTGTAATCTGCCACTGACTATATGCTGTACATTGCCTGTATTTACTTTGTTTCGGTTCTGTAATCAGTGACCTGTAACCACAAGCTTTGCATATCCTGTACTGTTGCGCCCGGTTACCATAGGGTTTGGTGCGCATTATAAGTGAATAAAACAAACAAACAAAAAGGCATTCTCCATGTCTAAGATGAAAATCAGAGTCCTGTGTTTGAACATTTCAACATTATCGGTTATGTGCATCAGCCATTTTGTGTGGTCTGTGGCACTCCATGTCTGAGTTCTTTCTGCTGTGTGTCCACAGCCTTCAGGGATCTTCAGATAGTCCACCATTGGCGGCCGTGTGTGGATCCACTGGCTCTCCAACTCCCCTTTTCTCCCCTCCTTCATTTCTGCAGGGGTGGTTTTGACCACTGCCAGACCCTTTGCAGCTGATGTTATGTTCACAATTCTGTCAGAACTCCAGAGTTGTAGGCGCCAAAAGAACAGGTCCAGCAATATCTTTTATTTCTGGATGGAAGAATCTCAGTCACCACCATCAGACCTCTTCTGTCGTACAAAGGTGGCCAGGGTGATATCATTAAAGAGTTCTATCAAACTGTCCAAAAAGTCAATATTCTGCTCCTTGCTGATGCCAGAATGCTTTCTTTTGTTGTGAAACTGTGGAGCTTCACTGTAACATCTCTCAGTGACATGTCTCAATCTCTCCGCTTGGGACCAACTAGACGATCTCTATCAATGTTGTAGGCCATATTAGGAGTATACTGAGAATATATGCCAACATAGTCCAGGGGCGTGCTTTCGTGTTGGACCCCTCTGTGAAGGTTCTTTTAGGAACCTAAACCTCTTCCAGGGAGCTGTTTCCAAGGCCTTGACACTTATGCTGGTGTTGCTCAACTGATTTCATCAGGGATTCCAGTTCTGTGGGAGACTCATCGATTTGCTTGTGCATCAACATTTATCCACCTCAAGAGTCACCAAATGCTCTAGATCCAAGCAACTTAAAATACTTAGCATTCTCCAGGATCAACATCAGGAGATCAGCTTTTAGTGTGACGATTTCTTCCTTGAGAAAACGACTCAGATCGTCTTTGAACCCCTTTATAGAAGCATCCAGTTTATGTTAAGTAAGCAATTTAGCTTTGGATTCCCTTCATGATCAGACTTATGTGGCTCGGTTCCTGTCTCAACGACACCACAGAGCCCCGGTAGGCTGTGCATCGGTCCCTCTTGGAATTGGAGCAGCACCCAAAGCGTTTGAATGTTATTACCACTTGCCATCCTATTTTATCTTCCACCCATCCACTCCATCTACTTCTTCGCAGGTAAAGGTTGTGGTCATCACAAAATAGCTCTCCTCCTGCTCCCTGAATGAATCACTGACCACTCAACAGACGCGGTCCGTTGTCTTTGCCAGCTCCAGCAGAAGACCATGGCAGAATAGGCATGCAAAAAGGAGGCACTACCTGCACCAATCGCTGCAGGCTATTTTTTTTAAACAAATGTTTTGGGAGCCCTCCATGCTTTCACATCAAGCTCCAACATCCCTCTTCTGTACCTGTAAAGGTGTTAGGTCAATGTTGAGGGTGGGCTTAGACCAGTGGGAGTTAAACTGTTGTTAAGGTCAGTTGGTAAAGCATTTCACCCTCTGAAACTAGAACAAAGTTTGTGAGCAGCAAATGTGGAGTGTCATCAAATGCCGTATAAGGGGAGCTTGGGGGAAGAGCTAAGCTGCCCGGACACAGTAGGTGCAGTAATGCAGATTTGGAATTCTAACTGGGGTAGAGACCCCAGTGCTGGAGCAGAGGAGAGCACACTGTGTTTCCATGACAAGGATCAGACAATGCCAGGATCTCTGATGCGGCAGGAGGCACAGCTGGGGGAGCGCCCATCTGGTCTCCACCGAAAGCCACCTGTGTGGGGAGCTTCTCCGTGTAGTTCTCCACCCTGGCGCCTCGCATGCATTATTTAGGTCCAAGCTTGAGTTGTGCTCAGACAAGTGTATAGTTGTAAGCGGGCAGGGGTTCACAACAGAGGGTGGGGGACATGTGTTGCGTGCATGATGGCTGAGGAAGACATCAGCTTTGAGTAAAAACATTGTACAGAAAAGGGCCACCGACCCCCCTGCATCCATTTCCTTTGTACCCGATTTCCTATCGGGGGGCTGGGGGAGCTCCAGCATTGTAGCCCTGCTCGTCCTGCGATGACCCGAGCTATGACTCGCGGAATGCGCAAGCCCATGAGTGCAGGGGCAGCACAGCAAAGGATTAAAAGCAGGAGAATTATCAATCCACAGTGAGTGATTCAAGATCCAGAAGCCAGAAAAGAAAGGGCAAATCACACATACAGTGAGCACTCAGGAGTGATACTCCAGGACCCCAGAATGCATGCTAGTCAATATCTAATGCCAATTCGGAGACAGGGAGTTTAGTTTCCTCGATGGCAGATGCAGCGAGATGGAAGGATTATTGAAAGATGGTTGATATTTCTGGGCTGGAACGCCACACAGTCAGCGGCGGACAAACCCCTTCATATCATTTTCCTTTTACCATGCATACAGGTACTGGAGGCAGCATGTCTAGGCACCACAATGGACGTTACGTGAACCCTAATGACGTGTGTCAGTGACTCAGTGGATACATGCATTCACCGCAGGCAGGCTTTTAAGTGAGAATCGACATGGAGGGGCATTGTGGGAAGGGAGTGTGGCCATATTATGCATGGTGAGACCTAAAAGAGGGGCAGGTGGCTTAGGCAAGGGCCATGTGTCCCAAACAAACAATACATCATGAGGCTCTGGGCCGCCCCAGCAGGTCTCAGCGGGTCCTGTTTGCATCTAGCCTGCATAATGACTGCCAATGAAGCTCCCTCTTTCTGTGAATACATCCTTTCCTTCCAGACTCAAGACAGACACATTTCAATCAGCGAGTACAGCCCTTTCATTTGGTACAGACATGGCCAAGACCTAATGTGCTTGAAGATCTTTCTGGAAAGTTTCAGCTCCGCTGTTTCCTGCCTGTCCCATGATAATCTGTAACTACTAACCAGCGTCAGGCAAGGGCTAATAGTGGGCTCTCATTCCCTAGGGAGGCACCAGCCTTCTCTATCCAAAAGCTGTGTCACTTTAAATGTTCTTATGGTGATGGTGACCAAATAACCACCTCAAGGTGTGATCTTCCCCCTGATATGTTTTACTTGCTTTCATCTCTTTGGGGGGAGGCAGGGAGCAGGCTTGGGGAATAATCAAGCTCGAAGTGGGGCCTATATTATGGTTTCTGCACCATGAAACCAGATAAATCACTCGCTGGAGTTTGCATCGGAAGCATCTCCATTATAATCCGTGCACCACACAGCTGCTGGGGGGGTGGGGTAGATGGCCACCAGGAGGCCCCATGCATCTTCAGCCACCACAGAATTAAACCCATGAGGGCATCCTTGAGAAAGTGGAGGAGGACAAATAGCATCAATGTTAGCTACTTGGTACTTTGCATAAAATCAAAGAGCATTTTGGGAACATGAGAACAAACACAATGTTTTATATATTACATATCTGTGACAGTGATTCAAGTCTGGAACCCGTCTGAGCGCATAATGCACACTGGCCTTCCTGCTTATTTCATTTATGATAGCACCCTAACAGTACATTGACAGCATACTACGAGCTATATATACTCATTTGGAGCATTTAAACCTCAGAGAATCAGGTGCTGTAAACTCATTAGAGAAGGCAAACACTTTCTCTCTGATAACAACTGCATCATCTTAGCTAGAGCCTCGATTCTGTCTAGGCCCGACTATTGTAATTCCCTATACATCAGTGCTAACAAGTCCATCATCCACAGAATGGCTGGGCCCAGAGACGTAAGCTACACCTAACGGATGACGCCCAATGAGGTTGAAGCATGTTTGGGGTATTTGTGGTCTTGTGCAGAAAGGATGTGATCAAGCAGTTCGGGTTGGACTGCCCCTTTAGCGTGGGACCAAGCCTGATTTACACATGGTCTTTCCACTTTCTGTAATGGCTTGGCAGGCTGATGAATAATGGTCTGGAGGGCTTAATTCTGAACCTTCCACCCATCACCTATTTTCAGTAGTCAGTAGTGGCCCCCCACCTTGTGTTCAGCCCCAACAACATTTTGAGGATAGCTCCACCACCGTCTTGTACCAGCTGCATGTTAAATACAAAGTATGACTGCTTGGAAAGACAAAAAACAAACGTTGTTCTCACTTGATGTGAACTCCTTGAATGGCTCATGCCAGCTGCCCCTTATGACTCCAGGCTCTAAAGGGTGGGTGCACCTCCTATCCTGTGCTTATGTGCTTGCTTTCTGAAATTCGGATCCCGATATAGAAGCTTGCTGTGCCCACCGCAGACTCCAGTAGCAACATTCTGAAGCTGGGTCTTGCCCCAGCTCTGTTCCCAGGAGCTGGTCACCAGTTTTCCAATATTCTTTAAATAAAATGCTGGCCTTCCTGCTCCTGTGTTACGTGTATCCAGTTGAGCGCTGCAGTGCATAGACGGACAATTATCTGTTTTCTTATGTAACCACTCGCATGTTAAGCCTTTTGCAGTGGGCTGATGTGGGCGATTACCAAAAGGTGAGAGAGGATTTTAAATATAGGTTTCATTAAAGCAGAAATGAACTATGCACAGCCTTTGCCTGCAGTTAGGGAAGTCATTTGGTGGTGTTGCTAGGGGAAAAAACATTTTTAAAAAAAACAGAAGCTCCTAGATTTCGGTTACCCTGTTACAAGTACTACATTATTTATGTTTTACATATAGGCCCCACGTCGAATCTGGAAAAAGACATTACCCAAATGTGTGATTATGGACAACTTCCTGTGATGTCACTTGGGGGTGGGGTAAAATGACATCACTTCCTGTGATATCATCAGAGGTCAAGGGTCGTGTGATGTCACTTCCACTACCCATGGCATTTTGTTAAAATTACATCCCTGCATCCGGCACTTCCATCGCACGATCATAGGGGGGGAACTCACTTTTTCCATTGCGACTATCCACTTAAGCCTTCCGCCGATTCCTCCAGAATGCCGGGCCATCGCCCTCTGCGGTTTCCTCTCAATTTCTAGGCCATCATTTCAAGGCGGTCGAGCCTGGCTCCCCCTACAAGAAATTGCTATGCTACCCATCGGTTGAATACCTCTGTGGCCCAATGGATCCATCACCTCTCCTCTGACCCCAGGCCCTCTCCGTCTGTGACGGAGGGCCTCCCCAGAGAACCTAATGAGCAGCCCCTGCAGAGGCTTGGAGGACAGAAAAACTCTCAGACCTCAAGCCAGCCTATGTCTCCCACAGACCCATGATCCGAAGGGAATCTCAGATGCCAGCGCCATCTTGTGTCTGCAGTATGGGTCCCTTGGCCATGCCGCCACCTCAATCCTGGGCTCCTCAGCTGAAACATTCCGGCACCGTGGACCCCACTAGAACCCCCTGGCAAATCAATCTCCAGAAAGGACCATCTGAACCGTAGCTCAGGCTCAGAAGGTCATCAGGTTAGGCTCAGAGTGAGAGCACAGAAATCACCTCTCGCTCTGCTACCATCTTGGACACATCCTAAGGATATAGTTGTTAATGCCATTTTGCCTTACCTGCCCAACAAACCAAGACTGAATCCCACTGCTCCATCCGGCTCTTGCCACCCGCGCACGGTAGGTCTCTGCTTTTGATTCTGCTTCTTGTGCTGCTGTGCAACTAAATCCACCTCAGACCACAGAAGCTCAGGCCTACAGTCACATTATGTGTCATGCTAACAATTGAAATCTAATTCAAGGAGCTCAGAGATCTACCCATTTCTTAACTACTGAATAATTCTAAAATTAACAAGTAAACAACCCTTGTACGTGAGCAATGTTCATGCAATTCGAAATCTAGTGGCTGGGGCTCTGGGATTTTTCTCTGCCAGGGTATACTTTTGGCTGTTTACATCTGGACTGGGGTTAGAAAGCTGTGGCATGGGAATCTGTGTCATAAAGAGGGACAGTTTTGAAATAGTAGATAATAGAAATTTCCCTTGGGGTATTTAATCATTTTGAATGTTCCCATAGATCCCAAAGTGACAGGGTTTTTATGGTGTGTGAGCAGCACTGAGTGAGAACAACATATTCGACACTTGTTGTCCAGCTTCAACTGCTTCGGCAGAGAGCGCTGTGCGTCGATGGCGTTGAATCGATGTTCCTCAAAGGCCTCCGTCGAGGATGATGTCATCGAAGGCATATATAGCACGCGCAGCGCACCTTGACCTCAGTTCTGTTTTTCGCCCTTTAGCAGCAGAGATACCCGTAAAACACAGGAGTGACCGTACTCGGCCTTGATGGAACAGAAGCTGTAATCGCATGGGAAATTCTACTGAGGGGTAGGATGGGAGGGCGATGAGGAATATGTGGGAGTAACATCCAGTTGAAAGAACGTTACCAGGGGTAAGTAACTTGTTAATCGAATGGATTGTGACCTCCCACGTATTTCTCATCTCTGACAGACTCCCAAAGCAGTATTTGGTTTGGAGGAGGGAGTAGAATTATGATTCATACATTTTAATGGACAAAGTGAACGACTGCCTTGGCAAAAGTACAATTCTGACGAAGGGACGAATCAAGGCAATAATGCTTTGTGAATGTGTTGATGGAAGATCACGTTGCCGCTTCAGAAATGTTTCTAATTGGAACACCCCTTTGAAGGGCTGTAGGATGTAGCCATACCCTTGGTGGAATGGGCTCTTAAACCTTCAGGAGGGTATTTTCCTGCCAGCCTCGAACATTATGCGATTGCCAGAATTATCCATATGGATAAGGTCTGTTTAATAACTGCCTGACCCTGCATTTGTCCTGAATATCCATTGAAGAGTTGGTCATCAATTCGTAACTTAGACATTCTTGAAATGTAAAAGCTTAACGCGCTCTGGGGTTCTAACCTGTGTAGTCTTTCCTCCTCCCTGCCAGGATGAGGTGGGGTATAGAAAGAAGGTAGAACAATTGTCTGACCTAAATAAAAATCAGAAATGATTTTGGGAAAAAAGAAGGTTTCACCCTTAAAACAACCCTATCCTTGCGAACAATGGTAAAGGGTTGCTTTGATGAAAGTGCCCGCAACTCGCTCTCTCTACAGGCTGATGTCAGGGCTACTAATAGAATGGTTTTAAAGGTTAATAACCTTAAAAGACATGTGTGTAGAGGTTCAAAGGGTGCACACAGTAGGGATTTTAGAACCAGATTAAGGTCCCAAACCAGAACATGGAAAGGAGATTCGAGGGAACACATTAGTGATCCCCTTTAGAAATTGTGTCACCAGTGGAATTTTGAAATAGGAACATTCCTCTGACGAGCGCTTAAAAATGGACAGCGCCGCCAAGTAGCCTTGAATGGTACCAATCTGGAGCCCCAGATTAAGAATAGAAGAAAGGATAAAACATCTGGTGTTTTACATAGAAAAGGATCTACATTCTTTTCCTTGCACCATGTGCAGAATTTATTCCAACGGCTACGGTACAAAGATTTTGTTGCTTGTCTTCTGGCCAAAAGCGAAACCTCCATTACGTCATCAGGGAGGTCCTTATAGCTCAGCCTTTTAGAAACCAAGCGTGAAGGGTGAGTATCTCGACCCCTGGATGGAGCACCCTACACTCCTCTCGCGAGAAAAGGTCCTCTCTTTGTGAAAGATGCAACGGACGACAGATGGACATGTCCAGAAGGTCCGGGTACCATGTCCTCCTGGCCCAATCTGGGGAAATTAGGATTATGCTTTTCCTGAACCTTCTCAACCTCATGATCACACAAGGAATGACGGGGACTGGAGGAAACGCGTACAGGAGTAGAAACTCCCAGTCCACTACGAACGTGTCTCCTAGAGCTCCTCTTGGGGGAAATTCCCTGGAACAATATCTTTTGCATAACCGGTTGACCTCGGTCAAAAACAGGTCTACTTGAGGGGTTCCCCAAAGGGTGAAGATCTCTTGAAGGACTTCCAGAGCTAGTTCCCACTTGTGGGATACTGTGCTCTGCCTGCTCAAAGCGTCCACGGCTGTGTTCTCCTCTCCGGCTAGGTGAACGGCAGATAGGGAGATTCCTTCTTGAACTGCCCAGTACCAGAGCTGCATTGCCTCTCTACACAGTGGTAGTGACCGTACACCTCCTCTCTTGTTGAGGCAGTAAATAGCCACGGTGTTATGCATCATTATCAGGACATTCTTTCCCCGTACAGAGGCCAGGAAGGCCTTCAGCGCAAGTCTGATTGCCCTCAGCTGCAAAAGATTGATATGTAGTTTGGACTCCGATGGAGACCAACGACCGCTGACTGTCAGATCGCTGGCATGGGCTCCCCACCCCGTGAGTGAGGCATCCATCACTACTGCAATCTCTGGCCATGGTTGCCAAAAAGGTTCTCCCATCAGAATATTGTCCTCGCAGGGCCACCACAGAAGATCCTGTGAGACCCTGGTTGGACTCTGAAGTCGGTCCAACATCTTTCCTGAGAACTGGGACCATTGAGCTCTAAGAGCCCATTGAAGGGATATCATTCTCAAACAGGCCTGGGGCACCCAAAAAATGCAGGATGCCATGAGGCCGAGAAACTGCAATAAATCGGTATCAGGTAATATTATCCCCATAAATAATGTTGCCATACATATAGTCGCCGGGAAACGGCATAGGTGACATTATTTATGGGGACAATATATGGGTAAATGGGAGCAAGTTTCCCGGGGGTGTACCACGCTCCCATTAAAAAAATATGGGTGTTGCTGGGGTGTCCCCCTCAAGTTCCATATGGTAATATCGCCGCAAAGAAACGGCGCCATTCTTGTATGGCGACATTTATGCAGGGATATTATCAAATGGAACCAATAAATCGAAGGCCGGCAGACTGTGGGCTTTCTGAAATTTGGTAACCATCTGAAGAATGTCTTGAGCCTCAACTCAGGTGGCGAGCTCTTTCCCCAAGGATGTTTCTAGTACCGCTCCGATGTACTGGAGCCTTTCAGAAGGTATCATATGGGACTTCTTGTAATTGAGGGAGAAGCCCAGATTGTGAAGAGAGTTGCAGGTGACGTTGAGATGATCCCAGGCTTGTTCGGGAGAACGCGCCCTGATCAGCCAATTGTCCAGGTAAGGGTAAACATGAATCCCCTCTCTACTGAGACTCGCTGCCACCACCACCACCATCAGTTTGGTGAAAACCCTTGCGCGGAGGTTAGCCCGAATGGCACAACACGATATTGATAATGAGAACTGCCAACTGCGAACCGCAGGTATTTTCTGTCAAGGATTGGCAAATGAAAATAAGCATCCTGAAGGTCCAATGACACCAACCAATTCTGGAGTTGGAGGGCCTGAATGATCTGAGAAAGTGTGACCATCTTGAACTTGTCCTTCCTGAGGAACTTGTTCAATTATCTTAAGTCCAAGATGGGTCTCAGTCCTCCGTCCTTCTTGGGTATTAAAAAAATAAGAGTACCACCATCCCTTGTTCCTCTCTGCTACAGGCACTGGTTCTATAGCACCTTTCTCTAGTGGGTTTAAAATGTCATGCACAAGGAGCGGATCCCTCATACAGTGGTTCCCCGGTGGATTGTTCCAAGGTCTCCTTATGAAAGGAAGGCAGTAACCGTGGGCTACTGTTTCTAGAGCCCAAGCATCCGAAGTAATGAATCGCCATTCTTCCAGATGCTTAGACAGTCTGCCCCCCACTGGTGAAATGTGACTCAAGACCTCAGAGTGGTTTTGAGGCGGCTGATGCAGTGGCCGATTGTAAGGAGGCTGCTGCTTGATCTGGCTTTGCACCTCTACCTCGTCCACCACAAGGAAATGTTCCCTGGCCTCTTTGACTGGCCATTCCTGTCGCCCTTCCAAGTGAGGAGTAGTAGCGAAAAGATCTACCCCTCCAAGGTTGCCCACTAGGACGAAAAGACTGAGGTTGCCTAATAGAGGCGCCTAAATATTTGGCTGCTGCCTTTGACGTCTGCAGCTTCTCAAGGCTCTCGTCAGCCTTGTTGCCAAAAAGGTGAGACCCATCAAAAGGCAGGTTGAGAAGTCTAGATTGCACATCAGGTGCAAAACCTGACTTTCTCAACCATGCAAATCTGCGCATAACGGTGCTGGTAGCCATGGTTCTGCTGATACTAGCCGCATAATCCAAACCTGATTGAAGAGACTCGCATATGGCATCTTTGCCGTCTGTAATTTATTTTTTTATTTCTTTGCATTTATAAAGCGCACTTGCAGCCCAAGGGCATCAAGGCGCTGTTGCATGAAAGTAACTTAGTTACAGGTTACAACATTGCTACTGGTTACATGAGGCGTAGCAGGTTTGGAGAACGTTACATGGGCGGCATAGTATAATTAGGGTTTCCTGTTTAGGGGTTTGTTTATTTATTTTTTTACTTCGGGGGGTGTTTTTCCTGTCTTTTCAAACAATGTCACAATCTATGTTTATCTGTGTTTTCCTGTTCGCCCATTTAAAAAAGCACACAACTGTTTTTTCCAGCGTAAAGACCAAATTTATTTTGCATTGTTTAATTGCATGCATAGGTAGGGTAATATTTCTCACCGCAAGATGTTATAACCACTTCATGTTACTCCAGTAATCTCTAGCATTTCTACAAGTCAAGGCAGTTGGCGGCACTGGGTTCGTTGCAGTACCTCACCAATGATATTTAAAATATTTGCTAACACCTTTGACTGAGGCTGCTGACGAGTCAAATCGCAAAAAAACCTTGAACACTCCAGTTCGCAGTAACGTTTGCTCAACGTTTGCACAGCGCACATGTTTCCTCATCTCCAATTCGTGCACAATGCAGGAAATGGGATACATTTACTAAGGCAATCGGTGGCGTATTTAGGCTTTTTGCTGCCCTGTGCCCAAACAAGTGCACCAGAGAATGCCAGTCTTGAAGTCGGGCATTTTTCATTTAGTGGGAACTGTGGCGAGAAATGGGAGTAGAGGTTCAATGTTTCTTGTTTTGTTTAAGGTCGGGTAGAACTAGAACGATGGTGCCACCAGCACGAAGACCATCATTGCAATATTTCCCTGCTACATACATGGTGCATATTTCAAAACAAGTTCTTTTGAATGTGATCTTATCTATTCTGCATTTCACTGCAAAGCTTGAAACAAATACCTGCTCTGCTTTCAGGCATCCGTCGAAAACGACATGTTAATCGGCAGCAAGGTCGCAGCCACACTATTACATAGGCTATGTATGTCTATACCGTGTCACATGCCACCAGGTGCACCAACATTAAACACATTTCTGAACACGCATGTTTAGGCCATGGGCCTATTGCCCATCTTGCAAACATCCACGGGTGACTTTTCTAAAGAAATCGAAGTAGTCGACCATGCTGGATCCTCAATGGAGCCACGCCCTTTTATCAGTGCAGGCACAAGAATGCAGTGCAGTACTTTGCTCAAAACAACAGATCCCTTGTTTCACTGGAAAATAACTTTCAGTTGATGACGGAGCGACAGACACGCGCACAGAAGAATAAAGGCGCATATCAAATGATTACAGCTCAGATCCAATAAAACAGCTCTTCTCCACTGAATGCACGAAGAATTCTTTTGTTTCCATTCTTTCATTTTCAGAGGAAAGAAATCGCATGGGACTGTATGTCAGATCGTGAAAGGAAAAGGTGTTTGCGTTCTCTCCGTTTGTCACTGAAGAGTTAATAGTGCCCAATGCAAGACCCCAACACAAAACAGCATAGCTCACTTAAAAAACAAAAAGGGGCCTGTTAATATGCGTGTTGAGCAGCCTCTTGTGGGTTTGTATGAACTGATGTAGAGCATAAACAATATTTAAAATATTAAAAAGAAATGGAAAGAAGTTTTGTTTTGTTGGTCAATGTCCATTTTCCGACTAGGCAGTCAATTCCACCTTCTGCCACAAGGAGGCAATGGTGGATAATCATTTGACACTTCATAGCAATGTCAGCGGTACACCCCTTTTTGGCGCTGCCGTTTCAGCACAGGCCGGTTTGGCGCGACCGCTTCGGCAGGGCGGGCAGTTTGGTGCAGCCATCTGGGCGCAGAAGCCTTTCTGGCACCTTCGATTTGGCGCAAGGGACGTTTGGACGTGGCTGACATTGCAGCCATGTCTAAACGCCCTCACGCCAAATGCAAATGGATACTTGCAGATGAGCTTCAGCTCTACAGGTAGCTACAGTGATGGATGACTAACTAATGAGATGATACATTGTAATAATACTGTCAAGGATACTGTCATTAAAAATCATTGACAATCAAAATCAATCACATTGATTGTAATATGTTATGTTAAAGGTATTTATATAGCGCACCATCACCAACGGAATTGGTCCCCAGGCTCTCTGGCGGATCTACAGACAGGAAGGAGGGCGGGTAAGGTTAGTTGGGAGGAGGTGAGTGGGAGAGTGGGAGAAGTGGTGTGCTGTTGGCAGCTTCAGCTCGGTATACACCGAGTGCTGGGCTTTGGTGCAAGTATTGGATCGGGCGAGACCTTGTGTGCTGTGGGTGCTGTTTCTGTGTTTTTGCTGTTGTGTGGTAAAGTGCATGCGGATTGCTGGGAGAGAAATGGTTGTGTGACTTTTGTGTGGGTTAAGTATGCAGAAAGTCGAGGGTTGGGTTAGTGGGGTCTGTATTCTGTTGCCAGGTTTGTTGTCAGGTACTTTTGGTTCAGTTCGGGCTGTATCCCTGTGGGTGGGGTTGTTGCTGGTTCCTTATGGGCCGTCTCGCTGTGGTGGTGCTGCACTGATCCAGCTTTATCATAGTGAGTATTGTAGGGAGTACCTACCATCTCCTACAATGGAGTGATAGGTGTGTTTGAACTATTCCTTCGGGTGTAATGTATGTCATTTTTATTTTTCACAATATTGCATTCTGGTGGTGAAATATGTAACTTGTGCACATTGAGATAACACTACGAGTTTGGCCTTGCAGTTCAATTCTCCGCCCCCCAGTCTTACAGGCCATGGTTTGTGGCTGGGCTAAAGCTTTCATTTTTTTTAATGTGCAAAACATTCCATTATTTTTATTTTAAGGAGAATATTTTTTTTTTTAAATAGATTTAGCTCAGCCAGAAACCATGGCCTGTAAGACTGTGGGGCGGGGAACTTAACCACAAGGCCAAACTCGCACTGTTATTTAAATGTGCACAAGCTACATATTTCACCACCATAATGCAATTTCGTAATAAAGAAAAATATTCTAGATATATATTTTTTTTTTAATGACAGTATCGAATTGTGGGGGGGGGAAGTATGCACACATATATATATTATATTTATGTCTATGCCTCCTCCTCAGCATACTACTCCAAATTGCTTAACAGAGCCAGACCCTTCTTATCTCAACATAACTGCCTTACCATTGCAAGGGCAATAATTGGATCAAGACTGGATTACTGCAATGCCCTCTTTGTAGGGACCTCTGGCAAAAATATCGCTAAACTGCAACTGGTACAAAACAATGCCCTTAGGGCCGCTACCGGTATTTCCAAAAGGGACCACATCTCGGAGGGGAGGAAGCAGGTTCATTGGCTTTGATTTAAAGAGAGAATTGTCTTTAAAACCCTTGCCCTTATCCATAAATGCCTCCATGACCTGGCACCCCACTACCTGGTCCAAAGAATAGCAAAGCCAACCTCATCTAGGCCTACTAGGATGGGTTACGCCAACAGGATCTCCATTCCTAAGACCAGTAGAGCTTGTGCAGGTGGTACCAGTTTCCCCGCTATGGCTGCTTCTCATTGGAACTCTTTACCCTCTCATATTGGGATGATACCCTTGCACATAGCCTTCCTCAAAGCAATCAAAACTGGGCTATTTGTTTGATTCTGTAGCCGGTACCTGCTCCCATACTTACAGCTCGCCTTTTTGGCCAGATGTTAGCGCCAGTGATGAAACTTACCTGATATAGCTTTGCATACGCCGAAATGGGAGCGCCCAAATGTCTTCTGCGCCGAATCGGTGGTGCCAAATCGGCCCGTGTCAAATTGTCCTGCTCCATAATGTCAGTTCCAACAGACAATGCTGAAGCAGAGCTGTGAGGATAGCTTATCAGCAACGCTTCGGTCTTGGAAACAAGACAACGCAGAATAGGGGTTTGAATCCCGCACCTCACACTTTGCAATTAGAACCAGGGTTTATCGGAGTCCCCAAAGAATATAATAATGTAAACGGGGGCAAATATCGGATTCTTCCGTTTTTCCCTGAATTACAGAAATCCTAAATATAATATCCAAGAAGCCGTCTCTTTCATCCCCTTTGGGAATGTGCTCTACCGCCATGGAAATATAATCCCTTAAAGTGAATGTAAACTTTGCTAGGGCACAAGTGGAGTTGGCAGATTTTAATGCCATGCTCCCTGCAGAGAATACCTTCCTTGCCCATCCATCTATGCATTTGTCGTCCCTATCAGGAGGGATGGTAGGGTATGCCACATGTTTGAAAGTAGCAGTAGTTGCCTGCACCACCAACTACCTGATTGGACTCCTGAGTCTCCGCGCTCCTAGCCACCCTTTTCTGCAATGCCATATGGAAAGGCAAAATGGAATCAGATCGTGGACCTTTGTCAAGAATGCCAGTGAGGTCGCCCTGCTCATATGGTAATGGAGGTCTACTCCATCCCATGTATTCTACCACCTTTGACATAAGCTGCTTGTAGGATGCATCCACATGTTCCCCAGCCTCTGGCTTCCCAAATTAAAGTTTGGGCGAGACATCTACCCCACTTGCCGTTTGCAAGTTGTCATAAAGGTCCTTAATTCTCGATTCTTCAGAAATGAAACTCTCTGGTACATTGGGTGTAAAAAATTGAAGTAAGAGATTTTAAGAAATCCTTTTTCGGTAGTGCAGCATAGATTCTGTCTGGTTTTGGTATAATTGGCGTCAATGCCATAGAAGTTGTCAATGTTTTTTTTATCAATGCCGTTTTAGGAGGGGAGCTCGGCATTGATGGCACAGCTGGCAAAGGTGGCGCAGCTGGCGCCGAAGGCTTCGGCATCGAGGTCAAGGGTTTGGCGGGCGTCGGTGGCATTGAAGGTGTCGATGGCGTCGATGACCTCGACCTCAACTTTTCCTTGTGTCTCGAATGATCCTTCGATGAAACATTCGGTCGAGTACTCAAAGGCTCACAATGTGGATCAGGCCCTTTTCCCGGGCTCGAGGGCGCGCAGGACCTAGGACAAGATGTTTCTTTTCCGGCTTCTTTCGAAGACATGGCTTTTTTGTTTTTCAAAAATCTTTAGCATTTCGAAACTCAAGACTTCCCACTCAGCTGGAGTGGACTTCTTAGTTGGTCAAGCAATTCTTTTGGAGGAAGCGTCCGATGACAAAGTCGACCTACAGTGCCTTCTCTTTGATTTCTTCGAGGATGAAGAGGAGTGGTGTGAGCCACTCCTCAACCTAGACCGACTGACCTTCTTCCTCCAAGAGGTCACCTCTCGACTCGTCAGTTGAAGGTTTCACAGATCGGGTACGAGTTTTTTTTTTTTTTTTTTCTTTCGGGATTTTGCCTACGTTCCGCTTCCCCTTCCACTCCCTCAAATCTTTTCCAGTCATGGGGCCTCATTACAAGTCCAGCAGTAACCCTGCCGGTGGGTTGTAGCCGAACTTGCAATATTTATCAGTGCCTGGTTTGCCGGAATCAACAGGGCATTACGACCCCAGCATTCCGAGAAGTCAGGTGCCAGTAAATGTTTATCCCATTCGAGTCCCATAGGACTCAACGGGAATGGGGACCACGAAAGCACCGGCACCGTTAATAACAATGCCGGTGCTTTCGTGAAAGTCTGCAGGCGGGTGTCGTTCTGCCCGCCATGTCTAACCCTGGCGGGCGGGATGGCACCCGCCCGCAGACTCGTCGTGTGCCGGTCCGGTAACAACAGTGCCATTAGGCTTACCGGCACTATTGTTACCGGACCGGTGCATTTGTAATGAGGCCCATGGACTGGCACTTCGAACAGTCAACGGTGTCATGGCCCGCTCCAAGGCACCACAAACAGATACGTTGCGTATCAGTGAGTGACATTTTTGACCCGCAATCCCGACACTTCTTGAAACCGGACTTCGGAGTCGTCGGTGTCGATGATGAAGACATTATCGATAGATATTCTAACAAAGACGTCACAAGATGTGAGGTGCGCCGAATTTCGCTCGAACCCATCATGGAAAACTGGAACTGAAGCCAACGGGCGCTGCACGTGCTATATATGCCTTCGATGACATCATCCTCGATGGAGGCCTTCGAGGGACATCGACTCAACCCCATCGATGCACAGCGCCCTCTGGAGGAAAATCTTTTCCAAAGCAGCTGAAGCTGGACAACAAGTGTCAAAGATGAAGAATACGTGGGAGGACACAATCCATTCGAAGAAACATTTGCATCCTCTATTGTACACCCAGGTGATGTGCCATGCAAATGGGAGAACAAGTGACTAGTCTGGAAACGGATGCCATGGGAGTATGGCATTTGTAGATGTCTCCCTATTGTGCTAACCAGCTTTGTGGCCTGAATCTGCACCAGTTTAGTGACTGCATGGGTATTTGAGTCCCCAGCACCACTTCCCACTGACCATTAAGTCAATCATAGTACTCTTTTGTCCATCTGTTGACCACCAAAAAGCAGCACTGCTGAGTGCTCCATCCCACCTAAAAGAAAAGCCTCATGCTTTTATTATAGATTGCGCAATTGAGTTGGAGTGGTAATGGCCATCTTCTATTAGGAACATAGGGTTTGTTTCTATTGATAGTTATGTGAATATGACCGACCCTACATACAGATTCGTATAAGACAAACTTGTAAAGTGTCTACTTTTGTTCATAAGCCCATATATTGTCCAAAAGGCTTTACAAGATCATGTGTCATTTTTCTTTTAGGGAAGTCCAACACAGGAACTATTAAGATGTTACAACACCCCTAAAACAACGTATTAAATGCTCGAGTTCTAATCACAGAGTTGTGTGGCATTATACAGTTGACCCTGAAAAGGATTAAGAATTGGTGCTTGCTGGAGTCTGCAAGTTTTGATGAAATTCAATTAAGAAACCAAATTCTGTTCTGGATCAAGAACTGCTGATTTGCTTAAACCCAAGAAGACACCAATCCAGGGAATGACACGACCTCAGTATTTAGTAATGGCAAGTTTCAGAGAACTATAAAGCATCTTGTCCGTGAATCCAGACCTTGAAGCATCTGTGCAGGTCAGATTTAGCATCCACAAAGGCCATGTAACACGATGCCTTCAAGCAATAGTCCAATACAGGACTGTGATTCGCTCATGCGAGGGGTGCAGTCTGGGCCATTACTTAATCACTTTGTTGAGTGGGAATTTTGTCCTTGCATTTTCTGTATTTTGGGTGTGCCTGCACCCAGGCGGCCTTCATCTTTGGTGCACCAGAGTTTGGAATGTATGGTCTGTGTTTAAATGTCCTCATACTATGTGCAATATTTGCTGAGCTTGGTACTGAACCATATGCTGCTGATGTAGGTAGTCAATCGGGATTGGTGTTAAAGACCAGACACCTTCCTGCCAGACACTCTGAGGTGTCAGGAGAATAGTTCTCTCTTAATACATTTCACAAGATCTAGGCATCCGTTTTTTGGACTGTGATATTTATTGTGTTCCGACCTCAGGGCTCATTATCAAGGCAGGAATTTTTTATTTGTGGATCGATATGTAGTCTTCATTCTGGAGCATGTGGCCCTTGCAACGGTCGGTCGCACTTGGACACTGTACCAAGTGCGACCGACTGTCTCAGCCCGCTCCAGAATTCGCCAGGTATTAACCTGTACTGTGGATTATTACCTACCCAATGCTATTACATGGGCCAAACGCTCCTGAATGAAGACTGCATATCAAGCCTCAAATTAAAAATTCCTGTCTTGATAATGACCCCTGAGGTCAAAACACGTGCAGCAAAATCACAATAAATATCACAGTCCAAAAAACGGATGCCTAGATCTTGTGAAATGTATTAAAGAGAACTATTCTCCTGACACCTTTGAGTGTCTGGCGCGAAAGTGTCTGGTCTTAAACAGCAATCCCGATTTCCTAACCAGAAACAGTGGGGCACTGTTTCTCTTAGACGTAGTACACACGCAGCAGGACACGAAGACATCTCACCTGGAAGTGCGGCAGTCCCACAGTTCTACTACTCCCACCCGCCAGGCTAATGGTGGTGGTGTTTAGAGTTAAAAAGCTGTGCTTCACAGTTTGGTTGTGCTTCGATTCAATACTGTTCTGAATCCCGTTGCTGCTACAAGATGCTTCTTTGCTTTGCTTCAGGGTTTGTTCCTGCAGCTTAACCGCAGTCTTGCCCAATAGCTAAGGTGCTTCTTTAGCTGGTAATTACCTTCGCTGCAGACAGAATGCGTGATGATTTGTGAGAAAATTCATTGCTGTTGCTAAGGCTCTGTGTATTTCTTTCCACCGTGGACCAAGACACTTTTGTGCCAGTGTTATTTTGCTTAGTTAATCACACTGTAAAGATATAATGATACCCAGTGTTTAATGTGGAATATTGTTTCTACACATTTTTCAGCATAGAAAAATAATTGCAAACAAATTCACTTGCAATATATATATATATATATATATATATATCAGTGAAAAAATGTTGTTAAAAGGGACGTTATGGTTAAATTGCACTACTAAAAACCTATCGAATTCAGTGAAAAAACGTTGTGCACGGCACGTTATGGTTCGGTTGCCCTAAGAAAAACCTAGCACATTCAGTGCAAACACTTTGTTAAAGGGATGTTATACTTACTTTGCACTACCAACTACCTATGCATATTATGGGTACACGTAAAACACAAGAAACCCAGAAATTCAACTGTTATGGTAAGCCAAGCAACCATAACTCACGCCACCAGTGTGCTCTGCATGTAGGTACATGTATTTGGAACAGGGTATAGTAGTTTATTTGGTGCAGGGGTTAATCATGTTGCTGATTTAGTGAATTTAAAAATAGTGAAATAGTAAAAATGAAAATAAGTATTCACGGAAAAAAAATCGAAGGTGAAAACATGCAAACAATATACGACATGAGCATTGTTAACTAAAATTACAATACGCTCCTATCAGAGCAGGTTTTAATTTAAAATGATATATACATCATCAAACATGAAGCAGTGGCAAGAGAGGGTGGGCCAGGGAGTTTTGGCAGGGCGTTCTTAAGGCTTACCACAGTTTCAGTCTCTCAGCAGAGGTGTTTGATCCCGCACACCAACCTCAAAAAGTTCACAATAGCCATACAGCAGTCCATATAAAACAAACGTTCATAAACAAACTCAGTGCCTTGTGTGGATCTAAAACCCTTTTGATTTATTATTAATATCATATGACAAATTCAAGAAAAGGTCACTAGAAAGTGTCTATGCCATATCTTTGGCCACTTGCTTATAGGCAAAGGTGTTGCTGGAGGGAGGAGAGGCTGAGGGGGTTATAGCCCCGGGTCTTTTGGTTGTAGCCCCGGATAGAAGCTCAGGGGCTACAACTGAAAGGCTAGGTAGCCCCGAGTCCAGACAGTCCTGACATTAGCTTAGCCCCGGATCTCTTCCAGACTTAGCAACACCCCTGCTATAGCTGACTTGCTTATAGCAGGAGGCGGTTTCTTTTCTAATACCTTTAGCCAGGATTTCGGACTTCAATAGTAGAGACTAGCCACAACCTAAATTTCATGAATTCCTATTAAGATTCTGCACAGGGAGCCGCCAGGGGACGCTGAGATGTGCTGAAGGATCTCGGCCGGTCTCCGTCTCAGGGCGCCAAATATGTCAAAATCGATCCCCCCAGCACCGATGAAGTTGGATTTGGACCCCCCCCATGTGGCAGGCTAAACTTTTGGTGCAAGTGCGGAGTGCGGTCCCGGAGTCTTGCGGCGCCGGGAGGCCGGAGTTGGACTGCAGCTGTGTCCGAAGCAGGCAAAGCGTGTTCTGCTTCTCAGTGGGCAGGCCGCGCTGAGGAGGGCTGGACTGCGGTGGGGAGGAGCGGTAGCCTGCCCCACGTCCCTGCTGCCTGCTCTGCTGGCATCTAGCCGAGAGTTTATCGCTGGCAGGGTGTCTGTGGTCTGGACTGTGGGACCAGGGCAGAGACGTTTGGAGCTGGTGCTGCCTCCCCTCCCCAGGGGTCCAAGTGCGGAGAGCAGTGGAGGCAGCTGCCGAGCCGGCGGGAGAGCCCCGGCGGAGCGGGCCCCCCTGTGCAGGAGAGCTGCGGAGGTGCTGGTGAGGCGTGGGTCACAGGAGAGGGGCCATCCAGGAGAGCGAGTGGCTGACCTGGGAGACTCCCCGCATCCCAGCCAAAAGTGTGCCACTGGCGGTTTGTCCGAGGTCCGGACTGCGGGACCAGGACAGAGACGTTGGGGTATGGGGCTGCCCCCCCGCCCCGGGTTCCGAGCACGGCGGGCCCCTCTGTGCAGGAGAGCTGCAGAGGTCAAGGTTGGGCATGGAGTTCGCTCCGCCCACGGCACAGGAGAGGTGCCATCCAGGAGAGCGGGCGATAGGCCTGGGGGGACTCCCCTCGTCCCTGTTTTGTGCTATGTCAGAGAGGGTGAAGACCAATCGTGAGTACAGTCCGGGCTGGAGCAGAGAGCAGATTCAGAGCGAATCAGGTCAGCAAGCCCTTGGAGTCTGCTTAGTGTGCTGGTTGGCCACCGTAGGTGGAGACACAAAGTATTGGAGAGGGGTGAGGTGGATAACCCCCGTGCACCCTTTGGTTTGCGGGGTGGTCTACCCCCCTGGAGACTTTGTTGGTCTGGATTCTTGTCGGTCATCGGTGTGGGCATTCCTGGTGGGGGAACTCTAAGTTGAACGAACCCTCGCTTCGGGGGTGTGGAGTGTCCTGCTGCGGGTCTTTGGAGTATCTGAGTGAGCAGAGGGGGGTGGTCCCTCGGACTGGGCTGTGGGTCCCGATCTAGCTGCCCCTGGGGGTCTCCTGTTCTTCTGCTATGGGTGAATATCTCTCCTTTACCTAATGGACTGGGCGCAGGCCCTCCAAAAGTACCGGCGAGAGGGGGCGAAGACAGGGGAGGAAGGCACCATGCAGGCTGTGGTCCAGTCGGAGGGGCTGGATGCTCAATCAATGAGCCGCAACATGGCGGCCCTGTTGGAGGAGATAAGAGGCTTCAGGGCGGATATTGGCAAGCGGCTGGACTCCCTGGATAAAAAGGTTGATGCCGTTGAAGACTGTGTCCAGACCTTGGAGGCCAATCAATCTTCGGCAAACCTCTTTGAGACGCAGTTCGATATGAGGCTGGCAGAGCTGGAAAGGTGGGAGGAGAAGGTCAACCTCAAGCTGGACGATTTAGAAAATAGGGAACGGCTCTCCAATTTAAGGTTTTTTGGTATGCCGAAGCTGGAGGGGGAGACAAGGTCTGACATTGTGAGAGGGGTCAAGGTGATTATAAGTGGACTCTTTGATGGTGAAAATACTAGCGAACCCACAATTGATAGGGCTCATAGGGCAGGGGGGCGCACTGGTGGACCCCGCTCGGTCCTTGTGAAATTTCATTATTATGTGGAGAAAACTAAGATCCTGGACTTAGCCCGTATGAAAGGCCCTATCGATTGGAAGGGTGCTCAAATTATGATCTACCAAGATCTCTCGGCGCTCACCCTTTCTAGGTGTAGACTTTGCGGGCCTTTAACGAGGTGGTTGCAGTCTAAGGGGGTTCGTTATAGATGGGGCCATCCGTTTTCACTTGCCTTTGAGGTGGACGGCTACAAGTATTCATTGTCCTCGGAGTCAGACATTCAGCGTGTGACTCGTGAGTTGTTGGGGGACTCCTCCACGAAGGATGGTGCAGAGAAGGAGAGGGGGTGGACGGTGCCCGCCCCAGACCTTCAGAATTTGTGGGACGGCGACGCGTTCGAGGGCACAGGAAATTCAGGAAGGTGACGCCACCATCTCCGAAGCAACCAGTGCCCTGACTTGGAAGGAGGGGGCTTCTGTGCTGTTGGTTTGAAGGGGAGTGATGGGGCCAACTGTTTGGTCTTGTGATG
Organism: Ambystoma mexicanum; assembly: GCF_040938575.1. Taxonomy (NCBI): domain Eukaryota; kingdom Metazoa; phylum Chordata; class Amphibia; order Caudata; family Ambystomatidae; genus Ambystoma; species Ambystoma mexicanum. The sequence continues at coordinate 1,268,491,184 of NC_090932.1, forward strand.
GTCATGCCTGCCTCCTATGGTATATGTTTTTTGAGGGGTCTTGGAGCCGTGGGAGGTGGTGGAAGCAGTTTATGGTGTTCGGGGCACGTTTTTCATTTCAGGGGAGGGGGCTCAAAATGTTGTGCTCATTCTAGGTGGAAGGCGCCCGGGTGGAGGCGGTCCTTGGTGCCTTGTAGCGCGGCGGTGGGATGTCGCAGTCTATCCAGGCGCTCTATGGTGGAGGGTTGGGGGGGGGAACGGGTGTTTGGTTGGTTTGGGATGCTTTGGGGGTGGTGGGGGGGTGAGGGTGTTTCTTACGGGAGTTTGAGGGGGTGTTCAGAGGTGGTGTGGCTTCCGGACTGCAGGGGGTATTTACGTTCTTTTCTGGTGCGGGGAGGCTGGGGGTGGGGACATTCAAGTTCGGCTCCCTAGAGGGGCGGGAGGATTTCTATGGCCCTTTAGATGGATGATTCTATACAGAGGTTTCTGGTGGGGTCCCTGGATGTGCGAGGACTAAATTCTCCTACAAAAAGGTCGTGGGTGTCAAGGGAACTCTCTAGGCTTAAATTGCATTTTCTGTTTGTGCATGAAACCCACTGAGTTAAGGGGATTGAACCGACTTTCCGATCCAAGGCTATTCAATATATGTTTCAGTCCCCCTACCTAACGAAGTAGCGCGGGGTGGCCCTCTTGGTTTCTCCCAACGCCCTCTTTGTCCCCAAGGCCCACAGAACGGACCTGGAAGGGCACTATATTATGGTTAAGGGCTCAGTGAGAGGCAGGCTAAATTGGGTAGGATTGTAATAAACTTTTAAAATCAGGACATACACAAACCTGTTCTCTGGGTTTCAGAAAAATGTTCCTGTTGATTCAAGATCTCCTTCCCTTCTAAATGCAATGGAAGAAAGATTTTGTAAATTCAAGTTCGATAGCTCAATGTTGGGTAACAATACCGGCAGCGTCTTGAACAAATAAGGCAATTTTAGCAGCACATTCATCTTAAGAATGGTTATTCTGCCCATCCAAGATGTGGCCAGGGTTCTCCATCATCTTGCATCTTGCTGGATGGGTTCATAAAGTTCCCTTTGCGCATCTAAATGGGACTAGTGCCTCAATACGTCTCTGCGTTGAGGCAGAAAGATTCAGATTTAAGTGTTCAGACTTCGTCATGTTGACCGTAAAGCCTGAGATGTCAGTGAAGGCGTGATTCTCCTCTGCTACTATTGGGAGCAATGTCTCTGGGGTCATGATAGATAACAGTATGTCATCCACAAACAAGAAGATGTTGTGCACGCCCATGCACCAGCATATCCCCCTTACATTGCATTCTGTCTAATGTAAAAGGCGAATTGCACCATGATCATAGCAAAGAGAAGCGTTGGGGGAGGACAACCTTGTTTGGTGCCCCTACATACAGTATTGAAAATAATCTGAGAGTCGTTAACACCCGCTCGGACCCTTAGCATATTGTAGCCACAACCGACCACGTCAAACAGAGCTTATCATCTTAAAGGTGTCTAAGGAGGTGAAGACACTTGGCTTCTACCTGGACTCCTCTCTTTCCTTCGATAAACATGTGAAATCCATGGCTTCCGCCACAGCCTACACCTGTAAACTCATTAGAGAAGGCAAACACTTTCTCTCTGATAACAACTGCATCATTTTAGCTAGAGCCTCGATTCTGTCTAGGCCCGACTATTGTAATTCCCTATACATCAGTGCTAACAAGTCCATCATCCACAGAATTCAAATCTTACAAAACAATGCATCGAGAGCAGCTCTAGGCGCACCTAAAAGATCGCATATATCTAGGATTAGGCGCCAAAACAACTGGCTGTCCACCCAAAAGAAAATCCACCTAAAAGTTGCATCCCTTGTTCACAAAGCTTTGAACAATGCCGCACCTAGCTACCTCACAGACAAATTCCTAAAGAGAAGTTCCACCCGACCGGCAAGAGCCTCCAATGCCAATAGCCTTATTATACCAAGATTCAGACTGGATAAGGCTGGGGGATGTAGCTTCCAAGTCTGTGCCGCCCAACTCTGGAACTCACTGCCACACCCACTACGTGAAGAGCAGCCGTTCCTGAAATTCATATTCAACTACATCAAGCTGCTGAAGTCTACCGATGACTAGCTGCTATACAGTTCCTAAAATTACCCAAACGTCCCTATGTATATACATATTTACTTACTAATATGCAGCCTTTCTGCACACTCCCCCCAACCTGGCAAGCGATCTGATATTTTGATAGTGCTTGTATATACTCTGTCATGCTTGTAATCTGTAACTGTATATATTCTGCTTCAATTGTAATCTGTAATCTGCCACTGACTATATGCTGTACATTGCCTGTATTTACTTTGTTTCGGTTGTGTAATCAGTGACCTGTAACCACAAGCTTTGCATATCCTGTACTGTTGCGCCCGGTTACCATAGGGTTTGGTGCGCATTATAAGTGAATAAAACAAACAAACAAAAAGGCATTCTCCATGTCTAAGATGAAAATCAGAGTCCTGTGTTTGAACATTTCAACATTATCGGTTATGTGCATCAGCCATTTTGTGTGGTCTGTGGCACTCCATGTCTGAGTTCTTTCTGCTGTGTGTCCACAGCCTTCAGGGATCTTCAGATAGTCCACCATTGGCGGCCGTGTGTGGATCCACTGGCTCTCCAACTCCCCTTTTCTCCCCTCCTTCATTTCTGCAGGGGTGGTTTTGACCACTGCCAGACCCTTTGCAGCTGATGTTATGTTCACAATTCTGTCAGAACTCCAGAGTTGTAGGCGCCAAAAGAACAGGTCCAGCAATATCTTTTATTTCTGGATGGAAGAATCTCAGTCACCACCATCAGACCTCTTCTGTCGTACAAAGGTGGCCAGGGTGATATCATTAAAGAGTTCTATCAAACTGTCCAAAAAGTCAATATTCTGCTCCTTGCTGATGCCAGAATGCTTTCTTTTGTTGTGAAACTGTGGAGCTTCACTGTAACATCTCTCAGTGACATGTCTCAATCTCTCCGCTTGGGACCAACTAGACGATCTCTATCAATGTTGTAGGCCATATTAGGAGTATACTGAGAATATATGCCAACATAGTCCAGGGGCGTGCTTTCGTGTTGGACCCCTCTGTGAAGGTTCTTTTAGGAACCTAAACCTCTTCCAGGGAGCTGTTTCCAAGGCCTTGACACTTATGCTGGTGTTGCTCAACTGATTTCATCAGGGATTCCAGTTCTGTGGGAGACTCATCGATTTGCTTGTGCATCAACATTTATCCACCTCAAGAGTCACCAAATGCTCTAGATCCAAGCAACTTAAAATACTTAGCATTCTCCAGGATCAACATCAGGAGATCAGCTTTTAGTGTGACGATTTCTTCCTTGAGAAAACGACTCAGATCGTCTTTGAACCCCTTTATAGAAGCATCCAGTTTATGTTAAGTAAGCAATTTAGCTTTGGATTCCCTTCACGATCAGACTTATGTGGCTCGGTTCCTGTCTCAACGACACCACAGAGCCCCGGTAGGCTGTGCATCGGTCCCTCTTGGAATTGGAGCAGCACCCAAAGCGTTTGAATGTTATTACCACTTGCCATCCTATTTTATCTTCCACCCATCCACTCCATCTACTTCTTCGCAGGTAAAGGTTGTGGTCATCACAAAATAGCTCTCCTCCTGCTCCCTGAATGAATCACTGACCACTCAACAGACGCGGTCCGTTGTCTTTGCCAGCTCCAGCAGAAGACCATGGCAGAATAGGCATGCAAAAAGGAGGCACTACCTGCACCAATCGCTGCAGGCTATTTTTTTTAAACAAATGTTTTGGGAGCCCTCCATGCTTTCACATCAAGCTCCAACATCCCTCTTCTGTACCTGTAAAGGTGTTAGGTCAATGTTGAGGGTGGGCTTAGACCAGTGGGAGTTAAACTGTTGTTAAGGTCAGTTGGTAAAGCATTTCACCCTCTGAAACTAGAACAAAGTTTGTGAGCAGCAAATGTGGAGTGTCATCAAATGCCGTATAAGGGGAGCTTGGGGGAAGAGCTAAGCTGCCCGGACACAGTAGGTGCAGTAATGCAGATTTGGAATTCTAACTGGGGTAGAGACCCCAGTGCTGGAGCAGAGGAGAGCACACTGTGTTTCCATGACAAGGATCAGACAATGCCAGGATCTCTGATGCGGCAGGAGGCACAGCTGGGGGAGCGCCCATCTGGTCTCCACCGAAAGCCACCTGTGTGGGGAGCTTCTCCGTGTAGTTCTCCACCCTGGCGCCTCGCATGCATTATTTAGGTCCAAGCTTGAGTTGTGCTCAGACAAGTGTATAGTTGTAAGCGGGCAGGGGTTCACAACAGAGGGTGGGGGACATGTGTTGCGTGCATGATGGCTGAAGAAGACATCAGCTTTGAGTAAAAACATTGTACAGAAAAGGGCCACCGACCCCCCTGCATCCATTTCCTTTGTACCCGATTTCCTATCGGGGGGCTGGGGGAGCTCCAGCATTGTAGCCCTGCTCGTCCTGCGATGACCCGAGCTATGACTCGCGGAATGCGCAAGCCCATGAGTGCAGGGGCAGCACAGCAAAGGATTAAAAGCAGGAGAATTATCAATCCACAGTGAGTGATTCAAGATCCAGAAGCCAGAAAAGAAAGGGCAAATCACACATACAGTGAGCACTCAGGAGTGATACTCCAGGACCCCAGAATGCATGCTAGTCAATATCTAATGCCAATTCGGAGACAGGGAGTTTAGTTTCCTCGATGGCAGATGCAGCGAGATGGAAGGATTATTGAAAGATGGTTGATATTTCTGGGCTGGAACGCCACACAGTCAGCGGCGGACAAACCCCTTCATATCATTTTCCTTTTACCATGCATACAAGTACTGGAGGCAGCATGTCTAGGCACCACAATGGACGTTACGTGAACCCTAATGACGTGTGTCAGTGACTCAGTGGATACATGCATTCACCGCAGGCAGGCTTTTAAGTGAGAATCGACATGGAGGGGCATTGTGGGAAGGGAGTGTGGCCATATTATGCATGGTGAGACCTAAAAGAGGGGCAGGTGGCTTAGGCAAGGGCCATGTGTCCCAAACAAACAATACATCATGAGGCTCTGGGCCGCCCCAGCGGGTCCTGTTTGCATCTAGCCTGCATAATGACTGCCAATGAAGCTCCCTCTTTCTGTGAATACATCCTTTCCTTCCAGACTCAAGACAGACACATTTCAATCAGCGAGTACAGCCCTTTCATTTGGTACAGACATGGCCAAGACCTAATGTGCTTGAAGATCTTTCTGGAAAGTTTCAGCTCCGCTGTTTCCTGCCTGTCCCATGATAATCTGTAACTACTAACCAGCGTCAGGCAAGGGCTAATAGTGGGCTCTCATTCCCTAGGGAGGCACCAGCCTTCTCTATCCAAAAGCTGTGTCACTTTAAATGTTCTTATGGTGATGGTGACCAAATAACCACCTCAAGGTGTGATCTTCCCCCTGATATGTTTTACTTGCTTTCATCTCTTTGGGGGGAGGCAGGGAGCAGGCTTGGGGAATAATCAAGCTCGAAGTGGGGCCTATATTATGGTTTCTGCACCATGAAACCAGATAAATCACTCGCTGGAGTTTGCATCGGAAGCATCTCCATTATAATCCGTGCACCACACAGCTGCTGGGGGGGTGGGGTAGATGGCCACCAGGAGGCCCCATGCATCTTCAGCCACCACAGAATTAAACCCATGAGGGCATCCTTGAGAAAGTGGAGGAGGACAAATAGCATCAATGTTAGCTACTTGGTACTTTGCATAAAATCAAAGAGCATTTTGGGAACATGAGAACAAACACAATTTTTTATATATTACATATCTGTGACAGTGATTCAAGTCTGGAACCCGTCTGAGCGCATAATGCACACTGGCCTTCCTGCTTATTTCATTTATGATAGCACCCTAACAGTACATTGACAGCATACTACGAGATATATATACTCATTTGGAGCATTTAAACCTCAGAGAATCAGGTGCTGTAAACTCATTAGAGAAGGCAAACACTTTCTCTCTGATAACAACTGCATCATCTTAGCTAGAGCCTCGATTCTGTCTAGGCCCGACTATTGTAATTCCCTATACATCAGTGCTAACAAGTCCATCATCCACAGAATGGCTGGGCCCAGAGACGTAAGCTACACCTAACGGATGACGCCCAATGAGGTTGAAGCATGTTTGGGGTATTTGTGGTCTTGTGCAGAAAGGATGTGATCAAGCAGTTCGGGTTGGACTGCCCCTTTAGCGTGGGACCAAGCCTGATTTACACATGGTCTTTCCACTTTCTGTAATGGCTTGGCAGGCTGATGAATAATGGTCTGGAGGGCTTAATTCTGAACCTTCCACCCATCACCTATTTTCAGTAGTCAGTAGTGGCCCCCCACCTTGTGTTCAGCCCCAACAACATTTTGAGGATAGCTCCACCACCGTCTTGTACCAGCTGCATGTTAAATACAAAGTATGACTGCTTGGAAAGACAAAAAACAAACGTTGTTCTCACTTGATGTGAACTCCTTGAATGGCTCATGCCAGCTGCCCCTTATGACTCCAGGCTCTAAAGGGTGGGTGCACCTCCTATCCTGTGCTTATGTGCTTGCTTTCTGAAATTCGGATCCCGATATAGAAGCTTGCTGTGCCCACCGCAGACTCCAGTAGCAACATTCTGAAGCTGGGTCTTGCCCCAGCTCTGTTCCCAGGAGCTGGTCACCAGTTTTCCAATATTCTTTAAATAAAATGCTGGCCTTCCTGCTCCTGTGTTACGTGTATCCAGTTGAGCGCTGCAGTGCATAGACGGACAATTATCTGTTTTCTTATGTAACCACTCGCATGTTAAGCCTTTTGCAGTGGGCTGATGTGGGCGATTACCAAAAGGTGAGAGAGGATTTTAAATATAGGTTTCATTAAAGCAGAAATGAACTATGCACAGCCTTTGCCTGCAGTTAGGGAAGTCATTTGGTGGTGTTGCTAGGGGAAAAAACATTTTTAAAAAAACAGAAGCTCCTAGATTTCGGTTACCCTGTTACAAGTACTACATTATTTATGTTTTACATATAGGCCCCACGTCGAATCTGGAAAAAGACATTACCCAAATGTGTGATTATGGACAACTTCCTGTGATGTCACTTGGGGGTGGGGTAAAATGACATCACTTCCTGTGATATCATCAGAGGTCAAGGGTCGTGTGATGTCACTTCCACTACCCATGGCATTTTGTTAAAATTACATCCCTGCATCCGGCACTTCCATCGCACGATCATAGGGGGGGAACTCACTTTTTCCATTGCGACTATCCACTTAAGCCTTCCGCCGATTCCTCCAGAATGCCGGGCCATCGCCCTCTGCGGTTTCCTCTCAATTTCTAGGCCATCATTTCAAGGCGGTCGAGCCTGGCTCCCCCTACAAGAAATTGCTATGCTACCCATCGGTTGAATACCTCTGTGGCCCAATGGATCCATCACCTCTCCTCTGACCCCAGGCCCTCTCCGTCTGTGACGGAGGGCCTCCCCAGAGAACCTAATGAGCAGCCCCTGCAGAGGCTTGGAGGACAGAAAAACTCTCAGACCTCAAGCCAGCCTATGTCTCCCACAGACCGATGATCCGAAGGGAATCTCAGATGCCAGCGCCATCTTGTGTCTGCAGTATGGGTCCCTTGGCCATGCCGCCACCTCAATCCTGGGCTCCTCAGCTGAAACATTCCGGCACCGTGGACCCCACTAGAACCCCCTGGCAAATCAATCTCCAGAAAGGACCATCTGAACCGTAGCTCAGGCTCAGAAGGTCATCAGGTTAGGCTCAGAGTGAGAGCACAGAAATCACCTCTCGCTCTGCTACCATCTTGGACACATCCTAAGGATATAGTTGTTAATGCCATTTTGCCTTACCTGCCCAACAAACCAAGACTGAATCCCACTGCTCCATCCGGCTCTTGCCACCCGCGCACGGTAGGTCTCTGCTTTTGATTCTGCTTCTTGTGCTGCTGTGCAACTAAATCCACCTCAGACCACAGAAGCTCAGGCCTACAGTCACATTATGTGTCATGCTAACAATTGAAATCTAATTCAAGGAGCTCAGAGATCTACCCATTTCTTAACTACTGAATAATTCTAAAATTAACAAGTAAACAACCCTTGTACGTGAGCAATGTTCATGCAATTCGAAATCTAGTGGCTGGGGCTCTGGGATTTTTCTCTGCCAGGGTATACTTTTGGCTGTTTACATCTGGACTGGGGTTAGAAAGCTGTGGCATGGGAATCTGTGTCATAAAGAGGGACAGTTTTGAAATAGTAGATAATAGAAATTTCCCTTGGGGTATTTAATCATTTTGAATGTTCCCATAGATCCCAAAGTGATAGGGTTTTTATGGTGGGTGAGCAGCACTGAGTGAGAACAACATATTCGACACTTGTTGTCCAGCTTCAACTGCTTCGGCAGAGAGCGCTGTGCGTCGATGGCGTTGAATCGATGTTCCTCAAAGGCCTCCGTCGAGGATGATGTCATCGAAGGCATATATAGCACGCGCAGCGCACCTTGACCTCAGTTCTGTTTTTCGCCCTTTAGCAGCAGAGATACCCATAAAACACAGGAGTGACCGTACTCGGCCTTGATGGAACAGAAGCTGTAATCGCATGGGAAATTCTACTGAGGGGTAGGATGGGAGGGCGATGAGGAATATGTGGGAGTAACATCCAGTTGAAAGAACGTTACCAGGGGTAAGTAACTTGTTAATCGAATGGATTGTGACCTCCCACGTATTTCTCATCTCTGACAGACTCCCAAAGCAGTATTTGGTTTGGAGGAGGGAGTAGAATTATGATTCATACATTTTAATGGACAAAGTGAACGACTGCCTTGGCAAAAGTACCATTCTGACGAAGGGACGAATCAAGGCAATAATGCTTTGTGAATGTGTGGATGGAAGATCACGTTGCCGCTTCAGAAATGTTTCTAATTGGAACACCCCTTTGAAGGGCTGTAGGATGTAGCCATACCCTTGGTGGAATGGGCTCTTAAACCTTCAGGAGGGTATTTTCCTGCCAGCCTCGAACATTATGCGATTGCCAGAATTATCCATATGGATAAGGTCTGTTTAATAACTGCCTGACCCTGCATTTGTCCTGAATATCCATTGAAGAGTTGGTCATCAATTCGTAACTTAGACATTCTTGAAATGTAAAAGCTTAACGCGCTCTGGGGTTCTAACCTGTGTAGTCTTTCCTCCTCCCTGCCAGGATGAGGTGGGGTATAGAAAGAAGGTAGAACAATTGTCTGACCTAAATAAAAATCAGAAATGATTTTGGGAAAAAAGAAGGTTTCACCCTTAAAACAACCCTATCCTTGCGAACAATGGTAAAGGGTTGCTTTGATGAAAGTGCCCGCAACTCGCTCTCTCTACAGGCTGATGTCAGGGCTACTAATAGAATGGTTTTAAAGGTTAATAACCTTAAAAGACATGTGTGTAGAGGTTCAAAGGGTGCACACAGTAGGGATTTTAGAACCAGATTAAGGTCCCAAACCAGAACATGGAAAGGAGATTCGAGGGAACACATTAGTGATCCCCTTTAGAAATTGTGTCACCAGTGGAATTTTGAAATAGGAACATTCCTCTGACGAGCGCTTAAAAATGGACAGCGCCGCCAAGTAGCCTTGAATGGTACCAATCTGGAGCCCCAGATTAAGAATAGAAGAAAGGATAAAACATCTGGTGTTTTACATAGAAAAGGATCTACATTCTTTTCCTTGCACCATGTGCAGAATTTATTCCAACGGCTACGGTACAAAGATTTTGTTGCTTGTCTTCTGGCCAAAAGCGAAACCTCCATTACGTCATCAGGGAGGTCCTTATAGCTCAGCCTTTTAGAAACCAAGCGTGAAGGGTGAGTATCTCGACCCCTGGATGGAGCACCCTACACTCCTCTCGCGAGAAAAGGTCCTCTCTTTGTGAAAGATGCATCGGACGACAGATGGACATGTCCAGAAGGTCCGGGTACCATGTCCTCCTGGCCCAATCTGGGGAAATTAGGATTATGCTTTTCCTGAACCTTCTCAACCTCATGATCACACAAGGAATGACGGGGACTGGAGGAAACGCGTACAGGAGTAGAAACTCCCAGTCCACTACGAACGTGTCTCCTAGAGCTCCTCTTGGGGGAAATTCCCTGGAACAATATCTTTTGCATAACCGGTTGACCTCGGTCAAAAACAGGTCTACTTGAGGGGTTCCCCAAAGGGTGAAGATCTCTTGAAGGACTTCCAGAGCTAGTTCCCACTTGTGGGATACTGTGCTCTGCCTGCTCAAAGCGTCCACGGCTGTGTTCTCCTCTCCGGCTAGGTGAACGGCAGATAGGGAGATTCCTTCTTGAACTGCCCAGTACCAGAGCTGCATTGCCTCTCTACACAGTGGTAGTGACCGTACACCTCCTCTCTTGTTGAGGCAGTAAATAGCCACGGTGTTATGCATCATTATCAGGACATTCTTTCCCCGTACAGAGGCCAGGAAGGCCTTCAGCGCAAGTCTGATTGCCCTCAGCTGCAAAAGATTGATATGTAGTTTGGACTCCGATGGAGACCAACGACCGCTGACTGTCAGATCGTTGGCATGGGCTCCCCACCCCGTGAGTGAGGCATCCATCACTACTGCAATCTCTGGCCATGGTTGCCAAAAAGGTTCTCCCATCAGAATATTGTCCTCGCAGGGCCACCACAGAAGATCCTGTGAGACCCTGGTTGGACTCTGAAGTCGGTCCAACATCTTTCCTGAGAACTGGGACCATTGAGCTCTAAGAGCCCATTGAAGGGATATCATTCTCAAACAGGCCTGGGGCACCCAAAAAATGCAGGATGCCATGAGGCCGAGAAACTGCAATAAATCGGTATCAGGTAATATTATCCCCATAAATAATGTTGCCATACATATAGTCGCCGGGAAACGGCATAGGTGACATTATTTATGGGGACAATATATGGGTAAATGGGAGCAAGTTTCCCGGGGGTGTACCACGCTCCCATTAAAAAAATATGGGTGTTGCTGGGGTGTCCCCCTCAAGTTCCATATGGTAATATCGCCGCAAAGAAACGGCGCCATTCTTGTATGGCGACATTTATGCAGGGATATTATCAAATGGAACCAATAAATCGAAGGCCGGCAGACTGTGGGCTTTCTGAAATTTGGTAACCATCTGAAGAATGTCTTGAGCCTCAACTCAGGTGGCGAGCTCTTTCCCCAAGGATGTTTCTAGTACCGCTCCGATGTACTGGAGCCTTTCAGAAGGTATCATATGGGACTTCTTGTAATTGAGGGAGAAGCCCAGATTGTGAAGAGAGTTGCAGGTGACGTTGAGATGATCCCAGGCTTGTTCGGGAGAACGCGCCCTGATCAGCCAATTGTCCAGGTAAGGGTAAACATGAATCCCCTCTCTACTGAGACTCGCTGCCACCACCACCACCATCAGTTTGGTGAAAACCCTTGCGCGGAGGTTAGCCCGAATGGCACAACACGATATTGATAATGAGAACTGCCAACTGCGAACCGCAGGTATTTTCTGTCAAGGATTGGCAAATGAAAATAAGCATCCTGAAGGTCCAATGACACCAACCAATTCTGGAGTTGGAGGGCCTGAATGATCTGAGAAAGTGTGACCATCTTGAACTTGTCCTTCCTGAGGAACTTGTTCAATTATCTTAAGTCCAAGATGGGTCTCAGTCCTCCGTCCTTCTTGGGTATTAAAAAAATAAGAGTACCACCATCCCTTGTTCCTCTCTGCTACAGGCACTGGTTCTATAGCACCTTTCTCTAGTGGGTTTAAAATGTCATGCACAAGGAGCGGATCCCTCATACAGTGGTTCTCCGGTGGATTGTTCCAAGGTCTCCTTATGAAAGGAAGGCAGTAACCGTGGGCTACTGTTTCTAGAGCCCAAGCATCCGAAGTAATGAATCGCCATTCTTCCAGATGCTTAGACAGTCTGCCCCCCACTGGTGAAATGTGACTCAAGACCTCAGAGTGGTTTTGAGGCGGCTGATGCAGTGGCCGATTGTAAGGAGGCTGCTGCTTGATCTGGCTTTGCACCTCTACCTCGTCCACCACAAGGAAATGTTCCCTGGCCTCTTTGACTGGCCATTCCTGTCGCCCTTCCAAGTGAGGAGTAGTAGCGAAAAGATCTACCCCTCCAAGGTTGCCCACTAGGACGAAAAGACTGAGGTTGCCTAATAGAGGCGCCTAAATATTTGGCTGCTGCCTTTGACATCTGCAGCTTCTCAAGGCTCTCGTCAGCCTTGTTGCCAAAAAGGTGAGACCCATCAAAAGGCAGGTTGAGAAGTCTAGATTGCACATCAGGTGCAAAACCTGACTTTCTCAACCATGCAAATCTGCGCATAACGGTGCTGGTAGCCATGGTTCTGCTGATACTAGCCGCATAATCCAAACCTGATTGAAGAGACTCGCATATGGCATCTTTGCCGTCTGTAATTTATTTTTTTATTTCTTTGCATTTATAAAGCGCACTTGCAGCCCAAGGGCATCAAGGCGCTGTTGCATGAAAGTAACTTAGTTACAGGTTACAACATTGCTACTGGTTACATGAGGCGTAGCAGGTTTGGAGAACGTTACATGGGCGGCATAGTATAATTAGGGTTTCCTGTTTAGGGGTTTGTTTATTTATTTTTTTACTTCGGGGGGTGTTTTTCCTGTCTTTTCAAACAATGTCACAATCTATGTTTATCTGTGTTTTCCTGTTCGCCCATTTAAAAAAGCACACAACTGTTTTTTCCAGCGTAAAGACCAAATTTATTTTGCATTGTTTAATTGCATGCATAGGTAGGGTAATATTTCTCACCGCAAGATGTTATAACCACTTCATGTTACTCCAGTAATCTCTAGCATTTCTACAAGTCAAGGCAGTTGGCGGCACTGGGTTCGTTGCAGCACCTCACCAATGATATTTAAAATATTTGCTAACACCTTTGACTGAGGCTGCTGACGAGTCAAATCGCAAAAAAACCTTGAACACTCCAGTTCGCAGTAACGTTTGCTCAACGTTTGCACAGCGCACATGTTTCCTCATCTCCAATTCGTGCACAATGCAGGAAATGGGATACATTTACTAAGGCAATCGGTGGCGTATTTAGGCTTTTTGCTGCCCTGTGCCCAAACAAGTGCACCAGAGAATGCCAGTCTTGAAGTCGGGCATTTTTCATTTAGTGGGAACTGTGGCGAGAAATGGGAGTAGAGGTTCAATGTTTCTTGTTTTGTTTAAGGTCGGGTAGAACTAGAACGATGGTGCCACCAGCACGAAGACCATCATTGCAATATTTCCCTGCTACATACATGATGCATATTTCAAAACAAGTTCTTTTGAATGTGATCTTATCTATTCTGCATTTCACTGCAAAGCTTGAAACAAATACCTGCTCTGCTTTCAGGCATCCGTCGAAAACGAAATGTTAATCGGCAGCAAGGTCGCAGCCACACTATTACATAGGCTATGTATGTCTATACCGTGTCACATGCCACCAGGTGCACCAACATTAAACACATTTCTGAACACGCATGTTTAGGCCATGGGCCTATTGCCCATCTTGCAAACATCCACGGGTGACTTTTCTAAAGAAATCGAAGTAGTCGACCATGCTGGATCCTCAATGGAGCCACGCCCTTTTATCAGTGCAGGCACAAGAATGCAGTGCAGTACTTTGCTCAAAACAACAGATCCCTTGTTTCACTGGAAAATAACTTTCAGTTGATGACGGAGCGACAGACACGCGCACAGAAGAATAAAGGCGGATATCAAATGATTACAGCTCAGATCCAATAAAACAGCTCTTCTCCACTGAATGCACGAAGAATTCTTTTGTTTCCATTCTTTCATTTTCAGAGGAAAGAAATCGCATGGGACTGTATGTCAGATCGTGAAAGGAAAAGGTGTTTGCGTTCTTCTCCGTTTGTCACTGAAGAGTTAATAGTGCCCAATGTAAGACCCCAACACAAAACAGCATAGCTCACTTAAAAAACAAAAAGGGGCCTGTTAATATGCGTGTTGAGCAGCCTCTTGTGGGTTTGTATGAACTGATGTAGAGCATAAACAATATTTAAAATATTAAAAAGAAATGGAAAGAAGTTTTGTTTTGTTGGTCGATGTCCATTTTCCGACTAGGCAGTCAATTCCACCTTCTGCCACAAGGAGGCAATGGTGGATAATCATTTGACACTTCATAGCAATGTCAGCGGTACACCCCTTTTTGGCGCTGCCGTTTCAGCACAGGCCGGTTTGGCGCGACCGCTTCGGCAGGGCGGGCAGTTTGGTGCAGCCATCTGGGCGCAGAAGCCTTTCTGGCACCTTCGATTTGGCGCAAGGGACGTTTGGACGTGGCTGACATTGCAGCCATGTCTAAACGCCCTCACGCCAAATGCAAATGGATACTTGCAGATGAGCTTCAGCTCTACAGGTAGCTACAGTGATGGATGACTAACTAATGAGATGATACATTGTAATAATACTGTCAAGGATACTGTCATTAAAAATCATTGACAATCAAAATCAATCACATTGATTGTAATATGTTATGTTAAAGGTATTTATATAGCGCACCATCACCAACGGAATTGGTCCCCAGGCTCTCTGGCAGATCTACAGACAGGAAGGAGGGCGGGTAAGGTTAGTTGGGAGGAGGTGAGTGGGAGAAGTGGTGTGCTGTTGACAGCTTCAGCTCGGTATACACCGAGTGCTGGGCTTTGGTGCAAGTATTGGATCGGGCGAGACCTTGTGTGCTGTGGGTGCAGTTTCTGTGTTTTTGCTGTTGTGTGGTAAAGTGCATGCGGATTGCTGGGAGAGAAATGGTTGTGTGACTTTTGTGTGGGTTAAGTATGCAGAAAGTCGAGGGTTGGGTTAGTGGGGTCTGTATTCTGTTGCCAGGTTTGTTGTCAGGTACTTTTGGTTCAGTTCGGGCTGTATCCCTGTGGGTGGGGTTGTTGCTGGTTCCTTATGGGCCGTCTCGCTGTGGTGGTGCTGCACTGATCCAGCTTTATCATAGTGAGTATTGTAGGGAGTACCTACCATCTCCTACAATGGAGTGATAGGTGTGTTTGAACTATTCCTTCGGGTGTAATGTATGTCATTTTTATTTTTCACAATATTGCATTCTGGTGGTGAAATATGTAACTTGTGCACATTGAGATAACACTACGAGTTTGGCCTTGCAGTTCAATTCTCCGCCCCCCAGTCTTACAGGCCATGGTTTGTGACTGGGCTAAAGCTTTCATTTTTTTTAATGTGCAAAACATTCCATTATTTTTATTTTAAGGAGAATTTTTTTTTTAAATAGATTTAGCTCAGCCACAAACCATGGCCTGTAAGACTGTGGGGCGGGGAACTTAACCACAAGGCCAAACTCGCACTGTTATTTAAATGTGCACAAGCTACATATTTCACCACCATAATGCAATTTCGTAATAAAGAAAAATATTCTAGATATATATTTTTTTTTTAATGACAGTATCGAATTGTGGGGGGGGGAAGTATGCACACATATATATATTATATTTATGTCTATGCCTCCTCCTCAGCATACTACTCCAAATTGCTTAACAGAGCCAGACCCTTCTTATCTCAACATAACTGCCTTACCATTGCAAGGGCAATAATTGGATCAAGACTGGATTACTGCAATGCCCTCTTTGTAGGGACCTCTGGCAAAAATATCGCTAAACTGCAACTGGTACAAAACAATGCCCTTAGGGCCGCTACCGGTATTTCCAAAAGGGACCACATCTCGGAGGGGAGGAAGCAGGTTCATTGGCTTTGATTTAAAGAGAGAATTGTCTTTAAAACCCTTGCCCTTATCCATAAATGCCTCCATGACCTGGCACCCCACTACCTGGTCCAAAGAATAGCAAAGCCAACCTCATCTAGGCCTACTAGGATGGGTTACGCCAACAGGATCTCCATTCCTAAGACCAGTAGAGCTTGTGCAGGTGGTACCAGTTTCCCCGCTATGGCTGCTTCTCATTGGAACTCTTTACCCTCTCATATTGGGATGATACCCTTGCACATAGCCTTCCTCAAAGCAATCAAAACTGGGCTATTTGTTTGATTCTGTAGCCGGTACCTGCTCCCATACTTACAGCTCGTCTTTTTGGCCAGATGTTAGCGCCAGTGATGAAACTTACCTGATATTGCTTTGCATACTAATGTTGTAACTACCTTTGTATAAATTCATTCAACCACCTGTAAACCGTAACTAAGAATCTTAATGTTGGGCCGTCCTAAATGTAGCCCTGAACCAAACCTACTTACAATATCCTGTAACAGCGCCTCGATGCCTCTCGGCTGTAGCACGCTTTACAAATCCAAATAAATAAATATATAGAATGCGATTGACTTTTTGTTCCCTGCCATCTGGACGACATCCCTTTTGCTGAAAGATCTCTGCTGCGAAACCTTCCAGCGCCGAAATGGGAGCGCCCAAATGTCTTCTGCGCCGAATCGGTGGCGCCAAATCGGCCCGTGTCAAATTGTCCTGCTCCATAATGTCAGTTCCAACAGACAATGCTGAAGCAGAGCTGTGAGGACAGCTTATCAGCAACGCTTCGGTCTTGGAAACAAGACAACGCAGAATAGGGGTTTGAATCCCGCACCTCACACTTTGCAATTAGAACCAGGGTTTATCGGAGTCCCCCAAAGAATATAATAATGTAAGCGGGGGCAAATATCGGATTCTTCCGTTTTTCCCCGAATTACGGAAATCCTAAATATAATATCCAAGAAGCCATCTCTTTCATCCCCTTTGGGAATGTGCTCTACCGCCATGGAAATATAATCCCATAAAGTGAACGTAAACTTTGCTAGGGCACAAGTGGAGTTGGCAGATTTTAATGCCATGCTCCCTGCAGAGAATACCTTCCTTGCCCATCCATCTATGCATTTGTCGTCCCTATCAGGAGGGATGGTAGGGTATGCCACATGTTTGAAAGTAGCAGTAGTTGCCTGCACCACCAACTACCTGATTGGACTCCTGAGTCTCCGCGCTCCTAGCCACCCTTTTCTGCAATGCCATATGGAAAGGCAAAATGGAATCAGATCGTGGACCTTTGTCAAGAATGCCAGTGAGGTCGCCCTGCTCATATGGTAATGGAGGTCTACTCCATCCCATGTATTCCACCACCTTTGACATAAGCTGCTTGTAGGATGCATCCACATGTTCCCCAGCCTCTGGCTTCCCAAATTAAAGTTCGGGCGAGACATCTACCCCACTTGCCGTTTGCAAGTTGCCATAAAGGTCCTTAATTCTCGATTCTTCAGAAATGAAACTCTCTGGTACATTGGGTGTAAAAAATTGAAGAGATTTTAAGAAATCCTTTTTCGGTAGTGCAGCATAGATTCTGTCTGGTTTTGGTATAATTGGCATCAATGCCATAGAAGTTGTCAATGTTTTTTTTATCAATGCCGTTTTAGGAGGGGAGCTCGGCATTGATGGCACAGCTGGCAAAGGTGGTGCAGCTGGCGCCGAAGGCTTCGGCATCGAGGTCATGGGTTTGGCGGGCGTCGGTGGCATTGAAGGTGTCGATGGCGTCGATGACCTCGACCTCAACTTTTCCTTGTGTCTCGAATGATCCTTCGATGAAACATTTGGTCGAGTACTCAAAGGCTCACAATGTGGATCAGGCCCTTTTCCCGGGCTCGAGGGCACGCAGGACCTAGGACAAGATGTTTCTTTTCCGGCTTCTTTCGAAGACTCGGTATGAACATGGCTTTTTTGTTTTTCAAAAATCTTTAGCATTTCGACCCTCAAGACTTCCCACTCAGCTGGAGTGGACTTCTTAGTTGGGCAAGCAATTCTTTCGGAGGAAGCGTCCGATGACAAAGTCGACCTACAGTGCCTTCTCTTTGATTTCTTCGAGGATGAAGAGGAGTGGTGTGAGCCACTCCTCAACCTAGACCGACTGACCTTCTTCCTCCGAGAGGTCACCTCTCGACTCGTCAGTCGAAGGTTTCACAGATCAGGTACGAGTTTTTTTTTTGTTTTTTTTTTCTTTCGGGATTTTGCCTACGTTCCGCTTCCCCTTCCGTTCCCTCAAATCTTTTCGAGTCATGGGGCCTCATTACAAGTCCAGCAGTAACCCTGCCGGTGGGTTGTAGCCGAACTTGCAATATTTATCGGCGCCTGGTTTGCCGGAATCAACAGGGGATTACGACCCCGGCATTCCGAGAAGTCAGGTGCCAGTAAATGTTTATCCCATTCCCATTCGAGTCCCATAGGACTCAACGGGAATGGGGACCACGAAAGCACCGGCACCGTTAATAACAGTGCCGGTGCTTTCGTGAAAGTCTGCAGGCGGGTGTCGTTCTGCCCGCCATGTCTAACCCTGGCGGGCGGGATGGCACCCGCCCGCAGACTCGTCGTGTGCCGGTTCGGTAACAACAGTGCCATTAGGCTTACCGGCACCATTGTTACCGGACCGGTGCATTTGTAATGAGGCCCATGGACTGGCACTTCGAACAGTCAACAGTGTCATTGCCCGCTCCAAGGCACCACAAACAGATACGTTGCGGATCAGTGAGTGACATTTTTGACCCGCAATCCCGACACTTCTTGAAACCGGACTTCAGAGTCGTCGGTGTCGATGATGAAGCCATTATCGATAGATATTGTAACAAAGACGTCACAAGATGTGAGGTGCGCCGAATTTCCCTCAAACCCATCGTGGAAAACTGGAACTGAAGCCAACGGGCGCTGCACGTGCTATATATGCCTTCGATGACATCATCCTCGATGGAGGCCTTCGAGGGACATCGACTCGACGCCATCGATGCACAGCGCCCTCTGGAGGAAAATCTTTTCCAAAGCAGCTGAAGCTGGACAACAAGTGTCAAAGATGAAGAATACGTGGGAGGACACAATCCATTCGAAGAAACATTTGCATCCTCTATTGTACACCCAGGTGATGTGCCATGCAAATGAGAGAACAAGTGACTTGTCTGGAAACGGATGCCATGGGAGTATGGCATTTGTAGATGTCTCCCTATTGTGCTAACCAGCTTTGTGGCCTGAATCTGCACCAGTTTAGTGACTGCATGGGTGACTGAGTCCCCAGCACCACTTCCCACTGACCATTAAGTCAATCATAGTACTCTTTTGTCTATCTGTTGACCACCAAAACGCAGCACTGTTGAGTGCTCCATCCCACCTAAAAGAAAAGCCTCATGCTTTTATTTTAGATTGCGCAATTGAGTTGGAGTGGTACTGGCCATCTTCTATTAGGAACATAGGGTTTGTTTCTATTGATAGTTATGTGAATATGACCGACCCTACATACAGATTCGTATAAGACAAACTTGTAAAGTGTCTACTTTTGTTCATAAGCCCATATATTGTCCAAAAGGCTTTACAAGATCATGTGTCATTTTTCTTTTAGGGAAGTCCAACACAGGAACTATTAAGATGTTACAACACCCCTAAAACAACGTATTAAATGCTCGAGTTCTAATCACAGAGTTGTGTGGCATTATACAGTTGACCCTGAAAAGGATTAAGAATTGGTGCTTGCTGGAGTCTGCAAGTTTTGATGAAATTCAATTAAGAAACCAAATTCTGTTCTGGATCAAGAACTGCTGATTTGCTTAAACCCAAGAAGACACCAATCCAGGGAATGACACGACCTCAGTATTTAGTAATGGCAAGTTTCAGAGAACTATAAAGCATCTTGTCCGTGAATCCAGACCTTGAAGCATCTGTGCAGGTCAGATTTAGCATCCACAAAGGCCATGTAACACGATGCCTTCAAGCAATAGTCCAATACAGGACTGTGATTCGCTCATGCGAGGGGTGCAGTCTGGGCCATTACTTAATCACTTTGTTGAGTGGGAATTTTGTCCTTGCATTTTCTGTATTTTGGGTGTGCCTGCACCCAGGCGGCCTTCATCTTTGGTGCACCAGAGTTTGGAATGTATGGTCTGTGTTTAAATGTCCTCATACTATGTGCAATATTTGCTGAGCTTGGTACTGAACCATATGCTGCTGATGTAGGTAGTGAATCGGGATTGGTGTTAAAGACCAGACACCTTCCTGCCAGACACTCGGAGGTGTCAGGAGAATAATTCTCTCTTAATACATTTCACAAGATCTAGGCATCCGTTTTTTGGACTGTGATATTTATTGTGTTCCGACCTCAGGGCTCATTATCAAGGCAGGAATTTTTTATTTGTGGATCGATATGTAGTCTTCATTCTGGAGCATGTGGCCCTTGCAACGGTCGGTCGCACTTGGACACTGTACCAAGTGCGACCGACTGTCTCAGCCCGCTCCAGAATTCGCCAGGTATTAACCTGTACTGTGGATTATTACCTACCCAATGCTATTACATGGGCCAAACGCTCCTGAATGAAGACTGCATATCAAGCCTCAAATTAAAAATTCCTGTCTTGATAATGACCCCTGAGGTCAAAACACGTGCAGCAAAATCACAATAAATATCACAGTCCAAAAAACGGATGCCTAGATCTTGTGAAATGTATTAAAGAGAACTATTCTCCTGACACCTTTGAGTGTCTGGCGCGAAAGTGTCTGGTCTTAAACAGCAATCCCGATTTCCTAACCAGAAACAGTGGGGCACTGTTTCTCTTAGACGTAGTACACACGCAGCAGGACACGAAGACATCTCACCTGGAAGTGCGGCAGTCCCACAGTTCTACTACTCCCACCCGCCAGGCTAATGGTGGTGGTGTTTAGAGTTAAAAAGCTGTGCTTCACAGTTTGGTTGTGCTTCGATTCAATACTGTTCTGAATCCCGTTGCTGCTACAAGATGCTTCTTTGCTTTGCTTCAGGGTTTGTTCCTGCAGCTTAACCGCAGTCTTGCCCAATAGCTAAGGTGCTTCTTTAGCTGGTAATTACCTTCGCTGCAGACAGAATGCGTGATGATTTGTGAGAAAATTCATTGCTGTTGCTAAGGCTCTGTGTATTTCTTTCCACCGTGGACCAAGACACTTTTGTGCCAGTGTTATTTTGCTTAGTTAATCACACTGTAAAGATATAATGATACCCAGTGTTTAATGTGGAATATTGTTTCTACACATTTTTCAGCATAGAAAAATAATTGCAAACAAATTCACTTGCAATATATATATATATATATATATATCAGTGAAAAAATGTTGTTAAAAGGGACGTTATGGTTAAATTGCACTACTAAAAACCTATCGAATTCAGTGAAAAAACGTTGTGCACGGCACGTTATGGTTCGGTTGCCCTAAGAAAAACCTAGCACATTCAGTGCAAACACTTTGTTAAAGGGATGTTATACTTACTTTGCACTACCAACTACCTATGCATATTATGGGTACACGTAAAACACAAGAAACCCAGAAATTCAACTGTTATGGTAAGCCAAGCAACCATAACTCACGCCACCAGTGTGCTCTGCATGTAGGTACATGTATTTGGAACAGGGTATAGTAGTTTATTTGGTGCAGGGGTTAATCATGTTGCTGATTTAGTGAATTTAAAAATAGTGAAATAGTAAAAATGAAAATAAGTATTCACGGAAAAAAAATCGAAGGTGAAAACATGCAAACAATATACGACATGAGCATTGTTAACTAAAATTACAATACGCTCCTATCAGAGCAGGTTTTAATTTAAAATGATATATACATCATCAAACATGAAGCAGTGGCAAGAGAGGGTGGGCCAGGGAGTTTTGGCAGGGCGTTCTTAAGGCTTACCACAGTTTCAGTCTCTCAGCAGAGGTGTTTGATCCCGCACACCAACCTCAAAAAGTTCACAATAGCCATACAGCAGTCCATATAAAACAAACGTTCATAAACAAACTCAGTGCCTTGTGTGGATCTAAAACCCTTTTGATTTATTATTAATATCATATGACAAATTCAAGAAAAGGTCACTAGAAAGTGTCTATGCCATATCTTTGGCCACTTGCTTATAGGCAAAGGTGTTGCTGGAGGGAGGAGAGGCTGAGGGGGTTATAGCCCCGGGTCTTTTGGTTGTAGCCCCGGATAGAAGCTCAGGGGCTACAACTGAAAGGCTAGCTAGCCCCGAGTCCAGACAGTCCTGACATTAGCTTAGCCCCGGATCTCTTCCAGACTTAGCAACACCCCTGCTATAGCTGACTTGCTTATAGCAGGAGGCGGTTTCTTTTCTAATACCTTTAGCCAGGATTTCGGACTTCAATAGTAGAGACTAGCCACAACCTAAATTTCATGAATTCCTATTAAGATTCTGCACAGGGAGCCGCCAGGGGACGCTGAGATGTGCTGAAGGATCTCGGCCGGTCTCCGTCTCAGGGCGCCAAATATGTCAAAATCGATCCCCCCAGCACCGATGAAGTTGGATTTGGACCCCCCCCATGTGGCAGGCTAAACTTTTGGTGCAAGTGCGGAGTGCGGTCCCGGAGTCTTGCGGCGCCGGGAGGCCGGAGTTGGACTGCAGCTGTGTCCGAAGCAGGCAAAGCGTGTTCTGCTTCTCAGTGGGCAGGCCGCGCTGAGGAGGGCTGGACTGCGGTGGGGAGGAGCGGTAGCCTGCCCCACGTCCCTGCTGCCTGCTCTGCTGGCATCTAGCCGAGAGTTTATCGCTGGCAGGGTGTCTGTGGTCTGGACTGTGGGACCAGGGCAGAGACGTTTGGAGCTGGTGCTGCCTCCCCTCCCCAGGGGTCCAAGTGCGGAGAGCAGTGGAGGCAGCTGCCGAGCCGGCGGGAGAGCCCCGGCGGAGCGGGCCCCCCTGTGCAGGAGAGCTGCGGAGGTGCTGGTGAGGCGTGGGTCACAGGAGAGGGGCCATCCAGGAGAGCGAGTGGCTGACCTGGGAGACTCCCCGCATCCCAGCCAAAAGTGTGCCACTGGCGGTTTGTCCGAGGTCCGGACTGCGGGACCAGGACAGAGACGTTGGGGTATGGGGCTGCCCCCCCGCCCCGGGTTCCGAGCACGGCGGGCCCCTCTGTGCAGGAGAGCTGCAGAGGTCAAGGTTGGGCATGGAGTTCGCTCCGCCCACGGCACAGGAGAGGTGCCATCCAGGAGAGCGGGCGATAGGCCTGGGGGGACTCCCCTCGTCCCTGTTTTGTGCTATGTCAGAGAGGGTGAAGACCAATCGTGAGTACAGTCCGGGCTGGAGCAGAGAGCAGATTCAGAGCGAATCAGGTCAGCAAGCCCTTGGAGTCTGCTTAGTGTGCTGGTTGGCCACCGTAGGTGGAGACACAAAGTATTGGAGAGGGGTGAGGTGGATAACCCCCGTGCACCCTTTGGTTTGCGGGGTGGTCTACCCCCCTGGAGACTTTGTTGGTCTGGATTCTTGTCGGTCATCGGTGTGGGCATTCCTGGTGGGGGAACTCTAAGTTGAACGAACCCTCGCTTCGGGGGTGTGGAGTGTCCTGCTGCGGGTCTTTGGAGTATCTGAGTGAGCAGAGGGGGGTGGTCCCTCGGACTGGGCTGTGGGTCCCGATCTAGCTGCCCCTGGGGGTCTCCTGTTCTTCTGCTATGGGTGAATATCTCTCCTTTACCTAATGGACTGGGCGCAGGCCCTCCAAAAGTACCGGCGAGAGGGGGCGAAGACAGGGGAGGAAGGCACCATGCAGGCTGTGGTCCAGTCGGAGGGGCTGGATGCTCAATCAATGAGCCGCAACATGGCGGCCCTGTTGGAGGAGATAAGAGGCTTCAGGGCGGATATTGGCAAGCGGCTGGACTCCCTGGATAAAAAGGTTGATGCCGTTGAAGACTGTGTCCAGACCTTGGAGGCCAATCAATCTTCGGCAAACCTCTTTGAGACGCAGTTCGATATGAGGCTGGCAGAGCTGGAAAGGTGGGAGGAGAAGGTCAACCTCAAGCTGGACGATTTAGAAAATAGGGAACGGCTCTCCAATTTAAGGTTTTTTGGTATGCCGAAGCTGGAGGGGGAGACAAGGTCTGACATTGTGAGAGGGGTCAAGGTGATTATAAGTGGACTCTTTGATGGTGAAAATACTAGCGAACCCACAATTGATAGGGCTCATAGGGCAGGGGGGCGCACTGGTGGACCCCGCTCGGTCCTTGTGAAATTTCATTATTATGTGGAGAAAACTAAGATCCTGGACTTAGCCCGTATGAAAGGCCCTATCGATTGGAAGGGTGCTCAAATTATGATCTACCAAGATCTCTCGGCGCTCACCCTTTCTAGGTGTAGACTTTGCGGGCCTTTAACGAGGTGGTTGCAGTCTAAGGGGGTTCGTTATAGATGGGGCCATCCGTTTTCACTTGCCTTTGAGGTGGACGGCTACAAGTATTCATTGTCCTCGGAGTCAGACATTCAGCGTGTGACTCGTGAGTTGTTGGGGGACTCCTCCACGAAGGATGGTGCAGAGAAGGAGAGGGGGTGGACGGTGCCCGCCCCAGACCTTCAGAATTTGTGGGACGGCGACGCGTTCGAGGGCACAGGAAATTCAGGAAGGTGACGCCACCATCTCCGAAGCAACCAGTGCCCTGACTTGGAAGGAGGGGGCTTCTGTGCTGTTGGTTTGAAGGGGAGTGATGGGGCCAACTGTTTGGTCTTGTGATGGTCATGCCTGCCTCCTATGGTATATGTTTTTTGAGGGGTCTTGGAGCCGTGGGAGGTGGTGGAAGCAGTTTATGGTGTTCGGGGCACGTTTTTCATTTCAGGGGAGGGGGCTCAAAATGTTGTGCTCATTCTAGGTGGAAGGCGCCCGGGTGGAGGCGGTCCTTGGTGCCTTGTAGCGCGGCGGTGGGATGTCGCAGTCTATCCAGGCGCTCTATGGTGGAGGGTTGGGGGGGGGAACGGGTGTTTGGTTGGTTTGGGATGCTTTGGGGGTGGTGGGGGGGTGAGGGTGTTTCTTACGGGAGTTTGAGGGGGTGTTCAGAGGTGGTGTGGCTTCCGGACTGCAGGGGGTATTTACGTTCTTTTCTGGTGCGGGGAGGCTGGGGGTGGGGACATTCAAGTTCGGCTCCCTAGAGGGGCGGGAGGATTTCTATGGCCCTTTAGATGGATGATTCTATACAGAGGTTTCTGGTGGGGTCCCTGGATGTGCGAGGACTAAATTCTCCTACAAAAAGGTCGTGGGTGTCAAGGGAACTCTCTAGGCTTAAATTGCATTTTCTGTTTGTGCATGAAACCCACTGAGTTAAGGGGATTGAACCGACTTTCCGATCCAAGGCTATTCAATATATGTTTCAGTCCCCCTACCTAACGAAGTAGCGCGGGGTGGCCCTCTTGGTTTCTCCCAACGCCCTCTTTGTCCCCAAGGCCCACAGAACGGACCTGGAAGGGCACTATATTATGGTTAAGGGCTCAGTGAGAGGCAGGCTAAATTGGGTAGGATTGTAATAAACTTTTAAAATCAGGACATACACAAACCTGTTCTCTGGGTTTCAGAAAAATGTTCCTGTTGATTCAAGATCTCCTTCCCTTCTAAATGCAATGGAAGAAAGATTTTGTAAATTCAAGTTCGATAGCTCAATGTTGGGTAACAATACCGGCAGCGTCTTGAACAAATAAGGCAATTTTAGCAGCACATTCATCTTAAGAATGGTTATTCTGCCCATCCAAGATGTGGCCAGGGTTCTCCATCATCTTGCATCTTGCTGGATGGGTTCATAAAGTTCCCTTTGCGCATCAAAATGGGACTAGTGCCTCAATACGTCTCTGCGTTGAGGCAGAAAGATTCAGATTTAAGTGTTCAGACTTCGTCATGTTGACCGTAAAGCCTGAGATGTCAGTGAAGGCGTGATTCTCCTCTGCTACTATTGGGAGCAATGTCTCTGGGGTCATGATAGATAACAGTATGTCATCCACAAACAAGAAGATGTTGTGCACGCCCATGCACCAGCATATCCCCCTTACATTGCATTCTGTCTAATGTAAAAGGCGAATTGCACCATGATCATAGCAAAGAGAAGCGTTGGGGGAGGACAACCTTGTTTGGTGCCCCTACATACAGTATTGAAAATAATCTGAGAGTCGTTAACACCCGCTCGGACCCTTAGCATATTGTAGCCACAACCGACCACGTCAAACAGAGCTTATCATCTTAAAGGTGTCTAAGGAGGTGAAGACACTTGGCTTCTACCTGGACTCCTCTCTTTCCTTCGATAAACATGTGAAATCCATGGCTTCCGCCACAGCCTACACCTGTAAACTCATTAGAGAAGGCAAACACTTTCTCTCTGATAACAACTGCATCATTTTAGCTAGAGCCTCGATTCTGTCTAGGCCCGACTATTGTAATTCCCTATACATCAGTGCTAACAAGTCCATCATCCACAGAATTCAAATCTTACAAAACAATGCATCGAGAGCAGCTCTAGGCGCACCTAAAAGATCGCATATATCTAGGATTAGGCGCCAAAACAACTGGCTGTCCACCCAAAAGAAAATCCACCTAAAAGTTGCATCCCTTGTTCACAAAGCTTTGAACAATGCCGCACCTAGCTACCTCACAGACAAATTCCTAAAGAGAAGTTCCACCCGACCGGCAAGAGCCTCCAATGCCAATAGCCTTATTATACCAAGATTCAGACTGGATAAGGCTGGGGGATGTAGCTTCCAAGTCTGTGCCGCCCAACTCTGGAACTCACTGCCACACCCACTACGTGAAGAGCAGCCGTTCCTGAAATTCATATTCAACTACATCAAGCTGCTGAAGTCTACCGATGACTAGCTGCTATACAGTTCCTAAAATTACCCAAACGTCCCTATGTATATACATATTTACTTACTAATATGCAGCCTTTCTGCACACTCCCCCCAACCTGGCAAGCGATCTGATATTTTGATAGTGCTTGTATATACTCTGTCATGCTTGTAATCTGTAACTGTATATATTCTGCTTCAATTGTAATCTGTAATCTGCCACTGACTATATGCTGTACATTGCCTGTATTTACTTTGTTTCGGTTGTGTAATCAGTGACCTGTAACCACAAGCTTTGCATATCCTGTACTGTTGCGCCCGGTTACCATAGGGTTTGGTGCGCATTATAAGTGAATAAAACAAACAAACAAAAAGGCATTCTCCATGTCTAAGATGAAAATCAGAGTCCTGTGTTTGAACATTTCAACATTATCGGTTATGTGCATCAGCCATTTTGTGTGGTCTGTGGCACTCCATGTCTGAGTTCTTTCTGCTGTGTGTCCACAGCCTTCAGGGATCTTCAGATAGTCCACCATTGGCGGCCGTGTGTGGATCCACTGGCTCTCCAACTCCCCTTTTCTCCCCTCCTTCATTTCTGCAGGGGTGGTTTTGACCACTGCCAGACCCTTTGCAGCTGATGTTATGTTCACAATTCTGTCAGAACTCCAGAGTTGTAGGCGCCAAAAGAACAGGTCCAGCAATATCTTTTATTTCTGGATGGAAGAATCTCAGTCACCACCATCAGACCTCTTCTGTCGTACAAAGGTGGCCAGGGTGATATCATTAAAGAGTTCTATCAAACTGTCCAAAAAGTCAATATTCTGCTCCTTGCTGATGCCAGAATGCTTTCTTTTGTTGTGAAACTGTGGAGCTTCACTGTAACATCTCTCAGTGACATGTCTCAATCTCTCCGCTTGGGACCAACTAGACGATCTCTATCAATGTTGTAGGCCATATTAGGAGTATACTGAGAATATATGCCAACATAGTCCAGGGGCGTGCTTTCGTGTTGGACCCCTCTGTGAAGGTTCTTTTAGGAACCTAAACCTCTTCCAGGGAGCTGTTTCCAAGGCCTTGACACTTATGCTGGTGTTGCTCAACTGATTTCATCAGGGATTCCAGTTCTGTGGGAGACTCATCGATTTGCTTGTGCATCAACATTTATCCACCTCAAGAGTCACCAAATGCTCTAGATCCAAGCAACTTAAAATACTTAGCATTCTCCAGGATCAACATCAGGAGATCAGCTTTTAATGTGACGATTTCTTCCTTGAGAAAACGACTCAGATCGTCTTTGAACCCCTTTATAGAAGCATCCAGTTTATGTTAAGTAAGCAATTTAGCTTTGGATTCCCTTCACGATCAGACTTATGTGGCTCGGTTCCTGTCTCAACGACACCACAGAGCCCCGGTAGGCTGTGCATCGGTCCCTCTTGGAATTGCAGCACCCAAAGCGTTTGAATGTTATTACCACTTGCCATCCTATTTTATCTTCCACCCATCCACTCCATCTACTTCTTCGCAGGTAAAGGTTGTGGTCATCACAAAATAGCTCTCCTCCTGCTCCCTGAATGAATCACTGACCACTCAACAGACGCGGTCCGTTGTCTTTGCCAGCTCCAGCAGAAGACCATGGCAGAATAGGCATGCAAAAAGGAGGCACTACCTGCACCAATCGCTGCAGGCTATTTTTTTTAAACAAATGTTTTGGGAGCCCTCCATGCTTTCACATCAAGCTCCAACATCCCTCTTCTGTACCTGTAAAGGTGTTAGGTCAATGTTGAGGGTGGGCTTAGACCAGTGGGAGTTAAACTGTTGTTAAGGTCAGTTGGTAAAGCATTTCACCCTCTGAAACTAGAACAAAGTTTGTGAGCAGCAAATGTGGAGTGTCATCAAATGCCGTATAAGGGGAGCTTGGGGGAAGAGCTAAGCTGCCCGGACACAGTAGGTGCAGTAATGCAGATTTGGAATTCTAACTGGGGTAGAGACCCCAGTGCTGGAGCAGAGGAGAGCACACTGGGTTTCCATGACAAGGATCAGACAATGCCAGGATCTCTGATGCGGCAGGAGGCACAGCTGGGGGAGCGCCCATCTGGTCTCCACCGAAAGCCACCTGTGTGGGGAGCTTCTCCGTGTAGTTCTCCACCCTGGCGCCTCGCATGCATTATTTAGGTCCAAGCTTGAGTTGTGCTCAGACAAGTGTATAGTTGTAAGCGGGCAGGGGTTCACAACAGAGGGTGGGGGACATGTGTTGCGTGCATGATGGCTGAAGAAGACATCAGCTTTGAGTAAAAACATTGTACAGAAAAGGGCCACCGACCCCCCTGCATCCATTTCCTTTGTACCCGATTTCCTATCGGGGGGCTGGGGGAGCTCCAGCATTGTAGCCCTGCTCGTCCTGCGATGACCCGAGCTATGACTCGCGGAATGCGCAAGCCCATGAGTGCAGGGGCAGCACAGCAAAGGATTAAAAGCAGGAGAATTATCAATCCACAGTGAGTGATTCAAGATCCAGAAGCCAGAAAAGAAAGGGCAAATCACACATACAGTGAGCACTCAGGAGTGATACTCCAGGACCCCAGAATGCATGCTAGTCAATATCTAATGCCAATTCGGAGACAGGGAGTTTAGTTTACTCGATGGCAGATGCAGCGAGATGGAAGGATTATTGAAAGATGGTTGATATTTCTGGGCTGGAACGCCACACAGTCAGCAGCGGACAAACCCCTTCATATCATTTTCCTTTTACCATGCATACAAGTACTGGAGGCAGCATGTCTAGGCACCACAATGGACGCCAACATGTTACGTGAACCCTAATGACGTGTGTCAGTGACTCAGTGGATACATGCATTCACCGCAGGCAGGCTTTTAAGTGAGAATCGACATGGAGGGGCATTGTGGGAAGGGAGTGTGGCCATATTATGCATGGTGAGACCTAAAAGAGGGGCAGGTGGCTTAGGCAAGGGCCATGTGTCCCAAACAAACAATACATCATGAGGCTCTGGGCCGCCCCAGCAGGTCTCAGCGGGTCCTGTTTGCATCTAGCCTGCATAATGACTGCCAATGAAGCTCCCTCTTTCTGTGAATACATCCTTTCCTTCCAGACTCAAGACAGACACATTTCAATCAGCGAGTACAGCCCTTTCATTTGGTACAGACATGGCCAAGACCTAATGTGCTTGAAGATCTTTCTGGAAAGTTTCAGCTCCGCTGTTTCCTGCCTGTCACATGATAATCTGTAACTACTAACCAGCGTCAGGCAAGGGCTAATAGTGGGCTCTCATTCCCTAGGGAGGCACCAGCCTTCTCTATCCAAAAGCTGTGTCACTTTAAATGTTCTTATGGTGATGGTGACCAAATAACCACCTCAAGGTGTGATCTTCCCCCTGATATGTTTTACTTGCTTTCATCTCTTTGGGGGGAGGCAGGGAGCAGGCTTGGGGAATAATCAAGCTCGAAGTGGGGCCTATATTATGGTTTCTGCACCATGAAACCAGATAAATCACTCGCTGGAGTTTGCATCGGAAGCATCTCCATTATAATCCGTGCACCACACAGCTGCTGGGGGGGTGGGGTAGATGGCCACCAGGAGGCCCCATGCATCTTCAGCCACCACAGAATTAAACCCATGAGGGCATCCTTGAGAAAGTGGAGGAGGACAAATAGCATCAATGTTAGCTACTTGGTACTTTGCATAAAATCAAAGAGCATTTTGGGAACATGAGAACAAACACAATTTTTTATATATTACATATCTGTGACAGTGATTCAAGTCTGGAACCCGTCTGAGCGCATAATGCACACTGGCCTTCCTGCTTATTTCATTTATGATAGCACCCTAACAGTACATTGACAGCATACTACGAGATATATATACTCATTTGGAGCATTTAAACCTCAGAGAATCAGGTGCTGTAAACTCATTAGAGAAGGCAAACACTTTCTCTCTGATAACAACTGCATCATCTTAGCTAGAGCCTCGATTCTGTCTAGGCCCGACTATTGTAATTCCCTATACATCAGTGCTAACAAGTCCATCATCCACAGAATGGCTGGGCCCAGAGACGTAAGCTACACCTAACGGATGACGCCCAATGAGGTTGAAGCATGTTTGGGGTATTTGTGGTCTTGTGCAGAAAGGATGTGATCAAGCAGTTCGGGTTGGACTGCCCCTTTAGCGTGGGACCAAGCCTGATTTACACATGGTCTTTCCACTTTCTGTAATGGCTTGGCAGGCTGATGAATAATGGTCTGGAGGGCTTAATTCTGAACCTTCCACCCATCACCTATTTTCAGTAGTCAGTAGTGGCCCCCCACCTTGTGTTCAGCCCCAACAACATTTTGAGGATAGCTCCACCACCGTCTTGTACCAGCTGCATGTTAAATACAAAGTATGACTGCTTGGAAAGACAAAAAACAAACGTTGTTCTCACTTGATGTGAACTCCTTGAATGGCTCATGCCAGCTGCCCCTTATGACTCCAGGCTCTAAAGGGTGGGTGCACCTCCTATCCTGTGCTTATGTGCTTGCTTTCTGAAATTCGGATCCCGATATAGAAGCTTGCTGTGCCCACCGCAGACTCCAGTAGCAACATTCTGAAGCTGGGTCTTGCCCCAGCTCTGTTCCCAGGAGCTGGTCACCAGTTTTCCAATATTCTTTAAATAAAATGCTGGCCTTCCTGCTCCTGTGTTACGTGTATCCAGTTGAGCGCTGCAGTGCATAGACGGACAATTATCTGTTTTCTTATGTAACCACTCGCATGTTAAGCCTTTTGCAGTGGGCTGATGTGGGCGATTACCAAAAGGTGAGAGAGGATTTTAAATATAGGTTTCATTAAAGCAGAAATGAACTATGCACAGCCTTTGCCTGCAGTTAGGGAAGTCATTTGGTGGTGTTGCTAGGGGAAAAAACATTTTTAAAAAAACAGAAGCTCCTAGATTTCGGTTACCCTGTTACAAGTACTACATTATTTATGTTTTACATATAGGCCCCACGTCGAATCTGGAAAAAGACATTACCCAAATGTGTGATTATGGACAACTTCCTGTGATGTCACTTGGGGGTGGGGTAAAATGACATCACTTCCTGTGATATCATCAGAGGTCAAGGGTCGTGTGATGTCACTTCCACTACCCATGGCATTTTGTTAAAATTACATCCCTGCATCCGGCACTTCCATCGCACGATCATAGGGGGGGAACTCACTTTTTCCATTGCGACTATCCACTTAAGCCTTCCGCCGATTCCTCCAGAATGCCGGGCCATCGCCCTCTGCGGTTTCCTCTCAATTTCTAGGCCATCATTTCAAGGCGGTCGAGCCTGGCTCCCCCTACAAGAAATTGCTATGCTACCCATCGGTTGAATACCTCTGTGGCCCAATGGATCCATCACCTCTCCTCTGACCCCAGGCCCTCTCCGTCTGTGACGGAGGGCCTCCCCAGAGAACCTAATGAGCAGCCCCTGCAGAGGCTTGGAGGACAGAAAAACTCTCAGACCTCAAGCCAGCCTATGTCTCCCACAGACCCATGATCCGAAGGGAATCTCAGATGCCAGCGCCATCTTGTGTCTGCAGTATGGGTCCCTTGGCCATGCCGCCACCTCAATCCTGGGCTCCTCAGCTGAAACATTCCGGCACAGTGGACCCCACTAGAACCCCCTGGCAAATCAATCTCCAGAAAGGACCATCTGAACCGTAGCTCAGGCTCAGAAGGTCATCAGGTTAGGCTCAGAGTGAGAGCACAGAAATCACCTCTCGCTCTGCTACCATCTTGGACACATCCTAAGGATATAGTTGTTAATGCCATTTTGCCTTACCTGCCCAACAAACCAAGACTGAATCCCACTGCTCCATCCGGCTCTTGCCACCCGCGCACGGTAGGTCTCTGCTTTTGATTCTGCTTCTTGTGCTGCTGTGCAACTAAATCCACCTCAGACCACAGAAGCTCAGGCCTACAGTCACATTATGTGTCATGCTAACAATTGAAATCTAATTCAAGGAGCTCAGAGATCTACCCATTTCTTAACTACTGAATAATTCTAAAATTAACAAGTAAACAACCCTTGTACGTGAGCAATGTTCATGCAATTCGAAATCTAGTGGCTGGGGCTCTGGGATTTTTCTCTGCCAGGGTATACTTTTGGCTGTTTACATCTGGACTGGGGTTAGAAAGCTGTGGCATGGGAATCTGTGTCATAAAGAGGGACAGTTTTGAAATAGTAGATAATAGAAATTTCCCTTGGGGTATTTAATCATTTTGAATGTTCCCATAGATCCCAAAGTGATAGGGTTTTTATGGTGGGTGAGCAGCACTGAGTGAGAACAACATATTCGACACTTGTTGTCCAGCTTCAACTGCTTCGGCAGAGAGCGCTGTGCGTCGATGGCGTTGAATCGATGTTCCTCAAAGGCCTCCGTCGAGGATGATGTCATCGAAGGCATATATAGCACGCGCAGCGCACCTTGACCTCAGTTCTGTTTTTCGCCCTTTAGCAGCAGAGATACCCATAAAACACAGGAGTGACCGTACTCGGCCTTGATGGAACAGAAGCTGTAATCGCATGGGAAATTCTACTGAGGGGTAGGATGGGAGGGCGATGAGGAATATGTGGGAGTAACATCCAGTTGAAAGAACGTTACCAGGGGTAAGTAACTTGTTAATCGAATGGATTGTGACCTCCCACGTATTTCTCATCTCTGACAGACTCCCAAAGCAGTATTTGGTTTGGAGGAGGGAGTAGAATTATGATTCATACATTTTAATGGACAAAGTGAACGACTGCCTTGGCAAAAGTACCATTCTGACGAAGGGACGAATCAAGGCAATAATGCTTTGTGAATGTGTGGATGGAAGATCACGTTGCCGCTTCAGAAATGTTTCTAATTGGAACACCCCTTTGAAGGGCTGTAGGATGTAGCCATACCCTTGGTGGAATGGGCTCTTAAACCTTCAGGAGGGTATTTTCCTGCCAGCCTCGAACATTATGCGATTGCCAGAATTATCCATATGGATAAGGTCTGTTTAATAACTGCCTGACCCTGCATTTGTCCTGAATATCCATTGAAGAGTTGGTCATCAATTCGTAACTTAGACATTCTTGAAATGTAAAAGCTTAACGCGCTCTGGGGTTCTAACCTGTGTAGTCTTTCCTCCTCCCTGCCAGGATGAGGTGGGGTATAGAAAGAAGGTAGAACAATTGTCTGACCTAAATAAAAATCAGAAATGATTTTGGGAAAAAAGAAGGTTTCACCCTTAAAACAACCCTATCCTTGCGAACAATGGTAAAGGGTTGCTTTGATGAAAGTGCCCGCAACTCGCTCTCTCTACAGGCTGATGTCAGGGCTACTAATAGAATGGTTTTAAAGGTTAATAACCTTAAAAGACATGTGTGTAGAGGTTCAAAGGGTGCACACAGTAGGGATTTTAGAACCAGATTAAGGTCCCAAACCAGAACATGGAAAGGAGATTCGAGGGAACACATTAGTGATCCCCTTTAGAAATTGTGTCACCAGTGGAATTTTGAAATAGGAACATTCCTCTGACGAGCGCTTAAAAATGGACAGCGCCGCCAAGTAGCCTTGAATGGTACCAATCTGGAGCCCCAGATTAAGAATAGAAGAAAGGATAAAACATCTGGTGTTTTACATAGAAAAGGATCTACATTCTTTTCCTTGCACCATGTGCAGAATTTATTCCAACGGCTACGGTACAAAGATTTTGTTGCTTGTCTTCTGGCCAAAAGCGAAACCTCCATTACGTCATCAGGGAGGTCCTTATAGCTCAGCCTTTTAGAAACCAAGCGTGAAGGGTGAGTATCTCGACCCCTGGATGGAGCACCCTACACTCCTCTCGCGAGAAAAGGTCCTCTCTTTGTGAAAGATGCATCGGACGACAGATGGACATGTCCAGAAGGTCCGGGTACCATGTCCTCCTGGCCCAATCTGGGGAAATTAGGATTATGCTTTTCCTGAACCTTCTCAACCTCATGATCACACAAGGAATGACGGGGACTGGAGGAAACGCGTACAGGAGTAGAAACTCCCAGTCCACTACGAACGTGTCTCCTAGAGCTCCTCTTGGGGGAAATTCCCTGGAACAATATCTTTTGCATAACCGGTTGACCTCGGTCAAAAACAGGTCTACTTGAGGGGTTCCCCAAAGGGTGAAGATCTCTTGAAGGACTTCCAGAGCTAGTTCCCACTTGTGGGATACTGTGCTCTGCCTGCTCAAAGCGTCCACGGCTGTGTTCTCCTCTCCGGCTAGGTGAACGGCAGATAGGGAGATTCCTTCTTGAACTGCCCAGTACCAGAGCTGCATTGCCTCTCTACACAGTGGTAGTGACCGTACACCTCCTCTCTTGTTGAGGCAGTAAATAGCCACGGTGTTATGCATCATTATCAGGACATTCTTTCCCCGTACAGAGGCCAGGAAGGCCTTCAGCGCAAGTCTGATTGCCCTCAGCTGCAAAAGATTGATATGTAGTTTGGACTCCGATGGAGACCAACGACCGCTGACTGTCAGATCGTTGGCATGGGCTCCCCACCCCGTGAGTGAGGCATCCATCACTACTGCAATCTCTGGCCATGGTTGCCAAAAAGGTTCTCCCATCAGAATATTGTCCTCGCAGGGCCACCACAGAAGATCCTGTGAGACCCTGGTTGGACTCTGAAGTCGGTCCAACATCTTTCCTGAGAACT
The DNA here is from genome assembly GCF_040938575.1 of Ambystoma mexicanum. Classification (NCBI taxonomy): domain Eukaryota; kingdom Metazoa; phylum Chordata; class Amphibia; order Caudata; family Ambystomatidae; genus Ambystoma; species Ambystoma mexicanum. The sequence continues at coordinate 1,268,526,504 of NC_090932.1, forward strand.
GGGACCATTGAGCTCTAAGAGCCCATTGAAGGGATATCATTCTCAAACAGGCCTGGGGCACCCAAAAAATGCAGGATGCCATGAGGCCGAGAAACTGCAATAAATCGGTATCAGGTAATATTATCCCCATAAATAATGTTGCCATACATATAGTCGCCGGGAAACGGCATAGGTGACATTATTTATGGGGACAATATATGGGTAAATGGGAGCAAGTTTCCCGGGGGTGTACCACGCTCCCATTAAAAAAATATGGGTGTTGCTGGGGTGTCCCCCTCAAGTTCCATATGGTAATATCGCCGCAAAGAAACGGCGCCATTCTTGTATGGCGACATTTATGCAGGGATATTATCAAATGGAACCAATAAATCGAAGGCCGGCAGACTGTGGGCTTTCTGAAATTTGGTAACCATCTGAAGAATGTCTTGAGCCTCAACTCAGGTGGCGAGCTCTTTCCCCAAGGATGTTTCTAGTACCGCTCCGATGTACTGGAGCCTTTCAGAAGGTATCATATGGGACTTCTTGTAATTGAGGGAGAAGCCCAGATTGTGAAGAGAGTTGCAGGTGACGTTGAGATGATCCCAGGCTTGTTCGGGAGAACGCGCCCTGATCAGCCAATTGTCCAGGTAAGGGTAAACATGAATCCCCTCTCTACTGAGACTCGCTGCCACCACCACCACCATCAGTTTGGTGAAAACCCTTGCGCGGAGGTTAGCCCGAATGGCACAACACGATATTGATAATGAGAACTGCCAACTGCGAACCGCAGGTATTTTCTGTCAAGGATTGGCAAATGAAAATAAGCATCCTGAAGGTCCAATGACACCAACCAATTCTGGAGTTGGAGGGCCTGAATGATCTGAGAAAGTGTGACCATCTTGAACTTGTCCTTCCTGAGGAACTTGTTCAATTATCTTAAGTCCAAGATGGGTCTCAGTCCTCCGTCCTTCTTGGGTATTAAAAAAATAAGAGTACCACCATCCCTTGTTCCTCTCTGCTACAGGCACTGGTTCTATAGCACCTTTCTCTAGTGGGTTTAAAATGTCATGCACAAGGAGCGGATCCCTCATACAGTGGTTCTCCGGTGGATTGTTCCAAGGTCTCCTTATGAAAGGAAGGCAGTAACCGTGGGCTACTGTTTCTAGAGCCCAAGCATCCGAAGTAATGAATCGCCATTCTTCCAGATGCTTAGACAGTCTGCCCCCCACTGGTGAAATGTGACTCAAGACCTCAGAGTGGTTTTGAGGCGGCTGATGCAGTGGCCGATTGTAAGGAGGCTGCTGCTTGATCTGGCTTTGCACCTCTACCTCGTCCACCACAAGGAAATGTTCCCTGGCCTCTTTGACTGGCCATTCCTGTCGCCCTTCCAAGTGAGGAGTAGTAGCGAAAAGATCTACCCCTCCAAGGTTGCCCACTAGGACGAAAAGACTGAGGTTGCCTAATAGAGGCGCCTAAATATTTGGCTGCTGCCTTTGACATCTGCAGCTTCTCAAGGCTCTCGTCAGCCTTGTTGCCAAAAAGGTGAGACCCATCAAAAGGCAGGTTGAGAAGTCTAGATTGCACATCAGGTGCAAAACCTGACTTTCTCAACCATGCAAATCTGCGCATAACGGTGCTGGTAGCCATGGTTCTGCTGATACTAGCCGCATAATCCAAACCTGATTGAAGAGACTCGCATATGGCATCTTTGCCGTCTGTAATTTATTTTTTTATTTCTTTGCATTTATAAAGCGCACTTGCAGCCCAAGGGCATCAAGGCGCTGTTGCATGAAAGTAACTTAGTTACAGGTTACAACATTGCTACTGGTTACATGAGGCGTAGCAGGTTTGGAGAACGTTACATGGGCGGCATAGTATAATTAGGGTTTCCTGTTTAGGGGTTTGTTTATTTATTTTTTTACTTCGGGGGGTGTTTTTCCTGTCTTTTCAAACAATGTCACAATCTATGTTTATCTGTGTTTTCCTGTTCGCCCATTTAAAAAAGCACACAACTGTTTTTTCCAGCGTAAAGACCAAATTTATTTTGCATTGTTTAATTGCATGCATAGGTAGGGTAATATTTCTCACCGCAAGATGTTATAACCACTTCATGTTACTCCAGTAATCTCTAGCATTTCTACAAGTCAAGGCAGTTGGCGGCACTGGGTTCGTTGCAGCACCTCACCAATGATATTTAAAATATTTGCTAACACCTTTGACTGAGGCTGCTGACGAGTCAAATCGCAAAAAAACCTTGAACACTCCAGTTCGCAGTAACGTTTGCTCAACGTTTGCACAGCGCACATGTTTCCTCATCTCCAATTCGTGCACAATGCAGGAAATGGGATACATTTACTAAGGCAATCGGTGGCGTATTTAGGCTTTTTGCTGCCCTGTGCCCAAACAAGTGCACCAGAGAATGCCAGTCTTGAAGTCGGGCATTTTTCATTTAGTGGGAACTGTGGCGAGAAATGGGAGTAGAGGTTCAATGTTTCTTGTTTTGTTTAAGGTCGGGTAGAACTAGAACGATGGTGCCACCAGCACGAAGACCATCATTGCAATATTTCCCTGCTACATACATGATGCATATTTCAAAACAAGTTCTTTTGAATGTGATCTTATCTATTCTGCATTTCACTGCAAAGCTTGAAACAAATACCTGCTCTGCTTTCAGGCATCCGTCGAAAACGAAATGTTAATCGGCAGCAAGGTCGCAGCCACACTATTACATAGGCTATGTATGTCTATACCGTGTCACATGCCACCAGGTGCACCAACATTAAACACATTTCTGAACACGCATGTTTAGGCCATGGGCCTATTGCCCATCTTGCAAACATCCACGGGTGACTTTTCTAAAGAAATCGAAGTAGTCGACCATGCTGGATCCTCAATGGAGCCACGCCCTTTTATCAGTGCAGGCACAAGAATGCAGTGCAGTACTTTGCTCAAAACAACAGATCCCTTGTTTCACTGGAAAATAACTTTCAGTTGATGACGGAGCGACAGACACGCGCACAGAAGAATAAAGGCGGATATCAAATGATTACAGCTCAGATCCAATAAAACAGCTCTTCTCCACTGAATGCACGAAGAATTCTTTTGTTTCCATTCTTTCATTTTCAGAGGAAAGAAATCGCATGGGACTGTATGTCAGATCGTGAAAGGAAAAGGTGTTTGCGTTCTTCTCCGTTTGTCACTGAAGAGTTAATAGTGCCCAATGTAAGACCCCAACACAAAACAGCATAGCTCACTTAAAAAACAAAAAGGGGCCTGTTAATATGCGTGTTGAGCAGCCTCTTGTGGGTTTGTATGAACTGATGTAGAGCATAAACAATATTTAAAATATTAAAAAGAAATGGAAAGAAGTTTTGTTTTGTTGGTCGATGTCCATTTTCCGACTAGGCAGTCAATTCCACCTTCTGCCACAAGGAGGCAATGGTGGATAATCATTTGACACTTCATAGCAATGTCAGCGGTACACCCCTTTTTGGCGCTGCCGTTTCAGCACAGGCCGGTTTGGCGCGACCGCTTCGGCAGGGCGGGCAGTTTGGTGCAGCCATCTGGGCGCAGAAGCCTTTCTGGCACCTTCGATTTGGCGCAAGGGACGTTTGGACGTGGCTGACATTGCAGCCACGTCTAAACGCCCTCACGCCAAATGCAAATGGACACTTGCAGATGAGCTTCAGCTCTACAAATAGCTACAGTGATGGATGACTAACTAATGAGATGATACATTGTAATAATACTGTCAAGGATACTGTCATTAAAAATCATTGACAATCAAAATCAATCACATTGATTGTAATATGTTATGTTAAAGGTATTTATATAGCGCACCATCACCAACGGAATTGGTCCCCAGGCTCTCTGGCGGATCTACAGACAGGAAGGAGGGCGGGTAAGGTTAGTTGGGAGGAGGTGAGTGGGAGAGTGGGAGAAGTGGTGTGCTGTTGGCAGCTTCAGCTCGGTATACACCGAGTGCTGGGCTTTGGTGCAAGTATTGGATCGGGCGAGACCTTGTGTGCTGTGGGTGGTGTTTCTGTGTTTTTGCTGTTGTGTGGTAAAGTGCATGCGGATTGCTGGGAGAGAAATGGTTGTGTGACTTTTGTGTGGGTTAAGTATGCAGAAAGTCGAGGGTTGGGTTAGTGGGGTCTGTATTCTGTTGCCAGGTTTGTTGTCAGGTACTTTTGGTTCAGTTCGGGCTGTATCCCTGTGGGTGGGGTTGTTGCTGGTTCCTTATGGGCCGTCTCGCTGTGGTGGTGCTGCACTGATCCAGCTTTATCATAGTGAGTATTGTAGGGAGTACCTACCATCTCCTACAATGGAGTGATAGGTGTGTTTGAACTATTCCTTCGGGTGTAATGTATGTCATTTTTATTTTTCACAATATTGCATTCTGGTGGTGAAATATGTAACTTGTGCACATTGAGATAACACTACGAGTTTGGCCTTGCAGTTCAATTCTCCGCCCCCCAGTCTTACAGGCCATGGTTTGTGACTGGGCTAAAGCTTTCATTTTTTTTAATGTGCAAAACATTCCATTATTTTTATTTTAAGGAGAATTTTTTTTTTAAATAGATTTAGCTCAGCCACAAACCATGGCCTGTAAGACTGTGGGGCGGGGAACTTAACCACAAGGCCAAACTCGCACTGTTATTTAAATGTGCACAAGCTACATATTTCACCACCATAATGCAATTTCGTAATAAAGAAAAATATTCTAGATATATATATTTTTTTTAATGACAGTATCGAATTGTGGGGGGGGGAAGTATGCACACATATATATATTATATTTATGTCTATGCCTCCTCCTCAGCATACTACTCCAAATTGCTTAACAGAGCCAGACCCTTCTTATCTCAACATAACTGCCTTACCATTGCAAGGGCAATAATTGGATCAAGACTGGATTACTGCAATGCCCTCTTTGTAGGGACCTCTGGCAAAAATATCGCTAAACTGCAACTGGTACAAAACAATGCCCTTAGGGCCGCTACCGGTATTTCCAAAAGGGACCACATCTCGGAGGGGAGGAAGCAGGTTCATTGGCTTTGATTTAAAAAGAGAATTGTCTTTAAAACCCTTGCCCTTATCCATAAATGCCTCCATGACCTGGCACCCCACTACCTGGTCCAAAGAATAGCAAAGCCAACCTCATCTAGGCCTACTAGGATGGGTTACGCCAACAGGATCTCCATTCCTAAGACCAGTAGAGCTTGTGCAGGTGGTACCAGTTTCCCCGCTATGGCTGCTTCTCATTGGAACTCTTTACCCTCTCATATTGGGATGATACCCTTGCACATAGCCTTCCTCAAAGCAATCAAAACTGGGCTATTTGTTTGATTCTGTAGCCGGTACCTGCTCCCATACTTACAGCTCGCCTTTTTGGCCAGATGTTAGCGCCAGTGATGAAACTTACCTGATATTGCTTTGCATACTAATGTTGTAACTACCTTTGTATAAATTCATTCAACCACCTGTAAACCGTAACTAAGAATCTTAATGTTGGGCCGTCCTAAATGTAGCCCTGAACCAAACCTACTTACAATATCCTGTAACAGCGCCTCGATGCCTCTCGGCTGTAGCACGCTTTACAAATCCAAATAAATAAATATATAGAATGCGATTGACTTTTTGTTCCCTGCCATCTGGGCGACATCCCTTTTGCTGAAAGATCTCTGCTGCGAAACCTTCCAGCGCCGAAATGGGAGCGCCCAAATGTCTTCTGCGCCGAATCGGTGGCGCCAAATCGGCCCGTGTCAAATTGTCCTGCTCCATAATGTCAGTTCCAACAGACAATGCTGAAGCAGAGCTGTGAGGACAGCTTATCAGCAACGCTTCGGTCTTGGAAACAAGACAACGCAGAATAGGGGTTTGAATCCCGCACCTCACACTTTGCAATTAGAACCAGGGTTTATCGGAGTCCCCCAAAGAATATAATAATGTAAGCGGGGGCAAATATCGGATTCTTCCGTTTTTCCCCGAATTACGGAAATCCTAAATATAATATCCAAGAAGCCATCTCTTTCATCCCCTTTGGGAATGTGCTCTACCGCCATGGAAATATAATCCCATAAAGTGAACGTAAACTTTGCTAGGGCACAAGTGGAGTTGGCAGATTTTAATGCCATGCTCCCTGCAGAGAATACCTTCCTTGCCCATCCATCTATGCATTTGTCGTCCCTATCAGGAGGGATGGTAGGGTATGCCACATGTTTGAAAGTAGCAGTAGTTGCCTGCACCACCAACTACCTGATTGGACTCCTGAGTCTCCGCGCTCCTAGCCACCCTTTTCTGCAATGCCATATGGAAAGGCTAAATGGAATCAGATCGTGGACCTTTGTCAAGAATGCCAGTGAGGTCGCCCTGCTCATATGGTAATGGAGGTCTACTCCATCCCATGTATTCCACCACCTTTGACATAAGCTGCTTGTAGGATGCATCCACATGTTCCCCAGCCTCTGGCTTCCCAAATTAAAGTTCGGGCGAGACATCTACCCCACTTGCCGTTTGCAAGTTGCCATAAAGGTCCTTAATTCTCGATTCTTCAGAAATGAAACTCTCTGGTACATTGGGTGTAAAAAATTGAAGAGATTTTAAGAAATCCTTTTTCGGTAGTGCAGCATAGATTCTGTCTGGTTTTGGTATAATTGGCATCAATGCCATAGAAGTTGTCAATGTTTTTTTTATCAATGCCGTTTTAGGAGGGGAGCTCGGCATTGATGGCACAGCTGGCAAAGGTGGTGCAGCTGGCGCCGAAGGCTTCGGCATCGAGGTCATGGGTTTGGCGGGCGTCGGTGGCATTGAAGGTGTCGATGGCGTCGATGACCTCGACCTCAACTTTTCCTTGTGTCTCGAATGATCCTTCGATGAAACATTTGGTCGAGTACTCAAAGGCTCACAATGTGGATCAGGCCCTTTTCCCGGGCTCGAGGGCACGCAGGACCTAGGACAAGATGTTTCTTTTCCGGCTTCTTTCGAAGACTCGGTATGAACATGGCTTTTTTGTTTTTCAAAAATCTTTAGCATTTCGACCCTCAAGACTTCCCACTCAGCTGGAGTGGACTTCTTAGTTGGGCAAGCAATTCTTTCGGAGGAAGCGTCCGATGACAAAGTCGACCTACAGTGCCTTCTCTTTGATTTCTTCGAGGATGAAGAGGAGTGGTGTGAGCCACTCCTCAACCTAGACCGACTGACCTTCTTCCTCCGAGAGGTCACCTCTCGACTCGTCAGTCGAAGGTTTCACAGATCAGGTACGAGTTTTTTTTTTGTTTTTTTTTTCTTTCGGGATTTTGCCTACGTTCCGCTTCCCCTTCCGTTCCCTCAAATCTTTTCGAGTCATGGGGCCTCATTACAAGTCCAGCAGTAACCCTGCCGGTGGGTTGTAGCCGAACTTGCAATATTTATCGGCGCCTGGTTTGCCGGAATCAACAGGGGATTACGACCCCGGCATTCCGAGAAGTCAGGTGCCAGTAAATGTTTATCCCATTCCCATTCGAGTCCCATAGGACTCAACGGGAATGGGGACCACGAAAGCACCGGCACCGTTAATAACAGTGCCGGTGCTTTCGTGAAAGTCTGCAGGCGGGTGTCGTTCTGCCCGCCATGTCTAACCCTGGCGGGCGGGATGGCACCCGCCCGCAGACTCGTCGTGTGCCGGTTCGGTAACAACAGTGCCATTAGGCTTACCGGCACCATTGTTACCGGACCGGTGCATTTGTAATGAGGCCCATGGACTGGCACTTCGAACAGTCAACAGTGTCATTGCCCGCTCCAAGGCACCACAAACAGATACGTTGCGGATCAGTGAGTGACATTTTTGACCCGCAATCCCGACACTTCTTGAAACCGGACTTCAGAGTCGTCGGTGTCGATGATGAAGCCATTATCGATAGATATTGTAACAAAGACGTCACAAGATGTGAGGTGCGCCGAATTTCCCTCAAACCCATCGTGGAAAACTGGAACTGAAGCCAACGGGCGCTGCACGGGCTATATATGCCTTCGATGACATCATCCTCGATGGAGGCCTTCGAGGGACATCGACTCGACGCCATCGATGCACAGCGCCCTCTGGAGGAAAATCTTTTCCAAAGCAGCTGAAGCTGGACAACAAGTGTCAAAGATGAAGAATACGTGGGAGGACACAATCCATTCGAAGAAACATTTGCATCCTCTATTGTACACCCAGGTGATGTGCCATGCAAATGAGAGAACAAGTGACTTGTCTGGAAACGGATGCCATGGGAGTATGGCATTTGTAGATGTCTCCCTATTGTGCTAACCAGCTTTGTGGCCTGAATCTGCACCAGTTTAGTGACTGCATGGGTGACTGAGTCCCCAGCACCACTTCCCACTGACCATTAAGTCAATCATAGTACTCTTTTGTCTATCTGTTGACCACCAAAACGCAGCACTGCTGAGTGCTCCATCCCACCTAAAAGAAAAGCCTCATGCTTTTATTTTAGATTGCGCAATTGAGTTGGAGTGGTACTGGCCATCTTCTATTAGGAACATAGGGTTTGTTTCTATTGATAGTTATGTGAATATGACCGACCCTACATACAGATTCGTATAAGACAAACTTGTAAAGTGTCTACTTTTGTTCATAAGCCCATATATTGTCCAAAAGGCTTTACAAGATCATGTGTCATTTTTCTTTTAGGGAAGTCCAACACAGGAACTATTAAGATGTTACAACACCCCTAAAACAACGTATTAAATGCTCGAGTTCTAATCACAGAGTTGTGTGGCATTATACAGTTGACCCTGAAAAGGATTAAGAATTGGTGCTTGCTGGAGTCTGCAAGTTTTGATGAAATTCAATTAAGAAACCAAATTCTGTTCTGGATCAAGAACTGCTGATTTGCTTAAACCCAAGAAGACACCAATCCAGGGAATGACACGACCTCAGTATTTAGTAATGGCAAGTTTCAGAGAACTATAAAGCATCTTGTCCGTGAATCCAGACCTTGAAGCATCTGTGCAGGTCAGATTTAGCATCCACAAAGGCCATGTAACACGATGCCTTCAAGCAATAGTCCAATACAGGACTGTGATTCGCTCATGCGAGGGGTGCAGTCTGGGCCATTACTTAATCACTTTGTTGAGTGGGAATTTTGTCCTTGCATTTTCTGTATTTTGGGTGTGCCTGCACCCAGGCGGCCTTCATCTTTGGTGCACCAGAGTTTGGAATGTATGGTCTGTGTTTAAATGTCCTCATACTATGTGCAATATTTGCTGAGCTTGGTACTGAACCATATGCTGCTGATGTAGGTAGTGAATCGGGATTGGTGTTAAAGACCAGACACCTTCCTGCCAGACACTCGGAGGTGTCAGGAGAATAATTCTCTCTTAATACATTTCACAAGATCTAGGCATCCGTTTTTTGGACTGTGATATTTATTGTGTTCCGACCTCAGGGCTCATTATCAAGGCAGGAATTTTTTATTTGTGGATCGATATGTAGTCTTCATTCTGGAGCATGTGGCCCTTGCAACGGTCGGTTGCACTTGGACACTGTACCAAGTGCGACCGACTGTCTCAGCCCGCTCCAGAATTCGCCAGGTATTAACCTGTACTGTGGATTATTACCTACCCAATGCTATTACATGGGCCCAACGCTCCTGAATGAAGACTGCATATCAAGCCTCAAATTAAAAATTCCTGTCTTGATAATGACCCCTGAGGTCAAAACACGTGCAGCAAAATCACAATAAATATCACAGTCCAAAAAACGGATGCCTAGATCTTGTGAAATGTATTAAAGAGAACTATTCTCCTGACACCTTTGAGTGTCTGGCGCGAAAGTGTCTGGTCTTAAACAGCAATCCCGATTTCCTAACCAGAAACAGTGGGGCACTGTTTCTCTTAGACGTAGTACACACGCAGCAGGACACGAATACATCTCACCTGGAAGTGCGGCAGTCCCACAGTTCTACTACTCCCACCCGCCAGGCTAATGGTGGTGGTGTTTAGAGTTAAAAAGCTGTGCTTCACAGTTTGGTTGTGCTTCGATTCAATACTGTTCTGAATCCCGTTGCTGCTACAAGATGCTTCTTTGCTTTGCTTCAGGGTTTGTTCCTGCAGCTTAACCGCAGTCTTGCCCAATAGCTAAGGTGCTTCTTTAGCTGGTAATTACCTTCGCTGCAGACAGAATGCGTGATGATTTGTGAGAAAATTCATTGCTGTTGCTAAGGCTCTGTGTATTTCTTTCCACAGTGGACCAAGACACTTTTGTGCCAGTGTTATTTTGCTTAGTTAATCACACTGTAAAGATATAATGATACCCAGTGTTTAATGTGGAATATTGTTTCTACACATTTTTCAGCATAGAAAAATAATTGCAAACAAATTCACTTGCAATATATATATATATATATATATATATATCAGTGAAAAAATGTTGTTAAAAGGGACGTTATGGTTAAATTGCACTACTAAAAACCTATCGAATTCAGTGAAAAAACGTTGTGCACGGCACGTTATGGTTCGGTTGCCCTAAGAAAAACCTAGCACATTCAGTGCAAACACTTTGTTAAAGGGATGTTATACTTACTTTGCACTACCAACTACCTATGCATATTATGGGTACACGTAAAACACAAGAAACCCAGAAATTCAACTGTTATGGTAAGCCAAGCAACCATAACTCACGCCACCAGTGTGCTCTGCATGTAGGTACATGTATTTGGAACAGGGTATAGTAGTTTATTTGGTGCAGGGGTTAATCATGTTGCTGATTTAGTGAATTTAAAAATAGTGAAATAGTAAAAATGAAAATAAGTATTCACGGAAAAAAAATCGAAGGTGAAAACATGCAAACAATATACGACATGAGCATTGTTAACTAAAATTACAATACGCTCCTATCAGAGCAGGTTTTAATTTAAAATGATATATACATCATCAAACATGAAGCAGTGGCAAGAGAGGGTGGGCCAGGGAGTTTTGGCAGGGCGTTCTTAAGGCTTACCACAGTTTCAGTCTCTCAGCAGAGGTGTTTGATCCCGCACACCAACCTCAAAAAGTTCACAATAGCCATACAGCAGTCCATATAAAACAAACGTTCATAAACAAACTCAGTGCCTTGTGTGGATCTAAAACCCTTTTGATTTATTATTAATATCATATGACAAATTCAAGAAAAGGTCACTAGAAAGTGTCTATGCCATATCTTTGGCCACTTGCTTATAGGCAAAGGTGTTGCTGGAGGGAGGAGAGGCTGAGGGGGTTATAGCCCCGGGTCTTTTGGTTGTAGCCCCGGATAGAAGCTCAGGGGCTACAACTGAAAGGCTAGGTAGCCCCGAGTCCAGACAGTCCTGACATTAGCTTAGCCCCGGATCTCTTCCAGACTTAGCAACACCCCTGCTATAGCTGACTTGCTTATAGCAGGAGGCGGTTTCTTTTCTAATACCTTTAGCCAGGATTTCGGACTTCAATAGTAGAGACTAGCCACAACCTAAATTTCATGAATTCCTATTAAGATTCTGCACAGGGAGCCGCCAGGGGACGCTGAGATGTGCTGAAGGATCTCGGCCGGTCTCCGTCTCAGGGCGCCAAATATGTCAAAATCGATCCCCCCAGCACCGATGAAGTTGGATTTGGACCCCCCCCATGTGGCAGGCTAAACTTTTGGTGCAAGTGCGGAGTGCGGTCCCGGAGTCTTGCGGCGCCGGGAGGCCGGAGTTGGACTGCAGCTGTGTCCGAAGCAGGCAAAGCGTGTTCTGCTTCTCAGTGGGCAGGCCGCGCTGAGGAGGGCTGGACTGCGGTGGGGAGGAGCGGTAGCCTGCCCCACGTCCCTGCTGCCTGCTCTGCTGGCATCTAGCCGAGAGTTTATCGCTGGCAGGGTGTCTGTGGTCTGGACTGTGGGACCAGGGCAGAGACGTTTGGAGCTGGTGCTGCCTCCCCTCCCCAGGGGTCCAAGTGCGGAGAGCAGTGGAGGCAGCTGCCGAGCCGGCGGGAGAGCCCCGGCGGAGCGGGCCCCCCTGTGCAGGAGAGCTGCGGAGGTGCTGGTGAGGCGTGGGTCACAGGAGAGGGGCCATCCAGGAGAGCGAGTGGCTGACCTGGGAGACTCCCCGCATCCCAGCCAAAAGTGTGCCACTGGCGGTTTGTCCGAGGTCCGGACTGCGGGACCAGGACAGAGACGTTGGGGTATGGGGCTGCCCCCCCGCCCCGGGTTCCGAGCACGGCGGGCCCCTCTGTGCAGGAGAGCTGCAGAGGTCAAGGTTGGGCATGGAGTTCGCTCCGCCCACGGCACAGGAGAGGTGCCATCCAGGAGAGCGGGCGATAGGCCTGGGGGGACTCCCCTCGTCCCTGTTTTGTGCTATGTCAGAGAGGGTGAAGACCAATCGTGAGTACAGTCCGGGCTGGAGCAGAGAGCAGATTCAGAGCGAATCAGGTCAGCAAGCCCTTGGAGTCTGCTTAGTGTGCTGGTTGGCCACCGTAGGTGGAGACACAAAGTATTGGAGAGGGGTGAGGTGGATAACCCCCGTGCACCCTTTGGTTTGCGGGGTGGTCTACCCCCCTGGAGACTTTGTTGGTCTGGATTCTTGTCGGTCATCGGTGTGGGCATTCCTGGTGGGGGAACTCTAAGTTGAACGAACCCTCGCTTCGGGGGTGTGGAGTGTCCTGCTGCGGGTCTTTGGAGTATCTGAGTGAGCAGAGGGGGGTGGTCCCTCGGACTGGGCTGTGGGTCCCGATCTAGCTGCCCCTGGGGGTCTCCTGTTCTTCTGCTATGGGTGAATATCTCTCCTTTACCTAATGGACTGGGCGCAGGCCCTCCAAAAGTACCGGCGAGAGGGGGCGAAGACAGGGGAGGAAGGCACCATGCAGGCTGTGGTCCAGTCGGAGGGGCTGGATGCTCAATCAATGAGCCGCAACATGGCGGCCCTGTTGGAGGAGATAAGAGGCTTCAGGGCGGATATTGGCAAGCGGCTGGACTCCCTGGATAAAAAGGTTGATGCCGTTGAAGACTGTGTCCAGACCTTGGAGGCCAATCAATCTTCGGCAAACCTCTTTGAGACGCAGTTCGATATGAGGCTGGCAGAGCTGGAAAGGTGGGAGGAGAAGGTCAACCTCAAGCTGGACGATTTAGAAAATAGGGAACGGCTCTCCAATTTAAGGTTTTTTGGTATGCCGAAGCTGGAGGGGGAGACAAGGTCTGACATTGTGAGAGGGGTCAAGGTGATTATAAGTGGACTCTTTGATGGTGAAAATACTAGCGAACCCACAATTGATAGGGCTCATAGGGCAGGGGGGCGCACTGGTGGACCCCGCTCGGTCCTTGTGAAATTTCATTATTATGTGGAGAAAACTAAGATCCTGGACTTAGCCCGTATGAAAGGCCCTATCGATTGGAAGGGTGCTCAAATTATGATCTACCAAGATCTCTCGGCGCTCACCCTTTCTAGGTGTAGACTTTGCGGGCCTTTAACGAGGTGGTTGCAGTCTAAGGGGGTTCGTTATAGATGGGGCCATCCGTTTTCACTTGCCTTTGAGGTGGACGGCTACAAGTATTCATTGTCCTCGGAGTCAGACATTCAGCGTGTGACTCGTGAGTTGTTGGGGGACTCCTCCACGAAGGATGGTGCAGAGAAGGAGAGGGGGTGGACGGTGCCCGCCCCAGACCTTCAGAATTTGTGGGACGGCGACGCGTTCGAGGGCACAGGAAATTCAGGAAGGTGACGCCACCATCTCCGAAGCAACCAGTGCCCTGACTTGGAAGGAGGGGGCTTCTGTGCTGTTGGTTTGAAGGGGAGTGATGGGGCCAACTGTTTGGTCTTGTGATGGTCATGCCTGCCTCCTATGGTATATGTTTTTTGAGGGGTCTTGGAGCCGTGGGAGGTGGTGGAAGCAGTTTATGGTGTTCGGGGCACGTTTTTCATTTCAGGGGAGGGGGCTCAAAATGTTGTGCTCATTCTAGGTGGAAGGCGCCCGGGTGGAGGCGGTCCTTGGTGCCTTGTAGCGCGGCGGTGGGATGTCGCAGTCTATCCAGGCGCTCTATGGTGGAGGGTTGGGGGGGGGAACGGGTGTTTGGTTGGTTTGGGATGCTTTGGGGGTGGTGGGGGGGTGAGGGTGTTTCTTACGGGAGTTTGAGGGGGTGTTCAGAGGTGGTGTGGCTTCCGGACTGCAGGGGGTATTTACGTTCTTTTCTGGTGCGGGGAGGCTGGGGGTGGGGACATTCAAGTTCGGCTCCCTAGAGGGGCGGGAGGATTTCTATGGCCCTTTAGATGGATGATTCTATACAGAGGTTTCTGGTGGGGTCCCTGGATGTGCGAGGACTAAATTCTCCTACAAAAAGGTCGTGGGTGTCAAGGGAACTCTCTAGGCTTAAATTGCATTTTCTGTTTGTGCATGAAACCCACTGAGTTAAGGGGATTGAACCGACTTTCCGATCCAAGGCTATTCAATATATGTTTCAGTCCCCCTACCTAACGAAGTAGCGCGGGGTGGCCCTCTTGGTTTCTCCCAACGCCCTCTTTGTCCCCAAGGCCCACAGAACGGACCTGGAAGGGCACTATATTATGGTTAAGGGCTCAGTGAGAGGCAGGCTAAATTGGGTAGGATTGTAATAAACTTTTAAAATCAGGACATACACAAACCTGTTCTCTGGGTTTCAGAAAAATGTTCCTGTTGATTCAAGATCTCCTTCCCTTCTAAATGCAATGGAAGAAAGATTTTGTAAATTCAAGTTCGATAGCTCAATGTTGGGTAACAATACCGGCAGCGTCTTGAACAAATAAGGCAATTTTAGCAGCACATTCATCTTAAGAATGGTTATTCTGCCCATCCAAGATGTGGCCAGGGTTCTCCATCATCTTGCATCTTGCTGGATGGGTTCATAAAGTTCCCTTTGCGCATCTAAATGGGACTAGTGCCTCAATACGTCTCTGCGTTGAGGCAGAAAGATTCAGATTTAAGTGTTCAGACTTCGTCATGTTGACCGTAAAGCCTGAGATGTCAGTGAAGGCGTGATTCTCCTCTGCTACTATTGGGAGCAATGTCTCTGGGGTCATGATAGATAACAGTATGTCATCCACAAACAAGAAGATGTTGTGCACGCCCATGCACCAGCATATCCCCCTTACATTGCATTCTGTCTAATGTAAAAGGCGAATTGCACCATGATCATAGCAAAGAGAAGCGTTGGGGGAGGACAACCTTGTTTGGTGCCCCTACATACAGTATTGAAAATAATCTGAGAGTCGTTAACACCCGCTCGGACCCTTAGCATATTGTAGCCACAACCGACCACGTCAAACAGAGCTTATCATCTTAAAGGTGTCTAAGGAGGTGAAGACACTTGGCTTCTACCTGGACTCCTCTCTTTCCTTCGATAAACATGTGAAATCCATGGCTTCCGCCACAGCCTACACCTGTAAACTCATTAGAGAAGGCAAACACTTTCTCTCTGATAACAACTGCATCATTTTAGCTAGAGCCTCGATTCTGTCTAGGCCCGACTATTGTAATTCCCTATACATCAGTGCTAACAAGTCCATCATCCACAGAATTCAAATCTTACAAAACAATGCATCGAGAGCAGCTCTAGGCGCACCTAAAAGATCGCATATATCTAGGATTAGGCGCCAAAACAACTGGCTGTCCACCCAAAAGAAAATCCACCTAAAAGTTGCATCCCTTGTTCACAAAGCTTTGAACAATGCCGCACCTAGCTACCTCACAGACAAATTCCTAAAGAGAAGTTCCACCCGACCGGCAAGAGCCTCCAATGCCAATAGCCTTATTATACCAAGATTCAGACTGGATAAGGCTGGGGGATGTAGCTTCCAAGTCTGTGCCGCCCAACTCTGGAACTCACTGCCACACCCACTACGTGAAGAGCAGCCGTTCCTGAAATTCATATTCAACTACATCAAGCTGCTGAAGTCTACCGATGACTAGCTGCTATACAGTTCCTAAAATTACCCAAACGTCCCTATGTATATACATATTTACTTACTAATATGCAGCCTTTCTGCACACTCCCCCCAACCTGGCAAGCGATCTGATATTTTGATAGTGCTTGTATATACTCTGTCATGCTTGTAATCTGTAACTGTATATATTCTGCTTCAATTGTAATCTGTAATCTGCCACTGACTATATGCTGTACATTGCCTGTATTTACTTTGTTTCGGTTGTGTAATCAGTGACCTGTAACCACAAGCTTTGCATATCCTGTACTGTTGCGCCCGGTTACCATAGGGTTTGGTGCGCATTATAAGTGAATAAAACAAACAAACAAAAAGGCATTCTCCATGTCTAAGATGAAAATCAGAGTCCTGTGTTTGAACATTTCAACATTATCGGTTATGTGCATCAGCCATTTTGTGTGGTCTGTGGCACTCCATGTCTGAGTTCTTTCTGCTGTGTGTCCACAGCCTTCAGGGATCTTCAGATAGTCCACCATTGGCGGCCGTGTGTGGATCCACTGGCTCTCCAACTCCCCTTTTCTCCCCTCCTTCATTTCTGCAGGGGTGGTTTTGACCACTGCCAGACCCTTTGCAGCTGATGTTATGTTCACAATTCTGTCAGAACTCCAGAGTTGTAGGCGCCAAAAGAACAGGTCCAGCAATATCTTTTATTTCTGGATGGAAGAATCTCAGTCACCACCATCAGACCTCTTCTGTCGTACAAAGGTGGCCAGGGTGATATCATTAAAGAGTTCTATCAAACTGTCCAAAAAGTCAATATTCTGCTCCTTGCTGATGCCAGAATGCTTTCTTTTGTTGTGAAACTGTGGAGCTTCACTGTAACATCTCTCAGTGACATGTCTCAATCTCTCCGCTTGGGACCAACTAGACGATCTCTATCAATGTTGTAGGCCATATTAGGAGTATACTGAGAATATATGCCAACATAGTCCAGGGGCGTGCTTTCGTGTTGGACCCCTCTGTGAAGGTTCTTTTAGGAACCTAAACCTCTTCCAGGGAGCTGTTTCCAAGGCCTTGACACTTATGCTGGTGTTGCTCAACTGATTTCATCAGGGATTCCAGTTCTGTGGGAGACTCATCGATTTGCTTGTGCATCAACATTTATCCACCTCAAGAGTCACCAAATGCTCTAGATCCAAGCAACTTAAAATACTTAGCATTCTCCAGGATCAACATCAGGAGATCAGCTTTTAGTGTGACGATTTCTTCCTTGAGAAAACGACTCAGATCGTCTTTGAACCCCTTTATAGAAGCATCCAGTTTATGTTAAGTAAGCAATTTAGCTTTGGATTCCCTTCACGATCAGACTTATGTGGCTCGGTTCCTGTCTCAACGACACCACAGAGCCCCGGTAGGCTGTGCATCGGTCCCTCTTGGAATTGGAGCAGCACCCAAAGCGTTTGAATGTTATTACCACTTGCCATCCTATTTTATCTTCCACCCATCCACTCCATCTACTTCTTCGCAGGTAAAGGTTGTGGTCATCACAAAATAGCTCTCCTCCTGCTCCCTGAATGAATCACTGACCACTCAACAGACGCGGTCCGTTGTCTTTGCCAGCTCCAGCAGAAGACCATGGCAGAATAGGCATGCAAAAAGGAGGCACTACCTGCACCAATCGCTGCAGGCTATTTTTTTTAAACAAATGTTTTGGGAGCCCTCCATGCTTTCACATCAAGCTCCAACATCCCTCTTCTGTACCTGTAAAGGTGTTAGGTCAATGTTGAGGGTGGGCTTAGACCAGTGGGAGTTAAACTGTTGTTAAGGTCAGTTGGTAAAGCATTTCACCCTCTGAAACTAGAACAAAGTTTGTGAGCAGCAAATGTGGAGTGTCATCAAATGCCGTATAAGGGGAGCTTGGGGGAAGAGCTAAGCTGCCCGGACACAGTAGGTGCAGTAATGCAGATTTGGAATTCTAACTGGGGTAGAGACCCCAGTGCTGGAGCAGAGGAGAGCACACTGTGTTTCCATGACAAGGATCAGACAATGCCAGGATCTCTGATGCGGCAGGAGGCACAGCTGGGGGAGCGCCCATCTGGTCTCCACCGAAAGCCACCTGTGTGGGGAGCTTCTCCGTGTAGTTCTCCACCCTGGCGCCTCGCATGCATTATTTAGGTCCAAGCTTGAGTTGTGCTCAGACAAGTGTATAGTTGTAAGCGGGCAGGGGTTCACAACAGAGGGTGGGGGACATGTGTTGCGTGCATGATGGCTGAAGAAGACATCAGCTTTGAGTAAAAACATTGTACAGAAAAGGGCCACCGACCCCCCTGCATCCATTTCCTTTGTACCCGATTTCCTATCGGGGGGCTGGGGGAGCTCCAGCATTGTAGCCCTGCTCGTCCTGCGATGACCCGAGCTATGACTCGCGGAATGCGCAAGCCCATGAGTGCAGGGGCAGCACAGCAAAGGATTAAAAGCAGGAGAATTATCAATCCACAGTGAGTGATTCAAGATCCAGAAGCCAGAAAAGAAAGGGCAAATCACACATACAGTGAGCACTCAGGAGTGATACTCCAGGACCCCAGAATGCATGCTAGTCAATATCTAATGCCAATTCGGAGACAGGGAGTTTAGTTTCCTCGATGGCAGATGCAGCGAGATGGAAGGATTATTGAAAGATGGTTGATATTTCTGGGCTGGAACGCCACACAGTCAGCGGCGGACAAACCCCTTCATATCATTTTCCTTTTACCATGCATACAAGTACTGGAGGCAGCATGTCTAGGCACCACAATGGACGTTACGTGAACCCTAATGACGTGTGTCAGTGACTCAGTGGATACATGCATTCACCGCAGGCAGGCTTTTAAGTGAGAATCGACATGGAGGGGCATTGTGGGAAGGGAGTGTGGCCATATTATGCATGGTGAGACCTAAAAGAGGGGCAGGTGGCTTAGGCAAGGGCCATGTGTCCCAAACAAACAATACATCATGAGGCTCTGGGCCGCCCCAGCGGGTCCTGTTTGCATCTAGCCTGCATAATGACTGCCAATGAAGCTCCCTCTTTCTGTGAATACATCCTTTCCTTCCAGACTCAAGACAGACACATTTCAATCAGCGAGTACAGCCCTTTCATTTGGTACAGACATGGCCAAGACCTAATGTGCTTGAAGATCTTTCTGGAAAGTTTCAGCTCCGCTGTTTCCTGCCTGTCCCATGATAATCTGTAACTACTAACCAGCGTCAGGCAAGGGCTAATAGTGGGCTCTCATTCCCTAGGGAGGCACCAGCCTTCTCTATCCAAAAGCTGTGTCACTTTAAATGTTCTTATGGTGATGGTGACCAAATAACCACCTCAAGGTGTGATCTTCCCCCTGATATGTTTTACTTGCTTTCATCTCTTTGGGGGGAGGCAGGGAGCAGGCTTGGGGAATAATCAAGCTCGAAGTGGGGCCTATATTATGGTTTCTGCACCATGAAACCAGATAAATCACTCGCTGGAGTTTGCATCGGAAGCATCTCCATTATAATCCGTGCACCACACAGCTGCTGGGGGGGTGGGGTAGATGGCCACCAGGAGGCCCCATGCATCTTCAGCCACCACAGAATTAAACCCATGAGGGCATCCTTGAGAAAGTGGAGGAGGACAAATAGCATCAATGTTAGCTACTTGGTACTTTGCATAAAATCAAAGAGCATTTTGGGAACATGAGAACAAACACAATTTTTTATATATTACATATCTGTGACAGTGATTCAAGTCTGGAACCCGTCTGAGCGCATAATGCACACTGGCCTTCCTGCTTATTTCATTTATGATAGCACCCTAACAGTACATTGACAGCATACTACGAGATATATATACTCATTTGGAGCATTTAAACCTCAGAGAATCAGGTGCTGTAAACTCATTAGAGAAGGCAAACACTTTCTCTCTGATAACAACTGCATCATCTTAGCTAGAGCCTCGATTCTGTCTAGGCCCGACTATTGTAATTCCCTATACATCAGTGCTAACAAGTCCATCATCCACAGAATGGCTGGGCCCAGAGACGTAAGCTACACCTAACGGATGACGCCCAATGAGGTTGAAGCATGTTTGGGGTATTTGTGGTCTTGTGCAGAAAGGATGTGATCAAGCAGTTCGGGTTGGACTGCCCCTTTAGCGTGGGACCAAGCCTGATTTACACATGGTCTTTCCACTTTCTGTAATGGCTTGGCAGGCTGATGAATAATGGTCTGGAGGGCTTAATTCTGAACCTTCCACCCATCACCTATTTTCAGTAGTCAGTAGTGGCCCCCCACCTTGTGTTCAGCCCCAACAACATTTTGAGGATAGCTCCACCACCGTCTTGTACCAGCTGCATGTTAAATACAAAGTATGACTGCTTGGAAAGACAAAAAACAAACGTTGTTCTCACTTGATGTGAACTCCTTGAATGGCTCATGCCAGCTGCCCCTTATGACTCCAGGCTCTAAAGGGTGGGTGCACCTCCTATCCTGTGCTTATGTGCTTGCTTTCTGAAATTCGGATCCCGATATAGAAGCTTGCTGTGCCCACCGCAGACTCCAGTAGCAACATTCTGAAGCTGGGTCTTGCCCCAGCTCTGTTCCCAGGAGCTGGTCACCAGTTTTCCAATATTCTTTAAATAAAATGCTGGCCTTCCTGCTCCTGTGTTACGTGTATCCAGTTGAGCGCTGCAGTGCATAGACGGACAATTATCTGTTTTCTTATGTAACCACTCGCATGTTAAGCCTTTTGCAGTGGGCTGATGTGGGCGATTACCAAAAGGTGAGAGAGGATTTTAAATATAGGTTTCATTAAAGCAGAAATGAACTATGCACAGCCTTTGCCTGCAGTTAGGGAAGTCATTTGGTGGTGTTGCTAGGGGAAAAAACATTTTTAAAAAAACAGAAGCTCCTAGATTTCGGTTACCCTGTTACAAGTACTACATTATTTATGTTTTACATATAGGCCCCACGTCGAATCTGGAAAAAGACATTACCCAAATGTGTGATTATGGACAACTTCCTGTGATGTCACTTGGGGGTGGGGTAAAATGACATCACTTCCTGTGATATCATCAGAGGTCAAGGGTCGTGTGATGTCACTTCCACTACCCATGGCATTTTGTTAAAATTACATCCCTGCATCCGGCACTTCCATCGCACGATCATAGGGGGGGAACTCACTTTTTCCATTGCGACTATCCACTTAAGCCTTCCGCCGATTCCTCCAGAATGCCGGGCCATCGCCCTCTGCGGTTTCCTCTCAATTTCTAGGCCATCATTTCAAGGCGGTCGAGCCTGGCTCCCCCTACAAGAAATTGCTATGCTACCCATCGGTTGAATACCTCTGTGGCCCAATGGATCCATCACCTCTCCTCTGACCCCAGGCCCTCTCCGTCTGTGACGGAGGGCCTCCCCAGAGAACCTAATGAGCAGCCCCTGCAGAGGCTTGGAGGACAGAAAAACTCTCAGACCTCAAGCCAGCCTATGTCTCCCACAGACCGATGATCCGAAGGGAATCTCAGATGCCAGCGCCATCTTGTGTCTGCAGTATGGGTCCCTTGGCCATGCCGCCACCTCAATCCTGGGCTCCTCAGCTGAAACATTCCGGCACCGTGGACCCCACTAGAACCCCCTGGCAAATCAATCTCCAGAAAGGACCATCTGAACCGTAGCTCAGGCTCAGAAGGTCATCAGGTTAGGCTCAGAGTGAGAGCACAGAAATCACCTCTCGCTCTGCTACCATCTTGGACACATCCTAAGGATATAGTTGTTAATGCCATTTTGCCTTACCTGCCCAACAAACCAAGACTGAATCCCACTGCTCCATCCGGCTCTTGCCACCCGCGCACGGTAGGTCTCTGCTTTTGATTCTGCTTCTTGTGCTGCTGTGCAACTAAATCCACCTCAGACCACAGAAGCTCAGGCCTACAGTCACATTATGTGTCATGCTAACAATTGAAATCTAATTCAAGGAGCTCAGAGATCTACCCATTTCTTAACTACTGAATAATTCTAAAATTAACAAGTAAACAACCCTTGTACGTGAGCAATGTTCATGCAATTCGAAATCTAGTGGCTGGGGCTCTGGGATTTTTCTCTGCCAGGGTATACTTTTGGCTGTTTACATCTGGACTGGGGTTAGAAAGCTGTGGCATGGGAATCTGTGTCATAAAGAGGGACAGTTTTGAAATAGTAGATAATAGAAATTTCCCTTGGGGTATTTAATCATTTTGAATGTTCCCATAGATCCCAAAGTGATAGGGTTTTTATGGTGGGTGAGCAGCACTGAGTGAGAACAACATATTCGACACTTGTTGTCCAGCTTCAACTGCTTCGGCAGAGAGCGCTGTGCGTCGATGGCGTTGAATCGATGTTCCTCAAAGGCCTCCGTCGAGGATGATGTCATCGAAGGCATATATAGCACGCGCAGCGCACCTTGACCTCAGTTCTGTTTTTCGCCCTTTAGCAGCAGAGATACCCATAAAACACAGGAGTGACCGTACTCGGCCTTGATGGAACAGAAGCTGTAATCGCATGGGAAATTCTACTGAGGGGTAGGATGGGAGGGCGATGAGGAATATGTGGGAGTAACATCCAGTTGAAAGAACGTTACCAGGGGTAAGTAACTTGTTAATCGAATGGATTGTGACCTCCCACGTATTTCTCATCTCTGACAGACTCCCAAAGCAGTATTTGGTTTGGAGGAGGGAGTAGAATTATGATTCATACATTTTAATGGACAAAGTGAACGACTGCCTTGGCAAAAGTACCATTCTGACGAAGGGACGAATCAAGGCAATAATGCTTTGTGAATGTGTGGATGGAAGATCACGTTGCCGCTTCAGAAATGTTTCTAATTGGAACACCCCTTTGAAGGGCTGTAGGATGTAGCCATACCCTTGGTGGAATGGGCTCTTAAACCTTCAGGAGGGTATTTTCCTGCCAGCCTCGAACATTATGCGATTGCCAGAATTATCCATATGGATAAGGTCTGTTTAATAACTGCCTGACCCTGCATTTGTCCTGAATATCCATTGAAGAGTTGGTCATCAATTCGTAACTTAGACATTCTTGAAATGTAAAAGCTTAACGCGCTCTGGGGTTCTAACCTGTGTAGTCTTTCCTCCTCCCTGCCAGGATGAGGTGGGGTATAGAAAGAAGGTAGAACAATTGTCTGACCTAAATAAAAATCAGAAATGATTTTGGGAAAAAAGAAGGTTTCACCCTTAAAACAACCCTATCCTTGCGAACAATGGTAAAGGGTTGCTTTGATGAAAGTGCCCGCAACTCGCTCTCTCTACAGGCTGATGTCAGGGCTACTAATAGAATGGTTTTAAAGGTTAATAACCTTAAAAGACATGTGTGTAGAGGTTCAAAGGGTGCACACAGTAGGGATTTTAGAACCAGATTAAGGTCCCAAACCAGAACATGGAAAGGAGATTCGAGGGAACACATTAGTGATCCCCTTTAGAAATTGTGTCACCAGTGGAATTTTGAAATAGGAACATTCCTCTGACGAGCGCTTAAAAATGGACAGCGCCGCCAAGTAGCCTTGAATGGTACCAATCTGGAGCCCCAGATTAAGAATAGAAGAAAGGATAAAACATCTGGTGTTTTACATAGAAAAGGATCTACATTCTTTTCCTTGCACCATGTGCAGAATTTATTCCAACGGCTACGGTACAAAGATTTTGTTGCTTGTCTTCTGGCCAAAAGCGAAACCTCCATTACGTCATCAGGGAGGTCCTTATAGCTCAGCCTTTTAGAAACCAAGCGTGAAGGGTGAGTATCTCGACCCCTGGATGGAGCACCCTACACTCCTCTCGCGAGAAAAGGTCCTCTCTTTGTGAAAGATGCATCGGACGACAGATGGACATGTCCAGAAGGTCCGGGTACCATGTCCTCCTGGCCCAATCTGGGGAAATTAGGATTATGCTTTTCCTGAACCTTCTCAACCTCATGATCACACAAGGAATGACGGGGACTGGAGGAAACGCGTACAGGAGTAGAAACTCCCAGTCCACTACGAACGTGTCTCCTAGAGCTCCTCTTGGGGGAAATTCCCTGGAACAATATCTTTTGCATAACCGGTTGACCTCGGTCAAAAACAGGTCTACTTGAGGGGTTCCCCAAAGGGTGAAGATCTCTTGAAGGACTTCCAGAGCTAGTTCCCACTTGTGGGATACTGTGCTCTGCCTGCTCAAAGCGTCCACGGCTGTGTTCTCCTCTCCGGCTAGGTGAACGGCAGATAGGGAGATTCCTTCTTGAACTGCCCAGTACCAGAGCTGCATTGCCTCTCTACACAGTGGTAGTGACCGTACACCTCCTCTCTTGTTGAGGCAGTAAATAGCCACGGTGTTATGCATCATTATCAGGACATTCTTTCCCCGTACAGAGGCCAGGAAGGCCTTCAGCGCAAGTCTGATTGCCCTCAGCTGCAAAAGATTGATATGTAGTTTGGACTCCGATGGAGACCAACGACCGCTGACTGTCAGATCGTTGGCATGGGCTCCCCACCCCGTGAGTGAGGCATCCATCACTACTGCAATCTCTGGCCATGGTTGCCAAAAAGGTTCTCCCATCAGAATATTGTCCTCGCAGGGCCACCACAGAAGATCCTGTGAGACCCTGGTTGGACTCTGAAGTCGGTCCAACATCTTTCCTGAGAACTGGGACCATTGAGCTCTAAGAGCCCATTGAAGGGATATCATTCTCAAACAGGCCTGGGGCACCCAAAAAATGCAGGATGCCATGAGGCCGAGAAACTGCAATAAATCGGTATCAGGTAATATTATCCCCATAAATAATGTTGCCATACATATAGTCGCCGGGAAACGGCATAGGTGACATTATTTATGGGGACAATATATGGGTAAATGGGAGCAAGTTTCCCGGGGGTGTACCACGCTCCCATTAAAAAAATATGGGTGTTGCTGGGGTGTCCCCCTCAAGTTCCATATGGTAATATCGCCGCAAAGAAACGGCGCCATTCTTGTATGGCGACATTTATGCAGGGATATTATCAAATGGAACCAATAAATCGAAGGCCGGCAGACTGTGGGCTTTCTGAAATTTGGTAACCATCTGAAGAATGTCTTGAGCCTCAACTCAGGTGGCGAGCTCTTTCCCCAAGGATGTTTCTAGTACCGCTCCGATGTACTGGAGCCTTTCAGAAGGTATCATATGGGACTTCTTGTAATTGAGGGAGAAGCCCAGATTGTGAAGAGAGTTGCAGGTGACGTTGAGATGATCCCAGGCTTGTTCGGGAGAACGCGCCCTGATCAGCCAATTGTCCAGGTAAGGGTAAACATGAATCCCCTCTCTACTGAGACTCGCTGCCACCACCACCACCATCAGTTTGGTGAAAACCCTTGCGCGGAGGTTAGCCCGAATGGCACAACACGATATTGATAATGAGAACTGCCAACTGCGAACCGCAGGTATTTTCTGTCAAGGATTGGCAAATGAAAATAAGCATCCTGAAGGTCCAATGACACCAACCAATTCTGGAGTTGGAGGGCCTGAATGATCTGAGAAAGTGTGACCATCTTGAACTTGTCCTTCCTGAGGAACTTGTTCAATTATCTTAAGTCCAAGATGGGTCTCAGTCCTCCGTCCTTCTTGGGTATTAAAAAAATAAGAGTACCACCATCCCTTGTTCCTCTCTGCTACAGGCACTGGTTCTATAGCACCTTTCTCTAGTGGGTTTAAAATGTCATGCACAAGGAGCGGATCCCTCATACAGTGGTTCTCCGGTGGATTGTTCCAAGGTCTCCTTATGAAAGGAAGGCAGTAACCGTGGGCTACTGTTTCTAGAGCCCAAGCATCCGAAGTAATGAATCGCCATTCTTCCAGATGCTTAGACAGTCTGCCCCCCACTGGTGAAATGTGACTCAAGACCTCAGAGTGGTTTTGAGGCGGCTGATGCAGTGGCCGATTGTAAGGAGGCTGCTGCTTGATCTGGCTTTGCACCTCTACCTCGTCCACCACAAGGAAATGTTCCCTGGCCTCTTTGACTGGCCATTCCTGTCGCCCTTCCAAGTGAGGAGTAGTAGCGAAAAGATCTACCCCTCCAAGGTTGCCCACTAGGACGAAAAGACTGAGGTTGCCTAATAGAGGCGCCTAAATATTTGGCTGCTGCCTTTGACATCTGCAGCTTCTCAAGGCTCTCGTCAGCCTTGTTGCCAAAAAGGTGAGACCCATCAAAAGGCAGGTTGAGAAGTCTAGATTGCACATCAGGTGCAAAACCTGACTTTCTCAACCATGCAAATCTGCGCATAACGGTGCTGGTAGCCATGGTTCTGCTGATACTAGCCGCATAATCCAAACCTGATTGAAGAGACTCGCATATGGCATCTTTGCCGTCTGTAATTTATTTTTTTATTTCTTTGCATTTATAAAGCGCACTTGCAGCCCAAGGGCATCAAGGCGCTGTTGCATGAAAGTAACTTAGTTACAGGTTACAACATTGCTACTGGTTACATGAGGCGTAGCAGGTTTGGAGAACGTTACATGGGCGGCATAGTATAATTAGGGTTTCCTGTTTAGGGGTTTGTTTATTTATTTTTTTACTTCGGGGGGTGTTTTTCCTGTCTTTTCAAACAATGTCACAATCTATGTTTATCTGTGTTTTCCTGTTCGCCCATTTAAAAAAGCACACAACTGTTTTTTCCAGCGTAAAGACCAAATTTATTTTGCATTGTTTAATTGCATGCATAGGTAGGGTAATATTTCTCACCGCAAGATGTTATAACCACTTCATGTTACTCCAGTAATCTCTAGCATTTCTACAAGTCAAGGCAGTTGGCGGCACTGGGTTCGTTGCAGCACCTCACCAATGATATTTAAAATATTTGCTAACACCTTTGACTGAGGCTGCTGACGAGTCAAATCGCAAAAAAACCTTGAACACTCCAGTTCGCAGTAACGTTTGCTCAACGTTTGCACAGCGCACATGTTTCCTCATCTCCAATTCGTGCACAATGCAGGAAATGGGATACATTTACTAAGGCAATCGGTGGCGTATTTAGGCTTTTTGCTGCCCTGTGCCCAAACAAGTGCACCAGAGAATGCCAGTCTTGAAGTCGGGCATTTTTCATTTAGTGGGAACTGTGGCGAGAAATGGGAGTAGAGGTTCAATGTTTCTTGTTTTGTTTAAGGTCGGGTAGAACTAGAACGATGGTGCCACCAGCACGAAGACCATCATTGCAATATTTCCCTGCTACATACATGATGCATATTTCAAAACAAGTTCTTTTGAATGTGATCTTATCTATTCTGCATTTCACTGCAAAGCTTGAAACAAATACCTGCTCTGCTTTCAGGCATCCGTCGAAAACGAAATGTTAATCGGCAGCAAGGTCGCAGCCACACTATTACATAGGCTATGTATGTCTATACCGTGTCACATGCCACCAGGTGCACCAACATTAAACACATTTCTGAACACGCATGTTTAGGCCATGGGCCTATTGCCCATCTTGCAAACATCCACGGGTGACTTTTCTAAAGAAATCGAAGTAGTCGACCATGCTGGATCCTCAATGGAGCCACGCCCTTTTATCAGTGCAGGCACAAGAATGCAGTGCAGTACTTTGCTCAAAACAACAGATCCCTTGTTTCACTGGAAAATAACTTTCAGTTGATGACGGAGCGACAGACACGCGCACAGAAGAATAAAGGCGGATATCAAATGATTACAGCTCAGATCCAATAAAACAGCTCTTCTCCACTGAATGCACGAAGAATTCTTTTGTTTCCATTCTTTCATTTTCAGAGGAAAGAAATCGCATGGGACTGTATGTCAGATCGTGAAAGGAAAAGGTGTTTGCGTTCTTCTCCGTTTGTCACTGAAGAGTTAATAGTGCCCAATGTAAGACCCCAACACAAAACAGCATAGCTCACTTAAAAAACAAAAAGGGGCCTGTTAATATGCGTGTTGAGCAGCCTCTTGTGGGTTTGTATGAACTGATGTAGAGCATAAACAATATTTAAAATATTAAAAAGAAATGGAAAGAAGTTTTGTTTTGTTGGTCGATGTCCATTTTCCGACTAGGCAGTCAATTCCACCTTCTGCCACAAGGAGGCAATGGTGGATAATCATTTGACACTTCATAGCAATGTCAGCGGTACACCCCTTTTTGGCGCTGCCGTTTCAGCACAGGCCGGTTTGGCGCGACCGCTTCGGCAGGGCGGGCAGTTTGGTGCAGCCATCTGGGCGCAGAAGCCTTTCTGGCACCTTCGATTTGGCGCAAGGGACGTTTGGACGTGGCTGACATTGCAGCCATGTCTAAACGCCCTCACGCCAAATGCAAATGGATACTTGCAGATGAGCTTCAGCTCTACAGGTAGCTACAGTGATGGATGACTAACTAATGAGATGATACATTGTAATAATACTGTCAAGGATACTGTCATTAAAAATCATTGACAATCAAAATCAATCACATTGATTGTAATATGTTATGTTAAAGGTATTTATATAGCGCACCATCACCAACGGAATTGGTCCCCAGGCTCTCTGGCAGATCTACAGACAGGAAGGAGGGCGGGTAAGGTTAGTTGGGAGGAGGTGAGTGGGAGAAGTGGTGTGCTGTTGACAGCTTCAGCTCGGTATACACCGAGTGCTGGGCTTTGGTGCAAGTATTGGATCGGGCGAGACCTTGTGTGCTGTGGGTGCAGTTTCTGTGTTTTTGCTGTTGTGTGGTAAAGTGCATGCGGATTGCTGGGAGAGAAATGGTTGTGTGACTTTTGTGTGGGTTAAGTATGCAGAAAGTCGAGGGTTGGGTTAGTGGGGTCTGTATTCTGTTGCCAGGTTTGTTGTCAGGTACTTTTGGTTCAGTTCGGGCTGTATCCCTGTGGGTGGGGTTGTTGCTGGTTCCTTATGGGCCGTCTCGCTGTGGTGGTGCTGCACTGATCCAGCTTTATCATAGTGAGTATTGTAGGGAGTACCTACCATCTCCTACAATGGAGTGATAGGTGTGTTTGAACTATTCCTTCGGGTGTAATGTATGTCATTTTTATTTTTCACAATATTGCATTCTGGTGGTGAAATATGTAACTTGTGCACATTGAGATAACACTACGAGTTTGGCCTTGCAGTTCAATTCTCCGCCCCCCAGTCTTACAGGCCATGGTTTGTGACTGGGCTAAAGCTTTCATTTTTTTTAATGTGCAAAACATTCCATTATTTTTATTTTAAGGAGAATTTTTTTTTTAAATAGATTTAGCTCAGCCACAAACCATGGCCTGTAAGACTGTGGGGCGGGGAACTTAACCACAAGGCCAAACTCGCACTGTTATTTAAATGTGCACAAGCTACATATTTCACCACCATAATGCAATTTCGTAATAAAGAAAAATATTCTAGATATATATTTTTTTTTTAATGACAGTATCGAATTGTGGGGGGGGGAAGTATGCACACATATATATATTATATTTATGTCTATGCCTCCTCCTCAGCATACTACTCCAAATTGCTTAACAGAGCCAGACCCTTCTTATCTCAACATAACTGCCTTACCATTGCAAGGGCAATAATTGGATCAAGACTGGATTACTGCAATGCCCTCTTTGTAGGGACCTCTGGCAAAAATATCGCTAAACTGCAACTGGTACAAAACAATGCCCTTAGGGCCGCTACCGGTATTTCCAAAAGGGACCACATCTCGGAGGGGAGGAAGCAGGTTCATTGGCTTTGATTTAAAGAGAGAATTGTCTTTAAAACCCTTGCCCTTATCCATAAATGCCTCCATGACCTGGCACCCCACTACCTGGTCCAAAGAATAGCAAAGCCAACCTCATCTAGGCCTACTAGGATGGGTTACGCCAACAGGATCTCCATTCCTAAGACCAGTAGAGCTTGTGCAGGTGGTACCAGTTTCCCCGCTATGGCTGCTTCTCATTGGAACTCTTTACCCTCTCATATTGGGATGATACCCTTGCACATAGCCTTCCTCAAAGCAATCAAAACTGGGCTATTTGTTTGATTCTGTAGCCGGTACCTGCTCCCATACTTACAGCTCGCCTTTTTGGCCAGATGTTAGCGCCAGTGATGAAACTTACCTGATATTGCTTTGCATACTAATGTTGTAACTACCTTTGTATAAATTCATTCAACCACCTGTAAACCGTAACTAAGAATCTTAATGTTGGGCCGTCCTAAATGTAGCCCTGAACCAAACCTACTTACAATATCCTGTAACAGCGCCTCGATGCCTCTCGGCTGTAGCACGCTTTACAAATCCAAATAAATAAATATATAGAATGCGATTGACTTTTTGTTCCCTGCCATCTGGACGACATCCCTTTTGCTGAAAGATCTCTGCTGCGAAACCTTCCAGCGCCGAAATGGGAGCGCCCAAATGTCTTCTGCGCCGAATCGGTGGCGCCAAATCGGCCCGTGTCAAATTGTCCTGCTCCATAATGTCAGTTCCAACAGACAATGCTGAAGCAGAGCTGTGAGGACAGCTTATCAGCAACGCTTCGGTCTTGGAAACAAGACAACGCAGAATAGGGGTTTGAATCCCGCACCTCACACTTTGCAATTAGAACCAGGGTTTATCGGAGTCCCCCAAAGAATATAATAATGTAAGCGGGGGCAAATATCGGATTCTTCCGTTTTTCCCCGAATTACGGAAATCCTAAATATAATATCCAAGAAGCCATCTCTTTCATCCCCTTTGGGAATGTGCTCTACCGCCATGGAAATATAATCCCATAAAGTGAACGTAAACTTTGCTAGGGCACAAGTGGAGTTGGCAGATTTTAATGCCATGCTCCCTGCAGAGAATACCTTCCTTGCCCATCCATCTATGCATTTGTCGTCCCTATCAGGAGGGATGGTAGGGTATGCCACATGTTTGAAAGTAGCAGTAGTTGCCTGCACCACCAACTACCTGATTGGACTCCTGAGTCTCCGCGCTCCTAGCCACCCTTTTCTGCAATGCCATATGGAAAGGCAAAATGGAATCAGATCGTGGACCTTTGTCAAGAATGCCAGTGAGGTCGCCCTGCTCATATGGTAATGGAGGTCTACTCCATCCCATGTATTCCACCACCTTTGACATAAGCTGCTTGTAGGATGCATCCACATGTTCCCCAGCCTCTGGCTTCCCAAATTAAAGTTCGGGCGAGACATCTACCCCACTTGCCGTTTGCAAGTTGCCATAAAGGTCCTTAATTCTCGATTCTTCAGAAATGAAACTCTCTGGTACATTGGGTGTAAAAAATTGAAGAGATTTTAAGAAATCCTTTTTCGGTAGTGCAGCATAGATTCTGTCTGGTTTTGGTATAATTGGCATCAATGCCATAGAAGTTGTCAATGTTTTTTTTATCAATGCCGTTTTAGGAGGGGAGCTCGGCATTGATGGCACAGCTGGCAAAGGTGGTGCAGCTGGCGCCGAAGGCTTCGGCATCGAGGTCATGGGTTTGGCGGGCGTCGGTGGCATTGAAGGTGTCGATGGCGTCGATGACCTCGACCTCAACTTTTCCTTGTGTCTCGAATGATCCTTCGATGAAACATTTGGTCGAGTACTCAAAGGCTCACAATGTGGATCAGGCCCTTTTCCCGGGCTCGAGGGCACGCAGGACCTAGGACAAGATGTTTCTTTTCCGGCTTCTTTCGAAGACTCGGTATGAACATGGCTTTTTTGTTTTTCAAAAATCTTTAGCATTTCGACCCTCAAGACTTCCCACTCAGCTGGAGTGGACTTCTTAGTTGGGCAAGCAATTCTTTCGGAGGAAGCGTCCGATGACAAAGTCGACCTACAGTGCCTTCTCTTTGATTTCTTCGAGGATGAAGAGGAGTGGTGTGAGCCACTCCTCAACCTAGACCGACTGACCTTCTTCCTCCGAGAGGTCACCTCTCGACTCGTCAGTCGAAGGTTTCACAGATCAGGTACGAGTTTTTTTTTTGTTTTTTTTTTCTTTCGGGATTTTGCCTACGTTCCGCTTCCCCTTCCGTTCCCTCAAATCTTTTCGAGTCATGGGGCCTCATTACAAGTCCAGCAGTAACCCTGCCGGTGGGTTGTAGCCGAACTTGCAATATTTATCGGCGCCTGGTTTGCCGGAATCAACAGGGGATTACGACCCCGGCATTCCGAGAAGTCAGGTGCCAGTAAATGTTTATCCCATTCCCATTCGAGTCCCATAGGACTCAACGGGAATGGGGACCACGAAAGCACCGGCACCGTTAATAACAGTGCCGGTGCTTTCGTGAAAGTCTGCAGGCGGGTGTCGTTCTGCCCGCCATGTCTAACCCTGGCGGGCGGGATGGCACCCGCCCGCAGACTCGTCGTGTGCCGGTTCGGTAACAACAGTGCCATTAGGCTTACCGGCACCATTGTTACCGGACCGGTGCATTTGTAATGAGGCCCATGGACTGGCACTTCGAACAGTCAACAGTGTCATTGCCCGCTCCAAGGCACCACAAACAGATACGTTGCGGATCAGTGAGTGACATTTTTGACCCGCAATCCCGACACTTCTTGAAACCGGACTTCAGAGTCGTCGGTGTCGATGATGAAGCCATTATCGATAGATATTGTAACAAAGACGTCACAAGATGTGAGGTGCGCCGAATTTCCCTCAAACCCATCGTGGAAAACTGGAACTGAAGCCAACGGGCGCTGCACGTGCTATATATGCCTTCGATGACATCATCCTCGATGGAGGCCTTCGAGGGACATCGACTCGACGCCATCGATGCACAGCGCCCTCTGGAGGAAAATCTTTTCCAAAGCAGCTGAAGCTGGACAACAAGTGTCAAAGATGAAGAATACGTGGGAGGACACAATCCATTCGAAGAAACATTTGCATCCTCTATTGTACACCCAGGTGATGTGCCATGCAAATGAGAGAACAAGTGACTTGTCTGGAAACGGATGCCATGGGAGTATGGCATTTGTAGATGTCTCCCTATTGTGCTAACCAGCTTTGTGGCCTGAATCTGCACCAGTTTAGTGACTGCATGGGTGACTGAGTCCCCAGCACCACTTCCCACTGACCATTAAGTCAATCATAGTACTCTTTTGTCTATCTGTTGACCACCAAAACGCAGCACTGTTGAGTGCTCCATCCCACCTAAAAGAAAAGCCTCATGCTTTTATTTTAGATTGCGCAATTGAGTTGGAGTGGTACTGGCCATCTTCTATTAGGAACATAGGGTTTGTTTCTATTGATAGTTATGTGAATATGACCGACCCTACATACAGATTCGTATAAGACAAACTTGTAAAGTGTCTACTTTTGTTCATAAGCCCATATATTGTCCAAAAGGCTTTACAAGATCATGTGTCATTTTTCTTTTAGGGAAGTCCAACACAGGAACTATTAAGATGTTACAACACCCCTAAAACAACGTATTAAATGCTCGAGTTCTAATCACAGAGTTGTGTGGCATTATACAGTTGACCCTGAAAAGGATTAAGAATTGGTGCTTGCTGGAGTCTGCAAGTTTTGATGAAATTCAATTAAGAAACCAAATTCTGTTCTGGATCAAGAACTGCTGATTTGCTTAAACCCAAGAAGACACCAATCCAGGGAATGACACGACCTCAGTATTTAGTAATGGCAAGTTTCAGAGAACTATAAAGCATCTTGTCCCTGAATCCAGACCTTGAAGCATCTGTGCAGGTCAGATTCAGCATCCACAAAGGCCATGTAACACGATGCCTTCAAGCAATAGTCCAATACAGGACTGTGATTCGCTCATGCGAGGGGTGCAGTCTGGGCCATTACTTAATCACTTTGTTGAGTGGGAATTTTGTCCTTGCATTTTCTGTATTTTGGGTGTGCCTGCACCCAGGCGGCCTTCATCTTTGGTGCACCAGAGTTTGGAATGTATGGTCTGTGTTTAAATGTCCTCATACTATGTGCAATATTTGCTGAGCTTGGTACTGAACCATATGCTGCTGATGTAGGTAGTGAATCGGGATTGGTGTTAAAGACCAGACACCTTCCTGCCAGACACTCGGAGGTGTCAGGAGAATAATTCTCTCTTAATACATTTCACAAGATCTAGGCATCCGTTTTTTGGACTGTGATATTTATTGTGTTCCGACCTCAGGGCTCATTATCAAGGCAGGAATTTTTTATTTGTGGATCGATATGTAGTCTTCATTCTGGAGCATGTGGCCCTTGCAACGGTCGGTTGCACTTGGACACTGTACCAAGTGCGACCGACTGTCTCAGCCCGCTCCAGAATTCGCCAGGTATTAACCTGTACTGTGGATTATTACCTACCCAATGCTATTACATGGGCCCAACGCTCCTGAATGAAGACTGCATATCAAGCCTCAAATTAAAAATTCCTGTCTTGATAATGACCCCTGAGGTCAAAACACGTGCAGCAAAATCACAATAAATATCACAGTCCAAAAAACGGATGCCTAGATCTTGTGAAATGTATTAAAGAGAACTATTCTCCTGACACCTTTGAGGGTCTGGCGCGAAAGTGTCTGGTCTTAAACAGCAATCCCGATTTCCTAACCAGAAACAGTGGGGCACTGTTTCTCTTAGACGTAGTACACACGCAGCAGGACACGAAGACATCTCACCTGGAAGTGCGGCAGTCCCACAGTTCTACTACTCCCACCCGCCAGGCTAATGGTGGTGGTGTTTAGAGTTAAAAAGCTGTGCTTCACAGTTTGGTTGTGCTTCGATTCAATACTGTTCTGAATCCCGTTGCTGCTACAAGATGCTTCTTTGCTTTGCTTCAGGGTTTGTTCCTGCAGCTTAACCGCAGTCTTGCCCAATAGCTAAGGTGCTTCTTTAGCTGGTAATTACCTTCGCTGCAGACAGAATGCGTGATGATTTGTGAGAAAATTCATTGCTGTTGCTAAGGCTCTGTGTATTTCTTTCCACCGTGGACCAAGACACTTTTGTGCCAGTGTTATTTTGCTTAGTTAATCACACTGTAAAGATATAATGATACCCAGTGTTTAATGTGGAATATTGTTTCTACACATTTTTCAGCATAGAAAAATAATTGCAAACAAATTCACTTGCAATATATATATATATATATATATATCAGTGAAAAAATGTTGTTAAAAGGGACGTTATGGTTAAATTGCACTACTAAAAACCTATCGAATTCAGTGAAAAAACGTTGTGCACGGCACGTTATGGTTCGGTTGCCCTAAGAAAAACCTAGCACATTCAGTGCAAACACTTTGTTAAAGGGATGTTATACTTACTTTGCACTACCAACTACCTATGCATATTATGGGTACACGTAAAACACAAGAAACCCAGAAATTCAACTGTTATGGTAAGCCAAGCAACCATAACTCACGCCACCAGTGTGCTCTGCATGTAGGTACATGTATTTGGAACAGGGTATAGTAGTTTATTTGGTGCAGGGGTTAATCATGTTGCTGATTTAGTGAATTTAAAAATAGTGAAATAGTAAAAATGAAAATAAGTATTCACGGAAAAAAAATCGAAGGTGAAAACATGCAAACAATATACGACATGAGCATTGTTAACTAAAATTACAATACGCTCCTATCAGAGCAGGTTTTAATTTAAAATGATATATACATCATCAAACATGAAGCAGTGGCAAGAGAGGGTGGGCCAGGGAGTTTTGGCAGGGCGTTCTTAAGGCTTACCACAGTTTCAGTCTCTCAGCAGAGGTGTTTGATCCCGCACACCAACCTCAAAAAGTTCACAATAGCCATACAGCAGTCCATATAAAACAAACGTTCATAAACAAACTCAGTGCCTTGTGTGGATCTAAAACCCTTTTGATTTATTATTAATATCATATGACAAATTCAAGAAAAGGTCACTAGAAAGTGTCTATGCCATATCTTTGGCCACTTGCTTATAGGCAAAGGTGTTGCTGGAGGGAGGAGAGGCTGAGGGGGTTATAGCCCCGGGTCTTTTGGTTGTAGCCCCGGATAGAAGCTCAGGGGCTACAACTGAAAGGCTAGCTAGCCCCGAGTCCAGACAGTCCTGACATTAGCTTAGCCCCGGATCTCTTCCAGACTTAGCAACACCCCTGCTATAGCTGACTTGCTTATAGCAGGAGGCGGTTTCTTTTCTAATACCTTTAGCCAGGATTTCGGACTTCAATAGTAGAGACTAGCCACAACCTAAATTTCATGAATTCCTATTAAGATTCTGCACAGGGAGCCGCCAGGGGACGCTGAGATGTGCTGAAGGATCTCGGCCGGTCTCCGTCTCAGGGCGCCAAATATGTCAAAATCGATCCCCCCAGCACCGATGAAGTTGGATTTGGACCCCCCCCATGTGGCAGGCTAAACTTTTGGTGCAAGTGCGGAGTGCGGTCCCGGAGTCTTGCGGCGCCGGGAGGCCGGAGTTGGACTGCAGCTGTGTCCGAAGCAGGCAAAGCGTGTTCTGCTTCTCAGTGGGCAGGCCGCGCTGAGGAGGGCTGGACTGCGGTGGGGAGGAGCGGTAGCCTGCCCCACGTCCCTGCTGCCTGCTCTGCTGGCATCTAGCCGAGAGTTTATCGCTGGCAGGGTGTCTGTGGTCTGGACTGTGGGACCAGGGCAGAGACGTTTGGAGCTGGTGCTGCCTCCCCTCCCCAGGGGTCCAAGTGCGGAGAGCAGTGGAGGCAGCTGCCGAGCCGGCGGGAGAGCCCCGGCGGAGCGGGCCCCCCTGTGCAGGAGAGCTGCGGAGGTGCTGGTGAGGCGTGGGTCACAGGAGAGGGGCCATCCAGGAGAGCGAGTGGCTGACCTGGGAGACTCCCCGCATCCCAGCCAAAAGTGTGCCACTGGCGGTTTGTCCGAGGTCCGGACTGCGGGACCAGGACAGAGACGTTGGGGTATGGGGCTGCCCCCCCGCCCCGGGTTCCGAGCACGGCGGGCCCCTCTGTGCAGGAGAGCTGCAGAGGTCAAGGTTGGGCATGGAGTTCGCTCCGCCCACGGCACAGGAGAGGTGCCATCCAGGAGAGCGGGCGATAGGCCTGGGGGGACTCCCCTCGTCCCTGTTTTGTGCTATGTCAGAGAGGGTGAAGACCAATCGTGAGTACAGTCCGGGCTGGAGCAGAGAGCAGATTCAGAGCGAATCAGGTCAGCAAGCCCTTGGAGTCTGCTTAGTGTGCTGGTTGGCCACCGTAGGTGGAGACACAAAGTATTGGAGAGGGGTGAGGTGGATAACCCCCGTGCACCCTTTGGTTTGCGGGGTGGTCTACCCCCCTGGAGACTTTGTTGGTCTGGATTCTTGTCGGTCATCGGTGTGGGCATTCCTGGTGGGGGAACTCTAAGTTGAACGAACCCTCGCTTCGGGGGTGTGGAGTGTCCTGCTGCGGGTCTTTGGAGTATCTGAGTGAGCAGAGGGGGGTGGTCCCTCGGACTGGGCTGTGGGTCCCGATCTAGCTGCCCCTGGGGGTCTCCTGTTCTTCTGCTATGGGTGAATATCTCTCCTTTACCTAATGGACTGGGCGCAGGCCCTCCAAAAGTACCGGCGAGAGGGGGCGAAGACAGGGGAGGAAGGCACCATGCAGGCTGTGGTCCAGTCGGAGGGGCTGGATGCTCAATCAATGAGCCGCAACATGGCGGCCCTGTTGGAGGAGATAAGAGGCTTCAGGGCGGATATTGGCAAGCGGCTGGACTCCCTGGATAAAAAGGTTGATGCCGTTGAAGACTGTGTCCAGACCTTGGAGGCCAATCAATCTTCGGCAAACCTCTTTGAGACGCAGTTCGATATGAGGCTGGCAGAGCTGGAAAGGTGGGAGGAGAAGGTCAACCTCAAGCTGGACGATTTAGAAAATAGGGAACGGCTCTCCAATTTAAGGTTTTTTGGTATGCCGAAGCTGGAGGGGGAGACAAGGTCTGACATTGTGAGAGGGGTCAAGGTGATTATAAGTGGACTCTTTGATGGTGAAAATACTAGCGAACCCACAATTGATAGGGCTCATAGGGCAGGGGGGCGCACTGGTGGACCCCGCTCGGTCCTTGTGAAATTTCATTATTATGTGGAGAAAACTAAGATCCTGGACTTAGCCCGTATGAAAGGCCCTATCGATTGGAAGGGTGCTCAAATTATGATCTACCAAGATCTCTCGGCGCTCACCCTTTCTAGGTGTAGACTTTGCGGGCCTTTAACGAGGTGGTTGCAGTCTAAGGGGGTTCGTTATAGATGGGGCCATCCGTTTTCACTTGCCTTTGAGGTGGACGGCTACAAGTATTCATTGTCCTCGGAGTCAGACATTCAGCGTGTGACTCGTGAGTTGTTGGGGGACTCCTCCACGAAGGATGGTGCAGAGAAGGAGAGGGGGTGGACGGTGCCCGCCCCAGACCTTCAGAATTTGTGGGACGGCGACGCGTTCGAGGGCACAGGAAATTCAGGAAGGTGACGCCACCATCTCCGAAGCAACCAGTGCCCTGACTTGGAAGGAGGGGGCTTCTGTGCTGTTGGTTTGAAGGGGAGTGATGGGGCCAACTGTTTGGTCTTGTGATGGTCATGCCTGCCTCCTATGGTATATGTTTTTTGAGGGGTCTTGGAGCCGTGGGAGGTGGTGGAAGCAGTTTATGGTGTTCGGGGCACGTTTTTCATTTCAGGGGAGGGGGCTCAAAATGTTGTGCTCATTCTAGGTGGAAGGCGCCCGGGTGGAGGCGGTCCTTGGTGCCTTGTAGCGCGGCGGTGGGATGTCGCAGTCTATCCAGGCGCTCTATGGTGGAGGGTTGGGGGGGGGAACGGGTGTTTGGTTGGTTTGGGATGCTTTGGGGGTGGTGGGGGGGTGAGGGTGTTTCTTACGGGAGTTTGAGGGGGTGTTCAGAGGTGGTGTGGCTTCCGGACTGCAGGGGGTATTTACGTTCTTTTCTGGTGCGGGGAGGCTGGGGGTGGGGACATTCAAGTTCGGCTCCCTAGAGGGGCGGGAGGATTTCTATGGCCCTTTAGATGGATGATTCTATACAGAGGTTTCTGGTGGGGTCCCTGGATGTGCGAGGACTAAATTCTCCTACAAAAAGGTCGTGGGTGTCAAGGGAACTCTCTAGGCTTAAATTGCATTTTCTGTTTGTGCATGAAACCCACTGAGTTAAGGGGATTGAACCGACTTTCCGATCCAAGGCTATTCAATATATGTTTCAGTCCCCCTACCTAACGAAGTAGCGCGGGGTGGCCCTCTTGGTTTCTCCCAACGCCCTCTTTGTCCCCAAGGCCCACAGAACGGACCTGGAAGGGCACTATATTATGGTTAAGGGCTCAGTGAGAGGCAGGCTAAATTGGGTAGGATTGTAATAAACTTTTAAAATCAGGACATACACAAACCTGTTCTCTGGGTTTCAGAAAAATGTTCCTGTTGATTCAAGATCTCCTTCCCTTCTAAATGCAATGGAAGAAAGATTTTGTAAATTCAAGTTCGATAGCTCAATGTTGGGTAACAATACCGGCAGCGTCTTGAACAAATAAGGCAATTTTAGCAGCACATTCATCTTAAGAATGGTTATTCTGCCCATCCAAGATGTGGCCAGGGTTCTCCATCATCTTGCATCTTGCTGGATGGGTTCATAAAGTTCCCTTTGCGCATCAAAATGGGACTAGTGCCTCAATACGTCTCTGCGTTGAGGCAGAAAGATTCAGATTTAAGTGTTCAGACTTCGTCATGTTGACCGTAAAGCCTGAGATGTCAGTGAAGGCGTGATTCTCCTCTGCTACTATTGGGAGCAATGTCTCTGGGGTCATGATAGATAACAGTATGTCATCCACAAACAAGAAGATGTTGTGCACGCCCATGCACCAGCATATCCCCCTTACATTGCATTCTGTCTAATGTAAAAGGCGAATTGCACCATGATCATAGCAAAGAGAAGCGTTGGGGGAGGACAACCTTGTTTGGTGCCCCTACATACAGTATTGAAAATAATCTGAGAGTCGTTAACACCCGCTCGGACCCTTAGCATATTGTAGCCACAACCGACCACGTCAAACAGAGCTTATCATCTTAAAGGTGTCTAAGGAGGTGAAGACACTTGGCTTCTACCTGGACTCCTCTCTTTCCTTCGATAAACATGTGAAATCCATGGCTTCCGCCACAGCCTACACCTGTAAACTCATTAGAGAAGGCAAACACTTTCTCTCTGATAACAACTGCATCATTTTAGCTAGAGCCTCGATTCTGTCTAGGCCCGACTATTGTAATTCCCTATACATCAGTGCTAACAAGTCCATCATCCACAGAATTCAAATCTTACAAAACAATGCATCGAGAGCAGCTCTAGGCGCACCTAAAAGATCGCATATATCTAGGATTAGGCGCCAAAACAACTGGCTGTCCACCCAAAAGAAAATCCACCTAAAAGTTGCATCCCTTGTTCACAAAGCTTTGAACAATGCCGCACCTAGCTACCTCACAGACAAATTCCTAAAGAGAAGTTCCACCCGACCGGCAAGAGCCTCCAATGCCAATAGCCTTATTATACCAAGATTCAGACTGGATAAGGCTGGGGGATGTAGCTTCCAAGTCTGTGCCGCCCAACTCTGGAACTCACTGCCACACCCACTACGTGAAGAGCAGCCGTTCCTGAAATTCATATTCAACTACATCAAGCTGCTGAAGTCTACCGATGACTAGCTGCTATACAGTTCCTAAAATTACCCAAACGTCCCTATGTATATACATATTTACTTACTAATATGCAGCCTTTCTGCACACTCCCCCCAACCTGGCAAGCGATCTGATATTTTGATAGTGCTTGTATATACTCTGTCATGCTTGTAATCTGTAACTGTATATATTCTGCTTCAATTGTAATCTGTAATCTGCCACTGACTATATGCTGTACATTGCCTGTATTTACTTTGTTTCGGTTGTGTAATCAGTGACCTGTAACCACAAGCTTTGCATATCCTGTACTGTTGCGCCCGGTTACCATAGGGTTTGGTGCGCATTATAAGTGAATAAAACAAACAAACAAAAAGGCATTCTCCATGTCTAAGATGAAAATCAGAGTCCTGTGTTTGAACATTTCAACATTATCGGTTATGTGCATCAGCCATTTTGTGTGGTCTGTGGCACTCCATGTCTGAGTTCTTTCTGCTGTGTGTCCACAGCCTTCAGGGATCTTCAGATAGTCCACCATTGGCGGCCGTGTGTGGATCCACTGGCTCTCCAACTCCCCTTTTCTCCCCTCCTTCATTTCTGCAGGGGTGGTTTTGACCACTGCCAGACCCTTTGCAGCTGATGTTATGTTCACAATTCTGTCAGAACTCCAGAGTTGTAGGCGCCAAAAGAACAGGTCCAGCAATATCTTTTATTTCTGGATGGAAGAATCTCAGTCACCACCATCAGACCTCTTCTGTCGTACAAAGGTGGCCAGGGTGATATCATTAAAGAGTTCTATCAAACTGTCCAAAAAGTCAATATTCTGCTCCTTGCTGATGCCAGAATGCTTTCTTTTGTTGTGAAACTGTGGAGCTTCACTGTAACATCTCTCAGTGACATGTCTCAATCTCTCCGCTTGGGACCAACTAGACGATCTCTATCAATGTTGTAGGCCATATTAGGAGTATACTGAGAATATATGCCAACATAGTCCAGGGGCGTGCTTTCGTGTTGGACCCCTCTGTGAAGGTTCTTTTAGGAACCTAAACCTCTTCCAGGGAGCTGTTTCCAAGGCCTTGACACTTATGCTGGTGTTGCTCAACTGATTTCATCAGGGATTCCAGTTCTGTGGGAGACTCATCGATTTGCTTGTGCATCAACATTTATCCACCTCAAGAGTCACCAAATGCTCTAGATCCAAGCAACTTAAAATACTTAGCATTCTCCAGGATCAACATCAGGAGATCAGCTTTTAATGTGACGATTTCTTCCTTGAGAAAACGACTCAGATCGTCTTTGAACCCCTTTATAGAAGCATCCAGTTTATGTTAAGTAAGCAATTTAGCTTTGGATTCCCTTCACGATCAGACTTATGTGGCTCGGTTCCTGTCTCAACGACACCACAGAGCCCCGGTAGGCTGTGCATCGGTCCCTCTTGGAATTGCAGCACCCAAAGCGTTTGAATGTTATTACCACTTGCCATCCTATTTTATCTTCCACCCATCCACTCCATCTACTTCTTCGCAGGTAAAGGTTGTGGTCATCACAAAATAGCTCTCCTCCTGCTCCCTGAATGAATCACTGACCACTCAACAGACGCGGTCCGTTGTCTTTGCCAGCTCCAGCAGAAGACCATGGCAGAATAGGCATGCAAAAAGGAGGCACTACCTGCACCAATCGCTGCAGGCTATTTTTTTTAAACAAATGTTTTGGGAGCCCTCCATGCTTTCACATCAAGCTCCAACATCCCTCTTCTGTACCTGTAAAGGTGTTAGGTCAATGTTGAGGGTGGGCTTAGACCAGTGGGAGTTAAACTGTTGTTAAGGTCAGTTGGTAAAGCATTTCACCCTCTGAAACTAGAACAAAGTTTGTGAGCAGCAAATGTGGAGTGTCATCAAATGCCGTATAAGGGGAGCTTGGGGGAAGAGCTAAGCTGCCCGGACACAGTAGGTGCAGTAATGCAGATTTGGAATTCTAACTGGGGTAGAGACCCCAGTGCTGGAGCAGAGGAGAGCACACTGGGTTTCCATGACAAGGATCAGACAATGCCAGGATCTCTGATGCGGCAGGAGGCACAGCTGGGGGAGCGCCCATCTGGTCTCCACCGAAAGCCACCTGTGTGGGGAGCTTCTCCGTGTAGTTCTCCACCCTGGCGCCTCGCATGCATTATTTAGGTCCAAGCTTGAGTTGTGCTCAGACAAGTGTATAGTTGTAAGCGGGCAGGGGTTCACAACAGAGGGTGGGGGACATGTGTTGCGTGCATGATGGCTGAAGAAGACATCAGCTTTGAGTAAAAACATTGTACAGAAAAGGGCCACCGACCCCCCTGCATCCATTTCCTTTGTACCCGATTTCCTATCGGGGGGCTGGGGGAGCTCCAGCATTGTAGCCCTGCTCGTCCTGCGATGACCCGAGCTATGACTCGCGGAATGCGCAAGCCCATGAGTGCAGGGGCAGCACAGCAAAGGATTAAAAGCAGGAGAATTATCAATCCACAGTGAGTGATTCAAGATCCAGAAGCCAGAAAAGAAAGGGCAAATCACACATACAGTGAGCACTCAGGAGTGATACTCCAGGACCCCAGAATGCATGCTAGTCAATATCTAATGCCAATTCGGAGACAGGGAGTTTAGTTTACTCGATGGCAGATGCAGCGAGATGGAAGGATTATTGAAAGATGGTTGATATTTCTGGGCTGGAACGCCACACAGTCAGCAGCGGACAAACCCCTTCATATCATTTTCCTTTTACCATGCATACAAGTACTGGAGGCAGCATGTCTAGGCACCACAATGGACGCCAACATGTTACGTGAACCCTAATGACGTGTGTCAGTGACTCAGTGGATACATGCATTCACCGCAGGCAGGCTTTTAAGTGAGAATCGACATGGAGGGGCATTGTGGGAAGGGAGTGTGGCCATATTATGCATGGTGAGACCTAAAAGAGGGGCAGGTGGCTTAGGCAAGGGCCATGTGTCCCAAACAAACAATACATCATGAGGCTCTGGGCCGCCCCAGCAGGTCTCAGC
Organism: Ambystoma mexicanum; assembly: GCF_040938575.1. Classification (NCBI taxonomy): domain Eukaryota; kingdom Metazoa; phylum Chordata; class Amphibia; order Caudata; family Ambystomatidae; genus Ambystoma; species Ambystoma mexicanum. The sequence goes on from NC_090932.1 coordinate 1,268,569,930, forward strand.
GGGTCCTGTTTGCATCTAGCCTGCATAATGACTGCCAATGAAGCTCCCTCTTTCTGTGAATACATCCTTTCCTTCCAGACTCAAGACAGACACATTTCAATCAGCGAGTACAGCCCTTTCATTTGGTACAGACATGGCCAAGACCTAATGTGCTTGAAGATCTTTCTGGAAAGTTTCAGCTCCGCTGTTTCCTGCCTGTCACATGATAATCTGTAACTACTAACCAGCGTCAGGCAAGGGCTAATAGTGGGCTCTCATTCCCTAGGGAGGCACCAGCCTTCTCTATCCAAAAGCTGTGTCACTTTAAATGTTCTTATGGTGATGGTGACCAAATAACCACCTCAAGGTGTGATCTTCCCCCTGATATGTTTTACTTGCTTTCATCTCTTTGGGGGGAGGCAGGGAGCAGGCTTGGGGAATAATCAAGCTCGAAGTGGGGCCTATATTATGGTTTCTGCACCATGAAACCAGATAAATCACTCGCTGGAGTTTGCATCGGAAGCATCTCCATTATAATCCGTGCACCACACAGCTGCTGGGGGGGTGGGGTAGATGGCCACCAGGAGGCCCCATGCATCTTCAGCCACCACAGAATTAAACCCATGAGGGCATCCTTGAGAAAGTGGAGGAGGACAAATAGCATCAATGTTAGCTACTTGGTACTTTGCATAAAATCAAAGAGCATTTTGGGAACATGAGAACAAACACAATTTTTTATATATTACATATCTGTGACAGTGATTCAAGTCTGGAACCCGTCTGAGCGCATAATGCACACTGGCCTTCCTGCTTATTTCATTTATGATAGCACCCTAACAGTACATTGACAGCATACTACGAGATATATATACTCATTTGGAGCATTTAAACCTCAGAGAATCAGGTGCTGTAAACTCATTAGAGAAGGCAAACACTTTCTCTCTGATAACAACTGCATCATCTTAGCTAGAGCCTCGATTCTGTCTAGGCCCGACTATTGTAATTCCCTATACATCAGTGCTAACAAGTCCATCATCCACAGAATGGCTGGGCCCAGAGACGTAAGCTACACCTAACGGATGACGCCCAATGAGGTTGAAGCATGTTTGGGGTATTTGTGGTCTTGTGCAGAAAGGATGTGATCAAGCAGTTCGGGTTGGACTGCCCCTTTAGCGTGGGACCAAGCCTGATTTACACATGGTCTTTCCACTTTCTGTAATGGCTTGGCAGGCTGATGAATAATGGTCTGGAGGGCTTAATTCTGAACCTTCCACCCATCACCTATTTTCAGTAGTCAGTAGTGGCCCCCCACCTTGTGTTCAGCCCCAACAACATTTTGAGGATAGCTCCACCACCGTCTTGTACCAGCTGCATGTTAAATACAAAGTATGACTGCTTGGAAAGACAAAAAACAAACGTTGTTCTCACTTGATGTGAACTCCTTGAATGGCTCATGCCAGCTGCCCCTTATGACTCCAGGCTCTAAAGGGTGGGTGCACCTCCTATCCTGTGCTTATGTGCTTGCTTTCTGAAATTCGGATCCCGATATAGAAGCTTGCTGTGCCCACCGCAGACTCCAGTAGCAACATTCTGAAGCTGGGTCTTGCCCCAGCTCTGTTCCCAGGAGCTGGTCACCAGTTTTCCAATATTCTTTAAATAAAATGCTGGCCTTCCTGCTCCTGTGTTACGTGTATCCAGTTGAGCGCTGCAGTGCATAGACGGACAATTATCTGTTTTCTTATGTAACCACTCGCATGTTAAGCCTTTTGCAGTGGGCTGATGTGGGCGATTACCAAAAGGTGAGAGAGGATTTTAAATATAGGTTTCATTAAAGCAGAAATGAACTATGCACAGCCTTTGCCTGCAGTTAGGGAAGTCATTTGGTGGTGTTGCTAGGGGAAAAAACATTTTTAAAAAAACAGAAGCTCCTAGATTTCGGTTACCCTGTTACAAGTACTACATTATTTATGTTTTACATATAGGCCCCACGTCGAATCTGGAAAAAGACATTACCCAAATGTGTGATTATGGACAACTTCCTGTGATGTCACTTGGGGGTGGGGTAAAATGACATCACTTCCTGTGATATCATCAGAGGTCAAGGGTCGTGTGATGTCACTTCCACTACCCATGGCATTTTGTTAAAATTACATCCCTGCATCCGGCACTTCCATCGCACGATCATAGGGGGGGAACTCACTTTTTCCATTGCGACTATCCACTTAAGCCTTCCGCCGATTCCTCCAGAATGCCGGGCCATCGCCCTCTGCGGTTTCCTCTCAATTTCTAGGCCATCATTTCAAGGCGGTCGAGCCTGGCTCCCCCTACAAGAAATTGCTATGCTACCCATCGGTTGAATACCTCTGTGGCCCAATGGATCCATCACCTCTCCTCTGACCCCAGGCCCTCTCCGTCTGTGACGGAGGGCCTCCCCAGAGAACCTAATGAGCAGCCCCTGCAGAGGCTTGGAGGACAGAAAAACTCTCAGACCTCAAGCCAGCCTATGTCTCCCACAGACCCATGATCCGAAGGGAATCTCAGATGCCAGCGCCATCTTGTGTCTGCAGTATGGGTCCCTTGGCCATGCCGCCACCTCAATCCTGGGCTCCTCAGCTGAAACATTCCGGCACAGTGGACCCCACTAGAACCCCCTGGCAAATCAATCTCCAGAAAGGACCATCTGAACCGTAGCTCAGGCTCAGAAGGTCATCAGGTTAGGCTCAGAGTGAGAGCACAGAAATCACCTCTCGCTCTGCTACCATCTTGGACACATCCTAAGGATATAGTTGTTAATGCCATTTTGCCTTACCTGCCCAACAAACCAAGACTGAATCCCACTGCTCCATCCGGCTCTTGCCACCCGCGCACGGTAGGTCTCTGCTTTTGATTCTGCTTCTTGTGCTGCTGTGCAACTAAATCCACCTCAGACCACAGAAGCTCAGGCCTACAGTCACATTATGTGTCATGCTAACAATTGAAATCTAATTCAAGGAGCTCAGAGATCTACCCATTTCTTAACTACTGAATAATTCTAAAATTAACAAGTAAACAACCCTTGTACGTGAGCAATGTTCATGCAATTCGAAATCTAGTGGCTGGGGCTCTGGGATTTTTCTCTGCCAGGGTATACTTTTGGCTGTTTACATCTGGACTGGGGTTAGAAAGCTGTGGCATGGGAATCTGTGTCATAAAGAGGGACAGTTTTGAAATAGTAGATAATAGAAATTTCCCTTGGGGTATTTAATCATTTTGAATGTTCCCATAGATCCCAAAGTGATAGGGTTTTTATGGTGGGTGAGCAGCACTGAGTGAGAACAACATATTCGACACTTGTTGTCCAGCTTCAACTGCTTCGGCAGAGAGCGCTGTGCGTCGATGGCGTTGAATCGATGTTCCTCAAAGGCCTCCGTCGAGGATGATGTCATCGAAGGCATATATAGCACGCGCAGCGCACCTTGACCTCAGTTCTGTTTTTCGCCCTTTAGCAGCAGAGATACCCATAAAACACAGGAGTGACCGTACTCGGCCTTGATGGAACAGAAGCTGTAATCGCATGGGAAATTCTACTGAGGGGTAGGATGGGAGGGCGATGAGGAATATGTGGGAGTAACATCCAGTTGAAAGAACGTTACCAGGGGTAAGTAACTTGTTAATCGAATGGATTGTGACCTCCCACGTATTTCTCATCTCTGACAGACTCCCAAAGCAGTATTTGGTTTGGAGGAGGGAGTAGAATTATGATTCATACATTTTAATGGACAAAGTGAACGACTGCCTTGGCAAAAGTACCATTCTGACGAAGGGACGAATCAAGGCAATAATGCTTTGTGAATGTGTGGATGGAAGATCACGTTGCCGCTTCAGAAATGTTTCTAATTGGAACACCCCTTTGAAGGGCTGTAGGATGTAGCCATACCCTTGGTGGAATGGGCTCTTAAACCTTCAGGAGGGTATTTTCCTGCCAGCCTCGAACATTATGCGATTGCCAGAATTATCCATATGGATAAGGTCTGTTTAATAACTGCCTGACCCTGCATTTGTCCTGAATATCCATTGAAGAGTTGGTCATCAATTCGTAACTTAGACATTCTTGAAATGTAAAAGCTTAACGCGCTCTGGGGTTCTAACCTGTGTAGTCTTTCCTCCTCCCTGCCAGGATGAGGTGGGGTATAGAAAGAAGGTAGAACAATTGTCTGACCTAAATAAAAATCAGAAATGATTTTGGGAAAAAAGAAGGTTTCACCCTTAAAACAACCCTATCCTTGCGAACAATGGTAAAGGGTTGCTTTGATGAAAGTGCCCGCAACTCGCTCTCTCTACAGGCTGATGTCAGGGCTACTAATAGAATGGTTTTAAAGGTTAATAACCTTAAAAGACATGTGTGTAGAGGTTCAAAGGGTGCACACAGTAGGGATTTTAGAACCAGATTAAGGTCCCAAACCAGAACATGGAAAGGAGATTCGAGGGAACACATTAGTGATCCCCTTTAGAAATTGTGTCACCAGTGGAATTTTGAAATAGGAACATTCCTCTGACGAGCGCTTAAAAATGGACAGCGCCGCCAAGTAGCCTTGAATGGTACCAATCTGGAGCCCCAGATTAAGAATAGAAGAAAGGATAAAACATCTGGTGTTTTACATAGAAAAGGATCTACATTCTTTTCCTTGCACCATGTGCAGAATTTATTCCAACGGCTACGGTACAAAGATTTTGTTGCTTGTCTTCTGGCCAAAAGCGAAACCTCCATTACGTCATCAGGGAGGTCCTTATAGCTCAGCCTTTTAGAAACCAAGCGTGAAGGGTGAGTATCTCGACCCCTGGATGGAGCACCCTACACTCCTCTCGCGAGAAAAGGTCCTCTCTTTGTGAAAGATGCATCGGACGACAGATGGACATGTCCAGAAGGTCCGGGTACCATGTCCTCCTGGCCCAATCTGGGGAAATTAGGATTATGCTTTTCCTGAACCTTCTCAACCTCATGATCACACAAGGAATGACGGGGACTGGAGGAAACGCGTACAGGAGTAGAAACTCCCAGTCCACTACGAACGTGTCTCCTAGAGCTCCTCTTGGGGGAAATTCCCTGGAACAATATCTTTTGCATAACCGGTTGACCTCGGTCAAAAACAGGTCTACTTGAGGGGTTCCCCAAAGGGTGAAGATCTCTTGAAGGACTTCCAGAGCTAGTTCCCACTTGTGGGATACTGTGCTCTGCCTGCTCAAAGCGTCCACGGCTGTGTTCTCCTCTCCGGCTAGGTGAACGGCAGATAGGGAGATTCCTTCTTGAACTGCCCAGTACCAGAGCTGCATTGCCTCTCTACACAGTGGTAGTGACCGTACACCTCCTCTCTTGTTGAGGCAGTAAATAGCCACGGTGTTATGCATCATTATCAGGACATTCTTTCCCCGTACAGAGGCCAGGAAGGCCTTCAGCGCAAGTCTGATTGCCCTCAGCTGCAAAAGATTGATATGTAGTTTGGACTCCGATGGAGACCAACGACCGCTGACTGTCAGATCGTTGGCATGGGCTCCCCACCCCGTGAGTGAGGCATCCATCACTACTGCAATCTCTGGCCATGGTTGCCAAAAAGGTTCTCCCATCAGAATATTGTCCTCGCAGGGCCACCACAGAAGATCCTGTGAGACCCTGGTTGGACTCTGAAGTCGGTCCAACATCTTTCCTGAGAACTGGGACCATTGAGCTCTAAGAGCCCATTGAAGGGATATCATTCTCAAACAGGCCTGGGGCACCCAAAAAATGCAGGATGCCATGAGGCCGAGAAACTGCAATAAATCGGTATCAGGTAATATTATCCCCATAAATAATGTTGCCATACATATAGTCGCCGGGAAACGGCATAGGTGACATTATTTATGGGGACAATATATGGGTAAATGGGAGCAAGTTTCCCGGGGGTGTACCACGCTCCCATTAAAAAAATATGGGTGTTGCTGGGGTGTCCCCCTCAAGTTCCATATGGTAATATCGCCGCAAAGAAACGGCGCCATTCTTGTATGGCGACATTTATGCAGGGATATTATCAAATGGAACCAATAAATCGAAGGCCGGCAGACTGTGGGCTTTCTGAAATTTGGTAACCATCTGAAGAATGTCTTGAGCCTCAACTCAGGTGGCGAGCTCTTTCCCCAAGGATGTTTCTAGTACCGCTCCGATGTACTGGAGCCTTTCAGAAGGTATCATATGGGACTTCTTGTAATTGAGGGAGAAGCCCAGATTGTGAAGAGAGTTGCAGGTGACGTTGAGATGATCCCAGGCTTGTTCGGGAGAACGCGCCCTGATCAGCCAATTGTCCAGGTAAGGGTAAACATGAATCCCCTCTCTACTGAGACTCGCTGCCACCACCACCACCATCAGTTTGGTGAAAACCCTTGCGCGGAGGTTAGCCCGAATGGCACAACACGATATTGATAATGAGAACTGCCAACTGCGAACCGCAGGTATTTTCTGTCAAGGATTGGCAAATGAAAATAAGCATCCTGAAGGTCCAATGACACCAACCAATTCTGGAGTTGGAGGGCCTGAATGATCTGAGAAAGTGTGACCATCTTGAACTTGTCCTTCCTGAGGAACTTGTTCAATTATCTTAAGTCCAAGATGGGTCTCAGTCCTCCGTCCTTCTTGGGTATTAAAAAAATAAGAGTACCACCATCCCTTGTTCCTCTCTGCTACAGGCACTGGTTCTATAGCACCTTTCTCTAGTGGGTTTAAAATGTCATGCACAAGGAGCGGATCCCTCATACAGTGGTTCTCCGGTGGATTGTTCCAAGGTCTCCTTATGAAAGGAAGGCAGTAACCGTGGGCTACTGTTTCTAGAGCCCAAGCATCCGAAGTAATGAATCGCCATTCTTCCAGATGCTTAGACAGTCTGCCCCCCACTGGTGAAATGTGACTCAAGACCTCAGAGTGGTTTTGAGGCGGCTGATGCAGTGGCCGATTGTAAGGAGGCTGCTGCTTGATCTGGCTTTGCACCTCTACCTCGTCCACCACAAGGAAATGTTCCCTGGCCTCTTTGACTGGCCATTCCTGTCGCCCTTCCAAGTGAGGAGTAGTAGCGAAAAGATCTACCCCTCCAAGGTTGCCCACTAGGACGAAAAGACTGAGGTTGCCTAATAGAGGCGCCTAAATATTTGGCTGCTGCCTTTGACATCTGCAGCTTCTCAAGGCTCTCGTCAGCCTTGTTGCCAAAAAGGTGAGACCCATCAAAAGGCAGGTTGAGAAGTCTAGATTGCACATCAGGTGCAAAACCTGACTTTCTCAACCATGCAAATCTGCGCATAACGGTGCTGGTAGCCATGGTTCTGCTGATACTAGCCGCATAATCCAAACCTGATTGAAGAGACTCGCATATGGCATCTTTGCCGTCTGTAATTTATTTTTTTATTTCTTTGCATTTATAAAGCGCACTTGCAGCCCAAGGGCATCAAGGCGCTGTTGCATGAAAGTAACTTAGTTACAGGTTACAACATTGCTACTGGTTACATGAGGCGTAGCAGGTTTGGAGAACGTTACATGGGCGGCATAGTATAATTAGGGTTTCCTGTTTAGGGGTTTGTTTATTTATTTTTTTACTTCGGGGGTGTTTTTCCTGTCTTTTCAAACAATGTCACAATCTATGTTTATCTGTGTTTTCCTGTTCGCCCATTTAAAAAAGCACACAACTGTTTTTTCCAGCGTAAAGACCAAATTTATTTTGCATTGTTTAATTGCATGCATAGGTAGGGTAATATTTCTCACCGCAAGATGTTATAACCACTTCATGTTACTCCAGTAATCTCTAGCATTTCTACAAGTCAAGGCAGTTGGCGGCACTGGGTTCGTTGCAGCACCTCACCAATGATATTTAAAATATTTGCTAACACCTTTGACTGAGGCTGCTGACGAGTCAAATCGCAAAAAAACCTTGAACACTCCAGTTCGCAGTAACGTTTGCTCAACGTTTGCACAGCGCACATGTTTCCTCATCTCCAATTCGTGCACAATGCAGGAAATGGGATACATTTACTAAGGCAATCGGTGGCGTATTTAGGCTTTTTGCTGCCCTGTGCCCAAACAAGTGCACCAGAGAATGCCAGTCTTGAAGTCGGGCATTTTTCATTTAGTGGGAACTGTGGCGAGAAATGGGAGTAGAGGTTCAATGTTTCTTGTTTTGTTTAAGGTCGGGTAGAACTAGAACGATGGTGCCACCAGCACGAAGACCATCATTGCAATATTTCCCTGCTACATACATGATGCATATTTCAAAACAAGTTCTTTTGAATGTGATCTTATCTATTCTGCATTTCACTGCAAAGCTTGAAACAAATACCTGCTCTGCTTTCAGGCATCCGTCGAAAACGAAATGTTAATCGGCAGCAAGGTCGCAGCCACACTATTACATAGGCTATGTATGTCTATACCGTGTCACATGCCACCAGGTGCACCAACATTAAACACATTTCTGAACACGCATGTTTAGGCCATGGGCCTATTGCCCATCTTGCAAACATCCACGGGTGACTTTTCTAAAGAAATCGAAGTAGTCGACCATGCTGGATCCTCAATGGAGCCACGCCCTTTTATCAGTGCAGGCACAAGAATGCAGTGCAGTACTTTGCTCAAAACAACAGATCCCTTGTTTCACTGGAAAATAACTTTCAGTTGATGACGGAGCGACAGACACGCGCACAGAAGAATAAAGGCGGATATCAAATGATTACAGCTCAGATCCAATAAAACAGCTCTTCTCCACTGAATGCACGAAGAATTCTTTTGTTTCCATTCTTTCATTTTCAGAGGAAAGAAATCGCATGGGACTGTATGTCAGATCGTGAAAGGAAAAGGTGTTTGCGTTCTTCTCCGTTTGTCACTGAAGAGTTAATAGTGCCCAATGTAAGACCCCAACACAAAACAGCATAGCTCACTTAAAAAACAAAAAGGGGCCTGTTAATATGCGTGTTGAGCAGCCTCTTGTGGGTTTGTATGAACTGATGTAGAGCATAAACAATATTTAAAATATTAAAAAGAAATGGAAAGAAGTTTTGTTTTGTTGGTCGATGTCCATTTTCCGACTAGGCAGTCAATTCCACCTTCTGCCACAAGGAGGCAATGGTGGATAATCATTTGACACTTCATAGCAATGTCAGCGGTACACCCCTTTTTGGCGCTGCCGTTTCAGCACAGGCCGGTTTGGCGCGACCGCTTCGGCAGGGCGGGCAGTTTGGTGCAGCCATCTGGGCGCAGAAGCCTTTCTGGCACCTTCGATTTGGCGCAAGGGACGTTTGGACGTGGCTGACATTGCAGCCACGTCTAAACGCCCTCACGCCAAATGCAAATGGACACTTGCAGATGAGCTTCAGCTCTACAAATAGCTACAGTGATGGATGACTAACTAATGAGATGATACATTGTAATAATACTGTCAAGGATACTGTCATTAAAAATCATTGACAATCAAAATCAATCACATTGATTGTAATATGTTATGTTAAAGGTATTTATATAGCGCACCATCACCAACGGAATTGGTCCCCAGGCTCTCTGGCGGATCTACAGACAGGAAGGAGGGCGGGTAAGGTTAGTTGGGAGGAGGTGAGTGGGAGAGTGGGAGAAGTGGTGTGCTGTTGGCAGCTTCAGCTCGGTATACACCGAGTGCTGGGCTTTGGTGCAAGTATTGGATCGGGCGAGACCTTGTGTGCTGTGGGTGGTGTTTCTGTGTTTTTGCTGTTGTGTGGTAAAGTGCATGCGGATTGCTGGGAGAGAAATGGTTGTGTGACTTTTGTGTGGGTTAAGTATGCAGAAAGTCGAGGGTTGGGTTAGTGGGGTCTGTATTCTGTTGCCAGGTTTGTTGTCAGGTACTTTTGGTTCAGTTCGGGCTGTATCCCTGTGGGTGGGGTTGTTGCTGGTTCCTTATGGGCCGTCTCGCTGTGGTGGTGCTGCACTGATCCAGCTTTATCATAGTGAGTATTGTAGGGAGTACCTACCATCTCCTACAATGGAGTGATAGGTGTGTTTGAACTATTCCTTCGGGTGTAATGTATGTCATTTTTATTTTTCACAATATTGCATTCTGGTGGTGAAATATGTAACTTGTGCACATTGAGATAACACTACGAGTTTGGCCTTGCAGTTCAATTCTCCGCCCCCCAGTCTTACAGGCCATGGTTTGTGACTGGGCTAAAGCTTTCATTTTTTTTAATGTGCAAAACATTCCATTATTTTTATTTTAAGGAGAATTTTTTTTTTAAATAGATTTAGCTCAGCCACAAACCATGGCCTGTAAGACTGTGGGGCGGGGAACTTAACCACAAGGCCAAACTCGCACTGTTATTTAAATGTGCACAAGCTACATATTTCACCACCATAATGCAATTTCGTAATAAAGAAAAATATTCTAGATATATATATTTTTTTTAATGACAGTATCGAATTGTGGGGGGGGGAAGTATGCACACATATATATATTATATTTATGTCTATGCCTCCTCCTCAGCATACTACTCCAAATTGCTTAACAGAGCCAGACCCTTCTTATCTCAACATAACTGCCTTACCATTGCAAGGGCAATAATTGGATCAAGACTGGATTACTGCAATGCCCTCTTTGTAGGGACCTCTGGCAAAAATATCGCTAAACTGCAACTGGTACAAAACAATGCCCTTAGGGCCGCTACCGGTATTTCCAAAAGGGACCACATCTCGGAGGGGAGGAAGCAGGTTCATTGGCTTTGATTTAAAAAGAGAATTGTCTTTAAAACCCTTGCCCTTATCCATAAATGCCTCCATGACCTGGCACCCCACTACCTGGTCCAAAGAATAGCAAAGCCAACCTCATCTAGGCCTACTAGGATGGGTTACGCCAACAGGATCTCCATTCCTAAGACCAGTAGAGCTTGTGCAGGTGGTACCAGTTTCCCCGCTATGGCTGCTTCTCATTGGAACTCTTTACCCTCTCATATTGGGATGATACCCTTGCACATAGCCTTCCTCAAAGCAATCAAAACTGGGCTATTTGTTTGATTCTGTAGCCGGTACCTGCTCCCATACTTACAGCTCGCCTTTTTGGCCAGATGTTAGCGCCAGTGATGAAACTTACCTGATATTGCTTTGCATACTAATGTTGTAACTACCTTTGTATAAATTCATTCAACCACCTGTAAACCGTAACTAAGAATCTTAATGTTGGGCCGTCCTAAATGTAGCCCTGAACCAAACCTACTTACAATATCCTGTAACAGCGCCTCGATGCCTCTCGGCTGTAGCACGCTTTACAAATCCAAATAAATAAATATATAGAATGCGATTGACTTTTTGTTCCCTGCCATCTGGGCGACATCCCTTTTGCTGAAAGATCTCTGCTGCGAAACCTTCCAGCGCCGAAATGGGAGCGCCCAAATGTCTTCTGCGCCGAATCGGTGGCGCCAAATCGGCCCGTGTCAAATTGTCCTGCTCCATAATGTCAGTTCCAACAGACAATGCTGAAGCAGAGCTGTGAGGACAGCTTATCAGCAACGCTTCGGTCTTGGAAACAAGACAACGCAGAATAGGGGTTTGAATCCCGCACCTCACACTTTGCAATTAGAACCAGGGTTTATCGGAGTCCCCCAAAGAATATAATAATGTAAGCGGGGGCAAATATCGGATTCTTCCGTTTTTCCCCGAATTACGGAAATCCTAAATATAATATCCAAGAAGCCATCTCTTTCATCCCCTTTGGGAATGTGCTCTACCGCCATGGAAATATAATCCCATAAAGTGAACGTAAACTTTGCTAGGGCACAAGTGGAGTTGGCAGATTTTAATGCCATGCTCCCTGCAGAGAATACCTTCCTTGCCCATCCATCTATGCATTTGTCGTCCCTATCAGGAGGGATGGTAGGGTATGCCACATGTTTGAAAGTAGCAGTAGTTGCCTGCACCACCAACTACCTGATTGGACTCCTGAGTCTCCGCGCTCCTAGCCACCCTTTTCTGCAATGCCATATGGAAAGGCAAAATGGAATCAGATCGTGGACCTTTGTCAAGAATGCCAGTGAGGTCGCCCTGCTCATATGGTAATGGAGGTCTACTCCATCCCATGTATTCCACCACCTTTGACATAAGCTGCTTGTAGGATGCATCCACATGTTCCCCAGCCTCTGGCTTCCCAAATTAAAGTTCGGGCGAGACATCTACCCCACTTGCCGTTTGCAAGTTGCCATAAAGGTCCTTAATTCTCGATTCTTCAGAAATGAAACTCTCTGGTACATTGGGTGTAAAAAATTGAAGAGATTTTAAGAAATCCTTTTTCGGTAGTGCAGCATAGATTCTGTCTGGTTTTGGTATAATTGGCATCAATGCCATAGAAGTTGTCAATGTTTTTTTTATCAATGCCGTTTTAGGAGGGGAGCTCGGCATTGATGGCACAGCTGGCAAAGGTGGTGCAGCTGGCGCCGAAGGCTTCGGCATCGAGGTCATGGGTTTGGCGGGCGTCGGTGGCATTGAAGGTGTCGATGGCGTCGATGACCTCGACCTCAACTTTTCCTTGTGTCTCGAATGATCCTTCGATGAAACATTTGGTCGAGTACTCAAAGGCTCACAATGTGGATCAGGCCCTTTTCCCGGGCTCGAGGGCACGCAGGACCTAGGACAAGATGTTTCTTTTCCGGCTTCTTTCGAAGACTCGGTATGAACATGGCTTTTTTGTTTTTCAAAAATCTTTAGCATTTCGACCCTCAAGACTTCCCACTCAGCTGGAGTGGACTTCTTAGTTGGGCAAGCAATTCTTTCGGAGGAAGCGTCCGATGACAAAGTCGACCTACAGTGCCTTCTCTTTGATTTCTTCGAGGATGAAGAGGAGTGGTGTGAGCCACTCCTCAACCTAGACCGACTGACCTTCTTCCTCCGAGAGGTCACCTCTCGACTCGTCAGTCGAAGGTTTCACAGATCAGGTACGAGTTTTTTTTTTGTTTTTTTTTTCTTTCGGGATTTTGCCTACGTTCCGCTTCCCCTTCCGTTCCCTCAAATCTTTTCGAGTCATGGGGCCTCATTACAAGTCCAGCAGTAACCCTGCCGGTGGGTTGTAGCCGAACTTGCAATATTTATCGGCGCCTGGTTTGCCGGAATCAACAGGGGATTACGACCCCGGCATTCCGAGAAGTCAGGTGCCAGTAAATGTTTATCCCATTCCCATTCGAGTCCCATAGGACTCAACGGGAATGGGGACCACGAAAGCACCGGCACCGTTAATAACAGTGCCGGTGCTTTCGTGAAAGTCTGCAGGCGGGTGTCGTTCTGCCCGCCATGTCTAACCCTGGCGGGCGGGATGGCACCCGCCCGCAGACTCGTCGTGTGCCGGTTCGGTAACAACAGTGCCATTAGGCTTACCGGCACCATTGTTACCGGACCGGTGCATTTGTAATGAGGCCCATGGACTGGCACTTCGAACAGTCAACAGTGTCATTGCCCGCTCCAAGGCACCACAAACAGATACGTTGCGGATCAGTGAGTGACATTTTTGACCCGCAATCCCGACACTTCTTGAAACCGGACTTCAGAGTCGTCGGTGTCGATGATGAAGCCATTATCGATAGATATTGTAACAAAGACGTCACAAGATGTGAGGTGCGCCGAATTTCCCTCAAACCCATCGTGGAAAACTGGAACTGAAGCCAACGGGCGCTGCACGGGCTATATATGCCTTCGATGACATCATCCTCGATGGAGGCCTTCGAGGGACATCGACTCGACGCCATCGATGCACAGCGCCCTCTGGAGGAAAATCTTTTCCAAAGCAGCTGAAGCTGGACAACAAGTGTCAAAGATGAAGAATACGTGGGAGGACACAATCCATTCGAAGAAACATTTGCATCCTCTATTGTACACCCAGGTGATGTGCCATGCAAATGAGAGAACAAGTGACTTGTCTGGAAACGGATGCCATGGGAGTATGGCATTTGTAGATGTCTCCCTATTGTGCTAACCAGCTTTGTGGCCTGAATCTGCACCAGTTTAGTGACTGCATGGGTGACTGAGTCCCCAGCACCACTTCCCACTGACCATTAAGTCAATCATAGTACTCTTTTGTCTATCTGTTGACCACCAAAACGCAGCACTGCTGAGTGCTCCATCCCACCTAAAAGAAAAGCCTCATGCTTTTATTTTAGATTGCGCAATTGAGTTGGAGTGGTACTGGCCATCTTCTATTAGGAACATAGGGTTTGTTTCTATTGATAGTTATGTGAATATGACCGACCCTACATACAGATTCGTATAAGACAAACTTGTAAAGTGTCTACTTTTGTTCATAAGCCCATATATTGTCCAAAAGGCTTTACAAGATCATGTGTCATTTTTCTTTTAGGGAAGTCCAACACAGGAACTATTAAGATGTTACAACACCCCTAAAACAACGTATTAAATGCTCGAGTTCTAATCACAGAGTTGTGTGGCATTATACAGTTGACCCTGAAAAGGATTAAGAATTGGTGCTTGCTGGAGTCTGCAAGTTTTGATGAAATTCAATTAAGAAACCAAATTCTGTTCTGGATCAAGAACTGCTGATTTGCTTAAACCCAAGAAGACACCAATCCAGGGAATGACACGACCTCAGTATTTAGTAATGGCAAGTTTCAGAGAACTATAAAGCATCTTGTCCCTGAATCCAGACCTTGAAGCATCTGTGCAGGTCAGATTCAGCATCCACAAAGGCCATGTAACACGATGCCTTCAAGCAATAGTCCAATACAGGACTGTGATTCGCTCATGCGAGGGGTGCAGTCTGGGCCATTACTTAATCACTTTGTTGAGTGGGAATTTTGTCCTTGCATTTTCTGTATTTTGGGTGTGCCTGCACCCAGGCGGCCTTCATCTTTGGTGCACCAGAGTTTGGAATGTATGGTCTGTGTTTAAATGTCCTCATACTATGTGCAATATTTGCTGAGCTTGGTACTGAACCATATGCTGCTGATGTAGGTAGTGAATCGGGATTGGTGTTAAAGACCAGACACCTTCCTGCCAGACACTCGGAGGTGTCAGGAGAATAATTCTCTCTTAATACATTTCACAAGATCTAGGCATCCGTTTTTTGGACTGTGATATTTATTGTGTTCCGACCTCAGGGCTCATTATCAAGGCAGGAATTTTTTATTTGTGGATCGATATGTAGTCTTCATTCTGGAGCATGTGGCCCTTGCAACGGTCGGTCGCACTTGGACACTGTACCAAGTGCGACCGACTGTCTCAGCCCGCTCCAGAATTCGCCAGGTATTAACCTGTACTGTGGATTATTACCTACCCAATGCTATTACATGGGCTAAACGCTCCTGAATGAAGACTGCATATCAAGCCTCAAATTAAAAATTCCTGTCTTGATAATGACCCCTGAGGTCAAAACACGTGCAGCAAAATCACAATAAATATCACAGTCCAAAAAACGGATGCCTAGATCTTGTGAAATGTATTAAAGAGAACTATTCTCCTGACACCTTTGAGGGTCTGGCGCGAAAGTGTCTGGTCTTAAACAGCAATCCCGATTTCCTAACCAGAAACAGTGGGGCACTGTTTCTCTTAGACGTAGTACACACGCAGCAGGACACGAATACATCTCACCTGGAAGTGCGGCAGTCCCACAGTTCTACTACTCCCACCCGCCAGGCTAATGGTGGTGGTGTTTAGAGTTAAAAAGCTGTGCTTCACAGTTTGGTTGTGCTTCGATTCAATACTGTTCTGAATCCCGTTGCTGCTACAAGATGCTTCTTTGCTTTGCTTCAGGGTTTGTTCCTGCAGCTTAACCGCAGTCTTGCCCAATAGCTAAGGTGCTTCTTTAGCTGGTAATTACCTTCGCTGCAGACAGAATGCGTGATGATTTGTGAGAAAATTCATTGCTGTTGCTAAGGCTCTGTGTATTTCTTTCCACCGTGGACCAAGACACTTTTGTGCCAGTGTTATTTTGCTTAGTTAATCACACTGTAAAGATATAATGATACCCAGTGTTTAATGTGGACTATTGTTTCTACACATTTTTCAGCATAGAAAAATAATTGCAAACAAATTCACTTGCAATATATATATATATATATATATATATCAGTGAAAAAATGTTGTTAAAAGGGACGTAATGGTTAAATTGCACTACTAAAAACCTATCGAATTCAGTGAAAAAACGTTGTGCACGGCACGTTATGGTTCGGTTGCCCTAAGAAAAACCTAGCACATTCAGTGCAAACACTTTGTTAAAGGGATGTTATACTTACTTTGCACTACCAACTACCTATGCATATTATGGGTACACGTAAAACCCAAAAAACACAGAAATTCAACTGTTATGGTAAGCCAAGCAACCATAACTCACGCCACCAGTGTGCTCTGCATGTAGGTACATGTATTTGGAACAGGGTATAGTTATTTATTTGGTGCAGGGGTTAATCATGTTGCTGATTTAGTGAATTTAAAAATAGTGAAATAGTAAAAATGAAAATAAGTATTCACGGAAAAAAAATCGAAGGTGAAAACATGCAAAAAATATACGACATGAGCATTGTTAACTAAAATTACAATACGCTCCTATCAGAGCAGGTTTTAATTTAAAATGATATATACATCATCAAACATGAAGCAGTGGCAAGAGAGGGTGGGCCAGGGAGTTTTGGCAGGGCGTTCTTAAGGCTTACCACAGTTTCAGTCTCTCAGCAGAGGTGTTTGATCCCGCACACCAACCTCAAAAAGTTCACAATAGCCATACAGCAGTCCATATAAAACAAACGTTCATAAACAAACTCAGTGCCTTGTGTGGATCTAAAACCCTTTTGATTTATTATTAATATCATATGACAAATTCAAGAAAAGGTCACTAGAAAGTGTCTATGCCATATCTTTGGCCACTTGCTTATAGGCAAAGGTGTTGCTGGAGGGAGGAGAGGCTGAGGGGGTTATAGCCCCGGGTCTTTTGGTTGTAGCCCCGGATAGAAGCTCAGGGGCTACAACTGAAAGGCTAGGTAGCCCCGAGTTCAGACAGTCCTGACATTAGCTTAGCCCCGGATCTCTTCCAGACTTAGCAACACCCCTGCTATAGCTGACTTGCTTATAGCAGGAGGCGGTTTCTTTTCTAATACCTTTAGCCAGGATTTCGGACTTCAATAGTAGAGACTAGCCACAACCTAAATTTCATGAATTCCTATTAAGATTCTGCACAGGGAGCCGCCAGGGGACGCTGAGATGTGCTGAAGGATCTCGGCCGGTTTCCATTTCAGGGCGCCAAATATGTGAAAATTGAGCCCCCCAGCACCGATGAAGTTGGATTTGGACCCCCCCCATGTGGCAGGCTAAACTTTTGGTGCAAGTGCGGAGTGCGGTCCCGGAGTCTTGCAGCGCCGGGAGGCCGGAGTTGGACTGCAGCTGTGTCCGAAGCAGGCAAAGCGTGTTCTGCTTCTCAGTGGGCAGGCCGCGCTGAGGAGGGCTGGCCTGCGGTGGGGAGGAGCGGTAGCCTGCCCCACGTCCCTGCTGCCTGCCCTGCTGGCATCTAACCGAGAGTTTATCGCTGGCGGGGTGTCTGTGGTCTGGACTGTGGGACCAGGGCAGAGACGTTTGGAGCTGGTGCTGCCTCCCCTCCCCAGGGGTCCAAGTGCGGAGAGCAGTGGAGGCAGCTGCCGAGCCGGCGGGAGAGCCCCGGCGGAGCGGGCCCCCCTGTGCAGGAGAGCTGCGGAGGTGCTGGTGAGGCGTGGGTCACAGGAGAGGGGCCATCCAGGAGAGCGAGTGGCTGACCTGGGAGACTCCCCGCATCCCAGCCAAAAGTGTGCCACTGGCGGTTTGTCCGAGATCCGGACTGCGGGACCAGGACAGACACGTTGGGGTATGGGGCTGCCCCCCCCCGGGTTCCGAGCGCGGCGGGCCCCTCTGTGCAGGAGAGCTGCAGAGGTCAAGGTTGGGCATGGAGTTCGCTCCGCCCGCGGCACAGGAGAGGTGCCATCCAGGAGAGCGGGCGATAGGCCTGGGGGGACTCCCCTCGTCCCTGTTTTGTGCTGTGTCAGAGAGGGTGAAGACCAATCGTGAGTACAGTCCGGGCTGGAGCAGAGAGCAGATTCAGAGCGAATCAGGTCAGCAAGCCCTTGGAGTCTGCTTAGTGTGCTGGTTGGCCGCCGTAGGTGGAGACACAAAGTATTGGAGAGGGGTGAGGTGGATAACCCCCGTGCACCCTTTGGTTTGCGGGGTGGTCTACCCCCCTGGAGACTTTGTTGGTCTGGATTCTTGTCGGTCATCGGTGTGGGCATTCCTGGTGGGGGCACTCTAAGTTGAACGAACCCTCGCTTCGGGGTTGTGGAGTGGCCTGCTGCGGGCCTTTGGAGTATCTGAGTGAGCAGAGGGGGGTGGTCCCTCGGACTGGGCTGTGGGTCCCGATCTAGCTGCCCCTGGGGGTCTCCTGTTCTTCTGCTATGGGTGAATATCTCTCCTTTACCGAATGGACTGGGCGCAGGCCCTGCAAAAGTACCGGCGAGAGGGGGCGAAGACAGGGGAGGAAGGCACCATGCAGGCTGTGGTCCAGTCGGAGGGGCTGGATGCTCAATCAATGAGCCGCAACATGGCGGCCCTGTTGGAGGAGATACGAGGCTTCAGGGCGGATATTGGCAAGCGGCTGGACTCCCTGGATAAAAGGGTTGATGCCGTTGAAGACTGTGTCCAGGCCTTGGAGGCCAATCAATCTTCGGCAAACCTCTTTGAGACGCAGTTCGATATGAGGCTGGCCGAGCTGGAAAGGTGGGAGGAGAAGGTCAACCTCAAGCTGGACGATTTAGAAAATAGGGAACGGCGCTCCAATTTAATGTTTTTTGGTATGCCGGAGCTGGAGGGGGAGACAAGGTCTGACATTGTGAGAGGGGTCAAGGTAATTATAAGTGGACTCTTTGATGGTGAAAATACTAGCAAACCCACAATTGATAGGGCTCATAGGGCAGGGGGGCGCACTGGTGGACCCCGCTCGGTCCTTGTGAAATTTCATTATTATGTGGAGAAAACTAAGATCCTGGACTTAGCCCGTATGAAAGGCCCTATCGATTGGAAGGGTGCTCAAATTATGATCTACCAAGATCTCTCGGCGCTCACCCTTTCTAGGTGTAGACTTTGCAGGCCTTTAACGAGGTGGTTGCAGTCTAAGGGGGTTCGTTATAGATGGGGCCATCCGTTTTCACTTGCCTTTGAGGTGGAAGGCTACAAGTATTCATTGTCCTCGGAGTCAGACATTCAGCGTGTGACTCGTGAGTTGTTGGGGGACTCCTCCACGAAGGATGGTGCAGAGAAGGGGAGGGGGTGGACGGTGCCCGCCCCAGACCTTCAGAATTTGTGGGACGGCGACGCGTTCGAGGGCACAGGAAATTCAGGAAGGTGACGCCACCATCTCCGAAGCAACCAGTGCCCTGACTTGGAAGGAGGGGGCTTCTGTGCTGTTGGTTTGAAGGGGAATGATGGGGCCAACTGTTTGGTCTTGTGATGGTCATGCCTGCCTCCTATGGTATATGTTTTTTGAGGGGTCTTGGAGCCGTGGGAGGTGGTGGAAGCAGTTTATGGTGTTCGGGGCACGTTTTTCATTTCGGGGGAGGGGGCTCAAAATGGTGTGCTCATTCTAGGTGGAAGGCGCCCGGGTGGAGGCGGTCCTTGGTGCCTTGTAGCGCGGCGGTGGGATGTTGCAGTCTATCCAGGCGCTCTATGGTGGAGGGTTGGGGGGGGGAACGGGTGTTTGGTTGGTTTGGGATGCTTTGGGGGTGGTGGGGGGGGGGTGAGGGTGTTTCTTACGGGAGTTTGAGGGGGTGTTCAGAGGTGGTGTGGCTTCCGGACTGCAGGGGGTATTTAGGTTATTGTTTGATCTTTTGTGGTGCGGGGAGGCTGGGGGTGGGGACATTCAAGTTCGGCTCCCTAGAGGGGCGGGAGGATTTCTATAGCCCTTTAGATGGATGATTCTATACAGAGGTTTCTGGTGGGGTCCCTGGATGTGCAAGGACTAAATTCTCCTACAAAAAGGTTGTTGGTGTCAAGGGAACTCTCTAGGCTTAAATTGCATTTTCTGTTTGTGCAGGAAACCCACTGAGTTAAGGGGAATGAACCGACTTTCCGATCCAAGGCTATTCAATATATGTTTCAGTCCCCCTACCTAACGAAGTAGCGCGGGGTGGCCCTCTTGGTTTCTCCCAACGCCCTCTTTGTCCCCAAGGCCCACAGAACGGACCTGGAAGGGCACTATATTATGGTTAAGGGCTCAGTGAGAGGCAGGCTGTTTACCTTGGTGGGGGTTTATGCCCCGAACGAGGCGCAGGGTCAATTTTGGGAACTGATGGGGGAGACAATTCGAGGGTTTGTGGAGGGAGCATTGATAGTAGGAGGGGATTTCAACATGGTTCTCTGGCCGGATAAGGATAGGAAGTCCTTCTCCCCCTGCCCTGACCAGCGGATTCAGAGGATGCTAGCTGACTTGCTCCAGCGGACCAATGAGGCGCTGGACCTGGTGGATGCACACTCTGTTGGGGAGAACCGTGAATCTCTCTTTACCTTTTTCTCCGATGTGTTCTCTGGGATAGATTACATTTTAGTGGTCTCTACGGTCCGGGATGTTATTCCGATTTTGGCGTGGAAGTTGTCCCTTGGTCCGATCATGATTTGGTTAGGGTCACGCTGGGGGTTCCCCCCCTGGCCCTGCCCAGTACTTGGTGGATATGTAATGATACTCTGCTGTTAGACAAGGAGCTTAGACAGTCTCTCCTAGGTTCAATCAATGAGTACTTCCTTCTTAACGACACAGGGGAGGTGGATGTCCGGGGAGTCTGGAATGCATTTAAGGCCACGGTCAAAGGATTGCTGATGGAGATGGGTGCGAGGAAGAAGAGAGAAAGGGGTCGGGAGGAGTTAAAATTGAGGGAGCGAATTGCTGCCATTCAGCCGGGAGGGAAGCTGAAATCACAGATGTGCCCGGGAGAATGGGAGGAGCTTCAGGCTCTTAAGGCTAAATTGGCCACCTTGCTCGTGGGACAGACGGAGAGAAAGCTCACCTTTTTGAAACAACGGTATATGGAGAGGGGGGAAAAGGCGGATAGGATCCTGGCGTGGCGTCTGAGGGAGCTTTGTAACAGCCGAAGGGTGAACTGTATTAGAGGTCATACAGAGGAGGGAGTCCTACAAGATGACCTGATAGCAGCAGAGATCCGGCGCTATTACGAGGGTCTTTACACATCGGAATACGCGGGGGATGGGGCTGATGTGGACCAGTTTCTGGAGTCCCTCCCCATCCCTCGGCTTGCCGCGGAGCATGCTGACACGATGAAACTCCCAGTGTCTCCCCAGAAAGTGCTTGACACCATCTCCTCTTTGAAGAGTGGCACAGAGCCAGGGGATGACGGTTTTACTGTCCGTTTTTATAAGACTTTCCGTTCCGCGCTAGCCCCGTTTCTAGCTAAAGTGTTTAACTCTGCATTGGATTCGGGATCCCTCCCTCCCACCATGATGTCAGCTCTTATCATAGTTCTCCCGAAAGACGGGAAGGATCCCTCACGGTGTCAGTCTTATAGACCCATTTCCTTTCTTAACGTAGATGTTAAGATTTTAGCCAAACTCTTGGCGAATAGACTATCAAGATCTCTTCCCTCCCTGGTTCATGGCGACCAAGTTGGTTTCATTCCTGGTCGCCAGGGGTCAGACAACATTAGGAAAACTTTGGGGCTAATGCATGAGGTGTCGAAGCGAGGGTCGGAGGCCTACCTAACTCCTGTCCTTGGACTCAGAGAAGGCCTTCGACCAAGTCGAATGGCTCTACATGGGGAGGGTACTCTGGAAAATGGGCTTTGGGGACAACTTTTGCAGGTGGATTTCTGCCCTGTACAATACTCCCTCTGCTAAGGTATTGGTTAATGGTTACTCCTCGGTGGGGTTTGCGCTTTCTCGTGACACTCGTCAGGGATGCCCCCTCTTTCCCCTGCTGTTGTTGGCGATGGAGCCTTTCACCATTGCGGTCAGGGCTGATGGGGAAGTGGCAGGGGTGCCTTGCGGAGGTTGTGAATTTAAGCTGTCCTTATTTGCGGATGATAGTTTGGTGTACCTGACCAATCTTCATGATTCCCTTCCGCGATTGCTGGGTTTGATTCTCGGTTTTGGGTCTTTTTCTGCGTTAAAAGTTAACGTAACCAAGTCATGTTTAATGCCTATGGGGGGTGGATCTCGACATCGAGGGAAGAGAGGAAGTGTATGGTAAGCGAGTGGAGCGTGAGTTTTCTAGGTATTTGGGCACCATCATTCCCAGGGACTTAAGCAGAGTGTTCGAGCTTAACTTCCCTCCTCTCCAGGCAAGAATGCAGGACGATCTTTTAAGGTGGGCCCCCTTGACCCTTTCATGGTTTGGGCGTATGGTTGTGGTCAAAATGAATATTCTTCCGTGGCTTCTCCATCTTTTTACGTCCCTCCCCTGCCTGATCTCAGACTCCTTTTTTGCAGTATCCTTCATTTCATTTGGAAGGGTAAAAGACCTAGAGTAAAATGTGCCACCCTGACCCTTCCCAAGTCATGTGGGGGCTTTGGTCTCCTGGCTTTAGGTTGTATTATAGAGCGGCTCAGTTACGAGTTATGCTAGAACACTTGAGGGACGACCTTAGGACTTATTGGACGTTTGTGGAAGATGTACAAGTCCACCTGAGAAAGGTTAGGGACCTCTTATGGGCTCCCCCAAGTTCCATCCCGGGGCCAATTAAATCGCACCCGGTCCTTCCTGTCTTGTGGTCGGTCTGGAGGCCCACTAGAGATAATAGGCTTCTTTCCTCCTGGCTGCCCCCCCCTCTCTTCTTTGTGGGGCCCCCCGATTGATTTGGGTGCCAGAGGGTTCCGGGAGATGCAAGCTTGGTCTGATCAGGGATTGGAGAGGGCTGCTCAACTCTTTGATCAGGGGGTGTTCTTGGAATATGATCTTTTGGCGGAGGTGCTTGGGGATAAGCCACTTTCTGTCTTTGACTCCGGAGACTCAAGGGAATCCTCACCCAGGTGCGATGGGTGACTGTTTTGTCTCGCCCACTAACCTCTCTGGAAAGGATTTTTGCAGAAGCCAAGTCTAGGAAGGGGTCCCTTTCTAAGATCTATAAGGTGCTAGCTACGTCTAATTTAACTGATAGGCAGTTGTTAAAGTGTACCTGGGAGGAAAGGCTGGGTCTTGCCTTGGATGACCAAACATGGCACTCTGTTTTCAAGTCAGTGTTCTCTAGGGTGTTGTACACGGCAGCTATGGAGCATAACTTTAAGATTTTGCATTCCTGGCATCGCCCTCTGGTTTCTCTGTCCAAGATGTTTGCTGCGGTGTCTCCAATGTGTTCTAGATTGTGTTCGGGCAAGGGTACTTGGTTTCACATGTGGTGGGAGTGCCCGGTCATCCGAGTATACTGGACGGAGCTGCTCAGCTGGATTAAAGACATCCTGGGGACGAGCCCCTCCCTACACCCGCTTGAGGTTCTTCTGGGCACACCCCTCCCGGATGGAGGGATGGTTTCCTTCACAGGGGTGACTGGGGCCATGTTGAGAGCGGGAAGATTGGCTCTGGCCCAGAAGTGGAAGAGCCCTCTAGCGCCCACCAAGACAGAGTGGCTTAACAAATTGATAGCTATTTTTACGTATGAGAAACTGTCAGCTATTGCCAATGACTCTATGCCTTCTTTTTTGCAGGATTGGACTGTGATTCTGCTAAGTGTGGACTGTGAAGCCATGAAACTGAACGGTTTAGGGGTCTTACGAGTCTTGTCCTTGGGGAGGGATTGTTGCTATCCGGCCTGGTTACCATATACTTAAGTGCGATCGAGGACCCCACCACCAGTTGGACCTTAATGGAAAGATGTATGTGTGTCTAGTTCCTACTCTTAGTCTCTTGCACCGTTGGTTATCGGAAGCCTAATGTTCTTGGAGTTAGGGGGGGTGGTGGGTGTGGGGGGCTGGGGGAAAAATGGGAGTGTTCAATCATTTGATATGGTTATTCGTTGAATACTGCCGAATGTTTGTTGGCGGTTCTGTTTTTCTTTAATTACTGATAATCTTAATAAAAATAAAGTGGGAAAAAAAAATCTGCACAGGATAATTCTCGGAGATATGGCTTAAGCTCATTCCTGCTAGTGACTTTGAGTGGGGAAGAACCCTTAGTCTTCTCCTTCAATGTATAAGGCAGACTGTACTTCATTAAGAGCAGCAGAATGTTCTCATTGTGTGGCCACAGGGGAGCAACCATTCATCTTTCTGACTGAGTGGCATATGTTTGTATTCTTGGCACATTTGCATTCGTTTATGGTTTGTTTAACAATATTATGTGTAGGTCCCCTCACTGCAGTATTTACTCTCTACCATTTCAAAACTGTGATAGTTAGGCCCTCGAAGGGCATACAGTTCAGGTATTTAGGTCCACTCACTAAGGTCGTACAAATCAAGTGTAACACCGTGTATTTAATGAGTACCCATTTGCAGGTGCACCCGCAATGTTTACAGCCTGGAACCCGATTGGTAATTGCAATTGTAATGAACCTTTCGAGCCTTTTAATTAAGAATGCTGCTTTGTTTATGGATTTTGAGTGTCCTCTTTCTTTGTTCATTGAGTTCCATTACACGATGTGATGGCATTGAGCTGTATATTAATATGGTGTTCATAACAAACTGGTTTATCTTGATAAACCACTCTTAGCCCGAAACGTGCTGATTTACGAGCATTAATACATCTTAGTGCATAAAGTTTGCTTCATACAGCTCCAACTATTCTATATGGGGTTCACGTTTCCGACATCCCTCCCACAGGGTGTGTTGGAGAACACTCCCAGTCCGACAAGGAGAGAGAGGCTGCGCGGAACTCATTGCGGGATCTCATCTTGGTTTTACGAGTTCTTGGCCAGTCTGTATCCAAGAACATCAAGCGGTCTCTGGAGAGTGAGATTGTAGTAGTTCTGATATAACCAACAGCATCTGTGGTCACCAACACTAGGCCCTTGGCAACGCTACCGTCTAAGATCATGCAGATGTTGGGGTATTCCCAGATCCAGTCAGAACTAGAGGCACAGGCCCATGTTACTCTTTTCACTAAGAGTTTTGGTTGATTTGACTTCCTCCCTATATGACCATGAGCAAGGTGGACCACGCAGTGCTGTGCCTACATCTGGACGAGGCAGCTGGGGCCTCAGGGGCAGTCCCTGCGGTGGTTTCAGTCATTCGTAGATTGAGTTCTTCTGTGATGGTCCTTTGGGGTTTGGTCGGTAATGTTCCCAGTGAACTCTTCTTTCTAAACGTATGCAAGACCACTCATGCACGTCACCAGAGACCATGACATCTCATTTTACTGGTAGCTGATAAAAGGAAGTCTTAACAGTGCAACTGTGGCAATCAGGGCCAGTTTTGCTCATATGGAAGGTCTTTCAGCTCTTGAATAATGAATCGGTGACAACAGCCTGGAATGAAATGTCAGTAAAACTGAGGTTTTCGTACTGTGCCTCATTGGAATTTACTGCTAGTATACAGTTTGCTGTTTTTTTTAATGTTGTCTCACGAGCGATTTTAGGCGTGAAAACCCTTTTTGCGGCTCAAGCTCCTGAACGCAGTAGTCCCTTGTTTCTTGGGCAGATATGACACCGTAGTTGGGTTGTCTGGTTAATTCCATAGTGGATTGCACTCCCTCCACATACTCTGGTACTGCATTTCATGCGATTAGATGGTTGCAATCAGCACAGAATCCTGCCAATAGGTTGACCTCTGGCATGAAGAAATGTGTTTGTTTCTAGCACTTTGAGATCTAGTCACTGGCTCTCAATGCAGATCTGAATTCACTTCAAGACACGCTGTCGGGAGGTATCCAGTTTATCTGCAAAACAAAATGTGCAGTTGCAATACAACTCAAGCTGCAGGCTTGGCAGCCGCATCCTTATTGATGGTCCCAAGAGCCTGTGTCTCAAGAAGTAACATTCTTTCCTGCATTGCATCTGGATTATGGAAAGCTATGGATTAACAGATTTGCCAAGGCAAAGCTTTGAAGCTCTTCGAATGTTCCTTAATACCATACATGTTAGAGTGTGGTCCCTTTCGGTTGTGCTATGTGGGGTTCTGTTCTGTAGATCATATTCTACAATGCCTAAAAGCAATAGGTTTTGCAGCGTTCACGACAGAAGACTCCAAAAATAACATGACACATATCCAGACTTGAAGAATCTCCTGACCCCCCCCCCTGTATTGAAATACATAAATGCACAGGGATGCATGTGGCTCATGTTTGATGGCTCTTTAGTATTAAGTTAATCACAGATTGATAATGCTGTTACCATGGGATGTCCATGTGCTTTCTTGAGCCATGTTCACTATTGGTTGAGCTAGCAGAAATACTAGTTAGACTGAATGGGCTGGAGCTGTGGTGTCATCGCCAACACTAGGATTGGTTCAGAGGTGAAAGGCAAGAGTCATACCAAAGCTAGTGGATCACGGTGAGAGAAAGTCCACATTGCTCCAGAGCACCACTACTGATATCAGAGTAGCAGGAAAGCTGATCTTGTTTAACAACGTGCCCCAGGAAGATAACCCACTCGCCTGCAGTGTTACATTTGTAGCACAGTTGCAGAGTTAAGGGATATAGATAGCAAATGGTAGCCTCTGCGTAGGAAACCGGTGTTGTTTGCACAATAGAAAAGTCAAAATATTGACTATGATATTAAAGAACAAAAGCAATCTCTATGGAATTCAGAGGGTATTAAGATGGTCCATGGGGTTCACAAACGAATATACACTCGATACTAATCTGGAAATGTACTCCTTCCAGCTGATCAGCCACTAGGGCCGGCTCCACAATGGGAAGCGTGCTACGCGGCCGCTAGTTTATATTCAATTGGATGTGCAGAAATCTACAGACGGAAATTAGAAGGTAGAGGGTTTAGCAGACCATGACCAGGGTTTGGATTATTTGAAGATATGAAGAAATAATCCAATAATAGGCATTCTCATTTTAGGGCTCGGTGAGGCTGGGGAGTAAATTACTGTACCTGAGGGTGTGGAAACAGGTCCACTGCTTCTGGGCAAAATACTGATGTGATTAGGGTGCTGCGGGATCCTCCATGCCGGAATGCTTGATGGGGAAATTTCTCAACGGCACATTTGATCTTTTTGGGAGTAACCATGGAGATCTGTACCTTTAATGCAACAAGGGTTAGTATATGCCTAATGGGAGCATCGTTTTACCAATGAGATTAAACGAGGCCCAAAGGTGCATTTACAAGTAAATTTGGTTATATTTCTGATGCAGAGCCCGTTTGGTATCGGAGTATAGATTAGAGGAAAGGGTAGGGGCCTAGATCTCCTGGTTAACAGCATATTATGACAGAACGTTCACCAGAAAGGAAGGGTCTATGAGCATTTCACTGGCTGGGAAGGAATGGGGGTCACTCAATTATCAGCAGGATTAGACTGCTGGCAAGGAAGGCATCGTCCATGTTATCAGGCATGCATCAGAGTAACCAGGCATAAACCAGTTGTCACCATGTGTTCAAAGGGCTTTCGAGCCAAATGTGAAAAGCGACTAAAACTAAAAAACAAATAATCTTAGTTGTGATAGGCTCCTAATGCCACCAGATAAACCCAGCAAAGATCAACTTGGAGTGTAATTGAAGGACAGAACATTGTTGAAGGAGAAAAACAGTGGGTTAGCGTCACATTAGGGAATGGGGAAGACCCAGTCAGAGCCTGGATTTCCACAAATATCCATTGTTAGGCACTCTTTCAGTTGGATCCAAAGATGATCACTTCTTCACTGAAAGGCCTAGCAAAAGAGAAGGCTCAAAATGGTGTGTCGGGAACTAAGACTTTCTTCCGAGAGAAGGCATCGATAATTAATTTGTCCGGGTATGGATACACATGCATTTCAACCTGGTGCAGATGTAGGGCAAATGTTCACAGCGGCATGAGGACCCTAAATGATGTGCTAAGGCCAAAAAGGGGGACTCTTCTATTGGTAGAGATTGTCATCACCTAGCATACACAGAAGGATGCAGTGGTGAGGTGTCATTTTAGAATTTGCAGACACACATTTAATAAATCCACCACACAATGCCAGTCTACCCACTGAAGGGAGGAACTGATCAGTGTCAGGCGGAACATCTTTAACTTCTCTTGTGAAAGGGATAGCTTGAAATAAAGAGATCCAGTATGCTGTGGAGGCCTGCATTGGATGTCTTCAGCAAAGCAATGAAACTGGAGAAGCAGCCCAGAGACAGCTCAGCTACAGGAACTGCCTCCACTGTACAAATAGCAACAAGCACCTCCATCTCCTTCTCCAAGTCTGGGAACACAGCCTAGGGGTCGGAGGACAGGAAGCCAGGGAGGGAGGAAAGGGAAGGTGGGAATCCCACCCCACAAATGACAGCACCCAATGGTCTTTCAAAATCAACCTCACACATTCACCCTTGCACAGGAGTAGGATGAACCGCAAATTAACTGAAATAAGAATCGTACTGCTTGGACTATCGGTCCGAAGCATAGGGCTAGCCCAAGAGGCCCTTTGTGTTAGGCCTGTACTGCTTTTCCAGTATTCCATAAGGAAATCATTCCTGCCGTCTACGGAGCCAGCCCTTGAACGCTCAATGCTGAGTAAAGGTGCAGGAAGGCTTCTTAGGCTCAATGGAAGAGGGAAACTGCTTCCTGAGCACCAGGGGTGAGTTGACCATCATGGTGCTGGTTTTCTTTCGTTTCAGCGCCTCATACTTTGACAAATAGAAAAGATACACACTTTTGAATACAGGGTCCTTGATTTTTGTGCTGGGCATCGTAGCCCTAATGTTGGCTTGTCTGTAGACATCCGGTCAAAAGCACAAAAGCATGGCTGTGTCTACAGGCTGGAGGGTCCATATGTCCATCGAGACCTGCTTAGCATCCTTCACAATGGCTGTGAATGGGGACTTTTGTATCACTGGAGAGGCCCTTGATGAAAAATACCATGTAATTCCAGTGCTCTTGGTGGACGTCTGCATGGTCCACATTAGCTTGCCATAGGTGCAGGAAACAGTTCTGATATTCTGATATAGTCACTTCCCAAATGTATTGAGGATTTCCTCCTCCTTTCTGAAGGATAATATCGATAAGCCAGAGATCGCTTCTACCCATGCCTGTGGATATATCCAGAGGCGCACCTTCCCTGGTTGGAGGTCACTATATCAAGCATCACTATTTGCTCATGACCAAGGCAGAGTAAGGTTTGTCACAAAGGTGCTTCCTTCAAAACCTCTAGTTGAATGTCTATACCCAGTGTGTTTCCAGGTCACCTATGTGCTCCGGTGCTGCTGGTGAGTTAGAAGCTATCTATGGACCCTCCTGGGCCTTATTTTGTATCCCAACTAGTGTTGTACAAGCCCCAGCCAAACCCGCTCCCTCTCCTCCCGAGCCCGCTTCCATTTCCTGATTCCCTTCCCTCCCACCTCCCAGCCCACCCACTACCCTGATTGGTGCATCTTCCACCGTGTATGCAGGCCTAGTCGGCGACTGTTTCCAGGCGACCTTTGTGCTCCAGGGCTGCTGGTGAGTTAGAAGCTATCTGTGGACCCATCCTTCCCTCCCGCCCCCCTCCCTATTGGTCACCACCGTGCTCTAAACCCACCTTCCCTGGGCAGCCCTCTGCCCATACAGCCCCTGCGGCTAAGGGACCCAAGGCAAAGGGCGGCTCCCTCAGAGGTGTCTCCATATCGTGTCTGCAGGTCTCAACAGGGGAAGCGAGTGGCCAGCCATCAACCAGCAGCGACTAGTAAGGTAGGAGTGGCCCGGGTGAGGAATAGAGCCATCACTCTACCCTGGAAACCCTTCCACATAGCAACCTTAACTACACTAGAATTATACTTTGTTATTTACCCTGTGCCACGCTGGCATAGTGCTGTGACATTTTGAGAAAGTATTGAAATTGCATTGTGAAACCTAGGCATTTTTCTCACTTTACAGGACTCTCGGACCTAGGTGTGTTTTTCTCCAGTATTGAAACTACACTGTGAAAGTAGTGCTGTTCTTTGGTTTGCCTCCTTAGTAAAGCATCCACCTAGCAAACTGTTCTACTATTGTCTGAGCTCCTTTCGTCTTGTTCAATTGTCTACTATTGTCTCATCTGCTTGCGCCCCTCCCTGTGTCCTTCCATAGTGTTCTCCCCACCCATCCTCCCACCCCCTTCCTCTTCTCTCCACTCCCTACCTACTCTATGGTGCTCTCAGTTTCTTCTATCTTTTCCAAGTGCTTCTCTATCTACTATCCTGTGCTCCTCACTAAATCTGGGAGGAAGAGGTTTAAAAAGGACATCCTGGTCTCCAACCCAGGCCTCCCTATCGTTGACACCTATACCAGTGCTTCCTCCGGGCAAATCCTCACCGACATCCTCTTTGTCGTTCCCTCGCCAGACCTTTGTACTCTCCACATGATCTCTGTGCTTTCTCCTTTCTCCTCTTCTCGTATTAATGGTGGCACCCAGTGGAAGGCACTCCTGGCCTCCTTCCAATCTTCTAAGGTCATCATTATTGTTTAACTGAATGCTACTGTCTTGGTCCAAGGCCCTCAGGCTAACCTTCTCCTCTTTGATAGACACTTCCTGCACCTCTTCAATTTCCTTTATTCTCCTGATGTCCCCTCTCTTCCCTCCACGGCTTCCTTGCCTCCCCCTGCTGTCTCCTCCTTGGCTACCTTGCCCTCTCCTCCTTCCTCTTCTGCCCCCCCCCTCGGGCTTCGTCTACACATCCGCAAAGCGTGCCTCCAATTTGTACCCCTCCCTGCAAGTGTTTTAAAGACTTCTCATATTGCCACTCTAAACTCTTGCTCAGCTGTCAAACACTCCTCTGACATCTGCCGCCTCCTTGAAGAACTTGACCTCGGTGTCCTCAGTCTTACCGAGACATGGTTCACGGCCAGCTCTGTCACAAGCGTTGACACTCTCCTCCCTGATGGCTACAAGATCCTCTCCGCACCCAGATCCAATCGTTTCGGAGGGGGGTAGCCCTGATCTTCCCAGAGTGGATTCTTGCCTCTGTCATTCCTATGAAGGCCTACTCCTCCTTTGAATGCCTCATCTGCAGGCTCTCTCTCCTAGCCATTCTGTCACTGTCGCTACCATCTATCAGCCATCCGGTCAGATCTCCTCCTTCCTCTCTGAGTGGACGGACCTCTCCTCTTCCTCTCCTCTTCCCTCCTGGTCTTGGCCACTCAACTCCTCCTTCTTGAAGACTTTAACATCCACCTGGAAGCTTCCTGTCCTTCCTCTGGACTCTTTTGCGACCTCTGCGACTCTCTCTCGCTCTCTATACTCCCCTCTGGCCCGACTCAATCTGCAGGGCACACCCTGGATGTTTTGATCTCTACATACCTTCCCCTTTCTATCCCTCCCACCACTCCTCTCTCCTGGAGTGATCATTTTCTCCTTTCCTCCCAGCTCACTCTCTCCACCCCTCAGGCCAAGCCAACTCCAGCACTGCCACCTACCTTAAGCATGTGTCCGTTGAGGCTTTCGCCGCCACTTACTCACCCCCTCCCCCTTCGGCTGGCTCAGACCCTGACACAGCCCTTTCTATGCTCCACTCTGCTGTTCTTGCCCAGTCAGGAGGATCCGCTTGAAGCCCAAAGCTAAGTGCAACTCCTGTTACGACTCATCACCCTTAAACGCAAGTCCAGAATGGCTGTGAGGAAATGGCGTGCTTCCTGTACATCCACTGACAAGCTGGCCTGCTCGAAAGGCAATACCGGCTCTCTGTCCGCACTAAGAAGAGAGCCCTCATCCAAGCCTGCATCTTTGTGGCATCCAACAACTTGGCCGAACTCTTTAAAATCTGCAAGGAGCTGGCCAATCCTGCGGCAGTCTCTATCGCCCCTGTCCCCTCCCACTGCACAGCCCTGGCTTCTCGTTTCATCTCTAAAACTCAGGACATCCGGTCCTCGCTCTCTTCCTCTCCCCCTCCTCCCTCTACTCCCCACTCTTCCTCTGGCAACTCTGTGGCCACCCCTTCTTTGCCTTTCCCCTGTTGTCCCCAGACGAGGTTTCTAGACAAGTCTGATCTATGAAAGTCTCGTCAAGACAGGTTCTCTCCTGTTCCTCTAAAACCTTCGAGGGCCACATTGACACCCTGGCTCCTGCTTTGGCTGACTTCTGCAACCACTCCTTCGCCACTGGACTCTTCCCCTCCCCCTTGTAGCCGTCCCTTGTTCACTCTCTTCTTAAGAAACCCACGGCCGACCCCTCCTGCCCTGCTAACTACCGCCCAATCTCCATCACTTCTTTCCTGGGCAAACTCCTGTAAAAGCTGGCCATCTCCCAGCTTAATCTTCACACTGAATTGGTTGGTTGTCTCCATGACCATCAGTCTGGCCTCTGAGCTGCCAGAAGCACGAAACTTCTCTCCTGAACATCTGTGAAGACCTGCTCTCCAACCTTGACTCCTACACCCCGTGTCCTCATCTTACTTGATCTCTCTTCTACCTTTGAAACGGTCAACCATGCCATCCTTCTCAACCGTCTCTGTGATAACCTGGGTATCACCAATCAGGCCCTGGCTTGGCTGACCTCTTTCTTCTCCGATCGACCCTCCCAGGTCCAACCTGGGTCCTTCCTCTCCTCCATCTCTACCTGTGGTGTTCCCCAGGGGTCTAACCTCCCTCCCCGGCAGTTCAACCAGTACCTGGCACTTCTTGCCCACCACATTGCTGCTCTCTACCCCAACTTTCAGTGCTATGCAGATGACACTCAGCTCATTTTCAGGCTCCCTTCTGCCACCCCTTCTCCTTCTCTCATCTCTGACTGTCCGCTATCCAGGAGTGGTGTGCCACCAACAATCGCTGCCTTAATGCCTGTAAGAGTGAGATTCGCCTCATCGGCACACCTGCACCTTCCTTTCCTGTCGTTCTGTGGCCGGCCTCTCTTCACCCTCATCCTTCTCCCAGCTGTGAGGCTAGAAACCTCGGGGGTCATCTTCGACTACACTCTCCCCTTCTCTCCTCACATCGCTGATGTCTCCAAGAAGGCACACTACCAGCTGAACCTCCTCAGAGGTATTCTTCCTTTCCTCTCTTTCCCCCAGAAGCTCACTGTCTCCAGAGCTCTGGTTGTCTCTAGGCTGGACTACTGCAACAGCTGCTTTCTAAATCTGCCTGCTTCTACTCTCCTCCCTCTGCAACTCATCCAGAACAGGACTGCAAGACTTGTCCTTGGCCTCAAGCCCAGGGATCGTATCTCTCCAGGACTGAAATCTCTGCACTGGCTCCCAGTGGCTTGAAGAATTAATTTCAAAACCCTCTGCATTGTCCACAAGGCCTTCTGGGGCCTGGGGCCTGGGGCCTAAATACCTCCAACTCTCTCTTCCTAAATGTCTTCCTTCTCGAGCTCTTCACTCATCCGCTTCCAACTCCCTCAGGGTCAGTCGCTTCTCCAAGCAACGAGTTGGTGGTAGATCTCTTTCTTCGGCTGGGGCCTCCCTCTAGAACAGCCTCCCTGCCTTCCTGCAACTTGAGGAGAACATTGAAACACTTGTGTATAGGTGCGGTATAAATGCCACATCATATCATAACCATCTTTGGTTCTGGAAGTACCTCAAGACCTTCCTCCTTGCTTCTGCTTTCTCACCCCCTCTCCCCTGCTGAACTCCAGACTGAATCTGCACTAGTCACCTGGCTACCCTCTGATCTCAGGCCCAGCCCCCCCCCCCTGCCTGCTTCACACCTGCACTGCCTCCCGGGCATCCCCTGCATTTGGGGGCTGTTTCTGTATCCCTACCGTCCCCCCAGCTCTTGACACTTGATGTCTGCACTTACTCCTGCACTTGCCACAAGCTGGCCGCACTTTTACCTATTGTTTTTATTTATTTTATGTATTCTTTACTCTTGTTCCTATGTATTGCTCTGCCCCCTCTCTGTCCCCCCCACACTTTCCCTTTCCCCCCACCCCTGTACTTGCGCGATCTCAATGTCACCTGGCCTAGTGAGATAGTTGTCTTTGTCTTCCCTCTGTTCCCCCTCCCTTGCCTCATTGCGCCATGAACACTTGTGTATAGGCGCATTATAAATGCCATATAGATCATATCATACCCCGCTGATCCCAGTCCTTGCCTGTAACAAACAGGTCCAACATAGTCATCTCCATTATGCCCAGGCACACCATCCCTCCAATTACCCTCTCAATGAATGCTTGGGTTGAAGAAAGGAGATTGCCCTCCATCAATGTGTATGCTTGGTGGATTGTTCACGATGCTAGATCTATAGATGGCAGGGTGTTTGCCCTTTGAGCTGTAGGTTACAGAGGTGGAGGCTGATCTGGTTAAGAGTCAAAACGCATTGGTGCCCACTCCACCAGCTGAACAGGGCTTCTAGCAATAGAAGCTTTCAGAGTTTCCTCCATCTGTCCGGCACAGCTGAGGAAACCGGGGGAGGATGAGGATGAACTTAATGATAAGTTATTCATATAGCGCCTTAAGCCAAAGCGCTTTACAGATAACATTTACATATATTTATCATCACAACCGAAGTTGGTACTCATTGATCGATCTCAGAAGAAAGGCTGAGTTGGCCGTGCTGGGATTCGAAACAGCGACCTGCAAATCACACATAGATTGCAGCAGCAAGCGCTCAACTCGCTGAGCAATCTTACCGGTTTATTCAATGAAGTAAAGTAATCAAGATGTCATTGCCTCTCAGTTCATCAACCATTGCAGCTTCACAGGGCCCTGTTCCTCCCTTATTTGGTGTTGTTTGCACTATACCGAATAACTAAAATAACACAAAGTGCACCATGAGTGTGGTCAGATATCCATCTAAATGACGGGATATCACAAAGCCAAATTGCTGAAAATGTGCATGCATAGGTTTGCAAATCACTCTTTTTGAAGCCCTCTGCAACTACTACACCTTTTGAATTGCAGTTGAGGAATCTATCATTATTCCACACGACTAGGAAAGACCCAGAAGTAATAAGAGTCTATTGTGGATTTAGCCATGTATCCAACATAGATCATGAATGATTTACATTTATGCTTATGTATCGGTCTCTATGGGAATTATGTCCAGTGCATAAGGTCTATCAGACAAAGTCCTGTAGAGATTAAAAGCCAATAGGGAAGTAGTGTGATACATCTATGGTTGGAGAAGGTTTGGTTTAACCCAGCATGTGTGACTCAGTCTAGGGTGTACATAGCCCGTCAAAGAGTTGGAGCTTCCAAAAAGGTCCACGAGTAGGATTCCGTTTAGAGAAGGAGTTACAGGCCACAGGGGCCTCTTTCCACGGATCTAGACTACGGGCAGACACCCACCCCCAATCCTCTTAGAGCATGGAGATGGACCAAGAATTCTGAGGGTGCATCCACAGGGGCTGCAAGATAAGATGGATAGTTCTAAAGATGTAGAGGCTGGGTTTGCTCAAAGAGTGTTCCTTACCTACGACTAGTTGACAGTAGGATGGGTTCTGTGGAAGAAGCACAGGGGGCTGTAAAGTGCAATTCTGGATTGTGCAAGCGCTAGCAGAGAAGCCCCAGAGGTTTGTCTGCAGGACGAGTGTATCTGGGAGAGAATATTTCCCACTATGGTGCAACCCTTGAACACTTTCCTAAATGATGCATTGTCAGAGTCCTGCTTTTGTGTCCTTAGAAATCCTATACAGTCAAAGATATGAAGAGTGCTTCAATACCTAACAATTTATGAGTTTTTGAAGGAAGGACATTGTGAGGAATTCGACCATCCACACAGTGGATGTGTGCTTACCAGGGCTTTTTTTAAAATCGTCTTTGAAATTGAATGATGGTAGATCAACCTCTGAAAAATGTGTGGGACTGAACTGCACACATTTTCCTATGCTCACCGCACAACATACCCATAAACCTGTGTACTCTGGGTGGATACAGCCAACAGGTGCAGTCCTCCCTGTTATATTGAGCTGGGATCGTAATTGTGGAGTACATGATGAATCTCAGAAAGGTGGAGGGCCAAACCCTTCCTCCTGTCATGGCCAGCCTAATTAACTATCAAAGGCTCCATGGATCCACTGTGTCCTTTTGTGTAAGCACAGCAGATGGTGGCAGCAATTTTTTAATTAACATACTAATAGAGTTTACATCAAACTGGCCCACATGGGGCCTGGATGCAGAGGCTGAACAAAAGACAGGAAAACCCTATCAACCTTTGATATGCACTGTGTCAACCTAAAGCCAGCTCCCGCTGCTTAGTAACAAGGGCTGTGACCTGTCATGTCTGGTACTATGTATTTACAGTAGTCATCCCAGCAGTGGGACCCCATTCAGAAGGTACGAGTATGTGGTCTGGCTGCGACCAAAAGTCTGGTCTCCCACAGCTTCAAGGGAAACCTGCCACCTTAATCATGAACCACAGAGAGCTCAATTAACTAGAGAGACCCTTTGATCCACAACAGACAGGAAGATGAGTGGGACTTAGTATTAAATGTTTTCACCACTTTACCTTTTCTGTTGCAAAGCACTCTGGTTATGACCTCATGCATACAGGAGATTGTTGGTGGGGACCCAGGATTGGTTCATTAACATAGGTTTAACCTACAATAATCACTGCGGCCCATTTTGCTTTAAAAGTGGGTTGAGCCCCTCTTTTGGGAGATCATCTGAAGACTTTGCAAGGAGTAACAAGAAGAACTCATTTGGACCCTGGCTGAAGGTACAGTCTGCCTTACAACTTCCGGCCAGCGAAGGAATGCCAGGATTTCCAAAGATGGGAGCAAGATCCCTCTCCTATACATATCCCAGGGAACAGAGGGAGTTACTGAATTCAGAGGACCCTCCAGCAGCTCCAGAACTGGTATCGAGCCAGCACACAGCGCACCCTGCTAGGCTCTGCAAGAAAGCTTCCTAGGTCGGAAGTGCCAGAGAGTCTCTGAAACAAACTAAGGACAAGGCAGTTGCCTGCAACACTCTCCTCCGTTTTGGGCCGTCCGCCTTAAAGGACGACACAAGCCCAGTGAAGAAGCTAGGCGTGCATCGACAAGCATCAACCAGCGTCCGCCTTAAAGAACATTTTCGAGCCAGTCGAGCTACAACCGACTGCACGGCTGACTGTTGTCACGCTGCAGTCACCAACGTCATCTGAGACACCTCAACCAGGGCTTCAGAACTGCCAACCAGCACAGAGACAGCGATTCCTGACCCCAAGCCACCGTGTGGGCCAACCTGCAGCCGCCTGTCCAGCCTCGCTCACCGAACTGCCTGCCGCCTGATACCCGAACTTCTACAAGCACAATGTACATTGTGGTTCTGTCCCCCTGGTTCTCCTCTGAAAGACCCTAGTGACATTTTACGAACCCATTCCTGCCTTTGTGCTGAAACCAAGTATCCTTGAATTATTAATTACTTTACTGACTACCCTCCTGTCAGTATCTCTTTTCCTTCTTGAAGCTGTCTGTCCTCTGCATTCCTTTGCAGGGTGGGGTGTATTTTGTAATGTGCTAGAACTGTCTGTTGTGATAATAATAACGTAGATATGTGTATGCAACCTTGACTGGACAGTCCCTTTGACATTGGGTAATAATTGAATTTTTGCTGTGTTGCAACTAACCAACGATCCCCGACCTTTCGGAGATAAGCCCGCCGTTCCGTCCATGTTACCAAAAGTGGACAAGGAGGTTTATAATTTGCTTGCGTTTCCAATCTGTTCGAATCCCTTCTGGTGTACTAGAGGTGTGGGGCTGATTGATGGTTTAGAAACAGATATTAATCCCTGGACCACTGGTGCCCCAGAAGCTGATTTGTCACAGACATACACCATGTAACAAAGGATTTTGGGGATTGTTAGTGCTTTGGGAACAGGGGAACTATTTTTGATAGCTTTCTCTTTCTAGTTCAAAGAATTAACTCTGTGTAGGGCCCATATTGAATGTCCCTTCTCGGCCACTGATCACCCCTGCAAAGAGCACTACACAACACACCAATTCACTTAATGCTCGCTGATAGGTGCAGCTGTGACATACCAGTTGGATCAGGTTGCTGCGGGCTGCCTCCAGGCCGGATTGTAGCTGCGCCAGCTCGTTGTTATCCTGCAGGATCTCGCTGTGCTTGTCCTCCACGTACTTGTACAGGGCGGCCCGCTCGCGCTCCATGGCCTCCTGGTTCACGATCTCACGCCTCAGCAGGTTGGCTTGGGTGGCAACCAGGGTGTTAAAGCGATCTATCATTTCCCGGACCTCCTGGAACTGAAAGTGGCATAGATTATTGACTGCCAGGTATGCTCAGGGAAAGGACTGGGACTATATTCCACTTATAAAATGGGAAATACACACCAGTCACCGAAATGTCACGGGGAATGCAATTTAAAGTATTTCTGATGGGGATATGCGGGGGGTTAAAATAACGAGAGAGATGCAAAAGCCAAAAGGTACTAGGGGCAGAGGGAAGGGACCCCTGGCGTAACTAGTCTAATAGATTTGGCCAGCGGCATTTGCTTCGTAGAGGGCGCGCATCATTTCTGCAACCTTTTATTTGTCTTTCCAAATGATTAAATTCCAGAAAGCATACCAGCCCAAAATTAGGCATCGGAGCAGTGTACATAGCTGTACGGAATAAATTACAGAATTTGCACTGGCCAGCACTGTGCGTGCAGTTCGGCCCTTGGCTGTGTGGAGGTTTCCTGGAACAGAGCTGCAGATCCCAGAAAGGTGATTCGGTTTGTATAGGGCCGTTTTTGACAGTGGGACTGAAACACCGAAGCCATGTCTCTACATACAACAGCTCTTCGAGTGTAGATTTAAAAAAAAGCCACGATAAAATTATTCTTATTATTATAAGATACATTTTGATAGGAAAACAGTTCATGCAATATATGAAAACAAAAAAAAGACACAATTTGCAGTGAATGAAGGTAATAAAGTTGACTATTATAAAGGGTTGAATCTGGATCTATGCAGGGGCGCCCAGTACGCGGGTGGTCCGAGGCCCGGGCACCCGCCTGCACAATGAAGTCGGGGCTGAATGCCCCCACCCCCCTCCCTTCTCTGGCCTGGGTCAAAAACGATTTTTAGAAATTGGGAGGCAGATGCAAAGAAAGAGGCTCTTGTTTGCATCTGTCCCTCAATTTCTAAAAATGGTTTTGGGTTGGGTGTATTTGTACATCTGTGCACCCCACAGCGGTGCACAGATGTAGAGGTACACTCAACCCAAAACGATTTTTAGAAATGTAGACACAGATACAAAGCAAGAGGCTCTTGCTTTGCATCTGTCCCTCAATTTCTAAAAATCGTGGTGAAATGAAAATGGCTTAACCAAGTGTGCCTCCAATTGGTATGTTCTTTCATCTGCTTCCTGCACTGAATTCCTGTTAAAAGCAAACATTTGTACTGCCTCCTAGGAACAGATAGCATTTTGGTGAATAGAATTTCATTTTAGGATGCAAAAGAGCTCCTTGAGGGCACATGCGATGACACAAATGATGAGGAAAAATGTCGAAACCTTAAGATTCAAATGAGGGGGGGAATGTGGGAATGCAAAAGGGAGTGAGTATTGAGTTGCACATGTGGGCATAATAAATAACACAAGTGTGGAGCATGTTCTACTGAAAATATTGGGCATAGAGGTCAAATTCTGGGCATATGGTATGCAAGTGAGGGATATGGTGTGAAATAGAGGGGCATTGGGATGTACACGATAGAGGAGGGGCCAGTGATGGTGAAAACTGGTATATTTGCAAAACTCCTTTCAGTTAGGGTTTTGGGAATGGTCATCTTACTAGTTGTGGTAAATATATTATTGAACAGGGTGTATTCTGTTTTATCAAGCGCGGAATATGATGTCCGATTATTGATACACTTATGATCCCGAGTATATAGAGTGCAATTGCAGCTGGGTTTATGCATAAGAAGTAGGCATGTGTAGGTTGACTGCAGGAGAAGCAAACCTTGACAAAGCCAACAGTTTTTTTCTTTTGTGTAGGCACTGGAGAGGCATTTGCCAGGCCCTTTGGTACTTGCTCTATTTGCCAGCTGTCTCCAAATTATGACCATGTAGCATAGTTCCATCATTGGCTTTGTTGTCATGAAATGCTCAGGTACTCTAATATTGCAGGAATTTCTATTTGATTCCATTACATCTCACTGATAGTCCAGCTACCATTATCATCACTCTATGATACTATGAAGCCGCCCCATGCCGCACACTCCTTGTGTTGCGGAGGGGACCCTCCCTGCACTGCTCCAGGACCTCCATTATGAAGTGGGTGATGGGACCCAACTCCTTGAGGTACCCTCACACATGCACCAGGGTCCTGACAGAGGACTTCAGTAGAGGCCATACCAGTTT
This sequence comes from Ambystoma mexicanum, assembly GCF_040938575.1. Taxonomy (NCBI): domain Eukaryota; kingdom Metazoa; phylum Chordata; class Amphibia; order Caudata; family Ambystomatidae; genus Ambystoma; species Ambystoma mexicanum. The sequence continues at coordinate 1,268,610,151 of NC_090932.1, forward strand.
TTGGAGACACCTTAAGAAATGGGATGTTTCCCGAGTGAACAACCCTCTTAATTGCTTTATGAGAGTCTACACATGCCCACACTGCCCTTAGAAATAGTCCTTTTAGAGTAGGACACAGTGTTTTAAATCTCCATCAGTGTGACTGTAGTGGACAGCGGTAGGTGACCTGTTTGGCGTATCTGAGCACTGTATAAACAATAGGTCAACCAAGAAGCACCATTTAACTATGAGTTTATTTGGGCCTCAAAATTCACACTTCCCACTAGCTATTATCTAATGGTAATTTGCTAGCGCTGAGTAAGAAATGGTGTGTGGGTATGTGTGGGGGCGAGTGGCTGTTTATGCCTGGCTAGTAACTTGCAACGTGAAGTTCTTGCTCCTGGTTTATTAATACAATAATCTTCATCCGGGTGAGGGAAAGCAATTTTTTACCCTATGCAAAAATGCAGATGGTAAATACACATTAGTTTTCAGGTCCACTCCTTCACATAGAAAAACCTTTATGCACACAACTATCTGTAGGTGGTGCATTGATCCGTTTAGCTATCTTGCTTATTTTCCTCTGGGACCAATATCCTTAGCTAACTTCATTAGAGAGCTTTGAGATGATATTGTTTTGTATTTTGCTTTATAAAGCCTGAATCCAAAGCTCAAAGACATCTGGGCGCTGAGGAGCAGGACTGCCGAAAATCCCCTAATCGAGAGATTTAAACATTAAGGAATGTCTTTAAGGCCTTAAGAAAATGGAGGTGGTCAGACAGCTGTCAAAGTCGAGGTGGGGAAGCATACCACAACTTCACAGTCAAAACAGGGTGGCATGGTTGGTCTCATCGAAAGCCATGGAGAGGTCAAGTAAAATGAGAACTCTGAACTCACTGCAGTACTGGAGCATGGCAATGACATCAAGAACAGAAATCATCACATATTCCATTCATCTAAGAAGTTTAAAGCCTACCTGGAGACTTTGACTCAAGGTAACATGAAAGTTGTGGGTTAAGAATGGATTCCATAAGTTTAATCAAGTATTAAACAAGCACTCAAGTTAGAAATAGGGTACTGTTTCAAAGAAATCGGCTAATTTTTGGAGTCCCAAAAGCATTACACTTACATGCAGTGTACCCCAACTGGAATTCCAGAGCTGCCTGTCGAGGGACGTTGAAACTTCTTTACTTGTTTTCCCTCGAATTGGGAAGTTCTTTTTGGTGTTGGTGGTGGTGGTACTCCACCTTGCAGCTGTACCTTCTGTTTAGCAAACATCTTGTTCTCCCATCCTAGTTGTGTTGCTCTGCCTTTTGAGGGCTACTACAACCTGGATGATTATAGAGGGGTGGAGTAGGGGCAGTGATGGCCTACAGGAATGCAACTGGAAGGCTTAAACCTCCTTCTTACTGGACTTCAGTATATGCCGTACATGCTAGCTAATGTTTCCACCAGCCCCCCTTGCACCAAGTTGGCGACTTCGTGCAAATGCGGTCATAACTGCCGGTGATGTCACTTCCTATATTTGGGAACCCCCCCGGAAATTCATAAGTCGGCTCCCCTGGATCTATGTCTACGACCAAGCGAGACAGTCTTTTGGTTCGGCGCGATCGCATTGATGGGGATTTAACCCCTACATTTGACTCTACAGAATCAAGCAGTTTAATTTTGTGCTCAAACGAGATTGGAACCTTCTTTCACGTTTGTTATTCATAACATACAACAATAGAGTATCGATCAAACTGCTGAAACACTTGCCAGGACTCGCGCCTTGACAACGACCCTGTGGGTCGAAACACGTGTTGGCTGATTCTATTCAACACCAGTTGATTCTACACTATGTTATTGACTATCATAAAGACTATCATAAAGATTGTGCCTGATTCATGGAATTATTTGCGTGAAAAACGCAGATTTGTGCGCCTTTCTGACCGAAAATCCCTGTTTGAAGTATGGTGATTTTCGGGCAGAAAGTCGCGCACATCTGCGTTATTCGTGCAAATAATTCCATGAATCAGTCTCCTTATTTTTCACACCTCAATACCTGATGTGATGGACATTATTCTTCCATACGATATTTGGATTGACGAGACCTGGACTTGCGCGCTGCGTTTACCTTCATTTTTGTCAGTAACATTTCATGTTTCTTGGTGCCTACTAGGGGGCACCATTTGAAGTACACGTGCGCAGCGGATCCAGTCTTCTTATTTGACACTGTGTATATGAACTGGCGCCTCCAGACGACCCGTAGGTTCCTCCAGATAGCTATGTCTATAGTCCACTCACAAAAGGCCGTATCTGCTGCTTCCACCACGAAAGGGCGCAAACCGCAGTTGCGGCTTTTTGTAACCACCTTCCCACCCCTTCCGTCCCTCCCCCGCCCGACAACCCGCCCCTCACCCGCCACAGGTTGCGGCCTCCGGCTGCTTCCTTTCTAGATATTACCGCCCGGAAGCCCCGCCATTGTGCGTGAGCTTTTGTGCCCCGGGCTTCCGGGTCCGCGCTATCTAGACTGCATGGGCAGGCGGTGAAGGAAAATGCAATCATGTGATGGACATGAGGAATTACCAAGCAGAGGTACACTGAAATCCTAATTCCAAGTGCAGCAGCAAATCGAAACTGTACACCATTTTCGTCACCCATTGCGGATGAATGGACAGAGCACTTTCATCAAAGTCCACGAAATGCCTACATTGAACGCGACGCTCTTTCACCGAGTGCAAAGCCTGACTTGCACGAATGAACTACATGTTATTTTCAGGTGAACATATCTGTCCGGAAACAATGTTGGCTTGAACTTACATGTCTGCCTTTTTTGATGACCGTGGAGAATTCCCAGGTCTCCAAATATGGGCAGAAATCAGATGGGGAGTGGCTTTTTGGCTTACTGCACAAAAACCCAGACTCATTTAAAAGTGGAAAAGGTCGCTTTAATGTGACAGGCCAAAGCTTACAATCAAAACGCTTAACTGGCTCCATGGCCTAACAAACTAAAGAAATATTTTAACAACCAATTAAATAAACATTTTCATTTTCATTTTCCCCCAACAATTAAATAATTAAATAACCCATTTCCTCCCTAATTATCCCTTGGACCCTACCGTCTCCTTGCCCCTTTTCCAGGCGTCCCGCTTTCTCCCAGGGGCCATGCCCCTCCAGGCTCAATACCTGTTCCCCCGGGGTGACCTGCTTGTGCAAACAGCGCCACCCCATCCTTTCCTGTGTCATTCCCCCATTGTGCTTCCCTCCCCCCACATCAAAAGGGGCCATGCCCCCGGCACCCCGACCCACTTCAACACCCTTCAAACTCCCCTCTACACCAAACTCCCCATTCCTATGACCTGCAGCCAGCCTGACCTGCCACATCAGCAACATATATTACACACAAACTTTCACAATGCCCTGACCTGTCACACAAAACTACCAACCCCTACCATCCTAACAGACCCCAAAACTCATAAAAAACTCGCCATGTCATCTAAAACCCCGCGCACAATCCCATGAACAATGGACCCCCCCATATTCCATAACCAGACACCAGCCTAAAACCAAAATGACGGGGTGGGAGGGCGGGACAATCACCAAGTCCTAACCGTCGCCTGCCTCCCGAACCTTCCCTGAGCCCTTAAATACCCCCGGGAGGCGCTCTGCCCCCCACGGCCACTCGCTGGCCGTGTGCAGCGCCAAAAACTCCCCGGGGGGAAACACTTCGCGTTCCCCCCGGGGCCCCCCTTTTGGCTTACTGCACAAAAACCCAGACTCATTTAAAAGTGGAAAAGGTTGCTTTAATGTGACAGGCCAAAGCTTACAATGAAAACGCTTAACTGGCTCCATGGCCTAACAAACTAAAGAAATATTTTAACAACCAATTAAATAAATTAAACATTTTCATTTTCCCCCAACAATTAAATAATTAAATAACCCATTTCCTCCCTAATTATCCCTTGGACCCTACCGTCTCCTTGCCCCTTTTCCAGGCGTCCCGCTTTCTCCCAGGGGCCATGCCCCTCCAGGCTCAATACCTATTTCCCCGGGGTGACCTGCTTGTGCAAACAGCGCCACCCCATCCTTTCCCGTGTCATTCCCCCATTGTGCTTCCCTCCCCCCACATCAAAAGGGGCCATGCCCCTGGCACCAGAAAAACCCTCCCCGAGAAGTTCTTTCTGCCCCACCCCCCCCAACTTTTTATCTCCAACTTTTTACCCAGTCTCCCCGCCAAGAACCCAAGTCCGCCAGGTAGTTATTATTCCCATACCGGACAAGTGTACCCCCTCCTCTCTAACGATAATGAGACCCTCATATGCTATTTCCTTATGGTCCATGACCTGCACTGCCACCGAGGCACAACATTTTTACCATTTCTCTGTTTATCCCCTTCCTGGCCCGCTCTATTGCTCCCCCACTTCTCACTCCCCTCCACACTCATCGCGGCAACAACTTAGTCCATACCACCACTGCTTGAGGCCACATTTCCCGCACCCACACTAAGTCCCTCTTCATTTTCCTTAGCAGAGCCAACCCCGTATCTCTCACCAGGTCATTCTCCCCTGCATGCATAATCACCACCTCTGGAACCCCAAGCGTTCCCTCCTCCCTGCCAATATAGGAAGCAGCTGATCCCACCGCAGGCCCCCCAACCCGTGCCATCTCACCACCACTTCCTTGTAACTGCACCCCCGTTACCTTCCAAACACCCTTTTCTCCACCTCTTTCCCAGCCCACTTAACAATTGAATGGCCAACAAATCAAATGAACAATTCTTTCGCGCAGCATCTGAAAAAGAAATTATAAAATCACTGACAAGTCAAAAATATTTCAACAACAACAGTTGGCCCACAAAGTCCTACTCCACCTTTTCAACATTCCCCATTATCAAACTCCCTGCCGTACCACCCCTCGTATTTCCCAGACCTCCAACGCCCCAATCTTTTCACCTTGTCTTCTGAAAAAACCCACCTGTTACCCTCAGATGCTGCGCCCATCCTAAAGGAATGAGTCCCAAAATCCTCTGCCTTTTCTCCCACTGCCACCAGCGCCTTCCGCAATACCCTTAGCACCTGGAACTGGGCAAAAAACCTTGCTCCCTCGACCCAGCCGAACCCAAGAGCCCCTTCCCTTCTGATCCGTCTTAGACCTTTTAATCTTGATGTCTAAACCTTCTTCTGTAATTTGAACATCTTCCCGTTGCAGTCCCCCTACACCCCCCTTTTCCCCCGACCAACTCAAAAAACCCTAAAAGCCCCCAAACAATAACCGCGTAAAACAAGTCGCAAACAGCTCCCCTACAAGCAAAAACCATTTGTTCCACTTGTTGTGCCCAGTTTATTGCTTTACAGTCCTGCGTTGTCCCCCCTGCACGGGGGCCCACGTGCACCCCCGTCCATGCAGGCCCTTTACTTTATTACTCCTCTCGCCACTGCACCAGGGGCCAAACCTGCGCCCTCGTCCATGCAGTCCCTTCCATATCACAATGTTCAAGCTCCTTGCCTCCATTACCACCTGTTTCCCCCCTGCACCAGGGGCCCTAGTGCACCCCCGTCCATGCAGGCCCCTTTTCTTCCTTACTCCCCTCCACCGCTTCACCAGGGGCCAGACCTGCGCCCCCGTCCATGCAGATCCTTCCATATCACCATCTTCAAGCTACTTGCGTCCATTACCACCTGTTTCCCACCTGCACCAGGGGGCCTAGTGCACCCCCGTCCATGCAGGCCCTTTAGTTCATTACTCCTCTCTCCACTGCACCAGGGGCCAAACCTGAACCCCCATCCATGCAGGCCCCTTTTCTGCCTTACTCCTCTCCACCGCTGCACCAGGGGCCAAACCTGCGCCCCCGTCCATGCAGTCCATTCCACATAAATTCCTCTTCCAGCACCTTGCTTCTCTGCTCCACTTTTTTCCCCCAGCTGCACCAGGGGCCCTAGTGCACCCCCCGTCCATGCAGACCCATCTCATCACTTCCCCTTGCTGCACCAGAGGCGCTCCCGTACCTCCGTTCATGCAGCCTGAAACCTACTCACCTTGTCGTGCGGCAAGCGTGAGGGCTTCACCACCGTCGTCCATGCCCTCCAGACGACAGCTACCACCCCTTAACAATTTCCACCGTTACATCCCCCCTGCGGCCCTCCCCTACCTACGCATCTTCCTCCTCACCCTTCTCCTACCCCCTTTAAGTTGCCCCCCAAAAACCTTTCATCAAACCTTGCGCCCCCCCTCCTTTTACGATAAACTGAGCCCGACCTACCAGCACACCCCAATTTACCTGGCATGCAGTCCTTCCCCCCCACCTACTTGCCCCGCTCCTCGCCCTGACCCACTGTCCCCTGCCTGAAAACAATCTGTAACCGGATGCCGCCCCGCACACCTGCTGCACTCGTGTTTAAATTTGCACACCCATCTCGTGCAGCCTTCTTTATTGAACGCCCAACATGCTGTCGAGGGCTGCCCTATACCTCCTCCCCCCGCTCCCTCATGGGCGGGGCGACCAAGAAAGGGCCGGAAAGGCACGGGCAGCCCACTTGCTGTGTACAATGTCGGGGCAGGCCTCGTTGGGGCCATCCATTGCAGCCAGAGATCCATGTCTATCTCCCCCCAGACCGCCTGACTGTCCTCTGCCATTCTCGCTCTGAATTCCTCATCATACCTTACCCAGGCAAAGCCCCCAAAACTCGTGAAAGCCTTCCTTATTACATCCATATATTTAAGCAGGGCCACGCAACGCTCCGGGAATTTTTCACAATACACACTGGCATAAATGATAAACGCCGACGTCCAATTCTCAATAGTCACTGGGACCCTTAGGCGTGAAGCCAGTTCCCTCTCTTCCTCCTTAGACCCCTCCTTTGCTCTCACTTCCCTATGGAGCAATTTAAAGACATCCACAAATTCCCCCGCCTGAATCTTCTCCCTGGTCGCTGCCATCAAGTGCGCCCCTAATGGTTTTGTTATCCCCATGTATGGCAATTTTTTCTCTTTTCCTTTCACTTCAACCTCCTTATCTTTCCCAGCTTGCACTTCGAGCACCAATGGCTCCACCACCTTGTCCGTTTGGACCTCCACTGAGCAAAAGCTCTTCCCAGCCCCTGCGGCTCCAATGGCCTGCACACCAACTTCTTTCCTTACACCTTGCAGTCCAGACCCTTCATCCCCTGTCCCCCTTCATGTGACCCCTCTCTGCCATGCAGATGACCATTCCCTTTCTCGCTCACCTGTTTCCACACCTGCCGCCCGTGGTCTGGCGTCCACACCGATGCTCCTCCTCTCCTTTCTTAGAGGGCTCCTACTGCGGGGACAACATGTCAGCACTCTCCCCCAGCCAATAGTTCCCCTGACACCTTCCCCCCGTCCACCCTGCACTTCCCTTTCCATATCCCACCTCAAACTTCTACTCTCCTCCCCCCTTTCCCTTTCCGCCCTATAATCTTCCACTTCCCATTGCCCCACATATTCCTCCCATCCAACTTCATCACCCCTTAAATAGCATTGCGGATGCAAGCTCATGCCCGAGTTGAGTTGATGATCTTCTTGCGAGCCCGGGGCGTCCGCCCCGCCACTCCTTTGACGTCTTCTCGGCGCGGTTGTGGAAACCCCTGCCTGGTCCTCTTCTCTCGGGCGAGGCGTTCCGTCCTCCACCCTGAAATCCTCATTGCTAGGGGCTGTGCTGCGCCCTCTAGGCTCTCCTTGCGCTGACCGAGGAGGGGCCGTACTGAAACCCTCTACCTCCACCTGACCAGCGGGGGCTGCGCAGCGCCCTCCGCCCTCACTCCTCCTACCCGGGGGGGCCGTTCCGCGCCCCACTCTAAACTCCTCAAATGACGGTGACCTCTCCCTCCTTCTCCCACCTGCACTCTTCTGCAGGTATTTACCCCCTCTTCCACTTTGCCCTGTCACCCCCCTCTGCACCCCTTCACTGGCTCCCCTCTTATTCCTCTGAGCCACCTCATGACCCAAAATCATTTCTCCCCCTGACGCCCTCCTGTCTATCTCCTTTCTCAACTTCCCGCCCCTAGTTTCCCAAACCTCCCCTCTCCCCGCCGATGGGGTGCAAGCCACCACTGCCGAGAGAGCCCCATCTGCCGCTGCTCTACGCTGCGGCCTACCACCACTTATCTCCCCCTCCCCCGTGACCTCTCCGCTGGTGACCTCCCCCACTGCCCCCTCCCACTGGGCCCTAGATGCCATACTAATTATTTCCAAAGCCTCCCTCAGAGCCTTAGCATCAACCAGACCCTTCTTGCTGGCTCCCTGGCCCACCATCGTGCACTACTAATCCGGTTGTGCACGACAATATATATGCCCCTGAAAATGAACCTAGCAAACCTAAGCCCCCGAGCCAAAACTACCCGTGGACCTATCCCCCAAATGACAACTACTAACTTTGAAACTAGCTTTTTTTTTTTTTTTTAAACCTACTTATTTAATAAAATTACTACTTTTTTTTTTTATAATAAACCCCCCCCCACTTATCCAACCACCCCCTACACCCGGATAGCCCCCCCTTTTTCCCACTCTCTTAACGAGCTACTTCACTTGGAACAGCCCCGCAGGGCCCCCCCACCCTCCACCACCCTTCTCAAAAAAACCCTTCCTTTCCCTATACCCCCTTTTCCTTTTTTATTTTATTAGGCCCCCACTCCGTCAACCCAGCTCCACCGCCCGCCCCCTAGTGGCACAAACGCAGCACCGCAGTGCCTTCCTATTCCAAATGGAAACAGGAACAGGGGGAGCGGTCCCTTTAAGAGGGCCGCTCTGCCCCCTCCCTGCTGCACGCCGGCACCGCACGCGAGGGAACAGAAGCCCAGCACACGCAGGCTCACCCCCAACGGCTCCCCTCACCCGACACACTGCGTCCCCACACGATGCGCAACGGGGCCGGCAACAGCAATGCCGAGCCCTGCGGGCCCACACTACGGCCGCCGAGGGATGCCCGCCCCAGCTCCCTCACGAGAAAAAGAAACTGCGGCCGCAAATGGCCCCGAACCGCCCGCTCTGCTGTATCCGACCCGCGGACGGAGGCTCCGGTAAGAGGAGGAGGGGGGGTACCTTATGTACGGTACCCGCGACTATTCGGGGCCCGCGACCCCGCCCTCTTTATATTTATCATTTTTCTTTTTTTTTTTTTTAAATTCAGGCGCCGCCGCCGACACCCTCCCTCTGCCCTTATACCTGGCCCCCACCTCCACAACCCTGCTATTCCCTACCTCGAACACCCGCCTTAGGCCCAGCTACAGGGAAGGCTCGGGAGCAGGCGACAGGACTCCACAATAACCAAGTCCTAACCGTCGCCTGCCTCCCGAACCTTCCCTGAGCCCTTAAATACCCCTGGGAGGCGCTCTGCCCCCCACGGCCACTCGCTGGCCGTGTGCAGCGCCAAAAACTCCCCGGGGGGGGGAACGCGGCTCCCCTTACCCCGTCATGTCGTGAAAAGACCTCGGGAGGAAGCCCCAGCAGCCTGAGCCCAACACCAGCAGCAGCAGCGACAGCCGCAGCACGGTGCTGTTGTTTCAGAGAATGTCCGTTGTCTACCTTTTATGTTCATCTCTTTGCGCTTTCGTTGGTTCGTGGATTCAGGTGTAGACTATTTCATTGGCTGGTTTTACTTGTTTCACTTATTATGGTGCTTTAACTCCCCTCCCGTGATTTGCCCCTGCTCTGAGCAGGTGCTAATTTCAGATGTGAATAAAGATTTTCATGATGTCAATCATTATACCTGTGCTAGGGCGTTTTATTCGTGCGGAGATTCCAGGCAAAATTACCACCCTCATGCTCCATGTGGCCAACCATTGGTCGGAATGGTGAAACAGGCAGACACTGGGTATTTGCCTGTTTTGCCATCTCTTGGTCCGATGTCAAATGGAGCCTTATTACAGCCTTAATCTAGCTGCATTCTTCTTCCCTGGACAAGCAAGCTGCTGGCTAGAAGGCACTAGCAGTACCTTTCTGTGGCCTTTTTTCCAAGGTGGCAGCAACAGGAGTTATTTTCCATATTTGTTTAATGAGTTATATATATTGCCTCGGTACTTACGATCAAGTATCCTGAAGTCTAGCGCAGAAGTCGCCCGACAGATGGACTCCTTTTTAAAGCACAAAAAGTGGACCCCAAAGAACAAAAAATAGAGTAGAGACTGCAGGCAGGGTCACTGCGCACTAGACACAGGGTCATATGTCATTCCCAGTGGATCCTGCATCTAGGGTCATAGTGCCTGACCACTGCCAAAGGCCATGTCTGGGCACAGAGCCCAATGGGCATGGTCTTTAGGCTCTACAGGTAGGGTCGCTATGCAGGGCGTAGTTATAGACTTTGAGGGTACTGCGGTGACAGGGTGATGCTGTGGGGCCATGCCCCAGATGTAGTCCCGGCCCTGGGGAGACTCTGGGTATCAGCAGTGTTTCAGGGGTATGAATGCAGGTCGTGGCCCAAATGCCAAACCAACATGGCATGTAGTCAATCCTCATCTCACACGAAGATCACTCTTGCTTGACTGTGTCTCTCCTTCTCTTGTTGCAAGGAGGGCCTTCATTCTGAGTTACAACCCAGAAGGCTCATACTCAAGTGAGACGAAACAAAATCTTGATTCTTAACTGATGATCTGATCTCTGGTCCTCCTCTTTCTTTCCCTTCTGCCCCCTCTTTCTGCCAACCCTCCTCCTCAAGACCAAAAACGCAAAAACGTGGACGTGTACATGGACGAAAACCTCTTGCTAGCTCCCCAAGACAATCATATCAGCGTCTGCTTCCTTTTCCAGCCCTACCTGGTTCCATGTGATAATATCGCCGCAAAAATATCGCCATACAAAAATTTCACCATATTTTTGCAGCAATATTACCCCATGGAACCTGCGGGGGACACCTCCGCAACCCCCATATATTTTAAAAGGTAGCGGGGGACACCCCCGCAAACCCCCCATCCATTTACCCCATAAATTATCCCCACCAAAAATATCGCCTATGGCCGTTCCCGACGACCACATGTACGGCGATATTTTTGGTGGGGATAATATTACCCGATACCCTCTACCTCTCCTTTACTGGCAGCCAGTGTGGTTGATGCATTCATCATCTCGAGGTTGCACTATGGTGCAAACATATAGCTATATCTTGCTTTAACCATCATTTTTAGAATAAATAGAGCACAAAATGATGCCTCCAGGCTCCTTTGAGACCCTGCACATTTTTTAACAATCTCCTTGCACACGCTCGACAATTTAATGATTCTCGGTTGGCAAAAGAATCTAATTCAATGCCCTCTCCATAGTCCAATTGGATTTCAAACAACAAGCTTCCCTTTGCCATTTTGCCACTTCACATTTCGCATGACAATAAGGCCAGAACTATTGACGCCTCCTCCGATGTGCTAAATGCTTGCCTTTGGAGCTCTCTCCCCAGTCCCATCAGGAACCCTCGCTGCCACCAGCCCTTCTGCAGGGCTGTCTGGACTAGGCCCCTTTCCAGTTATTTCCTTTATTTCCCCCCTCCACTGTTCTATCCTTGTGCCACATTTTCCTACCACCCAGGCACCACGTGGGTGGTCTACTGTTGCACTCTGAAATATGGTAGATGAATGAACAAGAAGAAACTAGAAGGAATAGAAGGGAGATCCTGTCCTTCAAGCTGCTAGAGATGGAGGCCTCTGCTGGGAAATCAGAGACCATTTCCCCAGAAGTGCAAGGAAGGGCGCCAGTGAATGGAAATCCGAACTGCAGTTTCAGAAGGCGGGTATCCCACTGGAAATGAGAAGACTCTCCTGCAACAAAAGAGACCACAAAAGAGGTTCTACCGTGGAAGGAAGGAGAATGTCTTGTGACCGTGGCGAGTCAGAACCTGCTACAAGCCTATAAAAGAGAGAACGGCCTGTGACATAACACAAACCACTTCCCAAAGGAGGGAAGCTGAATTGGGAGCAACAAGACCGCCCATCAGGTCTACCCCAGGAAGAGGGGGTGCTAAGCAGCAACGCTGGAATTCAGCAGACAGATGGGATATGACTCTCAGGAGCCAAGAGACTACCACAATGAACACACACTCGGCCTGAGTTACCACAGGAGAGAGCTGTTCAGCCTTGCAGGCCAAACGTTTCTATTGATTAAAATAATGGCACTTGAAGATTAATTCTTACGCCAATAGAAATGTAATTCTGAGACACACTAGGCAATGTTGCAATAATACTGCATGTGCAAGATAGTTTTATTGCCTTATCCTGCATGGGCAGAATACCATTGTAGCTCATAATATAGGCTAACTCCTGTTTACCACATGAGGTATTCCTGGTGTGATTATTGGCAAGGTCACAATGACCCCATAAATCAGAGAATTTTACTTCAGAAAATGTCGATCAGCAAATACTATTTTTCATAAAACGTTATCTGCTAAATCCTATTCAGTGCAGTCTGTAAAATGCAAGAGGTAAAATACAAACAGCGATACTGGATATCAAAGCTCCAAGTGAGGCCATGCAATGGTGACCTCGAAGCCCCACTGCAATAAGGAATTCCTACGCAGAATTACAGGATAAGGAATGAAAACACAATTTAATCTCTCAACTCCTGGGTCCCAAATCTGTACGCTAGTGTCACTTGGTGCTGGGATTTGCAGTTGCAGTCAGGAGTGGACTGGGAACTAAAAGAAGCCCTGGAAATAATTACTGGGGACCAAAAGAGGCCCTGGAAATAAAGTTCAAAGTGGCCCCATATGACACATTTTCAGCAAGCCCAATGTTTTTCCTATGCGAACATTAGGAAATGCCACACAAAAGAGGCCCAGGGTGCAGAGGCCCACCGGGAAATCTCCAGAGTTCCCTATAGGCCAGTCCACCCATGGTTGCAGTTCTGGGAGCAGTCCTCGCTGATGCGATGTGTCACCCGTATTGGCTAGGCCTCTGTCTGTACCCTGGTTGTAGTTCGCTCCAGCACAGCTGGTTGGGTGTTGCCCTCAATCTAGGATTCAGGGCATTCCAAAATCCCAGCCCCAGAATAAGCAGGGAACCTGCATGCTAGTTTGGCCACTTTAACACCCATTATGGATGGCATTAGAGCTAGTCGGCCCAGTGGTCCTGCCAGTTCCTCGGGTTAGTTTGCACCAGTGCACGGCAGAGAGCCTGGATTTTATTTTTCCTAGAATCCTTCTGGTGGCAGTGGGGAGCTTTCAAGCCAGATTTTGCACACTCTGGTTTTCGGCAGCAAAGCCAATTTCTGTGGACCCCTGGTTTGGGCTTTCTGCAGTCTCTCAATGATGTTATTGGGGAGCCTGGAACCCACTGTACTATGAGTTTACGAATTAGCACTTTATATTAAACGGCCTAAGAGAGTATGCATAGGTACCCGTCGCTATCACACCTAAATATGGAGCACAAGCGGCTGGGTACTATTGCCCCGCATTTTTTCATCTTTCCAGACAGTCTTTATCATTACCATTCCATGTGCTTTAGGATGAGTATTGTCAGAACAAGGTCAACACTTCTGCGTTGGAAGGTAATTTCCCCTGAAAACGCATATTGTAGGTTTTGCATAGATTTTAACATCACCGAGACATTAACACACGTCATTTTAGAATGTCCGATATTGGTGGCACAACAAATGACTTATTAAAAAAATTAAATGGGTGGTCAAGTACATGGTAATTTGGAGGCTCTTTGGAACAGGTTAGTAGGTTATCCAACATATGTGGCAATTGCAATTGTGGGCTTGCTGAGGCAACACACTATTTGAAGAGGATGAAAAATATTCATCAGTGAATATGGAATAGTATGTATTTACTGCAATGAAATTCAATTGCATTTATGTATGAAATTAATGTATTTTAATGAGTTTGGACTTGGTTGTAGTGAAACTGAATTTTAGTTTGTATGTAATTATGTATGAATTATTTCATTTTAACTGGTTTGGAAATGTTTTAAATAGCTTGGAATTTTGTTTTTATTGTTGTGTTGATTGTAAAGGTTGACAAATAATATCAACCATACCCAATAAATACAATAATATTAAATAATTAAATGGCAAATTAGATAAACCTTGTAGCAAAATATTGAACAGTAAACACTTTCATTTTCATGTAAGTAACCCGAACACCATAATTTAAATAATTCAATTAGAAATTAGTGGGATTCGCATGAAGGTGCAGACCTTTGACGCAAATGTCACACATTCTATATACATTTAAAGACAGCTTAGTGGGCATGAGAGTCACAAAATACAAATTCAAAGCAGGGGCCACATTAGAGAAAGTGTGGTATGGTGCACTATAGAATCGTTGAATTGCATTTCTGTGTTATTTTGCTTCCTTGGTGCAATATCCCACGGGCAAGTCTTCCATCTGTGGTGATCATTTGCATCAGTCAGGGGCGCCGAGTACGGGGGGGCTGAGGGGCCCGGCCTCCCCTCCCCCGGCAGAATGAAGTCGATGCTGAGCCCCCCCCCCCTCCGGCTGGAGAGAAGAGACGCAGTATGGATGGCCCTTTGTTACATCCATATTGTGTCTCTCTGGCGGCCCGGGGAAAAACGATGTTTAGAAATTGTGGGACAGATGCAAAGCAAGAGGCTCTTGCTTTGCATCTGACCCTCCATTTCTAAAAATCGTTTTGGGTTGGGTGTACCTCTACATCTGTGCACCGGGGTGCACAGATGTAGAGGTACACCCAACCCAAAACGATTTTTAGAAATGGAGGCACAGATGCAAAACAAGTCTGTCCCTCAATTTCTAAAAATCGTTTTGGGTTGGGTGTATTTCTGTGCACTCCTGTTGGCAAGAGGGGTGTACAGATGTAGGGGTTGGGTGCATGTGTACATCTGTGCACCCCTCTTAGCAAGAGGGGTGAACAGATGTACAAATACACCAAACCCAAAACGATTTTTAGAAATTGAGGGACAGATGCAAAGCGAAGGAGGGGGCAGGGAGCAGGCAAATGAGACTGTTTGCATGTCTCTGAGTGTGCACGTGGTGAGGGTGAATGCTATGGGCGGGGAGCGGAGGCGTATGAGCCAGCACTTTCTAGTAGAGCTGCCATATTTGAAATGGGGCAATGCTGGTACTCCTCAGTTAGCTGGCTATACTCTTGATGTGATAGTACTGCTGTCACAGGGCTTCTATAATTGTTGAATCTTCTCGGCGATAATACTATGCTTTTGTTGGGGTAATGCTAGTTCATCTTAGTGGGGATGCTATACTTTTGATGGGACAACATCAGCACCTCTCAGTTGAGCTGTTACACTCTTATTGACAAGGCCCCAGCACTTCTCAACAGATGTATTTCTTTTTATTTTAATTGGTTATTTATAATGCGTGTACTAGCCAGAGGTTTCTAAGCGCGGACTGAGGGAGCGAACCTGTGTTGCGCGGACCGAGGAGCGAACCTGTGTTGTGCGGACCGAGGGAGCGAACCTGTGTTGCGCGGACCAAGAGATCAAATCTGTGTTGCTCTGTGTCGTCTGCTTCCAAGGCGAGCACATTGCCCCTGCGCTATCCTTCCGATACTCTAAAGATCTGAAGTACATTTAATGATACAGAACCAGAACTATTGAGCAAGTCTGTCATCATCAGAATAACTCAACACTGTCGTGGTTATACGAGAGCTCATATATTTAAAGGGATGGAATTACTCAGAATGTAGCAGCACTATTCAATAACCCAAAGTTCTTAAGCATAGTTAATGTGAAAATACTACACTTCTCACTGTTGGGACAGTACTGCCACTTCTCACAGAGGCTTCTACACCTTTTATGGGGCAGCACTGATCCAGCCGACTGCTCACATGCTCAGAATTGTCATTTCTCAGCAGGACTGCAACACTATACCATTGTGTTCTGTATGTTGAGTGCTTCTTCACCACCAATGTGGTTTCATGGCTCTCTCCCAGTGTCTAAATAGTAGACCTGTCTACATTCAATTGGCAACAGGCATGTCCGGAGCTGCCTGCTGTCCAGAAGCTGCCACAAGGGATGTTGGGAGCCGTGATACGGCAAGGGATAGAAGGCTCGAGCCCGTCACATAGCAGAATCAGCAGGGTCTTAAAACCGGCTCACTCCTTCTGGAGGGGCCATAGGGCAAAATTAGCCTGATCCCACATACAGGGGGTTGTTACCCCTTTATCTCTCCTAAATGAAAGAATGGGCTCTCTCAGACACAAGTTATCACCCCTGCACACACATTGAATGACTATGGTATGGATCTACGGATCGAGAAAACTGGAGTGACAATTCAGAGTGTTTTAACAGAAATATAATTGTCTTCCCAGATGGGAGACTGACTCCATTAATATACATGGGGTCACTGAGATGACCAAGAGTGAAACTGTACATTCAGTTGTGAGATTACCAGCAACGGTTGATACTATGCTCCAAGGAGTGAGGTGCCCACTCAATATATCACACTGCTTATAGGTGTGAGACCCATCCTGAATGCTTGCCCAAAGAGCCTTGGCCAGAGTTTCACACTGAAGAAGTGAGCACGTGATCCGGGGTCTGCAGCCCCCACACACGCAGGGGATTCCCATGCTCCCACTTGCGAGATTTGCACCAAATTAGTGAGATTGTGCTCCAAGGTAAGAGGCACCCGCACAGTCTATGCTCTGACGTTTGACACACTCACAGGATGGGACGGCATTTCGTTCTCCCATCCTAGTTGTGTTGCTCTGCCTTTTGAGGGCTACTAGAACCTGGATGATTATAGAGGGATGGAGTAGGGGCAGTGATGGCCTACTGGAATGCAACTCGAAGGCTTAAACCTTTAGTATATGCAGTACATGCTAGCCAATGTTTCCACTGTTCTGCGCTGCGTGTGCTGGCATCCCCCCCCCGTGCGCACTTCCCCCCCCCGCGCCGTTGCACCAAGTTGGCGACTACATGCACATTTGTGGTCCTATAACTGCCAGTGATGTCACTTCCTGTATTTGGGATCCCCGCCCCTCTCCCCCCCTGGAAATTCATAAGTCGGCTCCCCTGGCATCAGTGACATCTTTCACGTGTTTTCACATCACATGCCTCGCTTTTTATTTTTTAAACTTGTATTTAAAGAAGTGCTGAAATTGTGATGGCCTAAAAGGAAAACGGACAATGGAACTCCTTGCAATTCACTACCTCTATGTGGAATATTGCCCTGTTTCATTTACCAACACTAGCGCAATTTAGCACAGAAATGCGATTCAGCACACCAATCTCACTCAAAGCAGTGCAATGTATGCAGCCCAGACTGGGGATCCCCACATCTCTTTTCGATAGAACTCAACAGTGAACTTGATCCATCCATTCCTAAAGCAGGTGTAAATATGGAGGGGGCATAACACGAAACTAGTTGATGGGGTCTAATGGAAGACGTCAGACCTCTGTACTCGAGCTGCGTCACGTGCCCTTCGATGTACACTTTAAAGACGTCACAGGGCACCCACCGTCGTCCTTCCTCCACTAATCCCATCGTTAAATGCATGTTTATCAGTCCGGACTCAGGGTACATATCCATCAAATACCCTGTCTCCTGGGGGCTGCCTTTCTGTAGAGAATAACTTTGGAGCCGTTGACATTTTCTGCTCGGTTGGTGCGTCACTACGGTCCCCATGAGGTAGCGCGCAGCTTTCCCACAGGAAAGATTAATGGACTCCGGGTCGCCAAACAACGTTACCAGACCTCGTGGCATGCGAATGGAGCTTAGATGGGCCCCCCGCTTCTGGGGGAGGGATGTTTCCATACGCAAACGGTCCCACGGGGTACACTAATAGGGAGCAGCCTGCTCACGGCCCTACGCGGGCCCCGAATAGAACCTGCTTGCAGGACGATTGAGTGCGCCATGCCCGCAGCCCCGTTTCTCGATTGGGACGTAGTTTTGCAGTGCGCCCTGTGGAGGGTTATTATACATGCCGGGCGCTTTGCAAATCGCCACTAAAAAGGCAAAACATTAAAATGAACCTTGCATTTATGTTACGTAAAAGGTGAACGAGTTGCATAACGCTAGGGTCATAGTAAGGCTGCACCAAAACACCGGAAATCGCTTTGAACGAACGGTAAAGATACAGGAGTTGATTCAAATACCTGTTTTTAAGTGTAGTCTGTAGGGCGTGGCATTGTTGAAGAGAGGGCAAGAGTGATAGTAGAATGTGACGTACTCGGGAATGCTTTTAGACACCATGGGCCTGATTCACAGACCGTTTTCCAGTGGGATTGCACCATTATAAAACACGTATGTGAATCGGGCCCTTTATGTCATGCGTAGTGCATCACTCCCAGTGCTGGCCTTAGCGGCAGCAGCACCCCAGCCAGTGAAAGAAAAATGTGGCACTGCTCCTGCTCCCCCCACGCGCACCCCTGGTCAATGCCAGGCAATTTTTTGTTCAACTCCCCGCTCCTGCGCTGGTTCAGGAAGTTAATCATTGGAGTAGGTTGCCGATGTGAAAGCATCAACGTTCTATTCTAATGAAAACCGCCCCACTCCTGTGCTGCAGCAGGGAGGTAATTACCTCAATAGGGTGCAGATGCAAAGCATGAGCACCGTATTGCTATTAAATGCACCCCTCTCCCGTGCTGGAAACCCCGGCGCCAGCACAAGAGCGGGTTGCATTTCATTTCAATAGGCCTTCTACCACCATGCCAGCTCAGAGGAGCCCTTGAAAGACTCCCCCGAGCTGGCATACTGGGGCGGCTAATGGCGCCCGGGCGGTTGTCTGGGCGACCCTGAACGCTCTGCTGTACTTCATGAAAGGATACAAATACTTGTCACAATGCTCCATTGTATTGCACCCAGGACACATTGTGAGCAAAATCAGGTTGAGGCACTTTAGCAGTAAGTAGTAGAAGTAAAATGTTTTATAAAGCACAGCTTATCACTGCATGCACAGTATCCAGGCACGATACAAATTAGACAAATCAAGAAGACTAGTATTAAACAAAAAGTCACACGATACAGTAAAACAACATTTCATAAAAAAGGTATAAGCTCCAGGAAACCCGTCTAAAAACACCACCCCAAAACAAAGGTATGGAACATCAAAATACACCATTTGTTCTTTTAGGACCAGACTTAAAAGCTCATAGCGCTGTACATGTCCTGATCACAAGCCGTTGCTTGTTCAATAAAGTACACCCTAAGGTGCAAATCTGCTCCCATAACGGGTTGTGCTGCGTTTACCTACAATCAGTAGATCTTTGCAGCTGGACATAAATGAACGCGTTGGCAGCTGAGGTGTAGCCATATATATGGTATGTGAGGTAAGAAGGGGCAGCATCGTGGACAATCTTTCATACCTGGATCAATTTGGGCCTCCGTGAGTAACCAGTGCAGAGACCTTCTTGCTTCTGAAACATGATCAAACTTTCTCAAACCACAGTTCACCCGTATTGAACTCAATATTGAGGAGAAGTTTCTTTAAGATGCCCTGGTAGATCGATAGGCATTATTAGACCCTTGGTAGGAAGCCTGCGTGAATCCGAATTTTAGCATGTTCTTTGACAAGAAGATTAGCCCACCTGCTAATAGCGTAGACATGGACATGCGCAGATTTAGCCACCACATCAACTTAGCAAATGACAACTGATCATCAAATATAACACCCCGATTTCTGGCTGAATCCACGGGTAAGGGAGAAAAACCAAGCCTGACAGTTCAATCAAAAGATACAGAGGAATACCATTCCAGACTTGCCAGTAGAATGTCAGCTTTCTCTCCATTTAATTGTAAAAAGTTATGCTGTGTCCAGCGTTGCACTGTACTTAAGCATTCTTCTACGACTTGGCTTTCCTTAGAGTTACTATGAAGGTTACCCAAAATGTGGGTGCCGTCGGCGTATAGTTGACAAATCAGCCCTTTCTCTATCAATCGGATCAAAGGACACATACAAACATTAAAGAAGAGTGGGGACAGTGCTGAGCCCTGTGGTACACCGCAGAGTATTGAATAGCTAGTAGATACTTGATATTGATATTTTATTTCTATCGCGCTCATACACAAGTGTTTCAGAGCGTGACACAGTAAGGGAGGGGAACAGGGGAGAACAAAACAACGATTTTACTAAGCCTAGTGACATTGAGAACGCGCAAGTGCATGGGATAGGGGGAGGGGAAAAGTGCATGGAAAGGGGTAAGGGGGGAAGTGGAAAGTGCGGAGCCAGAGTCAGGCCAGGGCAGTACCTGAAATATTTTGTTACGTTTTCTAGGCGGTGCAAGAGAATGCTGTGCTCCACAGCGCTGAATGCCACAGAGAGGTCCAAAAGGATAAGCGCAGCTCCAACAATTTTCCCTGAATGAATAAAACCGTAGTTTCCGTGCTGTGAGGGCGGAAGACTGATTGCATACCTGCTAAAAAACGACTTTCTTCTAGAAAGTGAGAAAGTTGGTTAGAAACCTCACCCCCCATGATTTTACTCAAAAATTGAACATTTTAAATTGGCCTGCAATTTTCTAGCTTGTTGGGGTCAGCGTGTGGCTTTTTTTAATAGTGTAAAAATGTGAGCCACTTTCAATTGGGCCGGATAGCAACCTCTTTGAAAGGAAGCATTTGTAATGTTTGCTAAATCTTCAGCCAATGATGTAACACGATCTTTAATGAATCCGGGAGGCAAAGGGTCTAATGATAGGGTCTAATGATACCATGACGATTCCAACCTCTGCACGTTCTTTACTATATCAGCGCCTCACAGGAAGTTAAAGCTTTTGTAATGCCTATGATTGGGCAAGATGATTGGTTGGACAACAATACATTCTAGGATTTCCCTTAGTTGTCTCTCCTAAATCAGCTACTTTTTCAGAGAAAAACAGTGCTAATTTATCATAAATCTCTTATCTGAATAATAGGGCTATGGGCTTCACGTGAGCCCATTAGTTTGCGAAAAGCTCTGGACTATCCCATGCGGCTGTGAAAATTCTCTCTGGGAAATACAATTTCGGTGTCTGTTGAATGGCTTTCTTATAAGCTGTTCAATGCTTAATACATGCCTTCTTATCTATTTGATGACCTTTTCTTTTGAGTTGACTTAATTCTGGCGTAAACCAGTGACTGTTCTGCCCCAAAATAGACTTCGGCTGTTTTTGAATAAAAGGCACAAGAGAGATAAGACACCATAAAATCTTTTCATAAAAATGGTTAAAGAGGCACTCTAACACCTGTAGGAGATTAATACAATCCTGTGATAAGACATTGTTTTTATTATCTAAATGGACATTAAAATGCCCCAGAACAATATCCTTCGCAGCTATGGGCTAAAGCTCAACACAAAAGAGTTGAACATGCTCTAAGATACTTACGTCTTATTTTGGTGGACGATTACTGAGATCAGGACTGAAAAATCGGTTCCAGAAATGATTTCTACTGTTAAATGTTCAAAAGGAGAAAATGTCTGTGCGTGTATTACTGATACACTGGGAAAAAGGATAGCCAGCCCCCACCACGCTTATCAGAGCGATTTGTACACAGGACTGAGAGAGACCAACTGGCAAGATTTCATTTAAAAGGGCAATTCAAAACTATCCAAGTTTCTGTGATAGCCAATGCTTGTAATGTTTTCATTGACAGTAGCTCATGAAGTTCAGTGATATGCTTTACGCAGATCTAACATTTAAAAGGCCCATTTTATTTTTGGAAATAAAAAGCTTGCCTCCTTTAACTAGTGGGGATGCTTCTGGGGTCAAAGGCTCAGATCTTATAGTTACAGAGGAATCATTCAATTAGATGATTTGTCTTAAGCAAGGCATATTTAAAAAGATATTGAGTGTATGGGGCAAGACTCACTGGCTGAAACACGCTAAAGCAGGTGATAGCGCAGCGTTTACACCCTTATACAAAACACGCTTAACTGGGTGAAAAAGTCCCAAAGAGCTCTTTTTAAAAGACTAACACCATATCAGGTGATCCTTCACCTGAGCGTCGTGCCCGGTGGGTCCTCTCGCCGATGCCATGCAGAAGGCGGGAGTGTCCTGTCCAAGCAGCGCTCAGAGCCTGTGGGAGCTTGGTGCTGGGAGCACAGAGAGCGGAAAATGAGGAGACAGATGCTGCTGCTGCCACCAGCCATGCCCCTCGCCACCATGCTCGAGGCTCCTCACCCGCTCAGCAGATCCACAGCATATAAAGAAAAGGTGATGGACTGAGGGGGTTGCAGGTTGATGTCTTCCATGTCAATGCATGCTACCCCATACTGTTTGTGTGCACTAGGCTGCTTAGAATGTCTATATAAGTGCCCCATGTTCCACACACCATCTAGGATTGGTGTTCATATTCAGCGACTGTTCATCTGGAACAGAGTTCTAGAGCTTGGTTGGGAGAAAAGAGAAGGATGATCCTGTGTTGCTTCCGAATGAAACTTGGCACTGTTATTAAGGCTGCGTTACAGGACCGTAGTATGCTGGTTGGCTTCTAGTGGATGAATTTCCTTCTGGCGGGATTTGGGCGCGACCTTAGGAGGCTCAATGACTAATGCACAAGGGTTTGACGTGAATGCCCAATTTGGTCAGCTGCCACTAGAGAGTTTGCAGGGCTGGGGTGATTTGTTCCTATTTTCAAAGTTTCAGGAGGCGTGTGGCAGCCACATTTTGGATGCTTTGTAGTCTGTTCAATAAATAAACAGGGAAACCTAGGCACGGGCTGTTGGCATAGTCTTGTCTTGCAAGTACTAGTCCAATGACTGCCGTGGTTCTGTGCCAGGAGGTCAGATAAGGCATGATTTTATCAGATCATTTGGCATTGATAAAAGCAGCTTTGACCTCTAGTTTGAGTGGGACGGTGCTGCCCGTCAAGTCTCCAATATTGATCACTGCTGCCTTTCTCTGTGGGCAGGTATACATTTCTTAGGGAAGAAGAAACTATTGGTCGAAGATGTGGTGCTGCAAATTATCAATCAGTTTTGTTTGGATTAAGTTTTAGCCTGTTTGTCATTAGCCATATGTCAACATGTGCCCGCCACGTGCTAAGGTCCAGGTTGTTTCATGAACGGTTATTTATGAGATTTGGTCGAAGCATGCAAGGCCTGAATTATTGTTGGAAGTCCAGGAGGGAGGTCAATTAGATATTGAAGAGCAGGGAAAAGGGCCTGCATCCTTGGTGAACCCTACATGTGAAGGTCTAGGGCATGACCTGAAAGGGCCCATGTGTGTTTTATCTGTCCTGTCGGAAACGCTGGAAGATATCCTGCGTTGTGCAGTAGAATGAGTGCACGTGATGATGTATCATCCATCGGTGGTTGTTTATTACCATGTCCCATATTGTGACTCTTGAAAGAGATTGTATGCTATGTGTTCCTGAAGATTTTGGTATATGAACTTTGAGGAGTGTGTTGGAGATTGGTCGGCAGTTGCCGGGTTGCTAGGATCAGCTGTGCTTTTTCTTTAGGAGAGGCTTGACGAAGACTGTTCTCAAAGTCCGTGGGAGGGCACCTGTTCAACAGATGCGCTGACGAGGGATTGCAAAGAGTTTGCGATTTCCGTTTGCTGAACTGTTGCTTTTTAGATATTGGGTGCTTCTGCCAGAAAACCAACTTGATTATTGTTGAGGCAGGTTAAACAAAAATCATGTGTCAAATACAATTGGACAGGTATTGTTTGAATTGGGGGTTACCTGGTGTTTTTCCACCAGTGGCCTTGATGCTGCTGGTCCTTTTTTGTCCTGCTTTTTCTAGATGTGTCGAATTTTGTTGCTGAAGTGTAGTACAACAGAGTCACAGATTTCTGGAGATATTGTCAGTGATAATATACAGCCTGAAGGGTTTCTGAATTTGTGGATAATTTTGAATAGTTCCCGGTTGTATTTGTATTTCTTTTATTTATACAGCACTTAACACCTAAGCGCTTCACAAAGTTAGAATGGTACAACAATAGGATATGAAATTAAAAAATCAATTAGCAAGCAAATGCTCTTTTACTCGAATTTTCAAAAAAGAGAGGGAGAAGTCAAGGATTGAATGAAGAGAGGGAGGTCATTCACTGCTTGGGGGGGCAAGAAGGGACAAACAGTGGAAACGAGAAGAGGCACAGGGGGTGAAGAACCACCAAAAAAAAAGGAACTGGGAGCGAGAGGAAGAATGGAAAGAAACTAAGAAGGAGATATAAAGGGGAGCAAGGCCATAGAGGCATTTGAATACCAAGCAGAGAAATTAAAACGGAAGTCAGGCTTCACTATTTAGCCATCGAAGAGAATGCTGGGCAGGGCAGAGGAAGTAGAGTCATAAGGGGAGAGGGTGCAGAGAACGCAGATTGAAGAATGGTTAATGCAGTGAAGTGGAGCAAGACAATAGGCAGGGAGATCAAATAATAGGCATGAGCAATAAAATAAGCAGGAGAAGACTAAGGATGAAATAAGCAGTTTGGAAGCTTGAAAAGTTAAGAACTGGCAGGCTTTATGGATTTTGAAAATTTGAGATTGTCATGAGCGGGAGATAGGGGAAATATGGGATGAAAATGAAAAGGAGGAGTCAATAATGTCTCTAAGATTGCAGGCAGAGACCGACATAGGGAGTAAAGAAGGGGAAATATAGACGGAAGGCGGAGGCAGATGGGGAGGAAAGGTGGAGGTAGGAAAGAAAAGAACTCCATTGAAGGATTAAGATGTAGAGAATGAGAATACACCCAGGATTGGATAGCTAATAGACATGTTGAGAGAGAGGAGTGGATAGAGTCCCAGAAGCAGGAGAAAGAAAGAAAGAAAGATCTGCAAATCGTCCGTATAGAGATGGTAAGAAAAGCCAAAGGAGGAAATATTAGAACCAATGCGAGAAGGAGAACCTGGGAGGATAGACCAGCCCAAGAGACAGAAATGGTGCAGTTAGAAAAATAGGATTGAAACAATTCAGAATAGTGCCCTGTAGACCAAGATAAGAAAGATGAGAGAGCAGAATAGAGTGATCAACAATATCAAAAGTTGTAATGTAATTGTAGTCTTCAATTATATAGCACCTTTTACCATTATTCTAGTCTGAACGTGCTTGTGGTGGGAACACCCTCGGGGATCGCAGTCCAGTGTATGGGAAATGATCGTAGAGGTTTAGAATGCATGTGTGCTTTTTGGCCAAGATAAGGAATTAGGTGGGTTGGCCAGGCTCCTGTAAACAACCTCAGAGATCAGGCATGTGGCCGTGTGCTGAGGGAGGTCAGGAGAATGTGTGAGTGCAAGAGACTTGTTATGTGTCCAGCTGGACCGAATTTTGTCATAGGTCATAACTGTGTTTTAATGGCAGAGGTGTTGAGGCATAGTCTGTTGGTCATTGCTGCATTCTGGTGTATGAGTGCGGGTGGCCATGCCTGCGGCCGAAGTCCACCGAAGTGAATTTATACGTACCTCGTGGCTCAGATGGAGTTTTGTGGTTGATGCTGTGGTCCGTGAAAGGGAGTCTTCTAGGCCCACTACAGGATCGCTGTAATAGGTCTTCCAGGTGTCATGCACACACCATCATATTGCATCTTCTAGGCATGACTGATTGGTTGTCTTATCTTCTAGATTTGATATCGAGGTTCCCTGCTTATCTTTATTTATCCTTTGCTGGCAGTGCTCATACATAAAGGTGCATTAGAGGGGTTAAGTACAAGGCCTTCCAAGTGAAGTGAGAGGTCAGTTCAGAGGATACAGTATCCTAATACCGGGTTTGAGTAATGGAAGGAACTCTTAAGGCTTGGCATGCATGTGGTAGTTTATAGACTGGAATGTTGATGTGCACTGTTTATTTAGACAGATTTAGAGGGATGCTGGTGCCCCTAGGCGAGGGGCACTGTGATTACAGCAAGCCAGAGCCTAGTGGAACGTTGCCATTGTGTTAGCAATGTTAGCAATAGCCTCGCATGTCTGTAGTCGGCAGATGACAGAGTTGTGTGGATAGTGGTCTGAGGTTGTCTGTTTGCAAGGCGGGTTGCTGCGATAACGGCCAGTGCCGCCTGGGTGTCAGGCCATGTCCCTGAAGGAGTTGTGCACTGTTGTTGCTAGTGGGATGGAGATGGCCTGGCTAATCCGTGTTATGCTACACCTTGCAGAGTGACTGGTTTGGATAGGAGTGCGGCTGCGGCTGGAAGAGTGATGATGTTGTGATGGGGATGGGGTAGGGACTCCAATTCCACTATACCTTTCAGGATGCCACTGGAAATAGTCATATTTTCAGGTCCTTTCTGAAGGAGAGGTAGTGTTTGTTGTGGCGGATGTGTAGTGGAAGGGAGTTCCAGATGGAGGGAGCTTGGATAGAGAAGGCAGATCCTCCCATTCTGCTGGAGTTGTGGGGGGATTACGAGCTTGATCGGAGAGATCTGGTTGGATGGTAGTGAGCGATCTTGTCCTGGAGGAACTCTGGTCCAGTGTTAAGGAGGGCGCGGTGTGCGAAGCACATGGCTTTAAAGGTGGCCCATCAGCTGATAGGCAGCCAGTGTAGTAGTCTGAGAGCAGGGGTGGCATGTTCTCTGGATGGGAGGGAGCGAGGAGGAGACTGGCCGTTCGCTAGGAGTTTCCTGAGCAGATGTGCTGGGACGCATAGATTGAGGGTGTTAGCATACTCTAAGCGGAAGGGAATAATGGCAAGTGTTGCAGAGAGTCTATGAGGGTAGGATAGGTAGCGGAAGATTCGCCTTACTGTGCATAAGTACAAGTTGCAATTTCTGGACACAGAGTTGCTGTGTTGGGAGAGGGATAGCTCCGAGTCCATTGTGCATCCCAGATTTTTACAGTGGTGGGTCTTCTAGCACATGTGGCCAGGGCATTGGTTGGGGGATGAGAATCGGTTTTGGGGATCTTGAAAATGATCTGGGTATCATCTGCATAGATATAGCATGAAAGGTTGTGAGAGCAGATGAGTGCCGGAAGTGGGCTGAGGTAGAGATTGAAGAGAAAGGGCAACAAGGAGACTCCCAGGGGGACTCCTAACGGGACAGAACGAGGGGCAGAGGTAAAAGGCGGAAGTGGCATGATTTGCAATCAATTACAAGGGAATGATGAGATCCATGTAGGGCACTGAGGCTTGCAGTCAGTGAGTTTGCAGTTGTGTTGCCCTCCTTTTTCAGCCCTAGTTTGAAATCTCCCAAAACGTTGACATGTTGGTGATCTACTGAAAGGAGAGTGACCGTGTCTGCCAGGTTACCTGCGGCAGAGGGGTTGTTTTAGGGTGATCTCTAGATAAGAAGGAAGCTCATGGTTGTGGTGGGTGATGCGGAACATAGGAGAAGTGTTTCACAGGTGGGGATACCATCCGATAATGAGATTTTAGCCTTGAGTCTTCATAAAAGTACTATTCCTCTTCCTCTCTTGGCGGTTTGGTTGTCAAGTTTAACCCTGTAGTCCAGATGGGTAGACTTGTGTTTAACTGTTGAGCCAACCTCTTTGAGCCAGGTCTCTGATGAATGCAAGATCTGCTTTACCCTTGCTTAGCAGGCCATTTATATGGAGTATTTTGCTATGGAGCAGTCGTTGATTAGGAGACACATAGGTTATGGTTTTTTTCTTAAGTCTTAGGTGTTGTCTGATTGATTTGGGATAGTCTTTCCTTGGGAGTGAGTCAGTTGTCTGTAGTTTTATTTGACGATTATTGCTAAGGGTACTGGGCATAAATTCATTGGCTTAATAAAAGATGACTCATTCGTTTTTTAGAGTCTTTGCTGTGCTGTTATACGATATGTTCATCCCTTGGCATTGGTGTAGTTGTGCGATAGAGTGCAATGCTCTTGTTTTTCCTGGAAAGTATAGGGTGATGACGGATGGAGAGATTTTCCTATCTTTAGCAATTCTATCTTGAAGGGAAGAGGAGAAGCCCTCTGCTGGCAGGCACTGGTCACAGCATGGACTTAAACAGAGGTATAGAAGGATAGCCTGGGAAGGTGTATGAGAGTTGTCTACAATAGGGATGCCAAGGAGGAAGGCAGTGGGGTGGTGGTGAGTTAGAGGCAAACCACATCCTATGTTATGGGGGGGGGAGGGCGAGCCACAGGGGACAGGAATGATCCAGCCACTACACAATGTGCCTCCCAGAGAGTGGATGAAGTGGGGTTGCCTGGGCTTGTCACCCCCTCATATAACTTATGCCATTTTCCTTTTTTAGGCCACCAGTACTTAAACGTTGCAAGGGGAGTACTTGTCCCAACAGCCCCGGACTCTGACCAGGACAAACCTCGGAGTAGTTATAAAGTCTAACCCTAGACCTTCCTCAGAGTCAACATACCTGTGTATTTAAAGGAAAGACAGATTTCTGACTGCCCAGAGACCACGAGGTCAGGCAGGGAGTCTACACTTGCCTACTCAGTGGCAGCAGGCAGCCGCAGAGCACTGTTGAACTGTAAACATCCTTACAAGGAGCTACAACATGGCTCCAATGTTACAGCACACATTGAAAACTGCATAATCAACAAGTGAAAATAATCTAGTCATTTTACCACCTATTAAATACAAGGAGAGGACTAATAATGATATAACAACCCAATAAAAAAAATAACAGTGGAGAAAGGAACAAACAGGGGACCCAAGACAGGTCACCTATAGGAATGATCAATCCTGGACTAGTGTACTATTCTACAGAGAGCCCAGTTGTATAAAAGGGCCAGGTAAAGACACAAAGGCACACAAACTGCGAGGACGCAGACATGCTACTCACCTCACCCTGCGCAAAAAGGGAGACACTACCTGAACCTCCCCAGAAACCTGAAAAGAGATGGAAGACTCAAGGGCTGTGCACTTCCAAGAGAATACTGAGTTGAAATAATTCGGAGACAGAGACCCCTGGCACAGGGGTTACAATATGGTCTGCCTGACAGGGGCCTGATAAACAGGGATAAAGGAGCCATCAGCCTAAACCTAAAGGCAGGGGAAAGAGTGAGCACCCTGTCCTCTAAGAGAATTGTCAGCCAAGAAGCATGTTGAGTGGCCTAGAGAAAGTTAGTGGAGAGGATGAAATTGTGTGTAATACCTGGAGGGGACTGCCCAGGGAACGAGAGGAAACCAAGATACCTTTGCGAGGTCTGGAGAAAGACAACAGAACGGTCAAACTCATAATTATGCCCTGGTGGGTATTACCCAGGGAAGCAGAAGACACCCAGAGACCGTATTGAGATCTCGAGACGATAGATAAAACAAGTGAATATTCCCTGGAGGGAGTTGCCATGGAGTGATCTTTTGGCCTCATTTGGAGTAATACGTTTTCTTAACCAGATTGAAGGAAGGGATCTGAAGTTATAATTTTGTCCTCATGAAGAATTGAGTGGATCTTTTATTGGGGTAAAATAAACATCTCCACCATCAAACAAGACCGGGAAAGATGCAAATACACCGATCAACAAGCCCGTAGCAGACACTGTGGAGAAGTCTGGAGACCATAATGATGTTGGGAGAAGGAATAGAAAGACTGTGGGAAGGTCTGGAAAGCTGTAACAACCAAGAGACTGTGAAAAGGTCAGACTGAGTATTCCCTGGAAGGAACTGTCCAAGGAATCTTCGTATGTGTTTTGAGCAACATCAGGTCCCAAGTCCGTTGCAGGACATCTAACTCTGCGATTCCCCACCTAAGGATGTCTCCCAACCATTGCTGCAGAGACAGGCCCTGGGGTTTCTTCCATGCTATGGCTACCCTCCTTTTGGATAATATCAGTATGAATTGGGCTTCTGCACTTTGACGTTTCCCACTGGGCGATAACCACTGTATACTGGGGTGCATTCAAAACTGGAACCCAGTAGCTCATTGATCTTTGACACCACTGACTGCTAGAAACTTGTAATCACTGAGCATCCCCACATCATGTGACAGATCCCTGCCGGTCCAGTCCCACATCTCGGCCAATTTGCACTCAAAGTGTTAGTCATTGCATGTAATTTCACAGGAGTTACATACACCCTATGCAGGACATTGAAATGTATCAGTTGCCCTTAACTGCCAGCTCCCCCAAGGGAAACAGCTCCCACAGTTCATGATAAATTCCAGAGATCCCAGCCCTCTCACCCCCCTGTGTCACCAGCACCTGTATTCATGCGTTTTAGTGGGATTCTCCGGTATGTCCGCCCATATTTTTGCTAAGTGCTTAACTGTTGCCCCTTAGGCTAGGAATTGCCCTCTAGAGATCCCATATTGCTGTCTCCATTCCTCAAATGGCATCACCTTCCCTCTGTCGAACAAAGCCCCCACCAAATCACACCCCTTTTCCATCAACCCCAGGAACCCCACTCTTTGTATAGCCCGACCAAAACCCTGAATCTGCACGGTAGATTTGCACTATACAGCCCCAGCACCTGCCTATTCCTTAACAGCTTCTTCCAAAACTCCCGCACTACCCGGAATACTATTGTGGTCCCTTTCCCCCCCCTGACGGTCCCCCACAGCAACTCCACTCCACCTCGATGGATTGGTAGGGTCCCCAATAAACCTGAGAGGTACTCTTCCCTGGCATCTGCCCACATCAACACAGCTTTGAGTTGTGCTGCCATAAAATACCACTCATAATTGGGCAGATTAAGGCCCCCTTCTTGGCGCGGACGTCACAGTGTTGCTAGTGAGACCCTCCTCCTCCCAGAAATCCACAGTAGCTCTCCAACCTGTTCATCTAGCATCTTAAGACCTTCTTGATGGGTGTATGGGATGTTGGTAAAATAGTAAAGGAGTCTCGGGAGGATGACCATTTTGCATAATGCTACTCTGCCCATCAACAGCAATGGCAATTTCTTCCGAAACTGGATTGAGCCCCCTATCCCTGATAGTGCCCTACCCATGTTATATACAACTGTCTCTTCAATACTGTTAAAAATCTAAATGCTCAAATATCAAAGCAACTCCCCCTCCCATCTGAGTCCCCAGTTCGGGAGGGCCATGAGGTCCCGACTGTGGAGACCCCCTAATGGGAACAACAATGATTTTTCTTTGCTAATGCGGAAGCCAGATCATTTCTGACAGTTGCGCAGTACTTCTAATAAAATTGGTAGGTTGTCCAATGGGTTTCCCATGCACAGCAGCAAGTTGTCTGCATATAGAAAGACCACATGTCATGCACCTCCTGCCAGGATGCCTGCATCTCCCATTTCTGCCCTGAGATATCTGGCTAATGGTTCCAGTACCATTGAAAACAATAGTGGAGATACCAGGCAACCTACCTGCGTCACTCTACTTAATGTCCATCATTGTGATACCCAATCATTTGTCTTCACTCTTGCCATTGGCATACTATACAGGAGTCGCAGCCACTAGCATGTATTGTCCCCAAACCCATAGGCTCTCAACACTCGAAACAACCATTCCCATTCTACGGAATCAAAGGTCTTCATGGCATCAAATAAAACCAATGCCATGTCCTCCTGAGAATCCCGAACCTGATCCATTACATGATGCAGACGTTGGAGAATCATTGTCGTGCTCCGTCCCTCTATGAATCCACACTGGTCCGGATGTACCTGCTGTGGGGATACGCCGGATAGTCTGGTAGCCAACACCTTTGTAAGAAACTCATGGTGGCAACAAGACAGACAAAAGTGATCACAGTTCAAGGGAGGTTATTGAACAATACATTCTGTATGCAGGATGAAAAAATGCCCAATCTAAACCTAAATCTAAGATGGGAGCAAGCCTTGACCATCAAATGAAAACAAGGCATTGTGTCAAATAAAAGGGCCTGTTCCAAGAAACCTATTGCCAAAACTTACAACTAATACAAAAAGGGTATGGGATAGTTTTCAAGAAAAGAAAGAAGTGTTCCCAAATAATATGTCAGCATGCGGTAGCCTGGTTCTCCCTTCCCCACGTTTTGAGCACAGGGTGAGGTGAGATCGTGGAGCACAGTACAGTCTAGGGCAGGGGTGCACAACTGATTTTGACAGAGGGCCGAAAGTACCCTACATGATGGCTATAGTGGGCCGAAAAGTAAATGTGGGTGGGGTGGTATGCACGGTGGGGCGTGACATGGCAGGAGGCTTTTTCAACCCCTAATTTTTATTAAACACTATGCCCCATAGCCCCCACCCCTCAAGCAAACACTATGCCCCATGGCCCCCACCCCTCATGCAAACACTATGCCCCAAGACACCCACCCCTCATGCAAACACTATGCCCCAAGACATCCACCCCTCAAGCAAACACTATGCCCCATGCCACCAAGCATGCACCATGCATACATACTCATACAGACCCCAACCCCCCACCCCTGCATACAAACTAACAAGCATACACCATGCACCCATACAGACCCGGAATCCCCCACCCCCAACTCAGCAAACAAACCCACAAGCATACACCATGCACCCATACAGACCCCACCCCCAACTCACCATACAAACTCACATGCATACACCATGCATCCATACAGACCTGAACCCCCCCACCCCCAACTCAGCACACAAATCCACAAGCATACACCATGCACCCATACAGACCCCACCCCCAACTCACCATACAAACTCACATGCATACACCATGCACCCATACAGACCCGAACCCCAACTCACCATACAAACTCACATGCATACACCATGCATCCATACAGACCTGAACCCCCCACCCCCCCAACTCACCAAACAAACTCACAAGCATGCACGCATATAGACCCGGACCCCCCACCTCCACATCTCAACTTACACCGAACGTGCACACAACAACAACAAACATTCAGGCAGACCCGACCCCTCCAACCCCCCCCTCTCCCCCCACAGCATCTCAACATACACTTCACTTGCACACAAACACATTCGGGCAGACCCGACCCCCACACCCCCTCCGCATCTCAACACACACTGCACTTGCACACAAACACATTCAAGCAGACCCGACACACACCCCACCCCGCATCTCAACATACACTGAACTTGCACACAAACACATTCAGGCAGACCTGACCCCCACACCTCCTCCGCATCTCAACACACACTGCACTTGCACACAAACAC
This sequence comes from Ambystoma mexicanum, assembly GCF_040938575.1. Taxonomy (NCBI): domain Eukaryota; kingdom Metazoa; phylum Chordata; class Amphibia; order Caudata; family Ambystomatidae; genus Ambystoma; species Ambystoma mexicanum. The sequence continues at coordinate 1,268,642,903 of NC_090932.1, forward strand.
ATTCAAGCAGACCCGACACACACCCCACCCCCGCATCTCAACATACACTGAACTTGCACACAAACACATTCAAGCAGACCCGACAGATCCCCCCACCTCTGCATCTCAACATACACTGCAGACATACAAATACACCCGACACACACCACCACCTCCGCATCTCAACATACATACAAAAACAAAAAACACAGTCAGGACGGACCCGAGACAGACAGACAGACAGACAGACAGACAGACAGACAGACAGACAGACAGACAGACACACACACACACACATACAGCCCCTCCCACCATGTACTTACCCAGACGTGCTGGAACGCTGGCGACGCTTCTGGCACTACGGCTAGCGTGGCAAGCAAGGCTGAAATGCCTTCCGGCATCAAGCCTTCGGGCCACGCCAGCCGTAGTGCTGGCCCTCCATTGGTGCAGCACACACGCACTACGTGGCTCGTAGGAGCTGCGTGGTTCGTGTGCATTGAACCAATGAGGGCCAGTGTTTTGTCCGGCCCGGAAGACAACAAAGACTTTCCTAATGGAGGGCAGCCGATGCTGCTTGCGGGCCGCCCTCCATTAGGGAAGTCGTTGTTGCTGGCGGGCCGGACAAAACGGCATGGCGGGCCACAACTGGCCCACGGGCCGTATGTTGTGCACCCATGGTCTAGGGCATCTCCAGCACAAGACGTCAGTTCCAATGGCAGCTTTCAGGACCGTCGATGGCCAAGTTTCGTTTGCTTTGAAAGTCCCTTGCCTTCAAGGACCTTGTGTTCAATTTAACTAAAACAAAAAGTTCCTTTAACCAAAGGAAAGTGTGTTAGTTTGATAATGGTTCACCCCTGGGTTCCCCTCTTCCGGGCACTGACCCTTCTCAATTCTTAGCCATTATTTACGTATAGTGATGGCTTCACCCCTGGGTTCCCCTCTTCCGGGTGCTAACCCTTCTCAATTCTTAGCCATAATTCACGTATGGTGATGGCTTCACCCCTGGGTCCCCCTCTTCCAGGCGCTAACCCCTCACATCTTATTCCACAATTATATATATCAGTTATTTTCTCTATAAACTTTGGATGATAGCTTCATTACTGGATCTCTCTGTCGGGCTCGGACCCCTTTTGACTGCCAACACTTGGGTGATGGCTTCACCCCTGGATCTCCCTCGTTCGGGCTCGGATCCTTCTCAAATCTCAGACGGATTTCAGGCTCGGACCCTTCGCTTCTCTTTAGCAGGATTTCTCTTCCCTTACTTTCTCAATGTCTCTTCAAACAGTTCATAGGGGACATCCCTCGGCTGGGTTCATGTCTGCCAACACACTGTTTCTCTGGACTTTAGATTTTGGCCCTACTCACTGGCATCCCTCGGTCAGGTTCACTCTTGCTGTCTCTTTTATACACTTCAAGATTGGTGGGATTCCCTTCCCTTGTTTCACACAGTTTGTAGATCTAAGTCTTTCAATTGTACAGGGATTTTGATTGACCCTCAGTATGACCATTTTGACCCATTTTGGTGGCCCTCCTATGGCCTCTTGGTTTCTGTAGTTACGCTCAGATGGGGATCGACCAGAGTGTTGTGAGTTAGAACCCACATGGTTCCAGTTTCTCTCTGCAGCTGGTCTCCCCTTAATATTTTACAGTTCTTTCATAGTTCTTTGAACTTAGTTCAAACTTGCCACTTTGCGATTCTCAATTAACACAGCCCGGTTATTATAGGTTCTCCCCTCGACTCACCGGCTGTGATGAACCGCTTGACTTTTGGCTTCTCTGGAGTCAAGGCCGGTAGCACGGGCGCGGGAGCTTTCCTCATTCCTGCCTATCGGCGTAGGCTTGCCCCGTGTACCGTTGACATCTGCTGCAAGACACGTGTACTATTGTTTGCGGTCTTAGGCTCTCTTCCACCAAGATTCTGCAGGTCTGGGACAAAGAGGGCAAGGTCACTTCTCTCCTCGCCACCCTCTCGATTCCTACCGCCTTTCTCCTTCTCTTGAACTCTAGTCGTGCTATCTGCCGTGCTGCACCTGTGCTCTCGGGCTCCACCTTTTATCCCTGTGGGGATGGAAAAGTGCTGTCAGGTGTGTGTGTGATTCTGGTCAATTGCCTGACCTTGCCTGACCCTTGTTTTCGGACATGTCAGGTAAATGGCTCTGGTCTGTCATCCTTTGTGTTGTGTGAAAGTGTTTGTGTAGGAAAAGTGGGGGGGGGCAGTGGTTTTGAATGTCCTACGTGAGAGGATAGGGAGAAGATGTCAAAGGAAGGGGGATACCATGTTTCACTCGTCGGTGTCCCACTCACACTCCTCAAGGACCACTCATCCAGGTGATCCTCCCTCACTGGTCCACCCCAGGAACTGGATGCAGTAGCGATGGCCATGTTCTGGCCATCTGGGTGACGGATCCTCGAGGTTTAGGCAAGGAGACACCTTCAGGGGTCTCACACCTTACCCAGAATCTTCGCATCGACATTTAACAATGAGATCGGTTGATAGGATGCGCACTCGAGGGGGTCTTTACACTCCTTCAATAGGACCATTATTATCTCTTCCCGCATAGAGTCTGGGAGAATCCCCGTATCAAAAGCCTCATCATAGACCTTCTTAAGTCTGGGGACCAGTAATTTCTCAACTCGGCAGTAGAATTCCACTGGGAATCCATCCCCTACCAGAATATTTCCTTTCTGCATCGTCCGCAGTGCCCCCCGTATTTTGGTTTCCTCAATTGGCTCGTCTAGCTTCTCCCGGACATCGTTCGCCTGGACCGTTAACTGTGCCATGTCTAAAAGTTCCTGCGCATCATCATCAGAGTACATCTCTTCACTCGTGTACAAGGATTGATAAAAGTGTTTCATGGTTTCATTAATCCCCGCCTGAGTGGTGGTCAATTCCCCTGACTTCCGTCTAATTTGAGTTATAGTGTGCCAAAGTTGTTCCCGCCAGATCAGCCAGGCCAATAATCACCCTGCTTTATCCCACTCACCATGAATCCTCATGTCCCTCTGACTCCCATCAAATTTGCAAAATAAGTCACCAGAGCGTCAGCTAGATCTGTCCCTCTATCCCATTCCGCCACCATTTCCTGTTCCAGGTTAGTTATCTCCCCTTCCAGTTTCTGCAACTTCTCCTGCAGTCTTCCTGACCCCTATTGATTTAGCTATACAAATTCCCCTAACCATGATCTTGAAAGCCTCCCAAAGGGTTCCCCACCTCTCCACCGAGCCTTCATTAATTTTAAAAAATGCGTAATCTCTTCTCTCAACATCCGTCTAAAGCCGTGACCGAGAGCTTCCAAGAGTTCAGTGATGACCTCCGTAGTATCCCTTCCATGGTCGTCACCAAGGGAGAGTGATCCAAGAGGATCCTTCCTAAGTATTCAGTTTCACTAAACCTGCTGAAATATTCTGTCCCAACAAACATAGTCCAATCATGAGTAGGATCCATGCACCCTGGAACAGTAAGAATAGAATCGTGCTCATGAGACTCCCTCCACAATTCCACCAGGTCCCAGTCCTCCACTATCTTCCGTAAAGACGCCGCTGATTGCTGTTTTAGTAACCCTGATTTCCCAGTGCCATCCAAGCGAGGGTTCAAGAGACAATTAAAATCCCCCCATATGAACAACCCCCCTTGATGACCTCCCATCAATTGCATGACTGATGGGAAATATTCCTTGTCATCTACTTCGGGAGCATAAGAGTTGACCACACAGATGTCTCCACACTATAAAAAACCCCTTGAAGTGCCACCGTCCTTCCGGTCTCATCAGTGATTACCTTGCCTACCTGTAGAGGTACCCTTGCTGCTACCCAAATCAGCACCCCTCTTGCGAATTTTGACAAAGATGTACCAACTACCATTCCTCCCCACCACCTCCTGAGCAGGTCTTTGCGTACCATGTGGCTTTCTTGTATCCGAGCCACCTGCACACCGTGTCATTTTAAGAACCCCCCTAACCGTTGACATTTGAATTTTTTACCCAGTCCTCGAATATTCCAAGTTCCAATTTTCAAGCATTCATCTCCCATGTTAATTACAGCTCCCCATTTCCTCCCCATGTTCCTTCTCGTTTCGAACTTCAACCAACTAGTCAACCGTGCCCAACTTATTGGCACACCCAACTTTCCTCCCAACTACTCCCCCAATTCACCCCCCCAATTATTATCATCCCCTGTCCAGTCTCTACACCTCCCATACCTTCTTATCCCCCAATTCTGAATCCTCCCTCCTCAACCCCCAACCAAGGTTCAGTTCCCCCCCTATCTGTAACTCTCGACCTCTGAGCTGACTTCCACTGGGCTCCCTGCTACCCCCGTCCCCACCCGTCAATCATCTCTCACTTCCACTTTGCTGACACCTCAGCTAATATCTCAAAGTTAACATACGGCACCGTCCTCTAACAACAACTCCCATTCTCCTCTTAATACACCTTAATTCCCGGGACTGTGACACTCCGGTCCCCTTCCCATTCGGGGGATTTGAACCCTGTAGTACTGTGTCCCAAACTTTGTGTGGGGACGTGAAAAACCATGATTTCCCACCTGCTATGACCTATAATTTGGCCGGAAAGAACAACAGGACTTCATATTAAGGTCCCTGAGACGCCGCCTGACTGCATCCTAAGTTCTCCTCTGGTGTTGCACTTCTAGCGTAAAGTGCGGGAAGATGCACAATTTCACGTTCCCCACTTCATAATACCTCACCTTGGGGGATTCCTGCAACATGGCATCTCTGTCTCTGAAATTCAGGACCTTTGCCACAGTGGGGGTCATTACGACCCAGGCGGTAATTACGCCAACTTTACCACCATGGTGTAAACTATGTTTACACCATGGTGGATGGCGGATTTACCGCCCAATTCCAAGGTGAGTGGGGTGGTAAATCCCCAGTTCCCATTTTCCCTTCCCCATTCCCATTTTTGCCCCATAGGGCATAATGGGAGTGGGGAAGGCGCTAATTACGCCACCGTAAATTACGGTGGCGTAATTAGCATCATGGCGGGTTAGCGCCATGGATTTTAACAGCTGCTAAAAGCAGCCGTTAAAATCGGAATCAGGCGTTAAGGGTTAACGACGGCGTTAACCCTTAACGCCTGAGTTGTAATGAGGCCCAATTACTGTTGGTGGCCCCCCAGGGGTGGGGGCTCTTCCTGGCACTCTGTGGGCCCATTTGACAGTAAAGAATTTCGACAATCCCTTCACTTCGATAACAATCAGAATGAGATGTTCCACGAAAAGCGCCACACTGGGTCCCTCTTCTCTCTCCGGTATCACGACCAAACAGATGTTGCATTGTCTAGTTCGCCCCTCTGCATCCTCTGCTCTATACTCCAAGGTCCTGGTTGCCCCCACGAGGCCTGCCACCTGGTTTGTAAGCCGTTGGAGGTGATCTTCCACAGTGCTCACTCTCGGCTCCACTTCTGTGACCCCCTCACACATCTTCCGGAGGTCTGCTGTCACCAGGGACACATCCACACCCACTTTCTTGTGCTCCCCTCCAGGGAAGTCCTTGTGTCAAGGGTCACTCCTCCAGTGCCTCCTTCAGGCGTGCTTTCCACCCCTCGGTCCTTGCCTTTGTGTTTTGGTGGCCTACTTTTCAAGTCCATGTATTTCTCAATTTATTGCTGCCCCTTCACCATTGTTGCTGCGAAAAGAGGCAAGTCTATCCTCAAGTTTATAGCACTGTATACTTAGGAGTCCCCACCTGCTTTTTTGTTACTGCCATACAGGTCCTTGCCATTATGAGATGCTGTGTGTGCTCAAGAAACCCGCCAGCTACAGGAAGTATGTGCCTCCAATTCTCTGATCTCTCCTATAGTGGTCCCAGTGGTGGGAGCCTCTTATGTGGTCCGACAGTGGTCATAGAAATGCGCTGCTGCTCGCCAGCCAATTGTTGCGTCTCATTGTTGTCTCTAGTAGTGAGGAGGGAAGGAGAGGGGAACTCTGAGCCCGCTATTATCCCGCAGCTAGGTTGCCCCAACTGCCTTTGCACATCTCCCAGCTGCAGCAAATGTCTATCTGGCACTGAGATGGGGGTGGTCTGTGGATATCAAATCGAAGCTAATCAGCGTGTATTCCAATATCATGCTCGCTGCAGTTACCTCCACTCAGTCCCCTCACCTCTCGCCACAGTGTCGTGGCCTCGCAGAGCAGGCCATGCACGTCTTCAGTCAACTGATTATTCCCGGCTTGCCGTGTCTGCACTTTTCCGAGGCGGTGGCATCTTGCCTGCACCCTCAGGTGATCCACGGGATCGTAACGGATACACAGGGTCGGCTACAGGTCTTTTAGTTGGTCGCGGCAGCCATCTTGGAATCACGGAGAACTATGCCGATGAAAACGTTTTTCGGCCCCAGGACTTCGAGACAGTGTCCCACTCATTGATTACATAAAAAGTGGCACCAGCATCCACGCAGTCATTTCCCAGCTTGTGGCTTTTATCTTCACGTTAGAAGTAGGATATTTTGACAGGCAGTCCGGGAGCCACAGAGAGATACAGGCTCATGCTTCAGCTGTTGGCCACACACTGCCATTTGGCTTTAAAAGAGGGCTGAGCCCCTCTTTTGGCAGATCATCTGAAGACTTTGCAAGGAGTAGCAAGAATAGGTCATCATTGAATCCTAGCTGAAGGTACAGTCAGCCTTATATCTTCCACCAGTGAAGGAAGACCAGAACCTTCAAAGAGACAAGCAAGATCCCTCCCCTAGACATCTCCAAGGGAACAGAGGGAGATACTGAATCCACAGTACCCTCTGACTGCTCCAGAACTGGTACCCAGCCAGCACACAGCATGCCCTGCTAGGCTCTGCAGAAAGCTTCCTAGATAGTAAGTGCCAGAAGGTTTCAGAACCCGAAACCAAGGACAAGGCAGCTGTCTGCAACACACTCCTCAGCTTTAGGCAGTCTGCCATAAAGGATGACACAAGCACACTGAAGAAGCTGAGAGAAGTTCCTCGACGAGCATCTACCGACATCCGCCTTGAAGGACATTTTCAAGCCAGTCGAGTTCCTCGAGCAGCAACTGACTGCATTGCTGACCGGTGTCAAGCCGCAGTCGCTTAAAGACATCTGAGATGTCACGACCAATGCTCCAGAACAGCAGATCAGCACTGAGACAATGATTCCTGACCCCGAGCCGCCATATTGGCTAGCCTGCAGCTATTCGTCCAGCTTCGCTCGCCGGTCCATCTTGCCGCCTGATACCCGCTGCTGACTCCTGTCTTGAACTCTGTCACAGAAGCCTGCAATGTGCCCTGAAGCTGACTTGAACATGTCGAGAACCAAGAACACCACAAGCACAAGGTATATTGTGGTTCTGTCCCCCCTGGTTCTTTGCCGAAGGCCAGTAGACACATTTTAAGACCCTTTGCTCCCTTTGTGCTGAAGCCAAGTATCCTTTAACTGTTGCGATTATTTACTATACCGACCATGCTCCTGTCAGTGCATCCCTTTTCGTTCTTTGAAACGGTTTGCCCTCTGCATTCCTTTACAGGGTGGGTTGTATTTCGTAGTGTTACTAGAACTCTCTGTTGTGATAATAATAAAGTAGATATTTTTATACAACCTTGACTGGACAGTCCCTTTTATTATTGGGTAATAATTGTATGTTCACTGTGTTGCAACTAACCAATGATCCATGACCTTTCGGATATAAGCCTGACATTATGTCCACGTTACCAAAACTGGACAAGGAGGTTTATAATTTGTTTGTGTTTCCAATCTGTTTGGATTTCTTCTGGTGTACTAGAGGTGTGGGGCTGATTGATGGTTTAGAAACCGATATTCAGCCTTGGACCACTGGTGCCCCGGAAGTTGATTTGTCACACTACCAAAGTGTCACAAGCCATTTCTTAATGGTTAAATGGAAGGCACTATGGTCATATAGCAGGTTGTGCTCATATGGGATGGGGAGCACATTTTTCGGAAACGATACCCATCCAATGCAAGAAAAATAGGGCTCTGAAATTCTGAAAGATAATTGTCTGCAAATCTACCAGCATGGGTGACACGTAGGCGCCGATTTTGCCGATAGCCCGAGGACCATTTTTGTGATAGACCAGTCATGGGAGTAAGACAGAATAAGACAATGTCTTGAACTAGACCTTGCCCTCAGCAAGTGGCCAGAGACTGGACTGTAGAACCAGTCATACATGGGACCAAATAGATAGGGAGAGGAATGCAAGCTTGCACGCTCTGTGCTCCAGTCTTTTGTTGTCTGAATTAGGAAGGACCAAGGATTCTGCATTGTGAAAAGCCAATCGAGCAGCAACATAGGCAATAAATAATGCTGCTCTATGCAGGAAAGGAGGGAAATGTAGAATTTGGTAGACACAGTGAATCTGACAAACACAGGTTTTGCTCAATACCAACATCTGGGGTAAAATGAAAGGTCATTTATTTCTAAAAGAACAGGAATAGAAAGGATCCGGGGAGACTATCAAGATCTCATCTCTATATCCATGTACACATTTCCTAAAGAGGGGCTACTCTGATTTTGAACAATTGATCTAGAGTCTTTTAGGAGCTTTACAGTCTGCATCCCCCTTCTAGACATCTGCCGAACACTGTCTTGTAGACACAGAGGCCTCCATGCAAACAGAGGAGCCTGGAGGATATGGGGGTCATCTGTGTACATGATGAATAACAGTCCATATGAGCGGGCCAGATATTATAGGTGGTAGATGTAGTAATTGAATAAAAGGGGTGACAGACGAGCTAGGGCTATCAACATGACACTGTGATGTTACACATAGGGAGGGTGATCTATCTCAGGGTATTGTACCTCCAAGGCCTGGTCCATTGCATCATGGGGGTCCTCAAGCTGCAGTCCACGTAGAAGTGTTGCTTCTTCTGGTCCTCCCTGGCAATAGTTAGCAAAACACATGCATCTCAATTCACAATGATTTACTGGGGATTTCCAGGACTGGTTGGGATACGCCCAGCTCACAATTGAAAAGTAATAAAGCCTTCCTCACTCCAGCTATCTCCACCAGTGTGTGGTTCCGGCTACCTGGTCAATCTCGCATGATGGCTATGGCACTCGTCAGCCTCTTCGACATCTGGCCATCTGCATAAAAAAGTTCAGAGTACTGATACTCTAGGGACGACAATTGGTCTGAATGAGTCCCTCTCGCTTAGGTGAAGAATTACCCCTGTTGGATACATGACAGCGTGGGTGGTCTTGGAGCTATCTGCTCAGTCTCACTGCGATACTTGTTAGGGGTCAGTCTATTCTACATCTGCTCCTCTGGACAAAAAGGCCAAGACTGACACTATAGTAAAGGTTATGTATCAGAAAGCTGCCACCTCCTTTGGGAAGACATATTGTTTGCGCTGTGATGTGAAAAGCAATAATTAATAAAAGAATTGAAAATAACGAACACACTTGGAGACCTCATATCCTGGCCCCTGGTTCAGAACCTCATCATCACCCACAGCTACCTATTTGAGTTACCCTCATTTGTCCCTGTACGGACAACATGCACTACAGGTGATGGAGACATTCTTGCCGAGCACACTCGATGACAACATATGTCCCCAAATGGCATGCTGGCCCCCTACCTTTTGCTGCTTCTCTCATTCTACTTTTAACCATAAAAACACAGCCTCATTTCCTTCAAGATGATATCTGTTGATTTCTCGTGTCATGATGCTGCCAGTAATGGGTGGTTATAGCAAATGCAAGTCTGACACCCGGCTCCCACCCATGAGAGAGAGACAGAGATATATTGAGAAAGAGTGCAAGAAAGGGAAGTGTCCACTTTGCCTGAAAAAGAATTCCCGACAGCCGAGCTTTTCTCAATGGCAACCTGTTAGGAATTGCTTATGCCGAAATCTCGTACCCCTTCGAGGTTGGGGTGTGTGGGTACATTTAGAAGCAGGCAGGAATTAGATGGCTGGGGTGGAGAGCTGCAAAGCAATTGGGCGGGTCCCAGACAGAGATCGTGGGTTGCAGTAGTGTCCAACACTAAAGAGAAGTGATTGGGGAGGGGAACACTTTGGTCCTCGTATCAGAGACTGGGCCCATGGGCAAACTTTGTGTACACAGTGCGCCAAAAGGTTTTTGTGGAGTGTGGTTGTGAGAAAACCAGGCCGCGATCATATTACATGCAAGAGAGACACAGAGATAGAGAGAAGGAGATGGGGAAAGAAAGAGCATTAAATAATCGTAGGATACGAGGAGCAGTTAGTAGTTGTATTGTGCCCTTTTAAGTGACTGTGCTGCGCACACTGTGACGTGATGCTCATCTAATAAAGGTGGGCCGCTGCGGCTCATGTGCCAGTTTGAGTAGTGTCCGCGTTGTCCTTTATTGCTCCGGGCCTGACCTGGACCAGGCCCATCATCACATTGGCGATGAGACGGGTGATCCCGCGTGTGCGCCGACAGTGGATTCCTGCTCGCTGCAGGCTCCTGGCTTGCTGGTCCGTTCCAGCAGCCTTACGCCTCCTCCTCCACCTCGCGGCCCAGGCTGCCAGCAGTACCAGACTCCGGAGGTAACTGGGGGAGGTGCACATCACCCCTGCTCCGCAACCAAAAAAAATGGAAAAGGAAATAGACGTGTGCAGGGCCCCAGGTGCTCTCCAGATTGTGCTCTGTGGTGCGCGCATCACGCGTCACCCAGCTTTCTTCAGGGCACCACGTGTTGCCAGCAGCTTGCTGGGGGCAGTCTCTCCTCTGCCACCACGTGCTTCTACCACAGTTTGGGTGTCAGCTCCAAAAAGGAGTGCTTGTGTGCCCAAGCAGTCCGCCACCACCCTTGAGGTTGGTGGTGGACAGGGTTTCACAGGGTTGCAGCTCCTGAGGTGAGTGCTTGTGCACCCTTGGCCCCACTTTTGACTTTGCCAGTGCATCTTTTGCCCAAGAAACCCCTGGGCCTACTCTGTCAGGGATCACCACCGCAGTGCATAATGGGGGAGGAATACGAGGCACCTCTGGCTCCCAGAATACCACCCTCATCGGCGCATCTCGCCCCATTGCAAGAATGTGATGTTACTGGGGCCTCGTCGTTGTTGGGTCCCAGATGGATCGCATGGGTGAAGAGACTGGACATGTTCTTTAAGGCCAGAGGTGAGGAGGATGAGACAATGACATCCATAATGCTTTACTCGCCTGGCCCGGTTGTCCACAACATCTTTGAGACTCTGCGGCCCGTGGACAACTCATTTACCGCTGCCAAAGCAGGTCTGTTTAAGTATCTTGCGCCCATGGTGAACACAGACTGTTAGCGGACCCTCATGAAGACTGTTGTCCAAAAGGAGGGGGTTGGGTGGGGGCGGGGGGAGTCTCTCGTTTCATTCCACAACAGACTACGGGGTATGTCAGTGGCATGTGCTTGGCCTGATGTGGAGCATGAAGTTCGCCAGCAAGTTATACAGGGCTGCCTTGCGGTCAAATTGAGGCGCCAGATACTGCGTGAGTCTGGAATCACAGTAATCCGCATCCTAGAATCAGGGAGGTCCCACGAGCTGGCAGATGTCCAGGCGAGCAAGATGTGTTTGGCAATGAAGGCCGTCAAGGTGGAGGACGCCTGCGCAGTAGGGCAGAGGCAGTTTTAGCGAGGTGACAGGCGCCAGCAGTGGAGCAGGTAAGAAGAAAAAGTGGGGGAGACGATCCCATGCCTCAACTGCGGTTACGACCTGCCCATTTCAAAGACTGCCCAGCGAAGGGCCACGTGTGTGGACGCAGTGGTATAGCAAACCACTTCGAGTGTGTCTGCAGGGTGACGTCGACACACTTGACGGGGCAGGTATCAACGAGGCCAGTGACTCAGCGGTCGCAATGCAAGGTTGCCTAAGTGGAGCAACAGACAGCACAGGAGGACGAACCGAGGAACAAGAAGAAGAGGAGGATGTGTTTTTTGTCTCAAGCAGGTCTGTTCTGCAATGGTCAGGACGGCGCCAGCCCAAATGCGTGGTCCGTATTTGTGACTTCCCGGTCCCTGTACTGATTGACACTTGAGCCTCCGTGAGCGTCATGATGGAGACCATGACCGGCAAATGAACAATGACCCACCCCTAAGCACGACGAAGGTGCGCATTTTCACATTTAGAGGGAAACACCCACTGCCCCTTGAAGGCGTGTTCGTGGCCTTTGATCCTCATGAGGACGTGTCCATCAGAACTTGTTTCTTTGTCACCAAGGTGAGCAAAGTGACATTGTTGGGGTGCGTCACCACTGATGCTTTGCGCATAGTGAATTTCGACTTTGTGGTGAACCTAGAGGACGTTCAGACCCTGCTCGCCAGGTATAGGAGTGTCTTTGACGGAATTGGGTGACTGGAGGGTGACGCAGTGCGGTTGCACATTGACAACACGGTCCAGCCCGTTGCGATGAAGGTTCAGAGGGTGCCATTTCATCTGAGAGAAAGCATGGAGCAGGAACTGGACAATCTGGTCAGGTTGGACATCATTGAGTAAGGTGGATGGACCAACCCCATGGGTTTCGCCCATTGTGGTTGCAAGAAAGCCCAAACAACCTGAAGCCATACGCATCTGTGTGGACATGCGCCTCCCGAATAGAGCGATCTGACGGGAGAGACACAACACGCCTACCTTTGGACGACATCCTGACAGACTTCCAGGGTGCGTGCTTTTTTCCAAATTGGACCCCTGTGCCAGTTACCATCAGTTCGTGCTGAATCCTGCATCACGCTACATAACCATGTTCACTGTGCACAAGGGCCTGTACAGTTACAAGTGCCTGAGTTTTGGAATAATGCCGGCCGTGGAGGTTTTCCAAAACACCATCAGAGGGGCACTCGCTGGCTTCAAAGGGGCGATAAATATCTGCGAGAAAATGTGGTTTGCGCAGAGTCCGAACAAGAACATCCGGAAAGACTCGAGAATGTCCTGAGGCATATCCAACAACTGTGCCTCAACCTACTCCGGACAAGTGTGCGCTGATCCGGAGAAAAATCCAATTCTTTGGATTTGTGTTTCATGAGGGTGGCATGTCCCCTGACCCGGCAAAGGTAAAGGACATACGTGAAGCCTGAGCCCCAGTGAACGTGACGGAGGTGCGTAACTTACTGGGGATGGTCATGTACTGTGGAAGGTTCATACGGAACCTGGCCATCCTAGCCACACTGCTTAGGAGCCTCACAAAGACAGAATGTGCGTGGAGGTGGACAGCACTGGAAAGGAGTGCGTTTGATGATATAAAAGGGGTCCTAACAGCAGAGGACACATTGGCGTTTTTCAACCCAGAGAAGAGCTTGGAGATTACAATTGACGCCAGCCGATTTGGTTTAGGAGCAGTGCTTATGCAGTCGGATGAGAGTGGATTGGATTGACCAGTGGCATTTGCCAGCAGGGTGGTGTTGTAGACCGAGCAAAGATATTCACAAATTGAACAGGAGGCGCTGGTGATGCTTTGGGTTTGATGCAGACATTACCACCTATATATCTACGGCAAACCCGTGAAAGTCATCACCGACCACAAGCCCTTGATGCCGATCATGACTGGGTCTTCTTCCAAACCACCGGCAAGGATTGAGAAGTGGCTACTCGCTCTGCAGAATTACGACATCTAACTGATATTCTGCCTGGGAAATACTAACGCAGCAGACTATCTGTCACGCCACCCCAGTCATGGGAACGAAAGTACGGATGAGGTGGAGACAGATGAATACCTGCACAGTTTAGCGGAATCAGTGACCCTTGTCTCCATGCCAATTGACGACATTAGAAAGGCTTTGGTCGAGGATGAGTGTTTGAAGATACTCCAAGCCGCTGGAACAAAGGGTGAGTGGCAGAGAGTCCTAGAAAGGCTCGACAAACGCATCACAGAAGCAAAAAAGGCGCTACAGCAAATGTGTAGAGTGAGGGGAGAGCTCACTTTCATGGAAGATGGCATTGTATTAAGAGGCTCGAAGATGGTGGTTCCCGCCAGCCTCGTGGGCAAATCATTGGAACAGGCGCACAAAGATCACCAGGGCGTGGCCAAGACCAAGGCACGTCTCCACATGAAGGTGTGGCTTCCGGGCCTTGAGGAACAGGTGAAGAAATTTGTCTGCAGCTGTGTGTGGTGTCAGACGGGTTTGCCACACCAACGACAGCCCTGTATTGAGTCGAGGGAGAGGAGCTGTGTGCCCTGGGGCACGATGCATATGAACTTCGGGTCGACCTGCAGGGACAATCATTTTGTGGTCCTTGTCGATCAGTGGCCGAGGTACCCTGAGGTCGAGTTCATCAGCTCCACTTCCTTGGAGAAGGTAATACCGGTGTTGGAGAAAGCTTTTGCCACGCATGGACTCCCAGTGGAAATATGTTCTGACAATGGGCCCCCATTTCAAGGTAGAGGGTTCGAGGAGTATTTGCAGGATCATGGCATCATTCACTGAAAGATCACGCCTATGTGGCCGAGGGCAAATGGGGAAGCCGAAAGACTGATGTGGACCCTAAATAAAGTCATCAGGATAGCCCATGGACAATGGGAGTGTTAGAAGCGCACCCTGTGCCAATTCTTGGGGGATTATCGTGCAACCCCTCACTGTTCCAGAGGGGTATCCCCAGCTGAGGCGCTATTCCAAAGGTCCCCGCAAAGACTTCTGCTGGATCACACACCACGAACACCCGGAGTCATTGATGATGACGCAGTATCCGAGGGAAGAAAAAGAGCCAACGAGCGGGAGAACGATCGGAGTAGACTGAGGATTGAACGCCTGGAGGTTGGTGACTAGGTGCTGGTGAGATCAGAACGTGAGAGGGAAGTTGTCCTTGCCCCACAAGCTGGTCTCCCTCAGAGAAATGGACACAAAGGGATTAATGGTGACTGCATCGAATGGCAACACAACTGCGACTAGGAACACCCTGAACGACGCCAGAGTTCTGAGCCCCTACCGAGGTGGCAGAGCCTGGAAAGAGAGAGAGAAGGAACTAGCCAAGAAGGATCAGCATTCAGTAGCAGGGAAGACGGCCCGACTGAGCAAGGAGGAGGTGTGGACTCTGCAGAGGACAATCCTGGCGGGAAGAGGTGCTATCCAGTATGAGAGCACCGCAGGCAGCTTAGCTACCGCCGTGACTTTGACGTAGATTTCCCCAGATGCCTGAGGGCAGCTGTTGGTGCAACTGTCTAGATCTAGATGGTAACATTGAACTTGGTTACTTATGTTACATGGTTGTGCTGTGCATGTATGCATGCGTTCTGTTAGTTTGAAAATATGAAAAGGGGGGGAGTGTAGTGCGCCCCTTTAAGTGACTATGCTACGCACACTGTCACGTGATGCTCATCTAATAAAGGTGGGCCACTGCGGCGCATGCACCATTTGGAGCAGGGGACCCGTTAAGCACTGTCCGCGTCGTCCTTTATTGCCCTAGGCCTGACCTGGACCAGGTCCATCATCACAGCAGTGTAACACTGCTAGACACAGGTAGGCACATCAAGTTACCCTGTGCCAGGTGCTGAGAAGTTTCCCTCAGTCCTGTACTTTATCTTTGCATTTGGGAACTTTGAGATTTGCTGTTCTCTTTAGAAATCCATGACACTTCTTCAACACCACCAATATCCTTGAAAGCAGTATTCATAATTCTGCCATTGCAGAATATTGTCACAGCCAGATGCCTGGGAAGAGTTGCAAGGAGAACGCGGTTCGGGCAGTCCTCCTTTTCGCCGCGCATCACTTTGCATTCTGGTGCTTGCTGTCTGCTTTTATAGCGGGAAAAATAAAGCCATAAGTGTCAGATTGCAAAGTGATGGCTGCTAAAGGCCAAGACTGGGCGAGCATGTCACACCCGACAAAGTACATCTTCTGAACGGTAAACAACTCGTTTTATGATTTTACCAGCCACAAGCAGGGGACCAGGGGCCTTAATGCACACATGATCAATCTAGATGCATACAAGTTAACGTCTAACCCTTAAAAAAAAAGTTCTACGTGGTTTCATTGAAGAAAAAAATGAGCAGTAGGTGCAAACATTTCCTACGGCCTTTTGATGTGGTGGGTAAAGGTTTATCAAGCATCATTCAAATAGCTTGCCGAGCTAGAGACGAGTACGATAATACTGCATGGTAAACCCGTAACACATGCACAACACAGCCTCTTATCTATGTAGTTATAAAGAATCTAGCTACTGATTCGCTGCAAAGGCATGAAAGGAAAAAGCGACCTAAATTGAATTAAGGAATGAATGACAAAAAAAGACACATTCTCTTCAATGCAACTTTAGATACAAGGGGCCTCATTACAAGTGAGGCGGTAAGGGGTTAACGGCGCCGGTAAAGGTGCCGTGCCGTTCACCCCATACCGCCTCATTACGAGGTCCCCTCGCGGGACCCGCTGTGGATGTCTGGTCCGACACGAGGGGACCAGCATGCCCGTTGTTAGCATGCTCCCCATACCCATGGGGAGCTCAAACCCCCTATGGGGGCTCGAATGGGGATGGGGATGGTCCGGGTTCCCTGAATGGGGAAATACCAGGCCCTCCAAAGTCGGAATGTCCCGGTATTTCCCCATTCAGGGACCACGGACACGGACCAGAGTTTGGAGGCAGCCATGCCCTTATTAAGGGCATGGCTGCCTCCAAACTCGGAATGAGGCCCAATGTGTCAGGACCGGCTGAGGTTTTAAAATCTTTAAAAACAGGCCAGTGCCCTTTACCACCCATCGACGAGCCACTCCTTGCTAAATCAATGTTGCTCATGCCAACAAGGTCTAATCTCAAAGATCACAGTGTGTTGCCATCAAAGTTTTGATCAGATATGCCAAGACAAACCCTGCATTTTCACAGATACTTAAGAGGTCACGCTCAGGTGGACTTGCACATAAGCGCAGATGGACTAATTAGAACATACTGTACCTCCTCCACAAACCAGGAACCAAAGAAGCAGAGCTGACGAACAGGTGCTGCTCCTGCTGCCCTCTGCCCAGGTCAGGAGCACCATATGCCGATAAGAAAGCATAGCCTGTTCCGCGTGCACCTGCACGCATGAGGAACATCTCTGCAGTGAGATGAGTATCTGGACTTCCTTTCACCCCTCTACACACCATTATCTGGTGCCCTGCAACATTTTGCTGCAGATGAAAGGAGATTTTTGGTGAAGAGAGCAATTTAACATGTCTCTCTGGCAGAAATTAACCTAGATGTTGACTGCAGGTTCTTTAGTATGGACAAGCAGATGGGGACCTTCCTACCATTCTGGACCAAAAAAAAATGCAACAAAAGAAAAAGGAAGTGTCAGGCTCAAATATTTTCTAACGTGCACATGACACTTCAGGATGGGCAGCTCCCCGCCCACTTTTGCCACCACCAACATGCTGTCAACATACGGTAAAAGCTTATTGTGCTTCACAGATGTACTCACTATGGCAGAAGTGTGATTTACAAATGCCAATCAACATACACATACATACCATACTAGTCGTGTCTTGACATGAGACACATGTTTAAATGTGTCTTTAAACACAATTGTCATTTAAATTTTGCTCTGATTCTTTGGTGTTTATTATGTGACTGGCAGTTAAAATAATAAAGTTGCCAAAACAAACCACATAATTATCAAACTGTCTGAGGCGATAAGTGCCGGGGCTCAGAAATAAGTGCCTGGGCTGAGCCCTGGCAAACACGCACACAAATTAAGCACTAGCAATGTCAATGTAAGGAATCATGCCCAGTTTATAGATTAGGGATGAGCTCTGTGTCACCTGCTTGCAAGATACCTGCTGTTCTTTTTTGACAGCCACAAATGAAGTACCTTGAATGTGTAGAAGAGGCCTTGCAATTTAAGGTGCTTGTCAGAGTTCATCGCACTGCCTTTTCACAGACGTGACATCTCCAATTACACACCATTTAAGACAGCATACATGTGAATGCCTGCATAGACAACTGTTGCATTCAATTATGACTGAGTTAGTATCTCATAACCCATCTGGAACTTGTAAAATGCCTTTGCTTCTGGACTGGTCATACCCAAACCAAATGACTCAGTTTGGCTATGAATCACCCCTTCCCAAGATGGCCACCGCAGAAACAAGAATAAAACATCCTCCAGCAGAAGGCACACACCTCCATCGATGGCCCAGATTGGTAACTGCTTCATGTGCCCCAGCCCTTGGTCCGCCGGATGGTGGACCCGGCAACATTCCAAGGCATGCTGCTAAGGCAGCAGGAGGTGTCTGCAGCTGACCGCTGCATGCGACCATTTCCCCGTTGCCATCGCACACTGCACCTCACGCCTAATCTTAGAAAACAAAGGTAAGGCCATCATACTCCCAAGTACCGCCAGCACACACTTATAGTCTCACTATGTTTTGCAAACTGCCGCATGTTCACACCATAATCCCCTGCCATGCCCAACATCTTTTCTGCATTCCGCTGTTACTCCTGATTCTTCTGGAAACTATCACAATAATTCACATAGTTTCACCAACGATTGCCCACTCATAGCACAGGCGCATCCAAGTACCCACATGCAACCCTCCTTACTTCCTGTCGCACACACACGCATTCTGACAACATAGAAATTCCACTACTCCCCCACCGTAAAAAGCTTCCGTCCATCTCTCCCTCTGAGGCACTATCAGCATCTGCCTGTGAAGAGACGATCCCGCCCGCTAGCCTCCTCTTTCCTAGACACGTCCATGAGTCCTCCATGAGCCCTCCCCACAGCCGCACAAGTCCCACCACGGCCCCACCTTACAAAGCTGCGCCTATACCACTCGTCCCAAACCTGCCTACGGACAACCAGGTACGCCAGCCGCCTACCACTGATTCTCATGCCCCAGCTACTCATGCCACGGCTGATCGGCCACACACCGACATCCCTGCCTCATGTAAATGGTCTGCACCACCCAACGAGCTAGCCCAGAGCTTCTCCATCACCCCACCTCCACCACACTCACATGAATGCTCCAATCCACACAATACAACTCCCCAATCACTCATCTCTGTAAGGAACGCCAGATTGTATGCTCGCACTACCAGGAGCACACCCACACACCTCCCAGCCTCTATCTCATTCAGAAACGCTCACCTGAGCGCTAGATGCAGCACCAAGCACCACCTCTCTCAAACACCAACCACGGGCCCCACTGTTAAGTCAGCACCCAGTTCACCCACTCGCATACAAATACCAACCACTTTATCTTCATGGTACCGTCCCAACCCAGTCCCAAACAATTTCCACCCCACTACCACATCAAGGCCTGTGTCCGCAAAACTAAAACCAACTGCTGCTGCCATTCCTACCAGAGAATCATCCCTTCAAACATCCCAACTACTCCACGGCGCCCTCATTAATGCAAGGTCACTCCAAGCCCACGCCCTAGTTAAAAATTGACATCATCAGTGCCCAGAAACTGTACCTCCTAGCTATCACAGAGACATGGCTTCACCAGGCTTCCTGCCCTGCACTATCTCTAGCCCTTACACCAGACTACACCATCATAAGGTGCGATAGGCTAGACTCTCGCGGGGATGTCATCGCCCTTATCTATAGGGAGTTCCCTCAAGTTAGGCTCTTTAGCAACTCCACGGAGGAACACTGACCACCTTGTTCTAAAACTGACCACATCCTCAACTGACTATCAGCCTACACATTCTCTACCGGCAACTAAGTCATGCAGTCGCTTTCGAGGAACATATCAACCACCTGCTGGGCAGCAACATCAAATCCACCACCAGAGCCATAATCCTAGGTGACTTCAATCTGGGCCTACATAACCCCTCTGACGCAGCAGCCACCACGGCAGCAAATCCACTTTCAGACCTTGGCTTCACACATTGCCTATCCTCTCCCACCCACGACAATGGCAAAACCCTCGAATGGATAGCCAACCTGAACAGCCTGGCCACCATCACCTCCAACACCCAATGGTCGGACCACCACATCATCAGCTTCTCCTTCCCACCTCTTAAACAACCCATCGTCCGCCACCTGCACTCCCACATACTCGGTCCCGTAGCTCGAGACTAATCACCAAAGACTACATCTCGCACTCACTCAAGCCCCTTACCTCAGTACCTCCGGAGGTAACCGACCCCCAAGCCCTAGCTGACCTATATGCCATCACCCTCACTAATGCTATCAACCTGGTTGTCCCACTCATCCCCAGAAAGGCTACGCCCACTTGCCACCTCAACCCCTGGTTCAGTGCAGACTTTCAAACCCTGTGCAGTAAGAAAAGACAAGCAGCCCACAAAGCCGCTAAAAATGGCCTTAACAAAATCACCAAACAATATAAGCAAGTTATCACAGCTGCAAATGCCCAATTATACAATACTAGAATTGAGAATGCCAACTCAAACTCTAAGTAGTGGTTAAAAATCCTCAGAACTTGAGACGCCCACCACAACCCCTAATCCCATTGACAAAGACAAACCTTGGTGCACAAACATTCAGAATGCTATGTGCCAAACATCTCCCTAATACAGAAGAGAATTGAACAGAAACAGAGAAAAAACAACCCCCCTAACGTGCCCAAAGTACACCCAGCACCTGCCTTCAAATTCAGGCAATTATCTAAGGCCGAAACAGCCAAAATCCTAAATAACCTTAAACCCTCCAACTGTAAAGGTGACATCTGGCCAGCAGCTACTATGAAAAACTGCTCAGTCACCTGGTACCATTAATTACCAATTTTATTAATGCTTCCTTCGCCAACAACACCATTCCAGTGAGCCTCAAGGTATCCTGGGTCCACCCATCACTCGACCCTTCAGCGCCAAATAACTACCGCCCCATAATGACAGTACCATTCCTCCTAAAGATCTTTGACAGAACAGCATACAACCAGATACTAGCCCATCTCGAATCTAACCACATTCAAGGTATGCAGCAATCAGGCTTATGTCCCGGCCATGGCACCGAAACAGCACTCTTAGACCTTAAAATTGAACTCCTTCAGAGACGAGGGCATACCAGCCATCCTTCTCCTGCTAGACCCATGGGCTGCGCTCGACCTTGTAGACCACCCCACTCTATGTCACCACCTCATCACCTAAGCCAATTTCTGCCCCAATGCCACATCTTGGATAGCTTCCTTCTTGGAAGACAGAATCATGAGTCTTCTCAGACACTGCCAGTGCCACCCCCCTATCCACATTTCCTGCGGCATCCCCAAAGGTTCCTGCATCTACTCCTCTCTCTACAACATATTCACAAAACCTCTTTTTGACATCCTGGATGAAATTGGCATATCCTACACCAACTAAAGCCGATGACACCAAACTCCTCCTCCCCTTGTCAGGCTGCTATAAAGAAGACACACGTTTGCTTAACAAAATCTATTCCACGATACAATCATGGATGGCAGCTAACTACCTATGTCTAAATGATGACAAGAATGAGATCCTACTTGCAGGCCCACCTGCAATGCTGCAGAAACTTGATCCCCAATACACTGCCTTCACCATAGAGAGACACCAGATCCCAATATCAGCCACATAAAACACTGGGGGTCTACATAGAGTCTGCGCTCTCCCTCACCAAACAAGTTAATGCAATCAACTCCTCAGCAGCTTACACAGCCAAAGTTATCATTGCCGCTGGACAATTCTTAACCCCACAGAGCTGCTTAACCATCGCCAGCAACGACAGGAGCAAAACTGGACTATTATAATACTCTCTTTGCAGGAACTTCAAAAAAGAACATTAATAAACTCCAAATAATCCAAAACAATGCCCTTCGAGCGGCCCTAAACTTCCCAAGGAGAGACCACATATCAGCCGCCAGAAGAAAAGTGCACTGGCTCCGCATTAAAGAAAGGATCATTTTCAAAACGCTATCGATAGCTCACAAACGTTTGAGCAACTCAGCACCGCAATACCTAGCCCAGAAAATTGAGAGATCCAAATCCAATAGACCAGTAAGGCCCACCTATGCCCACCGCCTCACCCTACCTAAAACCACAAGAGCGAAAGGAGAAGGGGCGAGCTTCGTGACGATAGCAGTCAACCACTGGAACCCTCTCCCCACTGAACGAAGAGCTGAGCGGTGCTACTGGACATTCCGCAAAGCTCTAAAAACATGGCTTTTCACCTAACTGATAAGCACCCTTCTGCCATCTGAACACTGTTTGCTGTCCTTAAACTGCTATTCATGCTGTTCTATCCTTTAATGTGAAATGTTCTATTTAATTCGCTAAGATTGTATCATGTTACTGGTCTCGCAACAGCGCCCCGGTGCCTCAGGGTTTGGGCGCTTTACTACTGTAAAAAATAAAATAAATAAATAAAATTCTCTCTAATGGCAACTGAAAGGGTGAAATGTATAGAGTCTTCAATAAACTTGAATAAACTTCAATTATCACTTGGGTGTGTTTGTTACTAACTACGCTGATGACACCCAGCTCCTTTGAGTTTTCCGGGGATTATTTAATTGACAACACGTTCCTTGTTAATATTTGCCAACAGATTGAACACTGGATGTCGTCCAACTGGCTATGTTTGAACGCCAACAAAACGGATATTCTTATCTTTGTCTCCAGAAAGGCCCGCACAAAGTTAAGTCCGTCCTTTAAGTGTTTCTCAATTTGTGATAACTCATCCCTGTTCAAACCAAAGTAAAGACTCTGGGTGTCCAGTTGGAGGCCAGCTTGAACTCTGAGGCCCATGTCAATCTGTAATTACCATCTTCGTCCCCTGAGAAACATTTGCCCCTACATCTCTGAAGAGAACGGTGCCACCATAGCTCAAGCTACCATCATTGCTCGGCTCAAATATTGTAATGCCCTGTTGAATAGCAGTGCAGGGCTCCCTCCACCCCTCCACCAGGCCCCCACTCATGTCCAACTCATGTCTCCAACCACCCCCACCCCCCAGCATCCAGAGGCACCCTCCACCAGGCCCCCACTCATGTCCAACTCATGTCTCCCAACACCCCCACGCCCCAGCATCCAGGGGCACCCTCCACCAGGCCCCCACTCATGTCCCCCTGCACCCCCACCCCCCAGCATCCAGGGGCACCCTCCACCAGGCCCCCACTCATGTCCCCCTGCACCCCCACCCCCCAGCATCCAGGAGCACCCTCCACCAGGCCCCCACTCATGTCCCCTATCACCCCCACCCCCCAGCAGTGCAGGGGCAGCCTCCACCAGGCTCCCACTCATGTCTCCCACCACCCCCACCCCACAGCAGTGCAGGGCACCATCCACCAGGCCCCCACTCATGTCCCCCTGCACCCCCACCCCCCAGCATCCAGGGGCACCCTCCACCAGGCCTCCACTCATGTCCCCTATCACCCCCACCCCCCAGCAGTGCAGGGGCAGCCTCCACCAGGCCCCCATTCATGTCTCCCACCACCCCCACCCCCCATCCACCATGGGCAGCCCCCACCAGGCCCCCACTCATGTCTCCCACCCACCCCCACCCCCCAACCACCATGGGCAGCCCCCACCAGGCCCCCACTCATGTCTCCCACCCTCCCCCACCCCAGCCACCATGGGCAGCCTCCACCAGGCCCCCACTCATGACTCCCACCCACCCCCACCCCCCAGCCACCATGGGCAGCCCCCACCAGGCCCCCACTCATGTCCCCTATCACCCCCACCCCCCAGCATCCAGGGGCACCCTCCACCAGGCCCCCACTCATGTCCAACTCATGTCTCCCACCACCCCCACTCCCCAGCATCCAGGGGCACCCTCCACCAGGCCCCCACTCATGTCCCCTATCACCCCCACCCCCCAGCAGTGCATTGCATCCTCCACCAGGCCCCCACTCATGTCTCCCACCACCCCACCCCCCAGCAGTGCAGGGCACCCTCCACCAGGCCCCCACTCATGTCCAACTCATGTCTCCCACCACCCCCACCCCTCAGCAGTGCAGGGGCACCCTCCACCAGGCCCCCACTCATGTCCAACTCATGTCTCCCACCACCCCCACCCCCCAGCCACCATGGGCAGCCCCCACCAGGCCCCCACTCATGTCCCCCTGCACCCCCACCCCCCAGCAGTGCAGGGCACCCTCCACCAGGCCCCCACTCATGTCCCCCTGCACCCCCACCCCGCAGCATCCAGGGGCACCCTCCACCAGGCCCCCACTCATGTCTCCCACCTCCCCCACCCCCCAGCGGTGCAGGGCACCCTCCATCAGGCCCCCACTCATGTCCAACTCATGTCTCCAACCACCCTCACCCCTCAGCAGTGCAGGGGCACCCTCCACCAGGCCCCCACTCATGTCTCCCACCATCCCCACACCCCAGCCACGATGGGCAGCCCCCACCAGGCCCCCACTCATGTCCCCCTGCACCCCCACCCCCCAGCAGTGCAGGGCACCCTCCACCAGGCCCCCACTCATGCCCAACTCATGTCCCCCTGCACCCCCACCCCCAGCAGTGCAGGGCACCCTCCACCAGGCCCCCACTCATGTCCCCTATCACCCCCACCCCCCAGCATCCAGGGGCACCCTCCACCAGGCCCCCACTCATGTCCCCTATCACCCCCACCCCCCAGCATCCAGGGGCACCCTCCACCAGGCCCTCACTCATGTCCCCTATCACCCCCACCCCCCAGCATCCAGGGGCACCCTCCACCAGGCCCCCACTCATGTCCCCTATCACCCCCACCCCCCAGCAGTGCAGGGGCAGCCTCCACCAGGCCCCCACTCATGTCTCCCACCACCCCCACCCCCCAGCCACGATGGGCAGCCCCCACCAGGCCCCCACTCATGTCCCCCTGCACCCCCACCCCCCAGCATCCAGGGGCACCCTCCACCAGGCCCCCACCCATGTCCAACTCATGTCTCCCACCACCCCCACCCCTCAGCAGTGCAGGGGCACCCTCC
Organism: Ambystoma mexicanum; assembly: GCF_040938575.1. Classification (NCBI taxonomy): domain Eukaryota; kingdom Metazoa; phylum Chordata; class Amphibia; order Caudata; family Ambystomatidae; genus Ambystoma; species Ambystoma mexicanum. The sequence goes on from NC_090932.1 coordinate 1,268,667,601, forward strand.
ACCAGGCCCCCACTCATGTCCCCCTGCACCCCCACCCCCCAGCATCCAGGGGCACCATCCACCAGGCCCCCACTCATGTCCCCCTGCACCCCCACCCCCCAGCATCCAGGGGCACCCCCCACTCATGTCCCCCTGCACCCCCACCCCCCAGCATCCAGGGGCACCCTCCACCAGGCCCCCACTCATGTCTCCCACCACCCCCACCTCCCAGCATCCAGGGGCACCCTCCACCAGGCCCCCACTCATGTCTCCCCCCACCCCCCAGCAGTGCAGGGCACCCTCCACCAGGCCCCCACTCATGTCCAACTCATGTCTCCCACCACCCCCCAGCATCCAGGGGCACCCTCCACCAGCCCCCCACTCATGTCCCCTATCACCCCCACCCCCCAGCAGTGCAGGGGCAGCCTCCACCAGGCCCCCACTCATGTCCCCCTGCACCCCCACCCCCCCAGCAGTGCAGGGCACCCTCCACCAGGCCCCCACTCATGTCCCCTATCACCCCCACCCCCCAGCATCCAGGGGCACCCTCCACCAGGCCCCCACTCATGTCCAACTCCTGTCTCCCACCACCCCCACCCCCCAGCATCCAGGGGCACCCTCCACCAGGCCCCCACTCATGTCCCCTATCACCCCCACCCCCAGCATCAAGGGGCACCCTCCACCAGGCCCCCACTCATGTCCAACTCATGTCTCCCACCACCCCCACCCCCCAGCAGTGCAGGGCACCCTCCACCAGGCCCCCACTCATGTCCCCCTGCACCCCCACCCCCCAGCATCCGGGGGCACCCTCCACCAGGCCCCCACTCATGTCCCCCTGCACCCCCACCCACCAGCATCCAGGGGCACCCTCCACCAGGCCCCCACTCATGTCCCCCTGCACCCAGGTCCTCACAATCCCCAATCATGTGCGTTATGGTCAGCCTCCACAGCCAAAAGGCCCTACCAAGTAACCCATTCACCCACATGGAAATGGAAATTACATGTTACACCCCCAATGTTCATAAAGCAAATGAACCCATGTCCGTCACACACAATGGTTGCAATTGAATGGGAAAACACCCAACATGACATGCATGAAACCAATAAGAGGATATCACACAGTGAAGTATGAAAACAAAATTGTATTAAAAAAAATTGAATGCAAATGGCAATGAAAAAAGATAAGCTGCATGTCCGTCCAAAAAAATCAAAACTACAAATCCAAATCCAAAAAAATGTTGTCCAAAGTCACATTAAAAATAAAATCAATCCGAGAGAGAAAAATAAATGCAAAGACCATTGCTCCATGGTGAATAAATAAAAAAAAGAAAAATAAAACAATCCAATGAAGAACTATGTACAAAACATCCAAGGGTCCATGAGCCCAACTGAACAAAGGAAACCTACAAAAAACCCTAACTAAAATGCAACTATATACAAAAAGTGGAGCAGTGTCCGTCGACTCCAAATCATAAGAAGAAACAAAGGAAACCTAAAACTAAAGAACTATATACAAAGGCGGCGGGCAAGTCCAGCGGCTCACTCCGTGGTGTTCCGGGCCAGGGCATCATCAAACTCCTGTTCCATGGCCCCGAGGGTCCGCAGGGACGACGCCATCTGCTCCTCCAACCCCCTCCGGATTGCCTCGAGGCACTCGGCCCGCCTCAGGGCCCTCCGCATGGAGTTCTCCGCACTGACCATCGTGAGCCGCGCCTCTTCCGCCCGCCGCCGCTGCTCCGCACCTATCTGCTGGCCCAACCGCAGCCACACGGAAGACACTTCCTGTCCTGGGTCCTCCTGCCCTCCGGCCGATGCCTGCCCCTCCGATGTTGATGGCCCCCGAGCCATGATGCCTCCAGCACGACGGCATCCAGGCTGATGGAATCCACCGACGCCGTCGTGCACGTGCCCTGCCTGATGATGCCGGCACATCCTCCATCTGCTGGGGTACAGTTGCTGTGGTGTCCACCCCTGCTGGACCTCCGACTCCCGACTGTGGCAGGGATGGGATCCCCACCGAGCTGGCTGCATTGGTCAGGGCAGGTCCACAGGGGGCCCTGGTGGCATCTGGGCCGGAAGACGGCAAGGAGAACGACCGGCATATAGCCTCCACAGAGGAGGAGAGGGCCGCCAGATTGGCCGAAACATGCAGGAAACCCCCGAACATGGAAGATCCCAATTGGGCCACGTCGGCATGGTGCTCTTCGTGATGACGTGCGTGCTCCTCCCGGGAAGCACGCACGTCATCACGAATGGCACCCGCGCGCATCGCGACCCCAATCAGGACCTTATCCATACAGCCCCGGGTCCCCTCGTCCACAGGTGGATGGGAGTCAGGTGACATGGACATCCCCTCTACCTGCGGACGGGCCTGGGACGGAGCATCCCTGCTGGTGCATGGTGGTGCACTCACAGGGTCAGGGACAGCGACATGCACAGGCCCCTCCACTGTGACCTGTGCTGCCTCCTGCCCCTGCCCCTGGACTGCACCACTTGCACCAGCAGGGATGCCCCCCACCAGGCCCCATGTGTGCCTCAGTGGCAGCCTCCTCCTCCTCTGTGGAAACCACCAACCTGGATGGCTCTTCACCTTCTTCCGCCGGAGCGTGCCCCTATGGGGGCTCACCCACCCTTTCCGCTGCAGCCGTGGGGGCATCCCCGCCGCCTTGCTCCACAGCGCCGTCTCCGCCCTCTTCTTCACTAGCCGCTGCGTAGAGGGAGACATAGAACACAAGCATCAGGGTACTGTACAATGGTCCCCTAGACAGGAAGCAATAGCAGATGAGTACCACTGTCAAAGTACACTTCCATCATGTCCCTCCACAACACATGGGTCAGTCCAGGCAAAACACACACAGTAACAGGCATGGTGCATGCCATGGACATTTCCATACATGTCCAATGGACTCTTGAAACATACAATGAATTGGAACTCACATGCATCATGCGTCATGCCTATAACATGCACACACTTCACCTCAGTCACATCCATCTGGCCCCATACACCCCAAACACAGCGGATACAAGGATAACTAGGCTGCATCAGTGAATCTGTGCATTGTCACACACATGTGTCATGCATCCATGGCATTCACAAGTCACAGACACGCAGGTCAGGCACACAGACATGGCTACCATATATGTACCTGGCATCAGCACCCATCCCTCACCCCCACCCATGTCCAGGAACAGAGACTGGCATGCTCTCATGTGTAAAATCTGCATAGGGCTCCCCATGTCGCATTTAAACACATGCAACAACCATGTGGTTCACACATCACTGGTCGCACATGCATTACCATGACGTCCCTGCACACATACATGCATACATGGCCTATGTCACACATACAGGCAAGTATCAGACAACCAGCACACCGCAACATGCCCTGTCTCACACAGCAATGCTTGGCCACTTACCGCTCAACTCCAGACGGGTCTCCCTCTCAAGGATCTGGGCGTGGAGCGCTGGGCGTACGCCTTCCAGGACCCTCATCTGGATGGAACTCATGCGGCCTTGGCCCCCCTCCACGAGGCGCCGGGCCTTCACGAGGGTCCTGGACCTCAAGTCCTCCCAGCGCTTCTTGATCTTCTGGACGTCGCGGGTTGCCACCCCCTCCGCGTTGATGGCAACCACACAGTCGGCCCAGATCCTCTCCCGTCCTTCCTTGCTGGCGCGGGACGATCCAAAGAGGGCATCATACTGCCCCAGGACATTCTCCACCAGGACACCAACTTCGGTGGCAGTGAAGCTGGTGCCCCTCTGCCCCTCTGGCCTGGGGTTGCCACTGGTGCCAGATGTTGAAGTGCCCGACATGGCAACCCCAGAGGCAGGAGTGGGTGGGCAACTGAGTCCTGGGGCTGGGCTGTGGAGCGATGTTATCCCAGTCGGGAGTCTTCTGTTCCAGCAGGGGTGGACACAGCAACTGGACCCCTGCAGATGGCCGATGTGCAGGCACCAAATGGCAGGGCACGGTGGCAGCAGGCAGGCAGCAGCAGATGGCACGTGGGAGGCTGCTCGGGGCACTGGGGGGCAGTAATTCGGCCTTCTGGGCAGGAGCGTGGTCTTCCGTGTGTTTTCGCGTGGCCAGCTTGATACGGAGTGATTTGGCACGTGAAAATCCTGCACGTCAGCGTGAAATTCGAGGAAAGGCCCTTAGCGCGTAAGCGCGTCAGCACGCATACGCGATTCTATTGGACCAAAGGCCCTCAGCGCGTAAGGGCGTCTGTGACGTGACCCGCACGGGTGTTTCCCTCATAGCACGTGATGCTGGAGCACACGTGGAAAGACTGCACGTCAGAGTGTCATCGCGTGTAATTGGACAAAAGTGCACGTACACGCGATTGGCCTATGTACGTGTATTTCAGCGGTGCGCGGGCACTTACACACGCGAGTACATCAGCGCACGTGTATTCCGGGGTGCGCAGAAATTTCCACACGCTATTGGCCTGGGTACTGGATTTCAGGGGTGCGCGGGAAGTTTCACACGCTCGACTACAACACGCGCAAAGAAACACGTACGCCAGTAGGAAGCAGGCATACGTCGACCCGCGATGCATAAATTTGTGCGCAAAAAGCTAACAAGCTCAGATGCCAGGATGAATATACCGTTCCTAGCAGCAGTGGCCGTGGGCTACCAAAGGAGGAGGATAGTCAAGGCCAGCATTTTCACACCCAGAACCAGCCTTTTCGGGATGCCCGATGACCAGGTGTATGGGAGGTACAGGTTTCCACCACACATAATACTGGACCTGGTGAGTGAGTGGGAGGATGACCTCACATCACCCACCCTGTGCTCCCAAGCACTCAGCCCCCTGGAGAAGGTCCTCAATGTACTGCACTTCTTAGCCACTGGATCATTTCAGCGGACAAGTGCCATAGTGGGTGGGGTGTCACAGGCCACGCAGTCATGCTGCCTACACCAGGTCTTGAACATCATCACTGCACGGCCATCAGTCCGCAGGCACATATACCTGCCCAGAACACCTGCAGAAAGGCATGCTGCCGCCCAGGATTTTTACGGTGTGGCATGATTCCCCAAAGTGCTAGGTGCCATCGACTGCACCCATGTGGCTCTATGTCCCCCCAGGGCATCTGAGCACATCTATAGGAACCGCAAGCACTGGCATTCCATCAACGTGCAGGTAGTATGTAATGCCAAGGGAATCATCACCTCAGTATATGCCAACTATCCCGGGTCCACCCACGACAGCTTCATTTACCGAATGTCCACCCTAAGCCGGGACCTAGAAGCTGGGCGGCATGGCGATACATGGCTGCTTGGTGAGTATGAATGCCACTGCACATGCATGCATGTCAGATACTGAGCAAGGTCACAACCCCACCAATGATACCCATCACCACCTCCACAGGGGACAGTGCCTACCCTCTCAGCCCCCACATGATGACGCCAATTCGGAACCCCACCACGCCACCCGAGGTAAGATATAACACAGCCCACATTGCAACCCGGGGCATAGTGGAGCGCACATTCGGAGTGCTTAAGTCACGCTTTCGCTCCCTTGACCGTTCTGGCGGGCAGCTGTTATACGCTCCCCCAGTAGTGTGCAGGATCATAGTGGCAGCATGTGTCCTGCACAACGTTGCAACACGCCGGGGCCTGGCCGTGGACATGGTGGTGCCCCCACATCTCCAACCACATGCACGCCCGCTGCGCATGGGAGGGGAAAGGGCACGGGGGGAGGCAGCCCGTACACAGCTAGTGGCTAATTACTTCACAAAGAAATCACACCCCTGTGGAGTGCACACTGCCCTGGCACATACCATCTGACAATAAATGATGACTCAACCTGACACCGATCCTGAATGTCTGGATAATCAACCGTCAAAACCATATCAGCCTGAGATTGTTCACCTGGAAGTGTTACAATGTGTGCATCCCTACCTACACAGACACCACCAATGCAGTTTTGTGAAAAAACACATTCATGCAGCTAAAATGAATACCCACTTGCAAAATGCAACATGAGGACAGTGCCATGTCACCCAACCCATCCCCAGCACCGCCACACGACACACCGTGCCATGTCATGCTATGTGCAGGTAAACAAAGTAATCCCCACAACATGACAGAAGTGTCACAAAGTACAGTGTCCCTAATTGAAACTCGCGACACCTGAAATGCTCACAGTAATGTAGGACCAACAACACACTTGAGCAGGTATTTAGCAATAACACTTATCAGCTACTGACCCTCAAAACTACCATTAACATGACATTACGAATGTAAGGAATCAGTAGTCTCACCACCTGGAAATGCCTGCACTCCCACCACTTCCAACTGTACAGTGTTGCCGCAATGTGGAGTTGTAGGCGCACTGCTGCCAACATGGACCCCATCTCCAAAGTAGAGGGCCTTGTGTAGACATGAGGAAAGGACCTGCAAATTAGGAGGTAGACATGGATGATGAGTTACACATCAATGCAACATGCAGTGTACAACACAACAGCAATATGCACTAGCAATGTATACACAGTATTGACTAGACTACCCACACATGTAGTGGGAGTCCAATGTCACCATGTACGTCAATGTCACTTGGGCACACCCTTTGCAAGCCCATGGAAACGGGAAGCAGGAGGGGTGTGCGTGACAAAAACCCAAGCATCTGAACCAAATACATGACAAGCCTGCATGTGCCCAGCCACAATGCAGCGTATGCCCACGGGAGCCACACAAGGCAACACACTGTCCCCAAAAAAAAAAATTAAAATAAAATAAAAAAAAAAATCAAAAAAATAAAATAGAAAATGGCCATTAATGGGCCCGGGGGGGCTGGGGAGGCCACCCAGGAGGTCCGAGGCCAGGGTGCACACCAAAACCCACCTGTGTGGCTCTTGCGAAAAAAAAACACCTCCATGGGGTCATGGCCCACACGGCTACCCTATTGTGGGAGTATCACTGCTGTCGCTATTATCACCCTGTGCAGCTGCATCCGGAGGTGGTGGCACTATGGGAGGCAGCCCACGCAAGGCCCTAGTCTGTTCCTCCATGGCTGCAAGCATGCGGGTGTGGTAGGTCTCGTTCTGGAGGATGAGTGTGCGGAGGTCCCCATGCAACAACTCACGGGATGCCCGGACCTCCGCCATAGTTGCCTGCATCTCAGCTGAGAGCGTACGGGTGAGACGCTCCAGCTGCTCTTCTGTCCTTCGGTTTGTTGAAGCCTCAAGCTCAACAAGAGTCGTCCTGAGGTGAAGGAGTTCCAGCCTCAGGGCTTCCCTGTGGCCCTGGGACTCTATGGAGATGGCTTCCTGCAGAGTCGCCAGTGCCGCCCGCCTGTCCCTGTTGGACGCCAACATGTCCTCCCTGTGTGACTGGCAGATGGAGTCGATTGCCTGCTGTAGTCGCTCCATCAGCCTTTCGGGGGGGGACAATGGAAGTGGCCACCCTATCCATGGCCTGAGCCATCATCTCTGATGATGCTGCCTGTTGGGTTGCCATACCGTAAATGGATTGCTCCCATGCGGTATTACCAGGTGGCATACGGCCACCACGTCGGCGGGCACCACACCTGTCTGGGGCAAGGCGAACTGCGCCTTGCTGTGCCGGCACTGCCTGAGGCTGCAGGACTGCATTCCCCCTCTGATCTGCTGGCCCAGGAACAGGATCAGATGTCGCGAGTGTGACCCTGCATCCGTAACCACCAAAGGCGTAGCTGCCAACACTGACATCCCCATTGAGGGTTCTGACCCTGGTGCAGGTGGGTCGGACAGAACAGAATCCCTCCCAGGAACACTCACCTGCGACGGCACGTAGGTCTCATCATCCGAATCAACACCTGAGTACAGCTCGGGGGAGGTGCAGCCAGAGACACCCCTTGAGAGCACGACCTGCAGCAGTTGTGGGTTCTCACCCACCACCACACCACGTCCCTCACTGGTGGTCGGTCGGCCCTCAGACCCCTCCTGGGTCTGCACCATCTCCACAACCCCAGCAGTATCAGGTGCGTCTTCCCCTGCAAAGACATAAAAGCAAACAAATGGAAACAGGCATTAGCACCATGGCACACAATGAGGGCTGAGAAGCAACAGAACCAGTACTTGATTGACATGTCCCACATGACTAAAACCCTCCCATGCATTCACCCTCACTGCGTATGAAGGGTAGGCAAATGGCACACACTGATGACACCAAGATGGAAGATGAACACATTTTCTGCATGCTGCCTGGCAGTGGCATCACACATTGGCCTGTGATTGCCAGGTGAATTACACATGCCATCACACAGATGGCATGTACCATTGCTATTGATTGAAGATGGAGAGGAGGGCAGCACTTATTCATTCAGTCCAGTTCCCTCATGTAATAGCTTTTCTAATTCAAACAGGTTTGATTTTTCACCTGGAGCTGCCAGTCCAAAATGGTCCGATTGCACAGGGACATGTCTAAACAAATGATATCCAGGTAACAAAGTCACTCCACTTTACCATAGCCATGTCAGACATGTGACTAAAGGACTGAGAAATGCCTAGTAAAAGTGGTGGAATGCAAACAATCTGCCTGAATGAACAGAGAAAAATAAGCAACAATGTTGTGGCAAGGTGACACTTCAAGGGCAACTGGCGTGCTGTTGGGCTAGATGTCTACTGTTGGCAGAAGGGATACTGCTATGGCCAAATGCTGCTGCGCAGAATGTATTTCATGAAGCACATGGGTGACCCAAACGACTCAGGCGCACACACTCTCACCTGGCACACAAACAGAAGCCCTCACACACACACCATGCACATGGATGACACACACATGCATGTGCACTCACCGGACAATGCCTCATAATCAGGCAGATCTCCCACGCCTTGGATCTGTTCCTCCGTGACGTAGGTCCCAGCGACTGACTCATGTGGAGTGAGTTCCATGTCTTCTACTGGAGACCCACCTCCAGTCACTAGAGTTGCGGCATGACTTGAGGCCAGCTTATTCTTTGCCCTGCGCTTTAGGTCATTCAAGCGCTTATAGCAATCATTGGCTGTGCGCCTCACGATTCCAAGGGCACTTACGATGTCCACAACGGTCTGCCAGTGTGCCTGGCGTTGTGCAGGTGTGGTCTTGGATCCTGCAACAATGACCATTTCGTTATCATGTGCGGACACATACTCGACAAGTGCATTCAGTTCGGCATCCGTGAAGCTGGGCTTCCTCGACGGGCCGGACTGTGTAGCCGTGTCTGGGGCATCAGCCTGTGCCGGACGAGCACTCTTCCTCTTCCGCTTGGAAGGTGGTGGTGATCCTGAGTGTCCTACGCCACTCTGGACACTAGGGGCAGGAGCCCTGGTGGACTCTGTATCAGGAGTGTGGGATTGCACACTCAGCATGGGAATTGGTGCAGGCATTGGCTCAAGTGTAATGGTGTCAGGGGGAATGTCAGCAGGATGGACTAGGACCGACACTGTCCTGGCTGGGTGTGTGAGAGCTGGGGTGGATGGAGCCGCAGCTGCCCCTGCAGCCTCTCCACCCTGCCTACTTGGGGCAGTAGATGACCTTGCTGCCCCTGATCCACGTGGCCTGATGACATCAACGTGCACCAGCGCACATGTCATAGGCCTGCTGACCTGGAAGTCAGCCATGGAGTCAGCCAGGTCTGGTGCCACAATGGGCTGGTCCAACAAGGGCTGAGCATGGATGGTGTCAGCCACATCAGCCTCAACCAGGGGAGGGCGGGGGGTGGGGGGGGATTATGGGTGCCCTTGACTGGTCCTCCACACATGGGGGGACAGGGTCACCCTGCAAGTAATGACCACGTCCCCTACCGGATCCACCACGGCCACCACTTGTGGCTCGTCCACCTTTGCCACCCTTACGGATTCCTCGCCTCCCAACCATGGCACTGATGTTAATGTGCATATGGGAGTGGCTGTAAACTATTGTCCTGGGCAATTGGGGGTCAAAGGGGTTGGGTACCAGATGGTAATTGTACCATAGTGCTCTAGCAAGGCTGAATGTGACCCCTGGGGAAAGATGACGGGTCACGCAACGCACAGGAAGCCCAAGAAAGGGAGATGACGTGTACGCAACCCTCCTAGACCACGTGTGCGGAAAAAAAAACCTGCACTACGCTGTGGCACCCAGTAACACAAGAATGAACGTATGCGTGTCACACGCAGCCTAGATTGACCTCTGAAGGGGTAGGCTACACACGGGGCAAGCACAGATGTTAGATACGTGCGTGACTCACCGTCTGCCAGGAAAAAGAGCGTGAAAAAGAAGCGCGTATGCGTGTTGGCAACACCCCCGCCAAAAGAAGAATGGTACTCTGTCTGAGGAGACAGGACAACAGTAGAAGGGAACGCTGTTTGAGGGAACAGGCCCAGGAAAACCAGAAAAAGAGAAAAAAGAGAAAAAGCTGTCAGAGGTAACAGGGAGTACGAACTTGAAACGCTGTGAAGTAAATCGCGTGTGAAACGACAAGAAGTACGGATTTCACCCACTCGCTCTCCACGAAAAGCACGTACAAGGAAATGGTGTTCTACACGTACCTTTTATGCAGGCCCACACGTCCAGCGTCACTTCCGCTTGTACGCGCTAGGGCCATTTCCACCAATTACATGCTTTGTCACTTCCGCGTGTACGCGCTAGGGCCATTTCCACCAATTACACGCTTTGTCACTTCCGCGTGTACGCGCTAAGGCCATTTCCACCAATTACACGCTTTGTCACTTCCGCGTGTACCTGCTAAGGCCATTTCTACCAATTACACGCTTTGTCACTTCCGTGTGTACGCGCTAAGGCCATTTCCACCAATTACACGCTTTGACAGTCGGACGTGTCTCATTTTTTTAACACGCAACATTTCAAACGTGTGCCATATTCAACGTGCACGTGACTTCATAGACACGCATACGCTGGTGGCCTTTGGGCCAATTAATGTACAGACGTGTGCTGACGCGCTTACGCGCTAAGGGCCTTTCCTCGAATTACACGCAGACGTGCTGGATTTTCACGTGCAAAATCACTCTGTATCAAACTGGCCACGCGTTCACACACGGAAGACCATGCTGCTGCCCAGAAGGCCGAATTACTGCCCCCCAGATTTTCCATCGCCCCACAGCCCAGCCCCAGGACCCAGTTGCCCACCCACTCCTGCCTCTGGGGTTGCCATGTCAGGCACTGCAACATCTGGCACCAGTGGCAACCCCCGGCCAAGGAGGTAGAGGGGCACCAGCTTCACTGCCACCGAAGTTGGTGTCCTGGTGGAGCATGTCCTGGGGCAGTATGATGCCCTCTTCGGAAGGTTGCGCGCCAACAAGGAAGGACGGACTCGGATCTGGATGGACATCGTGACTGCCATCAACGCGGAGGAGGTGGCAGTCCGCGACTACGAACATGTCAGGAAGCGCTGGGAGGACTTCAGGTCCAGGACCCTCAACAAGGCCCGGCGCCTCCTGAAGGCAGCGGATGCTAAGGGGCGCCGGGGCCACTTGTCGGAAGATCAGATGAGGGTCCTGGAACGCATATCCCCAGCGCTCCACGTCCAGGTCCTTGAGAGGCAGACCCGTCTGGAGTCGAGCAGTAAGTGTACATGCATCATGATTGTAAACTGTGCATGTGGTGTGCCAGGAGTGTGCAGGTTCAACATGTATTTTTATGTGGGCAAGTAGGGGGGGGGGTGTACAGGGCCGTGAGGGTGACACATGCGAGGGGTCTCATGTGTGACACATGGATGGTGCTTGTGTGTGTGGGCTTGCATGGCACAGGATGTGGAGGAATGATTGTCAGGTGTGACATGGATGTCGATCGGAACACTGCGACAGTTGGCGGAGGTGTACACATGCATGCAAGTTTGGTGGTGTATGTGTAGTGTACTCCCTATGTTGCATGTGATGTGTGGATGACCTTTGGCTGCTCATGCTGTTGTATGTGAATGGATGGTGCTGGCCGTTGCAATATGGCTGTGGTATGGCTCATGTGTGCAAGTTGAAATGACATGTGTGTTGGGGATTGTGATGCCATGTCTGAGGTTTACCAATGCCACTCATGTATGACTATCATGTGTGTATGAGTGCATTGGACAGTGCCCTGATGCCTGTGTTTTCTTTCTCCCTGTGTGCAGCGTCAACTGATGAAGAGGGCGGAGAAGGTGCTGTGGAGCACAGCGGCAGGGGTCGCACCACCAGCCGGAGACGCAAGGCCCGGATCCCCTCCCAGGTTCTGATCTCGTCGGGGAGTGAGGAGTCCGGTGCCGTGTCCCAGGCCGCAGCTGCCGAGGGGAGGTCCAGGAGGCGGAGGTTGGAGTTGGACTCCTCGGCAGCAGAAGGGGCAGCTGGGACCCCACAGGGCCTAACGGAGGAAGATGGCACGGAGTCATCCAGGTTGGTGGGGGGTTTGGAGGAGGAGGAGGCCGTGCAAGCGACAGAGGCGGGGTCTGGGGGTGGGGATTCCACTGGTGCTAGTGGTGCAGTGCAGGATCTGGGACAGGAGGCAGCACAGGCCGCCGCGGAGGTGCCTGTGTGCAATCATGTCCCTGCTCCTGTCACTGCATCATCTTGCACCAGCGGGGATGCCTACATCCAGACCCATTCTCAGAGAGGGGATTGGCTTACAACACCTGGCCTTCCTCTCCCTGCGGATGTGGCTATCCTGCACCAGGTTGAGCCTGTCCAGGGTGGGGTGGCGTTGCGTCAACGGGCCATGCGAGCTGACCGGCAGTCTTTTCATGATGAGTCTGCACGTTTTCTCGCATGGCTCGTTGACTGCGTTGACCCACTGGGACAGCTCACCAGGGCGGGATTCCTCCGTTTCCTGGACCTTGTTCCGACCCCCTCCTCCACGGAAACCCCTATGCCCCAGTCGTCCTCAATGCCATCTTCCCACCCATGTGTCACCTGGGTGCCCTGTGGAGCTGCCTCCGACCGTGCGGCCAGGCTGGTGGACAACAGATCCCTGCCACAGTCGGGAGTCGGACGTCCAGCAGGGGTGGCCACATCAACGACTGCACCCCAGCTGGAGGAGGATGTGCAGGCACCATCGGACAGGGCACATGGACAGCAGCAGCTGCAGCAGCAGGAGGCTGTAGGTGGGAGCCACGATAGCTCGGGGCCTTCAACATCGGAGGGGCAGGCATCGGCCGGAGGGCAGGAGGACCCTGGACGCGAAGTGTCTTCCGTGTGGCAGCGGTTGGGCCACGCCATAGATGCGGAGCGGCGGCGGGCGGAAGAGGCGCGGCTCACGATGGTCAGGGCGGAGAACTCCATGCGGAGGGCCCTGAGGCGGGCCGAGTGCCTCGAGGCAATCCGCAGGGAGTTGGAGGTGAACATGTCGGTGTCCCCGCGGACCCTCGGGGCCATGGAACAGGACCGCCTCCGGGACATAGACGAGGAGTTCGATGATGCCCTGGCCCGGAACACCACTAAGTGAGCCGCTGGACTGGCCCGCCGCCATTGTATATAGTTATTTAGTGATAGGTTTCCTTTATAGTTTATTTTTATTTGGAGTCGATGGACACTGCTCCACCTTTTGTATATAGTCCCATTTTAGATAGGTTTTTTAGTAGGTTTCATTTCTTTTGTTGGGATGATGGACCCTGAATACTTTGTACATAGTTGGACTTTGGATTTGGACATTTTTTTTACTATGAATATTTTTTCCCATGGAGCAATGGTTTTCTATTTCTTTTTTCCCTTCATTTCCTTTTTATGGAGTTGAACTTTGGAGGAACTTTTTTTGGATTATCATTTATTGATTTTAATTTGAAAAGGGACAGCCAGCTTAATTTTGTTTTTTTTTACTTGTGTATTTTGTTTAATTTTGTTTGCCATTACTGTTGTTATTAATACATTATTTGGATTTTCTCATTCTTCAATGTGTGGTTTCATCTCATTGTTTTCATGCATGTCATGATATGGGTTTTCAGGTTCACTTGCAACCATTGTGTGTGTGTGTGAGACACATGTGTTCATTTACATTGTTTCCATTGGAGTAGTATCATGGGCGCATGTAATACTTGGTTGTGTCTTTGGGCTGTGGTGGCTGGCCATGAGGCCCATGCTTGAGGATTGTCAGGGCCTGTGGGCAGGGGGACATGAGTGGGGGCCTGGTGGGGGCTGCCCATGGTGGATGGGGGGTGGGGGTGATAGGGGACATGAGTGGGGGCCTGGTGGGGGCTGCCCATGGTGGATGGGGGTGGGGGTGGTGGGAGACATGAGTGGGGGCCTGGTGGAGGCTGCCCCTGCACTGCTGGGGGGTGGGGGGTGATAGGGGACATGAGTGGGGGCCTGGTGGGGGCTGCCCATGGTGGCCGGGGGGTGGGGGTGGTGGGAGACATGGGTGGGGGCCTAGTGGAGGGTGCCCCACACTGCTGGGGGGTGGGGGTGGTGGGAGACATGAGTGGGGGCCTGGTGGGGGCTGCCCATGGTGGCTGGGGGGTGGGGGTGATAGGGGACATGAGTGGGGGCCTGGTGGAGGCTGCCCATGGTGGCTGGGGGGTGGGGGTGGTGGGAGACATGGGTGGGGGCCTGGTGGAGGGTGCCCCACACTGCTGGGGGGGTGGGAGACATGAGTGGGGGCCTGGTGGAGGCTGCCCCTGCACTGCTGGGGGTTGGGGGTGATAGGTGACATGAGTGGGGGCCTGGTGGGGGATGCCCATGGTGGCTGGGGGGTGGGGGTGGTGGGAGACATGAGTGGGGGCCTGGTGGGGGCTGCCCATGGTGGATGGGGGGTGGGGGTGATAGGGGACATGAGTGGGGGCCTGGTGGGGGCTGCCCATGGTGGATGAGGGGTGGGGGTGATAGGGGACATGAGTGGGGCCTGGTGGAGGCTGCCCATGGTGGCTGGGGGGTGGGGGTGGTGGGAGACATGAGTGGGGGCCTGGTGGGGGATGCCCATGGTGGATGGGGGTAGGGGTGATAGGGGACATGAGTGGGGGCCTGGTGGAGGCTGCCCATGGTGGCTGGGGGGTGGGGGTGGTGGTGGTGGGAGACATGAGTGGGGGCCTGGTGGAGGCTGCCCCTGCACTGCTGGGGGTGGGGGTGATAGGGGACATGAGTGGGGGCCTGGTGGGGGATGCCCATGGTGGCTGGGGGGTGGGGGTGGTGGGAGACATGGGTGGGGGCCTGGTGGAGGGTGCCCATGGTTGCTGGGGGTGGGGGTGGTGGGAGACATGAGTGGGGGCCTGTTGGAGGCTGCCCATGGTGGCTGGGGGGTGGGGGTGGTGGGAGACATGAGTGGGGGCCTGGTGGAGGCTGCCCCTGCACTGCTGGGGGGTGGGGGTGATAGGGGACATGAGTGGGGGCCTGGTGGAGGATGCCCATGGTGGCTGGGGGGTGGGGGTGGTGGAGACATGGGTGGGGGCCTGGTGGAGGGTGCCCCACACTGCTGGGGGGTGGGGGGGGGTGGGAGACATGAGTGGGGGCCTGGTGGAGGCTGCCCATGGTGGCTGGGGGGTGGGGGTGATAGGGGACATGAGTGGGGGCCTGGTGGGGGCTGCCCATGGTGGGTGGGGGTGGTGGTAGACATGAGTGGGGGCCTGGTGGATGCTGCCCAAGGTGGCTGGGGGGTGGGGGTGGGTTGGAGATATGAGTGGGGGCCTGGTGGAGGCTGCCCATGGTGGCTTG
Source organism: Ambystoma mexicanum (assembly GCF_040938575.1). Lineage (NCBI taxonomy): Eukaryota > Metazoa > Chordata > Amphibia > Caudata > Ambystomatidae > Ambystoma > Ambystoma mexicanum. The sequence goes on from NC_090932.1 coordinate 1,268,683,145, forward strand.
GGGGTGGGGGGTGGGTGGGAGACATGAGTGGGGGCCTGGTGGGGGCTGCCCATGGTGGATGGGGGGTGGTGGGAGACATGAGTGGGGGCCTGGTGGAGGCTGCCCCTGCACTGCTGGGGGGTGGGGGTGGTGGGAGACATGAGTGGGGGCCTGGTGGAGGCTGCCCATGGTGGCTGGGGGGTGGGGTGGGTGGGAGACATGAGTGGGGGCCTGGTGGGGGCTGCCCATGGTGGATGGTGGATGGGGGGTGGGGGTGGTGGGAGACATGAGTGGGGGCCTGGTGGAGGCTGCCCCTGCACTGCTGGGGGGTGGGGGTGGGTGGGAGACATGAGTGGGGGCCTGGTGGGGGCTGCCCATGGTGGATGGGGGGTGGGGGTGGTGGGAGACATGAGTGGGGGCCTGGTGGAGGCTGCCCCTGCACTGCTGGGGGGTGGGGGTGGGTGGGAGACATGAGTGGGGGCCTGGTGGGGGATACCCATGGTGGCTGGGGGGTGGGGGTGGTGGGAGACATGAGTGGGGGGGCCTGGTGGGGGATGCCCATGGTGGCTGGGGGGTGGGGGTGGTGGGAGACATGGGTGGGGGCCTGGTGGAGGGTGCCCCACACTGCTGGGGGGGTGGGGGTGGTGGGAGACATGAGTGGGGGCCTGGTGGAGGCTGCCCATGGTGGCTGGGGGGTGGGGGGGAGACATGAGTGGGAGCCTGGTGGGGGCTGCCCATGGTGGCTGGGGGGTGGGGGTGATGGGAGACATGGGTGGGCGCCTGGTGGAGGGTGCCCCACACTGCTGGGGGGGTGGGGGTGGTGGCAGACATGAGTGGGGGCCGGGTGGAGGCTGCCCATGGTGGCTGGGGGGTGGGTGGGAGACTTGAGTGGGGGCCTGGTGGAGGCTGCCCATGGTGGCTGGGGGTGGGTGGGAGACATGAGTGGGGGCCTGGTGGGGGCTGCCCATGGTGGCTGGGGGGTGGGGGTGGGAGACATGAGTGGGGGCCTGGTGGCGGCTGTCCATGGTGGCTGGGGGGTGGGGGTGGGTGGGAGACATGAGTGGGGGCCTGGTGGGGGCTGCCCATGGTGGCTGGGGGGGTGGGGGTGGTGGGAGACATGGGTGGGGGCCTGGTGGAGGGTGCCCCACACTGCTGGGGGAGGTGGGGGTGGGAGACATGTGCAGGTGTGCCGGGTAGTCCCCTGTTTTGTGGGCTGCCTGCAGGGGCCGTGGAGGGTGTACAGGGAACACCTGTGAGGACCCACCCAGCCTAATCGCGTGTGATTATTCCCGCGCACCCCTGTAATACACGTACCCAGCCAAATCGCGTGTGATAATTCCCGCGCACCCCTGTAATACACGTACCCAGCCAAATCGCGTGCGATTATTCCTGTGCACCCCTGTAATACACGTACCCTGGCTAATCGCATGTAAAACTTCCCGCGTACCCCTGATATGAACGTTACCCGCTTTGCGTTCCTTGTTTGGCAGCCCTGTAAACTGGTCCAGGGTTAGCGCAGCCCTTTGCGATGATTTAGCGATTTTGATGGCTTTTCCTTGCGCGAGGGCGTTCTTGGGGGCGTTACTAGCGCTGCTGCAGGGTCGCTGCGATACTCTGCGCCACGGCTGGTTTGGGAGCCTGAAATCCATGAATACGCTGTGCGTGGAAATCGGTTTTGTCGCACGCGCCTGGCGCAGACAATCGCACGCGGACACTCTGCGCCAGCCGCTTGCGACACTTTTCTGCGAAATTCTATGAATTACCCTGATTGTTGGCTGGAGTCCGTGCTTAATGTGTGTGTGTGCGTGTGGGGGGGGGAAAGGGGTGTTACCAGTGCTAATGCACTGGCATTTTTTCTTTTTCTGGCACTTATTGTCTTAGTCTCATATTGATTATGAAGTGATGACAGCCAGAGCATCCATCGACCCCAATGAGCAGGTGGTTTGTGGTCTGTCCATCGATTTTTTTTGCATCGAGGGACATTTTCATGGAATGTATTGCATCGAAAAAATGTGCATCGAATGCATTTTTTATTTATTTATTTTTAATGGGGGGTCCCCCACTCCCTGTTTTTTACCCTTTTAAACCCCATTTTTTAACCCGTTACCCCTCAAAAACATGCATTCAATGCATATTTTTTCGATGCAAATCCCTCGATACAAATTAATTCCATGGAAAGTCCATCAATGGATATACTAGATACTGTTTAAACCCAAATGTGTGGACACTGTGGGAAGCCGGTGTGGGTTGGGCCAGCAACGGTGGGGACTTGCCCAACTGGAGTGTCACAAGCGTGTCAGAAAATATTTGGACCTTGGAATTTATTTTGTAACAAATTAAGCACTGGCTGGAGTAGTCCAATTGCTTGTGGCTTTACAACCTTTTGCAAATTCATGATATAGTATTTCATTTATTAAACAGGTTGGGGCTGCGGGAGGCGCTGGAATTAATACATTGAGACAGAACAAGGCAAACCAAGAAGGGACACAATAATTCAGTGAGGAGAGAAAGATGAGACTGGGCGAGGGGCCACGATTGTGGGTTGGCAGGTTTTGGACGATGGCCAGAATATACTCAGAGAGAGTGGAGTCCATCTGAAGTTTGTTGGGGAGGGTAAAAGCACCCCTATGAGCACTACAGGGATTTCAGTGGAAAGACATTCAATTTCGAGGTCAAGGAAGAGGATGAGGGCGGCAGGGGGACAGCAGAGGAGGCCGTTCGTAAGAAGTGTTGGTGAAAAAAAGTTGAACTGCGATGTGTTCCAAAGAAGAGGGAGATTAAAGACAGAGGGCCATATTGGCTAGATATATTGATCATGAGGCCAACACCAATGCATTTCTTACATGGACAAGGGGAGCGACAGAGTCAAGGAGCAAGTCTGCAAAACTGGCAGTGTCAAGTTGGGGATCAATGTTTCTGGAGACTGCCATCTTGGTTGGCTGGAGCATTGTCAGTTACAGAGTGAGGGCATTCCACAGTCTCTTGTAAATATACATTATAAACAGCAATTACTTCTACTATCTCTAGGCTACTTGCCATTGCCTGTTTAGTGAGCCAGGAATAGGAGATACTGGGAGGATTTAGGCATGCATTTTGGTTTACCCAATTACTATGGCATTGTAGGTGCTTCCGTTCCCTTCCCCTAAAGGGGATGCACAGCCTAACTATATGGAAAGAGGCAGATGAACTAGGAGTACATACACCATTACTAACATGAACGTAACAAAAAAGGCTTGATCTTATGTCATCCATTCTGCTCCAATAGGGCATTCAGGGGTTTAATGAATACATACATCCATACAAGCCATCCTGATACTGGTCTTTATCTGATGTAAGACTGCATCTTGACAGTGCTCTCATGCCTTGCAGCATCTATAACTTTGCAGCTCTTGATCTGGTAGCCACAATTCCGTTCTCCCACCTTTGTAGCAAAGGGCAAAGTCACTTTGCAAAGTCTGGTGAAGAGGAAGTGTCAGGTGTCATCCACACTCCAGCCACCCCCTTCGTAGTACCGGGTACTTTCACGCCAAACAGAAGAACAAATAAACCAGCAAAGAGCAGCAGTAGGGCTCTGCCCAGTGCCTACTAGAGTAACAGCACCTATTGAAGTACCGACACCCAAGAAAACATGGACAGTAAGGTACCCATTGAGAAAACCATATCTACAGTCAAGACAAAATGACAGTTGTCAGAATGGAATACCCGAAGAAGCCAAGAAGATAATAAAGGAAGACAAAATGGTGACATCATAAGACATCAGACGCACACACACATAGATGATACAAGACCAGAGAATGCTGATGGAAAACAAAGTCAAAAAGACGATACTATGGATAAATGACATCTTGAACCCAAGATGAAGAAACTTATGTCATATAAACGATGAAGATATGAAGATATTAAGATAGTTTAAACATGTACAGGTGCAAGATGCAAGAAACCGCAAGAAACAAAGAAATCATAAAGCTTGCATATGCTTAGTAGTGAAGTAGAAAATTAGATTGCGGCAAGTGTCAACAGTTATATAAATATACCTCAAAAGCACTTTATACAATTCCACTATGCACATGAGCGGAATTGAACAAAGGTTACTAAAGGTCTCAAGAGAAGAGAGTTGCAGCAAACAAATCAAGAATCAAGACGGAGTGAAACTCAGCTCAAGGTAACCATGCCAAGAAGCCAAGGTCGTATGTGGTTGGGAAAGACTGACAGTGGATACAATTAAAGAGAAAAGAGCAGAGTATCCTGTTCAGAAAGGTCAAGATAAGCCACAGATGGTAATACACGAAAATACATGAAGAAGAGGTTGGTTTCACAGTGTCCTAGTCATGTGACAAGGAAGGTTGGAAGAATGAGACTGTCACACCTACGCATGGATCTCCGCCATACACATACTCCCTAAAGGTTCTCAGTCCAAGAAGCAGACTCGAGGCCAAACTACAAGGCAGTAATTGACACATGACCACTGAAGTGATGATTGATTGTAACATAATTGGAGGGAAGCTGGGGTGCAGACGAGCTCCCTGCACCTGGCTGAGTGATCTGCATGTTGCTAAAATGCAAGCGAAAAAGTATGAGTGGGGTTGATGCCAACCCATTCATAGTGTACCGAGTTATCTATGGTCCTATAGAGAGTAGAGCCAATAGTGCATCGTACTTTTAGTGATGTTCATCGTGGCCATATTGAAGGGAGGGCTTAGTTGCCCCACCTGACATTGATTGTCCAATCCCCTGTCCCTGTTACCATATACAGATATAGTACCTATGATAAAGTTACCTTCCTATGACCAATCACGTTGCATGTTAGGTTTTTTAGATTGCAAGTCAATGATGATGAGTTTTTGCTATAAATACTGTGTTTTTTCTGAAATTGAGTTGGAAGAGAGAGAGAGAAGATCGAGCGATTGCTGATGTTCGTTGTACTCCCCGTTTTATGTACTTGTCATTACACAGACTCTCTTTGCCAAACTATGGAGTTGTCATAGTTATTTGATGCAGGAGTATGAATCTGCATCCCCATCTATCTCGAGGGTACTGCTACTCATCTTAAAGGGCTGTTTGGAGATCCCCAGTCAGAGGGCTGGCTGGAGACCATCCAGTTCACTGGTGTCCGTGGACCCTGCCGAGGGAGGGGAAACCATGAGGCTGGGATGAAAAGGGTCTCTTCTCCAACTCCCCTCTGAGCCACGATGGGTTCCTCTCTAAACACCCACTAGTCTAATTTTTCTGAATAATTATTCTATTTCACAAAGCTATGACCGCCTCCAATCAGAACTCTGTGGTCTGTGGTCTGTGGTCTGATCAACATGTTGCTCCTGATAGTTCAAGGTGCATCTTGATCTGAAGGAAAATACCTGATACCACAATTCAATCATCCCCCTGCCCAACCTGGACGTTGGTCTGACAGTAATTCTATCAACTGGATCCCAGGATATTTTCATGACTTACATTTCATTGCCACGAGCCATTAACTTGTACCAAAGCACAACACTGGAGGGTGAGAAATACCAATGGCACCATTGGGAAGGGACAATTAATGTCAACAAGTGGAGTACATCAAACACGGACTGTGTCTTTTGGGGGTGATTAAATGGCAATGGGCGAAGAAGACCAATGGAAAACAGAAGTGACCAAATGCAGCAGCGAGAAGTAGGCTAAAGGCATGGGTGGGTACTAACGGTGTGAGTAAAGGAAATACACAAAGGCCATGAGTGGCTACAAACAACAAAAGGACAATGAAGTGGGACAATGACCTGTTAAGGGAGTGTGCCAATGGTACAAATGTGAGAGGGAGGAAAAGGGCTTTGTAAGCAAGCATTAGAGCACCAGTGGGCCAAGAGTGTGAATGAAACCAAGGGAAAAGTGCAAGGAGATGAGTTGAACAAAGATAAACATGTAGGGGTGTACAGACCAACAGCTCACCAAAGGGGAGACAAATGGCTCAGTAAAGGAGAAAAAGGCATTGAGGGAAATCAAATGGTACAATGGATTCAGAGACAGTAACCCCAGCATCAAGTGCAAAGTCACAGTGAAGTGGAGCAGCGACAAAAGACCGTTAGTGGTATCAGCCTTATGGCTCCAGCTAGGAATAATGTATTGAAAAGTGTAGTGTGGTAGCAAGATGGTTGTATATATCTCACCTCTTCTGATTTTTCCAGAACACGCTCAAGATATTTTTGGAACACAGCGTTACGGCCCATGCGCTGCTGCAGCCCTTCCTTCTGCTCTGCCAGATGTGCAATCTCCAGTTGCAGCCGTACGGCCTCTTTCTCCTTCTGTCCCGTCAGTTGGCGCTCTTCATTGGCTTTCCGCATGGCACGGTTGCGCTTGGAGTCATTTTCCTGCATAAAAGAAAGAAATAGCACATGAGCCCAGTATGGCTTGATGCTTCTTATGGTGGGATGTACCCTGAAGCACTCCGGTCTCCCCGATTGATGCAAAAGGGATACTTTAGGTGAGAGCCCTATCTTTACAGAATCATACGCCCCAGTCTGCAAGCCCTTCCATTGACAACCTGAACTTCCATTGGGCCTTTTCAGTAGGGTTGTTCTCAATGCATCTTCAATAAGCTTTAATCTTTCCATTGTCTGTTTCTCTTTGCTTGGGATATCTAATGAATGGCACTTTACTTCTTTGGTGAACTTGCACTTACGAAGCATTCTGAGCAGAACAAAACACACAATAAATGAGAGGCAGGCAGACAAACAGCACCCATCAAAATCCTACATACCACATCATAAGCAAGGGATAAGCTAAAGTAACAGGTCACAAGGAGGGCACAAAAGTCCAACAACAGATCACAAGCAGGATACGTGATCCCAGCGACAGATCTCAACCACGATACAGAAGCTTAGTGAAATCTACTGCAGGATGTAAAAGCCAAGCCAAAGGTCACAATCAGGACCCAGACATTCAATGGCAGACCACAAGCAAGACACAGATATCATGCAGGATGCAAGAGCCAAGCAGAATCTCACAAGCAGGACCCAGACAACCTCACAAGCAGGACCCAGACATTCAATGACAGATCACAAGCAAGACACAGACGCTCAGTGACAGATATCATGCAGGATATGCAAGAGCCAAGCAGAACCTCACAAGCAGGACGCAGACGTTCAATGACAGATCACAAGCAAGACACAGACGCTCAGTGACAGATATCATGCAGGATATGCAAGAGCCAAGCAGAACCTCACAAGCAGGACCCAGACGTTCAATGATAGATCCACAGTAGTAGCCAGAAGGTCAAGGACAGTCCAAAAGCAGAATTCCACAGCCCAGCAAGACACATTGTAAGCAAGATGAGGGACCAAAGAGACACACATCAGGACAGGTCACAAGCATAATACAGAGGAGCGGCACCCCCACGTCCATTCTAATCAGTGGGGAGCAGCCGCCCTAATGAGGGTGCAGGGAAAACCTACTTTTAGAAATCTGTCAAATTTGAAGATGGAGTCCTTGAGCTGCTCCTCTTTGTGCTCCAGCTCCTCTCGGCGTTGCTGAATGCTTTCCATTTTCATCTGGAACTCCTATGAGGAAGAAATCACTCTGTGACTCGGGGCAATGCTCAGCTGCCCGTTCATGAGAGATGTGCACAGGCCTCAGAACATAGGGATAGACCTCGGCCCTCTACACGGAAATGCAATCAATGCAAAGCTCTGCTTACACTGAGATTCCCATAACAAGTCACAACATCCTCCTCTTGATCTTCCAAACTCAAATCCTAGCATATTCTTCATATCCCTGGAACATGAACGCCATCAACCTTTCAATACTCTTAACCCATCACAGCACCATTTTGCACAATCCTATGTTTTACAGATCACTGTATCATATTCCAGTATCTTCTCAATACCCCCATTCCAAACCAAAACATCTTCTACCACTTCAATTAAAAGATCACAGCTTTGTCTGCTTATGGCAATAACATATCATAACCTCTTCTGCATATTCTTAGAACTCTTAGTATCGCTTACATATCCCTAGAACAAACCACACTATTGTCTACATCTTCCTATAAGAAATCATAACATATCCTACATGTGCCCAAGACAAGTCATGATGTTTTCAACATATCCCTAGAACAAACTATGGTATCCCCTGCAACTTCCCAGAAACAAAGTCATAACCTGATGTTGGTCTTTCTATAGCAAATCAATGTCTTTAATACAATATTTTCTTTTATCTTCATCGCTACATCTCCAATATAGTCCTATAACAACTCAGTGCATGCCCTGCATATAGCAATAACAAGTCACAGCATCTTCAATGTATTCCTATAAAATATTTAAGCGGCACATTCTTTGGCACATTCCATAAATACATACCCAAATATTCTACATAGTCTCATAACCAATCCCAGTTCTTACTGCACTAGATTCAAAAGACTACTTAGCAGATTCAGTGAAAAACTCATACGAATATGCCCTCTCCCAACACGTACCATAAAAAACTGCTGTCTCACTTAGCATATTTCTGGAGCAAAACACAGGTGTTTCTGCTTTATTCGTAATGATTCATAGAAAATACCAGTATAATCCCAAAACAAATCACAGATTATTCTGCTTTTAAAGGTAACAAAGTATGGCCTCTAGATTGCCAAATCCATGGGACAGTCCAGAACCGTGCCGCAAGTGCCACACTACTACATAGACTACATAGACTGAACTATCAAATTCCACGACAAATCACATTTTAGCGGGTCTTACTTCCATAAGATATCACAGCACATATTATCATTCAAGAAATCACAGCCCACTCGACCCAAGTAACAGCCATGAAAACCACCTTCCCATAAACCACAACGTTCCCTCCTTTGCTCCTATAAATCACATCACCCGCCAATAAATAACAACTTGACTTCCTTGTTCCCATAATTGACAGCTTGTTCCCAGTAATCTTATCCTTGCCTGCTTTCAAGCGATGAACCACGACCCCACCCATCTTATTATCATAAATCACAACATAACGTACTGTGTTCCCATAAATCTGTCTTGATTGTCTTCGTCCCTTAAATAATAGCTTAGTCTGCCTTGTTCCGTTAAATCACGGTTTCATCCAACCTCATCCCATAAATCCTTTTCTACAACCTTCCTTCCACAATGAATATTGCCTAGAATTGCAGCTTCACAAATCTTGTTCCCACAACGAGGCACAGCCTTGCCAATTGTGCTCCCATTCATCACAGTCTTGCCTACACTGTTGTGATGAAATTAGAGCATAGTTGGTTTTGCTCCGATACAACACACTTCCTCGCTCCAGCTGTGTTCCCATTAGTTGCAGCTTCACACCTGCTTGTTCCTCTAAGGCTCGCCCACCTTGTTCCCATAAATCACTGTCACCTGCTTTGTACCCATTAATTGCAATCTCCGCTCACCTTGTTCCCATAAATCAGAGCCACACCATCTTTGCTCCCATTAATTACAGCCTCACACCTGCCTTGTTCCTGTAAATCACAGCCTTGCAAACCCTATTCCCATAAATCACAGTGTCATCTGATTTGTTCCCATTAAACATAGCTTCGCAGCCGCCTTATTCTTATAAACAATAGCCTTGCTTGCCTTCTTCCTATAAATTACAGTCTTACCAGCTTTGTTCCCATTAACTGTCAGCCTCACACCGGCCAGGTTCCCATAAATCACAGCCCTGCACGCTATGTCCCCATAAATCTGAGCCTCACCAGCTTTGCTCCCATTAATTGCAACCTCACACCTGCCTTCTTCCTGAAAAGCACAGCCTTGCACTGTAGGTCCCATAAATTACACTGTCTGATATGTTCCCATTAATCGTAGCTTCACAGCCACTTACTTCCTATAATAATAGTCTCTCCTGCATTCTTACAAAAAAATGCCAGTCTTATTATATTTGTTCCCATTAATCGCTAGCGCCCCCGCACCCAAATGGCCAGGTTCGCATAAATGACTGCCTCGCCTGTGCCTTGTTCCAATAACTTTACACTATCAACTACTTTGCTCTTACGAAAGACAGCCTCATCAGCCTTGTCCACATAAATCACACAATTACCAGCCTTTTCAGCCGTAATTCCCAGACACAGACTGGGTTCTGCCTCATAACTTTGTGGGTTGTCCACCTCTATCCAGAACTGCACGCCCTTTGCCCACCATTTTATGATTTCGATGGAAGCCGGAAGTGTAGACTGTGTGCTCTCCAACCATTGGAGGCCACTCCATACTTTTACCTCCCCCCCATATCTCAAAGCTATTCACAATGATGCACTGCACTGCAAAGATACTCGTCTCTATTTCACTCTGTGATCGTTCCAGGGAACTAGGTAGCGGGCCCCCGGCCATCTTGCCCACAGACTTGCAAGAAGAGGTGGAAACTAGCGGCTTAATGGCCCACCATAACCCGCGACACCGTCATCACTTGTGTAGCATAATTCATTCCTTTCACCACCCTCCTTGACTTCATTGTATTTGGAGTGTCATTTATTTTGTGTGGAGTTATAAATAGGAGGTGTAGTTCTGATGTATTAATCTAAATCGAGTGACACATATGCAACTGTTTAAAGAGCCAGGATGGTCAATGTTCCAGAGCAGGTGTCATCCACTAGGACTAATATGGGAAAATGATTGTAGGCTTACCCTACTGGGTCAAGCTGATCATTGTGATCTGGAACCCCACCAGGTTTTGCCTCTTTCATGGCAAAGAATCCTGCTCATTGTCTATCCAGGTGGGGTAGGGTCAGAGCCCTTAATTGAGGGACCCCTTGCACATGCACCGATACGAGCTCACGCACTACTGGTGTGTATAATTATTGGCAGAAACTGTTGCTAAATTGCTGACCTAATCCTAAATGAGGACTTAGATTTCTTAGCCGTCACCGAGACATGGTTACACCCTGCGCAGGCCCCATGCTAATGCTCGCAGTCCCGGACGGCTATTCCATACTGAGACATGACAGATCTAAATCCAGAGGAGGTGGCATCGCTATTATCTACAAATGTAGCCTGCTTTCTGTTAAAGTCCCACTTTCCAATGCCCAAACCGTTAACATCCACTTGATCTACCGCCCCCCAGGGTCTCCTGGAACATTTGAGGACGACATTAACACCATTCTGTCCAGCAACCTTAAAAGTTCTACACAAGTACTTCTACTTGGAGACTTGAACATGGACTTCAATGACCTACTAGACTAGCTCACCCTGACTACACTCAACACTCTCTCTGAACTAGGCTTCACCCAAAGAAGCAATGCACCTACCCACATTAAAGGTAGAACACGTGATTGGGTGGCAGACTTCAACTGTCAAGCTAATATCCTCGCTATCTCACCTCTAGCTTGGACTGACCACCACCTTGTGTCATTCATGCTGTCCACTAACAGACCCCTGCCATTACCTACCATTAGGGCTCCACCCACGCTAACCAGAAACAAAAAGTGCATTACTATGGATAGGCTTATCCCTGCCTTACTCCCTACTCTTAACACGCTCCCAGACAACACAGATCCTGAGATCTTGGTTGAAGAATATAACAAAATTATGACTACCTCGTTGGATCTGATTGCACCCGCCAAACTCAGACCAAGTAAACCTAAGACTCACTTGAACAATTGGTTTACGCACGCACTAAAAAACCTTAGACAACAAAAAAGAAACTGCGAGGCCGCCTGGAAAAAGCTACCCTCAGCAGCTAACAAACTTAAATTCACCAAACTCTCCTCCCTCTATAAAAAAGAAATATGTCAAGCAAAACGAATGTCTTTTGACACACGTATATCCCAAGCCAAATCCAACACGAAGGAACTATTCTCCATCCTCAAAGAAATAGAGACTCCCATCGAACCACTAGACACAAGCATCAAAGACAAAAAATGGTGCTCAGAGATTCAAAATGCATTAGCTAACAAAATGTCCACCCTAAAACATAAGATCTCTAGCAAAAGAGCATCCTTAAATGACTTGTCCACACCTATAACAACGGAAAGGATGACTGCTAACGAATCTACCCAATTCAACTTCTCCAAAGTCTCGATCCCGGAAGTGGAAAGAATCATCCGGTCCTTGAAACCATCTAATTGTCAGGGTGACCTCTGCCCTGCACAACTTATCAAGGATGCAGCTCGCGACCTCTCTCCCTTCATTACAAAGCTCGTCAATGCATCCTTCTCCACCGGCACCATCCCCACTAATCTGAAACAATCTTGGGTACTTCCTCTGTTAAAAAAAAACCTACTCTCGACCCATCCGAACAGACCAACTACCGGCCGATCACGACAGTACCATTCCTCCTAAAAATTCTGGATAAGGTTGCCTATGTACAAATCCAAAAACACTTTCAAGTACACCATTTACTAGGAGCTAGACAATCAGGCTTCCACACCCAACACGGAACAGAGACAGTTCTTATCGACCTCAAGACCCAATTTGACGAGTGCAGAGCAGAGATAACGGTAAAGCTGCCCTACTCCTCCTCCTAGACCTCTCGGCCGCCTTCAACTTGGTTCATCATACCATCCTATGCAACCATCTCAACTCAGCTGCACACTTCTCTGACAAGGCAATTACTTGGATTAGATCCTTTCTAAACGGCAGAACCATGAGGGTCTTCTTGCCTACTGCAGCCGCCAACCCATACCAATCACCTGTGGCGTTCCCCAGGGCTCTTGTGTCTTGCCTACGCTGTACAACATTTTTACCATCCCCATTTTCTATGATCTGGATCTTCTCTGTGTCACCTACATCAACTATGGAGACGACACCCAGATCCTCCTCGCGCTTTCTGGGGATTATGAAAAGGATTTGGCCTTGGTGAATAGAGTGTACATCATCATCCAGGCATGGATGGCCACGCACGGACTATGCCTGAATGATGATAAAACTGAACTCATCATCCTAGGCACTACCTCCAGCCTAAAAAAACTAGGACCCGACTGCTCTTCACTTTTAATTGACGGCATCAGCATTAAAGTAGGTCACAGAGTAAAAACCCTGGGCTTTTACCTAGACTCGAAACTCTCACTTGCAAAACAGGTTAATTCTCTGGCGTCCTCCACAGCCTATACTTGCAAACTTATCCGCACAGCCAAACCATTCCTATCTGATACTAGCTGCACTACCCTGGCCAGAGCCCTCATCCTGTCTTGTCTAGACTACTGCAACGCCCTTTATCTTGGGGCAACCAAAGCTACCATTAGGAAACTGCAAATTCTACAAAATAATGCCCTTAGGGCAGCATTGGGCATCTCCAGAAGAGACCACATCACTGAGAGTAGCCGCCAGAACAACTGGCTGCCAACTTTGGATAAAATCCACCTAAAAACCCTGTCACTCACCCACAAATCCCTTAACACTACACCTTCTTACCTGGTTAACAAATTCCACAGACAACACTCCTTGAGACCCACCAGAATGGCCTTCAAAGACTGCCTTTCTATCCCTAATTTCAATCGCTCTACTATCAGTGGTAACAGCTTCCCGGTGAAAGCAGCTAAATTGTGGAACTCCCTACCCCAAACATTAAGAACTGACCTTCCCTACCAAAACTTCAGGACCAACACTATCCTGTGGTTGAAAGTGAATGCTCACTAATGTAGTGCTGACTGAACTGACTGCCTATCAAACCTGTATATTCTGCTATTGTAAATATGTTGTATTATGATCCCTCTATGTATACCCTTTATACTTAAATAGCTGTTTGTAAATGTAATGCTGTGTAACAAAGCTTTGCATATTCTTGTATTTGCTGCACACTTTTACCCTAGGGTATGTTTGCGCATTATAAATAATAAACAAACAAGCATACAGAGTACATACCTCCTTCTGGGCTATCAGGGCCTGCTCCACCTCGGCCATTTCTCGTCTCTTTTCCAGCATGCGGGTAGCAGGCGTCAGGAAGTCATCTTCCCGCTCCGGCATTTTTCTGTAAAGAAGGACAAGATCAGTCTTAAACTTCAATTAGGTCACGTGGGTTGCTCGTGTAGTGCTTATGCTGCCCAAAGGTCCCTTCAAAACTCTGCAAGGGGACCCAAGAAGGAAGGAGTTGACGTAAATGGGAAGGGGGGGATCATCAAAGCGAGGAGAGTGAAACATGCTGCATGTATAGCACTTATGCAGACACAGAAGGCAGCTTGAAAGGGGGACAGAGAAAAGCAGCATGAGACCGCATGGAACCACAGGATAGATGGGTGAAGGGTAGAGGAGAGAATGATATCATATGGCATTTATAACGCGCCTATACACAAGTGTTTCAAGGTGCGACGAGGCAAGGGAGGGGGAACAGAGGGAAGAAAGAGACCGCGATCCTACTAGGCCAGGTGACATTGAGATCGCGCAAGTGCAGGGGGAGGGGAGAAGGGGAAAAGTGCGGGGGGAATGGGGAGGGGGCAGTGCAGTACATAGGAAACAGTAAAATAAATAAGACAATAAATCAAGAGTGCAGCCAGCTGGTCGCAAATGCAAGGGTAAGTGCAGACATCAGGTATCCAGTTGCTGGTAGGGAGCTGTAGGGATACAGAAACAGTCCCCAAGTGCAAAGGTTGCCAGGGGGGCAGTGCCGGTGTGCGACTGGCGGGGAGGGGACCTGGGCCTGAGATCAGAGGGTAGCCAGGTAACCAGTGCAGTTTCAGTTTCAGCCAGGAGATTAGTAGGGGAGAGGAGGAGCATGAAGTCAAGAACAGGATCAGACTGGCCTGTAGGGCAATAGGGCAATGCCCAAAAGGGCAGCCCATCTGGCAAGTGTGGGCCACTTTTCTGGGCCAGAGTTTGCCACTTTTATGGAAAATTGTGCACCACCTTTTTGAGTTAATGCACTGTGCAGCTTGTAGTTTTTACCAATGCTATTGATTTATAGGCATTAAAAGTCACCATCTGTTGAAAATGCCACCAAAATACCCATACAGCTACCACTCAAATGGCTTGCGACAAGGCGTAATAAAAAGTAATTTGTGATAGAGGGCCACTGTATTTTACTGGTGTCCACCAAACGCAACAAATTATAGAATCAAAACCACCTCTATCAATGGCTGCCTGGCAGAAGTCCAGGGAATGGTGCCACATTCTGACAACGGGCATTGGTCCCAGGCTCTTCTACAACAATACATCTGCATCCCCTTTCCATCTTGGATCATCCCTTGCCCGCCTTTGATCTGTCCATGGGTTTCACTGCTGCATCATCTTGTTCATGAGCCTGCCAAAAGGACAGCCACACCCTTCCCCTAATTTGATCTGATCCTGGACTGTATCATTGTGTACCTGGGCCTCCCAAAGGGCCTGACGCACTGTCAATGTCCCCCGGCTGCAGTTCATTCAACACCCTATGACCAGTACAGCTGGGTGAGCCTGGTGGGGCTTGGACTGGCTCAGGTCAAACAAAAGTGCCCACTTGCTGCCCACGGCACCCTTTGGACTGAGCCAGGCCAAGCCAAACCGGGCTCGCCCAGCTCTAATACAAGTGACGGAATGCTAAGTGATGAAAGACTAATCATTCTCTTCTTGGTCCTGCAACTTAACATGAAGCCTTAAGGGAAGAAAAGGAAAAGAAACCCCCTGTTGTCCTTGACACAGTTTTAAATGCCACAAAGGGGCTATTTGAGATTCTGTTTAAGTGTCTTGAAGAAAGATGCAGTATTCCATGTTAATGGTCAAGGTATTTGTACCACGCACCATCACCACTGCTGTGGTCCCCAGGCGCTCTGGCGGATCTGAAAAGGAGGGTGTCAAGAAAGGGGAGAAGTGGGTGGGGGTTAGTAGGGTGTAGGGGGTTTGGGAGAGTGAGAGTTGTGATGTCCTGTTGGCTGCTTCAGTTTGCACCATTCGCTGAGCTTAAGTGTGGTTTTTGATCGGTGCCAGAATTACCATGTGCTGTTGTGGCTGGTTATGTGTTGCGAGTCTGTTGTTGCAATGTGGTGAAGTGCATGCGGATTGCTGTGCAGAGAGGTTGTTGTGTTAGTTTCTGTATGTTGAGTATGTGGAAATTAGAAATTTTAAGGTATGGATATAATGGTTTTTAAGTATTTGTCGATTTCTTACCACTTTGTCTTTGTGTTACTGCGCCCAACCTCTATGGTTATCCTGTGTTTTCGGTACTCTACTTTGACTGCCTAATTGACAGGCATGTTGCGTAATGGGAGCTCTCTTTTGTGTGATCCCAGTGGCTTGTGTATCTCGCTTATTTCCACTACTTCCCCTGCCGTGCGGCAGGTGTAGTTTTGGTCACAGGCCATGTCCCTTATTGTCCATCCTGTTGGTTGTCCCCACCTAACCAAGTCCCCTTTAGGATCGGTGTCATAATTAACTGTTCGAGCTGTATGGGGCTTTGAACTGCAAAAGCCCACAGGAGCTTTCAATATCCAAGTGTTAATTCTAATTAGTGAAGGAAAAGACTAAGTATGGCCAACTTAGTCACACAGCCAATCTCCGTTAGACCCAAAACAACGGGTTATGAAGTTAAAAAGACGTTCTTCAAAATATTCCTGTATATAGGTAAACGTGCTTGTATCCAATTTCAAAAATGATAGTCAAAAAGAATCCAAGTCAGAAATAAATTCAATAATAATTTATCAAAAGATCATTGATAAGAGCACAACACTAATGGTATCTTAGTGAGGCTGCAGCTACACATCACATGTTAGGTATGGACTTAATATGCCAATGCATTTCGGAGTATACAAACTCCTTCATCAGGGCAAGTCTGTATTGAAATAATGTGAACACACAACATAAAAACACATGCATAAATCAATAAAGAAAATTTAAACACATACCAGAGTGTAGAATGTTCATATGAGCGTTGGAATATATGTTTGGAAATAAACAACAAAATAAATGCAGTAAGGAACAAGTAAATCAACAACATAATAAGGCTAAAGGAGTAAAAAACAAATAACAAATGGTACCTCTATACCGGTGTGTAGCCAGTGTAGCTTTTTTTTAGGAGTGTCAGGCTGTCAGTAACACCCGTGGTCCAATAAAGGACAGCGGTCACAACGGCTTTCTAAAAGCATGAAAGTTAGAGTAATCAGAGGGCTACATGTGTTTAAGTGAAGCAGTTTATCTATTACAATCTAAAATGCAAAGATACCTGTAAACGCAGCACGGCCGTGAGACAAGCCGTCTGAACGCTGCAGTGCATCGCCGTATTGTGGTGTTGCTAGGAAACGGGTTATTTACATAACCACGTGACCGCAACGCGTCTATAAGACGGCGCGATGCGTGTGACTTTCAAATAGCTATGCTATCTCGATTTGTAAGTCCCCAAGGTATAAACTAAGTAATTATATAGTCTAATGGTGGTCAAGTACTAATTCTAGGGTGCATAATGTCTAAAATAAAATTAAAGAATCAGCATAGAAATGAAAAAAATACTCTGTGAAAACAGCTATGTTGTTTACATACAAAATGGCAAATATAAACAGAATCAACAAAAATAAATAAAATCTGCCGCTAATGGTGGCATTGAAAACAATGCCACCTTGGGTCCCAGACTGGACATCCGGGAGGCACGGCAGCAAAGTGTCTACATCTATGTAAATATAAATCAACCAATTTAGCAGATTTAGAGCGACACGAAAATTTCTCAATCAGGGAAACAAACATAAATATTATATGTCACCTGGAAACCCAGGCATCAAGTACAGAAAAAAAAAACTTCTAAAGCAGATGAAATAGCACAAGACAGTGGAATACTGTCATACGTAAAGCATGATGTCCATGTACAACAAATCTGAGGTTCAAGGGAAAGTCTATAGAGTATACTGAACCTTCAATATTGGTTGCCACTGAATCACTATGTCATAGTTAAATGTATCAATGATAGTTAATCTCTTCATTGAGTCCATGAGGAGATAAACTACCAAGTTTATCTATCCAAAAGGTTTCTCTCCTATTAAGCCGCAGTCCAAGGTCCTCATGTGGATTTTTCTTGCTCAATACCTCTAAGATCAAAAACTTAATTTGGGTTAGGTTATGTCTATTTTCGATCCAGTGGCGGGCCACCGCTGAATTCGAATTGCAGTTCCGGATACAAGAACGATGTTCATTCCAACGTACTTTCGCTGCTCTTGTGGACTGACCTACATAGTACTTCCCGCAGGGACACTTGATACCATATATAATGTTCGTGCTATCGCAAGTTCCAAATGTTCTCAACAGGATTTTTTGACCTGTACGGGGATGGTGTATTGTGTTCGCTTTCAATATTAAATTACAGTTGGCACAATGAAGACAAGGATATGTCCCCGTGCGTTGGGTAACAGGTTCTTTCAATCGCGGGCGTGTATGTACCAGTTCATCTCGCAAATTTCTGCTCCTTTGATATGCAAAAACCGGAAGTTGGTCAAACAGATTCTGTACTCTTGTGTCATTTCTGAGGATGTTCCAATGTTTCTTAATTGCATTTTTAATTTTATTGCTCTGTACAGAAAATTTTGAGACGTATACTGGTGATTTCAATTCCCTTGGCAATTTAACAGTGTCCGATAAAGTGCTGCGATCACATGCATTTACTCTCTGGGATGCAGCATCTAGTTCTGATGATTTGTAGCCACGACATAAAAAAATTTCTTTCATCAATAATTGTTGGGCTAGACAGTCTTCGGGATCACTCACTATTCTTTTCACACGCAGTAATTGACTGTATGGCAGATTTCTCAGGAGACTAGGTTGATGGAAACTGTAACGCTCACCTGGTTCCCACGGGGGCGCTGGTCTAGTCTGGATTGCTGTGGCCTCTTCTAGCGTGATGCGCAGGACCCGGAACACCGATTGGACAGGACCTCCAAATCGTGCTTGCCTGGCCCGTAGGAATATCCTTCTGCAGATGAGAAAGGGGATTAACAGTCTGCAGAATAGTGTGCTAGCTCCCCCCTTTCACCCTTCGTTCCTCTCTAACTTCCTCCAAACCCCGGTTTAAGCTCACCTTATGGTTTGGAAGGATGAACACTCCATCCTGCTTCTGGTGCAGGGGCGCGCTTTCGTCCAGTTACTTCACTGGTTTTCAGAATGGCGCTGGCAAAATCCACTTGACTTTCCTGAGCGATGCGCCGTAAGTATGAAAGTTCAAAGTTCAAGTGAGGCCCCCTTTATGTTGTCTTTCTAACCTGTGATCTGTCCTTTATTTCAGGTGCAGAATGAAGGCGATGCATCGAGGGGTTAAACTGCCGAGGTGAGTAGTGATGAGGGCGATCCCTCTAAATGTCCTTATCATTCCCCAGAAATGTCTCTTGTCCTTTCCCCATAGGGGCCGGGGTACGGTACCTGCCAACGGGGCGGCGCCGACCCGAAATGTGGAAGAAAAGCCGGTAAGTATTATGGCTGTTAATCAGGCTTTCCTTCTGTGTTCCTTCTGCTCACCTTTTGTTTCTTCCTCTCTCCCCTAGGTGCGTGGCGTCCGATGCTGACAGCCGCGATGGAGCCGGGAGATGTCTCGAGGACAGGTGAGTGAAGCGTGGCGCTGCAGCGAGCAACGGGATGCTTTTAAATGGAAGTCTTTCTTCAGGGATGCTGGCGAGAAGATTCCGGATGCAGGTAAGAAGTTTGAAATAGTCCTTGGTTTTCACCTTTCTCTTCTCTTCCTTCCTTGCAGGTCTTCCAGGTTCGAGGCGGGCGTGGCTGGAGTCCAGGAGCAGACACGGTGAGCGTTAAGCTGCAGGAAGCAGAACAACGCGAAGCATGAGCTGCTGTCTGGGCGTGGCTTAAATAGCCTCCAAAGAAGTCCCAGGTATGTATCCTTCCCCAACTAGGTATGTATCCTTCCCTGGCCACGCCCGAGTGAAAAAATAGTCCCTATGAAAAAATAGTCCCTTTCAGGTCTCAGGGAGGCCTGAAGCGTGCAGCATGGTCTGCATCAGGTAAGTGCAAAAAACACCTCCCTTTATGAGCCTGGCGCCTATGGCGCCAGGACTGATGTCCAACATGAGCCTGGCGCCAAAGGCGCCAGGACTGAGTTCAAAGAGCCCCTATAAGGGGCCGCTGGGATTTTACCCGAGGGCATGATGCCTGCTTCCGGGGGTGCTGGGCCTGGCCTGGTGCTCCGGGGGTAGGCATCATGACAGAAACTCAATCTGTGCAATAGATTATTGCGATCAGTAGGTTTGCGGAAAAGTGTAGTCTTGTAAACAGTATCACTCTTGAGTATTTGAACATCCAGAAATGTAATCCTGTCTTTGGATGTTGTGCTGGTAAACTGGATCCGCTGGTCAATACTATTCAAATAATTTAAAAAAGCATCAAAAGTAGCTTCTGTGTTCGTTCAAATTCCAAAAACATCATCTATATAACGTACCCATAGATGTATGTGCTTGTTCCAATCTGGCTTATGAAGTACATTGTCCATTTCAAATTTGTGCATAAAACAATTTGCATAGGACGGTGCCATTGTCGCACCCATGGATGTTCCGGAAACCTGTAGGAAGAATTTATTGTGAAATTGAAAGTATGAGTTTTCTGCTACAAACTGGAGAAGAGCCATTATGAATTCTTTTTGTGCACGGACCTCAGGTGACTCCAACAAAAGCCATTCTACTGATTCCATTCCCAAATCATGAGGTATCGATGTGTATAAACTTTTGACATCAATCGTGAATAGTAAGTATTCTAGTTGAAAAGTGGCAGTATTCAGCTTTTGTAGAAAATGTGTAGTGTCCTTGATATAAGTGAAAGTCTTTTGAATCAAAGGTTGGAGAAGAAAGTCAATGTACACACCTAGTGGTTGATTTATGCTATTCATACCAGCAACAATGGGTCTTCCTGGTGGTCTGACTGTGTCTTTATGTATCTTAGGTAGTGTATAAAAATTCGGGATTCTTGGGTGGTTATTGTATAGAAATTTACGAGTGTGTTCATTGATCCATTCAAGTTCCATAGCCTTGTCAAGTAGGACTTCAAGATTTTGTTTAATAGACACTGTGGGATCTTGATCCAAAGGTGCATAAATGGTGTGATCCTGTAATTGCCTGTTACATTCAGCTTCATAATCAATGGTGCTCATGATCACCAGCGCACCTCCTTTGTCCGCAGGTCGTATTGTGATGTTCTTGTCACAGTAAAGATTCCTAATAGTTTTCATTTCATGGGGTTTGAGGTTCTTATGTGGTGAAGTCTTGTAGCTGATGCGTTCAAGATCCCTGGTCACTAATTTCTGAAAAATGTCAATAGATGGTAGAGAAATAGGAGGTATAAAGCCACTCTTGGCTCTCAATTCTTGAAAATCTGGTGTATCCGATGTTTTTTCATGGATTTCTAACTCATCAAAGAAAACTTTTAATTTCAATTTCCTCACAAATTTGTATAATTCAATTTTGGTGTCAAACAATGTAGTACTGTACGTCGGTACAAAACTCAAGCCTTTCTGTAGTATGTCTTCTTCCATCTTATTTAAGGTCCTGTGGGAAATGCGTATGCGTATGCGTTTAAACTTTCTTTATTTCTTTATTGATTTATGCATGTGTTTTTATGTTGTGTGTTCACATTATTTCAATTAGGGATGTAACGGTATTACGGTATACCGTTAAAGATACCGTGAACCAATGAATTGAACAATAATAACCGTCACATTGTTTATACCGTTATACCGTTCATACCGTTAAGTGTGCTTTTCAATCTGATTTGGAAAGGCTGCAGTAAGCAAGTGCTGCACAGTCTTAGTCTTGAACTGTTGTATGTGCCGTCTGCCAAGTAGTTTCAGTTTGAGCAGTTTTTAATGCCATTCCATAAACCACATGTGCCTGACACAAAATCAATATGTTAGCAATAGGAAGAATAATACAGTGCCAAGAAGGAAAAGGGTTTGCTTTTTTTTTTATTTACATTTTTTTTTAAAGCGCTCACACAGCCCGCGGGCATCACAGCGCTGTTAAAGAAATTGTTTTTGTTTATTTAGTTGCGTAATTGTTTTTGTCTTATTTGCATATTTATAATGCCCTTAAACACCCAGAGGTTTCTAAGTGCGAACCCGGGGATCGAACCTGTGTTGCTTCGTGTCGTCTTGCTTCCAAGGCGCACACGTTGCCGCTGAGCTATCCTCCCGGGACTTTGGGTTGGTGGCTTTGGGGTTTATATATTTATAATGGATAATGTTTTCTAAACATATGACAATGGGGGATTTCCCTGGTTCTATCATTGAATTTACATATAATAAGTTACACTGCGAAATTTACTAATCTCTGTGGGTATTCCCTGCTGCCATACCAAAGGGTAACATGTCCGTGATTACTGAACACCTTTTGGCCCGGAGGTAAACTAAAGGCTGTAACGTAAAGAGAGAGTGCGTGTGCATGCGCACAAGCGTATACTACCATCAGACTCCATTGATCTGTGGCATGCAGGTTATCAAGATGGCAACATGTTCATCTTCACCAGTAGCCAGTGGGGGAGCTAAAAGCCTAAATGACCACTTAAGAAAAGCTATTCAGTTTGCTTTGCCAGTCGCAGCAGAGCTCCCCCCCCTCCTCCTCTCCCCACGTGTGTTTGTGTTTGTGGAAGCAAGGGGTGGCATTTCAGTGAAAAGTATGTTGAAAAGCCCAATTCTCGCCCTGGGTGCCTGGTTTTGTTTGTGATGAATAATCTGACAATTTATGACCTTTTAGAAAATATTTGTTAAGATTAGTTAACTCCACCTGCTATACCGCGATAACCATGATATACCGTCATTTGGCAAGAAGGTTATTGTACCGTCATAAAACTAATACCGTGACACCCCTAATTTCAATACAGACTTGCCCTGATGAAGGAGTTTGTATACTCCGAAATGCATTGGCATATTAAGTCCATACCTAACATGTGATGTGTAGCTGCAGCCTCACTAAGATACCATTAGTGTTGTGCTCTTATCAATGATCTTTTGATAAATTATTATTGAATTTATTTCTGACTTGGATTCTTTTTGACTATCATTTTTGAAATTGGATACAAGCACGTTTACCTATATACAGGAATATTTTGAAGAACGTCTTTTTAACTTCATAACCCGTTGTTTTGGGTATAACGGAGAGCGGCTGTGTGACTAAGTTGGCCTTACTTAGTCTTTTCCTTCACTGTTACTTTTCGAGTCAGGGTGTCTCCAGACTCTTCACAGCCTGCTCCCTAAAAGTATTTTTTGAGAAGCCTTATTCTTCTGTTTACTTTGTTACTTCATTTCAAGAATCATCATACAAAGTGGTGCCCACTTATTCCTTTCCTTTATTAATTCTAATTAGTACCTGGCGAGGGTCAATCAGATTGTTACAACCAATCTGATTGACACTCGTCGGGTCCTTATACGGCCGACAAAGACTTCGCTTGGATCAGGGTTTGGAGATATCACCCCAGGGGCATTAACCGACGGGTAATACCTGCCACCTCGGGTTCTATCGCTTAGAGGACTTTACGAGCTTTCAAATGTGCTAAAAAGTTAAATGATTCGCAATGCCCGAATGCTAGGCATGGGGGAGTGGCATTAGAGACACATCGGCCTTTTAATCAAGGTTTTGGAGTGAGGGGGATGCAAGGCCCCCTAGGAGTGTGAAGCCCTAGCCCATGCCAAAGTCTGCAAAGCCAAGGTCAACGCTCTCTGACTTTTTACAGGAACAGACGCTTTGCATTGGAAAGAATGGCCCCTTTAGTAAAGGTGACGACCTGCTTTCTCAGCCTACCCAGCTCGCAGGATTTAAACCTTTGCGGCATCGAGGATTTGGTGTTTAATTGCGAGCAAAGACCTGCAAGTCGCGGACCAGTTGGCAGCTATATCACCATCCAGAATTACACCCACCTCGCCCAGTGTGCCCCCAGCTCCCTTTCGCCTCATCTTCCCTGTGTCACCTTCCACAAAATGCTGTTGCAAACCCCACACCCAGTACCCTCAGCCCCTTTCGTCACCCCCAGGCACTTTTCCTCCCCATTTTCTGGCTGCCAGAACCTTCACACCACTGTCCTCAACCGCCAGCCCTTTGCACCCCTTTTCTCGCACCACAGCTCCTTTTCTCCTCTTTTCTATGCCTGCAGCCCCTGACACAGCCCCCCTGTCACCGCTCGTGTTGGGCTCGCACTTGGCTCTACGACTCAGAACTAGCCCCCGGCTCTCCCAGCTGTAATAGCCAGAACTCCTGAAAATACAGATTGAATGGCTCCAAGCGGGGGTGGGCTGTACATGTTTTTCAAATGACCCATTATATCGGACAAGCAAGCCAAACCCCTCTAAATAGTGCTTGGGAATTGGGGGGGGGGGGTTCTCGTGGGATGGGTCAAGCGGGGTGAGGGGATCCTGCCACAAGAACATTTGGAGAAAATGGTTCCACATAGGGAATTTTAAAGCCAGGGGTGTTGCTAAGTCTGGAAAAGATCTGGGGCTACGCTCATTTTGGGATTGTCGGGAGTGGGGGCTAGCTAGCCTTTTTGGTTGTAATCCCTGAGCTTCTATCCGGGGCTACAACCAAAAGACCCGGGGCTATAGCCCCCTCAGCTGCCCACACCCTCCTAGCAACACCTCTGTTTAAAGCACATTTGCCTAGATATAGGGATTGAAAAGTACTACTTAAACACAGCAAAACATTTCCATGAGATTTGTTAAGAGTTATGAATAACATCATGGAAGCTTTCTTTGGACTTCTGTACTTCAAAAGGAAGGAGAGACGTGGATTAATTGAATGAAATGGCCAGGTGCATAGTGAGCAGCAGAAAACCAGTGCACCCGGTGGTCCAAGTGTACGAAAAGAAGTAGTGGAGCTATGCTCCCTGCTGACCTGTATTTGAAAAACATCACAGTATTACCGCTTACACAGCGCCTCCTGCAGATACCCAGTTATATGTGCCTGTAAAGGCACGTGGATGCTCAACTCCCCCACACATTACAATCTTCAAGGCCTAAACTGTGTTAAATAGGGCAAGGGTCTGTGAAAGTGGAGAACAGGGAAACTAAACGGAAAAAACAGCCCACCCCGTTAGCGTGCTCTCAGGAAGGCAGGAGGGGTTGGTTAGGGGTCAGTCATTGTATGTGCAGTTCAGTTGAAGCTCGGTATGTCAGGCCAGTCCCTACACATCAGGCTTGTGCCTCTCCAACCCATCCACATCTGCCAAAAGCTTTCCAGAAACTTGTCATGGCCCATGCCACTAGTCAAACCCCACCCTTTCCTCTTGATTGGGATGTAACACAATCCCGATGTGGTATATGACACAAAGTTACCACACTGGGCTTTACGGGTCACAGGCCTAACACAAACTGGCGGTATATCCCCTCTTCGACCTCCAGACGCACAAGCCTGATATTTAAGATCTCTGGGAAGCCCCTCTTCCCTTCACATGAGTAGAACATTCTATACTCAGGCTTGAGCTCTTCAATGCAGCCTGGACTCAGCAAAATCTAGACTCAGTATTTGTTTTTTCAGATCTCCATTGGTACTACGGCCGGGCTAAGGCCTGAGATTCCTCTTGGATAAATGTAATGATCATACCACACCAGGCCTTCTAAGAATCGCTTTTGGTAAATTGATTTCCAATTCCCGCCCAATTTCAAGAACAGATCTGGTGGCCGCTCCTTCTTAGTCTGGTCCTCAACTGGTGGATTTCTATGCCTGTTTAGCTACTCAGACACCCTCCCTCAGGAAACCTCTCTAAATGTCCCTCTTGACTTGATACAAGTTCACTGTTCAGGTAACGGTTTGCCCTATGGTTAGGTCTCGTGGTTTACAACCTACTCCTTATTTACGGTACTGTCCCTCAGGAAACACTATGCCATCACTTCAGAGATGGTGATGCTGGCCCTAGGCCGCGGTGATGGTCCACCTATCTAAAAGGTGATAGAAGGAGAAGATAGCCTTAAACTCCAAACATTTTAAAGCGGGGAAGATATTAATTAAGAAAAACAAAGAAAATCACGCATGAACCCAATTTTGCAGAAGCAGTAGTACTTCAAATGCACAAAGTTAGGGCTGCTGAATTTAGACATGGAAATACCTAAAACACACATTATACAATAGTGTTCCCTGGCTTTTGGACATCTACCTCTTAATACAGATTGCCACCGGCTTATTGGGGAGGCATCGGCTACTTGGTGCACACTGTTTCCTCTTAGATTTACCTTACTGCTCCCAGTGTGCTTTTTTTTTGGCCTTTTCACTTTGGACCTCTGCCCCGTTATTTGGAGCCCTGTCGCTCAGACTTGCCATCAACCCGAAATATTAAAAAACCAAAAGGCGATGAGGATATTGCATCATATTTGCATATTCATTTTGTATCGCGCGTCCGCGTGGGGCTTGCTGAATGCGAGGACCCTGCAGAGCGTGATTAATAAGGGCGCATACATGCGTGTGTGTCTGGGTGTGTATGTGTGGAAGAGGTGCTCGCGGTAGGGATCAAGTGGCGGGGGCCGCATCAGGACAAGTGGGCGATTGGTTTGGGAAAGCTGAAAATCTGGCAAAGTGCCTGACCACAGAAGTAAGTTAGATGCAAATAATAGTGGCTCGGTTAATGGCTGCTCCTGGACGAAAACTATTGCAATGAGAGAAGATTGACATTTCCTATGCGTAAGCAATGGCATATGGATCCATTGGTCCAATCAGGAAGAACTCTCGGTTACAAAAGTGCTTTATAATTAACGCCCTTATTTTCATATATGCGAGTGCAACTTAGACCAGGGAATGTCTACATGTACTTCACTTGCTCAAGACCACCATTATTTTAGACCCTGGTTCTCATGCCCGGCCTGTGTGCTCTACTTCGGTCTCAAAAGGGCATTGGAGATTTTGCCTCATAGTTGGGGCCTTTGAGGCAACATTAGTTATTGTATCTTCCTCTTTATTTTCCTTATAGTCTCTTGTTGTAGCTCCATACGCTCTGGGCCTCCTTATGTGCAGCAAAGGCAAAAGTGGCCTGTAAGAATGCCATTGTATTTTCCCTTGTTCCCTTCCCTTGCCTTGAAGCGCTTTGAAACACATTGTGTATAGGCGCTATATAAATTAACTAGCATAGCATGTCATACAGTACTTCAGATACCACTGTTTTTCCAATCTGCACAGTTATGGGGTTGGCACAAGTATACAAAAAAATCTGCCTGGGTTTAAGTAGCGGTATTACCGCCACTTAAAATTGCAGTGATGGCCAGGTGTAATTACTACATGTGGTAATTCTGCCTGTCCCCAATGCATTATTATCCTGAGCCAGGCAGAGAATGGTGGTTACTGCGTCGTTTCCGCTTGGCCGTATTACCTTAGATCAAGGGTCTACAACCTTCAGCTTGCCAGATGTTTTGAACTACAACTCCCATCAGCCCTGCCCTTTATAATCCATGGTGAGTACACATGGGAGTTGTAGTCCAAAACACCTGGAGAGCCACAGTTTGCAGATCCATGCCTTAGATAATACTGCCAAACTCTTAACGAGGCCCGGTACTTTTGGAGATAGACGGCATGGGGTGCAAAGGTGCTGGGGAGGTGCAGGTGAACACCGCCTACTCACCTCTTCCTTTTACAGGGGATATGATATGTTTGTGCATGGAGCCGTCTGCTGCGGAAAGTTCACTAAGCCTGGTGGATAGCGGCATTTCCATTCCAAACACTAGTGATCTTGATGCCAGAAGGTTTAAAGTCCATATGCGCATGTCTAAGCCTCCTCTCGACCTAACTGCTCTTCAGGCTCCTGGGTTTCCCCAGCATGTTTCGGAGAGTCCAATGGATGTTCAGAGAACACGACTGATTTTTCAAATGGCCAGTGCACCTGATTAATGCACATGAGTAAGTGAAGTCAGCCAGTCTGACACCACTACAAAGAGATCAGGAGCGATTTCACCCCTGAACATTTCACAAAAATATTTGTTCAAAAAGAGCAAACGCACCGCACACATTTCAGGAGTAGCTAGATAAAAAGCCATTAGATTTAAAAATAGTTGTACGGCAGCACTTGAAATATTGCAATCGGGGCTAAAGTCGAGGGTACACGCGGGTGGACGGAGTCCACCACTTTTTTTTTCAGAGGGTGGAAACATCACCACCAGTAGATAAGAGCATTTCATTGCAGCAAGTCAATAGAAATGTGGGCCACAGAAACAATGGACTCACAGTAAGTACCCACATGAAATGGGTGCCATATGATCACTGAAGCTGGGTCTCACGCAGTGGGGCAAAGTGATATGCTAGTTCAAAAATGATCATGTATTTGTTTCAGATATTAAACTGACTTCAGTTATGACGTCCTTGCAATGGTATGTTCCAACGTATGATATTTATATCGCGCTTAATACCCAGAGGTTTCTAAGCGCGGACCCGGGATCGAACCTGTAGTGTTCCGTGTCGTCTTGTTTCCAAGGTGGGCACGTTGTTACCCCTGGGCTATCCTTTCGTGGGCTCCGGATATGTACCTTCTCACTTCATAACTGGTGCAGAATTCTTACAGGACGGCTGCAGAAAGAAATAGCGTTCTGCTGTTGCTAAAGAGAAAGCATCTGTTCAATGGGAGCGTTTCTGTTTATTTCTCTGCATAATCTGCACGTTGGTTACGTGTTCGCACGTCACTCGGTTTGTCCTGCTGTGCACGGGAAGGCCGGACTGTACTGGAAAAGGAGGTTCTTATAGGAGAGGCCCTCACTGCACTTATCTGAATGTAAAGCCCTGTACTGTTTACCACAATCCATTCACTGCACTAATTGCCATCATTAGTAAACTAGACAGGGTTTGGCATCCACCAGTTTTCAAGGGCACGGAACCCACGTTTTGAAGGCAAAGCAGCCAGTTAATTCTAGTTGGCAAAGACCTTATTTGTAGTGAAAACACAGTACGTTTCTAAAGCAAAGCTAAAAAGGCAGGGCTCTGCTTAAAGTAGGCGCCGTGTCCCTGCTGGGCACAAGGGGATGTGTGTAGATGGGTCCAACCTGTGGAAACGATGTTTTTTTCAAAGCTCTGCAGTAAATTATACAATGGAACAATTCTGCAGGAAAACCTGAAAATGTACACAAGGGACAATCATAAAAACAGTAATATTCCTTAATAAATTACCACAGCAAAGGAAACCAATTATATTAAACTGCACGCAAAGTTTTAATTCTGCTTCTATATATTTCACCATTTGGAAAGTCTTACATTTGGAAACCTGTAGGGTCCCTGAGGCAACATCTCTCTGTACCCAACGTGCGAGTCCTGATGAGGGGGTTTTAATCAGATTATATAATAAAGCCGGGAGGATGGCTCAGGGGAAACACGCTCACCTTGAAGCATGACGATGCAAGCAACAGAGGTTCGATCCCTGGGTCCGCACTTAGAAACCTCTGGGTATTAAGGGCGTTATAAAGAAACTATTTTAATCTCCCTCACACACATCCCTGGTCCCTCACATGTTTGCGATTTTTAGCGAGATCCCCCCCCCCGCCCAAAATAAATAACTCGCAGGGTGGTTACTACGAACAGACAGGGGAGATCTCGAATCCTTACTTCACAAAAAAAGCCCTCAGCTAGGTGTGACTGGCTTGGGACGCTTTGACTGCAAACTTGAAAACATTTGGTGTAAAGTCTTAATGGAGCCTATTTGTAACCCTGTCGCGCAAAGTGAAATGACTGGGAACATAACCTAGCCAGCAGTAGTTTTACTCATTCTTCCTTGAGGTTCCTTTGGGTTCCCCTTCAAAAAAACCATAGCGTTGCCTTGTAAGTCAATAACAGTACTGTTCATAGGTATAACAGAAAGGGGGCCTTCTCCTGTAACCACGGCCCCTCTTCTGCAATTCACTGTCAACATTTAAAAAAGAAGCAAGGGGGATGCTGGAGACTCTAAACACATTGGCCTCATCACGACTTGGGCGGTAACGGTAACGCTATTAGTGCGGGCGGTATTAGCCCTACCGCCGAACCCCCCGGCGCTAATAGCGCCGGATCACGAGTTCGGCGGTAATGTCAATCCCCATTCCCCATTGAGCCCATTCGGGAATGCCCCTTTCCCCATTGGGCTCAATGGGGAAATTTCTCGCTAATACCGTCGGCGGATTTCCCGCCGGCGGTAATAGCGCGAATTTTCGGCGGATTTCCCCCCAGCTCAGAGCTGGGGAGAAATCCGCCGTAGTCCTGCTTTGGCGGACCCTTAAATCCGGCGGTAATAGCGCTACCGCCGGATTTAAGGGTTACCGCCAAAGTCGTGATGAGGCCCATATTGAAAAGGTTCATATTCTCTTGCAGGAAAAAACAGAAGGGGGAGTTTCCTAGGACGTTACTAGAGGTAGCTCTCCTTACATTCAAACAAACAGCAGGTTTCCTTCACTGTACTGTGCTATATGCTGGGGCTCATTTGCTCTTCACTCCTTGGGTAATGTGCATCTGTGCACCCCCCAACTGCCCCCATCCTCACAGGCCCATGTGCTGACTATTTCCCAGGCTCAGTTAGAATTAAGCAGAGTGAAGACATGGTCTCAACACTCTGACAAGAGATCCAAGTATGGAATAAGCTAACACAGACAAAGTACATATCCAACAGCTGTAGCCAAACTCATCAAAATGATTTTAGTCAATAATGGGCCTCATTATGACTCTGCTGGTCCGGAAATAACATAACAGTAATTACATTTACCTGCACATTTCCGGGCAGGCAGAGTACATGCTTGCTGGTGGGGTGGCCTGATTTACCTCCAGCCAAGAGCTGGAGGTAAACAAGGCACCCCACTGGCAAAAAAAGGTCAATATTACCGGCAGTAATACTGACAATTCCCCACATGGAGTCCTATGGACTCCTTGAAATGGGGATTTACCTACTGTTGTTGGCACCTGTAACATGCCAGTAATTCTGCATATTAGGTGCCAGTAATGGTAGGTCCGTTTACCATTATCCCACCAGAATTACCGGCGGGATATCAGCATGCTCATGAAGGCCAATGTCTAATGGATACTAACAATTTAGCAATTCTTAGTTCGTCTGTTTAATGGAATCTTGATAACTACTGATTTTGTATATAATTCATTCATTTGTTTTGTACTTACATTTTTATTTCTAATTTGTGAAAGGTTTTGTTAGACCAGACCCAAATACATGAATAGAATGATGCTCTCTGCGCCAGTTTACTTATAAAAGTTTATTCACTGGTTGGTAAATGCTTAGCCAGTTTACTTGTAAAATAATTAGTCACTGGTTTAATAGCAATTAGTTTTGATAAGTGTCCAGTATGTGACGCGTGTTTCGGCCAGTGGCCTTCCTCAGAACTGGACAAGTCATAAATGTTTAATCTCCCTTCTGGGTTTTGCAACTGTCACTTTTCTTAAATAATAGAATCTTTGTACTGGTGTTCAATCACCTTGCCTGGTCTTTGGAGTTCTGTTCTCCCTGCTGCGTTCTGTAAACTGTTTAAGTGGACACTTCTCAGAACTAATTGGTAGTAAACCAGTGACTAAATCCTTTACAAGTAAACTGGCTAAGCATTTACCAAACAGTGAATAGACAGATGGGCCCAAATCCTCTTGGGAAATGAAAAAATAATGATCTACACAATCGTGAAATTTTGGAACATCATGGACACTTCTGAAATTTGAAATAAAAGGAAGCCAAGAAACACCCACCAGCCTTCTCCTCGGGTGGAGGTAGACATTCCCTTCTAATAAACATGGACGTAGCTTGACTGGAAATGCAGTTTTAAATGCAAATGTAATAACGACAATGAAAGATGAAAGGTTTGTCCATCAAACCATATCATATTAATTAAAAATAAATAAATAAACTTTTATAAGTAAACTGGCCCAGAGAGCGTGGTGGCATCATTCTATTCATTTTACAAAACGAGAGAAAAGTGGGTTAACTCTCTTGTCTACACGCACTGCGACAGGCCATTTCTAATTACTCTACAACATTTGCTAAGTAGTCGGATATTGTCGCATCAAGATACTTTCTACCTTTCCCACAATCATTTTTCAGAACTCAAATGCATTTTAAGAAGTCCACATCTAAACTCCAAAAATCAAACATAGAAAAATTAAGTGAAAATGCAAAATTACGTAGGACAAACAAAATCTTTAAAAAGAGAACTTATTCAGGCCCAGAATAGGAACGACATTCATGAACAACACACACCTGCATAACAAAATTGAGTGCAAGAAATAGACAATGCAAAGCACATTCAGTGGGAATTAAGAAACCATGACACACATTCTGGAACATTTCCCAAAATTCCAGAGGAATGCTAACCAGAGTGAAACATTTCCCAATGAAATTGGGGTCCTTTCAACCTCAATCCTACCCATCATCCTATCTCGGAGACCTTGCCTACCTAAGAGACAAATGTATGGGCATTTCAGTGTGGCTTCTCATGTAGGTAACCACTAACTGTAACCTTCTGACAGAAAACAAGCCTGAAGACATTTATATCCCAAAAATAAAATCCATTTCAGTGCAGGAGGTGAGGAAATGGAGTCTGTCAGGACTGGACAGGAGAAGGGGGATAACATTCAAGAGTAGAGGTAGAAGAAATAGAAGCACGAAAGAAAGAAGCATTATTTTCAAGCAGGAAAGTGGACGGTTGCAGCACGGCCCACAGTGGATGAAAGGGGGAGCAGTCAAGAATCTAGAACTAGACAAGTTTGCTCTACGACCGACGTTGGGGTGGGGGGAGGTGGGGTTTAGTTGTTGTTGCTTTCCCTTTCTGTTGCTTTGTTTACATGCTGACATCAATAAAAAGAAGTTAAAAAAAAGTGATCTCCAAGGCAGACACGATTGGCAATACTGCTCTTTGGTCTTTGTAGATCTTCAGACATCCTTCGATGCTGAACTGAGAAAGGAGTTACGAATTAGCCTCCATGATTTGGGAGTACTGACGAAGTTGATTGCAGCAATAACTAATCTGAACAGCGACAACTACGCCTTAGTGAGATATAGAATAGGAGGCAAATGTACCCCAACCTTTCCAGTCACAGGGGGTGTTATAGACAAGGCTATCCACCGGCTCCACTTCTCTTCTGTTTATATATTAACAAATAAGCCAACATCCTTAAAGGATTAGACATTTAGACATGGATACACCATGTCTCGGAGGGGAGCGAGTTGGTATCTTGCTTTTTGCAGCTGACGCAGTCCTAATCAGTAAAACACCAAAAGGCCTCCGGAAAGCCATACTAAATCTTGACACCCATTGTAACAGGATGGGATTCGAAATACATATCTCCAAAAACAAGAATTTTATGTATTTTGTATTTGTATTTTATTTGTAATTTATATAGTGCTTTAGACCAAAGGTCCAAAAGGAAGCCCAAGACATCAATATTCAACTAAGAGAGAAGAGGCTAGTCGATCATTATGATTACCTTGGGGTGTGAAAGGCCTATGGAACAAGCACATTCCAAAAGTGAGACAATCCTTTCAAGATATGGAGGGGTAATTAATACGTTCTCCAAACGACACAGAGGTGACGCTTTGGAAATGTATCGTGCCAAAGCTCAATCTCCTGCAGTTTTTGAGGCAGAGGTATGGGGTCATAGTAGCATTCATTCTTTGGAAAGAAAACTTAAATTGTTGAAAACATTGTTAAATCTCCCGATTAGCATGCCCAGCTTCCCCTCCGCCTCAAACTCAGTTAACGGAGTAGCACACGATGCTAAGCTTCGGCCATTGCTCTTCTGGCATAAGGTATGGAGAGAGATTGTTTAAGACCATTCAGGAAAGCTTGTCATGAGATACTGAAACAATCTGTTTGTTTGAACCTCCCTTTGGGTTTAAGTACATTGACAATTTAACTCTACATTTTTATAGAGATATTCTTTGGGAATGTGCATATACCAGCGAAAGTGTGGATGGCCATCAAGAAAGCCTACGAGGAATGATCTATAGCATGCCAATTAGCAGCAGTGTCTAATTCGGGATTTATTAGTAGGTATCTTGATGGGAAAGCACCACTGGGTGAATAATTGTACCTAGCAATAATAGAGGATGGTGAAACAAGATTAATCTATGTTACATTTTGCCTAGGAAGGCTTTGTGAGCAGATGGAAAAGTGATGGGGAGAATGCTGAAGAAAATAGTTTGCATTTCCTCTTCTGTCCTTTTTTTTAGTTCACTAAAGACCAAAGGTTTAGATCTAATAACATTAGAACAATTGAATAAGTGCAGAAGTATTGTTATCAATCTAACTCTGAAGTATCATGATGTAGGGATCGAAATTAAGATTGTATAAGCCGGAGCTAAAAGCAGCTCCTTGGTATTTTACATTAACCAGTGAGCAGGAGCTACCACTGGGTAACTAGGAGCCAATACATAGCATTCCACATATTTAACCTTGACATAACATTCACATTTAACATGTTGTCCTTCATTTATGACCCCCTTAATGCTTTATATGTCATATATATGTGTCCTGATGCTTATTTAGAGATTGTCTCAAATGCACATAGTTATGGTCACATAGGTATTTTTGTCCGCCGGGGGAGACAAAGGTAGCTCCTGGTAGCTGTTGCTGTCAAAATAACCAGGCTCTTCTGGGCTAGGAGCAGGAGCTAAATCGCTCCGATCGCCCCTCAATTTCGCAACCTGTGGGGTATGACACAATTCCTAAGGAAAGCTGGGAGATTAAGGAGGACAATCCAAAAGACCTGGATTGGCTCTCTTAGTATTCTCCATGCAGATGAGAGCAGACATTTTATGATGATTATACCACGTGATGTTAAGGTATTGTTCTACATTTGAATGCACAGTGGAATCATTTTTTTACTCAAATCTGTTGACTGACTGACAGACACGATTCAAATAATAAGGGAAGACGAATGTTTTGTGCAAGAGAATATGACTTCTGCTCAAGAAGTTATTTCAGTAAAAACTCTTGGAAAGGATTGGAATCACAGGCCTGCGACACAGAGGATGATTTGTGTGACACATACTCCTCTAAACAACTAAAGGCTATTTCACAGCCCAACAACTCCCTGCCACAAAATTGTTCTCTATTCCACAGATGACGACCTGCATTTATATCAAAACTTCATGATTACTTTAGGGGCACAAAACAAAAGGAATGATGATGATATATGCGTGTTGGGGTTTTCGCATGAGTACAGCTCATTTTTCAGGAATCAAAAGGTGCGTAAT
Organism: Ambystoma mexicanum; assembly: GCF_040938575.1. Taxonomy (NCBI): domain Eukaryota; kingdom Metazoa; phylum Chordata; class Amphibia; order Caudata; family Ambystomatidae; genus Ambystoma; species Ambystoma mexicanum. The sequence goes on from NC_090932.1 coordinate 1,268,718,085, forward strand.
TACATTACCCAGAGAGAGTAAAGTGACGACACCAGAAAACAATCAGAGCACAGATATTCTCATGAATCCTTGAAGGCAGCCTACGATCTTGTATGTAGCCTTGAGAAAATAACCAAGACTATGCACAATCGTTGAAGCACACATTTTTTCGTAATCCTCAAAGAGGACCCATTGCAGGCAGTAGAGAATTTGCAAGGGCTCATTACTTCCGCTTTTCAGAGTATAATATGAGCCACCTAGCCAGAGAGTTTCATGACAAAAGATCACTGGAGTGAATCATAAATAACACTGTGTTGGTACAAGAAGTGCAAAGGACAACAGGACCCAAAACCAACCTAACAACAAAGAAACACACGTAAAGAATTCTACATAAAATGCACAGGCAACTCCTTGAAAAACAGACCTGGAAATAAAAGCCAGGAAAGACAAAATGTCCTCTGGGGTTGTCAAAAGCCCAGAGATTGGGGAAAAACCCTCCACTTAGTAAACAGATTACTGTATATATAAATTAACCAAAGAAACAACAGTAGTACTTCTGTTTATGTGAATCCCAGTAATATGGCCCAGTACCGTGGTACATATGTGTAGGTCAGGACCAAAGAAGATACAATAATCCTATTAATTCTGATCAAAGACAAGCTCAAAGCTTTAGCCAGGGCCAAGGGTTCAAACAATACTCTCCACTTCCCGTGTGATTTACAGGAGTCCAAACACACTTCCTGAAAACCAAGATGACCAGAGCAGCTTTAACTAGTCACAGAAGTCAAAAGTCTGCCAATTCCACTCCAAGTGTTCCCCTGCAAAGAGTCCTGAAACAAAACTAAGTACCCCTCAAGGGACTATGTAACCACAGACAAGGTGTTCACCTTGGAGAGAAGAGCGAGGCAAAGGTCTAAGAGTCTTTAAAAAATGAAACTTCAAAGTAGCAATTCCAGGGTGAGGATAGCGAGATAGGGCTCTCGGAATTATTCCTCGTCCGGGAATGTTCCCCAGTGAAGAATGTGCCCTTTCAAAAACAAAAATGAAAATGAAATCCGTAGTGAACAGTGTACACCCATTTTAGAAGAGACCTTTGCCAAGATGCTTCAACAGTAGTAGAAACCATTCTCTTCCCTGCTAGGAAAAACTCAGGTGAAACGAAGATTACTTTTAATTTGGGGTCAAACCAAACAGCAGAGTTTGACAAAAGAGAAGTAAATTATCCCCTAACGATATCTATATAAACAGGAAATGGGGTTTCATTCCGAGTTTGGAGGTAAGTAACGTCCCTTACCGGCATGGCGCAAATAGCGTGTCCGTGCTGGCACCAGTCCGCTAATAGAGGACCATTACGACTTTGCGGGCACAAGCTTTACGCCATGCCGGTAAGGTATCTAGCGCCATGCCGCAAAAGTCTCCCAAAAAGCCTTACCGGCATCAAGCGTAGCGCAGATAACACTACCGGCATTGTCCAATGTGTCATTCGCGGTGACCGTAAATAGCCGTCACCGCTATTTACGGTCACCGCTAATAAGCAGAACCGGAAGTAGTGTCATCGCACAGGAACGGGAAGGAGCACGGCGGCCATCTTTTAAAACACAATCCATTGCCATCGTCAGCACACAGGACCCCTGGGACTCTGCTGATCGTCAGAAAACGTCCTCCTACAAGTCCAGGATGCCTAAGCCCCTGAAGAAGGGAGCTGCCCGCGTGAGAAAGGAACGATTTAATGAGGACGAGCTCCAGATGCTCATGGATACATTAAACGAGCATGCAGGCACAGTCTTCTCTAGCAACATGAGGGGAGAGGCAGTGCTACGGAAAAAAGAGATCTGGGCACTTGTTGCCCAGAAGGTTAGTGCTGTGGGCAACACACCACGCACAGTGAAAGACTGCCTTAAGCGATGGGACGACCTGCGCCTAAGGGTGCGCAACATACTCTCGGTCAATCGCAGCCAGGCTATGGGAACAGAAGGAGGTCCTAGTTCCCCTCTAAAGCTCACCCCGTGGGAGGACATATGCACAAGCATGATTGGGATGGAATCCATCGAAGGTGTAGGCGAGATGGAGTGTGGCTCCACAATATCGGGAGATGGCGGTGAGTGTCCAAAGTAAACACTGCTAGGCCAAATCTGATGAGTCAACCCCAATGTCAGTCCGAAGAGTCACGCCATGGTCGCCCACACACACACACACACACACACACACACTGCCCATAAAGTAGGGCGAAGCATCATAGACACATGCTGATGCAAGGTAATCTCGTACATGACACATACCGCACAAAGTAGGAAATTCCACAAGGCACACACGTGCATGAGCAAAATAGTATGCATGTCAGACAGCACTGTTCCTGGCCAACATGAGTGACGCCGACATATGCCTGCATTTACCACCCATGTATCAAATGACGTTCCCTTCCAAACACAAATGTTTATTACCCCCAATTGTGTGGATGAGCAATTGTTCCAATGTATGTATGATGCCTATCAAAACATCACTCATGCCGCCCCTCTCTTCCACCCCCACAGGCAGTGACCATGACAGCGATGGGTAGGACGCTACCCCTGCACAGGCCAGGTCCCAGGAGGACAGCAACTGGCCGTCAATCTCCAGGGTACAAGTCAGGGGACGATGTGTACCAGCATCCAAGCCACTGCAGGTACACATTGCACCTGTGCCACCAAGGCCCGTGGAGAGCACAGCACCACCACCACTCCACCCACTGGTCAGCCTGGAGACACATGTGAGACACCTCATTCAGAGGAGTCGAGTTTGGCTGGGGAAGTGGCAGCCTCGGCACCCCTGACTGTGGATGACACCCAGGAGGACATCTGGGGCACCATGGAGGATGATCTAATGGATGTGGTCCATAACCCAACCCAACTTGCATCCCCTCCCACCCCAAGTATCATCGTTCAATACCGGGAACGCCACCACCTCAGAGCAGTCCGTCCATGACCACATCGAGGGACATCTCAGTCCAGTTTTCAGTGTTGGGGAGGCTGTGCAGGCTGGGCATGACAGCCAGGTGCCCAACACATCCACAGGTGCACCTGCAGGGCCGCAGCGGGCTGACCTGCTCACTGCACTCGTTCGTGAGTTTGTACAGGACAACCCTCAGGCCAGAGAGGAGTGGCGTACGGAGTTGGCTGCACTAGGCCGGTCCATTACGGACAACACTGCCTCCATGGTGAGATCCTTCTCGGACAACACCAGCCGCCTCTGCGAGGTGGTCTCGGCCCTCCGGCCGGTGTTAGGGCGCATCGTGGATGCCATGGAGGCAGGGCATCCCGCCACACAACCTCAGCAGGCAACCACACCATCGTCCTGCAGTTCAACACAAACGAGCCTGCTCCGCAGGTCGGCCCGTACACAGTGCCGAACGGACATGCCGTCCCCTGGGCCAGGGAGTGCCGAGTGATTGTTATGGCAGCCTCATGTAGGCTTCAGGGACCCAATGGGACTTGTGTGGGGGAGTTGTGGGGGGAGGGGGAAGGGGGAAGGGTGGTTGAGGGTTTTGTCACTTAAGTTTACTTTGTTACATTTAATACACTGGTTGTTTAAAAAAAAATACCAGAGTGGACATTCACCTATGCGCATGTGTCAATTAATCAGTTACAGTGCATGGTGTAGATGTACCCCCACACCCAGTGCCCTCTGTCCAACCATCATGTCACCCTCTGCTGCCATGTGTGTCACAAATATTGTGCAATCATGGACTTGCACACAGTACGGGCCTCCTGTGAATCGCCAATGCGATGATGTCCAGCCACGTCCTCTTCCTCCCCTTCATCATCACCAGGTGCTAGCAGTTTAATGTCAGGGGCACATTCCGGCAGATGCACATATCGTGCCGCTCAACACATGCCATGTTGATCTTGGCCACCTTCTCATGCCTTTAGCGGAGTGCCCCACCCGACTGGCTGAGGCAGTGAAATTGTGCCTTCAACAGGCCAAAGGTATGCTCGATGTCCACAAGGGTACAGGAATGGGTACAATTGTAGTCCTCGCCGTGCCTGTTCTGTGGGTTACGGACAGGGGTGAGGAGCCACGGCTTCAAGGGATAGCCACTATCACCTGCATGCGAGGCAATTATTGGTAAATGTCATGAGAATAATGATGGACAGCTGTACTAGTCACACATGCCGGCAGATTATCGTTGGTCACATGCACATGTCCCTGGTTGTATGCAAGCAATTTTCTGGCCCTCAATGTGTCCTGTGCCATGGAATGATGGTGTGGGTAGCATCTTCAAAATGATACACAGTGTGCTCTGTTGTATTGTAGCTCATGCATTGTGTGCGCATATTGCTGTGTTTGTGTGACTTTGCTGATTTGTAGTGTTGTGTAGGATTTTCTGATGGTGAGCGTTGGCAGTAGCCTCTGCAATTTATGGCATTCTGCGCAGCTTTTTCAAATGGTGACATGCAGCATTCCTGTGGTTGATGCAGGATGATGTGCACCACAATGTATGATCTTGCTTGCGTCACCTTCCATCTCCACCTGTTTGTGTTGGTATAGTTTGTGATTGTGTTAAACCACCTCCATGGCATGGAGGCCACCCTTTGTTTCTAGTATCTCCTGGGGAGTCCGTGGTAGAGATATGTATTCCATTGTGTGCTTGAGGTGGAGCACCGACAGTACCTTCAGTTGAGGGGGGAGGGGTGTGGCGGTGCATATTTAAATGAGACTGACAGTCGTATATCATGCCCACAATGGTATTGATGGTGTCACGGTCCAGACGGTACGGGGTGTGGTTGTGCTGCGGGGTTGGGTTGGAGGGACTGTCTATGATGTTTGGGATTGGGGGCTGCATGCATGGTTAAGCTGGCTGCACTGGTGGGGCATGCAGGGCTTGTCTCACCCTCCTTCTCCTGCTGCATCTCCTCTGTGGTGCCTGCTGTTGGCATTGGTGTTGTTGCTGGTGTTGCAATGCATGCATGTCCTCCAGCTGAAGTGTTGATGATGCTGTTGTATTGATCTTGATGTGGTAAGGGGTGTGGTGTGTGGGTGTGCTCATTTTGTAGTGGGGCAAACTCCATTGCCTCCACCTGTGCTGATTGTGTGCACCTGTGGCATTTTGGATCACTGCACATGGCATTTAACGGTAGGTCTGTGATGCCGGTATTTACGGCATGCCGGTAGGCACTTAACGCCTTCATGAAGCCGTAATTTGCATGTCCGCTTACCTTGTGATCTATTCCACTTTACGGCATGCCGCTATTGCCGGCATGGTGGGTCGCGTGCCCGCGCCCAGACCGCTATTTACGGCATCGTACTTTACGATGCCGTTAATAGCGGTCGGGAAGGTCAGAATAGCCTGTAGCGGTATTCGATGCCGGTATTCCTTTACCGGCATCGTTCTTCCCTTAGCACAAACCTCGGAATGACCCCCATTGTCAACTGTTCACTTTTGAAAATGGGCAAAGCTGGATACTGAAAGGAGCAAAAATAGCAGTCGGGGGAAATAGCAGTCCTAACTCAGCTGGTGAAAGAAGAAACACTTTAAGGAAAAAAGGAGGCACCAGGGAATGCCTTCTTCAGAATTTTGATTGTATTTTAAAGACACGAATTGTGCCAAACCAAATTGAATCTGTCTATACAAATGGCTCTCTCACAATACCCACAACCCAGCTCCCAGGTTTGCTTCTAGAAACTCCCATGGGCAAATTAATTTAAAAGGAACACAAAAAATACTCCAGAAGAATTAGAAAATACTACAAAAGAGAACATTATTAAGATACAAAATGGAACATGGATACTGAGAAAATCAAGAGAAAAACACTTGTAGGAAATACGAAAATATACACATTGTCAATATATGATATGATTTGTATCGCACTCATACACAAGTGTTTCAGAGCGCCACGAGGCAGGGGAGGGAAAAAAGGGAGAACAAAAACAACAATCTTACTAGGCCCAGTGACATTGAGAATGTGCAAGTGCAGGGCAGAGGGAAGGGGGAAGTGCAGGGGGAGGGTGAAGTGGAAAGTGCTGAGCAAAGGATAAAAAACAACAAGTGGTAGTGCAGCCAGCAAGTGGCAAGTGCTAGGTTTAAGGCACAGACAAGGTTTGTCTGGATAGTGCAGAACAAAGGGGGGACTGTAGAGTTACAGATACAGACCCAAGTGCAAGGGATGCCAGGAGGCAGTGTGGGTGAATGGCAGGGTGGGCAAGTACCTGGGCCCGAAATCAGGGGGTAACCAGGAGCAAGATGCCAAGCAGAAAAGATCAGCAGGGGAGAGGAGGAGAGAAGGCAGAAGCAAAGAGGAAGGTCTTGAGGTACTTCCGGAACCAGAGATGGTTCTCCTCAAGTTTCAGAGTGGCAGTGAGGCTGTTCCAGAGGGAGGCACCAGCCTAAAACAGAGATCTGCCCACAGCTCGTTTCTTTGAGAAACGACTGACCCTGAGGCAGTTGGAGGTGGAGGAGTGAAGAGCTCAAGAAGGAAGGTATTTATGGAGCGAGAGTTGAAAGTATTTTGGACCCAGGCCCCAGATAGCCTTGTGGACAATGCAAAGGGTCTTGAATTTAATCCTTGCAGCCACTGGGAGCCAATGAAGAGATTTCAGGGCTGGAGAGATACGATCCCAGGGCTTGAGGCCAAGGACAAGTCTCGCAGTCCTGTTCTGGATGAGTTTCAAAGGGCGGAGAGTAGAAGCAGGTAGATTTAGAAAGAGGCTGCTGCAGTAGTCACACCTAGAGAGAACCAGGGCTCGAGAGACTGAGCATCTGGGGGAAGGAGAGGAAAGACAGAATACCTCTGTGGAGGTACAGTTGGAAGTTTGACTTTTTAGAGGCATCAGAGATGTGGGCAGAAAAGGAAAGCGTGGAGACGAAGATGACCCCGAGGTTCTTAGCCTCACAGGTGGGGTTAAGGGAAGGGCCAAGGGAGACCAACCAGAGAGTGACAGGAAAGGCGGGTGAAGGTGTGCCAATGAGGAGAATCTCTGTCTTGCTGGCATTAAGGCAGAGATTGTTGGCGGCACACCACATCTGAATACCAGACAGACAATCCGAGATGTAGAAGAGGTGGCAGAGGAAAACCTGAAAATGAGTTGAGTGTCATCCACATAACACTGAAAGTTGGAGCAGAGAGCGGCAATGCGATGGGCGAGAGTTGGCAGGTGTTGGTGGAAAAGCCAGGGTGAGAGGTTAGACCCCCTGGGGAACAGCGCAGGTAGAGAGAGAGATAGAGGAAAGGAAGGACCCAAGTTGGACCTGGGAGAGTTGATCAGAGAGGAAAGAGGTCAGCCAGGGTAGAGCCTGGTCGGTGATACCCATGTTGTCACAGAGACGGTTGAGCAGGATGGTATGGTGGACCACATTGAAGGCAGAAGAGAGATCGAGTAGGATGAGGACAGAAGGAATGTCAGAATCAAAGTTGGAGAGCAGGTCCTCACGGATGTTCAGGATAGCAGTTACCGTGCTTCTGGCAGCTCTAAAGCCCGACTGATGGTCATTGAGACAACCAACAGAATCGGTGTGAAGGTTAAGCTGTGAGATGGCCAGCTTTTTCAGGAGTTTGCCCAGGAATGGAGTGATGGAGATCGGGCGATAGTTAGCTGGGTAGGAAGGGTCAGCTTTGGGTTTCTTGAGAAGAGGGTGCACAAGGGAGTGCTACAGAGGGGTGGGGAAGGCCTCTGGGGTGAAGGAGAGGTTGCAGAAATCGGCCAGGGCAGGAGCAAGGGTGTCAATGTGGTCCTTGATGGTTTTGGAAGAACAGGGAAGAACCTGTTTTGACAAGACGTTCGTAGATCGGACTTGTCTAGAAACCTCATCAGGGGAGAAAAGAGGAAAGGAAGAGAAAGAGGGGGGGCCGGCTGCAGGAGGACCAAAGTTAGCAGAAGGAGAAGGGGGAGAGGGAGGGGAGGAGGGTAACAAGAGGGTGGACAGGATGTTCTGGGTTTTAGAGATGAAGTGAGAGGGAAGGGATGTGTGTTGTGGCGGGTCCCTGGCCAAGAATGACTCTGACCTCAGTGTAGGAGCATGTAACATCTTTACAGTGTTCAGGCTCCAGGCACAGGGTACAAGGCACATCAGGTAAGTAAATAGGGACAGGAACATCCGCCGGCATCCTCTCTCACGATAGGTAGAGACTGCAGCAGGGTTGCCCAGCTCCTTGCAGATTTTGAAGAGTTTGGCCGAGTTGTTAGATGCCGCAGAGACACAGCCTTGGATGTGGGCTCTTTTCTTAGAATGGACAAGGAGCCGGTATTGCCTTTGGAGCAGGTGACAAGCCAGTTTGTCAGAGGATGAACAAGAAGCCCTCCATTTCCTCTCAGCCACCCTGCATGGTAGCTAGGTCAGAGGTGTACCAAGAATTGCTCTTGGCTTTAGGCTTCAAGCCGATCTTCATGAAAGGGGCAAGAACATCAAGATTATCAGAGATAGAAGAGTAAAGCAAGGAAAGGGTTGTGTCAGGATGTGAGTCAGCCAGAGACGGAGGGCGGGGGGGGAAGAGAAGGTGGTGGCAAAAGCCTCAACTGACACACGCTTCATGGGCCAAATGTCCAAGAAGGTAGGTGGTAGTGTTGAGGTTGGCTTGGCCTGGGGGAAAGAGAGGGAGAGATGGGAGGAAAGGAGGGAGTGATCGCTCCAGGAGAGAGGAGTGGTCAGAGGAATGGAGAGGGTGAGGTCGGAGGAGATCAAAACATCAAGCGTGTGCCAGAGGGGAGAATCGCAGAGGTCACGAAAGAGTACAGAGGAGGAACAGGGAGCATCCAGATGGATAATGAGGTCACCAAGAAGGAGGAGTTGAGTGGTTGAGGACAGGAGGGAGGAGGAGAGGTCCGCCCACTCAGCGAGGAAGGAGATCTGACCAGGTGGCCGATAGATAGTAGCTGTAAAGACTGGTAGGGGGTGTCTGTACTTCTGCTCTCTATATGGTACAGAGGACCCCAGCCAAGATTCTCTATAAGGTAGCAATGGACGAGCAATCAAGGCCTAGCTTCTCAGGAGGTGATGCAGGCTGGTTCTTAAGTACAGTGTAGTCCCCGAACCCCACAAAGGAATGTCCACACACTGTATTACTGAAAACACAGTCTTTATATAATTAATATTCAAAGGTATGTACACGATCACAATAACGCACTTTGTACTCGGAAATCAACAATGATAAATATATACAATTCTCAAGTGGTACCACTAATGTTATCGAATCTCATTAAAGTGCATCAACTGTATGGTTAAAATGTCACACAGATCAATAACGAGGACACCAGCAATAGAGATAGGAAGGAACGCAACATGGGTGAAACAATAGGCAGAATGCTGTCCCCGTTACCTAGACACAGTTCTGTGTGGAGATCCCCCCCCAACCTGGGCAACCTGTAAAATAAAGATATATAGCACAAGCCCAGTCTATATATTGTTCAATAGTCTTATTTCCTCCTATTAAGGTTTTACCCCCCCCAATGTACCTGGTGGAGTAGAGTTCTCCGAAGATACGTCGACCGATCCTTCTTGAGTGACTCCCTTTACAGCAGGAGCCACGGATCGTCGAGAGGCGTCGAGGAACTCGGCGTTCGGTGTCGGGTAATCGACGGCCCTTCTTGAGTGCCCTCCCTTTAAGGCAGGAGTCACGGGTCGTCAGACGTCCGACGGCGAACAGGTTGAACTACAGCAGTGAAGTGGCAGCTTCGTTCCTAGTGGTGCTCGTCGACGACGGAGCGTTGGCGTCCTGCAAGGAAGAGGCGTGCGGGGCACCTCGGTGACGATAGTTCTGGACCGCAAAGAGATGATGAAGAACTGTGGCCCAGCAAGGGCGTCGAGTCGTCGGCGTCTCCGAGGTCTTTAGGTGGCGGGAAAACGAACCGACGGATGCTCCTCGGCGCGTCAACGGTTGGAACTTCTCCAGCGGGATAAAGCAGGCGACGATGCAGACGAGAGCGTCCGATGATCAAAATGAAGTTCTTAGGCAAACGGGAGCACGGCAGCTCCGGTCGGCGATGGCGGTCGTCGACAGTGGCGGACAAGAGACCGGGTGCTTCTCGTTGAGATTCCGCGGCAGTCCCCGTCTCGGGTCGGCAGCCTGTCGAAGGTCTGTCTACCAGGGAGCTTTGGCAAAGATCAGCTGGTGCACGATGGTCCCTCGTAGCTCAGGAAGAGGGCGCCTTACCAGGTCCTCTCTGGATCAGTCCTTGGAGACACAGCAGCTTTCAGATTGTGAAGGAGAGCAACAGCAATTCTTCTCGTCCAGCAGGGCTTCAAGGTCAAGCTTCAGTTACTCCAGTTACTCATCGTAGTGGACCTCAGCTTCTAAACACAATTCCTAGCAGTGAGAGGTCCCCAGATATACTGTTGATCTCCCATTCATTCCGCTGGGTCACACTCAAGCATCCAATCACGACTAAGGGCATTCATGCAGGCAGGCAATCAGGCATACGAGGTATTCAGGCCATCCACTTCTCTCCAGACACTCACAACAAGTTATGTGTATTGGGACAAGTACTGAGCCATTCAACACTCCAAGCTGCATTCATACCGGTTTCGGGCAGGGCTGTCTCAGTCATTGTGTCAACCACCAGATACTAGATCATCCACAACACAGAATGCATATTCGTCACACACACTATTCACCCAGGTCCCACCCACAGGAGGTACCCACAACATACATCACTGGGAAGGCTCCAGCTAGTCTGGCCGGGCCTTCACAACAACACCATATATGGCACTTCCATCCAACAGCCAGTCAGGGGGAAGGGACAGAGTCAGGGCTTCCCAGGACTTTGGGAAAACAAGGTAATAGGTAATAGAAAGCAAGAGGCCACAGGGGCCATCTTGTTTTCCATCAGGAATCAACTGATCCCAATGGCAGGGCCGGGGTATCCCCAAAATGGGGGATACTCCGCGCACCTGTCAAATTCAGCATGGAGCTGCCACCAGCCCATACCCTGCTCTGCGGGCCACCCACAGATGCGCAAAAACATACACTAGGGGCACAGGGTTGTACCCCCACCCATGGGTGCCATAAGGGTATCCCACGGGTCCGTTCACCAAACCAAAAGAGAGAGCTGCACCGCCAGGAGTCACACATGAACTCCTGCGCGGAAAACACGACAGAACACACGATAAAAAGCAGTAAAGGACAAGGATACGGAGGCCCTGTCCCTCCGATGCATTTCCAGCATCACAGTAGCCATGGTAAGAGAGTAGCCAGGTGAGAGAGAAAGCCTGCAGACAAGGCATTCGAAAGAGGAATAGGTCTGCATGGGAATGATCGAGGCAGAAATCCACTCAGGGAAGATCAGGGCTACACCCCCTCCAGACCGGGTGGATCTGGGTGTAGCCATCAGGGAGGAGAGGGTCAAAGCTTGTGACAGAGCTGGCCGTGAACAATGTCTCAGTGAGATCGAGGACATCAAGTTCGAATTCTTCGATGAGGCGGCAGATGTCAGAGGAGTGTTTGACGGCAGAGCAAGAGGCAAGAGTGGCAATATGAAGAAGGATGCCAGCCTTAAAGGACTTCCGGGGAGGGGTACAAATCAGAGGTATGCCCTGCGGAGGTGAGGAAGGGGCCCAAGGGAGGGAAGAAGAGGAGGAGGTAAGAGGGGGCAAGGTAGCCAAGGGTTGGGAGGGGGGATGCAAGGAAGCCAGCGAGGGGAGAGAGGGGACAGTAGGAGATGAAAGGAAGTTGATGAGGCGAGGGAAGCATATATCAAAGAGGAGGAGATTGTCCTGAGGGCCTTGGACCATGATGGTGCCATTTAGGTAGAAATTAATGGTGATCTTGGAGGAGTCAAAGGGGGCCATGAGGGCTTCCCAGCGGAAGCCACCATTAATGGGAGAGGAGGAGCAAGGACAGAGCACAGAGATCGTATACAACTTCCCCCTTGTACAAAGGGATACTAGAAATCACAAAAAGAATACAATCGAGATAAAATGTTAGTGCATTCAGAACTCGCACTTCTTGAGGAAATAATCAATAAAAGAAGAGCAATATCATGCACTGGTATTAGTTCAAAATACGATTCTCACTGAGGCATTACTAGATACTGTTTTGCAAGCCACTCTCATTTCAACCTCTCTCCTCCAACGACTAAAAAGTTCAACTGTTATACAGAAGTTTGATGGGAAATAAACAGCAGTTGTTTCGACCACAGAACTAGAGCTCCAGGCGGGGCTGACATAGGTTTTGGCATCCTACAATATCAGCAGCAACCAACGATATTCCAATATTATTATGAATGATGTAATAAAGAGATTATCCAATCTATCAAGTCCGTTTATATAACCTTATAGACTCAGAGAAGGGTCGTTATCGCGGGACTCACCACTGCCCCGATAGATTGTCCATTCATGCAGAGTGAATCAGGACCACGTAATACATCTAAAACCAATAGGCAAGGAAAGAGTTGACTTGAGCTGTTTAACACTTTCAATTTCTCCATGCTTAATGGTGATTGCAAAGGTGATCCAGTAAAAGCATATACCCGAATTAGCAGAAAAATTGCCTCGACAATTGACTATGTTTTTGTCAACAAGGTAGGAATGAATAGTGTGAATGAAATGGCCATACTACACCGTGAATAAAGTGATCACCTTTCATTGTGTGTATTGTTTGATGCATGTGAGAGCCAGAGTGAAGTTGAATTGAATGATGATATCTATCTTAACCCTGGTAATAATAATAATAAGCATATGCTGGAACCCAGTACATTTAGAGAAAGCACGGGTGATAGCTGAAAAAATGCTCCCTTACTTTACCCATCGAAGGATGAATCCATGCTAATCGATTTCACTAAAAGGATCAAATCGATCAGAGTAATTACACAGAAAAAAAAACAGTTTTAAGACCCAAAGTGAGAGATGGAACGGATCCCAACCTATCAGTTGACAGTATGACCGCAGTATCCAAATAGCAAAAAAAGCATTACTAAATGACATTTCACAAGTAGTAAAAATGACAGGCAAAATACATTACAAAATGATATCTCAAAAATTTTTAACAAATCATAAATGGATGCAGCTAGAGACTAATACTGAGATCAGGACCACGTTAAGAGGGGCAGCAAAGAAAAACTTCACGATTAAAAGTGTGTCAGAAGAGAGTTGGCATTGCCACATTAAGAACACCCTGGAGGACACTATGTAGAGATGAACATCATATTGAAGTTAAAGCAAGTTGGGTCTGTAAATCTTGCATTGAAAATATTTAGATGATGATAGCGAAAGTACATACATTGCGTGCAATAGGCCCTGATAGACCATGCAATGCCCTCATTAAGCTCTCCCCTTGTATATGGGCAAATGCACTTCATACTCTATTAGAAGAAATAGGTTCCAGTGGAATTATTACCAGCATCTTGGAAGGAGAGCACTATCCTCCCTGTGTACAAAGAAGGCCACTGAAAACTTACATCGAATTGCTGCATGCTGGCCATGTTAGATATCCCGGCGAAATGTTTGCACATGTTTTGCTAAATGAGCTGAACCACTGCATAAGTGATAACCAGAACCTACCATCAAACCAGACAGGTTTTCGGGGAAAATCAAGTACCAGCCACAACCTACTATGCCTGACCTTGACCAAGGAATATGCTTGGGATAGGCGCAAACTTCCAGTTTATGGAGCATTTATAGATTTTAGCGCTGCTTTTGACACAATCATAAGGAATATACTGTGGAACAAACTAGTGACATGGAAAATTCCTCATGGTCTGTTGCACATGATTCGACTGCTTTATACAGAAACGAAGGTCCGAGTGAGAATCAACGGTGAGGGCCAAGTATCTGATTCCTTTCCTACAGAGCGTAGACTAAAACAGGGTTGCATTTTAGCTGTGTAACGAACTCATGGTGGCAACAGTAAAGACAGACACAAGTGATCACAGTTCAAGGGTGTTTATTAAACTGTATTAAACTGTATGAATGGGTGAGAAAAACGCCTAATCTAAACCTAAATCTAAGATGGAGCAAGCTACAACTGTCAGGGGTTTTGACCCATGTTCGAGTTATTATGCTGCAACATTTGGGGCTGTGGGCTCAGAAAATCCAAGATGGCCGAAAAAGCCCACATTGCGCCAGAATCCAGGAAAACCGCACAGTTTTTATGCACACCAAAATGGTCGCCTGACCCGCCACCCACCAGTGCGAGCGTGATGGAACAGAAGCGCCATGAGTGAAACGTGGTGCCAAGGAAAAACAGCAGTGCCTGTTAGCTCCAAAAGCGCTTTGAAATCACCTTTGTTTCTCTGAATACAAGCTCAAAATGTATATTTCAAAACTCTACTGCAGAATCTACCTTAATACACTGTTAGCAAGGATCATATGCTATCAAGTAAAATCCCCTTTTTGAAATGTATTAATTCAGGACAGCTCCCAAAAATGGGTGCAGTACCATTGCAAGCCACTGACCGGCACTGGCGCTCTATAAATCCTGACAGGAGAGCTGTCTTGCAGAACTGTGCAGTGAACAGAAGGTGGTCTTATGTAATTAAAAGTTCAAAAGACTTGCTTTTCCTGAGAGCCCTTAACACCTCAGAGAACCACACAACAGCCCAGGATATCACATGGCCCTGTTGATTGAGAGGGAGGAGTTTCCCCTGCAGCCTGCAGGACACAACACAATAGACCCTTTCAATTGAATAGAAATGCAGATTAGGGTGTAACTGTCAACAGCTGCCCTGCCAGGAAGGAGAGGCCTGTGATCTCTGACTCACCAAGTTCTGGGGGGCGGGCCAGACTGGTATGTGAATTCAATTAAGGCCAAATGTATGTTTCATTAAATTGCTTATAAAATCTTGTATTAAGCTCACAGAAAAGTACAATTTGGGGGTCCTTAATCTGGAAAATGCCCTCACGATTTGAGACCAAACTCCACTTTGTGCGGTGTTCTGGGACCGAACCCCGCTATTTATTAATATTGCAGACACGGGTTTATGCTAGAGACATAGTAAATTACTGTAATCTGCCCAGAAGGGGGTTGTACCTCTGTGTAAATTTGGGTAAAAGTCCAATATTGGAAAACCAACCAAAAAGTGCAAAATGTTGTCATTTCTTAACCCAAGCTCTTAGAAACAGAGTTGGAACAAAGACCTACCCGAAGTAATATATTATGTGTATATGTAATTTCAACAAACTGTGTATCTGGGAAATATGTGTTTTGGGTAAAATAGATTTGTCTAAGTAAATGCAAAGGGGAGGATCCTCTGACTCATAAAACATACCTCATCAAGATGACTCTCCATTCCTTCCCCCAATCAAGGGAGAGAGGAGGACTTAGCCAATGACAAGTTTGTGAGGGGCAGGCTTAGTTATGCCCACGCACACACCCATTTTCAAAACACATAAAAAGAGACTGCTTTGGACAGGCAAGGGTCACTTTCCACTTTCTTGCAAAGCATTTTGCCGGATGACTTCAAAATCCAGAACTCAACTCCAGATAGATCCAGAACCAAGCCAGAACCTAAAGCAGGGGCCAATCCACAAGCTGAATCCTCTTCAGCAGCCCTCCATTTCTTTTGCAACCAAACTATTCAACAGCCGGGCGAGCTGTTGGATTCTTTGTCAAGAACTTTTGCCAGAACCGGTAGCAGACCCAGAAAGCAGTGCTGTATCCAGAGAGACCATACCGCTGTGAAGTGCCGCTATCAGACCCAGACCAGATCGCTTTGAGCAGAACCAGTACCAGACACCGCTAGAAGTCTAGTCCAACCTGTTGACCAGATCCGTGACAAGGCCCATTCCTTCCAAAATTAGGAGTGAGTATCCTGAGGCCTGTGCAGAACCCATCTCTTAGAGTAAAATAATCTGATTCAAAACATTTGAACCTGTCCAGAACTGCATCATAGAAATCGTGTGTTCATTCTGTCATTTCAAAGCTGTAAAAGTGTCATTTTTTTCATTCTGAAGTTTACTTTAATTTCGAGAAACTACCTTCACAAAATCGTCCGTATCCTTGGAACCGCGTGTGCTAGATTTAACTTTCATGTTAAAGCTAAGATTCTCAGCTTTCCAACAAGCCTTAATCCGACTTTCTATTAATTATAGTTTTTCCGTAATCGCGCTCGACGCACTCGGAAAAAGTGCCGCGATTTGCGATCTGGTCCAATTAGCTCCTGTCAAAATAGCCGCTTTTGCTTGAACTGCTAAAATTCGTTTTCAACCTGCTAATCCCTCATTGAGCATCCCGAGTGTGACTTGAACTAATCTTAAATAGCTATCACCTACCCTGAACCTCCTACAGGGAATTAAAATCATTTTAAGCATATTTTTCCCTTCTTTGCATACCACATTTATAAGTACTTTTGGCTGTGTTTAAAACCATCCCTGTTTCTCTAAACTTGCTAGGGGGGAACTGAAATTCGTATTGTATTGTGATTGTATTCCTGAAAACTGTGTGCTTTACCTCCATCTCCTTATATTGCATAGGGGGGGGAGTGAATTGCCACAAGGGGAAAAGTGAACATATTATCTCTTGTGAAACCCTATCAGTTTATTTCTGTACTGCATTTTATTCATCATTGCATTTCCTTGAAATCATAAAAGTATTCTCAGCTACCTTAACCTCCCTATACTAACTCTTAACTAATTAAATCTGTGTGCTGGTGTAACATCATCCATTGTTGATCACTGTCATGTGCCTAAGTGTGCCATCAAATATTAATGTATTCATAAAAGTGTGATATATATATATTGTTTATTTTCTCAATAAACCTTTTAAATTGCAAAACAAACCTACTTCTTGGCTCAGTGAGGTCAGGGGGATTCAAAGAGAGGGGGCGTTATATAAGGGTTTATCATCCAGAGTATAACTTGTCATAAAAATATATAAATAAGGGCTTCCCTTGGGCGACCCAGACGAGGCACTGAAGTCACTTGGCACGACCATCAAATAGTAATAAGACAGTCCTAATGGCGTCCGGTCAAATAAAAAGGGCCTATAATAAAAAAAAACATATTGCCAGTCCTTACCTCTAAGCTACAAAATGGTGTGGGATAAAGTTCATAAGAAAAGAAGTGATCACAAATAATGTCAGGATGTTATAGCCTGGTTCCGCCTTCCCCATGTTTTTAGCATGGAACAAGACGAGCATCTTGAATACAGCACTCAACTGGGCTTCCCCAGCACAAGGCTATTGTTCTTCTCAGCGATATCAGGATCCTTGGTGGTCAAGTCTCTTTCACACAAAGTCTCTTTCCCTGAGGGCCTGATGAATCAAAATAACAAAACAAAGTTCCTTTCTCTATGCACGTTGTGTGATGACTCTTCAACCTGCAATCCCCCTCTTCCGGGCTCATATCCTTCTGCAATGTTAGCCTCCCTCCGTCGGGTTCACTACAGCCTTTTCTCGGACTCTCTCACTTTTCGTATTCACGAGTCTCATTGCGGACATCCCTCATCCAGGTTCGCTCGTCACTACAATGTTGACAGGGTTATGCTACCTCACCCCGTTCAGCAGGCTTCCCTCAACTGGGTTCCCATTTGACACAAATACAGTTCATCTTGCTTTACACAATGTGGGATTTGTTCCCGTTATCCTTTCTCTGGGTTATGGGCCCAAGACTTTTGAGTGTACAAGGGCTTTTTCTCGACCTTTGTATGACTACTTTGAACTCTTGCGTCGGCCCTCCTAGGGTCTGCTGGTATCGGTAGTTCCAAAAAAGGGGGGACCGGTCAGAGTCTTTCGAATGAACGCCCACGTGCCGTTGGACCACTCTGCACCTGGTTCCTGGGCTTTCTTTCAAGCTTTCACACACAAGCTCTTTGTTCCCAGGTTCATACAATGTTGCTGTTCACAATCTTCGGCTCAACACAGTCTGGTTTGCTATCAGCTTTCTCTGACTCACCGGCTGTGCTGAACCCGTTGGCTTTTCTTGCTTCTGCGGTCAAGGACGGTACAACGGTAGCAAGCATGCCTCCCCATCTGGGTTATCAATGCGGGAGGCCCCCGTGCACCGTTGCCATCTGCTGCTCCACACGCCAGCTGTAAACGCCGGTCTTATGTTTCCTTCCGCAGAGGCTTTGCGGTTTGGGCTGACAAGGACAAGGGCACTTCCCTCCTGGTCGTTGTTTCAGTCTGCCCCACCTTTCGTCTCAGTTTGTCCTGCCGGCCAGGAATAGCTGCCTCCTCGTGCGGATGGCCTGCTCAAAGTGTGCTCTCGTGCTCTGCCTTTTATCCCGGTGAGGAAGGGAAAGGGCCGTCAAATGTGCGTAGACTCTGCCTGACCTTTGTGTTGAGACATGTCTGGTAAACGGCTCGGGTGTTTGTACGTTGTCTTTCGTGGTGTAAGAAAGTGTTCGTGTCAGAAAAGGGGGCCAGGTGGTTGAGTTTCTAAATATCCTATGGGGTAGGATGGGGAAAAGGTATTATACGAAAGGGGATACTGTGTCTCACCCGTAAGTGTCCCACTTCCACTCCCCGAGGACCCCCACCCCCCATCTAGGTGATCCTTGCGCACTGGTCCACTCCCAGGAACTGGATTCAATAGCGATGGCCGTGTCCTGGCCAACTGGATGACAGATCCCTGGGGACTAGCGTGAGACACTTTCAGGTTTCTCACAGCTGGTACCCTGTTTAATCTCTATCTGGCCGACTTAACAGAGGCGCTAAAACTAATAGAAGCATGCCCAGTAAAACTTGGCGCACTAAGACACAGCTGGCTTGGTTACGTGGATGACCTCTTGCTCATGGACTACACACCCGCAGGACTACAAGTGTTGTTAGATGCCCTGGGAGAGTATGCCAATAAAAACGGTCTCTGCATAAATATCGAAAAAACAAAGATAGTATCTTTTCTAGGTGAAGTGAAGAGTAAAAAGACAACTACCCTAAAATGGAAACTTAATGAAAAAGAGATTGAATTTGAAGAATGTTACAAATTATTAATCGACAACAAATTGAGTTGGTCACAGCAATGGACAGCGAACAAGGCTAACTGCATGAGAATCATACATGCCTTGAGTAACTTCATAGGAAAACAAGGGGGTTGCTCCATCAAAACCATTTTACTACTCTACTCCCCCAAAATAGTCCCCTGTATGAACTATGGAGTAGAAGTGTGGGGATTAAAATTTCGATCAGAACTGGTTAAACTCAAGGCTCGAATCTTTCGACTATTATTCAAAATGCCTAAATTGTTGTCCATTGAATACATTCTTCTAGAGTTTAATTTCTTGAAAATAACTGGAGTGATTGACCATAAAATTGTTATGGGATATGAGAAACTACGGCAGCTTGAGAATGGAATGATAATGGGGGAAACTCATGACGGCCTTTACGGCAATCGACAATTACAAAAGATTTGGGACACTTGGACGGCTGCACAGAATACATAGTAGCTGGACAAATAAAAGTATTACAGCTAAAATTTTCTGTACCCAGATGATGCTAAAAAAGAGGACAAAGGAAAAAATAAATAATTTGTATCAAGAATAATTTTGGTTAAATTAGCATCCAATGTCAATAGGGGCCCTTTTATCTCATACTGGTTGGACTGAACTAAGAAGCCGCAATACATTGATGCTCACCCTAATAGTACCATTGTACGCAACTATTTGTTACTCAAATTCAACCGCTCTCAGGTTCTTGAAATAGAGGGTGCAAAGATGGGAATAGCGCGTGATGAGCGATACTGCCGTCTATGTGGTGAGATCACTATTGAAACTGCCGAACACATCATATGTGATTGCAATAGTCTAAATGTTTTGAGAGCAAATTACATCCGAGCATTTTCAAACGTGCTGGATGTTGATAATAAGTCTTCATTGTGGAAGGTAATGCTGCAAACCTAATACATCATATGATGTCATTTTATGCAAAATGTATGAAGATTTTAGAAGAATTAACTTATGAATAAGGTGAATTAGTTTTAGTAATCAGGCTGCAATTTCTATCAATGATGAATTGTAATGAAATTTATTTTTGTAATTGATGAATTTTTTTATGATGCTTGTAAAATGTGTGTTTTATACAAAGTCAATGTTGGCTATGTGTATAATAAAAAAATAAAAAATACGTTGGGGAAGGGTCATTATCCCAAGCGATAATTACCCCTCCCGAAGTCAATCAGCACAAGTGGTGGTAGCAATACATGTTCTGGAGTTTTGTTGGCAAAGTAAAATATGTTACATTATAAGTGAGTAATTAGGCAAACTGGGTTAATACATTAAATGTGATTTCATTTTGTAGTATTTAAATTCAATGTTTTCTTCATAAAGTAAGCATTTTAATTGCAACTTGATTGTACTGGAATAGGTTTAACATTTGCATGCACTAGGTGTAAAGTAAAAGAATGTGAAGGCATATTCCGAAGTTTTAGCTTTCTCTTTCATATGTTATATAGCATATTGCAGCCTAAATAGGTAATCCCATAGAGGAAGTGTCTAGTTGAAAAAGTCATGCCTGGAAATTGCATTGTTGTTTCCCTGTCTGCTTCTGAAGACAGAATTTGTCAATACAAGTAGTTCTTGACTGCACTCTAAACATTCTGATTGGCTGAGAGGACAGCAATAACTAACTATTCATCTGCTTGAAGACATTCTGAATTACATAAATATTTTCTTCAGACTAATCAAATACCTGACATTACAAATGCAGCTACTGGAAATAACCCTAATTTCAGAACTTCCACTGATAAGCATGTTGTGATCCTACTCAAACTAACGGGACAATGGAATTCCAAATCAGAAGGAGATGTTTTGAGATTTCACTGAGTCTCTAATGCCAACAAAGTTCCCCTCCAGACAGTTCTGTCCCAAACCAAAGAAGACACTGTAATTGTCAAAATCAAGGGAGGCCAAGGCTCACATTCCTGTGCAATTAAAATGTTTCAGAAATTGTAAATGCTAAATGAACTCCTATCAGAGAATAGACTAAGTTGCTACAACTTAGAGACCATTCTTTCATTGATTATCATACTGTTAAAAAGCGTTCAGTGCCAGTTTGGGATTATATTGTTTTAGTGAATGTTACAATAAGATGATGTTTCCTACAGGTTACTACGCTGCACCAAAACCTTAACTTTGACCATGGAAAAACAAAGACACCAACTCCGACACATATTTCTTTGATTTGCAGGAAATATTTTCCAAAGATTCCTTTGGCAGTGGGAAAACCATCTTTCATGTCACTGATAGTCCTACAGGTCCAGTCGTGGGACTAGTATTCATTAAATAATATAATTAATTGGTGCATGTGTCCCTAATGTACGTGTTAGACTCAAACATCAGTTATAGTAGATGCTGCATTGGTTATAGGAGATGCTGAATTAAATATTAGCTTCTTCCTTTATTGTTTTGCTTGCCAATATAACAATTACAAAATATTAGTAACAATAAGAGTCTTCCATCATATATATAATATATATAATAAGGATCCCATAAGTGCTTTCCTACTATAACTTCAGATAAATAGAGGGTATCCTGTTGTTTCTTGGAGAACTAGCAAATAGGGGGCAGATTAAGTTGCAGGTAAGTGCTCAAGATCGGGTACCCAGTATCCCATGGGTGTGAGGAATGAGGGTAATAGCTCTATAAGTAAGCTGATGGTGTAATGGACTGACTTGTATATTTATACATCACAGACAACTCTTTTGGTACATTTTTAGAGATAATTGGGCCTCATTACAACTCTGGCGGTAGCCGTGCCGTCAAAAACGGCATGGCTGTCGCCGGAGTTGCTTTTTTTCCAGCAACCGCGAATGGGCAAGATCCGGGTCATGCCGAACTCGGCGGACCCGGTAATTGCCCATTTGCGGGTGCCAGAATCAAGGGCCTCCCGATCCCTCTTTCTGCCACAAGGGCTGAATTGGGATGGGGACGTCGGAAGCACCGGCACATTCAGAGTTGTGCCGGTGCATGAAAAACCTGGCGGGTGAGACGGCACCCGCGAGCAGAGCTCGTAGTATGGCGGTCCGGGAACTATGGTATCGGCATGCTTACTGGTACCGTAGTTCCCAGACCGCCATGCTCGTAATGAGGCCCAATGTCTTTACATCCCCACAAGGAGCTCACCGTATAAGAAAGGTTATGGAAAATGTCCATCAAGTGAGACCACCCCTGCAGTATTGGAGAGTTGAGTGTTTTCCTAACAGTAGGTGCAAAATGGGGCAAAGGCATTTTGCTGGAGATGGTCATTAATAAGCTGCTCTGGCAGAAATCACCTGATGTTTTATTATTAGGAAAGCACTTATAGGCACTGTATTTAGTATACAATGGGAGAATGTTATTTTTAGTAATATTTTTGTAATATTCTGTAATTTGTTGTATTGACAAAACAACAAATGAAGAAGCTAATACTTAATCAACTTATACAGCAAATATTTTATCCAACATCTCTTACAACTGATGTGTGAGGAAACAGATTACAGTGAATTAAAGGATCTTTTAAATGTTGTATCTTGGTTGTGATATTCACAGTAGGTAAGATGAGTGATCAAGAATGACTGAAAATGCGACTGTCTGCCCCCAGGGTACTGTACACATGTGTAAAGGAAGGATACTTAAATTGTCCATTGTATCCTTTCAGAAAAATAATAATTTACTCCAGTGCCCCCGATACTGAAAAGCCTGGACACCAGGATACCCAAAGACCAGAAACAAGGCTCATTGAAAGAGAAAATCTCGAGACAACTGGGATGTGTCAACTGGAGTCCAAAAGTAAAACAGGAGGTCTAAATCCTTGAGTATAGAGCTGCGAGAAAACATGTCTATCTTTTTAGTAGGCTTTGTCAAGAAAGTTTAAGTCAGCCCACAAGAGATCCAGGGCCTTCTTCAGGAGTGAAGATGTAGGTTGCTTCTGCATTTTTATTAACTGATAGAAGAATGTGTAATGTATACACCTTAGAGTATACATTACTTTAGATGCAAATTGTACTAAATAAGATATATGACATCATGAAAGTCAGGCAGCCCACAGTACACTGTTATCTCCATCATGGTTGGATGCCAGGATACCGTCAGGAATATCTTGTGTCAGATAATTTGCTGGATGAGTTTAATTACTATTCAGATACAAAATAATCAGAAATTCCAGAACCTATTGCTTCTCACATTTTATAGGGTACTGGTTCAAGATGAGCTAGATTAAATTAATTGACAGAAACGATCTAGGAATGAAATTCTAATGTCAAAGTGGCTACACTCTGCCACGCTCGCCTTGACTGGTTTGCCGTCCAAAAACTCATGCCCCTTATTGATCTGGAACCTGGAATAAATAACTGCAAGGGGATTTGTCAAGGCCACTTTAGGCTACAAAATGAGTTTAATATAAGCATGTTTCATGTAAAGGAAATTACTTTACTTTGATGAAAATGTGAAATACATAAGGCAACTGTCAATATGTATGTATGTATGTGCGCAGAAGTGGGTGAACGGAATATTTATTAATATAAAACTGAAATTATATTTCACAAGAGTAACAATGGCAACATTCCGTTTTTATAGTTTCGGTAAATTAAAGTAAGCATTATAATTATAATTATTCTTTTATAACATGCTTAATACCGGGGACTAGTTTCTAAGCGCGAGCCCAGGATTCGAACTTGTGTTGCTATGCGTGGTGTTGCTTTCAAGACAAACGCGTTGCCCCTGAGCTATCTTCCCAGTGGCATGTAAATTTAATTTCATCACAGCACCTACCCCAGCTGCTGCTGTTGGAAAAACAAACGGGCATTGCACTGATTAAACTAGCCCCGCAGAGTGATTGGACTACACCGAGGAACAATGTAAGAATCTACATTGCTAAGCTTACAACACGTACATGCGTATTTACTGACTCTGGGGAGGCTGAAAAGGCAAGGCTAAAAACTGGTATTTAAGAGACACACAAAGATACAAACACAAAACAATGGATGGAGGGCGGAGGACAAGGACAGAGGCCCCACTCAAGCTAACATTATTAAAGACGAGGCATGGTGTATGGAAATACAATCTGCCTTATCCAATAAACTTAAGAAAATAAGAGAGGTGATCGAGATGAAGAAACTCGATTTGCCTAAACAGGTTTTAGAGAATAATCTACAGCCCTCAACCAAGAAATCAGAGGAACAAGTAATGTTCATCTTACAGCCCATTTCGGATCAAGAACTGGCCAAGGGGATCTCCTAACTAAAAAGCACCAGCTGCCAAGGTGATCCTTGCTCCTCCATAATAATTAAAGTGTTCCCGAGTCCTTATCCCAGCTTTGACAAAGTTCGTTAATGCATCCCTTGCGGCTAACAAAGTTCCAGGTAATATTAAAAATGCTTGTATTACCCCATTGTTAAAAAAAGCCTAATCTCTTCCACCTTACAGCTTCTAATTATAGGCCTATTACCAACACACCCTTCCTGTTGAAGATCTTGGATAGAGTGGCCTATAACCAGATTTCAATCTTTTTGGAGCAGAATCAGGTCTATCATGAATACCAGTCGGGGTTCCGTATTAATCACGGCACTGAGACGGCCCTGTTGGCCCTAAAATCCCATCTCCTTCATAGGATGGATGGAGGACATATTTCGCTCGTAATGATTTTGGATCTGTCGGCAGCCTTTGACCTGGTGGACCATGCCATACTGTCCACCAGGTTAAAGATGAATGCCAACTTTTCCCAAGAGGCGATAAATTGGGTTAATTCCTTTATAGAGGATAGACAAGTCAGAGTGGCCAGCGATAGTGCTGAAGCCAAACCGACTACGCTTAGGTATGGTGTCCCTCAAGGAGCTTGTGTGTCGCCCTGCTTTTATAATATATTTATGATCGCTTTTTTCCAGATGCTGGAAAAAGAGGGGATCATATTTGCTAATTATGCGGACGACACACAATGCGTCATCCCCATCTCAGGATCCCATGTGGAGGATGAACGCCGGATTAATGATGTTTACAAAAAAATCCAGGATTGGATGGTGGTCAACGGTCTAGCCATTAATAGCTCAAAAAGTGAGCTTTTACTTATTGGGTCAGAGAACAAATTAGAGAAGTTAGGCCCCAGTTACAAGTCATTCCTCATAGATAGTTGTCAAATAGATGTCATGAGCAAAGTCAAAACGCTGGGCATTTATCTTGACAAAAACTTGAACATGAAGGCTCAAGTGAATAGCCTTGTTTCATCAGCTTCATATTTTCTTAAGCTGTTTCGTTGTCTCAGACCTTTTATCTCGGAAACTAATTCTGAGACACTTGCAAGGGCTATTATCGGATCAAAGATCGATTATTTTTGCAGCCTCCTTGCAGGGCTGCCTCTATCTGATTTCCATCGGCTACAGGTCCTACAGAACGGAGCAGTCAGAGTGGTGAAACGCCTAACAAGAAGGGACCATGTGTCAGAAGCTCGTCGAAGTCTACACTGGTTACCTGTCCAGGCTAGGGTAGCGTTCAGGCTTCTTCTTATTACACATAAATGTGTACATGGAATCATGCCCACGTATCTGAAAGAATTAATCATGGGAAAAAAAAATACCAGATCTCTCAGATCCGATGAAACCAACACCCTTATTGTGCCACGCCTGAAAACAAAAAAAATCAAGGGATGCTGTTTTTATATCCGCAGCCCCTCAGAAGTGGAACTCTCTTTCATCCATATTGAGGATCACTTCATCCACCGAAATCTTCAAGAAAGGGCTGAAAACGGCCCTCTTCTCATAAAGTGACTCCATTCTACTGTTGACCCCGTTTTCTCGCGGGACTGCTTTCTCCAGCCAGTTTCAGGACTCTTCTAGCTGTATGAGTTTTTTGTCTTGTCTGAGTGTTTTACGTTTCACAGTGCCCTTAAGCCCAGGGTACCTGGTGCACTATATAAATGTAAAAACAAACAAACAAGGATGGAGAACAACAACAAAACCAAAGAACACACAGGATTCCCAAGGACTATTCTGACATGCAGGATTCCTCCTGGGCAACACTACACTGACCTGGCCGCTTTCAGGTTGACTGTAAAGACAGACATCTATTGATGAAATTAAATTACACTGGGTGGTAAAAGAAAACTCAAGTAGTTAGTGCTATGGACATGTAAACTCATCCACACAAGGCTCACTGTAAAATAGATGTCTTATTTCTAATTCTAACCGACAGTTATTGTGGTAAAGTATTCCTGCAATGTATGTAGTGATAATTGTGGTAATATAAAAAGGTCTTAGAATTTGATGATGTGCCAGAAAGTATCAGGTACAATTCAGAGATTGTGCATACAAAGTTAAATGTAAACCATGCCTGGATCACACCTGAAACACTCGATTTGCTTGCTGCATTACCAGGGCAATTTTAATAACTGCAATTAAAATCGTTTTAGTTACAGTTCTTTGCCTCACAAATGTGATCATTCAGGTGTGTCAGAATTTCGTTTATTTTTATTTTTACATTAACAACATTCCATTGAATTGAATAAATGAGAATTTGGTGTTGCTGCAATGTTAAATGTGCTTATATTTCAAATACATTGCTGAAGAGTGTGAAGTTTGGCGATGACACAGATTCTGAGGTTGCCAAACTGTTCAGGCTAGCCCTAACTAGCATAGCCCTAGACCTTTATAAAGACAAAGCTAAGTGCATATGCCAATTAATATATTAATTATGATTTATATGTACACATGAATTGGATTACTTTATAGGAAATATATTTAATGAAACCATAATCTTTACTGTAAAGAAAACAATACTTTATTCTGAAATGCTTCGCAATAAGAGCATACCTATGAGCCAAAATAAAATCAGAGAAATTATCTAAACCCTGGGGAGGTTTGCGACTTTTCATTTACAAGCCAAAACCTGTCCCAATCCTCCGGGTTCCTTACAGGTAGAAGCAATTGAATCCACCAAGTCAGAGATGCAAAGTTGGAAAAGATACTGGTAACCCTTTTGGCCTGTGGCTGTGTACACTGTTTGAGAGGAGTTTGAGACTAGGGGGAACACTGGGGTAGAATTCTGGGAGAAACAAACTCGGATTCTGGCTCTTTCCACAGTCACCTGATGAAAACATGACAAACACCATCTGATGGTCCGATATATCCAAGGTGCACACAATTGCTATCCACTTTCCTTGATTGAAATTACATTTCTGAAATGTTTGAACAATTTATGGTGCAGGGGGAATCTAGGGGGTAGCCTCCCCTCCCCTATAAACTACCACTAATAAACCATCTACAATATCAAATCTTAGGGTTGGTCTCCCACACTCTCCGTCGAGCTAACACCGAGCTCTTTATAATTTTTTTACAAGTATATATGAAATCATCGACTTGATTTACTTTGCTTAATTGAATTTTACTTAGATCCACTACTATAAAAAGCATAAATACTTAGATCCACTACTATAAAAAGCATAAATACACTTATCAAAACAAAAATCTACAGATCTGATTTCTTTTTAACAATCAATTATTCACTTTCCTACTTAAGTTTGTTCCAATTATTCTTCATAAAAACATATTTGTACAATGAAATCAATAAATATCAATGACCAACTTTCTTATTAATTTAACACAAATCCAAAATGGGACTCTGTATTATGGTCCAACGCTTTTCGAATAGTCAACTATTCTTCTTCAGGGAGATACCCTTTGGATTTTCTACAATTTAATGAGATCTATATAATTACACCTCTTGAAATATTATCAAATATATTCTTAAGAGAGTAATTTTACGTAAACCAACTTATCTATTACCATCCTCTTAATTGTTTTGTCAATCACTAAGTCATTTGCCAATGTACCCAGTGTAGACTTAAAAAAAAGTGTCTTAGTTCTGTATTAGAAGAAGATAATGTTCCAATGTCACTAAATGACTATGTGCAATGGCATGTTCACCTAGCTCTTTACATCATGGTACTCGAAGGTAAAGGGTAAAAGCACTTGATGCGCTTCAATGGACATCTGGAAACATCGAATAAAAAACAAGTAAAAACATTGTGTAAAAACCAAGTTATCCTATTTAAAAACAAACAAGTCAGTGCAAAAAGTTCTTTAATGTGTATTTATCCCATATTATCTATATATCACTGCATGCATTTGCTTACCTTTAGGCAATGTCACTGTGCCTCTAACTGGAGTCAAATGCCATGCATGGCAAAGCAAGCTGCCTCCCTACTCTTATCGCTGTAAATGCCCCCAGCTTCACTCCCCACCTGTCGTGCTGCTGGAGTGATGTCACCAAAAATTGTCCAATATAGTGTGCTCATATACTGGCACTCTAATAAAATTCCCAACTGGCCACCCAGCACGCCACCCGAGGTTACAGGCGGCTCTTAGCCTGTTCATTTACAACTAAGGAAGTTGAAATGGGTGCCTAGGTTCTTCATATAATTTCTCTGAACCAAACGTTCTTGCCTCCCAAAATGCTTCGTGCTTAGCTTTATGGTAATGAGTTCCCTCATCTCATCTGTCAATGTTCAGATCCTTGTGGTACATGGGATAAAATATATCGATTCGAAAGGATATAGAGAGGAGGGAGAGGGGAGAGAGAGGGGAGAGGAGAGAGAGACGAGAGAGGAGGGATAGGGAGAAGAGAGGAGTAAAGAGGGAGAGAGAATGGGAAGGATAGAGTGAAAGAGACGAGCGGATAGGGAGAGGAGTGGGAAGAGGAGAGAGGGACTAGTGGAGAGGGAAGGGAGAAGGGAGAGGAGCGAGAGACAGCTTCTGACAGAAGCAATATAAGAAAGTGAAATAGGACCTATCTGCACGAGGTCTATGGTAGGAGAAGGAGTAGGACACCAAGCTGTAATTCCTCTTTCATGCGTTTTTATGACTTCTAACGCTTTGTGGCGGCTTTTGTGCATTTTTTTAACTTGCTTTGCCACGTTATGTTCTGCTATATGTGATCGCAGGTCTCTGACTGCTTTCTGCTATAACCTGCTACAAATCTACATTCCTCCACACAATAGGCATGCCAAGTTAACCCTCCCAAGAGACATCGGAATACTACACCGCTACAACCAACTTGCATACCACTCCTCAGCCAATGCATCTAAGCACCATGGGCACACAAGGCTCCCCTTCAGACATACATATCTCTATGCTCCAACCTCTGACTTGCAATGCATCACATTAAACAAAACTAGCTGGATGGACATTGCCACTTCGGAAACTACCAGCCGCTGCCCAACACCCCCACTTACCCCTCCCCTGGGCACTGCTACTGATGACAAAGTGATCACTGAGAATCTAGAGGATCAAGCTGAGCAGTCAGAAGCTAAAGTTCCAGACGCTTGCCCTGAAGGTGTGGCTTGAGAGCCAACCAGGTGCCTGCCGCTTCAGTCCACAACCCTGCTGAGAAGCCTGGTATTGAGATACCTTTTACTTGATTGCATTATCCCTCCATGGAGGATGCAAGACTAAAACCTGTGATGCTGCACGCGCCACACTAAAGGTCAGATGACTGATGTGGTATTTCTATCCATGCTGTAAGGGATCTAGTGTGCAACCCCACACTGTATTATTCTGCAGATGCTTACCTTATTGGCAGAGCATGACCATGCAGTGTCTGACAGGAGGATGTCACCATCTGATCAGGGACGTCATTTCACCAAAATGCCAGTGGTAGCAGAAGTGACATCACACGGCCCTTGACCTCTGATGACATCACAGGATGTTGTGTCATTTGACCTCACCCCGAAGTGCCATCACAGGATGCGATGGCACACGACCTTTCACCCCTTGACAAAACAGGAACTGTCATCACATAGCATTGTTCCTAAGTACACTATGAAAAATATGGTTACGATATCACTGTAACGTGTTATACATTTCATACAAGAATGGATCACCAAATGTATCGCTAATATGAGTGTGTATAGGCTCATATTACCAAGTTACTGAGAATGCAAACAGACGCCCAAGGTCAAATGATATTGATGTGTTATTGTATAGCACTTACGCTTAAGCACTTTATATAGAACAAATGTACATAATATTATCCAACCTGTGTTGCTACTCATGTATCGACCTCAGAAGGATGAAAGGCTGAGTTGGCCTTGCTAGGATTCCAACCTGCAGATCACACAAACATCACAGCATAGAGCGCTGAACCCACTGAGCAATCTTACTGGCTATAGTAACATTAGCAATTACATGCCTGAATTTTCTCAAAGTCAGAAAGCAAATTACACTTTCTAGTGGATACAATTAAACTGGAAACTGTGAATAGCAGGCCATTCATCTGCAGGTCTGGTGGACATTTGGCCACATGTCAAGCTTGTGTTGATCTACTTTTCAGGCTTCATAGGTTGGCAAAATACAAACCTTTGGGAGGGTTCATAACTGTGCATAAAAGAATTCAGAGTAGCTCAGGGAAAGCAGCGCACTCACACAGCATCTTGTACTCTGGGCACTCGTTACCTCATACATATAAACATCCTGAACAGCATGCCATGGAGATAGGAAAGATAGACACATTGTAACAAAGCATTAATTGTGGCACAATTAAATCAAGGGCCACTTTGTGTATTATGGTCAAACATTTCTACACTGTACACAAGCTTTTAGGCACAAGGATGATTTTGTCTGGTGACAGAGGACACTGAGATGTAATGTCTTGTGATGATCGTAACAGAGAGAACGGCAGAAAAAAACAGGCTACAACGGCAACCTGCGAAAAGCAAAATACATAGTCCGAAATGGACGCTTATTCTACTCTAAATGCGTTTTGGAAGTTTGTGTCTGCATTGTGAATTTCAGGTGTTTAAGAACAGACTAAATCAGTGATTCAACCCAGGATGTGTGCCTATAATAAACCTTTAATTAGTCTACCAATTATTGTATAGAATTCCAGAAAGACAAATTGTTTACTCTTCCTATTCTTTCTTATTTAGGGTCGCTCTTAGATTTGTCGAATCCCTTGTTTTTTTTAAGAGGCCTGAACAAGAAAGCCAGCCACTCCAGAAACAAAGAGGCACATGGTGCTGGCCAGAGCCCAGGAGCTTCCGTATGTAAATAAATAAGTAAATAAATGAAAAATATATATTTTTTAAATACATTTCTTTTAGGGGTAGCAAAGGAGACCACAGTGGTAGCAAAGAAGACCAGAGGGTTCGCAGTTGCGAACATTGGCGACCCCCAAATGACGTCCCTGCATCTGATAAAAGGTCCCACCCCAGCTATTGAGTGGGAGATTGAGGCGGGAGTTATACAGTAAACAAAGCTCCTCTTTTTGTCCTGCACCTTCATTCATACATTGAATGTCTCAATAATGCAAGCTATATCTTACACGCTAGGTATGTGACATAAAGGAAGCTTTCACCTAACATCAGTGCCATTCGAACGTGTCACACAGCTGAAATAGTCACTGCTGCATTTTACCATGAGACTACATCTATGTAGCGGCGGATTCAGCAGGTGGCCACGCAGCAAATGCCAATCGGGCCCTCCTGCAGATCCCCCTGCCCTGCCTCTCTCACCTGTTTCCTAACCAGAAGATTGAAAGCCTCGAATTGTAGGCTGCCAAAACCAAGCCCTTTCATGTGCAAAGTACAACGACACGACAAACAACTATGGCTGAAAAAAGCCTCCCAGTGAGGTCTAAATTATCTTTTGAACACCTTTTTCAGCAGAACCTTTACACCAGAAGGAAGTAACAGGTAACTGAAAGTGAATACTGTCTATGACACTTGAAGTGTGATGGTTGCGTGATTTTAAATGATGGGGGTGCATAACAAGCTGCATGAAACAATGAGCTTGTCATGCATTTTATTTCCCTTTGTGTTTTAGGAGATTTTTTAAAGGCTTGCATTACTTCGCATGCTGGAAATGGTAGGCTTCCATTCAGAATGTGGAGAAGAAAGCCACACTCTTTTTGCTCAACATGTTTCTACAATGACAGATATACACGGAGAGTCACAATAGCATTACTAAGCTGAGGAGGCAGCAAAACGTCAGTGTGACAGTATTATTTGAATAAAAATAATCTTGAAAAACCTTTCATGGTTTCGTCTGCTCTCTTCACCAGATGTAATTATACAGCGGATTGTTTTGTTGCAGTGTGCACCCGTTCGCTTTTTGCTGCTCACTGTTCGGCAAACGTTTGGTTTCAAATAATATATATATATATATATATATATATATATATATATATATATATATATATATATATATATATATATATTGCAGAAAAGAAGGAAAAGGCGAATCGCACTCCCGCAGGCACGAAAACAAATGGCAGGTTCAATATGGGGTCGGAAAAAACACAACAGACACAGTAGAAGAATTACTGATGTCTTTAATGTTTTTTATAAAATTTTGAGAAAAAAATGCATCGTGCAAAGAACAAATGCACAAAATAGTGCAGCACATAAAAGACAAAACAACAGCAGGACGCCTAGGTGTAGCAGCCTGCAAACAACGCGTTTCGTGCTATACTGAGCGATTGATCACGTAAGGGGGAGTGAATTAGGCAGTGATAAATACACTACGAGCAAGCAGCCCCTTAACCATGTCTATGGCAGCAGCTGCTTACAACACATGAGGAAACAAGCGCGGCCATGTTGGAAGGTAGTGTGTACAGGCAAAAACAGAGAAATGAAAGCACAGTGCATTTCCAAAAGCTCTGTCAGTGATCAGTAGGTAGAAAGTGGCACTGACCAAAATGTAAAACATTATGTGGAACATAATAGTCCCAATATACAGTCAAAACCGTATACATATAGGAATATTTATATAGATGCCTTGCTAGAAATAAATGCACAGTGCATTAAATAGCAGTGTAATGACCACATGGCACAGATAGTATAATAGCCACACTCAAAATAAAAAAAACAACATTGGAATTAACCTAATGCAAATGTACAATCAACCTCATGTAGTGAGTAAACAAAACATGTTATTCCCAACACTCAAATAAAAATACAGCAGAATTGCAATGAAAAAAGGTCAGCCGAAATTAGATGTAAAATTAAGTCAAAAACAGTGGGACTAGACCAAAATGTTAAAAATGTCAGCATAGCAGTGCAAAAGGCAAGATAATATGTGCAAACAGCGAGAATAACAACTAGACCATGAGATGTCAGTTGTTCAGTGCAAATAAGCAGAACGAGTAGCAAGACACAATGTGCCTAACAGCAAGAATAGCAGCTATATCATGAGATATCAGTTGTACAGTGCAAATGAGCAAAACGAGCAGCAAGACAACAAAGTGCCTAACCAACTTCAAAATTGAAGATGTTATAAAGTGCAAGTGCATTAGCATTATGGACTGTGCAAAATCCAAAAGATAACAGCTATTCCGTTAAGGTGCAAATGCGTATACAGTAATAATAGACCATGATGTAAAAGCACACAAAGCCAAAGGCTGAAAGCAGCATGACAAATCCAGGCCACACAGCCGGCTGGACCAGCAAAGTCATAACATTGTGGAAAAAATGAACAATGCCGAGGAGAGAAGGGAAAGACACAGCTATATAAGAAAAGAGACTACATGTAGGTCACCAGGATAAACTAGACATGGTTAATAGAACATTACCCTATAATGTATATATATATATATATATGTTTGAAGCAAAGAAAAGAACCGCAAAGCAGCGGCTCACAGCGGCACTCCTCCATCCAGCATTCCTCAAGACAAAGTACGCCTCTCACGCATATTCCATTTGTAAAAAATGTCCTTTATTTTTGGTATGGACTACAAAGAGCACACCCTTGAAAAATTGCAATAACGCGTTTCACCCTAAAGTGGGCTTCGTCAGATTGGAACTAACACCATGTTTACATCAACTTATATTATGTTTCCTGTTTGGCTTCGTTTCCATTTCCTGTGTTGTGACCACTAGACCGCTATTTTTGTCTTTGTTATTTCCTCTGTTGGAAGCGGCCATATGGATAGGTATATTTTGCCGCTGACTTTTAAAGTTGCAGAGAAGATAAATATTATGAAATACAAGTGCAAACAATCACATTAAAGACATATAGCATTATATGTGATTAAATATGACAACATATAGCCAAACTTCATATACATGACGACATATTTATACTTTTAATTATGCATGCGGAATGAGAGTGCGCATGTATATGTGTATATACACATGTGTACATTCATTATCATTCTATGTTGTTAAACCTTATGCTTAAGATCTTAAGGTGCCTGGTATTTAACTTAGATTTAATCTCAATTAGTTTCTTGGGAGAAATCTCATATCTTTGGCAAATATTGTTACTCTCTGAATAATTAGTTAAATCTTTATAAAAAGATATTATTATTTGATTAAAAATTCAATACAAACTATGATAAAGTGCCTAGCGCAAAGTGCAATATCACCTGATTGTAATATCCTGTGCAAATATGCTGCATATGCTTGAAGAGATTGAATGTCTCCTCAAATAAAGTGCCTAGTGCTTATTATGCAATATTGGCTGATTGTAATGCCGGACAGGGATATACTATATACATCAAAATGTATTCCTTATTTTATCTTATAAAGTGCATAGTGCCTTACAATACAGCATTAATACTATGAACAATATGTATAAAATTGAGTATTTCATTAGATTGTAATTTGCCATTCAAATATGTCCACACCTGTATATTGTTTTGGTTCAACTGAGTAAATTTACCTGCTTTATATAGTCGCCACCTGTCAAGTGAGTATGTACATATTTCCATTTATAAAACCACATTCTAATGTCTCATTATGTCTAAGGTGACTTAATTTATCCCTTTCTCTTTTGTTCGCCTAGCCTTTTTTAAATCTAAGTCGCAGGGTGTTAGTAAAAACATCTTAAGCAATTATGCTAAAAGTTAGGATGTCTAAAAGTGCTAATGTGTACTAAAATTAAAACCTTTATTTGTTTGTTTGTTTTTATTACTTATATTGCGCACCAGACCCAAGGGTAACCGGGCGCATTTTATAAGCCAGCTCAAAACTTTGTTACAAGATCACATGGCAAAAATAGCAAAAATAGAGCAACAAGAATAATATACAACAAAATGTACAGGAGTATACACAAAATATACAGGAATATACAGCATGTAAAGTGTAAAAGCATGTATTTACGGTCCTAAGCAGAAATTCCTAGGCTTGAATAAGTCCAGGCAGTAGATGATCTAAAGTGTGTCTGCATTTTTGATCCACGGTATAAGGTTGTGTCGGAAGGTGGGGTAGGGTTGGTCAGTCTTCAAGGTGGATGGTAGGGCGTTCCAGAGTTGAGCTGCTTTCACCTGAAAGCTGCAGCCACCGACTTTAGTCAGTTTGACTCTAGGTATGGATAGGTTATTGGAGTTAGCAGATCTAGTAAGTCTTGTTGGTTTTAGTTTGGTGAATCTGGCAGAGAGGTACTGCAGTGTAGCGTTGTTAAGGCATTTGTGGACCAAAGAGGCAACTTTTAGTTGGATTTTCTCCTGAGTAGAGAGCCAGTTGTTAGCTCGTCTGAGTGCGGTGATGTGGGCTCTCCTGGGAATGCAAAGTGCTGCTCTAAGTGCGTTGTTCTGCAGAATTTGAATTCTTTTGATGACTTCCTGGTTAGCCCCAATATAGAGCGAATTGCAGTAGTCCAGTTTTGATAACCCGAGCGCTCTCGCGAGTGTGATGCAGCTATCGTTTGATAGGAAGGGTTTGCCTGCTCTTATCAATTTGCAGGTGTAGGCGGTTGCTGAAGCCATCGCATTGACCTGCTTGTTGAAAGAAAGGGTGGAGTCCAGGTAGAAACCCAATTTGCAGGTGTTGGGCGGTTGTGATTTGGTTGTTGTTGATATTGAAGGAGGAGTATTTGGGGCCCAGTTTTTTTAGGGTGGGGGGTGTGCCCAGGATGATGATTATAGTTTTGTCATCATTCAGGCATAAACCGTGTGTGGCCATCCATGCCTGGATGATGAGATACACTCTGTTCACCAAGGCCAAATCCTTGTCGTAATCACCGGTAAGTGGTAGGAGAATCTGGGTATCATCTGCATAATTAGTGTCGGTGATACCAAGAAGGTCCAGATTATCGAAAAGGGGCTTAGTAAAGATGAGTGTAGGCAAAACACAGGATCCTTGGGGCACACCACATGTAATGGGGATGGAGTCTGCTGCCGCAATGGTGGAGAAGACTCTCATTGTCCTGTTATTGAGGAAGGATTGGATCCATTTTGTGGCTTCTTCTGAGAAGTGCGCGGCTATATCCAGGTGCCTGCAAAGGACCTTGTGGTCAACAAGGTCAAATGCGGCTGATAAGTCCAGGAGTAGGAGTAAGGCTGGTTTGCCTTGATCCCTTAGCTCATCAATTTGCGCCTTTAGGTCTAAGAGGGCAGTTTCGGTTCCATGCTGGGGACGGAAGCCAGACTGCCGTACTCCTAGTAAATTGTTGTTTTCAAGGTGTTTCTGTATTTGTGAGTACGCCACTTTATCTATGATTTTTAAGAGGAATGGCACAGTGGTGATTGGGCGGTAGTTCGTGGGTATGGCAGGGTCTAGTGTCTGTTTTTTAAGCAAAGGGAGTACCCAAGATTCTTTTAGGTTGCTTGGTATGGACCCTGTAGCGAATGAGGCGTTAATGAGTTTTGAGATAAAGGACGCAGCTAGAGACCTGGCTCCCTTTATCATTTGAGGTGGACATTGATCCCCCTGGCAATTAGATGGTTTGAGTGACAGTATGATTTTTTCTGTCTCAATAGTAGATACTTTTGAGAATTTGAAGCGAGGGTAGTTGGTGCTATTTTTAGGAGGGGTGATATCTGTTTTGGGCTTAGTGTCGAGACTGAGCCAGGATTTTTTCGTGGCAATTTTAGATTGGAGAGATGTTACTTTATTAGCTAGGGCTTGCTGAATGTTGGTGCACCATGTTTTATCTTTGACACAGTTGTCAGGCACTGGGATGGGGGATTCTGTTTCCTTTAGGATAATGAAGAGTTCTTTCATGCTAGAGTTGGCTTGGGCTATTCTAGTGTTGTAGGTTTCCCGTTTGGCTGCTAGTATTTCCTTTTTGTAGAGGGTAGATATATCTCTCAGGGTGCTTTTATTTTCTTCCGTTGGTTGTAATTTCCATGCGACCTCGCATTGTCTTTTTTTGGTACGAAGAGTTTTTAGATGGGGGGTGTACCAGGAGTTGAGGTGGGCTTTAAGTTTGCTGCGTCTCACTTTGAGTGGTGCAATTATGTCCAAGGCAGAGGACATGACTTTGTTGTACTCGTTCACTAGTGTTTCAGGGTCCAGGTTGTCTCGTAGTGAATTAAGTGTGGGGAGGATGAGCGGGAGTAGGTTGTCCGGGGTGATGTTTTTCTTGTTTCTGGTTGGGATAGATGGTGCTGGCTGGAATGAGGCGGTAGTGGGTCTGATCGTTTCTAGAGCAAAAGTTATAAGGAGATGGTCTGTCCAAATTAGTGGGGAGATCGATAGGATGGAGGCATTGCAGTTGTGGTCTGCCACCCAATCGAGTATTCTACCCTTGTTGTGGGTAGGGTGAAGTACTTTTTGTGAGAAGCCTAGTTCAGAGAGTAGGTTGGCTATTCGAGTTGCCTGTGGGTCATTTTGGTCATTGAAGCCTAGGTTAAGATCCCCTAGCAGGATGACTTGTGATGAATGTTTTAGGTTGTGCGATAGGATGGTAGAGATGTCCTCCTCAAAGGTTCCAATAGGGCCTGGAGGTCTATAGATAAGGTGGATAGTGAGGGGTTTGGGAGTTGTTAATAGCTAGTTTAGCTGTTAGGCTTTCCCATGATTTAGTGTTGTTCGAGCCTGATGGATAGGTTAGATTTAATAATAAGGGCTATGCCCCCTCCGCGGGCTTCGCCTCTATCTGCCCTTAGGATGGTATAGCCGTTGGGGGTTGCTAACATAATGGCTGGTCCTGCGGCGGCATGTAGCCAGGATTCCGTGATGGCCAGGAAGTCAACATTTTCGGTCTGGATAAGATCAGCAATCTCAATGGCATGAGCAATCAAGGACCTAGCATTAACTAGTGCACCTTTTAGAAGTGGGCTGGTGGATGGGGTGTGCATGTCTTTTCCTGGGTTGTGGCAGGAGTGTGCATACGTGCATTTTGTGTCTCTGAGTGTAGGCTGTGTGGTTTTTCTATGCCCCTATTATGTGAGGATTTGCTACGGTTAGATATGGTCAGTGTTCTGGCGCATGGTTCATATAGTTTTGCAAGTCTGGCTCGGAGTCTAGCATTTCTAGATATGGTATTGCATGGTTTAGATTCGAGGGTTCTATGTTGTTGAGGTTCTTCAGTTTGGTCATTCCGACTCAATAATGGTTGAGGTGGAGTCTGTGTCATGGCAGGGGAGTGAGCTGAGCGTTGGGGGGTGGTGTATTCAATGGTGGGAGTGAGTCTGGGTATGTGGACTAGGAGTGTTGTTAGAGTGAGAAGGGCTAGTGTGGCTTGTAAGGTTTGCATCTTGTGACATCACCGTGGAGGGTGGCAGATAGAACTAGAGTAGGCTGTGTAATCCGGCCTGATCAGGGTTGGGGCCTGTGCGGATAAGGCAGGTAACTCAGGTATAGTAGATGGCGACTAAGTTTGGGACGGTGGCAATTGACTAGAGTACAATCGGCAGTACAGTTGACAAGTACATATTTCAATAGGCAGGCTAAATGTAGCTATCATAGGCGGGCTGAATGCAGCATATTATCATAGGTAGGCTAAGTTCAGCATTCAGAGTACAGCTTTCAGTGGGCAGGCTAAATGTAGCTATCATAGGCGGTACATGTACAGGTAGTGGACAACTAGGCAAGTACAGGTAGTGGCAGACAAGGCAAGTAAAGATGAGCTAACTATGGCAGTGTATCACCTAAATGCGAGAGTCACAACGCAGCCAAGGACACCTTGGGATACATGAAGTAGCTAGCTTCACCTATTGACGACCGTAAGGCATAGCACAAGTCAGAAGGCACAGCACAAATCAGGTGTGGTCTATTGGCGACCATAAGGCACAACACAGATCAGAGGCACAGCACAAATCAAGTGTGGTCTATTGGCGACCATAAGGTGACTATAAGGCACAACACAGATCAGAGGCACAGCACAAATCAAGTGTGGTCTATTGGCGACCATAAGGCGACTATAAGGCACAACACAAATCAGAGGCAAAGCACAAATCAGGTGTGGTCTATTGGCGACCATAAGACACAACACAGATCAGAGGCACAGCACAAATCAAGTGTGGTCTGTTGGCGACCATGAGGCGACTATAAGGCACAAGGCAGATCAGAGGCACAGCACAAATCAAGTGTGGTCTGTTGGCGACCATTAGGCGACTATAAGGCACAACACAAATCAGAGGCATAGCACAAATCAATTGTGGTCTATTGGCGACCATAAGGCACAACACAAAATCAGAGGCACAGCACAAATCAATTGTGGTCTATTGGCGACCCTAGGTGCAGCACATGATGCATTGTGGCAGCGTCTGAGTCCAGAATAGAACAAGGGCTGGATTGGGCAGCGCCTGAGTTCGGGTAGGACACTTGAGCCAATAAAGCCGTGGGGCAGCAGCTGAGTTCCGGGTCGTTCCTAAGGCTGCCGAGCTAAAAGTGTCATGGGCGAGGGCGGTAATAGTGTGCCAGAGCGCAGATCTATAGGCGCAAGCTGGCAGGATAGAATGCTAAGGTGCAATTATCTATGGCAGAGAAAACAATCATGTTGTCGAACTCTAAAGTGCAGCAGAGAGAGGCATCTGGCCTACCTTGCATTTTGCACGGCACACGGGCCTCGATCCTATCGGCTGCTGCTTCTGTGGTGGGTGGAGAGAGCTCCTGCTCCTCCCTGGTGTAGTCGGTGCAGTCGGGGATGCTTTCGGGTGTGAGGGCTCCAACACAGCCAATCGGTTCCGGTCGGGAAAGTAGGTTGGTTGTTGCGCTCACATGCGCTAAACAGGGACAAACAGGGCCTTATACTGGCCTTTGAGTGGCCGCCGGCTATTCCGCCTGCCGGCAGAAGTTAGTGATTAAATACACTAGTTGCTAGGCGACTGGGGAAGCCGAGCCTCGTCTTCATGCCGCGTCGCGCCCGACATTTTGTTTCGGGAAGAAATGTCGGCGCGATGCGGTGCGGGCATGGATGGATCAGCGGTGCTTGACCTTGATGTGGGGGCAGTGTGGGCAGATGGGGGGGGGGACCTGGCAGGGCTGGTGGTTTCACCTCCAACCCTGGGAGGGATGCCCTTTGCGGTCGCGGTCGTGGTCGCGGTCGCTGCGCTGCATCCAGGAGTTGGAGCGCGTGGGTGGCTGTTAGTGGGGGCTCCTGCCCGCGCCACTTCTGGGTCTCGTGTAGCCCCTACAGGGGCAAAACGGGACCTTATACTGGCCTTTATAAACCACAGTTAAATATACATTTAAGAAAAAAAGGTCACACTTTAGAAAATCACACAAAAAAAACACATAGGGGGTAATTCATAGAATTCAGCGCACAAGTGGCGCACGCGGCTGGCGCACAGTGTGCGCGTGCAAATCCCTACGCCAGCCGCGTGCGCCAAAACCCATTTCCGCGCACAGCGTATTCATGGATTCCAGCCACCAAAACCAGCCGTGGCGCACAGTGGCGCAGCGACCTTGCAGCAGCGCCAGTTACGCCCCCAAGAACGCCTTCCGCGCAGGGAAAAGCCATCAAAATCCCCAATCCAGCGCAAAGGGCTGCGCTAACCCTGTACCAGCACGGCAAGCGGGCTACGTGTATCACTGGGGTGCGCGGGAAGTACCTCACGCGATTGGCCCTGTGCGAGCAAGGTACGCGTATTACAGGGGTGCGCGGGAAGTTCCACATGCGATTGGCCTGTGCGCGTGTATTTCAGGGGTGCGCGGGAAGTTCCACACGCGATTGGCCTGGGCGCGTGTATTTCAGGGGCTCGCGGGTGGTTTCACACGCGATCGGCCCTGGGGGAGCGTGTGCGTGTATTTCAGGGGTGCGTGAGAAGTTCCACACGCGATTGGCCTGGGCGCGTGTATTTCAGGGGTGCGCGGGAAGTTCCACACGCGATTGGCCTGGGCGCGTGTATTTCAGGGGTGCGTGGGAAGTTCCACACGCGATTGGCCTGGGCGCGTGTATTTCAGGGGTGCGCGGGAAGTTCCACACGCGATTGGCCTGGGCGCGTGTATTCCAGGGGTGCGCGGGAAGTTCCACACGCGATTGGGCTGCGTTTGGGTATTAGGGGTGCGCGCAAAGTTTCACACGCGATTGGGCTGCGTGCGGGTATTAGGGGTGCGTGCAAAGTTGTACACGCGATTGGGCTGCGTGCGGGTATAAGGGGTGCACGCGAAGTTTTACACGCGATTGAGCTGTGTGCGGGTATTACAGGGGTGCACGCACATTTTCACACGCGATTGGGCTGCGTGCGGGTATTAAAGGGGTGCGCGCGAAGTTTTACACGCGATTGGGCTGCGTGCGGGTATTACAGGGGTGCGCACGAAGTTTTACACGCGATTTCAGCAGGGTACGTGTATTTCAGGGGTGCCGGGGAGTCCTACATGTGATTTGCCAGTGTGGGTCCTCCCAGGTGTTCCCTGTACACCCTCCACGGCCCCTGCAGGCAGCCCACACCACAGGGGACTACCCTGCATCCCTGGTCATGTCCCGCAGGCAGCCCACCCAACATGGGCATGCCCCCCAGCAAAGGCACATGTCTCCTTGCACCAATGATCACCAACTCATGTCCCCTTGCACCCCCACCCCCAGCATTGCGGGGCACCTGCCAGCAGGCCCCCACCCATGTCTCCCAGCACCCCCACCCCCCCAGTCACCAGGGGCAGCCTCCACCAGGCCCCCACCCATGTCTCCCAGCACCCCCACCCCCCGTCACCAGGGGCAGCCTCCACCAGGCCCCCACCCATGTCTCCCAGCACCCCCACCCCCCCAGTCACCAGGGGCAGCCTCCACCAGGCCCCCACCCATGTCTCCCAGCACCCCCAGCCCCCCAGTCACCAGGGGCAGCCTCCACCAGGCCCCCACCCATGTCTCCCACCACCCCCACCCCCCCAGTCACCAGGGGCAGCCTCCACCAGGCCCCCACCCATGTCTCCCAGCACCCCCACCCCCCCAGTCACCAGGGGCAGCCTCCACCAGGCCCCCACCCATGTCTCCCACCACCCCCACCCCCCAGCAGTGCAGGGGCACCCACCACCAGGCCCCCACCCATGTCTCCCACCACCCCCACCCCCCCAGTCACCAGGGGCAGCCTCCACCAGACCCCCACCCATGTCTCCCACCACCCCCACCCCCCAGCAGTGCAGGGGCACCCACCACCAGGCCCCCACCCATGTCTCCCACCACCCCCACCCCCCAGCAGTGCAGGGGCACCCACCACCAGGCCCCCACCCATGTCTCCCACCACCCCCACCCCCCCCAGTCACCAGGGGCAGCCTCCACCAGGCCCCCACCCATGTC
Organism: Ambystoma mexicanum; assembly: GCF_040938575.1. Lineage (NCBI taxonomy): Eukaryota > Metazoa > Chordata > Amphibia > Caudata > Ambystomatidae > Ambystoma > Ambystoma mexicanum. The sequence goes on from NC_090932.1 coordinate 1,268,760,263, forward strand.
TCCCAGCACCCCCACCCCCCCAGTCACCAGGGGCAGCCTCCACCAGGCCCCCACCCATGTCTCCCAGCACCGCCACCCCCCCAGTCACCAGGGGCAGCCTCCACCAGGCCCCCACCCATGTCTCCCAGCACCCCCACCCCCCCAGTCACCAGGGGCAGCCTCCACCAGGCCCCCACCCATGTCTCCCAGCACCCCCACCCCCCCAGTCACCAGGGGCAGCCTCCACCAGGCCCCCACCCATGTCTCCCACCACCCCCACCCCCCAGCAGTGCAGGGGCACCCACCACCAGGCCCCCACCCATGTCTCCCACCACCCCCACCCCCCCAGTCACCAGGGGCAGCCTCCACCAGGCCCCCACCCATGTCTCCCAGCACCCCCACCCCCCCAGTCACCAGGGGCAGCCTCCACCAGGCCCCCACCCATGTCTCCCAGCACCCCCACCCCCCCCAGTCACCAGGGGCAGCCTCCACCACCCCCACCCCCCAGCAGTGCAGGGGCACCCACCACCAGGCCCCCACCCATGTCTCCCACCACCCCCACCCCCCCAGTCACCAGGGGCAGCCTCCACCAGGCCCCCACCCATGTCTCCCACCACCCCCACCCCCCAGCAGTGCAGGGGCACCCACCACCAGGCCCCCACCCATGTCTCCCACCACGCCCACCCCCCAGCAGTGCAGGGGCACCCACCACCAGGCCCCCACCCATGTCTCCCACCACCCCCACCCCCCAGCAGTGCAGGGGCAGCCACCACCAGGCCCCCACCCATGTCTCCCACCACCCCCACCCCCCCAGTCACCAGGGGCAGGCTCCACCAGGCCCCCACCCATGTCTCCCAGCACCCCCACCCCCCCAGTCACCAGGGGCAGCCTCCACCAGGCCCCCACCCATGTCTCCCACCACCCCCCAGCACTGTGGGGCACCTGCCAGCAGGCCCCCACCCATGTCCAACTCATGTCACCCACCACCCCCACCCCCCAGCACTGTGGGGCACCTGCCAGCAGGCCCCCACCCATGTCCAACTCATGTCTCCCACCACCCCCACCCCCCAGCACTGTGGGGCACCTGCCAGCAGGCCCCCACCCATGTCCAACTCATGTCTCCCACCACCCCCACCCCCCAGCACTGTGGGGCACCTGCCAGCAGGCCCCCACCCATGTCCAACTCATGTCTCCCACCACCCCCACCCCCCAGCACTGTGGGGCACCTGCCAGCAGGCCCCCACCCATGTCCAACTCATGTCCCCCACCACCCCCACCCCCCAGCACTGTGGGGCATCTGCCAGCAGGCCCCCACCCATGTCCAACTCATTTTCCCCACCACCCCCACCCCCCAGCACTGTGGGGCACCTGCCAGCAGGCCCCCACCCATGTCCAACTCATGTCTCCCCCCACCCCCCCAGCACTGTGGGGCACCTGCCAGCAGGCCCCCACCCATGTCCAACTCATGTTCCCCACCACCCCCACCCCCCAGCACTGTGGGGCACCTGCCAGCAGGCCCCCACTCATGTCCCACTCATGTCCCCTTGCACCCCCACCCCCCAGCACTGTGGGGCACCTGCCAGCAGGCCCCCAACCATGTCCCCCTGCCCCCAGGTCCTGACGATACACAATCATGGCAGTAATGGGCAGCATACCCAGCACAAACACCCAGCCAAGGATTGCATCCACCCACATAGCAAAAGCAATTACATGATACAACCCCAATGGCAAGTATGTAAATGAACACATGTCCGTCACACACACATACACAATGGGTGCAAGTGAATGTCAAAACCCATATCATGACATGCATGAAACCAATGAGAAAATACCACAAAAGAAAGTTATAAAAACATGTATTCTCGAAGAAAATGAAGTAAACTAATCAAACATACAACAATGGGGATAACAAAATAAATTGTCCATGTCCGATAAGTAATGTAAAAATCCAAAAAACAAAGGAATCCAAAAACTAATGTTGTCCAAAGCAAAATCATGGTGAAAAAAAATAAGGAAAAACCATTGCCTCATGGTGAACACAAATATAAATCAAAAAAATGTATTTTAAAAAATCCAACTATACACAAGAATATTCCAGGGTCCATGAGCCCAACACTATAAATGAAACCTACTACTACCTAATAAAAAAACTATATACAGAAAAGTGGCCATTGTCCGAGCGGTCCAAAAAAATCTCAAAAAATAAAGGAAACCTAACACTAAGTAACTAAAGAACTATATACAATGGCAGCGGGCAAGTCCTGCGGCTCACTCTGTGATGTTGCCGGCCAGGGCATCATCGAACTCCATGTCGATGTCCTGGAGGCGGGACTCTGTCCTGGCCCCGAGGTCTCGCAGGGATAACCCCATGTTCACCTCAAACTCCCTGCAAGCTTCCTCGAGGCACTCAGCCCGCCTCAACGCCCGACGCATGGAGAACTCCGCCCTGACCATGGTGAGCCGCTCCTCTTCCGCCCGCTGCCGCTCCGCACCTATCCGCTGGACCAACTGCTCCCACACGGAAGACACTACCATCCCAGGGTTCTCCTGCCCTCCGGCCGATGCCTGCCCCTCTGATCTTGATGGCCCCGAGCCATGATGCCTCCCACGTCGAGCCTGCTGCTGCCTCCGACGCCACTGCCTCTGCCAGCACGACGGCATCCAGGATGATGGAAACCACCGACGCCGTCGTGCACGTGCCCTGCCCGATGATGCCGTCACATCCTCCATCTGCTGGGGTCCAGTTGCTGTGTTGTCCACCCCTGCTGGACCTCTGACTCCCGACTGTGGCAGGGATGGGATCCCCACCGAGCTGGCTGCATTGGTCAGGGCAGGTCCACAGGGGGCCCTGGTGGCATCTGGGCCGGAAGACGGCAAGGAGAACGACTGGCGTATAGTCTCCACAGAGGAGGAGAGGGCCGCCAGATTGGCCGACACATGCAGGAAACCCCCGAACATGGCCGATCCCAATTGGGCCACGTCGGCACGGTGCTCTTCCTGATGACGTGCGTGCTCCTCCTGGGAAGCACGCACGGCATCACGAATCACAGCTGTGCGCATCGCGACCCCAATCAGGACCTTCTCCACACGGCCAGGGGTCCCCTCGTCCGCAGGTGGAGGGGAGTCAGATGACATGGACATCCCCTCTACCTGCGGACGGGCCTGGGACGGGGCATCCCTGCTGGTGCAAGGTGGTGCACCCACAGGTTCAGGGACAGCGACATGCACAGGCCCCTCCACGGTGACCTGTGCTGCCTCCTGCCCCTGCCCCTGGACTGCACCACTTGCACCAGCAGGGATGCCCCCACCAGGCCCCATGTGCGCCTCAGTGGCGGCCTCCTCCTCCTCTGTGGAAACCACCAACCTGGATGGCTCCTCGCCGTCTACCGCCGTAGCAGGCCCCTGTGGGGGCTCACCCACCCCTTCCGCTGCAGCCGTGGGGGCATCCCCGCCGCCTTGCTCCACAGCGTCGTCTCCGCCCTCTCCTTCACTAGCCGCTGCGTAGAGGGAGACATAGAACACAAGCATCAGGGTACTGTACAATGGTCCCCTAGACAGGAAGCAATAGCAGATGAGTGCCACTGTCAAAGTACACTTCCATCATGTCACACCACAACACATGTGTCAGTCCAGGCAAAACACACACAGTGACAGTCATGGTGCGTGCCATGGACATTTCAATGCATGTCCAATGGACTCTCGAATCATACAATGTAATGGGACTCACATGCATCATGGGTCATGCCTATCACATGCACACACTTCACCTCAGTCACATCCATCTGGCCCCGTACACCCCAATCACAGTGCATACAAGGATGACTAGGCTGCATCAGTGAATCTGTACATTGTCACAGACATGTGTCATGCATCCATGGCACTCACAAGTCACAGACACGCAGGTCAGGCACACAGACATGGATACCACATATGTATCTGGCATCAGCACCCATCCCTCGCCCCCACCCATGTCCAGGAACAGAGACTGCCATGCTCTCATGTGTGCAATCTGCACAGGGCTCCCCATGTCGCATTCAAACACATGCAACAACCGTGCGGTTCACACATTACAGGTCGCACATGCATTCCCATGATGTCCCTGCACACATTCATGCGTACATGGCCTATGTCACACATGCAGGCAAGTATCAGACAACCAGCACACTGCAACATGCCCTGTCTCACACAGCAATGCTTGGCCACTTACCGCTCAACTCCAGACGGGTCTCCCTCTCAAGGACCTGGGCGTGGAGCGCTGGGTGTGCGCGTTCCAGGACCCTCAACTGGATGGAACTCATGCGGCCCCGGCCCCCCTCCACGAGGCGCCGGGCCTTCATGAGGGTCCTGGACCTCAAGTCCTCCCAGCGCTTCTTGACCTTCTGGATGGTGCGGGTTGCCACCCCCTCCGCGTTGATGGCAACCACACAGTCGGCCCAGATCCTCTCCCGTCCTTCCCTGTTGGCGCGGGACGATCCGAAGAGGGCATCATACTGCCCCAGGACTTGCTCCACCAGGACACCAACTTCGGTGGCAGTGAAGCTGGTGCCCCTCTGCCCCTCTGGCCGGGGGTTGCCACTGGGGTCAGATGTGGATGTGCCCGACATGGCAACCCCAGGGGCAGGAGTGGGTGGGCAACGGGGTCCTGGGGCTGGGCTGTGGAGCGATGTTATTCGAGTCGGGAGTCTTCTGTACCAGCAGGGGTGGACACAGCAACTGGACCCCTGCAGATGGCTGATGTGCAGGCACCAAATGGCAGGGCACGGTGGCAGCAGGCAGGCAGCAGCAGATGGCACGTGGGAGGCTGCTCGGGGCACTGGGGGGCAGTGATTCGGCCTTCTGGGCAGGAGCGTGGTCTTCCGTGTGTTTTCGCGTGGCCAGCTTGATACGGAGTGATTTGGCACGTGAAAAATCTGCACGTCAGCGTGTAATTCGAGGAAAGGCCCTTAGCGGGTAAGCGCGTCTGCACGCATACGCATTGCCATTGGACAGAAGGCCCCTCGAGCGCAAGCGCCCCTGTGACGTGACGCGTACAGACGTGCATGGGCATTACAGCGCGCGTGAAAAAATGCATGTCCGCGTGTAATACGAGGAAAGGGCCCATGCGTAATCGCGCATTAAAAAGTGCACGTCCGCGTGTAATACGAGGAAAGGGCCCATGCGTAAGCGCGCGTGAAAAACTGCACGTCCGCGTGTAATACGAGGAAAGGGCCCATGCGTAAGCGCGCGTGAAAAACTGCACGTCCGCGTGTAATACGAGGAAAGGGCCCATGAGTAAGCGCGCGTGAAAAACTGCATGTCCGCGTGTAATGCGCGTAATCGCGTGTGAAAAAGTGCACGTCCGCATGTGACGTGACGCGCGAGTGCGTTTCCCTCAGCACGGGTTAAAGGTGAGCGGGCCCAGCAGTTCGCTGTACGTGCCTTTCGTGGAGACCGACGTGTGTTGCTGCTTCCTGTTGTTTCGCGCGCCATCACTACTTCACAGCTCTCAAGGACGTATCTCTTCTTTTGGCGGGGGTATTGGCTACGCGTGTTTTTCTGCATCGCGCTAGTCAGACGGTGAGTCGCAAACGCTCCTTTTCCCACTGCGGGTGCCCCTGTGTATCGCACCCATTTTCGATGTCATCATAGCCTGCGTGTCCCACGCGTACGCGTTATTCGTGTTACTGGGTGCCACCGCGTACTGCGGGAGGTTTAATCCACGCACGTAGGCTGCAGGGTTGCATGCACGGTTTTACAGCAGTTTTGGGGTGCCTGAGCGTTGCGTGTCCCGTCACCACATCACCGGGGTCACATACAGCCTTGCAGGTGCAGGGGGGCTGTTAACATCTTGCTTCCCACCCCCTTCACCCCAATTGCCCAGGTCAGTTGTGCTGTACACCTCCCATTGGCACCACTCCATCTGTGCCAGCACTATTACATCTGTGCCATGGTTGGGAGGCCACCAAAGGTGAGGGGCGCCTCAGCTGGGCGTACTCCTCGTGGCGGGCGTGGTCGGGGACGTGGCCGTGGTGACCAGGGAGTAGGGGGACTCCAGGGTGTCCAGGGCAGCCACAGAGGGGGAAGAGGCAGGGGTGCGCCACTTGAGCACAATGTTGTGCCATGTGTCGGTGCAGCCATGCCACCACCCCCTGTGGTTCCGGGGGATGCAGCTCCTGCATCTGGCACTGGCACCCGTATGACCCGGCAGTCCGTTCCATCGACTGCCACGGGCCCAAGGGTAGCGGTAGCTGCAGGTGCAGCTGTGGACACCGCCACCCAGGCTCAGGGTCTGCCAGCGCAGGCTGCGTTGGCACTTGAAGAGCCCATTGGCGCAGGCCGGGCTGCTCAGACCAAGACACGTGTCCCTGGGGCAGTCATGTCATCTGCTGCCCCGAACAGCCGGGTGTTGGCAAGTGCAGGGGCAGATGCACCCAACAGCACCCCGGTTGTGAGTCTGCCAACCAGGACCGTTGCGGTCAATGACCCTGCCACAGCTGATGTTGCTGCGCAGGGTCCATTAGTGGGCACCCAGCTGCCACTGACACAAGTCAGGCCTTTGGTCATCCCTCCACCTGCCACTCCCTCGGCTCAATCCACCGAACCCACTGGCCATACTGGTCAGGGCGGCATTAGCCAGCCAGGGTCTGCGCCACAGTCCAAGAGGAGGAAGGTTGCACCTGCAGCACAGGCTGGGACCCCACACACAGCCACGACCTCCTGCACGTCGAGGAAGAAGCCTTTCTGTAAGCAGGAACTGGACTTCCTCGTGGACTACGTGCGGGGCCACAGCCGTGACATGCTAGTGGGTGCCAATAGTCAGACTACGGCTGCCCAACGTGACACCCACTGGAAGCATGTTGCGGAACATGTCAGTTCATTCGGCCATGAGGTGCGCACGGCGCAGGAGTGCAAAAAGCGCTGGAATGACATCAAGCGCAGCACTAAGGCTAAGCGTGCCTCAAATTACAACTTGACTCTGGTGACTGGCGGTGGGCCTGCACCAGAGGAGGAAGAACTCACTCCGCATGAGGCTCTCGTTGCGGGGTTCATACCACCAGAATTGGTCGAAGGAGTGGGAGAGATGCTGGACTTTGATTCCCAGTCCAGTGAGTGTTGATGCGTAGTTGTTGAGGACGTGTGTGTTTCACTTGTGGGATGTGTTGTGCATGAATGCTGCTACATGTGACGTGTACATGGTTCTGATGTGTAAGTAATGCAATGCTACCGTCATGCATGTCTCCTCTGCCTGCATGCGGGACTCCATGTGGGCATGCTCCCTTGCCCCTCCTCCGCCACTCTGCACCCCAGTTCCACCTTTGCACTGGTCTGCTTCATTCTTGCCAATGTGTAGTTTCTTGTTCATGTGTCCTGTGTAGATGCTAACTTCCAGCGTAGAAACTGCCAGACATATGCCGTGTGGTACAGCCTTAGTACTCGATGCAGGGTATCCCACTTGTACTGTGCATGGGTCAGATGTCCCGCAGGGACATGAGTGCCCATTCATGCTCCATGTGCATTGCACGCATGCCCCTATGTGTCCTTGACTGGATGATCACTTTAATATGAGTCCTTGGTTACATACATTGCCTGCCATATTATCGGCCTCCCCATGTCAACTGTGGCTCAGTCCTGCGTTGCACACATGTTTAGGCTCTGACAATCTGTGTGGCTCACAGGCCTCAGCCTGTTCAATGGCCAATGACTCTGTCCAACTCTTGTCGTGTCTTCTTCACACGTGGCCGGCCTCCGGATCTTCCATCATGTGTCCTGCCCACTGTCCCAGCATCATTTGCAGTGTTGTAATTTGAATCACATTAAGCTGTTGATGCCAGTCAACACTGCCTGACAATACACAGGTGTATGGTCAGCCTTTTGATACCATGCTAGGCATCCCTGCTTTGGTACTGGGGTGGAGGGGTGCTTGGCTTCTAGACATGGTACACATTGAATACACAATGCACGTGATGTCTGAATTTGACATTGCACTGCCTTCACATTTCCTGGCACACACCATGGAGTGCTTGTACATGTAGGTAGTGAGTGGCGTACACATTTTCTGCACTGCATAGACCCACTTGCATGGAAACTGCCACCTTTCAACAGGTCTGATCACAGAAGCTATTCAAAGTAGACCCAGCATGCATGGCAGGTCATATGTTGTGTGTCACATGTCTGCCGGATGCCTTTGCTGTCGGTGTGTGTGTGTGTCGTGTGCTTCTGACATGTGTACTGACCTTTTCCTCTCTATTTTTCAGGTGATGACGCAATGGATGCAGAGGATGGTGTTGTCATGCCAGACACAGGGTTGGTAAGACCACATCAACCCGGCACTAGTGGGGGTCGTGGGGTGGTAGGCCACGAAAACCCCCAAGTGCTGCAGTCCATCCTGTCTCTGGCTGCCTATGAGTCCAGCCTTGATGACGACTCTGACGTCCATGTTGAGTTGGATGAGCATCAAGTCCATGTGTCAGGGGTGAGTGATTCTGATGTGGACACTCCTCTGTCTGCGACACCTGCACTGAGGGATCAGACAGTCTTGGTTCCTCCGCCCGTGGTGGATCGGGACGCAGGGTCACCCTCCACACCAGTCACTGATGTGCCTGGGACATCACGTCGACGGGGGCATGTAGTCGTGCAGCCGCAGGCGGTGCCAACACAGCGAGGACCCCCGGTCCTTGGGTCCCGCAGGGGTCAAGCCCGGCAACGCGGTCGCCGCGCGCAACCGCTGTATACTGAGTGGGAGCAAGACATGACTGCCAATTCCGAACGGCAGGGGGCAGCAATGGAGAACATCGCTGACAGCATGGAGCGTGTGGCCCGATCTGTGCTCCCCCCTGCTAGGCAGGTGCTTCTCCAGCAGCAGGCGGCACGGTCAACGGCCCGCTCGCTCAGGCTGGGCATGGCGGCCTCAGACAAGGCACGCCAGGCTGAAATGTCGTCTCTGCGTCAAGCAATTGCTGCACATGGATGCCCTGAGGGAGGAGTATGCCTCCCTCAGATCCACTCTGGGTGTCCTTATGATGTCCCAGAGGCAGCAGGCAGAGGAGAGGTTTGCACAGCTTGAGCGCACCATCTCGGCTGAGCTACAGGCTTGCCGGGAGGTGCAGCGGTTGTCCAGCCAGGCCTTGCAGGAGGAACTCCGTGTTACACGTGCTACCTTGCAAGAGGAAGCACGTGTATCACGTGAGGTTCTGCATGCAGACCTATGTAACATCGCCACACAGAACCAGGCTCACCTGTCCGGCAGACTTGCTGCCGACGAGGGGCAAGCTGCGGCTAGGCGTGGCCAGGCTACTGTGCCACGTCCTCCTTTCCAGGATGAGCCAGACTCGGACGACCATCTATCTCCCACATAGGTCGTGCTGTGCAGGCGTTGAGCCCATGGAGGTATTTTTTTTTGGCTCAGCATCATCGCATGTGGATGTTGAGCAGCACCCTGTACCTCCCCCCTCCTGGGTGCCTCCCCTCCCCCCCGGGTCGTATGTGGCCATTTTTGATTTTTCTTTTAGTTTAGTTAGTTAAGTTTCTGTTTGATAGTTAGTTTAAATAGGTAATGTAGGTTTTCCATAGTTAGTGTAATTAGTTAATAGTTGAGTTAGTTTAAAATTTGTAGTCTATTGTGCTTTCATGTGACAGTGCGGTGCCTTGTGGTTTTTGAAGGCATCCACTGTCTGTTCCAGCTGGGCCCTTCATGGTTGTCTTGTGTATGTGTTTGCTGCTTGGGTTCCTTGACTCACATATGCCACTCCTGCCTCCCTTATCCATGGGCTCGCAAGGATGGTTCGGTGTTACAGAATTTTACACAAGGGCTTTGGACTGTCATATCTGTGGCATGGCTGGTGCTTTGTGACTTGTGTTGACACCCCTAGTGGGGATGATTTAGGTGTAATTGTCCACTGTTCAGCTTTTGCTAGATGGGGTGTGTCATGATTAATGTGGACATTGATTGCTATGCATTGTGTATTATGTTTCATATCTTTCCTGTACACGTGCTTGTTGCAAATCATGCTGTAGATAGTGTTCCACACTTTGGAGGTGAAAGACGGACTGATGGTGTGATTTGTGATGTGACTCTCTGACATGGTCAAGTAATGAGATGCCTGATGAGACACACACAGATCACTTTGATGCATTGATCATGTGTTTCATGCCCTTTCTGCAGGGGGATGAGGCACCAGAGCACCTTTGCCAGCAGACATGGCCCATTGGACGACGGAATTCCTGACCAGTTTGTTGGTGCCCACATGCACATGTGTGCACAAGCAGAGCCACAGTGATTGCAGACCCACATCCTAGAACTGCTGACATGTTCCAAGGAACTCCAGGCAAGGTGAGCAGCACAGGGGGGCCACGACACAGCAAAGCTTGCACCAGGCGAGTTGCACATGCAGGCTTAGTCACAGCACTGAGGATGAGCTTAGACGAATATTGGTGTTGAAGCACACAATGCAGCTCAGATTTGTATGTGGACTGATGGCTGTTGATAGTAGGGTTGTCTGGGACACATGCAGGGGCAGTGGCACATACCCTGCGGTACACCAAGGTTCATTGAGGCACTTGTATCAACCATGTAGCCTTCCGAGACATGGAAAGGGGCAGCTCACAGGGACATACAGCAAGGGACATACTCGGGTGCAGTGCATGTCTATTCCACGTACTTCATGATAAATGCACTGCCAACTTTGTTTCGGTCATGGTGGTACGCAACTTGCTCTGTAGTCATGGCTTGCTATATGGGTCTGTCTGCTTACCCAGGGAACATTGCATGTTGTGTGAATTGTGACACATTGGTGTTCCATTTGCCACGCACCCACCAGCGGCTGACTTACTGCATTGACTGTGTATGACCCGTCACAGGGGTGATGTTATATATGGGTACGAAGCATCGAGCACAGATTGTCTGTTTGTAGAGTAGTTTGTTGCTATGGGGCATGTTTGGTGTTGTGTTTTTGTGTAATTGGCACATACAGGTTGTTGACTGTGTCTCTCTTTGCAGCATTGCAGTGCTCCTGTAACCGGACCTGAGAGTGCGCAGGCAGGAGGCCAGCACTCAAAACCAGAGCTAATTGTCTTGTTGTTTTTCTTACGAACTGCTCTGCATAGGCTTGCTGGGGAGTGTACTGATGCATGGATGTATGTGTGGTTCTATTTGGTATGTTTTTTTTCCCTAATCACCCGTGATCCTATGCAATTTTGAAACCTGTACCCTCTACCCGGTGTTCCTGCTTCCCGTGCCTATCCAAGCAACGTTCCCTGACCCTCTTTCCCCACTGGGGTTGCGGATGCCTGTGTAAGCCCCGAACTTGCAGGCGCCAAAACCCTAGAGGGGGTGGTTGGTTCGTACCACTCCTGAGCCTGGACTACAGAAGGCCATGACAATGATGTCCAAGTTTGTTTGGATTGTGTATGTGTTCATGCAGGTTGTACATTTTCGTGCATTCCCTAGTTTCATGTGTCATTCCTCCTCCCCTCACCTGCCACTCATTCCAGTCATCCAGTGTGTCTACACCTGTCCCGACTGCATATCCCTGAACCTCATTCCCTACCAGGATCTCAGGGGCCTGTGTGAGTTTGACCTTGCAGGCACCCGGGACATGGTGTGGGTGGTTGTTTCATGACACTCCCGCGCCTTTACAGGGGACCTGTGACAGTACACATCCATTCATGGTGCATCATCCTATGTCATGTACCACACATGTCACATCCTGTCGTGACATTGTTTTGCTGTGCTACCTTGGTTGTTGCATCATTGTGGTAGTACTTGGCGTTTGTGAGGTACTGCTACGTCAAGTCATCTACTGGAGGGTGTTCGGGTTCGTTTTCATGCCTTGGATTTTGTGCATTTGGAAATGTGTGGATTCTGAGGGTTCAGGCATCTTTTTACACACAAGGTGGGAGATGGACAGGAAGGGTAAAGGTGATCCTGTGGCCAGGTGGAAATGAGGGTTGGAGGCTCCATGACCCAGGTGCAGTTGTTCAGTGGGTCATGGTCATTTGTGAGGGAGGGGGGGGGTTGTTGTTGATAGTTGCGTTGCCCTGCAGTGTGATGGGAACTCTGACATTGTAATGTTGTTATCCTATGTACATGTTGGGTTCTGCTGATCAATGCCTGTTCATGTGTTGTGTTTTCCTTTCAGGTGCGAGGGGATAGTTGTGGTTTGACATGCTGGGGTGTACACATGGTGGATGTTCACATGTGATGTGTAGGGAACACTGATGTTCACTTGAGTGCACATGCATATGTGGAGTGCATGTCCTTGCAGAACCACACACTTGCACTCGGATGCACTCCATGTACTCCCACCCTTGCATATCCACGTGTACACTGTTTGCCTTCTGGTGCCCACTGTGTCCCGGCAGCACATGTTCTGTGACCGATTATGGTTCCAGAACATGCCTAATTTGATGTTTGATGTGGTCTATCACTCAGATGTGATGCTCAGGGTGTGCATCACACACAATGGCTGTTCACTGTGCTGTGCGCTGAGCAGTGTGATGCAGGAGTAGGACACTGCACACATGAGCTGCAGTGTTGATTTTGCAATGCATAATGTGCATATAGACAGGCATTCATTGTGATGTTACGTCTACGACTGTTGTAATGCATTTGGAAACAACTTATTTTGGGTGGGACATTTTGTTGGTCTGTCATGTCATCTGATTCCGGGTCAGGCATCATTGTCCGATGCCACTGTACATTTAGGACATGGCAATGTGTACCTTATCGTTACTGCGTCGGTGTATGGGTATTGCTTGCCATGTCATGTTGATGTTTGGGAGGGTTTGACTGACATGACAGTGATGGCCATGGCCTGTTTTGCAGGTGTGTGTGATGCACACCTTGCATGTCCAGGTCATCCGCTTCTCAGAGCAACTAGCTGGGGGTGGTTTCTCTCCGCAGCAGGGCCCTCCCCCTGGAACAGACTTCCTGTCTGACTTGAACTTGAGGGGAACCATCTCCAGTTCTGGAAGCACCTCAAGACCTTCCTCTTTGCTTCTGCTTACTCTCTGCCTCTCCCTTGCAGAATTCTTCACTGGAACTGCACAGGAGCTGCAACTGGGACACTCTCACCAACCTCGGTCCCTGGCCCAGCCACTCTCCACTTGCACTGCCACCCTGGCAACCCCTGCACTGCAGTACTGTCTCTCTATCCCTACAGCCCTCCCTTCCCAGCACTTGTCTGCACTTACCTTTGCAGTTGCCACCAGGCGACCTATGTATTATTTTTTGGCCTACTTCCCCTGTACTGGACTACCCCTCACCCTTCCCCTTGCACTTTTCCCTTCCCCCTACCCCTGCACTTGCACAATCTCAATGACACCTGGCCTAGTAGTACCGTTCTCTGTGTTCCCTTGTTCCCCCCCGCCTCATTGCGCCTTGGAATACTTGTATATGGCCCATGTCATGTCACATGTCATATGTGTGCATTTTGGTTGCACAGGATAGCTTGTGTTTAAGTAGCTAGGGATGCAGATGATGTGGCACTTCCATGGCAACTATCTCAGGGTGGTAGCGTTGTGACAGTTGACTGTCACTTTGTCATCATCGATTGTCACCTGGTATGTGCCAGGCCTGTGTGCACTCCGCAGGGGTGGGAGTTTAGGTGAAAAATGTGGCCACAAGCTGGGTCCGGGCTTCCTCGCCACGTGCCCTGTCCCCTCCCATGGGCAGCGCCTGTGCCTGTGGTTGGGGATGTGGGGGCACCACCATGTCCACCGGGACGCCCTGCCGTGTTGCAACATTTTGCAGGACACATGCTGCCACAATGATCCTGCACACTACTGGTGGTGCATAGAGTAGTTGCCCACCAGAGCGGTCAAGGGAGCGGAAACGTGACTTGAGCACTCCGAATGTGCGCTCCACTATGCCCCTGGTTGCAATATGGGCGGCGTTGTATCTTACCTGGGGTGGTGTGGTGGGGTTCCGGATTGGCGTCATCATGTGGTTGCTCAGAGGGTAGGCACTGTCCCCTGGGGAGGTGATAATAATTGAGATTATTAGGGTTGGGATATTTGTCTGTGTGCGACTTGCATGCATGTGCAAGGGCATTTGTACTGACCTAGGAGCCATGTGTCGCCATGCTGCCCAGCTTCCAGGGCCCGGCTCAGGGCGGACATTCTGTATATGAAACTGTCATGGGTGGAGCCAGGGTAGTTTGCATAGACAGAGGTGATGATTCCCTTTGCATCGCATACCACCTGTACATTGATGGAATGCCAGTGCTTGCGGTTTCGGTAGATGTGCTCAGTGGCCCTAGGTGGACGTAGGGCCACATGGGTGCAATCTATGGCACCGAGCACTTTGGGGAAGTGTGCCACCCTGAAAAAATCCAGGACAACGGCCTGCCTTTCTGCGGGTGTTCTGGGCATGTATATGTGCCTGCGGACTGAGGGGCGCGCTGTCATGATTGCCAGTACCTGGTGTAGGCAGCGTGACTGCGTGGCCTGTGAGACCCCCCCCACTATGGCAGTGGTCCGCTGAAACGACCCAGTGGCCAAAAAATGCAGGACATTGAGCAGCTTCTCCAAGGGGCTCAATGCTTGGGAGCAAAGGGTGGGGGATGTGAGGTCATCTTCCCACTCCCTGACCAGGTCTAGGATGATATGGGGTGGAAACCTATACCTGCCGTAGACCTGGTCGTCAGGCATCCCAAAAAGGCTTGTCCGTGGTGCAAAAATGCGTGCCCTGGCTATTCTCCTCCTCCTGCGGTGTCCCACGATCAGTGCAGCAACAAATGGGGCATTCATCGTTGCTGTATATACGCGTTTGTTGTTTGCGCGCACTTTAATGCTGTGCGCGGGACGCCTCCGTGTGGGCGGACTCGTTGACGCCTGTGCACGTCTTTTGCCGTGCGCGGGTTTCCCGTATTCGGGTGTCATCGCGTGTGATCGGAGGGGAGTGAGCGTACACGCGATTGGCCTGGGTACGTGTGTTTCGGGGTGCGCGGGTAGTTCCACACGCGATTAGCCTGGGTACGTGTGTTCTGGGGTGCCGGGAACTTTCACATGCGATTGGTTGAAATCCACGTGTTTTCTGTCATCACGTGCAATGAGGGATACACCCTCGCACGTCACGTCACAGACGCGCTCACGCGCTGAGGGCCTTTCGTCCAATGAAATCGCATATGCGTGCTGCCGTGCATACGCGCTAAGGGCCTTTCCTCGTATTACACGCGGACGTGCAGTTTCCATGCGCGCTTACGCGCATGGCCCTTTCCACGTATTACACGCGGACGTGCAGTTTCCACGCGCGCTTACGCGCATGGCCCTTTCCTCGTATTACACGCGGACGTGCAGTTTCCATGCACGCTTACGCGCATGGGCCTTTCCTCGTATTACACGCAGACGTGCAGTTTTTCACGCGCGCTGAAATGCCCATGCACGTCTGTACGTGTCACGTCACAGGGGCGCTTGCGCTTGAGGGGCCTTCTGTCCAATGAAAATGCGTATGCGTGCAGACGCGCTTACGCGCTAAGGGCCTTTCCTCGAATTACACGCTGACATGCAGATTTTTCACGTGCCAAATCACTCCGTATCAAGCTGGCCACGCGTAAGCACACGGAAGACCACGCTCCTGCCCAGAAGGCCGAACTACTGCCCCCCAGAGCCCCGAGCACGCTCCCACCTGCCATCTGCTGCTGCCTGACTGCCTGCTGCCCACGTGCACTGCCATTTGCTGCCTGCACATCAGCCAGGGGTGCTGTTGCTGTGACCACCCCTGCTGGAACCGAAGACTCCCGACTGGGATTCCATCGCTCCACAGCCCAGCCCCAGGACCCAGTTGCCCACCCACTCCTGCCTCTGGGGTTGTCATGTCGGGGCAAACACCATCTGTGACCACTGACAACCCCCGGCCAGAGAGGCAGAGGGGCACCAGCTTCAGTGCCACCGAAGTTGGTGTCCTGGTGGAGCAAGTCCTGGGGCAGTATGATGCCCTCTTCGGAAGTTCCCGCGCCGACAAGGAAGGACGGACTCGGATCTGGACTGACATCGTGACTGCCATCAACGCTGAGGGGGTGGCAGTCCACGACTTACAACATGTCAGGAAGCGCTGGGAGGACTTCAGGTCCAGGACCCTGAACAAAGCCCGGCGCCTCTTGAAGGCAGCGGATGCCAAGGGGCGCCGGGGCCACTTGTCGGAAGAACAGATGAGGGTCCTGGAACGCATATCCCCAGCGCTCCACGTCCAGGTCCTAGAGAAGCAGACCCGTCTGGAGTCGAGCGGCGAGTGTACATGCATCCTGATTGTGAGCAGTGCGTGTGGTGATTATTCAGTAGTGTGCAGGTTGCACATCTGTTTGTATGGGGTCGAGTATGGGTGCGGGTGTACAGGGCCGTGGGGCTGACACATGCGAGGTCTGTAATGTGTGAGACATGGATGGTGCTTGTGTGTGTAGGCTTGCATGCCAAATGCAGTTGTGTGGGCACACATGTTTGGATGAATGTGTATGTAAGTAGACATGTCCGTGATGTCACGCATGTATGTTCTTTTCGGCTGCATGTATCAGCACTGTGTACATGTGCATGTGTGTGTATTTGACAAGGGTGCAACAGTGATGCAACATGGATGCATGTGACAGCGGTATGTGGAAGCCTGATTGGCAGATGTGACATGGATGCCCGTCTGAACAGTGCGACACTTGGCAGAGGTGTACACATGCATGCAAGTGTGGTGGTGTGTGTACATGTGTGGTGCACATCCTGTGTTGCATGTGATGTCTGGCTCACCTTTGGCTGCTCATGCTGTTGTATGTGTATGGATGGTGGTGGCAGTTGCGATATGGCTGTGGTATGGCTCATGTGTGCGAGTTGTAATGACATGTGTGTTGGGGATTGTGATGACATGTCTGAGGTTTGCCAATGCCACTCATGTGCAACTGTCATGTGTGTATGTGTCCATTGTACAGTGCCCTGATGCCTGTGTTTTGTTTCTCCCTGTCTGCAGCGTCAACTGATGAAGAGGGCGGAGAAGGTGCTGTGGAGCACAGCGGCGGGGATCCCACCGCCAGCCGGAGACGCAAGGCCCAGCTCCCCTCCCGTGTTGTCATCTCGTCGGGGAGTGAGGAGTCCGGTGCCGCGTCCCAGGCCGCAGCTGCCGGGGGGAGGTCCAAGAGGCGGAGGTTGGAGTTGGACTCCTCGGCAGCAGAAGGGGCAGCTGGGATCCCACAGGGCCCAACAGGGGAAGATGGCACAGAGTCATCCAGGTTGGTGGGGGGTTTGGTGGAGGAGGAGGCCGTGCAAGCACCAGAGACGGGGTCTGGAGGTGGGGATCCCACTGGTGCTAGTGGTGCAGTGCAGGACCAGGGACAGGAGGCAGCACAGGCCGCCGCGGAGGTGCCTGTGTGCAATCCTGTCCCCGATCCTGTCCCTGCATCATCTTGCACCAGCAGGGATTCCTACGTCCAGACCCGTTTTCAGGCAGGGGATGAGCTCACGTCAACTGGCCTGCCTCTGCCTGCGGACGTGGCTATCCAGGTCCGGGTTGAGCCTGTCCTGGCTGGTGTGGCGTTGCGTCAACGGGCCAGGCGAGGTGACCTGCAGTCTTTTCATGGAGAGACTGCACGTCATCTCGAATGGCTCGTTGACCACGTCAGCCTGCTGGGACAGGTCACCCAGGCCGGATTCCTCTGTCTGATGGGGCTTGCTCCGACCCCCTCCTCAACTGGACCCCCTACGCGCTAGTCGTCCTCTGTGCCATCTTCCCACCCATCAGTCACCTGGGTGACCTGTGGAGCTGCCTCCGACGGTGCGGCCAGGCTGGTGGAGGAGGCATCCCTGCCACAGTCGGGAGTCGGACGTCCAGCAGGGGTGGCCACATCAACAACTGCACCCCAGCCGGCAGAGGATGTGCAGGCAGCAGGAGGCAGTGCACGGGCAGAGGCACAGCAGCAGCAGCAACGTGGTGGGAGCCATGAAGGCTCGGGGCCTTCAACATCGGTGGGGCAGGCATCGGCCGGAGGGCAGGTTGACCCAGGACGGGGTGTGTCTTCTGTGTGGCAGCGGTTGGGCCAGCAGATAGGTGCGGAGCGGCGGCAGGCGGAAGAGGCGCGGCTCACAATGGTCAGGGCGGAGAACTCCATGCGGAGGGCCCTGAGGCGGGCCGAGTGCCTCGAGGCAATCCGCAGGGGGTTGGAGGAGGAGACGGCGTCGTCCCTGCGGACCCTCGGGGCCATGGAACAGGACCGCCTCCGGGACATCGAACAGGAGTTCGATGATGCCCTGGCCCGGAACACCACGGAGTGAGCCGCTGGACTTGCCCGCCGCCTTTGTATATAGTTCTTTAGTTTTAGCTTTCCTTTGTTTCTTCTTATGATTTGGAGTCGACGGACACTGCTCCACTTTTTGTATATAGTTGCATTTTAGTTAGGGTTTTTTGTAGGTTTCCTTTGTTCAGTTGGGCTCATGGACCCTTGGATGTTTTGTACATAGTTCTTCATTGGATTGATTTTATTTTTAATTTGACTTTGGACAACATTTTTTTGGATGTTTTTGGTGTTTTTATGTTTTTAAACGGACATGCAGCTTATCTTTTTTTCATTCCCATTGTAGTTTGTTTCATTTCATTTGCATTCATTTTTTTTAATACAATTTTGTTTTCATACTTCACTGTGTGGTATCATCTCATTGGTTTCATGCATGTCATGTTGGGTGTTTTCCCATTCAATTGCAACCATTGTGTGTGACGGACATGGGTTCATTTGCTTTATGAACATTGGGGGTGTAACATGTAATTTCAATTTCCATGTGGGTGAATGGGTTACTTGGTAGGGCTTTTTGGCTGTGGAGGCTGACCATAACGCACATGATTGGGGATTGTGAGGACCTGGTGGAGGCTGCCCATGGTGGCTGGTGGGTGGGGGTGGTGGGAGACATGAGTGGGGGCCGGGTGGGGGTGATAGGGGACATGAGTGGGGGCCTGGTGGGGGCTGCCCATGGTGGCTGGGGGGTGGGGGTGGTGGGAGACATGGGTGGGGGCCTGGTGGAGGCTGCCCCTGGTGACTGGGGGGGTGGGGGTGGTGGGAGTCATGAGTGGGGGCCTGGTGGGGGCTGGCCCTGCACTGCTGGGGGTGGGGGTGATAGGGGACATGAGTGGGGGCCTGGTGGAGGGTGCCCCACAGTGCTGGGGGGTGGGGATGGTGGGGAACATGAGTTGGACATGGGTGGGGGCCTGCTGGCAGGTGCCCCACAGTGCTGGGGGGTGGGGGTGGTGGGGAACATGAGTTGGACATGGGTGGGGGCCTGCTGGCAGGTGCCCCACAGTGCTGGGGGGTGGGGGTGGTGGGGAACATGAGTTGGACATGGGTGGGGGCCTGCTGGCAGGTGCCCCACAGTGCTGGGGGGTGGGGGTGCTGGGAGACATGGGTGGGGGCCTGGTGGAGGCTGCCCGTGGGGGGTGGGGGTGGTGGGAGACATGGGTGGGGGCCTGGTGGAGGCTGCCCCTGGTGGCTGGGGGGTGGGGGTGCTGGGAGACATGAGTGGGGGCCTGGTGGAGGCTGCCCCTGGGGAGTGGGGGGTGGGGGTGGTGGGAGACATGGGTGGGGGCCTGGTGGAGGCTGCCCCTGGTGGCTGGGGGGTGGGGGTGCTGGGAGACATGGGTGGGGGCCTGGTGGAGGCTGCCCCTGCACTGCTGGGGGGTGGGAGACATGGGTGGGGGCCTGGTGGAGGCTGCCCATAGTGGCTGAGGGGTGGGGGTGATAGGGGACATGGGTGGGGGCCTGGTGGAGGCTGTCCCTGCACTGCTGGGGGGTGGGGGGGTGGGAGACATGGGTGGGGGCCTGGTGGAGGCTGCCCCTGCACTGCTGGGGAGTGGGGGTGGTGGGAGACATGGGTGGGGCCTGCTGGCAGGTGCCCCACAGTGCTGGGGGGTGGGGGTGGTGGGGAACATGGGTTGGACATGGGTGGGGGCCTGCTGGCAGGTGCCCCACAGTGCTGGGGGGTGGGGGTGGTGGGGAACATGAGTTGGACATGGGTGGGGGCCTGCTGGCAGGTGCCCCACAGTGCTGGGGGGTGGGGGTGGTGGGAGACATGAGTTGGACATGGGTGGGGGCCTGGTGGAGGCTGCCCCTGCACTGATGGGGGGTGAGGGTGCTGGGTGACATGGGTGGGGGCCTGGTGGTGGGTGCCCCTGGGGACTGGGGGGTGGGGGTGGTGAGAGACATGGGTGGGGGCCTGGTGGAGGCTGCCCCTGGGGAGTGGGGGGTGGGGGTGCTGGGAGACATGGGTGGGGGCCTGGTGGTGGGTGCCCCTGCACTGCTGGGGGGTGTGGGTGCTGGGAGACATGGGTGGGGGCCTGGTGGAGGCTGCCCCTGGGGAGTGGGGGGTGGGGGGAGACATGGGTGGGGGCCTGGTGGAGGCTGCCCCTGGTGACTGGGGGGGTGGGGGTGGTGGGAGACATGGGTGGGGGCCTGGTGGAGGGTGCCCCTGGTGACTGGGGGTGCAGGGGGACATGCGTTGGTGGGCAGTAGTGCAAGTTGACATGTGGGTTGGCTGGGGGTCATGGCCATGGTGGATGGTGTGCCTGCAGGACATGTGCAGGGTAGGCCCCTGTGGTGTGAGCCACCTGCAGGGGCCGTGGAGGGTGTAGAGGGGACACCTGGGAGGACCCACACGTGCAATTCACGTGTGCTGCTCCCGGCGCACCCCTGTAATACACGTACCCTGATGAGATCGTGTGTGGAACTTCCCGCGCACCCCTGGAATACACGTACCCTGATGGAATTGCGTGTGGAACTTCCTGCGCACCCCCGAAATACACGTACCCCGCTCTATCGCGTGTGTAACTTCCCGCGCACCCCCGAAATACACGTACCTCGCTCAATCGCGTGTGTAACTTCCCGCGCGCCCCCGAATTACACGTAGCCCGCTCCCCCAGGCCCGATCGCGTGGAAAAGTTCACGCAAACCCCTGAAATACACGTAGCCCGCTCCCCCAGGCCCAATCGCGTGTAAATGTTCACGCGAACCCCTGAAATACACGTAGCCCGCTCCCCCAGGCCCGATCGCGTGAAAAAGTTCACACGAACCCCTGAGATACACGTAGCCCGCTCCCCCAGGCCCGATCGCGTGTAAATGTTCACGCGAACCCCTGAAAGACACGTAGCCCGCTCCCCCAGGCCCGATCGCGTGAAAGAGTTCACGTGAACCCCTGAGATACACGTAGCCCGCTCCCCCAGGCCAGATCGCGTGAGAATGTTAACGCGAACCCCTGAAATACACGTAGCCCGCTCCCCCAGGCCCGATCACGTGTAAATGTTCACGCGAACCCCTGAAATACCCTTAGCCCGCTCCCCCAGGCCCGATCGCTTGAAAGAGTTCACGCGAACCCCTGAGATACACGTAGCCCGCTCCCCCAGGCCCGATCGCGTGAGAATGTTCACGCGAATCCCTGAAATACACATAGCCCGCTCCCCCAGGCCCGATCGTGTGTGAAAGTTCACGCGACCCCTGAAATACACGTAGCCCGCTCCCCCAGGCCCGATCGTGTGAGAAAGTTCACGCGCACCCCCGGAATACATGTACCCCGCTCAATCGCGTGTGTACCTTCCCGCGCAACCCCGAAATACACGTGCCCCGCTCGCACAGGCACTATTGCTGTATGTTGCCACTTTTGTAATGCGCAGGGACGCTACCGCCTGCCTTCGTGTGGCGGACGTGTTTGGGCTTGTGCGTGTCTTTCGCTGTGCGTGGCTTTGCCCTATTCGATTCCATGAATACGTGTGGTTCGGGTGCGTGTGGGCGTTCCGTCTGCTTCCCTGCAGTACATCCCCAGTTACGCCCTTGTTTTCGCGAGTTGTTCCCCATTCCGCGCGTTACGCCCCGTGTTCCGCCCACTTTCTAGTGTATGCGCAGAGGTTGTGCGCTTTCATTGTGCGCGTCGCGCACGTCTTTCAGGATGTTGCAGTGACGTGTGCGCCATGCATGGGTTTGGCGCACATCCCGAGGAAGACAGGCGCAGGGACTTCCATGAATCGCACGCGTGCGCGTGCGCCTATTTTTTCCCGCTTGCGCCTGCTTGCGCGTAGATTTTCGGCGCACGTTTGTTCCATGAATCGGCCCCTTAATCAGTGAGAGGACTCGATTGCAATTCTGTTTCAACACCAACATCTTTTTGATTAATACTGACTATGGATTTCTTATTGTCATTTAAGCTAAATGTAGCTTATCATTCAGATTGCTTTTTCCCATGTATGTATCTTTCCATTTCAGGATATTGGACTTTTTTCTTCTTACTTGGTCATTTTACTCCCCTATAAATGTGTACATTTCTTCATCCTTATTATATCCAGCGGGGGATTTTGTGTTATAGTTGATTATATATCGACTTTCCAATTGTCGCAATTTACGCTCCCTGTTGCCCCCTCTAATTAGAGGCTGTACATGATCGATGCCAAAATACTTAAGGGACTGGGTATCTCCTCCATGGACATCAGAGAAATGTTTGGCTAGGGGGTAAGTTGGGTCAAAGTTTTTAATGGCTCTGAGATGTTGTAGAATTCTAACCTTGACTTCCAGCTTCGTACTCCCTATGTACCAGAGATTGCAACTGCAGGTTATCACATATATTACAAATTTGGTACTACAATATATTGTTTTCGTTATCTTAACATTACACCCTGTTCGAGGGTGGACGTATTGCTTTGTATTTTGTCCAAATTTGCACGCTTTGAATTTTGCACATCTTTGAAACCCTGCTGGTTTTTCTAGCCAATTTGTTTTCGATTTAGACTGGAACATGCTGGGAGACACTTTAGATTGTAGAGACTTAGCTTTTCTGAATGTGACACTTGGATTAGCAGTTATTACTGGTCTGATGTCTTGATCTTTTCTCAGGATATATCAATGTTTGGCCAGCATTCTCTTGATTTCTTTTGCCCCATTGTCAAAGTTTGTAATAAACCTTATGTTTTTTCCTTCCTCTTTACTGTTATGGGCCGCCTTTGTTTGTGCATTTTTTGTTGTTATTTTGGTCAGTAGTTCTAGCCTGGTCTGTTTGTTACATTCGTTATAGGCTTTGTTGATCAATGATTTTTTATAGCCTCGAGTTTGAAATCTCCTTGCTGTTATTTTGGCAATTTGAATAAAAGTAGAAGTTTCACTGCAATTTCTTTTCATTCGAAGAAATTCTCTGTATGGGATGCTGTTCTTGAGATTCATTGGATGAGCACTTTTGGCATGTAACACTGTGTTGGTACTGGTTGGTTTTCTATACACCTCTTATTTTATTATTTGCAATTTTCACTTTAATATCTAGGAAGATCACTTCAATTTTACTGTGGTATTCTGTAAATTTTAGACTTCTACTACGGGTGTTTATGATATGAAAGAAATATTTCCACTCGGTTTCTGATCCTTCCCATAAAATGAACAAATCGTCAATATATCGACACCATAAAATCACTTTGTTGGTGTATATATCCATTGATTCTTGTGCAAATAGCTTCTCTTCCCATGCTCCCATGAATACATTTGCAAATGTGGGGGCTACCGCTGTGCCCATCGCTGTGCCACATATTTGGGTATAACATTGGTTATCAAACATAAAAGAGTTGTGTGTCAAACAGAATGCTAACACTTCAAGTAACATTAGAGAGCGTTCTCTGTAACTTAAAGATCTTGTGGATAGGAATCTTTTTATTGCCTCCATACCTTCCTCATGTCCAATACATGTATACAACAGACTACATCTAATGTGATCAGCAAATAGCTGGATTTCCATGGTATTTGATCTATTTGCATCAAAAAGTCAGTTGTGTCCCTTGTATAGAATGGCAAAGTTTCAACAAAAGGAAACAGGAATCTGTCCAGATATTTGGAGGTATTTTCTAAAAGAGAGTCAATTGATGCAACAATTGGCCTGCCTGGTGGCCTGGTAGCAGATTTGTGTAATTTGGGAATTAAATGTATAATAGGGGTAGTTGGAAAATCCTTAGTCAAATATTTTTTATCATTCCACGAGATTAGACCTGCTTCAAACCACTTGTGAAGTTTCATATCATATTCAATCTTGTAATCTTTGTATGGATCTTTTGCAAGTTTCTGATAGTTTTCATTATTTCTTAATTGGCGTAAAGCTTCTTTTGTGTAGTCTTCTGAATTTAAAACGACCACATTGCCTCCTTTATCCGCCGTTCTTATTACTATCGAATTGTCCATTTGCAAACTTTGTATGGCTTGTTGTTCTTCTTGTGTTACATTGTGGTTCATTCTATTTCGGTGGGAAGCAAGTTGTTTCATATCTTCAAATAGATCAATATTCGGTGTATTTTGAACTTGAGGATGAAACTTCGATTTCTTTTTCAGATCACAGAATGGTCTTACATCTGTTGTTAAATTGGTTGCAATTCCGGTAGTTCATTGATCTTGTTCGGGAATACTATCATTAGGCCCAGTGTCATTTTCCATATACAGAGCATCAAGGGTGTGTAACATTGCAACATCGTTAATTGTTAGTTCCGACGGTATTTCTTGGTTCTCTGATCTGACTTGTTTTTATCACTGTTTGCAAAATATTTCACCAATCTTAATTTTCGAATGAAGCAATGTAAATCAATTTGTGATTGTGTGTAGTCATAATTAGACATTAGACAAAAAGATAATCCTTTTTCAAGTACCGTTACTTCCGTACTGCTTAGTTCTTTTTTTGACAAATTGATGACTTGAAGTTTCTGGTCTGTCGGTATTACTTCCTGTTTTTCCCAGAGCGCATCTGACGGCCTCTCGATTGCCTTCTCTTTTTGGCTTTTCCTTTGTCCTGTTCTCCCTCGTCTCCTTTTCCTCTTGTTTGGATAGCGAGATTTGATTTGTTCTTGTTTTGTCCTCTTCCTTGTGTTGTTTTGCCCACTTGATGTAGCAACCTCATTTCTTCTAAACAATTTAACCTTGGAGGTGTTTCATCATTGTTGCTTGATATGGAAGAATCTGTCGAGGAGCCTGCACTGTTTTCTATTTCAGAGTTGCTCTCTGAAATTTCTGGTGTTTGCAACTGCTTCTGTGTTTGAATACCTTTCCTTATTGTGTCATATTTCTTCGCAAAAGTATATATTCGTCCTGTTGCGTAATCTTCTTTATCTCTTAAGAATTTTCTTTGTTTTCTTTCTTTGATTTTTTCTTCATATTTAGAGATATTTTTGTCCATACATACTTTTAAATCTTTACCAGTGCTTGCATCTCCTCCTGTATAGACAACTGCTTCCAATTCTTCTATGTCCTTTAGGGCTTTTGCTCTGTCACTTTTAGCGTATTTAACTAATGTGTGGAGCATTTTAAATGAGCACTCATTGGTAGCTTCTCTCCACTCTTGCAACATTTCTGGGTCTGGATCTTCATAGGTAGGAATGGTTAAAATTCTCAAACCTCTTGGAATCCTTTGATTGTCTATATAATTTTGAAGAGACTTAATTTCCCACCATTTGTTAGTTTATTTTTTATGTAATTTCTCTAATGTAAACATCGTTTGTTGAATGGTTTTAGATTGTCCATATTGTGTTGGTTTCTTAGTTTTGGGTCCTATAGCCTCACTGAATAAGGCAGAAGCTTCCGCATCCCGGCTACTTTCTCTGTCCACCATGTTGAACCTTTATTCGTATTTTGGACAATATATGCACTAATGGAGTACTTTGGGAGGGGGAACTTGCACACGTGTTTGTTGGATCGGCTGATTGGGCGTGCTTATTTGGAATTTCTTTTATTCTTGTGTCAGCATAGACAATGTATTATACATTGTTTAGTAATATGTGCGTTATACTTTCAGCAGGAAAGTTTGGTTTAGAACTTGCCGTATATCCTCCACTCATGGGTCCTCTGACTCAAAAGACTGAGAAAACGGCAGTTTTCGTCCGCCTCACCTCCCGCGAAATGAACCGTCACGTTATTCCTTCATTTGCTGGCACTTATCCAAACGGGCGGCTGCGTAGTCTTAGATCCTCTGGCATTTGACAAACTCGTTACCCAAAGTTTTAGGCGTCGCGCTCTACCTCTATGTCAACTTTTGAATAAAGTCTGCACGGGTGCCTGCTGTAAACTTGTTGGGCACACGTTAAATAATTGAAGCACAAAACGAACCGCAAAGCAGTGGCTCACAGCGGCGCTCCTCCATCCAGCGTTCCTCCAGACAAAGTACGCCTCTCACGCATATTCCATATATATTACTAGTGTAAGAGGCTGTGTACGTGGTCGAAAGTGCAGGTTTTCATTAACACAGTAACACCACTATATATCCTAAAGCAACAGCTCCCTCTAGCGGTGACAACAGGCGAAGCTACTGCATCGGAAAAACATACAGGGACAAACATACATCTGGCCTTTTATTATATTGCTAGATTAGAATATATATATATATATATAGACAGGTTTTATGTAACCTGTGTACTTTTAAAGTAATCGCTACAAAACTGAGCAGTATTTAGGTCTTCCAACCCAAACATTAACACACATTTATTTGTACCAGCTTGAGATGGGAAGACATATGGTCAAGATCCTAAATTTCAGATTAGGATTAAATCCGCCTTCACTGCTTTATCAAAATTTGTGATCCTGGGCAAATCATTGAATCTCACTGTGCCTTATCTGCCAAAATTTGGAGTCACTCAGTTTGCACTGTACACTCTTCCAAAATAGCCTCACTCATGGTTGGGTAGAGTTGCTCCATATATAATATTAGTGAACATTCATCTTCACCATACTAAGAAGCATTTGTTGTTTACAAATGTGAAGGTCACCCTGTGGATCTGAGTTGCATTAAATGTTGCAGTTGCGCTTGCACTCTGACTCCCTCTCCTGCTTCCCTAATCTCCCTCACACGTTCACCTCAATGAAAAAAGTGCCACAAAAATGCTGCAAAAAAACTGTTTTATTCAGCAAAATGTCTTTTTGATTTCACAGCATTTCCCATTCCAAGCTACAATATTCTGGGGGTGGTCTGTCTTTCACAGAAATATGCTGGGCTGCCACGACCCTCCTCCATGACCTGCTGGAAGTAACCACAGCTTCCAGAGAAGCATTGTTGCAGGATGTTGAAGCTGAAATGGAGGAGAGTCCAGAGTCTTTGTTCTTCAGCCCTTGCAAAGGAAAGGAGTCGTCATCCTTGCTTGAAGGAATGGTGGTAAGGGGGAGCGGATGGAAGGTGAAGTGGTGGAAAGGGAAGGGGGAGCGATGGAAGAGAAGGAGGAGAGAAGGGAAGGGAAGATCGGTAGATTGATATTGCCAGATTTGCTTCTCAGCATGCCTCTATTGCTCTGGGTTTATACTGTTATTTTGAAGCTCAATTATGTTTATGTTTTGAATAAAAGATACACACCTTTTATTCATATGGTATGAGAGGATGGAAGGTCAGAGTGTCAAGGGGGCTTATGGAAGGTGAAGAGCGAGCGGGTGGAAGAGGAACAGGGAACAGACATTTTTGGAAGAAAAAGAGAAGTGCTAGGGTGAGCCAATGGGAGAGAAGAGCAGATTTCCCAATTGGACATTCCGAGTGATACTAACAAAATCACTTTAAGTCAGCAAACCCTGGCAGGGAGGCCAGGCTGTTTCCAGCCGCAGTCAGACCAGTAAACGCAAACCTCCAGTAGAAAAAAAGATAACTGAAAAAACTTGAATCCTTTATCCCTAAAAGGTCCTCATTGCTGCATTTCCGACAGCCACTCTAAGCTCTGCAACCCCCCCGCCCCCCACCCTCCCCACTCAGGGCCCTCTGTCAATCGTCCCAAAGAGACCTTCTGCCCTACACCTGCTACTGCAGCCATTCCTGGAAAGTTGTAGTAAGGTGAATTGGACCTTTCTGTAGAATAATTTACACTGGGCGGATTTACTGCCACACAGATTTTCTGCGCCCAATGGCAAACTACATGTGTTAAATCTAAAGTGGCATTTTGCAATTTGGTCCTGCAGGTTGCAGTAGTAGAAGCATCCTTCATAAATATGCCAGGTGATAACCAAGCACGGAAAGCAGAATTTGTTCCACACATCAATCACCCACATAGAAGCAAAAACCAATGTGCCTCTCAGTGACAAAAAATAAAGCACAGAAAGATATAAAAAAAAGACCCATGTTAAGCTCAGTAGAACGAGATGCCTGTGGCAGCAACGGCATTACAACCTACAAGTCACCGGTCGGATCCCAGTAGAGGAGCCTTAGGTCTTGTATCACTGTGACTTTGCAAAACAAGCACCATTGAATCGTGCAATAGAAACAGTTGTGCTTTACAATGCTAAAAAGTGGGAAACTGTACACGTTATATTTATCACACAGCATTTTAAGGCATGCATTTGTAACAGAAAGCTGCTTCACTGCATAAAAGACCACAAACACGGGCAGTGTGCGCAGTGTGCATTAATTCTGTGCGGCCAATACACATTTCCGCAAACACCCTCTGCTTCCATGGAAGGCGTGCAGCGCTCTCGGAGTCTCACACCCTTGCATGCTCCCAGAGGTGCTGGACTCCTGTTCAACTCTGCGCTTGCCGATCCGTGCCGAGGACTTCATGAATGCCCTACGAAGCGTGTGTGCCTGTCGTGTCGAAAGCAGTTACGCTATTTTTAGACTTCAGATTCTTTGTGGCTCGAACCCTTACAGGACAGCACCCAGATATGCTTCGATAACATTAGATGACTAGCTGACAGTTTTGTCATTGGAGTCAATTACATAAATTGCCAATTCCTCTTGTGCACCATTTTACGCAACACAGATATTCCCAAAACGTTGGAAGAAATATGTGAGGCCAGGAAAGCAAATGCTACCTGTTGTTATATGTACTAGTTAATATTTTCCGAGGGAGTTGGTGGAGGGGAGAGAGGTATTTTCACGAACTTCAACTCTAGCATCAACATCCACGACGTGCTTTCCTTGGCCATACTCCCAATTCACAGCTAAATCAGTGATAAAAAAAAGAAGCAGGGAATGAAATGTGTGAAAAATGTAATTACATTTGCCAAGGTGAAATGGGAAAAGTGCCTCTGCCAGATTGCACAGTCTTTGCAGCCAAATGAAGAGCATGAGAAAGCAAGACGTGGAAAATGGCTCCAAAAATAATGTTTTGAAATTGATTTGAAAGAATGGGACAGTGTGTGCAAGGACATGGTCATACCGAGCGTGCAATACGGCTCATTCAGTACTACTGCTTACGTAGAATGTACATGTACTGCTCTGGCCCACATTTTCCAATAATGACACATTTCTGAAGGCAATGTTAGGAGTAGATGATGTGTCTGTGTCCAGAACTGAGAACATTCTGGACCAGTATGTGTGCCTGCTGTGTAATGAGTGAAAAAAGTGGCGAGGACTTGGATCCCTTAAGCCAAAAGTTGGCCTTTTTGAGGGAACTCGTACCACATGTGGGCAGCAGGATACAGAAAATAAGAAAACGCTTTTGGTGGGATAACTGGTAGCAAGAATGATAATTGGTTTCCATGTGATATCCATGAGAGCTCCTATTGGGGCAAAAATATTTTGTTTGAAAGAAATATGACGATGGAAAATACAGATCTTTTGTAAAACGGCTCTGAACTTGAATTTATAGATATCCAAAGTGAATGGAAGTTAAACATTTTGAGAATCTGTCTTGAATTTATTTAATGTTTGCGGAAGGAAACTTCCTTCCTTAAAAAAAAAAAAAAAATGGAGTTTCTTATTATTGAAGTATTTTTGGATCTGTCTTTTGCACTCTTAAAATAACATTTTTAAAAGTTGGGACTTTCACTTAAAATCTTGCAGAAGTGAAAAGGAAGACCTTTGCATTTTGAGAAATTGATTTCTTCTGCAAATGAAAGATTCCTGCGGTTTTGCTGTACATTTCAGGCCAGTTTAATGATACTCAAGCAGGCCAGAGACACAACTTTCGTACTAAGGCACGGACTACTTCTAGGAAAAATCCTGTGAAAACACTACTGTGCTGCAATCTATACAAATCATTTTAAGAGTCTGCTCATGGCTGACGAAAGTGGGAAGATTAGTGTTTTTGGTGCTGTACTCGCAAAGGAAAAGAGGTCTACGATTCTGTGTGCTGGGGGACTCATGAAGATGCACCTAACTGATCAGTGGGGAGAGGGGAACTGCACACTTTAAGATTCTTCTAAAAGGGGGCAGGTTCCAACCAAGGTCACATGAGAGAACTTCTTTCATGATTGGATGAGTCATGCATTGCTCACAAAGGCTACTAAAGCCTGCCCGCCTCCACAAAGAAATCTGCAAAGACCTTCGAGGAGCTGTTAGGTGGACCATACAGAGAAAAGAAGAAGGGAATTGCAACCCCTTTCCCAAGGTCCAAATCTGCCTCTGGAGCCTTTTGAGGAGAGAGGCTGTTCCTAGCACCTGGGTGCTTCCATTTCTACTCCAGCTTAGCTCTCACAATGTGACAGTGTTATCCCACAGTCAACAGGTCCAGAAATGTTACCTTTCAATGTCAAACAAACACAAAGTGACCATTAAAAATCAGCCATTATGCAGTACCATATGCATTTTCAATTTTAAGCTATATTTTCGGGCTGTGATTAACTCTATGGAGGTCTGATGGGTAACAGCAGCACGTTTCAGACAACAGAGAGAGAGAGAGATGGCCCATAGGCTTCCTTGACATATTTTCGCCAGGGACCTTGGGCTTATAACTGTGCTCAGGGAACACATTGAGATTCGCAACATCTTTTGTTTCCACCTCAAGACACTATACCAGGGTAGTGCTCTGCCTCTTAAAATTTCCATGACCAATCGTTGTGGGGCCTAGAAAGCTGTGTACAGGCGCGTTATAAATGCCATATCATATCCTGTTAAGCATATCGGCACCACAGGGAGGTAATCATGTCCTTCTTCCAGATGCTTTAAAGGATATCAAGCTCTGGTCTAGTGGCTTAGTCCTCAGCCCGAGCGCTGACAGCTCCACTTCTAAGGGCTGCAGGATATTAAGAAGGACTTCAGCAGGGGCAGGAAAGCCTGCTGAAGCAGAGAACCGGCCAACGTTCCAACTAACCCAGACTCTGCAGCATGTGTCCCCCCATGTATGTTTTTATTTTTTTGTGGCAGGAAAAGACAACTGTCTTTGTGGATCCGTGCATACTGCGGTGTTCTGCAAGGGGTCAGACTTCCCTCTACCTGTTCTTGGAGAACTTCTGCACAGGCTGTGATATTTAGACAGTGGTAGTAAGCAAAGGTCATTTTTGCAATCCTTATGATGGTTTATAGTGATATTACTGAAAATATTTTACCGACAAAACAACATTTTCGAAAAAAAATGTCGAATGTAAAGTTGTAGACATTAGATAAATATAATGGAGATGGCTATTTTATCGAAACAAAATTTTCGTTAAAAATAATGTGTTAACCCAATGCCTAAATGTCAGGGTTAACTTGTCTAAAAAAAAATGACGTGGTCATGGGGGGTTCCCCCCTTAGCCCGCGTACTACCCATGCAACCCTCGCACCCTCATCAACAAATACACAAATTATACGCATTATGAGTGCCCGAAAGCACATAAAATAGTTAACAGTTCTATTTAATGCATTTTACTGTTCAATACATTATTTAATATTCTAAAGAAGAATGCCTGTGAATTATATTTTGTATTTCGAAATTAAATATTATAGAAAAAAATGTATTAGAAAAAATGGATTTTCGAAATAATATTTTTGAAATTTTGACTTTCAAAAATATTGCATTTGAAAAAATAATTGGATACCATTTATGACATGTTTGGAAAGAGGACACGGTCTCTCTAAGAAGATATGAATCCAACTATAAATTCATGATATTCTTGCTTAGCATGCCAGTCCAGCTTAACTAAATTGTCCCATACTGCCTGGGCAACAAATACAAATTAAATAAAGCGAGTGCACAATACAGCCAGCTGTGCTCATGTGAAGAATTGGGCAAACGCACGAGCCCAAATTCAAGTTATTGTTTTACTTAAAGGGCAGAAGGTATGCAATTTGGTGCAAAGCGGCACGATGAGCATTCCAACAAATAACCTCTTAACTCAAAAATGATTTTTTTTAAAGTTGAGGAGAAGCAACGCCTGGGGACCTCCAGGAGGAATTGATCCTGACTCTGTATGCCATGTAGGTAGCCGAGTTCAGGTGTCTGAAAGCTAAACAGGAGGAGGTGGGACTAGCATGAGCTTGTGGACTAAGCAATTCACCCTAGGTTTGATTCTGGTGTCCATAGATAAATAGTGCAACTGTTCAACAGCTGGTGTTTTTTGCTCATAAGCCCACGCCCCTGACAACCTACTTAACAACAACATATACAAATGCATTAGGAGAAGCAACATTTATTTGGCCAAACAGAAAAGCTATAATTGGTTGAATCCAAATGTGCAAGAACAAGAGCTTGGACTAGAAGGCCAAAGTGAAAAGCGGGCGTTAAGGCTATTCTAGATTTCAAAGAGCACAGGTAGGTATTAGCAGAATGTACTACAGGTTTAACAGAGGGAAGGAAAGAACGAGTGGTGTCCAACATGAAACCAGGCGATTTATCAGAGACAGAAAGTGAAAGGAACGAGGGATTTAGCAAAGAATCCAAGTGAAAAAAAAGAGCAGCATGAGCACAGAGGTCATTTAACAAAGGAAACCCAAAACAGAAAGAGCAAATGAGAAGTCGGGTGTTATAGCATAAGTTCCAAAACAAGTGAGGCTATTCACTTTTTGATCCTCTGAAGACAGCACTGAAGGAGATGTATATCATGCTGGGGTGAAGGTGGCTGTTGCAGCTCCCAGTGATTAACATGTAAAGAATAAAACACAACGGTGACAATATCGACCCCAGGGACACTGATGAGGAACATGTTTTCCATAATCCTTTGAGTGGAAAGCTAGAGTCATCTATATAAATAAAAATGTAAATGTTAGTTTGTTCAAAATCTTAAATCTCTGAAAGTTCTTCACAGATTGCTTTGAAATTTTGACAACGCTGCATTCGAATAGGCGCGTGTTTTTATATACCTACTATACAAAGATGTCACACCTGTGACAGGTAAAAATATGTTTTTGGGGAAAAACGGCGCCATCTGTTGGACGTAAAAGCAGCACACGCTATACTAAATATTTTACGATTCCATTTCAATGTTTCCGATTTAGAATGGCTCAAATACGTGCCGAGGAAGCAGCAGAGCGACGTGCAGCCAGACTTGAGGATGCACGGTTGCAAGCACACCGATCGCACGCATCTCCTTTAAGAACGTATTAATTTGGCTGATGGGTGCAGCAACTGCCAAGAGCTATAATGCTCATGGCAGAGGGTTGAAGAACACTAACTGTGCTAAGTATCATTCCATGCAGTGTGTATCCTCCAGCAGGCAAGGTAGCACAATACACACTCTGACCCATGAAGAGGGATAAGCGAGGGCACAAAACCTGGACTACAAGCAAGGAGGAAATGGAACTGCACTCTCTGCCTCCGCCACTGGCACCACTGAGAGGGGGAAAGACTATATACCCGACTCCTGGATTTTGGGGGGGGGGATGGGGCGGTGGAGGGCGGTTGTTTGCGCTTTCACTTTTCTTTCTGTTCCATTTAACCAGACTGAGCCACAGCAACGCGTGGCCAGGGACAGCTAGTTAAGAATAGGGCCTGGCATAGGTCTGGCTGTTTTTTATAGGGATTTCGGAAACACTGGACGGGTATCGTTTAGAGGAGGCTTACAACAGGGCACTGGCTGAGGAAAATGGTAACTTTAGCTTCTTTCTTTGTTCAGAAGAGCAGGTGTAACTCAAGATACCTTCTTTGATGGGTAGCCCCAACCACCCAGCTGTACTGTGATGGATCATGAAGGCAGAGGGACTCCAAGATAGGCCCATTTGAATGGAAGGAGCATATTTACTGTCACATCCTTCCTGCTCCACATAAGGCCAACTCTTGGGCGTAGACTATGATGCCATTTGCACATTGTTTTTCATGCATGGGAGATTTACAAGTAGATTGCCATGGCAGAAGTCTGCAAAAGGTTTAGGAAAAACATTCAACTGACCAATGGTAGATTGAAGCAGAGAATACAACCCACGAATCCTGAGAGTCTAATTGGAGGAATACTGGTTGGAGTGTCTGAGACAGAAGTTGCCAGAGGTCAAAACAGGATAGAATAATCTAGGGTATTCAATGTGATGTGGTTCTAGGTGCTAGATTGAGCACTTAGATAAAGAGAGCTGCTGCCCGAGTCCTGTTTGATTCTGGACAGCTGTGTCTCTTATTTTTCCTTTTTGTATAAACGATATTTTGGAGCGCATAGCAAAAAGATGACAGGGTACGGAGAGCGGTCAGGAGAAGCATGCATGGAACAGAATAGTCTCTGAACATGCATGCTCATACAAGGTAAACCAAAAAAGGTACTAGTGTTCCTGGACTTAATGTTGTGTTCGTAATTTTATGGCAATGAACACAACTGGAAGAAATTTCTACGTGGCTAAATGATCGAAATCCTTTTTTTGAATTTTACATCTAGTTCAAATAAAGAACAGATTTGTTTTTTAGATTTGAAGATTACAGCCAAACTATATCGATTGACTACCTCTGTCTTCCATAAACCAGCTCACTGTGATGCTTTACTTCTGTACAATAGTTCCCATCAAAGAACATTGCTGGACAATCTTCGCTTTGGTCAATTTTCAAGATACAGACAGAGTTGTTCGGAGTTACAGGAATATAAGAATCAAGCACATATCCTGACTAATAGCTTATCTGCCAGAGGATGCACAATGAAACTTCGATAAAAGCTTCAAAAAGAGCTAAACATTTTGCATGATGTTACATTGCCCCAACATGACGTCCAGATAATAGTCTGGAGAGAATCACTGCTTCCCTGGATTATTCTCCTCTCTAACAAAATAAAAAGAGATTATCAAGTTGTGGCTGATTCAAAATGTTGACAACCTAGAAATGCGGATACCAAGATTTGCTATAAAATGAAGACAAAACATCAAAGACATTCTTGTACATACATTTCGTTATACCACAGATGGTCCTGCTGAAAATCCCAATCAAAGGGAATTGTGGTCATACACAAGATTGATGGGGCATTCACCTTGTGGATCATGTTCTGTATGTACACAAACCAAGTGCAGTAAAGCAATAGACATTGGATGGTGCTCCCCATGGCTGCAAAAATAATGTATGGATTGTAACTCAAAGAATGTGATTTATCTGTTCACCTGTCCTTGTAATTTGAGATATGTTGGTATGACCAACAGATCTCTGAAAAAGAGGATCACTGAACACAAATCTTGTATAAAAACCAAGTGTTTAACTGCACCCCTGGTTGAACACTTTGTCCAACACAACGACTCATTAGCTCAACTACAGTGGACTATTTTGGCACAAGTGAAGAGACCAATTAGAGGAGGTGATTTAGGCTCAATGCTGCTACACAGAGAATAGAGTTGGATCTTCAGATTACATACTGAGAAGACAGGCCTGAATGAGGAAATCCAATGGCATTACTTTGCAACCAGGTAAACTGCGCACAGGAATGCTCTATGTCATGTGTTGTTTTTGGCTGTGCTGTTACTTTCATTATACATCGTCCTGTAATCATTACTAAGTACAAGAGCAACAAATAGAGTTTCTCAATACACCATTCCACTGGAAGTTGTTTTACAATAAGTCTGGAACTGACTTGCACAGAAGATCTGATGGTTAAGTGAACATTGTTTCATCTGGCTGCCGTGCTCAATGACACCATGCGTATGGTATAAGGCTTGAGGTTCAAACCACGCATGTGATGAATAATCCTATGACATGACGTAGCGACAGATAACCTGTTATCGGGAATTGGTCATGCTACGTGTCCTTGTTGGTAATTCTCAGTCCATATTGGTGAGTGGTATCTCGTATTACTATTAAGGGCAATAACTATAGTAATAACCAAAACACCACTTTCAAATACTCTACTCTATTGTTGATGTCGTACAGCAATGTTCTTATAAATATTTACAGACAGATTGCAAGTTAAATGAATACACTGTTACAGTGAATGGGCCGCCATGCGTGCTGACATAAGGCGTAAGTACATACAATGCACATAGCTGGGTGTCGGGTCACAGCATCGCAGCACAGTGCGATGACCCGTGAAGTCTGCAACGACATACAAAATGGCATGCAAATATAAATAATGAACAAGATGGTGGCTGCTGCACAGTAGCATCCAACTTCAAGATCTCGGCATCAGGAGTGAATTGCTCACTCACAAAGTATGCATAACCCAGTTACCTGCAATTGTTTTAACCATTCCGGTTTCCCACATGGCTTTCTTGATGTGGAAAGCCAGTAATACATTTATTTAACCACATTGTTAAATGCATTAGTAAGTAATTTCACTATAATTCTTTTTTTTTTTTTAAATCATTTGTTTAGTCACAACAGAGATGAAGAATATGGGACTACAGGCAGTTCTTTCATCATCCTGACTCCCCAAATCGAATAGAGCCCGTACAACGCAAGGTAAAAACACTGTTTATAGTCACTCAATTTGTGAACCCCTACGCTTATGTGTAGTAATGACTGGTCCCAGTCGGTTATAGAAATATTGGTTTTTCCTGTTCCTCTACAGAGATATAGAAAAGCAGATATATAGATGCGGAATGAAAGCATCAATAGCTCACCCAACAAAAGAGGATTTCACCGATTCATGGTCCTGAGGAATTCAACAACATCCACAATAGTTGTAGATATCCTTTATTGGCTTGAGATACCATTGGAATTATGCGTTTTATGAACGGATGAATCTATTGTGCATATTCAGGTGTGGGTGGAATAAAAAGAAAAGATCCCCATCTGAATGCATTATCAACAGATGGCCTTGTTAAACTCATGTTAGTGACCCCAGTGTTTGGTTCATCTTGAGGTAGATTTAGGTGTTAACCCATCTTTTTCTTGTTTGCTAAGCAATCCATGACAGACGTAGTTGGAGTTTTGAATAATAGAGGCATACCCATCACCCATCGGTCAGATAGTTGGTCACACCTTTGAATTCCAGGGCCAGTACTTTCTACACTGTGATCTTAGGTTGTAGTATAAAGGAGAGGCATGTTGTTAGTGCTTAGGAATCCAAACACTAGATCTATAGCCTCGGCAGTCACATTGAGTCCTGGTATTCATTTCTGGGACATTTTGAGACACATGGGATGCATGCAAATGCATTGATAGAATTGTCAGGGTTGAGATTGTCATTGAGCTATCCATTTAAGATAAGTGGTACACCACCGCAGCCTAGGAGTAGCAACCCTAATTAGGAAGAGCGTAGCTTTTTTTTATTTTTAGGGATAGTGGTAGAAGTGACTTAAGCATTGTAAACCAGGAATAGGAGTCCCACTCGATTTTGTTATAGTGGATTTGGTCAATAAGGATAATGCTACTTGGATTTAACATTCTCCCCACTAAGTGTGGTCATTCCCGAATTTAAAACACTGCAAGTGCATCACCTTCCTATCTTGAAGCACGCAAATCTGAAAGTACATGACAGTAGCAGGTTAAGTGCAGTGTCAGACCTAGGACTTTAGGACAGCTCGAGGTTGCGTCTCATTCCTCCGGGAACACTTTCTTGAAAATAAGTGCTTTTCTGAATTTTACAGGTTAGATACAAGATTAAAATCCAGTTGGAGAGTTCCAGAGCTCTGGGTTGATGGCCGTCAATCGTTCCTTTCAAATTGTATTCCGTTCATATGTTGCATGGGCACGACTGTGAGGTAGGACTAGTTCATACGTTTCTCCAGGGTGCTTATTTCTTGAAGCGGGTTGATAGATATTGAGCAACTTTAAATGAGTTAGAATTAGAAGGGGGGCCGATGAAGATGGTGGAGAGCATTAGTGATATGGGAAAATGTTTTAAGGCCAAACATCAAGACAGATGCCATATTTTAATAGCTTGCAGTTTTTCTTTCTTCTGGAATCTCAATTAAAAGCTATTGTATTAACCAATTTTGGATTAACAGTACTGCGATTACTTGGATTTCATACACCAGATGCAACATGAGAAGGACTCTTATTTGGAGATTGACTGGGAAGTAACACTTGTTAACTACCACAGAGATTTTCTGGGAAAAGAAGAGGTGCTGTTCAAAGATGATGACATGATCTCTGACTTTGTGGAATGAGAACAGGACCGGACCATGACTGAGTGGCCATATTCCTGGAAGGACTGATACTTGGCAAGGGCTAAGAACTACAATTCTGCTGCTACCTGGATTAAGGCAGAGGTGGTTCTCTAACATCCAGGTTTGAATGGCTGAGTGGCAGCCTGAAGTGGTCATGAAGAACTGTCAAAAACCAAGTGGAGGCTTCAAAAAGTCATGGGGAGAGTGACAAACCCTGAGAAACTACACAGATGTGGGTAAAGGGCTTGGAAGAAGAGTGGCCCCATTTCTCTCTGGCAGAGCAATCCTCAAGGATGGACTAAATCCACTTCAGGGTCGTGCCTTCTCTGCTTTTGAAAGAGTTTTGTCTGACAGCAAGTTTGAGTGATCCACTGTGTTGTATGCAGTGACACTATCCAACAGTGTAATTGCCAGAGGCTGGTTAGATTCCATCTTTTGAAGGATGTCTTCTCTAGTAAGGTGGATTCTGTGTATCTACCAGGTACGAAGCCAGATTGGTTGTCATGGAACAACAGGTGTGTTTCACTGTAGTTCTGCTATTGTTTGGTCTCTAACCTTTCAGTAGGTTTGGTATGAAAAGGTAGAGTGGACATTGGGTTGCAATTTGCCATTATAGTTTGGCTGGCAACCACTTCCTTTAGAAGGGGTGTTAATAGAACAGCATTAGGGAAGTAGTTAGGATATCCGAATATCGGGATGTATGGCAGGGACTGAAAGGGCCTTACCCAATGTGGAAATGATTGACTTTGCAGGATGGGTGAAGCATAGCGTAGCTTGTGTTGAGGAGCAATTCATCTTTTTAATGGTGTCCAGTGTATCGTCCTGTGAATTGGGTGGTGGTAGACTGAGAAGAAAGTGGTCAGTTTGCAGCTTTCTGGAAAAGCGAGATCTGTGGGAGGTGGTGCTTAGATGTAATTCCTAATGGCCTCCACACCATCTGTGCAGAAAGATGCCATACTGTCCTTTGGATCTTGCAATAGTTCTATGGTGTTGGCAATGAGTGTGGGACCAGGCATCTCTATGTGAATGGTAAAGATGGATTTGCTGAGGGAAGAATGCAGAGTTCTTAAGTTGGATGCAGAGTATAATTTCTCGCAAGATGGGTGTATTTTCTTTTCCCCAGGAGTCAGTGTACTTTACCAGATTCATTAGAGTTTCACATTTTATGAGTGTTAACTGAAGGTTAACTATTTATTTCTGCACTGCAGGTCATTTTGGGTTGTTCAGTGATGTGGCCACCAGTCTAAAGGGGCGGTGATTGCCAGAGGGAGAGACATCAGCAGGGTTTCTGAATAACTTGTGCGGTGAAGGTAATTAAGGTTGAAATTAAAAATGCTTGAGACCACCTCTTCAGTGATCTTTTAGTGGGGTCTGATGTCAATGAAGACTTGTGCATGGTTGAGTTGTTTCTTTACTATTACAAGAGTTTTGAGGAGCCCAAAAACCACAGTGGCTTGACCAGAAAATGGGGGTGGTCGCAATGTCAGATATGTTACAGTTGAGGGAGAAAATGACATACAGGATGTTATTGTGAGGAACCTGGGCTTCGCATGTTGTGCATAACAGCTTGCGCTGTGATGTTTATTTTCCTATCAATCTATGCGCTTATGTCTCCCAGCATGAGTATCTTGTCTGAAGTGTTAAATTCCATCCACTTCTGTGGCAAGTTAGGGTCCTGAACTGAGGGCAGTAGGCAATAATAATCAGCAAGCAGGTATTTGTGTGGATGGCGGCTTTCAGCGTTATGTGCTCTGATGTATACACAACGCAATGAACGTTGTACCATTTGAGATCAGCTGAATGTATCCATGTGAGCCCACCTCCTTACTTGTCTGAACATTAGTTGATAAAAATTGAAAGGTTTCCAGTGACGAGGGTAAGTGAGCAGGCCACGCTTTGATATGATATGGCATTTATAACGTGCCTCTACACAAGTGTTTCTAGACGCAAGAAGCCAAATGAGAGATTCTACAAATTGAAAGTAGGACAGTTGTCCTCCTCAAGGGCAGCCTTCACAGGTGTTCCTTGCTTATTGGTGGGTTGTTATAATGCGGACGGGAAGCAGCAGCTATGTGTTGCAGGGTTGTTAGTGGTTTATCGATAAAAGGGGTGCAAGTAAAGCATCAGGATTTGGGCAGAGAATTGTGGGCTTTATGTGTTTGCTGTATGGAGAAGGGGTACATGTGCTGGCAGAGCTATGCAATGTTAGGTTGGTCGGATTTGGCTGTAGCTGTGTTGTACTCTAGAAGGACAGTCAGAGACAGCCAGAAGGACAAAGTTGGAGATCAGGTCATTGAAAGAACCCAAAGACCAAGGTTTGTGCTTGGATATGTATCAGGCCATTTTGGGAGCCAATGGTACATGAATATGGGTCATTCATTGTTTCCTTAGGCCAGACTCTTAAGCCTCCAGTAATATTGGTAGAAGATTGAATGCTCAGCACTATCTTGAAGAGAATTAGCCAGTTACTTATGGTGTGAGTAGCACAATAGGTCTGTTGTCATTGTGCCACTTTTAGGGCATTGGTAGCAGCCTGCAAATAATCCTTCATAGTTTTCTTGCAGCATTTGAAGTCTTAAATATGGGGATGTGCTGAAGAAGGACCTGGGATGAACGGGGGACTACCTGTGTGAAAACCTGTCTCCTGGAGAGATATGCTCAAGGAAAAACCTGCACTTTATGTTATTTTTGCGGCAAGTTCTTACATAGCTCCTCCCCAGGGATATTGTTGCCTCATTCCTGTTGTTCAGTCTGGATCCCAGAGAGACAAGCTAAAGAGCATCCCTTTGTATCAACAATACATTTAAAATCCACACTTATCCACCTACGCTATTAAAGCGATCATCCAAAAGAGCCTATGACAATAACAGAGGTGCCCTTTTTGAACAGAAACCAAAAGAAAATGGAATGGATGAATTGTTTATTAACATTTTCTCCAACCGGTCATATAAAATAAAGTCTATTATTATGAGGAATTGGAAGAAATGTTTTTGAAGAGAAATGGATTTCTCTGTTGAAGTTTTCAAAAAGAGCACTAGTATATGCAACCTCATTATGAAGAATGGCATTAGAACAAGGCCGTCTCCCATTACAAGTGTTACTTCGATGTGGGGTCTTGAACCAGTTAAAGGATATTTTCTGTGTGGAGCGTGTACAGTATAAAAGCACATTACAATGACAAAGTTCATTGATATTGGTCTTCCAAGAAATCGGCTATTTTGGACACATCAATTGTAATAGTACTAATGCCATACATATGATTATGTGGCCTTGTGGTCTCCAATATTTTGGCAATACCAAGGAAAATGTAAAACGAGAATCATCGAACACTGTAGTTGTATAAAGAGCTCCTTCAGTTAAACATTATATGACCCATTTACACACTTCTATGGACATTCATTGGTTATCTTGAAGAAAATCAAAGGCCATACTCAGGACATCATTAACAGGAGATTCTTGAACAAAGATTAATTGTCTTAACTAAAATTCATATTAGGTGTAGAGTGGCATAATGTTACCTGAATGTAGGCAGGTAGAATAATCTTCGATTAAGTTCCAGATTTATATATCTGAGATTAATATCGATTGCCTCTACGCATTCCGTTTAAGAATGTAATATTTGTCTTTGAGTAGCTTATGGTTTGTTATGACTTGGGACTCAGGAGTGATATCTTTTTATCAAACTATGCGATAATGGTCTCGGAGTCTATTGCAAGACTCTGTGTAGTTATGTGGGAGTGTATTTTGCAATAATGCACAAAAAGGTCTGGGAGCCCCTCTATTGAGAACGAAAACAGCCAAATAACCTGTTCTGTGGGAAGGAGCCCACTCGGGAGGGTCTACAACCACGTTTTAGCTCACTGTACCTTTCTCAGAGGGGAAATAGCTATTTGCATATCAGTCTTTGTCCCACCCACAAGGGCAGTCCAGCACCGAAATGCTAGGCAATTCTCCTCTGAACAAGAGTACCCACAGCAACCGCAGACACGTGTTTCAGCCTAGTCAAGCTCATCAGTGAGGTGAAGCTGTGCCTCTCTAAGTACAGTAAGCAAGGGGTCCACGTCTGGATTACCCTGGGTAATTTAGGATGAAACCCAAAGTTCCTAAAAATGCAAAAAAGGCCTGGGAGCCCCTCTACCGAGAACAAGCATGGCCAAATAACCTGTTCTATGGAAAGGTGCCCACTCCGGAGGGTCTACAACCACGTTTTAGCTCACTGTACCTTCGACAGAAGGGAAAGCCATTTGCATATCAGTCTTTGTCCCACTCACAGGGCAGTCCTTTTCTTTTTGTGTGTGTGTATTTTTCAATAATGTTTACAATTGTGTGGACATGGGCCACTCCGTATTGCCCTTGTATTCACAGAGTAGACGTTATCTGTGGACGTAACACTGCGCGTTCGTTCACATCACGTATGGGACGCTCCATTGAATATTTAGCGCCCGCCACCTTTGTTTGCATTTGGAACAAAGCGACTTACTACAATGTATCCATCAATATGTCTGATTTGAACACAATACCCGTTCCATGAATTCTGTAAGAAATAGACATCCCTTCTATGGCGATGTTGCTGCATGCGTAGCAACGAGAAACCACTTCTTAAATTGACTTTTAGTTAAGAAGTTTGTTGCCCTTGGCTTTATATTCCTTCTATTCTCCTCATAACTATCCTTGTAATTCTGTAAACTAACAACTCCTGATAACGTTTCAATTTAGATACTCCTTGGCTTCACACAGCATTATAGTCCCGATCCCGTTTCTTCACATGCACAGCATTAAACTGATAAAGCGCGGACAACGGGTAAGATGTGAAGCATTTGTTTACCCAGAATCAGTGAGTGTTGTCAAGCGCCGCGTTTTTCTTTCTCTTGACCCCTTGAATCTTACTCGTCTCATTACATGTATATGATTCCATTGGTTACAGTGCGATCAATAATCCGTACATCCTCCAAACATCCCGAACAAAATGGTGAACATCACTGTAT
Source organism: Ambystoma mexicanum (assembly GCF_040938575.1). NCBI lineage: Eukaryota > Metazoa > Chordata > Amphibia > Caudata > Ambystomatidae > Ambystoma > Ambystoma mexicanum. The sequence goes on from NC_090932.1 coordinate 1,268,803,270, forward strand.
CCCCTTCGTGCATAGCACCTGAAGCCTTCTGAAGACAGGATCTCCATGGTTTTATTCCCCAAAGGGTTTCCCTGAGACAGTTGTCTTTCCTGCTTTTATATATTAGGGAGATAAAAGTTTCAGGGCATTCCTTACTGTCTACTCATCACTGCTGCTACTGACAAGGTTAGTCCTCTATGTTATTATCACCTACTTGTCATAACAATAATGTTTTCTCAGACTATAATATCACACGTTTAAATACCATACCAGTCATGCTTCTAGCGTTGGGATTGATCTTATTATTCAGAGGTGATTTTTGGTGACTTAATCTGGCACAATTGAGGGACTTGTTTTGAAAACGGTCTGAAACAGAGAAATCATTGATGAGAAGGTAAAATATTTGTCCTCCCAGAATTTTGTGTCATTTATTAAGCAAAAATATATATTCCTAGAATCCTTGACAAATGACAAATTAATTTTCCAATTAGGCAATTAGGGCATGGAAATTAATGATGTCCTATTGCGCTGGTTGTTTCTAGGATCTACAATGAATACCATTAGTCTGCAGTAAGTCTTCAGTGTTTCTTGGTGGAGGCGGGGGTAACTCTCTAAAACCCCAACCCTGAGCAGAGCGTGGCGGAGTCCGGGCCAAGTCCCCTGAAGTCTGCCCAATCCACGCATGAGGCGCGAGGTGGAGGTGTACAGCCCTCCTAGTTGCTTTAGTCCTTAGCCCAGCGCATATGGATCTTGACAATTGTCGACACAGATCTTGGACTTTGACAATACAGTGAGTCAGCCTGCAGGCGCTTATTACCCGGATCCACTGACTGTTTATTTTGCAACAGCGTAACAGTGTTTGGACATCATTACTTTTAGTCACGAGGGGTAGGGGAGGAGAGGCGGACTAAGGCGGCTCCTCAAGCCGTCGGGTATGCCCTCCCCTCGGACCCAAATTTTCCAATCTTGTCTTTTTTGCTAGTGCCTATTCCTGGTTTTCTGCGCTGCTTTGACCTTCGCTGTCTTTTTGACCCACCCCCTGCTATTCTCCTGAGTCAAAACCTTTGGGGTGGCAAAAAGGAAAACGAACGGAAAACTATACACCTGAGAATTGATTTGTTAGTCCGCCTATCCACCTCTGGTAGCCTGGGGGCTGCTAATGTTCTCTCCCCTTGGCGGCTATGTGACAGGGTAGTGGAAGGGGAATTCTGCCCCTTGTAACTGTTGTAAACTGTTTGAGATATCATAGGAACCTTGGCTCTAAACTAGTGGAGCATAAGTACACTGGAATTTTGCCCTCCAGGGGCTCATCCTCCCTTTTTGGCTGCTAAAACGTGTATTTTCTTTTGGCGCGCTGTGGTAACTGGGGCAAGTGTTTGACCCTGCCACCCTGCGCCCTCCTGCTCAATTAACTTTTGAATCAACTTTTGTCCAATTAATGGTGCTTTTTCTACATCACCAACAAACTATCGTCTCATCAAATAATCGTGTTTTTTTAATCTTAATTGTCCTATGTTGCTTAACTGTTTTAATCTTTTAATGTTATAATGTGATTTAACGCGCGTGTAATATTCAGTGTGCGACTTATGATTTATTTTATGTGGCATTTTTAAGAATGCGCCTTTTTAGGGCATTTTTGCACTTTTTGCACTTGCACTCTTTGTACTTGCATTTTTTACTTGGTTTTCCACCCGTTCCCTACATTGTCTGGCTAATTTGAACACTGACCGCTACACTCTACGCTACATTATGACCATACGCAAAGCCAGAGACCTACTGGTTGTGAACAAAATGAAAAAAGTAACTCTGCTGTAGGATGTAGGTATAACATCCCACCGGCCAACTTTGAACGAATATTTGAAACAAATGGCCGGGAAAATAGAGGAGTGCATTCAGAACAGTTGCAATTTCGCATTCTAGTGATCAAGAGGGTATACAGCTAGCGCTGCCCTCCCCAAATTGTAGCCCCCTAGTATATCCCAATGCCTTAACTCTAGTGAACAGGTGATGTTGAGAGCACAGTCCTATATGGGTACTCCGGGGCAGGATTCTGTGTTTATTGGACAGAACTTGGTGGCACAGGGTATGGAAGCCCCTCACCTGCCATCCAGCTCTACTGATAACTCAATAGTTTCGATTTCCAGTGGTTTTAAAACATTAGACGAGGTCTTCGATAAAAAACTAGCCCCTGTTCTTTTTGGTATTACTTCACTTAAAGACTATTTCAATCTATCCCTCCCTATCATGGATGATTTGATTAGGGGGATAAAGAGTGATGTCCAGGAGCTCAGGGGGATCATACATTTAAGAAACCCACCCACTTTGGCTAGTAAAGGCATGAATGTAACAAAGGAATCCCTTATTATACCACAGAACGAGAATGTTGGCAGCCAACAGCTTGAACACTCAGTAGTGCCTGTGCACATTCACCAGCACATGAAAGGCACATCTGGAGCTGCTGAGATAGTTTTGAAAGGACCAATGTTATTACCTACCCCCGCTCCCCAACCATCCAGGAATTCTAGCCTGTTGGGTATAAAGCAAGTAGTTATTGATCTCCTGGCTGAAGCAGCATCTCTGGTAGGAGTGATAACAGGCTTTCCCCCCTCTAGAAAAAAGGTGTGGAAGAAACAACAATTTCCCTGATACATAAATCTTACCAATGGGTCAACACCAGTTTACCGGGGATCAAGATTAATCCAAGTGGTATTCTGATGGCAAGGAGGGTGGCTTGGGTTGGAAATACTCCCAAATGGATGAAGGGGGACTGTGTGGTAGTCTCACTGATAGCCCCGACTATGCAGGACTACCTTGTTTCTGCAGTTAATCCAGCTTGGCGGACCAAGGTGGCCAGCCTTGGCACAAGCTCCTTTCTCCCCCAGCTGCTTTGTATCCATCCCACTGTGCCCCATTAATTCACCAGCAGGAGTGGGAGACTCCCAAGATAAGATGGAGATGGGGCGGGGGGGGTAAGTGCTACATGGGGGGAGGAGTCTGGCCAGGGAGGGGGGCAAATCGTTTTGATTCCCTAGTGGGTATTGAGGAGCTGGATTGACTGGCTCTCATGGGGGAGAGGGGATGGAACCTCGGGGTCTGATGGACTTGTGGAAGCACCAACAGATAATAACTGCCCCACTACGGAGTGCAGAGTTGCCCCCCTCAAGGGCTACCACAACACTCCTTGAGCAATCCACCTCCAGATTGCATTTCCGTTTTCATCCAGCATGCCCTCACGACTACGCTTTTAAGCCTCACCCTGGTGGCTCACAGCAATATGGTATTCGTGTCTATCTTTGAATGCGCATTATCGTGTTGTCGCCATATCACTGCTTTGTGAAACGAACGGCCCTTAAGGCATGACTCTCACCATACGTGCTCCCTTAGCACCCACACCCTAATAGCACCTACCTATCTTCATACCACATCAAGCATGTCCTCTATGTATTTTTCTGCTCCATGCTAACGTAGCAACTATGCTTATCATGATTGTATTTACATTGTCCAGTCTTGTGTGCCTCTCAGCTGTACCGAGCATTTGTAACTTGCCTACAACCACAACGCCTGATTTGATGTGCACTCCATTAATGCTACTGTGATTGCTTATTATCTGCTGCCGTTATAGTGACCGTATAGATAGTGCACGTCCCCTTTGTTATTGTGTTCGCCAGTCATACATTTGCCCATAACTTTTGTGACTGCACCTTGTGTACCTGCAAACTGCTTTTGTGTCTGTCACCCCCATTACTTAAGATCGCTGAGAGTGCAGCTGTTTGCATCTTGACCCGCTCTTACCATGCTGTCCAAGGCTCACATGTACCTTTTCTCACACATTCCATCCTCCTACATCTCCACACAACTAAGCACACGCCTCACCACGCTTACCTGGCACATCACTATAGCCACAGTGACTGCCCTCCTCCACACAATCTCACTAATTCTACTGACTGCTAACCCTACACTCTCCTCCTGTTCACTCCCTCTGCATCACACCACCACCACCGAGCAATACTCCCCACTTGCCCCCTCTACACACATGCCCCCCCCCCCCTTGGCACCTCCATGCCTCTACAGCGTCTGCTTCTTCATTACTGTCTCATCCAGTCGACCTAGCCACCAGACCCACGAGACTGAGGGCATGCACCCTACCTTTACAACCGACATGCCGTCCCACACTCACAGCTTTCAGGAACCTCAGGTTGGGCACTTGCTCATCCCTCAGACACACATGCCACCACACTCGCCTCTACGCACTGGAATCACTACCATCCTCTCCACTTATTATTTCAGATACTAAATCCACCCGCACCACCACTACTACTACTACTCACTTCACCATCCCCACCATAGCCATGCCCCTTACCCACCCAGCGAAGGAAAGCATACCATCACCCCCCCTCAAATGTACACAGCTCAACGCTCCCTCCCTCCCTGCTCACGCCCTTGAAATCAACGATGTCCTGTCCAGCCACAACCTCGACCTACTTGCCATCACGGAAACGTGGCTGCACGAGGCATCTGGCCCAGCCTTTGCTCTTCCACTTGGATACTTCATCCTCAGACAAGATAGACCATCACGGTCAGGAGGCGGAGTAGCTCTTGTCACTAAGGATGCTCTATCTTTGAGATTGAATAACCGCCCGTGGGATGGCAATTCCGATATCCTTTCTGCCAAACTATCCTTGTTCCCTAATAGCACCATTAACATACACATTATAGATCAGCCTCCTGGCCTTCCATCAGACTTTCAAGGACATCTCACCCACCTACTTAGCGATAATATCAAAAGTTCTGCTAAAACTCTATTTTTGTTGACCTAAATCTAGGTTTCAACGATCCAAAAGACAAAGCTGCCTCAACCCTAGCCAAAGAACTCAATGACTTAGGCTTCACACAAAAAGTCACTAGCCCTACCTACGCCAAAGGCTACACCCTCGACTTTGTCGCCGATCACAACTGTTCCTCCACTCTCACTTCTAATGTTGCCTACCCATGGAATGACCACAACTGTATCCAATTCACAATCCACATTGCTACAGTTACCAAAACCCTAACCTATGCACCTCCAGCACAGGTAAGAAGCTCCAATAAGGATAACCTTCGTCCCTTCCTGGAAGTCCCTGAACTATCGCCCCCCTTCTCCAACGACCCTAACATTCTGGAAGCCATTTACAAGGACACCTTCACAAAAGCTATCGACGCCATAGCCTCACTGAAATGCAAAAAAGAGAAAAGGTCCTTGCATTTTAACTCTTGGTTCACTGAGGAATTACAAGCTCTACGTACTAGCAAACGTAAGGCACTAAAAAACTAGCATGCAAACCCAAGTGACATTGCCAAGGAAAGCTTCAAACAGATCTCCTCCCAATATAAGGAAGCCATCACTAAAGCCAAATCTAATGCCTTTAACGCACGGATCACTAATGCCAACTCCCAAACCAAGGAGATTTTTTCGCCATCTTTAATGAACTCATCACTTCTCCCACTAGCCCGGACGAGATCATTAAAGATGAGGCTTGGTGTGAGAGTATACAAACTGCTATGCTCAATAAAATTGACTTACTACAAAATAAAATTCAGGATCACTACAAAGCCCTATCTCACCAACACCTGCCCCCTCAGACAGTTCCCAACCCTACGAACCCCAATGACCTGCTATTCTCCTTCCGTGACATCACAGAAGCAGAAGTTATCAACCTCCTCCAACACCTTAAACCATCCATGTGCAAAGGTGACATTTGCTCCCCTAATATTAAGGATTGTGCCGACTCCCTCGCGCCTCTCCTGATGGCCTTTACCAATTCTTTTTTCAAAACAGGCACCGCCCCGACAAGCTTTAAAGAAGCATGGGTACACCCACTCTTAAAAAAAACGACTCTAGACCCTGCCCTACCTAATAACTACCGGCCCATAACCACCGTCCCGTTCCTCCTAATTATTTTGGATAAAGCGGATCGCAGCCAGATTCGACATTTTCTTGAAACTAATTCTATCCTAGGAAAAATACAATTGGGCTTCCGCAAAGGTCATGGCACAGAAACCACCCTGATAGACCTAAAAAAAACAAATCACACAAATCATGGACAACGTCAAGCCAGCACCTCTCTTACTCTTAAACCTCTTCGCTGCCTTCGATCTTGTAGATCACAAGATACTCACATCACATCTCAGCCATGCAGCTAAATTCTCCAAAGAAGCAGCCTCCTGGATTACTTTGTTCCTTGAAGGCAGAACTATGAAGATTTTATCTAATCAAGCAAGAACAGCCCCTACCACCATCCACTGTGGAGTCCCACAGGGCTCTTGCAGAGCTCCCACGCTTTACAACCCGTTCATGAAGCCCCTCTTTGACAAGCTTGATGCACTTGGTATAGCATATACTAATTATGCTGACAATACACAAGTACTCTTACCACTTTCCGGCTCCTATGACCAAGACGCCAAGGCCCTACACCTAATTCACCCCACTATCCAAGCCTGGATGGTGGCAAACAGCCTCTGTCTTAATGGAGACAAGACCGAGATCATTATGCTCCGTCAAAACGCTACGCTAGCCAGACTTAACAACCAATACTCTAACTTCAGCATTGACAACACCATCATTCCCGTATCCTCATCAGTAAAGACTCTAGGGGTATACATAGACTCTACGTTATCCATGACCAGGCAGGTCAGCACCATCGCTTCGGCCTCCACTCATACCACTAACTCATTAATGCAGTAAAACCCTACCTTTCCAATCCAAACTGTCTGTCAATTGCTAGAGCCACTATTGGGGCCAAACTAGACTATTGCAACTCTTCTAGCCGGCACATCGGCTAAAAATGTAAACAGACTCCAAATCACTCATAATAATGCCCTAAGAGCAACATTGAGTATTCCCAAAAGGGACCACATTACCCAAACCAGGCAGGCAGCACACTGGCTTCCCGTAAGAGACCGTATTACCTTCAAACTTCTCACCCTCAGGCCCAAATGCTTAACTTTCGCAGCCCCCTCATATCTATCGGAGACCATCGCAAGAACCACCTCTACACACCCCACAAGAACCTGCTACTCTAACCAACTGTACACTCCCCACATCAACAGGGCCAAAGCAGGCGTGATAGGATTCCCACACATAGCTGCTCAACTCTGGAACACGCTACCCACTGCTCTCAGAGCTGAGACCTCCCTCCCAGCATTATGGAAAATGCTAAAAACTTCTCTCTTTAACTAACACTCTCCCACCTACCTCCACTCCTTCCTTTCCCTTCCCTTCCCTTCCCTTCCCTGCCTCCCTCTCAAACTCTTTCTAAGTGTTAAACCCTCACTGTACTACAGTTCTGCTGTTCTAAATGTAAAAATGCACTATACTTTGTAACTAAGTTTCATGTTTGTAACAAGTGCCACGATGCCTTTGGGCTGTTGCACGCTCTATAAATGTGAATATATAATTAGAATATTGCTGGTGCAGTGTCAAAGCTTTTAAAGAGGGAAGTGGTGACTTACTTGATGTCCTATGACATCATCCTTTTGCAGGAAACGTGGGCTAGGGTTCCTGTTTGCTTGGATGGCTATGTCTCAGTTTACACCCCTGCAAGGAAGGGGATAAGAGGCCGCTGCCATGGGGGAATGGCAATCTTGATTAAGTCCTCCCTTAGCTATCATATAGTGTAGAGCGAGCTGAAGAACCATATCTTGCAATGTGTGGCAGCTTCATCTGAGCATGGTCAGGAACTGCTTTTTGGTTAATTTTTATAACAGTCCACATGTTTCCGATAAAGATTGTTTGGGGGCATTGAAGGAAATCTGAGTCAGATTACTTGTCTATGTTGAGCGAACAAGCGATTGTGGTTCTAGGAGGGGATTTTAATGTCAAATTAGGGACTGGGATCCCAATTGATATGTCGGACCCGGGTGAAGACTTTGTATACGGTATCCCTAGCCCCCAACTGTCCGATGAAAGAATGTACTCTAGGGGACTACAGTTGAACACGTGGTTGTTAAGCCTGGAGTTGCTGTTCATTGAATGAATGGACGTGTATGTTCGGATGTTCTGGGTAAGTTTACATTCGCAGGCTCCCAGGGTACATCCATAATGGATTATGTTTGCATGCGTATGGTATGGAATGGTAATGTTTATTTGTATTTTGTATAGCACCTATACACAAGACAAGTGTTTCAAAGAGCTCAAGGAGGGTGGTGAAAGGGGAGAAAAACAAGTCATTCAGAGCCCTTGAATTTTTGAACGATACAAGTCTGCCAAGGCAGAGTAAGTGCATAAATACATTCAACAGGGTAGATAGAAGCAAATAGGATTGACGACGATTCTGCAGCTTTTCCAAGAGCAAAGTGCACAACCATGCAGGAGGGGAGACAGGAGAGAAATGAAAGACGATCTTCTGGCATGGTATGTTCAGATCGTGTAAGTGCAAGCAGGTACAGGAGAGGGGTAAGTGCAAGGGGTGGGGCAGGGGAACAAGTGCGGCCGGTTAGTCAGAGACTGGTAAGTGCTGAGAGAAGTTGTTCTCTTGGGTCATTGACCAAGTGCAGTAGCAAGGGGCAAGTTCAGGCCCTGAGGCAAGTGCTGGAGGACTGGCAAGGGAGCCAGGGACCTGTGAGACTCTGAGGTGCGCCTGGCGGCCAGTCTGCAAGCTGTGTGGAAGGGGAGGGGTAGCAGAGAGAGAGGTTAATAGGGCAGAGGGAGAGAGAAGGAAGAGGAGAAGAGAAAGGTGTCCAACATTGGCCATTAATTGTGGACTTCGCAGTCATAGATGAGATTAATAGCGACCACATTCCCCTGAGGCTGGTCTTGACTTTGGGCTCTCCCGGGACCTCAGTAATTAAGCATCTGCACTTGGATCTCTGTGATATTAATCCATTATGTAAACGCAGGATAAAATGGACTAAGTGGGACCCAGTGTTTACTCAGTATAAGGTGATCCAACCAAACTTGGACCACATTGCATGTATCCTGTTTTACGATGCACAACCTAGGGAAGTTATTCATGCATCACAAAAAATATGGAGCGCCCTGACAGACTTATTTGAACACGATTTCAAAACCAGTAAAAGTAATGTGCAGAGCTAGTTTGATGAATCGTGCAGGATAGCACAGAACAATTTCAAGGGGACCTTGAGGGATAGCACTAGGGGAGAGGTAATTCGTGCAAGAGCACAGTACAAAGGTGCTCTGGACTCAAGAAAGAATTCACTAGAAAATCTTGCATGGGAAGAACTTCTTTTGGCTGTCTCGAACAAGGACTGAATTTGTTGCAGGTGGCCCAGCATTCAAGAGGGGCAAGACCCATCGAGAGAACCATGTGAGTATGAAGGCTTGGTCAGATCATTTAAAGTCACTGTTTAAAGGCCAGGCAGTCAGATATGAGGACGTGGAGTGGTCCTCTATACTACGCCTGAGAGTGAAGGAGGTGAAAATTGCAGTTAGTCGACAAATGCATAATTGGGCACCTGGCCCAGATGCAATCACCGCTAATTTATTTAAGGAGGAATTAGAACTGTTGCCTCCATTATTAACTAGATGCTTTAATTCCTATATAGAATCGCGGGAATACCCATAGTCCTGGTGAAAGGCAATAATTGATCCTATTTAAAAAAAGGGAGATTCAGGAAGCACCCCATCATATAGGCCTATTTCATGATTGGCACCTCCTTTAATATTTTTGGACGTACGGTATAGAAGCACCTGGAACAATTGATTTTAGATAATGATAGTCTTTCAGATATCCAGTTTGGTTTGCCGCCAGGGCTGGGGACGAAAGATCAAGCTATGAACCTGTACCTGGTTGAAGCATCTTTCTTCTATGTAAGGGGTGAACCAATCTATCTGGCATTCATGGACCGGAGTACAGCCTTTGATAAAGTCGACAGAGCTAAATTATGGCAGGTGCTCGGGTCCATGGGGTGTACGGCTGAATTAGTAAAGGCGTTACTGATCATTCACGAGGATACTAGAGCTTGTGTGAGGTTCGGGGAACAGGGACAACAATGCACGGGTTACTTTGAGGTGGCCTCAGGAGTACGCCAAAAGTGCGTTGTATGACCAGTGCTATTTTCCCTCTATATTAACGGCCTATACAAGGCATTGGTTAAGACAATGGCCGATTCTCCTATGTTGGGTGCACTGCCTTTCCTGTACTGGCTTATGCAGACGATACGGTCCTGATTGCTCAGACCCCAATTGCTCCGCAGCTTCTAACAGACACATGCACTGCTTTCATGTCTCATCTAAAACTATCTGTAAATACAAAAAAGTCAGCAGTGATGGTATGCTCTAACAGGGGAGGAAGGAGGACAAAAATGCGGAGAATGTTGAGCAATGGTGAAACCATCCCACGTGTGGAAAAATTTGACTATCTGGGCATTACTTTTAGAGAAACACTTAGAGAAACAGTGTCTTAAAACGAGACAGGCCCCGAAGGGCTTGTCTCCCTTCACAAACATGTGCCAGGGTCAGCCGATTAAACTTACTTTGGTAGTGTATAGAGAACAGACCAAGGCTGCAACGAACTATGGTGCTGCTCTGTGGGGCAATGAAACAACGACTTCAATAGAAGTAATAGAGAACATATTCTTTAAAAAAAATGTTGGGTCTTCCCAGTTCGGCACCGAATTTTGCTGTACACACTGAACTGGGCACCCCGCAAATAGGTGACGACTGATACATGGCCCCACTTTCGCACTGGTTGGCATCTTGGTCTAGCCCAAGGGCTAAATTAATGCACATGATTATTAAGGCTCTGATGCAGAGCTCATTCTGGTGCAAAATACCTTGGCTGAATTGTATTTCTCAGTGCCTGCTACAATTGAATGCCTTAAGCATGCAGTGCCCCTCTGCTCTCTTAACCCTGGCAGAAGCTAACAAATATAAGCAGATGTTTTTCTCTATAGTTGCAGCTAATAGGGAAACAACTAGGCACATGATCGAATTAAATAGGAAACATTTGTTGATATCAGGCCCAGGCAGCATCCATTATCTTTTGCATAGTAAAACTACAGACCGCTGGGTTTTGACTAGGGCCCGATGGCTTAGAGCAATCACCAAGAACTGGGCAACTCATGAGCAGTCTATAGTTTGCCCAGGGTGCACCGCTGCAAAAGATGTGTTGCAATTCGTTTTATTTTGCCCTCTTCATCATGATATCAGAAAGAAAACTATTGGTCCTCTGCTTTTCCTGCATTGATCTATCTTCTGCTTGCAGAAACAACACAAGTTGCTTAGGCTGCTTGGAATTTCTGAGAAAATCCTGGTATCGAAGGAAAAAGATGCTTGAGGGCAAGTTTTAATCTGCCCTTTTAAAGTGAATTATTTTCTTCCGTTTTAACAATTTGTGTATATCCTGATTTTATACTGCTTGTGGATTATCATTGATGTATTGTTGTTTTTATCTATGGTTTATGGATTTTGATCCCAATAAACTCTGATGATGACGATTGTTACAGGTACTTCATTCACATATTTTGAGTAGGGTGTGGTAGTCATGATTTTACATGACAGTTGGGCAATGTAGAGTGATTGGCCTCCTTTTCTTTCTAGGATCTTAACCTCCAGCAATTCTTGCTTCAGGAACATTATTTTATTGGCTGTTGTTGAGTCTACTTTTTTAAACAGATCATGGATTTTAAATCCCCTTAGTATTTCTTGATTGCTATAATATTACCCGTTCCATCCTTTAACCCTGAGGAATGTCCAGCATTTTAGCACTAGAAGACAAACATGTAGGGTTGTTTGGGAACCAAATTTTATGTTTATATACCAGTGCCATTTTTCCAGAAAAATAGTATAATACTTGTTTCGGGATATACAGTTTTGCTTAGATTTTTTTTTTATTATAAATTATGGGGTCTTTCCTTATTCACTTTATGTACATATGGAATTATGATTGTTTCTAAAGTGTTTTAAGTGTTTGGATAGTGTTGTTGTATGAATGTGAGTACGAGAGATGGTATGTGTTGTTTAGTGTATGAATAACGGTTGGTACAAATTGTGTATGTTTTACAATAGTAAATTAGTTTTGTATAAGAAATAATAAAATATATACATTGTTTCTAATAAACCTGGAAGATTGGAGGCACAATTCTGTGAAATATTCACAAGGGAGATACTCTTCATTCCTTTCCTTTGTTTAATATAGACTTATTGTTCCACACAGTAGGGATGATAGGTTAACCACACCATATATCTTCTGTGGGGATGTTGCGTTGTTTGCAAAACTCCACACTTATGCCAGCATTTACAATAATTGGATAATACCTCTGTTTATCTTTACCTAGCACAATCACTGGTAACACAAAAGTGAAGTGAGGCTGTTTGCTTAATTTTGCCAGGACTGAGGAAACAAAAAGGTAGAAACTTACGACAACATTGGTTGTGCCTGACAGGTGGCAAGGAGTGTCACAATGCTTTCTATATTACAGGAAAACAATACAAGATAACCAAGATGACTCATCCATCCCTCACCGAACCCTGATTCCCTCTTTGCCAGCTTCAACATCCACATTCAATAATACGAAAATTATACTAAATTATACCTTGAAATATCTTCGAAAGGCATCCACTAAATCAAGGCCTGCCTCAGCCAGGTATAAACAATTCCTCCTCCTCTCTAATAACACTAAACACACCAAGATCCAGACTTGCCTGTCCACCATGAACCTAAATGGCTTCAACCCACAGCTGACATCATGTGTCAGCTCCCTGGAATTGAGAGTCATTGTGCCTTCAAAAGAACATAGCAAAGAAAACCCAGAGAGCTTGGAGGCAAGAAGCCCTCTTATTAAAATTCTTGCATTTCACTCCAGACAATAACTTCTGATCCACTGTGCAGACTCTTGTGCTTTCTCCCTTGGATTGATTAAATGTCTTGCTCACTTGCCTATACAGCTCTAAACTGGCAACAATGAGAAGTATCCTCCATGTCCCAACCCGCCTCATCAAAAACCTTCGCAAATTTGACCACATTACGCCTACGTTAGTTGAACTAAATGTGCTGCACTTACAATCACACATTGCTTTCAAGAACAGTTGTATCATTTACAAATAACAAACCCATCACCTTGCACGCTCCCTCCTACCTGCCCTCAAGGTCACCATGACTGGCAGCCAACGTTCTACAAGATGCCAGGACCTGGTCAGATTAGAGATGCAAAAAGGGAAAAGAACAGTAAGCAGCCTTTCTCAATCTGTGCCACCTGGCTGTGGAACCTCAAACCTACCAACATTAGACTCACACCCACTCTCATGCAGGTGTGCAAAAATATGCCCCAATTGAGAAACCATGATGATTGGAATTTACACAAATTGTGGGAAATGATCCACATTGTGGTAATTATTGTATATTCGTCATCCCTTGGACTACACAGTTTCAATGAGCATGTGCTTCAGTTGGGGAAAAGTCACACTTTACACGAGTATAGTCTAATACCATGCTGCTTACTAAGCACCATATATAATGAATGGGCTTATTGCGCATGTGTATACCTCTGCTTTTACATAGCAACAGAAGAGAAAGGCAGGCTAATCCTCACCTAGTAAATTTAAATCCTTGAGATGTTTCCGGTTGCCCGAAACATGGACTGAGCATATTTTATTTAAACATGGAAAATAAATGAGACATCTAGCAGAAAAGGGAACTGAAGCAATGAAAGGAAGCGAGTTGCCAAAGATCAAACTGGATCCAAAGTCTGCAACTAGACACTTCACCACAGTTTTCTCATGACCACTCCTCGTCTTCATTTTTAATTTGATATAAACTGGACACCTATACGAATTGCTATAAGTATTCTCACCTATCATTAGTTAGATCGGAATCCTGAAGTACCAAACAATACTTACCCAATAACACACAATTTTGGAGAAGTAGCAAAACCCAAATTAGAAGCAGTTATATTTTTCACCATAATCATAAGGGTCACAGCCGCCCCAGGAGACAGTGAAGGATCGATTGGAGAGGTAAGAGGTGAGCCAGGAGAGAACAGAGTCTTTGAAGCCGAAGGAGGACAGAGTGCTAAGAAGTAAGGGGTGATCTACGGTATCAAAAACTGCAGAAAGATCAAGGAGGATGAGAATTGAAGATTGCTTTGCATAGCAATCATTGTGTTGTTTTTTTTCTTTTTGTAAAGCGCTCCGGGTGCGGGCTCTCCCTCAGGGTGCAGGTTCCTCTCACTGCCTCGTCTCCAGTGTCAACCCATGGTCTTCCCGCGCTCAGGGCCTCTCAGGCAGGTGGCTTATTCAATGTATAATAATAAGGCGAGAGGGAGGCCGGTGCAAAACCTTCATATTTATTTGAACGCCTAACCGTCAGTAACTGACACCCCCCCTCCCTCAAGGTCCCGCCCCCTCCCTATCCCAACGTCATTCACCATTGAAATATGGCCTGAACATTGGCCATCCCTCACAATGATGAGGGCGGGCTGCATGCCCTAATCACAACATGACACACTGGAGCATCCCTTCACAAGTACCAGTTATAACTGTCAACTTTGGAACACTCATCTCAGCATGCACACATCTTCTATTCAGCATTCCACGCATCAGACATGACCTCATCAGTCCACCTATCCAGACAGGATTCACCAGACCAGGCGCCCAATCCAATTACGGGCTGTTAGTTTCAGTTAGCTGTTACCTTTCTATAGTTTGAATAGCTGGATGCAGGTTGCTATTATCAATCACTGTTTGACAACATGTATAATAGAAGTAGCTTAAGAAGAACACACGATCAGTCATTGTGTTTGAGCAGAATTTCAATTCCTTTCTTTTTTTGTCATTGAGGGAGTTATAGTTGTCTGACTTTTCTGTGACCCTTATGATTATGGTGAAAAATATAACTGCTTCTAATTTGGATTTTGCTACTTCTCCAAAATTGTGTGTTATTGGGTATGTATTGTTTGGTACTTCAGGATTCCTATCTAACTAATGATAGGTGAGAATACTTATAGCAATTCATATAGGTTTCCAGTTTATATCAAATTAAAAATGAAGACGAGGAGTGGTCATGAGAAAACTGTGGTGAAGTGTCTAGTTGCAGACTTTGGATCCAGTTTGATCTTGGGCAACTCGCTTCCTTTCATTGACTGGCTTCCCTTCCTCTCACAACTGAAATTTCAATTCCTCTGTCTGGTCTACAAATCTCTCCATGACCTGGCGCCCCCCTACCTTTACTCCCCCTCCCACTCTCTCCACTCAGCAAACCTCTACCTCCTCACTGTACCTCCAGCCCCATGTGCCCCCTCACGATTCCGCTCCTTCCATCTCTTGGCCTCCCTACACTGGAACTCACTCCCGCTCTCCATCCACTCCACCCCTACCTACTCATCCTTCCGCCACTCCCTGAAAGCCCATCTTCTTCACTCCCCCCCTGACTTCCCTTCCCTACCCCTCCCCTCCTCCTACCCTTGCCCCCCTCCTTTCCCTCCATCCTCTCTCCTTCCCCTCTGACCTTAATTTGGTAACAACTACTACTTAAGGGCAATGAGGACACCAGATCACTCCACCTTCCCTTGCCCCCCTCCCCCTACCTCAAATCCTACACCGTAACTCCCTTCACCTACCCCCTCCTCTACCCTCCCCACCCCCACCCCCACCTTGTAAATAGTCCTACTTATTGTTCTAAGGACCTTTTCATGTTTGTAAATATGCTTCTCTCACCTTTGTACCTGTTGTTATATTGTAAAGCGCTTTGGCTTAAAGCGCTATATAAATTCAATAAACATAAACAATAAAGGCCAAACACAAAGGAAGTGCTTAGAGAGCTGCCACACCTCCTCCTTCACAGTACAGAGAAAATAAATAAATAAATACATTTCGACGCTGTGATTGAATGCGGAGTGCACGCAAGTGGACCACGTTGCTATAAAGACAAGGGAAAAAGAGCCATAGACAAGGCAGAATAAGTGAGCATCACTCCCCAAACATACACAAAAAGTTACAACGCTCACTTGAGCGCAGCTAAGCCCACAAGATGTCTGGAGACGAGGTTGCTTCCACATCTGGAGGACGGGCCTCGGGTCCCACACTACCCTCAGGTGGCGGAACTCAGATGCTTCACCTATCTCATGCATTTGATCTGCGTGATACAAGCAACTTGGGACCAAGGTGGAGGATAAGGCTAAGGGATTTCAAATTTTATGTAGGGGCCATAGGACTCGGCGACAATGAGAGGCTGAAAAACACTCTGTCCATGGCAGTGGGACCGTCTGTAAGGGACATTGCAGGGTAATTACTAAATATGGAGACAGCCTCATTCCAAGACCTGCATACAAAACTATCAGAATATTTTGCACCTAACACCAATGTCGATTATGAAAGGCATATTTTTCATACGACGAGACAAGAAAAAGAAGAATCTTTAGACAACTATGTCATGAGATTAAGAATAAAACTCAAACACTGCGAATTTCCTCGTTATTCCAACGAAGAGACCTCGAGATCCCAGGTCATAGCTCGGTGTGACTCACAAGCATTTAGAAAAAGGCTGTTGCAGAAACAAAGATCGCTAGAAGAAATCTTAGCCCTGGCAAGTGTGGAAGCGGCAGTGGAGTCACAATTATACAATTTAGGGAAAGTGGTGATACAGTCCAAGACTACTAAACCTGAAGCCATCAACAAATTGCACAGTTCCCAGCACAACGCAGGGACGTCACATGGTTTAGATGTGGCTATGAATACCCACACACAGGAGAATGCCCAGTGCTAGGGCAACAATGTGCAGCCTGTGGAGGAGATGATCACTTTCATGCTGTCTGTAAGAATGCACCACTACTCCCCATAAGTCAAAGATCACTTGGAGAATGAAGAAGGACTGCACAGAAAATCCAAGCGGGAAGAGCGCGACCACAACAGATCACTCCCATGACAGGATCACCGATGGTCTGACAGTACCAGACACGGAGGCCTCTAACGATACGTCCGCTACATTGAAACAAGGTCGCCCTCCAGTACTGATTCACCCTCGTCGGGAGACTACCGACGCAAAAAGGGATATGTGTGAGCCTTAAACAACAACCCGGCGAAAGAACACAGCCCAGTTCTCATACCCCAGGTCAATAACACCCCTCTGGATTTCCTTATAGACACTGGAGCAACTGACAACATAATCAGTGAGGAATCCTGCAAGTCACTACAACAACCTCCGCGACAAAAACAATCCACAATTGACATCACTGCCATGCAACGGCATCATCACGACCACATGCAGCCACAAAGCACATACCGCTGAAATTTCACTACACATTCTCAAGACCGACGTAAACAGGGGGTGCATTCTCAGCTGTAAAACAGCAGTGGAAATGGGTCTAGTGCACATCTTTTTTTTTATTTAACTGATACAGTTGACAATCAATTTTTCAATTGAAATACTTAAAACGTTAAAATTAGATGTATGGAAAAGGAAACAAAAAGGAAATTCTTTAAACATCAATCATCTTATTTCAAGATCTAACAAAGGCAAATGCTATATAGGCTAATACAAATGTTTCAGATCAGCCAAAAAAAAATGAGGACCACAGATTTAATATTGCAGTCTTCAAGATAATCTCAATCGTAAAGTATGTTAAATTGAAGCAGCACTGCCCAGATGCCCCGAGAACGAAATGTAATAAGGCCAAACCTCGATTTTTATCTGCATAATAAATTTGGCTATGGCTATCTGAATTGCCATAGTTTGAGTGGAAAAGTCTGTTCCATAATTTCTTTGATGGAAGCATTGTGAGGTGATAAAAATGGACCTTGACCAACAAGATTCGTTTAGACAAAAGACTAGGACACTCGGTAAGCAAATGTTGTAGGGTCTCCTTGCACATTGGAATAAGGCAGAAACTACAGCAGTTCTCAACATTTGTAATTTGACAACGTTGATACAATATTTGTTTTGCTTTTACTAGATCAAGACGATATCTTAAATAGGTCTGTCGATAATGAGAAGCTGGAAATTTTAATAGATATGATTCTGTTATTCAGAATTTCTTACCTATATAGTAAATTTCCTTATTGCTCTTATAGGTTTTGCATTTGTCTAAAGTCCAAATCCAATCAACGCGCCATCATTTATTCTTGGCTTTAACAGGATTAGATGTGAGTGTCTCTGCTGATATCCCCCCGTCTTCCATTACATCATTTGCGAGGAGACACCACTTAGAAGGGAACGTGATCAGATTTAAGCATATACATAGCAAGATCATCTATAAGAAGAGCAGATCGAGGGGCCATAATTAGCTTCCTGCATAAGCTCAGAACCTTCCAGCAATACATTGCATAAAGAGAGGAGAGACCAAGTTCATATCTCACCATAAAGAGAGGGGTACTCTGGGGGATAACTAGGACCCTCCTCCAAAATTTACCCTCAAGTCTTGACCAGAACTGCTGGGGCTTTGTGGTTTGGTTTCTGAACTGTATAAAATTATAGCCGTAACTTTCTGGGAATAAAAAGTAATGATTGGGGAGTATGAAAACTTTGCAAATGTGCTTGGGATATAGCTGTCTGCATTTTGAATTCTAAATCGGCTAGATATGTGGCATCCGTATGTTAATTACTTACATTGATTCCCAGATACTTGTAGTGTTGGGCGATGTCCAGTTGATTTCCATTAAGTCTCCATTAAGTCTCCATTTAAAATTGCATAACTGGGCTCGCCTGAATGGTGTGTTAATCAAGATCTTTGTTTTTTCAACATTGTCAGGTAATTTGCATTAACATACTCCTCCAATGCTGTCAGTAGTCTTTGCAGGCCATTCAGCGTTTTGGACAACAACAGCAGATCATTGGAGTAAAAAAGCAAAGCCACTGGATGAGATCCCAGTCGTAGAGGATCGGATATTATACATGAAAAAAGGCGGCCCATGTCAGCGATAAAAAAATTTGATATCATTGCGGCAAGGACGCAGCCTTGTTTCAACCCACTTTCGGTTTCAAGAGGCGCACAGAGCTTACCATCCGAGAGTCTTACTTGCATAGATGTGTGCGTATGAAGTTGAATTATCTGAATTAGGAAATGTTATAGGGAATCCCGCTGCTACTAACTTTTGAAACAGAAGAGGCCTACTTACCGAGTCAAATGACGATTTAAAATCAACATATGCCATGTAAATTGATTGTTTAGGCTTAATAATCTGTTGTTGAATGGCAGTTATGGTCAAGAGGTTTATGGATGCACCCATGCCCGGGATGAATCCGGTCTGATGTGGATCAAAAAGTTTATTATAATTGATCCAAAGCAATACATCTCACAGAATTAGCCTGCAGAATAATTTGCCTGGACCATCAAGCAAAGCTATCGGGCGATAGCTCCTGGGAAGCTGACGATTCCCTTTTTTTTTTAAATTGGAATTAGAATAGCCTTACGCCAACTTCCAGATATCTGCTTGGTTTGTCACTACAATTTTAAAGATCTTATGCAGAATTTCAGCCCAGATCTTCAGATTATTTTTGAAATTGCGATTAGACAACCCATCAGGGCCTGGCGCTCTTGAACGACTCAATTTGGTGATATACATCTCAATATCAGCAAGATCAAATACAAGACCCGGATGACGAATTTCAGGGATTTCAAAGGACCAAACAGCCCCATCTGCTCTGGAATAAAGATCTGTAAAATGACCAATCCAAAAATGACTGATCCAGTTTTGTTTGTTAACGGCATTAATCTGCAGAGAGGCTTGTGAAGTTACAATTCGAATTAAGTAAATGCCACATGGTGCCTGAGTTTTTAGCGGCAAATGCGTGAAGCAGGTGTTTCCCATCTCGCTGGTTCAAAATGGCTGTCCTAGATGTCACCCAATTTTGTATTTAGATTTGAGAGCTTTTATCACACTAGCCCTGTGGTTGTCATCCGCAGATAATTGTCGGATGGCTCTTCTGAGTTGCATTTGTTTTGTTTGAGCTCGGGGTCAGGACAGTGCTTGTGCTTATAAATAGGCTTATTAGATGGATTACACACCTCCAAGAATAGATGTAGAATTGATGTATAGTCAACTTCGGGATAGACATCGGCGCAACCAGCTCCCAACCAATCAAACAGTTTGTTCAATCGCCCTGAGCTCAATAATAAGCGGTTACGACCATTGCTCACCTTCATTTGGACATTATAGAATTCTGAAGACGTATTTATTTCTTGAACTGGCCATAACCATGATGCAGTAAGTTGGTCATGATCGCTTTGAATGTGCTTAATAATCGAAAAGGAGGAGATCTGCGAGAATAAATTACGATCCGTATAGATATAATCTATAGTAACTTGTTGATTGCAACAACGCCAAGTGGGTTTAGCTGGAAGGTCACCTTCTACTCTGCCGTTCAACATTAGCATTTGCCGGTTTGCCATAAGATTATTCCACCTTTGCGCAATGGGCGAATGAGATAGCTTACTATCAAAGAGACTATGCTGATTTAAATCGCCTGCTAAAATGATGGATGTGGCAGCTTGATCTGCTACTACCAAGTCCAACAGGTCTTCCACAGCACTCAAAAAGTCATTATCAGAAATAGCTAGATGGTTCCAGTACAGATTAACCAGTGCTATGCAGTGTTGGGACATTTGTATTTTAACAAGCTGGATGTTATTATTTGGATTTGCCCACTCGTATAAAATTAGCCCTCAGGAGTTTTTAGTGGCCACCAAAAGGCCTGACATTGGTCTCCCTCGAGCCTGTGTCATAGCAGGGATCATAGATATAGTGTGGCCATCCCAAATAGGAGTCAGCGTTAACCACGTTTCCTGTAGAATTACAATATCAAAATTAGCAAAGTTGTTACATTGCTTATTGAAAAGATGGGAGTGGCCTCACGTATTCCAGGATATAAGGTTTAAAATTGAATTTTGTGAGGATTTTAGAGGTTATAAACTGGTTGGACATCATGCTTGAATTCGAGCACGACTTTGTTCAATTTCAAATATCGTATTTTTAGTCGTTGATTTCTGGGTGGAAAGATGTTCGGGAGCACCAACAAATTGAGTGTTCCTTTGAGAGGAGACAATTGCAGGTAAAATTGTGCTATAGTGCTCAAAAGACTCATAATTAAGTGTAAAGCCCAGATCGACGATTGAAGTTCTTGCACGCCAAATGAGATTCAGGATAGCACCCGAACAAATCCATAGGCAAGCCGTAGATAGATCAGTGTCACATAGAAATTCTACCAGATCTATGTCAGAAGATAAGTCTTCTAGAGTGGGAATTTCTGTGAGAATGTTAAGTATAGAGGAGCGATTCAAATCGTACTTGTCAGTTCGATCCGACCGGCATTGTATTATGACAGTATGAAAGTGTGTGGTTTTAAATCCATTGGGATGTAAAGGGGTTTTTATTCATTGCTTCTGACCGGTTTGGATTTTTGATACAAACTTTGGAGAGGGATGACCCGGAGGCTCGTTATCAGTAGATATTTGAGGCTGAACAAGGTCCGCGCTGGTCTTAGCAGAAAGAAAAAGTTTAATTAATTTTTCATTATCTGTAAGTCTTTGATTTAATATCATAGAAGCGTCTACATTATAAAGATGAGGGTGAATTTGTTTATTAGGCTCGATTTGATCTTCCTTTAACTCGACTAATTAGTAGATTTGTCTGAGTGTCGATCATGTTGTTCAATTACATCAATTATGTCATCCAGAGATTCATGTTGCTTTTCATCTCTCACCTTGTTTTTTTGTGATTTTACGATATTTGTGAGCAATTGCTTCACTGGCAGCTAAAGACTGCTTATTTGATTTAGTTAAATTCTTTATAAATTGTTTAGATGCAGAACCCGATGATGTGGGGACTGTTTTAATATTTTTAGCTTTTTTTGTTTGGGGTGCAAGTTTCACCTTTTTTGATAGCGCTGTAGTTGACTTAGAAAAAATATTGAATTGCGCTTGAAGATCTGGGCAGTTTGAGTTTTGTATTTTTATCAGCTGCAAGTCGGCACAGATGTGGTCAGAAGACTTGGGAACTCCCTCTGGTATTATAATATCAGTTATACCAGGTTGGGAGTCTAATATCTCAATTAAATCAGCAGGTATTACAATAGGTTTATTGGTCTGCGTTGCTGCATGCAGACAAACGTTATTGGAATTAACCTGAAGGGGGTGCAATGGTTCCTGCTGCCAATTGATTACTTGTGAAGACTCCAGTTTAAGTAAAGAACAATGGGTTGGAGCTTGTTTGCACAGGATTTTATTTAGGGGCTCCAAATGTGCATTCTGGCCACGGTCAATAGACTCAAAGATTAATCAGGGATGTTAAAGCCAAATTCATAGACATGAGAGTGGGCTGAAGCAATGATTGCATAGGCTGAGACATCGAGTGAGATCTGTTAGATATAGGTTCACCTCGAGACAACCGTTCTGAAAATACAATTGATAGTGGTGCACAGCCAGTAACCGCAGTCGCAAACATAATTGGTGATTGCGAAAGTGAGACATGTTGTATTAAATCGTCAGCATTATTTCCAATAATTCCAACATTAGAATTAATTTCACCTAGCTGTGGCAAAGTGAAAGAGTTCTTGCTCGACTGAGGTGCGATTCACAGGTGTGAAAGATGGAGCACTTTGTTGATTCAAATGAACAATATGTGTGTCAGTGATCTCTGTTATTAAATGAGGTAGACTGGGCAAGTTGTGCTGAGGGTTACAGACGGGTGCCAGTCCCATCGCTGGTGAAACAGGATAAATGAAAACGTCTGTATTGGAACAATATAGCACACGCTTATCCAGACTTGGTGAGTCACTAATAGAGGGCGGACAAAGACATGGATCGGGTAGCACAATGCCATCAATAGTTTCATTTGGAACATAAATGGGAGTGGCAAAGCACTCACCATCAGAAACGGATACGAGCAAACCCCCGTTACTAATTGAGCAAGTCAAACATGACATTGTGCAATTGCTTATGTTGGTTTGTGGATGACCGTTAGGCGGAACTTTAGGTGCTAACACAGAGACCATGTTAAGTACTCAGCGGACTCGACAATCTCATCGTTTTTATATGATTCAAGTGGGTAAAACAAGTGTATATCCACAGTTGCAGAACACGGTTTGTTCTTCAATTTAAATGAAGAATATTTAAGAAACTGAAAGGTTTGTTGATGTTTGCATGGCGTGCGTTTTAACCGTTCCACTAATTTAAGAGTTTCCAATTTAGAAGGCATGCTAGTTTTTAACATATAACTGTTAAAGGATAGTAATTTCTGCATGCAAAAAAAAATTACAATTAAAAAAAAATAGTTTTGTACGGAGATTCTAGCAAACTATACAAGTAAACAATAACAAAATAAATGAAATTATACCAGATTAAAACTCACACAAATAGTGCCTGAGAACACTAACTTCAACTAGACAAATTACTGAAACAGAACGTCATTGAACTAGTCACAGGTCCCACCCCGTGGGTATCACCCATAGTCCCTGTCCCGAAGAAATCCCCAGATGGATCGATCTGATTGTGTGTGGACATGAGAAGGGCGAACAAAGCTATCATGAGGGAAAGACACCAAGCACCTAGGATAACAGACATGATTCATTTACTGCATGGTGTGAAATTTTTCTCTAAATTAGATCTCACAAAAGGTTATCACCAAGTCGGAATTGCCCCAGAATCACGATACATAACGACTTTCATAAACCACATGGATCTTTTTCAATATAAGCGGCTTCGTTTTGGAATCTCGTCTGCCACAGAGATTTTTCAAGATGAAATCCACAAAGTTAATCCCCATATACCCAACTGGCTCAACTACTCGAATTATGTATTAGTGTTCGGTAAGACAAAGGAAGAACATGATGCAGCACTCCACCGCGTGTGTGCGGCACTTGAAGCGGCCGGACTAACCCTCAACAAGAGCAAGTGTGAATTCCAAAAGGGATCATTCTGATTTTTTCAGACATATGTTTTCAGAAAAGGGAATGCGTCCTGACCAAGACAAGGTGGCAGCCCTGAACAATGCTCAGCTACCGCAGTCAGTTGCCGAACTTTGCTCGTTCTTAGGGCTGGCAAGCTATTGCTCGAGATATCTCCAAGACTATGCAACGATTAGCGACCCCCTTCGTCTACTCACACGAAAAGATCAGCCTTTCTATTGGACTGTGATCTGCCAGCAAGCGTTTGAAACCATCAGAGATAACATATCCAAAGCCGAGGATATGGCTTACTTTAACAAAGAAAGAAAAACTGAGGTAATAGTTGATGCCAGCCCAGTGGGTTTAAGGGTCATATTGACACAGAAAGACCCGTTGGACCCGAGAAACACATTTATAGTGGCTCATGCCACCCGGAGCCTCACCCAGACAAAGCAGGCATACTCCCAGGCTGAGAAGGAAAGCCTGCCAGTCGTCTGAGCCTGTGAATATTTTCATCTTTTCTATATGGCAAGGCTTTTACGGTGGTCACCGACCACCAGGCGCTCCTGACAATTTATGGTGACCCACGTGCAAGAATGCCACAGAGAATAGCACTTTGGGGCTTAAGGTTACAAGACTATAAATTTGACATCATACACCGCCCTGCAAAGAACACAACCCAGCCGACTACCTGTCGAGACATCCTACTGGAACCGCACAAGCAGGCCCATCCTTCGCGGATGCATATATCACCATGTATTTCATCACCTACAACCACTGCCCGTGGACTGGACCACTCTGATAAAAGTCGAGTAAGATCCTGCTCTGGCAATAGTTGCACACTGTATAACAACAGGAAAAACAAAATATTTAAAAGACCAGGCGAGAGGTGAGGAGGAACCAGTACAGGAGGATATCGCCTGGAGCTCATGAAGGACGAATTGACACTTGTGGATGACCATCTGATCCGAAAAGGATGCAAAGCAGTCATACCTGCAGTGCTTAGAGAAAAAATAGTCAGGCTAGCACATAAAAAGGCCACCAGGGGTGGTCTACACGAAACGACTTCTAAGACAAAAAGTGTGGTTTAGATGCCTTAGTGGAAAACGTCATAGGCCAGTGTGCGGTTTGCTTGCAAGTGGCCCAACCCACTCGGCCCAACCCGCTGTAGATGTCTCCTCTCCTGGAAGGTGTCTAGGAAGAACTGGCAATGGATTTCTTCGGCCCCTTGCAAAATGGTGCATATGTACTTGTACTAATTGACGACTACTCACATTTCCCGGATGCACAGTTGATAAGAGTCCACATGCGTGATTCCTTAATTAGACTGCATGCTATCCATGTACGGAATACCCAAGGTGATAAAAACGGATAACGGACCACCGTTCACTAGCCATGACTTTGAGAACTTTGCACACTACATGGGTTTCCTACACCGGAAAATAACATCAAGATGGCCCCAGGCCAACGGCATAGATGAATGATGCATGGCAAACATCATAAGAACACTGCAGGTCGAGAACATCCTCAACAAGCCATTTGAACAAGCGTTGTACCAATTCCTACGTGAATACAGACATACGCCTCACAGCACCACAGGAGTAAGCGCCTCGGATCTCATGTTTCATAGAACTGTGAGGACACGATTACCCAAAGGTGGCCCAGGGCAATCCCTAGGACCCACTGAACAACAAGCAAGGATTAGAGATCAGGAAGAAAAGAACAAGATGAAAGAAAGATCAGACACCCGGCGAGGAGCGAAAGAATGTGACATTGAAACAGGGGATCAAGTATTAGTGCATCAGCCCCAAACGAGAAAGGAAGATCCTACCTTCAGGCCTGAGCGACAAGTCGTGACCAGCAAAAAGGGAACCATTATAACGGCAAGTGGAGAGCAACACCCGCCTGTAACGCACAACTCCTCACACTTTAAGAATCTTGAAGGTTCAGCCCCTCTGACATGGGAAGTTGCTCAAAAGTGACATATTCTCGGATGATTCATACATGGGAGACGGCGAGCATTCGGAAGAAGAAAGCAGTGGGTCAGAATACGAGTGCCCTACTGAAAGAGAGGCAGGTTTCCGATACGACCCCAGCAATGCCGTATTAAACCCCAGAGACTGATCGAAGAAATGGAGTAAGACTGTAGTGAGCTAAAAGGGGAGATGTCATGCTGTGATTAGGGCATGCAGCTCGCCCTCATCGTTGTGAGGTATGAGCAATGTTCAGGCCAGATTTCAATTGGGAATGACGTTGGGATAGGGAGAGGGCGGGACCTGGAGGGAGGTGGGCTGTCCGTTACTGACGGTTGGCGTGAAAATAAAAAGATGAAGGTTTTGCACCGGCCTCCGTCTCGCCTTATTTTTATATATTGCATAAGCCGCCCGCCTGAGAGGCCGTCAGTGTGGGACGACCACGGGTTGACACAGTTGGTCTCCCTCTGCCTTACTGCTTGCCTGTGGCCCAGTGGGGTACCGAGAGCTCTTATGAGAGCCTGACCGGGAGTTTTGTCAGTTGGACACCTGTGCCGTACATAAGGTGTCCCACTGGGAAGACAATGTGTGCTGAGCAATTCCTGCTCAGCACGCGCATTGTCCTGGCAGCAGGACCCCTTACCTTTTCCTAACAGGAGAGGTGTCCCACTGCCAGTACAATGCTCCAAACAGCTCAGGGCAGCAGAGTCTCTCATGTTGCTCTGTGTAAACAGAGATTTAGAAAGTGAGTCATTAGGCACTGATGGGAGGGAGGGGGGGACTATTAGCAGGAACTTTTGTCCCTTTAGAAATGTGCAGGGGAGGGAGTGATCAGCAGTGAGAAGGGTGCATAATGATGCAGGCTTTATGAAATAATCACTATGGCTTTTCCCAAGAGGGATTTGTTAGGCTCACATTAATATGCACGATGCTATTGTGAGTTTGCATGCAGGATGGGGAGGATAAAACTAAAGCCACCTTTTTATTGCTCAACATATTTCTATTATGTATATAGTGTTAAGTTAATTATTTATGAAAGGATAGTTTCTTATGTAATGTGCTTTGCTTCCAAGGCATTTCTACAAATAATGTATTATTTAAGCACATGAAATGCAAAGGGAAACCTTAATAAATATCTATATCAACTAACCCTGTGAAGATGTGCTCAGTTGCTTAAATGGTCCACATCCCGGTTTCACCATTTAACCAAAGTGTGTAATCCTGTGCATATCATTTAATCACTCTGTGGCTCAGTAAGTGGTTCACTTCAGAGCTTATGTTAATTTATCACGCTGTTATTTTTTTTTTTAAAGCCTGACTAAAGAGTTGCTCCATATATGACAATAGTGCAATTTAGTTATTTTGCACCACAAAGTTATTTGCCACACGGCTTACTTATGGCAACTTATTCTAAAGTCACATTTTTTTAAAAAGGTGCCTCCAAGTATCAAAGACTGATGATGCTCCTTGCAATGTCTTTTTCTGTGAAGTTATTTCTGTTGGTGCAATCCATATGCAAATTAGGAGGGCTGAATGTATTTTGCCCGAGAGCGCCTGGACAGAGCTCTAATAGATAAGTTCCCTGTATCTGTAATGATTCTGCAGTTTTCTTTTTTTCTTATGTGTTAAAATGCCATCTGCCACTAATGTTACCAAAAAAGTAGATTGGGGCAGGGGTGGGAGGTTTTTAAGTGTGAATGAGACCATATGAGCACTGCACTTGGGCGGGAAAAGTAACAGGACTTTTTTCGTGGCTCGCCCTCCCTCACACTCTTGCAATGCTGGATTCTCCCCAGCTGTGGCCCTGTACTTACCTGCTTGATGTTACAACCAATAAAGAACGGTACACTACACTACTTACCTGATGTTTCACAGGTGGCGCATGGGATCCTGCAACTCATTAATTGCAACATACTGCCTACGAGTCTTGAAGCTGTGAGGGAGATATCTCTCCCCCCCAATCCCCCCCCCCCCCCATCCCACCGGGTCGCGGTAACATATCTACTGTAAAATGCAAATCAACTGCCTGTCCGTGTCCTGTACCACGATAGCTCCGCTGTAGCTCCTTCAATTGTGCTAGAGAGAAAGCTCTGTCCTTGGGAGTTCTGCAGAGTTCTACATGTCTCACTGCCCGAGTCTCGCGGGGGTGGAGAAGAGCGGTGCGGAGTTGTGTCTATGAAGTGTGTCGAGCAGGTTACCGGCTGCAGCCTGGTAGGCCCCAGATTACAGGCTGCAGCCTGGTAGGCGCCAGATTTGGTAACACCAGAGCTCTCCACTGTGCCGAACTCATTAATAAGATGATTGACTAGTGTTCCCCGGAAGGCCACGCAGTGCGTGGGGCACGCAAGGCACGTACTGCGCGCCATCGCCATGCGAGAACGCCATGCGAGGAGATGCCATCTGACCGTAGCAGTTCGGATAGGACAATGTTTGCCGCCCGGTGTACAGCTACAGGGGAGAGGTAGGATATCAAATGGGCGGCTCAGGCTGCAGAGTTTCAAAGGAAGTGTTGCGAGGAACATTTAGTAGATATATGCGGAGGACCCCTTTGAGAGGAGGGACCCCCATCCTCACATGGCCTTCAGGAATTTTACCCTCGAGTCCTGACAATGTTATAAATGCACTTGCTCCGAGCAAGCGAGGACTAATACCATTCTATATAAGTAGCGTTGTATAGTCACATGTTCATGCAATGCGAACACAATGCTAATGCCGTTGTTCCATAAGTTATTGTTATCCTACCCGTTATTTGAGCAGTTATATTTCCTTTCACTTGAACTTAAGCCAGATTCTTCTGAGGTGATGCCATAGAACATGCTCTGACTTTGTTGAGCTAACCCAATTTGCTTAATTTAACGCCAATAGGGACAGGGCTTCCAAAGCTGTGTTAGCTATTATAAATGTTGTAAATGTGCAAGGTGCATGTAGGGCGTGTGTGCGCCGTGCCATGCATGGCATTTGTTAGTTATTTTAAACCTTATGGATGTGCTCTATGCATAGAGTGTGCACACTGATTTGTTATAGTTATAGGGGGCAGCGAGGGCTGGCACCCACAAAGTGAGGATGCCCTGTCGTGCAGGGCGACCCGATGGGCCCATTGTCGGCACGCAGCTTGTGGCTGCAATCACCACCCCGACACAGGTCTCTAGCTGCAACTGCCGAGCGGAAGCCCGCTCGGCACCTTTATTAGTTTGGGTCACATGCTTACGCATGTAACTCAACATGTGACTCGAGCCCTGTGGCTTGTTGCTGACCTCACAACATCCCATGCCAGGGGTAAAAACAAACAATTCACGGAATAAGAACAACCTCACATGGCATGCGTTACAGAGTCTGCTAAAACTTACACTGCACTCGTGGGCCATTTTAGAACACTACTATACACATTCTTTACAAGGGGTCCATGCAAACGTTTGGGCGGCTCAGTTTATTATCTCGTGAGTGATGGTGGTAATTACTCGACCCACTTGCAGTTCTGGCAAACACTGATGGCATGCTATTTTAATGGGCCTACTTTAAGCAGTTGAGTTATACACAGAATCACAGCTTCCAATACACATTACTACTGAGCCCACTAAGCGTAGTACGTTTGCAGTAGCACAGCTTGTAAACATGTATATTGGCGTGTCACACCCCCCTTTGTAACGTTGACACTTTATTAGCCCAGCAAAGAGTAGGGAGCACCCCACTAGCCGGAAAAGCCACACCAGGGCCACATCAGCAGGGTGTTCATGGGCAGCCCCTCATTCTTAGTCGCCAGGAGTGTGGGGATCACCCCACTGTCTGGTAAAGTCATACCGGGGTCACATCGGCAGGTCGTCACGGGGCAGCCTCTCTTTGTCAGTTTGCACCAGGTGGAGAGCTCTCCAATAGCCAGTAAAGCCACGCCCGGGGATACCGGGGGCCACATTGTCTCTCACCTTGCCAGCAATTCACTGCTCTGTCTGGGCTGAGCATTCAGGCTGCCGTTACAGTACAGGTGGAGCGTCTTCACAGCCCCCGCACCCTGCTCCCAATGCTGCAGCATGGTCCTTCCAGTGGGTCCGGGGGGTAGGCCTTGGTGTTTCATCCTCTTTGCAGCAGACAGTCTGGATTCTGCTGGGCCCCCAAACCCCCATGAGGATGGGGCAAGGGAGGGTGCTCTCCTTGAGTCCCCAATCCAGCGGTTGACCCTGTGCAGTGTCCCCCAAGGTGGGATTTCTTTGCAGATACTGTGGTGGGAGAGTCCACCCCATCTTGAGGCTCCATTGGGCAGGAGTTGGAGGCCGCGTGTAGGGCCACTCCGTCTCTTCAGACTCACCTTCTGCCTGACTGCACAAGCAGTCTCTTTGGGGAGAGCCACGGTCAGGCCGACGTTGTTTTGCCCTTGTTCTCTTGCCAGGGCGGGAGTACCTCACTTCGATGTGGTGGCGGCGACGCCCCGCCGTGACCAGGTTCCCTCAGGCAGGAGTTGATGGCCGCTTGTTTGGGCCACATTGTCTCGCAATGCTCACCTCCTGCCTGACCGCACAAGCACTCTCTCAGGGGAGAGCCGCGGTCAGGCCAACATCGGGAGGGAGTTTGCTGTGGCTGCGGTCTAGGTCGTGCCAACTACAGGCTCCCCCAAGCGGGAGGCCACATTTGGGGTCTCCGGGGTAAAAGCCACTGCACTGACGGTTTTTGCCGCACCGTTCTTCTCCCGTCAAAGGTGGTGGGGACGTACCCAGCTGCATGACCTGTTCCTGGCTCTTGACCGCAAGGATAGGCAGGGTCACGGTTGTGGGCTCTGGGGTAAAAGCCATTGTGGCAGCGGTTCTTGCCATGCCACCCTTCTCCCGTTAAGGTGCTGGATTCGTACCCACTGCATGACCTTCCCCTGGCTTTTAGTCGCAAGGATGGGCAGGGTCAAGGTTGTGGCTTCCTGTGAAAGGCACTGCGGCAGCGGTTCTTGTCGTGCCACATTTTCTCCCCCTAGGCCTCTCCCTCAGGCAGGAGTCTTCTCTCACTGTAGCAGTATTGTGCGCTCCACTCCCCCTAGGCCTCTCCACCAGACAGGAGCTTCTATAGGCAGCGCCCCTCTCCCCCAACCAGGAGTGCCTCTACTTGAGGCAGTGCACCTCTTCCCCCGACAAGAGTGCCTCTAGTTGAGGCAGTGCACCTCTCCCCCAGACAGGAGGGCCTTATCAACTATCCAGAGGGGCAGGCCGCCCCTGTTCTTCCCCTAGGCAGGAGTGCATGTCCCCCTGCCCCAGGCAGCAGTTTTAATTTATATGGTTGCAGCAGCGGCCCTTGCTGCTCCACTTCTCTCCACCAGGCAGTAGATCAATATTGCATATGGCGGCAGAGCCGCTTCTCTCCGCCAGGCAGGAGTTTATATTTTTTTCTTTCTGCAGCTCTGGCAGAAGCCGAGCCGCCGCCTCTCTCCCAGGCGGGAGGTCCTGCTGTCATTATTTTGTCCCCAGCGGTGGCAGCACGGGGTGCACTGCTTCACTCCCTATCCCCCAGGTGGGAGCTTTATCTTTAATCACTTTCCCTGCTTGTGCACAGCGGCACAGGCCGCACCCCTATGTCCCCCAGGTGGGAGATGATGGCTATTGCTGCAGCAGCAGCAATAGCTTTGCAGCTCCATCTCTCCCTCAGGTGGGAGACTTATTTGTTTACCGTACAGCATCCTGCAGCGTGGCTGTGATGAATCAACTTCAGGAGCACTGGTGGTCCAGGGATGAATATCTGTTTCTAAACCATCAATCAGCCCCACACCTCTAGTACACCAGAAGGGATCCGAACAGATTGGAAACACAAGTAAATTATAAACCTCCTTGTCCAATTTTGGTAACGTGGACAGGACGGCAGGCTTATGTCTGCAAGATCGTGGATAGTTGGTTAGTTGCAACACAGCGAAAATACAATTATTACCAATGATAAAATGGGCTGTCCAGTTAAGGTTGTATAAAAATATCTACTTTATTATTATTATTACAACAGACAGTTCTAGCACACTACAAAATACAACCCACACTGTAAGGGAAAACAGAGGACGGACAGTTTCACGAAGGAAAGGTCTGCACTGTGGATACTGCAGGAGGGTAGTCGGTAAAGCAATCAGTCTTTACTGTTCAAAGTTGTTTGGTTTCAGCACCAAGGGCGCAAGGGGTCATAAATGTCAATAGGGGCCTTCGGAGAAGCACCAGGGGGACAAAACAACAATGTACCAGGTGCGTGAGATGTTCTTGATTCTCGACAGCATCGATTTGGTTCTGGGATGCTTTGCAGCTCCTGCAATAAGAGTTCAAGATGGGGGACGGCTGCGGGTATCAGGCGGCAGGCAGATCGGCAAGCGAGGCTGGATGGACGGCTGCAGGCTGGCCTACACTGCAGCTCGGGGTCAAGAATGGTTGTCTCTGCTGGTTGCCAGATCTGGAACGCTGGTGTGGCATCTTGGACGGCTTTAGTGACTGCAATGTTGCAACAGTCAGTGGTGCAGTCGGTCGCAGTTCGAGAGCTCGACTGCCTCGAAAATGTCCTTAAAAGATGGACGCTGGTTGATGCTTGTGTGTCACTCCTTCTAGCTTCTTCGCAGGGCTTGTGGCTTCCTTTCAAGGTGGACGGCCGAAAGGTGAGGAGAGTGTTTGCAGGCAACGGCCTTGTCCTTTGTTCATACTCTCTGGCACTTCCCAGCTAGGAAGTTTGCTGGCAGAAGCTAGCAGGACACGCTGTGTGCTGGCTGGGTACCGGTTCTGGAGCTGCTAGATTGGTCCTCCGAGACCCGTTTCTCCCTCTGTTCTCTGCAAGATTTTTAGGGGAGGGATCTTCACTGGCGGAAGCTGTAAGGTAGGCTTTACCTTCAGCCAGGGTCCAATGCAGAGTTCTTCTTTCCTGCTTCTGGTGAAGCCTTCATATGATCTGCTAAGTGAGGGGCTTAGCCGTCTTTTAAAGCCAAATAGGCCCCAGTGATTGGTACAGGATAAGCTTACCTTAAGGAACCAATCCTGGGTTCCTACCAACAATCTTCTGCTATGCGTGAGGTCAGGACCAGCGTGATTTGCAACAGGAAATTTAAGGGGTGACAACATGTACACCCAAGTCTCACCCATCTTCCTGTCTGTTATAGATGAAAGTGTATCTCTGGTTAACTGAGCCCTCTGTGGCTCTTGATCAAAGCGCAGGTCTCCCTTGAAGTTTGTGGTGAAAGCAGACGCCTGTCTTCCTCAAATCACATACTTTGTCCCTCTGAAAGGAGTTTGCCTACTGTAAACAGTTGTCACAAGCATGACATTCACTGCCCTTCGTACAGGGGGGTGGGAGCTAGCTTCAAGGTGACACATTGCATAACAGATGTTAGTTTTCCTGCCCATTGTTAAGTTCTGTGACCAGGCCTATTTGCAGGCTTGCTTCAATTAACTCTCATCAGTATGCGCCACCACCACACAGAACTTAGACAATAGAACAGGGTAGATCCATGGAGCCCTTTTTATATTTAATAAGGCTGGCCATGGGAGGAGGAAGGTGTTGCCCTTCTCCTCTGGATGTTTTCGTGCACCCCTCGCTGTCACCTGTCAAATGTGACAGGTAGGACTGAGCCTGTAGGCTATGTCCCCCAGAGTACACTGGATAATGTGTTTGCTGTGGGGTGAGCAATACAAAAAGTGTGCGGATTAGCCCCACACATTTTAGGAGGTTGATCTCCTATCATTCCATTTCCTAAAACATCATTTAAAAAAAGCCCAGGCGAGCGCACACTCCCCGTGCGGATGGTCGAATCCCCCCCAATGGCGACGGGCTGATTCTTTAGCATGGATTTTTCCTTTCCTCGATGCAGCGAACACGCAGCTTTCTCCCCCAGGAGAATCTTTTTTTTCTCTTGTGATGGCAGCGAACGCACTACTTAAACCCCCCCTACCCTACTTGTTCTGCAGTGGCCACGCCTCTCATCTCCTCTCCCCCAAGCGGGAGATGTACTTCGATGCAGTGGAGGTCCTCGCCCCGCTGCTCTTCTCCCACCGGGTGAGTGTTTATTCATATATCTTTTCTCTGTCCCACTGCGGCAGGCCCGGCAGACCTGGGCTCCCCCAGGCAGGAGCTGAGCTGCAAGAACTGGGGAGGCCGGCAGCAGTGTACAGATCCGTGGACCCTATATCGTCGCCAGGTGTTAGGGGGGCCGCGAGGGCCGGTGTAACGTCACTTTTTGCTATCTGTCAGAAAATCCTATCGGTAGGAAAATCTGACAGGAATTGTAATGTCATTTTTTGCTACCCGTCAGAAAATCCTACTGAGAGCAGGCATTGGGCAACCCACCCAGGGGTAGGAAAAAGTGACGGGGTAGGAAAATCTGACAGCCTAACCTGTCATTTTTTCCTACCCGTCAGAAAATCCTACCGAGAGCAGGCATTGGGCAAGCCACCCAGGGGTAGAAAAAAGTGACGGGATAGGAAAATCTGACAGCCAGACCTGTCATTTTTTCTACCCGTCAGAAAATCCTACCGACAGCAAACATTTGCCCTTGTACCAGGAAAGTGGGGTAAGTGGAGTAAGAGGTTATGGAAACAATTCCTTTTTTTTCAGTTTGATGACATACTCAAGTGGATTGAAACCTCTCCCGATGCAAGATCCTCACGGAGCTCGGTGGAGGTTTCCGAATGCCCAGCCAGCGTGTGTGTGGTGCCGAGGGGGTAATGTTCAAGGCGATTTAGGAAGTAGCAACCTATAGAGAGATGGGGGCATTGCTTAAAGAGTCGGGGACTGAGACCCTGAGTGTTCCCGGCAGTATGCTGTTACACGTGGGTGGGGTGCAGAGTGCCCTCTTATGGCAGTCCAAACACTGATGTGCTTTCTTCAAACAGGCATTTATTTGCAGGTAATTTCTTAATGGGGGCGGGCATGTTAATGGCAAAATGAGGAAAGAAGATTGTGTAAATATAGACTGGGGTGTGAAAAAATCGTCCCTCCAACAAAAGGGCCCTTTCTCTCTGACTTTCGATCCTGATGAGACCCCCGGCCCAGCCCAGATCCCCCATGAATGAGGGTCTTGTGGAACGCCAGGCACCCCTCCCTTCTCCCTGACACCAGCATGCTTTGCGCTTTGCTCTGCCCGCCTCATCTTACTGCTGGGGGGGATGGCTCATCCGGGCAGCACTGAGCCTCAACCACATTAAACAAGATCTAAGGCGGGGGCGCACCCACGCCCTGGGCCGGTGTAAAATGGCTGAGGTGTGTAGACACTGCCCTAAGGGCCCCCTCTCCTGCCCCCACTGCTTTCCTCTGTACAAAGATGCCTCTGCTATTTCGGCGGCCCTGCCCCCGCTATTTAACTATAAGTCATGACTGAGCATGCGCGCGCATTGCACACTTTATTTAGTATTCATTTTTGCAGTTACATAGTGTTACAGGCTTTTGAGCACTGCTCATTACCAACAGAGTATGGTGCTCATTTATCGACCTCAGCAAATTAAACATCAAAGCTTTCTCTGAATACGGAACATGAAGGAAGAAACCTGGGCATGTACTGCAGTGGGGGTGAGGAGGGGGGTTAGCGGATGTATGCAAGCACAGGCGCATGTGTGAAAGAGCCCAGGGGGGCATGGAGAAACATCCACAAGGGCTGAGAGGCCAAT
This sequence comes from Ambystoma mexicanum, assembly GCF_040938575.1. Classification (NCBI taxonomy): domain Eukaryota; kingdom Metazoa; phylum Chordata; class Amphibia; order Caudata; family Ambystomatidae; genus Ambystoma; species Ambystoma mexicanum. Next base: position 1,268,838,622 of record NC_090932.1, read on the forward strand.
GTGGGCATGTCTGCGTACAGACTGGTGCAGCAGAGTTCCACTAATGGCAGCGTTCTCTCTGGCCATCTTATGGTCACAGTAAAAAGAGCTTCCTGGGGGGCAAGAGGGGATGGAGGTGGGTGGGGGTACACACAAACATCACAGAGGCAATATGCCCTGGTCTTTCTACAGCACAGTTCCAACCATGGAAGGGACTTTTGAATAAGTTGCCACAAGTAAGCAAAATGGGAAACAAAAGCAAATGTAAGTTATTTAAGGACAAACTTGCCTGGAAAGGCAGCAGCAGTACTATTCGGGGACTCTACTCCTTTCACCGTTCAAGTCAGCAAACAAAGAGGGCTACTACTTCCCAAACCTGTGCATATAAGCATTTCCCTGCCTCCCACTATCCAGCCTTGCCTCTGGACATCCCCTCACACCTTGCCCCACTATTCGGCCAATGTCCTTCTGCCTCCTGCCATCCTCTTCACCCCCGCAATATGCCCCCTTTTATCACACTCTCCCATTTGCCAGGCGCCCCTTCCCTTTGGAGCTGCCTGCATCCCTTGTCCCCAAGCCGGTGAATCTCCATGGTTGGTGGGGGGCTCACCACTAGGTGTTAGGTGTGGGGGCCACCAAGAGGCCAATGTGGACAGGTCTGCATACAGACTGGTGCAGCAGAGGTTCAGTGCACACTTTTAGTATTCATTTCTGCATTTACATAGCACTACAGGCTTCTGCATTTTGGATCTCGTAGTATTTATTATATGTCAAATTTTATATGGAACTCCAAGTTCCAGGGCGCAATGCGCAGTTGGCTAAAATTATAGGATCGTCCTACCATTTCATACACCATGAGGAGAAACTGTACGATGTGGTCGCCGAACATGTGTGTTGATAATTGTCCAGTAATCAGGGTATCTGCAAAAAGAAATATGTTTTTGGAGGGGACACCATTGTGTTACCTGGCTGGCATACTTTTGTGTTCTTCGCTTGCGTTTGAGCCGGGATCATGACCTAATCGAATCCGAGTGATTTACCCGCGGCTGAAATTACCGCGGGCAAATCGTTCGCATGAGAAAGGTGCGAACTACCAAAAGTTTGCACCTTTCTCATGTGAACACACACACTTACATGCTACAGGGGCTGCGGGGTGTTGCGGGGGACACCCCTGCAGCCCCTGTTTTATTTTTAGTATTTTTTTTTGCGGGTGTGTTGCAGGGATGTCCCCCGCAAAACCCTGCTCACTATACCGCACAGTATAGTGAGTGGGGTGTTGCGGGGGACACCCCCGCAACCCCTGCAGTCTTTTTATTTTATACTTACCTATAATGCTCCCACCAAAGGTTCAAACGTTTGGTGTTCGAACCTTTGGTGGTAGCATTTTCAGGACATTTTGACCATGCAAACTTTTGCATGCGGTCAAAACGTCCTAAACCGACCTAATCCTGTTGAACATTAAATAATGAACAATGTGCGCATAACTTTTAGTTTCTTCAGGGCAAGATAGCTCTGGGTGCTAATGCACTCCCTACAAGCGATCAGCTAGCAACCACCTGGTTGTGCATTCACATCATGTCAGGGTGCACAATGCTCAACTCTTCTTAATTCATTCCAGATACATTTATTACAACTGTTACGATGCCCAGTGCCCGTCACAACAATTCTTAATTAACATCACGCTTCATTGCAACCAGAGTTCGCGTTCTATCTATGCTGGGCCCTGTCTACTGGCACTGAAATCGCTCGCACATCAGTCGCCTGCCTCTGTTTACTGCCCTAAATTCCTTAACCTTGTGCCTTAACCATTGGACAACCTACACCATTCACCACAAGGCGTTTTGACGCAAGCTTGACCTGCGGTTCGGGAGCCGCTGTGCAATGTTTCATGTGCTCCCTTATGTGGGTACCCCACCAAATGCATTCTGGTATCTGTGGTCCAGAGCTAACTATCGCAGTAAACAGAAGTTGGGTCAGTGCTGTGCTGGGTTGTGCCAGGATTGGTGGAGGCTATGCTGGGGTGACCTAGGTGAGTGGGCATTGCAGCAAGTGAGCTGCGGTGGGTCAGTGCTGTGCTGGGGGTGGTTGAGGTGCTGGCTTGATCAGGGGCATGTTGGGTGCCAGGTGTAAGCTAGAGTTGGAGGGTGGAGTGCTTAGAGGCGCTAGGTTGGTGGAGGAGGTCCTACAGTGACCTGGTTTGGGCACACCGCTGTGGTGAGTGGGCTGCTGGGCTGTGCTAATGTAGGTGTAAAGGGCCTCATTTACATATTTGGCGTTCATTCAGTGGCCCCTATTCTTCATTACCATTACCGCCACTTGGTCCCATGAGTGCAACACGGGATTACAAGTGGTGGTAATGTGGTGTAATTCCCTGTGTGTGTAGTGCACAGGACTACATGGAGATTTGTGGTGGATTTACCACCGGCGGATTTGTTGCTGGAGGTAAATCCTGCACTTTATATCCAAATGTATAATTCAGTGGTTTGTGAAAAATGGCAGTAGTTCTGCTACCGCCCAAAAAAGTGGCAGTAATGGAATTACCACTTTTTGCTGTGCCACTGAACTTGTAATGGGGCCCTTAAAGTGTGCTGCTTTTAGCTCAGTTGGGTGTGTGTTGTGCTCGGTCGAGCTATGGGATGCTTGCGTGTGCTATGGGATGCGTGTGTGAGCTAGGGGATGCTTGTGTGAGATAGGGTTTGCTCAGTTGATGCAGTTGGCGGGCATCAAGAAGATGCAATCTAGGGTGGTGTGTGATGTCTTGAGAGGAGCCTGTACTGGGGTGTAATTGGGTGCTTGGCTATACAGCTCGGGTGAGCTTATGTGGGTGGGTGGGCTGCTGGGGGTGAGCTAGGCTGGGTGGGTGCTGTGCTGGGGTGAGTTACAGTGGTGTGCTTGGATGAGCCACAGTGACGTCGTTATTTGCTCTAGTGTCCTAGGGTGGGTGGGTGTTGTGCTGTGATAAGCTATGTAAGCTTGTTCAGATGCTGGGTGGCTAGGTTAAGAGGGCTGGGTGCTGGTATGAGCTTACGTCCAGTGGGATGATGAGGTGAATTAGGGTGGGGTTGGTGGGAATAGCTCTGGTGGGTGTGTGGCTAGGGTGAACTAGGATGGATGGTTTGCTGGGTGAATTAGGATCGGCGTGCCTGTCTGTGTCATGCTAGGCTGGGGCGTTTTGCTGGTGTGAGCTACGGGCGGTGGATGTTGTACCTGATGAACTAGGTGGGTGGGTGCTGTGTAGTGGTGAGCTAGAGTGAGTGGGTAGGGGCTGAGATGAGTTAAAATGTGTGAAGTGTTGGGGGGGCTTATGTTGGATAGGATGCTTGGATGATGGGATGCTTTGGTGAGCTTGAGTTGACAGATGGGGTGCTATAGTGATCTTGTGCTTCTTGAGTGATCTAGGGTGCAGGGGGTGTTGCTAAGAGCTAGAGGGGGTGGTTGTACGGCACATGTGAGCTAGGACAGGTAGATTTTATGCTAGTAAGAGTGAGGGTGAGTGGAATGTTTTTTTGTGGTGAGCTATGTTGTGTGCTAGGTTGCGTGGGTGGCGAGCTGGAGAGAGGAAAGGTCAGGAGTGTACTGATGCAAGCTGGGACTGGTGTGTGGATTGGTTTGCTGAGGCAGCTTATGGGGCCCTGGGTGAGCTACAATAAGTATTGTGTCGGGGCAAGCTAGGCCGGGAGGTTTATGTACTGGAGGGAGCTAGGGTGGATATGTATTGTGCGGGGATTAGTTAGGGTAGATGGGTGGCGTACTGCAGAGAGCTACGGTGGGTCGGTGTTATGCTGGGGAGCTAGGGAGGGGTGACGTTGTTGGGTAAGCTTGTGTAGGATGAGGCAAAGTGGTTTGTGGAAGTTTGGTGGGGTGTGTGAGGTCGGGTGAGGTGTGAGGGAGGTTGTGTGACTGGGGAGAATGGAGCACTGAGGTGAACTCATGTTTTCTGGGGGGCTTTGGCCAATGTTGGATAGGTGGGCTGCTGGGATGAGCTATTTTGAATGAGTTGTGCTTGTTTTTATTGCATTTGCATTTGCATTGGGGTGAATGCTTGGCTGAGGGTTCCTGGGTGTGGTAGGTTGTGCTGGGGTGAGGTAGGTTTGCTGGGGTGAGGTAGGGTTTGCTAGGGTGCGCAAGGGTGGTTGGGGTGCTGGGGTGAGCCGCATGTGTTGCAGTGATGTAGCCGGGCTGGGAGTGATCAGGGTGTCATAGGGTATGGGAGTGAGCTTGGGTGGGTTCTTATGGTGTGTGTGTTGGTGTGATGCAACCAGCAGGGGGGATTCTAGGTGAGGAAGAGTGGGTAGAGGGTTAGTATCACATGGATCAGTAATATCCTCTTCTTCTGTAGAAAACTCTGTCTCCCCTCCTTCCCCTTCCTCCTCACCTTTAGCTTTAGACTTGGGGTCTATCTTCTTCCTTCCTTTCAGGCTGGGTTTCTCCTTTTTTTTGTGTAGATAAGGACGGCCACGGAAGGACGCCACAATGCCACTGGTATTGTGGGCTGTGATTGATTCCCCGTGACTGCCACGAAAGGGGAAAAAGCCAGAGGCACAAAAAACCCCAACCGTGATGATCGGATGGCAGAAGACTGAACTACCCACTGGAAGGTAAGTTGGGAACGCGGGCTCCGAGGGCGAGATGGATCACTGAATGGCATAAACTCTGAAGAACAGAAGTACTAAGAAGGAGAGTGGTAAGTAAACAGGTAGCGTAAGGACGCAGATAGCAGAAGAAGAAGGTAAGTGCGGAGCAAGAAGGCTGGAGGGCAAAAGAAGAGGGAGGAGCCAGACTGCGGCGAAGGAAAGAGGAATAAACGGAAACATAGCAGAGAAAGCCAGAAGGTAGATGAAGACAGGTAAACGTGCGGGTAACCACAAGGAGAAATGATCTGAGCGTAGCAACACAGGAGAAATCCTAGAAAGTTGCAACGCGTCTGTCACCCGGAAGTGGCTGGTAAAGGGCTACCGGTGACGGATGCGAACCAAAAAATAACTAGACCGGCAAGGCACATTGGAAGAAAGACATGCCGGGACAGTCAATGGCGGCCCCCCCTCCAACGGTCCCATACACACCATCCACTCCTGGGCATGACAGTTAAGTGTGATCCTGGGGTAGCAAGTGTGGGTGAGCTATTGAGATGCTTGGGTGAGCTTGGGTGGGTGGACTCCTGGGGTGAGCTCTGGGTGGGTTGCTGGGGTATGCTGGGTTGGGTGGGTGGTGTGTTACCTTGAGGTGACCAAGCGTGTTTGAGTGGGATGTTGGGGTGAGCTATGGTGTTCTGGGGCTAGTTATGAAAAATGCGTTGTTGTGCCTGGATGAGCTAGGGTTGGTGGGTATTGTGCTAGGGTAAGCTAGGGTCCTCAAGCGCATCTGCTATTGTTAGCCAAGGTGGGAGGGGTCCTGGAGTCAGTGAGGTGGTGGGGTGATATTATGTTGGATGAGGCAAGCTAATGTGATGAGGTTGGGTGAGCAGGTGACATTGTTGTGTGGGTGCTGTAGATGGGGTGATGTGAGGTAGTGGGGGGTTGGTTTGGTTGAGGAGAGGCGGTGGTTGGGTGGAATTAGGTGTATTAGTGTGGTGATTGGGGGCGGTCTGAAATTTCTGGGTGAGAGTTTAGGGTGAGGTGAGGTTGTTGGGACAGGCTGGGTGGATGAAGTGAAGTGGGGTGGGGATGGGTATGGTGAGCTTTAGGCTGGCATGTGCTAGGGTACATGGATGGAGGAAGGGCAAAGCTGAGGCAGGTAAATCCTTCCGAGAGCAATTTTTGACTGTGTACAAGGAAAGTGGGGGTACATGTCAACGGCTAGGCACTGGGCACATTTGACAATCTACAGGATGACCAAACCGTGACCAAGAAACTCTCATGTTGGATTATTATATGCATTTGGGAGTGGCAACCACTTCGTCTCTCCAAAGAGGTGTACCAGTGAAGGACATTTGCAATGCCACAACTTGGTCGTCACTCCATAATTTCTCAAAACATTGCTGATTGCTATCGGGCAAGGACGCTTACTTTGGAAGTGCGGTTCTGCACAATATCATGTGTTAATTAGACTTCCACAAAAGAATCCACTTCTCCCACCTCTATCTCCAAAACTGCTATCAGAGCCTATCAAAGATGAGGAATCTGTTGGAGGACACAATCCATTAGAATAACAAATGTCTTTCCCCATGTAATGTTTTTTCTGATGGATGTTCCTCCCACGTGTCCCAGATCACCCTCCCAGCCTACCCCTATGACCTTTGGTGAATTTGTTATCACTTTTCTCTTTCAACGCCCATGCGGGTTATTTAATTCTTCAAGATGGCTGAGCAGAAAGAGGGAAAAACTAGGAACTGAGACAGCTTGCGCAATGTGTGCTATTATGCTATCATCGTCCGGTCCGGACGTTGGAATGGTAACTGTCATGGGATGCTGAAGCCGTACAGCTCCCCCTGCTGTCAAAATATTTTCAGAGACTGCATAGGAGGATACCAATACATCAAAGATGAGGAATCTGTGAGATGAACATCCACCAGAAAACATTACCATGGGTAAGTCATTTGTTCTTTCCATCCGCTTGCATCGGTAGAACCAGGTAGTAAAGCCGTCTCTATGAAAACACCCGGAATTTCACCAGACCAAACTACTGCTCAATGTCTTTAAAATCCTTGTAGATTATATGAGGGTGGCCTATGGGTACCCCTTTGTTTTGTTTACAATGGATACAGGCTTCTGAAGTCATAAAAATGACACTGGCCCTCATTACGACCCTGGCGGAATCCGAAAAACGATGGCGGAAATGCAATACCGCCATCGAATACCGCTCGGTGCGACTATGACCCGTCACCGCAAAGTACGAAGCCATTAGCGACACCGTAGTGAACGCCAACGCTAACTGCACCAAGTACGCGCGCGCGCGCCATGCCAAACCGTAAATACCACCATGGCGCAAGGGTACGCAAATTCCGACCCTAGCGGACATGTACCTAACGCCATCAAGCATGGCGGAAAGCACCAATCCGCCATGGTGAGAAGTACGGCATCGCGAATCAACCGTAAACGGCCCCACTGAGTGCCTGTACACCGCTCCCTGCCCACAAAGTACAACTCCCCGTAGGTGCAATGAAGTCACAATGCAACCAGTGAAATGTACAAGTCACCCATGCATGCCAACGAACAAAAGAAACACAAGAGGGGCCAATGGGAGCTGCAGGGCACAGATGGCACGAATACAGAAGCCATTCCAATGGACATGACCACAGTCCCCCCCCCCCGAAACGCACGCAAACACAGGCACCTGTGATCAGCAATATTCCGAAAATCACAACATTCCACCAGTCCACCTGGCTGACCGGCATCTGTTACACAAAACCCATTCCCCCGCCCCTGAGCATGACAACATTCAAACAGTCACATTGGCAGCCCCCATCCCTGACCTCACTGGGCTCCGTAGGCAAACGCGCCCAGCACAGTACCACGCGACTAAACTCCGAAGCTGGAACCCAATGCAGATCTCCTCACAATACATCGCTCCCCAAATAGGAATATGCCACATCACTCGCAAAGAAGAACGCTACACGGCCCATATCAGAATAGAAATTTAATGCACAACTAAATCACCAAGCCCATACAGCCATTAGTCCATGAACTCCAAAACACATATCACCATTGTGGGCTGCATCCGCAAGGAATGACCAGCTACTACTTGTGTGACGCCCTGTTCCATCATGGTACACAGAGCCACATTCACGTACGAAAAGGCAACATGGAAGCGCACAGACCCGCAGGGCCGTCCCAATGGGGAGGCACTAGTCCAGCTGAAAGGCCGAAATGTTGCTCCGAGCCACTAGTACTGCGTAAGGGCATGTGGCCCATTGGCGATCGTCCCATAAGATCGTAATGCTGCTCCACTGATTAACACGAAGCAGCAGGTGTCGGGAGTAAACGCCATCTGCAGGAGTGGCATACAGATGGCAGTGGCAAAAGGGGAGGAGATACCTGTCAACCAAAAGAAAAGAAAAAGAACAGAATGGCCATCAGAACTACATTCGAACAACTCACTTCAATGATCACACTAAATCCACAGTCATATGCATGCTAGCCCACTCGAAAGGATCATCACCACCCCGAAACTACTTGCGACTCATAACTATCTATATCGAGGTGTAAACACCATCACAAACGAGTGTACCTGTGCATGCGTCTGTCAGAACAGATTCCATCAGATGGGAATGTTAACGTGCATGGACACAAGTGTCTGAAGGCGCGTCGAGACAGGGAGGGCTCAACAAGGCCAGATAGACGATGGTCCCACTATGGCAGCCCTGCATCACATAGCGCAGGGGAGGCGGATAGATTCCAACAAGCCCTGTACATGGCAAACCCTGTATCAAATCACCTGCCCATGCATCCATTCATCATTCCCTCATCCTGTTATAAAAACGCCTGAATATTTACTCACAAAACATTCGAACTTTCCATTGAGTCTGTGCGTTATGCAGCCTGCAAAATCCACAGTGCCCCAGCCCGTAATTCCAGTGTTGTGATGTTACATGTATTTGGGAACGTCCGGCCTCATCGCCCACGTCACTATTGCGCATCCAAAACTATTCATATCAATCATTGCTTCCTCGCCATGGCCCCTGTCTCAAGGACATCGAACAAAAGAACGTTATATTTGCAGTCAGACCTGTGGGCATCTCCCCGGCGCTAGCTGAAAACCGAAAGCGCCGGCCTTCGAATTCCTCATTTGCAACATCACGTCGAAAAGGCATCTGTGGCCGTTTGAAATCACTAATTAATCCATCGAGTGCGGCTGTGTGTGAAAATGGCAACTGCCTTCACCCACGAATGGGACGCCCCGCCCGTCGTTGCAACTCGGTACAGTGATGCATGAGGGCCCACCGTTACTCGAGTACTACGTCCCACTGACCCATCACAAGTCTGTTCGCAACTGCAAAGATTGTATGTGAAACAATGGGACCATAGCCGAATGTACATATCAACAAATGTTACACGGCCATCGGGTACAAATACATGAATGCAAGAGCAAGATGCCATTCCTCGAATTGCAGCGTTGTGTGCGGGACGTGCTCGGCCAAAGGGGAGAGAAGCTTGCACAGGTGGAATGAATCACCACAGGTGGAGGCCATACAGCCTGAAAACACATAAATTGCACACCCAGTCTCCTCCCACAACCACACCCACTCCGAAATGCTACCGGCAGGACTCGCGATGTTGGCCCTGGGGGACCTGATAGCACTGCAAGTACTCCAACTCCAAGAAGAAGACGAACACCAACTACAACCGGCCGCACGGAGGAGACGCAGGAGGAGGAGGAGGGCAAGGCAGGGCCAGCAAGGGCCGCCAGCACAGCCACTACCACCACGCAGGCAGCCCGCAATCCCACGCCTCCGAGCACATCCGTTCAACCTCACTGATGAGCAGATCCACACCCTCTACCGTTTGGACCGGGACACCATAGCCGCCATCGTGGACATGACACAGGCTGACCTTGTCAGCATGATAGATAGCCCAACCGCCATCCCACCCCTACTGAAGGTGGTGTCTGTACTCCACTTCCTGGCCACAGGCACCTACCAGCACACAGTCGGACAGTTGCATGGCATTTCACAGCCACTGTTCTCACGGACACTATTGCAAGTGCTCGATGCCCTCCTGCAGCACGCAGACGACTACATCTCTCTACCACGCTCGGAGCAGGAAATTACCAACACAAAAGTGGGATTCCATGCACTTGCCGGCATACCGGGTTGCATTGGTGCCATCGACTGCACCCATGTGGAATTGGTCGTTCCACATGCCATGGAGGCCCAGTACCGCAACCGAAAACAATTTCATTCCCTGAATGTACAAATGGTGTGTGACTCCAACAGGATCATTACACATTGTTGTGCCAGATTCCCTGGATCAACCCATGATTCTATGGTCTTGAGGAACTCTACTATACCACGCTACATGGAGCGACACGCAGGGAACAGATCCTGGCTACTCGGTGAGTCTCATTTCATGCATGATGATGTGGGGTATGTGATGCGGCAATGAACTGCCAGGAAGGGGGGGGGGGTGCGTACGTAGCAATGGCATTCCACATCATACGTTTCCCGTCCACATACAGGTGATGCTGGGTATCCACTGAAGAGATGGCTCCTCACACCAGTCCGGAACCCACGGGACCAGCATGAGGAGGACTACAACCATGCCCACTCACGTACCCGTGTAGTCATTGAACAGGCATTCGGCCTACTGAAGACTCGTTTCCGCTGCCTCAGCAGGTCTGGCGGGGCACTCCTGTACCGCCATGAGAAGGTTGCAAAGATGGTGATGGCATGTGTCATGCTCCACAACATGTGCGTACGTAGAAATGTGCCCATGCCCCCTGACGCTGAACTGCAAGCACCTGATGATGGTCATGATGAGGGTGGGGATGTGGCAGCACCTCAAGGAGTCTGCGAGGCACCGGAGGGCCGTGACATTCGTCAGCATCTCATTGATGCATGCTTCTAGCACTCACGCCTGGTGGCTGATACATGGACACGGGACTCGTGGCACTGTGTGTGTCTGGTACATGCACAATATGGACTGTACGCCTATGATGGCCTAGTACACAAAGATCATTGTCCACACATCTCATTGGTTGATCGTGCACTGTTTATGGCATATGTGATATCATGTTGAACACCCTATCGACCCGCCACCCAAGTGAGCCCAACACACCCCCTCCACCCTCCTACCTCCCCCCCGAACACCAGTGTCCAAAGAAGCTCATTGTCAGTGGGCTGTCGCTATTGCAAGCCCCCTCTGCGGGTATCAGGGGCACCCCTGCCTGTGGAGCGCAGGTTCCTCCCAGATCTACGTTGGGGGCTGCCCTGGACGGAACTTGCAACGGATGACGTCTCTGCCTGCTCACGTCCATGCATGTCCCTAAGGGTTTGTGAGAGCTCAGTGAGCACACGGCGCACTGCGGCAAGTTCGGCACATACGTCTTTGGACGTCGCATGCAGTTCCCCCCTCAGGCTCTCGGTGCTTCTCTCCATTTGGACTCTCAGGCTCTCGGTGCTACTCTCCATTTGTGCCCTTAGTGTCTCTGTACTTCTCTCCATTTCTGCCCTGAGTGTCTCAGTTGATGTTTCTATGTCTGACTTAGTGCGCCCACATTCATCGGCATGGTCCTTGAGGAGCGTGGCCAGTTGCTGCTGTTGCACGATTAACTGGTCGAGGGACTGTTGCCTCTGCTGGGCCATGGCCATTTGCGGGGGTGTCACAGAGGGGCTGTTGACCTCATGTTGCCTTGCCACAGGGCTTGGGGGGGATGGCCAGTCGTCGTCTTGTGGGTGCCCCTGCGTGGTATCCTCATGTTGTACGGGATGGGACAGACAGGGGGAATGGGACAGGTCATGGATGGATCTGACTTCGACATCCCCGTCTTCTGTGTCGGAGCATGCTGCCATCAATGGGGTGTCACCTGTGGTGCTGCTGCCACCAGAGGCAGTGCCTTCTGTGGCATCCGTTGGGGGGACCTGTGGTGGTGGTGTTGTGGGCATGCTGGCTGCTGGGGTGCCTGTTGATGTTCCCCCCTCTGTGCTGCCACCTGATTTGTGCTGCTGCCGTGTCTTGATGCGTGCAGCTGAGGTGGAGGGTCTTTGGCCGTTGGTCTTGGCCCTCTTTGCAGGTGTGCTGGTAGGGGTGTCCTGATGCTCGTCGTTTGGATCGGAGCCTGTGGTGGAGTAAAGGAGGGCGAGGGTTATTAATGGGTCTGTGGGTATTGGAATGGCATTGTATCACATGCATTGGGGTGGTACATGAGGGTGATTTGGGTCGTGCCTTGGAGGTGCTTTTATTTGTGTGTGGGGTGAGGGTGCAGTTGTTTGGCAGCCTGCAGTTAGGGTGTGCCTGCTGGACGTGTGGTGGGTGTTTTAGGGGTTTTTAATTATTTATGTATTTATTGTGGTTTTAAGGTGCACTATCAGGGCGATGTGTGTGGACGTTCTCCTGGACATGTGTTTCTGTTGCACTATGTGGACACATGGTACTTCACATGATTGGACATTGTGGATTTAGCATTGTTTTATCTGGGCCACCTACCTGATTCTTCTGATGTCTGCACTCCTTTCTCCATCCCTCCGACTCCCTCTATGCTCTCCATTCCGATGGTGGAGGCACAGATTTCTTCCCAGGGGGTCAACTTGATGGGTGATTCAGGACCTCCCCCGGTGGCTGTGGCAATGTTGCGGTTGGCAGAGAGTATGCTGCGGACGCGTATCCGCAGGTCGTCCCACCGCTTTCTGCATTGCTGTGGGTTGCGGGGTGCGGTCCCCACCGCGCTTACCCGCTGTGCCACCAGAGCCCATATGGCCTTCTTGTTCGCAAGTGCCGTCCTGGTCATTTGCGTGGAGAAGACGACGCCAGCATTCTCCTGGAGGGTCTCTGTTAGCACGGTGAGTTCCTCACGGGAGAAGTGGACCTGCCGCTTCCGGTCGCACGCTTTCTTCGCTACTTTTCCCATTTTTCTTGGTTTCGCTAGGGTGGATGACGGGTTGGGGTGTGTCTCGGGGTAGTGTTTTTAGTGGTTGTGTGGTTTTGGTGGTTTTATAGGTGCACGGCGGGATGTTTCCCGTTCCGGGACCATGTTTTAACTTCCGTTTCCGTATATTTCCGGTCACCGTACTTTCCGGTAGGCGCACTCTGCGGTGCCCGCTGTGATGGGTGGCGGTATTGCACCTAGGGCGCCGTACGGCGGCGGTGTGGGCCGTTTTGGGGTCATTTCCGCCATCGCGGACTTTGCACTTCCGCCATGCCGTGGTGCTCGTGCCCGATGGGTCGGAATGGGCCGCAATTTGCTCCTTCGTGCAATGGCGGAAACGCTATTTACGCTGTGGCGGTCCGGTCAGTCACTTTCCGCCAGGGTCGTAATGAGGGCCACTGTATTAGTGCTGTCCCCATACAAGGGGTTTTGCGGCAACAGAGTCTGTGGAAAAGGGTGTTGCTCGATGTGCTCAGAAAGCGTTGCATCAGATTCTAGCATGGACACTGCCTCATGTTCCCACAATGTGCGTACTGTCATCCCAAGGCCTTCCAATGATACACTTTATCATAGTTCTACAATACAGGTGCCCGTGAGCTGTTATTGTTAGTGGATTTAAATCATTTTATGGGTTGCTTTGGGAGCAACCGTGATCAAATCCGCTATTGAACTTAAAGGCGCTGGGTAACCCGTCAATTACAGCATAGCCATCCAAATAATATGGGCCCACCTCATGCCTGTTGCCTCCCCATAATGCTGTCTGTACGAAGATACCCTCACTTTCCATACAGTAGGCACTGTGTGCACAGCGTGGAATAACATTTTCTGAGTACGGTGGTAGAGGTCGTAGGCATTAAGGCGATGGTCTCTGGTATGTTCAGCAATCGCAGCATAGAACCCAGTACTCCAGGTATGCTCAGCAACCCTAGCATAGGGCCCAATGTTTACCAAGTAACCCATAGCATAGAGCTCAAGACAGAACTAGCATCCCACATCAGTACTCAAGGTATGCTCAGCAACAGCAGCATAGGGCCCAGTACACCAGGTATGCTAAGCAACCGCAGCATAGGGCCCAGTGTTTACCAAGTAACCCATAGCATAGAGCTCAAGACGGAACTAGCATCCCATCCCACATCAGTACTCAAGGTATGCTTTGCAACCACAGCATAGGGCCCAGTACTCCAGGTATGCTCAGCAACCGCAGCATAAGGCCCAGTGTTTAACAAGTAACCCATACCATAGAGCGCTAGATGGAACTAGCATCCCACATAAGTAGGCAGGACCCAAGAAAAAACAAGCGCCCCCATAGCAGAGTCCACAATTAACCCAACTCCCCACAACAAGGATCAAGATAAACAACGAATAGCATTGTGCACAAACTTTCAGCACCCTGCGACAGAGCCCACGAGTTACCCAGAAATCTATATCATAAGACCAAACTATAGCCTGCAATGAATAGCACCGTGCCCTAGCTACATCCAGCACTGCGAAACAGGGCCCAAGATATACCAAGCAACCCATACCATAACACCCAAGATATAACCTGCAACGAATTGCATCGTGCACAAGCTACATCTGGCACCCTGCAACAGGGCCCACGATTTACCCAGAAACCCACACCACACCAAACCCATACCATAACACCCAAGCTATAACCTGCAACGAATAGCCTGCCTCTTGCCCAAGCTACATCCAGCACAACGCAACAGGGCCCACGATTTACCCAGAAACCCATACCAAAACAAACCCATACCTTAACACCCAGCTATAACCTGCAACAAACAGCATTGTGCCCAAGCTACACCCAGCACCCCGCAACAGAACACACAATATACCCAGAAACCCATACCATAACAAACCCATACCATAACACCAAAGCTATAACCTGCAACAAACATTGTGTCATAGCTACATCCACCCCCTCCCCCCGGACCCACGAGTTACCCAGTCACCCATACCATAACACCCATGCTATAACCTGCAACGAAAGCATTGTGTCGAAGCTACATCCAGCACCCCGCACAGGACCCAAACTTTAGCCCGGGCCCAGAATGGCCTGAGATTTACCCAGCTGGCTGCAACCCATAGCACCAAAAATAGAGCTGGGGAATTACCAGGGCACACTGCAAACCATGTATAGAGTCAGCACTCAAAATAAACATGGGCCAATTCCGTTAGCACACTTTTTTTGCTATTTGTGTAATACTGAATATTGAAAATAGGTTTTGCAACAGTGCATATTACATGTTTTTTTTCCTCTCGGACAGACAAAGCGCCGTTTCCCATGTTGGTGCCTGCATTCGAGCAGTGTGGCAATTGGAGCGTTCTACCGAATTGTGCCGTTTACCTTAATAACAAGAGTCAATAAACATGACTCCACTTTTCAACTCTGGGAGATGGGAGGTTTGCTGGCTTCATTTACGAGCTGCTCTGTGTAGAGTGTAGCCTTGACAAGGAAACTAATGCACAACTCATGCGCAGACAGCCGGATTTATCACAAATATATACTTGTATGTGAACTAAATGCATTATTATCACATTAGCACTTAGTTCACATACAAGTACATATATATTTGGGAAGGATTCTTTCATATGTTTTGCACATTTAGTGCTCATTAGAATCCTGGGAGCTTATAAATACAGTGTCCACTGCATTTCGTCCTGTTAAGTACTGACTGAGCATGCGCACTCATGCTCAATCAGCAAGATAGGATTTTCTGACAGATAGGAAAAAGTGACGTTACACCGGCCCCCACACAGTGAGGATGCCCTGTCGTGCAGTGCAGCTCGTGTCTGCAATAACCACGCAGACACAGGTCTCTAGCTGCAACTGCCAAGCGTAGGCCCGTTCTGCACCTTTTATTAGTATGACTCAGCACAAGCCCTGTGGCTCGTTGCTGATGTCATAACAGTGTGGTTGTACAACGCATGGCATCTCTTAGCTATTTTAAATCTTATGGATGATGGGGCGTGTGCACGCTGGTGTGGAGTTGTGTAGTCTATTACACATTTCGGATTGCATGAACATGCTGAGTGCATGCTGGTACAGCTGCAACACACCTGCCGTCAAGCTCTGTTGGCGTCTATGAATTTGATACCTTTGATGTGGATGGAGCGTCATGTGAGCACTGGTATGGGGGGTGTCTAGTCTGGAAATTGTGTCTTAGATTGCAATCTGGCAATGATGCTTCAGAATCCCTTCGTTGTTCCTTTGAGAATTCGTGTATTTACTGTGGTGCACTTGATGTCATCTGCGTTATAGTTTGGTGGCCCTTTGCCTGGAGTTGCTTGTGTACTTGGTTATTCCCCATGGAGCGATAAGATGTTGGTACCTTGACTCTTTGTTGATTGGTGTTACTGCGTTTGCACCACCATCATCTTTGTTCGCTGTGGGTGCCCATTTTCTTTAATGAACTTTAGTCTTGCCACTTGAGATAACTTGTGGTTTTGACCCTGGACCCATGTCTCACCACGCCTTCGGTGCTGCAGCTCCCTTTTGACCCGTTGTACACAACCTTCCTCCAGCAGTGGTTGCAGGGGATTTTGCGGTTTCCCCCAATCTTTGGGTACCAGTTACTTCATCTACCCATGGGGGGGGTATGAGAGTTGTAAGTGTCTATTGTGTAGTGTAGTGTGGGTATCTTGGTGTTCTGCAATGTGAGTTGTGTGTTTCTAGTGCATAGTTAGGTGTGTGTATTGTGCGTGAGATGAAGCTGGTTACTGTCTGATTTTTTTATGTGAATCTGTATGTGTTTGTATTCTCTTAAGCTTGTGTGCATGGGATGACTTTTGTGTGACATTTGGGGGTGACGTGTGGGAGTCTGGTCTGATGAGGCCGGTGTATGATTCCCTGTCTGGATGGACTGATGATGTCATGAATGAACTGTGGAATTCTGAGTGGATGATGCAGGCATGCTGAGATGAGTGTTCAAAAGGTGACAGGTATGACTGGTGAATAGATGCTTCAGTGGGTCTCCCTCTGCCCTACTACTTACCTGTGAACCTGATCAATGCTACACCAATATAAAAATGTCCACTGCTCACCTAATGTTTCCTGCATGGTCCACAGAGTTCTATGCCTCATTAATTGCAACATGGTACTGTGTCTTTTAGTGATGTTGAGTGATTTTCCCAAGTAGCCAACTTTGCTGCTAACTTGCCTAAAAACATAATTTTTGATAAGTATGCACACCATGTATATAGTCTATGACCCTCATTACGGGGTTGCCAGTAAAACCCGCCGGTAGGCAGCAGGATACCGGCAACCCTGTAACACCTTTTTTGCCACCTGACTTCCCGGTGACACTGGGATATTATGGGCAGGCGGCGGAAATGGTAAATACCCATTCCTGTGGAGTCCCATAGGACTCCATGGGAATGGGGTCACTGAAGCACCAGATCCGTTACTGCTGATGATTCAGTGAAACCACTGCCGGTAGGTGCCTGAACTCCCAGCAGACTCTTAGTTTGGCGGTCCGCAAAGGGTGCCGATATGTTGCTAATGACGCACTTATTTCTGGACGGATAAACCCATAATGAAGCCCTATATCTTCCTACCCTATAGACTTCTCTAGTTTAGTCATTTGACATCTCTTGGCCAGCTTTTATGTGCGTTAGACTCATGTTGAACTTCTTTCTAAGCACTTCCACATTTAGAAAAAATAAGTACCAGGCCATAAAGTGATTTCCCAAGATGACAAGTTTGGTCAACTGGGGCATCTAGAATTGGAGCTCTGATCTTCTGGTTCCAAAGTCGGCAATTTATCCACCTGGCCTTTTGTTTCCTTCTTTTTTTCTCATCCTCACCTCCCTACTATCTGCCCCCTCCTCTCCTGTGCCAGTCGCTGCTGAAGCATTAGGTGCCCATGGGAGCATGGAGGTAAGGTGGTACGTTGTCTTTGTGGAAAGGGGCACATTGCAAGGTGGTGATTTGAAAGGGGTTGCATGCATTTGTGTGGAGGGATGTGCTCACTGCTGTTTGGCCGTACAGTGACCATAATTCTGTAGGGATTTGTTTTATGTAGTGCGGGAGCTCCTTGTGACAGTGGTTTTGAACACATCTGTAGGGGTTATTGGTGAGATAGTGGGGTTGTGGATGCAGGACTGTTAATGGAGAGTGGGGATGTGTGTTCCGTGAGGGGATGTGATGGATACAGCTATGTTTCTTAGATTATGGCATGGGCAGTGTTGGACCGTGTCTGTGGGGATGTTTGAATGGACAGAGCTTTGAAATGGTCTGCTGGGTGCTGTACTGTATATAGTAGGGTTTTATCTTTGTGGGCCAATGTGGAATGTGTGGGTTTGATACACGAGCAGTACAATGCCTGGACTGTCTGACTTTAATTGCTAATCCTGCACTGAAATTGTTATGGCTATTTGGATGGTTTTACAGCATGTGATTATTTCATGCAGTATGGCCACCTAGCTATGTTAAAAACATGGGGCCTTAATATGAGTTTGGTAGTAAATCGGTAGTAAATCTGCTTAATGTCAAAATGGCTCACTGTTACCGTGACTCGGTCCCATAGCATCATCATGGGATTACAACTGGTGGCACGATGGTGTAAATCCCTATTTTGGAGTCCATAAGACTCCATGGGAATTTTTGGCATATTTACTGTGAGCGGTAATTTCACTCAGTTAAGCCACCGGGTTTTGGCAGTAAAATGGATGATCTACCTTCAAATTGTTGCTTGAGGTAAATCATCCACTTTACTGCCGCAACTCCTAGTATGGTGGTGTAGCAATGTGGTGGGAATGTGGCAGTGAGAGAATTAAAGCCACTTTGCCACTTGTTACCATACCGATGTACTCCTAATGAGGAGCATGTTGTAAAAGGTCAAAATGGAGGTCTACTTGACTTTCTCTAAAGTAACCCAATCCTGCCCAAGCAGTATAGGTAAAAGCCCCCACCCCCATTCAGTGAAGTCTCATGGGTACCATTTTTTCCACAGGGAGATTTTTTTTTTTAGTTATTACAATTAAACATTTTATGTTGGAATTGCACAATCTTCAGTGGAACGTGGAGTTGGATCTCCCGATTCGTTTCAAGATAATGAGATATCTCAATGTGACCTTTCGGGTCCCTGATGTCACTGCAGAAAGCAGATGAAACTGGTACACAGGGCTCAGAGAACCACTGAATAAAAGGTGCCATCTACTTTGCTGGACCGCACAAATGGAAAAGGGCCACGAGTGGACACGGTTACGCTGCTAGCTTTGGAGTGGAGATCTCATAATTTCTGGCAAAAGCCGACGGAGTAAGTAATTCTGTCAAGCAATGTAGACTTTAAAATAAGATTTTCATCAGAGCAGGTCTCTTCTTCGGAGAGTGTACAACCCCAGGTTTGGACCTGCCATGCTTCACGCATCAGCAGTGACATTTAATTTACACTATCACGCAGCACTCCTGCAGACTTTCAGGTTTGTAAATCAAAGTAATTTGTTTACCCAGTTGAGGTTCTGTGACCTGAGGGCGTTCTTATCTTTCAGCAAATTGATAGGCCAGGTTCTGCCTGCCCCTGCCGAATCATTACAGTGTTGGGAAAGAGGGAGGAGGGAGTGTGAACAGCAGGCCTGGAGCTAGCTGACATGGGGACTGGCATTGCCCAAGAAATCTGGACCTTTGAGTCTCCAGGCTGTTTGGAAATCCTCATATGCAAATAAACCAGTTCATCACTCACAGACATAGGGTAAGAGATCAAAATAATGAGAGCTGTTAGAGGCAAATGATAGGCAGAACAGGATACTGGATGAGAAAAGGAGGAAAAGAAGAAAATGAAAAATGTAAGAAGTAGAAATAAATATGTTGAAAAGGGAAAATGCACAATGCAAGAATAGAAGAGACAGATATTTGGGAGGATATACAAAAACATAAGTGAAAGCAAATATATAAGAGGAGAGATCTGAGATTAGAAGGAAAAAGGTACATGAGAACAGACACACTAGAATGAAAACAATGTAAACAACGTATAACGGCAAAGAAGAATAAGAAGCGAAAGAATACTTGTGAGGAGAAGGAAAAATGAGAAAAACAATGTCATGAAAGATTAATCTAAGACCTTTGTCATTTGGGGCTAGACAAAGCTGGTTTTCACTGTGCCTTCACATGTTTTCATAAATGTCATGGGGCCTCATTACGACCCTGGCGCTAAGTGAAAAACGATGGCGGTAAAAGGTTACCGCCATCGTTTTCCGCCAGGTCCGATCATGACCCGTGACCGTTAACTATGATGCCATTAGCGGCATCGTAGTTAACGCTGGCGCTAACTGCGCCAAGGGTGCGCGCACGCGACCGGCCACACCGTACTTAACGCCATGGCGGAAAGGTACGCAAATGCCGACCCAAGCGGACATGCACCTAACGCCATCACCCAGCCCGTTAAGTACCTTACCGCCATGGTGCAAATAACGCCATCGCGAACCAACCGTAAAGGGCCATGTTAAGTGAATGCAGCTGCCACAGGTGCACAGAAACAGCACAGGTGAAGGCAATACAGACTCAGGGAAGCACAAAAAGAGCACACCCCACCCCTTCCCACACCCAGTCACACTCCACAATGATGCCAATACGACTAGCAATGTTGGGGCTGGAGGACCTGATAGCAATGCATGTGCTACAACAGCAACAACTACAACAACAACAACAACAGGCAGCACAGAGGAGACGCAGGAGGAGAAGGAGGGCAAGGCAGGCCCAGCAAGCCCCACCAGCACAGCCAGTGCCACCACGCAGGCAGCCCCCAATCCCACGCATCAGAGCCAATCCATTCAACCTCACTGCTGAGCAGATCCACACCCTGTACCGTTTGGACCGGGACACCATCACCGCCATCGTAGACATGACACACAACGACATCGTCAGCATGATAGAAAGTCCAACCGCCATCCCCCCCCTACTGAAGGTAGTGTCTGTACTCCACTTCCTGGCCACAGGCACCTACCAGCACACAGTGGGGCACCTGCAGGGCATTTCACAACCATTATTCTCACGAACACTCATCCAAGTGCTCGATGCCCTCCTCAAGCACACAGACGACCACATCTCATTACCACGGACTGCCCAGGAGATTGCAAACACCAAAGTGGGTTTCCATGCACTAGCCGGCATACCCGGTTGCATTGGTGCCATCGACTGCACCCATGTGGAATTGGTGGTTCCACGTGCCATGGAGGTACCGTACCGCAACCGGAAACAGTTCCACTCAATCAACGTGCAAATGGTCTGTGACTCCAACAAGATCATCACACATTGTTGTGCCCGATTCCCCGGATCAACCCATGATTCAATGGTCCTGAGGAACTCCACAATACCACGCTACATGGAGCGACATGCAGGCCCAAGATCCTGGCTACTCGGTGAGTCCAATGTCATGGAAGTGGGCAGGTGAATGACGTACCGATGCATACTCCACCTGGCAGAAAGGGGGGGGGATGATGCATACTCCACCTGGCAGAAAGGGGGGGGGGGATGATGCATACTCCACCTGGCAGAAAGGGGGGGGGGATGATGCATACTCCACCTGGCAGAAAGGGGGGGGGGATGATGCATACTCCACCTGGCAGAAAGGGGGGGGGGGATGATGCATACTCCACCTGGCAGAAAGGGGGGGGGGATGATGCATACTCCACCTGGCTGTGAGTAACACAGAGAACGGAGACAGCGGATGGGCACTCACAATGCACACAACCCCTCTGCATACATTGGGTGATGGCATGCAAAACAGGCCATGGGAGCCATGAGAATATACTGGTTGCATTGTGTGAATCAATCAGTGCATGTAGAAGTGAGCCAAAGTAACAGCTGGATGCGAGCCATGGCGGAACATCATGTTCCTGATCAGACGTCATGACTGACACATACATTCTCGCCTACATACAGGTGATGCAGGCTATCCCCTGAAGAGGTGGCTCCTTACACCAGTCCGGAACCCGCAGAACCAGCACGAGGAGGACTTCAACCGTGCACATACACGTACTCGTGTGGTCATAGAGCAGACATTCGGCCTATTGAAGGCACGGTTCCGAAGCCTCAGCAGGTCTGGTGGCGCACTCCTGTATGGCCATGAGAAGGTGGCAAAGATCGTCATGGCATGTGTTATGCTACACAATATGTGCGTCAGACGGAATGTGCCCCTGCCCCCTGACGCAGAACTGCAACCACCTGACGATGAGGATGAGGAGGGTGCAGATGGGGCGGCACCCCATGGAGGAGGCGATGCACAGGAGGGGCGTGCAATGCGCCAAAGTATCATCGACCACTGCTTCTAGCACACACGGCTGGTGTTTATCACATGGAGACTGCACTTGGGGCACTGTGTGTCTCTGGGACATGCACACTGTGGACTGTACACCAATAAAGCACACATACGCAAAGAAAATGTCCACACATTACTTTTTTGGAAAGAATAAAGTGTATTGAAACTATGAAATGTCGTGTCACACACCCTCCCACCTCCCCCCTGCACACCCCAACACACACCCTCCCAACTCCCCCCTGCACACTCCAACACACCCCCTCCCAACTCCCCCCTGCACACCCCAACACACACCCTCCCAACTCCCCCCTGCACACCCCAACACACACCCTCTAGGTGTCAACAGATGCCTGTGACAGTGGCCACAGGCTGTTACAAGCCCCCTCTCCCGGCCCCCGGGGCACCCCTGGCTGTGGAGCGCAGGTTACGACCGGAACGTCGCACGGGGCTGCTCTGCGCAGAACTGGCAGTGGAGGATGTCCCTGGCTGCCCCTGTGCATGCACGTCCTGTCGTGTGTGGGTGAGGCCAGTGACCGCACGACGCAAGGCCGCAAGTTCTGCACAGATGTCCCTGGACATGGCCTGCATGGCATCCCTCAGGGTGGCAGTGCTCTGCGCCACTTCCGCCCTTAGTGTCTCCGTGGCCTGTTCAATGCTAGACCTAGCCCCCACACATTCCGCGGCATGCTCATCCAGTATTGCGGACAGTTGATGCTGCCGTTGAGTGATGTCCTGGAGGGACAGCTGGCCGTGCTGGCCCATGGCCAGTGCTGGTGGAGTGATGGAGGGGCTGCTCCCCTCCTGTGGAGTGTGGACAGGGCATGGGGTGGATGGCCACTCCTCTACCTCTGTGTGCCCCTGTGTGTGACCCTCATGGGGGCTGGCGTCTGAGAAACAGAGGGAATGTAGTAGGTCAGTGGGGCTTCTGACCTCGTGCTCCATGTCCGAGTCTGAACATGCAGCTGTTGCAGCTGTCTCCCCGATGTTGCTGCTGGCCGCTGACCCCCTGCCTCCTGTGGCAGGCAATGTCGGTGGAGGTGGAGCAGCTGCTGCTGGCCTGCTGCCAACAGGGGTGCTTGCCGGTGGGACCTCCGGTATGCCTGCAGTGGGACCTGCTTGTTGTGGGGTCTGCCTCACTGCAGCTGAGGTTGAGGGTGCAGGGCCGTTGTTGATGGCCTTCTTGGCTCTCTTTGGCGCAGGGGTGTCCTGGTCCTCTGGGTGTGAATCTGTGCCTGTGGTGGAGCAAAGGAGGGAGGGCGTTATTGTTGGGTCTGCGTACTTTGGAATGAACTGTTTGACATTATTGTGGTCAGTGGATGAGGAAGATTTCAGGCAGTGCCATGCAGGTTGTCTCCTTTTGGTGTGGAATGTGGATGCAGGTATGCGGGTGCCAGCAGTGTATGCAGGGTGGTGCTCGCATGTGGCTATGGGCAGTGTTGATATGTGTTGCATATACACTCTAGGGCAACCTTGTGCTACACATGATTGGACTGCTGTGACTATGGCATGTCTTGTTTGAGGCACCTACCTTCATCGCCTGATGTCGGAGCTCCCCTTTCCATCCCTCCGACGCCTTCAATGGATTCCATGCCAATCGTGGTTGCACAGATCTCCTCCCACGGTTGGAGTTTCAGGGGGGATTCCGACCCTCCACCGGTACCCATGGCAAGGTTGCGGTTTGCTGATATGACAGCTCTGACCCGTATGCGTAGGTCATCCCAGCGCTTCCTGCACTGCTGTGGTGTGCGGGGTACGGTCCCCACCACGCTGACGCGCTCAGCCACCAGGGCCCAGATGGCCTTCTTTTTCCCGATCGCTGTCCTGGTCATGTCCGGGGAGAAAACGACACCTGCGTTGTCTTGCAGGGTCTCCGCAAGCATGCAGAGTTCCTCCCGGCTGAATCTCTCCTGGCGCTGGCGGTCACATGCCTTTTTCACAGATTTAGGCATTTTCGGGTACTTGGATGGGTGGGTGGTTGGTTGGGACAGGTGTCAGGGTTGGGTCTGGTGTTGTTTGGTAGGATGGCGATGGATTGTGTTTTTCAAGATGGCCGACAGGCTGTTTCCCGTTCCGGCGCGATGACGCTATTTCCGGTTCTACTTTTTACGGCCGCCGCTACTTACGGCGGCCGCTACTTACGGCGGCCGCTACTTACGGCGGCGGAAGTGCACCTTGCTCGCTTAACGATGCCGGTAGGGGCCTTTTGCGCCATGGCGTTAATTGCATTACCGCCATGGCGTAATGCTCGTGCGCGATGGGTCGTAATGTGGCGCTCTTTACGCCATCGTCCCACGGCGTAAACGCTCATTACGCCATGGCGGTAATGACGGGCGATTAGCGCCAGGGTCGTATGTTATTTGGCATTAATATAGCACTCTATATATCATCGGTATGACATCAGAGCGCTCATATGTTGAACGTCCTGGGGACCGCAGTCCAAATCAGTCTAGAGACTGAGATGTCATACGGTGCTTGGGTGCACCGATTATGTGGGCAGATGATGCGATTGCTTGATGGTAGCTGCATCCCAGCATTAAGTGTGGTGGCATTTGATATCATTTGAATGTGTGCAGTCTGGAGGATGGACACCAAGACTGGGTTCTGGCTGCGTTAGGCCTGTGTAGTACACTTATGTGTGCAGCTAGGCCAATTCTGTTGGGTATAGGTGCATTTTATCAGAATGTTGAGGTGTTTATGAAGTATTGTTCGTATGTGAGCAGCTAAGCCGAATTGATAGAGGGGTCTAGATGCACTCTAATTGTGTGGTGGTGTATAGTAGAGAGTGAGCATAGTGATAGGAGAGGTCAGTGTCCGAGTGAAGGTTTTGATTAATCAGGCTCGCTATTCCGGATTCTAAGCGGGCGTTTGAGAGTACTGCGTTCAGAGTAAACTTATTCCTGCCCTAATTAGGCGCATTCAGTGTCATCATTGCTCGGGATCTCTTTGAACAATTGTCATTTGGTTGCAGGGTTTCAGTAGCCTGAGATGGTCATAGGTGGGTTTATGGAAAGAGCTAGGTTTTTAGAGCCTTGCGGAAGGCTTTGTAGTCTTGGGTGTGTTGAATATATGGGGGGAGTGAGTTCCACAGAATTAGTGCCGTGGTTCAGAAGGCGGATCCTCTGATCCTGACAGAATTAGAGGTTGGAATCACTAGAAAGAGGGTAGAGCTTGATCTTAGGGTGCGAGATGGGAGGTAGGGTATTATCTTCTCTTGTAGGTACTTTGGGCCGGTCTTGTGCACTGCTCAGTGGGTAATGTATAGGGTCTTGAAGGTGGCCCTTCGACTGACTGTGAGCCAGTAGAGGGAAGATGTGGACTGTGTTACCAGGGGGTAATGTTTTCTAACTTCTAGGATGTGTGTCTGATATCACACCCTTATTTCATTAGCTGCCCTGCCTGGACTGTGCCGAGGGACGCTTCACTATAGGGTCAGTGTGGTGTCCAGTGGTTGCGTAACAGGAGAGGACCCATTTCTAGGTGACAGTACCAATGACAGAATAACAATTACAGAATTACACAGTTGGGGAATGACAGTAAGGTTCCTGAAGGGAAGGTGTCTGAAGACTGAGGGTCGCAACTTGATTTCAGGTAGTAGAGAATGTAAAACATGTCTCAAGACAAGATGTTTCCCCAATACGGAAGATCCTGGGGCGACCTTTCTTCCATATAGGGAGGAAGTTCACCAACATAGAGGGACAAACATTCTGAGTGGTATGGTTCAAAGCTCCTAAAGTTAGCCACACTAGAGGGTGACTACCTGTGAACTACCATCGGCTAAGGCTATGGCAGGATTATGGTGGAGGAGAGCTGTGGGTTACGACCTGACACAATGACTGGCAGTAAGTCCAAGTAATACATCTGTTTGATCAGCAAGGAAGATGAAGACCCGCCAGCCCAAAGGAATGATTTAAATTCAAAGGGGGGTGAGCGTCCACAAACCCCCAAAGCACTCCCTTCTTTATTTTGAAAAAGGTGAAGTTCCACAACTCCACCAAAGCCCGATATCACAGGAGGAGCTCAGTTAGGTGATTGAGGGTCTCGCCACCACACCCTCCAGTCCCTAATTATTGCACATGACCTAAATAGTGCTTCTTTAGAAATAACACTCAACAGGGGCCCTTCTTAAAATAGAGGCATACTCTTGGGTGTTCAACATGTGCATATTGAAGATACAAGGAGGTACTCAAGTGGAGTACTTCTTCCACGCCTCAATAGTGCCCCAAAGTTCTGAGAGTAAAGGGTTTGTGCCTGTCGCGGGTATCACTGGGATATTCCTGTCGGGCGGTGAGGCCACTACTCATTACAGTTGCCTGCTCATTATGTCCAAGTCCACCACTGGAATAGACCGACCGAATGTCAGTGTCGGTAGAAACAGAACGTTTTCAGAAATATAAATTAATTGATAATCATTTGGTTTACTTATGGATCCATTTGTACATTTTCTTTGTGCTCCTACGTGCCTCTCATTTAGGGAGGTGGAGGCCCTTCCTTCTATTTCTAGAGGCGGGTCATTTCTAGTTGCGTTATGTTATGTTAAAGGATATTTATACCGTGCACTATCACCACCGGAGTGGTCCCCTGGTGCTTTGGCAGATATGAAAGTTAAGAGGCTAGGAACGGTTAGTAAGTTGTAGCCGAATAAAGGTAGAGCGAGATTTGTGGTGTCTTGTTGGCAGCTTCAGTTCGGTTACCACCGTTCACCGAGCATGGGTGCGGTTTCCGGATCTGTGGGCTCCCATGTGCTGTTGTGCGAGACTATGTCTGTTTTTTTTTGTTGTTTCAGTGTAGTGAAGTGCTTGCGGTTTGCTGTGCAGGAGAGTGGTTGTGTTTGTTTAGCGTTTGAGAGGCGTGTGTCAAGAGTTGAGGTTTTAGCGGATGGGTTAGTGGGGTTATCTCGTTCTTTTGGGAATCTGTCTTGGGTGTCTTTGGCCTTGCTGTCTGCTGGAGCATTCCTCTGAGATCCATTCACCTGGTTCTGCGTGAGGTGATGGCCTTTCTCGGAGAATTTCTAGTTTCGTGGGAGGGACAGGAGGTGAGGGCCTACCCGACCCAGGGTAAGACTAAGATACCTAGGGGTCAACTTGACATTGCGGATCTGTACGAGGTGAACTTCCCCCCAACTCCTTGCCGCCCTCAAAGCAGACCTTACAAAATGGAGACCACTGACGATCTCCTGGATGGGCCGTCTGAACGCCATCAAGATGGTGAGCCTCCCACGCTTCTTATATCCCTTCCAAGTGCTTCCCGTGACAATCCCAGAACTCTTCTTCAAACAGGTAAAAAAGGCAATAACTGAATTCCTATGGGACGGGAAACCAAGGATACCGTATGAAATCCTGATACTACCCAAAGAGCAGGGAGGGGTCGGCCTTCCCGACATTGAACGATACTACCAGGCCACCCAACTAAGAGTCCTCATTCCACACTTAAGGGACCGGACCTGCAATGGGTTCAAGTGGACAATGACAACCCAACCCTGCAACTCTTGCAGAATGGCTATGGGTCCCCAGACCAAAGCTCACGAGAAGACTACGTAACCATCCAATATTTGGAACAATATGGAATATATGGAGAGAAGATAAGGGGATGACAGGCGTGACGACATTTGCGTCCCCGCTGAGCCACCTCTGGTCCCCCGGGATCAGAGAAGAAATCCCCGAACACTCCAGATATCAAGCTTGGTTCGAAGCCGGACTTGAAAGGATCGGCCAACTGTGGAGAGAGGACAAATTCATACCCATTACGAAATTAGAAGAAGCCCTCCAACTGCATCCAATCCCGGTCTTCCTGTATCTATGACTGAAAGGTGTCCTTTCCAAAAAGGAATGGAAAGACAAAGCACGAAGAGAACTCACGCCCTTTGAAAGAATCTTAGACACGACCACCACAAACAAAGGCCTGATAGCTCACATGTACAGCGCCCTGATCCGTAAAGATCGGCCGCCAAGCTTCCGCCTCAAAGAAAAATGGGAAAAAGACTTTGCTAGAGAATTCAATGAACAAGCATGGGACAAAATTTGCAAAACACCATCCCGAATATCCATCGCAGCACAATATAAGCTGCACGCAATAAAGCTACTTCACAGATGGCAGTACGACCCATATAGGCTCTCGAAAATGTATCAGACCAACAGTCCGAAATGCTGGCGACAATGTGGAATGGACGCCAACTACTGGCACATGTGGTGGGGCTGCCCCAAGGCCTGCATATACTGGAATGAAGTCCTAGGATGGATCAAACAGACAGACGGCATTGAACAGACGCCATCCCCCCTCCTGACTCTATTTGGCCTGGAAGAGGAAGATGAAGAGCTGATTAGGATAAAGGGAATGGCATCCCCACTGTTACTGGCTGCGAGAGCGGGCCTGGTCATTAAATGGAAATCCTCACATCTCCCAGGCAAAGAGGAATGGATTAGGATTGCAACGAACATCTATACAATTGAAAAAATAATGGCGGCGCTCCATGATAAGGCCGCACTACACGAGGAAGCCTGGAGTGACTTCGCTAATCAAAATATCACACGCACAGAAGAGACTGACCAAATACATCAAGGATCCCAGGAAGTTACACCCCCCACAGGAAGCAAACAAAACTAGCCACACCGCGAGTCAACCAAGCCTGTCACGAACTTTGTCACAAACGTAGTCATAAACTCTGTCACGCATCCCGTACCTAAAGAACCCAATCGTGATAAACGCCCCGTCCCGCTTTAAACTGAAGCTGTACTCTTGCCACCGAAAAGGAAAAAATGTGAAAGTTGCCCGGGGAGGGAGGGAGGGAGAGGGGGAGGGAGAGAGACATGTTAACTTAATTAGAGGGGGAAAAGTAGATTACGTGAAAGTGCCAGTTTTGTTTAAATGATACATAATGATACTGTTAAAATGTGATATGAACATGCACGTATTCGTTTGTACCGCCCTCATGTTTAAAAACCAATAAAACTTAAATAAAAAAAAAAGATTGCTAATGTTATCAGTTGTTTAGTTTTCTTATTTTATTTTTCGTCATAAGAGGGCTCTGCCTCGCATCGTCTCCCTGAGCTCCTAGGGGGTGGTCCCCTCCTTATGAATTCTAAACGCTGCCTGTCCTAACTGGTGTTAGTGTTTTATGCTCCTTTGTCTCTAGCAATGGTCTCTGTCCCTTGGGTTTAGCCTACAGATGGGGTTTGGCTTTGGAGGTACCAGATTCATTCTGGTTCTGTGGCAAAGAGCCATGTTTTGAGTAGTTTCCTGAATTTTAGGTGGTCCTTTGTATTTCGTATGTCTTTTGGGAGAGTGTTCGAAGTTTTTGCTTCCAGATGAGAGGAGGATCCCCCTAGCTTTTTTCTTATGTAAGGTTTTGGTTCTAGGCGGATGTCGTTGCTTGATCCGAGTGTTCTTGTCGTTTAGTAAATTTTTATTTAGTAGGAATTCTGTTCCTTGGCCATGGATTGTTCTGTGGGTTATGCACATTGTTATGAACGCGATTCATTGTTTGATTGGAAGCCAGTGTAACATTTTTAGCGCTGGGGTGATGTGGTCTCTTCGTGATAGTTTGAGGGGGAGTCTGGCCGCTGCATGTTGGATACGTTGCAGCTTCTTCAGTAAGTGTGCTGGCATTCCGAGGTAGAGGCTGTTGGCGTAGTCAATTCTTGACATGATGAGGGCGATGATTGTCAGTGTCTTATGGGTGAAGGACAGGAATGGTAGGACTCTTTTTACTGAGTGTAGGAGAGAAATACATTTCTTGATTATTGTGTTTACTTGTGGTTCTAATGTTAGCGCGTTGTCCATTAGGATTCCAAGGTTTTTGACTATTTTCGATGGTGTAGGTGCTGTTCGTAGTTCTGTGGGCCATGGGATATGCATGTTATTTTCCAGGTTTTTTAATATGATCATGATTTCTGTCTTGCCTGGGCTGAGTTTTAGGCTGTTTGTGTTCATCCAGTCGTAGAGTTCTTTGAGACATTCTCCCAGTGGTGAGTTCTCCTCTTGTCTATCTTCAATTGTATAGATGATTTGTGTGTTGTCTGCGTAGTTGTAGCACGTAAGGTTGTGTTTTTTGATGATCTTGATTAGCGGAGCCAGGTAGATGTTGAAGAACAGTGGGGATAGGGATGATCCTTGTACTCCACAGTTGGTGTCCCGTGGTGCAGATTGGAAGGGTTTTATCCAAACAGTTTCCGTTCTATTTGCTAGGAATGATTTTATTCTCTTGATGAGGATGTCATGGCTGACTGTGTCGAATGCTGCAGAGAGGTCGAGTAGTATTAGGGCAGAGTTTGTGTCGAGTCTGCGTTTGTCTTTAGCTCATCCCAGATAGATAGGATTGCCGTTTCTGTTCCTCTCATGGGTCTAAATCTGACTTGCGCCTGGTCCAGCCACTGGTATTTTTCTATGTGTTCTTGTTTTAGTTTGTACACATATGTTTCTAATAGTTTTGCTGGGTAGGAGATGGTTGAAATAGGTCTGCAGTTTGAGAGGTCTTCCACGTCTCGTCGCGTGTCCTTGAGTAGTGGTTTGATGTGCGCCAATTTGAATGATCACGGTACCTTCCCTGTTGTGAGTGACAGGTTAAAGATGTTTCTGTAGTGTTCCAGTGGTCCACCCTGTGTGTGCATGGGTCCATGGGGGATCCTGTTTTATTGCTATGTCTTACCAGCTTGACGAATGTCTCTACTGGTATTTGTGGGAAGCTTTGGAGTCATACTGTGGTTCCTTGTTTGGCAGGATTGGTTGTGTGTTTGGGTGGACTGGTCTGCTTTGTATAATTTGATGGATGCCACAGATTTATTTTTTGAAGTGGTCTGCTAGGTCCTTGTATAGATTCTGGGAAGGTACTGAGGTGTTGATGCATCCTGGTGGGTTCCTCTTTTCATTCATGATGCTGAACAGCTCTTTTTGGGTGTTGGCGGCTTAAGTGATTCTGCTGTTGTAGTGTTTATTTTTGGCCTTTTGAATTTCTTTTTTGTAGAATCTGATTTGTCATTGGAATTGTACTCTTTGGTTGTATTCTTTCCTCCATTCCAGTTCGAGTTTCTTGTTGTTCTTTTTCATGGTGCTGAGCAGTGGGGTAAACCATTTTGCCATTGTTCTCTTTCGCAACAGGGTGAAAGGTTTTTCAGGGGAGATGCCGTTAATTGTTTCAGAGATCCATTTATGAAGTAGCTCTGTTTTTCCATCGAGGTCCGCTTCGTCCAGGTTAGCGGTAGTTGGTTTTCTGAGTTCAAGCTGATCTATTAAGTTGCTCGCTTTGATGGCTTTCCAGTCTCTTTTGTGATAGTTGCAAGTTTATCGTGCTGCTTGTCTGCTTCAGTGGGTAGCATGATCGCAAATGGGATGATGAGGTGGTCGCTCCAGAGTATCCATATTGGCAGTGCGGTGTTGATAAGGTTTTTGTTGCCAAAGATTGCGTCAAGTGTGTCCCCCGCTGTCGTAGTTTCATGGTTTTTAGTTGTTCGATTAGCGATTTATGTAAGTTTGCGTTTTGTTCTTCAAACCAGATGTTTTAAGTCTCAGAGGATTATCAGATGTTTACAATGGATGGCTATGTTGGTGATGGCTTCTATGACGTTGTCCACGAATGTTGAGTCGTATGTAGGTGGTCTGTAAATCAGTATGAATTTTATGTTTGTTTTTGAGTTTACTTCCAAGTGAAGGACCATGGATTCAGTTTTTGATGATTAGTGGTTTGGTTGTTTTTATTTTCAGGTGTTCCTTGAATGCTATTGCAAGACCTCCTCCTTTTTTCCTGTACTGTTTAACTGTGTGCACTCGAAGTTGTCGGGTAGGCAGCTGTGGAGTGTGATTTTGTAGTTGTCACCCAACCATGTTTCTGTGATGAATAGGACGTTGATGCTGTTGTTGCAGAGCAGGTCGTATAACTCTGTGGCATGTTTTGACATTGATCTTGCATTGATTCGGGTGCAGTGGATTGTTTTGGCTTGGTTTTGTTTGTCTTTTAATATCGTGTTTGTCTTGTGGTTGTTGCATTGGTTTGTTCCCAGGTTGTTCTCGGGGTGTGATGGTGGTTCAGTCGTGTCTGTGTCGTCGTTGAGTAGGTCTGCTAGGTTAAGTATTGGGCTCTTGTTTTCTTCAGGTTCCTCTTCTATATTTTGTTGTAGTTGAGGGAGGTATCCTAGTGTTTGTTGTGATATGTGGGGTGAGGGCGTTGAGTTCTCATTGCTTCTGGATGTTTCTGTTCTTTTATTGCGCAGCTCCATTTTGTTGTTGGTTTGTCTCGCAACATTGGTCGAAATAACTTGTTCCAGTGAGTTGTTGGTTGCGAGGTATGGTGTTAGGTATAGAGATTTTTCTCTTCTTTTGGCGTGTGTTCTGTTGTCGACCGTGTTTGTAGGGGTGTGTTCCGCGGTTGTGATTATGTGGTGTGGTTCCATGTGGTTCCATTTGCTTCATTCCTTCTTCTGGTTGTCTTTCGCGTGGTCCAATTTATTTTTGTGGCATGTTGCGTTCCTTACTGGTAGGTTGGTTTAGGTGTTTATTTGCATTTGGTTGTCAGTTTTGTGATCCTTTGTGTTTTGTTGTTTTATACGTTTGTTTAGGTTTCTTTTTAGGTTGCAGGGGCTGTAGCCCACATGCAACGCCTTCCCGGCTGGATTGTGATGATTCTTGGCTACCTTAAGTTTGCGAATATAGGCGTAGTGGTTTAGCATCGGGTGGTCTAATGGCTTAGTATGTCGGGTGGTAGTGGGGGAGGGTGGGAAGGCTGTTGGGGAAGTAGCCCGGGGGTCCTTGCCTTACCGCTGAATTTACTAAGGGGAGGCCCGGGGAAGTCCTATGCTTGATGGGATTCAAGGCTTATTTTTAGGGTTTTCTGGTTATTTCTATAAAGGATTGTCTAGCTTTAGATATAGTAGTCAATGAGAGACACCTAACATTTTCTTTTTTGTTTTATTTTGTTTGTTTCCTGGACAGTGGGGAGAAGGCCCAAATTTCAGAGCACAGTAGTTATAGAGATAGTGATACTCCAAGATTCGAGTTTCCTAGGTAGTTAACCTATGGTCATCAGGCACAGCCGGGCTATCCAGTTCAGCTAAAAGCCAAATGTGGCTCTTGGGGTCAGTCAGGCTAAATTTGAGGTAGGGCTCTCTGGCACAATCAGGCTGAATGCGATGAGGCAATCTGGTACAGTCAGGTTATCAAGCCGAAAAACTAGCTAACTGTAGGATGACGCTATCCGGCACAATCAAGCTAAACGTGGAATGAGGCTATCTGGTACAATCATGTTATCTGGTATAGTCAGTTTATGTGGCACAATCATGTTATCTGGCACAAAAGGGCTATCTGGCACAATCAGGCAAAATGTGAAATGCTGCTATCCTGCACAGTCAGGTCAAATGGGATTGCTGCTATGTCCCAACACAAGGGTCAGGCAGAGTCAGGCAATTGACATTAACTACACACACTTGACGGCCCTTTCCCCGCCCCACAGGGATAAAAGGCAGAGCACGAGAGCACACTTTGAGCAAGGCCAAACGCACGAGGAAGCAGCTATTCCAGGACCGCAGTTCAAACGGAGGAGAAAGGCGGCGAGACCTGAAAGGACGACAAGGAAGAAAGTGGCCATGCCCTTTTCAACCCAGACCCGTGAAGCCTCCGTAAAAGGAATCATAAGACCAGGAACTACAGCTGGCGTGTGATTTAACAGATGTCAACGGTGCACGGGGCCTCCCGCACTGATAGCCCGGGCGGGAAGATACGCTTGCTACCGTGGTGCTATCCTTGACTACAGAGGCAAGAAACGCCAACGAGTTCAGCACAGCCTGTGAGTCGGGGAGAGCTGATAGTAAATGGGACGGTGTTGAGCCCAAGGTTGCAAAAGGCAACATTATATGAACAAAGAACTTGGTTGTGTGATTGAACTTTTAAGAAAACCCAGTAAAGGACCAGCTCCAGAGTGGTCCAGTGCCACGTGGGCGCTCATTCAAAGGACTCTGGCTGGTCCCCTTTTCTTGAAACTGCAGATACCAAGAGGCCCTAGGAGAGGCTTGCGTGAAGTGTCAAAGTGGTCATACAAGGGTTAAGTGAAACCCCTTGTACAATCGAAAGTCTTTGACACGTTGTCAAGAGGAAAGCTAAGGGAAGTGAATCCCGAACTGTGATAAAGCAAAGTCAACTGTGTATTTGGCAAATGTGAACTGGCTGAGGGATGCCTGCGAATCGTGGTGAACAATAATAACCCTGTAAACATTGTGTTGACAAGGGTAAACCCGACCGAGGGATGTTCACAGTGAGTGATTGTTTAAAAAGATATTGAGACTCACAAATTCTACAGATGACATTTTGAGTGAAAGGCTGAAGTGAACCCGAATGAGGGAGGCTAACACTGAAACAAGGATCGGAGCCCGGTTGAGGGGGATCCAGAGGTGAAGAGTAATCACCCAAAACAAAACAAGGAATGCTTGTTTCGTGGTTTACGGCATATCAGGCCCTCTGAGGCAAGAGACTTTGTGTGAGAGAGACTTGGTTGCAGAAGGTCCTGATATTGTTGAAAGGAACTGTAAACCTGTGCTCAAGAAGCCCAGGAGTGTGCTCTGCTCAGGAGTCCTACTTTGTCCCATGCTTAAAACACGTGGGAGGGAGACCCCAGCTATACCATCCTGATTTGCCATTTTGTGAACACTTCTTTCTTTTCTTGAGAATATTATCCCACACTAATTTGTAGCATAGCGTTAAGGATTGGCAATCTTTTTTTTTAGTATAGGCCCTTTTTATTTGACTAGACTCCACTTGAACTGTATTATTATTATTAGTTGGTCTTAACTTGCCCCCAACTTAGATTTAGGTTTAGATTAGGCATTTATCTCACCCATTATATCTCACCCATTATACAGTTTAATAAACAAACACCCTCGAACAGTGATCACTTGTGTCTGTCTTTACTTCGATACCATCCCTTCCTTAGAACACCCCCCCTTCTCCCGACACGAATACTTTCTCACTGCGTGAGCGAAAACAGACTAACACCAGAGCTGTTTATCTGACATGTCCCAACACAAGGGTCGGGCAGAGTCAGGCAATTGCTGATAACTATACACACCCGACTGCCCTTTCCCTTCCCCACAGGGATAAATGGTGGAGCATGAGAGCACACTTTGAGCATGGCCGAATGCACAAGGAATCAGCCATTCCGGGATGGCAGTTTAAACAGAGGAGAAAGGCAGTGGGACCTGAGAGGATGACCAGAAGGGAAGTGCCCTTGCCCTTTTCAACACAGACCCGCAAAGCCTCCACAAAAGAAAACTAAGACCCGGAATCACAGCTGGCGAGTGGTGTGACAGATGCCAACGGTACACCGGGCCCTCCCGCACTGATAGCCAGGGCGGGGAGAAGTGATTGCCGCTGTGATACCGTCCTTGACTCGTGAGACAGAAGAAGAACCAACGAGTTGAGCACAGCCAGTGAGTCGGAGGAAACAGATACTGAACAGTTTTCAGTGGCAACATAATAAGAAAGACGATAATAGACAGAGGTCTTTTTGTGAACGAACTTGGTACCAGAGATAGAGTGATCTGGCGCCACTTGGGCATCCATTCGAATGTCTCTAACTGGTACCCCTCTTGTAAGGAAAGAGAAAGTAATGAACGAATAACTTTTTGGTTAATGAATCTGCCAGACCAAAAGCCCTAGGGGAGGCCGATGTAAAGTGTCAAAGTGGTCATATGAGGGTCAAGCCAAACCCCTTGTACAGTCGAAGGTCTTTGACACGTTGTGAATGTGTGCACAAGGCTAAAGGAATTGGGAAGGTGGTATTTGCGCAGAAGAGGGGAACTTTGTGTGTTTTTCTGAAACCTGCACCCGTCACCGAGAAAACCGAGTAACCCAGTGAGATGTGATCGCCCGTCAGAAGTCTCTGTATAAATTGGCGAGTGTTTTGGGAAACCGTAAAGGAAAAGTAAACTGCACAATTGTTTAAAAAGAAATTAAGATCCTCAAATATTACAAGGTGATGATATTTAGATTTACTGGCAAATGTGAACCAGACTGATGGATGCCTACGAATTGGGGTGGACAGAGATACACCCGTGAACATTGTGTCGACAAGCGTGAACCTGACTGAGGGATGTCCACAGTAAATGTTTTGTCTGAGCCCGATTTAGGAAAGCTATTGTGAGAGAGGGATCGGATCCCAGCTCAGGGGGATCCAGGGGAGAAGAGTAATCGACCACCGTGAAGTTTAACCGAAGGAACCTTTTGTTTGTTGTGTACCATCAGGCCCTCTGAAGCAAAAGACTTTGCATGAAAGAGACTTCGGCACAGAAGGCCCTGCTATTGGAAAAGGAACTGTAAACTTGTGCCGGAGAAGCCCAGGAGTGTGCTGTGCTCAAGAGTCCCACCTTGTCCCGTGCTAAAAACTTGGGGACGGGATACGCTGGCCATAACATCCTGACTTATCATTTTGTGAACACTTCTTTATTTTCTTGTGAACATTAACCCACACTTTTGTAGTATAGGGTTAAGGATTGGCAACAGATTGTTTTGTATAGGCCCTTTTTATTTGACTGGACTCCATTAGGATGTTATTATTATTTGATGGTCGTAACTTGCTCCCGTTTTAGAGTTAGATTTAGATTAGGTGTTTATCTCACCCATTTGTACAGTTTAATAAACACCCTTGAACTGTGATCACTTGTGTCCGTCTTACTTTGATACCATGCGTTCCTTACAGAAATTACTAGAAGGAACATAGATGAATAGAAGACAAAATAGAATAAGCTGGAGTTATGCTATGTTATGTGACATTTTTGAAGTGCCTACTGCCAATGGTATGGCCTCGAAGTGCTGTGGAGGATGAACGCCCTTCGGAAAGCTCTAATTCGAACAGACTTGTGAATGAAAGGAGCAGTACAATGCGTACATTTATTGCCAAATAGGTAATGAGCAGAGAACGACTAGGTTTAAAAAAAAATCTTTTAAAGCCATGCAGTGCATGCAGCAAAGGCATAAAGAACAGTGCTGTGTCAGTGGCTATGTGACAGCTGGACCAAATTTATCGTGGGACTTAGCTACATTCTATGGGTTGCAGCACGAGAGAGGGTGAGGGTGATTAAGAAGCCTGTCAATCCCCAAGGCAAATGTCTACAGGTGTGTGCTCTGCTGTATGTTATAAGCAGGGCACCTGCCTCGATGGCGAACATTCAGTCGACTTTCAATCACTTGCACAAGTGTAAGATAAGACACAGATACCACCAGCGTACATCTTCTTGTCTGTACCATCTTATTTGTTTAACTTGCCTTCAAGCATGTTGGTGCTAATGCATAGTCACTTATGGACATTGAGCTCGTTGCCCATGCCATTGCCAGTCTCCTGGTGTACCTGGTCCTCTAAAGAGAAACCACACGCTAAGCCCCTTCAATCATTCACCTGCCCGAGTCCCTTGGGTGTCTGATTCCACATATGGGAGAGTCCGGACTGTCTAGTCCATATTGCTTGGCGAGGTAGGGGAACCTGATGCAGAGGCGGCGTACCTACAGGAGTATACTAGGGAGTGACGGGTCACGGAATGCTTAGAAGTCTGGAGTGTCCAAAAGAGAATCTTATGTTGGAGAGAGCCTATTTTATAAAATACCTGAACCTTTCCAAGCTTTTCCAAATATTGAGTGACGCTAGGAGAATAGACGAATGCCAACTCTGCAAGAAGATTGTCTCGAAGTCGGCAGGAAGATTGTCTTGGCTCTGCAGCCTCAGCTGGCCAGTACGAGAGGAGTGCTGCGTGCTACACTGCTCCAGTACTGAGTGCCTCTTGGCGGGGAGAGATGCTGGGTGCTTTGCGTGCATTGAGCAATTCAGGCTGGACTTAGAGGAGCCGGCATCTATCGGTCTGGAGGTGAGCTCTTGGCGTGGAAGTCCCGAACTGGGCTGCAAGGCAGCAAATGCAAACCGCACCCTGCCGTGGTGGCCTGATGTGGGGCAGTTTCTCCTGGTCCCTGAAAAAATTTTGATGCTCATGTGTGTGCTGGCTTTATTTTGCTAATTAAGTGGCCTTCTGTGGTCCCCAGTGTAACTCGGAAAAAGAGAAGACTCTGCAAGACTGGTGTCCTGTCCACAAAACACAAGTAAGCTCTGTGTTGCTTCCCTTTGACGCACCCCACCCCGCTCAGTGACTGCAATGTATGCTCAAAACATTCCAGTCAAACTGTACACGAGCAAATGCTCGAAATGGGCCAACTTCTTCTTCACTCCCCTCCCTGACACCTTTGCCCCTCTCTCCATTCTCACCTTCCCTCTAATACCCTCACCCTGTTCTCCTTATCTTTATCTTTTCCCGTCTCTCCTGTGATCTCCTCTCTTTTGTTGCTCACTTCACTCATTACTCTCCTTCTCTTTCCTTCCCTACCCCACTCCTCTCCTCTCCTTTCTTACATGCAAATTGTTCTAAATGCAGGTTTTATGGTTTGATTCATGGAAGGGCTGCATGAGGTGCCCCCACCATTCATTTTGGGTGGGGGGGGAAGAGGGCCACCACAGAACGTGGCACAGGCCCCCCAATGGATGGGGCAGTAGGTTTTGGACACCCTGGAGGCAGATTGGCACACTAATGTGCCCATCTGCGCCAAGGGAAGTTGGGTAAACAAAGAAAAACATTGAAAATGGTAGACAGTATTTTAGGGGGTCTTTGGGGCACCCTAAACCGGCTAGGAATATTGTAATGCAAAGGGCATTGCCCTCCCCACCCAAAATGGAGTGGGGGGCCATCTCATGCATGGGGGGCTGTGATTGAAAAGTATTAGTGTAGATTTGTTTTTGCTGGGGTGACCGTAGGTAACACATTTTTTTGTTTTGTTTACAGCTTTTTCTACACGAACAGCTGCAACTTTATGCGAGTACTGTTTTTTATTATTCTACGGTTAGGGCCCACTGTTAGTTTAGTGGGTGAGACTGGGGCTGAATTATTGGTAGCGTGGGTGGGAATGGGCCGTCTGGGGAGATATTTTGGTGGGCTGGGGCACTATTACAGAGGCAGGCCACAACTTGCCCCCCATGCCAGCAGAACATTGGTGTTTCCCTGGGAATGGATGTCTCCCATGTGGGTTGACTGCCTGCAAGCCCAGGCTGCACCTCTGGCTGTGCTACGTTACAGATGTCACGTCCGGGGAGGAATGGGGATCCTGCCCGGGCCCCATGGAGCTGCCGCTGTTCTTAGGGGACGGTACACCCACATGGTAAATGGATGTCCAAGGCCGGGGACATCACCTACAACCGTCCTGGAGTTGTGGCTGGGATGCATTACAGCTTTTCCCTTCGAGGAGGTATTGGCACACTGCCGGGACTCCCTGGTGGGGAAAAGCTGTAACACAGGCCAGCAAGAACTCCAGGATGGTTGGAGGTGATGTCCCTGGCTTTGGACATCAGTTTACCATGTGGGTGTACCGTCCCCAAGCACAGCGGCAGATCTAGAGAGCCCCGGCAGGGGCCACTTCCCTCCCCCAAGGGAAATTATGTATCGCAGCCCAGCCCGCGCTCCACGATGGCTGGGGCTGATGTCCCTGGCCTTGGGCGGCTGTCTCCCATGTGGTTTCACTGAGCCGAAGCTCAGCAACAGTTTCAGGGAGCTCCGGCAGGGTCCCCAACCTTTCCCAGAGGGGGAAGCAGGCCAACCAAAGCTCCAGGGTTTTAGGGGGTGATATTCCTGGCCTTGGGCAGGTGACTACCATTTGGGTTGAACGTCTACATGCCCAGCGTTGGTTCCAGGGAGGGCCGGGACTCACCCCTGGGTCTCCCTCTTCTGGGTGCAGACCCCTCAAAAGTCGTGTTCAACAACCTAACAAAACAGTTCCTTTCTCAGTGAACCTTTGGGTGGTGACTCTCCACTGCTGGATCTCCCGCGGCCGGGCTCGCACCCCAAATGACAAGGGGTACAGTTCACCTCCACTTGTCTTGCAATGCTTATCGCTTTCACAAATCATAAACAATTCTTTGGGCTTTGCCCTTGGTTGTCAGCTTTGCTCTGCCAGGTTCACTCTCGCCGACTTTTGTAACACATTGTTCATGTACACACCGCTTAGTCAGGTACACTTTGTTCCGCACTATTCTGGATTGTCGGCTTCCCTCTGCCGGGCTCACTCTTGCCAGCCTTTACCAACAATTCCTCATGGAACATTTAGACTCCGCTCCTTTTCATTAGCATCCCTTGGCCAGGTTCACTCTTGCTAATCTCCACGAAACACAGTTTATGTGCTAATTTTCACCTTTCGGGATTCACTTCCCTTAAATTTCACATTCATCTGTCGATCAAAGACTTTCAATGGTACAGAGGATTTTTATAAGACCGCGTTGACCTTTCTCCGCCTTCCCAAGGCCTTCTTGTTACTGTAGTCTTTACCGTTGGGTAATCGTCTAGAGATTCTTGAGTGAGCACCCACATCGTGCCGGACTCCTCTACTGCTGGTTTTCCCCCCTTCAAAATATTTAACAATTCTTTGTTTGTTCAAAGCTCAAATAGCCACTTTCGTTGAACACAGTTCTGTTTCTTATCGGTTCTTCCCTCTACTCACCGGCTGTGATGAGTCGCTCAGCTTTTTCTCCTTGAAGTCAAGGTTGGTGCCACTGAGACAACCGTCTCTTCCCCAGCGGAGGAGGGTCTTGGGTACCATAGAAATCTGTAGCAACACACGTTGGCTTTTGTTTGCTGACTTATTTTTCGTTCTGCGAAGGCTTCAAAGGCTTTGGTTGGAATGGGCCAGGTCGATTCTCCCCTTGTCTCCCTCTCGGCCTGCGCCGTCTTTCTCCTCCTCTTGAACTGCCATGCTGAGTTAGCTCTTACGTCATGCCCTCTGCCTTGCTTGGTGTGCTCTCTTGCTCTACCTTTTATCCCTGTGGGGAAAGTAAAGGTCCGTCAGGTGTGTGTGATTCAGGTTAATTGCCTGACTCTGCCTGGCCCTTGGGTTGGGAAATTTCAGGTGAACAGTTTTAACATTAGTCCGTTTACTGTCATATTGTAAGAACGTTTTCATGTCCGAAATGGGGCAAAGGTTCCATAGGGAATTACAACCTTTAAATCAGGGGGTTTGTGAGACAAACAGGATTTTTATCAAATAAACAAGAGGGTTTGTGGGGACTGTAGTTGTTGGTCACATTTGACTGGGAGTTCGGAAAGTGATAATCAGAGGGATGGGATTGGTAGGGATTATGAAGCAAACACGGATTGTCAAAATCGTCGACCGAAAATTGGGATTGTGAGAAAGGTAATGTTTTGACAATGTAGATTGGGTGTTCGGAAAGGAATTAGAAGAGGGACGTGAAGTAGAATGATTGGGAATATCTGAGTAGAAGACAGGTTAGCAGGGATTCTGGGAGTTGTGTTTTTTTTTTTTTTTTAAACTTTGTTTTATTGGCATTTTCATAATATAACAAAAGGCGCAAAACATTTTCACAAATTGTGCAAGTAACAGGCCCAAAAAATCCCCCTCCCCCTCACCCACCCCTAACGCACCCACCCCCCACAAAAAAAAAAAAAAAAAACTTAGTCCCCATAGAAACATTTTGCTGGGGAGCCGCTATGAAAGCTCTGAAAGTCTGGAGCTCCAGGAAGAGCGAGAGCGTTGACTACTTGAATGGCTGATGAACTACCATCGTCCCCCGGGCCGTGGGCCCTGTCCACTCCTTGTCCCCCCCTGAGGATCAATGCACATCCCAGCCCCATGTCTGCTGTACCCCGTACCAGTTTGCTTGGAAAGAGCCCAAGTCATTGTTCATCATTGCCGTCAGTTTATCCATCAGGAACATGTTTTTTACCTTTTTTAGCCAGTCCTCCCTCGAAGGGGTCTCCAGGCTCTTCCATTTCTGGGCCAGTGCAACCCTTCCCGCCCTCAACATTGTCTCCCACATTCTAGGGTATCGGGGTATGTCCGTGTCCTCCGGGGGGAGGCCCAGCAGCATTGTCAGGGGGCTCTGGGGGAGAAGCTCTTCAGAAACTTCGGCGATCCAGCCCCTCACCTTCTCCCAGTATGCCTGAGCTTTCGGGCAGTGCCACCACATGTGCCCTCTTGTGCCAACCTGGTCACATCCCCTTGGGCATGCGGGGGACACTCCCGTGTACATTTTAGCCAACTTCACTGGTTCTCTGTGCCACCCCTGTAGGATCTTGAAGTTGTGTTCCATGTCCGCCGTGAATAAGTTCCCATGGAAGGCTATTTTAAATATTCTCGACCAGGCGTCCTCCGAGATCTCATCCCCCGCTAAGTCATTCCAGAACGTGCGGAACCCCCCCTTCTCTCCCCTAGGTTAACCATGTTCAGTAGCTTGTACATCCCTGATACCGCACCCTTCCTGGAGGTTGCCGAGTCCAGGAGTTTCTCGAAGGGGGTCAGCTGTCTTTTCAGGTTCTGGCCCCAGGGCTGGTCACATAAGATTCCCTTCAGGCGGATGTATTCAAATATGGAGAGGGACCCATGACCGAGGGCGTCCCTCAGTTCCTCATATGGCCGGAATTCTCCTTCCCTAAACATCTGCCCCGCCCACTCCATTCCCAGGTCGGACCACGCCTGGGCGTTGCAGAACCCCCTGCTGCCCAGTTTGAGGGGGTGACCCCAGAGGGAGGACATCGGTGACGGCCACGATGTTAGGTGTGCCGTCTGGGGGCTTTCCCTCCAGATGACTCCCAGGGTTGGGTGGGATTTGAGTCTGTTCGGAATAAACTTGCTAGGGGCCCACAGGAGGTCTCGAATCTTTAGTAGGTGAGCGTCCATGTCCTCCAGATATCACCAGTAAGTGCCCATCCCCTCTTTCATGTGTTCTAGGAGGACGCGCAGCTGGGCGGCCCTGAAACAGAGTTG
The DNA here is from genome assembly GCF_040938575.1 of Ambystoma mexicanum. Classification (NCBI taxonomy): domain Eukaryota; kingdom Metazoa; phylum Chordata; class Amphibia; order Caudata; family Ambystomatidae; genus Ambystoma; species Ambystoma mexicanum. Next base: position 1,268,881,155 of record NC_090932.1, read on the forward strand.
AAAGTCTGGCAACCCAAACCCTCCCTCCTCCCTCGGTAAGGTCAAGAACCTATTGGCAGTTCTCGGGGTCTTGCCCTGCCATATGAACTCCCGCACTGCATTCTGAAGGGCTCTGAAGGTCCGGTCAGGGACTACAGATGGGAGGGCGGTGAAAAGATATAGTAGTCGCGGGAGAATGTTCATTTTCACAGCCGTCATGCGGCCGTACCAAGACAGGATCATTGACCTCCACCTCCTTAAATCTGCAGTGATTCCTGACACAACGGGGTCGTAGTTAGCAGGGGCTAGATTGGTTAGGTCCCGGGTGAGGAGGACTCCCAGGAATCGAATGGAGGCCTTCCCCACCGTTATTCCTTCCAGGCTGGCAAGAGCGTCCAAGCCGGGTCCCGGGTTCTCATGGGGAGCAGGACTGATTTGGACGCATTGATCCTGAGACCAGAGAAACGCCCGAAGGTAGCCATCAGGGAGAGGAGCGGGGGAGCGAGGATCTCGGGTCTACTAAATAAGCCAGGATATCATCTGCGAACAGGGAGAGCTTAAATTCCACCTCCCCCCTCTTAATCCCCTTAATCTCTGAGTGAGCTCTGACTGCTATGGCTAGGGGTTCCATGGAGAGGACATAGATTAGAGGGGAGAGTGGGCATCCCTGTCTTGTCCCCCGGGACAGGGGGAAGGGCTCTGACAACCTGCCATTGACTTGGACCCTGGCCCTAGGGGCCCTGTATAAAGCCGCCACCCAATCCCTGATGTGTGGACCAAAGCCCATTTTCTGGAGGGTAAGTTCCATGAATCTCCACTCCACCCTGTCGAACGCCTTTCCCGAATCTAGGGACAGGACGCTCGCGTCCAAATCTGACCTCTGGGCATAGTGCAACAGGTCTATAGTCTTCCGGATGTTGTCTGAGCCCTGTCTCCCCCCAATAAATCCCACCTGGTCGCCGTGGACCAGCTTCGGCAAGACCCCCTCCAACCGTCCCCCAAGCACCTTGGCCAGAATCTTCACATCAACATTCAACAGGGAGATGGGTCGGTAGGAGGAGCATTCCCTAGGGTCCCTGCCGTCCTTGGGGAGCACCACAATAATTGCCTCCATCATGGAGTCCGGAAGGGACCCCCCCTCCAGCACCGCGTTGAACACTTTTACCAAGTGGGGGGAAAGGGTCGAGCGGAACCTTTTGTAAAAGTAAACCGAGTAACCGTCCTTGCCCGGGGAAGTGCCCACCTTCATCCCTCCAATCGCGCACTCTACCTCGTCCTCGGTCACAGGGCCCTCCAACCCCTCCGCCATCTCCCTGGTCAGGGCCGGGATCTGGTTTTAATTCAGGAACCCCACCAACTCTGCCTCCTCCCCATTATACTCGGACGAATATAGTTTCTCATAATATCGGCGGAAGGCTTCGCCAATGTGGGGCGTATCGTAGCCTACCTTTCCCACCTCGTTCTTAACCTCTTTCACTAATCGGCTTCTCTGCACCTCCCTCAGTTTCCAAGCCAGAATCCTATCCGCCCTATCCCCTTTTTCATAGTACTTTTGTTTGACCAGTTGGAGACTCCTCTCCGTCTTGTGGAGAAGGAGATCCTTCAATTGGAGTCTATAGTCATCCAGTGCAGTCACCTGATCGCGGTCTAGGGGAACCGTGGGGGGGCCCCCCAGGTTGGAGTAGGGCGATTTTCTCCCTGAGGTACCTTTCCTGGCCCTCCCTTTGCCTTTTTTTCTGGGCTCCCATTTTGATCAGGGTTCCCCGTAAGGTCGCCTTAAAGGCGTCCCAGAGGGTATGTGAACCCACCTCCCCGTTGTCATTAAGTTCAAAGAATTCCGTGATGGCCTCGAGGACCTCCTGGGCTAGGACCTCGTCCTTTAACAGGGAGTCGTTGCACTTCCATCTTCCTCTGCGTTCGTATAGACCTCCACTTGCTATAGTGACTCGGACCAAGTCGTGGTCAGACCAGGGGACGGGGTCTACCCTGTGGCCCGAGGCAAATGGGTGTAGGGTCTCGTCCACCAGGATGTAGTCTATCCTGGAGAACGACATGTGGATGGCTGAGTAATATGTAAAAGAAGGGGAGTCTGTTCTGGGGACGGGGATCATATCCAACAGGCCCAGTTCTAGGTTGAATTTTTGGAAGGTGCATGCCATGATCTCGTCCGCAGCCCTGGAGGACTGCGGGCCTGCACGTTTCCTGTCCAGGATGGGGTCCAGAACCATGTTGAAGTCCCCCCCCACCACCACCGTGCCATGGATGAAGTACTTGAGTTTGTCCCCCACCTCCTCCCAGAATTGGGCTTGGCCTTCGTTTGGGGCATAGATGGCAGCTAGGGTCAGTGGGGCCCCCTGCAGGGACCCCCGCACCAGCAGGTAACGGCCCCCAGGGTCTTTCAGCGTGGCTTCATTCTCGAAGCCCACATGTTTTGCTACTAGGATGGCGACCCCTCTCTTTTTGCACTTGTGGGATGCACTGTGAACCTCTCCAATTCCCCCTCCCCGCATTTTGGGCTCCTTCCCCCGTGGCCAGTGAGTCTCTTGAACGAAGAGAAAATTCAGGTGTGCCCTTCTAAATTCCCTACAGAGCAGGGACCTCTTGTGGGGGTATTTAAGCCACGGACATTAAGTGAGCCCACCCCCAGGGCGGGCAGCCCGTCAGCCATGGTCACTATGTTCCTCTCTCTCGGTCAACTCCTTCTCTGCGCTCCTCCCCGTATGCTCCGTTGTATCAACTCTGTATTCCCCTTTTCCCCCCCGCCCCCTACCCCCGGGTGGGCCTAAGACAAAACCCCAACTGCCCCCCTTCCCCGAAACGTAACTGAACTTCCCCAACTCCCGTGGTCCCCCCCCCCAACCCCTGCCCCAGCGTCCAGCCAAGTAGTTCTGCCATCGCTGGCTTTTGGCCGAACCACCAGCCTGCCCACCTCGGCCAGGCAATCTGCATTAGAAGCTCATCTCCTTGAGCCCCCTAAGATCCCCCGCGTCTGTGACCCCTCTGCGAACCCCACCTACTTGCAGGTCGTAGGGACGTTGATAGTAGTGAATCCTCTGAGTCTGCGTCCCTCCGACCAGGGCACACCAGGGTGCCCCCGTGCTCAGCCCTCGGAGTCGTTACGTTCACCGTCCTTTGATGTTGAGGGGGTGTTCATTTTCCTGAATTTCCTCGCGCCGGTGCGCTTTCTCCTCTCGCCGGACGGACCAGGGCCACCGGGTCTCCCGTGCTCCGGCCCCGATGGGCCCCTCCGGGGGTTCGTGTCCACTGTATATTCTTGTATGGCTCCCCTTATGTCCTCTTCCGTGATCAGGGTCGATCTTTGGCCCATGTATTCGAAAGTCAGGGAAAAGGGGTAGCCCCATCTGTAGCGCATTCCCTTTTCCTTAAGCACCTGTGTGAGAGGGCGGCACATCCTACGCCTGGCCAGCGTGTAGGCGGAGAGATCTTGGTATATGGAGACTTGGGCGTTGCTGTAGGTGATTTCACTAGCCTTTCTGGCCTCCTCCAACACCTTCGTCTTCTCCGAGTAGTAGTGGAACCGGACCAGAATCGAGCAGGGGGCCCTGGCCCTGCCCCCCGCCCTGTGCACCCTGTCAAAAGTTAGCTCGGTTGTCATTTCCTCCGCGATCAAGAGAGTGATGATGTCTCGTACTGCTCGGGTGACGTCCCTCTCCGTTTCCCCCTCCATTTCGGGCACCTCAAAGATTCTGAGGTTGTTCCTCCTCTCCCTGTTTTCGAAATCATCCATCTGCCGGGCCCTTTCCTCGTCCCTCTTCTCCAGGGCCTCCAGCCTCATGCTATATTGTATGTCTTGGACTGCTGTGGAGGATTGGTTGGATTCGACCTGTAGCAGCCTGTCCTCAATCTTATCCACCCTCTGGTCCATTTTTTCAAATTTCTGGGCAATGTCGGAGCGCATGTCCCTAATTTCCTGTAGGATCGAGGCAAAGCCCCTTTCCATTGCCGCCGAAGAGGGGGTGGCGTCCCCAGATTGGGCCATGGTCCCTTCGCGGGTTAAGCCTTTGTAACCTCTTACAACCTCCTGGAAGCGGTATCTCTGCAAGGCTTCCCTCCAGCTCATGTGGTTGTTTCCTGTGTCCTGTCATCTGGATCCCCGCGGCCCCGGCGGGGGGCGGGGCGTCCCCTGCTGGCCAGTCCTTCCTTACTTGGGTTGTGCACTCCACGGATGTCCCGAATGGGGTGACACAGTCCGGGGGGGCGGGCACACGCCCCACCTGTTCCCAGGCAGGGGCCTCACACCCTTTTCAAGCGCCTCGTGGTCTTCTGGGGCCTCCTCCGGTCTCCTTGAGGGGGGGGAATGGTGGTTCAAGGGGGCCCGACCTTCCAGTCCAAGGGGGGAAAGGACGTTGTGGCTCGCGCTATGAGTCCTGGGGGGGCACTCCTGGGCGGGCACACGCCCCACCAGCTGCTGGCGGGGGCCTCGCACCCTGGTCACCCCCGCTTCAGGCCGTGCTGTCTCTGGGGGGGGGGTCTGGGGCCCCCGGTCCACAGTCCACACCTTTGGTCTTCCTGCTCCTGGGGTACCACCCCGCTCGGGCCGCTCACCTGTGGGGGGGCGAGTCCCCGGCCTACCGGGGCTCCCCCTGCTCTGCTGCACTGGGCTTGAGCGCCCGTGATGATGACTCCCGGGGGGGGGGCGGGGACCGCCCCACTCCTTTCTCTCACTCCCGGGGGGGGAGGACTCCGAGTCCACGGGGGCACCGCTCCAGGCCCCCGGATGCCGCCTCCTCCGCTGCCCTGGACTCCGGCGGGCCGTGAACGCCTGCGATGCTGTCCCCGGGGGGTGGGGGGGACCGCCCCGCTCCTTCTCCTCATTCCCGGGGGGGGGGGGGGCGGACGCCGATTCCCCAGGGGCGCCGCTCCAGGCCCCCGGATGCCGCCTCCTCGCCGCGCAGGCAGCCCCGGCGCTCTGTACTCTGGTTCGGGCTGCGGGGGGGAGGGGTGGAGAGGGCCGACCCGCGGCCGCGTCCCCGAAGTCCCGGAGACCCGGACCCCGGCCGGGTCGCTCCCCGCACTCCGAGGGGGGGGGGCTGTTGATAGGGGGAGTGAGGGCTAGTCGGGCTGGGGTGCCGCGTGCGCCCGGGGAGAGACCGCCTCACTCGCGGTCCCGAGGCCGCTCCAGTCCTGCTGCGTCACCCGCCCAGGCGCCGCGGGTTGCGAACTCCGGCTCCCCGGGGAGCTCGAGCTCCGCTCTTTCGCTCGTCGGGGGGCTGGGGGGGGCACCGAGTCGGTCTCCCAAGTTGTACTTGCAGGGGGTCTCGGGGGGGGCTCAATCCCCTCGGATTCCCGGGCTTCGGCGGGAGCTGTGCACTCAGGCAGCCATTGCCTGTGCGCCCCCTGGTGGCCGCCGAGTTGTGGTTTTTAATGCGTTTACCAAATGTGAATGGGTTGTTGGCTTTACCTTTGGGTAAGGAAGATTCACCGGGTCGAAGGGATGACGACCGGGAATAGCTTATAAAAGCTTCAGGGACTTCGTTTCCCCTTACCATCCTCCCCGTGATGGTTTTGCGTCTCACCTTGAGTATTTCCCCGAGCATACCCCGGGCTCCCCTACCTAGGTGATCCTCCCCCACTGGTCTACCCCCTAGGAACTGGATCCAACAACGATGGCTGTGTCCTGACGACCTGAATAATGGATTCCTGGGGTCTCCTTGGGAGAATACCCTCTAGTTTCTCAGAGACGGTCCTAGAGATTCAGCAAGAAGGAAGACTGGGAATTCAAGAGTCCCAGTCGGACTCCACACTTGCAGAGTTTGGGACAAGCCTTGCTGCCCCAAGGCTAGCGTTCTCCCCCTCTTTCTCTAATGATGAAGAGATGGAGGACTCTGAAGACTCAATCACATCTTATGAAACAATGCCAATGTCAAGATCCAAGTCCAGGCAGCCTCCCACTTCTATTGACATCAGTACAGTTTCGAACAATACAGCACAAACCGCACTACTTTCCCTAAATCAAGTGACCACCACCTTTTCTTTCCTTTATGAGGATATTAAAATTGAGGTCAGGATGCACACCTTAACATTGACCTCTATTCAAAACAAGTTGGACACTTTGATTAAAGAATTGGATCAAAAGGAATGTATATATAACTGCTCACAAGGGTGGGGGAAACTGACTTGACAAAGGCCATATTGATGCTGCAAAACGCTGCCCACCATTTGCAGCCAATGATGCCTATTGTTCTCACTATAGAGGTTGGAGGTCAAGGAACTAGATCTGAATCCAACTTGACAACAACGGACTTTAATGGGGATCCTGAAACAACTAGTGCCCCCACATTGTCCAAAACAACTGGGAAAAAAGCCCCATGTAAAACAAAAAACTGAAAATTCTACAAAAATAAAAAATCAAAGAACATGACAAGAAAAGTTACATCTGGTCTATCCTCACAAAATGTTTTTAAAAATCTCACTATCCCGGAAATGCTGGCAAAGAATTAGATGTCTACAACAAAGGGGCCCCTGGAGGGTCTTACCTTCAAACACACTGTGATCATTGATAACTTCTATGAGGAGGAAGAGGTTTTTCAAGTTGCTTCCAAGGACATAGTTGTCGAAGAAGAAACCAATATTGGAACAGTCAGAATAACCATATGCTACAATCCACAACGTGCAGTTATCAAAGCCACCTGAATGTATCATGCAATCAAAGTCTCATAATGCTTACACGCAATACGCAACACCTAAAATGACCACAGAGGTAATGAAAGGCGTCTCACGTGCAATTACACCTAATGTAGCTTTAAGAGGAAAAATGTCTAAAACCACAGGGGAGCAAATGGTCCATCAACTTAGGTTTGCTACCACCGATGGTTATAAGTATCCTTGGAGACCGTAGAAATAAGGCCTTCATCCCAATCTGCCCAGTCCAGCAGTTACCCATGGGTAACTATGGCAGTGATGGAGGCAATGTATGTATTATTCCAACATCCCTACTCCATGACACTTTGCCCACTACCCCAAGTGGAACATCCAGTGGTAAGCACACTTCTACCAACATTGGATCGAGCAATTTGAGCTTGGTTAGGACTGTTTATCAATCAACTGGTTTGGATTCAGGACAATTAGTAGATTTAACACACCAAACCAACACTTTGCCCATTATAAACAATTCTGCAAGCAGGCTGGGCGATTGGCACGCAAGTCCAAGTACTTTTTGCATGGGTTCAGGGAACACCCAAATTAGGATGACATCGAACCTCTCCCATATTGAACTACCTGGAAACCTGCATATGCATTCAATAGATAAGGATGCCTTTGACTATCTGTATGAAAAACTAAGCCCTGAGGGAACAAAATCACGGGTACACTCCCATTATGAAGTCCCCAGCAAGATAAGATCTATATAAAGAGGAGCAAAGGGCCCAGATCATGAAGTGATTTCTTGGGGTAACAAAGACAAAGTAGGCCGTAGATTGTTCCAGACCACGTTAGCCCCTGATACTGATAATTACTCGCATCAGAAAACAAGTCATAGTGGAAACAAATTTCCGGAACACACTAATCATTATGGGGAATATAAATCTTACTCCACAGTAAGGGGTCCTATGGAACTGGAGTCTAAATACACCCCCAGGAGGGGGTTTGACGACATAAAATCTAGTAACCATGGGAAATCTCTGAAAATCTATTGTGAGAAGAATTTCACATTGGAATATCCCTAATTTTAACATCCGGATTGAATGTACTTTTTCCAGAATGGGTAGAACCCTGCTTTTTAAAAGATCTGGGGTGCTCACACTGTTCTCAGAGATAATTTATCTCAATGCAATCTCAACAAAGGACATTACTAGGGTTTCTTTCGCAGAACTTGGGAGAACGGACAGGTTGATAATTTCCTTTAAATCTAGGGCACACTCGTTGAAATTTTCTGCGGCATGCAGGCTTAACTGTGACACAATACAAAGCTCCAGTCTGATTTTGTAATGATTTGAGTAAGATCAAACAAACGCAAATACTTAAGAAGAGGGAAGTACACATCCCACGTGCAGGTTCACAACGACCTAAACCAACTAATAGACCTGATACACATGAAGCAAATGATCCCTCAGGTACTGATTGGTCATGGTTAGCTGGTACGCTTAATAAACCAAGCATCACCAGGGAGGACAATCTCTAGCTATAGATACACTGACATTTCTGTCTTGGAATTCTAGAGGGCACACCCAATTGTTTAACAATTTGCAATTGATGTCAATGTGGCGAGCTTATGACATAGTGTCCCTTCAAGAAACTTGGCTTGTCAAAAAACCTGCATGGGATGGGTACAGTGTGTGTTGTCAGCCAGCCCAAAACATCATTTTGGTAGACCCCTGGGAGGCCTCATTGTACTGCTAAAACAAGAAATGGTTTTAATGTTAGAGAAGGCCTATTGATTGCAGAGTTTTCTTGCTGGGTTGGCCGCATTGAACAAATCTTATTGCTCTTTAACGTATATTGGCATGCAGGAGTTTCTAACTTGGATATCTCTTTGAATGATGTGTCTGACTATGTATCAGTGTGGAGGGGAAGCCACATAGCCAGTTCCATAAATGTCCAGGGAGATTTTAATTCAGACTGCTCAAATATGGGAAATCTAGTTGTTCAGTCAAATTCTAACAACACAGATATTCCTAGTGGACACGGTAACAAATAAATGAATATCTCTATTGGGGTAAAATGGATAAAAGCACTTGGGAACATCGGACTCAGCAAATAGAGTGGATCAGTCCACAGTGATCTGGAGGGTGGGGTATAACCTGACATAATGTGTTTTCCTTCTCTACTCTAGATTACATCTTTGTGGATAGGGCTCTATTTACTAAATGGGATTCTTTAAATAATAATAAAGAATACCTGGAGTGACCATTACATGCTGGAAAGTATATTTAAAATCTAACCCCAGCGTTGTAAGGAGTTTTATTCTCCACATTTAGAGCTGAACTCAGGATCCAATAGATCACATGGAGGAAGAGGAATTTAGAAGACGCAAACAGTGGGATGGCAACATTTGAGTGGAAGTTAAACACATTTACTTATGACAAGTTTGACTTAATGTTTGAGGAGGTAATTACCCAAACAGTTAAAGGGAAGAAACTGTGAGGCCCTTCTGGGGGAACGCACAGAGAAATCAGAAGTATGATCAAGAACTTGCTGACTGGAAGAGACTGATGAGATTAACTGTCAGGCAGATTAAAAACACTTTCCTTGAAAGCATTGAACAAAATGCAAACATTTGTAAAATGAAAACACAGTATAAGAACTGGGTAAAAATAAATAAATAAATAAATAAAAAAGGAAAATCACAAAGCATAATTATTACAGTCTGACTCCGAAGAAATGCTGCATTGTTTGGGGGCAACCAATGTGAAACCCTTCTGGTCACTGGCCAATGCATTAAGAAAGGGTCAAAAAGAACAAAGAATAAATGCCGTTTGAGTCACAATGGACTTCACATATACTTAATCTTTAATCGAGTGGCTCAGAAAAGAGTTTTATAAGGAGTCTACTGGACTCAAAATATAGGTGGAAAGCCCTACTAAATTTTGAAACAGAAGATATTTACCAGTGTCTCATGACAGCAAGTAGCTCTCGAACTCCTGGTCCTAACTGTTTGACAAACAGTTAATTTAAGGGGAACCCTAAAATGTGGGCAGTTATCTTGAAGCTTCTTTTTGACTCAATTTAGCAAACAGCTCATTTACCTATTACATGGCGTACATCAGCCATAATCGCAATATTCAAGAAGGGGTTAAGATTGGATCCTTAAAACTACCGCCCCATCACCATACGCGACACAGATAGTAAAGTGTTTGCGTCCATGGTGTTAAAGCATTTTGAGGTAGGGGTGATGGGGTCGGGTAGACTTAATAAGAATCAGACAGGATTCCGAAGATTTCATGGTACAACCTTGAATGTGTTTATTTTTGACTGCCTTCAAGGGTCAGTATATTCAGGAACGTATGAACGTATTCACCTTGCAGCAATCGATCCAACATCAGCATTCGACTGGGTCAGCTGTAATAGACTATGGCAAAAACTACATGTGTGGGGTATTCCAGATGAACTACTGGATGTACTTATCTGGTTGAATTTGGAGACAAATGTACAAGTCCGCTTGAATCAAAAAGGAGCACTCTCCCAGAAAAGGAATACAGCATACGATCTAAGACAGGGTTGCATTTTTGCAACCGGTCTCTTCAATTTATGTGTGTCAGACATTGGTGAGAGCCTTGAAGTAGCATCTTTTGCATCCCCAAAAGTTGGCGGACTTGCTATCAATTGGCTCGTTTACGCAGATGATTTTATTTTGGCCGACTGTTTACAGGGGTAGGCCTTCCGAGGCTTCTTGATACGTTTGCGAGATATGCAGACGAAAATTACTTAAAAATAAACTCCTACAAGTCTAAAACCCTTATATTTATCTGGTGTCCAAATATTATGGACGAGTAATCCCAGGCATAGTCCATACCCATTATCCCTTGTAGGCTAAGTAAATGATGTTGCAATGTTGCCCTCTACTTATAGGGTAATGATAGCAGTGCTAAAGTAGGAGACACTGATCAGCACATTTGTATTTTCTAAATCTTTCTAGGGCAAATTAATATTTGAGTTCTATAATGCGTTAACTTACAAGGGAGCCGATTCAAAGTACTTGTGTGACATATGTACAAAGAAGAGGAAGTATGGAATTTGGTTACACATCCTAGTAGCCTGCCTACTAGTATCCGATATTTGAGCTGGTAGTTTGATTAAAAAGTGTGGGTGATGCTTTTGGTAAGGCACAATGAGTAACAGAAATTCTGGCGCATGAACGTTATTCATGTTAAAACAAATATAAAACAAGTGGATGTAGGTACACGTCTGCTAACCTTTCGCAGAGCCAAGAGAGGTAGAGTCAAGGTTGTCCGGTAGTATCTTAATGTACTCTGGGGCCGAAGTTAGAGTCATAAGGTAAAAGTGTGGTAGAGTCATGGGTGGGGAGGGAAAATATTTGGTTAAAATGTGCACGCATATCTTGGTGAGATTCTTCTGTTCATGGAACCAGTTTTTCATATTAGTTTTTAACCTCTTGTGTTTTATTTTGCTGTTAGGGATTTTAGGTGAATAGTAGTGTAATGCAAATTAGCAGAATATCCAGACTAGTTTCTTATTTTAAGAGAAAGAACATTTCAGGTCATTGCTTTGGATTGCCTTATTAAATCTTTTTGAATAGGTGAGAATTGTCTGTGTGCGCTGCTAAAAATCTTCTGAGTGGCACCGAGAAGGAAGCTGGGCAAGCGCACATGCGCACAGTTTAGAGGGAACATTGCTCACAATATGAAAACATGGAGTGTGAGAACTTTTGGTCCGCTTGTTTGCAAGGGTACCCTATTTTTATTGCAATTGCTGTGGTTAGCTTTTTGAATACATTGGACCTTGCAGGAATCAAATCCGCGGTGTGATGTTAAACATATTTTTAATTACTTTATTTATATGAAATTATATGTCTAATGAAGGAAATGTTTTCTTTTATCTGTGTTTTTATTGCATGTCTTTATATGTATTTTATCTGTCTTGGTTTTGTTACGGTTGAATAAACAAAAAACAAAAAATACCAGAAGAAGAAGGCTCTGTGAGGTTGTAGGACAGTTTGAGGTAAGAGGGCTTAGATTTGCTTATAATCTGCTAGCAGTTGGGCTCTGGAAGGGGTTAGAAAGAGTTATGCTAGGAGAGCCCGATTCCATTCAGTTGCATTCGCTGGCTCTTGTCTGTCGGTCAGGACCAAGGAGAGTAGGTGGGAAGGATTATGGATGGCTTGTGTAGGATGTGTGAGAGGGAGGGAATGGGGCACTTAGAATTTTAGAGTTGAATGGGCACATGAGGGGTGTTTGTCATGCTCGGCAAGTGGCTCAGATTGCGGATGCAAGGGTGCAGGAAGGAAGGCTGATGGATAGGGTTGTGTGGACTGGTTGAAAAAGGGGGCGGGGGTGCTGAGAGTTAGAAGGGTGGATGAGGCTGAGTTTGTCAGAGTGTTGATTGTCGTGTTGGGGAAGTGGCCTAGATTACATATGCAAGGGAGCAGAGGGAAGAGCTGGGTTTTGTTTTCCTGCTTGAAGGTGGAGGTAGTCCTCAATGTGGCAGATGATTACAGGGAGAGAGTTTCAAATTGTGGGTGCTTGTGCTAAGAAGGAGATGCCCCCCATATGGGTTGATTTAGTCACTGGAATTACGAAAAGAAGTGCTGAACCAGATTTGAGGTTTCTGTACATTTTTGCAAGTACATTTTTGCTGCAGGTTTTCAGGTCCTTTATTGTAGAAGGCTCGATGAGTGATGCACATTGCCTTGAAGGAAGCTCCCTGTCCAATCGGAAGCCAGTGGAGAAACCGGAGGGCGGGCGAGATGTGTTCTTTAGGACATAAAGCTAGGAGAGTCTTGCTGCAGTGTGTTGCACTCATTGAATTTTTCTCAGCTGCGAGGCAGGAGCTCCTCAGTATAGTGCGTTGGGATAGTCTAGGCATGAAAGGATGATTGAAACAATATTTATTTATTGGACATTTGTACAGCGACTATACAAAAGTGTTTCCAGGCGCCACACTACAAGAATGGGGCCGGGGGAGGGGACAGAAATCGCAACAACAAAAATGGTTATATTGGCCTTGTGACAATTCTACCGTGCAAACGCATGACAAGGTGGTAAGTGCAGGAGTCGGGTGCCCCAAGTGTGGGGGCGGGCAAGTGCTAGGCGGGCCAAGGTGGCAAGTGCAAGGGGAAGAGGGGGAAGGGAGGACGAGTGCGGTGGACAGGGAGGACTGGCTAGTCTGGGTAAGAGAGCCTGAAGGCAAGTGCTGGCAAGGGATGCTGGAGGTGGATTGGTAGGGGTGGTCTGGCCCCTGTATGACTCAGAAGGGACCAGGCCCCAATCGCAGCGGCAGAGGAAGAGTTAGCACGGGAGGCGGGAGGGGGAGAGGGAAGGAAGAGGATAAAAGGAAAGTCTTGAGAAGTTTCTGGAACTTAAGAAGATCCGGCTTGGGGCTGGCAGGCCGTTCCAGAGGGAGGAACCAGCCGAGGAGAGGGATCTACTTCCCACTCTCTGCTTGGAGAAACGTTGTACCAGCACAGAGTTGGAGCCAGAGGACCGAAGGACTCTGGCCGTGAGGTTTTTAGGGAGGGAATGCTGGATGTAGGGAGGTCCCAGGCCCAAGACAGCAAAGGGTCTTGAACCTGCACCTTGCACCTGCAGCCAGATAAGTCTTGCAGTCCTATTCTGGATTAGTTGAAGGGGGCAAAAGGAGGAAAGAGGCAGATGGAAGAAGAGGCTGTTGCAGTAATCCAGCCTAGAGAGAACCAGGGCTCTGGAGATGTTGAGCTTCTAATGGATTGTGTCCTCCTATGTATTCCTCATCTTTGATATTCGATATCCAGCTCTAGCTGCTTCGGAAAAAAGATTTTGGCAGAGGGCGCTGTGTGTCGATTGCATCGATGACCCTCGAGGGCCTACGTCTGGAGGATGATGTCATCGAAGGCATACATAGCACGCGCAGCACCCATTGGCTTCAGTTCAGTTTTTCCTTGAATGCTATCGCTTTGAGAAATACGGTGCGCTTCTTTACTTCACAACGACTTCAATGCTTCGAGAAATTGAGGATGTCTTCTTCGTTGACACCGACAACCCCGAAGACCAGGTTCAAGAAGTGTCAAGACTGTGGGTCGAAAATGTCATTGAACGATCCACACCGCATATGTTTATAGTGCCTTCGGGGTGGAGCATAACTCCTCAGACTGCTCCAACTGCCAGTCGATGACAGGAAAGGCCTTGAAGGAACGAAAGTGGAAGTTGACAGTAGGTCGAAACCCCAAATCATCTACCCAACCAAAAAACCTTCAACCGTCGAGTGGAGAGGTGCCTCTCCTTGGAGGAAAAAAGTTAAGAGGTTGAGATCGAGGAGTGGCTCCCACAACTCTTCATCATTGAAGAAGTCCGAGAAGAGGCACCGTAAGTCGCCTACTTCAACTTTTTCGTCGGACCCTTCCGCTTAGAGGGGTTCTTGACTCACAAAATAATCCACTTCAGCCGAGTGGGAGGCTTTCAAAACAGATATGCTAAAGATATTTGAAAAACAAAAGCCTCTAAGCCATGCTCGTACCGCGCCTTAAAAAGAAGCCAGGAAGGAAAGGGCTTGATCTAAATCCTGCGCGCCCTCAAGCCAGGGATGAAGGCCTAATCCTCATCGGGAGCCGTAGAGGCCTCGATCCAATGACGTGTCATTGAAGGATCCTTTGAGCCCAAAGCATTAGCATAAGTCGAGGTTGAGGTCATCAACATCATTGACGTCGGCTGCGCCTGCAACGCCATCCAAGCCCTCGACTTCAACGCAGAAGGCATCAACGCCAGCTGCGCCGTCATTGCCAGCTGTGCCATCGACGCTGTGCGCCCCATCAAAACCTATAGCGCCAGTGAAAAATGTTTCAACAGTTCTTCCAGCATCAAACCCATTATTCATTAAACCCTTGATGCCTGAAGAGACTTATGTGCCTTTACCAAGGAAGGACTATTTTAAGTCCCTTACCTCAATATACAAGGAGAATGTGTATCTGATGAGGGACTTTTTGGTTGACACCTTGAGAGATAGTACCATGCGACCTGATGCAGGTTGGGTTAGTAAATTTGGAATGTTTTTAGGTATTTATAGTTTTGATAGTCGAGTATTGCGATCGAACGTCGCATCGGAGTAAGCTACAATGGAGACATAGAGACCCTCCAGTCCGTTTATTCAAACTCGTATTGGTTGGGTGAGCTTACCACTTTCAATGCGCGGACCGTCTGGCGTACGGAGGACATATTTTTATGAGGTGGGATTGAACCCATGACGTACCATTTTTCTCCTGTATTATGCTGCTATCTAAGAAAGTGACTAAGGCCTGGATTTGAAAAAGGCAATGTAAACTTCCTGAAACACGCGTTATCCTTAAAGGCTACATCTTCATAATTTTGAATTCAAGAAACGCAAAAACTTCATCAAGACTTTCTCATCTCTTTATTGTACGGCGCATTGAAAGTGGTAAGCTCACTCAACCAATACGTACAAGGAGAATGTGTCCCCTACCTCCCAACGCCCCCCCCCCCCCATCTCCTTTCAGGTTCCAACTTGGGACCTTAATCTGATATTAACATATTTTATGTGTGCACCCTTTGAACCTTTACATTCATGTCCTTTAAGGTTGTTAACCTTTATAACCATTCGCTTGGTAGCCCGTAGAGTGTGTGAGTGAGTTGCAGGCACTTTCATCTAAGCCACCCTTTACTATCTTCCATAAGAATAGGGTTGTTCTGAGGGTTAAGCCTTCATTCTTACCCAAGATCATTTCTGACTTTCACGTTGGACAGAAAATTGCTTTACCTTCTTTTTATCCCCCACCTCATCCTGGCAAGGAGGAGGCGAGATTACACAGGTTGGACCCTTGCAGAGCTTTGATATATCTAGGCTGTCAACACTTTGCATTGATGTATTGATGATCAGCTTTCATTGGCTAGGTGGGCCACAAACTGCGGTTACGAAACAGACCCTATCCAGGTGGATCATTCTGGCTATTTAGGAGTGTTACAGACTAGCAGCAAGGATCCTCCTAAAGGGTTAAGAGCCCATTCAAACAGGGGCATGGCTACCTCTACAGCCCTGCAAAGGGGTGTACCGATAAAAAGTATTTGTAAGGCAGCAACGTGGTCTACGATTCACACGCTCACAAAACCTTACTTTCTAGAGTCTTCCCTCGTCAGGATGGGAGCTTTGGAAAAGCAGTCCTGCATTTGGTTCATGAAAACCTATAAGAAACTGAAATTCTTATTCCCTCCAGCAAATCCAACACTGCTTTGGGAGTCTGTCAAAGATGAAGAATACTTTGGAGGACACAATCCATTTGAAGAATAAGTTACTTACCACTGGTAATGTTTTTCTGAATGGTTGTTCCTCCCACGTATTCCTCATCACCCTCCCAACCTACCCCACTGTAGAATTTACCATGCTATTACAGTTTTAGTTCCTTCAAGGCTGAGTACGGTCATTCCCGTGGTTATGCGTGTAATTCTACTGTAAGAAAAAAAAAAGAACTGAATCCAACGGGCGCTGCGCATGCTATATATGCCTTCGATGACATCATCCTCGAGACGCAGGCCCTCGAGGGGCATCGAGTCTATGCACAGCGCCCTCTGCAAAAATTATCTTTCCGAAGCAGTTAAAGGTGAATATCGAATATCAAAGATGAGGAATACGTAGGAGGAACATCCAGTGGAATTAACTTTACCAGGGGTAAGTAACTTGTTCTTCTGGGGGAAGGTGAGGAAAGGTAGAATACCCCTCAGGAGGTGCAGCTGAAAGTTGGACTTCTTGGCAAGGTCTGTGATGTTTGGAGAGAAAGAGAGCGAGAAGTCAAAGATGATCACAAGGTTTTTTGCCTCACAGGAGGGCGAGGGGAGGGGACCCAGGGAGTCAGGCCAGAAAGTGGTGAGGAAACAAGGAGCAGGTGTCCCCATGAGCAGGATCTCCTCCTACCTGGCATTAGCGCAGAGATCCTTGGCAGAGCACCATGCCTGAGTAGCAGTCAGGCAGTCAGGTATGAGGGAGGAGGCAGAGGGAGTAGTAGATGGCAGCTTGAAAGAGAGCGGTGTGTTGTCTGTATAACACTGGAAATGAGGGGAGAATGTAGAGATCAGGTGGGCCAGGTAGATGTTGAAGAGCCATGGCGATAGGATAGAGCCCTGGTGGACTCCACAGTTATAGTGTGAGGTGAAGGAGAGAAAAGGACCCATTTGCACTTGGGATGGTCTGTTTGAAAGGAAGGAGGTTAGCCACTCCAGCGCCTTGTCCGTAATGCCTAGGATATCATGGAGACAGTTTATGAGGATGGAGTGGTTTACTGTGTCGAAGTATGAAGGAAGATCGAAGAGGATCAGAACAGAGGAAGTGTTAGAGTCCAGATTAGAGAGTAGGTCATCACATCATCACGGGTGTTCAGCAGAGCAGTTTCCATGCCTCTGGATACCCTGAAACCAGACTGGTGGTCATGGAGGCAGCCAGCCACTTCAGTGTGGAGAGTCAGTTGGGGGATGATTAGCTTCTTCATGAGTTTGCCCAAAAAAGGGGTGATAGCGATAGGGTGATAGTTAGCAAGAGAAGGAGGGTTAGCAGATGGCTTTTTTAGGAGAGGGTGCACAAGAGAGTGCTTAAGGGGTTGTGGGAAAGAGCCAGTGGCAAATGAGTGGTTGCAGAGCTCAGCCAAGTATGGGGCGAGAGAAGCAATGTTGTCCTTGAGGGTTCTGGAGGGGCAGTGGAGTTCCTGTTTAGAGGAGACTTTCAAAGAGCAGACAACTTTAGAGATCTCATCTGGTGCAATGGGAGAGAAGGAGGAGAGTAAGGAGAGGGGGGCAAGGGAGGCAAGAGAAGGGGGTTTGGGAGGTGGAGCAGATGACAGAGGAAAGGATGTCCAGAGTTTTGGAGGAAACGTGGGCTGCCAGTGCACAGCAGAAGGCCTGTGAGGGAGGAGGAGAGGAGAAGACTGCGGTAGGATTGGCAAGTCTCTTGCAAATTTTAAAGAGTTCAGTCGTGTTATGGGTGGCCCTATTAATGTAGGCTTCAACATGTGCCCTCTTCTTGGAGCAGATGGCGTGATGATATTGCCTTTGGAGCAGGCGGCAGGCCAGTTTGTCAGAGGATGAGCTAGTTGCCTGCCACTTCCGCTCTGCAGCCTTACACTAGGGTTTCAAAGCTGCCTAGTCGGAGTCATACTAAGGGTTGCATTTGGAGGCAGGGTTCATACGCATCCTCATGATGGGGGCAAGGATGTCCAGGGCATTAGAGATAGAGAAATGGAGGTTAGCTAGAACAGAGTCAGAAGGAGTGTCAAGACAGGGGAGGAGGAGTGATGAAGGAAGAGGCAAATTCAGCGACTGACACATGCTTCATCAGTCGAATGACGGAGGAGGAGGCCGGCAGTGCGGGCAGAGGCATCATCAGGGGACCGGAGGTCAAGGTGGGAATAGCGGAGAGAGTGGCAGACCAGGAAAGAGGGGTAATAAGAGAGTTGGCGAGAGGGATGTCTGTTGAGATAAGAGCATCCAAGGTGTGTCCGGTAGAGTGGGTTGGGCCAAAGGGAAGGATAGTGAGGGAAAGAGTGTTGCAGAGGTTGCGAAAGAGAACAGTAGCCATATCTGGAGAGTCGAGATGGATGTAAAGTCCCCAAGGAAGATACGTTTGGGGGACGAGGCAAGAAGAGAGCGGGACAGGTCAGCCCATTCTGAGAGGAAGAGGGTGGTCGGTCCGGGGGGCCTGGATATGGTAGCAAGAGTAAGATAAGAGGTAGGGGGGACATAAAGCCTGCAGACTAGGCTTTCAAAGGATGAGAAGGTTTCTGTGGGGATGATAGAGGCAGGAATTCACTCAAGCACGATCACAGCCACTACACCACCAGGCCGTGAGGGCCTGGGATTGGACAGGATCAGAGTGTTAAAAGCAGTAACAGAGCTGGCCTTGAACCACGTCCCAGTGAGAGCAAGAACGTCAAGCTCAAGGTCTTCAAGGAGGTGTCAGATGTCACAGGAGTGTTTGATAGCAGAGCGAGAATTGAGGGTAGCTATGTGAAGCTGGTTGCCCCTTCAAATGATTTGCGAGGAGGGGCACAGGGTTGGGTGGCCAGCACAGGGAGGGGACGGGGATGAGGGATGCAGGGGTGGTAGGAGAGTGGGGAAGTTGAAGAGAGATGCAAGTAGCTTGTCAAGAAGGAGGAGGTTGGGCTGAGAGTCCTGGGCCATGATAGTGCCATTGTGATAGACATTAATGGTGCATTTGGAAGATGCAAAGTGAGCCAAGGGCACTTCACATCTGGTGCCACTAGTAATGAGTGAGGGGGAGAGGACATAAACCATATGGGGAGTCCATAGGTCAGAAGAAGGAACAAAGAGAATGTCAGTGATAGTCTGTCTAGAGGAAGCATTGATGTAGGTGTCTGCGATGGGCAGGCCAGGGTTGAAACTCAGGAGTGCCTTTTTAAGTTTCTTCCTTCCAGACTTCGTGAGATAAGGAGGATAGGTGATGGAGAAGCAATGTGAATAGATAGGAGAGACGGAGAGCACCATGAGGGCAGAGATCAAAAAAGGGAGAGGGCGAATCAGAGGATAGCAGGGGAGAGGGTCAGAGGCACTATGCAACAATAGAAACTCACCAGTCGGCCAAGCAGACAAAAACAATGAGCACACTGCAAATACCCAGATTTACAAATTATTAACAGATTGGAAAGCACATGTAAATTCGATTTTGCCAGCAAGCACTAGAAACAGTACAAAATGAAGGATGCAAAGATATTACAGCACACCTAAATTCGATTTTGCCAAGGATTTAAAGGTGCACTTGAAGGAATTTTGAGTTATGCATTAAAAGCAGGAATGTGAGTAAGATGTAAATGTAGGTAAAGGTAGGCAAATCAAGGGGGCAAGAAGTTACATGTTGCAGTTAGGCTAGAGGGGAAGGGAAACAAAATTGAGCAGGCACCCAGTTAGGTTGTTTAATCCAGGACAAGGTGATCTACAGTGTTTACCGGTGAGTTGTAGATGCCTAAAGAGGGCCAGGGGATGGGTGGAGGGAAGAGGAAGGTTTTCCCACATAGCATGATCTTGGTTTTGCCTGGGTTGAGTAGAAGGTGATTGGCCGTCATCCAGCATTCGATCTCGGAGAGGCAGGTTGCGAGATATCGCGAGAGGTAGAGGAAGGGCTATTTGAGATTTTGAAGATGGGTTTGGTGTCGTCGGCATAGTTGTAGCATAATAAACCTTGAGCTCGAAAGAGGGTGGGTAGCGGGAACAGGTAGAGGTTAAAGAGGAGAGGGGAGAAAGGCACCTTGCGGCACCACATAGAGGACTGGGAGGGGTGCTGAGGAGAACAGAGGCAAATGTACGATTTGTGATCTGTTGGCGAAGAAGGATATCCATTTCAGAGCTTTATCCATGATGCCTAGGGTGTGTAGTCTCTTGGTGAGGATTGAGTGGTCTATGGTATCGAATGCTGCCTAGAGATTGAGCAGGATTAGGGCAGCACATCCATCTGAGTTGGTGGGTCTTTTTAAATCGTCCCAGATGGAAACAAAGCAATATTCTGTTCCTCGTGCTGGTCTGAAACCTGATTGAGCAGGGTCTAGGATCTTGTTGGATTCTAAGAAGAGGCATAGCTGTGAGTAAGCCACTTGGCCAACTAACTTGGCTATATCGAGGTTATTCGAGATGGGTATGTAGTTGGTTGGGTCAAGAGAGTTGAGGGAGGCCTTTTTAAGGAAGGGTTTTATGAAGGAGGTCTTACATTTTTATGGAAAGATACTGGAATTAAGGGAAGAGTTCATGATGGCTTGTGCTAGATTGCTAGCACTGGTGGATGTCAAGATTTATTTTAGCAGGCAGGGGGGCAGGGGTCTCTTGCGGAGCTTGATGGCTGGCTAAGTGATAGTAGTTTGAGGAATTCTGGGGGGCACGAGAAGGAGGAGAAAAGTGGAAGGGTAGGAGGTGGTTCTGCTACATGGGACAAGATGGCGTGAGAGGGCCGATATTTTTAGAGAGGATAAAGATGTCTCTCTCTAGGGACTTGTTGTGGAAGTGGTCCTAGAGCGAGTCACAAAAGGATTGAGTGGTGGGAAGAGTTGCTGGAACATGCAGGGGCGTTGTATTCAGCAAAGAGTTCCATGGTTTGGTGAGGGGCTTGGAGATTCTATTCCTGTAATAGAATTTTTTGGCTTTGCAGACTTCTGCATGGTGGAGTTTAAGTTGGCAGTCGTAGGCAAGTTTGTTGGATGAAGATGAGTCTACCCGCCATCTACTCTACAGGATATGGTTCAAGGTTTTCAGATTTTTGAGGGCTGGAGTGAACCATCTGGGTCAATGACATTTTCTGTTTGAGAAGAATCTGATGGGCGCGATGGGGTGGAGTGCTTCGGAAAGCCAGAAATCGAAGTTGGAGATGTGAAGAGAAAGGGTTGTCTGTAAGGTAAGTAGTATCTTGGCCAGGTCAGGGGTCACTTTTATTTCCTTCCAGGGGTGGGATTGGGTTAGTGGTCCAGGGGCTGCCAAAGGGGTGGTAAAGTCCATTGAGGATACGATGAAGATGATGGAGGAATGGTCTAACCATGCGAGCGAGCGTGGTGGTACAGTAGTCAGGGAATCCGAAGATTGCATCTAGGGTGTGACCCGCGGAGTGGGTTGGGGCAGAAATTAGTTGTGTTATCTCTAAAGTTTCCAGGTTATCCAGTAGTGATCGGGTCAATGAGTTAAGGGGCATATCAAACAAAAGGTTGAAGTCCCCTAATACGGTTAGGTAGAGGTGCGAACCCATGATCGCTGCAACAGAGTCACTTAGGGATTCTGCAAAGCTTCTATTGTATCCCAGTGGTCGGTATATTAGGAGGAAGCTCTGTAACTGTGTAGATGAGGGGGAGAACTGGAATTTGAGCAAGAGGGATTTGCAGTGTGGGTTAGGGAGCAGGTTGTCAATGTGGGAGGCAGACTTGGCCTTCTGGCCCGGTTTTGGACAATTTGTTTTTACCCCAGTGGGAAGGCCTTATCTGCGACTAGGAGTAATTCATTGGAGAACCAGGTTTTGTGATAAAAAAAGATGTTGGTGCATTCTGTTAAGATTAGGTCATATATATTATGATGAGTTTTTTATTCAGATCTGGCATTGATGAGAATGTATTTAAGGCATCTTTTTAACCATGTGTGTGATGCTGAGGTGGTTAGGTTCTGGGTGGGAGCTTGGTGTGGAGGAGGGGAGACCCCGGAGGGAGACAGATGGCTCAAGACGAGGGTTGGCTCGAGGCGAAGGGGGAGGAAGGAGATGGTCGACACTGTGTTGAAGGTTGTTTGAGGAAGGCTACGGTGGGTGGAGAAGTCAGGGTGTTGATTGGTAATGTGGCATGAAGGGTTGACGGTGTATGCGAGGGAGGAAGTGACTTGGTGTGCAGGTTGCTGGGACACCATAGGACTGTAGAGGGAGGGTCTCTGGTGTTAGTGGGAGGGTTGGAGGCAGTCTTTCTCTGTGCTGGAGCTCCAATTGGAGGTGTGGAGCTGGGAGAAAGTGTCCTCTTAGTGTGGGAGGTGAACTGCTTGGCTTCCACGCTTTGTGGGCTGTTTAACAGATTGAGGGGGGATTTCACTCAGTTTGGAGGCAAGAGGGAGGGGAAGAGGGTATAGGTGTGGGTTCTGATTATGTCTTAGAAAGGGTAGGGGGAGTTTGGCTCAATAGGTATTGTACGGGAAGCAAGGTGTCTATTCCTTCTGTTTTTCAGGGTGCTTGGGGTGTGTGAGTAAGCCTCAGTGGGGCGGCAGAGTCGGGGGTGGGGGCAAGAATTACTCGCAAGTTGCTTAGAGATGAATGGCAAAGGTCTGATTGGGATGGCCGCAGTGTAGTTGGGAGGGTAATGTTAGTTGGCGTGAGGGGGATGTGGTTTATGATGGGTGGACCAGGTGGAAGAGAGAGAACTGGATTGAAAGCCTATGGGGGATGGATGATGATTGGAAGATGGATGGAAAGGTGTGTGTATTGGGGGAGAGATTGAGTGGGCATAAGTGGTTCCCGCAGACAAGCTAGGAGCCGGAGATGAGCAGAAGGAGTCAGGATTTGACTGAGAAGTAACAGACCGAGGGGCGTGTGAGGATTTCAGAGAAGCAAAATAAGATGTGTTGAGGGGGGTTCTCCCTGAATGGGAGGGATGTGTTGTTAGAAGAAATGGCGTGTTCCCAGTGGGAGTTGTGAATGGTGTTATGTGGGGGAAGGTTAGAGATGTGGTAGTGAGTAGAGATGTGGGAGTGAGTGGAGATGTGGGAGTGAGTGGAGATGGGGGTGCAGTGATGGTTGGATTGATGAAAGGGGTTGGGCAGGAGGTGCAAGGAGGAAGATAAGGAGTAAGGGTCAGAGGTGGAGAGAGGAGTGTGCCCGATGGACGACTGAAGAAGGGGAATGGGTAGGAGGTGGAAGTGTTTAGGGAAGATGATGAATGCTGATTGGGAACGGTGGAGTTATAAGGTGTTAGCAGGGCAAGGGGAATTGGGTCTGAGTCGAGAGGTTAGAAAGGGGATATACGATTGCTGCCTGAATTGCATGAATAGCAATGGTGGGTAACTGGTGAAGTGTGTTGGAAGTGTTTGATCGTCGAGGGAGTTTGAGTTCTGGAAGCGGGCGGGAATAGGTTTGTTGAATGAGGTATGTGTGTCGGGTGTCTATGGAAGATTGAGGGGTTGTGAGTTGAAGGATGTTGAGTGTTTATCAGGGAAAGGCTGGGGTCAGAGCAGCTGTAAGGAAGTAGGGTCTGTGTTGCCGGATGTTGTTAGAAAGGGGGGTGAAGTTTTTTAGGTGAGGGCAGGGGTGATTGTTAAGGGATAGGTAGGGGGTGCTACTTGTTGCTTTTCTTGAATGCCTGGGTGGGAGTGGGTTAAGTGTAAGGGAGAGTAAGGGTGGTGTCTGACCGGGTAATCAGTGACCTTTCTGGTGCGTATGAAAGGTAGATACTAGCCTTGTGGAATGGGTCTAAGTCACTAACCATAAACCACCCTGCTCCTCGCTCCTCTCCAGCATACCCCGGCATACCCTACAGATACCTCACATGACCCAATGGGCCGGCCCCATCACACACAGAAAACACATAAATCCACATCAAACAACCCAGATACTGAACGTTGCCCCTCCAGACACAATAACCCCAGTGTGCACAATCCAAACACACTCAGAAAGACAACACACACAGATGCCAGTTTCTCCTGGTTCTGCAAGCACCAACACAAGAGTACAACCTCTATCCTATCCCTCTTTCCTCACAAACCTACCCAACCGACGTTCTTACAGAGCTACACTAGTGCCTGGAGACCATGCAGAGGGTAGCGGTTCGCAGCAGGGTTTTAAATTAAAAATTGGATAAGCAGGAGCTAAAAGCAGCTCCTGGCTATCCCACATTCACCAGTGACCAGGAGCTACCACTAGGGAACAAGGAGCTAGAGCATAATGTTGTGCAAATTCAACTTCCACATAAGATGCCAACTTTGCATTTTGTCCATTATTTATTACCAACATTTAAATGTCCTATAGATGTGCCCTAATATTTATTAATAGATTGTCCCAAAAGCCCAGAGTTAAATTCAAATAGGTGTGTTTGTTGGTCAGTGGAGCCAAAAGTAGCTCCTGGTAGCTGATGGTGTCAAGCTAACCAAGCTCTTCCAGGCTACAAGAAGGCGCTAAATAGCTCCCAGCTCCCCAGTTCCGAACCCTGCACAGTATAAATCACCTTGACATAACGTAACTATTCTGAATCTCTGAGACTAGAGCTGCCCTAGTGTGCCCTTTCCTGAGGCCGCAGAGACCAAATTAGTACAGCTCTTGCTTGATGGAAAAATTCAAAGTTGAAACTCGCAGTGTCTAAGTTCAAAGTGAGATAGTGTCACAGAGGCAGAATTCAGAAGGCCAGAGCCCCACAGTGGTAAAAATCAAAGTTAAGGAAGTCCCACCATGGCAGGATACAAAATTTAGAACTTGTGGTTAAACTTAAAGTGAGTGGCAGAACTCAACGTGGCAAACTACAACAGTGGCGGTGGAAGAATGCAAAAGAGGCCAAATTAATTGGGTGAAATAAACCTTTCACCCAATCAATCACTGTTGCAGGAAGCACCAGAGATGCTAACAAATCAGGCCAATCAGTTTAAAGTTGCCCCAGTCTCCACCCATGAAGTGGAGGACATAATAGCCTCACTTAAACAGTCTAAATGCCAAGGGGACACCTGCCCAGCCTCAATAATTAAAGAAGCAGCTAGTGATCTAGCGCCTTTCATTTCTACTGTAATCAACTCCTCCTTTGACGCTTGCAAGGTCCCAACCAATCTAAAAGACGCCTGGGTCCAACCCTACTTAAGAAACCTTATCTTGACCCCTGCATTCCTACCAATTACAGACGGATCACAACGGTCCCATTTCTATTGAAAATCTTAAACAAGACGGCCTATCGTCAGATTCAAGCACACCTCGAGGCCAACAACTTGCTAGGACTCTGTTAGTCAGGTTTTACACCGAGACACGGTACAGAATCTGCTCTTATCGACTTGAAGAACCAAATAGATGAGTTAAAGGACAAGGGTGAACTGGCCCTCCTCCCCCTACTAGACTTGTCCGCTCCTTTTGATTTAGTGGATCATAAAGTGTTTTGTAATCATCTGACCACAGCGGCCCACTTTTCAGCAGAAGCTACAGCTTGGATTCAATCCTTTCTGGATAATCGTTCCACGAGTGTTCTCACCTACTGCATCAGCGGATCCAGTACCTGTAACCTGTAACCTGTGGAGTACCCCAGGGTTCATGTGTCTCTCCCACGATGTACAACATTTTCTCCAAGCCTTTGTTTGATGACCTTGACAATCTGGGTGTCACCTACACCAATTATGCGGATGACACTCAGATTCTCATTCGCATCTCAGGTGACTATGACACTGACACGGCCCGGCTGAACAGAATTTACCTCACTAAACAAGCGTGGGTGGGCTCCCATGGTCTTTGTCTCAATGACGAAAAGACAGAGCTCTTGCTCATCGACTCGTCTGGCAGACTTAAACTCAGTAACCAGTTTAAGTCATTCAACATTGACGGTATAAATATTAAAGTTTCCAAAGAAGTCAAAACTTTAGGTTTTTACCTGGACTCAACTCTGAATTTGAACAAGCAAGTCAACGTAACAGGTTCAGCTACAGGTTATACATGCAAATGAATGAATGCATGTAAACCGTTTCTTTCTACTGATAATTGCATTACCTTAGCAAGAGCCCTAATTCTGTTAAAATGAGACTATTGTAACGCACTATATCTAGGATCCAGCAAACACAATGCCAACAAACTGCAAACTCTACAAAACAACTCCCTAAGAACCACCCTAAGTATCCCAAGATTGCAGCACATCTCGAACGCCAGACGTTCTACTAAATGGCTTGCTATCAAGGACAGAATCAATTTCAAATCACTAAACCTCACCCACAAATGTCTCTCTAACATGGCCCCTAAATACGTAGTTGATACATTCGCTAAACATACATCTGAACGTCCCACCAGAACCTTGCACTCAAATTGCCTCAAGGTCCCAAGATACAAACTTAAGAAAGCAGGGGGAAGTAGCTTCCCGGTTATGGCAGCACAGCTGTGGAACTCCTTGCCGGTAGCTTTAAGATCAGACCCGTCCTTCCATAGTTTTAGGAAAAAGACTAAAACGTGGCTTTTTCCCCCTCAATGTATGCTAATGACCCCGCCACCATCTTGTTCATATGCCTTGCCTGCTTGTACATCTTGTAAATTGAATGCTGAAACTACCTGCATGTATATGTGTATATATATATATATATATATATATATATATATATATATGTCGGGCAATTCATTCACTCATTTGTTCCAGATTGTTATGTAAATAATGCTAATGTTCTGCCTTACCATGTACCCTGTTTTAAGTAAGTATGTAACTTGTAAATGCACCCTGATACCTCAGGGCTCGGTGCGCTATATAAATAAACAAACAAACAAACAAGCAAGCAAATAAATAGAAGAGTGGCAGAATCTCACAGTGGTAGAGCAAATAAATTCAAAAAGCTCACATTGCCAGGATTGGGGCAAAGGTGACAGAATCTCACAATCTCACAATGGCAAATTCAAAGTGTTAAGATTTCACATTGGGAAGATTCAATGTGGCAAATGCAGTGGCAAAACACTAAAGTGTCACAGTTTTTCAGTGACTAAATGTAGAAATGTAGAAGTGGCAAAACGTCACAGTGGCAAATTGTCAAAGTTGCAAAATCGAACAGTGCCAAAATTAAATTTTGCAAAAGCCTTCTAATGGCAGAATTCAAAGGTGGCAGAGTGCAGGATAGGCAGAGGTCAAAGTGGTAACATTTAGAGTGGCATTATTGAAGGTTGTTAAACCATGCAATGACAAATTTCAAAATGGCAGAGTGTGAAAGTGTTAAAGACTCACATTGGGGAAACTCAAAGTGTCAAAATCTCACAGTGGCAACATTCACTGGAGAATCTCAAGTGGCAAATGCAAGTGTGGCAAAATCTTGCAGAGACAAAACACTAAAGTGGCACAGTTTCCCAGTGGCAACATGCGGAAGTGGCAAAACAACACAATTGCAAAGTGTGAAAGTGGCATAATATCACAGTGGTAATATCACAGTGGTAAAATTCAAAGTGTAAAAAAACTGTTGAAACAAGAGAGAAAGTGGAACTAACATAAAGCATCCTACAATACCAGAGGGGGACACTCTCAAGCTCCTCCAACTGAAGAACTAGAGAGGGAAGAAAGGGCATTTAAAGGCCATAACACCTTTGTACTGCCTTCCTCGCCTAAAGTGGAATTAAACCATCTCAGGAAGCAAGTTGCTGGAGTTGGACAGCTAATGCACCCAGCAAAGATCTACCAGAGATATAGAATGTGACCAGCTGTAAATCCTGCAATGCAAATTGGTAGCAAACCATGCAGAGGAGGTGGACTGGGTGGAGACGGGAATAGACAGGACTGAGAAGGAGAAACACGGATCCCTTCAACTGGCAAATCAGCAAACCTTACTTCATTTCCCTTTCTTCCTAAAGATTTAGTCAGTGTTTAAATGGTGGGGTTAGATGTCCTTTTTGCCTTGCTTCATTAGAATTTGCTTGTACTAAAGGAGTGTTGAGGATGAGATGACTTGCTTATTGAGTTACCCAATTTAGTGTGGTAGTGAAGCGGTTCTAGAGCTTAAAGCATGCCAGCAAAAGAAATCTAGCAGGTTGAAACAGGAGCTCATGAACATGTTTGGGAAGATAACCCCAGTGTCACAATAGCTGGGAATTTCACATACACAAAGAAAAACCAGTTACACCTCTCTAGGTCTATGCACTGTTACTTAATAGACTCCAAAACAATAGGCTGCCTTACCACGTCATGAGAGTATATGTAAGACGCATTCGAAATATTGTGTCAAAGGTTTCAATTTTATTTCAAACACATATATTTAGTCTAAAAACCATCAAAGTGATGGTGCACAATTTCACTTCTAATACAGACACAAAAATATTTAAAAACATATATATAAAACCATATAAATAAATTTGAGGAAGTATGAGCAGAGCTCTTATCAGTTTTTATAAAAAGCTGTTGAAGCACGATGATTTTGTTTGTCACAAATCTTCTCAAATGAATTTCTTCAACACATTATTTGGGCGGATAAACATAACTCTCTCAGAGAAAACCTCATTTTCACAAAAAGAAGCTAGCACTTTAACGGTATTATAACAAACAACAGCGAAGACACATTTACTTCACAGTCTTCTGGGATTGTCGACATCTTTCGGCCTTGATTTTCAAATTAGACACCATCCCTGATGTCCTTCACAGTTGTTATATAGGCCTTCATCAGGACGCCTAAGCATTGTTATGTGTTTTATTGCGTATATCTTCTGTACCCTCAAGGTGCAGCCAAAGGTCACTCTACAATTCATGCAAAAACGTATAAAAGGGAAACGTCAAACTTGTATAAATTCATGGCGTGGCCTGACAATTTTTGAGACCACAAGCAACCAAGTTAGGAGAAAGAACATCTGTCATTAGATCAGAACGGTTAGTTATAGTAATCATTGTGCATGGACATGAGCACATTTCTAAAAGCCAATTTCTTCAAAGACAGACCCGGTAAACCTGACCTATTACATTTTCTTTTGAAGATTTTTTCTTATTTTCATTATTATTATGATCAAGATACCCTTTCTGATGTAGAAACAGACAATACAGGTCTTGTCAACTGAAATGTACTGCCCTAGCATGGGAGTATACATTGAACATTACAGCATAACCAGTCTGATTTGTCAGTTGTCTGGTTAATCTATCAGACATATAAAGGAACCCTCTCAATATCCTTGGTCTCCTTGACCTGCCTACCAACTCTGGAGCCAGTTCATTATAGTGATTGCGGACCATGCAACTAGAAATCCTGAGATCGACCCTGGGAAGGATCAATGCTTCTGGGACCGAAAGAGCTCACATTGGGATTTTTTCTGTAGTCGGTATCCCTTAGCAGATTATTTCCTACCTGGTTCCAAATTTATATCAACGTATTTCATCAATGTAATGTGGATAGAGTACAGAATTACTCAAGTTCCAGACAGCATGCCACCCCCAGACTACTAGTTTGATAGAGTCCTTCAACAAGACCTTAACAAGCATGATGGGTGCTTTAGAGCATGGATTGCCATGTGTGCAGTTTATCTACAGGAAAGAGATACAGAAGAAAGTGGGGTTCAGTTCCTTACAACTTCTGCTTTACCATCCTGTGTGGAGCTACTCCCATGCCATTCCAGTGAAGGACGTATTCGAAGGAAACCCCTGGAGTTCTTCAAGAAAAGTTGTGTTCTACACACAAAGCCACTGTAAAGACATGGCCTTGCTTGTGCAGAATGTGTAGGATTAACTGATGTTTAGCTATGGGTTGATCAAATAATGGTCTGGTCCAAATACAACACTGTAAGTATATCATGAGTTCCTTGTGACCATGCCTACGAAGCTCAGGAATTTGCAAGAGAAGTGGCCTGAACACGAAAGTGTCCTTAAAAATACATGGGAGGTCAACTATTAATTTGGATACCCACAGATTATTCCATGTCAGTGGGTTGAAGCCATACCTTAGCTGTCAAGAATTGGCTGCACTACTTGGAGTCTCAAAAGTAGAAGAGGGAGACTGAGCTTTCCCCTAACCTACTACAAGGCAGACCCATCAATTTCTCAATACGATCATGTAGACATTGATGCCTAGTATGAATATAGAGATTTGCTCAGTCCGTTATCTTCACTGTTTTCCTTGAATCCAGGATAATGTGGTGTGGATTTATAGGGTGTGGAACAAGTTTAGTGAACGCATTCCAGGCTAAGGCTGTCAAAACGTTAGACCGTGGATGGATTGGACCCTCCAAGTCCAATGACGAGTGCTGTTGTACTTGCTCCTAAATAAGGAACAACTCATTCAAGGTCACTCAATGCTGTTACAAACACATATGCCCATATTGTTCCATGAGTTGATGAGCTAGTGAATAAGTTAGAGACAGATCAGGTCATGAGCGCTTTTGACTTAACCAGAACAACCAAGGAGAAAAGAGCATTCTCTCCTCTGAAAGGTGTATACAAAGTCATGGTCATGGTTTTTGGACTCAAGAATACGCTTTCCACTTTTAGACTTTGGTGAACCATGCCCTCATTGAGCAGGATAACATATTTGTTGCCTGGCTAAATTACATTGCATTCTTCAGCTCAGGCTGGAATAAGCATCAGAACCACCCTGAAAGTGTGTTGCAGGCACCTCAAAGAGACAAGCGTACCATCAAGGTGTCAATGTCAGTTTGGGCAGAGCTATGTGGTGTACCTTGAGTATGAGATTGCTGGTGGAAACCCAAAGATATTTCAAGCCAACATCCAGGTGGTTCTTGACCGAGTTGACCGAGGACCATACCAAATATACACAAGTAAAGCTATGCAGAGAAGGCACCAACAGGTGAGTCAGGTTTAAGGGAAACTGCATACACTGAGGGAAATATTTCAAAAACTCAAAATAATATGCCATGCTTCTCAACCATTGGATCACAGGGTTTTAAAGAGCAGATTCCATGGGGAAACCTACAGTTCACGTGAGTTTAACCACATCGACATGTGCCTCTAGGACAGAGGTCTTCAAACTGGGGGGCGCGGCCGCATCCCAGGGGGGGTGCCAAAGCCCAGCATGAAATGTAAAAATAAATAAATAAAGGATTGGAGGAAATGGGAAAGGGCAGTTCACATGGTCAGACTGGACCATAAAACGGTCATAGGCACCAATGAAAAAAATGTCCAGCAGTTGCAAATGGATATTCAGTCCTTTAGTCACACACTGTTTGAATAGTACCCAAGGGGTTGTTTTTTGTTCAAATGTAAACAAATTGTGATATTTAAAGAATATTTATTCAGCAACAATGGTCAAAACTACTAGCTGCATAGTGAAGTAACTCCTCAAACTGGCCCACATTGGCCAAAAAAAGTGGCCCATTTTGACTGGTCTACACTAGCATTTTGCATTTCTAGTACGGTCATCGTCCTATTGCCCTATAGGCCAGTCCGAGCCTGCCGGCTCATCCATAATGGGCGATGGGGCGTCCACCCACTGGCCACCTCACCCATTATGGAGGAGCCGAGGAGCCAGCCCAGTGAAACGCTGAGCACTCCCTCAGCTGCTTTTTCCAGCTGAGGGAGTGCTCCTGGGCTGGCTGAACTGTCAAAGGGAAACACTGTTTGCCTTTGACAGTTCATTTCTCCAGCCGCACATGATCACTGAGCCATGCAACGCTGGGCGTGTTTTGCTTCGCCAGCTTTGCATAGCTCATTGGAAATGGTGGCTGGGGCACTGCATGTATGTATGTATGTGCGAGGGGGTGCTCCTGCGCCTTCTTGCACATACGGGCAGAGCAACCTGGAGCGGGGCATTTTAGCAACCACGCGCAGGCCCCTGCAGAAGGTACGTTTATGGCGATTTATTTTTTATTTAAATGTGTATGGATGTGTGTATGCTTGTGTTATGGGACTGTGTTGGGAGCAGGATGGGTGGCAGCACCGGAATGGTGGTGGGAGTAGGGTGGGGAGTGCCCAGGGTCTGTACTGGGACTAGGGTGCGGTGACGGCACGCAAAAGTTAATAACGATTTCTACATACTGTCCATCTGGCATTTTTGGGGGGGCCCGGCCTGCCCAAACTTTACTCAGGGGGGGCCCAGGCCAAAAAAGTTCGAAGACCACTGCTCTAGGAGTATGGATGGAAGGCGGTCCTTGTGGGGATTGGGTGCAAGGATGGAGGATGGGGACGTTTCTCTGAGGGGTGTTAGCGTGGATGCATGTGTGCAGTAGAGTGGGTGGATAGGGAGTACAGATGGGCCTTTGGGGGTGTTACGGATTGTGCCAATGTATATATGGGAACAGTTAGGTGGACAGAGTTAGGAAACGCGCATGTCTGACTGTTGAGGAAGGGTGTAAAAGGCATAAATTAGTTTTCAAAAATTGATTAGCAGAGTTTGCTAATGAAAATATTTTTGATTAGCAAATGGACACATTTGATTAGCAATTTCATACTAATATTGTTAATGTCACCAGAAGTTATTTGTACTTATGACATGAAATGGAAAACAATCCAGCAGTTTTGCGTGTCGCTGAAATAAGACATTAGTGAGAGGAGTCAGGCCTTACAGATTCTTTAAACTTCAGCTAGACCTGCAGGTCAGGTAACTTAGTTTACCTATTCAACCTAAGAGAAAAGCACTTGACCCATAACAACGGAGGACAACCAATTAAAAATGTCATTTCTGTAAAATGGTGCATGTCACTACCAACCCACTTTATTTTCCACTCTGCTTCCACCCATAGGCCAGCCATCCAGAGTGAAATATTTATTTGACATTTATTGCAAACAAAGTAAATGTTAAATACAAGTTCAAAAACATCTCTTTTAAATGCTACTTGCCCTTCTTAACATCTACCTCAACTATGCGAGTGGGTAAAAAGACTTTGCAAGCCATAGATGAGTGTCTGTAAAATGGAAACCGTTAGCTGCATGAATGGACACAAATAGATATGATGAAAAAGCTCTGAAAACTGTTTGGCCAGCTGTCTCCTGCAGGTGGTAATATATAATACAACCATAATCATAAACCAAAGCGAGCTCTAGAGGCTAACTACAGGGTTTGGTATTGCAGTAGATCTGTAGATGTACAGACTAGATTGAACTATTGATCACTACTTTGCTTAAGCATCTAGTTAGCTTTGTGTATTCATTATGCAAGAGGAGGGAAAGAGACTAAGCAGAGTGGATTCTGAAGCAGGCAGAGAACTGGGCAGACTAGGTGTAATATTGTAGTTTGTAATCATCTAATTTTCTGGTTACCTTCTATCGAGTAGCAGGATAATATAGAATGTCAAGGAGTATGGGATCGCTCATGGGTTGAGCACCAGTTGCAGGATGAATGCAACCTGCAGGTTACAGAACTAGCTTTGCCATCAAAGGCATTTGATCATGTGATCATGTACATTTTCAAAAGCGTTAACTCGTCAATATGATGCATCTTACACAACCAAAACTGTAAAACATTAAGATGATGTAGTGTTTTACAGTATCAATATTGTATTATGCAACAAATTACACTTTAGAAATGGAATTGCATGACTGTATTAAAAATAATATATAAAGTTGACACATATTGGTCTTTGCCAGACAGGCTATAGAACGCTAAATAAAAGTATCATCCTGATTACCTCTGGTTTGCAATCATTTGAAAAAGAAAAAGATAGTCTTGCCTAGTACTCCCACACATACCTTTGGCACTTAAGAGTGGAGGAGATGGTTACTGCTACACTTTCTCACCATTAGCAGTTGAAGTGAACAGAGAAAAGAGGGTGAGGAGAGCATCAAGGGCAAGAGAGGAATGCAGGGCAAGCTGTACTTTCATTGAAGAGGACAATTTAAATAACTAACTTTGCTACACAAGTGTCCATTTGATTAGCAAACCAACAGAATTGCATAGCAAATTGTATGCAACACTGCTTATTTTATGCCTTGGGTGTAGATGTGAAAGGATGAGGAGGACAGTTTTACGATAACAATGATTGTGTGATAAATCTTCAAGCAATCATTGAACCTGGTGAATAGCTAAAAATACATTGTATTTGGATAAAATACAATATAGGGTTAAGTGAGTTTATGAGATGTAGAGGATAGTCTGAATTACAGAGAGTTGAATCTAGAAGTGGAATCAATCTCTTCAATGGTTTGTATTTTCCTCTTATGAGAGAAACGCAGCGAGACCACGGGTGAGGTAAATTGTGTATTTGCTAGAAATAGCAAAGTTCCCTTTAACAGCACAGACAAGCAATTCTAGGCACGTTATAAGTATATGGAGCCATACGCTGGAAAAAACAGGCATTGACCCTAGATGACCCTGAAGTCAGTTGGTGTGGGTGTGGCAGGGAAAAGAGGCGGTTGGAAATGGCATTGGAGAGGAAGTGTTTGAGGTAGCCTGCGGGTGGTGACTATCAAAGTTTGCTCTAATTATTTTTCTCTTGTGGAAATTGTTTAAATTGAATGCACACATTATTTTTCAAGTGAGCACCTGAGTAATGAATGAAATAAGCCACTTTATGAGCATAGCAGCTAGTGAGCCATCATCTGTAAATGGCGTCTGGAAGGAAAATGTCCCCCCTCGATTGCTGCAATTCTTTATGAATCAGAATAAAAAGTTGCATTTTACAGCACTTTCATAAAACAGATTGGATAACAAATAAATGTTTTATAGGCAGTTCTAAGAGAGCCTAATAACCCATCCAAGCAACCCTACAGAAAACAGGCATACCGGCCATTGTTACTCCCTAAAAACAGGCAACTACTCCTAACAGAGATAATTGGGAGTATAAACACATCAACAAAAAATGAAAATAATTGCAACATGAGGGCCTACCGTCAACTTCCACCACAAAGTTCCAGTGATGTTTTTAGATCAATGGTACAAAAATAGTAGTGGACCAGGAGAGCACTTTAATAATATTAGTGCATAATCTGTAGGGGAACATCAGAGGAAACAATTTCTTTTAATAAGCTTGAGTTACTAGGTAGGCAAGTTTGGATAACAAAAATCTATGTTTCACCTAGAAAGTACTACCATTTGCAATGCAAGTTACCTTTTTACTCCCTGAAAAACCATTTGACTCCAAACTTCACAAATGTGGAGTCATATCTTATCAGAGCTCTGCTTGTAACCCCGTCAATAGGAGGGAAATGACTGACCACGGAAGCCAGCCTATAGTTGTTTTGCCCGCTCATCTCATCCCAGCCTAAACATAATTAATCAAAAGCCTCACAGAGGTTCCTTATAGAGCTCAGAGGTGTTGCATCTCTGGGGGACATGGTACCTTCCAGTGTTGGCGTCTTGGTCACATGGGGTACCCATGTGACCATGTAAATAAAAGGGACGAGCCGCATCCGACTCGTCAGTCGATCCAGAACTGACGCCTGTGTCTTTGTGCACCATGCCGGTGCGGCGCAGCCTGCCTAAGGCCAGCCACGTGGCCCGGCATGAAGATGGTGCCCCTGCTGGGCAACACCGCCTATATTGATTGGTGCGGCCGTGTGACCACAGTGATTGCGGTGACCCTGGCCTGGGTGCCCGCAGAGCCGGGGCTGATGGGTGCATGGCTCCGGTGCCCTGGAGCCCCGGAGGCTGCAGGGTACCCCTGCGGTCCGCCAAGAGCGGAATGTCCCATCCGGTGATCCGGATGCTGGAGGGTGCCCCCTCTGGTCCGCCCCTCTGCATGGATGCAGAGCGGGTGGGGACCTGGTGATCTAGGCACCCCCAACAATGGCAACGAGGGCTGGAGCCCGTGTGTGTATGGCAGCGTCGGCCGCTGATGAGGAGGTGGCTCTGCGGGTGGCCCAGGGCCCTGTGCTGCTTTTGGGCACGGGCCGCCTGCTGGTGCCTGCGGGATAGCACGCGGCGTCGGCCGCTGAGGAGATCCGCGGGTGGCACAGGGCCCCGTATTTGCGGACACGGGATGCTGGTGCCCGTATGGGGAACCTGGCGTTGGCCGTTAATGGAGAGGCGGTGGCTTGGAAGCCGCGCAGTCGAGGTGCTGAAGCAGCTTCGGCCGCGCTGGTCAGGAGGCGTGGCCGTGTGCTGGCACCACAGAAGGAAGAGCCTAGGCGGCCTCGCCATGAGGTGAGCAAGCGTGGTTGTGCCGCCCTGTGTGCCCACTTGAGAGGAAGGCGGCAGCAGCGCTAAGGAGGCAGCGGTGGCCGCTACGAAGAAGCGGCCTCGGCCGAAAGGAAATGGGGGCGTGGCTGTGGTGTCACGGCTGCATGGTGCGGAGGCCCGCACATGAGAAAAAAAACCCTGCTCCGTACCGGAGCTTGAAAAAAAAAAAAAGGATCTGAGGAAATCGGCCTCCTGAGATTAACAAAGGAGGTGGGAGTGGCCTAACATGATCCGGGCCCGCGGCGGTGGAAAAAAAAAAAGGAATAGAAAGAGACGGGGAACAGAACAAATGAAGCGCATGGTCGCACAGTGGGGCTGGGTGTGGATGCAACAGTTCGCCTACCAGCATTAGCAGGACGGAAAGGAGGCATTGAGGTGCCGTGCCTTGGAACACTGTGTTCCCTATTGCAATGGAGGAGGGGCTGGCCGGCATTCCCCATTGGCCTGTGTCCTTGTCTCTAGATGTCATCTGCCCTGAAGGGAGGAGGGGCTGGCCAGCATTCCCCATTGGCCCGTGTCCTTGCCTCCAGATGTCATCTGCCCTGAAGGCCTACGAACTATGGCCACCACAGCAGGGTGTAAGGGCTCATCAGTCACCCACGAAAGGAGGGGGAAAAGGAAAAGGCGCATGGCCCTCCTATCATCTTGGACGGCTACTGTACATGGCCTCACTACAATCAAGAGCCAAGTGGGGGGTCACTCCCAAGAAGGAAGAAAGAGGAGTGAATGGGGGGTGCAGCTCTGATGAGTGCTTGTGCGCCCTCCCATGCCACAGAAACTCCTGACTTGGGGAGTGGAAGAGGATAAGTGGCCCACGCACCTTGTCACCAGTGCCTCCCTGCCAGCAGCCCCGAAAAGGAGGGGCGGGGGGTGAAAGGATAAGCCTGTCACTCGGCTGCCAGTGCACTACACGGGGAGCCTACCCCACTGATGAACGTGACCAGTGTGCCCCGGGTGTGTCCAGAAGCGTGGGTACCCACCCTGAATTGTGTCCTTGCTAGTTAGCTGATTACCACTAGCTAAGGACCAGGTCGATGTGGGCCCTGATGCTCCCAGGTGCGGCTTTGCCAGCCCCTAAACATTGCAATCATCGGGCTGCCACCAGCATCCTGCCACAAGTTGGGCCCACCAGCTACAGATTGGACCGATGTGGCCCCTGGTATCCCCAGGTGCGGCTTTGCCGGCCCTGAACTCTCATCTGGCTGCCAGCATCCAGCCATGATTGTGTTCTACTGTCTGCAGACTGTGCCGAGGTGTTCCCGGATACCCCCAGGGGCGGCCTTACCCGTCAGTGAACCCAGAACTGTCCTGAAGAGATCTCAATAGAGGTCAGACTGGCGGCCCGCAGACCTGGACGAGTCCAGCCGAAATAGTGTGTGATACTGTATTATTACATTTGGGGTGCGGGTGCCAGCTATGAGTTGTGGTGTTATGTCAGGGGTGCAAGATCCCCTTGCCCAGGTTAATGAACGGTGTGCCTGGATGTCAAATGTTAACATGTCACGACCAACCCAGAACGTCACCCCTTGGGCAACGTGGGCCCCGAGAGTAGTGGGAGTTAGAATCCTAGTAACATTGTGTGCAGTGTGTTGTTATTTTGCATTTAAGTTTGTTGTTATGAAAAAGGAGGAGTGTTGCATGTCACCCCTTCTGGGGGACATGGTGCCTTTCAGTGTTGGCGTCCTAGTCACATGGGGTAACCATGTGACCATGTAAATAAAAGGGACAAGCTGCTTCCGGCTCGTCAGTCGATCCAGAACTGACTGCTGTGTCTTTGGGCACCATGCTGGTGCAGCACAGTGTGTCTAAGGCCCGCCACGTGGCCCGGCATGAAGACGGTGCCCCTGCCGGGTAACACTGCCTTTATTGATTGGTGCGGCCATGTGACCACGGCGATTGCGATGACCTTGGCCTTGGTGCCTCAAGAGCCGGGGCTGATGGGTGCATGGCTCTGGTGCCCCGGAGGCCGCAGGGTGCCTCTGCTGTCCGCCAGGAGCGGAATGTCCCATCCGGTGATCCGGATGCTGGAAAGTGCCCCCACTGTATGCAGAGCGGGTGGGGGCCTGATGATCTAGGCCCCCCCAACAATAGGTATATCAGATGGAGTGATTTGCCCTATAACTAGGGGGTCCCTCTTCTGCAATTCACTGATAACATTTTTTTAAAAAGAGGCAGGGGAAGCTAGAGGCTCTAAACACCAAATATATGTTTATATTGAAAAGTCCTCAGCAGCTCAGCACTGAAAAGAAGCAGAAAAGCAGTCTTATGACCTGTTACTGGAGGTTGTTTTCCTTCAACGCAAACAGTTTCTTTCCATCATGGTACTGTACTGTACTGCTGAAATCTTTGCCTTGAATTTTGAAAGTGGTTAATTCGTCCTTCATTTCCAAGGAATGTGCTTCTTTGTCGCCCAGCCTCATGTGCTGGCACCAATACTAGTTGACAGTGCTCAATATAAAGTACGGTACTCTACTCTGGGGATTTATAGCAGTCAAACACTCATTGGGATTATATGCATGCTAACAATACAAAACATGTACAGTCTCACCATGATATTATTGGCAGTCTAAGAAAATGTCATGAAATATACATCATTCATTTGCAGTACCAACAAGATTCGTTGCAACTCATCCCGATAATTAATATTCCTGGGTGTGTTTACACAAGTGAAACCATTCATTTATACTAGAGGGTCGAGTTATCATAGCATTCATTTAAATCCATGCCAAATGGAACTCTGAAAACCTGAACATATGCAGATTGCCCGCCTGGAAAGAATTGTAGATTTCTGAATATCAGCTGTCCTAATGCTATGTATGAGTAGTGCCAGGAATAGTTCAATACTAGTAATAATTTGCAGGTGAATTACATTTTATTGCAATGTTTCCCATCCCGTATAGGGTAAGGTTAGCATGGCTAAAGTGGGAGAGCGCGACTATGAAATAGGCGTCCCCAAAGTACTAAGAGGACAAATGACTAGGTCTGTATGGGCAGGCTAATACAGTAGTGGAAATTGTAAACATGGTTATACCAGTATAACGAGACCAGTTACTTTAATTATGCTTTCTTTACAGAGAAAGAAAACGGCAGGTACCTGGTGTGGCTTGTTCCTTATGAATGCTTGAGAAGCTGGTAATTAATTATCTGTGTGCCCTGCTAATGCTTTTCTTAGCGGCACCCAGAGAGAGGCTAGGCAAGTGCATATGCGCACAATTTATAAGGCTTAGATCAATTGAACAGAGAACTTTAGTCTGTTGCTGTATCTTTGGTCCTTTGAGGAAAGGGTAGGTGCAGATAGGAGGTGACAGATGAACAAATTATGTGCAAGCAGCAGTGCACAAAGGATGTAGGAGTACTGTCTGACCAGCAGTGAGTGGGTGAGCACAGCATGTTGGACAGGGAAGAGAGGCATGCATGCACAGGGCGAGAGAGTAAATGAGAGATTGTGAGCTGTAGAGGTGCCTGTTAGTCTAGGTGGGTAGGGCAATTGGGTAGGTGAGAAATTGCATGCTGTAGGGGGCACCCGTTATATTGCTCGATTTGTATGATGGACTCTTGATAAATGTAGAGGTGAGCTGTCGTGGGAAGGGGAGTGTGAGGAATTCGACCATTTGCACAGTCGGTGTGCGCTCGCCTGGCTTTTTAAAAATGTTTAAATAAATGGAATGATGGTAGACCAACCTCAGGAAAAATGTGTGGGGCTGATGATCCACCTACATTTCCCTATCTCGCACCATGACAAAGCATGGATCTGTGTACTCTGGGCTGGACACCACCTTCATGCACCGTCTGCCCCAGTCATATTTAGTTGGAGTGTGATAGCTGAGGAAAGCACCAAGTCATCTCCAGTCAGGGGGAGAGTTAACCTTCACCCTGCCATGGCCACCCTGATTAACAAACAAAGGCTCCATGGATTCGCCCTGCTCTTTTGTTAGGCCCTGCAGCTGGTGGCAGCGATTATAACACCAACAGGGGATATTTCAAACAGGCCCACATGTGGCCTGGCTGCAGAGGATAACAAAAGAGATAGGAAACCCAAAAACCTTTCATATGCAACTTTATCAACCTGAAGCCAGCTGCCGCCTCTCAGTATCAATGGCACTGAACTGTCATGTCTGGGTCTGCTGTGTACAGTAGGCCACCCCGCTAGGGGTACCCCATTCATAAGCTATGAGAATGTGGTTTGCAGGAGCCAGAGATGGTTTTCTGGTCTCGCTGCAGATTCAAGGGAGACCTGCCGCTTTATTCAGGAACCAAAGAGACTCTTTGATCAACAACGGGGAGGAAGATGGGTGGGACTTAATATGCCAAGGGAGTGTGGCCAGAGCTCTTTCTGTTGAGAGATGGATTCCGCCATTTTAGCTCTATGGCACACCTGGTTCCTGCTTCCTCCCCTTTATCTTTCTTGTTGCAAAGCACTCTGGTTATGACCTCACACATACAGAGATTGGTTGTAGGTAACCCAGTATTGGTTCATTAAGGTAGGCTTATACTACACCAATCACTTTGGTACACATGTTTTTAAAGAGGGCCGAGACCCTCTTTTGTCGGATCTGAAGAATGTGCAAGAAGCAGCAAGAAGAACTGAACCTTGGACCCTGGCTGAAGGTACAGTCTGCCTTATAGCTTCCGCCAGTGAAGGAAGGCAAGGATTTCCAAAGA
Organism: Ambystoma mexicanum; assembly: GCF_040938575.1. Lineage (NCBI taxonomy): Eukaryota > Metazoa > Chordata > Amphibia > Caudata > Ambystomatidae > Ambystoma > Ambystoma mexicanum. Next base: position 1,268,921,609 of record NC_090932.1, read on the forward strand.
GGGAAGCAAGATTTCTCCACTAAACCTCTCCCAGGCAACAAAGGGAGACACAGAACTCAGAGGACCCTGCAGCCGATCCAGAACCGGTACCCAGCCAGCACACAGCATGCCCTGCTAGGCTCTGCATGCTTTAAAGGACATTTTCTAGCCAGGCGAGTTCCTCAATCTGCAACCGACGGCAACACTGACTGTTGTCAAGCCACTGTTGTTTAAAGACACCCGAGACATCTCGACCAATGCTTCAGAACTTACCGATCAGCACTGAGACGATTCCTGACCCCGAGCCGATGTGTCGGCCAGCCTGCAACCGTTCGTCCAGCTTCGCTCGGCGAAGCGTCTTGCCGCCCGATAACTGCAGCGGATTCCCATCTCAAACTTTGTCGCAGAAGCCCGCAAAGTGCCCCTAAGCCGACTCGACCCTGACTAGCACCAAGAACGCCTACAGCACAAGGTATATTGTAGTTCTGTCCCCATGGTCCTTCCCACAAGGCCCCTAGAGACATATTAAGACCCATTGTTCCCCTTATGGTGAAGCCAAGTAAACTTAAACTGTGTGGTGATTAACCATACCGACTACCCTCCTGTCAGTATCCAGAGTGTATCCATTTTCCTTCATTAAAACAGTCTGTCCTCTTAATTCCTTTGGACTGTGGGTTGTAGTTTGTAGTGTTGCTAGAACTGTCTGTTGTGATATAAGTAAAGTATATATTTTTCATACAACCTTGACTGGACAGTCCCTTTTATCATTGGGTAATAATTGTATTTTTGCTGTATTGTAACTAACCAATGATCCACAACCTCTTGGAGATAAGCCTCCCGTTCCGTCCACGATACCAAAATTGAACAAGGGGGTTTATAATGTGCTTGTTATTCCAATCTGTTTGAATCCCTTCTGGTGTATTAGAGGTGTGGGGCTGATTGATGGTTTAGAAACCGATATTCACCCCTGGACCACTGGTCCAGCTGAAGTCGATTAGTCACCGGGAGGAACAGGGTGGAAATCTGCAGGTAAGTGCAGAGTAATGAGAGTGGATTGAATTAGGGGGGGATAGTGTAACAGGGTCGGGAAACTGTATGCATCTGCTAAAGCGAAGCACGGACATTGAAAAAGTGGTTAGTAGCCATGAAGTCCTGGCAACAAGTTTGAAACCGTTTTCAGATGGCTCCAATATTTGCTATGCACACCCCTTTCCTGCGTGATTCTCGAGCCACAATAAAGTACCATCATCAGCCTCGCCAAACCCCAACCCATCAGCCCCTCAACCCCATGTCTGCCCCAATGGGCTTGCTCAAGCATACCTGGTCCACCCTCCCCAGGCTCCCCACCACTCCGCAGCTCCAGTGCGCACAACAGCAGCAAACGAAACCTCAGAGGCAAACAACATGGACACTGCACAAGAAATGAAGGGTCAGGGTGATAAGAGTTTGGAGCGCTTCCCACGATCCGTCTTCCGGCAGCCAAAATTGTGCAAAAATCCCTCAGAACAGATCCTAGGGGAGGACTGGCAACATTTGGCCTGGGGACAAGTTTACATTTCTAGTCCATAGTACAATGGAAAATACCACAGTGCAGCGGCCCCAAATTCCAGAACAAGTAATCTCAATACCAACCAATCCTCCTTTCTCAAGTATATATAGTAGCCATTATTGACATTACTTTCCTTTTATGCACATATTTTTCAGTTATGTTTGTGGTTTCTTAGAAACCCGGATCACTGGAAACACTCCCACTTACCAGGCATAGCAAAATTATTTAACCAGGAAAATATAATTGGTGAAATGCCGAGTTTTCAATGTGTGAGGGTTTGTAATGTGTCAGCACTCTACATCACATTCCATCCCACCCCATCTCATCTTTAGTTTCAGAACAATGTAAAGAGGTTGCGAAGCAAGAGAATTCATTGATAGAGCAGAGCCATTGCTAAACCAGGTGTCTGGGTTTACTCTCCAAGTCAAACATGAGCTATCATAGCCAAAGACCCATACATAGCTTCCTGCCTCCTAGCCCACAACACAAAGCCCATATCTGCACCCTGTGTACACACCCCACAACTTAAGCCCCTCACTTGTCATCCTGACTCTGCACCAGCATGCTTAACATAAATTGTTAACATTATTTCTAGGGTAACACAATAGACTATTATCCCATTTGAGTGAGGCTTTCTCTACAGATTGTTAAGGAAGATAAGGCACAGTGATGAAAAGCGGGGGCTCAGGATCACATAATGTATGAAATGTGGAAATTGGGTATTTGAGCCCTGTCTTTCTGGTTCTACAGTTTCCAATTCAGAAAGCAGGGGAGACTTCAACTTCTCCTATTACTTCTTCAATATGAAAAACAAAACAAATGCTTTCTGCAAAGTTATTATTCAAGGGCTAAACTAGTATACTGTTCAATAAACAGTGTTTCAAGGTAGCTACAAGGGGGAAACACCTATTAGTTGCCTGTATCCTGAGGCAAATACATCTGAGAAAAAGATTAAGATACTTAAAATTATAATGAAAATGTACTATCATTATAATCTTAGTCTGTACAATTGTGTGCACTTTCAAAGCACCAAGTCACACGGTAAAGACACCAGACAAAATATAAGTAGTAATTGAAGCATATGTTCATAAAGCAAGTATGCATCACTTAGAAAAAAAGAAAGGTGTTAAGCCAGTCCCACAATCAAGCGCAGTGGCATGCAGGCTAGACAGATATTGTTAACAGTTAACATGCTGATCTACCATTCCAGATGTGTACCTCAGTCTCATTTACCCTATTTTCTTCACCCCTCATCCTTCAGTGTCCTTCCTTTGCAAGACATTCTCAATGCACTCTTCTTTCTTACAATTACCTTTTAGACCTATGTTCCCCTTTGGCTCCATCCTTTAACTATTAATGCAATCCCCTTACCTAGAACACATCTCCTTCCTTTGCCTGCGTAGTTCAGTCTCCAATTCCTTGCCACTCACGCCCTTTAATTGCCCATCATACCAAGCCCATTCCTTTCCCCGGATTAGTTTGACCTTCATTTGCTAGTCGGCCTGTGCCAGACTCAAGAAGCCATGGTTGGGGAGTTGCTGGTAATTGTGGCTATGGCGTTTGGATAATGCAGAGTGGAGGTCGGCAATGGGATGTCGGGTTTTCGGTGCTCCCAAGTTGCACTTTCTTGGAAAGTCGACTGCATATTTCAACTTGTGGAAGCAGAGAGAAGTGCAAGAGAAATACGCTTTGGACCTGGTGATGAAGAGGGAGCTAGAGCAACCTAATATAATTGTGTGCTTTCAAATAAGGTGGCGTGTGTGTTTCAGCTTCTGTGACAGAGTTAATGTGTTTCAGTGCATTTGCGACAGTGCAAAGTATAGGTGGAAGGCTGTATCGGTGTTCATGTGACTTTGTATCTATATATCTGAATCTGGTGTTGATTTGCATGTGTGTCTTTTGCTGGACCCATAACAGAAGAGTGTTCTGGTCAAGACAATTAAAAACAATCACAGACTTAGGGGGTTATTCAGAGTTGGGTGGGAACAGTGAAATCGTTAGTATTTGGCAAATACTGTTCATTGTACAGTCCACCCAATTCAAATATCATTGGTGGTATTGCATGGGAAAACGGGCGGTCGTATTTTAGGCATACTTTTTGCAGAACATCCACCTATTTTTATCTTCACCTTAAAAAGGTGGAGGTAAAAAACCAAACTGTTCCCAAACGTTTTGTCTTTCTTTTTACCGTACAGAACGGAAGCACATATGGTTCCTTTCAATAGACTGAAAAAGGTTTTTACAAATGGTCATGTTGAGAGGGTAAAAAGGTGGGCATCTCTGATTGCCTCCTCTGACTGCCTTACCCATATAATGCACAAATGGGCCAGAATTCACTGTTTTGTGCATAAAGAAAATCAACAATTGTGATATGAGCCACTATTGTACATAATCAATTCCTCCCTTCACATTGATGCAGAACATTGCTGAAAACATGTTAAAAACCCTTTTTACATTACAGATTTCAGAGGTGTCAGTTCTGAAATAGCACTGGAGGTATTTCAGAAATACACATCTGTTGGTGGTAAACTTTAAGTAGGCCGGTTTTCGAGAAATACCATGTTGGTGCTGGTAACATTCTTGAGCTGTTTTAAAAAATTCTCCCAATTCTGAATCCACACCTTAGTTTGTAGTCTTCTAATAATTAATACCTGAATATAACATCTTTCTACATCTGTTTTCCAGCTTTGTCCAAAAGTAAGCAGCACAAAGAGTTCAACAGCTCTATAAACACTATGGGCCTAATTCATGGAAGCGTTTTATAATGGCAAAACCCCATTGGAAAACATTCTGTGAATAATGGCCTATATGAGTAACATCCATGGGTGCTATTCAGAGTGCTATTAAACTCCTTTTGTATGAACACACTGGTGATCAAGAAATTTACCAGAACATAGGATAAGCATTTGTATAGAATCAAACCAAGTACAAACTCTAATAAGACATGAAGCCTTACTTCTTTAGCAACTAGGGGTCATGATACGCTGCTGTGGATTGTAACAAACCAGTGATGCTAACATTAACATCCAGGGTCACAGAATCTGTTATTTAAATGCATACATTGTCACTGGGTGGTACAAACATGCCCCTACAGCCTACACCCCTCTCCCCCTCAATCACTGTGGAGGTCCATGTGTGGGGGCCATCCAGGCACATCTACAGCATTGCTGAAAACAATACGAATGCCTTGCCCCATTTACACGGAGTAGTCTTTGCAGCACTGGGTTCTTTTGTGTCAAGCTAGATTCTGAAGGCTTTTGCATGGGGCAATTGCCCTTTTGCTCCCCTTGCCGGTGCGAATTGTTGCTGGGCAATCATACAGCGTATTCAGCGTGTCCTAACATCGTTTTCCCGGATGCCACTACCAAACATTTTACCCAGCCCTGTAGAAAAGACGGACGTTGCCCTTGGGAAAAACCCTTCCATGCCCAACACAGCCTGGTCTCAAATACTGCAACAGCAATATCACCACCTGTGAGGTCACCACATGTGAAGCACATCAGCTCAGTGACAATGTGAGGTCAAATGAAACAACATGAGATCCCAAGTCACGCACATGAACAATCACAGTGTCCATTTGGGGCTCTTACTGGAGGGAGGTGATATGCCTTTGTGTTGGAGGGTGGGGCATATCTGTTGGGGTCTCTGTGCAGTAGTGGACAGGCCTACAGGGAACTCTGGAGATTTCCCGGTGGGCCTCTGCACCACGGGACTCTTCAGTGGGATAGCAGAAAGAAAGTGCTGTAAAACTTACAAGATAGGTTAATAAGGGGCCAGTTTGAGAAACGTTTCCGGGCCACTTTTGGTTCCCAGTTTAGCCCTATCTCTTTGTAACGAGTTCACCAACACAACGTATCTTACTCTCCCCTCCATCTGCAGCTTAGCAAGGTCTCTGCCCATTACCCTGTGTATGAATAGGGTGCTGGTGGATGAGGGGGTGGGGCATGGTGCTCTCGGGCATGGGGGATGCTTTCCACCTGCCACGCATTACCGTTCTAGCCCACCATCCAAGAGATGTGGGTCTAAGAGCTGCTCCCACATGTGCCTGCTGAAATCCAGGGGAAAGCTCTACTAGTTGCTCTGCTTGCCGATCTCCTCCAAAGCTTTCTCCCACCTACACACTAGACAGGTGGGTATGAGCCCTCTTAATAATGCTCATTTTATCAGCTTCAGAAGAAAGAATGTTTTGCCGCTCTTCCAAGGTATAACTTGTGACCTGCAATGTGCACGCTTATCTCTGCAGCAGGTGCATCAACTAACTGAGCTACCTTACACAGTATATTTAAATTATCTGTTGGACAGTTTTGTCTAAAGATAGGTCAGGTGGGAAAGAATCTATACAGATACGCCTAACACACTTCCTTCCCCACGTCTAAATACAGGTAGACCAACATGGTAAACCCGCCCCCACGTCCACCCTTACAGAGGGTTGTCTTCCCTTTTAGATGAGCAACTTCCTTTCAGGAGGCTTTTATTTGTTGAAATCACCGTAGGATTTAAAAAAAAATATTTCGATAAAATGGTTTACTTACGCTTGAAGTCTTGGGCCACAATAGGACCCGTAGGCTATGTAAACATAATTTGGTTATGGATTGCCCAGCAGTGATTGGACTCCGTCTAAGTATACCGGGAACATTTGTCCCTAGTCCGTCTCAAGTCCTTCCTGATAGTCTATGGTCTCGTTTGATATTTGACAATGCATGGTCTCGTTTGATATTTGACAATGCATTGTCGCTTACAAATGCTTTAATGAATTTTTCAGCACTTGGGGGATATCCATCTCTTAACTCGTGAATTATTGAGTTTGACTAATTATATGGACTATTATGCTTACTCCTGTTTTTAATATTGCATGAATTGTTGTATTTTCCGCTTTGTTATTGTGTATTTATTGTATTGGAAATATTTTCATAAATAGTTATATTTTAATTTTGTCTGAGGTTTTATGTGTAACCAGTTCACAATAAAATTTAAAAAAATGTAAATTATCTGTTGGACTGTTTTGTCTACTTAGGTATAGGTCAGGTGGAAAAAATCTATCCAGAGACGACACACTCACTTCCTTCCCCACGTCTAAATAGAGACAGACCAACATGGTGAGCCCGAACCCTCGCCCCCCCCCCCCTTTTTCAGGCCGGTCCTCCACCCCTCTCTTGTAGAAGGAAATTCCACCCCCGTAGAAATCATGAGCCTGTACACAGCAGTACTCTCCTTGAGAGAGTATCCCATGAATCAAGAACCCCTATAGACCCTACCCGCGTCCCAGCCTCAAAAGACTTTTGGGGCATTCGGCCCCCTTGAAAAACGCCCAGTGTATTTAGAGCCTTGTGCATTTAGGAGACACCAAGTGCACTCCCCGCAACCCCTTACAATCTTACACCAGTAACTTGTCCTCCAGGGCGGTGCGGAAGTACTCCTCCATGTTGAGGCGAGCCATGCTCCAAAGGCGGGGTGGTGGGGCGCGACTCGCGAGGGGGGAAATCCGTGAGTGGAGATTCAAGAGGGCACCGGGAGCCACGCGTGGGACTCTGGCCGGGCTGGGCTGGATTGCACACAGCTTCAGTCGTCAAGGAGACACCGGGCCGCGTTCTGTTACCAGGGCGATGGTCCGGGAGAGGGAGGCGGTGCCGCGGAAGAAGTTGATGGATAGGAAGAGGAAAGGGGAGGGACAAGGGTACAGAGAAAGGTGGGGGAAGATGGAGCAAAGGAAGACAAGAAAGAAACGAAGCGAGGAAAGAAAGAGAAAGGGCGGGGAGCGGAAGCAGTGCGTGCATAAGGTGCATTTGTCCTTCGAGAAATGATCGAAAGGGGAAACGAGCGACAAAGGCAGAAAACAGAGCAAAGTCAAAGGGAAATGAAAAGTGATGGGGGAGATAGACGTAGAAACGAGCTTTGGCAAAGCCAATAGCGTCTGCCTTAGTGTAGGCACTGGCATTTGTTAGGCACTGCCATAATGGTACTACTACCTGATTATTAGCTATAAATAGCTAAATATGGTGCGAGTACCTGGGCATAAAATGTCATTGCCTTATATATGCCTAATACTTATACACAAGCAAAACTGTTGGCTTTGCCAATGCTTGTTTTTAACATGATTTCCATGAAGGGAACAGATGATTATTATTGACGCAATAGCACGTTTACACTGGCAACTAATCCATTATCTCTCTGAAGACTGCTTAGAAATCACATTGACAGGCACCACAGAGCACGTTTGATGTTGTAGTGTTGTAGGGTCTCATTACGACCCTGGCGGTAAGGCAACAAATGCGCTGGTAGTGCTACCAGCGCCGTTGTTGCCTCACCACCTCATTATGAGTACTGCTCGTGGGGCCGCCCTGTACGCCTGGTCAGACCAGACGTGCAGAGAGGCTCCCGCCAGCAGAACAGGATGCTAACAACGGTCCCGTCGTTAACGGGACCGTTGTTAGCATCCTCCCCATTCCCATTAAGCCCTATGGGGGCTCAAATGGGAATGTGGATGTACCGGGTCTGGGTCCCGTGAATGCGAATTACTGGGCCTGCAAAGGTCGGAATGGCCCGGTAACATGGGTGTAATTTTAGGGGGGTCAGGGGTTTTTGTCCCCTCCCAACTTTCATGGCACACCATTTTGTCCCCATGCATTTGGCTGGGGCACCTTTTCTTCAGATGTCATGTCCCCTCCAACATTTTCAGCAAACTTACTCCACTGCCCGGTAATTCCCATTTTTCGGGACCCGAGTTTGGGGGAAGCCATTACGCTAAAAACAGCATGGTTACCTCCAAACTCATAATGAGTCCGATAGAGTTAGTTCAAAGAGGTGCTAGGAGGGTGTGTTTTGGGTGTGGCGCGTCGGGTAGCGAGTGGGAATGACCATATGGATTATCATGTCCATGGGTGGCTAAATAAAATACAATGCAGACAGACTGTGTCCCTCAAATCTGTACTTCAAAACATTAGTTTCAGCTTAGCTGTGACGCTAACCTACCACCCAATAGCCAAAACTTAAACGACAATAGCAGACTAAGGAAAGAATGAAAGAAGTGGCAAAAGTGAACGATTGGAAGGACAGATGGAAGACATATTAGAAATGTGACGGAGTGTTTCCTGTCTGGGAAACTTTGCTTGCAGTCTGTTTGTCAATTGCTGGAGGTGTGCTGAATGCTTTCACAATCTCATCCCAGAAGCAGAGCGTCGCAGAGTGAGACAGAGTGTATCCTGTGTGGGAAACTTTGCTTGCAGTCTGTTTTCCATGTCAATTGCTGGAGGTGTACTGAAGGCTTTCAAAACCTAGTCTCAGACACAGAGCGTCCTGGAGTGATATAGAGTGGTTCCTGTTTGGGAAACTTTGCTTGCAGTCTGTTTTCTTTGTCAATTGCTGGAGGTGTGCTGAAGGCTTTCAAAACCTAGTCTCAGACGCGGAGCGTCGTGGAGTGATACAGAGTGTTTCCTGATTGGGAAACTTTGCTTGCAGTCTGTTTTCCTTGTCAATTGCTGGAGGTGTGCTGAAGGCTTCAAAAGCTCATCACAGATGCAGAGCGTTGCAGATTGAGACAGAGGGTTTCCTGTGTTCCCTGAGGCTATGAGGACTATGATTACCACGCTACTTCTGGCAACCCCCAGCATTTTGTTAAGTGTGCAACGCTGACTTTTGAACGCTGGTTCTGGATTTCTTTTGTTGCTGAAACAAGCCAGGTAATACTGAGATTGGAACAGATCACCAAACATAAGACATTTAGCGAGTGATGTCAGGGTGAGTAGGGGAGGGACTCCCTAGCACTAGACGTCAAATGAAATGCTCAGAGGAGAACAAACGCGGCTTAAATTTACAGCAAAAGCTGTTAGATGTGACTTTTTATCCCCTGCTTGCTCCACAGTAAATGGGTTGGAAGTAAAACCAGAGTTGCAAGATGTAAGGATGTGGAAAGAAGACATAATGGAAGGGTTGGAATGCTGCGTTTTGCCTAAAATAATTAAAAGGAATAATTCTCCTCAAGCAACAACGTTATGTCCCATCCCTAAGACAATCGCAGCAACAAATACTAACGAGTCAGGAATAATATTCGCTGAGCACAAGGCCATGCAAGAAGGGTTAGTCAGGAAACCGACACTAGATTTAACTGACGCTGAGATCTTAGAAGTTGCTAATCTGTGGACGGAGACCTCCATGGTTCGTGGAGTGAATCGCATCCAACAACGTGACATCCCCTTGGTGATGGAGCCTTTTTGCAAAATGAGGAAACATACAAACACTTGTTTGGAGAAAAATGACTCTATTGTAAAAGGATCTGTTTTGGCTCAGACGATGACATAGAGTAATAATTGTTTGTTAGAGCGACAGAGGGATGTGCTCTACCAATTGAACAACAGTTCTAAAATATATCAGGATCGGCAAGGTACACCTAACGCAACAGACAAGCCAATTTCCACAAGCGTTAGAGGTAGAAGGGAGTGCCTCATCTCTGGCCATAAAACGGGCAAGGGACACAGCCCATATTAAAGAAATGCTAGGAAAGACGCCTAATCCACTGATCAAGGAGGGGCCCGGAGGGAACAACCAATTTATAATAATGAAGATACGTATTCTTCGTACAGTCTGAAACAACGAGCCATGAACTTGTGTAAAGATCGGTTGCTGAGTCTGGCGAAGTCTAAAAAGGTGGTCAAGAAACATATGCAGATGTCGTCCATGATAATAAATAAAAAGATAATGCGAATCTGACAGATATAGAAGGAAGGCCACTTCGTCGTCCACTACGACTTTGGACAACTCATTTTTACTCCCAAGATTGCATCGTAAACAGGCAAAGATCATGGATTCAGCGGAACACAACACCCAAAATAGTGTGATGTCGGCTTTGACGATCTCCCTTTCACCCTTTTTGAAATTGTATGGAACAATGAATGAGAGTTTTAAAGACCAGGCCAGACCACTCTTCTTGCAATGGTCCATTCGAAACTGCAGCGTTGAAGCATATACAAAGAAATATGCAGGACGCATTGGAGGCTCAGTGTTTGGATAAAAAGATGATATTGATATCTTTGATGAGAATAGTTCATGGAAAACAAATGGAACAAATGCATCATCCATCTGATACAAATCGACAAACGGTGAAGACAGCACTACACTCTTCAAATAGCCTGGATGGGAAGCCGGTGGTGGATGCTGGGGAGATCATGAAAGTGGTCTTGCAAAAATACTGATAAAGGCAACTGTGTGGAGGGAAATGAGGACATTACGGTGGAGACGACGAAGGGGGAGGCGACAGAGGTAATAGAAGAAGGGTTGGCAAAGAAAGTTCAAGAATTGCCATCTTCTGTGAACCTGATAAACCACTTTTGGTAAAGAGCACATTGCCCTGCCTCATATAGTGCCTGCCTTCCCCATCTTCGTGAAAAGAAAACGGTTCAACAGGAACCATCAGGCATCAAAAGCCAAAAAACGTTGTCTAGACAAAAAATAGGAAATCAAACGCTGCAAGGAATTTTTAAAGAAATCTTTCAATGCCGCCAGCTACTGATATTTTGAATTCTAACCATGTTTCTCCATCAAGTTTGAAGCCTGGTTCAAGGCGGGAATATTCAACAGGAAACTACTACTTCTGACATCCTATCTTGCCAAGAGGAAGAATTATTAAATCGTACAATAGATACGACAGATGAAGATGAGGAAGTAAATACAGATCCAGGACCACTAGGTTGTAAAGGTTAGGAGAAGATGAGTTGAATTGAATAGATATGGGCCTGATGGACGTTGCTCCGGATGGGTTGCGTACGAGGGCTTGGAACAGATGTGATGTAAAAATGATCATAGTAAAGAAAGATATGACGAAATCAACTTTTTTAACCATGGCTGATAAAAGAGAAGCCGATAATCTGAAATGGAACAGGGAGAAAATGACTCCTCTGAAAAATATCATAGGAATAACTCTCGGGAGAAAAATATGGTATGGTCGGAGAGAAAGAATATCCATCAAAGATTGGACAAAAGTAAAAGATCCAAGCCATAAACTTGGCCTGACTTTAAATCGTTAGAATGTGATTAAACTATTTCATCATATCCCTTTGTTATGTTTTGTCCAGTCCGAAGATATCAAAATAGTAGAGTTTGTAGAGGTTTTGGATAAAGTTATCTTACATTTAGCATCAGGTCTAATGAAGGCCTCATTATTGGAAGTAGCCCATTTTCTGTTGCCATTGGGCTTTGAACTAAGAGATTGGGATGATAAAGAGAAGTTCTAGAGAAGATGATTCCTCTAAGATGACCACTATGGATCAGTATTTAGTGCAAGTAACAAGGCAGTGGGCAAAGGCGATAAAACACCTGGATAAAAGAAGAGAGAAGAGGACTATCCGGATAGGTCCATAAAAGGCTCCGAAACCCTAACTTAACTCAGAAAGGAATGTTGAAGGTGTCCTTTAAAACTAATGGAGATAGCTATCGTGAAGTATGAGAAACGAGAGGACAAGCACATATTGACTCTCGGAAGCCCATTGACCATCAAGTAGACAATACCCTCTTTATGTACAATAATTAACAACGAGAGAATGTCTGGTCTTTGGGATCCTGGAATACTATGGGATTTGTACATTTGAGTTCTGATCAGGACATTTGTGCTGGGGACATGGACATCATATGCCTGCAGGAGACTTGGTTGAGGCAATGCCCTACCTTAGACGGCTACAGTTCCTATTTGAATCCTGCGTATAGCGGTGGCAAAGGCCACCCGTCCTCAGGCCTTCTGTCTTTTGTAAAGAATGGGGTGGGCCTGCAAGTTGGGAAAGTTAAGAATCCTAACCCTTCTCTGCAGAGTTTGCATGCAAGAGGAAATGTTCAATGGGTAACTGAATGTGAACGTGGTTTAATTATCAATGCGTTTTGGAACCCTATGGCCTTTAAGCATGAGGCTTTTTTGAAAGCCGCCATTGCAGCAATAGATACATTTTATCTCAGCTGTTCGCTCGGTTAATATTGGAGTACCGCAAGGTGCATGTCTATCTGCCCTCCTATTCAACCTCTATATGTCCACCCTTCCTGGAATCCGCCCGCACAACAACTTGTGCAACAACTACGCTGACGATACCCAAATCATCCTTAAAATCCACAATTCAGACACCAAACCCCAGCCCTACCTCGAAGCCTGTCTTCTAGATGTCCACCGATGGATGACAATAAACCACCTCCTCTTAAACCCCACAAAAAACAAAATCATGGTGTGCGGCAACACTGCGCTTCTACCTCATCCTTTCCCTTGGTCCCCTTCCATTGGCCAACTCCCCCACCCCCTCAGACACAGTAAAAAACCTAGGCTGCACAATGGACTCTGGCTTAACCCTCTCCAGACAGATCAACAATGTGTCTAAATGCTGCCACTATCACCTCAAACTTCTCAGATACATCTTCCCCTACCTCTCCTTTCCGAACAGACTTGCTGCTGTTATGTCGATTCTAATGTCGAGACTGGACTGTGACAACTCCCTATATCTAGGAGTCTCGGCATACCACTTAAAGAAACTCCAAAGAGTGCAAAACGCTGCTGCTAAACTGCTCCTCACCCTGGGCCTTGGAGACCACACCTCTCCTACTCTCTGAACCCTCTACTGGCTCCCAGTCGGACAAAGAGCCATCGTCAAGACCCTGTGCATCACTCACCGTGCAGTGCACAAATACAGCCATTATACCTGCAAGAATAGCTAAAACCTTACCTCCCACCCCGCACTCTAAAATTAAGCACTGCCCTCCTTTTAGTGATCCCTACCACCAACTCTGTCAGGATCGGAGGTTCCGCTTACTCTGCCTTGGCCCGACTCTGTGGAACTCGCTTCCCCCACATATTCGACACACACAAGACTATATGACATTCCGCAAAGTACTAAAAACATGGCTCTTTCCATAACACCAACCTCAACCTTAAGATGCGATTGAATTTCCAAGACACCAAAAGACTAAATACAATGTGACCCAACCATGTCATCATTGAACACGACCACCGATTCAGCAATAACAGCCCTATCCCTAAATACAAAATAATGGATCTCCTTGGACCATCACTCTGCCCAAGTTGTGTTCACCCATGCGATTGGGCCTGTGCGGCCGATCTCTGTCCCAGCCCAGCATCCCTGTGATATCGCACAGGATCCCGGTGAGATCGCTGTGTACCCTCTGGCGCCTGCTCCTGTGATGTCGCTATGTAGCCCTCTGTATTGCCCTCCCCTCTAGTCCCTGTGATGTCGCTGTATGCCCCACTGCACCCATGTGTCTTTGTGTTCCCTGCGTCCTTTCCCCACGTCGTTATGTATCCCTCTAGCCCCTCCGTCCTGTCATTGTAAGCCCAGCCCTCTGTCTCTGTGTGCCCCTTTGTGCCAGTTTGTCGCTGTGTACCCCTGCCCTCCTGTTCCCGTAATACCGCTATATATCCCTCTGCATCGCCCGCCCCTCTAGTCCCCATGATCTCGCTGTGTGCCCCACTGTGCCTGTGTGTTGCTGTGTACCCTACATTCCTGTTCCCCATGTATCCCTCTGTATTGCCCTCCCCTCTAGTCTAGACCCCCCATCCTATCGCTGTAAACCCAGCCCTCCGCCATTCTGTGCCCCGTGTGTTGCTGTGTTCCCCTGCCCTTCTGTTCCCGTGATATCGCCATATATATACCTCTGTAGTATCCCACCGCCTCGAGTCCCTGTGTGCCCCTTGTACCCTGCCTTCTTGGCCCCCCCATCCTGTCGCTGTAAACCCATCCTTCCAGTTGCTATGTATCTCTCTGATCCCCCGTCCTATCGCCGTAAACCCAGCCCTGCGCCGCTGTGTGCCCCGTGTGTCCCTATGTTCCCCTGCCCTCCTGTTCTCGTGATATCGCTATATATCCCTCTGTAGTATCCCACCGCCTTGAGACCCAGTGATGTTGCTGTATGTCCCACATCACCCATGTGTCGCCTGTACCCTTCCTTCCTGCCCCCCCCCCCATCCTGTTGCTGTAAACCCATCCTTCCAGTCGCTATGTATCCCTCTGGTACCATGCCCTGTCGCTGTAAGCCAGCCCTCTAGTCCCTGTGATGTCCCTGAGTACCCTACCCTCCAGCTTCTGTGTTCGCTGTGTACGCCGCCCCTCAGGCCCTGCCCCGTAACCCTCTTGCCCCTGTTACTGTATGCCCAGCCCACTAGTCCCTGCGATGTCCCTGCGATGTCCCTATTGGACCTACCACTTCAGCCCCTGTGCTGTTGATGCATACCGCCCCCCTGGTCCCGTGATGTTGTTGTTTACCCAGTCCCTCTCTTCCCCTCGATGTCACTGTGCACCCACTACCATAGTTCCCCATGTTCCACTGCTGCCCGGACCATCCGCTCGCTGCCCCAATCCGCCGGTACAATATGACGCAACTATGACAAATGAATTTCAATCAACAATCTGTAAATCCAGGGACGACGACGTGATGTGTTTAGATGACCTGGCAGTGGTCAAAGAAAAAAAAGGGGCACGCAGACAACTGAAAAAAAGCAGCGCTAACTGCTCTCACAGCTGCCATCAGCAGCATTCTGATATACTACATCTGATATACTACATCTAAGGGAGTGGATGCTATGTTAGTAAAGGCAACAGACGTCCTTTATAAACAAGGATTTGAACTAACACGTCTCATATCTGACTGTAACGAGCAAGCAGAATATAAAGAACGAGGTGCCGACTGCCACCAAACCATCACACAATCAGTCGTATCTTCATCAAGGAAATTGTCGCAACCAAGGTCTCCGTCAGGCTATAGTTTGGATACAGCTCAGCCACCATCTCAAAGGGAAGCCCTAACGTTTCGACTAAAGATCCACCCATAACTATCAAGAATCCGGCGGGGGATGCACGAGTCTTAACCACTCAGAAAAAGGTGGACCCTAATAGACCAGACTTACAGTCTCAAACATGGTTGTGGCTTCCCAAAGTTTTATCATCTCGACTCCACAAATAGCCACTATCACCAACCTCTATCCATCTGGACGCTCGCCTACTCTCCTTAGCCTGCTGGAATAAAAGGGGGTTTCTCCATCTAACAACCCTAGGTGATATTAATTTAGGTGGCTTTGACATCTTGTGTCTACAGGAGCTGTGCTTGAAAGAAAAACCAACACTTGACGGGTTGGAAATAGCTTTCTCTCCGGCACTATAAGGCGATAAAGGCAGACCATCTTCGGGTCTGATGATCGCAGTTCGGTTGGCCTACAAATCATAAAGGTAATCTTGAAGTCTCCATTCGACCTAGCGGTCCTCCTCTCATGAGGCCGGTGTAGAAACTTTTTCTTACACACATCTGCTCGTCATGACCATCCATTGGAATCCTAAGGCGATCTTAAGAGACCTACTGTTTGACCTGGTAACAGCTATGCTAGACTCCGCACACTCAGAGTTGAAAGCCTTCGAGGTAATTATCTGCGGGGACCTTAACATCAACTGCTCCGCAAACACATCAGATGTATCAGAACCTACAACCTCCCAGGCTTGTCAACGGGGGAAGGAGTGGTCTAGCTTAATGACATCAAGGCACATATTCAACACAGCAACCACGCTACCCAAAACCTGTAAGACACCAACGTGGAAGCATGGTTTGGCCTATTCCACCATTGACTATATCTTTGCTTCACAACCACTTCTGGATAGTGTGGTGGAGACCAGTGTTCAACATACTGCTCAAAGTGACCACAATCTCCGATATATAAAATGGCCATCAGCAAAGCCAGCAAACTCTTATTACCTGGGAGACGTCGAACCGACAAGCAAAGGAAACCGGGTTCGGGTCACCCGGATTGACATCCAAGATATTACAGACTCCTACTCAAACTACGAAAACTGCCTCAAAGTGGATTACAGACCGCTCTTAGAAGCTTTTAGATCTGTTAACACAGGTCCAAAGCATACTAGTCCGGAAGAGCATTGTCATATTCACACATTCAATGCCTTATTGGTGGCGAAGCGCAATACGGTACGCAGAGCGAAAAGAACAGCTGCACGGCATAACAAAGCCTTTAACAGAACTTGTGCAAAAGAGGTGGCAAGAGTCTACAAAGCCTGGTTAAGATCATACCGGCTCGCACTTTACCAACAGGATTCAGAGGCTTTGTTGAAGCAAATCCACAACAGTAATTCTAGAGACTTTTGGAAAGTGATCAACCCACAGAGCAAAGCGACAGAATCAATCCTGTCAAACAGCATCGCAGAGTCCTCATGGATACAATTCTATTCGACATTGTTTAGATCTCCAGAATCGCATTTGCCATCTACACCATCAACTACAACGGCCCCTTGGGTTGATCTTCATGACCCAGACAACATACTGCTATCTATAATCAAGCTGAAAAACTCAAGGGCACCAGGGCCCGATGGCCTGTCTAATGGGAACTTAAAATCTGCTCCTGAAGACTGGGCAAAACTACTGAGCTTGATTTTCAAAAGATGTACCACACAAAGCAGGATCCCGCCCTCCTGGACCTCAGCGGTGATTATTCCAATCTTTAAAAAAGGAAGGAAATATGATCCAAGGAATTTCCGCCCCGTGGCTCTACTGGATGTCATAGGGAAGGTCTACGGCACCTTACTTCTGAAACATTTTAATCTCTAGGCAAAAAAAGCACCGTGTGAAGACCTGTTACAATCAGGGTCAAAAAGGGAACTGGAACTAGCATCAACATCTTGCTACTGAGTATATTAAAAGCTAAAGTCCTGGAGGGGAACCAGAAACTCTATCTGGCGTTCATAGACCTCACCCAGGCCTTTGACTTAGTCAACAGAGCAAAACTCTGGAGGAAGCTAAGTGCCTGGAATTGCCTGCCAGAGATCCGGGGCCCTTTACAAGGACTACATGCCAATACTAGCGCCCAGGTCTGGCTGAACCCAAGGGGGCTGCTTTCTGCCGCGAAACCAACATCCCGAGGAGTTAAACAGGGCTGCCCTCTAACTCCGGCTCTATTTTAGACGTACTTCAGGGATTATAAAGAAGCAAACGCGGAGAGAAGATCTTTTCCTCCAGTGATAGGCAAAGTGAAAGTTCCTAGAATCCTTTACGCGGACGATCTGATACAACTTGATCAGACGCCAATCGGCCTACAACGTCAGCTAGCTTCTTTAACCAAGTACACTAAAGCCAATGACCTGTTAGTAAATAGACAAAAAACCAAGATAATGGTCTTTGAAAAAAGGACCCTAAGAAAAGCTAATCCTACATGGTTCTTGTCAGGAGAGAAAGTGGAACAGGTATCAGATTGAAATATCTCGGGGTCCTGATTGATTCTTCGCAAAAAAACACAGCAATGCAACTCCATCTACATGCAAAAATGAAAAATCTCATCTCACAGGCCAAAGTCCTCGACAGAAAAAATGGTCGCTTCTCATTGATGCCTCTACTTAAGTTCTACCGCGGGAAAGTGATACCCACAATCACTTATGGAGCAGATGCCATGCCATCCCTACCCGACCTCTTATGGCCTAGACGGGAGAGTCTTTTTTGGCAATCAGTCCTTACTCTACCGATCTCTACACCGATAGCATTGATTAGACGAGAACTTTCACTATCGTCCTTGGCGGCAATAGTGACTAGGGAAACTATAATGCTATATCGGAAGATTAAGGACCCATCTTCTCCAATGATGTTCTCCCTGGTCCAAGAAGAGCTGAACTCGGGCAAATGCAAAATGCTGGCCACTTGGGAGAATAGATGCAAATTAAACCTAGAAGTCTGTGACAGTTCTATTGAAGAATTAATTTCGAATCCTACCAAAACAAAAAAACGCTTAGAAGAAGCAGACTGGATTGATACGCCGGAGAAAGCATCCACCTACAAACTGACCCAGCATCTACCCATAACGGTCAGAAAATTGAACGAAGTTCAACCATTCCTCATCAGGCACCCAAATAGGAAAACAAGATCTACACTTCTTCGTGCCAGGCTGAATTTACTGCCTACAAATGAGATCATGCAGATAAGAGGAGCCTCTGCGACTAACAGTTGTCGTTTTTGCAAACCAAACCAAACAATTGAAACACTACGGCACCTTCTGCTATCATGCCCGGGCACACATTCATACAGAACCCCTTACATGCTACACCACTTGGAAAAAGCTTACTTGACAGAAGAAGAACTGTGGTGGGAGCGATTAATAGAGGGCCTAAGCCCTTCATGGGCGATAGCTGCTACAAACATTTTGGACCTTATTTTTAAGGACGAAGTAACGGAGCCCGTACCAGAAACTTAGAACCCTTTTTTTCCAATCAGCATACTCTACAGCTTTAGAGGGTGTCGCCTTTGTTTTTTAACTCTTGATCTACTGTGTTTTGAATTGGCACTTACTCTATTTCATCTTCTGCTCCCTCTTCTGTTACCTTCTTCGTCTTTCTGCTTCTTCTTCTGCTTCTTGTCTTCGTTACTTTTGCAGTTCGGTTTAATTGATTGATTTTCTACTAGCTTATAAAAATCACTTCAGTGATTATAGCCCGTAATAAAAAATAAAAAAATTCAAAAAATTGCACAATTATTCATTATTAATAATGCGTGTCTTTCTGTGCCGCAATGCACCAAACACACACTGAACTCCTTTCAGTGCACACCGTTCTGCCATTCGGCATCCAATCACAGCTCAGCTTTCAACAGGCAATCCTGCCAATCAGCAGCCAGATATCTTATATTAGGAAAAGCGAATTGGCGGCAGTGATCGAAAGATCATTCTGACTGCTCATCTCGTTTCCAGAGGCCTCACTGGCCTTACACTTAAGCATTGACCCACTGCTACGCTCCCTAGACCTGGTATCTGCACGTATACCCAGACGCCCACATTAGCTGCCGCCGCAAGTATGCATTACAGCGCGGCTGACACTTGTTCCGGCACTCAGAATCATCAGTATGCACATTTACCCCCTGCTTCTCAGACGAACTCCACATGACCAACCACACTGGGTTCGGCCCCCAGATTTGTACCATCACCGCCACCATTCTTTCTTAGTTACCTACAGGCACAGCATCCTTATTCAGAGCTCACTTACACCCTGCAAATCCAGTCACCTTTATTCAGCCATGTCTTCTGTCCTGCACCAACCATCTTTCAGGGGATGCGGCACAGGCTTCCTATTGGTATTGTTACATCTCTATGCCCCAGCCCCACACTACCCTACCAGCACGGCACCGTGCCTGAATTTTTCAGTCTGTTCGACATGCTTGGACAATCCGGGATCAAACCCATCTCAGGCTTCCTACCTCTGATGCTCACAAAATTATAATTTTTTGAAATTTCAGCCCGTGCTTAGCGCCACTAACGGTTACTCCACCCGAGGGGATCCACGGTCAACAAGCAGGATCACCACAGCCTCATCTATAGACAATCTATAGGGGCACAATTGCCCAACACGACGCCACCCGGACCATGCACCAGCAATATTGCGCCTGACAATTCTGAGCCCCCCCTATAACAGCATCATTCCTCCCTCTCCATAGTTGCTATCCAGCCTTCCCAATCCAGGAATATATATCAACATTTACAATTGCAATAAAAACATGCCCATTACCTCACCAATACTTAACACCATGGAGTAAACCTTATCTAATTACAACTCTCTCTCTCCTTATCTCCTTGACCCTTATTGCACCCTCCACCTACCATCATTATGTCCCCAATTGGGCCATATCTACTTTGATCATTACAATTGTATACTGTTCCAACTGTTCCATATGTTAAACTTTCACGTCGTACTCACTTCATGTCACTACACTGGTCAACTGATATATGTATGTTTTCATGTCACTTGGCAATGCACAATGTCACACTTATGTTGCTAGTCATGGCAATATGCCACTCACCACATCACCAAAATATCACATTCACTACGCCTCAACACAGCTTTGATAAAGACCTTCTGGTCAAATCACGTGTCGGCTTTCTTCATGTGATTGGCACTACATGTGCTCTTAAGAATGTGGCATCTCCATGCCAATAAAACTTAACACTGCACTCCAATCCAAGTAGTGAGACTCATCATTCGCTCATGCCTGACGTAATACCTTAACTGGTGACAATAATTGAAATCCAGCGCCATTACAGACGGGGTTCCCATTTTCTGGCTAAGGTGTAAAATAGGCTCAACGCCCAGGCCTTTTAACTAAAGAGATTGCTACCAATCGAGGACTAAAGCAGGGGTGCCCATTGGCCCCTATATTGTTTCATATTTTTTTTATCAGATTTAAAGGACAGCTGGGATCATGTCTGGGCTTTTCTGCCGGAGATGAATGGTCATAAATTGGCACAAATTTGATATTCAGATGATCTGGTCATTATTGACCAGACGCTGATAGGTCTGCAGAGCTCTCTATTCGAGCAGCTGCAGGATCATATGATCAAAAATGGACTGGAGATAAAATCGTCAAAAACAAACGTTTTGGTCTTTACCTCGATGTATGGCAAACAGAAACACCTTTTTTTAAAAAAATGGTAGTTGAGGGCGGGCGGAGTTCACTCCCAGATGGCATCAGTAATGTATTTAGGAGTGCGAACAAATTCCAGTTTAGTGGACACTCCCAGACAGGAAGATCTGAAAGTGAAAATCAAGTCCCTGGCGGCTCAAGGAAGGTTGATTTACAAAAAATACTGTGCATTTTCCCTGTTGCCGATTTTGACTTTCTAGAAAACGAAGGTAGTTGCGATTGTGACATACAGTGTGGAAGCATATTTACATCGTGGACATGTTTGAGGCTTCTTGAAGCCTACATTAGGAGGAAGGTTTTGAGACTGCCCCAAAATGTTCCCATGGCAGTGGTCAAATATGAACTTGGCCTGATTTCCATTTATGCAAGCGCTACATGGAAGACTCACTAAGTAGAAAGTGTATATTGAGTTCTATGGCCATACTATACCAGATATTGACCCCGAATAATGTAAAGGAAAAAAAATATTGGTAGATCAGTGGTTTGGGAAATGTAAAGTAATATTTGAATCTCTGGGCACCTGTCAAACCACGCTCCTAATAAATCCGGAGAAGATTAAAAGATTACTTAGGGAGGATGATTGGATTCGGACCCTGAAACGGAAGGACGTATACACCCTTCAGTCTCAGTTGAAAAACAAAACCAAATCTATAATACCATCCCTAGATATCTGACTCAATTCCCTTGTGCGTGATTTAGGCAACAATTCAGGAGGCTACGCCTTAATATATTGCCCACGAGACAAAGTTTGAAAATATATGGGCGAGTTCCTAACTCATCCTGTAGATTTTGGGACTCCAAAGAAGACAGATCCTGAAATGACGAAACATATGATCTTGTTCTGTACGGGACTGACCACCTTGCAAATCCGCTATATTGACAAATTCATCGCAAATATATATTCTTGGGAGGCAGAAGACATATGGGCTTGGATTTGGGCAGGGGGACATTTTTCACTGATGTTTGGGGTAATTCAGTTTTTGAAAGAAAGCATTGCAATTAATGGACCCGGAAACGTGGGGTAGTTTTTATTAAGGAAAGTTGGTTTAGGTCTAATGGACATAGTGGCCTATATCATTTTTATATGTGTATATGTTCATATTAGACATATAGGATGGATGGAGAAATGGGAGTGGGTAGCTGGGGTGGTGATTGATGTGGCTGGGTGCTAGATTTATTTTCTTTTTCTTTTTTCCCCTTTCATTATGTGATTTTTAGAGGATATTTAAGAATATAATGTGGATGGAGTTCCTTTTAAAAGATAAATGTTTGTAATAAGCCATATATATGTTAATAAAAACAATATTAGGAATCGATGGAGGGAGAGAAAGCCCAAGAGGTACTTGGTGTTTAGAAAAAGCAGAAGCAGAGTGAGTTTAGGAGCAATGCAAGAAAGGTAGGGGGAACAGGGAAATGTAGGGAAAGGTGGTCAAACAGTAAGAAGAGAGATAAGAAAAAAAGGTCGAAATTAAAGAAAAAGAAAAGGGAAAGAATATAGTAATAGAAGAAAAGAAAACGAGAAGGATAAAGGGAAGACAAGGGTGTACACAATACTGTCTATAAATCGAAAAGAAAGAGAAGAAAGAAAGGACTAGGAACAGACAGGGACGACAAGGGGTGATATGGGAGGTAATGAAGGAAAGAAGTGCAATAAGCACAAAGAAAGAATAAAAGAGAACATGGAAGGATTCAGAAAGTGAAGAAAGACAGGCGGGATAACTCGGAAAAAGAAAAACATACAATTTTTTTGAAGACGGAGCAAGAGAAAAATGGGGGGAAGAAACATAAAATGAGAGAAGGAATCAGGCCTGTCTTTTTCTCTATTCTCACTTGTTCTCCTGCTTTCATTGTCTGTGTTTTGTACTGTAATGCATCCTACTCCTAAATGCCCATCCTTGGCGCCTCCTTGTGATGCACGCTGGCAAGGCTCTCGCTGTCCCTCTACCCCTTCCTGTGTGATCTACCAGCAGGACGCCCGATTGGCAGGGGGGCAGTCTATATCGGTCTTCCCTGCAATCCCTTGCTGTCAGCTATTGTACCATGGGCATGAGATATGTTTGTACATGCGTGCAGACAAGGGCATGCCACTGTATCATGCTTATGTTTTTTAAATACATGTTCTAGATATTCCTGTGTGTTTCTCCATGCTGTACATGCAGCCTCAGCACTCTTCCCGTACTAGTTCCATACTCACAGATCATCTGACAGTAGTAAGGTGCCTCCATGCTAGTTGTATATTGGTCTCAACCTAAGCTCTACCAATCCATCTCATTCCTGACATGCAGCCTTTTTCTGGCCATTCCAATATTGGACTCACACACAGCTCTGCCAATGCATGTCAGTCTTGAATTATAGCCCACCCCCGCCATTCCAATATTGGACTCATACATACCATTGTATCTGAATCCCGAAATGTAGCTTCCCTGACATTATATTATTTGACTCATACTTACCGATGCATTCAGTCCTGTAATATAGCGTCTGTGGTGATCTCGCTTGTCATGGCGGACCTGCTGCGCTAAAGGAAAACACAGGACACGGAGCGTTTCAAATATATGCCCTCTTTATTCTCCGTCTTCCCCGAATTTCCCGATCCCACCCCCCGTTACATCACTTCCTTTCCTCGTTCCCTCCCGCCCCCGCGTTACTAAGGGAACGTCAACGTGACATCTCCCCCCTTTTTAAACGGTTACCAGTCTTCTCGCAACGGGCGAGAGTCCGGTGGGCTTCTAGTCCATTTCCTCTATCCATCGACGAGGTCTGTTCCGAGCCCTCTGTGGACGGGCCTGGCTCGGCCCAGGGGAAGGTCCGCTTCCCGCACTAAGGCTTTCTTTTTCCGGCTCTGCGTCCTCCGAGTCCCACTGATCAGCCTGGTAGGAGTCGTCCGACTCGTAGTCCAGATGCATCTGCACCCTACCGCTTAGCCTCCTGGCTCCGCTGGGCGGAAGCTCTTTGAAGTGAGATGAGTTTCTCGTGATGGATCTCTCGGGCCCCTGGGCTGTGATCATGGACCCCTTCTTCTGTGTAACAAGAAAAGGTTCTTCCCGGAAGGGGGCCGTGTGCTTGTGTGTCGTCGGTTGTCGCACGGCAACCACATCTCCAACTCCTATCGTGGAGGGCTGAGCTCGCCTGCGCGCATCGGCGTATTCCTTCATGCGTGTTTTCGCTGCTTCGTCTCTTTCTCGCACCTCTTGATCTAGAGCAGGTGATGGTGTTATGCCTTCTGCCTGTGGGAGGCGTGTCTGGGTATTGCGTCCAAACATCAATTCGGCAGGTGTCCTTCCTGTGGTGCTATGAGGTGTTCCTCTATAGTCTCTCATCAGTTGATTTAACACCTGCTCATAGGGTTGACCGGTGAGACGGGCGATTTGAAGGGCTCTCTTTAAGTTGGCCATGAATCGCTCTATCATCCCGTTCGCCTGAGGCCACAGTGGCGTGACCTTTCTGTGATGGAAACCCATGTAGCTTGCGAATTGAGTAAATTGATGTCCACAGAAGGGGGCCCAGTTGTCCGTCTTGAGCACTCGTGGTAACCCGTAAGCTGAGAACATGTGGTCCAGCACTGGGATCACATGATGCGCAGCAGTGGATGGTATGATCCTTACGTCGGGATACCGTGAGTACTCATCCATTATTGCCAGGACGTATTTCCCTCCTTCGATAGGCCCGAAAAAGTCCGCCGCCACTGCTTCCCATACTCTCTGGGGAAGGTCCGACATGACGAGTGGCTCGGGGTGTCGGTTTGGCGTGATAAGGCAACAAGTGGGGCATGCTCTCAGGGCGGCCTCCACTAGCTCATCCATGTGGACAAACCACACCTTCTGCCTGAGCATGCGTTTGGTGGAGACCATGCCTCGGTGTGTCTCGTGGGCCAGTTCTACGACTTTGGCCCTCATTGCTTCTGGAATGAATAGCTTGTTGTCCTTTATGATCATGTGATCCTCTGACCTTGCGAGTACGTCTTTTACTTGTAATAGTCGTTCCACGTCCTCCTGTACCTTACCGCCGGCAGCTCTCCCCTTTTCTTTTGCTCTCCGCCACTGTTCTGACTCCAGACCTTCACAAATGATGCGGCACGCTGGATCGTTTTCCGTTTCCCTGGCTAGTGTTTCCATGTTGATTCCCTCCAGGGCAGCCTGGTGCACCAGATATCGTAAGTATATGTCAGCCACGGATGGTTCTGGGGTACTCTCGGTCTCCTGGATAGAAAGTCAGCCGGGTTTTCACCTTTCCCAGGTCTGTGGACAAACGTTGTGATGTTTCTGCTGTCAGGGTGTAGGACTAGTTGATGGTATCCCTTCTGGAGGTCTAGTTTGGAGAACACTTTCGCTCCATTCAGCAAATGTATCATGTCTGTGATTCTTGGTGCCGGGTGTCTTTCCCTTTTGATGGCCTGATTCGGGCGTTGCATGTCTACACATAGTCTTATGGCCTCCGAGCCTTTCTTGGGAACCGGGACAATTGGTGAGACCCATGTTGTGGGACCAGTGGCCCTCTCG
The DNA here is from genome assembly GCF_040938575.1 of Ambystoma mexicanum. Lineage (NCBI taxonomy): Eukaryota > Metazoa > Chordata > Amphibia > Caudata > Ambystomatidae > Ambystoma > Ambystoma mexicanum. Next base: position 1,268,947,064 of record NC_090932.1, read on the forward strand.
ATGATGTCTTGTTCGAGTAGCTTTTTGAGCTCATCCTCCACTTTTTGTTGAATGTTAACTGGGATCCCTCGATATGGCTGTGCTACGGGGCGAATAGAGTCGTCCACATGAAGCCGTATTTGTCTGTTGCAAAGCTTCCCTATTCCTTTGAAGATTTTGGGGTATAGGTTGTGCACCATTTCAACAGGGTCTATGTATTTGTGTACCATGATGTTGTACAGAATGTGAATGAGGCCCATGTCCGCGGCTGCCTTAAAACTAAGGACGCAACCACTGTCAGTCTCGGTGGCTAGTACGTGTATGGGTACCTTCATTTCATGGCCCTTGTACCTACAGAGGCCGTTGAATTGTCCCAAACATTTCAGAGGTGTCTTTGCCCCGTATGCATAAATGTCCACAGTTGCCGGATGTAATTTGGGTTTTTGAGGGAGATCGTTGTCGATCTTTTCGCTTACCACATTGACGGTGGCCCCGGTGTCTATGAGAAATTCGGTGGGCTTTTCCTGGAGTTTAATGATGAGCGTTGGGCTGTGGGCGGTTGCTGTGGGGTTTCCTAGTGCATATACGTATGCTTTCCTCTTCTGATCGCTCCCTGATGAGCTGAGGTCAGAATCTGTGGGGGACTGTTCCACCAGGTATCGCACGTGTCGGCGGGACCGACGGTCCGTTCTTGGACGCATGGCTTGCCTTCTCCTTTCCCTTCTCCTTTGCCGGTCTTCTCCTGACTCTGTCTCGCTGATCCCCTGCCGGTTGATTTGGGATGGTCCCTGTGGCGGGGATCTGATTGTTGCCTGTGGACCCTCCGTGTCTGCTTCTTGGGCGGGAGGTGTTTTCCCGGGGTCTATCTCTACCTCGGTCGCGGAACAGTCTGCACACTGCCTTGAAGTGACCCTCTTCGCCGCACGAGGTGCACCTTTGGCCTATGGCTGGACATGTACCCTCATGTGGATATTCAAAGCCACATTCATAGCAGAAGAGTTCTTCAGGTTTTCTTTCCATTTGTAGTTTGTTGACGTTCTCCCCTATGGTGGTGTTGCCGAAACTTTCGACCTGGGAGTCGATGGCTCTCTCTACCCTCGCCAGCGCTAGAATTTCCTCCAGCGTGCGAGATTTCTGCAGCAGCTTCCGTCGAAAAGTCTGTGATTTGCACCCCGAGATGATTTGCGATCTTAGTGCTTCAGTATTCGAATAATTGGCAAAATCACAGTGCTTTTGTTTGGTGCGTAGTCGCATCACATAGGCGTCCATGGACTCCCCTTTGATCTGCTTGATGCTATGGAATAGATGTCTTTCGTAATCTACATTGGTATGGGGTGCAAAATATGCCGCTAGTGCTTCTTTGAGGTCTTGGATCGAGTCTATGGAATCCGGTGGCATTTCATCAATTATGTCTCGGGTTACAGGGCCTACGGCTAGTTTTAGCAGACATACCTGTCGTGCATCTGCGACAGGGCCTGTAGCTCCCATGTACAGGTCGAAGTTTTGGATCCATTTGGTCCACCGAGGACCCATGTTGCTGGTGTCCATTACATCAAATGCTCCCGGCATTTGGGCAGCCAACGTGTCTGGCAGTTGGTAGGGCACATGATCTGGTGCGTGTGTACCCTGTGCTGGGGGCGCGATCGCCTGTGCCTGCCCCCCTTGGCCATCGTCTTGTCCTGACATGGTGGTGGTGGGGTTTCTGTTGCCGCCTCTGGCCCTCGCTTGTGTGACGTACCTTTGGGAGGCCCGGTTCAGGCCTTGCTTCTAAGGCGTGGCCCCGCCTTCTGTCAGTGTGGGACGGCCACCTCACGGGGCACGAGCACCGTCTGCAGAGGGGGGGGGGCTTTGGCACTCCTCGCATCGCCCTGTGAGCTCCCTGATGGCCTGCAAGGCCTCCCTCCTGGCTTTGCGTGCCTGGGGCCTTCTGCGGGCTTCCGGAGGGCTTTTCTCCGAGCGTGGGCGGTCGGCGAGGTTGTTGGGCCTCGCCCGAGGCACTGGCGTGTCGCCGTGGGCGTGTTCTCACCGCCGCGGCCCGGGTCGCGCGGCCATGCGTAGATTGCGCTAGCTGGCAGGGCCCGCTGCTGCGAGCTTCTTCGCTGCGTTCGGCGGGGGCGGGCTTCTAGCAGCATTGCCCTTCCCCCGATCCCATCCTCGTCGCCATTGTGGTGATCTCGCTTGTCATGGCGGGCCTGCTGCGCTAAAGGAAAACTCAGGACACGGAGCGTTTCAAATAAACGTCCTCTTTATTCTCCGTCTTCCCCGAACTCCCCGATCCTGCCCCCCGTTACATCACTTCCTTTCCTCATTCTCTCCCGCCCCCGCGTTACTAAGGGAACGTCAACGTGACAGCGTCTAGCCCTGCTCCACATCTCACTCCTCAGTCCCCACTATTTCAATATTGGACTCATGCCCTCCAATGCATCTGAATCCTGAAGTGCAGCCTCCCTGCCATTCTAATATTTGACTCATATCTACCAATGTATTCAGTCCTGTACAATAGCCCTGCTGCCCACACTCTTCCCCCTATTCCAATATTGGACACATACCTACCAATGTGTCTGAATTCCGAACTGCAGCCTTCCTGCCATTCTGATATTGGACTCGTACCTACCAATGCATCTCACTTCTGAACTTTAGCCTACCTGCCATTCCATAAATGCCATCTTCCTCTCTGCCACTGAAAGAATCTGAAGTGCAGCAGCCGGAGACCCTGGTAGGGGAATCTCCTTCGAGCACTGGGCCAGAAGGAGAAGCAGAAGGTGACACCCAGAATGAAGAAAGAAGTGCAGAAACATATAACCCCCCCAGACTGCCAATGACTGAGAGCTGTCAAGTGTTGGTGGCAGGGGATCCCGGATTAAAAGACTATTTACGGATCTCACAGTTTTTACCTTGATGAAAACCCATCGACAAACATGTTTGCTCTTTTGTTTTTGGTTAATCCTAGCTCATGTTTACCCAATAAGCCTATACCGATCTAAACCCCACTCCTCGGGTATGTGTCTCTCATTGATTCTCATTCGGCTTCATGACACAGGATGAAAGACATGCAGCAGTTTAAAATATAGTGCAGTGAAATATAATTAACACCAATGTTTTTGTGTTGGTTCACATGTCTTTATTCACGTGCTAAATAAAATAAGAATGTCTATTATATGCAAGGGTGCTACCATCTTTTACGAGGGCCTTCTAATATTATTCTGTGTGTGTTTCCAAATTTCCAGGAAGCTGTCAATAATAATAGGATACTCAATGAACTAGTCTACCAAGGTTTTTGCTCGATAACACCATGACGTTTCCAAATATGCAAGCATGAAACACCTACACCAAAACAATTGAGAGTTGTGTATCCTGTATTACTGCAGATACATGCATCTATCTTTATCCAGCCAGATGACAACAATACCTATGTACTATAACATCACACTATATTTCTGAAAGTCCTCTTGTGCCCCTGATAGTGGCAAGCATATACAGGCACTGGAAAGGTTTTAAGGCAATTTGGTGTATTACAAAACTCCATAAATACAAAAAGGTGTGGTGTGTCCATCATAACAGTGTCCACCATATCTGCTCAGATGTGGGCGAAGGAGAATTCAGAATGAATTTCCATTTAGTCATTAGTCTCTTCTGAGTGCAACAACAATTGCGATTACTGTATGAATGAAAGTAAAGCAGTGCTGCTACACAGTCATGCACTGGCCAAATAAAGGTACAGCACTCCTATTGCGAAAGTACTGATATTGTCAATGAATGTATGGAAATCATTTTAATAAATGCTGATAATGTCCCATAAAAATACAATAAATAGCAGGCTGTGAAAACACTGCACTGTCTTATTAAAATGAAGGTAGTCTCGACGAGGAGTGATAGTACTGTATAGTAGCTCTGCTGAGAAGTGCTGGTTCTGTCCCATTATAATATTAAAATGCATAATGAAAAATCCTAAACTAAACTACTTTCTGCACTAGAGCACATTAGTTCTGCAGAGAACTGTCAGTACTGTCCTGCGGAAGGTACAAAAAACCCATTAAAAAGTGGAAGGCTAATTCAGCTCAGCTGGAATTAAGACCTGTGACTTGAAGATTACACATACATATATTTTTCTACCAAGCAGATTAACCCAATGGGGTATTTCAATTAGGATTTGTACGCTGGAGCCAGCATGTTACACGTAGAACTCTGAAGCAAGTGCCTAAAACAAAGGTCCTAGCAGACTGGTCCCGAGGCAGTATCTATCAATTGGCAGGCACATCTACATGACAGAGCTTCACAGTGTCAATAGACCAGCAAACCTAGTGCCCTCAGTCAGGATGGAGATATAAAGTCCTTATTGTTTCTTCCAATATGCTCCAAATAGGGACTCCTGGTGTCAAATAAATGAGTTTGTCCTTTAAAGAGAAAGTGCATGTTTCACAGAAAAGCATTAGCCAAAACCTGGTCAACCACCTGTACATGTCCGAATCCTCTCAAGTGATTGGCAATAACCAGTTTAGTGGTAATCAGTTTTTAAATCATTCGTTTATCTCTGAAAGTTACCCCATTGAGGTAATCTGGGAAGTGGCCAAACACACTTAATTCAAGAGTAAAAGGGAGTGCCAGCCCTGATATTTCTTTTCCACAAACAAAGCTATACAACATTTGCTTAGCTTGTGGCACGTCCACCAAACAGACAAAAGAGTGCACTCCCCACCACTCTCTACTCGCTCTTTGTAGTAGTTTTAGGAAGTAGGTGGGGATTTAAACAAGGAGCGCCTGAAAATAATAGACTCATTTGTTAATCTTGATCGCTGCCATCCTACCATACTGCAAAATATTATGTGCATGCCAACCGACCATAGCTGCCTTGATCTCAGCAAAAAGAAAGGGGTAAAAAAGCCTCTGAGTTGAATTTGTTGAAAAGATCCTCCGGAACATCACCCTGTTCTTAGCCCATTGGAAGAGGGACAAAGTTTGCAAATTCACTGCATATGCAGGAAGTAGGGTCAAATTAAGAATTTCACTTTTACCAAGATTGATTTTGAAATCGGACAATGTATGGAATTCCTCGAATAGTGACAGCAGAGGGATTTCAGTGTGAGAAGGATTCTCTAGAGAAAGCAAAATGTCGCCTGCATTGAGGGAGAGTTTATATTCCTTGACTCGATTCTGGATTCCTTATACAATTCTCGAGAGCCTAATGCTCACTGCCTTTAGTTTATTTGTAAAGCGCAACCAGGCCCAAAGGCATCGGGGCGCATAATCTTGCATAACACAGTTACAGTTACAGTACAAAACAATGGAAGGTAATCTAGCTCCACCTGTTCACAAAAGGATACAGAGGTAAGCTGGAGTTGAAATATGACAACATAAGTTCAATACAGTACAGTAATATATAGTGAGACAGAACGACCGTGAAGATTAGGCATCAGGCCCAATACTCGGTACGTCACATATTCTGTGTGAAAAGCCATGATTTAGTTTTATTCTTGAAGGCTTGGAAAGAAGGCTCGGTTCTGATGGAGACAGGAAGGGCGTTCCAAAGCTTTGTGGCCAGGACAGGGAAGCTCACGCCCCCAGCTTTTTGAAGTTTAAATCTGGGCAGGGAGAGGCTGTGTATTTGGGCAGTTCTCAAGGGGCGTGTGGACGTATGGAGAGTTAGACGGTTGGATAGGTAGGAAGGGGCCTTATTGGCCAGGCAATTGTGCGTCATGGCAAGGGTTTTCAGAGAGATTCTGTGTTTTACTGGGAGCCAACGTAGATCAGTTCTGACGTCAGAAATATGGTGTTATCTAGGAATGTTGAGTGCCGCTCTGATGGCATTATTCTGGGTAATTTGCAATTTGTTGAGGTTAGACTGGTTAGTCCCCAGGTAGAGGGCACTAAAATAGTCAATCTTAGACATTATGAGTGTTCTTGCCAACGTAATACAGTTAGGGGAATTCAAAAAAGGCCTGAAGGCTGTAATGAGTTTGTAGGTATAGGCCGATGCCGACCTTACTGCATTAGTTTGTCTGTTCATTGATAGAGCAGAGTCAAGATAGACACCTAATGTTTTAGTGTCCTTAGAGACCTTAATGACATTGTTGCAATAGTGAAAGACTTAAAGGCGTGGTCTAGTTTATTAAGACGTTGAGTTGAGCTTAGTATTAGGAGCTCAGTCTTGTCATCATTGAGGCAAAGTTCATGTTGTGCCATCCAGGCCTGAATGACCAGGTAGACGTCATTGAAGGATTTGGTGTCAGCTGTGTGATCCCCTGTAATAGGGATGAGTATCATCAGCATAATTAGTGTAAGAGACACCCACATAATCAAAAACATCAAACAGAGGTTTGGTGAACACATTGTAGAGAGTGGCGACACACGAGAACCTTGGGGAACGCCGCAGTGAGTGGAAGCTGGGTCCGCGAAGGTTGTGGGGGAAAAGACCTGCATGGATCTATTGCTTAGAAAGGAGCTGATCCAAGCAGTGGCGGAGTCAGAGAAGTAGGCGGCGGATTTGAGATGCTGGCATAGGATTTGGTGATTGACCAGATCAAACGCAGCGGAAAGATCGAGAAGTAATAGCAGAGGTAATTTCCCATTATCTTTTGATACCTCAATTTGAGTTTTGAGATCGATCAAGGCCGTTTCGGTCCCATGTCTCGGGCGGAAACCAGATTGTCTCAGACCGAGGAGATTATTGGTTTCAAGATAGTCTTGGATCTGCAGGTAGGCTGCACGGTCTAATATCTTGAGCAAGAAAGGGACGGTAGTGATAGGTCTAAAGTTAGTTGGTATATTTGGGTCATGGGATGGTTTTTTAAGCAAAGGGATCACCCAAGCGTTCTTGAGATTGTCAGGTACTATACCCGTTTTGAAGGATGCGTTTATAAAGGCTGTGATGAAAGGGGCTAGGTCGTGAGAGGCTTTCTTGATGATAGTGGCAGGGCATGAATCACCTTGACACTGCTTGGCAGTTGAGTGCTGGGGCAAACAGTAAAGGGGATGGGTAGCGGGAAAGAGAACACCATTGTCTTGTATCCCTCTTAAGAGAGATTTTTGTAGAGAGGTGCAATGGCAGCTGGCAGAGAGCTGTAAAGGGAAAACATTCCCTGATAAAGTTTTTCCCAAGTTCAAATTCTTTCATTACAGCTTTAAAGAAAGGCCATTCAACTCTGTTGAAGGACCTTTCCTCATCCAGCACAGCCAAGGATGCCAGTATTGACATATGCTATATCGTTCAGATTGACTGTCTATCTGATATTGTCGGCGGATTGTTGCCAATTCACAAAACCAGCATGATCATGTAGAAGAATATCCAGCCTTTTAGCTAGGACATTGGCATATAATTTTGTGTCTATGCAATGAGGGCTATTGGCCTATAAGAGATACATTGTTACATGTCTTTGCCTTCTTTATGGATGAAGGGGATGTTTGCTTCCCCCATTGTGGGAGTGATCATTTTTACAAATATGATTTAAAAGGCAATGTAGCATTTGCAGGAGTTGTTTAGAAAAGGTTTTAAAAAAGAAGGCTGAGAACCCGTCAGACATTGGTGCTTTATTGACCTTCAGTGATTCAGTTGCAGAATGAACCTCATCGCACTTCAGAGTTCTGTTTAGCCAGTCCCTATCTGCCTCGTCCAGTTTACGAGGGTATCAAAAGTGTAAGAAGTGCACCACATACTCACCCTGCTCATTAATCCCCTCTGACCTGCGGAGGGGTGATTAAAAGGAAGGACACTCAGCTAGATTTTCAGTAATGCTATGGCCATTTATCCCATCCATGTTTTTTATGGTCATAATAGATACCTTTCTTAGTCTTAGCTTTTTGCCCCTGAGCCATGTATTTACTAGCATTTTTGTCATGCTCATGACAGCTCTGCTCTGTTTTAAGCCATGCTAATTCTGCTTTGCAGGCCAGAATAAGATAATCGGATTCAGGGTAGCATCAAGCTTCTGCAACATTTACCTGGAGTCATTCTCTCAATAATTGTTTTCAAACAGGCTCAAATTTAGTGTCAAAGCTTCTAACTCGTTGGCACTAATTTGTTTAAGTTTACCTGCCTTCTCAATAAGGGAACCCCTTAGCACCACCTTGAACACATTGCTGGGGATTATATCTAGTGTTACTGCATTTTCGTCAAAAAAAGTGCCCTATGTTCAACATAGCTTTCTCTCTGATGCGGGAATCTCTTACACAGGCATGGTTTACACACTTTTGGTCTGCTCTCCATCCTGCTATGCCTTAGAATCAAGCGATTGTGGCACGGTCGGACCAAGTAATAATAAAGAAAATACATTAAATACAATAAAATAATGCCTGTTAAAGCACATTTTGTACAACCCTCTGTTGGGTGATCTACAACTAGAGGACAGAAACAGGGGGTCACACAACTGGCAAGAAAGGGAATCCAACCCCCCCTCTTAAAGGTAGACAATGTGGACAGAGCAACAAGGCCTAACTCTCAGGTAGAGGTAGTAGACTGTTACAAAGATACAATCAGTCCACACACTTAGCCAGAGAATATACAGTAGATCATCACACTGAAAAAATCTATACATTTATTATGTTACAGATATAGATTCCTAGCAGGTCTATCAGAGTGCAGCATGTCACCCTTTACCCCTCATATCCCGCCAATGTTACCTAAGCTAATCTTTTGTCTATGCTTCCAGGCCAGAATCTTCCCTGCCTTATTGCCCTCCTCAAAGTACTTTTGGCTCCTACGAGCCAGGGCGAATTCCACCTTGGCTGCCTCCATAATGTTGATCTGCCTCCTTGCCGACTGCAGGGCCTGGATACGGCTGTATCCCTGTACTCCTGTTCTTTTAGCCTGCATGCCTGTACTTCTGTTCTTTTGCTTCACTCCTTGGCAAAGTACCGGGGAATGATCTGAGAAATCTAGGTTACCCATTTCAAACTTTTCCACCTTTGGAAGTAACTCCCCGCCCACCCAGAAGTAATCTATCCTGCAGACTATTCGGTGAGAGAGCGAAAAACATGGGGCTCATTACAAGTATGGCGGTGCGGGGCAAAATTGGAGTTAACGGTATTACTGCCACTATTCCTAAACAACCATACTACAAGTATGGCCCTGGAGTGGGGGATTTACCTCCAGCAAAATGCTGGAGGTAAATACTCCGATTTCCTCTGAAAATTGGCAAAATTAACGGAATTACTGCGATGGTAATTCTGCCAAAGATGGACTCTCAAAAAATGGGGATTAACTCTGCCACTGCCACTTGTAATCCGTCATAATTCCGCCAGACCAAGCGACAGTAATGGTAATTCCGTTGGGCAGTATTCTGGCAGATTTACCTCCGGAATACCGCCCAACTCGTAATGAGGCCTATAGTACTTAGAGGCTGGGTGTGTCTGACAGCCATCATCTAGTAAGTCAAAGTCTGCCAGTTGTTTCAGGAGATCCACAAATAGCTCAGTGGCTCCCCAAAATTGTGTTTTGGATGTGTCCCAGTTAGGATCCATAGGCAGGTTAAGATCCCCTGCTAATACTTTGTGTCCAGAAGCAAACTCTAACAGCTCACCCAGAGAAGCATGCAGAAAGTCGTTCTGCCCAGTATCTGGCCTGTACATTGATACAAGAGACACCTGTACCCCTCAGCAGCCCGACGCAGATATCTACCCTCACTGGCCATATTGGGCTTATCCAAATGAAACGGAACCCTTCCACTCATTAAGAATCCCACCCCCTCTTCTTTAAGCGACATGACGAGAAGTATTGGTGTGTGGATGCGTGACCGTAGCCTAGCAATGTCAGCTTCTTCAAATGCATTTTTTGTAAAAAGTCTATATACACCTGCTGGCGCTTTAGCTTTTGGAGCAAGATGCACCGTTTTCTTGAGGAGTTTAGGCTCCTCACATTATACGTCATAAATAACAACTCCATTCACCACATACTAGTTGGTCCATACACATGATCAAATACAGCACCCCTGTTCCCAATACTCCAGGAGCCCTTTCCCCTGCCCCTGGGACTCCAGCTTCCGATCCTGCCATATGTGAGCTAGCATGAATCAAGGTTCTCAATTCAACTTTCTATTTCAAATATGCCTGTAACCTAACAACACAAACAGTTAACACGATTACAGCGTTACGTGGGCATTTAACAACAGCCATGACCATTACGGTCTGTCCTGTAAGAGGGCCCTCTCCTATGGTTAAGCCCACTGTACTACCGCCCGGTCATAACATTCACCACCCACCCCACCATCAAACCCATTAAGTTAAAGGAATAGTGCGCTTAGAAATATTATTGTCCCGAGGGTTTGGGCATGTGTTTGTAAGCATACGTTGATCGATCGTACAAACATTTCCTATGCACCTTACTGTAGTTTTCCTCTTTTGTACACATGCGAAATCAGGCAGCAGGGCGCGGCAATCTTGTGATAATCTTATCCGTTGCATCATCGCCCAAGGTGGACTGCACTGGCGGCACTAAATCATATCCCCTGCCCCTGAGGCTGACATCACCAAACCTAGTGATATTCTCCGCCTATCTCCAGGACGTTACTGGGCAGCGTAGCCAAAAGCACCCAGTCATCACCTACGTGACGTGACGCAGAACCCGGAAATCAACACACATCATCTCACAACACAGTGTGTCACAATTCGGAATATAAAACTATACTTTAAAAGGAAATAGCAAGACTGTACAATTTGTAAAGTACTTTTATTTCACAATAAACGCTCCGAGAACATCAGGCGATTGCCATATTCAATCAAATGGGTAATTTTTTTCTTCGGTCTCGATCCGCAAATGTTTATCGTGAGTCACGTGGTGTTCCTTTTGGATAAAAGAAGCGCTTTGGATCCACCGTGAATCGCAAGGCTTGTGCATCAGCTTGGTGCTAAGCCACCGTAAACGATGTTAGGTTGGTCCTAATCACTGGTACCGCGTAAGGGCATATCGGCCTGTGGCGATCGTCCCAAAAAAGCATCACTGTGATCCAGGCATTCATGTGTCTGCAGCTGCCGGTTAAAAAACCTGTCTGTTGGTATCTGGAATCGATGACAATTGCAGAAAGGCAGGATGTAGCTGTTTGAAAAACATAACAGAAATGTGTCTCAGTAGCCGATCTTTATTACAATTTATCATTTTACCCATTCATTTGGCCCCATGTTAAAACTAATGATGAACACAGACGTGAAACAATGGGAACACAGAGAAAACAACGTGGCATGTAGTACACAATTTGCTTCGGAGGATAGTGCTATAGAGTATGTTCAGCTCGAAATGGGATGCGGAAGCTGACGCTACAATTCGAGGAACACATAGATGGCATTTAAATTAAATATTAGCGTTGAACCTGGGGGAACCGAGTGGTGGTCTACATGCACCTCGATGCTGGACAGCCCATGTGCCCGGTAGAAAGACCAGTACACACAAAGGTTGTCATTGCGTTTCATTGCAATATGCCACACAGAACAAACAAGTACAATGTAACCCAGCAATAAAGGTCGGCTAATGATAAGTTGACTCGTTGGTCTATAAAATCGTCGAAAGTCAAACTTACATTATATTCGGCATTTCCATTCTCTTGGCGTAACACAGACCGTAACCCAGACTCCGTTCAGATCAACGATTTTTCATAAACTGAAATTACATGTTCCTTTGACCAGTTTTTGAAGGTGAACCTTATCATATCTGACGTTATTACACCCCTCCCTTATTTCAATTCCTTTCGGAATGGAACCCTTGTCTCAAGGTCGAAAAACAATTGAACCTTAAACTGTGTGCGTGTCATGATGCCTACCTCCAAGGAGCCAGGTCTGACCCAGCAACCCCAGAGGCAGGCATCATTTCCCCCAGGGGAGTGCCAGCGGGCCCAAGCTGGGGCCCTTTGGACGCAGTCCTGGCGCCTTAGGCGCCAGGCTCATGTTGGACCCCTGTCCTGGCGCCTTAGGCGCCAGGCTCATAAAGCTAGACATGTGTTCAAGTGTTTTACTGTGCACTTACCTGATGCAGACCGTGCTGCTACATCCAGGCCCTCTTGAGGCCTGAATGGAACTACTTTACCTGTGGGACTACTTTCCACCCGGGTGTGGTCGGGGAAGGATACATACCTGATCGGTGGAAGGATACACACTGGGAACTTCTTCCAAAGCTATTTAAACCACACCCGATCAGCAACTCACGCTTCGCGTTGTTCTGCTCCTCGCAGCTGGACGCTCACCGTGTCAGCTCCTGCATCTGGACCTCAGCCACGCCTGTCAGTATCCTGGGTCACCTGCAAAGGGAGACAAAAGACCTTACCTGCTAAATCAGCACCACGGAGACATCACACCGACGATCCTGAAAAGGAAGACATCATTTTAAAAGCATTTCGCTACGATCGCTGCAGCGCTGCATTTCACTCACCTATCCTGGACTCCTCCATCTTCAGCAGCGATCATCCGGATCCACAGCCACTTCCCAGAGCCTAGAGAGAAAAAGACAAGAACAAGGTGAGAGAAGGAAAGGAATAGGAAAAGCTCAGTTTCCTTCTAAGACTTACCTTTTGGGTCATTCCCATTTCATTTCGGGTCTTGGCGCTTCCAGGCATTTTCCGGACCCCGGCCCCTATGGGGAAAAAAGACAAAGACATTGAATGAGCGAATGCAAAGATATTACCCGGGCGCTCATCCGGAACTTACCTGTCATTTACTGGAACTGCACGTTTCACTTCGGGTCGGCGCCATATCTCCGGCATTCTGCAACAAGACAATGAACATTATTTTTAAGCTTGGACTTTAGAACTTGCAGCAGAACTTTTACAGCGCCTTACCTGAATAGTCAAGCTTACCTGAACTCCCATCAATCCTCAATCCAGTGAAGTAACTGGGTTTCAACGCGCCCCTGCATCAGAAGCAGGATGGAGAGCTCATCCTTCTTGACCCTAAGGGGAATATTCCTGCAAGCCAGAGAAGCCAGAGTAGAGGGGCCCTTCCTGTCCATCTTCAGGGTCCTGCGCTTCACCATTGAAGAAGCACCAGCACTCGAAGCCAGACCTGCGCCTCCGTGGGAATCAGGTGAGCGTTACAGTGCGATGCATGTGCTTCCTCAGCTCTCAAGCCAAAATTCAAAGTTGGTGACCTTCACTCACAATGAAGAGACATTCTTAGTTTGCAACATCTTGTCTCGGCGCATCCATGAGAAAGGGACTTGTGAGGCACAGGCGGAAAAAAATGTGGGGGGTGGCAGCGCTCGCTGTTCGCGGCACTGCTGAGGGGTAGGGGAAACTTTGCAATGACAGAATGCGGCCTAGTCCAAAGATGGAGTCGAGGGTACACAAAATGGAGTCCAAGTGTGTCTAGCAATAGCCCCACCTCTGCTTATGTCAGGCCCTTCTTCCCCATGGCAGCAGAAGGGCAAAGGAGGCACCCCCCACTAGTGCAAGAGCAGGATGTCACTTTTGTGTATAATGTATGGGGGCCGGGGGCTCAACCGACCTACTCCTTCCTTACATTAGCAACGACCCCCAACACATGCCCCCATGAATAAATTAGTCAGAGTGCTTCTATTTCTCACCAACAACCCACTTTGATGCACTGTTTTGCTCACAGTCAGTAGTTCTTGCGTGCCGAGTATTTTATCTAGCCTAGATCTCATCCCTTTTGTGGGACGAGTAGTTATTCAGCTATTTGGGCAACTGTTTGGTAAGGCAACTGCACTTCCCACGGTCAGTGAAGGTCCCACAGTAGCTGGACAAAACTGGGAAGTGTGAAAGCACAGCATTACATTGTGTGGCATTCGTAAAAATGGTACTTGTTGAAAAAGAAATTGACACACAGGATAGATTTCAAAAGACAAATTGGATGCTTTATTTGGACACTTCATAAAAACATTGTTGATCAAAGAAACAGATGGTAATCATTTGTACCGGGAAGTGAACTGTTCCACAAGCTCTGCTTTAGGTGGACAGGGCAAGTTGGCAATGTTTTGTGGCAATGTATGTGTCCTTGGAACAAAATCGTGCACGATTCCGTGAGTGTGTATCTCCAAGGCATTCATAATAAGATCTTTCACAAAATCAAATTCCATTTCCTCATATATTGGCTTGACCACCCATTTTTTGCTTCTTTTGGTAAAGGCCATTGTGTAGCGAAGCATCCCAAAGTTTCCTGCAGTCTTCGATTGTTCGCGGCCTACATTCTCGTTATGTGTTAATACTGCTAGTAATGTCCTATATTTCATCCGTCTATGCCGAAATGCAATCTCTTTGGCCTGTACTTTAGGCACACATTGTGGAACACCTTCAAATCTCCCATGTGACAGAATTCTGTGAGTCCCTTCAGGTCTATTGATAGAGTTTTATTAAACATAATCTTCTCAAGGGCTTTGTGTGGAGGTGAAGATGGAATCAATTCACTTCTTCTTCCGTTCCTGCTCTGGCGACAAAGGGCCATGTGCACATTGGTGAAAATGTTGTTTTTCTGTCCAAGAGTGAACGTTGGAACAGTGATGCATTAGTGACTGCCACTTTTCTAGTAGAATTTCCACAGACCCATCACAAGTTTTGGAGCGCCACCAAAGATGGTTGCTGAAAGACTGGGACCACTGTAAAATATTTTCAGAACATTTTTTTTCCCTTGCAGCTGAGATTTCTTTTTTTTCCACTTTATTTTTATTGAAAGTTTTCAACAAGAGATAAACAGGTTCCCCCAAAGAGATTAAATCAAGAACGACAACAGATTCCACCCAACAGCTACCTCCCAACCCTCCACCCTCTCCCTCCCTATCCCCCCCAAACTCCAGGTTGTCTAGGCCTCCAAAAGTCACCGGTGCTAAAGCTAAGAGCACGGATGAATCACAAAGCGCATCAGTACAGTGGGTCAAGCTGGTGACGGGGTCCCCACACATACTAAAGCCCATATTCCTTGGTAATAGCAACAGTTGTCCCTCCCCATTGACAATACAAAGAAGCACAAAGCATCTCATAGTTTCAAGGCTTCACAGTCTGCACTAAGAATAACTACAGTCCATTCCTGCAAAAAAGAGGGCATAGTATCATTGGCAATAGCAGCAAGTTTCTCATACTCAAAGATGGAAATTAGCTTGGTGAACCATTCCGTCTTAGAGGGCGCTATGGGACTTTTCCGCTTCTGAGCCAGAGCCAATCTTCCCGCCCTCAACATGGCCCCCATTACCTTCGAGAAGGAACCCACCTCTTTATCGGGCAAGGGAGTGCCCAGAAGAACCTCAAGTAGATGCAACGAGGGACAGGTCCCCAGAACATCTTTTATCCAACTAAGGACCTCCGCCCAGTAAAGACAGATAACCGGGCATTCCCACCACATGTGAAACCATGTACCTTTATTGGAACACAATCTGGGGCACTATGGGGACACTTCCACGAACATCTTAGAGAGGGCCACCGGAGGACAATGCCAGGAGTGTAACATCTTAAAATTGTGCTCCATCGCCGCCGTATATAGCTCCCCAGGAGACACTGTCTTAAACACCGACTGCCACGTTTGATCGTCTAAGGACAAGCCCAACCGCTCCTCCCAAATACGTTTGAAAGATTGCCTGCCCGTTAGATCAGAAGAAATAAGCACATTATATATCTTAGAGAGGGATCCCTTCCTAGATTTGGCTTCTACAAAAACCCTCGCAAACGGGATTAAGGGGCACGACAAGTCGGCAACCCAACGCGTCTGGGTAAGGATTCCTTTTAGCCTCAGATACTCAAAAACCGTAGGTGGCTTGTCCTCAAACACTTTCATCAGCTGGTCATTCTCCAAGAAGGACCCATCCCTGAACAGCTGGGCAGCCCTCTCCAAACCCCTGATCAGACCAGAACTGCGTTTCTCGGAACCCCTTCCTGCCCAAGTCAATCGGAGGACCCCACAATGATGACAAGGGGGATGGCCAGGAGGAAAGAAGCCTATTGTCCTTAGAGGGCTTCCAGACCGACCACAGCATGGCAAGGACAGGATGGGACTTAGCAGGCCCGGGGATGGAATTCGGGGGAGCCCACAGAAGGTCCCTAACCTTTCTAGGATGAACCTGAACATCTTCCACGTACGTCCAGTATGTTCTCAGATCGTCCCTTAAGTGCTCCAACATAACCCGCAATTGAGCTGCCTTGTAATACCCTCTAAAGTCCGGAAAGCCAAAACCTCCAAAGGACTTGGGGAGAGTCGGTAGGTAATCCCACTCTGGGTCTCCTCCCATTCCATATAAAACGAAGGACACGAGATTGTAAAGAGGCAAAGAACGAATCCGGCACTATACAGGGAAGAGACAGAAAGAGATAGAGGAGCCGTGGGAGGACATTCATCTTAATCACTACCATCCGACCAAACCAGGAAAGGGTCAAGGGGGTCCACCTTAAAAGATCACTCTGGATTTTGGCATGAAGGGGAGGGAAGTTGAGCTCGAACACCTTACCTAGATCCCTGGGGATGGTAACACCAAAGTATTTGATAGAATCCCGCTCCACTCGCACCCCATACACTTCCTTTCTCCCCTCAAGTTCAAGATCCACCCCCCCCATAGGCATTATACATGACTTAGACAAATTCACTTTGAGCCCCGAGAAGGACCCGAACCGGCGGATCAGACCCAACAACTGTGGAAGAGCCACACAAAGGTTTGTCAGATACATTAGGATATCGTCCGCAAACAAGGATAATTTAAATTCATGGTCCCCATATCGTACCCCCGAGAGTCCCCCGTCAGCCCTGATTGCGAAGGTGAATGGCTCCATTGCCAACGCGTATAACAGAGGAGAAAGGGGACATCCCTGCCGCGTACCCCGAGAAAGCGAGAATCCCAACGACATGCAACCATTAACCAACACCCTTGCTGAGGGACCATTGTATAGCGTGGTGATCCACTTGCAAAAATTGTCCCCAAAGCCCATTTTCCGCAACACCCTCCCCATGTATAGCCACTCAACCCGATCAAAGGCCTTCTCGGAGTCCACGGACAAGAGATAGGCCTCCAAATCTTGCTTCGACGACTCATACATTAACCCCAAAGTCTTCCTCACATTATCCGACCCCTGCCGGCCAGGGATGAATCCAACCTGGCCGCCGTGAACCAGGGAGGGAAGATAACTGGACAGCCTATTCGCCAAGAGTTTAGCCAGAATCTTAACATCTACATTAAGCAGCGAAATGGGCCTATAGGACTGACATTGCTCGGGATCCTTCCCATCCTTCAGCAACACCACTATGAGAGCTGACATCATAGAGGAGGGCAGGGAGCCAGAGTCCAAGGCAGCGTTAAATACTTTAGCCAGAAAAGGGGCTACCGCGGAACGGAAGGTCTTATAAAAACAGACAGTGAAGCCATCGTCCCCCGGAGCCGTACCGCTCTTTAAGGAGGTAATAGCACCCACCACCTCCTGGGCAGAGATAGGGAGCTCCAACATGTCAACCCCCTCCGCGGAGAGGCGTGGGATGTGCAACGATTCCAAGAATAAATCTACATCGGTCCCATCCCCAGAATATTCCGATGCGTAAAGATCCTCATAATAGTGCCCAAACTCTGCTGCTATCTTATCATCCTGCAAGACTCCCTCCCCCGTACGACCCCTAATCCCATTCACCCTCCTACTATTTCGTAGCTCCCTCAAGCGCCACGCCAGAATCCGGTCCACCTTTTCCCCCCGCTCCATATACTGCTGTTTCAAAAATGCCAGCTTTCTCTCCGTTTGTCCCACGAGTAAGGCAGACAATTGAGCTTTAAGATTCTGAAGCTCCTCCCATTTTTCCGGTGCCATCTGAGATCTTAACTTTCCTCCCGGCTGAATGCTAGCAATTTGCTTCCTCAACTTCACTTCCTCCCTTCCCCTCTCCCGCTTTCTTCTCGCGCCCATCTCTATGAGCACGCCCCTGATGGTGGCCTTAAATGCATCCCACACTCCCTGGACATTCACCTCCCCTGTGTCGTTAAGAAGAAAATATTCCCTAATTGAATCCAGTAAGGACTCTTCAAGTTCCTTATCTAACAACAGGCTATCGTTGCATATCCACCGCGCCCTAGCCGGAGTCACCGGGGGAACCCCCAGCGTTGCCCAGACCAGATTGTGATCCGACCACGGCACTGGCTCCACACCAAAATTAAAAACACTGTCCCGGAGCATAGAATCCACCAAGACAAGATCCATCCTCGAGAACGCCTTGTGTACCACCGAGTAAAAGGTGAAGAGGGGGTTACAGTTCTCCTCTACGGAATGTGCGTCCGCCAAACCCAACATTTCATTAGTCCGCCTGAATGATTCCGCCAACTTCCTCTGAACCCGCTGGTCAGGGCAGGGGAAAGGGATTTCCTATCTTTATCCAGACAGAGAACCATGTTAAAATCCCCCCCGACTATCAGCGCCCCCTCCGCAAAGCCCTGAATGTTCTCCCCTACTTTTTCCCAAAAGAGATCCTGCGCCTCGTTCGGGGCATAAATCCCTACCAGGGTAAACAACCTACCATTCACTGACCCCTTAACCATTATGTAGCACCCCTCCGGATCGGACTGATAGGCCTTTGGGACAAAGAGAGCCTTGGGGGAAATCAGCACAGCAACACCCCTCTTCTTGGCCCTATGTGGAGACTCGAATAAAAACTGAATAGCTTTAGACCGTAGTGACGGTTCCTTTCCCTTAACCCAGTGGGTTTCCTGCACAAACAGGAAATGCAGTTTAAGCCTAGAGAATTCCCTCACCACCAGGGACCTTTTCGTAGGGGAATTCAACGCCCGAACATTCAGGGACCCCACCAGCAACCTCTGCAAGGAGTCACCCCTTTGACTGGCCATATGATGCTTTCCCACCTACATAGGGACCGCTCTTGAATGTCCGCACTCCCTGCTCACACACACCTGATGAGGCCAAAAAAGGACCCCTAGGATCCCTACCCCTCAGAAACACGGACAACCTTAAAAACACCCCCAAAACCATGAGAACAATTTGCAAACCTCCCCTTCCCACCCTAATACCACCCCGAGAACCCCGATACCCTCTCACCCCCGCCCCTCTACCCCCGAGCGCCTGGAAAGACTGCAACATCTCCCAGCCGCACCACCAGGCCACCAGAAATCGCCTCCACCAGGGCGCCTCCCACAACATGAAAGCAATTAACATTTTGAGCCCCCCCTCTCATAACCAGCAACAACCCCCAAACACCCCCACCTGAGGTCACCTCCCTCCCATCCCCAAAACCTCATCAAAAACTAGGAACAAAGCAATTAAGAAATAGCCCAAGGAACAGACATGCCCCAGGCGAGACCACCCAAATGGCCCCTCAGAACCACCTCCAAGAACCGGTCCAAAAGGTTATATCAATGAGGTCAGGGCGGAGGCTGCTCCGGGGACGGGGGTGCCATTTTCCTAAATTTCCTGTGCCCCCTCACACGCCGCCGACCCGCAAATCCCGACGGGCCAGGGCGGTCTCCGCTTGATCCATTCCCCCCTGACCTCGACCTTTGAAGGGGGGTCTCCCATAAGCTCACATGAGACTCGTTGAATGTCCACCTCTGAGGAAAGAGAGTACTTATAACCGTCCAGCTAAAAGGCAAGGGAGAATGGATGGCCCATCTGTAACGGACCCCCTTAGACTGCAACCACCTCGTCAGTGGGCCACAGAGGCGCCGTTGAGCTAAGGTGAGCGCCGAGAGATCCTGATACACCTTAAATTGAGCTCCATTCCAGTCTATAGGACCCTTCTTGCGTGCTAAGTCCAGGATCTTGGCTTTTTCAACATAATAGTGGAATTTCACTAGGACCGTACAAGGCTCACCCGCACGTCCCCCGGCCCTATGGGCTCTGTCGATTGTGGGCTCGCTGATATTCTTGCCATCGAAAAGACTACTCACAATCGCCTTGACCCCTTTCCCAATGTCCGCCTCAGACTCCCCCTCCAGTTCCGGCATACCAAAAAACCTCAAGTTGGAGCGACGTTCCCTATTTTCTAGGTCGTCCAGCTTGAGAGTGACATTCTCCTTCCGCCTCTCAAGCTCAGCCAACCTCATATCAAATTGCGTCTCAAATAGGTCTGCCGAGGACTGGTTGGCCGCCAGTGCCTGAACTCGATCTTCTACAGCATCAACCTTCTTATCCAAGGAGTCCAGACGTCTGTTGACATCCGCTCGAAAACCTCTTATCTCCTACAGCAGGACCGCCATATTGCGACTCACCAACAAGGCCTCTGACGCCTCCAACTGAGCCCGAGCCTGCATGGTGGCCTCTTCCCCCTCCTCCACTCTCCAAAATTCTTGCAGGGTCAGCGCCCAGTCCATTCAAGGGGGATCAAGAAGGCACCCCTAGCAAGAGAACAACAAACCCCCGGGAGCCGCTGAGCTGGGGCCCTCAGTCCGGCCTGGCTGGCCTCACCCTTCCACTCACTCTGAGACTCCACCAACGTAGTCCAGGCTCCCGGAGAAGTGGCTCATATGGCTTAGAACGCCCCCACCAGACAAACCTGCATCGATGACCAGTTCAGCACCAGTCCAACAGAGTCTTCGGGGGGAGGACCACTCACCCACCACGATCCTCCACTCAGAGCGGGCACCCCGCTCCCCAAGCCGGCCCAAGGACACGTGGACCGGGTCCACCCCTACTCCATTCTCCACTGCAGCCCGGGTTGAGCCTTAGCTGAGATTTTTTTTTATTGATGGATTTGGCAATGTGCCATACATCAAATTGATGCTGAATATTTGGAAACTGCTCTCTCATTGTCTTGGCTATTGAAACGTGTCTGTCCGTGGCTAGTAGGTCGATTTGCATTCCCCTCGATTGGAGATCTTCCAGTGATTTTATAAAACCAAGTTTCTCCATGGCCACTGAGGATTTACATTCGGACACCTGCACAACCACCAAACTCACCTTTTTGTTTAGTTTCCATGTCCTGAAAGTGGTATGTGCAGTACCCTGCTGAAAATCCGGGGCTGTCATACTGTCCATCGCCAGGTAGCCTGGACCGTTTTTCAGAGAATGTATATTGTTCAATTTTCCAAGCTTCACTAATGGCAGGGAATAGATATTGACATTGATATTTGTAGTACTGTGTTTTAACAATGAAATGGAGTCCCACAAATTGACAGAAACTGAACAACTTAATGAAACTAGAGCCACTGAAAAGTAAAGCAGCTGCACACAGTAGATTCCCACCTGACAGTTTCCCGAGCATCGATTAAGCGGACCATGAACATTTTTCATGGAGCATTTCACAGGTGGCATGTATTTTGAGGTTACTGCCTTGTGATACACGAGTCACATTCACCAATGGCTTCCCACATACTTCCCGTCTCACTGAATGCACACATTTCAGCATCATTATAATCTCCATCAAGCTGCTGTCGAATACTATGTATTTGGGCTCCTTTATTAGTCTATCATCCTGCATTAATGTTGTTTCTGACTGAACTGTGGTTGACATACCAGCCAAACTGGACATACTGTAGTCGAGATCTTTGTCTAGTTCCTCGGTCAATTGTATTGATGCTTCAGTCTCTGTCATTTCAGCATCTGTTACTTGAACATGAATCGGAGAAAACATCAATGTTGATTGGTTTTTGGGGGGCCCTTTTTTGGTGGGTGTCGATTGTGTCAAGTGGTCTGCAACTAATTCAAAAACATCTTCATTACATTCAGTTTCATCTTTATCTGGTGGAGCAGTCGCATTTTAGCAATGGTCTAAAAACATTTTGCTGGCTTCACCGGTCACATTAGATTCATTTTCTGGCCATTGGGCAAAAGCATCTCGAGTCTGCCTATTGATTTGAACACGCTGCGCCTCAAATAATAGTTGCTTCATGGTGAAATCATACATCTGATAGAAACAGTCTTCGGCTGATTCCGGCGCTCCTCAATATGTCCATATAAAATAGATTCAGGTCAGCAAAACTAAAGTCTATTACCCCTAGACTGTAAGGGGAAGTGAATAAACGTATTTGAATGTTTAGACCTTAAAGGAATTTTCGCGCTCTGCAGAAAAAAAAAAAACTATGTTTCCAGTTTAACAGGAAAAAATGTACATACTTCAAATAGTAGTTTCAAAAACTTTTGCAGAAATAAAGATGTGCCAGATGTTAGTTCTATAGTCTTAGCCTTGATTTTATTCCAAACAGGAAATGGTTGAAATTATAAATTGAAAACAAAGCAAACACTGTTGCGTCACAGAATTTAAATATGCAAAAAAAGGCAAATTTGTTTACTCTATAGGTACTGTTGCTTCACAGGTTTGGTTTTAGTTCCAACCAATTAATTGCATCCCAGTTCATTGTGGTAGTTAAACATTATTGCATCACAGAATTCAGTTGGTCTCAAAAAATGCAGGTTCAAATACCCAACACGTGTTTCACCGCCTGGTGTATGGCGGATCTTCAGGGTTTTTTTTAGAAGTTGAATTGAGAGTGGTTCAAAGAAAGAAGATGAGTTGAACTGATGGTATTTGTTTTTGTTCTATGATGGTGCCTGGTAAAGATCAAAGAAAAAAGAAGGAAAAAATTACTTTAATTAAAAAGAAAAAAATGGATATTCAATTTTATACATATCCTGTTTGTGACACTTTTTATTCAAAAATATTTAAACAAATGGGTGGCTGCGTAGGGGTTATTGTTTTTAAAGAAAAGGACTGATCTCTAGATATATATCCAAAAAAGCACTTACTTGAGTAGCCCGTTTCAATTGACTGGTGTAGGTGGATATGGTTATCACATTTTGGAATTAGGAGTGGCTGTTTGTAAGAATGACCCTAAGTGGAAACAATGTACAAATGCGGTGTCAGTGGTAATCGCCTGTATAGCGGACATAATTAAGCTCTGAAATGCGAGTACTGTGAGGTGCACGATACAGTTGGTACCGCTTTAGCAAAAACTATGGGGTGAGGCTTCTTACCTAGGTATAAAGCATGGGAGTTTCCAATGGTAGCAGTTCGAATTAGATCTCCGGTTCGATTGCCGAGCATTCGTACTGTGGACACTGCCGGGAATGACCCGGAAGTGAAAAAAAGGGGGGAGAATGAAAGCCGTGACGTTGCGGTCGCATGAACGTGACCGCAAGTGTGCAATTTGGAAAATATGTTAATGTGCACGACATGATTGAATGGGTTTCCATAGACCGAATATGATGAGATAAACCTTATGGATTTAACTCATGTAGAGAAAAGAGCTCTACTTGATGGGTGTATCTCTTGGTAGATGGTGACTAGTAAGCCCTAAGCAGACACCCAATTTGTATTTCAATTATATGGTATAAATTTGAATTCATACAAAAGGAGGTAGACATGGACCGGTCAGGTATGTGACTAATACTCAAACACACTTCGCCCTGGTGTTTCACACAAAGGGGGTGATGAAAACCCAATTTGGTAAAATGACTGCCAGATAGATCTATGTTAATTCAAAGGTATAACAGGAAAAAGCACAAATGATACAAAAAGAAATACATTGGCTGATTTACAAGCATATTGTTAACTCATTCTTGAACTCTGAAAGAATAGATGTATTAATTAAGCAAAACATAGTGTTCTCATTGTAAAAAATGGTGTAGTTCATGGTCTACATTGAGCCCAATGAAAATTGAGTCCATGGACCAGATCCAGTAAGCTTCTCTTTTTCGAAGACATAGGGCCTCATTACACGGATGGCGGTAAGGAGTTACCGGTACCGGTAAAATACTGGTACCGGTAAATCCTTACCGCCTTCCTACGAGGTCCCTTTGCTTTGCGGGTTGGGGGATTTAACGCCTGCTTTTTGCAGGCGTTAAAAACCAACCCGCAAAGGGACGCAGGGAGCTAATTACGGTACCGCAATTTGCGGTACCGTAATTAGCGCCTTCCCCATTCCCATTGAGCCCTATGGGGCAGAAATGGGAATGGGGAAGGGCAATGGTGGAAGGGGCAATTACTGCCCCGCCAACCTTGGAATGGGGCGGTAATTCCCCTTTCCGCCAAGGCGGTGCCGGTATTTTACCGGCATGAACCATGGCGCTAATAGCGCCATGGTTCACCGCCATCCGTGTAATGAGGCCCATAGTTCCAAATCGCCTCATCTTTTTGGAGGTGAAAGTTTTTCAATCCCATAGCATTGGATTTTCGCTAGGTCTGACTCCTGGTGATATTGATGAAAGTGAAATGCTAAACGGGATGTCATGTCCTTGTTTTTTATTGCTCTCAAATGTTCACCAACTCTGATTTTGAATTTTCTTATTTACTCCCAATGTAAGGTTTGTTGCATGCGCAAATGATGGTGTAAATGACAAAGTTACTATTGCAATTTATGAGTTCTTTGATTTTTCTTTTTTTGCCATTTGGTTGTTTGAAATCTTTTTTAGCGTTGAGCATGTGTGGACAGATCTGGCAGTTGTTACATTTGTAATTCCCTTGGGTGGGAGCTGTTAGCCAGGATTGCTTTTGTATTGAAGAATCTCTTTTATACTTTTCGTATTTTATGTTGTCAAAATATGACAACGTCATAGATATCTCCCAAAAAGCAGCCCAAAGAGAGCCAATCAGCAACTATCAAAAAATTCAAAAACCGTGGTTACAGCTCTAAACATTTGAAAACAATGCTTCAAAAAAACCAAAGAGAGATCCAGAAAAACCTTACTAAAATCAAAAGAAAAAAACAAAAAATCACCAGTTTCAGATACACCTAGATTCATTACGACTTAGAGTACCAATAATCATTGCATCAAGAAAAATCTACAAAATAATTGGAACATTTTGACGACAGATATGGATCTTAACAAGCTTTTGGATAAAAAACCAAATGTTGTCTTTCGCAATTGCATCAACCTCAAGAAAATAATAAGTCCATCATATTTTGACAACATAATATACGAAAAGTATAAAATAGATTCTTCAATACAAAAGCAATCCTGGCTAACAGCTCCCACCCAAGGGAATTACAAATGTAACAACTGCCAGATCTGTCCACACATGCTCAACGCTAAAAAAGATTTCGAACAACCAAATGGGAAAAAAAGAAAAATCAAAGAACTCATGAATTGCAATAGTAACTTTGTCATTTACACCATCATTTGCGCATGCAACAAACCTTACATTGGGAGTACAATAAGAAAATTCAAAATCAGAGTTGGTGAACATTTGAGAGCAATAAAAAACAAGGACATGACATCCCCTCTAGCATTTCACTTTCATCAATATCACCAGGAGTCAGACCTAGTGAAAATCCAATGCTATGGGATCGAAAAAATTTCACCTCCAAAAAGAGGAGGCGATTTGGAACTATGTCTTCGAAAAAAAGAGAAGCTTACTGGATCTGGTCCATGGACTCAATTTTCAGTGGGCTCAATGTAGACCATGAACTACACCATTTTTTACAATGAGAACACTATGTTTTGCTTAATTAATACATCTATTCTTTCAGAGTTCAAGAATGAGTTAACAATATGCTTGTAAATCAGTCAATGTATTTCTTTTTGTATCATTTGTGCTTTTTCCTGTTATACCTTTGAATTTGAATTAACATAGATCTATCTGGCAGTCATTTTACCAAATTAAGTTTTCATCACCCCCTTTTGTGTGGAACACCAGGGCGAAGTGTGTTTGAGTATGATTAGTCACATACCTGACCGGTCCATGTCTACCTCCTTTTGTATGAATTCAAACTTATACCATATAATTGAAATACAAATTGGGTGTCTGCTTAGGGCTTACTAGTCTCCATCTACCAAGAGATACACCCATCAAGTAGAGCTCTTTTCTCAACATGAGTTAAATCCATAAGGTTTATCTCATCATATTCAGTCTATGGAAACCCATTCAATCATGGCGTGCACATTAACATATTTTCCAAATTGCACACTTGCGGTCACTTTCATGTGAGCGCAACGTCACGCCTTTCATTCTCCCTCCTTTTTTTCACTTCCGGGTCATTCCCGGCAGTGTCCACAGTACAAACGCTCGGCAATCGAACCGGAGATCTAATTCGAACTGCTACCATTGGAAACTCCCATGCTTTATACCTAGGTAAGAAGCCTCACCCCATAGTTTTTGCTAAAGCGGTACCAACTGTATCGTGCACCTCACAGTACTCGCATTTCAGAGCTTAATTATGTCCGCTATACACGCGATTACCACTGACACCGCATTTGTACATTGTTTCCACTTAGGGTCATTCTTACAAACAACCACTCCTAATTCCAAAATGTGATAACCATATCCACCTACACCAGTCAATTGAAACGGGCTACTCAAGTAAGTGCTTTTTTGTATATATATCTAGAGACCGGTCCTTTTCTTTAAAAACAATAACCCCTACGCAGCCACCCATTGTTTAAATGTTTTTGAATAAAAAGTGTCACAAACAGGATATGTATAAAATTGAATATCCATTTTTTTCTTTTTAATTAAAGTAATTTTTTCCTTCTTTTTTCTTGATCTTTACCGGGCACCATCGTAGAACAAAAACAAATACCATCAGTTCAACTCATCTTCTTTCTTTGAACCACTCTCAATTCAATTTCTAAAAAACCCCTGAAGATCCGCCATACACCAGGCGGTGAAACACGTGTTGGGTATTTGAACCTGCATTTTTTGAGACCAACTGAATTCTGTGATGCAACAATGTTTAACTACCACATTGAACTGGGATGCAATTAATTGGTTGGAACTAAAACTAAACTTGTGAAGCAACAGTACCTATAGAGTAAACAAATTTGCCTTTTTTTGCATATTTAAATTCTGTGACGCAACAGTGTTTGCTTTGTTTTCAATTTATAATTTCAACCATTTCCTGTTTGGAATAAAATCAAGGCTAAGACTATAGAACTAACATATGGCACATCTTTATTTCTGCAAAAGTGTTTGAAACCATTATTTGAATTATATACATTTTTTCCTGTTAAACTGGAAACATAGTTCTTTTTTTTTTTTCTGCAAAGCGCGAAAATTCATTTAAGGTCTAAACATTCAAATACATTTATTCATGGTGAAATCAGTTTGGCAAGTAGCATCTCTGATTTCTGTAGCTGTTTGTGTCTGTATAGTTTGTATAACATCAGGCAACTAGAAGACAGGTTGGAAAAATATGTTCAATGTAAATCCAACATACTGTAATGGACAATTTACATTAAAAAAGCATGTTATGAAGGCACCAGCACAAAACACTGTTTAAAAATGAAATTGTTTGTAAATTACCATATCTTTCTTGCTTTTTCTGTGAAAACTTCTTCTTCTTCTTTACTGTAACGACTGCACCAGCAAGCTGGTGCACCGACTCGGATTCACGTGCCTCCTCTTCTATATCCCCATCTTGTATACATCCCTAGAAAAGAGTATCCATGAAAAATGTGTAATTAGTATTAGAAATCAAATTATTCCATCGCACACATGGCTTACACAGATCCACTCGTACACCGTGTACATCATTTAGTCAAAAAATAAATTTCTAATTTCACCTGATTGATGGCTAGTTTACTTGATCAAAGATGACTGTGCGAAACACACTGATTAAAATGTTGCACTCAAGCAATTTGCAAAAACTGCTAGTTTATAATAATGTCACTGTCTAATAGTATCAGATCTGGGACCTACTTTCTTTCATTTGAGGGAACTGTCAGTACGCATACCTCTGGCTCCGGATCAACTATGAGGGATGATGTAATTGTAGTCTAAGCTTCAGCATCTCCCTGTAACACAGTACGGGCCTCATTACGACCCTGGCGCAGTGGGTTTACGCCAGCGTTATTCGCGGCGGACCCGTCCGCCCTACTACGAGTTTCCGTAGCGCCATGGAGCGTTTTCCGCCTGGTTTTTCCGGGCGGAGAAATCCATGGCGCTACGGGACCTTGTCGTTAATTACGCCACCGTATTTTACGGTGGCGTAATTAACGCCTTCCCCACTCCCATTATACCCTATGGGGCAAAAATGGGAATGGGGAAGGGTAAAATGGGGGATGGGGATTTACCGCCCCGCCAAGGTCGGAATGGGGCGGAAAATCCGCCAACCCCCATGGCGCTATCGGCAGCTTTCCGCCGTGCTCCATGGTGCATTTTGCACCGCGATTTCCGCCAGGGTCGTAATGAGGGCCTACTTGTTTTAGTATGGATGAAAAAATTGAAATTGAACACACACAATGTGACGCAGACAATGGTACATATCAATAAAAAACCATGAACGAAACATTGTGTAAACGAACGACACGATACGTAAATATGATCATATTATCTCAAATTCCATGCATAAAACATTTCCGGAACTGAAACACTAAATAACACTACCTGATACGCGCTTAAAGTTGTTGTTGACTCCAGGCAAGACATGGATGCAGAATCTTGCTCCTTCATATTCAGTGCATAGTCATGGAGTTGTAAAGGGAACATTTAATTTGATTTAATTGGCATGTAAAGAGACAGATTACGAAAAGATTATGCTTATTTCATAGTGCACTTTAGCATAGTTATCTGTGCCCATAAATCGTTTTCCATGATGCTCCTAAAACCAAGGACAGATGTTTAGCAAAATGGGGTTTAGTTATAAAGCAATACAATCTTGTAAATATGAAAACCATTATAAAGGACATTTACACCTAAAACACAGATCCGTCCATTTCGTTACCTGTTCACTACCCCAAGGGCTAAAGCTAAATCAGGAACCGTGACTCACCTGAGGCGGCCTGTGCATGAATAGAGTCGGAATTGCAATTTACGAGATGTTCTGAGTAGATTCTTCTTTGTGTACTTCGATTAGTCGTACATATTCGTGGCAAAGGGTAGGCTGCAGATGTGCAATCGATCACCCCTCGAGTCCCCCAAGACTTGATGGGCTCTACTTTCAAGCTCTTCTGGCGCAAATCCACAATATCTGACCCATTCTCTTATTAGATCTATATTCCTCGGGAATACATGCATTGTAGTGCCTTTAGATTTCTTATGGGTATTAGAACGGCAACCGAAAACCGTACATGCAGGCAGTGTTGGAAATTCTGTAAAAAAAAAAAAGGTCAACATTATTCGAAAATTACTTTGCTTAAAAGCATGAGAAAGATGGAATTGTACCATACTTTTTTTCTAAGCAAGTTATGTTTTGGTCATCGAAGCAAAACCAGTGTAGCGTAGCCGGCTGTATTATAGGATAACTTTCATAAACAATTCATTGATGTGATGAAAATCGTAACATGTTACTCGTCCCTTGAATGTACTATTGTGCATCAAAAGGAAACATGCTTATAGACAAGGTCCGCGAAGGATGCAATTCGATCCCAATTGACACTGATGACAATCGATATATAACAATTGCATAACAAATTAAAATCAAGTCAATGGCAATGAGATGAATGAACATAACACTACTGGGTATGTTCGTTCGAAATAGATACAAATTTGAGATCAAGGAGATATGATTAGTGACCTGCCCTTACCTTGACCAACAAACAGTTAGATTCAGCAAGCAGGGTAGTTAGTGGCAGGAGAACAGGGAGTTTTCACAGGTAGCATGACGACGAGCTGACTCGCAGTGGTCACAGAAGTTCTCAGGTAGCACGTTCACGAGTTGACTTGCAGTGCTCAAAGATGTTCGCATGATAAATATAAAGTGGTTTATAAAGAATTAGAAAAGAGGGTGTGTATGTGAATGAATGACGTATATATGGCGTGGTTTTATGTGGATAGCAGGGGCGCAGCCTCCTTCAGGGGATCCTGCTGAAGACACAGGGTCTGAGGAGGGCATGTGAACATTGACCCCTGCGCGTAAGATACCTTTGAAGTGTATATGGTGTTTGGCACCTTGGCTGTTCCCACCCCTGCCAACCCCCTTTGGCAGCGCACATCCACTGGTGCGAACTGCCTTTGATAATGGAGGGGGGATGGATGGGCATGAGGCGTGCAGGCAAGGTCCGGAACACTACTGAATGGAGACACACTTATGTGGATTGCAGGCGCGCGGCCTCCTTCAGTGGATCCTGCCTGGAGACACGGAGTCTGAGGAGGGCATGTGAACATTGACCCCTGCGCGTAAGATACCTTTGAAGTGTACATGGTGTTTGGCACCTTGGCTGTTCCCACCCCTGCCAGCCCCCTTTGGCAGGGGTAAACCTTAGTTGCCAATGACAATTCTTGTATCCAATGGCATTGTTGCCAGTACAAATGTTACCTAGACAATGTACAATATTGAACGACTATGCATTACATTACATTTGGGACACAAAGAAATATTGCTTCATGGATGTACATGAAATTAATATAAGGAGACCACTATGATTT
The DNA here is from genome assembly GCF_040938575.1 of Ambystoma mexicanum. Lineage (NCBI taxonomy): Eukaryota > Metazoa > Chordata > Amphibia > Caudata > Ambystomatidae > Ambystoma > Ambystoma mexicanum. Next base: position 1,268,977,178 of record NC_090932.1, read on the forward strand.
CCCCAAATTGCTAGTGATGTATAGAATTGCAAGACTACATTCGTTTGGCATTGATAGGTCAAAGTTACGACACTATAGGAGAGACAACCATGAAATGGTAGTGACCTGAGTGACATCACAACTAGAGTACACTTACTTGTTACTTGGATTGCGAGGGCTAACTGTTGCTCGAAGTTCGTGCATAAGCACCATCATAATCCTCAACACGGTCCGTGTGAGGCAGGCTGCCCTGAAGTCCGATATGTAGGACAAGCATCCAGAGTTTTCTCTGCAGCAGCAGTTCTCCTCCTCGGTTGGCATTAGCGTGCACCGATTGCAGGTACATCAGGTGGAAACGCCATCCATGCGACTAGGCTCAGGCTCTTGATCTGTTGAATCGTCCTCCCAACTGTCGTCCGAAGCCCCATCGTTTGAGCATCTTTCTCTTTCAAGTAATTCCTCCTCAAATATTCCGGCTTGTACTGGTAAGGCTGTTATAATAATGCCATTATTATTCTTCTTATATGACAACAAAAAAATTTGATACTAATGGTACTGGCATCTGTTCGCACGGGCTACAAGCAACGAAGACCAGAGCACAAAAACAAGGCACAGAATACTCAAAAAAGACAGTGAAAGGAATAGAAAAGCAAATCTGAAGTTGTGTGTTGAGAAGCGCTCTGTTTATACTTATTGAGGAAAGAGGCGTCCTGCCATTCCCATGGAGACACGTCATTAGCTGAAGTGCAGAGAATGTTGACATGAGACGTGCATTGGCTTTGCGAAATGGGCGGTACGCGTCTAATGATCTCAGCCTCTGAGGGCAGGGGCAGGGGATATGATTTAGTGCCGCCAGGGCAGTCCACCTTGGGTGATGCGTCAACGGATAAGATTATCACAAGATGGCCGCGCCCTGCTGCCTTATTTTGCATGTGTACAAAAGAGAAAAACTATGGTAAGGTGCATAGGAAATGTGTGTACGATCGATCAACGTATGCTTAAAAACACATGCCCGAACCGGTGGTCGGTCAAAATACCGAAAATAAAATCTCGAACTGCAAAAATCTCGAATACAAAATCCCGAAAAAAAAATATCGAATTATTTATTTATTTATTTATATGTGTTTTTGGGGTCAGGTAAGTAAAAAAAAAGGGTTAAAATAAAAAAGAAATAGAAAAAAAGGGGGGTTGGGGGGGAACCCCCGGGGGAACCCCCCCATTTCGAGAAAAAAACGTCATAAAAAAAATTCGATATTTTTTTTTTTCGGCCTTTTGTTTTCGAGATTTTTGTTTTCGAGATTTTTGTTTTCGGTATTATCACTATAAACCGCCCGAACCCTCAGGACAATAATATTTCTGAGCCCACTATTCTTTTAAGCCTGAGATTGTTGTAGGTACTATATAAAACATGGCCCAACTATGAACAGGACCAGAGTCAGCCAGTGGGCCCCTGTAAGACATTCCGTGCCCTTTTCTGTCAGTTTCCCTGTGCCTACATCCAGCTTCCATTCTTGTCATTCTTTCGGGACTGCCCCAGGTTGATGCTGAGGACTTTGCTTGCTTCCTCAGGAGCAGTGCACTGCCATTGCTTACCTTCCCAGGAGACGAACAGTCCGAACTGGAACTGCTCCTGTTGTAGTTTCTCTGTGAAAGGGCCAGATCGTGGTAGATGAGGAGCTTTTGGTTGCTGTAGGTAGCTTATCTATCGCCTACGAGGCCCTTAGAATCTTCTGCTTCACGCTGTATGCCTGACATTTCATTATGATGTCCCTCGGCTGTACACGGTCTAGGCTGATACTCTCAGCTGCTATGTCCAGGAATGTCTCTGCAAAGAACCATCAACTTCAAAGCTACCCCTTGAGTGTTTACCGCCAGACCTCTGATTCTTAGGTTCTCTCTCCCAAGTCTGTTCTTCAGGTCCTCAATGTTGGTAATCAGATCATCCATTCCTTGGTAAGCCCCTACCAGTTCTCCCTGAAAGTGCATGGCATCCTCCTGCAAAGATTGTATGGCCTCCTTGGAGTCTCCAACTATGATGCTTATCTGTTTCATGTCTTTGGAAAAGTCTGCCAAGGATTTCTTTATCTGCACTGTAGCTCCCAAGATCTCATGCTTGACAGTCTTTGAGCACCCCTACACACTCAGAGGTATTTTCTGGAGAGGGGGGCTCTGCATCTGTCCGGCTGTGCTCTGGGTCTGCCATCGCCACATCGGCCGTCTGCTTTCACCTTCCCTCACACCCTGGGTTCTTGCCGGGGCCCAGAGGGAGCTTATAGGCCTGCCCTTTCCCTGGGTTTTGTGCGGGGACATGTAAAGCACATCGGCCCCCTAAAGTGTCCATGTCACTCTTTCCTTACTGTGGGCAGCAGTCCAGTGAAGGCACGTGTCCCCTTCCGTCGGTGTAGGGGCACGCGGCACTGGCCCTACTCCTGGCTCTTCTAGGATTCGCCCCTTAGCCCTCCAACATGCAATGCCTGTGTGGGGGAGGAGGGAGTAGAGCGCCGTAAAAGGAGCGCCACACAAGGTCCCCCTTCCCTTGCTTCGTGGCAAGCCAGGGAACATCACAACCAGGGCTACCAGAGGTTCTCAAAAAGCAACCAACTTGGGCGCCGCCAGCCACGCCGCCTGCAACAGCATTCTTTATCAATTGAGACAGCCGGGTGGCACCTGAGAATGCTGGACTAAATACCAATAAGTAGACTAACCTGGGATCACGGAAGCCTGGATTAGGGAGGTGATACAAACAGGGACAAGAGCAACAGCCCTAGGGCCCACAAAACTAAAACAAAACCCTTGAACTGTCCTTGAACTATAGAGTGGTTTGTGGATAATCTGTGATAGTTCTTTTAGATAAAACAGCAATTCCAGACCCACCTTCCATGCATACTGTTCCTGCAGCCAATTAAGTTTAAAATGTTCCTTTCTTTCGTCGTTTTGAGAATGATCTGTGCCGCGGCTTTCTTTTACTAATCATTTCATGCTGCAACATCGGATGAAGTCGTCTGTGGGACTATGAAAGCTAATGCTTTGTTCCATCTCTGCATAGTGTTTTCAGTTTGTCCAATAAAAGGTATCAACACCTGCATTTTGTGTGATTTTAAAATTGGACTAAGACAGTGTCAAATCTTTCTTTTCACCTCAAAACGGATACGAAAATGCACCGGAGACAGTGCCGGAGACAGTCACATCTGCCAAATGAGGAGGAAGGAAGGAAAGCACAGCTAAACAGTGATTTCTTTTCCTGACTGCTTGCAAAATAAAAAAGGAAACGGATACCAAATGGACTACCCACAACACAGTATATACTTAGCAGGTATGCTGAAAAAATCAGAGAAAATAAGGAATTCTTGCATTCACTATCTCTACTCCAACAGAACAAGACTGAGGATAGAGGTAAACAACCTCACAACAAGGCTGCAAGAACAAACAAATGTTCCAGCACCATAACTTGAAGATGAGCTCAAAAGGAACTATCAAAAGACACTGAATTCGAAAGAACAACAAACATCAAACATCAGGATGTACAAGTAATGACATAAGGTACTGTTTGGGCTGGGAAAGGGTCACTCCCCTACCCCTGAAACAGTGAACCTAACACCAAGCAGGAGCAACTCTGAGTATCCGTTTGTAGATCTCCCCACCAACAAACTATCAACAAACAGGACCAACACAGAGGACCTAATGGGAGACCCAATCATCAATCAACCATCATTCATAAACCTCTCTGGGCATGCACTCTGCAGATAAGCTATGCAAGGAAATTTAAGACTACATATGATAATGGCAACTCAAAGAATATGTCCATGGGCAAAACAGTAAACAAGGGGCGAAGTGGACACTTCAATGTGGACATAGCTTAAAATGTAAGCAGAAAACGCATAAGATCTGACATAGTCAAAAAAACAACAGAAGACTAAGCAAACCCCCTCTGCACAAGAGAGAAGGGCAATAAGAACGCTCGAAGCAATCAAGGAACTTAGAATAAAACCAGCTGATACAGGTGGTGCGGTTGTGGTCATGGACACACATAGATACAAAATGGAAGCATATAGACAACCTCTTGACACAAATTAATACCAGGAACTCAGTGACGTACCCGCCACTGAATACAAAAAAACCTCTGGAACAAATCATCAAATTCCTGCCAAGAAGCACTAGGGAACACCTCCAACATCTGATATCAATCAATCCTATTTGCTCCCAAAAATTCAGGCCCACCCAATCATCTCTAGAGTAAATACATAAACCAAAGCCATATCTGGATATATATATTCCATCCTAAAACCTCTGGTGAGGGACACAGAAAGCGTTGCACAGGGCACAACCCATTTCCTCAGAAAGATTCAAGAGATTGGCTACGTACCAGTGGATGCTCTCCTGGCAACGTTGAAGAGCACTGGACTTTATTCCAACATTCGACATGAAGATAGAATTGCAGCATTCCAGACTTCTTTGCAAAACGTGAACACCAAGAGAGTCACCCCAATCACAGTTATCACGGAACTCATGAGATTCATACTCAACCACAACAATTTTATCTCCAATGTAAAACATTTCCTACAAAAAACTAGTACCTCAGTATGCTCACCTTCTCATGGTGGACCTTGAATAGGAGTTCTTAAAACAACAATACAAGGAAACACAAACATATCTTAATTACATTGAAGACATATTTATTGCTTTGGACAGAAGGTGAAGACTCTGTTAAACAATTCCATGAATCACTAAATGGCTTCCTCCGAAGCATCAAGTTTACCATGGAATGCTCAAAGAAAAGCATACATTTCGTGGATACAACCATCTCATTCGGAAGAATGACCATCTAGAAACAGCTATTTACAAGAGGACCACTGTCAGGAACACATAACTGTGCAAGGCAAGTTTCTATTCAAGTTTCTATTCAAGGCACACAAAGCGGTCAGTTATTTCAGTCAGTTATTTACAGTCATATGTTCCAACAGAAAGACATTGGACAACCAACCTTCCACACTCGGCACATCCTTCTTGCGAAAGGGTCACTCAACTAGTCAAATTGACTGGGAATGTGATCAAGCATTGAAAATACCTAGAAACAACCTTCTACAATACAAAGAAAACAGAGACAAAAAACAAATACCTTTGGTTGACACCTACCATCCAGCACTAACACAACTGAATAGGAGTATGAAGAACGTACAACTAATTTTGAGCAAAATGATGATCTAAGAGACATCTTCAAAGAAGCGCCCCTAATTGCATACAAGCAACTGAGAAACATAGCAAAGTCTCTGACCAGAGGGACATGTCCACTAGTTCAAGAACAAAGAAGACCTGGAATGTACACTTACAAGATTAGTAGATGGAAAACATACCAACACATCTGCACCAGACCTGCAATAACAACTTCGTAGAACTGTGCAAAACAATGAAAAGGACATACAACTGCAGATCATCAAATGATGTATACCACATTTAATGGTAAATATGGATGCAAGGAAAGTATGTAGGTGAAATCTGCAAAAAACTGAGTGAATGGATGAACCTACATGGTTACAGTATCTCAGACCACAAACAGAAATACTAGTGGGTCTCCAATGGTTGGGAACTCAATGCAGGATTTATCGCTGATTTGTATTTGTATTATATTTAATTTTTATAGTGCTTTCACTGAAGCTGCGAACAGAAAATCAATTTTAAAAAGTGGGTAATACATTCCAAGTAAATCAAAGAGGCAGAGGAAATGTAAAATCAATTATTAGAGCGAGCACGTAGAAAATGCATTTTAATGTTGGTTTGAAAGATACGCAGGGAAGGGGATGAACAGATAGATAGAGGGAGAGAGGTCATATGCTTAGGGCAAGCAAGGCGAAGGAGCGAAATTGGGATGAAGCACAGGGGGTTTGAGAACAGAGAGAAGAAACTGGCTCTGAGAGCACAAGACATGGTAGGGGAAGTAGAGTGAGATTACGGAAGTGATATAGAGAGCAGCGAAACCATGGATGCACTTGAAAATGATAGCAAGGAAATGGTAGAGAAGGCGAGACTCGAAAGGAAGAAGAGATATAGAAAGCAAGGAGGTTTTAATGGAGGATTGATGAGGTAGAGAGACAACAAGACGAATGGAAGAATTCTAGTCCGAGCAAAGAGGGGCTAGATGAGAGGCAGAAAGACCAAGAAGAAGAGCTGAACAGGAATCAATATAAGAAAAGACTAAGTAGAAAAGAAGACTTTTAAGGAGAGATAATGAGGGGCACAACGAATATTAAAAAGAGCATAGTGGTGGGAGTGAGCAGTAGAAGAGATGTAAAGAGAAAAGGAGAGAGAAGGGTCAAAGATTACAACTAGGTTACGAGCTGAGGACGAGAGAGGAGAGGAAGGGCAACAGAGAGGGAAGGAGGAGGAGTGGGGGGTCGTGGTAGAAGGAAAGAAAAGGGTCTTAGTTTAGGCAGGGTTGAGGCGATCAAAATGGGACGACATTGTTGCAGTGTTAAACTGCAGAGAGGCAGTTGGAAACAGTGGAGTGTAATGTGTCAGAAAAAGAAGTGCAAGAGAAACAGATCTAGGTGTCGTTGGCATAAAGATGAAAAGAAAGGTAAAATGAGGAAATAAGGGTAGAAAGCGGAATCGTATAAAGCAAGAAGAACAGGGGACCAAGAACAGACCATTGAGTAACCCCATAAAGAAGGGGACAGTGGGGAGAGTTTTGACCAGCCCAGGTCACTTAGTACGAATGATTAGAAACGTAAGAGTGAAGCCATTTAAGAACAGACCCCGAAAAACCAAAGGAAGAAAGGGTGGAAAAAAGTGAGTGATCGACAGTATAGAATGCTGCAGAAAGGTTGAGAGCGATAAGAACGGAGGAACTTTAAGAATGTTGGACAATGAGAAGAGTGGTTGAGACATGCAGATGGGCAGTTTCACTAGAGTGGGAAGGACGGACCACAGATTGAAGTGGAGGCAAGAGGGAGTGAAGATTGAGATAGGAAGTAACCTGAGTGTAAACTGCACACTTTAGAGAGAAAAGGAAGAAGAGAGATGGGGTGAATGTTAGCAGGAATAGAGGGGTCATAAGAGGGATTTTTTCAGGATGGGAAGGATGACCACATATTTAAATAGAGAAGGAAAGCAAGAATTGCTGAGAGAGGAATTAATGAGACAGGTGGGATATGGGAGATGGTGAGGATACATTTGAGGGGTGAGAGCAGAGAGAAGAGGATCAGAGTGAGAATGGGTTGGATGGGCGTAAGTGAGAAGAGCTTGATTGGTGGGAGGGTGGAGAAGGGAGAAGATTCAAGTAGGAATCGATGAGCGACAGAAGAGGAGAGTGGGTAGAGGTGGTAAGAAGGGGGAGATTAAAGTTCCCAAGAAGAAAGAAGGGGAAGGGGAAAAGAATGATTTGCAGAGGCTGAAGATGGTCAGGAAAATCTGGTGAAGAGCCAGGAGGTCGGTAAATGGTAAGAAAGGAAATCAGAAAAGGTTTGGAAAAGGATGAGAAGTGGTATTCAAAAGAAGCAAAAGTAGGAAAGCCAGGAGGAGGAGACAAGGTCCATGATGGCTGATGGTTTTGAACGGTGGCCTCTCAAATACCACAAACAGAATTACATGGGAGCCCACGTGCCTGAAGATGCTTAACCTAAAAGACAGTGGTCTGAACATAGATATAGGTTATAAGACACACTATGGCCAACTTTCAACCGTGATCCAGCAATGCAATCACATCAACAAAGTCAGAAGACAACTCTTCAGATCGATTTCTCACAAACAGCTGTTAGACACTACTGTTCAGGACCCCTAATGCATGAAGCGCACAGGACATTGGCGATGGAATCCTTGGGCATCTAAGCTCAAATGGGTGGCACCCATTGTCGAGCATGCAACATGGTGAGCAAACAGCAGTCACTGCACCATTGAAAATTGAGGAACGTATTTTGCATTTGAAGCTTGAGGCATAGTGAGGTAACATTAGAGACTTGACAGCATATTTTGTATGTAGTGCCATATTTTATACCAGCCAGGAATCGGTAGCAGCAGGATTGAATTCATTACAATGTCCTGGAACTATATAGAGGCTGCAAAACACATTTTCTGACTCTTTTGAACCTATCACTTCAATACGCCTTTTACAATAACATCAGCCAATTTAGGAAACTAGCCTGGGCCTATTACAAGGGTTACATCTGGAAAGGATTTGTTTCTCTCTTTTTTGTTCAATGCAGCTCTCAGAGTGTGTACTGTTCCCTGCTGCCAGTATTTTCACTTAGTCCAATTAAAAGTATCAAAAGCTGCATCTTGTGTGAGAAGGAACTTGAAAAGGGAGTCTTGATATATGGAGAGTCAACCAGCAGGGTGTCGGTAGATGTGGGGGAGGAACTGGGGTGGGTTGGTTGTAGCAAGTGCGAGTGAAGTTAAGGACTTTGTCTAGAGAGAGGAAGAAGCACAGTGGAAGTTCAAGGAGCAGGCAGGAGCAGTAGTCAAGTTTGCTGAGCATATGGGTGGAGATTAGAGTTTTCATAGCGTGGGGAGTACAAAATGAATTACTTTTCCAAAGGGTTAAAAGATTATTACTAGCAGCAGAAGTGATGGTAGTTGCAAATTGTTGCAGTCAGAGATCGCTGTAAAAGAGGACCCCAAGGTTGCAAGCTTTGGGCAAGGGAGAAAGAAGGCCAGGGGTCAAGGAGATATGAGAGTATGGATGGTTTTGGAAGCAGGGAGAAAGATGACTTCCGTTTGTCATTTATTTTACTTAGTCAGTGGTCGAAGTGGGCGGGAGCAGTTGGGAGCGGTGCTCCTCTACTTTTTAAATTATTTTTATGTGTACTGTTCCTATACTTTTCTTTTACAAAAAACTGTTCAACTGTTTAGTTTTAAAATAAAAGTGTAGTGAGAAGTTGAAACTTGCATTTCAGTTCACTGCACTGAACATTCCCTTAAATAGCAGGTGTGTTTTGTTTGAATTGCGCATGGGTGCTGATGGGGGTTTGTGGGGGGCGGGGGCAGGCCAGCAGGGAACATAGTTCCACTACTTCGTTTCGTACACTTCGACCACTGTACTTAGTTGTAAAATAACATATACAAAGTTATCATAGAAATATGTTAGGTAAAACAAGCATTTTTCACTTTTAGAGGAAAAACTGGCCAGAACAGAGAATTCATATCTTGAAAAAGCAATGCAGTAAAATATGTGGAATAAAACATTGGAACCGTAGCTATGATATTCAAGAAAGCGGAATGACAAAAGCAAGGAAGGAAACAGCTCTGAGTTAAGATTTCAGAACACTACAAACTTGATGCAACAAAGCATGATTCCACATAGCAATAGAGGTGATGATGAACTGCAGCATTTGAGAAAGACCATTCATGCAAAATCCTGCTCCTGGCTTGCATGGCCACAGGCAGCTGTTGGCATTTTATCTTCACCCTATTCAAGTGTGCACCCCAGTGTGATGCTCATGAGGTGAGAAATGGTGGGCCCTCAAGCTGGGCCAAAGGGCAATTGAAAAAATCTACACAGGAATGTGAAAGTGTGCAACTTTATGGGCCCCCCTTACAGTCTGCCCCCGCCTGCTGATGCTTTGGAGGCAGACCTTGAAAGCTTGTAATTTCCTTTGTTAGTTTGTTTATTTATTTGTAATGCGCACCAGACCCAAGGGTATCAGGGCGCAGGAGACAGTTGGATACAAGAATACTTTAAGTTTAGGTTACACAGGTTACACAGGTATACAGTAGATCCAAGTAGGAGACAAGTGTTTAGGGATCTGTAAGTCGGATATATACATAAAAGAGAGCACGTAAAGCATAATTACATGGTTTACAGTGTTAATATACAACTTAAATAGAAATTTGCAGTGGTTGTATACAGTCAGGTCTATAGGGAGATGCTGTAGTGGAGGGGATAGACGCTAAATTTAGTAAGTTAGTAGTCGTTATCTCTAATCCATTTAGTGGTATTTGTGAGCGCAGAACAGTGTGCCTGTAAAAAGCTGCAGCTCCATGAGGCCAACAGCACCAAGAGTGACTGTCCATGTGGACCGTGCCTAAGGCCATCCCTGGGTGACTGGATGAAAAGAATCCCAAGCCTTCTCCAACATTTTCAAGGCATTATGAAGGTGGTGCTTTTAAAATGTTAGCCAAAGCCTTTTGGGCCGTTTATTATTATTATTATTTTTTTTACAAATGATGAATATATGGGGGGCAAAAAAGTGTACTTCAGCATGTTGAAGTTGTGGAGTAGTAAAGGCACAACACCTGTTTTCTTTACATTTCCGTAAGGACGTAAATCTTGCCAAAGAGCTGTATAGCTGCTAGTTGATTGGATGGTTTGTTGCAAGCAAGGGTGTGATAAGCATGGTAAAGGCATGTTACATCTCTTGTTTTACATGTTTTTCCACTTAGCTGTCTTGTAGCTATTGCATGGGTAATATACAATATTATTTATGTCTACATAGGGGTAGATGTTCTGATTCTATGAAATATAACAGTTGGATTGATAAAGCTTTGTTAGTTGCGATGCGACTGATTCTTCGAGTTTGGAAAACCAGGAAGAAGCCATCAGTGGAGGACTGGTAAATGGAGTTGCAGACCCTGTCTGCTTATGATAAAATGTCATTCGAAGCGAGAGAGAAGGAGGAGGAATACATTTCAATGTGGGGGCCATTCAATGCCTTATATGGCTAAATATCTAAGGTATGGATAATATTGAGGAGTGGGAATAGTTGTTTTTGGTTTTTTTTCCTCTTTTCTTCTCTCTCTTCTCTTCCCTCTTTCTCTTTTCATTCTATTTTTTCTTATCTTTCTTCTTTGCTCTCTTTCTTAGTGTATTGGTTTGGTGTTGGTCTACGTAGAGTCTTGTGTCTATGTATGTCTTCTGATAGGAGGGGTGGTTATATTTTTTGAGACTGTTGTTGTTTACATACACTGAAAGTGATTTAGTGTGGCTAAGGGGGATGTGTTGGATTGTAATGTTTGCTTTGCATTGTATACTTATTGGAATGTAGTTAAACGATGTGTTTATGCTTCTGCTAAAATCTAAAAAACCCTTGTATTATATTGATGTGATTTGTATTTGTTGACATGCTAATAGATGTTTTTTTTTACAAAAAATAATGTATTCATACACTTCATTTGCAATTTCAGGGTTGCCTTTACAATCTCAATAAAGTTTGGAATGGATGGTTTGCATGCCTTCATGTTCGAACCTGAACATACTGATGCAAAAATGGCAGCAAGGGCATCAGAAAAAATATATACAATAGGAGCACAGGGAAAGATTTATATTTATTCTATTTATTGAGCACGAGGAAGAGTATTTCAATCCATAATAAAAGGACTGAGAAATCCCAGGAAAGGATGACGTACAAAAGAACATGCGAAGTGATTTTTCGTTAATGGCCGCATGATGGAGGCATAGTCAGAGTGGAAACATTGAATATGGACATTATAAGAGACACAAGTCATCTTGGACATGTCTACATAGGACAGGTGTGATAAAGTATTATATACAGCCAAGATACAGAATATATATTGTATATAAAAGTGGAGAATATGGAACCCTGGTAGGAGACCTAGGTGAGAGATGTGCATGAAAGTAATTGAGGGAGGTAAGTAGAGATGCAGGATGAATCCATTGTGACAAAACTGGACTATATGGCCTTTCTCCCCAGAGGGGAGCCACTCCTTTTGAGGCTAGGGAAGTGAGCCCACTCAGCAGGACCCTCCCTACGGGTCTGGACTAGTGGGACCTCACTGGCAGTGACTCCCCTCTTCAGGACAAGGACTCCCATTCCGGTAAGGAATTCCCTGTCCTGAGTACAACATGCAGATAATGCTGGATCTCGCCTGAATGCCACAGTCAAAGAGGATCCACACACACCTTTTGTTTGTATTGATGTACATAAAACCACAAGGGACTTGGAACTGGAGAGAGAACCCTACACAGAGGCAAGCCTCTTCGGGAGGACTTTCTGGAGGGCCGGAGACATACTAGACGCAGAACTAGCGGTAGCATGGAGAGCAAGCAAATCGCTAGCAAGCCGCTCGAAGGCTGGCGTCCCGTTCAGCAAAGAACCGAAGATCGAAATAAAGACAGAGGCAGTAAAGCAACGGTCTCGCCTCATGGCGCGACCACACGGAAGCCGTGGTGGGTCTGGGGCCCTTTCACTGACACTGAGCCCAGACCGTCGCAGAGAGACTGAAGTGCATTAGCTGCCGAGCTGGGCAGCAGAAGGGATGTGAATGTTCCTGAAGAGCTAACAATGTTGAGAGGGTTGAACAGTGATAGTTGAAGCTGGGAAAGCCACAAGGGTTACGGGAGCCAGATAAACCGAGCGAGCAGGTGCCCTACTGAAATCGATCTGAAGCAAGCCTATTATTTGTAAAAATAAAGTACCTGTGCTCTGCTTTCAAATGCCGCCCGGGCCACGTCCTAACCTCTCCGCACTCACGCACCTCTAGACAGAAACCAACAAGCTGAATGAGCTTCCTAGTTCCTGTCTGTGTGTGCCGCACAAACATAAAGCCGGAAAGGGAGCATGCAAGGACCCCAGACCACTGGGAGAGGAGCGCTTGCAAATCTTATTCTGTAAATAAGCTAGGCCTACGTATCTGCACTTTGTTGTTTTCTGAAGCCTGCTGCGGATGATTCATGAGCTGCATGGTCCTTCTCCCGACTTCTGCTATACTTCCCATAAGGTGATTTCTTTCTATGATGACAAGGGGCTTTATGGGCAACAGGTTAGGCAATACACACAAGGCCAAGGGTGGAGCCTGGGGATCCAGCATAAATCTCCTCTGTGGGCTGCATCATTGAGCGGGTGATGATCCTTGCCCCCTAAGAGTCACCCTAGTCTGGTCCCGTAGCCTCCGACATCAACGTTCGTCACACAGATCATCCAACCAACATAACATCGCCTAACACGTGAGCAGCCACACTGCAGTCATATGCATGCTCTCCACCTTCAATACTTCAGTTCCAAAAGTGCACCTAAAATGCTTCAGGCTGTCAAAAATCACTACACCAGAAGCCTAAAATAGTTTCCAACAATCCTCATCCATTTTTTAAAGTAGAAACAGCAAAATTGGTTTTTCCAATGACACCCTTTTTAATGGAATACTCGTTAAGCACTCTTAAAATTACAAATATAAGCATTTATATCTAACAATGTTAATTCAGTGTATTTTTTAGTAACAAACGAATGATACAGGATTTATATTTAGCATTGGTTTGTATGTTATAACGATTGAATAAGCACAACTTTTTTTAATCCCTCAAGTTTCCAGCTGTGCGAGGGATTTTTTGAGAAACCATATCTCTCCATTGCAATAGAACAAGGGCATTCTGATACTTGACAGGAGAAGTAAACGTTTCAAAGGCAACATATGGCAAAGTGAATGCAGGCAAAGTAAAGACTGTTATGTGGGATCTATGTGATCACTGCGCTGCCCATAACTGCGACGGCTGAAATATGCCGATGCCAGTTACGGCGTGGTGCAGTGATCATATAGACCACTGTGCCCGCTTCCCCGGCCTGCTTTTCCCTTCACACCCCCCACCCCCAACTTACCTTTTACGGCGGCACACTTGTGTGTGTGCTGCCTGCACCCTGCTATCCCTGCAGCGTCAGCTCCTCCCACTAACGCGGGTTAGCGCTGACACAGCAGGGTGCTTTTCTTTTTTTTTCTTTCGTGTCCCCCGCTTACCAAAATGGTAAGCGGGGGACACCCACAACTCCTGTTACGGCACCCAAGCAGAGCGGGGGACACCCCCGCAACCCCTGCTGTACTTGGGCGCAGTAAATGTCACCCTCATTTTGTGCGCCCCCAAAGTCGCAGTAACTGCGGGGGCACACAAATGAGGGTGACATTTTTGTACGATTCCGTTATGTGTAGTCTTGTCCTGTTCTGCAAGCCATCTACATAAGATGTTAGAATGTTGTTGTCTGAGGTGATTGGCAGCTCAGGTTTATCTTAATGAGTGTTTACTGGTGAGTGTTCTGAGAATGTCAATTGGGGCCTGAGCTGGGGTGTGTGAGGATGGCCGTTGGGTGGTCTGATCTCTGTCTCTCTGTCCATGTTTAGTTTAGTTTAGTTTCTTTATTTCTACCGCGCACCGTACCCTGGGGTAACTTGGCGCCATAACTTGAGCGAATGTTACAGGCATATAGAGGAATTTACAACAACAACAACAAGTGCAAGATGATCAAAGGTTACAGGAGGTCGATAGTTGAAACAGTACATGCGAGTAAGCCCGTGCATAAGTCCCCATAAATTACAGTTTAGGTGAGAGTACCATGCTGCTAATGTTGCAGCGAGACATACAGAGAGATTAATCAGGCACAGTGTTTTGCTGGCGTGTTAGCCGATCGTTAGTGTTTCTTATTAAAGAGCCAGTTCTTTACCTTAGCTCTAAAGGTCCAGAACAAAGGTTCCATTCTGATGCCGAGGTGGAGGGCATTCCACTGTTTGGTGGCTAGCACAGGGAAGCTCACTCCTCCAGCTCTATTTAGATTGAATCTGGGTATGGTAAGGCAGTGTGAGTATGGGGCTCTAGTAGGTCTAGCTGAGTGGTGTTTGTTGAACTTATCTGCTAGGCAGGGGAGTTGCTAGGTCTGGAAAAGACCCGGGGCTACTCTGATGTCAGAACTGTTGGAACTGGGGGCTAGCTAGTCTTTTGGCTGTAGCTCCTGAGATTCTATCCGGGGCTACAACCAAAAGATCAGGGGCTATAGCCCCCTTAGCTCCCCCCTAGCAAGCCCCTGCTGCTAGGTACTTAGGGGCAGAGTTTGTCAGGCATTTGTGGGTAATGACGAGTGTGCGAAGGGAGATTCTATCCCGTACTGGGAGCCAGTGAACATCCTGTCTGAAGCTGGTGATGTGGGTGGATCTGGGGATCATGTTTTGTAAGACTTGGAGGTTCCGTTCAGAGGTGCCTACGAGGAGGGTGTTGCAATAGTCCATCTTGGGAAGAACTAGTGCCCTGGCTAAGGTAATGCAGCTATTGGGAAAGAGGAATGATTTGCATGCATCAATCACCTTGTTGGTGTAGGCAGTCGAGGATGCGGTGGCATTTACTTGCTTCTTGAGTGAGAGGAATCTATGTAGACCCCCAAGATTTTGATTTCTTTGGCCACTTTGATCAGATTTACATCAATGTTGATGGATGCATAGCATGGGGCTATTTTGTTTAGGCGTATTTGGGAACCGACGATCAGGAGCTCAGTCTTCTTGTCATTAAGGCATAAACTGTGGTCTGCCATCCATGCCTGGATCTCCAAGTGTATATCGTTAATCAGTTTGGAATCAGCTTCATAGCACCCTGACAGCATAATGAGAACTTGGGTGTCATCAGCGTAATTCGTATATGTGACACCCAAGTTGTCAAGACAGTCGAGGAGGAGCTTTGTGAAGATGCTATAAAGAGTTGGCAAGATGCACGAGCCTTGTGGTACACCACAATAAATGAGAATTGGGTTGGCTGAGGCTGAAGGTGCAAAGACCCTGGTGGTTCGATTGGACAGGAATGATTGTATCCAGGTAGAGGTGTTGCTGGAGAAGACAGCTGCTGTGGACAGGTGATCAGTGAGGATCTGGTGATCGACAAGATCAAATGCTGCCGATAGGTCTAACAGCGGGAGCATGGCCAACTTACCACTGTCCTTGGCCTCATCCAAGTGGTGGGCTCGTTTTGGAGCATGGTAGTGAGCAGTTAAGATCTGCCAGCCAGTCCAGAGTTCGACCTTTATTATGCGTCGGTGCTGTAACGTGGTGGTTAAAGCCGAGCTGGGAAATTGAGTTTTCCAGCATTGTGGCATTGGGGTCATTAGGATCGAGGAGACCTAAGTTGAATTCTCCAAGCAGGACAATTTGTGATCCTGGTTTGGAGTTATTAGTTAGTAGGTCAGTGATGGAGGCCGATAGATGAGATGCATGTGGATAGTTTGAGAAGCTGATAGGGGGATCTTGACTGAAAAAAGCTCAGCTGAAGGGAGGCTAGCATGGGGGCTGGCTCTAAGGCCTTAGGTCGTTTTAGCAATGAATGCTATTCCGCCTCCTTTGCCGGAATCTCTGTCTTTCCCTATTATTGAATATCCATCTGGGATGGCTAGGGATAGTGCTGGGCCTGCTGCGACCATGTTTCAGTGATGGCCAGGAAATGCAGGTCATTGGTGGAGATGAGGTCTGCAGTGTTGAGTGCATGGGCGCCCAAGGACCGAGCGCTGATAAGTGCACCTCTAATGATAGGGTGTGATAGATGAGGGTCCACCTGGGGCTGAGAAGATGGTGGTAGCGGGCTGAGAGTTTTGGGTGCTTTAAAGGTCTTAGCTAGGCTAGGAGTTTCAGGTGCTTTTGATGTCTTCACTAGGCGAGAAGTTGAGCCGGCGGGTAATAGTTTTGGTGGAGGGAGTTGTAGGTGGTCTGGTGGGCGTCCTACGGTAACATAGTCCGGTAACATAGTCTCAGGTTTCTGACGTTAACTGGACAGGGAATCCAAGGTGTAGGCGGTGAGGCGAAGAGTTGGATCCATTCTGTAGGGCTAATTGAAGGGATGGGTAAAGTGTCCAATTTGTGGTTGTTGAGATCAGCGGCCTCTGTATGTGAGGGGGGTGTTTGCAGTGGAGGTAGGAAGTAGGTTGGGGCGATTGAGTTGAATAGTGGGAAGATGGTTGCCATAGTAAGGGTGGCTCTGTGAAGGGCGGCCATATGGGCGGAGGCATTTCAATGATGAGTTCAGAGATAGAGGGCTGGTAGACAAGGTGCGCGCAGGTGTGCTGGTACAGGATTTAGGCAGTAGGGCAATGAGCATGCGCAGGTGTGCTGGTACAAGATTTGGGCAGTCGGGCAATGAGCAGAGCACATGCACGTGGTCTAGTACGCTAGGCTAGTTCAGCAAGAATGCAATGGGCAGGTTCAACAATAATGCTGTGTGTTACTTTGTCAACAATAATTCAGTAGGCTAGTTCAGCTTAAATGCAATGGACAGGTTCAACAATAATGCAGTGGGCTAGTTCAGCAACAAAAATGCAGTAGGCTAGTTCAGCTTAAATGCAATGGACCGGTTCAACAATAGTGTAGTAGGTTAGTTCAGCTTAAATGCAATGGGCAGGTTCAACAATAATGTTGTGTGCTAGTTCAGCAGCAGTAATGCAGTAGGCTAGTTCAGCTTAAATGCAATGTGCAGCAAACAATACTGCTGTGGGCTAGTTCAGCAACAATAATGCAGTAGGCTAGTTCATCTTAAATGCAATGAACAGGTTCAACAATAATGCAGTAGGCTAGTTCAGCTTAAATGCAATGGGCAGGTTCAACAATAATGCAGTAGGCTAGTTTAACTGAAATGCAGTGGGCAGGTTCAACAATAATGCCATGGGTTAGTACAGCAACAATAATGAAGTAGGCTAGTTCAGCTTAAATGCAGTGGGCAGGTTCAACAATAATGCTGTGGGTTAGTTCAGCAACAATAATGCAGTAGGCTAGTTCAGCTTAAATGCAGTGGGCAGGTTCAACAGGACCCAACAGCTGAGATGCATTCGCCATGTGCATAGATAATAGCAAAGACATTTAGGCTCAGAGGCGAGTAAGGTAAATCTTAATCAACAATAATAACAACCGTTATGATGGTATTGGGCGATTTCTGCATAATGAAGGTGAAGGGTTACCAGAGTCTATAAAAATCAACTCTTGGTTGTGATAGGGACTGAGCGAGGGGAGCATCGTAACTATATTGATTGTTCCACTGTGTAAGTGGACTGCTGAGGAAACGTTAGCGGAAGCAGTATGCGGGATACATGCAGGTGTCGCTTTCCGCTATATGGGACATTGAGCGGCGTCAAGTCACGAGCTGCAGGACTACGTTGTGTACCAGTGCGGTAGATGGAGGGATTGTGGATAAGGGATGAAGAATCTTACCCAGGCAGAGAGGCTGGCTGTGGCTCATCGTGGCGAACAGCGACAAACAGGGCCTTTTTCCTCTGCCTTGTTCCGCAGGCCGGCTTCTGCCTAACAGCAGTGCTGATTGGTGGAAAAACGGTCTGCTTACCTAGCAACCAACGTAACAGCCTCGGTTTCATGCTGCTTTGCGCTGGCCATTTTAGATTCAGGCGCTGGCTCTGCGGCAACATTGCTGAGCATGAAAGCACACAAAAAGGCAATAGCTGCAGATCAAATGGGGAGAATAAAGCCCAAGGCTGGCCTCACCCTTTAAATAGAATGCAGGATTCTCTTGCAGTGCAGATTCGCCGTGGCATCAAGGTTGCGGTCGAAATGCTCGATTCTTGGCATCTCGTGTTAGCTGCTCTTCGAAGGTGGGGAGATGGGCTCCTGCCCTCTCCACTGCGAGGGGACGACACTTCTGTTCCGTTCCCACAGGTTCAGATGCTACTCCTATGCGGACGACATGCAGATTCTGGTCCGTTTAGATCATGACCAGGCTGGGGTGTCGTCCCGCCTGAGGGATTGCCTGGGCACCGTTAGAGAGTGGATGGGCCACAATTGGCTCAAGTTAAATGGAGATAAGACCGAGGTCCTTGTAGTGTGCGCCGCATCTTCTTCTTCTCAAATTGCTCTATGGTCTTCTTTCTGGTCTTCATTTGGCACTGTTCCTGTCCCTTTGACAGTTGTAAGAATCTAGGAGTCTACCCTTCTTCTTTGTCTATGGCGCCTCATGTCAGTGCTGTCTGCAAAGCTGGTAACATTACCTTGAAGGTGTTACAAAAAATTCTCCCATTTCTCCCAGCTCACCTTCATCCTATAGTTGTGTCTTCTCTAGTCACAAGGCGGCTCCACTACTGTAATGTGCTCTATCTTGCGAAGCCTAAGGGCCTTATGCATCGGCTCCAGTTGTTGCAGAATCTAGCAGCTAGAGTTGCTGCAGCCACCCCTTAGGGGCCCACATTAGCCCAGTTCTCAGAGCTCTTTATCGGCTTCCTGTTGAGAACAGGATTGTTTTTAAATCACTTTGCTTAGTGCATTGTGCGTATAATGGGGTTGCAGATACCTTTCTCTAGAACAGCAGTATTCAAACTGGGGCGCGGCCCCGTGGGGGTCCGTGGGAGACCAGCATGAAATGTAAAAATATATATATATATTTATTTTTATTTTTTTTAGATAGGAAGAAATGGGCAGGGGCGGCTCTCATAGTCGGGCTGAAGCATGACACTGGGCCTCATTACAAGTATGGCAGTAAGGTACCAATGGTGCCGGTAGCGCTACCGGCACTGTTGCTACCGTACTGCCATACTACGAGTTGTGCTCGCGGGTGCCTGTCAGCATGCCCGGTCTGACCTGGCGAGCAGAGCGGCACCCGCGAGCACAGCATGCCTGTAGCACCGACACCCTTATGAATGGTGCTGGTGCTATAGGCATCCCCATTCCCATTGAGCCCTATAGGGGTCAAATGGGAATGGGGAATATTTTTTTCCGGCGCCCTTGAATGGGTAATTACTGGGTCCGCCAGGGTTGCAATACCCTGGTAATTGCCCATTCAAGAGAGCCGAAAAAAACAACAACTCTGGCGGCTACCGCCAGGGTCGTAATGAGGCCCACTGTCTCAGGCACCAATGAAAAAGTGACCCGCAGTTGTAAATGTATAGTCATTAACAGACTGTTTGAATAGTACCCAAGGGGGTGCTTTGTGTCAAAATGTAAGTACATTGTGATATTTATAGAACATTTATTCAGCAACAATGGTCAATATTACTAACTGCATAGTGAAGTAACTCATCAAACTGGCCCACATTGGCCAAAAAGGTGGGCCACTTTGAGTGGCCCACACTAGCATTTTGTATTTTTGGTACAGGCATTGCCCTATAGGCCAGTCTGAGTCTGGCAGCTCCTCCATAATGGCGAGGGGGCGCCCACCCAGTGGCCCCCTCACCCATTATGGAGGAGCTAAGGAGTCAGCCCAGTGAAACTATAAGCACTCCCTCAGCTGCTTTTTCCAGCTGAGGGAGTGCTCCTGGGCTGGCTGAAATGTCAAAGTGAAACCCTATTTCCCCTTCGACAGTTCAGTTCATTCCCCAGCCGCACATGCTCACTGAGCCATGCAAGGCTGGGGCGATTTGCTTTGCCAGGATTGCATAGCTCATTGGAAATGCTGGCTGGGGCACTGAATGTCTGTATGTGCGAGGGGGAGCTCCTGCGCCTCCTCGCACATACAGACAGAGCAGCCTGGAACAGGGCGTTTCAGCACCCGCATGCAGGCAAATGCAGAAGGTATGTTCATTTATTTTATTGAAACGTGTATGGATGCGTGAATGCATGGTGACGGATGCTTGTGTGAATGATAGAGTGATTGCTGTATGAATGTGTGTGTGTGTGTTAGTTTGTTTTGGTCCGTTGAGCTGATTTTACCAAGTGGTGGATAGAGGGGTGAAGGAGGGTTGTACAACAAAGGCATTTTAAAAATGGCTGAAAGCCTTTTTTATGCTCAATCCCCCTACCCACCTACCAAAATCAGCTCTCCTTCTGAGGCGCTGTGGAGCCCAGGGGACAGGAATGGTATTTTTTACTGGATTTCTATCATAGATGTCCAGTCAAAAATACCATGCTTTCCCCCTTGGCACCCCAGCGTCTTGCATACACACATAACCATGTTGCTTGTGTTAGGCCTAGTGGGGTCCAGGGGACAGGGATGGTATATTTTTAGTGGACATCTATCATGGATGTCCAGTAAAAGATGTCATGCCTGCCCCCTGGGCCCCCCCAGCTGCAATTACAAATTGTCTGGATATTTGCCTATTTTTTTAAAAGAATGCTCTACAATGCAACATTTTAACCCATTATTTTATTAAAAAATCACACGGGGAAGCCCCCTGATCCCCTTTGATTGGTTTAGACTCCCTCACTGCGCTCGGTTGCTATGGCATTTTTGGGGGAAATAGTTATGCCCCTCCACTTAAAAAATTCACCAGCCGCCACTGGCTCTCGGACTGCGTTGGGAACGGGATGGAGGAGCACAGGGACTATGGTAGAAGCAGGAAGGGCGGGAACCATGGTATAGTGGTGAGAGCAGGGTGGGGAGAGCCCAGGGTGTGTGGTGGTGTGGGGAGAGCCCAGGGACTGGATAGGAATGGGATGATGGAGCCCAGGGACGATACTGGGAGTAGGGTGCAGTGACGGTGCGCAATACATACTGTCCATTTGGCATTTTTTGGGGGGCCCGGCCTGCCCAAATTTTGCTCAGGGGGGGCGCAGGCCAAAAAATGTGAAGACCACTGGCATAGTGGATTTACAATGTGAGGCAACTTCTTTGAATGGCATGCTCGTCAGAGTCTCATATACAAAACAATACAGTGTGCTTGTATATGGACATCACACATTTCACAGCTATCGCTATAAAAAAAAAATAACACCAACACAGAGGGGCGGGGCAGGGGGTCCTGAACAATTTGTTTGCTCAGGGGGGCCCTGACATAAAAAGTTTGAAGACCACTGCTCTAGGAGAAGCTTGTGCCGTATATTCCTGGTAGGTCTTTACGCTCAGAGAATAATTGTTTAATAGTGGTGCCCAAAACCGGGTTAAGAAGCGTTGGAGGCTGTGCTTTTCCGGTTGCTGCTAGTAAACTCTGGAGCTTTATCCCAGTCTACCTCAGGCGTGCATCTAATTATCTTCTTTTCTGTCGCCCTCTTAAAACCTGGTTATTTTAACTCCTAGTTCGATTGCTTTTGTGTTATCAGTGTATTCCTTGCGCCAAGATACCTTTGGTGAACGTGCGCGCTACAATTACAAATAACATAACATCATTAACAAAATAATCACACCCGAAAGGGGACCGAAAGTGTTTGGTCACTATTGCAAAATATCCCACTTCATAGTGCCTTGAGAATGCTGCAGCAAACTTGCAGCACCGTGGATGCCATACATCCAGTCGTCATCCCTGCATCCATCCAACATTTTCAGAACAATTCCCCCAAATATTGTGATCATAATTTCAAATAAACCCCTTCATACCGTCTTTTTTTGCAACTACTTCATTCAATTTTTCAAACAAATTAAAATACAGTAGCTTCAACATAATAAACTTCACACAGTCTTAAAAATGCTGTTGAGGGCACCATCCATTCGGCCATGCATCACTTACAAAATAATTACCCCCAAAAGGCTTTGGTCGCCCTTTCGAAAGAACCTCCTTCATAGTACATTTTACATACATTTGCAGGCCCATAAAGCAGGAAATATATTGTTTTGTATGCTCAACACACACGACAAATAACATTGAGATCACTCTGCACTCCAAGCGTGGGGGAGCTGGATAAGATATTGTCAAGATAAAGATGAAATGTCGCCTCGAAGTACAGTTTGGAGCTGCACTATGAGAAAGTCTTGGCATCCGCAGCTGTAAAGAAATGGTATGACACGCACGCATCAAAGCCTGTTTTTATGCGAGGCTGAAGACGTGTCTTTCAAGTTTCCATGATGACACGTGAGTGCGTCAACACCCAGAGGTGAACGCTCCAGCCTCCATACTCGCTGCCCTGAGCGCATTCATTGTTATCCGTAGGGGAGTCGGTTCCCCTATCAGAGAAATACGAAAATCGCATGCGTTGTGACGGAGTGTTATTGTGAAGTATATGAAGAAGTGCTGCATCATAAAAAGTGTGATAGCAATACTTCATTAACATCCGAGAAGGGCTCACGTATAACTTTGAGGAAGAAAAAGAAAGTGTAGAGCATTCTTTTAAACCGACGCTCAAAAGTTGAAACGGTATGGCCAGTTTAGATGCTCCTTGGCAAGCTATGGTTGCCAGCTGCTGCCTCGGAGCAGCCTGTTATTATGTGCTCCTAGTAGGGGTGTTGCTAGGTCTGGAAAACATGCATGGGCTAAGCTAAAGTCGGGAGTGTCGAGACTCGGGGCTAACTAGCATTTTAGTTTTAGCACATGAGCTACTATCTGGGGCTACAACCAAAAGACCTGGGGCTATAGCCCCTAAGCCCCTCCCCGTCCCCCTCTAGCAACGCCGCTGGCACCTAGTGCTGTTGCCTAATTGCAGCAGTCTTTCAATCTTTTAGGTGTGTCAGAATCTTGCCCATTCTGAAAAGAACTGTCTTCCAAGTCCGTCTCCCAACAAATGTTCACCCCTTTCTCTTCTTCCTTGCCTCTACAAACTTCTCAAGCACCTTTTCTCTCAAAACCTCTCAAGTGAACTGCTTGCTCACAACGTTACTGCTGCTTTGAGAGTAATGCTCTTGCTATCCCTCTCCAGTAGGGCTTGTATCTTGCACACTCAACTACTCTTCTTCATGCCACCGCTTTCCCCACTTGTGCCCGCCATGCTAAACCTCTTCTTATACTTCCCCATTTATACACCACCTTTGACATGGTGGGCTATTATATTCTCTTCCCTCTCATTCTATTGCTGGTTCTGCTCTGTGTTGGTTTATCTCTTACCTTTCACACAGCACCTACCTCTACCTCCTGTACCATCTGTTCCTCCTCTGCTCTTTCATTAGGCTTTGGGGTTCCCCAAAGCTTTATTCTTGGACCACTCTTTTCCCTGTCTACACACTGCCCTCACTTCGATTATTTGGTCTTCTACTTTGAGTTGCCACATTTCTGCTGACCAATCCCTTCTTTTTACCGCCTTTCTTCCTAGGCCCGATTAGCTTCACATTTCTATTTCTAACTGCTATTAAACATTGGGTGCTATCTCACACTCTCCATTTAACTGCCTCCAAAATGTACATACTCTTCTTTCCTCCCTCCTTCCCCATATTCTGTCTTTCCTATCCTCTACCTACCACCCCTTGCATTCTTCCTCTGTCTGCACACAGTCTTCTGATGCCTTTAATTCTTCAGCTTCCTTCTCTTCTCACATATTTTCTGTAGCTCAGACCTAGCGTTTCCAACTCCACAACAAAGAATCTGTCCGGGCCCTTCAACATGATGGTTGGCGGCAACCCCTTGCTTAGGGTGGAAATTAGTCTGAGGCACCCGTGGGGTACATGCATTATATTTAAGGCTTCCAGTTTTCCGTTTTTACTGATTTTTGCACATAAACACAGACAGAAATCAATCAGCTTTTTGCCTGTATTTATTTATAAAAATGGAAAAAAATGGAAAAACAGGTCTCTCTGCCTTGTTCTCTATGATGTCACTCATACATCTCTGGCCAATTGCATTGCAGATTGGCAGCATGGAGAGTTCAAAAGTTGTATAAAAGTAGCATTAAAGTTCTTCAAATTGATGACAGCATATATCTTAAGGCAGCAGCAGTCGCAGGAACAACGGTTTGTTGTTAAGGAAAACAATGAAGCTGACAATTATTTCCTATATGGCTGCATGTGTGCTTTAATAAATGCATTTTTTTAATTAGAATAAATACAGAAAAATACTGGATGCGAATTATCTTTTTATATGACAACAAATAAATGTGGATAAATACAGACGGAAATGGCAGAAAATAAATACCATAAAACCGGGAGCCTTAATTATAATGGAGACAAATACGGCAGGGGTTAATAGCCACTGATTATCACGAGACTGCCAACCAGTAGGGAGCTGAAACACGAACGGCCCACTGAAAAGCTATAAATCCTTCTTTGTCCGCAAGTGGCTGATGTGGAGGAACCAATATTAAGAGACAAGGAGATGATAACAGTTCTGTTTTCCTTGAGGGAAGTGATGGCCAGAAGGGCTCCAGCAAACGCAACTTGTAAGGTTGAGCGCTGCAAAGCGTGCATTGTAAGCCCCAGCACAAAAGTAATATGTAAAGCAATATATCACTGCTAAAACTGCTGACTGGCAACAATGTGGGCAGTTGAGGGTCGAGGCCTCTTAAAACTGAAAGATTTGAAAGGCCCTGGCACCGTCCCTGAATCTGTCTGTTCCTTACTTGCGAGGCTGTGAAGAATCCTTGTTTGACATTGGTGCTTTTCTCAACTTCAGTATTGCGCTTCTTTGTTACTTGGTCTTCCTGTCTGTAGTCTCCCCCCCTTTCAATCAATGTTTAACTTGTCCATTTGTCTTCTCTTTTTTAACTCCCCCACACTCACTCACACATCTCACCAGCCCAGGGCTTTCTTCACTGTCTTCCTTTCACCCTTAGGCTCCATTTCTGCTTTATGCATTATATATGAGTGCTTTCACGGCCTGGTTCCTCGTATCACTCCTGCCTCATCATGCTCTAATCCCCATCTCAGCTCTTTTCTCTTCCTCCCAGTTCCTTTTTTCCATTCAGACACACCTGCACACAATCCTTTTTGTTCTTTTTTGCTCCTACCGCCTAAACTCTGGAACGTCCTCTCTTCCTCGATGTACTCTGCCCCTCACTATCAGTCTTTCTTTCTTAAAGCGTACTTACTTTCCATCTCTAGGCAGGTAGGAAGTTTTTTATGTAAGGAAAGCATCAGTGATTCTGTCAAGGATCACCACAAGTGAGCCTGTGGACACTCGGCTGAGGCTTCAGTTGGAAAAGCAGAGGGGCCATCCCTAAAAAGACATGCAATAATACATGAGAGCCTGCACCACACTGCTCTTTTTTGTGGTAGGTGCCACCACAAAGTAGTGGTCTTGAGACAAAAGCAAGGTCCTTTAACAAGGGTGAAAGTCATCTAGCACAAAAAAAGAGCCCAATGGGGTTTCTTGTGACAGAGCTTGTCCGTGTCTCCTTGCCCAGTGTGTACACATCACAAATTAGTACCTGCCATAGGGAGGGACAGGAAGGATAGGGGGCTTCGCACCCAATCCAAAGGCTCAGAATGCAGCCTTTACCTAATGGTATTGCTTGCATTCTGAGCCTCCTTAAAGCTGCCATCTTCCCTGCCGGACAACAGGTAAGTTGCCCTGTGTCGCCTTCCTTCCAGCCCCCAACTTCCACTTCCCCGCCCACGCTCCCTACCTCAACCCCTGCCCCACTTACCTGCAGCTGCCTCTTCCCTCGCTGGCGCATGGAACGCCTGGTGCTCTGGCACTTTGCCAACGCAGCAATGGCTGCCATGGAAAGGGAGCAGGGACTATGTTTAGTTCCCTTCTCCCTGCCCATGGTGGCCATCTTGCTTAGTGTTTTTCTTTTTAAGTTGAGAAACAGCAACCATGCTGTTACCCAACTTAAAAAACAAAACTGTTAGCACCCCAGAAAACATGCTGGGATGCTTACAGCAACAAACCTTCTGATTGGGGGGAAGTGCTGGGTCTGGTAATGCCTTGGATGTTACGTTAAGACCCTCACTTCACTCGGCCCTGTAACTTAGGTCCCGGGGCATTATCTCACCCTATAATGCCCCCCATCTCAGTGTCAACTGCCTACCCCTTGCCCTCCCCCCAATTCGAGCCTACTCCACTTCGCAGCCTGCATCTACTTCTTCTAAGGGGGGTTCCCCTTCCTGTGTCCTTGGCAGAGTCATGGTCGCTTGACCAGTCCTGGGTGGGTCCATACAGTGTAGCCACTAACAGGGTAATTCATAGAATTTCGCACAAAAGTGGCCCACGCGGCTGGCGCACAGTGTCCCCGTGCGATACACTGCGCCAGCCGCGTGCGATAAAATCCATTTCATCGCACAGCGTATTCATGAATTTCAACCTCCAAAACCAGCCGTGGCGCAGAGTGGCGCAGCGACCCTGCAGCAGCACCAGTTACTCCCCCAAGAACGCCCTCGCGCAAGGAAAAGCCATCAAAATTCCCAATTCATCGCAAAGGGCTGCGCTAACCCTGGACCAGTTCACAGGGCTGCCAAACAGCAAACGCCAAGCGGGGAACGTGTATTTCAGTGGTTCGCGGGAAGTTTCACACGCGATTGTCCTGGGTACGTGTACATCAGGGGTGCGCGTGAAGTAACACACGCGATTTCATCAGGGCACGTGTATTCCAGGGGTGCGCAGGAAGTATCACACGCAAAATCAGCAGGGTACGTGTATTTCAGGGGTGCGCGGGAAGTATCACACGCAATTCCATCAGGGTACGTGTTTTTCAGGGGTGCGCGGGAAGTATCACACACGATTCCATCAGGGCATGTGTATTTCAGGGGTGCGCGGGGAGCACTACACGTGAATTGGCCGTGTGGGTCCTCCCAGGTGTTCCCTCTACACCCTCCACGGCCCCTGCAGCCAGCCCACACCACAGGGGACTACCCTGCACCACTGCTCATGTCCCGCAGGCAGCCCATCCACCATGGCCATGCCCCCCAGCCAAGCCACATGTCACCATGCACTACTGATCAACAACGCATGTCTCCCAGCACCCTCACCCCCCAGCACTGTGGGGCACCTGCCAGCAGGCCCCCACACATGTCCAACTCATGTCCCCCTGCACCCCCACCCCCCAGCACTGTGGGGCACCCTCCACCAGGCCCACACTCATGTCCAACTCATGTCCCCCTGTACCCCCACCGCCCAGCACTGTGGGCCACCCTCCACCAGGCCCCCACTCATGTCTCCCAGCACCCCCACCCCCCAGCACTGTGGGGCACCCTCCACCAGGCCCCCACTCATGTCTCCCAGCACCCCCACCCCCCAGCACTGTGGGGCATCCTCCACCAGGCCCCCACTCATGTCCAACTCATGTCCCCCTGCACCCCCACCCCCAGCACTTTGGGGCACCCTCCACCAGGCCCCCACTCATGTCCAACTCATGTCCCCCTGCACCCCCACCCCCCAACACTGTGGGCCACCCTCCACCAGGCCCCCACTCATGTCTCCCAGCACCCCCACCCCCAAGCACTGTGGGCCACCCTCCACCAGGCCCCCACTCATGTCCAACTCATGTCCGCCTGCACCCCCACCCCCCAGCACTGTGGGCCACCCTCCACCAGGCCCCCACTCATGTCCAACTCATGTCCCCCTGCACCCCCACCCCCCAGCACTGTGGGGCACCCTCCACCAGGCCCCCACTCATGTCCAACTCATGTTCCCCTGCACCCCCACCCCCAGCACTGTGGGGCACCCTCCACCAGGCCCCCACTCATGTCCAACTCATGTCCCCCTGCACCCCCACCCCCCAGCACTGTGGGGCACCCTCCACCAGGCCCCCACTCATGTCCAACTCATGTCCGCCTGCACCCCCACCCCCCAGCACTGTGGGCCACCCTCCACCAGGCCCCCACTCATGTCCCCCTGCACCCCCACCCCCCAGCACTGTGGGGCACCCTCCACCAGTCCCCCACTCATGTCCAACTCATGTCCCCCTGCACCCCCACCCCCCAGCACTGTGGGGCACCCTCCACCAGACCCCCACTCATGTCCAACTCATGTCCTCCTGCACCCCCACCACCCAAAACTGTGGGGCACCCTCCACCAGGCCCCCACTCATGTCCAACTCATGTCAACCTGCACCCCTACCCCCCAGCACTGTGGGCCACCCTCCACCAGGCCCCCACTCATGTCCCCCTGCACCCCCACACCCCAGCACTGTGGGGCACCCTCCACCAGGCCCCCACTCATGTCCAACTCATGTCCCCCTGCACCCCCACCCCCCAGCACTGTGGGGCACCCTCCACCAGGCTCCCACTCATGTCTCCCAGCACCCCCACCCCGCAGCACTGTGGGCCACCCTCCACCAGGCCCCCACTCATGTCTCCCAGCACCCCCACCCCCCAGCACTGTGAGGCACCCTCCACCAGGCCACCACTCATGTCCAACTCATGTCCCCCTGCACCCCCACCCCCCAGCACTGTGGGGCACCCTCCACCAGGCCCCCACTCATGTCCCCCTGCACCCCCACCCCTCAGCACTGTGGGGCACCCTCCACCAGGCCCCCACTCATGTCCAACTCATGTCCCCCTGCACCCCCACCCCCCAGCACTGTGGGCCACCCTCCACCAGGCCCCCACTCATGTCCCCCTGAACCCCCACCCCCCAGCACTGTGGGGCACCCTCCACCAGGCCCCCACTCATGTTCAACTCATGTACCCCTGCACCCCCACCCCCCAGCACTGTGGGGCACCCTCCACCAGGCCCCCACTCATGTCCCCCTGCACCCCCACCCCCCAGCACTGTGGGGCACCCTCCACCAGGCCCCCACTCATGTCCAACCCATGTCTCCCAGCACCCCCAACCCCCAGCACTGTGGGCCACCCTCCACCAGGCCCCCACTCATGTCCCCCTGTACCCCCACCCCCCACAAGTCAGGGGCACCTGCCAACAGGCCCCCACACATGTCCCCCAGCCAACATGTCATCACAATCTAGATCCCTGGGCCTTATGGGCAGCCTCCAAATGCCAAACACCCACCCCAGTATTGCATCCACCCACTTAGAAATGGCAATTACATGATACAACCCCAATGGCAAGTTTGTAAATGAACACATGTCCCTCACATACACACAATGGGTGTCAGTGAATGTAAAAACCCATATCATGATATGCATGAAACCAATGAGATGATACTACACATTGAAGTTTGAAGAAAAAATAAGTATTAAAAGCAACATAAATTGAATCAAAAATAAACAAACAAAAATGGGAATTAAAAAAAAGAAAGCAGCATGTCCGTAAAATAATGTAAAACCACAAATCATAATCCAAAGGAAAGGTGTCCAAAGTCACAGTTCACAAAAGTAAATCCAATGGAAAATTAAAATCGAAAACCATTGCTCCATGGGTAAATCATTAAAAAAAATTGAAAATCCAACAGTCAACTATATACAGATAAACAATCCAGGGTCCATGATCCCAACAGAAGAAATGAAACCTATCTAATAACACTACCTAATAAAAAAACTATATACAAAAATGTGGCCCATTGTCCAAAAGGTCCAAAAAAAATGCAAAACCAAAGGAAACCTAACAGTAATTACAGAACTATTTACAAGGGCAGCGGGCCAGTCCGACGGCTCACTTTGGGATGTTCCGGGCCAGGGCATCATCGAACTCCTGCTCAATGTCCCGGAGGCGGTCCTCCTCCATGGCCCCGAGGGTCCGCAGGGCTGTCGACATGTTCACCTCCAACTCCCTGCGGATTGCCTCGAGGCACTCGACCCGCCTCAGGGCCCTCCGCATGGAGTTCTCCGCCCTGACCATCGTGAGCCGTGCCTCTTCCGCCCGCTGCCGCTCCGCATCTATGGCGTGGCCCAACCGCTGCCACACGGAAGACACTTCCTGTCCTGGGTCCTCCTGCCCTCCGGCCGATGCCTGCCCCTCCGATGTCGAAGGCCCCGAGCCATCATGGCTCCCACCTCGTTGCTGCTGCTGCTGTGCCTGTGCCCGTGCCCTGGCTCCTGTTGCCTGCACATCCTCCACCGGCTGGGGTGCAGTCGTTGATGTGGCCACCCCTGCTGGACGTCCGACTCCCGACTGTGGCAGGGATGCCTCCTCCACCAGCCTGGCCGCACCGCCAGAGGCAGCTCCACAGGGCACCCAGGTGACTAATGGGTGGGAAGATGGCACGGAGGACGACTGGCGCATAGGGGGTTCAGTTGAGGAGGGGGTCTGAGCAAGCCCCATCAAACGAAGGAATCCGGCCTGGGTGACCTGTCCCAGTAGGCCGACACGGTCAACGAGCCATTCGAGATGACGTGCAGTCTCCTCATGAAAAGACTGCAGGTCACCTCGCATGGCCCGTTGACGCAACGCCACACCAGTCAGGACAGGCTCAACCCGGACCCGGATAGCCACGTCCGCAGGCAGAGGAAGGCCAGTTGTTGTGAGCTCATCCCCTGGCTGAAAACGGGTCTGGACGTAGGCATCCCTGCTGGTGCAAGATGATGCAGTGACAGGATCAGGGACAGGATTGCACACAGGCACCTCCGCGGTGGCCTGTGCTGCCTCCTGTCCCTGGTCCTGCACTGCACCACTAGCACCAGTGGAATCCCCACCTCCATACCCTGTCTCTACTGCTTGCACGGCCTCCTCCTCCACCAAACCCCCCACCAACCTGGATGACTCCGTGCCATCTTCCCCCGTTGGGCCCTGTGGGGTCCCAGCTGCCCCTTCTGCTGCCGAGGAGTCCAACTCCGACCTCCGCCTCTTGGACCTCCCCCTGGCAGCTGCGGCCTGGGACGCGGCACCGGACTCCTCACTCCCCGACGAGATCACAACCTGGGAGGGGAGCCGGGCCTTGCGTCTCCGGCTGGCGGTGCGATCCCCGCCGCTGTGCTCCACAGCACCTTCTCCGCCCTCTTCATCAGTTGACGCTGCAGACAGGGAGAAATAAAACACAGGCATCAGGGCACTGTACAATGGACACATACACACATGACAGTTGTACATGAGTGGCATTGGCAAACCTCAGACATGGCATCACAATCGCCAACACACATGTCATTTCAACTTGCACACATGAGCCATACCACAGCCATATCGCAACTGCCAGCACCATCCATACACATACAACAGCATGAGCAGGCAAAGGTGAGCCAGACATCACATGCAACACAGGGAGTGCACTACACATGTACACACACCACCACACTTGCATGCATGTGTACACCTCTGCCAACTGTCGCAGTGTTCAGATTGGCATCCATGTCACATCTGCCAATCAGGCTTCCACATCCCGCTGTCACATGCATCCATGTTGCATCATTGTTGCACCCTTGTCAAATACACACACATGCACATGTACACAGTGCTGATACATGCAGCTGAAAACAACATCCATGTGTGACATCACGAATATGCCTACTTACATACACATTCATACAAACATGTGTGCCCACACAACTGCATTTGGCATGCAAGCCTACACACACAAGCACCATCCATGTCTCACACATGACAGCCCTCGCATGTGTTAGCCTCACGGCCCTGTACACCCCCACCCATACTTGGCCCCATACAAACACATGTGCAACCTGCACACTACTGGCACACCACCACACGCACAGTTTACAATCATGATGCATGTACACTTACTGCTCGACTCCAGACGGGTCTGCCTCTCAAGGACCTGGACGTGGAGCGCTGGGGATATGCGTTCCAGGACCCTCATCTGATCGTCCGACAAGTGGCTCCGGCGCCCCTTAGCATCTGCTGCCTTCAAGAGGCGCCGGGCCTTGTTGAGGGTCCTGGACCTGAAGTCCTCCCAGCACTTCTTGACATGTTGGAAGTCACAGACTGCCACCCCCTCCGCGTTGATGGCAGTCACGATGTCCGTCCAGATCCGAGTCCGTCCTTCCTTGTCGGTGCGCAAACTTCCGAAGAGGGCATCATACTGCCCCAGGACTTGCTCCACCAGGACACCAACTTCGGTGGCAGTGAAGCTGGTGCCCCTCTGCCTTTCTGGCCGGGGGTTGTCAGTGGTGTCAGATGTTGCAGTGCCCGACATGACAGCCCCAGAGGCAGGAGTGGGTGGGCAACTGGGTCCTGGGGCTGGGCTGTGGAGCGATGGAATCCCAGTCGGAAGTCTTCGGTTCCAGCAGGGGTGGTCACAGCAACAGCACCCCTGGCTGATGTGCAGGCAGCAAATGGCAGGGCACGTGGGCAGCAGGCAATCAGGCAGCTGATGATGGCATGTGGGAGCGTGCTTGGGGTCTGGGGGGCAGTAATTCGGCCTTCTGGGCAGTAGCGTGGTCTTCCGTGTGCTTACGCGTGGCCAGCTTGATACGGAGTGATTTCGCATGTGATAATCCAGCACGTCTGCGTGTAATTCGAGGAAAGGGCCTTAGCACGTAAGCGAGCGTCAGCACACGTACGCGAATTCATTGGCCCAAAGGCCACCAGCGCGTATGCGCGTCTGACGTGCGTGCGCGGGCGTTTACCTGTACATGGGTGCATGTTACACGTCCAATGACTGCACGTCAGAGTGTCAGCTCGTGTAATTGGAGGATGGGGCCTTAGCGCGTACACGCGGAAGTGACGCTGGACGTGCGGGCATGTTAAAAAGGTAAGTGTAGAACGCCATTTCCTTGTACGTGCTTTTCGTGGAGAGCGAGTGGGTGAAATCTGTACTTCTTGTCGGTTCACACGCGATTTACTTCACGGCGTTCCAAGTTCGTACTCCCTGTTAACTCTGACAGCTTTTTCTCTTCTTGTCTTTTTCCTGGGCCTGTTTCCTCAAACAGCGTTCCCTTCTCCTGTTGTCCTGTCTCCTCAGACAGCGTACAATTCTTCTTTTGGCGGGGGTGAGGCCAAGGCGCACACGCGCGTATTTTTCACGCGATTTTTCCTGGCAGACGGTGAGTCGCGCACGTATTTGACATCTGTGCTTGCCCCGTGTGTTGCCTACCCCTTCAGAGGTCAGTCTAGGCTGTGTGTGACACGCATACGTTCATTTTTGTGTTTCTGGGTGCCACAGCGTAGTGCAGGTTTTTTTTTCCACGCACGTGGTCTAGGAGGGGTTGCGTGCACATTATCTCCCTTTTTCGGGGTGCCTGTGCGTTGCGTGACCCGTTATCTTCCCCAAGGGGTCACATACAGCCTTGCTAGAGCACTAGGGTACGAATTCCATCTAGTACCCTACCCCTTTGACCCCCAATTGCCCAGGACAATAGTTTACTGCAACTCCCAGACGCACAACAACATCAGTGCCATGGTTGGGAGGCGAGCACGCGGTAAGGGTGGCAAAGGTGGGCGAGCCACAAGAGGTGGCGGTGGTGGATACGGTAGGGGACGTGGCCAGGACTTGCATGGTGCTCCTAGCCCCCCATGTGTGGGTGACCAGTCAGGGACACCCATGCCCCCCCCCTGGTTGAAGGTAACGTGGCTGACACCATCCCTGCCCAGCCCTTGTTGGACCAGCCCATTGTGGCACCAGATCTGGCACTGGGTGACTCCATGGCTGACTTCCAGGTCAGCAGGTCTAGGCCAAGTGTGGTGGTGCACGTTGGTGTCACCAGCCCACGTGGATCAGGGGCAGCTATGTCATCTGCTGCCCCGAGTAGGCAGGGTGGGGAGGCTGCAGGGGCAGCTGCGGCTCCATCCACCCCAGCTCTGTGTGTCCCAGCCAGGACAGTGTCGGTCCTAGTCCATCCTGCTGACGTTCCCCCTGACTACATCACGCTAATGCCTGCACCAAGTCCCATGGTGAGTGTTCATTCCCACACTCCTAGTCCACAGTCCACCGGGGCTCCTGCCCCTATAGTGTCCAGAGCGGCATAGGACACTCAGTATCACCACCACCTTCCAAGCGGAAGAGGAAGAGTGCTCGTCCAGTACAGGCTGATGCCCCAGACACGGCTACACAGTCCGGCCCACCAAGGAAGCCCAGCTTCAATCAGGTCGAACTTGATGCACTTGTGGAGTATGTGTCCGCACATGACAGCGAAATGGTGATTACTGCAGGATGCAAGACCACACCTGCACAACGTCAGGCACACTGGCAGACCATTGCGGAACTCATAAGTGCCCTTGGATTCGTGAGGCGCACAGCTAATAATTGCTACAAGCGCTGGAATGTCCTTAAGCGCAGGGCAAAGAAAAAGCTGGCCTCAAGTCATGCCGCAACTCTAGTGACTGGAGGTGGGTCTCCGGCAGAGGACATAGAACTCACTCCACATGAGTATGTTGCTGGGACCTATGTCACGGAGGAACAGATCCAAGGCGTGGGAGACCTGCCAGATTACGAGGCATTGTCCGGTGAGTGCACATGCATGTGTGTGTCATCCATGTGCATGGTGTGTGTGTGAGTGCTTCTGGTTGAGTGCCAGGTGAGGGGGTGTGTGCCTGAGTGGTTTGGGTCACCCATGTGCTTCATCCAATACATTCTGCGCACCAGGATTTGGGTGTTGCAGTATCCCTTCTGGCAACAGTAGACATTCAGCCCAACCTCACGCCAGTTGCCCTTGAATTGTCATCTTGCACAACATAGTTGCATGTTATTCTGTGTTCATTCAGGCTGATTGTCTGCATTCCACCACTTTCACTAGGCATTTCTCAGTCCTATTGTCACATGTGTGACATGGCTAGGGTACATGCCATCTGTGTGATGGCATGTGTCATGTATGTGTATTGGGCATGCCAATCACAGGCCAATGTGTGATGGCACTGCTAGGCAGCATGCAGCAAATGTGTTGGTCTTCCATCTTGGTGTCATCAATGTGTGCCATTTGCCTCCCCTTCATACGCAGTGACAGTGCATACATGGGAGGGTTATAGTCATGTGGTACATGTGTCAATGAAGTACTGTTTCTGTTGCTTCTCAGGCCTAATTGTGTTCCAGGCTGCTAATGCCTGTTCCAATTTCTTTTCTTTCATGACTTTGCAGGGGACGACGCACTTGATACTGCTGGGGTTGTGGAGATGGTGCAGACCCAGGAGGGGTCTCAGGCCCGACCAGGCACCAGTGAGGGACGTGGTGTGGTGGTGGGTGAGAACCCACACTTGCTACAGGCCGTCATCTCAAGGGGTGTCTCTGGGTGCACCTCCCCCGAGCTCTATTCAGGTGTCGATTCGGATGATGAGACCTATGTGCCGTGCTGGGAGGGATTCTGTACTGTCCAAACCACCTGCACCAGGGGTAGAACCCTCAATGGGGATGTCAGTGTTGGTAGGTCCGCCTTTGGTGGTTACGAATGCAGGGTCAACTGATCCTGTTCCTGGGCCTGCAGATCAGAGGGGGAATGCAGTCCTGCAGCCTCAGGCAGAGCCGGCACAGCAAGGCGCAGTTCGCCTTGCCCCAGACAGGTGTGGTGCCCGCCAACGCAGTGGCCGTACGCCACCTGGCAATACCGCATGGGAGCAATCCATATACGGTATGGCAAACCAACAGGCAGCATCAACTGAGATGATGGCTCAGGCCATGGATAGGGTGGCCACTTCCATTGTCCCCCAATAAAGGCTAATTGAACAACTACAGCAGGCAACAGACTCCATTAGCCAGTCACACAGGGAGGACATGTTGGCGTCCAACAGGGACAGGCGGGAGGCACTGGAGACTCTGCGGGAAGTCATTTCTATTGAGTCCCAGGGCCACAGGGAAGCCCTGAGGGTGGAACTCCGTCAGCTCAGGGCAACTCTGGTTGAGCTTGAGGCTTCAGCTAACACGAGTACAGAACAGCAGCTTGAGTGGCTCACACGTACGCTCTCAGCTGAGATGCAGGCAACTATGGCGGAGGTCCGGGCATCCCGTGAGTTGTTGCATGGGGACCTACGCACAATTATCCTCCAGAACCAGATCTTCCACACCCGCATGCTTGCTGCCATGGAGGACCAGACTAGGGCTTTGCGTGGGCTGCCTCCTATAGTGCCACCACCTCCTGATGCAGCTGCAGAGGGTGAGGAGAGCGACAGCAGCGATTCTCCCACAATAGGGTAGCCGTGCAGGCCATGAGCCCATGGAGGTGGTTTTTTTTTCTCGCAAGATCCACACAGGTGGGTTTTGGTGTGCACCCTGTCCTCGGACCTCCTGGGTGGCCTCCCACACCCCCCCAGGCCCATTCATGGCCACTTTTGATTTTTGATTTATTTATTTATTTATTTATTTTTTATTTTTGAATCTTGATTTTTTTGACAGTGTGTTGCCTTGTGTGGCTCCCGTGGGCATACGCTGTATTGTGGCTGGGCACATGCAGGCTTGTCCTGAATTTGGGTCAGATGCCTGGTTTTGTGTGACACACACCCCTCCTGCTTCCCGTTTCCATGGGCTTGCAAAGGGTTTGCACAAGTGACATTGACTTACACAGTGACGTTGGACTCCCATATGATGTGTGGGCAGTCTGTAGTCAATACTGGGTATACATTCCTAGTGCATATTGTGGTTGTATTGTACATTGCATGGTGTAATGATAATTGCCTCTGCATCCATCTCATCCTCCTAATTTGCAGGTCCATTTCTCATGTCTTCAAAGGCGGTCTACTTTGGAACTGGAGTCCATGTTGTAAGCAGTGCACCTACACTCTTGCGTGGCGCTAACACTGTATAGTTGGAAGTGTTCGAAGTGCTGGCATTATCAGGTAGTGAGGCTACCAATTTTTTAAGTCCGTACTGTCATGTTTATGGTAGATTGGAGGTTGTGTAGGTGATTGGTATTATTGGTAAGTATTTGGTAATGTGTGTTGTTGGTCCTGCATTACTGTGAGCATTTCATGTGTGGCCAGTTTCCATTAGGGACACTATAGTTGGTGACACTTGGGGCATGTTGTGGGGATTAATTTGTTTGCTCTCACATTGCATGACATGCCATGGTGTGTTGTGTGGCCGGGGAGGGGTTGGGTGACATGGCACTGTTCTCATGTTGTATTTTGCAAGTGGGTATTCATTTTTGTGGCATGGAAGTGTGTCTTTTGATGACACTGCATTGGTGGTGTTTGTGTAGGTAGGGATGCACACATTGTGACACTTCCAGGTGAGCAATCTCAGGCTGCTATGGTTCTGACAGTTGACTGTCCCTTAATTCATCAGAATTGTCAGATTGAGTCATCATTTTTTTTTTTTTTTTTTTTTTTTTTTTTTTTAAAAAAGTTTATTGATTTTTCAACACAAACAACAATACAAACCAAACCGTAGTGCAATTAACAATATTACAATAAAGCATTTAATCATTAGTGCGCACTACCTCCCTGATCCCTCCCCCTTCGCGAGCCAGTTTCCATGTCACATTCCGTATCTGCCGCACATGAGCGGGCCTCGTTGTCATCCGACCCTCCCGAAGCCATCCCTGTCCCAAATATGCAAGATATCAAAGTCCTCCATGCCATCAAAGAGGCCAGTTCCTCCTCCCAAGACATACAACTCGCCTCCTGCCACACTGCTGTCTCGGCCTCCGCCCATTTCTGTAGGTCATTCCACCACACCTCAACCCGTGGCTTGCTACATTTTTTCCAGCCCATGGCTATTCTCCGTTTGGCCAGCACATACGCCAAGTCTTTCAGTTTACACACATGTTTCTGCTTCCTAGGTCTGGAAAACCCACCCAGCAGGCATGCCCAGGCGGTGTCTATGGCAAGCGTGACCCCTTTCTCTCCTAGCTTGCGCGCCACCTCCCTCCAGAACCCCTCGATCACTGGGCATGCCCAGAACATATGCGTCATGTCCGCATTTTCTTCGTCGCATTTAGGGCACGCCTGTCTGCCCGCATTCCGGAATTTGGATATCCGCAGTGGGGTCATATACGCTCTGTGCGTGACATATAGCTGTACCTGCTGCAGTCTGGCATTTCGAGATACTTTCCTGTGGTATCTTAGAGCCCGTTCCCACATCCCATCTCCCATCTGGGTCCCCACCTCGCACTCCCATTCCGATCGTAGGCCTGTCAATTCCTTCCCAACCTTCAACATCACCATCTCATACAACCTTGAGATCTCATGTCCCCCTTCCGTCGTGTCGTATATCCCTTCCAGCGTAACCTCCGATTCGTCTGCCAAGGTAAATTCAGGCCATAGTTCCCGAATTTTCCTCCCCAATCTGTGGTATGTTACATATTGGCCTCCATGTAATCCAACCTCCCCGCTAAGTTCCTCAAACGCTCTGATGGCACCCTCCTGCCACACATCACCCAATGTCACCAACCCCACAGATTCCCAATAGGTCCTAATAATCCCCCTCAGCTGTCCGTCTACCCCCGCCAGGGCAACTAGTGGAATCTGCGGAGAACACGGGAGTGGGTCTCCCATCAGTTTGCATGCTCGTCTCCACATCTTCCATCCCAGCCTCACCATCGCCGGGTACTTTCTCGTAACAGTTTCTGGCAACCAAATGACTTCCTTCAGGAAAAATGGGGCACAATCATGCCCGAATAATCTAAGTTCTGGGGTCTCTTCGTCGGAAAGCCATTTGGATACAAACTGTAGTTGGCTCGCTATGTAATAAGCCTCAAAGTTTGGGAGTCTAACTCCCCCTTTTTCATGAGAGTTCTGCAACTTCCAGAGTGCTACCCTGTTTCGAGTGCCATGCCACAGGAACTCTCTGCAAACCCCATTTATTTTAGCAAAAAAACCCTTAGGGATCATATATGGGATGTTACTAAAGTAGTGTAGCAGCCTAGGCAGAACCACCATTTTAATCATTGCTCCACGCCCCATCATCGCCAGGGGCAACTTCTGCCAGAAACTCATGCATGCGCGTATCTTCTCAACAGCCATCTCAGTGTTACACTTATGTTCTTTCTCTACCGTGTGGTAGACATCTATTCCCAGGTAACGAAACGTGTTAACTGCCCAGGGCACCTGTAGCACCGGCAGCCTCTCTATGGGGACACCCGTATAGCAGCCCAATGGGAAAATGTTCGACTTCTGGGGGTTGACCGCTATGCCTGACAACCTCGCATATCTCCCCATCACGTCCAGGATATACTGTAAATTCTCCTCCGGATGACTCAGGTACAATAACAAGTCGTCCGCATACAGGGATATCAGATGCTTTTCCCTCCCAATCTCAATACCCACAATGTCGTACTGCTGCCGCAGGTACAGTGCCAGGGGTTCCAGGGCCAGGATATACAGCATCGGGGACCAAGGACACCCCTGTCTAGTGCCTCTGCTGAGTTGCCATCTCTCGGATATGATTGCCCCCGTCCGGACCCTGGCCAGTGGAGCACTATACAGCAGCTCCGCCCATCTAACGTATCTTGGACCCAGTCCGTATTCTCTCAAGGCCGTCAGCAGCCACCCCCAATTAACCGAATCGAAGGCCTTTACAGCATCCAACGACACTATCGCCATTTCCCCGTCGCTAATGGATCCCATCTCTATCACCCGGTGGAGGCGTCTGTGGTTTTGGGTAATATTCCTCCCCGGGACATACCCTGTTTGGTCCGGGTGTACCAGTTTGCCTATCACCCTCCGCAGTCTGTTTGCCAGGACAGCCGTTAGTATCTTGCTGTCCTGATTCAGCATAGATACTGGCCTGTACGACCCACAACTATGCCTGGGTTTATTGGGCTTAGGGAGCGGTACAATGACCGCCTCTCTGAGCGATTCCGGCAACCTCCCCGTCTCGAACGCCTCATTGAGCATATCAAGCATCGGGGGGAGCACTTCCGCTCCAAAGGTTTTGTAAAATTCGCTGGGCAGGCCGTCCGTCCCTGGGGTCTTACTAGTGGGTAGTTGCCGGACAACCGCCTCCAACTCCTCCAATGTTATCGGGGCATCTAATTCCTCTCTTTCTTCCGTGCTTATCCTGGGCAGCCCAATATCTTGCAGGGTCTCCAGCATATCCTCCCGGTCACCGCCACCTGGATCCCCGTACAATTCCCTATAGTAATTCACAAATTGTTCGTTTATGCCCTCTTGGGTATCTATCTGCTTCCCATCCTCTCTAGTAATCGTCCTAATCGGGGGTCTCGGGGTTTCTTTCTTATATAGCCATGCCAGGAGACGGCCCGTTTTGTCTCCTCCCGCGTGTTGTCTCTCAATATATTTTTTATAGTTTAGGTTACAGAGCCTCCCCCAATGTTCCGTACACTGCTGTTGCAGTTTAAGCACCAGCTCGTTGTCTATGGGCTCGCTCTTCAACGCCCGTTCCAACTGGCTTTCTGCCCTCTGTAAATCAACCAGGACCCCATTCTGCAAGCCTTTCGATTTGGCAATCGCCACCCCTCGCATCACAACCTTAAAAGCCTCCCACAGAGTTCCCGCCGAATCAACGCTGCCAGTATTGGTATCGAAATAACTAGCTATTTCTTCCCGCATATCTTCCCTGAAAACCTGGTCTTTAAGCGCCTCTGCGCGCAGACGCCACGTCGGGATCCGCGCTCTGGGGCGGCCATATTGCCAACCCACCACCAATGGCGAGTGGTCCGATAGGACCCTCGCTTTATATTCCGCCCTGGACACCTCTGTCAAGACATCCGATGTGGCAAAGATATAATCCAGCCTGGTGTGCAACTGCTGCGGGGCCGAGTAGTGTGAGTACTGTCTCACATTGGGGTGCTTAGTCCTCCACACATCCTCGAGCTCGAAGTCTCGCAGCAGCGTCCGCAGCGCCCGGGCTGCCGGGGCGGGCCTAGTCACTTTATCGTCGGATCTATCCATCCCCGGCTCCAACACACAGTTAAAATCCCCTCCCCAGAACACCGCACTCCCAACACACCAGCTCAGGCTGGCACTCATAGTCCGATAGTACTCTGCCGTGCCCTGGTTCGGGGCATACGTGTTCACTACACACATCTCTTTATTCTCGATTGCCCCTCTTACCATAGCCAGGCGCCCCTCAGTATCCAAGATTTCCTGCCTCAGTTGAAACGGGACATGTGGCGCCACCCAGATCAGTACACCTCTGGCATAAGCCGAGTACGTGGATCCCACCACCGTTCCACCCCACTTTTTCTTTACCAGCTCCAGTTTATCTCGGGTCAAATGCGTTTCTTGCAACAATGCGATGTCTATCTTTTGCCTTCTCAAGTATAGCATGACTTTATTCCGTTTTAGATAGCTATTGAGACCCCTGACGTTCCATGTTAGCAATTTTAGCTCCCCCATAATTCACTGGTATCCTGCCCACTCCCCCCCAACCCACCCCGCTCATCCGTGCCGTCCAGATATCTCATCCAAAATGTACTCCCAGGGCTCGCGGTCAAACTTAAACTCCCCAACGCTATGTACACCCCAACTTTCCCCGCACCCCCCATTCCCCCCACCCGTCCCCCCAACACCCTCCCCAACTGTTGCCCAGCTCCACCTCGGGAACTCAGGCCCCCCCACATCTAGTTCTGGCTGTTACACACAGAGCCCAGTAGGGTAAAGTCGCCCTAACGGCCACTTAACTAAAAAACACTAAATGGGGGTGAATGGACTAGCCCCGAAAGGCTCCTTCGTATAACCACAGGTACGGTGCAAACAGTGCATTGATCATTCAGTTCCAGGCCCGACCTCCCCCGGCCATAACAGTAAC
Organism: Ambystoma mexicanum; assembly: GCF_040938575.1. Classification (NCBI taxonomy): domain Eukaryota; kingdom Metazoa; phylum Chordata; class Amphibia; order Caudata; family Ambystomatidae; genus Ambystoma; species Ambystoma mexicanum. The sequence continues at coordinate 1,269,018,767 of NC_090932.1, forward strand.
TATATTCAAGTCCCATAGTCTTCTGGCTGCACTCTTTATCGTCGTAGCGCACTTAACTCTTATTGCCACCTTCATCAGCCTGGACCTCCGGCTCCTGGGGGCTGCCCTGCATGTCCAACCAACCCATGGCTTCCTCAGGCGACTCGAAAAACAAGGATCTGTTGTTGTGGATCACCTTCAATTTGGCCGGGTAGAGGAGCATATACTTCTTCCCCGCCTCTCTAAGTCTCCTTTTGACCGCTGCAAAGTTCATCCGACTCCTCTGCACCATCATGGTGTAGTCTGGGTAGGCCGTTATGGTGGCCTCCCCCCTCTTGATGGTTCCTCCTTTGCGAAAATACTCCAAAATCCTCTCTCTGTCTCGGTAGTTAAGGATTTTGGCTATCATTGGCCTGGGCGGACCGCCCGGCGGAGGCCTCCTGGCCAATGCTCTATGCGCTCGCTCCACCGCAAAACCCTGCGACAGCACTCCCCCAGTGATCTCTTGGAGCAACATATTCTCAATGAAGTCCGTGGGGTTGTGACCCTCCAATCCTTCCGGGATGCCCACTACACGGATATTATTCCTCCGGGCGCGCCCTTCTGCTTCTTCGGCCCTGTTCTCCAGGTTGCGCACTTTCTGTTCCAAGACATGCAGGTCGGCCTTGTGTGAGGCGCAATCTGCCGTGTTGGCGCTCCCCTCCTTTTCCAGGCTCTCCGTGCGCTCCGACAGAGTCCTCACATCTTGTCGAAGTAGGTTCACCTCCTCCCGAACTTCTCCCACTTTGAGGTCAAGCACTGTTTTCAGGTCCGCCACCACCATTTCGAGCTTGGCTTCCCAAGCGGTTTTCAAATCCGCTTTCAATTCTGCGAGCGCAACTAACACGTCCTGATTTGGGCTAGCGGCGGCCATGCCGCCTGCAGATGGCTTCTCCTTGCTCCGAGCACTTTCTGGGCCTGGTGGTGTCTTGGTAAACTCATCCAATGTGGGTTGTTTCACTTTCTGTCTGACGGATTTATTCGCCATTCCACCACCACTGTATGTCGCGGGCCCGTACACTCCCGCCTCACCCCCACCCCGGGAGAGAGGAGCCCACCTTCCGCTCGCAATGGAGCGAGTCGCTTCTCCCGCACCAAGTGTACCTCCGCAGTCACTCCTTCCGCCACTCGACTGGGTCCCTACCAGCGAGTTCCTACACAATGTGGGCCCTCCGTCCCAAGGCTGCCGCTTGACCAGCACGCGATGCTCCGGCACCCAAGGCGGGTGGTCAGCTCGGGTGGGTCCTAGTGCCGACCACTGACCGTCACTGTCCAAAGCCCGTGATAAGTAATCGGTGCCCACCGAGACTCGCCGGTTCTCTCCCAGAGGCCATTCTCACACTTCACAGCTTACTTTGCCACCGATCACTACGAGAATGCCTCTTCATCGCCCCGCATGTATCTCCTCCGTTGTCCGGCATGGCCGCCATCTTCCCTCCGTCCGGGCCGTGACTCCCGGATCTTCGATCGCAATTTTTCTGTTGTTGCCGGGCTTACGAAGGATTCAGCTCCTCAATATTTATGCAGCATACATTCATGGACGGGTTCCTTCGTTCCTGACTCGCGAAAGTTAGTCTCAATGCACTTTTACACAGGATAAATGCAGGATCTTCAGGAGCTCTTCCAAGAGCGCGTCCTCTCACATGGCTTCCAAGCCACGCCCCAGATTGAGTCATCATTGATTGTCAGATGGTATGTGCCAGGGCTGTATGCACTCCACAGGGGTGTGCTTTCTATGTGAAGTAATTAGCCACCAGCTGCGTACGGGCTGCCTCACCCCATGCCCTTTCCCCTCCCATGCGCAGCGGGCGTGCATGTGGTTGGGGATGTGGGGGCACCACCATGTCCACAGCCAGGCCCCGGCGTGTTGCAACATTGTGCAGGACACATGCTGCCAATATGATTCTGCACACTACTGGGGGAGCGTATAACAGCTGCCCACCAGAACGGTCAAGGGAGCGAAAGCGTGACTTGAGCACTCCGAATGTGCGCTCCACTATGCCCTGTGTTGCAATATGGGCTGTGTTGTATCTTACCTCGGGAGGCGTGATGGGGTTCCGAATTGGCATCATCATGTGTGTGCTCAGAGGGTAGGCACTGTCCCCTGGCGAGGTGGCGATGGGGTTCATTAGTGGGGTATTGGCATTACTCTGTATCTGTCATGCATGCGTGTGCTGTGGCATTTCTACTCACCAAGCAGCCATGCATCGCCATGCCGTCCAGCTTCCATGTCCCGGTTTAGAATTGACATCCTGTAAATGAGCTGTCGTGGGTGGACCCTGGATAGTTGGCATATACTGAGTTGATGATTCCCTTGGCATCACATACTACCTGGACGTTGATGGAATGCCAGTGCTTGCGGTTTCTATAGATGTGCTCAGATGCCCTGGGGGGATGTAGAGCCACATGGGTGCAATCAATGGCACCTAGCACTTTGGGGAATTGTGCCACCCTGTAGAAATCCTGGCTGACAGCCTGCCTTTCTGCAGGTGTTCTGGGCAGGTATATGTGCCTGCGGACTGATGGGCGTGCAGTGATGATGGCCAACACCTGGTGTAGGTACCGTGACTGCGTGGCCTGTGACACCCCCCCACTATGGCACTTGTCCGCTGAAATGATCCGGTACCCAAGAAGTGCAGTACATTCAGGACCTTCTCCAGGGGGCTGAGTGCTTGGGAGCACAGGGTGGGTGATGTGAGGTCATCCTCCCACTCACTGACCAGGTCGAGTATTATGTGTGGTGGAAACCTGTACCTCCCATACACCTGGTCATCAGGCATACCAAATAGGCTGGGTCTGGGTGTGAAGATTCTGGCCCTGATTATCCTTCTCCTCCTCCTGCAGTATCCCACGGCCACTGCTGCTAGGAACGGTATATTCATCCTGGTGTCTGAGCTTGTTTGTTGTTTGCGCACTCTTTTATGCTGCACAGGACGTGCGCCTGCTTCATGCTGACGTAGGTGTTTCAGGATTGGACCTTTCATTTTTTGGCGCGTTGTAGGCGACCGTGTAAATCTTCCCGCCCACCCCAGGAATACACGTAACACGCTCTCCCAGGCCCAGTCACGAGTAAATATTCCCGCCCACCCCTGGAATACACGTACCCCACTCTCACAGGCCCAGTCGCGTGTGGAACTTCACGCGCACACCTAAATACACGTACCCTGCAAATTCGCGTGTGGAACTTCCCGTGCACCCCGAAATACACGTACCCTGCTGGTATCGCGTGTGGAAGTTCACGCGGACCCATAATACACGTACCCTGATGGAATCGTGTGTGAGACTACCCGCGCACCCCTGGAATACACGTACCCTGCTGTTATCGCGTTTGGAAGTTCACGCGGACCCATAATACATGTACCCTGATGGAATCGCGTGTGAGACTACCCGCGCACCCCTGGAATACACGTACCCAGGCAAATCGCACGGCTGGGGGGTGGGGGTGCAGGGAGACAGGAGTGGGGGCCTGGTGGAGGGTGCCCCTGGATGGAGGGGGGTGGATGGTGCAGGGGGACAGGAGTGGGGCCTGCTGGAGGGTGACCCTGGATGCAGGGGGGTGGGGGTGCTGGGAGACATGAGTGGGGGCCTGGTGGAGGGTGCCCCTGGATGCTGGGGGGGGGGGTGCAGGGAGACATGCGTTGGTGGGCAGTAGTGCAAGGTGACATGTGGGTTGGCTGGGGGGCATGGCCATGGTGGATGGGCTGCCTGCGGGACATGTGCAAGGGTGCAGGGTAGTCCCCTGTGGTGTGGGCCGCCTGCAGGGGCCGTGGAGGGTGTAGAGGGAACAGCTGGGAGAACCCACACGGCCAATTCATGTGTGGGACTCCCCGAAATACACGTAGGCTGCTGGATTCGCGTGTGGAATTTGCCACGCACTCGGAGTACACGTACCCTGCTGAAATTGCGTGTGGAACTTCACGCGCACACCGAAGTACACGTACCCTGCAAATTTGCGTGTGAAACTTCCTGCGCACCCCGGAATACACGTGCCCAGGCCATTCGCGTGTGGAACTTCCTGCGAACCCTGTAATACACGCACACGCTATTTTTCACACAGCGGGTGTCCGTGTTTGTCGGTACCCCTTTGCACCTCATTTTTTCTAGAGGGCCACTGTATGGATCATTCATCATAGCTGTATATGGGTGCTTTTTGTTAGCGCACATTTTGGCGCACATTTATTTCAGGCGCAGGGACGCTACCGCCTGCTTTCTTGTGGCGTACTTGTTTGGCCCTGTGCGCGTCTTTGCCCGTGCGCTGGTATGCCCTATTCGAGTTGTAGGCGAGCGTGTGGGCGTTCCGCGCACTTGCCTCCTGTATTTCCCCCGTGGCGCCCATATTTTCACGCGTTGTTCCCCATTCCGAGTGTTACGCCCCGTGTTCCGCCTACTTTTGTGATGTGCGCCACGCTATGTGCGATTTCGCAGCAGCCGTGGCGCACGCCATTGGATGACCTGTGCGCCAGCGTGCACCGCGCACTTTTTCAGCGCACATCCAATATTTTTCTCGCACACGGACTTCCATGAATCGATGTGCGCTGGTGTCCCTGCGATTTTCGCAGTTGCACTGCAATTTTCGCACTTTTACTGCGAATCGCACGTTTTGACACCTCTGCGCGGGAATTTTCAGCGCACATTAATTCCATGAATCGAGTCTCCCGTGTTTATAGGCCGTCAGGGTTTCTGCTTCTTCCTCCCCTCCCTTATTGCCCGCTTCATGCCACACTTCGGTTTCGGCTTCAGTCCATTTCTGAAGGTCTCTCCACCAGACTTCTACCCTTGGTCTGTTGCATGCCTTCCATCCCATGGCAATTCTACGCTTGGCAAGTATATATGCCAAGTCCTTTAATTGACTTACATGTTTTAATTGGCGTGCCCACACGGATTCAACATTTATCTTAATCCCTTTCTCATCTAGCCGGTGGGCTACTTCTTCCCAGAACTTCCCAATTTCTGGACATGCCCAAAACATATGTGTCATCCCAGCGTTTTCTTCCCCGCATTTGGGGCATGTTTGTCATCCTGCGTTCTTGAATCTAGCTATTCTCTGGGGAGTCAAATATGCCCTGTAGGTTACATATAGCTGTATTTGCTGTAGCCTCGCGTTCCTAGACACTTTCTTGTGTTACCCCTGGGCCCGCTCCCACATCTTGTACCCCGACTTCTTCTTACCAGTCATGTCTTAATTGGGCCACTTCCTTCCCCACTCTGGACATCAATAGCTCATATAGTCTGGAAATCTCATGCCCTCCTTTTGCTATATTATATATCGTTTCTATGGCCGCGTCAGACTGCTCTTCTAGTGTTATTTCCGCCCATGTCTCTCTGATCCGCCGTACCATTCTGTTATATGTGATATATTGCCCCGCATGTAACACTGTTTTCTCCACCAACACACCGTATTCCTTTATCTCCCCCTCTTGCCATGTCTCCCACTGTTACAATCCCCACCGGTTCCTAGTGCCTTCGAATCGTCTTCATTAGTTGCCCATCTCCTCCTGTCAGCGGCACTAGCGGCACTTGCGGAGAACACGGGGTTGGGTTCTCCATAACCTGACAAGCTTTATGCCATAACTTCCATCCCGTACCATCATCTTTGGGCGCTCTTTCAACTCTAATTTGGGCAGCAATATCACTTCTTTCAGGAAGAACGGGGCACACCCCAGTCTCAGAAATCTCGATTCTGAGGTTGGGTCTTTTGATAACCACTTGGCCACATATTGTAGTTGACTAGCTAAGTAATAGATCTCATAGTTTGGCAGTTTTATACCCCCTTTATCATGCGTATTCTGCAACTTCCAAAGGGCAATTCTGTTCCTAGTCCCATGTCATAGAAATTCCCTGCATATGCTCTGTAGCTTAATAAAAAATCGCCTTGGGATCATATGGTATGTTCCCGAAGAAATGTAATAATCTTGGCAATACAACCATCTTCAACAGCGCCCCTCCTCCCATCATTGCTAAGGGGAGCTTATTCCAGAACCTCATGCTATCAGTGTTGTGCTGGTGTTCTGCCTCTACCGTGAGATAAATGTCTATCCCCAGGCGTTTATCTACCATGGTATTTGTAAGACTGGTAGTTGATTACATGGGACCTATACATACCTGCCCAAAGGGAATATGCATGATTTTGTGGGATTCACTGCAATGCCAGATAGCAACGCAAATCGCTCCAGGATATATTGGAGGTTTTCCTCAGGATATCGTAAGTACAGCAACATGTCATCTGCATATAGCGAAACTAAATGCGGTTCCCCTTTTATACTGATCCCTATTACCTCATACTGCTGTCTCAGGTATATCACCAGGGGCCCCAGTGCTAGGATATACAACATCGGAGACCACAGGCATCCTTGTCTAGTGCCCCTACTAAGTTGCCAGATCTCCGAAATGATCGCTCCCGTCTTGACTCTGGCTAGCGGTGCACTATACAGTTATTTGACCCATTTGAGGTACCCAGGCCCTATCCCATAGTTAGACAAGGCTGCACTCAGCCAGGGCCATTTGACAGAGTCAAAGACTTTTATTGCATCAAGCAATACAATTGCAATCTCACTCGAGTCTCCTTTTGTGTGCTCTATAACCCAGTGCAGTCGTCTAAGGTTGTCGGTTATGTTCCTGTGCGGGAAATATCCAGTCTGATCAGGGTGTATTAGTTTGCTTATGACTCGTTTCATTCTATTTGCCAACACCGCCGTAAGCTTTTTGCTATCTTGGTTCAGCATCGATAGCGGTCTATACGATCCACAATCCTTGCTTGGCTTATTGGGTTTGGGGAGTGGGATGATGATTGCTTCTCTTAGGGATTCTGGTAGCCTCCCTGTTTCGAATGCCTCATTTAACATTGCTAGCAGCGGGGAAAGCACCTCTTTTCTATACATTTTATAAAACTCACTGGGGAGTCCATCAGCCCCTGGGGTCTTACTGGTGGGTAGTTGCACTACCACCGCTTCTAGTTCTTCTAGAGTGATTGGGGCATCTATGTCCCCCGCTCCTCCGCGCTTATTTGTGGCGTGCCTATGTCCTCCAGTGTGTCCATTATCTCCCTGCTGTCGCTCCCTCCTTCATCCCCATACAATTGTTTATAATATTCAAGGAACTCTCGATTTACGCCCTCTTGGGTGTCCACTAATTGCCCATTCTCCCCTGTTATTGGTCTGGGGGTCTCACTTTTATACAACCATGCCAACATCCTCCCCGGTTTGTCTCCACCCGCATGCTGCCTCTCTACGTATTTTTTATAGTTTAGATTACATAATCTCTCCCAGTGTCCTGCACATTCCTGTTGCAATTGGTTTATAGTTTCCGCTTCCCCCTTAGTACTACCTCCCTTGCTCAATACTGTCTCTAGCTCGGTCTCTGCCTTCTGCAGTTCCCTTATTATACTTCCCTGCAGCCCTTTCGATTTGGCTCTAGCTATTCCTCTCACCACCACTTTGAATGCTTCCCATAGTGTACCGGCCGACTTAACACTCCCAGTATTGTTCTCCAAGTAGCTTATAATATCTTCTCTCAGGTCCTCCCTAAACATTGTATCTTTCAGTGCTTCAGCTCTAAGTCGCATGTTGGAATCCTAGCACTTGGGGGTCGGTATTGCCATATTAGAACCAATGGCGAGTGGTCCGATAGGACCCTCGCCTTGTATTCTGTCTGTACTATTTCCGCCATTATCTCCTGTGTAGCAAACATGTAGTCTAGCCTCATGTACAAATTCTGTGGGGTAGAGTAATGCAAATACTGTCTATCTTGTGGGTGATGTACCCTCCATGTATCCTCTAGCCGGAAATCTGTCAACAGAGTCTGCAGAGCCCTGGCAGCAGGGGCGGGTCTGTCTGATTTCTTATCTGACCTATCTACCCTCGGGTCTAATGTACAGTTAGAATCGCCACCCCAGATCACCGCCCACCCCCAGATACGGGCATTTTGTTGTATAGGGTCTTGAAGTATGTCACTGTGTCTTGATTCAGGGCATATGTATTTATAATGCATATTTCTTTATTTTCCACCAGCCCCCGTATTGCCGACATCCTCCCATTCGCTTCAGCTGTGAACTGTAGTAATTGGAATGGGACATGCAGTGCTACCCAAGTGATCACCCCTCTGGCATATGCCGAATATGTTGCACCACTGACGGTCCCCTTCCACTTCTTCTGGATCACCTCTAGCTTTTCTTTTGTGAGGTGAGTCTCCTGTATTAGGGCAATATCTATTTTCTGCCTTCTTAGATACATCATGACCTTGTTCCTTTTTAGGTAGCTGTTGAGCCCCCTGACATTCCAAGAAATTACCTTAAGGTCCCTCATATTCCAGCCATGTGCCACTCCCCCCTTTGTATCTCTCCATCCTCGTGTATGTAAGCTTGTACCCCAACCTAAACTACCCCTAACTAATAACACTGCAACTCCCCCAACTTCCCTCCCTCCCCCTCCCTTTCCAACCCCAACTCAATCCCCAACTCTCTGCATTCCCACCCCCATCCCAACTGATGCCCAGCTCCATCCCTGGATCTCAGGCACCCCCGCATCTAGCCCTTTTCTTGGCTGTTGCCAGTACTCGGGACACAGCAGGGAGATACCCTACCGGCACTTCAACTACTCTAACTATTGGGGATAGGTCGCATACATCCTGTGTCCTATGTTGAGCTATAGATCGCCGTGCACTCATAGCGCATATCTAACTTGCACACTTCTATATTCCAGTCCAACAAGTCCACCCGGTGAGTGTGTAAGTTAATTAGTATCTGCACTTTTCTAACGTGCCCCATCACCCCCTTCAGGTATCACTGCTGTAGTATCACCTGCCCCCAACAATAACAAGCATGGTGCTGGGTCACTTATCATGCCCATCTCACTCATGTCTGTCTTCTGACTTTGGGCAGCCTTGGGCATCCAGCCAGCGTGTCGCCTCCTCCGGGGCTTCGAAGAAGTGTGCTTTGCCTTTGTGTAGGACCTTAAGTTTCGCAGGGTACAAAAGCATGTATTTGAATCCGGCTGTTCGCAGTCTTCTCTTCACTGCCGCGTAGCTGTAGCGCTGTCTTTGCACCAGCATGATGTAATCCGGGTAAGCGGTGACAGTCGCAGATGCCCGAGTTATTGTTCCACCTTTCAGAAAAAATTCCAGGATCTTTCCCTGTCTCTGTAGTTCAATATCTTTGCTATAATTGTGTGGGGAGGAGCCCCAGGTTGAGGCCTCCCCGTCTGGGCCCTGTGCACCCGTTCAATCGCGAACCCCTGGGAGAGCTTGCTAGCCCCTATTTCCTGGATTATTCTCCACATAGTCCGTAGGATCCGAGCGTTCTTCTCCTTCCGGTAGGCCCACCACGCGTATTTTATTGTGTCTTGCTCGCCCTTCTGCCTCCTCTGGTCGGTTTTCCAGGTTGGACACTTGTTGTTTCAATATGTGGACCTCCTTGGCGTTGGTGGTGCTGACATCCATGTTAGTTTTCACAGCGCTCTCTAGGCCACTTGTCTGTTCCGCCAACGCTCTTACATCCTGTCTCAGTAGGTTGACATCTACCCCTACTGCGTCGATCTTAGATTTCAGTGCCGCCTTCAGATCTGCTATTGCAGTCCCCCACGAGGACTTTAGTTCCGTAATGGCTGCAAGGATCAGGTGGTCGTCCCTTGGCAAGGTCATCTCTCCCGGTGTAGTGGCCATGGCTTGTGCGGGCGTGGTTGGGGACTGCTGCGGTTTGGTAAAGATGTTCATTGTTGGCTGTTTGCCTTTGACTTTGCCACCCTTGAGAGCCATTGCACTGTACGTCACTGGCACCGCCCGTCTACTGCTCGAGGTTGCGTCTCACTGATAGTGTGTTAGTTCCTGTGTCAGTCCGCAGCCCTAACTTCGCAGGTGCGGGGCTCCCGGTGGCGCTGCCTCCTGTTTACTCCTACTCCTTGGTGTGCTGGTCCACCATGTGTGGGATCCGCATCTCTCACCCACTGGCCTTTCAGGCCTGCGTTATCATAATTCATCAGTGGCGGCCCCAGCACTACACTAGTACAATGCTCGAACCCTAGCTCATCGCCCACATGACACGCTCCTATGTGTTCCGTGTGTGCCACCACACCCCGGGCAGTGATACCTGCTGGCAGTTAGTCGTGTACCCATTCACTCCTCCTGGAATAGGCTACTAGCTCGCCAGTGTAGGACGGGCCAGATGTAAGTTCATCCGACACAATGTCATTTCATGGGGCCACCTGTGCCGCACAGTTGTCCCGCGCTCATTCTGAGCATTCCAGTGATCCTTACACACTTCGCCAGGGCTGTCTAGCTCGCATCTTTCCAGCCCTTCTGTTTGCCACCGCCTTTTAATTAAAGGAGGTGCGTCCTCCGGTAGCGCCCTCTTGATGCCTCAAGGCCTGCCACCTAGCTGCCCCTGTCTGGGGCTTGCTTCCACTGTCCGCTTCCCCCGTGATGTCGCACACGCCCGATGCGCCTCACCTTAACACAATTTCACCATGAGCCACTTTCTCGGTTCACCGCACTCTCTGTGTGATGCTCGTTAGCTCGCAGGGGGGGTATTGTAACAGTGTTCCTATTAAATGTTGATGATTGGTTAAGGTAAAATTTGAGTTTCTGTCACTAACCTGGATTGATGGCGATCCTCTGGAGCAGAAATGGACGACTGTAAGGATCCCCCTGAGACCCCTGCTCCCTCTACTCCTACGATTTTAGAAAACCGGAGAGAGAGAGACAGGAACCCCAGGGAAACCCTCGGGGGGAAGAAAACCCTGGGTGTTCTTTAGAGTGATTCTGGAGGATTGGCTCGTCTCTGGATCGCTGGTGGTGCAGGATTCACGGTGTCTATAGAACAAGGAATGTACAGGTAAGGAAGAGATAGGCTGTCAGTTGAAGGAGAATTACACTTACAGTTCTTCTGATCACTATGGGAATCTGTGTTAGAGAATGCCAGTCTTGCTAGCCGACAAGGAGGATTCTCCCAACGGACACAGGAAAGATTCCTAAATAAGTACAAGGATATCACAAGGATGAGACAGAGAAGGCCAAAGAGAAATGGGGGAGGTTAGTACAGAGAAACAGGACTTACTCTGTTTAAACGGATGGGTGGCTCAAAGAAGGATTTGGGTCTGAGAAGGGGCAGCCGCAAAGGCAGAGAACTGAAGACCGCTGAGCCCGGTAGATAAACCGCCACTCGAAGGGAAATGTCCGAAGGATTGCTAAGTAGAAAGGGGGACAGCAAGAATGATTAAAGTGGAGTTCTAGGAAAATCGTACAAAGTTTTAGGCAAAGATAGAGGTAGCGAACTTAAGAAGCGCTTTGAAACACAGAAGCGACGCACAAGAGAGAGGAGTTTCGGTCCTTAAATTCAGTCATGTGATCCTCTGATCATGTACAATGAAGACGTGCAACAGCTAGACCGTCACTTCTCCTGTGCCCGGAGCACATCGCCATCTTGGAATATCCGCGAAAAGCGGAACTGCATAAAGACCATTGCCGTTTCAATTGCCATCGCTGAAAAGGTGTAACAGTTCCGCCGCACTTCTCCTCTGACAGAGCTGCGTCTGCCTCTTCCGTGTCTTGCCTTTGTCCAGTGTTCGTTGCTAGGAACAGTGGCCATGTTTCCTCAATTCTTGCTCTGCAATGCGGTCCGATGGGGTTCCGTCCGGACTTCACACTGCACGCCTCTTCATTCGTTGCAGACACGCATATGTCCCTCCTGCCCACCAATGTTAATGTGAATATTAAAAGCAGATTGGGCATTACCCCAGGGAGTAAAGAATGCTAACCACCTCATATTTGGGCATACAAATGCATTACATGCACCCAGTATTTATGCCCCAGTGACTCGTTTTCTTTGACATCAAAGAGGGGTGTGAAGTATTTTAGCTTTATAATTCCAGTTAAATGCGTTCACTGCATACCAGTCTTTAACTCAGTCTTCAGGGACCATAACACCCAATACAGCCTTTGAAACTTAAGGGAATCTTGAAATACCACCCTTTCCAGGCAGCTACAGACTCAATTCCAAGCTTGCTGATTGGATAGAGAGATGGAAAAAGTAAGAAGCATAAAGAAGCATGAAATCCAGGCTTCCATTGGTGGTTAGAGCCTGCATCCTACACTTTCTGATTGTCTAAAGAGAAGAAAACATGCTCTAATGTTAAATAGAGCAATGGGGCAAACATGGTGTAGGGCACACTTCATCAGCATTTCCTTGCTCGAATTAGCACTATGGATAACATTTAATGACAGCTCTTATAGTGAGGCAGGTAATTAACTACTATTACATTTACTCTGTTCATTGCCATGATCCACTGCAGAGTATTACAATCCACAGATGCAGTTTAAGATCATGAATGCATGCTCTAAATGTTCTACTTGCCAAGTTGCTGCCAAAGCACTCATTTTCACAGAATCCCTCTCACAAGAAATACACTGGCATTCACCATACCTATTTAATAAAGGAAACACAGCAACACTGCAATGTCAAGTGCATCACCCTGGGCAAGGAACACCGGTTATAATCAGGAGTTTGATAACCACAGCAGTGGGCATGTGACCAAGCCTATAATGGTGCTAGGGAAGCCTTAGTGAGGAATTACACTTGTGAGCTTCTATTGAAGAACTATAATAAGGGTGGGGTTCCCCAGCTATATCAAACCGATGTTAATAGCTTGTGTAAACTGGGAAGGCTTGGACCTGTGTTTGAAGTCTGTAGAAATTATACTGCCCTGACCTAATTGGCCCCACTAGGAACAGCACGACCACCTGCGCTTCTGTGGCTCATGCTGTTCATTGCATGATGCAGTGTGAGGCTCAGAGTTTGGGCAGAGCACTGGTCCCCGAGCTTGTTGCCGCAAAATGTGGTTTATCCACTTTCATTTCTGCCATGCACACGAGCACAAGGCATAGATCAGCATGCCGCCATGATGACCGCCTACATTATCTTTCGTTCATGTGAACTCCACCTTCAGGAATCAGTTCCATGTCTTAAAATCGCTGCAAAAATGGCTGTGGATGCAAAATATTGCGGCAAAAATGCTGTGGTTTTGCCGCCACAATTATGTAAAGGATGCAGGGGATACCCCCCAAAACCCAGGCCCATTACCCCCGCTCCCCTTAAATGGTATAATGGGGTACACCTTTACCGGGTCAAACCACAGAATTTGTTTTTACCTGCGACATTTTTGCTACTATTTTATTACTTGATACCGAGGAATCCATATCAGAATGGGGTGTAGCAGGGAAAACCAAACATTTTCCGTATGTGTCCCCCACCTCATTCATAATGATGTCAATAGTGACGAAAGTAGGACACATAACTGATACCAATGTAGTGCTTATTAGGATTAATGGCCAGTGTGATGCCCTTACTATCTTGTATGCCTGCATATGCTGTTCCACCAGGCTCTTTTGGACTGTCATGGTCACCAAGCGTCTACAGTCTTAGCACACGGACACGTACAGAGCCACCACTTCTTTAAGGTTTAACAACAGGACAAATTGCTCTCTTCATTCATCACCAGAAATTGGGAACTTTGACAGAAATGCAGGGGTGACCAGAATAGAGGGGAAGGTGGAAGTTGGACCAGGAGGTCAGGTCTTTAGGGGAAGGGAATGTGTAGAATCCTGTGGATCCCCCACTAAAGCCCCACCTAGAGTCTCCACCCAGGTGGCCAGGAGGCAGATGCTTGCTGATCCCAATCCTGGGGGTGGTGTTCTGCGGGAGGACCAGGCCCAAAGAAGGGGGGGGGTTTGCGCAGGGTGAGCACTGTATTTTTCCTTAAAGAGGAATACTGTTAACCCAAGTGTAAACAAGGAATTGGCTTATTGCCATTTTGGTACATCTCGATACTCTATTAAAGATAAAAAGGTAAAATCTGAAAGAGTGACTCAACTTTGTCTTGAACCCAATAAAGCAATTGTTTATACACCTAGAGTCCCATATCCTCCACACGATCAAAAGTATTCCAATGGAAGCAATGAACATGTAACTTTTTCTGTCATTTCTGTCTCTAAAAGGGTTAAACCTTATAGTTCTTCCCTTAATAAAAATCTGGGGAATAAAAAACATTTTCACATCCTTTGATGAAGTAGAGAAATCAAATTTGTATAACTCAAACTACAAGTCCCAGAACCCCTCAGGGACTGTTAAGAAGAAGGCTAAAGAGGCAGGCAGGAGTCCAGGTCAGGCAGGCAAGCCTAGTGACTCTAAACAAGGTCAAGCAATGAAGCCTAAGGGCCTGCACCTGAACCTAATCAGCCTACATGAGGGGCATAAAAGACTGCCTGTGAGAGAAGCAGTAGAGAGAAGCTGGGGCACTAGCTGGAAGGTTGAAAGTCGTAGAAGCAGAGGAAGCAGAGCACTTAGCCAGCAGACCACTAGGAAGTGTGACCACAACAGGGACGCCAGAGTAGAAGAGTAGAGAGGCAAATTCCAATAGCAAACTTTGAGTCGGTCCTGTGCTCACAAACCCTGAATAGCTGTGGCAGCACTGGAGAGAAAAAAAAGCAGCAGGTAGTCTTTCGAGGTGCGCCTCATTGCTGTGAATGCAAAGCTGAAGTTGCAGTTGTTCCTAAGGCCCGTATGCAGAGCCAATCCAAGGGAAATTGGAGAGTGGGAAGCTCTCCCTTAATGAGGCCGGATCGGAGACACCCGTGCATCAGAGGGATGTGGATCCCAGGAGTGCCTGTAGTAGTAGCAGGAGAAGCAGCAGAGTCGAGAAGCCACTGCAGCCCGCAATCTTTATAACTGGGAGTACTTAGTGCGCCAGATAAGATTTGGAAGTGGGAGTATTTTACTCCCTATTTTTTAAAGTTGGGAGTAAAATGATTTTTTAGGGAGTAAAAATGTAAGTCCAATTCCCAATGAGAGTATTTTATAAGCGAGTAAAAAAAGGTTTTAACTAAAAAACAAATCTTTTTGTAATCTTTATTTCTTTGCACCTAGTTATTCATGCACATTAAAAGATACATGTTTAATTCTTACAATCAGGCAGTAAAAATACTAGTTTCCTTCTTGTGGTTTTATGTGCGCTACTGGTCCAAACATATCCATGGAGCTGTGAGGGTGAAAGCAGGGGCACATGATTCTACATGTCCTTTTCCTATTTTTAGCTGGGAGTACTTTTACTCCCTATTTTTATTTTTTGGTAGTATTCGCCAATTTTTAGGGAGTAAAAGTGCCCGATACACCCCTTATCTGTAGGGCTATCCGTACTCCTGAGAAGCAGAAGCTCCTTGCCGCTTACAGCAGCCAGCTTTTAATTGTACTCACAATGAGTTATGTGCGTGTGAAAATCAACCGTAGAAGTGGGACATATTTTTACTAATGGGAAAGTAACACGTGCTTACCTGAAACGCTCACATGTGATGAAAAGCCTTTATTTCCCAAAAAGCAGTAATACTTTGTTAAGAGCGGTCGCATGTCTCTGATTAACACAACCAACGCTGCTCGTAGCATAGGCAAAGCTAAACTGACTTTGCTGAAGAGTTGCAAGTGTTGTAAAAGTGTCCATGCGCATGAGACCATGTTTCCTGAGGCCTTGGCAGCTGAGTGCTGACAGAAAGGCAGAAACATGTCTCCCTTTGAATAAATGGGGATTTACCGCAGTACCACAAGCTGTGATTCGGCACTAATAGTGCTGGACCAAGTTGCATTAATGCTAATTGCGTTGTGTGGTATCCCGGTGGATTTACTGCTGGGATACCGCTCAACTTGTGATGAGTCCCAATATAGGTTGCGCCTTGAAACACTTGTGTATAAGCGCATTATAAATGCCATGTCATATCATATAGGACATGCCTGGAGATTAACAGAGGGGCCTCACTGAATGTGTCCATCTAAGGGCATGTTCAAATTACTAAAATGGTCTTAATAGTGTGACTAAATAACATGTTCAGCTGGTTACTTCTGAAAATGCTACCTATTCTTATGAAAAAGATATCGCATGGAATTAAAGATTTTATTTGGGCCCGCCACTGCCCAAGTCTTTAACTGGAGAGACTATATGCACCGAAATGAACAGGTTGCCTTAAACTACTCAATGTAGAACTGTATTATCTGACACAGCAAGTATCACAAATAGCAGTCTTTTTTTTAAGAGCCTGAAAACAGACCTGTATGGGCCTTCCTAGAACACATGATTGGATAAAAGGAGGGGGCCGCTATGATACATAATGGGAGCAGAATGGACAAAGCACACCCCGTCCTACGGACTAATGTACGTGCCTGGAAGCGACCCCACACGCTAGTGCAAGTTAATAGCCATTGGCAACTAGAGGCCCCCATTCGGAACAATCGGGTCATAACGTTTGGGGAGTTAAGTGTATTTTGGACAAGATGGAATGAACTAGGTCTTTGACAGATTAAGGATATGCTGAGAGGGGAAAAGCCACACATCTTTAAATGTTTAACTTTCAAATATAACCTGGGTCCTAATAATTATAGGAGATACATGCAGATTTCGCATTGTTTGCTGGCGGTTGAAAGAGAACATAATGATATCATAGTTATCTCACCTGTGACCAAAGCTATAAAGAACTGGGGGGGTAGGAAAGGGCTGATAGGGCAGCTATTTGCTATGCTGACAGGTTTGTTGTTTGCACACAGTAGCAAGAAAGAAATTGTTAATAGATGGCAAAAGCTTTTAGGAGAGCAGCTTACGGAAGGATCTATAAACATTATCATGGCAAACTATGAAAATGGCACAAAGGAATCAAGATTGAGACGGAAGCACTTCAAGATATTACAGGGTTGGGTATTGGACCACAAAGAAATTACAAGCGGCAGATTCAACAACAGGCTCTGGGCTGTAAATGCCAGGCACCAGTTGGTGATATCTTGCAAATACTATGATCCTGTCTGAATGTATTATGTTATTTTATATATTCTTGTAAAGCACTCATTCGTCAAAGGCATCTGAGTGCTACAGGAGAGAGAGGTCTACTTAACAACCAGACTGTTAGAACAAGTATGTTTTTATGCCTTTCTAAAAGCAAGGTGGTCCTCCAAATGCTTTAGATACAGCGGCAAGCCATTCCAAAGTCTGGGGCAGCAACAGAGAATGCACGCCCCCACAGCGGGTGCGCTGAAACACAGGTATAACAAGAAAACCAGCTGTTGCTGAGTGCAAAACCCGTGCCGGGAGGTAGCGAGAGAACTTGCGCAAAGGTATTCAGCTCCTTGGGCCTGAAGAGCACAGTGGACCAAGCATAACGTCTTGAGAACAATACGCCTGGCAACCGGTAGCCAATTGAGTGATCGCAAGATGGAGATATGTGGGCACCAAACGGGGAGTCAGTGGCAACCCAGGAAGCCATGTTTTGCAGCTGTTGAAGTCGCAAGATAAGACCTTGTGGTTGAGATAAGTAAAGGGAAATACAGTAATCTAAACGACTCAATACAATACAATACATACAGGAATGAGGTAAACCAAGCGTGAACCTGGCCTGAGATTCCGGCTTGGGCCAGGCAGTTGAGCAGGGTAGGGTGGTCGACAGTGTTGAATGCCGCTGACAGATCTAACAGAATCAGGGCTCCCACTCCTCCTGCATCACACAACCTGGCCATATCATCCAGAATCGAGACCAGGACACTCTCAGTCCCTCGACCTAGCCTCAACCCAGACTGGGCAGGATCGAAAAGCTCAGTAGACTCCATAAAAGAAGACCGAAGAGGAGAAACCAAAGATTCAAGAAGTTTCATAGGGAATGGTAGAAGCGAGATAGGATGGTAGTTTGAGGACACCGAAGGATCAAATGTAGATTTTTTGAGCAGTGCGATCACCATGGCGGACTTCAGTTCAGGGGGGATAAAACCAGTTTGACAAGAGTGGTTCACTGCAGCCGTAATCTCAACAAGAAGTTCAGAAGAGATGTCTCTCATGATAACCAAGGGGACAGCGTCTGAGGGAGACCCAGGCTTAATACGGCCAATAGCGGCAAGAACGTTAGTCTAAGTCAACAGAGGAAAGGTAGACCATCCCTGCGATAGAAGCTGATTAACATACGTGGGATACCTGGAAGTAGTTTTACAATCAGCCAAAGGGCTAGGAATTTGAGTAGAAGTTTGTATTACAGTATTGGCGATGTTGGTACGGATAGTATCAATTTTGGTGATAAATGAGAGGGTCAAGGTGTCATACAGAGCTTGCGTGGGCACAGCTGCAACTACTGGCCGACAACACACGGATTATCTCAAGATACACAAAAAAAAGCATGCCATTACATTCCAAAATATGCCTATTACACAACACATCTCATATGGTCGACCTCACTACCAAGAAAAGCAGGGGGCTAAATACAACCCTATTAGGGACAGGTCATATTAAGACTCTGGGGCACACCAAGTAAACCCTAAGCTAAGCAGCGTGAAGAAGAGATGATGGATATGAGAGCCTACGAGAGACTGATTTACAGGGCAAAAGACAGAAAAACAGACTTTATGGACACCCGGGGCAAATACCTAGTGTTATTGTGTGGGAGGAGCTAATAGCGCATACAGACAAAATGCCAAGGCTTCAGTGATAGTTTCTTTGTCTTTCTCATACAAGGCAACCTCGGATACATTCTCCTTTAAGATAATGACTGGCAGATGTTGCATCATGTTTTCTTTTTATCTTGTTGGATAACATTTTAGACATATGGTTTTCTTTTTCTTTGTTTCCTGCATAATTGCCTCTTTAAAGAATAGGATACATATGTAAGACCAGCCTTGTTATCACAGAAAGCACCCTACTTAGAATAGGGTTAATGACAGCCTTGACAGGTTTGATGCTGATTAGTGTACTGTGCCTGGGAAGGAATTTACTATGCAAGGCAAGGAGCAGAGGTTTAGGAAATGCATTGATTTAATATCAAAACAAGAAATACGTTGTGATACATACATTTTGTGCTGCCTGTGGTTAGGATGCTGGAGAATTATAGTGCACCATTGTCTTCTATCCTACCTGTTATTTTGTTAAATTAAAACTTTCAATGAAGACATGATGAAAATAAGAAAACGTGAGCGACAACAGAAATACGAAATGAGACTATTTTTTTTAGAACGTTCCTAGTATAGCTTGAAGACGATCCAAGATGTAATTTGCCTGATAATTTATTTTGCTATACCGACCCAATTGGATAGATGTCAAAATACGAACGCGGGTAGGAAGCCTACCGAGGGCCACATACCGTTAATGCCCAGACTGTGCATTTCCCCTGGACAGGGATCCTGGGAGAGGCTTTGTTTTCTTTAATGCCATCCTCACCAGTGCCTTGTCCCGCCCATACAGAATCAGGCTGCCAGAAAGACAACAAATCAAAGATGCAAGTGTTAAACCAAAGGTTCCTTGTCTGTGTTTTCGTGGCAAGCTGTTTCTAGACATAACAGGACAAACTCATTGGGCACAGCCTCCTTTCTGGGGAAAAAGAGGGTATGTTCCAGTTCTACCCTAAAGGTGCAGATAAGACAGCATCTAACCCCAAGTAATGCCAATGGAGACCCTCTTGAAGAGCTCTATCGCAAGTTTGACAGCAAAGAGCCCAGAGAAGAGATGCAGCAAGTCAGGATTAATGTCAATAGAAGTCTATGGCAAAACACTGGCAACCTAAAGGTGCAGATAAGACAGCATCTGACCCCAGGTAATGCCAAAACACTGGCAACCTAAAGGTGCAGATAAGACAGCATCTGATTCGTGGTAATGACAATGGAGACCCTCTTAAATATAAAACATCTGATTTATGGTAATGCTCTTGAAGAGCTCTATTGCAAGTTTGACACCAAAGAGCCCAGAGAAGAGATGCAGCGAGTCAGGATTCATGCCAATAGAAGTCCATGACAAAACACGGTTGAACGTAACATGCAGTAATCTTACATTATGAACCACGGGGTCCATATCACAAATATTCAGCCAAGAAAGGACCCAGGGATAAGTACTAATGTACCTGCTTCGCAGAAAGTGCCATCACGAACCTCAAAACAACTCGATGAGTAGTGCTCTTATTTTTCATTTGCTGTTGACAGGAAGCGGTCACCCAGGGCCTCAAACCCTGAAACATCAATGACCGAGATTACAAAAAAGAATAATACCAGGTCTTCCCAGGAGTGAAAATAATGGTGAAGATGTCTCCTAGAAAACAAAAGAATCTGGCCAGCCATATTCTGATGGCTCGATGGACAGAGGGCCAGCCAACCAGTAGAAAATGTTTCCAGGACGAAGACAATTGTGGAGGAGGCCCAAGATGGCCCAAATAAACAGGAGAGACTGGGTATGGAATACCAATACCCTTTTGGGTGATGGCAGCTTCCTACACCAAGGCAGTTGACTCAGGTGGTAAGACAGAAAACCAGTGGTAAAAATGCACAGAGACTGTCCCAGCACTGAAGTCCCAGTCCATTTAATGGGGTGGACCAAGAGGACACTGTATGAGGCAGCCAAAAATCGAAACTGAAACTAAGGTTTGAGACTCAAGTCCAGCCAGTATGGCCAAACTTAGTCTCAGATTTGCAGCAACAGTTTCTAGGCAAAACATTGTCTCATAGGTATAAAAACCTGTGGACTTTCATTTATTTATTTTTAAATGTTTTTATTGGCATTTGTAAGAAACACATTCAGCATAGTTTCACACCGTATGTAATGTAGTATCATTTCTTGCATTTGCATCAAACTAACAACAAACAACAGTTAAATAACAACAAACGTTAACTGTCTTCATTCGTCGGAGTAGGTTTTTGATCAGTCTTATTCACGCATAGGTGTGCGTCGGGACCCTCGTTATCTGTCTTAGGGATGATAGTTCAGGGAAATCCCTTCGTTATTTTCTTATTTGACATGTTAAACATGTAACCCATAGTTCGTGCAGTTCAGGGGGGGATATCATCTGATGGAAGAAACATATCCCTTATTAGCGCTTTCCATTCCTCAAATGTGGCACTGACCTCTCCCTCAGTCCCAGTGATTTCTGCGCCCCATGCCACGGTTTCCGCAGCAGCCCAACACTCCATTTCCCTGCTCCACATTGCATATTGCGGGCCCGCAGACGATTTCCATGCTATTGTTATTGCTCTTTTTTGCCAGTAGGCACACCATGTCCATGAACTTCACAATGTGTTTAAGTTTACTCAACCTAGGGTATGTGCCTGAGAGGCACTCCTTTGGGGACCATTCATACCTGTTCACCCCAGCTTTTTTACAGGCCCGCTCTATTTTGGCCCAGAAACTTTGCACTTTCCCGCACCCCCAGAACATGTGCATCAAGCCCGCCCCTTCTCTGTCACACCAAGGGCATGTTGACTGTGTCTGTTGGTTGAAACTAGCCACCCTGAGCAGGGTCATGTATGTTCTATATAAGACATTTATCTGTATCAATCGGAACCTAGCGTTCCTAGACACTTCTTTTGGGTGCACCAATACCCTCTCTCATTCTTTCTCGGTGATAGTTTCTCCCAGGTCCTTTTCGCCATGTAGCCTTTATTGTTGTGTTTCAGGGGGTTTGGCCTATCAGTTAGTTGGCCATACAGCCTGGACACAGGCTTTCATCCATCACTCACACCATATAGTTCTGTCAGCAAAGGGTTTGTCGTGGGCTCCTCTGGCCATTTGTCCCATTTCCTCTTGGCCACATGCTTG
Source organism: Ambystoma mexicanum (assembly GCF_040938575.1). NCBI lineage: Eukaryota > Metazoa > Chordata > Amphibia > Caudata > Ambystomatidae > Ambystoma > Ambystoma mexicanum. Next base: position 1,269,040,357 of record NC_090932.1, read on the forward strand.
ATATTCTGATACCACAAAAACTGCCCTTTTGGCAACCCTTCCTTTTCGTGCAGTGACTCTAATTCTCGAAAGAGTCCCTCTTGGTATATATCCCCCCAGGTGTATAGACCCAGCCTTTTACAATTTCTCACGGTGGGGAGGTCAGTGCTTACCTTACCTACATCTCCCATGATCGGGATGTGAGGCGAGTAGAGATTGGCCAGGTGGAGCATCAATTTGACTCTGTTCCATACCTGCCTGCCCAACACTACAAGAATAGGGGCGCGCTCAAAGCAAGTCAGCGGGATCCACACAATTTCTTTTAGGTGCGCCAGGACAGTCAAATGCTGCAGGAGTCCCGTTTCAGCTGTGGTCTCGTCCGATAGCCATCAGGCTACATGGCTGAGTTGTGCCGCCAAATAATATCTTTCCAGGTCTGGGAGTTGTATACCCCCTTCTCTATAGGGCAGTGTCATTATGACAAGTGGTAGTTTGTGGCGGGTCGCCCCCCATAGGGATTCTCGGATCAGGGTCTCTAGTGTTCTAAAAAAAGCTGACTTGTTATAGTAGCAGACGTTCTGGAAATAATATAAGAACCTCGATAGTATGATCATTTTAGTGATCGATGCCCTACCCATCATTGACAATGGTAATTTAGACCAGAACTTAATTGAGTTGCGTAGGCCCTTTATCACGGCCACTGTATTGCTTTCATGAATTATCTCTGGCGTGTGCTTAATTTTGACCCCTAAGTACTTGAACATGTCCAGTTGCCACTGTACGCCCACCTCCGGCAAGTCTCTCACATTTACTTCTCTTAGACCCGCTAGTGGGAATATACAGGACTTCCGCTTACTAAAGCATATCCCAGAGTACCGTGCATAATTATCTAGTACTTCTAACACCATTGGGGCATTGATTTGTGGGTCTCTTAAGTATAATAATACATCATCTGCATATACTGAGATTATGTGATATCTCCCGCCTACCCATATCCCTGCATCGCAAAACTGTTCCCTAAAGTATATTGCGATTGGTTCCAGCCCCAGGATGTAGAGCATGGGCGACAGTGGGCAGCCCTGTCTGGTACCCCTCTTTATACCCCAAGCCGGCGACACCGTTCTACCCGTTTTTACTCTTGCTGTTGGGTTGTTGTACAGCACTTTTATCCATCTCGCAAAACCTTCCCTGAACCCCAATTCCCTCAGTCCCTCAATCAACCATTCCTAGTATATGGAGTCAAATGCTTTGATAGCGTCGAGTGACAGCACCGCTAAGTGTTCTTTTTTCTCCTTCGTTTGCGCCATTACATGTTGCAGCCTGCGCAGGTTGGCCGTTGTATTTCGGCCTGGGACAAACCCGCTTTGGTCCTCATGCACAAGGCTCCCTATTACACTAGACAGCCGTTTGGCTAATATGGTGGTCAGTATTTTCACGTCATAATTTAGCATTGCCAGTGGGCGGTATGAGTCGCAGTCATCTGCAGGTTTATTTGGTTTAAGTTTTGGGACTATCAATGTTTCCCTCATGCTTTTTAGCAGGGTCCCCACCTCATACTCTTCATGGAGGAGCGGGGTCAGGGACGACTCATACGCTTTATAGAACTCTGTGGGAGTCCATCGCTTCCCGGGGTCTTGCAGGTGTCCAATGATCTGAGGGCCTACGTCACATCGTCCAGAGTGATTACCTCGTCTAATATCTCCCGGTGCTCTTTGCCCAGTTTGGGGAGTTCAATCTCTTCTAGTGTGTCGTGAATATCTGTCAGTGGCACTGGGGTATCATGGGCGTATAGCTTACAATGGTAAGTCGCAAAAGTTTTGTTAATCGATAGTCCTGTGCAATACCCCATCCCCATCTTTGAGCATAGTGGTTAAGTGCCTCGGGTGCTCCCTCTTGCACAGCCATGCTAGAAGCCTACCTGGTTTATCCCCTTCTTTATGTGCCTTGGAGGTGCGCGTTATGTAATCAAACTTAGATAGCCGCCCCCTTGCTTCCAAGCAGTCCCCTCTAGCCTCAATCATCCTGGTCCCCAGATTGTTAGTTTCCATCTTTTTTATGTCCTCCTCCCGCTTCTCCAGTTCACCTTTTAGCATTTTCCTGATACCCCTTGCTCCCGATATAATCTCGCCTTGCATTACCACCTTCAGGGTTTCCCATACTGTGCTCCAGTGGTCTACACTGCCTCGGTTGTTTTCTACAAACTCCACTAGTTTATCCCCAAGTTCTTCTCTGAAGATGTGGTCAGTGAGTGCTTCAGTAGGCATTCGCCACATTGGGATGGGGGGGTCTGGGACCTACCATTGCCTAGTGCATGAGTAATGGTGAGTGATCCGAAATCGACCTGCCCAAGTACTGTATTGACTCCACTTGCGCCGAATGTGCCTTGTCTTCAAAGATGTAATCATTTCTTGTGTAGAGGCCGTGTGGGGAGGATAAGTATGAGCAAGCTCTGTCTGTGGGGTGTTGCTCCGTCCAAACATCCTCCAGGTCTAGATGGGCCATCATGGCATTTAGCGCAAGGGGGACAGCCTCCACTTGATTTTGTGGGGGTTCAGATCTGTCTAGATCCAGATCTGCCACTCAATTAAAGTCCCCTCCCCAGATGAAGAAGCTTTCCCGGTGATGTGTTATTTTGGTGAAAAGCATGTTGAGATGTGCTGGTATGCCGTGGTTGGGAAAGTAGGAATTCACTACACAAATCTCAATTTGCTCGATGGCTCCCCATATTATTAGGTATCTGCCCTCTTTTTCTGCTTCAACTCCCAGTAGTCTAAAGGGCACCCCAGGGTTTACCTAAGTAAACACTCCCCGTGCATATTTGGAGTAGGCAGCTCCATACCCCTGTCCCCCACAACATTCCTTTAGTTTGGACCTAGCCTCTGGCGTGAGATGGATTTCCTGAAGCAAAGCTATATCTACCTTTTTCCTTTGTAAGTAGGATTTAATCCTATTTCTGTGTAAGTAGGTACCCATCCCCCTCACGTTCCATGTTAGTACTTTAAGTTGTGCTGCCATGGTCTTTTGCATGCGCTTCACTAGCCAGCCTCCAGTCCCCCTCCTCGTGCATTGGATGCCCCCAACACGGGACCCCCCCATCCCTCGCCCTGCCCCTCCGTTTCCCAATTGTGGCCATCCCTTGTGGGCCTCCCCCCACCGCACCATTTCAGTTTGAAGACATTAGAACTTCTGCGTTAACGTTGCAGCCTCAGGCGCCTCCGCGCTGTCTTGTCCCATCTTGGGCATCAAGCGGGAGTGTTCTCGTGCTGACTCGTGTAAAACTGCAACAGCCAGCACCAGTCCCTTCGCGGGGCGCGTCTAACAGACCAGGCCAAGTAGCCCAGCCGAGCACCTGTCTATGAAAAAAGAGTTCTACCTTTCGGCTGTGTAGTTTGTTATCGCTTACGGTGTCAAGCTGCTTTTCCATTTTGTTCCTTCAATACGCCTCATCCACCAGTCTCCTAATCCCACGTGATAATGTGTGAGCTATGGCACATCCTCTTCTCCCGTGTCCAGGTTGTTGTGCTCCAGCCACATGGTGGCACCGCTGGAGTCTCAAAGAACACAGCCCGACCTTTGTACAACGCCTTGAGTCTTGACGGGTACATCAGCATGTACTTGAGATTCAGTTGCCCCAGTTTAGCTTTTATTGGAACAAAAGAGTTCCTCGCCTTTTGCACTGCTGGTGTGTAGTCTGGGTAGATGGCAATCCTAGCATTATCTCTTTTTGTCTCCCCTCCTTCTCTCGAATACCTCAGGATAGTTTCTCTGTTTTGGAAATTCAGGATCTTAGCTATCAATCGGCAGGGATGTAAACCCGGCGGAGGTTTCTTCTGTAGTGACCTGTGGGCTTTATCCACCACGAAACCCTGAGAGAGTCGGCCAGCGCCTATTTCTTGTTGCAATAATGTCTCTACAAAGTTCATGGGGTTGGGTCCTTCCATCCCCTCCGGGATTCCCAATAAGCGCACGTTGTTGTGTCTAGCGCGCCCCTCCGCATCCTCTTCTCTCGATTCCAGGACAGTGTTTTTCCTTTCCAGTTCTTGCACCCTGGTCTGTAGGTCTTTCAGTGTTTCAGCTGATTCCTTCTCCTCCGTTTCAGTGGCCGTCACTCGCTCTGTCAGGTTACTCACGTCTTGCCTCATGAGCTGCATGTCCTCCTTGACTTCTCCTATTTTTGTGTCTATGAACATGCGCAATGCTGCTATTGCGTCTAACACCTGTTTATCTCTGCCTTCGTCACTCTGGGTTTCTTGTGGTGATCTGGGTCCGTTGTTTGCCTGGGGTTGATCTTTTGCCTGCTCGTTCACTGTTATCTTGCTCTTCCAAGTCTGTCCTAGTCGTATCCAGAGTCTGCTTTCCCTCAGTGGAACCCCCAATTCTGTTTGGATGTCTACACTTGTGTTCCCCAGCAAGTGCAGCTGTTTAATCACGGGTCGTACCCAGGGTCTGAGGTATCTTAGATCACCATGCGCTGACCTGTAACCTGGTGTTGAAAGCTGGGCTCAGTAGTTCTCTCGGGGCCCCGTAGTGCTATGTGCACCTTTTTGTTTTAGCGTGGTGTTCGAGTTCCTCAGATTATGTGGGCAGCCTGGTCTTGCTTAGGCCCTTATGCGGCTTTGTCACATAATCAAGGTAGATGGTCCTGCCCTATTTGCATTCTATTCTGCCCCCGGGTACCGTTAGTTGGTCAGGCTGTGTGGCGACTCGACATATATAGGGACCCGTGGGGTCACAACGTGGGCAGCGTCATTTCTTCTCCAGTAATGGTTATTGAGCCAGATATTTGCTTTTTTGGGCCTCACAAGTCTTGTTGGTTGTATGAGCTGCCCACTCCTGGGTTCTTATGCTCACTATTGTTAGGGCAGTCTATAGTGGTTTTTTATTTCTACAGTGTGGCCTGCAGCCTTCCTGGTGGGCAACGCCGCATGCCAGTTCTATTGGTTAGCCCAGTCTTATGTGGCTATCTGCTGCAGCGGGCCAAGGCAAGCTCCGTTCAGCACCCAGTAGTTCTGCTGCTATGTCCTTGGGTCCCCCTACCACTGCTGCTCGTGTCCCCTTCGCCCCCGCTTTGCGTTTAGTGTGTGCCTTCCGATTCTTCTAGGGGGTGCAGGTGCGCTCCACGGTTTGGTTCTGGCGCCTCGCTTCCAACGTTGCTGGGCTCCGCTCCGTTTGGTCCTTTACCTGCTTTGCCACACGTTTGTTCTCCAGGCTGTAGGTGGTAAGGGTCTGCTGTGTTGTGCCGTATTACACCTGTTGCACGCGTTGGCATCGGCAGGTGTAAATATTATTGCTGGCTCCGGTGTTGCTGTTATGTTTCGGTGTGCAGGTCCGTCGCAGCTCTCTCCGGGTGTGCTGCCCCAGCGCATCTTCGCCATCGTGGCCTCCAATTCTTGCTCCGTATGCCTTATTGCCTCTGTGTTCCATCGTCTCAACTTAGCTTCCCGTGGCTCTAGGGTAGCCAGGATTTTAATGCCGTGTAGGGGGCCTCTGTATGCGGTAACCAGCTGTGCCCTCACAGCCTGTCTCAGCGCCGCTCTCAGGCCCCACGCAGCTTCGCTTCCAGGGGCCTCGTCTGGCTATTTGTCTGCACCAGCGTCTGCTCCGCTCGGATCGGGGCGTTCAGGATCTTGAGCTCGCAGGGATCCCCGGCCGGCAACAAGCTTCACGCCAGCAGTCCTCTTCGCTTCTCTGCTGGCTTCTCTCCCCCTCTCGTTGGCGTCCGCCCTCCTCCTCTTCACATCGAGATCGGGGCCGCGCCCGCTATATTTGGGCGCACCGGGCACCTGTTTGGAGGGAGTTTTCTACTTGAAAATCGCTCTGATTTTTCCAGTCGCTGCGCTCCGAGGGTAGGAAATCGCTTGATGCTTAGTTATTTTGTTTTTTTAAAGTTTTTTTTTAACAGCCATCATCCAGGGCCATTTTACTGAATCAAAAGCTTTAATTGCGTCCAGTGATACGATTGCCATTTCTCCCTCTTCTTCATTCGCATACTCAATGACTCGATGGAGCCGCCTATGGTTATTCGTAATATTCCTGCCTGGGACGTACCCAGTCTGGTCAGGGTGTATGAGTTTGGTGATAATTCTTCTCATCCTATTCGCTAGAACCACTGTGAGTATTTTACTATCCTGATTTAGCATTGCCAATGGTCTATATGATCCACAATCCTTGGTCGGTTTATTAGGTTTCGGGAGTGGTATAATTATTGCCTCTCTCAGGGACTTTGGGAGCCTACCCTTGTCATATGCCTCATTTAGCATTGCCAACAGCGGGGGAAGCACCTCGTCTTTATATTTTTTGTAAAATTCGCTCGGGAGTCCATCGGCTCCCGGGGTCTTGTTTGTGGATAGCTGCACCACTACCTCCTCCAATTCTTCCAGGGTGATCGGCACGTCTAGCTCTTCTCGTTCTTCCGAACTAATCTGTGGCAGACCTATGTCTCCCTTAATGTAACCACCTGGCAGGGTGACTACAAACTTGCTCCTAATTGCAGCCCGTTCATGCCCCGGAATATTTGGCAGGGCGCCTAGCCTCAACAATCCAATACTGCCAACCACTCAAAAAAATATGTCTTCTAGCATTTCATTTATTCTCCCATGACCACTCCCCATTTGATTGTCATATAGGGTTTGGTAATATTCTACAAATCCTTAACCGCTTCTTGGGTGTCCGCCGTACTCCCATCATCTCTCGCAATTGTCCTGATTGTGGGTCTGGGGGTTTCATTTTTATAGAGCCATGCCAGCATTCTTCCTGGTTTATCCCCTCCCGCATGCAATCTCTTTACATACTTCCCATAATTCAGATTACACAGTCTCTCCCAGCATCCCACACATTTCTGCTGCAGCCCCAGTATCTCTACATTCTCTTCCTCAGTGGTACCACCCTTTCCCAGTGCTTTATCCAACTCGTCCTCAGCCTCTTGTAATTCAGCCACAATCCCCCCTTGCAGCCCTTTGGATTTCGCTATGGCCATTCCACTTACTACTACTTTAAAGGCCTCCCACAGCACAGCAGCGGAGTCCACACTACCAGTATTAAATTCAAAGTAGCTTACTATGTCGTCTCGCAGGCTTTCGCTAAATATAGTATCTCTCAGCGCCTCAGCACAGAGATGCCAAGTCGGTATCCTTGTTCTCGGGGGTTGATGTTGCCATTCCAGTATCAACGGTGAGTGGTCCGAAAGGACCCTCACTTTGTATACTGTGAGTGTAACCTCCGACATTAGTTCATGTGTGACAAACATGTAATCCAGCCTAGTGTGCAAATTTTGTGGGGCTGAGTAATGGGAGTATTGTCTCTCTGACATGTGTTGCGCTCTCCATGCATCTTCAAACCCCAGGTCCGTCAGCAGTGTCTGCAGCGCTCTGGCTGCTGGGGCATGTCTATCTATTTTATTATCCGATCTATCGATTCTCAGATTCAGCGTGCAATTAAAGTCTCCTCCCCAGACCAGGCCCCCCCCTAGGCACATCCCCATCTTACTATACAGAGACCTAAAATACGCTGCTGTATCTTGGTTCGGGGCATATGTGTTAATACTTATTTCTCTGTTTTCTACCAGCCCTCTTATTATTACCATCCTTCCGTCCTCTGCTACCGTGGATTGTAGCAATTGGAATGGGACATGCGGTACCACTCATGTGATCACACCTCTGGCATAGGCCGAATACGTGGCGCCTACCATAGTTCCCTTCCATTTTTTTTAATCACTTCTAACTTATCGCGCGTGAGGTGTGTTTCCTGTATCAATGCTATATCTATTTTTTGTCTGCGCAGGTACATAATAACCTTGTTCCTCTTCAGGTAGCTATTGAGCCCTCTTAAGTTCCACGTAGCAATTCTGAGTTCTCCCAGTATTTATCAATCTGTCTCTCACCCACCTACCGGTGAAGTTTCTATTCAAAATATTTATTCCCGCGTGTATGCTCAAATAGGCTCGGTCCCCAACTCCAAACAACACACTCAACTCCCCAACACCCGCCCCACTCTCCCTTTTCCCATCCCCTTCCCCAACTTGCCCAAACACAATATCTACCCCTCCACTACTTCCCAACCCTCCCAACTGTTGCCCAGCTCCATCCCTGGATCTCAGGCACCCCCACATCTAGCCCTTAACCCGACAACGTGCGTGCTCGGGGCTCAGCGGGGTGATTCAGCCCTAGTGGCTTTTCTCCTCACTCTATTTCCCGGGGGGTAGGTCACGTCCCGTTTGTGCCTCCTGCATTAGTAATCACATTGGAATATCAATATCAATATTTAACAGTGCCATCTATATTCCAGTGCAGTATGTCCAGCATCACTCATCTTGAGCAATCAATGTCATGCCACAAGGTAGCCCCCATTATATCTCTTTTGCGGCAACCCATAGCATTGCCACACATCACTTATCTTGTGCCTCTTGTCTCTGATCCTCTTCAACGTCCAAGTATCCTTGGGCGTCCAGCCAGTTCGTCGCTTCTTCCAGGGTTTCAAAGAAATATGTTTTGCTCTTATATATTATCGTGAGTCTTGCAGGATACAGAAGCATGTATTTAAGGCCAGCTGTGCGTAGTCTCCTCTTCACGACTACAAATCCATAGCGTTGCCTTTGTACTTGCATGGTGTAGTTGGGGTATGCAGTTGTGGTCGCTGCCGCTCTTTTTATTGTCCCTCTTTTCCTGAAGAACTCCAGGATCTTCTCTCGGTCTCTATAGTTAAGGATTTTCGCTATGATCGCTCAGGGCGGGGTCCCTGGTGGCCGCCTTCGCATCAGGGCTCTATGTGCGGGTTCAATTGCGAATCCTTGAGAGAGCTTGCCGGCCCCAATCTCCTGCATAATCATGCTCTCCACGTAGTCCGTTGGGTCTTGGCCTTCCTCTCCTTCTGGAAGGCCCACCACACGTATGTTATTACGTCTCGCTTTTCCTTCGGCTTCCTCTGCTCGGTTCTTTAGGTTTGATACTTGCTGCTTTAGTACATGGACCTCTTTAGCATTGCTGGTGCTGGTTTCTGCGTCGGTTTTCACCGCACTTTCCAGACTAGTCGTCCTCTCTGCTAGCGCCCTCATGTCTTGCCGCAATAGATTGATCTCTATTCCCACTGCGTCTATTTTGGTTTCCAGCGCCACTTTCAAGTCATTGTTGTCCCCCACAAAGTTTTCAGTTCCGTGATAGCAGCCAGAATCGCCTGGTCATCTCTCAAGGGGGCGACTTCCGCTGACCTGCTGGTGGGGATCTGTGCCAGGGTGGTTGGGGTCTTAGGGAATATATCTATCGTTGATTGTTTAGCCTTCGCTTTACCTCCTCTCACCGACATTATCCCACTCTTGGTTGAGTAATTGCAAGTCGCCAGCACCTGGGCCTTGCCCTGGAACCAAAGTCAGTACTGCTTTATGTGGTGTGTTGACCAGATTTTGGTCTTTGCCCGCACTGATATGTCTGTAGGGATTGTGCACGATGCGTGCCCACTTGCTCCTCCGTCACATACAGCACCTTTCACCAGCAGTGTTTGTGTGTCTGGCCTCCACGCCCCAGCATGCGTTATGTTTATTTTCGGTCTATAGATACCGAACTTCGGGTGGGAGCGGGCGCCATCTTGTTTGAATCTCCACTGTTTTCCGCTTCTTAACTTCACGGCGATGCTTTGATACATGTAGACCGCAGTGTGTGCTGATCTGGCAGACCACCGGAGCATATCAGCTACGATCCTTGTTACAGCAGTTCACTTGCATCCAGGTCCTCTCCAATGCTTCAGATCCACTTTTATTGGCGAGCGACGCCGTTCCGCGATGTGCCAATGCAGCTGTCCTAAGGCTCACCCCTTTGTTCTCACGTGAGCGCCATTTTGTATCTCTCGCTGACCGAAGCTCGCTATTTTCCTTAGCTCACAATACAGCACTTAGTGCACAGTTAGCACCAGCTCCACGACCTCCATATTCCTCTCATATTCATGTATTCATAGTTCCAATAAAGCAGCACTCCGCAGGCTCAAAGTATGTTTTTTTTTGGTCGGATCAGCGTCGGATCAGCAGGAGCTCATAGGGATCACGTCCTAGCCCGTGGCCATGTAGCCACGCCCCCCCGTTATTTAGTTTTGTTGGTGCTCAATTATTCTTACACCGCCAGGTTGAGGATCAAAGAAAGGATCACGACAGGAGCTTCAGCTAAACCAGACCTCACTCCATGGACTCAGGCCACGCCCCCCAAACTGTGGACTTTCATGAGAAATCCAAAAGAACTGAGATAGGGTCAGGTTCCCCTCTAAATAAACCCATGCTCTCTTGGGCTGGCCATCCAAACCAGCCATCCTAACAGACACTAGGGCACCTAACAAAGGTTTTCACTGCCAGCCAATCAGGTTGGCCCTAAAAACCACTCAATACTCAGGTCCACCCACATAGGATATGCAATGTCCTTTCTGGGGCTAGGGGCAGGTCAAACCACAATAGAGAGTGCAGGACTGCGGTTTAAAGAGAGCATGTGTGTGCACTACGTCCATTGTGGTCTTCCTCGTGGTGTTCCAAGATGAAGGGATGGCTCAAAAACAAAATGGAGAAGAGGACTTAAAAAATACAGAAGTACCCCAATGGCTACCAATAAGGTACAGTGGGCTACTAATGCAGTACATCGGCTTGCACCCCATGTGAAGTAAAACTAAATTACAGCTGCCACCAGCCTACTCCCTAAAACCAACATTGGGCCACATAATCACTGTAGGGCCAAAATGGGGCACTTAAATAGCAGCCATGTCCTAGGTGCCAAATGGGTTACCATATGATCATATAGTAAAAAAAAGAGTTGCCGGGGCTGAGGGGCTTCAGTAGAAGTGCTTCTGACAACAAAAAGAGGTAAAATAGCATGAAAACCTCAGGGTCCCGCTAAAAAGCACAACATATCTCCTAAAATTGAATTCTGCCCTTATAAATGGTATGCTGTCCAGCATTTTGGGATTGTTCGCTGCACTTTATTTTGCTTTGCATATTTCCAAAGGGGCCTCTTCTGGCATATATGATTCCTCAGCAATGGGGGGCTCTTTACATTGTGTCATGTTAGCACCTGGTTAGGTGCATCCTGCTGGGCTCCCTTCTGACATACGGGACGTCATGGCAATAGAGGATGCTTTGCAGTGTCAATTGCCAGCAGCAGTAGTCTTAGTTTATAGGTTACTGCAAGAGTCCCAACTGGCAGATTCAATCCTACTGTGAAGGTTGGCATTTGGCTGGGTCTTCTTGGGTGCCTTTCTTTTCTGCTGACCTATAATCATATTCTTCTCTTATTAGTACCAGGGTCCCCTGGCACTGAACTCATGTACATCTGGGGAATAGGGCACTGTGAAATGGAAGAGATATTGTACCATTGCCCAGATCTTCTGAGGCTAGCTAGTCAGGTTCAGAAAGGGGACATTGACTAGGAGGGGAGCTCTGCCGATCCCACACTGGACCACTGATACATAGCACATGTCCTTGGAGCCAAGGTTGGGGTAGGTTAGCTTTCCTGTTCCACAGAGTACCCTCCATGCCTTGGGACATATGCAGGCCACTGACTCCGTCACATATACTGAATTCTTCTTTGACAGCGATCAGTCTATTGACCCACTGCTGAAAAGATTTAGGGGATTTTTTTACCTATACATCAGGAGTTAGAACTGGCATGGGCCACCTAGGGTGGAAAGTACAGTCCTTTCATTTGCTCCGTTTGTCACGTCTAGTGAGATTGAAAGTGCTCCAAAAATGGAGGGAGAAGGGGTGAACAGCTAGTGAACAAGTTAATTAGCCTGAGCTACGGGGCAATGTTGTGGGCATCTAATTTGATAGAATTATTCAACCTCCTTCATTCCATTTGTAAACTATTCTCGGTCCGATTGAGTTTAGGAGACTGCTTTGGACTGAATGCTGGTTCATGTCATCCTTAAGACGAGCATCTTGATTTACGGTCAATCAGGTTCAGACTATATTGGAGAGCTGTCTCCTGTGTGTGGCCACTATACATGGCGATCCGGGTCGGCTGTGCCCACTGTATATTTTAGAACACTACCGGTAACCTAGCCATGGCCTCTGGTCATGGCCAGTGGCTAAACTCCAGTTATACCCATTATAACTGGTTATCTCTCGCATCAAACAAAGGAAAATGGAGGCTTTTTTATTTCTGAAAAGCCTTGCTGGTGCATTATGGGACACATATATAGCCACATTTTTGGGAGAAGGGTGTACCCCTTTTTCGGTCAAATATTTTAACTACTTCACTCTCTACCTCTCCCCCAGGGTTCTATCCTTCAATATATATCTTGCCGCTCTTGCTCACTTGATCTCTACCTTCTCTCCTCATTTCCAGTGTTTTTTCCGGACAACACTCAGCATTCCTTTAAGGATCCCTCCTCTACCGCCTCTTCTTCTTCTCTCATTCCCGGTTGTTTGACTACTATTCAGGCATGGTGTGCTGCTAACGATCTCTGTCTTAATTCCAGTAAGAGTGAGATCCTTCTCATTGGAACTCCCCTGCTCCCTTTCCCCCTTCTCTCTGGCTGCCTTCCGTGGGACCCCTCTCCCCACCCTCTTCTGAGGCAAAAAATCTGGGTGTCATCTTCGACTCCTCTCTCTCCTTCTCACCTCACATCGCTGACCTTGCCAAGAAGGCTCACTTTTCAGATTTACTTCCTCAGAGGCATTCTCCCTTTCCTCACCTTTCTCCAGAAGCTCAATGTCTCTAGAGCTCTGGTTCTCTCCAGGCTGGATTACTGTAACAGCTTCTTCCTCAATCTCCCTCCGCCTTCTCCAACTAACCCAGAATAGGACTGCAAGATTTATCCTTGGCCTCAAGCCCAGGGACCACATCTCTCCAGCCCTAAAATCTCTCCACTGGCTCCCAGTGGCTGCAAGGATCAAATTCAAGACCCTTCCTGGTGCCTAGGAATACGCTACATCCAACGTTCTCTCCCTAAATACCTCCCTGCTAGAGTACTTCTGTCCTGTAGCTCCAACTCTCTGCAGGTTAGATGTTTCCCTAAGCAGAGAATGGGGGTAGATCTCTTTCTTCGGTGGGAGCCACCCTCTGGAATGGCCTCCCTGCCCCTCTCAAACTTGAGCCGGATCTCCTTACGTTCCAGAAGCTTCTCAAGACCTTCCTCTTCTCCTCCTCTTTCCTTCTCCCCTTCCTTGCTAATGCTCCCGTGCTGCTGCGACTGGCTCCTGGTCCCCTCTGAGTGATATAGGGGCCAGGCCCTCCCTCGACAAGTCTGCCTCGGCACTCTCTTACCAGCACTTGCCCCCGTGGCATCCTTCCCTGACTAAACTACAGAGTTTGGTTTACCCCCACTTTCTTGCACTAGTACCCTCATCCCTTCCGTCTTTGCACTGCTAGATTATTTTTTTTGTAACACATTTTATTAGTTTTTATTCTCAAACATACAACCACAGACTCTTATTTGGAGCCAATCCCCGACAACAGTTAGAAGAAGACATTAGATTCAAGTAGATCGTACATATCATGTGCAGTTGAACAATCTCTACATCATCTGTGTGTTCGTTCATCATTTGCAATAACTCTGTCAAGGAGCTCATATAGTGTCCTCCCATCGCTGCCAGATTTTCCCAGCCTTATCCGGACATCCGTGCGCTCTGTACACTCTTTGCTCTATGGCTATATATATTAGAACTTCTGTGACCCACTGTTCAACCTGTGGCAGAACCACGGAGCCCCACAATGAAGAAATGTTTTGTTTGATCACTGCTGTGCCGGATGAAAAGCATATTCTCTCATAGCGTGACATTTCTACCTCACCTTCCATCCCAAGCAATAACATTTTGGGATCTCTTGGAACCGTCCGACCCAGGATGCTCGATATTATGTTGCAGCACTGCTGCCAAAAGTACTGTATCTGTGGGCAGTGCCACAGTATGTGGAAAAACGTTCCCTCCTCTGTCCGACACCGCAGGCAGTTAGGTTCCGCGGCTCTAACCTGGCGATAAAGGGCCACCTTTGGGTAATATAGCGTATGCAATATTTTCAGTTGGACCAACTGTAGTCAGGCCGAGATAGCTGACTTGCGTGGGTACATTAGGGTCGTGACCCAGTCTTCAGGCAGAATATCTCCCACCTCCCTCTCCCACTGCACTGCTAGATTATTGAGCCTGGCCACACACCTCCGGCAGTTGCCCCTTATCTCACCCCTAGCGCACTTGCCCTCTGGGCTCTGCCTAGCCCCCTAATGCCCCCTCCCCCCTTCCTTTTCCCCCTGAACATCCTGCTTGCTGCACTTGCATGATCCCAATGTCACAAGACCTAGTAGGACTATTATTGATTTATCCTCCACTGTTTCAACCCCCCCACCCCTTCGACTACCTTGTCTTGTGGCACCTGGAAACACTTTCTGCTGTATAGGTGCCATGCAAATCCCCAATAAATAAATAAATAAATACATTAAAAAAGAGCGGACTAGAGAAAAATAAGGTTGGATGAGTTACCAAGAATGTGGGTTGCGAAGTGTGACTAGAGAGTGTTTCGGGGGAGAGAGGAATCAAGCTGCACATAGTTGGCATGCTGGGGAGGTTGCTGTCTCCCATCAGTATAGCTGGGAATTAAGAGGTCTGATATTCGAATAGGAGGCCTAAACCTGGCAAAAGAGTTAAAGAATGCCAGGAGGCCGATAGTTGAAAAATGTGCAGCGAGGAGTCGGGGCAAGGAGTTGTGCACCAATTCCTTTAAAAGAAGAGGGATAAAGTTGAGGGGCAGCAGGGTGAAAGAGATGTATTTACTTAAAAGGAGCCCCCTAAACCCATTCTTAGATGAGTGTAGAGAGTCAGAGAGGTTAGCAGCATCAATATGAATGGCAACATGTGTGAATGGCCACCCATTTTTCATAAAGGGTGCCATGTAAGTGTTCTTCACTTGTCCTAACCTATATTTCATTTGCATAAGGACAATGTATGAAATTAATATAATTCTCAAACCATCTGTGGGAAAAGTTAGCCCTTTTGTTAGGCACCTAAGTAAAAATAGCTAACCAAACACATGCAGTTCCCCTGTTTCATTATTCAGGTTGGCTTATTTAAGTTTCGGTATCTGGAGGTGGACTTTGTGGAGTCTCTTTTTTAGGGAGATCTGACTAATAACATAAACCACAAAACGACAAACAAAAGTCAGAGCACTCTCACGAGGATGCCACATATACATAGCTTGGGAAACAGGTTCAGGCAGCACGGTACATTGACTGCGGTGGGGTCAGTGGCTGGGGGTGGGCAGAACAGGAAACTGAGATAGTGAAGGAACCAGTGGCAGGTTACATTCTTTCCATAACACCTAGCGTATGATGGCCAAAAACGAGAACTGAAAACATGTGATGCAAATGTTTGCTGTCCACAAGGTAGAGCTGTGCATTTGACTAGTTGTGTGTTTTATTCTCGCAACCACATGCTTGAGTTACTGGAGATGCACCAGGGGATTTACTGTGCCATAAGTGGGTACCTTCTGATCATGGAATCATTACAAAGAACCATAGAATGTGACGGGAGACTGGAATTGCCAGTCCGTTCCACTCCAATGGCCATATTACATAAACTGCATCAGTGCACATGCAATTAGCACTAGGGCAAAACATGCACTAGTCCCTCTGCTGAGTTGCCACTTATCAGAAATTATAGTACCCATTTTAACCCTTGGAATCGGGGAGCTGTATAGCATTTTGACCCATCTAATATACCCCGGTCCTATCCCATACCCCTTCAGGGTTGCCATCAGCCACGGCCACCTCACCGCGTCAAAGGCTTTGACTGCGTACAACGACACAATGGCTAGTTCGCCCGGGTCTCTTTCAGTATGATCGATAAAGTGGTGAAGACTATGGTTATCCGTAATATTTCTGCCGGGGACGTATCCAGTCTGGTCCGTGTGTATCAACTTGCCAATTACTCGCTTAAGCCTATTGGCAAGCACTGCTGTGAGTATTTTGCTATCTTGATTAAGCATCGACAGGTCTATAGGACCCACAGTCCGCATTCGGCTTGCCCGGTTTCAAGAGCAGGATGATCATTGCTTCACGGAGAGATTCCGGCAGTTTCCTTTGTTCATAGGCCTCATTAAACATAGCCAGCGGTGGCTGGAGTAGCTCCTGCTTATATGCTTTATAGAATTCACTGGGCAACCCATCCGACCCAGGCGCCTTACACGTGGGCAGATGTGTGATCACTGCATCTAGTTCGTCTGGGGTGATTGGGGCCTCCAGCTGCGCTCGCTCTGTCATCTAAGGTGGGAAGCTCTAAATCTTCTATCGTGTCCTGTATTTCTTGACCGACTTCTCCGCCTGCATCCTCATACAAGCATTTATAATATTTAAGGAACTCCTCATTTACTCCTTCCTGGGTGTTACAAATCTGACCCTCTGCATTTTTGACTTCTCTGATCACCTGTCGGGGTATCTCATTTTTGTATAATCAGGCCAGTAGCCTACCCGGCTTGTCTCCTCCCGCATGTTGCCTCTCTATGTATTTCTTGTAGTTTAGCTTACAGAGTCTATCCCAAAGTTCACTGCTAGCTCTCTGTAAATATCTTATCTTAGCGATAATCGCCCGGGAGGCCTCCCCCCTTCGCATCAAGTCCTCTAGCTCTCTCTCAGTTTCCTGTGAATCCCGCTCTATGCCCCCCTGGAGCCCTCTTGATTTCGATATGGCCACCCCGCGCACCACCACCTTAAATGCTTCCCATACTGTTCCCACGGATCGTACACTGGCAGTATTAATTTCGAAATATTCCTCAATAGCCTCCCTCAGGTCCTCTAGGAATCCCGGGTCCCGTAGGGTCTCGGCTCTGAGCCTCCATGTCAGGATTCGCACCCTGTGGGGGCGGTATCGCCACTCCACGACCAAGGGCGAGTGATCCGAAAGCACTCTACCTTTGTATTCTGTGCTCACCATTTCTCCTGCTATCTCAGCCGCTGCAAACACGTAATCTAACCTGGTATGCAGGTCGTGTGGAGCTGCGTAATGTGAGTATTGCCTATCCGTTGGGTGCAATCGTCTCCACACGTCCTCAACCTGAGATCTGTCAACAGTGTCCCCAACCCTCTAGCTGCTGGCGTGGGCTTTGCCACCTTACTATCCGACCTGTCTATTTCAGGGTGCAATTGAAATCTCCTCCCCACAACAATGCACCCCCCAATAGGGGGCTAATTTTGCCGTACCATGATCTAAAATAGGTTGCGGTGTCGTGGTTCGGGGCATATAAGTTAATGATGGTCACTTCTTTCTTTTCCAGGAGTCCTTCCACCACCACCATTCTACCTTTCTGGGTCTATCATCAATATGAGCAATTGGAACGACACATGCGGTGCCACCCATGTGGCCACCCCTCTTGCGTATGCCGAGTATGTGGCTCCCGTGACGCTCCCCTTCCATTTTCTCCTTACCACCTCTAATTTCTCCTTGGTGAGGTGGGTTTCCTGAAGCAGAGCTATGTCAATCCTCATCCTCTTTAGGTACATCATTATTTTATTCCATTTTAGGTAACTGTTGAGGCCCGGAACATTCCATGTCATGATTCTAAGGTTACCTGATTCCATTGGCTCAATGTTCTCCTGCCCCCCACCACTTCCTATATCTTCCCCCATGACTCGTATTCTGGCCCAGTTCCCCCCCAACTTCCCCAACTTCCCTTTCACTCCCCTCCTCCCCCCTCCCCACTGCACACTCCCCATCCCCTCCCCCCTCCCTTCCCAACCCCAACAAATGCCCAGCTCCATCCCTGGATCTCAGGCTCACCCGCGTCTGGTCCTGTCTCGTGGAGCCGAGGACTAGGACCCCACGGGGTGTCACCAAGCTAATAGTGACCTAACTAAGCAAATGCTATGGGGATTCGAGGGTTGACTCCCGGGAGCTCCCACTTGAGTAATTAGAGTAATTCAGATCAAACAGATCCTGCCTTAGGATTATTCCGTTCAAACGGATCTTGCAAGCATGTATATCCCAGCAGCACATTCCCTGCGGGCTTTCTTTAATGCTATATTCTAGTCCCAGTGTCTCGCGCTATGTCACCAAGGGTGCCACAGGCATATGTTACTTATCTTCACCGGCTCCTGCCTGGATACCCGATTCTTGAGGGCGGCTCTGCATATCCAGCCACTCCATGGCATCCTCTGGCTTTTCAAAAAACAAAGTTTTGTTCTTGTGGAACACCTTCAGTTTGGCTGGGTAAAGCAACATATATCTGTGACCTGTTTCCCTCAATCTCCTCTTCACTGCACCGAAGTTCATGCTGCTGCGCTGTACCTGCAAGGTATAGTCTGGATATGCAGTGATTTTCGCAGGCCCCCTTTCAATCGTTCCCCCTTTCCGGAAGAATTCAAGTATCTTTTCACGATCCCGGTAGTTTAGGATCTTTGCGATCAATGGCCTGGGGGGGTTCCCGGGGGCAGCTTCCTCGTCAAGGCCCTGTGTGCCCTCTCAACAGCAAACCCCTGGGTCAGTGCCCCTCCGGTTATTTCTTGTAGTAACATGGTTTCCACGTATTCCGTTGGGTTGGGCCCTTCCATTCCTTCTGGCAATCCAACTATGCAGATCTTATTGCGTGTGGCGCGTCCTTCTGCTTCTTCCGCTCTGTTTTCTAGGTTGCCTACTCACTGCACAAGGGCCTGAAGTTCTGATCTGTGGGCGGCGCATTCCGCTGTGTTCGGGCCATCTCTTTTTCCAGGTTTGCGGTGCGCTCAGCAAGCGTTCTCACATCTTATCTCAGTAAGTTCACATCTTCCTGGACCGCTCCGACTTTAAGGTCCAGTGCCACCTTCAGCTAGTTCATAACCAGGCCCAGTTTAGTCTCCCAGGCAATTTTCAGGTCCGCAATTGCAGCCAGCACCTCCTGGATCGTGCCCCGAGCCTCTTCCGTCCCAACGGTAGTTTTGTCCTTATTCCTGGCTCCTTCTGTCCCTGGCGATGTCTTGGCATATGTGTCCAGTGTGGGCTGCTTGCTCTTCGGTCGTACTACTTTATTCGATATGGTGCTGTGCCAACTATGTTGGGCCAACTCGGCTACCGCTCGCGTGTGGGACTGCGTGGTGTCGGCCTATTCCTGAAGTTTGGGGCCCACTTCTTACTTATCGGGGGTGCGCGCCCACTGCCTGCTGCGCTCCCGGGATGGCCCGTGTACTCCCTCGTGCCTGCACCCTCTCAGTCTTATTCCGCAGGCCTCCGCCGCGTTTCTCGGAATACGATCAATGGCCTGGGGGGGCCCCCTACGACCATGCCGGGGGTGTGTATCGGCTGCCCTTTGCTCTCCTAGAATGGGCTGTGTCCTCCCACGTGACAGGTCTCGCTCATTATTATCCGCAAGTCTCTGCTGTGATTCCTCCGGTAACCAGAGGTTGGGCAAGGCTGCCGGTTCTGCTCACTTCTGCACCGGGGCCTGACAGGGCCTCCCGGCAATTTGGCTCACAATGGCGATCTCAGCGCCTGCTCCAGACCCTGTACCGGCACAAGCTACTCCCCGTGTGCCTACTGGGGTACTGCATATGTCTCAGAGTGAGCCGTTTTGTTCAGCCCCATTATGTGGGTAACAGGGTCCTCCAGTGTCTGGGCCCTGTCCAGACGGCTCATTGGTCCATCTTCTTCACCCAGCTACCGGCGTGGGGGCTCTATCTCCGTGCAAGCCTCCCTTGCCTCAGTGTCATATGCTTTTGTTTCCTGGCCCAGGCGCTCAGATCACCCCTTTCTCTCCTCCATGTTGCCATCTGCAGCTGCTCTGCTGCCATGGATGTGCTGCATGGGGGGCTCGTGCCCACGCACTCCCCCCAGGGCTGGAGATGCGTCCGCTAGTCCACCCAACAAGGCCCCCAGCGTTCGGGGGGGCCTCCACCTCAAGCCGCCCTGTGCTCCACTCAGGTGTGCCAGACTGCTTCAATACCAGCTGGCGCGCTCCCTGGGACCCGCCGCATTCGATCCTCACTGCGGCTGTCCCGCGCCAGCTCCGACTACGTTCACCCGGCAACCCGGGTCTCCATGGGGGCTGGCTCTTCTCACTGCTCCTCGTCTCCCCCAGCTCCGGTTCCGCAGGGGTGCCCGTCCCGCAGGCTCCAGCTCTGCGGCACGAAGCGCTCAGTGCCAGCTATTTTGCTGCACTGTGTTCAACGGCTGTGACACCGCCGGGGGGGGGGAGTACGCTTCCACCCCTTGCTGTGTTCCACAGTGTCCGAGGCAGGGGTCCACCGCCGTTCCGTCCGTCGCTCTGGGTCACAGTGTCCCTCCTCAGCACAAAGGGCCGCCTCCAGCCAGGTCCAAGTGTGCACACAGGCCGGGCTCTCCGCCTCACTCACAATTCCGACGGGTGTAGGCGTGGCTTTACCAGCCTCCGTGGGCGGCCGCAGTCTTGCGGTCAGTTAATGGCCCTTTGTCTCCGGCCGCCATCTTGTCCATCTTCTGGTCTCGGACCCCCAGCTACTTCGGGCGGCCGTTACATCTCCGGCTTTCCTCTAATCAGCCCCCTCCAGCACCCGATGTGTGCACCGGGCATTCATGTAGTCCTGGGTGCGCTTCAAATTTGCTTTTTTTTAACGGAATCTCTTTTCCTCCAAGGATCGTTGGCGGATCAGTGGGAGCTCCTCCGGAGCACGTCCACTCACGTAGCCATATAGCCACGCCCCCTGCACCAGGGCAAAGTTATGTAAAACTACTCTGAATGTCACTGCTGGTCTTCACCCAGAGCCTGCATGATCCCATTTCACTCGTGAAAGACAGGCCCTAAAAGGCCCCAGGCTTCGCCCTTACTAACCTGTACTTTTGCTCCCCTTCTTTTTTGGCCAGACATTATCGGATGTGTTACAGTTTTCTGTGTGTATATGTGCCACCTATACTGATAGGTTTATCAGGGGTGCACCTAGGCTAACATTTCAGAGGGGGCTCCCATTCAAATGTTTGGAGAGGGGCTAACTTCAGAGACTGTGGAGGGGGAAAGCGTACTTGTGTGGGGACATCTAGCTTCTTTACACATTCTAAGGAGACTATTTTGGTGCAGCCTTCATGTTACAATCACTCCCCTGACATACAATCACCATTTCAATTGCCTAAAAATGTATGCACGAGAATGCATGAAATGCTTTACATTAGTAATTAACGGGCCTTTGTTAGCTGTGCAGGTAAAGGCACTGTTTATTGTCCGTCTCATGTCCTGCCCATGCCAGTCTCTGTAAGTCAGCCTTGTTAAGTGAACTGAACCCAGATTTTCGTTGGGGGTATGCAGGGTTTAGGGGCTAAAGTCCAATCTGTGCAGTGGTCGTTGCGCCACAGAGGGTTATTGATGTTGTATGTGCACGTCACATTTTCTGTGAAACGATGGTCATGTTATTAACCAGTGGACCCAAGAGGTTAGT
Source organism: Ambystoma mexicanum (assembly GCF_040938575.1). Classification (NCBI taxonomy): domain Eukaryota; kingdom Metazoa; phylum Chordata; class Amphibia; order Caudata; family Ambystomatidae; genus Ambystoma; species Ambystoma mexicanum. The sequence continues at coordinate 1,269,061,660 of NC_090932.1, forward strand.
GACTGGCCCCATCATCCCCCATGTACCACACAAAACATTGTGTAAATGTTGGCAATAAAAGGCTGTGTTTTATTTTATTGCACATTGCGTAATAATACACCAAACATCAGAATCATTGTAATAATACATAATGTATACTTTTGGGCACAAGGTCAGTGTCCTGCCCCTCTCCCTTCTTGTCCTACTTGACCCACAGGTTACTGGCCCCAATTTTTCAGCTTTGGGGTGCCCCCTCCGCAGCACTGTCTATATTCTTGCTCCCAGGACGCTGTTCGACCCTCGTCTCGTTGCCCCCCACTGTTGGGGAATGGTTGTGTGCTGTGCTGTATTGTTTGCCTTCGGGAGGCTTGAATGCCGTCAATAACAGCGCCCCTATCACCCCCCTCTGCACATGTGTAACAAAACATGAGTTAGCAAGCGTCGACTGCAGTGAAGAGCGGCTAATGGCCTATTCAAAAGCACAAAAGAAGCACATAAATAACAGTGCAGATAGAAAAGTACGCAGCATTTGAGGGCAGAAATCTGAATATCTGAAGAAAGTCTTTTAGAAAAAGCAACGCAGCCTTGTAACTTGAAACATTTTTGGAACGCTTCAAGTGCCAGGTGGCAACATAATCCGAGGAAGGCAGTTACTGTGACAAATTCAGCAAAAGCACAATGCAGCGTCCGTTCACACAAAGCAATGCACATAGCAAGGTAACAAGAACTGAAACAAGGGTGCTTTTCTGTTTTAACACAAATTAGCACCCTGGAAGGAAAGTCTGGCCAATACCTAATCCCCCACACTATTGTGAGTGGAGGTTTAGATTCTATTAAAGACAAGGAGGCGAGTATTATGCCAACAATCTTTACTACTGACATAAATAGCAGCAAGAAAATGTATTTTGTTTAACATTAACTTTTTTCATTAATAAAGAGAAAAACACAAGGTTCAAAAGAACACATTGGAAAACTCCCAATCCAAGATGGGGCTAGCCCACAGTCCAACATCCAATCAGGATGAACCCACACCTATAAATGTCCTTTCCTCTAAAGGCAACTCCTCTTCTGAAGCTGCAATGACGCTTGAACAGCAAACATAACACCACCAGGAACAAAGAAATAATCCAGCTAACATCCAGGCGTGGTTTCCAAAGACCCTCTGCCGAAGAAAGCTCCAAAGATAATCAACCCGAAGCTGAAAAAAGGAAACAGATGTTAAAAACAACCTGGGTGGGTGGGCAGGATAATACTCGCCTCCTTGTCTTTAATAGAATCTAAACCCCCACTCACAATAGTGCGGGGGATTAGGTATTCTATGGCATCACAAGGAGGCTCATATTATGCAAGTTTAAAGCCCTTGCATCACATTAAATATCCGTTTATGATAAAAAGTTTTAAAAGTAGATTCTCTGGACCAGTCAGCTGCTTTGAGAATGTGCTCCAACCCTCCCCCAAGGAGAGCGGCCTTAGAGGCCATGGCGCCTCTAACTGAATGAGCTCCGAAAAAGGAGATGTCAATACCAGATTCCTGCATTATCCACCTAACCCACCTAGCTAGGGTAGCAGAGGACACTGCCTTATAAGGCCTACGATATGAAATAAGCAGCTGAGAGGTACCAGGGGAACGCAAATCCACAGTTCTATCTTCAAAACATTTCAAACAATGAACTACACATAACTTAACATTTTCAGGAAATGCTGGATATGAAACCGAAGAAATCATACATTTAGTTCTCCTAGTAATAAAAAAGGTTACTTCCTGTGGCGAGAAAATATTATTGTCCACATCCAGAGCTCTAATATCCGACACCCTCTTAATAGAGACCAGGCACAAGAGCATTGTTAACTTTGAAAAAAGCTGTTGTAGAGATAAATCCTGATTATGAGGCCATGATGCAAACAAATCCAGAACCCTACTAACATCCCACAAAACTGAATACTTAGGTTTAGGGGGGACCTTAACCCTAATGGACTTAAGAGCCTTCCTGACCAGGAAATGCTTACCCACTGGTTCTCCCTTAACAATAACATGGCCAGCCGAAATCGCTGACCTAAACCCATTAATTGTCCGATAGGCCTTGCCCTCCTTAAACAATTCTACCAGAAAGTTTACTATGTCTACTGGAGGAGCAAAAACGGGATTGAGGCGTCTAACCAAACACCAGCTAACCCAGCGGCCCCTTGCTGATGAATAGCCTGCCTTGGTGGAGGCTGCCCAGGAATTCCTGATGACCCCAATAGAGTCATGCGAAAGACCTCTGAAGCACCAGGACGTGCTGAAATCTTCCAAACCATAAGGGAAAGATGTCCCTGAAGGACCAGGTTGTGAGGGTGACCATACAGGTCCACCAGGAGGAGGGGATGAGACTGCAAGAGGCGAGGGAAGTCCACTGCCAGTCCTAGGAGAGCGGGAAACCAAACCTGAGAAGGCCAGAACGGGGTCACCATTACCAAGGAAGCTCGTTGTCTGCGTATTTGCACCAGAGCCCTGGCTATCAGGGCGAATGGAGGGAAAGCATAGGGAAGATGGATTGACCAATCTTGAAGAAACGCATCGGTGGCCAGGGCCCGAGGATCTGCTCTCCAACTGTAAAAACTGTGAACCTGACAGTTAAGTCGGGAGGCAAAGAGGTCCATGTGAATGGGACCCCAAAGAGATTGAATCAATGCAAAAACGTTCCTGTCCAGCATCCAGTCGCTGCTGTCCTGAAGATAACAGGAATTCCAATCTGCTACAGCATTGTTCGACCCCGGAAGGTACTCTGCCTGAAGCAGAATGTTTCTGTCTAGGCAATAGTGCCAGAACTCCCTTGCCAGATCCGCTAGAGCCTTCGAGCGGGTCCCCCCCAGATGGTTGATATAGCGAACCGCTGACACATTGTCCATCCGAAGGAGGACACAGCAATTCCCCTGATCCTTGAGCAGGCTCTTGACAGGAAAGGAACCTGCGAGCAATTCTAGGCAATTTATGTGAAGTAGAGTCTCCTATTTGGACCATTTCCCCCCTGTGGAAATGTGGCCTACTCTGGGCCCCCAGCCGGATCTGCTGGCGTCTGACTCGAGAATTACATCCGGAGAAGGCCCAAAAATCGCCCTGCCATTCCAGGCACTCATATGCTTGAGCCACCAAATTAGTTCCAATCTGGCCTCTGGATCCAGTTTCACCCTCTGAGCATAAGACAGGCTCTTGCGCAGGTGTCTTCCCTTGAGACGTTGAAGCGCCCTGTAATGCAGGGGGGCTGGGAAAATCACTTGAATAGATGCTGACAACATCCCTACTACCCTTGCTAACTGACAAAGGGAAACCACCCCCAGCCTGAGTATGAGGCGGATTTCTTTCAGAATCTTCAAAAGCCTGGAGCCCGGGAGAAGAAGGATGCATTCTTTGGAATCGATATCGAAGCACAGAAATTGGATACATTGAGTAGGACAAAATATGGACTTCCTTGCATTTAGAACAAACCCTAGATCCTGCAACAGGGAGATTGTGAGATCCAACTGGTCCTGTAGGACTCGGAGATCTTGAGCTAAGAGGAGAATATCGTCCAGATAAATTATGCTCCTGACCCCCTTTGACCTGAAGAAAGCCATCACCGGTTTCATTAGTTTGGTGAAACACCACAGGGCTGATGATAGGCCGAACGGGAGAGAGGCGAATTGCCAAAGGCGACCCCCCCAATGAAACTGAAGGAACTCCTGGTGAGGGGGAAACACAGGGACTACCAGATACGCATCCTTGAGATCCAATTTGACCATCCAATCCCCAGGGAGCAGAGTATCTCTCAGAAGATGAATACCCTCCATTTTGAAGTAATGGTAAACCACAAAGGCGTTGAGGGCTTTGAGATTTATCACCGGACGGAAACCCTCCTCGGGCTTTGGGACCAGAAAAATCGTACTGAGGAACTGGGAAGCTCTGAACGTGGCCGGGACCACCGCACCCTTGAAAATCAGGTCTTGGATCTCCGTATCCACCAGCTTTTGCTTTTCTTGATTGAACACCAGAGGTGGAGGGGGAAAGAGCTGACACAGAGGGGAGTAAAACTCTATCTGAAACCCCCGCACTGTCTGTAAGACCCAAGGATCTGCTGTGAGATTTTTCCAATGCCGAAGAAATCGCACCAACCTGCCCCCCAAACCTCCGTGGGAAGAAACCCTTACGAGACGATTCAATACCTGGAGCGGATCTCGCTCTACCGGAGCCTCTGCCACTCCGACCTCTCCATTGATTTCCTCTTTGGGAATAGGTCTGTGCTCCCCTAGCAGAGGAGGAATGATGGGCCCCCTAGAGGCATATTGATGAGGTCTGGCAGAGCCCCTGAAGGTGGAACTGCCAGAGGAGCGGGCTCTTCCTCTTCCGGCACTGTCAAAAATTCGGGGTGCGAAAACCTTTCTAATATTCGTCTGGGCCTTGTCCAAGGCCGTGAAAGTATGGACGTATGCTGACAGGTCTTTTATAAACTTGTCTCCAAAGAGGTTCCCTTGAGCTTTGGGACCAGCCTCCCCCTCCGCCATATCCTGAAGTTTGGGATCAATGCGCCTTAATAGTGCCTTGCGCCTCTCCTTAGAAATACATGAGTTAGCATTGCCGAGCAGGCAAATTGAACGCTGAACCCAGCCTCTGAGTGCTTCAATATCAATTTGCGACTCATGAACAGCCGCTTCTTCTGCCAATTCGAAAATTTGGGTCAAGGGCCCCAATACATCCAGATGTTTATCCTGACAGGTCTTAAGAGCCCCATCCCCCCCCTTTTTAGGATCCTTACCGCTTTGGGACAGAAAGGCCACCATGGACTGATCAATACTGGGGGTTATCGCCACCTTATCCGGGATGACGGGACGGGGGCATTCTGAGCGCAGCTTACTCCTATCCTCATTGGGGAGAGCCCTCCTAACCCAATGATGAAGGAAAGAGGATAGTGCCTCTTATGGGCGCCACTCCGCAGAGCGTGGATGTTGTATTAGGGAGGGGTCAAAAAACGGAACACCACTGCTATCTAACAACTGTTCCCCAACAGGTTGGGACACCTCTGGCGCGGCTACTTTTCTTTTCCTCCTCTTAGGAGGGGAATCAGAATCCTCCGAGGACTCAGGGGATGATAACGGGGAAGAAACCACTCTAATAGGGGCAGAAGTCTGGGACACCCCTTCACCAAATTTACGTTTGAGGGGCCTAACTGGGGAACCCGGGGAAGATGAACTTAAAATCGGGCTTAATTGCCCTTGCAAATGCTTGGTTTTTGAAGTGCACTTCCTGGGGGCTATCGAAGGTCCCTGAACAGGACCCGGATGAAAATCCGAAATTTTATTTATTAGCCTGTCAAAGGCTGAGGCAAGGGTAGAATTTAAATTCCCCAGAGCCAAATCCATAGAATCTCTTATCGCTCTTGAGACTGAAGGAGGAGGAGCTACTGAAGGGTCCCCAAACCCCCTCATAAGCTCTTCTTCACTGGGCTTGTCTGTTTTCTTCGAAGCAACCCTGACCTGGGTACTCGCATCCACATAAGGAACCCCATCAGACCCCTTATTAGACTGCATTATGACAAAGAAATATATAGGAAAAAACACACAGCCAAACCCCGAAGTGCACTGTGACTAAAAGGAAGGACCTAGCAGGTCTGACAAACCTCCACCTAAATTATGTGGAAAGTTATGATGTGTAAATACATATACCAACAACCAACCAGCGTTGGAACCACCTGTAAAACAGGCACAATGCAAAAGGAAGGCAAAGCCCTCACAAACTCGCGTGTGCAACGGGGTACTGTTTGAGGTAAACGAAGTCAAGCGACGCCGAGCAGGCGAATGCTTCAATAATAGCTTCTGTCACAAGAAGCGTGACCACGCCACTCCTTTTAGAAAGCTCAGAAGCGAGCGGAGGGGAAGCACATAAAATAAATACAAGTGCGACGAGCAGGTACGAACAATACCCTGCGGGGAGGAAGTGCGAGCAGTGCTTGGCGGCACACCCCTCGCCGAGTAGGCGAGGATGGATATTAATGTCGGGGAAAGGAGGGGCGGGAGGCGGGCAGGCCGTAGAAAGGGGACGACTCAAGGCGTGACAGAGGCGGCGAAGAACGCCTCACGCCGAGCGGCTCCCAAACAATAACAAAAGACGTTCGAATGAGCGAACGCTAAAGGTAAAAGGCACTTAAAAATAGAAACAAGAAACACTGTAACACTAAACTCTTCACATTAAAGAAAGGCCGAGTGCGTAGCAAGGTCTTATCTTGTTGCGTCTGCAGCAAAGAAAGAGGAGTTGCCGTTAGAGGAAAGGACATTTATGGGTGTGGGTTCATCCTGATTGGATGTTGGACTGTGGGCTAGCCCCCTCTTGGATTGGGAGTTTTCCAATGTGTTCTTTTGAACTTTGTGTTTTTCTCTTTATTAATGAAAAAAGTTGTTGTTAAACAAAAAAAATGTCTTGCTGTTATTTATGTCAGTAGTAAAGATTGTTGGCATAATATGAGCCTCCTTGTCATGCCATAGAATCAGGAATCTCGGAGCGTGGGCGTACTCTCTGGGGTAAGGCAGCGTTTCGAGCAGCCTGAGCACTGCTGGCCTGCGCCCCCTTCAACTTCCCCGCTTCTGCCTCACCCCTTACCACTCGCTTAGATCACAAGCTGGTGATAAGTGTTTTAACAAAAAAAGAATCGTACCTTGTGGTCTGATGCCGCTTTTCTTTTCCCTAGTCTACTTTCCGTGTTGATGTTGAATAACAGGCTAGAGAGGTACTGGCCTGTGCCATGCAATGAGGAACTCCTAGAGCTGCAGGGCACGGGAGAATAAGCTGGGGGCAAATGGACAATACCATAGGACATAAAAAATAACACAGTGCCATAAGTAAGCACCAGCAATGCACAGCACTCCCTGCAGCACCCCCCAGCCATCATACATGGTCACATGTCAGTAGATCAATACTGCTCTCCCTATAGGAAGAACATCCTGTCCCTACCTATGTGATGCCTTCTATCCCTAGGCTGCGAGTGGTGTATCGCCTATCTAACAGGGGATAGAGAAGAGGCTGACCCTATCTTAATCTTTTTTCATTCCATGCGATCAAAGCATACCAAATAAGATGCTAAAAAGAAACACACCTCTAAGGGCTAATGGAGGCTAATAAAAAGAGACGTAGTGTGCATTATATTCGTCTCTGTTCAAATGGTGGTGCACTGTCCTCACATCAGGATTTCCTTCCGTCTTTTAATTACCATTGTTGGGAGGCAGCCACAACCATTATGAGCCCATACAGTGTAATCGGCGATGTAAAAATGCTCTCGCTAGAGAGCACAACATAAGTCTTCCTTAAGCTAATATAATTTTCCGGAGCTCTTTTGTCATTAAGGCTCACCTCGAGATACCGAACAGCGGAAATCAATTTCTTTTTTTTCCGTCTCGCTCTCTATAGCAGTGTTTTCACACACGCCACTAAGCACAGATGCCTGGCAGACCATACAATGAGAGAGAGAAAGCAGTTTGCCACTGGAATCTTCACGGCATCACTTTCCGTGGTAAACCCGAGCAGCATTTTTCGCTATCTAAGTGGTCATACACCATATTATCATTAGCTTCATGTGATCCCATTTTTATAGCCCTGTACCAGACTGTGGTTTTGGCTATACTCCACCTCTACATGTCCTCCCACCATGTCACAGAAATTGGACCCTCCACCCTCTTCCATGATATGGCTATCCTGCGTTTCACCAATATACAGGCCAGCTCAAGCAATTTTGTCACATGTTTGACCTTCTTTGGGTCGGGGTATATGCCCAGTAAGCAGGCTTCACAGGCCCATTGTATGCAGCTATGCTGACCCCTTCTAAACTCAGCCGGACAAGTTTCCAAAAATCTTGTGTCACTGAACACAACCAGAACATAAGACTCGCTGGTCAATACCACATCGGGGGGAGGCCAAAGACACCTGCATGTTCAATATTGCAACTCTTTCATCATGTATGAACTTGTAACTGTGTTAATCTATGTCTTGTATTTCTTGAGACCCACCTCACATATAGTAAAGCTCTATCCCAGTCAGCGTCCTCCATACATCAGCCCAATTCCAAATCCCACGTCTGTTCCCTATTGTGTGCACCAACGCTCATACCATTCAATATCTTCTCCTATATTCTTGACACCTTTCGCAGCTTCTAACATGTATAGCAATGCAAGCGTTTCCTCACACTTCGGTTCTTCCGGTAATTCTGCCCACTTTTTCCCGGCAAGCTTCAGCAATCTAATATATAACAGGAACTGTCCCTTGTGCAAGCCATATTCCTGCGCTACCTCTGGAAACCCCATTAGCATCCCTTCCTGAAAGAAATCTCCCCATGCAGCCAAACACAGATTCTCCCATGCCCTCACACATTTAAGCTCTCCCCTGTCTTTTCAGATGTCAATCGTCAGTGGGATATGTGGGAAATATGTGTCTCAGACTTTAAGCATTTTTAGTGTCCTGTCTCAAGTGACTGCTCAGCAGCAGAAGAGAGGGTTTGCACAGCAATAGAGCTTCTTTCAGCATAATAATCCTAATAGCCGCCTGCATCAAATCCGTATCCAGAGTAGCCTCGTCAGACAGCCACCCAGCCAAGTATTGAACTTGGGCAGCCAGGTCGTACAGTTCAAACCAGGGGAGCTGCACCCCTCACCCTCATATCGCATGCATAAAGTCATCATCACAATCTTATGCCTTCCAGAACCCCAGAGAAACATTTTAATCACTGAAACACATGATTTAAAAAAAGCATCTAGGAATAGCAAATGGTACATTGACAAAATAATACAGGAGGCGAGGTAGGATAATCATCTTAGACAATGACACCTGTCCCATCACAGGCAATGGGAGTTCCTTCTAAAATCCCATAGACCGCACCACCCCTCAACTGCATGGGCCGTATTGCGATTGTGTGAATCCCCAATGTCATGGCAGACATGAATCCTCAGATATTTGATTGAGACAGCAGCCCATTGAATGCCCAGAAAAGGTAATTCCTCCTCCTGTCTTGTGGCCAGAGCCACCAGCGGAAAGATGCTCGATTTGTCACGGCTGACTGCAATGCCCCGAGAATTTAGCAAAATGATCAAACACCTCCATAATAAGCGGCAATTTGTACTCTGGTTCCTGTACATATATCAAAATATCATCTGCATATAAGGAGATCAAATGTGTCATCCCATCGACCAATACTCCTGCCTTGTCAAATTATTTTCTCAATTACACAGAAAATGGCTCCAATGTTTAAATGTGGTAATAGTGGACATCCCTGTCTTTTTCCTTCTCTGTAATCCCCAGTTTTTCCAATATATATCGACCAGTTTTATCCCTAGCTGTAGGGTCTGTATATATCAATTGTACCCCTCCTTAGAAAACTCTCCCCGATCCAAAATTTGCATAGCGCAGCATACATTCAGTCCCAGTATGTATAATCAAAGGCTTTCACAGCATCCAATGAAGCCAAAGCATAATATGCAGCGTGAGATTGAGTTATATCTATGACATAATGGAGATGCCTCAGGTTACCAGGTACAAAACCTGTCTGGTTGCAGTGCATAATAGAGCTAATAACTGGTCGGACTCTCCTGGCGAGGAGGGCAGGTAAAATCTTCACGTCCTGGTTCAGAATTGATAATGGTTTATGCAATGTACAAAGCCAGGATCGGACTGGCCTATAGGGCAATAGGACAATGCCAAACCAAAAACTCAAAATGCTAGTGTGGGTCTTTTTTTTTGGTCAAAGTGGGCCAATTCTTTGGCCAATGAGGGCCTGTTTGATGAGTTACTTCACTATGCAGCTAGTAGTTTTGAACATTGTTGCTGAATACATTTTCCTTAAATTGCACAATTTGCATTACATTTTATCAAAAAACTCCCTCTTTGATACTATTCAAACAGTCTGTCACAAAAGGAATGAATTGCCATTTGCAACTGTGGCCCACTTTTTCATTGGTGCCCGAGACAATTTTATGCCCCAGCCCGACCCTGCACAGAGCTGCTGAGATTTCCCAGCCTTAAAGATCAGGACAATCACTGACTCCTGCATGTTTGCGGGCAGACATCCCTCATCGTACGCCGGCTCAAATACTTTCAGCAATTTAGCCTCCAGCAAATCTGCGTATGTTTTATACCATTCGGCCGGCAAACCATCCCCTCTTGGCGTTTTACCAGCTTTCAGAGATGTGATCACCACCCGCAAGTCCACCTCCGTCAGAGGGTCTCCCAACATTTCTGCCTCTTCTTGCGACAATTTAGGCAGCAAAATCTGAGATAGCGTATAGCCAATCTCCTCCGGTTCAGGTTTCTCAATACATTTGTATAACCTATTATAATTTCTACTGATGGTCTCATTGATCTCCAGTTGAGATCTCCAGCATTCTACACACTACTCAGCGATGTCAGTAATCACATGACGTTGATTTCCTCTATGGCAGAGCTATGCCATACATTTACCAGTTATATCTCCCTCTTCATTCAGCCTTACAGTGTATACACCAACATCAAATTTCCTAAGGCTTTCCCAGGCTCCTACACAACGTTTCCTAAGAGAGACCAATTCTTCTTCCTTTGAACCATCAAGGTCCGCTTAGCTTTCCAATCTCTGAATGTGCATCTGAACATCCTCTTTCCTCTATCTCCTTTGTCAGGAACCTCCTAATCCCTTCAGCTTTGGCTATAACTTGCCCACTCACTATCACCTTAAGTGCTTCCCAGAGAATCCCCCATTATCAACACTCCCTTCGTTAACCTCGAAGTGTTCTATAATTTTGTCCTCCAAGTAGTTAATGAACTGATCATCCAACAAGGACTCTGCTCTCATGCACCATGGTGGTATAGGAGGAACTCGCACCTGCAGAATCCATGATGCTATCATCGGTGAGTGGTCAGAAACTGACCTGCCCAAGTACTCTATTGTAGAGGAGCAGTTACATGACTCTGCAAGAAGTCCCACCCCCTACCTCCTATGTATTGGAAGCCTGAAATTGTGCTGTGTTTGACACCAGCAGTTGTGCCAATACCACACCGTATATTCGAGAGAAGAAACCCATTGAGACAACCCTATCAAATGTATGCCCGAAGAGACGACAATCTGAGGGAGGAACTCCCTGAGGGAATATGAAAAGAGCAAAGAAAGAAGCTAGTGACGTCACAAGAGACATGTGCGACGTCTCGAGATACTTGCAGAAGAGGATGTATGGAATCTATAGAAACTAATGATGTAGTAAGGAGTCAAGTGAGCTTTTAAATGCAAAAAAGATTATATGTGCACAAAGTGATGCAGAGAATTAACCGTTCAATAATTGTACAGACGCTGAAACACAAAGTAGACTAAGTCATCATAGAAGCTGGTTATATGTAGTGAATGGAATGCAGGTGAAGCCGCCTTTGTATTGAAGCTGGACATCAGTCTCATGAATTTTAGCAAGTCCAGGACCCATGAAGAGGAAAGGCGAGAATTGTGTTGCAGCCATAATAAGCTGAAATCATGGAGCTGCATGGTAAAGCTGTCTGGCCTGGTATCAAAACTGAAGCAGCCAAGGTCAGCTATCTATTCTTGAAAGGAGTGAACGCGCAAAGGATGAATCATCTTGTGTTAAGCTGCAAAGAAAGAACACAGAGGGTGCCAAGTTTTATTAATTTAAGACATTTAAAAACCTTCAAAATGGACCAAATCGTGGTCTCCTGTCACGTGTGGCAAGGATGAAAATGAGTCGAACTTGGAGTCCTAGAAGAACAATAGTGAGTGGCTGCACTCCCATGTATTCCCAGAGACAAGGATACTGTTACAAGGCCAAGTTCAAAGACAATCTTCATGACAGAATGCTTGGGTGATGAGAGATGTTGGGCTAATTGTGTGGGGAGATAGAGTCAGGCCCACCTCCCTGCACCTGGGTCTGGGCTTCCGTGCTGCTAAGTGATCCCAATGTTCCAGACATGGTACAAGCGTGACAACCAATTGTAGAGGTCCGTATAATGAAGGATCTCATTGTTTGAAGACCAATTGAAAACCGTGTACTTAATGATTTTAAGGATGACATATTTTAGAGGTAGGCATACATTGTCCACCTGACAGTGGGCAGCCAATGACAATCCTAGTTCCTATGTAATGTAAACTTAGATGTTCTTCTTAAGCCTATCACAATCCCTATAAGGTTTGTCATTATTTACCACGTAGTATGACGTCACCTCTGATGTATATTTGGTATATAAATGTGTTTTTGGAAATGATCGCTGAGAGAAAATTGAGCGAATGTCCGTTGATGTTCGTTGTAACTCCCAGATAATTGTTAATAAAACAGTATCGTTGTCATCTTCCTGATTTGGTTCGGTTATTTGGACTCAGAATTACTCTGTGAACTCATCCATTGCAAGCACGCTCCTAAAGGGCCCTATGCTCACTTTATCAACAAACTCACACACACATGCTCTGTGCCACAGAACATATCATATTGTATTATATTCGTCATTTATATAGCACCTGTTCCCCATTTGTGTGGCCTGAATGTGCTTTGTGGTTGGAACTCCCTCTCGAACCAAAGTCTGTGTGTGGGAGATGCTAAGAGGTCATTTTTAAGATGTGTGTGTGTGCATTTTGTCGGGTTAGGACTTAAGTAGGCTGGCTAGGCTCCTGTATAATCAGTATGGGTGTGGATATTATGATGGGCAGAATAATAGGAGTATCCCCTAGTATGTGCATAATTCACACGCCATACATCTACTAAGGATAAATCCTGCAATATAGCCATGAGAACTCTGGCCAGTGCAGATGGAGCTAAACATTTATCATTTGACCTACCCATCCCGGGGTCTAATGTGAAATTGAAATTCCCCCAGATCCAAAACATGTTCTGCATTTGTGTCAGTTGACATAAAGCAACTGTAAGAAGCTATAGGCAGAGTGATTGGGGGTGTATGTTTTCATAATATACACCTTCCAGTGTACCAGGTACCCGTGAACCGCCACCATCCTGCCTACCCCATCAGATTGAACCTCAAGCAATTTAAAAGGGACATAACCAGTGACCCATATAAGAACCCCCCTAGCATATGCAGAATAATTAGAGCAGAATCCCACTCCAGCCCATTTCTCTTTGATGATATGCTGTTTGTCATCTGTTACATGCGTCTCTTGTAATAAGCCTATCTCCACCTACTTTATTTCATTATAGATAACTGGTTAACCCATGGAAATTCCAAGGCAACACCTTAAGGATGTTCACCATTCAAACATAAACTTGGTTATCCCATTCCCCATTGAATTTTATTTCACCATCCCCTCCGTAGTCTGCATTCACAATTCTTGTGAGCGCACACTCGGAATGCCCCTGGTATTAGCAATGTGACATCTTCCCCAGTGACCCCCCTAACAAACTGTCGAAGCATACCCAACTCCAGTATGCTGACCTCATCCCATGTAGACAAGCAAAAACAACTGTATAACAATAACTAAAAACTGAACAAACACTCAACAGTGTAGCACAATTCCAGCCAACCTGCCTTCTCTGTTAATTCCTGAACAAAAACCCAAGCAGGCATCCAAGTAACCAAACCTCGGGTATTTTTCAAAAATGAAAACATTTTCAGGGGTTGTCAGCAAACATCATGCTTGTGTACCAAGCAAATATGTAGCCATTAAAGGTTCAGGATAATACTCCCAGGGGATTCTTGCCATATTCAAATGTTAAGTCATCTCATCTACAGAACTTCGCCTTTGTACGCCTGGTTTACCATGATACCCATTTTCCAGTTTAGCCGTATTGCGTCTCCACCCTCATCAGCCTTCAGTATTGGCCAATGATTCGGTCAAACCGTTGTTGCGCAACCACTTGTACACTGCATCTGGGTCGCCAAAGAAAAAACCTTTCTGTTGTGCAGCACCTTCATTTTAGCGGGATATATCAACATGTACTTCAAGCCCTGCTGCCTCAGCCTTTCTTTAGTGGAAACAAACATTTTGCATCTCTTCTCACCTGCTCTGTGTAATCAGGGTAAACCAGCAGTGTATAGGATCCCCTCTTCATTCTACCACTTTCTCTTGAAAACCTAAGGATTCATTCTTGATCCTTAAAGTTCAGGACTTGCACAATAATAGGACTTGGGGGCGCACCCGATAGTGGACTCCTCGCAGAGATCTGTGAGACCTCTTTTCAATCCTGAATTCCTGTGATAGGTTCCCTGGACTATCTCCTGAAGCAACAAGTTTTCAATAACATTTGTCGGGTCTTATCCCTCCTTGCCTTCAGGCAACCCTAGAATTCTCACATTGTGTGCCTCGATCTTCCTTCAACGTCTTCCATTTTAAATTCTAGTATCTTGTTCTTCGTCTTGAGCTCCTCCACCAAAGTCTTCTGTGTCTCTGTAGCGTCTACGTTCTCTGAAAGGCTGGTTTCAGCATTGGTGACCCTATCAGCTAGTAAGCGAATATCATGTCACAATAGGCTTACTTCAATCTTAACCTCCTAATTTTTTTATTCGACAGAGGTTTGCAGTGCTGTAATAGCTTCAAGTATCCTAGCAGCATCTCCAGCACGTTCCTGCCTATCCGGCTCCACAGCTTCAATTTTACCCGGCTGTGCAGAGGGAGCACCTTGCATAACCAGTTTGTTTGGAAAGGTCTCCATCTTAGTCTGCTTTGCCCCATCTTTAAAATTATGATTCAGAATAGGTGGCGATCCCCTGCAGCCTGATGCAGATATCAGTAGTATCTGTCCGGTCTCCGTACACACCAAGGAACCCCCCAGCCCAGTCACCTCTGTGTTATTGGCAGGGGTCTGATCAAACCACACACACCAGGATCAACAAGGAGGAGGGCCTTGGCTTATCAAGGGCCTGTTGTTTCCGAGGGCCAGTCCACGTATTCAGCTGGTGAGCCGCCTGAGTTCACTGTCCCTCTCGTGTCGCATTCACCAACCAGCAGCGATCCGGTTTTGGGTATGGAAGCAGCCGCCTCCCAACAGGTACAGCCCATCATCAAGTCTGCAGGCCACAGACAGCTGACCAGCACCAGAACAGCACTGCGAATCTCCACCTCAAACCCAGCCAAAGAATCACTTTGCTGAAGTCAGAGAGACGGTTGGGGCCTCCGATCCTCACTGCAGCTCATCTGTGCTCTCATCTCCAGTTCACAGCCCTCTGTGCTCCCGTCTGCCATCTTAGGTAGACCCATCTTGTAACACACCGTCCTCAGAATCGGCATTCCCACAGGCATCAGAGTCATGCAGTGGTCCTCAGGTTATACAAGCATGGGAGTACAGGTGCCTCATGTATGCCATCCAAAGGAATCCTGTAGCACTCGGTACTCAGCCATATATAGGATCTCGCCAAGGAGCTTCCAACATCTGCGTCTTCATGCCATGACAGTTAGCCATGCCCCTCTGATCAAGTATCTAATGTTACCAATTCTGGGGCTCAGGATTGGTCTTGCCTAGTATCTGCTGTAAAGGAGGCATGGTCTCACAGGTAGACACTGACATAAGAGTTGTATGTTTCAAAACCTTTATTGTTGGATTGAAGGGGGTTGGAAAAATTCTTATCTCGTCCTATCTGGGAGTAATCTCGACCATCGAATAATAAAGAAACAGTCCTAGTCAGCCTTAGTCAAACAAAAAAGCCTATACTAATAAAAACCTAATGCCTGCCCTCCCTCTAATACAAACTAATGAGACATAGGGATATGTATCTAAAAAAGGAAAAATCAGTGGTGAAACGAAATGTCAGAATGGCAATATAAATGAGTATTAATTCTCATCCCCACGTTTTATAGCATGGGGTTAAATGGAATATTTGATGGATGAATGCACTTTGGCTTGCAAACACAGTCAGGCAGCTGGCTCTGCCCTCCAGAGCCTTCTTGGCCATTCAAGTCTGAGTCACAAGTTCACAGGGTTCCCATCACCTAAGTCCAGGTCACCCTTCAAGCTTATACACAGTTTCAACAAAAAGTTTGTAAGTATAGTATTTGGTCACAGTTCACTATATGTTCTCCTCAATCGGGCTCAAACCTTTTCTCCTTGGTGGGGTTCCCTTCTCCAAGCTTTCTGCACATTTCCAGACTATAGGTTCCCCTCAATCAGGCTCAAACCTTTTCTCCTTAGTGGGTTTCCCTTCCCCAAGCTTTCTTCACATTCCAGACTATAGGTTCCCCTCAATCAGGCTCAAACCTTTTCTCCTTAGTGGAGTTCCCTTCCCCAAGCTTTCATTACATTCCACATGTATTTGGTATTCACAGTTCTTAAAAATTGATTCACTTTCTCTCGCAGCTTATCGGCGCTCGCATAACCTTTATTCCTCGGATAATGTCGCAAGCATTTCAATTAAACACAGACTGGGCTTTCTTTGCTTCTCTCAACTCACTGATCGTGTTAAGATGCTTTCTGTCTTTCGCGCCCTTGATATAGGAGTCTAGGTTGTTACCACTGCCACTTCTGCTCCTCCCCAACTCTGCCGTTCACCCGGCAAGGTGCTTGGTAACATTGTAGCACCGGGGGGGTCTCTGGCTTCCTGCCCCTTCGGTTTAACCCCTCAGTTTGCTGCTCTCCTTCGCCTTGTTCGCCATAGCCCTTTTAACAAAATAGGTTTCGATATTTTAATGTTGCAAGAAGAATGGCTTTGGGATAAACCCTTACTTGACAGGATTACTATCCATTTCATACCAGCCGAAAAAGGCCCTACGTGGCGCCCTTATGCTTATGGTGGCCTCATGGTTGCGACAGAAAATGATGCCACTATACAATCTACAAAATGGTTAACCACTATTCTGAGTTTACATGCATTGAAAATCGATCGGGACAAAAATAAGTACTCTCTTATGGAGTCCTCCTTAATACTTAACATTTACTAGCATTTGGTCTGTGCCCGAGAGCCGCAACAACATGGCGGCTCCTCTGTGAGCTCTGCTCACCGGCCAAATATTCGGAGGCAATCCTGTTGATCCTGAAGTTTGTTTCCCCCCAGAGTGCAACCCATCGATTGTGGACGGACCCGTGAAATGCCCTACAACTTGCAGCTTTAGGAATGCTGCCATTAGCAGCTGAGCCGGGTTGGGCTCGGGCCTCTGAAGGTGTTAGGCGGCCGCGACGGCGAGCGCCACTGCAGTGGGCGGTTACCAGGAGGGCCGAGTCGATCCCCCCATCTGGCTGCTCAGGGAACTCTGCAGCAGTGGGTAGGTGTGTGATGCGGAGGGCACAGAGCTCCGATACTCAAATCGGACCAGTGGTCGTAACCCCAGGGAAAATGTGGGTTGTCCCAAGCGGCCGATTCTATAGGGGGCTGGATCTCTCCTGAGACCTAACAGGCTCCAGCAAGGCCTAGTAGGAGTTGTGGACTGGCGACCCTGGCCTGAAGCAGCGCCGGCCTCGTAGTGCAGTTGGAGGCAGGCCTGATTGACATACATCTGTTCACTGTTCAAGCTTTGACCTTTGTGCCTGGAAACCAGTAAGACATAGTGCTGGGTGCCCTGTGGGTTTGAAAGAGTGTGGGATCTCCCTGAATTTGCCTGAGGAGGGTGGAGCACAATCCAACTGACTTTTATTCATATAAGCAATAAGGGGGCCCACCATTGCATTGGTTGCTCTGTGCACCAGTTGGCTATATCAGCACCAGTACTAACATGGGTAAAAGCGACAAGAGCCAGCGTAAATTTTCTTTTGATGGGGATGCGATTGTAAAGCAACCTAAAATCCTAGTCACAGCCTCCCCTCCGTCCGAGGGTGTTGGTGAGGAAGGGGCACAATCTATGGACTATTCAGCAGAGGTCAAGGAGCTCCTATTGCACTTCAAGTAAGGCAGAGGCAAATTAGACATGAAGCAACACACTCTTACAAGTAAAGTGGATTTGCTCCAGGATAAACATGGTGCCAGTCTTGACGAGGCAGAGAACTGGATTTCAGAACTGGAAAACTCATTGACAACTATCTCTTCCAAGCTTAGTGCAATGGAGGAATCCCTGAAGATCATATCCGCAAATCATGAAGATCTGGAAGGGCGTGCACGGGCAATAACATGCGCCTGGTCGGGCTAAGAGAAGCGCAGGTGGCAATGTGGATGGAAGAATTTGCAGAGAAGCTCTGTAAAATGGTGTTTGATGATCAAAAGGGGCTCTTCCCTATGTTTCTGGTGCACACAGCATTCCTGTGTTTAGACCCACACCAGCCACAGCGACCCATTATTGCACAAGTCCTCAGCTATCGGGACAGAGATGCAATTTCGAGAATGTCAGATTGAAAGGTGACCTGACTTACGATGCAGATCAACTTCTGAGCTTTCCAGATTTCTCATTGGCGGTGCAGACATCTAGTAGTACATTTGCTGGAGTGAAACGTTTGCTCTATGCTGTTCCCTATTAAGCTACTGATCCTACAGGCCAGAAAAGTCCACGTCTTCACATCGCCAGAGGCAGCCAACTAATTTGTGTAGAAAAATTCAAAAGATGCTACCCAGGGGGGGGGGCGTTTGGGGATATGGTCCAGAGATGGCGATGCTGGGAGTGGTAGCAATGTACATGACGGGCCTTGAATATTCGCACTGTATAAGATGATGATACTCTAAGCGGCGGCATGGTGCTGCTGGGCACGCCTTATCAGTCTGTTGTTTAAAGTGTAGTAAGGGCGTCCCTCGGGGGACAATGTTGACCTAAATAATCTGCATTGGAGAGATATTTGGATAAGGGCTGCGGTTGGGGGCACTGTGAGCACCTTGTGTGTTAACCATCTCAAGTTGTAGTTATGGGGACAGAGGGGGAGTGTGAGTCAGACCAATTGGGGTTTTCCGGTAGGGTAGGGAAGGGGGAAGTTGCACTGTTGTTATGAGTGAAACACATGAGGTTAGATCACTTGATGATATGGAAAATTGCCATTGGGAGGGTGTCGAGTTATGCACCCGTTGGGAATTATATTATGTACCAGGCAAGGTTGATAGGTATAAGGGAATGGCCCCTGAGGTGTGTGTGACCCTGGAATCTCCCTGATGTTAATTAAAATATCCACCTGGAGCGTCAGGGGGGACAATCATCTGGGTAAAACTAGAAAACTACTCTTGTATATGAAACGGCATAACATAAATGTAGCATTCCTGCAGGAAACACACCTTACACAATCATCTGAGGGTAGATGGGCCTCGCATTGGGGGTGTCACAGATATTATTCATTGTATTCCACATATGCCAGCTGAGTTGCAATGATCATTCATATCTCCCTCAGATTTCACCTTCACAAGGTTTTGAAGTACCAGGAGGGTAGGGCGCTGATGGTTAAAGGTTATATAGAGGGTATTTAGGTGACACTGCTCAACACTTATGCTCCAAACTCAGATGACCCTGATTATTTGGATTGGGTGCTTCACAATTTAATCTTGGCAGGAGTTTCTGTAGTACTCTGGGCTGGTCCACCAAAAAGGGACTGAGGAACGGTGTCCATAAATATGAGGCATCCGACATTTCAGAGGTGTTTTGGGAGTTTTATAACTTCCTATACACCCTGCAAGGGACTCAGCCAGAATCGCACGTCCAACAATATTCAGAGGAGATTGAGTTCTATTGGTTGACCCATGAGCAGCAGGAGACATTGAACCGGGACATATCTGTTGAAGAGATTTTAGGTGTCATTAGGAGATTGCCTGGATTAAAGTCCCTGGGACCCGATGGTATGACGATTAGATTGTATAAGGGTAAGCAACGATTCTGGCACTCCACATACTGCAAATGTATTTGGATTCAGAGGACCAAAGTATTTTTGCCCCAATACTTAAGGTGACGATGATAACACTACTGGAAAAAACTGGAAAACCAACGGATGCATGTTCGTCTTATCGGACAATTACTATCATAAATGTTGATAATAAAAACTATGCTAAATTGTTGGCGAACAGACCTCTTCCTCTCATGTAGGTCTTAATCCTTGCAGACCAATCTGGATTTATTCCACATGTGGCCTGCGCCCCTTCTTTTGGGCTCCTTGATATAATAGATCCAGCAGTGCCAGCAGTGTCAGTGCTTCTGGATGCTGAAAAGGCCTTTGATTCCGTTTAATGGCTTATCTATTTATGATTCTTGGGAAAGTTGGGTTGGGCTCTAGGCTAATTTGCCAAGTGGCTCTTTTCTATAACTCCCCATCAGCCAGGATTGCTATAAATGGAATGTTATTGGAATCTTTGGTAATGGGGAGGGGGATGAGCCAGGGGTGCCCCCTCTTCCCCATTACTGTTCGCCTTGGCTATGGAGCCTTTGACAGCCTTACTGTGGGAACAGCATTTGCATAGGGGGACTCAACTGTATTCCCATTCATTGATCCTCTCGCTATACACAGATGATATAGCATTGTTCATTGTGGAGCCGAGTGAGAACTTACATTTGGTGATGAGACAGGTTACAAGATTCAATGAGCTCTCCAGTCTGAGGATCAATCATGGAATGACCATTGCAGATGACTTTGGGTTTAAATGAGAGTGGGACAGCGCCACATTTCTGGGAATAGAGGTTTTACAAGACTCAGATGTATTTTTTAGGGAAAATTATGGTAGAGCGTTAGACAAACTCAAAGATCAGGTGCAGAGATGGCATGGTCTCCGGCTTTCGTTATAGGGGTGTATTACGGGGATCAGGATGGTTGTGTTGACAAGATTCCTGTATCTAACTATCTGTTCCTGAATATTCTGCTTAACCTACTAACAGTTTGTTTTACTTGACTAAAAGGGATTATTCTGGACCTTCTTTGGGCAGGTAAACAATTTAGGGTCAAATGGGATACATTGTCACAGCCCTATGCTAAAAGAGGATTGGCACTTCCAGAATTTGAGAGGTATTACCTTGCGGCACATTTATTTATGTTTCTGGTATGCTGTACAACCAATCAGGCTGCACATTCAGATAGAGAGGGCAGTAGCTGCTCCGGCTTTGTTACGGAGGGTGATAGAAGATGGAATTAAACATAAACTTAAAGTAGCAAATGTGGTCTCATGTACATGTGCAGCCTGGTACAAGATAGCGGGTAAACTAGAAGTGGAAGTTCGATATTCACTGTTGATTCCGGCCAGATATGTGCATGGGATGGGGATCACACACCCAAAAAGGTATACATAATCCCTGTAACTAAGCTTGGCATAGCAGCATTTGGGTTTACTATGTGGAGCGATATTTTTTGTCGTTTGAGGCCTTTAAGGAAAAAGGAGGTGTTATCCTGTTGGACGTACTTCCATATTAGAAACAAATTTAGGGTACGATTTCTCTCCTTTCCTACACAACTGACCATTTTTACACTTTTACATGATGTTATCAATGCTCAAGGAGAGGGGCTGTTGGTTTCACCGATATACAAAAGACTTATGTCTGAGATCTCATATGAGGGTGATGCTACGAGGAGGAGGTGGGAAAATCTGGTAGGACTGGAGATGCCAGAGGATGATTGGGTGCATGCAAGGGGTCAAACTAAAAAAGTGCCATCTAATGCTAGATACAAACTTATCCATTTCAATGCTATGCACCAGACATAACATACTCCGACCAGGCTCCACAAATATTACCCTGAGATGAATGTATGCGGTGCAAAGCAAGCAGTGCAGATTTTGTTCATTTGGCATGGACCTGTCTCCAGATAGCTAAATTCTAGGAGTGAGTTTTCTAGAATGTGTTGCTTATTATGAAGGAGCGGATTGGAATGGATCCGACATTGGCACTGTTGGGGCTGAGTAGCGGTCTTTCGAGGCACAAATGCGCAGACTGGTGGGGCTTCTCTTGGTTCTGGCTCATAGAAGGGTGGCTGTGGCTTGGTGGGAGGGTGCCAAACCTATGTTTTTTATTTAAAAACACTTTTCATTTATAACATAAACCATTAATTGCATCAATACATGTCACCTTAGCATTATGCTTATTGTGAATAAACCCTTAGACTCTTGCTAATACCCCAACAACCATCTCACACCCTAACCCAACAGATAACCTGCCCCTCTTTGCCTCTGGCCGTCTGTATTGTCCTTGGTTCTGTTACATAAGCAATGTTTAACTTACTCTGGGAATGTCACAATTGACCGTTCCAAAGGGTTCTAACTGTTTGGTTTAACCTCCGTGGAGGTGAACATAGCTTGTGTTAGTAGTCTCAAGGATTCAATATCTGCTCCGGTTTCCGTCTGACCCCAGCGGGTTGCTTTTTGCCAGACTGAAGCTTCTGCCATTGTCCATTTCTGTAGGTCATACCACCACTGCTCTACCTCAGGACCTTTTTGGGATTTCCATTCTATTGCTATTCTATGTTTTGCTAGCACATTCTGCTGATATGTTTCCTGTGTCTGGGGCGTGGAAACACACTTAATAAACAAGCTGAAGGAGATTAAACGTTCAGTGTCCTGTCTTATCTGGGCAGTTTGTACGCTTTTGCATCCCAGTACTGTTGTATTGTTGGGCAGGACCAGAACATATGTAACATACCAGCGACATCCTGCTTACATTTGGGGCAGTGTAGTTTGTCAGAGCTGGTCAACATGGAAATCCATTGGGGTGTTAAATACGCCCTACGTGTGATATATAATTGTATGAGTTGCGGTTTTGCATTTCTAAAAACTCTTATGATATCTGAGCACATACAGCCAAACATCATCGATGAAAGGATTACCCAGTTCTCTTTCCCACGTTTGCAGTACCTTTAATTCAGAAATGAAGTACTGGGAGATGAACAGGTCAAATAACCTAAACACAACATCACCACCTTTGGACACATCATACAGAGTTTCAACTGTTACATTTGAGATTATTTGGTCGCACAATGTCAACCATTGCTGCCTAAGTATACATCGTAATGTTCTGTGTACTATGTAATGCTCCTCGTGTATTCCTGTAGAGTAGGGAAGTCCATTAACGTGCCATCTTTGAACAGATCACCAACCGTCGCAACTCCACTGGACTCCCAATATCGTCGTATTCCTAAACGCCCTTGTTGATTGCCTGCCATCAGTGGCATCTAATGGGATCTGTGGGGAAAAGAGGGGCTCTATGCCAAGCATCTTGCAGGCTCTGTGCCATAGTCGTTTGCCCGAGAGCAGTAGGTGTGGAAGGTGTTGTACGTGGGAGTTCTGCACTCAGAGTACTTCATTCAAATAAAAGGGTTTACAGGCAGGTTGTAACAAACAATGAGATTTCCAAAGTCGGTTCATTAACAACCATCCTGTGACAAAATGCAGTTGGGTAGCTATGAAGTACAACTCAAACTTCGCCATATGGCCTTTGGAGTGTGGCTAAGGGAAGCCTGCACCTTTTGTTCTGACATAGAAATCTTCTACATGTCATGTTAATTATTCGGTAAAGAATCTCTTGGGCTTGTTATACCGGATGTTAGTAAAGTAATGTAACAACCTGGGAAGATCCACCATCTTCAGAAGAGCAGCTATGCCCATCATCGAGAGGTAACCAACCCCAGAAGTCCATAGATTTCCCAAACCCTTCTAATGCCAGTTGCGTGTGTATTCCACGCGTGGGCCGTGTTATATATCTATACCTAGATACCGTAAATGTGTCTGTGTTCCAGCGTAATGCAAGTGTGGGCAATGAGTCTTCATTTATCTCTCTTAGGCCCGCTAGTGGAAATAAGCAGGATTTCTCGTGGCTTACCGTGATGCCAGAGAGTTCTGCAAATCTATCGAGAACATCCAGTATATATTGTAAGTTAATTTCTGGTTGTTGTATGTATAGTAGCATGTCATCTGCGTATATAGATATCAGGTGAGTGACACTGTATATTCTTATGCCTGCCTCTTTGTATTCCTCGCTGAGAAATGCTGCAATTGGTTCTAGGGCCAAAATAAAAAAGCATTGGGGGACAGAGGACAGCCCTATCTGGTGCCCTTCTCCAATACTCAACTTTCTGAAAACTGCCAACCAGTCTTGACTCTGGCTACAGGTTTGTTATATAACAATTGTACCCATCTAATATATTGTGGCCCAATACCAAATCGCTGCAGAGTGGATTGTAACCACGTCCTTCTAATAGATTCAAAAGCTTTAACAGCATCTAGGGAAGCTACTGTGTAATGATCGGTGCTATGTTTAGTGCAATCTAGAATGTGGTGTAGTCTTCTTAGGTTCCGTGTTGTATTCCTCCCCGGCACATATCCTGTTTGGTTCGGATGAATTAGATCTGCGATTACCTTTTTGAGTCTGTCTGCCAATAATGCAGTAAGCATTTTGCTGTCATGGTTTAATAGGGATAGAGGCCTGTACGAGCCGCAGATTGTGGCAGGTTTGTTTGGCTTGAGGAGGGGTATAATTATAGATTCTCCCAACGATGTGGAGAGAGAACCCACCTTGTATGCTTCGTTAAGCATGTCTAGTACAGGATGCGCCACTTCACTTGCAAATTCTTTATAAAACTTGCTCGGCAAACCATCTGCACCAGGAGTTTTACCTGTGGGCAACACTTTGATTGTGGCTACTACTTCTATTGTGATTGGGGCCTCTAGCATCTCTGCATTTGTAGCGTCTAGACTAGGGAGTTTAATCTGGGCCAGAGCTTCTTCCAGTTCTGAGTGGGGAACTTCAGATACTTGTTTGTACAGGGAATTATAGTACTAGTAGAAGGTTCTGTTTATATCTATTTGCATTGTGTGTAAGGTGCCATGGCTGTTCATATTGAAACAAATCATGTCACGTTTAACCTCACTTTTATAGAGCAAGGCTAGTAGCCTTCTAGGTTTGCCACCATCTGTCGGTTGTTTTTCTATATTTTTTGTATAATTAAGTTTGCCCAGCCTATCCCAGTGTTGGGTCCCAAACCTATGTTAGCTTCTTGGCTGGAAGACATTGCATGCTGTTATGATTTGGATATTGCATTACTGCGTACTATGCCTTTACATGTGCATCCCCCAGCTGTATGGGGCATTTATGTGCAATCTTTGTAGTCTATATCGAATGAAGAATCGTATATTGATTGTTGATATACTGCATTGTTGCGTGTTTGGTGACTTCCGTTGGAATTCCCCATTACACTGTAGATCCTCTTGGATTGTCATTATATGTTGGGTCACTCTAATGTGTTATTGTTGTATATAAATCAGTAAACACATTTAAAAATAAATACATATTTTACTGGAATCCATGTAAGCTTGAACAGACCTTACTTTTTAAACATTTAACAAAAATGTTATCGAGCTGAATTATGAGCCAATGTACTGACAGCATTATGATTGCCTGTGACTTAAATTGTTCTTGTTTAACTGTGGATTCCGATTCCTGCAATGTAATACCTTTTTTATAAACTCCTGTCTTAAGTTTAGAAAATGGAACAAATTGAAGAGTTTATGGGGTTTACAAAATCTAAATGGTAATTTAATAGGTGACATTCCTCCCCATTATACCTGGCATAGTGGTCACTCTAGATCAGTTATTGATAATATATTTGTGTCTAGCTCTATCTTTAAATGTTGTTAGTCCCTAGAAGTGGTACCCACTAAATTGAGTGATCCCACTACACTTTGCTTTAAATGGGGGCTTATCTAGATGGCCACAGTTTTTGAAAATGAACAGGGGGCTAAATAGGGTCTTCTGGAATCTGCGAGCTACCAGAAAGTACAACGACAAACTGGAGTACTTTTCAAGAGTCTACCTAATAACGTTTCTATTATAGCATACATTCTATAAGAATATTGAAGGATTTACATGGAATTCAGGCAAAAAAGCTGTGTTTCATTCAGTTGTAAACTGGAAATGAGAATAACAAAACAAAAGGGAATTGAGGCATAATATCAGAGCACTCGTGAACTTGCCTTTGAATACTCAAGCAACAGTTTCAAAACTGGATGAGCTTTTACAAAAATCACTTGATTCTGAACGATTCTGAAAAAATGTTGCAATGTTTGTCATCCAAAGCCAATTTATTTTAGCATTATTAATAAGGAGACTGATCTACAGGTTTATTCTCAAATGAATCCAATTGATGAATCGAAATGGAGGCTCCATTTCAAGAAATGAAATGCTTGTATAATTAAAAAACGAATGTTTTCTAAAGTTATAAGCCCTTCTGAATGGTGTATTCATTTTTTGAGAGAGTTGATTTATGAGTTTATTACAAAAGCAATGCCCCTCTGAGCTCCTGGGCCTGATGGTTTATCAAATGTTCCCTTTAAGGATATACCTCAGTTATGGGCTGCTATAGTGTCTCCCTAATTCAAACAAATGTTGAAGACCTGTTCAATGCCGCTTTCTTGGAGGAATTCTCCTCTGCTACTCTGCTACCTTTACAAAAAAGGGTAATTGGTCGAACCCTTTAAACTATTATCTGATAGTACTTTTAGATGTAACAAGTAAGCTCTTCAGCTCTCAATTCAAGAGATTTAGCATCTTTGACATACCAAAGTGGTAGAATTGATAAGCACCAATCTGGTTTTGGGAAAGGCCTGGGTACTTCCCTTAATAGCCTTATCCTTGCCTTGTTTAAAAAAGAAGTATACTAACCTCTGTTCCAGTCTTTCTTGGCTTTATTGATCTTACCAGCACCTTTTATAGTATACACAGGTCTCATCTTTTGGAAAAACTGTACAATTGGGGTTGTCCTCGCCCCTTTAGTATTAGTGTAAACATATTTACACTAATACTAAATAAAAGTGAGACCAACATCAAGAGGTCATATTTCGAATACTATTGAGACATTTAGGGGATTACTTCATGGCTGTGTCCTTGCCCCTGCCTTGTTAACCTCTTTATTTTGGACATTGAAGAAGCTTTTCTTGACGTCAGATTATTTCCCCCATGTTTAAACACCTCTCCTCTGAATTATTTAACGTATGCCGATGACCTGGTATTAATCAAGCAAAATAAAAAATTCTTCTTCTGGTCACTTATAAAAAGAAGAAATACACTAATTTCCCATTGAGTCTAAGCCAAGTAAAGCTAGAAGTAACGAACCACTTAATCTATCTTGGCTTACCAATTTACGAGTGAGGATCTATAACATTTTCATACGAGAGGATTAGAACCATTCCGTGAAAAATCTTTTGTTGAAGCACCGTTAAGATGATGGTTTAACGCAACAAAGCCTTTTAAATTTGTGATGTGTTCAAAGCAATGCCTACATTTCTACAGGAGTACTACCCCACACATACGGTATTGACCTCTCCTACTAAATGGGGATATAATCAAATTAAGTTTCAAACAAAGGAGGAGCATTAATCCATAATATACATTAACATTTCAAAATACACACAATGGTAGTACCTGGACATCACCTTATAATCCCGACACTCTCAAAGTATATGTCCTTGAATTGTTACATGTAACATATTTTAATATTCAAAAAACTCAAAGCTACAAAACCCTGACATAGAATTCTAAAACACTTAAAAAGCATATGCACATGTTACAATACAATATACACAACGCAATAAAAAGCAAATTTCAACGTTAAAAAACACAGGAAATAAAGGTTAAAACCTAAAAACAAGGTACAGAGCCAAAGTAATAGTTATTGCTCCACACTGTACCCATCATAGCCCGACTTATATACGTTTTTGTCCTAAATGTTGTGTGATAACTTGGACATTCCTCAGGGGCAATCATGTATCTTGTGCTCTGAAGTGGCGATCTTTTTCCACTCAAAATTCTATTCTTTAGTTTCAATATTTGGTACTCCAAAATCTGTGGGTGCAACAAAACAACACAAAAACATATCAATATGTGGGCGTCACAGGTTTGAATTACTTCACCTAGCCCTAGCCCTCAATACCAAAAAAGGTAAAATAGGTAGGAAAATATAAATGTATCTCTACCTGAAAACTTGCGTCCCAAATGTATAATTTTCTTAGGCCAAATAAGGTTATAACTCCTTAGTTCTGTACACACTGGTCGTCACATCAAAAACAATCCACACGGTCCCGCTGTACAAAAACAATTTATCGGGCAAGCGCCCCAAAACAGAATGTTAACACACATCAAAAAATTATGTTCTAAGACTGTACCACGAGTCTCAATGTTCTCTCATAATACACCACACGTACCCATCACCAAGTGTCCCTCACCTTAACTGAACCGCTCTGTAACAAATCCAATAAATTCTGATCGTCTCGTGGGGTTTCCAACGTCACTAATTGGAACAGGTAGTCAACTGGTATTCCACCTACGGAAACGGGTCCTAAACAACACAGAACGAGTCTCTATTACATCAAACCCAAACCAGAATTGCAATCTTAACCGCTGCACTCAATCTCACAGGCTATACTTGCTTACCTTGGAAAGCGCTCGTTGCGTGTCAACCCAAACACCATTAACCGTGTGTGGAAAGTGACTTCACTCCCTCCCAACGTAGGGCTAAAACGCAGTTCCGTCATATGATGCCAGAACCTAATCACCTCGCGAACGGCAGTTGCTAAGCAACCACGTTAAACCATTAGTTTAGCGGTCACGTGATCATGTCCCGTCGTAGCTTGATAAGAAACCGCGTAGTTGCCATCCCTACCAGGGAAACAACTCCTACCTGTCTATTATAGCGTGCACGTCTGATCCCACGAGACACAAAGCCAGAAAACCACAGGTCAATATCCAAATTGGAACAAACGGGGATTGCAGCACCTCAGTCTAGCTCAGACTGCATATCTGCTGGCACGTGAAGAAATACACACGTAGTCCAAAAAACTGCACCAAGACCCATCATTATACCCCATCCTTGGAAAGGCATAAATATTCAAAAACATGTGTTGCAAACAATACCAATGCATATGTATGGAAACTGCCCCAAACGAACCCACACATGTTCTGTTCTTCCCGTCCCAACTTAAATAGATGTAGACAAGAATGATTACCAACAAGAACGCAAAAGACACAAAATAGTATCCACACAGGAACTATTCATCTCACATTATGCCATTCAATACTCTCATTGAGTCCTGCAAGGTGGCTTTTAGTCATAAAAATCTGTTTCTGTTCTAAATTCACCAATTTTCTGTTGATCAGATCTTGACATTTACCTGTTATTTTCTTCAAAATACACCACTCAAAATGATTTTCTGAGTGTCCCATACTTCTAAAATGGGACGCCAAAGGTGCAGTTTCAATATTGTTCCTAAGGCAACTCCTGTGTTCGATCATACGTGTCTTGCATTTCCTGTTGGTCTTGCCAATATATAAAAGAGAACACGGACATTTAATCATGTAAATTACATTGTTAGTATTGCAATTGGTATGTTCTTTTAAAACCCATTCGTGTTTCAGACCCAAATTGACCTTCAAGACTTTCTTAGTTAAGGGACACATTACACAGTTACCACACGGGTGGTGGCCCAAAACTTGAGGAAGGTTCCAAAGTGTCCTTTGTATTCGTGGACAGACTATCGTACGCTGGACATCATTTTTCATTACCAGGTTCCTAATGTTGGTGCTTTTCTTGAAAGCCACAACCGGTAAAGGAGAAGTCATGCATTTTTTCCAATTCTTACAAATAATCTCCTTGATTTTGTAGGACAAATTGCTAAAGGTGTTAACCAGTACCAATGGTGGATTATCCGTATCTTTACTCTTTTTCTCAAACAGGGAGCCCCGATCATTATTAAAGGCTTGTTTTGCTGCTTGTTTAACCACTCTCAAAGGGTAGCCTCTATTGTTCAATTTCTCAATCAGCACATTCGCCCCTTCTTCATAGTTTTCTTTGGTACTACTATTTCGTTTAATCCGCAAAAACTGACCAAAGGGTAAATTGTCGCGAACATGTTTCGCATGGTGACTCTTGTAATGGAGCAGTGCATTTTTGTCTGTTTCCTTAACATACGGTTTAACACACAATTCCAAGTTGTTATGATAAATTGTAAGGTCCAAATAGTTAACTTCCATTACACTAAAAATGGCTGTGAATTTGAGATATCTATTTTGTGTGTTCAACCATATCAGGAAATCTTTGGCCTCCTCTACGGAGCCATGCCATACCACAAAGACATCATCGATGTACCTCAACCATTTTGTTATCTGATTTCTGAAAGGGTTCAAATCTGAGTAAACTATTGTCTGTTCTACCATGTCCACATACACATTTGCTAAGTTAGGGGCCATGGCAGCCCCCATAGCCGTCCCTTCCACTTGTACATAAAATTGTCCGCCGAATTGAAAGACGTTGTTAACCAGGGCTGTTTCGGCACACCACAATATGAACGAGTTGCTCACAGGATGGTTATCCTCCCTTAGTAGCAATGTTTCTTCAATTACTTCTAGGGTGGCACGCTGGGGGATGTTAGTGTAAAGCAATGCCACCTTAACTCTGAGCCCCCTGTTGAGCAGGCAATTAGCACACAGATTACATCTCTTGTGACATCACATATTACATCATCAATGACACAACTGGAATCTAGAGCACTATGATGAAAGTCATGGCCTGTGTGTGGACTACTGCCCAGGGCGCAACCTTTGGCCATGCCCCAGACACCACCAGACTGCCCAAAGTAGCCACTGGGCCTGGCCTGGGGCCACGTCACACCCACAATGGGTCCATGGGTAGATTATATTTCTGTTAGCATGTACTACACATGAGTCTATACAATATGCTTCTCATATGTCTTGAAATAGACCAACAGAACCTTTTACTTTGAGAAGTATTTTCCCATTACATAAACTTCCATGTCATCTGTAATGTCATCATTGTGCCCTAGTTTTTAGAGATGTTGCCGGTGATGCAATAAGTGATTCCATAAGTGATTTCACCTGTGATTTCACCGGTGATGGCATCAGTGTTGTCATTAGTGTGCAAATGTGAGGCGCATAGGAGGTGCTCAGAGTTAAGGTGGCATAGCTTCCAAAGATTTTGCTGGATTACACATTCTTCTGAACATCATTTCATCTAAAGGTTTTTGGCTGAATTTCAAGGGTTTTGTTGCAATAAACTGTTTCAACTTTAAACTGTCTTAACTAAACTTGTCACAGAATTTGAAGGGTTTTGTTATACTATATGTCACACCACCTGTAGTACCTTATTTGAGAACTCTGAGACCTATCGGTGTAAAGCGCTATATAAAAAATGTATTATTATTATGATCTCATATTCAATATTATCAGTATGTTTCTAAGTTATGCATCATGGGACTTTTTCCCGTATTTGGGTCGGTGGCCCACTGTCCCTGGCCTGTGGGCTTGGTCAATGGCCACTTTGTGATAATGAAGAACTAGTATGAGAATTGGTGCAATATTTGGTGTTTTTGCACACATTTTGAAAAGTGTTTTGTGACACCCCTTTTGTTCTCTCAAAAATGTACTGTGAAATGACAACAAAATTCCTGAGAACAGCTCACAGGGTTTGTTTTTCATTTCCCCATCAAAGCCTGCATCAAATTCAAACTCCTTACTATCACCTACCGCTCCTTACACACCACTGCCCCCCTACCTCGCCAACCGTATCACCAGGAAAAACAACATACGCAATCTGTACTTTTCCTCCACCCCAGACTTGTGGATACCTAGATTTGCTAGAAAGAGAGCAGGTGGCACCTGCTTCACCACTAACGCGCCCACACTCTGGAACACCCTCCCCTAGCAGATACAAGACAAACCTGCCTAGGCTCTTTTCCGTAAGAAAGTAAAAACCTCACTGTTCAGCAAATATATGTGAATAACTTCTAACTATGTATCTCTATGAACTTCAATCTTGATCCATGATGTAATGCAACTACCATGCTGCTTGTTACCCCCGATATGTTTGAAATCTTATTACCATACTGTTTACACCTACTATACCATGTACCTTTAGCGCTGTGATACCTCCCGGTCTGGGTACTACCAACAAATACAATAAACAAATAAATAAATACACATTTCTGAAGAGCATCAAATGCTGCAATGCACCATAGGAGATTTATAAACCATTTTGGTGACAGGGGCACCCTGCTCTCAACCAAATTATTAAAAGAACAACTGGGCAGATTTGAACTAAACCACTAAAAGGCAAATCTGCTTTGTGACAAAGTTGTTTTGAATTTGAAGCATATACATCCAGGGTTTTTGGCTGTGCACCCGTTCAGTTATTGTACCATGTCTAATATGGCAAAACAATGAAAAAGTTGAAAAACGCCTCTTTTTTCAAAATGTATGATTTTTGAACCATTGTTCCAATTTGCAGCAAACATACCAAATCTCGGTCAACTGTGTCGGAAAACATTGTTGGACAATTTAGTACCAATGTGCCCAATGAGTGAACTGTTATTGCTAAAAGAATCTTCACAAAATCATTGGAAATTAGGTTTCACCTTAATTTTGTACAGTGACGACTGTCACCCCATGTGAGAGAAAGAGATATGAATACCAATTCTGCCAAAATGTGGAAAAGGGTTGGGTACTTCCAAACGGCTCAACTACTGCAATACAAAATCTAAATGTGCTTAGATCAGCCACAGTAGATATAAAGGCAACATCACTTTCTTCATTGTTAAAGATATATTGAAGAAATACAAGCAAATAGGTGAAGTTTTGCTGACTCCTATAGCTTAGTAATGGTTGGGAAACATGAAATAGGACTCATAATTATAGTGTCTGTGCAAGGGAATAAAACTACATTACCCATAATTAAAACCATACATTTGTAGTTGAAAGAAAAAAGAGAATACAGCGAAAACAGACTCGTTCAATATTAAAGTGTGCAACAGCATAAAGTACATAATCCTAAAAATAACATGTTTATAATTGCAGACATATCTGTGAGAATCCACGTGTTGGGAATCGGAATTAAGAAAAAGAATATAACGTATTAAAAGTGGTTCATCATATTATAGGAAAGAAACAATCTGGCTTAAAATAAAAAAAAGATCCATTTGATCGTCAGGCTGTGAGAGCAGCACTGAATTCATATAAAAAGGCCATTCTCTCATCCAAATCTCTGTTTTTACAGAATCACATTGATATTACAGATAATAGACCCACAGAACATTTTGAAGTCATAAAAAATGTTGTCAACCCTTCAAGTAATTTATTAAGCCTGCCTTGCTCTCTTAAATTGATAAACGACTTTATGAACAAAGTCAACACCATTCGATCTAACATCGACCTTCAATTCTTCATTTCCCAATCCTTTATGTCGGATACCGACCACTTGTTATTTACTACACCGACACTACTGAAGTTCCGTTTCACCCCAGTCACCTGGGAGGAAATAAGCACGTTAATTCTAAAGTTAAAACCTTTGAATCACAATTATGACCCCATTCCTCCCCAGGTGGCTGGTATGTTAAAACCGGGGGAGGACTCGCCAGAGGGGCATACTGTGGATCCTGACAACATTAAACCAACGTGGCAGTTATTTAAGAGTAGGTTCATTGCTGACTTTCAGAAATGTAGAAACTTTCACGACTTTGGCATTTGGCTCGACCTTTTAGATAAACCTGCACAATGTGTGAT
The DNA here is from genome assembly GCF_040938575.1 of Ambystoma mexicanum. Taxonomy (NCBI): domain Eukaryota; kingdom Metazoa; phylum Chordata; class Amphibia; order Caudata; family Ambystomatidae; genus Ambystoma; species Ambystoma mexicanum. The sequence continues at coordinate 1,269,094,965 of NC_090932.1, forward strand.
GTCTGTCAAGATAGATGGATCTAGTCAAACTACTGTGTGCTCAGATATGATGAGGGAGGAGAAAAGCTGCCAAGCCTTACTGATGCACTGTGAACCCCAGTTAGTGAACGTCATTAAGCATCGAAATGGGACTGAGGACAGAAAAAGTCAGACCGAGATGACTATATTAGATTTGGCTGGTTTAGAGGACTTGGCAAAAGAGGGGCATAAGTACATTCAAAGTAAGGCTCCCTCTACCATTCCACTAGAATAATATACTCAGTCATTTCCGACCGGGTCTCATTATGGGGCTGAGGTCTCAAGTCGAACTATAATGCTGGGAACGCAGAGTAGGAATAATAAAGCTAAACTGTCATCTAAATTGACCCTGCAAATAACAAAACCCCAGATGCCTTGTATCTAGGATAAATCTCTGAAAGACTTTGTTTTCGATCAGAGATATTTTATCATCTCAGATGGTGAAACACTGTTAGGGCCTGAATCAAAATAATCGTTGAGGAACAAGGTCATGGCCTGGTTGAGATTGAGGATTAGCCCTGGAATTATAAGAACTACCGACTTTAATGTAATTCGAAGAATTAAAATTGACAAATGGTGTCTATCAGAAAATATAGACTCTATACTAGTTGGTTGCGGTAGCAGCAATCTTCCCCTGTATCTATCACACAGGAACAATCTGATAAATGTGCCATCTGATTTGAAGTTGATTGTGAGCTCTTCTGTCTGTTTAGGGCCATATCTCTCTTTTTCCTTTCTCATGGTCGGTTGGCGTCTGCCAATTTTATCTATCTTATTTCCCTGTATTGATTGCATGTTGCCTAGTTAGTTCCTGCATTGCAATGTTGATTTTAGGTTCAATTGATGTAATGTTTTTTGGTTGTTTGTTTTTGTTAATTGATTTTGTGTTCGTGCCCGTACGCCTCTGCGTCTTTTGGTGTGCATTATAAATCCAGCTTGTCTCGCAAAACAACATGCTACTCACATGAGCGGTTTTATTACTTCTTTTATCAACTTCTCTCTTGCTCAAGGCATAGTACCAACAAACCTAAGATACCCTTTTTGACCCCTTTACTCAAAACATTCTCATTGGCTCATAACCTGCTCTCCAATTATCGTCCAATTGCAGGTTTGCTATGTCCCACCCAAGATTCTTGAAAAGAACATCACCTCTCAAATCCAAAACGTCCTTCAAGAACATAAATGACTTGATATGTTTCAATCTAGTTTCAGGCCCTGTCACGGTACAGAAACTGCACTCCTTGCTGTCTGGGACGATATTCTAAGATCTGCTTGATGATGGGGACCTCAGCTTGCTGGTTATGCTTGATCTATTGACGGCCTTTGACACAGTCGATTTCGATATGCATATATCTAGATTGACTGAGGTAGCGCTGGTGTCTGAAGATCCTTTAAGTGGTTTACATCCTTCTTATCAAACTGGACCCAACAGCTAAAATTGGGAGCCTATTACTCTTGTTCTCTCCCTGTTCCCTGTGAGGTTCCGCAGGGTTCTTCTCTTTCTCCGTTATTAATTAATATTTACCTCCGGCCACCTTTGAGTATCTTCTTCAAATTCGATTTAAGGTACCATTCCTATGTTGATGACACAGATTTATGTCAGGCTGAACAACCCCCCGGACTCAATCAAATGAATATTAGTATATCTCAAACATTTTTCGGCGTGATTTACGCAACTTTAATTCTTCATTTTTTCTTGACACCTGTATCACCATTCTTCCCTCTTTAAATAATCTCTCCTCACTTACTGCTGACGAGGCAGCCTCCTCTCTTTCATCCTCTTTTTTTCTCTGTCTTGACCAACTCTATCCCTCTTCTGCCTTCCAGCCTACTTGTAAACTTCCCAGCCTTGGCTTTCTCCTCATCTTCGCGCTATGCGTTGTCTTCTCCGTAGGTTGGAGCGATGATGGCTCAAAACTAGATCCTTATCTAATCACTCTGCTTACTTCTCCTATCATGCTCTTTATGATTACTGTCTTCTGCTAAACATTACTATTTTTCTGACCTGCTTCACACGCAATCTACCCACCCTAGACGTCTATTTCAAACTCTAGCACGCCCTCTGTCTTCCCCTTCTCCTGATCACTCTATTAACTGTACTCTGTCTGCTTCTGATTTTGCTCACTTCTTTTCATCCAAAGTCAAGTCCCTTCATCGGGACATTCTAAATTCTCTTCCACCAGCTACTGTAACTGTATCTTGACCCAATCATCTGCATTTATTTCTAATTTCTCTCCTGTTTCCGACTCTGACGTATCACTTCTGTAAGCTAAAGCACATCCAACTGCTACCCCTACTGACCCTATCCCATTTGCTCTTATTCCCAAAATCTACCCTCTTCTGCTACCCTATCTTGTTTCTTTTTTCAATACCTGTCTTAGTTCTTCTGTTTTTTCTACAGCTTTCAAACATGCAACAATTATTCCAATCTTGAAAAAGCCCACTGCCAATCCTCTTATTGTTTCTAATTTCCACCCTTACCTCTCTAAACTCCTGGAACGCCTTTTTTATTCTCAAATCTCATCCTTTGTCACTGATCTATCACTTCTTCCTTGTTTTCAGTCCAGTTTTTGTCTCCGTAATTCTACTGAACCGCTTTTATCTGTGTACTTAACTCTCTTTTCTCACCTTGTTATGCTAAACACTCCTCTTTTCTTATTCTACTTGATCTATCTGCTGCTTTTGGAATCTCTTTCTTCTTTTGGTCTTAAGGGTTCTCTTCTCTCTTGGTTCTCTTCTTATCTTTCGTACCAAACGTTTACTGTCTCCTGGGCTGGTCAGACCTCCCCATCTCTTCCCCTCGAGCATGGGGTTCCCCAGGCTTCAGTTTTGGGTCTGTTTCTTTTCTCTCTCTATAGCTCTGAGCTTTCACCTATAATCTCTTCCTTTGGTCTCTCATCACTTTTATGCAGACGACACCCAACATTTTCTATCCTTCTCGTCTTTTACTCACGAAATTCACCATACCCTCACAGCTTGTCTCTCTGCCAATAAATCCTGGATGGCCTCTCATTTCCTTGCTTTAAACGCAGGGAAGACTGAAGTGCTATTCTTCCCTGCTAACACTATCCCACCTCACCCACCACCTCCCTCTATATCTTTTCCACCTGCTAGTCTTACTAACTCTCCTGCAGCTCGAAATCTTGGTCTATATCTCGATTCTAATCTTTCTTTTGATCACCACATTTCTCTTACCTCACGCTCTTGCCGTTTTCACCTTTACAATATTCGTAAAGGTTGCTCTTTTCTTACCTTTCAGGCCACTAAACCTCTTATCTCTTCTTTAATTTGTTCACAACTTTTTTACTGTTCCAACACTCTTTGGTTTCCCAAGTTCTCGTCTCACTCCCTTGAAATCAATCTATAATTCTTCTGTTCGTGTACTTTGCCTTCTTTCCTGCCGTGACTCCATCTCTACTTCTCTCGCTTCACTTGGTTGGCTACCATTCCATTATCAACATAAATTCCATTTTCTATGCTTAGTTTTCAAATCACTCTATCAGCCTGCTCATGGCTACCTTGCCTCTCTTCTTTTCTTTTATCGTCCATCTCACCCCTTGCGTTCTTCTTGTTTATACTAAATGTTCCACGTCCACCTTGTCCCCACTGCCGCTTTCGCTCTTCTCAGCTTCTTGTCCCCCTTTATTGGAATGCCCTCCCTGTGGCTATTCGTTCTATCACTGACTACTCTACCTTCCATTCTTCTTTGAAATCTCATCTTTTACATTCTTCCTGATTGCTTGCCACCAGCACAGATGGTCTGATGTATACCTACCATTATTATTGTACTATTTTTGGTTTTAAATTGTACAGCGTTTTGGACAAAAGTGCTATATGAAACATAATAAAATACAAATACAAATAGAATGTACCAAAGATATTTACTCCTATGTCCCGTCCCCTTTCCTCCATACTTGTGGGACATCTCTCCGTCCTGTGGGACGGGACCGGAGCACTTTGCAAAAAGCATCAAAATTTTTCCAAAAATGTGTCCTTCCTCTCTTTCCTGCGCGGGGCCAGGCACGCGGCCGTATCCCCGCCCACCTTGGCTCCGCCCCGCGCATCGCCCCTCAGTCCTTTTCTCCACTCGATCGGGGCCGGACGCACTTGCATCCTCGGAAGATTTTCTTCCCTGTTTTCCTCTCTGGCTCTCGCTAGCGTTCGTCTTATAGTCTGTCTATGTCTTTTAAATTAGACTTTCCAGACTGCTCTTCGTGTCATCGTCGCTTCGCGAGGGCGGATCCCCATCCTCTTTGTTTAGAGTGTTTGGGTCCGGAACACCGCTGGGTCTCCTGTTTTTACTGTGACTCCCTTTCGGTCCGGGCTCTTCAACGTCGGTTGGAACGGTGGGAGGAGGTGTTCCGACGCGCTCCTCCATCTCATTTTCAGGCGTTCATCCACGAGAAGAAGAAACGCCCGGTAAGTTCTTTAGTTTTCAGAGCACCCCGGCCGGGGGATACCTTCCCGGGTTCCTCTCGAGCCGGGAGGGGCGTTGATCGCTCTGTCACCGGGGTTCGCCCTGAGGTACCTGTCGGGCCTAATAATTCTACCGGAGTTTTCTCCGAGGGTCTCCGTAAGGGGCCTGTGTACACCGGAGTAACTTCCGAGGCCCCTCCTGTGGGGGCTATGTGTAGACCCAGTACTGCTGAGTCACAGGGTACCGGAGCTTGCTGTGAGGCCTCTCTTTCGGCTTCCCTTAAAAACAAGACCGGGGTGCGCCCTGAGGCCTTGGTTGGGCTTGTGTTTACCGAACGGATGTTCGAGGCCCGTGCCGATAAGGCTATTACCGGGCCTAGGCCCGAGGTCCCTCGTACAGAGGCTAAGGCTACCAGCAGTTCTGAGGGGCCGGGCAGGGCCCTGTCGGTGCAAGCGGTATCTCAACGTTCCCGCTCTTGTGGTGATACCAGATCTGTTGAGGGGGCAAAGAAGCAAGGTTCTTCTTTTACCAGCAGTGCCGAGGGCCTTCCTTCGAAGGCTCAGTTGGCGGTTGGTATGTCGCAGAAACATTCCAGGCCTCATAGTAAAGGCTCTGCCGAGGTTCCTTATGTTAAGGCTAAAATTAAGACCCCTGATCCATCGACGGGGACCCCTGCCTCACCTCCTCACGTGCCGCAGTTCCCCTCAGATGAAGACAAAATGGCGGCCGTTCCCGCCACGACCACAGTGGCCATTTTGGGTACTACCCCTACAACTACGCCATTGGCCTCTAGTGTAGGGTTCGGTCCCTTGGGTGAACATAAGGTCACTTGTGCGTATCCTTACCGGCCCGTTTATGATTGGAACTGTAACGCTCACCTGATTCCCGTAGAGGCGCCGGTCTTGACTGGGCGTATACCGTATCTTCAAAGGTGATGTGTAACACACGGCTGGCTCTTTGGGCTGGACCTCTGTGCACTGTATGTCTGACTCGAAGGGTAAGATGTCTGCAGATAGAAAATATGGGATTAATGAACTAGGTTATTGAATGTCTCTCTCTTCTTCCCTTTCTCTTCTCCTGTAGAACCCCAAAGGTTAACGCTCTCACCTTAGGTAAGTGAACGCCATGCTCTCCATCTGCCTCGGGGCAGGGTGCTGTAACCAGTTACTTCACTGGATAAGGGGAGCAGGCCTCTTGACTTCAGAGGACTGCTGTCCGTCGTTTACTGCACGAACGGTAAGTTTCGAGTAATTCTAATGTCTTTAAAAGTCTTTAGTAATGATGTCTCTTGTTTTGCAGGGTTCCGGCGATGGCGGATGACGGGCTGAAGTGAGTTGAAGATGGAGCCCGTGTGATGAATAGAAGCGCCTGGAAGCACGTAAGTAAGCGCTTGTTGCCTGCTTCACGATGCGCTCTAACTGTCTTTTTATTTTGCAGGTACAAGTTCGGAGCGGCTGCAGGGTGCCGGAATACCCACTGGGTTAGATGTGGAAAGGAGTAATGGCACGTGAGTATTAAAGTTCCCCAATGTCTTTAAACGCACCTTGTTTTGTCTTTCAGATGCGGATGCAGCGCCGAAGGCCTCCGGAGCGTGCGAAGAGTTGGTAAGCTTTTGTCTTTCACATGCTGGAATGCAGTGCGAAGACCTCCGGAGCGCACGAAGAGTAGGTAAGCCTTTGTCTTTCAGATGCCGGAATGCAGCGCGAGGCGTTGGTGACAGCCGATGGACCAGGTAAGTGAAGCGCTGTCACTGAAGACCGTAATGCTAACCTGTTCTTTCTTGTCTTTATAGGTGTTGCTGAAGACTGGATTCAGGATGGTAAGCCTTTTTCCTTAGGCCCGGGATCAGATGCAGAAGACACGATGAGCGTTCTGCTGCAGAGGATGCAGAAGAACGCAAAGCAAGATTCATCCATCGGGTGTGGTTTAAATAGCCTCCTGTAGTGCTTAGGTGTCTCCTTCCACAGCCACGCCTAGGTAAGAAAAGAGTTCCTGCTTTCCAGAAGAGTTCCAGTGTTCTGAACCTAGGGAGTGGCTCCTGCCCCACCCAACAGGAAAAGTAGTTCCAAACAGAAGAGGATCAGAGGCTCAACTGGCAGGCAAGTAAGCAGCATGGTCTGCTGCAGGTAAGTCCACCCAAGCATTATGAGCCCCGCGCTTCCAGCGCTGGGACTGGGCATAGTTATGAGCCTGGTGCCACTGGCGCCAGGACTGGGTCCAAAAGGTCCCAATTGGGACTGGTTGGCACTCGGAACCTGGGTTATGGATCTGCTTCCAAGGGAGTTGGGAAAACCCTGACCTTTTGGAAGCAGAGATCATGACAGTACCCCCCCTCAAGGCCCCTCCCAAACCGGGCTTCTCCGGGGGTTTTGGCTTGTCAGGAAATGTTCGGTGAAATCTTTTGATTAGGCGAGGAGCGTGGACATATTCAGCAGGTTCCCAGGATCTCTCTTGGGGGCCGTAGCCTTTCCAGTCAATTAGGTAAAATAGTTTAGATTTGGAGATCTTGGAGTCCAGAATGCTTTTGACTTCAAACTCGAGTTCTCCATCAACTAGGATGGGTTTTGGAGATTTAGTTAGTCAGGTTTGAGGTTGCACGGGTTTTAATAGAGAGACGTGGAAGACCGGATGTATCTTCATGTGCGGGGGCAAGTCCAACTTGACCGCTACTGGGTTTACTATGGTAGTGATGGAATAGGGACCAAGGTATCTTGGGTTGAATGTGCGTGGCCCTTTTAGAGGTAGATATTTGGTGGATAAACAGACTTGATCCCCTACTTGATATTGAGGGGCTTCCTTCCGATGTTGATCTGCTCCTTTCTTGTATTGTTCTTTAGCCCTTTGAAGGTGAGAAACAGCTTCCTTAAAGGCTTGGGTGATTGTAGAATGCAGGTAGTCTACTGCTGGTGTTTCAAGATCTTGGAGGGGATCCAACTCCGAGGTTCGAGGGTGACTGCCGTATAAAAGAAAAAACGGGGTTTTCCCAGTTCCCGAATGGACAGAGTTATTGTAGGCATATTCGGCTATCCAAAGGATGTCTTTCCAAGTTTTTTCAGTTTGTTGCAGCATGCAGCGTAAATACTGTTCCAGAGTTTGATTGGTCCTCTCGGTTTGTCCGTCGGTCTGAGGGTGGTGACTGGTCGATAGTCTCACATCAATTTGAGCCGACCGACAGCAACTTCGCCAAAAATGAGAAATAAATTGACTACCTCGATCCGAAATTAGAACCGAAGGAAAACCGTGCAGTCGGACGATGTTTTCGAGAAATTCTCGGGCCAGAGTTGCTGCTGTTGGCAAGCCTTTGAGCGGAATGAAATGCGCCATCTTGGAGAATAAGTCCACGATTACTAGAATCGTATTGTATCCGGAGCATGGAGGTAGATCGGTGATGAAGTCCATAGAAAGCGTATGCCAAGGGCGAGGTGGGATGTCAATAGGGCGTAAGAGGCCTGCTGGTCTTTCCTTTTGACTCTTGTTTTGGGCGCATACTCCACAGGACATTATAAAGTCTCTGATATCTTTTTTCCAAGACGGCCACCAGAAGTAGCGCTTGATCTTTTCTGAGGTCTTGGCCATACCGGGATGTCCTTCCATTAAAGAATCGTGATAACAAGAGATTACTTTTTTCTGTAAATCTGTGCTGGGCATGTATAATCGTTCTTGGAAATACAATAAGTTGTCCTTTACTGCAAAGTCCTTTCCCTGCAGATGCCAATTCTGTATGTCTGCTGGAGTTACAAGTTGCCTGGCTTTATCCTTAACTTCCTCTATGGATTGTGTGGCGATTACACCCAGAATTCTTTGTTCGGGAATGATTGGTACAGGTTTAGGGTTGATCAAGTGTTCTTCCACTCCCATCCGAGAAAGGGCATCAGCTTTACCGTTTTTTGTACCAGGTCGATAGGTAATTATGAAGTCAAACTCGGCAAAGAATAATGCCCAACGGAGTTGTCTAGAGGATTGGGCTTTTGCGGTTTTCAAATATTGCAGGTTTCGGTGATCCGTAATCACAGTAACGGTGTGTCGGGCCCCCAGCAGATAATGCCGCCAAGCCTTAAAGGCAGACTTGATAGCCAGAAGTTCCTTGTCAGTAATCGTGAAATTGATTTCAGGAGACGAGAATTTGCGGGACCAAAATGCCACGGGATGCAACTGATTGGTTACCGGGTCCTTTTGTGATAGAACTGCCCCCATGGCAAGGCTTGAAGCATCAGTTTCCACGATGTAGGGGAGTTCGGGGCGAGGGTGTTTTAAGATTGGTGCAGAGATAAATTTAGTCTTCAAATCCTGGAAAGCTTGTTCCGCCTCGGTAGACCATTCAAAACGTTTGTTTTTCTTTAACAAGGCAGTGATGGGCTGGACTATTCGAGAAAATTCGGGGATAAACCTGCGGTAAAAGTTAGCGAAGCCTAACATGCTTTGCACACCTTTTACGGAGGATGGTGATGGCCATTTGAGAACTGCATCGACCTTCTTTGAATCCATACGCACTCCGCTAGGTGATAATATGAATCCCAAGAATTCAACTTCAGTCACGTTGAAAACACATTTTTCCAACTTAGCGAAAAGTTTGTGTTGACGCAATCTTTCGAGGACCATTTTCACATGTTTCCTATGTTCAGATTCCGATGAAGAATAAACGAGGATGTCGTCAATGTAAACAACAACACACACGTCTATGAGCTCTCTGAGGACATCGTTCATAAAATATTGAAAGGCGGCCGGGGCATTGCAAAGTCCGAAGGGCATGACCTGATATTCAAATAGCCCATATTTGGTGCGGAAGGCCGTCTTCCATTCATCGCCCTCTTTTACTCGTACCAAGTGGTAGGCTCCTCTAAGATCCAGCTTTGTATATATGCATGCTTTTCTGACTTGGTCCAGGAGTTCAGGGATCAAAGGTAACGGATATCTATTCTTGACGGTGATCTGGTTCAGGGAGCGATAATCTATACAAGTTCTAAGGTCTCCTTCCTTTTTTGGAACGAAGAACAAAGCTGAAGAAGCAGGGGCCTTGGAAGGACGAATAAACCCATTTGCCAGGTATTGATCCAGGTATTGTCGAAGGTGAAGGTTCTCAGGCTCGGTGAGGGCATAAATTCTACTACAAGGAGGAGTAGATCCAGGTATCAGGTCTATCTGGCAGTCATAAGACCTATGAGGAGGTAGAGAGTTAGCCTGATCCTTCCGGAAAACATCTTGGTATTCTAGGTATTCGGGAGGTAACTGGAGAGACTCTGAAGAAATTGCTGCCAGTGCAACACCAGGTGGATGGTGACAAGTAGAGACACATTCTGGAAACTGGACTGTTCTTGCTCGCCAATCGATCAGAGGATTGTGTTTCTCTAACCAAGGTATTCCTAGAATAATCTGAAACTGAGGAGCCTTGATCACATCGAACACGATCTTCTCATGGTGTCCATCTTGACTTACTAGCGTCACTTCTTGAGTGGTATGCGTTACTGGTCCGGAGGCTATCTCCGTTCCATCCACCGTAGTAATGACGTCCTTTACAGCCTTGGGACAAAGAGTTAGATTCATCCTCAAAACCATTTCATGAGCCACATAATTGCCGATGGCACCGCTGTCGACGTAAGCTTCAATTGCATGTAATCGATCCGGATTATCAGGGCTAATGAGGACCATAGGTATCACGAAATGCGAGGTCACGGAACTGGTTTTCACGCTCAGCAAGAGGACCTCTATTCTTGTCGGGCGAGGTCGTTTCCCTGCTCAGAGTTTGTAACTTTGGTAATTGCAGCTCCTACTGCCTTCTTGACAGGTTTCACCGGACAGTCTCGAAGAAAGTGCCCTGAGTTTCCGCAATAGAGGCATAATTGCAACTGTTTTCTCCTTTCCCGCTCCTTTTGTGTTAGAGGACCTTTCAGGCCCCCTATTTGCATGGGTTCCCCGGAGTCTACTCCTTTGGAAGGAGTTGGCGGTTTGGAAAATACTTGAGCATCAAACTTGGAATGATCGGCCTTCCTGTTCTGCAGTCTGTGATCTATTTGAACGACTAAGTCTATATAGTCCGAACAATCTTGTGGGGGATTCACTACTTGGGCTAACACATCTTTGAGCTCTCCACGTAGACCTCTATAAAACAGCGTAATCCTTTTGTCCTCAGGCCATTGAGTTTCCACTATCAGTCTGTTGAAAGACGCAATATAAGCCAAAAGGTCTTGATTACCTTGTCGCAACGAAAGAAGCTCATTGTCCAAGGCCTGCCCCTGTGAATGTCTTGCGAACAGTTTTTCCATACTGAGCTGAAAAGCTTGAAAATCATGGAGGACCGGATCATCTTGATTTACTAGAGGGATCGACCAGTCTGCCGCATTGCCACTAAGGTACGAAAGCACGAAAGCTACTTTAGCTTGATCAGTTGGAAAGGCTGCTGGCCGGCATAAGAAATGCAACCGGCACTGATTGATAAATACTGCAAACCTCTTTGGGTCACCAGAAAATCGTTCGGGCGGAGCCAGAGGTACATTCCCAGGTAGGTTGATCTGCACTGGATTCATAGAGGATGTAGAAGGAAGATTTCCCCCAGATGCGGGTAACGGGGTCTGTCCGGCTTGTGACTGTAGCAATTGTCTAGCGAGATCATCTGTTCGCTCCTTGGAAATAATCAGTTCCCTTCTTAGAGCGTTCGTTTCCTGACGGGCTGCATGCACTTCTGCCCTTAGTTCCCCAAGTAACTGGGCTAGCTGGTCGGTATCCAAGGTTTCCATAGCGCCTGGACGGGAGTTTTGCGGTAGGCTTTGCGTTCTGTAACGCTCACCTGATTCCCGTAGAGGCGCCGGTCTTGACTGGGCGTATACCGTATCTTCAAAGGTGATGTGTAACACACGGCTGGCTCTTTGGGCTGGACCTCTGTGCACTGTATGTCTGACTCGAAGGGTAAGATGTCTGCAGATAGAAAATATGGGATTAATGAACTAGGTTATTGAATGTCTCTCTCTTCTTCCCTTTCTCTTCTCCTGTAGAACCCCAAAGGTTAACGCTCTCACCTTAGGTAAGTGAACGCCGTGCTCTCCATCTGCCTCGGGGCAGGGTGCTGTAACCAGTTTCTTCACTGGATAAGGGGAGCAGGCCTCTTGACTTCAGAGGACTGCTGTCCGTCGTTTACTGCACGAACGGTAAGTTTCGAGTAATTCTAATGTCTTTAAAAGTCTTTAGTAATGATGTCTCTTGTTTTGCAGGGTTCCGGCGATGGCGGATGACGGGCTGAAGTGAGTTGAAGATGGAGCCCGTGTGATGAATAGAAGCGCCTGGAAGCACGTAAGTAAGCGCTTGTTGCCTGCTTCACGATGCGCTCTAACTGTCTTTTTATTTTGCAGGTACAAGTTCGGAGCGGCTGCAGGGTGCCGGAATACCCACTGGGTTAGATGTGGAAAGGAGTAATGGCACGTGAGTATTAAAGTTCCCCAATGTCTTTAAACGCACCTTGTTTTGTCTTTCAGATGCGGATGCAGCGCCGAAGGCCTCCGGAGCGTGCGAAGAGTTGGTAAGCTTTTGTCTTTCAGATGCTGGAATGCAGTGCGAAGACCTCCGGAGCGCACGAAGAGTAGGTAAGCCTTTGTCTTTCAGATGCCGGAATGCAGCGCGAGGCGTTGGTGACAGCCGATGGACCAGGTAAGTGAAGCGCTGTCACTGAAGACCGTAATGCTAACCTGTTCTTTCTTGTCTTTATAGGTGTTGCTGAAGACTGGATTCAGGATGGTAAGCCTTTTTCCTTAGGCCCAGGATCAGATGCAGAAGACACGATGAGCGTTCTGCTGCAGAGGATGCAGAATAACGCAAAGCAAGATTCATCCATCGGGTGTGGTTTAAATAGCCTCCTGTAGTGCTTAGGTGTCTCCTTCCACAGCCACGCCTAGGTAAGAAAAGAGTTCCTGCTTTCCAGAAGAGTTCCAGTGTTCTGAACCTAGGGAGTGGCTCCTGCCCCACCCAACAGGAAAAGTATTTCCAAACAGAAGAGGATCAGAGGCTCAACTGGCAGGCAAGTAAGCAGCATGGTCTGCTGCAGGTAAGTCCACCCAAGCATTATGAGCCCGGCGCTTCCAGCGCTGGGACTGGGCATAGTTATGAGCCTGGTGCCACTGGCGCCAGGACTGGGTCCAAAAGGTCCCAATTGGGACTGGTTGGCACTCGGAACCTGGGTTATGGATCTGCTTCCAAGGGAGTTGGGAAAACCCTGACCTTTTGGAAGCAGAGATCATGACAGGAACGCCCGGATGCCTCTTCCGCACAATGTTTCGTTGCCTGCAGGGGCGGCCCCTTTGATTTATGTGGATACGTCGGCGGAGGGCCCGGCGTGGCACCCTTCTCCGTTACGTCCCTGGAATTGTCCACCTCATGAGAGGCCTCCTCAGGTTCCGAAGCAATCTCCTGAGGACGCTTTTTTCGGTAAATTTCAAGCGCTTATGTGCACCGACCCCATGAGGTAGTATTTCAAAGGGCTTTTTAAGGAAATTTGTCCACCAGCGCCTCCGGCTCCACCCGTTCCTTTGGTGGTTCCGCCGACGCCTCCTTTGCCCGTGGTGCCTGCCCCTGCTCTTCCGCCTTTGCCACCTTTGTCCCCAGTGGACAAGGCAGTGCCTGACATGGTTCAGCAGGATCCTGACCTGTCAGATGACCCACTAGGCGAGCAGGACAACGAGGACCTTCCCCGCTCTGTTAGAGCTTTTCATGACCGGGTACTGGACATGATGAATTTCTTAGATGTCCCGGTTCCCGGAGGCACCTGCTCCACAGGAGGGTGTGCTTTCTGGGGCGTTCACCCTGTCTCCTTTGGAGCGTACCAGCCTTTTCCTGCAGAAGGATGTTTTGGCTGAGGTCCGAAGAGTCTGGGAGAAGCCACACTCAGGACTTTTCGTCAATAAAAAGATTGACGTGAGGTACAGGCTGGACTCTTCGGAGGAAGAGGCCTTGTCGTCTTGTCCGCCTCCCTCCTCCACAGTGGTGGCTGCGGCCACGTTGCAGTCCAGACCTGCAGCATCCTCTTCTGCAACGGCTACTCAGGTCTTGGGAAAGGAGGACAAGCTCCTGGACTCCGTAGGGAGGAAAATCTTTGCCAATTCGGCTTTGCAGCTCAGGCAGGCCAATGCCGAATTGATTTTGGCGGGAGCTAACATGCGGATGTGGAAAGGTCTGTCGGAGTTTGAGGAGCATATTCCGGTCGAGAAGTTGGAAGATTTCAGAGGTGGCCTTTCCGGTGCCAGGTTCTTAGCCCAGGATCTCCTGGAGGCTGCGGCTCATCACGTAGACACCTCGGCTCGGGGCATGATGCTCGGGGTTGATACCTCGAGGCAAGCGTGGTTGCATGCCACTAAGTTTTCAAAGGAAGTTCAAGACAAGGTTTTGGACCTTCCATTCGATGGTAAGGAGCTTTTTCATTCTTCTACTGATGTAGAGCTCACCAAAACCAAGGATAGCACTCAGACGGCTAAATCATTGTCTGTTCTGGTTAAAGCTCCTTTCAAACCTCGGAGACCGTTATCGCAAAGTCGACCTTCTTCTGGTTTCAGGGGCTTCCTCGACCGCAAATCGCACAGAGTGGACACTCCTGTGGGAAATAACCGCCGTAGACAACAGCGTACGCGGTATTTCTCCCGCTCCTCAGCCTCCTCATCAGGTTCAGGTGACACCGCCACCGATAAACCTGCCAAATGAGGTTTTTCCGTGCTCGCACGAGACCCCGGTGGGAGGACGCATCGCGTCTCATTGGGAGGCGTGGCAGACCATCACAGAAGACAGATGGGTCTTGTCAGTCGCTCTGGCAGGCTTCTGCTTACCTTTACCCCCTACCCCACCCCTCAACCCTCCTTTTCAGCTGTCGGGCTCACCCTCCCTCAAGGCCGAGGTTCAGAAACTTCTGCTCCTCAGAGCTGTGGAACCCGTTCCCCTTGGGGAGCGAGGGGAGGGCTTCTACTCCCGGCTGTTTACGGTGCCCAAACCCAACCAGGCTGGCCTGCGCACCACCCTAGACCTTTCCCAGTTCAATCTTTCCTTACCCCAAAAGAAATTCAAGATGATCACGCCCGGCCAGATTCGCTCCTCGTTGCAGGCGGGCGATTGGCTCAGCGTGGTGGACCTTCAGGATGCGTACATGCAAATCCTGATTTGGGCTCCACACAGGAGGTACCTCCGTTTCTCTTTGGGAGAGGAGCACTTCCAGTTTCGGGTGCTTCCTTTTGGCCTCAGTTCGGCGCTGCGTGTCTTCACGAAGATGATGTCGGTGATTGCGGCCTATCTTCGTCTTCAGGGTATCCATGTGTATCCTTATTTGGACGATTGGCTTCTACGCAGCCCTTGTCCCCTGGCAGCAGCGGGCAACCTCCAGTCTCTCCTTCAGCTCCTGTTCCATCTTGGGCTGTCGGTGAACTGGCGGAAATCCTCCATGACGGTCTCTCAGGACCTGATTTTTCTGGGTTTTCTTTGGAACACGATCGACTGCAGAGTATACCTGACCGGGGACAGAATGGCAGATCTGTTGGCCACGTGTCAGATGTTTGCGCAGTCGGAGAGTATGTCGGCCTGGTGGTTCCAGAGGCTTCTGGGCCTCATGGCCTCGTGTGCTCTTCCTCTTGCTCGTCTCAAAATGAGACGGACCCAGATGGCCCTTCGGAACTCATGGCGTCAGGCAGTGGACCCAGACTCCATGCGGATAATGATTCCGGATTCCATGAGAGTAGACCTGGACTGGTGGTCATCTCTCAGCAATCTGTCTGGGGGCGTGGGGTTTCGGGACCCGGTCCCTATGGTGACGATCACGACAGACTCCTCCCTCCTAGGGTGGGGTGCGACGTTAGATCTCCTTCAGGTCTCGGACCTCTGGTCGCCTCAGGACAAGCTCCTGCACATAAACCATTTGGAGCTTCTGGCGATTTTCTTGGCGCTCAAGGCGTTCAGACTGGTCATTGTCAACAGAGTGGTCCGCATAAGAACGGACAATGTGGTGTTAATGTATTACATCAACAAGCAGCGGGGAACAAAGTCTCGCCCCCTCGTGGACCTGTCCATCCAGATTTGGGAGTGGGCAGTGCTTCATGGTGTCTGGCTGCTTGCAGCGCACATCCCGGGACAGCTGAATGTCACAACAGATGCCCTCAGCTGGTGGACAGTGGTCAGTTACGAGTGGGAGTTGAAGGCAGAGGTCCTCTCAGGGATTTTCTCGCGCTGGGGCACACCGCAGGTGGACCTCTTCGCGACAGCGACAAACAAGAAGCTTCCTCTGTATGCCTCCATAGGGGGGCTGGGAGCCTCCTCTCTGGGGGATGCTCTAGAGATTCCATGGCACAACATGAGAGCTTACGCCTTCCCGCCTCTGCCTCTAGTTCACCGGGCAATTTGGAAGTTGAAGAACTCGGTGAACTGTTCTCTTCTACTGATAGCCCCGTGGTGGCCGGCCAGGTTTTGGTTCTCAGAACTCCAACACCTGTCGGTTTATCCGCCGATCAGGTTACCGGTAACTCCCGATCTTCTCCACCAGGGGGAGCAGCAGCTGTGGCACCCCTCCCCACAATCGCTGAGCTTGGCCGCTTGGTGCCTGAGTTCAGGTCTTTAGAGCATCTGAATTTGTATGCGGATAACATGCGTATTATCCAGGCAGCCAGAAAACCTTCGACCAGATCTCAGTACAAGAGTAAATGGCTCAGGTTCTGTCATTGGTGTCTAGAGAAGAAATTGGATCCAAGGGGGGCCACGGTTGACGCGGTGTTGTCCTTCGTGTCCTCCCTAGCAGAGTCAGGGGTTCATGTTCTGTCATGCAGGACTTACCTGTCAGTGGTCTCTGCTTATCTCTCTACGGATCAGTGTTTGTACTCTCTGGCTAACCCAGTGGTAAAGAGGCATTTTGCTGGTTTAACACGCCTTTACCCTCCAGTTCGTAATCTGCACCCGCCATGGGACCTGAATGTTGTCCTGTCGGCGCTGTGCCATAAACCCTTTGAGCCGATGGCTACTGTGGACCTCAAGTACTTGTCTTGGAAAGTGTCCTTTTTGGTCGCCGTCACATCGGCAAGGAGAGTGAGTGAGCTCCAGGCATTGTCGGTGGAGCATCCTTTCTTGGTCTTTCACAAGGACAAGGTAGTCCTTTGAACTAATCCGGCTTTTCTGCCGAAGGTGGTGACCGAATTCCATTTGAATCAATCGATCTCCCTACCGGTCTTTTTTCCGAACCCCGCCTCTGAGGCGGAGAGGGTTCTACACTGTCTTGATGTCCGAAGAGCTCTCAAGTTCTACCTGGATAGGACTTCCGAGCTTAGAAGTTCTTCTCACTTTTTGTGACTTTTGGCAACCCTCAAGGCAAACAGGCGTCTAAGGCAACTATTTCTAGGTGGATTGCCGCCTGTATCACTGAGTGTTTCACTGTCCAAAAGCTGAAACCTCCTAAAGGTATTCATGCACACCTGGTGCGGGGCAAGGCAGCTGCGGTTGCTTTTCAGAAGTATGTTCCCTGGGAGTCCATCGCTAGGGCAGCTACTTGGGCCTCTCCATCTGCTTTCTGTAAGCATTACTGCCTCGATATGAGTTCTAGAGTTGATGCTCAGTTTGGTCAGGCTGTGCTGAAGAACCTTTTTCAGTAAGAGGCATTTCCATCCACCCGTAGTTCCTGTAAGGAGTGCTTGGGAATCTCCCACAAGTATGGAGGAAAGGGAACGGGACGTAGGAGTATTACCAGGTTACTCACCGTAGTGGCCACCTTACTCCTAGTCCATAGTCCCCTTTCCTCCATACGCCCGCCCGCCGTCCCCTCTAATAAGGTTCCTCTGTATTGGTAATGGGTCTCTGACCTGGCAAAGAAAAGGACTGAGGGGCGATGCGCGGGGCGGAGCCAAGCTGGGCGGGGTTACAGCCACGTGCCGGGCCCCGCGTAGGAAAGAGAGGAAGGACACATTTTTGGAAAAATGTGGATGCTTTTTGCAAAGTGCTCCGGTCCCGTCCCACAGGAAGGAGAGATGTCCCACAAGTATGGAGGAAAGGGGACTATGGACTAGGAGTAAGGTGATCACTACGGTGTGTAACCTGGTAAAAAAGCCAGATGTTGGAAATAGGCTCAGTTGAATCCCACTGAGGTCACCTTGCTTGGCCCCAAACATCTCTTGGCGGACTCACACTATCGTGTTCGCTGTCCTGCCTTTTTTGATATGCCTACTGTTTTTTCCTCCAATGTAAAACATCTTGGATGCATCTGGCAGTCAAACCTGAACTGCAGTGTACAGGTCAGTGAGACACTAAAGTAGATTTACTATCGATTTAAGCTTATGCAGCCTCTCCTCTTATCGTGGAGAAAGGTTGTCCAGATGTTGTTGGAACATTAATAAACTCCAAACTGGACTGTACTGTAATGCCACTCTTGCCAGTATCCTGGTAGGCCAGATGCACCATCTTCAAGTTGCTCAAAATGCGGCCATCAGACTTCTTTTTAATCTACCTAGAAATGGTATCACCATTTTGCAGACCCCTCCGCTGGCTACCATTACAACAGATGATCCTTTTCAATATCCTTCTTTAAGTGCCTTCACAGCATGGCTCCCAGTTATCTGGTCGCCAAGATTTCCCCTACTGCCAAGCTCGGTCTCTTCAGTCTGCAGGTCAAAATATTTTTGCAGTCCCTTCCTCTCACTTTGTGCATTGTGGGGACAGGTGTTTTTCTGTTTTTGGCCCCTGAGCCTGTAACTCATTGCTCACTCACGTTTGGAATCTTGATTCTCTGCCCTTATTCAGGAAGAAGCTAAAAACTCATCTTTTACATGTAAGTCCAATTGCATAGTGTGGTTGGTTTTTCCCCCTTTTTAATTTATTATTAACATCTCCGCCTAGATACAGTTCTCTGTCTGGCTCTCCTCGAGGATCTGCATGTTAGAAATAAACAAATCAAATCAAATCCTACCAAATTGTATTTATAGCAATAATGAATGATGAAATGTCAGAAGGGGCACCATGTAGCTGAATGTAAAGCATAAACAAATGAATAAAAATAGGTTATGGTACGCCTAATTGCATTCAGCTATGTCTCAATAAAGTGCAGTGAATGACATAGGCCCTCATTACGACCCTGGCGGAAATTGACTGACCGGTCCGCAACAGCGTAAATAGCGTTTCCGCCATTGCACGAAGGAGCAAAGTGCGGCCAATCACGACCCATCGGGCACGAGCATTACGCCATGGCGGAATCCGAAAGGCTGCGATGGCGGAAATGACCCCAAAACGGCCCTTACCGCCGCCGTACGCTGCACCAGGTGCAATACCGCCACCCATCTTAGCGGTCACCGTAATGAGCGGTCACCGTAACGAGCGTGCACCGCAAATTACGGCCACCGTAAATATACGGAAACGGAAGTAAAAGCATGTGGCCGGAACGGGAAACAGCACGCCGCACAACTATAAAATCCGAATCCCAACACAACCATAAAAAATCCGACCCTGACACACATCCCAACCCGTTAGCAACCCCAGTTAAAAAAATAAATATGGGAAAGGTAGCCAAGAAAGCGTGTGACCGCAAGCGGCAGGTACACTTCTCCCGAGAGGAACTGACCGTGCTCACCGAGACCCTACAGGAAAATTCCGCCGTCGTCTTCTCCAGTCAAATGACCAGGACGGCCCTTGCCAACAAGAAGGCCATATGGGTCCTGGTGGCACAGCGCGTAAGTGCGGTGGGGACAACACCCCGCACGCCACAGCAATGTCGCAAGCGGTGGGACGACCTGCGGATCCGCGTACGCAGCATACTTTCTGCGAACAGGAACATCGCCACAGCTACCGGGGGGGGTTCAGAGTCGCCCATCAAGTTGACCCCCTGGGAGGAAATCTGCGCCTCCACCATAGGAATGGAGAGCATAGAGGGAGTCGGAGGGATGGAGAAAGGAGTGCCGACATCCGGAGAATCAGGTAGGTTGGCCAAGAGAAACAATGCGAAATCCACAAACCACGAACATGTGCAGTACCATGTGACCCCATAGTGCAATACATACTTAGCCCTGACAGCGCCCTCTAAAAGTCAGAATGAACAAACAAATCAATCAAGAAGCCATAAACAACCCCTACATGTGCAGCATGCACCCCCTAACTGCAGGCAGCCAAATGAATGCATCCTCAATCCACACGAAAATGAGACCACCTCCAAGGCCCAGTCCCAAATCAGCCTCATGTACCACCCCAATGCATTTGATACGTTGCCATTCCAAATCCGACAGACCCATAACTAACGCTCGCCCCTCTTTACTCCACCACAGGGTCCGATACCAACGACGAGCTGCAGGACACCCCTACCAGCACGCCTGCAAAGAGGGCCAGGACCAACGTCCCAAGAGCCTCCACCTCAGGTGCAAGGATCAAGACACGGCAGCAGCAGGAATCAAGTGGCAGCACACTGGAGGGGACTGCAACAGGCACCCCAGCAGCCAGCAAGTCCACAACCCCAGCACCACAGGTCCCCCCAAAGAACGTATCTGATGGCACCGCCTCTGGTGGTAGCAGCACCATAGGTGACACAGCTGTCATGCCAGCATGCTCCGACACGGAAAACAGTGCTGGCGACGTAGGTACCATCCATGACCTTTCCCAATCCCCCTGCATGTTCCATCCCCTACACCATGACGAAACCACGCAGGGGCACCCTGAAGACGACGACTGGCCAACCCCCACAAGTCCTGTGCCAAGGCAACATGTGTTGAGCAGCCCCCCTGTCACACCACCGCAAATGTCCATGGCCCAGCAGAGGCAACAGTCCCTCGACCTGCTGATCGAGCAACAGCAGGAAGCGTCCACGCTACTCAAGGACCATGCAAATGAATGCGGGGGTTCCAGGGCAGCCATGGAAACATCCACGAGACACTCAGGGCACAAATAGAGAAAAGTAGTGAGAGCCTCAGGGGAGAAATGGAGAGAAGCACCGAGAGCCTGAGAGCACAAATGGAGAAAAGCACCGAGAGCCTGAGGGGGGAACTGCATGCGACGTCCAAAGACGTCTGTGCTGAACTTGCTGCTGTGCGCCGTGTGCTCTCGGAGCTCTCACAAACCCTCAGAGACATGCATGGACGCGAGCAGGCAGAGACCTCATCCGTGGCAAGTTCCGTCCAGGGCAGCCCCCAACGCAGATCTGGCAGGAACCTGCGCTCCACGGGCAGGGGTGCCCCTGATACCCGTAGAGGGGGCTTGCAATAGCGTCTACCCACGGACAGCATGCATATTTGGACACTGGTGTTGGGGGGGGAGGTAGTAGGGTGGAGGGGGTGTGTTGGGCTTCACTGGGTGGCGGGTCCATAGGGTGTATAAATCAAATCACATTAACAATACAGCACCTCATTATCATCCAATGACATGTGTGGACATTGATATTTGCGTACGAGGCCTTCATAGGCGTACAGTCCACAATGTGCCTGTACTACACACACACAGTGCCACAGGTCCCCTTTCCGTGTAATAGGCACCATGCGTGGTTGCTAGAAGCATGCATCTATGATGCTCTGTCGGATTGCACGTGCATCCTGTGCCTCATGGACTCCTTGAGGTGCCTCCACATCCCCACCCTCATCATCATCATCATCTTCAGGTGCATGCAGTACAGCGTCAGGGGGCATGGGCACATTCCTACGTATGCACATGTTGTGCAGCATGACACATGCCATGACCATCTTAGAAACCTTCTCATGGCTGTATATGAGTGCCCCGCCAGACCTGCTGAGGCTGCGGAAACGAGCCTTCAGTAGGCCGAATGCCTGTTCAATGACCACACGGGTACGTGAGTGGGCATGGTTGTAGTCCTCCTCATGCTCGTTCTGTGGGTTCCGGATTGGTGTAAGGAGCCATCTCTTCAGTGGATACCCGGCATCACCTGTATGAGACGAATAAAGGGTGTCAGTGGAATGATAGTGCTAAGTAGCCCCCCCCCCCTGCAAGGTCATTGACGCATCAAATGGGCCACGATGTCATGCATGAAATGAGACTCACCGAGTAGCCAGGATCTGTGCCCTGCGTGTCGCTCCATGTAGCGTGGTATTCTTGTGTTCCTCAGGACCATAGAATCATGGGTAGATCCTGGAAATCTGGCACAACAATGCGTAAATATCTTGTTGGAGTCACACACCATTTGCACATTGATTGAATGAAATTGTTTCCGGTTGCGGTACTGGACCTCCATGGCATGTGGGACAACCAATTCAACATGGGTGCAGTCGATGGCACCAATGCAACCCGGGATGCCGCCAAGTGCATGGAATCCCACTTTAGCGTTGGTAATCTCCTGGTACGTGCGTGGTAGTGTGATGTGGTCGTCGGCGTGCTTCAGGAGGGCATCGTGCACTTGGAAGAGTGTCCGTGAGAACAGTGGCTGTGAAATGCCATGCAACTGTCCCACTGTGTGCTGGTAGGTGCCTGTGGCCAGGAAGTGGAGTGCAGACACCACCTTCAGTAGGGGTGGGATGGCGGTTGGGCTATCTATCATGCTCACGAGGTCAGCATGTGTCATGTCCACAATGGCGATTATGGTGTCCCGGTCCAAACGGTAGAGGGTGTGGATCTGCTCAGCAGTGAGGTTGAACGGATCGGCTCGGAGGCGTGGGATTGCGGGCCGCCTGCGTGGTGGTGGTGGCAGTGCTTGTGGGCCTTGCTGACCCTGCCTTGCCCTCCTCCTCCTCCTCCTCCTCCGTCTCCCCTGTGCGCCCGGTTGTTGTACCTGTTGTTGTTCGTCGTCTTCTTGTAGTTGTAGCACTTGCAGTGCTATCTGGTACCCCAGGCCCAACATCGCTAGTCCTGCCGGTAGCATTTTGGAGTGGGAGTGGTTGTGGGAGGGGTTTGGGTCTGCAATATATGTGCTGTCGGCCTGTATGGCCTCCACCTGTGCTGATTGAATGAATCTGTGGCAGATGCAATCCCTTCTGGTCGAGCACGGCCCGCACGTAAGGCTGCATTTGGCCGCATGGCATCTTGGGATTGGAATCATGTATCAAATCCCGATGGCAGTGTGATGTACTTTGACTGATTTTCATGCTATGCTCCCATTGTTACACATGCTATGATTGCAGCCGCTTACATACCTGTGAAGAGTCAGTGGTATGTAGGGCTCGATCGATGGCCGACCCTCATGCAGCACAGTAACGTACTTCACCGACGGGCGTGGCGTCCCATTTGTGATTGCAGCCAGTTAGCATCATGACACACAGCCGCACTACATTGATGTAATTGTGAATGCAAGCGTTCACAGAAGCCTTTTCGACGTAATGTTGCAAGTGAGGAATTCGAAGGCCAGCATTTTTGGTTTTGAAGTAGCGGCGAGGATACGCCCACAGGTCTGGCTGGAAATGTAACGTTCTATTGTAGAATGTCCTTGGGACATGGCCCATAACGAGCAGGCAATGAATGATATGAATTGATTGGGATGCGCAATAGCGTAGTGGACGATGAGGCAGGACGTTCCCAAATCCATCTTGCTTCACAACACTACAGATCCGGCCAGGGGCACAGTGGTTTTTGCGGACTGCATTACGCACAGACGCGATGGAAGTTTCACATATTATGTGAGTGAATATTCATGCGTTTTCATTGCGGGATGAGGGAATGATGTGTGGATGCATGGACTGATGAATCCGTTTAGGGTCTGCCATGTACATGGGTTTCTTGGTTCACTCCCCTTCCCCTGCGTTATGTGATGCAAGGCTGCCATAGTGGGACATACGTCTCTCTGCCCTTGTCGGATCCTCCCTGTCTCGACGCGCCTTCATACACTTGTGTCTAGGCACGTTACTAATCCCATGTCATGGGTTCTATCTTGACGGACGCATGCACAGTAACCGACGTTGCCAATGGTGTATTTAGCTCGATTGGTTTCGTTGTGATTCGATACTGGATTAGGGGTGTGTATATTCCTTTGGAGTGGGCTAGCATGCATATGGGTGTGGATTTGGTGTGTTGAATGAAGATTGTAATGCATCATGAGTCCCGTAATGCAATCGGTTGATTTGTGTTTCTTTTGGGTGACAGGTATCTCCTGCCCTATTGCAGATGCCATCTCTACGCCACTCCTCCAGATGGTTTTTACTCTCGACTCCTGCAGCTTCGGGTGAATCAGTGGAGCACCATTTCGATCATATGGGACGATCGCCAATGGGCCACATGCCCTTACGCTGTACTGGTGGCTAGGTGCAACATTTCGGCCTTTCAGCTCGACTAGTGCCTGCCTCATGGGACGGACCTGCGGTTCTTGCCGCTTCCATGTTGCCTTTTGGAACGTTGATGTAAGCCCTGTGTGCCATGATGGTACAGGGCGTCACACAAGTGGAAGCCGGTCAATTATTGCAGATGCAGCCCTCGGTGATGATGGTTGTTTTGGTGGGATTTTGCAAATTGATGTGGGGCCTTTGTCATTTGGATGTGCATTTAAATTGTATTCCGATATTTGTCGTGTTGCGTTGTTCTTTGCAGGTGATGTGGCGATTTTCGCTTTGTGGCGGTATGTATTGCGTGATGATCTGCTTTGTGTTCCGCCTTCTGAGTTGAGTTGTGTGGTACAGTACTGGCCGCGTTTGCCTACGTAGCACAGTATGGTCACGGATAGAGGCTGCCATTGTGTCTGTTTACATGATGTGCTGTTCAGGGGCGGGGGATTGGCTTTTGGCCGACTGGTGCCTGTCAGCCAGGTCGATTGGTGGAATGATGGGTTGTTCAGAATGTGGCTGGTCACAGGTGACTGTGTTTGCGTGCGTTTGTTGGAGGGGGACTGGGGTCATGTCCATTGGAATAGCTTCTGTATTGATGCCATCTGTGCCCTGCAGCTCCCATCGGCCCCTCTTGGGATGGGCCTGGCTGCTCAGTCACTCTGCCGACTTGTGTGGTACATGCTTCTGCTGATGGTTGGTTTGTTTACTGGCATGAGTACAGGGCTGGTGCAATCCCCCTCAGGATGCTGTTGTGGATGTTGCCTTGCGCTGGTGGCAAGCGATGGGGGACTACTGTTGTTTTGTGTCATGTGTTCTTGATTTTCATTTTGATGTGTTGTACCTTCACATGCCTGTGCTGCGTCAGTACGGCTATGGTGACATGCCGTACATGGATGCCCACTCACGGGGCGCTTTGAGCCCCTGCATGCTTTTCTACGTTGGCATGCATGGGTGAATAGTGGATTTCACTGGTTGCATAGTGTGAGTACATTGCGCCTGCCAGGAGTTGTGCAATGAGGCCAGGGAGTGGAGTACAGGCACTCAGTGGGCCATTTACGGTTGGTTCGCGTTGCCGTATTTCTCGCCATGGCGGAATGGTACTTTACGACGTGCTTGATGGCGTTCAGTACATGTCCGCTAGGGTCAGAATTCGCGTACCGTTGCGCCATGGCGGTGATTCCGGTTTTGCAAGGCGCGCGTGCGCGTACTTGGTGCAGTTAGCGTTGCCGTTCACTGCGGTGTCGCTAATGGCATCGTACTTTACGGTGACGGGTCATGATCGCAACGAGCGGTGTTCGATGGCGGTATTGCATTTCCGCCATCATTTTTCCATTTCCGCAAGGGTCGTAATGAGGCCCATAGTGTCGAGAAAAAGAGAGTGTGACTTAGTACAGGAAATCTATAGAATAAATCTAAACACATGTGAAACAGGTTATACGAATCATAATGACAAACCACTGAATCTCAATTAAAATGCATATAGCATTAGATGATGTACATCAAATTAGATCATTAAAAAGTACCTGACCATTATGAACAACCTATGAAAAAATGCCATTCTAAAAAGAAAATTGAAAGATAAAATCAACACACCAACTCAATAGCAAAAAAGAGCAGAATATAATAAATTGATTAACAACTATGGAAAAACATTAGGAATTCATGAAGGTATACAAAAGCAGACTGGAAAAGGGAACAGATTGGGTGATTTGAAAAAGACATGATACCATTGTGTCATATTTAGCCCAAAAGGTTCTTTGGTATTGAACCTAACAATCAGTCTAGATTCACGATGCCTAAGGATGAGTTCACGGTTACCCCCACATGGGTTCATGGGGACTTTGCTTAGGCCCTCTCGTTTCAGTTAATTGCTATCCTTCTGGTGGAATTCAGCAAAATGTATATCTACAGGGTAGTTCAGATGTGCTTTTTTAATTGCTACTGCATGTTGTAGAACAAGTATCTTAATCTTCTGTACTGTACTCCCTAAATAAAGCTTAGAACAGGGACATAGAAGCTCATAAACAACATGATCTGTATTGCAGTCAATTCAATCTCAGATGTAGTGTCTCCACTTATCTAATAAGCACAACCACCAGGGCACACCTATGTTTTGGAAAAAACTCACAAGATGGGTTTTTATGGTAACCTTTTAGAGATTAAGGTTTGTTTGAGGTGCCGGGGAGCAAAACTCAACCTTGGCAACTAGGTTGGATAAATGAGAGAACAAAAAGTGGTTGTTCCTAGAGATGTAGGAACTCCCGTCCCCTGCACACTATCTAGTATCTGTGGAGCAGATCAGTAATTCAGTGTTATATATGTATAATTTCACATTAACAATTTGATGCATTAAATGCAGTCCATAGTTCAGTTGGTGGGGCAGTAGGAGTAAATACCCAGCTCACAAGATTTCATGTAAAAAACATTTCATACATTTATTTATACAGTGTTTTTAGGCCCAACACGTTTCGAGTATAAACTCTTCTTCAGGGGCAGAATCATATTTCACAAAATTCTAGAAAAATATAGAAAAAAGTGCATCTTAGTATAGCTGCATATGTAGTGTGCATTACAATTTCATTACGATCATTATTTATTCAATACAAAACAACAACTAATTAAATGTCAGATGTATTCAACAAGTATGGTAAAACTAGTGAGATATAGTCAGCTATTTCTAACTGCAGTAGGATTAGATAATCCTGCTAAAAGGATTTTAGACATGGCTTCTAACCAATCTAGTCTGTGAAAAAGAGGGGTCCTAGGAAGGCAGAAAGAGCAATTTGACAAAATGGAAGAGAGATTGAACAATGTAACTTACCAACTATGATGGTCACATAGTTGAAAAGAAGTATCCAATGAAACATAAAGTGGAAGCTCTGGAATGATCTTTTGTCTCAACGCTAAAAAAATGAAACATGTGTAAACCCTAAGTAGTGAGAGGAGTAACGCTAAGGAGAGAGAAGAGAAGCAAAGTCTCTACTTACAACAAGTTCAGAAAAAGTCCTGATGGACGGATCCATGCAAGATAAAATAGGGATCTTTCAAAAGATAACACTCAGTAGACGGTACTTAAAATAAGTAAAGTCATCTAAAAGGGGAGAGAAGTATAAGAAAAGCTTATTAAGATGAAGAGAACGTACTGGTAAGACTGACAGAATCAGTCATTGCACTTACTTGATACTGTTCAGAGAGACCGTGCAAGCGATCATGGTGCGCCGCGTCCCACCGGAGGAGGATGCAGTACACTCAATGAGCGCCTTCTTAAATACCTGATACTTGAATGACGTTTGCACAAAACATGCGCGTAGGGAACCATCTCTACGCGCATGCGTAACACCAAGACTAAATGATTGGGCCACGTCATGGATCTGACGACACGGAAAAGTCGGCGTCAGAATTCCATGAAAACAAGATAACCGCACATGCGCGGGATGGAGAATAGAGTGAATTTGGAGTAAGGAAAATGTATTTTTAACAATGGGAGAAGCAAAATGAATGCATGATATGTGCATATCAAACAACTTTGCTAATTCATACTTTATGCGAGATTCAAAGAACTCAGAAATCTAACAGTTGCAAATCTCAATTGGTTGCAAATATTTCTTGCCACAGTGATTATTGTGTCAGTAATCTCCTATCCTTAGAATGTTTTTCAGAATATTGAGTTCATTTTTCATCTAAACTAGGACATTCTGTCATTAAATGTTGAGTTGTCTCTCGTTGATTAGGATTCTTACAAAATCTGCAAACATTATCAATTTCTGGTATTACCTTCCGCCTCGCCATTAGATCTTTTGTGTGCACCAGATTCAAACGTACCCATAAGTATACAGATCAATACAGTGGAGAAGGAAATCTAGTTTGATAAGCCTCTCAGGGTCCACGTTTCTTTCGGCCCAAAATGCCAGCTCGAAAGGAGGCGTAAGTGAAACAGACTTCACAAGTCTCTGTCCCGTCTTTTTGCCATATTTTCTTCTTGGCTTTGGCCGGAATATTGATAAGTAGATCAGGAGAAACATCTGCCGCTTGTAGAATTGTCGATACTTGTTGCCTCCATTTTACTGCATATCGATGTTCTGAGGTGGCAAAGTATGATGTTAGAATTTGTAATAGACCTCCTGGTTTAGACTCTACCAAATATTTTCTATATAGTGTGATTAATCTCCATTCGTACATACTGCGCAGGGATGTCAAGCCAAGCTCATGCCTAATAATAGACATTGGATAAGACTAGGGTCATTTCAGTATACATTTCCAGAAAAGATCTTTGATTTGGGTCCAAAACACTTTTGTCTTCAAAGACTTGGCCTCAGCACCATAGAACAGGACAGGTAGTACCTTCTGGATATAGAAGATTATTACAGACGAATAGGAAAACTTCCCATACTTTTTATGGATAATTAGAGCTTGGGATACTGCTGTTTGTGCTTTCCTCTTAAGTTCGACACAATATGGGCATCAGAATTTTGATTATTTATATACATTCCTAGGTATCGGTATTCTTCTAGTGCTTCAAGTTTGGTGCCAGGTAGAAACCAAGTTGTTTGAGGCTTGTGTTTTGGCCGCCTTAGTACAAATTGCAAAATCTTGTTTTTTTCTGTGTTGATTATAAGATGATTCTCCACAGTATATTGTACTAAAGCGTACAATCGTTTTTCAGCCTTTCAGAGTTTTTGACAAAAGGACTAAATCGTCTGCATAGAGGAGCCATGTGATGGATTGTAGGCCCAGATTCAGGGAATCAGAAACAACTTCCCTAAATGGTATACCAATATCAGATATGAAGTAATCAAAAAGAGCTGAGGCCAATATACAACCTTCTTTAAAACTCGCCAGGTCTTTATGGGTTGATTTAGATGACTGTCCAGTGTCAGACATACCCGAACTGTTGTGTTCAAATGCAGTCTGGCTATGAGTGTCAATAGGGAATGTGGACATTTGGCCTGCAATAATTTATAAGCCAAAAAGGTCCCTAGATACAGTGTCGGATGCCGACTTAAAATCAACAAATGACAGATACAGGGGTTGATTGACTTCAGAACAGTGAGCCTTAATGGCATTCATGGTTGTAAGGCTAATCGAAGTTCCTAGACCACACGTATAAGCCGTTTCAAAGGGTCCCGGTGATTATTATCATTAGTCCAAGAGTTGAATTCTTTCAAAATGATCCGGGCAAATAATTAGCTGGGAGCATCTAAAAGCGCAAACAGGCGATAGTTGTTAGGTTGGAGACGATTGCCCTTTTTAAAGATAGGAATCAGAATGGACTTGGACCATGAAGGAGGTAGAGTTTGTGACTGCATTATCTGCTTAAACACACTCAGACATATCTGGGCCCCATGTGTTGGATGTTATTTCAGCATTTGGTTGTTTGACCCGTCAAGACCCGGTGCTCGAGATGCACTTCGTTTTGCAATTTAAAGTTGGATATCAATCAGATCAAAATCAATGGAGAAGGGTTTGTCTAAATAGGAGTCAAGTGATGGTCCTATGTGAGGGACGGGGCATAAAGTTTACAGTAATGTTGATGCCAGACCTCTTCAAACACAATATTACTTTGGACTGGTTGTTGGCTAGTATGATTAGCTCTGTTTAACAGTCTCCAAATTTGAGCAGAGTTCTTAGAGGCCAATGTTCGCAACATAAGTTCACCATCTCTATGCAAGAGAGATGCTTTATATGCAGTTAGCCAGTTCTTATACTGGGTGTTTTTGGTTCTCAGGGCCTGTTTCTTTTGATCAGAGGGCCACTGAGTGGCTCGGCTCTCTGCTTTCTGATAAATAATCTTTCTCTCTTGCAGTGTGGTGTCCAGAGGAATGTTTATGTTTATATCGAGGTTTTAGTGAAAGGCATGGTAATTGCTCAAATATTTGTAGTGCTGTGACATATGAGCCTTTGTCTCTGATGGTATCTGGACAGAGAGCAAAGGATCTATTCTCGATAACTAATTGAAGAGACTCTAACTTGTCAGCTGTCCATCGAAAGCGATTTCTGCCACTATTAACCTCGAATAGG
This sequence comes from Ambystoma mexicanum, assembly GCF_040938575.1. Lineage (NCBI taxonomy): Eukaryota > Metazoa > Chordata > Amphibia > Caudata > Ambystomatidae > Ambystoma > Ambystoma mexicanum. The sequence continues at coordinate 1,269,124,581 of NC_090932.1, forward strand.
CCACTCAGTTTCTGCATTTCGTTTATAGAGGACAGGGGAATATTCCATGTGAGCATGATAATTTCATGATTGCTGTTATTCTGGGCAATAGCCTGAAAGGTTTTCGCCATCGAGTATAAGGCAGGGCTTGCATACATATAATCGATATTGGCTACTTGGTTCAAACGCCTCCAAGTCGGCTGTGGGGGGGATATCTCCAGGAAGGAAACCATTGATCATGATCAGCGAGTGTTCCTTCATGAAATCATTCCATCTTTTAACCACTGGTGATTGCTGCTTATCCATTTTGGGGAAGCAATGAATGTTCAGATCGCCCACTAAAAGAATATGAGAAACAGTAGGTTCTAATGTAACAATTCTAAGTATGTGCGCCATGTCCTGAAAGAAGGTGTCTTCTTTAATTGCTAGTCGTTTCCAGTGCACGTTTATAAGCGCAAGTACTTGGGAACTCTGAGTCATGATCTTGAGTAGCTGAATGAATTTGTTTCTTTCAGCCCATTGTTCTAGGCGCAATCCTGCCGATTGTTTAGTCGCGGCGATGAGGCCAGCCATAGGTCTCCCCCTCGAATGGGTTTGGGCAGGTAAAATTAGAATATCATAGACATCCCAGACAGGTGGAATGGTGAGCCAAGTCTCCTGTACGATCACAATGTTGTATTTAGTTAGTTGTAGTCTAGAGGGTCCTATTAGATGATTGTACCCGCAAATGTTCCAGGATGCCAGAGTAATAGTTTTCAAAGTAAGAGTCATGGATTGATATTCAGCTAAATTACGTCATAGGTCTATTCTACGTGAGCTGTTAGATTGAGCCTGAGTAAACTGCAGAATTCGATTAGTGTCACTTGAGCAGGTTATTTGCATGGAGCAATTGGTCCAACAGTCATTATCTGTTAGATGATTTCTCCCTGTTTTAGCTTGTCGAGCATCACTATCATACATTTGCTTTTTGTTGTCACTATACTGATAGTTCTCTTCGGTTGGGAATTCTTGCCTGACTTCAAAGCCCAACTGCCTGATTGTCGACCTGGCTTGCCAAATAGTGTTTAGTACAGTGCCAGATGGTATCCAGATTCTATAGGGCCGGCACGTCACTGAAAATGTTGACTATGTATGCACGGTTCAGAACATATGTGGGATAAGAGCTTGCCCTACACTCAATTATTAACTGATGATACTGAGTGGGACAGCTAGCTTTGATCTTTTGTTTCCTCGTGAAAGCATTAGATTCCAGATCAACTTGTTTGAAAGATGAAAATGCTGTTGTAGTTGGTAATTGTCGATGTTTGGTGGCATGATCATTAGAGACAGATGCCATTTGACCCTGTTGATACTTATCTTGAGTAGTTTGGATATATAAATTCACTGACTTTGCTATTTTATCTCTGCACTGATCTAATGTTGAAATTGAGCTGATTCGTCTGTCTACACATTCGGTGGGTGGCTGAGTGGGTAGATTCCACTTCCATCCTTTCCTTAGTACGATTTATCTGGGGGGCCGGCGCTTTAAAGCATTGCAACAGCACTTCTATGTTCTGCAATTTAATAACAGGCATGGATGCATTGGGAAAATCAGTCGATGTTAATGCTGCTGGACTATTCAGCATAGGGGATTGAGTTTTGGATTGTTTTTTGACTTTTTTGGCAATTGATCAAAAGGTTCATAAATTAGTGTTTGATCAATATGCGCATCAACTGCCTGCTTTTTAGCAGCAACGATATTAGAGTATTTCTTTAGAAGTGAGGCTGAAGCTATTTGCGAGGCTCTTTTTGGTAGTGACAAGGCTTTTATATATTTTTTAGTTGCTGTGCTTGCCACTGGGCCTGTATTTTTTTTATTTTTCAATTTCTTTACAGCTTCCTTCGGCACAGATGTTGGCACATTTTTTGAGCCCACAAAGATGTCAAAAGTTTGGCTTGATTATAAATGCCGAAGATTGAGCTTGGGCTGGTTGCGTTATTCCTAGCAATGAGTCTGCAGGAATATGTTTAGTACTTGATAGCACTGCATGCTGTGCCTGTGTTAGTTGATTCACTGATCTTGCAATAGGGTCTATAGAGACAATGGTGGTATCAGGCGTAAGTACAATGACTTGTGATGGAATTTCAACATTGAGATCTATAGGATCAGTGCCATTGGTTTTGTACAAGGGTTTGCTTGGTCCAGGAGGCGAAGCAAGTGGTAATCTACACCATAACGGTGCAGTGTCTAGTATCCGCGAAGCTCCTAAGCTGCCAGTGATCTGCTTTGCCTGTAATATTTGTATAAGCATGTGTGTCTGGGAGTTGACCTTTGTGTTCAACGCGTCGTGCTTAGGAATTGACATCAAAGCAGTGTTCATAGCCGCAATGGTTTGGGTTTGCATGAGTGATGAAGTGTCGGGTTGCGAATTTGATTTAAGAGAGTTTGAACATCTTTGCAGCGTTAGCTGGGCGAAGGAGATTGATAACGCAGAGGAATTTTGAATTGAGTGGATAAGAAGAATTGGGGACTGGGACAGCACAGTTTGGGGGCTATGATGGGAGGCTGTAGTGAAAGAGGATATCATCGCGGCAGGATGAATCATGGGATCATGATTGAAAATAGTTTCAGTGCCACATTGTGTTGGGGTTTTTAAAATGCAAGGCAGTGGATCTACCGACGGTAATTGCTGCTGAGAAGCAATATCATCCTGTGAGTGTATTATTATTGGTTTGGTTTCATTAACGGCCAAGTGTATTTCGGCTTCCAGCGGGAGATTGATTGGTATTTCTGTATATCCCGCTTCTATGATGGAATCTGGTGGCGTGGACAAATCCATAACCACCTGATTTCTTGAATGTACCTCAACATTGGCTATTTGAGGAATTGGCTCACAAGGTGTTACTGGTTTGTCAGAAAGGGCTGAATGTTTGGGTAAGATCTTGCTGGGGCAGTAGTTCCGTATGTCAGTTGCACAAGAGTGACTACGTTGGCGCATTATAGGGGAATCAATCCTTAGCATTCCAGGGAGTGGCCTCCATGTCGGTGTGAGTCTGGAAGATGTTGTTAAGGCATACAAGCCCGTAGTAGTAATCATGCTACAAGCCACACGATTGCTATTGCAGGTGAAATTTCAAGTAAAAAACTGCAATTTCAAAGATAAGACAAAGTTACAATGAGGAAGTGGAAATAAATTATGTACTTTCCGCTTACCCGCTAAACAGCGAAACTGCACTTGCCCTCAGCACTTCCTCAAATGCACGCGTGCGAATGCGCGGGTGTGTCTGTTAAGAGGAATTGTGGGGAAAGGGGCATGGTTTAGTCGTGGCTCAGTGTAAATCCAATAAACAAGTATTGTACGACCTGCAAATAATTAAATGAGTATAATTAGCATATCTACACATCGAGTATATGGAGAAAGAGGCCAACAATGAGCATTTAGCGTTGCTACGAATAATTTAGGAGCCCATACCAATTCTAAATTGAATAAATGTTCAGAGTGCCACAGTGAAACAGCACTTGCCCTCAGCACTTCCTTAAATGCGCGCACCTGGCTGTTAAGAAGAATTGTGTGAAAGGGGGCGTGGCTTAGTCACGGCTCAGTGTAATTCCAATAAACAAGTATTGTACGACCAAGTCCAAATTGATTAAATGTTCAGAGCGCCACATCGAAACAGCACCTGTCCTCAGGACTTCCTCAAATGCGCTCAAAGTTAGATAATACACTCCAATGGTACTGTAATGTCTGTTTGGATTGAGCACGGTGATTAAAACGCAGTTTCAGGACAAAGAGCAACGTAAACAGAGGGATGTGTTTCCCATTCCTTTGACGTATACCATTACTGGATTGCTGAGTGCTTAGAATAGAATAGCAAATCTGTTCTTGTGAAATAAAGCAGTCATAGATAGTGGTTTTGTGATGTCATCTTTCATGTCATGTGTGTTAGTCTTAGCAGTGCACAGTGTTGGCGCGAGTTATGGTTGCTTAGCTTACCATAACTGCCACATTTCTGGGGGTTTTCGGTTTTACTTGTAACCATAATATGGATGGGTTGTTATTAGTGCAAAGTAAGTATAATGTTCCTTTCATTTACTGAATTTGATAGGTTTTTCTTAGGGCAACTGAACCATAACGTCCCTATAACAACGTTTTTTGTCAGTGAATTTAATAGGTTTTCAATAGGGCACTGTAACGAGAACCTTCCTTTAGCATAGTTTGTTCAATAAAGGGGATAGGTTTTTAGTAGCGCAACTTAACCATAACGTCCCTTTAACAATGTTTTTTGTTAGTGAATTTCATAGGTTTTTAGTAGGGCACTGTAACCAGAATGTTGCTTTAGCATAGTGTTTTCTGTAAAGGTGATTGGTTTTTGGTAGCCCAACTGAACCATAACGTCCCGTTAACGTTTTTTCATGGAATCCTTGGCTGCCCTCATGACGAACTTGTTGAAAGCCCAACTTCCCCTGTGTATGCATTCATTTGTGCTACTTAGAAATTAAAGGTGTACATGTTAGGTGTTGGTGAGTGTGTGAGTGGTTTTGCTTTTTGTGTTAACATTGCATGGTGAGTCTGTGGCGCAGATTACTGTCCGAGAAGATTGCAGGTAAGCAATAAGGAGGTTTCCTAGGTAGACTGCACCTGGCCGGCGTATGTGCAATCACAATGCAGGTATCTATATAACTCCAGTACATGCCGCATGGTCGCATCTTCTAATGCACTTTTAATTAGTTGTGGGAGCGCACATCTGTCCGTTGAACAGCTATGCGCATGCGTAGGGCATCCTCTGTGTGCTGGTAACACCGCCCCTGTCGCCAGCCCTACGGATTTATACGGTAGGCTACCACATTTCAAGTAGTCCTTACGACTACGTGGGTTGCTGTGCAAACCTACCAATTTATGGCTGCAGCACGCCTGGCTGTATAAGGCCCACTGGAAAACAAGGTACAGCAACCTCCAGTGTATGGTGGGCATGTTAAATGTCGCATTAATTTGATTGATGTGCTGCTTGCCTTTCATTGACCCGTGAAACAAACACACCGTCTCTGCACTGAGCACTGTGACGGAAAGTGTCAAGGGATCGCCTGTGGGTCGTAGAATTGGAGAAAACATTTAATTGCAGGTGGGACAGTTTGTAATGAGTCTGCAAAATGGCAAAGCTGGTGTGGCTTGGTCACTCACATACTAGAGCATGTAAAGAGAAGTAAGCAAATAGCAGATTCTTTGGAGCGCAGAGAATATCAGTGGTGGTTTCGAAAAGTACTGTAGCTTGATGGGTCTCACTGAATATATATCTTCCTACTCCACGTAATGAGGCTGCGTTTCTCGATGTTGTAAGCATTCTTGTATTTCAGAATGTATTAATCTCTGTGAATGCTGGTCCTACGGCTAATGGCATACCATGAAGTGTCCATACTGCATGTGACAAGAACTAAAATAGAAGCCCAAGGGACCAGTGGGCAGGGTACTGCGCTTCCAACAATGCAGTAGGGTAATTTCTTTTACAGCATTCTCCACATCTGCTGCGGCCAACAACAGGGACCCTCCTGTAGGGCAGCAGTACTTTAAAACATCCTTTCAGAGCATATGCTGCGTATATAGACCCTAAGCTGGCAAAGGGCCTTGTATTGTGCATGTACTGCGACGCGCTACTCTACAGAGGGAAGCTACTTGGAAGTGCTTGGGAAGGGTCGGTCCGGGAGCATGACAATGACTGACGCCTATTTAAGTAAGGGCCACCCAACATTTTCCTCTCTCTGCACGTCCCCTATGTTATCCCTGTAGGTGCTGCCCCTTCCGTACCGGCCCTTGCCTTCCGTTCCTTCCTGTGTCGTGTGTTACAAGACCATAATAAATAGAAATGAACTGGAAAAGGAAAAAAGTTAAATAAAGAAAGCTCCTTTCAGAGTTGAACAATGGAATTGCCAATGAACGGTTGCAGGGTGCCGTGCACCGTATATGCGCCACAGAATGTGCGCTAAATAAAGGGAGGTGTCGCACTGTGGAAAACACTGTAGTGGAATCAGGTAGAAAGCGCTTGCTGTAAAAAGATTTTTTTACGTGTTGCAGTGCGTTTTGAAGAGTTTAAGTGCGCAACACCTACTACAAAAATTCTTGCTGTACTTCCAAGAAGAGCAGCACGGCAGTTTGGATAGGGCGTGTAGAAATCTGAATGGCAGGAATACTAAGATGAACGCTATTTGTGGGAAAAACTCTTCGTGCTGTGAAACGTCATATTCCCATTTTTGAAGTACGACATTGGCACATGTCGTAAAAAGGCACAAATAAACATCTTCACAATGTAGCGTGCTTTCTCCATTTCCAGACCAAATGAAAAATAGCGCAGCCACATCTGTGTGTGCATAATGCGATAAAAAATTATGCAGGAGATCGGAAAAAAACGCATGACCTGGGCAAGTGCCTCCTTCATCGCAGATGGCACTGAAACGTGTGTAACATGTTGTGAAATTTTCCCTCCCCAATGAAGAACAATAATGTCGGCATGATTGTGCGTCACCAAAGTCTCACAAAGACAAACCAAAATCAGTCACTTCATTGTAGGTACTCCATAGCAGTACAAATCCACATGATAGAATCCAAAATGAGCAGCCACTGCACAGTGTTTTCCATTCACTTTTAATCAATGTACTCAGAACTCCCCCAAAAACTGTATGCTGTGGCTCGTGTAACATACAGCCACAACCGCACCTTCTGCATTTTTGATGACAAATACACAGTCGGTGCGTACAAACCACACCCAGAAAATTATTGAGCAATCCGGTAGCCTCCACAGACCCATTTCTGTGGCCGCCATCTACAAAAGGGCCGTATGTGACACGTGCAACCCTGCAACTATCGCCACGTCTGCAGACTTCGTGCTGTATGCGCGCGAGAGTGGCGGAATACATTTCAACCAGGGTAGGGGACTTCGTTAGTATTGGTGGCTCTGAAAAGAGCCTTTTTATTTTTAAAGGTGCTTCTATGGAAAGGTCCTTTCACTGTTTTTATAAGTATTTTTGTATTTTTGTGTTTTGTTGTTCAGCTCACATTCTTACAATAGGGTCGTCAGTGCAGCCTGTAGATTGTAAAACAAAATATCATTGCCACTGGTCGACAAAGAAATGCCATTTGCTTTGAATAGGTGTATATGTCGAGAACCAATGTTGTCATTCTCGCAGGAGAACATCTCAGCAGCACTCAAGAAGTCACCCATGCTTCTGTTGATAAGACCCCTTCCGACCTCTGCCCGGCAACAACAATCATTGGAATAATCCCATACTATTCTTGGTGGTATACATGAGAACAGCACCTTGGCAGTGGGAAAAATGTGCTTCACTGCTTTCATCAACTTCTTCAGTTGACGGTACATACGGGAACAAGCCATGGAACCCAAATGCAATGCTCCATAGTGCACGACCACACCATGTGCAGTTGCAAAAGTGGCCACTCATCGACAGTCTGCAAGCACAACGCCGAAACTTTACACATCGCCACAGCACCAGAAAGCCTCCACTCCCTCCAAATTGAAATTGCCATAAAAGCCTTTTTTGACGACATACTGGAACAGATCTTCCACAAGGCATCACCGACTATCAAAACACTGCGTCTCTCCATCTCTGCCTGCCGCCCTCACTACACATAGTAATGAAAAAAAATATTGCCGCCCTTTCCTGTGAAGCACACCCTGAGCACCTGATTGGACAATCCCCACAGTCCCATTTCCATTGGCCAGCATAAGCGCAGAATGTGGCACGCGCGCTTCTCCAAGTACTGCGAGGGCCACACCCCAGTAAAGCAGGAGCAGTCCTTCTTCCCTTTCTGCCATTTTTTGTCCATCACTACCTTATTGGGTACTGTTAAATAGTCACACACGCATCCACCAATGGCATCCAAGACGCTAGCATCTAACACTGTCACTTACTTTATATGTACCGTTGCACATTAAGCCTCCAAGTGTCATGTCATTGGAAAGCACGTCCAGTAGAAAGTTCAGTAAAAGAATGCAAGATTTGTGCGTCAACATTCATCCACATGAGCACACATAACCACAAAGTGGAGGTATGAAAACATTTTCTGCAGTATGTTTACAACTTGGTTATAAGTGCCTGTGCGCACAGTACCTGCCAGTGAGTGTCCATTACGTTCTTAAAAAGCTTACTGTTTTTTTTCTACCATCCACTACCGTCAAGTGGCACTTCAATTGTATATGCTTGCAACGTTTCCATTTACCCATATCACCCATTGTAATATCGAAACAGGAACTCTCTTCTTTCCTTCCGACAATACTACAAATTTGTTTCCCTACTAACGCATCTCCTACATAGATCGTAAAAATATGGCACCAAAACCAGCACTGAATGTATGTTACCAACCTAAAGCAACGTCCGAAAAGCTCACTGTCCCCACAGCTGTGGATCTCTCTAGGCTAGACTATTGCAACAACCTCGTTCTAAATCTGCCTGCTTGTACTCTCTGCCATAATCCAGAAGAAGGCTGCGCGCCTTGTGCTTGGCCTCAAGCCCAGGGATCGTCTCTCTCTGGGACTGAAATGTCTGCATTGGCTCCCAGTAGCTGCGAAGAATAAGGTCAAACCGCTCTGGATTATGCACAAGGCCTTTTGGGCCCTGGGGCCTCAATACCTGCAACTCTCACTTCCTAAATATCTCTGTGCTCGATTCTCTTCCCTCATCCACTTCTAACTCCCTCAGGATCACTCGCTTCAGCAAGCAACCAGTTGGTGGTAGATATCTTTCTTCGGCTGGGGCCTCCCTCTGGCACAGCCTCCCTGCCTCCCTGAAACTTAAGGAGAACCATCACTGGTTCCAGAAGCACATCAAAACCTTTCTATTTGCCTCTGCTTTTTCTCCTCCTATCCCCCGCTGACTTCCTGGCTGAAACTGATTCTGCACTGGTTACCTGGCCACCCTCTGATCTCAAGCACAGGCAACCTGCACCCGCCAGTGGCACTCGTGCACTGCCTATCTAGCAAAACCTTGCACATGGGGACTGTTTTCTGTATCCCTAACAGTTCCAGCACCACCTGATGTTTTCACTTATCCTTGCACTTGCCACCATCGGGCCGTATTTTTACTTATTGTCATTGTTTCTTCTTCCCATATACTGCACTTTCTCCTGCCCCTCCCCATGCACTTGGGCAATCTGAGTGACACCTGCCCTAGTGGGTTTGTTGTCTCTGTCTCCCCTCTGTTCCCCCTCCCTTGCCTTGGCGCGCTTTCAAAAACTTGTGTATATGCGCAGTATAAATGGCATATCATACAATATCACATCATATGATATTATACACACATTGCATTCATGACAACAGGATCCCTGCCACTTACCTTGTACACTTCACAAAATCTTTTTCCGCAGCACCCCACGTTTTGCAAACTTATGAAAAATGATTGCTTAAAAGCAACACTAAGTGTATGTTAGCAACTTTAAACTAGTACATACAGTGCATGCATACAAACAGGATGGCTGCTCCTTAGCTTGCACACTTCCACCATAGTCTTCTGCATTTCTCTGTACAAATAGACCTTTTGCCACAGTTTTTCCGTACACACCACAACCGGAAACCTTATTGAGCAATCCCTTTGCCTCCACAGTCCCATTTCCATGGCTACAATCCCGAAAAGGCCTGGATGTGGCACGTTTAATCCTGAAACTACTGTGGAATCCGCTGAGTTATCGTGCTTGGAGGGAGGTGCTGGGGGGAAGAAGTGTGAAACAGGTTAGGGAATTGGGTCTTTATTGGTCCCTCGGAAAAGATATATTTTATTTTTGTTTTTGTGTTTTTTTCAGAACCTTTTTTGTTTTTGCTCTTTATCTGAGTTTCTCTTTTGTTTGCCTCCTTACATAGTTACAGGATTGCCTTCAACACTTTTTGCACAGTGTTCAACAAAACAGCATTGCCAATGTTGGTCAAAAAAATGCCATTTGCATGGAACCAGTGCAAATTTCGCTCATTAATATCAGTCGGTGGAGAACATCCCAGCAGTGGACATACATTGACACATGCTTCTGTTATGAAACACCTTCCAACCTCTGGCTGGGGACAAATTACACCAGTATGGTCCCATGCTCCTCTTGGTGGTATGCTTGAGAAAACCACTGTAGCAGTGGGAAAAATCTGCATCACCTCTTCCATCAACTTCTTTAGGCAACGGAGCAAACGTCCACACGACATGTACCCCAAACGTAGAGCTCCATAATGCAGTACGACAACATCAACAGTACCGACAAAGGCCACACATCTGCAAAGGTCAACCATACCGCCGAGACTGCCCTCATAGACAGTGCCCCAGAAAGCCTCCACTCCTTCCAATGCAAAATTAGCAGCCATGCCTCTTTGCGCGGCATACCTGTATAGATATTGCACAAAGGTATCACCCACTATTAGGACCCTGCGTCTCTCCATCGCTGCCTGACACCCTCACTACACAGACTGATGGAGAAAAATAGTACCACCTTTTCCTGTGAGGCACACCCTCGACACCTGATTGGCTAATTCCCACAGTTCCATTTCCATGCCCACCATGCTTAAAAAGGCAGGATGCGGTATGTGCGCTTTCCCAGCTACAGTGAGGGCCACGAACCAGTAAAGCAGGGACTGTCCTCCTTCCCTTTCCACCCCAGCCATGCATCCAAGGCGCTAGGCACTCACCACAGAGAACATACCATAGTACACCCTATGTTTATATGCTCATGTCATGTGCAATGAACTCCCCATCTGCAATTGAGCCTACCAGCTTTCACCCTGGCCACATATTTGCATGCATGTCTGCATAACATTGCATTGGGTGTGCGGAACGGTATGTAGGTTTCTGTGTACATTGGCCATATTTTACATGTGTGCTGCTTCCTTTCATGCCGCAATATCTTAAAGCACTTACTAAGGCAAGGGTCTTATAAGGGCCTAACCACAGCAAACACAAATGGTCACATGTGGCTCCTATTGTGCAACAGGTGCAATGATCTACACCATATGCTAATCTACGCATAGCAGCTCATTTCTGCTGTTCTCCAAGTCTACAATGTCCTCCACAACCATTGTGTAAAAGTCACCAACTTCAAATACATGCAGAGTTACAACTGCATGTCTGCACTATGTTGTGGTGGCTGTTGTGAAGCCTAGGCTGTTGGGTTCATGGCCTATGTCCTGCGCCCTTTGGCCATGCACCCAACAGTCTAGGCCTTGCACACACCCATCACAACATAACAGAGCCATGCAGGTGAACACGTAGCCAGGTTCCAGAATTCACAAAGGAAATATAGGCACCAGTACGTCTACCCAACTGCCGCCCCATAATACATCGATGCATGCAAACATGTTCCAGTTACCATAATCCACAAACATACTTCACTGGTTGGCACCCCTACCCACTTCCTTTCACAAAGCATTCTATTACTGCAAACCAAAGAACAAAGTCTTGACAACATTGGTCCTGCTCCCAACACTATAGTAAGTGCATAGAACGAATACTGCATAGTGCATGACAACACTTACTAATCTGCACAATGCAGCCTACCCAAGCCCATATAAGAACCAGTTCAACCATACCCTCTTCTATATGGACACTATTCCAACACTGCACCCAGTGGACACGGTACAGCACTGCTCACTGCAGCATCTCCACCCATGCAGCGACAATTGCATGGGTGGAGATGCTGTATGCAGCCAAACCACACACCTGTGAGGCTAAAAACCATGGTGTCATCTTCGATTCCACACTCTCCTTCTCTCCTCACATCTCTAACGTCTCTAAGAAGTCACACTACCAGCTGCACCTCCTCAGAGGTATTCTTCCGTTCCTCTTCTTCCCCCAGAAGCTCACTGTCTCTAGAGATCTGGTTCTCTCTAGGCTGGACTATTGCAACAGCCTCTTTCTAAATCTACCTGCTTCTATTCTCTGCCCTCTGCAACTCATCCAGAACAGGACTGCGAGACTTGTCCTTGGCCTTAAGCCCAAGGATCGTATCTCTCCAGGACTGAAATCCCTGCACTGGCTCACAGTGGCTGCGAGGATTAAGTCAAAACTCTCTGCATTGTCCACAAGGCCTTCTGGGGCCTGCGGCCTCAATACCTTCAACTCCCTCTTCCTAAATATCTTCCTTCTCGAGCTCTCCGCTCATCTACCTCCAACTCCCTCACGGTCAGTCGCTTCTCCAAGCAGCGAGTTGGTGGTAGATCTCTTTCTTCGGCTGGGGCCTCCCTCTGGAACAGCCTCCCTGCCTCCCTGAAACTTGAGGAGAATCATCTCCGGTTCCGGAAGCACCTCAAAACCTTTCTCTTTCCTTCTGCTTTCTCTCCTCCTCTCCCCTTCTGATTTTCCTGCTGCAACTGAAACTGCACTGGTTACCTGGCCGCCCCTGATCTCAGGCCCAGCTCCCCTCCCCTGCCAGTTGCACATATGCACTGCCTTCTTGGCAACCCCCGCACTTGGGGACTGTTCTCTGTATCCCTACAGTCCCACTACCAGCACCTGACTCTGGATGTCTGCAATTACCATTGCACTTGCCGCCAACTGGCCGTACTTTTACTTATTGTTATTTATTCTTCTTATTATTCTTTATTTATTCTTGTTATTTATTCTATTTATCAATTTACTGCCCTGTCCCCTCTCCCTCACCCCTGCACTTACCCTTTCTCCCTTCCCATGCACTTGTGCGATCTGATTGACACCTGGTCTAGTAGGATCGTTATTTTGTCTTCCCTCTGTTCCCCTCCCTTGCCTCGTCGCGCCTTGGAAAACCTCTGCCATGTGCGCTTTATAAATGCCATATCATATCATATACCATATAATAACTGTAAGAAGTAACTGCATACAAGCAATAGTGCAGAGTGCAGTACAACACTTAATAATCTGCTCAATGCAAACTACCCAAGCACATATTGCATCCACTTCAACCGTACCCTCTTCTATATGGACAGTATTCCAATACTGCACCCTCAGGACACGCTGCAGCACTGCTCACTGCAGCATCTCCAGGCATGCACTGAAAACTGTAAAAATCACCACACCCATGGAACCAACAATGTATGCAATGCAGCCAAACCACACAAACAAAGCAACAATGTCAAACCTACTTGCAACCAGTGGACATACTTGTTGGTGCAAGGACTCCAGCCATGCATCCAACGCAACATTTGAAGGTTCTTATAAAGGGCAAACCCTAACAAACGGAAATGGTCACATGTGACTCCCTAATGTGCAACACGTGCAATGTCCTACACCATATGCTAATGTACGCACAGCAGCTCACTTCTGCTGTTCTACCAAGTCTACAATGCCCTCCACAACCATTGTGTAAAGGTCCCCATCTTCTAAGACATGCAGAGTTACAACTGCATGTCTGCATTATGTTGTGATGGCTGTTGTGAAGCCTAGGCTGTTGGGTTCATGGCCTACGTCCTACACCCTTTGGCCATGCACCCAACAGTCCAGGCCTTGCACACACCCATCACAACATAACAGAGCCATGCAGGTGAACACGTAGCCAGGTTCCAGAATTCACAAAGGCAATATAGGCACCAGTACTTCTACCCAACTGCCGCCCCATAATGCAGCGATGCATGCAAACATGTTCCAGTTACCATAATCCACAAACATACTTCACTGGTTGGCACCTCTACCCACTTCCATTCACAAAGCATTCTATTACTGCAAACCAAACAACAAAGTCTTGACAACATTGGTCCTGCTCCCAACTCTCTAATAAGTGAATAGAAGCAATACTGCATAGTGCATGACAACACTTACTAATCTGCGCAATGCAGCCTACCCAAGCCCATATAAGAACCAGTTCAACCATACCCTGTTCTATATGGACACTATTCCAACACTGCATCCAGTGGACACGGTGCAGCACTGCTCACTGCAGCATCTCCACCCATGCAGCGACAACTGCATGGGTGGAGATGCTGTATGCAGCCAGACCACACACCGGTGAGGCTAAAACCCATGGTGTCATCTTCGACTCCACACTCTCCTTCTCTCCTCACATCTTTGATGTCTCTAAGAAGTCACACTACCAGCTGCACCTCCTCAGAGGTATTCTTCCGTTCCTCTCCTTCTCCCAGAAGCTCACTGTCTCTAGAGATCTTGTTCTCTCTAGACTGGACTATTGCAAAAGCTTCTTTCTAAATCTGCCTGCTTCTATTCTCCACCCTCTGCAACTCATCCAGAACAGGACTGCGAGACTTTTCCTTGGCCTTAAGCCCAAGGATCGTATCTCTCCAGGACTGAAATCCCTGCACTGGTTCCCAGTGGCTGCGAAGATTAAGTCAAAACTCTCTGCATTGTCCACAAGGCCTTCTGGGGCCTCAATACCTTCAACTCTCTCTTCCTAAATATCTTCCTTCTCGAGCTCTCCGCTCATCTGCCTCCAACTTCCTCAGGGTCAGTCGTTTCTCCAAGCAACGAGTTGGTGGTAGATCTCTTTCTTCGGCTGGGGCCTCCCTCTGGAACAGCCTCCCTGCCTCCCTGAAACTTGAGGAGAATCCTCTCTGGTTCCAGAAGCACCTCAAAACCTTTCTCTTTCCTTCTGCTTTCTCTCCTCCTCTCCCCTGCTGATTTTCCTACTGCAACTGAAACTGCCTGGTTACCTGGCCACCCTTCGATCTCAGGCCCAGCTCCCCTCCCCCGCCAGTTGCACACGTGCACTGCCTTCCTGGCAATCCTCGCACTTGGGGACTGTTCTCTGTATCCCTACAGTCCCACTACCAGCACCTGACTCTGGATGTCTGCAATTACCCTTACACTTGCTGCCAACTGGCTGTACTTTTACTTATTGTTATTTATTCTTCTTATTATTCTTTATTTATTCTTGTTATTTATTCTATTTATCCCATTTACTGCACTGTCCCCACCCGCTCCCCCCTGCACTTACCCTTTCCCCCTTCCCATGCACTTGTGCGATCTGATTGACACCTGGCCTAGTAGGATCGTTATCTCGTCTTCCCTCTGTTCCCCTCCCTTGCCTCGTCGGGCCTTGGAAAACCTTTGCCATGTGCGCTTTATAAATGCCATATCATATCATACCATATAATAACTGTAAGAAGTAACTGCATACAAGCAATAGTGCAGAGTGCAGTACAACACTTAATAATCTGCTCAATGCAAACTAGCCAAGCACATATTGCATCCACTTCAACCGTACCTTCTTCTATATGGACAGTATTCCAACACTGCACCCTGAGGACACGTTGCAGAACTGCTCACTGCAGCATCTCTAGGCATGCACTGAAAACTGTAAAAATCACCACACCCATGGAACCAACAATGTATGCCATGCATCCAACGCAACATTTCAAGGTTCTTATAAAGGGCAAACCCTAACAAACGCAAATGGTCACATGTGACTCCCTAATGTGCAACACGTGCAATGTCCTACACCATATGCTAATGTACGCATAGCAGCTCACTTCTGCTGTTCTACCAAGTATACAATGTCCTCCACAACCATTGTGTAAAGGTCCCCATCTTGGAAGACATGTAGAGTTACAACTGCATGTCTGCATTATGTTGTGGTGGCTGTTGTGAAGCCTAGGCCGTTGGGTTCATGGCCTACGTCCTACGCCCTTTGGCCATGCACCCAACAGTCTAGGCCTTGCACACACCCATCACAACATAACAGAGCCATGCAGGTGAACACGTAGCCATGTTCCAGAATTCACAAAGGCAATTTAAGCACCAGTACTTCTACCCAACTGCCGCCCCATAATACCGCGATGCATGCAAAGCTTGTTCCAGTTACCGTAATCCACAAACATTCTTCACTGGATGGCACCCCTACCCACTTCCATTCACAAAGCATTCTATTACTGCAAACCAAACAACAAAGTCTTGACAACATTGGTCCTGCTCCCAACACTCTAGTAAGTGCATAGAACTAATACTGCATAGTGCATGACAACACTTACTAATCTGCGCAATGCAGCCTACCCAAGCCCCTATAAGAACCAGTTCAACCATACCCTCTTCTATATGGACACTATTCCAACACTGCATCCAGTGGACACGGTGCAGCACTGCTCACTGCAGCATCTCCACCCATGCAGTGACAACTGCATGGGTGGAGATGCTGTATGCAGCCAAACCACACACCGGTGAGGCTAAAACCCATGGTGTCATCTTCGACTCCACACTCTCCTTCTCTCCTCACATCTCTAGCGTCTCTAAGAAGTCACACTACCAGCTGCACCTCCTCAGAGGTATTCTTCCGTTCCTCTTCTTCCCCCAGAAGCTCACTGTCTCTATAGATCTGGTTTTCTCTAAGCTGGACTAGCGCAACAGCCTCTTTCTAAATCTACCTGCTTCTATTCTCTGCCCTCTGCAACTCATCCAGAACAGGACTGCGAGACTTGTCCTTGGCCTTAAGCCCAAGGATCATATCTCTCCAGGACTGAAATCCCTGCACTGGCTCCCAGTGGCTGCGAGGATTAAGTCAAAACTCTCTGCATTGTCCACAAGGCCTTCTGGATCCTGCGGCCTCAATACCTTCAACTCCCTCTTCCTAAATATCTTCCTTCTCGAGCTCTCCGCTCATCCACCTCCAACTCCCTCACGGTCAGTCGCTTCTCCAAGCAATGAGTTGGTGGTAGATCTCTTTCTTCGGCTGGGGCCTCCCTCTGGAACAGCCTCCCTGCCTCCCTGAAACTTGAGGAGAATCATCTCCGGTTCCGGAAGCACCTCAAAACCTTTCTCTTTCCTTCTGCTTTCTCTCCTCCTCTCCCCTGCTGATTTTCCTGCTGCAACTGAAACTGCACTGGTTACCTGGCCGCACTCTGATCTCAGGCCCAGCTCCCCTCCCCCGCCAGTTGCACACGTGCACTGCCTTTTTGGCAACCCCCGCACTTGGGGACAGTTCTCTGTATCCCTACAGTCCCACTAACAGCACCTGACTCTGGATGTCTGCAATTACCATTGCACTTGCCGCCAACTGGCCGTACTTTTACTTATTGTTATTTATTCTTCTTATTATTCTTTATTTATTCTTGTTATTTATTCTATTTATCCCATTTACTGCACTGTCCCCACTCCCTCACCCCTGCACTTACCCTTTCTCCCTTCCCATGCACTTGTGCGATCTGATTGACACCTGGCCTAGTAGGATCGTTATTTTGTCTTCCCTCTGTTCCCCTCCCTTGCCTCGTCACGCCTTGGAAAACCTCTGCCATGTGCGCTTTATAAATGCCATATCATATCATATACCATATAATAACTGTAAGAAGTAACTGCATACAAGCAATAGTACAGAGTGCAGTACAACACCTAATAATCTGCTCAATGAAAACTACCCAAGCACATATTGCAACCCACTTCAACCGTACCCTCTTCTATATGGACAGTATTCCAACACTGCACCCTCAGGACACGCTGCAGCACTGCTCACTGCAGCATCTCCAGGCATGCACTGAAAGCTGTAAAAATCACCACACCCATGGAACCAACAATGTATGCAATGCAGCCAAACCACACACACAAAGCAACAATGTCAAACCTACCTGCAACCAGTGGACATACTTGTTGGTGCAAAGGCTCCAGCCATGCATCCAATGCAACATTTGAAGGTTCTAATAAAGGGCAAACCCTAACAAACGCAAATGGTCACATGTGACTCCCTAATGTGCAACACGTGCAATGTCCTACACCATATGCTAATGTACGCATAGCAGCTCACTTCTGCTGTTCTACCAAGTCTACAATGTCCTCCACAACCATTGTGTAAAGGTCCCCATCTTCGAAGACATGCAGAGTTACAACTGTATTCCTGCATTATGTTGTGGTGGCGACCTAGGCCCAGACTCTTGGGTGCATGGCCTATGGCCTATGGCCTTTAGCCATGTACCCAACAGTCTAGACCTTTTCCGCAACCACCACAAAATAACCGAGCCATGCAGGTGAATATGTAGCCATGTGCCAGATTTCACAAAGGCAACATAGGGACCAGCACTTCTACCCAACCGCTGCACCATAAAGCAGGGATGCAAGCACACAAGTTCCACTTACCAAAATGCACAAACATACCACAGTGTTTGGCACCGCTACCCACTTCCATTCACAAGGCATTGTATTAATGCCAACCAAACTATAAAATCTTGACAACATTGGTCCTGCTCCCAACACTGTAGTACGTGCATAGAACCAATACTGCATTGTGCACTACAACACTTACTAATCTGCACAATGCAGACTACCCAAACACATATAAGAACCATTTTAACTGTACCCTCTCCTATATGCACACTATTCCAACACTGCACTCAGTAGACCGACAGCAGGACTGCTCACTGTAGCATCTCCACACATACACTGACACCTGTAGGATGTTGTAACAGTCACCACACCCATGCAACCAACAATGAGTGCAATGCAGCCAAACCACACACACAGAAAGCAACAATGTGACACCTACTTGCAACCAGTGGACGTACCTTTTCAACCAGCGGACATATTTTTCCATGCAAGGGCTCCAGCCAAGCATCGAAGGGGCTACGGACCTACCACACACAACACACCATAGTACATGCTATGTTTAAATGTTAATGTCATGTGGAATGCACTCCCCTTCTACAATTGAGCCTGCCACCACTCATCACAGAAAGAGATCGCCGCTGGAGCTGTAATGCCATAACGAAGG
Organism: Ambystoma mexicanum; assembly: GCF_040938575.1. Taxonomy (NCBI): domain Eukaryota; kingdom Metazoa; phylum Chordata; class Amphibia; order Caudata; family Ambystomatidae; genus Ambystoma; species Ambystoma mexicanum. Next base: position 1,269,143,183 of record NC_090932.1, read on the forward strand.
CTGCCTGCAATCACCACACAAGGTTGTTGCCTGTTGAGGTAACCACAGATTGTCGTAGTATGCACGGATACGGCTGGCACACCACCGTCTTCTTCTAATGAGATATATCAGATGAAGCACTTCTCACTCCCCCACCCTTTCCATCCCTATGTCCCACCACCAGATGCCATAGAGTATGTTTTCCAGGCCCTTTCGCCGCCGCATTGTCCTTGGATACAACACGCCGGCGTTATCGAAAATTTATGGCACACATCACGTCACCGCACACTGCAGTGCAATCACATTTTTGACCGTGCAGCAAACAGGGAAATGGGATGCCGTAGCGGAGCCAGATATGACAAATTTTAGTGGCCACACTGTTACGCACAAGAGCCCCAGCCATGCACACAATGCCTCAGCGGCTTGGCACACACAACACAACACTATCCTCCGATACACCATGGCGGCGTTTCCCAAAAACTTTGACGTGCAGCATGCTTCCGTCCATCCAACCACCGGCCGCGTCTAATGTTCGCTGACATCACGGCGTACTGCAAGCCAATGGCACTTCTGTCCGCGGAGTGAACAGAGAAATGGGTCAGCTGAGAAAGATATCACTAATTTTTTGAGACGTACATTTCAGTTCTTTGCAACAAAAGTGCCGGTCGGATTTCCACCAGACGCACAAAAGCACACTTTTTGAACCAAGCCCCCTCTCCTGCTGTAAATTTGGTGAAAATCCGTCCAGCTGTTCGCCCTGCAGACGTGCGCAACTTTTTTCCCCATTCAGTCTATGGAAGAGAAATGTGGTACCCCCCCTATAACTTTGCCCCCCCTGCACCAAACCTCACCAAACTTGCTTTTTTAGCGAAGTTTGGTGAGGATTGCTCCAGGGGGGGTGAAGTTATAAGCCACCGAAAAAGTGGTCTTCCTATGGGTTTAGCAACTTAACCATAACTACACACCCGCTACTCTCTATCTATAACTGGCTGAGAAAGGTTATTTTTTCAAGTGTTGTGGCTGAGTTGTGGTTGTTTTAACTGGTAAATATGTGGGGCTTTATTGTTTTGTGCTATAAGCATAAAATCCCTTGAACAAAGTTTTTTTCACTACATTCCAATTCTTTTAAAAGTAAACCTAAACATAGTGCCTTTAACCAGAGTTATTTTCACTGAACTTAATTTTTTCAGTTAACATATTTTATTAAAAGGAAATTTACAACCATAAACATTATGCTTCACCAAGTAAGAGCACAAAACATTATTAACTGTAGAGTGTACACGGGACGAAATAATCCATATCTACCACAACATTCTGCAATGCATCTATCAGTATATCTACCAGAACATTGATGATCAATGGAAGTGATACCTTAATCTCATACGTTTGGATAACAATAGAGTACTATTGAGAAGAAGAAAAGAAGAAAGTATGAGAAAAAAAGAAGGGAGATTTAGTAGTATAGAGAGCCAATATCATATGTAGAAGAAAGAAAAAAGAAAGAAACAAAGGAAAAAAGGTGTCCTTCACATCCAGTAATTCCAAATAGACCCTGAATAGCATTTGTTATGATGTTGTATTCTATACGTGATCAATATGATGAGATGCTGTGATCATCTGACACAGATGCCAGACATGGAACACTGGATGTGTAAGGTGATAGAAATGGTTCTGAGAGACGTATTTGACCTGGGAAGGAGAGGATGCATGGATGACTGATGGATTCACTTGATGTTACCTGAAGTTACCTTATTGCCTGCTAGCAACATCTGAAGATTACTTACTGCAAAGTACATTACAGCCCCACGTGAAGCCTGGGCTCCATAGTCATCTGTGTGTGGATCATTTAACTATAACTCATACATCCAATACCCACTGGACTTGCTGCCATGCACTGTGAGCACATTGCCCAGGGCATGGCCAGCAGCCACATCCTGGGCACCTCGAGGCACTGGTTATACCCACTGGGCTTTGCCTGTGACGTTATACCATACTGGATCTGAAGACCACTGGGCACACCTTGTAGCCATTGCTTGTGGCTCCTTTGCTCTCATTTCCAGTCCACAAGTCACCAGCATGGTCTGATGGCCTCAACCAAGGCCTCTCACCATTTCCCAGGTAGCCCCAGTAATCATGGTGAGTGGCCACTTTGCCCAAGACATGGCCTTTGACCATGTCTCAGGTAACCTCAGTAGCCATGGTGGATCACATGTTCCCACTAGCCATGTAGACCTTGTCCACCACCTGAAGTAGCCTATGGACTGATGGCCTTGCCAGGGGAACCTCATTGACATGGTGGGCCAATGGTCTACTACTAGACCCAAGACCCACTTTTTTGGTCTGAACCAAGTCCTTGTGTCAGAGCTGTTCTGTGGGCTGATCAGTGAATCTTCATGCTGACCTGCCGACCTGTGATTTGGCCTTACAGGGTCTGAGAGAGCACTGTTAAGATGTTACTACTTAGGGGGCATATTTCACTTCTCCTGGACACCCCTAATTGTGCCTAAGCTTACATGTGAGTTCAGAGAGCTGAAATATGTCTTTTCTTTTAAAAGTGTTGCAGTGCAGGGGCCTGTAAGATTGTGATTTAAGTCAGTGAATAACAATGGCAGCTGTTTGGAATATGTTTTAACTACCCAAACCAATCAGTATGGGTGTTTTTCAACTAGCTAATCTGGTTTCTCCATGCTAAATTGGAAGAACCACAAACTACAAACCGAAATTGCAAATCAAGATCCGAAAGCAGTCCTTTTGTTCTGCAACTAGTTCCAGGTTCTCCTTTGTATCACTAATGGGATGTTGGCCACCTTTGCCCAGATTTTAATGGAACTGCTGGGCAGATGCGTGACAAACAAGTTAAGGGACACATTTCTCATGCAAATCCACCCCGCCGTTCGTGCTGTAGATTAGAGAGAAATTTGAGGCTCAAAAATTGCATGGGAAAGGTATGCTTTGGGGCCCCTGTATAACTTCCTCCCCCCTTGATGGAACCTCGCACAACTTTACAAACAAATTCAAAGTTGGGTCTTTATACATTTCTGCCCCCTTTTACCAGAACCTCAAACATCTATATTTGTTTTGGGAAGATTATCAAACCTGCCTTCTATGGGGAGTCCAACTTAACCATAAGTACACAATGTGAGAAACCAGAGGGTATTCCCCCATGTAGACTCGGAAAATCCACTAGTCAGGTGGCCAGGGGCGGGCCATCATGTTTGGATCCCAACCCTGGGGGTGGACGAGCAAGGAAGGATCACCTGGGTAGGGGAATCCGAGGTTGTGCCCATGGGAAGACCCCAGGTGAGACGTGGTATCCCAACGGGACGATAGGCGAAGAGGAAGAAGCCCCTGAAGCCTTCATGGGATATGCAGGTCGACTGTCCCCAATCCAGGAGGGAGGCAGACATATCATACCAGAACCGGAGCAGGCAAGGAGGAGGCTCAGATGAGACAAAGCATGGCTTTGACCTCAACACCTATTTACCTTCCCCCATTTCAGACCATAGGGTGTGTTGTCAAGACCACTACTTTCATGGCATAGTGCCAGGGCTAGGGAATAACCTAACAAAAGGGGAATCACCCCAGCTGTATAAAAACAGGGCCACATGATTCCCCTCTCTTCTCTTTCGATCACCCAATGATTATTCAGCCTATAAATATCAGTCTCCATCTTGTCCTGTTTAACCCTCCCCATTTCCAACATGTACTGCGACGAGGAAGAGGCGTTCGAGAGTTACAGAGATTACCCATGTGAAAAGTACTGTGGGAAGGAAGATGAATGGAGAGGCCTCCATTCTACCACTAACATGTCCCCTTAATAGAGTCAGTCAGGGCACTTGACACTAACCATACACACCTGACTCCAATCAATCCTCAGTCAAGGTAAAAGACAGAGTTCTGCCAGAGTAAATGAGCAAGCTGATGTTGCTGGATGGATCGTGGAAACCAGGGAAAAGAAAGATGCAGCTGGAGGAGCCCAGAGGGTCCGGAGGAGAACGGGTTGCCAGGATGCTGACCCGGTGTGTCAGGCAGGTTGCAGCTTGGCGAGGGAGCCATGTTTCCATGGAGCCAGATTGGGGAAATCTGTGACCTGTTGGCTGTGTCCAGGCCAGTGCTTGTTCCCCTGGGACGTGTGCAGGTCCCAGGGGTGCCTGAGGGGCAGGTGGTGAAACCCTGACCTTGACACACAAATCCATAGGAAACTGCTCACCAGCACCATGCAACTCAGTTGGGCCTTATTACAACCCGGGTGGTAAGGGATTACCGGTACCGGTAAAGGCACCGGTACCGGTAATCCCTTACCGCCCTATTACGAGTACCCTTTGCGGGTCCTCCCTTAACGGCTGGTAAAACCAGCCGTTAAGGAAGAGACCCGCAAAGGGACTTTAGAGGTAATAACGGTACTGCAATTTGCGGTACGGTTATTACTGCCTTCCCCATTCCCATTGAGCCCTATGGGGGCTAAAATGGGAATGGGGTAGAGCCATGGCGAAAGGGGAATTACTGCCCCGCCAACCTTGGATTGGGGCGGTAATTGCTCCATTCACCATGGCGGAATCGGTAAGGTTTTGGAGGCAACCATGGTTACCTCCAGGGTCGTAATGAGGCCCAGTAACTTTCAAGAGAAAAAGAGAGCAACTTAGTAGCGTGTGGGTGGTTGCTGCGGGAGCAGTAGCAGCGGAAGGTGCAAGCGGCACGATAATCAAAAAACAAGAGAAAGTAAGAGAAAGAAGGTGCACGAGTGGTGCAAAAGCAGAAAAAGCAGAAACAGTAAGTTGTGAAGGACAGAAAGAAAAGAGAGGGTGTGAGCAACCTGAAAGAAAGAAGGAAAAGTGAGAAAGGTCCGAGCAGAACAAAGCGAACAGAGAGAAAGTGTGAGAGAGGCACAACAAGGCAAAGGAAGTGTGCAAGAGCATGACAAGGCAAAGGAAGTGTGCAAGAGTCACGGCAAGACAAAGGAAATGTGCAAGAGGCACAGAAATGTAGAAGGTGCCAGAAAAGTGTGCAAGAGGCACGGAAAGACAAAAGGCGAAGAAGGAAAGTGCCCAAGAGGCAAAAGGTGCCAGAAGGAAAACAAAGAATGTAAGGAGAGGTGCCAGGAATCAGAGTGGTCGCGCATGGGGAGAAGCAAAAGCCCTGCAATCTCAAGTCTCTGATAAAGCCCTGGTGTTGACCAAAGAAGGTGTACAGCGCCACCTTATAGAAGATGGAAAAAGTGTGAGCTACAATGATAGTGAAGTGGGAGCAAAATACTCCAAAGTGAAGGAAAGGCTGATGCAACCTCACCAGAAAGAACTGTGTACTCCTACGTCCCGTCCTCTTTCCTCCATACTTATGGTAATTCTTCTGTCCTGTGGGACGGGACCGGAGCACTTTGTAAAAAGCATCCCATTTTTCAAAAATGTGTCCTTCCTCTCTTTTTATGCGCTGCCGTAACCCCGCCCTCCTTATCTCCGCCCAGCTCATCACCCATCAGTCCTTTTCTCTGTACGTTCGGGACTGGACGCACTTGCACCTTCGGAAGATTTTTTCCTTCCAGTGTCCTTCTCTCCTGCTCCAGCTTAGCGGTCGCATATAGTCCGTCTATGTCATTTTGGTTAGATTTTCCTTCTTGTCTTCCTGCGAACGATGAATCGCTAGGGCGGATCCCCATCCTCTTTGTTTAGAGTGTTTGGGTCCAGATCACCGGTGGGACTTGTGCTTCTACTGCGATTCCCTTTCGGTTCGGGCACTTCAACGTCGTCTGGAGTGGTGGGAGGAGGTGTTTCAGCATGTTCGTCTTCCACATTTTCAGAGTCTCATCGAAGAGAAGAAGAGACACATGGTGAATTCTTTAGTTTTTAGGGCACCCCGACCGGAAGATTCCTTCCCGGGGTCTTCCAGGTCCAGGAGGGGCTTCAAAAGCTCTGTCACCGGGGTTTCCCCTGAGGGGCCTTCCAGGCCTAAGAAAAGTACCAGAGTTTTCTCTGAGGGCCTCCGTAAGGGACCTGCTCACACCGGATTGCAATCCGAGGCCCCTCCTGTGGGGGCTATTCAACGGCCCAGTTCTACTGAGGTGGTGGGTAGCGGAGCTTGCTTCAAGGTCTCCTTGTCTGGAGCTTCCCATACAGACACCGGGGCATGCCCCGAGGCCTCGATTGATGTTTTCTGTACCAAACCGAGGTTCGAGGCCCCTTGTGAGGGAGCTGTTACCGGACTCGGGTCCGAGGTTCCTCTATCAGTGTAACGCTCACCTGATTCCCGTAGAGGCGCGGGTCTTGACTGGGCGTATACCGTATCTTCAAAGGTGATGTGTAACACACGGCTGGCTCTTTGGGCTGGACCTCTGTGCACTGTATGTCTGACTCGAAGGGTAAGATGTCTGCAGATAGAAAATATGGGATTAAGGAACTGGGTTATTGAATGTCTCTCTCTTCTTCCCTTTCTCTTCTCCTGTAGAACCCCAAAGGTTAACGCTCTCACCTTAGGTAAGTGAACGCTGTGCTCTCCATCTGCCTCGGGGCAGGGTGCTGTAACCAGTTTCTTCACTGGATAAGGGGAGCAGGCCCCTTGACTTCAGAGGACTGCTGTCCGTCGTTTACTGCACGAACGGTAAGTTTCGAGTAATTCTAATGTCTTTAAAGTCTTTAGTAATGATGTCTCTTGTTTTGCAGGGTTCCGGCGATGGCGGATGACGGGCTGAAGTGAGTTGAAGATGGAGCCCGTGTGATGAATAGAAGCGCCTGGAAGCACGTAAGTAAGCGCTTGTTGCCTGCTTCACGATGCTCTCTAACTGTCTTTTTATTTTGCAGGTACAAGTTCGGAGCGGCTGCAGGGTGCCGGAATACCCACTGGGTTAGACGTGGAAAGGAGTAATGGCACGTGAGTATTAAAGTTCCCCAATGTCTTTAAACGCACCTTGTTTTGTCTTTCAGATGCGGGATGCAGCGCCGAAGGCCTCCGGAGCGTGCGAAGAGTTGGTAAGCTTTTGTCTTTCAGATGCCGGAATGCAGTGTGAAGACCTCCGGAGCGCACGAAGAGTAGGTAAGCCTTTGTCTTTCAGATGCCGGAATGCAGCGCGAGGCGTTGGTGACAGCCGATGGACCAGGTAAGTGAAGAGCTGTCACTGAAGACCGTAATGCTAACCTGTTCTTTCTTGTCTTTATAGGTGTTGCTGAAGACTGGATTCAGGATGGTAAGCCTTTTTCCTTAGGCCCAGGATCAGATGCAGAAGACACGATGAGCGTTCTGCTGCAGAGGATGCAGAATAACGCAAAGCAAGATTCATCCATCGGGTGTGGTTTAAATAGCCTCCTGTAGTGCTTAGGTGTCTCCTTCCACAGCCACGCCTAGGTAAGAAAAGAGTTCCTGCTTTCCAGAAGAGTTCCAGAGTTCTGAATCTAGGGAGTGGCTCCTGCCCCACCCAACAGGAAAAGTAGTTCCAAACAGAAGAGGATCAGAGGCTCAACTGGCAGGCAAGTAAGCAGCATGGTCTGCTGCAGGTAAGTCCACCCAAGCATTATGAGCCCGGCGCTTCCAGCGCTGGGACTGGGCATATTTATGAGCCTGGTGCCACTGGCGCCAGGACTGGGTCCAAAAGGTCCCAATTGGGACTGGTTGGCACTCGGAAACTGGGTTATGGATCTGCTTCCAAGGGAGTTGGGAAAACCCTGACCTTTTGGAAGCAGAGATCATGACAGTACCCCCCCTCAAGGCCCCTCCCAAACCGGGCTTCTCCGGGGGTTTTGGCTTGTCAGGAAATGTTCGGTGAAATCTTTTGATTAGGCGAGGAGCGTGGACATATTCAGCAGGTTCCCAGGATCTCTCTTGGGGGCCGTAGCCTTTCCAGTCAATTAGGTAAAATAGTTTAGATTTGGAGATCTTGGAGTCCAGAATGCTTTTGACTTCAAACTCGAGTTCTCCATCAACTAGGATAGGTTTTGGAGATTTAGTTAGTCGGGTTTGAGGTTGCACGGGTTTTAATAGAGAGACGTGGAAGACCGGATGTATCTTCATGTGCGGGGGCAAGTCCAACTTGACCGCTACTGGGTTCACTATGGTAGTGATGGAATAGGGACCAAGGTATCTTGGGTTGAATGTGCGTGGCCCTTTTAGAGGTAGATATTTGGTGGATAACCAGACTTGATCCCCTACTTGATATTGAGGGGCTTCCTTCCGATGTTGATCTGCTCCTTTCTTGTATTGTTCTTTAGCCCTTTGAAGGTGAGAAACAGCTTCCTTAAAGGCTTGGGTGATTGTAGAATGCAGTTAGTCTACTGCTGGTGTTTCAAGATCTTGGAGGGGATCCAACTCCGAGGTTCGAGGGTGACTGCCGTACAAAAGAAAAAACAGGGTTTTCCCAGTTCCCGAATGGACAGAGTTATTGTAGGCATATTCGGCTATCCAAAGGATATCTTTCCAAGTTTTTTCAGTTTGTTGCAGCATGCAGCGTAAATACTGTTCCAGAGTTTGATTGGTCCTCTCGGTTTGTCCGTCGGTCTGAGGGTGGTGACTGGTCGATAGTCTCACATCAATTTGAGCCGACCGACAGCAACTTCGCCAAAAATGAGAAATAAATTGACTACCTCGATCCGAAATTAGAACCGAAGGAAAACCGTGCAGTCGGACGATGTTTTCGAGAAATTCTCGGGCCAGAGTTGCTGCTGTTGGCAAGCCTTTGAGCGGAATGAAATGCGCCATCTTGGAGAATAAGTCCACGATTACTAGAATCGTATTGTATCCGGAGCATGGAGGTAGATCGGTGATGAAGTCCATAGAAAGCGTATGCCAAGGGCGAGGTGGGATGTCAATAGGGCGTAAGAGGCCTGCTGGTCTTTCCTTTTGACTCTTGTTTTGGGCGCATACTCCACAGGACATTATAAAGTCTCTGATATCTTTTTTCCAAGACGGCCACCAGAAGTAGCGCTTGATCTTTTCTGAGGTCTTGGCCATACCGGGATGTCCTTCCATTAAAGAATTGTGATAACAAGAGATTCCTTTTTTCTGTAAATCTGTGCTGGGTAGGTATAATCGTTTTTGGAAATACAATAAGTTGTCCTTTACTGCAAAGTCCTTTCCCTGCAGATGCCAATTCTGTATGTCTGCTGGAGTTACAAGTTGCCTGGCTTTATCCTTAACTTCCTCTATGGATTCTGTGGCGATTACACCCAGAATTCTTTGTTCGGGAATGATTGGTACAGGTTTAGGGTTGATCAAGTGTGTCCGATGTTCAGATTCCGATGAAGAATAAACGAGGATGTCGTCAATGTAAACAACAACACACACATCTATGAGCTCTCTGAGGACATCGTTCATAAAATATTGAAAGGCGGCCGGGGCATTGCAAAGTCCGAAGGGCATGACCTGATATTCAAATAGCCCATACTTGGTGCGGAAGGCCGTCTTCCATTCATCGCCCTCTTTTACTCGTACCAAGTGGTAAGCTCCTCTAAGATCCAGCTTTGTATATATGCATGCTTTTCTGACTTGGTCCAGGAGTTCAGGGATCAAAGGTAACGGATATCTATTCTTAATGGTGATCTGGTTCAGGGAGCGATAATCTATACAAGTTCTAAGGTCTCCTTCCTTTTTTGGAACGAAGAACAAAGCTGAAGAAGCAGGGGACTTGGAAGGACGAATAAACCCATTTGCCAGGTATTGATCCAGGTATTGTCGAAGGTGAAGGTTCTCAGGCTCGGTGAGGGCATAAATTCTACTACAAGGAGGAGTAGATCCAGGTATCAGGTCTATCTGGCAGTCATAAGACCTATGAGGAGGTAGAGAGTTAGCCTGATCCTTCCGGAAAACATCTTGGTATTCTAGGTATTCGGGAGGTAACTGGGGAGTCTCTGAAGAAATTGCTGCCAGTGCAACACCAGGTGGAGGGTGACAAGTAGAGACACATTCTGGAAACTGGACCGTTCTTGCTCGCCAATCGATCAGAGGATTGTGTTTCTCTAACCAAGGTATTCCTAGAATAATCTGAAACTGAGGGGCCTTGATCACATCGAACACGATCTTCTCATGGTGTCCATCTTGACTTACTAGCGTCACCTCTTCAGTGGTATGCGTTACTGGCCCGGAGGCTATCTCCGTACCATCCACCGTAGTAATGACGTCCTTTACAGCCTTGGGACAAAGAGTTAGATTCATCCTCAAAACCATTTCATGATCCACATAATTGCCGATGGCACCGCTGTCGACGTAAGCTTCAATTGCATGTAATCGATCCGGATTATCAGGGCTAATGAGGACCATAGGTATCACGAAATGCGAGGTCACGGTTTTCACGCTCGGCAAGAGGACCTCTATTCTTGTCGGGCGAGGTCGTTTCCCTGCTCAGAGTTTGTAACTTTGGTAACTGCAGCTCCTACTGCCTTCTTGGCAGGTTTCACCGGACAGTCTCGAAGAAAGTGCCCTGAGTTTCCGCAATAGAGGCATAATTGCAACTGTTTTCTCCTTTCCCGCTCCTTTTGTGTTAGAGGACCTTTCAGACCCCCTATTTGCATGGGTTCCCCGGAGTCTACTCCTTTGGAAGGAGTTGGCGGTTTGGAAAATCCTCGAGCATCAAACTTGGAACGATCGGCCTTCCTGTTCTGCAGTCTGTGATCTATTTGAACGACTAAGTCTATATAGTCCGAACAATCTTGTGGGGGATTCACTACTTAGGCTAACACATCTTTGAGCTCTCCACGTAGACCTCTATAAAACAGCGTAATCCTTTTGTCCTCAGGCCATTGAGTTTCCACTATCAGTCTGTTGAAAGACGCAATATAAGCCAAAAGGTCTTGATTACCTTGTCGCAACGAAAGAAGCTCATTGTCCAAGGCCTGCCCCTGTGAATGTCTTGCGAACAGTTTTTCCATACTTAGCTGAAAAGCTTGAAAATCATGGAGGACCAGATCATCTTGATTTACTAGAGGGATCGACCAGTCTGCCGCATTGCCACTAAGGTACGAAAGCACGAAAGCTACTTTAGCTTGATCAGTTGGAAAGGCTGCTGGCCGGCATAAGAAATGCAACCGGCACTGATTGATAAATACTGCAAACCTCTTTGGGTCACCAGAAAATCGTTCGGGCGGAGCCAGAGGTACATTCCCAGGTAGGTTGATCTGCACTGGATTCACAGAGGATGTAGAAGGAAGATTTCCCCCAGATGCGGGTAACGGGGTCTGTCTGGCTTGTGACTGTAGCAATTGTCTAGCGAGATCATCTGTTCGCTCCTTGGAAATAATCAGTTCCCTTCTTAGAGCGTTCGTTTCCTGACGGGCTGCATGCACTTCTGCCCTTAGTTCCCCAAGTAACTGGGCTAGCTGGTCGGTATCCGAGGTTTCCATAGCGCCTGGACGGGAGTTTTGTGGTAGGCTTTGCGTTCTGTAACGCTCACCTGATTCCCGTAGAGGCGCCGGTCTTGACTGGGCGTATACCGTATCTTCAAAGGTGATGTGTAACACACGGCTGGCTCTTTGGGCTGGACCTCTGTGCACTGTATGTCTGACTCGAAGGGTAAGATGTCTGCAGATAGAAAATATGGGATTAAGGAACTGGGTTATTGAATGTCTCTCTCTTCTTCCCTTTCTCTTCTCCTGTAGAACCCCAAAGGTTAACGCTCTCACCTTAGGTAAGTGAACGCTGTGCTCTCCATCTGCCTCGGGGCAGGGTGCTGTAACCAGTTTCTTCACTGGATAAGGGGAGCAGGCCTCTTGACTTCAGAGGACTGCTGTCCGTCGTTTACTGCACGAACGGTAAGTTTCGAGTAATTCTAATGTCTTTAAAGTCTTTAGTAATGATGTCTCTTGTTTTGCAGGGTTCCGGCGATGGCGGATGACGGGCTGAAGTGAGTTGAAGATGGAGCCCGTGTGATGAATAGAAGCGCCTGGAAGCACGTAATTAAGCGCTTGTTGCCTGCTTCACGATGCGCTCTAACTGTCTTTTTATTTTGCAGGTACAAGTTCGGAGCGGCTGCAGGGTGCCGGAATACCCACTGGGTTAGACATGGAAAGGAGTAATGGCACGTGAGTATTAAAGTTCCCCAATGTCTTTAAACGCACCTTGTTTTGTCTTTCAGATGCGGGATGCAGCGCCGAAGGCCTCCGGAGCGTGCGAAGAGTTGGTAAGCTTTTGTCTTTCAGATGCCGGAATGCAGTGTGAAGACCTCCGGAGCGCACGAAGAGTAGGTAAGCCTTTGTCTTTCAGATGCCGGAATGCAGCGCGAGGCGTTGGTGACAGCCGATGGACCAGGTAAGTGAAGAGCTGTCACTGAAGACCGTAATGCTAACCTGTTCTTTCTTGTCTTTATAGGTGTTGCTGAAGACTGGATTCAGGATGGTAAGCCTTTTTCCTTAGGCCCAGGATCAGATGCAGAAGACACGATGAGCGTTCTGCTGCAGAGGATGCAGAATAACGCAAAGCAAGATTCATCCATCGGGTGTGGTTTAAATAGCCTCCTGTAGTGCTTAGGTGTCTCCTTCCACAGCCACGCCTAGGTAAGAAAAGAGTTCCTGCTTTCCAGAAGAGTTCCAGTGTTCTGAATCTAGGGAGTGGCTCCTGCCCCACCCAACAGGAAAAGTAGTTCCAAACAGAAGAGGATCAGAGGCTCAACTGGCAGGCAAGTAAGCAGCATGGTCTGCTGCAGGTAAGTCCACCCAAGCATTATGAGCCCGGCACTTCCAGCGCTGGGACTGGGCATATTTATGAGCCTGGTGCCACTGGCGCCAGGACTGGGTCCAAAAGGTCCCAATTGGGACCGGTTGGCACTCGGAACCTGGGTTATGGATCTGCTTCCAAGGGAGTTGGGAAAACCCTGACCTTTTGGAAGCAGAGATCATGACAATCAGAGGCTAAAGTGAACGACAGAACTGAGAGGCCTGTTAAGGTCTTGTCGGTGAGGTGGGTTCCTCATTGTTCCCGCTCTAGTGGTGATACCGGTTCTGTCGAGGGGGCACAGAGTGAGGTCATTGACTGTAAATCCCCTCGTACCGGCTCTGCCGAGGTCCTCTTCCAGAGGCTAATTTGGCTAATATGTCTCAGAAACATCCTAGGCCACACAGGACCGGCTCTGCTGAGGTTCCTTGTGTCAAGGCTAAAGTCAAGACCCCTGACCCGTCTGTGTAGACCCCTGCCTCACTCGCACATGTGACTCAGTTCTCCTCAGACGTTGACAAAATGGCGCCCGTTCCCACGCAAACTATGATGGCCATTTTGGACTCTTTCGTTGTGCACCGTTTCGTCCAGTTTATGACTGGAACGCTCGGATGCCATTACAGCACTCGGTCTAGCTCCCTGCAGAGTCTGCACCATTGATGTACGTCAACCCGGCTGGTGAGGGCCCCTCTTGGCAGCCCTCTCCCTTGCGGCCCCAGAGCTACTCCTCTCATGAAAGGCCTCTGCCGGCCACAGTGTCTAAACCTTCGGCGGAGGATGCCTTCTTTGGAAAATTTCAGAAGTTCATGCACTCCGACCCCATGAAGGAATATTTCAGAGGTCTTTTAAAGGAGATCTGCCCCCCAGTGCCGAATTCTGTGCCGAAGGTTGCCGCCGCAGCACCGGTTGTTCCGGCAGCTGTCCCACCTCTTCCAGTGGGCCCACCTCCAGCCCTTACGCCCCCGCCGCCTTTGTCTCCAATAGACAAGTCTTCGGGGGAGCCAGACGTGACGCAGGTCGATCCAGACGCATTAGATGACACACAAGGGGATCAGGATGGCGATGACCAGCTTTGCTCTGTTAGGGCATTTCATGACCGGGTACTGGACATGATGGTTCTTCTGGATGTTCCAGTACATGAGGCCCCCCTCCGCAAGAAGGTGTACTTTCTTTGGCATTCACCTTGTCTCCTCAGGAGTGTACCGGCTTGTTCTTCCAAAAGGACGTTTTGGCCGAGGTGCGTAAGGTCTGGGAAAAGCCACACTCTGGACTGCACGTCAACAAAAAGATTGTAGGCTTCATATTTTGGAGGAGGTAACTTTAGCGTCTGGCCCGTTCCCTTCCTCCACGGTGGTAGCGGCTGCCACTCTTCAATCTTGACCAGCTTCAGCATCGTCCACTGCGGCGGCTCAGGTTCTGGCCAAAGAGGGCAAGTTGCTTGACTCTTTGGGGAGGAAGATTTTTGCTAATTCGGCCCTGCAGTTGCGTCAGGCAAACGCAGAGCTCGTTTTAGCAGGGGCGAATATGAAAATTTGGAAAGGTCTGTCGGAATTTGAGGAGTTCATCCCTGCGGAAATGCTGGACGACTTTAAGGCTGGCTTGTCGGATGCCAGTGTCCTGGCGCAGGATATGCTTGAGGCTGCGGCACATCATGTCGACACCTCGGCTTGGGGCCTCATGCTTGGCGTGGGCACCTCTCGTCAGGCTTCGCTTCATGCCACAAAGTTTTCCAAGGAGGTCCAGGATAAAGTTCTGGACTTGCCTTTTGACGGCAAAGAGCTGTTCCATTCGTCAACGGATGTAGAGCTGACTAAACCTAAGGACACCACTCAGACGGCCAAGTCTTTGTCTGTTCTGGCAAAACCACCTTTTAGAACTCAGAGAATGCCCTTACAGCCTCGGTCTTCCTCTGGTTTTCGGGGGTTTCTAGATCGAAAGACATGGAGAGTCGATCCTCCAGCGGGAAACTCCCGTCGGCGTCAGCAGCGAGCCCGATTTTTTGCTCGTGGTCCTCTGCCTCCTCCTCAGGATCTGGGGGGTCTCACTTCTGAGAAGCCTGCTAAATGAGGTTTTTCGGCACTTGCACGAGACCCTGGTGGGAGGGCGCATTGCATCTCACTGGGAGGCGTGGCAGGCCATCACAGAGGACCGGTGGATCTTGTCCGTCGCTCAGGTGGGCTTCCGCCTGCCCCTTCCCCCCACCCCAGCCATCAATCCTCCCTTCCAGCAGTCGGGACGCCCTCCTCAGAGCCGAAGTCCAGAAGCTTCTGGATCTCAAGGTGGTGGAATCTGTTCCCCTAGGGGAGCAAGGGGAGGGCTTCTACTCCTGTCTGTTCACGGCGCCCAAACCCAACCGGGCTGGCCTGCGCACCATCCTAGACCTTTCCCAGTTTAACCTTTGTCTTCCCCAAGAGAAATTCAAGATGATCACGCCCGGTCAGATAAAGTCCTCTTTACAGAAGAGCGATTGGCTCAGCATGGTGGACCTTCAGGATGCGTATATGCAAATCCTTATTTGGGGTCCGCATCGGAAATACCTATGGTTTTCCATGGGGGAGGAGCATTTCCAGTTTTGTGTGCTCCCGTTTGGTCTCAGCTCGCCACAGCGTGTCTTTACGAAGATGATGTCGGTCATCGCAGCTTTTCTTTGACTACAGGGTATCTATGTGTATCCATATTTGGACAATTGGCTGCTGCGCATTGCTTGTCCAGTGAAAGCCTTGAGCAATCTCCAGTCTCTCCTCCAGCTCCTGTTCCACCTTGGGCTGTCGGTGAACTGGCGGAAATCCTCCATGACGGTCTCTCAGGACTTGATTTTCCTGGGTTTTCGCTTGAACACGATCAATTGCAGAGTATACGTGACTGCAGACAGAATGGCGTATCTGTTGGCCACGTCTCAGGTGTTTTTGCAGTCAGAGAATATGTCGGCATGGTGGTTCTAGAGGCTTCTGGGTCTCATGGCGTCATGCGTACGGGCTCTTCTTCTTGGTCGCCTCAAGATGAGGCGGACACAGATGGCTCTTCGAAGCTCTTGGCTTCAAGCAGTGGATCCAGATTCCAAAATGTTATTGGTTCCAACTTTTTATGAGGACGGACCTCCTGTGGTGGTCGTTTCTCAGAGATTTGTCAGTGGGCGCTCCCTTTCAGGACCACTGACCACTGCTGACTATCACGATGGATTCTTCCCTTCTGGGCTTGGGGGCGACGTTGGATCATCTTCAGGTTTCAGATCTTTGGCCGCCACAGGACAGACAGCTTCATATAAATTATCTGGAGCTCTTGGCAATGTTCCTGGCGCTGAAAGCGTTCAAACCAGGCATTGTCAAGAAGGTGGTCCGTTTCCACACAGACAATGCAGTGTCAATGTTCTATATCAACAAGCAGGGGGGTACCAGGTCTCCTCCCCTTGTGGATCTTGCCATTCATATTTGGGAATGGGCCATTCAGCATGATATCTGGCTGGTAGCAGTACACATCCAGGGCCAGCTGAATGTCACTGCATATGCCCTCAGCTGGCGGTCAATTGTCAACTACGAGTGGGAGCTGAACACAGAGATCCTTTTGGATATTTTTCGCTGTTGGGGCACTCCAGAAGTAGACCTCTTTGCGACTTCTACAAACAGGAAGCTT
This sequence comes from Ambystoma mexicanum, assembly GCF_040938575.1. Classification (NCBI taxonomy): domain Eukaryota; kingdom Metazoa; phylum Chordata; class Amphibia; order Caudata; family Ambystomatidae; genus Ambystoma; species Ambystoma mexicanum. Next base: position 1,269,159,413 of record NC_090932.1, read on the forward strand.
CCCCTGAATGCCTCCAGGAACGGCTCAGAGCCTTTTCGTTGGGGGATGCTCTCGAAATTCCATGGCACAACATGTGGTCCTACATTTTTCCACCTCTTCCACTGACCCATCGGGCGCTTTGCAAGCTAAGGAACACAGTGAATTGCCCCCTGCTGTTCATAGCCCCTTGCTGGCTGGCCAGGTTTTGGTTTTCGGAGCTTCAGCATCTATCGGTGTGCCTGCCGCTCAAGCTTCCGCTGGTCCCCGATCTGCTTCATCAGAGAAATCAGCAGCTGTGGTACCCCTCCCCACAATCGTTCAGCTTGGCGGCCTGGTGCCTGAGTTCAGATCTTTAGAGCATTTCAATATGTCCCCGGATAACATGCGTATCATTCAGGCGGCCAGGAAACCCTCTACAAAATCTCAGAATAGAAGTAAATGGTTACGGTTCTGCCACTGGTATTTGGCTAAGCAGCTGGACCCCAGGGAGGCTACTATCGATATGGTCCTGTCCATTGGCTCACATCTGGCAGAGTCCGGCATTCATGTTTTGTCCTGCAGGACGTATTTGTCGGCTGTTGCCACTTACTTGTCCACTGACCAGTGCTCTTTTTCACTGACTAATCCAGTCATCAAAAGGCACTTTGCGGGCCTCATGCATCTTTACCTTCCTGTTCGCAATCCGCATCCAAGGTGGGATTTGAATGTGGTCCTTACGGCCTTGTGTCATAAGCCTTTTGAGCTCATGGCTACTGTTGATTTCAAGTACCTTTCGAGGAAGGTGTCCTTTTTGATTGCCGTGACTTAGGCAAGGCGTGGGAGTGAGCTCCAGGCTTTGTCGGTAGACCATCCTTTCCTTGTCTTTCATAAGGATAAGGCGGTTCTACGGATGAACCCTTCTTTTCTTCCAAAGGTGGTTACTGATTTCCATCTGAATCAGTCAATTTCCTTGCCTGTCTTCTTTCCAGACCCAGCCTCAGAGGCTGAAAGGGTGCTGCACTGCCTGGGCGTTAGATGGGCCCTTAAATTATACCTTGACAGAACATCTGAGTTTAGGACCTCTTCACAGCTTTTTGTGACTTTCGGTAATCCGCAAGACAAGCCGGCTTCGAAAGCGACCATCTCCAGATGGATTGCTGCCTGTATTTCTGAGGCTTATACCATTCAGGGTTTCCAGGCCTAGAGGGGGATTCATGCTCATTTTGTATGGGGCAAGGCGGCTGCCGTTGCCTTCCAAAAGTATGTTCCCTGGGAGACCATCGCAAAAGCGGCTACGTGGGCCTCCCCATTGGCTTTCTGTAAACATTATTGTCTGGACCTGAGCTCCAGGGCGGATGCTCAGTTCGGTCAAGCTGTGCTTAAAAACCTGTTTCAGTGAGGAGTTTTTCCATCCACCCGTATTTCCTGTGAGGAGTGCTTCAGAATCTCCCATAAGTATGGAGGAAAGGGGACGGGACGTAGGAGTATAATAAAGTTACTCACCGTAGTGACTACCTTACTCCTAGTCCATAGTCCCCTTTCCTCCATATGCCTGCCTGCCGTCCCCTCTAATAAGGTTCCTCTGTTATTGCTTAAAGGTCTCAGACTTGGCGATAGAAAATCGCGATAGATGCGCTGGGCGGAGCTTAGAAGGGCGGGTTACGGCCGCGTGCGGTACCCCGCGTAATAAGAGAGGAAGGACACATTTTTGAAAAATGTGATGCTTTTTACAAAGTGCTCAGGTCCCGTCCCACAGGACGGAGGAATGTCCATAAGTATGGAGGAAAGGGGACTATGGACTGGGAGTAAGGTAGTCACTACGGTGAGTAACTATTATTGTGACAGGTACATCCTGACAAGGGGAACTTTTGGTGTTTTATGTTTGTGAACTTTTAAGTGAACCTTTTGAGCCAGATGCGCCTATCCTTGGGGAAGGGAACCCCGAGAGGCCCAAAGGAAACTGTAAAATACATTGTTTTAGGGAGAAAGGCTGAGGCTTGGGGAAGGGAACCTTGAGAGGTCTGAAAGGAGCTGTGAATCTTCATTTGAGTTATACAGTAAGAAAGTGTGAATCCTTTTGAGCCAGAGAGTCCTGACCCTGGCGAAGGGAACCCAGAGATGCCTAAAAGGAACGGTCAGAGACATTGTTGAAAAGAGATAGGCCTAGACTTGGGTAAGGGAACCCTGAAAGGCCTAAAAGGAACTGTGACTTTTTCATTTGGACCCACATGAGTCAGGGCTTAGGAAAGGGAGCCCCAAGAGACCCAGATAAATGATGAACTGTATAGTCCTGCAAAAACAAAGAGGTGATGGCTGGAAGGTTTAGAATGAATCTTAACCACTGGCATTGCACTGGGCAACCCTCCAGACCACCGTTCTTCGCCTGCCAAGCCATTACAGAAGGGGAAAGACCATATGCAAATCAGGCTTGGCCCCACCCCAAAAGGGGCTGTCCAGCCCGAACTACTAGGTTACATCCCTTCTGCACGAGACCACAAGCATCCCCAAACATGTTTCGCCCTTGTTGGAGCTCATCAGTGAGGAGTATAGTCCTGCTACAAGAGCCCCACCTGGACGATCCCAAGGGCACCCCTTTTTGCCTTGAACTGTTTTTAAACTGGCAGAATTAAACCTGACGGCAAGGCTACCTAAAACCAGTCTTGGTTTGCATTTCTTTTTTGAATCACTATTTTTCTTTAAGACCTAACATCACATTTGTTTTAAGAGTGAGGGAAGCATAGGTTTTGACACAGACCGACTTTGGGTTTGGACTCACGGACATCGGCGGCCCTTAGAAGCATCAGTTTAGGGGATAACCCCATTAGAGTTAGGGCCAGTTAGAGTTAAGCCCACGGAAGAGTCCCTCACGACTAATGTGGGCATGCATTCTTATAAGATTGGGCTGTCAATCAGAATGACGCAATTTTCCAGAACCTTCCTTCAGTGCAAATGGTGGAAAAACCCCACTCGGTAACGCTTCAAGGCGCTCGTACCCCTCCCAACTCAGAGCCCAGCAGCAACATTTCTGCCATGTCTCTAATCATAAGTACCAAGGTCAAGCTGCTTTTCTCATGCGAATGAGAGCCTGTGTACGAAGGATGGCAGGCCACTGTTGCGAAAGAAAAATATTCCAAGGCATATGCTTTACAATTAACCCCTGGTGAGAAAGCTCTACAGGCCCTGCACTCTGCTGCTTAGTGTCATAATATTACAAGACTGGCCATCTAGGCGCTATAATGCTTTAATACTGCAGATCTGCAAGCACTCAATACATGCCTCTATTAGCTACTAAACTGTGTCCTCGGTCCTGCCTTTGCAAGCTATGCACTTGTACACAATGTAGTTCGCTCAGCAGGTTTTGCACCTGCGCAGCATTATATAACATTCCACCCCTTAGAGGCCTGCACTTTTAATATTGCTCACTATGCTTGATTATCAGCATTTAGTACACTCTTCGAATAAACTATTACTGTTAGCTGTTAATACAGCAATCTATGCACCAATGCACTGGCGCTAATGCATCTATACTTTACACTACAAAAGGGAGAACAGACTATGTGTAGTTCACTTCTCCCTTGTCCATGGCAGCAATCTTGTTTTGTAGTTTTTTTCAAGTTGAGAAATGGCAAACATGCGATTTGTGATGGCATCTTTGATGTCATGGGTCTTAGTCCTTGCAGTGCACACTGGTGGCGTGAGTTATGGTTGCTTAGCTTACCATAACTGGCGAATTTTGGGGGGTTTCGGTTTTACCTGTAACCCTAACGTCCCTGTAACAACATTTTTCTATTGAATTTCATAGTTTTTTGCTAGTTGCTAGTGCAACTTAACCATAACGTCCCTTTAACAATGTTTTTTGTTAGTGAATTTCATAGGTTTTAAGTAGGGCACTGTAACCAGAACATTGCTTCAGCATAGTGTTTTCAGTAAAGGCGATAGTTTTTTAGTAGCATTACTAAACCATGACGTCCCTTTAACAACTTGTTTTCAAAGTGTACAGACTGGAAAGTACCAAGACCAGAACGTCACTACAATTTAGTAGGTACACTGAAGTTTGTCTACTAACTGGATAGGTGCTGCAGTAAACAATAGTAGAGATGCATAATGTCTCATTTATTACAGAGCAATGGCAAGCACCTTAGAGTGGCTGGAAGAAAAATCCCCTCATGATGCAATTACTTACACTACTAACCCCATTGGTACACACAGTACTGTGAAGCCTACATTATGTAATATATATTGCTATATGTACAGCAAACACATTTTCATTTCTGTGAGAGAACATATTGGAAAGAAAAGCAAGGCAGCACAAGCGGCAGCCCTTCCACAACAGCATACAGCCATAGCAAAGGAAAGAAACTCTGTGCATAGCAAAAAGGGCAGGCTGGAAGCCAAAGTGGAAAATTGGTGATCAATTGTGCCGGCTGAAAGTTTGTGTATAAGGGTGTATTATTACAAAATGAAACAGCTCTAGCAGACCTGCATGTCTACTCCTTCCCCATGTCAAAGGGCGCCATACCCTCAAAATCTGTGTGTTGAGAGACGTTAAGGTGATACCTCAATGGCTTGCTCCCCTCACAACCAACTTGAGGAAATCCCCAATTCCCCACAATAAGTATACACTTATGCTACCCCTTCCCTTTCCTAATGCTGTGTATGAATATGTACAAGTAAACGTTAATAAGTGAAAGGTTGTTGAGTGTATATGTAATCTTTTTTTTTGTTGAAATGTCGTTCTCACTCAGCGGCACACAGTCCTTATTGGAATGACTGCAATTAAGGAAAAGGTAGGTGTCCTATGGACACCGCAGTTGCCCGGCCTATCCACAATGACGATGGAGGCATCCGTACGATGCCAGCATGCTCCGCATGTTGTCCTCCACTACGATAACGTGTGGGAGGGGACATTTGGGCGTTGTGCAAGTACGCATGTGTATCTGTTCCTCTGTGTCCTGGTAACACTGCCACTGTGCACCATATGGTAACAAATGTTAATTAGGTTGTGGCGCCCACCCACGGCCTACAGGTACCTATACAGATAAACATCCCACCTGCTATACCCTATAAACAGCCAGCGTCTCCCAAAATGCTCGGGTCACGTATGGCGCCCTATTATTCAGTATAGAAGTGGCAACGGTATGCACATGCGCACAACTTATTCTGCCCAAAACGCATCCTGCGGACAGAAGTTCGAAAGGAGAGCAGTGGCGATGTCCCCATGCGACAGCACCCACCCTTATTTCGGTGACACGATCCGGACCCATGGAGAGCGGCAAAGTACAGTGTTGAGGAACGTAGGGAGTGTTTTTCGGAAAGTACACGCTTACAAACACACCACAATGGGCCGTTGTACATGTATGTAGGTTTTTGAACAATGTAGGCCTGTTTTTCGGGTGCAAGTTCTCCACAGCAGCCCTACAAAAGGCCACACCCCAGAGCTGCTCCGCAGTCTGTTTGCAGCTTTTCAGAACACAGTAGCAGGCCACAAAGGTTTGGCATGTAAGTTATATTGGACCAAATGGGCTGTGCTACATTGCATTTGTAAGTAATTACAACCATGTCATTCCGGTTCAGTGTGCACAGTAATGTACAAAATTAAGAACGGCCCTTTCTGTGACCCACAGCCACAGGTGTGATAGTCCCCACTGTCCCAATGTCATGGGTAGCAAGCTTAAACCGGGAGTATGTGCATGTGCGTTTCCCCAAGGACGGCGAGGGCCGTGCCCCAATAAAGCAGAAACATTCCTTCTTCTCTTTCTACTGTCTTCTTTCCAGCACCCCCCATTGCGTAGTGTTAAAAAAGTTCCACGCGCATCCACCAATAACATTGAAGAGCTCCCCATGTAACAGTACACACAACGCCTTGAAACGTTATTGCGTAATCCCTCTGCCTCCACAGTCCCATTTCCATTACTGCCATCCTGAAAATCCCCGGATGTGGCTTTCGTGCTGCGTGCGGGCGTGGGGGAATAAATTGCAACCAGGGTGGGGGGGTGTTGTTTGGTGTAAGGGGCAGCTCTGAAAAAAGCTTTTTTTTTAAAAAAAAAAAATTGAAGATGCTTTTAGAGAAACACCTTTTTTTGGGGGTTTTATTTGATTTTTTGTTTTTTTGTGCTCACATTATTACAGTAAACTCTTCAGTGCATGACGAGCAAAGAAAACTGCATTACCAATGGACGACAACTAAATGCCATTTGCTTGGAACAACTCCGCATTTCCAGAACTGATGGGGCCATTGTTACAGAAGAACAGCCCACGAACGGACAAGAAAGTATACATGCTTCTGTTCATGAGATGTCACGACCCTCGCCCAAAACCCCCTCTGGCAAACCCATTGGCCAGGTGGAGTCAGGACTTGGGCCTCTTGAGCCTGGCATCCTCTTCAAAAGCCCTCATGGGGCCAGTCCTGGCGCCTGTGGCGCCAGGCTCATACACCATGAAAAACAATGTGCTTGGGAACTACTTTATTGTATTGTCTGCCAACATGGAGGCATCCACATAGCTTGGTTCGTAAGAACCAAGCTATGTGGTCTAATGTTTTGGGTATGGTAGCCTAGAGACTACTTTACCTAGACTATTTTGTTGGTGCTCTTTAAACCACACCCGAGCAAGACAACACGCTTCGCGTTACTTTGCAGCTTGCAACGTGATGCTCACCGTGTCCAGCTATTCCCTTGAACCTCGGAGAAGCAGAACCTGCAAGGAGACAAAAGGAACATCATTAGCAGTAGCATCTTACCTGCAGTCTTCATCTTTAAACACTCGCAGCTACTGAGAACAGCTTCCTTGAATCTGCACGCCTCCCGGACAGAACGACCTGAAAGAGGAAGATAGAGGCAACATTAAAGAAAGCAGTAGAGACTTTTATAAATTACGAACTGCTCAAAAGGCTTACCTGGCTGGTCGCCTCTCGGCTGGCACCACTCCGGACATTCCACTTGCGCTGAAGAACACATCGACTTACAAGGAAGGAAAACACAGGTTAGCAAAGGCAAGACTTCGCAGCGCTGCGCATAGCGCTTACTTACCGCATCATAGCGCTCTTAATGCGCCATCATTCACCAGCGGGGCTCAACCAAGCCAGTTCGCCGCGCTGAAGCTCTGCATACCTAAGGGAGAAAAAAGAGACATTTTAAACAAAGAAAGGCATGCAGGATAGCAACAAAACTAAAGAACAGCAATAAGACCTACCTGAACAATATCAAACGGGGCGGCGTCAGTGAAGTAACTTGACCGCACTCGCCCATGAAAGACAACGCGCCCCTGCAAAGTAGGCAGGACGGAGAGCACGCCTAATTCGACCACAAGGCAGAACCTTCCCCGCAGAGCACATAAGGGCAAATCAGAGAAGCATACCAGCGAGTAACCCGGCTGGGTGGCGTCCCTGTGGATACCAGGTGAGCGTAACAGAACGCGAAGCCTACCAAAACAAATCCACCTGGGCACCATGGAGACATCAGAAATGGACCAATTGGCCCAATTACTAGGAGAGCTTCGTGCTGTGGTTCATTCTGCCTGACAAGAGACTAATGCCCTCTGGAGAGACCTAATAGTGACCAAAGAACGCACTGAAGAGATTAGCAGGCAATACTTGCAATCACAGGAAGGACAGACGCCTCTACCTGGAAGCAATCCAACGATGCAAAACCCGCCATACCACCCACTCCGGTACAGATCACGTTACCTGAAACAGTGCCGCTGGCACCACCAGAAAGGTTCTCAGGCAACCCACGGAAGTATGCGGCATTCATTAATCAGTGGCGCCTTCATTTTCTTTGTAGGCCTGGAGCATTTCCAAACGACCAAGCTCGGGTAGCTTTTGTCTTATCATACCTGAGTGGTAGTGCAGCAGATTGGTCGGTGCCGTTGGTAACCCATGACTATCCTCTATTACATGACTTTGGGGGGTTCCAGAGAGAAATGGAAAAACTTTTTGCTCGCCATACCCAGGAACAAGCAGTAGACAATGAACTCTTCTCCCTCCGACAGGGGAATCAGGACTTGTTAAAGTACATTGCTACCTTCAACAGACTGGTTGCCGAAGCTAGGTGGCCAGAAAACAAAAGAATCACGTTATTCCATCGAGGCTTACGAGGCGAATTAAAGGACGTCTTAGCCCAAGTGGTTGATCCACCCAGAGACTGTGCAGAATTCATAAATCTGGTCGTGCAGCTAGACCACCGGTTGCAGGACCAAAATGCAGACCGGTCTAAGACGGACCCTCGGACCGTGTATGTTCGAACAAGGGAAAACACACCATGTGTACCTGAAAATGCTGTAGAACCCATGCAGATTGGAAGGCCTCCATTAACAAAACAAGAGCGGGACAAAAGAAGACAACAACAGCTTTGTTTGTATTGTGGGAAACCAGGACATTTCCTGAAGGACTGTCCAGTAAAACCCCCAAGAAGAACAGTCGGGGCCACAGAAAAGGATGAAGCTAAGGAATCGGAAAACTACCAAGCTCAACAAACGTAGAGGTCAGTTTGTCGAGTGAGAAGAAAGAGTTGCTGACCTCGCACTTTGCAATACCAATGATCTTAATTAACCACCAACAGTTGTCAAGAATGCATGCCGTTGGAGCATACATCGATAGCGGAGCAGTTGGAAATGATATTGATCAAGAACTGGCAGCAGAGATGGGGCTTCCTTTGTGTTCTAAGCCAACTATGGACAAGGTAACCACCGTGGATGGGACAGAAATCGCTTCCGGACCAGTGACCCAGTGCACAGCCAGGGTAACCTTGCTGTGCCAGGACAGACATCAGGAGTCTATTTCATTCGACCTCATCAAGGCACCTGAGTTCAGGCTAATACTAGGGATGTCATGGTTGGTTGCTCACAACCCTTTGATAGACTGGCGGGCACGAAAATTAACCTTCCCCAGTGACTGCTCCCCTGCCTGCAATTACCAAGAGGAGAAACCCGACCTCTGTATCCCCATGACTCCCGGAGCGACAGTATCAACTCTGGGAGCAACTAATACCTTGCCAAGTGAATACCATGATTTCCAGGATGTCTTCTGAAAGGCCCAAGCTAATACATTGCCGCCGCATAGGCCCTATGACTGTCAGATCGACCTTGTTCCTGGTGCACAAATCCCTTGCGGCAGGATCTACGCTCTCACAGAACCAGAAAACCTTAATTTGAAATCCTATTTAGACCAGTACCTTGCAAACGGATTTATCCGTCCTTCGAAGTCCCCTGCAGCCAGTCCTTTGTTCTTTGTACCGAAAAAGAAAGGAGACTTGAGAAACTGTATTGACTACTCCGCATTGAACCAGATCACTGTGAAGAACCGCTACCCCTTGCCACTTATCCCTGAGATGCTAGACCAAGTTAAAGATGCCCAGATTTATACCAAATTGGACCTTCGAGGAGCGTACCGCCTGGTCCGAGTCAGAAAAGGAGATGAATGGAAAACCGCCTTCCGTACTAAGTGTGGCTTGTTTGAATATCAAGTCATGCCCTTCGGGTTATGCAACGCTCCTGCAGCATTCCAGTATTTCATGAATGACGTCTTAAGGGAGTTAATTGATGTGTGCGCCTTTAATGTACATAGACGACATCTTAGTATACTCAGCCTCGGAACAAGATCATGTCAGGCACGTTCCTTCAGTCCTCACCAAGCTCCGTCAACATTGCTTGTTTGCAAAGCTTGAAAAATGCTTTTTTCACGTCACCGAAATAGAATTTCGTGGTTTTATCCTTAATCCAGGAGGCATCAGAATGGACGTGCACAAGGTAGATGCCATTCTGAAATGGCCTTCACCGACGTCTCTGAAGGGGAAATAAAGCATTGCTGGGCTTTGCGAACTTCTACCGCCGGTTCATCCCAGACTTCTCTCAGGTTGTGCACCCAATCACAGTACTATTACGAAAAAACAATAAAAATTTTGCTTGGACCGAAGAAGCAGAAGAAGCCTTTCAGGAACTTAAACAAAGGTTTACCTCCACGCCAATCCTGCGACATCCTCGTCCAGACCTCCCTTATTTCGTTGAAACTGAGGCGTCCAGTCTCGCAATGGGGGCTATCCTTTTACAGAGAGACCCGGAAACCGGCCAGCTACATCTATGGCCTTCTGGTCGAAAAAGTTCTCACCTCTAGAGATTAATTATGCCATCACGGACAAGGAACTCCTGGCTATCAAATCCGCCTTTAAAGCCTGGAGGCACTACCTTCTGGGGGCCAGACACACCATTACAGTCATCACAGACCACCGAAACCTGCACTATCTCAAAACAGCCAAGGCCCAGTCCTCGCTCCAATTATGGTGGGCCCTTTTCCTCGCCGAATATGATTATGTAATCACATTTCGACCAGGAGTCAGAAACGGAAAGGCGGATGCCTTATCTCGCATGGGCATAGATGAAATAGTATATACAACTCCAGACCCAGTACCTATTATACCTGAAGACAAACTCTTGGGTATCACAACAGCCTTAACACAAGCAGAACTACGAAAAGAAATCCAATGGACAATGAATCCTGATGCCTACCTCGCATGGCAAACTCAAGGAGAACAATATACCATCAAGGACCATCTACCCTTTTTTAGGGATCGCCTATATGTACCCAAGAAGGAATTACAACAGCATATTATTTCAAACTATCAGGATTCACTGATCGAAGGGCATCCTGGGATCGCCAAAACCCTAGCTAAGGTGAAAGAGAACTTTTGGTGGCCTACCTGGCGTAAGGACATCATTCAGTATATTCTGTCCTGCGGTGTCTGCACACAAAATAAATCACAGAAACAAAAACCATCTGGTCTCCTACAACCATTGGACATTCCTCCAGTTCCATGGCACACTCTTTCCCTTGACTTCATCACTGATCTACCTCCAAGCCAAGGGTTCAACACTATCCTTGTAGTTGTGGACTTATTCTCGAAGATGGCCCATTTTATTCCTCTCAAAGGCCTCCCAGACGCAGCCACTTTAGCAAAAGTGTTCCTGGAGGGCGTGGTTAAGCTACATGGCTTCCCTTCGGTTCTGGTCTCTGATCGAGGCAGCCAGTTTGTTTCAAACTGCTGGAAAAAATGTTGTGCAATGGCGCAGATCGACGTTCGGCTATCTACCAGTCACCACCCCCAAACGGACGGCCAAACCGAGAGAACCAATCAGAGACTCGAGCAATATTTACGGTGCATGCTGCACCACGAACAAAGGAATTGGAAAGACCTACTATGGATAGCCGAATATGCATATAACAATTCTTTGCATTCAAGCACGGGACAAACGCCCTTCTATACCCTTTATGGCAGACATCCACGTACCTCTGAACTAGAGCTTCCAGCCAGCTTGGAAATGCCAGCGGTAAAAATTCTACACACAACCATTACTCAGGCTTTCAAAAGGGCAAAGGAACACCTTATTCATGCCAAAGAAAAATAAAAGAGATTCGCCAACCAACACCGGAAAAAGCCCCTGATTATCAAGTAGGAGACAAAGTTTGGTTAGCCGCTAAATTCGTACCCATCAAGGGAACCCGGACCTTTCATCCTAGATTCTTAGGACCCTATACCATTAAGGCAATTATCAACCCAGCAGCCGTGAAACTGGATTTACCACCTAATCTACACATCCACCTGGTAGTCCATGTATCCCTCCTGAGACCAATGCAATCCGGCACACGGATTGGGACACCACCTAAGCCCATACTTGTTGACGGAGAACCAGAATTCGAAGTCAAAGATATCTTGGACTCTAAATACTCTAGGACCAAGCTATATTATCTCAACGATTGGAAAGGTTTTGGACCACAAGATAGATCCTGGTAGCCCAGTGAGAATATCCACGCACCACGTCTAATCAGGAAATTCCATCGAAACTTCCCAACCAAACCTGGGCCAGACAGAAGGAACACCATGGGAGGGGCCTTAGGGGGGAGTGCTGTCACAACCCTTACCCAAAACCCCCTCTGGCAAACCCTTTGGCCAGGTGGAGTCAGGACTCGGGCCTCTAGAGCCTGGCATCCTCTTCAAAAGCCCTCATGGGGCCAGTCCTTGCGCCTATGGCGCCAGGCTCATACACCATGAAAAACAATGTGCTTGGGAACTACTTTATTGTATTGTCTGCCAACATGGAGGCATCCACATAGCTTGGTTCCTAAGAACCAAGCTATGCGGTCTAGTGTTTTGGGTGTGGTAGCCTAGGGACCATTTTACCTGGACTATTTTGTTGGGGCTATTTAAACAACACCCGAGCAAGACAACATGCTTCGCGTTACTTTGCAGCTTGCAACGTGACGCTCACCGTGTCCAGCTATTCCCTTGTACCTCGGAGAAGCAGAACCTGCAAGGAGACAAAAGGAACATCATTAGCAGCAGCATCTTACCTACAGTCTTCATCTTTAAACACTTACAGCTACTTAGAACAGCTTCCTCGAATCTGCACGCCTCCCGGACAGAACGACCTGAAGAGGTAGATAGAGGCAACATTAAAGAAAGCAGTAGAGACATTTACAAATTACGAACTGCTCAAAAGGCTTACCTGGCTGGTCGCCTCTCGGCTGGCACCACTCCGGACATTCCACTCGCGCTGAAGAACACTGCGACCTACAAGGAAGGAAAGCACAGGTTAGCAAAGGCAAGACTTTGCAGCGCTGCTCATAGCGCTTACTTACCGCATCATAGCGCTCTTAGTGCGCCAACATTTACCAGCGGGGCTCAACCAAGCCAGTTCGCCGCGCTGAAGCTCTGCATACCTAAGGGAGAAAAAAAAGACATTTTAAACAAAGAAAGGCATGCAGTATAGCAACAAAACTAAAGAACAGCAATAAAACCTACCTGAACAATATCAAACGTGCCAGTGTCAGTGAAGTAACTGGACCGCACTCGCCCATGAAAGACAACGCCTCCCTGCAAAGAAGGCAGGACAGAGAGCACGCCTAATTCTACCACAAGGCAGAACCTTCCCCGCAGACCACATCAGGGCAAAGCTGAGAAGCATACCAGTGAGTAACCCAGCTGGGTGGTGTCCCATGAGCGTAACATGAGACCCCTTTCGACATCTAGCTGGTGACAGCAATCATTGGAATAGGTGCATAGTAATCTTGGTGGTATTATACATGGGAAAAGTACCTTGGCAGTGGGAAAAATACGCTGCACTACTTTCATCACCTTCCTGAGTTGACGGTACAGATGGTAACTAGGCATGTAACCCAAATGCAACGCTCCGTGGTGCATGGCCACACTGTGTACAGTAGCTAAAGTAGCCATTCATCGACATACTGCAAGCACAGTGCCGAAGCTACACACATCGCGACAGCACCACAAGCCTCCACTCCCTCCAAATCGAAATTGCCATGAAAGTCTTTTTCGATGGCATACTGGAACAGAGTTTTCACAAAGGCATCACCGACTATCAGGTCATATGAGTGGGCCTTATTACGAGTTTGGGGGTAGCTGTGCCTGTTTTACAGGCACGGCTACCGCCAAACTCTCTACTGGCACCGCCACCCGCGATTGGCAATAACCGGCCCATTACGAGTTGAATGGGCCGGTAATTGCCCATTCGCGGGTGGCGGTATTGCCGGGCTCCTGATCCCCATTCTGCCCCATAGGGTAGAATGGGGGTGGGGAGCATGGTTGCACCGGCACCGTTTATAACGGTGCCGGTGCAATTACGAGTTATGCTCCGGCGTGCCGCACAGTCCGCCAGGTCAGACCTGGTGGGCTGTTAGGCACCCGAAAGCAGAACTCGTAATTCCGCGGCACGGTATGAACAGTGCCAGTGCCTTACCGGCACCATTCATACCATGGCCGCCAACATTATAATGAGGCCCAGTGTGTCTCCATCTCTGCCTGCTACAGTCAGTACACAGAGTAATTTGAAAATATATTGCCACCCCTGGACAATCTCCACAGTCCCATTTCCATTGGCCGGCATTGTGAGAAGCGCAGATTGTGGCACGTGTAATCTTGAAAGTACTGCTGAATACAATACCTTTTCATGATAGTGAGGGGGGTGTCGGGGGAAGCAATATCAAGCTGGATAGGGGATTGGGTCTTCCATCGTAGATGTATAAAGGTTTTTTTGGGGGGGGGGGGTTTTACGTGCGTTTGAGCAACTTTTTTAGTTTTTTCTCTTTATATGCGTTTCTGTTTGCCTCTCCTCACATTCTTACCACATTCTGGACAATGCTTCTTTTACAGTGTAAAAGAAAAGGGCAGTGCCAATGGTGCTCAAATAAATGCCATTTCTACGGAACCACTGCATATTTTGCAACCTCATGATCTCATAGTGGGTAGAGAACATGCCAGCAGTCTGCATAAATTCACACATGCTTCTGTTTAATTACACCGGAATGGGCCAATACTCCTCTTGATGTTATGCATGAGATAACGACCTTGGCAGTAGGAAAAATCTGCATCACTGTGTTCAGCAACCTCTTCAGGTGACGTATTAAATGTCCACACGACATGTAACCCAAATCTAGACTTCCATAGTGCACCACGACAAAGTCTAGGTTCGTGACAGAGGCCACATATCTGCAAAGGCGAACCATCCCGCCAAAACTGCAGTCACCCTGACAGCCCCAGAAAGCGTCCACTCGTTCCAACCCGAAATTACCAGCAACGCCTCTTTGCACACAACACCTGTGCAGATGGCGCACAAAGGTATCACCGACGATAAGCACTGTGCTTCTCTCCATCTCGACCAAACTCATGACACAGTATTGGGAAGAAATGGTACCGCTCCTTCCGGTCAACCACACACTAAACACCTAATTGCCTATTCCTCACAATTCCATTTCCATGGCCACCATGCTCATAATGGCAGGATGTGGCACGTGCGCTTTCCCATCTACAATGACGGCCACAGCCCAGTAAAGCACACACAATACTTCATCCCTTTGCACTGGCATTTTTGCAGCACTCCCTCATTGGGTGCTGTCAAATTTTCAAACACGCATGTGGCAATCACATACAAAACCTCTGTATTGCACACTATCATTTCTGTACACCACTCCATATTTACCGTTAAACACTTTCAGTGCACGTTCCATTTTATTCCAAAGCCCCTCGACCAGAAACTTCTGCTACAGAATGCACGATTGCAGCATCCATAAAGAACCTGAAGCGCACCCAGCACACCTTTGGCCATGCATACAACAGTGCAGCCCTTGCCCACACCCACCACAACACTATGGATCCATGCATGCGACCATGTGGGCAGCTAACATTATGCACAAACGTAACATACGTAGCAACACTTCTACCCAACTCCCCGGCACCATAAAACACCCATTCACGGAAACGTGTCACAATTAGCATAATCCACAAACATACCACAGCCTGCACCACCCCTACACATTGCCATTCAAAAAGTATTGTGTCACTGGCAACCTAAGCACAACATCTTCACAACAATGGGCCTACTTCAATAAATCTGCACACAGCAGAGTAACCAAGCGCATATAAGCTGCACTTCAACCATACCCTCTTCCATACTCACATTATATAAACACTGCAACCTGTGGCCACACTGCACAACTTCTAACTGCACCATCTCTTGCCGTACAACAAATACTGTAGCATCTTGCAACTATCACCACAACCACGGAACACACAAGACACGCTTTTCAAATCACTTGTGCTGTTGTATCACCTCTACAATGTGCTCCACATCTATTCTCCAAAGATTACCACCCTGTGCCTGATGCACTGTCAAACTTGCATTGCTGAAATGGGTGTGCTCCTTGCACACATTCCCTGTACTGTAATGCAACCATGCATGTCAGCATGTAATCAACTACCACTATGCACATACGCACCACTGGGAACAACCTCTGCACCGCAAAGGAGTTATACAGCATAGAATGCAACAGTTACCATAATCTACAAACATTACACTGTCTCCGATAACCCTACGCCCTTTCATTCATGTACTATTGTCTTACCCACTTCCACTCAGACTGTATTGTGTCACTGCCAACCTAACCACAAAATGTCACAACATTGCCCCTACTCCAAGCAATCTGCACACAGCACACTATCCAAGCACATACAAGTTGCACTTCAACCATACCCTCTTCCATACTGACAGTAGGCAAACACTGCACACAGTGCCCACACTGCGTGACTTTTCACTGCACCATCTCCAAACACACATGAAAAACTTTACCATGTTCTAACAGTGACCTCACCTGCGAAAGCAAACATACACGCATGGCAGCTCACTTCTGCTGCTTTATTACGTCTCCACAACCATTCTGTACAAGTCACCACCCTCTAACTGATGCAGAGTCAAAAATGCATTACTGCCGTGGGTGTGCTCAAGCCCTAGGCTCTTGAGTGCATGGCCTACGGCCTACGGCCATGCACCCAATAGTCTAGGCCTTGAACACACCCACTGCAACATAATGCCACCATGAATGTCACCATGTCACCAACTACGACAATCCACATACACACCACTGCCACCAGCACTCCTACCCAACCTGTGCACCGCCATGGAGCTATGCAGAAAATAATTGCAACAGTTACCATAATGTAGAAAGAAAACACTGTCTCCTGCACCCCTGTGAACTTTCATTCACATACTATGGGCGTACCCACTTCCATTCACAAAGTACTATGTCACTACCAACCTACCCACATAGTGTTCACAACATTGGCCCTACTCCAACCAATCTGCACACACCACACTATGCAAGCACCACCCTCCACCGGATGCAGAGTCAGACATGCATTGCTGCGGTGGGTGTGCTGAAGCCCTAGGCTCTTGAGTGCATGCTCTACGGCCTACGGCCTTTGGTCATGTACCCAGTAGTCTAATCCTTCAACAGACCCACCGCTACTTCATGCACCCATGCATGCAACCATGTGCCCAACTACCGCAATCCATCCGCAGAGCACAGCCACCCGCGCTCCCCCCCAACCTATGTCATGTGCATTTCACTCCCCTTCTAAAATTCACCTGCTACCACTCACCACGGAAAGAGTTCACCTAAACAGGTTGCGGCACAAGCTATCGGGCCGTTACGACAGCTGCCTCCAATCACCACGCAAAGTAGTCACCTGTCTAGGCCCCGCAAAGTGGCGCATTACGCACAAATGCTGCAGGCACTCCTCTGTCTTCTTCCACCTATTTACATATGTCACATGAACCTCTTCTCTATAGTTCTAAATGATGCATCCTCCTCTGAAGTAGAGTCCCTACATAAGGAACCAAGACTGGCGAAATGTAATTTTCTCGAGAAAGTCAAACTTCTACACCAGGAAGAGGACGAGGAGACGAAAGAGGAGGACCACGAGGGGTGGGAGATGCTACATTCCCCTAGATGACCACGCATTCAGAGAGAGGGCAAAGGAACAGAGAAAGAGGACGGTGGATGAAAATGTAACAGTAAACATATTCAATGTCTTTGATAGAGCTATAACAGAGATAGAAAAAACGGTTATCGAGCGAGGTTTAATTTTTCCCCCTCTGATTCCTTCAACTTTGCAGACACTAGAATCGATCTCTTCAAATTCCTCCGAAAACTAACATTGAAAAAGTACTTTCTTCTAAATACTCCTACCAGCAGTACAAATGATAGTCTGGCTCCCCCAGTACTTAATCCATTGTCAGTCGAAGATCTAGAAGCTATTA
Organism: Ambystoma mexicanum; assembly: GCF_040938575.1. Taxonomy (NCBI): domain Eukaryota; kingdom Metazoa; phylum Chordata; class Amphibia; order Caudata; family Ambystomatidae; genus Ambystoma; species Ambystoma mexicanum. Next base: position 1,269,176,972 of record NC_090932.1, read on the forward strand.
TTTGCCTAGATACATTGGAAGAGGAATGGCCTCTGTCTAGTGATCTTTTTCCTGATAATCTTGAACTATTACATAGATTTGGCATTCAAACCAATTTTGCCAGATCAAGTGACTTACGAGTAAAATGTATTTTTTGTCGGAACATTAATGCCAATAAAATTGATCTCTTTGAAGATTTAGTAATCAAGGATATCAGAAATCTGGCTGGAAGAACTGTAAAGAAATACAACACTCTATCTGTCAGTGAAAAATAAGCTATTCTCACTTTACAAAAAGATGTCAAGATAGTTATCAGAAAGGTTGACAGAGGAGGAGTGGTTATCTGGAGTAGAGACAAATATAGTAAAGAAGCTCATCGTCAACTTGCTGATAAAGAATGTTATGAAAGTTGTGAGAAAAATAGATTGAAAATGATTCAGACTGAATTCCAGTAGGAAATAAAAAGAATTAATTATCTTAACATCATCATTGATTGGGAAGAAGCCCAGTTTTTTAAGAATCACACTCAGGGTACTCCCATTTTGTATTTTATTACCCAAAATACATAGAGGTATATGCACGGTACGACCGATTGTATCTTCCAATGGCTCCTTACTGGAAAATACTTCTATCTTTCTAGATTACTTTCTCAATCCCTTTGTTAGAGATCTGAGTTCCTAAATTAGAGATACTGGTGACCTTTTAAGTAAGGTTGAAAATGTGGTTTGGGACACAGATTTTCTTCTAGTGTCTTTGGACGTCACATCACTCTACACAAGCATTAAACATGCTAATGGTCTAAAGGCATGCAAATACTTTATGGATTCCAAATCTGTACGTTTTAAACAGCATAATGAAATGTTGATCTCTTTGCTGCAATTCTGTCATAAACAATGTGTTTTTGTTTAATGAAATTATATATAGACAAAAGTGTGCTACGTCTATGGGATCATTTATAGCTTCAACATATGCTAATCAGAATATTTGCTGGTGGGAGTTAACAGAGGCATGGTCTATGAAATATGAAAGAGAACAGGAACACTTGATTTGTTGGTATCGTTTTATCAATGATTTGTTTCTTATTTGGAAAGGGACCGAAGATTCTTCCATTAGTTGAATCAGAATGTGATGAATATACACTTAACCATGACAGTCAGCAGTATGGAATTGGTGTTTCTAGATGTGACTTTTTTTGTAGCATATGGTAAGCTTAACAGTAGAAAAGAAACTTCTTCTAACTCTGTGTTACATGCCAAAAGTCACCATCCAAAACCCTTATCAATAGTATACCATTTGGCAAATTGATAAGAGCCAAGCACAATTGTACATTTGACAGTGAGTTTGAAATTCAAGCCAATATTATAGGGGGCACGTTTCCTGGCCAGAGGGTATACCTGTCAATCTATAGATAGAGCTTACACCAAAACTAAAGGAAAATCTAGAATAGACTTGTCAAAATGTTATTCCTCCAAGCACAAGAACAAAGAATACAATGCTGGGAGGTACATCACTCAATACAGTCCCCAATCCAATCCCATTAGGGATGTTTTGAAGAAGCATTTGCCTATACTGTGTTTGGACCCGGATGTCAAAACAATAGTGGGTGATTATCTCAAGATGACATTTTCTAAAGCTAAATCACTAAAACAGCTGATTGCAACCAGTGAACCCTCTCTACTGAGATTCAGGGCTCTGGCAGATGTCCCGGGACACAGTAGATTGGGTAGTAGAGAGATAAAATGGAGACAGTTGGAATCCAAATTGATTATTGAATTTAACACTAATAAGCCGAATGGACATAATTCGGATGAAGAGTTACCAGTTCATCTATTAAGGTAATAGATAAGAAGCACCACTTATTTCTGATTGTTAATCTGTGAATGAACTCATGATTGTAGTTCATTATCTTGGATATTTTTCACCAATGTTCTTCTTATGTGTTTGAGTAGACATTGACAGATGTTTGAGGACATTATTTTAAGGCTTTTACAAGGCTGTTTTTAGTTTTCTGTTGCATTTGTAGATGATTGGTCCATGTTGTTGCCAGGAGAGGGGTTTGATGTCCCTTTCATTTCATTTTTCCCTGGCAGCAGCATTGGACTTTCTACACGACTATGATAAAATTGGGGCATTCTCAGCACTTTGCTAGTAATGGCCAGCTTTTGTGGTCTGCTTTAGTGTGCTCTATGATTGTTTTCCTAATCAAATTTAGTCATGTGACATGACTAGTTTATTATGGGTCTTGTGCAGCAGCCACACCGTTTTTGCTTCCTCGCGTGACTGAATGTAACGGACACAAGCTAATTGAGATAGCTTTTGCACTCGTAATGTTTTTTGAATGTAACATGGTATGCCGTGGAAAGGGAGCACATTCACACAAATTATAATGATGCATTTTTTCACCTGATTTCATTGTACATTATGGGCCTCATTACACGGAATGCGGTAAGGGTTTACTGGTATCGGTAAGGACACTGGTACCGGTAAACCCTGTAATGAATAATGGAAAATGATGACTGTGTAAAAGAAATTGTTTTTACGAACATTGTTATGAAAGATAAAAAATGCATATGAGCATTTATAGCAGCAGTGTGTGTAACTGTTTTGGAAAAGAAAAGAAAAGTGGAGGTTACATTTTTCATTCCATATTAATGTCACACTTTCCAACCTCACTCATTACAACCCTTCCACTGCCACCATTCTCAACCTGCTTACACATATGTATGTACTGCCAAAGTATCTATATACAACACTTCACCTTACATATAAAGTACTCTTCTTTTCCAACCTCTACTATAAGCCACCAAACACTGCTGCAACAACAATCCACAATTACATTACCACTAGGGCACAGTTTCCCTATTTGTTAATTATACTGCAACACATTACAAATACATTACACCACAAACAGAACTTCTTTCACTAAACTCAGCAGCATTCACATACACATTTTCCTTACACCAATTGTTCCCCTTTCCTTCTAATCTCCCAAACAGCATTACTCATACTCAATTGTTCTAACAACATAGTTAACATACTTCACTAGACTATCAAAAACACAACTTGATTAACTCTATTTCTCCTCGATTCATAAATAACTTCTCTTACTGAACATACTTAACCATTACCATATATAACTACTTTCTTTTATAATTACAGGAAAAAATAAAATGACTGAAGACACTAACCAGAAGATTACTCTTCACATCCTAAAAAATAAGTACAATACTATACTTTTAATCTCTTTACTATGGTACCAAATACACTTTTGCTATATATTAGCCTACAGTATTCCTTTCAAATCTTCAACATTTATTTCACTCTTACATATTACATTTCAGTATGCACACTCTTTCCATTCTCATCTAAACTATCATTACAACACCCACGACTCTCCTCAAAACATCATAATATACCTACGTATTCACTCACGCCACCACTCTCTTACTCCCTACCCCCTTTCCACCCACAACTAACATCCCATTACACAATCACACAGCACTGTATTCATGTCTACCATCACATTCACACACTCATTCACAATACATCCATATATACTCCCCAACTTTCAAAGCCACACTTTCTTTTTTTTTCAGACAGAACAGAATGCCTACTAAAAGCAACTCCTAGATAAGAATAAAAGCAAGCTGTATAGTTATCCATCTCTAAAACAATTTATAGAAAATATAAAAAAAAACTGCAAATAAGATCAATCAACAAAACCAATCCAGCAGCTACAAAAAAAGTAAAGCCCCTCTTCCAAAAACTAAAAAATATGTAAAAACAAAAGCACAGCTATGAATAAACCTAACCCTATATCTAACAATGGTAATAGAGCCCCAGTAAAGCATTCCAAAAAAATAATTTTACAAAAAATGTTCATCGTAGAATCCTTCACAATCTTATGCAGAAGACTAATCCTCGAAGCTCTAATTGACAGCGCATTTCTGATAAAAAGAAAGTTGTTTATATTAATTACAAACAACATTAAACCATTATCTAAATGAATCAGTACATTACAAAAAGTACTTCTAAACATGTGCATTGTCAATATAGATACGTTTTTCAAACTTCAGTGCACAAGTAGCACAGAACCATATTTCAATTAAGAGGCTTATACACAAGAACAAAAAAAAAACAATTGCCATACACAGTAATGGCCAAGGGTATGAAATGATAGGAGACACCATTATCGCACAAGAAACCCTTATAGAAAAAACGTCCCCAACAAACTTTCAATCAACTGTTCCTTTCGCCCAAACAATCAATCCAGTGTACAAATGGGCATGCAGCTCAATGTATAACGTACGCCAACAATCTGTTACGCTCACCTGGACCCCACAGGGGTGTCGATCGGACCCAGACAGCTGCGGTCTCCGTCAACGTGATGCGTAGCGCAGAGATGACTGTCTGGACTGGCCCGCCTAGTCTTGTCTGCTGGCCTCGAATAAGTATTTTCCTTATGTTTGTAAAAGATGAGCTCTCCATCCTGCGTGTCTTGCAGGGACGCGTAGATACCAGTTACTTCACTGGTTTGAAGGCGTTGGGAGAGTTCCGGTGAGCATTGACTCTGAAGTCCCAGGCGGGATTGGTAAGTATCAAGTTCAAAGAGTTCAATGTGCCCGATGTTCACTCTTGTCCCCTTCCTTCCTTAAGTTGCAACTGAGTTTGTGAGAAGAAGGTCTCGTAGCTGCTGCTGGCGTTCAGGTAAGAGTCTGTGTTACCCAACACTGTCCGGTAACTATTGCATGCGTTAACGTGTTTTTTTTCTCCCTCTTTACAGATGCGGCATATGAAGATATGGAGAATAATACCGCCGGTGGTAAATCAGGTAAGTCTATGGTGGCAAGAGGTATTTGTTGATTCCCTTGGCTCACCTTGTTATTCTTGTGCCCCTAGGTGCAAGAGTATGGCCACGAAATGATGGAGACAGTGCCGGATCAAAAGATGCTGTGAGAACTGGTGAGTATGGCGCCGTGCTGGAACTGGCGAAGCAACGCGTGCAGGACTGATGTACTTTCCAGGTCGGGAGATGAAATGGATCCGGAATCAGGTGAGGAATTTGAAATAAGTTTGTTTTCTAACCTTGTCCTTTTCTTCCTCTTTATTCTAGGAGCTCTGGATTCGAGGCGGACGTGGCAGAAGACTGGATGCTGGCTGCAGGCACGCGGGCGTGGAGGAAGACTGGATGCTGGCTGCAGACATGGTGAGAGTCACGCTGCTGGATGCAGAATAACACGAAGCATGTGCTGATGTTCGGGCGTGGTTTAAATAGCCTCCAAAGTAGTCCCAGGAAAGAAGTTCCCCAGGACCACACCCGAGTAAAAAATAGTCCCTGTAGTAAAATAGTCCCATCCAGGCCTCACGTGGGCTTGGATTTATTTGCAGCATGATCTGCATGAGGTAAGTAAAGTCTATGAGCCTGTATGGCGCCAGGAATGATTTTTATTATAAGCCTGGTGCCTACGGCGCCAGGACTGAACCCAGACAGCCCCTAGCTGGGGCTGCTGGGGTTTTTGTAAATGTCTGGATGTCTGCTCCCGGGGCTGATGGGCTTGATCCGGATGTCCGGGGGTAGGCATCATGACAGCACTCCCTCCCAAGGCCCCTCCTAAAGTTGTTCTTCCCCTTGGGCCTGGTTTTTCTGGGAAGTTCCGATGGAATTTCTTCACCAACCGAGGTGCATGAACGTGGTCACTAGGCTCCCATGACCTTCCTGTGGTCCATAACCTTTCCAGTCGATTAAATAAAAAAGTCTTGATTTAACCAACTTAGAGTCCAGGATATTCTTTACCTCGAATTCAGGTTCTCCATCTATTAGGATGGGGTCAGGTGGTTTGGCAAGTCTTGTCCCGGGTTGAACTGGTTTCAGAGGTGAAACATGAAAGACAGGATGGATCTGCATATTAGAGGGTAATTCCAACTTGACGGCCACCGGGTTGATAATGGCCTTAATAGTGTAAGGTCCCAAATACCTAGGATTAAAAGTCTGAGTTCCTTTTAGAGGTATGTGTTTTGTAGCCAGCCAAACTTGATCCCCAATCTGATACCGTGGAGCATCGCTTCTATGTTGATCAGCATTTTTCTTATATTTCTCTTTCGCTTGTTTCAAACGTTCTGTTGCCTCCTTAAAGGCTTGTGTAATAGTAGAGTGTAAATGACTAACTGCAGACATTTCTAAGTGCTGAGGCGAATCGAGTTCTGAGGTTCGAGGGTGATGTCCATACATGGTATAGAAGGGGCTTTGTCCGGTTCCAGCATGTACTGAGTTATTGTATGCATATTCGGAAATCCATAAAATATCCTTCCAATTGCTTTCGGTCTGGTGCAGCATGCAACGTAGGTACTGTTCAAGGGTCTGGTTGGTCCTCTCTGTCTGACCATCGATCTGGGGATGGTGACTGGTTGATAACCTCACGTCGATTTGCGCCAATTTACATTTCTTCCAAAATTGTGAAATTAATTGACTGCCTCGGTCAGAGACCAATATGGAAGGAAATCCGTGTATTCGAACAATGTGTTCGAGGAACTCCTTGGCCAAAATTGAAGCAGAAGGTAATCCTTTTAAAGGAATAAAGTGGGCCATCTTGGAAAAAAGATCCACAATAACTAGGATGGTGTTAAATCCATTACATGGAGGTAGATCTGTTATAAAGTCTAAAGACAAGGTGTGCCGTGGTGTAGGTGGAATATCCAAAGGTTGTAAAAGGCCAGCAGGTTTTTTTCTTCTGGCTTTTGTTTTGGGCGCAAATGCCACAAGACATCACAAATGACTTTACGTCTTTTCGCCAAGTGGGCCACCAGAACTGTCTCTTAATTTTCGCTTCAGTTTTTGCGATACCTGGGTGCCCTTCCATCAGGGTGTCATGGTAATTGGAGATGACTAGTTCTTGTATTTCCTTGTGTGGTAGAAATAGTCATCCTTGATCGTAAGGTAGGTCATTGACGACTGAGTAGTCCGGGCCTTTCTTTACCCAGTCCTGCAGGGTTGCTGGATCGAAGAGTTGTTGGATTTTTGAATGAATATCTTCTAGTGTCTGTTGAGTAGTTATGCCAAGAATTCTTTGCTCGGGAATTATTGGCACCAGTTCCGGGTTTGCATATGCTTCTCCCATCCCTATTCGGGATAAGGCATCTGCTTTGCCATTTTTGCGGCCTGGTCGATAAGTGATCACGAAATCGAATTCGGCAAAGAACAATGCCCATCGAAGTTGTCGCGATGATTGGGCTTTGGCTGTTTTTAAATACTGCAGGTTCCGGTGATCAGTGATTACGGTAATGGTATGCCTGGCACCAAGAAGGTAGTGCCGCCAAGCCTTAAAGGCGGATTTGATAGCTAATAGCTCTTTATCAGTAATTGCATAGTTTAACTCAGGTGCTGAGAACTTTCTGGACCAAAACGCTACTGGGTGAAGTTGACTGGTTTCAGTATCCTTCTGGGACAGGACAGCTCCCATGGCTAAACTGAATGAATCAGTTTCTACTATGTATGGAAGCTCAGGGCGTGGATGCTTTAAGACAGGTGCTGATGTGAATTTCGCTTTCAGCTCTTGGAAGGCCTTTTCACCCTCTTCGGTCCACAAGAAGCGTTTGTTTTTTCGCAAAAGTGCCGTGATGGGGTGTACAACATGGGAGAAGTCAGGAATGAATCTGCGGTAGAAATTAGCAAATCCAAGCATGCGTTGTACCCCTTTGACTGAACTGGGTGATGGCCACTTGAGAATTACATCCACCTTTCGAGAGTCCATTCGGACTCCCTTTGGAGTCAGGATAAATCCAAGAAATTCAACTTCCGTAGCATGAAAAACACATTTTTCCAGTTTTGCATATAACTTGTGCTGACATAGTTTCTCAAGGACTGCACACACGTGCTTAACATGGTCTGATTCTGAGGAGGAGTACACTAGAATATCATCTATGTATACGACGACACAGACGTCAATGAGTTCACGAAGGACATCATTCATAAAATACTGGAAGGCTGCTGGTACATTGCTCAACCCGAAGGGCATCACCTGATATTCGAATAATCCGTACTTGGTGCGAAAGGCAGTCTTCCATTCGTCCCCTTTCTTGACACGTACCAGATGATATGCCCCTCGGAGATCTAACTTAGTGTAGATACAAGCATCCTTTACTTGGTCTAGTAATTCTGAGATCAGAGGCAATGGGTATCGGTTTTTTACCGTAATCTGATTTAATGCGCGGTAATCTATGCACGTTCTAAGGTCACCTTCCTTTTTTGGCACGAAGAATAAAGCTGAGGATGCAGGAGACTTGGAAGGACGAATAAAGCCATTTGCAAGGTATTGGTCCAAGTATTGCCGTAGGTGAAGATTTTCAGGTTCCGTGAGGGCGTAGATTCTACTGCATGGGGGTTGTGCACCGGGTAGGAGGTTGATTTGACAATCCTATGATCTGTGAGGAGGTAATGTATTGGCCTGTTCTTTTTGAAAAACATCCTGAAATTCTTGGTATTCCTGAGGTAACTGCACGATTGGGTTAACGACTGTAGCCAGGCCTTTGTTCAAAGTTTTCTCCGGGTAACAGGTGTGTGCACAATCCGGGAAGGTTATTCTCTTCTCTCGCCATTCTATACAAGGATTATGTGTTTCCAACCATGGCTTCCCCAGTATTATCTGGAACTGTGGGGCTTTCATTAGATCAAACACAATAGTCTTTCGATGCCCATCTTGACTCAACAGTGTCATCTCTGTAGTGGAATGAGTTACAGGCTCCGAGGCGATCTCAGTTCCACCAACTGTGGTGAAAGACCGAAGTGGTCTTTTTGTAAAGAGGTAGATTCATCCTTGACACCAATTCGTGGTCCATATAGTTTCCTACGGCCCGCTATCTATGTATGCCCTTACTGCGTGCATACGTGATGGCTGCCTGAGATCAAGTAGGACCATTGGGATGATCAGATGCGAGGTCTGAGTGTCCTTCTTTAAGCTCGGCAATCGGACCTCTACGCTTGTCAGGTGTGGTCGTTTCCCGAATCAGGCTCTATGGGGCTTTTATCAGCACCTCATACCACCTTCTTGGGTGGTTTTGTAGGGCAATCCCGTAGAAAATTTCCTGAGGTTCCACAGTACAGACACAACTGCATCTGTCGTCTTCTTTCTCTTTCCTCTTGAGTTAAGGGTCCTTTAACCCTCCCGATCTGCATAGGTTCAGATGCATCTGTTCCCTTGGGGGCAACGTTGGGTTTAACCAATACCCGATTCTCGAACTTAGCTCAATCAGTCTTTCGGTTCTGAAGTCGGTGGTCTAGCTGGACCACTAAGTCTATAAATTCTGTGCAATCCTGAGGTGGGTTCACAACTTGAGCCAAGACCTCTTTGAGTTCTCCACGAAGTCCACGATGAAACAATGTAATTCGTTTTTCCTCCGGCCACCCGGTTTTCACCACCAACCTATTGAAGGTTGCAATATAGGTTAGCAGATCCTGGTTACCCTATCGTAAGGATAAAAGTTCGTTGTCCAGGGCTTGACCCTGTGAGTGTCTGGCGAATAGTTTTTCCATGCTCCTTTGAAAACCCTGAAAATCCGGAGAAGAGGATCATCCTGGTTGACTAACGGAATGGACCAATCCGCTGCGCTGCCACTAAGATATGACAATACAAAGGCTACTTTGGGTTGGTCATTTGGAAAGGCTCCCGGTCTGCATAAAAAGTACAAGCGGCATTGGTTCATAAACACGGCGAACCTTTTAGGGTCCCCAGCAAAGCGTTCGGGTGGAGCTAACGGAATATTTCCTGGTAAAACCACTTGCACAGGATTGCTTGATGAAACGGGGGTTGGTTTTCCCCCATATCCAGGTAGGGGCGTTTGCCCAGCTTGGTTTTGCAGTAGTTGCCTAGCCAGATCATCAGTGCGTACCTTTGAGACAATCAGTTCTCTCCTGAGGGCATTAGTCTCTTGGTGAGCGGCATGTAGTTCCGCCCTAAATTCCCCCAATAATTGGGCCAGTTGGTCGGTTTCTGAGGTTTCCATAACACCCGGGTGGGTATTTTTAGAAAGGCTTTGTGTTCTGTTACGCTCACCTGGACCCCACAGGGGTGTCGAACGGACCCGTACAGCTGCGGTCTCCATCAACGTGATGCGTAGTGCAGAGATGACTGTCTGGACTGGCCCGCCTAGTCTTGTCTGCGGACCCGAAGAAGTATTTTCCTTATGTTTGTAAAAGATGAGCTCTCCATCCTGCGTGTCTTGCAGGGGCGCGTAGATACCAGTTACTTCACTGGTTTGAAGGTGTTGGGAGAGTTCCGGTAAGCATTGACTCTGAAGTCCCAGGCGGGATTGGTAAGTGTCAAGTTCAAAGAGTTCAATGTGCCCGATTTTCACTCTTGTCCCCTTTCTTCCTTAAGTTGCAACTGAGTTCGTGAGAAGAAGGTCTCGTAGCTGTTGCTGGCGTTCAGGTAAGGGTCTGTGTTACCCAACACTGTCCAGTAACTATTGCATGCATTAACGTGTTGTTTTTCTCCCTCTTTACAGATGCGGCATATGAAGATATGGAGAATAATACCGCCGGTGGTAAATCAGGTAAGTCTATGGTGGTAAGAGGTATTTGTTGATTCCCTTGGCTCACCTTGTTTTTCTTGTGCCCCTAGGTGCCGGAGTACGAAGAGAGCGAAGAAATGATGGAGACACTGCTGGATCGAAAGATGCTGTGAGAACTGGTGAGTATGGCGCTGTGCTGGAACTGGCGAAGCGACACGTGCAGGACTGATGTACTTTCCAGGTTGGGAGATGAAATGGATCCGGAATCAGGTGAGGAATTTGAAATAAGTTTGTTTTCTAACCTTGTCCTTTTCTTCCTCTTTATTTTAGGAGCTCCGGATTCGAGGCGGGCATGGCAGAAGACTGGATGCTGGCTGCAGGCACGGTGAGAGTCACGCTGCTGGATGCAGAATAACACGAAGCATGTGCTGCTGTTCGGGCGTGGTTTAAATAGCCTCCAAAGTAGTCCCAGGAAAGAAGTTCTCCAGGACCACACCCAGTAAAAAATAGTCCCTGTAGGAAAATAGTCCCATCCATTCCTCACGTTGGCTTGGATTTATTTGCAGCATGGTCTGCATGAGGTAAGTAAAGTCTATGAGCCTGTATGGCGCCAGGACTGATTTTTATTATGAGCCTGGTGCCTACCTAAATGTCTAGATGCCTGCTCCCGGGGCTGATGGGCTTGATCCGGATGCCCGGGGTAGGCATCATGACACAATCATTCAAGTTTTTACGACAATTCCTCAATCAGTATGTAAAACTAAAAGACAAAAGTAGTATAACATTTTTACAAACCATATACTCCTTTGCATTGGGCAACTACACTGGACTGCGAGGACATTCATTAGCCTTCATTTTGCCAACTACTTGCAAAAGCACCTTCCACCACATCAAAATGTTAGCAACACACCATTCCACTATACATAATTTTGTGCAAAGACTATACCATGGTAAAAGTCCAGCTTTACAACTGCAACATTTAAATAACCTACTTTTACATGGAACAACCAAAAAACTCCTTCAACAAATACAGCACTTCCAAAGTAAATATTTTTGAAGTGAAGATCACTTAGAAAATGTGGTAACTTTAAGAAGCATGAGTGAAAACTTTTACGAACACCAACCTCCTTACACAAACATACAAAAAAGAAATAGCAAAGTTTCAAAACACATCTGCTGAAACACTGGTTGAAGTATGTGTCTGTTGTCGCAGACATTTTTGTAAAATGAGCAAAAAAATTGTAGATATGGCCTACAAAATAGAGGACAATGAGGAATCCCAGTGGTTCCAATTAGCTTTATATTTAACACCAGAAAATAAATACTAAATAACAGACCCCTCAATAGTTTGCACGTACTGTAATACAAAGCTTGACAATAACTGAATGCCTGTCAACTGTATGAGAGCATTGTAATCCAAATAGTACAGCCATTTAAATCTATAATACGTCTTCAACCCAAAATAGCCAAGTTGCCACGGCATTCGTGGCAAAGTAGTATATTTGTCATTAGATCTTAAAGAAAATTTACAAACTCTGAGAATATAACGGCCAATAGATCAATCTTTGGTTATCCTAGTTAATGGTGTACCAACAAAAGAAAAACACATTTGGCAACAACTAGTCAACTTAAACAAGATTAGACAAGCCCTACAATATCTTAAAGAAAACAATAAATACCACAAAGATATAAACATAGAGGAGAACCTAACAGCAAACACCCAATTAATTTAGGATTCCCCACCAATTTAAACATTTCCTATTACTGCAGCCACCATTTTGGACCAGTATACAATTCACCCACTGCACTCCAAAGACACCACAGACAATGCATCAGAAACATATCAAATGTGTCAAGCCAAAGGATCTCCAATGAGCACATGGGAGAAAAGTGTCAAAGCACGTTCTTTTCCTCTACTCTTTCCTACAGGAAAAGGAGGAAGATATGATGAAAGACCCACACAAATGAGTGCATGAGAATATCACTCTTAACAAATGTACTCTGAAGACCCCAGATTCAGACAAAACGTAGAATACATTTTCCACCTCCTGTTTGAAAAGGAACTAGCAACTCTATGTAATGGAGTTGCACGCACATTAGAAACAGGCTCCAATTGTTTAAACATGTCTGCTACCCAACTGCTTCAATAGAGAAAAGACAAAAGATGAAGTTTTGCAGTCAAGTATCATAGATCTCTTGGCAAACATGCATGGTACAAAAGAATGATGGTTCCGACGTCATGCTGATGTACGTTGTATGCTAAGAAACCTAGGCCCACCCACAGGATTTGTTACATTTAGTTGTGCAGAATATGCATGGGATGACTTGCATGACTTCTTATGCATAGCAAACCAAAATAAAGAAGCAATAGATATAAAAATACCAGGAGAACTCTGTTCTCTTGACCCTGTCAATGTGTCAAGGTACTTTCACCATCGCTTTATTGCCATGCTGCACTCAGAGAAGTGGAACACTACTTTTGGAGAAATGAATATCAATCTAGAGGAGCACCACACATCCACATGCTTTTGTGGATAAAAGATGCTCCGAAATTTGGCCAAGACAGCGATGCCACCGTTTTCCAGTTTTATAGAAAAATACATAACCTGCAATATCCCCTCAGAAACCACACATAGTGACCTATGTACACAAATTCTGCGCTTCCAAAAACATAAGTTTGGCAAAGCCGACAGAAATATAAAAACAAAGGGAAATACTATACCAAATGTCACTTTGGCTTCCCTAGACCAGTTTGCGCAAAAAGGGCACAGTATAAAAGGTAAATTGCATAAAAACACACACATTAAAAGGGACAAAAGCATCTAAGTATATCAATGATTACAATGCTATCATTGCCCTCTTGTGGAATACAAATATAGACATACAATACATTGCAGACAATTCCACTGCTGTTGCAAGATATGTCACAGCCTATCTCACCAAAGCTGAGAAAACAGAGCTAAAAGACCTTTGGGATGACATTTCATCTGATAAAACACTGTCACAAATGTTGTACAGCTTCAGTATAAAAATGCTCTCCCATAGAGAATGTGAGTGCTACGAAGCTGCAGACCATTTAACAGGTACAGCCTTATATGGCAAATCTGAACACATTGTCTGGCTAAACCTTGGTCCAGCTTCATCCAGAAAAAGAGTACTCACATCCTACCAAGAGATAGAAACAATAGCCACGAATGATCCCAACAGCCAGTACATTTTAAAAAACAATTTACTGGACACATACTATCCAATCAGAAGTACTCCTTTGGAAAACATGTGCCTGTACCACATAGCCCAAAACTACTCCTACAAAAATAATGTCAAACCAAACTTGTGACGGAAGCCTAGTCAAACTTACCAAACCCAGCCTAATTAATCACATAACATTATCATTTAAAACTCCACATCATAGGGAACTTTATTACATGGCCCTACTACAGCTTTTAAACCATGGAGAAAAGAAGAAGTATTATTAGGTAACCATGACTCCTTCGAAACTGCATTCAATGCAAATGAAAGCAGTATAACAAGTGTCAATTTAAAAAAAAGAAGAAATGTTGGACAGTGAACGCCAACAAGAAGAAGACATTGAAGCTCAATTAGATCAAGACACTCCTGAAGGCAGTCAACCTTCCCTTACAGGAAGCCAAGAACAACTTGGAGAACCACTCATTCTAAATGAAGCAGAAATAGCAATGATTGAAGTAGAAAATACCATGTATCATTATAAACAATCAGAAGACGTGTCAGTGCTGAAATCACAGCTAAATGATGAGCAACTCACCATTTATCTACAAGTCACTGAAGAAATTCAACATGGTTTTAAATATGAAACTAAGACTAGTAGCTGTAAAAATTATAAACCTGTCCTCCTCTATCTAAGTGGTGAAGCTGGTTCTGGAAAAACATTCTTAAATAAAATCAGCACATTTGAACAAAACTTCACAAACAACAACTTTTCAACTCTTGTAACAGCCCCCACAGGTTTAGCTGCCTACAACATAGGAGGTGTAACTTTACACCAACTACTGCTCCTTCCAGTAGAACTTCAAAACAAATATGAATACTACAAATTATCATCAGAAGCTGCTACTGAAGTAAGCAGAATTCTGAAACAAATGAAAGTGCTCTTAATAGATGAGGTAAGCATGGTTTCCAAACTCATATTGGCTTTAATTCACCTCAGAATGCAAGAAGTCCTAAAAAAAGACTATGAAGAACTGTTTGGAGGAAAACACGTGATTTGTTTCAGAGAACTCCTACAGTTAACACCAGTAAAAAGTGAACCTATTTTCAAAACATTAGGACACAAACAATGCCGCAACACTCTCAGCAGCATAGGAAATGTAAAACTCTGGCAACATTTTCAGTACAAAGAACTAACTCAAACCATTATTCAGTCTGCAGACCTCACCTATGCTAATATTTTAAAAAGCATTAGAACTGTGCTGTTTACTAAAGATGCAAAATCTTAAATAGTAGACTATTCCATGAGCTATGTGGGCATAACACATTTGCTCCTGCTGATGTCATGGAACAATTAACTCAACAAAATATAAAATGCATGTCCTTAATGCCAACCCTACCAAGCTGTAGTCAATTAAATGAGACAATGTTAAAAAAAGAAATGCAACCTATACTACATATTAACTCCACAGACAAATTGGAAGTACACGGCATGACCTTCCCTATGTGTCAACAAGCAGCAGCACGACTAAATAGCTTAGAAAAACCTATCTCCAACACAGCTGGATTGGAGAAAATGTTAATGCTGTGTCTAAACTGCAGAGTAATTATTAAACGTAACCTTGACGTAGAATAAGGTGTAGTCAATGGAGCAGTTGGTACAGTTGTTGGCTTCCAGACATATCTCCATGACAACAACACTCAGTTTGTCAATATCCACTTTGACAAAATATCAGAAATTAAAAGAACAGGGCGCTCAACAGCATGATTCCTTGTTTTCAAAGATATGTATGTACGCAGAGAACAATTCTCTCTGTCTCTTTCATATGCTGTCACTATTAACAATCGCAAGGTCTAACCCTAGATCAGGCATTTATTGACATTGGCAGCGCAGTCTTTAACCCTTTAAGTGCCATGGGTTTTCCCTCAGTGCCAAGGCCTTTTTTGGTGATTTCGGTATGTCGCCATTCAATGCCTTGTAACTTTTATGTTACATGAGATAATTCGGCCAAATTTGGCTCCTTTTTTCCCCACATGTAGGCGGTCGTAATGCTACCCAGGAATCCGAGGTGGCTGTAGGGGGGTGAGAAAAAAATAACCAAAAAGGGGGGAACTTTTGGGTTTTTTCAAAAAATGCCAATACAATGATGTACAACAAAGCCTGTGTTTTTTTTTCCTTGTAAGAGCTAGGAACAAATGGTTTGCTGTGCTGAATTCACCAATTTCCTGACTTTCAAGAACAGGTTGGGTGGAAACGAAAACGAATTATTTTGATGTGGTTATCAACCGTTTTGTGAGAGGTAGGCGATTTTGCCCATTTTTGCCAATTGGACATGCGTAGAAGGAATGGAAGAAAAGGGTAGGAAAGCCGAATTGGAGGACAGAAAGGCATACATTTCTGAAAAGTAGACACAATTCCAGGTTTAGGAAGGGGTGATTTGCGCAGGTCAGACAACAACTAGGTAGAGGAAAATTCCATAGTTTGGGGAACAAGCGGGAACATGACCAAAAAAAGGTATGTGGTGGACATGGTTGGCTTGGTAGGGCAATGGCTTCTATGAATTTTGAGAAAAACAATGCTCCACTACATTCCCCCGACTCTTGCAGTTAGGAAATCACACATTTATTATAGTGTTTCACAAAACAAGCAATACCACAAGCCAAACACTGAGCCATGGTACACAGGAGTTTTATGCTTCTGGCCTGAACAGATGTACTTAGCATGTGTAAATCAGGAAAACCAATGTGTTGAGGAACGGGAAGCATACATTTTTTGAAAGAGCACAGGCAGACCTTTTCAAGGATAGGTCACCTGTGTAGGTTACAAACTTGTATGGTGCCTAAAGCAGCGACTAAATGTACGGCACATTTTGAGAAATGAAAGGGTTGTGTGACAAAGGGCACCAGTCGGAACTTTATGAAAACCACACAAACACAACAAATGTCATACCTTCCCGCATTCCCACAGGTGTCCCGATGAAAACGGTACCTCACATGTGTGGGTGCACCTATCTGGGCACCAAGGGGAAAGCCCAAAACACAGCTATCCCCAAGTCTTTTCCGACAGCTGAATTTCAGGATTTTTTCAGAAGGGCACACCATACAGATATGGGCCTGGTGTGTCCAAGCCACCAAGGAAAGCACGGAAGCCCATGCATTTCCAGAAAGAGGACATCCGTGGGAATCCACCAGAGGTCTGACGTGTGCAAATCAGCCTAGAATGTATTACCCAGAAACCCTGGCAAAGTCCGAAATGTGGCAAAAAAAACCCAATTTCCGCCCATTTCATTCGGCTCACCCACTGAAACACGCCACCAACAACACATGGCCTACCTTCCCGCATTCCCACACGTGTCCCGATGAAAACGGTACCTCACATGTGTGGGTGCACCTACCTGGTCGCCAAGGGGAAAGCCTAAAACACGGCTAAACCCAAGTCTTTTCCGACAGCTGAATTTCAAGATTTTTTCAGACGGGTACACCATACAGATATGGGCCTAGGGTGTCCAAGCCACCAAGAAAAACAGGCAACTCTATGCGTTTCTGAAAAGAGGACACCAGTGGAAATCCACAGAGGTCTGACTTGCGCAAATCTGGTAAGAATTTATTACCCAGAAACCCTGGCAAAGTCCGAAATGTGGCAAAAGAAAACCAATTTCCGCCCATTTCATTCGGCTCACCCACTGAAACACGCCGCCAACAACAAATGGCCTACCTTCCCGTGTTCCCACACGTGTCCCGATGAAAACAGTACCTCACATGTGTGGGTGCACCTATCTGGGGGCCAAGGGGAAAGCCCAAAAACGGCTAACCCCAAGTCTTTTCCGAGAGCTGAATTTCAGGATTTTTTCAGAAGGGCACACCATACAGATATGGGCCTAGGGTGTCCACGCCACCAAAGAAAACAGGGAACCCCATGCATTTCCGAGAAGAGGACACCCGTGGGAATCCGCAGAGGTCTGACTTTTGCAAATCGGCCCTGAATTTATTACCCAGAAACCCTGGCAAAGTCCAAAATGTGGAGGAAAACCCCCAATTTCTGCACATTTCACTCGGCTCACCCACCGAAACACACCGCCAACAACACATGGCCTACCTTCCCGCCTTCCCACAGGTGTCCCGACTAAAACGGTACCTCACATGTGTAGGTGCACCTACTTGGGCACTAGGGGGAAAGCCTAAAACATGGCTAAGCCCAAGTCTTTTCCGACAGCTGAATTTCAGGATTTTGTTCGAAGGGCAGACGAACAGATATGGGCTTAGCGTGTCCAAGCCACCAAGGAAAACAGGGAACCCCATGCAGTTCTGAAAAGAGGACACCCGTGGGAATCCGGAGAGGTCAGACTTGCGCAAATCGGCCCAGAATTTATTACCCAGAAACCCTGGCAAAGTCTGAAATGTGGCAAAAAAAACCCAATTTCCGCCAATTTCATTCGACTCATCCACTGAAACACGCTACCAACAGCACATGGCCTACCTTCCCGCGTTCCCACATGTGTCCCCATGAAAACGGTACCTCACATGTGTGGGTGCACCTACCTGGTTGCCAAGGGGAAAGCCTAAAACACGGCTAACCCCAAGTCTTTTCCGACAGCTGAATTTCAGGATTTTGTCAGAAGGGCACACCATACAGATATGGGCCTAGGATGTCACAGCCACCAAGGAAAACAGGGAACCCCATGCATTTCTGAGAAGAGGACACCCGCGGGAATCTGCAGGGGTCTGACGTGTGCAAATCGGCGCAGAATTGATTTATTTTTAAATTTCTTCTTTGGCATTTTTGGAAACCATACACGTAACGCTTCCATGGTCATTTATACACTCCATATATTGCAAATGTCATCTGGTAATTTTACACAATTTATACTATGCCCATTAATAGTGAAATTATAACAATAATAAACAAATAAACACCAACTGTCTCCTTGTTTAACACTGCAGTATTACTCTGCTTGTACATGGAACGTGTAGCGAGGGTGGAAGTGGGAGTCGGGGGGGGACTGGGGTGATGGTGCAAATTAGCAGGGGGCAGTCTCCCATTACATTATGATGGTGTTGAGTCTACAGCCCTCGATGACGTCTTTGATTCAAGGTGTCTTATCATCGGAAGGGTGAAGCATGTCACATGTCAGGGCTTTCGATGCATCGAATGACTGGCTGGTGCCATCCGGAGATCGAAGGATGCCCTCTTCCCAGGCCCTGGTCTCCGCCTCCACCCAGTGCTCCAGCTCCCCATGCCATGTTGCGTATTTTGGACCCCCAGTCCGTTTCCACGCCATTGCAATGGTTCTCTTGGTTAGTCCACATGCCATATCCATCAATTTTACAATATGCTTCACCTTAGCTAGCCTTGGATAGGTTCCTAGTAAGCATTCTTTTGGGATCCATCCATTTCGTGACATTCCTGCCTTCCTACAAGTCTGTTCTACTTTGAGCCAGAGACACTGTACTTTGGGACACTCCCAAAACATATGTAGTAGACCGCTTTCTCCGCCCTGCACCGAAGGCATCCTGGGGAAGCTTGCTTGTTAAACATGGTTACCCTATCCGGGGTCATATATGTGCGATACAACAAATTTAGTTGTATCAATTGGAACCTAGCATTCCTGGATGCTTCTTTGGGAAACGCCAGGGCCCTTTCCCATTCTCGATCTGCTATATTTAGCCGTAGGTCTGTTTCCCATTTGGATTTCAGATCGATGCCCCGGGGATTGGGTATATCTATTAACTGGTTATATATTCTGGATATCATCCTCCCGCCATGGCCTACGTTATACAATAGTGCTATAAGGGGGTTTGCCTCTGATTCTCCGGGCCACGCATCCCACTTTGCTCTTGCCACCCTCTTTGTCATGATCCCCAGCCAGTTCTCAGAGAAACCTATGGTTCCTTAAGGGTTAAATCTCACTCTGGTAGTGGGAGGGGGTCTAGTTTCCATTAGATCCTTATAGAAAGACATTGGAAATTCGTGTTCCATAATGGCCGCCTGGTGGCGCCAACAAGGAACTAATCTTGCAGGTCTAGTCTTTAAGCTACCTCTGATACAATTAGCCGTTTCCTGAGGAGACTCGCGCTTTGCGTTGCTAACTGCCCTGCAGTACAGACGCTCACTGCGGTCTCCAAAGAATTCCTGTCAAAATCCACAGTCTGCCCATTTTTTCATAGTTTTCCCTTTCTTGCCTCTGTATTTTTGTACTCCTTCCATAGTCCGTTATTTGCCTGTTAGTTTTTTCCCTGTAACCACGTTTCCACTTCAAAGTTTTAGTCTCCTGTTTTCCCTTTCCTCAGAGGGTCGGAAGAATTCTGCCTTCTCTCACGCAGGTACTGTTTCGGGTTATTCCCGTGTATTACAAGATTGTTTAGTGAAACTTCTGTGAGAGACTATTATTAACTACGGACTATTTTTTCATTCAATTACTGTGCCTTTTCCATTGCCTATGTTGTGCGCTTTTATAGTGCTCCGCACTCCTGTGTTATGTTCATAAGCTGTGGTGGGTTTCGTGTTACAATGCATTTTTGCCATTGCTTCAGCTATGCGAGTTAGTGCTCTGCGCTCCTGTGTTACAATAATTTGTTGAGGTGTTTTTTTTCGTGTCACACAGCATTTTCCATTTTGCCTGAGCTGTGCAAATTGATAGCTCTCCGCGTTCCTGTGTTTTAAGCTCATTTGCTGAGGTGGTTTTCATGTCAGACTACATATTTATATACACTGCTGGTACCTGTTTTAGTTTTCCTTGAATTAGGTTTTAGTGTATTGCGGAGTTCTATTAGAGCGCTGTGGTTTTCTATTTGACCATGTATAACCTCTCTTGACTGATTCAAAGGGTCTCTTCTGCCTTCAGTTGCTTCCTCATTTAGGAAACCCTTAATTGAAGTTATTTTCTTCACAGCTAAATATTCACTTCAGTCATTTGCTATTAAGGGTGCCTTATTTCATTGCCATTTCGTTTTCCCCTTGTCATTTTTTCAATAAGAATTAAACCTTGGCATCCACACAACACTTCTCTTCAGGACATGCGCCCCTGTGTGAATGCAGGATGGAGAGCTCACAAAAAAGAACTTAAGGTGAGCTTCTTTAGGTCTTGGTTAAACTTATTCTCTTCCTGTTTTTAGAAGAGTTAGATTACTAAGGGAATTTCTAATTAAGGAGGGTTGTTCCTTGTTATTCTTTTTACAGAAATTGTGATTCTCTGAAGTCAGGGAAGATCTTCAAGTCCCCGCAGAGTTACAGGTGAGCGTTACAGAACGCGAAGCCACTTTTTGAAAATCTCTGCCTGGGCGCCATGGAGACTCCTGAGATGGGTCAGTTGGCCCAGTTATTGGGGGAGTTGAGAGTGGAAGTTCATGCCGCCCGTTCTGAGACTAGTGCATTGCGCAGGGAGTTGGTGGTCAATAGGGACCGTACAGAAGAATTGGCACGCCAACTCTTGCAAACACAGGCTGGTCAAGTTCCCTTACCCGCAGCCAATCCATCAGCCCCTCTTCCAGTTGCACCCCCTGCTCCAGTCCAAGTAACAGTTCCTGGAAACATTGCTTTAGCTCCTCCTGAGCGTTTTTCTGGGGGATTCCAAGAAGTTTGCTGTCTTTATGAATCAGTGTAGGTTACATTTCCTCTGTCGTCCAGGGGTATTCCCCACAGATCAGGCGAAGGTGGCTTTTATTTTATCTTACTTGGGTGGTTATGCTGCAGATTGGTCCATTACCCTAGTCAATAGAGACGACCCAATCCTGAGGAATCTCCCAGAGTTTCAGAAAGAAATGGAAAAACTATTTGCACGCCATACCCAGGGTCAGGCCCTAGATAATGAGCTACTCTCACTCCGGCAGGGAAACCAAGAACTGTTGGCTTATGTGGCAAACTTAAATAGATTAGTGGCAGAGTCCAATTGGCCCAACGAAAAAAGAACAACCTTATTTCATAGAGGGTTGCACAGTGAATTAAAGGATGTTTTGGCTCAGGTAGTCAATCCACCCGATGGTATTACCGAATTTATCGACCTAACTATCCAATTACACCGGCGTCTGCAAGATCGAAGAGTGGATCGTTCCCGTGCCGAGAATAAGACCTATTTTGTGCGCCCAGGGGAAAACCAAGTAAGAGCTGGTCCTGATACTCGCCTGGAACCGATGCAGCTAGGGGTTGTTAGAGTACCCATTTCGCAGGCTGAGAGGGACAAGAGACGTCATTGTGCCTTTACTGTGGCAAACCGGGACATTTCCTTAAGGATTGTCCTATAAAATCTTCAAAAAAACCCATTGGAGGAAGGGGGCGCTGTTGCGCAACAAGATGGCCGTTTAGGTGAGGAGCTCCTCTCCGGCATGAATCCTGTGTGAAACTTTCCCCCGGTTCCAGGGTGCATCGAGCCTCAAAAAAAGCTGGGCTGCTTCCCTCTACACTCCGGTTCCTGCAGGAGAAATTCCGACCGAAATCGTACACCCTAAGCCCTCGGACAGGGGCAGGCCCTGAGCTTATGTACCCGGGCCACCACACAGCTCCACGGAACCCTACGAGGGAGCTGCAGCTCCCAGACCCGCACGGGCCTCGTGGTGGGCAGAGTGGAACTGGAAGACTGCAGGCATGGAGAGCCGTGGAGCGTGTGCCCCGTAGTATCCGGCCTTGGACCTGTATCGTGCACGGGATGCCACGCTGGCTGTGCTTCCCCACTGTCTCCCAAACCCGGACCCACGTGCCCCGTGGCGGGGGCTGCCGGTGCCGACGCAGAGCCCGGGAAGGTCGGGAGAATCGGGAGACACTACACCGTGCCTGCGCACCCCCAGCGGACCACAGATCATCAGTCCTGGTGCCTCGGCGAACCGAGCGGGACGGCCCCATAGCCGCACAAAGGAGGACGGAGGGAGGAGTACGCCACAGAGTGCGGCAGACTGCTGGATGCATGGCGGGGCCCGGGCACTGCTCACGCTACGCCTAAACGCTGGGGTCCTGAGAAAACGACCGATCCTGTTCCTCGTCAGCAGGTACACGCAGCGGCTTCGGGTGAGGCCCTTGGGCGCAAGGGGGGCCACCACAAGACCCTGGTAGTCCCCTCAGTGAGGAGGTCGCTACCCTGCCCGTGGCAGAACTAGCCTTATTGGGGACACTGAAGTGCTGTGCTTGGGCAACACGCACAGAGAGCAGACTCCTTTGTGAAACAAAGCACAACCTCCTTCAGTATCGACGTGGGAAGACACAACCCAGTCATCCCAACACCATCGGCACAACCCTGGCGTATCATGACACGGGCCGTGGTGGCTATAGCTAGCGCCCACTAATCTACTCTGGGCCCTCGCCCGATAAGCACCAAACTTTCTGCTACTCTATTGCACCGTGTGTGTCTGCGCACCCCAGCCCTGAGGAATATCACTCTGTTTGGCCCACGTAATACAGCACTGTGGCACGGGTGGTGGGGCAGACACGCCGAGACCCTCACGCAAACCCTGCACTACACGAGTCTCCTGCGGTGGCGCATTGGGGCACGATCTCACCATCCTAACTGGCACAGGCTACTGTCTCCATAATGCCTAGCAAGAACGTGGGCAAAAACAAAAGAACTGGCCCCATGGATTCATTTACCAGCTCACAGTCGCCTCCCGAAAGCCCGCCCATACAACCTCCTTCTTCTCCCTTGCCATCGGAAGATTTGAAATTCAACCGCCTACTCACCACGGTACAGAGCGGGTTCTTGGCTATAAATGTCAAACTCGATGACATTGTCTCCACAATTGGTTCACTAAAGACCCAACTGGACAAAGAAAGTGCCAGAATCACAGAGGCTGAAGGCAGGATTGGTGCGAATGAGGATTTGACCCGGCAAAACACCCAGGACATATCTCTCCTGAGAGGGGAAATGGATAAACTCTGTGGCAAATGCGATGATTTGGAATCTCGCTCCAGGCGAAACAACATCCGCATAGTCGGCCTTTCAGAGTCTTTCTGCAAGGGTCCAATGGAGCTCCGAATCGAAGATCTTCTGAAATCCCTCCTCGGGGAAGAGGCCTTTTCACCTCAGTTCCTAGTTGAGAGGGCTCATCGTTCCCTCGCTCCACCGCCCAGGCCCGGGGCTCCTCCCCGTACGGTCATAGCTAAACTACTGAACTACAGGGACAGGGACGCCGTCCTGAGGCTGGCAAGGGAAAAAGGACCCCTGAAAATCGGCAATGATCACATCCATATCTACCCAGATTTCTCCGCAGGGGTCCAAACTCAAAGACGATCCTACGAAACCATTAAACGCCAGCTGCGACTGCGACAGGTCCCCTACGCCCTTTTGTATCCGGCTAAACTTCGTATACGGCACGGCGGGAGAGCGCATTTCTTTGAATCCCCTGCAGCAGCCTTGACTTACATGGAAGCCTCGATACCCATCCCACCAGGGAGGCAGGAACTCGACCAGAATGACCTGCAGCAGCCAGTGTAGCCTGAACCATCACTCTTAGGAATTAGCCTTATCTGTAGGTGGTCTTTTTGGGCCACCGGAAAAGTTTGAAGCAAGGACAGGCAGAGATGCACCTCTGCTCCCCATCCTTGAATGTCGCAGGATGAGTTGCTGCACTCGACCCCTTCTCTGGGTTCACCCACAAGTTAGTAAAAAAAGAGGATCGTCATCAAGTTGGGCACGATGATGTGGGAGGGGGTGGGTTCAGGTAATTCGGGACGTTTCTCTATTTGGGAGACCACTGTTACGACCTCAGGATGCCCCGGTTGGGCACAAGGCACAAAGTTTCTCTTTTCTGTTGCTGGTTGTTCACTGTTAAAATTGCACTCACTGGCTCACTCGCAGGCCTTCTTTGCAAGAATACCCACTTTCTGGAATGTCATCACGATGCAGGAAAATGGCGCAAAACACTAGAACACCCAGGGGGCTACAACTGAAACTAATCACTTGGAATGTTCGGGGGTTAAATAACAGAGCGAAAGCCAGGAAGGTGGGGGCATACATCAATATGCACCACCCACACATAGCGATGCTCCAAGAGACCCATGCATTGAAATCCACACCCGAGAGTATCCTTCGGCAATGGGGTAACAACAGACATTACACAGAATATTCCTCTCAGAACAGGGGGGTCATCACACTGATACACCCGTCACTGGGGTTCTCCACTGAAAAATGCAAGATAGACCCGCAGGGCAGATATGTGGTGGTCTGGGGCACGTTGGCTGTCGTAAAACTCATATTGGTCAATACATATGGTCCGAACCTGGATGACCCAGAGTTCTATGTACAGCTTCTCGCAGTGATAGGTTTGACGACAAATGTCTGGGTCCTTTGGGGAGGAGACCTCAACACTATTCTTGACATGACACTGGATAGGTCTTCCAGCAGGCCTAGGCATCTTACCAAAGCGGCGAACATTATTCGGCATGCCCAAGAGGAACTTACCCTTTCTGATGCTTGGAGGGGGACCCACCCTACCAACAGAAAATACACGTTTTACTCCTCAGTCCATGACACCGAATCCAGAATAGATTACTGGCTCATCTCGTCCCCCCTGGTTAACTGTATCGAACGTTGCGAGATCCTCCCTCGCACGCTCTCGGACCATTCCCCAGTCACCCTGGACATACTGCTCCCCGACATAAATCTCCCAGTACAACGATGGAAGATGTCCCCCAACATATTAAAAGACCCGAGTGTCGTTGAAGCTCTTCACACCGACATGGAAGAATTCTTCCAGCTGAACAAGGGCTCCGTAGACAGTTGGGCAACTATATGGGAGACGTTTAAGGTATGGGTACGGGGAAATCTAATCTCCAAAACGACCGGCCTCCTTAAAGCTGTCAGAACCGAGTTGGGTAATACAGAATCACACCTGCAAACACTCGAAACTGAGTACAGCATGACCCATGATAAGCGCATCCTGGCCGATATTAGTGCGCAACTCCAAACTTTCAAAGATCTGGCAACCAAAGAACAACAATATATGGCCATCCTCATCAGAGCACGCAGATATGGGGAGGGCAATAGAGCAGGTCACCATCTTGCCCGCATGCTCCGTAACGAACGAAACCATACTCCTATCATGAGCATCCTAACGGAGGGTGGAACTGTCGTTAATGGAGAAAACGAAATAAACCTCAAATTTTCACGTTACTGTACTGATCTATATGCCAATCATGACAGTTGTACACAAAATAATATACGGACATACCTGAGTAAGATTGACCTCCCTAAGTTGACCTTGGAGGACAACTGGACCCTCGAGCAACCCATAACAAGCGATGAAATAGCTGAGGCAATGAAATCGCTGTCGTCAGGTAAAACCCCAGGACCGGATGGTCTAACTGCTGAATTATACAAATCTTTCTCCACGATCCTCGCCCCGATACTAACTCTTGTATGGGAGGAGGCCATCAATGCAGGTTCGCTCCCAGAATCAATGACAGACGCGGTTATTACAGTGCTTCTGAAACCTAGACGCCCAGCACACGAACGCTCTTCATACCGCCCCCTGTCCTTGATTAATACCGATGCCAAAATGTATGCAAAAGTACTCGCCACCAGATTGCTCCCCAAAATGACCACCCTGATCCACCCTGACCAGTGTGGATTCATACCCACTAGATCCACGGCCCTAAACTTGCGCAGATTATTCTGCATACTGGCACAGGTCAAACCAGGGGCGCAAGCCGTAGCCATATCATTAGACGCAGAAAAAGCGTTCGACTCAGTTTCATGGCTATATATGTTTGAGGTCCTCCACAAATTCGGATTTAGCCCCTATTTGACGGGATGCGTCAGGCTGTTGTACTTGTCACCCAAAGCCAGGGTACTAACCAATCGAACTCTGTCTGACCAATTCACTTTATACAGAGGGACCAGACAGGGGTGCCCCTTTTCTCCCATACTTTTCGCTCTAACTATTGAACTGGTGGCGGCCGCAGTCAGGGCCGAGCAAGAGCTGAGAGGCATATATATGTCAGGGGCATACCAAGCCATCTCATTATACGCTGACGATGCACTGTTATATGTTCGTGAACCAGAGAAGAACCTTCCCCCCACACTGGCCGTGATAAGCGACTTCACTTTACATTCAGGTTACAAGATCAACAAGGCCAAGTCCGAAATCTTCCCATTGACTAGTGCCACCACTTGCCCCACAAACATGCATGGTCTCGTATGGGCTCCTGATTACATCAGATATTTACGAATCCTAGTCTCTCGTGATAGCACCTCCCTGTATATAGACAACTATGAGGCCACTCTACAATCCATATACTCGAAACTTCAAATCTGGGCCAAACTCCCCATATCTCTTGCTGGCCGTATATCGGTACTCAAGATGACAGTACTCCCCAAGCTCCTTTATATCTTTTGTAACGTCCCCATATGGCCGGGCAGACCCTTCTTCGATAACCTTCGATCCATGACTACTACTTTCGTTTGGAACGCGGGGGCAAGCAGAATTAGTTGGGCCAAGCTGGTCGAACCCTATGAAAAGGGAGGGTTCGCGGCCGCCGACTTCGAACTATACTATTATGTAGCACATGCACACTATGCGCAAAATTTTGGCAAGACCCTTCGGATAAGGCACCACACATACCTATCGAGCGACATTCAGTCCGCCCAACAGACCTGCGATCCATTACTTTTACGAAAAGGCATAGAGACGATTGCAAGTTTGACCCCACCTCCTGTACAATCGCAGCATGGGCCGCAATCAGCAAACGACTCCAGATAGATAACCCATATGATTTTCAGGCCCCCCTCTGGAACTTCCCAGGCATCACACCCACGTACGACATTGGTATCCAGAAAAGTTGGCTCCCAGATTATGAGCTTACAATGAAAACCATGTTCCCAAATGGTAAATTCGTGACCCCTGAGGACTTTGCAGAATCGGTTGGTGGAAACCAACTGATCACTCTTCAGTTCCACCGCATGAAAGCGGCGTTCTTGAAAAGCTGGCCTACATTTCCAGATGAACCCCCCGAACATGCATATTATCAGTCATTGTATTCCCAAACGGGCACAGGGGTGTCCAAACTATATAACATAGTCCAGACACATACGGAAACTCTAAACACCATTAAGACATTGTGGGAAAAGGACATGGGTACTACTATTGATAGGGAAATGGACCAGATACTGTCTCCTATCTAAAAAGATCTCATTGAATGCAGGCCTGAGACTGATACAGTTCAAGATCCTGAATAAGCTACACTTCACCCCGGTAAAGATGGCGAAATTCTATGACACCTTACCTGACAATTGCCCAAAATGCCACGCACCTGGCGCGAACTCCTTTCGCATGTACTGGGCTTGCCCCCAAGTAGCGGAATTTTGGCGCATGGTGGCTAATATCCTAGAGGAGATCACACAAATCCCTGCAAACCTCAACCCCCCGAAATACCTGTTTGGGGACATTGGAAAGGTCCTGGAAAAAATCAGGAGACTGTTCAATGTCGCATGCGCAGTCGCAAAGAAATGTATCCTCCAGAAATGGAAGAGCACACAGGCTCCGACTGTGGACCAGTTCCTTTCAGCATTGGTATATGTGAATGAATGCGAAGAAAAGTATGTGGGAATGGTACCCTCTCCATGTAAACCGAAGGACATTTGGGCTCCATTTAGGACATATTTAACTGAAACCTCTTCCGACACAGAAAACTCTGACAATGATAGTGTGAATGAAGTGTAACACTACACTGTTATCCAGATGGACGTTTGCCGCATTTTATCTGCACTGTGTCTACATTTTACATAACAGCACGCGCCTGATGTATAACATTAGTCCGAAAAGGATTGTGTGATTATGAAGTGCATAATATATTTGTACCATGTTTATGAGAATTACTGCGAGTGTACTGTGACATGCAACCAAAAATAAAGTTTTACAAAAAAAAAGAAAACCCATTGGAGGTCTCAACCAGGAAAAGAAGGACCAGATTTCGGAAAACTCCAGTGCCTGGCAAGTGTAGAAGTCAGCTTGTCGAGCATGGAACAGGGAGTAGTGACCTCTCACTTTGTCTTTCCAATTATCTTATTTAGTCAAGAACAGCCCAGAGATGCATGCTTTACAAGCCTACATTTATTGTGGTGCCATAGGGAACTACATGGATTCTAAACTGGCATACAAGTTGTATTTTCCCCTCGTGGACAAGTTTGAAGCTGATAATGTATCTACAGTCGACGGTACTCCTTTAGCTTCTGGCCCAGTCACACAACACACGGGTGATCTTACCATGCTTTGTCAGGAAAGACATAAAGAGAGGATTACATGCAACCTTATAAGTGCTCCACAATTTCAAATCATTCTGGGTATGCCTTGGCTTGGGAAACACAATCCCACTATAGATTGGCGCTCCAGATCCCTGACTTTTGCTGCAGAATGTGAAGACTCCTGCTGTTTAATGAGCAACTTGAAGAATTCC
Source organism: Ambystoma mexicanum (assembly GCF_040938575.1). NCBI lineage: Eukaryota > Metazoa > Chordata > Amphibia > Caudata > Ambystomatidae > Ambystoma > Ambystoma mexicanum. Next base: position 1,269,206,013 of record NC_090932.1, read on the forward strand.
GGTCTACAGAGATTAGCTACTGACTCAACCCTTGGATTAATTGGAAGCCTCTGAGTATAGGAAATTCCAGGAGGTCTTTGAAGAAAAACTGGCTGAGACTTTACCTCCCCATCGCCCTTACGATTGTCAGATCGATCTACTTCCAGGAGGGCAACTTCCTTGCAATCAAAATATTTGTTAACAGAGAAGGAGGACGCTCACCTGATGAAGTATATAGACCAGTATTTAGCGAATGGATTCATTAGGCCCTCGAATCCCCCTGCTGCCTCTCCTCTTTTTTTTGTACCGAAAAAGGAGGGAGATCTCAGGATCTGTATTGATTATCGTGCCTTAAATCAGATTACCGTCAAGAACTGGTACCCCATTCCTCTCATTTCCAATTTGTTGGATCAAATCAAGGGCGCCCAGATTTTTTACTAAATTAGATCTTCGAGGCGCATATCATCTCGTTCGAATAAAGGAGGGCGACGAATGGAAGACCGCTTTTCGCACCAAATATGGCCTGTTTGAGTACCAAGTGATGCCCTTCGGATTGTGCAATGCTCCGGCAGCATTTCAATGCTTTATGAATGATGTCCTAAGGGATCTACTGGATATTTGTGCGGTGGTCTATATTGACGACATTTTGATTTTCTCCAGGAACCCCCAAGAACATGTGAAACATGTGACAGGAGTTCTTCAGAAGCTACGAGAGAATTATCTTTTTGTAAAGTTGGAAAAGTGTTCATTTCATGTTTCTGAGGTCGAATTTCTAGGTTTTGTACTATCCTCTCAAGGGGTCAAGATGGACATGCGAAAAGTGGAGGCCATACTCACCTGGCCCGCCCCAACGTCTGTGAAAGGAGTCCAAAGTTTTTTGGGTTTTGCTAATTTCTATCGTCGCTTTGTGGAAAATTTCTCACAACTGGTACACCCCTTCACATCCTTGCTTAAGAAAATAAAAGATTCAAATGGACCAAGGAGGCGGAAGAAGCCTTTCAGAATCTAAAGGCCAAATTTACTGAGGCTCCAGTATTACAACACCCTCAAGCTGACTTACCATTTGTCGTGGAAACTGATGCCTCTAATGTTGCTATGGGTGCTGTCCTGTCGCAAAGCAATCCTGAAACTCAGATCTTGCACCTGGTGGCATTCTGGTCTAAGAAGCTTTCTCCAGGTGAACGCAACTACACAATCTCAGACAAGGAGTTTTTAGCCATCAAGTGTGCCCTAAAGGAATGGATACATTATCTATTGGGAGCTCAACATACGATTACCATTCTCACTGACCACCGAAATCTACAGTATTTACGTTCCGTCATGGCCCAATCTGCTCGACAACTGCGATGGGCTTTGTTCTTCGCTGAATATGATTTCATCATCACGTTTAGACCTGGCGTGCGTAATGGGAAGGCTGATGCTTTATCTCGAATTGGCAATGGAGATGAAGCGTTTGTTAGTCCTGCTCCTTGCACACTGGAGACACATTCTTCGAGAACCTGAAGAAGGAAGTTAAAGAAACCTTTACTCAGGAAGAGCTGCTAACATGGACTAAAAGAGGAGATCCATTCAGTGTCCAAGATGATATGCCTTACTATCAAGACCGTCTGTACTTACCTACTGAGACAATGAGAAAACAAGTGATTTCCAACTACCATGGGTCCCTTATTGAGGGTCATCCCGGAGTGACCAAAACCTTGGAGAATATCAAAAGGTATTATTGGTGGCCAACTTGGCGTAAGGATGTGACTCATTCATTCTGACTTGCGGCAATTGTGCACAAAACAAGAACTCCAAGAAGAAACCGGTCGGTCTTCTTCAACCTTTGAATATTCCACCCAATCCATGGCATACCTTATCTATGGATTTTATCACAGATCTTCCGTCATGTAAGGGTTACGACACAATCCTTGTGGTGGTAGATTTATTATTGAAGATGGCTCATTTTGTGCCCCTACAAGGGCTTCCCACCGCTGCCGGACTGGCAAGGAGTTTTTTTTAGAAAATATTGTTAAACTACACGGTTTTCCTTCCATTGTTATTTCTGACAGAGGTAGTCAATTCGTATCCAGATTCTGGAGGAAATGTTGTGACCTGGCCCAGATTGATGTGAGATTATCCACGAGTCACCACCCACAAACCGATGGACAAACAGAACGCACTAATCAGACCCTGGAGCAGTACTTACGCTGTATGCTTCATCAAACTGATGACTCCTGGTTAGACATTTTGTGGGCAGAATACGCTTACAACAATTCTATCCACTCTTCTACTGGACTCACGCCATTCTATACCTTGCATGGGCGACATCCTCGAACATCTGCATTTGACCCTCCAGATCCACTAGAAATGCCTGCAGTCAAGAACCTCCATGACAGGATTTCTACCGCAACCAGTAAGGCTCAAGCTAGTTTAGTGGCATCTAAAGAAGCCCAAAAGAAGTTCGCTGATTGACACCGAAGTACTCCTCCTAGTTTTCAAGTTGGCGACTCTGTCTGGTCGTCCCCCAGAAACCTGGCCTTGAAAGGTTCCAAGAAGTTTCTTCCCAGATATATAGGACCATTTTTCATAGAAGCCGTGATAAACCCAGTGGCCATGAGTTTGACACTTCCGAAGAAAATGCGAATCCATCCAGTTTTTCATGTTTCTCTATTAAAGCCAGTAGAATCAGAGACACGTTTACTATCAGCTCCACCTCCAGTGGAAGTTGAAGACGACCAACCAGAATTTGAATTCAGGGAGATTTTGGACTCAAATAGTGCATCACAAACTATTTTACTTGGTCGATTGGAAGGGTTATGGTCCTCTTGATCGATCTTGGGAACCTTTAGAAAACATTCATGCCCATAGATTGTTAAAAAGATTTCATCAAAACCACCCTACCAAACCGGGAAGGAAATCTTTGAGGGGGGTACTGTCATGATCCCCAGCCAGTTCTCAGATTAACCTATGGTTCCTTAAGGGTTAAATCTTGCTCTGGTAGTGGGAGGGGGTCTAGTTTCCATTAGATCCTTATAGAAAGACATTGGAAATTCGTGTTGCCTAATGGCTGCCTGGAGGCACCAACAAGGAACAAATCTTGCAGGTCTAGTCTTTAAGCTACCTCTGATACAATTACCGTTTCCTGAGGAGACTCGCGCTTCACGTTGCTGACTACCCTGCAGTCTCATGCGGTCTCCAAAGAATTCCTGTCAGAATCCACAGTCTGCCCATTTTTTCATAGTTTTCCCTTTTTTGCCTCTGTATTTTTGTACTCCTTCTATAGTCCGTTATTTGCCTGTTAGTTTTTTCCCTGTAACCACGTTTCCACTTCAAAGTTTTAGTCTCCTGTTTTCCCTTTCCTCAGAGGGTCGGAAGAATTCTGCCTTCTCTCACGCAAGTACCGTTTCGGGTTATTCCCGTGTATTACAAGATTGTTTAGTGAAACTTCTGTGAGAGAGTATTATTAACTACGGACTATTTTTTCATTCAATTACTGTGCCTTTTCCATTGCCTATGTTGTGTGCTTTTATAGTGCTCCGCACTCCTGTGTTACGTTCATTAGCTGTGGTGGGTTTCGTGTTACAGTGCATTTTTCCCATTGCCTCAGCTGTGCGAGTTAGTGCTCTGCGCTCCTGTGTTACACTCATTTGTTGAGGTGTTTTTTTTCGTGTCACACTGCATTTTCCATTTTGCCTCAGCTGTGCGAATTGATAGCGCTCTGCGCTCCTGTGTTTTAAGCTCATTTGCTGAGGTGGTTTTCATGTCACACTACATATTTATATACACTGCTGGTACCCTTTTTAGTTTTCCTTGAATTAGGTTTTAGTGTATTGCAGAGTTCTATTAGAGCGCTGTGGTTTTCTATTTGACCATTTATAACCTCTCTTGACTGATTCAAAGGGTCTTTTCTGCCTTCAGTTGCTTCCTCATTTAGGAAATCCTTAATTGAAGTTATTTTCTTCCCAGCTAAATATTCACTTCAGTCATTTGCTATTAAGGGTGCCTTATTTCATTGCCATTTCGTTTGCCCCTTGTCATTTTTTCAATAAGAATTAAACCTTGGCATCCACGCGGCACTTCTCTTCAGGACATGCGCCCCTGTGTGAATGCAGGATGGAGAGCTCACAAAAAAAAAAACCTACGGTGACCTTCTTTAGGTGTTGGTTAAACTTATTCTCTTCCTGTTTTTAGAAGGGTTAGATTACTAAGGGAATTCTAATTAAGGAGGGTTTTTGTTATTCTTTTTACAGAAATTGTAATTCTCTGAAGTCAGGGAAGATCTTCAAGGGCATCCCCACAGAGTTACAGGTGAGCGTTACACTCTTAGCCTGCAGGTACCATAGGAATTGGCCTCTTGATAAGCCCTCCGTAGATTGGAGCGCAGTGAAATCCCTAAATGTGCCTATTTCGTAAAGATCCACCCAGGTGTAGACCCCATTCCTTTCCCAGAGTCTAATATTCGCCAGATTTGTGCTGGCCCTGCATAAGTCTGAGATTAATGGGATCGCGGGTGAATATGAGTGTTCCAGGTGCAAGAAGTGATATGGACCTGCGCCAGACTAGCCTCCCCAAGGACACTATCATAGGTGCGTTGCTTAGGTAGATTTGGGACGCCCAAATGAGTTCTTTTAAGTGTAGTGGGGCCACCAGGTTACTCAATAGTCTGCTTTCCGTCGTTACGTCGTCCGACTACCATTTGGCCACAAAACTGAGTTGCGCCGCCAAATAATACCTCTCCAGATCTGGCAGTTGAATACCCCCTACTCTATAGGGCAGGGTTAGTGTGGTCAGTGCTAATTTGTGTCTGCCAGTCCCGCACAGGAACCCTCTAAGTATCGTCTCTAGCAGGCGGAAAAAGGAGGCCCTGATGTAATAATACACATTTTGGAAATGAAAGAGGAACCTTGGGAGGACTATCATTTTGACTATCGATGCCCTGCCCATCACAGATAGAGAAAGTTTGGACCAAAAGCCAATCGATTTATGCAGTGCCTTAAGTGAAGCTCCAGTGTTATGGTCATGCATCAGATCGGGGGGGTGCATTATGTTCACCCCTAGGTATCGGAACGAGACTGGTTGCCATTGGATTCCCACTTCAGGCAAGTCTTCTGTGTCTCTGTCTCGCAAGTCTGCCAGTGGAAACAGGCAAGACTTTTGCCTACTGAATTGTATGCCAGAGACTTTGGAGGAGTTGTCAAGGACTTCCAGCATTACTGGCACATTCAAATGCAGATCTTTCACATATAAAAGGACATTGTCCGCATACATTGATATAATATGATCCACCCCGCCCACCCTGGTTCCCGCATCGAAGAACTGCTTTCTGAAATAAATGGCAATGGGTTATAGGCCTAGTATATAGAGCATGGGGGAGAGCCGACAGCCTTGCCTGGTGCCCCTACATATGTCCCACGCGCCGAGGAGACAAACTGTCCAGACTTCGCTCTCGCCCTTGTGTTAGTGTACAGAATCTTCACCCATTTAACAAATCCCTCCCCAAAGCCAAATTTTCCAAGGGTCGCCAGGAGCCACTCCCAGTATATGGAGTCGAACACCTTTATGGCATCTAACGATAGCACTGCATAGGAACCACTTTTGTGGTCCATTTGGGACATAACATGTTGTAGCCTGCGTAGATTCGCTGTTGTGTTACGGCCTGGCACAAAGCCATTTTGGTTTGTGTGTACCAACCCACCTATTATTCTGGAAAGCCGCTTTGCTAGCACAGTGGTGAATATCTTAATGTCATAGTTAAGCATTGCAAGTGGGCAATATGAATCACACTCTTATTTTGGTTTCCAGGGTTTAAGCATCGGGATGACAAGCGTCTCTCTCATGCTATCTGGCAGGTTCCCTAGTTCGTACGCTTCCTGAAACACTTTATGCAATAATGGGGTAAGTATCGGCTCGTATGTTTTATAAAACTCTGGGGGCAGCCTGTCAGTGCCAGGGGTTTTACTACACCCCACAGGCCAGAAATGTCAAGACTCACATACTTGTACATGCGGCAGCTTCTTAGCTTCCCATGATGGTGACTCTCCCCCAGTGAGTGAGTAAGGCGTAGCCTCAGAGTCACGTGGTGTTTATCATGTGTAGCTCTCAGTCAACTGCGTCTGGGGAAGCATTCCCCCTTCAATATTTCCTGGAGCCCGGTATGCGCTTCCTCCTTGGGCCTTTGATGCGCCATTGTCTTTCCTCGATTCTTTTCTCTTCCTGGTCTCACCTCTCCTCGGATTCGGCAAAGTAAGTATGCCATACAGCTCTTTATCTCTTTTTCAGACCTAAGCCTCTCTTTCTTACCTTCCAGCTCAAATGATAGGGAGAAAGGATATCCCCATCTTTATCAGACTCTCTTTTCTTTCAACCATTTCGTAAGAGGGATGCACATTCGCCTGAGAGCCAGGGTGAGGGAGGACAGGTCCTGAAAGATCGTTTCTCTTGCCGACTCCAGGGCGACTGGGCCACTGCGTTTGGCCTTCTCCAACATTCTGGCTCTATCTTGGTAGTTGTGGAATGGATCTAGGACTGAACACGGGCCACCTGCACCCCCCCGCTCTGTGTATCTTTTCAGTCTTTGCTTCATCAATATTACAATCCTCGAATAGGGGTTTCATTGTTTCGTGAAGCGTCTTTTTCAGGTCCCGGTTGGATTCCCCCTCCTTTTCCGGGGTTGTTCCACCTCTCTCGGTTTTCCAAATAATCAATCTTGAGACGGAATTCCTCTTTGTGTTGTTCCATTTCGGCAATCCTGTGGTCCATCTGAGACTCCAGAGTGTTCAATGAGGTCTGGTTGTTTTCAACCCCTTCAAGTCTCTCCTCCATCTTGTCCATTCTGTGGGTGATTTTGTCAATTTTGTTTCCAATATTCGCCCCCATGTTTTTGATTTCATCAAGCAGGGCTGCAACGTCTCCCTTGGTAGCTGCAGCCTCTGCCCCTAGGGTCGCCATGTCTGGACCTTGGCCGGCTTCGGATGATGTGTGAGGAGGAGAGTATTAAACAGTGCCAGTTTCTCTCGTATGTTCATGAAATTTATGATTGAGGAGTTAGTCGAGGTGTATAGGCCCGAATACGTTGCCGAAGGCAAGATTCACCCTTCTTTTCTCAGGCAGATCAACCTTAGTCCCATGTAGGCGCGATGGTAAATTCCCTGGAGGAGGGCACACGCCTCATCCGACTTTGGGGGCCCAACCCTCACAGGTTCAGGAGAACCGGGCCTCCCCAGGGCCCTGGGCTGCTTGTGGAGGTTTATGTCTGAGGACACTGATAGACAGTTTGGGGGAATCAAGGAGCGATCCAACAGTGCAGACAGCGTAGATTTGCTGTTGTGTTGTGGCATGGCACAAAGCCGTTCTGGTCCGTGTGTACCAACCCACCTATTATTCTGGAAAGCCGCTTCGCTAGCACAGTGGTCAATATCTTAATGTCATAGTTAAGCATTGCAAGTGGGCGATATGAATCACACTCTTCTTTTGGTTTCCGGGGTTTAAGCATCAGGATCACAAGCGTCTCTCTCATGCTATCTGGCAGGTTCCCTAGTTTGTTTGCTCCCTGAAACATTTTATGCAATAATGGGGTAAATATCGGCTCGTATGTTTTATAAAACTCCAGGGGCAGCCCGTCAGTGCCAGGGGTTTTACTAAACCCCACAGGCCAGAAATGGCGAGACTCACATAGTTGTACATGCGGCAGCTTCTTAGCTTCCCATGATGGCGAGTCTCCCCCAGTGAGTGAGTAAGGCATAGCCTCAGGGTGACGTGGTGTTTATCATGTGAGGTTCTCAGTCAACTGCGTCTGGGGAAGCATTCCCCCCTTCAATATTTCCTGGAGCCCGGTATGCGCTTCCTCCTTGGGCTTTTGATGCGCCATTGTCTTTCCTCGATTCTTTTCTCTTCCTGGTCTCGGCTCTCCTCACATTCGGCAAAGTAAGTATGCCATACAGATCTTTATCTCTTTTTCAGACCTCAGCCTCTCTTTCTTACCTTCCAGCTCAAATGATAGGGAGAAAGGATATCCCAATCTGTATCAGACTCTCTTTACTTTCAACCATTTAGTAAGAGGGATGCACATTCGCCTGAGAGCCAGAGTGAGGGAGGACAGGTCCTGAAAGATTGTTTCTCTTGCCGACTGCAGGGCGACTGGGCCACTGCGTTTGGCCTTCTCCAACATTCTGGCTCTATCTTGGTAGTTGTGGAATGGAACTAGGACTGACCTCGGGCCACCTGCAGCCCTCCTCTCCTCTGTGTATCTTTTCAGTCTTTGCTTCATCAATATTACCATCCTCAAATAGGGATTTCATTGTTTTCGTGAAGCGTCTTTTTCAGGTCCCGGTTGGATTCCCCCTCCTTTTTTGGGATTCCAAAGAAGCGTAGGTTGTTCAACCTCTCTCGGAGTTCCAAATCATCAATCTTGAGACGGAATTCCTCTTTGCGTTGTTTCATTTCCGCAATCCTGTGCTCCACCTGAGACTCCAGAGTGTTCAATGAGGTCTGGTTGTTTTCAACCCCTTCAAATCTCTCCTCCATCTTGTCCATTCTGTGGGTGATTTTGTCAATTTTGTTTCCAATATTCGCCCCCATGTTTTTAATTTCATCAAGCAGGGCTGCAACGTCTCCCTTGGTAGCTGCAGCCTCTGCCCCTAGGGTCGCCATGTCTGGACCTTGGCCGGCTTCGGATGATTTGTGAGGAGGAGAGAATTTAAACAGTGCCAGTTTCTCTCATATGTTCATGAAATTTATGATTGAGGAGTTAGTCGAGGTGTATAGGCCCAAATATGTTGCTGAAGGCAAGATTCACCCTTCTTTTCTCAGGCAGATCAACCTTAGTCCCATGTAGGCGCGATGCTAAATTCCCTGGAGGAGGGCACACATCTCCACCGACTTTGGGCCCCAACCCTCACAGGTTCAGGAGAACCGGTCCTCCCCAGGCGCCCTGGGCTGCTTGTGGAGGTTTATGTCTGAGGACACTGATAGACAGTTTGGGGGAATAAAGGAGCAATCCAACAGTGCGGACATGTGTTCGCAGACCAGCATTCTTGTACTTTGTGTATTCAAAGCGGGTCTTTATCACAGTTGAGGGCCTGGCTTTGGATCCTGGCCAATGGTTTATCTCATGTAAAAGATCAGATCATCGTCCACTTTGGGCGCTATTCACTGGGCCGGATTGGGTTTCAGGTAGGGCCTTTGACATGCTTCGGGCTGAAATTTGTGTCTGCTTACCAACCTCACGTTTTCATGGAGAATGCTGTTGTGTGGGAGTGGACTTTGCAAACTTTTTTCACTCCTTGACCTTGTTCGGAACAGCTTTGGTTGGCCTTCTTCGATGGGGTCCTGAGGGAGGGCACACTCCTACGTTCCTGGGGGCCCAAACCCTCGCTCTCTGGGAGCACTTGTCTATCCTGATCCTTCCGAATGACACCGGAACGTGAGGCAACCTAGTCGTCCGGGAGGAGCTTAGGGGGTAAAGTGTGAGGCATGACTGTCCTCCGGTTGTGTCCAAATTGTCTTAGTGTGGGGGTAATGCTCTTTTTGAGTGTACAGACTGCTCCATTCAGGGGTTGCATGTATGGTGAAATCTTTTAGTCTCTGGGATGACTGGGACATGTGGCTGATTGAGGGGGAGGTCTTTGGCTTTTCTTTATGTGTCTGGAGGTATCACAATGGTTCATACAGACCACGGGCAGTGGGGGTCAGGTGTGACCTCCTGACTGGCCTCCAGCTCATATGGTTTAGGCGGACCGGGGTGAGCGTGTGGGCTAATGGTCTTCTGTGGGGCTAATGTCAAAGCGGGCCAAGGAGGGACCGACCACCTTTTGGAGGAGGCCTTGAGTGGGGCTATCAATGGGAGATGGTCCCAGCAACTCACATCCGCTGCGGGAACCAGGTTAGCTGTCCCACCAGCCCGGGCCTTCTATTATCTCCAGAGGGGGATTTTTAGTTGATGTAACTTTGGTGACGGGTGGCGAGGCTGGCGTGCGGAGTTGCTGTCTTCCCCGACCCACCTACTCAGTATCCTCCCACGCATGTGCAGGGGCCCTTAGAGTTGGGCCCACTCCCCGCCGGGACCACTGTGTAGGCCAATCGCTTCGAGAGCGGGGATGTGGTGGACTGTGCTGTGATGGCTCTGTGAGGGCAGGACAGGCCTCGCAGCGAAGCCCTCTCCACAAGGGGTGGGGTGCGCCTGGAGCTTCTCCTATGAGCTTGCAGGCTCTCACCGGGAGCTCTCTAGGCTCCAACCTCAGGAGGCTTTGCGGTGGGGGCAACCCTTCCTCCTCCAGTGACACCTACGGCGGGGAGGGAAAGAAGGCACTTCCTCCAGGGCAGAAGTCCATGGGCGGTGACAGCGGGTCCTCCACTGCGGCTCGGTCTGTGTTGCTGCAGTGGGCTCTTAGCCCAGAAGTGAGAAGTCGGGCCGTTTCCTCAAATTGCCCCCCACTTCGAGTCGGGATGCACCAGCAGGGGAAACACCTCCCTCCATGCTCATTCTCACTGCAAACTGCCTTCAGCGGGGCCACAGTGTTTTGTCTAGGACAGGTTCACTGGGCGCATCACGTGTGCTCCGTAATGCCTTACCCTGCATTCACCAGCTTCCGAGAAGTTTTGGATGATACGTCGCCGTCTCGTTCCTCCTTTCTCAGTTAAAATGGGTTGGTTTTTCTCCGCTCTTTCACCCAGCCGTGGGGGGTGCTTTCATATCGCTCTGAAGACCATTTTTTTCTGGAATGGGGGGTCTCTCAGTTGAGGCTCAGACTACGTTTAGAACCCCGGGGCAAGGAGCTCACACACCTGAGCTTCATCCGTGCACCCAGTGGTGGCCAATCCAATCTTTGTCTTTTATTGTTTGAAGAAGTTGGGTAGCAAAAACAATTGGAACCTGTTTTCAATGTTTGTGGAACTCCATAACATAGAGTTGCTAGTTCACTTTTCAAACAGGAGGTTGAATATGGTGGAATATGTATACAACATTTTGTCTGAATCTTGGGTCTTCATAGCTGTAAATTTCTAAAGAGCGGTATTCTGATGCTGTCATTTGTGTTCATCTTTCATCATATCTTCCCCCTTTTCTTGTAGGAAAGAGTAGAGAAAAGGCTTGTGCTTCTACACTTTTCTCCCCTATTCTGATTGGAGATCCTTTGGCTTGACGCATTTGATATGTTTCTGGTGCATCGTCTATGGTGTCTTTGGAGTCTAGTAGGTGAATTGTATACAGGTCTAAAATATTGGATGCCGTAATAGGATCTACAAGTTCAAATTGGCCAATTGGTGAGGAATCCTGAATTATTACGGTAGTTTCCCTTAGGTTTTGTTCAATGTTTATTTCTTTGTAGTACTCATTGTTCTCTTTAAGATATTGTAGGGCTTCTCTAACTTTGTTTAAGTCTACTAGTTGTTGCCAAATTCGTTTGTCTTTCGTTGGTACACCATTCACTAGGATAATCAAAGATTGATCTATTGGCCGTTGCACTCCTAGAGTGTCTACATTTTCTTTCATATCTAATGGCAAATAAACTATTTTGCCACAAATACCTTTTCGAATTCAGAAGGAGGGAATTTGCCTGTTTTGGGTTGAAGGCGTATTATAGCTTGAAATGGGTGTACTGTTTGGATTATAATGCTCTCATACAAATTAAGCTGTTGGAGAGGTTTTGGAAGTGGGAATATTTCCAAGTTATTAGTGACAGCCTGTGAAGGCATTTGGATATTATCAAGCTTTGTATTGCAGTATGTGCAAAGTGTTGTGGGGTTAGTAATTTTGTATTTGTTTTCTGCTATAAGATAGAGAGCTAATTGGAACCATTGCGATTCCTCATTGTCTTCTATTTTGTACGTTATATCTACAGTGGTGCTCTTTTTATAAAATGTTCTGCAACAAGACACACATACTTGGTTTGGTACTACAGCAGATGTGCTTTTAAACTTTGCTATTTCTTTTTTGTATGTGTTTATTAGAAGATTGGCATTTGTAAGGTTTCCGCTACTCTTCTCTAAAGTTACTGGATTTTCTAAGTGATCGTCACTTCCAAAATATTTACTTTCTATGTGGTGTATTTGTTGAAGGAATTCTTTGGCTGTGCCATGTAGGAGAATGTTATACAAATGTTTCAGTTCTAAAGCAGGACTTTTTGCGTAGTACAGTCTCTGGACAAGATTCCGTATAGTAGAATGGTGTGTTGCCAACATTTTGATGTGGTGGAACATGCTTTTGCAAGCTGGTCCTGAAATGCAGGCTAATGAGTGTCCGTGCAGTCCGGTGTAATTGTGCACTGAACAGTACATGGTTTACAAAAAATGTATTCTAATTCTCTCTTTTACTTTCACATAGTGATTGAGGAATTGACGTAAAGATTTGAAGGATTGTTTCCGTACGTTACACATTCAGTGCAGGGCCATTTGTAGACTGGACGGATTGGTTCGGTGGAGTGAAGAGTTGATTGTAAATGTGTTGGGGACATTTTTTCAATGAGGGTTTCTTGTGCCATAATGGCGTTGGCTACCACTTCATACCCTTGGCCACTCCTATGTATGGCAATTGGGGTTTTCTTCTCTTGTTTATATGCCTCTTCATTGAAATATGGTTCTGTGCTGCTTGTGTGAATCCAGTCACCTGCACAGAAGTTTGTAAAGGTATCTATGTAGACATTGTGCATGTTTAGATGTACTTTTTGTAGTTTACTGATGAATTTTGTTAGTGGTTTCATTCTGGTTAAAATTAATATAAACAATTTTCTTTTGAGGAACATTGCGCTTTCAATGAGAGCTTCCAGGATTAGTCTTCTGCATTCATTTATAAGGCTTGAGCATGACTTTTCTGTTGTTGTTATAAGATTGTGAAGTACTCTACGGTGGAACATTTTTTGTAAAATTAATTTTTTGGAATGCTTAACTGTGTCTACGTTAACATAGGTAGATGTTGTGCTAGCGCTATTAGTAGTTTATTCTTCCTAGTACATTTAGTTTTATTTTTACTTTTCGGAAGGGGGGCATAGTTTTTTACTGCTAGCTGGTTCCATTTTGTTGAGTGACTATTAGCTGTTTTGTTTGAACATTTGCTATAAATTCTTCTACAGGTGGATGAGTATTTTGCATGCTTTTAGTTTTATCTGCTCTATTTTTCATTGCTTTCTATGGAGTTGCTTTTTAGTAGGCATTCTATTCTGGCTGTTGGAGGGAAAAGGAAAGTGTGGGGGGTTTGAAAGTTATGCTATGTATTTGCGTGCATTGTGAAGGAGTGTGTGGATATCAGGGCAGGCATAAATAGAGGGCTGTATGATTGTGCAATGGGCTGTTAGTTCTTTTCTTCCGGTTGTGATCTTGTAGGAGAGAGTTTGTTTTCTTTCAGGAGGCTGTTCTTCACTGCAATTGGGAAATAAGAAAATTATTGGGTATGTGTGGTAATGGCAGAGTAATTGTAGTAGAAGAAAACATTATTTTGCACTATAGGAGGAGTTGTTCGGAAGAAGAGTTAGTAACAGTGCACGTGATTACGAGTATGGTTGTAACAATAATGGTGCTGCAGATAGGTGGCCACCAGATTCATAATAATTGTTTGGCAACTAGCTTCCCAGTGTCACTAGGACATTACAGGTCATGTTGGATTGTGGAACATGTTATTCTCTATTTTTGTACAGTTGTATAGCACTGTATGGGAATAGGGACATGAGAGCACCGGCAGCGTTGCTAATGGGGTGGTGGTCCCGTGATAAGTATGTCCTACGGGGCTGGAGTTTTGAAAGTGTGGGAGATGTTGTTGTACTATTTGTATTAGAATTTGCGCACTTCAAGTCCTAGTAAGCAGAGAAACATTGAGAAGCCAAGAAGCATGCATAGATTAGAAAGGAGAATGTTAGTGTGTGCAATTTCATTAACTTTCACAAACATGCATGCTTGGTATTTGAGTGCTATTGCAATATTCTGGAGAAATCGTTTCCATTTTGTTTCATTAATTTATTACAATTTACACACAGCACTGCTGTAAATGTACACATGCATTTATTTGTTTTATTTCAAATGATGCTGAAATTAATAGTTTTAAACGCTTTGTTTTTTGTCATTTTTCATTGCATGTACATGCCATGCTTCAGTAACATACACACCTTTTTTGTTTTGAGTGTGCATTGTGGGAGTTTTAGTGCAACTTTGTTAGTGGGGGAAGTGGTTTTAAAAGTGACAGAATGAAAGAAGAAAATAACAGTTTGTACATTGGAATGGGTGATATGGGCAGGCATGCATGTCTTGGTAATGTATTGAAGTTTCACACAGGATCTGGCACTTAACCATGCTGCAGAAATGTTTCAAATGTGGTTTCCTTTTGTTTGACGAAAATGACACAGAGAGTGCTGCTAAACTTGCAAATATGTGTTTTGAAACTGTTATGAAAATGCTCATTAAAAGAAAACTTTGTAAGCACACAGCATTGTAAGTAATTGCCTCTTGATGTCAGGAGATGGGACATACAAGACTATGATTATTGAGTAGGTTATGCAGAGTAGGTGGCAGGAACCCTGTTCACATGCATTTGTAAAAGAGTTGGAAATGTACTCTTCAAAATATATGCATACCTGTAGTTTGTGTTGATGGATGCAGATGTGGTTGAATCTGCAAATCGAAATCTTGAAGATTTTTATAGTCATTTTGGATACAGGTGCTTTGGAATAACAGGAAACCTGTCCTCTGAGTGTTGAACAGTACATCTGAAGTGTTGAACTGAGATGACAGAGTTAGATGTAGAGGTCTTGGATGTTGTTGGTGGATGGGTGTGTGACTGCTTAACTGTAGCCAATGAGGAAGTACTGCAAAGAGTGAAGTGGAAAGGGAAGAAGGGCTTATGGGATCCGCGGACAAAGTGGTAGTCTGTGGACAGGGCGTGCCACATCTGTGTCCTTCCAGGATGCCGGCATGGAAAGGGGACTGTAGGGATTAAATTGGCATTTTGACTCAGAGTACTAACACTGCATGCAAACATTGTAAACTTCTTTTTTTTATCAAACATTTTATTGAATTTTCATACATGAATAAACATTACATTTAATACTTAACAAAGAAAGAAAACAGGGGGCCATGGCCCCCGGAACCATCAAGCGCTAGAAGGGGTTCCTGTAAGCCAGTCTAATCGTGTCTGACACACCTGCATGGGTTTGCACTCCCTCTTTGGGGTGTAGTGTTTCTGAAGCACCTTGGAACAATCAGCGGGCATCCTCCCATTTCTGCCAGATTTTGTGCGCCTTCTCAGGGCACCCCCTCGCTGCATATACTCTGTGCTCCATTGCTGCGCATATGTCCACGTCTGTAGCCCATTGTTGGTAGCTGGATGTCGTCTCCGATCCCCACAGCTGTGCGATGTTCCTTCTGAGTACTGATGTGGCAGTCGACCAGAGTAACGTCTCGTATCGTAACAAATCGCTTCCGTCAGAGACCCTAGTAACAAATGTTTTGGTTCCCTCGGTACTGTTTTACCCATGACTCTCATTGTAAACTTCTTGATGGGATTTAACCCTGTTATTACTAGCATATCTAAATACATATTAGGATTGACTACTAATCATACAAAATGTAAGCTTGTTGTTTCATGGAATGCCCAGATTTGAGAAAGGCACTAGTAATGCCTAAACACGTGTTATCTTGATGGATTGTAAATATTGTATGACACAATTAAGAACGTTGCTTTTTTCACGGAACTGGCTGTGGCACGATTTAAGTTTGAGGGCAACAATACTGTCTGCCATTTGGAGGTGAAGTCTAGACCTCTGTCCCTCACAGTTGCAACACCACCCTAAACAGGGTTTATAAGAATAGGTCACACAGCATAAGAAGTTGGTGTAAGAACCCCTAACCCTCTCAAGACTGTGGGGATGAGCCAATCAGGTGTTCTGGTTGTGCTTTATAGGAAGAGCGGGTATTTGTTTTTTTTCATTGCTTTGTGTAGTGAAGATGGCTGTGGTTGCAGAGATGGCGAGAGTCAGTGTGTGGATGGTGGGAGATTGCTTTGTGACTAATCTGCAGAGGTATGCAGAGATAAGTGGCATTTCTGCCAACCTTGGATTGAGGGAGTGGAGGCTTTGTGGTGTGGTGTGCCTGGCTGCAATTTGACAGGTGTGCTTGCACTTTGTTGAGATATGGCCATTTGTAATACACCAGATGTTGTTGTGGTGCACTGTGGAGGACTGCATTTGGGGTACATTAGTGCAGTAACTTTGCAGAGTGCACTGAAGGGATTGCCAAAGACACTAATGCTGCTTTTTCCATGTACAAAGGTGATATTTTCTCACATACCACCTAGAGCACTATGGAAATGACCCAACGTCTTCTGCCATCGACTAGACTCAGGAAGGTGTCTTGTGAACAGAGGCATAGCTTATTTTTTGTGTAGTGTTGGGATGTGATCTTTTATGCAATTTTCCTTTATAATGTGAGGAATGCTTTGAAAAGGTTTATGTAACCTGTATGGAAAGAAAGAAGATAAAAGCACAAAAAAAGATTTTTAAAAAAGATGTCTGTTTGCAAGCCCCTTAAAAAAAGGCTTTCTTCAGAGCCACCACTAAAGAGTAAATACCTTACCTTGTGTTTAATTTCTCTCCCCACCCCCTCGAATTTGGACGTTCTGTCCACGGACATTGCGGTGGTAGTTCGTGGACAGCACGTGCCACATCCGGGGATTTTGCGGATGGCAGGCATGGACATGGGACTGCGGAGCTCAAGGGATTGTTCAATAAGGTGTCCTGGGTGTGGTATACAAGAAGAGAGTATGGTAGAAGGTCTGTTTGCTGAGAGGAGTGCAGATGGCTTGGGCAGAGTGTGTAGATTTTGCGGGAATTGTGGATCCATTGGTTGCAGGTGTATGCAGAGCAGTGTGGAGTGGCTGAAAATCTTGGATTTCATGATGTTCTTGTGCAATGGTATGGAGTGGGTGGCATGAAGTGGGTGAACTTGCTCCCATTTTGTGTCAATTTGGTCACACTGCAACATCCGGACATTATCATAGTTCATTATGGAGGGAACAGTTTAGGCTTTGTAACTGGAATTTCACTGCAGTTTGCAATGAAGGAGACATTTGGGAACATTATGGACATGTTCCCACACTTCCGAGTAATTTTTTCTCGCATTGCTCAGAGACAGATGTGGCTGCGCTCCAGTTCATTTGGTACACAAATGGAGAAAGCGAGGCGCAATGTTAACATGGCTGTTTGTGCATTTTTGAGAGATGTTGGCATGTTGTCTTTCGATAATGAAAACATTAAATTTCATGGTACCAATATGTTTCGCAGAGATGGAGTACATCTTATTGATGCTGGCAATCAGCTTTTTCTGCACAATACTTAAAATGCTTTAAAGCACTTTTTGCAAGTCCAGAAAGCATTTTCCCGGACACGTTTAGTTCAGTAGAATTTAGTTTAGTTAAGTTTAAGGGCCTCATTACACGGATGGCGGTATTAGCACATGGACCAAGGTGCTACTAGCACCTTGGTCCATGCCGGTAAAATACCGGCACCGCCTTGGTGGAAGGGGGGATTACCGCCCCATTCCAAGGTTGGCGGGCGGTAATTCCCCCTTCCACCACTGCCCTTCCCCATTCCCATTTTTGCCCCATAGGGCATAATGGGAATGGGGAAGGTGCTAATTATGGCACCGCAATTTTGCAGTGCCGTAATCAGCACCAAGGTCCCTTAGCGGGTTGGTTTTTAACGCCTGCAAAAAGCAGGCGTTAAAGCACCAACCCGCTAAGGGACCTCGTAGTAAGGCGGTAATGGTTAACGGTCACCGTTACCATTAACAGTGACCGTTAACCATTACCGCCATCCGTGTAATGAGGCCCTAAAACTTGAAAAAACTTGAAAAAAACAAATAATACAAAAAAAGGCTCTTTTCAGAGCCACCACTTTGTCACGCAAAATAGTGCAACGCTTTTGATGCCACTCCAGCATAGATATTTTAGGATGTCAGCGGACTACCACGTTGTCCGCAGACTCTGCAAGCTGCGCAGGAGCCTGACATTTTTTTGGTATTTCTATTTTTGAACTGTGAAAGGTGGTTCTGAAAATAACCTTTTTTTTGGTTTTTGTCTTTGGAAAGTTTTTTTCAAGTGACGAAGAGGCGGTGGAGAGAGGAAGATGTTGGGTGAGCCTTACTTAGGTAGGGGTCAGTGTTTCTCATGCTACCGGAACGCAGCCTCAATAGCAGTTTGAAACTGCTCCCCCCTGCAGAGTGGTGTGTCACAGTGCATACAGAGCACTGTCACCCTCAAAAAGTACGGGTTGACTGCATCATGCATGGCATGCGAGTCATTCACAGGGATCTTCTGCCCCACAGGAGTGTCTCTTGTGGTGGCAGGAGCAGATGATATGGATGAAAAAAATCTGCTAGATCGACCAGGACATGGTCTGGGACCTCTGCAAGGATGAGGTTTCAGGTTAAAACACCCCAGATTGGCCACAAATGCACTTTTTAACTGTCCAGGGGCACTTTTTAACTGTCCGGGGGTAAGAACAGTGTCTACGGATACTCCCCATGCTCAGCGCAGGTGCGGTCACATGATGACACCACTGGACGTCCGCGTATAGGATGGCTGTCTGCAGGACACTTATTGCGTGTGATGCAGTGTGCGCATGTGTTCAGGTGTCTGTCTTTGTTTTGGCGATTGACTCATTAAGCAGGCCGTTGAGGCATTCACACGTCTCATTTGCTTGTGGGTGATAAGCACAGTAGAATTTGTGTTGGATACCTAGCAAGATTGTAATGTTCTTGAACATCTCGTTGGCGAAGTGAGGGCCATTGTCAAACCACAGGACCTCACACACGCCCCATTGTGGGAACGTTTCCCAGACCCGAGATTTCGCTGGTGTAAGGGTGTCAGGATTAGAACAGGGCCCTGCATCAATCCACCGGGAAAATGGGCATACAACCACTATCATGTAGCAGTACCCTTGGCAGACTTGGATCATGTCGACATAGTCGACGTGGAGGTATGGTAATGTTTATTCTTAAAACACCTATGCACAAGGCAAGCATTTCAAAGCACTCAAGTAGGGAAGGAACAAGAGGAGAAAACAACAGTAATTTAGAGCCCTTGAATTTTTGAACAATACAAGTCTGCACATTCAGAGTAAGTGCATATAATACAATTAACAGTGTAGATAACAGTAAATAGGTCTGCCGACAATTCTGCCGTTTACCAAGTTTATTGAGGTGCCACCATGCAAGGAGGGGAGACAGGGAAGATAGATAGATGATCTTCAAGGCATGGTGCATTCAGATCATGTTGAAATGTACCGACTGAGTGAGGTATGGCTCCTATCACAACTCTCAAGGTATGTCCTGCTGCGAATTGCTTGCAGGTCAAGCAATTACTCATAAATCTCATTCCCTGTATGTATTGGATAATGTAGCTTTCTCAGTGCTGTGTGCAACAATGTGAGTGGCATAACCACCTTCCCTGAGTTGTCTTGCACCATAGGGCATCTGTTGGAGATACTGTACATCCCCTCCTGAGTCACAGGTCCTTTTCCTCCCTGGGTGCCGCTCCCTGCAGCTTCATGATTTATGTTGCTGGCAATAAATTGTACCCCTCCTTAAGTATCATTGTCCTTGCAAAATCACAGGCATGTGACAACGCCTCCATTTCTAGCAGCTCTCCAAAATATGCGGTGCATTTTGCTTCCACGTCTGCTGCTTCATTCCTCCTCGAGACAAGGTCCTCTCCTTGTGTGTGTGCTTGGCATTTCACTATTTCTAGTTGCTCACTATAATGTATGACTTCTAGTAGTCTGGGTGTAGTGGTATGGGTAAGAAAGCATTCTTCAAGTCTATGACTGTGAAACAGGCAGCTTCCGCTGGAATGCTGCACAAGATGGTTGCTGGGTTCGGAACTAAATGATATTCTGCTTCTACAATATGGTTCAGAGGTCACATGTCTTGTATTAAACACCATGACCCTCCTGTTGCTTTCTTAACAGGGTGCACAGCCGTGTTGCATGGTGATTCTGATGGCACTTGGATGCCTTGCTTTACTAGTGCTGAAATTGTTTCGAAGATTACCTCGTCTGCCTCCCTTGAGAGTGGGTTTTGTTTCTTCTGTGGTAGAATCACTCCTAGCTTCAGTTTGATCTTTACCCCTCTGACCCCTTTCAGAAGCCCCACATCATAGGCACTAGTGCTCCATAGGATGCTGGATACCTTGGCCAAATCTTCCTCGAGAAAGGTCAGTGGTGCCTTCAGTGCATCACCATTCTCTGTGGTACATCCCTGTAATTAATGCATCCTCATCCAGTAAAATAAAATAAAATATCATATATCATATATCATGTCAGTATGTGATGCCCATTTGGAACACCATCTCATGGTATGATCTGTTGTTCCTGAATAGTTCTTTCTCTGTCACTGTGGTCAGCCTGTATCCTTCAGCTACGGAGATTACTGTTCTCCATGGTTGCCCTGTATCATCTGTCCGATGCACTGCTATCCACTCGTCTCCCACAATCACTGCCTCTAGTTCTAGTGGCACTATTGTCCCTTCCGCTTCATCCAATGGTACCTCATGTCTGAATAAGTACTCATTTGTAATGCGCCATATCTTCCCTTGAATCCCTGGAAGTCATGCTATTGCAATCTCAGTTCCATATTGGAACAGTTCCTCATCCACTGTCACCCCCTCTGTACCCTTCATCCACAGTAGGCTTGAATGATTTCCCATACTGTCAGAATGGACAGCGGATAGCACAAGGGTAACCTGCTAGTCTTGGAAGGAAGCAAGGCCGCGCAGAGCAAAAGAGGTTCGAATCCCGATCCACGCTTAGAAACTGAACTCAGGTATGCTATAGGCGTGTTATAAATAAACAATTAAACAAATAAATGAATAAATGTGTATTCCTGGTGTGGAGCACACTATCCCCTTGTCCATTAATGAAATTGTCATGTTAAGTCTGCTCATAATGTCTCTCCCCAGTATGTTTACAGGTGTCTGTCGGGAGTAGAATAAGCTTAAGGATAGATCATGTTCCCCTATAGGAACCACCTCCGTAGCCCCAAAGAATCCTTGAGTATTCATGGCATCGCCTGACAGCCTGTATTTCCCCTCCCGGATGCAGCATTTAGTCGCCCCTGTGTCTACAAGAAAGGAAAAAGGCTTGTCACCTATCATCACCCCTATGCGTGGTGGTTCCTCCGCAGGGCTGGGTCTAACTGACAGGATGGAACACATCAAGTCCATCTGTGGGCTGTCCTATTGAGGGTATAATCACAGTCCGGTGCCCAGAAATGGGCTGTTCCCTACCAAGGTGACCCCTCCTAGGTTCCTTATGGGGGCTGTTGCTATTGAGTCTGTGCATGCCACTGTCCCATCATTTGGTTGTATGCTATTCTCTATCCAATGAGGAAAGAGGGGGGAACACAGACTACCTCCTACTCCTGCATTATGTGCGAGGAAACATACATTTCTTGTTTCCTAAACCAAACTCATGCCCGCAAACGTTGCAAGCAAGATCCACTTTATAAAACAAAACCAGACCTTTTTCAAAATTTTATTCCTAGGAACCAACAGGGAACAGTATTTTATTAACCTCTTTATATTTAGTTCCTAATTATCATGTTATAAAAATAACTCACTACTTAAAACATATCTTCACGCAGACAAGTGTAACATACAGCATCATCTTATCAAAGCACATACCTATGTATATACATTCTAAAACGTATCACAACAATGAGTGGTATAATGAACACAGTGCCACATTATTCACAATTCATTGTTTCTGTATTAGGTGATTTTTGACACCTCTCAGGTTTTATATTTTGGGTGATTCACACCCTATCTCCTTTCAGGGATAATACTAAACAGTGGATGAAACTGCAAAATGATTGTGTCAACGCTGTGCATTTCGGCCCCTCTGGCAGGAGATAGACGGCATCCATCCTTGGTCTTCTCCTTTAGTGGTGCCGGGCCTTCATCAGGATGGGAAATTAGTAATATACTGGGCAACTATGATTTCTGGCTGACGTGATACTTTTCTTCTTTCTAAAATAATGAAAAATAAAATCTCAAAAAAGGGCCACGGTCTTTAGTTTATCAAAAAATTTAAAAATGTGCTCAGTTTCGTAGAGCATGTGGAAAATATGGTTTCACAAGATACACACGGTACTCATCTCGATATGGTGAGCAAGGCAGGGACAGGGAAGAGTCGCTCAGGTACTACGGCTGACTTTTTGGCCTGTGAAATTTAATGAACACAGGATATCTACTTAGCCCAAATTTAACATAAATAATTTGAGCTGTACATACATGTTATATTCTGGAGCATATGTATATGTGCTTCACACCTGGTTAGCGTTTTCCTATTTATCGCCATGCAGGTGTAGTTAGTCCAAAATGGAATTTGGGCAGAGGGTTAATCCACTCAGGTCTTATTTAAAGGACCGGCTTCTTGGGAGACTCCTGTTCTGGCCTGTGGGCAAACAGAGGGTAGGAGCTTGTTAGAGAAAACAAACTGAATATTTTCCGGATTCATAGTAAATGCGCAACAGTAGTAGTGTTTGTCTACCACAGCACCGCCTACTGTCCGTGTCATACTATGTTGCATATTGAAATGCTACTACGGGTGATATTCTATG
Source organism: Ambystoma mexicanum (assembly GCF_040938575.1). NCBI lineage: Eukaryota > Metazoa > Chordata > Amphibia > Caudata > Ambystomatidae > Ambystoma > Ambystoma mexicanum. Next base: position 1,269,228,567 of record NC_090932.1, read on the forward strand.
TTTATTAAATCTCACAGGCCAAAAAGTCAGCCGTAGTAAATGAGCGACTCTTCCCTGTCCCTGCCTTGCTCACCATATCGAGGTGTATGCCATGTGTATCTTGTGAAGCCATATTTTCCACATGCTCTACGAAACTGAGCACATTTTTATAATGTTTTGATAAACTAAAGACTGTGGCCCTTTTTTGAGATTTTATTTTTCATTATTTTAGAAAGAAGAAAAGTATCACGTGGGCCAGAAATCATAGTAGCCCGGTATATTACTAATTTCCTGTCTCGATGAAGGCCTGGCACCACTAAAGGAGAAGACCAAGGATGGATGGGGTCTATCTCCTGCCAGAGGGGCCGAAACGCACCACGTTGACACAATAATTTTACAATTTCATCCACTGTTTAGTATCATCCTTGAGAGGAAATAGGGTGTGAAAAACCCAAAATATCAAACTTGAGAGGTGTGAATAATGTGGCACTGTGTTCATTATACCACTCATTGCTGTGATACGTTTTAGAATGTACTGACTGCGGTTATTGACTCAGAGAGATTTCCTTTCAAATCAAGTCTGACTTTCAGTGAAGTGCCAGTTTATGAGCCCTTAATTGCTTCCAGGATGTCCACCGGGCACCCCAAGCTTTTTAATTTGGACCAAGGTTTGTTGCAGTCGATTGTAGCAAAGGCCTGCGCCAATTCGATGAAGGCCATGTAGCTCTTTACATCTGTTTTCTCCATCGTACAGGTATTTAGGGTGTTGATAATGAAGATGTTGAGTACTGGTCCAACTCCTTTCACCAAGCCGGACTACCACTTGTCGCAGTTGTTAGTGCTGATACTCCAGCTTGTGAGGGCTTTTAGGGTCAAGGCGGCAAGAATCTTCCCGGCGACTTCCAAGAGTGTAATAGAACGGTAATGTTTGGGGTTCCGCCTGTCCCCTTTCTTAAAGATCGGGACGACCACTGAGGTTTTCCATGATGACGGGACTCATCTGGCTTTTTGGATATGGTCGAACAGTTCCCAGAAGAAAGTTGACCATAGCTCTGAGTCTTTTTTCAACATTGCGTTGGCCATGCCATCCAGGCCAGGGTCCCTTGAGTTGCTGGGCTGGTTGATCATTAGTAAAATGTCTTCTTTGTCCATAGAGAAAGACCAGCCATCCCCACTTAATGGTGCTATGTCTATTTTGTCTGCGTTGGTGTTTGCAAATATCGAGGAGAAATTATCGAGCCAAGCACCAGCTGAGACCGCGTTAGTCCACAGAGCCTGTTGAGGGGCGTTTATTGCGTTGATCATTTGGCAAATTTCACTAGTGTTTTTCAAAGCGTTGAGTTTAAGCACGGTTTCAGAGTTATCTTGCAGCATCTACTGCTTAGGCCAACGCACCTAATTGCGGTGCCAGTGTTGTATTTTCTTTATGGTATGCTGCACGTCCAACCCCTGCTCTTAATAAGGTTCCATATTTCCATTTTCAAGAGCTTTTTTTCATAACCATGTCTTCCTCGAAGGTGTGCCTGTGTGTAAAGGTTCTTTTGGCACCATATTTCCTAAATTTTACAAAGTCCATCAGCATTTTGGTGTAGTTGATCTCATGTTCTACTGGGTCCAACTTCTCACGTCTGATGGTAGCAGTGAACGTGTTGGTAAGCTCTTCAATTCTCTCCGGATAGATAATCAATCTGTTTCTTCTGGAGGACATCCTTATTTTTTCTAGATTAGTCGCCAAGGGGGGTGTATTTAGAGCCGAGCAGGTTAATTTTAGGATGTTGTGGTTGCTCGACCCTGTATGTAGAATTTCTAAAGTCTTCACCTGCGAGGACATATTCCTTGAGATGAAGATATAGTCAAGGATCTGCCTTTCCTGCTCTTTTTTCCATGTGTTGTTAGCAGGCATGCCTCCCCTGGTGTTCCCATTCAGATGTCTTATGTTTCTATGATCAAAGGAAAACAACGGTTGAAGCAGTGAATGTTGAGATCCCCACATATAATTATAAATGGATCATTCCAGAGCTCAACAAGATTGTCTATGACGTCAATTATGGTTGCCGAGAATTGGTCTGACACCAGTGCCGTTGTGTTCCAATACAAGTTTAGCACAATCAATGCTCTTGACCTGTCAGTCAGGCCTTTCCATTTCCGTCGTTAGAACCTGAATATATGGGCTGATGTTTTCTGCCGTTAGTGTTTTTAAGTTAGCGCCATGCTTAACAGCTAGTAACAGGCCTGATGACGGTCTTCCTTTCAGGCCTTTAATTGTAAGGTTAAGATGAATGGTATAGCATTCTAATACTGAGGTACTGCAGTCTATGGCAGTCTCTCTACTATCCCTATTGCTGTGGAAAGGAAGAGTCAGTGCATAAAAGCACGTTTTTGCCGTGGAAAAGGTGCTGCTGAGGTACTGCAATGTGTGGCAGTCTCTCTACTATCCCTATTGCTGTGGAAAGGAGGAATCAGTGCATAAAAGCACCTTTTTGCCGTGGAGCTGCTGCTGAGGTACTGCAGTCTGTGGCAGACTTGCATAATGAGCCGTGCCCTTGTGCACAAAGAGGGGCACTGGCTTAGGAGACTGACAACTCGCAGTGAGGACAGTGGGCTGGAGCACCGCAGCCCCCACAAATCCTCACTAAGACACAAGAAGACATACCCAGGGAAAGCCCCTGTTTCAACAAAACTCACGGACAAACAGTTAAACATAAAAATGGAAGTCATTCCACGCATTGCCAGTCAAAAGGCAGTAGAACGCCAGCGCACATTGAGCGCAAACTGCTTTGGTTCAAGAGACTCGCAGATTAAAGTGGCATCATCAGGCCCAAGGACGGGAATCGATTGCGAGCCCAAAGACTCCAACGCCTGTTACCTACCTGTACCGTACGGCCTTCCAGAGGTCTTCGGCATTGGTGGGGACTCACCTTCCATCGCTCACAGGGTGGATGCGGCGACCGCGCCGGATCCTCCGACACTGCACCCGCGCTCTCCCGGTCTGGGAGTTTCGGCTCGACTGACGGAGGGCGTGGCACAGGTGGATGACGTGCCGGCAGATCAGGAAGGGGGTGAGAGAGCCCTGCCACCGGCATCGGAATCCTGGGACTTAATCAGGAGCACACCACAGCTGACCATCAACCGTCTGCAAGGAACAAACTGAGGCAATCCTGACACCTAGCGACCCGAAAAACCCTGTCAACCATGATAAACTGGAGAAGACAGGAATCACTATAGGGGAACCATGGACTGACGTATTGGTGGGGAATATTCCCCCCTCAACTGAGGACTAGATTCAAACAATCAAAACAACGGTCACGCCGTCGGGCTCAGACACTGGAGACTTGTCCACCCACCTGGGAAAAAGCCTAAAAATCGCAATCGAGATGCACCCAGCGGACACTAGGGCTGATTTAATGAGCCCTAATTTTACACATGACATCGATGAGCTTGATTGGTCCAGTGACGGCTCCTACGCTACGATAGAGGACTCGTAGGCTGACAGTCACACGGACACGGAAAGGTCCGCACCTATACACAGCCTACACTCAGAAGGCTTTCCAGACACAGAGCCTGCGAATAAACTTTCTACAATGGAGAAAAAGAAACCCACTACGCCAAGGAGAAACACTCAGAGAAAAGTGAAACATCTGGCAAAACATTGCCTGGAAAAAAAGAAACGACAGCTAACACACGAAAACATTCCAGCCCACAACTTGCAGCATCAGAGTACGCACAGGAAGCTTGCTTCCCCAAAAAATCAATAAAACATAACCCAGCCCACAACCCAGTGGTGGGTGCACAAGACACATTTTTTCTTAAACAAGGCAAACGAACAACGAATGAAAAAAACAAAATATCTGATGCTAAATTACTGGAGGGGACACTAGAAGAGACGGAAAGTGCCCTCTACCTCAAATCATGCTAGGCCCAGCCCCAAACACAAAACGAGCCCTCTTAGTACCCACCTGCCCATCTCCTCTGCCGCCAAAAGATGGCATTTTGGGAAAAGCACCCCCAAATAGAGGGATGGGGTACAGACAAACTACAGATCACTCCACAGTCACAGGGACTGCTCCCATCCTCCAACAAAACCTCCACACTCAACGAGAAACTTGAACCAGGAGTTTATAGGGAGTGCTCCCGGTTCTTCTACCTTGCCACCGAGAGGACAGATCACCTGCTCCTGACGAGGAGCCCCGTGAGACTTTCAACTTCCTAAACAAAAACACAGACCCAAAGTCCAGCAAAGAGGAACCCACGCTAGAGACGAGATCCACCAATCCTCTCCTGTGTAACGAACGGTGCTCGTAAGCGCTGCAAGAGAAAAAGTGACAAAAACACAAACCCCTCTGACTACACCGCTGAGGAACAGAAGATGCAGTGAGATCGCAGGTGACACTGACAAAAACTCACCAAACAAAAAACTAAACCTTTTCTCGATCATGTCCACACTTACAATAGCCCTTGCCCCATTCACAAAACTATATGAAGCCTTAAATGATACCCTAAAAGACCACCTAACAATGGTAGCCCTTGCACAGACAACATTGACCTTTTTAGAGGGTTACATCACCTCAAAGGAGCAGAAAAGAACAAACACAATGGAGAAGGACATCCAAATCTATGAGGAATTTCAAACACAAACAAGGTCAGCCCAAACACAAACAGGAGTAATTCCAATCAAAACATTTCACTTTGAAGCTACTCACACTAGCGTAAACGGAAGCTCAATCTTTCCAAACTCAGCAAAATGGCCTCAAGCACTCCAGGACAAGGATCTTAACGAAGCCGGCCCAAGAAACGGCCCAAATGGATCTTCCACCTTGAAGACGGGCCTCCTTACTCTCCCAAACCTTGACTAAAGATTCCAACTTCCAAACGGCCTACCACAACTAATCCACTGCCTAATCCCAAAGTCAGATTGAGGCCCGCAAATGGTTGTACAATAAACGAGAAATGGGTCTGGACACAAATCACCAAAGCAGGATCACAGGAAGATCTAGAGAAAGAACCCCCAACGGAAAGCACTGCACCAGTTCTATTGAAATTGAACAACAGAACACTTGTCCACAAACAAAAGGCTCCCATATTCGAAAAAAGATCAATCAAAAAAGTTACTAACAAACCCAAGGCATTGGTTGCAGGGCCCAACCCAGTTGTATCGTAATCCAACAAGAGAACCCTTTCACCAACAGAAAGAGAACTGATGGAAACCGCTCTTGAACTTTCTACTCAATGGATTGACTTGGAAAGCGAACTTAAGAATCCATCACAAACCAAAAGAAAAGACGAATTGCCCCTCTCCAACCTAGGTCAAGGGACCCCCGTAAAAAAGGTTAAAATACTGGAACCTGAGTCAGCAGCTTTCCTCACCCTTGAACAGCTGTCACAGAAAGTAAAGTCTGGCCAAGCTGTCTCTCACAGGGATAGCGACTGCAACGCGACATGGAAATCTAGAGTCCATAAAAAACAAGACCTTGACCTCCGAGAGAACGAAGCGGGTGGTCAAAACAAATGTTCACTCTTGGGAAAGAACACTGACAGAGAAGTAAAACGATCCTGCATCTCAAGAGAGAATAGAACAACGAAAACTTGCTCCTTTACCTTGGAACCCTTCCCAAAAAAAGGGGACAACACCATCCTGAACACAACCGCCATATTGAATCTGCTCCACCATATCCCCTCTCTGCGGTCCTTGGACACGGATGACAAAGACGTTGTAGAATTCGCACAAGCCAATTCTACTAACAGTGTGTATGTCCACATTTCATCACAGTCAGAAGAATGCTCAAAGAAGAGACACACAAACTTGGAGCCCTTGGCTACGATCTAAGAGAAATCGACAGCTACGACTCGGAGACAAGGAACACGAGACACAACCTGACTAGGACCTCTCAACGTGCTCCTACGAGCAGTCGAAGGTCAAGACAGGTCTGCATGAAAAGAGACACCTCACTGAAATACTGGAGATCGCCAAGTTCCCCAGTGCCACAGAAACTGACTCAGTGGAGCACCTCCAAGGGAAAACAGGAAGATACAGATTTAAGGAGAGGTACTTTCTCGAATCACTAAAGGAGCTTGAAAATAGAGACCCAAGAGAAAGGAAAAGAGGACAACAAGACAAGTTCAGGCTCAAACAAACCACTTAGCTACACAAAAACAAAGGAACCTCATAGACGACTCATACCTGGAGTAAGGGGCGTGAGAACTCCACCAACAAAGATCGAGTTCTGCACGGCCCCTTGCAGAACTGGAACATTACCATAGAGCAAGACCTTTCAAGAACCAGATCGAAAGAGGCTTTTAACTACTCACGCCTCATTCAAAAAGACAAAGAGCAAAGAAGCTGGGCATGGCTGCCTGAATCTCTGACAGCCCATCAAAGGTCATAGCCACCATCACTCTCAACAAGACAGAAAAGTGAGCCATTGAGAACACCAGAAAGCGAAACTCTGACCAAATTGATCATGGGATCATGGAACACACGAGGTTTCACCCACCTGACCCTAAGATCCAACGTGAACTTAGGATCCTTCGACCTCCTTCGACCTTCTCTGTCTCCAAGAGACGTGACTTTTAAGAACAGCGACAATTGATGGCTTCGAAATCACTTTCGCTCCAGCAACACAAGGATTACTGGGTAGTCCTTGTGTGGGTCTGCTCACTGCCATTCGATCCTGCAGCGGCCTGCATCTGGAACAAATACTCGTCAACAACGCCTTCATTTTGGCATCCTTAATCTCGTGGCACCCAAGCCTCGCCTCCAGAACCCTAACCAAAACCAGGCTCTACTTAGTCGTCAATACATATTGGAACCCAAAAGGCTTTAACGAATCAGCCTTCATGCCCAAAATAGAACAACTAATTGACAACACTATCCGCTCAATGGAAATCGATTACATCACAATATGTGGAGACTTGAACGCAACGATTCCAAGCCTCGACTCGAACAAAACGGCTATGTATGGCGCCCTCGATGACCCGAGGAATGGCTTTAGAACCACACTTAACAACCCGGATCAGAGAGGAAAAATCTGGGCGGAATACTTGGAGCGAATAGACTTACACAACCTCCACACCCTAAACTACACAACAACACCTATCATTCCCACTTGGGAACAGGAAAACCACAAAGCTTTTCTGGACCATATCTATGTGTCTAGAAATGTGCTTGTTAAAGTCACTTCATTTAAGGTGATAAGGACACACAACAGCGATCATGATCTCCTGTTGGCCACCTGGACACTTCCAGAAACTCAGGATTTCAGCAGAAGGAAATTTATGGCCCACACAATCAGCTCCAACAATGCGGACACCAGATTGAGACTCAATCCGGAATCGATAAGAGCAATCACAAAACAATACTTAAAGGCAACTAAAGAAAACACAATGAAATCAAGAATACCAAAATCAGACTACTGCCCTCTGCTGATCCCCTCCCAACAACAAAGAAAAAACTCAATAGCATCTAAGAACCATCTACATGCTACAAACAAGCAGTTGATGGAAAAAAAGAGAGAAATGCAAAGGGCTCTCGGGAGAGCCAAAATGACTCCCTCAATGACCAATGATGAAGCAGCCAAAGACGCTAGGAGAAGCTATAAAAACTGGGTCAAATAATACAAAATCAATCTGTACCAAGGAAACTCAGTGAAAATGCTGATAAGCCTAAATGGCAAACATCCCAAAGCCTTCTAGGCGCTCATCAACTCCAAGGGAAAAGCATGCAGGATGCTCTGACTAACAGCATCAGTAAGAAACTTTAGATATCATACTTTTCCTAAATGTTCGCTCCAATTGCGGAAACAAACCAGACCTTTCCAATTGAATCTCACTGCTGGGACGTCGAACAAGACAAAACTGAGATCTGTCAAAAAATACGAAAGCTAAACAACTCCCGAGCCACAAGGCCGGACGGTATCTCTAATATGGATCTAAAAACCAACATCGAACTTTGGGGGGACTTAATCGCACAAATATTCAAAAACTGTGCTGTCTTCTCTACGATCCTGAAATCATGGAAGACAGCCAACGTAGTCCCTATCTACAAAAAAGGGAACAAGGGCAAACCGAGTAACTATCGTCCAATTGCCCTACTGGACACAATAGGAAAAATATTTGGATCCTTCCTTCTTGATAAATTCAAGATCTGGGCTGTGAACTCTAAAGGCCACAATAACTTTAAAAACCGGTTTTGTTAAGAACATAGGAACAACGGCAAACACATTGCTTTTGAGCGTCCTAAAAGCAAAAGTGTTGGAGGGAAGTCCCAAAATACACCTGGCATTCGTCGACCTCTCCCAAGCATTTGACACAGTCAACAGGGAGAAACTATGGTCCAAACTAAGGAATTGGAAGTGCCCCTCCGCCATCCTTAACACGATAATCCAACTACACTCTGGAACATCTATGAGAGTATGATTGAATGGTGCTCCGAAGCTATACAGACACATAGAGGCGTTAAACAAGGATGCCCTTTGGCGCCGTCTCTGTACAATGCATATATCGGAGACTACCAGATTTGGGAAAACTTGTTCAGAGCCTTTTCCACTTTCTGTCGGGACCGAAAGGATAAGCAGAATGCTATACGCGGACGACATCCGTTTGCTCGACCAAACTCCGATCGGACTCCAAGGGAAACTGGATGCCCTGCTGGCCTACTTGCAGACAAATTACTTGAAAATCAAGTCCACAAAAACTAAGGTGATGACATTCAAAAAAACTTCCACCAGAAAGGTAAAAACTAAATGGCACATAGCAGGTGACCACTTGGAGAAAATCAAGGCCTTTAGATATTTGGGAGTCACAATCAATTCCAACCGCCTTGAATTCCCAATGCAAGAAACGCTGCTAGCCAAATCCAAAACCATGGCAAATCAGACACGAACCCTGGACAAAAAGTTTGGCAGATTTTCGCTAAAAGCAGCCTTGCATTTCTTCAAGGCAAAAGCAGTCCCAGCGATTGTTCACGGAGCGGAAGCAATGCCACTGATACCCCACCACATTTGGTCCAAACTAGAAGGCCACTTTTGGAGAAAAGTTCTAATGCTTCCGCAATCCACCCTCATGGCCTCAATACGAAGGGAACTTAGCCTAACTTCTCTAAAAGGAACAGTGGAACTGAACGGATTGATGCTACACAGAAAAATAAGACTTGCAACCAAAAAAATCTTCAAGACAATCCGAGAAGAAATAAACACAGGGACTAACAAAATGCTGACTACATGGGTGAACAAGAATTGTTCACTCCTGGAGGAAATAGGAAGCTCTTGGGCGGAATTGGAAAGTAACCCAAACAAAACTGCAAAAATATTCAGAGAGACAAATTGGACCAAAACTCTAGAAATCGCTGCGGAAAACAAGCTAACCACTGATCTTGCGATTCATTTTCAAAAAGTAAACGAGCCTATGGGATACGTGCTGAAATGCCCAAGCAAGAAAACTCGATCTACTTACCTGAGGGAAAGGCTTGGCCTTCTAAAAACCAAGGAAATACTTGCGATCAGAGGCTTAACAGAAAACAATACCTGTAGGTTCTGTGACCAGTCGGACTCCATCGAGACACTAATACACCTCCTACTAACATGCACAGGTCTGAGAACAAAAAGAATGTTACACATGGCACATCTGTTCAAGAACACTCGATGTTGGGAGGAAGAATACTGGTGGAATTTGCTAATGTGTGGAAAAGACTCCAAAACTGTAATTGCAGTCACGCAATTCCTCCAGAATCTCAATCTAAGCCTCGGGAGACAGCTTGATTTTATAGATGAATACAACAAGTGGAAAAAAACAGCCAATTCAGACCCAAGGATGACAAACGTCCCCTTGTAAAAACTGTCTAACAATAGTTAAATCAAATAAAAAAATAAAATACTGGGGCTTCCCTAAACCATGTTTCATGCAGGCAAATCAAGTCATGGGTGTTGAAAATTATGTCTTTCTTTCCAAATAGGGGCCTGAGTCCTCTTGTATTCCAGCTGCACATGGAGAAGTCTTTCGGAACAGACTGGTTATGCAGTTATGATGTTGTGCTGTTCACATAGAGGGCAGCCTCCAACCAGTTCCATTTGTCTTCTAGCTCAATGTCTCCCCTGTTCGACTTGTTGCTATAACTCTAACGGCCTCCTGACAGCTTCCCTTTGTAATCGTGAATTGAGTTGTCTTAGTTTTAGATGTCCATGCTCATAAGTTCTCCACCTCTTGAGGTTCGTTAAGGTGGGCAGACTGTGCCCTAGGCCTGTTCCAAGTTTCCTTTTGGTGTTGACACAATGTTTCAAGTTTGCAATTGTTGCTTTGGTGCCCCCTTGTCGCTTCCGACTTGGTGTCTTGTAGGTCAAAGCCCATTGGCAGTAGTGACGGCGTGTCATCCAGCAGTAATTGTTTCACTGAATTGTAAAACAAGTAAATAAGCACCTTATCCAGACTTTTTTCTTCAAGAAAATCAATTATTTTCAGATCTTTGGTTGTGATTAGCCACAATTTGGGGATTAGATGGAGTAGTTGCAAGACATTTGCTCTATTCAGGATTAATCGGTCGTCGATGTGTAGTATGCATTCCAAGAGCAAATTAGGCCTTTCTTCAAGTCTTTTTCTGTGGTTATCTCTCAAGAAGGGTCATTACGACCCTGGCGTTAAGGGTTTAATGGCGCTGTAAAAGGTGTTGCGCCGTTACACCCTTAACGCCTGATTACGAGGTCCCTTTGCGGGACCCGACCTTAACGGCTGATTTTACCAGCCGTTAAAGTAGGGTGCCGCAAAGGGACCTCGTGCTAATTACGGTACCGCAATTTGAGGTACCGTACTTAGCGCCTTCCCCAGTTCCATTGAGCCCTATGGGGCAAAAATGGGAATGGGGAAGGGCCATGGCGAAATGGGGAAATACTGCCTGCCAACCTTGGAATGGGACGGTATTTCCCCATTTCACCATGGCGGACTCGTTACAACACCGGCACCAACCATGGTGCTAATAGCGCCATGGTTTAGCGCCGGGGTTGTAATGAGGGCCAAGGTGTCCTTATACCTATCACTCTCATTGTGATTTTGTTTAAATTCGACGCGGGCGATCTGCATTTGTTCAACTGGTCTTTCCGTGTTTGTTCTAAGGTTCTGAATGGAGGAGACAGTCAGTTGTTTTCGTTAAACCCCTGATCAGTGATCAAGCCCTCTGACCGGTTTGACTCCAATTTTTTCAATGGTGTTTTTTTTTGCCACAGTTGAACTGAGGGGGGCTGGTCCTGGTTGACATATTGTGGTGCGTTGTTCAACTGTAGGCAAGTAACGATACAAGCCCCATTCTTCGCTGTGTTACGCTCAGTTTAAGTTGCAGAATTTTCCTTACAGCACTTGGCTTGACTTACTGAGCTCGCCACTCCTTTGTGTACATCATAGACTATTTTTCAGGTCCTTGTTCAGAGATTACTTCTGGCCTGTGGTTAATTATTTGAAGTGCCCCACAGCCCTGCTCTGCTGCTGCACTGTTCTTTTCTCTTCCAAGGTTAGAAATGGCGGGTCTGTTCTTAAAGTCTTCTCTCCCGTTTCCACTGCCCCCCGATTCGGGATACACACTTGCAACGGGGGATACCTTGCTGCGCCCTTTGCTTTGTAGTCACTGAAGTTGTCCAGAGCCTTGCCTGGCTTTGTCATTACTTTTTCTGTTGGCACGTCTTCTTCCATGGTTATTACTCCTTCACCCTGCCAACCGGAGCAGGGCTCTTGGAAGTCCTATTCACCATCGATGCCTTCACAGCAGTTGTTTTCCTCGTCATCTCTCATCGTGTAAATGGTGAGGTCTAGTAAGTCATCTTCAACATCGGTACTTGTGGTGAGTGACCCCTGTGTTTTGTCTTGAAAAGAGACTTTTTGGATTCCATCTGGTCCAAGGTTAATGTCCTGCCCAGGGTAGCAGGTGTTTCTTTTACTGGTAATGTCAAATTTCCGTTATTTGCCGACCGACCCCAGAGCAGACATGCTGTCCAAGGTCACAGCTTTTGCCTTTACCGGTAGTTTGAGGTTTCTGATAAAGGATCGTCTATCATTTGGTCTAGGCTTGTGTGGTGGTTTTATGTTCTTAGATTTTTTTGGGGCACCTATTTGATTTGCAGCTTGCTTGTAATTTTCTTTAACTCCTTCGAGTTGTGTACTTGTATCAGTGCAGTTCCCCCAGGGCTCTCCCTTGAAGTTTCAGCTTTTTTTGCAAATATGTCAAAGGTCTTCACCTGTTTAGATGTGGCCAGGTTATCTAATGTGGTTTCATACAATGCTGCCTTAGCTGTAACGCCTGTTGTCGTTACTTACAGGTCAGTGTTTGATGTCATCATCTCAACTTCTTTGGCTAGGTCCTTTGTGTAGTCGTTCCTTTTGATGTTTATTACGCTATTTTCATTTTTTTCATTTTTTGGTTTCCTGCATTGCCGTGGGCGGGTCCTACCTCCTGATACCATTTCTACAATGTTTTGTTGGAATGCACATAGCCAGGGAGAACTAGTCTTGTCCTTGTCTGTCCCGTTATACAAGTCGGGCCCCACCCCTGCAGGCAGGTGTTGCACCTGCGTGTTTATTAAGTTCGGTGTGTTTGCAAAACAGTTCTCTTTTTGGCCCTCCGTGGTTGCTAGGAAGTTGTAAAACTTCCTCTTGGTTTTCTCCTTGATTATAGTGTCCAATATACTGTGCAATATGTCTGTGATCTGGGCAGTGCTTTACTGCAGATTGTTCCATATAGCTGTGACGAAGTCTTCCACAAATAGAATCTTCGAATGCATCATCACTATGACCGTTTTTTGATCTTTCAAGTGATCGTCCAAGTTTTCATATAATTTCATGAACGGTGCCATGGAGATAGAAAGCGCCACTCTTATGTTTTCATCAATGCTCGCTTTTGAATTCCCTGTGTCGTCTTGGTTTGGACCCCTGGCTGCTTTTGCAACAGTCAAGTTAGGATAGCCCACTCACTGTTTTCAGGTGAGTCCATGTTGACTACCCTAGACTTAGGGAGCAGACACTGTTTCTTGGAATTTTCCTTATGTATGGGTTTGTTCGAACCGAAGGAGACCTGGATAGGTGATTCTAGATCACTGTTGTTTCTTGATTGATTTGTATTGTTGTTGACTGTGCTATGGCACTTGTTGTTTTGTAATTCAATGGCCCTGGCCCAAGATTGTAGGGGTCCTGTGTATCCAATTCAACCCCGATGTCGCCTGATTGCAGTGTTTCTTTGGTCAAAACATCACGAACACCTGACAATAATGCCTTGGCCGATGTCATGGCTTCACCAGTCACCTGAATGGTGTTTGCAGGGATTACATCGCTGACTGTCATGCAAGGGTCAGTCGTTTTCGTGCTTTCCAAGAGTACACAGTCAGAAACCTCTCCCACATCCTCATGCACAGGGTCCTGTACCTGCAGGACCAAAGGCGCAAAGGGCGCCGCCGGGGCAGGTTTGTGATAAAGAAATCTATGGTTGGCAAACAGACTGTCAGATGACAACCCCTTTGGGTGCTAGATGGATTTCGATGATGTATAATGCACTAGATTCTGTGTTTGGAGGTGAAAGTGGGGTCCTGAGAGGGCGTTGGTGTTGATATCGCCTTTCTCATGGTTCCAAGTCAGTTCGCCGTCTGTTTTGCTCCAGTGTCCATTCTGTTGTTTTTCGAGAGTTGGGGAGCACAAGTCGAAGTAGGGGTAACTCTTCCCTTTGAAGAGACCAACGGCTGGGAATGGGGGGAACGGTACAGTCCACTCATAGGTTATAGTGGTTCCGGCCTTTGGTAGCCAACTGGTCATGACATTCAGAGGCGTTTCCAGGCTCCTTGTAAGTGTTGGTTTCAAGCACAGAGTTGAGGTATTTGGGGACGCTACTGCAAACCTTGAGTCCATCGGCTGGTTTGGTATCTATCTTCTTAATGCTGAGGCCATGATTGGGGTTTTTGTTGTCCTTGGATGTGAAACTCGACGCATGGATTGTCCCATCCGCCTCTGGGAGACTCCTCTCAGTTGGTGCTAATGCCCACTTCTCATTGCCAATGAACGTTGCTGTGCTGGCCCCTATTTCCACCTCAATGTTGAAGGGGCACGTGTCTTGTGAGTATGGTGTGTGTCCTTCCTGCTACCTGGCTGCCTGTTCATGGGTGTTACAGGGTTCACTGTGGTGGTGGAGGTTGGGGACTGCATTAACCCCTGTGCCCATGTAATTGCCATTAGCGCAGCTCAGATCATCGACCGGACTACACACATTGCTCATCTCTGAGTTCCGATGGCACGAGTCTCCCGGTGAGTCAGTTGAGGTGTTTTGTAGACATTGGTGGGCGGTTTCCTATCAGTGCTTCCTTGAAGATACAGGGGGCTGCCATGTCAGAGACCACCCCGCCACAGACTGCCAAAGACTTCAACTCGCTGACAACTCAGCAAACGCTCTGTGTTGCGGTAAAGTTTTTGTAATCTGCCTCCACCTTCTCCCCAGGCAGTAGAAACACCAAGCAGACTGACAGTACCAGGGAGGACTGCCAAAGACTGCAACTCGTCAACAACTCCGCGAACGCTCTGCGTTGGAGTACGTTTTTTGTAATCTGTCTTCTCCTTCTCCCCAAGCAGTAGAAACAGCAAGCAGACTGACAGAGTACGAAGGAAGCTAAAGACTGAAACTCGCCGACAACTTTTTACAAACTGAACTTAAATGATGAGAATTGTTTTTAGAAAAATCAGACTTAAAATCTATTTCCCGGTTAAAGATCATCTGGCACCAGAAACTGTTACTGACCTGAAAGCTAAATCCAACTTTACTCTTCAGACCAAGAAAAAACATTTGCTAAAACAATTCTAGGAGGCTGCAGTGTGGTGTTTCAAAACCGACCAAATTAACCAAATAACATCAGTCAAAAAGAAATGATAGCTATTAAATCACTTACAAACTACAACTCTAAGAAGTTATAGGTGATTTCATCGCTGGTAATAAACATCGAGGGGTAAATGATACGATATTTTCTTAAATCCACTTAACAAGCTTCGCAACATATTTTAGGACTGGTGCAATTATATAAACAAACTCCAGTCCTAGAATATTTGGGGAAAGTGTAGGATAGTGGCTTAAAAATATATTGTTTCCCCTCGATGTTTATTTCCAGCGATTAAATCACTTGGTACCGTTCTAACAGAATTAAACCGGCTGATAAAGGCAAGGGGATTGTGGTATTGGACACAAATAAATATGAAACAATAGTTCGATCACTTTGGGTAACAATCTACATTATTCAAGAAGTGTTTCAGATCC
Organism: Ambystoma mexicanum; assembly: GCF_040938575.1. NCBI lineage: Eukaryota > Metazoa > Chordata > Amphibia > Caudata > Ambystomatidae > Ambystoma > Ambystoma mexicanum. Next base: position 1,269,243,802 of record NC_090932.1, read on the forward strand.
ATCTATACCATCAAGGATTAGAAGAAGTACTGCTGGGTCAATAGAAACAATGTTTGTAACAAAATGAGATACAAGGAATCCATTTTGTTCCATATACTCCACCAGAAAACACATAAAGACCAATAAGTCTGCCAGGTCTGAGATACAAGGAATGCATTTAATTTTGTTCTGTGCACTCCAAAAACAAAAACACATAAAAACACATAAGTCTGCCAAGTCATCTAAATGTTGCATTGTGTGGTTCATATTTCGAACCAATATGTAAACACATTGAAAATGTCTTCAACCATTGGGTAGTGTAAGGAAGGCATGGTATCAAACAGTGAAGACATACACAAGTGATCACAGTTCAAGGGTGTTTATTGAACTTTAAAGGGGTTGGTTATAGGCCTATCTAATCCTAAATCTAAAGATGGGAGCAAGCTACGACCATCAAATAATAATACAGTCCTAGTGGAGGCTCTGTCAAATAAAAGGGCCTATACTAATATACCTATTGCCAATCATTACTTCTAAATACAAATGGCGTGGGAAACAATGTTATACAAAAAAGAAAAGTGTTTAAGAAATTATATGTCAGGATAGTTGAGCAGTTGGCTTCCCTTCCCCGCGTTTTCAGAACGGGGCAAGGTGGCACACTCGAGCTTTGCACACAATCTGGCCTCTCTGTCATGAGGATGCAGTTCAAAACATATGTATCAGGGCCTTCTGCGTCAGAGTCTCTTTAGCATTCAAAGGGCCTCATCACGAGTTTGGCGCTAACCCTTAAATGCAGTGGTAGCACTATTACCACCGCATTTAAGGGTCCGCCAGATCATGGCTTTGGCGGATTTCCCCCCAGCTCTGAGGTGGGGGGAAATCCGCTGCAAAATTGCCGATTTTTGGCGCGATTACCGCCGGCGCAAAATCCGCTGGCGGTAATAGCGCAAATTTTCCCCATTGGGCCCAATGGGGGATGAGGAATTCCTGAATGGGCCCAATGGGGAATGGGCAATAACCCTTCCGCCAAACCCGTGATCTGGCACTGATAGTAACAGGGGGTTTGGCCGTAGGGCTATTAGCGCCGGCGCTATGTTGCCGCCCAACTCGTGATGAGGCCCAAAGTCATTGCAGAGGGTCTGATGCACCAAACAAGTAACAAAGTTCCTTTCTTCATCACTTTCACAAGTTCTCGGGTGATTTACTGTTCACCCGGGTCCCCCTCCATCGCGCTGAGACCCCCTTTAACACAATGTACACAATTGGTCTCCCTCGGTCGGGCTCGGACCACGGGTCTCCCTCAAACGGGCTCGGACCTTTGATTTCACAGTTCAAGAAAGTTCCCTTATTTTTTCTTACTTCTTAATATCAGGAACTTTCGAAAACACACTATCTTTTTCCCAGCCCTGTTTGGGACCCCCCTGATAGCCTGGCTTTGTTCTTGCCTCTTCCTCTTTATATTCACATACTTTAATCTTCCAGTTCCAGAATGCACTGCTTCTGCACCCTTTTTATACTGTTCTTTCTCTTACTTGGCTTTCAGCAATCGTGTTCTTACATGCCCTTTCCTTGGTGGCAATGTACTTCAAATATATGTACAAAAAGGTTTCTTTCACTGTGTTTACTTAATACTCACACACACGCGCACCAGGCTCCTCTGAGCTTTGGACACTCACCGGCTGCCACATGGCTCTGTAACATCCTTCCTTCAGCCTCAGATCAGGCACTCTCACAGCCTCTCTGATGCCTGGGCTCTCTTTACTCCAGAGGAACAAGCACTTGTTCACACAATGTCCATAGCAAGTTCTCTGCCTGGTTCCAGCTGTCGTGAGGCACAGCTTCCTTGCCGTGTTGCAGCCTTTCTCGCTCAGTGGGTCGGCGATCTGGCACGCCGTGCTCCTCCTCACTTCTGCTCCAGCAGTCCTCTGCCTTGTGGTCTCCTTAGTGTAAAATAGGTTCCCAGCTTGCTCACTGTGCTGTTTAGAGCCACGTCTTTTATACTTTACATAGTGGATAAGTGAAGTCAGCTGTGGATGATTAAAATGAATTGCCTGACTTTGCCTAACTTCATTAAGGTGACAACATGGTTGTTCTCCATAGGAGGCTGTTCCCTATTGAACCCTATGGGAAATCTTCCTTCCTCTTTTCTTGCTCTTTTTCGTCCCAGTGATTGGGGGGAGGGGTATGAAGGTAAGTGACGGACCCCTGACTAAAGAGGAGGGGTTTCTGGTTTGAATGGGTGGAAGAGGGAAGTCCAGTCTCAAGCCTGGGCACTTCCCTCCAGTTTCCCTGCCTTTCTTTTTCTTTGTCAGTATCTGAGGCCTTGTGGCACAGGTAGTTCTCAGAGAGTTTGTATACTCCTTTATATTTTCTGACTGAGATGGGAGGAACTGGGTATGGTGATTGGAAAAAAGGTAGAGTAAATGGCAGAATACCATTAGGTTTCTCACACTAGTAATATAAGATCATTTTTGAGAAATGCTGGAGTCATGATCAAATTGGTTGAAGTCTAGGAACATAATATTGCTGAAAAATGATTGGTCATTTAGGATCTATGTGATCACTGCGCCGCCCGTAACTGCGATGCCGAAAATGCAACGGCAGTTACGGCACGGCGCAGTGATCATATGGATCACTGTGCCCGCTTCCCCTGGCCTGCATTACCCCTCCCAACCCCCCACCCCACTTACCTTTAGGGCGGCACACTTCACTACCCGCAACAATAGACTAGGCTCCAGACTCCATACCTCACCTATTAAATCACCTGAAACACTTAGGACTAAGCCCTACAACAAGGTCACCACCAACGATATCAACATCGTCCCATTAAAAGGTGCTCTACTTAATGTCAGATCCCTTGTGGCTCACTCCACCGAAATAGCTTGCATTATCCTCTCAGCAGATCTCGACTTCCTTGTCACTACAGAAGCCTGGCTACACGCTGCAGCAGGTCCCTATCTAACCCTTGCGGTTCCCGACAAATACACTATCCTCAGGGCCGACAGACCTAATGCTCGCGGAGGAAGTGTAGCTATTATATTTAAATCCTCACTCGATATCAGATCCGTTACCTCCATTCCACTTAAGTCATGCAAGCACCTCACCATTAAAATACAAACCACCCCGCAGAGTACTATCACCTTGTAACTAATATATAGACCCCCAGGTCCCACAGGTACCTTTGAGGAATACATCACATCTCTCATAGCCGAGAATTCCAAGCCTCACTCACAAAACATCATCTTAGGCGATTTCAACTTGGGGTACAACGACCCCAGCGACACGCCGGCGTCCTCCCTTGCTATTGCCCTTTCTGAACATGACTTTACTCAACTCATTACTCTACCAACTCATCAGAAAGGCAGAACCATCGACTGGCTTGTTGCCCACAATTGCAATATCACCTGCAAAGCCCCCAAACCTCTCCTATGGTCAGACCACTTCCTCATATCATTTGACATTAGCATTAACATCCAGAACCCTAAACAGCGCCCCCTTGCACCAGCCTGCCTAACCAGAAACAAGCGCAACATTACCGCGGAAACACTTACATCACTGGTTCTCCCAATCCTAAATATGATCCCGGCCACCACAGACATCAACCTACTAATTAGCACCTATAATGACGCCATGGCCAAAGCGGTTGACGCCATTGCCCACTAAAGCTAGGCAAAGGCAAACCTAGAGCTCACCTGAACTCTTGGTACACACCTGAACTTAAATTACTTAGAAAACAGAAAGCCAAGTTGGAAACCCTATTGTAAACAACTCCATCAGCGGAAAATAAATCCAATCTCATGACGATTTCCTCCCTCTACAAAAAAGGAGTTAATCCACACCAAGAAGGAAGCCTACAACGTTTGAATAAACAATGCAGCCTCCTGCACCAAAGAACTCTTCACCATCCTAAAGGAGCTAGAAAATCCCAACCCACCGACGGATATGTCTGTGAAAGACAAACCTTGGTGCACAAGTATCCAAAATACCCTTGCCACCAAAACTACTGGCCTCCAAACGAAAATTGAAGCCAAGAGACTTCAACTCTCCAACAGTAACCCCCCCCCCCACCCCGAGCATACCTACCACCTCTAACACTACCACTGGCTTCACCTTCAAAAAGGTAACCATACCAGAAGTCCAAAAAATTATAACATCCCTCAAACCATCAAACTGCAAAGGAGACAGTTGCCCTGCCCAGATCATCAACAATGCAGCAAGATACCTATCCCCATTCATCTCCAAGCTAATAAACCTATCCTTCTCCACCAACTCAGTACCCAACAACTTGAAACAATCATGGGTTCTCCCTCTCCTAAAAAAACAAACACTAGACCCAGCCATTCCTACTAACTACAGGCCAATCACTACGGTTTAATTCTTGTTAAAAATCCTTGATAGAGTTGCCTACCTGCAAATTCAGGATTACTTAGAGACCAACCAACTGTTAGGATTGAACCAATCTAGCTTTCGATCTCAACACGGGACAGAAACTGCCCTTGTTGACCTCAAAAGTCAGATTGATGGCATAAAGGACAAAGGCAAGGCTGCTATCTTACTCCTCCTAGACCTCTCAGCAGCCTTCGACCTGGTCGACCATAAAATACTCTGCAACCACCTCCTTTCCGCCGCCCACTTCTCCCCCTCCGCTGTCAAGTGGGTACAGTACTTCCTGGCCAACAGGACCATGAGGGTTTTTTCACTAGCGGCAGCAGCAGACCCCATCCCAATCACATGTGGCATCCCACAAGGGTCCTGTGTATCCCCCACCCTCTACAACATCTTTACAAAGCCTCTCTTTGATAAACTGGACCATCTGGGTGTCACCTATACCAACTACGCAGATGACACCCAGATACTCCTCACCATCTCTGGCAACTAGTGTTGACGTCAGTAGGATCAATGAAATCTTTCGCATCATTCAGACATGGATGGCTACATATGGCCTCTGCCTGAATGATGAGAAGAATGAACTTCTCCTTGTCGGATCACCTGACAACCTACAGAAACTTAGGCCGGACTACACCAACATTATTATCGATGGCAACACTATCCCCATCGCAAAAAAAGTGAAAACCCTCGGCTTTTATCTTGACGCCAATACTAACCTTACTAAACTAGTAAACACGACCGCCTCAGCCACCGCCTACACCGGGAAACTAATTAGAGCCTGCAGACCCTTCTTATCCACCACCAGCTGCCTCACGCTGGCTAGAGCTCTCATACAATCTAAGTTAGACTACTGTAACAGCCTTTACCTAGGTGCCAACCAATCCATCATCAACAAACTACAGGTTCTCCAAAATAATGCGCTACGGGCAGCATTAAACATCACTAGGCACAAGCATATCTCTGCCACTAGAATCTCTTGCAAATGGCTCTCCATTCAACAAAACAATTATCTAAAAACCCTGTGTCTTACCTACAAAGCCTTAAACCACCTAGCCCCCCCCACCTCACGAGCAAATTCACCATGAACCCAGCCACCAGAACCACCAGATCTTCCAACACTCTCTGCCTCACAGTGCCCAGATTCACCTCTAAAAGAGCCGGCGGCTTGAGCTTCACGGTCCTCGCCTCTCAACTTTGGAACACTCTGCCTCTGAACATCAAGCTGACCAAATCCTTCCAACTATTTAGGACACTCGCCATTGGATGGTTACTGAACAAAACACCTACCATACTTTGATTTAGCCTACCACAAATTGTATATATTGTACTTACATAAATGCCACAACTGTATATCCAACTACCTCTGACTGTATATATTGTACATATTCTGACAAATGTATTATTGCAATCTCTATTATTGTGCCTTGTAACCTATCCTTAAGCGCCCTTTTGCTCACGGGTCTGGAGCGCTATATAAATAAAATAAACAAACAAACAAACAAACTCTGTGATCCCTGCAGTGTCTGCTCCTCCCACTAACGTGGGTTGGAGCTGAAGCCGCAGGGTGCGTTTCTTTTTTTTTTCTTACGTGTCCCCGCTTTTCAGAATGGTAAGCGGGAGACACCCCTGCAACCCCCGACTCCCATTAGTGTGCCCAGGAAGAGCGGGGGACACCCCCGCAACCCCCGCTCTACTTGGGCGCAGTAAATGTCGCCCTCATTTTGTGCCCCTCCAAAGTCGCAGGGACTGTGGGGGCGCACAATTTTTGTACAATACCGGTCATTTATGATGCAACCTCTCTCTACCCTAACATTCCCCCAGAAAGAGGCATTTGAAGTGATACAGAACAATATGAATAGGAGAGAACATCGCTACCAGGCTCGTGATAAGTTTATCATGGCATTATTGAAGATAGCATTCTGCCAGATCTTTTGTGCATTTGGAAAGGAGCTCTTTGGGCAAATAAAAAGAACTGTGATGGGGGCAACTTTGACTGCCTGTTTGGCTAATATCTGTGTGTCTGCATTTGAAGACAATTCATCTATATAAAAAAACTTTTTTCCAACACTATATGAAAGCTAGTGTGTAGAAAACAAAGGCTCTTATCTTAGTTACTGGTCTGCTTGGCGACTCCTGTAATTGTCTCAGGCTTCTTGTCTATCTATTATTACTGATCATCTATTTGTCATAGTCTTGTCGCGTCTCAGTGGAGTATAGCGGCGAAAAGCCAAATGCCGCTCAAACAGATAAAAGGACAAATACTCTTAGAGACCATGCACCAAGTTAAACTCCATAAACAAATATTTAATGCTACATCAAAAATGTGCCCCTTAGATGACACGTGTTTCGGCAGTTTGCCTTTATCAAATCAGGGCTTGTTGCATCAGTCTTCTGTGGTCCTTATATTTCGACTTTTATTAAATCGGTTGGATCGGCATCTTTTTCATACGTGCTGGCTTTTCCTTGTGTCATCCGAGGGGCACATTTTGATGTATCATTAAATATTTGTTGATGGAGTTTAACTTGGCGCATGGTCTCTAAGAGTATTTGTCCTTTTATCTATATAAAAGCTATTTATTGACGTTATCTTTGTGATTTGGCAAGTTCTCTTTGTAATACTTAATGAATTTACTAACTTGTTAAACTCATTTAATTCGAATTTAGAATGCAAGGGGCACTCGGTCACAGATGAAATATCATTTGTAGATATTAAAATGTGACGAACAGATGGGCAAACATACACTTTATATTGTAAATCCTTGTCTAAAATGTAATTCGAGTCAACACCCTAAATCTCAAAGGGAAAACATACTTTACATCCAGCTCTTAAGATTGTGATATAATTGTAACTTGGAGGCCGATTTTACACCATTCATCTGGACATACTCGAAGATAGTTAAAGCATAGATGATTGAAACAGACACATTGTTTATTCCTAACGAAGTAAAATCAAAAGAGAATGTCATAGCTTGTATTACCACATTTTCTAGATATAAACCCGAGACTTAAGCAGATGATAAAGTAACACTGGCCACCTGTGAACTTGACCAACACCCATGAGGCATATCTTTCCTTAGCAAAGGGGCAAAAATCTCAACCACAAGCTTTTTCAAGTACCGTACAAAAACAGCCCAACTATGCCCACTGATCCCTCATGCTTCCACAGCGATATCACCTGCGATAGGACACTGCCTTCTGGACATTGTGAAGTATGTCTATTGATGAAGAAACTGGCTGAAATTAACCATGGTACCGTTAAGTGGCCGTTACATAAACACGCTAATTGATTTATACTAATGAGTGGCCCTGCCCAAAGATCTAACATTTTTATTTCATTTTTTTGCATTTATAAAGTGTACACCAGCCCTTGGCCATCTCAGCGCTGTTACAGAAGGCTTACTTAGTTACATAAGTGCTTGCAAAAACATACATTTTGCCTAACCCCATGTTGCAGGGCGGAATACTTGGTTACATTGGTGACATAATTGCTTGCAAAAACATACAGGTTTGCAAACCTCTGGTAGCAGGGCGGCAGCAGCATACATGGGGACAACCGCAGCACAGCTTCAGCTCGAGTGACAGGACACGGGCATAAAATCACTAGGGCATAAAAGCCCCACATGAATGATCAATTAAGATGATGAATCATGGATACAGTGAAACATGAGCTAAACACCTTTTTTAAAATGTACATATTTTCACATTACAGAAATAAAAATATCTACAGCACAAAAATGTACATTAGCGTCTAGCAGAGTACTAGTCCACTTCCCTCCCACCACCCCCTCCTGATTGTGAGCATATTTTACAATTTAACAAAGAGAAAACTAGACCATGGGGCTTCATTATGAGTTTGGTGGTATCTTGGCGGTATATCTGTTGAGATACCACCAAACGGATTTACTGTTACTGCCACTTGGTCTGGCAGAATTACTGCCGGATTACAAGTGGGGTGTTAGTCCCCATTTATGGGGTACGTAGGAGTCCATGGGGATTTTAGCTGTGATTCTGCCGAAATTGCTGTTTTTTGGGGGTACGGTGGCAGAATTACCTCCAGCATTTTGCTGGTGGTTTTTCCTCCACCTTAACTCCAAACCCATAGTTCGGCAGTGTGGTAATGTGGCGGTAATGCAGTGGTAACTTTGTTACCACTGCATTATCAGCGTTTTTGGCTGCACTGCCAAACTCATAATGAGGCCCATCAAGATTTCCTCAAATCGTTCAAATTTCTTACATCTTTTCCACAATATCCTTCCAATCATCAACATTCTAAACAAATGTCTAATGCCACCAGACTACATAAATTGGAACAACATTGGATTCACATTCTTTGGATCAACATATTAGGTCTTAATGAGATTTCTGGATAATTGATTGCAAGGAATCAAAGATTGGGTATATAGTCGTTGAACTGGTAATCTTCACTGCGCTAGCGTTGTCCTTGGTCTAGGCACTCATATCCCGCCCTCCTTCTCTGGAGCATCAGGCAATCCGAGTTACCTGCTACTGGTAGCAACAGGGAGTGCTCCTGTCTCCCGAAGTCCTCTTTAGGTCTGCACAACGTGCAAAGCAAAGGGTTAGTGCGACATTGAAGGTTGCCTTTTTTTTAAAGGTTTCTCTCTCATGGTCCGAGGAGGTGCTGTGACTGCTTGGACGTGGAAGAACACTGGTGTAATGAAGGACATTGCTTCCACCAATGCACAGGTTGGTGTGGAGTCTAATATTTATGTGTGTTCTTAAGGATAGCGTCATGCTAGATTGCTCCTGCTTTTAAGCCCTGTAGTGGGGAGGGCATAGAGGGGGTAGAGGGGAGAGGTCAGGAGCAACACATTTGTCTTGTAAGCAAGACAGCTCAGCACAACACAGGTTTGAATCCCAAGCCCGTGCTCAGAAACCGATCCCAGGTATTAAGTGCGTTATAAAAGAACAATTATAATAACTCGTGTTACTGTAATCGAGTTTAATGGTACACAATGTATTGACTTCATAAGGGTGGTGGGTGGTGGGCTGCAGTAATGTATTTACAAAAAGGCCAACTAGGCTGGCAGATTGCCACTGGAGAAACCATTTTAATAGCAGTTCATTTCAATGCACTCATTGTCATCTATCTTTTAAATTAAAACTTATTTTGTTTCTCGGAGTGGAGTTGAAACATCACAATGCATGAGTGATTGGAGCCGTTATCAAACATTGCACTCAGACAGCTTGAGTTTTTGCTGGCCAAACTTGTATATATATGCTTGATATTTACAAAAGCTTTATTGTTAGGGTTACCTTGTTTAAAAATATATACATAAGGAAATGTGTACCAAACCTATCGTGCTTTAGGTATTTAGTGATTCAGTTATACAACTCTCACTGACGTATGTGACAGCTATAAACCTCTTTGGTGATTCTTATGTTGTCAGAAATAAACTGAATATGCAAAACTGTCACAACCTCATTGGTTTTATTGGTGCCACCCCACCTATTATCATTGGAGTGCGTTCTAATCAACACATACATAGAATGTGTTAAGCAATCACTTTCATATTCAAATACACATGACATACATTTTTTAAACCATTGCAAAAATGAATGGTTTCCCTCCAGAAACAAAAGGTTAAAAATTATGCCTCATTTCACAATATTAAATGCATGATTATGCTTAGGTCAAGCACAGTGATCCCGTGGGTAGACACTAAAATGATGTTCAGAGGCAAGCACTACTTTCTCTCACCATCCCCACATTTCAGAGGTCTGTGGCCGGCCCAAAAGATGCAAGCATGAAATAAATTGTATAGAAGTTAAAATGGTGAAGAGTAAATCTAAATGTGCGAGTGCATCAAGAAGCCTGTGAAATGATGCCCCAAGCCATAGAAGGGTGAAAGGGGAAAAACTGTGTGCCAAAGGTATACACAGTTTCTGCGCTGTAAAGAAAAGAGGTCTGCAATGTCCCTTCAAGATATCCACTTGGCCATCTTTACAGAAGCTGCCCTGTGTTAAGAAGACAAATGGGTTTGTCATGTGCATTTGATGACATTAAGCTGCATTCCCAGTAGTACTAGCAGGAGAACAACTGTAAAGCATGCCACACCATGCCTAACAGTTACACGTATAAGTAACCTTTAAATGAATTAGATTTAATATACACGGTCTGCATTTTACTGTAAAACAGTAACTCAAACGACAGCACAAAATCTATATCTATAAACCATACATCTGAAAATGTTCCTTTGTATTGTACAGTCTAACCAAATCTAAGGAGTTAACACAAAATGTGAATTACCCCAAACACAAGCCGGCAAGTCCCATAGCCTAAACCACACCCACAAAGGTAATGTTGTGCTAGAAAGCCTGTCACATTACTCATTTTCACTCTTGTGGTGTTGGGTGTTTTGGACAATGGCACAAACAGCAAAGATGTAAAGAGTATGTACCTCTTAATTTGTTATAAAAGCAACCTGCACTGCACAGCTACAAGGAATACTGTTGTTACCCATTCTTTACTCCACAGTGAGAATGCTCAGCCAAATGTCCCAAGAAACTTCTCTGACTGTTTTTACTCCACAGAGGTGTTTATGCCCAGGCAGATTTTACAATTTTCACTGGTGATGTTGCCATCATTTAATGGTGTTCCAGTCCAAGGCATTGGATGTACACGTCCGAACTCTTTAAAATCTGCAAGTAGCTGGCCAATCCTGCTGCAATCTCCACCTCTCCTGTTCCCTTTGAGGCTCTCTGTACGGCTCTGGCTGCTCACTTCACCACTAGAGCTCTGGGTATCCTGTCCTCGCTCTCCTCTTCCTCTCCTTCTACCTCTCCTCTTTCTCCCTGACAACCCCTGACAGGTTTTCTAGACAAGTCTGATCTATGAAAGTGTTGTCCAAACAGGTGCTCCTCTAGGACCATCAAGGACCACATTGACACCCTCGCTCCAGTCTTGGCTGATTTCTGCAATCACTCTTTCACCACTTGATCTTTCCCCTCTCTCCTCAAGCACTCCCTTGTGCACCCTCTCCTTAAAAAGCCTTCTGCCGATCCTACCTGTCCGGCAAACTATTGCCTGATCTCTATCACTCCTTTCCTGGTCAAACCCCTAGAAAAGCTGGCCATCTCCCAGCTTCCTCTCCATACTGAATCTGTTGGTTGTCTTCATGACCATCAGTCTGGCTTCACAGCAGCCAGAGGCACAGAAACTGCTCTCCTGAACACCCGTGAAGATCTGCTCTCTAATCCGGACTCCAGCCTTCCTTCTGTCCTCATCCTCCTTGACATTGCCTCTACCTTTGACACTGTCAATCACGCCATCCTGGTCAATCGACTCCGTGGGAACCTGGGCATTGGAGTGGTTGACCACCTTCCTCTCGGACCAGCCCTCACAGATTCAGCTTGGGTCCTTTCTCTCCACCACCTCCTTCTCCATGTGTGGTGTCCACCAGGGCTCTAACCTCTCTCCCTGGCTTTTTAATGTCTACTTGGCCCCTTTGGTCCATCTGATGTCTACTTTCTCCTCTAACTTTCAGTGTTACACAGAAGACATCCAGCTCTCTTTCAGGCTCCCCTCGGCCTCCTCTTCTCTCTCGCTCATTCCTGACTGTATCCGCGATTCAGGATTGGTGCACCTCCAACAATCGGTGCTGGACTGCCCATGTGGGCGGGACAAAGACTTATATGCAAATGGATATTTCCCATCTGTGAAAGGTACAGTGAGCTAAAGTGTGGCTGCGGACTCTCGAGTGGGTACCTTCCCAAAGAACAGGTCATTTAGCCGTGTTTGTTCTCGCAGAGGGGCGCCTATGGACTATTTTTTCATAGAACTGTAGTTATGTTGCCTGAAACATTCATATTACAGACAAGTCTAGATGCTTCTCGAGGGTTGACTGCAGCTAACTCTGAGAGAAACTAGAAATTAGTATTGAAACCGAAATTCCTTGTTCCAACCCTCCCACACTTGTGTGCAGTTGGAAGAAAGGGTATGTTCTGATATCTTCCTCTGAAAGATTGTTCTCTGACCTAATCGAAAGGAGGCAGTTGGCCTCAACAAGAACCTCTGGCGCACTTAATTGTAGAACACACTGTTTCTCAAAATACTGGGCAGCAGAGACCTGAAAACACGGTTTCAACTAACATAACAGACAATGCTTCAATTAGAGTTTAGGCAATCACTTCCTGATCCTTTCAGCCTTAAAAAAGTCCTTATGTTGTTATAGAGCCAAAACGGGACAAGGTGGCAGTGAACGGGTATAGTTTGGCCAAGCGGGCGGAGTCTGTTAAAGGGGCTGTTATCTGGTGAAGATACAGAAACTTGCAGAGGTGGAGAAAAGTTGGGGGGAGTGTGTACACTTCTTTTTTTATTTGTGTGCATTTGCAAAGCGCCCAAACCCAAGGACATCGGGGTTAGTATTAGTTCGGCCTAGGGCAGCAAAAAGCCTAAATACGCCACTGGTGGGAGATTTGAACTTGAACCTGTCTAAATGTGAGAGTTGAGTACATAACTCATGAGCTATCCCAGCGTGATGAATGGGGATCTGTCAGCCCCCCTTCCCCCTCTGCCACACACACACGCCCCTCCCTCACCCACAAAAGTAGCTCGTTTAATATTGCTTGTCCGGTTGCAGTCACACCGAAAATTACAATACCTGGCTTCAAGTCGATTCGACACTTATACAATATTATAGGATGGCAGAAAGTAATGGCGAGGCTTTCAATACGCCACAAGAAAGTCCTGTAGACAGTTCGTGCGTCACTACATTAAGAAGAGGTGCTGTTGTTGCTCCTCGTCTTCAGTGGGCAAAGAATGGCTGGTCGCGTGAGCTCTCGTATTAGGGGGAAAGCGGTGGTGTGATGGAGTGGCTGCCAGAATGCACTGAGGTGCGTGCGATACATCACACCGCTGGCAAATGAGCGCCGGTATCTGGCTGGGATGCCTCGGTTGTCCCGGTCAGCACTAGGGGCGATGGACAGCGTCTGTGGGAACCAGCCGCCGTAAACAGCACTGGCTTATGAAGATGACAGCCACTGGGCGATAGCCAGCGATCTGGACTGGAGGCAGGTTTCACAAACCGCTCCTCCGCCAGGCTTCGGCTCTTTTTATTGGTATTTTCATGACGTCGCTATAAAAGAAACCGTGACCTCGGCTTTAAGGCTTTGGAGGGAATCGCCGCGCGAGTTCTCGGATGCTGCCACCGGACCGGAGCCCACCTGCGCGCGCGATGCGCTTAAATAAATTGATGTTTTTAAACGGCGCGGCGTATATTGAGCAGAATCTGGCCTTCGCATCGGGCCTGCTGAGAGCGTCTCCATTTAACAGCGCTCTGGAGCGGGGAGGGTCGGCGGTGAAGGGGTTTATTGGCCTCCGCCGTGCCGGAGGATCACACATGGGAGGAGGGGAAGCCCGATCTGATCTCACGACTGACGAGGCCTGGCTACGTGTGTCTGAATTTCCCCAGCAACAGGCCACTCGGGCTAAGGCTCTGTAGAGAATGGCGTCCCCGCTCTACACGGCTGGGGCCTCTGGATGCACACCGCCGCCGCCGATGCCCCACAGGGGGTAGGGCAATAGACCCTGCGCACATCAGAACAAGTGGACGTTACTCACTTTCTCCCAAGGCAATCCACCCACTCCCACATATAATGCGGCCTGACGTCCTTTGAGGCTCCCACCCCCTTCACACACAAAAGGGGGAGACCAGGCCTGCACATGGAATCCTGGGAGAAATGATGCGTGTGAATAGAGACCCGGGAAGGAACCTCACGGGATTTCATAACTTCCCGAGCCAGTGTATTGGCATGATTCGATGTTTAACAGGGAGAAAGCAGGAACTGAAGAAAAGCAGAAGGGCTACTCCTGCATATGCAAGGAGTGGTAGGAAATAAATGAACGTGGAGGCACGTGCCATGTGCTCTGTTTAGGGAAGGGTGTGTTGTTGGGGCCAGGGAGTGCAGGGTTAGAAGGTAAGATGAGTTCTATGTAAACATTGTATTAAAAAAGTCCAGTAACATACATACAAAACTGAAAGAAAAAACATAAACGTATATAAATAGGAACATTAATACAAATTAGCAGATTAATAGACATACATGTACACCCCAACAGATGCGTGACTTAATAACGCAACAGTAAATATATTAAGTACATACACACAAACAAGCACGAGCGCGCACAGACTGATGCATTCATGCATAAAATAAATAACATGAATAAAATGACCTGCTCGGCTTTTGGGAGGGACTCCCCCCTCCTTGATCTTCAAAACTGCAGTTCCTTGTGCCACCGGCAGAGAGCGGCAGGATTCTACTTGCTGCTCCTCCAGCTCTCAGCCCCCTCCGTGGGTCTCCTGCAGTTTCCTCTCCTCGGCTCCAACCTGTGGCTGCCAGAGACCAAAGTGCCCTCGCCTCCCTCGGAGCAAGCAGCGGGAACTGCAGCACCCCAGCACCCACCTCCAAAGAGCAGGCCCACTGCCAGAGAAGAGTGGCCGCTCCAGCCCCCTCCCCCCGCGGCCACGTCTGCATGCCTGAGTCCCTGGGCACAAGACGGAGGAGAGGCAGAAGACACCTGTGCCCCTGAGAAGCGGAGCCAAGACCGGGTTCTGTCCCCAGACAGCACCTGCCGCAGCCAGCACCCCCTCCCACGGCTGAACCCGCCGCTGCTCTCCGCCATCCATTGCACTGCTAGAATCGCGCCGTCTCCAGGAGCTGCCGCCCCCCTGGGCGCGGATGTATCGCTGGACCTGAAGACGGGATGGGCAGGGGGCAGCTGCTTCTCCTTTTCACCCGGCTCTGAGCGGCAAGACCCAGGGCCCGTCCCCGGACTGGATGCCAATCCGGATACCAGTTCGCCCGCACACGGGAAACTTAGTTGCTCTCCCTGCTGATCAGCAGCATGGCCAAAAACACGTCGCTGTACTTCAGGGTGGTGGAGGGTCGCAGCCTGCCCGCTAAGGATGTGTAAGTCCGCTGCAGTGTTCTCTGATTATTAGGAATGCCTGAAATGCACGTTTTCCAGTTTGTATGGAGTGACGTACACACCTGCGTTAAGCGCTAAACAGAAACCTAAAGGCAGTGGAATGGGAACTATTTTGCCAAGGATCACACAATATCTTAGTGGGGATGCCGCCGGGTTTAGAATACGCTTGTCCCTGGTTCGGTAGCAGACACCCACGTATCCCTCCAACCGCATCTTTCCCCAAAACATGAATTTACACTGAAAAGTCTTAAGTCTGGTTGTAGTTCATTAGCTGACACACTATATTGATGATGGTTGATGATGGCGATGTGTTTATATAGTGCCACAAGCAACCGCGAGGCAGTTTCACTGAGCTTGCCAGTGATTGCACGAAGGGCATTTCATGCAGGACACGTGAAATTGCAAGTACGGATCAAAGCAAGGCACCCAAATTGAGCAAACCCTAGGCACGAGCAGACCTCCTAGCGGGCCATTAAAAGCGCACCCAAGTCATTACAAAGCGCTATCATTTACACATACGCACATTCAGAGCGCACAGGGTTGACATATGTGCCGGAACTAGCCTGTCCATGGAACATTCTGACAGGTGGCACAGCAATGATACTCCGCCGTGTGCACTGCTATGGCCATAGCTTTCCCTGTGGGGCTCTTGGCATCGCTTGCCCTGGCGCTGGCCTCCCCCGTTCCCCCATGCCCTGCGCGCCCTTTGATGTCGCTCCTCCTGTTGGCATGCTGTCACGGTTCAGTCCGCGAGCTTGTGGCACTGTTTGGCATGTGCAGTCACTACTCCCTGGTAATGCTTGACCTTTATTGCTCCTAGCATCGGCTGCCCCGTGCATCTCTAGTACCACGCTCCCAGGCTGCGCCGCTCCTGAAAAGCGCATCTTGCCCGGGTACTTGCATGGGTCGCCCTGTCCTACTCTTGGCAACACTTGTCCTTCATAGCTCCTGCCACTGATTGCCTTACACTACTCATGGTGCCAGCCACGGCTCTTGCCATTGACGCCCATGAATTGCTCCTGGCATCACTGGCTTGGAGCTGTTCAGGTATCGCATGCTATGTCCTCCGTGGACATTGGTCTCAATGTCGTGGCTGCAGGTTCCTGCCATCACTGTGGCCGTGCTTCTTTGGTCACCTTTTGCCCTCTGTAGCTGTCGACGTCCCTTGCCTTGTGTGTCATCTGGTATAATGTGCCCTGTGTTGCACCAGGCTTCCCATGTCCTGTGGCGTGCATGGCTTTCCCGCGCCCTGCTCCTGTCCTTGCTTGCTCTGCATAGTTCCTGGCACTGCCCGTTGCGCATGGCTTCTGGATTCCTTTCCCATGTGTGACTGCTGGAAGTGTTTACCCTGCGGAACTCCTGGCATTGCTTGCTCTATGGGGATTGCGGCGTATATCGACTTAGACAGCTTCTAGCATCTCTATTGGTATTGCGTGACCTGAACAGCTCCTATGCGGGCAGTACTTGCTTTGGGGAGCTAGCATGATTAGCCATGTGTGGCTTCTGCCATTTCTTGTCATAAGTGACTCCTAGCTAGGCATCGAAATTCATTGATGAACACTTTCCCGGTTGACGATTGTTTTCGCTCCTATAGCATGGGGCACCCCGTGGTGGCCCCCCTGCACATGACGTTGTCAGTTAAGGGGTCACTACTGCCAGGTCCCCTATGATATCCATGACCTCAGGTAACTCTTGATCACCGGTTTTGCTCTCGCTGTCTCCAGTGCCCCCCCTTGAGGGTCCATCATTTGTTTATAAACGGCTCTGTTGTGCTTGGGCGGCCTTGGCCCCCTGCGGGGCCCCCCGGCACGAAGACTGTGGTACTGTCGACCACGGGCACCTGGACCTGACTGGCTGGGCCCTGGTCCCACCTTGATCACGAGGGATTGTCAGTTCGCCTCAGTCTGGCTACCAGGGACCCTTAACTGTTGCATTCACCTTGATTTGCTGTTTGATCTGTTTGCTTACACGGCACTTTAGACCTTAAGCCGCTCCGATCCTGATATTCTGTAGCCATACGGCTCCCGTGAGCCACCACTATGTTTTCTTACTTACTACTATTGCACTGTGTATTATCCTTATGCTCTCCCCGGTTCAGCATGACATCGCTAGGCCGACTTGCAGCCCCCCAGGTGTAGATGCCTAGTATTTTGTTGGTGTTGTTGTTAATGGGTTTGGGTTTCTTCCCTCGAGTTTTGGGAGGGATGTGGGTAGGGGGAATGGGGGGAGGGGTAGTTATTGTTGAAAATGACTTGGCAACCACTAGGGGCACCACATGCTGTACAGCACTACATCACACACACACGGCTGGAGATCCCTCCATGTCTGGATCTACAGACTCTATCTTTTTTGACAACGCACTCC
Source organism: Ambystoma mexicanum (assembly GCF_040938575.1). Taxonomy (NCBI): domain Eukaryota; kingdom Metazoa; phylum Chordata; class Amphibia; order Caudata; family Ambystomatidae; genus Ambystoma; species Ambystoma mexicanum. The sequence goes on from NC_090932.1 coordinate 1,269,261,482, forward strand.
TGTTACTGTATCAATATTCCCAATTAAATGGCAAGTGAAGTCCTGACGTTCATGAGCTGGAACGTTCGTGGTTTGGGCAATCATAAAAAAATGCGCCAGATACAATTATACGCAGAACGCCACAGGGTCAAAATTCTCTGCTTACAAGAAACCCATGCCCGCTCCGAGCAATGTGACCGGTTCGCAAAACAGTGGGGTTCCCAAAGATATTATACTAACTATTCTACCCAGAGCCGTGGCACATTCACTCTGATACACAGAAGTTTGAAATTTGTGTGCAATCACTCACGTATAGACCTCCTTGGCAGATATATCCTGCTCGTTGACACACTACAGTGCCAAGAGGTGGCCATCCTAAACATCTACGGTCCCAACGTTGACGATTCGGACTTCTATTTACACCTAGCCTCGCTCATGGAAGGCTTTCCCTTGATCCCGATCATATGGGGAGGAGACTTTAATACTATATTGGACGTTACCTAGACAGATCGGGCACGCGGCCTCGCCAACTCTCCAGAGCGGCCTACACCATACTTACTATTCTTCCACGTCTGACACTGGTTGATTCTTGGCGGTTAATAAACCCTGATGCCCGAGAATACTCATTCTATTCCACAGTCCACGATTCCCACTCTAGAGTAGATAGATGGCTCATCACCGACAGGTTAGTTAGGTCACTGTCTCACCAGGCTATCCTTCCCAGAACACTATCTGATCACTCACCTGTCGTCATCTCGCTAAACTGGGGTCCTGACGCCAATAGACCAAGGCAGTGGAGGTTAAGCTCCCGCACGCTCCTTGACCAGACCTTTGCGGCTGAACTCGAATCGTCCATTGAAGAGTTCTTTGAATTCAACACTGGTTCGGTGACAACTCACGCCATGCTCTGGGAATCATTCAAGGCATATACGAGGGGTGTGGCTATCTCCAAGGGAAGTGGCATTCTTAAGAGGATCCGCGCTGACATCTCCGCTAGTGAATCAACCCTTGCCGGTCTCGAGGCTCAATACTCTCTTAACCACTCTTCAAGCACTCTTTCGGCCTTGGGATCGGAACTAGATAACTTTCGTGCCCTTGCAGAGCGAGAGGTCAAATTCCTAGAGTCCCCATGTTTGGCGAGGAGATACGGCGACGGTGAACGCCCCGGCCGTATGCTAGCCAGGCTGCTCCGTCGCGAACTCGGTGCTCCCAATATTCCGGCCATAGCAAGATCGGACGGCTCCATGGCTCTGTCCCCACAGGACATCAACTCCGAATTTCTTGCATTCTACACATCTCTATACTCCGAGGCCAATGACCCCCCCATTTCGGAAATAGATTCCTTCCTAGACTCTCTCCCTCTCTCCGTTTTATCTTCCGAGGCTGGTGCCTCTCTGGAGAGACCTATCACGTCTGAGGAGATTACCGAAGCTATTGAATCACTGGCGTCTGGTAAGGCCCCTGGCCCGGATGGATTGCCCATTGAATTTTATAAGCAATGCAAGTCACTATTGGTCCCGCACATGTTGTGCCTCTGGGGGGAATCTTGCGAAAAGGGTATACTCCCCCCCTCTCTTCGGGAGGCATTGATAATGGTTCTCCCCAAACCGGGCAAGCCCCCCTCCCAATGCAGCTCATACCGCCCCCTCTCGTTGATTAACAGCGATGTTAAAATTTACGCTAAACTGTTAGCCAACCGTCTAGCCCCTATTATGCCCCACATTATTCATCCTGATCAGGCAGGGTTTGTCCCAGGAAGGTCCACATCCTTAAATTTAAGAAGACTCTTTAATGTGATCAGCAGGGTCAGCCCCACCACGCAGGCGGTAGCAGCCACTCTGGACATGCAGAAGGCCTTCGACTCGGTCTCTTGGAAATACTTGTGGCGGGTCCTTGTGAAATGTAAGTTTGGTCACAATTTCCGAACTTGGGTTAAGCTGCTTTACACCTCCCCTTCAGCTAGAGTCCGTACTGAGGACAGATGCTCCGCCCCCTTCCAGATAGCCAGAGGGACGCGCCAGGGATGCCCTTTCTCTCCACTAATTTTTGCCGTCGCCATCGAACCATTTGCTGACATGATTCGCCAGGCACATGCCCATAGGGGATTACGCACGGCCGGTCAGGCTGACATAGTTTCTCTGTACGCAGACGATGCTCTGCTGTACATTCGTTCACCAGACATTAACCTTGCTCCTATCCTTGCGGACGTCGCCCGATTTGGTGACATATCGGGATTAAAGGTGAACTGTTCCAAATCCACACTGTTCCCGCTTACTGATTGTACGTGTCCCCCCCCGGATCTGTTGGGTTTCTCCTGGTCTCAATCTAGTTTCACATACTTGGGGGTCGAGGTGTCCCGATCCATAATAAGACTGCGCGAGGACAACTACTCGAATTATCTAACGGCCCTGTCCGGTAAAACGTCTAATTGGACCAAGCTCCCCATTTCACTAGCAGGTAGGATCAGCATTCTTAAAATGGTAGTATTACCCCAACTTTTATACCGATTCACCAATCTACCCGTATGGCCAGGCGATACATTCTTTAAGTCACTACGTCACATTACAAACACCTTCCTTTGGCACTCAGGTGCGGTTAGGCTTAAACTTTCTACGCTTACCACCCCGAAAGAATTTGGGGGTTTTGGCGCACCGGATTTCTTGAGGTATTGGGTGGTGGCTCAATCACAATTCGCCTCCCATTGGTTTAATACCACCGACCCCCCCCCGCATGTCCGACTCGAGAAGCTATCTGCTGCTGATCGAGTGCTGGGTTCCCTCATTCTTAAGCCTATACCAGCTGACTCCGACTCGATAGATCCTGTGACATGCACCTCCCTAGCTCTTACTAAACTTTGGGCCCTGGTTACCACACCACGGCCATTCCATGGAGACCTACCGCTTTGGAACTTCCTCCCGGATGTCTCACCTACCCCGCTATCCACTGTGACCCGTTGGGCTGAAGCTGGCTTCCTGTCGCTCCGCAATATATACGAACAAGGCAACTTCGTTGAGTGGGCGGACCTCCCCCCATCCCTCAAGCGCCGGCCCACTGCATGGCTACAATTTTCCTCCCTTCGTAGGAATCTCAAATTCAGATACCCTGATTTTCCCACAATACCGCCTGATGACTCCATAGTTGCGGAACTCTGCTCTTACCTATCCTTTAGGGGTAAAGTGTCAAGACTATATGCACTGGTGCAATCTAGAGCAGTCCCGGCCTTCACTAAGCTGAAGCACAGTTGGGAGGTCGACCTCGAGGTGGAGATCAGTGATGAGAGGTGGTCTCGAATGTGTGCTCGCACTCAAGATGTCTCCTATAACTCAAAATTTAAGCTTATACAGTTTAAGATCCTGCATAGATACCATCACACACCTAAGAGACTGCACCGCATGTTCCCAGATTCCCCCTCCAGTTGCCCCAGATGCGGCACGGAACAAGCAACCTACATCCATATGCTCTGGCACTGCCCACTCCTATCTCAATTCTGGATCGAGGTTTGCTCCACGCTATCAGACATGCTGGAACACCCCATTGCCCCAACCCCACTACATTGTCTCTTTCATGAATTCCCCCAGCTGGGCCGGAAATCTAGGAGGCTTGCGGGTCTCTGTATGCTGCTGGCGGTCCGCTGCATTCTGTTATGCTGGCTCTGTGCCAGACCGCCTGTGTATTCACAATGGCTTAGATCAGTTACGTGGGCTCATGACACTGAGGAAACCTGGAGTGCAATGCAACATCCGCACTGTCGGCCAATAGATGTCTGGCAAAGCTTCCGTGATTACATGGCCTCCTTGCCTTCTCCTTCATGCTCAGCTAGTGTCTCTCCCGAAAATGTATAATGATGTGTTTAACATGTTCATCTGTATGTCTGATTGACTCAAATGCTGATATCTAGTTGGATCTATGTGTTCCCGCTCCACTTCCCCACAGTTGAACAGTCGTGTGTTGCTGTTGATGTATATTTGTGTATATTTACTTTTGTTGTTTTAGCTGCCATGTGGCCACCCTTTGCCCTGTCTTTTCAAGTGTGTTGTCAAGTCAAACAATAGAAACAAGTTTAAAAAAAAAATAAGTGACTCCTAGCGTTGTTATCCCTATCCGCATGGCTTCAGGAGTTGTGCGGATGCTCCTGGCATCCCCTGCCGCCTGTGACTCCTGGCTGGCATTGTTTGTTCTTAGTCGCTCCTGGTGTGGTTTGTTCTCTGTAGCCTCTGGCATTGCTTGTCCCGTGCGGCTATTGTCAATGCTTACATTGTGAAGCTCCTGGCATGATTGTCTGGCACTTGTTCTGGCATTAGGTGCTCTGCAGGATTCCTGTCATTGCTTGCTGTGAGGGCTCTTCTGGTATCTATTTCGCTTCGGAGCTCATTGTGTGGCTCCTGGCATTATTTGCCCTGAGCAGTTCCTAGAATCTCTCATTTTGGGCAGCTCTTGGCATAATTAAGACTGTATGCTGCATTTCTTGTCTCGTGCGGCTCTTGATTCACTTGCCCTTCACTAGCTCCTGGTACTAAGAGCACTGCATGAATGCTCACATTACGTGAACTTTCTGGCATCGCACGCTCTCTAAAGCACTACGCGCCCTTCATGTCTCCTGGCAGTGCTTATCCTAGCTGCCCTTTGGTGTAGCTTTCCATGTGCGACTTCTGCCTTTCCTTGACCGCTTCTAGCATAGGCTGAGTAGTGTGGGCTCGCTTTGCTCTTCTTACCAGGTCCCTACCTAAATTATAAATCACAGACCAATTATGTTTATGGAAAAGTTGTAGGCCGTAGGCATTTTATTTTCTTACAGAAAATACAAAACAACAAAAATCAATACACTGCCATATGCTTTTGGGCACCTTGTGTCCAGTCTCGGAGTTGCCCAAGGCTCCTCCTGAGTCCTTGTTATCCCTGGGCCTTCGTTCCTGGGCACATGCCGCCTACGACATGCTTTGGACCGTGTACCGAAAGAGTACTCAGCGTTCCCATTTCTGCCTGCTCCTTCTTTTTGGACTGTGTACCGAAAGAGTACTCAGCGTTCCAGCTCCTGCCTGCTCCCTTCTTCTTCCGTTATTCTTGTAGGGTGGGTTGGGTGGCAAATGTTTTTCCTTCCCCTTATCCAGGCACTAAGAGCCTACCCGAGAGAGGTGAGCTCTTTACCTGGTTTGTGCCGCCTCTCCTTTTCCTGGCTTACTTATACACCCCAGGCCTTTTGTTCCTTCTTGGGGGCCGGTTCCCCCCCCCAGCCCCTTGATGTTATATTTTGCACCTTCCCCACGTGCTGTTTCCTGCCCTTTCCTGGGCTTTTGTTTCTTGTGGCGCCGTTCGGACGCCCCTCCCTACTGCTTTTGCGCCGTTTCCCCCCACCCCGCGCCTAAACTCCCAGGCCCCCCCATCGGCCCGCATTTCATGCGGCCCGGGGCCTGGGGCATTGCTCTTTGTACGAGCCTTCTGGATTGCAGGCCATGCACAGCTCTTTCCGTGCCTTATCCTGCATGCATCTTCTTACATTGTATCCACCCTGAAAGCCTGGGTATCTATTGTTTTCTGCCTGGCTTCCGACGTTGCTCTTCCTGAACAGTTTCTGGCCCTTGATATTGTTTGTTCTGTGTATATTCTGGCATTGCTTGCCCTGCCTGAATTCTAGCATTGCATGCCACTGTGCAGCTTCTTCCACTGCTTGCTCAGCAAGGTGCATGGCAATACTTGCCCTTTGCAGCTCTTTTTACTCTGCCTGACTCTTCTTGGGCTCACTTGCCATGCACAGCTCCTTGGAATGTAGCCCGCGTGCTTCTCTTCCTATTGCTTGGCCTGTGTGGCTCATGGTATAGATTTTCCTGTCCAGCTACATGAAAGGGTTAACAAGTATCGCACCAGAACATTGCCTGTCCACTGTAGGCCATGGTATGCCAGGAGGAATGCAGTGAGAGGAATACCAGGAGCCATGCAGAGCAAACAATGCAAAGAAGAAGGCATGCCAGAAGCTAGGAAAGGCATCTGAGGCCGGGAATAATGCAAATCAAGTGATGCTACAAGTTGCACTAGGAAACCTCTGTATCCCCCGGACCCCTCTATCTGTTCTGTTGTTACCCCTGAAAAGCACTCCGTTATGCATCTGTACTGTTGAATACCTCTGAAAAGCACTCTGTTATGTATCTGTATTGTTGTACACCTCTGTAAAGCGCTCTGTTGCTTCTCGAAGCTAGGGCCACACTTAATAATAATAATAATAATAATAATAATATTAATAATATTAATAATAATAATAATAATAATAATAATAATAATAATAATGGCAGGAGCCATAGAGGACAATCAATAAGAAGAGAAGCGCAAGGCATTAGATATGAGAACTCAGGGCGCCCAAGCAATGCCAGAATGTACCCAGAGAAAGCAGTGCAATGAGCCATGGTGGCCAAAGCAATGCCAAGAGCCACAAAGGACAAGACATGCCAGGTGCTGCTGATGCATACCAGGAGCAATGCAGGACAGGAGTAGTTGGGACTAACGCAAAGAAACAATGCCAGTAGATGCACAAGGGAACAATGGCAGACCTGCTCATCGCATGGCATGTTTTATCCTCCATGGCTCCTGGCACTGTGTGTCCTGCTCTACGCATGTCTTGGCCTGCTGAGCTCCTTGCATATGGCACCTGGCAATGCTTGTCTATTTCCTGGCATGCATTGCCCTGCTCTGTCACTAGCTTAACTGGGATTTTTATCCGATGGGGCTTTGGGATTCACATACCCTGCGGCTCCTGGCATGTCTTATTACTCTGCACAACCCAGATCAGTCACAGGGTTCAGGATAGTGGCGTGTGACACTTTTCAAAACTTTCCCTTCTGCAAAAAACAGAGCAAATGCATTTATCACCAATTTTGCTTCTTCTAATAGGGAAAGGAGTAAACAGGTTTTGCTCTAATCCGTATTATCTAAACAAATTTGCACGAGTGCGAAAATGAAGCAGACTATTTTCTGTACTGTGATATGATTGGTTATTTATAACGCGCTTAATACCCAGAGGTTTCTAAGCGCGGACCTGGGGGTCGAACTTGTTGTGCTCCATGTCGTTTTGCTTCCAAGGCGAGCACGTTGCCGCTGAGCTATCCTCCCAAGACAATGTTGGCTGTGTGACATGAAAATTAATGTGTTTGTCTCCATTTCTCTTTATATGACAGAAAACAATGTAGAAACAAGTATTCGCTGAATTTCAGCCAAGGGCAAAGGTTAGGCACCTCCTTTTGCGTTTTCTTGTGGTTTTTACCGCAGTCCTTTTCTTATAGAGACCTGGTTTCTGAGTGTGCTGTCGTCAATTTACAGACAGCACCCATAGGACATGAATGCCCTCACTGCCCCCTTGTGGGGAGGGTTTGCCAGGTCTCGTTTTTAGAAGATAAATGCAATATTGTTTGCCCTCTTCTCTTCTCAGTTATTCGCGCAGCAAAGCATTCTGAGGTTGTCCGGAACTCCTGTACTTGTTCATATAATCTCAGCTGCAAGTTAATGGGGCATCTTCTTCTGGCTCTTGGTGGCATTCGTGGGGCAGCGGATGTCAGTGTGCCTCTGTGCTAGGTTCCTGTGGGTGTTGGTGGAATACGCTTTCCCATGAGTGCAGGTGGAAGTGAGTGTCTCTGCACAATGCACCTGCTTGGGTGCCCTCTACACGGTTTCCATGAGTGCAGGTGGAGGTCAGTGCATCTGTGTCATGCTTCTGCACGGGTTCCCTCTACATGATTCCCATGTGTGTAGGTAAAAGTGTCTCTGGATCATGCTCTTGTGGGGCACAGGGTGGTCTCATTACACGATTCCCATGAGTCTAGGTGGAGGTCAGCACCTCTGTGTCTTGCTCCTGAGCGGAGTGCGGGAGGCGGGGGGCTTCCTATAAATGATTCTCAGGAGTGTAGGTGAGGTCAGTGTCCCTGTGCCATTTTCTCACTGAGGTTCCTCTTACACAATTCCCATGAGGGTAGATGGAGGTCAGTGTCTCTTTCATGTTCCAGCAGGGGTTCCCTCTGCACGATTACCATGAGTCTAGGTCAGTGTCTCTGTGCCATGTTCTTGCAGGAGTTCCCTCTGCATGTTTCGGTGAGTGTAGGGGCAAGCCAGTGCCTCTGCATTATGTGCCCGAGGAGGTTCCCTCGACATGATTACATGAGTGTCAATGGAGGTCAATGTTTATATGGCATGTTCCTTTAGAGGTTCTCTCTACATGATTCCCATGAGTGTAGGTGGAGGTGAGTGTCTCTGGGTCATGTTCCTGACTTCCTGCATGTGTTTAACTCTACACAATTCCCACGAGTGCAGGTGGAAGTGAACGCTTCCGTGCTATACTCCTTTGGGGTTTCCGTATACACTATTTCTATGAGTGTGGGGAGAGCCCAGTGTCTCTTTGTCATGCCCTTTGTCATAATCTTTTACATGATTTTCACGAGTGTAGGTGGAGGTCATTCATTGTCCACCTACACGTTGCTCCTGTGGTGAAGATTGGACCTACCGTGCCACCTGGCAGGCTCCTGGGTGTACACGTTGAGGCCAATGTGCCTCTGTGCCAGGTCTCTTTGGAAGGTTCAGGAGTGGGATCAGTGCGCTGCTGTGCTGCGTGCTCCTGTACAAGTTCCAGTGTGTGGAGGAGGCCACTGTGCCCTGCCGGCTTTTGTATCTGGAGACCAGCCTGCTTCTGAACCAGGTCCCTGTGTGCGAGGTCACTGTGTATTTCTACAACGCTTCAGTAGGTCTCTGTGACGGTCTTGGGTATTAGTGTACCCCTCTGCCAGGCTCATGTTGCAGAATGCTAGGATGCATCTTTGCAGGCTCATGGGCGAATCATGTGCCACCGTGCCATGGGCCTGTGAGTGGATGCCAGTGGGGGTTCTGTGCGGTGGTGGCTGGTGAACTTTTTAAGTGCTGGGTGTAAATATGTTTCCGAAACTTCTGCGAATGTGCTCAGTGAGCAAACCCAAGCACACCAATGGGTGCTTGGGAGGCTCTCCCCCAAAGGATTTAAAAAAAAAAAAATAGTTTTTTCAAAAGCGGTTCAAAATGCAGTATTTTACAACTCAATTTAGGGCACCAATTGTCAAAAGAGATGGATTTACAGGCAGTTTGCAGTGGATTAAATTATATAACTTTAGTGTGCCGCAGAATAAAAATATGTGTATGCCCATTAGAAAATTATCGAACCCATAGAAACATTGCATACACAGGAGACACACATATATTTGTGCCACGACACTCAAACAGTGCTTGATACAATCTGTCACGGCCATACGAGGAAAAACATTCACAAATCAGCAGACAATGGGCCTCATTAGGAGTAGTGCGGTAAAAGCGGGGTCATTACCGGCAGGGAGGTACAAGCGTGTCCGTGCTCGTATGACGCCGCTAATAGCACGTGATTATGAGTGCGTGAGCATGCACGAACCCCCATGCCGGTAAAGGCCTTACCGGCATGCCGCTACCCTCCAACCCCACGATAGCGCCATCACGGGACCCGCCGATACCGCCTCTGCCTAGGAGGAACCCCTTAATACCGACCCGATAATAACAACATGCTAATACCGGGCTCGTAATACCGGTCCCAAAAGTAACGTCATTGCGTCTGAAAGGGAAATGAGCCGGTGGCCATCTTTAAAAACACAATCCATTGCAATCCTCCCAAACCACCAGTTGTTTCCAGGAGAGACCAGTGGCAATCCTTACACCATGTCGAAGGCAACCCGGAAAAGTACCCCCCGCCTGCGCAAAAAGCGCTTTTCTGATGCAGAACTGAACATGCTGGCAGACACCCTTGCCACACATGCTGATGTGATAAATGAGCAGAACCTGAAGCGTGAGGTGCAGCAGTGCAAGAAGGAGATCTGGCAGGAGGTAGCCCGCAAGGTCTCTGCTGTTGGAACAACCCCACGGACAGTGAAGTATTGCAAGAAGAGGTGGGATGACCTCCGCCTCAGGGTTCGTAATATCCTGTCAGGCAACAGGAGGGAGACCATGGCTACAGGCGGGGGTCCCCACTCTCCTGCCAAACTGACCACCTGGGAGGAGAAGGCAAGCACGTTCATCAATATGGAGTCCATCGAGGGATTTGGGGAGATGGAGACGGGTGCGGCAACATCTGCAGATGGAGGTGAGTGACCCTGCAGATCCCTCTAGGGAAAACCATGACGTCGCACAAGTGATGTGGAAGAGAGTCTAGGCAAGGCAATGCATGTCCCAACACACACATCAACATATTCTTGTCCAGATGGAGGCCCAAACCCTGCCACACTGAAATGCATGCTGAGTGCCAATCCCATTACCAACACACATGGACCGTGCCCATGTAATACATCACACAAACCCCAATGCAACGGCATGCCACCTGCCATGCAGCAAATGCCAAAATGCCCCCTTCATACTACCCTGTGTGACACACCTGTAAGATATGAATGAATGGTAAATGAAATACTCCACAGCACCCTATAATGCATCTAGCATGTAACACCATCACTGATGCCCTGCATCTCTTCCCTCCCCCCCCAGGCACCGATGGAGAAGATGGCCACCAGGATCCCACCACAAGGGTATCCACGTCCCGGCCAATGACAACGGCCAGCGACAACACCACCTCTGGGGCAGCCTCGCAGTCCACTCCAACACCCAGTGCGCCTGACACCATGGACACTGAGATGCCTACACCCACACCAGTGGAAGGCGAGGCCATAGAACCACTCACCAACACCGATGAAGCAGTGGAGGAGCATGTGGACCAGGAAGGACTGACGCATGTGGCATGTCCACACTCCCCAAGCCCCGTGCCCACCCCCCCACCCCACATTCAGCCCTCACCCACCTGCAGCAGCGCGTATCCCTGCCTGAATGTTTCAGACCTGAGCAGCATCCACGAGGACAGCACTGCCATTGCAGCCCCCATCACACCACTGCTGCTCCCACCATCAGCCTTGAGGCACAGCTGGCGAGGATGGAGACCAGACAAGAGTCTATGTTGGACCTGCTCCGGCAATATATTGTGGATGGGGAGGACACCAGGCGTGGGATAGCCCAGGCCATAGCAGGGACCACAGCCGCCATAGCCGCCAACACAGCCACCAAAACTGCCAACACAGCCGCCGTCAACACCTCGGCATTGTTGATGAGAGACTGTCTGGGGGCCATCACGCAGGTCCTCACATCCATCCTGCTGCACATGCAGCAGCCACAACCTGCACCAGGCGTGCAAATGACCACAGCTTCCTCCCCATCCACCACACTCGCTTCCTCTGCCCCTACTTCCTCTGGACCCTCCAGCCCTGTGCGTCAAACACGGCGGAGTGCGAGGCACACTGAAATGCTGCCCCCGGACAGCAAGCGGTCCCGCAAATAGTGTGGGAGAACTATGGGAGTGGGTAAAATGGTGTTGGCTGTGATTGGGAGTATTGGGGAAGTACATTGGGGTGTTTTGGGAGTTCACTGGGGGATTTTGGGAGTTAACTGGGGTTTTTTGGGAGTTCACTGGGGGGTTTAGGAAGTTCACTGGGGGTTTGGGCGTGGGGGGTTGCACTTTCTTCAGTTGATATAAATACACCCGTTGTGTTAAAAAAATTCAATGGCTGGTCATTCATCTTTTCGTGTGTATCAATTTAATGTATGACGGTGTACAGTGGCCAACTCCCCACATTCCCTGTGTGCATGTCCACATGCACATAGTGTACAATGTGTCACTGACACATATCTATCAAGGTCCCTGTGTGTCAGAAGTATTCGTGAATCAGTGATTGACGTACTGCACGGCCATCCTGTGCATCACCTACTGGCAGGGGTGCTGCTTCTCCTCCATCTTCATTCTCATCATCCTCACCCGGTGCATGTATGTCAATGTCAGGTGGCAGTGGTGCATTTCTTCGGACGCACATGTTGTGCAGCATGACACAGGCCATGGTGATCTTTGCCACCTTCTCAGGGCCATAAAGGAGTGCTCCACCAGACCTGCTTAGGGAGTGGAACCACGCCTTCAACAGGCCAAAGGTCTGCTCAATCACAACACGGGTACGGGTATGTACCCGATTGTACTCCTCTTCATTGCTGTTTCGCAGGTCTCGCAGAGGGGTAAGTAGCCACGGCTTCAAGGGATATCCTCCATCACCTGCAAGAGAATACAAATAGGCCTATGTGAGTCACTCTGAGCTGCCACCTTCAGGATACACAGTCATGGGCACAGCTATTTGCTGTGGACCTGCACATGTCCCTGTACGTATGCACCAATATTGTTTGGATGCATTCGATATGCAATATGGTGAGGTAGTCTGGATGGCATTGAATAGATGATGCAGGGTGAAATAATGCATGCGGAGGCGGATGTACTGTAGTTGTACGACAATGTTTCACCTCCCGTTTTTGCTGTGTATACTGCACTGTGCATGGTCACACTAGCCACATTGGCACAGTTGCGATCCTGTTTAGTCATGCATTGCTTGACATACCCATGGTGGCCAGGTTGTGCGTCTTACATGTGGTCATTGATATACGTTAATGGTCAGATGTGTGCCAATGATGTGTCATGTTGGGGTTAGGGGGTTCAGGTCAGGAGTCATTAGCTCTGCGTGCATTCTCCACTCACTGACCATTCCCACCCAGGTGGAGTATGCATCCCCCCATTCCCGCCCAGGTGGAGTATGCATCACCCCCCCCCAATTCCCACCCAGGTGGAGTATGCATTCTCCCCATTCCCACCCAGGTGGAGTATGCATCACCCCCCCATTCCCACCCAGGTGGAGTATGCATCCCCCCCACCCATTCCCACCCAGGTGGAGCATGCACCCCCTCATTCCCACCCAGGTGGGGTATGCATCCCAACACATCCCTACCCCGATGCACTGCCATGGGCCAGTCAGGCAACTCACCAAGCAGCCACACACGTGGTCCAGCATGCCGCTCCATGTGACTGGGTAGCGTGGAGTTACGCAGCACCATGGCATCATGTGTTGATCCGGGAAATCGGGCGCAGCAATGTGTGATGATCTTGCTGGAGTCACATACCATCTGCACATTGATGGAGTGGTATAGCTTGCAATTGCGGTACACCGCCTCTATGTAATGGGGGACTTCCAATTCTACATGGGTGCAGTCCAGGGCACCAACACAATTGGGCATGCCCGCCAGTGCATGGAAGCCTACTTTGGTGTCAGCTATCTCCTGGGCAGTCCGTGGTAGGGATATGTGGGTGCTGGTGTGCTTCAGGAGGGCATCCAGCACTTGGGTCAGCATGCGTGAAAATAGTGGTTGTGAAATGCCATGCAGCTGGCCCACTGTGTGCTGGTAGGTGTCTGTGGCCAGGAAGTGGAGCACAGACACCACCTTTAGTAGCGGGGGGATGGCTGTGCGTATTTCTATGAGGCTGGCAATGTCGTTGCCTATCATGTCCACTATGGTGGTGATGGTGTCCCGGTACAACCGGTACAGGGTGTGGATCTGGTCAGGGGTTAGATTGAATGGGCTGGATCTGATGCGAGGGATTGGTGGCTGCCTACGAGGTACTACTGGCTGCACTGGTGGTAATTGCTGGGCCTGTCTCATCTTCCTCCTCCTGCGTCTCCTCTGTGCTGCCTGTTGTTGCTGCTGTAGTTGTTGTAGTTGCTGTTGTTGCTGTAGTTGTAGCAGTGCAGGCATGTCCTCCAGCGCCATGATTGCAACAGCTAGTGGTATCATTTTGGTGTAGGAAGGGGTGTGGTGTGTGGGTGTACTCCTTTTATGCTGGCCAGACTCCATTGAGTCCACCTGTGGTGATTGTGTGCATCTGTGGCATTTGGCTTGATTGCTGTTTATGGGTGGTCCGCGATGCCTATATGGCCGCCATCGTGCAGGCCCTGATTACCGCCTTCGGGATGCTGGAATTTGCATGCCCGCATGGGTTGTGATGTCCTCCTATCACTGGCATGCCAGTATTTACTCCCCGAAGGGGCACGTGTACGCGAACATGCTGGTATGAGGGGGCACGGTACAGGCTTTGCCGGTATTGGCAGGTTGTCGGGTCGTAATGCCCCAGACCCGTTAACGATGCCGCTATTACCATTCCGCCTTCCTTTTTTCATTACCTCCATTCTCGTAATGAGGCCCATTATATCAGTTTCAATTAACATACTATGCCTGTGTTGCCCCAGTAAATCCCATTATCACACCATCATGATATTGTATTCTACAGGGGCACAGCCATGTTGCAACTTCACTAGGGCATTGTTAAACACATTCTCATGTTGGTTTCTACATTCCCGTAGAGAATTATGATGCCATTCTCAACAATTCCACGTCATGGTGGCCCCAGTATAACAGATGTTGATGTGGTTTCTAAACTGCCCCAGAAAATTGTAATTCCACTCTTAACAATGCCATGTCCGTGTTGTCGCTGTGAAACATCCTCATGCTGGTTTTTACAATTTGCCAGAAAATGGTAATGCCCGTCTTATTTGTGCAGCCCCATTTTCAATGTTTCTAGGTGCCAACTGTGCAATTTCCCAGAAGACAGGTTTAATATCTGCTTTAGTTCCCAAACATCCACCAGACTTTGCTTACTTCTAAGTCTCTATCCAGTGTGCCTTTCCCATTTTAAGTGTGTCACGAGTTCTCCTTAAGCTCTCCCGTGCCTCAACCTCTATACTTAGGGTGGACAGGGACCCATGTGATATTTCTTTGTGGTGTGCCACACCCATGCATGTATTCATGCTCAAATTAACCTGTTTTCCCTAGGGAATAAACCCACACATTAAGTAGTGGGAGTCCAAACCAGAACTATTATCCAACTCCATTATTCCCCTTACGTCTTTCTAAAGATCTGTATTCAACAACACTTCATGACACTTGTCCAACTCCAGGCCTGGAGGGCCTTATCCATGCTGGGTTTTCTGGATATCCCTCTTTAATATTCATGAACTACATATGCATACAATGATTCTAAATGTATGCAACTATTTCCTCATGAATATTAATGAGGGATATCCTGAAAACCCACAAGGACCCTGGCCCTCGAGCCCTGGAGTTGGACAACTCTGCATGGGCCTAGTCTTTAGTCATTTTTCACATTACATGTATTAATGATCTTCGGGTTGCAGAGGTTCTGGCTAACCAGCTGGCTCACAATCCTAACAAATCAGACTCATACATGGGATCCTTTTTTGGGGGGTTTATTCTACCCAGGATACTCACAGGAGTGACCAAGGTTCCATCTGTCAGACTACTTCTGATCTCTGTCTGAGGTATCCCAAATTACTATGGACAAAAGTACTGGCCGTGGTGCAAACCTCAAGCAGAGGAATAATGCTAAACTGGCATATGTTTAAGGGCGGACCCAGCCAATTGTGCATAGTTGTTTTAAAATATGGGCTGACTGCCCTTCATAATAGTTTAGGAAGTAGGTTCACTGCCACATATGGGTCTAGATTCAAGATTTAACGGAGTTGGAACTAAGGAATACATATGACACATCTGCCTCCTGATTTGTTCAGGGAAATAAACACAGAGGGCAGCACTTATTGATTTTCTCAGTCCCTGTGCCACTATGGCTCCTCGGTTCCTTCAGTGCTTCAAAGGGCCCTACACTCCATCTCTCTTTCACGGTTTGCTTTCCATGGACACTCAGGCCATGCTTCACTATTTTGGATGCAGTTTATGTATTTACTAGCTTAAGTACCCGGCTTCGCCCGGGATGTCCATTCTCAGATTTATTTTCATATTCCACTGAAAAAGATGAACAAATATTGTTATTTGTCTGTGACGAATCAACTTCCGGGGCACCAGTGGTCCAGGGATGAATATTGGTTTCTAAACCATCAATCAACCCGACACCTCTAGTACACCTTTAACGGTTTATTGAGAAACCATTCTCAACACAGGTGGTTCCTTCCCTCCCCACTCATGTGGTTATGCAACAAACTGTTTAACAGATTCTTTTTTAGCCCTATTTCAGACACATATCATGCCCCTTGAGTCCCTCTCCCTGAGCTAACAATGAGCCAAGAACCAGGCCGGTGTACAGGAAATATCTTGGTATTTATTTAAATCAAAAATTAATAGAAATTTGCACAAAAATGTCAACACCACTTTATCTGTGGCACAACACAATCAACTTCTCTCAGCATAAATAAATCAGAAAAGTGAGTTAAAAAGAACACAATCACAATTCTACACTTTCTGCAAATTTCACTTCACAAAATAATTACACTGATCAATAACAAAGACACTAATGTAATGTTGTGCGATTTTGATTTTCCTGCATGCTGAAAAGGGTAGCAGTAGGATTTCAAGATTGGTAAAAACACATATGACAATTATTATTTCGCCCACACTTTTGGTTTAAAAATAAAAACAGGGTGATTTATCGCTTTGTTTTTCAGACCCCCCCTTGCTTTGGTCTATGTTGGGAAGTCAGACAGAAAAATTGCAATGATTTGGGGAATTTTGGATTTCATACCCCCTCACTGAAAGGCCTGTTTTGGCGAAGCTGGACAAAAAGGTTGGACTGATTTAAGAACACAGAGATCCCTCTTCCTTAAAGATGTCGGGGTCCGCTGGACAACCCAATTAATGTATAGGCTATAGTTTTCAGTACACACTGGGGAGTGAGCTTTGTTAATTTCGAATTTTGACAAAATTCACCCTGTGGTGTTTTGCCAAATGGGGAATTAAATACATTAATATTTTTGGTTAAATAGGCTAAGGATCTACACAGTTATGTCCCCCACCACCCACCCCTACCCCACTACTAAGGGAACAGATTCAAGGCAAGCAGACTCTCCCACCTTTTGGTTTCCCAGGGCTCAGTTCTACTTGTATAGCAAGCCTCTGTTTAAGGTTCAGGAAAGCCAGCTGCATCTCAGGACACTCTGGAAAGATAGGGCAGGGGTCTGGTCACTCCACTCTCAAAGATGGCCTCCCACTCTCCAACATAGAACCCAGTCAGCTTTGAAGCCTTCCTAGAAATAGACAGCTCTACCCAGATGCACTGTCAGCAATCTCCTTTGGTGTCTCCTTACAGCTGTCAGATGGTACGTTTCAGCAGCCCTCTCTGTCTCCTGTCTGTCTGTCCTGTCTTTGTGTGTCCTTTTTTGTGTCCCCTTTTTGGGTGTGTCCTGTCCTAGTGCAGTCCCTCTTATATAGCAGTAATGAAACCACCAATTTTACAATCTTGGGGACGTACCCTACAACAATCCCTGCCATTAGGATTGGACAGTTACCCTTCTCTCTCCCCCAACCCAGCCTCTAAGTCAGGATTGGTTTAGGGGTCTGGAGCAACATATGGCAATTGCCATTTGTAATCGGCCCTTTGTTCTCCTTTTAACCTTTTGGCAAAAACGAGTTATGTATCACAATTTCATAATTTTACTAGCAATCGCCATACTAAATTTTTTTTCTGTTTCAGCTAATCATGGGAAATTAGATAAGCCGACCACCAAGTCTGTATCATGTAGTGCGGCTATGTGGCACATTTCTGCAGTTTCCATAAAAGAATAACAGTTATGAATATGTAAATTATTAAACATATCCCTAATTTCATTTTCCACCCCCTCACCAACTCTCATGTTTGGAACATGTTCAGATCAGCCAGAAACCTAGGTTAGCTGGCCGTTACAGTTCCCGCAGTCACAGGTAGATACATTTTATATCCCCAAAATCACATAAAAAATGGTACATAGATGAAATCCATCTGCCTTGTGATGGCTGACAAAAAAGGCAGAAATGATAATAGTCCTTTTAAATTAATTGTGAATCTTCATGTGGGACAAATGGTCCTGCTCCTGCTTCCGTCCATTTGTTTTCACTGGGTTAGCCTGTGCCCACAGTTTTTTTTTAATCAATCTCTTTTGTGTTGGAAGCTTGCTCTTTGAAGTGGGTGCCCCCATTCTCACACATATTTCTCATGCTCCAGCCAAGGGTAACCTTTGCTTTCAGAGCCAGCAGGTCTGGAGAACACTGAATTTCTATGCCTGTAGCAGGACATTTTTATTGCGGTTGGTCTTTAGATGGAAGATGTGACATCCAGGCTGGGAGTGGGAGTTTTCCATGTGAATTTTTGCCCACAGCCAGCAAAAGGGTCTGCCTTCGGCTGACATTTTTTTCATGACTACAAAGTGGCTCTTCAAATGTCACTGTGGTTTTGTGGGTGAAACATAATGGCCCTGATTCATGGATTATTTGCGCTGAAAAAAACAGGATTCATGCGCTATTCTGACCGCAAATCCCTGTTTAACAAATGGGGATTTGTAGGCAGAATGGCGCACAAATCCCGTTTTCTTCGGCGCAAATAATCCATGAATCAGGGTGAATATACATTGCTATTTGACAACCCACAAATCATGTTTTGTTTTCCTGACATATTTCTGTAAACTGTGATATTTTGTTCACTTTTACTTTTTTTTAAAACCGTTTTTATTTGCACGCACATGTGCAGGCCGTTTTAGTTTTCAATGTTTAAAAGTCCTGTTTCCCATGTGACAGAGACTTCTGTTTCCTCCTTCTTTTGTAAATTAAAATGTTGCTTATCCATTGGTAATGACAGGTAGGCCCCTTTCCACATGGCTCTTTAAGTTTACTTGAAAAACCAAATCAAAGGCCAGGCCGTTTTTGTTTCAGTGTTTAAAATCTTGCTATTCTTGTGAAAGGGACTTCTGTTTGGGACCTTTAAATGCACCCCATACACCAGAAGGGATCCAAACAGATTGGAATAAGAGTGACTTATACAACCTCCTTGTCCAATTTTGGTAACGTGGATGGAACGGCAGGCTTATCTCCGCAAAGGTTGTGGATCGTTGGTTAGTTGCAACACAGCAAAAATACAATTACTACCCAATGATACAAGGGACGGTCCAGTCAAGGTTGTATACAAATATCTACTTCATGATTACTACAACAGACAGTTCTAGCACACCACAAAATACAACCCACCATGCAAGGAACACAGAGGACAGACAGTTTCATGAAGGAAAGGGATGCAATCTGGATACTGACAGGAGGGTAGTTGGTAAAGTAATCAGTCTTACTGTTCAAGGTTATTGGTTTCAGCACCAAGGGGGCAAAGGGACGTAACTGTCTCTAGGGACCTTTGGAGAAGGGCCAGGGGGGGGCAGAAACACAATGTACCTGGTGCTGAAGAAGTTCTTTGGGCTTGACAGCGTCACAGTGTTTTCAGGGTGCTTTGCAGCCATTGAGACAGAGTTAGTGGTGGGACACAGCTGCGGGTACCAGGCGGCAGGTAGTTCGGCAAGCAGGGCTGAATGGAGGTCTGCAGGCTGTCTGGCACGGCGGCTCGGGGCCAAGAATTGTTGTGTCTGTACTGGTTGGCGGATCTGGAATGCTGGTCGAGGCATTTTGGATGGCTCCAGTGACTGAGGCGTGGCAACAGTCAGCGGTGCAGCCGGATGCGGTCTGAGGGCTCCACTGTCTCACAAATGTCCGTAAAAGATGGGTGCTGGATGATGCTTGTGTGGCACTCCTCCTAGCTTCTTCACAGGGCTCGTGTCCTTTCAAGGCGGATGGCCCAAAGCTCAGAAGAGTGATTGCAGGTAACGGCCTTGTCCTTTGTCCAGAGACTCTGCGGCACTTCCGACCTAGGAAGCTTGCTGGCAGAACCTAGCAGGGCACGCTGTGTGCTGGCTGTGTACCGGTTCTGGAGCTGCTGGACGGGTCCTTTGAGCCCGGTATCTGCCTCTGTTCCCTGGGAGATGTTTAGGGGAGGAATCTTGCTTCCCTCTTGGAACTCCTGGCCTTCTTTCACTGGTGGAAGATGTAAGGTAGACTGTACCTTCAGCATCAGGTCCAAATGAATCCTTCTTACTCCTTTCAAAGTCTTCAGATGATCTGTCGATTGAGGCGATCAGCCCTCTCAGAGCCAAATCGGCCCCAGTGATTGGTGCAGACTAAGCCTACCTTAATGAACCAATCCTAGGTCCCCACCAACAATCTTCTGTTATGGATGAATTCAGGACCAGAGTGCTCTGCAACAGGACAGACAACGGGGTGACTACATATACCTAAAACCCACCCATCTCCCTGTCTGTTGTATATCAAAGTGTCTCTCTGGTTAACTGAGCCCTCTATGACTCTTGATTAAAAGTGCAGGTTTCCCTTGGAAGTATGTGCCGGAAGCAGACTTCCTGTCTCCCCCAAACCCTATATTTCTCCCCTCTGAAAGTGTTCAGCTCTGCAGGGGTTTGCCTATGGCAAATAGTGGACCCAGACATGCATTTCACCGCCTTTCATACAAAGGGGCGGGAACTAGCTTCAAGTTGACACATTGAAGACCAAAGGGGTGCTAGCCCCACCCTTCCTCTTGTCTATTCCGGCAACCAAGCCCCTTCAGGCTTGCTTCAATTATCTCTCATTAGTATGCGCTGCCACCATCTGGAGGACCAAAGGAAAGCAGATCCATGGAGCCTTTGATATTTAAATTAGGTTGTCCATGCTGGAAGAAGATGTGCCTTCCCCCTCCCTGAGATGCTTTGATGTACACAGGGTGTCACATTCCATCTGAATATGACAGGGGAAGACGGCGCCTGTAGGCTGTGTTTCCCGGACTACATGTGACTATGCGTTTTGTGCGGAAAGCAGAGGGACTGTGTGTGGAATGGCTTCACCCAGTTATCAGAGGTTGATCTCCCATCATTCATTCTCATTATTAAAAAATCAAAAAAAGCCCAGGTGAGCACACTCTCTCTGTGCGGATGGTGGAATTCCTCACATTGCCACAAAGGAAAAACGCGATCCATGTTAATTTCACTAATTAATTGAACACCAAATATTCATTTATCTCCGATTTCAATTCTCACATGCATATCATATGTGAATGCTTACTCTGATTATTTTCAGTCTTGTTAGCAGTGGTGGCCATTTTCGCTGCTAAACGCACACACTGCAAATAATCAGAGTGAGCATTCAAATGTGAGAATTTAAATACAAATTTGGCGTTCAATTAATTAGTGAAATTAACATGTATCGAATTTATTGCAAAACAAATCAATGAAAAGAAAGACATACTAACTCTCTTCTAAAAAATTTGAAAATAAAAAAAACACAAGACCAGTTTAGCACAGACAGTGCGATGATGAGCACTTTCTACAAATTACCGGTAGATGACGCATGGAACACCACAAAACGTAATGCTGACAAACCAAAACATTAATTATCTCTGGAATGGGATGACCTATCGAGCTAGAAATAGTTACATTAATTCAGCAATGAAATAAATAATATTCCATGCAATGACGCCAGACCACAGTGTTCATGAGGAGTTACGTCCCCAAGATCAACATCATGTACAAACCCACAAACAAACATGACTTTATTTTATATATATAGATTTATAGAGCATTTGTATGGCGCCTATACATCAAAAAGTGTTTCCAGGTGCCACAAGACAGGGACAGAGGAGAAAATAACAGTAACGGTCCTACTAGGCCATGTGACATTCGGATCGTGCAAGTACAATACCAGGAAGTGGAGTGAGAGGGGAAGAGGAGAAGTGCAGGGGGCAGGGGGTAAGGGGCTGGGCAAGTGCTTAGGGAGGCCCAGGAGGGCAAGTGCTCAGGGAACAAGGGGTGGGGGTAAAAAGTGCAAGGGAGTGGGTTGGATCAGACTCAGTAGGCTAGTCGGGGGAGGGTGCCTGAGGCAAGTGCTGGTAAAGGGTAAGAGGGAGACTTGGCGAAGGAGAGCCTGGCCCCAGTAAGGCTCTTGAGGGATCCAGGCAACCAGACATAGAGGCAGGTGGAGCTAGCAGGGGAGGTGGAGGGGGAAGGAGGAGAAAAGGAAGGTCTTGAGAAGCTTACAGAATTTAAGGAGATCCAACACAAGACGGAGAGGGACAGAGAGGCTGTTTCAGAAGGTGGCTCCTGCGGAAGAGACAGATGTACCCACCACTCTCTGCTTGGAGAAACGTCTGACCTGTAGAGAGTTAGAGCCAGAAGACCGAAGAACTCTAGCAGGGAGGTATTTAGGGAGAGATAATCGGATGTAGTGAGGTCCCAGGCCACAGAACGCCTATGTGGATGATGCATAGGGTCTTGAGTTTGATCCTTGCAACCACAGAGAGCCAGTGGAGAGATTCTAGGGCTGGAGAGATGCGGTCCCTGCACCTGAGGACAAGGATAAGTCTCACAGTCCTATTCTGGATTAGTTGAAGAGGGCAGAAGTAGGAAAGAGGCAGATTAAGGCGGACACTGTTACACTAGTCCAGCCCGGAGACAACCAGAGCTCTGGAGACATTGAGTTTCTGGGGGTAGGTGAGGAAAGGGAGAATACCTCTGAGGAGGTGAAGTTGAAAGTGAGATTTCTTGACAAGGTCAGCAATGGGAGGTGAGAAAGAGAGGAAGGAGACAAAGATAATAGACAGGTTTTTTGCCTCACACAAGGGTGAGGGTACCCAAGGAGGGCAGCCAGAGAGTAAGAGGGAAGTAAGGAGCAGGAGTCCCAATGAGAAGGGTGTCGGTCTTACTGGCATCAAGGCAGAGACCGTTAGAAGCACACCATGCCTGAGTAGCAGTCAGACAATCGGGAATGAGAGAGGAAGGAGAGGAGGCAAAGAAGGGAATATTTTAATATATATATTCAGCTTTTATATAGGGAAGCTTAAAGAAGAGCTGGGTGTCGTCAGCATAACATTGAAAATGAGGAGAGAAAGAGATCAGGTGGGTTGAGAGGAGCCAGGTAAATGTTGAAGAGCCACGGAGAGAGGATAGAGCTCTGAGGGACGCTGCAGGTGGAGAGTGAAATATAGCAGAGTCACAGGCTCAATTGCACTTGGGACGGCCTGCTTGAAAGGAAGGAGGTCAACCAATCCAGTGCCCGGTCCCTAATGCCTAGGGTATCACAGAGCTGATTTATGAGGATGGAATGATTGACAGTTTCAAAGGCGGAGGACAGATGGAGGAGGATGAGAACGGAAGGAGAGTTGGAATCAAGGTTTGAGAGCAAGTCATCATGGGTGTTCAGGAGAGCAGTTTCCATGCCTCTGGTTGCTCTGAAGCTAGACTGGTGGTCGCAGAGACAGCCAACAGATTCAGTGTGGTGGATTAGTTGAGAGATGACCA
Source organism: Ambystoma mexicanum (assembly GCF_040938575.1). Classification (NCBI taxonomy): domain Eukaryota; kingdom Metazoa; phylum Chordata; class Amphibia; order Caudata; family Ambystomatidae; genus Ambystoma; species Ambystoma mexicanum. The sequence goes on from NC_090932.1 coordinate 1,269,284,488, forward strand.
ACTTCTCCAAGAGTTTTCCCAAGAAGAGGGTAGTGGAGATAGGGTGGTAATTAGACAGGCAGGAAGGGTCCGCACACTGCTTTTTTAGGAGTGGGTGCACAAGGGAGTGCTTGAGGGGTGATGGGAAGGAGCCAGTGGCAAAAGAATGGTTACAGAACTCCGCCAAGGAGGGAGCAAGAGAGGCAATGTTGTCCTTGATAATTCAAAAGGAGCAGGGAAGCACCTGTTTGGATGAGACTTTCATAGAGCAGACTGTCATGGTGACCTTATCCAGCGCTATGGGAGAGAAGGAGGAGAGTAGAGGGGAAGGAGAGATAGAGGACGAGGGAGCCCTTGGTGCAGGGGGAGCAATGAGGGGGTAGAAAAGAGAGAGGACAGGATGTCCTGAGTTTTGGTAGTGAAATGGGTGGCCAAGGCCGTGCAGAGGGCCTGGGAAGGAAGAGGAGAAATAGAGACAGAAGTAGGATTGGCAAGTTCCTTGCAGAGTTTGAAAAGTTTGTCTGTGTCATTTTGGCCCCAGAGATGCATGCTTGAATATGGGCCTGTTTCTTGGAGCAGATGGAGAGTCTTTATTGCCTTTTGGCATATGCAACAGGCCCGTTTGTCATAGGATGTGCTAGAAGCCAACCATTTTTTTTAGAGACTTTGCTCTTGCGTTTAAGCGAGGCTAGGTCGGAGTCATACCAACTATTGTATTTGGAGGCAGGCTTCATGTGGATCCTCATGGCAGGGGCAAGGATATCAAGAGTGTTGGAGATGGAGAGGTGAAGGTTAGCAAGGGAAGACTCAGTGGGGGGGGTCAGTAGCAGGAGTTGGGGGAAGAATGAAGGAGGTGTCAAAAGCAACTACTGACACTCGCTTTATCAGTCAAATGATGAAGAAGGAGGCTGGCAGTGAAGGCAGAGGCTTAGCCGGAGAGCCAAGGAACTTCAGATGGGAGGAGAGCATGGTCAGACGAGGAGAGGGGGTAGTGAGAGGTTAGAGAGGGAGATATCAGCTGTGATAAGCGTATCCAGGGTGTGCCCGGCTGAATGGGTTGCACCACAGGGATGAATAGTGAGTGAAAGAGAATTGCAACGGTTGCAGAAGGATAAAGTGGCAGCATCAGACGAGTCTAGGTTAATATTAAAGTCTCCAAGGAGGACAGCTTAGAGGTAGAGGTCAGAAGAGAATTGCGAGGCCGGCCCACTCTGAGAGGAAGAGGGAGATCGGCCCAGGGGTCCTGTAGACGGTATTGAGATTGAGTGAGAGGGAAGGGGAGATGCAAAGCTTCCAAACAAATCACTCAAAGGAGGAATAGGATTGAGTGGGTATGACGGAAGCAGGGACCCATTTAGGGAAGACAAGGGCCACTCCGCCTCCAGACCAGTTAGACCTGGGCTTGGAGAGGATCTTGTAGCCCTCAGGAAGGAGAGTGTCAAAAGCAGTGACAGAGCTGCCATTGAACCACGTCTTAGTAAGAGCGAGGATGTCAAGGTCAACATCTTCTAGGAGGTGACAGATGTCAGAGGAGTGTTTGACAGCAGAGCGATAATTTAGAGTAGCTAGGTGAAGCAGGTTACCATCTTTAAAGGTCTTCTGAGGCGGGATACAGGGACTAGGTACAACCATCATTGGCTGCGAAGAGTCCAGGAGGGTGGCAGAAAGAGGAGTGGTTTGGGGCACCCGGCTCTGCTCTAGCAGAAAGTGTGCCCAGGTATTTCAGAAGCAAGAGTCCCGAAGCTACTCTTTATTGACTCATCTTTTGCCAAGTCACTCACTGAAGAACAACGCTCTAGCTCTTATCCCTTATGCAACCGCAGGTTTCAACCCCCAGCGGTTAAGTCACCAACCTCCCGCCCCTTGAATATGTCTGGGTGTTGTGGGGGAACATGTATCTAATATAGGATGGCAAACAGGAAACCCAGGGGTCACAGATAGATTTCCTGCACTGCACTTTAAAAACAGCCCATGTTTCTGCTGGTATGTCGTTCGGGACACTGAAAGTCAGTTTTTGAATGCCACACTTCACAATACACACTAGTAACCCCTACACTCTTGCTCCAGGTAAGCACATTGCCATGCTAATGTCAACTTTAGCCCCATAACTGCCCTCTGATATATCAATTTGGGCACAGGACCATTGGTACCCTATCTACACATTGCCCCCTGAATTGCCCTCTGCCATGCCACATTGCCTCAAGGTTTGCCCCATGCCACCCTTATTGCAACCAAACCTGCACGTGCTGGTTTACTGTGCCCCCAGTGTTTCCTCACATTGGCATATTGGCGTTTCCAGCAGAAGCACTGTAAAACTCATATTGTCCCTAGAACTGCCCTAAGCTATTACACGTTGCTCAAAGAGCTGAACTATGCAAATTATTGCCATCAGAACTTGCCTAAGGCCACTTTCACATTGCCCCAAGTAATGTCTCATGCCACTGACTGCCCAAGACTTGCCACATGCCTCTTACAAATTACCATCACACCTGCGCCATGCCACTGATTCTTTCTAGAAGTAGCTGACTTGATCCTCAACCTTGACCTCGACTTCTTAGCAATCACTGAAACCTGGCTCCACCCAGCTTCAGGTCCTCTTCTCTCCCTCGCTATCCCTCCTGACTACAACATTATCAGACATGACCGTAATTCCATCCAATCTAAAGGAGGTGGCATCGCCATCATCCACAAAAACGCTTTGAACTTCCACCTCTCAGCCACACATCACTCCTCCACTCTGGAAGCACTGACTGCTAAACTAGCTCTCACACCCAACCATTCTATCACCTTTCATCTACTCTACCGGCCACCCGGCCCACTATCTACCTTCGCGGAGGACCTCTCCAACATCTTCACACACAGCACCAAAGTTACCTCCCAGGTTATGATACTGGGGGATTTCAATTTAGGCCTCAACGACCCCAAGGACACCGCTGCTTCGTCTATTGACAACATCCTCACTAATGCTGGATTCACTCAGTTCCTAAACCAACCTACCCACAACAAGGGCAGAACCCTAGACTGGCTAGCCGCCCTCAACTGTCCCATCAACATCACCTCCAACCAACAGTGCGCCTGGACAGACCACAACTTAATTACATTCAATATTGAGTCCAAACCTATCAGCCTCCCTCACAACATTGCCCCGGCTATGGCCACCCGTAACAAACGCAACATTACCTGCGATAGACTCCTACCCCTCCTCCTTCCAGCTCTTAATGTTCTGGATCCATCATGCTCTGACCCTACGGCCCTGGTCGACACCTTCAACCGGGCCATGCTTACAGCCTTAGACACCATTGCACCCTCGAAACTGAGAAAATCCAAACCTCGAGCCCACCTAAACTCCTGGTTTACTCCCCATCTCAGAGCACTACGCAAAGAAAAACGAATTGCAGAATCCCACTGGAGAAGCAATCACTCTCTAGCTAACAAATCACGCGTACTCCTGGCCACCCTTAACTACAAGGAAGCTATATTCCAGGCAAAAAAAGACACATATAACAAACGCATCGAGCAAGCCAAATCTAACACCAAAGAATTGTTTAAAATTCTAAAAGAACTTGAAACTCCTGTTACCCCACCTGACACATGTACCAAAGATAGCACCTGGTGCTCCAAAATCCAAGAAGCTCTCCTAGGTAAGATTGCCACTCTCCAAATTAAAATTAACAACAAACAATCTAGCCTTCAATCCAACCCTCTACAGATCCCTATACCTACCACAAACCCCTCTATCACAGACTCTCTGACTCCTTTTAGCTTCTCTCCACTCTCCATTCTCGAAGTGGAAAAGATTATCACTAGCCTTAAACCGTCCAATTGTCAGGGTGACCTCTGTCCTGCACCTATTATCAAGGAAGCTGCTCACGACCTAGCACCTTTCATCACTACGCTCATCAACTCCTCCTTTAGCTCTGGGATTGTACCGGACAATCTTAAGGATGCATGGGTCATCCCGCTTCTGAAAAAACCTACCCTCGATCCCAGTATACCCACAAACTACAGACCAATTACCACTGTACCTTTTTTACTAAAAATCCTCGACCGCGCGGCCTACCTACAAATTCAGGAATACCTTGAATCTAATAAACTTCTGGGACTCAGGCAATCAGGCTTCCGGCCTCGCCATGGCACTGAGACCGCCCTTATTGACTTAAAAACGCAGATCGAAGATCTCAAAGACAAAGGCAAACTGGCATTATTACTTCTCCTGGACCTCTCTGCTGCTTTTGATCTCGTCAATCACAAAATTCTCTGCCATCACCTCAAATCAGCCGCACACTTCTCAGAAAATGCCGCCACTTGGATCAGATCCTTCCTGGATAATAGATCTATGCGTGTATTCTCCCCACTTGCGGCCGCACCACCCGCTCCGGTCGCCTGTGGTGTGCCTCAAGGGTCTTGTATCTCGCCCACGTTATATAACGTGTTTACCAAACCCCTTTTCGATATTTTGGATCACTTGGGCGTCACGTATACCAATTACGCTGATGACACACAGATACTCATCCCCATCACAGGCGATTACACAACTGACTCCCTTGCCATCAACGCCATCTACCAGGTCATCCAAGCGTGGATGGCCCAGCACGGCCTCTGCCTAAATGATGAAAAGACAGAGCTCCTCATTCTTGGTTCACCACAAAAACTCACTAAACTTAACCCTGCCTTCAAGTCTTTCACCATCGATGGGAATACCATCCCGATTGCTAAGGACACGAAAACCCTTGGGATTTACATCGACTCAACCCTATCCTTGACTAGACAATCCAACGCAGTCTCATCTGCAGCAGCGCTTACTTGCAAGCTCATCACCGCCTGTCGCCCGTTCCTAACCACTGCCAACTGCGTAACCTTGGCCAGGACCCTTGTTCTATCCAAGGTTGACTACTGTAATGCCCTCTATCTAGGTACTAATCTCCGCAACTTAAATAAGCTACAAATTGTCCAAAACAATGCGATCAGAGCGGCCCTTAACATTCCTAGGCGCCAGCATATATCTGACACCAGGCGCAACCTGCACTGGCTCTCTATCCCACAGCGCATCTCCTTGAAGTCCTTGGCTCTCACACACAAATGCCTCCACAACCAAGCCCCTCGCTACCTGGCAAACAGATTCTCTTTCCACAATTCCACCAGAGCTCGCAGAGCGGCCCAAGCCAACTGCCTTGTCATCCCGCGCTTTAATCTCCTAAGATCTGGTGGAACCAGCTTCCCCATCCTGGCAGCCAAACTTTGGAACTCACTCCCCAATGACCTTAGAGCAGAACCTTCCTTCCTGAAATTCAAATACCTTACCAAAGCATGGCTATCCGCCCAAGACTGCTAACATCAGCTTACTGCCCTACTTGCACTTTGACCTACTCGGCATCCCTTATTAACTATCCTGTAAATCACTGCCTTATCGATATTCATTTGAATGTATATGTTGTAAATTTTGTAAATCTTCCTGTAATAATCTTGTAATACTCTGTCACATTGCCTTGTCATGCTTTCATCTTGTTGTAACTAAGTTAAGCGCCCGGATGCCCCTGGGCCTGGTGCGCTATAGAAATAAATAAAATACTAAAAATACTAAATTTGTTTGCTCGAGACTTGCCCAATGCATTCTTCACATTTCACCATAAGCAGCATTTATTACCCAATGCCACCAAACTTGCCTCCATGTAATTTTGATTTTACCCCAAGAGTTGCCCTGTACAACCCTTTTCCCCAGGCGTGCCCCAGGTGTCAAATGTTCAGAGGTGACTGATTGTCCCCCTACCTGCCTTCTGCCTCACACCACCAAAGAACCTGTCCTCTATATCTGATCCCAGCATGGACACATTCTTCTCCTGCATGTGCTTCAGGCTCGAGGTTGAGTCAGTGACCTGATCCCATGATGAGCAGTTGTGGAATTGGGCCAGATTTTCCCAGATGTGGAATCTGGCAAAAGATTTCTCCACGTATCATGAATTCGGGAACAAAAAAAGCCAGTGGCATGGGTGGTCCACTTTATCATGCTGCACCTGTACCGATCAGCTTATCTCAGTGGCTGCACATACAGCAGCAGTGAATCACTAGGAGTAGCTATTGGCTCTTAATAGGGGCAAATAATGGGTGATTGAAAATGCGACAGTTGCATGAAGATGTATTCTGTGTGACACCATGACTACAATAGCTATTTTTTCTTGCACTGATTCTTTCTAGAGGATCACATTAATATGCACACTGGTAATTGTCGGTTTCCATTCAGGATGTGGAAAATAAAGCAAGCATCATACTTTTTTTGCTCAACTGCAATGTCAGATTTTTTTATTATGTAATTTCGGCCCATTTTCCAGTCATCTCCTATTGTAGTTCTGTGTTTTTACACTTTTTACATGGTAATCACTTGTCTGCCATGACTCCAGCACTACGCCGGCCCCATCACACCCTCCTCCTCAGCGTAACGTTTTCCCATTTTCAACACTTGTGGCATGCAGGTGCATGGTTGAGTGAAGAGGCCCCTTTGACAAATATTTAGGTGGGCATACCTAGAGAAAGGGGTTGCCTTCATCAACCTCCTACAGCGCAGAGCTCCCAGACACCCTGTGCTGTGGTACAAATGCGTTAGCACCAGATCCTGCCCATTGCCCCAGGCTTTTACTGGCTGCAGTTCGGTGTAATGGTTAAGAAATTTGTCCGGTCTTGCCCGACTTGTCAAGCTTCTAGAAAGTCAGGTGGCGCCACAAAGGCCCCCTTAATTCCACTACCCGTGGTTGTGTGGCCTTTCGAGAGAATAGGCATGGGCATTGTGGTTCCTTTGGATCCTCAGACCAGCTCAGGGATCAGATACATCTTGGTGGTGGTAGACCACGCCACAAGGTACCCTGAGGATGTCTCTCTGAGGCGCATCAAAGCCCCTGTGGGGATATTCTGCCGTGTTAGATTCCCCAAAGAAGTCGTTTTTGACAGGGGATCAAACTTCATATCAGCGTATATGAAGGCTATGTGGGAAGAGTGTGGAGTCACTAATCGGTTCTCTACATCCATCCATCCACAAACAAACAGGCTTGTTGAGTGGTTCAACAAGACAATGACAAGCATGATAGGTGGCTTGGAAGAGCACCAGAGGAGAAAATGGGGTAGTCCCTTACCATGCCTTCTCCTTGCCTACAGGCAGGTGCCACAGAACACAGTAGGGTGTAGCCCCTTTGAGCCCTGTACGAGGTCCCCTCAGTCTAGTGAAAGAGGGATGGGAGGGCAACCCCTCATCCCCTGCACAAGATGTGGTGGATTATGTACTTGGCATTCGGTCTAGAATGGCAAAGTACATGGAATAGTTGATGAAACACCTAAAGGCCAGTCAGGAGCTGATGAAGCACTGGCACGACCAGAAGGCCACAGTGACAGTCTATTCTCCAGGCCATTGGGTGTGGATTATGTAGCCTGTAAAATCCAGTGTCCTTCAGGACAAGTGGAATGGGTCTTACTGCGGACTGGAAAAAGTCATTGGGCCTCATTACGACCCTGGCGGAAAGTGACTGACCGGACCGCAACAGCGTAAATAGCGTTTCCGCCATTGCACGAAGGAGCAAAGTGCGGCCAATCACGACCCATCGGGCACGAGCATTACGCCATGGCGGAATCCGAAAGGCTGCGATGGCGGAAATGACCCCAAAACGGCCCTTACCGCCGCCGTACGCTGCACCAGGTGCAATACCGCCACCCATCTTAGCGGTCACCGTAATGAGCGGTCACCGTAACGAGCGTGCACCGCAAATTACGGCCACCGTAAATATACGGAAACGGAAGTAAAAGCATGTGGCCGGAACGGGAAACAGCACGCCGCACAACTATAAAATCCGAATCCCAACACAACCATAAAAAATCCGACCCTGACACACATCCCAACCCGTTAGCAACCCCAGTTAAAAAAATAAATATGGGAAAGGTAGCCAAGAAAGCGTGTGACCGCAAGCGGCAGGTACACTTCTCCCGAGAGGAACTGACCGTGCTCACCGAGACCCTCCAGGAAAATTCCGCCGTCGTCTTCTCCAGTCAAATGACCAGGACGGCCCTTGCCAACAAGAAGGCCATATGGGCCCTGGTGGCACAGCGCGTAAGTGCGGTGGGGACAACACCCCGCACGCCACAGCAATGTCGCAAGCGGTGGGACGACCTGCGGATCCGCGTACGCAGCATACTTTCTGCGAACAGGAACATCGCCACAGCTACCGGGGGGGGTTCAGAGTCGCCCATCAAGTTGACCCCCTGGGAGGAAATCTGCGCCTCCACCATAGGAATGGAGAGCATAGAGGGAGTCGGAGGGATGGAGAAAGGAGTGCCGACATCCGGAGAATCAGGTAGGTTGGCCAAGAGAAACAATGCGAAATCCACAAACCACGAACATGTGCAGTACCATGTGACCCCATAGTGCAATACATACTTTGCCCTGACAGCGCCCTCTAAAAGTCAGAATGAACAAACAAATCAATCAAGAAGCCATAAACAACCCCTACATGTGCAGCATGCACCCCCTAACTGCAGGCAGCCAAATGAATGCATCCTCAATCCACACGAAAATGAGACCACCTCCAAGGCCCAGTCCCAAATCAGCCTCATGTACCACCCCAATGCATTTGATACGTTGCCATTCCAAATCCGACAGACCCATAACTAACGCTCGCCCCTCTTTACTCCACCACAGGGTCCGATACCAACGACGAGCTGCAGGACACCCCTACCAGCACGCCTGCAAAGAGGGCCAGGACCAACGTCCCAAGAGCCTCCACCTCAGGTGCAAGGATCAAGACACGGCAGCAGCAGGAATCAAGTGGCAGCACACTGGAGGGGACTGCAACAGGCACCCCAGCAGCCAGCAAGTCCACAACCCCAGCACCACAGGTCCCCCCAAAGAACGTATCTGATGGCACTGCCTCTGGTGGTAGCAGCACCATAGGTGACACAGCTGTCATGCCAGCATGCTCCGACACGGAAAACAGTGCTGGCGACGTAGGTACCATCCATGACCTTTCCCAATCCCCCTGCATGTTCCTTCCCCTACACCATGACGAAACCACGCAGGGGCACCCTGAAGACGACGACTGGCCAACCCCCACAAGTCCTGTGCCAAGGCAACATGTGTTGAGCAGCCCCCCTGTCACACCACCGCAAATGTCCATGGCCCAGCAGAGGCAACAGTCCCTCGACCTGCTGATCGAGCAACAGCAGGAAGCGTCCTCGCTACTCAAGGACCATGCAAATGAATGCGGGGGTTCCAGGGCAGCCATGGAAACATCCACCGAGACACTCAGGGCACAAATAGAGAAAAGTAGTGAGAGCCTCAGGGGAGAAATGGAGAGAAGCACCGAGAGCCTGAGAGCACAAATGGAGAAAAGCACCGAGAGCCTGAGGGGGGAACTGCATGCGACGTCCAAAGACGTTTGTGCTGAACTTGCTGCTGTGCGCCGTGTGCTCTCGGAGCTCTCACAAACCCTCAGAGACATGCATGGACGCGAGCAGGCAGAGACATCATCCGTGGCAAGTTCCGTCCAGGGCAGCCCCCAACGCAGATCTGGCAGGAACCTGCGCTCCACGGGCAGGGGTGCCCCTGATACCCGTAGAGGGGGCTTGCAATAGCGTCTACCCACGGACAGCATGCATATATGGACACTGGTGTTGGGGGGGGAGGTAGTAGGGTGGAGGGGGTGTGTTGGGCTTCACTGGGTGGCGGGTCCATAGGGTGTATAAATCAAATCACATTAACAATACAGCACCTCATTATCATCCAATGACATGTGTGGACATTGATATTTGCGTACGAGGCCTTCATAGGCGTACAGTCCACAATGTGCCTGTACTACACACACACAGTGCCACAGGTCCCCTTTCCGTGTAATAGGCACCATGCGTGGTTGCTAGAAGCATGCATCTATGATGCTCTGTCGGATTGCACGTGCATCCTGTGCCTCATGGACTCCTTGAGGTGCCTCCACATCCCCACCCTCATCATCATCATCATCTTCAGGTGCATGCAGTACAGCGTCAGGGGGCATGGGCACATTCCTACGTATGCACATGTTGTGCAGCATGACACATGCCATGACCATCTTAGAAACCTTCTCATGGCTGTACATGAGTGCCCCGCCAGACCTGCTGAGGCTGCGGAAACGAGCCTTCAGTAGGCCGAATGCCTGTTCAATGACCACACGGGTACGTGAGTGGGCATGGTTGTAGTCCTCCTCATGCTCGTTCTGTGGGTTCCGGATTGGTGTAAGGAGCCATCTCTTCAGTGGATACCCGGCATCACCTGTATGAGACGAATAAAGGGTGTCAGTGGAATGATAGTGCTAAGTAGCCCCCCCCCCCCCTGCAAGGTCATTGACGCATCAAATGGGCCACGATGTCATGCATGGAATGAGACTCACCGAGTAGCCAGGATCTGTGCCCTGCGTGTCGCTCCATGTAGCGTGGTATTCTTGTGTTCCTCAGGACCATAGAATCATGGGTAGATCCTGGAAATCTGGCACAACAATGCGTAAATATCTTGTTGGAGTCACACACCATTTGCACATTGATTGAATGAAATTGCTTCCGGTTGCGGTACTGGACCTCCATGGCATGTGGGACAACCAATTCAACATGGGTGCAGTCGATGGCACCAATGCAACCCGGGATGCCGCCAAGTGCATGGAATCCCACTTTAGCGTTGGTAATCTCCTGGTACGTGCGTGGTAGTGTGATGTGGTCGTCGGCGTGCTTCAGGAGGGCATCGTGCACTTGGAAGAGTGTCCGTGAGAACAGTGGCTGTGAAATGCCATGCAACTGTCCCACTGTGTGCTGGTAGGTGCCTGTGGCCAGGAAGTGGAGTGCAGACACCACCTTCAGTAGGGGTGGGATGGCGGTTGGGCTATCTATCATGCTCACGAGGTCAGCATGTGTCATGTCCACAATGGCGATTATGGTGTCCCGGTCCAAACGGTAGAGGGTGTGGATCTGCTCAGCAGTGAGGTTGAACGGATCGGCTCGGAGGCGTGGGATTGCGGGCCGCCTGCGTGGTGGTAGTGGCAGTGCTTGTGGGCCTTGCTGACCCTGCCTTGCCCTCCTCCTCCTCCTTCTCCTCCGTCTCCCCTGTGCGCCCGGTTGTTGTACCTGTTGTTGTTCGTCGTCTTCTTGTAGTTGTAGCACTTGCAGTGCTATCTGGTACCCCAGGCCCAACATCGCTAGTCCTGCCGGTAGCATTTTGGAGTGGGAGTGGTTGTGGGAGGGGTTTGGGTCTGCAATATATGTGCTGTCGGCCTGTATGGCCTCCACCTGTGCTGATTGAATGAATCTGTGGCAGATGCAATCCCTTCTGGCCGAGCACGTCCCGCACGTAAGGCTGCATTTGGCCGCATGGCATCTTGGGATTTGAATCATGTATCAAATCCCGATGGCAGTGTGATGTACTTTGACTGATTTTCATGCTATGCTCCCATTGTTACACATGCTATGATTGCAGCCGCTTACATACCTGTGAAGAGTCAGTGGTATGTAGGGCTCGATCGATGGCCGACCCTCATGCAGCACAGTAACGTACTTCACCGACGGGCGTGGCGTGCCATTTGTGATTGCAGCCAGTTAGCATCATGACACACAGCCGCACTACATTGATGTAATTGTGAATGCAAGCGTTCACAGAAGCCTATTCGACGTAATGTTGCAAGTGAGGAATTCGAAGGCCAGCATTTTGGGTTTTGAAGTAGCGGCGAGGATACGCCCACAGGTCTGGCTGGAAATGTAACGTTCTATTGTAGAATGTCCTTGGGACATGGCCCATAACGAGCAGGCAATGAATGATATGAATTGAATGGGATGCGCAACAGCGTAGTGGACGATAAGGCAGGACGTTCCCAAATCCATCTTGCTTCACAACACTACAGATCCGGCCAGGGGCACAGTGGTTTTTGCGGACTGCATTACGCACAGACGCGATGGAAGTTTCACATATTATGTGAGTGAATATTCATGCGTTTTCATTGCGGGATGAGGGAATGATGTGTGGATGCATGGACTGATGAATCCGTTTAGGGTCTGCCATGTACATGGGTTTTTTGATTCACTCCCCTTCCCCTGCGTTATGTGATGCAAGGCTGCCATAGTGGGACATACGTCTATCTGCCCTTGTCGGATCCTCCCTGTCTCGACGCGCCTTCATACACTTGTGTCTAGGCACGTTACTAATCCCATGTCATGGGTTCTATCTTGACGGACGCATGCACAGTAACCGACGTTGACAATGGTGTATTTAGCTCGATTGGTTTCGTTATGATTCGATACTGATTTAGGGGTGTGTATATTCCTTTGGAGTGGGCTAGCATGCATATGGGTGTGGATTTGGTGTGTTGAATGAAGATTGTAATGCATCATGAGTCCCCTAATGCAATCGGTTAATTTGTGTTTCTTTTGGGTGACAGGTATCTCCTGCCCTATTGCAGATGCCATCTCTACGCCACTCCTCCAGATGGTTTTTACTCTCGACTCCTGCAGCTTCGGGTGAATCAGTGGAGCACCATTTCGATCTTATGGGACGATCGCCAATGGGCCACATGCCCTTACGCTGTACTGGTGGCTAGGTGCAACATTTCGGCCTTTCAGCTCGACTAGTGCCTGCCTCATGGGACGGACCTGCGGTTCTTGCCGCTTCCATGTTGCCTTTTGGAACGTTGATGTAGGCCCTGTGTGCCATGATGGTACAGGGCGTCACACAAGTGGAAGCCGGTCAATTATTGCAGATGCAGCCCTCGGTGATGATGGTTGTTTTGGTGGTATTTTGCAAATTGCTGTGGGGCCTTTGTCATTTGGATGTGCATTTAAATTGTATTCCGATATTTGTCGTGTTGCGTTGTTCTTTGCAGGTGATGTGGCGATTTTCGCTTTGTGGCGGTATGTATTGCGTGATGATCTGCATTGTGTTCCGCCTTCTGAGTTGAGTTGTGTGGTACAGTACTGGCCGCGTTTGCCTACGTAGCACAGTATGGTCACGGATAGGGGCTGCCATTGTGACTGTTTACATGATGTGCTGTTCAGGGGCGGGGGATTGGCTTTTGGCCGACTGGTGCCTGTCAGCCAGGTCGATTGGTGGAATGATGGGTTGTTCAGAATGTGGCTGGTCACAGGTGACTGTGTTTGCGTGCGTTTGTTGGAGGGGGACTGGGGTCATGTCCATTGGAATAGCTTCTGTATTGATGCCATCTGTGCCCTGCAGCTCCCATCGGCCCCTCTTGGGATGAGCCTGGCTGCTCAGTCACTCTGCCGACTTGTGTGGTACATGCTTCTGCTGATGGTTGGTTTGTTTACTGGCATGAGTACAGGGCTGGTGCAATCCCCCTCAGGATGCTGTTTTGGATGTTGCCTTGCGCTGGTGGCAAGCGATGGGGGACTACTGTTGTTTTGTGTCATGTGTTCTTGATTTTCAGTTTGATGTATTGTACCTTCACATGCCTGTGCTGCGTCAGTACGGCTATGGTGACATGCCGTACATGGATGCCCACTCACGGGGCGCTTTGAGCCCCTGCATGCTTTTCTACGTTGGCATGCATGGGTGGATTGTGGATTTCACTGGTTGCATAGTGTGTGTACATTGCGCCTGCCAGGAGTTGTGCAATGAGGCCAGGGAGTGGAGTACAGGCACTCAGTGGGCCATTTACGGTTGGTTCGCGTTGCCGTATTTCTCGCCATGGCGGAATGGTACTTTACGACGTGCTTGATGGCGTTCAGTACATGTCCGCTAGGGTCAGAATTCGCGTACCGTTGCGCCATGGCGGTGATTCCGGTTTTGCAAGGCGCGCGTGCGCGTACTTGGTGCAGTTAGCGTTGCCGTTCACTGCGGTGTCGCTAATGGCATCGTACTTTACGGTGACGGGTCATGATCGCAACGAGCGGTGTTCGATGGCGGTATTGCATTTCCGCCATCATTTTTCCATTTCCGCAAGGGTCGTAATGAGGCCCATTGAGGTGAATTATCTGATTAATGTGAAAGGACCCAAACAGATGTGCAGGGTCTTTCACGTCAACCAGCTAAAACCCCTTCATAGCCAGAGTGACTTGGTCATGGCATTAGTGACTGATGGAGAGCCTGAGAAGGAGACCGATCCCTTCTCAGACATGCTGCACACTGAAGCCACTGATCGGTCAGTTGAAGGTGTCTTCCTTGCAACAGACCTGTCAGAACAGCAACTGACAGACTGTCACCGTTTACTGGGACACTTGGCCGGTCTGTTTTCACTGACTCCAGGTCAGGCAGATTCGTGCACCCATGATGTGGACACTGCAGACATTAAGCTGGTGAAGAGTAGGATTCACTGGATGTCTGATAAGGTCAGGGACATCATCATGGGTGACTACTTTCATCAATCGATCCTTTAATGAGTCATATGTCCCTGAAAGTATAAAGGAAGCATGGGTTACACCTTTGTTGAAGAAGGAACACCTAGACCCTGCAGAGGCTGGGAACTATCGTCCAATCACGAATGTTCCTTTTATCCTCTTATTTTTTGACAAAATTGCCTACTGTCATTATCAAACCTTTGTTGAAGAACAGGATATATTAGCTACCCAGCAGTCTGGTTTTCGGTCGAATCACGGGACTGAGACCACACTGCTAGATTTGAAATCTTACATTGCTGGTATTGTTGATGAAGGTAACACAGATGTGTTGTTGCTTTTGGATCTGTCTGCCGTGTTCAATCTTGTGGATCATCAACTTCTGTCGGACAGATTAATCTCAGTTGGCAAATGTACTCAAGAAGCGGCGACCTGGTTCAAATCCTTCCTGGGTCCTCGAAACATGAGAGTAACTAAGGACAATGCTTTTTCTATTGTCTCTACATTACTCTGTGGTGTCCCCCAGGGGTCATGTCTTTCGCCCCTTCTCTTTAACATTTATTCACGCCTTCTTTGTGCTCTTCTGTCGGCTATGGGCATATATTTTGCCAATTATGCCGACGATACGCAGATTGTCATCAAATTTACTGGTGAATATCATAAGGATCTAGAGCGTATTAACCATATCTTTATAGAAATTCAAGACTGGAAGGCCCTAAACTCTTTGGCTCTTAATAATACCAAAAACAAGTTGCTCGTTTTGGGTACTCAGCACCGGCTGAAGAAGCTGGATGCGAATTATGAGAATTTTTGTCATCAGCCATTTATGTATCTAAAACTGTAAAACGCTTGGTGTCTTTTTTGACCCCCAACTGTCTTTTACTCAACAAACTATCTCAAGTCTTCCTGCTACTTCTATATCGAGCTTCTCTGGAAGATATGCCCTTATTGTCAATAGAAAATCTTGCATTGATTGCAGCTGCAATTGTGAATTGTAGGCTGGATTACTGTAATAGCCTTATAATTGGTACATTTTAGGCTAATCTCAAGACATTGCAGGTGATCCAGAACAGTGCAGTGCAAGCTGTGTTTGGCCTCAGGCGCAATATGCAAGTTTCTGAGGCTAGGCGCAGCCTGCACTGACTGCCTGTCCAACAAAGACTGCAGCATAAATGGCTGTCCATTGTGTATAAATGTTTACAGGGCAATGCCCCGTGATATTTTACTGCTAGGATAACAGAAAAAATCCACTGGTCGGTTATTACGGTCTAGTTGTAATACTTTTCTGGCTCAACCCTCGTTCACTTTGAAGAGATTTGGAGGTGCCAGCTTTAATTCCTGGGTTCCTGCCTTATGGAATTCTATACCTAAATATCTGGCAGAAAGCAGTACATTATCTGTTTTCAAGAAACAACTGAAAACCTTCCTATTTAACACAGGCCCTGAATAATCCTTTCTTTTATGCCTGATACTTTCATCATTACACTGCCATTTGTTTTAACATCTAATGATCTTTACTTTTCTGGCATGTAAAATGATTTTTGCTCCCCGTCTCTCGTTCCCCTGGTTTTCCTGTTTTGTTTTCTGTCCTTGTTTTCTTTTCTCCTGTGTGCACCCTGAAGCCTTAGGGTTAGTGGCGCAATACAAGAACGCAGATAGATAGGAAGTTTCCAAGATGCTGTCCCCAGGAATGATAGTCTTCCCAGAGCACCTGGGCTAGCCCAGTGGTACTGGTCCCTAAAACGACCAGGGGGGGGGGAGACTGAAGTTTACTTTTGAGTGGACTACAGGGGGCTCAATTCTGTCATGAAGACAGATGCTTACCCTATTCCTTGGGCAGATGAGCTCATTGACAAGCTTGGCGCTGCCAAGTACATGAGTACTTTCAACCTCGCAGCAGGGTATTGGCAGGTCGGCAGATTGAAGAATGCTCCTGCCACTTTTCAGGGGACGGTTAATCAGGTTTTGTGTGGTCTGGAAAACGTCAGTGTTGCCTATTTAGACAACATTGCTGTGTTCAGCCACATCTGGGAGGATCACTTATCCCACCTGAAACAAGTGCTTCAGGCGCTGCAGAATGCAGGCCTGACTATCAAGGCCACGAAGTGCCAGATTGCAGAGGGCACAGTGACATACCTAGTCCACCAGGTCGGTGGAGGTAAGAAACAACCTCTCGAAAGCGAAGGTACAGGCTTTGCAGGATTGGGACATCCCCACCACGCAGGTGACAGCCTACCTAGGTCTCAGCAGGAACTACCAGTCGTTCACCAAGGGGTATGGAACCATTTCCATGCCCCTGAATGATGTAACTTCCAAGAAAATGCCGAAGAAGGTAACTTGGACCCCTGGCTGTCAAACTTCCTTTCAGAATTTAAAGGATGGATTGTGCAAGGCCCCAGCCCTGAAAGTGCCACACTATGGTGAGGAGTTCACTATCCATACAGATGCCTCTGATTTTGGGATTGGAGCAGTGTTAGCACAGCTGAATTCTCAAGAGGTAGAGTAACACTTTGCCTACATTAGCAGGCGATTGACAAAAAGGGAAAGGAACTGGGCCATCATTAAAAAAGAGGCTTACACGGTTGTGTGGGCTGTAAAGAAGCTGAAATCCTATATCTTTGGTTCGCACTTTACCATCCAGACATACCACCGGCCTCTTTGATGGTTAATGGCCAAGCAAGGGGAGAACCCTAAGCTTTTTTCATTGGGCAATATCCCTACAGGGATTAGATATGTAAATCCTGCACAAGCCAGGCTCCCAGCATGGAAATGCAGATGACCTCAGCCGGTACTTTCGCCTTGATGACGAACCCGACCCTCAGTAGGGTGGTGGTTCACAGGCTGGGGGCATGTGAAGAATTCACCCATCCGCACAGTGGGTGTGCGCTCACCTGTGCTTTTTTGAAATTTTAAATGAAATTGAATATTGGTAGATCAACCTCCAGGAAATGTGTGGGGCTAATCTGCACACATTTTCCTATGCTCACCGCACGACATACACATAGACCTGTGTACTCTGAGTGGACACAGGCTACACGCACAGTCCCCCCTTTCATACTTAGTTGGGATATGACAGCCAGGATTACAGATTACACCATGTCATCTCAGAAGGGGGAGGGCCAAAACCTTCTGCCTGCCATGGTCAGCCTAATTAACAAACGCTCCAAGGATCTGTCCTGTCCTTTTGTATACCTCTGTTGCTGGTGGCAGATTTGCATACTTATCAGAGTTTAAAGGCATGGTCTAGTAAACATTTTTATTGTCCCTACGGGTCGGCCATGTTTTCTAAAGCCTAAGTGGCTCGATTTTAGAAAACTTTCCTGTGGACCTTACCCGAGTTTTTGTCCATTAAACGCACTTGAAAACAAGCACCAGGGAGCCGCCATTTTCTGATAATCCTATCTTTTCCCCGATCGCCCTGGCTGACCTGCTTTTGCGGCACTAAATCAATTCCCCCGCCCCTGAGCCTGACATTATCAAAACATTTATATTCCCGGCCTCTCTCCGTGACGTTACTGTGCTGCGTAGGCAAACGCGCCCAGTCGTCTTCTGTGCGACTCCACACAGAACCCGGAAACCAACACAGATCAACTCACAACACAGCGCGCCACAATTCGGAATATGAACCTGTACTTTAAAATGAAACAGCAACACGGTACATTTGGTAAAGTACATTTATTTGACATTAAATGTTTAGAGAATATTCAGCAATTGCCATATGAACTCAGAAAGCCATTTATTTTCTTTTATCTGTATCCGCAATAACTGTTCCGTTTCATCTTGAGTCACGCGCTGTTCCTTTATGGTACACAGGGTGTTCATTTTCGTAAAAAGAATCACTTTGGAAGCACGGTGAACCGCAAGGCTGTTCCATCAACTAGGCACTAGTCCAGCGTAAAGGTTGATATGTTGCTTCTAGCCACTAGAACAGCGTAAGGGCATGTGTGCCCTTGGCGATCGTCCCATAATATGGTGATCGTGCTCCAGTTGTTGACACGAAGCTGCAGGTGTCTGCTGAAGAATCCATCCACCGGTGTCTCAAACAGATGGCAGTGGCAGAATGGGATCAAATACCTATTATGAAAACAAAAAAATTATAATTAGTCTCGCTAGCCGAACTTCATTAATATTACTCATTTTATTTATTACGGCCGATCAGAAACTATTTGCTTGCAAGGATAGTTCAATGGAGTATGTTCGTCTCTAAAATCAATGCGAAAAGTAACGAGATAAATCGAGGCCAACACACAATGATAAACGACAGTTAGTCTACATGCGTGAGGAATGATATTATATGTGATATGGCATTTGTAATGCGCCTATACTCAAGTGTTTCTAGGCGTGACGAGGCAGGTGGGGAACAAGGGCAGACAGACAACGATCCTACTAGGCCAGGTGTCTTTCTGAATGCGCATGGGGAAGGGCTGTACATGGTTAGTTGAATACAAATTAAATAATAGGGACAGCTGGTGGCAAGTGCAAGGTAAATGCCGGGAGAAGGGGCTGAAGGATACAGAGACAGTCCCGTAGTGCAGGTAGGCAGTGCAGGGAAAAGTGGCTGGGCCAAGGACCGAGATCGGTGAGACCAGTGGACCTGCATGCCCATGTGCCCACTACGAACACGTTTTACTTGCTTTTCCTAGCTCTTCATTCATTCATTTATTCATGCATCCATTCATTAAATCTTCATTCCGGTATAAAAGCGTGTTAAGATTTACTTACATTATATTTGAAATTTCCATTGTATCTCTTCGTAATGCAGTCTGTAAAACGGACCGTGCTCTTGACAACGATTTTTCGTATACTGAACTAAAATGAAACTCGGTCTAGTGTCTGAATTGTCTGCCTTATCGTCTCTTACGTTATTGCGCACTCCCTTCAAATGTAGTTCTTTCGGCATGGTCCCTGTCTCAAGGTCAAAAAACAATAGACCCTTATACTTCCAGTGCGACTTGTGGGCCTCATCTGGGCGCTGTCCTTCGCATTCTTTATTTGCAACATCACATAGTATAGGCATCTGTGAGAACTTGAAGTTTAGAATCCGTCTATGTAGTGCGCCTCAATGTGCAAATGCGAACTGGCTTCTCTCCCAAATGCCACGGCCCGCTTGGCTGCCGCGTTCTAAGTGTCCCAGTTTTGTCCCCGTTGTCTGCGAGCTTTGCAGCCCAAATTGAGACATTTAATTTTTGGCGGAAGGTCAGGGAAAGTATAAAGTACCACAGGAGTTGAGTTAAAAGTGAGATTTATTGTTTGTTTGTTTGTTTTATTATTTGCAATACGCAAGCCTCCCCTCCGTTAACAGTGCGCAGCATTTACATTTACATGAGATGAGACATGAGAAAAATATATACATACACATATGTGAGGTGAATAGAGAGAATTCAAAGATGACACCCAGCTTGTTCGCCACCCATGATGGTGAAGGTAGGGGTTAGGTTTACAGGTACACTGTACAATAACATTTATTTACAAAAAGACAATCGTATTGCAATTATTTAAACTGGGATTTGTACTTCACAATCAGCTGTGCTTCGGGTGGGCATGGCACAGTCGCAATGTTCGGTGGCAATGGATCACTGCTCTGCACAGAAACGTCCAAAATTCCATATCTGTGCTTCTCTAACACAGCAACAATAAGGCCTTTCACAAAGTCGAACTGCATTTCACCATAGACCTTAGTGTAGCGAGGCATCCTTACTTTACCCCTAGTCCTAGATTGTTCACGTCCGACATTGCTGTTATGGGCCAAGACCGCTAGTAAAGTGCGATGTTTCATGCCCCGAAAGCTAAAATGCAAGCGCTTTGGCCTGTACTTTAGGCACATATTGTGGAACACCTCCAAATCTCCTGTGTGACAGAATTCTGTCAGTCCTCTCAAATCTCTTGATAGAGTTTTGTCGAAAACAATCTTCTCAATGGCTTTGTGTGTCGGTGAAGATGGAATCAACCACTTCTTCTTCCGTGCCTCCTCTGGGGACAAAGGGCCATGTTCACAATGGTGGAAATGTTCATTTGCTGTCCAGCGGTGAACGTTGGTACAGTGGTGCATCAGTGACCGCCATTTTTCAAGTAGTATTTCCACTGACCCCTCACAAGTTTTTGAGCTCCACCAAAGATGGTTGGTGATTGAATGTGACCACTGCAAAATACTTTCAAAACCTTTTTTTTTCCCTGCAGCCGAGATTTTCTTATTGATTGATTTAGCAAGATGCCATACGTCAAATTGATGTTTAATATGTGGGAACTGCTCTCTCATTGTCTTGGCAATTGAAACGTGTCTATCCGTGGCTATGAGGTCGATGTGCATTCCCCTTGATTGTAGACATTCCACTGATTTTATAAATCCTAGTTTCTCCATGGCCACTGACGATGTACATTGTGTTACCTGCACGACCACCGAACTCACAATTTTCTTACTATCCATGTCCTGAAAGTGGTAGGTGCAATACTTGGCAGAAAATCCAGGGCTGTCGCACTGTCCATCGCCGGCTAGCCTGAATCGTTTACCTTCGAATGTTTTTGCTAGAGACAATTGTTCAATTTTCCAAGCATCACTAATGGCCGGAAACAGATAATCACGTTGGTATATGTAGTACAGCGCTTTAGAAATGAAATGGAGTCCCACAAACTGAAAGAAAGCCTCTAACTTTCTAAAACTGGAGCCACTAAAAAGTGATGCAGCTGCACACAGTAGATTGCCTGCTGGCAGTTTTCCCAGCATCTGTTGTGCAGACCATGAGAACCTATGATTTAATCTACAGGCGGCATTTATTTTGACGTTACTACCTTTTATTTGACGAGTCACATTAATCAATGGCTTCCCACATACTTTCCCTCTAATGGAATGCACACATTTCAGCATACTTATAATTTCCATCAAACAACTGTTGAATACAATGTATTTGCTCTCTTTCATTAGACTGTCATCCTGCGTCAACGTTGTTTCGGCCTGTGACGTTGGGGAGATTTCAACACATTGGAAAGTAATATCGCTGATATCAAGTTCTGATGCGTCTATGAATGCTGCGGCTGGTTCATTCTCTGTCATTTCGACATCTATTACTTCAACATTGATGGGAGAACACAACAATGTCGACAGGTTTTTTGGTGGCAAATTTTTGGCGGGTGTAGATTGTGTAAATTGATCTGCAACTATTTCAGAGCTATCTTCAATACATTCAATAACATCTTCTTGTGGTGGTGCGGTCGCACTGTAGCTATGGTCCAATGCAACTTTGCTGTAGTCTCCAAACACAGATAATTCATGTTCTGGCCATTGGACATGAGCATCTCGAGCCTGAACACGCCTCGCCTCAATTAATAGTTCCTCCATAGTGTACACGGTCTGGCAAGCCACATCTCTCATTCGCTTCAACGTCTGTGTGTGTATAGTTCTGACACCCACAGGTAACTGGAGGAGAGATTGGAAAAGGGATGTTCAGTTTAAACACAAGATTGAGTGTAGTAGAATTGACTGGAAAAAAACATAAAATAGTCCCCAGCACAAACATTTTTTTCAAGTTATGAACTGTTTGTAACTAACCTTCTTTTTTTTTTTTTCTTTGCTATTTTTTTTGACTCGACCTTCAACATCTGCACGCTGTAGCTCCGATTCGTTTCCGCATGTCCTCCCTTCCTCTTGCGCTGCTACAACTATATTTTCTGTATCTGCATAGAGAGCACGGAATGAGGCTCCATCGTCTCCCTGAAAAATAGTACTTTCATTACTATGTATCAAAATATTGTTAGCATAAAACACACGTGAGGACGAACACACAGGTACATCTCAATAGCCAAACACGATTTAAACATTGTGTGCAACAATCAAACGACATGTATTCGACCAGTGATGATCTATTTCGATGGAACTGTCAGTATCCATACCTATGGCTCTGCATGGACTGCCATGAATGGTTGTATTGGAGAGGAGGCATCCGCATCTCCCTGAAACACAGTACTTGCATTAGTATGCTTTTCAATATTGGAAACACAACACACACTTGGGGTCGACGGCACAGGTACATATAAAGAGATAACCACAAATGATGCATTGTCCAAAAGAATCAAGGAAAATCCAAATATGATCACATTTCATCGACTTATTTCAACGATTCCTTTACATCTGCATCATCTAAATGAGATGTTGTGATTGTGGTGGAAGCTCCGTCGTCTCCCTGAAACACAGTACTTGGATTAGTATGGTTTTCAATATTGGAAACATAACACACACTTGGGGTCGAACGCACAGGTACATATAAAGAGATATCCGCAAATGATGCATTGTCCAAAAGAATCAAGGAAAATCTAAATATGATCACATTTCATCGACTTATTTCTCCGATTTTTTTACATCTGCATCATCTAAATTGGATGTTGTGATTGTAGTGGAAGCTTCGTCGTCTCCCTGAAACACAGCACTTGCGTTAATAGGGAAGAAAGTATAGCAAATGGAATCACGTTATATGATCACGCATGATGGAGCTGTCATTATCCATACCTCTTGCTGCTCAAGAATATCTATGGATGTTGCAAATGTAGTGCGCACTTCCGAAAGCTGTTGCGTCGATTCGTATACGCATGGTCCTGCTTCCACTTCCCCTGGATTTACTTGAATGTCAGGCTCTGCATCAAGTGCAGGGGTTGACGCTCCATCAACTGCCTGAAACATAGTACTTGCATTAGTGAGGATTACAATAGTGAAAACATAACACACACCTGGGGTCGACAGCACAGGTACATATCAACGGCTAACCACGAATGAAACATTGTGTAGAACAATCAAACGACAAGAATTCCAGCTCTGATGATGACGCTCGATGGAGCTGTCAGTATCCATACCTCCTGCTGTTGAAGAACATCTAGAAATGTTGTAGATGTGGCGGACGCTTCAGCATCTCCCTGAAAGACAGTACTTGCATTAGTATGGATAACACTAATTATAACTGAAAACAAACACCAGTGGACAATAACTAAGGTGTATATCAATTGGAAAGCACTAACCAAACATTCGGTAAAATGATTACACGATAAAATAAAAATATTACTTGACATGCATAAAACAAGTCTGTAGCGGATTAGCCTAGTAAGATTACCTGATACGCGCTAGAAGTGGTTGATAACTGCGACCACGTCAAGGATGTAGAATGTTCTTGCTTCAGATTCAAGGGATACTCAAGAAGTTGTAAAGGAAAATTAATGATTGATAATGAAATGCCAATATGAAAAATAGCCATGTAAGGCGACAGAATACTTGTAAAATGCTCAATACAGCACAGTTCCCTGTTCCCATATATATACATTGCGTTTGTGGGTTATGAAATCGAAAAAGAATATATTGGTAAATGTCATTATTCAAAAAAATATACACTCATATCAATATCGAAATTATTACAAGGGATAGAACACCTACAATATCATTTAATCCGTTCGGATACCTACACACTACAAGGCCTAAAGCTAAATCCGGACACTTGACTCACCGGTGGCGGAATGTGGACGAATAGAGTGGGAATAGCGTTTTCGAGCAATTTCCGTGTCGTTCGCCGTTTATTCTCCTTTGTTACCCAAGATGTTGTGTACATGTCCAAGGAAAAGTGCCGGCTGCAGATGCGGTATCGATCACCCCTCTTGTCCTGTAAGACTTGTTGGACTCTACTTTCCAGCTCATCCAGTGGATATCCGCAATGTCTGACCCATTCTCTTATTCGATCAACAGTTTTCGGGAATACATGCATCGTAGTGCCTTCAGATTTAGCATGGGTCTTCGAAGGGCAACCGCTAATCGAACAGGCAGGCATTGTTGATAAATCTGAAAAGTAAATATCGACATTATTATACAATCTTCAAGAATAAAGATTTGATACAAAAGTAAATGAATCATACAATGATCAATGCAACGTTTGTTTTGGTCGCAGGAACTATACCAGTTCCTTATGTGCGGCTTAGTATTTGCATAAGTTGCAGAAATGTATAAATGATGTGACTAAAAACTGAACATGTGACTCATCCCTTGGATGTTCTGTATTGCACGAGAAGGAAACATGCTTACATTATAGACTGGACCCCCGAAGGGTGCAATTCGATGACAATCGACACAGGTGAAAATAAATAGATCTATTGATAGCATAGCAATGGAAACTCAAGTCAATAGCAATGAGACCAATGAACCTAGCACTATTGTGTACTCAACTCGCAAATAGATAGAAATTTAAAAATCTGCGAAATATTACTAGGATACATGGCCTTACCTTGACCAACAAACAGTTGGATTCAGCAAGCAGAGAAGTATGTTGCAGGAGAATAGGTGGGTGGCCACAGGTAGCACACTGATGGGTTTGCTCTAAGCGGTCACAGAAGTTCACGGATAGCACGACGACGAGCAGATTAGCATAGATCTCAGTGGTTGCCAGGTAACACGTTCAGGAGTTGACTTGCAAAGCACAAAGATGTTCTCATGAGACATATCAAGTGGTTTATAAAGTATTAGAAACAGGGGTGTGTTTGTGAATGAATGACGTATGTATGTCGTGGTCTTAGGGGGGCGGCCTGCTTCAAGGGGAGGCCTGGCTGAAGACACGGGGTCTGAGGAGGCCATGTGACCGATGGCCCCTTGGCGTGGGATACCTTTTGAAGTGTACATGTAGTTTGGCACCTTGGCCTTTCGCGCCCCTGACAGCCCCCGATGCCAGCGCGCATCCACCGGCGCAAACCGCCTTTGATACAGGGGGGGTGGGATGGATGGGCCTGGGGCGTGCAGATAAGGCACAGGAAGACTGCTGAATGGAGACACACTTATGTGGATTGCAGGGGGGCGGTCTGCTTCAAGGGGAGGCCTGGCTGGAGACACAGGGTCTGAGGAGGCCATGTGACCGATGGCCCCTTGGCGTGGGATACCTTTTGAAGTGTACATGTAGTTTGGCACCTTGGCCTTTCGCGCCCCTGGCAGCCCCCCATGAACCGCCTTTATATCAATATATAGTATATCGCCTTTATATCAATGATAGTATATCGTTGCTTATCAATAACAAATGCCACATACCGGAGATTCTTGTGAGCACAGACCCACACTTCAACCGGTGTATTGTAGTGGTCAAGACCCTAAGGCCTGTATAATCCAATGGTAATTGTTAGTATAGATATATGTGTGACTTTTATAGAGACATAACCTACTGAAAGACTTTGAACAAGTGTTATTTAGTGCATGCATTATCGAGAATATATTATGTTAGCTTAGATAGATAGTGACCACCCTGCTTCACAGCGACCAGACCTTCACCCATTCGGAGCACAGATGTCTGACGTCCATCCTTGAATGGAGACACACTTGATTCATTTAAAAAATCGAAACAAACATTGTTAAAATATATGTGGTGTTTTATTTTGTATCTTATTTTCATGACACAAAAATACAAGACTTTAAAGATTATACAGGTCAGGTTGCAGCACAGCGAGAGAAAATCCCCTCTACTGACCGCTGTCACTCGGGAACGTTTCTCTAATGGCACGAACGGCACAGGCAGGTATCACTCTTCGAACGCAGTGTCCAAGCCTTCCGTGGAGCCACCATGTAAAGGAACGATAGGCCACCAGCCCGTACCACCTGTGAAAAGGAATGAAACAAACTGTTTTTAAATGACCAAGATAAGTTTAATAAACGTTTGTTGTCAATGACAATTCTTGTAACTAATGGCATTCTGCACGGACAAATCCTATCTAGACAATGCACACTATTGAACGACTTACATGCTTTACAATGATATGTAGATGTAATTTTGGATATAGTAGAAGAACATGAAATAGGAGTGGCATGACAAGCAGAGTATACTTACTCGTTACTCGGATTACGAGGACTAACAGTTGCGCGAAGTTCGTGCATAAGTACCATCATTATTCTCAACACGGCCCGTGTGAGGCAGGCTGCCCTGAAGTCTGGCAGCTCGGTGATGCATTGGAGTCGTGGCTCGCCTTCCGAAATGTAGGCCAGCCATCCCGAGTTTTCTCGGCAGCAGCAGTTCTGGTCCTCAGTTGGCATTAGCTCGCACCGATTGCATGTGCACCAGGTGGAGACGCCGTCTATTCGACTAGGCCCAGGCTCTTCATCTGTTGATTCGTCCTGCCAACTGCCGTCCGAATCCCCATCGTTTTCGCGTGCTTCCCTTTCCAGTAGTTCCTCCTTGGTATACTCGGGCTCGTACATGAAGGGCATTATTGTAGCCATTGTGTGTTAAACAAACTAAAATAATTTATAGCGGTGGTACTGGTATCTGTTCACACGGGCTACAAGCGGCGAAGGTAGCTCACCAGAGCACTGAAACGAGTCACAGAATACTCAAAGTAACACAGAGAGAGGAATGGAATCGAAAATCTGCTGCTGTGTGTTGTGAAACGGTCTATTTATACTTATTGAGGAAAGAGGCGTCCTGCCATTTCCATGGCGTCACACGTCATTAGCTGAAGCGCAGCGAATGTTGACACGAGACGTGCTTTGGCGTTGGGAAATGGGCGGTACGAGTCTGCTGATGACAGGCTCAGGGGCGGGGGAATTGATTTAGTGCCGCAAAAGCAGGTCAGCCAGGGCGATGGGGGAAAAGATAGTATTATCAGAAAATGGCAGCTCCCTGGTGCTTGTTTTCGCATGCGTTTAATGGACGAAAACTCGGGTAAGGTCCATAGGAAAGTTTTCTAAAATCGAGCCACTTAGGCTTAAAAAAACATGGCCGACCCGTAGGGACAATAACATTTTTTACTAGACCATGCCTTTAATTGAAACAGCAAAGAGAAATGGTCAAGCAAGGCCACTGAGAGTTCCAGCGCTATTGCCGTGAATTTAAAAGTATAACGTGCGGTAGCGGTCAACTGTTAAGTTGTGGGTGCCTTGACCAACACCCCACAGAGAAACCTAATGAAACAGTTGTAAGCAGTGGAACTGCGCCACAACAAAGAAAATCCAAAAAGTACAGTTGTACTGTATTTTAATTTGAGTTCTAAACAGCGTGACACGTGTTTCGAGCGTAGCTCTTCCTCTGAGGCTGTACCAATATAATCAATTTTGCTTAAAAATGATTTGATATATACATTGCCATTTACAATATGTAGTCCAGACCAAGGGGTCATTAGAGGTTGTGCCACATATATACACAAGGTTAAGCACCAAAGTCATACATAGTTAATATCAACATTGAGTACAATCCATAACAGTGCATGTTAGCATGATAAATAATATGAACCAATTATTGTGAAAAATGCAATTAAGCAATTACCATTCCAGTAGTGGCATCAAAGCAATCCCAGAATCAGGAAAGTAAAGACAAAATAACAAAAAACAACAACAACTGTTAGCCAAAGAGGTGGATAGACAAACGTGGGCAGATCTATAACAGTTCCAAAATTCACAAAATTATATTTTAGGGGCACAATGAAAAGGCATATTTACCAAACTTTCATGTCCAATCTGATAATCTGCACAATAGATGATCACAAACAGTGTGAATAATAATTTAGCACAGACCAAAAGTTAAATTGCCCTTCTTTCTACTATATACATCTTGCTTGATTGCACTTACCAATTAAGTGTAGTAACCAATATATAGTTCCTACTCTGGAATCTAAGTCATGAATAAGACAGAATAGTTGTGTAACTAATCAGAATTACACTAACTATAGAAAAAAATTAGTATGTATTTAAAAACGGAAAGATATTATTGTTTTACCTTAATTAAGGCTGCGATTTCAAATGCACAGTAATAAGAGCTTCAGCGTATCCAAATTGCCGCCGTAATTGAAAGTGATTAAAGTCAACAATAACAATGAGAGTTCTGCGAAGTTGAGTTAGCCAGTACGTCGAGTCCAATTCAGAGAAGAGGGGGAGAAAGTAACAAACAAGCCTGAATTAGAACGGGGTCTTAATTAATCAAATTGCCACACATTAAATATTGGTAGGGACCGTATGAATGTGTACAGACGTCTTGCTTACCTGCCTTCCGGCATATGAATGATTCAAGGGAGGCCGCGTGAACGCATTACCAGTGATTATAATGAAACGCTATACCGCGGGCTTCAATGGGCTCTGCGGTATCTCAAAGGCTGCCATCTTGTGTGAGGAAGTCAACCTCACACAACAATTACGACGATATACACGGTGGAATACCCAGACTAAGTCAGGGAAATTCACTGTGTAGGTTGCGCATAGTCTTATGGGCCATTTGGAAATTAGACGCATGCCAAAAGTATGGCGTACTGAAATAGGAATTAAAGTGCACGTGCTATAATTGATGATTGATTGACAGGTAAAACCTACAACCACAGCGGATATTGTGGAGAGCGCTACCTCCATGGCAAAGTCGTTCCTTGATCATTAACTTGTAAATTAGAATTGGGTAGTATATATATTGTACAACAGACGTGACCATGATTGTTTATCCACCTAAAACCAAAAGCACATTTAAATCTTATCTCAACCACAATGCAAGGGAATAGTACCATACAGTTCCGGCATGTCACTGGCAAATCACAGTCCAACAATGAGTCAGTTTAAATGACATTACAAACTACAACTGTAAGTTAGTAGTGCATTGCACATTATCAAGAAAGCTAGCATTATATCACTGAGTGTTAACCATTTGTTACTCCATGTTAGGACAATTAATTATGTTATGACTATAATGAATATAAATATATGAAATAAACCATCTATGTGAATCAAACGAGAAAGCATTCGTGTATCCCACAGACTAATTCATAAAAATAAATGAAACTCATGGTCTGAATTTAGACCCCTGGTAACCAGTCTATGTTTGCAAATAAGACGTGCTTCTAGTTGCCTGAGCTTAAGTTCCATATTACCTCCTCTCTTAGGTGGGCATACCTGGGCTAATCCTGTGAAACGAATATCTTTAACATTCTCCAATTGGTGACAAGACTGCCAATGCAGCGCCAAAGGATATTTAGATTCCCGTTTTGATAATGTAGAAAAATGTTCAAGAATATGAATCTTGAGAGGCCTAATTGTGCTACCAATGTACATTAGTCCACAGATACAGATGATGCAGTACACTACGAATTTCATGTTACAGTTAATGAATGAATTTATTACATGTTTTCCAGTTATACCAAAATCAACCAATTCGGTCTACAAAGTATGCAAGCACAAATTACAGCTCCCACATTTGTGAAAGCCTTTGACCCTGCCCTGTGAAAGCCATGTCCCGCCACTGGGTGGTTGAGACATGAAAGAAGGACATAAAATGTTTTTCAAAGTATGTGCTCTACTGAAGGTAATTGCAGGGTTGGGCTCGAGCCATTTCGCCAAGTCATGATCTAGATGTAGTAAATGCCAGTGGCGTTTAAGAATAGCATAGATACTATTGCTACCTTTTTGTAGCGGGTAATAAGTCTGATTTTATTTTGTCGCTCATTAGCAGAGTCTGATCTGGTCTTGGGTTTGAGCAGATCCGCTCTCTTCATACTAGACACTTTACTTCACGTTCAACCTTAGTGAGTAAGGAGAGCTTATATCCCCGTGTTTGAAATTGCCCATGGATGAAATCTTTTTCCACCACAAAATCAGCATTGTGAATTTCGGAACTGTTATAGATCTGCCCACGTTTGTCTATCCATCTCTTTGCCTAACAGTTGTTGTTGTTTTTTGTTATTTTGTCTTTACTTTCCTGATTCTGGGATTGCTTTGATGCCACTGCTGGAATGGTAATTGCTTAATTGCATTTTTCACAATAATTGGTTCATATTATTTATCATGCTAACATGCACTGTTATGGATTGTACTCAATGTTGATATTAACAATGTATGACTTTGGTGTTTAACCTTGTGTATATATGTGGCACAACCTCTAATGACCCCTTGGTCTGGACTACATATTGTAAATGGCAATGTATATATGTACTTTTTAAACAAAATTGATCATATTGGTACAGCCTCAGAGGAAGAGCTACGCTCGAAACATGTGTCAGGCTGTTTAGAACTCAAATTAAAATACAGTACAACTGTACTTTTTGGATTTTCTTTGTTGTGGCACAGTTCCACTGTTTACAAATGTTTCATTTAATTCAAACGGGCCCACGTGGGGCCTGGTTGCAGAGGTTAACAAATGAGACAGGAAATTCCCAACACCCTTTCATATGCACTGTGTCGACCTGATCCCAGCTCCTGCCTTCCGTATTGATTGAGAGGGAAATGTCATGTCTGGGACGGCATATTTACGGTGGTCACCCCTGGAGGGGGACCCTATTAAGAAGGTACGGGTATGTGGATTGACAGCGACAGAAAGTCTGTTCTCGTTGCAGCTTCAAGTGATATCTACTGCTTTAATCAGGAACCACAGTGAGCTCCATTGACTAGAGAGACCCTTTGATCCACAACATACAGGAAGATGGGTAGGACTTAGTATTACATGTTTTCACCCCTTTACCTTTTCTGTTGCAAAGCACTCTGGTTATGACCTCATGCATACAGGAGAATGTTAGTGGGGACCCAGGATTGGTTCATTAAGGTAGGCTTAGCCTACACCAATCTCTGTAGTCCATTTGGCTTTTAAAGCGGGCCTAGCCCCTTTTTTGGGCAGATCATCTGAAGACTTCACAAGGAGTAGGAAGAAAAACTCATCATTGGACCCTGGTTGAAGGTACAGTCTGCCTTACATCTTCTGCCAGTGAGGGAAGGCCAGCACCTTCAAGAGGGAAGCAAGATCCCTCCCCTAAGCATCTCCCAGGGAACAGGGGGAGATACTGAATCCAGAGGACCCTCCAGCAGCTCCAGAACCAGTGCCCAGCTAGCACACAGCATGCCCTGCTGCGCTCTGCAGCAAGCTTCCTATGTGAGACGTGCCAGAGAGTCTCTGAGCCAAACATAGGACAAGGCAGCTGCCTGCAACATTCTCCTCAGCTTTGGGCCGTCCACCTGAAAGGACGACACACGCCCTTTGAAGAAGCTAGGAGGAGTGCATCAACAAGCATCTACCGATTTCTGCCTGAAAGGACATTTTCGATCCAGTCGAGCCCCTCGAGCGGCAACCAACTCCACTGACTGTTGTTACGCTGCAGTCGCTAAAGCTGTCCGAGACGGCTTGAGCAGTGCATCGGACCCACCAACCACCACTGAGGCGATTCCTGACCCAGAGCCACCGTGTAGACTAGCCTGTAGCCGTCCGTCCAGCAATCCCAGCCAAACAGCCTGCCGCCTGATACCCACAGCTGTCTCCCGTCTTGAACTCTGTTGCAGAAGCTGTAAAGCACCCTGAAACCGATTCGACCCTGTCGAGCACCAAGAACATCTACTGCACAAGGTACATTGTGGTTCTGTCCCCCTGGTCCTTCTCTGAAGGCCCCTAGTGACATTTCTACGATCCATTGCTCCGTTTGTGTTGAAACCAAGTATCCTTGAACTATTTGCAAATAATTACTATACCAACTACCCTCCTGTCAGTATCCAGAGTGCTTCCCTTATCCTACTTTGAAATTGTCTGTCCTCTGCATTCCTTTGCAGTGTGGGTTGTATTTTGTAGTGTGCTAGAACTGTCTGTTCTGATAATAGTGATGTAGATCTTTTTTTACAACCTTGACTGGACAGTCCCTTTTATCATTGAGTAATAATTGTATTTTCGCTGTGTTGCAACTAACCAACGATCCACGACCTTTCAGAGATAACCCTGCTATTCAGCCCACATTACCAAAATTGGACAAGGAGGTTTATAATTGACTTGTGTTTCCAATCTGTTCTGATCCCTTTTGGTGTGGCTGATTGATGGTTTAGAAACCGATATTCATCTCTGGACCACTGGTGCCCCGGAAGTTGATTCGTCACACACACCTCAAGTGCAAAGTTTGATGGGAAGGCTTGATAAAATTAGCTCAAAGAGATCCCAGCAGGGTGTGTTTTGGGCGATGAGGAAAAGGAAGTGTGTGGGAATGGCCAAACAGATTGGCAGGCCATGGGCAGTCAATGGGTGGGTACATTGCCAAACAACACCTTCAAGCATTGTGTCCCTCCCAATATGCCATCTTTCCTTAGCAGCAGTACTCCAATTCAAGAGGCGACGCCTTATAGCCAAATTTAATGAGTCCCCCTGCCTTGGCCACCTCTGGTGCTGGGCTATGGGAAAAGGTAAGTGCACATCTCTGTGCAAATCTCTAGTAGAGCCTAACTCACATGTGCAAATAAGTATTTTGGCAAGGTATGTTACTTCAATAAACAGCTGTATCATCACACTTCCTGTCTTGCCAGCCTTTTCCCCTTCAGCCTCGTTTCCTTTGCAGTTGTTGAGCAGGTGCATGTGGATCTAGGTCACGTGGCCTAAGCCCAACCCACCTTCTTAGCCTTGACTCTTCCTTTCTGCTCTTAACTCTTAGATCAAGAACATCTCTTGCATGGGCATCTGAAATGAAGGGCAGATGAAAAAAAGGGCAATTCCAGTTCGGACGCTGAGGACCCAGTGCCCGAACCCCTGCTCAGACAACAGATAAGCATGTGCCTCACAAACACTCAGACATACAGACTTGGCTATCAACCATGTGTTTTCTCCCTCCGTCCCCCTTGGGCCATCCCCACCATCAAAAGGCAACGCCAATAACATTGCCCCTCCTCTAAGGCGTGGACTGTGAAATACAGCAACCTCACCCACATCAGCCCCAAACCCATCCGCACCCCCTCGCTGTCCACAACGCAGAAGTTGTTGCTCGCCAACATCTGCTCAGCTATCACCCATGCTGCAGACATCTCTGACCTCATCACTACACATGACCATGACGCCATCTTCATCACCGAGACCTGGCTGATACCCACCTCCGCCCACTTCCTAGATTTCCTTGTCCCCGATGGCTACAGCATCCAACACAGAGACCGGCCAAACAAGACAGACAGAAGCTTCGCAGTCATCGACCTTGTGGCCGTGCATCAGTCTTTACGTTGACAACATTGGCTCCTTTGAAGTCCTCTCCTGCCACTTCCTGCTCTCTCCAACAGACAGTCACCTTCCATCTCATCTATCGACCACCCAAACCCAACACTGCTTTCATCAGAGACCTCACCGACCTGGTTACCACCATCTCCCTCACGCACGCCAACAACATCTTCCTATGTGACTTCAACCTCCCAGGCAACAAGGCCACCAAACCGATGACTTTCAACATCCTGCACACCACCCCAGTCAAGCTCCACCAGCAGAAACGAACAGACAAACCTTCAGGTCCTTCAAGAACGTTCCACTAGAAGCCCTCACGGAAGACCTCGCCAACCTCTACTTTACATGCACCCAACACCGCAAATGAACTGCGGCTCTCTACTGGAAGCACTAAAAGCCACCCTCTTAGCCTCCATCAACCGACATGTGCCTCTGAAACAATGCACCTGCAATCTGAAACCGCCAGCAGCCTATTGATGAGGTTAGTGATGAGGTGTGCAAGTTCAGTTGCCCATTCTTTTACTAAGGTAGCAGGGCAGATGTCGCCCTTTCATCTAGAAGGTTTTAGGCCTTTGATAATGTTAATGGTGTCTGAGATAAGCAATGGTGTAAAGGCAAATGTATGAATCTTACAGAGTTCCATTGTAGGAGGTGTCAGTGGGGGGGGGTTGGTGGTTGAGGTTGAGTTTGGATTTTTTTAGAGCTATTTTTTGTTGTAGTGAAGAGATTTTGTCAGCTAAGGCATTTTGGATTTTAGAGCACCATTGTTCGTTTTTAATGGTATGGTTCGGCGTGGGTGCTGGGGATTCCAATTCATGGAGTATTGCAAATAATTCTCTAGTGTCGGATTGGGCATTAGAAATTCTTTGGTTGTAAACTTCACTCTTAGCTTTAATGATTTCTTTTTTGTAAGTATTCGCTGGTATCTGGAAGAGGGCTTTGTTCGTCAATGTTGCCGACTTTAGCCAATTTCTTTCTGCCGTTCTTTTGGTTGTGCGCAGGGTATGGAGTTCAGGGGTGAACCAAGAGTTGATATGTGTAACAGGTTTGGCTTTTTTGTTTTTCAATGGGGCTACTTTTTCAATAGCTGCAAGTATGCCTTTGTTGTAATTGCTGACCAGAGATGAAGGGTCATTGTCAGAAAGCGTCTGGTTTAATAATGGTGCTAGGAGCGGTTGCATGTTGTCTCGGTTGATGTTTTTTCTGCTTCTAGATGGTGCATAGGAGCTAGAATAGGGTGTTTGTCCGTTCTGGTCGTAATAGTAGTGGTGAAGATTATTGTGTTATGATCGGACCAAGGCGTTGGGGTGTTAGAGAGGATGTTAGTACTGCAATTAGAGTCTGCAATCCAATCTAGAATTCATCCTTTGTCATGCGTGGGTGCATAGATTCTTTGGATAAAGCCTTGGGCATTCATGTACTTGGGTACTTGGCTATTCACGGCATGGGTGTCCAAAGGGTCATTCAGACCCAAGATAAAATCGCCCAAAATGATGGCTTTGGAATGGGGCTTCATGTTGTGTGCCAGGAGAGATCTAATGTCATCTTCGAATGTGGACAATGCGCCAGGTGGCCTATAGATGATGTGTAGTGTGAGCGTACAGGTATGTGTCAGGGAGATTTTTTGAGAGATGATTTCACCTGCAGTGAAAGGGGGTTACGTTGAGATTCTTATATTCAAGGCTTTCTTGGCTAATAGGGCTACTCCGCCTCCTTTAGATGTTGTTCTGTCCTTCCAGAATATGGAGTACCCTTCCGGGATGGCTAGAGAAAGATGGGGTCCTGATGCTGTATGCAGCCATGTTTCGGTGACTGCTATGAAATGAGCGTCATTGGTTTTGATGACGTCTGCGATGTCCAATTCGTGGGCAGTGATAGATCTGGCATTGATAAGCGCACCTTTTAGTAAGGTCTTGTTAGTATTGGTTTGGACCTTAGTGACTAAGTGAGCTTCTGATGAGTGTTTTGCTTTGTCTCGTGTGTGTACCGTTAGTTGGATTGGAGTAGAGGTGGGAGATTCTTTAACTATGGCTGCGCTAGGGTACATGTGAGACTTAGGGTCTGATTCATGGAACGTTTTCCTATGGGATTGCACCATTATAAACCACTTCCATGAATCAGGCCCTTAGACTTTTCTTGGTTGTGGGAGCTTTGTAATTTGAGATGTTTTACTGGCAGTAGGTGCGAGAAGATAATCAGAGTCTTCTGTTGAGTCCCACAAAAGGGCGTGAAGCAGGTGGAGCGGAATTAGACAGAGATATGAGGCACAGTTTTTGGAATAAGGCTGGCAAGTGGTGAGTGGACTGTAAAGAAATGGGGGTGGCTCTGGGCTGTCCGGGCCGACAAACGGTATGCTCCTTATGTATGCTCCTACAACCTATGCCTTGTTCTCTTACTTTTAACTTTGTCTGTTTGCACCAAGCCAAGCCTCTGCTCAATACAGACTGAGGCATTCGGCTCATCTCAAGGACATCTCTGTTCCTCTTCACCAACCCTCCATACTGATATATGGACAGGAGTGTCTGGCCCCACTGTTGTAAACTCATTTAGTCCTACTTCTAGATCCTCTCCTAACACTGCAATTTCTCCTCGTGCTATACTCAGCGGTGACTGGCCACTCAGCAGTTTGTGCAACCCCTCTATCTGTTCAACTAAGCACCATTGCACGCCAGCAACTGCTGTGATATGGGGATGGCTGGCCCGCTCCTTCAGCCTCTTCCATACCTTGCTTCCAGTCACGTGCTTAAACCTGCTTTCCATTCCTTAGGTCAGCTGGCCCCCAATGTACTTGGTGCATTGAATAAACACTGTGGTCACTGGTAATTTAGCAACACTTAACCCTGCACGCTTTAATGTAAAAAAGCACTTCAATATGCTGACTATGCATCTCTTTGTAACCAAAACACCTCCTATACCGCCCTTATATAATAGTAACTGCTATTTGCCTTTAGTTATGTCCCACTGGAAACGTTTCCTTTGGCCTTCCCAATAAGCATTAGGAATACGCTGCTAATTTACTGTTATTGCTTTTGTACTACCTACGAAGCCAGGGGACAAAATTAAGATTCGATAAGCAGGAGCTAAAAGCAGCTTCTGCATATCCCGCATTAACGAGTGACCAGGCGCTACCACTAGGGAATGAGGAGTTAGTACATAGCGATCAACAACTCTGACTTCCACTGGAGCTGCACATTTATCTTTGTGTCCATTATTTGCGACCCGTATGCTTTATGTATTTCTGGAAACATTTCCTTTGGCCTTCACCATAAGCAGTGCCAATAATTTGCTAATTTACTGTTATTACTGCTGTATTACCTACTACGCAGGGATCAACTTAATTGGCTAAACCAGAGTTCAAAATAGCTACTGGGTAATTTGCATTAAGGAGTGACCAGGTGCTACCACTGGTGAACAATGAGCTAGTACGTAGTGATCCACAACTCTATAACTTCCACTGAAGCTGCAAACCTATCATTGTGACCATTATGTATGACCCTTATGCTTTACCAAGCGTATAGATGCGCCCTATGTTTATTCATAGATTGTCCCAAATGCACAATGTTATTTCACGTAGCGGTGTATGCTCTGCATCAGTTGTCCTGGGGAGTCAAAGGCATCTCCTGGTCGCTGTTGGTGCCAAGCTAACCAGGCTCTTGTAGGACACAAGCAGGTGCAAAATGGCTTAGCTCCCCTCAATTTCAAACCCGGGACACCTTTATAATATGTACAACCAGGCAGGCAAAGCATCACTCCTCCTAACCCTGTGTTGCACCCATAGCACTTTTCTGTGCCCTTTAACTGCAACAATGCCCTTAACTTGCAGTCGTGCAAGGCAATGTCAGCGTGTATTTCTGCACCTAAGGCTTTTTTTCGGACCCCGTTCCCCATCTACATACGCCCACATTTTTACCTTGGGGCCATCCATGTCACTATGCCTTGCCTTGATGAGCACGCCCCATTGCCCTTTACGACTGTATTTACAATTGAAGCTGTTCACCCCCCCTCGTCCATTACCTGCACGTGACGCATGCAGCGCCAAACTATCTCAACCATACTTCCTAAATTGGCCCTTAAATATGTTATACATGCCGTTTGCCCATTGTTTCTTCATGACCTGGGGAGAGGGCTCTCCATATTCAGATAGGGAAAACTTTTGCATTTCGATGGGACGTGCAACTGGTAAAAACTAAGATCTACACTATAACCAGGAATGGCCTTAGGCCAGGGCGAGCTCGGCGACCGGCTGGGGCGCCCTACTCACCGTCTCAAGGTAGGGCGCCCTGGCACCGAGGGTACTCGGTATTGCGTCGCACTGTTTATTTTTTTTCGTTTTCTTTTTCTGACTTTTTTTGGGCCCCCAAGCGCCTCTCCCGTCATCAAGAGGCGATGGTCGCCCTTACCGTCGCCAAGGTGCACCTGGGATCTCGAGGTTCACCTTGGTGATGTGTCGGGTTGTCGCCTCTCAGGTGGCCGACGGACATTGGACTAATTAAAAAGCCCCCTCCCCTTTGGCGAGGGGGCTTTTTAATTAGTCCAATGCGGCTTGTTCAATGCCAGGGCCTGGCATGCTACCTTTGAGCCTCTGCCACAGTTACTCAAGGGAATCCTGTTGGTGCCTGGCCTGCGTGCAATCCTTCCTTCGGACTCGCCACTGCTGAACAGCTGCAAGAGTCCCACTTTACAGTAAGTGCTGCCATATGTTCGGGTTGCTTTTACTGTATTCCTGTATGCATGTGGATGATGTGCAAGTATGTGTGTGGATGGTGACTGTATGCATGTGGATGATGTGCAAGTATGTGTATGGATGGTGACTGTATGCATGTGGATGATGTGCAAGTATGTGTGTGGATGGTGACTGTATGCATGTGGATGATGTGCAAGTATGTGTGTGGATGGTGACTGTATGCATGTGGATGATGTGCAAGTATGTGTGTGGATGGTGACTGTATGCATGTGGATGATGTGCAAGTATGTGTGTGGATGGTGACTGTATGCTGTCTATGATGTGCGCATGTTGTGTAAGGGGCTTTACTTTTAATGTGTGTGGATGGTGACTGTATGCTGTGGACGGTGTGCGCATGTTGTGTAGGGGCCTTTACTTTTAATGAATGTGTGTGGATGGTGACTGTATGTATGTGGATGATGTGCTCACGTTGTGTAGGGGCCTTTACTTTTAATGTATGTATGTGCTTATCTCTGCGGCCATGTCACAGAGCAAGTCAGGGAGTTGTACATGTAACAGCAATTTAGCATGTTTGTGAGTGGTGCACAGCAGCACACTCAAATAAATGAAACCAAATGTCTGCCATTACATTATGGAATGCATTTGTCAGGATGGGCCATAGCTTGTGTTGCCTAGGTGTTTGAAGATTGGCGTGTGTATTTTTCTTTTTTGGCCGGCCCTGGCTGTAACGTGCAAAATATTATAGATACCCACAATACCGGCCCCATGTACATCC
The DNA here is from genome assembly GCF_040938575.1 of Ambystoma mexicanum. Lineage (NCBI taxonomy): Eukaryota > Metazoa > Chordata > Amphibia > Caudata > Ambystomatidae > Ambystoma > Ambystoma mexicanum. The sequence continues at coordinate 1,269,323,168 of NC_090932.1, forward strand.
TCTACCCCTAAAGAGGTCATCACGATACTGGTGCCAACCTCTGCCAAGCGCACAATGTATGTAGCGAACATACCTAACTGTATGTATCGACTCCTGGAGTTTCTGGCGAGGTCCCAGTGTGCGTCCCTGGCAACAAGAACAATGGGAGTGCAGACCCATTCTTTCAGCCATCCCGTATTGTGCAACCAAAGCAAAACACGAACGCAATAGCTCATGCTTTTACCCAACTGTAACCTCTGCAACGTTATTATTTAAAACGTCACAAATGAGCCCTGCACGTTTGCAGTTACTGTAAATAAACTAATCGCCACCGGAAAACGCCTCCTTTGTCGAAACGTGTTTGTCCCTCCCCCAACTTTTGTTGCACACCATTTTCTCCCACTCATTAGGCAGGGTTCCCTTTCATTAAGATGTCATGGCCCCCACCCCCACCGTTTTCCGCAAAGTCGCTGCACTGAGATGAATCAACTTTTCCATTTGCTGAAGTAATAATACCTTCTGCGTGCTAAAGTTCATCACCCACCTGGATGTGGAAAAACGTCAAACAAATGCAACGGATCGCCAGCAACATCTCTTCACTTACATTTTAATGATCCTTAAGTTTAACGATACAGTGGCGCGCGAGCAATGAAAAAGATACTCATTCCATGTCCCTGCTACACAATACACTTCCTTATGCAACACTCACAATTCTGGCGCCGGCTGTTATGCTAGACGTTTTATACTTTACATGAGGACCTTTCCCATAACTACTTGAAGGCAATGGCACACAAGAGCCCTACATTTATTTTCGGTAAAAGAGATCCGTACAAAAATTCTCCAATGCCTAGTGTTAAAGAATGAACTCCCTCCGTTTCAAAGTGCAAGAACCCAGATTATCAACGCGGCTGCTGTTGAAAGAATCGAAGGCGTCCCTCTAAACCAGTGGTCTTCAAAACTTTTTGGCCTGGGCACCCCCCATACCCCTGAGCAAAATTTGGGCAGGCTGGGCCACCCCAAAAATACCAAATGGACAGTATGTACAAATGGTTATGAACTATTGCGCCCCATCACCGCACCCTACTTCCAGTATAGTCCCCGGGCTCCCCCACCTGCTCCCATCACAGTCGCTGGGCTCCCTCATCGCACTCCCACCCAGTCCCTGGGCTCTTCCCACCCCATCACAGTCTCTGGGCTCCCCCCAACCCGTTCCCAACACAGTCCGAAGGCCAGTGGGAGCTGGTGAATTTTTTAAGTGGAGGGGCATACACATTTCCCACAAAAATCCCATAGCGATCGAGCGCAGTGAGGGACCCCGGACCAATCAATGTGGGTTGGTGAGGCGTTTCCGCCCGTGAATTTTCTTTAAATAATGGGTTAAAATGTTGCATTTTAGAGCATACTTAAAAAAAAAATGGGTTACCAAACAGTTTGCAATTGGCGCTGGGGGGCCAAGGGGAAAAGCATGGTAGTTTTGACTGGACATCTATGATAGATATCCAGTACAAATAATACCATCCCTCTTCACTGGGCTCCACAGCGCCTCAGAAGGAGAGCTGATTTTGGCAGGTGGTTAGGGGGATTATGTAATAAAGGCATTTTTTAAATGCCTCTGTTGTACAACCCTCCTTCCCCTCTCTGCCCCCTACTCGCCAAAATCAGCTCAACTGATCAAAACAAACACACACACATACACACGGCAATCACTATCATTCATACGAGCACCCATCACCATACACTCACTCATAACTCAAGCATACATGCATCCATACACATATTTAAATAACAAATAAATTAACATAAATTTACCTTCTGCAGGGGCCTGCGCATGGGTGCTGAAATGCCCCGTTCAAGGTTGCTCTGTCTGTACGTGCGAGGAGGCGCAGGAGCTCCCCCTCGCACATACAGACATGTCGTGCCCAGCCAGCATTTCCAATGAGCTATGCAAGGCTGGCGAAGCAAAACGCCTCCAGCGTTGCATGGCTCAGTGAGCATGTGTGGCTGGGGAACTGAACTGTCAAAGGGAAACAGTGTATCCCTTTGACAGTTCAGCCAGCCCAGGAGCACTCCCTCAGCTGGAAAAAGGAGCTGATGGTGTGCTCTGTGTTTCACTGGGCTGGCTCCTCCATGATGGGTGAGGGGGCCACTGTGTGGTCGCCCCCTTGCCCATTATGGATGAGCCGCCAGGCTCGGATTGGCCTATAGGGCAGAAGGGCGATGCTCATACCAAAAATGCAAAATGCTAGTGTAGGCCAGTCGAAAATGTGCTACTTTTTTGGCCAATGTGGGCCAGTTTGATGAGTTACTTCACTATGCAGCTAGTAGATTTGACCATTGTTGCTGAATAAATATTCTTTAAATATCACAATTTTCTTACATTTTAACAAAAAACACCTCCTTGGGTACTATTCAAACAGCCTGTGACTAAAGGAATGAATATCCGTTTGCAACGGCAGGCCACTTTTTCATTGGTGCCTGAGGACCATGTGAGCCGCCCCTGCCCATTTCCTACAATCTAAAAAAACATATATATATTTTACATTTCATGCTGGGCTCTCGCACCCCCCTCCCCCAGGATGTGGCTGCGCCCCCCTGGGGGGCGCGCTGCACAGTTTGAAGACCTCTTCTCTAAACTCTGTGGAGGTCTGTTGCTGATGTGCCTGAATGGATAAACCCACGTTTTGCAGTTGTGCACCATAGTAACCCTCCTTTCAACATAATAGTACATTGGAGAAATATACATAGAGAACCATTCCACAAATATTAGAACATTGTAGCAATAACGTGCTTGCTATATAGCAATTTATTAGTCATACTTTCAAATTCACAATTTCAAAAATCACAATGAGTGTGCCACTTTTAATTTTGGGGCAGAGATCTCCTCATCCCCATCAGAATATGAGCAATCGACCGGGTGAAACGAGGCAGCATGTCCCGTCCCAAAGTTGAAATGGTGCTTTTCACAGCACATTCTTCTGAAAGGATTGGAATAAAGCCATACGTTTTCAGGGACATCTAAACATATAACATCACAGCAACTGTCATTCAACCTGCTGAGCTAACTTTGCAGCATTTTGCTCAAGGACTCGAACTGAACATCGGATAAGCATCCTGCATACTGCCCCGAATCACTGCATTGGTGCAGTACACGTGCTTAAAATGACTTAAAATCCGATCGCGTTTCATCTACAGTCTAGTCCCTTTTAGAGTATGCAGTCGGAAACTGTAAACATCTCTAGAGACACAGAGAGGTTGCTAAAGCTCTAACAGGGAAGTTGCCCCCTTCACCCGGCACTCAGACTGCACATTAGAGCGTTGTCATATAGCACGTCATGCTAAACACATTTCCTACCCCTGGGGAACAAAATACAAACCTAGAGTGTACTGGGAATCCTAACAGTTGATCCCGCCAAAGGGGCAGGAAGTATTGGTGTGATGCTGGACTGGATTGGTGAGAGACAGTTAACTCTTGTTCTACTCCCGCTGAAAAGTGCGAAACATAACCTTTCTATTTTGTATCCATACCGACCTCAGGATCGATCCACGGTCGCCCGGTTCGTGGGACAGTAACTTCACAACTGGACCATTTGACCTGACAGCGCAATACTGCTCTACAGCGGCACTTACCAACCTCATGTCCTCAACCTACACAGCGACAGTGCCCATACTAAAGCACAATTGCCATACGTTAAAATGCCAAACACGCCCTAAATCTTTCCCAGTGGGGAATGGACATACATAGCAAAAGCGCACATTCCAAGGAGCGATTTATCCCCCTCTTTAGTCACCATCCCTCTTTCTGCTCGTTCTCCTAGCACACTGCACAGGAGACCCAGACGAAAACCCATGCGCGCCTTAATTCCTGTACTCGTTTGCTGAGCCCAGTGGTCGAAGTGAGCAGGAATGGTCGGCAGTGGGGTTCCACTATTTTTATTTTTTACTGTTAACAGCTCCGCTACTTTTTGAAACAATTTTCACCATTCCGAAACTGTTCTTTATGAAGTTAAAGCACACTTCTCCACTTTAACGCCGGATATTTATTAAATTCACATATTTATTTTGACATTTGTAGAGCGCTCCGAACCCAAGGGCATCTGGGTGCTGATTTGCAAGAATGGTTACATAGTTTCAGACATAGGTAGAGCGTAGTTACAGATAGTGGTTGCAAAAGTTGTAGTCCTACCTAGTTAATACGGGCTGCTGTTGGTGTTGCGTAGCTGGTTTCTGTGGTTACAAGTTGCAGGCATAGTTAAAACGTTAGTTCGGAGAAAAAAAAGAAAAAAAGGAAAAAAAGGTTGCATTGGTTGTAATCATACTTAGTAAGTGCAAGCAGCCAGGGACTGAATTGCTGTACAGATTGGCTCCGCAGGTTGCCATGATAGGGGAATTCTACTGAGCTTGGGAGTTCATGTGAGAAGAGCCAGGTTTTGAGGGCTTTGCGGAGTGTCCAGTAGGAGTCATCAGATCTTAAGACTAGTGAGAGGTCATTCCAGAGTTTGGCTGCTATCACTGGGAAGATGCCCCCACCTGCTTTCTGGCGCCTGTATCTAGGGATGTCAAGTCGGTGCGAGTAGGCAGCCCGGGTGGGTCTGGCGGCTTGGGCTTTGGTGAATATTCTGGACAGATAGGGGCAGTGTTGGAGTTACATTTATGGGTTAGTGCTAGCGTTTTGAAGATGATGCGTTCTTGGACTGGAAGCCAGTGGATCTTGCATCTGGCCGTAGAGATGTGTTCTTTTTTGGAGATGTTTAGCGCTGCTCTTACTACGTTGTTCTGGATGACCTGACGTTTTTTTATATTGTGTGCATTGGTACCTGCAAATAGGGAATTGCAGTAGTCGATCCTGGATTGTATGAGGGCTCTGGCGAATGTGATGCAACTGTCGGTGGATAGGAATGGTCTGCATGCATTGATCAGTTTTGCAATGTAAGCTGCAGCTGAGGCAATGGCGTTCACTTGTCTGGTTAGTGATAGCGTGGAGTCAAGGTATACTCCCAGAGTCTTTACCTCTTTAGCAACTGTGATGTTGTTCCCACCAATGGCAAATGCTTTGTACGAGGCGTTGGCAGAGTCCATGCTGTGCCATCCATGATTGTATGGTTTGGTAGAGTTACTTAGTGCGTTGGAGTCGGTGTCATAGTTGCCGGACATGGGGAGGAGGATTTGGGTGTCGTCCGTGTTTGATATGATATGATATGGCATTTATAACTCGCCTATACACAAGTGTTTCAAAGCGTGACGAGGCAAGGGAGGGGGAACAGAGGGAAGACAGAGACAACGATCTTACTAGGCCAGGTGAAATTGAGATTGCACAAGTGCAGGGGAGAAGGGGGAAAGGGAAAGTGCAGGTATGAGGAGGCAGTGCAATACATAGGATCAACTGTAAAAAATAAATAGAATAAATAAAAACAGTAGTTAAACGTGCGGCCAGCTAGTGACAAGTGAGGGTAAGTGCAGACATCAAGTGTCAAGAGCTGGGGGGGACTGTAGGATAAGGAAACAGACCTCAAGTGCAGGGGTTGCCCGGGAGGCAGTGCAGGTGTACAGCTGGCAGGGGAGGGGACCTGGGCCCGAGATCAGAGGGTAGCCAGGTGACCAGTGCAGTTTCAATAAGGAGTTCAGCAGGGGAGAGGAGGAGAGAAAGCAGAAGCAAAGAAGAAGGTCTTGAGGTGCTTCCGGAACCGGATATGGTTCTCCTCAAGTTTCAGGGAGGCAGGGAGGCTGTTCCAGAGAAATACTCCAGCCGAAGAAAGAGATCTACCACCAACTTGTTGCTTGGAGAAGCGACTGACCCTGAGGGAGTTGGAGGCGGAAGATCGACGAGCCTGAAAAGGAAGATATTTAGGACGAGTGAGTTGGAGGTATTGAGGCCCCAGGCCCCAGAAGGCTTTGTTGACACTGCAGAGGGTTTTGAACTTAGTGTAGGTGATACCCAGAGAGGGGTTTCGTCAAGACGTTATAGGTAGGTGAGAAGCAGGAGCCTTGAGGCACTCCGGAGGTGAGTGGGTCAGGTGGGGCTGCAGCTGAGGTGGAGAACACTCTCATTGTGTGTTTGGCTATGAAGGACTCTATCTAGGCTGTGGCTTTGTCTGAGAAATGGGCAGCTGAGGAGAGGCGTTGGCATAGGATTTGATTATTGACCAAGTCAAAGGCTACAAAGAGGTTGAGAAGGAGGAGGATGGCCACGTTGCCTTTGTCTTTAATTTCGTCCATTTGGATTTTTACGTCTAGAAGGGCCGATTCTGTTCCGTGACCAGGGCGGAAGCCAGTTTTGCGAAGGCCAAGGAGGTTGTGGGATTCCAGATAGTTTTGGATTTGCAGATAAGCTGCTCTGTCAAGAATTTTGAGGAGGAAGGGTGCAGTCGTGATGGGGCTGTAGTTGGTGGGAATATTGGCGTCTAATATGGGCTTCTTGAGGGGGGATAGTACCCAGGCTTCTTTTAGATTCTCTAAGACATTGCTAGTTGAGAAGGAGTTGTTGATTAACACCGTGAGTTACAGCTAAACTGAAATCTATTTCAACTCAATTGGCTGCAGGGGCGCAGAGTACACGGGTGCTCCGGGGGCCCGGGCACCCGGCAGGCGAATGAATTTGGAGCTGAGCCCCCTCCGGACCAGAGAGAAGGCGCTGTACGGGTGACCCTTTGTTTTGGACTCCATACTGCCTCTCTCCGAGTCTGCTGTGTGGTATGCATCCTTGTCCCTGAAAACGAGAGAAAAGGTGCTTTTTGCTTTTTTGAAGTGCAGCCTCCCTGAAATACTAACAAAAGTGTTTTCTTTTTTACAAAAAACAGACTGGCGCCTATCAAGAGTTTTTGTATAATGTAATTTCTATTGCTGCTGCCGCTATGGGGATGAAAACATGGACTGTAGCTAGGTGGCACATAGTTGAAGTGGGCAGGTTGAAATTCAGCCCTCCGCCACCTCTCCCTAAAAGTTGGGGTTATGTTGACATTACCTGCCTGACCTACAGAGCCTTCAGCAGGTAGGGCACTGACGATAAACTGTGCTTTGTTTCATTATTAGCACCTCCATTCATATGCATGTTTTTAGGCAATTGATGGGGGTTAGTAATTGCATGTCAGGTGAGTGATTAGAAGGGTGGGGGCTGGAGGCACCTAATTCTCGCAGCAGTTCTTAAGTGTGCGGTTTCAGACATGGAGAGAGTTAACTGCTTGTAACATTGACTCTGCACTAGAATATTCTAATTAGAATGTGTGAAGAAGTTAGTTGAACCCACACAAGTAAGTTTGCCTCTCCCCCACATTCTATGAAATTGGCCCCTCTCCCAACATTTGAAGGGTTAAACCTCCTCCTCCCCCCCCAAATGTTGGCCTAGGTGCATCCCTGCCTCCTTGTACTTCACTGATTTCTTAAGGATTTCAATCCGGCGATACACTCTGCTCTCGGCCTAGTGTATAGCACAATGGAAAAACATATTTGATATATAGATTCACTTATTTGAAAGAGGTACCACTCGTATCACACCCCTTATTTAAAAATACCCTGGGTCACACTGGACCAGGAATCAGGCTGGTTTGTAAAAGGTATTATTTATTTACTGAAGATCAAAATTACAATATATATATTAATAGGTAAACAACAATCACCAGTGGGGTGACAGAACACAGAATGATATTTTTAATATACCAGAACTAAGTAATGAGCAAAACAAATGCAGCACAGAAAATAATACCTTTGTGTTGGTTTCAGATCAGATAGCACAATGGTTAGAAATTCCCCCTGCAACGCCCCTCAACCTACCTATAAGCTAATTTAAATGTGAGGAGATAGTAGGTATTCAGAAATAGTACAGATCACAGTGTCTCACTTCTCCCTTCCCCCCCTTACACAGAAAGAGAAAATGAAGTGGGCTTTTCAACTGTCAGAATGACAGTGACTTTTAAAGTGGCTGAGCAAGAACTGTAAATGTGTGGAAAAATGCTTACATTGTTGTAAATTCCTATGGGAGCTGCTTTGAACAGTTGCACACAAGCATAAGAAATGGTTTAGTCAGTAGAAAACCTTTGCATTCTTAAAATCCAAGTCGGAAGCAGTATAAATCTATTTTACACATGTAAAATTTCTTAGGATTTTAAAATCGTGGCAAACTGTTCCCGGTTTTGGTTTCTATGGATAGCTATGGATGTTAGGTACAAGTAGGAGTTGAAATTGTATTTCTATCACGAAAACTGAGGGAGTTAAAGTGGTTTTAGTAAAGGTCATTTTTGCGAGATAGGCACGAGAATGGAAAGAGGCTTCAGTTTTAAAATCAGAAAAATGTTGACTATGGACTAGAGCATCCAAGCTAAGCCACAAGGACGGCACAACGTAAGAGTCAGGAGTGATTTGCGACTCAGTCTTGGTTCCTCGCTGTCCACCTCAGAGCACTAGGTTGGTCACTCGAATGAAATTAATAGATCAAAGTTGACAAAATGACTAGGAAAAGGATGCTTTTACAGATAGACTGAAAAAGATTTCACTACGAATTTAGACAATGTTACTGATTATGGAAGTAAGGATAGTTCAGAGGTTAGGATGGGACAAGATAATGCACAGGGATGAACAGTTTCTAGCTTCCTGTAATACTCATAAAACAAAATGGATTTAAGATTTTGGACCATCAGGATTCTGGACCATTGAATCAGATCTATCAGGGACTGGCAGCTGGGCACATCAGACTGGACAGGGTCAGCAAGGCGCTCTGGTTACAGCACGGCACAGCATAGCACGGGATCTGCCCTTCTTGGTTCTGAGGATATTTCAATTCAGCAGGAAAGCAGTAACAGCACAGCCCGGCTGTATTATGATGCTTCCCCTAGGCTTTTTGGGTTCTGTTCTAGAATTTGAGGCCTAGCTGAGAATGGTTCAGCTATGCAATAGTCCTTTGCTTTGCCGAGTTTCTGGCATCTGGAACAAGGAAGATGTAGATTTCAGCAGGAGGGCGCTCTGCCAGCAGCAGGGAAGTGAGTGGATCTGTCTGTCCTATCTGTTGTCAACTGTCTCTATTTATGCTTTAAAAATGACATCACAAAGGGGTGTCTGGGCCGCCTTAGCTAAGCTTGCCCCTGTGAGCTGGGATTGGACCCCACTTTATCTCCGCCTTGCAATTTTAGTGATTGGATCAAGGCTGGATGTCAGGTTTTATGATTTGCTTTACAATCCTCAGAGACCTCCCTTTAGCCATTGGTCTCCAAATCTGATTTTATATTAAATGTACATTTCTACATTGGTCACCTTTATACAAATCACACATAAAGATGCCATATTTTACATAGCAGCTATTCCTCAAAACCCTGCAGTGGTGGGATCTTGTCTCCCCTTTCTACAGAATTTTGCCCTTTTCGCTATGAACACACATTCCAATTTTTCTGCATATTTTCACAAATATGCGTGTTTAACATGGGGACATAGGTGTACATTTTCACAATTCTAACAGTAATACATTTTGCATAAAACCACATATCTTGCCATTCCTGCCCAGTTCTGCCGCCTCTTCACACGTGCAGCCAGAAATTAAATTAACAACTCTGTCATTTTTATATTTTTCACCATTTTGAATAGCAAGTTACAAGTCTTTTAAAATGTGTTCTTTGTTCATGTTTAGCAACAGATGGGTGCTTGGCTCCGCCTCTTTTTGTCTCCCTGCAGTCCAAGGCATCCCCCTCCTTGCTTGCACCTTCCAGAGGTCATTTACGACCCCTTTTCACACTTCTAATTTCCTGGGCTGCAACTTTGTCATTGTTCCTTTGCTCTCCGTAGACAGAAGTCTGGGCTAACCAGCAATTAACACCTCCCCGTGAGTTTCTGCTGAGAGGAAGGCCCTCCTTCTGGGAAAAAAACCTGCTTTTCAAGTTCTTTGCAGCTTCAACTAAGCTAATTAACGTTTAAACTTAGCAAAAACCACATCTGTTGCATCACATACAAAATACATTTCTTTCTTGGCCTTAAAATCTGTGGAATGAAAAACAACTAAAACCTGTATTCCTTTTTGGCAACAATCCTGTTTATGTTTGCTAATTCAGCAGACTTTTGATTTTTAGGTCATTTTAGAGCTTTCTCAGTCCCCTCTGAGAGCTGTCATTCAGTACTGCACCCAGATTTTGGCATAGAGGCTGTCCATTTTCAGACTTTGTATGTTTTACAATGTTTCATTTGATGCATTGATTTTAGCACCAGGCAAGACTGTGAATGTTGAAAAGTGTTATAGGCATTTTGGAGTTTTTGGCAACAAAGCAAATGTCATTTGTAGGCACATTTTGGAGTTTTATTTGCAAAGTGCTGCTTTTCTCTCTGCACTCTGTTTGCTGGTCATGGAACCCACTGGCACATTTCTGCAGGGTGTGCTCTATTCCACCTCACATGCACCATGGGTGGCAGGTTGTGCATCCCTCTTTTTGTGTGTGGAAGCACATGGTTTTGGGAGGTTTTTGTAGGTTTTTGGTGTGCACAAGGGTTTTGCCACCATTGTTGCTGTTTCTTTCCCCATAATTGGCAAGAAATTCCGCATAGCGCAGCAGAGTGGGTGCAGTGTGAATACATCCCACAGTAGGCAGTAGGAGCAGGTCCCATTGCACTCTATGGTACTGAAAGCCTGAACTTATTGGTACAGCTGAGCATTTTACAATGTTTCCAGGCTGCTGAGGAATGCCATTACACATGGATGGAATGGTGCCAGGTAGACATTACCATAACCTCAGCAGAGGTAGAAAAAAAAATGACGGCAAGAAAAATAGAACTTGGGGAAACCCTAGCATCACGCAACTGGTACCATACAGATTTCAGAGGAAGGATAGAGGTCTTACATCAGCTCACCTCCAACTGTTAACTGTTGCCCCCAAAAACCTGGACAACCTATATTTCTAGTGAAACAGCAATACTATGACACACATATTGTTGCACTCATGATGAACCACAGGATGGATGTGGGGAAACACGTGTTGAGGGGCTCTTAACACAGAAGTAAATTAACACAATGGAACATGCTCTATTTCTTTTGAAAACAATTAAATAAAAATAATGAATTGGCGCAAACTACGGATTCCGTTATCTCATTTTCCTGTAAGAAAAAAGTGGTTTAGGGAATGCAAAATACTATGATAATTAGGGTCAGGTGAAATTCCTGTGCATGCCGCCTGGTCATGTACGGTGTGTAACATTGTACATGTTACTCTCTGAGCTAGCCCGCCTTTGGATGTCTCTAGGAATGTATGAAGGACATATCATTTTGGGTTGTCCCATAGCTTCTGCTCAACGATCGAATGCAAACAACCAATTGGCACCAAGGTGCACTTTGACTGAAAAGACAAATCAGATTAAACAAAATCTGACCGAACTGGATGGGCTAAGTAGTACCTACACCAGAGAACTGTTTGTAACCCACCCCGGTTCTGTTTTGGGCGTGCCACCAATGAGTGGAATCTTTCATTAGGTAATTGTACAGTATCCCAATGACCCACACATCTGATAAGTACATGATCCATGCTGATATTTAAACCGCTAATTACATGGGAGTTCCTTCAGCGCAGCCCCTCTCCTTCATTAGTCACTGTCTCTATCTCTCCCTTCACTTTACTTGTTCATATTTTCCCTTGAATTGGGACCGTTTGTTTGGTGGTGCTTGCAGCTGTCCCCTCTGTTTAGCGAGCATGTCTTTCTCCGATCCAAGTCATGTTGCTCCACCTTTTGAGGGCTCCTACAACCTGGATGATTATAAAGGGGTGGAGTAGGGGGAGTGATGGCTTTACTGGAGTGCACCTGGAAAGCTTGCATCTCCTTCTTACTTGATGTGAGTACATGCAGTACATGCTAGCCAATGTTCCCACTGTTCTGCGCCTCCATTCACCAAGTTGGCGACTAAGTGCAAATGTGGTGATATCACTGCTGATGTCACTTTCCTATATCTGGGCACTCCCGGGAAATTCACGTGCAGCGCCCATTGGCTTCAGTTCCATTTTTCGGACGCAGCTTTCACTTAGAGAGAAATTACGGTGTGCTTTGTTACGTTAAAAAGAAAAATGTTATGTTCATCGACGCCCATGATGGGTATTAAGAAATGTCAGAATTGCGGGTTGAAGATGTCCGTCACCGACCCCCACTGCATTTGCATGTGGTGCCTTGGCATGGAGCATCGTACAATGGAGTGCAAATCCTATCAGGCGATGACTGACAAGGCTCTGAGAGAGCGCAAATGTAAATTGCTGGTGGATAGAATTCCAAAATCCTCTTCTGTCCTGAAAAAGCGTACTTCGGATGAGTCGAGAGATTCTCCTCGTTGAAAAAGATCAAAGAACTCTTGATCGAGAAGTCGTTCGCGTCATTCTTCATCTTCTTCCAGGAAGTCAAAGAAAAGACGTCATAGGTCTCCATCTTCCTCGAGTCACTCCTCACCCGAGAGAATAACATGTCCAACTAAAATCGACCCCCCAGAAAAATAGGAACAGTTTCGGAGGGAGATGATGACAAACTTTGAGAGAGAAGCCCCTACTCCCTCGAAAGAATGGAAGAAAGACCATGTGCCAGTCGCTCTGCATAAAGACGACAAGGGGAAGTCTAAGGCTAAACCTGTGCACCCTGGTGTCTGGGACGCAAGCCTGACGAACATGGGGAGCCTTTGAAGCCTCAAAAGAGTGAACAGGTGTTGAGGACCTCGACAAGTCGAGAGTCCAGCCCGTCGAGGGTTTTGTCAAAGACATCTTTGATGAAAACAAAATTGGTTCCATCTACACGGTCGACGTCAGAACCTTCGAAACCCATATCGAAGCCTTCGACGCCTAAGTCAAAGACCTACTCCAAATACTTTTTCAGAGCCATTGAAGGCAACACAATAGAAATCTTATAAGCCTCTACCAGAAAAAGATTTCCTCAAATCTCTTTCTTCAATCCATGAAGAACATGAACCAAGTTGGTGGCACAATGGGAGATTTAACATGGATAATAGCGTTACTTTAGCTCTAGGTCTGGTAGCTTAGTGGGCCTGGTGGTGCGCAGCTATATCATAGTCTACCGACTCCGGAAAAGTTGGTGTCACTAAGCGCCTCAACTGATACCGTCCCATCCCTTCTCTGGGTATGACAATAGAACTTACCGCTGAGGAATAGATCCTTCTATGAGTGGCTGGTAACTAACTCGCTCACCAGGAGCTGCCACCAGAAAGACCTCAGTGGCGCACAGCAGCTCTTCAAATACCCTGGTCCAGTATGAGGTGATGCTGATATGGCACTGAGCTACTAACACTGCACTTTGGACCTACTGGCGGGGCGAAGGTCCAGATGCATGACCATTAGGTGCCACACTCCACCCCTGCCTCCCTAGCTGAGATGCTCGCACCTGGGGGCATTGCATGGCCAATGAGCTCTGTTCTTTGTAAATTTCACCTTGACCTTATGAAGTGGCTTCAACTTAATAATAATTTAGCATTTATATAGCGCTACGAACCCTTAGGCATCTGAGCACTGCTTATAATTACCCACGGTGTATGGTGCTCATTTATCGACCTTGGAAGGATGAAAGGCTGAGTTTGGCCCTGCTGGGATTCGAACTTTCGTCAGCAGACTCTGCACAGATGTCAAAGCAAGCGCTCTACTTGCTGTGCTATTGGACTCGCTTGCGCTTGTGTTTCTCTGTTTTACTCACCTCCTCCTGTCGCATTGAGCCCAGCAGCTTCCCATCAGTTCATGTAGGTACATTCAGACAACCATTGCTTTACTTTCTCATTTAAAATAACTGGGAGTTAAGTACCATCAAAATAAAATCCACTCTGAGATGGCCTTGAATAGCTCCAAAACCAGTAGGTTCTGGGCGCGCATTTTGAATAGTAATGAACTTTCGAAATTATTGTGTCCTCCAACGTATTCCTCATCTTTGATATTCTTGTCCAGCTTTGGCTGAATCGTAAACATTTTTTTGGCAGAGGGTGCCGTGCGTTGATGTCATCGTGTCAATGTCCCTCGAAGGCCTCCGTCGAGGGTGACGTCATAGGGTGTACAAGTAGAACGCGCGGCGCCCGTTGGCCTCAGTTCCGTTTTTCCACAGAGCGTGTTGCTTTGGAGACTCGGCACGCCTCGTTACTATTTTCTGCTACGCAGTTTCATTCTTTGTAAAAAATCATCAAAGATGTCCTCTTCATCGATCCCAACTACCCCTCGTTCGGGTTTCAAGAAGTGCAAGGAGTTCAGTTCTAAGATGCCGATCACAGACCCGCATCGATCGTGCCTGTGGTTCTTGGGAGAAGACCATGAAACGGAGGCCAGGTTGAAGTGTAGGGCGATGACGGGTAAAGACCTGCGAGAGAAGAAGGGGCAATTGCAGGTGGTCGTGAATCTAAAACCGACTGATCCTCTACCGTCGAGTCTAGAGATCAATCTCCTCGACGCAAGAGTGAGGAAAAAAGGTTGAGATCTCGAAGTGGCTCCTGCCACTCGTCTTCAACTAAGAGATCGAAGAAGCAACACCACTGGTCGCCTTCTTCATCCTCGTCAGGCGAATCCCCTTGTAAATTCAAGTGCCCCACAAAACATTCTTCTTCTGCAGAGTGGGAGGCATTTCAGCTGAAAATGCTTGAAGTTTTTGAGAAAGCCAAGCCTCTGTCCGCCCCTTCTTTGGAAGCCAGACGAGAGCGTTCCCGTTCCGACACTCACGCGCTCTCGAGCCCGGGTGATCGAAGAAAGTCACACTGAGAACCCTCGAGGTCCCCGATGAAAAAAGAGCCACTCGAGTTGTGACGAGCGCTCGAGGTCTTCGACGCCGTCCAAGACTCCACATTGCAAAATCTTTGAAGGTGGTAGTCGAGGCTTCGATGCCATCAGCGCCGTTTACATCAACGCCATCGACGCCTTTGTCGACGTCAACACCGAAGCCATCGGCGCCGAAGATTTCTAAAGTCACAACTCAGCTCTCTGAGCATGTTGCACCAAAGTAAAAGGCTACTAAATCAAAGCCTCCCACAAAACAAACTCCTCCTCCTGAAAAAACTGTGACTCCTTCACTCAGGAAGGAGTATTTTAAATCCTTGTCTTCAATTTTTGAAGAAGAGGAAAGATCTGAGGAAGAGGATGTTCCTTTTGGTCTGGAGTTTGGTATTCCTAATGTACCAGAGTGTCTAATATCCGAAGAAAGTAGGATGAAAGACCTGGTTGACACACTGCACAATGCCAGTGGTGTGGATACATCGCCAGAGACTGAGTTTGGCAGACCAGAGCCAGGCGAACACACTGATTCTTTTTATAGACACCTGATGTCAAAGGTGGTAGATTATTTAGGTTGCGTTAAACCACCAGCTCAGTTTATTCAGGATGACCTCACAGACATCCCAGACCAAGGTCCAGCTACAGACCCAGGCTTGCCCTTTCACGTGGCCTTGCAAAATAGGGTGGCCAAAAATTGGGAGTCCCCAGAGTCCCTTACTAAAAAATACCTCCCTTCCCCGGCTATCTGTCCAAACACCCCACTCTCGAGAGTCTTGTTGTCCAGGCAGCCACAGCTACATCTAACAAGGTAGCGTACCATACCATCCCTCCAGATAGGGATGACAAGCGTGTGGATGGATAGGTACGGAAGGTATTTTCAGCTGGTAGTATGGCCTTGAAATCGGCCAACTCCACTTGTGCCGTAGCCAAATGTTCATGCACTCTGTGGGAGTGCATCTCTATGGCGGTGGAGCACATACCAGAAGGGGAGGAAAGGGAAGGTTTCCTAGCTATCGTTAGAGATGGAAAGGAGGCCATGCGTGAATCCCTTCAGTCTGGTTTGGACACTGCAGATAGCGTCAGCAGGTCCATGGCTGAAAGCACAGTTATGCGCAGATTTGCGTAGTTGCGGAAGTCAGGTTTTGCACCAGATGTGCAGTCCCATTTCCTGAACATGCCATTTGACGGGTCTCACCTTTTTGACAGCAAGGCTGACGAGAGCCTTTAGAGGTTGGAGACCTCAAAAGCTGCTGCCAAATCGTTAGGGGCCGCTGTTAGGCAACCTCAGCCTTTTCGTTCATTAGGACAGTCTTGGAGGGGACAATCCTATCGTTACTACTCCTCATTTGGAAAGGCAAGAAGAATGGCCAGTCAAAGAGGCCAAAGGAAAATCCCTCATGGTGGACGAGGTAAGAGTGCTAAGCCAGCTCCAGCCGCAGCTTCCTTGCCATGAGCAGCTGCAACATCTGCCCCAAAACCGCTTTGAGAGATTGCATCACGAAACACCAGTGGGAGGCAGGCTGTCTCAGCATCTGCAAGAATGGCGAGACATTACTTCAGATGCCTGGGCTCTGGAAACAATAGCCCAAGGTTACTTCCTTCCATTCTTAATGTAGCCTCACAACAATCTAGCAGGGAAACACTCTTTGACGATTCCAGATCTGCTCCTACAGCAGGAGATATTAACCCTGCTAGAGAAAGGTGCTATAGAACCGGTACCTGTAGCGGAGAGGAACAAGGGTTGGTATTCCCCATATTTTTTATCCCCAAAAAGGACAGAGGACTGAGATCCATCTTGGACTTGAGATACTTGAACAAGTTCCTCCGGAAGGACAAGTTCAAGATGGTCACCCTTTCTCAGATCCTTCAGGGCCTTCAACTTCAGTATTGGCTGTTGTCATTGGACCTTCAGGATGCTTATTTTCATGTGCCTATCCATCTGAAGCACATAAAATACCTGAGATTCGCTTTTGCCAGCTCACACTATCAGTTGGGAGACCTGCCATTCGGGTTGACCTACGCCAGAGGGTCTTCAGCAAACTAATGGTGGTAGTGGCAGCGCATCTCAGGAGAGGGGTATTCACGTCTACCCCTACATGGACGATTGGCTGATCATGGCGCTTTCTCCCGAACAAGTCCTAGATCATCTCAAAGTCACCTGCCACTTCCTTCACAGACTGGGCTTCTCCCTCAATTTCAAGAAGTCAAAGATGACACCTTCCCAACAGCTCCAGTACATCGGAGCTGTATTAGACACATCCTTGGGAAAGAGCTTGCCACCCAAGACGAGGGCTCAAGACATTCTTCAGATGGTGTACACATTTCAGAGTGCCCAGAATCTTCCAGCCTACGATTTCTTGATGTTGTTTGGTCTCATGGCATCCTGCATTTATCTGGTGCCAGAAGCCCGCCTGAGAATAAGATCCCTTCAATGGGCTCTGATAACTCAATGGTCCGAGTTCTCAGGAAAGATGACGGACCTACTTCAGGTTCCAAGCAGGGTCACACAGGATCTTCTGTGGTGGAGCTGCAAGGACAATATTCTGAAGGGAGAACATTTTTGGTAGCCATGGCCGGAGATTACAGTAGTGACGGACGCCTCACTCATGGGGTGGGGAGCCCACGCCAACAATCTGTTAGTCAGCGGTCGTTCGTCTCCATCGGAGTCCAAAGTACACATTAATCTTTTAGAGCTGAGAGCAATCAGACTAGCGCTGAAGGCTTTCCTGCCCTTGGCCAGAGGAAAAAAATTTCCTGATAATGATGGACAACACAGTGGCCATGCTATACTTCAACAAGAGAGGGGGTGTAGAGTCATTACCTATGTGCAGAGAGGCAATGCAGCTCTGGTACTGGGCAATTCAAGAAGGAATCTCCTTATCGGCAGCTCACCTGGCCGGAGAGGAAAACACAACAGCGGACGCTCTGAGCGGGCAGAGTGCAGTGTCCCACGAGTGGGAACTAGCTCAGGAAGTCCTTCAAGAGATCTTCGCCGTTTGGGGAACAGCTCAAGTAGACCTGGTTGCGACCGGGGTCAACCAGAAGTGCGAAAGGTATTGCTCAAGGGAATTTCCTCCGAGAGGAGCTCTAGGAGACACTTTTGTGGTGGATTGGGACTTCCCACTACTATACGCGTTCCCTCCGATCCCCGTCATTCCTCAAGTAATCAGCAGGTTGAGACAGTTCGTAAGCAACATGGTCCTAATTGCCCCAGGTTGGGCCAGGAGAAAGTGGTACCCGGACCTCCTAGAAATGTCCATCTGTCCTCCAATTTGTCTTCCCCAGAGAGAGAATCTTCTCTCACAAAGGGAGGGACAGGTTCTTCATCCAGACGTCAACACTCTCAACCTTCACGCTTGGTTTCTGAAAGGCTGAGATACAAGGATTAGAACCTCCAAGATGACGTCAAGGAGGTGTTGCTTTCGGCAAGAAGGTCAGCAACAAAATCTCTGTACCCTTGCCGTTGGAACAAGTTTTGCGACTGGTGCAGGTAAAAGAATGTTGATCCTTTTCTATGCTCAATTCCAGAGGTGTTATCTTTCTTCTTATCATTAGCACACAAAGGTCTGAATGTTGGGACCATTAAAGGTTACCTGGCAGCGCTTTCCATTTTCAAGCGCTCTTCGGAAGACTGTTCCTACTTTAAAATTTCTTTGGTGATTCAATTCCTAAAAGAGCTCTCAAATGTGTTCCCACCTTCTTCATTTCAAGTCCCAGTTTGGGACCTTAATTTGGTTCTAAAGTTTTTAATGTGTGCCCCATTTGAACCCTTGCACACATGCCCATTGAGGTTGTCAACCTTCAAAACCATATTATTGGTTGCATTGACATCTGCACGTAGAGTGAGCAAGTTGCAGGCACTTTCTTCCAGGCCACTCTATACAATGTTCCACAAGGACAGGCTTGTATTGAGGGTAAAACCCTGCTTCTTACCTAAGGTTGTTTTAGATTTCCACTTAAATCTGAAAATTATTCTGCCGGCGTTGTACCCCCGCCGCATCCTGGTAAAGAGGAGGAAAGGTTCCATAGGTTGGACCCTAGAAGAGCTTTAAGCTTTTACATTTCTAGACTCTCCAAACTCAGAGTGGATTACCAACTCTTTATTGGGTATACTGGAAGAAGATTGGGTCAGGCTGTTTCAAAACAGACCTTATCAAGGTGGATTACACTTGGCATTTAGGGATGTTATAAATTGGCAGGCAAAGACCCACCAGATGGCTTGAGGGCTCATTCAACCAGAGGTATAGCCTCTTCAGCAACCCTCCAAAGGGGCGTTCCTATAAAATCAATTTGTGATGTAGCAACTTGGTCTTCACTGCATACATTTAAAAAGTATTACTGTCTAGATGCTTCCCACTCTCAGGATGCTGCCTTTGGGAAGGCGGTACTGTATTCGTCCTTGTAAGAGGCTGACAAATCTCAATTTCGAATGGATTGTGTCCTCCCACGTATTCCTCATCTTGTGATAATTCGTTATCTCCAGCTTCGCTGCTTCGGAAAAAAAATTTCTTGGCAGAGGGCGCTGTGCTCGAGGTCGTGGCGTCGATTGTCTCTCGACGTACTCCGTACTCTGTCGACATCACCAATGGTATAATAGCTCGAGCCGCGCCCGTTGCTTCAGTTCCATTTTTCCGATCGCTTCGCTATTGAGAGCGGCACGCTTCTATATTCTGTGAAGAAAATGTCGTCATCTTCGACACCTTCGACACCCAGGACTGGGTTCAAGAAGTGTGCAGATTGTGGATCTAAGATGTCGATCACTGATCCCCACCGGATTTGTCTCTGGTGTCTCGGTTCCAGTCACCGAATCGACGACTGCGGGTCCTGCCAATCTATGACCGAAAAAGCTCTTCGTGAGAGGAGAAGTAAACTGTCGGTGGGGAGGGAGGCCTCAAAAAAGGTTTAGTCAAAAAGACACAAGAAAGCGACTGATTCTAAGGAATCGGATCGCCATAGGCACTCAAAGAGATCTCGATCTAAGAGTAGATGGAGACACTCTTCGTCATCATCGAAAAAAATGAAGAGGAGACATAGATCTCCCTCATCATCATCTTCTTCTTCAGAGTCGACCGAAGAAATTTGTTGTCCGACTAAATCGGATTCTCCCAGTAAGTGGGAAGAATTCCGCAAAAAGATGATGGTGGTTTTCGAGAATGCAGCCCTGACCCCCTCGAAAGACCCTTGAAAAAGCCATACCCCTAAAGTCGCTCCATTGGACGACAAAGGGAAGTCCAAGGCTACCATGGCAAAGACCGGTAGCATCGAGGAATCCAAGAATACTCGAGTCGACGTAAAACCGTGCCATACAAGAAACACAAGTCGTCGAAGACTTCGACAACTTCCTCGACGCCCTCAACGTCGATAATTTCGACTTCAAAGCCAAAAACATACTCAACGCCATTATCGAAGTCATCTTCGAAGACTTCGAAGACCCCTTCGACAACTTCGAAGGATTTGCCAATTCCTTCGAAGCAGATGGAAGAGGAAGAAAGGAGATTCACTCCTTTGCCCAGGTCAGACTTTTTCATATCTATGTCAGCAATCTATGAAGAGTCTGCTTCAGAAGAAGACGAGGTTACTCCTTTGGGAGTTACTTATGGTACAAGACAAGTTCTTGAGGAACTTATTGACCAGGAATCTAGAATGAGAGACCTGAGTGATACTCTACATTCTGCCAATGGAGTTGACACATCCCCAGAATTAGAGTTCGCCAAACCTGATCCTGCAGACCATGCAGATGCTGGGTACAGGGGTCTTATGACCAGGGTAGTTGAATATACGGGTTGGGGTAATACTTCACCCATTTTTGAACAAGATGACATGGCAGATATAATCGTCAAGGGACCTCAGAAAGATCCTGTTCTCCCTTTCCACAGAGCCCTTCAAAGGACTGTGGAGAAAAACTGGGAGAAGCCAGAAACTATTGCTGCTGCAGGTAGCACTTTTCCAAGAAAATATAGACCGGCTGGAACGGATCCTGAATATTTGAATAAACATCCGACTCCAGAGAGTTTAGTCATTCAGGCAGCATCTACTTCAAAACAAACTGCTTATCCAACTATCCCTCCAGATAGAGAGGATAACAAAATTGATGCCTGGGCACGTAAAGTTTTCACATCAGGCAGTATGGCACTTAAGTCGGCAAATGTCACCTGTACCCTAGCCAGGTTTACCCATACCCTGTGGGACTGTATTTGGGCGGCAGCTGATCATATTCCGGAAGGCGAGGAAAGGGAAGGCTTCCTGAATATAGTCAAAGACGGGAAGGAGGCAATGGGGGAATGTCTCCAGTCTGGACTGGATACTGCTGATAGTATCAGCAGATCCATGGCTGCAAGCGTTGTGCTACGCAGATTTGCGTGGTTGAGGAAGTCGGGGTTTGCACCAGACGTGCAAGCCAGACTTCTCAACATGCCCTTTGATGGCTCGAGGCTCTTTGGCAGAAAGGCTGATGAAAGCCTAGAAAAACTTCAGACCTCGAAAGCTGCAGCTAAATCACTTAGAGCCTCTTTGCGCCAGCCTCTAAAACCCTATTCCGGCTCATCTTCCTGGCGAATCGTTCTTTTCGATACTATTCCTCTTTTGGTAGAGGAAGAGGACAGGCTTCTCAAAGGGGCAAAATAAACTTCCCTCGTGGAGCACGAGGAAGAGGTGCAAAATCAGCCTCAGGAGCGGCATCTGTACCCTCAGCCACTCCTGCAGCCGCCTCCAAATCCCTCTGAGACCTTGTTACACAAAACACCAGTGGGAGGCAGGACCTCTCAACATCTGAAGGAATGGCGGGGCATTACCTCAGATGCTTGGGCACTGGAAACAGTAGCCCAAGGTTACTGTCTCCCCTTTCTAAAAAGGCCTCAGAATCATCCACCGGGAGCCAACTCTGCCAAAATTCTGGATCCGCTCCTGTAGCAGGAAATTTTAACCCTGCTAGAGAAAGGTGCCATAGAACTGGTACCTGTAGCGGAGAGGAACAGGGGTTGGTACTCCCCATATTTTCTCATCCCAAAAAAGGACGGAGGACTGAGACCCATCTTGGACTTGAGAAACTTGAACAAGTTCCTCAGGAAGTACAAGTTCAAGATGGTGACTCTTTCTCAGATCCTTCAGGCTCTCCAACTCCAAGATTGGTTGGTATCATTGGACCTTCAGGATGCTTACTTTCATGTGCCAATCCATCCAAAGCACAGAAAGTACAGAGGTTCGCGATTGGCAATTCTCATTATCAGTTTCGGGTTCTGCCATTCGGGTTGACCTCCGCCCGAGGGTTTTCACCAAACTGTTGGCAGTTGTGGCAGCAAGTCTCAGGAGAGGAGGTATTCACATATATCCCTACCTGGACGACTGGTTGATCAGAGCAAGTTCTCCAGAACAAGCTCAGGAACATCTTTCGATCACCTGCCACTTCCTCCACAAATTGGGCTTCTCCCTCAATTTCAAGGAGTCCCACATGATACCATCCCAGAAGCTCCAGTTTATCGGAGCAGTCTTGGACACTTCATCGGGAAAAGACTCGCCTCCCGAAGTGAGAGCTCTCCCCATCCAGGAGATGGTAACGAAGTTTCAGAATGCCCAACGTCTACCGGCCTTCGATTTTCTCAGGTTGCTCGGCCTCATGGCATCCTGCATTTTCCTAGTACTAGAGGCTAGGTTGAGAATGAGATCCCTTCAATGGGCACTCCGAACTCAGTGGTCCCAGTTCTCAGGCAATATGTCGGATCTTCTGCAAGTCCTGAGCGCAGTTGCTCAGGATCTTCTATGGTGGGCTTGCAACGACAACATTCTCAAGGGAGAGTCTTTTTGGCAACCATGGCCGGAGATAACGGTAGTGACAGACGCCTCACTCACGGGGTGGGGAGCACACACCAAAGATCTGACATTCAGCGGTCGTTGGTCTCCATCGGAGTCCAAACTACACATCAACCTGTTGGAGCTGAGGGCAACCAGACTAGCTCTGAAGGCCTTTCTGCCCTCTGTACAGGGAAAGAATGTCCTGATAATGATTGACAACACAGTGGCCATGTACTACCTCAACAAAAGAGGAGGAGTAGAGTCACTGCCACTGTGCAGAGAGGCAATGCAGCTCTGGTTCTGGGCAATACGAGAAGGAATCTCTCTATCGGCAATTCACCTAGCCGGAGAGAAGAACACGGCGGCAGACGCTCTGAGCAGGCAGAGCACGGTCTCTCACGAGTGGGAGCTGGCTCAGGAAGTCCTTCTGGAGATCTTCGCCCTTTGGGGAACAACTCAAGTGGATCTGTTTGCCACCGCGATCAACCGGAAGTGCAATCAGTACTGCTCAAGGGAATTTCCTCAAAGAGGAGCTCTGGGAGACGCATTCGTAGTGGAGTGGAAGTTTCCACTGCTGTATTCGTTTTCCCCAGTCCCCGTGATTCTTCAAGTAATCAGGAGGTTGAGAAAGTTCAGGAAAACCATGATCCTAATTGCCCCGGATTGGGCCAGGAGGACGTGGTACCCGGACCTTCTGGACATGTCCATCTGCCCTCCAATACGTCTTCGGCAAAGAGAGGATCTTCTCTCGCAAGAGGAAGGTCGGGTTCTCCATCCAGAGGTCAAGACACTCTACCTTCACGGATGGTTTCTGAGAGGTTGAGATACAAGGATGTCACGATGCCCGCTCCCGGGGAGCCGGCTCAGGCCCTGCGTCCCCGAAAGCGGACATCAAGTCCCCGGGGAAGGTCCCAGCAACCCCTTATAGGGGCCCTTTGGACAGCGTCCTGGCGCCTATGGCGCCAGGCTCATAGAAAACGTCAGTCCTGGCGCCATAGGCGCCAGGCTCATTATGAAAGTGTTTGGGTGCACTTACCTGATGCAGACCATGCTGCAGAACCCCGGCCTCCTTGAGGCCTGAAAGGAACTACTTTACCTGTGGGACTCATTTACCACCCGGGCGTGGTCGGGGAAGGATACATACCTGATTGGAGGAAGGACACATTCTAGGAACTTCTTCCAAGGCTATTTAAACCACACCCGATCAGCCACACGTGCTTCGCGTTGTTCTGCATCTAGCAGCTGGACGCTCACCGTGTCTGCTCCTGCATCTTGACTTCTGCCACACCTGCCAGCATCCTGAATCACCTGCAAAGGAAGGGAACAAGAGAACAGAAGAAGGAAAAGGCCTCACCTGCTAAATCTGCATCCCAGAGACATTTCGCCGACAATCCTGAAAAGGAAGACATTTATTTTTAAAAGCACATCGCATCGATCGCTGCAGCGCCGCATTCTACTCACCTTTACAGGGCGCCTCCATGTTCAGCAGCGACCATCCAGATTCGCAGTCGCGCCCCCGCGCCTAGGGAGAAAAAGACAAGAACAAAGGTGAGAGAAAGAAGGGAAAAGGGAAGCTAAAACTCCATGTCAAGACTTACCTGTTGGGTCATTCCCTTTTCATTTCGGGTCCGCGCCGCATCCAGGCATTTTCGGACCCCGGCCCCTAAGGGGAAAAAGACATCAGCGTTAATGAGTGAATGAAAAGACATTACCAAAACACTCATTAAAGACTTACCTGATTTCCACAAGGATTTCACCGCTCACCTCGGGTCGGTGCCTGTTCCCCGGCATTCCGTACCCCGGCCCCTATGGGGAAAAAGACACTAGCATTAGAACATTAATGCATGGACACAAGGGGAACCACTTATAGAAAAACTTACCTGGAAGCCAAGCAAGTTTGGTTCTCACCCATCCGAAAATCCAGTGACGTAACTGGATACCAACGCGCCCCTGCATCAGAAGCAGGATGGAGAGCTCGTCCTTCCAGACCCTAAGGTGAGACGCTACGGGGAAGCACAGAAGGGTTTTGAGGAGGGTGAGAGGGGTAAGGGGGAGGCCGATTGCATTACCCCGCAGACAGTTAACCCCCTATTCTCACCTACAGAAGGATACTTCTACGAGTCAGACAAGCCAGATCTGGGGCCCGGTCCAGTCCGTCTTCCAAACCCTGTGCATCACCTTAGACGAGGTCACAGCAGCGCGAACCAGGCCAGCGCCCCCGTGGGAGTCAGGTGAGCGTTACAGAACGCGAAGCCTTCCTACAAATTCCCACCCAGGCGCTATGGAAACTTCTGAGACTGATCAGTTGGCCCAATTACTGGGGGAATTACGGGCCGAAGTACATGCCGCTCGTCAAGAGACTAATGCCCTCAAGAGGGAATTAATAATATCAAAGGAAAGAACTGATGACCTGGCCAGACAGCTTTTGCAAGGTCAAGCTGGACAAACTCCTCTACCCTGTTCCGGAGGGAACCCCGCTCCTGTGGTTCCCAGTAACCCTGTGCAGATTAATCTAACTGGAAACATGCCGCTGGCCCCACCTGAACGCTTTGCTGGGGACCCCAAACGATTCGCCGTATTCATGAATCAGTGTCGTTTGCACTTCCTATGCAGACCTGGGGCCTTCCCTAATGATCAGACCAAAGTAGCCTTTGTATTGTCATATCTCAGCGGCTGCGCTGCCGA
Source organism: Ambystoma mexicanum (assembly GCF_040938575.1). Lineage (NCBI taxonomy): Eukaryota > Metazoa > Chordata > Amphibia > Caudata > Ambystomatidae > Ambystoma > Ambystoma mexicanum. The sequence continues at coordinate 1,269,348,307 of NC_090932.1, forward strand.
TTGGTCAGTTCCACTGGTTACTCAAGATGACCCGATTCTCCGTGATTTTCAAGGATTTCAAGCAAGCATGGAAAGGTTATTTGCTCGACATTCACAGGGGCAGGCTCTGGATGACGAACTTCTATCCCTGCGACAGCGCAATCAGGACCTCCTATCCTATATTGCAACCTTTAATAGACTAATTGTGGAAACGGGATGGCCAGAGGATAAAAGAGTCACGTTATTTTATCGAGGTCTACGTGGAGAACTTAAAGATGTCTTGGCCCAAGTTGTAAATCCGTCCCAAGAATGCACAGAAAATATAGACTTAGTGGTCCAATTGGATCACAGACTTCAAAACAGAAAAACAGATCGGTCCAGGTTTGAGATCCGGGTGTTGGTCAAGACCCACGCTAACCCCAAGGGAGTTGATGTCTCTGAGCCTATGCAAATTGGAGGGGTTAAAGAACCCTTAACTCAAAAGGAACGTGAAAGGAGGCGTCAGTTAAAATTATGTCTTTATTGTGGGAACTCCGGACACTTTCTACGAGATTGCCCGGCAAAACCGCCCCGAAAAGCGGTAGGAGCCGCTGATAAAAACCATGAAGACTCTGTTTCGGGAAACGACTCAGCCCGACAAGCGTAGGGGTCCGCTTGCCGAGCTTGAAAACTAACTCTCAGACCTCGCATTTCATTGTGCCAATGGTTCTCGTAGATCCAGAAAAGCCTAAGCAGTTGCATGCAATAAAGGCATACATCGATAGTGGGGCTATTGGAAACTATGTGGATCGTGAATTGGTCTCTAGGATTAACCTCCCTCTCCGTCCTAAAGCCAGCAAAGATGTCATCACCACAGTCGATGGAACTGAAATTGCCTCTGGACCGGGAACACATTCCACTACTGAGGTGACTCTTATTGGTCTTGACGGCCATCGGGAGGCAGTTGTGTTTGATGTAATCAAGGCTCCACAGTTTCAGGTTATTCTTGGAATTCCTTGGTTAGAGACACATAATCCTCGAATTGATTGGCGAGCTAAGAGAGTAACCTTCCCGGATTGTGCACAAACCTGCTACCCAGAAAACCTGAAGATTAATCTAACATCTGTAACCTCTGCCTCCATGCAATTACCTCCGGAATACCAGGACTTTCAGGACGTCTTCCAAAAGGAACAGGTCAACACGTTACCTCCTCACCGATCGTACGATTGCCAAATCGATCTGGTGCCCGGTGCACAACCCCCTTGTAGCAGGATTTATGCCCTTACCGAACCTGAGAACCTGCATTTGAGACAATATTTGGATCAATACCTCGCCAATGGTTTTATTCGCCCGTCAAAGTCCCCGGCATCCTCGGCTTTGTTCTTCGTGCCTAAAAAAGAAGGCGACCTTAGAACTTGTATCGATTACCACGCATTGAACCAGATAACGGTTAAAAACCGTTATCCTCTGCCTCTGATTCCTGAACTCCTTGACCAGGTGAAGGACGCTTGCATATACACCAAGTTAGATCTCCGGGGGGCATATCATCTGGTGCGAGTAAAAGAAGGTGACGAATGGAAAACAGCCTTCCGTACAAAATATGGATTATTCGAATACCAGGTAATGCCTTTCGGGTTGTGCAATGCGCCTGCTGCCTTCCAATTCTTCATGAATGATGTCCTTCGGGAACTCATCGATGTTTGTGTTGTCGTCTATATCGATGACATTCTAGTGTACTCCTCTTCGGAATCTGATCACAGAAAACACGTTAGGGCAGTTCTGGAAAAACTGCGCCAACACAAACTATTTGCTAAACTGGAGAAATGTGTTTTCCATACCATAGAAGTTGAGTTTCTCGGTTTCATCCTGACACCCAAAGGAGTCCGAAAGGACTCAAGAAAAGTGGATGCCATCCTCAAATGGCCATCACCTAGCTCTGTAAAAGGGGTTCAAAGCATGCTCGGCTTTGCCAATTTCTATCGCAGGTTTATCCCGGAATTTTCACGCATAGTACAACCCATTACTGCACTCTTGAGGGAAAATAAACGTTTTGAATGGTCTGAAGAAGCCGAGCAGGCCTTCCAGGATTTAAAAGCTAAGTTTACCTCTGCACCTATATTGAAACACCCACGTCCAGATCTCCCGTATGTCGTCGAAACTGACGCATCAAGCCCAGCCATGGGATCAGTTCTGTCTCAAAGAGATCCTGCAACCAACCAACTGCATCCCGTAGCATTTTGGTCCAAAAAATTCTCGGCACCAGAGATTAATTACGCAATCACTGACAAAGAACTGTTAGCCATAAAGTCCGCTTTTAAAGCCTGGCGGCATTACCTGCTTGGCGCTCGACATACCATCACGGTGATCACTGATCACCGGAATTTACAGTATTTGAAAACCGCCAAGGCTCAGTCATCACGGCAGCTCCGATGGGCTTTGTTTTTCGCCGAATTTGATTTCGTGATTACCTATCGACCTGGCTGCAAGAACGGCAAAGCAGACGCCTTATCCCGAATTGGAATGGGAGAATTTGATACAAACTCAGAACCAGTATCAATAATTCCCGAACAGAGAATTCTAGGCATGACTTCGTTACAGACGCTTGAAGACATTCAAGTCAGAGTAAAACAACTCCTGGACCCTACAGTCCTACAGGATTGGATACAAAAGGGATCAGACTTTACCATAGATAATGGTTTACCTTATTACCAAGGACGCTTATTCCTGCCGCACAAGGATTTACACGAACTAGTTATTTCAGGTTATCATGATACATTAATAGAGGGACACCCCGGTATTGCCAAGACAATGGAAAAGGTGAAACGACAATTCTGGTGGCCCTCTTGGCGAAAAGATGTTAAATCTTTTGTGATGTCCTGTGGTGTTTGCGCCCAAAATAAAGGTCAAAAGAAAAGACCAGCCGGTCTCCTTCAACCTCTAGACATACCGCCAGCACCCTGGCACACCATATCAATGGATTTTATTACGGACTTGCCTCCTTGTTCGGGATACAATACCATTCTGGTAATTGTGGATTTGTTTTCCAAAATTGCCCACTTCATTCCTTTGAAAGGTTTACCTTCAGCTTCTGTCCTAGCCAAAGAATCCCTCGAAAATATTGTTCGGCTACATGGATTCCCATCTATACTAATCTCTGACCGGGGAAGCCAATTCATTTCCCACTTCTGGCGCAAATGTTGTCAAACGGCACAAATCGACGTAAGATTATCGACCAGTCACCACCCTCAGACCGATGGTCAGACCGAGAGGACAAATCAGACCCTTGAGCAGTACTTACGGTGTATGTTACACCAATCTGAAAGCAACTGGAAAGACATTCTTTGGATAGCCGAATACGCATATAATAATTCGGTACACTCTGGAACTGGCCATAGTCCTTTTTATACCTTGTTTTGGACATCACCCTCGAACCTCAAACCTCGACTCACCTCAGAACCTCGGAGTGCCCGCAGTAGAACATCTGCATTCTACCATTACCCGAGCCTTTAAAGAGGCAACCACGCATTTACAACAAACCAAGAGAAAATACAAGGAGAATGCTGACCTACATCGAAGTGAAACACCTCCGTATCAGATTGGGGATCAAGTGTGGTTAGCTACCAGACATTTACCGCTCAAAGGGCCTCGAACTTTTAACCCAAAATATCTGGGACCTTATTCTATTACGGCAATAATTAACCCAGTAGCGGTTAAACTTGATTTACCAGCTAATATGCGAATTCACCCTGTTTTTCATTTGTCACTTCTGAAACCAGTGGTACCCGGAACCCGACTACTCAAACCTCCAGAACCTATTCAAATAGATGGGGAACCCGAATTCGAAGTGAAGAACATTTTAGATTAAAAAATGTTTAGGTCAAAGCTTTTCTACCTAATTGATTGGAAGGGGTACGGACCTCAGGAGAGGTCGTGGGAACCCAGTGACCATGTGCATGCACCTCGATTAGTCAGGAAATTCCACCGACTCTTCCCAAACAAACCAAAACCCACGGAGGGAACAACCTTGGGAGGGGCCTTGGGGGGGAGTGCTGTCACGATGCCTGCTCCCGGGGAGCCGGCTCAGGCCCTGCGTCCGCGAAAGCGGACATCAAGTCCCCGGGGAAGGTCCCAGCAACCCCTTATAGGGGCCCTTTGGACAGCGGCTTGGCACCTATGGCGCCAGGCTCATAGAAAACGTCAGTCCTGGCGCCATAGGCGCCAGGCTCATTATGAAAGTGTTTGGGTGCACTTACCTGATGCAGACCATGCTGCAGAACCCCGGCCTCCTTGAGGCCTGAAAGGAACTACTTTACCTGTGGGACTCATTTACCACCCGGGCGTGGTCGGGGAAGGATACATACCTGATTGGAGGAAGGACACATTCTAGGAACTTCTTCCAAGGCTATTTAAACCACATCCGATCAGCCACACGTGATTCGCGTTGTTCTGCATCTAGCAGCTGGACGCTCACCGTGTCTGCTCCTGCATCTTGACTTCTGCCACACCTGCCAGCATCCTGAATCACCTGCAAAGGAAGGGAACAAGAGAACAGAAGAAGGAAAAGGCCTCACCTGCTAAATCTGCATCCCAGAGACATTTCGCCGACAATCCTGAAAAGGAAGACATTTATTTTTAAAAGCACATCGCATTGATCGCTGCAGCGCCGCATTCTACTCACCTTTACAGGGCGCCTCCATGTTCAGCAGCGACCATCCAGATTTGCAGTCGCGCCCCCGCACCTAGGGAGAAAAAGACAAGAACAAAGGTGAGAGAAAGAAGGGAAAAGGGAAGCTAAAACTCCATGTCAAGACTTACCTGTTGGGTCATTCCCTTTTCATTTCGGGTCCGCGCCACATCCAGGCATTTTCGGACCCCGGCCCCTAAGGGGAAAAAGACATCAGCGTTAATGAGTGAATGAAAAGACATTACCAAAACACTCATTAAAGACTTACCTGATTTCCACAAGGATTTCACCGCTCAACTCGGGTCGGTGCCTGTTCCCCGGCATTCCGTACCCCGGCCCCTATGGGGAAAAAGACACTAGCATTAGAACATTAATGCATGGACACAAGGGGAACCACTTATAGAAAAACTTACCTGGAAGCCAAGCAAGTTTGGTTCTCACCCATCCGAAAATCCAGTGACGTAACTGGATACCAACGCGCCCCTGCATCAGAAGCAGGATGGAGAGCTTGTCCTTCCAGACCCTAAGGTGAGACGCTACGGGGAAGCACAGAAGGGTTTTGAGGAGGGTGAGAGGGGTAAGGGGGAGGCCAATTGCATTACCCCGCAGACAGTTAACCCCCTATTCTCACCTTCAGAAGGATACTTCTGCGAGTCAGACAAGCCAGATCTGGGGCCCGGTCCAGTCCGTCTTCCGAACCCTGCGCATCACCTTAGACGAGGTCACAGAAGCGCGAACCAGGCCAGCGCCCCCGTGGGAGTCAGGTGAGCGTTACAAAGGATTGGGATCATCCGGATGACGTAATGGAAATCTTGCTTTCGGCCAGAAGACCAGCAACAAAATCTTTGTACCGATGTCGCTGGAACAGGTTTAGTAACTGGTGCAAAGACAAGGATGTGGACCCTTTTCAGTGTGGCACCCCAATGGTGCTCTCTTTTCTACTACATCTAGCTAATCTGGGGCTCCAGATAGGAACAATCAAAGGATCCCTTGCTGCGCTGTCCATTTTCAAGCGCTCCTCGGAAGAGGTTTCATATTTCAAAATACCGTTAATAATTCAATTCTTAGAGGGGCTTACTAATGTATACCCTCCAGTATCTTTTCATGTACCAACTTGGGACTTAAATTTAGTATTAAAATTCTTGACTTGCATACCTTTTGAGCCTCTGCACTCATGTCCATTGAGGCTTTTGACTCTAAAAACTGTCCTTCTTGTGGCCCTATCATCAGCCCGCAGAGTTAGCGAACTTCAGGCTCTCTCATGCAAACCACCATATACTATTTTTTATAAGGATAAGGTAGTCCTTAAAGTTAAACCTTCGTTCTTGCCAAAAGTAGTCTCGGACTTCCATTTTTCACAAAAAATAGTACTACCAACCTTTTATCCTCCTCCTCATCTGGGCAAAGAAGAGGAGAGATTACACAGAGGGCTCTTAGTTGTTACATCTCAAGGATGGCTAAATTGAGACAAGATGACCAACTATTTGTGGGTTATACTGGTCATAAATTAGGCTTATCTGTAACAAAACAGACCATTTCCCACTGGATCATATTAGCCATAGTTGAATGCTACAGATTAGCGGGAAAAGAACCACCAGATGGGCTTCGTGCCCATTCTACAAGGGGAATGGCTACTTCTGCGGCTCTAAAGAGGGGAGTCCCGGCAGCAGACATTTGTGCAGCTGCAACCTGGAAAACAATGCATACTTTTGTTAAACATTATTGTTTGGATACTGCTTCCTCTAATGAGGGTTTATTTGCCAAGGCAGTTCCGCATTCTGTCCACGAAAAATGAAATTAGTACTCCTGCCTCCAAAATGGATACTGCTATGGGAGCCTATCACAAGATGAGGAATACGTGGGAGGACACAATCCATTCGAAGAACAAGTTACTTACCAACTGTAACGTTCTTTCGACTGGATGTTCCTCCCACGTATTCCTCATCGACCCTCCCATCCTACCCCACAGTACAGTTTACGTTTTCTTACACTTTCCTCTCACGAAGAATGTATCGGTCATAGGGCACGCCTGGGTGTTCCTCCTATATATATTTCATCGAAAAAACAGAACTGAAGCAACAGGCGCGGCTCGAGCTATTTATACCATTGGTGACGTTGACAGAGTACGGAGTACGTCGAGGGACAATTGACGCCACGACCTCGAGCACAGCGCCCTCTGCAGAGAAAATGTTTTTCCGAAGCAGCGAAGCTGGAGATAACGAATTGTCACAAGATGAGGAATACGTGGGAGGAACATCCAGTCGAAAGAACGTAACAGTTGGTAAGTAACTTGTTCTTCTACTCCCTCCACCAAATTCTGCCTACTGCTTTGGGAGTCTATCAAAGATGAGGAATATTTTGGAGGACACAATCCATTCGAAGAACAAGTTACTTACCAACTGGTAATGTTCTTTCGACTGGATGTTCATCCAACGTATTCATCATCGCCCTCCCATACTACCCCTCTGTAGAATTTCCTATGTTGTTACTACTTCAGCTCTCGCAGGGCTGCCTACCGTCTGCCTACACTAACAAACAACACAAACAGGAGGGAAAAACAGAACTGAAGCCAACGGTGGTCACACGTGCTACTTGTACACCCAATGAAGTCACCCTCAACACAGGACTTCGAGGGACATCGACTCGACGCACGGCGCCCTCTACCGAGAAAATGTTTCCGATGCAGCCGAAGCTGGATGAGAATATCAAAGATGAGGAATACGTTGGAGGAGCATCCAGTCGAAAGAACGTTACCAGTTGGTAAGTAACTTGTTCCTCTTTAGATATCTCTATTCTGAAATGTATTACCTCTGTACTGAACTCATCAAATTGGTGTATCACTGATTTAAACAGTATGCAGTGATAACATTGTGGCAAAAATATCGCCTGTAAAATAAATTGCGGCAAAAAGGCTGTGGTTTGACCCGTTACAGGTGTACCGCTTTACACCATTTAAGGGGAGCATGGGTTGCGGGGGTGTCCCCCGCTCCCTTTAAATGGTATAATGAGTCCGGGGTTTGCCGGGGTGTGCCCTGCATCCTTTACATGGATTGCGGTGTCAAAACCACTGCATTTCTGCCATGATATTTTGTGTTCACGGTCATTTTTGACAATTTTAACACATGGAACCATTTAAACCTGATCAATTATTTTTAATCTACGTCTTATCTTTATTATATGTTGTGATTTTTTAAATCGTTTGATTGTATTGCACCTCTACTTTTTTAACATACTTTTGATTTCATCTGCGGCTGTTTTTGTATTGCGAAGGTTTTGTATAACCAAAGGAATTGATAAAAGAAATAAAATAATACACGTAGGATAGGAGGCTTGCTGTGCTCCTCCAATACTCATGCTTTGTGTGCCAGATAGTAAGTAAAAAGAAAAGTATGTCAAATATTTATTACGCGCAAAAAACGCTAACAGCAATTTTGGCTGCCGCCGAATTCATTGAAGTGGATTTTGTTGAATTTTTTACAACATATTTTGCCGAAAATATATGTGGGGTGGGTTTAGGATAATAATGTCATGTTTTAAGGGGGGAATGCTTCCACGGGATCCCCCCGCATATGATTTTGGCAAAATCAACCATTAAAAAAAGCATTATGAAATCTACTCGAGAAACAAAATGCAATGTAATCACACAGAACCGCAAAATCCTACCACCGGCAATTTCTTTACTTCTTTATTTATATACAGGAGGAACAATGCTCTTTTGATCACAAAAGAGCGTACAGTAGATACAAAATCAGATTTGTCAGGAAGCAGTGAGTTTCTTACAATGGGGTGAGTTTGAGGGACATTCTGATCAGGTTGTGGAGGGGAGTAAATGGAACAGTCACCTGGGACAATATGTAAGTGGACATACATAGCTTAAGGACAAAAAACATTGGACATTTTTAAGTGCAGCTCTGCTCGGGATGTGACCATGATGGGTGAAGTGCTAGAGTGGAGGCAGAGGAAGGGAGGGACAGAGGCAGGTTAGAGGGGAGTGAAAAATGTAAGCTAGCAGGCAGAGTAGAGGTAGGTAAATAGGGTCACTCAGAGGCGAGGAGGTAGGCTTTAAGTTTGTTTTGAACAAATCTGTTTCTCGGTTGTCCGGGGGAAGAGAATTCCATGCAAGTGGAGCAAGAAGAGAGAAATAGTTGAAGTGAGAGGAAGCACAGGGATGGTGAGAAGCCACAAGGGTAGTCAAGGAGGCAGAGCAGAGATTACGAGAAGGCTTGTAGAGTTGGATAGAGGATAGATTATAGTGGTGCCTTACCGTGGATAGATTTGTGAACCAGGAGAAGACATTTAAATTTGCCACTGTTTTTCAACGTCAGCCATCCAGCCTAGTGATGGTATGAGGACGTAGGTGTGAAGTGGGGGAGTTCAAAGAGAGTCCTGGTAGCAATCTTAATGATCTTGTTGAGAGGACAGAACACATAGTTGGGGAGACCAAAGATGATGCTGGTATAGTAGTCCTGTTTAGAGAAGACAAGAGTGTTTAAGGGAAGCTTGGCGGTGTTGAGGAAGGAGGTGCCTGTTTTTCCTAATATTTAGGAGGTTGGGGCGAGCTGCTGTTCCAGTTTTGGAGATGAAAGTAGAGATGGGTCATAGATGACGCAGAGGTTTCTAGCTGAAGAAAAGTAGGGGACAGTGTCAGGTGGAAACTGGATTGGTAGAGTAAGAGTTGTGACAGAGATTTTGACATGGAATAAGAGCACCTTTGTTTAGGTAGAGTTTAACATAAGAGTGTGCAAAGCCATCCAGTATTTAATGGGAGAAAGGAGGAGGTTAGTGCCACAAGAGCAGAGGTGTAGAGTGTAAAGTGGATCGGACCCAAGACAAAGCCTTGTAGAACACCAACAGTTAGACGAGTGAGTTGAGAGGTGTTGTTGCTCCAGGAGACAAAGAATTGGGGAGGTGCAACGTAGGATTAAATCCAGGTAAGGACTTGATCGCGAATCCCAAGAAGAAAGAGAGTATTAAGGCGCTCAGAGTGATCAACATTGTCAAAGGCAGCAGATAGGTCAAGGCGAATTAGGATAGAGGATAGGTTGGAGTGCTTAGCTGAGGCAATGAAGTTGGACACATTCATGAGAGCAGTTTCCGTGAAGTGACAGGAGAGGAAACCTGCTTGTAGGGGGTCTCAAAGGTTGTGGATGTCGAAGAAATTGGTAAAATGGTTGAACCCAGCCCTTTTGAGCACTTTAGAGTAGTGCGGAAGGAGAGATGCAAGCGAAAGTTAGCCGGTAGGTTTGGGTCAGCCACTTGCTTTTTTAGGAGAGGGATGACCGTGGCTGTTATGAAAACAAAGGGAAAGCAAGCAGAGTCAAAGGATCGGTATCAAGGCGTAATCCGTTAATAATTCTGTCGTACTAAATCTAATTTTGCCAACAGGAATATAGCCCATAGCTACAGGGAGAAAGATACCTTGGTACCAATCCAATAAGAATTTTCCAAATTAGGGGAAGGGCTCGCATTTGTGTTTGTTTCTCAATCGGTAGCTAATTCAATAACCTGCGTGCCACATTGAGACTTTGCTCTTCTCTTTTAAATTACTCAAATGTGTACACAGATGCTAAGCTCCACTTGACTACCCAGGTGTGGGTCCTTTAATGCCTGGCATCTGTGCACAATGGAAGATGTGTGCTTTGTCTGATTCATTTGTTCACAGCATTTTTTTGTTCCATGCTTCACTTGTGCGTGAGCTTACGGCAACACCTGGGGACTGTGGTGCATATCCTGGGGTCCAGCTGCTGTCTCTTTGTTATGTTATTAGGATTTGTACCACACACTGCTGCTCTGAGGAATTCGACCATTTGCATGGTGGGTGTGGGCTCGTCTGGGCTTTTTTGAAATTATGAAGTAAATGCATGATGGGAGACCTGTCTCAGGAAAATGTATGAGGCTAATCCACACACATTTCCCTATGCTCACACAACAACAAATGCATAGACCCATGTACTCCGCCTGGACACAGCTGACAGGTACAATCCGTCACTGTCATATTTAGTTGGAATATTACAGCAGAGGAGGAGGAGGAAAAGCTTCCCCCTGCCTTGGACAGCCTGACCTTTGTTAAGCACTGCAGCTGGCGGCAGCGATTAAAATACCAATTGAGGGTACTTGAAACAGACCCCCATGGGGCCTGGCTGCAGATGATAACAAAGGAGACAAGAAACCCAACAAACCTTTCATATGTAACTGTGTCAACCTGAAGCCAGCTGCCGCTCTCATTATCAATGACAATGAACTGACATGTCTGAGTCTATTGTTTCAGTAGACCACCCCAGCTAGGGGGACCCCATTCATAAGATACAAGAATGTGGTTTGCAGAAGCCAGAGTGTCTGGTCCCTCAGCATCTTCAAGGGCGATCTGCCATTTTCAAATGGAACCACACAGAGAGAAACATTAACTAGAGAGACTCTTTGATCACAGCAGACAAGAAGGTGGGTGGGACCAAGAATCACAGGGAAATGAGCCTAGCACTCTTTCTGTTGAGAGAAGGGTTCTGTCATATTTCTGCTGGGACACCCCTTGTTTCTGTTTAACCCCTTTACCTTTTCCAGTTGCAAAGCACTCTGGTTATGACCTGACGGTGTCAGGTTATGACCTGACACCTACAGAAAATTGTTGGTAGGTACCCCAGGGTTGGTTCACTAAGGTTTGCTCAGCCTACACCAAATCACTGTGGCCCACTTGGCTTTAAAAGAGGGATAGAGCTCCTCTTTAAGCAGATCATCTGAAGACTTCCCTTGAAGCCAGAAGGAGAACTCATCTTTGGACCCTGGCTGAAGGTACAGTCTACCTTACAGCTAACGCCAGCCACTAGCGAGGGCAGCTTTTGGTACCAGGAGGGTGGATAATAGGGCACCAGTCACAGTCTGGGGCCACACCGGTCACACACTGAGCACCAGGGCGGACCCTGAAGGGACAACCGCCCCCTCTACCCCCACCCTGGCTTTGCCACTTTCGCCAGTGAAGGAAAGCCAGGAGCATCCAAAGAGGGAAGCAAACTCCCTCCCCTTAACTTCTCTAAGGGAACAGAGGGAGAAAAGAACTCAGAAGACACTCTAGCTGCTTCAGAACCAGTAACCCAGCCAGCACAGAGTGTGCCCTGTTTGACTGTGCAGCAAGCTCCCTGGCCAGAAGGTCTATGAACCTGAAACCAAGCCCAAGGCTGCTGCCTGCAAAACACTCCCTGCCTCTGGGCCATCTGCATTAAAGGACAACTTGTGCCCATTGAAGAGGCGGGGAGAAGGTCAACGACGAGCACCTGCTGCCATCCGCCCTAAAGGACATTCTCGAGCCAGTCGAGTTCCTCGATCTGCAACTGCCTGCAACGCTGACTACTGTCAAACCTCGAGCTACCGCTGTCAAGCCGCAGTCGCTAAATGAACCCGAGACGCCTCGACCAGCGCTTCAGAACCGCCAATCAGTACTGAGACAATGATTCCAGACCCTGAGTCGCTGTGAATGAAAGCCAGCCTGCAGCTGTCTGCCAAGCTTCGCTTGCCGAATCGTCTTGCCACTTGATACCCGCCGCTGAAGCTCATCTCGAACTCTGTCTCAGAAGCCTGAAAAGCACCCTCAAGCTGACTCTACGCTGTCGAGCACCAAGAACTACAGCAAGAGGTACATTGTGGTTCTGTCCCCCTTTGTCCTTCCATGAAGGCCCTAGAGGCACCCTTCCTCCCTTTGTGCTGAAGCCACGAAGCCTTTTAAAAAACGATTGTGGTTATTAACCATACCAACTACCCTCCTTTCAGTATCCAGAGTACATCCGTTTTACTTCCTAGAAACTGTCTGTTCTCTGCATTCCTTTAGGGGTGTTTTTTTTACTATTGTTAACAGATGATCTATTGTGATAATAATAAAGTAGATATTTGTATACAACCTTGACTGGATACTCCTTTTATCTTTGGGCAATAATTATATTTTTGCTGTGTTACAAATAACCAACAATGCACAACTTTTTGGAGATAAACCTGCTGTTCCGTCCACGTTACCAAAATTGGACGAAGATGTTTTATAATCTTAATTAGAGATGTGGGTCTCATTGATGGTTTAGAGGCCGATATTCACCCATGGACCACTGGTACCCTGGAATTTGATTTGTCACAGCTGTCATGTTCATGGTCTCCAGGCGCACTAATGGATACGGAAGAGTGTGGCTAGGTTTGGTTAGTGTGGAGTAGACGGAAAGGCAAGAGTGCAGTGCTTTGTGTTGAGGGTACAGATTAGAATTGCCCCGACTCTCAAGCCTCTGGTTTCACAGCCTTCTCAAGGTTAGCTTTTCCGAATTTGGCAGCTGTGGAGCTTGTGAGTAGCTTCTTCACTCATCTCCTCCCGCACTGCAGGTCAAAATGGGCACGTGCCTATCTGCATATATAGAATCTGAGCAGAGTTTCACCTGTGGGTGTATCTGTTCGAGGGACAGGCCTGAGAGCTCCACTGCTTTATGGGGCTGGCTGTTTACAATGATTAGCACGCACCTTCATTATTACTACTGACCTACCAGTGCTGCGAGAGTCCCATGGCGCCCTACACTTTTAGGCCTTCCCAACTCTTCTACTATTCACCTGCCAGCTACTCAGCACATAAGGGCTACAATCTCCTGCTCTTCCCACTGCCACTTCTCTCCTCTCGGCACCATATAGTCTACAGACCTCCCCTCCACTTCTCCCCTCTGGACCCTATGCTCTCTGGACCGCCGGTGCACTTATTATGTTCACCTCTCAGTTTCTTCGCGCACACGGACTGCAAGCTTCCCCCTCTTCCCACTGCCACAGCCACTGATATCCCGTCAGCACCCTACACTCTATAGCACTCCCCACGCTTCTACCGTTCACCTCTCAGCTGCGCCAGCGCGTAAGGGCTGCAAGCTCTCAGTCTTCCCACTGCCACTGCACCCTTGCAGCCTCCGAAGCTCTCTAGGCCTCCGTAGGCATCTACCGTTCACCTCTCAGCTACTTAGCGCACATATGCTGCAAGCTGCCCCTCTTCCTACTTTCACTGCTCGCCCTCAGCACCCTATGCTCTCTATGCCTCTATAGGAATCTATCATTCACCTCTCAGCTGCTTAGCGCACATGTGCTGCAAGCTCCCCCTCTTCCTACTGCCACTGCTCCCCCTCAGCACCCTATGCTGTCTAGGCCTCCGTAGGCGTCTACTGTTCACCTCTCAGCTACTTAGCGCCCATGTGCTGCAAGCTTCCCCTTTTCCTACTGCCACTGCTCCCCCGCAGCACCCTGCGCTCTCTAGGCCTTCGTAGGAATCTATGATTCACCTCTCAGCTACTTAGCGCACATGTGCTGCAAGCTCCCCCTCTTCCTACTGCCATTGCTCCCCCTCAGCACCCTATGCTCTCTAGGCTGAGTAGTGTGGGCCTCCCCAGGCTCCTGTTTCCTACCTCCTATCTTGGAATTAGTACAGACAGTTTTGTTTGTGGGCAAAATATTGGCCGTAGGCATTTATTTTCTTATCTACATAAATTACACAAAAAACCAACTTACAGAAAAAAACAGGTGTGCTTTTGGGCACACCGTGTCCAGGGTCGCAGATGCCATGCTTCGTATTGGCAAGTCTATGGTTCCCTCGGGCATCGGCTCCTGGACACGTGCCCCCACAGGTTCCCCCAAAAGTACCCCTATCTACATCCCTGTTCCTCTAGAGCCCTGAATATGTTGTCTGTAAAAACCTCAATCCCTTTGCTGGACAGGTGTACCCCGTCCTGGTGGAACATGTTGGGGTTGTTCTGGGAAAGCCCATGCCTTATGAAATGGAGCTTTGTGCTTCTGCAGTATTTTTCCACCGTTTTGTTCGGCTTTCTTCTTACCGTTTCCACCGGCTGTCTGCGCTGTGCCCCGTACCAAATTCTACGTGGTATCATCTCTGACATAAAAATCTCAGTCCCCCTCCAACAATGTGATATGTTATGTAATGACTCGCAGATGTCCCTTTGCAACCTTCCCCTACTTGTGCTAACCAGGTCGTGGCTCCCCAGGTGTATCACCAGGTACTCTGGTGAGTCTCTGAAACCAATCAAGTCTGATAGCCTGTCGTGTATGTCCTCCCAGTGCATCCCTGGCAGGCCCCACCACGATGTGATTTTCCGGGGGAAATGGAGCCCCTGCCTAACTTCCTCTATCCACCGGCCTGCTCGAGTCACAAACAAATGACCCACGATCCACGCTGATTTGTAAGGGCCCATATTTGTGGAGGAGGAGGGATGTTATACTAGTTCCTCTCTTACATATCTCATGAAACAGTTTGACTTCCAACCCCCAATTTTTGACCCCTTTTGCTTCCTATCCTGAATGAGTGGGTCCCAAATTCCGCTAGCTCCCATCCTGCCTTGGCTATGGATTTTTTCAGCATTGCCTGAAATCGGCGTCTGCTCAGTGCTGTGCTGTCCCTTTGTACCAGGAGTTGGCCTCCGATATTTGGTCTTTTCTCGAGAAATGCCTGCGTGATGCATCTGGGACAATGGTCCTTCTCTTTCATGCAATTCAGCTCTATCGCTCTCCCCTTCCCAGTTTGGTCGGTTTTAGATTTTCTTATTAAAATGGTCATCCCTTTTGTACCGACACTGATGTCCCCTATTGCTAGCCCATTCCCTGCTGCTGTGTTCCGAGCCACCAGTTCCTCTACTCTAAATGCCCCATAGTATGCCAGCGCATATGCTGCCCTGAATAGCGCTGTTTCGTAGGTGCTGGAGCATGTGTCCTCATGTGTCTTTAGTAACTCCATCAGTTTACCAAAGTTTAGAGGCCTCCTACTATCTGGCTTCCTCCCTTCTACTCTTGCCCAACTCTTTATTGCATATTTTATTAAAGGGCTACTGGTTGGGTCGGACATCCCGGCTATTTTTGCAGCGTATGCGACTGCGGCCAGATGTGCTGCTGCCCAGCTCTTCCTTTTCCCTTTTGTAAATGCATCCTCCAAAAATACACTCACCTTTGCTGTTGTAATCCCCTCCACATCTGGTCCCCCTGTTTCTCTCAGCACATTTTGCAAGTGTTTTCCATATTGCTTACCCGTTTTTGGGGCCAGAGCGTTCCGGGCGAGTTCCATTATGACCCATCCAGGTTCCTGTGCTCCTTCTATGCCACTCCAGTCAGCCTCAGGGCCAGTCTTTCTTTTTTCTCCATCTCCAATAGTGGAACCCATGCCTTTTCTGGTGTGGGCGTCTTTTCCTCTCTGGCGTCCGGCCTCAGCTTCTTGAACCTGTCCCACTGTAAATGAGACAAGGCATCAGCCACTACATTAACCTCGCCGGATATGTGCCTAGCTCTTAGGCATACATTGTTGTTTAAAGATTCCAAAGTAATGGCTCTCATTAGCTCCAATACCAGTGGGCATGATGCGCTCCCCTTATTCAGCACCTGCACCACCGCCATGTTGTCAGAATATATTGCCACTTTCTTGCTGTTCAGCTCAACCTTCCAAGCACATAATGCCACCCATATTGGAAATAGTTCCAGTAATGTGATATTTTTTGTCCATGCTATTTCCTGCCAAGAATGTGGCCAAGTCTCTGCGCACCACTCCATGCCCAATATTGCCCCAAAGCCAAACGCTCCTGCTGCGTCTGTGAATAGAACTCTCCTTCCCTTCTGGTTGATAGGCGAGCGCCAGATAACCGAGCCGTTGAATACCCTTAAGAATTCCCCCCAAACTGCCATGTCCTTCTTTATACCCTCCCCTATTCTTACTCTGTGATTCCCCAGCCTGGCCCCTCTTGTCCTCAGTTCTATGCTCCTCTGAAAAATTCTCCCTTGAGGTTTCACCCCACCTGCAAAGTTCAGCTTTCCAGCCAGTGACTGCAGCTCTTTTACTGTGGCCTTGTTCCTTCCTCTTAGTTCTTAGATTGTTTTTAAGAGATCTGCCACCTTCTCCTCCGGGATGCGACATACCCCTTTCCTCGTGTCGATTTCTATGCCTAGAAACTGTATTGTCTGTGTTGGTCCCATTGTTTTCTCCCCTGCTAATGGAAAACCCCACTCTCCTGTCAGCTCCATAAATTTCTCTAAGGTTGCCTTACATAGACCCGACCCTTGCGGCCCCACGAACAGGAAATCGTCCAAGTAATGTAGCACCCTTGCCTCTTCCATCTCTTTGGTCAGTGCCCATTGCAAAAAGGAACTTACTTTTTCAAAATATGCGGAGGAGATGGCACATCCCATGGGGAGGCATTTGTCTATAAAAAAGTTACCCTCCCAATGTATGCACAACCACTGCTGGGAACGCCTGTTTACTGGCAATAGGCGAAATGCTGATTTTATGTCTGCCTTTGCCAGACATGCACCTTTGCCTGCGTTTCTGACCAACTCTATCGCTTCTTGGAACTCCGTGTAGGCCACAGTCGCTTCCAGTTGCGGGATTCTGTCATTCACTGATGCCCCCGGGGGATGTGAGAGGTGGTGGATGAGCCTAAATTCTCCTTTTACTTTCTTTGGGACTAGTCCCAGCGGGGAGCATATGTATTCCTGAAATGGCAGTGTTTTGTAGGGACCCCCAATCCTACCCAGTTCAATTTCCTTCCTTATCTTTTCATCTACAATCCCAATGGCTTCCTTATCTTTTCATCTACAATCCCAATTGACGGTTCTCAATGGCTGATTTCAAGTTCTTTGGTATGTCCCGTGAAGCCCTCCTGGAAACCTTTTCTAATCAAAGTGGCCGTTTCTTGGTCTGGAAACACCCGAGGCCATTTCTCCATCTTTTCAAGCTTCACCGGTGAGACCCCCTTCTCGTCCCATCTCCTAGGAATGCTTCCCCTCGCTGCTTCTATTGCCTGTTGTTGCTGCCCTTGTGCATTTGGCGGTGCTGTGATCCCTGCTACATTTTTCGCACTTGTGGCTAAATTTACATTTTTTTCCCCAGCTGCATGCAACCCCACTTTTGAATTTCCAACACTGGGCAGGGGGGGTCTTTGGTGATCAGGTAGTTCCCCCGCCGCCCCCCTGTGCTTTTGGAGGCATGCTACTCTGCCACCCTGTCTGCGCTCCATATTGCCTGCTCTGAAAATTCTGTTCCCCTGTCCTCCTATAGTTGTTGTCGTACCGCCTTTTGTATCTGTACTCATTCCTGTAGTTATTTTGCCAGTATGGTTTCTTCTGCTGCCCTCCTGAACTATGTTCCCAAATATGTACAAGTTATAATCCTCCTCGTCCCATTCTATATCCCATTCTATATCTGGGTAACAGTCCATTTCCTTTCTAAACTCATGGTCATACTCCTTCCATGCATCCCCTCCAAATGCTTTATACACCTAAAAAACCCTTTGTTGATATGCTACCAATGACAACCCACTTTCTGGGTATTTTTGCAATATAATGGTTGATAGTGTGTGGAATGCTGATACCCAGTTCTCAAGTTCCTCTCTACTGTTACTCTTCTTAGAATACCCTTCTCGTCCTCTTTCCTGTCCTCCCATGGTACATTTAGCCCTCTCTTTTGGTACTCTAGCAGAGAAAAAATGTCTATAAATTCTTTCCTCCAAATCTTTTCCTTCACTTTATCATCAATGTACCATGCCAATGTTTTCCTAGACTTCCCTTGCACATCTTTACCCATTGTGGGCCTGCCATACTTTGTCATAACTGGCCCTCCCTCTTTGGCTGCTGTGGCTGTGGTTTCCACCCCCCGGGGCGTGCTACCCACTTCCACCTGACCTTGTGGTGGTCCCCCTGGACCCCTTTGTGGCATGGGCACTGTTCCTGTTGGAGCCCCCTGTGGTGTGGATATTGGCCCTGCTGGCACCATTGGTACGGTCGGTGGTACCCCTTGTGGTATGGGTACCAGGTCCCACGGGTGCCCTAGTGGTAATGGCACCGAACCATCTGCCCCTTTACCTGCTCCCTCCAGCCCAGTGCCCCTTTCTTTTTCCTTACTCACCACCCCCTCCCATTTTACTCATGCTTTTAAGTGGTCTCTCTCCTCCTCCTCGCTGCTCTCTGTGTCAGTGGTTGAAACCCCCCAGTCCCCCTGTGCTTTTTGTGCTTTCTCCCCCCCCTACCCTTGTCGCTGGTTCTGGGTGACTTACCCGTACTAGCGATGCAGGTGCGTAACATGCTAACAATGCGCTTTTCAATTTTTCTGCCCTTTTTTACAGTACCTTTATTCTTTTCTTTCCTTTTCTTCTTTTTTGGTACCTCCGTCTCCTCTGCTGCTTTCCTGGGCTCTTCTCTCCCCCTCTTCTGACCTTGTGGGAGTGCCACCTCCCTTGCTGTCTCTGTTTCGCTGCCGCTGGTTTCCTCAATCAGCAAAGGCGATATTTCCTTTGCCCGCTCTTCCTTTTGTAGGATGTCAGCAACCCATTGGGCCCCAAATTCCCTTTCTGCTTTTCTGGCCCATTTGCTGAATTCTTTAGCCCTTTTTGCTCTGTCATCTGCCATCTTTTGCTTCCTTTTGTGTGTCCCTCACCCTCCACTTGGGCTCTCTGTTTGGCCTGTAAAGTATTGCTGTCTCCTTAAAAAAATTGCTGCTTAGCACACTTTTAATCTATAGCTGTCCTCAAGAGCTTTGCCACTTTGCACCCTTTAAAAGTTGTTTGTGTACCACCTTTCCCTCGGTACACAATTTGTGAGGTTCCCGCTCCTTGTGGCTTGCTTCCCACTCTTATGAACATTGTTCGAACATTCGCTGAGCCTGGGTTTCTCCTCATGAATCCGTGCACCAGCCTTGACCTTAGTGCATAATGTGTGGGGTTTCCCGCTCCTCGTCGCGTTCCCTTATCAATGCCCGTGTTGGCCCCTCCTCCCGTACCGCGAGGTTCCGGGCGTGTTTAGCAGCCCTCCGCTATCCTTAACAAATGCTGCAGCCTGCTGTTCCGCCGGTTGCGGCACGCCTGGATGGCCCCTCACGGAGTGGGAGGACACATTACCTTCCCGGCGTGGCTCCGGTTCCTGTGTGTAGGGCGAGGCGCTGGGTCCGCTTCTTCCTCCCCTGATGGCCTCCTTCCTATGCCGCTGCAGACCTTGGCTCCCCTCCGACGCGGCCACCTCTGGGTCCTTCCTCCGCTGGCAGCCTCCTTCCTACGCCGCTGCAGCCTCGGATCTCCCCAAGTGCGGTCACCACTGGATCCTCCGTTCCGTGATTGAGGTGGGTATAGTTCTCTACCCTCTTCCATCGTCTCTTCAGTCCGTTGCTGTAGCTTGTTGTACCCGACCTGGGTGTGCCTGTAGGCAACCGACCGCTCTGTTCCTCCGAGCCCCTGCAGCAGGATAACTCAAGTTTGTCCTGTGCAGTGCGGTCAGAAAATTATCCTGAAAATGATTCCTTCCAACCTTCCTGGAGCCAAGAAGCTGTACCTGAGCGGGGTGTGCTTCTTGCTGGAATGTGCCTCTCCTTTGCCAAAGGCCATTCTTATACATCCTTTCCTTTTGTTAATCTAGTGGGGGGGTCGGCCCTCCCCCGGGCCACCACTGGTTGCCCTCGCACCTTTTCCTGTGTTGTTGCCATGTCGTCATGACAACTGATTGGGGGGCGCCACCTGGCTTCCCTCCCCTTGTGTTTGACCCCTCCTCTGCCCCCGCCCTGCGCCTAACCCCCAGGCCCTCCATCATGCCGTACTTTTTACGGGCCGGGGCCTGGGGCATACGCCTCTGTAGGAATCTATCATTCACCTCTCAGCTACTTAGCGCACATGTGCTGCAAGCTCCCACTCTTCCTACTGCCACTGCTCCCCCTCAGCACCCTATGCTTTCTAGGCCTCAGTAGACGTCTACCATTCACCTCTTAGCTACTTAGCGCCCATGTGCTGCAAGCTCCCCCTCTTCCTACTGCCACTGCTCCCCCTCAGCACTCTATGCTTTCTAGACCTCAGTAGACGTCTACCATTCACCTCTTAGCTACTTAGCGCCCATGTGCTGCAAGCTCCCCCTCTTCCTACTGCCACTGCTCCCCCTCAGCACCCTACTCTTTCTAGGCCTGAGTAGACGTCTACCATTCACCTCTTAGCTACTTAGCGCCCATGTGCTGCAAGCTCCCCCTATTCCACTGCCTCTGCTCCCCCGCAGCACCCTATGCTCTCTAGGCCTCTCCAACGCTTCCACTGTTCACCTCTCACCTACTCAGTGGACAAGCACTGGTACTGCTCGTCCATCTGCACCCTATACTCTCTAGGCATCCCCTACGCGAGTCACTGCACAAGGACTGCAAGCTCCCGCCCTACCCTCTGCTACTGGTCTCCCCTCAGCACCCTATACTCTCCAGGCCTCCCCTACGCTTCTACCATTCACCTCTTAGCTACTCAGCACACATGGACTGCAAGCTCCTGCTCTTCCAACTGCCACTGCGCCCCTCGGTGCTGCACGAATCTCCAGATCTTTCCCTTCATCCTCCAGTCGTGTCACAGCCTTAAATCCTGTCACTTTCTCCACAGTGTCCATTAGACCCCTGGACACACACCTGCACTCCTACCCCATCATCAGTGCTAGAAGATTCGCTTGGAGTTTCCCTCCACTTCTGCTCTCTTACCAATGCTTGAAAATTCTCCTTAGTAGTCCCTCCACTCGTACTCACTGGTTCCAGAAGATTCTCAGTGGCTTTTCTTCCACTCATACTCTCTTACCAGTGCTACACGATTTTTCAGACTTTTCCCTCCAGTCCTAATCTTTTATGGGTGCTAGAAGATTCTCCAAGGCTTTTCCTTGACTCCTACTCTCTTATTGGTGCCAGAAGATTCCCCAGGGTTTGGGTCTCCATTCCTACTCTCTTACTAGTGGCAGATGATTCTCTAGGGTTTGCATAATCTCTTATCAGTGGGGAAAGATTCTCCTCGGGGTTCCCTCCACCCCTATGCACCTCAGAGCTGCGAGAATAAATTCTCCACTCCTATTCTTTCCCGCTGCTTTAATGTTCTCTGTGATGGCCCCTCCACCACTCTTTTCCTCCATGCTTTCAGATTATCCCAGGCTGCTCTACAGCGCCTACTCTCTCCTGGGTGCTGCTGGTGGCACATTCCCTTGTGGCTCTCACACCTCATACTCTCTTTCCGTGGCTATGGGAGATTCGTCAGGATTTAAGCTCCAACCCTTCACTCTGGTTGGTGCCAGCATAATTCCCAGTTGCCTATAACTCTTTCCTTAGTGTTGGAAGATCCCTACGAGATTCCACTCCACTCAGTGATGGAAATATTACTCTGGAAACCCCCTCCTCATTGCGGGGTTGAGGGGGTGGAAGTTGTATGTAGGTAGGGCTCAGGGGCTTGTCCTCAGCCCAAATAGGGATAAATGCCTGGCTATTTTAAACAGCAAGCCAGGTAGACAGCGTAGACAGTGTAGAAAGATTCCAGTACCACTGCTGAGACTGCAATCCACCTCTGTGACCAGCTCCGCAATCGTTCCATGAGCAAGTTTGGTTTTTAAACAGCAAGCCAGGTAAGCAGCGCAGACAATGCAGAAAGACTCCAGTACCACTGGTAAGTCTGTAATCCACCTCTGCGACCAGCATGAAAGCAAATAGCATTTTGAGAAACTAAGAATAAACCCTTTTGAGCAAGTGATAGAAGTTGGGCTCTCAGCTCTTTTCATTGGTCACAATACTCACTCTAGCAAAAAGTGTCTGTAAATTAGCAATTTGAACAGTCTTTGAGCAGGATGTGAGGCTTTGGCTGTTTCTGCACGGAGCTCTTTCAGTCTTGCGTGCCAGGCACTGGCCGTTTGTTGGTGAGAGCTCTGCTTGCAAATAGATCTTGGAGTTTCCAGGGCTAGCCTAGCCTCAGGGGGTTTTGGCCTCGGGGTGGAGCATCGCTCAGGCAAGACAAACGGTGCCAGAGCTGTGCTCCTTCTTGTTCTGGTCCATTTCTAGTTTTGGTTATAAGGTGGCATTAAAGCACCACATTTAAGCCGAAACTCTTGCATTAGAGTACATCTAGGGAGAAATGGCAAATAAGGAGTGCCACAAACTTGTAGGTGTTGTTTAGTTATTTACCCACCCATTGACTGCCTATAGCCATGCTAATCCCTATAGGCTTTTCCACCCACTTTCTGCCCCTCCCCGCCAAAAAAACACATCCTTTTGGGCTCTCTGACTGAGCTTTATTAAGCTTTCCCATCAAACTTTATGCTCAAAGTGCCTGTCAGTATTTTTTCAAAGCAGTCTTCTGACAGTTATTGGGCTTTATTACAGGTTTGGCGGTATTCCAGCAGTTAATCTGCCAAAATACTGCCAAACTCAAGTACCATCACCACTTGGTCCTGTGGAGTTACCACAGGATTACACGTGGTGGCAATTCCCCATTTTTGGAGTACATGGATTTTTGTCAGATATACTGCCGGCGGAATGACCATGCTATAAATCTGCCGATTTTTTTAGCTAAAGTGGAGGATAATTCAGTAATTCTGCCGGCTGTAAATCCACCAAAAATTATAATTTAGCAGTGTGGGAAAAGTGGTGATAATGGAAATAACTCCACTTTTTTTCCCCAGCCCACCAAACTTGTAATGAGGCCCAATTACTTAATTGGAGCTGTAAACATCCGACTTGTGTAATAAAAATGACTAAAGCAGGTCTGCCTTCAGCCACTCCATTTATAAGCACAATGCATGTCCTTCACTGAAGTCCTGTTAAAAACAAGCACTGGCAAAGCCAACAGGTTTGGCTTCTGTGTATTAGGCATTTTATTGCCAAGCACTGCTATTAGATGGCCAGGTACTCGCCTCATTTTGCAGCTGCTTCCATTGATGGCCAGTTAATACTGCTACAGCAATGCCTGGTAAATGCGTTTACCATGCCTACACAAAAGCCAAAACTCTTGTCATTGCCAATGCTTGTCTACTCCGTCCCCACTATTATGCTTTCCCAAGTGTTGATTTTCCTAGGTCCCACTTGCCTCACTATAGCCAGTCAGTCAAAAATGCTTTCATTTGAACTAATTCATGAAGCAATGCAAGCTGAAAAACTGCCATAGCTCCTTCGTCATTGCTGCTGAGTGAGTGCCCTGTGCCAGCAGCCTGTACTCGCAGCAGGGAGATTCCACGCAAGTGCTCTCCCTCTTCCCCCACTCCTCGCTTAGAATAATGCTATACAACACAAAGTGCTTTATTGGCATGGCAAGTCGGAGAGGTGTTTACAAGGTAAACATACTGTGTACATAGAGAAATCCCGACATTGCACCACTGGATACTGCGGTCGGTGTGCAGGCTGTTTCTTGGGCGGTGGCCACCTGTGTGCCAATCCTCATCTGATGACGCGCAAAAACATCTGGAAGGCCTCTCCTCTGCTTCCAGTAGATTCTCGTGGATAAGGGGATTTCGTTGTCTGTTTTTAAGGAACTCTTTCCTATTTCACTTAATGAGGCACATACAATTTCGTGAATTTTAGGAGAACGTGCTCCCTGGTCTGTACTTTTTTCTGAGTCACGTGACAGTCGAGGCCTATGTTATGTTATATTACTTGGCATTTATATAGCGCTCTATATATCATTGGTATGACCTCAAAGCGCTGGTACGTTGAACGCCCTCGGGAACCATATTTCTGGTCAGTAGAGAGAGATAGTGTTGTAGGGTGCGTGGGTGCACCGGATATGTGTGCATCTGATGTAATTGCCAGATGATAGCCGCATCCTAGCGTTAGTTGTGGTGATGAAGCTATCAGTTGGATGTGTGAAGTCTGGTGGGTGGACACTCAGACAGGGCTTTGGCTGCGTTAGGCCTGAAGGACGCATATGTGAGCAACTAGGCCTGAACGTGCTCATCTAGCAGCGTTTTATTAGGGTGAAGAGGTGTTCATGGGGTCGTATTCCTATGTGAACAGCTAGTCCGAGTTAGTCAGGGGTATAGCTGTGTTCTAGTTGAATGATGGTGTAAAGTAGAGCGTAAGCACAGTGATGTGATATGATGGTTATCTTTAAAGCACCCGAGACCAGTCTGTATATTAATAGTTTGATCTAATCCAGCCAGTCTTAATTTCCGGTCTGCAAGATCTAGTAAGCGAGATTTTGACCATGCTTTGCAGTTCTGATTGCTTTGAAGCAAGTAGCATTCCTGCTGGTTCATGTTAAGCACTGGTAACATTCTCATTGATTGTATCCTACCAGGTTTACATGGCGATTCATTTGATTTATTTATTTATTTATTTATTTATGTATTTATATTTATATAGCGCGCAAGCAGCCTAAGGGCATTGAGGCGCTGTTACTTGCATGAGCTTAGTTACAGAGGTACAGACGTGGTAGTAGTAAATGGCACAATGCATACAAACACAGACATAGGTATCATTACAGCTTATTTGATTGGTCAATACAGATTAAGCAGTGGGTCCTATGGTTGGTATTCATGCCGCTACGAAGGACCTTATGAGAAGAGGATGGTTTTCATTGCTTTGCGGAAAGCGAGGAGGGAGGCCTCACTTCGGATGGTGGGAGGTAAGGCATTCCAGTGAGTAGGTGCGAGATATGGGAAGCTGGATCCACCCGCTCTAGCTCTTTTTACTCGTGGCACACAGAGCATGTTGGTATAGGGTGATCTGGTTGGTCTTGTATCGGCGACGGGGTGGATTCTTTGTGAGAGGTAGTCGGGAGCAGTGAGATGGATGCACTTGTGTGTCAGTGTCAGCGCTTTGAACACGATTCTCTCTTTTATTGGGAGCCAGTGGGCCAGTTTTCTGGCCTCCGAGATGTGGTCTCTTTTAGCAATGCCTTGGGCTGCACGGAGAGCACTATTCTGGATGACTTGTAGCCTCTCAAGGTTTTTTTTTTATGTTCCTAGAAATAGTACATTGCAATAGTCTAGCCTGGAGCCGGTGATGGCTCTGGCTATGTTTGTGCAGTTCTCTCTGGAGAGAAAAGGCCTGACTGCGTTGATAAGTTTAGCGTGATATGCAGCTGAGGAGGCAATTGCATTGACTTGTCTGTCCATGGATAGGTTGGAGTCCAAATAAACTCCAAGAGTTTTGACTGAGTCTGAGACAGGTATTTTGATGGTGTCGATGGTGAAGTGACTAAATTGGGAGTCAAGATTTTTTAGCGTGTCGGGGGAACCTACAAGTAGGAGTTCAGTCTTGTCGGAGTTGAGGCATAGTCCATTGTCTGCCATCCAGGCTTGGATGGTGTTGTAGAGATTGTTAAGGGTCAAAGAGTCAGTGTCATAGTTGCCGGTGAGGGTGAGGAGGATCTGGGTATCGTCCGCGTAGTTAGTGTAAGAGATACCCATAGCGTCGACGATGAGGAAGAGGGGCCGTGTGAAGATGTTGTAGAGGGTGGGGGAGAGGCATGAGTCTTGGGGCACACCACATAGTATGATGGTGGGTGAGGCAGAAGCTAAGTCAGAGAATACTTGCATGGTTTTCTGTCTTGTAGGAAGGAGGTGATCCATGCTGTGGCGTCAGGGGAGAACTTGGCAGTGGAGGAGAGGTGATGGCATAGGACATCATGATCAACGAGATCGAACGCCGCAGATAAGTCAAGAAGTAGGAGAAGTGCTGGTTTGCCCATGTCTCTAGCATCGTCCATCTGGTTTTTCAGATCAAGTAGGGCGGTTTCCGTCCCATGTCTGGGGCGGAAGCCAGATTGGCGGAGTCCCAGGAGTTTGTTCTCTTCAATGAAGTGCTGAACCTGCAAGTAGGCTGCTTTGTCCAGTATTTTGAGGAAGAAAGGGACAGTGGTGATGGGTCTATAGTTGTTGGGGGAGGTGGGATCGAGAGTTGGTTTTTTTAAGAGGGGGCGGACCCATGCTTCCTTAAGGGAGGCGTGGACTTTCCCTGTTGCAAAGGAGGCATTGACAAAGGCTGTCAGGAAGGGGGCAAGCGATGAGAGTGGCTGGGCAGGCATCACCTTTACAGTTAGAGGGTTTGATATTCCTCATTATATTAATGATGTCTTTTTCCTGTATGGGTTTGAAGGAGAAGGGTTGAGGGGGGTCCGAGGTTGGTGGTGGGGCAGGGATATGCGTATTAGACAGGGCTTATTTAGTAGCTAGTATTTTGCTTTGGAGGTGGCTCAGTTTGGTTTGCATGGCTGTTTGAATTTCATCGCACCAGGCTTTGTCTTTGGTGAAGTTCTGGGGGGTGGGCATGGGAGTCTGTAGCTCCCTGAAAATGGCGAAGATTTCTTTTGTGCTAGATTGGGCTTCCGAGATTCTGGATTCAAAAGATTTGGCTTTTGCTTGGGTGATAGCTTTTTTGTAAACAGTAGAGCGGGCTTTAAAGATCAACTTGTCTTTGTCAGTGTGGGATATTTGCCACTGTGTAAGAGCTGCCTTTTTTTCATTCCGGAGTGTGAGCAAGTCTGGGGTGAACCAGGAGTTAGAGTGGGTGGTGGGTTTGGATTTACGAGGTTTAAGCGGGGCAATGGAATTGATAGCTGCTTTGATGGCAACATCATAGGTTGATGCGAGAGTTTCTGGGTCGGAGGAGAAAGGCGGTCTGAAGGCTGGGCCTTGGAGGAAGGGCAGTAGCCTTTCCTTAGTGAGCTGACGGGAGCTTCTTGCGAAGCAAGGTGGTAGGGGTTGGGGTGGCGGAGTTGAGGAGCTGGTGGTGATGATGCTATAGTTGACGATATGGTGGTCAGACCATGGGGTGGGAGTGTTTCCAGTGATGATGAGTGGGCAGTTGTGCTGAGCGATCCAGTCAAGTGTTCTGCCCTGGGTGTGAGTTGGGCTAAAGATGGTGTTCTTGTAGCCTAGTGTTTTGAGGGCTGAGTCAAGGGATTTGGCTGCTGTGTCTTTCCTGTCCAGGAGGCCTACGTTGACATCCCCAAGGAGAATGGCTTTCAAGTGTTTTTTGAGGTTGTCAGATAGGAGGTGGATGAGGGAGGCTTGGAAGTCTCCTGTTGGGCCTGGAGGGCGATAGACAATATGAACAGCAATGGTACAGTGGGGGGAGAGGTTGATTTTGACTTGGAGGTAGTCGTTGTGTAAGGATTTTTCTACCTTTCTAATGGTGAGGCAGTCTTTGGCGATGATTGCTACACCTCCACCTTTAGAGGGGCGTTCTTGTCTGGTGATGGAATAGCCAGGGGGCAGTGCAAGGGAGAGTGCAGGCCTCATGTAACCAGGTTTCTGATATCATGAGCAGGTCTAGGTCATGGGTGGTTATGAGGTCATGGATGTCCAGAGCGTGGGCATTGATGGATCTAGCGTTGATCATGGCGCATTTAAGGTGGGGTTCTGTGGCGGATAGGGTGGGGTCCGTTGGAGGGTGGGTGAGGTGGTGGGCAAGGGTGGTGTTGAGCAGGGGGCTTTGGTGGTGTTGTGGTGGGGGGCGGTAGAGTAATTGCCTATCACACATTTTGCACTGGTGAGCACATTTTCAGTGGTGGTGGACACAGGTAGGATCACAGTTGGCACAATAGCATTCGAAATGGGGGTAGAAGAATTGCCTATCACACATTTTGCACTGGGGAGCACATTTTCAGTGGTGGTGGACACAGGTAGGATCACATTTGGCACAATAGCATTCGAAATGGGGGTAGAAGAATTGCCTATCACACATTTTGCACTGGGGAGCACATTTTCAGTGGTGGTGGACACAGGTAGGATCACATTTGGCACAATAGCATTCAAAATGGGGGTAGAAGAATTGCCTATCACACATTTTGCACTGGGGAGCACATTTTCAGTGGTGGTGGACACAGGTAGGATCACATTTGGCACAATAGCATTCAAAATGGGGGTAGAAGAATTGCCTATCACACATTTTGCACTGGGGAGCACATTTTCAGTGGTGGTGGACACATGTGTGAACATATTGCGTATAAAGGCAGTACAGTTTGAGGTGGGGTAGAGAGCATCATTGGCAGCTATGTTGGAGGTAGTTACTATTGCCTGTTGGCTTAGTGGTTGGGCGCATGAATCTGGCCATGTAGGCAGGTGGAGTGGGTTGCGTGATACGGGAGCATAGTCGTACATTGCGGATGCTCGTGGGGAGAGACTTGGAGCAGATGGTGGCCTCTATAGTGCGGGCACGTAGTCTGGAGTGCCTGGTGGGCAAACCTGGTTGAGGGTTGAGGTGGCAGTAGTCAGGCTCCTTACCTCTAGAATGCGGCAAAGCCTCGCGGCAAACGGCAGACGAGCAGCGAAGAGCTGCAAAGAGGAGTGCAGGCCTTGTCCCCTGGCCTTCTCCTCGCGGCTTCGCCTGGCGGTGTACTCCCTCTCCCTTTATGGTGGGGGGGAGGAGCCGGCAGAGCAGGAAGCCGTATCAGGCTGCGGGCTGCAAGCGGGAACGGGCAGGGAAACGGCGGGAAATTCAAAAGATGCTTTCCCTGTTGCTGAGGACACGACCGGGCCTTCCATGTGGAGGGGCTGTGCTGTGTGCGCAGGGCGCGCTGCGGCTGGGGCACCAAAGCTGATCTTGTAGGCAGAGATCAGCTGGATAAGCTGATCGGATGGTGGCACTCGCAGCGGAGCTGCAAAGAGGAGTGCAGGCCTTGTCCCCTGGCCTTCTCCCCGCGGCTTTCGCTTTAGTTTTGGCTGACAAAGATGCTGTCAACTGCTTACTGAAACCATAGCACAGAGCAAGGACGTCATTTCACCAAAATGCCAGGGTTAGCGGAAGTGACATCACACATTCCTTCACCTCTGATGACATCACAGGAAGTAATGTAATTTGACCCCACCCTGAAGTGACATTATGGGAAGCGATGTAACACAACCTTTCACACCTTGACAAAACAGGAAGTGGCATCACATAGCATTGTACCTAAGTACACTACGAAAAATATGGTTATATCGCTGTAATGTGATATACATTTCATACAAGAATGGATCACCATATGTATCGTTAATATCAGTGTGTATAGGCCCATAATACCAAATTACTGTGAATGCAAGCAGATGTCCAAGGCAAAATGATAATGATGTATTATTATTTAGCACTTACGATTAAGCGCTTTATATAGAACAAATATACATACAATATCACCCGACCTGTGTTGGTACTCATTTATCAACGTCAGAAGGATGAAAGGCTGAGTTGGCCTTGCCGGAATTCGAACTTGCAACCTGCAGATCACAAGCACATCGCAGCAGCGAGTGCTCAACCCACTGAGCTTTCTTACCGGCTATAGCTATCCTACCGGCTATAGTAAAATTACATATCTGAATGTTCTCAGTCAGAAAGCAAATTACACTCTGTAGTGAATACCATTAAAC
This sequence comes from Ambystoma mexicanum, assembly GCF_040938575.1. Taxonomy (NCBI): domain Eukaryota; kingdom Metazoa; phylum Chordata; class Amphibia; order Caudata; family Ambystomatidae; genus Ambystoma; species Ambystoma mexicanum. Next base: position 1,269,378,035 of record NC_090932.1, read on the forward strand.
TGGTAACTGAGATTTAACAGCAGGCCAGTTCATCTGTAGGTCTGGTGCAAAGTTTGCCACATGTCAAGCCTACGTGGATCTACTTTTCAGGCTTCAGAAGTTGACAAAATACATACTATTGGGAGGGTTCATAAATATGTATTTATTGAATTTAGAGTAGCACAGGGAAAGCAGCGCACTCACACAGCATCCCGTACTCTGGGCACTCCTTACCTCATACTTGTAAAAATCCTGAACAGCATGCCATGGAGATAGGAAAGATAGAAACATTACAAAACAGCATTAATTGTGGCACAATGAAATCAAGGGCCACTTTATGTGCTATGGTACAACATTTCTACACTGTACACAATATTTTAGGCACAAGGATTTTGTCAAGTTACCGAGGACACCGAAATGGAATGTCTTGTGATGATCGTAACAGAAACAACGGCAGAAAGAAAACACTATAACTGCAACTTGTGAAAACGCAAAATACATAGTTTGAAATGGACGCTTAGACTACTCTAAATGCTTTTTTGGAAAGATTGGTCGGCAGTGTGAATTTGAGGTGTTTAAGAACAGACTAAATCAGTGACTGAAGTGTGCCTGAAATAAACTTTTACTGAGTCTAGCAATTATTGTATAGCGTTCCAGAAAGACACATTATTTGTTATTCCTAGCCTTTCTTATTTAGGGTCACTGCTTAAATAAAGTGTTACACTTGTGGACCCCCTTGTTTTTTTTAAGAGGCTTGAACAAAAAGAGCCAGCCACTCCAGAAACAAAGAGCTGCAGCCCAGGAGCTCCAACAGAAAACATCTTTTTTATGTTATAGGGTTATTAAGGGAGACCACAGGGGTAGCAAGGGTGACCCCTGGCGACCCCCAAATGACGTCCCTGGGGCGGAGCTAGATAAAATGACGTTGGTCTACCGGAAGTGTACTTAATGGAGCACAGATTGAGGCATACTAATGACTCATGGTATGATATGATGTGGTATTTATAATACGCCTGTACACATGTGTTTCTCATGCTCATTTCTGGGCACAATGCTCTCGGCAGTGCCACAGATAAAAAGAACCAAGGGGCATTTTGCTGTGTGACACACATCATTACGTTGCACAGAGCACTAAACATTTTTTTTCACATAGGTCATTGCTTGTCCCCAGATAAAAGATCTTCTGCATTCAAAGTTTTAATGGTAGTTTTGGAGATGAAATTGATTTTTAGTGCCGGAACTTGCACTCGCTTCTCCAGAGCTATCAATTTTCCCATGGTCATATATGAGAAGGCCATCCATTTTGTCTTTTCCCCTTTGGATTCTGGGACATGAAATTTGTTCTTTCCGATTCGATATTTAGGAAAACGATAAGTCCCAGAATTCCAAGCAATCATGGTTCTGGATGGTTTTCTCACCCATGGCCACAGGAAACTTCAGTTCTGCTTCTCCCCCCTTTCAGACTGACTTCCATCCTTCTCACTGCACAGAAACTGCTTCTCCACTTTTCTTATTATCTTAGAGTTATCTGCTGCTTTTGATACTAGGGATTCCACTCCACTTTTACATTAGAAAGTCCCCCTTTAGATGCAACAAAACAATTGCAAGATGTTCTCATGGGCAGCCTGCCGATGTGAAGTTTGTATTCCCTCTGTGACTGTGTCTGTCGACCACCCTACTCTTCTCTCTACAACTGCTTCTCTTGGGTTTTCAGGTCCCTTTCACCCATGGGTTCGCTCTAATCTCTCAGGGAGAACCTACTATGTTTCCTGTGCTGGACACATCTCCTCCCCCTGACTGCTTCAATTCGGCATCCCCTAAGGCTCTGTCCTTGGTCCTCTCCACTTTCTACTTTATACCATTCCCTTTACGCTCTTATTACTTCATTCAATCTTTCCTGTAATTTCTACACTGATGACCCACAAATCTTCCTTACCTTCTCTTCTTTCACTCATACTCTCCATTTTTCTGTCTTTAGCTGTCTTTCTCGCATCCAGTCCTGTGTAAACTCCCATTTGTTTTTACCTCAATCCCACTAAAACCAAAGTCCTATTTTTGTCCTGCCACTTCTCTCCCCCTCCCATGCCTCCAGTTGCTCTTTCTTAATTCCGCTCCCCCTACACGCAATCTTGTTGTCACATTTAACTCTGCTCTCTTTTTGTTCACATATTTCTAACATTGCCCATACCTGTCGTCGCCACCTCCATATTTGTTGTGCTTGCTCTTTCCTGTCGCTTGATGCTGCTAAAGTTCTAATTTTCTCTTTTATATATTATCCTATTTTGACTATTGTGCTGCACTTCTGATGGGACTCCCTGCTTCGTATCTTACTCTCCTCTGCTCAGCGTTCAACTCTGCTACCCGTCTTCTTTTCTTTTTACACCGTTCTATTACTGCTTCTCTTCTTTCTATTTCCTTTCTTGTTTTTGACTTTTGCGTTCTGTTGCACTTCCTCTATATTGTTTTCAAATGTATCCATTGTCTAGCTCCACTCTACCTGCCCTCTTTGATCTCTCTGTATATTCCTTCACTCCCAATCCCTTTATCTCCTTTCTGTCACTAAACCGTCTTGTGCACCATCTCGATTTTGCTCCTTCTCTCTTCTTGATCCAAAACACTGGAACTTGCTTCCTCTGTTCATTTGATTTTCACTAGCCTTACATATTTTCTGCTCTCATCTCAAGTCCTAGCTTCTTTCCGCTCTTGCTGATCGTTACATTCTTTCACATACTTTACTGTTTACCATTGACATTTGTTTATTGTACTGTTCATTTTATATTGTGCAGTGCTTTGACGAAAGAGCTATATAAATCCCAATAAATTACAAAAATGCTATTTAGTATGATTGTGGCATTCGCCGAGACGTCTCTGGTTGTTGAAGTCACGGTGCCTGCCCAACTATTGGGGAATGTATGTGGGCGAAGATTCCAAGGGTGTCAGTTGGTGGCTATCCTGCGAGGGCTCTGCCTTTGCAGCCTGCTTTCTCTAACAAACCTCTGTGCTCTCCTCTCCACCAGCGTGGACAGCTGATCATTATAATTATTGCATTGTGTAAAGTGTTGCAGAAAAAAAGAGACCCAGTAAGCTGTGGAGAAACGCTTTGCGAAATCGCAGTATGGCAGAGAGAGAACGTCTCCTTTGGGAAATGTCTCGACTTTTATACATTTGTTCTCCTTACAAGATAATATTCACATTGGACAGCAAAAATATTCAAAGACACACATGAAATTTGGATGACACAGACATTTTTCCAAATTCCAAATAGCATATAAGAAGATTTTAAATAATTGAAAATACCCCTGGTGAAGCTGTGGTAGCGTAGAAACATGTGTTGGGGTAAAGGGGCCTCAGTTTAAAAACAAGCACTGATGTGATGTTGAATAAAATCCAGAGTAAAAATTCACACTAAGTGTATTATAATTTTTGGAGATGCACATGCAAAATCAAATATAAAGAAGAGTTTTGTAAAGTGCCTAATTTTAGCACTCGTTTTTGTGCACATTCTGTGAAAAACCACACGCATCTAATGCTAATGCTTTTTCTTTTCTTTACATGCAATGCGTTTTTGTTATACTTTCTTATCATCACATTAATTAATTTGTAGAAATCTGTATGTTACCAACCTTTTGGGTCTTGTCTATTTTCCAGATTCACAGAGACCGCCTGAAAAAAAAAATATATATATATACTGCTAAATTGATATTCTTACATTCTGATGGATAGGGTCTTACTTGATGGAAATATACATAATATCATTGATAGCTCTCACCATTCATTCAATGCCCCTGTTCCGGGTTCATTGTAAGTCTTATTTACGGAGGCTGTCCGCCGATGATATTGTTCTGTTTACTGCAACAAACATTATTTCAAGTGAGACATGGGTAGTCTTTCTCTGTGTTGCTTTATTACCCTCAGCCTCTTGAGCATTATATGTTTCATTTCTGCACCCGTTGTTAAGGTTTACTCCTCCTTGCCATGTTGCCTGTAGAAAACATGGTCTTTGCTCTGAGTTCTGTAGGGGGTCACCAGACACACATTCCTTCAAATGGCCATTCAGGCCATTTGGCACTATATGTACCCAAATAGCCTAGATCCAAAATGCTTATCTATGTTTAAGAATTCTTTGGAGGTCTCTCTTCTTTTTGTGACTTCTTCTAAAACATGAAAGCAGAGCGTATTGGCTGTTTGTGACTTCACTACAAAATGCTTTGCCAGTATATTTCATATTTCATATTTCTCCTGTGAGCGGGTGCGCCATGTCTTCTCCATTGATGTTTGATTTGCACTATGAACACTCTAAGCAAGGGTAGGTCGTTTTTTGGGGTCGTAAGTGAATCTGAATGATTTCTCCACCAATGTCCGAGTTAATCCATGTATTTATCCATGAGATGTTGCTGTCTCCGTAGATAACCGTAGCTGTGTTCCCAAACTATTGTTTGGGTTTATTGCCCAATGGAAGTCTGAAGTGGTGTTTCTATTATTTTTCTGCTGTCTGTGGCATAGTTGTGCACAGGATGTCAACACTCTTATGGTGTGAAACTCCTTGTATGCAAGGAATAGTTCACAAAACCATTAGGTTTGCCATGACTAGAGGCAGTTCAAATCTGCGGAGCGCAGCATATTTCTCTGCAGAAAATGCAGTTTTCTGATGCGCACATAATTTCAAAATCACCAGCATATTTTTAAAGGTTTCTACAGTTCCAGCAGACGTTCTGCCTGTAACTGTAGAATCTCCAATTCCAAAGAAGTATGAAACATATTTAACACATTTTAACAAAGTTTTCCGTAGATTTGGACTGCCTCTTGCCAGGACACGAATGATCGAGTACTATATGTCATGGATACCCAAATGCACATCACAGAAAACAGGATTTATTTTGAAATGTACGGGAAAGTTTCCTGCACATGTCACTCTGATAGGATCGGTTTCTTGCAAACAAGGACCTTCCACAAACAAGGACTGCTGAGATCCTTACCCTTCACACACTACTTTAGAATGGATTGAGGCAAATTATTACAGAGAGGACAACTTCTCAAAAATGAGCAAAGGCCCTGACAAGCAGATTGCAGAGTAAACAATAAGGCTTTAAAGTGCTCACATGGATGGTGGAAAAAGAAATACTTCTAAATAAGTACGTCAGATTTGCTAGCTAACAAATCAATCAAAACGAAAGAAAGATATTTGCATATAAATAATCCACGGTCAGCAGAGAGTACAAAAAGATAATACAACACATTGGCACATACTTGAATTGGTCATGGCCAATACTTCAATTGCCCAATTAAAACAAACTACTGTTCAACCACGCGCCCATGTTCACTTCAGAACTGTAAATAATTTTCAGGGCCCATATGCTCAAATCGGCCATTGCTGGAAAATCATTCAGACTCATCCAAGAACGCAAAACATGGAATCTACCTTTACTTAGGGGCCCAATTCATGGAATTATCTGCGTGTTACATAGGGTACTTGCATGCGCAACTCCGCACAAATTCGCCTTCATCGATTCATGGAATCGAATGTGCTGTACTTTTCCTGGACTTGCGTGGAGTTCACGCTGGTTTGGCACGTCTGTGCAAGCCGTCGAAAAGGCCTTGTGTGAGACTCCAAGCAGAGAGTGGGCGTGGCTTGCAAAGAGGGCTGGGAAGGGGCAGGAACACCAAAAACAGGGAAGAACTTGCGAAAAAGTGGGATTTCCAAGGGACGGCCTGCAGGCAGTCCCTCGAATGCCCACAATTGCACTGCATGAGACTTATTCATGGGTTTGATCATACAACGTCTCGGCTGTGAAATGGCCACGCAAGTCCTTCATACCATCCGCCACCCGAAGGCAGGTGTAAGTACACTTGCACGTAGGATTTGCAGCACACAGGTGGGGTTGAATGTTGGATTTCGGGGGATGTGTACTCAATCAGGATTCCGATGTAACTGAGGGGTGCACTTAAGCAGTGTAGCGGGGAGCAGGAACGTTTTACGGGGTGCGCACACAGATTTACTAAGTTATTCCTGAGTTATAAATTCTTATACTCATGTTGTCGGGTGCTGAATGCAGTTACTGGGGACCACACACAGTGGCCCTGAGTCGCAGCCCTGCTTACGGTGGACCACACGCACTGTTTGAGGGGTGCAACCGGGGGAGTGTACAAAGGTAGTTGTTCTGGCTGTTTATGCTTTGCATGTGGGCGTGTCAGAGGCGTTCCGGGCGCGACTTGCGAATATGGTTACTTTGCGCTGCAGATTCGATGGGGTGCACATTTTTCTTTCTTCGCGCAGGCTCGTGCAGTGTCCTTCTTGGCGGGCGGCCCTTGCAGGATTTCTGCACACATTTTTATGAATCCGGCCCTTAGTGTGTCCACAGTGTACGCCGATCATCAAAGGGGCGGAGAATGCAGAGCCACTCTAGGAGAAATAATGAAACGTCCACATTATGATATGATATGATTGGTTATTTATAATGGGCTTAATACCCAGAGGTTTCTAAGTGTGGACCCGGGATCGAACCTGTGTTGCTACGGGTCGTCTTGCTTCCAAGGCGAGTAGGTTGCCCCTGAGCTATCCTGCCGAGACACATTAGGAGACTTAATATGTAATCTATCTGATTAAAGGTTCATGTGGACTTCTCTGTGTGGGAGAAACAACCAACTGAGTCACGACTAGAATGATAGAACACAAAAGCAACATTTGTATGGAACAAATAAAATCGCCCTGGCAAAGTAGTATTTTTTAGCAATGCCACCAAATCCAGTTTATCTCTGCTTTCTTGTTTTAGGGAATAGAAGCATAAATGCCCAAGGCGGTAGTACGTCAGAGAACTCTAAAACAGAAGGATTTTGGATAGATACAAAGGATAAAAAGTACAGCGCCAACCAGCCAAATGAGCATTTGGAATTAATGTGTTTCTTATGACCCCTTCATAAAATGGCAGCCAATTCGACATTAACAGCATAAACAGCATGAGCAGTTCAGTTGCAGAGCATAGGCAAATTACTGCATTTTACACAGGATATATGAACATAGAGGGGTGAACGCTACAATAGCACTCAGAGAAAAGGCATGCAATGTGCACACATTTTTGAGTAATAGAACAACACAGGCACGGAGTACCCGTATCACTCTTGAAATAGCGTTTGTTGGAGTAAACAGAACGTTATCACCAGCCGGTGAACACAAGACTGATAATGAACCAGGAACAGGCACATTTATTGAATGGTGAGAGATGTGAAACCTATCGTGTATGTTCTCTTTAAATAAAATGCAATTCGTTGGAATCCAAGCATATTCATTTAGAAATATATAGTTAATTTTCAGGCATTCTCTGTGAATCTGGGAAAGGGGCCAGGCCAGCCTCGTCGTTGGTCACACACAGATTATGTGCAGCTGCAGTTCATTCAAGTGAAAAGAGTAAAGAGTGTAACAAGAATAAATTTCATGTAAAGAGAAGAACGAGCATTTGATAAGCACGTTTTTTCTACAAGCACGAGTGCTGGATTTGGCTTGTGTTGTCACTTTTTACACAACGAATTGTCGGTCGCAGAGCCACTTACTATATCCTTTCTAATCCTTTCAGCTTGCAGGGCACACCTTCGGGTCTGAACACCCAAACTCCCAGCAAAGACTCTTTACTGCCAACCCTCTATGGCTACAGTTGGACTGTTCCCAACCACCCTGACCACACTATTAATTCTTCCTTTCAGCCATGTCCAAAGACACGGTTGGACCTCTCATTCCGGGCAGTGGTTTCACATCATTACCTCATCTGTTGCACCTGTTATCTGTCACATGAGGCAACTGGAGAGCTCCATGCAACGTTCTGCTGCCCCTGTGTGCTGATCTGCAGCCGCAGGCAGCAGCATCATGAAGCAATGACCAGTTCCTGTTGCCTCTTGTGCATGCACAACAGTGACACTATAAATCTGTGTAACTGTACAGAAACAAATAGGATGAGTGCCGAAGCCCTGCCACACCTCAACACTGGGGGTGAATCTGCAGATTCTGTTCCATCTGCTACTCAAAACCGATGATTGAGGACACAGTGAGTGTAGTGATGAATGCCATGATTCTGTTGCCTCTGGTCTTCACCCTGATCTACTTCCTGTCATCCAATAGGAGTTTGGGGTATCTTCATCTGTTCAGGAGCAAGATTGAGAGTCATCAAGGAACTTCCTTAAGAGTTAGATTGCTCAGAATGTTGCAGCCCATTTGCAGTCCAATATGTGGTTATTGACATGTGCATCACCTTGCCCTCCAGTGCATCCGCACCAGAGGATGCATACAGTAGATAGAGACTTGCCAAGTCCTCTGGCATGCCTCTGCTTCAAAGTGTCTTGAACCTTCTTCCGAAGTAATGGAAATAACTTTATAAGACGTGTCAAGGCATCCCATAGCAAGGTTTGATATAGAGTTCCCTGAAAGTTGGACTGCTCTGACGAGGACTCCTGGTGCTTGCAATCTTGCTCTCAGGGCTGGTCTTTACATAGCTTAGAGGACTCTTTGGTATTGAAAGGCTTTCGGTCATTCTCTGTTCCACCAAGGGAAGGGGAAGACTGTAATTCCCTGAGTGACATTATAGAGATTCAATTGATGGTGGGTTAATATATTCCTTGAACTACCAAGAGGGCTACCACCATGGAAAAATCTGTTGATGTTTTGGCCAGGTGCCATTTTTGGCTACAAGCCTGGAAAGGGAAAGTGTCTTACAAGGCAATACCTTTGAGACTGCCATATTTAGGGTAGGTGTTATTCGTCCAAAAGATGGGAGCGATGGTTAAGTTTACAATGGAATATTTGAAATTATCTATGCCTCTTTAATCAAAGGCACAAACCCCAGAAGGCGTCCTTATTGATTTCAAAGTGTGTGTTCTTTTCAATATTCCTGTGGTGCTGTGCGAGTGATTTTGAGGTAATGACCCTGTTTCAAGGGGACAGAGCTGTCCCCAGCTCTTCAGATCACATAGCAAGCCTGACTGCTGCTTCCAGAAAATTGTGAAACCACCTCTACAAAGATCCCATATGGGGCCGAGGGGGTGTCCTGAAGGTGACAGGGATCAATGACAAGCTTAAGGTGAAATGCACCCTATTCTATATTTTGTGAATATAGTACAGGCTGGCCAAAACAACAAATGGGTACTGTAATTGTAAACCAAATGAAAGTAAAGGAGCCCTCTCATATCATGGGGTCCCTCTGGATCGACCTGCCTACACACATGGCTTAAAAAGGATCCCAAACCCTTTGTGCACCTCCTTCTCCTGGTATCTCCTGGAATTCTCAAACTCAGGCATAAAAGGTTTCCAGCACCATTCCTGTCTGGGTCTTCTTGGAGTCTCTTCTCCTTGGTTATCACACCACCACACTCCTCGCCCCACATATATATACACCTCAATTTTGCTCAACTATTTCAGCACCATCATCACACAGGCACTCGACAAAAATCCCCCCTGATCCTCAAAATACAAAAATCCTGCAACCACCACTGTAAACCATGATTCAACAGTTCCCTCCTCTCTATCAAGTGGGAAACCTGATGCTTAGAAAGAGCCTGACTAAAGAACCCACGCCCCTCCACTAGGACACCTATCAAACACTACCACAACAAGTACAATACAGCCATACGCAATGCCAAAGCCACCCACTACCTCCAAAAACTTCAATCCGCCTCCAATAGTACACATAAACTATTTAACATTGTCAAGTCGCTCTACAGACCACCATCCACACCTTCCACTCACGCCATCCACCTCAGTATGCAACTCCCTCATGGACTACATTAGCTCTAAAATACACACCAGGCAAGCCCTCCCCCCTGCTCGACCAATCCTACCCCCTGCTCCCAAATATTCAGATGCGACACCTTTCTCCCCATCAACAGACACGCTCATCGCCCTTATGCCAAAAAAAACCTGCACATTTCCTGGATGACACATGCCTATCTCAAGCCTCATCGAATTGCATCACCACCCTCTCTCACATCATGAACTCCTATCTCCCACATGGTAATGTTGCCTAGAAACTGGACAAATCTCCCCCTCCTTAAAATACCGTCTCTCCACCCAATGCCCCCCAAAACCTACTGTCCCACTATTACCCTGCCATACCTCGTCAGACTCGTGGAACCCTTCAACACAAAAAAACGCAACAACACATCACCACAAACAACCTCCTCAATCCCTTCAAATATGGATTTTGACCTGGAGAAAGCACATTTCACTTCACATCCTTGATGACCTCCACAACATCACAGACAAAGGACAGCAGGCACTACACATACTCCTCAACTTCTCTGCAGCCTTCAACACCATCGATCATGTTGCACCATCCTCAACTGGTTCACATCCTTCCTCACTGATAGAAAACACTTGGTTTCCATGCCCCCATATTGTTTCAACCCCACCCCAGTGAAGTGCTGGATTCACCAAGGTTCCTCCTTACCACCACCTCTACTCAGCCTAAATGTAGCATCCCTTGGAGAGATCGTTAGCAAACACCATCCATTTCCACCAATTTGCAGGCGACATGCAGCTATACTTCCAAATCACATCCTATTCACAATTCCACACCCTCAAAAGCTGCCTCTTCACCATCACCACCTGGAAGGCCACCCACTTCCTCCAGCTCAGCCCTTCCAAAACAGAATACCCCCTGATCTCCTCCCAGGCATAAATCCAACTTCAACACCTGACTCAACGAACTCACCACAGACAATCCACACATCTCACTCCACACCTATGAAATCCCTCAGCTTCACGATCAACACCACCTTTCCTTCACACACCACATAGCTGCTGTCACCAAACATGCAATCTACAACTACACCTCCTAAGCAAGATCAGATGCATCCTGCCCCTGATGACATCCCCACTGCAGTCCAAGCACTGGTTGCATCCAAGCTGGACTACAAGAATGCTCTCCTCAATAGACAGCACCCTTCCTCCCGACAAGCCATACCAAACGCAGCAGCCATACTCATCTTCCACCTACCCAAACATTCACACCTCACCCCCAAATCCCAGAGAATTGTCCTTCAAAGGCACACTGCATTGTCTTCAAAGCCATCCACCTCAAACCCCCATCTTACCTTCAAGAAAAACTCAAACCCATCACCCACACAAACACCAGAAAAGAAAGCCAGCATCTTCTACACATTCCACTTTGCAAACTAACATGTACACAAAAACAAGCATTCACCCAGTGGGCACCCATAGCATGGAACATGCCACCACTTCACATCAGCATTGCACCCTTCATCACCACTTTCTGAAAGCCTCAAACATACCTGTTTCCCCACACATATGCCTACCCCATTTCCCTGCTACCACTTGTCTAGTCTAATCTTCCTATCCTATCTGTCTTGTAACTTCTATTTCACCACCAATCTTTGGAATCTGTGAACCATGTTAGGTGCTCTGAGACCCTCTTGGTAGGGCCAGTGCTGAACAAAAATTCAAATAGAATAAATAAAAATAAAATACAATAATTGCCTTGTCCACCCTTACTTGCTTCCCTTGATAATACAGCACACGTTTGCTGTTTGCAGTCTTCTGTCCAGGTTTGGATGGAAACTGAATCTCAGGATGTCATCCCCACACCCATCAGAGTGGCTAGAATTCTTTGCATAATTCAAGTAGCTTTGGGTCTCACCCTAAGTTACTAGGTGAATCCAGTCGTGGACCCCTTGCTCACTATTCTTAGAGAGACACAGCTCCACCCTATTGATGAGGTCCAACCAGACCGAAACACGTGTCTGGGGTTGCTGTTGGTACTCTTGTTCAGAGGAGAATTGCCTAGCATTTCAGTGCTGGACTGCCCCTGGGCAGGACAAAGACTGATATGGTTCGGATAGTTCTCCTCTGTTAAAGTTAGTGAGCTCAAAAATCTGGGTAAGGCTCTCGTAACCGGGACTAATGTCCAGCAGAGGGACTCCCAGGAGCCCCCTTTTTTTTGTAGAATTCATCAGTGCCATCTTCGGTATGGCACTGGGCAGGGTATCTCTTTTCGCGGTTTGGTTTGCCACGATACAAGCCAAAACAATGTTCCCTGCACACCCTTGGTTACAGGTCGATGATTACAGGATGGTGTGTGCACTTGTGGTCATGAGGGTCAGGCTCCACCCAACACCCTTGTTCAATCAGCTCTGGCATAACCTGGATCTGTGTTGCCTGCATTACATTTGTTTGATTCCTCCCCCTTGAATTCAGCATCAACGGCTGGCTTTTGGACCCTTCACAACTCCTATTGGGTCCATCCTTGGATTATCCAGCCCCCTTGAGGGTCATCACAGATGCAATTGTAAAAGGATAGAGTGCAATTTTGGCGACAAGCTCTGCCCATGAGTTCTCGGCTTTAGTGATTCTGAAGAAATCTTCAAACCAGAGGGAACTGCTGGTAATGATCAGGGCATCCTCCCTGCAGCTTAAAGGTGATGATGTTCTGGTCTGCACTGAAAATGGAGTGATGAAATTATATGTGAACAGAGAAGAGGCACAAAGTCTTGCTCTCTGAATTCTGTGTCTTACAATCTGTGGAGTTGGGCAGAAAGGGGAGGTCTGTCCGCATGATAGATACCAGGGATAGCAAATATGAAAACACGTGTTCTCAGAAGAGTATTCCCATCGTCAGTGGACTTCTCCTCCACTCCCAGGATATTTACACAGGTTTGTATGAAGTTCACCCTTCCCATCTTGTACTTGTTCACCTCCAAGTGGGATGCAGTGCTTCCCATGTACTGTTCCAGGATAAGGGACGACTGAGTCTATGTGATGGAAGCTGTGACCTGGCTGTGGCCTGATCCCTTCTGTTTCTTTTCCCTCTGATTCCCCAATTGAAAAGGTTTCTACTAGATATCAGGAAGGAAAGCGGACCTGTAATTGTAACTGCCTACTCTGGGTACAATAGCCTGGGTACTCCATGGGTCGGCAGATTGCTTCAAGTCTTTTCTGTTGTTTGTCTCTACTCTGTTGGTTGGATCTCCCCCATAGTTCCTGTAGAAGTTGAGCTTGATGGGCTAGGCCTATGGGATGGTTCCCCTTCCGTACGTGGACTTTGCTTCTGCTCATACGGCTGTACAAGGACTCTCTATGAACTTTGGGACATTTTCTTTGTGGAATTATATTTTATATCAAATTACTTCTTTCAAGAGGTTGGATGAAGTGGGTTCACTTTTTTGTAATCCAACACACATTTGTTGGCTTCCTGGGGATCAGATACTTTACCCATCTCCGGAATTTCCTCCCAAGAGTCTGTAAAATGTTCATGTAATCATAATCTGGTGCTTCCCATGTACATGTGCCCCCGGGGTGTCGGGATCACCCGTTTATATACATTTTCTTGATGTGGGGAGGGCTTTGTGCACTTATTTGTCATGCCAAAACGTGTTTTGTTCTACTGACTTCCTTCTTGTTGCCTTTGGCCCTGGGTTAAAGAAGAAGGCAACATCCACTTATTCTCTTAGCAGTGGATGGAATTTCTCTGGTTTATGACATTGCTCTAGTCCCGGAACTCGAGGGTAATCAGGGATATTCTATGAAGGGATTGTCAGCTTCTTGGGCTGCTACTAGGGAGGTGTTGCCACTGTATGTTTGTTGGGCCTTCTGCTCCTGATACTTATACTTGAGATTATAACTCGGTGAGGGTTGGTCAGGCGGTGGCCTTCAGATCTGCCTTTTTGTAGTAGGGGTCACTGAAGTGTCATTAAATAGGGATTAAACTGTACACCAGTTTGCAAACACATGACTTGTGTACTGTTTTTTTGCATTACCACAACATTTCTGGTACTGCTTATTTAATCCTCTTGTGTAAGGACTAGGACGAGGAAGACAGGTAAAGGGTAAAGACACGAGTATTTATCAGTAATCCCAATCTGCCTCGTCCCAAACTGGTACCAGCCTCCCACCCATATAGGAGATATTATGCAGTATGAGAAATCTGCTATTAATGTCATATACGGGCACCCAGAGGCCCTCACTATGAGTGTGACTATAATGGTTAAAAAAAGGTGATATTTACAAATACTGCAAGTTTTTACTTCTCCCAGATTATGGGCCTGTTAGTATAACCACATGCACGCATGCCATTTCACAGCAGCGATCCTTTCGTGCATTTAAAGGAATGCACAGTAGCGATATTACTGCATTGCACAGTGCCTTTCCATCATGAGTAGATCACACAGGGTATCTGTACCAGTGGTTGCTTCAACTACGAGGTGTTCTGCCCTCTGCTCCTGGCATTGGTCAATTTCTCTAATCCAGGCGTTTGCAACATTTGGCTATCCAGATGTTTTGGACTACAATTCCCAGCAGCCATAGCTAGCATAGTCAATGATGAGAGATCCTGGGAGACGAAGTTCGAAACATCTGCAGAGCTGCAGGTTGCAGACCTCTGCTTCTAATCCCTTAAGTACGCCCCACTCCCAAGTGCTCTGATGTGGGTATGCTGCTCCATCAGATGGTGGAGCTGACCATCTGGAGTTCTCAGAACAATGTATCCAGGAACCAGAATCGAATGAATTGAAAATGGTGTGCTCTTGGCCAAAAGATCATGCCTGAGAGAAGATGAATCATTTCCATGCCTCAGGCATTAGATCCTTTGGAACTGCCTTGGGTATGATTGCTCCCCAAGTGTTGAGACTCATCAAGAACACTAGCTTGAGGTGTCTGGATTATCTCTTCACAGAAGCTATTATTTTGATGGAAGGTAAGGATCTGAAAGCCTATGTAGCATGCAGGCAGTTCTAATTTAACTCTTACACCGTCTGCAGGCAGCATCACATTTTGCATGTGTCACATACCACCCTGACTCCGATCCCCCATAGACTCCCTCACTTTTGACGTAGACCCTCTATCCTCTTGCATCCACGTTCTTATGTAGTAGTATAGCGTCCTCAAAATCGCCCAACTGTTAACCATGTCAGGCGATTTCCATGCAAGGCTGAGATATTTGCTCAGGGCGCATGAACAAAATGGATAATTTCTACATGCATTTGTTAAAATCACATCTGTGGGATATTTGACCGTAGTTTGAAGCACACATGTGGAAATTGACCGATTTTACTGTTTGTGCTATGTCGTGAACTAGCGATTCTTACATTATGACACTTTATTGGTTCCCTGGACTACTCTCTGCCCCAGTTCCACCCAGTGGCTTCCATGCAGCTCATGACTTTTCATGAGAAATGGATTGACTATTACACGGGTGTTATTAAATTGGCACTGAAAACTAGCCCACACTGGCATATGTGTCTGGTCCTTCAGGCATTACCCTTTTGCCATATGGCACACTCTGAGCCTGCATTGTGGGCAAGAATATTATTAAAAAAATGCATGTGGCAACTGCAGATGGACACCAACTTATATTTCCTGTGTGAGTTGAATGTGTGAACCCTGTCCTTAGTTTTGGCCACTTTAGCACCTATAAAGCCAAAACTATTCACACAGGAACACAGATTGGAGGGAGATTGTTTGGGCTTTTATCCACCCATTGGTAGCAGTGGTGGAATTTTGCCTGGGAGGCTACAGAAGAGATTGGTAGCAGTTTGGAATGTACCGTCAATGTACACTAGAGAGTGTTGGAAATGGCTGAAATGCCAAGAAGTGTAGAACGAGATAGCGGAAAGAGTGGCAGGATGTGCCTCTGGGTGCAAAGGCGAGAGTGGCCACAAGAGTGGAATGCATCCGTGGGTGTACAGAACACAGTGCTTACAGTAGTGGATGCACAGAACACAGTGCTTACAGTAGTGGATGCACACGGGGGTGTACAGGAGAGAGTGACTGCAGCGATGGAAAGCCCTGGGAGTCTAGAAATTAGACTGGTTGGGAATGTGCAAGGAAGTGTATAGTAAGGCTGGTGGCAGTGTTGAAGTGTGATTGCATGTGTACAGTAAGGAGTGGTAGTAGTGTTGGAATATAAAGTAGGGAGTGGAGCAGCGGTGGAATCTGCATGGAAGTGTACAGTAGGGAGTGGTAGCAGTGGTGGTATGTGGTTTTGCTTTCGATAGGTAAGCTGGACTCCTTGGCATGGAGTGGATGCTAACTCTCACTATGCCACCATTCTCACTATGCCACCATTCTCACCATGCCACCTCTCGCTTCAGTGAAGTAGACTCCTGAGTACCTCTCTACCCTTAGTGCTGAAGACAGTCCCAGACACGCTCTCCATTTATATGTCTCCCTACTTGATGCTGTCCCCAATGTCAACACTCTCTTATTGGGTCTATAGTCTCCTAAGCTTCACCTTTCTGTGGTCCCATGCTCTCCTAAAACACACTCCTCTCCTCCTACCATTCTCCTTTTAGTGCTCTGGAGCCGCCACAGTGCAAACCGCTTTTATGCTACTATTCTCTCCTATGTGCTCCAGTCCTAAGGAGCAGTTCACTATCCTGTTACTATGGTCTTTAGAATTCCACAATGACTCATTAAACCAACGAGTAGCCCAAATGCAGTCTAAAGGGACATCCCCCATTTCTTTTCAACACAACTTCTTCATTCAAAAGAAAATAAAAGTAGAAGTGATATATACATTATGAAAGGCATTTCATAATATATATACATTATGAAAGGCATTTCATAATATATGGGACAGTACAATGCGATTGTGATGGTTGTTATGATCTTGTGGACGTTTGTAAGTAGAGTTTGTGGGTGTTGAAGACCATATTTCATGGAGCGCATTGAAGATTGTGAGCGGGATCCATGCGGCTTCGGAGAGAGAAGGGGACATAATCATGACATGTTATTCAGCAGTGGATTTTGTTGTCATTACCAATTCAGAATCAGATTGTGAGCGGGAACTACTTTGGATTTCCTTATGGTTCCTGAGAGCATATTACCATTTGTGTGGTTGGCGCAAGAACTGAGATAGGTTCCTGATAGAGCAAGTAGTCTTGTTTAATGGGTAGGATGTTCTCCAGCATGGGTTCTTTCATGGATTCACATGCTTTGAAAATTCCCTGTCATCAGGCTGGGAATCCTCGGTAACCTCAGTTTTATAATATACATTAAATAAAAAACTGCTCACTACTGCAACCCATCCCTGTCTTCTTAGGTGTATTCAGCCCCAGGCAATGGGACGTCGAGTATGAAGCCCCACCATGGAAGCCATCTTCAGAGTCTAACAGCACGTCATGCTGAGGAGTCCTCAGCCTCCCTTTTGACAAAAAAACATAAGAAAGACTTCTTTTGTCAACAGGAATGTTTCCTAGAACTCTACATCTACTAAAGACAAATAAGGAGGATGGAATTCCATGGAGGGGAAGGCAAAGAAATCAATTTTTAAGCCATGCCAAACCTGTGGCATTAAGAATGTTTATGAAGGGGACAAGCACCTAGAGTGCATGTATTGCCTCTACCCCAACCATGTGCAGGAAGACTGCAACATCTGCAGCACCATCAGTGCTAAGACACTTAGAGACAGGCACAGGCGCCTTGTATGCTGGTTAAATGAGGGGAGGTACTCCCCATCTGAGGCAGAGTTGTCTAAGAGTTTGTCAGCTGCCAGGAGTGATACAAACTATACTCCTAAAATGGCCAACCTATACTTTCTAAGAAGAGAAAATCAGAAGTGCAGGCCCCAACAGCACATTCTGCCGACATGCGATCACTGACGGCATTGTCCATGGGCTAGGAGAGACAAAAAGAGGCTTCACATAAATCCTTGCTCATGGCGTAGAAAAGTACACTGCTTATAAATCGGCCCGGCCAGCAACAGTGACAAAAACGTCATCGCCGGGCTCGTGGACAGTGGGAATTGCATCCAGCCACATCATCTCAATGACAGTAGCGCCATCCATGGTAAAGTCTACCATCATGTCCACAGTACACAGAAAGTCGCTGCTGCTGGTAAACACACCGACAACGACACACTTATCCTCCAAAAAACCCAGTCGATGACAATGCCCACATCATCGTGGATGAGCGGAAAGCAAAAGACCCCATTGTCGACACCATCGCCTAGCATCACATTATGTCATGATTCACTCTCTTTGCTGCAATTCCCGCCACTTGGGGGCATGATTTGGGGTTTATTCCCTACTGGACCTTCCCTCTGGACCTCATGCGACAGTGCTGTGGTAAATTACGAGCGTTAAATCCTTCTTTTCCATGTTTCTTCCCTTCCCAATCCATTCCAGGTTTTTAGCAGACAGTATGCTGCTTTACTCTTAAGACTATACTTCCCAGAATGCCTGACACACTGCTTCATCTCCACCCTTTCCGGACAAGGTTGGGTGGAGGATAAGCAGCACCTGTGGCTGGCAGGTGCAGCAAACAGCACATCTGAGGCGTGTGCTCGGTAGCCAGCTTTAAAAGCCTCCGTTTTCTTCAGTCCAGTGTTGGTCATTGATGCAGTGTTCCTTTTTGTGACTGGTCCCTTGTTCCTGGTTCTTAGCTCAGTGTCTAGTTCCTAGGTTCTAATTTCTTGTTCCCTTTTCTCTGGATTTCGAATTTAGTGTGCTTATTAGTAATTTCTGCTTCGTGGATTCCCTTTATGTCTTCCTCTGTTTTGCAGTCAGCACTTCCCAGTGCTTTCCTTTTTTCTGTGCAGCTCAGTTTGTCTGTATTCTTTACTCCTTTGACTTTGCCCCATTCTGCAGTGAAACATTGATCCTTTAATCACTACTCATTTAGAGATTTAGTGTTTTGCCTTTCCTTCCCTGTGTGGGGAGGGGAGAGGTTTTGCCCTTGTAATTTTGTTTTCCCTGCTCCTCTTCCGCTACTTTCTCTTGGAATCTGTTCCAGTTTTTCCCCTGTCACTTCTCCCTTTGTTCCCTTTTTATTATTAGGCGTAGTGTGCTGTTGTAGCCAGCCCCTGTGTGAAAGCCTATTTTCTCCTCACTATTCTGTAATCATTGTTCCTACTTGTCCCTTGCCAGGAATCTTATGTATTAGGTTTTCCTCCCTTTGTTGTTATAGTCGTTTTGGGTCCCTGTTTGATCAACAGGGTTCGTGGGCTTCGCTGACATTTCAGGTAGTATTTCTAATCCTCGTGAGTATTGTCTTTAAGTTACCTTATACAATACTATCAAGGGTGTTAGTGCACCAATCCTGTTATATGTGGGCTTAACGCTGAGAGCACCTGAAACAGCAATTGTGGGTAAGGAGCTTGCCGTCTTTCTTTGTAATCACAAGGAGCTTCTAAGTACTTAACTCACATCCCTTTTCATATATTTGTATTCTTATCACGCTCTACTTGCACATCCTGGGTTTTAGTGTACATGTGTCTTGGTTCCTGAGTGCATGTTGTTTGACTCGAAGCTATTCACTCTGTAATCTTGTACACATTTCCCTTGCCATATTCACTGCCTTTGCCCTCTCATGACCGATCAGCAACAATGAAGACGACCACGAAGTCCGCGATGACAGGAAAACAAGTAGAAAAGCAGGGGTGCGGTCAACTACATCATCAACGACCAAAAAGCAGTATACTCTAGCGAGGTCAAAACCCTGACGACGGGGCACGACACACCACCAAAAGCACACGAATCACCCCCCCAAGGACGCAATACAGACATCAAATGGTTCAGGGGGAAACAAGCTCCGGAGCAGGTAATCCCCAAGGAGGGGACTCCCATAGTCATTAAAATCACATTAACAAAACTAAATCCACACAAGAAAAGGCTTCATCAGACAGGATCAGATCCCCATTGCTCTATCCGGTATCGTCCATCTTGCCGGAACAAATTCTGGAGGATCACATGGACTCGGAGTTTGAGCAGGGTATTGACTGAGGTTTTCTGACAATGATTATTCATGCCCACCTCTGCCCCCAAAGCGGACGACCCCAAGGCAAAGGAGCCCACCACAGGCACCAACACAAGTAGTGCAAGCCACTACTCCGACAGCCCCATTCCTAAATGTGGCGGATCCACAGCTACTGCTGTCTTTACAGGTGTTATCCTCCATACACATGCTGGTAGAGCAACTAGACAAGTGGTTACCCGAGGCCCCAGGACCTCAAAAACAACAAGGACCGGCGGAAATGCCTGAAACAGAACAGCATGCATATAGAAGAGTACCGTCTGCCCTAAAGGCCCTACACAAATCCGGAACAAAGTTGCCAAGAACAACACTTTCTCCACTCACATCATGGCACCAAGAAATACATCGCCGGTACAGTCCACAAGTAGGGTGAAGGGTTCCCCAAAGTGGTCACTGTACTCCCCCATTACGTCACCACTAAGGCCTCCATGGTCTCTGCTATGAGAGTGGGGGAAGGAGAGATACACACAACGGATACGCAGGGAGAGACACTGGATACAGCATCTATGTAAACCCACTCTCCACCTAGAGACGATTGGGATGACTGGGATGCAAACGTTGATCCTATGCCTGATGAACCTCCAAGGCAATCACCTCCTGATGTAGTAGCAGCATTTCAAACACTGATATCTAAGGCATGCAAAGCTTTCGGCCTCCCACCGTCAGAGCAGAAGAAAGACTGCTTCCTTTTGGATTTTATGCACAAGAAGAGAAAGTTGGCTATATCATTACCGATACTGGATCATATCTGGGAAGAGGGGTTTCTCATCATGAAGAAACCTTTCTCAGAGCCTGCTCTGAAAGGTAGACTTGAGAAAAACTAGAGAGCTGCAGACGGTTCTCCAAAATGTTTAACATCACAACCCACACCGGTGTCAGTGGTGTCAGCTGCAGCAGGGTTTAAATCCAAAGCCCAGGGATTCAAGGGCTCTGTCCCTCCAGAGAACGAGGGTAGAAAAGGAGATGCCTTTGGAAAGAAGGTACTTGTTACTGGGGCAACCACAGTCAAGGCTGTAAATTCACTAGCGATCACGACTAGATACGATCGCGAGATGTGGAATAGAAAGGGCCAAATATTGGAGCACTTACCGGAGTACAAATGCAAGGAGCCTTTGGCGATCTTACATGAAGGCGACGAAGCATCTAATCACACAATTAATATGGTGGTATATATGGCGGAGACTGAATTTAAAGAAATTGCAAATGACGTCACATTACACAGACAAGTGTGACTCAAATGCACTGACTTCCGGCCACATGTCCAGAAAAGTAATGGACAGGCCTTTTGAGGAGGACCAACTCACTTTGGGCTGAAAATTGATGAAGCTCTAAAGGTCATTTAAACAGACACAGATACAGCGAGCTCTCTCATGTCCCTTCAATCAAAACGCTCGTTTTGGCCTTTTCGGGGAGCTTAAGGAAGATCTACAGGCACAACCAGAGGTGGCAAATCATACCAAAGAGGGTCATACTACTCTCAGGTCTACAGGGAGACGTACCCTTACAATGCCAATGACTACAGAGCACCTCAAAGGCGGCGACCGACAACAGCCCCCCCAAAGGGGTAGACAACAAAAATAAGCCTGAGTCAAACACCCCCACACAGAGTTTCTTGCTGTGCATCACATGAGGCGGCCTGTGGGTTACGAGTACCTGGGTGTTCGGCTGCTTCTTGTGTTGCCTGCCCGGGCCAATTGCCATATTTCTGCTGTTCCTGGGAGTCCTGCCCTATTGCCTTAGGGCACTTGGGATGAGGTGAAGTTGCTGTTGCGGATGTCTGCTCCAGTAAAGTAACAAATGTAGCGTGGAATCCCGTTGATCTGGGGGCTTATTGATTTTCATATTGTTGCCATATTTTTTTTAATTTATTTTTTTATTATTGATTTAGTTGCATTATTTTTATGTTACAACTTTTCAATAAACCTGACATATCAACACAGTCTGAACATGGTAGATTAAAATAATATTAAAAACAATTTAAGATCATTTCTCTAAGGACCATTCAGGGTGGACAACAGTAAATACAAGATAGATATTAATAATCTGGTATTCACAATTTGATCAGAGTTTCTTCGAAAAAAAAAAAGAGGACACAGTGACATAAATTTGATCATACTCGGTTCATCTAAGAATAATCAATTTTCCCTTGATCTAAGTTTAAAGAGAGAAGAAAATGGACCGTTGCTATCTGAATTTTCAAGTCTGTCGAGCCAAAAATACGATCCCAACAAGCATCAGGTTCATACATAGCGTATCCAGGGCAGTATTTATGAAAATGCAATTGCCTCAGACTGGTAAGAATTGGACATGCAGTGATTAAATGTGCTAAGGTTTCTGGGATTTTGGTTGTTTGACAAAACCGACAAAAGTTTTGAAGAGGTCCTATTAGGTGACGCGTATAGAGCAGGTCTCTCGTTTCCCATATATGTAGCCGGAAACGGAGAATTAAATTTCATATTTTGTTGAAGGGGCTCTTGATAAATAGGATTGTGTAGTGCCTCTCGTATGTGGTGGAAAACGAAAGCTCGAAGCATGTTTATAAGTTAGACATTTTTGATGATTCATGATCCAGGAGGTCTGATGGATTTTTTGTTTAGCCTTATCAGGATTTTGCAGAAGAATTTCAATTGAGATATCTGCGTCAGCCAAGATCTTGTAAACTGCTGACAGCCATCTTCGGATAAAAACATGATCTGTCGTAAAGATGTAGTTCGACAATACCTTAAGTAGGTTGTCTATCCGAGATGATATTAGACATTTCCTAAAAAATTAACATTGTTTCCAGTTAAGATGTGCTGACAGAGAAGAGAGGCCTGTTTCCTGAAAAGCCAGGATATCATAAGAGTGAGTGAACACATCAATAGAATGTTGTAAATGGACATGGCCTCTGGTATTCCAACAACCTAATGAAATGGAACGATATTTCGGAGGATCTTGAGGTTATAAATTGGGACAGCCATTTTTGGTAGATTGGTAAACTCATGTGTAGTTTGAAGGGATTTACCTGAGTCACTAGCCGATAACTTTATTGAGGTGAACAGAGATTGAGATCCATCGGGGTCCTGAGAGATAAGAAATCCCATCTCAAACAATATCAGCTTAGCATCTCAAAGCAATTTCGCCACAGTAGCTGAAGGAATCCATAAACGGACAATGGTGAAGTCAGCATCCGCAATGAATTCCACCAGGTCAATGTCTGTTGACGAGATATGTTCCAAGGTGTCAACATCGTTCAGGATGTTTAATACACACTGTCTATTGAGATCGTACAGAGGTTGAGAACCACCACGGCATTTCATGATCAATGAGTGGCCATTTGGTGCACGAGTATTGGAGGCTTGAGATAGAGTTTTGGGAGGTATTTTACTAAAGTTCATATTTTTAGATGACTGCAAGGTGGCAGGGCGGGGAAGGGGGTGGTAATTCAACTTTGTCGAAGCAGGGGTGGTGACAGACCAGGACTGGCGAGTAGGAAGGCTACGTAATGAGTCCTGAGTTTGATGTGGAACTGCTATTGAGGAACCAGGGCGCGGACCACTTTGGTCATGAGTGATAGCCAGCGCATTATTATTGGAAGAATCAATATATGGAACACCGTGGGTTTCAAGAAAAGCGTCCATCAAAGATTTAAACTGAGAGGTCATCAAATCAGAATTATGTAAAGAGTTGTCACACGGCATGTTGTTAGGAGCTTGATCTTAGACTGTGGTAGGGGGTAACATAGGAACTAGAGGGGGAGGCGTTATACTTGTAGGCGCCATTCTGAAAGTATTATTTGTTGAAATCAGGGGAACAGCATCGGTAGACTGAGTGGGAACACAGGTGGGAGGAATAGCCTGGTTTTTCAGGGAAAGATATTCATCAATGGCATTTTTAATGAGAACAATTTTTGCAGTAGATGAATTATCAGGGCAAATTATGGAGCCGGAAGTGTTCAAGGCAGGCGCAGAAATTGGAATGGAGGTGATAGAAGTAGCAGCCTTTGAACATGCAGGAGGCACAGAGTTTTCTAAAGCATTAATTAAATTATGTAGAGGAGAATAATGGGATTTATTGAAAGGAGGTAGACTACCACAAGGGCCACTCTTATCAATTTGACACACAGGCTTGGGTTGATTGATAGATGAAGCCTGTGGAAAACTTGCAGATGAAGGTTTAAAGAAAGAGGCAATGGAATTCTTCGGGAGCTTCGGGGCAATCATGTTCTTAGATTTCTTGATAAGTGATTGCCTAAGCGGCAATTTCTTTTTCTTTTGACGATTGCCTTTTAAAGGCTCCCGAGCGATGTCAGGACAAGAAACAGTAGGGGGACTAGTGGAGGGGGTTGGTTGAATAGAGTCAATAACCACCAACTCAGGAATCTCGTAAGGTAGATTTCCTTGAGCCGTGGAGATGTTCTCCCAAGAGGAATCATTGACCACAATGGCTTCATTAACGAGATCGTCCTCAGTGGGGCGAATGATTTCTTCAAATGAGGGAACAGTGGGAAAGGGTCCCAACTGGGTAGAGACTGGATGCGCAGGCACTTGAGTTGGCACAGGATTTAGGGAGGTTATCCAATCATACATGGTGTCAATCTGCAAGGATTGAGTAGAAATTTTGTCCTCAAGGCGTTCAAACAGTTTATAAAGACTTAACACCGTGGTATTTAAAGCAGCAAGCGTGATTTCAAGCATGGAGGGTAAAGTGATAGACGCAGAAACCGGTGAAGATGGTTAAGGCTGCGCACGCGGAGTCAGATGCGCGCAAAGAGAAGCATCACTTGGAGCATTACTGATGGATGAGATTTCATGTGGCTGGGCTAGATCGTGAATACTAGCCACAGAGAAAGGGGAGTGGGGTAAATCAGCATAAGAGGAGATGGGCTCCTTGTTTGCAGGGGTAAGACATTCATGAATAGTATCTAAAGTAGGAGCTAATGGCAGGGCATGCGTTTTAAAGCGATGGTTATCGGCAGCAATCAAAGTTGAATCAGAAACAAGTTGTGACATTGGGGCTATTGGAGACCCTGTCCTTTGACGGGGACCAGCAGCACGGCACGGGGCATGCACCACATGTTGAGAGGTGCCAAACTTGCCGTGCACTGGAGTTATGGGTTGACAAAGGGATGTGCGAGTGTGGTTGCTTTCTGTAATAATTGAGCCGTGGGTTGACAGAGGAAAATTATCTGTGGGTCTCCGTTGTGATTGCAATGGGGGGGCATATTGGGACGGCAACCTACAAAACGCACAAAAATTATTCATCACAGAATTTGTCAGATTAGCAGCAATTACAGAATCATCCGGCATGCCTACTTTGAGAGACTGAAGATGGGTAAACACAGTAAATTATGCAAAAAAAATTATTAGAAAAAAAGAAAAGTAAAAGGGAGAACAAAAAGTAATAATAATAATATATATAAAAAACAACAACAAACAAAATGGAGCACCCTCAATGCCCTCAACACCCGTGGACAGCCATAGACAGCCCTTGCCAAACAGCGCTTCACAAACAAGCGCGCGCGCAAAATGCGCGGGTGTCCAGGATTAAATGGATTGTGGGAAAGGAGGGCGGGGCCAAGGGGCTCGAAGAAAAAAAAAACACAAAGTCCCTTCTTTGTTTTCGTTTTCTAGGGAGAAAGAAAAATAGTATCAGAAAAATAGTCAATCAGGCTATTTCTGACTTGCACGGATCGTGTCAACATCAAAGTCCCATACCCTTTGGAGTCACGGGAAAGAGGCAGCAGAAAGGCACAGCTAGCAGCAATCCTTCAGCGAGTCCAGCCGTAGACAGCCCTTGACAAACAGCACTTCACAAACAAGCGCGCGCGCAAAAAGCGCGGGTGTCCAGGATTAAATGGATTGTGGGAAAGGAGGGCGGGGCCAAGGGGCTCGAAGAAAAAAAAACACAAAGTCCCTTCTTTGTTTTCGTTTTCCTTTGGAGTCACGGGAAAGAGGCAGCAGAAAGGCACAGCTAGCAGCAATCCTTCAGCGAGTCCAGCCGTAGACAGCCCTTGCCAAACCGCGCTTCACAAACAAGCACGCGCGCAAAAAGCGCGGGTGTCCAGGATTAAATGGATTGTGGGAAAGGAGGGCGGGGCCAAGGGGCTCGAAGAAAAAAAAAACACAAAGTCCCTTCTTTGTTTTCGTTTTCCTTTGGAGTCACGGGAAAGAGGCAGCAGAAAGTCACGGCTAGCAGCAATCCTTCAGCGAGTCCAGCCGTAGACATCCCTTGCCAAACAGCGCTTCACAAATTATTGCCATTAATAGCCATATGGGCTCATTTGCTGGTGAGGTGAGATGGGGCTTTTTATTGTATTTTCTTTGTTGTGTTCAGGTTACTATTGTTAGAATGCCTGTTACCAGAGCAGGAATGGCCAAACCCATACGGGGATCTGTAGATGTTTGCCCCCTGGTGGCCAAACCTGTTAATCATGAGGCAATTAAGGTGCCAAGACATGATGTCATTAAAGCGGTATCCCCAGTACAGGTCTTTCTTGAATGGGCCAGTGGGAATATCAACAGCTGGGGCGATAGTCGTATGTCAGAAGTTCTGGCCAGAAGTATGCGAAGGAAACAGCGGCTTCAAAAAGAGAAAGGGAATAAATGAATGATGAATATTGTCCCCTTATAGCTTCTATATTAGCCAGGACTTTAGAAAAGAATGAGACCCAATGGAACAAATACATTTATCTTGGAGGACTGCTCAAGGTGCCCCAAATGGACCACCTAAGTCGGTTTAAGGTGAGTAGTCCCGAAATAATTGATTGCCTATCGCTAGCAGTGAGTAAGCCAATGCAATAATCCTCAGAGAGTATGTATAATGTCATAGTGGAAGCTGTTGAAGAGAATGAATGCTGTCAGGGAATGGCAGGCTATTAAGGGTGCAGAGCTGTGTTGCTTTCCTGGATACTGGCTGGAGTGGGGAGTCTATCTTCACTGTTTACTATCTTCTATGGAGGCAGTCCTTGAAAAGCTGTGTATTTTGGTGTTCTGTTGCGGCTGATGAGCGAATTCCTGCTAAGCAGGACTGTCTGTAATTCCGCCCGCACACACGATTCCAGCTGCCACCCGCTGTCATCAAATGGTCTGCGATTCAGAAGGTGCAGTGACTAATTCCTCAGTATCCTTTGTTTTGCGCTCTGTTTGCAACGATCTGCGCAACGCGAAATCTACCATGGGCTTGGAACGAGAGAAAAGGGAGCGAAATGCTTTGATCATGCTGACGAGGCTGGAGCACTTTCCTGTACACCTGCAGTAAGTAACTCGCTCCGATTGAGCGAGGATGTGTTGGTTGAGCAACGACCACCACACCTCGCTATGCCGATCATGGAAGCATGGGCATGTAACACTAAGGTGGGTGGAGGGTATGTTGACATTGGACGGCTGCCTTTGAATTCCACGGAGGAGAAACCATTTGAGGATTCATGCTCCGTGGGACCTGTGGACCCAAATGATTTACTTGACTGCGCTGATTCTAATTTTGTTTTAGATGTCTCAATTTTAGTGCTGGTGGTTTCTTACGAATTGGTGAAAAAGGTCAGTTTATCCCTGGATGTTCGAATTTCTCAGTCTGGTATTAGTACTCCAGGGTCTGATATGGATGACGTTCAGCTTTATAAATCTAACGTTACATCCACACAGGACAGTACAGAAGGAGCGCTCATTGGATGACCAATCTGGCTTGTTAAACGAGGCACAGTCGCAAGGTTTTTTCAATCAACCAGGACCTCTCCCCTATGAACTCATCTGGCACATGTCATCCTTGTGTGAGTCAGAAGCGAGGGGGTCAAGCATCCATATTAAACCCTAAATGGGATCATCAAACGCCCCAGATGAACCAGGGGGACCAAGTAAGTGACACTCTTTATTTTCCAGTATTGTCAAGACTGTTGGACACCATGGACAGAGGTCACGATCAGACTTTGTTTGAGCTTCGCAAGGTTCGTGGAGCTTTAAAGGACTTTTCGGCCAAGTTGAACTTCATTGAAGGTTTTGTTATGGCTGAGTACCCTGTAGCGTTGGGGTCGCTTGCTCAACCTATTTGTGAATCTAAAGAACGGCTTCCTTTGCCAGTGCTATTGGAGCAAAGTGGTGCAGTGCAGGAGCTAGCCGCCACTGATCCCCTGCCCTTGAGCCCGGCTTCTTGTTCCACTGATCCTCAGGGGGCGGGTACTAATGTGTGGGTAGGCTTGCCGTCTCACAGGGGTGCAGTTAAAAAGAAAAAGAAGTCTAGGAATGGGAAGAGGTTAAATATGCCTGTTGGTCAAAGTAAAAAGAGTTCTCTGAAAATTCTTCCATCTATAATAGCGCAGACTGAAGTTTTCTCTGAGTACTTTGATCCTCGGAGTCCAGATGCTCTTTTGTCTACAGACACATATGAGTCCTTGGTGGTGACCCACCGCCTGCATAGGCCTAAGAGTGCTCAATCCAGTGGCTGTGATGAGGGAGGGCGGGCTGAAGGAGGGGCTGCCACTAAGGCCAGTAATCAAGGGAAATGCCTTGATTATGGCCTACATGAAGCCCAAAATAGTAGTTAATGCAGTTGATGAGATGAATTTAAGTTTCCTTACTTCTCACACAGTGGAATCTGAAGTATTTGATGTGGACTCGATGAGTCAACTGAGGAAGGCCATAGCACTTGAGTCCAAATTGGGGTGGAATGTGAGTCAGGTGGCCGGTCACTCTAACCTAAAATTACAGGCATCGAGTTGGGAAGTGGGTTCTGCTACAATGACATTGCAGCTTTCAGCTCATACTATGGTACCACTTACTAGTGGACCAAAGGTCTCTATTGGGTCTTCCTCGACGTTTCAGACTTTGGAAGATCGGAGGATCAATGCTGTGAGGCAGGTATTGCCACCGGTTTATAGTCATAATGTAGAAAAAAAAATGTCGACTTACAAAAATGTAGAAAATAAATGTAGAAAACAATAATGTCGAAAACCTATACATATAATTAAAAGAGTCAATTTTTAGAAAAAAAAATGTCGAAAAAAAAATGTCAATTAGCACTATCAATAAATAAATAAACAAGAAGAGTATCATTTACTAGGGTCCCCCCAAGCCCCCTCACCCAACACCCCCCGGCCAAGTGCCCATCCCCCCAACACCCTCTCACCCCTCATACTCAACACATTTTAATTATATATATATTTATTTATTTTTTTTAAAAAAATTCTAAAAAATGTAGAAAAAATTCGACATTATTGTTTTTCGACATTATTGTTTTCTAAAAAGAAAATAGACATTTTGACTTTCTACATTATTGCATTCTACATTATGACTGACCACCATTGCCACCTATCCTTTTCAAGATCAAACCACGTGCACCTAAAGGGCCTAGGATGGATTTGGCGTTTCATTTGCCTCGAATGGGTAAAGTAGAGGCCGCTAATATGATGGGTGACCCGTTAGAAGCAGTGGCAATGGCGGGGGATGGTCTCTCGTAGCTTTTCCTTAAACAAATCTTTAGGGTAAAAGGTAATTACCCCTTGAACCACCAATACATTCTAGTCCTGTTTGGGGAGATTGCAGCCCTTAGACCCCTGACATCGAAGGATATTGCAAGGGAGGTTCTTCCTGATATTACAAGGGTCGATGCTGTAAAGTTGGGATTTTATTCCCAATTTGTTAGAAATCTGATATTTGCACAATCACCACGGCTTAGAGACATGGGCTACCTTTTCTCTGAAGTCATGGATGAGGGAGAAACAGAGGTGTGTGGGAAATTGAGTAGTGGTAGACCAATGCCTATTCCACAGGAACCCTTGGTTATTAATGTAAAATCAGAGGCTCAATTGACTGGTGGGATGGGTTCGGGTTCAACTAATGTGCGGTCAGTACCATATGACTGCTCGCACATCATCAGCTCACTACACTAACAAAATTTGGCCAAAAAGGGCTTTTATATTGATATAAGCCTCTCCTTCCCTCCTCACATCTCTGACGTCTCTAAGAAGTCAAACTATCAGCTGTACCTCCTCAGAGGTATTCTTCCCTTCCTCACTTTCCTCCAGAAGCTCACTGTCTCCAGAGCCCTGATCCTCTCTAGGCTGGACTATTGCAACAGCCTCTTTCTAAATCTTCCTGCCTTTACTCTTCGACCTTTACAACCTATCCAGAACAGGACTACAAGACTTGTCCTTGGCCTCAATCCCAGGGATCGTATCTCTCCAGCTCTGAAATCTCTTCATTGGCTCCTCGTGGTTGCAAGGATAACATTTAAGACCCTCTGCACCGTCCACAAGGCTTTCTGGGACCTGGGGCCGCTCTACCCCCAACGTTCTCTTCCAAAACATCTTCCTTCTTGAGCTCTCCACTCATCCACCTCCAACTCTCTGAGGGTCAGACGCTTCTCCAAGCAGAGCTTTGGGGGCAGATCTATCCCGTCGGCTGTGTGCTCTCCCTGGAACAGCCTCTCTGCCTCGATCAAACTTGAGCAGAACCACCTCCGGTTCCGGAAGCAACTCAAGACCTTCCTTTTCCCTTCCACTTTCTCTCTTCCTCTCCCCTGCTGATGCACCTGACTGCTCTGCGCACTGGTCACCTGTTCACCCTCTGAACTCGGGCCCAGGCTCCTGCATGTCTAATTGCTCTTGCAGTGCCTCCGGGCTCACCAACACTTAAGGGTCTGTATCTGCAACCCTAAAGTCTGTTCTCGCTGCACTTATGAGCCACCCGCTGGCTGCACTTGTGAGTTAACTGCACTTTCTCCTTCCCCTGCCCCCCACTTTCACTATCTGAATGACAAGGTCTAGTAACATTGTTATTTTGTCCTCCCTTTAACCCCCCCCCTTGTCTTGTCGTGCCTAGAAACACTTGTGTACAGGCATGTTATAAATGCCACATCATATCATATCAATTCGATAAAGTGTGTGTCATGCAATACGCAAGGTTTTGCCCACTTTCGGGCAAATTTGGAAATATGGAGCTTGGCAGATCTGATTTGTCTCCAGGAGATCCTTATGCTAGATACCCCGGCACTTGACAGTTTTACTGTAATATGCAGCCTGTAAGAAAGGGGCTCAGAGGTAGACCATTTGGGGGACTATTTTGTGCTTGGCGTTTAACTCCGGGTTCGAAGGTGGAAAATCTGCTGTTGGAGAGATCTGACATATTAAGGGTTAAAATATCAAGTGGCAGCGATTTGGTATTTCTTATTTCTTTTGGGATGTTGTTACACGTTTTTGCAGCTAGGTGGGAGAAGGAGGAGTCCCCTAGTTTCTTGAAGTATGGTTTTGGTTCTAGGTGGATTTCATTGCTTGATCTGAGGAGTCTTGTTGGCTTGTAGATTGTTATTTTCTTTTGTAGGAATTCAGCTCTCTGTCCGCAGATTGCCCTGTGTGTTATGCACATTGTTTTGAAGGTAATGCGATGTTTGACTGGGAGCCAGTGTAGTATTTTTTGTGCTGGAGTGATGTGGTCTCTTCTAGATAGTTTGAGGAGGAGTCTGGCTGCTGCATTTTGGATGCGTTGTAGTTTCTTCAGGAGGTATTCTGGCATTTACGTAGTCGATTCTTGACTTGATGAGGCCGACGATTGTGAGTGTTTTGTGGGTGAAGGAGAGGAAAGCTAAGATTCTTCTTGTTGTGTGGAGGAGGAAGAAGCATTTCTTGATTATTGCATTCATTAGTGGTTTTAAGGTTAGGGTGTTGTCCATCAGGACTCCCAGATTTTTTACTACCTTAGATGGTGTTGGTGCGGTTCCCATTTCCGTAGGCCAGGGAATGTAGGTGGTGTTCTTTTGGTTTTTGGATATAATCATGATTTCTGTCTTTCCTGGGTTGATTTTCAAGTTGTTTGCGTTCATGCAGTTAAAGACTTCTTTTAGACACTCAATTAGGGTTGAGTGATCGGCTTGAGTGTCTTTGATTTTGTCGATGATTTGAGTGTCGTCTGTGTAGTTGTAGCATGTAATTTTGTATTTTTTGAAGATTCTGATTACTGGAGTCTGGTAGATGTTGAAGTATAGTGGTGATAGTGAGGGTACATGTGGTACTCCACAGTAGTTAACTTGTGAAGTAGCTTTGAAGGGTTTTATCCATACAGTTTCTGTTCTGTATGATAGGAATGATTTGATCCAGAGTAGTGCCATGTCCGTTATACCTATATCTTCCAATCTTTTGGTTAGGGAGTCATCGCTAACTGTGTCGAAGTCTGCAGAGAGGTCGAGCAGAATCAGAGCTGAGGTTGTGTTGGAGTCCGCGTTTTTTTTTAGGTTGTCCCAGATGGATAGTAGTGCCGATTCTGTTCCTCTTGCGGGCCTGAAACCGACCTGGGCTTGGTCTAGCAGGTGGTGGTTTTCTACAGACATGTTCTTGGGTTAATTTGTATGCTGATTTGAAGGATCTTGGTACAGTTCCTGTTGTGAGTGAGAGATTTGGGAGGTTTCTGTAGTATTCTGATGGCGTTCCTTGTGCGAGGATTGATTTGTAGATGTCAGGTGGGCAGGGATCCATGGGCGATTCTGCTTTCTTGCTGTGTTTTACCAGCTTGGCGAATGCCTCTGCTGATATTTCAGGAAAGTTTGGAGTTTGTGCTGTGGCTCTTCGTTAGGTCTGGTTGTTTGAGTGTTACGGTTTGTTGGTCTGTTTTGTATGATTTGTCGGATGTCGTTGATTTTATTCTTGAAATGGTCTGCCAAGTCGTTACAAAGTTTCTCAGAGGGGGTTGGAGTGTTGTCACAACCGGGTCAGTTTCTCATTTCTTTAATGTTATTGAACATTTATTTTTGTGTGTTAGTGGCATTGTTGATTCTGTCACCATAATGCCTTCTCTTCGCCTTTTGTATTTCCTTCTTCTATGTGCGGCTTTGTTTCTGGAACAGTATTTTCTTGTCTTGATTGTATTCTTTCCTCCATTCCAATTCCATCTTCTTGTTTTCCTTTTTCATGGTGCTTAGTTGCGGTGTGAACCATTTTGCCATTGCCATATGGCTACAAGAGAGAGACGTGAAACACCAGGTGAATACGCCAGTCCATAGGCAACTGTAGACGAAAGGCCACGGGAGAGATCACTGAAACAATCCAGAAAGGTCCTTAAAAACATAGAGCCAGCTTGACAGGCAAGTTACAAACAGGCAGATCCCTGCTGGACAACCAGACCTTGTCACCAACCTGATACAACAGGGCCATGAATCGTGTACGGTCTGCCATAGACTTTTGAATAGATGAGGTCCGACGAAGCTCTGCAGAGGCATTCCTGTGGACTTGAGCCAGCCATCGTACCAGATAATCCGCGGTGGGCACGGCACTCTGAGTAGGAAGAGACATGGAAGAATCTTAGGATGCTGACCATAGCTACAAAAGAATGGGCTATAGCCCGTATATGAGTAGCGTGCGTTGTTGTATGCCACCTCGGCAGGATCCAAAAAGGCAGCCCAGTTGGATTGCAGGGCGTTGGTATAGCAGCAGAGGTATTGCTCCAGGGTCTGATTGGTGCGATCAATTTGCCCATTGGACTGCAGATGGTAACCGCAACTTAAAGTGCGTTGAATTCCTAGGAGAACACAGAGGGGCTTCCAGAAACAAGCGATTAACTGAGAACCCCGGTCAGACACAATCTTTTCAGGGAGCCCATGCAATCATTATATCTCGCGCAGAAAAACCCGGGCCATCTGCATAGCTGTTGGTAAGGCCGGCAGAGGAATAAAATGAGCCAGTTTGGTAAAGCAGTCAACAACAGGTGATTCCGGATGACTCGGGAAAAACCCACTATAAAGTCCACCGCAATTGTATGCCAGGGATCGGTTGGTTTCTCGCGGGGTTGAAGAAGACAGACCAGAAGTCTTCTGCTGGCATTGCTTTGAGCACAAACTGGGCATTGTTGGATGTATTTCTGCACTTCTCCAGCATGGGGTCTGGCATGGATTCACAGGCTCATGAATATTCCCCGTCGTCAGGCTGGGAATCCTCGGTAAAGAAGAAATCAGTATCAGTTTCGTTTCTGATCTGTCTTTCTTAATAGTAACCAATCACTGATCTCTGGGTCATACTGCCCCCAGCCAATGACTGCCCTCTCCCTAAGCCCCGCCTCTGGCAGCCATCGTCAGATTTTTAACGCACGCTCAAGTGTTGGGAGTCCTCGTGTTTAGCTCTCGAGTTTTTTACTGCGTTTTCACGCTTTTTCAGGAGATTTTCTCATTTTTTCGGTTTAATCGAGCCTCAAGCTCCACCGTTTCTACTTCCGATAATGGGGACCCATTTCGGAATTCTTCTACGCCCCTCAAGGGTGAAGTTTTCGTCGAGTTTATACTTCTTGGAGGATTCCGGAAGATCTGCGGCCTACCTCAACGGACATGGCCCAGGACAAGAGAAGCTCGACGCCCGGATCCAAGCTGTTCAGCTGCTGCCCTGGTTGCGGATTACAGAACGTTTTCAAGGAGGACGAGCATTTGCGATGTCTCTACTGCCTCCATGAGGACAAGACGCACGTGGTGAAAGACAGTGCGTTCTGCAAGAATCTTTCGGAACGGACCAAACAAGATCGTCGTTCCCACCTCGCCGCCTGGCTGGAGAAAGGCACAGCAGGTGAGAAGGCAAAGAAGAAGTCTGAGCGGGCTTCTAAGTCCTGTGAGGGCGCCCTGGCGACGGGGGCCCAACAGAAGGCCAAGCACCGCGAGTCCGCGGGCACCGGGAGCGCCGAAAGGTTGGGCTCTTCGGTTGCCAAGCAGGGCGCTTCTTCCCCGGCACGTTCGACCACGAGCCAGCGCTCTGGTTCGGGGAAGAGGAAGTCCGAGAACCCGGGTAGGCCGCTGGAGCGGACCAGGTCGATCTCGAAGGGGGAGCGAGGCGCTGACCCTTCCCCCAAGGCGAAGGCCCAGGACGCACCTAAGGTGGTGAGGGCTTTGATCCACCTGGCAAAGGCCTCTACCGAAGTGGTCGCTGCGACCCAGGCAAAGCCTGCTGAGACTACTCCTGTGGAAACGCCCGCTGGGCCCAGAGTATCCCTGCCACCGGGGAGGGATTCCTCTTTCCAGTCCATCGCTAAGACCCCTGTGAAGCCCCCGCCTGAAAAAGAGGGGGGGGGCGGTGGACATTACAGACTCGGAATCAGCCTCTCAGGAGGAACTGGTGGAAACCGAAAAGGGCCTCAACGAAAGGTTCATAGGCCTCAACGAGAGGTCCTTAGGCCTCAACGAGAGGTTCATAGACCTCAACGAGAGGTTCATAGGTCTCAACGAGAGGTTCGAGAAGGTTCGATCCCAGGGGGCGGTCCCTGCTGACGTGATCGAAGATAGCGACAACGACGACGACGAACAGGGCCCAGTGGAACGGCCATCCCGTCCATCGCAGCCATTGCCCGAGCCCCAGGATAGCTCGGCAGCCATTTTGTTGGCAATCCAATCCTTATGCACCGAGATAAGGACAAGATTACCACAGACCCCGACGGAGGATCTAGAACCAGGCCTGTCAGGAAACCCTCCGAACAAGTGGAGGAGAGTCCACCCCGCTCCGCCCTTCATGCCTGCGAGACCGGTGGACCCCTCACCCTAGAGAGGATACGGTGGTGGATACAGCGACGGGGACGGACGATGACGGCGGCGATGACACAGCAGACATCCCGTCGTCACCCCCCCGCGGGCATCTCCAGCCGATGAAATTGGCTCTTTCCACGCCATGATAACCAGGGCATCCAAGCTCTTCCAGCTCTGCCCTGAAGAACAGAAAAAGGAGGGGTTTCTGTACCAACAACGAGAGGCCAAGAGGAAGATAGTCCTCACGGTGCCTTTACTCGACGACATCTGGGAGGAGGGGCTTGCTCTCCTCAAGAACCCTTCCATGACACCAGCCAAGAGGGACAGGTACGAGAAGAAGTACTGAGTCCCCGATGCCGCCCCCTTGTGCCTCAGGGCCCAGCCCACGCCGGACTCTGTCGTCTCGGCAGCGGCTAAGAAGAAGGCAGCGGGTGCGGCGGCTTCAACTTCCACCTCCCCGCCAGACAGCGAGGGCAAGAAGTTGGACTCTATGGGACGACGAGTCATCCCGTCAGCGGCGACGACGATTAAGGCGGCCAATGCCTTAGCTATCGTGGGCCGCTACGACAGGGAGCTCTGGTTCAAGATAGCTCCCCTGCTAGACTTCCTGCCTGATGACAAAAGGGCGGAGGCCCTAGAAATTCTGCAGGAAGGCGAGGTGGCGTCGGATCACGCCATAACGGTGGCAACGGACATTGCTGATACCGGATTTCGCCAACTGGGCAACGGAGTTTGCCTCCGACGACGAGGATGGCTCAAGGCGACAGACTTTCGCCAGGACGTCCAGACCAGGGTGTTGGACATGCCGTTCGACAGCAACAACCTTTTTGTTAAGGTGGTGGATGAGTCCCTACAGGCCATCAAGACCGACTCGGAGACGGCCCGGGCCCTGGGGGTGCTTCAACAGCGGCGGCCCTTTCGGAGCTCCGGAGGCAGACAGGGTGCCTCCAAAGGATCCAGCGGTGGCTCCTCCACTTACCGCCAGGCGGCCCGCTCCTCTTATCAGGAGGCCTACAGAGGTCGCGGCAAGCAAGGGGGTTCCCGCCGCCGTTGCCAAGGAGGCCAAGGCGGCAAGACCGCCTCCAAGCAAGACTGACCCGGCCGGGTTGTCAGGCCCCCACCAAAGCACCCCGGTGGGAGGCCGGCTGACGAAGTTCGTCAGCGTGTAGGAGTCCATCTCCACCGACCGTTGGGTGTTGGACACCCTGGCCAACAGGCACTTGCTGGAATTCCAAAAGAAGTGCCCTCGCATTCCTCCCGTGGCCAGGAAGGAGAATCACGCCCCTCAACTACTGTCGGAGGTAAAGGCGATGCTCAAGAAAGGTGCCATCGAGCTCGTCCCCAGAGGGCTCTGGGGCTCCGGAGTGTACTCAAGGTACTTCCTCGTCAAGAAGAAGACAGGCAGTTGGCGCCCGATCCTGGACCTGCGTTGCTTAAACAAGTACATCAAGGCGCAGAAATTCAGGATGGTCACCCTCCAGCACGTGCTGGGACAGCTGGAGGAAGGCGACTTCCTATCGTCTTTGGACTTGGAGGATGCTTACTTCCACATCCCTATTCTAAAAAGGCACAGGAAGTACCTCAGGTTTGTGGTTCAGGGACGCCACTACCAATTCAGGGCCCTACCGTTCGGATTAAAGTCGGCACCCAGGGTTTCACCAAGTGCCTGGCACAAGTGGCAGCGCGGCTGCGTCTGCAGGAGACCCACGTTTACCCCTACCTGGACGACTGGCTAATCCGGGCAAGGACAAGGGAACTCGCCGTCGAACACACAACGAGGACCGTCCGGTTGCTCACGGAGCTGGGGGTCGCCATCAACTACCCCAAATCCCACCTGATTCCATCGCAGATAGCACTGTTTCTGGGAGTGAAGCTCGATACAGTGGGGCAATTGTCCTCCCCTTCAGAGGAGAGGACCAAGACCATCCTGGGCAAGGTGCGTCGCCTGCTAGCCACGGACGTGGCCAGGGTGAGGTCCATCAAGTCCTTCCTCGGGATGATGTCCTCATCCATCTAACTTGTACCCGTTTGCAGACTTCGGATGCGTCTGCTACAGGAGTTTCTCGACGCCCGCTGGCTCCAAGCGAGGGGCTGTTTCGAGGACAGGATCCCTCTCGACGAGGAGTTCCGTCGGGCGATCTTATGGTGGGGCATCCGTGCTCACCTCACGACAGGCACGTAATTTCAAATCCCAGCGTTTCAGGAGACGGTGACAACAGACGCCTCTCTGGAGGGTTGGGGGGCCCACACCGGAGACCTCCACGCAAGAGGCCTTTGGCTCCCGGAGGAGAGGTCTTTCCACATCAACATTCTGGAGCTCCGAGCAGTGTTCTGGGCTCTCAAGTCGTTCCTTCCGTCCCTCAAGGGCAAAGTGGTGAGGATCTTCACCGACAACACCACCACGATGTTCTATATATGGAAACAAGGTGGCACCAGATCCCCAGCCCTATCCAAGGTGGCCCAGGATCTGTGGCACTGGGCCGTCGCCCAGGGGATGTTTCTGGTTCCCTTCCACCTGGCAGGAATAAAAAACACCATCGCAGACTCACTCAGCAGGGAGCTGCGCTCGTGCCACGAGTGGGAACTGCGCCAGGACCAAGTGTATCGACTCTTCCAACGATGGGGCAAACCCCAGATCAACCTGTTCGCGACGGCGACGAACTCCAAGTGCCAGAGGTTCGCCAGCAGGTTCCCACAGCCGAGGAGCATGGGCGATGCTTTCTCGTTCCCTTGGGACGGCCTGTTTCTATACGCGTTCCCTCCGTTGCCATTGCTGCTCCGCCTCATCAACCAGCTCAAGAAGTCCAGGTGCAGGATGATCCTAGTCGCACCGGCGTGGCCGAGGCAGATCTGGTCCCGGACCTTCTGGACTTGTCAGCGTCCCCACCAGTCAAGCTGCCGGCGGACGCGGATCTTCTCTCCTGAGAAGGAGGCGCCATTCTCCATCACGACCCACAGTCGCTGAACTTGCAGGCCTGGCTCCTGCAGCACTAGAGTTTGGAGGATATGATATCCCGGCTGATTGCAAAGAGGTTCTTGCAATGGCCAGGGAATCCTCGACTCTCAAGTGTTACGGTCATAAGTGGAAGAGGTTCTCTGTCTGGTGCCGTGCACAGAAGATTAACCCTCTGCGGATTACGGCCCCTCAAGGGCTGCCGTACCTACTGTCGCTGGCCAAAGTTGGACTGGCTCACGCCTCCATATAAATACATATGGCTGCCATCTCCCGATACACCAGGACTACGGGACGGGCGTCCATGTGGTCTCATCGCCTGGTAAAGGAATTCATGAAGGGACTATTCCGATCATTCCCGCCGGTGAAGGCCCCTGCTCCTGCCGTGGGAGCTTAATGTGGTGCTGACCAGGCTCATGGGAGCCCCATTCGAGCCTATGCATTTGGCGCCTTTGAAGTTCCTGTCATGGAAGACAGCGTTCCTCGTGGCCATCACCTCTGCACGACGAGTGGGAGAGATTCAGGCCCTATCTTGCAAGCCTCCATACTTGACTTTTCATGACACGAGGGTAGTGCTGAGGACGCACCCCTCCTTCATGCCCAAGGTGCCGTCGGACTTCCACCTCAATGAGCCCTTGGTGTTACCAGTTTTCTTCCCGTCGCCTTTGACGCCGGCCGAGAGGACTTTGCACTCGCTGGATGTAGCTAGAGCGCTGAAGTTCTACGTGAACCGCACGAAGAGTTTTTCGGAAGACGTCACAACTGTTCATGAACTTCGGGTCTGTGAATCAAGGGAAGGCTCTCTCGAAGACTTCCATTTCCAGATGGCTCTCCGGCTGCATCATGCATTGTCACCGGTTGGCAAAGCGACCACTGCCCGGCCGTCCGAAAGCCCATTCGACCAGAGTGATCGCTGCTACCACAGCGTTCCTGTCTGGTGTGCCTCTGCTGGACATCTGCAGGGCTGTTACGTGGAGGTCGACGCACACCTTCACAAGATTCTACTGCGTCGATCGGGACTCCAGGGAGGAGTCCAGGGTCGGCCAAGCAGTGCTGCGCAACCTGTTCGCTTAAGGTGAGCCTGGTGAGGAGGTAAGAGATGCTTAATGTTGAGTTGTATTGCTTAATGTTGAGCCTGTTGCCACCTCCCGTGGTTGTGCATGTGTATACTGCTATGTATTCTTTTATTCATGAGCATGTTAATCCATGCCAGACCCCATGCTGCAGAAGGAACAAGTTACTTACCTGTAACTGTTGTTCTCCAGCATGGGTCTGGCATGGATTCACATGTGAACCCTCCCACCTACCCCTCTGCTTTTCTTCACTTGGTCATACTGCCACTTGGCGTGCTACCAAATCTGAGGATGGCTGCCAGAGGCGGGGCTTAGGGAGAGGGCAGTCATTGGCTGGGGGCAGTATGACCCAGAGATCAGTGATTGGTTACTACTAAGAAAGACAGATCAGAAACGAAACTGATACTGATTTTTTCTTTACCGAGGATTCCCAGCCTGACGACAGGGAATATTCATGATCATGTGAATCCATGCCAGACCCATGCTGGAGAACAACAGTTACAGGTAAGTAACTTGTTCCATCTCGTCGAGGTTCTGGCCACCAAAACTGACGCAGGAGCAGCTCCTCAGTGTTCGCCATCCCTCTTTGTCCAGCAAGACGGGAGTTATGAAAAACGGATAAAAGGCTGGAGCATAGGACAGTGGAAGGAGCATAGAGGCAACCCTGCCATATCACAAGACCATCAGTACTCTTCACCTGGGAATCGCGTAAAAGGATTGACGTCTCTGGAACCCGAGACGTGGCTTCTCTGATCAGTTGCAGAAATGGAGAAATAACCTCAAGAAAATGTATTTCTGGCAAGACAGGCTGTAGTTGCATGGGACTTCCCTTCTTGTGGTCATAAATACGGGACAAGGCATTAGCTTTCACATTCTGTGAGCCAGGAATATAGGTAACAACAAAGTCAAACTGGCAGAAAAGAAAGCCCACTGTGCATGTATTGCAAATTGCCATGGTCCATACGTACTTCCACAGTATGCAAACTCCCAAGAAGATGATGCCTTGATTCCTAAAACGATTCTACAATGGCCAGTATTTCCTTTTCAATAACGGAATAGTGAATTTCACAGTTGGATAACTTCCTGGAATGGTAGGCAATCAGGTGGTCCTGTGTCATTTCTGGATTGATCTGTAGGCGGACAGCTCCTATGGCATTGGCTGAAGCATCCGTTTCTACAATAAATGGATGGGAAGGATTGGGATGTTGGAATACCGGAGCCCTGGTGAAGGCTGTCTTGAGGGCATTAAAGGCAGCATTCAGCAGCATCCCATTGGAATGCAGTCTTGGAGCTGAGTAGACGAGTGATTTTGCAGTTAAACGAGAAAAGCCAGGAATTAAACACTGGTAAAAATTGGCGAATCCCAAGAAACGTTGTGTGGCTTTCACATCTTTAGGCAGTGGCCACTCCAACATGGTCTTGACTTTGCAATGGTCCATATGTACTTCAGCGGGACTGATGACATATCCCAAGAACTCCATCTGCTCCTGGTGAAAAATGCACTTCTAGGCCTAAGCGAAAAAATGTTTGGTTGCCAAACAAGACAGGATGTCAGATACGTGCCCCACCTGCTCGCCCACATATCAGGAAAATACGAAAATATCACCTAGATACACCCAGGCAGACACCCCAATCAGATCAGAAAAGATGAAATCCATGAACCGCTGGAAAACAGATGGGGCATTGCAAAGTCCAAACAGCATGACACAATATTCTAATTGCCCCAACGATGTTTTAAATGCTGTTTTCCATTCATCACCTCCTCTGATATGCACCAAATACGCGACATTCTGGAATCCCTGCAATCAACTACTATATTCACAAAGTTGAATTTGCATGGTGCGTACCATTTGGTGCATATCAGAGGAGGTGATGAATGGAAAACTGTATCCCTTCTGTAAAAAGTCATCAAGGTATCGCCATAGTACTTGCTTTTCCTGCAGAGTCAAGGAATATATGCGTCCATGTGCGATAGGTTTATGTGGTAGGAGATCTATCCCTCAATCATGAACTTGATGATGGAATCTGATCTGGTTCTGCAAACACATGGGATAATCAGCGGCCAACTCACGAAAACGGCTTAAGACACTAGATCTATGTTCCCTTGTTTCAAGTCAAGGAGTTCTGAGCTGTGGTGGCTAGGTTCACCGATTGAAAAACCGTCAAAAAGGCTTTTTCAAATTCACTGAAGTCTTCTAATATCATGCTGTTAGTAGAAATGTAGGGAGAAGCTGAAGCCAAGGCGTTTACCTTCAGGTTACTCAATATAAAGCCGATTTTGGCTTTATCGTGTTGAAAGTGTTGCGGACGGATGTAAAATTGTACCTTGCAATAGTTACAGAATTCCACCAGTTTCCTTGGATCCCCGTTTCAAAGCTGTAACATAAGCAACTGTGGTCTCAGTGGAGGCGGAAGTCTGGTCCCTAGTAAGGGCTCCTTGCAACAATGTATTTTCTTGCTTCACTGCTTCCAGCTCTATTCTAAGAGCTTGTAACTCGTTCCTTAATTCTTGCACAGCTTCCATTGTGTCCGAGGTGTTTTGGCATCTTAATTTGTCCAGTACCTGATTGCAGCGGGTCTGGGCGTGTTGTCGGGCTGTTTCTTTCTTGTATCTTCCTGGATGTAATTCAGGACAAGTCCCTGGGGGTCGACTTCTCTCGCCACAAAACAGCTGTTCCCGGATTTACATGGTGAAAGGACAGTGCAGAGCGCTGGCCGGGACAGCTGGCTGTTAACGATGCACCCATGCAAGGCAGTGGGGCAAGAAAGGGATAAAGGAAGGCAGAGAAAGGGCCGAGCAAAGCTAGAACCAAGGTACGAAAGAGGCAGTAAGTAGGAACGTGTAGAGCAAAGGAATTGCATTAGCAGATGTTAGGAAAGATATCCCTTAGGTGCAATTTCTCCTCCATTTACGGACCCCCCCAACCTTTTTGCTTTTGTTTGGCTAACCTAACCTGACTTTTTCCAGTGGAGCACAGCCTATGACGAACTGGTGGCAGCAGTTTACTTTTATAGTATTTTTACTTCTTTTTAATTAACCATATCACGTTTACAGCGTTTGGCTCAAGACTGTGGCAAGTGCCGAAAATGGCAGTGCCACAATGTCTTAAGTTCTGTCCTTTGGCCATTTTGTCCCTTTGCCTTCCCCCAGGTCGAGCAGAACCGGGCTTTTCTTATTTGGGCATGCAGCCTCCCATGGAAACACAACTTTTGCGGGTTTCTGCATGTCACGTGTGCTAGTGCCCAGGAAGAGGATTGGGTCTGTCAGTGCCAATCCACACTACTGGTTCCAGTATGTCTGGTATGTCTGAATGACTGGGACCACCGTGGACCGTGATCTGTCCACGCCTGGCGTGCATGCCAGAGAGCAGATCTTTAATTGGTTATTCTAGATTTGAGCGTGAAACAAATCTTGGATAAGAGAAGGGACCCTGCATCCATTCCAGGTCAATTAACTGAAGTTCTCTCTGAACTACAGATGGAGCCAAGTATCATGAAATGCTAACACAGACCTGTGGAACCGACAGAGATGTGCTGGAAGGTTTGGCAGCCTGAGCCCGCTGTTGTCTAGTCAGAACCCTGCTTTTGTTTTGATCAAAGAAGGCTTGCAAGGGTGCGTCGACCCTTTGGAGTAGTTTCAACAACTACTCTCGCCACCTCCTGATTACCGTCCAAAAGAGCCTCATCAGAAGTGTTCCTGGGCCATCCAGCGAACTGACCAGCTCAAACCTGGGGTATCGCATAGGAGCGCCGCCGTCTCGAGTTGACACTCAAGACTTGGGGAATCGCTAGCTTGTGGGCCTGGCCCCTCTTCCACCAAATTCCATTGTCCTAGCTCAGCTGGGTTGCGATTTACGAGAGTGAGTCACGCTGTGAGCATTTGCGGTCCCTGCATCGCCCTGCTGTGGTAACAGTCGTTGTAGGGGCCTTGCCTGCCTGCCCCCTTGTGCCCTGAGATGTGCTGCTCTAGAACTGTCCTCTTTTCTTCATTGTGAGCTGAGAAAAGGCTACTGTCCTGCCACGGACAACCGTCCTGTCCCGCAGCCGCTGAGAGCCCGAGCAACGTGCAACTGCAGAGGCTGAACCTACAAGCAACCTGGCCTAGACTTGCAAAGGTTGGTGCAGACTGTGTCGAGGGTCGGTGAGTACTTGCATCACTTACCGGTGGCACCCTGGCACAGCCATTGTTCTTTATGCACGAGAATCCCTAAAAAGATACTCACCTTAGCTGGGCTAGCCTGCACTCCCTAGCTATTCCCGAAACTCGAAAGTTGCTCTGCCTGCAAGGGTAGACCCTCCTCGAATAGTGGGACACTGTTCCTCATCACCTCAAGCCCCTTCCTGAACTGCTACAGCTCCCTGAAGAGTACCCGCTTTCTCTCATTACACACAACTGAGCGTTTTTAACGGACTACTGTACTTTTGAGCATAAGGCGCCCCACTTCTTAAGTCTGGACTGCTTGAGTTAGGGATCGATTCTGTAGAACTGCCTACTGATATATTTGTGTTAACCCACCCTTCTGTTACAGGTTGTGGCTGTGTTTGTCCCTTTACCGCATTAGACGAAAGGTAACTGTATATATATTAAATAGTGAGAGGCGTGTGTGGTAACTGTTTTATATTACTGTGATTTATTCAGGTTTAATCATAAGGCCTATAAAAAAATGTGTATGTATTTTTGATATACACTTGACTAAGCATATTTTGTGGATTTTTACTGTGTGTGCTCATTGTGGGCTTCAGATCACTCTCACCCCTCCTGATTGTCTGGCTTGTTCAGAAGGTTCCCCTAGGGTGGCCTCCTAAGCTTCTGCCAACCAGGTCAGAGTTTAGAAATCCATCTTAACAGTAGAGGAGCAACCAAAATGGAGCAGAAACAGGCATACCAGTAAGCCGCAGAGTCAACCAGATGCTCAGCAACTCACTGGTAAGCGAACATACAGAGCGCATTAAGACGCGTCTAATCCACAGGAAGGCAGGCTTATCAGTACCGTTCCTCACAAAAACCGTCCCTCACAGCAGACGTCGTTGCCAAGGGAAGGCAGGACGGCAGGCACAGAGCGACGGCGCAGGAGATAGTGTTCCAGTCCCAGGCATGCACACTGGAAGCGGAGACTGCAGTGTGGGTACCTCTGGGACGCTGAAGCTGTTGTTGACAGTCAGCGTCTGCTGAAACCTCTAGGCCCCAATCGCCAACATGAATAAAGAAGCCAGGTGAGTGGACGCAGGCCAAGACGGTGGCGGGCTTGGGGCATGACAGGTTTCTGATGTTCCGATTTACACTGGATTGGTCTTTAAATTACGAGCGCGGGGCACTTGACTAGTTTTCTAGGTGTATTTGTAGGTAAGAATGCGACATGAGCCGCATCTATTGCGGTTGTCTGTGGGAATTGTTATTGAGATTTATGTTATCTAAAGGGGGTGGTGTGGATTGACTGATTGACTTCTTGCAGGTGGACATTAACTCTCTGCCGTTGGTGAGCTGTACGAGGTGGGTAAGCAATCAACATTTGTTTTACGTTTGAAGGTTGTTAGGTTTACTTATGTGCAATTGAAACAGGACTGATAGAAGCTTCTGCGTTGCAGGTACTTTTGAACTGGAGTGTTATTCTCTAGGGCAGTACTCATCATATCTTAAACACTGATGCTGTGGTGCTTTTGAGAAATAGAAAATAAG
This sequence comes from Ambystoma mexicanum, assembly GCF_040938575.1. Classification (NCBI taxonomy): domain Eukaryota; kingdom Metazoa; phylum Chordata; class Amphibia; order Caudata; family Ambystomatidae; genus Ambystoma; species Ambystoma mexicanum. The sequence continues at coordinate 1,269,422,917 of NC_090932.1, forward strand.
GGGGTTAATGTTTGCATTTTGTTTATAGGAAGACAGCAGAATAGCCCTTGAAAAAGGATATTTTTTTTATCCAAAACGCGTCGGGGTGACATTAATGTGGAAATCTTTTCTTTTGTTCAAACTTGATGCTGTCGGTGCGATATTAAATCTCAAAATGTTGATATAAGTTATGTTTCAGCAGCCAAAGAACTTTCCATGTGCTTAATATAAGAGTTATGCATTTTTTTTAGCTCTAAACAATTTTGATTAAAATGTCACTAGAAGTGTTATGTAACTTTACTTCCACTTTTGTGTTCTTTTGAATGAAGAAGATGAGTTGAAAAGAAATGGCTTTGGGGGATGTCCCTTTAGAGTGCAGTTGGGCTACTCATTGGTTTAATGGGTCCACATGGGATTGTATTTCTCTTATCCTAGGGCCTAGGATTTGACCCATTTGCACCAGAGGTTTTAGGAATTTTTTGGAACAATTTGAATAATCAGCCATTTAAAAGTATCAAATTATTGAATAAGCGGTACACCCCAATCCCCATTTGACTACTGTGTCAAGAACCATAAGGCATGACCCTCTCCTGCCACCATTCCTTCTCATAAGGCACGCCCATCTCATGCTTTCCCTTTCCCCTTAGTTCACTAAACCCATAAGGTACCCACCTCCTGCCGTCACTCTCTTCTTTGTGTTCGAGACCCATAAGACACCCCCTTACCTGCTGTCACTCTTTCTAGAACCATAAGGCACTCCCCTCGGCCACTATCACTTTCCCCTTGGTTCACTAGACCCATAAGGCACACCCGCTCATGCCACCACTCTCCCCTCTGTGCTCTAGTCCTATAGATCACACCACTCTCTTGCTACCACTCTCTTTAGACCGATAAGGCACACCCATCTGCTGCTACCACTCTCTCTAGTATGGTGCCATGAGACACACTCCTGTCTTGTTACCGGCTCAGAGCCAAAGACTTCCCAGGTTTATCCCATTTCCAGAGCTGGAATTGGGCTGCATTTCCCCAGATTCCTTATTTGCAAAAATGGTTTACTAGGATCCTGAATCCCAAATTTAGGCAAATGAAAAACCAATGCCAGAGCTGGCACAGAGTGCACGCATAGTGACCGGCTGCTCCTGCTATGGATTGTCTTTGTTTTTCATTTAAGCACATTAATGTGCCACTAACGTGAGGGTTTGCAGACGCAGCATTTGGGAGTTGCTATTGTACCTTAAGAGGTTCAAATGTTGGGTGATAGGAAATAGGAGGGAAATAGGATAGGAAAGCTGTATGAAGTGTGAAATAATGACTACAAGCGTGCTATTGGATTGTGCATTTTCTATCAGTGTCTTTTTCTTCAAGTCTGCAGTTTAAGACCCAGATTTTATGTTTTGCAGTTCACATTTTATTGCAAGCTAGGATTTGTAGTCTTCCATTCAGGATGAGGAAAATAAAACTACAGTCATACTCGTTTTGCTCAACATGTTACTATAAAAATGTCTGTCTTGCCCAGGTTGCTTCATTACATGATTTGCTAACGTTTCAAATCATCTCTATTTATTTCTGCCATTTTATTTTAGTCGTGCGTTTTTCAGAGGTTTTACTTGCTTATCCCTTGCCTTCCATGACTCCTCCAACTGCCCTGTCCCTGTCACTGCTCCCCACTCCCCCCTTCCCATGGAATCCCAGATTATTCTGTTCACATTTCCAGCTCCCCGCATTCCCGCTGCTGCTCAATCCTGGTGCTGTTAGGTGCAGCCGCCCTTTTGCTCTGTTACCGCTACTTTCCCTGATCTGCGTCAGCCGCCCTCTGCTTCTACTGCCCACTTTCACCCCCCCAAGTCCTGGTAATTGTGGAACTGCACAAACAGACCTTTATCCCGAGTGGCGTCCTGTCTCGTCAGTGGGCCTGGTTCAAGGTAAACAAAAAAACGAACATTGCTCAGAGTAGGTGAATAGATCCAGTGACTTGAAACACAGTGATTCCATTCTATGATGCCCCCCCTCTCCCGCCCTCTCCTATAGCATGTCATGTGGAGAAAGCCCCTCGCCCGCCCTCCATTGGTGTCCCAGGAGTCAGGGGTACTGTTTATGAATAGAAAGACTGTGCTGTGGAATTCTCGCTTTCTGTTAATATTTAGCCAATGCTCAATTTTCTCTTGCTCTCAAGGTCCGGCACCAGCGACCCCTACTGCATAGTGAAGGTGGACAACGAGGTGGTGGCCAGGTGAGTGTCCCACTTTCACTCTCGGTAATAAGAAGCCGTAATGTATATTGTCCAGCAGGTGCTTGTGGGAGCAGAGGTCACGAGGTTGAGAAGTGATTGACACAAAGCCTTCATCAGGACTGAGGCCTATCCCAACTTCAGGCACCAGGAATCTGGGTAGAGTTTAACATTATCCTAATGCAACCTGGTACCCTCCCTAATTGAAAGCTGTGAACCCAGTGTGTTATCGTCCTATGCTATGTTTATAGGAAACCCAAGCCCACACTCCCGGGTGCATCATTACACACTCCAAAACACAGAATTTTTAAAAAAGGGGGTGAACCAAAATAATCATCATTACAGGCCAAGAGGACCGGATCGGTAAAAATACTTTGCACACCTTGAAGCCACTGGGAAAACGGGCACTTACTTCTGCATTACCTCCCTCCAGTGAAACACAGCAGTCAAATCCACTGCACGAACACTAAGACACTCACTCGCATTGAACCAAAACAATACTCAAAACAGAAATTTGGAGGATCAGCATTCTTTGCATAGCAGGGAAGCACTGGAACTCGCTCCCAAAGGAAATACGAATGACAGTGGACCATCTCAACTTCAGGAAATTGTTAAAAACATTGCTCTTTAGCAGTCCTAACTAAGAACAACCCAGGTAAGTGCCCCCTCTGTGCCGGCATCCATTTTGGTTTCTTTATCCCTTTTCGTTCTATCTCCTCCAACCCGATTCCTTCCCACACCCCATCACATACTCTGCCCGCGTTGGAGGATCAGCATTCTTTGCATAGCAGCGAAGCACTGGAACTCGCTCCCAAAGGAAATACGAATGACAGTGGACCATCTCAACTTCAGGCAATTGTTAAAAACATTGCTCTTTAACAGTCCTAACTAAGAACAACCCAGGTAAGTGCCCCCTCTGTGCCGGCATCCATTTTGGTTTCTTTCCCCCTTTTCGTTCTATCTCCTCCAACCCGATTCCTTCCCACACCCCACCACATACTCCGCCCGCGCCTTTCCATCCTCCCCTCCCCGTGAGTAGATGGCTTCCCTCGAAAGCTGCCCTTTTAGCAGAGGAACCCAGGGCAGCTTCACTGGCTAGGGACCAGAGGCAAAGGGCAGCTCCTTTCTGGGCAGTTCATGTCCATGGCTGCCCCTGTTCTCCCATGGACGACCAACAAAGCACCCTATAGCTACAACTAAGGTAAAGTGGCATTGGCGGAGAACACAGCCACTATTGCACACAATGAAACTCTGCCACTTCTACATTACAACCATCATATTGCTGTATAGATCACCTGCTTCGCCCCCTAAATAGCCCCATAGAAATGATTGAAAATTATCTGTGTGCAGCACTTACGTGTATTTTGGTGGGAGGAAATATGTTACACTTGATGGATTTTCAGGGTAGGAAATGTCTTACACTTAGATGGATTTTGGGGGTAGTAAATGTGTCGCACTTGGATGGATTTTTGGGGGGTAGGAAATGTGTTGCACTTAACTAACCATACTAAAAACCCAATACTCTGCATACTCACCCTCAAGCTCCTAACTGAATACAACCCTCCCTATACAGCACACACTCCACAACATCCAACATGAAACCAAACACAAGCACACTCAAAGCACACATGCACAATCATACCCCAACACTGCATGACGGCTACCAACCAAAAACACACCAACGCTCAGTGACCAGTTTTTCCGACCTGGAGCTGCCAACAGCACATCAAAGCTCTCTTGCTCGTCTCCCTCTCAATCCCACTAACAAACCCCCCCAATTCACCTTCCATTGCGGATCCACGAGAGCACCAAGACACCACGCAAGTGGCAACAGTGTGCAGTACAAGACTGCATAACATAACCCACGCGCCTCTATCCCTCCAAACCCCAACCATCTTTTGTTGTCAAATAAGGCACTTCATTAACATTAATGTAGACTTGTGGACCGAAGGAAGGGTTATCACCATGGGATAATGTCCTGCCCCGCCTTGGGCTACATGGTGAAGGCTCACTGGGCCATTATCCCAAGCAGTAATGACTCCTTCCAAGGTCTAAAAGGTATTTATCAAATAGTGCTATTGGCAGCACAGGTTTTGGAGTTGTGCTGATGAAGTAAAACAGCATTAGTTTAATGGTGAGTAAATACAGAAAATGTGTTAGTAATTAAATGCAGTTTTAATTAAATGTCGTTTTACTTTGTTATATTTAAACAACGTGGTTATCGTTATAAGTTAAGCATTTTAACTATAAACTTGGTTGAAATTAAACACTTTTAGCATGAACATGCATTAGGTGTTATGTACAAGTGAACAATTTCTCTGTATGAAACTGCAACCGCTGTCCCATGTTTTAGCTTTCACTGGGGTGTCTTACATTTGATGGTGCTTGTCACATTGAAGGTGCATTGACAAAAATATTCTCTAGGAGAGGGAGTTTCTTGTTGAAAGAGCATTTTGCTGGGAAATTTCATTGCTGTTCTTGAATTCAGTGAAATGCTACTGAAGTCAGGGTGTTTGGAATGGAGTCAATATTAGTAGTTATTGACTGCATTCCAAGCATCTGGTAGGCTGGGGGGAGGTCAGTAATGACCACCATCTGCTAATCTCTAATAACGACTTATTGCCTCCCTTATCAGCTATTTTGGCTTCACCTTCTGTACCCACACATACTAAGTTATTGCATTTCCCCCACCAAAGGTAATTTCTTCCTTTGAATGTAGGAAAGCCATCCATGCTTGGATACAATTGAACCAGCTCAAACTGGATGATTATTACGCAGAAGTGAACATTTTGAACCACCGTGCTGGCTCTTAGAACTCATCTATCTTGCCTCCATGTCCCAGCCAACCTCTGTCTTCTTGCATGCGGGGAAGGAATCGCGGTTTCCCCTTCAAAGCCTCCTTAATCCTAACTGCATTGGTCAACCATGTAGTCAGCCCCTGTATCCTCTACCTCTGCTCCCATAAGATGTGCCTTCATTACCGGGCATTCCTTTACAAAGGCTCTGCAGTTAAAGCCTTTATCTCCTCCACGCCCGAGTATAGTAAACGTGTATTCCTTGATCTTGCTCGGTTTCTCTTTCAATAGCTTTCCTCTCACTGAAACTCTGCAAAACCATATTTGGAAGCACTTGTCTCCAGGCACTGGCTTCCAGTTTCCAAGCAGATTAAATTCAAGACACTTTGGATCATACATCAGGCCTAGGTGCTGAAAATCGATAGAAATAAATACACTGGGATTCGACCAGGAGGTTGAGGGAGAGCCGGTGGCAGTAAAGGTGGCCAGGCGAAGGGTGGAGTTATGACAGCTAAATGGCAAGCTTATACAAGGTGTAAAAAAACACATGAGTAAAATAACACTGTTGAAGAGAGATGACGTGTAATGCACAAATGACATAATAATCCATCCTGACAATATAGTTCACCAAACAGCGTATGACTGTAGATTTATTTTCCCCATCCTGAATAGAGGCCTACAATTGCCATCATGCAGATTAACACGGGCCTAAAAATGCTTAGGAAAGAAACACAATGAAAGAAAATACGTGATCTTTTAGTCATTGTGTTACATAGAATGCAGCTTTGTGCATCCCTCCTAATTTTAATCACCCACCAGTGGTGCCTCTTAAAAGATAACAGTCTTGCCTAATTATCCACTGCCTGCTGGGTCTGCAGCTATCTAAAAGTAATTGCACTTTAATGTGCTTACGTTTAAAATTACACAATAATAAGATACGGTTTAGCTACAGAGCTCTTTTGAGCATGCAATTTCTCGGAGCCCTGGGAAAAGATGCTCACTGTGGCGGCGAGTGCAGTGTATTACGGCAGCATGGGCATGGACATTTGGATGCCCTGGATACGTGGAGACACATTTCTGCGGATTTTGCGTGCAGAGAAATCTGACCCAATTCCAGCCCTTTGGTCTTCCCATCGTCTACACTCTCCTTTAAATTGTAATAATTTAATTCCATACCAACCCCTTTGTTCCTCCGCTACTGGAATGAGCCAGGTTTTATCCCTCCGTACTGCTCCCCAATCAGCGACCTAGAGGATTGCAAGGGCTTCCGCAGGACCATCACCATCAGGACTTGGTTCATTACACTTTAGTGCTCCCCCCTCCACACACCACATTTTCGGCTTCCATCCAAGGCAGAGACATCCCATTGGTGGGGAATCTGCCCTACTCATGCACCCAAAAGATGAATACGATATATAAGAAGTAGCTTTGCAGCAGGGCAGAAAGAGCGTGTCCCTATGGTTGTCTGTAGAACCCTACATCAGGTAAGGAATGCTCCGCTCCCTCTGACCATGCAGTGCTGTAGATATTGACCTGTGTTGTGCCAAACTAGAGTGCAGATATCCTGGTCTCATAACTAGAAAAGCTTTGCAGATCCTTATGGCCACCTTAAACTTGTCATGGAAGCGACCATGTGGTTTATACACTCAAAGTGAGAGACTCAGCATCAGGGCTTCAACATTATGCACCAACTGTAGACCAGTCATCCACCCAAGACAAACTTTACATTAGAAGGAGTGCTTTACATAGGATGAAGAATTGGGAGGGGGACTCTAACAAGGGGGCGTGGTCTAAGCATGGACAGTGGGGGTGCTGGAAGTAGGGGGCATTGTGAGTCAAGCAAGAGAAGCAGGCGCATTTCTGTGATACCTTTAGCTTCGCCCACTTCTTTTCTTGTTTCTTAAACACAAGCTTCAACACCAGTAGGCTGCCCTTTCCGTTAGGTCAAAGAGCTGCCTGTAGAGGTCAGAGCCTGTCATTAAAAATCAAAAGTACTCTGCAAATTCGACCATAGCAACCCGACCCTCATCAAACTGCGCTGGCTCCTGCTGCAAGCCTGTATCATCTTCAAATCCTGTTGCATCATCGATAAGGCTGTCACCCTGAAGTCCCCAAGCTACCTCAATCAGATACTCAGTATCTTCGGAGGCCTGCGATCCACCAGAACTAAGGACAATGGCAGACTTGAACTCTGCTGGTGCAGGAAGGAAAGAACCAGAAGACATGCCTTCTCTGTCTACGCCACAAGACTCTGGAACCTCTGCCCATCAACATCAGTCTTACCCTGTTGCTTCTAGAGTCCAGGAAAGAGCTCAAGACCTTCATGGCTCCTCCCTAACACCTAAGTTCACACAAACACTACACTCCCTACCCCACCTGAGACTGGGTGATCTGCTCTTCACTGTTTCCTCTCATGGTTGCTTGTTGATCCTTTGCTGCCAATTGTCCACACTCCCCTGTTAGCCCCCACCCTCTTTTTCTCTGCTCCCCTCGCTGTGTTCTTCCCCCTATAATTGTAAAGCACTTTGTGGCTTCTCGTAGCTAAGTCTGTGCCCAATAAATACCATAATAACGATGACAAAAGGAGGTGGGTGCACCAAAAGGTATGATAGCAGAAGCCAATCCCCTCTCACAGGTCTTTCAACCAACAGTCATGTGCTAAACGGCCTTCCTTGAGTATCCTAGCCTCGGATTAAGAAACAAAAGGAGAGGAGGCCGCACTGTTACCAAAACCGTTTGGTGCCCTGCCTCTCCTTTTTTTCTTAATCCGAAGTGCCGATCCCCAGAGGCAGCCCTTTCACCATGCAGCTCCGTTGGGTGAAAGGGCTGCCTAAGGAAATTTGCGCATCTAGGGAAAGTTGAGGGAGCCAGACAGAGCCCCACCTCTGGAGCACTCAGCCCCGGTCCACTTAGAGCCCTGATTAGGACCTTTCCAAAGCCAAGGTAGATTGAGATACTTATTCATTTAGTTGTGATAAGGCTCGAGGTTTTATGGTACCTACATTTTATGGCCTTTCATTTGTACTTTTCTATATTTCTTTTCTGGTCATTTTATCTGCATGTATCTACACTTATTTAAATACAAAATGTACATTAGCGCTTGTCTGCCTAAAGTAGCTTGGCCTTTAACTATGAAGCCAAAATTCTTTATCATATTAACTACAAACGGCTGCTTTTGTATGGCTGCTGTTATGAGTAGCATCTCTGCAGCCATGCATACAACTTCAAAGGAAATCAGTGTCTTTTTAGTATCTTAGTTATGTTAGCTCACGCAGCCATTTCGAAACATGATTGACAGTTTGAAGAGCCAACCATGAACCCTGCGTTGTCATTTATTTCTGCTTTTTGCAAACAAATACTGATGGGAAACAGAGCGATTACTATTTGTGTTTAGGTGTAGAAATCAGTAAAATGGAAAGCAGGGAACCTTGTTTATAATGTGCAGCATGCAAAGGAAGTTGCTTCAGAGCACACAAATAAGCAGTGAGACAGCTGAATACAATTCCATCCATATGTGGGATGGCCCAACGCTCTACCAGCTTCCCATATACATTGAAGAAAGAGGGATAGCAGCCTGTCGGGGCTCTGCCTGTGACCAACAAAATGTCCCTTTGTAGAATAGACCCTGCAGTTACCCCCGGGTCCAGTAGCAATGTGGCAAGACACCATGGTCAATAATATTAAAAGGTGATTAACAGAGCCCCTGTCCATCATCATTCGGAAGCATGCACACACATGGGCCTGAAAGAAGACTGTGTGGCACAAAGAATGTTAACTCCCTACAAGCAGTTATGTAATTGATGCGGCCCACCCCCAACAATTCCTTCCTTAGAAATGGCAGGCATGGTCCTAGATGGAGAGTTCATTAAAATCTAAGCCTGCTTCCATCAGCAGTGGATGTACGGCCCCTTTTTCTTTTTGTAGTTCAACTTTTTATTGCATAGAAGTATAATCATCAACCAATTAAACTTTTTACATTACATTGAAATCTAATACATCTGATGTCTAAATAATAATGAAAAACAAAATACCAATATATAATTCAGCAAGGAAATCAAAAAGAAGATTTATAAAATAGAGAGAATAAAGAACAGAAAAGAGAAAATAAACATAGGATATAAAATCATTAAAATAAATAATTATATTAATAACCATTACTCCAAATCTTTTAAAAAGGTAGCCTATGACGACTCCAAAATGTAGAAATAAGAATGAATTAGCCACACTGAGGACCTTTCCCCAGAGACACTACACACCAAATGTAAAATCCACTTGATCCATAAACTTCAAGGAAACTGTCCCAAATGGCCCATAACTTATCAATGTCTGCTACATTCTTGTAGATGGTTTTCTCATAAGTTGAGACAACAAGAAGCTCCTCCACCCTTTCATCAATATTGAAGGAGCCGCTTGACTTCCAAGATCTTAGAATCATTCTCTTAGGGATCATACAGGCACGAAGCAACCAAGTAATCCTGCCAAAGGGGAGTTCACCCAGCACAGATATATCACCTAGAATCATTAAAGAGGCTGATAAGGGGACTGTAAAGTTCAAGACCAATCCCAGTCTTTCACAAATACTCTCCCAAAACGTCCTTGTTTTTGTGCAGAACCACATTAGATGACTGAGTGATCCCCTTATTCTGTAGCACTTCCAACAAAGATCATTCTGCATGAGTTGTCTCTTGTATAACTTCACAGGCGTCCATTAAGCTCTAAAGAGTATTTTCGTTTGAGAAGCTCTAAGGCCCCAGTCAAGGCTCACCAAGTGCGTATTCTCACAACAACGTTGCCAGCAAAAAGGATCGATTACCTCTCCAAGTTCTTATGCCCAAATGGTTGACAGGCTTGGATCGCCTTTACGGCAAGATTTAAAGAAACCATACATCGTAGTAGCCGAGTGCGAGGCACTCATACATGTTCGCAGAGCGGATCAAGCTACATTCTCAGCTGGTAATTGAGGCATCTCAAGACATGTAGCAATAATATTCTTCAATTTCCTATATTCAGCGAATGTACAATCAGCCATATTATGTGTCTGACATAGTTGCGCGTAAGAAACCCATTTGCCTCCTAATATCAGATCATGAAAGTATTTAATACCCACCAAGAACCACTCAGGCCAAAAAAGAATCTTACCTTGATACCTCAGGGCCGGGGTAAGCCAGATGGAGACATCCAGGTGTAGGTAGGGGTCCGCATTCATGCACTTGGAAATTTCGCACCAGCAATCCTTTAAAAAACTGGTCAAAGGATTAGCTTCTCTTGATTTATTCTTCTTAGTAGTCAATAATGCTTCTGGATCCAACTGGGACGCCACACCACACTCCCATGTCAGGCAATGTGAGCAGTCATTGTCGGAGTCAATGGTCTTACACAGATGGCGAGCAGAAAAATACAGTTGATAGTCAGTGAAGTTAGGTAAGTTCATCCCACCCTGTTTCAATGGAAGTTGTAATTTGCAAATTGCAAGCCTTGGGCGTTTCCCGTCCCAAATGAACTTTTGCATAAGTCTGTCTATTTCTTTGAAGAAATGATTTGGGATCTTGAGTGGTAACATCGATAAAACATAATTTACTTGTGGAGCCAATTTCATCTTTATGCAATTAATCTTCCCCCACAAAGACAATTTTAGGAGTCCCCATCTCTCAAGATCTGATCTCAATTTCGGGATAAGTATTCCGAGATTCATTGCAGGCAACTTTACCATTTCAGCTCCAATCCAGATACCCAAGTATTTCATTTTTCCCACAAACCATCTGAACTGAAACCGAGCACATGAGTTCTGTTGGCACAGGTTGTTGAGTGGTAACATTTCGGACTTAGTCCAATTGATTTTATAACCTGAGACTGCTGAAAACTGCTCAATGTCTTGCATCATATTGGGAATACCGCTGGCCGGATCCTGGAGGGCAACCAGCAAATCATCAGCATATAACCAGATCAAATTACTTCTTTCACTCCCAATTATAGGCCGGTGATTGACATCCGCTCTCAAACAAATTGCCATGGGCTCCATGGATAGGATGAATAACAAAGGTGAGAGCGGGCAACTCTGTCTTGTACCTCTATAAAGTTTAAAAGCCTCAGAGATGAGACCGTTAGTGAGCACACTAGCAGACAGTTCCCTATATAGTAGTTGCACACACTGTTGAAAGATTCGACCAAACTTCATCCTCTTCATTCACGAGGACAGGAAAGCCCACTCATCATGATCGAATGCCTTCTCGGTGTCCATAGAGATTACGGCATTGGCCATTTGCTTCTTATGCCCTTTTTCAATCGTTAACAACAGGCGTCTCTTCTTATCTGCTACTGCCCCTCCTGTAACAAATCCAACTTGGTTTACATGAACTAGCGACGTTATTACTGTCTTCAATCGCACAGATAACATTTTTGCTAGAATTTTGCAGTCACAATTAATCAGGCTAATCGGCCTTTAGTTCTCGCATCTTGTGGCGGGTTTGTCTTTTTTCCTCAGGACAGTTATCAAAGCATGTTGTATTTTTTTGGGTAATGCACCGGACTCAAAGGCATCCTTGTATACATCGCATAAGAGCTGTAAAGCCGATTCAGGTAGGAGTTTGTAAAATTCATTTGGCAGACCGTCCAAAGCAGTGGATTTGCCTATTGAGAGCTTGGAAATGGCCAACTGTATATCTTCAACTGTAAATTCACCCTCCAGACTTACTGATCGATCATCTGAGAGTTCAGGTATGTCATAGGAATTGAGATAGGCATCGATCTCAGTCTCATCACAAGACAGATCAGATTCATATAGATTTTCATAAAAATCATTAAACAATTTATTTATTCCTTTTTGTTGAGTTTCTATTGTGCTATTTGGACCATCAATTGCAGTAATGAAGCATTCGCTCTCCACCACTTTCAGTCTGTGTGCTAACAACTTCCCTGCTTTCTCACCATTTTCAAAGTAATTAATTTTCTGCTGAAAAAGGGCATAGTCCACTTGGCTAAAGATTAGTTTATTGAGTTCATATTTTGCTTTCCTCAGCTCTGTCTTGGTCACTTCATCTCTGCTATTTACAAACAATTTGTCTAGGCGTTTAGCCTCAGCGGTTAGTCTTTCGGTTTCCTTTGCAGTCAACTTTCTTTGTTTGCCGGTTTTAGAAATCAGCACACCACAGACATAGCATTTCAGTGCTTACCAAATCGTTGAAACTCTAACATGTTCAGTTCTATTTATTTGAATAAAGTTTTCAATTTCATCTATTACCTTCTCTCTGATTTGCTCATTGTTAAGTATGTTTGAATTCATTCTCCATCTTGACGATTTGATTAAGGTATGTTGCAGTGAAAGGTTTAAAGAAACAGGAGCGTGATCTGATAGAACAATGACCCCAATTTTGGACTCACAACAACTTGAAGTCACTTGGCCTGAAGTAAAAAAATAAAATCAATGCAGGAGTATGTATCATGACATTGAGAATGAAAGGTATAGTCTCTATCGCACGGGTGTTCTAGCCTCCAAATGTCTGTGAGGTTGAATTCTCTCATTAGGCTTTCCGAGGACATTCGGCTTTGTTTTGGATATCTCGAGAAATCTCCATTCGAACGGTCTATTGCCGGATCCAGCACCTGGTTGAAATCACCAGCCACGATAATTGAGTCCACATTATAGCTTTGAATCGAAGCAGCCAGCTCATGAAAGAAAATTGGGTCATTCAAATTTGGTGAATACACATTGCACAAGAGTATTTTTAAATCCTGTACTTTCATTAAAACACAGACCACTCTCCCTTCCTTATCCGATTTGCTACACATTGCACAAGAGTATTTTTAAATCCTGTACTTTCATTAAAACACAGACCACTCTCCCTTCCTTATCCGATTTGCTTGAAAGAATTGATATTGGCAGATTTTTATTTGTAAGTGTTGAAACTCCCCTTTTGCTGGATGTATAGGTTGAGAAAAATGTTTCACCGACCCAGCCCGCTTCAATTTTTCAGCCTCAAAACCGTTTACGTGTGTCTCTTGGAGGAGGGCAATATCGCATTAATTAGTTCTCAAGTAGGAAAGAATTTTGGTTCTTTTTGCCACAGTTTTGAGTCCATTCACAATTCAAGATATGATGTTGAGATAATTCATAGATCTTGCATTCATCATAACAACCCTTTTTTGATTCACACAAAAGCAAGCAAGGTTATTCAAGAACAATAAAAAAAAATAGAAATAGTGAAGAATAAAAAAGAAAAAGATGGTGACCCATCCCCCGATAGGACAAAAAGCCACATGAGAAACCTGGTGTAGGTTACAAGTAGATAGCCCACTGTAAGGACGTAACAACAAAGTAGCATGTTCGTAAAGTTTTTCAAGGAAAACACTCTTAAAATAGAAAAACACCCCTTTCAAAGGGATTGTGTCCTCCGACGTATTCCTTATCTTTGATAGATCATCTCCCAGCTTGTTGGCCTCAGAACATTTTTTCAGTAGAGGGCGCTGCGCGTCGACGTCCCTCGAGCTGATGTCCCTCGACAGCCTCCGTATCGGCGCCGACGTCATCATGCGTATAAATAGACTCGCGCAGCGTCCGTTGCTCAGTTCCATTTTTCCGCGCTTCGTGGGGCCTCGGAATATCGTTCCTCAGTTCTCCAGTCAAATATACTTCATTATTCCTCGTGAATACCGACTCGTACTCGATGGCTTCCTCATCAGAACCGACGACTCCACGGTCCGGCTTAAAATAATTTCGAGACTGTGGAAAGAAAATGTCGTTGACGGATCCTCACAGGAGCGTAAGGGGAAGCTCGAGAGAGGTAAGGGAGTTAAAACTTCTTCGAAAATTTCCTCAGCGGAGTCGAGACATTCGTCTCCTCGCCATCACAAAAGACATTCTCGTTCTAGGTCTCGAAGCAGTTCCCATCACTCTTTGAGATCTAAGCATTCAAAAAAGAGACGTCGAAGATCCCCTTCCTCGTCTTCTTTTTCCGTTTCCCTGAAAAGGGTCTCCTGCCCCACAAACATAGCTCTCAGGCTGAGTGGGAGGAATTCAGGAAAAAGATGCTTAGCATCTTCGAGAAAGCGGCCTCGACCCCCTCGAAGACAGCTGAGGGTGATACCCTGGGTCAAAGACCTGAAAAATCAAAACGCTGCGAGTCGCAGCACCCGGCGAAAGAAGCCACTGAAGACCGTCACAAACCCTCGAGTAAAGGCAAAGTCGCGTCTTCGACGATCCCTTTGACGCATAGATCGGCGTCTTCAACGCCGTTATCGAAGGGTTCTTCGACGCACAGGTCAGTCGAGTCGACGCCGTCTTCGACGCCGACGCCGACGTCGAGGCAGAGAAAGGACACACCCACGGCCACCTCACAGCCAGTGGCCATACCCAGAGCCTCGATCACGAGAATGTCGTCGACAACCTCGAGTAGAATTCCGATACTCTCGAGTTCATCGAGGTCTCTACCACCTTTCTCAACGCCTTTTTCGATGTCTTTGAAGCCTTTAACGTCCGCGTCGACGATGTTGACATTTTCTCAGCCAATCATGACGAATTTGGCCCCTTATGCTCTGGAAATGGGATTTATACCATTTTCAAGACCTGATCACTCCAGAGTCTTATCATCTATTTATGAAGAAGGGGAGGATTCGGATCAGGAAAGACCTTTTGAGTTGCAGGGATCTGCAACTCCTGTACCAGAGGAATTTACCTCTGAGGAAGGTAGGTTGAAAGACCTCCAAGAATCCTTATAGGAAGCAAGTGGGTTGGACACTTCCCCAGAAGTGGAATTTGCCAGACCAGACCCAGGGGAACATGCTGAAACCCCTTATAGAACCTTGATGGCAAGGATAATAGAGTTTATGGGGTGGTCCACACCCTCACCTGCTTTTCAGCAAGACGACCTCACAGACATCTTGGTCAAAAGTCCACAGGAGGATCCTGTGGTGCCATTTCATGCGGCATTAAAAAGGAGAATATTGGCAAACTGGGAAACACCTGAGGTAATCCCGGCGGTTAGCAAGAAATGATCAGCTAAATGTAGGGTGTCTTCTGCTGACCCTGAATATTTATCCAAACACCCAACTCCGGAGAGTTTGGTTGTTCAGGCAGCTACTTCATCAGGTAGTAAATCAGCTTACCCTACTGTTCCACAGGACAGGGATGATAAGAGATATGACTCTATGGCCAAAAAAGTATTTTCTGCATGTAGCATGGCGTTGAAATCCATCAATGCTACTTGTATGCTCGCAAGGTTCAGCCACACACTTTGGGAGTGTGCTTCATCAGCGGCTGACTGCCTCCCGGAGGGAGAAGAAAGGGAAGCGTTCCTAAACATCATCAAGGATGGTAAAGACGCTATGTGCGAATCCCTTCAAACTGGCATCGATTCTGCTGTCAGCATCAGCAGGGCCATGGCGGCAAGTACAACAACCCAGAGATTTGCTTGATTGCGAAAGTCTGGTTTTGCTCCAGATGTGCAAAGCAGACTCTTGAATATGCCCTTTGATGGCTCTTCTTTGTTTGGTAAGAAGGCGGATGACAGTTTGGAAAAGCTACAAACATCAAAGGCAGCAGCAAAATCCCTGGGAGCTGCAATCCGTCAGACACCATATCGCCCCTCAGGAACCTCTTGGAGAGCTAAGTCCTTTCGCTTCTATTCCGCATTCGGAAGAGGCAGAGGACAAGAGGACAGCCGGTTCAAAGGGGTCAGAAAAAATTCACCCGAGGTGGATTTCCTGCAAGAGGAGCGGAAAAATGCAAAAGCCGCAGCAGCAGTAGGTGCCTCTTTACCCTCGACATCTGCATCAGCCGCCTCCAAACCGCTCTGAGGACTCTCCTCACAAAACACCAGTAGGGGGCAGGTTAACTCAACATCTGACGGAATGGCAGGCTATTACGTCAGATGCTTGGGCATTGGAGACAGTTGCCCAAGGTTACTGCCTGCCTTTTCTACGCATCCCTCAGAGTCATCCACCGGGGAACAGCTCTCTGAAAGTTCCAGATCCGCTCCTCTTGCAGGAAATTGTAGACCTGCTAGAGAAAGGTGCCATAGAACCGGTACCTGTAGCGGAGAGGAACAAGGGCTGGTACTCCCCCTACTTTCTCATACTGAAGAAAGACGGAGGACTGAGACCTATCTTGGACTTTCGAGAATAGAAAAAGTTCCTCAGGAAAGACAAGTTCAAGATGGTAACTCTCTCTCAGATCCTTCAAGCCCTCCAGCTCCGGGACTGGCTGGTATCTCTGGACCTCCAGGATGCTTATTTCCATGTGCCAATCCATCTCAAACAGAGGTTCGCAATTGGCGGCTCTCATGATCAATTTCGAGTTCTGCCATTTGGGCTGACCTCCGCCCCGAGGGTCTTCACCAAGCTAATGTCGGTAGTGGCTGCAAGTCTAAGGAGGGAAGGAATTCATGTGTACCCCTATCTGGACGATTGGCTGATCAGAGTTGTATCTCCGAAACAAGCTCAGATTCAGCTGGATTATGTCTGCCACTTCCATCACAAACTGGGCTTCTCCCTCAATTTAAAGAAGTCACAGATGATACCATCATAGAGACTCCAGTTCATTGGAGCGGTCCTGGACACTTCCCTGGGAAAAGCCTCGCCACCAGAGGTGAGGGCTCAAGATATTCTGCAGATGGTCACCAAGTTTCAAAATGCCCAACGTCTCCCAGCCTTCGACTTTTTGAGGTTGCTAGGCCTCATGGCATCCTGCATCTTCCTTGTGCCAGAGGCTCGCCTGAGAATGAGATCTCTTCAGTGGGCAATGAGAACTCAGTGGTCGCAATTCTCAGGGAGAATGACAGACCTCCTTCAGGTTCCGGACAAGGTGGCTCGAGACCTTCAGTGGTGGGCCTGCCAGGAAAACATCTTGAAGGGAGAAATGTTTTGGCAACCATGGCCGGAGATAACAGTAGTCACAGATGCCTCACTCACGGGGTGGGGGGCCCATACCAATGACTTGACCATCAGCGGTCGTTGGTCTCCATCAGAGTCCAGACTACATATCAATATGTTAGAGCTGAGAGCAATCAGACTAGCGCTGAAGGCTTTTCTGCCATCTGTAAAGGGTAAACATTTTCTGATAATGACGGACAACACAGTGGCCATGCACTACCTCAACAAAAGAGGAGGCGTAGGATCACTGCCACTGTGCAGAGAGGCAATGCAGCTCTGGTTTTGGGCAATTCAAGAAGGAATCTCTCTATCGGCAGTTCACTTAGCCGGAGAGAAGAACTTGACGGCGGACGCTCTGAATAGGCAGGGCACAGTCTCCCACGAGAGGGAACTAGCTCAGGAAGTCCTTCAGGAGATCTTCGCCCTTTTGGGGAACCCCTCAAGTGGATCTGTTCACCACCAGTACCAACCGGAAGTGCAATCTGTTTTGTTCAAGGGAATTTCCCCCGAGAGAAGCTCTAGGGGACGCAACTCGCAGTGGACTGGGAGTTTCCACCCCTGTACTCGTTTCCACCAGTCCCTGTCATTCCTCAAATGATCAGGAGGTTGAGAAGATTCAGGAGGACCATGATCCTAATTGCCCCAGACTGGGCCAGGACCTTCTGGACATGTCCATCTGCCCTCCAATTCGTCTTCCACTCAAGGAGAATCTTCTCTCACAGAAGGGAGGTCAGGTTCTCCATCCAGACATCAGAACCCTCAACCTTCACGCTTGGCTTCTGAAAGGTTGAGATATAAGGATTGGGACCTCCCAGATGACGTCATGGAGGTGTTGCTTTCGGCCAGAAGGCCACCAACTAAGTCTTTATACCGCTGCCATTGGAACAAATTTTGCAGCTGGTGTAGAGAAGAGAATATCGACCCCTTTTCATGTGGTACACCAACAGTGTTATCCTTTCTACTCTACTTGGCAAATTCAGGCCTTCAAGTTGGCACTATCAAGGGCTATCTCACAGCGCTATCGATCTTCAAGCGCACTGCAGAGGAGCCATCGTATTTCAAATTACCCTTAGTAGTACAATTTCTAAAGGGATTAACTAATGTCTATCCTCCAAGACCGTTCCAGGTTCCTTTATGGGACTTAAATTTAGTCTTAAATTTCCTGATGGGTACTCCTTTCGAACCACTCCACTCTTGTTCGCTAGGATTTCTCACCCTTAAAACTGTCTTATTAGTGGCTTTAACATCTGCTAGAAGGGTGAGCGAATTACAAGCTCTATCTTGTAAACCCCCTCATACAATTTTTCATAAAGACAAAGTTGTCCTAAAGGTGAAACCTAATTTCCTCCCAAAGGTGGTTTCTGAATTCCACATCACTCAGAAAATTACCTTTTCCAGCATGGGGTCTGGCATGGATTCACATGCTCATGAATATTCCCCGTCGTCAGGCTGGGAATCCTCGGTAAAGACAAAATCAGTATCAGTTTCGTTTCTGATCTGTCTTTCTTAGTAGTAACCAATCACTAATCTCTGGGTCATACTGCCCCCAGCCAATGACTGCCCTCTCCCTAAACCCTGCCTCTGGCAGCCATCCTCAGATTTTTACCACACGCTCAAGTGTTGGGAGTCCTCGTGTTTAGCTCTCGAGTTTTTTACTGCGTTTTCACGTTTTTTCAGGAGATTTTCTCATTTTTTCGGTTTATTCGAGCCTCAAGCTCCACCGTTTCTACTTCCGATAACAGGGACCCGTTTTGGAATTCTTCTACGCCCCTCAAGGGTGAAGTTTTCATCGAGTTTATACTTCTTGGAGGATTCCGGAAGATCTGCGGCCTACCTCAACGGACATGGCCCAGGACAAGGGAAGCTCGAAGCCCGGATCCAAGCTGTTCAGGTGCTGCCCTGGATGCGGATTACAGAACGTTTTCAAGATGGACGAGCATTTGCGATGTCTCTACTGCCTCCATGAAGACAAGACGCACGTGGAGAAAGACTGTGCGTTCTGCAAGAACCTTTGGGTACGGACCAAACAAGATCGTCGTTCCCGCCTCGCCGCCTGGCTGGAGTAGGGCACAGCAGGTGAGAAGGCGAGCAAGAAGCCTGAGCGGGCTTCTAAGTCCTGTGAGGGCGCCCTGGCAACGGGGGCCCAACAGAAGGCCAAGCACCGTGAGTCCGCGGTCACCGGGAGCGCCAAAAGGTCGGGCTCTTCGGTTGCCAAGCAGGGCGCTACTTCCCCGGCACATTCGACCACGAGCTAGCGCTCTGGTTCGGGGAAGAGGAAGTCCGAGAACCCGGGTAGGCCGCTGGAGCGGACCTGGTCGATCTCGAAGGGGGAGCGAGACGCTGACCCTCCCCCCAAGGCCGAAGGCCCAGGACGCACCTAAGGTGGTGAGGGCTTTGATCCACCCGGCAAAGGCCTCTACCGAAGTGGTCGCTGCGACCCTGGCGAAGCCTGCTGAGACTACGCCTGTGGAAACGCCCGCCGGGCCCAGAGTATCCCTGCCACCGCGGAGGGATTCCTCTTTCCAGCCCATCGCTAAGACCCCCGTGAAGCCCCCGGCTGAGCAGAGGGGTGGGGCCGGTGGACATTACAGACTCGGAATCAGCCTCTGAGGAGGAACTGGTGGAAACCGAGAAGGGCCTCAACAAAGGTCCATAGGCCTCAACGAGAGGTCCTTAGGCCTCAACGAGAGGTTCATAGGCCTCAACGAGAGGTTTGAGAAGGTTCGATCCCAGGGGGCGGTCCCTGCTGACTTGATTGAAGATAGTGACAATGACGACGAACAGGGCCCAGTGGAACGGCCATCCCGTCCGTCGCAGCCATTGCCTGAGCCCCAGGATAGCTTGGCGGCCATTTTGTTGGCAATCCAATCCTTATGCACCGAGATAAGGACGAGATTAGCACGGACCCCGACGGAGGATCCAGAACCAGGCCCGTCGGGAAGCCCTCCGAACAAGCGGAGGAGAGTCCACCCCGCTCCACCTTTCGTGCCTGCGAGACCGGTGGACCCCTCATCCCCCTCGCCGGACCCTAGAGAGGATAGGCGACGGATACAGCGACGGGGACGGAGGATGACGGCAGCGATGACACAGCAGACATCCCGTCGTCACCCGCCCCGCGGGCGTCTCCGGCCGATGAAATTGGCTCTTTCAACGCCATGATAACCAGGGCATCCGAGCTCTTCCAGCTCTGCCCTGAAGAACAGAAAAAGGAGGGGTTTCTGTACCAACGACGAGAGGCCAAGAGGAAGACAGCCCTTGCGGTGCCTTTACTCGACGACATCTGGGAGGAGGGGCTTGCTGTCCTCAAGAACCCTTCCACGACACCAGCCAAGAGGGACAGGTACGAGAAGAAGTACCGAGTCCCCGATGCCGCCCCCTTGTGCCTCAGGGCCCAGCCCACGCCGGACTCTGTCGTCTCGGCAGCAGCTCAGAAGAAAGCAGCGGGTGCGGCGGCTTCAACTTCCACCTCCCCGCCGGACAGCGAGGGCAGGAAGTTGGACTCTATGGGACGACGAGTCATCCCGTCGGCGGCGACGACGATTAAGGCGGCCAATGCCTTAGCGATCGTGGCCCGCTACGACAGGGAGCTCTGGTTCAAGATAGCTCCCCTGCTAGACTTCCTGCCTGATGACAAAAGGGCAGAGGCCCTGGAAATTCTGCAGGAAGGCGAGGTGGCGTCGGATGACGCCATAACGATGGCAACGGACATTGCCGATACTGGATTTCGCCAACTGGGCAACGGAGTTTGCCTCCGACGACGAGGATGGCTCAAGGCGACAAACTTTCGCCAGGACGTCCAGACCAGGGTGTTGGACATGCCGTTCGATGGCAACAACCTTTTTGGTAAGGCGGTTGATGAGTCCCTACAGGCCATCAAGACCGACTCTGAGACGGCCAGGGCCCTGGGGGTGCTTCAACAGCGGCGGCCCTTTCGGAGCTCCGGAGGCAGACAGGGTGCCTCCAAACGATCCAGCGGTGGCTCCTCCACTTACTGCCAGGCGGCCCGCTCCTCTTCCCAGGAGGCCTACAGAGGTCACGGCAAGCAAGGGGGATCCCGCCGTCGCCGCCAAGGAGGCCAAGGCAGCAAGGCCGCCTCCAAGCAAGACTGACCCGGCCGTGTTGTCGGGCCCCCACCAAAGCACCCCGGTGGGAGGCCGGCTGACGAAGTTCGCCAGCGTGTGGGAGTCCATCTCCACCGAACGTTGGGTGTTGGGCACCCTGGCCAACGGGCACTCGCTGGAATTCCAAAAGAAGTGCCCTCGCATTCCTCCCGTGGCCAGGAAGAAGAATCACATCCCTCAACTACTGTTGGAGGTAAAGGTGATGCTCAAGAAAGGTGCCATCGAGCTCGTCCCCAGAGGCCTCCGGGGCTCCGGAGTGTACTCAAGGTACTTCCTCGTCAAGAAGACGCCAGGCGGTTGGTGCCCCATCCTGGACCTGCGTCGCTTAAACAAGTACATCAATGCATCTGCGCCACCATCACATCTTCAAAAAAGTCCCAAACTTTCTGAACTCTACTTGCGCCCACTCCTAAGAGGAAGATGAGCTGCACAAATGTATTCATCACTCATCAGCCATGTCCTGCATAGGGAGCTCACTCTGACTGTGAACATTGGCTGTTCATTCGACACTATCTGTGTGTGGCCGTCATCCTTGCCACGTAAGACAGTGCCAGTTTTCCTTACCTCACCAAAGGATGGTGATTGATCACTTTCATTTATTTCGGTATGGTGGTTTTTCCTCTCATGTTACCCGAGACCAGAGGAGTAGACAGGGGCCACCCAAAATCTGTAAGTGCTCACTCAGCAGCACTGTGTGAGCATGTACAGATGTTAATGTCACTACAGTGTGCCAACTACATTAGCTTCAGGCCCCAATTAATAGACAATCCTAGCTACACCTCTGCCCGAGACTTGTGATTGCTAATCTAATTGGACTGGTCGAAGTGTATGAAAAGACATAGTGGAACTATGTTCCCTACTGGCCTGCTCCCCACAACACCCATCGCCACTCCCCCTCCCACGTGCAATACAAACCCCCAAACAAATGCTCCTGCTGTTTAAGGGAGCGTTCATTGCAAATTCAACTGATTCCTACACTTTTATTTGAAAACGAAATCATTCCGGAACGGTTTCTTTTTAAAATAAAACTATAGGAACAGTAAAACTTAATTTAAAAAAAGTAGAGGAGCAGAGTTCCCAACCGCTCCAGCCCACTTCGACTACTGCGTTTAGGGCAATCACTATCCTTTGTCTATGAGCCAAGAATGGCGATCTCATGTGACCCTATAATAGGGATTTTTAATCTCAAACGACCTAAGGATGGTGACTGGTTATGGCCGCCCTTCATCCCCTGCACTCTGTGGAAGGTGAGTATCTGTTCCATTGAGTCCTTAACATGCTGTGATTTAAGTATGTTGTTCTCTTTGCTGCAGTTCTGCGCTGCTAAATGTGCCACTTCCCAGATCTCTCCTACACCAGGGGTGGACTGGCAACTAAAAATGCCCGTGGACATGATTCTCAAAATGGTCCCATATTGCACCTTCTGCTCAAGCCCATTCTCTTTAAGAAGAGTTGGTAGGTTGGGGGCACAAGAAAATGTGGTAATTAAATGGGTAACCACGCAAAAGAGGTCCAGGGTGCAGAAGCCAATTGGGAAATCTCCAGAGTTCCTGGAAACCAGTCCACCGCTACCTCTCCTACACACTCACCTGTTTACAACAACAGGGTTCCCAGACAAGGTTTCTAAGCCTTCTGGAGCATTGTGCCAGAAGTGACAAACCAGGTCTGGCAATTACCTCACGCCTTACTTTTACAACAAAAAGAAAGGACACGTATGTTATAGTTAATTTACATGTGATTTGATAATCTCCCCGAAAATGGTTTTCATACGTTAATTATCGCAATGACATACTTTTGACGACTTCTGAGCGGAAGGTTTTTCACTTCCAAAAACATTGTTCTCGGCCTTAGATCACATCCGGTTCTATTACTTCCAGGTCACAGGTCATTTCCATTACCTGCCACACACTGGTCAAAGGTCAACTCCGCCGCTACCGCGTTTCAACCAGCTTTCATGGCTTCTTTTGCCTACTTCCCGAAGCCAGAGGTTATTGCATTTTTGTGAAAATGTATCGACCTTCTTGCTTAGCCGTGATAGTTTTCTTTCACACATTCTTCTACTACAACTGGAGACCAACAGCATGGAAACAGCCAACAATTTGAAGCCACACACGCTTTTCAAGAGTGGGGGGAAGGGTCACAACCTTTCTTAGTGCAGAAATAGAAACCTCCAGATGGCCGGATAAATAGCTCAGGTTCCCCAGCAACACGCGATCTCGTGAACCTTTCCCACTGGAAAAGGGTTTCATTTATTTATTTGAATTCATAAAACGCTTTCATCAAAGTGCTGTAAATACAACTAAACAAAAACCACTACAATGAAAAGTAGATGCACGTGACGAGACGAGCCAGCAATTAGGAGTGAGAAGAAGAAAGAAAACAAGTGCTGAGAAGCAGGGGCGGAGCCAGACTCAAAATTCTTTGGGGGCTGGATGGCAGTTTTGAAAGCTGGTGGTGAGTGGGGCCATTAAACCAATTGTGCTGTTATCCCCACAAAACCCCTTCATTTCAGCCCAGGAGCCTGAATAGCTATTTCAACTTCCTTTGGCCCATTAGATGCATCTTTTGCCACAATTCCGAAGCTTTGTAGTTTAACAAAGAGCCTAATCATGGGAGCCGTGGGCCGTCTAAAAGCTGAACCCAGCAGTTAAGCCTTCAGATTCATCATAGGGCAGTGGTCTTCAAATGCTTTTATCCCAACCCCCTTGAAGAAACATTTTTACAGGTGCCCCACCCACCTATCCCTGGGCATGAGGTTAGCTGGCATGTGCATAGGGAGCCACGTGGTATGCCGAGCAACCCCTTACCCAGGGCTTGGCTGTGGGTGGCGGCATGCCAAGATGCCATTTCACCTACACTAATGCATCTACACTAATGCATACAACCAAACCTATGTAGACTTGACGGGGAGGCCCACCTTGAATGCTTTTGAGAGGTGTCCTATTGATTTCAAGATGACATGTGGTTTGTCAGGAGGGTAAAAATTTGTACCATGGAGCGCACCACGAGAATTGAATAGTATGCTTCTGCGACAGGAGGATTGAAGAGGGGTCGAAGCTAGCTCATGCAACCAATTGTCTCAATTTGTTTCATTGCAAGGGATGGGAGGGAGCATATGTTTCTAATTTGAAAGACCCAGAGCCTGATGACTGAGGGTGGAATTTACACAGCATGGAGCAGGCTTGCTCAGAATTTGCGATGCCTTCTTTTCTTACTCATCACTCGGCTTTCCCTGCTCTATCTCTAAATTTGTTACACTCCCTCCTCTGTTTTTTCTATCCCTCCCCTGTTCTGTCACCCTTCCCTCTTTCCCTTCTTCGGATGTCCTGTTTGTACTCTTAATCTTTCACACTTCCTTTTGTGTTCTCATATTCCCTCTTGCATACTTGATACATTTTCTCTGTCATTCCCTTACTATTTAGTGTCCTTTGTCTTTGTCACTCATTCCTGTTTCTTCTGTATCATTTCTTTTCCTTCCATCGTGCCTACTATTCTCTTTGCTCTCCCTCTCATGCAGTCTCCTGGTTCTCCCTCACTCCCATTCTGTCTCTTTCTTTGGTCCAGTCGCTTAGCTAGTCCTCCCTTGCATTCTCTTTCTGACCCCTCCCATGTTTTTTCTCTTTTCTCTCCCTCCCATTCCTTCTCTCCTTTCTCCTCCTTTTGGTCTACTCTATTTTCATCTCCAATTTAGTATTTTGTCTCTCTTACTCCCCTTCTCCAGAGCACTGATGTTGCCCATGCCATTCATGAGCACGTCATCCAGTCCTGGTGTTTACTTCTCAGCAAGACAAACTCCCATTACCCAAATAATAAAGCCTGGACTGGATGACCCAGTGTCATACTACATGGGCAAATTCTATAGCTCTGTCTCCCTCCCTGCTTTTCTCTCCCTCCCTCTGTAGCTATCTGTTCTACTATATGCCTCTTTCTCTCTCTTTACCTTCGCCTTCCACTCTATCTCCCACTCTCCCTTCCCTTCTCTCATTCAATATCTCGATTTCCTCACACTCACATTTTTTTGCCTTGTACTCGCTCTTACTCATTATATCTCCATCATTCTTAATTTCCCACCTTTTCAGTTTCATCTGTCTTTCTCTCTATCTGCCTTTCTCTATCTGTCTCGCTCACTCCTTTCTTAGTCTTGCTCTCTGTATCCATTGACCTTTCAACCTGTCTCTCTTTCCCTCTGTCTTAATCTCTGTTGCCCCGGTCCTTCGCCCCTTACACGTATGTGGCTGTCGCGTTTTACCCTTTTGGTTCTCTTTCTCTCTTCAGCTCTGAATGTGCTACTGATCCATATACGGCGCCTCTGTCCCTTCACTTTTATCCTACTGTGCCCTTTCTAGTCTGCCCAACCCCCTTTCCAGTTTGTGTTCTCTTCCTTCCTTTTTTTTGTTCTCTAACAACCACAGTTGTCACAGCCAGCGTGCCCATTTCAGGAGACTCTGCTGTCGACTTCAGTAACCGAGAAATAAAGACCGCCTGCAACTTTCTTTCAGGCTGTGCTTATTTCCATTATTGTGCTGGTGGTAAAGTGCACGTAATCTCAGTTGAAATGCAGATAAGCCTAAATGGTTTAGGTGGTGCTTCACACTGTGGGATCCATGCTCCATTGAGAACATGCCCCCCGTGCCCCAGGGGATCGATCCCCATACTTAGACGACCACTGGGGGGTCTATTGATGCCTCGGCAGGCTTCTGTCCTCTACCACTGTGTTTGCTGCTTCTGCTGCCGGGCTGTCATGTGAATGATTGTTAAAGTATGCTGAGGTGAGAAATCTGACAATCTCTTTCGTTGGAGCGGCCTGGGCATCACATCAGATGAGAGTGATCCCTTATGTTTCAAAGTGGGAGGGCTTCAGTCCTACCAAGCCCAACGCTGGCCCCACCCAGGCTGCGGAAAGTGGCTAGAGTGGGAGGAGAGCATAGAGAAAGAGAAAGAGAAAGAGCATTCCGGAATATCAGCGCTGGCAGAGAAAAAGAGGGGAATTGTGATCAAGTACATGTGGAGGACGGGGGACAGTGAAAAGATGATGAAAAGAAGAATGGAGAAAAGCGTAATAACTGGAGATAAATGGGAATGGGCAAGACCGTGAACACATTTAAATACAATACAGAGTTAGCTCAAATGAAGCGACAGTGAAGAGTAGCAAGCAAAGGAGAGATGTGGGAGGCAAAGGGGAATAGCAGAATTAAAGACTGACTGCAGAGGTGTGAGAGGGCGGTAGCAGGGAAATCAAGCGAGAAGTGCATAATCATGACTACTAGCATCAAGATCAGTACAAGCGTCTTAGCTGCATGAAAAGTATTCGACAGACATATTTTTCGAATGTCATAGAGTTTGAATTAAAAGTGCGAGCCGGGGAAGAAATATGAGAAGAAAAAGTCAGTGGCGGATCAACAATAACATTGAGGTTGTGAGCGGAGAAAGAAACAAGAAGCAAAATGGTTTGGAAGAAAATATGCTGCCCTGGAAGACAGGAATCGAGAGAAGGGGCAGGAAAGGACCTCTCCAAGCACATCCTCTCGGAACCTGACATCGAAATCCTCAACAAAGGTCTTTCATTCGCTCCAGCTAACAACACCAACTATGTGGATGCACAGATAGATCTATTCAAATATACCAGGAAACTTAAATAAAAAAAAATGTTCGCGAAACAAATAAAATGGAAACTGGCCAGGACCATACCGACACCCTTGAGTATCATAGACATTGAAAACCTTGAATATACTCACCTACTAACCACTTTGGATCAGGCGCCTAACACAGAATCACAAAGCATGCTTCAGACTCTGCAAGAACTTGATATTGAGGAAAGGAATCTGAAAATACCCGAAATAAAACTCAAATCTAAATTCACTCCCAACCTGCAAGGTGACAATGCCATTGAAATCTTTAGCATGGCAGTTACAAGAGACCTTCAAGCATTAGAAGACCAGATGAAAACCCAACACTCAAGAGGAAGAGACAACATTACCAATCAAGAGAGACTAGCACTGAAGGAACTACAAGAGAATCACCAAATCATAATCAAGGAAGCTGACAAAGGCGGCAACGTTGTCATCATGGGCAGAGGAGACTATGTACAAATGGCTCTCAACCATCTTACTAGCCCTGGATGCTATGATACAATTAATACCAATCCAACAAAGGAAGGCTGTTTTCACTTACCAATGGGTTATGACTGATGTTATACATCACTATGTTCTTTCATTTTTTATCGTATAGAGTTGCATAAGCAATAATAAAACAACAAGTTTTAATGTATAAAGAAGACTTTTTCTAAATCTGACCATGAAACCAATTCTTTATGCAATCGCTACATGCATGGGCCAGTGAAGCCCCCCAGCGCCCATCATCATCCACAGTTTGTCATCCCAGTCTCCTTTCAACCTATTGGGGATCTGGAGTTGGTCCCCAGACGAACAAGGAGTGAGGCTGCAGGTTGACCTAAATTGTGTTCCAAAGAAAGGTGCGCGCAGGTAGGGAGTCCCGAACCAGAGAACTCCAACCAATTGCCAATTTTCAACCAGGGACCTGACCACCGCAGCACCCAACCTTACTATGGCTGACTATCTTGAATCAAGGACAAATGACACTAAAAACCTTTTTTCGGCAAAAGGGTCTACAATACACGCCTTTCCACCCACCCCAAGGACGCCGGACAATTTAAGGCAATTATCTCTCAAACTCGAACGACTCTGTACCAAGGAAATAAATAAATTCTGGGAGAGATTCACTCTCCAGTCCTACCTTGAACAAGAAAAAATCCCAAGGGGATTGAGAATCATTATCTTTCCAGACTTCACCAACCCAGACGACGCTGATTTGGCAGCCAAATGGGAAGAGAACTTGATCATGGGTTCCAAAATCATGATGGAGCTATTAATTGAACATGCCAACAGGGCTCACAGAAGACTGGTTATTGAGATTGACCAACAAAAAACCAACATAGAATCAAGCCACTTTCCTACGGCAACAAAAGAGAAGAATTACAAAATGATGTATGCAATATTAAGAAACCACCAAGACGAAGTTAAAATCAGAAAATGTAGAAAATTTGCAAGGGATGAAAGAGATTACCAGGACAACAGAGTGTTCACCTTCCAACCCAAATTTGATAACATCCCGGGAACAAGCTCAAAGGAAAGTACACCAACCAGCTCCCCCGCTACATCAGACGCTGACAGCGAACCAGAACCAGAACAAGAGACGGAGGAGAATGAAGAACCAGCTGAAACTTCGGAAGCTGCAAACATACAAACAGGAAAGACAGCACCACGATTGTCTAGACAACATGAGATGAGCAAAAGCATTGGCTATAATTTCCTGGAAGAAATTCAACGATATAAGAAAGGAACACGCACACCACAACAGCAGCAACAACAAACGAAACAGGTCAATTTTTTAGACTCTACCAGGGGCTACGTACCGCCGAGATTAGAACCAAGAGAGGCAAGAGAGCGGGCACCAAGAAACACGCAAGAAGAACAATAAAGCGCTATCAGATTGACAAGATCCAAAACACAATCACAGGTAGCAATACCAGGACCACGCTCCTAGTAACCAACCTCTCCAAGCACTTCCTCTCGGAACCTGACATCGAAATCCTTAACAAAGGTCTTTCATTCGCTCCAGCTAACAACACCAACTATGTGAATGCACAGATAGATCTATTCAAATATACCAGGAAAATTAAATTAAAACATTTTTCTCGCGAAGCAAATAAAATGGAAACCGGCCAGGACCATGCCGACACCCTTGAGTATCATAGACATTGAAAACCTTGAATATACTCACCTACTAACCACTTTGGATCAGGCGCCTAACACAGAATCACAAAGCATGCTTCAGACTCTGCAAGAACTTGATATTGAGGAAAGGAATCTGAAAATACCCGAAATAAAACTCAAATCTAAATTCACTCCCAACCTGCAAGGTGACAATGCCATTGAAATCTTTAGCCTGGCAGTTACAAGAGACCTTCAAGCATTAGAAGACCAGATGAAAACCCAACACTCAAGAGGAAGAGACAACATTACCAATCAAGAGAGACTAGCACTGAAGGAACTACAAGAGAATCACCAAATCATAATCAAGGAAGCTGACAAAGGCGGCAACGTTGTCATCATGGGCAGAGGAGACTATGTACAAATGGCTCTCAACCATCTTACTAGCCCTGGATGCTATGATACAATTAATACCAATCCAACAAAGGAAGGCTGTTTTCACTTACCAATGGGTTATGACTGATGTTATACATCACTATGTTCTTTCATTTTTTATCGTATGGAGTTGCATAAGCAATAATAAAACAACAAGTTTTAATGTATAAAGAAGACTTTTTCTAAATCTGACCATGAAACCAATTCTTTATGCAATCGCTACATGCATGGGCCAGTGAAGCCCCCCAGCGCCCATCATCATCCACAGTTTGTCATCCCAGTCTCCTTTCAACCTATTGGGGATCTGGAGTTGGTCCCCAGACGAACAAGGAGTGAGGCTGCAGGTTGACCTAAATTGTGTTCCAAAGAAAGGTGCGCGCAGGTAGGGAGTCCCGAACCAGAGAACTCCAACCAATTGCCAATTTTCAACCAGGGACCTGACCACCGCAGCACCCAACCTTACTATGGCTGACTATCTTGAATCAAGGACAAATGACACTAAAAACCTTTTTTCGGCAAAAGGGTCTACAATACACACCTTTCCACCCACCCCAAGGACGCCGGACAATTTAAGGCAATTATCTCTCAAACTCGAACGACTCTGTACCAAGGAAATAAATAAATTCTGGGAGAGATTCACTCTCCAGTCCTACCTTGAACAAGAAAAAATCCCAAGGGGATTGAGAATCATTATCTTTCCAGACTTCACCAACCCAGACGACGCTGATTTGGCAGCCAAATGGGAAGAGAACTTGATCATGGGTTCCAAAATCATGATGGAGCTATTAATTGAACATGCCGACAGGGCTCACAGAAGACTGGTTATTGAGATTGACCAACAAAAAACCAACATAGAATCAAGCCACTTTCCTACGGCAACAAAAGAGAAGAATTACAAAATGATGTATGAAATATTAAGAAACCACCAAGACGAAGTTAAAATCAGAAAATGTAGAAAATTTGCAAGGGATGAAAGAGATTACCAGGACAACAGAGTGTTCACCTTCCAACCCAAATTTGATAACATCCCGGGAACAAGCTCAAAGGAAAGTACACCAACCAGCTCCCCCGCTACATCAGACGCTGACAGCGAACCAGAACCAGAACAAGAGACGGAGGAGAATGAAGAACCAGCTGAAACTTCGGAAGCTGCAAACATACAAACAGGAAAGACAGCACCACGATTGTCTAGACAACATGAGATGAGCAAAAGCATTGGCTATAATTTCCTGGAAGAAATTCAACGATATAAGAAAGGAACACGCACACCACAACAGCAGCAACAACAAACGAAACAGGTCAATTTTTTAGACCCTACCAGGGGCTACGTACCGCCGAGATTAGAACCAAGAGAGGCAAGAGAGCGGGCACCAAGAAACACGCAAGAAGAACAATAAAGCGCTATCAGATTGACAAGATCCAAAACACAATCACAGGTAGCAATACCAGGACCACGCTCCTAGTAACCAACCTCTCCAAGCACTTCCTCTCGGAACCTGACATCGAAATCCTTAACAAAGGTCTTTCATTCGCTCCAGCTAACAACACCAACTATGTGAATGCACAGATAGATCTATTCAAATATACCAGGAAAATTAAATTAAAACATTTTTCTCGCGAAGCAAATAAAATGGAAACCGGCCAGGACCATGCCGACACCCTTGAGTATCATAGACATTGAAAACCTTGAATATACTCACCTACTAACCACTTTGGATCAGGCGCCTAACACAGAATCACAAAGCATGCTTCAGACTCTGCAAGAACTTGATATTGAGGAAAGGAATCTGAAAATACCCGAAATAAAACTCAAATCTAAATTCACTAACAACCTGCAAGGTGACAATGCCATTGAAATCTTTAGCCTGGCAGTTACAAGACACCTTCAAGCATTAGAAGAACAGATGAAAACCCAACACTCAAGAGGAAGAGACAACATTACCAATCAAGAGAGACTAGCACTGAAGGAACTACAAGAGAATCACCAAATCATAATCAAGGAAGCTGACAAAGGCGGCAACGTTGTCATCATGGACAGAGGAGACTATGTACAAATGGCTCTCAACCATCTTACTAGCCCTGGATGCTATGATACAATTAATACCAATCCAACAAAGGAAGGCTGTTTTCACTTACCAATGGGTTATGTCTGATGTTATACATCACTATGTCCTTTCATTTTTTATTGTATGGAGTTGCATAAGCAATAATAAAACAACACGTTTTAATGTATAAAGAAGACTTTTTCTAAATCTGACCATGAAACCAATTCTTTATGCAATCGCTACATGCATGGGCCAGTGAAGCCCCCCAGCGCCCATCATCATCCACAGTTTGTCATCCCAGTATCCAGGAAAGGACAGACCTGCAGTATTGGATGAATTGCGATGCACTGTGTGAGAAATAATTCAATGATTATCAGTAGAAAGAAAGAGATTGTGCGTCAAGATGATCAGAAGCGAAAGCCAATGAAATCTACAAAATGTGGATGTTGTCCATATAAAAGTGACATCTTAAATCATAGGAAGAAATAAAGGAAAGTGGATGAATAGTATAAAAAGGAACTGCAAGAGGACCAAGAACTGAACCCTGTGGAAAACCGTAAACTAATGGGAGAGGGGAGGAGACTCTCCCACCCAAGATACAGACTACGAAGAATCCGAGAGATAGGACGATAGACAAGAACGAACCCAATGAGAAATACTAAGAGAGGAAAGGTCTGAGCACAGACTGATCCACCATGCTGAAAACCTCAGCCAAGTCCACCAGAATAAGAAGATATGATGATTTGTTGTGACGAGTGAAAGCAAGGCAATTAGTCATGTGTAACAAAGTTTTTTTCTGTGGAGTGTGCTGAGTGGAAGAGGGTTCAAGAGAGAATGAGCATTGATATAGCTAGACAGTTGAGTATATGCCACACTGATGGGCTAACAGTCCCAGCAACCTGGCACACGATCTGGCTTATAGGCCACTCATGAAAATTAAGATTCTATTTATTTATCAGGCAGTAATTTGAGTAGGTGAGGCGGGCTGAGAAAACATATGTACAGACATATTGCAATTGGTTGCAACGTTGAGTGCAATGAGGCCGCCACGTTGCTCAACCATGTGCAGCTTTTTCAAAAAAATCTCTGCTAAGTTTTTCTTGACAAGATAAGAATACTTAGATTAAAGTGTCTGAAACATGACAGCTTGTGATCTGATGCTGAAAGCATAAAGTGCTTCGTCTGCTGCGATAAACTCTACAGTTGCAGCGAGCAGTAGAGAGCAGCTAGTGCTGCTGCAAAAAGCAAAACAAAGTCTTTCGGTGGCCGAAACATATCTGGGGATGCTTGTCCTCTCGTGCAGAAGGCATGTGACCAAGCAGTTCAGGCAGACTGTCCCTTTTGGGGTGGGACCACACCTGATTTGCATATGGTCTTTCCCCTTTATGTAATGGCTTGGCAGGCTGAAGGAGCATGGTCTGGAGGGTTGCCCAGAGCAATGCCAGAGGTTAAGATTAATTCTAAACCTTCCAGCCATCAGCTCTTTTTTGGTGTGCCACAGCGCTCCCTCCCACTGCCTTGTATCATCAGCTTCTGTTGATAGCCATGCTGGTCTCAGGGGAAGTGTCTCACTGCGCTTCCAGTCTGCAGTGATTGCTAACTGTGATCAGTTTCTTGTTTTTATTTTTTACGTTTTATGGATTTTTATCGAACAAATGTATTTATGATGATGATGAAGATGAAGATTGCTAGCATTCGTCAGAACACAAGTCTCAAAATATTCTCTGACAGTGTTTCTGACTCTTCACCTCTAAGTGAATTTCAAACCACTCAAGGGGCTCGGTGTTCACAATTGTATAATGCTGATTAAAGACAAAGGTTTATAGAGTGCGCGATTGTCCAAAAGGTAACCGTGCAATAAAAGCAATAACTTTCTACAGCTGGATGAAACCCTGAAGAAGGTAGGGGCCAACATCTGCTGAAACTATATTCGACCATTATATATTTGACTTACATTCCATGTCATTGTTTCGTTTAGAAATTGTAATATTGATTGTACACCATTTTTGGTTTAATTTTTTCAAAGTATCTTTTGTGTATTTCAAAGTATCTTTAGTGTATTAGTGAACCTGCACGTTGGAATTTAACGAAGTGGATTGATTGGGTGTGTTGGTTAATTTCATTTGTTTGTTATTAAGCCATGAATTTTAGCTTAATGGTGGCAGCAGTAACTTTAATTTTTTTTCCATGTCCCACGATGTTTTATATGTAAAATAATATAAATATCTACATATAACAGTAATATAATAAAAAGAACACGCGTATGCTTGTGAAACAAAATTGTGACATGGATATGCTTATTGTTCATACTAATGTTTAAACCAGCATTGCTTTGCGGCGAGAATCTTAAGACATATCTTTTTAACAAGAGGATAGACTAACTGCCTCCCCTTTTATGTCATGTCTGTCGCTGTTTTTTGTTTTGTCCATTTCTTAAAGCAACATGAGGCCTTCGGGTGTGTGGCGCTCAATAAATATTGAAATACATAAATAAATAATCACTGTTTATGAAACTAATCAATGCAAACATTGTTAAAAATACCTTTTGGAGCTTCGTTTGATATAGGTTTACATATCCCCGCTTCCTCCTGGAGCACGCATAGGGATTTTCCCTTTCCTTGTCATGTATTGGCACCCAAAAACTTTTTGAATGTATGTGGCGAATTGCAGAACGCCAAATAAATAAACACACACATAAATAAATACATGAATAAATTCATTTGTCCTGGTGAAAAAACAAGAGTTGTCTCCTAGTAGGGAGCTGTCATGTTCCGGCATGACTCAGTTTGGTCAGTGGCGTAACGTAAATAGGTGGTGTAAAAGCTGTGCCAAGGCTTTTATGCTTCCATTTACTCCACGCCCAATTTTCATCAATTTGTATGCTGGAGGGGATGGTCAGAACACAGCTTTCATTTCTGTCTCTTCCTTCCTCTCTGCCATACAAATACTCCAGCATTTGCACCTGCATGTATTTTCATGCAGACGAAAACGTTGCGATCCCTGTGGAGTCCGCCAGGCGGACTCCATAGGGATCCATTGTCCGCATGACAGGCCGCGTTTACTTCATTTGCACAGCAGAGTGCAGAAGTGCAAGGCAAAAGGTGATGTACCTGCTTGTATGCCACATTTTGCCCTGCACTATTGCACTCCCTCATGCAAATGACCAATATTCGACAGTCGGGACCCACCTACATGTATGTCTACCCTTAACGTGTTCCTGCTGCCGAAATACACTGCACAATAAAATTAGCTAATATGTGTGAAGTGCAGGCAGCGTTCAGCTTTCAATCTCATTAACTATTTAATTAAACAGAACCTCAAAACATTCAGGTCCTTTCAATAAAGAGTACCAGTATCCCATTTTATGGGACACTGGTCTGTGTCACCTCTGCTTTGAAGCTGATCGTGTTTGAAGTGCTGAAGAGAGTGAAAGGACATCATGTTGCATGCTGCCTACAGTACTTAAAACCTCATATTTACTTCTCACAATACGTCATCTAGTGCTTTGAAACAGTAGTTGACCATTCAAGCACTTTATAATGACACAAATAAAATAAGCTTTAAGTTACTTACCTGTAACTATTGTTCTCCAGCATGGGTCTGGCATAGATTCACATTCTCATGAATATTCTCCGTCATCGGGCTGGGAATCATCAGTAAAAGAAAAAAGAGTTTACTTTCACTTTAAAACTGTATTTCTCCTCTAAACCAACCACTGTCCTCTGGGTCATACTGCCCCCATCCAATGACAGTCCTCTCCTAAGCCCCGACTCCGGCAGCCATCTTCAGATTTGGTAAGCACGTAAAGTGGCAGTTTGAATAAGAAGAGCCTCTGAGGGGCCAGAGGGAGGGTTTGCATGTGAACACAATTTACAGGTAAGTAACTTAAACCTTCGCCAGCATGGGGTCTGGCATGGATTCACATGCTCATTAATAACAAATACACAGCAATACCACATTACACAATCACAGGAGGTGGCAAGGCTCAACAGAAGCAAATAACACTTACCCCTGGAACAGACTCACCTCAAGTGAACAGGTTGCGTAGCACTGCCTGGCCGACTCTGGATTCCTCCCTGGAATCCCTGTTAACGCAGTAGAACTTCGTGAAGGTATGCAGGGACCTCCACATCGCAGCCCTGCAGATGTCAAGCAGGGGCACACCAGAAAGGAACGCCATCGTCACATCAATTGCTCTGGTGGAATGGGCTCTTGGATGGGCCGGCAGAGGCCGGTACGCCAGCCGATGACAGTGCATGATGCAGCCGGAGAGCCACCTTGAAATGGAAGCCTTGAACAAGGCCTTCCCATGGTTCACAGGACCAAAGTTCACAAACAATTGAGAAGTCTTCCCAAAACTCTTTGTGCGTGTTACGTAGAACTCCAAGGCACGAGCAACGTCCAGCGAATGCAAGGCCCTCTCTGCTGGCGACAAAGGCTTCAGGAAGAAAACAGGCAACACCAAAGGTTCGTTGAGGTGGAATTTTGCCAGAACCTTCGTCATGAAGAAGGGGTGTGTGCGCAGTACAACCCTCGATTCTTGGAAAGTCAGATATGGTTGCTTGCAGGATATGGCCTATATCTCACCCACATATCTGGCAGAGTTGATGGCCACAAGGAAAGCCGTTTTCCATGAGAGAAACTTGAGTGGGGCTTTATATATAGGTTTGAAAGGTGCACCCCTGAGCCTCGGCAGGACCCCTTTGAGTTCCCATGCTGGGGCAGGAGCCTTCACAGGCGGGAAAGATCGGAAAAGCCTCTTGAGGAACTCCTTGACACAGCGAGGATCTACCCAGGGATCTGGTGTAGCGTGAGATGGCCGCCAGGTGCACCTTCATGGAAGCATGAGCCAGTCCAGCTTTTGCCAAGGACAACAAGTATGGAAGAATCTGTGGAGCAGTGACCCTGAGAAGGGTAATCTTCTGCGACCAGTACCACGTAGTAAAACGCTTCCACTTATGGCCGTGGCACTTTTGAATGGACGACGCCCTGGCTTTGGCAAGGACTTCCCTGCAGTCCGCTGGCAACTCATAACCTCCAAACTCCAAGACTGCAGGAGCCATGCCCTCAGGCTCAGCGATCCTGGGTTGTGATGAAGGATTGCAGCTCCCTCTCTGGTGATCAGATCCGGAAGTACCGGCAACTTGACTGGAGGCCATGGTGACAGGCTGAGTAGGTCCAGATACCAAATCTGCCTCTGCCACGACGGGGCGATAAGAATCATCTTGCATCAACACTGTTGGAGTGTGTTGATGACGCGTGGCAGGAGAGGAAACGTGGGAAAGCGTACAGAAACAGACTTTCGCACGGGAAGCAGAATGCGTCCCCCAAGCTCTTCGGTTGGTGGAATCTGCTGGCAAACTTCTGGCATTTGGAGTTCACCGCCTCTCCTCCAAGGGCGACGCCAGGCAGGTCACTGTGTTAAGTCTGGCGCCGAGGAACAGCGTGTTCTGTGATGGCATCAAGCCGGACTTCAGATAGTTTACAGAGAATCCCAGCTCCGTCAGAAGTCAGGCGATCTCCTTCGTGTGTTCGTCGGCCAGATCTCGAGAACGGGTGTGTATCAGCCAATCGTCCAGGTATGGGTATATGCGTATGCCCTGCAGATGCAGATGGGCCACCACTGCGGCCAGGCATTTTGTAAACACTCTTGCGGCCGATTTCAAGCTGAACATTCGGGCATTGAACTGGTAGTGCTGGCCTTGCACCACGAACTGTAGGAACGGTTGATGTTTCCTGTGTATGGGGACATGGAAGTATGCGTCCTCTAGGTCCAACGACATCAAGAAATCCCCTTCCTCCAGTTGGCCAAGCACGTGCTGCAACGTGACCCTCCTGAATTTCTGGGACTTCAGGTACTTGGTCAGATAGCGCAGGTCCAGGAGGGGTCTCCAACCCCCTGTCTACTTTCTTAGCAGAAAGTATGTGGAATAGACTCTGGAGCCCCAGAGTCGTTGGGGAACAAGCTCTATCGCCCCTTTACGTAGCATTGCTCGCACTTCTTCCAGGAGCTAAGGGATGTGGAGCTCCTGACGGGGAACCGGTGGAACACGTGGGCACCTGTGTTGGAACTTCAAGGTGTGTCCCTGGGTGAGAGCGTCTAACACCCATCCGTCGGTGGTGATCGGCCTCCACTCGCTGACGAACCTCGTCAGCCGGCCTCCCAACGGGGTGCACGAGTGGGGGCCCGACATCTTCGCAAGTTCAGGCTTGCTTGGGTGCCGGCGCCCTGCGGGTGACGGCAATGCTGACCTCTGCTACCTCTATAGGCTTCCTGCGTAGAGGATCAGGGAGGTTGTCTGTATGATGTGGAGAATACCTTGGATGATCTGCTTGATTTACCCTTGGAGGAGTGAAAAGAAGACGAGCGAAGCTGTTGATGGGTGCCAAGGGGACGTGCTATCTCTGTATCTGTCTTTATGGCTTGAGGGGATTCGTCAACCACCTTCCCAAACAGATTTTCTCTGATGAAGGGCATGCCCAGCACCTTTGCATCAACATGCTGATGAAAGTTTGTGGCCTTCAACCATCCCTGCCAACAAAAGCAGACTCTGTTTCCCATCTGCCGTAAACCCATGTCGGCCATGTCCACTGCCACCATAATGGCATGGTCCGATGCAACCTCCCCTTCCTGAAAGAGGGCAAGAGCTCTTGTTGTGGGGAGGAATTCCAGGATCGGCTCCGCTTGTACCAAAGCTCCCGGTCGTATCGGGGCAAGATAGCCAGAGCATTGGCCGCCTTGAGCGTGGATGCCGCTGTGTAAATGACTCTCTTCCCGGTGGTGTCCATCTATTTCCCCCTCGCTGTCCGGGGGAACTGATGATGATGAAGCTGGGTTAGCTGAACGGTTCCTTGCGGGAGCTGACACTACCGAGTCTGGCAATGGTTGTGACCTCAAGCACTTGGGCGCAGAGTCCGGCACCCTATATTTGTTCTCCAACCTGTCTCGCTTGGTTGGAGCCGTGCATGGGTTCTTCTAAAGGGCACCGCCATGATCATCTTTCGCTTGGACTCTCTGCCAGATCTCCGTCACCAGGGTGTGGAGAGTCGATACGATGTCCATGGATATGTCCCTTGGCTGTGAAGGGAACAATGGATCACTAGGATCTGCGCTGCCATTGTCC
The DNA here is from genome assembly GCF_040938575.1 of Ambystoma mexicanum. Lineage (NCBI taxonomy): Eukaryota > Metazoa > Chordata > Amphibia > Caudata > Ambystomatidae > Ambystoma > Ambystoma mexicanum. The sequence goes on from NC_090932.1 coordinate 1,269,461,235, forward strand.
TCGTACTCCTGGACCGTATGGACGGACTCTTGGTCATCCGTGGATGAGATGTCCATCGGTTGATGGTCAACCTTGGAGGGCTGTTTTTGGGCCTCCCCCCCCACCCTTTTTCCTCCCTGAGGGTTTTGAACCGGGGTCTGGGCTGGTGCCTTTCCCAATCCAGTAGAGCTTGCAGCTTTCGCATCCGCCTCGGTGGCCGTATCACGCCTTGGAGGCCCGCATCAGCTGCGAAGCTGGTGGAATCGGACTTGAGGTTCTTGGCCTTATCTTGGACCCCCATGGAAGGGTCGCCCTCAAAGGACTTTGGCCTCTTCCCAGAGGGAGACCGCTCTTCGGACCAGCCGGTCAAGGATGTTGAAACATGTTGAGAGGTCTAAAAGAATCAGCGCATCCAGGAAGTTCACCGGAAGTGCACGTTTACTGTTTGACTGGACTGGACTGGACTGCCCCGTCGTGCTGCCCAAGTTCGTTATTGCTTTTGGAGTGCTTGTGACCCATGGACGAGTCGAGTCGGCAAGGAGAAGCTTGCTGTCTGCAGTGAACCGTAACACGGATAAGCTTGAAGTAACTGTGGCCTCTTATTAGCTTACTAGTTTACTGGACTCTTTGTATTGAGTACTCTGCATTGCGCTGATTGCACCTTTTCTTTTTTTTCTCTCTTTCTTCTCTGTCTAGGATCTTTGGCTATTGGTTGCTGCCTGCCCCCTCCTGCGTCCCACCCCCTGACTGCAGTCATCCAGTTATTTAATCCTGGTGCACGCGCATCCAGCGCGCGCATCCAGGAAGTGCACCGGAAGTGCATGTTTACTGTTTTACTGGACTGGACTGCCCCACTGTGCTGCCCAAGTTCGTTATTGCTTTTGGAGTGCTTGTGACCCGTGGACAAGTCGAGTCGGCAAGGAGAAGCTTGCTGTCTGCAGTGAACCGTAACACGGACAAGCTTGAAGTAACTGTGGCCTCTTATTAGCTTATTAGTTTACTGGGCTCTTTCTATTGAGTACTCTGCATTGCTGCATTGCGCTGATTGCGCCTTTTCTTTTTTTCCTCTCTTGCTTCTCTGGCTAGGATCTCTGGCTATTGGTTGCTGCCTGCTCCCTCCCGCGCCCCGCCCCCTGACTGCAGTCATCCAGTTATTTGATCCTGGTACACGCGCATCCAGTGCGCGCATCCAGGATGTGCACCGGAAGTGCAAGTTTACTGTTTGACTGTTCGACGGGTCGCGGGCTGACGGGCTGGGGGGAATCTACGCCGTTATTCTAACAACTATTGTTGCCCAACGGGGCTTCATAGTAAGTTGTCTGAAATTCTGTTGATAACGTAAGAAATTGTCTGTTCCATGCTATATCCCCCTAAGTTGAAAAGCATTATATGATGCTACTTGTACAGTCAGCCTATAATTAGGTTTAGCTTTATCTGAATTCGAGCTTATCAACTACTTCCTGCTAACATTCGAACTTGCACTTAGGTCTCTGAGTAACAATGTTACTATAAATAATATTGTGGCTTATGTTTGAACGTGCGCTGGGGAATCAATTATTATTCATAATTGAACTTGAGCGGGCGAATTCTACAGCCGCTTCCATTGAATTTGTACTGGTGGATCTTACTGCCGACTTTATTGTGTTGTTTTCCACTATTGCTGTTATGTGAAATCGAATGGGTGTAATGTATTGCTGTGCCTTGCTAAGCCTAATCACTTGTGTAATTATTGTTGTCTATCGTTTGAATTTACGCTGGTGAATACTATTCGCACTCTTACTGTGAAAGTAAGTGGGTGCTCTTTCACGATTTAATTTAAACTGTTGAACAGTATTGTTGATCACACGCTAATTTGATCTAGATATTGCCCTGCTAATCTAACCTCGAAAGTGAGCTGGGAATATTGTGATCATTTATATTTAATATATGAATATAATTACCACCAATTACCTATTTTTGAATCTGTTCTGGTGAACACTACTGTTGTGTATCTCGTCTTGGGATTTGAGGAACGGTATTGCTATTAATATTCTGAACTTGAATTGATTTAGCCTACAGCGATCCATAGTTGAATTGGGTTGGTGATTGGCACTGTTTAACCTAGAGAAGTCACGACAATGGGAATCACTTGCATAGTGGTCGCAAGATCCACGATGCTACCATTGATAAAAGCATTAAAGCGGATATCCGCAGTGAAGAAGATGGTTCAAATGTGTCAACTCATGAATTTTGCAGCTATATTATCTGGAATGGCTGGTGCAGGGCAAAGTAATGTGATGCCAACGCTGCCAAATAAGGGAAAAAAGTAGGATGAGATATTTGGAGTATCTTTGTCTTCATGGAATTCATGTGGTCCAGGCAATCTGCGTTCATGGACTTCTAAACTTGATTAATCCCACGCATTTGTGTAATCCCAGAAACAATGTTCCAGGGTGGCATTCAGCTGGAAGGATATTATAATCACTACAAAGCCTGCAACAAGGGGGATCCTTTGTCGCCCGTCTGGTGGACTTGCCATTCTTATTGACAAAAATCTCAGGATGGCTTCCACGGTATTTGGAAGCAAGGATTCTTTTGTTGCAGTAGAAATCCACCCAGTAAGACCACAGGCATTGAGCCTTTTTTATTTTTAAACTTAATTTTATTGGAGTTTATATCAAACAGATTACAGCTTATACAACCAAAGTTAACAATCATAACAAGAAAGCAGGTATTACAGTCAAATAGAAAGCGCGGTTGAGATTTAGTTTCATATATCAGCAAAATTCTTGCATTTCTTTCCATCAACAGTTAACTCCCCTTTACAATGTCAATAAGCATTGGTCGCTCTTCTCCCATTCCCCCCCCTCCCTCGCTCCCTTCACCCCACAAGACTTCATAAGCTGCCGTCATGGGATGTATTGGCTAGCGTTTGGCGGATTGGTTGATAGGTTTGTCAGACCTTGAGGCCTACCTTGTTTGGGAGGTTATCATGATGTTTCACTACTCATGGCATTGGTCATTCGCTAGGCGTTAGTGGGCTGTTCCGGGCATATATTTGTTGACAAACTCTAACCATAAGATGTTGCATTGCGTGTCTTTCCCGTGTATAGATGCCGTGATTTTTTCCATGATACACATATTGGAGATCACATTAACCCATTCTTTTTCTGTGGGGGTTACAGGGGATTTCCATTTCGAGGTCAATAGAGCTCTCGCGGCTAGTAACAGTGGTGCAGCTATGTCTGTGACCCTTCTCAATTCATCCTCGATCCTCTCGAGACCAAATAAGATCAAGTAGGGGTCCGCTGTTCGTTGGATCCCGTCTAGATCCTTAATCCAACCTAGGACTTCATTCCAGTATATTTTGACCTGAGGAGAACCCCACTACATGTGCCAGTAATCTGACGCAGACCCACATCCCCGCCAACACATTGGACTAGATGACTGATACATCTTGGAGAGCCTGTGCGGGTCATATTGCCACCTATTCAATAATTTAATCGAGTGCAACTTATATTGGCATGATATCGAGGCCTTGGGTGCTGTCCTACATATCTTATCCCATATCTATGGGTCGATGTCTTCGCCCATGTCCCTTTCCCATTTTAACCTAAGCGGTTCTGTTGAGCCCTTTCCCGCTTCCATTAGTGTTTTGTACAAGGCAGATATTAACCCTTTAGTTTCCGTCTTGGAGTCGAGTATGGTTTCAAACGGGGTAAGTTCCCTGCTCAGCTTTTCCCTCCATTCTGGTTTTGACAATACACCCTTGATCTGCAGAAAGTGGAATGCAGACAGTGTGCCTATTCCGAGTGCTTCCTCTAGTTCAGGGAGTGCAATGAAGGAGTCCTTCTTTAGGAGTTGTCCCACCCTCTCCAGGCCTGCCTCATACCAAGCTTGAAACCTTTCCACATTGGGGATCTGGTCATTCATGCCCGGTGACCAGAGGTGACTTAATGGTGATGGCCTTGTGGTAATCTTTTCCATATCCCTACTCTCTCACCATATATCCCATATGGTTACAAACATCGGGTGTGTCTTAGATCTTTTCAGTACCCTCCTCCTAGGGGACCATAGCCATTCGAAGATTGTTTCCGTGGACAGGTAGTGATTGTCCATAGCAATCCACTGGGGTGTTTTTTGGTTACGAAGATGGGGAATAAGAATACGTAATTGGGCTGCCTCGTAATATTTCTGGATGTCTGGGAGACCCACTCCACCCTTGTCTTTTGGTAATGTCAAATTGGAGTATGCAATTCTGGGCTTTTTCCCTTGCCATAGGAATTTTAATATCGCCTTCTTGACTTCTGCAAAGAATTGACGTGGCATCTGAATGGGGAGCATTTGAAAGGGGTATAAAAATCTCGGGAGACAGGTCATTTTTATCGCATTTAAACGCCCCAACCAGGATATGGTTAGGTTATCCCATCGGGCAAGGTCTGCGTGAAATTTTTGGAGGAGCGCAGGGAAATTGGCTTCATATAAATCTTTTAGTGATCTTGTGACATGTATGCCTAAGTACTTCATTTTTTCGTGTTCAATCATAAGGCCCAAGGACTGGTATCTTTCCGTTTTTGTATCCATTGATCCCTGTAAGGGGAAAAGGATGGACTTAGATTTGTTAACCTTGAACCCGGATACTTGGCCGTATTCGTCTAAGAGGTACAGAGCCCTGGGAATGGATGTAGTGGGGTTCATCACATGAAGGAGTAGGTCATCGGCATATAGCGCTACTTTGTATTCCTCGTCTCCTAGACGCATGCCTGTTCTTTGAGTATCCTGTTGCATTTTTTGGGCCAAGGGTTCTACGGAGAGGGCGAAGAGGATGGCCGATAGGGGGCATCCCTGCCGGGTACCACGTTTCAGCTCGAACCATCTCGAGTATTCCCCATTGACAGACACTGAGGCTTTTGGAGCGGTGTAGACTGCTTTTATCCCCCTTCTAAATTTCAGCCCTATTCCCACAGCACGGAGGACTGTGGCAAGGAAGCCCCATTCCACTCGATCGAAGGCTTTTTCAGCATCAATGGAGAGTAAGGCGGGATCGTTGCACATAGTTTGGGAGGCTTCAGCCAAATGGAGAGTCTTTCTCATGGTGTCTGTGTCAATTATGAACCCTACCTGGTCGGGATGGACGAGATGGGGCATGTGGACCTCTAGCCTGGCTGCCAGGACTCTTGTGTAAAGTTTGGCATCAAGGTTGAGCAAGGATATGGGGCGGTATGATCCGCAACATTTGGGGTCTCTGCCTTCCTTGGGAATGACTGATATGAGTGCTCGGGCGAATGAGTCAGGGACAATCCCTGTGTAAAGGATTTCATTAAATAGGGTGGTCAGGAATGGAGCCAGGAGGGTACAAAAGGTTTTATAGAAGCCGGCAGTGAATCCGTCTTCGCCAGGGGATTTTCCCAGTGTAAGTCGTTTGATCGCCTCATGTAATTCGTCTTCAGTTATGGGGGATTCAAGATGGACCGAGTCAGCGCTTGCAACTTTCGGAAGAGCAATGCTAGCGAGGTAGTTGTCTATCTCTTGTGAGTGTGGGTCTACTTCTGAAGTGTATAGGACTCGTAGAAATTTGTGAACAATTCTGTGATGGGGGGCATAGGTTGTGCCTGGTCAGGGGTTGGGTCTGTAATCTCTTTCACCCTAAGTTCTGCCGCCTGCATCCTGAGTCTAGCCGCTAGCAGCGCATCAGCCTTATCTCCCTTTTCATAAAATTTCTGCTTCAGTAGGTGTAGCCTACGTGCTATCTGACCATGTTCTAGGTGGCGGAGTTCTTCCTGTTTTTTCCTGGCCTCTTGGATCTTATCAGGGTCCGTGGTGTCCCCCGCCCTAGCTTCTCTATCAAGATGACATATTTCACTCTGGAGCTTATTCTCAATAAGGGTTCTTTCCCTTTTCTTCCGAGCCCCCCTCCCGTTTGAGGATCCCTCTCCAGGTTGCCTTGGCCGCCTCCCACACACTCTGTTTAGAGACCTCCCCGGTATCGTTGGCTTTAAAGTATTCTTTGATCTCTGTTTCGAGTTCCTCTTTGAAGACGGGGTCTCTCCAAAGGGCCTCATTGCATCTCCACTTCCCGCCCTTAACTGGTAGATGTTCCCACTGTATATCGACTGTGACCATGTCGTGGTCGGACCACGTTATCGGGGTAATCCCTGAGTGTGAGGTGGTGTTGTTCAGTTCTCGTGAAAGGTAGATGTAATCTATTCCGGTGAAAGTACTGTGTGGAGGTCAATACAATGTATACCCTCTTTCATCAGGATGCATCATCCTCCATGCATCTACTAGCGCATAGACCTGCATCATGTTTGCAAAATCACTGCGTTCTCCTCTCACAGAAACATCGACGTCTGGGCGTCCCGCTTTCCGGTCTAAGTCATGATCTGCCCATAGGTTGAAGTCTCCGCCTAGTATAATATGGCCGGTGGCTTCCAACATTATTTTGGAAACAGTTTTAGAGAGGAATTGGAGCTGTCCTACATTGGGAGAGTAGATTGTGGCAATCGTTCCGTCCACCCTCCCAATAGTCCCCACAACTAGCAAAGCTCGCCCTTCCGCATCTGACCAGGTTTTGGAGACATGGAAATCAAGTCCCTTTCTGATAAGGATTCCCACTCCCCTCTTCGCAATGCTCCCGAGCCCCAAAATTCCATGCCAAAACGTTTCCCCAGAATAGACCTCTCCTCCCCCTTCATATACTTTGTTTCTTGTAAGAGTAGGATATCAATGTTAGCCCTTCGGAATTCCCTTCGGAATTCCCGTAGGACTAACGACCTCTTAGTAGGTGAGTTAAGGCCTTTGACATTAAGTGTCCCGACTTTCAAGGGGCCTTGTGTGCTTTCATCAGAAGTGACCATCAGTATATGACAATGTGATTTTCACAACAATGGCTCGCCATATCTTGTGTTCCGTACCCTCAACCAATCTTAGTGTCTTTCCCATCCCAGCAGCGAGTAAAAGTTCTGTAATACTAGTACCCTCCACCTTGTCTTGCAGATCCCCCCTCTCCCTCCCACGCACCCCCCATACGTCGGCGTCCGAGCAGGTCCAGTTGGATTCACTGAACTAGCAGCGAACCACCAATAGGGACCATCGTCGCGCGGTCCTTTAATTAACAATAAACACCACATAAATCTGAGTGCCCCCTCCCAACCTCCCTTTCACCCCAACTTACAGCCATCGAAAATAACTTTAGTGTTGGGTCGAAAGCGGCCCTTATCTCAAACATACTCATAGTGTCAAGGTAGCTACCGCTGATCTAGCTCACTTGTCCCCCTCCGGGGTGTTGTTACCTCTCCGAAACTTTCTTGACCCTTTGACTCTCTGCCTCTTAGGTCCCCGGAGTTTACAATCTCGCCCTTCGTTTCTTGGAGTGTTTTCATCCTCCCTTCGTTCACGGGGATCGACAAGATCGGAGATGCAGGCCTTTATTTCCCTCTCCGACTGTAGTCTGATTCTCGTGCCATCATGTTCAAAAGAGAGCGATTAGGGATATCCCCACCGATATCGGGTATCCCGCTCTTTCAACCATTTTGTCAGGGGGCCACACATCCTTCATAGCGCCAATGTCATGGCAGATAGGTCTTGATATATGGTGACCTGGGCACCGTTGAGAGTGATCACGCCTCCACGCCTTTCCTTCTCGAGAATCTTTGCTTTGTCCTGGTATCTGTGGAAGCGGGCGAGGACCGATCTCGGGCCTCCACGTGGGCCACCCGCTCTGTGGATCCGTTCTGTTCTTGGGTCATCAATCTCATCATCTGCCGCCAGGATTTTGATGATATCATGAAGTGTTGCTTTCAGGCTCTCCTCCGTCTCCCCATCCTGTTCCGGGATCCCAAGAAAGCGTAAATTGTTCCGCCTCTCCCGATTTTCCAGATCATCCATCTTAAGTCTGTATTCCTCTTCCCGCTGTTCGAGATCCGTGATCCTGTGTTCGAGTTGTGTTTCCAAAGTATCTATGGAGGCTTGATTGTTTTCTACCCCCTGCAACCTGTCCTCAATCTTATCTATGCGTTGGGTGATTTTGTCAATCTTGCCGCCTATGTTGGCCCCCATATTCTTTATCTCCGTCAGGAGGGCCGCTATGTAACCTTTCGTGGCTGCTGTCTCTCCGTGTGCCACGGGTTCCGTCGCCATCTTGGGGGTGATGAGTGTGTGGGCGGAGGGAGCGTTAGCATAACTAGCCAGTTTTATTTTGGCCTGCATATACTTGGGTGCCTCACCTCAAAGTCTCGGGTTCGGACAGGCGAGGGTAGGACGTGAGGGCTTACCCCTCAGACTGCGCTGTGACCCCACGCGGTTCTTAGTCGCCTGTTAGCAGTGATGTGCTCACCCTGCAGGAGGGACAAGTTGGTGACACGCTCCAGCAGATAACCTTCGTAATATGCAGGGTCCCTGGCGTAGGGGCAAGGTTGGAAGGTGTCTCCTTGGTCTCAATTCCAATCAGTACCAGGGTTTCGAGGAGGCATACGCCCCTGTTTCGGGGGCACTATCCTCAGTCCGAAGGATCCTTGCCCTATGCATTAGGAGGAGCAGATGATCTGCGGGGCCGGGAGGCTATGTGTCCATAGGGAGGGGGGGCCGGTAGAAGACTGTACGTTGTTGGGACAAAGACTGATATGCAAATGGGTATTTCCCATCTGTGAAAGGTACAGTGAGCAAAAAGCGTGTGCTGCAAACTCTCATCTCAGAACAGGTTATCATGCCATGTTCTTTCTGGAGAGGAGCGCCTGCTACCTTCTTTGAAATGTTTGCAAGGAACTTGGGGTTGGTCACCCTGAGTTACCTGGGGGCAACCAGACGTGGATTCCCTGCTCACTGTGCTCAGAGAGACAAATCTTCACCTCACTGATGAGGCCCAACAAGGCTGAAACACGTGTATGGGGTTGCTTTTGGTACTCTTGTTCAGAGAGGAATTGCCATAGCATTTCGGTGCTGGACTGCCCATGTGGGTGGTACAAAGACTGATATGCAAATGGATATTTCCCATCTGTGAAAGGTACAGTGAGCAAAAAGCGTGTGCTGCAAACTCTCATCTCAGAACAGGTTATCATGCCATGTTCTTTCTGGAGAGGAGCGCCTGCTACCTTCTTTGAAATGTTTGCAAGGAACTTGGGGTTGGTCACCCTGAGTTACCTGGGGGCAACCAGACGTGGACTCCCTGCTCACTCTGCTCAGAGAGAAAAAGCTTCACCTCACTGATGAGGCCCAACAAGGCTGAAACATGTGTATGGGGTTGCTTTTGGTACTCTTGTTCAGAGAGGAATTGCCATAGCATTTCGGTGCTGGACTGCCCATGCGGGTGGGACAAAGACTGATATGCAAATAGTTATTTCCTATCTGTGAAAGGTACAGTGAGCAAAAAGTGTGTGCAGCAAACTCTCATCTCAGAACAGGTTATCATGCCATGTTCTTTCTGGAGAGGAGCGCCTGCTACCTTCTTTGAAATGTTTGCAAGGAACTTGGGGTTGGTCACCCTGAGTTACCTGGGGGCAACCAGATGTGGACTCCCTGCTTACTGTGCTCAGAGAGACAAAGCTTCACCTCACTGATGAGGCCCAACAAGGCTGAAAAACGTGTATGGGGTTGCTTTTGGTACTCTTGTTCAGAGAGGAATTGCCATAGCATTTCGGTGCTGGACTGCCCATGTTGGTGGGACAAAGACTGATATGCAAATGGATATTTCCCATCTGTGAAAGGTACAGTGAGCAAAAAGCGTGTGCTGCAAACTCTCATCTCAGAACAGGTTATCATGCCATGTTCTTTCTGGAGAGGAGCGCCTGCTACCTTCTTTGACATTTTTGCAAGGAACTTGGGGTTGGTCACCCTGAGTTACCTGGGGCAACCAGATGTGGACTCCCTGCTCACTGTGCTCAGAGAGACAAAGCTTCACCTTACTGATGAGGCCCAACAAGCCTGAAACACGTGCATGGGGTTGCTTTTGGGACTCTTGTTCAGAGAGGAATTGCCATAGCATTTCGGTTCTGGACTGCCCATGTGTGTGGGACAAAGACTGATATGCAAATGGATATTTCCCATCTGTGAAAGGTACAGTGAGCAAAAAGCGTGTGCTGCAAACTCTCATCTCAGAACAGGTTATCATGCCATGTTCTTTCTGGAGAGGAGCGCCTGCTACCTTCTTTGATACGTTGTTGGGATTCACCTCGCCCCGTGCTTCTCCATTTTGCATGTGGTAACGTGCATTGTAGGTGTTCAAAGAAGTTATGGTAGCCCTAGAGCGCGCCTCCCAGTTAGTCCCTTTGAGGGCCGGGGCCCTGCACTTAGGCCGCGGTGTTCGGATGTACCGCGGTCGCAGCAGACAGTGTGGGCTGCGTATAGTGGAAGGCGCAGTTTACGTCTCAGCGGGGCCTTCCTTATTTTACGATGATCCGCGGGCCGGGGGGCGTGACTGGGGGGTCCACGCTGTGGATCGTTCGGGGGCACCTCAGGGGGTAGCTCTGAGGGCCGACGGGAGGCTCGCTGGTCAGCGCCTCACGGGGTGCGCGTCGCTCTCCCGCTGGGCCCGCTCGCTGGTCCGGCCAGTTTGCTTTCGATTTCATGCTGTCTCCGGCGAAGAACTTCACTCGAAGTTTACTTGGGCTTCACGGGTCTGATTTCGATCGTTTTTTCTCCAGGATGGTGCAGGTGTATTCCGATGCACGATTCTTTGCTGTTTTCAGGGTGGGGGGGTCGCGGGGTGGGGGCTCGGGTCATCTCGCAGACCTACGGGGACGGAGCTCACACAGAGGAGGACACCATCCGTGCGCCCCCTGGTGGCCGATAGGCATTGAGACTTTTAATCGTTAACTTATACTGGAATCCCAATAAAATCTCTTTTTAAAATCTCACCAGCCAGATTAATAATATCTTTGAAAATGTATTATCTACAAATGATAACATTTCTATTCTGATAGGAGGAGATTTTAACGCTACCTGTCTGGCCACTAATAAGGAGACCAGTACAGGTAATCAGACACATGCTCAGACGTCGCTGAATAATGGAAGGAGGTGGGTTGATTACTTTCTATCATGGGACATTCAATTGGCTCCTTTTGCAAGTGGTTCCCATCAGCATATGCCTGGTCTAGAGGGCCCTGGACGTCCATGATAGACTATATATTTGTATCCACTAAGTTATTAGGTATGATTGACCCAATTCTAATTTGTGACTTGTAATATGGTGATCATTTTGCTTTGAACTCATGGCTCCATTTAAAATTGGGTACATTCGAACTAATTCCTATTTTAACAGCGATTGAATTTGATCGTTCTCGGTTATCCCATAAATGGAACTCAAAATGACGTCACAAATTCTTACAGAAGATTAATAATGACCCGCTTTTTATTTGGGGAGTGAGTCAAGGTGGAATTCAAAGTGTTATAGCAGAATCAATTAATGCCTGCAGAATTTGTATCCATATGTCACAATTAATGAGAGAAAGTTCGGTGTCTACATTCCATAAGCATAGACACCAATTTAACATCAAGGTGGCGACTCTAAAAACAGAGAAACGGAAACAGCTACGACAGCTCAAACGATCCAACTATAATGCCCATCTATATCTTATCCACAAACAATATATTCTACACATATATTCTAGAAAATTAAAATCCTTAAAATATGAAATTGATTTGACTGATAATCAGAAAATGTTATCTCTACTCCTAAAAAATGATTCTAGACAGGTATGGGGTACACTGAGAACTGTAATCGGGACTTCTGATTCAATTGAAGAACCTTCGATTTCGGCCACCTCCTGGGTAGAGTCTATAAAAAATAAATTTGCTTGCCCCATGCCCATTCAAAATAAACAATTTAAAGATGTTTCTCACCTAGCAGGTATAACCTGTCCGTGGGACGTTAATGATGTTCGTGCGGCTATTGTAGATTCTAAAGGTTCTCGAGCACCAGGGCCTGACGGCATTCCACCCTGCTTGGTGAAAGCTAACCCTCAATTATGGGCTGAGCTATTCAAAATAAAATTTGATGCAATCCATCTAACAGGAATTATTCCCAACTCATGGCGCTCCTCCATAATTATCCCAGTTTATAAGAAGGGAGCTATTGAAGATCCGGCTAACTTTAGGCCAATCGCATTAATGGATGCCTCTGCAAAGATCTATTCTATTGTTAACATCTATCAAATTGCATATCTCTGCATTCTCTATTTTGTCAAAATTCCAAGTAGGCTTCCGTAAATATATGGGATGCCAATTGAATGCCACCATAATTGCACATTTATATTAGCATACCAAATTTTCCAACACAGGCCCAATAAATATGGCAGCCCTTGACCTTACTGCAGCCTTTGATTCGGTTATTAGACCCTTACTATGGGAAAAAATGGTGAAGTATGGTTTTCCCATTAATTTGGTTGCCACTATTGCGTCCCTGCATCATGCGACAACTTACAGTGTACGACTAACTAAGGCAGGGGCAATTACTGATGCGATACCCACTGAAATCGGGATTAAACAGGGCTGCAATATGGCCGCGGTCCTGTTGAACCTCTGTTTGTTAGATCTGGATGAGGGGTGGAAGAAGGCACTTATTTTTCCGGTCAAGTTAGGTGGCCTAGTTCTGAATTGGCTTAGTTTTGCCGACAATCTTTTATTTTTTGACCGTACACCATTTGGCTTACAAACTAAGTTGAATTTATTCTATAACTATGCCACAAAGAATAACCTGCAAGTAAATCATACAAAGTCTTTTATTATTTCCTTTGTAGACAGTAGGAAAAGGATAATAAAAAATGTGACTGGTGTCTAAATGGAATTTTAATTCCTAAGACTCTCTGTGTGCGTTAACTGATTGATAAGGTTAAACCTCTTATTTATCAGATGTGGATTATTTTGCGTAGACTGGGCAAATTTTCTCTCATTCCGAATATTAAGTTTTACCTCCAAAAGATTGAACCGATTCTTCTTTATTCCCTAGACGTATGTCTATATGATATGGAAGAAACTTTGGATGTAATTCAAGGAATGTTGTGGAAGAAGGTGTTGGGACTTGCTTTATCCGCGCCTAACACGGTTATATGTCATGAGCTGGGACTATTGCCTTTATCAGTGAAATGGCATTGGCGTCTACTTTCTAACTACGCAAAAATGTTATCCCCACCGCCTGCTTCGCTTTATAAAGATTTGGCCACCATGATCTTGAAAGAATCCCCTCCGTCTATTTTGAAATTCAAAAATAAAATGAATCTTATATTATCTACAGCTATGATTTCTACAGAAGATCTATTATTGGGTCTCCCATCGTGCAAACTTAAATTTCAACGCTTTCATTGGTGTGTTTCGGTGGCCAACATTAGTAAAAGTAAAGCATTTTATGAATATGCGAAATGTCCATGTCAGTGGGGGCAATATGCCAAGTACCTGGAGAAATTTCCTTGTTATAAAGCCAGACATATTAACTTAAGATTCCGTCTGAATCTAATTCATACTAATGAAAAATTAATGATAGGGTACCGTGCAATAGACAAAGGAAATTCTGGGCAATCCAGATTTTGTTTACGAGCAAATGCCCTAGAAACTTTAAAGCATTTGACAGTTTACTGTTCTGGTTTTGAACCTGTAAGAAAACAATTACTGGGTGATTTTCTATTCTCAGACTCAGGATTAAGTAGAGAAACCTTGTGGCAAAGATGCATGTGGGGAAGGAGTGAATCTCTGACCCTTGCTTTAACCTTGTTTATTAGATTCTTAGAAGGTAAACTGCTGGACAAAAAATTAAACTACTATAATATTGACTGTAATGAGAAAAGAGAAGATTTTTAGTCAGTTCTTAAAAAACATTACCTCTTGTAAATGATGAAATTGTAGGTACTATGAACATATATGATGCGGCGTTATTAAGCCAGATAATACAAATTAAGAGCCTTCTAGATTAATGAATTGATGTTTGTGTTAGAAATTTGCTTTTTGTTTTTTTTTTAAACTTTAGGGAAGATTTTAATGTGTTTTTATTGGTACAAATTATACTGGGTTTTATTGAAGAATGACTCATCTGTTTATAAAGTATTTTCGTTTATTCATTTTAATGCTATTCCTGTAATTGCAACTATGAAATTGTTATGGTATTTCTTTGTATTTACCATATACAATAAATAAATTAATACCAGCAAAAGAATCAGCAGTCCCAAGCCACTCCTTTCCATGGCTGAAAGCATATGGGTTTGGAGGTCTAATAAGGCACTCTCGGACCCCTGGTTACACCGAAACCAGACTGTTTCTTGTGGAGAAGGCCCATAGCTTCCACATGAGATTGCATTTGCATAGTGGTCACTCTGTCGATTATCTTAATACCAATGGGTATTAGTAATAGGCCTAAGGTTAGAAGAGTCCTTAGAATCCATCCCTTGTTTCTTCAGAACAGGGGTGACCACCACATCTTTAATAATCACAGGGACCAAACTATGTACGAAGGAAGCATTAATACATCTTTGAAGAAACAGTGCATATAGATCTTGATGCTCAAGAATGAATTTAGAAGCTAACAGATCTCCTGGACAGCTGGTGGGGTGCACAGCACTCAGTAGTTCGACTGTCCTCTCTGGGACAGTGGAGTCCTCTGTTGTGACTGCGCTGTTATGTTAAGTTATTTATGTTAATGTGGTTATTTGTAAAGCACAAACATTCACCCATAGGCCTCTTGGTCCTCAAGGCTTCTATAGGGGACAAGGTATTAGAGAAGACAGAAAGAATATGGGGGTTACATGGGTGGGTGGGGGTGGACAAGGACAAGGTGATTACGAGTGGCCAAAAAAGCCACCTTTTCACTGCTTGCTGAAAGATAAGAGCTCTGAAGGAAAGAAAGCGAAAAGCAGAGGAGGAGAACCCCAGTGACAGGACCCATGGGGAGCAGGTGCACAATGATCAAAAGGGGGAGCTGCCTTGTCTTTGCGTGTTTTATTTAGGAGCTGTATACGGAAGTGCTGGATTTAAGGGACCAAGTAGGTTGATAGTTCTGATCTCTATTCTGAATAATTGGGGGACCTGATTCAACAGTGCCCTCTGCCAGTCGAAATGTTTAAAGTAGAATGCGTTGGCAGACAGGAAGCCAATAATTCGAAGGATGGCTGAAACAACCTCTTAACATCTGTGCCTCGCAGAAGTTCACCCAGGCCTAGCAGTAGCTTTCTGAGAAGATTGACGGGGTAGCAGAGCTGCAGGGTGTTGCCGTATCCCAGAGCAACTGAAATGGTGACTAGTTTGTGGCATAAAGAGAGGAACATTTAACCGAATATTTTCTGATGATAAAAACTGGAACTGGTTAATGGCGTTGATCTGGGGCACCATGGGAAGAGTCCCCTTCATGTTCTTAACCCCCAAGTATTTCCCCCAGGGAAAGGGTGAAAGGAGGGAGCAATGAATGGGATCAAAAAGAGCTTTCGCAGATGGTTCTATCTGAATTTAACTTAAGCCAGTACTGGCCCATCCACTTATCAAGGGGCAGGACATGCTGCCTAGAAGTAATTTCCACCCACTCAGAGGAGGATCTGAGGGGCACTGCATGAATAGCAATAGAATCTAAACCCAAAGAAGGGCATTCACAAGGATGAAGGATGAGGGAATGGATGCGCCTTGAGGGACCCCGCCATTTAGAGCAATGATGACTCCTACCGCTGGAGCGTCAGAGTTGGCACGTTATGTTCATAGAACACACGTTATGCTTTGGTTTTCTGAGATTGCAGCATGGGTGTTTGGCTGTGGTTCAGGGAAGGCACGGGTCCACCTCGGTGTCTGCTTGGGGATATTGACTCTGGTGCCTGCTTGAAGCAGGGTCACATTCGATGGAGGGCGAAGGTCTCACAATATTTCAGCCCTTTTGGAATGCATTTGCTGCGTCTTGCCTCCAGCACTTCTGCCGGGAGTATCACGCTGCCCCCTTTTCTGGAGAAACCCCCACCCATTATTTTCTAATGTTATTCTTGAGCCTCGAGTCTCAGGAGATGGATATGTGGGCAATGTCATCTGACTGCCCGGGTTTGGCTCTGACTGCTTCTCTGTGGAATGCTGTCCAACCTTTACTCTGTTTAAGCACCTGGTTCTCGTGCTCTGTGTTTCCCAACACTGCAGTGCGCCGGTCTGTGCCCGCAGCAGCCACTAAACAGCGCCTTGCCTTTCAATGCTCCCCAAACGCCAGAGGGCAATGAGCGAAGAAGAATGTCTTATTAGGGTAATTGATCCCAAGTAATTTTCTTACCATTCGTAAGGATCGATTAAGGAGTGATCAGCAGGTCATATTTAATTGCTCATCTGTCCGTCTTTATCGAATTCGCAAAGGTTTCCAACAGGATACCAAATAAACAAGCCCATTTCTCAGTGCGTTAATGCTCCTGTTGCACAAATCTATGAAATCCTGCATCTCAGAAGTTTGAATACTTTGGTAATCCACTCAGCCTTTCACCCTTCTGAAGTGGCTAAAAGGAATACCATTATGTTGGGAAATAGCAACAGCTGCAATTTGCAAGAGTTGGGACCCAAAGAACCTTGACACAGTACGGAAAAAAGTCAATATTTCTATAACAATAATTGATACCCAATTCAACGTTCACAAAAGAAAATGCTGCCAGAATCGCAATCTGAATTCAGCATCTGCCTCCTGAGATTCCATTCGCTGAGAGGACCCATTAAGAAAGTTTGGGTTGTGGTTAATCCTTGGGCCCTCATCAAAAATATTGTGTCCATATCTGGAGGTCCCATCTTGAATAATGTATCTGGTTTAGGAGGTCTTATCTTAGGTGTTGTCACTATTTGGAGGCCTCAGCTAGAATACTGTGTCCAGTTCAGGAGGCAGCTGCATGAGTATTATGTCCATATCTGTAGATCTCATCTGGAATACTGTGTCCAGTTGTGGAGGCCTACTCTTGAGTATTGTGTCCACATCTGGAGATCTTATATTGAATAATGTGCCCGGTTTAGGAGGCCTCCTCTTTGGTATTGTATCACTATATGAAGGCCTCAACTAGAATATTGTGCCCAGTTTAAGGACGCAGCATCATGGCTATTTGGCCCATAGATGGAGGTTGCATTTAAAATATTGTGTCCAGTTCAGAAGGCCCCATCTTGAGTGTTTAGTCTATACCTAGAGCTCTCGTGTAGAATAGTGTATCATGCTTCAGAGGTTACATCTTGCTTATTGTGTCCATATGTCGACTTCCTAACTTGAATATTGTGTCCTATTCATGCGGTCTCGCCTAGAGTATTGTGTCCATATCTAGAGGTCTCATCTAGAATAGTGTGTCCGTTTTAGAAGGCCTCATCTTAGGTAGTGTGTTCCTATCTGGGGCCTAAGCTAGAGTATTGTATCCAGTTCAGGAGGCAGCATCATGAGTATTGGGTCTATATACAGTGGTCTCATCTTAAATATTGTCCACAGTTCAGAAGGACCCATCTTGAGTATTCTGTCTATGCCTAGAGGTCTCATGTGAAATATTGTATCCAGTTGAATAGGTTATATCTTACTTATTGTGTCCATATCTAGACTTCTTAACTTGTATATTGTGTCCTATTCAGGAGGTCTCGGCTAGAGTATTGTGTCCATATCGGGAGGTCGCAGCTACAATAATGTGACCAGTTTACGAGGCGTCATATTAAGTATTGAGTCCGTTTCTGAAATCCCCATGTGGCATATTGTGTCAATTTCTAGCAGTTTCATCTTAAATATTGTTTCTTGTTCAGAAGGCATTCTTTGGGGTATTATGTCCATTTCTGGAAGCCCCATCTGGTGTATTATATGCATTAATGGAGATCACATCTTGCAAATTGTCTATTATTGGCAATCTCACCTTGAATAAAGTGTCTGGTTATGCAGGTTTTGTTGGTTCTTGAGGTCTTATCCAGAATAATGTGTCTATTTCTGATCGGCTGACCTTGAATATTTAGTCTAGTTCTGGTGGTCTTGTCTGGAGTATTTTGACAATTTCTGATAGTCTGATTTTGAATATTGTCTTCGGGTCTGAAGGCCTTACCTACAGTACTGTGACCTTTTCTGGCAGTCTCGTGCTGACAATTGTAACCAGGTCTGGAGACTATGTCTGGAGTAGTGCTTTCATTTCTGGTAGTCTCATCTTCTACCTATCGGTCATTTAAAGAGCCAAAATTACCAATTGGGCAACTAAGCTCTGTGCAGAAGGGGTGAAATAAGAGAGGACGTCTTCATTTGTTCAAAGCTTCTTGACTTTCTTCCTGAAGCATAGTAAAATGACAGACAGACTTACATCGACAAGCTCATTTGCTACCTGTTGCTTGAAGGAGCATCCTTAGGCTTGACTGGATTTGATATTTGGAATGACTATAAGACATTTGTTCTGTGACCAGAGAAAGCAAGTAGGATAATACCATTTTAATTCATTTCTGAGTTAGTTATGGGCTGGTCAATATAATGATTTGTGTGCCATGACAAGTGTCATTAACTTCACTCTGACATGTAACTTTTACTCTGGCATGTGCCCGATGCCAGTGCAAGTCTCTTGGCACAGGAGTGATGCAGTCACATCTGGGAGTATCTTGGACCACTCTAGCTGCCGCATTCATGAGTACTTTTAATCCTTAGAAGCACCTTTCGAAGGTTGCAAAAAAATAGGTCATTCCAATAGTCAATTTCCCCAACAATTAGGCACCAGCAATAGAGGTGCACATGTTCTGAGATTTAAAAAGGACATGATTTAATGAAGTAATATGAGATATTAATGAGAGGACTTTACTTTGGGCCCAGCCTACTAAGTCGCGGACAGGTTATGGTCAAAGGAATCTCCTAGGCTCTTGGCATGCGCCTATAGGCCGACATCTAGTGGAAGCTGCGGAGTATTACAGTTTGTTTTTCGAAAATCGAAAATGGGCGTCGACACAGGGCGTGCCAATAATACTATCCCTAGTGTGACGTCCCCTGTACCCATGATCCTTCACGCGTCTAGGACCCTGAGATTGTGTTTTTTCTGACATGAGGTAGCATGAGGAGTAGCGTGAGTACAGATAGTCCAAGCAGATAGAAGGTAGAAAGGTAAGACTACAAGCATCCATGCGCCTTCTCTCAGAGGGGAGGAAGGGAGGGTCGCATGTAAATCTAAGCAGATACAAGCATCAGAAATACGATTATGGTGAGTAATGTATCCCTTCTGAGGCTTGTGGAATCTGCTCTAGTGTGACGTCCCCTGTACCCATGATCCCTCACGCGTCTAGGACCCTCAGATTGTTTTTTTCCGCCATACAGGTCGGATGCATTTTAGCGGAGTTCCTGGCCTAAGCCATAATTTGACCCCTTTCTTCACCCCAACGTCGAGATACCGAATTTCTACACTCGACGCCGGATCGGAGAGGATTTCGACCGTCGACTGCACGACGGATTTGGGCCTCGAGGCTTCCGTCTCGGCCCGGGTCTGGGCCGCTGGTCTCGGCCCTGCAAGTAGGGAGAGTGGGGGGTGGTCATACTCTACACTATTGTAATATATAGATACATTTATATATTCCTACATTTACCAGCCCGCTGCCACAAGGTGCGTATGGAGGGTACCCCTTTCCAATTCTGCCCCAAGTGCAATCGCAAATACCCATGGGTCGACAGGCACGCCACGTGTAACCTCTGCTTGCCGAGAGACCACCCTGAGGCAAATTGCAGAGCCTGTAGTAGGTTTAAGCCTAAAACACTTAAGGACCGTTCAATCAAGCGTTGGGCCCACCACGCCAGGCATCAAGAAGCCATGGCAGCGGAGGGCGCCTTCAGCGATGGCAGCAACGCCGTACTTTCGGACGGCGAGGGCTTTATGGCGTCGAAAGACAGCCGAGCGCAAGTCCCCGACCTCGGAAGGTCGACCGGCAGGCCGGCTATGGGGAACACCCCCGGCGACACGAGCGCTTCCCATGACACTTTCACAAAGCACATAAAGTCCAACCGAGACTCGACGCACACGTCGAGTTCTCGGAAAGAGGCACGTCGAGAACGGTTCGAATCGGCGTCCTTTGGCGCTCTCGATCTAGATCGCCGCACGACGCCAGGCAAACATCCACTATTGCCAAGAGTGCCTCGCTCCCTAAGGTCACGGAAGCTCGAGCGTCGGAAGACGAAGCCGACTTCCACCCTCAGGCCGCACTCCAAGAGTCGGCGCCCGCAGACCGAATTACTACAGATCCCGAACCCCTACCTCCACGCTCGAAGGATAGGGTCAAGACCCCCGAACCTCGACGCCAGGCGTCGAAAAACTCAGAGGGCCCTAAAACACACGGGAAACACTCCTCCAGTCACGGGGAGGGAGGGAAACAGCAAAGCAAGCAGTCTCTACCCACTTCCAAGCCCGTAGAACACTCCACTCCTCAAAATCAGAAAGACAAGTCCAGGTCTTCTGATAACACCAAAACCCCTGCACAGGCTACCAAGTCTAGTCAGGATAAATTTGAAAAACTCCCAGAAAGGGTCTTTCCCAGTTCCAGAGAATGGACCAGTGTTGACATAGATAGGGTAATGTCAAGAATGTCATCTTTGGCAGATTTTTATGCAAAAAACCCAGAGCACTTTCTTGGTTATACTCCCGACGGGTCAGCACCCTCTGGCTCTAAGGATCCTATACCTCCAAGTACAAGGTCCCACTTTGAGACACCAACAGGGTCTTCAGACCCCTTCTACGTCCAGCCTTACTCTCATTACCTGGGAGAGATATCCTTTGTTGAGGATCCAGATTTGGGCATGGTGGAGGAACAGACTGGGACAGGCTACTACGGGGATGATGAGGATCAAAATGAGGAGGAGGAAGACCCCTACAGGGTAGACTCCCCAGTAGAAAGAGAGGCCCCGGTTACCGACTCCCCTGTCGACAACCAGCCGCTCCTGAATGAATTGCTGTCTCGGGCAGCCGAACATTTCCACATTGACACCCAGGGTGTCCAGGAGGAAAGAGACTTCGCAGAAGAGTTAGTGGGGGAGAGGAGGCCTGTTGCTCAGGCCATCCCTATCCTAAAATCTATTCAAAGAAGAATAGACCCGTCACTCCTCAATCCTAACCTCACCAGAGCAGTGAACCCTAGGATTGAAAAACTTTTCAAGGCGGCCCAATCAGACCCACTATATATAATGGGGCATCTGAAGCCGGATTCCCTGGTTGTTACTAACACCCGTAAGAGGGCTGGAACACCCTTATCATCGTCCGAGACTCCTCCCGACAAGGAGAGCAAAAGACTGTACGGGTTAGGCAGGAAAGTGGCATCCACTTCTGCCTACCAGGCAAGGATTGCCAACTCCACCACCCTGTTGGCCAGCTACAACTGCCATCAGTGGGAAGAGATCGCGGCACTCATAGACTCCGCACCAGAACCCTTAAAGAGCCAATTGGCACGAGTTTCAGCGGAGGGAAGAGCCGTGTCCGGTTGCATTTTAAAGGCAACCTTTGATGCCGCGGATAACGGTGGAGCGGGATCTGTTGTTTGGTAAGGCGGTCGAGGACGCACTAAAGAATGCTAAGGACGAGTATGAAACACTCAAATCCCTAGGCCAGCTAACCACTAAACCCCTGAATCAGAGAGGGAATGGCAATTTTCGTCGCCCACGCGGCCAAAATTCCCAGAGAGGTTCTAACTATTCCCAGGGGCAGGGTACACTGTGGAACAATAATAACCAGCAGTCTACCCAGGGTTACGGCAGGGGTAATAAGAGATGACGTGGTAGAGGTAGAGGCAGCCCCAATAAAGGAGGCGTCACGCCTCCACCGAAACAGTGACGCTCCGTTCAGGGTCCCTTCTCACGCAACCCCAGTAGGGGGACGCATTTCCAACTTCACCCAAGCTTGGGAAGGGATCACATCAGACAGATGGGTGCTGTCAACAGTATCCGCGGGGTACTGTATAGAACTACTAGAGCGTCCCCGAGACCATCCTCCACGACAAAAAATACATTCTTTGGAACACCAGAAGATCCTCCTAGAAGAGATCGTCAATCTGCTAGCAAAGGACGCGATAGAACTCGTCCCGGGACACCAGGTAAACAAGGGTATTTATTCAACTTACTTCCTTGTGCCAAAATAAGATTTGACAATGCGCCCAGTATTGGACTTATGGCCTGCCAACAAGTATGTCAAGCCCCAAAAGTTTCGCATGACAACTCTCCAAGAGGTAATCCCCCTCCTAAAAAAGGGGGATTACATGGCAACATTGGACATGAAAGATGCCTATTTTCATATTTCCATGTTCCCAGCGCACCGAAAATACTTGCGCTTCAAAGTGGACAGTCGGCACTACCAGTTCAAGGTACTGCCCTTCGGGATAGCTTCGGCCCCAAGGGTATTCACCAAGGTACTGGCGGTGGCGGCAGCACACCTACGCAGGGAGGCAATCCCGGTGTACCCTTACCTGGACGACTGGCTCATCACGGGGGAAACTTGCAGAAGAAACATTCAAAGGACTATCGACCTCCTCTTCGAATTGGGCTTCTCAATAAACGAGAAAAAGTCAAGTCTAGTGCCAAGCACATCCAAACAATTCTTAGGTGCTATCCTAGACACTCAAGAGGGGTTGACCTTTCCTTCAGAGGAAAGAATTAGGAATATACTGCTGCAAATTCCACAATACCAGTCCGGTCGCCAGATAACGGTACGCAAAGCAATGCGTTTGCTGAGCATGATGGCATCATGTATTTACCTGGTCCCCCACGCGCGCCTGCGCATGCGTCCCATGCAGGAATGGTTGGCGAAACAGTGGTCTCAGGCAAGTGGTCAGTGGGACGATCTAGTGGTTGTTTCGCCAACACTGGTACAAAGCCTTCACTGGTGGACAAGAGAGAATCTGTCCAAGGGGAAACCTTTTTACGATCCCGAGATACAGGCGGTAGTCACAACCGATGCATGCCTGACGGGGTGGGGAGCTCACCATCTCCACCACACAGCTCAGGGTCTCTGGTCTTACGCAGTGGCCAAGAATCACATCAACCTGCTAGAGCTTCTGGCAGTATTCAGAGTGCTTCAAGCTTTCGAACCCTACCTTTTAAACCTGTCAGTGCAAATCCGGACGGACAGCACTACAGCCATGTTCTACCTGAACAAACCAGGTGGGACTCGCCTGCCAAATCTGTCCAAGCTTGCCCAGAAAATCTGAATATGGGCACTCAGACGGAACATCTTCCTGTCATCGCAACATGTTCCAGGGGATCTCAATTCCCTAGCGGATGCTCTGAGCAGAGACCCCCTCCCAGAGGAACACGAGTGGTGTCTACACAGAGAAGTCGTAGAAGATATCTTCTCTCAGTGGGGTTTCCCCACTATAGACCTATTCGCCACAAGCGAAAACAGACAATGCCCAGGATTCGCATCCAGGTTCCCCCAACCAGACTCCCATGGGAACGCCCTGTGGATGAACTGGTCAGGGATGTTTGCCTACGCTTTTCCACCAACTCCTCTAATCAGGAAGGTGGTCAACAAGATGAACAGAGAATCAATGACGCTCGTCCTGGTTGCTCCCATGTGGGCGAGACAACCGTGGTTCCCACACTTACGCAGACTGGCGGTGTGCGAACCCATCAGACTTCCGAGCTGGTACAACCTATAGTTCGAGCACCAAGGTCAAACAGTGCACCCTCAACCCAACTCAATGAACCTGGCAGCATGGCTCCTGAGGTCATAGAGTTTGGACATCTCAATTTACCACAGAGGTGTATGGACATCCTAAAAGAGGCTAGGAAGCCCAACACGAGGCACTGCTACTTTAACAAATGGAAGAGATTCGTAATCTGGTGCCAGAGTAAGCAAGTCAACCCAGTTGATTGCACTCCTTCCACTATTGTTACTTACATGCTCCACCTGCTGGATGCGGGACTGGTTTTTAACTCACTGAAGGTACACCTGGCAGCCCTGACGGCATACACCAATTCCCATAACAAGGTGTTGTGGTGGAAAGTACCAGTAGTTAAGGCCTTCATGGAAGGAGTAAAGAGACTTCACCCTCCTATTTCTAACCCACCTCCAGGATGGGACCTTAATGTGGTGCTATCTAAGTTCATGGGCCCCTCATTCGAGCCCATGCATAAGAGCAGTCTCAAACACCTGACTTATAAAACTGCCTTCTTAGTAGCTATTACCTCTATAAGAAGGGTCAGTGAAATTCAGGCTCTGTCAGTGCAAGATCCCTTCTTTACTGTCCATAAAGATAAACTGGTTTTACGTACACACCCTAGGTTCTCACCTAAGTTTATTTCTAAATTCCATGTAAACCAGTCCATCGAGCTTCCGGCTTTCTTCCAAGTCCCCAAAAGCTCGGCTGAGGTGAAACTACACACACTAGATGTGCGTAGGGCGGTCCTCTACTACGTAAACAAGACCAGACCACTAAGGAAAACAGATCAGCTGTTTGTCTCCGTAGCCACAGGCAGAGAGGGGGATCGCGTCTCTAAAGGTGCCATCTCTAAGTGGATTGTTAACTGTATCCAACTGTGTTACTCACTTTCTGAAAAGGCTCTGCCTTTCACGCCTAGGGCCCACTCCACAAGAGGCATTGGGGCCACCCTGGCTTTTATTGAAAATGTACCCCTTGACTCCATTTGCAAAGCAGCTACTTGGAGCTCTATTCACACTTTTTACTCAGCACTACTGCATTGACACTCATTCCAAGACAGATACACAAGTGGGACAAGCGGTTCTAAGACATTTATTTGCTCATGAGCCTTCTCACATCCCACCTCCTTCTTCAGGTACTGCTCGCTAATCTATGCACAGCATGTGATCTAAGCAAGCCTCAGAAGGGATACATTACTCACCGTAATCGTATTTCTGATGCTTGTATCTGCTTAGATTCACATGCGACCCTCCCTTCCTCCCCTCTGAGAGAAGGCGCATGGATGCTTGTAGTCTTACCTTTCTACCTTTCATCTGCTTGGACTATCTGTACTCACGCTACTCCTCATGCTACCTCATGTCAGAAAAAACACAATCTGAGGGTCCTAGACGCGTGAGGGATCATGGGTACAGGGGACGTCACACTAGGGATAGTATTACTGGCAGGCCCTGTGTCGACGCCCATTTTCGATTTTCGAAAAACAAACTGTAATACTCCGCAGCTTCCACTAGATGTCGGCCTATGCACAGCATGTGAATCTAAGCAGATACAAGCATCAGAAATACGATTACGGTGAGTAATGTATCCCATATAAAGATTCCTTTGATCTTGATGGCACCTAGTGGCTAGTAGCAAGACCTTGTTCTTGGACTGACTGAGGCTTTCATCCATTTCATGATTTTGGCAAACAGCTCTTTTATTTTGTCACAGTTCTCCAATGGGGATCTCTTAAGAATGAATGTGACCTGAGTATCATCCACATAGGAGTGTTACAGGGCTTTAACAGATACATTGAAAAAGATGGGGGGTAGACAGGAGCCCCCTGGCACTCCACAATTAACGTTGACAGTGGATGACATAAAGGAATCGATTTTCACTCTGGATTGCTTTTCATGGAGAAACAAATGAATCCAGTCAGGGCCTTCAACAACACCTCCACCGCATTCCAGAAGAATTTAAGCAAGCTGGGATCATTAAGAGTGTTGAACGCGTTAGGTTAGAGAGTTCTAGTGGCATTAGTATTAGTAGTCTGTTTGTATTCTATCTGTTTATTTATTGGGTATCTTAACCGAAGCCTTGTCTGTAGTATTGTTTTCTTTTCTCGTAGTCTGGTCTTGAACATAGTTTCAGTGTCCTGGTCTTCCAGTCCCATCTTGAGTTGTGTCTATCTCTGTAGGTCTCATCATCAACAATGTGTCTCGTTCTGGAAGGTACACCTTTAGAAGACTATCAACAGACTGGAGGTAGCCTAGAAGCAAGCAAACAGACTGGTGCATGTTTACACCACAATTCCTATGTGCAAAGTCTCAAAAATAGATCACCATTCTCATGTTTCCGCAGGACTGATCTTTGAAAACTACATTTTATGAGACATACCCATGGACGTCCTTTGGTGGTCGCCAAGGGTTGCACCTGTGACCCCTGGAAACTCCTGTGCGACCCCTGGCATTGCCTCTGCGACCCTTGGTTACTGGATTGCAGGAATAGAGTTAAACAAAAGCAAAGACGGCTCAGATGAGAGCCCTCTTTACTTTCAGCAGCACACTCTGCCCTGCTGGCACATGTCCTGCGGGCGGGGAGGCTCAGACTTTTAAAAGAAATAATTTCTTTTTGAAGTCATTCTGACTTCAGAAAGAAATTATTTCCGTTACAGTTTTTGTAATGGAAATAATTTATTTTTGAAGTAAATCAGTCAGAGTGACTTCAGAAAAAAACGATTATTTATTTTTAATATCTGCCTTCCCCTCGCAATCCCCCCCCCTGGACATGGAGGCCTCTGGCTTCTCTGCTCTGCGTATGACAGAAACCAGAGCTGGTTTCTTGCATGCATGGAGCATGGGAGCCAGAGACCTGCCTGCTAGAAAAAGATAAGGAAATGCATGTTGTGTGTGTGTGTCTGTGTGCATATGTATATAATGTAATGAGTATGAATGAGTGAGTGCATGATGGTGGCTAGGTGTGCGTGTGTGAGTGAATGTGAATGCTGTAAGAGGATTCAATTCAACACTGCAGCTAAGTCAATGCCTAGTCTGGGATACTGAATGGAAACCCTTATTGATATATCTTTATGTCCAGTTCATGAGTTCTGGATGACTACCCCTATATAACACCACTCTCTTAGAATCCCCCTGACCCCACTGAGCCAAGAAGTAGTTCTGTTTTGCAAGTTTAAAAGGTTTATTTGAGAAATTAAACAAAATATAGATACCACGCTTTTATAATAAATTAATAATCGATATCGCCCTTATAAATATAATGTTAATCAACAATGGGTGATCTAACACTAGCACACTTCTTTATAATCAATGAGGAGTTAGTATAGGATGGATCAAGTAGCAAAAATACTTTTATGATTTCAAGGGAAAAGCAATGAGGAATAAAATGCAGTACAGAAATACTTGAGATGATTTTAGTAAAAGATAAGATAATCACTTTTTCTCTGGCAATTCACCCCCCTCCCCTATGCAATGTAAGAAATGGAAGTAGATGGAAAGAGGAGCACACAGTTCTCAGGAATGCAATCAAATACAATACGAAATTCCATTTCCCTCCCAGCAAGCTTAAAGGAAACAAGTAGGAGTTTGAAACACAGGCCCAAAATGCTTTTTAAATGTGGTGGCAATGAAGTGAGAAATATGCTGAAAATGCTTTTAATTCCCTTTAGGAGGTTCAGGGTGAGTGAGAGATGCTTGGGATGAGTTCAGGCTCACTTTAGCAATGATTCAGAGATGGTGATTAAGAGGCAAACAAATTTTTAGCAAGGAAAGAAATGACTGCTGATGGTTACACGTGGCTGGATTTTTAACCAAATCGCAAATCGCGGTAAAATTCGTGAGTGCGTGAATCGTGATTACGGCAAAAGTATAAGGAGTCGGTTCTAGGTTCGTTGGAAAGCTGAGATTCTAAGCTTTCAGAGGAAAGACATTTCGTTCCTATCCCAAACGGTTCCAGAGATACGGACGATTAAATAAAGGTAGTTTTTCGGATTTAAAGTAAACTCAAAATGACAGGTGACAGCTTGCAGCTTCAGAATTGACAGGTGACAGTTGTGCAGCTTTACAAATGACAGATGACACGATTTCTAGGAGGCTGTTCTACTTAGGTTAAAATAGTTTGGATTAGATTATTTTAACTAAGAGATTGGTTCTGCACAGTTCTGCTAGGTACTCACAATATAAATTTGAAATAGGCCTCGCCACGGATCTGGTCAGGTTTTGGACTGGACTCCGGTTCTGGTCTCGGCACTTCACAGTGATCTGGGTCAGCTCTCTGGTTCTGCTCACAGCGGTCTGGGTCACTCTGGATCTCTGGTCTGGTCTGTCCGGATACAGCGGTCTCTGCACGGCTCCTGGATCTCTGCACTGGTCCTGGCAAAAGTTCTTGGCAAGGGATTCAAGCAGCTCGCCCGGCTGTGAGTAGCTTGCAATGATTTGAGGCCTGCTGCAGAGAACTCAGCTTGTGGTTTTAGGCCTCTGATTTAGGTTCTAAAGTATAAGTTCTAGGTTCTGGAGTATGTAGCTGGAGTCAGTCTGGAACTGGTATCTTCTGGATGTTGTGTGGTCCGGCAAAACGCTCCGCAGCAACTGGATTTGAATCTTTCTACCTGTCCCAGCAGTCTCTTTTTATGTGTTTTGAAAATGGGTGAGTGCCTGGGCCTAGCTAAGCCTGCCCCTCTCTACTTGTCATTGGCCCTATTCTCCCCTCTCCCATGATTGGGGGAAGGAAATGTGAGTCAGAGTGATGCTGTAGGTTTTATGGTCAGAGGATCCTCTCCTGGTCAGTTTGCCCACAAATCTATATTTGATTCAAATACATCCTTCCCAGATATACAATTTGTTGAAATTACATGTGCACATTATATATTCCTTATGGTCCACGCTTGTCCGCCTCTGATCTTCCTGGGGGCTTGCATTCAAAAATGACAACATTTTGCGCTTTTTAACAGGTTTTGCAATATCGGGCATTTACCCAAATTTACACACATGTGCGCAAGGAGTATGGACATTAATTGATGAAGTGTCAGATTTTTAACATGCAGACATTTGGAGTGAGACCCTATTTTCCGCTAGCAACCCCCCAGAATACACCACAGGGTCCTAACGCATCTCAAAATGTTCACAGAAAAATCACAAAAATAATGATATTACTTATATAATTCTGACAAGTCCGCACTTTGAGTTAT
The DNA here is from genome assembly GCF_040938575.1 of Ambystoma mexicanum. Taxonomy (NCBI): domain Eukaryota; kingdom Metazoa; phylum Chordata; class Amphibia; order Caudata; family Ambystomatidae; genus Ambystoma; species Ambystoma mexicanum. The sequence goes on from NC_090932.1 coordinate 1,269,489,913, forward strand.
CTATCTTTTTAAAATTATGCCCTGGTCAAAAAGGGGTGTGGCTTCCCACATCACAGGGTGAAATAACTGGTTTATCCACTTCCCCCAAGCTCAGCTGCTAGCAGAGGCACTGCCCCTCCCAGTTTCCCCTAAGAGGAAGCCACTTTTACGACGCCCCCAATATAACATTTGCCTGAGTCCAGGACAGGCCTTTGTTCAACTCCCTGTAGTCCCCAGCTGCTCCACCCCTAATCTAATCAACAGGGCCATGTGACCTCAGGATGCAGCCAGGCCTGGCAGCCAGGCCTGGGAACACAGCTGTTGATCCAGTATCAACTCCTGTCGGGGGTAGTTGTCAGGCAGAATTCAGTTTCATTAAGCCAGGTTTCAGCTAAATGTCACTTTTTGTTCCCAGTTTTCTACATTCAAATCAAACTGACAATTTTTACCTATACATTAAATAATTACTCCCTTCAAGTCATTTCAGAATATAGTTTTACATTGTATCCACCTCTTAGCAAGTCTTTCCTTGGTCTGGTTTTGTTTCATTTGTTCAGTTTTACACAAAGGTCTGGTGGTTTTAAAACGACGGATTTCTGATAGTGGTGAGTGCTGGTAATGCAACCATTTTTGGGATTAAGAAAATGAATTCCCCACAAGAAGGTTGTATCTTTGGAGTGGTCTCGTGCCAACTGCGCAGTTCTCCTATTCTGGCGTGAATGTGGGCGGCGATAGCTCATCCCCACATCCACCCAGTCTATTGATTTAGTTTGTTCTGGGATAGAATAATGGGCGGCGACAGCTCATCCCCACATCTACCCAGTCTATTGATTCAACATGGGTCAAAACCCATGACAATGCGTGCATGTGTAAATGAGCAAGTGAATGGTGTGTAAATGTGTGTGCTTGTGTTCAATGCCTAGATTACTTAGTGGTATTCTTCATTAATCCTAGTCCCACTCTTCCCCATTACAGTACTTGACTATGAAGCACCTTGCCTCATACCTAAATACTGGGATGAGCAAGAGGGACATGGAGGTAATGCTGTGCTGAGAAGCTGATTTTGGGGGTTGGCGGAGAGTGGGAGGGAGAGGGGATGTGTGGAGGAGCAGGAAGGGTATGTGCTGAAATGTAATGGGCATCCATGATAAAGCAGGCATTATATGTGTTATTTGTGGCTAGACTGGCATTTTGGTACAGCCAGTATAGTCATTTCTTACTGTGGTTTGACATTTTGTACTGGGCATCTCTGATAAAGCAACCATGATATGTGTAAAATACCTGTCTAGACTGGCATATGGATGCAGCCCGTCCAGCCTTTCCTTACTGTGGCATTGTAACAGATTTACGCTATTCTTTAACCATGTTTCCTCTTTTTCTTTGGAGAAACACCAAAACAACCTTGCAGGCCACAATAAGAAACTTCCTACCTTGTCTTCGGTTTGTAGGAGTGCATGTAAGCTTACCGGAAACTCCCTTGCCACACCTTCCAACACAGGTGCCGAAAGGAGGCCTCCGGGAAACCCTCTTGCGGGAAGAAAACCCTGTGTCAAGAGTTGAAGGGGTGACTGGCCTTGTTGATCCTAAGCGATGGAGTACAAAAGTCTTGCAGGGGAGCGTCAGGATAAGTCTTCTTGAATGGTTAATCGAACAGCCCTTTCTGGAGGGATGGAAAGAATAGTGTTACCCCAATAGTCTTTAGAAATAACCACTCTAGGGTAAATAGTGAGACTGCAGGGAAGGTACCTGAGAGGAATTCTCGAGGGCTATTGTGAAGAGACTCCGGTCGCTAAGAACAGGATCCACTCTGTGCAGGTTTAAAGAAAAGAAAAGGAAGGGTTTCTGTAGAATGTATTAAAGTGGAGATGTCAGGAAAGGAGATAAAACTGCCAGAGGGTCCTACCTGAGAGAATGTTGGTGGAGGTACTTTGAGGATGGAACCTTGGGGGAGTTGTGATTGCACCGGAACGTGACTTGTATGTGCTGGATACTGACAGGGGAGACAGCAAATATTAATAGAAGGAAAGTACAGACTGTTGGTGTATGCTAAGTCAGAGAAAGGGATTGCTTACAATGGCCTGACGCGGGTTTAGTCCACGTATTCGAGCCGGTAGTGTGTGCGAGGCTGGGACAAGCGAAATGAAAGGCGGAGTGTCCCTGAAGAGAAATGTAAGCAGAGGTGAGTACGAAATCACAAGTAGAAGCAAAAAGCAACGTAGTGTGAGACGCGTATAGCAGAGACGATAACACACGGAGTGTAGCTGTTGTAAACAGTAGCAACGCGCTGTACTCCTGCCACTTCAGATCCATATAGTGTTTCCGGAGAGGGGGGAGGAGCCAGAGCGAGGTCTTCCGAAGACCCACCGTAACAGTATGCCCCCTCCCAAGAGAGGCAAAACCCGGCTTGCCCGGATGGAAATGATGAAAAGAACGAATCAGACGGGAGGCATGTATGGCACAGGCAGGCTCCCACGATCGTTCAGAAGGGGAATACCCTTTCCAGTCCACCAAATACTGAAGGACTCCAAGATGATACCGTGAGTCACATATTCCTGAGATTTCATATTCAGGGCCAGCGTCTGTCATCACCGGAGGGGGGGGAGCTACTGCGGTTCTATGGAATTGGTTCCAAACATCGGGCTTCAATTGTGAAACATGAAATGTTGGGTGAATACGACTCCATGACCTGGGGAGCCGCATGGTATAGGCCACTGGTCCCCGTCTGGCTGTAATAGGAAATGGGCCAAAATATTTGGGGGAGAGTTTAGATGGGACGAGCCTTCTAGGAAGGAACCTGCTAGCCAACCAGACTTGCTCACCAATCTGAAACTGAGGGGCTGGAGTGCGATGTCTATCTGCCTGGGTCTTACTCCGAGTCTGGGCATCCTGGAGAGCCGAGCTAGCTGTGCAATGGCCTTGTTGAATGATGTCTACCATCCTCTCCAATTCTGGAAATTTAGTGTTAGGAGAAGTAACAACAGGGAACACAATTGGGTGAAACCCATAGGTACAAAAAAAAGGACTCGCTTTAATTGCGGAGTGTGCAGCATTATTGTAGGCGAATTCTGCCAATGGTAACTGACTCTTCCAATTATCCTGAGCTGAGGAAACATAACAACGGAGGTATCCCTCCAGGGTGTGATTCAGTCGCTCCGTCTGTCCGTTGGTCTGCGGGTGGAAGCCGGAACTCAAAGCCCTGGATATCCCCAGAATGGTGCAAAGCTGTTTCCAATACTTTGAGGTATATTGCGGCCCTCTGTCAGATATAATGGTCTCAGTAAAACCATGCAGAGAAAAGATGCGCTCCAAAACTATTCAAGCCATCAGGGTGGCTGTAGGAACAGCAGGTAGTGGTATAAAAGGAGCCATTTGTGTCAATATATCGATCGTGACCATGATGGTAGTACAGCCTTCTGATTTAGGTAAGTCTACAATGAAGTCTGTAGAGATTATTTGCCATGGCCTGGTGGGAATCTGAGTCGTGATCAGTTCACCCAATGGTGGTATCCTAGGGGATTTGGTCTGAAGACAAACTGTACATGATGTGATATATTCGCATATGTTCGTTCGGACTGATGGCCACCAAAAGTGTCTTTGAATCAGTTCGAGGGTGTTCGTAACTCCCCGATGCCCGGCTGCTTGTGACACAGCCTCAACACTTCCTTCTGAAGATCCACGTCTGGTACGTATACCTGCTCGCCCTTGAACAGGAGACCCCGACTGCTTGTTAATCCCTGTGTGAGACACAGTTCCGGTTCTAGGGTTAACAGGCCTTGGGTTTTCTCTTCCAGAGTTTGTAAGAAGTGATGTACCACTGGAATGAAGACTGCCTTTGGGAACATAGGCTCGGCGCGGAAAGGGACTTTCTCTTGAGGTTCTTTTCGAGATAAGGCGTCAGCCCTCAGGTTAGTGCTCCCAGGAATGAAGGTAAACTTTATTCGATATGGGGGAAAAAATGTGCCCATCTTTCTTGCCTGCTGTTGCATGTTTGTGCATATTGTAGAGAGCGGAGGTTGTGATGATCCGTTCTGACTTCAATAGGATAACGCGCACCCAGGAGGAGATGACGCCACTCTTCAAACGCCCGTTTGATGGCGAGTAATTCCTTCTCGAGTACCGTATATTGATCTCGGCTGGCGAAAGAGTCTTTGACAGAAAGGCCACTGGTATTTCAATATTATGGATATCCGGCTGGAGCAAAACAGCTCCCAATGCATACTTCGAGGCATCCGATTCCACAATGAATGGACGTTGTTGATCCGGTACTTTCAGGATCGGAGCCTGAATGAACAGGGCTTTCAAATGGTCAAATGCTTTCTGTGAATCAATAGTCCATAGGAATGGGGTACCTTTCTTCAAGAGTAGAGTTAAAGGTTTGGTAAGTAAGGAGAAATTTGGAATAAAATGCCTATAAAAGTTGGCGAACCCCCAAAAACCTTTGGATGTCTTTAACGGATCGTGGAGAAGGCCATTCTGTAATAGCCGAGACATTTGTGGACTTGAAGCAAGATATATGGGCAGACTGCTCCACTCTGGTGGTCTCCACGATCCCAAGGAGAAAGGGTAAGAGGGGCCACGGATGTCCAGAATATGGCCAAATAAAAGCAAACAAAACAGTTATTTGCTACATTGGCATCAGAGGTCGAAGTAGGCGGGAACTAAAGGGTAAGCCGTTCCTCTACATTTTGGCAAATGGCACATTCACTTACTTTTTGCCACCCAGAGCACCGTTCCTGGATAGCAGGGGATGGTACTTTTGTTGTTTTTTGGCTAACCCCTCCTCCCCCCCCCCCATTGGGGATTCAAACCTGGGCCCTGGAGTTAACGCTCTAGTGTGACATCTTATTCAGCTATCTTGCACATGTCGGTTTGCTTTTATTTATTTAAACAGCCTGCTTGGGACATAATACCCTTTCCCAAACAGCCACATGGCCCTGCACCACATCAATCAGTGCTTGTCTTCTGCATTTAAGCACGGCTAGATGACAGTGAAATTGTTGCAGGCACAGCTGTGTGTGCAAGTAATGGGTGAGAAGTGACTATAGTCCTTGGCATGTCCCTGAAGAAGTGCGAATGGAGGGTGATTAGAAAAGGGGGATTGAATAAAGCTGCCTGCTATGGGGGTTAATGGCTGAGCGTAAGGGCAGTGGTTTAAGATGCATTTTCTGTCGCTGTGTTTTTTTCCGTCTTGCATGTACATTTGTAAACACAATGTTGGGGGTGGAGTGGAAGAAATGCAGGACCCAGGTATGGGGTTTAAATTGGGGAAGGAGGAGAGATGAGGGTGGGTATGGAGTCAGTGCAGAGTACAGATTGGGGAAGTTTAGTACCAATACTTTTTGGTGCAGTTTGATCCCAGATTGCCTTTGACCTACAGACTCACAATGAGGGTAAACACTGGGCCTGGCACGGGGCATGGGGAACAACTTAAGACCATGACCTGTGAAAAGGGACTACAGGGCATTCCGTCAGGGTATGGCCAGTGGCCCACAGACCAGCAATGGGGTAAAGTGGTCAAGGAGCCTGGCTGCAGGCCCAGTGCCAATCTTGTGGCTTGGCAGGGCCTCTGGCATGGCTTAAGACTAAGGCCCATGCAAAGTGGACACTGGCTATAGCCACAGGCCACGGGCTATGGTCTACTGACCTGCAATGGGGACAGAGGGCCTAGGGTGGTTAGGCGAAGGCAGGGCCCTGTGACTACTTCAGATGGCATGACTAGGCCTGGGCATGGCTGAAATCCATGCCACAGGCCAGTAGCTATTTACCCAAAATTGGGAAAAGTGGAAACTGGGCCTTGATGCAAACAATCGAAACACAGAGTTGTAGACACTGCAGCATAGCCGTGTGGCCCATTAAAAGGTCTGTCAAGACACCAAACATCTCCCTCAAAAGTGTACCTGAGTCGTCCTCAACTTCCCCATATGGACAATGTGCCCTCAGTGTGATGGCGGAATTCCTGCAGGACAGACACAATAACAATGCATGTCTCCAGTTACCATGCTGGTTCCCCCTCTCTTGCTTTTAACCATTAAAAAACACAGAATACTTTCACCCCACCCCTTCAAGAGTTATGTGTTTTTTCTCTGGTTGCACTGCTGTCAGCAACAGCTTTTGTGGCTCTAGAAAGTTGCCAACTGAAAAAGCAAATGTCCCCCACAGTCAGGGAGACAGAATGAAAATAGGGTGAGCGATAAGCAGATAGGGAAAGAGAGAAAGATAGCGAGAGAGAAAAAGAAAGAGAGAACTAGATTAGTGTATGATATGCATTGTACAGCCTAGTATATATTGTGTACTGTTCCACCAATATACATAATGTTAAAAGGAAAATGCAAAAATGCTTTTCACAGTAGCGTTTGTTGTCGTCCATGACAGTTTACCAAATTTGGGATGGATGACTAAACGACTACTGTCCCACAGGAATACAGCGAGGAGTAAGGCTTTTAAGCTCCTACTGAGACCCACAATGCTACTAGAAGAGCAGTGCTCTCAAGAATGAAGGTGAAACAGGCACAGCATGGATGGCATATCTCTTTTCGCTCTTAAAGTAGCATGGGCCAAGGGCAGGCTGTACTCTTCAGGAGGGTGGTCTGAGCCAGCATGGAAGCATCTACAACAACATTAGTATGGTAAGTGCCAAATTAAAAGAAATAGTCAATCAAAATACGATAACAATGAGACTTTAAACTAAAAGGCAGACAACTATTGAAAACACTAACAACCCACCACTATAGTAAGATATATGAGAATGCAGACTTTGGGAGTCACAAATATGTCTTTGAGGCAATACGAGGGATCGTAAATGTCACTAGGGCCCAGAGAGCAGAGCCTAAGACACAGAACCACAGATGCATGCCTTTTTTATCACCTTTCAGGTTCTCCACAGCATCAAGCTGGGCTTCTGGGCACTTTCCGATGCTTGTGTTAGGTTCAAGGTGGCGAGCTGACTCAATGAGATTCAAAAACATGTTGCAGTTCAACAAGTGGCAATGGCTTCAAACGCAAAGAAGCCTGGGCAAGCAGGCAATGTCCGAGCCAATGTAGCTAGAAACCTAGATGAGGTTGTGATGTGAGGAAAACAGTGATTTAGCTTGAGCCTTTCATGACATCGACACAGCGCAGAGCATTGACCGGTCAGTGTCCTCAACTTGATATCTGTACGGCAGTCTTGGTGGTGGCTCAAAGGAGCTTGAAGCGCTCTATGAATTAAAATATCAGACAAAAGTACTCATGAGTCGTATCGGAAATGGTCAAAGCAAGACTTTACTTATTGGGTGGTTCCAACCATCATAAACAGATAGCATCCAATCCCCCGAGTCCGCAAACCAATAACCCAACCCACCTCCAGGTTGCCTTTCCTTTGATTCCCTCATGCTATTGTCCCCTTACATTTATCGTACATCCATTTAGGCCCACCCCCTCTTACAGCACAGTGGACCACTTTGTGAATAGTCGGAGTCCGTCTTTGGTTTCTGTCTATGCTCCTGGGACTGCATGATTCTTTACTTCCGGGTTAGTCGCTCTAGTTTGACCATATCCAGTGTCGTCCTCAGGTGAAAGTTGTGCGGCCGACGCCCCCTTACGCATATCCGGTCGAGAATAATATCCTATTGTCCAACAGGTTTAGGCCAGGCCAGTACGATCTAAATTGGAGGTACAGGTGGCCTTCACCCAGTGCCCCCGAGAGCTTCCAAAAGTGCTGCCTCGGTAGTCCTCTAGTGCATGTCCGTTTAGAAGAAGCTCTCAGGGCAAGTGTTACCAACAGCCAATAGGTGGGGATATCTCTATTCACTGTGTTAATGAAAGAGAAAAATAACAAACGTCTCAGGCATACATAGTTCATAATACTGTAGGTAGAGAATATTGTTCCCGGACTCCTCCCACAGCATGGTTTATACACCAGTCCTGATCATAGTCAGCCAAGAGCCTTTATGGAAAAATGTTACCGTACAAATCGGATCCTCCCTCGGCAGTCATCATCAGAAACAATTTGAAGCCGGTTGAAGTTGAAGAGTGCCAAAAGGTAACTTCTTTTGGTTGTGCATTGCTGGGGGACTTCCCACTGGGTCACTGAGGAAAGATGAGTCCTTCTTCTGCCCTTTTCAGCAAGATACTACAGCATGTCGGTTCAGACGTTTACAGAAGCGATTAGGAAGAGGGTCTGCACCCAACTTGCAGGTTTTAGTCTTCACCCAATGTTTGGATCGTTGGGCAGCCTTTACGCCAACAAGATTCCAGTGTTTTCCCCAAATTATTCCAAGATAGTTCCAAGATGATTTGTCAAGATGGTCCTTAAAGATGATCCTTCAAAGTGGTCTCAAAGATGATTTCCAAAGGTGATTTAATGAAGGGTGGTGCTCACACCCTCATTTAGCCACTTTGACACAGCGCATTGATCAACTGAAAATCTTCCTCAAGGCGGCCAATCCTGGCTGCTGTATTGAGGGTTATTCCTTGTGAAGTCAACCCCCAGAGTGCCTTGAATGAAGGACGTTAGAGGGTCACGGGACAGAAGTGGTGCCTGGGCATAATCAAGATGGTGGGCCATTTCTCCTACGTGTAGGTCCTCCGCCAGCTACCCTGTACTTACCCCTCTGCACAGTTTACTACATATCAAAAGGACTTCAATAACTATCTCTCTGGTGTGACTTCCCCATTATGTTGTCAAGGCCCCTCAAGAAGCTCCCACCTCCTACACTACCCCCAGAAGAGGTATGCCCTGTTATCCTGGGAACTGTCTCATGGCTCCCCAGCAGAAGACAAAGCACATCCTGAACAGACCCACTATCCTTTGGGTGTGAAACTCCCAGGGCCAGACACAAATGCACAAATGGTGCTGTAACCGCAGGTCATAGTGGAAACCAAGTGGATAAAATGATGACATTAGATTGGGTTTTGGCAATTTCTAACTAGATGTAGCTATCTATTTACATTTAATCAAAGTACTGCCATCAGACAAAGGAGAATATGCATACGCTGCAACTCCTCCTCTTCTGCACAATGCCTTTGACAGCTCCTTTTCCATCTAACCAGAGGCTTTCTGCTTTCTTGCTTTGGATAACAATGGGTCATGGGAAACCGTTGGATGCACAAGGTGTACTACTGTGACTTGTGTTGGCTCTGATTAAATGTTGACACCCAAATTCACCCACAGAGACTTTCGCTTACCTCTAAAGAAATGAAGCATACCCCCCAACCTATTGGGACTGCAAGGCAGATGAAACTGAATGTTTTTGCTTTTGGCAGGTGGAGCCCGTTAAACTCTACGCATGTAATATGTAGCTTGGTGTGTGTGTGAACTGTGTCCAGAAGTTGTGGCATCTGCCAAATGCGGGTGAGATGAGTGGTAAAGCAGCAGTATCTTTCCCCTTCACTGTCAACGCCAATAAACAGATATTAGCTGGTGAGAAGACCCCATGACATCGGGCGTGGCCCTAGGCTTTACTTCCCTCAGCAGCAGTGCAGACTTGGCTTCTTGGTCTGCGCTCTGTCTTTTCTCTCAAAGTTGGTTTTTATTGTTCGGCTTCCACCCCCTTTACACAGCACCCACTATGACATACCATTAGCATAATTGCCCCGCTATTATCATTTCACGCTGACAAAACATCTGAATCCTGTTTGACAGTTCCTGCAATGAGCCCCCCTCCCCCAACTGTTTAACACAAATATTACATTGTACGAGCATTGCAGTCACAGGTGGCACCTCAGTGAGTTCATAAAGCATAGCTCTGTTTACACAGGGACAGAAAGAACACCTTCTATGTCACAAAGTCCCTCCCAACCTAGAACAGCAAGCCAGCACCTGCAGGTTTTCTATGCCAACCTATGCCAACCATAGAGTCTCCCTTCCCCATATTGGAAGGCGATATTAAGTGGGGACGAGAAGTAATTCACCCAGGCAAGGCATAAAGTTGTCTGACTAGCTAGGGCGGAGTTCTCCAAAAATTGACCCGAGCTAGCGCTCCCTCAATACCCCTCAAATAGGCACCATACACTATTTTTTCCTCTGCGCAAGTCAGGGGGCTGAAAGCGTCCACAGGAGGCTCACGCTAGTTTATAATAGTACAAACTGTGAAAGAAATACATATAGGAAACATCTCACTCTCAAAGGCTGAGGCTTTCCAAATGAGTATGTGACTCGTAGTCTGTAAGTATTTTATTTTTAGGGTGTTATTAGAAATTAAATGAGCAGCACGGCCAGGGCGCAATATGTGCTGAGAAGGGTTTCAGGCTTGGATCACTGTCACAAACATTTTTGCCAAATATACAAAATTATGGTCATGTTTATGTTCTCAAAATGCTCTTTTATTTTTTATAAAGCAGACAGCAGCTTGCATTGGCGGTATTTGTCACCCTCCCCTTTCTCACAGATGATTTTAGTGCCTGCCGAAGATACGTGGAGGCCCATTTCAAAATTATGTTTGCTGCACCCCCTTTATTTCCTCGGAGATAGCTGTGTAGTGCATAGATTCTCATGGTTTATCATTGAGGGTACAAAAAATGAGACCCACTTTGAACTTCATTTTTTCTCCAAGCATATTCCCTGCCCCACTCAAAAGGGCTGACCGCAGGAAAAAACATATCAATGATAAGTAAACACATATTAAAGTGGTCTTGTGAGGAATTTGACCATCTGCACGGTGGGTGTGCACTCGCCTTGGCTTTTAAAAAAATGTGTAATGAAATGGAATGATGGTAGACCAACGTCAGGAAAATGTGTGGGGCTAGTCCTCACACATTTTCGTATGCGCACACCATGGCAAACGCATAGACCTGTGTACTCTGGTAGACACAGCCTACAGGCACAGTCTGCCCTGTCATATTTAGTTGGGATATGACAGCCAGGAGTACACTATGTCATGTCCAGAAAGGGGGAGGTCCAACCTTCCCCCTGCCATTTCCAACAAAGGCTCTATGCATCCACCTTGCTCTTTTGTTGGGCCCTGCAGCTGGTGGCAGCAATTCGCATACATATTAGAGGGTGATTCAACAGGCCAACATGCGGCCTGACTGCAGAGGCTAACAAAGGAGACCGGAAACCCAAACAACCTTTCATATGCAACAGTGTCAACCTGAAGCCAGCTCCCGTCCTCAGTATCGATGGCAGTGAACAGTCATGTCTGGGACTGCGTGTTTTCAATAGTCCACCCCGCAGAGGGACCCCATTTATAAGGTGCGAAAATGCGGTTTGCAGTAGCCATAGAGCTTGGTCTAGCCACAGCTTCATGGGAGACCTGCCATTTTAATCAGGAACCACAGAGAGATCCATTAACCAGATAGGCACTTTGGTCCACAACAGACAGAAAGATGGGTGGGACTTAGTATCACATGTTTTCACCCCTTTACCTTTTCTGTTGCAAAGCACTCTGGTTATGACCTGGTTATGACCTCATGCATGCATGAGATTGTTGGTAGGGTCCCCAGGATTGGTTCGTTAAGGTAGGCTTAGCCTACACCAATCACTTTTTAAGAACAATCGATGTATGCTCTAAAAAACATGCCCAATCGATTGGGACAATAACATTTCTGACAAACTACCCCTTTACTGTTAGTACTAATGACCTACCTATCCCACTCCCTTTGCCAGCACAAGCTTTGAACTCTATGCTTTTTGTGCCAAGTAATAAAATGTCTGCAACCTCCTTTGGTGGGCAACAGGTGTTATGTATAAATGAGACCTAAATGTAGAACTTCTGTCTCTCTGATACCTCCCAAACATACTAGCCTACAAATATTGGAGCCTTATCATAGTAGCACAGACTGGTTCATCAAGTATCAGTACAGTGTTTTGTAAACCAGTGAAACCAGTGAAATGATAACTATCGAATGACTAATTTATATATATATATATATATATATATATTGAGAAACCAATTTGGCTAAAAGATGGCGCTCTCCCTCATTCGGTGGCTGGTGCTAGAAAAACGAATTTAGCCAAATCCGTATATGTAAGGAAAACACACAGGCCCCTGAACGGTTGTAGCACTTCAAAAAACCGCTCTGGTAGGCATATGTAAAAAATAATATTCCAGCACACAAGACTTTAGCTATTCTAAAATGACAATTTATTTAGGCATAAAACAGCACAAATACAAAAACAGGGAGTAAGTAGTACATCCCTGTGACAGACACAAGGTGCTGCAAAGCACTCACCCCATGGGTGGATGTAAAGTCACGCGTTCCGCCTGAATGCTCAGGCTTCCTCAGACCTTCTAAAATCCAAATTCGGCTAACACATCTTAAAATAAAAAACCACCAGGCCATTCCAGAGCAACTCCGTGCGTCAAGCATCACGTGCCATTTGAGTCATATGACTACTAATCGAATAGAAGGGGTAGTCTCTTTGACACAATGACCTCCATGTTGGAATGGTCAAGCGTCTATACGGTCAATGTATAAAGGCATAATTACCATAGCATATCTAAATAGACATACTAGGACCAATGATAGGCTACTGCAGTGCAAGTCGCATAGAGGAGGTGCCCGGAACCGCTACTGGTCAAAACATTGTCAATGTAATCAGATGTGTAAAATCTACGCACAAGTGTGCTATGTATCATTCAGATGACTAACAGTGGCTCAAAAATGGCCACTCCCAGACATCCGCCCCCCCAATGGGGTGAGTGTTCCTCAGCCTAGAGACTGCGAACCAAACATCAAAAATATCCTAAATATTAGAGTAAATACCCTATTGCGTTATGTATATACATCAAATTGTAGTTATCATCGTGTATCAGGCAAGTGCCTGTAGTCTAAATAAAGACCAGCTACAACTGAATAAGACATATATTCATATCTAACAAAGTGCAAGTGAACAATCAACCTTTCCTATGTCAGTGCCTCAATATAAACAGCAACAATTCTATTTAGACTGCTATGAAGCCGATATTTTGGATGTTCCTGTTTCGAAAAAACTTCTAGCAAAGAATAAAGCATGTAAACATTTGTTATAAAGCGCAAATTAGCAAACAACATTAATTGTTTCGGAACCCCTATATAAAACTCTAACTGCGCAATTTCGACACTTCTTACATAGTGCAAAAAAGCCAACAGTATTTCCTATATCAGTATCTCAGTGCAAATCGATAGCAGCTCAAAATAGATGAGAAACTATAAAGTGGCGAATATAAATGTACCCATTCATATCCCTATCAACAAGTGAATAACAATTATTCCATATAATCACAGTAGAATAAAGTGCAGTGCAATGAGTGAAACCACTACTGTTCCTGATATAGACACAAAAAGTCTTCTGTAGAAATTTCATAACTCATACAAGGAGTATAATGATGTTGTAAAACAGATGAGAGTATGAGACAATATAAAGTATCTACTTCTTGTTGACCCATTCAAGATTGCAAAAACACATAAAGTTCAGCATCCACATTCAATCCTTTAGGTTTCAAGGTGTCAAATTTGCATATGAGTGTGGCTTCCAACCGTCTCAATTTCAATTCACGGTTACCAAATCTTTTATTTGGAGGTACATGTGCCAACCCCGTGAAAGATAAAAATTGAACATCTCCATTGTGCTTTTCTTGAAAATGGCTTGTCAAGGGGTATGTTAGATCACCATTTTTTATGGCTCTGTAATGTTGTAAGATCCTCATCTTCAGGGGACCAATTGTAGAGCCTATATAGTGAAGACCACAGGCACAAGTGATGGCATATACAACATATTTGGTGATACAGGAAATTCTATGTTTGTATTTCCAACATTCACCGTTGGCACTCCTAAAAGGGACCATCGATACATGTTTACACAATTTACAATGGGCACATTTGAAAAAGCCAAAACTATTTCCATGACTTGTATGTATGATAGGTGCTGGCTTGGTTTTAACCATACTAGGAGATAACATAGTTTTGAGAGTAGGAGCCTTTCGATAAGTAACCTGCGGGAAATCGTCCAACACCAACCTAAGGTGAGGATCCATGAGCAGCACCTTCCAGTGTTTCTTCATAATCATTTTTATTTCTTTAGCATGATTATTAAACCCTGTAATAAGTCTAATCTTACTATCTTTAGCTTTGATTTTTCTATTTAACAGGGATTCTCTCGTAACTGAGGCTGCTTGAGTAAAACTTCTAGAGACGGCATTCTTGTCATAGCCTCGTTTAACAAATCTGTGACCAATATTTCTAGCCTCACTCATATAATCATGGTGATTACTACAGGCTCTTTTAGCTCGCAAAAATTCTCCATAAGGGATGGAGTCAATTAGAGCTTTCGGGTGATGACTCTTGGCGTGGAGAGTGGAATTAGAACTAGTGGGTTTTCTGTATAATTTAGATGTCAACTTGTCGTTAACTACCTGGAATTCTACGTCCAGAAATACCAATTTCTGTTGGCTGCTAACTACCGTTAATTCTAAGTTTAACATATTAGTATTGAGTATCTCGACATATTCAGAAAGTTCCGATTCTGTCCCATCCCATATGATAAACAAATCATCTATAAAACGGTACCAGACAATGACATGTTTAGTCCAATGTTCCAATTCCTCTGCCCACGCCTTGCGCATCTCCCACCAACCCATATAAAGGTTGGCGTACGTTGGAGCCATACAAGACCCCATTGCCGTTCCCCTTATTTGTTGATACAACTGGTCTTCATAGAGGAAATAGTTATGTTCCAGACAAAAAAGTAGCATATCTAATAACATCTGATTATGTTGTCGATAGCTGATAGATCTCCTTTCCAAAAATGATTGGCAAGCCTTCATGCCTGCTGCATGTTGAATCGATGTATATAAAGAAACTACATCAATGGATACTAAAAAATAGTTGGGCTCCCAATAGATATTTTCTACCTTGCCAAGCAGATCTGCTGTATCTCGTATATAGGAGCTCAAGCTCAAAACAAATGGCTGACATGGCAACATCATTATACTCCTTGTATGAGTTATGAAATTTCTACAGAAGACTTTTTGTGTCTATATCAGGAACAGTAGTGGTTTCACTCATTGCACTGCACTTTATTCTACTGTGATTATATGGAATAATTGTTATTCACTTGTTGATAGGGATATGAATGGGTACATTTATATTCGCCACTTTATAGTTTCTCATCTATTTTGAGCTGCTATCGATTTGCACTGAGATACTGATATAGGAAATACTGTTGGCTTTTTTGCACTATGTAAGAAGTGTCGAAATTGCGCAGTTAGAGTTTTATATAGGGGTTCCGAAACAATTAATGTTGTTTGCTAATTTGCGCTTTATAACAAATGTTTACATGCTTTATTCTTTGCTAGAAGTTTTTTCGAAACAGGAACATCCAAAATATCGGCTTCATAGCAGTCTAAATAGAATTGTTGCTGTTTATATTGAGGCACTGACATAGGAAAGGTTGATTGTTCACTTGCACTTTGTTAGATATGAATATATGTCTTATTCAGTTGTAGCTGGTCTTTATTTAGACTACAGGCACTTGCCTGATACACGATGATAACTACAATTTGATGTATATACATAACGCAATAGGGTATTTACTCTAATATTTAGGATATTTTTGATGTTTGGTTCGCAGTCTCTAGGCTGAGGAACACTCACCCCATTGGGGGGGCGGATGTCTGGGAGTGGCCATTTTTGAGCCACTGTTAGTCATCTGAATGATACATAGCACACTTGTGCGTAGATTTTACACATCTGATTACATTGACAATGTTTTGACCAGTAGCGGTTCCGGGCACCTCCTCTATGCGACTTGCACTGCAGTAGCCTATCATTGGTCCTAGTATGTCTATTTAGATATGCTATGGTAATTATGCCTTTATACATTGACCGTATAGACGCTTGACCATTCCAACATGGAGGTCATTGTGTCAAAGAGACTACCCCTTCTATTCGATTAGTAGTCATATGACTCAAATGGCACGTGATGCTTGACGCACGGAGTTGCTCTGGAATGGCCTGGTGGTTTTTTATTTTAAGATGTGTTAGCCGAATTTGGATTTTAGAAGGTCTGAGGAAGCCTGAGCATTCAGGCGGAACGCGTGACTTTACATCCACCCATGGGGTGAGTGCTTTGCAGCACCTTGTGTCTGTCACAGGGATGTACTACTTACTCCCTGTTTTTGTATTTGTGCTGTTTTATGCCTAAATAAATTGTCATTTTAGAATAGCTAAAGTCTTGTGTGCTGGAATATTATTTTTTACATATGCCTACCAGAGCGGTTTTTTGAAGTGCTACAACCGTTCAGGGGCCTGTGTGTTTTCCTTATATATATATATATATATATATATATATATATAATTAGTACCCAGCGAGGACGGTGTGGCTGCCTCCCAGCCAATGAGGATGCTTGGAACAGGTTCCTTACCACACTGGGAAGGACCCCACTATGAGCCACCTTAGAGCAGGAGGCCGCCATCTTCCCTTGCCTGGAATCAGGTAAGTGCTCTCCTTGCACCCTCTTTCCCCCACCCCATCCCACTTTTTCTCATATTTAAGCCACCCACCCCTTCCACACTTACCTTCAGCTGCATTGTCCCTCCCTAACGTAGGGAACAGAAGTGTTCCCTGCGCATCTCCACCTCGTGAATGGCCACAATGGAAAGGGAGAAGGCTCTACGTGCAGTCCTTTCTCCCTGTTGCCTGGTGGCCATTTTCGTTGTTTACTTTTTTGTAAACACTTAATAGCAGCCATGGAAAGGGAGAAGGGACTAGGCCCTTCTCCCCGATACATGGTGGCCATTTTGCTTTTATTTTTCTTGAGTTCAGAAAAGGTTTACATGCCATTTCTCAACTTGAGAAAAATAGTTTAGTATCCCGGTACAACAGGGAAATTAGAGACATATTTTTCATTTACTGCACACACACGTTGTTTGCAGTAAATGTCAAATACAGGTTTCACTGTGCATGCTTGATAGCATTGCAGTAAATATGAATTGTGTCTATGGTGGCATGCACCATTTTACAAAAAGCACTGGTAACTATGTTGTCACCAGTCACCTTGGGGCAAGTGCGTTTCTCTTAGGTCCAGTATGTAAACTAAGGAACTCACCCTGCAGGTCTAGTGGGGGGTTTAAGAATTTGAAAGGCCTGGCTTATTATGTGGGCCTTTTGAGTGGTTACTATGTAACATCTTGAGCAGAGCATGGGGAATTTCATGAGCAGATCTTAAGTAATTTCATTATCAGGTGCTAATCTACTTCAAGTGAAAATCACAGAGAGATTTCATTGGAATATATAGGGGCATTTCATCAATATATTTTGGAAGGACTTCAGAAATTGATCAAATGCAAATTAAGTAGAGGACTCAGGGGTCCTGTGCACATCAGTCATAGGGTGCTTGATGAGAAGAAGATTAGGTCTTCATTAGTCCATCATAGATAATTTACAAACTGATCAATGAGGACTTTCAAGACGCTCTAGTTGGACTTCGTTAGAAGCTTCTGCTGAGATACTTGATGAGCTGATCCGGGGACCTCATGTGCAGATTATAGCTCCCTTCCTGAGCTCATCCCAGTTGAGACTTTCAGAGCATATTTTGGGTTACTTCATGTCCGGGGACATTTCATATTTAGACCATGGAAGGATTTCAAAAGCCATTCCATCACTTCACTGAATAGACCTCAACGGACAGTATATCACAACACAGCACTCATCACACATATCACAACATGCATGAATCATAACACATACAACAAACAGGTAACCCACCAAATGTGCATACCCCAACATGCATCACAAAGGGCACATATTACAATATTACACTAATAAACATTACAGACAAAGAAAACCACTTTACCAGATAACTCAAAAAACACAACACACCTCACGCTTACCACTGCACACAGTACAAATAGCACTTGTCCAGATTCTCAAAACATCTGAATGAGCACATCTTCAGTGCGCTTATTCAGATGCCCTGTCTCCGCCTTTGCGCATTTGCAAAAATAAGGGGGGCATTTCTTTGCATTAAAAGCACATCCTGAATTCCCAATTGGGTTGCGCTTTTAACAGCCTGTCTCGATGAAATGTGCTCCCACTAACCACGTTGTTGCTGGGAGCCTGCCATACATTTGTGTCAAGGGCGTGCTCCAGACACATATGTGTGCAAGGGGGCTGGACAGTGCATCTTTGTTCGATTGTTCAATCCCTCCTGAAATGCCCAGGTCACATTTGATAATAAAGTGACCTGAGCGTTTCAGAAAGTAGCGTAAATGAAACCAGCATAAAAATGTGCACTATAACCAGGCCCTCATAGCATACAATTCACATATTCACATACCAAACACTGCACATAAAATGCAGCACAAATAATACTAAGCATTAAAAACTATGCACATGCCCCAACGTACAATATGTGTACACACCACACAGCGCAAATAGGGCAACTCTAAATGTGTACCACCACACAAATTGCACTCTAGAGAATGCACAGTACACACCCACTACTAACATAATGCAACGTATCATATGGCATAGACCACATGCCATGTGCCAAAAAAGTGTGGGGACCCCTCCACCCGCGTGTTCCCTCGACTTGAATCCTGATAGCGCGTGCGCGCGCGCACGCACACACACACACGCAGACACGCACACACATACACACTGCAAAACACAATATGCACGGCGCATAAAGCACAACACTAAAGGCACTTGCCACCACACATCAGACATACTACACAATACACGTAACACCAATCTGTGCACATAATTCATCACAATTCACTGACCATGCAACACACTATAACATCACACACATTCCACATTATGTACCTAGCAGTGCACATATCAAACCTCTCCTGCCTCTCCCTCTCCGCCTCTATTCTCACCCTTCTCCCTTCCTTCCCCGTAGTCACTCCACTGCATCTTTGCTCCTCCTCTATCTCTCCCTCAGTCTTCCTCGCCACCGACCTCCATCTTCCAATCTCCCTCCCTCCATCGGCCCATCTTTCCCTCCTCTTTTACCTCTCCCAACTCTTCTCTACCCCTGCTAGTTGCTTCTTCCAGGCTTCCTCTTTTTGTTTCCATATCTCTCTCTCTCATCCCGGCCTCTCTACCCATTGACACAGAGCAACACACTTCTACGAGGCGATCAGGGTCTTCCAAGCATCTCAATCTGTCTTTCGATAGGAAGTACTCAGGCGTCCGACCTATACCAGGACTGACCCCTAGTGCTGATGGGGGCTATGCCAGGACTACTTCCTTCGGTATACCCGTATGAGCCCAGCCACGAGCGCGTAATTTACTGACATGATGAAGGCACCCATTGGACAGTGGCACGGGTCACCTTGCTAAAACATTCCCAGTGCCCACTTAATGACACACCATCGCACTCCTGCCATGGAAGGAGGCTTCTGACAACCATCATACCCCGATATCTGTCATCAGGCAGGAATCGGAATCACACAAACTGACACACATCACATCAATGCACTGGAGGTCATGTGGAAGGAGTTAGGTTTTCCAACCCCCTCGAAAGAACACCCCCACACAAAAAAACCTGACTGGAAAGTGATGTTGAGGGGCGCTGGGTTTCGGCCCCGCTGCTGGCAGAAGGACTGTCCCTGGCTATCCCCCGCCTCTCCCCTTACAGAACTCCTCCACTTCCGACCACAGCTCCTGAATTAAGGGACCGGACGAGAAGATTATCTGCGCCACGAGGTCCTGTAAAGGGCAGAGATGCACTGTCAAATCTTACGTTACACATAAGATTTCTCGGAGGCCTGGAAAAGGATGCTAGGAGGCCCTGTTATTAACACAGTGCAGTTATTTATAAATGTGCAGCAATCACACGAGCTGCCACTCTCCTCCGCGGGATTCTAGCGGAAGACCTAATTCCAGGAGTGGTGTTTTACACCTGCTCTCCCCAGTAGTCCACTCCTGGCTGTCCCCACTTCCCAGACTGGCATCTATTATGGTATTATCGTTCGCCCAGCTATGAATCACTGCCCTAATTCCTAGTCCTGGATGTAATAGTTGTATTTTGGGAAAGTAGACCGTTCCTCAGCCTGTCTACTTCCGGTTCCGCTTCCCAGTCCTGCTGCCCCCTCTGCTTCTGGATGTAGGGGCCTTCTGCTGCACGCTGCCTTTGGCGGATTTCGAGGGTGCGGATACCCTCTGCTAGACTACCTTAGCTTCACGAACTTCGAGACTTTGTCAAGGTTCACTCGGGGACGAGGCTAGGGGGGTTGTTGTGGCTGGGGAAAGGGGCTGGCTGGTCCCTCTGCCTCTTCCGAGGAAGTGGCAAGCAAGAAGAACCCGAGACTGATGGAGTGGTTACTATGGAGAGGCCCATAAATTATTTCACCTTTGGAGCGGCAGGTTGTTCGGATTCTCCAGTTTCCACCATGCCTGAAAGAGTTCATTATTCTCTGCACATTTGGCCATAAATAGCACTCTCTTTCTCCCCTCCCCCTTTCATCTCCTCGACTGCTACTGTTCCATATTCTTCTTTCTTCCTTTGCTTCCGCCTTGCTCATACTGCATAGCGCCCGTGTGTGTGGAGTAGGATGTCAGTGAGATGTTCTAGATTGTCAAAAGTCACACGGCGGCACAGGGTCTCCGAGTGCATAGGGAGTTAGGTAGAGGGTCTGGATCCCCCCACCCCCCACCAGAGTCACAATGAAAGGGTGTGGTGTGTGCAGAGTGTGGTGTTAGCCCGATAATCTTCTGGCTGCACGGGGTCCCTGAGTGCAGAGTGGGTTGTTAGTAAGGGAGACACCATGTTCCCAGGTCACACTGCACATGTGCCCTGGGTGCATAGAGTGTACAGGGAAAGTCTCCTGTCTGCCTCAGAGTCACACTGAAGAAATCATGTGCACAGGGCCCATGAGTGCAGAATGGAGTGTTCTTGAGAAAAGTGCCTTGTTCTCAGGTCACATTGTAAAGGACCCCTGAGTACAGAGTGGGTTGCTAGTGAGAGACTTCTTGTTCCCAAGTCACACTGCACAGGCAAATGGACGTCATTTGGGGGTCGCCAGGGGTCGCAACCGTGACCCATGAGGTCTCCCTTGCTACCCCTGTGGTCTCCCTTGCTACCCCTAAGAAAAAAGAAGAAACAATCTTTTTTTAATTTTTTAAACTTTTTTGGTGTAAGCTCCTGGGCTGTGGTCAGCACCATGTGGCTATTTGTTTCTGGAGTGGATGGCTTTCTTGTTCAGGCCACTTAAAAAAAGAGGGGGTTCCGCAAGTGTAACCCTTTATGCAGTGACCCTAAATAAGAAAGAATAGGAATAACAAATCAGTTGCCTTTCTGGAATTCTATATGATAATTGCTAGACTCATTAAATGTTTATTTCAGGCACACTTCAGGGGGTGATTCACTGATTTAGTCTGTTCTTAAACACCCCAACTCAGCCTTTAATCCTTCTGAGGTTTATAAATGAGTACCAATACAGGTTGGGTGATATTGTATGTATATTTTTTCTATATAAAGCGCTTACGCGCGTGTGCTATATAATAACGCATAATAATCATTTGGCCTTGGACGTCTGCTTGCATTCACAGTAATTTGGTAATATGGGCCTAAACACACTGATATTAATGATGCTTATGGTGATCTATTCTTGTATGAAATGTATGTCACATTATAGTGATATCGTAACCATATTTTTTGTACTGTACCTAGGGACAATGCTATGTGATGCCACTTTCTATTTTGTCATGGGTTGAAAGGTTGCGTCATCGCTTCGCATGATGTCTCTTCGGGTGGGGTCAAATGGCATCACTTTCTGTGATGTCATCAGAGGTCAAGGGTCATGTGATGTCACTTCCGGTACCCCTGGTATTTTGGTGAAATGACGTCCCTGCACAGACCCCATGAGTGCAGGGTGGAATGTTCGTGAGAATAGCGCCTTGTTCCAAGGTCACATTGTACAGGGCCCTGAGTGCAGAGTGGGTTGGTAGTGAGACATCTTGTTCCCAGGTCACAGAGCACATGTGACCTGGGTGCATAAGGGGTTAGGGAACGTTGCTTCTTCTTGGCCCCGAGGTACACTGAAAGTGGGTTGTGTGTACAGATTTTTCTATATTTTGTATTCTGTTGTTTTATGTATTTAGATTTTATGTACTTAGAAATTATCTAATGAAATGTTATGCTTTTCGAAATTGTATCTAAATGAATTAAACAAAAATGTGGTGTCAGCCTGAAGGGGTTCTGGCTGCACAGGTCGCCTTAGTGCAGAGTGGAGTGTTAAGGAAGTGCCTTGTTCCCAGGTCACACAGCACATGATCCCTGAGTGCATAGGGAGTTGGGGAGAGGGGCTCCTTCCTATCCTAGAACACCACTGAAGGAGACTTCTGTCCCCCGAGTGCAGAGTGGGGTATTATTGAGAGAGGCATCTTGCTCCCAGTTTACACTACACATGAGCCCAGAGTGCAGAATAAGGTGTTAGGAAGTGTGGCTCGTTCCTACCCCGAGCCACACCAAAGGAGGCATCCGTGTGCAGAATGTAGTGTTAGCCTGAGGGGCTTCTTGTGGCACAGACCACCTGAATGCTTAGTGTAGTGTTTGTCAGGGCCAGTGCTACAACTCGACAAGGTTAGGCGCTTGCATAAAATGTGGAACTGTTAGAGTGGCAAATGCTGCCAAAGGCAATAACCACTTATACATTTTTTGTATACATATATTTATTATTCTCTGGCGAGTCGTCTTGCATACTTGAAGGTGGCACTCTCAGCACTGTCTGTAGCAGCAGGCAGGGCAGCAGGCACCATGAGGGTCGGGTGTGGGCATGGTGCTATGTCATGCGCAGGGCCTCAAGCCGCACCTGCGCATTAGCACCGCACATGCCCATGTGAGGCTCGTGGAAATCTTCTGTACCCTCCCTGCAGTAGCTGCAGCCTGTTGCCGTGGGCGGCGGCCCTGCCTGAGAGCGACTCAGACAAATACACAGGGAGGTGATGTGCCCTATTATTTTGTAATTGTTCTGCCTCTCGGTCTCGGGGGTGGCAATAGCCAAACTGGGATAGAGTAGAGAAAGCAAATTGGAGCCGGTGGAAGTTCGTGGATTGCAGGGTGATAGGGCTCATTTTTCAGTGCTGCTTACTTACGTCCAGTTGGCATTAACCAAGTCCAAAACCCCAGACCACATTTTAGTTTGATTGAATTAGGGTGCAGCGTGCAGGACTAGAAAAACAGTGCAGCGCCATAGAGTAACTTACCATGGCCTCCTATCTATGATCGGCTGAGTATGAGGGAGATGTTTACCCTTGTACATTCAACCTCCCTCCGCTCCACCCCCACATGCCGTCTATGACTGAGCAAATCTTTCCTCTGCTTTAGACCATCTGTAAATGAGGGTTTATTGTCATTGCATCAAAAAAGATGCATCGAAATGACAATGCATTGAATAAGATGCATCGAAAATAAAAGTATCGATATTCTATGTTTTACATTAAAAGTACATATCAATCGAAACTTTTCCATCGAATGGATATGTACTTTTAATTGTAAAAGATAGCATTTTGATGCGTTTATTTTCTACATTAAAACGTTACATTACAGCTGTTCAGTGCTGAAATTTCGGCACTAGCCAGCTCCTTATAACGTTTTAATGTTTTTTTGTATATTGGGGGGGATCCCTCCAACCCTTCCAACCCCTCACGCCCACCCCCTTAACCCTAACCCTAATCTAACCCTTAATCTAACCCTAGCTCCAAACCTAACCCTAATCTAACCCTAGCTCTAACCCTAATCTAACCCTTAATCTAACCCTAGGCCCAACCCTAACCCTAGCCCCAACCCTAACCCTTAATCTTACCCTTAATCTAACCCTAAATCTAACCCTACCCCAACCCTAACCCCTAACCCTATCCATCGAATTTAACCATTGAAAATTATTCAATGAATATGCTTTTCGATGGAAAGGCAATTCAATGAATAATTTTCGATGGAAAGTTATTCGATGGAAAGGTGTTAGATGGAAAGACCAGATACCGTAAATGAGATTTATCGCTGTCAGGGCTCAACTTTCCTACAATACACCCTAACAAAGCTGTCAACATGTCCGAGTTTTCTGTGTAACTAGCATTGGCAGCAGGGGTTATAACTGTCACTTGGCTGGTTACACTTCGACTGATGTTGAGTGCAGCTTCTCCTTTATCTTGCTCATTAAGGAGTCTGCAATGGAATTTTACCCTCTGACAGTTACATTTGGAAATGCACTTGGATAGGTTTGCGGGACCCTGCACTAACCTCTAAGACCTTTTCTTTCACCCGTGCATATGACTGACTTTAGAGGGCGGTGATTACATGCTACACTTTACAACTTTCACTATGGTGGTCAGGAATTCCGTTCATAATGATGGCTTTTTGCAAGTCCTCTTATTCACCCAGCATTGTGCAGCACTAGCTAATACAACATTTCTTAGGACAGGTTTAAGCAGCAACCATCAGCAGATGAGGATAGGTAGATAAAACAATCCAGCGTGCATTTAAGATGGTGCAATATTAAAAGATAAAAGTGTGTGCATGTGTGTTGTGAGTTTGATATGTGTGCATTGAAGGGAGAATTGAGTGTATACATGTATGTGTGTGCGCAGGAGAGAATGTGTGTACATGTGTGCGCATGGAAAAGAGCATGCCATGTGAGTGAGAGAGTGTGAGTATGTGTAAGTTACGACAGGTGTGTTAGGGTAGCCAATAGTTCTGTCCTGAAGCTGACACAAAAGAAGGGCAGTTGCTTCAGTACTGGTAGCAACTAGCAAAGCTTTACTGTTTGTTAGACTTTGAACACAACGTTATATGGTGGATCACCAAATTGGAATAATTTATATTTGTTCTGAGCAGTGGGGCAGAACGCCCCACCTCTGTTCCTGATCTGTGCAAGCATGTCTGCTGCCACATACATCCTTTTCTTCAAAGCCGTCTCGTCCTTTGTCTAAAAAGCACTTTCCAGAGCCCTTGTACTTGCTCGATAATTTTCTTTCTCTAGCGAGTCTTGTGGACACTGCTTTACTGTTGGTCAATTCAGGACACCTGGGACAAGGCTGGGACATTCACTGAAACCTCTGTTTCTTCTTTATGTGACATACTGGAGTTGTTTAAATCACAGTATGCTTTTCTTAGGCTGGTTTGTCTCTTTACATTTCAGGGCTGCAGCCTGGGCACTGCGGTAGGGGTGATGGTGCGGGTGGCGTTGTGCCACTCTTCCGGAGTGGGGGGGGGGGCCTATATGACAGTTTGCCTAGGTTGGCAAAATTCCTTGCATCAACCATGGTGTTTGTGCAAGAAGCTCCATGGCTTTGGTCACATTGCCCAGAACACGGTTCACCGAGAAAGGTTTCTTGCTCCCAAGTCACACTACACTTGGTCGCTGTGTTGAATGGAGTCTTAGCAGAGAAGTTACTTGCTCCCAAGGCAGAGTGGATAGGGCCACCAAATAATGGGGTATTAGCAAGTGAAGTTATTTGATCCCCCAAGTCATACTGCACAAAACCTCTGTGTTAGGGTGACAAGATTTTCAAAAACAAAAAAAACAGGAGATCGCATTGGCATAGAAACAGGACTGCATTTTGGCAGTGGGTGCCGATATAAAAGGAGTACCACCCCACAGCAGTGCAAGTGGCCATAAAAACAAAAAAGTACTACCATGACAGCACCCACCAACATAGAAGGAAGGGTAAAGAAAAACCAGAGGTAACTTTGCGCATGCAGTGATTTTCAAAAGCTGCGACAATGTGTTATTGACCAGTTGGTGCTGGTACATTCCACATTTTCACTTGTGTTGTGCCATCAGGCTGGTGGAGTCTGTGCGTCTGACAGGTTGTAGTTAACATTTTTTATAAGGGGAATCAACAATATTCATGAACAGAACAGCCAACACGTCTTTCAACCAAAAGAATGGTCTTTATCAAGGCAATATGGGGTGGCCTTTGAGATCCACCAATGCAAATGGTTCTATGCTCGAGGGACCACTTAGGAAATCACACATTTATAAGCACAATGGTCTCAATTTGGGTAGTGCATTGGGAATAGTGAGATATCTGCAGGTAATTTATAGTCATTACTCAGTGGTACTGCAAATGTATCGATTCATATTATGTCAGAAGTTTCTGATCCATGTGCGTATTTTGCAGATGTTAGTTCATCTGTTGGCCGTGTCGGGCGAGCATCAGAAACAAACCTGTCCTCCGTGACTTACAGGATACAACCTGACTTAAAGGAAACAAGCTGCACGTCGCGGAGGACCGGTTCATTACTGATGGATCAAGAGCGTCATAGGAAGTGTGGCAAATCAGTGTATTGTAGCCAGTTCAACTGGATTGATGACTGCAAAGTCAAAAAGAGACGACATAATGAGAGTGGGGTGTGGTGGGGAGAAGTAAGACAGGCAGGGACCCTTGCCCCTTGTGGATAACACAGGTGGGTAATTAGGTGGGCTGGCACTCATTTTGCTTACCGGCCTTTCTCTTTTTTTCTTAATTTTCAGGTGCCGACCCCCTGCAGGCAGCCTTGTCACCCTGCGTGTCGTAAAAAGGCTGCCTGCAGGTGTAGGCGGTACTGGGGGAGCCATGTCAGAACCCTGGCTAAGGGAACGTTTTTGGAGACTGCCGGGGCTCTGCCCCAGCTAGTCCCGGCACCCTAAAGCCTTGGGTGTTCCGGCACCCATCCTCAGACTCTGCTGCTTGGAATGCTGGGTTAGCAGCAGAGATTATCCTGCCTGACACATGTGAAAACACACTTAACCAGTCTCTGCTGCTGGAAGGGTTTGCTAGGTGCAAGCAAGCTCAAGCCTACAGGTGTGCACTCTACGCCAGACTCTGCTGCTGGGACTGGCGTTAGCTGCAGAGAAGCTCCAATCTGCCAAGTGTGCAGACACTGCATTAGGCTCTGCTGCTGAGACTAGTGTTAGCTGCAGAGAAGCTCCTACCTGCCAGGTGTGCAGGCACTGCATGAGGATCTGCTGCTGGGACTGGTGTTAGCTGCAGAGAAGCTCCTACCTGCCAGGTGTGCAGACACAGCATGATGCTCTCCGGCTGGGACCGGTGTTAGCTGCAGAGAAGCTCCTACCTGTCAGGTGTGCAGACACTGGATGAGGCTCGGCGGCTGGGACTGGTGTTAGCTGCAGAAAAGATCCTACCTGTCAGGTGTGCAGGCACTGAATGAGACTCTGCTGCTGGGACTGGTGTTAGCTGCAGAGAAGCTCCCCCCTGTCCAGTCTGCAACAGTGCATGAGGCTCTTCTGCTGGGACTGACGTTAGCTGCAGAGAAGCTCCTACCTACCAGGTGTGCAGACACTGCATGAGGCTCTGCGACTGGGACTGGCGTTAGCTGCAGAGAAGCTCCTACCTGTCTGCTGACACTGCATGAGGCTCTGCTGCTGGGACCGGTGTTAGCTGCAGAGAAGCTCCTACATGCCAGGTGTGCAGACACTGCATGAGGCTCTGCGAATGGGACTGGCGTTATCTGCAGTGAAGCTCCCACCTGCCAGGTGTGCAGGCACTGCATGAGCCTCTGCTGCTGGGACCGGTGTTAGCTGCAGAGAAGCTCCTACCTGCCAGATGTGCAGATGCTGTATGAGGCTCTGCTGCTGGGAACGGTGTTAGCTGCAGAGAAGCTCCTACCTGTCTAGTCTGCAGACACCGCATGAGGCTTTGCTGCTGGGACTGGTATTAGTTGCAGAAAAACTCCTACCTGTCCAGTCTGCAGGCACTGCATGAGTATCTGCTGTAGGGACTGGTGTTAGCTGAAGAGAAGCTCCTACCTGCCAGGTGTGCAGACGCTGCATGAGGCTCTGCGGCTGGGACTGGTGTTAGCTGCAGAGAAGCTCCTACCTGCCAGGTGTGCAGACACTACATGAGGCTCTGCGACTGGGACTGGCGTTAGCTGCAGAGAAGCTCCTACCTGCCAGGTGTGCAGGCACTGCATGAGGCTCTTCTGCTGGGACCGGTGTTAGCTGCAGAGAAGCTCCTACCTTCCAGATGTGCAGATGCTGTATGAGGCTCTCCTGCTGGGACCGGTGTTAGTTGCAGAGAAGCTCCTACCTGTCCAGTCTGCAGGCACTGCATGAGTCTCTGTTGCTGGGCCTGGTGTTAGCTGAAGAGAAGATCCTACCTGCCAGGTGTGCAGACGCTGCATGAGGCTCTGCAGCTGGGACTGGTGTTAGCTGCAGAGAAGCTCCTACCTGTCCAGTCTGCAGACAGTGCATGAGGCTCTGCTGCTGGGACTGATGTTAGCTGCAGAGAAGCTCCTACCTGCCAGGTGTGCAGACACTGCATGAGGCTCTGCTACTGGGACTGGCGTTCGCTGTAGAGAAGCTCCTACCTGTTTGCAGGCACTGCATGAGGCTCTGCTGTTGGGAACGGTGTTAGCTGCAGAAAAGATCCTACTTGTCCAGTCTGCAGGCACTGCATGGGGCTCTGCTGCTGGGACTGGTTTTAGCTGCAGAGAAACTCCTACCTGCCAGATGTGCAGACACTGCATGAGGCTCTGCGACTGGGACTGGCGTTAGCTGCAGAGAAGCTCATACCTGCCAGGCGTGCAGGCACTGCATGAGGCACTGCTGCTGGGACCAGTGTTAGCTGCAGAGAAGCTCCTACCTGTCTAGTCTGCAGGCACTGCATGAGTCTCTGTTGCTGGGCCTGGTGTTAGCTGAAGAGAAACTCCTACCTGCCAGGTGTGCAGACGCTGCATGAGGCTCTGCAGCTGGGACTGGTGTTAGCTGCAGAGAAGCTCCTACCTGTCTAGTCTGCAGGCACTGCATGAGTCTCTGTTGCTGGGCCTGGTGTTAGCTGAAGAGAAACTCCTACCTGCCAGGTGTGCAGACGCTGCATGAGGCTCTGCAGCTGGGACTGGTGTTAGCTGCAGAGAAGCTCCTACCTGTCCAGTCTGCAGACAGTGCATGAGGCTCTACTGCTTGGACCGGTGTTAGCTGCAGAGAAGCTCCTACCTTCCAGATGTGCAGATGCTGTATGAGGCTCTCCTGCTGGGACCGGTGTTAGCTGCAGAGAAGCTCCTACTTGTCTAGTCTGCAGACACTGCATGAGGCTTTGCTGCTGGGACTGGTGTTAGCTGAAGAGAAGCTCCTACCTGCCAGGTTTGCAGACACTGCATGAGGCTCTGTTGCTGGGAACGGTGTTAGCTGCAGAAAAGCTCCTACTTGTCCAGTCTGCAGGCACTGCATGCGGCTCTGCTGCTGGGACTGGTTTTAGCTGCAGAGAAGCTCCTACATGCCAGGTGTGCAGACACTGCATGAGGCTCTGCGAATGGGACTGGCGTTATCTGCAGTGAAGCTCCCACCTGCCAGGTGTGCAGGCACTGCATGAGCCTCTGCTGCTGGGACCGGTGTTAGCTGCAGAGAAGCTCCTACCTGCCAGATGTGCAGATGCTGTATGAGGCTCTGCTGCTGGGAACGGTGTTAGCTGCAGAGAAGCCCCTACCTGTCTAGTCTGCAGACACCGCATGAGGCTTTGCTGCTGGGACTGGTGTTAGTTGCAGAGAAGCTCCTACCTGTCCTGTCTGCAGGCACTTCATGAGTCTCTGTTGCTGGGCCTGGTGTTAGCTGAAGAGAAGCTCCTACTTGCCAGGTGTGCAGACGCTGCATGAGGCTCTGCAGCTGGGACTGGTGTTAGCTGCAGAGAAGCTCCTACCTGCCCAGTCTGCAGACAGTGCATGAGGCTCTGCTGCTGGGACTGATGTTAGCTGCAGAGAAGCTCCTACCTGCCAGGTGTGCAGACACTGCATGAGGCTCTGCTACTGGGAACGGTGTTAGCTGCAGAAAAGCTCCTACTTGTCCAGTCTGCAGGCACTGCATGAGGCTCTGCTGCTGGGACTGGTTTTAGCTCCAGAGAAGCTCCTACCTGCCAGATGTGCAGACACTGCATGAGGCTCTGCGACTGGGACTGGCGTTAGCTGCAGAGAAGCTCATACCTACCAGGCGTGCAGGCACTGCATGAGGCTCTGCTGCTGCAGAGAAGCTCCTACCTGCCAGATGTGCAGATGCTGTATGAGGCTCTGTTGCTGGGACCGGTGTTAGCCGCAGAGAAGCTCCTACCTGTCTAGTCTGCAGACATTGCATGAGTCTTTGCTGCTGGGACTGGTGTTAGTTGCAGAGAAGTTCCTACCTGTCCAATCTGCAGGCACTGCATGAGTCTGTGCGGTAGGGACTGGTGTTAGCCGCAGAGAAGCACCTACGTGCCAGTTGTGCAGATGCTGCATGAGGCTCTGCAGCTGGGACTGGTGTTAGCTGCAGAGAAGCTCCTACCTGTCCAGTCTGCAGACAGTGCATGAGGCTCTGATGCTGGGACTAATGTTAGCTGCAGAGAAGCTCCTACCTGTCTAGTCTGCAGACACTGCATGAAGCTTTGCTGCTGGGACTGGTGTTGGTTGCAGAGAAGCTCCTACCTGTCCAGTCTGCAGGCACTGCATGAGTCTCTGCTGCTGGGCCTGGTGTTAGCTGAAGAGAAGCTCCTACCTGCCAGGTGTGCAGACGCTGCATGAGTCTCTGCTGCTGGGACTGGCGTTAGCTGCAGAGAAGCTCCTACCTACCAGGTGTGCAGACACTGCATGAGGCTCTGCGACTCGGACTGGCGTTAGCTGCAGAGAAGCTCCTACCTGTCTGCAGACACTGCATGAGGCTCTGCTGCTGGGACTGGTGTTAGCGGTAGAGACGCTCCTACCTGCCAGATGTGCAGACACTGCATGAGTCTCTGCGACTGGGACTGGCATTAGCTGCAGAGAAGCTCCTACCTGCCAGGTGTGCAGGCACTGCATGAGGCTCTGCTGCTGGGACCGGTGTTAGCTGCAGAGAAGCTCCTACCTGCCAGATGTGCAGATGCTGTATGAGGCTCTGCTGCTGGGACCGGTGTTAGCTGCAGAGAAGCTCCTACCTGTCTAGTCTGCAGACACTGCCTGAGGCTTTGCTGCTGGGACTGATGCTAGTTGCAGAGAAGCTCCTACCTGTCCAATCTGCAGCCACTACATGAGTCTCTGCTGTAAGGACTGGTGTTAGCCGCAGAGAAGCTCTGACCTGCCAGTTGTGCAGACACTGCATGAGGCTCTGCTGCTGGGAACGGTGTTAGCTGCAGAAAAGCTCCTACTTGTCCAGTCTGCAGGTACTGGATGAGGCTCTGCTGCTGGGACTGGTTTTAGCTGCAGAGAAGCTCCTACCTGCCAGATGTGCAGACACTGCATGAGGCTCTGCGACTGGGACTGGCGTTAGCTGCAGAGAAGCTCATACCTGCCAGGCGTGCAGGCACTGCATGAGGCTCTGCTGCTGGGACCAGTGTTAGCTGCAGAGAAGCTCCTACCTGCCAGATGTGCAGATGTTGTATGAGGCTCTGTTGCTGGGACCGGTGTTAGCCGCAGAGAACCTCCTACCTGTCTAGTCTGCAGACATTGCATGAGTCTTTGCTGCTGGGACTGGTGTTAGTTGCAGAGAAGTTCCTACCTCTCCAATCTGCAGGCACTGCATGAGTCTCTGCTGTAGGGACCGGTGTTAGCTGCAGAGAAGCTCCTACCTGTCTAGTCTGCAGACACTGCCCGAGGCTTTGTTGCTGGGACTGGTGCTAGTTGCAGAGACGCTCCTACCTGTCAAATCTGTAGGCACTGCATGAGTCTCTGCTGTAGGGACTGGTGTTAGCTGAAGAGAAGCTCCTACCTGCCAGGTGTGCAGACGTTGCATGAGGCTCTGCAGCTGGGACTGGTTCTTAGCTGCAGAGAAGCTCCTACCTGTCCAGTCTGCAGACAGAGCATGAGGATCTGATGCTGGGACTGATGTTAACTGCAGAGAAGCTCCTACCTGTCCAGTCTGCAGGCACTGCATGAGGCTCTGCTGCTGTGACCAGTGTTAGCTGCAGAGAACCTCCTACCTGTCCAGTCTGCAGACACTCCATGAGGCGCTGCTGACTGCAGGCAGTGCACGAGGTTCTGCTGCTGTGACCAGTTAGCTGCAGAGAAGCTCCTACCTGGCCAGTCTGCAGGCACTGCACGAGGCTCTGCTCATCGGCACACCTTCACCATCCTTTCCCCTCACTCTCTGGCCGGCCTCCCTTGTCCCTCCTCCTACCCCCACCTGCGAGGCAAAGAACCTCTGGGTCATCTTTGACTCCACCCTTTCCTTTGCCGCCCACATCTCTGAGGTCTCTAAAAAGTCACATTTCCTACTGCACCTCCTCAGAGGTACTCTGCCTTTCTTCTCCTTCCCCCAGAAGCTCATGGTATCCCAAGCTCTGGTTCTCTCTAGCTTGGACTATTGTAACAGCCTCTTTCTAAATCTGCCTGCCTCTACTCTCTGCCCTCTGCAACTAATCCAGAACAGGACTGCGAGACTTGTCCTTGGCCTCAAGCCCTGAGATCGTATCTCTCCAGCTCTGAAATCTCTCCATTGGCTCCCAGTGGATGCAAGGATTAAATTCAAAACCCTCTGCTTTGTCCACAAGGCTTTCTGGGGCCTGGGTCCAAAATACGTTCAGCTATCCCTCTGCAAATACCTCCCCTCTCGAGCTCTTTGCTCCTCTACTTCCAACTCCCTCAGGGTCAGTTGTTTTTCAAAGAAACGAGCTGGGGTAGATCTCTGTCTTCGCCTGGGCCTCCCTCTGGAACAGCCTCCCTGCCACTCTGAAACTTGAGGAGAACCATCTCCGGTTCCGGAAGCACCTCAAGACCTTCCTCTTTTCTTCTGCCTTCGCTCCCCCGCCCCCCTGCTGATCTGTTCTCACTTGGCACCGTGCACCTGGCCACCCTCTGTCCTCCGGGCCCAGGTACCTGCTCACCCTGCCACCCTCCCGCACTGCCTCCGGGCCACCCCTTGCACTGGGGTCTGTATCTGTACCCATACAGCCCCCCCTTTTTCTTCCCGCACTTATCAGACCTACCCTGTCTGCTGCCTTAAACCTAGCACTTGCAAATTGCTGGCTGCACTACCACTGTTTGTTGCCTTTATATTTATTGTTATTTATCTGTTTCTCCTCTGCTTCGCACTTTCCACTTGTCCCCCTTCCATGCACTTTTCCCCTCCCCCTCTCCCATGCACTTGCGCGTTCTCAAAGTCACTGGGCCTAGTAAGATCGCTGTTTTGTTTTCCCCTGTTCCCCTCCCTTGCCTTGTCGCTCTCTGAAACACTTGTGCACAAGTGCGATAGAAATAAAATATCAATATCAATATCAATATCTGCTGCTGGGACTGGTGTTAGCTGCAGAGAAGCTCTTACCTGTCAGGTGTGCAGACACTGCATGAGGCTTTGCTGCTGGGACCGGTGCTAGCTGCAGAGAAGCTCTTACCTGTCAGGTGTGCAGACACTGCATGAGGCTCTGCGGCTGGGACCGGTGTTAGCTGCCGAGAAGCTCCTACCTGCCAGGTGTGCAGGCACTGCATGAGGCTCTGCGGCTGGGACCGGTGGGAGCTGCAGAGAAGCTCCTACCTGTCTAGTCTGCAGACACTGCATGAAGCTCTGCTGCTGGTACTGGTGTTGGTTGCAGAGAAGCTCCTACCTGTCCAGTCTGCAGGCACTGCATGAGTCTCTGCTGCTGGGCCTGGTGTTAGCTGAAGAGAAGCTCCTACCTGCCAGTTGTGCAGACGCTGCATGAGTCTCTGCTGCTGGGATTGATGTTAGCTGCAGAGAAGCTCCTACCTACCAGGTGTGCTGACACTGCATGAGGCTCTGCGACTGGGACTGGCGTTAGCTGCAGAGAAGCTCCCACCTGTCTGCAGACACTGCATGAAGCTCTGCTGCTGGGACTGGTGTTAGCGGTAGAGAAGCTCCTACCTGCCAGGTGTGCAGACGCTGCATGAGGCTCTGCGACTGGGACTGGCGTTAGCTGAAGAGAAGCTCCTAGCTGCCAGGTGTGCAGGCACTGCATGAGGCTCTGCTGCTGGGACCGGTGTTAGCTGCAGAGAAGCTCCTACCTTCCAGATGTGCAGATGCTGTAAGAGGCTCTCCTGCTGGGACCGGTGTTAGCTGCAAAGAAGCTCCTACCTGTCTAGTCTGTAGACACTACATGAGGCTTTGCTGCTGGGACTGGTGTTAGCTGCAGTGAAGCTCTTACCTGTCCAGTCTGCAGGCACTGCATGAGTCTCTGCTGCTGGTCCTGGTGTTAGCTGAAGAGAAGCTCCTACCTGCCAGGTGTGCAGACGCTGCATGAGGCTCTGCTGCTGGGACTGGTGTTAGCTGAAGAGAAACTCCTACCTGTCCAATCCGCAGACAGCGCACAAGGCTCTGCTGCTGGGACTGATGTTAGCTGCAGAGAAGCTCCTACCAGCCAGGTGTGCAGACACTGCATGAGGCTCTGCGACTGGGACTGGCGTTAGCTGCAGAGAAGCTCCTACCTGTCTGCAGACACTGCATGAGGCTCTGCTGCTGGGAACGGTGTTAGCTGCAGAAAAGCTCCTACTTGTCCAGTCTGCAGGCACTGCATGAGGCTCTGCTGCTGGGACCGGTGTTAGCTGCAGAGAAGCTCCTAACTGCCAGGTGTGCAGCCACTGCATGAGGCTCTGCGACTGGCGTTAGCTGCAGAGAAGCTCCTACCTTCCAGGTGTGCAGGCACTGCATGAGGCTCTGCTGCAGGGAATGATGTTAGCTGCAGAGAAGTTCCTACCTGTCTAGTCTGCAGACACTGCATGAGGCTTTGCTGCTGGGACTGGTGTTAGTTGCAGAGAAGCTCCTACCTGTCCGGTCTGCAGGCACAGCATGCGTCTCTGCTGCTGGGCCTGGTGTTAGCTGAAGAGAAGCTCCTACCTGCCAGGTGTGCAGACGCTGCATGAGGCTCTGCAGCTGGGACTGGTGTTAGCTGCAGAGAAGCTCCTACCTGCCCAGTCTGTAGACAGCGCATGAGGCTCTGATGCTGGGACTGATGTTAGCTGCAGAGAAGCTCCTACCTGCCTAGTCTGCAGACACTGCATGAGGCTTTGCTGCTGGGACTGGTGTTAGTTGCAGAGAAGATCTTACCTGTCCGGTCTGCAGGCACAGCATGCGTCTCTGCTGCTGGGCCTGGTGTTAGCTGAAGAGAAGCTCCTACCTGCCAGGTGTGCAGACACTGCATGAGGCTCTGCAGCTGGGACAAGTGTTAGCTGCAGAGAAGCTCCTACCTGTCCAGTCTGCAAACAGTGCATGAGGCTTTGCTGCTGGGACTGATGTTAGCTGCAGAGAAGCTCCTACCTGCCAGCTGTGCAGACACTGCATGAGGCTCTGCGACTGGGACTGGTGTTAGCTGCAGAGAAGCTCCTACCTGTCTGCAGACATTGCATGAGGCTCTGCTGCTGGGACCGGTGTTAGCTGCAGAAAAGCTCCCACTTGTCCAGTCTGCAGGCACTGCATGAGGCTCTGCTGCTGGGACTGGTGTTAGCTGCAGAGAAGCTCCTACCCGCCAGGTGTGCAGACACTGCATGAGGCTCTGCGACTGGGACTGGCGTTAGCTGCAGAGAAGCTCCTACCTGCCAGGTGTGCAGGCACTGCATGAGGCTCTGCTGCTGGGACCGGTGTTAGCTGCAGAGAAGCTCCTACCTGCTAGATGTGCAGATGCTGTATGAGGCTCTGCTGCTGGGACCGGTGTTAGCTGCAGAGAAGCTCCTACCTGTCTAGTGTGCCGACACTGCATGAGGCTTTGCTGCTGGGACTGGTATTAGTTGCAGAGAAGCTCCTACCTGTCCAGTCTGAAGGCACTGCATGAGTCTCTGCTGTAGGGACTGGTTTTGGCTGAAGAGAAGCTCCTACCTGCCAGTTGTGCAGACGCTGCATGAGGCTCTGCAGCTGGGACTGGTGCTAGCTGCAGAGAAGCTCCTACCTGTCCAGTCTGCAGACACTGCATGAGGCTCTGCTGATGAGACTGGTGTTAGCTGCAGATAAGCTCCTACCTGCAAGGTGTGCATACACTGCATGAGATTCTGCTGCTGCGACTGGTGTTAGCTGCAGAGAAGCTCCTACCTGCCAGGTGTGCAGACACTGCATAAGGCTCTGCTGCTGGGACCGGAGGTAGCTGCAGAGAAGCTCCTACCTGTCCAGTCTGCAGACACTGCATGAGGCTCTGCTGCTGAGACTGGTGTTAGCTGCAGAGAAGCTCCTATTTGCCAGCTGTGCAGACACTGCTTGGTGCTCTGCTGCTGGGACTGGTGTTAGCTGCAGAGAAGCTCCTATATGCCAGTTGTGCAGACACTGCATGAGGCTCTGCTGCTGGGACTGGTGTTAGCTGCTGAGAAGCTCCTACCTGCCAGGTGTGCAGAGACTGCATGAGGCTCTGCAGCTGGGACCGGTGTTAGCTGCTGAGAAGCTCCTACCTGCCAGGTGTACAGACAATGCATGAGGCTCTGCGGCTGGGACCAGGGGGAGCTGCAGAGAAGCTCCTACCTGTCAGGTGTGCAGACTGCATGAGGTTCTGCTGCTGGGACTGGTGTTAGCTGCCGAGAAGCTCCTACCTGCCAGGTGTGCAGACACTGCATAAGGCTCTGCTGCTGGGACCGGCGTTAGCAGCAGAGAAGCTCCTACCTGTCCAGTCTGTAGACACTGCATGAGGCAGTGCTGCTGGGACTAGAGTTAGCTGCAGAGAATCTCCTACTTGTCCAGTCTGCAGACACCACATGAGGTTTTGCTGCTGGAACTGATGTTAGCTGCAGAGAATCTCCTACCTGCCAGGTGTGCAGACACTGCACAAGGCTCTGCTGCTGGTACTGGTGTTATCTGCACAGAAGCTCCTACCTGTCCAGTCTACAGACACTGTGTGAGGCTCTGCTGCTGGGACTGGTGTTAGCTGCAGAGAAACTCCTACCTGCCAGGTGTGCAGACACTGCATGAGGTTCTGCTGCTGGGACCGGAGTTAGCTGCTGAGAAGCCCCTATCTGTCCAGTCTGCAAACACTGCATGAGGCTCTGCTGCTGAGACTGGTGTTAGCTGCAGAGAAGCTCCTACCTGCCAGGTGTGCAGACACTGCATGAGGTTCTGCTGCTGTGACTGGTGTTAGCTGCAGAGAAGCTCCTACCTGCCAGGTGTGCAGACACTGCATAAGGCTCTGCTGCTGGGACTGGTGTTATCGGCACAGAAGCTCCTACCTGTCCAGTCTGCAGACACTGCATAAGGCTCTGCTGCCGAGACTGGTGTTAGCTGCAGAGAAGCTCCTATTTGCCAGTTGTGCAGACACTGCATGAGTCTCTGCTGCTGGGACTGTTGTTAGCTGCAGAGAAGCTCCTACCTGCCAGGTGTGCAGAGACTGCATGAGGCTCTACGGCTGGGACCGGTGTTAGCTGCCGAGAAGCTGCTACCTGCCAGGTGTGCAGACAATGCTTGAGGCTCTGCGGCTGGGACCAGTGGGAGCTGCAGAGAAGCTCCTACCTGTCAGGTGTGCAGACACTGCATGAGGTTCTGCTGCTGGGACTGGTGTTAGCTGCAGAGAAGCCCCTACCTGCCAGGTGTGCAGACACTGCATAAGGCTCTGCTGCTGGGACCGGCGTTAGCAGCAGAGAAGCTCCTACCTGTCCAGTCTGTAGACACTGCATGAGGCAGTGCTGCTGGGACTAGTGTTAGTTGCAGAGAATCTCCTACCTGTCTGGTCTGCAGACACTGCATGAGGCTCTGCAGCTGAGACTGGTGTTAGCTGCAGAGAAGCTCCTACCTGTCCAATCTGCAGGCACTGTATGAGGCTCTGCTGCTGGGACTGGTGTTAGCTGCAGAGAAACTCATACCTGTCTGGTGTGCAGACACTGCATGAGGCTCTGCTGCTGGGACTGGTGTTAGCTGCAGAGAAGCTCCTACCTGTCCAGTCTGCAACACTGCATGAGGCTCTGCTGATGCGACTGGTGTGAGCTGCAGAGAAGCTGCTTTTTGCCAGATGTGCAGACACTGCATGAGGCTCTGCTGCTGGGAGTGGTGCTAGCTGCAGAGAAGCTCCTACCTGTCAGGTGTGCAGACACTGCACGAGGCTCTGCTGCTGGGACTGGTGTTAGCTGCAGAGAAGCTCCCACCTGTCCATTCTGCAGACACTCCACGAGGCTCTGCTGCTGGGACTGGTGTTAGCTGCAGAGAAGCTCCTATTTGCCAGTTGTGCAGACAATGTACGAGGCTCTGCTGCTGGGACTGGTGTTAGCTGCAGATGAGTTCCTACCTGCCATGTGTGCAGACACTGCATGAGGCTCTGCGGCTGGGGCCGGTGTTAGCTGCCGAGAAGCTCCTACCTGCCAGGTGTGTAGGCACTGCATGAGGCTCTGCGGCTGGGACTGGTGGGAGCTGCAGAGAAGCTCCTACCTGTCAGGTGTGCAGACACTGCATAAGGCTCTGCTGCTGGGACCGGAGTTAGCTCAGAGAAGCTCCTATCTGTCCAGTCTGCAGACACTGAATGAGGCTCTGCTGCTGAGACTGGTGTTAGCTGCAGAGAAGCTCCTATTTGCCAGTTGTGCAGACACTGCTTGATGCTCTGCTGCTGGGATTGGAGTTAGCTGCAGAGAAGCTCCTATATGCCAGTTGTGCAGACACTGCATAAGGTTCTGCTGCGGGGACTGGTGTTAGCTGCAGGGAAGGTCCTACCTGTCAGGTGTGCAGCCACTGCATGAGGCTCTGCTGCTGGGACTGGTGTTAGCTGCAGAGAATCTCCTACCTGTCTGGTCTGCAGACACTGCATGAGGTTGTGCTGCTGGAACTGGTGTTAGCTGCAGAGAATCTCCTACCTGCCAGGTGTGCAGGCATTGAATGAGGCTCTGCAGCTGAGACTGGTGTTATCTGCAGAGAAGCTCCTACCTGTCCAATCTGCAGGCACTGTATGAGGCTCTGCTGCTGGGACTGGTGTTAGCTGCAGAGAAACTCATACCTGTCTGGTGTGCAGACACTGCATGAGGCTCTGCTGCTGGGACTGGTGTTAGCTGCAGACAAGCTCCTACCTGTCCAGTCTGCAACACTGCATGAGGCTCTGCTGATGCGACTGGTGTGAGCTGCAAAGAAGCTGCTTTTTGCCAGATGTGCAGACACTGCATGAGGCTCTGCTGCTGGGAGTGGTGTTAGCTGCAGAGAAGCTCCCACCTGTCCATTCTGCAGACACTCCACGAGGCTCTGCTGCTGGGACTGGTGTTAGCTGCAGAGAAGCTCCTATTTGCCAGTTGTGCAGACAATGTATGTCTGCTGCTGGGATTGGTGTTAGCTGCAGATGAGTTCCTACCTGCCATGTGTGCAGACACTGCATGAGGCTCTGCGGCTGGGACCGGTGTTACCTGCCGAGAAGCTCCTACCTGCCAGGTGTGTAGGCACTGCATGAGGCTCTGCGGCTGGGAGTGGTGGGAGCTGCAGAGAAGCTCCTACCTTTCAGGTGTGCAGACACTGCATAAGGCTCTGCTGCTGGGACCGGAGTTAGCTCAGAGAAGCTCCTGTCTGTCCAGTCTGCAGACACTGCATGAGGCTCTGCTGCTGAGACTGGTGTTAGCTGCAGAGAAGCTCCTATTTGCCAGTTGTGCAGACACTGCTTGATGCTCTTCTGCTGGGATTGGAGTTAGCTGCAGAGAAGCTCCTATATGCCAGTTGTGCAGACACTGCATAAGGTTCTGCTGCGGGGACTGGTGTTAGCTGCAGGTAAGCTCCTACCTGTCAGGTGTGCAGCCACTGCATGAGGCTCTGCTGCTGGGACTGGTGTTAGCTGCAGAGAAGCTCCTACCTGCCAGGTGTGCAGAGACTGCATGAGGCTCTGCTGCTGGGACTAGTGTTAGCTGCAGAGAATCTCCTACCTGTCAGGTGTGCAGACACTGCACGAGGCTCTGCTGCTGGGACTGGTGTTAGCTGCAGAGAAGCTCCCACCTGTCCATTCTGCAGACACTCCACGAGGCTCTGCTGCTGGGACTGGTGTTAGCTGCAGGGAAGCTCCTATTTACCAGTTGTGCAGACAATGTATGAGGCTCTGCTGCTGGGACTGGTGTTAGCTGCAGAGAAGCTCCTACCTGTCAGGTGTGCAGACACTGCACGAGGCTCTGCTGCTGGGACTGGTGTTAGCTGCAGAGAAGCTCCCACCTGTCCATTCTGCAGACACTCCACAAGGCTCTGCTGCTGGAACTGGTGTTAGCTGCAGAGAAGCTCCTATTTGCCAGTTGTGCAGACAATGTATGAGGCTCTGCTGCTGCGACTGGTGTTAGCTGAAGAGAAGCTCCTAGCTGCCAGGTGTGCAGACGCTGCATGAGGCTCTGCGGCTGGGACTGGTGTTAGCTGCAGAGAAGCTCCTACCTGCCAGGTGTGCAGACACTGCATGAGGCTTTGCTGTTGGGACTGGTGTTAGCTGCAGAGAAGCTCCTATTTGCCAGTTGTGCAGACAATGTATGAGGCTCTGCTGCTGCGACTGGTGTTATCTGCAGATGAGCTCCTACCTGCCAGGTGTGCAGACACTGCATGAGGCTCTGCGGCCTGCCAGTTGTGCAGACATTGCATGAAGTTCTGCTGCTGGGACTGGTGTTAGCTGCAGAGAAGCTCCTACCTGTCAGGTGTGCAGACACTGCATGGGGCTCTGCTGCTGGGACTGGTGTTAGCTGCAGAGAAGCTCCGATTTGTCAGTTGTGAAGACAGTGCATGAGATTCTGCTGCTGGGACTGGTGTTAGCTGCAGATAATCTCCTACCTGCCAGGTGTGCAGGCACTGAATGAGGCTCTGCGGCTGGGACTGGTGTTATCTGCAGAGAAGCTCCTACGTGTCCAGTCTACAGACAATGTATGATGCTCTGCTGCTGGGACTGGTCTTAGCTGCAGAGAAGCTCCTACCTGTCCAGTCTGCAGACACTGCATCGGGCTCTGCTGCTGGGACTGGTGTTAGCTGCATAGAAGTCCCTACGTGTCAGGTTTGCAGGCACTGAATTAGGCTCTGCTGCTGGGACTGGTGTTAGCTGCAGAGAATCTCCTATTTGCCAGTTGTGCAGACACTGTATGAGGTTCAGCTGCTGGGACCTGTGTTAGCTGCAGAGAAGCTGCTACCTGGCATGTGTGCAGGCACTGCACGAGGCTCTGCTGCTGGGACTGGTGTTAGCTGCAGAGAAGCTACTACATGTCAGGTGTGCAGGCACTGAATGAGGCTCTGCGGCTGGGACTGGTGTCAGCTGCAGAGAAGCTCCTACCTGTCCAGTCTGCAGACACTGCATGAGGCTCTGCTGCTGGGACTGGTGTTAGCTGCAGAGAAGCTCCTACCTGTCAGGTGTGCAGGCACTAAAGGAGGCTCTGCTGCTGGGACCGGTGTTAGCTGCAGAGAAGCTCCTACCTGTCAGGTGTGCAGGCACTAAAGGAGGCTCTGCTGCTGGTACTGGTGTTAGCTGCAGAGAAACTCCTACCGGCCAGGTGTACAGACACTGCATGAGGTTCTGCTGGGACTGGTGTTAGCTGCAGAGAAGCTTCTATTTGCCAGTTGTGCAGACACTGCATGAGGTTCTGCTGCTGGGACTGGTGTTAGCTGCAGAGAAGCTCCTACGTGTCAGGTGTGCAGGCACTGAATGAAGCTCTGCGGCTGGGACCGGTGTTAGCTGCAGAGATGTTCCTACCTGTCCAGTCTGCAGACACTGCATGAGGCTCTGCTGCTGGGACCGGTGTTCGCTGCAGAGAAGCTCCTACCTGTCGTCGGTGTGCAGTTACTGAATGAGGCTCTGCTGCTGGGACCTGTGTTAGCTGCAGAGAAGCTGCTACCTGGCATGTGTGCAGGCACTGCACGAGGCTCTGCTGCTGGGACCGGTGTTAGCTGCAGAGAACCTTCTACCTGTCAGGTGTGCAGGCACTGCATGAGGCTCTAGTACAGAATGTGATTGCTTCGGGCTGCAGATCTGGCCTCCATGAATCTTTGTCGTCATTAGCTGCCTTTCCAGATGTTTTATCTCATCTCAAATATTTACTCTTTAAAATGTTAAGTGCCCTAAAAAAAGAATCAAGTGAAATTGAGCAGATGGATTTATTCGCGGAGAGTGAACGATTAACAGCAGCGATGGCTCAGATGGAGGCAGGCGGATTCGGGAAGGAGGGGCACGGGATGAGTGGTGGCTAGAGTTAGGGCCCGTGCTCTAAGTGAGATTACAGGAGGGAGGGGGACACTATGAGTTGCAAAACAATACTTGGGGGCGGGGCCTAAGATCAGGTGGCTCAGGAACCTGTCACGGATGTGGGGCTCAGGTACAGGAGCCCCCTGACAGACATGGATGGCTTTTCATACCTAGCCTGAAAAGGAGAAATACCTACTTTAAAAGGTGTGTTCAATGAGATTCAGCAGACACACAATCCACTAATATGAAAGGTATTGAAATATAAATTCAAAATCAAATCAAAATAGGTAAGTGCCTGTACCAGTGCCTGAGTTCAGTTGAAAACAAGCCATGCTTCTGGGCAGATACGGTATCTGGGGTTATTATCTAGTGAAGGTTACCGCATAAAATACAGAAGAATCATCGCTGCAGTGCACTGACTTATGTCTGCAAACATACTACAGAATAATGACTCTGATTAATGAATGAATTTTTTTAAATGTGTTTTAATTCACTCTTTAAAGAGCAGCCCTAGCTCGAGAGCAGCGTGACGCTGTACAGCGTGTGGGTAGCCAGTGTATAGGCAGGCATCTTTAATAAT
This sequence comes from Ambystoma mexicanum, assembly GCF_040938575.1. Lineage (NCBI taxonomy): Eukaryota > Metazoa > Chordata > Amphibia > Caudata > Ambystomatidae > Ambystoma > Ambystoma mexicanum. Next base: position 1,269,532,329 of record NC_090932.1, read on the forward strand.
CAGCGCAGTACTGTGAGTTGAGGCCTGTGTGCCAGTATGTGAGGCCATTGGGATTAGTCCTTGGTCATTCTAATAACAATATTGTAGTATAGCATGTCGACTTAACTTGCTCCCACAAAGGAGACACCAGGGCCGACTCGGAGGCAGACTTTGTCGATTCTGTAAAGAAGATAGCCCTGTCCAGACTCTAACGCAGAGGTCTGCAACCTTTGGCTCTCCAGAGATTTGGGACTACACATCCCATCATACCTAGCCAGAATACTCAATGTTGTGGTATCATGGGAGTTGTAGTCCAAAACCTCTTCAGAGCAGTGGCGGCTGGTGAGTTTAAAAGTTGGTGGGGCGTACATTTCACTGGGGTACTTTTTGAGCGAGTGCGCAAGCCCACACCACCCAAGGGCAGTGTGGGGGTGGTGTTCTCCCACTGTGAAATTTTGGGGAAAAATGGCCTCCAATATGTGAAATTTACTGTCCAAAAACTCACTGAAATATGACAAAAAGTATCAGGTTTTACATACTAATGGTGATAAATTATTCTTACGTGTGCACGTGTGGTGGTGTATTTTATTGCAGCTTGTATTGAGAAAAGCTGGTACTATGGTGTATGCATAAAGAAATTCATTATATAGTCAGTAATGATGGAAACAAATATGACATTTCATATTTGCAAATATCAATCTGTAGGAGTGCGGGGGATTGAGGTCTAGATGTTATAAATGCACATCCAAACTCCCATATAACACGTGCAATTGCTATTGAGCAAGTTGGTTAAATAAATTACTGATGGACAGAAATTCACAAACCTGGAACACACACCAGAACCTGGCGCTACAATAGGGTGAGATTTTAGCTGCTGGTTATTTACGTCTACTTTGCGTGTTCCATTTCAATCCTTTCTCTAGATCACATTGCTGTGGGTGTCCTAAAGTTACTATTATCATCCTGTCAAAACGGAAAAGCTACTGACACAGGATGCTGAGCAGATCAGCTGCTTTTCAAATGAATGTTGCGCAACTGCTCAGGGCCTGCCAGATCTGTCGACATACCAAGTATGGAAGAAAGTGCACATCATTTCTTCAACTTAGCATGTTGAAAAGCCACCTAAACTGAACAAATGTGGCCCTCTAAAACAAAAAGAAAAATATTCTGATTGTTCCTGTCGCATCATTTGAGGCAGCAGCCAATGGTATGAGAAACTGCACAAACGCTTGGACATCTTGAAATGAACATTGTTTTGCAGTTACCAGAATCGACAAAACTGAACTCGGTGGATGCTCCAATGCTGTCATCGCCTCCCCAATTTCAATACTGAAGCCTTTTAAAGAACTAAAAGTTACGTCTGCTTCAAAAATGGCGATGTACCTTAGATACAAAATAAGTGCCTTAGGCTGCAGTCTTGTTGTTGTGGCTCCCCACAACATCAAAAGACACTTATTTTTCACTTTATGGTTCATTTCTTACTGGCCCGCTCTTTCCTTCTACATCGCAAAAGAGAAGAGTAAAAATCAAACCCGCACAATAAAATATTTGTGTATTACCGGCCCGTGACCATCTTCAAGAAGGCCACACTATGCATTTTCTAGTGTTACCTGGTGGTTCGTAGCGCTATACAAATGCTAAATGATTATGCCGCCCCAGTCCCCGCCTTATCCGAGCATTGTCCTGGTGGTGGAGGATTTGAGGGCAGAAAACATTCCAGGCCCAGTCAGGGCAGTGCTATGTCCACCTCAGCCGAGCCGAGCGCTGATCGTGCCGCGTGGCTACTGGGTCCTGCTACATCGATGCAGCAGGACCTAGTACTAGTAGCCACGCCGGGGTCTGGAGTGCAGGGCCTAGTAGTTGCACTGTCCATGCTGCGTGGGCCATGCAGCACGGACAGTGCAACTACTAGGCCCTGCATTCCAGGCCCAGGGCAGTCCTAGGTCCTCCTCAGCCTGGAGCACTGTCCTGGCCTGGGCTCCTGCTGGGGGATTGGGGAATGATGAAAGTTTAGTAAACAAGTTAAATTACATTTACCGGCTAACTGGTGACTGGCCTGGTGTTTGGAGGTACGGCTCACGATGAGAGAAGTCAAACACACCACCCGAAAGGTGTGATGCACCCGGCGTCACCGTCCATCCCACTCGGCCACTCCCACACTCAATTGTCATTGGCTGGGAAACAGCAAATTACATTCTGTATCTACGCACCAACCACTAGAGATACAGTCTGACTGTCATAGTGAAATCTCTTGCGCTGTTTGCGTATATATTATTACTGGCGGGCCAGAACTCAAGCGCCCCGCCTGCATCCTAGATTAAATGTGCTTACGTGAAGCACGTGGAGCTACGAGCTCCACGCACTTTACTATAGGAAAAAGCTGCGTAAAACGGGACACGCCTCGCTGTTGCAGCCTGCCCTGACTGTCACAAGTTAAGTACACAGCTGAAGCTGCTCACAGCTGACTGAACCTCACACAACGAGTCACGACTGTATCTGGTACCGTATTTAATTTTTATTGGGATCATTGGAATAGGATTTCTGTTGCACTGTTACAACTTTAAATACACATTGCATTGCCTCGGTGGGGGATCTGGGGAGGTGGGAGGGGGGAGGCACCCCCCCGCCCTATGAAAGCGACGCCACGGCTTCAGAGTCAAATATTACAGACCCTTGCTCTAACGCATATATGCATTGATTGCATGCACTACAAAGTCTTAGAATTGTATGACTCATTTTAGGATTTTTTTCTTCAGAGTGAGCTCTTGTGAGTCATCATTTTTTGTCAAGTTTAATGCATGGCAAGCAGATATCCTTGATGTTAGCGTTGGCAAGATTTTGTAGTTATGTTTTTACCAATCGTTTACAACCTCGGTCGGATCTTGTAATTATGATTCCTTAATTATAAAAAAAAATTAAACAATTATTTGTGTTTATGTTTTTTTAGCAATTTATTATATTACTGTTGACTTCTGGGTAATGGTTTAATTTAAACCATGTGCACAATACATACATAAAAAAGATACCTAAATCAATATCAAACAATGTATTATTCTCTATATCAAATTTTACCTGCAGCGTATCACAAAACAAATAATCGAACTTCAAATGTCAGAAACTGATGCTGTGATTCTAAGCATGGGTTATAGTGACGTGTACAGGAGTCGTTTTGGACTCATTGTCTATTCATTGACTTTTAGTGCTGGAAAATCTGGTCAGGGAGCCCTCTGGATATGTCCAGACTCGAGGGCAATTTGTGCACCCTTCTGGTGACAGACCTGGCCAACTTAATCTCGTGATTGGACTATTATGATTCCGAGGGTCGGGTTGCTGGGAGGAGCTCCAGGAAGAGGACGACAGGGGCTAGATTCATTATGAAGTTGCCAAGAGGCACAGGGTCAATGAGGAAGGGTTTATTGAGTGAAAGGCTCAGAATTCCCACAGCAGTGGTTCGGGGGGTGCCACAAAGTTGCTAGAAATTTGAAAGGATTGGAGCAAGATGATCTAGGGGGGTCAGGAGGATGGGGCAGTGCCAAGAGGGCATGTCATTATTCAGGAATTGGGGAGTGGAGAAGTCGGCATGAGGGGGATCAAAAAGGCTAGGGGGAATGGTTCAGGACTCAGAAGGAGGAGGTTCGGGGTGGGATGAGATGGAGAAACCTTTGTGTAATGGTCATAATTCTAGTGAATGGTCACAGGAAGGTTGGTAGAGAGGGGGCTGTGATGAGTTTGATGGGTGGTGAGGTGGACAGAAGGAGAGGAGTTAGAAAGAGTAGATCTTAGGGACGTTGGCACAGGTCAGGTGGAGGGAGTCAGAAAGAAATAGTCCTAATTAGAATTCAATATTGAGGAAGGAGGGGCTCCTCAGTAAGTCATGGTGGCCCGGGATCGGGAGCTCAGGTTCCAGAGGTTCCAGAGAATGGTGTCAGGAAGAGAGGACATGATTCAGGGATGAGAGGTTCATGGGTAGGTGTTTAGGATTTGACAAGAGTGTGCTTAAGGGGGTCAGTGAAGGACAGGGTTCTGAAAGAAAGGTCTCATGGACCTTATAGAGAAGAAGGGGTCAGGACAAAGGGATTATGATAGTGATATAGAAGTAGGGGTCTTGAGCAGGGTGCAGAAGAAGGGGTGGCACTGTGAGGTCACTGGCAACATCGCAAAAGAGAAATGATAGGCTTAATGTGCTCTAGTTTAGTTGGTACAACATCTTAGACCCACTCTTCACAGAAGAAGGTGTACCAGGACCTCTCTGACATAACCTTGGCTCACCTTCAGTAGCACGGTCACACTTAAGACCTATCTCACACTCAAGACGGATCTATGCAAGAAGTGGTGGGTATGCATGAAAAAACAAGCATAATGTAAAACACTGTTAGGTATAAAGAAGGTAATGAGAAAACAGTGTTACCTATAACCCCCAGATAATTTTTGAATTGCTTACACATACGTGTATGGAAGCAAACATTTTCAAAATAAGTAACGCAGAGAAAACAACAAAAGATTAGACAGTCCTACTTTACAGCTGGAGATGATTGATTCCTTATTTTCAAAAGTGATCGTAAAAATAAAGGTTCAAAAGACTCCCTTAAGGCCTTATTACAGGTATAGTGGTGAGGGTAAAATCATGGGGTAGTTTCGAAATGCTACCCAATTACAGGTTGGGACCCTTAAAGTACCTTAATTGGGCACAATGTCCTTTCATCAACAGCTAATTTTGGACAGGTTTTTTAATGACAATTATTCGCCATACAAAACCATCGAAAATTATAGGGAGGCATATAAAGGGCTGGGGGGTCGGGAATAGTAAAACACGACAGAGGATGGGAGCTTGGGGAGGGGAACCTCTCAAAATAAAGAAAACTACTTTTTGTTGGGTTTTTTCAGCAAAACATTTTCGTAAAAAACATAGAATAAATAGCTGCCGATGAAATAACATAGAACCTTTTCCTTGTACCCCATGCCCTAAATATCCCATGAGAGCACAACCTGTAATTAGGTGGCATTTAAAATAAATAATAGATATTTTAAGTCCCTTTTCTTTTTACCGTTACCACCATACCCATAATGAGAATCTAAGGGTGTCTCATCAGGTAATTTTGTCGTCACAGGAGCCACAGTTTGGGGAGTGCTGAAGTGGAACATCCCCACAATGTGATCGGACTTTTGAGACAGTTTAGAAAATGACTTTGCTCTGGTTCTTTTTGTGTGAAGCCCCAGTCTATTCACGGAAAGCCGGCTGCACGCAACACCGGAGACAGGTCTCAGGTGCTGAGGTTATGCTCAGGGAGCTATGTTTCTGGTGCGCCACAGGGGATCTTCCCCCCAAACTCATGATTTGTTCTGCTTCCTCGTGAGAAGTGGGGACCACAACTTTGAAGCACTGCTCTATGTGCCTGCATGTACTCGGATCCTCCAAGAGACAGGCAGCCCCACGCTGTAATGTTGTGTTTCGAAAGGTCCCATTGTTCCTATTGTCCAAATCAGGAGGGAGGCGATTTCTCAATGGTTGATTGGCATAGGGGCAGCATATCAGGAAAGATTGGCATACAGAGGAGTGAAAGCAGCTGAGCCAGGAATCAAGGTTAGGGACGCCTTCCATTTGATAAATTCAGCAACAGAAATGCCTTGAAGGCAGGACCAGGTGAAGGCATTGGACCCAAGTGGTGACTACAGCTCCTGTAACATGACCGCTAAGAGAAGGTTTGGAAGGCTTCCAAATAAGCAGACACATGGATTGCGATCGGAAGATCTGGAGACACGAGGCATGGGAGTCACCATGTCCATCAGCAGATCGCCAAAAGAGCCCCAGCAAGCAAGTGACCTAGAATCGAGCCAGTCAATGGAATCGGATTGAGAAGCACATTTGGCATCTCTTCCCCTGGCTCTAGACAGTAAGCTCCATCTGTAGCTAGGGATTGGCTTGCAGTCCACTGCACATGCTCCTCCTGCTGCCATGCTTAGTATGGATCTTCTGAATGTCGATTTTGCAGCACCTGCCATCTTTGCCCAGGGATACCGTTATGTAGAGAACCAGAATCCCGTACTGGGAAAAGGGAAGAGCATAAAGGCTCTGATTTCCCAATAATATTTACACCAACAAATATGTCCACTAAGCGAATGTTCATGTTCTTTCAAGACTCTGAGGCAAAATAAAAGCTCTTGCTAGTCAGTGGGCCTTGACCCCAAAAGATGTTCAAAGAAAGTGTTCATATTTGGGGTATTCTCAATTCACTGGTGTGATTTCTAGCCCTAAAAGTACCCAATGGGCATGTAGCAAAATGGTTCCCACCCTCTTCCAGTTCCTAGAATGCAACATCCTGTCAAGAGCCTTTACTTTTTACTCACATTTCATCTCGCTTTCCACAGCCGGGTTGTCATGAGAAGACTCAAACGAAGGCTGGCTCATATCGCTAATCACTAGGAAAGCACACGTCATTTTAATGTTATAAATACATACATTTTAGGAATGAATTGTATTCATTTGAATTAATTCATATTGATATTTTATTTCATCATGCTCGTACACAAGTATGTCACAGCGCGCCGAGGCCAGGGAGGGGAATAAGGGAGAACAAAAACAACAATCTTACTAGGCCCAGTGACATTGAGAACACGCAAGTGCATGGGAGAGGGAAAGTGAAGTGCAAGGGAGGGGGGGGGAGGTGGAAAGTGCTGAGCAAAAATAAGTAAAAACATGAATAAATAAATAACAAAAAGCAACAAACAGTGGTAGTTCAGCTAGCAAGTGCTAGGAATAAGGAAACAGACAGGGTGTGTCTGAATAAATGCAGAAAAAGAAAATGGGGGGCTGTAGGGTTACAGATACAGACCCCAGTGTAGGGGATTTCCCGGAGGCAGTGCAGGTGGGTGGCAGGGTGAGCAGGTACCTGGGCAGGTACCTGGGCCCTAAAGAACAGCAAGAGAACAGGTGCACTATGCCAAGACAGAACAGAACAACAGGGGTGAGGAGGAGAGAAGGCAGAAGCAAAGAGGAAGGTCTTGAGGTGCTTCCGGAACCAGAGATGATTCTCCTCAAGTTTCAGAGTGGCAGGGAGGCTGTTCCAGAGAGATGCCCCAGCCGAAGACAGAGATCTACCCCCAGCTTGTTTCTTAGAAAAACGACTGACCCTGAGGGTGTTAGAGGTGGAGGAGCAAAGGGCTCGGGAGAGAAGGTATTTACGAAGGGACAGCTGAAGGTATTTTGGGCCCAGGCCCTAGAAAACCTTGTGAACAATGCAAAGGGTCTTGAATTTAATTCTTGCATCCACTGGGAGCCAGTGAAGAGATTTCAGGTCTGGAGAGATACGATCCCAGGGCTTTAGGCGAAGGAAAGGTCTCGCAGTCCTGTTCTGGATAAGTTGCAAAGGGCGGAGACTAGAAGCAGGTAGATTTAGAAAAAGGCTGTTGCAATGGTCCATGCTTGAGAGAACCAGGGCTTGAGAGACAGTGAGCTTCTGGGGGAAGGAGAGGAAAGGCAGAGTACCACCAAGGAGGTGATGTAGGAAGTTTGACTTTTTTGAGACATCAGAGATGTGGGCAGAGAAGGAAAGTGTGGAGTCAAAGATTATCCCGAGGTTCTTGGCCTCACAAGTAGGGGTAGGAGGAGGGCCAAGGGAGGCAGGCCAGAGAGTCACAGGAAAGGGGGGTGAAGGTGTGCCGATGAAGAGGATCTCAGTCTTGCTGACATTCAGGCAGAGATCATTGGTGGCACACCAATCCTGAATGGCAGATAGGCAGTCAGAGATGAGAGAAGGAGAAGAGGTGGCTGAGGGAAGCCTGAAAATGAGTTGAGTGTCGTCAGCATAGAAAATTTGAGCATAAAATGGCAATGCGCTGGGCGAGAGTTGTCAGGTATTGGTTAAAGAGGCAGGGTGAGAGGGTGCACCCCTGGGGAACACCACAGGTAGAGGGAGAGATAGAGGAAAGGATGGACCCAAGTTGAACCTGGGAGGATCGATCAGAGAGGAAAGAGGTCAACCAGGCCAGAGCCTGATTGTGATGCCCAGGTTGTCACGGAGATGGTTGAGCAGGTGGTATGGAGGGGAGGAGAGGGTGGACAGGATGTACTGTGTTTTTTAGATCAATGGAGAGGCAAGGGCCATGCAAAGCTCCTGGGAGGCAACAGGCGAGGGTAGAGACTGCAGCAAGGTTGGACAGCTTGTTGCAGATTTTAAAGAGTTCGTCCGAGTTGTTAGATGCTACAGACACGGGCTTGGATGTGGGCTCTCTTCTTGGTGTGGACAGAGAGTCGGTTTTGCCTTTGGAGCAGGCGACAGGCCAGTTTGTCATAGGATGAACAAAAAGCCCTCCATTTCCTCTCAGCTACCCTACACTTACTTTAAGTGTAGCTAGGTCAGAGTCATACCAAGAATTGCACTTGGCTTTGGCCTTCAAATGGATCCTCATGACAGGGCCAAGAGCATCAAGAGTATCGGAAATAGAAGAGTATATTATAGACAGGACTGTGTCAGGATGTGAGTCAACCAAAGGTGGGGTGGGGGGTAGAAGGCAGCAGCAAAAGCCTCCAATGACACACGCTTCATGGGCTGAATGTCTGAGAAGGTAGGTGGCAGTGTTCGGGCAGACTTGGCCTGGGGGCATAGAGGGAGAGATGAGAGCAGAGAAGGGAGTGATCGCTCCAGGAGAGAGTAGTGGCAAGAGGGGGTGGTCAGAGGAGATCAAGACATCAAGTGTGTGCCCTGTAGAGTGAGTCGGGCCAGAGGGGAGGATAGAATGGGAGAGGGAGTCAGAGATGTTACGGAAGAGTACAGAGAAGGAACAAGGATTGTCAAGATGGATATTAAGGTCACCAAGAAGGAGGAGTTGAGCGGTTGAGGCCAGGAGGGAGGAGGAGAGGTTGGTCCACTCAGAGTGAAAAGAGGTGATCTGACTAGGTGGTCGGTAGATAGTAACCACAGTAAGAGAGTGGCTAGGAGAGAGAGAGCGACTGCAGAAAAGGCATTCAAAAGAGGAGTATGCCTGCGTGGGAATGATAGAGGCAGGAATCCACTCATGAAAGTTCAGGGCTACATCCCCTCCGGACCGTCTGGATCTGGGTGTGGAGAGGATCTTGTAGCCATCAGGGATGAGAGTGTCAAAGCTTGTGACAGAGCTGTCCATGAACCATGTCTCGGTGAAACTGAGGACATCAAGGTCAAGTACTTCCAGGAGGTGGCAGATGTTAGAGGAGTGTTTGACAGCAAAGCAAGAGTTCAGAGCGGCTAGATGAAGGAGGTTGCCAGCCTTAAAGACCTTCCGGGGAGGGGTACAAATCTCAGAGGGATGCCCTGCAGAGGTGAAAAAGGAGCCGAGGTGGGGCAGAGGTGACCATACGGTGCCATTAAGTTAGACATTGATGATGACTTTAGAGGAGTCGAAGGGAGCCATGAGAGCTTCCCATCAGGTGCCACCATTAATGGGAGAGGAGGAGACAGGACAGAGCACAGAGATCATATGACAAGTTCATAGATCTGGCGAAGAAACGGCAAAGAAGACGTCGTTGAGTGTCTGTCTGGCGGAAGCGCTGTAATAGGTGTCAGCAATAAGGAGACCAGGGTTGGAGGCAAAGATATTACAAACTGGTAACGTTCTTTCGATGGGATGTTCCTCCGACGTATTCCTTATCTTTGATATAATGCATTCCAGCTTGCTGGCCTCGGAAATGTTTTCCCAGTAGAGGGCGCTGGGCATCGACGTCCCTCGAGTCGGTGTCCCTCGACAGCCTCCGTATCGGTGCCAACGTCATCATGAGTGCAAATAGTCTTGTGCAGCGTCCGTTGCTCAGTTCCGTTTTTACGCGCTTCGTGAGCCTCGGAAACGTAACGCTCGGTTCCATTCTTCAAAAAATCTTCTTATTATTCGAAAATCTAAATTTATAACGATGGCATCTTCATCCGAAGCACCGACTCCACGGTCCGGTTTAAAAAAATGTCGCGACTGTGGAAAGTAAATGTCTTTAATGGACCCTCACAGGATCTGTTTGTGGGGCCTGGGATTGGAGCATCACTGTTCGGAGTTTGAGGACTGTATGTCCATGACGGCGAAAGCCTTGAAGTAGCATAAGGGGAAAAGAGAAAGAGGTAAGGCTTATAAAACTTCTACACCTTCAAAAGTTTCTTCGGCTGAGTCGAGGTATTCGTCTCCTCGTCATCAAAAGAAACATTCCCGATCGAGATCTTGAAGCGGTTCCCATCATTCTTCGAGATCGAGACATTTTAAGAAGAGGCGCCATAGATCTCCCTCTTCTTCTTCATCTAGTTCCCCAGAAAGGGTCACCTGCCCCACGAAACACAGCTCTCCGGCTAAGTGGGAGGAATTCCGTTAAAAAATGCTTAGCGTTTTTGAGAAAGCAGCCTCGACCCCCTTGGAGACGTCTAAAGGTGATACCCTGGGTGAAGACCCGAAAAATCAAAACGCTGCGAGTCGTTGAACCCAGCGAATAAAAATACTCGCGAGTGTCATGAACCCTCGAGTAAAGACAATAAGACTGCGTCATCGATGCCGTCGTCGAAGATTCCTTCGGCACACAAATCTGCATCATCGACGCCATTGTCAAAGGGAACTTCAACGCATAAATCCGCCTCATCGACGCCGTCTTCGATGCCGTCGTCGACTCCGATGAAGGATAAATCTAGAACTGCCTCTACGTCACAGGCACCAGAAGTGTCGAAAGCCCCGACCAGGATGTCGAGAGTGCCATCGACAATCTCTACGACGCTGAGTAGGATTTCGATCCTCTCGAGTTCATCGAGGCCTTTTCCGACATTTTCGACGCCTTTTACAGGATTGTCGAAGCCTACAACGTCCACGTCGACAACCACAACGTTTTCTCAGGCAGTAACAACAAATTTGGCTCCTTCTTCTCTAGAAATGGGTTTTACTCCATATCCTAGGTCTGATTACTTTAGAGCCTGGTCTTCCATATATGAAGAAGGGGGGGACTCTGACAATGAGAGACCTTTTGGTCTACAAAGGACTACAGTACCGATTCCAGAGGAATTCATCTCTGAAGAAAATAGGTTAAAAGACCTACAGGAGTCTCTACATGAGGCAAATAGATAAATCTCCAGAAGTAGAGATTGCTAAACCAGAATCTGGAGAACATGCTGAGATACCTTATAGCACACTAATGGCTAGAATAATTGAATTTATGGGGTGGACTACACCTGTACCTTCTTTTCAGCAAGATGACCTTACTGATATTTTAGATAAAGGACCCCAAGAGGATCCCATTGTCCCTTTTCATGCTGTCCTGCAAAGGAAAATATCTGCAAATTAGGAGACTCCTGAAGTTATCCCTGCAGTAAATAAAAAACTCTCTGCTAAATACAGAGAATCGGCTTCAGATCCCGAATATCTGAGCAAACATCCAACTTCAGAGAGTTTAGTTGTGCAGGCAGAAACTTCATCAAACAGTAAGTCGGCATACCCCACCATTCCACAAGACAGAGATGATAAGAGATTTGACGCCATGTCAAAAAAAGTCTTTTCGGCATGTAGTATGGCGCTTAAATCTATCAACGCCACTCGCACTCTAGCAAGATTCAGCCACACACTTTGGGAGTGTGTTTCATCTGCGGATGACTGTCTCCCAGAAGGGGAAGAACGGGAAGCATTCTTAACCATCATCAGGGATGGAAAGGATGCAATGTGTGAGTCCCTTCAAACAGACATTGACTCTGCTGACAGCATCAGCAGGGCCATGGCGTTGAGTACCACTATCCGCAGATTTGCGTGGTTGCGGAAGTCTGGGTTTGCTCCATATGTGCAAGCCAGACTTCTGAATATGCCCTTTGACGGCAAATTTGGAAAGAAGGCTGATGACAGCCTGGAGAAATTGCAAACATGCAAAGCAGCAGTGAAATCCCTTGGGACTGCAATCCGGCAAATTCCAAATCGCCCCACAGGTACATCCTGGAGGGGTAAGTCCTTTCGCTTTTACTCCGCATTCGGAAAAGGCAGAGGACAGCTAGCTCAAAGGGGCCAGAGACGATTCACCCGTGGTGGACGGGCCTATGGTACAAAATCCGCACCAGCAGGTGCTACTTTACCCTCAGCATCTGCGTCAGCCGCTTCTAAACCCCTCTGTCTGAGGTCTCCCCTCACAAAACACCAGTAGGGGGCAGGTTAACTCAACATCTGGCAGAATGACAGGCTATTACGTCAGATGCTTGGGCATTGGAGATAGTTGCCCAAGGTTACTGCCTGCCTTTCCTACAAACCCCTCAGAGTCATCCACCAGGGAACAACTCTTTGAAGTTTCCAGATCCGCTCCTTATGCAGGAAATTTCAGACCTGCTAGAGAAAGGTGCCATCGAACCGGTACCTGTAGCAGAGAGGAACATGGGTTGGTATTCCCCCTACTTTCTAGTACCAAAGAAGGACGGAGGATTGAGACCCATCTTGGACTTGCGAGAATTGAACAAATGCCTCAGGAAAGACAAGTTGAAGATGGTAACCCTTTCTCAGATCCTTCAGGCCCTCCAGCTTCAGGACTGGTTGGTATCTCTAGACCTTCAGAATGCTTATTTCCATGTGCCAATCCATCTCAAACACAGGAAATACCTGAGGTTCGCAATTGGCAACTCTCATTTTCAATTTCGAGTTCTTACATTTGGGCTGACCTCCGCTCGAGGGTCTTCACCAAGCTAATGACCGTTGTGGCAGCAAATCTAAGGAGGGAACGGATTCACGTCTACCCCTACCTGGACAACTGGTTGATCAGAGCAGTATCCCCAGAACAAGTTCAGATCCATCTAGATTACGTTTGCCACTTCCTTCACAAGCTGGGCTTCTCCCTCAACTTAAAGAAGTCACAGATGATACCATCACAGAGACTCCAGTTCATTGGAGCAGTCCTGGACACATCCCTGGGAAAGGCCTCGCCACCAGAGGTGAGGGCTCAAGATATTCTACAGATGGTCACCAGGTTTCAAAATGCCCAACATCTACAAGCCTTTGACCTTTTGAGATTGCTCAGCCTCATGGCATCCTGCAGCTTCATAGTGCCAGAGGCTTGCCTGAGAATGAGGTCTCTCCAGTGGGCACTAAGGACCCAGTGGTCACAATTCTCAGCGAGAATGTCAGATCTCCTACTAATTCCGAACAGAGTAGCTCGAGACCTTCATTGGTGGGTCAGTAGTGAGAACATCTTGAAAGGAGAACAGTTTTGGCAACCATGGCCGGAGATAACAGTAGTCACGGATGCTTCACTCATGGGGTGGGGATCCCATGCCAACGACTTGACCATCAGCGTTCGTTGGTCTCCATCGGAGTCATCAACCTATTAGAGCTGAGAGCGATCAGACTAGCGCTGAAAGCTTTCCTGCCATCAGTACGGGGAAAAAATGTCCTGATAATGATGGACAACACAGTCACTACCACTGTGCAGAGAGGCAATGCAGCTCTGGTTTTGAGCAATTCAAGAAGGAATCTCTCTATCAGCAGTTCACCTAGCCGGACAGAAAAACTTGATGGCGGACGCTCTGAGCAGGCAGAACACAGTCTCCCACGCGTGGGAACTAGCTCAGGAAGTCCTTCAAGAGATCTTCCCCCTTTGGGGAACCCCTCAAGTGGATCTGTTCACCACCAGTATCAACCGGAAGTGCGATCAGTATTGCTCAGGGGAATTTCCCCCGAGATGAGCTCTAGGGGACGTGTTCGTAGTGGACTGGGAATATCCACTTCTGTACGCGTTTCCTCCAGTCCCCGTCATTCCTCAAATGATCAGGAGGTTGAGAAGATTCTGGAAACCCATGATCCTAATTGCCCCGGATTGGGCCAGGAGAACCTGTTACCCAGATCTCCTAGACATGTCCATCTGCCCTCCGATTTGTCTTCCGCAAAGAGAGGATCTTCTCTCGCAGAAGGGAGGTCAGGTTATCCATCCGGATATCAGAACCCTCAACATTCATACCTGGTTTCTGAAAGGCTGAGATACAAGGATTGGGACCTCCCAGACGTAATGGAGGTGTTGCTTTCAGCCAGAAGGCCAGCAACAAAATCTTTATACTGCTGTCGTTGGAACAAATTTTGCAGTTGGTGTAGAGAAAAGAATATTGAACCCTTTTCATGTAATACGCCGATGGTGTTATCTTTCTTGCTTTACTTAGTAAATTCAGGTCTTCAAGTTGGTACGATCAAGGGCTACCTCGCAGCGCTGTCAATCTTTAAGTGCACTGCTGAGGAGCCTTCATAGTTCAAATTACCCTTAGTAATTCAATTTCTGAAAGGATTAACTAATGTTTTTCCTCCAACTCCTTTTCAAGTTCCTTTGTGGGACCTAAACCTAGTCTTGAAATGTCTAATGGGTACTGCATTCAAACCCCTTCATTCCTGTTCATTAAGGTTTCTCACTCTTAAAACAGTTTTTCTAGTGGCTTTAACTTCTGCAGAAGAGTGAGCGAATTACAAGCTTTATCTTGCAAACCTCCTGATACAATCTTTCACAAAGATAAGGTTGTTTTACAAGTGAAGCCCAATTTTCCCCTTAAGGTGGTCTCAGAATTCCACATTACTCATAAAATAACTTTACCCTCATTCTATCCTCCTCCCCATCCAGGGAAAGAGGAAGAGAGATTACACAGGCTGGATCCAAGACGTACCTTAAGCTTTTACATTAGCAGACTTGCAAGAATCAGACAGGCAGACCAATTGTTTGTGGGTTATGCAGGTCACAAATTAGGTTTGCCCATTACAAAGCAAACCATTTTAAGATGGATTATTTTAACTATTGTAGAATGTTATAAATTGGCAGGAAAAGAGCCCCCTCAACATCTTAGGGCTCATTCAACCAGGGGTATCGCAGCCTCTTCAGTTCTCCAAAGAGGAGTTCCAATTAAGGACATATGTGCGGCTACCACATGGTCGTCCGCACACACTTGTACCAAATTTTACAGCCTTGATTCCTCCTCTAGCCAGGAGACAAAATTTGGAAAAGCTGTGTTGCATTCTGTGCATCTTTAAAGGGAAAGATTTCATTTTACTCCCGCCTCCTCTATATACTACTGCTATGTGAGTCTATCAAAGATAAGGAATACGTCAGAGGACACAATCCCTTCGAAGAACAAGTTACTTACCAAACTGGTAACGTTCTTTCGATGGGATGTTCCTCCGACGTATTCCTTATCGCCTCTCCCATCCTTCCCCGCATTAAAACTTCCCTTGTAGTTGCAGTTTACGCTCCTTCAAGGTTATTAACCAATTCATACAAAGCAAAACTAAACTTCAAAACGGAACTGAGCAACGGACGCTGCGCGAGACTATTTGTACTTATGATGACGTCGGCGCCGATACGGAGGCTGTGAAGGGACACCGACTCGAAGGACGTCAACGCGCAGCGCCCTCTACTGGGAACAAATTTCCGAGGCCAGCAAACTGGAATGGATTATATGAAAGATAAGGAATACGTCGGAGGAACATCCCATCGAAAGAACGTTACCAGTTTGGTAAGTAACTTGTTCTTTTGAACTTCTTCCTACCAGACTTAGAGAGAAGGGAAGGATAGTCAATGGAGAAGCAGTTGGAAAAGGTAGGAAAAACAGAAAGCGCCATAGGAGTGGTAGTGTGAAAAAGGAGGGAGAAAGGAGGTGGGGAGGCAGGTAAGAGTGGAACAAAGAGATCGGTGAAGTCACTGGGACAGCAAGTTACAGAGAAGCACCCATTACAAGCAAAGTGCAGAGCAAGTTAGCAGAGTACAGCAAGATTCGATGTTTAAACCAAAAGGCAAAAACAGCAAGATTCGACTTTTAAACCAACAAGCAAAAACAACAAGAAGTGAATTTACAATTGGGTACAGATGCAAGCAAAGGGTCAAAAACGCAATGCAATTCAGAGTGTGAACATGGGGGGAACACATAGAGAGGGAGAGTGAAAGTCAAAAAGGGGGTAGGAGTGCATCCAGAAAGGAGGAACTACCCCATGGTTAAGGAAGTGAGAATGTCAAGGCAGTCCAGATTTCTTAGAGGAGTGTGGTGGCAACATCATTGAAAGGTCTGGTACCAGGGTGCAGAAAAGGATCACAGTAAGCGTTCAAGTAGCAGACAGGGGATTTAGGAGTGAGCCTTTGGTGAGGGGGCCGGCTAAAGCCTGCCGGTCCTCAGTTGGATGGAAGAAGGCAATCAGCAACCAATGGGAGTTCTGCACAGGGGAAGGCAGCTCAGCCAGACTACCTTCACAACAAAGAAACAGTGGGTCTCATTACACGTTGTGCGGTAAAAATCGGAATTTTACGGCATGTCGCTATTAGCATGTCCGCCCTCGCAAAAGACCGCTAATAACGTCCCATTACGAGTTCGCGGACACGAGCATAGCGCCATGCCGTAAATGTCATTACCGCCATGCCGCAAAAGTCCACAAAATGCCCATTACCGGCCTCGACCACAGTGCTGATAGCACCTCCTCCCTCACGCAACATGCTAATAGCGGTCGCTATTAGCGGACACCGTTAAAAAGCGGAACCGGAAATAGCGTCATCGCACAGGAAAGGGAAAGAGAACGGCAGCCATCTTTAAAAACACAATCCATTGCCATCCTCTGCATCCAGGACATCTTTCCGGAGAACTCTGACCAAAAACCATCCAGGACTGCCTGAAGATGTCAAAGGCCCTGAAAAAATCCTCTGATCGACAGCGGAAAGAGAAATTCACACCAGAGGAGCTCATAATGCTGACTAGCACACTTGCAGCCAATGCAGAGGTCGTATTCGCCAATGATATGCGCCGGGAGGCGATCATCAAGAAAAAGGCCATCTGGCACGAAGTTGCCCGCAAAGTTAGCGTGAAGGACTGCCGCAAGAGGTGGGACGACCTCCGGCTACGTGTGCGGAATATCCTATCAGTCAACCGCAACCTTGCAATGGCCACAGGAGGAGGCGCAGAATCACCTCTGAAGATGAAGGAGTGGGAGGAGACATGTGCCTCCACCATCGGAGTCGAAGCCATAGAGGGGGTCGGAGACATGGAGCATGGTGTGGCCATCTCATCTGATGGAGGTGAGTGAATATGTCAAACAATGCACAGTGAAGGGTGAGGGGTACCCCAAACATGTGTCGATGACCAGGCCATTGGTCCTGCCACACACATACATGCATGCATCACCATATACACGTGCAATACTGACCCATCAATGCATGACCAACCCAACATTCCCATGACAAGAATCACTGATGAATAGGCCCCAATGCATAGAGCAGCATGACATGAACATTCTGCATGAGGCACCTAGACCCATTAACAATGATGTACCCTATTTATGTCCTCCACAGGATCACCGACAGACACTGGAGAGACAAGCACCGCAGCACGTACTCCCCCAGCAGCCAAAAAAGCCAGAATGCATGAGAGGGGTGACACCGCCACCACCTCCAGGGGAAGTGGGAGGACAGTCCATCTGCAGAGGGCCAAGGGCAGTAGGAGCACCATTGCATCACAGCCTGAGGGCACGGCTCCTGTTGTAGCCGAACCCACGCAAGTGTGCCCAGTCACTGCTGAGATGAGCACGGAGGGCACGCACTCCGCAGCCACCAGCTCCACTGGGGAGGCAGCAGCCACCGCACCGGCCAATGACGAGGAGGACGCAATCGACGTCCTACAACTCATCCATGACCCCAGCCCAACATGGTCCATTGGGGGGAGTCCGAGGGCAACGTCCGGATCTGCTAGCCAGGGAGCACATGACACCCTCACTGTAGAAGGTGCATGGAGCCCTCAGCTGTCCTCACCGGATGCCGGGTGCATGGACCAGGTCGCACCGTCCAGCCCAGCAGCACCTACCACCCTGGCAGACCTTGCAACCATCAGCCGGAGGCAGGAAGACATGGATGCGCTGGTCGCCCAGAATGTGGCCAAGACAGGCCGTCTAAGGGATGACCTCCAAAAATATACTGGGCAAACAAAGGAGGCCATGGAGGCCTGCACTGACAGGATATGCCAGGAGATGGGCCAACTCCGCCAGGCCATTTTACGTATTGGGGACATCATGGAGCAGCATCACCAACCCCCAACACAGGATCGACCGGGAACCTCCTCCTCAGCGAGTTCCCAGCAGACCAGCCCCCTGCGCCGCTCCCTGCGCAATCTGAGGCGCCCTGCATCACAGCAACCCAATGTCGGTGGGGGCCCTGATGCTTAGCTCCACCAAGGACCAGGTGGCACATGTGGTGCAGGAAACATTATAGACACCATAAGACTCACCTGGGTGTTTTGGGGGGAAGGGGCGTAAGGGTGCATTTGGGTGTTTTGGGGCGGAGGGGGGTAAGGGGGCATTTGGGTGTTTTGGGGGGGAGGGGGGTAAGGGTGCATTTGGGTGTTTTGGGGGGGAGGGGGATAAGGGTGCATTTGGGTGTTTTGGGGTGTTGCATTTCTTATCACATTCTGTTCAATACACAGTTCTGAAGTTGAAACCCAAGCGTGGTCTCCATCATTGCGTATGTGTCATTTATCTCAGACAGGGTCCTTTATGGTACTCCAAACATGCACCAGGGCAACAATATCCATCTCCGTCCATGCTTTTTCACCTTTGTGCCTGATGTGATTTCAGAATCAGATGCTGACGCACATCGTTGTGCCCTCTTGGCATTGCCTCTTGCATGTCCTGCCGGGGCATTCCACCCGTACTCATCCACATCCCCATCATGCTCTTCTGGTGGTTGCATGTCAATTTCAGGTGGCATTGGCACATTCCATCATATGCACATTTTTCGATGCTCTACACATGGCTTGGTTATCTTTGCCACTTTGACACGGCTGTACAGGAGTGCCTCACACAGGCTGCTTAGGCAGCGGAGCACTGTCATTGGAAGGCTGACTGCCAGCTCTATCATGACGCAGGTACGGGGATGTGCAATATTGTTGTCCTCTTCCTGCTGGTTCTGTGGGTTCCGTACAGGGGTTGGGAGCCACCTCCTCAGTGGATCGCTGGCATTGCCTGTATGGTGTGAGGAATGGGTACCTGTTACGGGTCACCTCTGGTGTGGGTTGTTGTTGTTGGTGCTTCACTGCTATCATGTAGTCAAGGCTGTCATGTCATGCTGCTGCTATTGGGACCATCTTGGTGTGGGAAGGGGTGTGGGTAGGGGTGTGGTGTGCTCTTTTGTGCTGCCTGTCTCCATTGCATGCACCTGTGCTGATTGTGTCCACCTGTAGTAGATGGGTACACTGCTCAGGTCTCTTAACGGGTGCTTTTCGATGCCGTTATTAGCGCCATGCCGGTAAGGGGTTTTTGGGTGTTTTACATGCCGCTAATGCCATGTCCGCATGGCTTGTGATAGCCTGGTATTAGCGCCATGGCGCTAATTCCGGCCTGGGGGTCGCGCGCCCGTGGCCTTGCCGCTATTAGTGGCACCGTAATTAACGGGTGTGCTGATAGCGGTGGGTCCGGGTCGTGATTGGCTTAGGGAATTAACGGTACCGGTAAATCTTTACCGGTACCGGTATTCCATTACCGCACAACGTGTAATGAGGCCCAATGGCATTTATGTTTGAATATAATATTATGCAATTATGTATTAATTGATTATTACATTATCATATCTCGTGTGTAATGGTTTGTTGTTTTAACCAAATCAAACTAATAATAACAAAAAGGCTGCTTGATGACTGTATATGAGCACTATGAATGTCTTCCGCCATGGAGCTGGCACAAAGGTTTCCATCGGATGCATCCCTTCAAACAAGGGCCCTCTCACCTTCTTTCACTCTCTCTCATTGGGTTTCCATTACCAAAGCTCTGGGCTGACAAAGGACCTCGTTCTCAATGGGGAGTTTTCAAGGCTAGAGCAGGGTGACCGTAAGTGATGTCACCCAAAGCCCACTCATGTAAAAATGTATTTCACTGGATTAAGTCAAAAAGTTTTAAACCACCTTGAAATCTGTTTCCATAATATGTCTTCTTTTAATTTGTGTTATGCACAAGCAGCATCAACAAATGGCAAAGATCCCATCAGCAATCGAGATAAGAAAGCAGTTTAGAAGAAAAAACAGCTTATAAAACTGTTACAGTGTAAACTGCTAAAGTATTTCATGAAATCGTTATTGCATTTATAGATTCCTTGATTCTAAGAGAAAGGGGGGAGAAGGAACGCCCTAAGAGAGCACATTACTTGATGACATGAATCCAGCTAAAAGGCCCCTTAATTTGTTATTTTAACAATGCATGAAAGAGGGCAAAGACCAAAGTGCCATGATAAAGTTTAATATCTCTATACGACTTAACTCAAGGGGTGTGTGAAATGTATAATACGCAAGCATAGTGGGGAGAAACTCTGAAAGTCTGAATGTATTTTCTGAGTGTGACACTGTCAAAATTGCTGGGAAAATTCTCTCAAAATTCAATTCCCTGGAAATGTTATAAGTAAAATAAGGGGAAAACTAGGAAAGAGTTGCCACTTAGTTTAAGGAAAATCAAATCGTGCTTAAGTTCCCCAAATATTTCCTGCCAAAACACCTGGATGCCATTGCAGTAATAATATCTGCCTCCTCATTTCCTCGTCTGGTGCATTTCAAATGAATTATTTTTTTTATTTATTACATTTGTATAGCGCACAGCAGCCCTTGGGCATTGAGGCACTGTTACTTGAGGGGAGCTTAGTTACAGCGAGAGGGCACATGGGGAGAAGCAGTTGTACATTGTTAAGATGGATTTCTGAACTCTGTCCTGGAGGGGCAGAGGTTCAGAAGGCCAGCCTAGTTTCTTGGAACAGGGTAACCTCTGGACAAGCCAGACCAATCAGGGTAGCGATGGCGGCGGTCAAGATTAGGTCTCAAGAGGGATGAGGGTGACTGAAAGCCCGCAATGAGCACACAAAGCAAGGACGCTTACAAATTACTCCAAGCAGGTGTTATATTAAAAATATAGACACATTTATTACAAGGCCTTTGTAACATTGACCATAGTAAAGAATCACGATAAAACTCAAGTAAACCAACACATCACAATCAAATACAATATATATATACAATTACCGAAGGGTCTAAAGAGTTTGAAGCACGAAATATGCAGACCACCTAGATGGGGAGGAAAACAGGCAGTGCAAGTAACCGTTAGACCCAGTTCGCTTTCAGAGGCCACCTAACTAGAAGGAAGTCCGAGCCCTACGAAGAGTGGAGCCTTGTGCTCAAAAGTACCTGCACACGCTGGTGCCAACGGGCCAAGGGGAGTCTCTTCAAGGAAATCAGGCAGTTCAGAGCGGTGAACAAAGGAGGGCGAACAGATCTCCGCTACTCAAGCGCGGCCTCCACTTGCAGGCAGAAGCAGAGCGCGAGTGCGAAAAAGGCGTGCTGTTTAAAACAGTGAGGAAAAGCTACAGGCTACTGCAGGAGGGCGACCGGTTCCTAGCGTTGCTACTCACCGGTCCCCGATGCAGGCAGACCCAGGCTTCTCCGCGTCAGTTTTAGTGCTGGCAGGTTCAGATACGAGCAGGGGATGTCTCGGCGTCGTGTAGATTCCGCGGCAGCAGAAGTTAGAGTTGAGGATGTCCCAAACGCAGTGAACCCGCACAGATTGTTACCACAGCAGGGCAACGAAGCGGCTGTGTGTATTTCAGCACAATGTACACTTCTCACTTCAGACCTGGGAATGCCAAGTGTACGAATCGTGTGAGAGTGTCAAGGACTCGGAATACAGAAGCAACCTGACGGCGGTGACAGAGCAAGACTCCTGGGTAAGCTGGTCAATCCACTGGATGGCCCAGAGATGCTTCCGAAGGCTTACGTGCAGGAGATGATGAAGATGCCGAGAATAGTTGTTCCCACTATTCCAAAGGGTCGAAGTACCAGTAGAGGCCTTCTCGTTCGATCAGAGGCAGAATGGTTTCCCACGGCGATAGCAGTGCAGAGGAGCAGTCCTTCAGCGGGTCACCAGCGATTCCTTGGTTCAGCCTCTTAGTTGCAGGATACTTGGCTCCTGTATCCGTCGTTCGTGAGAACTCAGGAGATAGACATGGTAGTGGTGTTTCCAGCCTCCTCTTATCCAGAGTTCCCTTTGCGCCAAAACGGAGAGGACCCAATGGGTGATCTGCTCACAAAACACTCACTCCATACATGGACCTATCACAGACCATGGTGGTCCCAGGCCTTCAAGACACACTAGACTCTCTGGCACCCAGGATGTGTATTGGGACCAGACATCCCAGCCCACATCCTGGAGGCACACACAAGGCCTGTAGAAGCCCGCGAAAGCATCTGTGTTTCGCAGGAAAGTACATGCCCAAATAAGGATGGCCCCGGGTCGGCTCGACCTGGGGAAGGTGAAGAGGCAAGACGGTCAACGGACAGGACAAAGAAACTCGTGGCATGGCCATTTTGGAAGCCAGGCCACCCATTTTGGCCAAACACGAGAAGCGCGGTTAACAGGGCAAAAGGGAGTTCAAAACACAAAGAAACGATCGCTGCCACCAGTCCCGTCCATGACATACTTGCACAGTTCGTTATAAATCCATCGAGAGTTACTACGGCCTGTAGAATGACTAGAGACCCAAGAGCGCGGTAATGTAAGTTACGGTGCACTCTTGTGCCATGTTGTGCGAAAGCTGCAACATGAGAAAAGAACTACGGAAAACAACGTTTCCCGGTACTGACTGTCTTAAGGGCATGTCAGTTTCCCCGTAAGAATGGAGCGAAAGCCCAGAGGAGTGCGGCGGAAGGCTGCGCTTCTCTGGCAAAGTCTAGATCAGGGTGTAAAACAACAGCAAAATGTTTGGGAGTTGCCACATGGAAGGAAAATTACCTACAATATGAAATCTTTCCTAACACTCACCCCTCCCAGACTACTAAGGACAGGGGGAACTAATCCACCCCTGGATGAGTCTCTTGTTCAGGTCGGTTAAACATTCTGGACAACCCATCAGCATTGCTATGTTGGACACCTGGCCTATGCTCAATAGTGAAGTCAAAGCCTTGTAGACTTATGGACCACCTAAGCAACTTTGGATTCTCTCCCTTTATGTTCATCAGCGACTTTAAGGGCTTATGGTCAGTTTGCACAGTGAAGTGGGTCCCATAGAGGTAGGGCCTCAGCTTCCGTAGGGCCCACACAACAGAGAAGCATTCTTTCTCTACTGTGAACCATCTGAGCTCTCTGTCCTTAAACTGGTGACTAATGAAACCAATAGGGTGTTCCTTACCCTTCTCATCTACTTGCGATAGTACAGCTCCTATCCCAGTGTCAGAGGCATCTGTCTGCACAATAAAAGGTCTTTGATAATCAGGGGCCCTGAGGACAGGGGCCTGGCACAAGGAGTCTTTTAAGCCGTTGAAAGCCTTCTCACACTCATCGGTCCAAGTTACCTTCTTGGGTTTCTTTGGAGTGGTGAGGGCAGTCAGAGGGGCAGCTATGGTGCCATAGTCTGCCATGAAGTTGCGGTAATACCCCGTGAGTCCTAAGAAGGCTCTCACTTGGGTCTGTGTAGTGGGGGTAGGCCAGTCGTGTACTGCTTGTACTTTACTGGGTAGAGGCTGTATCCTCCTTCCACCTATTTCATGGCCAAGGCAAACCACTGAGCCTTGTCCAATCTGGCATTTACTAGCCTTTATGGTCAAGTGTGCTTTCTGAAGAGCCTGGAGCACAATCCCGAGGTGTTTCACATGGTCTTCCCAGGTGGCGCTGAAAACTGCTATATCATCCAGATATGCAAGACAGAATTCATCCAACCCATTCAACACATGATTCACAAGCCTCTGGAAAGTGGCAGGTGCATTCTTAAACCCGAACGGCATTACCCTGAATTGGTAAAGACCGTCTGGAGTGGAAAACGCTGTCTTCTGCTTGGCATGTTCTGCTAAGGCTATTTGCCAATAGCCCGCAGTGAGGTCAAACGTGCTGAGGTACCCAAGGTATCCACCAGCTCATCTGTTCGAGGCAAGGGGTGTACATCTGTCTTGGTGACAGCATTCAGAGCCCTGTAATCCATGCAGAACCTCAATTCAGAAGTGCCCGCTTTTGGAACCAAAACCACAGGGCTGGACCAAGGACTACTAGAGGGTTCAATCACCCCAAGATCTAACATTTTGTTGACCTCTGTCTTAATGTAAGACCATACTTTGTCTGACATCCGGTATCCTCTACTTTTAGTAGGAACGCTGTCTCCTGTGTCTATGTTATGTTTGCACCAAGGTGTCAAACCAGGGGACTGTGAAAACAGGGGGGAAAATTGCCTAAGCAAACTTTTCACCTCAGCCTGCTGATCAGAAGTCAGGTGAGGGGCCACTCGGACACCCTCAAAGGAGCTATCTGAAGGACCGCTTTGGAACAGGTCGGGAGAGGTTCAGACTCCTCTTCCTCAACATCTGAAGCCAGTAGCAGTGCTGAGATTTCGACTCTTGGGACGAAAGCCTTCAGCCTATTTACGTGGAACACTTTTGGAGCCTGTCCAGGCCTTCCAAGGTCCACTAAATAGTTGACCTCACCCAGGGGCTCCACCACTGTGTAAGGGCCTGACCATTTGTCCTGTAAAGCTCTAGGCCTAATGGGATTCATGATCAGGACTTGCTGACCAGGTGTAAAGTTGATGAGGGAAGCTTTCTGGTCATACCAATGTTTCACCAGCACTTGTCCTGCCTTCAACTTGTCACTAGCCAGACCCATCAGAAGTACCATCCGTTTTCTGAGCCCTAACACATAGTCGACTACGTTGGTAGTAATAGGGGGAGTGGGCATCTCCCATCCCTCCTTGACTATGGCTAAGGGTCCCCGCACAGGGTGACCAAACAGAAGTTCGAAGGGGCTGAAGTCAACACCCTCCTGTGGTACCTATCGGTAGGCAAACAGTAAGCATGGTAAAAGAAGATCCCATTTTCTTCTCTGAGGTTCTTCCAGAGCCCCAATCATGCTCTTTAACGTTCTGTTGAAACGTTCCACCAGACCATTGGTCTGGGGGTGATATGCAGAAGAGAACTTGTAGGTGACCCCACATTCTTTCCACATAGCCTGCATATACTTTGACATAAAGTTGCTGCCTCTGTCAGACACAACTTCCTTAGGGAAGCCAACCCTAGTAAAGATGCCAAGTAACGCTTTTGCAACTGACTTGGCAGTTACAGTTTTCAATGGGATGGCCTCAGGATATCTGGTAGCATAGTCGACCAGCACCAGAATAAACCTATTGCCTAAGGATGTTTGTGGGTCGAGGGGACCAACGATGTCGATCCCTACCCTTTCGAATGGTATTCTCACAACTGGGAGTGGTACCAATGGAGCTTGGATTGTTGAGCCACTCTTACCAGATAACTGGCAGGAGGCACGACTCCTACAGTGACTTTTTACTTGCACCCCCATCTTGGGCCAGTAGAAGTGCATGGATAACCTTTGCTTGGTCCTCTTAATACCAAGGTGGCCAGCAAGGGGCACTTCATGCACCAGCTGCAGGAGGAAGGGTTTTACAGCAAGGGGAACCACCAACCTCCTATGATCTCCTAAACTCTGTGGGCTCACTGTACAGGAGTCCACCTTCCCAATAAATCCAATGCTTCCCAAGAGGTTCACCCTCAAGCTGGGAGCAGGCCTGTCTCCTTAGGCCTTCCAGAGATGGGCACTCACGTTGGCCTCTACTGAATTCTTCCCTGTCAGGACCACCTTCTACTAACAAGTCTTTTAGTTCAGGATGGTCATTGGGGTCAAATACTTCAGGTATCGCCGCCTCCTCGTCAGGTCCGGGCGATTGACCAACTTCCTCCACCGCAGTGGTAGGTGAGTTCGGGGGAATATTTTCTTTCCTTCGTTTTGATTTGCTTACTCCTTTAGCCTTGGGTTTCCCCTTTGGCTGGGGCAGCGCATTGGTCTTGGCCAATGCTGCCCGTGTTTAAGACTGTGTGCAGGGTCTGTCAGCAGTGTCTCCTACGAGCCCTAAAGCTCTGAGATTGTTGCCGAACAAGACCTTTCCTGGGACGTTTCTCTGAATGCTCACTGGAATCCTGACTGCTGTACCATTTAAAGTAAGATTTACAGGTATTACTGGAAACATGCGAGGTGGGCTGTCAGCCAACTTAGTGGGCATCAGAGTAGCTCTGGCAACTTCCTCTGAGTCTACCAAGGTAGAATCCACTACAGTTCGACTGCACCCACTATCCCTAAGAGCTGGAGTATCTACTCCATTGATCAGCACACTGTCTTTAAAGTAGTGCTTGGTATTATCTGGATTCCTAGCATAAGCCTCTGTGACTTTAGGCTCCCAGGAACCCAGGGAAACTAAAACTACCTCAGCTTCTATCCCACTGGGGAAGGAGTCTGAGGAGAAGGATGCTCCTGTAATCTCTTCTTCCTCGTAGGAGGAGAAGGCCAGATTAGCGGAGTGGAACCCCAAAGGTTTAACCTTACACCGAGGATCCCCCTTCACGTGGTCAGTTGCTCCACAAGCAAAACAAGATCCATTGGGTCTGTTTACATAGGGAGGCTTACCATAACCAGAGTTCTGTTTCGGAGGCTGACCTCCACTACCCTGTGAGTTCTCTTGTGTCTTACCCTTATCTTTCTTTTTGTGGCCCTTTTGAGAAGAAAATTTATCAGATTCTCCACCCTCCTTATCTTTGGACTTTTTCCCTTCCTCCTGCTTACCAGGATGAGTTTTGTCCTTATGGGACACTCGATGTGACACCCATAAATCTGCTGCAATGGCAAGCTTCTTAGGATCTATCTCCTTTGAATCTGCCAAATGCTGCTTAAGCTCAGGGGAAGAAGATGCAAAAATATGTTCCAGCATGACAAGACTTATCATACCTTCAATGGTAGAAACCTTATAACCTTCGACCCAGCCAGTCAAGTTTTTTAAGGATTCGGTTACATAAGATACCCAAGTACCACCTTCTTTTTTCTTATACTCTCGGAATCATTTTAAATATTGGGCAGGAGTCTTTCCAAACTTTAAAATGAGAGTTTGCTTCAACATTGCAAAATCTGCTCGCTCAGCCTTCGACATTTCCATAATGGCACTGCTGCCAGAATGGGGCAGTCTGCTGAGTAACCAGGCAATTTTATCAGCATTGTCAACTTGTTGAACTTCACATGCATAATCAAATGTATTCAGCCAGTCCATAATGTCATTCTTTTCCTCATACACACTGAGCAGATCTTTTGGAAACCGTGGATGAGAGGAGGCCCCAGACCCATGTCCAGGACCCTTGGATCCATTGGCAACTTGAAGCTTGGGGTATCAGGTATTAATATCGCCACATATATGGTCGCCGTAAATAATATCACCGGGAAAATGTTGTGGCGATATTATTTGGGTGACCATATATGTGGCGATAGGGGCAAAAAACCAAAAAATTTTAAAAAAAATGTAAAACAATTTTTTAAAAATTGGAGGTTGCGGGGGTGTCCCCCGCATGTTCCATGCAATAATATTGCCACAAAAAACGACCATTTTTCGGCGATATTTTTGTATAGCGATATTTTTGTGGCGACATTATTACATGGAACCAAGCTTGGCCAGTTCCAACTGGTGATCCCTGTCTTTCTGTTTTTCTGCCTGTTCGAATTTTAGCTTCACCCTATTGAACTCAAGCTCTTCCTGGCGTTTGGCCATATTGAACTCAAGCTCCTTCTGCCTAAACAGCAGCTCTTGCTTCTTGAATTCAAGCATGGATTCCCCATCGACACTGGCAGAGGAAACATTGGACATTTCATCCTCCCTGTCCTCATGGTCGCGGTGGACCAGTGCAGCGGCAGAACTGTCAGTTCTACCAGTGAGAGCAGCCCCACCTCCTTCTGCACTGTCCTCGGAAGCTATAGCGTCAAGCTGAGCTTCTTGCCACGCCACTATTCTTTGGATCATATCCACTTTGGTGCCTTGAGAGGAGACACCTCTCTCCGCACACATCTTTTTCAATGTTTCGGATTTAGAAGCATTTAAAGTTAACAAGGTATTTGTTTCCATACTGTTAGATAAGACTATGGCCTTTTAAAAGATATACTACGACAATTCACTACGTGTCCTGGTAGGAATAACTTGAAATGCCTTTGCTCGTGCGCAACACTGGATACCTTCAGTCGTATCCCACCGCTGTACACCAATTTGTTAAGATGGATTTCTGAACTCTGTCCTGGAGGGGCAGAGGTTCAGAAGGCCAGCCTAGTTTCTTGGAACAGGGTAACCTCTGGACAAGCTAGACCAATCAGGGTAGCGATGGCGGCGGTCAAGACTAGGTCTCAAGAGGGGTGAGGGTGACTGAAAGCCCGCAATGAGCACACAAAGCAAGGACGCTTACAAATTACTCCAAGCAGGTGTTATATTAAAAATATAGACACATTTATTACAAGGCCTTTGTAACATTGACCATAGTAAAGAATCACGGTAAAACTCAAGTAAACCACCACATCACAATCAAATACAATATATATACAATTACCGAAGGGTCTAAAGAGTTTGAAGCATGAAATATGCAGACCACCTAGATGGGGAGGAAAACAGGCAGTGCAAGTAATCGTTAGAACCAGTTCGCCTTCAGAGGCCACCTAACTGGAAGGAAGTCCGAGCCCTATGAAGAGTGGAGCCTTGTGCTCAAAAGTACCTGCACACGCTAGTGCCAACGGGCCAAGGGGAGTCTCTTCAAGGAAATCAGGCAGTTCAGAGCGGTGAACAAAGGAGGGCGAACAGATCTTCGCTACTCAAACGCGGCCTCCAGTTGCGGGCAGAAGCAGAGCGCAAGTGTGAAAAAGGCGTGCTGTTTAACACAGCGAGGAAAAGCTACAGGCTACTGCAGGAGGGTGACCGGTTCCTAGCGTTGCTACTCACCGGTCCCTGATGCAGGCAGACCCAGGCTTCTCTGCATCAGTTTCAGTGCTGGCAGGTTTAGATACGAGCAGGGGACGTCTCGGCGTCGTGTAGATTCGGCGGCAGCAGAAGTTAGAGTTGAGGATGTCCCAAACGCAGTGAACCCGCACAGATTGTTACCACAGCAGGGCAACAAAGCAGCTGTGTGTATTTCAGCCCAATGTACACTTCTCACTTCAGACCTGGGAATGCCAAGTGTACGAATCGTGTGAGAGTGTCAAGGACTCGGAATACAGCAGCAACCTGACGGCGGTGACAGAGCAAGACTCCTGGGTAAGCTGGTCAATCCACTGGATGGCCCAGAGACGCTTCCGAAGGCTTACGTGCAGGAGATGATGAAGATGCCGAGAATAGTTGTTCCCACTATTCCAAAGGGTCGAAGTACCAGTGCAGGCCTTGTCGTTCGATCAGAGGCAGAATGGTTTCACAGGGCGACAGCAGTGCAGAGGAGCAGTCCTTCAGCGGATCACCAGCGATTCCTCGGTTCAGCCTCTTAGTTGCAGGATACTTGGCTCCTGTATCCGTCGTTCGTGAGAACTCAGGAGATCGACATGGTAGTGGTGTTTCCAGCCTCCTCTTATCCAGAGTTCCCTTCGTGCCAAAACGGAGAGGGCCCAATGGGAGATCTGCTCACAAAACACACACACCATACGTGGACCTATCACGGACCACGGTGGTCCCGGGCATTCAAGACACACTAGACTCTCTGGCACCCAGGATGTGTATTGGGACCAGAAATCCCAGCCCACATCCTGGAGGCACACACAAGGCCTGCAGAAGCCCGCGAAAGCATCTGTGTTTCGCGGGAAAGTACATGCCCAAATAAGGATGGCCCTGGATCGGCTCGACTGGGGAAGGTGAAGGGGCAAGACGGTCAACAGACAGGACAAAGAACCTCGTGGCATGGCCATTTTGGAAGCCAGACCACCCATTTTGGCCAAACGCGAGAAGCGCGGTTAACAGGGCAAAAGGGAGTTCAAAATACAAAGAAACGATCGCTGCCACCAGTCCCGTCCGTGACATACTTGCACAGTTCGTTATAAATCCATCGAGAGTTACTAGGGCCTGTAGAATGACTAGAGACCCAAGAGCGCGGTAATGTAAGTTACGGTGCACTCTTGTGCCATGTTGCGCGAAAGCTGCAACATGAGAAAAGAACTACGGAAAACAACGTTTCCCGGTACTGACTGTCTTAAGGGCATGTCAGTTTCCCCGTAAGAATGGAGCGAAAGCCAGGAGGAGTGCGATGGAAAGCTGCGCTTCTCTGGCAAAGTCTAGATCAGGGTGTAAAACAACAGCAAAAAGTTTGGGGGTTGTCACATCGAAGGAAAATTACCTACAATATGAAATCTTTCCTAACATACATTGACCAAAAAGCGCAAGTATACATTAGGATACATATAATATACATATGAACATAGGTGATTAACATCTATGTGGAGTCACATTTATGCGGTGCACAGGTAGTTTATGGCTACCTAAAATTGATTCCTATGCCACATGTATACAATTTGACACAGGTATTATGTAATTTAAACAATACCACAAAATGTGGTTGTTTTATATGTTGCTGGAATTACAACTGTGTACATGAGTTTGTTCGATTCGTTGGCGGGTAGGAGCTGAGATGTTCAGACTTATCCCCCCATCAGCCCATTTCCCTGACACTGGAGGCAATGGTCCTCTCAGTTCATGAATTAAGCCCAATTGGCATTGCCTTCTCTCATAGCATAATCACACATTCCTTCCCCGAATTGTCCAGGTCTGCAACCAATACCTTAAATATGCATCGACTGTAATTATAACCCAAATGTGTGAGGCCAGCATATCACCATTTTATATAAACTTCACCATCAAATATCTCATTCATATAGGGATTTTCCCATTAAAGCAAGTAGAAGTTCATTTAAGGGACACACACGTGCTGTTTTATTCATATCATAATATAAAGGAATAGGTCCTTATAATAGAGACAAGTGTCCTACAGAAAGAAAGGATAGATGCTTTGCTTTCCCTTCTTGTGGGATTTGATGCTTTCCCCGAAAAACGCTGACATGCTGCCTGTCTAAAAGGTGGGACACATATAGAGAAGAAACGTTTCTTTTGATTGGGTTCAACCTTTATTTGTACCCCAAGTGTGATGCACTTATTAAAATTAAAGGTTTACAAATATTTGTGCTTGGGGCATGGTTTCATGACCAAATAATGGACACTCCGGCCTCTGCATGTGCGTTGACCGGTTTCTGCATTTAATTGCCTTTTCCATTCTTCAAGACTTGAAAATTGGCTTTCTTCAACATAGGTTTCAATTTAATCTTGTTGGAAATTCATCTCCCAGCTTCCACAGTTTAAGAGGAGGCACAACCTACAATAGGGTATGTATCTTGGACTTACTCGGATCATGGTGGATTATAGTGTGCCCTTGTCCCATATGTTTAATGCGTTCTTAGAGGTCCTTTCACATCAAGGTCTGAATCAATCAGTCAGCGATTAAGCAGGCCAGCATGCTAAAATCCCAGAAGTGACAAGGTAATATATATTTTTCTTCTGAGCATTTCTTAAATAGTACATGTCTGCTTAGTTGGTGTTTCAGTGAGGTTGCAATTTAGAAATAAAAATAGGTAAGTGATCTAAATTTTTCTGTCTAATTACCAGATGTCCTGCAAGGTTTTAAATCTTAACCTCTGCAACATTCACCAACTATAGCAATTGTTACCCACCGGACCTGATTGTGGCAGCTTCCACCTTAAGCACCTAGTCTTTTTTCTTTGCCTGGGCATTATTTTGTATTTTTTTCAAGCTGCAGCATTGTGTAACATGCCTTGTTATCTAATGCAGCGTACCGGTGTAAGCGATGTCGTCGAACAATGCGAAATTCTCCAAGATGCATCTGGAGTGAGGGTGAACGTTAGTATACAAAGTATACTGGACCCACCATTGCCTGTAAATAAGATTGTGATGACCACTTTTTAATGGGTAGCATCATGTATACCAATTTGTCTTGTAAATTCTAGTACCATTTGATTACAAATGTGGTTTTCTTAAGGATGATTGTGCCCACATTCAGAATGTGCCATTTCTTAAGGATATGGTTTGTAGCCCGATTGGGGAACAGTAAATATGTCATGCTGTGTTGGTTAAAAGCTCTCGGAGGGTCTGAAGTAATGGAAGGTTAGGAGGTGCTATTATGCCTCTCTGCATAATGGCCATTTAAGGTTATGAGGGGTTGACCGAGTCCCTGCTAGCCACCCATATCTACTTGGCATGTGTATGTGTGGAAAAGGATAGTCATTTATGAGTCCAGCTACAGTTTGAATTGTTGTTGTTAAAGGTAGAAGTGTTGTGCAAAGTGTCATTCAAGTTATATGTGAACGCAGGTGCGTACAGGAGTGTGGCTGCACCTTTGGCAAATTCCAAAAGCGTGGAGTGCGAGAGGAAAAATGCATTGGTTATAATCAAATGAAAGCCTAAAATTGGTACATTCGGCAAATTCTAATAAGTTACAGTTGATAAATTATGGTGAATTTATTCTGCATGCTTCCCGCTATCAGTAAAGGCAGCATTCTGCCAACACATATATTATGTATAGTAGAACACATTCTGCAATTGCCTAGAAACCGCAGCACAGTCACCCTCATGGACTTTACTAAATGCAGCTCCCTGGTTAACTACCCAACCCTTCCAAGTGCTATACAATGGTGATCACAAGAGCTCCTCTGGTGCAAAGACTACAATATGTGCAATACAAAGGCTACCCTCACAAAATCCGCCCAGAGCAAGACCCAGGTTGCCCTCCTGAATTATTCCAAGTCTTCTAAGTGTAACATGTTGGCTGCCCTAATGGTTATTCACAGAGCAAAACTGGCTACACTTATACATCATCTATGAGCAGAAGCAATGGCCACCCTTCTAGTGATGTGGTTCAACATATTGGCCACCCTCACAAATACCTCCTGTGCAATACATTGCCTACCTCCAAAATCCAGCTAAGTGCAATAGGTTGCCTACCCCCAAAATCCATCTAAGTGCAATACATTGCCCACCCCCAGAATCCATCTAAGTGCACCACATTTTCTGCCCCCAATAAATGTGCGACACACTGCCCACTCCCAAAATGCCTCAAGTGCAACACAGCATCTGCCCTCCAGAATACATCTGTCAGGCTATTTAAGGAGTGATGCAGGTAATCTACACAATGTTCTGATTTGAAGGTAGTAATGAAGCAGTGGCAGGGTTTTAATTGAGCACAGTAATTGCTGTGTTCACTGCACCTACCACCTTAGCTTAGTTGTTGCCATAGGGTTCTATGTCAGGCATCCATGGGCAAACAGGGGCAAGCAGGGATGGGAGCTGCCCTTTGCCTTGGGCCCTTATCCGGCTGCCGTTCCTGTCACGTGTGGGAACATAGACCAATGAGAACCAAATGGGCAGTTGGTGGAGTGGGAAGAAGGAAAAGGGAATAGATGAAGGTGGAATGAAGAAGGCAGAGGGAAAGCACTCAGAGGAGGCTTCTAGGACAAACACACAAGGACACCTGACTGCCTTAGCCAATTACCATGGGGAGAGGGGGGAGGTGGGGGCAGAAAGCCAGAAACAAAGGACAACAACACAAAGCCAGGGAACCCTACTTGCAGATCAGCTAAAACAATACAGATTGAAAAACATAGTAAAAAAAACTGAAGAACCCCTCTAGAAACGACCAACCAGGCCAAATAATGGATTGGAAACTCACAAATCATCCCTCCTAAAGGCACTTCACAAAAAAACAGATTGGAAATCTCAGTTAAACACACTCAGATCCGCCAAAAAGCACCAGCCAGCTCCTTAAAGCCCTTACCCGGTGGTTCTTTTGCAAGATGGCTACAGATTACCATCAGAAAAAGCAGAGGGAAAGGACAGTTGTCGTAATCCCACCATCAATAGTAAAAAGTGTTACATCGCCTGCATATGCAACCACCTGGAAGTTCTGATTGTTTCTCGTGATAAATGGGGGGACCCTTGCATTCCCTTGAAACATTTTCAGTAAAGGCTGCATATATAGTTCAAATAATAGTAAGAAAGGAGGGCATTCCTCCTGATTTCCACAATCAGTAGAGATAGAACAGGGCATTTGCCTATTGACACAGATTGTTGCAGCAGGGCTTAGCTATTATTAGAATATAG
Source organism: Ambystoma mexicanum (assembly GCF_040938575.1). Taxonomy (NCBI): domain Eukaryota; kingdom Metazoa; phylum Chordata; class Amphibia; order Caudata; family Ambystomatidae; genus Ambystoma; species Ambystoma mexicanum. Next base: position 1,269,566,233 of record NC_090932.1, read on the forward strand.
ACAGAGGCTCAAACTAATGAGGAGGCCCAGAACTGTTTTAATCATGGAATTAACATATGCATTGCGCCTCTCGCCACGGCAGCCATATTTTTTCTTTCGGCTGGTACCCCAGGTCATGTTTGCACCTCACCCCGTCCTCTCTTGCCCCAAGAGTCACAGATGCAGCAAGTGGACCTCCACGTGCCTTCTGGCACATCCTGGCCGAGCGCTTCCAGGTCATGGAACTAATAAAGGGACACTGTCCCTATACTATTTCTTCATTGGCTCTTTTGTTGTGCAGTTTCTTTTTATGGGAATTTGGTGAAAGTTGTGTGCAGACACTTTCCGATAAAAATCAACAAAAAAAAGAAATCAACAAAAAAAGAAATAAACGGTTAGTTCCCGAGATGAAGCTCCTGGGCTGCTAATAGAGATAGCCCATGTGTTTGAGGCGGACAGAGGAGATAATGTACCTGGGCCCTTGTTGAAGCTGACCCTGAAAGCAGTGGTTATCACAAAAATGTTGATCCTATTTAACCAAACAAGGACCAAGACCAAATTAACCCAGTATGACTCACAGAGATCTCCACAAAACAAAATCAGAGGCTTCATTCACATCAAAAATGACAATACTGAGTGTCCTTTTTTTCTACCAATGCAACATGTAACAATGTTACCACAGTGCTGACATACTCTGCAATGGATCATACCGGTATAAGTGCACAGTGTAACCGTAAAATCAGTGAAGAATCAGACGCTGCAAAATCTACTTGCCAGAATTCTCCTGAATACCCTGGCATCACCATTCAGAAGTGATATGGGTCTCAACAAGCAGCCCTTCTCACAAGGTTTCTCTTTTATTTATTTTTAAACACAGTATTCACCAGGGAACTTGACTCTGCAGCATTAACCACTTCCCTTACAGTGAGTGTAACTGTCAACGTTTCTTATAAACTTCCACAGTGAATCCATTCTCACCAGCATCCTTGCTGCTTGTGAACGGGAATACTGCCCTACTTAGTTTTCCTTTCTCTGAAGGATGTACCGAGATGTACAATTCTTTTTAATTTTAATCTGAATAATGAACACAACTTTTCTTGATACTTCACCATCAGTTACTGGACCAATGAATTGCAAATTGTCCCATATGAGTTGTGTCCACTTAAAGACGAATATGAGAAAAGGGTCAGCATCTGTTAAATCGGTCCAAGTTTATTACTTCTGCATCCTAGAGCAACCAGGCAACACATTTTTTAGAGTGATCCCTCTATCCGGAAAACATGGCAAACATAACGATCAGTGTCTTAAAGATACTTTTCATTAGCACATGGAGATCATATTGATTAACCAATCAGAATGTTCAGACCACAGTCAGTAACTACTGGTATTGACTGCATTCTGAACCGTCTGACTTCAAAAGCAGACCTGGATTCCACAGTGCAATTTACAGGCAAGGTTTCTTTCAACAAGACACTTCCTTTAGGAAAGGACTTTAGTTTACAGCAGTATCCTATTTAACACACCAGAGAGAAATCTAAAACATGGGAAATTACTTTCTTCATGATACCAAATGCATGCTCATGTTAAACCCACTCCATTTGCAATGTTTTAAATTAAAATGCTTAACTTATGAAGGCAACCTTGTTAAAATAAACACTGCAAAATAAAAACACAGTTAATTTACTAAGTTTGTTTATTTGCTTTACTCACTATTAAAGTAACATTCTTACTACACCACCAAACCTCCAAAACATGTATTGCTACAACATCTATGTGCTAATCGCCCTACAGACCGAGGGAGGGGTAATTTACTCTTGGGATAATTACCCTTCCACAACCTATGGCCTCCAGCTTTACCTCAGCCTTAACTTGGTGGTGGGTCCATTATTGTGTCCATTATTCATTAAGGCTGAACCCCTGTTTACTAATCGGGTTACTTCCCGCACATTCTTGGTGTACATTGCCCTTTATTTGATAGTAATAACTATAACTTTTACCTTAATCAATTCTTTGACCTTAATGCACATTGTATTAGGAAGCCCGAGCATAGATGAACTGTAAATGCTCTCTCTTGCTTTAATCATACACAATTCCTGTGGTGAGCTATTCTGTGCAATGACGGTTCATTGTGACACTTATACCACCTGTGGTTAACGAGATTTATCATTTATATGCTTCATCTCCTCTTCTAGTGAGACCCCCAGCACGTTTTGCTCGACTTCTGGACCTTTTTCCTTATATCCTGAATGAGTGGAGCCCTTTTTCACTCATTCATTCTTATGGGCTCTCTCTTTTTGGAATTCTGTTCTCTGTGTTTTACCTGTCATATGGAGTTTACTTTCCTCCATATCCCTTTTAAGGCATCTGTATTTTATTTTTCAAGACACATCTCCATATGGGCAGTGTTGCTGGGAACCTTTTGGGTTTTCCTTGGAGATTCTTTACTTATTCTTACTTTCTACTGTTCTTAAGGATAGATAGATAGGTTGTATCTCTCCTAAAACTTTATATTCTGAGAGATTGTCACACACCACCTTATGTAGAGTGCCAAAGGGATACGTACTATCACCCCTCTCTCTGCTCGTGTGACCTTTTAGTCACATAGACAACCTTCTAGTTATGGCTGGTGGCCGTGGACGTATTCTACCAACTGTTGTGTTTTTTTTTTTACCGCTGTCTGTGTTCACAGTCCCGGTTGTGCACAATAGGGCTACCTACGTTCTAACTTGGTGTCCCCTTCCTTCTTAGCACCATTTCTAGCATTGTTGTTCTTTGTTAGCCCTTCTTCTACCATTCTGGGAGTGGGAGGTTTGTGTGTGTGTTTTGCCTTAGGTGGGAACCCTTGGGTGTCCCCCCTAGGCTGCAGTGGGTCTGATCAGACAGGAAATGGGAGAGGAGGTATTCACTCCCCTGCCATTTTTCTGCCTGAGGGCCTGAATGGATCCAGCTTCCACTGGGGGTCTGGCTGTCCTGATTGGACAGCCACGCGCCCCTTTCTATAAAATGTTGCGAGAGATTGGAGAAGAGTGTGTCCGGAAACTGTATATAAAGTGAGGGTCCTGAGGTGAAAGGCCAGTCGACAACTGGAAACTGAAATAACCGAAGAAGAACAGAGACGCCTGCAGAACCTTTGTAACAATGTGAAGTGACCACTGCTGTCCTGACCCAATTTTCTGGCGGCAGGGGAACTCCGAAGAGGAGGACTCCTTCCCTTTGACTGGTGGTAACAACCAGTCCCTAGACAAACTCCAATCTGAGCCATCTCCTGATGTGCTGTTTCTCTCCAGAGCTGCAGAACACCAATACCAGGAGATCTCTGACCCAATTGAAGTGCATCATCTTTGAAAGGCTGAATCCATCCAAGCCTTTGCTTTTGCTTAACAAAACATGGATCATATCTTGCATAATGCTACACTAATTTAGGAAGTCCATGTTCTTACTAACTATAAACTAATGCAAAGGTTCATAGTCCACACACCACCACTCAACTTTGGAAAGCCAAGCATGAACACACCTCATCATGATACGCACACCAGACAATGCAGAAACAAATGATTACAACACTTTCCACAGTTTACTAAATACTTTAATATAATTCTCTCTTACTCTTTTACTTATCCCTTGAAACTATGCATTTGAAATTCAATGTCTAATTAACTGTTCTTCAGTAAACATCACCCAGTAACCAAAAGAGTTAACAAAACATGGATCATATCTTGCATAATGCTACACTAATTTAGGAAGTCCATGTTCTTAATAACTATAAACTAATGCAAAGGTTCATAGTCCAACCTGAAAGCACAAAAGGTCACACCCAAAAAACCTCTAGAGACACTATCCAACTCATCCAAGTCCTCTCAGCACAGTGCTGGACTCCAGAAATCAAAGAAGATTGACCGGGTGAGTCGTGTCATTTGTTGGTGCTGACGAAAAGTTTATGAAAATTCCCCTAACCCTTAGCATAACTACACAATCTGGCAACACAATTGTTAGGTTGGGTTCCTGGCCAAGCATGACACTGAGACCGGTGCAGAACAGGAAACATATTTACTTATGTTCCAGTATCAGGTACAAGATACAGGTACAGGTTTAGGGAACATCAGGTAGGTACATAAGGACAGAACACCCACTGCCATCCTCTCTAAGTCAACCCATCTTCTCAACAGACAATCACAGAACCATATAGAACATAACATTCTCACACACAGCATTCCATGTCAGTCACTCAGAGCATTCCATGCATAAAGGGCAGGGTGCAGGAAAGGACAAGATTACAACACATCTTTCCCCTTCAACAACACAACACAACATCCACAAAGCAAGAGACATACATACACAATCCCAACACATGTACATCCCACAACCTCCAGAACAATTCCTCTGAGCAACACACCCACGCAAACCTTTGCAACCGTCCTCACCCAGTGGGACAAAACTTCACAACACAATGCCTCTTCCCTTTTCTACTGAGTAGGGAGGAGGAAGGGACACAGTAGGAAGGGACACCATCAACTAAAGAAAAGATACCACAACAAGTCTCTCAAATACGTTCAGGCTTCCAACCCCACACCACATGACTCAAGCAAAACCATGCCGTACCTTATGTCAAGCATACTTACACACCCTCATAACCAACATTTGAGCACCTAAACTCCTCTGGCCACACCACAACGGGCATCCAGTAACCACAGGATAGAGCACCCAACGCACTCCGGGTATCCAACACCCCACAAGTCAAAGTACTCTAAGTACTTTGGGCATCCAACACCCCTCAGAAGCCATCACACACCTGTGCTAGTGGACCACACACCACCACTCAACTTTGGAAAGCCAAGCATGAACACACCTCATCATGATACGCACACCAGACAATGCAGAAACAAATGATTACAACACTTTCCACAGTTTACTAAATACTTTAATATAATTCTCTCTTACTCTTTTACTTATCCCTTGAAACTATGCATTTGAAATTCAATGTCTAATTAACTGTTCTTCAGTAAACATCACCCAGTAACCAAAAGAGTTAACAAAACATGGATCATATCTTGCATAATGCTACACTAATTTAGGAAGTCCATGTTCTTACTAACTATAAACTAATGCAAAGGTTCATAGTCCAACCTGAAAGCACAAAAGGTCACACCCAAAAAACCAGTTCACAACATGAACATTTCCTACTAACTTCATAGGTCCATGCCCTATCTGACTTCAATTTCAAAGCCCGACCTGTTGAAAGAAAGGGTTAAAAACAGGCAATTCTCAACAATGAATTCAACTTTTAATATTGTTGGTAATGTCCTAAATTGACATTGCTTAAATTCCAACCTGAGGAGATAAAGCGTTATAACATTTGCTAGATACAGTGGAATCTTTCGTATTAACTCACTGAGGCCACGACATGCATAACTGCACCCACCCTGCACTCAATGTACACAATATCGTTCACTACAGGCCTCGCATCACGTTTAAACACCAGTTGGACCAACGTCACCATCATACTGTTCCGCCCTAGTTTTGTATGATTAACCCTCCGCCTGCCGTGTAGCAGCACCTGTACCCCCGCACCTCTCAAAGTACATTAAAAGCAATGCCCTGATGTCTTCTAGTTCTTTTGAGAACAGACTTCATCCGATCCTCATCGCCCAGGATCAACTGCAATTATTGGGCCCACAACTGACAAGATCGCTTTGTTCACAGAGTACCTACTGTGCGCCTTTCCATTTCAGAGCGAAATTATTCCATGCACCGATCGTTGCAACGTCTTGCGTGCCCACGCACAGTCCTGAGACTGTCCATTGCACTGGGCATTCTACAACATCATCACTCTGTCCAAAGAAGCCAGATCTCTGCTGTCCATTCCACAGCATGGCGCTAGCAAGACCCTTTATGGAGCTGTCAGCATTGTCTACCAGGAAGCCACCAGCACCGTTACTACACACAGGGCAGGTCCTCCAGGGTGGAGGGAAGGACAAGATACAACAACAATCATCTCCAGTCTGAGATATTCAAAAATGCAATGGTCATCATTGTTTGACCAGTTTACACAACACATTGTACATTTACAATACCTTTTTTCTGATATTGCAATTATTGATAGTCCTGTTGCTCTTAATTGGTGGATCAAAAATGAACATGGCCACTCCTCAAATTGGGACTGCCTGATAAAAAAGCAAGAAACAGCCAACATCCTTAATGATTAAGTCACTCGCGAGCTGTCCAGGCTATATGTGCCTCACAAATACATAGGATGTTGAGTGTCAAGCTTTTTATTTCCTGCATTAGGTTTTTATCCTTACCGCCACTCCATGCCTGAAACATTTCATGTGCGGCTCTACTCCACAGAATGTAAGTAATGTGCTCCGCTTACATCAGTGGGATACATTTGCAATATCTCTGTGTATGCCCCAACCCCACCCTAAGCCCACCCTCAAGCAACCCACCCCCCTCCTTTTTTGGCTGCACGTAATGTTTAGGAGTCTGTCGCCCTTCTCCCCGTGTACCCACATACACAGATTTCAACCAATAATAATATGACATGAACAATTCTCTACCTAGAAACATCTGACGCTAGAAAAAAAGCCTACATTGCTCATTCTCACTTATTACCACATTACACCTTTAACATATAGCCATGGTCATTGATGTTCCACACCACCAATTGACCTCGGATTTGACCCAGCCATGTTGTTAATAGAAACACCTGGTTTTGATCTGGCGTTGCACCTAGACAATGCCTCGCTTGCCAATTACGTAATTGCTGACCATTTGTCAGTCTTTAACTGGGCATCTCCCTGCACGTACACTGCCACACCAGTGTTTCAAATAGGGCGAATCAACTGCTTTGGTGTACAGTATAATATGCAGCGGCTTTCTAATATCCTCGTGCACCAAGAAAGACATGTCCTTCTTAACGGGCTTAGATTGCGAGCAGTACTATGGATCCTTTCCTGCATAATACATTTCTTTTGATTGAATAGATTGCCCTTGCATAGCTACCATGCAAGCGCAGGTAGGGTATTGTTCCTTAGCTTTCTGAAAGGGACCCTGTTGGGTCTTTGAATTTCATTCTCACTATTATTTTTCAATCCGAGGGTGCCTGGAGCAATAGGTTGTAAATAAATGTTCTAGGGTAATTGTCCTCTGCTCACTCTTTTATTCTGATATTTTTTTTTAAATAAATTGTTCTGTCAATTGCATTTTTTGAATTCTCCAGCTTCTCACACATTTCGCTAATCATTTGTCTGTTTTTCCTGTTTCAATGCAATCTCCTTTAACTCTGCTATATGGATCTACAGTACACCATCTCTCTTACCACCACCTTTTGTGACAGTTCCAATTGAATTGTAGGTTTGATGTTAAATCTATTCTTGACATCGCGCTGGGTAGCATTCTGACAGTGCAACAATTCCATAAATGGAAGGTAGACTTCCCCCAGTGAGGGGCCATCGTCTGAAAATGTAATATTATTTATTTATTTTATTTTATTTAGCATATTCACAGCTGTATTCCAGAGTGATGCCTCCCACACCACAGGGCCTCTGTTAGCCCTTTTGGGGAAGAATAATACACTTTTATTCTGAGCAAAGGGCCAACTATGCCAAAGACTGGCATTACAGGTTCAGGGTAGAAAGTCAATTTCTCAATACACCATAGGTTTCTCGAACTTGGCCAGTGGCTCAGAATCCTCGCTAAAATCTGAAATGGGTACAGAAAAAAGTAAAAAAAAAAAAAAAACAGGAATTCAAAAGAGGTAAATGATCATGTTGGATTGATGGGGTAGAGAGTAACAGTAAACACACTGGAAAGATAGGGGTAGGAAGAGGGGTTGTCTGGATCTAAAAAATGAAGTTCTCAGGAGTGGAGATCAGGCAGGGAGGTAGATGCACCCAAAAACTGGGAGCCAGGATTCTGTCTCAAAAGGTGGCGCTAGAACCAGGGATTTCAAAATAGGAAGGTGTGAGAGGGGGATCTGGAGGAAAGGCTCAGGAGAAGGGGTCAATAGGAGTGGATAGGTGAGGAGTAGAGTAGTTGGGGAGGTATGACTATGGTTTTATCCAGTAGGGTCAGGAGCATGGCATTGCATATAGTGGCAGAGTTTGGAGTCAGGAGATGCTCCTTTCTCAGTTTGAGGAGGACGGGATCTGGAGAACGGAGTCAATATGATTAGTTTATAAAGAGGTTGTTATTTGAGATGGATCAGGAGGGAGACCGAAATGCAGCGTAGGGTAGGAGAACATCATTGATCAGATACTGTCAGTGTAGTGCCAAGTTCCAGCAAGTCAACAGCACTTATCAAAATGTTAAATCAAACCAGGGTCTTGAAGCTTCTCTGTTTGCCAATATGTAGCAAGGGTAAACACTCAGACTAGCCTCTAAGAATTGCATGAAAGGATGGCAAGTGTGAGAACCAAAGTCCTAATGCATTGTACCTGTTATGTATCTTTTCCTCTCTTGATTTTCCCAGTTTCTAATGGGATACCCACAAGGACCTGACTGGGTAGCAGTTGTTATGTACACCCCAAAAGCCATAGGCCTCTACAAAACAGGATTTTCTCTAGTTACCCCTTTTTCTGCAAGCAATCCTCTCGCCTAATTGGCTGTGTGGACGTTGCCTGGTTGGTGCTTTTTCAGTTTTGGGATATCAACTAGGATTTCAGAATGAGCTTCCAGGTAAGGCCAGCAGAGACAGATGGGGCGCTGATGGTCTTGACCCATGGACCCTTCATCTGATTATCTACAATGTGACCATCTAGCAAAACGAGAACCTACTAATGACAAGCAAGCACTGGTTGCTGCCGACCTGTTGTATTCACCAAGGAGCTTTGTGGATATGGACCTGGAAGTGAAAGAGCCCACAAGATCTACTTGGGATCAGTGCTGCAGGGCAACATGGTCTACCTGAAAGCCTAGATGAGAATCCTGTGGATTGCCAGCTTGGTGGTATGTTATCTCTTCATCACACTGCACCATCAAATGGTTAGGTCCCATGGTTGGGTACACTGCTTGGAGAGAGCAGCATGAGCTGCACTGCAACCTCAGCACCAGAGTCACGGTGAGAGCCTGTGTCTGATCCACCCAATCACAAACAAACCACCTTTCCTCTGTGCTCTATAGCACATAGTACTCAGCCTTGCTGTCAACATGCACTTGCCCATGACCGCCTATGGTGTTCTCGCGCAGCCTGGTGTGCACCACTTAAAGTGATTTTAAATTCACCATTGTGGCTCAGTGCCAGAACTACTCAATGCCATTGGTTGCAGCTTCAATGCAGGGATATCGGCCACAACCACACAACTGTGCGGTATTCAGGTTGAGCACCAAAGCGTTCATCTGTCAACTTGTCTCACAAAGTCACCATTCACATTCTCATTTTCATCTTGAATATGATCATCTCCAAATAAATCAATCGCTCTTCTCTCATATCTAAATTGCCTATCCCCTTCATGCTTACCTTTCCACATCCATTTACTGACCCTATCCAAATTCCACACCGATCCACCAGTAACTCTAACCGCTCTCCTGAACACTTGTATCACCTTAACTCGACTGCTGTATTTAGAGTCACCCTTTCTCACATTACATCCAAACTTTATTCGCACAAAATCTCCTGGTAAAATCTCAATTTAGGCTCTTCTGGAGACAACTTATACCTATCTTGATGTTTGTCAAAACCTTGTTTTCCACTATGTAAACCACTCCTGTGATTAACCCATTCTGGATTAAGTAATGTGTTGGGAGGTCTCCCCCTCATTAATTCAAAAGGAGAGACATCCATTCCCCTCTTAACAGACATCCTAGTACTCCATATCCTCTCCGTGAGAGCCTCATCCACTGGCATATTATTACTCAAAGCCAGCTCCACAGTCTCCACAATCACACGGTTATACCTCTCCACTAACCCATTGGTTTGTGGATGATACAATGCTGAAAATCTCTATTCAATTCCCGATCTCTTTGCAAATTCTTTAATTTCTCTACTTCTGAATAGAACTCCATTGTCACTAATGATTATTTTAGGAAATCCTTCCCTTCTGCAAATCTGCATAATGAATTTGATTACCTCATCAGTATCAATTTTACTCACGGCTTTGACTTCAAGCCACCCTGAATAATAATCAACCAATACTATTAGAAATGTCTTTTCGCCAACCAATCTCACATATGGCCCAACAATATCAATACCTACCATCTCCCATGGTGCTTCACCTTTACAAATGTTAATTGGCTCTGACTTGACAATCCTGTAGCTCTTGTCACTGTTCTGGCATGGCCAGCAATTCCTAATAAATCTCTCGATCATCAGATCCATACCTGGCCACCAGTATTTCGACCTCACATTGTTCTTTGTGCCAGTGATCCCAGGATGGCCCTGGTGTGCCTTTTCAATAAGCTTAGTACATAACTTTCATGGAGGAATCAATTTGTCTCCCCTCACTAAAAATCAATCCTCCATTGACAATTCATCCTTTACTTCCCAGAATCTCAAACATCCTTCGCTAATTAATCTCTTTTCAGGCCACCTTGATTCAGTGTATCTCTTGATTTCTTGTAACTCATCATCCTTACCAAACTCCTCAATCCAAGTATCCTTGGACGTAACCTCAAAAACAACAGCCACCATTTCTTCATCCACATCTACAACTGTGTCACTATTCTTCAACGGTAACCTCGACAAAAAATCAGCAACAACATTCCTTTTCCCCGGCACATATTTTACAAAAAAATTATAATCTTGCAGTTTAAGACTAAATTTTGCCAATCTCGGCGAAGCTTTGCACAATCCTTTCACTGGAAGAACCTCAATCAGGGGCTTATGGTCCGTCTGAATTACAAACTTGCTTCCCCACAGATACTTCCTAAAGTAATTCACCGCCCATGAACAAGCTAGCAACTCCTTTTCAATTACCGAATACCTGCTCTCTGTTTCTGAAATAGCTCTTGAAGCATGACTGATTATCTTCTCATTTACATCTTCATCTATCTGTGATAAACCCACCCCTAAACCACTCCCACTGGCATCCACCGTGATCTTAGTCAACCTCCCAAACTCAAATCCTCCCAATTCCAAAGAGTTACAAATTTCCCCTTTTATGCAATCCACCGCCTTATTGCATTCATCATTCCATGTAAACTTTGCATCCTTTTTCAACAACCTTCTCAAAGGTTCTGTTACACTTGCAAAGTTCCTAACAAATCTGTTATAATATTCAAATAATCCCAAAAATGATCTCAATTCATCTTTGTTCTTGGGATTAGGCGACTCCTTAATCGCTTTCATGGCATCTCTTTTAGGCTTATACCCTTTACCATTTACTGTATGCCCTAAATACTCTACCTCCTCTAGTCCAAACTTACACTTGCTCCGTTCAATTTTCAACCCAACATCCTCTAATCTCTTCAACACTTCTTTCAATCTCCTATCATGCTCCTCAAATCCCTTTCCAAACACAATAATATCATCTTGATATACAAGCGTCCCACTCAACCCCTTAAGGACATGCATCATAACTCTCCGAAATACTGCCGCCGCAGATGCTAAACCAAACAGCATACGTTTATATCTATATAACCCATGCAGCGTGATAAAAGCTGTAATGTCTCTACAATCCTCTGTGAGTGAAATTTGATGATAGGCGCTTGAAAGATCCAATGTGGAAAACAAATCAGCATTCCCAATACGATTCAACATTTCCGATATGATGGGAAGAGGGAATGTATCAGCTATGATGTTCTTGTTGACGTGCCTCAGGTCCACACAAATTTTGCCATTTTTCTTTAATGCAACCACAATGGGGCTCACCCACTCGGATGATTCAATTTTTTCTATAACTCCTTCAGACTCCAACAATGTTAATTCTTGCTCAACCTTGTCAGCAATGGCAAATGGAACCGGTCTGGATTTCGTGTGTTTAACTGGTACCGCTCCCTTCTTGAGGCGAATCCTGTGTGCAAAATTCTTTAACAAACCCAAATTCAATTTAACTTCATTTCTTTCCATTGACGCTTTTCTTCCTTGGACTTGACTACTGTTCACAAGCAGGATTTGCTCTTCATCACATGGATCCAATCTGATTCTCAATCCAGCTTGGTCTCTCCACCCTACCACATTCACACCTTTTTCTGCAACATAAACCTTCACTTGGGCACGTCTGTCCTTAAATTGAATGATGCAAGAAAACCATCCAATCATTTTGATCCTAGATCCTTCAAACCCACCAGGATTTCTTATGTCTGGTGAATTCAACTTACTCCTGAGACCACGTGCAATTAAGTTCTGCCAAGTTTTTTTAGTAATAATTGTCCATGGCGAACAACTATCCACCTTTACTTTAAGTTTCCAGTTATCCATAATCACCTCACAACTCGGGCATTTAAATTCTCCCTCTGGCGGCTCATGTATAAAGAACACTCTTTCTTCTTCAGATTCTTCCTCTTCATCCAATATGGCAGAGACTTTTTTCTTCCTTCTACATGTGACTGCAAAATGACCCTTTATACCACAATTCCCACATTTCTGTCCAATTGCCGGGCACTGTTTTGCATAAGCATAATGGGCAATTCTGCCACAGTTATAACACCTGTCTCCTTCTTTAGGCTGAGCACTTTGAACTCTCTGATCATTTTGTCCTCGAGGCTCATACCTCACCCAATTCCTTCCTCTAAAGTAACTGCCTCTATATTCAAAACTTTTTGCCTTATTGTTCTTCCCTGGAGTGGCTTCACCTTTATCTTTAGTCCGCAGTGCGTTGACCTGGCTTTGTTCCTCTGGTTCCTGTACTACTTTAGTACTTTGTCGCTGCATACTTTGCACAGCCTCTTCTTTCTTGCTTTTCATCTCCTTGGAGCACAACTGACTGTGCTCTACACATTTCACAATGGCTATAGTCTCTGGTAGGGATGGATTACCAACCATCCATAGTCTGTCTTGAACCAAACTGTCCTTTGAATGAATAATGATTTGATCTCGGATCAACTCATCGAGGGTGATACCATTACCAAATTGACAAGTTTGTGATAAGACTCTCAATGCTGAAACATATTCTTCAATACTTTCATGTTCCTTTTGCACTCTTGTGTAGAATTTATATCTATTTATGGCTACATTTGTTTCTGGAGCATAATACTTGTCCAATTGTCTTATGGCCCTGTCATGCTCATCAGCATCACCAGCTTCATCTCTCGATAGATCTGGTAGCTTTCTATATTTTCTTTGACCTTCTAACCCAAGAGCATGTAACAATAGTAACTTCTTCTTCCGAGATGTGAGTTCCTCTTGCTCAACTGCTTGAATATAATTCAACAAAAATTCTTTCCACTCCGACCATACAACTGCTGGTTGACCTGGAGTCGGTAAAAAACTTGCTGGAGGCTGGATACTGATGCCTTGCATTTTAATATTACAATGGCCACGTGAGGATCCTTAACTGTAATTAACAGTCACAAATTTTCACTTAAATACAGTATACAGTATTACTTCCTGTTATGCAATAGTCATTTCCAAAGCGAAAAAAAAAATTCTTGAAAAGAACTGGGGCGAGGATGAAGATGCTCCTTCTTCAACCTCCCCAGACTTCCTGGTCTTGATAATACTCACGTCACATGACCGCGAGCTGCTTGGCGGGTCCTTTACTCCAAACAGCAATGCGATGCTACGCGTGTAAGAACGAAAGCAATCCAAACGTTAACTAAACGATCCTTGCTTTCTCCGCCTCCGCACGCCCAAAGCACCATTATTTGCCCAATCTCCTCTCGAGAAACGGCTTACACCTCCTTCCTGATCCTCTAACAAAACGGCACAAGCAAACGCTGATCGCTGCGTTCACTCGGAGCTCCAGCTCTCCATTACGGGTTCGCTGGACGCCGGGCTCATCCTCGTCGCCATATGAAGTATGCACGAAGAGATGGTAAATAACTGTGTTTATTTACATAAATAAATAGCCCGGCGCCCCACACTGCGACTCACATACATCCACTCCCAAGCTCCATCTCCGTCCCCTTTTCTCAACCGTCTGATAGAATTCTCACCTTCCTCAAACACAACATTCCACCTCTCGCGCAAGCGGGGAACCCAAACAACATAAGATAATTACATGAAACAAAACACATTAGAATACTACAACATCCGTAACCCGACTCCCCCTCCCCGCCCAATGCCCTCCTGGCTTCCCCTTTCCCTAATCCCTCTGACGCAACAAACACTGTACCTGATCTTCCCTCTTCTGTCCCGCTGCATGCACCTGCTGTTGTAATTCGCTCTTCTCTGAACGATGTTTCCTGGATGGTATTTTTTAGATACAGTCCAGGGAACGCGGTCTAGAGATCTGACGCCTGCCAATAGGTTAAAAACATAAATTGATTAAAATAGATAGTTGCAAAAGTAAAAACAGTAAGTAGACATTTTGAGATTTCACAAAAGCGGTAAATAAGCACAAGTCTTATAACCTTGCTCTGGGCCAAGTGAGGTGATTTGAAGTTAACAGTTGGACATATACTTGTAGGTTGTATAAGTACGCACAAGTCAATAGGTAGGCACGTACTAGCGTGGATGCAAAGTGCAGTAAGGGAAGTGTGCCATAAAGGAAATGGGACATTTAGTTGGTGAGGGGTGAGTGGGAGTTCAAAAGTGAAACTATTCTGTGGGCCATGTCAGCAGTTTGTTGAATTTCACGCAGATGGGTTAGATTCTCAGTTGTGGAGAAGGCCATTCCAGTGTTTGGCTTTTATAGTATGATATGGTGCGGCACACTATGGTACGGTATGGTACAGTATTGTACAGTATGGTGTTGTACAGTATGGTATGCTATGTTACAGTATAGTATGGTAGAGTTGTTTGTAAAGCGCAACAGCTCCCAAAAAATGCATCTATGTGCTGAACAGTCTCTGAAGAAAGGTGAAACCTACTTTTTAAGAGCTAAAACGTTAGTGAGGACCAAGAAAGGTCTTCAATCCCACATCCAGCTACATTACTTAAAAGTACAGTTGTTGCTAATTACTTGCTACAATGGTATGATATCAACCGTGGTATTATCAGGTTACTATTAAGAGAGAATATGAGGGTCTTATAGGAGTGTATCTGCTGAAAAGGGTGTGCATGCAAGCTGGGCTTCTTCTCTCGGGGGTGCAGTGGATTAAGCAGAGAGTGTTCTGGAAACTCCTTTTCTCAATAGTGTCAATAGTGAGACATTTCACAGATTTCAGACCTAGAGAAATATGGTCCCATAATTTGCTTCCTAGGATAAACGTGTGTTCTATATTCTGAATAAGTTGGATTTGGTGTAGTTGGGCCTTTGTTAGCCTGAGAACCAAACTATTATAGTATTCTACACGTGGGAGTACCAGGACCCTGTTGACTTCAATTCAGTATTTCATATCCAAATATGGGATGATTTTCCCTAGTATGTGTAGCTGGAAATGGGTTTTGTGTGGTATTAGGTTTACTTGGGGGATGATTCCTGGGTTCTTTGCTTGCTTTGTGGGATTAGAAGCTGTGCCCAACAGGCAGGGTCTTTTAAATGGTAGAGTGTTGAGGTTTGGAAAACCAAAGAAAATGTTGCTGTTTTGGATGATCTAATTTTTTGCACTTTTATTGAAGGCGGAAGCTTTGTCCGCATCCAGTGGTTCAGGAAGGTAACCAAAGGGGTAGATAGGAGCTGATAGAGCTCACATTGGACCATCGTAGGAGACTGTCCTCTTTTGATTCTCAAGCCCTATGGTCTCTGTATGTCAGTGTGCAGGGCGAACAGAGTAGACAAGCCATGTCTGAAAGAGAAAGGGTTACTGCACAACCATTTGATAGCACATAACAGCTGCAACTCTACCTTCACTTGGTTCCTTTCACTCAAGGTCAAAATCAGACAAATCAGGGGGCTTCAGCTCTGGATCCTTTGGTTCTACAGAGATGATCTGGTGGGTGGTCAGGAGCGGGGGAGTTAGCTTTTGTGGCAGCAAGATGTTGTTCATGTGGAAAAGGATACAGTCGGGTGGGAATGGAGGAGTTGGTCAGGATGAAGGGGATAGGATTAACTGGCCAGGAACGGCTGGCTAGTATTTTTAAGATTACGAGCATCTCTGAAATATGATGTAAAAAGTGTTGTTACAGGTTTTGGGGAGGGGAGTCAGAGGGCAATGGCTCTTTGCTTTCCAGAGGACATTTGGCGGGAGGAAAAAGATGACCCTGCAGCAACCACAGCTGAATCTCTGAGGTCCTTTGAAGCTCATTTGTCCAAATTAGTGGCCTCAGTACCCCCACATGCTAAATATCTTTCACAACTAATATCTCTCTCTGTTCATTTATCTCATGCATTGGATATGTGTCTTTGAATTTCCTCATTTGGGTAGGTCTCCTTTCATAATTAACCACTGAGCGACTGTATAATAATATAATATAATATAATATAACTGGTTATTCACAACACGCTTAATACCCAGAGCTTTCTAAGTGCGGACCCAGGGATGGAACCTGTGTTGCTGCGTTTCGTCTTGCTTCCGAGGTGAGCGCCTTGCTCTTGATCTAGCCTCCCGAGACCTATGGTCTACATCTGCCTGACAGGGGTCCAGCTTTCTTCTAGGACCTCTACTCCTAATATTATAATGGAAAAACGACATATACAAGGATGCAAAGAAGGAAAGCAGAACTTGAGGGGCTACATATCCACTTAGCATGTGTTTGGTGCGCTCTCCTTTACGGTCGTATCTTGCTCTCTTATGGGTATGCCTATCCTCTCTTCTCTCCCCTCTCTCGCAAGGTGGCTAACTTTGATTGCTTCTCTCCCTATGTACATTTCTCTTCCTTTCCTCTTGTCCTGTGAGTACATTGCTCCCTCTCTTATTTTCTTCTTCTTTTGTGGGTTTTGGCTTTGGCTGTCTACTGTTTTCCTCCTGTGAGCATTTTACTTTGGACCTTCTTTAATTCTTATG
This sequence comes from Ambystoma mexicanum, assembly GCF_040938575.1. Classification (NCBI taxonomy): domain Eukaryota; kingdom Metazoa; phylum Chordata; class Amphibia; order Caudata; family Ambystomatidae; genus Ambystoma; species Ambystoma mexicanum. The sequence goes on from NC_090932.1 coordinate 1,269,583,132, forward strand.
ACATGCCTAATCCCCTATTTTGTGCCATGTCCCGCTCTATCTTCTCGTTCCCTCATACATCTATTCCAGTTTATTCTTTTCTGAGTGCCCTCTTTTTGTCCTGTGGGTATGTTGCTCAATGTCCTCACCCTTTCTTTCCCTGTGACTATTCGCCTCTTCTTCATTTACTACATCGCTCACTGTCTTCTTTTTTCCCCTCCCGTGGGAATGTCTCACCTATACACCGTTCTCTCCCTGTCCATGTGTCGGCCTGCCTCTCTCTTTCTTCCATCCCTTCTCCTTCCATTTGTCTCTTCTTCTTGCCTCACTTTCTCTTGCTCATGAGTACTTCCCTTCAATCACCCAGTGTTGTGGAGTGACCATACCCTAATAATATGTGACTATGTAACCTGGTAACCTGAGTCTGTGCCATCAATGGGGATAACTAGCCAGAAATATGGTGATAGTGTTTTATGCCTGAGGCTTCCCTGCTGACATAGTCGCTGAGCAAACGCCTCAATGTCTGATACCCTCAGTTAAAGACTGGTGAGCCTGACTCGTCTGCCTAGTACTAGTTTCCACACTGGGAAAGAGGGATGCCATCTCCTGGTAAGAGTAAATTGGCTCACATAGGATTCTCAAGAAGTTATCAGACCCAAAAGGAAAGTGAAACTTCCACGAGAAATATTTCCCAGCAAGATGGGTGCAGTTTGAAAATGCCTTAGTAAAATCAGAAAAAACAGATTTTTAACATTTAAAATAATGTATTCATCAAATCACTATCTAATGTCTAGTTCATGCCTGACATGACTTGAGGGGGGCATAGCTAGATGATTTCCAGACACCATGAGAGTGGAGGGCCGTTGGGCTGGCGGCATACAGGTAGAAGGGACAAGGAAATGACACATAGCAAAACATTGCTGGTAGGGGCTCTCGGTGGACGCCAAAATACCACTGACTGTGGAGCTTCACATAGCAAACACTGCAGTACAATGGATCTCACGTCAACAGGACTCACTGTAGCGAGTCCACAAGAGCACACTCTAGTTCCCCAGGAGCAAGCCGGCCAAGAAAGGCCTCTGAGTTGGCGACTTCAACAACAGAGCCAAAGTCACTGCCTCAAATCACATGCTTCATGACCAACACAGTCTCTCCATGAACTAACACTAAAGCAAAGAAGAGCCAATGCGCTTCTGAGGGCGCACTTACCGATGTTGTGTGGGCCTTGCCTGCTCAGGCCCTACCCTGTCTACGCCTCTGCCAGGCTGTACTGTTGGCTGCGCATGTGGTATCCTTCAGGTTTCGCTCGGTGTTGGTGTTTGTCAAGCCGAAAAAAACGGCCTGGCAGACCTGCTCACCCTCCAGGATTATCTCGAAGACTCTAGGTTTTAATGCTCTTCCCCAGATCTCTGGAGAAGAGCGGGAAACCTCCGGGATTCCGTGTGACCGGCAAGTTAAAGACAATTAACGGTGATTCACGGCAGCATCAAAAGCTGCTTTTCAACTTGGGGAACGGGTCCCTCCTTGGGCGATGACGCCCCCCTTTTTTTGTTCTGCCTGAAGACCACAGTTTGCCCATTGTTGATAACGTTAACAGTGAATTTGCTGTAACAGCGCCACGATGGCTCAGGGCAGTTGTGCGCTTTATAAATGTAAATAAATACAATAAATAAATAAAATTACAAGAGCCCACGGGAGCCCTGTATGGCAGACCACTCATGGCAGAGGATCCCAACAGGAAAGCAGTGCACATGAAAAACAGTGGTCTCAAAAGGTACTGTTTTGAAAGCACAAATTTTGATATGAAAATAGTTTACAGTGTATTTTTCTTTTATGCATTTTATTTTATTTATTTTTGTTTTTTTGTTTTTAATCTGTAAGATTTTTACAAAAGAAAGAATAATTTTCCGTTACCACTTGATACCGTTTATCTGGCTTCATATCTTGAGTCTCTATGGAACTGTCAGCAAAGACACTTTTGTTTTAATGTGGAGAAGAAGTTTGTGAAGAGCCGGACACCACTATATTTGCTGGAGGCTGCAGGATTTCCTGTAAATTGCGTAAGATGTTATAGGATGCTAACAGCCATGGGGTCTTGTCGCCCGCTATTAACCTTGACCAACAGAGTGCTTCGTCCTGCAGCACATAGTCCGAAAAGATGTGTCTCAGGTACGAAGATCTTAACTTCAAGGTTTCAGGACAAGAAAGCAGCAAGTGGTGGATGGTTTCTGTTTCTTCCGTTGGGCCACAGAATCTGCAGGTGTTTGTAGTCGCGAGCCCCCGTATGAATAAGATCTCATTTGTATATAGCAAGTTCAGTCTAGCTCTTAATAACAGAGACCTTGCTTGCTTGGACGGGAACTACTTGACGAATGGTTGTAACTCATTTAGTTTGCGAATATTCACCGGCAGGTCACTCGGTAGCTTGTTTGAAGCCGCTTTTTCAGTTGTTTTGATCCAATCGAGTTCCTTCACTCTGGTCAGTACTTTTACTGGATTGGTGTTAAGAGTCTCCATATCGAGTGAAACTTCTCGAAAGATTTTCTTGATTCGGTCTGACCAGCCGTTTAGCATCTGGCATTTTTGTTCGTTTATTTCTTGAAGAATCAAGTAGTAGACAGAAGGAATGTCCGCCGTTTGACATTTGCGGAAGAGCATCATGGAAGTGCATCTTACTGATCCCTCGAGGGAGAGGAGACTGAGTTCTTGTCTTATGCACGCCCTAGGCACGCATTTTGGGAGCCCCAAGATAGACCGCCAGAACATTGTCTCCAGGGCAGACCAGATGGATGTGGAAATGTTAGGCAACGCATCTGCTCCGTAGGTTAAAGTTGGGACCACCTTCATTTTATAAAAGTTAATCACTGGGATCAGGGAAAATCGGCCAAATTTCCTATCAATAGCTTTTGCTTGTGCTATGAGTTTTCTAGTTTTTTCTTTTAGGAGGTTTTGCATACCAGTCTCTTTTTTGGAGTTGTCCAAAATGACGGCCAGATATTTAAATTCCGTCACGTTTTCGATCTGGTTTTTATTCAGGACTAGATTCGTCTTTCCGGTGGTTTTAATGTTTTTAGACAGAGACATTAGTTTGTTTTTTTTGTCGTTTATCTCCAGATTGTTTCTTTCCATATACTGCTGGAGGTTGCTCAACTGAAGTTGCAGTCCTATTGGTGTATAATCAAGGAGTATAACATCATCTGCATACAGGAGCCTTCCCACATGCACTTTCCCAATTTTAGGGGCGAAACTTCGCACCATTTCTTCCGATGTCTCCCAGGAATGCCAGGAACAATGCCGGAGCCAAAGGGCAACCTTGTTTGACACCCCTTTTCGTGGGGATCAGGGCGGATAGAAGTCCCTGTTGATCCAAGCGCACCCTCATGTTGGTCTCCGAGTATAGCGCTTTAATGGGTTCTAAGATGGAAGGCGGACAGTTCCATGCCTCTAACTTGTCCCATAACAGGCCTCTGTCTATACGATCAAAGGCCTGAGTAAGATCCACGAAAACGGTGAAGATCCGTGGGCCTCCCTCAAGGACTTTATGTTTCATGGTGTTCATTATCAAGATGTTTGCAGATGTACCGAAATTTTTCTTGAACCCTGATTGTAAATCGTCCTCACAAGGCGCCGTTTTAGCCCACGCCTTAAATTCCTTTAGCAAGAGGGACCCAAACACCTTGCCTATGCAATCCAGCAAGGCGATTGGGCGGTAGTTTGCTGGGTCGCTTTTATTGCCTTTTTTAAAGATGGGCACCACCGTCGCTGATTTCCATGATGGCGGGATTGATTTTGATAGGGCGCATCTGCGGAAAATTTCACACAGGAAAGCCGTCCATTCTTCAGGATGTGCCTTTAAGTCCACATTTGTGATCCCATCAGGGCTGGGCGCTCTGGAGTTCTTAAGTGACCTAATCTGACAATTTATGTCTTCGATGTTGTCCAAGATAATCCATTGTGCAGATTTGGCGTTCTGCTTAGAAGCCCTAGTTGTTTCTGGTAGGGCAAAGAGGGTTTTGAAGAAGTTCACCCATTCAGATTCTCCTACGTTGTTAATTATAGTTGATTTTTCTTGTGGTGTAGCTGAGTTTATTAGCGACCAGAATTCTCGGCTTTTGTTCCCTCGTATTGCTGTTTGGATTTCCTCGGCGTCTTGCTGGTACAATTTCGCCCGATGCTGTTTGAGCCATGATCTGTACACCCTGGTGGCCTCTATGACAGTCTTGTCTGTTTTTGTGAGGCCTCTGACGAGGGCTTTCCTCTTCACTTTTCTTAAGACTCTCTTCTTTTCGACCAAGAGTTTGTCGTACACATGCTTCCTGGATTCTTCGTTGTTTTTGGGGCCCCTCTTCTTTTTATAGATCTCTAAGAGCGGTAGATAATCTGTCTCGTTTGCTTGAGTAATGATGTTTTGAGCACAGTACTTCCGTTTGAGGTCGATTATTGCGTTAGCTGACAATTTTATATTTGTTCCTCTAGTGTTTGTTTCCAACAGCGTGGATGTCTTTGGGTTTTGGCTCTGATTTATCGGGCAGGTAACGTACAGCAAGTTGTGGTCGCTTTTGCTGGTCCTTGTCACCCCAAATTCCGTAGTTAGTCTCGCCAGGCTGTCAGAAACATAGATGTAATCAATTGCTGCGTTACATGGGCCATTTTCCCAAGTGGGGACAAAGGTTTCTTTGGGTAGGACCTCGCTCATGTTGTGTAGATCCCTGGATGCCATCGGTTTTGACCATGCCCTCCCTCTTGAGACTGTAGATGAAGTTTTTTGGGCCGAGTGTTCTTTTTCGTTTTCTTTACAACAGGAAGCGTTGATATCCCCACACAGCAATAGATGTAATGCAGCGTGCGTAGCTGTTGCCATATCAATGGCTTGTTCAATCATTTTCAGGAAATTTCTGGCGTCGACAACCGCTGGATTCCAGTAAATGTACATTATAACTAATGTCGATTTCGCATTTTTTCCTTTGTTTGTTTTATACTCATCCAGTTTTGTACTAATCATAAGTAAAGATTGATTACTACTCAAAACTTTTGCTTCAGACAGGCCGCAGTTGTGTCGAATCGCAGTCAAGATTCCTGATGTTGGACGCCCTTTCAGGCCCTTTTTTGCGGGGGCCAAAAAGATGTTGTACCCGTCAAGGGAAGGCGACTCAATTAGCCAGGTCTCCTGGAAACAGAGGACGTCAAATTCTGAAAGTTTTACATCACTAGGTGCCGTAAGGTGCCCTTGGCCTCTTGTATTCCAGGAGCAAAGTTTTAGGCCACCTGTAGCTGGTTTTCCGTCGCGTTGCTGTTGGTCAGCTTGTTCCGGGATCGACGATTGCTAGCTTTTATGTTGTTTTTGCAGCATTTTCGGGAGCCAGTCCCACAGCTTTCTTGCCAGAGGTTTGCTAGGAAAAGCCACCGTCTTTGCTGGTTTTACGTCTCGTCCACGAGTGTTAGACCTCAATGGGTCAGGATGAAATTTGGCAGAAGGTCTGTTTGAAGCCATATGGCCACTTTCACAGCACTTTCTGTTCCTCGTCGGTGATCTGTGATGATAATCTTCCGATGCGTGATCTAAAGGTTTCCATGGACGAGTATTTTCAACTCTACTATAATTTTTGGCTTCCTTGCAGTGGTCCTTGTCTTTCTCCCTTCGATCTTGCAGATGGTTTGCGGCCTCTTTGTCTCGTTTCTGGCTCAAAACGGGCTTGCGCAGGGGCAGAACTGCACCGGCCCTTGAAGTGATCTCTCTTGTTGATTCCGTTAGATCATATCCCATTTTGAGCAATTTGTTAGAGTCGTTTTCCAGTTGACTTTTAATGTTCTTTGAAGCAATGTACAGGTGAGCCACTGCCTTTTTCCGTGTGTGACTCGGGTCAAGACCTTATTTGGGCTAATGACGGGATGTAGCTGAACAAAGCGAGTACACCCCCTCGATTTAGCGTAATTACATCATCATTGCCCTCGATCTGTTCTAGTTTCATAATCCATCTTATCGTCTCTCTTTGAACATGAGCTTTGTTGTACTTTTCTGTTTTTGAGACGTAATGGGATTTAAAAGGCGCGTCGTATGTTGGCCTTGCCTCTGGCGATGTTTTGTGTCTTTTTGATGTTGTCTGGCCGGGAAACAATCTGTCCCGCCTCTTGTATTGCTTCCGCAAAGAACTCGTTGCATTTCCTTCTTTTTTATCCTGTATGGACTCTTTTCGATTTCCATTTCTGGTGTTTTTGTGTCCATACTCTGCCCTATGAGCTTTTTCTTCTTCTTTGTTGTATTTACTTGGGTTTTCTGAGTGTCGAGGGGTTGAGTTTGATGACTCTTTTCTTACACTCTCAGTTCTTCTGTTTTTGTAAGGTTTGTGGACATTTTCTTCTTTTTTATTGAGTTTGCTTTGATTTTCAGAATTTCGGGGATCAACTATCGCTGAGTCTTTACTTGTTGTTTCGGCCCTTTTTTTCCTGCAGGACTTCATCGTCGCAGTAGGTACTCAAGTTTACCAAATCCTCTTGCATAAATTATTCTATTGTCTTTGTTTGTGCTCAAGACTTCAATTTTGTTTGCTAATGACGCTGGTGCCGTCGACAGTGTTTTTTTCCCCAGTCTATTTTTTGGCTTTTCCTTATCTTTAGACGACCCTTTATTTGTTTTATATAGGACAAATACTGGCTCTAATGCTGGACAAGTTTCACTCATCGCCGACGTTGGCCCCCCTTTGGCGTTAGCTTTTGGTACTGTCGATAGCGCATTTGTGCTCTCTGTTAGATCTATCGTGAGAGCAGTTTGGGAGCCAACTTCTTTGTGAAGTGAACTTTTTAGGGCCAGGGCTGGCCCAGTCCCCGCTGGGCCCAGAACCCTCGTTTGTACTTCGCTTACTTTGATGTTTTCATGCGATATGATGTAAGCTTCCAAGAAAGACAATTTTGTCAATAATGATGCTTGGATTGACGTGTGGTCTTTCAATGTGTCACTTATCCCTTCGTATAGCTTCATAAATGGACAGAGAGCTATTGACACTGTCAACATTATTGCAGGCATATCCAGGTTATATGACGTGGAAGTTCTTAGACTCTGCTCTGTGGGCGGCGGTGGCAACCCTTTCGCCGAAGGGATGTGCCAGTCTGGCGGAGAACCCATTTGAAACGGGCATTGTGGTTGGGTAACTTCTGTCGGTTTCCTGCAAGGTTTATGCACGTTTTGGTGGTCACAGAGCGCTTGATCAATATTGGGAATTAAACAGTTAGTTTTTTGTTTGCATGATGGTGTGCCATTTTGCATCATCTTGTTTTGCATGTTTTCCAGGGGATCTTTGGCAATGTCTATAGTTATGATTTCGTAGTTGTCACCTTTCGCCAACGGTGTCTCTTGGCCCTTCGTTTGTCCACCACTCTTTTCTTGGGTTTTGAACTCAAGTAATGAGGGTAGAGGATGATCGTTTTCCTTCCTAGTCGAGGGTCCATTCGCGGTCTTTTGAGCTATGTAAGGGCTCTCTGGGCCCTCGGCCAGCTCTGGCTTCTCAAGTTCCCCAGGAGGTAGCACTGTCCGCTGGGGTGTCAGTTTTTGGGGACTTAGAGTACTGTCAACGCGGGGCGTCTGCTCTTTGGTCACTTCAATTATACCACGGACCACCTTTTCCATGTTAATTGGAACCTGCGGTGTAAAGTGCTCAAACCGTCTTTGTTTGGAGGCCGGCATACAGTCATTCAGGGCTTCTAGGATTTCAAGGTCAGTTAGTTCAACCCTTCCAACATTAGTGAAGGATGGCTTAAGGTTGAAGAAGTCTCTCAAGTTAATGGCACTACCGTTTATGTTTGTAGTTTTTTTCCGGGCTAGGCCTTTTCCTTTAGTTTGTAGCCCCTTTGTTGGATTTTTTGTGCTTTTTCTGTTGGAAAAGTTCCCAGTTTTATGGAACTGTGCAGGTCTTTGGTGTTTTCTGTTATTTATTAACAGAATCTCATCTGTTTCTTGGCTCACGTCCCCCAGGGATAACAATGTTCCTGTACTCGGCTCCACATGGATCAGAGCCTGCACTTTGCTGATGGTTGCCGGGGGCGGGGCCTCAGCCGCTTCCTGGGCAGAGTCTGATCGCTGAGTGTCGATTGAAGAGGCAGACACTGGCTGGGCGGACACGCCCCCCCCACAGTCTCTATGTGGATCTCGCCACCCCCCCCTCTTTCTCGGGGCTCGAGGTCCCGGGCTGTCACTGGAGGAAGCGTACGGACCTGCTCGCCTACCACCTCCTCCACTCCCTGCTCCCCCTCCCCAGGGGCCAACTTGGGAGTAGCCAAGAGCGGAAGGCTGCGGTCGAGACCTGGAGCGTTTGAAGGGAACGGACCTTCCACTGGAGCCTCTCCGTCTACGTCGTCGCCGTTTCTGGCCGGCGAACGCGCCCAGCCCCGCGCCACCTCACCCACCTTAGCCAGCGCCGAATCCCCTCCGGGAGGTGACGCCGGCAGGCGAGTGGGCGGCAAACCTGGGGCAGGCGTGTCGACGCCGGCCACCAACGCCTGGTCCACCGGCGCTCGCTCTAAGGACGCTGCGTCCGCGGGCTCCTCTGTGCCAAACCCCGTCCCAGCGGCCGATGGCTCCAGCTTTGTATGGTCAATGCAGATGGTTTTTAACTGTGGTGTGTTGAGCAATTTAATGACCTTAGGCCTCCCTTTTGATTTTGTACGTGGTGGCTGATCCAACTTTGTATTAATTATGTCTTGCAAAGTTATTGTTTTTTTTGTCGGTGTAGAGACTGTTGTATGCGTTATTAGGCAAGCGCTGCGAAGACATCGTCCGTCGTCATCTTCAAGGAGGGGAGGGGAGTCCATGGCGGCCCTGGCTCTGGCAGCCCGGCCTGCCAGGACTGCAGGACTGTCACTCTACGTCCACTCCGCGGCCACTCCGCGGCACAAATGCTCTTTTGTACTGTGGGTCCACCCACCAGCACAACAATAGTGAAAAGACTCAGGAACAGGTGAAAGCAGGCAGGAAAGGAGTGCAGTCCTCTCTAGCAGGGCAGGACTGTCACTCTACGTCCACTCCGCGGCCGCTCCGCGGCACAAATGCTCTTTTGTACTGTGGGTCCACCCACCAGCACAACAATAGTGAAAAGACTCAGGAACAGGTGAAAGCAGGCAGGAAAGGAGTGCAGTCCTCTCTAGCAGGGCAGGACTGTCACTCTACGTCCACTCCGCGCATTGATCAGTATTTGGTGTGCGTCGTACCAAAATAATGCAATCAGCACCTCGTGCAGGAAAGTGTAGGCTACGGTTGAATGGGTTGGAGATGTAGTTGGCGAACGTACTAAATGCTTGAAGTGTGATGCAGTGATAGTTGCAGACCTTGACCCAGCCTGCTAGATGGAGTTTTAAACACACTGAAATGAACCCACTTCAGGATATGTTTTGTCAGTCCAATCAATGCCACTGCCTCGCAGTACGTCTTGTAGTGCAGCTGTTGGAAGAAAAGCCAACATATTATGCAGCAATGAACAACAATAGTGCTTAGAAGTGGCGTTGCTACGAATTGGGCCCTAGCTGTGGGGAGAAATGAAAGAACATTGTCCAAGTTTAAACCAAAAAGAGAAGGAGTGTTGTTTCCAAGTATGCTCTGCTACTGAGTCTGACTTAGCTTTAGGGAGAAAAGAGAGCATAGTATGAAAGACTAAACTGGAACTGGAACCAGTTATGTTATGGGTGAAGCACTACAGCTTCTCAGTATGGCCTAGGACCACGTGAGGCCTACGTATGAAGAGAAAGGGGAACATTGGGGCGACCCTGTCAGCATTGGCCTGCCACCAGAGTTAAGGGTTTGAACCAAGTGAAGGTGCCTAACGAGGACAGCAATGCGTTATCAACAGAGTGATATAACCCCCCTGTTCCACCCCCCGGGTTATATCACCATTAGTAACTGTGATGTGGACACACGCGTGCTAAAAGCTATTTTTGTAAATAAAGAAAAACATGCTTATCTGAGCCATCAAGGAAGCCACATTGGACTGATTGTAGTCTGTATTTAGTGTGGATAACAATGACAGGGTCACAGTATTCCGGCACAGCTTCCTGGGGGGGTCGGGGAGGGGGGGGGGTGCTCACGTAAGTAGTCATTTTTCTTTCGTTAATTACAAAAAAGCTTTTAGCCCCAACGGGTGCTAAAGGATCCACGTGAAAGGGAGAAGTGGTGCATGTGGCAAATGGGGATGGCGGCACACCACTCGGGCTCCTCAGAATGTCAGGCTTGTGCCATCAAGTACATCGACATTCCAAGTGTCCTGATTGGCTGGCTCACTGGATGATACACTGTACAGCAAGACCACTTTTAAGGTATGTCTTGCTAGATGCAGTCAAAAGGAGCTCCTGGTATAGAACCTAGCAGCACTGCTGTTTCTAGGTGTGGCTTGAGACCAAATGTTACCTAGCATTGGAGAGAAAGCAGAACATAGTATACAAATCAGAAGCAGTAGTTAAGGTGTTGCTTGTGTTTAAGTTTGGTCTAGCATTGGGAACGTACATCGCAATCAATGACACTATGTCGGTGTTTAGGAGAAATAATAATAGCCTGAGGCATATGTTACCACTCTCCCCTGTTGCAATAGATTGTAAAGGTCATAAGGCATCGTGTGAGCCAGTTGCTTAGGCAGTGGTCAGGGTCCTAACCATACGTTTGCTCAGTGTTAAATATGAATACATTCAGATGTTGCCCATATATTCTTCTGCCAAGTCCCAGATTTTCTGCAGTGAGGAAGTTTTGTGCGTGGAGATCAAGAAGGAAGAGGGTTACTAGAGAGACTAGGCCAAGAGAGGGTGACGAGAGAGTAGGCCCAGTGGGGAAGCTAGCGAGAGAGATCAAAGGATGAGAGAGTTGGAGAGGCGGTGCTCGAGAGTGGAAAGGGGAGAGTGGGGGGGAGAAGGTTAGTGAGTGGGTCAGAGGGAGTGAGTGAAGGGAGTGAGTAAGGTGGAAGTAAGTGTTGCAGTGAGAGGGTGGAGAAGGCGGAGGAGAGAGGGAGAGAGCTGGGTGAGAGGGAGAGAGTGCATTGAGAGTTGGGTAACAGGAAGGAAAGAGGGAGAGGAGGGAGTGGGGCAACAGGGGGTTATGGATTGCTCTATTACTAGGGCCAGAACAATATTTAAGCACCAATCACACATAATCTCCTTTCACATTGCATAGAATGAATGACAAAATCAGCTGTAATGGAATTTGAAAACTCATCACTTATCAAATTATGGACCAGCTCATTAGGTCTAGGTTTAGGGAGCTAAAGCCCTGATCAAGACAACAGAAAAGACAGGGTGTTATTATTGCCTTTCTGCTCTTGTTGAAGCCACGGGTCAGTGTTATGATCTCACCATAATTTTTCGTTCTAAGACTCCTACGCAATATATAAATGTATCTATCGCAATCAGCTTCGAAACGATGACTCAAACCCTCCAAGAAGTAAAAATATGCTACTTCAATATCAGAGAGCAGAACAGGAAATCAAATGAGATACAAAACTGCAGCATTTGCAGTTTACCCGTACTAGATAACACCGTGGTACACAAGGGTAAGAAAAATGAAACCCAACGCCCCTTGCCCTCAAGGGCTTACTCTGGCCACCTGTTGGGGAATACTTCCAATTCTAAACATTCCACACCATATGCAATCCTTCCTGGGAGTTCATCCAAAGACATTAGAAGAGTCATCTCACAGCTAAACCCAAATAACCCCTTTCCCCCACTCTGATTCACTCATGAAATCTCACTCTTCCACAAGCCTGCTTACAGTCCAAAATGAAAAACACGGAGATCTACATCACTGGAATGCCTCGCCCACACGCTCACATGGCCACGCCCACGCGTCAAATAGTCACTAAGAGGGAGCGTTGGTATGCAACATAACATGAGTAGATAGATCACGAGGTGCAGTGTAATTGATATACGTCTTTTTTGGAAGTGTATCCATGTGATAAGGACAAATTACTCCATCCGTTACTCTAACAATAATCAGTCTTTAAGTGAACTCCATTACAGGCAAGCCTGTGAATCTTACCCTTAGCTAGTGTCATCCTCTGGGCAATGCCGGCTCCCATTGGACGTTCAAACAAACCTTAATATCGGTCTTACCATGGAGACGGCGATGGACCCATGGCTATGACAGAAAAGGAGGGCGGGTTGTAAGACAGCACAAGTGATGGATGAAGCATTTTGACAGCGAGAGTTGGGAAACTTGGAAAACAAACAGAGAAGCCGGTGGATCCGTTGCAGCCGTGCATTTTATCAACGGCCAGAAATCCCACAGCCCCAGAGACAAGCCTAAAAACCCAGAGTCTCTGGGCTTAACCCAGAGGTTAGGCAGGTATGCTCTCCCTACGGGATCAATAAAAACCTCCATCAAAAGCACATGCTTTTCACCAAGAGACTGGCCCCATGGAAAATAAATGATACCCAAGAAACATGCCAGGATACTGCCTGTGGCAAAAAGGACTGGAAAATGGCCACGCAACAACGTGCCACACTAAAGTTGCAGCCTACACTCGCACCACCTTCGATCATCACTTCTTGATACAAATGAATATGGTGACCAGATTTAAAAAGTAAAAAGCTGGGACAGAGCAACTAACATAGAGGTAGGACTAACTCTTGAAAGTGGCTGTAAAGGTACTACACTTCAGTATTAGTTGAAGGAGGTTTAAGTGTTACTGGTGGAATAAACACATTGAACGTAAGGCACTTTAGGTAGCGTTTCATGCAGTCGATGGGAAGCAGAGTAACTCTTACACCAAATAATCGAACCAACTCAGGAAGATGCCAAAGGTTTCTGTTTTAATGTCAATATAAAACAGGGAGTTATAACGGACATCAACAGACGTCGCACAAGCTCTCGGAATATCAAAGTATACTTTCTATAAGGGGTTGGGTTGTGATTGGATCTCTACTGTCAGGTGGACAACTCATGCCCAACCCTAGTGCAAGTCATTTTCAACATTTATTAAGCAAACAAAATATCATTGGCTTTCAAACTATAAGCCCCTTCCTGATAAGTAAGGCCCTCTATAATTGGTTGGTATGCTCATGCCAGTCTGGAGCATTCCGCTCACTAGCAGCACGTAAGCTCATACCCCATGTGCCAGGAGGTGGACTTGACTGCACCTCCCCACCCAATTAATCCCATCATCTCTCATCACCCATGCCTTCTACCATTCAGATTGTCTTTGAACTTGGCCTTGCAAAGTATCCTTGTCTCTGGGAATATAAGGGAGTGCAGGCATGCACTATCGTTATTCCGGAACGCCTTGCCCGACTCTATTTTTATCTTTGACTCACGTGATAGAAGACCACAATTTGGTCAATTTTGCAGCATTTCATTGTCATAAATGAATAAAACCTGGCATTCATGGTGTTCTTTCTTTGCACCTTAACAAGGGATGATTCAGCATCTCACGGTTACTGCCTTCAAGAATAGATAACCAGTCTTGGCTGCTTCAGCCTTGACACCAGGCCAGACAGTCCTTCCAGACTCATCCACGATCTTGGCTAATTCTTTGTTGAGACGCAGCTCTCGGCTCTTCTCTTCATGAGTTTGAGCTTACAAAATATGTGACACCAGTGTCCATTTTCTATATAATGGCAGCTCCGCCTGCAGTCTATTTACTACTATAGCCAGCTTCTAAGATTACTTGATCTACTTGCATTGCAGCATCTGTACATTTATTAAACGGCTTGCATTTTCTGCAGTGCTTCTCACACGTGCAACCATTTTTTCCGCATATGAAAGTTTACTCGATTCTTTACTTCGTCATCAGTTTCTATAAGGTCCATACGTTTACTTCAGCCAGTCTTCTCAGGGCATCACGTTCGTCTTTTGTGACGTCACCAGCTCCTCTTTCTCTCATTTTCATATCCCTTCGGCAAGTTCCTCCCTCAGATGATCATCTCTTTGGGGATACATTAAATAGGGTTTCTCAGTGGATACCTTTTCTCGAATATTCGCAGTGGAATTGGCAGAACTATTGGTTTTAAACATGACACAATCTCAGGTTTACAGCATATAGATGGTAGGGGGGTGGGACTTCTTGTAGAGGCATGTAGCTCCTCCTCTACAACATATTATATATAATTACTGCATCACAAACTACCACTATATTGATTCGTAAAATGCTGTATTTCCTCTGTGTGAGATTGTGAATTCCTGCCTGCCAGCTACGAAGACCTACTACCGAAAACCGGGACCGCCGCGTTTAAAAAAAAAATTGTTTATGGTTTATAACAAAAACCTTTACAAAGTATTTCATACATACAAAAGGAAAAAACATAATTAATATCTTTCAGTTCATATTACAATAAAAATCACTCCATTAAAAACAACAAAACATTTGACCGCATAATATAGTAATCGTCCATATTTCAAAAAACTTTAGGTTACACCTGGTCCACTTATAAACAATTTCATTTAACAATAAGGTAAGGTTGCCCAACATATGGAGAAACAACCCTCCAATTAACTTCAGCACATGGACATCAGTATGTGACTAGGCCTAGGCCTGAAGGCTAAGGTTAACAACAATTCAGAATCAGCCATAGTTGACGGGCTGTTAGACCACGCCCTTCACTACTTTTGTTTTTTGAGACAATGCTTCCTCGAGTATGTCTAAGAGCTGTGTTAGTCTAAGCAACAGCTGCTGGCTAGACCCCCACATGCATCGTTCCCAGAGGCTCTCTTTCCACGTACTGGAAGATGTAAACAGAAATGTGCCAAAAATCACGGCCCTCTGAGGTTCAAAGAATGAGCAATACATTGTCAAATGCTTCAAGGTTTCCAACTCGTTGGAATGGCTACAAAAACGACATCTACCAGTTGACATATCAACCACTTTATGATCCCAGTATTGTACTTTTTCATTAGTCCACAGCTGGTTCAATATGAAACGTAAATAGGCCTTTCTGGCTTTATTGCACAGAAAGATTTCTAAATAGCGAGTGCAATCACCCCATTTTCTGGTAAATTTGGCATATCCGTAGTAGGTTTTACTCTTGTCTACTTTGTCCAACATGACACACCAATAGAAGGACTGAAATTTCCTTTTGCATGCAGGAATACCCGCCACTAGATATTCTTTATCGATGATTGTGTCCCCTAGTATTTTCTCCATTTTGTTTTTAAATCTCAGAATTGAAGGCGGATGACCATCCTTTATTAGTCTAGTCAAATCCTCGTATAGGGACTGTTTAGTTGGCACAAGCATTTTAACATAACTGTTCATCATGCGCCAATGCCATTTAACAGATAGAGGGAGAATACCCAGTTTGTGACATATTAGCGTATTTGGGATTGACAACGCCAGTCCAAGAACCTGTTTCCATAGTCTGCCCTGAACACAGTCCAGGAAGTCTTGCAACTCAGATGTGCAGATGTCGAAGGCATACAAAAGAATCGATTCCACCTTCAGAAGTTAAAACTGTATACTAGGCAACAGTGAAAATTGGTTGTGACGGTGATATATGATTTTCATTTGAGAGACAGCGATATCAATTTTCCATTGATGACCTTCTTCCACATAACCACAGAGTATTTGGCTGAAAGCTGTTAACCCAAATACCTGATTGATTGTAACTTAGGTATTACAACCTCATTGAGAGACCAGGAGAATTTGGATGTTAGTCTCTTGCAAATATAATGATGAAAGACATTGCTGGGTTTACTTGCAAGTTGTTCTTGAAGGCATAGCGTTGAAATGATGAGAGTTTTGCCTGGAGACCAAAGGGGGTTCGTTCCATGAACAAAAGGTCGTCTGAAAAACCTAACCAATTCAATACCAACTGGCCCAGCTTCACTGGGTATATGACAGCATCGCACCAAGCTGATTCCAGATCCGCTAAGTAAAGGTTAAAAAGAATAGCGGCCAGATTGCATCCCTGCTTAAGGCCTATCTCCGTTGTTATGAGGTCGGTCACGGCCCACTCCTTGGGCAACCTAATTCGATAAGGTGGTGTTTTGATGCAGGAGGGCGATCATGGCCACTAAGTGACTCGGAAAGCCCATAGCAACCATCTTCTTCCATAACACAGATCTAATGACAGTATCAAAGGCTGCTGTGAGGTCCAACGCTGCCATATAAATTGGGCCAGTATGCAAGCACTTGGTTTGTTTGTACAAGTGGGCCACAGGGGCCGCATTTAACAAGGTCCCCAAGTATTTACGAAAACCTACTTGAAAGCATGCCAGCAAATCAAGTTGAACAATGTGGTGCTGGATATTGTAGATAGGTGAAGATTTTTGCCGAGGCGTCCATCAGGGCAATGGGCCTTAAATTGTCGGGTCGTCAAGCTACCCTTTTTATAGATTGGGATGATGATTGCAGAGCACCAAGAGGGAGGGATGACACCTGATAGATAAATATTGTCATACTTATTCTGCAAGATCTTGGCCCACAGTGCCGGGTCAGCTTTAATTAGGCAAGGTGGAATGCCGTCAGGGCCCGGCGCTCTAGAGCTCTGAATCTTCACAATAGCCCGAATGATGTCATCCACTGCCCATGGAGAAGTTCTCAAGATTAGTCCCTGATAGTTCATTACTTGCGTACTAGTGAACCGTGTAGGAAGGGCATATTTATTTTGTATAAATTTTACCCAAGTCTCAGCAGCCAGTGCGGCTTCCTTCAGTATTTCCTCTGACCCAACAATGGCTCTTAGCATGGACCACACCTGTCTAGTGTAGTTTTTTAGGAGATGATGCAACATTTTCTGATTATCAGCCAACATCAATTCATATTTTAACATCTTCATCCTGTTACGTTATACTAGATACATTTTTGATTTAAGTAACTACACCAATCATATTTACACTGGCCCAGACAACATATTTGTTTCCTTTTTTCTTTTCTGAGATTCACCACGGATAAGTTATAACAGTGCCGTGCATAAGCACCGCCTTTCTAACTTTCTGTCTGCGATAGAATCAATTCATTTACGTGTGCCTGGATTCTCCTAGTATTGTGACACTCAGCCAGTAGGCAATCTGCTCCCCTTCTATCAGCAGGAAAAAGAATCAGGGGGTCATCCCTTAAGCTAGACACCATCCTATGACACAATTTAAAATCCCACCTCAAAGAGATGTATAGACGATCAGGTATAATCAGCCTCAGGGCTGTATCAGAGGTAAAACGACTTATGCGCTCTTTGAGGGATAGTTTCAAGGTGAAGTGGTCACCCAGGGATAGGTCACAAATGGACATCCTGTCCACATCTCCCATAAGTGTGGTAGACACAAAAAAGTAGTCAATCAACTATCGATGTAGTCCATGTGACCATGTGTGTTCAAACAACCCTGCATTGGGGGGCACTAGTTGAATGTCCCATGCCAAAAAGTAATTGACCCACCTCTTTCCATTGCGTCTAGGGAGGGTACTGGCAAGGCGGGGCAGGTGACAATAATCACCACCTCCCTCCATACATGTGGAGTTAAAGGGCCTCATTACGAGTTTGGAGGTAGCCATGGTGCTATTAGCGCCATGGCTGCCTCCAAAATCGTGTCTGGGTCCAGGTTAATTGAATGAGGAATTACCGGGTCATTCCAACCTTGGAGGACCCGGTAATTCCTCATTCAAAAACCCATCCCCATTCCCATTTGAGTCCCATAGGACTCAATGGGAATGGGGATGGAGCTAATAACGGGCCCGTTATTAGCTCCCTGGTCGCCTTGCGGGACCCGTAAAGGACGTCTGGTCTGACCAGACGTTCTGAGCGGGTCCCGCAAGTGAACCTCGTAATAGGGCGGAATGGGTTTACTGGCACCATTACCGGTGCCTGTAAACCTATTCCGCCCACCTCGTAATGAGGCCCAAAGTCACACCCCACAATGACCCTGATTCCAGGGTAGTAAGGAAAGGCATCTTCAATGATCTTGTACAACTGTTTGGACACTTCAGTGTACGCTTTAATCACTTTCTTCCAATATAAGCAGATAACCAAGATCTCCCTCGTAATATCACCTGGAAAGCTTAAATTAACTGCTAGGATGGAATAATCAGCGAACACTAATTTGGAAGAAATTCGGCTAGCTTTGTCTATCAATACTGCCAATCCACCTGAGGGACGCCCTTGTGATCCTCTGTTTGCTGACTGCACATAAGTTTTATAGCCATCAACATCAAATTGCCCCAGGTGCATGGTTTCTTGAATCAAAATGACCCCCGGCCGAGTCTCCTCGTCGAGATGAGTGGCCCACAGCCTAAAGTTTTTCAGGCCACATACATTCCACAACATCAGAGTCACCCCCGGACCCTCATTCTAATTATCATCAACAGGAGTGTGCGCCGGCAGCTGGGGACCAGAATTGCCGTCCCTAGAACCAGAAAAGGCTGCAGCAAAAGTCATAAATTGCCTAAACAGCTCCTCGCTGAATAGGGCAGGCTCAATACCCTGTGACCTACCCGTTGACAAATTCTCCTCAGCAAGTCCTGTCTTATTACCGCCCTCCACCCCCCCTTTTGGACCACCACTTACACCTGCCAGCTTAGGAGGTTCCTTGGGGGAGGGCATCGGGTGCACATCATCATAATCACCTACCTCAGTTTCTATTGGTATGTTACAAATTTCAACCTCTGTACCTGCTGGAAGCAGTTTTGGGCATGATAGTGCCCGCTTAGGTCCTTGCAAAATCGGCACGTAAGCCTTCACTAAGCTAAGGCTCACTGCTAATTTCCCCCTGCCCTCTGCCAACAAATTAATCAAGTTCACTCCACCCAATCCTTTGATTTTTTTCGATGCTTTTTTTTTATATGTAAGGCAGGATAGCATTTTAAAAGATCTAATTGTTTCTGTCTGCCTAGAACCATGGACTCATCTTTTACCAACCCCTTAGGTGTGTTCTCAGTGGTCCATGGTTGTCCAACAACCTTCTTAATGCTTTTGTTTACAGGGATCCCCTTGGACGGGTTAGTCAAATGTTTAATATTCGGGACATCGAGGTTCAACAACACCTTCGACTCTTGATTGAGTTGTTGTAAGTCGATGACGTTGTCTTCGATAGATATGGTGTCACCAACTTTACTGGGAAGAATAGGCTTTGCATTCGATTTTAAGAAATCATTCTTAGGGCCTCATTCCGACCCTGGCGCTCACTTAATGAAGGGTGCCAGTACGGGACCGGCAGCCTTCATTACGTGAGCGCCGATTATGAGGTTCCCTATGCAGGACCCGGACCAGACATCTGGTAAAACCAGACGTCCTTTCCAGGTCCTGCGAGGGGAAGAGGGTGGTAATAACAGGCCATTTGTAATGTGCTGTTATTACCTCCCTCCCCATTCCCATTGAGCCCTACTACTCCAGCTGAGACCCATGTTACCTGACCAATGCATGCACTCTGAGCACTTGATAAGTTTGCTGACTTCAGCGGGCTCTACAAATGACCAATCCATATTAAAAAGAAAAACTTTGCAAAGATGAGCCCTGCAACACCTCCCAGTTTATGTGGTTGCTTATATAAAATGGAACACATAGATCCTCAAACTATCCTAGATCACAACCACCTGCTAAGGTTCCAGGTAATTCCTTGAAACACCTGTGTATAGGCGCGTTACAAATGCCATATCATATCATATCATATCATATCCAAGCCGATGAAATACCCACTGATCAATACTACACTCAGCCCTACAGATAAGGGGTATAGCAACCACTTTTACTCCCTAAAAATAGGCAAATACCCCCCCAAAAATGCCCTTACTTTCTCTCCCACACAGCTCCATGGTAATGTTTGGGCCAGTAGTGCACGTAGTACCACAGGAAGAAACTTCTATTATTACAGCCTGATCAGAAGAAGTAAACATGTACCTTGTAATGTGAATAAATAACTAGGTGCAACAAATAATAATTAAAATAACATTTCCATTTTCCAGTTAAAACATATATTTAATTGCTTGTAAAATACTCCCATTGGAAATTGGGCGTACATTTTTACTCCATAATTTTACGTCCAACTTTATAAAATAGGGAGTAAACTACTCCCACTTCCAAATCTTATCCAGAGCAATAGCAACACTAACGCTAAACAATTTATCAGTTATCCCAAAGATCCCTAAACAAGCTGCTATTGGTATATTTACATGCACAAATCATCCTACTAAGAAAGAGGAAATTGTGACAGATGTAGGAAAAGTGCACCCCAAGATTAAGCATGTGGAAGAGGAGATTAGAAGCTTACCTTAAATAATAGGAAGATACCACCACAATATACTACGTGACAACAGAGAAAGGAACGTAGGACGAGGAGCAGAGCCCGACTTTAAACTGGAAATAACACTTAAAATGCTTATTATTTTATAGGTGATTCTTAAGACAATGTGCAGATTTCTTTGTAGCGCCGGAAAAAAAAGGGGGGGGGGTACTGTGAGTACAAGGGAACACAAGTTACCTTAAGAGTTATGCTTCACATGTCATTCAGATCAGCTAAGTGCGAGGAACAGGGAGTTGTGAGAAGAGAGACTTTGGCTGTCAGGTGGTGAGAAATGCTTCAGAAATGCAGACAATCTGGGGTAGGTAGCCAGTGCACAGAGAGGTAGCCAGTGCACAGAGGGTGGGAAGCCAGAAATCCTAAATGTTCATGCCTCACGTGAGCTACTACAGACAGCCAAAGTGGACCAAATTATCTACCTTTTACATCAGTATCAGAACCCAAGAACACATGATTAAAATTCTGACTGGATCCACACTGGCAGAATTTCCTGCAACTCGTGAATCCCTCAGAAGAGTAAATGCAGGATAAAAAATGGCATAGGATAAACCAAGGCAAATGTCTGAGATTCTAATCAAAGAAGATGGGAAAACACTCTGAAGTTCCATCCACGAGGGTAACAAGGCTCTGGTAGAGCTAGAGCTCATTGCCAAAGGCTTGGCACTCCCTTTACGGACCCAAGAACATTGCTACATTTGAACATTTCCAAAACATTTGTCAAAGAATTAAAACATGCCCATCAAAATAAAACCTATCATTGACCAAAAGAGAAGCTGGGGGAAGCCACCATCTGCGGATCCAGCAAAACATGTGTAAAAAGAGTACAAATACCTAACAAAAATAATAGAAAGATGTTCACTCTGATGAGCTATGGTGATTCATCTTTAATCTATTTTTTTAGTCAAATGGTCCCCTGCCAATCCCTATTTCAAAATTGAAGACTGTACTCCGTGGTGACATTTTCATCGAACCACACACCTGCCAAAAACAAAAGCCTCCCGCATGCCCTCAGCCAAACAACAAGTCTAACTCATTCCACTAATGATACAAGTGCCCACACTGGGCGTGGTGGAAAAGGACACAATCAATGTCAAAGTAAAAACTCCAGTAAGTACACAACTTCCCATCAATCAGCAGATTGGCTTCTATCCAATGTCAGCATCTCCGAAAATAAGGCATCCAGCAAGGTCAAAAGAAAGAACAATGGAACATGACATCGAGTGTGATGGTGAAAATAACTCCCTGGAAAGAAATGGAGACTAGCATACTATTCCAGCCAACTCAGTTACTCCGCAGCACTTCCCCCTATAAAAACAGCCATGTTTACCGTAAAGCTCGCACCTCAGGACTGCATGCCCGGAAAGTCATCTGTCATTTAAAGAAAAACATATATAAACTCAATCCTATCATGGAAAATAGCTGGTATCCTCAAAATGACAGTAATGCTGACTTGATTTCCTTTCTGATTACACATGAGATAATCACTGCTTTGAAAACATGGCTGACTAACCCCTTGGAGCTCAGTCGCTACATAGGCTTTTGCAAAGCTGCTAGAACAGGAAACACAGAAAGAAACGTATGGACCTGCAGGCATCATTCAACATCAACATTTTCTAGGATTTGAGGGCAATTCATCAAGATCAGTACAGATTTTACTGACATCACTGTGATAGACAACAAGAAAATGGGATTAATAAATGTCTGTGGCCCATACAAAGAAATCTGAGGATTTTGAAAAATAGTTGAACACAATGAGTATTAATCCAATTGACTCACACAAACCCAACACCCCACATATATGAGTTGCATAAACCTTTATGTGAATATTGTTCTGTAGAGGAGGTCCCAAATAAAACCTGCACTGCAACCGCCCATTTTGAAGTACTAGGAATGTTCACACCAAGATATATGACGTATGATGAGCAAATAAACCAGCAGAGAGCCGCGGCAGGGCTCTGCCCAGTGCCTATTAGAAGAACAGCACCTATTGAAGTACCAATACCAAGGAAACCAGGGACAGTAAGGTATCCATTGAGAAAACCATGTCAACAAATTAAACGGAATGAAGATTGTCTGAGTACAGTCCCTGAAGAAACCAAAAAGGTCTTAATGGAAGACGAATGGTGACGTCACTAGAGCCCAAACTGACTCACCTATAGAGGAAATGACGACCAGAGAATGACCCAAAGAGACGAAACGCCATGAACAAGGATATCGTGAACCTAAAGTGAAAGGACGATGTCAAAATGTATGAAACTTAAGCTGTAAGCATGGCAAAGATATTTGGCCAGTTAACACCTGTACATATGCTTGGAACCGCAAGAAAGCTAAGAAAACAGTGCGGCTTGCTATGCTTAGTAGAAAAATAGTGCGGAAAGCGCCATTATACATAATTACCTCAACAAAGTATGTTATATAAGTGTAGTTCTACTTTGCACATGAAGCAGAATCAACCCAGGTTACTAAAGGCCACATGAGAAAAGCTTCATATTTAGCAAAAACAAGAAGAGATGGCTGAAACGAAGCCAAGGTTGTATCAGTAGAAGAGACGAATAGTAAATACATTTAATTGAAACTAAGAACAGACTATCCTGCCTCTGAAAGGTCGAGATAAGAAGATGAAGGCAGGTGGTGGGTGAAACGAGAATCAATTACACAAATTGATAGAAAAGAGGAAAATTCATGGTGTCTGAACCACGTGACCAGCCGAGCCAGATGAAAGCGAGAGCTCACACCTACGCATGGCACAAGGCCAGGGGAAGATATCAGAATTTTTCTAGACAGAAGATGCAGTTTTAAGGCCAACCACAGTGAAATAATTGACACATGGCTACTAAAGTGACGATTGATTGTAACAATGACTGGAGGAAGGCCGGGTAACTAAGGGGCACCTCGCACCTGCCCGACCATTCTGCGTGCTGCTAAACAAAGTGGAAAAGTATTCATCGGGTTAGTGCCAACCCAATCAAAATGAACCAAATAATCTAGGGTCCTATAATTAGTAGAACCAATGGGACGTCATACTTTTAGTGACGTCTGCAGTAGTCATTTTTGAAGGAAGGGCTTAGATGCCCACCTCACAGTGTTTACCCAATCCCCTCACTCCGTTACCATATAGAGATATAGTACTTATATTAAAGTTACCTTTTCCTAACCAGTAGAATTGCATGTCAACTTTTGAGTGTCACACATCAATTATGATGAGTTATTAGCATAAAAGTTGTGATTTTTATGAAGTTTGTTGGAGTTGAAGCGAGAAGGAAGATCGTGCCATTGCTGATATTCATAACTCCCTGTTTTTTGTACTTGTCATTAAACTGACTCCCTTTGCCAAACCGTTGAGTTGTCCTTATTGATTGGTGTTGGAGTAATAATTCTGCACCCCATCCATCTCACAGGTGCCGCTATCTTGTCTTAAAGTGCTTCTGAGCAAACCCCGACTCTATGGGCCGGTTGGGGGTCTCAGAGCACACTTGGTAGCAGAGATTGATGGTTATCGATTATTGATTAGAATAAGACACCCATTGACCGTCGACATAAAGTAACTCTAGGTCCTCGGTAATATCACTAGTCCTTTGCCTTTCAGCTGAGTAGACTGTGAAGCTCCTCGTAGACAGTGGTCGAATAAAAATCAAAATCTGCAGAACGAGGTCTGAAGGGACCCGTGTTACCCACATAACCCCTTCCCACTCCTACGACTAGCTGAGCGGGAGAAAAGCCGGAGAAGGCGCTGACGAAGGCAGTGATCCTGAGGATCCAGAGAGGAAACATGCACCTAAGATGAAAAAATACAGTGCGGAGTGGGTTAAGGGAACCACCCACAAAATGTTTATGCCTTGGCCACATGGCAGGTCATTATCTAAAGCAGTTTTGCAACATATGACGACATACTTGCACGCCACTTACACAGGAAAAAAAGTTAGACAAATGCCTAGCTAGTCTAGAATTGTGGAAAATGTATCAACAAGACAAGACAAGGAAGAGGAATCACCATTAGACTGGATGCTTAATGTATGCACAAAGGGGGGTGAGACGCCCACAGCGCCTCCCACCCCATCTGAAACGGAAATTGAAAAGAATAAGGAAGAAGGGTTATACCCGCTCAGGGA
Organism: Ambystoma mexicanum; assembly: GCF_040938575.1. Classification (NCBI taxonomy): domain Eukaryota; kingdom Metazoa; phylum Chordata; class Amphibia; order Caudata; family Ambystomatidae; genus Ambystoma; species Ambystoma mexicanum. The sequence goes on from NC_090932.1 coordinate 1,269,607,402, forward strand.
ACTTAAAGCCGTTACGGGGTATAGCAACCCAGCGTATGAGTCACTTAGGCAAATTAGTGACGAAAATCAAGATAAGGATAGAGATAAAATCACCTCCAAAGTCCCAAGGGACAAGGAGAGACACGATGACGAGAGAAGACACCAGACACAGGCAAGTACATCTCTCGACAAGGAGAGAGAAAGTAAAAGATGGAAAAGAAGCGAGGATAAAACTGATGAGATAGCACTCACACAAGACGAACGGATAGGAGGGCAGATTGCATTGAAACTCGATGGCAAAGGCATTGATGACGCAAAACGAAAAGAGAGATTAGACGATGTACAGAGGAAGGAGAAGGAAAAAGAAAAAGGATTAAGAGATGAGAGAATAAGGAAAAAAGATAGACAGAGACGAGAACAGTAATATCGTGCAAGAGCAAGAAAGGCATCTCGATCGTAAACAGAGTGCAACCAATGATCAAGACAGACAGGAGCAGCAAAGATTAGAGGAACAACAAAGAATACGAGAGAAAAGAATAAAGAGATGAAGGGATGAGGAAATCCGAAGGGCAAATGAACGAAGAGATGCAAAGAAAGAGGAAGAAGATACTCTAGATCCCCTCATCCCTACTAACTACCGCCACATTACTACAGTACCATTCCTACTTAAAATATTGGATAAAGTTGCATATACCCAGTTTCAAAAATTTCTTGAACTGCATAAGCTCCTAGGGGCTAGACAATCTGGCCGTCCACTACATGGCACCGAAACTGCCTTAATTGATTTAATTGATTTAAAACCCCAAACTGATGAGCTGAAAGATAAAGGGAAGACCACACTCCTCCTTTTACTTGATCTCTCAGCTGCATTTGATCTTGTGGACCATAAGGTCCTTTGCAGCCACCTGGACTCAGCCGCTCATTTCTCCACTGAGGCTATCAGATGGATAGAATCCTTCCTGAGCGAGAGAACTATGAGAGTGTTCTCCCCCTCCTCAGCGGCGGACCCCACACCTATCCTGTGCGGAGTTCCTCAAGGTTCTTGTGTCTCCCCAACTCTATACAACATTTTCACCAAACCCTTGTTCGATGATCTGGACCATCTGGGTATCACCTACACTAATTATGCAGATGATACTCAGATTCTCTTCCCACTTTCTGGGGATTATAGCAAGGACCTGGAGTTGGTGAAAAGGTTATATCTCATCATCCAGGCATGGATGGCAACTCATGGTCTATGCCTGAATGATGATAAGACGGAGTTGATAATCCTGGGCACGCACTCTAACATCAATAAATTAGGCCAGGAATACTCATCATTCAGCGTAGATGGAAATATCATCAAGGTATCTAAGGAAGTAAAAACCCTTGGTTTTTACCTTGACTCCATTATGTCCTTTGTAAAACAAGTGAACCACTGCCTACACTTGCAAGCTGATTACAGCCGGCAAGCCGTTCCTATCAAATGACAGCTCTATGATTATGGCCAGAGCTCTAATACTCTCCAGACTTGATTACTGCAATGCCCTTTACAGCGGTGCTAACAAAGCCATTATTCAAAGGCTACAAATCCTACAAAATAATGCCTTAAGAGCTGCGCTTGGCATAAACAAAAGAGTACATATCTCTTCCATTAGACGCCAACACAAATGGCTCTCTGCCAACAATAAAATTCAGTTAGAAATTATTTCCTTGACCCACAAAGCTTTAAATAATGCTGCCCCGAGTTACCTTATGGATAAACTAATCAGAAAAACATCTATCAGACCCACTAGAGCAAGTAACTCCAATTGCCTGGTAGTACCAAGATTCAGACGGTCTAAGATTGGTGGTAATAGCTTTCCTGTGAAGGCTACTAAACTCTGGAACTCTCTGCCTCATAATTTGAGAGTAGACCAACCTTACCTGCACCTTAGAAGGAACTACATTAAATACATCAACCTCAATGACCACTAGCCACCCTTCGTCCTTATCAAATTGCCCCAGTATTTGTATTGTACATAACTTGTATTCTTAGAATTTTAGCTATCATACTGTATATAACGTGCATTCTTGGAATCTTAGTTCAATAATGTTACATGCCCTGTATTGATATTTATGTGCTTCTGTACACTATTCTGTAATTCTTACTAATCTGTAAATATGTAATTTGCACAATTTTTGTAACTATGTAAGCCTTGCATCCTCTTACTGCTGCACCCTGTTACCTCTGGGTCTGGTGCGCATAAAAAATATAATAAACATACAAACAAACAAGATAGGGTCAGAGAAGAGGCGAGGAAGCGCAGAGAATTTAATGACGATTTAGAACGTTAGCGAAGACAGATAGCACGCGATCTTGAATATCTGGAAAGAGAGGTTAAAAAACCTGATCCAGTGGTAGACTGGGAGGACATAGAAGAATTCTTTCCTGAGTACGATTCAGTACCAGGTACGTCTAGGGCGAATATTGAGGATGACTTCGACACTAGAAGCATTGGAGAAATGATCCATAGAATATATGACGAAATGGGGCTAGAACAAGTACCCCAAGAGGAGGGGCAAGACGAGTGCCTGGAGAGCACTCAGCTTTACGACCCTCAGGATGTCTCCCGAAGTAGTGGGAATAGGGAACTGTCCCTAGATAGACTGGAAATAAGCAAAAACAAAGAGGACGCAAAAAGTTGCACGAGTTGGGGGCAGATAATGTCTGACACCAAAAGGGAGGAGCGTGAGGAAAGGGCGGAAGAGAGGAGATGCGGAAGATGATTCCCAGGAGGTAAAGGGATAAGATGGTCAGATTCTAGTGGGTCTGCACTGCGGGCATCAGAATCAGCCGCACAGTCAGACCGACACGAAGAAGTATCTCACGGTCAGGGGGGGGTGTTTCCACCACCCTAGGTGAGCCGGTTTAGGACATTGCCAAGCAGGCGGCGATGCGGAAATATTACCCCTGTGATAGATAGGAGAACAATGAGAGAAGAGAGAGAGGGCTATGCATCCCAATTTCCGTTGCTCGAGAAGGGAGGGGCGAGACCACAGTATATTCCTTGGCCACACATGGATTGAGAAAACTTGAAAAACAAGCTTCCAATGTTGACATGGGAGCCGGAAAATGGATACACGAATTTGAAAAAATGATGGGAGGGAACACGTTAGCTAAAGGGGATATTAAGGGTCTCTTAATCACCATACTTGGTGAGAGAGCAGATGATGTGTGGACACGGGCAGGCTACCCTGGTGTGACCACAGTTAATACCGCGCATGACGGAGCTCCATTTATAAATTGCAGAGCCGCGGTTTGGAAAGCACTACGACTGCTATACCCAGATACTTCCGCCATGGGAGCTATCATGACACATAAAATGAAGGAGTCAGAAGATCCGTTACTTTATATACAGAATTTTCCAGACGCGTGGGTACTCGAGACTTGTGAATATTGGGGGAAATCTATACCCGTGTTCTACCATATATTGTGCCAAGGGCTGCCAGAGCCGGTACAGAAACAGCTCAAGAAATTGGTAGGAATCGAGGCCAAGCCATGGTCAGAAATACAGTTGACCATTGCACAATATTGCTGGTATCTGCAAGAAAAGAATCGCAAAGAAGAAGCTGCATGAAAGGGCAAAATTAGTGCAGAAGAAATTATCAAAATATGCTCTTGAAGGAGCAATGATAACTAGCACAGACAGCTCAAACATGCAACAAGCCAATAATCCACAGCAGAATAATCAGGGCAATACTGGGTTTTAGCCCAGGGGAAGAGGGTTTAGAGGACGAGGATGGCAGAGTAATCAGGGAGGTTTCCAGAATAATCAAAGAGGTTTTCAAAATATGCAAAATGGCCATCAAGATATGTCAAATGGGCAAGTGATTCGACCACTGCCAGTATGTTGGTTGTGTGGGATGACAGGGCTTTTAGCGCGCACGTGCAGAAATCAAGGCATGATGCAAAACAGTCAAGGAATAGGAGCAGGCATGGTGAATCCACCTGGGTTTGTACAGCAGGGAGTTGCACAGAATCACACGATGCAACAGCAAACGCCAGGAGCACAGCAAAGCCCACTACCTCAAAATGTAGTGAGTTTTCCACAAGGACATTCCCAACAGTCACTGATGCAACTGCCACAGACAGTGAGTACAGGACAGGCTGTGAACCCTGGAATAAGGGGTAACACTGATAATGGGGGAAATCCATCAGCACGAGGTGGGCCAAACCTCTATATGGACTAGGACAGCTCACTGGGAACCCTGATGTGTTCTATCCTATCAGTGTCACCAGACCCTCACCGGGAACCAAGGGTGGATGTCGTTATAGGGGATAAAGAATATTCCTTCCTTGTTGACACGGGTGCAACATGTTTGTGTATACGTAAAGGCAAGTTTTCCTTGACCGGCGATGCCATAAATACTCAAAGTTTCACAGGAGCTTTACAACTTCCCTTTACTAACACACTTCCAGTCTCTATAGGAGAATGTGAAATGAATGTGCCTCTATTATATTCACGACAAACCCCAGTAAACATTTTGGGTCGGGATCTAATGACAAAGTTAAATATGACAATCTCGTTCACAGAGGAGGGCATGGTATGTTGAACTCCAGGAATGCACTATTCAAATGTATGGGAAATGATTGGAGCATACACAGGACACACAGCCATGAGGGCTGTACCATTAGAGCCCGAAATATTCGCGTACGGAATACGTGTGCTAATGGCAGGGCTGCCAGGCCTTACAGACAAAATCATGAGGACTCCAGATGAATTTCTATTCAGGCCAAGAATACCTATGCACGAGGAAAAGTGACAAGTATTTCCCTTGGTGATACACACAGCTGCAGTACGAGGGAAAATGGCTTTGATTGATGGTTATGACGATGAGGGCCGACAATGGTGCATAGTAATCGCCCTTGAAGAAGGATACCGATTGACTGACGTCACTGATGACGATCTGTTTGATGAGCACGCAGATATGGGAGAGACAGCAGTTGAAGTGACCCTCACTTTTAGGGTGAGAATGATCAAAAGAGAAGTGCCTCAGAGAATGATGTTGGCACGGAACCGTCCAGAATATTTTGATGACGACATGTCTCAGTATGGACTGCAGGCCCTTCTGACGTAGGCTTATTGAAAGGAGTCGGAGATGTGACAATCAAACTGAAGCCAGGAGCAATTTTACCAAAAGCACAGCAATACCCCATGTCCAGGGAGGCAGATGAAGGGATTTTTAAGACAATTTTGGCTATGATGGAGCAGGGCATCTTAGTGACATCAAAATCGTCATGCATCACTGCAGTTTACCCTATCAAAAAATCAAAGGGAGAATCTTGTCATTTAATTCAGGATTTACGCCCAATAAATGATATTCTTGAGGCCGAGTTCCCTTTAGTCCCTAACCCGGCTACAATTCTATGTAATATACCCGTTGATGCAAAATATTTCACGGTGATTAACTTGAAAAATGCATTTTTTTCCATCCCATTGCACGGTGACTCACAAGATGTGACGTCATTCACGTTCAGACAGATGCATCTGAAAAGCACCTCAGGGGTACTGTGAGTCTCCTTCTATCTTTAACAGAGTCCTGCAATATTGCATTAGAAAGTGTTGTCTTGCAATATGTGGACGACATCTTAATTTGCAGCACAACAGAGGAGCAAAGCAGACACGATTCTGTTGAGCTATTGACTATACTGGCTGAGAAAGGATATAAGGTTGACAAATAAAAGTTACAATATTGTCAACAAGATGTGCTATACATAGGTCAGCTGATCTTGCATGAGGGGAAAAAGTTACCCCAGAAAGAGCTGAAGCCATACTAATTAGGCCTGTGCAATTATGCAATTGAGCATGGGTCTTCGACTACAGCTCTTACACCAGACCTTTGCTTCAGGCCCTAAAGAAGGCACAAGTGACAAAGGAAAAGATTGAATGGTCTGAGACCATGGAGGAAGGATTTGCTGAACTCAAAAAAGCAATTTGCACAGCACCAGTTTTAGGAATTATGCTGAGGAATTTTACCTGTTCTCGTACACAAATGGCAGCGTTATGACAGCAGTGTTCACACTGAGAACAACATTGGGGTATAAGCCACTGGCATATTATAGTGGAAATTTGGATCCAGTGATGAGAGGCCATTTCCCATGCGAACAAAGTTCAGCTGCCGCAGCGTTCGCCATAGAAAAGGCTACTACCATTGTAATGGGATGCTCCATGACTTTGTACGTCGAGCACTCGCTATTTGCTATTCTAGAGAAACCAAAGTGCACACTGACATCTCAGGGAGCTTCTGCTTATGAAGTGATCATATCAAATCCATCGATTAAAATAGTTTGATGTAAGATAGTGAGCCCCGCTATGTTCATAGCAGAGCCAGTCACTGAAGTAGAACCAATACATGACTGTGCAAATTATGAAGAATTCTATGATGAAATTTCCAGAGTGAAAGAAAATGCATTGGCAGAAGGACAAAGTGTCTTCATTGACGGTTCTTCAAGAATCGATCAAAGCGATGGATAAAGATATACAGGCGTCGCTGTATTGAAACACGCCGCCAATGGAGAATTTCGAGTACTCCTTAATGCACGAATGCCATCTCATTATTCAGCACATGCTGCAGAATGATTGCCATTAATACTCGCCATTGAGAATCACACAGACGTCGACAGTGAACGCAGGCCTAGCGTGCTGGAAAAGGAGGGGCTACCTCCGAGCAGACGGCACGCCAGTGCAGCACGCAGCCTTATTGGACAGGCTGATCAAGACACTACAGCTCCCAGTGGGCATAGCGGTCATGAAATGCGCCACCCACACGAAAGGGACAGATTTTATCTCACGTGGAAATCAAGCAGCAGACACAGAAGCCAAACGTATAGCATCCAAGAGTGAGACGATCATGGAAGTGAAAGTCACCCACACAAATGAGAAAATGATGGTTACGCGGGTTGCACCTGAAAGCTATAACAATCTGGGACAAACACAGTTGATGGAACTCCAAGGGGAGGCACCACAGGAGGAGAAAAACGTATGGAAACAGCGAGGGTGTTCTTTAAACCCCTCTGAAAGCTTGTGGCAACAAGACAGCACTGGTAAACCAGTAATGCCTATAGCTCTGTTAAACCAGTAATGCCTATAGCCCTGTTAAAAATAACACTGGAGCAATTCCACTACCCTGAACCCATGTCAAAAGAGAATCTAGCTGCAACGCTTGCAGAAGACTGGTTCATACCGAACTTAACCGAGCATGTTGCATTTTTTATAGTGAACTGTATCATCTGCCAACAATTCAAAGCTGGGCACACATTAAAAGTAATGAGAGGAGTCATCCCAAGGCCAAATGGGCCTTTTCAGCACTTGCATGTCGATTACGTCGACATGATTCAAGCATGTAACGGGTACAGATATCTAATTGTTGTGGTGTGCCCATTCTCTAGATGGATAGAGGCAGGTCCATGTACACACCTAGACTCTACCTGTGTGGCCACATTTTTAGTGAGAGTGGTATTTCCCAGGTGGGAGTATGGAAAGTCATGAGATCAGATAACGGGACCCAATTTGTAAATGAGGTTTTCAAACAGATTAGCTTGCTGCTTGGTATAAAGCACAAGTTCTTATCAGTGTACCACCCACATTGGTAACGGAATATGTGAGAAGCTCAATGGCCTATTAAAGGAGAGGCTAGACAAGTTAAAGCTTACTCTAAGAAAGGGATGGTTGCACTGCCTTCCTTTGGCACTGTATACACCCAGGAATCAACCCGGTTCCGACCATCATCTTACGCGGCACGAAATAGCTACAGGAAGAAGCAGGCACACTCCCCTGACCCCCCTAGACAGAGCTAGATCTGATGCCCAGCCAACAAGAGAAATCTTAGGGTCTGAAATGCAAAATTACCTGAATTGCATGACATCTTGCCTTACTGTATTTTCAGACCAGCTGCAGCGATGGCGAAAAGGGTGCAGGGCAGCACGGAACACAGAAGGAGATACTACTTCAGGCACAGCTCAAGGACTTTGTGTTCCATCCGTTTTTCCTGGCGATACCGTCCTGGTAAAGAACCATACGAGAAAAAGGTGGGACGAACCAAGGTTTAATGGTCCCTTTACAGTGGAAGAGTGCACCCCCTCTGCAGTGAAACTACAAGGAAGGAGAGCTTAGATCTTCCTGAGTGACATCAAACCATATATCAGAGAAGGCCCCATGCCTGTACCCCAGCTCAACGAGACTATGAATGACGGGGAAGAACCACAGCACGTGCAGACGAGATCCATGACGAAGAAGCAGGACGCATGAGCAGCAGCAAAGTAAAGACAAAGAACATTTTTGAGATAGTTGTGGTCTCATTTTGGACATTCCTCTGAGCAAAAAAGAGGATAAGGACAGATAAACTGGACACTCTGTGCATCCTAGTTGCAGGGTGAATAAGAAAACTGCATTTATAAACCACAACATAGTCTATTAACTTTGAACTTTGGACTGAGGCACGCTAAAGCCTTGACTAGAAAATAATATGCCAAATTTTGATCGAGGACACATAAATTGGAACAAAATACAGTACCCAGATTCCTTCCACACAGAGGCTTTATTTGGAATCATATATGGTGTCCCACAGTAGCAACATCACCAAAGACGTGGTGACATACTTAGATCTAGTGCTAAGATCGTACCCATCACTGGTGGGGAGGCTCACAAGTGTCACTGACTTTCTTCAAAATCCTGAAAACGAAAAGATTATAAAGAGATTGCTTACTGTGATTGCCAAGCAGTTCCTACTACTTCCAGAGTACAGCGAAGAAAAGCCAAATGTCCTAAGAGTAGAAGGAAGCAAATGAGCTTAACAATGTATTGTTTTTTTGCCTAATCGAAGAGTGTCCAGAACTTTTCGGGAGAACAAAAGACGTATTGACTTTTCTTCGAGATCCAGCGAATACAGAACATCTGAGCATAATCCTAAATTGTAAAGTCATTCAAGTTGCTCTCCACGCAAACGGAAAGTGCAAACAATGTTCACAGTGAAGTGAAAGTCTTCAGTCCTGAAACTCAGCAAGACAGGACAAATGTCCCTGTCACCAGAAGACATCAGATTGGTGAGTAATGTCTTTTTCCACCTAATCCAGGATTTTCCAGAGCTAGTGGGGAGACCTCTCGATGTTGACGTCCTCACATTCATCAGAGACCCAGCTAATTCTACACAAATGACATGCTCTTGCATGGAATAGTGATGCAAGTGGAACTTTCTAACCATCAACAGAACTATTTGAGAAGATTTTAGACTTTCCGCCAAGTGACAGATTGAGAGAGCATTGCCAGAGATTTCATTTCTTATTTTATATTGACAAGGACATAACATGTCTTCGGGAATGAAGCAGATCAGAGGCATAGACTGGGAGCTGACATATTTTGAACATGCACAGTAAAGAGACTTGCTGAATTATTGCTTGACTTTGACACTCCCCATAGCCTAGTAAGAGAACTGTATCCCAAGATAATAGACAACTCATTATTCAAACAAAGGGGGACAATTGTGTAATACCTGCATTTTACACACATAATCCGAAAGACAATATTGTTTAAAGGATAGAAGTTAACATTTTGGCGAATGATCGGGATGGGGATCCAGAGCAGCAACCTCGTCCTCCAGCAGGAGGAAAGACGTCCACATTTTTCTGAAAGTAGATGCTGCCGCCTGACTTACAGAGGCATAATGTATTTATGTATTATATTCTTCATTGGTTTACTATCTTTGACGATCAGAACTGCATATTTTATTGGTGCACAAAGCGTTCAGTTTCCAGTGCACCCACCTAATGATGCGCACATGAAACCTACGAAAGTACCCAGACCTTACATAGTCACTCTAGTCCCTAGAAGATCTGATGGTGAAATAAATAACCTTGAGATGGATGTGATTAGCAATTACACACACCCACGCGTGGTAACAAGCAAATCGAAAAGCCAGAGACAGGGTCGGCAAAGTATGAATGTGAAAAGGTTACTGACAACCACACGCATGCAAACATTGAATGCACATACACCAGGCCTAGTGCCAATGACTGCAGAACCACAATCCAAAGCATGGGAGAAGAAAAGACTGCCTACTATGAGAAATCTCACTACAAGCGAAAAGACAAATGGAAGAAGCTGAACCCCTGAAGAGACAAGAGGAGTCAGATAATTGACTTGCAGAGACAGCATGGACAAACCCATATGTTCCAGTGAAAGGGACAGTACAAGCTCCACAATACAACCATATACAGGACCAATGCCAGAGTGGACATGGGCATTTCGAACCAGAAAGAAAAAGATATATGAGGACAAGGAAAGAGCTGTCAGACTTTTGTCTACTCAAATGGCGCAGATGAGAAGGCCTGCACCATGGACTGGGATACCTGAGAATCCTGCCAGCATGAAGGAGCCATGCTGATGCATTCACGGATGTAGTCATAGCAAACTACATGAAAACCTTAAGAATCAAGAGAAGCATGCACGGAGATGACAACAAACTAAACGATTACTTGGACAGAACAGCACATTTGGGAAACAACATTTGGTACAAGCATATGAAAGAAGTTGGAAGACGAAGTTTAGAAGGGGAATGCTTTGTTTGTGCACTCGTACCGTACAACATGGGGACGTCCAAGATCTTTGTAGCCGCAGAAATTGATGTCCAGACAGCACACTGGGCCTCATTACGACCCTGTCGGGCCAGAAAGAACGGTGGTGGTAAATCCGCCACCACTGTTCTTTCCGGACCGGCTGATTAAGAGTCATGCATGTGGGAGGTGTAACTCCCACCAGGTCTGACCTGGCAGGTTTAACATCACTCGCCTGCAGACGGACATGGAAACACCGGCACCATTACAGCATGGTGCCAGTGTTTCCACTTCCCCATTCCCATGGTGTCCTGTAGGACTCCATGGGAATGGGGAATAACAGAATTCCACCTCCGGAATTACCGGGTCAACGGGGTTTAATGCCCCGGTGATTCCAGCAATCACGGAGGCGGAATGGTAATATGAGTCCAGCGGTAACCTGCCGGAATTTCCGGCACGGTTACCGCCGGACCCGTAATGAGGCCCACTGTCTTTCGCATGTAGCAATGTGCAAGACCAGAGGCCAGTTCATGGGTAGTGATGCCTCACTAAAATGGGCAACTGAAACAGCTTATCCCGATGAAGATGATTATGTTCAAGACATAAAGACAAGAAATAGAGCTCAGACTAGAAATCATGTGATCAGGGACGAGAAACCTGGAGTAAAAGGAGCTGAAATTAGATGGGAACTGAATCAGAAGCTAAACGTCCAAGGAAAAACTCCAGAAGAGGTCGAAGTTAGAAGAACAGAGGCCAAATGCCGATTTGGGGAGCAGTGCTTTCACCAGATAGATGGGAAAAAGTAGTAGTGATTTGCAGGGCATGGATGGTCCTCAGAGCCTGCAAGGAAGCAATTGAAAATTCACAAAGGATATGCAAGCCATTATGGCCAAAGCTTGCAAAACTGCCGACATGGGTCGAAGACAGAGGAGGACCTTTGCAGATATTACCACTGGAAAACCCAAAATTGTGCTTCAGGAATAATGGCACAAGGAAGATGGGAGAGAATCAGAACTGTGGACAAGTTTTTGATGCCCCAGGAATGGAGCATGGAGCTGCAGTAATTATGGATCATTACTGGGCATGTGGATCCAAAGCATACATCAGATTGCCGGGAAACTGGGGAGGTATATGCACAATAGTGAATGTCCACGTTCCAGCGTTGGTAATCCCGCAAAGTCACTTGAATATAGACAGTTTCCCGAAAGCAGATGCACACCTGCGGAAGAAGAGATCTGTGCAACTGATGACCTGACTGAAGAGGGAAAATTACTTTTCTGCCAAATCTGAAGAAGCTTTTCATGCAATCCTATATGAACATAGGCTGTTTAGCCTCACCTCCTCAGTGTTCACAACAATTTTCATGCCCAGATTCCAAGTTGGAGCAAATACTAAATGGTTGCAGATAACTAGATGGGAGTTACTGTAGACCATCAACACAACCATAAAAGGATTGAACGCAATCAAGGAGGAGTTACGAGCAGTCCGGCTGATGACCCTCCAGAATAGATATGTACTTGACATGATCACAACCATGGATGGAGGAGTTTGTGCAAACATCGGAGAATCCTGCTGCACATTTATATCTTCTCACGATGAGGAACATGGAACTCTAATAGAAGCCATAGGTATGCTGACAAAACTACAGAATCAGATGATTGATGAAACTGACAAAGTTGATGATGACAGTTGGTTTGGATCACTGTTCTCATGCGTTCCACAATGGATGGCAGATGCATTCAAGTTCCTGGGAGCCCTGCTAGTGATGATATTGCTAGGATTCTGTGTCATCAAGATAATAATCTCTCAGTGCCAGAAAACTGCAAAAAAGCCAATACGGATGAAGATCATGATTGATGTCAAGCCATGATGGAAGCCCAAAGACCTGACTGATGAGGAAATTAGAGACTTTGTGAAATCTAGCATTTATGCACCTGAAGGAACAAAGTTTCTCTATCCCAGGAAGCATCGAAATGATGTGGGAAGATAGGTTTACTGCAGCCCAAATGGACAATGTCAACTGATGACGTGGAACAAAGACAAACACGTAAGAACAGCAGGAAGTTTGAAATAAGTAATAAGGATATGGACCCCAAAGAGGGGGGAGTGTAGAGGATGTCCCAAATAAAGCCTGCACTCCAGTCACGCATTTTGAAGTACCAGGAATGTTTACACCAAGATATGTGATGTATGATGAGCAAATAAACCAGCAGAGAGCCGCGGTAGGGCTCTGCCCAGTACCTATTAGAAGAACAGCACCTATTGAAGTACCAATACCAAGGAAACCATGGACAGTAAGGTATCCATTGAGAAAACCATATCAACAAATGAAACAGAATGAAGATTGTCTGAGTACAGTCCCTGAAGAAACCGAAAAGGTCTTAATGGAAGATGAATGGTGATGTCACTAGAGCCCAAACTGACTCAACTATAGAGGAAATGATGACCAGAGAATGACGCAAAGAGACGAAGCGCTGTGAACAAGGGTATTGTGAACCTAAAGTGAAAGGTCGATGTCAAAATGTATGAAACTTAAGCTGTAAGCATGGCAAAGATATTTGGCTAATTAACACCTGTACATATGCTTGGAACCGCAAGAAAGCTAAGAAAACAGTGCGGCTTACTGTGCTTAGTTGAAGAATAGTGCGGCAAGTGCCGTTATAATCTACCTCAACGAAGTATGTTATATAAGTGTATTTCTACTTTGCACAAGAAGCAGAATCAACCCAGGTTACTAAAGGCCACACGAGAAAAGCTTCATATTTATCAAAAACGAGAAGAGACGGCTGAAACGAAACTCAGCAGAGGCAACTTGTGCCAGAGAAGCCAAGGTCGTATCAGTAGAAGAGACGAACAGTAGCTACATTTAATTGAAACTAAGAACAGAATATCCTGCCTCTGAAAGGTCGAGATAAGAAGATGAAGGCAGGTGGTGGGTGAAACGAGAATCAAATAAACAAATTGATGGAAAGGAGGCAAATTCATAGTGTCCGAAACACGTGACCAGCCGAGCCAGACGAAAGCGGGAGCTCACACCTACGCATCGCACTTGGCCAGGTGAAGATATCAGAACTTTTCCAGACAGAAGATGCAGTCTCGAGGCCAACCACAGTGAAATAATTGACACATGGCTACTAAAATGATGATTGATTGTAACAATGACTGGAGGAAGGCTGGGTAACTAAGGGGCACCTCGCACTGGCCGACCATTCTGCGTGCTGCTAAGCAAAGTGGAAAAGTATGCATGGGGTTGGTGCCAACCCAATCACAATGGACCAAATAATCTAGGGTCCTGTAGTTAGTAGAACCAATGGGACGTTGTACTTTTAGTGACGTTTGCAGTAGTCATTTTTGAAGGAAGGGCTTAGATGCCCACCTGACAGTGTTTACCCAATCCCCTCACTCCATTACCATATAGAGATATAGTACCTTTATTCAAGTTACCTTTTCCTAACCAATAGAATTGCATGTCAACATTTTGGGTGTTACATGTCAATGATGATGAGTTTTTAGCATAAAAGTTGTGATTTTTATGAAGTTTGTTGGAGTTGAAGCGAGAAGGAAGGTCGCACCATTGCTGATATTCATAACTCCCTGTTTTTTGTACTTGTCATTAAACGGATTCCCTTTGCCAAACCATTGAGTTGTCCTTATTGATTGGTGTTGGAGTAATAAATCTGCACCCCCATCCATCTCACGGGTGCCGCTATCTTGTCTTAAAGTGCTTCTGAGCAAACCCCTACTCTATGGGCCGGTTGGGGGTCTCGGAGGACAGTTGCACAGGATAATATGAAAGGTTCAGAAGAGTGATGGATGGAAGGTTTTGAATTAATCACAACTGCTGACATTGCTCTGGGCAACTCTCCAGGCCATTGCTTTTCAGCCTGTCATGCCATTACACAAAGGGAAAAATCATGTGCAAATCACGGTTGATCTCTGCCCAAAAAGGGCATTCAAGAAGTACTTCTTGGTGACATCCTTTCAGTACAAGACCACAAGCAGCGCCAGACATGATTCAAACCCATTGGCATCATTGGTGAGGTGCAGTCGGGGACTCTACGCACAGCAGTTTCACAACCCTCATCTGAGACTACCCGTCCACTCAGGGTGACTTTTGCAAAACTGCAAAAGTGATGAACGCAAGATTTTGAATACATCATAAGCACTGAAAATTATCTGGGCTGAAAAGGTGATTTTTTAGGGTAAAAGAAGCGTAAAACTCTCCTCACCTGAAACACAAATTACTAATCCTTGATGCAAACAGTAGGCAGTCCAGAAATCCTTGCTCGAACGTGGGCCAAATTGCACAAATCCAACGAGTTCCACTGACAGTGCCAGTAAATGCAATACCATCACTTATGAGCAAGACACAACCCCACAAGCTACTCCACCTTTGCACACAATGTGGGGTCACACCTAGTGTTAAGGTACCAAAACCACATCACGAATCGCTTTATCACTTTATTACTAACATCATTATACATGTGTCTATGCTTCATTAGTGTGTGCATGAAGCACTGGAGCTTCTCCCTGGGCATTATTTTCTGTAGATAGTTTTGCATTTGCATGTTCCTCTGTGTTCTGCGGAGTGTTTACATGTGTTTGAATAAACTGTGTTTTTAAGACACTCTGACCTTATGAAGCTGCTGATTAATGTACAGTAGTTTTGGTACCTTAACACTAGTTGTGGCCCAACATTGTGTGTAAAGGCGGGGTAGCTTGTGGGTTCTGTCTTGTTCATACTTCATTCTTTCCCTGAACTCACTAGCCCCCCCCCCCCACTAACAAAAAAGAAGGTATTTTGCTCAAGTGTTGATTACACATACCATCACTTATTTACATTTTTTGATGACAGAAGACTGGCACATTTTTTAAAACGTTCAGATCCCGGAATGAATTGAAAGAGACCACAATGTGAGGACAGTTTCATGAAAAGACGAGTACGGAAAGGGATCCATTACCCCAAGTGGACTCAATTAATTACTGAGGCCTTAGAGACACCAACATAGAAGAAAACGTGGTGATGTGGTGTTTGAGTCGCCACTTGATGAACTCCTAAGGACGCAGGATTGTTTGAGCGAGTGCTTTGGTCATGAGAATGTTTGAGCGGGTGCTTTGGTCATGAGAGAAAGTGGTTTCAAGCCTTTGAGAAGGTTCATTAGTCAGACCAAGAACGCATGGTAAAGAAAACTGGACTGGATTTATCAATCAAGGCATGCCTGATCAAAATGTCATTCAAGTTGAATAAACATCTCACAAAGACATCATTATGAAAATTAAGAAAGAATTCTGGAGGAACAAGCGGCTTAACTTGGAAACAACAACACACGATAATCACTTGGCACTAGGGTTAGGGTTAGCCCCATTTCAAAATAATACTAATATCCCATAAAATATACTCTCTCAGGCCTGGGTGGGTGAATTTAGACAGCCCTTTGGCACACAAATAGATTCTAAGGAGCCTGACACTACAGTTGGAAATAATTACTCCACACAGGACATGGCTGGCCTCTGAGAATAAAGCTAGGAGAAGCCATCACAAACATGTCCTAAAATGGAGCGTCAAGCCCCAACATGATACCAGCAGAAGTCTTCCCATGCTTGACCTCCTGCTGGATATCTTTCCTCCAACTGTGTGTTTTCTCTGGTTACTGAATGTGCTCAAACGTTCTCTAACAAACAGTAACATGGAGAGTGGACAACACAACTTTCAATCAGGTACAATGCTGATTCTACAAGGTGCTTTCAACCACGTGCCAGATTTTTATGTTAGCACACTTGACTGAAAAATGTTTGGCCTCGAAAAGGTATGTGCATCACTATGGCATTGTACACGATTACATTGTCCAAAGGCCTGGTAAATCACAAGATTCTGAAAAACTTCTGAAGCAAGTTATCAGTGGAGATTGAGTAAGGTCGCTTGCTGATCCTAATCCTCGTTTCATTATTCATAAATGGCATGTACAGTAGCATCCTTGCTACCTCCCGACAAGTACCAGTCAATAACAGCTATCTTGTACCAATATTGATATACTCTGAGGATTCCATTCTTATAGTCAACGCGCGGAACGCTATAGAGCCCATGCAGCTATTGCAAAAACAACAAGCCTGCAACTGGCAGAGGGAGCCGTAGAACGAGTGACAGAATCACAAACGTGGGATAGAGAAAATGCCAATCCATAGTCCCACATCTGCCATGCTACGAAGAAAGCCAAAGAGATTACCAATGGAAATGGTAAAAAGAGCAGCATTATAGCACGAGGAGCCAAAATTTGGGTCTGCATCCCTTAGTCAAAAAAGTGGGCACAATTGTCAGCTCTATCTGGAGAAACCTATTATAACTACCCTTTTGCTTTCCAGTGGCTACATAACCATCTGACATTGCATTCAAGCTTACATGGAAAAAGGTAGTCAGCAGTTCCACAAGACATGCTGTCATGAGATCCACGACCAAATATTGAAATGCGATTCGCCCAGCATGACCGGAGGTATTGAATCTGTGAAATTCTCTCTCTTTCTCTCTCTCTCCCCCCGCTCTCTCTTTTTGTGCTCTCCTTCTCTGTCTGTTAGTTTCTCTATGTCTCTATGTTTCTATTTCTCTCTATGTGGGCAAGAGTCACAAAGTCTGACGCATGTTTGCTAGACCCAAACCACTTGTTGCTGATGAACAGAGAAAAAACACAGATGTATTGGGGTAGGGTGCAGTACTTTTTATGGTCAAACGTATAATGAGAGCAGCAGCAATAGAGGTATCCCCAAGGTGAGGAGCTGCATGGTATTTGGAGATATACATTGGCATGACGTGTGTCCTGCATGAATGTTGCCATCATACTGAGGAATAATTTTCTCTATGAGCGGATGTGAGGGAGATGTTGATTGGCTCTGTGGGGTGCTGGGTTCTGACAGACTTGTAAGGGACCAGAGAACCAGACTGAAGAGACCACAATTGTGTTGGGGATTTTCTATTTTCTATTTTCTATGTGGTTTGAGTTTCCAGGCACACAAAATTGAACTTTGCCATGGTGCTCCCAGAAGAAACAGATCATTGGTTTTAATCTGAGTGTGATCGTTTCTTAAACAGAAGGGCATTTTGAGAGACAAAATGATGTGTATTCTCTGCAACATAAACAAAATTGCACAATTTTTTTTTAGTTGTATTAACATTGTTAATTGGCTCTTTTTAAAACTTTATAATGTTCCTTTTCTATTGACCACTTTTAATATATATTGTAGTGTTAATAAAAACATTACACTTGCCTTACTGAGCAAAACACATTATTCAAATCTAGACTAATCATATTAATTATTACAATAAGGCAAGCATGTACTTAGGCCTTGGCATGGATCGATGGCCGTGGATGAGACCCAGGTATGGAATTTTTGTTCAGCCCAGCATCATAGTATTATTGACTATTATGTGGCCGATGTCCACTTATTGGAGAAGGTGGTGGATATGAAGGTTGCAGACCGAGTCGAAAGTGATCACAACTCGTTAGTGGCGACATTCATTGGTTGGGATGAGGTCATGCCCAAGAAGCAGTTGGAGTTGCCTGAGAAGTAATGGTGGGTCTTTATAAGAAGGGAAAACCTTCCACCCTTCTACAAACAATGCTAGCTCTGGAAATTATACTAGTACCTGACATATCTGGGGATATGTAGTCATGGCATATAAGATCTTGGTGGCATCCCTGTGACTGCGCTTTGTGAGGTTATGCAATTTGAAGAAGTCGGTGGCAATAAAACCAAAGCCCTGTGGTTCGACAGGGCCACAAAGATAACATTATTTTGAAAAGAATTAGGATGTCAAATCAAGAAGGGGGCAGCTCCTAGAAGCCAGTATAGGGTATCAAATACTGTTCAGGCTGAGAAAGAATGCAGTGGCCCAACTGGCATAGCTTGAATTGGAGGAAATCATTGCCAGTAAGGATACAAAACCTTTTGGGGAGCTGGTGGCCTGAGGCATAGAAGGAGCATGTGGTTATCAGTGCCAGAACTTGGGAAGATCACTTCAATCATTTACATGCTATTACCATTGACCCCTAGCAAGGGTACCCGGGGGCATGTTTAGACAATTATTGTGAGTATATCTCATCAGGCCCACAGTACCGTTTACTGTTTGTGAGAGTATTGTGACTATTCAAAGTCAGAAACTGCATACATCCCCTGGGTTTAATAGGTGTGTGTGCTTCTGCCATGCCACTTGTATATGGGTTCAATATCTGGCTGCAGACTATCCTTCTCGCTCATGAAGGGGAGCACAGATTATCCCTATTCTTCTGAAGGGTGATGTGGGCACACCCTCCAATTATAGATCCATCTCCATAATCGATTCTGCTGCAAAGTTATACAGGAAGATGGCCCTTAGCAGGGTACAAAAGTGGCTTCAGAGCCAGGAAATTATTTTCGATGCCTAAGCAAGCTCTAGAAATGAGGTGAGCACAATTGATCACTTTCTCTGGTTGGTATTCACTAAAATGAAATATGTGGACCTGAAAACAGGGAATCTTTTCACCTCCTTCATTGAATGGAGGATGGTGTTGAATTCGGTAAATAAGCAGTTACCTTGGGACTCTTTAATCCGACTTGGATGCTCCCCCAGTTGTTGAGGCCTATTTGGCTGTTACATGAAGACATTTATGCCTGCGTGGGGTATGGTTGCTAGGGTGGGTCTACCAAAGACTTCACAGTGAGGTGGTGGGGGGGTGGGGGAATTAGGCAGTGCTGCGTCCTAGTGCCACCCCCTTTCCCTTATTATCATCTACTTTGAGGCTCGTTTGAAAGCCTTTGGTATCGACTTTCCAAACTGGGAACCCCAGTTTGGAAAGTCATGCTCTGAATGTTTGCATCTGACGCTGTGCTATAGGCTAGGATGGAAGTTGCTCTGGCTGGGGAAGGGTGGGGGGTGGCTGTGGCGGGACGGAGGGAGGGATGCTCGGGGGAGAGTGACATTTAAGAAGTGTTACAGTGCAAACAAATCTCAAACTTAATGCTGCAAAAACTAAATGTATAGTATGGAGCAAACGTCATAAGACAAGATGAGAAATCTGCTGAAGGTGCCAGAGTAGGTAGTAGAGAAGGTCGCCTTTTTTTATTGTCTCTGGGTTTCATTTTCATAAAATGACAGGTGGGATGATCAAATACATGGATCTGTTGTCACTATTGTCCAGGTGGGGTGTGGTGTGCAGCATTTTAACACGCACTTGGCAGCTAGATCAGTTGACACTCCCTTAGAGACGAACCAATGAAATGCATTACCTTTGGTTCTATACAGGGCAGAGTTTTGGGGAAACTCCCTCCATCCTAAATCAGTGGCGACAGAAAATAATTTACTTTTGTGCCTTGGAGTGGACATGCCGATGGTCCCACTTAGACTGAAGCTGGGTATGCCCCTTATTGGGAAGTCTGTCAGACTAAAACCCTTAGAGTATTGTGTTGGGTTGAGCTAAACCTCATTGGAAGTTCTTGCACGGCGCAGGTGCCTTCTCAGCTACATACATTTAAGGGAATGTTTGTTGCCCGGAATGAATCAATCCAACAAAATATCTTTAGTTTGGCACATAAGCCATAAAAGATACATAAAACACAACCATAAGTCAAAATGCAAATAATAAAAACAATTGCTTAACAAATGCCCTAAACTCGCATGGTATAATTTCCACAGAAACTAAAAATTGACAGACATGATAAACCCTAATAACTCTCGTCATACATTCATTTGTATCCTTCATCATTTTGCTAACAGTCTCATTTCTAAACATTTTAATGATCAATCATTAAAGGCAATATTCTTATTCATAACAATAACATATTCATAACTAAAAATGGATCATTAGAATTAAATTCCATTGTATGAAAATCTAAACACCTGAAGAAAAACTCTATATGGACATATTTGATAATCTACTGAAAAGTTTAGATCTTATTTTCCAAGCTGCTCTCAAAAATGTCATTGTGTAGAGACTTAGATGATTTTGTTATTGTTAAGAAAATTGCTTCCTTACCCATCCAGATACCCAGGTTTTTAATCCATTGTTTCCTTGGCTTTCGATAACACAGGCAAAATAATAGAAAGCGTTGAAGATTTGCATTTATCCCTGCACAGGCAGGACAAATATCTGCCTGTGTCGGCATTCTGGACCACCTAACAGTGAAGGCGTCTATTGGGAGTATTTCCTGGTGGCATTTGGTGTAGAATGTTCTATCAGTAAATGGAACCGTGCTTCCAGATAATTTTCTACCTCATGCCTGGATTTCATCGGCAGATAATTCAACAATAATCTTTATGCTTCCGATTTGCAAACCCAGGAACCAACACTCATAGGCATCTTTAATTGCCCAGTATTATCTTTCATTATATTTGCTGGCTAAATCCACAGAACAGGACATTCAAGTGCATATACAATGTGCCTCAACCCTCAAGGAAGTGACATAAGTCCAGGGCATGTTAATAAATAATTAGCAGCCTCCCTAAATGTTGCTGGGCCCAATATAAGAGTGGTTTTAAACGAATTAAGTTTTCTACACCCCATGGATGAGTCATATGTGTGGACCACCCCCAAAAGATGTCAAAAGGTGATCTAAGGGTACTTATAGGGGAGCATTGGCACCAGAGCACGATGTTGTATATAGAGAGAGGCTGACTATCACCTCCATGGGTCGGATCTATTTAGAAAGAATGCTCATCCCTTGAAGAGAACATTATGTGGGGCTGGGAAGCTCTGTGCAATCAAGGTGTTTATATAACCACCTTAGATCAGGTTCTCTCCAGCTGGCAAAAGTGATATCTAGATGGAGAAGTGGTAGGCACGCTACACCCCTGTGCATTTTTCATAACCAGTCTTTGAGCTGGTTGCCCACATCCGGTTATTTTGACCTTGTATCATGCCATGCAGGGTTTTCTCTTGAAGCCCCTGTTCAATGAGGTAGGGGTACATACTACAAGTACTACACGAGAAATGTAGCAGACGGTTTTCATCCCATCTTCAGAGTTCACCGATTGACAGTTAAATACCTTTTATGTTGGTCCTGGAAAATTAGAAAGGAAGATATGCCATGATATTTATGAGCAGGTCTAAGTGTAGTTCACTGTTTTATGGTGCATAAAGTAATGCATGTTATTGGGTTAGAAGGCACAATTATAGGGAAGGTTTTATAAAGGTATGGGTAGTTGTAATTTACTGAATTTTCCAGTGTTCTACTGATGCTAGAAGTTAGGCATTTTGTGTTGTTGATCATTCATTGTTATTGTTACTGATTTAACTGTATTTTGTATTTGTTGCTGTTTTATACTTTTATGGAATTATGACATTCTGAAATAAATATTTTGATTGAATGATTAATTATTTTATGATAAAAGGTTATCGTTTCAAGAATGGCAGTCTGGTACACTCCTATTTTACTCTTTCAAAGTATCCCTGTGAGAAAAGGGAAGGGACCAGTGAAGATTCCTTGTTGCTTTGCATAAAATCAAATATCATTTTCCAGCATGGGGTTTGGCATGGATTCACATGCTCATGAATATTCCCGTCGTCAGGCTCGGAAATCACGGTAAAAGAAAAAACTGTTTCACTTTCACTTACAAACTGCATTTCTCATTTAAACCAATCACTGTCCTACTGCCACCATCCATTGACAGTCACCTCCTTAAGCGCCTCCTCTGGCAGCCATCTTTCAGATTTTTACTGCACGCTTCAGCGTTGGGAGTCCTCGCGTTTTCTCTGCGGGCTACTTCTACATCTGAGTTTTTTCGTGTTTTCGATGGAAACCGTTTCTATTTTTGTTTCAAAGGAGCCTGTTTGCTCTTTTCTCCATCTGCCGACAGAGGGATCCTGCAATGTCTCTACTGCCTGCATCCAGACCATAAGCAGGTGGAGTGCAAAATATGCCTCAGGTTCTCCAAGAAAACGGTGAGGGACAGGCACAGTAGACTGGTGGCATGGCTTAACGCCAGGGCCAATGTCCCATGCTCCAAGCAGGGTCATGTCTCACCTAGGACTGGCCGGTCCGACGAGTGGTCTTCTAAGTCCTTTGAAGGTGCCTCATCCGTGGAGGCCCAAGACAAGGCCAAGAACCGCAAGTCCGACACCACCGGGTTTGCTGCGGAAGCGGGTCCCATGGTGGATAGGGAGCGATCAACATCACCCTCCGCCTCTATTGCCAGCGGACAATCAAGCTTCTCCTCAAATAGGAAATCATCTACCCCGGCTAAACTGTGGGAGAAGCCAGAGATGCCGAGGAGAAGAAGGCCGAACAGCCCAAGCAGGCACAATCAGCACAGGCTAAGACTTAGTCGCCCATGGAGTTGGCGGCAGCTGCTGTCACGACGTCTAAGGGCGCTGACCCTGAGATGGTAGCCCACGCAGCACAGAAGATATCCCTGCCCCCAAGGTGTGACACCACCGCAGTGATTTTGGTAAAGCCTGCTGGCACGCCAGAAGGCGGGAACTGGCTCAGGCCCCGGTTCAAGCCCCGCAGGAGGGAGAAAGGGGGGGCGAGGAGGCACTGAAACAGCCTTCCCAGGCCGTGGCCCAAGCCATGGAGTTCTTGTCCACGGAAAACGATGACCAGGAGTCCTTGCACACAGTGCACAAGGAGGTGGAAGAGGAGGACGACGGCGACAACAGCGCAGGGTCTAGTTTTCCAATCCTGCCAGCTCAGTCGAGGGATGTGTCTCTGGACATTCTGTCGACCCTGTACACCTTGGTGTTAGAGATCCAGAGAAGAATACCCCAGACCCGATTCCGGTGGTCCCCCAGGTCCCTGATCAGCCTCTACATCCGACACCCCCATTTCTGCTTCCAGGTCCAAATCGGGCCCCTCCTCCCCCAGCAGACCCAGACACTGGTACGGGGATGGATACGCCAACGACTATGGACGAAGAAGATATCATTGCAGTGGACGGCGATTCTCCACATTCAGATTCTCCACCTAGGGTGTACTCCATGATCTCCAGAGCCTCAGAGCTATTCCAGCTTGTGCCTGAGGAAACCAGGTAGAAGGGTTTCTTGTACCAGAGGCTCGAGGCCAAGAGGAAGACAATCATGGTGGTAACACTTCTGGATGACATGTGGGAAGAGGGCCTGGCCCTAATGAAGAACCCTTGCATGGCTCCAGCCAAACGGGATAGGCTGGAGAAGAGGTATCGGGTGCCAGACTCCGCACCCAAGTGCCTGAGGTCGCAACCATTGCCGGATTCGGTGGTATCAGCGGCCGCGAGGATACGGTCGGCTAACCGGTCCTCGTCATCTTCGGCCCCTCCGGATAGTGAGGGGAAGAGGATGGACATCATGGGAAGGAAGGTTATTTACACCGCCGTGCCAACGTACTGGCGATCCTAGTCAGGTATGACGGGGAGCTTTCGTACAAGCTGGGGCCTATTCTGATGTTCCTCCCCGACAATAAGGGGATGGAGGCAATCGCTCTCTTCCAGGAAGGGGAAGTAGCGGCTGCTCATGTCATTACAGTGGCGTTGGACTTTGCTGACACAGGGTTCTGGCAAATGGGGAACAGTGTCTGCCTTTGTCGCCAAGGCTGGATGAAGGCCATGAATTTCCGGCAGGAGGTCCAGGCGAAGGTGTTGGACATGCACTTCGATGGAGAGAACTTGTTTGGGAAGGTCTTCGACGAGTCCTTTCAGGCCATCAAGGCAGATATGGAGACGGCCCGTTCCCTGGGCACTCTCCAGCAGCATTGCTATTTGTTTTTTTGCTCCTCCAGGGGAAAGTTGAGCAGATCTGCCAAAGGTTTCTCCGCTTCATACCATCAGCCCTCCACATCCATGACTCAGGAAGCCTACAAAGTCTATTCCCAGGCCTACAGTAGCAGAGGAACAACAAAAATGAACCTGGGCGAAATGAGATCAGAACATCTGTACACATTTAAACAATACCAGGTCTTGTCAAAAAATATATATATTTATTTATAAACAATTTACACAAATATTTATTGTTCTCAACATCCCCATTTAAACACCACCATTCATTCCATCATTCATTCACACTCTCACTATACATGTCAATATTCCACACTTGTGGTACTCAGACCACCTAGAACCAATATATTAACATAAATTTCAACACCTCTTGGTGATTACAGTAAGTGTTAATACAAAAACAAATAGCAACCTGCTTATTTGCTGTAACTCATGTAGGTAGCGGAGGACAGCATTGTCATCGCCTGCAGGGCAGGATGCCAGCGCTGAAGCAGGCCTGAACCGACTGGGACTTCGGCCCCCACGCATGCACCCTGGTGGGAGGCTGGCTGACGAGGTTCATGTTAAGGATTTCAATCAGGCAATACACCCGGGTCTCAGCCTAGCATGCAATGCACAAATGAAATACTTATTTATTGTGTCTATAGGTTCAATATTCAGAGTGATACACCACTCATATCACACCCCTTCTCAAAATACCCCCAGGTCACAATGGACCAGGAATCAGACTGGTTGGTAAAGGTAATATTTATTCATTTATTTAAAATTCAAATCAAATAAAATTCAAATCAAACATATGTTTTAATATATATGGGGCAGCAATCACCAATGTGGTGACAATACAAATTAGGAAGTAGGTAAGGCAGTTAAATTCACTTATAGCAACACAGAATATAAAACAAAGGGAAAAGAACAGTTTTGGCTTGTTGAAAAGATAGTATTTAAGTTAATATTTCCCCCTGCAAATTTCTCAAACATAAGCTATAATATGAACAACAGTACACACTTTGAAACAGAATGGAAGTTTGGAAATACTTTGAATGGGAAAACACATGCGTAAAACATTTGCAAAAATGCGAATTCCCGCCTAATTTCCCCTATGCGATTTTTAAGAGAAATGGGTCAAAGACACGGTTCTGGGGTAGGGATGTAGCTAGGAGTCTTAGGTTTCAGCCAGAGTTGGAATTAAGTCTCTAGCTATAAAATTGAGGAAGTTATGCAGGTTTGAATGAGAGGTGTTTTGAGAAAAAATAGAACAGAGAAAAGCAGAAATTCAGTTTTAAAATGACAGGTTGATTTTACTTAAACTAGATTAATGGCTAAGAAAAAGAGAATGCCACCCGTGAATCTCCACAGTTACTCACGCCCGCTTGTAACCCTTCACGTGGAGGATACTATGTTTTCTTTATGGGAATAACTTTATTTAATCCAAATCACTAATGGCTTATGTTCAAGAAAAACAAATGAGAGAACATCGGTGCTAACACTTAAGAATCACAGATAGAGTTGCAAGAATGGTTCTGACAATATTATAGTTCTTAAGTTAAAGATGGGATAGGACACGGCACTATATGCTATGGTTCACTATGATTCCTATTGATACTTACAGTCCACTTTAATTTAAGATTGGACCGTCAAGGTTCTGGTCATCCGGATCGGGTCTACAGATAGCAGGGCACCTCTGGCGTGATAGGTCAGCTGGGAGGTTCTGGTCAATTGGACTAGCACCTCAGACTGGACTGGATTGGATTGGCCCTACTGGTTGCTGGACACTGTAGATCAGTGGGATGGCGAGTTTCAGCAGGCAAGCATTAGTGGTAGCTAGCCAGACTGGATCAGAAGTATTTCCCTTAAGTTTTGGGATGGTTTCAGAATTTGGGCCTAGCTGAAAAAGAGTTCAGCAAATGCTGAGGCCTTGGCTTGGTAAAGAAATCTGGAATCAGTAGCAAGATTAAGAATTCAGGAACAGAGCGCCACGCGGAAATCAGGATGGAGTCAGGAATCAAGGTCCCCTTGTGTTGTGAGGTTCCCTTGTTTATCCTGCCAAATGACATCACTCAGTTTATGGTAGGGACAGACTTACAACCCACACCCACAAGGCTATAATTGGTCAAAGGCACGGTTTCCGCCTTGCTTTTTGCTGCTTGGATGGCAGAAAGTTTGTCATGTTTTATGATCTGATCTGGAAACCGCCCATAGTTATTTGGACAGAAATCTAACTTTCCCACAAATGCATATTCATGTACTCATGCCCTCTAAGAAAATCGGATACATAAATTACATATTTTGTGGGTCACCTTTACATCCAACTCCCCTGTCGGTGAGACCTGGTGTTGTCTTTCTATTGAATTTTGATCATAAAGGTTTGGCCCAACAATTCCTAATTCGGTACATATCTGTGCAATCACCCTTAGAACATCGTTACACAATATAAGATTTGCAGCATTAATGGTTTCTGCGCAATTAAGCTTTTAGCATAACTTCAGTTCCTTACACAGTAAGAAATCCTACCAAGTCTTCACATATCTATCATAAATTCAGATTTCAATGTATCTACTTTTCATTCCTTTACTTATTTTTGCGGCCAAGTTAAATGTCATGAAGTTCTGTGGCAAAATAAGCAGTTGAAATCCAAAATCACAAGTCAGTTTTTTTTCTTCCTTCACAAGTGAATAAATGGCCAGTCCTTTGAAGTTCACTGAGAAGCCTCCTCCCAGAGAATGGAAAATCCTGCTCCTCCCCTATAGGGATGAGCGTTCAAGCCTGCCATTGTCTTTGCCTGGGGCCCAGACGAAAGTCTGATGAGGTCCTTTGTCATGAGTATGCGAGGCCTCTCCACAGCAATTAGTCCTTTCCTGCCAACAGTGAAGTTTCAATCTTTCCCAGACTGAGGACTGTCAAGGCAGAATTGTTTTTTTTTTAAATATTTAATAAACTCAAGACTGGGTTAACTTTAAGATTCACCTAAATCGTTCATTTAAACATATAAAATGAACACAGTTTATAGGTGGATTCTTACATTAGCAATCCTTTGACATTTCTTAAAGATTTAGGCCTTTCAACAAAAACATGCTTTCAAAACAGGTGATTTTGCACTTTCTTCCTGAAAAAGCACATTTAAACTCAGTCCTTTAAATCAGATTTTCCTCTGCAGCTCATACACATTTTTCAGCATTAGGTCTTCCCTTGAGTGCTGGGATTGTTAGCAGTCTGGATACATGTGTCCTGCCTATGTTTAGAGTTTCTCTCTCTGCACAGCTGGTTTTGTTACTTGTTGCCATTTTAGCCGTGTTTTTCCCGTGGAACATGAAAACAAGGATTCCTGGGCTGCTTTTTCAAAGATACATTTTATTTAACCGTCAGTCAATGAGGCCCGGTTCCTCTATGCCACACTGGATTCTACTTGGCATTGCAATACGCTTTTACTCTCAATGATTCAAAGGAAATGAATGGATCTAGCGCCAAAACAGCACTTTTTAAGGTTGCAAAGCTAACATTTTAAAGACAATTTCGGTTTTCAGCACAATTCTGCTGTTTTGCTCCATGTTGAATGTGGCAGAGCCCACTGGCATGCTCCTGCAGTGAGAATTCTCTTTTTCACCCCCCCCCCTGATTGTGTGAGGAGGGTGTGCAGCCTTTTCTGGTGGTCAACCTTACGCAACTTCAAGATTTTGGAGTCAGCGCACCCATTTTGGGCTGTTTCTTTCACCATTTGTAAAGTGATGCAGTGGGGCACATTAGAATGGGTCAAAATATCCAACATTCATCAGTGAGTGGAAGAAGATCACCACTGATAGATTGTTGGCACACCCTGGAGTTGCAACGCAGGTGTCCGCTGATCCCTCCGATTACCTATCAGGAGCAGCACCACCCATGTTCTACATCAGGAAACAGGGGGCACTCGATCCCCAGGAAGCCCAGGACTTGTGACTCTTGGCCGTTGGACCAGGGATGTTCCTCGTACCTTTTCACCTAGTGGGAGTCAAGAACACCATTGCAGACTCCCTCAGCAGGGAATTGTGCTCCTGCCACGAGTGGAAACTTCGGCAGGACCAGCTGGGCTGCATGTTCATCAAGTGGGGCAGAACCCAGATCGATCTGTTTGCGATGGCAGCGAACTCCAAATGCCGGAAGTTTGCCAGCAGATTCCACCAACCGGGAAGCCTGGGGGACACCTTCTCCTTCCCTTGGGAAGGGCTGTTTCTGTATGCGTTTCTTCCTTTTCCTCTCCTACTATGAGTCATCAACACACTCAGACAGTGCCAATGCAGGATGATACTCCTGGCCCCGGTGTGCCCGAGGCAGATTTGGTACCTGGACCCTCTCAGCCTGTCAGCGTCATCTACGGTCAAGCTGCCAGTGGTTCCGGATCTTCTCACAAGAGAAGGAGGCACATTCCTGCATCACGAACCAGGGTCGCTGAACCGGAGGGCTTGGCTCCTGCTTCCCTATAGTTTGGAGGATATTAGTTGCCAGCGGACTGCAAAGAGGTCCTCACCAAAGCCAGGACGTCGTAGACCTTGGAGTGCTACGGTCAAAGTGAAAGCGTTTTGCTATGTGGTGCCCATCACAGAAGATCACCTCTTTAAGGGTCATGGCCCCACTGATCCTGACGTACTTGCTACCCTTGGCCAAGGCCGGACTGGTGCACGCCTCCATCAAGGTACATCTGGCGGCTATCCCCCGCTACAGCAGGTCGCCAGGAAGATCTTTGCTTTGGTCCCATTGTCTCATCAAGGAGTTTCGAAAAGGACTTTTGAGATCTTTTCCGCTGTGAAGGCTCCAGCCCAGGCATTGGAACTCAACGTGGTTCTGACGAGGCTTATGAGGGCCCTGTTCGAGCCCCTGCATCAAGCCCTGCTCAAGTTGCTCTTATGGAAAATGGCTTTCCTGGTGGCCATCACTTGTGCCAGAAGGGTAGGTGAGATCCAGGCCCTATCCTGCAAACAACCATACCTTGCTTTCCAATAATTGAGGGTGGTGCTACATATGCACCCCTCCTACATGCCGAAGGTTCCATCAGAGTTCCACCTCAACAAGCTTTTGGTGTCGCCTGTTTTTTTTTCTTGAAAACTTTGTCGCTGGCAAAAACGGCCTTGCATTCGCTCGACGTTGCTTGTGCCCTGAAATTCTACGTCTCATGCATGAAGAGTTTCGGAAGACTTCACAGCTGTTTGTGAACTTTGGTCCTGTGAATCAGGGGAAGGCCTTGTCCAAGACTTCCATTTCAAGATGGCTCTCTGGCTGCATCACGTACTGACATCAGTTGGCTAACCGACTGCTGCCCGGCCGTCCGAGAGGCCACTCCACCAGAGCTATTGACAGCATTCCCATCTGGTGAGCCCCTGCTCAACATCTGCAGGGCTGCTACGTGGTTGTCCACTCACACCTTCAGGAAATTCTACTGCATCATCAGGGATTCCAGGGAGGAGTCCAGAGTCGGCGAAGCAGAGCTCCACAACCTGTTAGTTTGAGGTGAGCCTGTTCCAGGGGTAGTTGTGATTGCTTCTGTTGAGCCTTGCCACCTCCCGTGGTTGTGCAGTGTTGTACTGCTATGTATTCGTTATTCATGAGCATGTGAATCCATGCCAGACCCCATGCTGGAGAACGTTTCATTTACTTGCCTGTAGCTATTGTTCTCCAGCATGGGTCTGGCATGGGTTCATATGCAAACCCTCCCTCCTACCCCTCTGCGGCTCTTCTTGATCATACTGCCATTTTACGTACTTAACAAATCTGAAGATGGCTGCCAGAGGAGGGGCTTAGGGAGAGGACTGTCATTGGATGGGGCAGTATGACCCAGAGGACGGCAATTGGTTTAAAGGAGAAATAACATTTGTAAGTGAAAGTGAAACCATTTTTTCTTTTACTGAGGATTCCTAGCCTGACGACGGGGAATATTCATGAGCATGTGAATCCATGCCAGGCCCATGCTGGAGAACATTAGTTACAGGTAAGTAACTTAAACCTTTTGGGAACTTACAAATGATTTGAGAGCTTTATATTTGAGCAAAACGTCTGGGATGAAAGAGAGCCTTGAATCATGAAGTACATAATTATGAGGCTTAGTGCTTATTTCATTTTTCATAATACACTAATACCAGACACGAACCACAAAGCACACTGCCTTATTTAGACAGCCTCAAAATGTAGATGCCAGCATAAAATAGCTGTGACTGCTTTTTTATTTTATGAGATTAAAAAAAAGCTTTTCGCCGAAAGCGCTGAAACAAATTCACAAAAATGCAGTACAATTAAAGGATAATGCAATGTCAGTTAAAAACAGTAGAAGGGAGAATGCACAGGATTAAGTGGAAAGACAATACAAGAGATGCACTTTCAACTGAAATTTGAAAAGTGCGAAGAGACGTATAAGAGCATACAGAGAGAGGAAGAATATTCCAGTATTTAGGGGATAAAAGAGCAAATCAACAGAAACAAGATGAAGCACAAGGGGGTGTAGGAACAGTGAGAAGGAATAGATTATGTGATCGAAGAGACCGAGGAGGTAAGTAGAACGACATGTATGAAGAAAGATAGGGGGAGCCAGACCATGGGTACATTTAAAAATAATTGATAGAAAATGATAAACAAGATGTGATTTAAACGGAAGCAAGGAAATGGAGAGTAAGGAGGAAGTAATGGAGGAATGAGGGTGTAAAGAAAAAAGGAGTCATACCGAGGAATTATAATCCAAGCAAAGAGGAAGATGTGAGGCAGCGAGACCAATCAGAAGAGATGAACATTAGTCAGTGCGAGAAAAAAACAGAGAATAGAGAAGGAGTTTAGTAGCATGGAAAGAGAGGTCGACGAGCAAGACGAATGTTGAAAAGGGTATAGCCACAGGAACAGGAATAGAAGAGATATGGAGTGATAAAGAGAGTGAAGGATCAGAAATAATGCCCATGTTACGAGCAGATAAGGAAAAAGGCTAAGAAGATGGAGGAAAGGAGAGAGACAGTGGAGGAAGACTAGGAGGAATAGTTGAAGCAGGGAAGAATAGAACCTCAGTTTTAGAAGGGTTGGAGTGAAGAAAATGGAAAGCCATCCAGTTCTGGGTGGCAGATAGACCGTTAAATACAGTAGAGTGAAGCATAGACTCAAAAAAGCAGAAAAGGAGAAAAAGATGTGAGAGTCATCTGCATACCAATAAAAGGAGAGATTAAATGAGCAAATGAGAGCTGAGAGGGGTCGGTATAAAGAGTCCAAGTACTGAGCCTTGAGGGACACCATAGAGGAGTGGAAATGAAGAAGAGGTGTGTCCAGCCCAGATAACAGAGTAGGACCGCTTGGAAAGATAGGAGCGAAACCATTCAAGAATGGTACCAGAGATGCCCAAAGTGGAAACAGAAGAAATAAGAAGAGAATGATCAATAGTATCGAACGCCGCAGAAAGATCAAGAATAAGGATAGACGAAAGCTTGGAGTCACGAGCAGACAGAAGAGAGTTAGAGACATGCAAGAGGGCAGTCTCTGTGCAATGAGAAGGTCGAAAACCATATTGAAGAAGTGGGAGAAGAGAATGAAGATTTAGATAACTAGCAACCTCAGCGTATGTGGCCTGCTTGAGGATTTTAGAGAGGAAAGGATGAAGCGAAATGGGATAAAAAATTAGCAGAAATAGAGGGATCGAGAGTAGGTTTCTTCAGGATTGGGAGAATAAGTGCATGCTTAAAAGTATAGGAAAGCAGGTATGTGAGAAAGATGAATTAAAAAGAGAAGTAAGGTAAGGAAAAAGATGAGGATAGACTTGGGAAATAAGAGAAGAGTGAAGATCAGAAGGGGAAGCAATAGGGTGAGCACAAGCAAGAAAAGCAAAGGTATCAGAGTCAGCAAGAGCAGAAAATGAGGGAAGAGAGTATGGAGATAAACTAGGAGAGGGGGAAAGGAGAGGAGTACCAGGGAGAGTAAAGGCAGAGCGAAGATTAGCTACATTAGAAGTAAAGTAGTTGGCAAAGTCAGGGGATGAAAGAGCAGTGGGTCAGGAGATTTAGGAGAAAGGATAATGTGGAGGAGTTGAAAGAGATGAGGGGGTGATGGGAGAGGGAAACTGTGAGTTCCGAAAAATGTGTTTTTTTGCAGCAAGTAAGGCAGAGTCAAAACAGGAATGTAGAGATGAAAGCACAATGAGGTCAGAGGGAGACCAAGATTATTTCCAGTGCCGCTCAGCTTTATGTAGACGGCAGCAGAGAGAGATGAGATCGGGAGAAAGCCAAGGCTGGGAAATATTTCGGGTAGGAGAAAAGGACTGCAGAGGAGAGCCAGAATCAAATACAGCCAACAACGTAGAATGCAGAGTGTTAGTAGCTGCATCAGGAGCGAGAGTAGAAAAGGTGGGAATAGATGGAAGAGAAGAATACAAAGAAGAAAGAAAGAGGCATAGTCAAATGAGCTAAGATTATGATGAGTAAAGTGATGTATCCTGCCTCCTGCAGGATCTACCCTGAGCCAGTAATAACAAGGAGCAGGAACCAGGCTGACTCAGGTATGTAGAAAGTAGAAACACGCTTTATTGTCTTAGTTACAGGTTCAGTATAGAAGTTAGGAGAGAGAGATCATTAGTAGCTTCTTCCCTGGTTCCCTGCCCAGCTCCAAGTCGCTAACCGTCTCCTTTGGAATCCCCAGGTGCCCCAACACTCCAAGCTCCACTAGCATTCCATCACAGCTCTTACACAGACTCAGACATCATTCATACATATGCAGGATACAACACATCCCCCTCCTTTTTCAATCAAGAGAAAACACACAAACTCACAACCATGCTAGGACTAACAACCACAACATTTCTACTACTCCTTCCACCCTGGCCTGCCACACCAGGGTCTCAGTGCCGCCACCACCAAGCACTACCTTGCCACATGGACAAACAAAACAAAACTACAGACATCGACCCTCCTAAACTAAACACCTTCCGCCAAGACTGCCACTCTTGACCTCAAGTCTGCCACACTTGAGCACAACCCAAAACGCCCCAAAAATAGGCTAACTACCTTGCCAAAACTGTGTAGCCACGAATCTTGTAAACTTACACGAAGGCCAAAACAGAATAGTCCTAAACATGCCAACAAAGATCCCATGCACTCTAACAATATCCCAACAACCATGCCTCATCCTCCTCCCCTAAAGAAAACATGAAAAAAAGGAATGAAAAACCTAGGAAAGAGACATACAACACAAAGATCACAGAAAACACAACCACAAAAGGAAGGAATTGTGGCTTAAAAATTGCATAGCAAGAGCTATGAAAAAATGTTAACATGCAATTACTACCAAATGACAAAATTAGTAGTGCATTGCACATTCACCTTTGCAAAAAAAACAAAAATTGCGATGTAAAATTGTTAACACTACCAGATGAAAAGAAACCAGTAGTGTAGTGCAATTTCAAAATTTTGCAAAACCCAAAAGCTCCGACACACCACTGGGATGAAAAATCAAATGGTGTGACCTGAAAACATTGAAAATATTGAAAAATGTAATTCAAACTGAATTTAAATCCAGTAACCCATGCCAGTGTATTGTCCACAACTGCAATACTGAATAAACACTGGCTAAACACTGTGTGCCCTCCACTACTATTAAATACCACTTGCAAACTGGCGTGCAAAAACAACAAATATCCTCCTCTCACATGCACCGCCTGGCATCACAGAACTAACTAGGGAAAACCCTAAACTTAACAAAAGGAAGCATCTTGCCGTGCGGTTACCTACAACGCAGACAAACTAGTGTAGCCCCGATTATGTAAACATACACTACTAGAGAGAAAAAAAAATTCTCCTTTCCCTTCCTTTTCCAAACGCACCACTGCGTTGTAAATCCACAAAACAACTCCGAAGAGGGCCCATGCCCTTAGGTCAACTTCACTGGAACACCCTTCTGTGTCCAGCCTCCTCAAAACAAAACTTGGGGTTCCTCCTGAAGGTTTTATACTACTGCCAATACACCTGGCCAGGGTGTATAAGCCTAAACCCCATTGCATGCATGCAACTCCCATTTATATATTCCTATTTTGCGCAACATACACCGCATATAAACGTGTACTCTCCCACACGTCAACATCCACAAACGTACATCACCCCACACACACACCACTACAAAACACACGTGCTACCTCTCACACATGTACTAGCACAAAAAATGCACTACAACTGCAGAACCTGCTGCCTCCTGTGCGCACCCTTGTGTCACACACCCCATAAGCTTGCGCTCACATACGCAGACTTAATCCACAATCATACAGAACTTCAACACATGCAAACGCAGATCACACAATTAGAATTTCCAAATCTGCAATTCCCAAAAAATTGTGCTTCTCCCAAAATTTGCATTTCCCCATAATGCGTTTGGCAACATATTCATTCCCCAAAATGCACTGCGAATTATACATGAAATACATCTATGATTCCCCAGACAATTTATGTGCATTTACTACAAAATTTCGAGCGTTTCTGTATTTTAAAACCTCAAAACTGTGGACTTTACTTCACTTCATCAATTGTCCAAATGCAAAATCTCCTAATAGAGTTTCTTGAAAAACATTTAAATTCTTCCTGGAAAAAAAAACTACCTGCAATCTCATAAGAAACGCTGTGCAGAGACAAATCCATTTCTCTACATTATTCACTTTACTCCTCAAAATCTCATGACATCATCCATTTCACATGCACCACAAATCAAACTCACAGCAAAAATCTCCATTAATCCCCATGAACTCCTGCCAATAAAAACATTTGGGCAATAACTTGAAATGAGCATCTTTTCACATATAAATTCATGTCTAGTTTACCAGTGCCCAATTAAACACAGCACCTTTAACCCAAACCATAAACCTTCACACATGTTTTTATAACAACATCAATTCTCAAGGTTGCCTGTGTAATCGAGTCACTCAGTGCTCAGGTTACCATGCCCAAAATTCGTTGCCATGTCATGCTTCCACTTCTTTTTGTCTCGTGCCAAAACGGTTGTAAAGCTCCGTGCTTTGCATTTACTTGGCAAAACACGCAGAGCGCCCCGCTCTGTAAACAAATCCAGCTGTACTTGAATTTCCAGGAGCGGCGGTCATCAATTAAACAACGTGCCATGTGTCCCATAGATGCCGGAGTGATGTGATTAAAATAATTGTACCTCCGAGCTTAATGCTATCTCATGGAAATACATCTTCAGCAGACGCAGCATTTGCTCGTGTCTTCGTGAGCACGACGCACAAAGTGATCCATAAATAAACTTGCAGATTGTCATAAAACATCCACGATCGCACGTTTCTCAAAGCGCATATATTTGTTGTGAAGTGTCTTTCCTGGCACGTCATCACGCTCAAGCACGTCGCTGGGGGCTTTCTTCAAATCGGCCACTTCCTTCACTAGCAGCTCCGGAGCTCCGAACATGGCGCAGGGGCATAATTCATGCGTTCCAGCCTAACGGTGATGCTGGAACGCAGGGGCTCGACTGGGCGCGCGCCACCCACGGCCCCCAAGGACCCCGAAAATTGCCCCATAACACGGCAAATTTGAACGTTTTTTTTTTTTTTTTTTTCTCAGTACCTTGACTTGTGGTACTGCAGGTCCCATGATCACTGCACAACAGGAGCGCAACGGCGCTGGTTCATAGGCTGCAACATCAAATACAAATCTGCTCCTGCCAAACTCCTTTTTCTTGCCGTTCCAGCATCATTTCTCCATCGGAGCCCGACATTTTTCTGGCCCCACAGATGGGCTACAGGCTTCCTCCACAGCCTGTTTGATGGTACAGTGCCTTCTCAGTATGGCACCAACCTCACGTCGCCCTGCACTTCTCAGCTCACCAAACCAGCGTTTCTCCCAGCTGGTGTTGGCGTCAGTAGGGCATCAGGTCTTCTCCTCTCCAAATCTCCAGTTCCCAGTTACTTTTCTCTCCACCTTCACTGGATTCTTTAGATCCTCGTCGCCAAATGATGTATCCTGCCTCCTGCAGGATCTACCCTGAGCCAGTAATAACAAGGAGCAGGAACCAGGCTGACTCAGGTATGTAGAAAGTAGAAACACGCTTTATTGTCTTAGTTACAGGTTCAGTATAGAAGTTAGGAGAGAGAGATCATTAGTAGCTTCTTCCCTGGTTCCCTGCCCAGCTCCAAGTCGCTAACCGTCTCCTTTGGAATCCCCAGGTGCCCCAACACTCCAAGCTCCACTAGCATTCCATCACAGCTCTTACACAGACTCAGACATCATTCATACATATGCAGGATACAACATAAAGGTAGGCAGAGGGGATGAGGAAGTAGGCAGAACAGGTGGAGAGAGAGAAAAGGAAAGTAAAAGATGGTCCGCAGCACAGAAGGGACACCAAGACATTGGTAGAGAGCAAGGAAGTGACGAGAAAATTAAATCAAGACAGGAAACAGACTGATGAGAGGGGGCACGGGAGAAAAATGCAAATAATAGAAGTCAGTAAGAGCAAGCAGCAAAGGGTAGGACAGATTAGATGAGGGAAGATTAATGTTGCCGTGAAGAAGAAGAGGTGACAAAGAGGGAAGAAGAGAGGATCGAAGACGATCAAGATGTTCAATAATGTCAACAGGTGGGCCAGGAGGATGATAAACAACAAGGAGCAAGACAGGGAAAGGATTGGAAAAGGAGGAAAAATGGTATTGAAAGAAGGGAAGGGAGAGCAGAGGGGAAGGTAAAAGTGTCCAAGAAGCATTAGATGAAATAGGAGGGCAAGATAGGTTAGAATGATCGCGGATGTCAGCAGAAGGTGTCTGAGGGAAGGAACGGTTGGTTATCCTGGATGGAATAGGACAAGAAATGGAAACAGCAAAAGGAATGAGGGGTAAATAGAAGAATGAGTGGAAAGCAAGTTGGTGCATGATCACACGCGAACAACGACAAACAGGATTTCACAGCGCCCTTAAATGAGTCCACCCTAAGGTAGATGCGCCCACAGGCTAGGAGATAGTTAAATGGAGCTATGGACGGCACAAGGTCCGCCACATGACTCCGGCACCAGCAGGACAGCCCGGAAGATGTTGGTAGGCTGCAGGGGTCAGGCAGGCCGAAAGAGGCAGGAAAACCCTCCCGGTGGCAGTGACGAGCCGCAATGGTGCGGACTCACGTCCACCTCCCCCACATTTCAGCTCAGATGATATTCCATGTAGTTTACTGCAATCTGGCTAGACTGCACTTCATAGTACTTTATGGTGCTTCGTGCCGGGAGTGGATTCTTGTAGATAGATCGAGGGACCCTTCTTGCTTCTCTGCCTTTTGGCTAAATTCAAGTGTAGAATCTGTTGTTTTAAGAGCATTCAACATCTACTTTTAGTCAGTTGGCCAGCCTAAGACTTACATCCTTGCCCATGGTGTAGGATGCACCCTCTGCTATGCAGGGGTGGGCGAAAATCCTGCCTGCAAAACGAAATTGGTTAAATTTGCCAACAATTCCGTTCTGCAGGCTGGGGAATTTTTCACTGTTTCTGCTGCACTTTATTTTTGTGGCGGAAATTTCTTTTTTTGCCGGAATTTCTTTTTTTGAGTGGTCCGAAAACACACACATAATGAAATTTCAGGGGACAGACAAAATTTAAAGGGGTGAAATACCATTTTTTCCGACCAAAATGAAATTACGAAAAAATGTAAATTCAATTGGGAAAATGCCCCAAATGGCCAATTTCACTGCATGGGTGAAATGGGCACATTGGGAGAAGTTTGCCAGGAATCCACCAATTTTCCTGTGGAGTGGAATTAGCCATTTTCGCCCACCGTTAGATGCAAGCATGGATGTCAGACATTTGAGGTGTTTTCACAACAAGGTGTGTGCCGGAGAGTCATGCCATTGTGCAGTTTGGGATGAATATTTGTGCCAAATATATTATGAACACAGCTCTTGAGTGGTTGGGCGCCAGTAGTATAGAGCTATGTGGACAATCCTGAAGGGTCAACTGTGCTAGGAACATCTAGTACCGAATGGTGAGCGAAAGCCAAGTCATGCCCAGGAATTATAACCTTCATGGCAAATGGCTGATGCAAGCTTTGACCAACAGTGAACTGAAAAATGGCCACACAAGCACCTAGTAACAACAACGGTGTGATGGGCAGCACAGGCCCGGAACAAAGCACAGGTGAGCAGCTGGTGCCTGCCTAAAAACCCTGGGCAGAGAAGTATACAATCAAGAATACTTAGTACTGTCTGGTACTGACACAATATGAGTAAAGAGGCAGTGGGACTAGTGTGATTAAGAGGATTATGGAGAAGGAACCTGTTATAGCTCCTCTCAGGGACAAACATGTGAGGCACATGGGATGACGTAGCTGCAGTCGGGTATAGTCAAAGCCTGAGACACACTTTGAGGAAACTCTAGAGGGAGGTCTTCTCTAGAACAATTGCAGTTATTCCCCTCTTGCAATTGGTTGGAATAGTCAGGTGTGTCTCTGCCTTGCTCCCTGCAGCCATTTCCTCTTGTCTGCTGGACTTAAATCTCAAGGGATCTGCTAGGTAAACCACTTGGGAAGCAGCCTTAGGTGCTGGTTGATGCTCAGTGAGTAGCGTACATTGATTGTAATCCGTTTTTTGCCCTGTTTCATGTACTCTAGTGGAGGGGTTTGAGTGTTTTTTCAATCATTATTTTGACCAGTGTATTCTATTCTGGCGGGTTTCTCTTGTATTTCTGTGGCTTCTCACCCTGTTTTTCTGTGCTGGCCTACATCTAGAGTGTGCAGTCCCTAGGGTGTAGTCCTTTGTTTGTGTCTGGCTTTCTCCCAGTCCCGCCCTCCGCTCTTGCAATTGGTTGGAATAGTCAGGTGTGTCTCTGTCTTGCTCCCTGCAGCCATTTCCACTTGCCTTACGGACTGTAATCTTGAAGGATCTGCTAGGGAAATCACTTGGGAAGCAGCTTTAGGTGCTGGTTGATGCTCAGTGAGTGGTGTACATTGATTGTAATCTGTTTTTGCCTTCTTTCATGTACTTTAGTAGAGGGGTTTTGCTGTTTTTTCAATCGTTTTTGTTGACCAGTGTGTGCTATTCTGGTGGGTTTTGCTTGTGTCTCTGTGGCTTCTCACCCTGTTTTTGTGTGCTGGCCTGCATCTAGATGGTGCAGTCCCTGGGGTGTAGTCTTTCTTTGTGTCTGGCTTTCTCCCAGTCCCGCCCTCCCCTCTTGAAATTGGCTGGAATAGTCAGGTGTGTCTCTGCCTTGCTCCCTGCAGCCATTTCCACTTGCCTTCTGGACTGCAATCTGGAAGGTACAAAAAAGAAGGTGGTGAGGCGCGCACTCCCGGTCCTGGTCAATTAAACCTGTTGCAAAAAATAGGTAGCTGGGTCACATCCCAAAATGGACAAATATTCACAGGGTTAGATCCCTTCTGCTGAAAATCAGGTACTCAGTATTAACAGGGTTAGATCCCTTGCTGCAAATCAGGTAGTCAGTATTAACAGGGTTAGATCCCTTGCTGCAAATCAGATAGTCAGTATTAACAGGGTTAGATCCCTCAGCTGCAGTTCTGTGGTCTGTGGTTGTTCTCCTCCTAGCGCTTTCTTATCTCAAATAATCATCAGGGAGGCTGTTAAGCAGGTGTGTCTAATTAGACTCAAAGGATTCTGGTAGCTGTAGTGAAAAAAGTTTTTTTCTGTTCAGGTTGCCAGCAACCGACACCCCTCCAAAGCACAAGTCCTTCCCAAATTTGGGGGAGGGGAGAGAACCATCTTTATGATTCTCCAAAGTGGGGCACAGTCACCCCGTGGCGCTGCCTCTGGAGCCCGGGACTCCCATAGCATTCAGTACCAAAAAGAAGGTGGTGAGGTGCGCACTCCCGGTCCTGGTCAATTAAACCTGTTGCAAAAAATAGGTAGCTGGGTCACATCCCAAAATGGACAAATATTCACAGGGTTAGATCCCTTCTGCTGAAAATCAGGTACTCAGTATTAACAGGGTTAGATCCCTTGCTGCAAATCAGGTAGTCAGTATTAACAGGGTTAGATCCCTTGCTGCAAATCAGATAGTCAGTATTAACAGGGTTAGATCCCTCAGCTGCAGTTCTGTGGTCTGTGGTTGTTCTCCTCCTAGCGCTTTCTTATCTCAAATAATCATCAGGGAGGCTGTTAAGCAGGTGTGTCTAATTAGACTCAAAGGATTCTGGTAGCTGTAGTGAAAAACGTTTTTTTCTGTTCAGGTTGCCAGCAACCGACACCCCTCCAAAGCACAAGTCCTTCCCAAATTTGGGGGAGGGGAGAGAACCATCTTTATGATTCTCCAAAGTGGGGCACAGTCACCACGTGGCGCTGCCTCTGGAGCCCGGGACTCCCATAGCATTCAGTACAAAAAAGAAGGTGGTGAGGCGCGCACTCCCGGTCCTGATCAATTAAACCTGTTGCAAAAAATAGGTAGCTGGGTCACATCCCAAAATGGACAAATATTCACAGGGTTAGATCCCTTCTGCTGAAAATCAGGTACTCAGTATTAACAGGGTTAGATCCCTTGCTGCAAATCAGGTAGTCAGTATTAACAGGGTTAGATCCCTTGCTGCAAATCAGATAGTCAGTATTAACAGGGTTAGATCCCTCAGCTGCAGTTCTGTGGTCTGTGGTTGTTCTCCTCCTAGCGCTTTCTTATCTCAAATAATCATCAGGGAGGCTGTTAAGCAGGTGTGTCTAATTAGACTCAAAGGATTCTGGTAGCTGTAGTGAAAAAAGTTTTTTTCTGTTCAGGTTGCCAGCAACCGACACCCCTCCAAAGCACACGTCCTTCCCAAATTTGGGGGAGGGGAGAGAACCATCTTTATGATTCTCCAAAGTGGGGCACAGTCACCCCGTGGCGCTGCCTCTGGTGCCCGGGACTCCCATAGCATTCAGTACAAAAAAGAAGGTGGTGAGGCGCGCACTCCCGGTCCTGCTCAATTAAACCTGTTGCAAAAAATAGGTAGCTGGGTCACATCCCAAAATGGACAAATATTCACAGCGTTAGATCCCTTCTGCTGAAAATCAGGTACTCAGTATTAACAGGGTTAGATCCCTTGCTGCAAATCAGGTAGTCAGTATTAACAGGGTTAGATCCCTTGCTGCAAATCAGATAGTCAGTATTAACAGGGTTAGATCCCTCAGCTGCAGTTCTGTGGTCTGTGGTTGTTCTCCTCCTAGCGCTTTCTTATCTCAAATAATCATCAGGGAGGCTGTTAAGCAGGTGTGTCTAATTAGACTCAAAGACCGGCCCACAGTACATACAAGAGAAGCTAAAACCCTACCCCCCTTCTCGCACCCTAAGATCAAGCACTGCCCTCTTTCTAGTGATTGCAACCTCTAACTCTGTAATGATCGGAGAATCCGCCTTCTCAACCTTAGCCCCAACTCTGTGGAACTCACTCCCCCCTCATATTCGACACACCCAAGACTACATGACCTTCTGCAAAGCTCTAAAACCTGGCTTTTTCCATAAAACCGACTAAGACCATCTTAGGCGACTGAGACCTAGAACCCGGTGACAAATGTTCAATGAGATCAGGAGCAATGACACCACCGAAAGCGCCTATTAAGTCTCTAATAAGTTTACTCTGAACGCAGCATTCACAAACGCGCACTTGAAATGCAGAATACCGAGCTTGTTAGATCAGAACTCGACCGAGACACTTGCCTCTCCTATCACTATGCTCACTCTCTACATCAACACACAATTAGAGTGCAGCTACACTCCTCGATCAATTCGGCATAGCTGCTCACATACGAACAATACTTTATGTACACCTCAACATTCTGATAAAACACAGCTATACCCAAGACATTCGGGCCTAGATGCACACATAAGGGTTCTTCACAGGCTTAACGCAGCCAAAACCCAGTCCTGGTGAACTCCCTCCAGACTGCACACATTCAACTGATATCAAATACCACCACACCTAATGCTAGGATGCAGCTAGCATCAGGCATTCTGTTAGGAAAGATTTCATGATTGTAGGTAATTTTTCTTCCATGTTGCAATCCCCAAACTTTTTGCTGTTGTTTTACACCCTGATCTAGACTTTACCGGAGAAGCGCAGCCTTCCGCCGCACTCCTCTGGGCTTTCGCTCCATTCTTACGGGGAAACTGACATGCCCTTAAGACAGTCAGTACCGGGAGACTTCGTTTCCCTTAGTCCTTTCCTCATGTTGCAGCTTTTGAGCAACATGAAACAAGAGTGCACTGTAACTTACATTACCGCGCTCTTGGGTCTCTAGTCATTCCAATGGCCCTAGAAACTCTCGCTGGACTTATCATGAAATGTGCAGGTGTGTCACGGACGGGACTGGTGGCACGTTTCTTTGTGTTTTGAACCCCTTTTGCCATGTTAACCGCGCTTCCCGCGTTTGGCCCAAATGGGTGGCCTGGCCTCCAAAATGGCCATGCCACGAGGTTCTTTGTCCTGTCCGCTGACCGTCTTCCCCCTTCACCTTCCCCCAGGTTGAGACGACCCGGGGCAGTCCTTATTTGGGCATGCACTTTCCCACGAAACACAACGCTTTCGCAGGCTTCTGCATGCCTTGTGTGTGCCTCCAGGATGTGGGCTGGGATGTCGGTTCCCAATACAATTCCTGGGTGCCAGAGAGTCTAGAGTATCTTGAATGCCTGGGATCACCGTGGTCCGTGATAGGTCCACATATGGTGTGAGTGTTTTGTGAGCAGATCTCCCATTGGGTCCTCGCCGTTTTAGCGCGAAGGGAACTCTGGATAAGAGGCGGCTGGAAACACCACTACCATGTCGATCTCCTGAGTTCTCACGAACAAAGGATAAGGAGCCAAGTATCCTGCAACTAAGAAGCTAAGTCGAGGAATCGCTGGTGACCCGCTGAAGGTTTGCCACCCTGCACTGCTGTTGTCCTGTGAGACCCCTCTGCCTCTGTTCGAACGAGAAGGCCTGTACTGGCGCTTCGACCCTTTAGAATAGTGGGAACAACTATTCTCAGCATCTTCACCAAATTCTGTACATAAGCCTTCGGAAGCGTCCCTGGGCCATCCAGTGGACTGACAAGCCTATACAGGAATCTTGCTCTGTCACCGCCGTCTGGCTTACTGCTAATCCTGTGTCCTCGGCACTCTCACACGATTCGTACACTTGGCATTCCCAGGTCTGACGTGAGATGTGTGTTTTGGGACCGGAATACATGCGGTTGCCGAGTTGCCCTGCTGTGGTAACAAACCTGTGCGTGTTCGCTGCATTTGGGACACCCTCGACCCTGACTCCTGCTGTCGCAGAATCTACACGGCGTCGAGACATCCTGCTGATCGCATCTGAACCTGCCAGTACCGAAACGGAACCGGAGAAGCCTGGGTCTGCCTGCATCGGGGACCGGTGAGTAGTCAATACCCTAACCGGTCGCCCTCCCGCAGGAGCCTGTGGCTCTCCACCGCTGTCATACACAGCAACCCTTTTTCCACACTCGCGCCCTGCTTCTGCCCACAAGTGGAGGCCGCGCTTGAGTAGCGGGGAACTGTTCATCATCGTTTTGTTCACCTCTCTGAACTGCCTGATCTCCCTGAAGAGACTCTCCTTTGCCCGTTGGCACCCGCGCGTGCAGGTACTTTTGAGCACAAGGCTCCACTCTTCGTAGGGCTCGGACTTCCTTCTACTTAGGTGGCCTCTGATGTCGAACTGGGTCTAACGATTACTTGCACTGCCTGTTTTCCTCCCCATCTAGATGGTCTGCATATTTCGTGCTTCTAACTCTTTAGACCCCTTGCCCTTGTATATATATTGTATTGCTTGTGATGTATTAGTTTATTGGAGTTTTACCGTGATTCTTTACTATGGTCGATGTTACAAAGGCCTTGTAATAAATGTGTCGATATTTTTAATATAACACCTGTCTGGAGTAATTTGTAAGCGTCCTTGCTTTGTGTGCTCATTGCGGGCTTTCAGTCACTCTCACCCCTCTTGAGACCTAGTCTTGACCGCCGCCATTGCTACCCTGATTGGTCTGGCTTGTCCAGAGGTTACCCTGTTCCAAGAAACTAGGCTGGCCTTCTGAACCTCTGCCCCTCCAGGACAGAGTTCAGAAATCCATCTTAACACATTCGCATCAGCTGCGCACATAACCGGTGCACCCAAGCACCTACTTTCTCGACTGACCTGGACTGCGGTCCCCGATGGCGTTTAACCTACCAGCACTTTGAGGTCATACCTATGATATATAG
The DNA here is from genome assembly GCF_040938575.1 of Ambystoma mexicanum. Lineage (NCBI taxonomy): Eukaryota > Metazoa > Chordata > Amphibia > Caudata > Ambystomatidae > Ambystoma > Ambystoma mexicanum. Next base: position 1,269,651,790 of record NC_090932.1, read on the forward strand.
AGTGCTATGTATATGCCAAATAACATAACATAACAAAACATCTGGAGCAAACATGCAAGTGCCAGGACCGTAGAGCTGTGGGAAGACCCCCCACCTGGGAGTACCCCATATGAGCCTTCACGTAGGACCAGGGAGTGGTGAACATAAGAAAGGGCCACAGCAGACATGATAGACAGTCTCCGTGGGCCAACAGGAGACGTGGGCATGTGCAGTGAGCATGTGTGCCAACCACAGGAGTTAGGATCACATGCATGAGCCATTGGGTTCTAACACAGCTGGCGGGCACGGCTGAACTGAGGATGTGTTTATGGATGTGGTGAATGGGGGAAGAATTTGTTGCTACACGTTTCTCCTATTTGGGGATCCAACCTGGGTTTGTTTGCAATCCTTAGAGAATTATATACATGATTGTTTCTTAGAAGTTGTTAGTTATTTCTTACTATTTAATTGATGAGAGTAGAACATGCCATTTCAGGTAAGAGGGCCCTCGTGCCACCACTTAGCGAGCCCTGCAATGCATTGTTCAGTAGCTCTGAACTGGAGGTGAACTATTTAAGTTCACCTCCAGTTCAGAGCTACTGAGCAATGCATTGTACTACTATTATGTTTCCTTCGACATCCAGTTAATTTTCAAGGTTTCTCTCCTGTCCACCACCGCCCCTCTTCTTTTTCTTTTTATCAATACGCCTGTCTTAATTCTTCTGACAATAATTTAGGTCTAACCTGGCGTCGACCCACTCTCGTCATATAAGGACTGCGCGTCGCCTGACTTTTCTTTCAATTATCGGAGGCGTGGGCGGACCCACGCAGGCGCTTCCCCATCGTAAAGGATGATGTGCACCAGACCCACCAATCATTACTTAGCTTACATAAACTCACAACTCCTCCCACCGCCCCGTCTTCCTCACAAAATCCAAGATCACACTGCTCCTCCTCCTGCCTCTCATCCCGTCACCTCCCAGCAAAGTCCTCCCACTCAGGTCAGCCACACCTAGCGCAGTCAACCGAACCCTCATCAATTCTCTCTCTTCAACATGTCTCTCACACCTAAGCAAAAAATGTCCCACAGTCTCAGGCACCCCACACACCGCACAGTCCCTTGACACGCTTCCCCACTCGAAACAGACAGTCATTCAGCCCCACATACCCTATCCTCAACCGATTCAGCATCACCTCCTCCCCCTCCTCCATTCCAGACTCCCCGCATCCTCCTTCACCGACACTTTTCCACGAACACCAAACATCCACCTGCCCTTCACCCCACTCACCCACCTCTCCTGCCACTCATCCATGACCCGTCTCACCATCACAGCCTTCACCTCATCCACACTCAAAGGCAACCTCACATCAACCGCTCCCATCCTCATACCCTCACCCGCCGCCAGATCCACCAACTCATTACCCAAAATGCCACTGTGACTGGGGACCCACGCCAACTCCAAATCCATTCTCCGACGCACACACTGATCAATCTTCCTCCTGAAATCCAAAATCACATCCTTCCTCTCACCATCCCCTGCCACAATCGCCTGCAACCCACTCAATGAATCCGAGAACACCACCACCTTCTCATACCCCAGCTCGCACACCCTATCAATCGCCAATGCAATCGCCACCAACTCAGCCGTACAAATAGACACATCATTCGTCAGTCGCCCTACTTTATACTCCCCGGTGTTTTCCAAATAATACGCCATACCCACTCTCCCAGACACAGGATCTTTCGAACCGTCCGTGAACACCTTGGATCCTTCCTTCCCTGCCACATACGCCTGACCCAAAGCCTTGATCTCACCCCGCAAACCTTGCTTCTTCGACACCACACTCGCCAACTCTAAACACACCTTTGGAGACCCCATCATCCACATCGGCCATCTCACCAAATCCATACCCATCACAGCCAACAACTCGCCTACACCCCACTTCACCCCTTTCTCCCACATATGAAATCCCAAAGTGCCCCCCTTCCGACTCCACCGGTCCCTATAGTAGTCAAACCTCCAATTATACTTCAAACATTCACGCACCGGATGAGCCACACTCTTCGCACTGCACTTCACCCACCACCTCATATTCAACGCATCCCTCCTCAACCCCAACGGCATCTCCCCCACAAGCACCTGCACCGCATTCACTGGCGAGGACCTCATCACACCCGAACACACCCTCAATGCCCTCGCCTGCACCCTATCCAACCGCAACTTCTGACTCGCTGTGAAACCCACTGCCACCTGACATCCAAATTCCATCACACTCAAAATCAACCCCTTATACAACATTCGTAAACACGTCTGCTGCGCACCAAGCTGCGCTCCCTTGTGGGCCTGCTGAGGCCTGTGGGGGTGGGGTGTAAACTCTGAATTATTCACATGTGTTGTGAGGAAAGGGAAAGAAATCTAGCTTTGTGAAAAATGAGAAATTCGTTTTAAGGCGGTGCTCTGGAAATATCCTCATTTCCCGTTTAACTTCATTTAACAACGTCACAACAGGACGTTATTGAGCCTGGCCTAACCTCCTGCTTTCTTTGTACTGTGCTATGATCGTATATGTTCTGCTGAATATGTATGGGCGCCTATATCAACATGATTTGGGACGAGGGCCTTATTTAGAGCAACAACAAAAAAGCAGCCGTAGGCACCGTATACATTACAATGGAGACAAAGAAATACAGTCAGGGTTAATAGCTGCCAATTTCAGGAGATGACCAGCCAGCAGGGAGCTTTAACAATAAATGCCCCTGAAAAGCTATGCATCCTTCTTTGTCAGCAAGTGTCTGATGTGGAGGAACCAATATTAAAAGGCAACGAGATAATAACACTTCTGTATACCCCAACAGAAGTGACGGCCGGAAGGGCTCCAGAAAGCACAGCCTGTATGGCATACGCTGCAAAGCACACATTTTAAGCCCCAGAACGAAAGTAATATAGAAAATAATATATTGTTTTGTTATATGACTGCTGACTGGTACCATGGGGGCAGTTGTTGTTGGGGGCCCCCCTTAAGCTCGAAAGCCACTTTGAACTGAAAAGGTTGAAAGGCCCTGAAACCATCCCTGATTTTTGGGCATTGGTAAAGCTAAAGCGCCATGGGAAATATCAACATGGGGATTCTAGTTTATACTCCCTTTTTCCCCACTAAAAACGTTTATCCCCCAAAATCGATTGATTGACTTTTCTTGATTGGATCTTTTGATTGTGGCGAATTTGCATTACGTTTAGAAATGTTATCTTTTCATTTTATTGTTTGTGATGTAAACACCATTTAAATGTTGGGGGCTGCACAGACCCAAATGTATGTAAAGCTTTAAACACCGGGGCTAAAGAGTACTGCTTTTGCACCAGCAAAAATTGTGTTTTCTCTGACAGGGGGCATGCCACAAAAGGTATTGCTTTGAACCATATTATATTGGTGAAATGGACTGGTACAGCCAGCAAAGGGCAAACAAATTCCCATTCCTAAACCAATGTTGTGTTTGGGAAATCACCATGGACCACAGAGTACTGTTTGAATGTTGAAAATTAGAATGCCTCTTTCTTCAGTATACTTAATTTTCTTAATAAATCAAATCACACACTATTATGCACTGTTGATACACCACAATAAATATAACAGTGCACCTTTTCCTTGGAAATCAAGTGGATATGCCCTTCATCGACCCGTGGTCCATTACTTTGTGTCATTCTGGGACCTGCTCTGCTTGTTACAGGCCTCAGCTACCCTCTTTTGAACCACTTGAAGAGATCCCTGTGACATGTCTAATGGCTGCTGTGTTTTTAATGTTAGCAATCACTCCGGGTAATAGGATGGGGCCAACCATGTCATTTTATGCCACAAACCATACGTCCTCCATTGTTCTGCGATTCATCTCAAGTGGCATCAGAAGCCATTGTACACCTCTTACATGTGGTTAGGGCTATCCCACTTTATTTACAAAGCACTACGACATTGCAAGAGGTGGACTCTCTCTCTTCCTCTAACTTTTGTTTCTGTTAAGAAAAGTCTAACGCCGCCAATGGTGGGCCTTAGCTGCTGGGTGAAGTTGTCAGTTCCTGCCACATATTCTGAATTTGGTATTGTTCTCCCTTCATATTTTGAGGGTAGAGCTACTCAGGGAAATTCAGCCCCCCGGAAGGTTTGCGAGAGCGACTTCTCTTTGTGATATCTGTTTGACTTCTGCATGGGCTCCACCCACCAATTTCTGCTGTCATTACAAGTGAAGGGTGGAGGCGCTGCAGATGCTGTTTTTGTTTTCAGCAGTGTTGTCTTCTGTAAATCTTTCATGACAACCAATCACTATTTGTTCAGCAAGATTGAATTTTGTGACTACTTGAGATACTGTTCGGTGTACACACATTTAAATAAGGGCTGTGACGAGGAAGATGGATAAGGAGGTAATTGCTCAATTACTTTTCAGTAATCTACACTACTACAAGACCACGTCTCGCTCATCACAGTTCAGATTTCCCTCCCTCCCTGGTTAATGTAAACAACTTGGTATAATAAAATGAAGTGGTTGAAAGGGAAGGCGTGGGTTGGTCACAGGAGGCAAATAGTAAACATTAAAACAATGAAACATAGCAGAAGCAATGGGGGGCCTCTATCCCTCCAAATAGTTTCACAAAGGTTAGCACATAGTCTGTTTCGAAGAGCTTTCCACCTAACTAAGGACTGCGATGAGGAAGACATGAAGTAACGAAGATTACTGGTAAGTAAACAAGCCATTGGCACTTTTCAGGAAGATTTTACATTTTCTACAAAAGAGTCACTTAAGATGAGTTTGACTTTATGATCCATTTCCCATAGATTGTTACCAATAAGATATTATCCTTGTGAAGCAATGCCACCAATCACAGCTTTAGCTCTATCGTGCACCCTCTATATGCCAGCTGCTAAGCTGCGTATGCAGTGTGGTCTTTCAATGGATCTTCGGGTAGGTTGACCCGATTTTCAAAATAAAAACCAGGACAGGCCACTGAAATAGAATTAGGGCCACAGTTTCAGCCATAATTAACACAAAAACAAAAAAGTGAATAATATACAGGACGATCTGGAAACCGTAGTCCCACTTCTATGTTGGTGGCCTTTCCTGGCGCCTGTTGGAGGCACAGAGAGCTGATTGGAGGAGAGACGATCTGGAGTAAGGGTGAAGGTATGGGAAGGGGTGAAAATAGAGTAGGTGCTTGGGGTGGTAGCCGGCTGGATGTCAGGATTGTTCAATCAGTATGGCAACAAACTGGGACAATATCCACCTGGCCAAATCTCAGGACAGGGTTTTTAAAATAAAATAAAAAGTCCTGGGTCACCAGGACGAAGGGGCAAATACCAGGACAGTCCCAAGAAAACGGGGACGTCTGGTCACCCTATCTTGGACTTTCCTATCCGGATAAAACACATACCCAATTGCCACCACCATAAATCACATAGACTCAAACCAGCGCTCAGGACTCGCCTACGATCTTCAACACCTCAGGTTTCGCATCTGCCTCCCTCCTCTATCCCACTAACAACCCAATCCCTACTCTTTCCTTACAGAGACACATGCAAGCAGGCTTCCAAAATGAGAGAGGTGCACTATACAAAACCACTTTACATTATGCTATGTTAATACATTACAGTCAAAGCATGCTGGCTTTGTCAATGGGTGTTTTTTGAGCTTGAGTTGGACTTTTCTCTGTTTAATCGCTATCTCGTTTTTCGCATCTCTGGGTTTGCTTGACGCATTGCCACTGATTCATAATCCCTATTATCCAGTGCTAGGAGGTTTCCTCCTTTATCTGCTGCTTTTATTTCAGTATGGCAATTTTCCCGTGTTCTTTTTAAAGCTATTATCTCGTTTTAGTCAAGTTATCCCTCTGCCAGATCACATTTACCCTGAATGCTTTCTCTTTGTTTCTCTTCAAATCTCCCCAGCACACGTAATCCCCTCTTCCGGTGCCACCCTCGGGCGCCCGTGGTTTCCTGCGCTTAGGAAATATCCATTGATCTGATCTATCTCGGTGTCACAGGAGAGAGGAAAGGTTAATAGCCTTCCCTTTTTACGTGCCTTAGGGTCACTGCAGGTGTCACTAGTTCTAGAGGCGCAAATATTTTACAACTTGTCTTCCTTCAAATATTGATTGTATTGAAAAAACGAATTACGCTTTTAATTCATGCGTCGGTAGAGCTCCCTCCACGCTCCTAGTAATAAGCCTGGAATTGGCAAGGTGCGGGGAAATGTATTGTACAGGTGCCAGATCACCCTCACTCTCAGAACTAACATGGTTTGTGTAAGCAAGAAAAGAATCAGAAACGAGCTGTAGTGGGAAACATAGGCCGTAAGCGTCACTGTACCAAACCAAGTGATCATAATATTAAGCACATAATAATGAATACATGCTTTTGGGCATCATGGGATAAGGTGAGCAAGGGCTCTGCTCCATCATAGGGCCAGCTCGAGGCTGATCCATGCCGCCACATCTGAGAGGGTACACGGCCGCTCAGGTTCCCCCCAAAAGGCCCTTATATATATCTTTTCTCTGCTAGAGTCCCAAAAATATTCCTCATGAATATCTCTATGCTTGCTGTTGTCAGATGGCCCCCGCCTTGGTGGAACAGCTCCCTGTTATTTAAGGAAATGCCCCTGTACCTAATAAAAGTAAGACCTGTGTATTTGCATAGGTTGGATAAAGCATTATTTAATTTCTTTCTGCATTTGCATGCATATCATGACCTCTGTCTGTCTCCAGCAGCCTGCAAACCTCTTAAGTGAACTGAACATTTCAGCTAAAAGTTCCTTCCTACCCAATTGAGTTTGGTTGTTGCCCCCCAAATGTATTATCAGAAACTCGGGGTGGGTGTCCCTGACACCTAAGAAACCTGCTGACCTGTCACGTAGATCCTCCCACTTCATACCCGGCGTGCCCCACCAAGATGTGATTGTTTTTTGAAAGTGTAAACCATCCTGGGTGTCCTCTAACCATCTGCTTGCTCTTGCCACAAAAAAGTGGCCCACAATCCAATCTGACTTGAAGGGGAGGGAGCCTGTTGGGAGAAATGCCAGTGTTAGATCAAGTCCTTTCTGATGTATTTTTTATATGTACCAGATTTCCGGTCCCCAATCCCTTTGATGGCTTTCTCATCCAAACCCCCATCCAGGCTGAGGTTGCCGTCCCAATGTGAAAAGATTGTGACCCAAATTCTGTGGGATCCCACTCTACTGCCCTGATTGCCTTTCCAAATGGCCCAGCTCCAGTCTCCACACGGCTGGAGACTTCCCTCGTCCCCCGCCGGGGACGCAGAAACAAGAGGGTAAGTTTGGGGGGGCGGGAGGGAGGAGAGGGAAGGGAAAAAAAATACTTACCCGAGTCCCCGGCGGGGGGCGAAGGCAGCCTCTCAGCCAGGGCTGGACTGGGAACTAAAAGAGGCCCTGGAAATAATTACAGGGGACCAAAAGAGGCCCTGGAAATAAAGTTCAAAGTGGCCCTTTATGACACATTGTCAGCAAGCCCAATGCTTTTCCTATGAGAAAATTTGGAAATACCACAGGAAAGAGGCCCAGGGTGCAGAGGCCCACCGGGAAATCTCCAGAGTTCCCTAAAGGCCAGTCCACCCCTGCTCTCAGCCGCGGGGAGGCCCCGCTTCAAGCCTCCCCATAGGCTGAGGGGTTGCCACGCCCCCCGCCGGGGAAAAAGGCCGTGGAATCCCGACGGAGGGATTCCCGGCCGGGTATGGACCTGGCGAGAGCCAATCAGAATGCTTGTTTCATTCTGATTGTCTCTCGCCGGGGTACTAATGTTTCATATGTGTCATTGCATACCTTATGAAACATGCCTATTATTTTATTTGCCTTCTAAAATTGGAATGGGTGCCTTGTATCCTTCTCGACTCCCTCCAGTTTGGCCCAGACTTTTAGAGCATACTCTGCAAGTGTGCTGTGAGTGGGATCCACCCACCGCTAGTTTAATATGATATGATATTGCTGCTGAATTGGATGATGCTCAAGATCTCTTCTTATTTTGCTTGAATGACTATTCAAGAAAATCATTAATGTGCCCTTCATCGATGTTAATGATGTTGAGCACTTTAATTATGTCACCAATGATTTTTAGGCACTTACTGTATAGCCAGATCCACCAAATTGCCTGTGGGCTCACTTGCTGCTGGATGATCAATCTTGTGCCCTGCAGCACCCGTGCCTTGGGTGCGGTTATCTGCAATTTCTTTTATTGTTTTTGGGCCTTGATCCACTCTTTCCCTCATTCATTGCGAGGGCTCTCACTTTTCTTCCTCTAGTATTTTCACACTTCCTCTGGGACTGCTGTCATTCCCATCTCTGCTTGTGTCCTTAGCGCCTGCAGGTTGTGAACTGTATCATTAAAATTGTGCTGAAAGTCCTTCCAAACGAACAGATCCTTTTTAACCTTGCTGCCTAACCTTATGTGATGATGTTTCTTTGTTGCCCCTCTCATTTTCATCTCCAGGCTTCTGTGGAAGACCTTTCCTTGCAGTACGATTTTTGTTGCAAAATTGAGTTTGCCTGCTAGGGATTGAATTTTCTCCCATGTCGCTTTGTCTCTGCTTACTAGCTTCCTAATCTTGTTTAATAAATCCAATACCTTCTCATGAGGCATGTGGCATTCCCCTTTGCTGGAGTCAATCTCTATTTATAAAACGGACAACACTTTTGATGGTACCACTGTTTTATCCCCTGCTAACAGGATCCCTAGTTCCACTGTGATTTTTCTCCCATTTTTTTTTTAAAACACCTGGCTATGCTACTCTGATCCTTCTGGCCCTGCAAAAGAAATACATCTATGTAATGTACCACTAACGGATCTACGTGATTTTACCAAACCGAAATGTTCGACCCCCAAAAGTCCGTTTTTTTCCTCCAATTTACCGCAAATATATATGTGGGGGGAGAGCCACCACAGCCCCCCCACCTTACCCCTATACATTTTTTATTTACTTTACACCCCAACATATATATATGCGGAAGATTGGGGGTCGGACCTTTGGGGGTTGAACTTTTGGGAGTAGGCAATTTTGTACAATACCACCACTAACACCCCTTAAAAGGATTTCTGTAATGACTACTGTAAAAATAAACTCACTTGCTCAAACTATGCACATGAAATAGCACAGCCCATGGGAAGGCTCCCATGTGGGTAGTGCAGGTGGTGGATTAACCTAAATTCCCCCTCTTCATTTGACACCAAAACCAGTGAAGAGAATATGAATTCTTTGAATGGGAGTTCTTTTTAATGGACATTTCACTCTGCCAGAGTTATTTCTTTCCTGATTTTTCCTCTCACTATTTTGGGATTCGGGTGTGTCGATTTTAGGTTGTTTGGTATGAGTTGTGAGCCCTGCCCCGTGAAAGGTATTCTGAAGCCTGGTTTGAAACCTTCCTTCATTAATTTTTTTTAGTCTTGGCATTAGGGATTTTTAGATAAACACCCCTACGCTAATTTAATTCTGCTTCTTTATGTCGGTTCGTACGTCACACTCATGGCACCTTTGACCAACATTAAAAGCATACTGTGTCAATATGCTTTGATTTCCTCTTCCAGTGACTATATGTATATACAACCATTTAGGGTTATTCTTTAACCCATTTCTATAAATACTTATATTTGCCGCTGCTGTTTTCTCATTATTCCGTAACATGTAGCCACTTTTGGTCAAAGTGGGCCACTTTTGTGGCCTCTTGGGGCCAGTTTGATAAGTTACTTCAACATGAATAGCTTATGACCCATTTTAATGAATAACTATTCTTTAAAAATGTATATTTGCATCCCATTTTAACCAAAACCTCCCTCTTGTGTACTACTCAAACCGCCTGTCACAAAAAGAATGAATTGCCCTTTGCAACCATGGCCCACATTTTATCGTGTCCCTGGCTGCATGCTGTGTGTGATTCCTGCCTGGTCAGTTTATGACCCGGGGTACACAGTTTTGTATTTGTATATGTTTATTATTTGTAATGCGCACCAAACCCTGGGGTAACTGGGTGCTTGAGAAACTTGGTGGTTACATACAGAGAAGTGCAATACATTCATGTTACAGTCAAATATAAAAAGCAGAGAGGGGCCCTGGCTACAGGTGGGTCTGGTATGAGATCAGAGATCAAAGGCATAGAGTTTGGTGTGACAGACAAGTGATTAACAGACCAAAAGTCATTACAGACAAAAGAGTGGCAAGTCATAAATAAGCAGTGGTACGTTTACGTGGCAAGGTCTCTTAGTGGAGAGACTTCTTGCTCAGCCAATTTTTTATGTTGGCTTTAAAGGTGAGGAACAAAGGTTCCTGTCTGAGGGGGGTGGGAATGCAATTCCAGCATTTGGTGGCATGTACTCGGAAGCTAGCTCCTCCTGCTGCTTTGAGATTGAATCTGTGGGAACGAGATGATCTGGTAGTGCGTGTAGGTTGGTGTTGGCAGAATTTGTCCGCCAGGTATTTCGGAGCTGAGTTTGTGAGGCATTTGTGTGTGATGGCCAAGGTGCGTAATGGGATTCTGTCACAGATGTTAAACAGTGACAGCATTGGGAATGGATGTTGCTGCCCCCGGCTGCCACAACTTCTTATCAGCTGAACAGTCACTTCACTTAAAATCGGTTATGAACTATTACGTTATTATAGACATGTGTATCGCGCCCGGTCAGAGAGTTGCCTCTATGTGCTACGTGCATGCTGTACTTGCGTGTGCCTGTTCAGGGCAAAGGCATGTGCTGTACAATAGCATTGTGCTCCCCCTCCGTTTGCTAGTGCAGTCCAGTAATAGTATGCCCAGTTAAAACATCATGCATACCCACGGCCGTTTCACCAATTTGTAGACCACACTCAATCAATATTCAAACCACCCCTTTAAACCAATTATTGCAATTATTAAAAGTGGTGCTATTTAAACACCAGACTTCTTCCGGTTTTGTCCCTTATGTGTCTGCGCCCGCCTCAGGCTGTCTGTGCGCACTAGAGGAAAGCTGACCCTCCAAAATAATAACACAATAGTTAATTGACAGTCCTGAATTAGTAGGAGACTATTGTTTAATTTAAATACGGTACAATGAGGTACAGTTTGCCTATGCAGAACCCACTCTGCTCATCACGGAAATTACAGGCAAATGATTCACCGAAGTGCTTACTCTCACCTTTGTGGCACTGTAGCTACGTGAAACTAGACTTGTATGTTTTGAACTATCATTTTAAGAGCGACCTGGATTCGAACAGCAGTAGGAAACATTTGCAGGTTGTGAACTTCCCCACTTCAACAGTAAAACTCTTAGAATAAGTGTTCGGTCTACTTTCCCCAATGTGCTGGAAGCGAGACCGATGTAACCTGGGCTCACTCAACTGTTATAGCACCGCTATTCATACTGATGCGTCTTATCACTGAGCTATCACTACCTCAATTCCTTTCATGGTTTTGCGGGGAAACTGTTGGTCAGCTCCGCTTCTTTGACCCATTGCAACAGTAGGCTCTCCTTTAAGCTGAGACTATTGGCCATCGTGCATCATGTCAGCTGCTTCTGCGTGTCGTAGTATGACCCACGTTGCTGTTCCTGTCATATAGCTCAAACTTGAGCAAATCAAAACCAGTCTCTTGTTGCTCTGTTGTAGGAGTAGTGAACCGTTCACAGCCACGAGTGCTCAACACGCTCTACTATCTTACTGACTGGCTCTGCTTTCGCTGATATGACACCCAGGACTGTGCCTGTCCTCTTGGAAACTCTCCTGTGCTTGGCGCACATCCACTGACACCGCTGTTGACCTCTAGCAGTCCAGGGGGACCGTCAGTGGCAATGACACCTCTCACGGATGCAGCTGTGCCCAGTATTGCCCAGTCGTTCGCCGTGTCTGTCAGCCCGAGGCGACCCTGCTGTGCCCATCAGATCCCCAGATTTGTTTTTCTTTCTCGGAATTACGGGTCCAAGCTTTAGTTGACTTTGCCCTCATTCGCCTGTGTTCGGAACCCTGCCCAGCTGCCGCAGCTGATCCGTTGCCCGACAGGGGGCTGAACACCTCTCCTTTTGTCCTTAGGTGCAAGAAATGAATTGGCAGCCGCACCCGCGGTATAACATGCCACTGGTGATCCGTTGCCTGACAGAGGCACAGACACCTCTCCTTTTGTCCTTAGTTGCAGAAATGAAATGGATGCAATACACAGGGGGCATAGCTTGCATCACTGTTTTTCCGAGCACTCCCAATACCACATTTCCGTTCGAGGGCACAGGCGACCAGCTGTCCTGCTGCCTCTGCGGTAGTGCACGATCTTGTGTAGCACCCGCAGATGGGTGCTGCTGCTCCCAAAGCACCCTAAAGAGACCAGCGCCACGCTCTCTACTGAAAGGGATTTTGGTTTCCTTGTTTTCGCCGTTCTCTTCTTTTTCCTCGCATTACCTTTCCGTGCTGAGAGGAAGGAAAAATATGCTGGGTAAAGGTGTCCCTAATAGTACATTTACTATCCGGCAGATACCGAATAGTTGACCAATGTATTCGGCCGAGCCGAATAGTGAGCCAAATAGTGGTTTACTAGTAGAACTGTCAATATATTCATAACAAGCCAAAACTGTTGGCTTTGCCAATGCGTGTTTTAACAGAACGTCAGTGAAGGACATGCATAATGCTTATAAATAGATCATAGCTGTAGCTAAACTTTAGAAGGAGGGGAGAGAGTGCTGCTTTCAGTGCTTTGAGGCACCACTAATTCGCAGACGGGAATGGCTGCAGACAGTGCAGGGTGCGGCAGGATGGTCGTGCTAATAGGGTATACAGTGCAGTTTAAGCGACGCCTCACCCCTCAGTCCCCCAGTTCCTCTATAGAATTGGGGGATGAGGGAGAGGGGCAGATGCAGGAGAAAGAAGCCTGTAGCAATTGGGAAATATGTTAGGATTATTGTGCATCGAGGTGGGAGGTGGCTCTGACGTTCGGTTCTGTCGAGGGATTGGGTGTCTTTATTGTTTTATGAATACTTTTTGCTTTATCAAACATTATCCACTTTTGCACGAGGCTACACACTACCTAAGTCTTCTTAGCAACAAGGTGAGAGGGGAAAAATGTGTGCACATGTATTTTCCTTTGAGACAAACTAGTCTCAGTGAGAAAATGGAAAACAAACGTTGAGGTGAAAACTGAAAACCAAGAGGCACCCACTCAAAAATGTCGTCTTAGTCGGTGAAGCTCGAACCCAGTCACAGGGCATGGTTCGGCTTTCATTTGCAAGGCCGGTTGAGCTCCGCTTATTGCATTTTGTTGTGACCCTGAAACACATAATCGGATGCAATTAATCATTAACATCCGCAGATAAGTTCCCCCGTCCCCACATTTTCGAGCCTCTGTGGTTTACAGAAATACAAGAACATTGCATTGCTTTACATAGCCAAACACTTTTAGAAAATAGCATCACGTTCATGGTGTTTTCAGGCAATCTTCTTATGTAGATTACAGCCGCTGAACACAATGAAAACTGGAGCGATGTTACAATGAACAGAAACCTGCCATTCACGCATACTGGGTGCAATTAAACAATACTGTGCACAGCTTTGTTTACTGTGCATCTGTAAATGGGACTGTTGCTGCTTACTTGGTTTATATGTAAATCTCATTAAAATATGCTTACGGCTAAATAGAAAGTGCAGCCCTAGATATTAACTTCCCCTAATGTGTGCTTATTTATTTATTGCATTTATTTAGTGGTTGTTTATATAGCGCATATGAACTTACAAAGAACCGCTTCAAAGCGCTCCAATGCAGGGGGGGCAAGCATTCACAGGAAAAAGAGCATTCTTACTAGGCATTGGAACATTCAGAATGGGCATGTGCTAAGTTATGTAGGTACAACAAAGAGGAATACAAACAGGTTACAACATTTAACATAATTATTGTACGTGCCTGATCGTCGTTTCACCAATGCAAGAGCTATACATAAAAGAGGAGAGCTGGGGGGGGAGGACAAACATATGATGAGCCCATCACATGTGCCAGACGGCATTTCTGATGGAATAAGTGCATGCAATGTGTAGTGGGAGGAAGGGAGGATAGAAAGGGAAGGGGGAGGGGAGAGGGGATGGGATGGGTGTTAGGGAGAATTCTCTGTTAAGGCTAATTTCCCAAACCTAGTGAGTCCCCCAGCAGCTTTCCTGGATTTTGGGGGTTTATTTTTTTCTCCTGCTAAGAGTGAGCCTCTTTTTCTCCCACTCTTAGACATGATTTGAGATATCCTTTGACTTTGTAATGTGTTTTATGGGCTATGGGGTCTTTTACTCTATAGGGTTTCATGTGTTTTTGGTAAGTGTGTTACACAGCACCCTCAGTGCAGTAACACAGGAGTGTCATAATGACCCCCAAACATAGACTCCATACCCTGGGACAGACTACTGTCTCCCAGGGCATGTAAAGTCACCATTGACTTTACTAGTCTTAAATTGTGAACAGAAGCAGTACAAACCATCATATTGTGGAAGTACTGGTAGGGGTAATTAGATTGCCCCATGGTCTGTTTTTTGAGGGGGCACTGTGCAGTCCCCCCTCATCGAGTTTCTGGCTGGTGGCAGTGGTTACCACGTGAAATATTCCACCAGAATATTTCCTATGGGATTTTCCCATTCATTTTAAACGCACCACTTTTTTTGTGCAATGTTAAAGATACCGCTGGGTTATTTATTTAATATTTATTCCCCGGTTGGGTCTTTTTGCCAGGACTCGGTTTTAAAATGGCGTTTGTGTTCGCCTCTGTAACTCCAACCCAAGCCGAGCCCTTTGTTCCACTTTTTGGCGGGCTTCTGCACAGAAGCCTCCAAAAGTGGTGCCACTCTGTCTGGGTCTACAGGATGTGTGGGAGGGGGGTTTAGGCACCCTGGACTGAGTTGCATCGGCAACTCAAGTCGCACTCTTGTGTGATTGGCCCAGTGGTGAGCCGCCCGGCTCACCACTTAGCATGTTTGAGTGACAGCTAGGACTGATGAATGGGGGTTTTCTGCATAAAAGCAGGGCTTTGGGGACTGGAACTTCAGAAGTCGCCACAGGACCAAAGAATCCAAAGAGGGAGAAGCTGAGCCGACCTGCAATGACGACACCACCGGTGGAGCCCTGCTGAACTGTCTCACCACTTCCCAACGACAGAGAAGATCTTCATCCCGGAGAGTCTTCTTCCTCTGAACTGGTGGAGATAACCAGTTCACCCTCTTTTCACCTTCCTGGATCGTCTCATGGTCAAATCGCCCGTGCCAAACACCCCGGTGGCCGGATAGCCACGCTTCACCACTACCGTGAATAAAAGGGTAGTACCTTTTAACCGGGAAACTCCACGGCTGGTTTCTTCCCTGGCAGTGCAACGACCTCCAGCTTTCCTCCACGTCGAGATCTTCTCTTCCCCTGGACGAAGCACCGACTTGCATCCGCTGCCAGGAACAACTGCCCCCGCTGGAGCTTTCTCACCATTTCAGGTACTGTGTCCCACCCGGTCTCCCTTGCAACAGACTGATCAAGGTGTCCCGTAAATCCTTGACTCTCTATCCTGGGGTGACTTGGGAACTGCTAACTAACCTTTTCTGAACTGATCCAACCCTTTTTGAACTATTTGCAAAGACGTTTTAAAGTATCATTCAACTGTGTGATCTTGGACACATTCTGCCTTGCTCCCTCCAAGAGTGGGCCTAGCCTATGAACTTTCTTGCTCTAACAGTAGACTCTGCCTTTCTGACTTGCTGTGGTTCTTTTTAAAGTGTTGGTATTGTGTACTTTCCTAATTCTGCCTTTTTCCTCCCTTTTTAACTAACTTATTGGAGTGCCATCTTAGGTTAAGCGCTCACCTTTGTCTGAAAATAAGTGGTGTTTTTACTAAGACTTGTTCAATAAGTAATCAGGGATGTATATATATTGATAGTGACAGTGTTTGAACTTGCTTGCCATATTAGTGTTAGTGTATTTTACAAGTGTGTTTTTGAATAAATAATGATATACTTTTATACCCAAGCTCCGGTCAGTGTTTGCTTGTGCTACTGTATCTCTGTACCTATTTTATATACTCTATATACTGTCTAACTCTTCTTGAGTCTTCTTGAGAGAAGTCTGGCTGCTCAGCCACAGCTACCAGGTAAACCTGGGTAGTACAGACTGCTACCAATTGGGTTTACTGCCAACACCTGTAGTCCTAAGCCTTTTGCAGTGGTCCCTAAGAGAACTGCACCGGTTTCTGCCTAACACTGGTGTACAGCGGTGGGATTTGTATTGAGTATACATTTTAGTGTGATTATAGACACCTTAGTGCAACTAACCACAAAGCTTAGCACTAAAAAGTTTATTTTCTAACCTGTCAACTATGGAAAGTTATTGTCAAGAGTCCCTTGCTACAAAAACTGCTGATTGTTTAAGAGTTCTCTGTAAGCATAAGAATCTCCTGACTAAAGGCAAGAAAATGGAGCTAATAGAAAGGTTGTTAGCAAACCAAAGTCTGGATGGTGGTTCAGAGGAACCTACCACTCCAGCAAATGTAGATAACAGTAATGATATTGATATTGATCCAAGTATTGATAATCTTGAGTCGGAACCAGAAGAGGAGGGTGAGGATGCTGTAGTTGTCCCCGCTAGGCCTCTACCTGCTCTGCCAGCTGTACCTACTGGACCTTTGCCAGGTCCCACATTTAGTCCTCAATATCTGGAACTAGAGAAAATGAAACTTGAATTGGAGTTTAAGAAACTTAATACTCAAGCAGAACAAAGACACTGAATCAAGAACTAAAGCTCAGGAAAATGGAGCTCAAGCATGAGCTAGAGATGAAGAAATTGTCTGTTGAAAATGCTTCTCTCTCCGGATCCTCTAGGAGTTCCAGTCCCAAAAGACCCCGGATGCCTAAAGAGCTTGTGGGTATGTATGAGCCTAAGTTGGATGTGTTGGATTGGTTGAGTTTGTTTGAGTATAATCATGGGCTCCAAAACATCACAGGAAATTAGTTACTTTCCTGGTTGTTCTCTAGGCTCCTCCTTGTTGCAACTGATGTGGTAATGGAGTTGGGGGAGGGGGATAAGAAGCATTATGAATGTGTGAAGCTAGCTTTGATAGCTAGATTTGGGAAGACCCCTTCCCAGTACCTTAAGAGGTTTAGGACCCTCAAAAAGCATGATGGTACCCCTTGGGCTACCTTGGTGAGTGAAAGTATGATGAACTTAGAGGGATGGATTAAGGGTTACAAGGTGAACACTTATGAGGGAATGAAGAATCTTGTGACGTTGGAGTCAATTTATGATGCCTGCTCTCCTGAGCTCAGACAGCACTTGGCTGATTCAAAGGAATTCGATTCCAGAAAGCTAGCTAAGGCTGACTTGTGGGTTGCCAACAGGGCTACTCACAAGGACTCTGGGGTAACTCAGAAAAAGGAAGAGGGGAAACAGCCTAAAAAGGACTCCAAAGAGAATTCTAATAATTCCAAACCCAAAGAGGGCCCCAAACAAAACAATGAGGGTAAGCCACAAGGGAAACCGAATCAGGCTAGTGTACCTTCTGGTGCCAAACCAGAAGGAGGTCAGAGCAAGCCACCATTCCAGAAAGCATTTGGAAAATGCTATGTTTGTAGCTCGCCTGACCATGTGAAAGGGGATCCCAGATGCAAGGGTAAACCTTCGCTCCAGAGGAGGAAGTACAGATGGCCAATGGAAACTTTCTGTAACTAGCTGATGAACCCATTGGAGTCTCAGCTAGTGTTTCTTTAGTGTCTCTGGGGTTGTGGGGAACAACAGAATTTAGATGTATATAATTCTATCCCAGATAATACTAAAGAGTATTATAAGGACAGTGCCCAGGTGAATGGTCACGAGACTCCTGCCATTAGGGCCACCGGGGCCAGCATAACTGTGGTGGATGAATCATTTTTTCAGGCAGAGGATGTTGCTAAGGCACCCAACACCTCACCAAGTTAGCTGGAGGGCCTGTGCAGATGCTTCCCCCGTTACCAGTTCTCATCCAGTGTAATGACATGACTGTGAAGATACCTGTCAGCATACAGAGTGAGGTACCAGGAAGGGTTCTGTTGGGAAATGACCTGAAGACTCTAGTGTCACATACCCCCAGACCTCCTAGTAAAAGGTTACAGGAGCTCACCAGACCTGCAAGGGAGAGAACCATGAGAGGTACTCCCAAGGAGATGATGAAGAAGAATATCACTCCTACTCCACTGGAGTTACAACTTGCTATCTCTGAACAACAAGAAGCAAAGGGGAAACCCAAGACTTCTAGGAAACAGCCAGCAGCAAGCACTCCAGTGCTTCCAACAAGGACTTTCCCTAGGTTGTGCAAAGTTACACCTGTAACTCCACCTCCAGCTGAGGCTGAGAGGGAGGTACAACCCTGTGTGGCTGAGCTAGACTCTGAAGAGGAGCTAGTGGAAGGTCAAGAACTCATTGGAGATCTGGATCCTGTTGACCATCCTGAGCTGCAGTCTTTACTGGCAGAAGGTGGACCCAACAGGGCAGACTTCAGTAAGGGACAGAGTGAATGTCCAACTCTGGAATGTCTTCGCCAACAGGCAGCTTCTCAGGATGATGGGCAAGAGCCTGGGAAGTATAGGTTGCACTGGGAAGATGGCCTCTTCTACAGTGAACCGACTGAGTCTGCACCTGGAGACTACAAGAGGCTTGTGGTACCTCAAGAAAACAGACAACAGTTCTTGCAACTAGCCCATGAGATTCCTTTGGCTGGTCACTTGAGTTTCAAGAAGACCAAGGAAAGGATCTCACTCTACTTTTATTGGCCAAAGATGGGGGTTGAGGTAGATAACTTTTGCAAGAGCTGCCACACCTGCCAAACTTCTGGTAAGGTTGGTTCCAAGGATGTGACACCTTTAGTGCCTGTCCCAGTTGTGAGAGTCCCATTTGAGAGGGTAGGGATTGACATTGTTGGTCCCCTTGATCCTCCAACCTCCTCAGGCAACAGGTTTATCCTTGTTGTAGTAGACCATGCTACTAGATACCCTGAGGCAATTCCTATGAGGACTGTTACAGCTCAGGCTGTGGCTAAGGCCCTCCGTGGTATGTTTACCAGGGTTGGGTTTCCTAAGGAAGTAATCTCTGACAGGGGGTCAAATGTTATGTCCCACTACATGAAAGCCATGTGGAAAACCTGTGGAGTTACTTACAAGTTCTCTACCGCATACCACCCTCAGACAAACGGGTTGGTAGAAAGGTTCAACAGAACCATGAAGAGCATGATATGTGCTTTAGAAGATCCCCTTAAAAGAAGGTGGGACCTTCTACTGCCTTGCCTTCTCTTTGCTTATAGAGAAGTCCCTCAGAAGGGAGTAGGTTATTCTCCCTTTGAACCTCTTTATGGCCATCCAGTCACAGGTCCATTGGCCCTGATTAAGGAGGGGTTGGAGAGTGCTCCTTCCCCCAGGCCAGTCAGAGTGACTGACTATGTGATAGGTCTCCAGAGGAGAATGTCACACATGATGGCAGAAGCTAGTGATAACCTGAAAGCTGGGCAAGCTTCGGTCAAGCATTGGCATGATCAAAAGGCTAACATGGTTGAGTTCACTCAAGACCAGCTAGTTCTAGTTATGATCCCAACAAGGCAGAGGGCCTTGCAAGATAAATAGATGGGACCCTTCAAGGTTGTGGGTAAACTTGGAGAGGTGACTATCTGGTGGACTTGGGCAATCCCAAGGAGGGTCCCAGAGTCTTCCACACCAACCGACTTAAGGCGTATGTCTCCAGGCCGGAAGTAGGAGCCTTGCTTCTAGCTTCAACAGAAGAGGAAGAAGAGAGTGAACCTATGCCTGATCTCCTCAGAGGCTTACCCTTGGATGAAAAGATTGAAGGAGTAAATCTCTCTTCAAATCTGACACCTGAGCAACAAGAGGAGTGCAAAGCTATGTTAAATCAGTTTGCCTCCCTGTTCTCACTTTCACCAGGCTTGACCCCTTGGGGCCAGCTTGATATACTCACTGGTGACTGTCCGCCAGTCAAAAGCAGAGGATATAGAATGTCAAAAAATGTAAGGACCCACATCAAAGGGGAGGTCAAGAAGATGCTTGATCTCGGGGTAATAGAGCCCTCTACTAGCCCATGGTCTAGCCCAGTTGTGTTAGTACCAAAGGCAGGATCCAAAGAATTGAGATTCTGTCTGGATTATAGAGCGCTTAATGCAGTCACCAAGACTGATGCCCACCCTTTGCCAAAGACAGATGAGTTGGAGGATAGACCTGGTTCAGCCAAGTTCCTCAGCACATTTGACCTTACGTCAGGCTATTGGCAAATAGCCCTGACAGACCATGCCAAGGAGAAAACTGCATTTTCTACCCCAGTTGGCTTATACCAATTTAAGGTTATGCCTTTTGGACTGAAAAGTGTACCTGCAACATTCCAAAGGATGATAAATCAGGTTCTGGCTGGGATGGGGGACTCCTGCATGGCATACTTGGATGACATTGCAGTATTCAGCCAATCCTGGGAAGAGCATGTTAACCACCTAGGACATGTTTTGCAGGCTCTTGGACAGGCCAATCTGACCATAAAGGAAAGTAAATGCCAGTATGGTCCGAGTAAGGTGGTCTACCTTGGGCATGAGGTAGGAGGTGGAGAAATAAGGCCTTTGCTCAGTAAGATTGAAGCTGTGCAAAATTGGACAACACCTACTACTCAAACCCACGTGAGAGCCTTCGTAGGCCTCACTGGGTATTACAGGAATTTCATAGAGAAATATGGGACCATAGCTTCTCCACTGAATGTAATCTCCTCTCCAAAATTCCCTAAGAAGGTCAAATGGAATGGGGAGTGCAATCAGGCCTTTGAAAACCTGAAGAAAGCTCTTTGCCAAGCACCAGTATTGAGAGCTCCTGACTATCATCAAACTTTCATTGTGCAGACCTACATTAGATGCTTCTAATGTAGGTATAGGTGCAGTCCTTAGCCAACTGGATGAGAAAGGTAGGGAGCACCCCATTTGCTTCATCAGCAGAAAGCTGAAAGATCCTGAGACAAGGTGGGCAACAATTGAAAGAGAATGTTTTGCCATTGTGTGGGCACTGAAGAGGTTTAGGCCATACTTGTATGGTTATACTTTTGTCATTCAGACTGACCACCAACCCTTGAGATGGTTGATGCAAATGAAGGGGGAAAACCCAAAACTATTGAGATGGTCAATCTGCCTTCAAGGGTTTGATTTCACCATTGAGAACAGGTCAGGGTGTCACCACCAAAATGCTGATGGTCTCTCTAGGATGTATGTCATCGACTAGACGTGTGAGATTCATCCAGGAGTGGATTAAATCCTCCTGTCCCTTAGTCTGGGGGGTCGAGTGTTAGGGAGAATTCTCTGTTAAGGCTAATTTCCCAAACCTAGGTAGTCCCCCAGCAACTTTGCTGGATTTTTGGGGTTTATTTTTTTCTCCTGCTAAGAGTGAGACTCTTTTTCTCCCACTCTTAGACATGATTTGAGATATCCTTTGACTTTGTAATGTGTTTTATGGGCTGTGGGGTCTTTTACTCCATAGGGTTTCATGTGTTTTTGGTATGTGTGTTACACAGCACCCTCAGTGCAGTAACACAGGGGTGTCATAGTGACCCCCAAACATAGACTCCATACCCTGGGACTGACTACTGTCTCCGAGGGCATGTAAAGTGACCATTGACTTTACTAGTCTTAAATTGTGATCAGAACCAGTACAAACCATCATATTGTGGAAGTACTGGTAGGGGTAATTAGATTTCCCCTGGGTCTGTTTTTCGAGGGGGCACTGTGCAGTCCCCCCTCGTCGAGTTTCTGGCTGGTGGCAGTGGTTACCAGGCGAAACATTCCAACAGAATATTTCCTATCGGATTTTCCCATTCATTTTAAACGCACCACTTTTTTGGTGCAAGGGTAAAGATACCGCCGGGTTATTTATTTAATATTTATTCCCCGGTTGGGTCTTTTTTCCAGGACTCGGTTTTAAAATGGCGTTTGTGTTCGCCTCTGTAACTCCAACCCAAGTCGAGCCCTTTGTTCCACTTTTTGGTGGGCTTCTGCACAGAAGCCTCCAAAAGAGGTGCCACTCTGTCAGGGTCTACAGGATGTGTGGGAGGGGGATTTAGGCACCCTGGACTGAGTTGCCTCAGCAACTCAAGTCGCACTCTTGTGTGATTGGCCCGGGGTGAGCCGCCCGGCTCACCACTTAGCTTGTTTGAGTGACAACTTGGACTGGTGAATGGGGGTTTTCTGCATAAAAGCAGGGCTTTGAGGACAGGAACTTCAGAAGTTGCCACAGGACCAAAGAATCCGAAGAGGGAGAAGCTGAGCCGACCTGCAACGACGACACCACTGGTGGAGCCCTGCTGAACCGTCTCACCACGTCCCAACGACAGAGAAGATCTTCATCCAGGAGAGTCTTCTTCCTCTGAACTGGTGGGGATAACCAGTTCGCCCTCTTTTCACTTTCCTGGATCGTCTCGTGGTCGAATCACCCGTGCCAAGCACCCCGGCGGCTGGATAGCCACGCTTCACCACTACCGTGAATAAAAGGGTAGTACCTTTTAACCGGGAAACTCCGCGGCTGGTTTCTTCCCTGGCAGTGCAACGACCTCCACGTCGAGATCTTCTCTTCCCCTGGACGAAGCACCGACTTGCATCCGCTGCCAGGAACAACTGCCCCCGCTGGAGCTTTCTCACCATTTCAGGTACTGTGTCCCGCCTGGTCTCCCTTGCAACAGACTGATCAAGGTGTCCCGTAAATCCTTGACTCTCTATACTGGGGGGACTTGGGACCTGCTAACTAACTTTTTCTGAACTGATCCAACCCTTTTTGAACTATCTGCAAAGACGTTTTAAAGTATCATTCAACTTTGTGATCTTGGACACATTGCGCCTTGCTCCCTCCAAGAGTGGGCCTGGCCTATGAACTTTCTTGCTCTAACAGTAGACTCTGCCTTTCTGACTTGCTGTGGTTCTTTTTAAAGTGTTGGTATTGTGTACTTTCCTAATTCTGCCTTTTCCCTCCCTTTTTAACTAACTTATTGGAGTACCATCTTAGGTTAATCGCTCACCTCTGTCTGAAAATAAGTGGTGTTTTTACTAAGACTTGTTCAATAAGTAATCAGGGATGTATATATATTGATAGTGACAGTGTTTGAACTTGCTTGCCATATTAGTGTTAGTGTATTTTACAAGTGTGTTTTTAAATAAATAATTATATACTTTTATACCCAAGCTCTGGTCAGTGTTTGCTTGTGCTACTGTATCTCTGTACCTATTTTGTATACTCTACATACTGTCTTACTCTTCTTGAGAGAAGTCTGGCTGATCAGCCACAGCTACCAGGTAAATCTGGGTAGTACAGACTGCTACCAATTGGGTTTACTGCCAACACCTGTAGTCCTAAGCCATTTACAGTGGTCCCTAAGGGAACTGCACAGGTTTCTGCCTAACACTTGGGGAGAGGAAGTTAGGCACTGATGACGGGCTGCAGGAGAAGAGAGGAAGCAGAAAGAACAGTGGGGGCCTGCACTGCACAGCCATTGCAAATCCCTGGGCATAGTAGATACGGATGGCAGCTGCATGGATATAGGTGTAGGTGCATGGATATAGGTGTAGGTAGGGGACCAACAGTGCCAAGCATATAAAGGGTGCAGAGATGTAAAAGGCACAGGGAAGCACCTAAAATCGAATTTACACAATTACAGTTTAATGCCAGGTGCAGAGATGTAAAAGGCACAGGGAAGTACCTAAAATCGAATTTACACAATCACAGTACAATGCCAGGTGTAGAGATGTAAAAGGCAACCCACTGGATGGTAATAGTATTGTTTTTATGTAGGCGAGCACAAGAGAGAGAAAGTGGAGTCGGATGGCAGGAGAGTCGAAAAGTTACCATTTAGAGGAGCAGGTGAGCAGTAAATGTTCAGTCAGTACTCACATGGACCACTCGGGTATGATGGGAACAAGGATCCAGAAGCTGAACCAGCGTGAACCAAGCGTAGACACACATAGTGCAGGTGAATTAGAGATTTGGGAGGGCCCCCTGCCCTCCCATGCACGGACAGGCACAGATAGGGCCTTAGTTCATGGGCCTTTGTGACTGGGAGCCAGCGATTCACCTGCCGGCATCCCTTTGGACCATTAGTATTTCAAGTGGCCAATCGCTGGAGAGAAAGGCAGGCAGAAGACCACTCTGGTGCCCTGGGGAAGGATGGCAGCCATGTTGGAAAGGTGCAGCCCAAGCAGCACCATGTGGGCAGCAGGGCCGAGTATTTACAGAAAATAGGCTTCTAGCCCTGGATGATGGAGGGGGGAGAGCTTGAACAATGTGGGAGGCCCATCAGGGCAGGCACAATGAATTTAGCACGCCTCGACGTGCAAGATAGAAAAATAAACACAATCATGCGAATAGCCCTGCTGGGCCTACCGCATGTTGTTTGTGCAGGTGAGTCTGCCTCCTGCAGTCTCCAGATAGCAGCTGCGAGAGAGCCGCTCACCGGATGCAAAGAAGAGAAGGGAATGGCCTTAAGTATCTTGCCATTCTTGGGGTGCTAGAGAGCCCACAGCCAAGATGGCCACGTTTCCGTGAGCTCCTGAAAAGCTTTGTGTGAGAGGAGGCTGAAATCCAACCCATCGGGGCCAATACCAGCTGAAACTTTGGGAAAACTTGTTCTATAGACTGAGGAAGTGGAGGTCCAAGTTTGACGGAGATTGGATCTCCAGAAACACAGCAGCGGCATAGTGTGTTGCCGGTGTGGGCAGGCCAAGAGCGCGGCTCGGTGTGCGTTGCACCCTAGTGCCTGTGCGCAACTCGGCGGCTGGAACCAGCGAAGACAACTTGAACCGCCTGCGACTGGGCACCTGGGACAGCTTGAGCAGAGGAGGTCCAGGAGGAGTCTGCTCGAGTGAGACAGTGGATGCCCAGAATACTGCAGCCCAACAGGCAGAGGCGTCCAGCTGAAAGGGCAGCCCGGAGAGCTGGATGGGCGCAGGCGGGATGAGAGGTAGGAGGCGCCAAGCCTCTGCCGGGGAACAGAACGCACAAAACCCGCTATCCTGAGTCATGAAGGAGAGCCCACCCGGCTGGGCAGCACTGCTGAAACCGGTGGGGGAGAGACTGGGCAGACCGGGCTACAAGTGGCATAGCAGCGAGGAGCAGGGAGGCGGAGAGGCAGAGGGGCATCTGCGGAAACGTTTGCACTGCCACCCGGCATCACGGACTGGTGATCCGCTCAAGTAAGTCTCCTGCCCCTCCGTGGACCTGTGACGCACAGGGAATACCCCGGTTGCTGCCTCATAAAGAAGATTGCGGGATCATCCAACCATCACTGTCGGGGGGTGGACACATAGCGAGGCTGCAGGCGCTGACATGGCGGAGGCCCCAACAACCTGCGAGCAACCACAAGCAGGGGCGCACTGCCGAATCACGAAAGGAGGGTTAGACGAACAGAACGTGGTGCTACATGAGCCCCCTGGGGACGGAGGAATAAAGGGTTGCACAGACGCCGCAGAACCGGCCCCCCACAACACTGGGCCATAGCAGGAAGTATCAGGCCCCGCCGTGGGGCCACGTACCATTGAGTAACTCCTGATGAATGCAGATAGTGAGCACAAACGTACCACTCGCTGAATTGAAGCGGCCCCCAATGAACTGGCATGCTCACATATTGAAGCTTACTTACAGCAACGTAGGGGGAGATAGAGGAGCGGCAGGATGACGACTATACAACTGGGACAAGTGGTGAGAACACGGAGGGTGCCCTAACATTCTGCAGGAGCCGAGGAGGACACAGCAGCTATTGGAGACTGGGTACTGAATGATACAGTGGCTGGCCGCTGGCTGAGGTCATGAACGACGACGACTGGTGTGCAGGGGAGTAAGCCGGGACAGGAGCTTGACACAAGAGAACAACCTTCCTCACTACACTCGAGAGCATACCTGGGCAGGCTCGAATCAGTCTATGTACCCAGACCCACTGCGCTGAAGACTTGGCGGGCGATGGCAGTGTGGGGCTAAGTGCGAAGCAGGCAAAGGCAGTGCAGTGGCTAACAAGTATTTAGTGGCGGACCTAGCTGCATAATCCAGTGGCACTCGACTGGGCTGGGGAATGAGAGGAAGACGACAAGCAATAACTTTATGGTGAAAGGCAACAAGAGGCAGACTCGCCTGCCATTCAACCAGAAAGAAGGGCTGCAGAAGAACGACATCAGACTGGCGTCCACGCCTGAAATACCAGCAGTGGCGAGCACCTTATCCTCCGAGGGGACAGCGGCAAGGATGAGTGGGGAAGCCCCCACCTCGGATTTGAGCTTGGTCCTCACAGAAATGCGCTCTGGCTTAGCTGCCATCAATTCGAAACTGGATGGCCTGACGTACAGAGTGGACAGAATGCAGGAACAGATAGACAAGGAGAGTAGCAGAACCTCTGAAATGGAAACCAGAGTCAATGCACTGGAGGACACCAGCAATGAAACCACGCAAGCGGTGAAAGAGCTGCAAAGGGAAGTGAGAGCTATAAGGTATAAGAACGAGGACCTTGAGAAGAAACAACATTAGGGTGGTGGGGATTGTGGAGTCAGCCCCACAACAGAATATGGAAGTATTCATGGAGACTTTTATCAAAGACTTACTGCAGGGGCCATCACTGTCTTCCCAATTCTTGGTCGAAAGGGCTCACAGGATATCGCAGCTCGCCCCGAGACCAGGTCAAAACCCACGCTCGGTGATAGCGAGAATACTAAATTACTGCAACCGAGATACTATACTAAGAAGGGTGAGAGAACTGGGAGACCTCACATTTGAGAACAGCAAAGTGTTCTTCTATCCGGATTTCACCCCGGTAGTCCAGAAAGCTTGCATGTCTTTGTAGCGGCGAAGAGGGCACTACGTGACCAGGCTTTACAACATTCCATGCAATACCCTTCTAAACTGAGAGCCTAGCACAATGGAAGGGCGCACTTTTTCACCGACCCGGAAGCCGTGCATGAATTTATAGAATCACTACTAAGATGACCTGGTAGGCATCATGACGGATGGGAAGGGAGTTTCGCCACCGCAGATGGTTTATGTGTAATGCTGAGGCAGGCATTAATGACATCAGCTGATCTAATAAGTCAGAATGCGAAGTCCTGATGGGTCTTGATAAACCTTCACTAGATATGTAATGAGGCAGCCACACAGCATTTGATAAATGTTATTTGCTGTAAGTCCTGCTCTCGAAGTGCACTTGGAAGGTGGTGTCCGACACCCCCGGGCAGTTGCCCATGTTGAATGGAATGTTGGGTTGCTATGTGGGGAGTGGGTTTGTGGGTGGGGGGAGGCGGAGTTGGGGCATGTTGGGGAAGGGAGGATGGAAAAGGGATCAGTTGCCCTAGTGGCAAGGTTGGGATATCTCAAAAAGGTTCACATCTTCCCAGGGAAACCACAAGTCCGTTTTCAAGGTGGTTGGGAGTACAGAGCATACTAGCCCTTCTCTTTAGTGCTCACCCAAGCTATGGCACATAAGGTAATCAGCTGGAATGTGCGGGGGCTGAATGACCCACGTAAGGCCCGTAAAGTGATGCAGTTCTGCCAAAGGTATGGGGCAAGGAGTCATGCTACAGGAAACCCACCTCAAAGGAAAAGGAAATGAAGGGGTCGCCAGGAGCTCGGGAACTGTAAATACTTTAACGCATATTCAGCGTATTCAGCATGGGTAATGACGCTAGTCCACAAGTTATTGGGGTTTCGGGCTAGTGATCCCATAGTTGACCCTTGGGGGAGGTTTGTTATCGTCACGAATGTGTGGGTACCACAAAACCTACGCTGGTCAACATATATGGACCAAACGTAGATGACCCTGAGTTTTCGAATGCCCTAGTTGGACACTGCCAAAAATACATACAAACCAACATTGTATGGGCAAGGAATCTCAACGTGATATGGAACCTGCATTTGGTGAAGTCGGGGGGGGGTGAAGAGGCGTACAAAGGCAGCTGAGTCGGTGCTGATAGCCATGGAGGCGCTAGAGCTGGGGGACATATGGCGATTACTACACCAGGGAGTGGAGGGGTTTTCACCCATCCACAATACATCTACTAGATTGGATTATATCCTGGCGAGCCTTTACCTAGTGCACTGCACAGAGGACTTTGTGCTGCCCCCGAGGACGTTTTCTGACCATTCCCCGGTGTTGTAATCTGTACGCCTGGACACGTCATTACCCCGTCCCCGCTGGAGGTTTAAGCTGGCGGCGCTGCTAGATATAGTGTTTATAAGTGAGATACATGACTTGATTAAGCATTACTTTCAGGAAAATCTGGGCACGGTGTCGAGGAAAGGGACTCTGTGGGAAGCTTTTAAGGTGGTGCTGAGGGGAGAATGCATGTCCACTGAAATGGGAGTGTTGAAACTAATCCGTAGACAACTAAAGGAAGCGGAGCTTGAGGTAAAACACAGGCAGGTGGCCAGGTTAGACACGCTGAGCTTGCTTGCACAATTGAGGGAGGGTTTGGACCATTTCCATGAACTGACCGACAGGCAGGTGAAATACTTCACCCGACCAGCAAAGGCCCGCAGAAATGGGGAAGAGGGTAGACCGGGGAGGCACCTGGTGGCATTGGTGAGGCATGAACATGGCTACAGGGAAACAACCATAGTAAGAACAGCGAGGAGGTGAGTAGTGGTGCAACCAGGCGAGATTGAAGAGGTGTACCGTGAATACTATGAATCCATATATGCCTCAAGAGGCACACTACCAGAAGTAGAACTTACATTGAGGCGGCGGCACTCCCTAGACTCAGTTCTGAAGCTGCTGAGGCTCTGGCAACCCCCGTTATGGTCGAGGAGATACTGGGCGCGGTATGGCCCCCTCCCAAAGCATCGGGCACCAACTGCATAGCGACTGAATTTTACGGGTATGGGAGGAGGGTATGGTATCAGGACAGCTCCCGCCCACGATGCGGGAAGCAGTGATAAGTTTGATTCTTAAACCAGGAGATGACCAAGTGGACTGCTCTTCGTATCACCCTATCTCCCTGTTAAAGCTGGGCACAAAATTATTTGCTACGGTGCTGACGGACCGTCTACTTCCGCATATCACACAGTTAATCCATAGAGACCAGTCTGGGTTTATCCCCGGACGTCGACCTCACTAAATCTTAGACGGCTGTCCACAATACTGGCCCAGATAGATGCCGCAACCCAGGCAGTTGCGGCACTATTAGACATGGAAAAAGCGTTCAATTCTGTTGATTGGAACTACCTGTTCGAAGTGCTGTCCCAGGTAGAGTCCCTGCCTACTTCCTGATAGCGGTGCGGCTGCTGTATGCAGGCTCTAGTCCCAGATAAACATTGGCGGCACGTGGTCGAACTTGTTTAAACTTGGGAGGGGAACGAGACTGGGGTGCCCACTCATGCCTTTAATCTTTGCCATTGCGATCGAGGTATTAGCGGGTAAGCTGCAGAGATTCCATGGCCACAGGGGCCTATCCATGGGAGGGCCTAGTGAACTAGTTTCGCTATATGCAGATGATGCAATCATCTATTTTAAGAACCCGGAAGTTAACCTGGCACCGTTGACGCATGAGATAGCTGCATTTGGTGGAGCCTCCAGACTCAGGTTTAACTGCTCTAAATCCTCTTGAATCCCTCTGCCTGAGGCCACCACTTGCCTGCCAGATACAGAAGGTTTTGGATGGGAGCAGTCCATTGTTACATACTTGGGGGTTCAGGTAACCAGGAATGCCCAATCTCTGTTAGGGGACAATCACATGAGCTACTTACAAGCCTTAAAAGTCAGCGTAGACAACTGGTGCAGACTCCCACTCACACTTATGAGCAGAGTTGCTGTGGCTAAAATGGTAGTGATACCCAAACTCCTTTACATGTTCCAGAATATACCGATATGGCCGGGGATGAGCTACTTTCGAGAAGTGCACACTGAACTGATCAAGCTGGCCTGGCATCCGAAAGCCCCACGTATAGGATGGGAGGTTCTAGCACGGCCATGGGAGAATGGGGGAATAGGTGCTCCTGACATTGAGGCATACTTCATACTTCCTGGCACCTCAGTTATCTTTCACTCAGTTTTGGATGCCGAGAGCACCACCGACACCCCATGTACATATAGCGCGGAGTTCAGTGCACCCCCACTCCCTACAGGAAGTGCTGATTTCTGGCAAAGTTGAAGACAGATGTAGATTGCACCCTTTAGCTTGCACGGTGCACGCCTGGAGGAGGGCCCTGAGAAAACTCGGGGTGATGCACCCGTTTGACCCGGCATTTCACTGTGGCAGATTGAAGCTCTGGCACCGACCTGTAATATGACCGTGGTGCTTGATTTTAGGGTGCGGGGCGCAGGTTATCACAAGACTTGAAGATATGTACCCAAATGGGGTGTTTTTCTCCAAGGAAGAATTTACTGCCAAAATGGGCGGCAGACTCCAGCTTGGGCTGCAGTACTTCAGGATGAAGGCAGACTTTAGAGAGAGGTCCCCTGTTTTCCCAGAAATTCCACACACAACCCCGCTATTGCAATATATCAGAAGCTCTCCCGGGTGCAGAGAAGTTATTTCATCGATAAATAAGATCATGCAGGAAGACTCGAGGTGTGATCATCTTCGCTGCAAAAGAATGTGGGAAGAGGACTCCGGGGAAACCTTCACCGCCAAACAGTGGACGGTGATGTGTGACACTGCACACATGGGGGCCCTCAGCTCTAGGCTGCAACAGATCCAATTTAAAACCCTCCACAGGGCATACATCTCACCCGCATGAGTACACAACTACGATGACACTAAATCAGCTAAGTGCCCTAGGTGTAATGTTGAACCTGCAGGCATTGTACATATGCTGTGGTCGTGTGCTAATTTGCAAAACTACTGGGAGGCAGTGATTGATGTCCTGACAGAGATGTTGGGACAGACCGTCCCATGCACAATGTTGTGTTACATGTTTGGGTGGGCACCTGGGGTGCCAAAGCAATATCATAAACTACTGGCAAATTGCATGATAGCGGCCAGGAGGTGCATTCTGATGAAGTGGACTAATGCATCCCCACCTCTGGTGAACAAATGGCTAAGAGATCTGATCTGGTTGAAAGACACTGATAGGGACAATGCATCTCTGTGTGGGCAGCAGAACAGGCCTAAAAACATCTGAGATCCTCTCACGGCCTACCTGCTGGCAAGGGACGACGATCATCCGTTATGAGATGGATCATGAACAGAATGGGTAAAGGATCAGAATGTCTATTATCTTATGCAGGGGGGAGTGGAATACCCAGGCCAGAAAGGCTTGTATCCGTGCCCCAACTGGTGTAGCAAGTACCTTACAATGTAATCGATAGCAACACTTTGTAATTATGTGAGGTACCAATGTGGTTTGATGGTGTAATGATGTGAAGCGTTTAATAAAGACATGTTTAAAAAAAAAAAGTGTCTTGTCATTCAAACGGCAACAACACATACTTCTGGTAAATGGTTTACAGCGTGTGTGTGTTATCATGCAATCTGAAACATCTTCATGTACGCTTTGAGCCAAGTAAAGTTGTCATCGCCTCCACTTACTCTGTTACCAAAGGTAACAGAGCGACACAGTCCCAAACGGTGCCATTCTATGTGACCCTGATGCCTCAGACTGTTCCACCCTCCACCAGAAGCACAAGCCACAGCTTCACAGTGTACCCTGTGCAGCATCTGACAGCTTGCACCCTCAAGCGAGTCTCTTCACCACCTGATCTCAGCTCAGATATTGAGTTTTCTCGGGAGAGTCCCTGTGTCACATTCTTAACCGGCTGCTGGTGGTGCACCTCAAGCCCGTCGTGACCTTTCTATCTAAGTCTAGCTCTGCCACTGACTCTGTGTGTGACCTTAATCCGATCAGTCACACACTCCCTTTGCCTAAGACCTGGCTTGGTTGTTGACAGCGTGCTTGCTGGGATTATGATGGGCTGGACACAGTGATGATGACACAATTTGTCCATATTGGTCTCTGCGGTGCATCTTTTTTACACAGCAATGTACTGGCTTTCCTTGCTGGTCCGGTAACATCGCACTGTCCACCCTTCCCATCGACATACGTGCCCGTGGGCTTCTCGTTTGGTGAGTGGCTGGTCTTTCTTTATGGCGAGGCTCTGACCGGATGCCCTTTCGCTTTGCAGAGATGACAGTTTGTGCTATGGTTGGCTTTTGCGGTTTTGCTCTGTTCTCGTGCGCTTCTGCAACGGCAGGGTTTTGCAGTGCGTAGACTCTGCTAACGTGCACAAAAAACCAGTATCAGTGATACAAGTGAATGAACCTGCTACATCGGGTGATCTTATTGCAATAACGTTCAGAGTTTTGCCACCATGTGATGTTTCTCTGTTACCTAGTGTGTGGAATATTGATTTCCACATGTTAAGGTAATGTTAATTCTCCAGCATGGGGTCTGGCATGGATTCACATGCTCATGAATATTCCCCGTCGTCAGGCTGGGAATCCTCGGTAAAGAAAAATCAGTATCAGTTTTGTTTCTGATCTGTCTTTCGTAGTAGTAACCAATCACTGATCTCTGCGTCATACTGAGCACAGCCAATGACTGCCATCTCCCTAAGACCCGCCTCTGGCAGCCATCTTCAGATTTTTACCGCACGTTCAAGTGTTGGGATCCTCGTGCTATTGCTCTCGAGCTTTAGTGCTTTTTTTGCGCTTTTTCTTAGGAAAATGTTCTCTTTTTCGGTCAAAAGAGCCTCAAGCTCCACCGTTTCTTTATCCGATCAACGGGGACCCGTATCGGATTCTTCTACGCCCCTCAAGGGTGAAGATTTCATCGAGCCACGCTTTTGGAGGACTCCAGAAGTTTCTCAGGCCCATCTCGATCATGGCCCAGGAGAAGGGAAGCTCGACGCCCGGAAAGCTGTTCATGGTCTGCCCTGGATGCCAGCTTCAGAATGTCTTTAAGGAGGACGAACACTCCCTCTGCCTCTACTGCCTGCCTGAGGACAAGACGCACGTGGAGAAGGACTATGCGTTTTGCTGCAATATGTCGGAGCGGACCATGAAGGACCGCCACCTGCGTCTCGCCAACTGGCTGGAAGGGAAGAGGCCGTCAGGCGAGAAGAAGAAGAAGAAGTCCGAGCGGTCTTCTAAGACCTTTGAGGGCGCCCCGGCGACGGGGGTCCAACAGAAGGCCAAGCACCGCGAGTCCGCTGGCACCGGGAGCGCCGAACGGTCGGGCTCTACGGGCGCCAGGCAGGGCGCATCCTCCCCGGCGCCATCAACCACGAGCCAACGCTCTGGCTCGGGTATGAGGAAGGCCGAGCACCCGGCGAAGCTCCTGGAGAGACCCCGGTCGAGCTCGAAGGCCCCATCGGAGGGGGAGCGAGGCGGTGACCCTCCCCCCAAGGAGAAGGCGGTGAGCGCACCTAAGGTGTTGAAAGCCTTAATCCATCCGGCCAAGGCCTCTATCGAGACAGTCGCGGCGGCCCTGGCTCAGCCTGTGGAGGCTACACCAGTGGTGGTGACCTCGGGGCCCAGAGTCTCCCTGCCACCGCGGAGGGAGTCCTCTTTCATGCCCATCGACAGGACCCCTGTGAAACCTCAGACGGAGAAGAAAAAGGGGGGGCAGGAGGTCGTCGTGGATTCGGCCTCAACCTCTGACGAGGAGCTGATCAAACTCTTAAGCCACGGCGTTGGCGTGGAAGAAGACCAGCCCGTCGGGAGGGACCCCGACGTAGGAGACGACGAGAACGTCGAGGGTGCCGACAGGGCTCCTGACCGCCCGCCGGACTCCCCTCAACCAGTGCTGCAAGACAACTCGGCGGCCATTTTGTTGGCTATACAGTCCTTATGCTCGGAGATAAGGACGAGATTGCCGTTACCACCAACGGAGGAACCTCTCCCGACGGGGGACCCGGAGCCAGGCCCTTCTGGGAGCCCTCCTCCTAAGAGAAGAAGGATTCATCCTCCACCTCCTTTTCAACCATCGCGCCCTGCTCAGCCCTCCTCCCCGTCCACGACCCGTGGGGATGATACGGGGACTGACACGGCCGCGACGGGCACAGATGACGAGGTTTACGACGAGGATCTCCCGTCGTCACCTCCTCCCCGGGCTTCCCCGCCCAACAAGATTGGATCGTTTCATGCCATGATCGCCAGGGCATCTGAGCTTTTCCAGCTCTGCCCGGAAGAGAAGAAGAAGGAAGGTTTCCTTTATCAACCGCGCAAGACCAAGAGGAAGACGGTCCTCGCTGTTCCTCTACTGGACGATATCTGGGATGCGGGTCTCGCCCTCCTCAAGAACCTATCCACAACGCCTGCGAGAAGGGACCGGTACGAGAAGAAGTACCGGGTCCCGGACGCGGCCCCCTTGTGCCTTCGGGCACAGCCGACCCCGGACTCGGTCGTCTCCGCGGCGGCCAGGAAGAAAGCAGGGGGGGCCTCGGCCACTACGCCAACCTCCCCGCCGGACGGCGAGGGAAAGAAATTGGACACGATGGGACGCAGAGTCATCTCATCGGCAGCGACGAGATTAAGGCTGCCAACGCCTTGGCTATCGTAGCCCGCTACGACAGGGAGTTGTGGTACAAAATCGCCCCCCTGCTGGACTTCTTACCAGATGACAAGAGGGCGGAGGCCCTGGAGATCTTGCAGGAAGGAGAAGTGGCGTCGGACCACGCCATTACGATAGCGACGGACATCGCTGACACTGGATTTTGCCAGTTGGGCAACGGCGTATGCCTTAGACGCCGTGGATGGCTCAGATGGACCAGAGCCTTGGACATGCCGTTCGACGGGAACAACCTGTTTGGGAAAACAGTGGACGATTTCCTACAAGCCATCAAGACGGACACGGAGGCGGCCCGGGCTCTTGGTGTTCTCCAGCAGCGACGGCCGCCCTTTCGGAGTGGCGGAGGCAAGCAGGGTGCCTCCAAAGTTTCCGGCGGCGGATTTTCCACCTATCGTCAAGCGGCCCGTTCGTCGTCGCAAGAAGCCTACAGGGGACGAGACAAGTCGGGCGCACCCCGCCGTCGTCGCCAAGGAGGGCAAGGCGGCAAAGCCTTGTCGAAGCAGGACTGAACCGGCCGTGGGGTCGGGCCCCCACCAAAGCACCCCAGTGGGAGGCCGGCTGGCGAACTACGTCAGCATGTGGGAGTCCATCGCCACCACCGTTGGGTGCTGGACACCCTGGCCCAGGTCACGCGCTCGAGTTTCTAACGAAGTGCCCGTGCGTCCCCCCATGGCCAGGAAGGAACATCACGTCCCTCAACTTCTCTTGGAGGTAAAGGCGATGCTCAAGAAAGGCGCCATCGAGCTCGTCCCAAAGAGGCTTCGGGGCTCCGGAGTTTACTCAAGATACTTCCTCGTGAAGAAGAAGACGGGAGGATGGCGTCCCATCCTGGACCTACGACGACTGAACAAATTCATCAAGGCACAGACGTTCCGGATGGTCACCCTCCAGCACGTCCTGGGTCAACTGGAAGAGGGCGATTTCCTGTCGTCGTTGGATTTGGAGGATGCCTACTTCCATATCCCCATCCTAAAGGGACACCGAAAGTTTCTCAGATTTGTGGTCCAAGGGCGTCACTACCAGTTCAGAGCCCTTCCCTTCGGCTGTATCATGTACTGTCATCGGTTGGCAAACCGACCGCTGCCTGGCCTTCCGAGAGCCCATTCCACGAGAGCGATCGCAGCTACCACGGCGTTCCTATCTGGTGTGCCCTTGCTGGACATCTGCAGGGCTGCTACGTGGAGGTCGACGCACACCTTCATGAAATTCTACTGCGTCGATCGGGATTCCAGGGAGGAGTCCAGGGTCGGCCAAGCAGTGCTGCGCAACCTGTTCGCCTAAGGTGAGCCTGGTGAGGAGATAAGAATTGCTTAATGTTGAGTTTTGGATGTAATGCTTAATGTTGAGCCTTTGCCACCTCCCGTGGTTGTGATTGTGTGTACTGCTATGTATTCTTTTATTCATGAGCATGTGAATCCATGCCAGACCCCATGCTGGAGAAGGAACAAGTTACTTACCTGTAACTGTTGTTCTCCAGCATGGGTCTGGCATGGATTCACATGCGAACCCTCCCGCCTACCCCTCTGCGGCTCTTCACTTGGTCATACTGCCACTTCACATGCTACCAAATCTGAAGATGGCTGCCAGAGGCGGGGTTTAGGGAAATGGCAGTCATTGGCTGCGGTCAGTATGACGCAGAGATCAGTGATTGGTTACTACTATGAAAGACAGATCAGAAACGAAACTGATACTGATTTTTCTTTACCGAGGATTCCCAGCCTAACGACGGGGAATATTCATGAGCATGTGAATCCATGCCAGACCCATGCTGGGGAACAACAGTTACAAAGGAACTTGTTCCTTTCAAAGTAAGAGGTTTTGGGGATTGCTTAGACCCCTACACAAGCTTCTACGATCTTCGAGTGTATCACTTTGTAAGGATAAATACTGTTTCTCCTCAGCGAGTTTGCCGCTTGATTTACTGAACAGGCAACTATGTTTTTCTCTCATAGCTCTGTAGACTCTTGATAGTTGTCTTAATGTGGAAATATGAGCAGTCAAGGAGAAGCACACCTACCCTGTGTCACCAAGAAAACATGCAGCAAATAGATCTGTTTTTAGAGCATACTAAACACTGCATGTATTAACCACAAAGGCAACAAGCTGCATGAAATGTAATAATATTGAAACAAGAAAGTATATTATGTTAACGAAAATCATTAACTATGCAAACAGCCCTCATATTCCTGAGCCTTCTACCAATATACCCACTGTGCCGTTTTCCTTTGTCACCCCTGCACCTGTTGGAGATGATCCCGACCTCTCTTAGTTCCTTTTAGGGGTGTATAGTTGGCTTCGAGTAAGGATTCCAGTAGGTATTCGGTCGAATCCGAATATCTAATTTTCAGCCGGAATTCGGCCGAATATATACTCAAAGCCTAATTTCGCTACACCCCTAATGCTGTATCTTGTCCACCATTCTTATAGACGAAATGATGCCTGGGGGCAGGAAGACTACAAGCGTGTAATTTCTGGGACCGGAGGCCCCAACCTATCCAGTTTGTGGCTGCCCTTTGGTCCCTTCGTTCCTATGCATATGTTACCCCTCCTGACAGTTGCCTGCTAAACTGTCCAGCCTTTTCCTCCCGGTCTGGGCGCCTGTCAATCTGCTGCTTCCTTTGTTTCTCCCCAGCAACTCCCTGCATGTGTTGGTGTCAAGGAAATGGGGCATCTGTTAGTCCACTTTCCGTTTGTTGAAGGAGAGGTGGTTTCCTTCCTAGATGGCCACATCCCTGCTTATGGCCATGTGACCTCTACCTTCCAGGCCTTGCCCTTGCAGGTCCCAGTAAGTAATGGCTGCTGGTCTACGTCAAATTAATGTGTAGTGAGTTACAGCAAGAAACAAATCCCTGGAAATGAGTTAGCAAGTGAGCCCTGCAAGCTACTGTCTCAGGACCTGCTACTGTATACTTGATCGACCATGCCACTGAAGGTTATGGCCATTGCTTTACAAATGCCTCTCACCAAACAGTCCAGTGCAAGTACCCCACACCAGCCTGTTCCAAGTATCCTAAGAAAGTCAATTGCGAGTACCAAAACGGCAGTCCAATAAACGTTGCATATATCTCATTACAAGTACCTTTCAAACCTACTACAAGTGCTGCATCACAAAGAGGTCATCACAAACAGTGTACACTAGTTCACCTTAAGAACCCAACAGCAAATAGCCAAT
This sequence comes from Ambystoma mexicanum, assembly GCF_040938575.1. Classification (NCBI taxonomy): domain Eukaryota; kingdom Metazoa; phylum Chordata; class Amphibia; order Caudata; family Ambystomatidae; genus Ambystoma; species Ambystoma mexicanum. The sequence continues at coordinate 1,269,689,411 of NC_090932.1, forward strand.
CACATGATCCACAACAGCCTATTACAATTCCCCAAAAATGTAAGCCCTCTAGGACCGCCACAACAGTCCACTAAAGGAGCACCACAACAGACATTAAGACTGCTGCAACAGTCCACTAGGAGTACCACAACAGTCAGTACCACAATGGTCCACTGGCAACACCACAACAGTCAACTATGGGAGCACCACAACAGTCCACTTTGAGTACCCCAACAATCTATTATCAATGCCGCAATAGTCCTTTACAAGTACTAAAATTGTCCATTAGGAGTACCACAACAGTCCAATACGAGTACTACAAAAGTCGATTCTCACTACCATAACAGTCCATTATGAGTACTGCAATAGTACACTACCAGTACTGCAAGAGCCCGTTGTGAGTACCACCATAGCCTATTATCAATGACCCCAACACTTCCTTACATGTACTCAACTTGCATATTCTGTAATGCGTGCCCCATAAAGTGAGAGTACTGGATTAATCTTGAAAGCATGCATACTGATACCATGGTTTGTGCAGTCACATGCGTATGATGGTCCCCTGCTTCACAAAATGCCACCACTGCTAGAAGCAAGAGCTGTTAAGCTATAGATTAGAGGTGGGGGAGCATAGATTTCATGGGTAGGGCCGAGCCTGGGGGTCAGACCTGGCTCTTGGAGCCCATCACAGGCCGATCCCGGGAAATGGCTGCACAAAACCAGGGGATGGGGGGCTGTGTCATTGTCAAAAAAGGAGACAAACCATCAATAATACCATGGAGAAATTGTAGTGGAATATAAATAGGACAAGCTTTAAAGTGAACATTTTCAGTGTCACTCTTTTGGATTTATTTGGCTGCAAACTCTGTCCGGGACAAGTGCACAGATCACGGCAGCGAGCACTTTACCCGCTGACACACAAGTTGCCACAGACTCACTGAGGCAAAATATAACGCATCAATGCAGACTCACAAAGCCAGGGAAAAATATTGAAAGAAAATGGATTGAAGATTTTGGAACATGGAAAACGTAGCTTTGTACCAAAAACAACCGAAAGCGACAAGAAAAGGAGAGCATGAGGAGAAAGAAAGAGAAACTGAGAATAAAGTTGAAATGGACTGCTCAGAAACAATGTTGCTTCCTCGCAGTAGTAAAGAGGATAAAGAAGTCATCAGGAGCAGAGGAAGCAGCAGTTACACCAGGAAAGGAGGCATCCACCATAGTTCTCAAGAAAAGTATGCAAGACACCAGCGAATGAAAAGACTGCCAAATAAACGTAGATTTTATCATGATGTAATCGCACCTTAATAAGGGGTGGGGTACATGCGGCATTCCGTGTGCTTGAGTTCAGCATGTGCTCTGAAATGTCCCTGTACACTGCAGACAAAGGCTTGAACCCCAGTAGGCCCGCCTCCTATCAGCATTCACCACTCTGAGGTTGATAAAAGGAGTACCTTTGCATTTTGTGTGCAGGGGAAGTGTCGTTATACGTGTGTTCTACGCTTCACTAGACCCTAATGATGCTGGCAGTCAAGCAGCCGGAAAACACGCAGATGCGAAATTCACAAATAATCTGATAATTTGAACACTGTCTGTGGGCCTCACAGGACGCTGATCAGTGCGCATCACTGTCCGGGGCAGCCTTATGGCAGGCCCGCCGTGCGACCGCCCAGAGCGAGCTGCCATTGGCTCCCATCGCGCCAGCTTGGGGGAGTCTTTCAAGGGCTCCCCCGAGCTGGCGCGGTGGGAGAAGGCACGGCAGGCACCCTATTGAAATTGAATGCGCTCTGCTCGCAGGAGCGGAGCGCATTTAATAACAATAGGGTGCTGCAGCGCCTTTTGAAAAAATGTGGCGTGCCCCCCTACCTCTTCCTGCATGACTAGGCCCACAGCGCTGTGGCTTCTAAGGCCGGCCTTGATCACAGTGTGCTGCTAAAAGGATTAATGAGCCAAGGGGAGCATGCAGCCTACTGTCTGCCTTACCGTGGAGGGTGCTGCACACTAAAAGCCCCCGCTAATTGGGGTGCTACGAGGACGTTCACAGTGCAGACACGCTATCGGTGACCCATCAGAGGGGGTTACATGCACTGGAGGGCTGTCCTCGGGTCTATCTGGCCGTGTGAGGAATTCTTCATATCTTCATTACGAATTCCCTGCCTGAGGCATTGAAGTAAATCTGCAGAAATGCACTGGTAACCATACAGTGGTACTTTCCTTTCTGTTTCCGTTCTGCATCTAGATGTCCAAAGGGTGAAGAGCATAACGGTGCATTATTTTGTGTTGTTCATCTAGTTGTCCACAAGTTTAAGCATTTTACTGTGCATTATGCTGTGTTTTGCATCTGGGTGTCCGCAGTTTAAAGCGCACAGCACTGCATTACACAGTACCACACTACACTGCTTTATTTTGCCACCTCCATCTAGATGTTCACAGGGTGGTGTATTTCACTATGCCATCCGTCTAGCTTGCTTATAAGAACCCCAGATCAAAGGAAACTACGCTGTATAATTTTGTGTTCTGCATCTAGATGTCTACGGAATGCGCTACACGTTGTAGTCCTGCTTCCAGGTGCCCCAGGTTAAAGCGCAGTATCTGGCTTTTTAACAATTAAGTGGCCACTCGAACAGCTTATTGCACAGAGCTATACAATATAGTGCCTTTAGCCTACCCCATGTTAAAGCGTATTACCTGGCACTATTTTGATTTCAGCATCTGGGTCTCCACTGGGCAGAGCATGTCACACTGCATCATACCGTGTTCCTGCCCTTAGGTACAAAGTGTTAAAGCGTTTTGCAGTGCATTATATTTGTGTTCTGCAGCATAAGGCTTTTTCAACTACATCTCTTCCGGCTCTGCACCCAGGCTTTCCCTAGGGCAGTGGTCTTCAAACTTTTGTATGCCAAGCCCTCCCTTGGAAATAAAGTTTTGAAGTCGACCCCCACCATGCTCATTGAGGTCGCGGGAGAGGTACTGGGTAGAGGGGAGGGGCGACAGCTCACCAAAGACATCATAGGGATAGCTGAGAGTAGGGATCTTGTCAAGAGACCAGCAACTCACATTCTTATACCTGTTCAGTCTCCCAGGAGAGTATGATATTATATGATAGGTTATTTATAGCGCGCTTAATACCCAGAGGTTTCCAAGCGCGGACCTGGGGATCGAACCTGTTGTGCTCAGTGTCATCTTGCTTCCAAGGGGAGCACGTTGCGGCTGAGCTATCCTTCATGCAATACATGCAATATAATCTTTTTAAAAAGTGGTCCCACTGAAGCCAATATTGGTAATTTATTACGTTGATAGGTAAGCAATAGTCATAGAGTAGCACTTTCCTACTGGGGAAGAGGGAGTGGGTTGCTTATGTGGCAGCTATGGAGTGGGGGTTAGCATAGGTCATTCTGAACCACAGAGCATCGAAAACCTAGTTACTAAGCATGTAATCTACAGTCGAATGGGCACACCATTATCTTGGCATTTTATTTTTTAATCATTGCCACTGCCTCCTTGCCTTTTTATCGCCTTTGCCTCTCTCTCTTCCTTCTCCAGTCATTTTATCCATTACTCTGGCATCCCTTTTCTTTTTTCCTCTTCATTCTCTTACACCTGTCCTGCCTTTCTCTTGTTTAATCATAGTCCCTCTTACACTCTCGCCTTTCTCATCCCTTCACATTCTGCCATTTCGTTCTCCTTGTTACATGTGTGCATTTGTGTCTTTTCCCTCTGTGTGCCTCCGCTGTTTCTCATCTTCTTTCCTTGGCCTCCTGTTGTTTCTCCTCTCCATCCACTGTAGATGAGCAGCTGTGTACATCTGCACGCGATACCGCCCCCTACCTCCCCTGTTTTGGTGACATGAGATCATGCCTTGCCTGACACCAGCCATAATACCAATACTGCAGCGAGTGTTTGAAAGAAGATACCCATTGAGACAACCCTACCGAATGTACCCTCGACGTGATGATAACCTACAGGAATAAAACCCTGAAGGAATATGAAAAGAAGCTAAACAGGTGAATTTATGATCTCATAAAAAAGTGTGCACAATCTTCCAAGATAAGGAAGTATGACAATGGATGAATCCTAGAAGACAACCAACGACACAAGAGGTCGAATGAACTATCGACATAGAAAAGAAGAAGTCTATGCAGTAAATAAGATGTTGCAGAAAACAGAAGATCAACACAGGTACAGATGCTGAAACACAAGGTTGATTAAGTCATTATAGAGGCCAGCTATAAGTAGTAAATAGAATGCAGGCAAAGCCGCCATTGTACAGAACTGGACATTGATATCATGAAATAAGTAAGCCAGAAAACCATGAAGGAGGATGGAAAGTTGTGTCACAACAGAATAGCAGGCTCATGCCGCTGCGTGCCGAGGCTGTCTGGCCCAATGTCCAGACTGAAGAAAGCAAGGTCAGCTATCAATTGTGAAAAGGAACGAGCATGCAGAGGATGAATCCTCTCTTGTTAAGGTGCAAGAAAGACCACCAAGGATGCCAAGTTTTAATTCATTTAGAGCATTTAAAACCTACAAAATGGATCAAATTGTGGTCTCCTGTTACGTGAGCCGAGGATGGATATAGAGTTTGAACTTGGAGTCCCAGACACGATAGCGAGTGCCCTCACACCCGTGCATTCTCAAAGATGAGAATACTCTACAAGACCAAGTACAAAGACAATTTCATGGCAGAAGGCATGGACTATGATAGATGCATGGCTAATTGGGTGGTGAGGTAGTATCATGTCCTATCTCCCTGCACCTGGGTCTGGGCTTACGTGCCTCTAAATGAACCAAGTGTTCCAGACATGGCACAAGCATGCCAACCAATTGTATTAGTCCGTATAACAAAGGACCTTATAGTTTGTCGGACCAATGAGAAACTATGTATCTAATGTTTCTGAAATTACCTGTTTGTAGAGATGGGCATAACACATGTTTTTTGTGCACAATGGTTAGCTTATCGTCTTCAACAATGTATCATTTGTTGTAATATTTGTGTTGTACCGTTTCCATTCATAATGAATTACCCTGATCAGAGGAATCCTTCGGGTTTACTGTCATGGCTTCATGGTAATGTGCTCACCCTCATCCTTTGATCTCCCTGTCTCCCTGGTAACCTGCCATGCAAATCCCTAGCCACCTTCCCGTCCGCCCAAACCCTTCTCCATCCTCGACGCTCTGAAACATTCCATGTATACGTGGCTTGTTACAAAACACCAAATAAATAAATCTGTATGAAACCTGCAGTCTGCGGTTCAGATCCAATAGGGCAGTTTCAGCACTGCGATACATAATGTGAATAAAACCACCTACTCGTACAGCACCTAGAAGCAAGAGTAATGTTTCACAAAGCAGTATATGAAATGTGATGTTATTAATAGATACATTCAGGAGCCGAGAATCAGATGCCAGTCAAGGACCAATATAGACTCTTCTGCACACAAAATCATATTATCGTCACCAAGGTTGGATCATCGTTCATAGGGGCTGTCTCACTTTGTCTTTATTTTTCAGCACTTGCCCTTGGGCACACAATCAGGCACAACCCACCACCAGGCACCATACGTAGATTAGAGATCCCCCTTTAGAACTCCTGGCTGCCACCATCCCAATATGGCCTTTGGCTAGCTCCCTTCAGCTTCAGCCCGGACTTCCATGAAAGGTTAATTGCTATTTAATTTCTGACTTTGTGGAACTTACCCCCCTTCTTTCAATTCCTATTTAATGTCAGCGAACACTCACTGTTCAGTTGGACCCTCTAAGAGTTTAGTTAATGCCACCAAATGTATTTACTGTTACTGCAAGCCTTCATAATGGTAAATCCACAATATAACAAGTATTTGTTATTCCCTATTTTGGGGACCCATAGGATTCTATTGGGGATATATTGGAATTATTGCTGGTGGTGGTTACTCCTAAACAAAAGAGGTGATGGGGGAAGGTTTGGAATTAATCCTAACCTCTGGCATAGCTCTAGGCAACCCTCCCAGGCCATCGTTCTTCAGCCTTCCAAGCCATTACAGAACGGGTTAAGAACCTATCCAAATAAAGATTTATCACATCCCAAAAGGTGCAGTCCAGCCTGAACTGCTTGGTCACATTCCTTCTGCATGAGACCACAAGCAACCCCAAACATTTTTCTGCCTCATTAGGTGTTATCAGTGAGGTGTAGCTTGGGTCTGAAGGCCCAGCAGACACGAGATGCATGCCTGGGCACACCTGTCCCATGCTGACTAAGCAAAACAAAGCAGTTGATGGCTGGAAGGTTTGCAATTAATACTAACCTCAGGTATAGCTCTGGGCAACCATCCAGACCATCGTTCAGCAGCCTCCCAACCATTATAGAAAGGGAAAAGACCATCTGCACATCAGGCTTGACAACACCCCGAAAGGAGCAGTCCAGGATTTATTTATTTATTGTGTAAGGCGCTTATACAGCAAGCAATTGTGTTTCAAAGCACCCACAGGGCAGGGGAGGGAAAATGGGACAAAGGCAATAGAATACAATGATGAACAGGATAGAGGTGGTCCTCCTAGGCCTTGTGAGCATTTGGATCGTGCAAGTGCAGAGAGAGAAGGGACAGGGCAAGGGGCGGTAAGTGCTAGGAAATTCCCCAGAGGGGGAAGTACTAGGGAGTAAGTTGCCAAGAAACCGGTAAGTGCTTGGTAGAGGTCACAGAGTAAAGAGTGGTCGTCTGCTGATACAATAAGTGCAGTCCTGTGAGGGAACACAGGACAGTGGGTGCCCAAGGGCAAGTGCTGGGACGGGGAGGGGCTGAAGGCGATTGGGAGGAAGGCCAGGACCCAGAAGGACACATAAGAGCCAAGGCCACCATTCTCAGCGACTGAGGGGTTTAGCACAGGAAGGGGAGAGGGAAGGAGGAGCTGAAGGCGAAAGTCTTGAGGCGCTTCCGGAATTTGAGGAGATCCGCCTCAAGACGGAGAGAGATGGGGAGGCTGTTCCAGAGTAGAGAGTCAGCCGAGGAAAGAGATCGGCCTCCAGCTCGCTGCTTTGAGAAGCACTTGACACACAGAGAGTTGGAGCCGGAGGAACGTAAACACCTGAAGGGAGAGTATTTGGTGAGAGAAAGCTGTAAATAGCATGTTCCCTGGACACAGACAGCCTTATGGATGATGCAGAGGGATTTTAATTTGATCCTTGCAGCAACTTTGAGCCTGTTGAGAGATTTTAGGGCTGGAGAGATACTGTCGCTGGGCTTGAGGCCAAGGAAAAGTCTTGCAACCCTATTTTGGATAGGCTGGAGGGGGTGTAGAGAGGAAGAGGATAGATTAAGGAAGAGGCTGTTGCAGTAGTCCAGCATAGAGAGTAACAGGGCTCCAGAGACATTGAGCTTCTGGGGAAAGGTGAGGAAAGAATGGATGCTCCCGAGGAGGTGGAGTTGGAAGTGAGCCTTCTTGGTAAGGTCCATGATGTGAGGGAGGAAAGAAAGAGAGGGGTCGAAGATGACTCCAAGGTTTCTAGCTTCAGATGAATGAGGGTGGGAGAGCCCATAGAGGGCGGCCAGAGAGAAAGGAGGAAAGTGGGAGGAGGAATTCTGATAGGAAGGATCTCAGTCTTGCTGGCATTGTGGCAAAGATCATTCAAGGCACACTAGTACTGGATAGCAGAAAGGGAGTCAGGGATGTTAGAAGAAGTAAGAAGAGGGTGAGGGGGAAGTTTAAAGAAGAGTTTGGTGTCAACTGCATAACACTGGAAGTAGGGGGAGAAAGTGGAAATAAGGTGCGCAAGTAGAGCGAGATAGACATTAAAGAGCCAGGGTGAAAGGTTGGAGCCTTGGGGGATGCCACAGGTAGAGATAGAGGGTGGAGAGGAGAAAGAGACCAAGCTAACATGGGAGGGACGGTCAGTGAGGAAGTAGGTAAGCCAGCACAGTGCCCGCTCTGAGATACCAATGGTATCATGGAGCCATTTTATGATGGAGTGGTTGACCATACGAAATGCAGAGGAGAGATCGAGTAGAATGAGAACGTCAGGAGAGTCCAGAGATGTGAGCAGTGGATGAACTGGTTGGTCACATCCCTTTTGCACATACACAATCCAGCCGTCATTCCTTTCTATTGCAGGAGGAACAATCTTCATTCAAGTGCTGGAGGTATTTCCTCATGTGTGCCAAACCCATAATTATTCAGAATGGGAAAACAGGCAGTAATTCTGTTGCTGCCTATTTTTCTAAGTAACTCCATACTCGTAATGAGCATGTGCTTCCTGTGCCAGATGTGAGGTGGTTGGGTTGAGGAAAAGGCAGGAAGAGTTAAGCTAATGGGATCAGAGCAGTAGATGGGAGCCCATAGGCAATTGCAAGAACCTGCTCTGGGCAAGCTCACACACAACCCCATTCCCACTTTGGTAAATTGGCATGACAATACTGTATGTTGATTGCAGCTAAGAGTAGTGAGGCACTCTGGACAACCTGAAAGGATTGAAAAAGGGTAAGATTATTCCTCTGAGCGCATACAGGAAGTTGCAGCACATTTTCTACTCTGAAATCATGCACCTTGCATACTCAATCTAAACTGCTCCTACCCCAGCTTGAAGTATCTGGTGGCCTATTCTTGCAGGTGGCTCTAGAAATATCTGTCTCTTCCAATTTTTCTGCTGGTCACACTGAATGGATGTAATAAACCCTAAAAATGACCATAATAACTTATAATCACCAGAGCTATAGTTTCTGTTTCCAACAAATGCCCAGCACAACGCTGAAACCTTCCCCTGCCTATTGCTGTGCTTCTCAGGTACTCTGCATACCTTAGTGTCCTGCCGCTATGCATAATATGCAAAACATGATTGAGGGGATGCGGTCCAACAAACTGGAAATCCCAGCGCACAACCCCTCGACCTACCGCCTCAAGCCCGCCAGCATTGTGGCAAGATTCAGTGCCACTGAGGCCCTGCTCCCTACTCTGACTTGTTCAATTCTTAGCGGCCTCACCCCAACGCCGACGACTGGCACTCCTCCAGTTCACAGGGTTGTGTAGACACAGACGGAGAATGCCCCTGTCATGTCTCTTGACTTCTCCCCATGCATAATTAACGTCCCAATTGGTGCCCGTTCTTCACCTAGTGGCTCTACTACCAACGATCGACCCTCCTCCGTTTCACGGGGATGAGGTGACATGAAATGATAATGCCACCTCTACGCCCCGTGAACTTCCTTCCCCATGCAGTAATAATGCCACCCCCCCCCCACTGAAGGCCACCGACAATCATGTTTTAGGTAGATACCATCTCAATGGGAATATTATCAACTCTTGCCAAGGCTCTTAAAGCTCCTCTTTCCACTGCTTCTGTGCCTAACGCCAACATACTTGTCGCTTCTCCCCTTGTAATACCCATCTTCTCTCCCTACTCACCCGAGGTCGTCACTATGCTTTTCCCTACTCAACATGCACTCTCTCCTACAGCACAGGGTGGACATTGAAGATCTCCTGACAGCCACCTCTCCTGATCCCTTTGCTGTTACAGAGACATAGCTGAACTAATCTACCCCCTCGGATGACACGTTGGCTATCCCCCCAGACTATCTAGTTTACTGTGCCGACCGTCTAGCACAGAGAGGTGGAGGGGTGGCCCTTGTGATCAACAAGCAATTTAACTGAAACCTGATCTCCCACGTGACCCTGGATGGCCGTGAAAGCCTCCTGGCAAAAATGAAAATCAATGACAATATAACTTTGCACAGACTGGCCAGATATGCCACAATTGGACGAACCATTCCTTGGCCTCTTGAATGTTGTCACCAAACTCAAAACTCCCCTGATTGTCCTGGGTGACCTCAATCTTTTGGCCAATGACCCACAAGACATGCAAGCTGCATCCCTCCTTGTCGCCCTGACTCCATAGGGTTTACACAATGGGTCAAAGGGCCCACCCACAATGGGGGACATATGCTAGATTGGATTGTGACACACTGTCTCTTACAAACATCACTGCCATTCGCTGCTCCTGATCGGACCACTGCATAGTTAATTCCATTGTTCATCTGCCAGCTCCCTCGGTGAGACTAGATACTCTACCTAGAAACCTTGAGAAAACTAGAAATTTGGAAAACATAACACCTATGAAATTCTCCATTGAGCACATGGCCAGGTTAGCCTCCTTCGACTTCTTCAGCAACTCCACTGCCTTGAAACTCACCTAACAGCCTCCTTGGACCATACCATCGAGGCTCTTGCCCCTGTAACGAGCAGGATGATAAAACCAGAAATCTGTAGGAACTCTTGGTTTAATGATATCATCCTACAATTGCGACACATAAAGAGGGCAGCTAAAAAGGAATGGCTGAAACACCCTTCCCCCCCAAATCCTCCTTCTTTATAAGCAATCTGTCAAAAAATTAAAGACAAACCATTATCGAGGAAAAATCTGCCAGCTTCAACAATAGGATAGCACATGCCAAATCCCGTTCCAAGGAGCTCTTCACAATTCTGAGGGAATTCGAAGGTAAATCCTCTAGGAAGCCAACTCCCAGCAGAGACTCAGCGTGGTGACAAGAAATTCATGATGAATTTCCCCCCAAAATTATAAGACATCCACAGACCATTCTCACCCAACAAGGGAGTCTCTTAAATACAGAGAAACCTCCCCTCACTCCCTCAATCCCCACCATCCTCCATGACAAGATGGTGTGCATCTCAGGAGGATAGCTCAGGGGCAACTTGCTCGCCTTGGATGCAAGACGACATGGAGCAACACAGATTCGATTCCCGGGTCCACGCTTAGAATCCTCTGGGTATTAAGCACGTTATAAATATCATATCATCGAATTCGAATTCAAACAGTGCTCCGAATCCGAAATGCAGAAGATTATATCAGACATGAAACCTACCCTCTGTCTTGGTGACAGCTGCCCCTCCAGTATTCTTAAGTGTTGTCTCGATGTACTGGTTCCATCGGCTGGTGAATCTCTATTCAGCGAAGGCAGTGTCCCGCTCTCGTTAAATGAAGCATGGATCACACCCTTACTGAAAAGTGTAACCTTGACCCATCGATAGCTAAAAACTATCATCCCATACTAAATGTGCACTTCATGGTCAAGATCATGGACCGTGTGGCATACATCCAGCTCCAGGAATTTATTGAAAGTAACAACATCCTTGGATCACGGCAATCGGGTTTTAGAGCAGGGCACGAGACGGAGACAGCCATGCTTGATCTCACGTCCAATCTCGCCAGCATTCTGGACAGAGGTCAACCAGCCCTACTCATGCTTCTGGATCTCTCTGTGGTCTTTGATCTGGTCGACCACTCCCCGTTGGCGGCCAGATTATGGGACCAGGCTGCCTGCTCCAGCCTGGCAGTGCAGAGGATCTCCTCCTTCCTGGGGCCTTGGAATGCCAGAGTTGCTAATGACGACACCAGCTCTGCCCCAGACCTGTGGCATCCCTCAGGACTCATGTATCGCCCCCTCCCTATTCAATCTTTACATCATTTACTTCCCCAAGCTCTTGGACAACCTGGCTGTGATATATACCAACTATGCAGATGACACCCAGGTCGTCCTCGGGCGATTGCACACAGGAAGGACTGTCTTGCCATCAACACCATCTACGGGGCCATCCAGGCTTGGATGGCATTCAACCTGCTCGCCCTTAATAAGGACAAGATGGAGATTCTGATTGTTGCATCAGGGCCAAGACTAAGAAGAATTTCCTTTGAATATGAGTTTCACCATTGCTGGCAGGGAAATCATAGTGGCCAAGAGCATGAAGACACTGGGCGTCCTGTTGGATGTGGAGCTCACGATGAGACCCCAGGTTGCACAGATCCAGCCCTCCTGTGTGTACATCATAAAAATACTTAACCACATCTGCCCTTTCGTCTCCATCAGCAGTAGGTCTTTACTGGCCTCGGCCCTAGTGAACTCTCGTTTGGACTATTGCAATAGCAAGCTACCTGGCACATCCCAAGCCAATATCAAAGCACTCAAAGTTACTCAAAACAGCGTTCTGCGTGCGATCCACTGTTTGTCTCGATGAGACCACATAACCAATGCCAGGAAGGACCTTCATTGGCTCCCCATAAATCATCAGATAACACACAAGTTTCTTACCCTGGCCTATAAATGCTGGAACAGCTAGGCTCCCAAACATCTCCCTTACTGCCTCAAGGCAAACCCACAAATCTGTAATTTACAGTCTGAAGACCAGTTAAGCTGATTCAGCCCAGGTTCAAGATGGTTAGATTTGGCAGCTCCAGCTTCGACGTCCAGGCACCCATAGAGTGGAACAGTCTCCCTCTGGGACTGAGAACAGCAAACTCCCTCACAGCATTCAAAAGACTGACCAAGACACATTTGTTCAACCTGAAACCAGACTTACTTCTCACTCAGTCTCCCTGCACCCCTGATCCTGACACTACATTTTTTGTCTTGTCTATGTTTTCTGTGCACCCGGAGGCCCATGGGCATGTGACACATTATAAGAATTAAAATAAATAAAAACACCCTCACACCCAGAAGGAAATCATGTCCAAATTTGTAGACATTTAGACATTTTACTGTAGGGTGAGTATTGTGACAAATTAAAACCAAGCCCACTGTTCATTATGTTCTCTAAATAGCTGAATGCTTAAATCATTTTAACAGACATATGTGTTAAATATTAAAATATATGCACATTTTTGTTTACGTTCCGAATATTTTCTTTGATTTTATGCAAAGCAGCTTTGAACTATTGTGCCATTTACCTCCATATCCTTTCCCAAAGGATATTTATTTACAGAATGTGGGATATTTACCACCTTTTTAATTGTTTATATATTGAGTGTAAGACTATTTTATTTATAAACAATGAATTATTTACAAACTGAGTCAGTATGCAGACTGGATGCAAAGAAGACCACGCAAGATCATGCTAAGTGACCCAAAATGCATGTTTGCAGTGTCTCCTGATTTGCATCATTCTTCTTATTAGTAATGTTACTATTATTATTAGGGTTTTTATTGATTTTGGACCTAGCTTTCGGAAGCAATGTAGCACTTTAGACGTCATAAGTATAGAGTGAAGGGAGCAGATCGCAAGATATCAATACAAGGGAGCAGAGCTCTAACAATGGGCGAAGAGGGAGGGCAGGCATTAAGGAATCAACAAGTAACAAGGGAATGAAACAGGGGGAAGCAGATCGTCCAGACTCAGGTTAGGTGGAGAGATGAGGGTGTGTGGACCTAGGTGCCAGTGAGAAGTCATTCCTCAAAGAGAAGGTTCTTGAGCTCCGTCCCGAAATGTAAAAGCGAGTGGGTCGATCTGATGTTGACAGGGAGGAGATTCCAGTGTCCATGGGCATAGACAAAAAAGACCTGTCTTCTGGGTTCTGATTTCTTGTATGAGTGATTTTTGTGTGTTTGTGCGGGTGATGTGTGGGTGGGTGTGCGCAATGTGTCCATGTGCATTGCGGCAGAGGGGTACATCATGGAAGTTATTGATAGTTATTGATAGTCACAATATTTACTGTAATGTTTGTGCAACATCATCTGTGACGAATCAACTTCTGGGGTACCAGTGGTCCAGAGGTGAATATCGTTTTCTAAATTATCAATCAGCCTCACACCTCTAAAACACCAGAATGGATCCGAACGGATTGGACTAACAAGCAAATTATAAACCTCCTTGTCCAATTTTGGTAACGTGGACAGAATGGCAGTCTTATCTCTGAAAGGTTGTGGATTGTTGTTTAGTTGATAAAAGGGACTGTCCAGTAAAGGTTGTTCAAAAAATATCTACTTTCTTTATATCACAGCAGACAGTTCTAGTAACACTTCGAAATACAGCCTACCCTATGGAGGAATGCAGAACACAGACAGTTTCAATAAAGAAAAGGGATGCACTCTGGATACTGACAGGAGGGTAGTCAGTATGGTTAATAACCACAACATAACAGGCGTATTTGTAGTTCACCCCCTAACGGGCATCTTGGTGCTAATAATGGATGTTTATTGTTACCCAACTTAATGGTACTCATTTTATCGACCTCAGAAGGATGAAGGGCTGAGTGGACCTACTGGAATTGAAACCTGTGACCATGAGGTCAAACACAGGCCCCTGTAATGGATGCACTAGTCCACTGAGCAACAGACCCGGCTTCAGTTTAACATTTCTTGGCTCTTGCACAAAGGGAGCAATGGATCTTACTATGTCTCTAGGGGCCTTCTGGGAAGAACCGAGGGGACACAAACACAATTTACCTTGTGCTGTAGATTTTCTTGGTGCTCTACAGGGTCAAGTCGGCTTCAGGGTGCTTTGCAGGCTTCTGTGACAGAGTTTCAGACGGGAGTCGACTGCGGGTAAGAGGCGGCAAGATGATTCGGTGAACAAAGCTGGATAAACGGATGCAGGCTGGCCTACACGGCAGCTCGGGGTCAGGAATCGTCTCAGTGATCAGTGGTTCTGAAGCACTGCTCGAGACGTCTCAGTTGTCTTTAAGCAACAGTGGCTTGTCAATGGTCAGCATTGCCGTTGGATGCGGATCGAGGAACTCGACTTGCTCGTAAAATGTCCTTTAAGGCAGACATTGATAGATGCTCGTTGGGGAACTTCTCCCAGTTTCTTCAATGGGCTTGTGTCATCCTTTCAGGCAGACGACCCACAGCTGTGGAGTGTGTTGCAGGCAGCTGCCTTGTTCTTGGTTTCTAGGTTCAGAGACCTTCTGGCACTTCCTAAGCAGGAAGCTTGCTGCATAGCCTAGCAGGGCACTGTGTGTGCTGGTTGGGTACCAGTTCTGGAGCTGCTGGAGGGTCCTCTGAGTTCTTTTCGCCCACTGTTCACTGGGAGCAGTTTAGGGGAGGGATCTTGCTTCCCTCTTTGGAGATCCTGGCCTTCCCTCACTGGCTGAAGATGGCGTTTGTACAAATGTGGCGAAATTTCGCCTATACCGAATACGGCGCCTTTGCGCCATACTAAAATCCCAACCCCATTACTCTGACTAATAGGAGCAAGGGTTGTGGGAGTGTCCCCCACTCCCGTTAGTCAGAGTAATGGGGGCTAGGGATTGTGGGGGTGTGCCCCGCTTCCATTAGATGGCAGCGGGGACAATAAAGAGAAAAGTATAAAATAAAATAAGGAAAAGGACTCTGCAGCGCCAGTTCAGACCCACGTTAGTGGGACAGAACTGACGCCGCAGGGATACAGTTGAGACGACGACACACTTATGTGTGTGCTGCCAAAAAGGTAAGTGGGTAGGGTGGGAGGCGGGCATCTGGGGCACAGTGATGTATGTGATCAATGCTCCACACCATAGTGGAAGTCGGCTTTTTGAAAGTCGACATTATGGGCGGCACAGTGATCACATAGATCCCCAAAGATATAAGTCAGACTGTACCTTGAGCCTGGGTCCAAGGATGAGTTCTTCTTTCTGCTCCATCCCTCTTTTACAGCTAAGTGGGCCACAGGGATTTGTGTAGGCGAAACCTACCTTAATGAACCAATCCTGGGTCCCTACCAACAATCTCCTGTATGTGTGAGGTCAAAACCAGAGTGCTTTGCAACAGGCAAGGTAAAGGGATGAAAACAGGAGCAAGGTATGCCCCAGAACTAAAATGACAGAAGCCTTCTCTCAACAGAAAGCTCTTGCCACACTCCCTTGTGACACTACGTCTCACCCATCTTCCGGGCTGTTGTGCTCAGAGTCTTTCTAGTTAATTGTCCTCTCTATGTGGTCTCTGTTAAAGTGGCAGGTCTCCCTTGAAGCTGAAGCGAGACCAGACTCCTGCAAACCATATTCTCGTACCTTATGAATGGGGTTCCCCTAGTGGGGTGGCTTACCATAAACAGCAGTCCCAGACATGACAGCTCACTGTCATTGATACTGAGGGCGGGAGCTGGCTTCAGGTTGACACAGTTACATATGAAAGGTTGTTGGGTTTCCTGTCACCCTGGTTAACCTCTGCAGCCAGGTCTCATGTGGGCCTGTTTGAAGTGTGCTCTATTAGTATGTTAATTGCTGCCATCAGGTGCATTGCATGGTCTAACAAAAGAGCAGGGTGGATCCATGGAGCCTTTGTTAGTTAATCAAAGTTCGTCAGTTCCTCCCCCTTCATGGAGATGGTGCACTCCTGGCAGTCACATTCCAGCTAAATATGACAGTGCGGACTATGCGTGCAGGCTGTGTCCACCCAGAGTACACAGGTCTATGTGTTTGTCATGGTGTGAGCATATATTGTGTGTGTATTTGCTCCACACATTTTCCTGAGGTTAGTCTACCATCATTCCATTTAATTAAACATTTAAAAAATCCCAGGCAAGTGCCGCCCACCATGCGGACGGTCGAATTGCTCACATCATCCAATGTGCTATATTGAGAACTTTGGAATAGATCGTGGCTGTAGCTTCAACAACATGATTTACAGTTAATATACTGGCCTAGATTGTGGCTGCAGCTTCATGATGGTGATTTACAGTGACCATATGAGCCTAGATTGTGTTCACAGATTCATAAACGTTATTTACAGTGACAACAGTGGTATAGATTTTGGGCACACAATCAAAGTGTTTACACTAGGAATGCTGGCATTTATTAGGGACTCAGTTTCATGGAGTGATTTCCACTGCCAATGTTGGGATATATCAGGGGGTCTGTATCTTTTGGCTCTCCAGATGTTTTGTGCTACAACTCCCATCATCCCTAACTAACATAGTCAATAGCCAGATATACAAACCTAGCTGTTATTTCCTCTTTTCCTCTACAACCCCAAATTGCTTCTCTTGTTCAGTCATGTCGTTTTTATCTGTTTTAACATTTGGAAAATGAAGCCTCGATTAACTTTTTCTTCCACCAAATCCTTACTTCATTCTTTCGTGTTGTCTAGTCTTAACTACTGCTGCTCCTTCTATGTTGGCTTGCATAATTTTGCTCTTTTCCCTTTGCGCTCTATACTCCACTCTTCTGTACGGATTCTGTTGTGCCTTGCCTGGTCTGCCAGCATTTCTTCCTATCTTGCAGGTCTCCATTGGCTCCCTGTTAAGCAACGCCTGGCGTTCCATTTTTGTGTTTATTTTTTAAATGTATTCATGCTTTCGCTCCTCCATACTTATGTTCTCTGGTTTCTTTATACGACCCCTCAGGAGACTTACGCTCTGCTTCCCAGTTCTGTTCTTTGGCCTCCTTGTGCTGCCTCCTGGTTCCTCTCCTTTCAACTGTTTGCACCCGCTCCCTGGAATTCTCTTCCTCCTTCAATTCACTCTACTTCTAATCTCTCCCACTTTAAACTGCGTCTAAAACGCCACCTTCTTCAATCTGTTTCTTAATTCTTGATGTAACATTGTTGCTGTTTTGGTTTGTAATCCTCATTTCCTTTGTTCTTACTGTAATCCCCTCTTTTGTTCAGTGCTTTGGATATGAGCGCTATATACATTTCTGTAAATAAATAAATACAAATAATCATTAGGCATTAGTGCTGGCCCAAGCAGGCCTGAGAGACAGGGCAGGGCGAGCCTTCAGAAGGGCTTACAGGGCTCCCCCTAATTTAGTGACATGCTACTGGGGATACAGTGGGACAGGGAGAAGTGCAGTGCCTATAGCTGGGGTGAGGAGTCCCCTTCTTTGCACTCATGATCCAAGGACACGTGAGAGAGAAGAATTCTGCTTTTCAGAGTCCATAGTCTTCCATCTGATAATGCAATGATCCTATAATTAGTAGGAGTTTTGGGCACAAGAAGCAGATGAATCGTGGACCCCCAGAGGGGCGTGCCTGGGGATGGCAGGGGGGCGGGGGGATAAAACAGCTGTCACAGATTTAAGGAGGCCACTTTCCTCTTCAACCATAGGTTGTGCCAGGGAGCTGCTCCTGCCGCTCAGGCCAGTGCGAGGACTTTTGCCTCGATCTCCAAATAGCCAAAGGTGCGCCGTGGTGGGCTTATCGCCCCAGTGATTTGTAGTGTAATGACATAGACATCTCTTCCAGGTGAGGACCGCATTAGAAGTGAGGATCAGGTTGGTGAAGACAACCACGTGTTTGATCTCAAGAGTTCTGAAGCTGTGATCCTTAGCAATCTTGTATTTTAGGGAAGAGATGTTCACTCGCCTGTCTCAGATGAACCAGCTGTGATGAGTTGGAAAGTGGAAGGTGGGGACACACAGTGGAATTACCCTCATGGGTAGATTGCTTGAAGAGTTGGGTTGAGCAGGTGCCCCGAGTGACTCTGAGTAGCCACCTGTATTCTAGTATACAATGTGCCTGTCTGCCTGGCAGTCTGACACACTTTCAGTCAATTTGCGCAAGAGTTTGAGGTTATGAATGTGGAAAGAGATGATGATATTTGGCTCTAGACCAATGCGATAGTTCAGGAATGTCTGCAAATCTTTCCAAATGATTGTATAGCCCCACCTCTGATTCCCGCTTTCCCTTTCTTTGCAGGACAGCAACCGTATGGAGGGACCTGAACCCGTTTTGGGGCGAGGAGTACACTCTGCACCTCCCCATGGGCTTCCACAACCTGGCCTTCTATGTAATGGATGAGGACACGATTGGGTAAGGTGACCTTGCGGGCTCTGCCCAACATGACCTCTCCTCACAGTCAAGAATCAGACATCCTTTGAAAGTTATTTGTATTTTTATTTGCTGTCTTTCATTTCTGAATTGAAAACGACACTGTTAATAAGTAGAACATTCGCCCTGTGTGTTTCAGTGTGTTTGCTGCGCTTTTCAATGTTTGCAGTGGGCTTGCATGCGAAATGTCTATGTATTTTGTATGCCCCTTCTAGTGACATTTAAAGGGCTTTGTAATGAAGCTGACGGCAATGTGACTGAGAGCAGCAGGTTTGCTGACTGTAAGCAGAAGGAGAGAACTGTGCGTCTTCCTGGTTGCTGATAAGGGCAATGAAAGCTCATCATGCAGAAAGAATGTAGTGTGTGAGCAATGCCGTAAGGCATTTTATTGCCCTTGCTCCAACACCTCTACTATGTGTGACATTTGCCTTGCCCGAATTCAGCAGTCTGCATTAAGTGCGTGAGTGAAACTTGGCAGGTGGATAAACACACTACATGCGTGACACTTGGCAGGTGGATACCAGCTACTTGAGTAAAGACTCGAGTAACATAGAAAGGATGAAAACACAGGGTTGGAATACACCCAGCTCCTGGTCCCCAACGGAGTGGGAGCTGGAACTAAAGAGGACCAAGGATGAGCCTCCAATAGAGAAAATGCAGGGGAAAGAGGGGAGTGTTGAGAGACAAGCATTAGAGTGAGCAATGAGGTTGGATATAGCAGGGGATAGATGGAGGGCGGCAAGAGATAGGCCTTAGTATGCATTCTAAAGTGGGAAATAGGAGACCAAAAGGGAAAACATAGCAAGCGACTGGTCTAAAGATGAGCTCTGTGTTCAGGGCGTGTAAGGGGGAGATGTAAGTGAGAGGGGGTAAAGAGAAATCTGAGGTCAGATAGTGCCAGGGAAATGCGGGAGATGGGCAGAGGAATGCCTCAGGGTGAGCGTTGAGGTTGGAGAGTGCAAGGGGAGAGGATGGTTGCAGAAAATATGCGTTATGGGAGCTCTGTACACGAAGAGTGCAAAGGGAAGCGGATGATGGCAGGGTGCACAGAAACATGCCTTTGAGGGAGCACTGGGAATGTAGAGTGTAAGGAGCAGAGGATGATGGCAGGGTGTACAGAAACATGCCTTATAAGGATCTCTGAAAATGGAGAGTGTAAGGAGCAGAGGATGGTGGCAGGGCGCACAGAAACATGCTTTTGAGGCAGCACTGAGAATGGAGAGTATAAGGAGCAGAGGATGATGGCAGGGTGCACAGAAACATGTCTTAGAGGGAGCTTTAAGAATGGAGGGTGTAAGGAGCAGAGGATGATGGCACGGCACACAGAAACATGCCTTTGATGGATCACTGAGAATGGAGAGTGTAAGGAGCAGAGCATGGTGGCAGGGCGCACAGACACATGCCTTTGAGGGAGCACTGAGAATGGAGAGTGTAAGGAGCAGAGGATGATGGCAGGATGTACAGGAACATGCCTTAGAGGGAGCTTTGAGAATGGAGAGTGTAAGGAGCAGAGGACGGTGCAGGGTGCACAGAAACGTGCCTTTGAGGGAGCTCTGAGAATGGAGATTGCAAGGAGCAGAGGGTGGTGCAGGGTGCACAGAAACATGCCTTTGAGGGAGTTCTGAGAATGGAGAGTATAAGGAGCAGAGGATGATGGCAGGGTGCACAGAAGCATGCCTTAGAGGGAGCACTGAGAATGTAGAGTGTAAGGAGCAGAGGATGATGGAAGGGCACACATAAACATGCCTTAGAGGGAGCTTTGAGAATGGAGTGTGAGGAGCAGAGGATGGTGGCCGGGTGCACAGAAACATGCCTTTGAGGGAGCACTGAGAATGAACAGTGTAAGGAGCAGGGGATGATGTCAGGGTGTACAGAAACATGCCTCAAGGGGAGCTCTGAGAATGGAGTGTGTAAGGAGCAGAAGATGATGGCAGGGTGTACCGAAACATGCCTTAGAGGGAGGTTTGAGAATGGAGAGTGTAAGGAGCAGAGGATGATGACAGGGCACACGGAAACATGCCTTAGAGGGAGCTCTGGGAATGGAGAGTGTAAGGAGCAGAGGATGGTGGCAGGGCACACAGAAACATGCCCTTGGGACAGCACTGAGAATGGAGAGTATAAGGAGCAGAGGATGATGGCAGGGTGCACAGAAACATGCCTTAGAGGGAGCTCTGAGAATGGAGGGTGTAAGGAGCAGAGGATGGTGGCAGGGTGCACAGAAACATGCCTTTGATGGAGCACTGAGAATGTAGAGTGTAAGGAGCAGTGGATGATGGCAGGGTGCACATAAACATGCCTTAGAGGGAGCTCTGAGATTGGAGAGTGTAAGGAGCAGAGGATGATGCAGGGTGCACAGGAACATGCCTTTGAGGGAGCTCTGAGAATGTGGAGTGCATGGAGCAGGGGATGGTGCAGGGTGCAAAGAAACATGCCTTTGAGGGAGCACTGAGAATGGAGAGTATAAGGAGCAGAGGATGATGGCAGGGTGCACAGAAACATGCCTTAGAGGGAGCTCTGAGAATGGAGGGTGTAAGGAGCAGAGGATGGTGGCAGGGTGCACAGAAACATGCCTTTGATGGAGCACTGAGAATGTAGAGTGTAAGGAGCAGAGGATGATGGCAGGATGTACAGGAACATGCCTTAGAGGGAGCTTTGAGAATGGAGAGTGTAAGGAGCAGAGGATGATGCAGGGTGCACAGGAACATGCCTTTGAGGGAGCTCTGAGAATGTGGAGTGCATGGAGCAGGGGATGGTGCAGGGTGCAAAGAAACATGCCTTTGAGGGAGCTCTGAGAATGGAGAGTGCATGGAGCAGGGGATGGTGCAGGGTGCACAGAAACATGCCTTTGAGGGAGCACTGAGAATGGAGAGTGTAAGGAGCAGAGGATGATGCAGGGTGCACAGGAACATGCCTTTGAGGGAGCTCTGAGAATGTGGAGTGCATGGAGCAGGGGATGGTGCAGGGTGCAAAGAAACATGCCTTTGAGGGAGCTCTGAGAATGGAGAGTGCATGGAGCAGGGGATGGTGCAGGGTGCACAGAAACATGCCTTTGAGGGAGCACTGAGAATGGAGAGTGTAAGGAGCAGAGGATGATGGCACAGGGTACAGAAGCATGTCTTATGGGTGGGGGCTCTGAGAATGGAGAGCGCAAGGAGCAGAGGATGATGCAGGGTGCACAGAAACATGCCTTAGGGTGAGCTTTGAGAAGGGGGAGTACAAAGGGGAGAGGATGGTTGCAGAACCCTTTCAAAGCGTCTCACGCCCCGGGTTGAGCCAGGGAGGTGCTCCTGCTGCAAAAGGCGAGGGCAAGATTAATCACTAGAGGCAACTTGATAACTCCAGAAGACTTATGTGTTAACTATCACCCAAAAGGTAGTATGTGTACAATGCTATATTCGAACGCTATTTTGATCATTCTTTTATTATTTTGTTTCTTTCTTTCCTTTTCAGAGTATCTTTTCTTTTTCTTTCACTTTTTTCTTTCATCCTTCTTTCATTCTGTTTCGTGTTCCTACGTTCTTTTCTTCTTTCAACTGATAAAGAACACACACTCTACCACTTTCAGCTTTCTTTCAGTTCTCACATGTGCAGGTATGTACAATAGTGGATAATCTGACATTTTGAACTGAAATATTTGCAAGTCTTGTTCAAAAGGCAGAAAGAGAAAGAAAAGGGAAAGACAAATGAAAGAAAAGAAAACAGAACAGGGGAAACCGTACGAACGAAAGAAAATAGAAGGCCAGAAGGATGAAAGAAAGAAAAACAAGGTATGGAGCAAAGAAAGAATGACATTAAGATAGTAAGGGGGAAAGAAAGGAAGGAAGAAAGGAAGGAAGGAAGAAAGAAAGAAAGAAAGAAAGAAAGAAAGAAAGAAAGAAAGAAAGAAAGAAAGAAAGAAAGAAAGAAAGAAAGAAAGAAAGAAAGAAAGAAAATGAATGCATCTCTTGAACAGTAGCCATTGCAGGAGGTCATAGAAGAAATTCAGGTTGCCTTGGACCCCCAAGTAATAATGGATTCACAATAGCTAAGAGGACAGGGAGGCAACGCTGATTCACAGGTGAGGGGTGCACATAGGCGCGGGAAGAGTTGCAAGCAGGCCATTCCTTGATGAACTGGCAGAGAGTGAGTGCAGTTCTGTCAGGTTGAAAGGAGTCCTCGTTCTGTGAACCTTCTGCTGAGTCGAATTTTCCCATGAATTACATCTTGGATATATTTGATTGTGCTTTCCACTGATGGGGATCATTAATTTAAAGTATACAATTGATAATATTACAGTGCAATCTATCAGCAATAATACACTATAGTTTCGAGTCTCATAAATAAATGTTCTTCAGTTTGAGTAATCACTGGCCAGCCGTGATATATTGCACTGTAATATTATCAATGGTATACTTAAATGAATGATCCCCATCAGTGAGAAGCACAATCGAATTTAACAGAACAAATACCTGTAGGTGAGCGCAAACAATTGGTCTAACTGAACCTCGTGTAAACTTATACTGGGTCAAGGGTAGGACCCAGCTTCACTGATTCTGCGGCACACCGCCACGTCCATCACCTATAGGCCGAGCGCACTCATGACGCAGTTTACCCGACAGTCCATTTTCACATCTTGCATATAGCTACCAAAAAGCCCTAAAGGGAGTAATTCTGGTCGCCCCTAAACGTTAAGTGGCTAGAATTATCATTAAAGAATATTGTGCATTGTGAGGCCAGCAACAAAAGAAAGAAACGGCAAGTCCACCCTTTGATACCAATCAAAATGGCAGATCTTTTTTGGACAAGGCTGGCAATGGACATCATGGGGGCATTGTATGTGCTAGACAGCAGGTCCATTGGTGTAATAGTTTTGATTGAGTATACAATGAAATGGCTAGAATCAGACAGCACGATGACCGTAACCTCTTCCAAAGTGATGGAATTCTTGTAAAATGGTTAGAATCAATGTGGCATGCTGAAACAATTAGTCACTGGGAATGGCTTGCAATTGTACTCTTCTGAAATGCAAGCATATTTGCAAGATGTGGCCATCACGCAATGGGTACGACGTCCTTCCATCAACAGTCTTTTTTTGATACATTTTTTAATGAAAAATGTTCAACTAAAAAACTCATCGTAAAATATAAGGGGGGGTGCATATAAGTGGTAGGGGATAGAGAAAAACACAATAGGGGATGGGAGTTTTGGGGGGAACCCCCCAAAAT
This sequence comes from Ambystoma mexicanum, assembly GCF_040938575.1. Classification (NCBI taxonomy): domain Eukaryota; kingdom Metazoa; phylum Chordata; class Amphibia; order Caudata; family Ambystomatidae; genus Ambystoma; species Ambystoma mexicanum. The sequence continues at coordinate 1,269,713,091 of NC_090932.1, forward strand.
AAAAATAAACAATTTCGATTCGTTTTTCCATTGAACATTGCTAGTTAAAAAACTAATCTAAACAAAGAATGTTGATGAAATGACATGAAACCCATGTAATGTCAACTGCTCTATATCAGCCTAAATGTAAAGGCTTGGTGCAAAAGTTACATTCTTATGGAACTACATGGGCATCAATAATTGATCCTAGACATTACAGCACTAAATGAAAGCCCCTAAACCCCACAAAAAGCAGCAAGGAGCCAGTGAGACTGCTGCTACCGAAGATGGGCCTCATTACACGGTAGGCGGTGAGCCATGGCGCTATTAGCGCCATGGCTCATGCCGGTAAAATACCGGCACCGCCTTGGCGGAAAGGGGATTTACCGCCCCATCCCAAGGTTGGAGGGGCGGTAAATCCCCCTTCCGCCATTGCCCTTCCCCATTCCCATTTCAGCCCCATAGGGCTCAATGGGAATGGGGAAGGCGCTAATTACGGCACCGCAATTTAGCGGTGCCGTAATTAGCTCCGAGGTCCCTTAGCGGGTTGGTATTTAACGCCTGCAAAAAGCAGGCGTTAAAGTACCAACCCGCTAAGGGACCTCGTAGTAAGGCGGCAGGGATTTACCGGTACCGGTATTTTACCGGTACCGGTAAATCCCTACCGCCTACCGTGTAATGGGGCCCATAGACTGTACTTGAGACAATCTTCGTAATCAGTTAAATTAATGAATTAATCTTTTGTAATACTGGAGATCGTTTTCTAAGCAGGGCCAGCATTCGAGCATGTGCTCCATGTTGTCTTACTTTCAAGGCAAACGCATTGCCCCTGAGCTATCCTCCTGGCCCCAGATAGATGTTTGCAAGGGTGGCAGGCGTTTTCATTTCACCCCTGCCTGGGGCAAGGGATGTGATTGCTTGACCTAGGAATCTCTCGTAAGAGAGATCCACTGAAGACCTAAAGGAGCCCGGGTGCATGGCAGTGGTGATCGAGGTCACAGGTCATTCAGGCCTCTGGAACCCACTGAGCTATGATGACGTCCCATTCAGGCTGGGCCAACCTTCTGGAGGAGGAACACAGTAAAAGTACTTGCAAAGAAAGTAAGACAAAGAGAGAGGGAAAGAACAAAATAAATAACGAAGGAAAGAAATTTCAGAAAGTAAGATGGAAAAAGTGAAAGAGAAAGATTGAAGAAAATGAATGGGACGAAGGAAGTTAGGAATAAAGGTGATGAAAGAAAAGAACAAAAAACCGAATCATGCTACAATAAATGGAAGAAAGAAGTAATAACAGATGGAAAGAAGGTAAATATTAGAGTAAGATAGAATTATACATTGCAAATGGAGGCCCACTACTCCCCTCTGTATTGGCGCACTTGGAGGGTTGGAAGTTGCAAGAGGTGGACAGGGCAGTTGGCAGGATTGTTCACTGCCGACTTCCCTTTCTTAGGGTCCAGCAGGGCAGCTATTGTGTTCTTTCCCGTGAAAGGGATAACTCCACATAGGAAACGATTCAGGGGTGCTGTAGTAGTAGTCGCCAGCAACTATCCCCAAAAGCAAGGTAACTGCTATCAGAGTAGCTAGCCAAGGGCAGAAGAGTTGAACCTACGCTTAGCAACGTCTTTTGCATACCCACAACTCAGTATTTTAAACACAATGTTCACAAGCCATTCAATGATGATATTTTTTTCATTGTTTCTGGGTGATGCATGCAAATACTGCCAAAGCGGTAGCCAATGCAGCAAGAATCCGCAAGCAGTAGGACTACTACAAAAGCAGTAACCTCCAGCTTTTGTCAAAATTATTGCAGCTATAGCTAGGGAAGAGTTGGCATATGAGGAGAGGCACAATGCTTGTAGGTGTTGTTCAGTTATTACCCACCCATTAACTGCCCATGGTCATGCTAATCCCTATGGCCATTCCCAGCCTATTCTGCCCCTTCATGCCCAAAACACACCCTCCTGGGATCCCTTTGAGTTAACTTTGTTAAGCCTTAAAATCAAACTTTGCATTCGAAGTGCCTGCCAGGGTTTTATCAAAGCTGTCTTCTGAGAGCTAATGGTTTTATTGGTGTTGTAAATGCACTCCTGGTGTAATAAAAATGTGTTACCCAGTTCTGCCTTTAGCCTTGATTTCTAAGCAGTATTTGATTCCTTTAGGGAAGCCCTGTTAAAAACAATCATTGGTAAAGCAAACAATTTCAGCTTTTGTATAAGTATTAGATTGGTGTCATTTGCCAGGCACTGCTATTGTATGCCCAGGTACATGCACCATTTTCAAGCTGCTACCATTAATGGCCTGTTAGTACCATTACTGAAATGCCCGTCTTATACCTTTGCCATGTCTACACAAAAGTCAAAACTGTTGGCATTGCCAATGCTTGTTTCATTAGAGAGTTCCCCATCACAGAAACACAAGTCTCCTATATATTCAGAGCTCGAGTCCCAAGTAAAATAGTGGAGGTGACGCACGCATGCATTGGATAGTGACATCACAGGAAGTGAACATAGGAGAGATTTTACAGTGTCTTCATACAGACGTCATGTGGTCTTGCTGCTAAGTATTCAGGTTTTTCAAAACTATAAAAAACATAGGGGAAAATAAAATCATATTACAAATCAAGCACGTAATAGTACCTAGACATTTAAGTCTTCATCTTTTATAATTCACCTAATACAAGAGAACAGTCTTTAAGCACAGAACCGTGTTTGAGCCTGTGTTGCCCTGAACTGTTTTGCTTCCAAACAAACACGTAGGCACTGAGCTATCCTCCGGTGTGATGAATCAACTTCTGGGGCACCAGTGGTCCAGGGATGAATATCGGTTTATAAACCATTAATCAGCCCCACACCTCTAGTACACCAGTTGGGGTCCGATCAGTTTGGAAACACAAGCAAATTATAAACCTCCTTGTAAAATTGTGGTAACGTGGACGGATTGACAGGCTTATCTCTGCAAAGTCGTCGGTGGTTAGTTGCAACACAGTGAAAATACTGATGAGGGATGGGCAAATTCACCCTCTCATCCCCCTCTTTTACGGTAAACGATGCAAAAGAAGGCCAGAAGACATCGTGAACGCCCATACTATTTTGAACCAATTCCTAGTGCTCCAATAATTGATAAGTATGTCGAGAGGTACCCACTCAGCTAGCCCTATAGACCAGGTGTGGCACACATCTTCCCCAGAGTGGACGAGAAGCCTCAGGCTGCAACTAAAGAGACCTCAATTGACAGTATTGACTAAAGCGCTGAGAAGCCAAAGCCACTGACGTTGTTTGAGACACCACGATGTAGCAGCGTTAGACAGGAAGCACATGTGCCATCCGCACACCGGGACGTAAATACACACTCGAGTACATGAAGAACACAAGTGTACAGTTCTATAGTTAAAGGACAGATACATATACATACTGTCATTGCTTTTATTATTTTGTCATTAGCTTACCGGAGCAACGCTGAAACCGCAAGAAGCAAGAGATCCTGAGTACAGCTTGCAGATGCTTATGTGCAATTAACCTTATGGAACTGTAGGAGCACCTATGGGACCCGACAGAGCCAAGTGTGACTAACATATGGAGAATATAGAATAGCATGGACACTGTAGGAACCGCATAATGGTTAAGGACAGTGCTTAATTTGTAAAAAAAGAAGTGCCAGTGCCCAAAAAATATTGGCCCCGTAATGCTTTGCGCGGCACCGCCCTCAGCGTGGGCGCGCCGGCCGTGCCAGTTCAGTGCTAGACCTACCTAGATCGGCCCACCACCAGCCCATCACACTGCTGCTGCTCCATGTCACATGTTTGGCACTGCAGCAACTGCTGGCACAGACTAGTAGTAAATACGCAACTAAGACATGCTCCTCCTGTAACTGCGCCTCGATGTCCCCGGGCTGTGTGAGCGCTTTAAAAATTCAAATAAATAAAAAAGCATTCTGTTTCAGTCACTGTTGACCTGTATTTGTCTCTACCCCTTCTGCCCCATCTGGCAGTCTGTTAAAGTACACCAAGTATTGTTAATCGGTTACCTCCAGGAAGAGCACCCTCCCTCAGCCTGTTCTTCAGTCACCTCATCCAGGTGTTTTGTGTAGTCAATTTATTCACAAGCCCTTATCAGTCATCACATCTCATAAATGCATCCCCCTTCACCCTTCCTTCAAGCATGAGCATGGTGTTGTATAACTTGGAAAAAGTCATTTCTGCAAGACATTGTTGTGAAATCAACAGCCTGTGCTACTTCTGCTTTAGGGCCTCTTTCCACCTTAATACATATTAAAAAACTAAATATGTTTTGTCACCCAATATTCAGAAGCCAGAGGGTGGTGCATATTCGTATACCTCCTTGCCACTGACATGTTCTTGACATACTTCATTAAACTGCGGGGTGTAACAGACACCCACCTCCCTATCTGAGGATTCCTATCTGAGGATTGCATGTGCTCTCATTCGGAGTACATGTTCGGAGCGTATTGTACCCAGGTTAAGGGGCCACATCTGTTGTATAAACCACACATCAGGATAGAAAACATGCGCTGGAATTATGTAAAAAAATAACAGCAAAAGACGGTTGAGAATTATACACAAATACTCAACTAGTGCTTTTATTTATGACGACAGATTAGTGGGCACGTGCACCATGTTTATCCCCGTCTAGTTTCCATGTGTGTATCTTTATGCCTGAAATGGCATTTCAGAAGTTCGTCTTTGCATGGGCTTTTCTCACGAAGTGCAGCCGGTTCGGTTTCGGCCCAATACGTGCACCGTTCCGGGTCCCCTCGCTGAAGCTCGTTTATGAACTAATGAGGCCGATAACATTAAAAGGAAGAATGGAAACACCCAGGCAAACATTCAAATTTCATGTTTTGCTTAGATGAATGCTATCTAGGGTCGGACTGGGGCATACAATTGTCTCTAGTCGGGCTTGACACCAATGAAAAGGTGGCCAAAGTTGCAAACGACAATTCATTCCTTTTGTGACAGACACTAGTGGGACCACGCTGCCACCCATGCCCCGCCCGGTCCTGGGCTTTGTCCTGCCTTGCCTCAATCACTTAGGCTACCTTCCGTGGGGCCACCACCGCCACGGCCATGCTGAGCCTGATGATGACAAAAATAGGTGCGCAGCGGCCCCAAAGATTTTAAAAGAAAAATGTATATTTGGGCAGATGGGGCCCATCACTTTCGAAGTGATGGGCCACAGCCGGCACTCAAAATAAGTTATTTCTTTTAAAACCTACCTTCCGTGGAGTGGGGCCCCTGCCACCGGCCCCACGGAAGGTCAGGTTTTCAAAGAAAAAGGTAAAAAAACATACTTTTGGGCACAATCCACAGGCCCGGCCGCCCGCGGCAGAGTCATCCGACTCAGTCTGCGGCAGCCGGCAGCCCCTGGTCACAGAAATTGGCATGAGCCTAGCACTGACTGCAGTCAGCAGCACACTGCACACAGGTCACACAGACAGAAGCCCGGGCTCAGGCTGCACCGCACGCAACAAGTGACTTACCTGCTTTGCCGGCTGGGACTTGGTCTCCTGAGGGAGCCCCAGGAAGCAACTAGGCTGCACCACGCAGTGCAGCAGGGCAGGCTCTCTCTCTCACAAGTCAGGACCAACGATGCCACGCCTCGACACCTTCACTTCACAGCAACTCGTGAAATGAAGGTGGCGCCACGCTGCCTCCTGTGGCAACAACAACACGTCACCATGTAATTTCACTGGCTCAGAAGAACAGCCAATGAAAACTGCACATTCTGTGTTACTATACAGAATGTATCAAATACTGCATAATAACAACAGAATGGTAGTTTTCATTGGCTGTTTGTAACAGTTTGTTGTTCATTGCTATTGCTGGCCCCTCCCGGACCCAGCCAGCCATGGCCTGCAACCTGCAAGCACGAGAGAGATCGAGATCAGAATGACAAATCCCAATGATTTATAATTGAAGCAAAGCGAATTGGAAGAACAAACAAAGCAATGGCACGTATGAGTTCCCGTGCCCAAAAAAGAGTGCCAGTGTTGGGCACTGGCAACCACCCCCACAAATTAAGCACTGGTTAAGGAAAATTACAGCAGGCCTTAAGCCTCTTAGCAAGAGCTGAGCTCAGGTGAATTCAGGCTGATCAGAGAGCAAACGTGTGGGACAAGACCCACTGCCCGGGTCACCAGATATGAATGACATTCCATTCCCTGAACGACAGTAACACCAGCTGTAATGAATGCAAATAATTCCTTATAATTCAGAGCTGCAGAAGCTCCAAATCATGGTTTCCAAACACGTGACCGGCCAACTCAGACGATGAATAGAAACCTGAGCTCGGAAAGAGAGTCGATCTCACGCCGCCAGACAGAGGCTTGCAACAAAAATGTTACAATATGAGACAAGTGGTGCACAAGATGAACGAGCACTCTCATAGCCTAAGGTGGTGCACACGTGTTACAATGCAGACACATGGTTCATCTTATTACCTTGAGAAGGTACACCAAGAGCTGAGAACCATTGCGGATCCCAGGCCTGGGGGGGTCAGCTCTAGCCAATCACAGTTCAGGCTCCTTGGGGTGGGTAGCAACAGGCAAGGACCAATGGTAAAACCCTCACACTGTAACATTGTTTAGAGATAGTAATTTGAGGAGGGACCAGGCCAGCCACCTGACATGTGAGGGTCAGTAGAGTAACTCATATAGGGAATTATATAGGTTATTAGGCTCCTGACGACCAATCCAGTAGGACGATAGGTTTTATGGAGAGGGGCCCAGGTTGTGACATCATGCTGACCAGGAGACGTGGAGATGTCTGTGGATTTCTTCTATCCTTGTACTGATCCCTGTTGGTTTTGGATGTAATAAACCGCAGTTTGAACTTGCTGTCTGATTGGGTTTACGTTCCTTTTGGGGGAAGGGGTTGGGCCTTCCAAGAGTTCGCAAACTCCTAGTAGCCATCGAACCTACCTGGGAGCTTGTCCCCAACAATAAAACGATTACCCAATGACAAAAAGGACTGTCCAGTCAAGGTTGTCTAAAGAAATCTATGTTATTATTATCACAACAGACAGTTCTAGCACCCTATGAAATACAACCCACCCTATAAAGGAATGCAGAGGACAGACAGTTTCAAACAAGACAAAGGGATGCACTCTGGATACTGACAGGAGTGTAGTCGGTATAGTAATTAGTCACAATAATTCAAGGATACTTGGTTTCAACACGAAGGGAGCAATTGGTCGTAAAATGTCACTTGGGGCCTACTGAGAAGGACCAGTGGGACAGAACCACAATGTGCCTTGTGCTGTAGAAGTTCAAGCTGCTCAACAGGCTCGAGTTGGTTTCAGGGTGGTTTGCAGCTTCTGCAACAGAGTTCAAGACGGGAGACAGCTGCGGGTATCAGTCGGCAGGCAGTTCGGTGAGTGAGGCTGTAGGGTTGGCTGCAGGCTGGCCTACACGGCGGCCTCGGATCAGGAATCGGTGTCTCAGTGCTGGTGGGCGTTCTGAAGCACTGGTTGAGGCGGTCCGGATGGCTTTAGCGACTGCAGTGTAACAACAGTGAGTGCTGCAGTTGGTTGCAACTCAAGGGGCTCGACTGACTCGGAAATTACCTTTAAGTCGGACACTGGTTAATGCTTGTCGATGCACTCCTCCTAGCTTCTTCACTGGGCTTCTGTCGTCCATTTAAGCAGATGGCCCAAAGCAAAGGAGAGTGTTGCAGGCAGCTGCCTTGTCCTTGGTTTGGTTCAGAGACTCTCTTGCACTTCTCACCTAGAGAGCGTGTTGCAGAGCCTACGAGGGCACGCTGTGTGCTTGCAGGCTACCAGTTCTGGAGCTGCTATAGGGTTTTCTGGATTTAGTATCTCCATCTGTTCCCTGGGAGATGTTTAGGGGAGGGATCCTGCTTTCCTCTTGGAGGTCCTGGCCTTTCTTCACTGGCGGACGATGTAAGGCAGACTGTACCTTCACCCAGGGTCTAATGATGAGTTCTTTTTGCTACTTCTTGCAAAGTCTTCAGATGATCTGCCCAAAAGAAGGGCACAACCCTCTTTTAAAGACAAATGGATCACAGGGTTTAGTGTAGGCTTAGCCTACCTTCATGAACCAATCATGGGTCCCCACCAACAATCTCCTTTATGCATGAGGTCATTACCAGTGCGCTCTGCAAAAGAAAAGGTAAAGATGTGAAAACATGCAAAGTCCCACCCATCTTCCTGTCTGTTGTAGATTGAAGGGTCTCCCTGGTTAAAGGAACTCTCTGTGGTTCCCTATTAAAGCGGCAGGTTTCCCCTGAAGCTGCGGCGCAACCATACTTTCTGGCACCGTCAATTCACATACTCGTATCTTCTGAATGGGGTCAACCTGCGGGGATGACTACTGTAATACACGCAGTCCAGGCATGACATTTCACTGTCAAAGTGATCCTGAGGCCGGGAGCTTGCTTCAGGTTGACAGAGTGCATTTGAAAGGTTGTTGGGGTTTCCTGTCTCCTTTGTTAGCCTCTGTAGCCAGGCCCCATGTGGGCCTGTTTGATGTACACTATATTAGTATGATAATAATATTAATTGCTGCCACCATCTACAGAGCTAAACAAAAGGGTGGATCCATAGAGCCTTTGTGAGTTAATTAGGCTGGCCATTGCAGGAGGAAGGTTTTGCGCTCCCCCTTCTGAGATGACACAGTGTATTCGTGGCTGTCATATCCCAACTAAATATGTCAGGGGAAATTGCGTCTGTAGACTGTGACCACCCAGAGTACATGGGTCTATGTGTATGTTATTCAGGGATAATAGGAAAACGTGAGTGGATTAGCCACACAGATTTTCCGGAGGTTGATCTAGCAACATTCAATTTCCTTTAAAAATATTTTAAAAGCCCAGGTGAGCACACTCCCACTGTGCGGATGGTCAAATTCCTCACACCTGGGCCTTACAAAGTAGGCGCAATTCAAGTTAATTGTAATGATTCCGATCGTAATGACCCCACCACGTTAGTTTGCGATTTAGTAAATAAGAACCAATTTGCTACATTGTGTAATCACACCATGGTGGGATGCCGGTTTCTGTGTTAGAGCATGGCTCTGCAACCAGTAGCTCGCCAGACGAGTTGGACTATAATTCCCATGACACCTTACAATTTGCCTCGTTGAATAGCGCTGATGGGAGAGGCAAAGTTTGCAGGTCCCAGTGTAGTTAAAGAGTGCCATACTGCAGAGACTGCATGGTGAAGCCTCTGTTCCTCTACGAGAGTGAGTGCCCCACTGCAGAGACTGCATGGCCTGATGCCAGTTTCTTTGTTAGAGAATTCCCCACTGCAGAGGTGGCATTGTGGCTGCCAGTTTCTTTGTTGGGTTATGTCACATGGAAAAGACTGCAGATGCCAGTTTCGGTTTTGGAGTGTGCATTTATGCAGAAGGTGTATGGTCAGACTGTGCTTGGTTGCATGGAGAAACTGTATGGTCGGATGTCCCACTGTAGGGAATGCATCGTGAGATACTAGTTTCTGGGATAGAGAGTGCATCACTGCCGAGACTGCATGGGAGATTGCAGTTTCTGTGTTAGAGAATGCCCACTGCGAAGACTGCATGGTGGGACTGGGTGGCAGTTTTCTGGGTTGGAGAGTGAATTTTCTGAAAAGTGTGCATGGCAGTCTGTGGTTTCTGAATGCCCCTCCTACAGCATTTCTCTCCAATTTCAGAATGTTTGGGCGGCAGAATTGTGTTTATAATCAATCTACTGGAAGCGACGTTGACATGTTTGGAGAATCACTGGAAGTGCTCGTAATTGTTGTAGGACGTTCTCTATGTTCGAGACGCTTTTTCTGAGGTCATGTCTCATCCTATTCCAGGAGAGATGGACGTTTAGAAGCCTCCAAGAGTATGTTTCTGTGCCTAGTGGGCAGTGTTTTGTTTGCAGAATCCATCTCTTTGTACAGTAAGGTGCTTTGCCTGCCTCTGAGGGCACTCCAGTTTCATCCCAGTCTCCGTATTAGGGAAATCTCAAGGCTGCTGAGGGAATGGGTCCACTGTTGTGTCTGAGCTATGGCACTCTTCCCCGCAGGAGCAGAAGTGCTTCACCCCATCAAACGGTGTTTAGAGGTGGGAGGGTTGGCCAACTGAGCTGGTGGCTATGGAGCCCTTCCCTACAAAGTCAGCAGTGCTTAGCTCAACTTGAAGCAGTGGCTGTTGGCAACTTATACAGCAAAAAAAACAACCAATAAAGACAGTTGTTCTCTTAGTCCGCCAGGCATGGTGCGTGTTGATTGGCAGGTTGGATGGTAGGTGGGGGGAGCAGCCGTGGGAGCTTGATGACTTTCTGCCTTGCCAGTATGTGCAGGGCAGAGGGGTCAGTGCAGGCCAGCCTGAGACTTTGTGCTATGCGGTGAGTTATGATACCAGCAGCAAAAACGTGGGACACCCTGTATGTGATGCTCACACTGCATTATTCACTCAGTTCTGTGGCACATCGCTCTTGGTGATAATCACTCCCCTTTCTCTCCCTCCAGGCACGATGATGTTATTGGCAAGATATCACTTTGCAAAGAATCCATTTCATCTAACCCCCGAGGTAAGCATGGCTATGAGGGAGAGTCCATATTCATGGACACGGACCATGGTCAATGTGATTCCGTTTAAAACATTGCTTACACATTCTTAAAATGTAGGGACATTCCATGTACAAATACAATATGCATTCATATTATGTTTTTTGAGTGACTCGACACAAGTGCGCTGCCATACACATTGGATTCCACTAGTTTTCTATTAAAGTCTCAAATGCCACCTCCTCAGACTGAATTCCTTCTGACAGACATTATCTTCAACATCTCTTCCCACACAGTATGCTCATTGCCACAATACCAACAGGTAGAGGTCTGATGCCTCCTCTGCACAAAAAAACGGACAATTTCTTGCACCTCAGGGAAAACCTTTGGTCGCTCCGTTCTCTTCTAGGACGGCAATTGGGGGATTCTCACAGCCACGTTGCTGGACAATCCACATAGCGTAGCGGATTACCGGATTACCAGTGAATTACCTGTATCTGCTCCCACACTTCTAGCCACTGATGGGACACTTGGTGTCCTATTCTGCGTGGTTTTAGATGGTAGGAAATCCAGTCCCTCCCTGGAGACATTACATTCTTCTGAAATTTCAAATAGCCTACCTTGATCAAGGACGCCTCGTGGCCATCAACCCCACTCAGTCCCTGAGATACAATGTAAAGGCGTTGCTACAGTCAAATGACAGCAAAAATGCACCATGGTGAAATATAGGATCCCCTGTTTAAATTCAGAACCCCTCTAGGTCCTACCTTTCTACGCAACCACTTTTAATCTCTCTTGTTCACAACACTATGAACAAGCTTCTGCCATGCTTTTTGTGGTAATTGTGTGACGGGCAGCACTCAGCAACACATTAGGAACAAAACAATGGGATTTGGGTACACGGGTTGCAAAGAGAATGAAAGGCAGCACAGAATTAACACATTGATTGGCTGTAGTCTGAACATGTCCAGGGTGGAAAAGGCATCAGCAAGCAGCACAGCATGAACACCATGGTATACTATAAAGTGTATTCAGGGCGCAGAGGGCAGCATCAAGCACCATGGTATACTATAGATAAAGTGTATCCAGGGCGCAGAGGACAGCATCAAGCACCATGGTATACTATAGATAAAGTGTATCCAGGGCGCAGAGGGCAGCCTCAAGCACCATGGTATACTAGAGATAAAGTGTATCCAGGGTGCAGAGGGCAGCATCAAGCACCATGGTATACTATAGATAGTGTATCCAGGGCACAGAAGGCAGCATCAAGCACCATGGTATACTATCGATAAAGTGTATCCAGGGCGCAGAGGGCAGCATCAAGCACCATGGGATACTATAAATAAAGTGTATCCAGGGCGCAGAGGGCAGCATCAAGCACCATGGTATGCTAGAGATAAAGTGTATACAGGGCGCAGAGGGCAGCATCAAGCACCATGGTATACTATAGATAGTGTATCCAGGGCGCAGAGGGCAGCATCAAGCATCATGGTATACTATAGATAAAGTGTATCCAGGGCGCAGAGGGCAGCATCAAGCACCATGGTATACTATAGATATAGTGTATCCAGGCCGCAGAGGGCAGCATCAAGCACCATGGTATACTATGGATAAAGTGTATCCAGGGCGCAGAGGGCAGCATCAAGCACCATGGTATACTATGGATAAAGTGTATACAGGGCGCAGAGGGCAGCAGTAAACAGCACAGTCTGGACACCATGATGGACTATATATATAATGTGTCCAGGGTGCAGATGGCAAAACTCAGCAGCGCAGCATGAACGCCATGGTATACTATAGATATAGTGTGTATCCAGGGCGCAGAGGGCAGCATCAAGCACCATGGTATACTATAGATAAAGTGTATCCAGGGCGCAGAGGGTAGCATCAAGCACCATGGGATACTATAAATAAAGTGTATCCAGGGCGCAGAGGGCAGCATCAAGCACCATGGTATGCTAGAGATAAAGTGTATACAGGGCGCAGAGGGCAGCATCAAGCATCATGGTATACTATAGATAGTGTATCCAGGGCGCAGAGGGCAGCATCAAGCACCATGGTATACTATAGATAAAGTGTATCCAGGGCACAGAGGGCAGCATCAAGCAGCATAGTATACTATAGATGACATGTATCCAGTGTGCAGAGGGTAGCATCAAGCAGCGCAGGATCCCCCGTAACTGCTACCAACACCTGGACAACTTGCGTATGATTTATCGTAACTCGGGTAAAACTCAGAAAATCTGCGTGCAAACCCCCGTAAACCATTCCTGCACCCTGCTACACTGCGTATGTGCACCCCTAAGTCACCTCGGAACCACGGCTGCGTACAAGCACCCCTAAATACTCACCAGATCTTACTCCTGTGCAGTGAATCCTATGCACAAGTGTCTGTACGCCTGCCTTTGGGTGGTGGATAGTATGAGGGCTTTTGCGTGGCCATTTCCCCGCCGAGAGGTTGCACGCTCAGATGCATGAATAAGTATCATTCCAAGCAATAGTGGGTGTGCGATGGACTGCCTGCTGGAAGTCCCTCATAAAGCCCACTTTTTGTCTTGTTCTTCCTCATTTTCCATGTTCAGTCCCCTACACTATCCTCTGAACAAGCCATGCCCATGCTCTACGTAGTGTCTTGCACAAGGCACTCGGCCTCTCACAGTGACGCGCCGAGCCTGCGCGAAGTCCACACAAAGCACGAAAAAGTGCTGCACCGTCGATTCCATGAATTGACAAACAGGATTTTGCACGCAATTTGGCACCCAAAGTCCCGATTTATTTCCATTAATCAGGCCCATAATACATACAGGGCGCAGAGGAAAGAACCCTGCAGCACAGTGTAAAATTCATGGTATACTATAGATATAGTGTATACAGGGCTCAGAGGGTAGCAGCAAGCAGCACTGCATGAACACCATGGTGGACTACAGATATGATGTGTCCTGGGTGCAGTGGGCAAAATCCATCAGCACAGTATGAACACCATGGTGAACTATAGATATAGTGTATACTGGGCAGAGGGCAGCAGCAAGCAGGCAGCACAGCCTGAGCACCATGGTATACTATACATATATGGTGTTCATGGTGCAGAGGGCAGAATCAAGCAGCAGAGCATGAACACCATGCTATACTACCGATAGAGTGTATACAGGGCGCAGAGGGCGGCAGTAAACAGCACAGTCTGGACACCATGATGGACTATATATATAATGTGTCCAGGGTGCAGATGGCAAAACTCAGCAGCGCAGCATGAACGCCATGGTATACTATAGATATAGTGTGTTCCAGGGCGCAAAGGGTAGCAACAAGCAGCACAGCATGAGCACCATGGTATACTATAGAAATATGGTGTTTGTGGTGGAGGGCAGAACCCTGCAGCACAGCATGAGCACCAGGGTATACTATAGCTATAGTGTATACAGGGCACAGAAAGCAGAACCCAACAGCACAGCATGAAAACCATGGTGGACTATAGATATAGGGGGTCATCACAAGTTGGGCAGAACACGAAAATGCAGCAGTAACGCTATTACCGCGTATTTACCTCTCCGCCCAATCCCCTGTTCTGGGGCATTCGCCCCCAGCTCTGAGCTGGCAGTGAATGCGCCGGCTTTAAGGTCATTTTTGGCACTATTACCGGTAATATTTATTTATTTTATTACATTTATTATGCACCCAAACCTGTGGGTGTCACGGCGTAGTTACAGACATCTTAGCATAATTGCATACAGTTACAAAAAAAAAAACATTTACACGTGAAGGCAGTTGATACAGTTAGAATGATACTTTTACAGTTGGCATCAATAGGTTCGCAGTACAGTCAGACCGATAACGTGACAAGTGTAACGGTCTAGAATTTGTGATAGAGGGCCCCAGCCACATTGGGTGGACCCGATGAGAATGGGGATTTAATGTCCCCTCCCCCCTCCAACTCGGGATCCGGTGCAAATTGCGCCAGACTGAGTTGCGGTAACGCTAATTGCGTTGGGCGGTATCCTGATGCAATTTGCACTGGGATACTGTCCAACTCATGATCGAGGCCATAGTGTGTTCAGGATGCAGAGGGCAGCAGCAAGCAACACAGCATGAACACCAAGGTGAACTATACATACAGTGTATCCTGGGCACAGAGGGAAGCAGCAGGTGGGCAGCACAGCATGAACACCAAGGTGAACTATACATACAGTGTATCCTGGGCACAGAGGGAAGCAGCAAGTGGGCAGCACAGCATGAACACCATGGTGGACGATAGATATAGCGTGCCTTAGGGAACACTTGGCATAATCCATCAGCACAGCCTTAGCACCAGGGTGAGCGGGAGGTAGAGCATGTCCAAGATTTAAAACATTAGACCCAGCACCATATCACTAACGCCATGGTACGGTGTAGATAGAGCCTGTCCATATTATATAGACTAGTTTGCAGCAGCATGGCATTAGTACTGTGCTGGGCTGCAGTAGATGTATCATGTCCACGGTGCAAAGGGCAGACCTCAGCAGCACAGCGTGAACACCATGGTGAGTGGAAGCTGTAGCATGTTCAAAGTTTAAAGAATAACATCCAGCAGCACAGCTCGAAACCATGGTGGAATGTAGATAGGCCCCGCTCAGAGTGTAATGGAAAGATTCCAGCAGCACAGCACTAAACCATGGTGGGTGTAGACCACGCCCAGAGTGTAATGGAAAGATCTCA
Organism: Ambystoma mexicanum; assembly: GCF_040938575.1. Taxonomy (NCBI): domain Eukaryota; kingdom Metazoa; phylum Chordata; class Amphibia; order Caudata; family Ambystomatidae; genus Ambystoma; species Ambystoma mexicanum. The sequence goes on from NC_090932.1 coordinate 1,269,728,270, forward strand.
GCAGCACAGCATTACCACGGAGGTGGCACTCTACATCACAGCACAAGAAAGAGCATGCCTAGGTGTGAACAATAGTACTCAGACGCACAGCACTAATTCCATGGTGCACTATACATCCAGCATATGCAACGTGCAAAGGGCAGCACCCAGCCACACAGCACTATCACAATGGCACACAGAGCAAGTTCAGGGGTAACGGATAGCACTCATCAGGATAGCATTTACTGGATGGAGGCCTGCAGTTAGAGCATGTACAGTGTGTAAATGGGGAACGCAGCAGCACAACACTAAAACCATGATTGGGTGCAGACAGAGCATGTCTTGCATACACAGGTAACAATGTGATTGCTTGTGAACAATGTCCAGGGAATGAAGTACAGCTCTAGCGGCACTGCAAATTACTGCGATGAACTGCATCCCACTGGAAGGACCAATAACCTGCATTACAGGATTAATATTTCCACGGGATGCAGACAGAGCATCCCAGAGTATTGTTGCATTCACATCATCCTGGCAGGCATTGCTGCCCGTGTACAGATAGATTGCTGCTATTTGGGAATATTGTGCCCCTTTCTCATGTGGAATGCCCTAGTGATGGAATGAGCAGGCATCTTCAGTAACATCCACGTGATATGTGATGTGTCCTTTTCCAGGAATCGACAGCTGGATAAATCTGACCCATGTGGACCCAGACGAGGAGGTGCAAGGGGAGATCCACCTTGAGATTCACGTGGTAGAGAATCAACAGAGGAGAACCTTACACTGCCATGTGCTAGAAGCCAGGTAGGACATCCTCCCTTCCTCTGCCCTTTCTGCCCAGAGGTTATCAGTGCTAGTGGGCATCATGACTCTCCCTCTCTGTATCTCTCTCCATCTGGCTCCCTTTCTCTCTCTCTCTCTCTCTCTCTCTCTCACTCACACACACACACACACATACACGCACAAAAATACATGTTTTACCCCACTCTGCCTGTCTCTTCTCTCTCTCCACCTCTCTCCCACTCTCTATCACGCTCCATTTCTGTTTGATTACAAAATAAGTAGACTAAAGTGGGAGTGTAGCTATGGGTATAATACTTTCTAGCTGATATCCGTCCAGGTGCATAGAAATAGAGCCATGCCAAAAGATTCCTTGAAATACTCTTGGCTCACCATTGGGTAGTGCGGCCCACGGCCAAAGCTTATCTTCACCTGAGATTGCAGGAAAAGAAAAGTGCACACCACAATTACAATATTGAATGTTTGGTACAAAATCAGAATGTTTTTAGAAATATGACATCATTTATTGACTAGTAGCCACATACAGGATTATGGTGAACATGAAAAATTGGCAGTAAATACTCTACACCATAGGGGATCACAGTTCACAATGTAAGCATCTTCAGCAGTTCTCTGTTTAGGTAGGTAACCAGTCATTACACGGCAGTAAAAAATAAAGAGACAATAAATGAAGGGGTAAAAATAATGCAGTACCAAAATAAAGAGGGTAAAAAACAGTGCAGAATGAAAAAATTACGAAATATAGGCAATTATATATTAATGCAGTAAGTAGGGGAAAAAGTCCAATTAGACTTCAGTTAAAAATAGTATGAAGGAGAGGATGAAGTTGAGGAATGACAGGTTTAAGTGGTCCTGGGGTTACTAGGGGTGTCCCCCCGTAAATGGTATTAGCGAGGCAAAAGTAGGTATAACGTAATTTGGGCAGAGGGAAAAGCTCCTGAATAGACATTTAAAAGCCACAAAACCACGATTCAAAATTATTGAAAGGACCACTAGATGGCATTCACAGACTATAGAAACAGTCTGCATGCACATAATATGCGCAATGTAAATGTAATTTCAATATTTATTTTAAAGTTATTAATTAAACCCGTAAGTGCTTGAGGTGTATATTTTCATCCCAAATTCCTTAGGAAATCCCTGAAATCCCAGCAAGTCCGGTGTATAGACTCTAGCGGTAGATCCATTGTGTATTATACCAGTCCAAGTAAACCATTGCATATTTTCCCCTTATGATGATGGCGAGATTGAGCGCTCTGTTGCCAGTGATGTTGTGGGATTGTGAAACAACAATAGGAGGCATGGATTGGTACCTTTGGGATCCCCTTTAACCTTGGGTGTCCCAAGCATGTGCCCAGTGTACTTGTTTGTTAGTCAGGAACACAAGGACAAAAGGCAGATCGAGCTGCAGGGTGGACAGGTCTGGTCAGAAAGTGAGATAGTGGTCCGCTGCCCATAGTTCCTTAGGTCGCTAGAAGGGATCGTAGGGGTGCAGACCATTCCAGTGGTGTAGAATACGGGTGGTGCCCTGGTCAGCTACTATGACTATGCCAAGATCAGCTCTTGTTTATAAAAATTCGCTGAGGATAGAGGGCGTCCACATAGGTCAAAACTAGTATTACAGTTGTTGTTTGTGAAGAACTACTGGAACAGTGGGCCTTCTGCTGGGCTTAGATAAGAGGTCTCCGACAGAGATACTATGGCATCAGGGAAAGGGCAGGAGAAGCAGCAACTAGGGGTAAGTCTGGACAGGATTATGTCATACACACTGCCATTCTATTCTCTTTGTATTTTTCACACACTGACAGCCCTTGCACTGTGGTGTCACATACACAGATAACCCCTGCAGTGAACACACTCCTGTAGTGAACCCGTCAGACCCGCCCCATGGCACTGTTCTCTGGTTGTTGCATGAATTGACAGCCGATGCACTGTTGACGTCGCTCAGCCTCACAAGCCTGCACTTTGAATGTGACATACACTGGCAGTTTCTGCCCTGTGGACGCCTCACACACTGACATTCTCTGCAGTGTGGGCATTGCGCACACTGACAGCCCCCGCACTGTACCCGTCACACACACTAACTGAGAGACACTGCGTTGTGGGTGTTGCACGAATTAACAGTTCCTGCACTACGGGTGCTGCATGTACTGCCAGACCCTGCACTTTGAACGCTACACACAGGAGCCGGTGTGTGGGTGTGACGCACCCAGACACCTCCTTCACAGTGGCTCTCACACACCTACGCTGCTTTGCGGATGCCAGATAAGTACACCACTGAACTGTGGACGTAACACACATGCACACCTTTCATGTTGACTCCTTCTTTGTGAAAAGACCGATCATTTTATTGTCGAACACAAACGCGAAAACTCGTTGTTGAGCACCAGATGTAGACGGCATGGTGGTATCCTAGCAACAATACCAGCTCCCTAGCAACATAGTAGCCTTGCTTTTGAGGGAGGGGTGGTTTGAAAAAGAGGGGAGGCGGGTGTATGGTGGGCCAGCCCTCATATTTACCCTAAAAAATGTGTGTTGGCATTGAGATTTGAGGATACGTGTGCTTGTGTGTGTGCCTGTCCCTAAAAGTATGTAGTACAGTCCCTGAAGAGACAGTGCCGGCATGCTTGCAAATGGGGAGTGCCATGTGTGTGAGGGAGCTGGGAGTGGTATCCTCACAGGCGTGTAGCACACTGGATGAGGTGTAAGGAAGGGGCATCTCTACTCTGATAGTGTGCAGTTTGTAATCTGCATAAAGGAAGACATTAAGTTAGAAGGAAGAATGAGAGAGAAGTGCAGAAGGAGAGGAATTTAAAGATGTTGTGATTGGCAAGGTGGCAGTGTAGGTAAACAGGACAGGGATTTCACCCTTGTGGTAATATGGGAACGTGATGGCTGAGGTTAAAGTGGGTGGTCAGGTAGTTGTTAAATGTTTTGGTTGATATATTTGCCTTTGACTGGTTGGAAGACCATACCCAACCACTGCATCTAACGATGTAGTGAATGGCTCTAGTCGGAAGAGCAAGTTACAGTGATCGCTGGCATGTTGTGTTGTGAATGTTCTGTGAGTGTGTTATTGGGAATGGCCATCTGGGATGGCGGTGTGGATGCATAATGTGACGGTAGGGTGGTTCGAGCCTTAGCTGCTTGACTGATGTCAGGACGGAATGCATCTGTATGTGTTGTGTGGTGATGAGAGGGTGGGATGCAGCCATGGATGGCTGACTGATAACCGGGTGGGATGGAGCTGTATGCAGCTTATTTATGGCTGGGCAGGATGGAGGGTGGGGAGGAGTTATACGATGGAGCTCTTAAGTGAAGCTCTCAGATGGAGCTGTAGGGTGGTTCACAAGGGGAAGAGTGAGGTGGAGTTGTGGGGTGGATCTTTGGTCCAGAATATGAGCTGACACTGCTGTGGGTTAAAGCTGCATAGCTATGGGGGAGAATCTGTGGGACAGAGCTGTGGGGTTGATCTATAGGTTGAATCTGTTGTATGGATAACTGTGATGGATATGTGGCATGTGGGTGTGGGCTAGAACTGTGGGATGAAGCTGTTGGATCAGGCGGTCGTTTGTAGGTGCAGGGTTGAGCTGTGGAGTGAATCTTTGGGTCACAGCTGTGCCACAAAGCTGTGGGGTCAATATGTGTGTTCAATCTCTGGGATGGAGATGTGTTGGGGTTGTGGGGCTTTGGAGTAGAGTTGTGGTGTGGCTCTGTGCAGTGGAGCTGTGGATGAAGTTGTGTATTAGGGCTGGGGAGTGGGGCCCTGGGCTGGATCTGTGGTGTGGAACTGTGGAATGGAGCTGTGGGATGGAACTCTTAATTATCACCTTGGATAAGCCTTGGACCAAGTACCTTGCATGTGGATGGTGTAGTCAGATATTGGTGTGCCGTTTTTAAGACCTTCATATCCATGTCATCGAAGTTTGCATTTCTTGTTGTCTCACTTGCTTCCTAGAGATCTTGCCCCCCGGGATATTTCTGGAACGTCTGACCCTTTCACACGAGTCTTCTGTAATGGCCAAACGCTGGAGACTGCAGTGAGTATAGACTTTCTTTTTTACCAAACTATTGAGTATTATACAATGTCCACAGAAGCAGAGGGAATCACCCGCAGTCAGATGTTTGTGCTGACCTTGAAGGGTAGACATACAAGGAATATCCTTGCTGTGAAGCTGGGGTTCCCATAATCCTGAGTTATAATTGTTACTAGCACATGGACATCATTATTGAACTCCTCTCAGCTGATCAGACTGTTTAGAGTGCATTCAATAACTACTGCTATTGATTTCATTCTGAACATTTTGTCTTCAGAAGCAGACAGGGTAACAACAATGCAATTTGCAGGCAATATTTATTTTCAACAAGACACTTCCTCCCTGGGAGGACCTTTTTTTGCTGCAACATGCTATTTAACACACAAAGGAGAATGCTAAAACATTGGAAAATGCTTTAATTGTCTTGTGGAAACACGGTTTATTTTTACATGACATCTAATGCATGCTCCTGTTAAACCTGTTTAAGTTCAACCATGTGGCAATTAAAATGCTTAACTTATAAAGACAGTAGAACCAAAGGATGGGCGTTTCCTTCATCGTGGGCATTGGGGAGCAACAATCAAAAACCACAAAAGAAGATGCTCACGGAACTAAAATGAATTCAATTAATTCAAATTGGGGTTCAGATACTGATAAAGGAATGTGACGGGTCAGTGCTCAATTTCAATTCATTATAACATATATTATTTATTTTAGAAATGTTTAAAAGAAGGTTTAAAAAATATTTCATAAACAATCCATTATTCTCAAAAAGGTGTTAAACAGTGTACAAAATCGCCTCATTGCGGTATTGTGCAAAGAAAATGCAAAACATACATGTGCAAATCTTCATATATAAAAAAGATAAATTTCATAATTCATACAGGCCACTAGTCTGAGATGATCTAGAACCTGGATATCTATAACACTGTGCCAATGTATCTAAACTGTAACACATTTAGCAAGAAAGCACTCTCAGACGTTAGTCCCAGCTATAACCTGTCTAGTATGTATCAACATTGTGCCAATGTATGACAGCTAAAGTCCATTTAAAAGTAATTGCAACAAAACAAAACGTATTCAAATGGTTGTCCCAACTATAGCATATTTCAAGTATTCGTCAACTAAAGGAAATAAGGAGTGCAGAAATCGACAAACTCCTCTGCCCTAATTCATGAATTTCCCTTTTCTCTTAGTTTCGACGGTCTAGCATCTAGTTCAGAAGCAGCTGATGTCCGTCTTCCTAAGGACTTGAAAATGGCATATCGTTTTTTTCTTTTTAATTATTTCATTTTACACCATCCCATGATGTGTCTAATAATTCTAAAAAACAACATAAAACAACAAATAAAACCAAATGAAAACCCGCACTTCCCGTTCACAGCCCCTTACACTATCTCGTGTGCTCCCATTAGTTACAATTTAGGAACATTTACTATATGTTCATTCCTCATTGTATGGAGGGGGGCTCCTCCGTCTTCAACCACAAGTGCAGGGTAAACATAAATACCTGCAATGACATGATGCAGAATAGGGAATAAACCTCTAATTCCCATCTGTGGTGCTGTGTAAAAACACACAATATCCAATTGAGATAAAACAGCCACCAACCTCTACTGTCCATATCTTTTTTTTCGCAGTCATTTATTTTCCAGAAGGATTTTTCATTCTCACTCCTCAACTAAAGGAACTCAGCTTTCATATTAAGTTTCAGATGTGCTCTAAGTAGCCATCTGTGGAACATAAAGGGTACATAGTAAGCCCCTCCGTCCATCCTTCATACAGGTGGGCTTGTCTTGTTCGTTATTCAAATATAATAACATATCTCGACACCGAATAAAAGCTACCTGTTGTTGTCATCTATAGTAACTGCAGCATAGCGTGTGTAGAAGCGGGCGGCAAGCATCCCTTGTCTAGCGCGGTGTAAAAATAGAAATGGAAAGCAGCGTGCAATGCTATAGAAAGGGGACTAACTTGTTGCGTTTGGAAAAAGCTTGGAATAGCCCAGATAGAGGACTAAAATATCCCATAAGGACAATTCTCGACTATCCGCCAATGGCGAACGCCATTTTGGAATGTGGCCCAATAGAATGTTTTATCTGATATTAAACCTCACTACTACACTAATTGGAACAAATATATGTGGAAAATCTACTTTAACCAGTGAACCATATAATTCTGTTCTAATGTGTATTTTACAAATTCTTAGCCGCGTAACAGAATAAACATTGCCCTCTCGTTTTGCATAGCTCCAAGGTCAGTACTCAGAATTACCTTATATTGTAAAGCCCACAGGGAAAACTAGGCCATGAATATACCTCCTTTATAATCGACGGCAACCTTATCAAAGTTGCCAGCAAGGTAAAACTCTAGGCTTTTACCTTGACTCCATTCTTACCTTCACTAAACAAGTCAATGCCATGGCCTCCGCTTCCTCCTACACATGCAAACTCATCAGAACAGGTAAACCATTTCTTTCGAATGACAGCTGTATCATCTTGGCCAGAAGCCTTATGTCCAAACTGGACTACTGTAACACCCTCTACATCGGTTCCAATAAAAATACTATCAAGAGAATCCAGATACTTCAAAATAACGCCCTCATAGCGGCCCTCGGTGAAGCAAGGAGAGAACATATCTCGGAGATCAGGCGGCAAAACAACTGGCTCTCAACCCAGGACAGAATCTGGCTTAAAACTGCCTCTCTCATTCACAAATCCCTGAACAATGCTGCACGCAGTTATCTCTCCGAGAGATTCCATAGGAGGTCCTCTACCAGATCCTTCAGACTAAATAACACTGACTGCCTCACTATTCCTAGATTTAAATTATCAAAGGTTGGGGGTAGCAGTTTTCCTGTCAAAGCAGCCCAGCTTTGGAATTCCGTGCCGCCCACCCCCCTTAGAGCGGATCAACCTTACCATAACTTTAGATCCAACTGCATCAACTGGTTTAAGTCAACAGACCTTTAACATTTGCCTCTATGGCAAATAGTCTACTAGATTTTATTACTGTGATTTAACCAGCTATGCCTTTGTTTTCTGGCCACGATAACTTGCAATTGCCATTTCTGTAACTTACATTGATCCTTTACCTGCCATGTTTATTCTCTTTGTAACTTAAGCTGTGAACTCCTTTGCTTACAGTTAGCTGTGCCTTATTTTTGCATGTGATAACGAGTAGTTGCTACCTTTTGCCATGTGTAACTTATTTCTGTAACCTAAGCTGTGAATTTCCATGTAACCTCTGCGCCCTGATACCTTCGGGTCTGGTGCACAATACAAATAAATAAACAAACAAACAAACAAACAATATATTGGTTCAATAACAAGATCTCACTGTGGTTACAAACATAGCTGCCATTCTTCTTGATGATTCAATCCATTAAGGTAGCTCTGAGTGTGATAGAACCACCATTGTTCCCTATGTGACAGCCTAGTCGCTGTGTTGTATCCAAGAAGACAACTGGTTATTTAAATGCTACAAATTAAAACCACATTTAATTTACTAACTTCGTTTTTTTTTTTACTCTACTCACTCTTAAGGTACATTTTTTACTTAACCACCAAAACCCCAAAGCATGTATTGTTAGAATCACTGTGTGCTAATAGCTTTCTAGAGCTTCAGAGTGGTCAATATCACTTGGGATAATGACCCTTCCCCGATTTATGGCTCGAGGCATCATCCTGCTATAATGATTCTTCCCTCAGGCTAAAAGGCAAAAATATTGGCACACGAATGGTAACTTGATTTTTATACAGATAGATCCTGCTTTAGAATTCCATACATTTTCATACTCTATGAAAGTGATTACTAGTATCATTTTAGAGTTTAAGTGGAAGACTTCAACCCTTGCTCCAAAAGTAGTCCCAGAGCTGCTGGTTTGGACAGTCGCCACCCATCTAAAATGTAATCCATCTTTCCGCAATTACATCCTTGATATGCCTGAGTTCATCCTCGCCCTCTCTAAACAAGAATTCATCCGACCACAGCATCCTAAACAATTGGGTGTTAGGTCCTTCTAACTCCTTCAGGCAAGGATAACAAATACCTTCCAAGGGCCAGGGTCCTTCCCTTGCCTTCTACATTGCATTTTCTTACAGCGCAGAGTACAGCTCCAAGGCTAAGAAGCATTATTTATAGGACTGTCTCAGGGATGCTGATGATTCTACTGAAGAACATGTACATGTCTACAAAGAGTTGGCAGACACAGAAATAACCCACAATCCCCAATTTTAAGCGTGGGAAAAATAATTCTGCACAAACCAAACCACCCAAACATTTGGTGTTTTCTGCGTATCAAGCTCTTCTGAACATTTGCAGTTGTTCAGGTGGTTTTGGCTAAAAAAGTATTAATAGAGGAGATTTCTGTATCAGTCGTATAAGGCAAATGATGAGGCAGGAGTTTATAATAACAGTTGAGGGAAGGGGCTTGAGTTGACGCAGAAGTGGAAAATGAACACTGATTTGTGAGGGAGACGTAGAACATTTAAATTGGCTTTACCTGAGGGGCAGAAAGAAAATTAAAATAGAATTTAGCTGAGGGAAAGGTATGACATTGAAATAGAATAGCCATCTTTTGTCACTTTTACTGACTCTTACCTCCATGACCATCGTGCATCAGATGCTCCATGCAATATTTTTTGTCAGCGTGAGGATGAAGAAGAAACCACAGAATTGCTTGGAGGCAGACAGTAGATTAGATTATGAAGATGAACATCTCAGCATTGTTTGGAGACAGGCCATAGATTAGTTTATGTTCTGGTGCTGTAAGTGGCTGTGCTGTCTTTTAGTGGATAGAACAATTGCTTGTCCCAAGTTGAAAATTACATAACTTAGAAATCTTTCTCTGCAAGAAAGTGTGTTCAGTGTCTGTAACTGAGTATGTCATCATTCTGTAGGCAGACCAAATATTAGTTTTGTTAAAAAAACGTCTTATAATTCCTGGTAGGTATTTTAAAAAAAAATGTTTTTACATTTCCAAAAACCTTATTAAAAAAATATATTTTGATTGTGTATTTCTCATGTTGCATAAATTGTACGCATTTTAACATTTTCAGTATCTTTTACATGCAATTGACTCCTCCCCAATTCTGCTTCGCACCCCAACTCCCTCCCTTACCCCAGTTCAAACTGTAACCGTGAACACGGTTCATGTCACTACAAGGATTCAGTCTATTTGGGTCAGTGGATTATCAATTCAGATGGGGAGCTCATGGGCATTTCTATTCGTAGTCATTGTTGCTCCTTAATGTTTAGATGTGTTAGTCTGGAGACACCAGATCTCAAGGAAGTTTGTTATCCAGTGAGGTGAACAGGTGATGTACAAGTGCATTCCATGTTATTATGTCCTCAGAGGTTTCTCTTCTGCCCATTTGGAGTGCTTCATGCCAAACTGCCGTCTCTGCCATGGACCATCTTTTCAGATCTTCCCATCATCTATCTACATTTGGTCCCTCCCGAGCCTTCCATGGTATCGCTATTCTCCTTTTGACCAGTACCCAGGCTAGCTCTATCATCTCCTCGTTGTCCCATCATCCTTCTGATATCTGTAGATTCCAACAAGGCAGGACTCAGCTGTCATTTCCTGGCCCCCAATCCCTCCTTTCGTCAATCTTATTTCGATTTCCCGCCAGTATTTCCGCGATACCGGGCAGTACCAGAACATGTGCCCCATGCTTGCCTTTTCTTCTCCGCATCTTGGACAACTCAATACCCTCGCCCCTGGGAATCGTGATAACTTTAAGGTGTCATGTATGCTCTATGTAATGTGTAGTATTGGGTCAGCTTCAGTCTAGCATTTCTCGAGACTCTCTTGGGGGTATAGCATTTTCTCTGCATTCTATACCTATCTCTGTTTCCCATGCTCGCTTTCTCCTGTTTAGACCTTTGGGTATCATTTCTAGCAATCCCTGATATAGTCTAGAGACTAAATGTCCTCCCTCTGATGTGCTATACGACTGCTGTCCTAAGGTCAGATTTTCGTCTCCAAGATCTGGGAAGGCTGGCCACGTATTCTTTAGTGTGCATAATAAACTTATGCGTGTTATAAATTGGCCTTTATGAATCCCATGTGTCTCTGCCAGGTCTTGGAATGTCTGCAATTTTTCTGAGGAGTAGAGGTCTCCTGTGGTTATTACCCCCCTTTCCTCCCAGTGCTTCCTACTTTGAGCTAAATGTTCCTTGTTGACTCTGTGTAGGGCCACCAGTGGGATCTGCGGGGAGTAGGGCTCCTCTAATTTCAGTATCTTTTTGGTTCTGCTGCATATCTGTCTGCCCAGACGCAGGAGTCCCGGAGGGTCTGTTATTCTAGTTTTCTTAAGCCACAGCTCTTCTTCTAAGAGGTAGGGGGCTATTCTGAAGCTCATCAGGGTGTGATCTATTGTTTCTGAGTCTGCCAGCATGTTGCAGCTGACCAGCTATATAGTAAAGTTCAAAATGCAGGAGGCACACTGCTCCTTCTGTATAATCTCTACATAACAGTCTAGGGAGAAGTAATTCTGCTGAACATATTATTTATGTGTTCTCAGTACATCATATACACATAACAGCTAGTATTATCTGTATCTCAGCGGACCAGCCCTGACATCAGGTATAGCACCGCTTGTTGACAAGAGATAGAATAGAGGAGACTTTGTCCCTTTCCTACAAATACAAATAGAAATACAGATACAAGTTTTGTGTGACAGAGGAAAGTGGGCATTTTACATTAGATAATGCCCAGTTCTAGATTTTTCTAGAACAAAATGTGCACAGCAGTGTATTATTCTTTATTATCCAATGCGGTGCCAGCTACTAGAAAGATCTAACAACTTGTACTGGTGTAACACAACACACACATAAGGCTCCTCAACTATAAGGTCCTACTAAAACATAACAAAGAATCCACAGAAAAATCTGTAATAGACCTGATATATGGCTCAGGTCTAGCTAACTTGGTACAGTCTACGCCAGGTTGCTATATACATAGATCATAAGGGGCATGAGACCAGCTCATGCTATAAAAAGGTCGACCGGTTTCATAACCATAGCTGTTCAGGTCATCTTCATCAGGACGTAGAAGTGGTTCATGTCAGAGGGGTCTTGACTCCCTAATGGGTAACTACTTTATCCCATTGGTGTGTTTCGTACTCCTACAAGAGGTAACAGAAAAAAACAAAGAAAGGAGGGATCACTATTGGGCCCCTTGGTATACTATGCCTAGTGCTTACTCCTATGCATATAGTGCTGAAAAATGTATATATTATTTCATACAATTTATAAGAATATAACAAGACTACTAGGCTAGTTGAAATCTTTTGTGTATTCAATCTGGTGCCTGATGTCATGCAAAACAAAGAAGGGGAAGGGGAAGTGCTCAGGAGTGCTCATTGTATATACTGAGCCTTACACTATATGTGTGCGGAGGTGCGGTTCCTTATATCCCTCACAAGCATAAAGGGTACAAAGTACTCAGTATGACTTACCGCCATGGTAAAGTATAGGCGCAGTCAAGTGATGCCCATGGAAATTAACAGGCATATGTTGTCATGTGCTCCTATTAGATTAAAGCAAACAAACAAGATGCAGCAGAATGAAACACAATGTTGTCAATTAGTGCTTCTGGGAGTAGTATGCAAGGACTGTGAGGGCTTACCGGCTAGTGAGTATCATAGAACACACTAGACTGCGCCTATACTACACCATGGCGGTAAGTCATACTGAGTACTTTGTACCCTTTATGCTTGTGAGGGATATAAGGAACCGCACCTCCGCACACATATAGTGTAAGGCTCAGTATATACAATGAGCACTCCTGAGCACTTCCCCTTCCCCTTCTTTGTTTTGCATGACATCAGGCACCAGATTGAAAACACAAAAGATTTCAACTAGCCTAGTAGTCTTGTTATATTCTTATAAATTGTATGAAATAATATATACATTTTTCAGCACTATATGCATAGGAGTAAGCACTAGGCATAGTATACCAAGGGGCCCAATAGTGATCCCCCCTCTCTTTGTTTTTTCTGTTACATCTTGTAGGAGTAAGAAACACACCAATGGGATAAAGTAGTTGCCCATTACGGAGTCAAGACCCCTCTGACATGAACCACTTCTATGTCCTGATGAAGATGACCTGAACAGCTATGGTTATGAAACCGGTCGACCTTTTTATAGCATGAGCTGGTCTCATGCCCTTTTTGATCTGTGTATATAGCAACCTGGCATAGACTGTACCAAGTTAGCTAGACCTGAGCCATATATCAGGTCTATTACAGATTTTTCTGTGGATTTATCGTTATGTTTTAGAAGGACCTTATAGTTATGGAGCCTTACATTTGTGTTGTGTTATACCAGTACAAGTTGTTAGATCTTTCTAGTAGCTGGCACCGCATTGGATAATAAAGAATAATACACTGCTGTGCACATTTTGTTCTAGAAAAATCTAGAACTGGGCATTATCTAATGTAAAATGCCTCCTTTCCTCTGTCACTCAAAACTTGTATCTGTATTTCTATTTGTATTTGTAGGAAAGGGACAAAGTCTCCTCTATTCTATCTCTTGTCAACAAGCGGTGTTATACCTGATGTCAGGGCTGGTCCGCTGAGATACAGATAATACTAGCTGTTATGTGTATATGATGTACTGAGAACACATAAATAATATGTTCAGCAGAATTACTTCTCCCTAGACCGTGATATTGTGATAACATGTATTCTGATTCACGGTAGGAATGCAATATTGACCCTAATAGGCCTAATAATCAATACCCAATGTGTTACAGTAGTCTCTACATAAGACATTGAGTGCAACACTCTTTCTACCGCTTCCCCAGATTAAGCTGGCCAGTGTCGAATTCAGGTCTCTGATGAAGGTTTTTGGTATGAGATACGGTACATTTATGAAATGGTACAGTAGACCGGGGATGGCTACCATTTTCAAGAGGGCTATTCTACCCATTACCGAAAGGGGCAGCTTTTTCCAGAATTCTGTTGAGGCCTCTAGACGCGACCTTGCCTTTAATGTAGTCTGTATGTGGGTGTCTCTAATATCATGATAAATATTAATTCCCAGATAACAGAAGGAATGGACCCTCCATTGTAGTCCCAGGCGTGGGGGTTGATCTTCCTCGGTTCCTGCCAACCCTGCGAGAGGGAAGAGACATGATTTCGCCTTGCTGATTGAAATTCCTGTTTAGAAAAAGAAGGGTACCTGGAACATTCCACAGTCCTCTAGGTGAGAATAAGGTATTTACAAACAATGGACCATAGAATTGAGGATGGAAAAACACTACTCACTACCTATTTGCTCAAAATAATTTTATTTGACGTTTGAACATTCATTTCGTTGTACAAAAAACACAACATAGGTCTTTCTCAATCATACAATCAATTAAAAACTCTATTTAATTCCTCTGTCTCTCACACACTCAACCAATCATACACAATTCATATTACTTAACAGTAATGCATGGTTCTATAATACAAATAACCATCTAACACAAATTATTTGCAAAATATATCACACTCCTTCTGTATAATTGTGTCTATCTGTTCAACAACAGAAGATGTTTTGTCGACACGTGTTTCGGTCGGCTACCATGGGCTTTTATTTGCAGCCCTAAATTGACCCAAACTTCATCAGGACGGAAGCTAAATGCACAATATGCCTTGCTTCAGGGTAGATGGAGTGAGAGACATCATCTAAAAAATAATAAACAATTGAAACCTATTACCACCAAACTAAATAATTGCCATCTTCATGAATTAAACAAGCACAATCAATGTGTGAATGTAATTTATTTCATTATTACAATGAAATTTACTCACCTCCAATATCAATCTTGGAGGTTTGTACAAAATTATGGGCGTTGTCCTAAGTGCTCAGACTGTTCAATGGCTTCTGGCCTGAGCGTAAAGAGGGGAAACAAGAGGATGAAGAAACATTCCCCCATATTTGCCTGTGACTGCTATAAAGTCACAACCTCCTAATTCCAAAAAAGAAACAGAATCATGCTCACTATTCTGTGCAGCTAGAAACTGCTTATGCCTGGAGCTTCTCAGTGGGTATCTCACAAATGTGCTGTCATTACATGCCACAGTTTAATCATGGGAACTCTAGAGTGTGAACTTCCTCACGTTCATGGGCATAATGTCAAGACACAAACGCAAAAGCCATCAGTGTCACTATTATCGTTTAAGGAAATCAATCTTGTTCCTGCAATTCATATCGTGGCACTCATCACATCACCATTTCTTTTAGGTTAGAGTGACTAGATCACAGCCTCCTGATTTTAAAACATCGAAAGGAATTATACTCACAGTTATGCGCACTGTGATGTGTCTTTAAGCTGGATATATCGCCAGTGTGAGGATATTGCGTGCTGCAATTATATGTCATCTGCACCTCTGTCATGAGACAGCCATAGTAACAGATTGCTCGTGCTCATGATCCTAATATTAGGGAAACACAAATGCGAAAACCGCAAATGTCGCCGTTGGCCCACTAAACATGTTTCTAAAGCCACTAATGTTGTGGCATACATACATTCAGTGTGTACATCCCGTTTTCTATTATACTGCCGTCCCCCCCGCCGATATTGTGAGCAAGAAAGCCCTCACAGGTCACATCGGGCAATTTCATCGATTTTAAAAGTGAAGCCTCAAGGCATATAGATATTTGAGTTTCTGCTCAATCCCAAGAAATGCAGTTAGCATCAACTGCTACAGCTCTGTTTCTTGAATCAGGTAGTTTCGCTCTGAGTGTCTCAGGGTCCGCCCTTCAATTCATAAGTGTTTGCCAGCCTTAACGTTCATCGAAAGAGGAATAGGATCAGTGCATCGCACGCTTTCTGTAAAAAGTACAACCATATCTGAAGGCACTCAATATTGGTAAACGTTTGTGGGGAGAACACTGCACATCTTCCTCAGAGTATTTTATTTTTATTTTGTTTTATTGGGCCCCATCCCATAATGACAGATTCAATACGTAGATACTCAGTAATCCATGATAGACCAATCAAGAAGGTATCTGCACTATAGGGGTTTCTGGTTCCACAACGTATATTATTTAATCCAAGTCGGGCACATACTGATTATGTAGAGGATGACGCCATGATTTACTCAGGACCATCCCACATTTTTTCAAACAGTTGTAGTCCGCCTGATCACCAGGTCTCAAGTGATCATGGGACATGTAGTTTACTAACCACAGGAGTTATATTCATATCAGAGGACAATATATTTATGTTGTTCCAACCTCATATACCCCAAAATAATCAGGGCCCTAATGAGGCTAATGTCTTATATGGCGAAGCCAGGCAAAATTATCTTTTTTTTCTGCTCCTACAAATGCTGGATGATGTAACTCCAGCCACCCCACACGGGGGCCACCCACTCCCAAGGTCTGTGGAGGGCCGGTGAGCCAGAATTGCTCAGAATAGGTTTTGATCCCCTGCCATAGTTCTTTTTCATCCCATATCTCTCAGGGATAAATCCTGGTTTGAATAATATATCCTGTTATTCTACGTCACATCAAGTACTTATCAGATCATTCCACTGAACCGTGATGTTCAATCCATGTCTTACGGTATCCAGTAAATAAATCCATCCCTGTTCAATTTTGTGTAGAGTCATCGACAGGTTCCCTCCCCGTGCCTGTGGCTTGACGGTCTGTAATAGAAACCATCTGAGGTCTTTATCAGTGTGGGCAAATTTGCCAAATGGTCCACCAGGGGTTTGTTCACCACTTTATTTCTTATGCACAATCTGTGCTCCGAAATTCTTTGTCTTATTTGTCTGATCGTTTTGCCCACATATACAAGATCGCATGGACACAAAATGACATAAATCCCAGTTTTCATCAGACAATTGGTATGGTGTTTAGGTTGCCACTTGATGGCTCCATGATTGAATTGGTGTCTACTTTCCGTGAAGGGGCATGCAGCACAACTGCCACATTTGTAGT
This sequence comes from Ambystoma mexicanum, assembly GCF_040938575.1. Classification (NCBI taxonomy): domain Eukaryota; kingdom Metazoa; phylum Chordata; class Amphibia; order Caudata; family Ambystomatidae; genus Ambystoma; species Ambystoma mexicanum. The sequence continues at coordinate 1,269,745,033 of NC_090932.1, forward strand.
GCCCTGTCACTGGAGGAAGCCCCCATTGGTTCAAAACCGTTTGTTTTCCGCCTGTCTCTCTGTAAGTGTGCACCAGCTTTTGTCTGAGGTTGCTGCTCCTTTTATATGCAAACAGGTTTTTTGGATAGACTTCCTGGTTGGTTAATCAGGTGCCACTTCTTATTGACAATTGTTTTGATCTCATTGCTAATTAGGTTAAATGTGGTGACACAAATCAATCTGTCATGTTTTGTTTTCTCTCGTGGGGTAAGGCAGACATCTCTGTTGGTGTTCGCTGCCCTTTTCAGATTATCTTTCACCAATTTGGCGGGGCACACTCTCTCTCTGTCAGTCTATCTTTCAATTGTGCAGCATGAAAATCAAATCCATGTTTTTCAGAGCAATTGCGCCAGATCCTCAGAAATTGGCCGCATGGGAGATTCGGTCTCGGGCCTGCTGGATGGAAGCTGGAAAAAGGTAGTAGAGAATTTCTATCTGTGGGTTTTCTGTACAAGGTCGTATTCAGTTTCTCGCCTGATTTACGGATCATTAGGTCAAGAAAACTCATGCACCTAAGCTGTGCTTTTTCAGCTTAGGTGCATGTTCCGGCAACTGTTTGCACAAGTGTATTAGCGGTGTAATATCTTCCATACTTAAAATTATTTATCTTCTCCTCATACAACACTTTGTTACGTATTAAACAAAATCAACAATATGAGCGAGCACCAATCGTCGCAATCTACAATCGTGTTTTTTCACAAAAAATATTTTTTCTTTTTCACATACCAACCATCAATTCATATTATACAATATCTTAGTTAAACAATCGTGTAATTTTTGCGCTAATTCTTCCAAAAAATTCTTATTTTTATGACGTCAGAGAAAAAAAAGAAAAAATCATAGTAACAGACAGACAGACTCCAGCCGGCTACACAGATCACCTGCCCCTATGATTTACTCCGACATGGAGTGAAAGCCCATTCCTTTCGAAAATGTCTTTAACCGTTTCGGTCTCCTATTGCCTTATTTTTTTCAGGACTTTGAATGCAGGCTTCTTCTAATCGCTATATTAAAGCGTAGGTATTTAGGCATATCCTCTCTCTGCTCAGGTATCCTCCTGGTATCCTCTCTTTAGCTCGTATAGCCTCCCGGTATCCTATATGCATTGCTCGGTCACCCTCGAGTCAATATTACCTTCCCCTTATATATATATACAGTCTACTCTACCTCTGACTTTATTTTTTGTCCCACCTCCCTCCATTACCTTCCCTCACTTGTTCTAAGGCATGCAACTTTTTGCCAAAGCATTTAGTCTTTTTCACTCACCGTTCACATGTTTTCCTCTCTGGATCCTCGGGATCACCGCCTCTCCTTGTAATGCTTACCTGAGCTCTGGGGGGACACCCACTCCTGAAGGATTAACCTAGGATTCTTCTTGGCTTACGATGTTGTCTCTTCTCAAAAGATTCTTCAGGATAAAGCCACTGTTCACTTATGTAATACACAATACTCCTCAGTGATAATTTCCAAGGACAAATGTAGCAAGATCAAGGTTTCTTATTTGAATTGCTGGTCATTCTCTCTCTCTATCTTTTTACCTTTACTTTTAGTATGGTGGGCTCTCCATCCTGCTTCTGAGCAGGGGCGCTTGTTCTGAAGAGTGGAATTCAGCTGTATGGAACACCACTTGGGGTGGTGAATGGAGGAACCCCTATCCGTGTGTGACAAAAGAAACTGGGAGAGTTCCTTGAAGAGAATCAACTTGTGGACAGGAAATGGCTGAACACAATGTGTGAAACTACTACTGGGGAAGGGCTAGTGTTCAAGGAGATTAAACTGTGTGCAACCCTTGAAGTGAATAATAATACAGTGATGCACCGTTCCTTAACTTATAATAGATAGCGTGGAATTGGATTTCTACAGTACCCTCAATAAGGAAATGTTTCATAGCATCCTGGAAGAAATGGTACTGCAATTGGAAAGGTTCACCAGCAACGTAGTAGCCTTGAGGGAAACTCCCACCTGCTCTTGTCAAATACGTATGAGAAATAAATCAAGGGGCTATGACGGTTACAGTAATTCGGCATACTGCACAGATACCCACGCGGAACTCGAGGAGCTCCGTGTGAATACAACACTGCACGTGTTACATGGAAACAAATATAATGAAAGACTGAGCGTTGCTAAACAATGAATGTAAATGGATACTTGCGGTGAGGTGATTCTGACTGAAGATGACTGTGCGAGTGACGCTGCCTGCGGTTACGAGCGTGAGTTTTCTCTGACTGAAATTTGTGACAGGAGGGAAAAAACTATACCACAAACCTAGCGGAATATTCCCTAGGTGTAGTATTGTAAAGGCTGAGGAAAACTATGGAAATAATTACACTGCTGACAAGGACTAAGAACTACGGATGAAGAACAGGTCCGCGGTAAGCGTTAACTGCTACTGCAGAATGACGCGAAGCGCAGATCAACAGAGGGAAGGGGCTTAAATAGTCAATGAGTGGAAACAACTAGACACACACGGCCGCTTCCAGGATGGAAACTAGACGGCCATTTTGGGTAAGGAGGAAGTGACTGTTTCATAGATTCCTTTAGCAGTGTGCTTCTTACCCATAACTCAGAATTAGTAGGCTGCGGTCCAAGATGTTTTGGAAGTCACCCTAGGAGCATAACCAGTGATCATGACACTCCTGCCTTTCTTCCGGTTGGCTGCTCGTAGAAGTGGAAAGGGGTTTGAGGGTGAAAACACAGGTTCCTTCAGACCTCAACTGCAGGTTTCATAATTTAATCTAGCCACTATCTACGGGGAGCTTCTCGGTCTACTTAGCCAGATGGCAAAGGACTCGTGATATTGCTGAGGACCTAGAGTTACTTATGTCGACGGTCAATGGGTGTCTTATCTAATCGATAGTTGATAAACCATTCTATCTCTGCTACCATGTGTGCACTAGGACCCCAACTGGCCGATAAAGCTGGGGGTTTTCTAATAGCACTTTAAGATGAGTAGCAGCACCCGTGAGATGGATGGGGATGCAGATTAATACTCTCGCATCAAATCAATAATGACAACTCAATAGTTTGGAAAAGTGAGTCTGTTTAAAGACAAGTACAAGTTCATGAACATCAGCAATTGCTCGATCTTCCTTCTCGCTTCACAACTCCAACGAACTTCATAAAAAACACATATTTTATACTAAAAACTCATCATTACTGACGTGTAACGCTTTAAATGTTGATGCAATTCTATTGGTTACAGGAAGGTAACTTTAATATAGGTACTATATCTGTATATGGTAACGAAGTGACAGGATTGGATAAACAGTGTCAGGTGTAGCATCTGAGCCCTTCCTTCACATGAAAACCCACTTCATTGGTGAAAATGTACACTGCAGAATGGGTCAAAGGAACCACCCACAAAATGTTTATGCCATGGCCTCAAGGTGGATCGCTATTTAGGATGTGAGACAAAAGGGAGAGCCAGACAATTCTCAAAGAAAAGAGAAGGAAAAGGAAAAAAGATTGAGAGATGAAAGGATCAGGAAAAAAGATAGACAGAGACGAGAACAGCTGTATGGCGAAGAGCAAGAAAGGAAACACGATCATAAGCCAAGAACAGCTAATGATCAGGACAGGCAGAGGAACAACGGAGAATAGAGGAAGAAGAACAAAAGATAAGGGAGAAGAGAATAAAAAGACAAAGGGATGAGGAAATATGAAGGGCAAATGAACGTAGAGATGCAAAGAAACAGGAAGAAGATAGGATCAGAGTGGAAGCGAGGAAGCGCAGAGACTTCAATGACGACATAGAACGTAACCGAGGACAGAGAGCACGCGATCTTGAATATCTGGAAAGCGAGGTTAAGAAATCTTATCCAGTAGTAGAGTGGGAAGACATAGAAGAATTCTTTCCTGAGTACGATTCAGTACCAGGCACGTCTAAGGCAAATATCGAAGATGACTTCGACACCAGAAGCATCGGAGAGCCTACTAAGGACATTGCCAGGTAGACAGCAATAGAAAAATGATGAGAGAGGAAAAGGAGTGCCGTGTAAAGCTTGTTTATCAGATTTGAGAAAATCTGAAAAACAAGCTTCCAATGTTAACATCGGGAGCGGAAAATGGATACATGAACTGGAAGAAATGGCGGGATGAAAGACGTTGGCTATAGGGAATATTAAGGGTCTTTTAATCGCCATACTTGGTGATCGAGCTGACAATGTGTGTACACGTGCAGGTTACCCTGGCGTGACTACAGTTAACACTGCACACGATGGAGCTCCATTTAACAATTGCTGAGCCGCTGTTTGGAAAGCGTTACGATTGCTATACCCGGATACGTCTGACATGGGAGCTATAATGACCTGCAAAATGAAGGAGTCAGAAGATCCTTTCCTTTACATTCATGGGTGCTTGAAACGCATGGGTGCTTGAAACTCGTGAATCTTGGGGGAAATCTATATGGTCAAGTGGCAAGTGGCACAGCGAGTAGAGCGCTCGCTTTGACATCCGTGCAGAGCCTGCAAACGCAGGTTCGAATCCCGTCAGGGCTAAACTCAGCCTTTCATTCTTCCAAGGTCAATAAATGAGCACCACACACCGTGGGTAATATTAAGCAGCGCTCAGATACCTGAGGGTTTGTAGCGCTATATAAATAATGTATTATCATTATTATTATACCCGTATTTTACCACATTTTATGCCAAGGGCTACCAGATCAGGTACAGAAGCAGCTCAAGAAATTGGTAGGAATCGAAGCCATCGATTCATGATAGTCAACCTACCATCACTGCCACGTGGGGTATGCCACCGATTAAGGGGCATTACCCATGTGGGAGCTGTTCGAACTGCTCTAGTACCACAGCCACTACGGCGGTGGAGATCCACAAAAGAAGCTGGGAACTGAGGCAGCATTCCACCTGCCTTAGTGCTAACGTGATTTACGTCATTATATGTCCCTGTAAGAAAGCTTACATAGGGAAGACCTCTAGGGCGGTGAAATTACGGATTGGTGAGCATAAATCCAAGATTAGAACGGGCCAGCGGAATGCTCCCCTAACGTTACATTTTTTAGAACTCAACCACAAGCCAGAAGATATGAGATGGTGGGTAGTAGAAAAGGTTTTAGGTACTGATGCAGCTAATACTGCTGCACGATTAGCGCAAAGAGAACAATGGTGGATATATCATACCAACAGCTTAAACATAGGGCTCAATCAACAAGAAGAATGGAATTGATTCCCATCCCCTTGTTCCTTTGAAAGAAGGAAGAAATATTGTTGGTTCCCTCCATATCCTAGTTCACTGAGATGGAAGATTTTGTCCATATATTTATTGAGACTCCTAGAGTCCTTTTTCTAGCTCGTGTATTAGGGCCGGAGTCACAGTCTCTCTTCTATGTTAGTGACTCCGTTTCGAAATAAAAGAGGGACTTCCGCGTTGTATTAGATTCGGACCACTGTGGACAAATGGCGGACGTAAACACCCTCGGTGTTAGATGACCCTAAGGTAAGCCAGTATGAGAGTTGTTCGTTCAGTTTGGGCAGTTGTATAGGTATTGTTGAATCAGATCAGAACGGTTTCTCTTATATTGTTTCCATATTGTGTTTAGATTACCGTTGTGGGAAAGATACGCGGCTAGTTGCGAAACAGGCGTACCGTTCTTACTGATATCCAGGACAGAGCCGTGGGCTCTAGTAGAGTACTTCTGGGGCTTTATAGGTAAGCGAGAGGCTCAGTAGGCCCCCATTATTATTATTTTTGAGTTATTTCGGTATGTAGTAACTTTAGTTTGTTTATCTTGCTACTTCCTCATGAAATAGCACAGAGATATCGATGCTCTCTAACCCATGTTAGCCGGCCGTTTTTTGAATGAAAGAAGAGAATCGGCACTTACGGCAAATTGATATTATTCAAAGGACTAGTGTGGAAGATATTCTTTGGGAAAGAAGGTATTTAACATTTGCCTTCCCCATACAGTAATATTTTGCTGTTTATGTCTGTTATCGGTATTTTCTAAAAATATTTTTCATTTTTTATGTTTTCTTTAGGATATCCAGCACTTAGCTCTTTACCAGAGGCTGCTGGAACTCTAGCCATTGGGCGAACCAAATGGGGTTTGCAGGTAGGAAGGATCTTGCCTATTTTTTGAAACTGCGATCTGATGCTGACGATAGTGGGGTGCTTGAGTGTGACGAGAAGGGTTTGTTCAGCACTAACTAAGAAGTGCATATTACGGAGATTATAGGAACGTGTTTTCGTTCTAGTTTTCTCTGATATCCTTTAGCCTTTTATAAACCTAAGATGCTAGAGATGAAACCAGATTGATTAAGTCAATTAAGAGGTTCTGTTAAAACAGGTTAGGTTGATTTGATGTTTAATAACACGGTGGATAAGAGAGATGCCCATCGAGGGATTAAAATTATAGGGATGCTCTATACCCTGAGGTGTTATAACATGTTGTTTTTGAGAGGAGGCACTAAGAGAGGGGTGACTTAGGTATGCAATTTTAGACACGTTTTTAAAAAAATGATTTTTATAACTGTGTGTTTTTGTTTTTAGAAGTATCTGTTAAATGTTCATCCAATCCTGATGAAGACACTTAAATTGGTCAAGTCGAAACTATTCACCATCTGGGGAGCTTTTTCGAAAAAAAGAACTATCTGTTAAAGCACCAATAGTCGATATTTTTTCTGGAATGAACTATGATCAGTAATTAGGTTTATAATGAAATGTACTAATGAAATGAATTATTCTTTTTATGGCACTTTATTACATTTATATAACTTTTAGATGTGCAAATAACTTCGAATGAATGTGTCTGAATTTATGATTAGTAAAATAAATATTTTCTAAGTACTATGTATTATATAATTCAAAATAAAATGAAAATGATTATTTGAATTTGTATCTATTCGCCCTTCTTTTTAGAGTCTCCTCCCCTCCTGGTACCACCTTTCGTGTATTATTATATGTTCTTACCTCAAGGTACCAGTGATTGTTTGAGGTTCCCACTTCTTTTGGGTTTTGTTTTATTAAGTGCAGCACGTTGCTGTGTGGGGATTAAGGAAGTTGTGCTTCCCCCCGCCTTTGAGGTATTTGTTCCTCTCTTGTTTAGGCGGTGGTATCTTGTCTATTTTTCCCTTGGCCAACCAGGGCCCTACTATGTCGGCGTCAGACTCAGTTTCGTTCAGTGAAGAACAGTTGGCAGAGGTGATTAAGATCCCCTCTTTTTTTGACAAGCTACAGCTGGACAATGTTACGGGGGATTACCTAAACATAACTAGCGATAGCATATTGCGATTAAAGAAAAAGAAATTTCGAACGGAAATGCATAGCCATTTGTTAACAGAATATTTAAAAAAGAACATCATCCCAACTGGTTTACTCGTCCGTAACGAGCCTTGCCTGTTTGTAGATGATGTTGAATACAAACATGCATTTTCTGGTATAGGAACTAAATGTAGCAGGGACTGGATGCTCCTCACCATAAACACAGCCTTAAAGAAAAGTATGGCAGTAGGAGAAGAGATCCAGAAAGCAGAATTGGCTTTTAAAGCTGACACTACGATTGTCAATATCAAAGAAAAGCTGGAAATAATTGAAAATCAAGTGATAGACTTTATCAAGATCACTACTGCTAAGAAAATGGAGAAATTAATTAAAGATGTTAAGAATTTCTCCAAAGAGACGGCTTATCCTTACTTACATGCAGACTATCAGGGTCCAGCGAATTGGAATGATCCAGATAGTAATGTAGGTGTACCGGCTCGAAAAAAAGTCACTTTCTCAGACACTTCGTCTGATGAAGGAGATGGATATCACAGAGGAAGGAGAGGTAACCAACAAAGGCAAAAGAACAGAGGCTTCCAAAGAGGAGGGAGGAGAGGAAGACAGAATATGTTTTTCCAATATCCTCCCTATTTTTACCCACAAGGGTTTATTCCCCCGGGGCCCATGCAACCATACCCATCTCAGGAACTTCCTTTTCCTCCACCTCAGGCAGGCCCACCCCCATTAGGAAACGTGTTCGAAACAAGAAGGCGAGCATACAGAAGATAAACGCTCCATCAGCGGTATACAATCTGTCCAACAGGAGCTTGACTACTAAAGAAATTTCCATATTGGAAAAAGGATTCTCTTTTATTCCCATGAAGAATCCGAGTAAAATGGACATTGAAACAGAATTGAGGGTTTTTCTTCGGAAAATTAGATTAAAAGATTTTTTCAGTGGGCAATCCAAAGACTTGGGTGAGAATATGGCGAACACCCCGTTTAAACCTCCATCTAGATTTACTCCTTCTCTCAACATGATCTCTAAAGAGACTGCCATTTTTGAAAAGGTAGTGCTCCGAGACTTTAGTGTCATTTATGACAATATAGAGAAAAAGAATGCAGGAACCAAATGTTATAACTTCTCTAAAGAGGACTGGGCAGGTCTCAAGAATTTATATTCTGACAGATCTGTGCTAATCAAAAAAGCAGATAAGGGAGGAGGAGTGGTAGTGTGTGACGCGATTAAGTATGACCTTGAGGTTTTGAGACAACTAGATAACCGAGAGGTGTACGTTAAATTGCAGGGAGATCCCTCCCCCAGTATATTAAGAGAAATTGAAAATCTGGGGAAGGATGCTCTAGAAAGGGAAATTATCACCCAGAAAGAATTCAATTTTCTTGTCCCCAAGAACACTAGGACTCCTCTCATTTATATGCTACCTAAAATTCATAAGAGCATGTCAGCCCCTCCAGGAAGACCCATTGTTTCCCTCAGTGGGTCTATTTTGGAACCAGTTGGGCAGTACTTAGACCATTTTTTGAAACCATTGGCTAAGAACACCCCTACGTATTTATCCGACTCTTGTGATGTTATTAGAATTGTAGAGGCTTTTCCATTCAATAGCGACCACGACTTATTGATAACTCTAGATGTAGAGTCGCTTTATTCGAACATTCCCCAGGAGGACTCACTGGGGATTATTAAGAGGTTTCTCCAGACTAGGATCGATACCATCTCAGTTCCGAGCGAATTCTTGGTGGAATTATTGGAAATTGCGCTCACCAAAAATTTCTTCAGATTTAAAAACTCCTACTACATGCAAATTAAGGGAACGGCCATGGGTGCATCTTTTGCACCGAATTATGCCACCCTTTACATGTGGGATTTTGAAGAAACCAACATAATGACAGATTCTAACCCTTTTAGATCAGCTCTAAAAATGTACAAGCGGTACATTGATGATATTTTCATCATTTGGGATAGCTCCAAAGGCGACCATAAGGCCTTTTTCAATTGGATTAATAATTTAAATTCCAATCTAAAGTTTACTATTGAGACTAGCAATAAGGAGATTCCGTTCCTTGATCTTCTGATCAAAGTTGACAAAAAAGTATTGGTCGTAGATTTGTATAGGAAAGACACAGATAGAAATACTATATTGCATCATAAGAGCTTTCATGCTCAGTCATTGAAATCCAATATTCCATATGGGCAGTTTTTGAGGGCGAGGAGAAACTGCACTAAAGTTGAAGATTTCCTTAAACAATCCTCGATAATTGAAGATAGATTGTCTGAAAGAGGGTACCATAAGCGATTGCTTAGACAATCGAAAAAACGCGCAAGATACCAACATAGGGACAGTTTATTGAAAAAGGACTCGAAAGAGAGAAAGTTGGGTGAGGACCAACTAGTTTGTGCCCTCACGTTTAATACGCAACACAATAAAATCAAGAAGATTATTTCCACGCACTGGCACCTATTACAACTTAATATGCCGGATTTAGCAAAACCGATCTATGCTTTCAAGAAAGGCAAAAATATTAAGAATTGGGTGTCGAAGGCAGACAGAATCTCGATTCATGATAGTCAACCTACCATCACTGCCACGTGGGGTATGCCACCGATTAAGGGGCATTACCCATGTGGGAGCTGTTCGAACTGCTCTAGCACCACAGCCACTACGGCGGTGGAGATCCACAAAAGAAGCTGGGAACTGAGGCAGCATTCCACCTGCCTTAGTGCTAACGTGATTTACGTCATTATATGTCCCTGTAAGAAAGCTTACATAGGGAAGACCTCTAGGGCGGTGAAATTACGGATTGGTGAGCATAAATCCAAGATTAGAACGGGCCAGCGGAATGCTCCCCTAACGTTACATTTTTTAGAACTCAACCACAAGCCAGAAGATATGAGATGGTGGGTAGTAGAAAAGGTTTTAGGTACTGATGCAGCTAATACTGCTGCACGATTAGCGCAAAGAGAACAATGGTGGATATATCATACCAACAGCTTAAACATAGGGCTCAATCAACAAGAAGAATGGAATTGATTCCCATCCCCTTGTTCCTTTGAAAGAAGGAAGAAATATTGTTGGTTCCCTCCATATCCTAGTTCATTGAGATGGAAGATTTTGTCCATATATTTATTGAGACTCCTAGAGTCCTTTTTCTAGCTCGTGTATTAGGGCCGGAGTCACAGTCTCTCTTCTATGTTAGTGACTCCGTTTCGAAATAAAAGAGGGACTTCCGCGTTGTATTAGATTCGGACCACTGTGGACAAATGGCGGACGTAAACACCCTCGGTGTTAGATGACCCTAAGGTAAGCCAGTATGAGAGTTGTTCATTCAGTTTGGGCAGTTGTATAGGTATTGTTGAATCAGATCAGAACGGTTTCTCTTATATTGTTTCCATATTGTGTTTAGATTACCGTTGTGGGAAAGATACGCGGCTAGTTGCGAAACAGGCGTACCGTTCTTACTGATATCCAGGACAGAGCCGTGGGCTCTAGTAGAGTACTTCTGGGGCTTTATAGGTAAGCGAGAGGCTCAGTAGGCCCCCATTATTATTATTTTTGAGTTATTTCGGTATGTAGTAACTTTAGTTTGTTTATCTTGCTACTTCCTCATGAAATAGCACAGAGATATCGATGCTCTCTAACCCATGTTAGCCGGCCGTTTTTTGAATGAAAGAAGAGAATCGGCACTTACGGCAAATTGATATTATTCAAAGGACTAGTGTGGAAGATATTCTTTGGGAAAGAAGGTATTTAACATTTGCCTTCCCCATACAGTAATATTTTGCTGTTTATGTCTGTTATCGGTATTTTCTAAAAATATTTTTCATTTTTTATGTTTTCTTTAGGATATCCAGCACTTAGCTCTTTACCAGAGGCTGCTGGAACTCTAGCCATTGGGCGAACCAAATGGGGTTTGCAGGTAGGAAGGATCTTGCCTATTTTTTGAAACTGCGATCTGATGCTGACGATAGTGGGGTGCTTGAGTGTGACGAGAAGGGTTTGTTCAGCACTAACTAAGAAGTGCATATTACGGAGATTATAGGAACGTGTTTTCGTTCTAGTTTTCTCTGATATCCTTTAGCCTTTTATAAACCTAAGATGCTAGAGATGAAACCAGATTGATTAAGTCAATTAAGAGGTTCTGTTAAAACAGGTTAGGTTGATTTGATGTTTAATAACACGGTGGATAAGAGAGATGCCCATCGAGAATTTAAAATTATAGGGATGCTCTATACCCTGAGGTGTTATAACATGTTGTTTTTGAGAGGAGGCACTAAGAGAGGGGTGACTTAGGTATGCAATTTTAGACACGTTTTTAAAAAAATGATTTTTATAACTGTGTGTTTTTGTTTTTAGAAGTATCTGTTAAATGTTCATCCAATCCTGATGAAGACACTTAAATTGGTCAAGTCGAAACTATTCACCATCTGGGGAGCTTTTTCGAAAAAAAGAACTATCTGTTAAAGCACCAATAGTCGATATTTTTTCTGGAATGAACTATGATCAGTAATTAGGTTTATAATGAAATGTACTAATGAAATGAATTATTCTTTTTATGGCACTTTATTACATTTATATAACTTTTAGATGTGCAAATAACTTCGAATGAATGTGTTTGAATGTATGATTAGTAAAATAAATATTTTCTAAGTACTATGTATTATATAATTCAAAATAAAATGAAAATGATTATTTGAATTTGTATCTATTCGCCCTTCTTTTTAGAGTCTCCTCCCCTCCTGGTACCACCTTTCGTGTATTAGGAATCGAAGCCAAGCCATGGTCCGAGATGCAACTGACCATAGCTCACTATTACAGGCTTCTGTAAGAAAATAATCGCAAAAAAGAGACTGCACAAAAGCTGAAGAGGCAAAGTTAGTGCAGAAGAAATTGTCAAAATATGCCATTGAATGGGCAATGATAACTAACACAGAGGGATAAAACATGCAGCAGGTCAATAATCAATAGCAGGTTAATCAGGGCAATAATGTGTTTTACCCCAGAAGAAGAGGCTTTCGAAGAAGAGGATGGCAGAGTAATCAGGGAGGTTCCCAAGGTAATCAGGGAGGTTTTCAAAACATGCAAAGTGGCAATCAAGATATGTCAAATGGGCAAATAATCAGACCACCGCCAATATGTTGGATGTGTGGGATGACAGGGCATCTAGCGCGCACATGCAGAAGTCAAGGCATGATGCAAACAGACCAAGGAATCAGAGGAAGAATGGTGACTCCACCTGTGTTTTTACAGCAGGGTGGAAATGGAGTTGCACAGAATCACACGAAGCGCCAGGAGCACAGCAAAGCTTGCAACCTCAGAACTTGATACGTTTTCCACAAGGACAGTCTTAACAGTCGCCGATGCAACTGTCACAGACAACAAGTGCAGGACAGGCATTGAAATCTGGAATGAGAGCCAACACTGGTGATGGAGGAAGTCCATTCACGCAGCAGGTTATATATAGACTAGGACAGCTCACTGGGAAACCTGATGTGTTCTATCCTATCAGTGACACCAGACCCTCATGAGGAACCAAGGGTAGATGTCATTATAGGGAATAAAGAATATTCCTTCCTAGTAGATACAGGTGCAACATTCTCGTTTATACGTGAAGGCAGGTTTTCCTTGTCCGGAGATGCTACAAATACTCAGGGATTCACAGGAGCAACAAGTTGTGTTCCTTTTACAAAAGAACATCCATTCTCTATAGAAGAATGTGACATGAATGTGCCATTGCTATATTCAAGGCAGACCCCATTAAATATATTGGGACGAGACTTAATGACAAAGTTAAACATGACAATCTCGTTCACGGACAAGGGCATAGTATGTTCGACTCCAGTATTGCATTATTTAAACGTATGCGAAATGATTAGAGCATACAGCTACGAGGGCTGTTCCACTGGAACCAGAAATATTTGCTTATGGAATACGCATACTAATGGCAGGACTACCAGGCCTCGCAGACAAACCCATGAGAACCCCAGATGAGTTTCTGTTCAGGTCAAGAATACCTATGCACGAGGAAAAGGGACAAGTATTTCCCTTGGCAATGCACACAGCCATAGTGCGGGGAAGGATGGCGTTGATCGATGATTGCGATGATGAAGGCAGACAATGGTGTACAGTAATCGCAATTGAGGAAGGGTACAGATTGACTGACGTCACTGATGACGATCGGTTTGACGAGCAAAAAGATGTTTAGGAAACAACAGTTGAGGTAAATCTCATTTTTTGGGTGAGGATGATCAAGTGAAGTGAACATGACAGTTATAGCAACATGGGGCATACCCAGTTAATGGAACTCCAAGGGGAAGCACCACAGGAGGAGAAGAACCTCTGGAAGTGGCAAAGGTGTTGCTTAAACCCCTTCGAAAGCTTGTGGCGACAAGACAGCACTGGTAAACCAGTGATGCCTATAGCCCTATTGAAGATAGCAATGGAACAATTGCATTATCCAGCACATATGACAAAAGAGAATCTAGCAGCAACGATCGCTGAAGACTGGTTCATGCCGAATTTAGCGGAGCACGTTGCATTTTTTATGGTGAACTGTATAATCTGCCAACAGTTCACGGCTTAGCACACACTACAAGTAATTAGAGGAATCATCCCAAGGCCTAATGGACCTTTTCAGCACTTGCATGTCGATTATGTCGATATGATTCAAGTATGTAACGGGTACAGGTACCTAATTGTTGTGGTGTGTCCATTCTCTAGATGGATAGAAACAGGTCCATGTACACACCCAGACTCTACCTGTGCGGCCAAATTCTGATGAGAGAGGTATTTCCCAGGTGGGGAGTATGTGAATTTATGAGGTCAGATAATGGTCCTTACTTTGTTAACGCAGTATTTGAGCAGATCAGCTTGCTGCTTGGTATAAAGCACAAGTTCTCATCTGCGTATCACCCGCAAGGTAATGGGATATATGAGAAGCTCAATGGCTTGTTAAAGGAAAGGATAGCTGTAACGCTCACCTGGTTCCCACAGGGCGCTGGTCTATTCTGGATTGCTGTGGCCTCTTCTAGCGTGATGCGCAGGACCCGGTACACCGATTGGACAGGACCTCCAAACCGTGCTTGCCTGGCCCGTAGGAATATCCTTCTGCAGATGAGAAAGGGGATTAACAGTCTGCAGAATAGTGTGCTAGCTCCTCCCTTTCCCCCTTCCCCCTTCGTTCCTCTCTAACTTCCTCCAAACCCCGGTTTAAGCTCACCTTATGGTTTGGAAGGATGAACTCTCCATCCTGCTTCTGGTGCAGGGGCGCGTGTTCGTCCAGTTACTTCACTGGTTTTCAGAATGGCGCTGGCAAAATCCACTTGACTTTCCTGAGCGATGCGCCGTAAGTATGAAAGTTCAAAGTTCAAGTGAGGCCCCCTTTATGTTGTCTTTCTAACCTGTGATCTGTCCTTTATTTCAGGTGCAGAATGAAGGCGATGCGTCGAGGGGTTAAACTGCCGAGGTGAGTAGTGATGAGGGCGATCCCTCTAAATATCCTTATCATTCCCCAGAAATGTCTCTTGTCCTTTCCCCATAGGGGCCGGGGTACGGTACCTGCCAACGGGGCGGCGCCGACCCGAAATGTGGAAGAAAAGCCGGTAAGTATTATGGCTGTTAATCAGGCTTTCCTTCTGTGTTCCTTCTGCTCACCTTTTGTTTCTTCCTCTCTCCCCTAGGTGCAGAGATGTGGCGTCCGATGCTGACAGCCGCGATGGAGCCGGGAGATGTCTCGAGGACAGGTGAGTGAAGCGTGGCGCTGCAGCGAGCAACGCAATGCTTTTAAATGGAAGTCTTTCTTCAGGGATGCTGGCGAGAAGATTCCGGATGCAGGTAAGAAGTTTGAAATAGTCCTTGGTTTTCACCTTTCTCTTCTCTTCCTTCCTTGCAGGTCTTCCAGGTTCGAGGCGGGCGTGGCTGGAGTCCAGGAGCAGACACGGTGAGCGTTAAGCTGCAGGAAGCAGAACAACGCGAAGCATGAGCTGCTGTCTGGGCGTGGCTTAAATAGCCTCCAAAGAAGTCCCAGGTATGTATCCTTCCCCAACTAGGTATGTATCCTTCCCTGGCCACGCCCGAGTGAAAAAATAGTCCCTATGAAAAAATAGTCCCTTTCAGGTCTCAGGGAGGCCTGAAGCGTGCAGCATGGTCTGCATCAGGTAAGTGCACAAAACACCTCCCTTTATGAGCCTGGCACCTATGGCGCCAGGACTGATGTCCAACATGAGCCTGGCGCCAAAGGTGCCAGGACTGAGTCCAAAGAGCCCCTATAAGGAGCCGCTGGGCTTTTACCCGAGGGCATGATGCCTGCTTCCGGGGGTGCTGGGCCTGGCCTGGGGGGTAGGCATCATGACAGCACTCCCCCCCAAGGCCCCTCCCAAGGTCGTTCCTTCTGGAGGTTTTGGTTTGTTTGGGAAATTCCGATGGAACCTTTTTACCAGCCGAGGTGCATGTACGTGATCAATGGGTTCCCAAGACCTTTCCTGAGGCCCGTACCCTTTCCAATCAATTAGATAGAAAAGTTTTGATTTTGAGATCTTAGAATCCAAAATGTTCTTCACCTCGAATTCAGGCTCCCCATCTATCTGAATCGGTTCTGGTGGCTTTGTTAATCTGGTTCCTGGGTGCACTGGTTTCAAAAGTGACACATGAAAAACAGGGTGAATCCGCATGTTAGCTGGTAGATCGAGCTTGACTGCCACTGGGTTGATTATAGCTTTGATCGAGTAAGGGCCTAAATACCTTGGATTAAAAGTTTGAGGCCCCTTGAGTGATAGGTGTTTGATAGCCAACCATACTTGATCCCCTATTTGGTATGGAGGCGCCTCTCTTCGATGCAGATCCGCATTCTTTTTGTATTTCCCTTTCGCATGTTGCAAATGTGCAGTTGCATCCTTGAAGGCTCGAGTAATCGTAGAATGCAAATGGTCCACTGCGGGCATTTCAAGGCTCAGAGGTGAGTCCAAGTCTGAAGTACGAGGGTGATGTCCATATAGGGTATAAAAGGGGCTCTGACCAGTTCCAGAGTGTATCGAGTTATTGTATGCATATTCTGCCACCCATAAAATGTCCTTCCAATTACCCTCCGATTGGTGCAACATACATCGTAGATATTGTTCAAGGGTCTGGTTCGTTCTCTCCGTCTGACCATCGGTCTGTGGGTGGTGGCTGGTCGAGAGTCTTATGTCGATTTGTGCCAGTTGACAACACTTTTTCCAAAAATGAGAAATAAACTGGCTTCCCCGATCGGAGACTAGTATGGACGGGAATCCATGCAAACGGATGATATTTTCGAGCAATTCTTTGGCAAGAACAAAGGCTGAAGGTAATCCTTTCAACGGAATAAAGTGGGCCATTTTGGAAAATAAATCCACCACGACCAGAATAGTATTGTAACCATTACAAGAGGGCAGGTCCGTGATAAAATCTAGTGACAGGGTGTGCCAAGGTGCTGGTGGAATGTCTAAGGGCTGAAGAAGACCGGCGGGTCTTGTCTTTTGACCTTTGTTTTGGGCACAAACTCCACAGGACATCACGAAAGATTTAATATCCTTTCGCCAGGAAGGCCACCCGAATTGTCGTTTAACCTTTTCCTCTGTTTTGGCAATGCCAGGATGTCCTTCCATCAGGGTATCATGATGACGGGAAATAACCAGTTCTTGCAATTCCTTTTCTGGCAAAAATAAGCGTCCTTGGAAGTAAGGTAAGCCATCCTTGACTGAAAAGTTAGACCCCCTTTTGATCCAATCCTGCAAGGCTGAAGAGTCCAGGAATTGTTTCACTCGTGCTTGAATGTCTTCAAGGGTTTGTAAAGTGATTATCCCCAAAATTCTTTGTTCGGGAATTATCGGCACAGGTTCTGAGTTTGTGTCTATTTCTTCCATTCCAATTCGGGATAGAGCGTCCGCCTTACCATTCTTATAGCCGGGGCGGTAGGTGATTACAAAATCGAACTCAGCAAAGAACAAAGCCCATCGGAGCTGTCGAGACGATTGAGCCTTGGCAGTTTTTAAATATTGTAAATTTTAGTGATCAGTGATCACGGTGATGGCATGCCGGGCGCCGAGGAGATAATGCCGCCAAGCCATGAAGGCGGACTTAATGGCTAATAGTTCCTTATCGGTGATCGCATAATTTATCTCCGGCGGCGAGAACTTTCTGGACCAAAATGCTACGGGGTGCAGTTGGTTGGTTTCAGGGTCTCTCTGAGACAGGACAGCTCCCATGGCTAAGCTGGACGCTTCGGTTTCGACTATATATGGGAGATCGGGACTCGGGTGCTTCAAAATAGGTGCAGACGTGAACTTAGCTTTCAACTCCTGAAAGGCCTGTTCGGCTTCCTCGGTCCATTCAAAACGTTTATTTTTTCGCAAGAGTGCAGTGATGGGTTGCACCACACGTGAAAACTCCGGGATAAACCTGCGATAAAAGTTGGCAAAACCAAGCATGCTTTGGACACCTTTCACCGAACTAGGTGATGGCCATTTGAGGATGGCATCCACTTTCCGTGAATCCATTCGGACCCCTTTAGGTGTCAGGATGAATCCGAGAAACTCAACCTCGGTGGTATGGAAAACACATTTTTCCAGCTTGGCAAACAGTTTGTGCTGGCGCAGTTTCTCTAGGACGGCCCTGACATGCTTTCTGTGATCAGATTCCGAAGAGGAGTACACAAGAATGTCATCGATATACACGACAACACAGACATCGATGAGTTCCCGAAGGACATCGTTCATGAAGAATTGGAAGGCTGCAGGCGCGTTGCACAACCCGAAAGGATTCACCTGGTATTCGAATAGTCCATATTTTGTACGGAAGGCCGTTTTCCATTCGTCGCCTTTTTTTTCTCGTACCAGATGATAAGCCCCCCGGAGATCTAACTTGGTGTATACGCAAGCGTCCTTCACCTGGTCAAGGAGTTCAGGGATCAGAGGCAGAGGGTAACGATTTTTAACAGTTATCTGGTTCAATGCGCGGTAATCGATACAAGTTCTAAGGTCGCCTTCTTTTTTAGGCACGAAGAACAAAGCTGAGGATGCCGGGGACTTTGACGGGCAAATGAAACCATTGGCGAGGTATTGATCTAAATATTGTCTCAAATGCAGATTCTCTGGTTCAGTAAGGGCGTAAATCCTGCTACAAGGGGGTTGTGCACCGGGCACCAGATCGATTTGGCAATCGTACGATCTGTGGGGAGGTAACGTGTTGGCCTGTTCCTTTTGGAAGACGTCCTGAAAGTCTTGGTACTCTGGAGGTAGTTGCACAGGGACAGAGGTAACTGATGCTAGATTAATCTTTGGATTTTCTGGGTAGCAGGTTTGTGCACAATCCGGGAAGGTTATTCTCTTCGCTCGCCAATCAATTCGAGGATTATGTGTCTCTAACCAAGGGATTCCGAGAATAAGCTGAAACTGTGGAGCCTTGATTACATCAAACACAACTGCCTCCCGATGGCCATCCGGACCTACAAGTGTCACCTCAGCTGTGGAATGTGTTACCGGTCCAGAGGCAATTTCGGTTCCATCTACTGTGGTGATGACATCTTTGTTGGTTTTAGGACGCAGAGGGAGGTTTATCCTAGAGACCAATTCTCGATCCACATAGTTTCCTATAGCCCCGCTATCGATGTATGCCTTTATAGCATGCAACCGTTTAGGCTGTTCCGGATCTACGAGGACCATTGGCACAATGAAATGCGAGGTCTGAGAGTTAGTTTTCAAGCTCGGCAAGCGGACCCCTACGCTTGCCGGGCGTGGTCGTTTCCCGATACAGAGTTTCCATGGATTTTATCAGCGGTTCCTACCACCTTCTTGGGCGGCTTAACCGGGCAATCTCGTAGAAAGTGTCCAGAGGACCCACAATAAAGGCATAATTGCATCTGTCGTCTTCTTTCACGTTCTTTTTGAGTTAGGGGTCCTTTAACACCTCCGATTTGCATAGGCTCCGAGGCATCAGCCCCCTTGGGGTTAGCGTGGGTCTTGGCCAACACCAGGGTTTCAAACTTGGACCGATCTGCTTTTCTGTTTTGCAGCCTGTGATCCAATTGGACCACTAAGTCTATATATTTAGTGCATTCTTGGGGCGGATTTACAACTTGTGCCAGGACATCTTTAAGTTCTCCGCGTAGACCTCGATAGAATAACGTGATTCTTTTATCCTCTGGCCAACCAGTTTCCACAATTAGTCTATTGAAGGTTGCAATGTAGGATAGAAGGTCTTGATTGCCCTGTCGCAGAGATAGAAGTTCGTCATGTAGAGCCTGTCCCTGGGAGTGTTGAGCAAATAACCTTTCCATGCTTGTTTGAAATCCTTGAAAATCACGAAGAATCGGGTCATCTTGATTTACCAGTGGGACTGACCAATCGGCAGCACAGCCGCTGAGATATGACAACACAAAGGCTACCTTGGTCTGATCATTAGGGAAGGCCCCAGGTCTGCATAGGAAGTGCAAACGACACTGATTCATGAATACGGCGAATCGTTTGGGGTCCCCAGCAAAGCGTTCAGGTGGGGCCAGCGGCATGTTTCCAGGTAGATTAATCTGCACCGGGTTACTGGAAACCACAGGAGCGGGGTTCCCCCCGGAACCTGGTAAAGGAGTTTGTCCCGCTTGACCTTGCAAAAGCTGTCTAGCCAGGTCATCAGCTCTATCCTTTATTACAATCACTTCCCTCCTGAGGGAACTAGTCTCTTGATGAGCGGTGTGTACTTCGGCCCGTAATTCCCCCAGTAATTGGGCCAACTGGTCAGTTTCGGAAGTTTCCATAGCGCCTGGGTGGGAATTTGTAGGAAGGCTTCGCGTTCTGTAACGCTCACCTGGTTCCCACAGGGGCGCTGGTCTAGTCTGGATTGCTGTGGCCTCTTCTAGCGTGATGCGCAGGACCCGGTACACCGATTGGACAGGACCTCCAAATCGTGCTTGCCTGGCCCGTAGGAATATCCTTCTGCAGATGAGAAAGGGGATTAACAGTCTGCAGAATAGTGTGCTAGCTCCCCCCTTCCCCCCTTCCCCCTTCGTTCCTCTCTAACTTCCTCCAAACCCCGGTTTAAGCTCACCTTATGGTTTGGAAGGATGAACTCTCCATCCTGCTTCTGGTGCAGGGGCGCGTGTTCGTCCAGTTACTTCACTGGTTTTCAGAATGGCGCTGGCAAAATCCACTTGACTTTCCTGAGCGATGCGCCATAAGTATGAAAGTTCAAAGTTCAAGTGAGGCCCCCTTTATGTTGTCTTTCTAACCTGTGATCTGTCCTTTATTTCAGGTGCAGAATGAAGGCGATGTGTCGAGGGGTTAAACTGCCGAGGTGAGTAGTGATGAGGGCGATCCCTCTAAATGTCCTTATCATTCCCCAGAAATGTCTCTTGTCCTTTCCCCATAGGGGCCGGGGTACGGTACCTGCCAACGGGGCGGGCGCCGACCCGAAATGTGGAAGAAAAGCCGGTAGGTATTATGGCTGTTAATCAGGCTTTCCTTCTGTGTTGCTTCTGCTCACCTTTTGTTTCTTCCTCTCTCCCCTAGGTGCAGAGATGTGGCGTCCGATGCTGACAGCCGCGATGGAGCCGGGAGATGTCTCGAGGACAGGTGAGTGAAGCGTGGCGCTGCAGCGAGCAACGCAATGCTTTTAAATGGAAGCCTTTCTTCAGGGATGCTGGCGAGAAGATTCCGGATGCAGGTAAGAAGTTTGAAATAGTCCTTGGTTTTCACCTTTCTCTTCTCTTCCTTCCTTGCAGGTCTTCCAGGTTCGAGGCGGGCGTGGCTGGAGTCCAGGAGCAGGAGCAGACACGGTGAGCGTTAAGCTGCAGGAAGCAGAACAACGCGAAGCATGAGCTGCTGTCTGGGCGTGGCTTAAATAGCCTCCAAAGAAGTCCCAGGTATGTATCCTTCCCCAACTAGGTATGTATCCTTCCCTGGCCACGCCCGAGTGAAAAAATAGTCCCTATGAAAAAATAGTCCCTTTCAGGTCTCAGGGAGGCCTGAAGCGTGCAGCATGGTCTGCATCAGGTAAGTGCACAAAACACCTATGCGCCAGGACTGATGTCTAACATGAGCCTGGCGCCACTGAGTCCAAAGAGCCCCTATAAGGAGCCGCTGGGCTTTTACCCGAGGGCATGATGCCTGCTTCCGGGGGTGCTGGGCCTGGCCTGGTGCTCCGGGGGTAGGCATCATGACAATAGCCAAGTTGAAGCTTACTATAAAGAAGGGATGGCTACACTTCCTTCCATTGGCACTGTACGCACTCAGAAACCAGCCTGGTTCTGACCATCATCTTACACCACACGAAATAGCAACAGGCAGAAGGATGCACACTCCATTGACACCCTGAGCTAGAGCTAGATGTGATGCCCAGCCAACAGGAGAAATCCTAGGGTCTGAAATGCAAAATTACTTGAATTGCATGACATCTTGTCTTACTGTAATTTCAGGACAGCTGAAGCGACGACAAAAAGGGTGTGGGGCAGCACAAAAGGAGACACTACAACAGACCCAATTCAAGCACTGCGTCTACCACCAGTTTTTCCTGTAGACACGGTCCTGGTGAGCAACCACACGAGAAAGAAGTGGGATGAGCCAAGGTTCAATGGTCCATTCAGAGTGGAGAACGTTACTCCCTCTGCAGTCAAGCTAGAAGGAAGAAGAGCTTAGCTCTTTCTGGGTTGTATCAAACCATACATCGGAGAAGACCCCCTGCCCGCACCCTAATGCGTAGAGACTACAGACGACGGGGAAGGACCACAACACATGCAGACGAGATCCACGACGCAGAAGAAAGACGCATGACCAGCAAAACAAAGATAAGAAACTCTTCTGCAAGTTCTGGCTTAAAATTGGACATTTCCTCTGAGCAAAAAAGGGGATAAGTACATAAAAAACACGGACACTCTGTGCATCCTAGTTGCAGGTTTAAGAAGAGAATTGCACGTATAAGCCACAACATATTCTGTTGACTTTGAACTTTGGACTGTGGCGTGCTGAAGCCTTGATAAGAAAAGGATATGCCAAATTCTGATCGAGGACACACAAATTGGAAGAAAATACAATATCCAGAATCGTTCCAAACAGACGCATTATTTGGATCCACTTATGGTGTTCCACAGCAGCGACATCACTAAAGACGTTCTGAACTATTTTGACCTAGTCTTGAGGTCGTACCCATCACTAGTGGGAAGGCTCACTAGCATCACTGAATTTCTTCAAAACCCTGAAAACGAAAAGACAATAAGGAGGCTGCTCACCGTGATCACCGAGCAGTTCCTCTTGCTTCCGGAATACACAGAGGAAAACATTTGCCAAGCAGAAGAAGAAGCGAATAGGCTTGTCAGCATACTATTCTTTCACTTAATTGAAGACTGCCCAGATCTTGTTGGGAGACGCACTGACGTCTTGACATTTCTTCGAGATACTGCAAACACATAACACTTGAGCATAATCCTGAACGGAATCATAATCCAGGTTGCTCTTGAAGCTCACCAAAATCACAGAATCTGCCCACAGTGCAGCAAGGACAAGACCAATGTCCCTGTCACCAGAAGATAGCAGATTGGCGAGCAATGTCTTCTTTCGCCTAATTGAGGACCTTCCAGAACATGTGGGAGGCCTGCCGGTGTTGACGTCCTCACCTTCATCAGAGACCCAGGAAACTCCACACAGATGAGCATGCTCCTGCATGGTATTGTGATGCAGGTTGAACTGTCTAATCATCATCAGAATTTCCAAAGGAGACTGTAAAACTTTCTGCTGAGGGATAGATCTAGAAAGTGTTGCCAGAGACTTCACTCTTGTTTATACTATCAAGGACACGACATGTCTTCCGGAGTGAAACAGATAAGAGGAACAGACTGGGAGCTGGTGTATTTTGAACACGTACAGTAAAAGAAGGACTTGCTGGACTTATTGCCTTAATTGCGACTACTGAACAGAGAACTGTATCCAGAGACAATAAGACAATCCAGTGTCCAGACAAAGAAGAACAATTGTTCCAGTACCTGCAACCGACAAGCAAAGACATCAGAATCCAGAGATATTGTTGCATAGAATATATTATCATAGTCTTTTTTTTCTTTGGATGATAGAGATGGGGAATCAAAACAGCAGCATTGTCGTCCCTCAAGGGGAAAGACGGACTTATTGTTCCAGAACTAAGTGTTGCCGCCTAACCTACGGAGGCATAATGTATCTGTGCATTGTATTCATCATTGTTCTGCTGTCACTGACGATTCCAACTGCATTTTTTATTGGTGGACAAAGTGTTTTGATTCCAGTGCACCCATCTAATGTTGTACACGACACCCACAAAAGTACCCAGACCCTTTATAGTGATTCCAGTTCATAGAAGGTCTGACAAAGGAGTGAGTGAACTTAAAATGGATGTGATTAGCAATAACACACATTTTGTAACTCACAAATTGAAACGCCAGAGACAGGGTCGGCAGAGCAAGCATGAGAAAATGTTAATGAAAAATACACACACACAAACAGTGAGTACACATGCAGCAGGTCGAGTGTCAATAAATGCACAACCACAGGCCAAAAGAAGGGAGAAGGTTGAGCTGTTTACTATGAGAAGTTCTACTACAAGTGAAGTGAAAAGACAAATGGAAAAAGCTGAACTTTTAAAGAGAGAAAAGCAACAGAGGCAGCATTGACAAGCACATAAGTACCAGTGAAGGGGACAAGTACACGTTCTACACTACAGCCATATACTGGACCAATAGCAGAGTGGATATGGACATTTATAACAAAGAGAAAAAGGATGCAAGAAGAGAAGGAAAAAATTGCCAGACTTTCGCCCACTCCATTAGTATAGATGAAGAGGCCTGAACCATGGATTCAGGTACCTGAGAATGCTCCAATGAGAAGAAGCTACACGGATGCTATTGAGGATGTGATGATAGCAAACTACATGAAAACCATGAGAATAAAGAGAAGCATACAAGAAGATGACAATGAACTAAACGATTACCTGGACAGCACAGCACACTTGGGGAAATAACAAATGGTACCAACACATGAAAGAAGTTGGACGACGAAATTCAGAGGGGGAATGCTTTGTTTGTGCACTCCTACCTTACAGCATGGTGAAGTCAAAGATCTTTGTAGCTGTGGAAATTGATGTCCAGACAGCACATTGTCTATCGCACGTAGCAATGTGCACGACCAGAGGCCAGTTCATGGAAAGTGATGCCTCACTGAAATGGGCAACTGAAGCAACTGATCCAAATGAAGATGATTATGTCCAGGGGATAAAGACAAGAAACAATGGAAAAACAAAACACATTGTGATCAGATACGAGAAGCCTGGAGTTAAAGGAGCAGAGATCAGAAGAGAAGCAAATCACAAACTAAATGTTCAAGGGAAGACGCCAGAAGAGGCTTGAAAATGGAAAAACAGAGGCCAAATACAAATTTGGGGAGCAGTGCTTTCACCAGACGGATGGGAGAAAGGAGTAGTGATATGCAGAGCATGGATGTCTTCGGTCACTACGAGCCCATTATCATCATAGTGTGAAATGGATGCAAGCCATTATGGCCAAAACTTACTAAACTATTGACATGGGTCGAAGACAGAGGAGGACCCTTGCAGATAGTGCCATTGGAGAATCTGAAATTCTGCTTCAGAAACAATGGTACAAGGAAAATGGGAGAGAATCAAAACTGTGGACGAGTCTTTGACGCTCCAGGAATGGTACACGGTACTGCAGTGATCATGGGTCATTATTGGGCATGTGGATCCAAAGCATATATCAGAGTGCCGAGAAACTTGGGAGGTATATGCACAATAGTAAATGTCCATGTTCCAGCACTGGTGATCCCAAAAAGTGATCTGAATATTGACGGTTTCCCGAAAGCAGATGCTCACCTGAGGGAAATGAGATCTGTGGAACTGATGAGCCGAATGAAGCGAGATAATTACTTTTCTGCCAAATCCATAGAATCTTTTGATGCTATCCCATATGAACACAGACTGTTCAGTCAGACTTCTTCTGTGTTCACGGCAATTTTCATGCCAAGAATTCAATTTGGAGCAAATACTAAATGGTTGCAGATAACCAGATGGCAGTTACTGCAGACCATCAACTTGATCATAAAAGGATTTAATACGGTCAGAGAAGAACTGAGGGCAATTCGACTAATGACTCTACAAAACATGTATGTCCTTGACATGATCACAGCTATGGATGGAGGAGTTTGTGCCAAAATTGGAGAATCATGTTGCACATTTATACCATCCCACCACGAACAAAATGGAAGGTTAACAGAGGCAATAGGTATGTTGACGAAATTACAGAATCAGATGATCGATGAAGCTGACGAAGTTGATGATAACAGCTGATTTGGATCACTATTTTCCTGGGTTCCACAATGGATAGCAGATGCATTCAAGTTCCTAGGAGCCCTACTAGTGATGATATTGCTCAGATTCTGTGTTATCAAGATGATAATCTCTCAATGCCAGAAAACTGCAAAAAAGGCCATAGGGATGAAGATCATGATTGATATTGAACCAGGATGGAAGCCCAAAGACCTGACTGATGAAGAAATAAGAGACTTTGTGAAAGCGAGCATTCATGCACCAGAAGGAACCAAGTTTCGGTATCCAAGGAAACACAGAAATTATGTGGGAGGATGGATCTATTGCAGTCCAAATGGACAATGTCAACTTATGACATGGAATAAGGACGAGCACGCGAGAACAGCAGGAAGCCTGAAGAGAGTCATAAAAATATGGACTTCAAAGAGACATGTCTTCAGACCTTCATGTGTGGACCCAGAAGACGAAGTAAAAATGGACCCAGACGATGAAGTAAAAGTGAATACAGAGGATGCAGAAAAGATGGATACAAAGGAAGAAGTGAAATTGGTCAATGAATTGCCCAGAGGGAGGGGGGGTGGGGAGGAGGTCCCAAACACGATCTGCACCCCTACCGCCCATTTTTAGGTACCAGGAACGTTCACGCTGAAATATGTGAAGTATGATGAGCAAGTAAACCAGCAGAGAGCGGCATTAGGGCTCTGCCCAGTACCTATCAGACTGACAGCACCTATTAAAATACCTGCACATAAGAAACCTTGGACAGTGAGGTACCCACTGAGAAAATCATATCGACAAGTGAGACAGAGTGATGATTGTCAAAACAAAATGCCGGAAGAAGCCAAGAAAGTCCTAAAAGAAGACGAATAGTGATGTCACAAGAACCCGGACTGAATCACATATAAAAGATATGACAACCTATGAATGATGAAAAGAGACAAAACACCATGGATAAGTGACATCCTGAGTTTAAAGCGAAACAATTGATGTCAAATGTTAGAAGCTTATGCCATGAGCGTGATGAAAATATACAGCCAGCTTACACGTGTACATATGCAAGGAACCGCAAGAAGCTCAGAGAATTGCGAGGCTTGCTAAAGCTTAGTAGTAAAATAGAGTGCGGCAAGCACCACCTATACATATCTACCTCAAGAAAAGAACTTTATATAAGTATACTTCTACGATGCACAAGAGCAGAACTTACCAAAGGTTACTTAAGGTCTCACAAGGAGTGCTTCGCAGTAGGAAAATCGAGAATTAAGGACAGAGAGATACTCAGACAAAGGCAAGTCATGCCAAGAATCCATGGTTGTACCAGCTGAAATAGCCCAATAGTGGATACAATTAATGAAGAGAAGAACAGACTATCCTAGTCTGAAAGGTCAAGATAAGCCACAGGAGGCGGGTGGCTGTCAAAATTAAATCAAATATACAAATTGCATGGAGAAGACGGCGATTTCAGTGTTGGATCACGTGACCGATCCAGCAGAAGGGATGAAACTTTCACACCTATGCATGGGATTGTGCCATGCCCAGGCGCCTTCACTTTTCCAGACTAAGAAGCAGTCTCGAGGCCAAAATACAAAGAAATAATTGACAAATGACCACTGAAGTGATGATTGATTGTTGCAATGGTACATTTAGAGCAATACTGAGTTTGATGTTAAAAAAGAAAAGGTTAAGGAAGGAAACAATGATTAACGAGTTTCTCAAACAGGTAAGCACCTTTGAACCCCCAAAAGCAATGTAGATTAACCCTTTCACAGCTATACAAGTAAAGAATGTATGCCATTTTGGAGTGACAGATCAAAACACAAAGTCCGAAGTTAGAAGAGTCTTCAGGGAGCCAGGACAGCCAATTTCATTTGAGCAAAGTCTAGGGGAGATGAGGCACTCCTTAAAGGTAACTAGAAAGTCTTGCACGCTGTTATAGAGAGTTTTGTAGAAAAATAAATCACTGTTGGGCCACAAGCTTGGAGGCTTGTGATGGGCAAAGCTGCAAGCAACTCTGCAAAAGGCAGCTAATGCAAGTCTCAACTGAGAGCAAGCAAGCTACACAACAAGAAATAAGTACCCCTTAGTTCACAGTATCATAGGTCTGAAAAGATTGGTTCCAGCTGGCTTCTGTTCTTGTTGTAGTAGGGCAGATCCTGTTGTTCCTGGGCCTCAGTTGTGGCGACAAGAGGGAGGACGTCTAGGGACTCCTGCCCTACGATTCGAAGGTCGGCGTCAGCAATGAGCAAAGTTCAGATCAGCTGCTCTTTGCAGTTTCAGTTTCTCGCAAATAGCACCACCGCGGTTCTTGGACACCTTGTGGACTTTCTTTGTTTCTGGGGTCCAGCACTGTGTTGAGGTGGCTCAGGATTGGTCAGCCCTGCTTCGAGGGAGTCCGAAAGATCTTCCTGGAGCTCGGGTCTGGCTTAAAAATGATGCACTTGATTCTGGTGTTCCTGTCCATTGCCACTCGGTTCTTGCAGCAGCAATGGAAGTACAGCCAGCAGAGAGAGGATTTCCAGTCGAGTTCGTCTTGGGGTCGATTGGTCCTACCAACACAAAAGGGAGAAGTCATCCTTTGCAGGGATTCTCTAGTTGAGGTGAATTTGGAGCTTCTGCACTGCAGCACGGCTTCACCGGGCAAACCAACAGTCCAGGAGTTGCAGCAAGCTTCTCTTCCAAGTTCTTATTCAGATTCCTTTGTCCAGTGGTCGACTCTGCCCTCCTTGCAAAAGACCTCACCTTTTATGCAAGTCTCTCCCATTCATTCGCAGCCTAGCTGTCACTCACAAAAGAGAAAAATACCACCCCTCTTCAAGAGATTTCTCAGCAATGAGGGGATGTGGAGCAGCAGAGGGGATATTCAGTGTGAGTGGTGTGAACTCAATGAATAGGAGGCATGCTAAGTAGAATAACATTGCTATGATGCAAGTTAAGGAGAAAGGAACTAGGTGCAGTGATGATGTGTGGCAGAGTGAGCATAAAGGGATTTGCAAAGTGGCCACACCACGACACCCAGATTCGATTTTGCACACAGATGTAATTGTTGCAAGAAATCAGAAGGTCAAGGATGTTCCCGTTCACATGCGTGTGATAGGTGATGTATTAGGAGGGGTTTTAAGGGCGGGTGGAGTGGGGGTACTTTTCGGTATGACATTTCCATCTTGATGGACACCTTCCTAGGTTAAAATCGCCATGATAAATGTTGGTGCAGGCAGAGCTTTGGTTTTCAGTAGTGAAGTGAGACCAATCAGTGTGGAAGTTGTGGTTGTGCGTTTGGGACAGTAAATGTGGTTGATGAATTTGGGGTGTGGGAGTGATGGAGGGGTACAACTAATGGGGAGGGCTTCAAATGATGTGAATGGTGGGTGGGTGGTTGGTGTTGCTAAGTGTGAGAGAGTCTTTTTAAGTTATGGCAATGCCGCCACCTGTTTTGTGTGGGTAATCCCTGTGGTGGAAGAGATAGTGTGGAGAGAGCATGTCAGGGATTATAGGTGTCTGGTGAGGTTTAAGCTATGTCTCTGTTAAAAAGACTTAGTTGGTTTTTGGGGTCAATGGGCATCTGAGGGTTTTTAAGTGCACACTTGTTTGCTCACCCAGAAGGTCTGGCTCTCAGTTCCATCATGTCCTACTGAGCTGTGTGGCTGACTTGATTTTACTGGTCTGAGCAAGAGGTGTGCATCCCTTTCGAGCGAATTTAGTACAGGTGATGAATTGACTAGAC
The DNA here is from genome assembly GCF_040938575.1 of Ambystoma mexicanum. Lineage (NCBI taxonomy): Eukaryota > Metazoa > Chordata > Amphibia > Caudata > Ambystomatidae > Ambystoma > Ambystoma mexicanum. Next base: position 1,269,774,331 of record NC_090932.1, read on the forward strand.
TTTTTGCCATGTCTTATCATACAGTGGATCTATCTATATAGGTCTGCTCTTACCACTAATCATTGTTTGGTTAAGGGCTTCAAGATGTGTGTGAAGTTCCTTGCCCCAAGTTTTGTATAGATAACAACAACTTGTCATTACAAGTCCTTTCAGTCACACTTTTGATGTTAATTTGCTAAGAGGCCTTTGCTAGAGCCCTGGATGTGAGTGCATTGGAGTTAACTGGATCCTAAGCCAGATTCTACTATTTTTTTCAAAAATAAAATAATAATAGCAGGTTTTAGGATTGTTGAAGCCCCAGCATTCCTAGATTTCCCAATTTATGACGGATCAGTTGTCTGGAGCAAAAGGACCTCAATTGAGCACTTGAATATGTCCTGTGATTATCTGTTTATTTCTTGATGGAGTCCTTTTCACTTGTTGTCTTTTACTTTAGTTTGTGGTGTTAGGTGCACTTTGTGGCAAGTTGGTATTGGTACCCCCATCTTCGGAGCCCATAGAGACAGAGGGCTATGGCTTCAAAGGCGTTATCCTTTGAGGCGTGATTGCAGGATATTGACAGGTCAGCAGACTGGTCAAACAGCAGCGTTTGTCATTGCAAACCCATTGTTCATGCTTCCGCGTGGAATTGTTGCTTTGAAGCATGCGTAACAGGAAGCCTCGGTGCCCTGGCACAGAATGTCGATTGTGTTTAGTATATTTACCATAGAAAGCCGTGATTCTATTAACAGCACAGAGGAGAGTATTGGCCATCCTCTTTACCCTTCCGTTTTTCTCATTTCGGTTTTGGTTCTGTTAAAGGCTTAGAGTGCTTCAACAACCAGACTTCGTTTTCGGGATGAATGAGTAGTGTTCTGGACTGCACTGTGTACTGGAGAAGGCACAAAGAATGGCCGTTCTATTTTAAACAACTAGATTTTGCAAGTGCTGACTTTTCAACACTTCGCTTCCCTGCTACAAAAGAAGATGTGCTGTGTTCGAGGACTGCAGCACTGTTGCACGTCACCCCTCCTGGGAGCATTGTAGCTCCCAGGACTTGTGCTTGGGTCACATGGTATTAACCATGTGACCCACTTAATAAAAGGGAGGAGCCATCTCCGGCTCGTCAGTCGAATATGATCTGACTCCTGCGTAGTTCTTTGTTAGCATCATGCTGGTGCTGCGCAGGATGCTGAGGGCATGTCCACGTGGCCCGGCATCCGGAAGGTGCCCCTGCTGGGCAACACAGTCCCACTGTCTTGGTAATGCCATATGATCATGGCCATGGTTGCAGCCTCGACCTGGGTGTTCCCCGCCACCCCCCTCTTACCCCTCCCAGCCGAGTGTGCTGTGTGCTGGGTGCCCCTAGCCAAGGTATACGGTTCTGGTGGTCCGGGTGCCATCCAAGGTATTAGGCTCTGAAGATCCGGATGCTGACGTGCCCCCTACGGTCCGCCCTCTGCATGAATGCAGGCCACCACAGGCACAGTCTTGGCAAAACAGGGACGCTCAGTCACCCTAGAAGCAGGTATATTTGAACAGGATATCTTCACACCCACAATTCTTTGCACTCTCACCCTCACATTCATGAGAATGGACGCAGGAGCCTTAGCACTTAATCACAGGGCCACAGGGGTGTGTGGGTGGGGGGAGCATTCGTTTAGAAATTAAAAGGTTTCTTCCTCATGCAGCGAAAGCGAAGCTTCCACGTCGCTGCTCAATCATGTTCCTGGCTGCGCAGAGCGATGCTTTCTGTGCGGGGCATCAAAGGAAACCTGGCCGTGCGCCCAGACGCGCAGCACACAGGGAACACGAAGCACACAATATAAGAAGAGAAAATCATGGCTGAAAAGTTAAGTGATGGGATTAGTAGCACTGAACAAGAGCTGATAATTACACTTAGTGTTACTGGAACGTGGGGGACCAAGGCTGGCTATATGAAACTCTAAAAATATTTATGATAAACAATCACTTACTGTCCACAAAGTTCAGTTCTCCTCCAAAGAACTAGACACTGCCTTCACAGCTTATACGCAGCAGAGTCTTCTGGATCAAGACAGGGACGTTCCATGCTATTTGAGCCACTTATGGAACTCCAAGCCTGTACAATTATTTATTTAAAGCAGATCTCCGACATTATAAGCAAGACATGAATATCTTTCGTCAGAGGAGGCTTGTGACTTCTTCAAAGCGAAACGTCCTGATTGGCAGAAAGTGATTGGGAGTGACAGAGATGGAGAGGCCAAGACCCGGTTTAATGCACCAGGAACAGCAAGTTTATCTTTCTTTTATATAGATCTACATTCCAAACAGAAGTGGAAATGCCTGGGTCAGTGGTCTGTCCAGATGTTTTGGACTACAGCTCTCACTACTCCTCGGAAGCATTTTTCAAAGGTTAGGGATCCTAGGAGTTGGTTGCAGACCCCTGGGCAAGGAGTTGGTAACACACCCGACACTTAGATATGCATAATGGGCCTCATTCCGAGTATGGCGGTAAGGGATAGCGCCCACCGGTAACGAGACCGGTGGTGGTATTCCCTTACCGCCATACTCCGAGTTCCCTCTGCGCCCTCGCCCTTAACGCCTGCTTTGAGCAGGTGTTAAAGTCGAGGGCGCAAAGGGGCCTCCAAGCATATAACGGTGACCGTAATGAACGGTCACCGTTATTTGCATCTTCCCCATTCCCATTGAGCCCTATGGGGGCTCATTTGGGAATGGGGAAGAGCCTTGGTGAATGGGGAATTACCGCCCCGCCAACCTTGGAATGGGGCGGTGATTCCGCCATCCACCAAGGCGCTGCCGGTCCGGGTACGGCGTCAACCAAGGCGTTAATAGCGCCATTGGTTAGCGCTGTACTCGGAATGAGGCCCAATGAGTCTTACGGGTCTCATGGTTATCCCCTTCCACACCTCGTAAATACCTGCAGTGTAAGATGGATTTGCGAGGTGGAGACTGCAGTCACACAGATCTGACGGGCAAAGTGCTCCAACGTTACAAACCTTAGTTTGAGAACCAGGGCCAAGTACTTTGAGAAACTAGCAGAGATATATGGAGAAATTACTGCAAATAAAAGGTCAAACGAAATGGCAAAAAGCAAATATAATTGCATTTGGTGGTAACCTATCCTCAATTTCTGGTAAAGGTATACATTTTCTACCACTTGCAGAGATACAATTGACAACGATATATGGAGAGTTAATCCTAGTTAACTATGTTAATTGAATAGAAAATCTTACAGCAGGTTTAAAATACAGGCATACGTGACATTCTGATTGTAAGCACGTATTAGCATTTTAAAAATGATTATGTTTCCGAAGCTGATTTATAAGTTTGTGAGTTGCTATATTATTGGCAAGTAGCTTGTATAGTGCTTCACACATTACAAGTGTCAAACGAACAAGGCAGGCTACTTCTTCTATTTGAAGTAGATCATTCTCAAATGACACACAGTTTGGATTCCATGCATATCTATTCCCTGAACGGGAGTCCTGAACAAGTCAATATATATGCATGTTTATGTATTGGGGTTTGGGTATGTGCACAGAAAGCTTTATCCTGGGACTTGGCTTCCCCTCAAAGCCACTCCTTTTCTAAACTTCTGTGAGGACAGAAGACATACTTTATAAGGAAATGAGTGCCAGATGTTGCAGCCATTTTATTCTCACGTACAATCCAAGGCTGACAGAATGAGTATATATGGTTCATGGTTACCAGCACTTTACTGTTAGGGTGAGTGTTGTGAAAAATGAAATGAGTACCACCTCCTGTGTACATTAAGTACTTGATTCAAGCATGCAACTCTTTAATCACAGGGATATTTGTCAAATGTAAAGATCTGTGGTCATTCTTACTTTACTAAAAGGTTCTTTGAGTTTATTTAAAGCATACATAAACCCTCACTGGTGCCATTTGTCCCCTACCCTTTTCTCAAAAGGGTATTTCAAAAGAGTATAATAGGGTTGTTTAAGACTATCCATAACCTCAATCAGAAAATATTTTATATGGTAATTTTAGGTTTTGATGATGTGCTTTGCTCAGTGAGACAAGTGTCACATTCTAATTCTTTTTACGTTTCATACTTTTTATGAGAAGTTATTAAGCATAAACACATACACGGTATACAATTCTTCTTGGTGTCTTTAACAAAGACAAACAAATGAACAGTCCGGGTGTGCAACTACAGTCCAGGCAAGCCCACAATTTAGTTGAAACACCTAAAATTAGCTGCGTCAAATTGAATTGTGAGCAACTACTACAACATCAGTATAACTACTGAACATGAATATTCATTCACTGAACTATAGTCCGATAATAGAAAACAAAACAAAATGCAAAGAGTAGAGAGAGGGGATTGAAAAAGAAAGAAAGACAGAAAAGTAAGAAGTAACGAGAGATAAAGATCAACGTGGTAGCAGAATGATGCACCTCTGAAATACAGAATACAATATAATACAGTACAGTACGTCAGACCGAGATGTATGGAGGCCACAGATATCCTTTTACAGTTGTAATACATTATCCCTAGAACAGAATCTCAATAGAGCATAATCTCATATCTCATTCCCTCCCGTTATAGTTCTGACTACGCTACATGCTGGAAGAGATAATTAAAAATGAACATTTTTAAAAGTGCTGCCAGTTGACAATGTTAATATAATTTAAAAAAAAATGTTTTCTTAACATCTTCTTTTGCTAAAAATATCCAACCGTTTGTCTCTCAAAATAGCCTTTGTTTTTGTAAAGGGTCACATGCAGATTAAAACCAATATTCTGTTTCTTCTCTAAGCTTCAAGAGAATTTTAAATTTTGCATGCTGGCAAATGGTTGGATTTTAGTGCTGTTGAACCTGTTCACTTGTTACAATATGAGCAAACACTAATAATTAATAAAACATAGGAAATAACAGGGCCTCATCACGAGTTTGGCGGTAACCCTTAAATCCGGAGGTAGCGCCGTTACCGCCGGATTTAAGGGTCCGCCTAATCAGGGCTTCAGCGGATTTCTCCTCAGCTCTGAGCTGAGGGGAAATCCGCCAAAAATTTGCGCTCATACCACCGGCGGGAAATCTGCCGGCGGTATGAGCGCGAAATTTCCCCATTGAGCCCAATGGGGAATGGGGCATTCCCGAATGGGCTCAATGGGGAATGGGGATTTCCAAATCCGCCAAACCCGTGATCCGGCACTAATAGCGCCGGTGGGTTTGGCGGTAGGGCCGATAGCGCCAGCGCTATTAGCGCCAGCGTTACCGCCCAACTCGTGATGAGGCCCTATATAGTCATACAACCTGCAGTCTGGTTATCAGGTCCCTAGTAAGGTATGTTAGAACCAGAAAACAACAAAAGTCACAAGCTACCCCCTCCTCCTGGTTTTCAATTACACGACTTATGAATCATTATCCAGCCAACACTTCAATAACTGCATGCAAGTTTCCAACTCATGTATGAAAATATAAAAATCACAATGTATTCATTTTACACAAGACAGATATGTTATGTTAGGCAGATTTATAAAGTGCATGTACACCCAAGGGCACCATGACGCTGATATATCTCAACTTGTCAAAGCTCATCGAATAAAATAACTCTCAGGACATACACACTCAACATTTCAAGATGAAATAGTGTAATACAAGGTTAGTTTCAAGTGCCATTTGTGCAAATACAGTTCAATTTCGCAAGTTTTTTACACTCCAACACATGGTTACACAGGAATTCAGCAGAAACTGGGTCAAGCTCCACATGAGAGTGACGGAGGGCAGAAACGGGTACCTTGGGCCCTTTATTCTGTAGAGAAGCCCCTCAACTCTCACACCACAAAAAATACAACCCACTATGGAAGAAGGCCCAGCACACCTCTTGCAAGTAGAACAAGGTTTATTCTCATAAAAACATATATGCGATAGCAAAGAATTCTGTTGCCACGCAGTGCTCTGGCAAAATCAGCATGAGCAATGGGTTTTAAAGGTAAAAACTGTCACAACTGATGTACATCACATAAGTTACAAATCCACATAGCTGGTTGGTGCGACCCTTTACATAGGCGGTCTCCTCCATAGGGGATGCCAGACCATTGATCCCAGCTTCGCCTGTCCTTCTTCTTCCACGTGGGATTCTTCTTCGTAAGTCATCAAGCGCAGGGCACCTAATTTCCAATTATTAAAACAATTCAGCACATCTCCTATCTGTGGCCTTATTTGCACCTGGTACTACAGACATGGGCGCAGAGGCTACTTTTAACATCCCAATAACTCTAAATCTCTGCTCGATCCCAGGCGCATCTGCGCTGTTCCAGTTCTTCCCACCCCAGGCTTACATTTGCTACTTTCCCTCCGTGGCACCTCGCAGCACAAATCATAGGGACCCCAGGTGGGGTGTACTCTTTCTGCTATGATCTTTCTGATGGCTTGGCACACTAACCGTTTTATGGTCGGTGGTCTGGGATTGACCGATTAACTGGAATGCAGGGGTCTTGGGACAGGGGCATCTGGGCATTATAACTTAGGGTTTGGACTGGTGAAGGTTATATGATATGATATGGCATTTATAATGTGCCTATACACACGTGTTTCAAGGCGCGACGAGGCAAAGGGGGGCAGGGACAAAGGGAGGACAGACAATGATCCTACTAGGCCAGGTGTCATTCAGATCACGCAAGTGCATGGGAGGGGGGAAAGGAAAAGTGCACAGGGGGAAGGGAGAGGGGAAAGTGCAGTACATGGGAAGTGGGATAAAGAAGACACATAAAACAGCCAGCTAGTGGCAGTGCAAGGAAGTGCAGATGTAAGTGCTGGTAGGGGGACTGAAGGGATACAGAAAAACGGTCCCCAAGTGCAGGGGTTGCCAGGGAGGCAGTGCAGGTGGGAAATTGACGGGGCCTGGGCCAGAGATCAGAAAGGGTGGGCAGGTAACCAGTGCAATTTCAGTCATGAATTCAGCAAGGGAGGGGAGGAGAGAAAGCAGAAGCAAAGAGGAAGGTGTTGAGGTGTTTCCGGAACCGGAGATGGTTCTCCTCGAGTTTCAGGGAGGCAGGAAGGCTGTTCCAGAGAGAGGCCCCTGCCGAAGAGAGTGATCTGCCACCAACTCGTTTCTTGGAGAAGCGACTGACCCTAAGGGAGTTGGAGGCAAATGAGCGAAGAGCTCGAGAAGGAAGATATTTAGGAAGAGAGAGTTGAAGGTATTGCGGCCCCAGACCCCAGAAGGCCTTGTGTACAATGCAGAGGGTTTTGAACTTAATCCTCGCAACCACTGGGAGCCAGTGTAGAGATTTCAGTCCTGGAGAGATACGATCCCTGGGCTTGAGGCCAAGGACAAGTCTTGCAGTCCTGTTCTGGATAAGTTGCAGAGGACTGAGAGTGGAGGCAGGCATATTTAGATAGAGGCTGTTACAGTAGTCCAGCTTGGAGAGGACCAGGGCTCTGGAGACCGTGAGCTTCTGGGGGAAGGAGAGGAAAGGAAGAATACCTCTAAGGAGGTGCAGTTGGTAGTGTGACTTCTTAGAGATGTCAGAGATGTGAGGGGGGAAGGAGAGTGCAGAGTCGAAGATGACCCTGAGGTTTTTAGCCTTGCAGCTGGGAATGGGAGGAGGGCCAAGAGAGGCCGGCCAGAGAGCTGCAGGGAAGGAGGGAGTGGGTGTGCCGATGAGTAGAATCTCAGTCTTACTGGCATTAAGGGAGAGGTTGTTGGTGGCACACTATTCCTGCATGGCAGACAGACAGTCAGAGATGAGGGAAGGAGAGGAGGAGGCCGAGGGTAGCCTGAAAATGAGCTGGGTATCATCCGCATAGCACTGAAAGTTGGGACAGAGAGCGGCGATGCAGTGGGCAAGGAGTGCCAGGTATTGGTTGAACAGCCAGGGAGAGAGGTTAGATCCCTGGGGGACACCACAGGTAGAGAAAAAGATGTCAGAGAGGAAGGTCCCAAGTTGGACCTGGGAGGGTCGGTCGGAGAGGAAAGAAGTCAGTCACGCCAGAGCCTGACCAGTGATACCCAGGTTATCACGGAGACGGTTAGAAGTTTGTGCCCTCCTTCTCATTGGATAGCATTTCAAAGGGAGCTCTGGGCCCCCTCAAGGCCTTGAAGGGCACATTCCTTGTGTGATACAAATACCAACATGATGAGACAATGAAAGGTTTATGAACCTGCGCAGGTTTGGTCTTTTCTGTTTGCCCGCGGGTGCCAAGGGTGTTAAGGGTCTCTATTATGTGCATAAGTGATCCGTTGTCAGCATCGTTTGGGGGTACATACGTACAGCACAAATCCCCAATTTCTTTGCACACCCCACCTTCCATCGCTGTAAGCAAGTCCAGCACATAGCGGTTTTGCAACGTCATCAACCTGATTGCTTGCATCTCCATCTTCATGGCATTGAGTCCCTGTTCAGTGTCATTAACCAATTGTATCAACTCCCAGCACACGATTTGGATCCACTTTGTAACTAAGAAGGAAAGAGTCTGGTCACCTATAGAAACCGCCACCCTTGGTTCCTGTTCAGGGTCTGTTGTTACTGATAGGATAGGGCACATCAAGCTATTCTGTGGGCTGTCCTATTGGGAATACATTTTCAGTCCTGTCCCTGTAAAAAGGTTCCCCCCAACTGCTGTCACTCCTCATATCCATGGTGTCTGTGGCAGAATATTGGTATCCCTCTGTGTCAATGCTTGTTGTGATTGCACTGCACTCTGTGGTTGCTGTGTCAATGTCTGCTGTGGTTGTTGTGGCTCTATCTTCAGCACTTGGGGTTGCTGCACCTGATGTGCTTATGTCTGATCTGGTGAATATTATGTGTAGTCATAATACCCATAGTCTTGCTGTGGTGTACCATATTGTGCTGGATATGCTATCTCCCCTCTTGGCCCATACTGCATTGCACCTTGCTGCATTGCTCCTCTACTTCTACACACTCTTGAAATGCGCCCTACTTTCCCACATGTCCAACATACTGCTCCGGTGCCTCCAGGTCCTCCAAAGCGGGGCTGTCCCCAACCAAACCAAAATCCTCTCCCTCTATGAACAAATCCTCTTCCTCCTCTGGGGTAAAAACATCTCTCCCCTCTTCCCATAAAATAACCACCCATGCCCTGCTGTGGCATGACAGCTCCCTGTCCATTATTCCTGTCTCCTGTATTTATCAATACCGCTCCTTCTACCACCATTTTGGATAATTTCTCCTGCACCAATTTTGCCTCTTCCTTTTGCCTTTACTCTATTTTCTTTTGATCCTTCTCCTGCTTTAACCTACAGTGATGGACAATAGTCAATGTATCTCTGACAATGGTCTCATTTCAATCCCCACAATCTTTTTTAACTGTCTCTGTACTTTCAGGTAGGCCCTCACATAGAATATGATAAAACACTGGTATATTTCTTTCCCAATGGTCTTTAGTTTCCACACACCAACATTCTTTAATGTCTTGAATATAGGCAGCAGGGTCCTCAGTAGGCCCCATCTTCCTAGTCATTATGACACTCATGTCAGATGATCTGGAAATAGCACCCTCAGTGCCTTCGATACATTAGCTCTACAATTATAAAATGGTAACCTGTCATATTTAGTGGTGTTATGTTCTGGAAATTGCAAAATAGCCTGCTCGCTTCCACACGTCCTCTGCCTGGTCACCTAATATGGATGCAAATAGGCTTTTCATGTCACCTATAGCTAATGCTATCCCAGCTGTCTCTCGCTCAAGCTTGTAGATCCACTCCCCGCCCCTGCTGTCAGTGATGACAGCTTATCCATTAAGTTATTTTTGTCTGTCTAATTCCATGGAGTATAGTGGGGCTGCCCTAATCCCTAGTGGAGCAGTGGGAATTGTGTTACCCATTTCTTGCACGTAGGTGATGCTGTGCAAGTTCTTCTTTTCAATGTCTCAGCTACACTGTGTCACTGGCATTCTGGCAAGTTTCTTAAGAAATATGGTGATTTATGGTCTTTATTTTATAGGGAGTACTGATGTGAGGGGGTGGATATAGGCTTAAGTTTGGCCCCAGCAAATCTGCTATCTTTCCTACTGGTCCTGTGGTATCCATTTGTGGGGCTTGCGCCGCCTCTTCTACCCCCTCTTCATCACCAAGGTCTACCCAATCTGTGTCTCTGTCACTTTCTCCACTGTCATCATCTTCAAGTATGAGATCAAAACTCACTCCCTTAATAGGCTCCCTTACATATGTTCCACTCGTTATCTCTGGCAACACGTCTATGCCCCTGGTCTCTGGGGTTATTGTTCCACTCCCTTCTCCCCACATCTCTGATATCATATTTCTGCTCATCTTTTGGCTCATCTCCTACTCATTTTTTCAATTTCTTCCTTTTCTCTTGCCATTCTCCTGTTATTCTCATTTAGCCTCTTTACATAGTCATCCTTTTGTCCTACCTCCCTTTTCCTTCTTTGTCTTTCCTGTTCCTCTCTCTGCATCTTCTCTGCTGCTTCTCGCCGTTCACTCTCTTTCTCCCTTTGTGCATTTTGCTCTATCTCTTCCTGTGTCTCCCTCCTTACTTCCTCTCTGGCTGCTTCCTTCATTTCTACATACTCCACTACCTTCACATAATTATTTTCTGTGCCTTTCCCATCGAGTTTCAACAAAATGTGTCCTCCTACCCATTTCTCTGGTTCCATCATAGTCTCCCCACTATCTCCATTACCTATGGGTATGCTTTTCGCCCTGTGACCATCTATCTGCATGCCTCTCACTCCCCAGAGCGCTTCCTTAACTGCTCTTAGATCCTTTTCTAAGCTATGTAGCCCTCTATACTCCTCCTCATCCCTTAACTGTGTCTCTGAGCTGTGTCATGCTTCATTCTCCTTTTGCACTAATGGCACCTTTCCTTTTACCAATTTCGCCCTTCTACTATCATCACATTCTTCATCAGGGGATTCATACCTGGGATTACTATACCCTACAGCTGCGGCTTGTACCGGGTGTTTCCTGGGATGGTCGGGGGTGGTGTGTTCTCCTCATACGCAGGCGGTACTGTAAATTGTGTGTGGACGCATGTCTAAGCTGGAGGAGCTGGCGGCGCTGTGGGCTGCTCGCACTTCCCCTGACACATATTAAGCATCCATTCCTTTTTGGGCCCCTCTATTTACTTCCTCAAAGGCCTTCCAGAGCTCCAATATACCTAGCCTTTTCTTAAAATCCCTACCCATGTGTATGGCATGTAAGTATGTGCACATATGTTGGAGTACATCTGTACAGTGAGCGACCTCTTGTGGCCACAACATGTATATTTTTCCAGCAGTCCCTTTCACCCCACAGCATGATACTTAATGATTTTGGTAGTATATTTAAGCAACGCTTTGCATAGGTAAATTATTGGATTATCTGACATGGTGACAACTGTTAAGTAGCGCGCAGCTTGGCACTTACACAGAATAAACAATACAAATAGTGGTCAGTTTACCAATAATCAGAACAGAAATAGTCTTCACAATTCTCTCTCACTTTTCCCTTAGTCACACCTCTTCCCCACTTCAAATATACACCACTTATTAAACCTGTTTTCATTGTCTAGGACCACGCCCCAATATCCAAATCCTACCTCAGGGTCACAACAACAGATCCGCTCACAATATAAATGTTCATACTTACCCCATCAACCTCTATAATACTATCTGCTACTCTGACAACACACACAGAAAAACCCACTTCTACAGGACCTGTCTCACAACACACCACAATGCCGGCAATCAACAATTTAATCAATTAAAACACAATACAACACAATAAAATACAGCTGTCTTCTGGTTTCTTTCTTTTGCCCCGGTGTATCCTTATATATCTCTTTAACTCTACCCTCAAAAGAAGGTTGGCCCCCCTCAGGGGCCCTACTGCGCAGCCTAGCAAGACCTTGTCTAGGGATATCCTTAATCACTTTCACTGTTTCTTAAATATCATACACTACATTTCCAACCCCCCACGTTACCATGCACATAGCATACTCACTTTCCGTGGACCTTTGAGGATTGTGGGCCCTGGGGGTCCCCTCAATTCGCCATCTCCTCCTGTTGCTTCCAGCGGGTGGTGGACGACCAGGCAGGATTCCAATCCAAAACCAGCCCCTGCTGTCCTTCCTGTTAAGTTGTGCACAACAAAAAAAAATCTGCTCTCCTGACTGATCCGCTGTCCAAAAAGCAGAGTGGCGAGGGCACCCCAAAGTCAACAAACTCAAACCGTACTCTTCTACCAGATGAAAACAGAGGACAAACAATATAGCTCTCTAACTGGTATTTGCCAATAAAGAGACAACACAGAGGTAATTATCGTATGCCAAATGCAAGGTAACCCAGCTTTAATTGCAATGTAAAACTGGGGGGAAGACGAGATTAACAGCTAAACTCTCACTCAAGATTTTCTCCACAGCTCAACAGGAAACAGCAGTTAATATAGCCATTTTGATGTCATAGTTATAACAACCTATTGCTCCTGGTCATTGGTTCCTTCTACTAAGCTACATTTATAATTCTATATGTCCAACAATAATGATTGGAAAATCCTTTTATCTAAGATCCCAGCCATAAAACATCCCATAAAATGTGCTACATAATCATGCTTGAATATTATTAGTAGGCTCTAAATTACTTCTGCGGTAAAAAGGACATGTGCTTATTGGTTAACATGCAGTCACACTTTCTGTGAACTGGCAGCATGATGACATGTTTTATGTAGATGGGAGGAGAGGACAAGCGTATTGTCTTTGTTCTTAATTAAATAAAACAGCCCATGTTATCTCCACCATGATGTATCTGAGTTTTCAAGGACCAACTTCTAATAATTCCGGCCCTCCTAGCCTCGCAACAGTAACCACCATTCTGTTCTTGATACATTTATGAATATTGTTATTATGAATCCTGCTGCTTTCACCACGTGCGCTGTAATTATTTATCTTTTTAGCCACATCCGCATTTCTCTGTCATGCCCAGCCGATCACTGAGACATTAATCTGTCTGCCACGTAAGAAATTTCCAGGGATGTTCAGTTCATCCCATAGACTTCAAATAGTCTGCCCTGTTGTCGCAAATTGATTTACCTTGACAGTTAAATGCACGCAATGATAACTTTTTTTCACTATGTAACACTCCCCTACGGAGTTTTGGGCCTTCACATTTCTTGGAGGCAGCTATGTCCAGCCACCACACCATTTTCCTGAATTAAATGTATTTGTTCAAATAGTGTGCTTAGCTGGGGCCTTTCTTAAAGCTGCAGTGTCTAATTCTCTGCTGTGTTGGTGCAGTTTTAAAATGACAACTGCTTGTTACATTGTTTTCCTCCACAGGACACATTTATTTTCCATTTATTTTGCTATATGAGACTACTGAGTGTCTGGTTCATGCCTGTCACATTATCTCTCCCTTCCTATGGGTATCAGCAACTTTATCTGCCTACAGTTGTTCTGCCCTACTTTTGTAGTGAGTCCCTATCTTCTGTACATGCCTTCCTGTCACCTAATCTATTCTATTTTGAAATACACTAATTGTGCAAGCTAATGCCTCATCTGTTCCCTACTTCTGTAGCGAAAAATAACTATCCTTTGTGCAAGCAGCATTTCTAGGAATTCTAAAGTGCAGTTTCAAATGTGTCCTTTCTTATCTTATAATTTAGTTTCTTCTGAGGAAGGCAGGGGGGCAGAGCCTGAACATGCTCTCTAGTCAATAATTGCCCCATTAAAATAGTGTACTGGTAGTTCGCACAGATGCTATTGCTATCAGTGACACAAGGGCTATTATAACTGAGTTGGATTCCACTCTGGTATACCCAGAGGCTTTGTACAGGGCTCCTCTGTGGCACACCAAGTTAGCAGATGCCTCCTCAAAGATACCCAGTACCGCCTGTCACTCTAGCAGTAAATGGAGAAGTGGTAAGGATTCCTGTAAGTATCCAGAGGCAAGTTCCAGGTAGAGTTCTGCTGGGGAATGATCTCCTGGATGTAGGTCTTGCGGGTGACACAGCAGAAGGACCACATACATGGTCTCAAATAAAGAAGACTACCTTAGCCAAGCCTAAGACCAAGGCTAAGGAGTCAAAGGTTCCTGAAAAGGAGAAGAAGAGTTTCTCCCCTAAAGTACCTTTAACTGAGGTTGAGGTATCTGACCCAACTCTTGAACCTGATGGAAAAGAAGGGTTGCCTGAGGTATTCAATCCTCATTATCGACCCAGAACTGCAGAGTTTACTTGCAGAAGGTGGTGCCCCTAGGGAAGATTTCAGTCAGGGTCAGAGAGAATGTCCATCTCTCGAAAGACTAAGGAGACAGGCCTGTTCCCAGTTGGCGGTTGAGCCTCCTAAGAAACATAAGATCTATTGTATTGTGAAACCATATAGTTCACAGGAGAAGGCCATAGGTGGTTAGTGGCCCTCAGTATGTGAGACCCTTCCTCTTGCAGTTGGCACATGAAGTCCCACCCTGCAGGTCTTTTTGGGACCAAGAGGACTAGGGACAGGTAATCCTTGCAGTTCTAGTGGCCTAAGATGGGGGTCCAAGTAGAAAGTCACTGTAGGATTTGAACTTCTTGTCAGTTGTCTGGCAAAAGTGGAACAAAGATTCCATGTGCTTTCTGACAAAGAACAGGGATTCATGCCCCACAGCCCTTACCCCTTTGTCCTTTTGAGTTGACACCAACTCCTCTGCTACCCTGATGTTATCAGTGACTTCCTACCACCCGAACGCGATTCCATATAGGCCCTGATTGGTCCAGAAATTGGAGCACATGATACCTGGATAAAATGTTACATGGATGAAATGGTATTTGATTTTTCAGACAGGTTGTCAAAGAGCACATGGAAAATGGCACACCTGCCCTTTTTTCAGGTCCCTCACAACATGGTGCTCTACTGCCCCCTCCAAACACCACTCAGCATCACTCACCCCCCCTCGTCTCCTCCTTGTCCTGTGTCTGCCCCTCCTCTGCCCACACTGCCGATCCTCTCCTCCTTCACCCCAGTTTCTTATCCTGAATTCCTGAAACTACTATCCCAAAGCTGCCCCTCCGTTTCACCTGGAGATCCCTGTCCCCCATCACTTCTTAAGAATATCCTATGCGCAACCTGTGCAGGCAGCATTGCACAATGCATAATTAACCATTCTCTTACTTCAGGCATCTTCCCTGAGGCTTTCAAAACCTCTATGCCAAGCCCCTTCTTAAAAAACTCACCCTGGACCCCTCCTTTCATCCAACTACCAAACTATCTCAAACACCTGCTTCATTGCCAAACTCTTAGAATGCACAGCATACACACAGCTCTGCCTCTACACAGAATCCAACTGCCTTCTCGAACCTGCCCAATCAGAACTCAGACTTCTGCCAAGGAACAGAATCCTCCCATGGTATATTCTACAGAGCAAGTTAAATAACAATTCTTGGGAGCAGACTGGACAACTCAGATCACGCAGCCACACCAAAGGCAAAGTTCCTACTGAGCCTCAAGGTACATAGTCAAGCACCACTTTGGTGGACACCAGCCACAGGCACGGCCTCCCACTTGCGTGCATCAGTCTCCATACACCAGAATAATACCTGAAGCACAACAGCTCTGCCATCTGAATGCAGCTATGACATACGACAAAAATGTGGTCTAGTTGGACACATAAGGATCTCTCCTGCATCACAATTCAGCTGCGACCTACAACGAAAATGTGGTTTAGCTGGTCACATAACGAGACTCTTGCACTTGCACACTCTCCTGACCACCTCCCTGCACCCGTCCACGTGCCTGACCATCAGGGTAGCTTACTGGGCCATGGCCAGCCCACCAACTCTCTATCTCGACCTAATGCACACAGACATTCTATTCTTTCTGATAATTTCCCAAACATTGGACTCTGGTCCCCCAAGGGCGTTCCCCCCACAAGCGCGTTGAGGCCATACTAATGGGATAAAGGCGCAATATAAATGTCAAACTACTACTACCACTATGTAAAAAAAAATCTTCAAATCACATGTGTTTCCGCTCTCTCCATAAAAATATATAAATAAAAATATTCCTTGGCAACCAAATGATGAAACTCCTATGGTCGGCCTCCCGAAGCGCACAGACCTCGGACAGAGTCATGCGCTGTGGTAGAACAAACTCTGCATGGGCATTGCTTATCTCATTGGAACGGTCACTCCTGCTCTGTCGGCGGAGGTTCTGCATCACCAAAGGACTACCTGTTGCAGGGGGCCTTGTGGATGGGAGGTGTGTCGTCAGCTGTCGCCTCCCCCGACTTCCTAGCTTTGAGTTCTGTCATCAACCCTGGCGCTCTGAAGCAGCCTCACGGTCGCACATGCGCACTAATATGGACTGGGGCATCAAATGAGGCACGTACAGCCCCCCAATCCCCCATCAAGCCTTGTCACAAAGTATTGTATATAGTTCACAGCTCTGACAGGACTTTATCTAAAACCATGAGGGGGAAAAAAAAGCTCGGGGAACACAACTAAGGTTTACCCAAACCTCAGAGGATAGGTATAGCCAATTGTTCTCGCTTAAGAGCAAGCCATGTCACACTGGAGATGTTATCGCCCACCTGGTCCTGCTTTTAAAGTGCACTAATGTAGACAGTGGCCACCTCCCCCGTGTCTCACATCATAGCCAGAGGCAGGACGCCCACACTTTTAATATCCACTGAGGCACTATCTCGCTACTCACTTACGCCTTTTATTCAAGTCGAGATGTTTCAGCTCGGGAGATGTGCTTTCTCCCTGCGACCATGGGGAATATATTCTTGAGTCAGGTTTTTGCCATCATCTGGCTCCCCTCATTTACACTTCATCCGTTCCCAGCCTTCATGCATTCCCATGGGAGCACTCCTCACGTCTTCTGAAGCTTTTCAGCTCGAGGCTCTCTCTCGCTCGCTCTGATGTTAAAAATGTGCACTGCCATTTTGGGTGTTTGGCTGGTTGTAGGCTTCCATTTGATAATTTGCCTCGATTACGTAAGGTGGGTAAATCCCCCATCTGCCGCCCAAACCCAATGTGTTCGCTTTGAACTCCTGGTATCCAGGACCCATGCACAACCCTGGCTACCTCAATCCTTCGATGCAGCCTCCATTTCCCCTGCCCAGAGGACTGGCTGATTGCAAGGCGATCTATAATCGATGACTACCCGGGCCTGCCTGCCCCCACTACCCTGGCTTACCAAAACGCAGACTCCCAGAACTGCAAGTGATCCTCAATGCTGCAGAGCGATAAATAAAAGCTCTGGGATTCCATCTCTGCATTGCCAATATCTGACCACTGGCTCTCATTAAAGCTCTGACCCACCAATGCATCCACCGGAGAGCAGCCAAATATCTTCGGTTCCATGTCTTAAAATCGCAGCAATAAAGGCCCTGTATACAAAATATCGCGGCACAAATGCCGTGGTTTTTCCGCCACAATCATGTAAAGGATGCAGGGGACACCCCCGCAACCCTCAGACCAATTATACCAGTTAAGGGGAGCCAGGGACACCCCCGCAACTCCAACTCCCCTTAAATGGTATAATGGGGTACACCTTTGCCGGGCCAAACCACGGCATTTTTGCCGCGATTCTTTTTACCAGTGACATTTTTGCCACAATTTTATTACCTGATGTCATATCTTTTGTTCAAAATAAAGCACATGGCCCTTCTTGCGCTTAACCCAATCCTCCATATCCTATTCCATGTTTGACACCACGAAACAATTGCGTTCACAGAAGGTGCCTTCTACATCAACTATAAATAAGTCAAACTATAAATAAATCAATTCCCTGGAAACTCAAAAAAAAAGTAGGTGCTTCGCCTTTGGATGGAGCAGCTATGGAACATGTTCCCTATGAATTCCCTCATCAAAGCCTGCCATCAGGCCTGCAGATATAACGAAAACTCGCCTTTTCTGAACTTTCTGTGCACCCATATCTCAGTCAAAGTGCCCTGGTGTGATTTAGATTGGAGTGCAGCGCTATACAGATATATTTGTTTGTTAATTGATTCATATGTGCTTATGTGGAGCTCTTTTATGCGTATGGCCCTACTTGTCCCTTCCACTTAACTTTACTTTCTTCGCCACCTATGCCTGAGTCTCTTTCCATCTCCTGTGAGGAACTATTTCCACCCACTTTATTTCCACATCCGATTCACCCACAGTGTCTTTTTCCATCTGAGCACCTACTCATATCAATTTGTCCAGAATGTATGCCTCATCAGCGAGGATAATTTACCAAGTATCCAGAATGTTGAAACAAGTGCAAAAACGTAGCGTAAAAAAGTCTATGAATGGTTTTCCACCAGTTTTGACAATCCTGGGTATATTCATTTTTTTGGCATTTGGAACAGGGAGGTGGGATGAAATTACCAGTTCTTCCTGCGCATACACTCTTTCTGCCAAAAGACATGCATTATTTTTTATTTTATTTAAATTTTTTATTTTTATTGTAACATTTAGTTTATACAAACTTTAATTACAAATCAGAACTTCTTTACAACTGTTAAGATCTATCCTCGTTAAATCCACCACCCAACGCCTCTTAAGGCAGTCCCATAGCATATCATCTTCATTAAGTCCTAGTCCATTCTCCAAAGGGCCCAAATTAAGATGTCAAAAGGTTGCTTCGTGGTCCAAGGTCTTTTCTAAAAAATCAACCACACCACAGGTTGACATAACATTGTTACCTGACAACAATTTATACCACCAATCCTCCATGTCTTCACATAGAGGTGTAAATCGCCCCAAAAAAAAAAGATGTTGGGTGCTTATTTCAACACATTCAGTAATCAAGTGTTTTAGCGAATCTATTGACGTTGTGCAGAATCGACATAAATTGTCTTTTGGGGTTTGTCGTGTTTTATCCTCAACATTTGTTTCGTTTTGTAAGAATTTAGGCGAAGCCTCAGAAAATTATTGCAATGTTGTCTCGAGGGGAATCTTGCGAGATATTTTGGTAAGTTGTCCAGGCCGTTTGCGCACACTCCTGTGTAAAGTGATGTCACCATGCTATTTCGGACTTCATTATTCACAATCCAATTCCACTGTCTTCATTTTTTCTTTGACAGTTGTGGAGTTGCCAGCACCGTTTGCCATGATATATCTGCTGTTTTCAAGATCTTGTTAATTTTGTTGGCCCAGATCAACAGGATTCCTGAATGAGGATTCTGAGAAGCTGACTCAAATATCCTATATGCTGGAGCAACTTCTGAAAGATGCATTTTATGTAGTGCTGTTTTGATTTTCATTGTATGGTTCCGTAAAGAGGCTCTAGCCCTAATTCGTGTCTTATTGCCACAATAGAGATGCTCGAAGGGAGTCGCAGCACCCATTGCCAAAATTGACCCTCTAGTATTGCCCAAAGACGATGATCGATGTTCCAACCTGCCTCAGCCCCGTATGTTATTGCAGGGATAACTTTCTGGGTGTAGAAGGATCTTATCGGTGATAGCGTGAATTCGCCATATTCGAAATGCAACTTTTGACCTTTCATAGCAAATACTGACATGCGGTGCTTCAAATCTGCCACCCAATCCCATTCTTTGACAGATTTGTTAATTTGTACTCCCAAGTGTCGTATTAATGAGACAGACTCTATTTTCTCGCGAGCAGCTGTCCAAGTAAATGTTTTGACTCTTTTTTGACTTGATATACCAAGTGCTATGATTTTAGATTTTCCAACGTTCATTGAGAGATCATTTGCTTGTAAGTACGAAACAAGCTTTGTTAGCAGCCGCTGTAAGCCGATTTGGGTTGAATCAAACAGAACAATATCATCAGCATAAAAGGCGCAACTGACTTGCTGGCCATTTAATTTTGGTGGAAAACAATGGGCCTTATTTTGGGTTCCTGAGATATCTGAAATGAATAGTTTAAACAATAATGCCGCTAGGGGGCACCCCTGTTTAACACCCTTAGTTGTTGTTGCTTCATTTGTCAGATGCCCACTTCCATCTAAGCGAACTCTGATGGATGTTGCATTGTGCAACGCCATCAATGGATGGAGTAAGGTAGGCGGCCATGACCATGACAATAATTTCATCCATAGTTTTTTGCGGTTGATGGTGTCAAAAGCTTGGCGCATATCAATAAACGCAATGAATAGTTTCTTATGGGACTTCAAAGCTTCGAGCTTCAATAGGTTTATTATCAATACATTTACTTCAGTTCCAACATCTTTGGTCAATCCCGTTTATCTGCAATCCATCAAACCAGATTCAGGTGCCCATGAAGTTAGTTTCTGTTGTAAACATGTGGCAAAGATCTTGCCTATTACGTCCAAAAGGGCAATACGGCGATAGTTTCTTGGATCGTCCCTATTGCCCTTCTTAAATATAGGAATAATCAGTACTGATTTCCAGGATGTTGGGATTTCCTTTGAGATCGATATGAGTTGAAAAAGATCTGCAGTAAATTTGGCACATAGGTCTTTTCTTTCCTTCAACATTAAATTGGTCAATCTATCAGGTCCTGCTGCACGTGAATTTTTTAGCTTTTGAATCATTATTGCGATGTTTTTTCTCGATTCACATGCATCCCATAGATCTAATCAATCTGGAATTTTTGGGTCTTTAAGCGTCAATGTGTTGTTAAAGACGGTTGCAAAATATTCTTCCCAAACTGAGGAGTTTATTGCATTCAGTAATTTTGCTTCTTGACATATTGAACCCTTATTAAGAATTTTCCAAATTTCTCTGGCTTTAAGTTGAGTCACCAAACTGAGCATGAGCTCAACGCGTTCTTGGTCTCTGATTAGTTTGAATGATTTGCGCCAATTGCGGTATTTCATTTTACGATTTTTGATTGCTTTTGCAGCATCACTACCAGTTCCTTTTTTTTATTTGTCTGATGTCTTTGCTTAGGTTTTTTTTCTCAATGCACACCATAGCGCTGAACACGTCCTTTTTTGATTGTGAAGGGCTCTTTGCATTAGGCATGTATGTGCCAAATTGCTGAAGTAGTGGTGCATAATTTATTCTTGAAGATACCGAGATGGAACTCTCAGCTATGCTGTGTGTTAGTATATTTAGAGTCTTTTATTCTTAGTCGATTGACGCCTTGATTTATTTCAACCGGGCAGATGTATTTCGCCATGGTACACGTCTTGGGCGACATCCATGATAGCTCCAGTAAATGATGGTCACTGCTAGATGTTTTATGGATTATTAGACTATTAAATTTTGGCCGTGATGATGAGGAAATCCAAATATAGTCTACGATTGTTTTGCTTGTGCCTCTATGCCAGGTATGTCCGGCAGGAATATCGCCTTTTATTTTCCCATTTATCATCTCACAGTTTCTTGCTTTCAGTGCATGTTTCCACAGTTCTCCTCTCACAGTTTCCACATGCAATGTCATTGACCTTAAATTTTGACTTTCAAACCATGAAAAATGTAAATCTCCACAGATTATTATTGTGAGGTTTAAACGTTTTGTTAAACAAGGGTCAATTATGGCAGTCACTGCATTGATATAACGTTCTGTTGAAATCATGGCTGGATTCCAATAAGTAATAATCAATAGTAGGTATTTTGAATATTCTTTTTCCATATGCATTTGTAACAATGTTCCTTGGATAAAAATATTTGGATTAAAGGTTTGCTTAACCAACCACCCGTGGGAATTATTCACCATTGTTAACAATCAGGAAAACGGCTGTCCCCGCTTGTTTTTTCCTGCTTTGTTTAACAGTGTAGTATAGCCATCTTTTACCGGAGGTTCGCGCAGCCAAGTTTCTTGCAGGCATATCGCGAAGTTATTTGTCAATGATATCGGAAAGTCATGAAACAGGTGATGGAAGCCCCTTGTGTTCCATGAAATTATCCCACATTGTACATCTCCCCAGGAAAGCGCTAGTTATGCCTGGTTTTTATTTCGGAAGTCACTCCTCCTAGAATAGCCCTCATTCTGTCGCTGCCGTGGATCCGGAGATATTCTTGGCGATTTCAAATTGAATTGTCGTCTTAACATCTCCCTTCTTGAATTATTTGATGATTTAAATCCCCTTTGCTTCCTCGTGCTGATGTCTTGAGGATTAGAGTGACCCCTCTCAACTTGTATATCAAATCCGTACGCTAGGATCTCGTCCTTTGCAGCCAGAAGAGTTTTTTGAACTGCCATTGACCTTATATGCAATAAGACTTTATCGGCAGAGTCTTCTGATATGTATTCTACAATCAGTATGTCATCAATGGTGATTGTACGCAGCGAAGGAATATTGTGTAATAACCTCCTCACGTTTCTTCTATTGAGATTGACTTCGTTGTCATCTGGGAAAAGATTTTCTACTCAGATCTTCCACGTCGTTGAGTGTGTTTTCACACTGAGCTCTGGTCCGGCTCTGGATTTTAGTGCTTTTTGATTTTTCGTTTGTGCAAATGTCATTTTTGGATTTAATTTTAAACACGGTTTGTGTGCCACTCTCTCTACCGTGACTGGAGTTCTTGTCAAGGGAGCCTTGGAGCTTGGAATCAGTGTCTTTGAATCGATATTTTTCAGCAAGCTCACTTTTTGTTTATCGTGAGGTGCGTCTGCATGTTGGATATCCTTGGAACCTGTGAAAATCTTCACTCTTGAGCCAGGTTCATTAACAGTTTTCTGCACCTAAAAAGCTTTTTGGGCTCTTAGAATCATCTGAGTCGATAGAATAGGTTGAGAGATCACATAGGTTGATTGAGCCATCACGGGAAACACTTGAAGGAGAGTCCGAAGCGAGCAGAGCCCGTTTATTAGGATTTTGTTTAATGCTTGTTGCCTGCTGATCACTTTGATGTAACTCTTTCTGTGACTTTGCATTTGAAACTGGGTGTTGAGCTTGTATGTTTTTCTCTTTGCTACATTCAAAGAGACCCAGTTTTTGAGGGGTTGTTAAATTTCTTACGAATTGTTTAGTCTTGGAGGGATTACTCCTTGGGACTTTATTGGCAGCCTTTCATGGCTCGGCTGCTGCTTTTGCAGATTTTGTGTTTGATTACAGTAAGGGTTTGAGTGGCAAAGTTTTAGCAGGCCCAGAAAAGATTCCAAATGTCAGAGGCTTTGAACATCATTTGCGGGTTGCAGTTTATTAGACATGTCACTAGCAGGTGCCTGTTCAAATTCCGAGATAGTATTTTCAACACTAAGGGGGTCATTACAAGTTAGGAGGTACCCCCTTACCGGATACCGGGTTCCTCGAATGAGGAATTACCAGGCCATTCCAACCTTGGAGGGCCCAGTAATCCCTCATTCGAGGAACCCTTCCCCATTCCCATTCGAGCCCCCATAGGGCTCAATGGGAATGGGGAGGGCGCTAACAACAGGCCCGTTAATAACGAGCCCGTTGTTAGCACCCTGGTCTGCTCGCGGGAAACTCTAAGGGCGCCTGGCAAAACCAGGCGTCCTTAGCGGGTTCCCTCGAGCAGACTCATAATGAGGCGGTAAGGGGTTGACGGCACCGGCATCTTTACCGGCGCCGTTAACCCCTTACCGCCTCACTTGTAATGACTCCCTAAGTGTATTAATTGTGGTTGGTTGCAACATATCCGAGTCAGTAATTGTTCCGTCACATACGTCCTGAGAGGCCCTTACCGAAGCAGAAGGTCGACCTAAGGTTGTTGCCTGCGCGATGTCGTGTTGAGACGCAATCATAGGAGGAACTGGGGTTACTGTAGGCACTTGGATATTTTCAATGGATATGATACGTGCTGATGCTCCTGAGCGGGGCATTAAATGTGAGTTACAGTTTTTATTTTCGTTATGACGAAGCCATTTCATACATTCCAGTACCGCATTCATTAGAGTGACATTATCCACGTGTTATCTTGTAGCTAAATCTCCCAAACGATATTGCCATTGTGTGGAGAGTTCAGCCTCTCTTTCAAGCCTTTTTTGTAGGGCAACATTGGTTAATTCCATGTTTTCTAGTTTTGTAAATAGGTTACTTAATTGTACACCTTGATCCTTTAAAGGATCGTTTAACGAATCATATAGTTTTAAAAAGGGGATAAGTGCTAACGAAGTTGCTGCAAGCACGTTGTTATGAATTTGAATCCCTGCAGCCACAGACAAATTGGCTTTATTATTAGAATCCACATCCATTTCGCTCGAATGGGTACATTTTTGCCCTTCCTGCATATGTAATGCTGTTGATGACTTGCTTATATTTGTTTGTAATGTTAGGTCATTAATGGCCGCCAACCCCGTGCAGATGTTTCCAGATGTTTTTTTCTCAATGCATAAGGGTACTTTTTCAGTTAGCATCGGACCTTTCAAATTTGGCGTACTAGTATGGTCCCAATTCCAAGCTTGCAGAACAAGATGGGACGAGTTATGCAGATCACGATCTGGGGGTAGGCTTTTAGTTTGTGATTGACTCTTTTTAGCAGAAGAGTTGTCCAAACACAAGTACGGTATCCTTATCCCGATAGAGGAAGGGGTTGTGTTGGGTATTTGACAATGCCCATGAATACTTTACAAAATCCTGCACTCTCAAGTGTGAATAGTGAATACATACAAAAGCTGCTTTCATTGTTCTCTGCTTCCCCACAACAGAGAATTTGTACTCCTTCCAGGGATGCCCTTAGGTAGTGTGTGAACCTCATTGGTTTGCTCCTCCCTGAAACTGTTTATGTCCCCTTTTCCCATCCCTTCTGGGAGAGAGTCTAGGACTTTAACCTGGTGAAGCGGCTCTGTTGCTCCTAACTCCCTTCTGTTCCCCTGTAATTCATAGGGTATGTCTTGGTGAGCATGACTCTGGAGAGCATATGTCTCCTATAAGCATCCTAAAAGAACTAAGGTGGCAATTCTTGATCCTGAAATAGGACACCATGGTGTACTGTGTATTGGTTCGTCCAGTAAACCAGGGGGTGGTGAAGCCACGGAAACCACAGGGCACATGGGTGGGGAAATGTGTTGGCAGCAGAACCATCCCCAATATGCCCCTACACCACTCAGAGCATCTTCTCGTCTACTAGTGATGACATCACAGGAATCTAAACACCCTGACTGATTTGTTCAGTGCCACACTCAGATGAAGGGACATGGCCATCCATTGGCTTGCAAATGGGACACGCTACTTCTTCAGGCCAAATTCTTAGGCTGTTGTTCTCTGGCCAGGTCCTACAAGATGTTGGTCCTTGGTATCCCATTCAAGAGGTGATGATGTCCTACTTATGGTTTTGAACCTCAAAGTCGGCTCAGATATGTTCCATACCCACCACCAATCATGCAGTGAGAGGATCCAGAGCCCACAATGCCATGCCAGCACTCTCCCAGTAGAAGCTGTTGGCTGGGCAGCAAATGGCCCAGAGATGAGGAGGAGTGTACTAGAACAGAGTAAAGGCCTGAAGATGACTTCTCCATTTAGACCATTTAGGTTGCATCCTTTGTTAAGGGCGCAACTGGACTGAAACCTAAAGGGTAAGGGGTTCAACTCTTCAAATGGTGGGAACGGGCTGCCATCAGAGGCTATGTGTGGGGAAGGGCAGTTTCTAGGCCAGCGTTCTCCAACTCCAGGCCTTTCGTGCCAGATCCATGTCAGGTTTTCAGGATACCCCTCCTTAATATTCATGAGATGAATTTGCATACAATGATTCTAAATGTATGAACATTTTTCCTCATGAATATTAACCAGTGATATCCTGAAACCCCGTAAGGATCCTGGCCCTCCAGGCCTGGAGTTGGAAAACCCTGTTTTAAGCAATATAGCCTCGAGATAAAAAAAACCACTTAAATATGCTTCCATACCGCAAACCCAGCACTGCAAACAAACTGCAACATTACAAAATCATTGCAGTATAATCCCAAACTGGATTTATTAACTTGTAATTCAAGTATGCAAAAGTAATAAGGAGACACAGCAAAGTAGACAATATTGCAAAAATAATTCACTTTCATTATCTGATGTATATGTTGTTTGTCAAATGTGCACTATCCCAGATTTTGCTGCACCAAAAGGGTTTACTGCTACTGCGTAATCTTTTTGGGGATTATTTTGTTCTCAATGGAAATTAAAACTAAAACCAGTAGCCTCTACTCAGCCATTTAAAACTCTAAACATGTTTTTAATCAGATTTGATTGACTTAAACTCTTTTATTAGCAAGATCAATTGAATCAATATCCTCAAGGAGACCCACACATTTGGAAAAAATGTATTTCTTTGTATGGTGAATAGATTACAACAAAGAAAACATGTTCACTACACAACATAATCATTGCACTTGTCAATTCTGGACTATAGTTGAGTAAACTATGAGAGAGATTATTTGAATAACATATTGTGAACTGAATTACTTCTAGGGACTCTCAATTATGTCATCTAAGGTACAGTGAAATTAAAGTATTTGCTCAAGGCCACACAGTTTGAGTGGTGAAGCTGTGATTTAAACCCAGTCTGCAATTTAGGCATTGGACCACATATGATATGGCATTTATAGCGCGCCTATACACAAGTGTTTCAAGGGGCGACGAGGCAAGGGAGGGAGACAAAGGGAGGATGGACAATGTTCCTACTAGGCCAGGTGTCATTCAGATCACGCAAGTTCATGGGGAGGGGGCCGGGATAGTGCAGTACATGGGAAAAGATGATAACAATAAGTAAGTAACGGCCAAAAAGTGGCAAATGCAAGGGTAAGTGCATACATCGGGTGTCAAGGGCTGGTAGGGGGCCTATAGGGATACAGAAACAGTCCCCAAGTGCGGGGGTTGCCAGGTGGGCAGTGCAGGTGTGTGACGCTGGCGGGGGAGGGATCTGGGCCGAGATCAGAGGGTGTCCATGTAGCCAGTACAGTTCCGGTTACAGCCAGGAGGTCAGCAGAGGAGAGGAGGAGAAAAGGCAGAAGCAAAGAGAAAGGTTTTGAGTTGCTTTCGGAACCGGAGATGGTTCTCCTCAAGTTTAAGGGAGGCTGTTCCAGAGGGAGGCACCAGCCGAGGAAAGAGATCTACCACCAACTCGTTGCTTGGAGAAGCGCCTGTCCCTGAGGGAGTTGGAGGCGGATGAGCGAATAGCTTGAGAAGGAAGATATTTAGGAAGAGAGAGTTGAAGATATTGAGGCCCCAGGCCCCAGAAGGCCTTGTGGACAATGCAGTGGGTTTTGAACTTAATCCTTGCAGCCACTGGGAGCCAGTGCAGAGATTTGAGTCCTGGAGAGATATGATCCTTGGGCTTGAGGCCAAGGACAAGTCTCGCAGTCCTGTTCTGGATAAGTTGCAGAGGGCGGAGAGTAGAAGCAGGCAGATTTAGAAAGAGGCTGTTGCAATAGTCCAGCCTAGAGAGAACCAGAGCTCTGGAGACAGTGAGCTTCTGGGGGAAGGAGAGGAAATAAATAATACCTCTGAGGAGGTGCAGCTGGTAGTGTGACTTCTTAGAGACGTCAGAGATGTGAGGAGAGAAGGAGAGTGTGGAGTCGAAGATGACCCTGAGGTTTTTAGCCTTGTAGGTGGGAGCAGGAGGAGGGCCAAGAGAGTCCGGCCATAGAGATACAGTGAAGGAGGGAGTGGGTGTGCCGATGAGGAGAATCTCACTCTTATTGGCATTAAGGCAGAAGTCATTGGCGGCCCACCACTCCTGAATAGCAGACAGACAGTCAGAGATGAGGGAGGAGGAGGAGGAGGCCGATGGTAGCCTGAAAATGAGCTGGGTTTCATCCGTAGAGCACTAAATGCTGGTGCAGAGAGCGGCGATGCGATATGTTTCTAACACTAGTTATGAACGAGTTGTGGTAATATGAACATTACAAAAAATCTCCTCTGGTTTTAAAAATGTACCATCGAAATTTAAAGAGAACAGCGATAGACA
Organism: Ambystoma mexicanum; assembly: GCF_040938575.1. Lineage (NCBI taxonomy): Eukaryota > Metazoa > Chordata > Amphibia > Caudata > Ambystomatidae > Ambystoma > Ambystoma mexicanum. Next base: position 1,269,802,001 of record NC_090932.1, read on the forward strand.
ATGCATTATAAGATCACCTGCTTGTAGTCGTTGTTTTTCATAGCATGCAACTTGTGGTGCACTGCTCCCATTTCTAATCACTCAACATTTGCACTTCTTAACAGACATTCCACTAGCAATAGTTACTACCAATTACCCGCTCTCTGCTACATCCACAGCCTACCTCTAATCGCTTCCTATTTAAAATACTCTGCAGAATGAAAGACATGTTAAAAAGTTATTTGACAGACCCTGTGCCACCATGTTTCTTTCTATGTTCTTTAAATGCAAAGCAAAAATTACCCGACAAACAGTAACACAGCTCTTCCAGCCTGTGCTTGGAAGTAAGTCTCTGAGTGCTGACTGGAAACAGTTGATCCTGCAACCTGGCAAAGTATGTCTGCCTTGGGCAGCCTCACAAAAAATGGCTCTGGAAGTGGCAAGCTTGCTTGTGTGCAGTCCCTTTTCTGTTGTCCCCCGAGATCTGTATGGGGGAACTAGTGTTTAATTAGTAGCACATGACCAATTGAAAGCATTTGAGCCAATGTCATTGCTCAAGAGCATGACAGGATTTAAAAACAAAACGCACATGTCTTCAAAAAACATTTATTTGTAAATCAATGCATTAGTTCACTGTTTCATTACATGGCTTTACTCTTGTTTCAAATGCTGCTATACCAAGTCCAACAGCATAACATTCCATAGCTTCCCCAATAGTGCCTTCCATTGATGCATTGAGTTTGTCTTTTAATACCAATAAAGGCGAAACCAACCGTGTCTCACCAACAGTCAACTTAAAAATAATAATTAACACCCGTCCCTCCCCCCCATTCCCCTGCCCCGTTTGACATGACAACTCAATGGGCATGACTCAATCATTTGTCCTATCCGACGGACATGTGTTCCTCCATCTGTATTGTACAGGGTCTTGTGTCATGAGCTCAGATCACACTTATACTTTTCAGCATTCGTGGTTTATACAAAACATGATCTCATTCCTTAACATATTCATGGAAGGGAAGTCAAGTCCTTAAGAATTCTGGGTACGTCCCATTCATGGGTGCACACACCTTTTCCATTGCCATCACCCCCCAGATCTTGACCCACCAACATGCGATCGCAGGACCATCTGGTACTTTCCAACTTTGAGCCAGGGTCATACAAGCGCTGTTAGTAAATGTGTGATAGGGGTTTCGGGTCCTCCTGTTGCTGCGTATAGCCCTTCCACCTCCGCCCCCAAGAGTATAATTTCAGTAGTTGTGCCCCTGTAATCTTCTTTATCTGAGCTAAGATTTCTTTCCAGTAAATGTTGGCTTTGGGGCATGTCCACCACATGTGACGCAGGGTTCCTATTTCCCCGCATTGCTGACAGCATTGAGGCGAGTGATCTTTATTCATTGCGTACAACCCCTGGGGAGTTAAATACCATCTGTGGCAGATTTTGTAGGACGATTCTTTTATAGCAGTACATTTAGAGGATTTCTGGTCCCTCCTCCAGTTCTGACCCCATTCCTCATCCGTGATGTTGAACGCTATGTCTGTACCCCATTTGGTCATATATGTTAGGTTGTCCTTGTATTGCGTTCTGTCCAGCAGTCTGTACATCCTTGAGATCCCCTTTGTAGTCATCCCTTCGCTCATAGTTAATTCCAGTTCTATCGGTGCTCGTGTGCCCGCTCTCTTCACCTCTTTCTGAGAAATCCAGTGTCTGATCTGAATGTATTTGTACCTCTGTCCCTCTCCTATGTGAAATGTGCGCTTACATACCTCAAATAAGAGTGGGTTGCCATTGTGGTAGAGTCTTCTAGTTTCAGAGTGCCCCGGCCCTCACTGTCATGTTCCAACCCTGGAAGTGCTGGTAACGCTGGAGATTCACTCAGGCTGTAGTATCTCCTTCTGCAGTCTAGTATTCCCCCATGATAGCCACCGCCTCTATATGGGTGGGCGTAGCTATTCGCTCCTTGCGTTGTATCCGTTTACTCTCTGGAAGACGCTTGCGGGATCTCTAGCTTGTTTGAATTCCAGCCCTCTACTTTCGTATTGCTTGTCATCTTCTGTTCGGTACCTGGACCCTTTTCTTTCTGCCTGTTCATTTCATCTCCTGTTCCGCCCTTTGTTCCCGCTGCCTAGTGTTTCCTTTACTTTGCCTTCAGCCCTTGCCAAAAGTACTCGTTCTGACTTTGTGCTTTACTTTCATTTTCCGCCGTCTGTGCACACGCCTCATTACGACCTTGGCGCTAAGTGAAAAACGATGGCGGTAAATGGTTACCGCCATCGTTTTCCGCCAGGGACGATTATGACCCGTGACCGTTAACTACGATGCCATTAGCGCCATCGTAGTTAACGCTGCCGCTAACTGCACCAAGGGAGCGCGCACGCGACCTCCCACACCGTACTTAGCGCCATGGCGGTAAGGTACGCGAATGCCGACCCGAGCGGACATGCACCTAACGCCATCACCCAGGCCGTTAAGTACCTTACCGCCATGGTGCTAATTACGCCATCGCGAACCAACCGTAAAGGGACATGTAAAGTGAATGCAGCTGCCACAGGTGCACAGAAACAGCACAGGTGAAGGCAATACAGACTCAGGAAGTACAAAAAGTGCACACCCCACCCCTTCCCACACCCAGTCACACTCCACAATGATACCAATACGACTAGCAATGTTGGGGCTGGAGGACCTGATAGCAATGCGAGTGCTACAACTGCAGCAACAACAACAACAACAACAACAACAACAACAGGCTGCACGGAGGAGACGCAGGAGGAGAAGGAGGGCAAGGCAGGGCCAGCTAGCCCCACCAGCACAGCCAGTGGCACCACGCAGGCAGCCCCCAATCCCACGCATCAGAGCCAGTCCATTCAACCTCACTGCAGAGCAGATCCATACCCTGTACCGTTTGGACCGGGACACCATTACCGCCATCGTAGACATGACACACAACGACATCGTCAGCATGATAGAAAGTCCAACCGCCATCCCACCCCTACTGAAGGTAGTGTCTGTACTCCACTTCCTGGCCACAGGCACCTATCAGCACACAGTGGGGCACTTGCATGGAATCTCACAACCATTATTCTCACGTACGCTCATCCAAGTGCTCGATGCCCTCCTCAAGCACACAGATGACCACATCTCATTACCACGGACTGCCCAGGAGATTGCAAACACCAAAGTGGGATTCCATGCACTAGCAGGCATACCTGGTTGCATTGGTGCCATCGACTGCACCCATGTGGAATTGGTTGTTCCACGTGCCATGGAGGTACCGTACCGCAACCGGAAACAGTACCACTCAATTAACGTGCAAATGGTCTGTGACTCCAACAAGATCATCACACATTGTTGTGCCCGATTCCCCGGATCAACCCATGACGCAATGGACCAGAGGAACTCCACAATACCACGCTACATGGAGCGACATGCAGGCCCAAGATCCTGGCTACTCGGTGAGTCCAATGTCATGACCATGGAAATGTGAAGTGGGTAGGTGAATGACGTACCGATGCATACTCCACCTGGCTGAAAGGGGGGGGGAGAATGATGCATACTCCACCTGGCTGTGAGTAGCAGAGAGAACGGAGATAGATGATACCCTAGAGCAACCCAGACTCCACCCAACGCCAGTAAAGCCAATACCCAATGTATGCAGCCCTCCCCTGTGAATGAGGTCGTGCCCCAACCATGACACAACCATCTGCATGTGCATTTTACCAAATCAGACCCCATTGCCAACAATGAAGAACACCTAAATGCACCAAACACCATCAACCGACAGGCCTGTCCCCCACAACTGACCACGAAGGAGGCACATGACGGACAGAAACATCAACACACCATTACACAGACAGCAGGGCCCCCAAAATGGCCCTGTCCACATCACCATCGCTCACTGGGGCCATGATGAGGCGCACAGAAATGTTGCAATGATGTGCGCATTGCCATTACAGGACATGTGCCGGGCCAACTAACCAAACGGCATGAACGGACACAGTGGATGGGCACTCACAATGCACTCCACCCCACTGCATACATTGGGTGATGGCATGCAAGACAGGCCATGGGAGACATGAGCATATACTTGTTGCATTGTGTGAATTGATCAGTGCATGTAGAAGTGATCCAAAGTAACAGTTGGATACAAGCCATGGTGGCACATCATGTTTTTTGTCATACGTCATGACTGACACATACAATCTCGCCCAAATACAGGTGATGCAGGCTATCCCCTGAAGAGGTGGCTCCTTACACCAGTCCGGAACCCGCAGAACCAGCACGAGGAGGACTTCAACCGTGCACATACACGTACCCCTGTGGTCATAGAGCAAACATTTGGCCTATTGAAGGCACGGTTCCGATGCCTCAGCAGGTCTGGTGGTGCACTCCCGTACCGCCATGAGAAGGTGGCAAAGATCGTCATGTCATGTGTCATGCTACACAATATGTGCGTCAGACGGAATGTGCCCCTGCCCCCTGACGCAGAACTGCAACCACCTGACGATGAGGATGAGGAGGGTGCAGATGGGGCGGCACCCTATGGAGGAGGCGATGCCCAGGAGGGGCGTGCAATGCGCCAAACTATCATCGACCACTGCTTCTAACACACACGGCTGGTGTGTACCACATGGAGACTGCACTTGGGCCACTGTGTGTTCCTGGGACATGCACACTGTGGACTGTACACCAATAAAGCACACATATGCAATGAAAAAGTCGACACAATTCATTTTGGAGAAGCAAAAAGTGTATTTCGGAGATAACATGTCGTGGCACACCCCCTCCCCCCTCCCCCCTGAATACCCCAACACACCCACTCCCCCCTCCCCCCTCCCCCCTGAATACCCCAACACACCCACTCCCCCCTCCCCCCTCCCCCCTGAATACCCAACACACCCACTCCCCCCTCCCCCCTCCCCCCTGAATACCCCAACACACCCACTCCCCCCTCCCCCCTCCCCCCTGAATACCCCAACACCCCCTGTGATCAAGTGGCTGATGTATTATTGCACCGGGCAGGCACTATTGGCAGCCCCCTCTCCCAGACCCCGGGGCACCCCTGCCTGTGCTCCGCAGGTTCCTGCCTGATCGGCGGACGGGGCTGCTCGGGGTGGAACTGGCAGCGGAGGATGTGCTTGGCTGCTCAGTTGGATGCATGTCCCGAATTGAGCGTGCAAGCTCAGACAGCACGCACCGCATGGCAGCAAGTTCGGCACAAATGTCCTTTGTGGAGGACTGCATGTCAGCCCTCAGGGTCTCGGAGGTTTGCACCATTGCTGCCCTCAGGGTCTCGGTGCTTTGCACCATCGCTGCCCTCAGGGTCTCGGTGCAGTGTTCCATTGATGCCCTTGCATCCCCACATTCCGTGACATGCTCATTAAGGAGCAAGGAGAGTTGCTGCTGGCAAGTTATGGTCTCCTCCAGGCTCTGTCGTTCCCTCTGTGCCATGCCTATTGCCTGTGGTGTGTCCATGGGGCTGCTCCCCTCCTGCAGACTTACAACAGGGCTTGGGGGGGATGGCCAATCGTCATCATCGATTTGCACCTGTGTGGCATCCTCATGTGGGCTGCTTTGGGACAGGGTGGGGGATTGGAGGTGGGCAGTGGGGGGTCCCACATCAGTATCCTCTGCATCCCCTGCATCACTGTCTGAGCAAGCTGGCATGGCAGCAGTTACCCCCATAGTGCTGCTTCCTGCTGAACCTGTCCCCTCTGTGGGAACCATTTGGGGGATGTTTACTGCTTCTGCTGCAGCTACCTTGCTACCTGCTGGGGTGCCGGTCAGTGGCCTGTCCTGTTGTCTGGCACCGGCTTTTGGCTGCTGTGGTGTTTCTTTAGCTGCAGCAGAGGTGGAGGGTTGTAGTGTTGGCCCTGTGGTCCTGGCCCTCTTGACAGGTGTGGTGTCAGGTGTGTCCTCATCATCGGGTTCTGAGTTTGAGCCTGTGGTGGAGCAAAGGAGGAAGAGTGTTATTGAAGGGTCTGCGTACATTGCGCGTGCATCGTGATGGATGACATCATTTGGGTTACTAGATGCGGCACATTTGAGGCAGGGGCATACAGGTTGTCTCACTTTTGCGTGGAAGTAGCATGGAGGTATGTGGGTGCCTGCAGTTAGGGTGTGCATACTGCATGCGTACTGGGTGGAGGTCAGATGTGGCTCTAGGCAGTGCCCTGCTGATGTGTTGCATTTACACTATAGGGTAACATTGGGCTTCACATAAATGGACTTCAGTGACTCTAGCATGGCTTCATTTGAGGCACCTACCTGCATCGCCTGATGCCGGTGCTCCTCGCTCCATCCCTCCTACCCCTTCAATGGACTCCATCCCGATTGTTGAGGCGCATATTTCTTCCCAGGGCTGTAGTTTGATTGGGGACTCAGATCCTCCCCCGGTCGCCATGCCCATGTTGCGGTTCGCCGAGAGGATGCTCCTGACGCGGAGCCGGAGATCGTCCCAGCGCTTCCGGCACTGCCTTGCGTTGCGGGGGACGGTCCCTACCGCACTAACCCGCTGGGCAACTAAGGCCCATATGGCCTTCTTCTTCACAATAGCCGGCCGGGTCATCTGTGTGGAAAAGACCACAGCGGAATTCTCCTGTAGGGTCTCAGCAAGTATGTTGAGCTCCTCCCTTGTGAACCGGTCTTGCCGCTGCCGGTCACAGGCTTTTCGGACAGATTTAGGCATTTTCGAGCAGGGAAATGGGTAGGTATTGGTTTTTGCAGGGTCTCAGGGTCAGATGTCGAGTGGTTGCGGAGGATGCCGATGGATTGTGTTTTTCAAGATGGCCGCCGTGCTCTTTCCCGTTCCGGCGCGATGGCGCTACTTCCGGTTCCGCTTATTTACGGTGACCATAAAGTACGTTGACCGCTAATTACGGTCACCGCTAAGTACGGTGACCGCTAAGATGGATGGCGGAAGTGTACCTAGCGCGGCGGACGACGCCGGTGAGTGCCGTTTTGGGGTCATTTCCGCCATCGCGTACTTTACATTACCGCCATGGCGTAATGCTCGTGCCCGATGGGTCAGAATGAGCCGCACTTTACGCCATCGGGCAAAGCCGTAAACGCTATTTACGCCATGGCGGTAATGTCCGATACTTACCGCCAAGGTCGTAATGAGCTTTCTTCCTGTCACGTTACAGACGGGTTCTGACTTTCCTTACTAGCCTTCTGTCTCGCTGCTCCTTGCGGCTTTCACTCTTACGTGTGTACGGCACCTTCTGCGGTGACACGACTTCTTTACTTACTGCCTTGAACTATTTCTTTTTCACCACTCCTTTCAGTTTTATTTTGTTTACACTGTAGCTCCGGTATCATTCCATCGGCTTCCTGTAGCACGGAGCTTGCCGGAAAGCCTTCCTACGATCCTTCTGATCTTTTTTCTTTCTTTCCTCCGGTGTTTCCTGCACTTTGTGGGTACATTTTCCCCCTTTCATCACAGTGTATTTTCTGTTTCTGATACTTTCTCTACATTCCAAGGACTTACTTAGTATTACCCTTTACTTGTCTCCTGAATCTGTCAAGGAGTCAATATACCAACAGGTGTACTCTACCTGTACCCCTTTGTGGAACACATGCTTATTTGGAACGGAAGTCCTCCTTCCAAGTCTGGGAGATTGGTTGACATCTTTTGAGCATCACATCAATGCGGGACAATGCGGGACAAGGACTCTATTCAACATAATTTGCCAATATCTTCTACCAGGCTTTATAATGCCAAAAGGCTTTTTCCCTGTTTTTTGGGGGCTTGCTCCTCAGAGTCCCACTGGGTTGTTCTTCAGGCCAAGGTGGATTCTTAGTGGGCTCGTCCTTACTTGCACCAGAAAAAAGAAAAGAAGGTTAAAGAACCCCGGAAGCCTCGCAGATAGAAGGACTCTGAAGCCTGAGACAGCACCCTTGAGGAAACATGTGAGGTTGGAGTATGGGGGGGATCTTCAGAGCGTGACTCTTCCATCCTTCCCAGTAGGCTACCTTTATTTTTATTTATTTATTATCATAGTTGTTTATAGTTCATAACAAACTTTTACAACTTTAGAATGTCTTTAAATAACATTTTCCATATGTAACAATTATATAAACTATCATCATCAATCATACATACATAGTATAATACAGTTGCTTTTCACCTTTCAACTTTCAATCACATGACCAATTCATAATACATTATTTCATTTGCATTTCTTTTTGCACAATATACTACATAATCTCTTCATCTTATCATCAATTAATTACTAAAAATCATTTAATTTTACCTCCACCTATATGCTATTGACAATAGAAACAATTACATTCCATACCGTCGGTCGTGTGACACAAGTGATCACCAAATAATTAATCAGAACCACATAACAGAAAAAATAAGTATGATTAATATGAATTTGCATCAATAATCAGTACAGGATGACACAGATACAGTTCATATAGTGGAGTTCCAAATAGATTCTGCGGTGGACCATACTTTGAACATAGCAATATGTAGCGATTCCAATGGGGAATTTAAGCAAAAATGCAAAAATGTACCGTAGCTATGAAATTTGGCTGATAAACATAGCGACCATACATAGACAAATACTGCAGTTCAAGGGAAGGACATGCAGTAAGGATGTGACAAGCAGTTTCCAACTTTGCAGTATTTTTACAGAATCGACAATAACGTTGGTCAGCTAGCAATCACCACTGTGTGCCATAAGTGGCTCTCACGGGCAGTTGGTTTGTCCTCAGCAGAAGGCAAAACTTGCGTACCAGTGGGCTAGGGCAGCGTATCAAATACTTCTGTGGTAAAAGGAAGGTATACACTATTTCCCCCAGATAATGAAAGTTATGTAACTTACTCATATAATGATAATTATATCCCCGGGGAGAAGTCTGCATTATGACACATCAGGGTTTATGGACCCAGTCCTGGGGTAATTTTCCCCCAACGCAGTGGCACGTCCCATTTTTGCAGCAAATCTACTGTTGCTTTCAGTAGTGGACCCCCCCGCTGCCCTATTCCGTCTGTGTATAGATTGTAACGCGAGTAGAGGGATACAGGTAACATCCTGCTCTATTTTGCTCCAACCTTTATGTTCTTCCGGGTTTGCCCATTGTAGCATGGGTGCTAGCTGGGTTGCTAAAATGTACCTTTTCACGTCTGGGATTCCCAGTCCTCCAGTCCACAACGGACAGAGGAGTGTCGATCTTTGGATTTGTGGTTTCTTTTTATGCCAAATAAAGTTGATGATCTCATTCTGTAGGGTTTTAATCATTTTAGCCGGTATATTCACTGGAAGGGAGCTAGTGATATATAATAGTCCTGGTATAATTGTCATCTTTACCGCAGCTATCCTCGCGAACCACTGTATTTCTTGTGCATCCCATCTATTCAGATCTTCTCTGAGGCCCTTCCAGAGAGGGGGGATGTTTGCCTTATGTGGTTCGTAGTTTTTGTTAACTTTATCCCCAAATATTCTAACTCGTGATCGTCCCATGGCAGCGGATGGCCCCAGGTTAGTTTGTGGATTTCGCTCAGGTCCTCAGTTATATTGAGGGCTTTAGATTTATTCAAATTAATCTTGAACACCGAAACCCCTGCACATTTTTGGAACATGCTCGTCACTTTCGTTAGGGTCAGTTTTGTATCTCTTAGGAAGAGAAGTACATCGTCCTCATAAAGGGAAATGTTATGTATCCTTCTCTTGGTTTCTATCCCCTGAACTTCGGGGTCCTGACTAATTGTGGCTGGAAAAGGATCCATTGCCATCGCAAAAATTAAAGGTGACAGTGGACAGCCCTGGCGGGTCCCCCTCTAATTCTAAAAGGTTCTGAGAGCTGCCCATTGACCATGAATCTTGTGGAAGGCAACTGAAAATGAGCCAGTATCATACGTGTAAAAGATGGCCCTATTCCAAGTTTCCCAAGCACCCTTTCTGGAAACCCCCAATCGAGGCTATCAACCGCTCTTCTCGCGTCTAGTGCCGCTAGTGCAAATCTCTGTTCTGTTCTTGTCCCCAGATCTATTAGGTCTGTAGCCCTTATAATGCTATCTTTTGTGTGTCTGGCCATTATAAACCCTGCCTGGTCCTCATGTATGATCCTTGGTAGTATTGGTTCCAGTCTCCTTGCCAGGATTTTTGCATATATGTTTGCATCACTGTTTATTAAGGAGATTGGGCGGTAATTGGCCCATTCCGTTTTGTGCTTCCCTGGCTTGGGTATTAGCACAATAATGGACCTACCCATGTCTTCTGTTACTACCTATTGGCGCGTCATGTGGGGGCTTAGCTGGGTTCTAAAGGTCCTATAATATCTGTTACCAAATCCATCTGGCCCTGCTGTTTTATTGGAGGGCATCGCGGCTATAGCTTCAATGGCCTCCTCCGCTGTGATAGGACTCTCCAGGGCCTCCTTTTCCTCTTCTGTGAGTTGTGGGAGATCTACATTCCTGATATAGATTGTTTGGAGTGTTGGATCTAAATTATGTCTCTTTACTAGGGTCAGTGATAGGCCTCCATGATCCTTATTTTATCACTCATCATTTCCCCCCTTCTTCCTGTAGCTGTGTAATGTGATTGCGGGTTTTATTCTTTCATAGTTTTGCCACCAGTAACCGGTTAGCCTTGCCCCCCTGGGAGTATAAGTCTGTTTAGTTTTTAGAAGTACTTGTGCTGAGTGTTCCGGCATCTGCACTTCCATTAGGCCTCTTAACGTTCGTAGGTCATGCAGAGAGTTTCCCGATTGTTTGGCCTTATGTTGTACTTTGGCTATTTGTATTCCCTTCTCTAATTCTAAGCGGGTTACCTTTCTGTTTCTCGTAAATGCGGCTGCCTGCAAGATAAGTTCCCCCCTCATCACTGCCTTCCCGGCGTCCCATACTACCCTCCAGTCTACGTGCCCAGTATCATTCTCCAAGAAATATTCTGTGATTGTTTTTTCCATATGGGCTCTAAGTGCTATGTCCTTTAAGATGAACTCGTTGCGCCTCCTTTGTTTTTTATCTGCTTTGCTGTCTAATTACATTTCAATTTGTACGAGCACCGGTGCGTGATCTGACAAGTATTTTATTCCAATGCTAATGGCTGTAACTTGAGGTATTGGAGTCGCTGAGACTAGTACCATGTTTATGTGGGCCCCCTGACAAAAGTAGGGGGGCCACAGACAAAAGTAGGGGGGCCGCCTTTGAAAGGGAATGTGTGACGTCACAAGCACTCCTGCAGAGAAACTTTTGTGCACACCAACTACCAAACCCCACTGCACCTTCACTCCCATCAGAATGTAGGCACAACACCATTAAGTTACTAATGACCCAGCATTCACAGTTTTGTGCGCTACATTCAGATTGGAGGGGCTGGTCTTGACGGCAGAGGGACTTAACAGCTCTTCATTGTTGATTGCGGCCCTGTGGGTGTGCCGGTCTGGCAAACACAGCACTGCAGACAGTGCAGAGTGAGTAGCCCGTAGGGGGAAATAAAGGGGGGCCCAGTATTTCAGAGGAGGGGCCCAGCCCCCCCCCTGTCCCCCTCCTCCCAGCTACGCCACTGGTTGAAGGCTGCACCAAATTGGTCTAAAAAAGGTGCCTTTTTGGTATGCAGCCTTCAAGGGGCAGGGTTTGGACAATGAACCAAATAGGTACGTTTTTGCTTTCGAGAACTACAGTAATATTTCCTTAATAGAGTTAATTTGCAAAGACTGCATATCAAATAGTAAAACAATATGACCACGTGTAAATCCGTTTAGAAACAGGTTCCGCCAAAACAGTATCATTGTAGCTTAATTGTCCACAACCTAAATACGAGTCCCAGAATGCAAAGTAATGGGACCGATGATCGATCTGCCACCTATTTGGGGGGAAGGTAGTCATGTCCAAACCTAGTGGTCCTGGGGACGGGTGGGGGGGTGCGTGTGGTCTATCCCTTGTGCTCATTGACTCACGTGAAGCAGTGAAGGAGACAGCCGGGTGAGTAGAATTCTCCTGTATACTGCAGGTATTCTTGCACAGCGCTACATCACCAAGGTATATTTCTTGGACTTCATGCCTCTCCTTTCTTATCACAACTTCATATATTATATGAAGGCACAAAGTAGGGTGGACAACTTTGTAACATCATTGTGTAGGGCACAGCCATAATGCCACTGCATCTTTCACCTTTGGCATGCCCCCAATTGTTATGTAGCAATTGGTGAATGAATGACTGTTAACGCACCAACAAATGCTTTGTCCTTGAGAGGTAATGGTAACGTTTTTTAACTGTAAACATGACCACCACAACCCAACGAATAAGGCATTAGAATTGGATTAAGCTGGGTGTCACAGTGTCAACAGTGCTTCCGAAGTAGGGAGGATCGGGACAAGGTCGTTCGGGTAATGCTCAGTGGAGTCCCAGGGAAGCAATGCAGGCTGGGCCGGTCTCAGGCCTCACTTGGAGCAGGGGAGCCACTCTAGACAGGCAGCACACCGGTTCACAAGCGGAGGAAATGCTGTGTTTGCCGACTGTCTGCTGGCTGCCTAATATGCACTCATTGAGACTCCCAGCTTAAAGGGGAGGAAGCCTCGCGTGGTGTGCGGGGCAACTCTGGTGAGGGAACAAAGAAAGTCGGAACATCCCGCATCCCGCACAGACACTTAACGGACTCCGGGACACAGACCCCAAATTCGTGACGGTCCCGAAAAATACAGGATGGTTGGCCACCCTAGGACAACATCTTCACAATACCGTTGATGGTTGTAGGAAATATGGTTTCTGTGGGAGGGTGTGAGCGGGTGTGTGCAAGGTTAACAACGATGGATCAGAGGAGCAGTCTTTTGCATTTTCATATGCGTCTTTGTCAATTTATTTTGTATGGTAGGAGTAATATAAAACAAGCATTGGCAATGTTAACAGTGTGGGCTTTTGTTTAGGCATGGGAAATGCACTTGCCAGGCACTGCCGTAGTGGAATTAACTGGCCATTGATGGTAGCAGGTACAAAATGATGCGAGGGCAAATGCCCAATACTTATACACAAGCCAAAACTGTTGGCTTTGCCAATGCTTGTTTTTGTTCCGTGAAGGGCATTCATCGTGCTTATAAGTAGAGTGGCTGAAGCCAGACCTGGCTAAGATATTTTTATTACACTAATAGCGCGTTTACAACTACTATTAAGTCCCTAACTCTCAGAAGACTGCTTTGAAAAACCACAGGCAGGCACTTCAAGTGCAACGTTTGGTGGTAAGGTTTGATTAAAGCCAGCTCAAAGAGTTCCCAGGAGGCATTGTTTTGGGTGGGGAGGGGCTGGAACCGGGTCGGGGGTGGCCATAGAGATTACCATTTCCATGGGCTGTGAATGGGCGGGTAAATAACCAAACAACACCTTCAAGCTGTGTGTCCCTCCTCCTCATACGTCTCTTCTTCCTATCTGCACTCTAATGCAATAGTTTCAGTTTATAGCCCAAACTAATACACATTGAAAAAGACACCTAGTGCAGAAAATGTTGCCAGGCTCTCCCCAGCGGAGGAATATATCAGCTCCCTTGCAGAGCATGCTACCAGAGCATAGTGTGCTTTACCCAGCACCCCCAAACCCGCCTTCCCTAGCAGGAAGTTCATCATGCGATAAGACAGCATTGAAAGTGACATGCGGATGAGGAATGACAGTTCTCTATGCAAGTGGACATGGAAGATGCCAATGCGTTCGAGATGAAGTGCCTGAAGAGTTGTCACAAACAATGAAACGAGTCATACTGCAGGGACACGGAGTTACGATTCCTAAAAAGAGAACAATGGACCATATTCACTATGGCACAAAGAGCTTGGCACTTTGATAGGACCCACCCTACGAATAGGTTTTCCTAGTCAAAGCCTTCAGGAATGTTGCAAGTACCAAGTGCAATCTGCTAATCAGCAACAGTTTAGAATGTATGGGCCACTGTATTGTTTCAATGGACGAGAACTCGAGCTTCCCACTCATCACGCAGGTGTCATCAACACCTGCATCGGCTGTTATCTTGGCGCTAGACAAAATGTTCTCTGACTGCAGGATTATAGAAACAGTGAAGACAGATAATGTGGCAGAATAAAACAGCTGTGATCTTCAAGCTTTACCTAAAATCGAGGCTCCGCTTGTCAGCGAATCGCAAAATACCACCACTGTTGCCACTGACGGACTGCACGTATGCATATATGGATGTATATGGGGGATATGCATAGTGCAAAGCTGTCTCATTAACACTGGAGCACTGTATCAGTAAATGTGTCATGCGTTACATGGTGGGTCACAGCACCATCAAAGGCCGATAAACCGTTGAAGGAAGAGACAGGTTCATTATGCATTGGGCTTACCAGACATCAGGTCGTAGGCTGTTATAGATCCTGGTTGTGTAGTAGGATAAGGCCTAATTGCTGCTTGTCTTTCTTTCCTGCAGTTCTTGGTTTTGAGGTCTGCAGGTTGTTGGCTTAGGTATGCCAGAGAGACTGGGGGTCACACTACAAGCTTACTGTTCCAGCTCCCAGGGCCCAACAAACCCTCCCTCAGTGCACAGACGGAGGACTCAGCCAAGGGCAAGTTAGAACTTTCGTTTATTAGACAGGGATCATACAGGACATTCAACATCTCCCGTACTAATGGCTCCTAAGCCTGTGCCGGGCCATTTTGTTTCATTGAGGATTTATTCTGCTCTTCTGCAGATGGCTCCGTGTCACTTAGCTTCAGAATTTGCTGTTTGTCTATGACTTTGGCTGCAAACTCTGGCCTGCTGTTCTGTGCAGCCTAGTTCTGCTTTTCTTCGTCTCTCGTCCTGTGGTTGGTGCCCTCATGTAACCTCATTATAGTTATACTATGATTTCTATACATTTATACCATGCTATGTTTCCTATGGGTTAGTAGTATTCGGTTCTTCCAGGCTTCTTATACGATCCTGTAGTTCCATACGGTTAGTTGCGATAAGCGTTTGCAAGCTTGCTCTGCATCTCTTCTTTTGCTTTGTGTTCAGCATTTCTGCACTTGGCTAATGTAAAAAATAATAACAGCTTTTGACAGTATGTATATGTATCTGTCCTCTATCTACAGAACTGTGTAAGCATGCTCTTCGTGTGAGCACGTGTGTGTTCGTGTAACTTCGTGCATGGCTAGAAGTTTACTTTGTGAGTAACGTTGCTATGTCATGGTGTCACTAATGACGTCAGCACAATGGTTTCCGTTGTTAATCAATATGATCCATCGAGGCATTTGGATCCATGATCAGGGTAGCGGCACCTGTATCCATAAAGACGTTGACTTGATAAGGTTTGAATGTCTGTCTAAGAGACTATCTGTTCACATATGTGGATGTGACTGCCCTCTTGGGGGCTGTCCAAATAGTGAGTTGCTTTGTGCATTCTCGACTCTGTGGGCTGTGATGTTGATAGGGGTGAGGAGGGGCATTCCAGGGACCCTCTCTTCAAGGTGTATTGGGGTTGGGTGTTGCAATGGCCACCAGAGATCTTGGATTCTTTAGCAAAGTTTGGTGGAGTGTTGGATGGGATTTCCTTAAGGATGAAACACGCTACTTTTTTTTTTTTTTTATTCTTTTGAAAACTACAGTTTTAACATATAGAGAAAACTTTTGTTTCAGATGGTCACTTCGAAGATTCAGACAACACAAAGCAATATCCCAAAGATTCATCACAATTAGTTTAAGGTTCAGATTTCTTTGAGGTGATTAATTTGAATTTTCTAGAACTATAACTAGCACGATTCTTCATTCGTGAGTAGACTGAGGTCGACAGAAGGAAAATACAAGGATAAAGAGCAAAATTCAAATGCAACATAAACAAGCTTAGTCTCAAACTGCCAACAGACCAATTTCTAATCTATTAAAAGCCTAAGCACAAATGCTCTCAACAGATTCGAGTCAAAAAGTGACGAAGTCACGCCACAAGCCCTCGTGGGGCACGCCCAACTTGCAAGCACGGTTAGCATGGAGACTGAAGCAATATATTTAAGTAATTTACGATGGCACATACGTGTTTAACGTTATTGCCACTGGAAATTAGTCGCCACCAAGCCTCCATATCTCCATCTAAAGGCGCAAATTGGCTCAGATGCTTTGAACGTAAGTCGCAGGTGGCTAGACAATCAAGAATTAGATGTTTTAAGGTTTCAGTGGACCCTCGACAAAAACGGCATAAATTGTCCTTCAGTGAGGCATCCTTTCTTAGCCATAGAATTTCCTTTGTTTTCAAAATATTTAAACGAAATCTTAGAAATTGCTCGCGATAATGTCTCGAATAGCATCGCAAAAGATAGGAAGATTGTACGTTTAATTTTTTGTGATCCGGACTCAGCCATTTTGAAGAGGCCAATTTCTCGTGTGCTTCCAGGTTGATAGTCCATGCCCACATATCAAATTTTCGTTTTGCATGGTGTGGTCGTTTCAACAGATCGTAATTGCCAATTTCCGCAGCATCAACCCAATGTTGGACTCTTGAACGCCATAGGTCTAGTAAGCAGGCCCTGGTGGAGTCGTCCTCACCTGAGAAGATACAGTATGCCGCTGGTTTGCTGTTTTCTGTCATCTTTCGCATCAGAGCAATAGATTTCCAGATCATATGGCTATAAAGAGAATTCAAGGGCAGTTCATGTCTTAAAGTGATAACAGGGACACACTTCGGAAGGTTTAATGCACGTTTCCAGAAGCAACCTTCAAGCTGGTTCCAGTTGTATTCATTTTCCCGCTAAACACGCTACTTTGCAGAATATTCATTCTTTAAGTGGGAGCCAGTGTCAGTTTCTTCATACTAGGGAAAGGTGGTCGAAATTATTTGTGTCATGGATTAGTCTGTTCACATTGAGGTGAATGGATTTCAGAGGGGCAAGGGTGGATGCTGGGATGGCAGTGAGTATGAGTAGTCACCACCATCTATGTTTGCATGAGAGAACCAATGATTGGAGGGAGGTTCTGGCGTTGTTGGTGGGAAGAAAAAGGCTTCCAATTGCAAAGGGGTAAGAGTCCTAAAAAGGAGCTGTCCTCAGAATTTAATGTTATCTAGTGAAGCATACGCATTGAGCCGAGTCCTTCTCTCTCATCATCTGAGGTATTCATCTTTGGCCGCTCTGTGTCTAGTTCTCTGTGTAGTGTTCCGCATGTATGACTGATCATTGCAATTGTGGTTGGTGTGTGACCTCCACCTTGTGTGGGTCTGTTCAGCGTTTATTTTATTATTATTTTTAGTCTAAAAACGACCAGATCTTGTAACCCAATGCACTGTAGTTGCTTGTTGAAGTTGGAACAGCAATTCATTGAGGTGACCCAACTTTGAAAGGTTGAGAAAGATGGTCCACTGCATTCCTGCTTCGTGCATCCTTGCCAGTTGTCTGTCTATGCATCTCTGACTGCTATTATAATTTGTATTTCTGATTGCTCTCTGACTGGCTGTTTGTGTATGTGTGTTGCCATGGTTCTTGCTTGCTGCCTGCATGTGACTCCATTGTTACTGGCTATGTTTGTCCAGTCTGTGTGTGATTGTTTGTGCTGCTGCCCTCACTATGTTGCTAGTATTTCTCTACGCTTTCCTCTCGGGTGCAGAGCGTCAGTAAACATTATGGGAGAGTAAGGGCCTCATTATAAGTGAGGTGGTAAGGGGTTAATGGCGCCGGTAAAGGTGCCGGTGCCGTTAACCCCGTACCACCTCATTACGAGGTCCCCTCGCGGGACCCGCTCTGGACGTCTGGTCAGACGAGATGTCCTTTGCGGGTCCCGCGAGGGAACCAGCATACTAACAACGGGCCAGTCATTAACGTGGCCATTGTAAGCATGCTCCCCATTCCCATTGAGCCCTATGGGGGCTCAAATGGGAATGGGGATGGTCCGGGTCCGGGTTCCCTGAATGGGGAAATACTGGGCCCTCCAAAGTCGGAATGGTCCGATATTTTCCCATTCAGGGACCACAGACCCGGACCCGAGTTTGGAGGCAGCCATGCCCTTTTTAAGGGCATGGCTGCCTCCAAACTCGTAATGAGACCCTAAATCATAAAATTCAATGCCTACAATTTATTTTAGAAATCAATACATTTTTGGGAAATCAATATGCTCCTATTCTTAAAATGTTGGAAGTAAATGACTTCTGTGCCAAAAGAAATGTGTCATGTGCGTGGGATCGAACCCCGGGTCTCCTCAATGGAGGGTGACTTTCCTAAGTTGTCGTTTCCGGGAAGAGAAACAAAAACGGGGAATAACAGATTTGAATGAAAAGGTGGATTGGACGCCGCCTGGTAATCTCCAGGATGTGGACAGGAGAAAACACAATATTAGGGTTGGTAATGCAAATCCACCATAGATATTCATTCCCCCCCTTTGCAGCATAGCCTACTTATGTATAGAATGAAGCTGAGGAAAATTGAATTTGACATACTCACTTTAGAATAACAGGAGTCCATAGTTCAGAAAAACAACCCGCCGGCTGAAACCACGGTGGCAAGGTTAGTGTTAGTAGAGTTTGTTGGGACCTAACCCGGCTGGATAGAGGGTGCAAATAAGGGAAACAGAAAACCACTCCAAACCAAAATCAAGTCATGAAGATGAATCCAGATATCCAGAGGCAGGGTCAGGATACAGGCCAAAAGAGTCTGGTGCACACCAGAGTGTCCTGGGAGCCAAGCGTCACGGGTAGAAGGGTTATCAAGAGGCAGGGCCAGGATGCAGGCCAAGACAGTCTTGTGCATAATGACCTTAACCAAAAGGATCACGGAAGACAACTTTATGTACGGGTCACTTACTTCACTTAAGAAGCACAGTGGAACCTCTGCGTCTGGCTTGCAGCAAATTGGCATGCAGAGGGGTCCAACTGTCCTTCAAACCTGGGGAGACTGTAAGAGGTGGAGAGACACTGTCCCGTTAAGAGGTGACCCACCCCACGGAAGGAGGGAGGTCACGTGGGAGGAAGGGGAAGACGAGGACAGAGGATTCAGTAAGGAGATGGAGAGCAGAGAGAGAAGTAATAAAGCAATAGAGCTGTTATTCAACCCTCATGAGTGTGCGTCATTATTGTGAGAGAGAGGGCTAACAACTGACGACGAGGTCTTCGTTCACCCATGACAAACAAATCCATACTGGCACTTGCTGGGTCCCCTACCACTCACTACTGCTCTCATTCCACCGACACATGCCTGCATCAGCAGTACCTGTCTGCATGCACAAGCGATCCCGCTGTGCACACTTGCTGCAAGCGACCCTGCTGAAATCCAATCCTGGAGATCCCGCCCACTCACCTAAGTGATCCCGGTGTGCGCATCAGCTGTGTGCCATCCAGCCACAGTCCATATTACTGGTAACCCCGCCCCCCGGCCGGGGTGTTGTGCCTACCACTGGTGATTCCCGCTGAGATACTCACGACAGAGGACCGTCGAACAAAGGGGCGACCCCGAACATAAGCGCTGCCACCATCTGAGCCCTGGATACCAGCTCTGCTAGCTGACGCAAGCTGCCAAAGGCTGGGAACGGCTCCCCTGGGTGAATCGACTCAACACAAGGGCCGGGCAAATCACCAAGCCCGCCAAAAAATGGAGAAAATAAAGAACAGAAGAGATAAGCCATCCTTTACATGGGGGAAATCTGAGGTGCACCCACCACAAGCACCTGCCACCAAGCAAGCCCAGCCCATATACCATACCTGCCTGGTTGCCCAGAGCATATTCCCAGGCACACATACACTGGAACCCTGAGGTGCCCCACCACAAGCACCTGCCACCAAGCAAGCCCAGCCCATATACCATACCTGCTTGTTTGTCCAAAGTATAATCCCAGGCACACATACGCTGCCTGTTTCCCGCCAGCTACTGCTACCCAATCAGCTGCCCAGCCGGCATGGAACAAGTGGGTCAAGATGCAGGAGCTCAGCAGTCCACCATGTCCAACACAATCAGAGCTACGTTCCTCCGGAAACCACTCCTGTTTAATCTGATGCCACAGAATGACAAAGGTCCTAGATGGATGGAGTGGGTGGAGGATTTCGATGATTTTGTCAAGGCAGTAGGGGATGATAAATCACCAGCACTATCAGAGATTTTCACCAACGTGGCTGTATGGAAAATCAAGGTGATTATTAAAACGATTGCCCCATGGGAAAGAGCCACCTACGAAACACTTGTTGAGGCACTAAACAAGAAACTTATCATCCAACCCAACAGGGAATGTGAACGTTATGTTTTCAACCAGTGCACATAACAGGAGCAAGAGATCATCGACAACTTCATCACGCGATTACGACAGAAACTCGTCCACTGCCAATTCTCTCCGTTCTCTGATGATGAAGCCATCAGGCTCTGAGTAATTGAAGGCTGCGTCTCCTCCAACTTCAGAAAAAAACTACTCAAAAAAACACTCCCCATCGCCTAACTCATCAAACTAGCAAGAATATATGAAAGAGTCGATACACTGACACGACTATAGAAAACTCACTGAACAAAAAGAAAGAGTAAGCCAAAGAAGTAGCCGTGGTATACACACCAAAACCAGGAGACCATTCACAAAATGCAGGATGGACGCCCATGCGACACCCAGGCAGACCCCAAAGACTATGCTACAAGTTGGGTTTGCATTCCTACATGCTGGCACATGTCCAGAGCAAAACAAGAGTCTATCCGCCTTCTCAAACTTGAGGGAGGACACAACCGGTCTATGCACAAAGTCTGCAGCGGTACGTGACGGCCATAGAAGAAATACTGGATGAGAGACAAGACCCGGGAGAAGACCAACTCAGCCCATACCCACGATACAGGGACGAATATGACGACCCACCTAACGCTCATCAATCGTACGCTGAGATGCCGCAGAGCCCTTGATCAGGACCATCTGGATGAATATGTAAATCTAATACATGACAACCAAGAGGCAGAGGAAGCCCAGAGAGTACCTATCAACATAGAGGACACCAAATACTGCTTCCTAATTGATACAGGATCGGCCGTGAACATCATGGCAGAACAAGAATTCAGACAGATGGCTAACAAACCCACCATCTTACAGCAACAGCAAGGTTTTTTCAATGGGGCTCCACATGCCCACTACACTCGATCGGACAGTTCCAACGCACCATGATACACAAGAACTACATAACCAATACCACAATCCACGTAGTCTGCAGCCCTACCAAAGGACGCTGTCTACTTAGTTACAAGACTGCTAATCAAACTAGGGCTTATTGACATCCACTACCAGAACAGCGACATAGTGCAGTCCACAGCAGGCCCACAAAGCAGTGACTACTCCATCTGCTCAATGACGACAGCCCCACTATCCAAGGAAACAATTGTCAACAAATTTCCAAAACTATTTAAGGGACTAGGAAGACTAAAAGGAGCGGTCATCAGACTGCACATAGATGACTCCATAACTCCTGTTCCTCAACACCCATGGAGGGTGGGTTTCCACCTGCAGGAAGCAGTATCACAGGAGTCAGAGCAACGACTACAAAATGACATCATTGAACAGGTTACCGGCCCTATGCCATAGATCTCTCCATTGGTGATAGTCCCCAAAGAAGGCAGGAGAATCAGACTATGCATAGACATGAGGGTCCCTAACACCACCATCCAACGCGAGCGTCACCTCAGTCCCAGTATAGAGGACATGAATGTTCAACTAAACAAAGCCACAACCTTCTCAAAGATTGACCTCAACCATGGGTATCCTCAACTAGAGCTGCACCCTGAGACCAGAGCCATAACCACCTTCTCAACACATGACATGTTGTTCGGATATAAGCCGTTAAACTTCGGAATCTCGTCCGTTGCTGAGATTTTTCAAGAGGATATCGGCCAGGTCATCCTTCCCATCAAATCCACTCTGAACTACAATGACAACATCCTGGTTTATGGCACCTCTCAAGCTGAACGTGACCAGGCACTGATGGAGAGGTGCTGCTCTACAAACTGCAGGTCTGACACTAAACCTAGCTTAATGCAACATTA
The DNA here is from genome assembly GCF_040938575.1 of Ambystoma mexicanum. NCBI lineage: Eukaryota > Metazoa > Chordata > Amphibia > Caudata > Ambystomatidae > Ambystoma > Ambystoma mexicanum. Next base: position 1,269,823,883 of record NC_090932.1, read on the forward strand.
ACAAGAGCAAGCTCCATCGGATCCATCGGAAAGCCTTTGCAACTGATGGAAGAATGCTAGAGCTGTCACAAGGACATTTGTGAGGGGGTGATGTAAGAGGCAGAGAGACAGTGTCCCATTAAGCGGTGATCTGCCCAACGGAAGGAGGGAGGTCACGTGGGAGGAAGGGGAAGAGGAGGAGCTAGGATTCAGTAAGGAGATGGAGAACGAGAGAGATGTAACAAAGCAAGAGAGCTGTGATCCAACCCTCATGAGTGTGCGTCTTCATTATTGTGAGAGAGAGTGGTAACTGAGACCACAATGGCAAACTAAGTAACAATCTGGCAACAGGGAGTAAAGGAGGCATTCACATCTTTCAGCTCTCCAGATGTTTTGGACTACAACTCCCATGAGCACTAGCCAGCACATTTAATGGTGATACATCATCCCCGACTCCTGACGATGTAAACATTTCCATTAGCATATCTAAGAATACTTATGAGGCTCCACCACTGCACATCGTATTTTAAACCCAGCACATTCAATGGAAGACTTTGGCTTCCTGTGACCTATTTTATGGACCGTTCATGGCTTTTTCTTGACTAAGAAATGTTTAAAAATGACTTAACTGAAGCACTCCCAGTGAGTGAATATTTCATGAGTGTGTGTGTTTGTGTTTTGTGACTGTCGTCTGCCGGTGTGCTATTGGTTGTGTTTATTGCTAATCTGTTTTCCTGCGTAAGCGTGATAGAAAGCCTACACTGAGACTGTCTGTGTTTACATGATTGAATGCTGTCTATTTGAGTGGCTCCTCTATGACTGGTTCAGTGTCAGAGGTTGGGCAGTTTGGGCGGGACTGTCATTGTGCATATGACTCCATGTATGACTGCTATTATATGTGTGCGTGTTTGTGTGTGTGTGTGTGTGTATGAGAGAGAGAGAGAGGGGGGCGAGAGAGAGAGAGAGAGAGAGAGAGAGAGAGAGAGCGCGAGTGGCTATGGGTGGAGATGAGAATGGATCCACTCCGACTCCTTAAGTATGGGGGAAGATATCTTGTGATGAATGGCCAATGACTTACCACACTTGTGTGGGTCTGGGTCTGTTTGTGTACTTATCCGTGTATGAAAATAATAAGTTACTTTTTCTAAATTCCATAGCAGAAGAGTGTCTTCCTCTCTGCATTCCCTGACATTCTAGCGCCTCCTCTCTGCCTCCAGTGTCACTCCAAAGCGTTCAATATTTACGGTTTAAATAGCAAGCGATTGTTGTCAAACTTTAATCAAGTGCTTGCTAAACAGTTGGGTATTTTGGGTCATAACAAGAGGTAGTTTATACTTTCAAGGACTCGCAAGGTCAGGCTGACGGGAGCGCTATATGAAATGTCAACACACTCAGCAGAGTTCTGGATTTTCTGAGATTTTCTGTCCTCCATCCTGCCCTCTGGCAATCTGTGCTGTGCCTGACCTGCTCCCCTTCCTAGGACTGTGCCTGCCTAGCGCCCGTCACAGTGCCTTCAAGGTCTCCATGGCCTTCCTCATCCACAGCCACATAAGGAAGCATGTGCTCATGGCCTCTGGACCAGTACTACACTTGAGAACTCTGTACTTCCATGATCACCCTCTGCATGGACCAGCCTAAGCCCACTCTGCCTCTGTGAACTCCCAAATATTACCCCCGATACAAAACCACCCTCAGATGCCCTGCCAGTGTCCCCTCGTGATCACCATGACCTCCCTCGTCCATTGCCGCCTCAAACATGAGCCTTCATGTACTCTCAACCATGTTCTCCTGTCATTGGATCACTAATTGGAGACCTGTCCCTTTGCCTCCATGATCACAATTGCCTTCCTCATATAGGGCCTCTGTAGGGAGCTCTTTGCCTTCATCATCACCCCTTCCTTCATCATCCATGGCCACTATAGGGAGTTATTTCCCTGTACCTTCATCACGTCCCTTGTCTTCCTCAACCACAGCCACTCAAAGGAGATCTGGCTGCTGCCTGCATCACCACCCTTCACTTCCTCATACACAGCCACTGTATGGACGTCTGGCCCTTTGCCTTCATCACCAACCTTCACTTCCTCATACACAGCCACTGTATGGACGTCTGGCCCTTTGTCTTCATCACCAACCTTCACTTCCTCATACACAGCCACTGTATGGACGTCTGGCCCTTTGTCTTCATCACCACCCTTGCCTTCCCCATACTCAGCCACTCTAGGAAGGTCTGGCCCCTGCCTTCCTCATACGCTGCCACGGTGGGGGGTTCTGTCCCTGTACCTTCATCACCACCATTGCCTTTCTCATTCACAACCACTCTAGGAAGGTTTGGCCCTCCAGCTTATTCACCACCCTTGCCTTCCTCTTACACATGCACTGTAGGGATTCCTGTCCTTCTGCCTTAATCAACAACCTTGCCTTCATCATCCATGCCCCTTGTAGGGGAGGTCTGCCCCCTGCCTTCAACGCCACCCTTGACTTCCTCATACACAGCCACTGTAGGGAGGTCTGCCCCCTGCCTTCATCACCACCCTTGCCTTCCCCATACACAGCCACTGTAGGGAGGTCTGCCCCCTGCCTTCATCACCACCCTTGCCTTCTCCATACACAGCCACTGTAGGGAGGTCTGCCCCCTGCCTTCATCACCACCCTTGCCTTCCCCGTACACAGCCACTGTAGGGAAGTCTGGCCCCTCTGCCTTCAACACCACCCTTGCCTTCCTCATACACAGCCACTGTAGGGAGGTCTGCCCCCTGCCTTCATCACCACCCTTGCCTTCCCCATACACAGCCACTGTAGGGAGGTCTGGCCCCCCACTGCCTTCAACACCACCCTTGCCTTCCTCATACACAGCCACTGTAGGGAGGTCTGGCCCCCTGCCTTCATCACCACCCTTGCCTTCCCCATACACAGCCACTGTAGGGAGGTCTGGCCCCCCTGCCTTCAACACCACCCTTGCCTTCCTCATACACAGCCACTGTAGGGAGTTCTGGCCCCCTGCCTTCATCACCACCCTTGCCTTCCCCATACACAGCCACGTTAGGGAGTTCTGGCCCCCCTGCCTTCAACACCACCCTTGCCTTCCTCATACACAGCCACTGTAGGGAGGTCTGGCCCCCTGCCTTCATCACCACCCTTGACTTCCTCATACACAGCCACTGTAGGGAGGTATGGCCCCCTGCCTTCATCACCACCCTTGCCTTGCCCATCCATGACCATCCCAGGGAGTTCTTGCCATCTGCCTTCACCACTGACCTAGTTGGACACCTCAGATAACATAGTCCCTCCTTACTCAACTTTGTTTTAGAGACCCACCCCAGGCCAGTCCTGAACTCCCAGGCTTCCTCTATTGAGGACCAATCTATGGACCGTAGGCCTTCATCCTGGAGCTGCCCATGTAGCTGTTCCCTTTTAACCGTCAAGCAAACTGCTCTGATGCCTGGAGCCTGCTCTTCCAAATCTCCCATCACCTCTGTATCTTTTAACGACTGCTAACATAATGTGCTTCTTAGGCCCCAAGGCCCTTTATACAGAGGTTGTGATGCTTAAGGCCATGTTCCTTTATTTTTTGTACTAAAATAATATTTATTTGATTTTCCAAGAACAGTAAGCAGAGTCAAGGTAAACATCAGTTCAAGACTCCCCGCACTTCAGATGCGGCTTCTGTTCCTATGTCGCGTTCTGCGCATAGAGCATCTTACAGCCAATGAATGGTCGTGCATTTAGAAGTGGAGTATACTTGACTTTCTTTTAAGGCTGCGAAGGTTTGGAGCATAAAGGCAATGGGTCGCCCACATAGCCCTTCAGATCACGGTGGATGAAGGCTGCTGCATTTATATGAGTGGAGGAGGGGAGTCATTATGCAACAGCAATATCACAGAGCAGCGGAGCTACAAAGGTAGGACATATTACCGACGGATAGGAAGAGTTAGCATCGAGGCAGAAATATCATCGACTGCCGTCTCTGGGCTCTGAGACCTTAATGCTGGAGCGCAGAGAGGTGGTTCAGGCTTGCCCAGCCCAGAGACTGCATGCACGATACCTGCGCATGCATGGAATTAGCACCGTCCCCCATGTGCTGGTGGATTGTCTGGGGCATTCTGCAAATAACATGTCCCTAAGAGAAACCTGCATCTTCTCTGTTGACATTTTTGGTATGCATGTGGGGCTCAGAGACACACCAATGTTACAGCATGCACTGCTGGGCTGTACATGTGGCCGACATTCAGCCACCGCCATGTATGTGGCTTGAGATATTCGCCACCTCTGAAGAACTCCGGTTGCACGGCACTGTAGCATGCAGCTTCAGTTCAGTTGGACATTGTTCCCAATAGGTATTGGAGCCAATGATATTGTGTATGGCCTCCATGGCAAACCATTAGCAACCATTCCCCATTCTGAATGCTGGATCTCCCTGCTCTGATACCATAGAAGAGCATTATGGAATTAATTATCAAACTGCTATGGCATCACATCAGCAGGATATGGCATGCTCACTGCTGACTATTTATCATATATTCATCGGTTGCTGTGGAGTAAGGTGAGAGGGAATCTGGTGTTCTATTTGTTTTACATTGTTCCCTCGTGTCTCTCTTCCCCACCCCCTGCAGTGCTGGCCCATGGAAGCAGTACAAGGGGTGTAAAATGTGGACGCACAAGGCCCATAAACAACATGACAAGTATAGATTGTGGCTGTCAATTAGAGGGTGCTTTTCACTCGGGGTTCTGAGAGAAATTATAGACCGAAGCCGGTCAAGTGGCACAGCGAGTAGAGCGCCCGCTTTGACACCCGTGCAGAGCCTGTTAACGCAGGTTCGAATCCCGGCGGGGCCAAACTCAGCCTTTCATCCTTCCGAGGTCGATAAATGAGCACCACACACCGTGGGTAATAATAAGCAGCGCTCAGATACCTGAGGGTTTGTAGCGCTATATAAAAGCCTAATTATTATTATTAACTTAGGCTTCTATTCAGGTATCTCTAAGATGTCACTTGGAACCCCTCAGTGGCGTATATATAATAATAATGATGTGTTAGTTATATAGCACTGCCCAGAGAACATATGTACATACAATATCACCCAGCCAAAGTTGGTACTCATCGACCTCGGAAGGATAAAAGGCTGAAATGGCCTTGTCGTGAATCGAACCTACGACCTGCAAATGCCACCCATAGCGCAGTATCGAGGGCTGAACCTGCTAAGCTATCTTACCGGCAATGATAGATCCATAGTTGATAGCTAACTATCCATAATTCCCTATGTAAAGTGTTCCAATCACAGACAATATGTCGAGACTGGAGCACGTTGAGCATTTTCCCTCCTTCCTATCCTGGTGCATTAGTTTCTCATGTTTCCAATGCCATCCCATTATTATGTATGAGCTCCTGTCTCTGTTAATTATCAACGGTACTTTGAGGAGATGCCAAGTTCTTTTTGTACCTTTCTGTACACCATCGATATACATGCCGAAAACCCATGTGCATGGTGGCTTAAACGCTCAATTTGCTCAAAAGTGTACAAAAAACTTTTGGACTAGAGAGCTCCATTTTTGACGCCCCCCACCCACCTAAACATTACTGTTTAGTCAAGGTATATTGGTGACATTCCCCAGACAGTTCTGTGTAACCATTCTCACTTGGTGCTGTGACCATTATATCATTATTTGGTCAGATCTTCTCTGGTTGTGAGCGGCCCCCTATTTGGCATCACCGCCTGGGTGCCCCATGGCTGTAGGTGAGAGGGTCGGCTTCGGGCAGCCTAATCTCTTCTGGAAGTCCTTTACATCGGTACAGGGCCAGCAAATGCTAGTCTGAAAAGACTCTGAAGGCCTGACTCTACAAAGCTCCTCTGAAATAATCTCTATGCTCATTCCGGCCTGCTTCTTCTGGTCATGTTTTCTTTCACTGCCTAGAGGTGGAGCCAGAATGAACCAAATATACAAATGAATGGGCCATTGTCTTTACTTTCCGAGTATTTTACTCGGACACTGTTGGACTGGCAGTCGGACCCTAAGGTGTTTTCTCTATTCAGGCTTCCAAGCTTCATAACAGAAACCCTCAGAAGAAGCCATCTTAGAAGTGTTAAGTTAAGCCAAAGATGAGTGGACCAATTGCACTCCAAAACCCTATTTATAAAAGTAGGAAATGCAAGATGCAGCTATCCAAGGCACCCAAACGTAATGTCTCGACACCGAGAATAGACTGCAGTATAAAAAAAAATGTCCTGGTAGTACGCTCAACGGAGAGCCAAAGGTAGACCCCTGTGAGCACGTTCTTGACAGTCGCAGCCCCTCACACGACCCCTTTTGTACTTATGGACTGCAGGTAGATGCATGCACACTCTGAGGGCACAGGCTAGGAGTGAAATATATAGAAATGTGAAGGCAGTCAGATTAGACACTCCCCAGCAGCAGCAGGGGAAGTGAAAACAGGTAAGGGCCTCTAGGCCCATCATGACTACCCATTCCCATTGAAACCTTGGTCTCAAGTTAGACCCTGGATCTCCCTTTTCTCCACCAGTGTGATTCCTCCCCTATATCTACCTAACACCTATAATGAGATTCCGCTAATGTACAGCTATCCCCCGTGCTTGATATCATTTGCGCGGCACACAATTGGGGAGTTACTTATCTGGCACAACAGCATGCTGCCGAAAGCAAACTGCCTTGGAATCTGTAGGAGCCTCATTTCAAGATGTTTCAACAACCTGCTCCACGTTAGAAGGTCAAAACAGGGGGGGGACAGGGAATATAAAGAGGCCCCGGAAATAAATTGATGGGAATGTAGATCACTCCCAGAATATGAGGTGACGCCATTAAACAAGCATTGGCAATGCCAACCGTTTGGGCTTTAATATAAGCATAGGAAAAGTGCTTGTCGAGCACTGCTGTAGTGGTATTAACTGGCCATTGATAGTAGCAGAAGAAAACTGGTGCGAATACCTGGCATCTAATAGCAGTGCCTGACAATTGCCTAATACATATACACACATTGAAACTGTTGGCTTTTCCAATGCTTGTTTTTTAACAGGACTTCAGTGAAGGACATTTATAGCGCTTATAAATCGAGTGGCTGAAGGCAAATTCCTGGTTAAGACATTTTTATTACACTAGTAGTGAGTTTACAGCTCCAATTAAGGGCCTGATGTATGGAAAAGTGTGCAGACATCCTGCAATGGCCATGCCAAGAACGACACTGCATAAGCGTATTCATGGAATTGTTCATGCAATGTAACCGTATACGCAGCCGGAAAGCCTCCAACACGCCCCCACACAAATCAAAAACAGCCAGAAACGGCCACCTTTTGATGCTCCCCGGTCACAAATACATGCACCCTCCAAACAGTGCAAGGGAATGCATCTTGCGGGCCCTGTCTGTGGTCCCCCGTAGCTGTTATCGGCACCCTGACAACATACGTACGATTTATCATAACTTGGGCAAAACTCAGAAAATCTGCATGCGAACCCCCGTAACCCGTTCCAGCACCCTACTACACTGCATACGTGCACCCCTAAGTTAGATCGGAACCCCGACTGCTTACACGCACCCCTAAATCCGACACCTGATCTTACCTCTTTGCAGTGAACACTATGTGCAAGTGTCTGTATGCCTGACTTTGGGTGGCGGATAGTATGAGGTCTTTGCGTGGCCCTTTCCCTGCCAAGAGATTGCGCGGACAGATCCATGAATATGCATCGTTCAGCGCAAAAGTGGACGTGCGATGGACTGCCTGCGACCTGTCCCTCGTAACACCCACATTTTCCCTTGTTCTTCCTCATTTTCTGTATTCCGTCCCCTTCCCAGCCCTCTGAGCAAGCCATGCCCACGCTCTGTGTGGTGTCTCACGCAAGGCACTCAGCTGCTCGCAGTGGCGTGCCGGGCCACCACAAAATCCATGGAAGTCCCAGGAAAATCCTGCACATTCGATTCCATGAATCGATGAACGGGATTTTGCATGCAGTTTGGCACAAAGTTCCCTATTTCCTGTGCAAATAATTCCATGAATCGGGCCCTAAGTCATTAACTCTGAGAAGTGCTTTGAATAAACGGTCACAGGCACCTTGAGTGCAATGTTTGATGGTAAGGCTTGAATAAAGCAAGTTGAAAGAGTTTGGGCGGCGAGGGGCAGGAACTGTCTGGGAAATGCCATAGGGATTAGCAAGGGCAGTCAATGGGTGGGCAAATAACATCTACAAGCTTTCTCCGCCTCCTCATATGCCATTTCTCTAATGCAATAGTTTCAGCTTAATAGCAGCTTAACATGTGAATTTATATCCGTAGCAAATTAGCATCAAATAGGCAATGAACTCAATCCCTAAATGTGTCTAAATTTAAGGAAAAACAAAGGATTGTTGAACGCCTGTCCAACTCAAACAACCTTGTTAGGGGAGCACAGCCTGGAAACAAAGACTCATCATTCACTCCTTAGTTTATTGTTAACCTAATTACGCTACTTATCCTAGGGAAGTACGAAAGGTGCTTACTTGTAGGGGTGTTCCTTCCCCTAGATGGCGGATGCTCGAAAATTCTGTATCAGGGATCTGAACCTGTGACTCTCCAGATGTTTTAGACTACGACTCCCATGATCTCTGACAATTGACTATGCTTCCTGCTCTGGTGAGATTTGAAGTCCAAAACATCTGTACAGCCAAAGGTTGTAGACCCTTGATCTATGTTTGAGTCTCTACCGCCTTGCCTATCAAGAGATGTAATCATAAAGACACGACATCCATGTCAATATCCTCCAAATGTATTATTGGGCTGCCAGACGTGCATTCATTATCTAACTACCTTAAATTGATGAGAGGGACAAATAACACAATACTAAAGAGGGCACCCCTGCAGGTTGATCACTGCTGTTCCAGTGAAGTCAGTGCAAGGACATGTAGCGTGGGTTCCTATCGGGAACATTGTTAATCACTGCAAAAATATCACGATGTGAGAGAAAAAGACCAGTCTCTGGTATGGGCAGAAATCTCACCACAGGGCAAGTACACGAGCAGGGGTCACTAAGGGCTATGCAAGAGGCGGCACCACTGTAGTTGTTTCTGTCAGGTGTTCCACCCACTACAGGAAAAGCTCAGACCAGCCCCAATACCAGTCCACTTCCAGTGAATGTTCTCCTCCGCAGGTTTAATTCCTGTGTAAGGGGGACTTTGTCCTGATCAACTTCTAAGTGGGTAAAATTCCCAGCAAATGTCCACAGCCCCTGCAGTAGCTCTTCCAGGCACTTGCTTTGGTCCACTCCTCCAATACATTTTGGACGTCCCTGGGTTCCCATTTAGCTGAAGTCGGACTCCCACAACATGCACTCCTTTATCTCACAATGGATGGTGTATGTTCGGGAGGTCTGCTTGACCGACCTCTTTTGCAAGCAGCTGACATCACAGCTCTGGCAGTCCATGGGGTTCCTGTGTCAGGCAACTGTCCATGAGAATCCAGGTAAAAGGCTACTTGCAACCTCAATTTCCTAAGTCTTACCAGTGAGGGAATCCTCACGAGCTAATATATGTGGGGAAATCAAGGACAGGGACAGTAATCGAATCTTAGCCTTTCCCCTTGCTAATGTGCCAAACCAACTTCAGCCAATAATGCTGTACAAGTGCTCCCCTTCATATATTCAGAACATAACTCCTTAATCAAGCTAGGGCATGCATCGTTCAATAAAGACAGACAAGCCTGGATATCCAGTCCGAGATGGTACGTGGTACAGCTTATACCAAGCACATAATCCCCCTCGCACCCCAGACCTATTTCCCTCACTTCCAGAGATAAGATGTGAGGCCTGATACTTGCATGGATATGCACGCATTACAGCAATCCTCGTCTCATCGCTGCCAGCATGACAAAAGAACTACTATCAGCATTTTATAGAAAATGGCCCAATGGGATGCGCTTCTGGCCTAGCTGGAGCGCTTCAACACAGTACTCGAGCACAGTCTAAGTTAATACCGGTGTAGAGGAGGAGCCAAGTACCCCCAACTCAACCATCCCACCCACATTACCTATATGTTGCGAACCAGAGTGTGAGACACATGCAGTACCAGTGAAAATACCAATACCAAAGAGAATCCTGGAAGCAAGGTTCCCATTGAGAACGCCATACCTGCATACAAGACACTATGATGGCCATTTGAATGAAATCCCAGAAGAAGCAGGGCCAATGAATGAAAGAGCAGATTGGTGACGTCACACATGTAGCAGAACAAGGAAGAGATGCAGACACAAGAAAATGATGATATTATATAAGGCATCAAGAAAGTATCAAAGATAAATGACATCTTCCGCTTAAGATGAAGAAACTTATGCTACAGAAATTATGAAGACATCAAGTCATTTTACATGTGTAGATATGCAAAGAAACCAAGCAGATGAAGTATTCTTGAGGCTAGCTATGTAGTGAATAGATTTCGGCAAGCACCAACGTGTATGTATGTATATTTCTGAGGCTTGTGGAATCTGCTTAGATCACATGCTGTGCATAGGCCGACATCTAGTGGAAGCTGCGGAGTATTACAGTTTGTTTTTCGAAACTCGAAAATGGGCGTTGACACAGGCGTGCCAGTAATACTATCCCTAGTGTGACGTCCACTGTACCCAAGATCCCTCACGCGTCTGGGATCCTCAGATTGTTTTTTTCCGCCATACTGGTCGGAAGCATCTTGCGGAGTCCCCTGGCCTTAGCCATACTTTTGCTAATTATTGCAATTTAAAATTATTTATTGACATCCTTCCCCACCCCAACGTCGACCATCGACACTCGACGACGGCTGGAGAAGACATCGACCGTCGGCTGCTGCACGACGGATCTGGGCCTCGGAAGGCCGCTGGCCTCGGCCCGGGCCTAGTAGGCCGCTGGCCTCGGCCCTGCAAGTAGGGAGAGTGGGGGGTGGTACATACTCTTCACTCTTGGTATATAGGTACACCTTATATATTTCCTACACTTACCAGCCCGCTGCCTCAAGGTGCGTATGGAGGGTACCCCTTTCCAATTCTGCCCCAAGTGCAACCGCAAATACCCTTGGGTCGACAGGCACGCCACGTGCAATCTCTGCTTGCCGAGGGACCACCCCGAAGCGAACTGCAGAGCGTGTAGTAGGTTTAAGCCTAAGACACTTAAGGACCGTTCGACAAAGCGTTGGGCCCACCACGCCAGGCAGGCAGCCATGGCAGCGGAGGGCGCCTTCAGCGATGGCAGCGACGCCGTACTTTCGGACGGCGAGGGCATTACGGCGTCGAAAGACTGCCGAGCGCAGGTCCCCGACCTCGGAAGGTTGTCCGCCAGGGCGGCTATGGGGAAGACCCCCGGCGACGCAAGCGCTACACACCCTACACACACTAAGCACACTAAGTCCAACCGAACCTCGACGACGTCGACTTCTCGGAAAGAGGCACGGATAGAACGGTCCGACTCGGTGTCCTCTGGGCGCTCTCGATCGAGATCGCCTCATGACGCAAGGCAATCATCCACTCTTGCCAAGAGTGCCTCGCTCCCTACATTAACGGAAGTTCAATCGTCGGAAGACGAAGACGACTTCCACCCCCAGGCCGCGCTTCAGGAGACCGAGAGCGCAGTTAACACCAGCGAGGCCCCACGCTCGAAACAAGATACCTCTCCCGACCCTCGGCGCCAGGCGTCGAAAGTCTCTGGGGCCTCCAAGGGGCAGGGAAAACATTTTTCCACGCACGGGGAGGGAGGGAAACAGCAGAAAGCTCAGCCTTCCACTCCTGTAAGACCATCCTTCCACCCCAAGCAGACAGATAAACATAAATCTACTGGGACATCAACATCCAGCAAGGGTACCCTTGATAAGTCCTCTAAGTTGCCTACTAAAGTCATACCCTGTTCCAAAGAATGGTCCAGTGAGGACATAGACAGGGTCATGTCAAGGATGTCTTCCTTAGCTGATTTTTATGACAAAAACCCAGAACATTTCCTTTCGTATGACCCTCAAGGGGCCACACCCTCAGGCTCCTCTGATCCTATCCCCCTAAGTAAAAAGGCCCGGGTCGAAAGACCTGACCCCTTCGAGGTGCAGCCTTACTCTACTCCATACTCTACTCCACACCCCAGATACCAAGGACAACCTTTCCCTGAAGGGGACCAGGAGTTTACAATTATGGAGGAACGAACCGGGTCTGAATACTATGCGGAGGATGAGGACCTGGAGGAGGTAGAAGATGAGCAGGAAATTTACAGAGTAGATTCCCCGGTAGAGAGCGAAGCCCCAGTTACCGACTCGCCAGTTGATAACCAACCCCTCCTTAATGAAGTTCTCGCTCGCGCAGCAGAACATTTTCACATCGACACCCACAGTGTACAGGAGGAAAGGGACTTCGCAGAAGAGTTGGTGGGAGAGAGGAGGCCGGTCGCTCAGACCATCCCTATCCTTAAATCCATCCAACGTAGAATAGATCCATCCCTGGTGAATCCTAACCTCACCAGAGCCGTCAACCCCAGAGTCGAAAAACTTTTTCGGGCAGCCCAGTCTGACCCTCTTTATATAAGAGGTCATCTTAAACCAGACTCCCTAGTGGTTACCAACACTCGGAAGAGGGCTGGGACACCCTTATCGTCGTCAGAAGCTCCTCCCGACAAGGAGAGCAAAAGACTGTACGGGTTTGGCAGGAAGGTAGCCTCAACGTCCGCCTACCAAGCAAGGATTGCAAACTCCACCACCCTGTTGGCAAGTTACAACTGCCATCAATGGGAAGAGGTCGCGGCGCTCATAGCCTCTGCTCCTGAACCGTTAAAGGGCCAGTTGGCTCGGATCTCGGCAGAAGGGAGAGCCGTGTCTGGTTGCATATTAAAAGCAACTTTCGACGCTGCAGACAACGCAGGAAGATTGATAGCAGAAGGTACTGTTATCAAGAGACATGCGTGGTTACGGCATTCGGGGTTCAAAACAGAAACACAGGCTTCATTAATAGACAAGCCGGTGGAACCAGATCTATTGTTTAGGAAAGCGGTCGAAGACGCACTTAAGAATGCCAAGGACGAGTACGAGACTCTCAAATCCCTAGGCCAGCTTACCAACAGACCCCCGAACCAGAGGGGGAACAGTAATTTTCGTCGCCCACGCGGCCAAAATTCACAAAGAGGCAACTATGCCCAAGGACAGGGTACACAATGGAACAACAACCAGCAGTCTACCCAAAGTTACAGCAAGGGTAACAAGAGAGGTCGTGGAAGAGGCAGAGGCAGCCCCAACAAGGGAGGTGGCACGCCTCCGCCAAAGCAGTGACGCTCAGTTCAGGGTCCCTTCTCACGCAACCCCAGTAGGGGGACGCATTTCCAACTTCACCCAGGCTTGGGAAGGGATCACCTCAGACAGATGGGTGCTGTCAACAGTGTCCACAGGATATTGTATAGAATTACTGCAGCGTCCCCGGAACCACCCTCCACGACAAAGAATACACTCCTTAGAACATCAGAAGATCCTTCTCGAGGAGATCGCCATTCTGCTAGAAAAGGACGCGATAGAACTCGTCCCAGGACACCAGGTAAACAAGGGTATCTATTCAACTTACTTCCTTGTGCCAAAGAAAGATTTGACAATGCGCCCAGTATTGGACCTACGGCCTGCCAACAAGTATGTCAAGCCCCAAAAATTCCGTATGACCACGCTACAAGAGGTAATCCCCCTCCTAAAAAAGGGGGACTACATGGCAACCTTGGATATGAAAGATGCTTATTTTCATATTTCCATGCTCCCAGCGCACAAAAAATACTTGCGCTTCAAAGTGGACAGTCGCCACTACCAATTCAAGGTACTGCCCTTCGGGATAGCTTCAGCACCAAGGGTATTCACCAAGGGACTGGCGGTGGTAGCTGCACACCTACGCAGGGAGGCAATCCCAGTGTACCCTTATCTGGACGACTGGCTCATAACGGGGGAAACCCCAAGAATTTGCAGGTCAAACATTCAGAGGACTATCGACCTCCTCCACGAATTAGGCTTCTCTATCAACGAGAAGAAGTCAAGTCTGGTGCCAAGCACCTCAAAACAGTTCCTAGGAGCAATCCTAGATACTCAGAAAGGGTTGACCTTCCCCTCGGAAGAGAGAATTCGGAATATACTACTGCAAATTCCACATTATCAGTCAGGTCAACAAATAACGGTACGCAAAGCAATGCGGTTACTGGGCATGATGGCGTCATGCATTTACCTGGTCCCCCACGCGCGTCTGCGCATGCGTCCCATGCAGGAATGGTTGGCGAAACAGTGGTCTCAGGCAAGTGGTCAGTGGGACGATCTAGTGGTCGTTTCGCCAACACTCGTACAGAGCTTACACTGGTGGACAAAAGAGAATCTCGCAAGGGGAAAACCCTTTTACGATCCCGAAGTACAGGCAGTGGTAACTACAGATGCATGCCTGACTGGGTGGGGAGCTCACCATCTCCACCACACAGCTCAGGGTCTCTGGTCTCACTCAGTAGCCAAGAACCACATCAACCTGCTAGAGCTTCTGGCAGTATTCCGAGCGCTTCGGGCGTTCGAGCCCCATCTACTAAACTTGTCGGTGCAGATCCGGACGGACAGCACGACAGCCATGTTCTATCTGAACAAACAAGGAGGGACTCGTTCGCCAAATCTGTCCAAGCTTGCCCAGAAAATCTGGATATGGGCACTCAGACGGAACATCTTCCTATCAGCACAACATGTTCCAGGGGAGCTCAATTCCCTAGAGGATGCCCTAAGCAGAGACTCCCTCCCAGAAGAACACGAATGGGTCCTTCACAGAGAGATCGTAGAAGATCTCTTCTCTCAGTGGGGTTTCCCCACTATAGACCTATTCGCCACAAGCGAAAACAAACAATGCCCAGGATTTGCATCCAGGTTCCCCCAGCCAGACTCCCAAGGGAACGCCCTGTGGATGAACTGGTCAGGGATGTTTGCGTACGCTTTTCCACCAACTCCTCTCATCAGGAAGGTGGTGTACAAGATGAACAAGGAATCGATGACGCTCATCCTAGTTGCTCCCATGTGGGCGAGACAACCATGGTTTCCACACCTACGCAGGATGGCGCTGTGCGAGCCCATCAAACTCCCAGCCTGGTACAACCTACTGTCCCAGCAACAAGGTCAAACAGTGCACCAGGAACCCAACTCAATGAACCTGGCAGCATGGCTCCTGAGGTCATAGAGTTTGGGCATCTCAATTTACCACAGAGGTGTATGGACATCCTAAAAGAATCCAGGAAACCAAACACAAGGCACTGTTACTTTGACAAGTGGAAGAGATTCGTTATTTGGTGCCAGAATAAACAAATCAACCCAGTTGATTGCACTCCTTCCAACGTTGTAACATACATGCTCCACCTGCTGGACGCAGGTTTGGTTTTTAACTCTCTGAAAGTACACCTGGCAGCCCTCTCGGCTTACACCACATCCCATAACAAAGTATCGTGGTGGAAAGTACCAGTAGTTAAAGCCTTCATGGAAGGAGTAAAGAGACTTCACCCTCCTATTTCGAACCCACCGCCAGGATGGGACCTCAATGTGGTGCTAGCTAAGCTCATGGGCCCCCCTTTCGAACCCATGCATAAAAGTAGTCTCAAACACCTGACTTATAAAACGGCCTTCTTAGTAGCCATTACCTCTATAAGAAGGGTCAGTGAAATTCAGGCTCTGTCAGTGCAGGATCCTTTCTTTATTATCCACAAAGACAAACTGGTTTTACGCACACACCCTAGGTTCTCACCTAAATTTATATCTAAATTCCATGTAAACCAGTCCATCGAGCTTCCGGCTTTCTTCCAGAACCCGCAAAGCTCGGCTGAGGTGAAACTACACACCCTTGATGTGCGTAGGGCGGTCCTCTACTATGTAAATAAAACCAGACCGCTAAGAAAAACAGATCAACTGTTTGTCTCCGTAGCTACAGGCAGAGAGGGGGATCGCGTCTCTAAAGGCGCAATCTCGAAGTGGATTATCAACTGTATACAGCTGTGTTACTCTCTTTCTGGAAAAACTCTGCCTTTTACGCCAAGGGCCCATTCTACTAGAGGCATTGGTGCCACTCTGGCTTTCATTGCAAATGTTCCCCTCGACACCATTTGCAAAGCAGCTACTTGGAGCTTTATTCACACTTTTACTCAGCATTAATGCATTGACACTCATTCCAAGACAGATACACAAGTGGGACAAGCGGTTCTAAGACACCTGTTTGCTCATGACCCTTCTCACATCCCACCTCCTTCTTCGGGTACTGCTCGCTAATCTATGCACAGCATGTGATCTAAGCAGATTCCACAAGCCTCAGAAGGGATACATTACTCACCGTAATCGTATTTCTGATGCTTGTATCTGCTTAGATTCACATGCGACCCACCCTTCCTCCCCTCCGAGAGAAGGCGCATGATTACTTGTAGTCTTACCTTTCTGTCTATCTGCTTGGATTATCTGTACTCACGCTACTCCTCATGCTTCCTCATGTCAGAAAAAATACAATCTGAGGATCCCAGACGCGTGAGGGATCTTGGGTACAGTGGACGTAACACTAGGGATAGTATTACTGGCACGCCTGTGTCGACGCCCATTTTCGAGTTTCGAA
Organism: Ambystoma mexicanum; assembly: GCF_040938575.1. Taxonomy (NCBI): domain Eukaryota; kingdom Metazoa; phylum Chordata; class Amphibia; order Caudata; family Ambystomatidae; genus Ambystoma; species Ambystoma mexicanum. Next base: position 1,269,840,417 of record NC_090932.1, read on the forward strand.
AAACAAACTGTAATACTCCGCAGCTTCCACTAGATGTCGGCCTATGCACAGCATGTGAATCTAAGCAGATACAAGCATCAGAAATACGATTACGGTGAGTAATGTATCCCATATATATATGTATATATATATATATATTAACAAATTAATTATGGATGATCCCACGATGTGTTATAGCAGAGCTAGACTAAAAGAAGGAAAGCCTCTTTTCCAGTGTGTCACAGTTGAAAAAGCAATTGAATTACAGAAGCAAATCTCAGAAAGGTGAGGTTGGATGGATACCAAGAAGCTGAGGTCTTATCAGACTTGGATGAGCAGAAAGTAGTTACAAATCGTGTAAAAGAACAAAACTCCTGTTCAGAAGGCATGGACAAAACAAGGAAGATGTCAGAGGTCTGTTAAATAGTATTTTAAATGTACCAGAGCTCGAATTTGTGGTGTTCAGTCACGTGGAAGGATGAAGTTGGACAAACATGACGGACCGCACCTACGCATGAAGCCAGAGCGTGCCTTCACTCCCCTGAATTCTCCAGAGCAAAGAACTTTTCCAAGGACGAGTTCAAAGCCTTAATTGACAGCAGACCACTGAGGTGATGATAGATGATATTCTAATTGGTGGGAAGCTATGGTTATGACCAGCTCACCAGCACATGGAAGTCTAGTCTGCGTGTTGCTAACGTAGGTGGAAAAGTACTGACGAATGCAAGAGTGCTAAAAAATTGTAGGGGGGGCGCATGACTGAGAGCCCTATAGATTGTGTCACCAATGGGACGTCATGTATTTAGTGATGTTCATAGTGACTTGTTTGAGGGGAGGGCTTAGTTGCCACACCTGATGTTAAGGAGCCTATCACTTTCTTAGACTAGTATGGAACGTATACCTTGATGTTCCCAATGAGCCTATCACATTTGCCACTAGGATTTTGTAGTTTGCCACGTAGGATGACGTTAGTAAATATGTAGGTTCACGTCATCCATGACGAGTTTTGTTATAAAATACATGTTTTTTCTGAAGCAAATTGAGAGATTGCTGTGCGACATCGGATGATGTCCGTTGTAACTCCCTGTTTTAGATAATTGATATTAAAACAGTTCACTTTTTGCCAACTACCTGCGTCATTTCGATTATTGATGTTCTGCATCTCCATTCATCTCACTTTATTGCTACCTTGTCGTAAAGGGCTGAAACGAGTCCTTCAGTTCACCTCAGGCCAGTCACTGCCTGCAGAGGCTGGCTAGTCCAGGTCCAGTGAGCCCAGGTTGCCCACTGTCATAAACCCAATGGCAAGTACACATTGTACCAGCAACTACAGGTCGAAAATGTCATGATGCACTAAAGAGTGGACATCAAACCAGTTCCATAAATCGTACCTCCCTATTGCTGTCCTAACAGCATGAAAAAAACAATTGCTCCAAGGTGCAAAATTCCTGGATGAACACAGAGGGCAGGTGGAATCTCTCATAATGAAATAAATAGATCTTGACTGACTGGGCGACAGTCACCCTTATTTGTGAAGGAGCTGATCTTGGAGAACTGGGGCATATTTCAATCATCCATGAGTACCAAATGAGAATTTTGAAATGTACATTCTAGAGCAAAGGTCTGCAACCTTTGGCTCTCCAGAAGTTTTGGACTACAACTTCCACCAGTCCTAGCCATTATAATCAATGGTGAAAGATCATAGAATTCATAGTCCAAAACATATGGAGAGCCATAGGTGGAAGACCACTGTTCTAGAGTAAAGATCCAGAGTAACGATACTGGTTCAGAATCATACTGAGCCATGTGAGGTTTTCTTGCACACTCTTAAAACGAACAGTCTTGAGGTTCGCAGCAGAGTTTGAGAAGGTGCAGAAACATGTCAGGTGAATACCATCATAATCAACATGCTTCTGAGCAAATCACTGAGGTAAAAGTGGGCTTGTAAGTATTCTTAATGAAGAATGAATACATATGGCAGTCCAATGATGAATTGGAGGGTACTGACACAGATGTGATAGTTTTATAATTAGCACATGCGAGGTGATGCCATGGGGCCTTCCAGCCAACGAGGGAGCTCTGAAGGTCGGTTTACCTCATGTTGTTACCCGCAGGAGACCTCCTTCCTCTCCTCCAAGTGCTCTGGTCTCCAGTCACACCCTTCCCTCTCTGTTCCCCCTACCACCCAATCTGACACTCTGTCTCCTTTCCCAAGCAGACACTTATCTCACCTCTCATTGGCTTTCCACGCTGTTTCTCCACTGGCCTGCCTCTTTCTTTCCCCAAAAAGGTGACATTGGCATTCCTACCAACAGCTGTTGGGACACAAATTCCAGCAACCAGGATCTGCCTTTAACGGTGAGAAGTCTGGCATCTCAACTTAAATCATGTAATTGGGGACCCCAGAACATGTCAGCAAATGACAAATATACATATAAGCTATGTCTGGTTATGACATGGTGGTCTCTTGGATTGCACAATTGCACTGGCCAAAATGTTTTGGTGTCATTTTCTTTCCAGCTGTGTTTAAAGTGGCCTTCCTGTCAAGGCCCCCCGTGTATTGACTGTATAGGACTGAGTTTCACCCAAAACAGACCAGTTGAGCTCTGTCCCAGCAAGTGCCTTTGTGTTCCCTAGCAAAGGGTTTTCAGGAAGACAGGATCTACCCTGATGGGATAGGTAGAGGTCAAGTGCTTCAAAGAACAGGCCTTGCCAGGCCAAAGAGAAACACACCAGGGTGGCAATTAACAGAAACTATTTGATGTAGGCAGTGGAACTTTCAAGTTAGAGAAGGGTTCCACCAACTTGGGAATTCCTATAGCTCCCAAACTTGCTGCATCCCTGCTCCACTTCCTGCAGACAAAGCACACTGGGCATGCTGCCACCAGGGAGAACATTCTAAAACAGCAACCAGGATTGGGCCCCTTACAGAAGGCTACAAGGGGACTTATCCCCGTAGAAGATGGCCTATTTAAGGGCATGAGCCCACCAACTTAATTGAATCATCTTTGGACATCTGAGAAAGAAGTGTTAGATACATCTTTATTGGGTCTACAGCCTTCCCCAAAGCCCTGTGCCATAGAGGGGAAGATAAAGGCTCCAATGAGGAAGAAACACCCTTCCCGTGACCCTCCCATAGAAACATTGGGGGTGATTTACTGGTTGGACAAGGCCTGCTGCAGCTGAGACCACTGGTACCTAGGAACCTACTCACTGGAGGTGGCATAACCCTGCAAGTGAACTCTAAGAACCACATGGCTGGGGGTTGCAAAAGGAAGGACTTACCCTGCCCCTGAAGACCCTGGAAGGGGTCCCCCTGGCCTCCAGAAGTCAAGAACCAGCTCTGGGTGCTGTTATCCCATTTCAGTCCTATTTCAGTCTGGCTCAATTGCCTCAATGTTGATTAGACCACCGACCACATCCAATCACCCATCCCAATGCAACTCAATCTAACTTGCCTCTCAGTGAAAGCCATCGACTTGCCTGTCTTGATGCGACTTGACCCGCTGGAAGCCATCGACTTTACCCATCTTGACACCAACTCGATCTGCTGCAAGCAATTTTCTCGACCCCTCTCAACACCAACTGAACTCACTGAAAGCCATTGACTCGATCCATGTTTGTGGTGACTTCAAAGGTAGAAAAGCACATAGAAGCCTAAATTGACACTTTCGAGCCCCAAGAACTAGCATTTAAAGGTATTTGAAGTGGCTCTGTCCCCCGGTTGACCTTCAAGGGCCTCAGTGACAAGTGAGACCCCATCTCTACTTATTTTAAATTAAATCGTCTGTGACAATGATGCTGAAATAACTGCCTGTGCACCCCTGGTTTCAAACCCAGAGTGTCCCTTTATTTCAAAGTCTGCATTCTCCATTCTCTGTGTTTTCCCTTACAGGTGTGGCTCATTACTGTTTTTATTTGTTGCTTGTAGTTTCTAGTTTAATTGAAGTAATTTATTTATTTCTTATTGAACCTCGATTGGGCATTCTTTAATTTTGGTATCATAGTACTATTGTTTTTTGGTCTGCTTCTGTGCTAGTTCACATTCCTCGTGAAGAGTATAGCCTGTCGTCTAGTCACTGCCACTTAAGAGAGCGTGAAGGAGGCATACCTGGCGGGCTGTGCCTGTTTCACTTTTACTGCTGGATCACTGCTGGTTTAGTAGTAGTGTGGAGCTAAGTAGGAGTTTAATCCATTGCTCATCTGTGTACTCCTGCAGAGCAGTAGTCATTTCATCCCAACAGACTACTCCCTGGTTGTAGACTTGGACAAAATATACCGAAACGATGCCATCCCTCCAGGAAGTGAAACAGGGAAATATCATAAGGGGGTGTGCCCTACCTATACACAAAGACATATGGTAAACTCTGTGGGTTTTCATCATATAACATTTAAGAGGTGACACTTTGTATTTCTCAGGGATCTCACTACCCCATAAGCATTGACACTTGGTATATCCCAAAGGGGTATTCCCTGGCTTTCATTAAGGGCATCTTGTATAGCCAAAGGTGTTCTCAATAACTAACAATTAACAAGGTTTGGTATATGTGATGCTGGAAATGCATCGGAGGGACAGGGCCTCCATATCCTTGTCCTTTACTGCTTTTTATAGTGTGTTCTGTCGTGTTTTCCGCACAGGAGTTCACGTATGACTCCTGGCGGTGCAGCTCTCTTTTGGTTTGGTGAACGGACCCATGGGATACCCTTATGGCACCCATGGGTAGGGGTACAACCCTGTGCCCCTAGTATATGTTTTTGGGCACCTGTGGGTGGCCTGCAGAGCAGGGTATGGGCTGGTGGCAGCTCCATGCTGAATTTGACAGGTGCGCGGAGTATCCTCCATTTTGGGTTACCCCGGCCCTGCCATTGGGATCCGTTGATTCCTGATGGAAAACAAGATGGCCCCGGTGGCCTCTTGCTTTCTATTACCCATTACCTTGTTTTCCCAAAGTCCTGGGAAGCCCTGACTCTGTCCCTTCCTCCTGACTGGCTGTTGGGTGGAAATGCCATATATGGTGTCGTTGTGAAGGCCCGGCCAGACTAGCTGGAGCCTTCCCGGCGATGTATGTTGTGGGTACCTCCTGTGGGTGGGACCTGGGTGAAAAGAATGTGTGACGAATATGCATTCTGTGTTGTGGGTGTCTAGTATCTGGTGGTTGACACAATGACTGAGACACCCCTGCCCGAAACCGGTATGAATGCAGCTGGGGGTGTTGAATGGCTCGGTACTTGTCCCAATACACATAACTTGTTGTGAGTGTCTGGAGAGAAGTGAATGGCCTGAATACCTCGTGTGCCTGATTGGCTGCCTGCCTGCGTGAATGCCCGTAGTCCTGATTGGATGCTTGAGTGTGACCCAGCGGAATGAATGGGAGATCAGCAGTATATCTGGGGACCTCTCACTGCTAGGAATGGTGTTGAGAAGCTGAAGTCCACTACGACGAGTAACTGGATTAACTGACGCTTGACCTTGAAGCCCTGCTGGACGAGAAGAATTGCTGTTGCTCTCCTTCACAATCTGAAAGCTGCTGTGCCTCCAAGGACTGACCCAGAGAGGACCTGGTAAGGCGCCCTCTTCCCGAGCTACGAGGGACCATTGTGCACAGCTGATCTTTGCCAATGCTCACTGGTAGACAGGCCTTCGACAGGCTTCCGACCCGATACGGGGACTGCTGCAGAACTCCAAGGAGAAGCACTCGGACTGTTGTCCGCCACTGTCGACGACCGCCATCGCCGACCGGAGCCGCCGTGCTCCCGTTTGCCTAAGAACTTCCATTGATCATCGGACGCTCTCGTCTGCATCGTCACCCGCTTGTCTCCCGCTGGAGAAGGCCTGACCGTCGACGCGCCGAGGGGCATCCACCGGTGGGTTTCCCGCCACCTAAGGACCACAGAGACGCCGACGACTCGACGCCCTTGCTGGGCCACAGTTCTTCACCATCTCTTTGCGGTCCAGAACTATCGTCACCGAAGTGCCCCGCACGCCTCTTCCTTGCAGTACGCCAACGCTCTGTCGTCGATGAGCACCGCTAGGAACGAAGCTGCCACTTCCCTGCCGTAGTTCACCCTGTTCACCGTCGGACGTTCGACGACCCGTGACTCTTGCCTTAAAGGGAGGGCACTCAAGAAGGGCCGTCGATTCCCCGACACCGAACGCCACGTTCCCCGACACCTCTCGACGATCTGTGGCTCCCGCCTGAAAGGGAGGCACTCAAGAAGGATCGGTCGACTCTTCGTCGGAGAACTCTACTCCGCCAGGTACATTGTGGGGGGGGTAAAACCTTAATAGGAGGAAGTGAGACTATTGAACATATGGACTGGGCTTGTGCGATATATCTTTATTTACAGGTTGCCCAGGTGGGGGGATCTCCACACAGAACTGTGCCTAGTGGTAGGGGTCAGTATTCTGTCTATTGTTTTAACCATCTTATGTTCCTGCCTATCTCTATTGCTGGTTTCTTCATTATTGATCTGTGTGCCATTTTAACCGTACAGTTGATGTACTTTAATGAGATTTGATAACATTGGTGGTACCACTTTAGAATTGTATATATTTATCATTATTGACTTCCGAGTAAAAAGTGCGTTATTGTGATCGTGTACATACCTTTGAATATTAATTATATAAAGACTGTGTTTTCAGTAATACATTGTGTGGGCATTCCTTTGTGGGGGTTCGGGGACTACACTTTACTTAAGAACCAGCCCGCATCACCTCCTGAGAAGGTAGGCCTTGATTGCTCGTCCATTGCTACCTTATAGAGAATCTTGGCTGGGGTCCGCTGTGCCTCTCCTCTTCCATATAGAGAGCGGAAGTACAGACACCCCCTACCAGTCTTTACAGTATATGCCAAGCAGTAATCCCCACCCTCTAGCAAAGGACATTTGTTTAATTCCGAGGCATCTCATCTTTCCCCTTAAGTAGTGACACTGGACATATTTCTAAGGACTTTTCCCTTCCTGTTATGATACTTTGTCTACAACCCCTCTCGAAATAAGCGTCAGTACTTGGCAGATACATATGAAGGAGCTTTCCCCTCTACATAGGCATTTAATTTAGGTATATTCCGAGCAGTTCTTCAAGCGCAATAGTCAATGACCATGGGAATATCATCTTCCATGACATTCCACTGAAATTGCTACCAACAGATAACTTACTTTTATGTAATGAAATTCCAGTTTGGTAACTTGTCTGTGTCACTCGCCCACATCGATGAGCCTGATGGCTCAAGCCTTGTATCTTGTTACCCGAGGTTTATTTGATTTCCGTGTGATCATGTTATGTGCTTTGACATATTTTCAGATTATTAAGAAGACTCGCTTCCCACATTGGGATGAAGTACTGGAGTTTGACATGGACAGGCAAGTCGAGGAGACAAGCGACATGCCAGATGCTGCTGTTATCAGTGTGGAAGTGTGGGACTGGGACTTGGTGGGGAAGAATGATTTTCTTGGCAGGGTAAGAAAGCATGTCTTTAATAAATGATCTGAACTTTCATGAAGCCATCTGTCCATCCAACCACCCATTTTTCTCTGTGTCCACCCACATATCCATCCTTCCATGCACTTGTTTATCCACCCATCCACGTGTTTCTGCACCGCCCACCTATCTATGGACCTTTCATCCTTCCACCCATTTATGTTTTTGTTTATTCACTGATTCATGTGTCTGTCCATACACCTACAAATCCATGCATGTCATCATCCAACCACCCAACCATGTTTCTGTTCGTCTGGTCAACTATGTTGTTTCTATCAATTTATCCATCTATTTATGGATCCTTTGACACATATATACTTGTCCATCCCTCCATCTATTTTTTCATCCACCAATATCTTCATCTCAGTACTTAGCTCTTGTTGTCTGACTACAAAAACTTTGCTTGTGCAATCTGTTATCTCAACATGTTAGTATACGTTTATGATTTTGGAAAAACAAAAGAGGTGATGGCTGGCATGTTTCGAATTAATCTTAATCTTTGACATAGCTCTGGGCAACCCTCCTGAGCATCATTTTTCAGCCTTCCAAGCCATAACAGAAAGGGCCAAGAGCATATACACATCAGGCTTGGTGCCACCCCATGAGGGGCAGGACAGCCCAAACTACTTGTTCACATCACACCTGCACAAGACCACAAGCCAGCCAGGCCCAGACATGTTTCGGTCCCATTGGGGACAATTAGTGAGGTGTAGCTTGGGTCTCCAGGCCCAGCAGGCTGTGGGCCCACACCTAGGCATAGCCATCCCACTGTGGGTGACAAAGCAAAAACAAAGAGGTGATGGCTGGAAGGTTTAGCATTAATCCTAACCTCTGGCATAGCTCTGGGAGCCCCTCCAGACCATCCTTCTTCAGCCTGCCAACCAATTACACAAATGTGAAAGACCATGTGAGTTTGTACATTTTGTATAGTGCTACAGCCACTCAATCGATTCATCTTGCTGCCAAGTATCCAAGTTACCTGCAGAAACACAAAGTTAGATGTACTTGTTTTCTTTTTTATTCTGCTTTAGTTCATTAATGAACTTTTCACAATATGTAGAACAAATTCAAAAGAAAACATTAGAATGTATACAATACATTACACACAAAGAAATCACAATATAAAAGAAACATTAAGAGGCAAATCCAATCAGTCTACATCTGTAGGCAAGGTTTCTTTTAAAAATCACATAAGATCAATTTGTAAAAACACTTAAAGGCCATTCAAAAGCATATGCCATAATGTTTCTGCAGATAGTATACTAAAGGGTGGGTCCCTACTCTGTCAAGGACTGGGATATAAGTAAAGCAAAAACAAGGTTGTGTCCTGACAGGTTCAGTAGACATTCATATAGATTGATAGTAGTCTCCTCAATATCAAGGGCATTACCCAGAGAGTCTGTATATTACGCAACTGGTGGAAAGTCCTGAATTGAACTTCCTATTGAATGGAAATCTCCGTGATATGTATTTGTTATTGACATATCCACCTATGTCCTCATTATGGTCCTTTAGAATCTAAGGACCCACAGATTCTCAATTCTGTTAAGTAATTTCAAAAACTAGCTTCTTTATTGCTAACACACAGAATCTGTAAATTACAAACCGCAGTTAAATACTGCTAACAGTACAGGTATAACAAAGTTCAAGAGCAAACACAATATATACAATATAAACAAAAAAGTATCAGTATTCCCATGCACAATTTTCATACAGAATCAAAATACAATTGCTCAAGGGAAAAAGACGATAAATAGTATGAAAAATATTCAAAAATAAGTACAATATGTACAGTGTAGACAATTCACCCCCTCTTGGAGGTAGAAACCATATGTAGCTAGACTTCAGTTCTCAGTTCAGCTATGTGCTTTTTCAAAAAAGAAATGTCAATTATTTTCCAATGTCAAGAATTGAATCTTAGATGACTAAACTCGGGGTCTACGTATGACACCGGGACTAATCTAGATGGGTGTCGCACTCGTACATGACTAAATCGATAGGTACGGGTGATCTATGTTTTGGTGGAGTAAGAAGTCCCGCCTTCCTCAGGATCGTCGTGACCTCTGAGGTACAGAAGAAAACACAAGTCAAATGAAAATTCCGAAAAAACAATCTGAATAGCACACTAAACTAAACTAAACTAAACTAAACAAAAAGGTGCAAGTCCCGTGACTCATTGGGCATGCAGGTGTAATCTCCAGAGGGCAGCCATCTACAGTGATATAGATGGACTGGGACTAAGGGTTGTGTATAATGTGATCCCCTTTTGGAACAAGCCTAAGCAATAAGGTAACCTACATGCATAGGGGTGAAGTAGAATGAAAAGGAGATAATGTTTCCGCAGGGCTTACTCTAAATTCCTTAGCAAAATGTCCCAAATGATTTCTCTGGAAACTTTTAAATGATTGCATTCAAGTGTTATATTTTGCAAAGTTTTGATGGATTGTGTTTTACAAAAATGACAAGGCCTATTTACTCTAAGATTTTATTTGTATTAAGGAGGTTAACCATACTTTTGTAAAATACCATCTCCAGCTCAAATCTGGGAATTTCGTTAAATAACTAGGTAAATCAAAGAAAGCATTCCCATCCAATTCAAAATAACAATGAAAAGAATAAGATTTTGAGGTTTCAATTGTTTGAATCCAATCCGATTGTTAGATGTACTGGATGAACAGCAAAGTCTTCTCCTTCATTCTAAAGTTGACATGCTCAGGGATACATGTATTGTCAGCAGGCAAGGAATTACAATTCTGAAGTCGAGGCGTTATAGCAGGCGACCACCTGCACATTTGTGAATTATTTTAGGAATGCTCAGTTGATAGGTCGCGAAAGAGCATAAATATCGAGACATATTGTAGAGGGGAAAGATGGGAGGGGACAGTCCTGAAACTGTTTATGAATTGCGCATAGGTGGTCATTTTCTTCGTGGTGTGTGTTGCACATGCTGAGTATAAATCACTAGCAAAATGTCAAGACTAGTTCACCTGAAGCCAATTGAGGGGCACACAGGGCTTTGAGGGAGGTGTATGCCAAGATTAGTTCGCCTGAAGCCAATGGAAGGACCACAGGGCTTCAAGGAAGGTGTATGCCGAGACTAGTTCAAAGGAATCCTATCCTCAGCTGATTGTTTTTCAGCTGATTTAATGATTACTCAGTGTGGCCTTGATAGACTCCTTTGGTGTAGTTGTGTCGCAAAATCAAGTGCCAAAGTGATAATGATTTATTTGGGTTAGTCTAAATATTTAGCCAATGATCAGTATTATTAGCTGGAACAGGCATTCTTATACTATTCTGGGCATTCATTGACAGTTTCCTATCTGCCATAACTTCAATGTTCTTGACCTCATTGCTTCGGCGGGCCAGCAGGCTAAAAATACTAGGCCAAAACTTTGTCAACCAGTAATGGCTGTTTGGACCGAACACAATAACCTGTGTTTTACTGGGAGAAATTAACTTTATCTGGAAGTCATCCATTGAGAAATACACACAGTTTCTCACAGATCTAGTGGTTTCCTGTTGCCGTCTTGTATCTTAAGCAGAATATTTGTATTGTTAGGAAGTTGTACAGATCAAAGCCACAAGAACAAAACTTCTGGATCAGTGGGAATATGTAAATGTTAAAGAAAAGGGGGAACAGTGCAGAGCCCTAAGAACCACCACCGGTTAGCAAATATGTCTAAGTTACATGCTGAACCACAAACCGAAAGGTGGGTTATCCCTATGAACCATTGACACCAAGGCAAAGATCAATGCCAAATATTAGAAACAAGGTGCCATATGTGATAAATTACCTGATTTTAATGTTACCATGGATGCCCCAGCTACCCTCTTAGTAGTATCTGTAGAATGTTTGGAAGGAGAGAGGGTTTCCCACCCCCCTAGGCGTTACCAAACAAGAACCAGGCGCTAATAAAGCATATCCAGGGAGCATGGGGGGCTGCACATAAAGTGCATGCATTATAAGCTATACGGTAGATGCAGGTGTGAACGCCATCTTGGCAGAAAGCGGCCATCTTAGAAGTTAGGCCCAAGCATGGCAAACACCATTTTGTGTGTTTGTATTAGGCCCCTTACATGAGCATGAACACCACCACACCCTGGCCAGGTCTCAGAGATCCACAGCCTCCTCCAGCCAGGTCATGAGAAGGGAGCAGAATGCCTCTTGCCAGTACCATTCCATGTAGCAAATAGCAAGGCCCTCCTGCCCCTAACAATCCCCACATGAGAAATACAGCTTTGCCATGCTTTCATCCAATGACCCCCGCATGCCACAGCACCATCCAAACCCATACCACCGACCATAAAACGTTTACACCTCTCGATCGATCACAAAGATCAAAAGGCAAGGCTATTGTGTCTTCAGGAATGGGTCACATGATTTGTGCATCAAGGTGCAGGGGGACCTCAGAATTATAGCCTAAAACTAAGGTGGAGGACCTTGGGGGTTGCTGATCTGTTTGGGAGCGAGTGAAGGGTGTGTGAGTTAGTGTGACCTCTGCTCTCCCCCGAGCTTATCCCTGTATCTGCCAGGTGCATTGTTACAATCATAAGAATAACATTGTGTGTCAAAGTAGCTAATTCATTGTTAGGTCAGCTCACCATGGTTGACAAGCCCAGCAACACCCAGATGAACAAAGATGGACAGAAGAAGATGGACCAATGGCCTGGCATATGGAGTAGGCCCTGCATCTATAGGCCTCCTGCAATCAGTGTTGTAGAATTGTACTATATATGATTACGTCATTAGTGATGCTGTTTGCGCTTATAATATACTGCACACAACAGACCTCAGAACGTTCAGCAGCAGCAGAGTTTTGTGCTGATGCATTCCTATTTTTGTAGAATTAAATGTGTTATCCTTGCAAGCGTGTCTCGGGCCTTTTTCCATAACAGGCTGTATTTCTTCTGGTGTGAGCGTGCAGGGGTGTGCCTTCAAGAGCTATGACATTTTTTAATACCAAAGCATACATTTTTTTAGAAAAATATAATTAACATAAAACCCTTTTATGATAGTTCAGAATTTCATAAGAAATTAGAATAAACTTCATTCATGGGTGTAAACAACGCTCTGACTAAAACATTAAGAATATACGATTTCTTCAATCAAATGTGTGTCCCAATTCATCTATAAACGATACACATTGTTCACATTGTTCAACATCCTATTGACTTGAAATATAGAACATAAAACACATTCATGATATAATTCAAATGTGAACAAATTAACACAATTAAATGAATGAACAAACCCAAAATACCAGTACATTAATCTGACTGCATATACAAAAGCAGCTACATAGAAACAGCAGTCACGAATGAAAAAGGTGGTTGACTAAGACAGCCGTCTTCTATGCATTGACAACTGCTTTCTGTCATTGGATCCTTCATACGGCTAGTTTCGACATATTCAGTTCTAATTTCCTTCTGTTAAGTGTTTCTCAGGGCAAGTTGTTAAAGACTAGAAAAACAACAAACAAATGCAAAAATCTAATGTAATGTATGTCAGCCTCACTCACAACTGATTTAATAATACCTCTTTAATTTTAGTTTTTTTAAAAAAAATGTGTACCTCTCCTTATTTTGCAGCGTGAGAGGACAATTTCAAAAGTTGCTCCGATTTTATCGGGCCCATAGTTACCTGAAATGAGGTAAAAACAAGTGCCGCAGTAGCATCTCGAGACCCCATTTATTAGACCAATCATGTTAGCCGTCCACAAATAATTTCAATTACCTCTCTCTTTTTCCAATCAAGAGTGACTCTTGTCATGTCATTTCATTTCCTTTTTGGTTTTTGTTCCCAATCGCAAATGCCATTGAAAACATCAAGCCTCTGCCTTCTGGTGTGCCCCAAGGTGCTGTTATTAAATCTGTGAAAATCAATGTGAACTAAGTTTAAGTATTTGGTTCTTATTAATTGCAAAAAAACTGTATGCATCTTTATGGTGGAATGTCAGGTTTACCTCTTACTTGCAACCTGCTGTACATAAAATTCCGACTTCAATGCAATGCTGGACGCGTTTGACTCCTTGTGATTCGCGTCTCATGTTTAATTAATTTCGGGTTTTCTGTAAACCGTGGGATGTGCAATGTGAGGGATTCGACCATTCGCACGGGGAGTGTGCACTCGCCTGGGATTCATTTCTGATGATTTTTTAGGAAATGGAATGATGGGAGATACACCTCCGAGAATGTGTGGGGCTAATCCGCACTCATTTTCTAATGCTCGCTGCACAACAGACACATAGTCCAGTGTACCCTGGGGGACACAGCCTACAGGCTCAGTCATCCCTGTCACATTTTTTGACAGGTGACAGGGAGGGCTGCACGAAAACACTCAGAGGAGAAGGGCAACACCTTCCTCCTCCCACCTCCTACCTTCTGTGTGGCGGCGGCGCATACTGATGACAGTTAATCGAAGCAGGCCTGCCAATGGGCCTGGTCACAGAACTTAAAAATGGGCTGGAAAACTAACACCTCTTTGAAATGCAATGTGTCACCTTGAAGCTAGCTCCCACCCCTCTGTACGAAGGGCAGTGAAGGTCATATCTGGGACAACTGTTTACAGAAGGCAAACTCCCTTTCAGAGGGATTAATTATGTGATTTGAGGGAGACAGAAGTCTGTTCTCACCACAAACGTCAAGGGAGACCTGCACTTTTATCAAGAGCCACAGAGGGCTCAGTTAACCAGAGAGACACTTTGATCTACAACAGACAGGAAGATGGTGGGACTTATGAGTACATGTTGTCACCTCTTACCTTTTCTGTTGCAAAGCACTCTGGTCCTGACCTCACGTATAACAGACGATTGTTGGTGGGGACCACGGACTGGTTCCTTAAGGTAGGCGTAGCCTGCACCAATCACTGGGGCCAATTTGGATTTAAAAGAGGGCTGAGCACCTCACTTACCAGTTCATCCGATGACTTGGAAAGGAGTAAGAAGAAGGACTCATTTGGACCCTTGCTGAAGGTACAGTCTACCTTACAGCTTCCACCAGTGAAGGAAGGCCCGGATTTCCAAGAGGGAAACAAGATTCCTTCCCTAAATATCTCCCAGGGAACAGAGGGAGATACCAGACTCAGAGGTCCTGTCCAGCAGCTCCAGAACCAGTACCCAGCCAGCACATAGTGTGCCCTGCTAGGTTCTGCCAGCAAGCTTCCTAGGTGGGAAGTGCCAGAGAGTCTCTGAACCTAGGATAAAGCCATTGCCTGCAAACACTCTCCTCAGCTTTGGCCCATCCACCTTAAACGATGACATGAGCCCTAGTAGGAGTGCCACAACAAGCATCAACCAGCATCCATCTTTTAAGGACATTTAAGGACATTTTTGAGGCAGTCGAGCCCTCAAAACGTGACCGGCTACACCACTGACTGTTGTCACGCTGCAGTCACTAAAGCCATCCGAGACACCTCGACCAGCATTCCAGATTCTGCCAACTAGCACAGAGACAACAATTCGTGACCCAGAACCACTGTGTAGACCAGCCTGCAGCCGGCCCCATAGCCTCGCTTGACGAACTGCCTGCCCCCTGATACCCGCAGCGGACTCCCGTCTTGAACTCTGTTGCAGGAGCTGCAAAGTGTCCTGGAACTGACTGAACGCTATTGAGCATCACGATCATCTCGAGCACCAGGTACATTGTGGTTCTGTCCCCCTGATCCTTCTCTGAAGTCCCCTAGTGACACAAGCCCTTGTACCCTTGGTGCTGAAACCAAACAATCTTGAATTTATAAGACTGATTGCTTTACCGACTACCCTCCTGTCAGTATCCAGAGTGTATCCCTTTCCTTGGTGTAACTGTCTGTCCTCTGTGTTCCTTTACAGGGTGGGCTGTATTTTGTGGTGTGCTAGAACTGTCTGGTGTAATAATAATACTTTAGATCTGTTTATACAACCTTCACTAGACAGTCCCTTTTATCATTTGGTAATCATTTTATTTTCTCTGTGTTACAAATAACCAATGATTCACAACCTTGCGGAGATAAGGCTGCCGTTCCGTCCACATTATCAAAATTGGAAAAGGTAGTTTATAATTTACTTATATTCCAATCTGTTCATATCCCTTCTGGTGTACTAGAGGTGTGGGGCTGATTGATGGTTTAGAAACAGATATTTATCCCTGGACCACTGGTGCCCCGGAAGTTGATTTGTCACATTGGTGGCAAGCTGTCAGATGTGTTGGAGCCTTGCGCATAGCTTAGTGACCCAACGATAAAGGTGCTGTTGCAGACAACATTTAGTCACTATTTAGTCACTACTAGGCATTAGTAATAGTCATGGAGCTTGACATGGAGACTGTAAAAGGCATGACCAAGGATGTCTTGGGTGTCTTATGTCAAGAGAGGGGACTTCCCCACAGCACTAAGGTTAATAAACCTGAGTTGCTGACCAGCCTCCTAGCTTGGGTAGGACCGAGGGCGGTTGGACTGAGCCCTGTGTACCTGAACGGACAAGACCTTCCGGTGGGGGAAAATAAAGAGGACAACCGCATGAGCAGTATTTCTCGCCAATCATCCCACCGGGGGGCAAATGTGGTTTCTCAACACTCGAGAGTGTCAGTGGGGACAGGGGGTAGTGCGGCATCCCGCAGGTCCCAGGCTTCAGCACAGTCCTTAAGTGGCCCAGTAATTATTCCAGCTGTTAATAAGGTAGTGACTAGAAAGCGCCTGCTCGAGGAGAGGAGACTAGCACTAGAGGAACAGAAACAGGAGGACAAGGAGGCGAACAGATCCACCTCAACCAGTGTGCCCGTGATAAGCCCCGACTGCACATCTCCAAAGACTTAGTACAGGATTATGAAGTGGGGAAGGATATTTTTGACTGGTTTGAAATGCTCAAGCTGGCTTTTCAGCTACAGAAGGTGGATGAGGTACTGTGGGGTAGAGCCCTGATGAGTCGCTTGAAGACACCAGCGACTGATGCAATTCTTCAGTTAACTCCTGAGGAAAGACCCATGCAGCATGAAGGCTGCCCTCCACAGGAAGTTCTGTAAAACCCCAGAACAGTATCTCAAGAGCTTTAGAGAGCTCAGAAGGAAAGGGGGCAGACATGAAGCGTTCAAACACTTGCCGTTGAAATATCTGAGCGGGTGGGTGACTGGTAACAAAGTTGACATATTTAAAGGGATGTACAATTTGATTGCATGTGAGCAAAATTGTGAGCTTGACCTACACCAGCTTCTTGTGGACAAGACTATCACACACCCTATGGAGCTTGCAAAGGTTGCCGACAGGTTTGTGAGTACTCAAGTCCATTAAAACGTCCAGGCGAGTGCACCCAAACCGCAAGATAAATCGGCGGACAAAAAAGTAAACAAGGATGGGAAGGCCAAAGGTCCAACCCAATCCTATTCAAAGTCAGGTGCAAAAAAGGGATCTATGTGATTATTGTGACAGCCGAAAAAGCCAACTTTTATTTTTTTAACCCTTACACCACATATATATGCGGGGGAGACCTCCCACAGGCCCCCAGCCCCCATATTAATATTATACTCTAAACCCTCCCACATGTATATGTGGTGTAAGGGGGGGGGTTTAAAAAAACAAAGTCGCTTTTTTCATCTGTCGCAATTCCCAGGTCGACATTTTTGTACGATTCCCCCAAAAGAACAAAGGGAAATCCCGAAACTCTAGTTCAGCCGACCACACCGAAAGGAAGAGCACAGGCCCCCCTAACACTGGGACACCTGCGTTCTCAACACCCCAAGGTTGTTTTGTGTGTAAGGAGCTGGGCCATAGGAAAGGGCATCCTACTTGCTTACTTACCCAAGCAAGCCATAGTGAATGTTGGGCTTGTGGAAGAGGCCATCATTAGTGTGGACCTCTTAGAGAAGGACTTCCCACTAGGCCAGGGAGTGGCTGGATGTGGATTGGTTACACTGAGTGGGAACAGTACCAAGTCTCCAGAAGAGATCCCAGTTCTCAATAATACTCAACTCTAGAACATGTGACTATATATATGGACACAAAACTCCTGCGGTCCGAGACGCTGCAGCTAGTGTCACTGCTGTCACCATGCAGTGGGTAAAGCCAGGCTAGTATATTGATCGGCCTGATTGTAGCGTAAGTGGGTTTGATGGAAAGAGTAAGTGCCCCTTGGCGATAGTAGAGTTCAGCTGGCGAGGTGAAATGACACAGCGCCGTGTATCGGTGAAAGACTCCATCCCTGTCTCATGTTGGTTGGGTAATGATCTTTTGTATCCTGACATAGTTGCGGCGGCTACCCGATCGGGGGCCGAAGAGATCGCCAGATTGAACACTCTCAGAGCCTTAGGGCCTGGACTGCTTCCAGAGGGCTTGTTGGAAGGACTGGCGTGGCCGGTAGCCCCTAGTCCAGTTCCACAGACTACTGAGCCGCCTACTCCTGCGGGAGAGGGGCTAGTAGCCGCTGGGGACCCTACTTTGGTAGCAGGGGACATAGTCACTTCAGAGTTGCCTGGCACAGGAACCTGAGGTGGAGGTCCAGGTGGGTGCAGATCTGAAGAGCCTGCACAAGCTGGATGAGTTTGCATCAGCTGGGGGCCCTGGCTAGACTGACTTCTTCACAGATCAGAAAGAGTGTCCCATTCTGGCGGGTATGCGGAAGCAGGAGGAGGAGCAGCCTAAGGGCAAGGCCCCTAGACTGTACAAAGTGTACTGGGAGGGTGGACTCCTGTACAGTGAGCCAAAAGACTTGGAGGGTGATGGCACCAGGAGGTTGGTGATTCCCCAATTCCACAGAAAGTTCCTTTTAGATTTGGCTCACCAAATTGCTTTAGCGGGTCACTTGGGAGTGACGAAGACATCAGACTGGTTGTCTGCACACTTTTACTGGCTGCAATTTGGCGTAAATGTTAAGGAATTTGTCCGATCCTGACCGACTTGTCAAGCTTCTGGCAAGTCAGGTGGTGCCACAAAGGTCCCCTTAATTCCACTACCCGTGATTGGGTGGCCTTTCAAAAGAATAGGCACGGATATTGTGGGTCCTTTGGATCCCCAAACCAGCTCAAGGAACAGATATATCTTGGGGGTGATTAGACCACACCACTAGATACCCTGATGCTGTCCCTCTGAGGAGCATCAAAGCCCCCGTGGTTGTGAAGGCTCTGATTGGGATATTCTCCTGTGTTGGATTTCCCAAGGAAGTCACTTCTCACAGGGGATCAAACTTCATATCAGCGTATATGAAGGCCATGCGGGAAGAGTGTGGAGTCACCTATAGGTTCTCCACATCCTTCCACCCCCAAATAAATGGGCTTGTTGAATGGTTCAACAAGACCCTGAAAGGCATGATAGGTGGCTTGGAAGAGCACCTGAGGAGAAAATGGGATACTCTCCTGCCATGCCTTTTGTTCGCCTACAGGGTTTAGCCCCTTTGAGCTTCTGTTTGGACATCCTGTACGAGGTCCTCTCAGTCTAGTGAAAGAGAGACAGGAAAGCAAACTCTCATCCCCTACACGCGATGTGGTGTACTATGTACTCGGCCTTTGGTCTAGAATGGCAAAATACATGGAACAGGCCACAGTGACATTCTGTTCTCCAGGCCAGTGGGTGTGGATTTTGGAGCCCGTCAAACCCAGTGCCCTTCAGGACAAGTGGACTGGGCCTTACTGTGTGCTGGAAAAGGTCAGTGAGGTGAATTATCTTATCGACGTGAAAGGACCTAAACAGATGGGCAGGGTCTTTCACGTCAACCGGCTAAAACCCCATTATAGCCGGGATGACTTGGTCATGGCATTAGTGACTGACGGAGAGACTGAGGAGCAGACCGATTCCCGCCCAGACCTTTTTCACACTGAAGCCACAGATGGGTCATTTGAAGGTGTCAACCTTGCAACAGACCTGTCAGAATTGCAACTGACAGACTGTCGCTGTTTACTGAGACAGTTTGCCGGTCTGTTTTCACTGACTTCTGGTCACGTAGATTGGGGCCCCCATTATGTGGACACTGGAGACAATAAGCCAGTGAAGAGTAGGATTTACTAGATGTCCGATAAGGTCAGGGAAACCATCAAGGAGGAAGTTTTCAAGATGTTGTCCCTAGGAGTGAAAGAGCCATCCCTGAGCCCCTGGCTAGCCCAGTGGTACTGGTCCCTAAAAAGACCAGTGGTGGTAAGACTGATGTTCGCTTTTGTGTGGACTATAGGGGCTCAATGGGAATGGGGAATGGTTCCTGCAAGGAGGACTTGCCGGATCCTCCTCTCTCGGAATGACCCGGTAAGTCCCCATTGCAGGAACCGGGTAAAGGAGCCCGGTTTGGAGGCAGGGCATGGCTCCCTCCAAACTCGTAATGAGGCCCATAGTCCAGTGTTCTCAGGGGGACACAGCCTGCAGTCGCAGTCCTCCCTGTAACGTTTATTTGACAGGTGACAGTGAGGGGTGCACTAAAACATCCATAGGAGAAGGGCAACACCTTCCCCCTACAATAGTGAGCCTAATTAAATATCAGAGGCTCCATGGATCTGCCCTGTTCTATTGTCTTAAGTTCTGTGTGGTGGCGGCACATACTGCTGAGAGTTAATTGAAGCAGGCCTGCGAATAGACCTGGTCACAGAACTTAACAGTGGGCAGGAAAACTAACACCTCTTTGATATACTATGTGTCACCTTGAAGCTAGCTCCCACCCCGCTGTACGAAGGGCAGTGAAGGTCATGTCTGGGACAACTGTTTACAGTAGGCAAGCTCCCTTTAAGAGGGACAGGTATATGATTTGAGAGAGACAGAAGTCTGTTCTAATCACAAATTTCAAGGGAGACTTGTGCTTTGATCAAGAGCCACAGAGGGCTCAGTTAACCAGAGAGACGCTTTGATCTACAACAGACAGGAAGATGCGTGGGACTTAGGCATACATGTTGTCACCTCTTACCTTTCATGTTGGAAAGCACTCTGGTCTTGACCTCACGCATAACAGAAGATTGTTGGTGGGGAACCCAGATTGGTTCCTTAAGGTAGTCTTAGCCTCCACCAATTACTGGGGCCCATTTGGCTTTAAAAGAGGGCATCCATCTTTTAAGGACATTTTCGATGCAGTCGAGCCCTCGAAATGTGACCGGATGCACCACTGATTGTTGTCATGCTGCAGTCACTAAAGCCATCCGAGATGCTTTGACCAGCATTCCCGTTCCACCAACCAGCACAAAGACAACAATTCTTGTCCCTGAGCCGCGGTGTAGACCAGCCCGTCCAGCCTCGCTTGCCGAACTGCCTTCTGCTTGATACCTGCAGCTTTCTCCAGTCTTGAACTTTGTTGCAGGAGATGCAAAACGTCCTGGAACCGACTCCACGCTGTCGAGCATGAAGATCGTCTCAAGCACCAGGTACATTGTGGTTCTGTCCCTCTAGTTCTTCTCCGAAGGCCCCTACTGACATTTACAACCCCTTGCTCCCTTGGTGCTCAAACCAAATAACCTTGAACAGTTAAGACTGATTGCCTTACCGACTACCCTCCTGTCAGTATCCAGACTGCATCCCTTTCTTTGTGAAACTGTCTATCCTCTGTGTTCCTCTGTGTTCCTTTACAGGGTGGACTGTATTTTGTAGTGTGCTAGAACTGTCTGTTGTAATACTAATAAAGTAGATTGACCTTGACTAGACAGTCCCTTTTATCATTGGTTAATAATTGTATTTTCGCTGTATTACAACTAAACAACGATCCACGACCTTGTGGGGATAAGCCTGCCGTTCTATCCACGTTACCAAAATTGGACAAGGAGGTTCATAATTTACTTGTGTTCCATAATGTTCGGATCGCTTCTGGTATACTGGAGGTGTGGGGCTGATTGATGGTTTAGAAACCGATATTTATCCCTGGACCACTGGTGCCCCAAAAGTTGATTTGTCACATGCACAGTGTGTCATGTCTGGCACATGCCTATGTCAAGTGATCAAACTAGGCACAACTTGCATGTGCATATTCCTTCAAGTGGGTAATGGTTTGAAGAGACGCTAACATCTGTTCCACATATAGTCTGTGAAAACGCTACGCACAGCTGGAACAAAGATTCTCGTTAAAATCTGTCATCGGGTTAGACTCATTATTTACTCCCAAAGTCAGAAATCTATTGATAACGTGATGTAATCATTGAAGACAACTGTAACCATGTAGATTGAACAGTCCACTTATTATGAAATTAACTGGATAAACACTGGCATCCTATGAAAACAGGTTTCTTGCCGCATCTGCTCAAAGGAATGCTGACAGCACTTCAGTCTGTGAACCTAATGTGATGACTCATTACTGATCCCCAGTCTAAAATCTCCTCCCATGTGGCCAGGAGAAGGAAACCGCTGCCTGATCATTACGCTGGGGGTGGTATTATGAGGGAGGATCACATGGGAGGAGATGGCTGTCGGGGAGAAGTGGTGACCCCATCAGGAGAGACGCGGTATTCTCCTCTTCTATGTGAAGAAGATCCAATAATCCCCGATTTCTTGATAGCATATTCTCAATATACCTATCCTGTTAATAATAAAACTCAAAGACCTCTTCTTGCCAGACACCTTCAGCAGGATAGCATTCACCCTTCATGTGCACATAATATTCATAGACCATCTTCTATGTCTAACCATTTTGACTTAAATGAAAATCCAAAACATTGTAGCTTTACAAAGTTCCAATCTCCAATGGACCCCAAGTCCCATAAAACCTATAATACTGGGACAAGGAAGAGGAGACAGGAGTTGATGTAGAGCGGAAAGGACACTAAGCTGAATGTGCAGACTAGTTGTTGGGATACCAGTCAGCTGTGTGGGACATTTAAAAATGTTGCTTCTAAAGCAGAATGGAACAGAAAGAGAGAAGAGATGCAGAGTTGGCGCACGGGAAGCAGAACCAGAGACCGACACATGCTCTTCCTACCGGAGTGGAGAGAGACCGGGACCGGCGTGACAGGTACAGAGGATGGACCGCTAAGGAGCCGGCAGCAAGGAGAAGGCTGTCAGGAGTGCGGTCACACTGCAAAGCAACAATCACACCGGCGAGTGAGAGATAAGCCGGCAGTAAGACCGGAGAGGTACCTGGAGTGCGGGGAATGCTTTCCCACCGCGCAAACATAATGGCAGCAGTGCATCAAGGGTCGAGAATGCCAAGAAACACTGGTGAGTCTGCCCTGGAGTGTTGGGAGTCTCATGGCGCACCGACAGGTGTACCAGCATTTACCAAGCTGTTCCGAATGCCCGCCATATAAAATTAAAAGACTAAGTTTACACAAGTCTCCATATAAGGGATGTCAATATGGGGAATGTTGGAGTAAATATTGTGAAAAGCAAATAAACATTACTAGTGGAGTAATTAAAAGGCAAGATCTTCACAACTCTTCATATATAATAGTTCAATATGGAGAAGATTTGAATAAGCATTCCCACAAGCCAATGAGCAGTATTAATGAAATTGAAGAGCAAAACTTGAACAAGTCTCCATGTAAGGGATGTCAATGTGGGAACAAGTAATGACTGCAGCCAATGGGGTATAAAGCAGTGAAGGAGTAAGAACTGAAAGGTTGCAAGGTGAAGGTGTTACATCCGGCAGTGAGCCTTTGGGGCAAAGGGAGATGCCTGGCAGGAGAGTACACCAGGAGACCTTTATAGTCCTGAAGGGGAATACCTGGCAGGGGAGTATACCAGAGGATCTTGAGAACCACAGAGGGCCTTTTGGGGGAGATACCTGGCAGGAGAGTACACCATGGATCTATCAAGGCCAGAAGGAAAAGCAGTCTGATAAGACCTTGTGAGAGTGTTGCATCAGGCAGTGAGTCTTTGGGGGAAGGGGAGATACCTGGCAGGAGAGTACACCAGGGAGTTACCTAACCAAGAGCAGGTGGATACCTGACAAGGGAGTGCCCCAGGTAATCCAGCCAAAGTATGTGAAAGAAGAAAAGACATTGTAAAACAGTTCCTGGTTGGGGGGTAAACCAGGAAATCCTCAACAATAAGTTGCTAAGTGAAAGAGACACTTTTTGTGCCATCTTTGCAAAAATCATAAATTTCTTTTGAGAAGATACTCTTTGTCATCCTCATGAAAGTGTTTTATAGGAGAGACATTTCCACTATTCTTGGGGAGTTATCGCTTGGGGAGGACAATAGTGTCATCATCCCTAAGGAAGTGCTGAAAACATCATTACTTAAGTTTCCAAGAGATACTTTGCCATTCATGAAACACCATTTGTTTGGAAGAGACATTTTCATCTTGAGGAAGTGTTAAATGAAAGAGCCATTTCTACTACTCCTAAGAAACTATATTGATTGAGTTGAACACTTGCTATATTCTACCTGAGACAATTCAGGGGAAGGGAACCATTCCCTGGATACAATGATTGCCCTGTTGGGTTTATATATTTGTTTTTTGCACTTATTTGTGCAAAAGTGTAAAGCAGGGACATTTACCTTGCACATTTTGTTCATTTTTAGTGTGAGTGTCAGATATGTTTTGGACACAAGGACAGTTTGTTTAAGTTGGCTGACGAGACACAGACTGTTCCCTAGTATAATTTCATAGGCAGAGAAACTCATTTGGATAGGGATAGGAAGGTTTTTATCCAAACCCCTTTTATTTTAATAGAATGTCTAATGTGTAAAACATTACAACTTTGTGTGTCTCTCATTTCTGATCTCTCACACTTATGAGACAAAATCCCTGCACCGTTTCTGGGCACAGATACAATTACGGATTGTTCCACCAGACCCAGTAGTACATTGTGACAACTTGTGTTAAATGCAGCCGAGCGATCAAGACAAATGAAAACAGCTACTCTCCCACAGACAATCTCCATTCTAATATCATCCTGTGTGACCATCTTCACCAGAAAGGTGCACATTCCCATGCAGATTGAATCTAAATATATATTTATTTTTAAAAAGATTTTTATTTTGAAAACAAATAAACAATACAAACCAAACTTGCAGCGTTATATACAATAAACTCGTGAACATCAATTAACGCTCATTACTGCTCCCCAAATCCCCCCCCCCCAAGAGCTTATTTGCATTTCTGGTTCTGTATCCGCTGCGTGTGGCTGGGTATCGCTTCCTTCCGAAGCTGCAGGATCCACTACTGTGCCAAACAGTCCTGCTATTAACATTCTCCAAGCCATCAGGTTACCCACATCTTCTTCCCCGCACTTGCTACATGCCTCCTGCCACACCACCGTTTCAGCCTCCGCCCATTTTTACAAGTCCCGCCACCATACCTCTACCCGTGGCTTGTGGCATTGCTTCCAGCCCATAGCTATCCTTCTTTTAGCAAGCACATATGCCAGGTCCCTCAGTTTCTCAAGGTGTTTAGTGTTCCGTGGTCTGGGAAACCCTCCCAACAGGCAGGCCCAGGCTGTATCTATGTTGAGCGAGACCCCTTTATCTTCTAGTTTCCGTGCCACTTCCCCCCAAAAAGCTTCAATCACTGGGCAAGACCAGAACATGTGTGTCATATCTGCGTCTTCCTCATCGCATTTTGGGCATGCTTGTCTTCCTGCTTTTGCAAACTTAGATATTCTCTTCGGGGTCTTATAGGGTCTATGCGTTATGTATAACTGTATCTGCTGCAATCTAGCATTTCTGGACACTTTCTTGTGGTATCCTGTAGCACGTTCCCACATTCCATCGGTCATCTGTGCCCCCACCTCCGCTTCCCAGTCCAGCCTCAGGTGAGTCAAATCCTTCCCCACCCGGGTCATCACCATCTCATACAGTTTAGAGATCTCGTGCCCTCCTTCTGATATATCAGATATTGTTCCCATTAGAACGTCTGGTTCTTCCGCCAGTACAATCTCTGGCCAGGTTTTGCGAATAGTCTGCACTAGCCTACGATACGTGACATATTGGCCTCTATGCAAGCCTGTCTCTTCTCCCAGTTCTTCGAACTCTTTAATAGCCCCTTCTTGCCATATGTCTCCCAATGTGACCAGCCCAACCGATTCCCAATAGGTCCTGATTATCATCCTGAGCTGGTTGTCTCCCCTAGCTAAGGCACCTAGTGGCACCTGTGGGGAACACGGGCATGGGTTCTCCATCAGTTGGCATACTCTGTGCCACATCTTCCACACAAGCAAAAGCATACCCGGGCGTTCTTTCATTTCAAGTCTAGTCACCCAGATAATCTCATTTAGGTAAAACGGGGTGCAGTCCTGCCCAAACAGCCTAGATTCAGGAGTTTCTTCATCAGAGAGCCATTTGGTTACATATTGCAACTGACTGGCTACATAATAGGCCTCAAAGTTCGGCAGCTTGATGCCCCCTCTATCATGGAAGTTCTGTAGCTTCCATAGCGCCACTCTATTGCGAGTGCCATGCCACAGGAAGTCCCTACACATGCTGTTCAGTTTGACAAAAAACTTTTTGGGTATCAAGTATGGTATATTACTGAAGAAATGTAACAGCCTAGGCAGGACCACCATTTTGAGCATCGCCCCCCGTCCCATCATCGCCAGCGGCAGCTTCTCCCAAAACTTCATATTTGTGCGGATTTTTTTCACAGCCACCTCGGTGTTATGCAAGTGTTCCTCCTCCACAGTATGATATACATCTATTCCGAGGTAGCGGAAGGAATCAGCCGCCCAAGGTACGGACAACACTGGCAACCGTTCCAGAGGGGCTCCTATGTAGCTCCCCAATGGGAACATGCTCGATTTTTGGGGGTTCACCGCAATGCCGGACAATTCTGCATACTTTTCCATGACCTCTAGAATATACTGAAGATTTTCTTCCGGATATTTCAAATACAGTAGCAAATCGTCAGCATATAAGGATATTAGGTGTTTCTCTTCCCCTGCTTCAATACCGACCATGTCATATTGTTGTCTGAGGTACACTGCCAGGGGCTCTAGGGCCAGAATGTATAACATCGGGGACCAGGGGCACCCTTGTCTGGTGCCTCTACTGAGTTGCCACCTTTCAGATATCACCGATCCTGTGCGTATTCTGGCCAGTGGTTCACTATACAACAATTTCGCCCACCTAACATAACCCGGCCCCATCCCGTATTCTTCCAGGGCCGCCAGCAACCATGGCCACCTCACTGAATCAAAAGCTTTGACTGCATCTAGGGACAGCACCGCCATTTCCCCATCGCTCCTGTTTCCCTCTTCAATCACCCGGTGGAGTCGCCTGTGGTTGTGGGTTATATTTCTGATGGGGACATAACCTGTCTGATCCGGGTGTATCAGGTTACTGATGACCCTTCTCAGTCTATTAGCCAGGACTGCCGTCAAGATCTTGCTGTCCTGGTTCAACGTTGACAACGGCCTATAGGAGCCACAGCAATGCCCTGGCTTGTTGGGCTTGGGGAGCGGCACGATTAGTGCTTCTCTGAGCGTGTCCGGTAGCCGACCCTTCTCAAAAGACTCATTGAGCATCTCTAGCATAGGGGGGAGTACTTCTGCTTTATATGTTTTGTAAAACTCAGCCGGGAATCCGTCCGTACCCGGGGTCTTGCAGGTGAGCAGCTGTTTCACCACCTCCTCTAATTCCTCCAGGGTAATCGGTGCGTCTAGTTCCTCCCTTTCTTCATCACTAATCTTGGGTAATTCCATGTCTTTTAGTGTTTCTCTAATTTCCTCCTGATTGTCCCCTCCTCTGTCCTCATATAATGTTCTATAATAGTCAAAAAATGCCTCGTTGACTCCTTCCTGGGTGTCAACCACCTCCCCGTCTTCTCTGGTTATTATCCTAATCGGGGGCCTGGGGGTTTCGCTCTTGTATAACCACGCCAAGAAGCGGCCAGTTTTATCCCCACCTGCATGTTGCCTCTCAACATACTTTTTGTAGTTAAGGTTGCAGAGCCTTTCCCAAAGCTCTGCACACCTCTGCTGCAACTCGAGTACAAGTTCCGCGTCCCCTCCTGCCCTGTTGCTTTCACGCTCCAGTTTCTCTTCCGCTTCCTCTAGTTCTATTAGGACCCCACCCTGTAGGCCTTTTGACTTAGCAATAGCCGCACCCCGCAACACCACCTTAAAGGCCTCCCAGAGTGTGCACGCCGAATCTACGCTGCCTGTGTTTACCTCAAAGTACTGTGAGATCGCATCCCTGATGTCTTCCCTGAAGACTGGGTCTCTGAGCGCCTCCGCCCGGAGGCGCCACCTCAGTATCCGTGCCCTGGGGCGGCAGTGCTGCCAGGTCAGCACCAGAGGCCAGTGGTCCGACAGGACTTTCGCTCTATTGTCCTGGCTGGACGATTCCGCTAACTCCCGTTCCTCCCCACACTCCTCACCTGATTCAAAATCCTCTGGTTGCAGTTGCCTGTGAGAGAGGTAGTCCTTCTCCTTTTTGTGTAGAACATATCTGTCTCGAGAGGAAGCCACAGTGAGTGCTAAAGTATAGCAAACCTGGGGCCCCCTTCCCGAGACCAGACAGTGCGAAGGGAAAAAGCCTGTTCAGGCAGAAAAAACCCTCCGAGGAGTGCAGCGGCTCGAGAGGATCCGGAGCAAGCAGTTGTAGTGGAGTTCTTGAGGCAGGTAGCTGATGGGAGTAGGTTAAGCCGGACATCCAAGTAGAGAAGGACCCGGTGAGAAAGAGAGCCACCGGAAAGGGTACCAGCGGAGAAAACTACTCCGGAGCAACAGGAACCAGGGCGGCTGGATGACAGCGCAGCCAAAGGTAAGGCAGAGAAGGTGGGCACGGAGGACAGCCCACCGTAAGAGGAAACAAGCCGGAAGGTAAGGAGAAAACGGAAAGAAGAGGCGAGGAAAGGAAGAGAGAGGGAAAGGTAGTCCGAGGGAGGCGGACCGAAGGTACAGAGAAGTGACCGTGGCGGTCGAGGCTGGAAAAAACTAGCGTGTAAACCCAAAGGAGCGAGCTAGCGCAGTAAAGGGGGTTGCAACGCGGCGATCGCCGGGAGAGGAGGAAAGAAATACTTCCCAGCGGCGCCATGTTGGAAAACCACTAGACCGTAGGGTGCGTAAAGGAGAAATCACATAGCGGAACCTGCGCTCGCCCTTCCAGCGCGTAACCGCCAATGCGGATATAAACGCCAAACAGGACGGTGAATGACAGTATGCCCCCTCCTAGAGCGTAGGACCCCGGCTTAAAGGGGAAGCGGGCATGAAACTGAGCCAACAACCGAGAGGCATGAATGTTGGAAGCCGGTTCCCACGAGTCCTCCGACCTAGGGTAACCCTTCCATGACACCAAATACTCCAACCTACCACGGTAGTGGCGGGAGTCACGTAAAGTGGAGACCTCATACTCCATAGAGGAATCCACCTGAGGAAAAGGCTGGTCGGGAACAGCTCTCTGGTGGACGTCTGGAATGAAAGGTTTGAGAAGAGAGGCATGGAAGACAGGATGAATGCGGCTGAGGTAAGAAGGTAGTTTAAGTTGAAAGGTAACAGGATTTATTTTGGAAAGAATGGGAAAAGGACCCAAAAAGCGAGGAGAGAGTTTAGAAGGGTGAACCCATCGTGGCAAGAATCTGGTGGACAACCAGACCTTGTCCCCTTCCTTCCATTCAGGGCAAGGCCTACGATGTTTGTCCACTTGGGTTTTGTTGTATTGACGACTCTTCTCCAAGCACCTTCTGGCAGTGACGTGTGCATCAGAAATAGACTGCAGAACCTATTCAGCCGTCGGGGAATTGGTGGGCCACGGAATGTAGGGAAGAAGAGATCTTGGGTGTACCCCATAGGTGCAAAAGAATGGATAGAGTCCAATGGCTGTATGAAATGAGTTATTATAAGTAAACTCCGCCGTAGGAAGCAAAGAAACCCAATTGTCCTGAAGAAGATTGCTGTAGCATCTAAGGTACTGTTCCAATGTGGCGTTAAGGCGCTCAGTTTGAACGTTAGTCTGTGGGTGGAAACCAGACGACAGGGCACGTTCCATACCAAGGCGAGAACAAAGAGCCTTCCAAAACTTTGAAACGAATTGGCTGCCACGGTCAGAGATGATCTTGTCAGGGAGACCATGAAGACGGAAAATATCCTGGGCGAAAACCTCAGCCATCTCAGTTGCGGTAGGAAGACCAGGCAATGGGGAAAAGTGAGCCAGTTTGGTCATGGTGTCAACTGTAACCATAATACATGTGCAGGAGTTGGAAACAGGAAGTTCTACGATGAAATCAGTAGAAATCAAACCCCAAGGGCGAGAGGGTACCTCAGGTTGGGTGAGAAGACCCAAGGGTTTGCCAGTTATGGACTTAGTCATGGCACAAACCGGGCAACTGAGTATGTATTCCTCAACATCTTCTTGAGTTCCGGCCAAAAAAAGAACGAGTGATAGATCTGTGGTATTAAGCTTTCCACGATGACCTGCATTGAGTGAATCATGACACCAATTTATGATCTTGAGACGTAGTGGACCGGAAGGTATGTATAACCGATGATTGAGGTATAGCAAACCCTCCTTTTTGGTGTAGGATGTCTCTCCTCTGGGTAGCGGAACAGTACCTTCCGAAGCAACACCAGCTCGAACCTCTTCCAAAAAGGTTTTGGCAACCGTTAGGATCCTATTCCTGTGGAACATCAGCTCTGGGGTATGTCTTTTCTCCTCACATTTGGGACCCTTCCGAGAGAGTGCATCCGCAAGCGTATTGTTGGTACCAGGCAAGTAAGTAATGTGTAGATCATATTGGGCAAAGAAATATGCCCAGCGAGCCTGCCTGGAGTTGACACACTCCATATTCTGAAGGACCTTGAGATTCTTATGGTCCGTTCTGTTGATAACGGTCTGCCTTGCTCCCATCAGTAGATGTCGCCAAGTCTCACATGCTTGTTTAATAGCCAGCAATTCTTTTTCCAGTACGGAGTAGTTGAGTTGGCTGGGAGTCAACGTCTTAGAGAGGTAGCAAATGGGGTGCTCCCGTTCCTCGAACACTTGTAGCAGAACAGCTCCAATGGCCATGGCCGAGGCGTCAGTCTCGACGATGAACTGTCTGCTCTGGTCAGGATGGCGCAAAATGGGAGCAGTACAAAAGAGGTTCTTGAGATCCTGAAAACTCTGTTCTGCTTCGGAAGTCCAGCGAAAGGGATTGTTGACCTTCTTGAGTAAAGACGTAATAGGGAGGACTGCTTCAGAGAAGTTTGGGATGAATGAGCGATAGAAATTAGAGAGCCCGAGAAACCTTTGGACCTCTTTGATCGATGTCGGGGAAGGCCAGTCCAGAATAGCTGCTACCTTGCTGGGATCCATGGAGATACCTCTTTCAGAAAGGTGATACCCTAGATAGGGCACTGAAGTGGCAGCAAAAACACACTTCTCTGGTTTGACAAGAAGTTGGTTGTCTTTAAGCCTTTCCAGAACTTGTTGGACATGGGTTTTGTGATCCTCTAGATTGCCGGAATATATCAGGATGTCGTCCAGGTATATGATCATGGTGACAGACAATAAGTCTGAAAACATCCGATCCATAAACTGTTGAAAAACAGCAGGAGCATTCAAACAAACCAAAGGGCATAACTCGGTACTCAAATAAGCCGAAAGGAGTGCGAAAAGCGGTCTTCCATTCATCTTCTTTGGCGATGCGTAACAAATGATATGCATTTCTGAGGTCTAATTTGGTGAACCAACGTGCACCTTGAACAGCTTCAATGATCTCATGTATTAATGGCATAGGATACCGATCCCGGATGGTAACCTTGTTGAGGCCTCGGTAATCGATACAAGGGCGCAAGTCAGTAGAGTCCCTCTTCTTGACAAAGAACAAAGAAGCTCCGGCAGGAGACTTGGAAGGTTGAATGAGCCCATTCTGAATATTGGCATCAAGATAATCTCTAAGAACCTTTCTTTCTGCTTGAGTTAAAGAGAACATCCTACAGAAGGGAACCAAAGCATTTGGTTCTAAGTCTATGGTACAATCTTCTGGCCTATGGGGAGGTAAGGTCGCTGGCTTTCTGTCGACGAACACCTCCAAGTAAGGGGAACAGTACAGAGGTAAAGCATGAACCCCAGCCAGCTCTTTGGTAGACCCTGTAACAATCTGAGGAATACCGTCGTCAGAAAAACAGTTGAGCTTGCAGTAGGAGGAACAAAATTGTAGTTGATTGTCCGCCCAATTGACATGAGGGTTATGCTTTCTGAGCCATGTGATGCCAAGAATAACCGGAAAATGGGCAGCTCGAATAAAGTCGAACCGGATTGTCTCGGAATGTTGAATAGGTCCTCGATGGTGTGAGTAATGGGTCCTCAAGAGAGAGGAGAACCGTCAACCCCTTCTACCTTTTGATCTTCTTTGCGAGGCAGGGTGCGGAGACCCATTCTTTTGGTCCAGATGATGTCGACAAAGTTTCCGGCGGCCCCGCAGTCCAGAAGTGCGAGGCGTTCAAACTGCTCTGCCGTTGACCTTTATAATAACAGGTAGAACCATAAGCCTGGAATCCTCAGGGATGTAAGGAGCCGAAATAGAGAGAGAAACATAGGGACTGGTGGATGAATCAGAAGTCCCTCGGAACCAGGTCCCTACTGGTGCCGAGGGAAACCGTTTCCCTGACGTTTCTGAGTAAGTTCAGTACATTCCTTGAGGAGATGTTGATCCGACCCACAATAGGCACATAGACCTTTCTCCTTCCTTCTTCTTCTTTCAGCGGCGGAAAGAGGTCCTCTAGTAGATCCAATCTGCATGGGTTCGTCTGAAGTATGGGAAGGAGAGGAGGAGACGGTGGAGGAAGAGGTGGAATCGGAAAAATGAACAGTTGTTCGTTGTTTTCGGCGTTCTGACCGTCGCTCCTGCAGTCTATATTCAATTTGTAAGGCTGTGGAAAGCAGATCCGTAAAAGAAGGCGGCCTGGATGATCTGGCGAGTTCGTCCTTAATTTCCTCCTTGAGGCCTCGCCGGAATATGGCAAATTGTGCCTGTTCAGACCACCCAGCACCCGAAGCCAATCTCTTGAACTCTGAAATGTACGATAAAACATCCGATGACCCTTGTCGGATATCCAACAGGTCCTCGCAGGCGGTGTAAGTCAGTTCGGGCCTCTCAAAGGTTTGCTTCAACAGGGTCTGAAAACCAGCAAAATCGTGTAAGATGGGATTAGCCCCGGTAACCAGCGGAGTAACCCATGCCAGGGCATTGCCGGTCATGTTCGATATCATGAACCCGATCTTTGTCTGGTCGGTGGCAAACAGCCGGGGCCTGAAAGTAAAATATACTAAGCAGGCCTCCAAAAACTCTTTGGCCCTCATTACGACCCTGGCGGAAAGTGACTGACCGGACCGCCACAGCGTAAATAGCGTTTCCGCCATTGCACGAAGGAGCAAAGTGCGGCCCATTCCGACCCATCGGGCACGAGCACCACGGCATGGCGGAAGTGCAAAGTCCGCGATGGCGGAAATGACCCCAAAACGGCCCACACCGCCGCCGTACGGCGCCCTAGGTGCAATACCGCCACCCATCACAGCGGACACCGCAGTGTGCGCCTACCGGAAAGTACGGTGACCGTAAATATACGGAAACGGAAGTAAAAACATGGGCCCGGAACGGGAAACATCCCGCCGTACACCTATAAAACCACAAAAACCACACAACCACTAAAAACACTACCCCGAGACACACCCCAACCCGTCATCCACCCTAGCGAAACCAAGAAAAATGGGAAAAGTAGCGAAGAAAGCGTGCGACCGCAAGCGGCAGGTCCACTTCTCCCGTGAGGAACTCACCGTGCTAACAGAGACCCTCCAGGAGAATGCTGCCGTCGTCTTCTCCACGCAAATGACCAGGACGGCACTTGCGAACAAGAAGGCCATATGGGCTCTGGTGGCACAGCGGGTAAGTGCGGTGGGGACCGCACCCCGCAACCCACAGCAATGCAGAAAGCGATGGGACGACCTGCGGATACGCGTCCGCAGCATACTCTCTGCCAACCGCAACATTGCCACAGCCACCGGGGGAGGTCCTGAATCACCCATCAAGTTGACCCCCTGGGAAGAAATCTGTGCCTCCACCATCGGAATGGAGAGCATAGAGGGAGTCGGAGGGATGGAGAAAGGAGTGCAGACATCCGAAGATTCAGGTAGGTGGGCCAGACAAAACAATGCTAAATCCACAATGTCCAATCATGTGAAGTACCATGTGTCCACATAGTGCAACAGAAACACATGTCCAGGAGAACGTCCACACACATCGCCCTGATAGCGCACTTTAAAACTCACAATAAATACATAAATAATTAAAAACCCCTAAAACACCCACTACACGTGCAGCAGGCACACCCTAACTGCAGGCTGCCAAACAACTGCACCCTCACTCCACACACAAATGAAAGCACCTCCAAGGCCCCGACCCAAATCACCCTCAGGTACCACCCCAATGCATGTGATACAATGCCATTCCAATACCCACAGACCCATTAATAACCCTCGCCCTCCTTTACTCCACCACAGGGTCCGATCCAAAAGACGAGCATCAGGACACCCCTACCAGCACACCTGCAAAGAGGGCCAAGACCAACGGCCAAAGACCCTCCACCTCAGCTGCACGCATCAAGACACGGCAGCAGCACACATCAGGTGGCAGCACAGAGGAGGGAACATCAACAGGCACCCCAGCAGCCAGCATGCCCACAACACCACCACCACATGTCCCCCCAACGGATGCCACAGAAGGCACTGCCTCTGGTGGCAGCAGCACCATAGGTGACACCCCATTGATGGCAGCATGCTCCGACACAGAAGACGGGGATGTCGAAGTCAGATCCATCCATGACCTGTCCCATTCCCCCTGTCTGTCCCATCCCGTACAACATGAGGATACCACGCAGGGGCACCCACAAGACGACGACTGGCCATCCCCCACAAGCCCTGTGGCAAGGCAACATGAGGTCAACAGCCCCTCTGTGACACCCCCGCAAATGGCCATGGCCCAGCAGAGGCAACAGTCCCTCGACCAGTTAATCGTGCAACAGCAGCAACTGGCCACGCTCCTCAAGGACCATGCCGATGAATGTGGGCGCACTAAGGCAGACATAGAAACATCAACTGAGACACTCAGGGCAGAAATGGAGAGAAGTACAGAGACACTAAGGGCACAAATGGAGAGTAGCACCGAGAGCCTGAGAGTCCAAATGGAGAGAAGCACCGAGAGCCTGAGGGGGGAACTGCATGCGACGTCCAAAGACGTATGTGCCGAACTTGTCGCAGTGCGCCGTGTGCTCACTGAGCTCTCACAAACCCTTAGGGACATGCATGGACGTGAGCAGGCAGAGACATCATCCGTTGCAAGTTCCGTCCAGGGCAGCCCCCAACGTAGATCTGGGAGGACCCTGCGCTCCACAGGCAGGGGTGCCCCTGATACCCGCAGAGGGGGCTTGCAATAGCGACAGCCCACTGACAATGAGCATCTTTGGACACTGGTGTTCGGGGGGGAGGTAGGAGGGTGGAGGGGGTGTGTTGGGCTCACTTGGGTGGCGGGTCGATAGGGTGTTCAACATGATATCACATATGCCATAAACAGTGCACGATCAACCAATGAGATGTGTGGACAATGATCTTTGTGTACTAGGCCATCATAGGCGTACAGTCCATATTGTGCATGTACCAGACACACACAGTGCCACGAGTCCCGTGTCCATGTATCAGCCACCAGGCGTGAGTGCTAGAAGCATGCATCAATGAGATGCTGACGAATGTCACGGCCCTCCGGTGCCTCGCAGACTCCTTGAGATGCTGCCACATCCCCACCCTCATCATGACCATCATCAGGTGCTTGCAGTTCTGCGTCAGGGGGCATGGGCACATTTCTACGTACGCACATGTTGTGGAGCATGACACATGCCATGACCATCTTTGCAACCTTCTCATGGCGGTACAGGAGTGCCCCGCCAGACCTGCTGAGGCAGCGGAAACGAGTCTTCAGTAGGCCGAATGCCTGTTCAATGACTACACGGGTACGTGAGTGGGCATGGTTGTAGTCCTCCTCATGCTGGTCCCGTGGGTTCCGGACTGGTGTGAGGAGCCATCTCTTCAGTGGATACCCAGCATCACCTGTATGTGGACGATAAACATATGATGTGGAATGCCATTGCTACGTACGCACACCCCCCCCCCTTCCTGCCAGGTCATTGCCGCATCACATACCCCACATCATCATGCATGAAATGAGACTCACCGAGTAGCCAGGATCTGTTCCCTGCGTGTCGCTCCATGTAGCGTGGTATAGTAGAGTTCCTCAAGACCATAGAATCATGGGTTGATCCAGGGAATCTGGCACAACAATGTGTAATGATCCTGTTGGAGTCACACACCATTTGTACATTCAGGGAATGAAATTGTTTTCGGTTGCGGTACTGGGCCTCCATGGCATGTGGGACGACCAATTCCACATGGGTGCAGTCGATGGCACCAATGCAACCCGGTATGCCGGCAAGTGCATGGAATCCCACTTTTGTGTTGGTAATTTCCTGCTCCGAGCATGGTAGAGAGATGTAGTCGTCTGCGTGCTGCAGGAGGGCATCGAGCACTTGCAATAGTGTCCGTGAGAACAGTGGCTGAGAAATGCCATGCAACTGTCCGACTGTGTGCTGGTAGGTGCCTGTGGCCAGGAAGTGGAGTACAGACACCACCTTCAGTAGGGGTGGGATGGCGGTTGGGCTATCTATCATGCTGACAAGGTCAGCGTGTGTCATGTCCACAATGGCGGCTATGGTGTCCCAGTCCAAACGGTAGAGGGTGTGGATCTGCTCATCAGTGAGGTTGAACGGATGTGCTCGGAGGCGTGGGATTGCGGGCTACCTGCGTGGTGGTAGTGGCTTTGCTGGCGGCCCTTGCTGGCCCTGCCTTGGCCTCCTCCTCCTCCTGCGTCTCCTCCGTGCGGCCGGTTGTAGTTGGTGTTCGTCTTCTTCTTGGAGTTGGAGTACTTGCAGTGCTATCAGGTCCCCCAGGGCCAACATCGCGAGTCCTGCCGGTAGCATTTCGGAGTGGGTGTGGTTGTGGGAGGAGACTGGGTGTGCAATTTATGTGTTTTCAGGCTGTATGGCCTCCACCTGTGGTGATTCATTCCACCTGTGCAAGCTGCTCTCCCCTTTGGGCGAGCACGTCCCGCACACAACGCTGCAATTCGAGGAATGGCATCTTGCTATTGCAATCATGTATTTGTACCCGATGGCCGTGTAACATTTGTTGATATGTACATTCGGCTATGGTCCCATTGTTTCACATACAATCTTTGCAGTCGCGAACAGACTTGTGATGGGTCAGTGGAACGTAGTACTCGAGTAACGGTGGGCCCTCATGCATCACTTTACCGAGTTGCAACGGGGCGTCCCATTAGTGGGTGAAGGCAGTTGCCATTTTCACACACAGCCGCACTAGATGGATTAATTTGTGATTTCAAACGGCCACAGATGCCTTTTCGACGTGATGTTGCAAATGAGGAATTCGAAGGGCGGCGCTTTCGGTTTTCAGCTAGCGGCGAGGAGATGCCCACAGGTCTGACTGCAAATATAACGTTCTATTGTTCAATGTCCTTGAGACAGGGGCCATGGCGAGGATGCAATGATTGATATGAATAGTTTGGGATGCGCAATAGCGACGTGGGCGATGAGGCCGGACGTTCCCAAATACATGTTACTTCACAACACTGGAATTACGGGCTGGGGCACTGTGGATTTTGCAGGCTGCATAACGCACAGACTCAATGGAAATTTCTAATGTTATGTGAGTAAATATTCAGGCGTTTTTATACCGGGATGAGGGAATGATGAATGGATGCATGGGCAGGTGATTTGATACAGGGTTTGCCATGTACAGGGCTTCTTGGAATCTATCCGCCTCCCCTGCGCTATGTGATGCAGGGCTGCCATAGTGGGACCATCGTCTATCTGGCCTTGTTGAGCCCTCCCTGTCTCGACGCGCCTTCAGACACTTGTGTCCATGCACGTTAACATTCCCATCTGATGGAATCTGTTTTGACAGACGCATGCACAGGTACACTCGTTTGTGATGGTGTTTACACCTCGATATAGATGGTTATGAGTCGCAAGTGGTTTTGGGGTGGTGATGATCCTTTGGAGTGGGCTAGCATGCATATGGCTGTGGATTTAGTGTGATCATTGAAGTGAGTTGTTCGAATGTAGTTCTGATGGCCATTCTGTTCTTTTTCTTTTCTTTTGGTTGACAGGTATCTCCTCCCCTTTTGCCACTGCCATCTGTATGCCACTCCTGCAGATGGCTTTTACTCCCGACACCTGCTGCTTCGTGTTAATCAGTGGAGCAGCATTACGATCTTATGGGACGATCGCCAATGGGCCACATGCCCTTACGCAGTACTAGTGGCTCGGAGCAACATTTCGGCCTTTCAGCTGGACTAGTGCCTCCCCATTGGGACGGCCCTGCGGTTCTGTGCGCTTCCATGTTGCCTTTTCGTACGTGAATGTGGCTCTGTGTACCATGATGGAACAGGGCGTCACACAAGTAGTAGCTGGTCATTCCTTGCGGATGCAGCCCACAATGGTGATATGTGTTTTGGAGTTCATGGACTAATGGCTGTATGGGCTTGGTGATTTTGTTGTGCATTAAATTTCTATTCTGATATGGGCCGTGTAGCGTTCTTCTTTGCGAGTGATGTGGCATATTCCTATTTGGGGAGCGATGTATTGTGAGGAGATCTGCATTGGGTTCCAGCTTCGGAGTTTAGTTGCGTGGTACTGTGCTGGGCGCGTTTGCCTACGGAGCCCAGTGAGGTCAGGGATGGGGGCTGCCAATATGACTGTTTGAATGTTGTCATGCTCAGGGGCGGGGGATTTGGTTTTGTGTAACAGATGCCGGTCAGCCAGGTGGACTGGTGGAATGTTGTGATTTTCGGAATATTGCTGGTCACAGGTGCCTGTGTTTGCGTGCGTTTCTGGGGGGGGGACTGTGGTCATGTCCATTGGAATGGCTTCTGTATTCGTGCCATCTGTGCCCTGCAGCTCCCATTGGCCCCTCTTGTGATTCTTTTGTTCGTTGGCATGCATGGGTGACTTGTACATTTCACTGGTTGCATTGTGACTTCATTGCACCTACGGGGAGTTGTACTTTGTGGGCAGGGAGCGGTGTACAGGCACTCAGTGGGGCCGTTTACGGTTGATTCGCGATGCCGTACTTCTCACCATGGCGGAATGGTACTTTCCGCCATGCTTGATGGCGTTAGGTACATGTCCGCTAGGGTCGGAATTCGCGTACCCTTGCGCCATGGTGGTATTTACGGTTTGGCATGGCGCGCGCGCGCGTACTTGGTGCAGTTAGCGTTGGCGTTCACTACGGTGTCGCTAATGGCTTCGTACTTTGCGGTGACGGGTCATAGTCGCACCGAGCGCTATTCGATGGCGGTATTGCATTTCCGCCATCGTTTTCCGATTTCCGCCAGGGTCGTAATGAGGCCCTTTGACTTTTTTAGGAGTTCCATCGAACTTCCCTGCCGAAAGAGCCATGACAGGAAGTTCTGGGGATTGTGGTTCGCGAGCAGTAATCATCTGTTTCAAGACTACATTCTCTGCCTTAACAGTTTGTAACTCTTGGGACATTCCCTGAATGGCCTTCCATAGTTCTTGTATCTGCTCTTCTGCCGACATCTCTTCTGATTGGCGTTGCAATCTGTCCTGGCTGGACGAGGCCAGTGGTCCGACAGGACCTTCGCTCTATTGTCCTGGCTGGACGATTCCGCTAACTCCCGTTCCTCCCCACTCTCCTCACCTGATTCAAAATCCTCTGGTTGCAGTTGCCTGTGAGAGAGGTAGTCCTTCTCCTTTTTGTGTAGAACGTATCTGTCTCGAGAGGAAGCCACAGTGAGTGCTAAAGTATAGCAAACCTGGGGCCCCCTTCCCGAGACCAGACAGTGCGAATGGAAAAAGCCTGTTCAGGCAGAAAAAACCCTCCGAGGAGTGCAGCGGCTTGAGAGGATCCAGAGCAAGCAGTTGTAGTGGAGTTCTTGAGGCAGGTAGCTGATGGGAGCAGGCGAAGCCGGACATCCAAGTAGAGAAGGACCCGGAGAGAAAGAGAGCCACCGGAAAGGGTACCAGCGGAGAAAACTACTCCGGAGCAACAGGAACCAGGGCGGCTGGATGACAGCGCAGCCGAAGGTAAGGCAGAGAAGGCGGGCGCGGAGGACAGCCCACCGTAAGAGGAAACAAGCCGGAAGGTAAGGAGAAAGCGGAAAGAAGAGGTGAGGCGAGGAAAGGAAGAGAGAGGGAAAGGTAGGCCGAGGGAGGTGGACCGAAGGTACAGAGAAGTGAACGTGGCGGTCGAGGCTGGAAAAAACTAGCGTGTAAACCCAAAGGAGCGAGCTAGCGCAGTAAAGGGGGTTGCAACGCGGCGATCGCCGGGAGAGGAGGAAAGAAATACTTCCCAGCGGCGCCATGTTGGAAAACCACTAGACCGTAGGGTGCGTAAAGGAGAAATCACGTAGCAGAACCTCCGCTCGCCCTTCCAGCGCGTAACCGCCAACGCGGATATAAACGCCAAACAGGACGGCGAATGACATCTATATTCTATTTGGGTGGTCTCTATCATCACATCTGGCGTGGCAAAAAAATAATCCAGCCTCGTGTACAGGTGCTGCAGAGCTGAGTAGTGCGAGTACTGTGTTTCATTAGGGTGTTTCAGTCTCCAAACATCCGCCAGCCCAAAGTCATCTAGTAATGTCTGCAATACCCTGGCCGCCGGGGTGGGCCTATCAATCTTCCCATCAGATCTGTCTGCCTTTGGGTCGAGCACACAGTTGAAGTCCCCTCCCCAGATAACCGCTCCCCCCACACACGCGCCCAGATGAGTACATAGGGTTCACGTAGCAGTGTTTTGGTTGGGGGCATTTGTATTTATAATGCACACCTCTTTATTCTCTACCAAGGCCTTTAATATGACCAACCTACCCTCTGTGTCCATCACCTCTTGCGTAAGTTGGAGCGGAACGTGCGGTGCCACCCAGACCAGCACTCCCCTAGCGTAGGCAGAGTACGGAGAGCCCACTACAGTACCTCTCCACTTCTTCCCCACCAGTTCCAATTTTTGCTGCGTCAGATGTGTTTCCTGCAACAGCGCAATATCAATCCTCTGTCTTTTTAAGTACATCATGACTTTGTTTCTTTTTAAGTAGCTGTTAAGTCCCCTGACATTCCATGTTACGATCTTAAGGTCTCCCATGGCTCGTGAGT
This sequence comes from Ambystoma mexicanum, assembly GCF_040938575.1. Taxonomy (NCBI): domain Eukaryota; kingdom Metazoa; phylum Chordata; class Amphibia; order Caudata; family Ambystomatidae; genus Ambystoma; species Ambystoma mexicanum. Next base: position 1,269,880,897 of record NC_090932.1, read on the forward strand.
GTCTTCTTGCCTCCCATGTAGCGCCTCCCCTTTGCCCACGTGATACAGATACAGCCCTCCATTTTTGCTTGTAGCTTCTTGTACCAGCTCGAACTCCCCATAACTATGTACACGATAAATCCCCAACTTCCCTCCCCTCCCCCAAACCCCACCCGTCCCTTCCCCAACATCACACACCCCAACTGCTGCCCAGCTCTCTTCTCGGAGCTCAGGCACCCCCACATCTAGCCCTGCAAGCACTAAACGATGCACAGAGCTCAGTAGGGTGAAGTCGCCCTAATGGCCACTTAACTGAAACTGTTATGGGGTAGAGAGAAAAGCTCGGTAAGGCTCCCGTTAATTCAACATTAACCACAGTGCTTATGACATATAGTGCAATAGTCTGACCTTCTCTACTGAAGGCTGCGCAAGCAACTATATTCAAGTCCCACGTGCCGCGCCATCTTGCGGCACCTTCTTCATGCATCACTTATCTCTTCCGAACTCATTCTCCGTCCGAACTTCTGACTCCTGGGGACATCCTTGCGCATCGAGCCATCCCATGGCATCCTCCGGGGTCTCAAAAAACAAAGTTTTATGTTTATGAATGACTTTCAATTTTGCCGGATACAATAACATATATTTGTGGCCCGCCTCTCTCAATCTCCGCTTTACCGTCCCAAAGTTCATGCGGCTACGCTGCACAGACAGGGTGTAGTCCGGGTAAGCCGTGATGTTTGCCGCTCCTCGTGTGATCGTTCCTCCCTTACGAAAGTGTTCCAATATCCTCTCCCAGCCACGGTAATTAAGAATGTTGGCTATCACCGGCCTAGGCGGGTTCCCTGGCGGCGGCCTCCTTGTTAGGGCTCTATGTGCCCTTTCCACTGCAAATCCTTGGGATAGGGCTCCTCCGGGTATCTCTTGCAGTAGCATGGATTCAATGAATTCCGTGTGATATTGGCCCTCCAATCCCTCCGGCAGGCCCACGATGCGTATGTTGTTTCGTCGGGCTCGTCCTTCCGCCTCCCCCGCTCTGCTCTCCAAGTTGCCCACTCTTTGTATCAGGGCGTGCAATTCGGCTTTTTGGGAGGCGCAATCCGCAGTATTCGGGCTAACTTCCTTCTCAAGGGACTCCGTGCGCTCCGCCAAGGCCCTGACATCCTGTCGGAGTAGATTAACGTCCTCCTGCATCTCTCCGACCTTGAGGTCCAGTGCCGTTTTTAGTTCAGTGACGGCTAGTTCTAGTTTAGATTCCCAGCCCGCCCTTAGGTCCGCAATCGCAGCCAGGACTTCTTGGTTAGCGCCCGAAGTCGTCATGCCGCTTGCAGGCGGCTTGTCCCTGCTCTTGGTAATGTCTTGACCAGGGGACGTCTTAGCGAAGTCGTCTAAGGTGGGCTGTTTCACCTTCGGCCTCACCGTCCTATTCGACATGACCCAGAGGACCTGTGTTGAGCACAAGTGACAATTGTGCACTCAGTACGCCCCTTTCGCTAGGTCACTGCGCGGCCTGCTTCTTCTTTTGTTCCGGGCATTGGTCGGCCATTTTGTGTTGTCTTTCGTCTCCGGTGCTCCTTATCTCTTCCGCACCGATCTCTGCCGCCGTTCCTCCTGTACCATCCAGAAGTTCACCTTGCGTAGCCCAATCATTCACACACCGGCATGTGTATTTTCAGCGGTCAACGGCCCGTCATCACGCACTTTTTTGCCCGGATCGTTGCAGGATCTCGGGAGCTCCTCCAGATCGCGTCCTCCTACATGGCCCTCATAGCCACGCCCCCAATCTAAATATATATGATGCTTTTAAATAGCAATGCCAGATGTTAAGTTTAATTCTAAACCTTCCAGCCATTGGTGTAGTCAACCCGAGTAGGATAGGTATGCCCAGACGTGGGTCCTGCTCCCTCTGGGCCTAGAGACACATGCTACTCATCACGGATAAGGCTCAACGAGGCCGTCACATGTCTGGGGATGCTTGTGGTCTCGTGCAGAAGGGATGTGACCAAGCAGTTTGGGCTAGACTGCCGTTTTGGGTTGGGACCATGCCTGATTTGTATATGGTCTTTCCCCTTTCTGTAATGGCTTGGCAGGTGAAGAACGATGGTCTGAAGGGTTGCCCAGAGCAATGCCATAGGTTAAAATGAATTCTAAGCCTTCCAACCATCACCTCTTTGGTTTTGCTTCTTTCTAATAGGTTGTCAGAGAGTGGAATATTCTATGTGAAATGGGAATCCTGCCAGCTACTCTGGGTTCACAAGGGGAGTTTTAATAGCAGTGTTATTACCACATATTGTGAAGTTAGCAGAAGAGTACCATCCTCAAGGGATACGTTTATAGCATTTCTGCTGGTGGCAACTTCATTATCCTTTTGGACACTTTTGGCAGGCAGTGGCCAAGATGAGAGCCAGGATATTTGGCTGTGTTGATACGCACTTGAAAAGCCTCTGTTGTCAAAAGTTCAAAGGCCACAAAATGACACTACTGGTGACACTACTGAATGGGTATACCCCTGTGAATGAAGGGTAGAATTTGATTCCACTTTTCATCCAGGTACTCGTGGGTGGAGCTTACTCGCTATCGGATTAACAAATTCAAACACCATTTTGAAGAATTGTTTTTGTTTTGTTGCTGCAAATCTAGGGTGGATCTAGGGTGAAGCGTGCAAATCTCATTTTGATGGGATGTGTGGTCGAGTGCAGAGGGGGATCAGAGGGTACAAGATGGTGAGTAAACTATGATACAAACAGACAAGTACTGAGGTGCAAGACCATTGATAGAATTGAAAACTAGTAGAAGGAACTTGAGAAGAGAGAGGTTGTGAGTGGAGAGCCAACCAACATGTTGGTAGATAGAAGTGGCTGATGATCTGGGTAGGTTGAAGAGGGTAGTAAAGTTGCCAAGTTTGTCTAGATGGAGGAAGGCATAGAGAGGAACATTTTACAGTCTTATTCTTCACACTTTTATGCGGTCTAGAGGGCACATTCTTTGCTTGAAACCCTGAAGATCTGGGTTTAAATCCTGGTTTCAGTAGTGGCCTTAGCGGCCAGACCAAATTCATTTAATTTTGTTTGGTGATATGGGTCAGCGTCCGCCCTGCGAAAACAAGGTGAGGAAACCCTCTTATACCCTCGACTTCTGAACTGAAGGGCTACTAGCATATGCTGTAAGTGGTCATTCAGGGAAAATATGGTTGGGGAGGGAGAAGGTAAGCAGAAGGTCATGAGAGCCAATCTCCCACAATTAGGTAACCTACGATGAAAGGACTGGGAAGTGCACATTGGATGAAATGGTTGTTGTGATTTCCAGCCGATAGCAACATCTCGAGGAGTTAATTTAACTGTAAGGTTTTGCGTCCTTGCGTTATTTATGCATCTTGCTAAATAGGATGAAACCTTGACTAGCAGAGGTTTCCCAAATCCCACAATCTGCCAATTTCAACAGAAGAGAGATAATGCAAGATTAACAGATTTTGCAGGCTGGCACCTGGGACATCAGAGCTATGCCTGATGATTTCCAGATCTGACAGGCGGGCCCCAGGATCAATAGAGCTTTAATTCATGTTACTTACTGGGTGCCACGTGACATATCTCCACATATCACAGACAGGTGCCCTAATAAACATGATCACAAATTTCACAAGATGATACATTGGACAGCAGAGTTAATAGCCATAGTTATGGGCTTTCCTGTATGGCACTTCATGCAGGATTGCTCCAGTTTTGAGTGCTGTGGTAACAGATGACATATTAACCCATTTTAAGGGTGCGCAACTTATCGATCTTGGTAGAATGAAAGGCTAAGCCGATGCTGCTGCGTGAATACTCGTGAGCTAGTTACCCCCTTTGTCCCACAGATGTCCCAGAATGCACTTCAGACAGTTAAGGCACACTCCATTACACCATAACCCGCCAGATGGAACTTTGAACATCACAACTATGCCCTTTAATGCACTGCTCCACCCGTGCAGCTGCCACCTGAGACAGCGAAGCTATACCCGGTTTTAGACAGAACATACAGTCTCAGACTTGGGATAGCAGCGATATATTTCATAAATACATAGATCCCTGAGGCTGACACATAGGGCAGCGGAGCTAGACTCGTGCGTTGCATCTCCCATGCGTAGCCCCAGCCAGAGGGAGCTGCTAGCAGGAGTGGGAGAAGAAGCATGATCCCCAAGAGTGACTCGCGGCCTTCTACCCCATCTCTACACCTGACGCAACACATGAAGCAGGACATTGGGGACAGGAGGGCACTGGCTATTTTCTATAATCCTTCTTTCGTTCAAGAGACACAATCACCGGCACCTGGTTTTATGTGCACCTCTTCAGGTACAATGTTTCAGTAAAAGAACATATATGGCCACCAGTATATGCGAGCCAGAGTTTCCTTTTAAGTCGTTCCTCCCACATGCACAGCGTGCGTTATCTTCCACAGTGGACATGTACACATCTGTCATCATAAGGCTATTCTAGAAATCTGCCACGCTGTCAGGCTGTCTCCTGCTCTGTCGGTCTGCTAATTCTCAGCGCTATGAAGTAGCCACAGGCGGCATGTGCACACATTAAAAAGCAATGAACGGAACCAAACATTGCTGCTAGTGATAGTTCAGCTCACAGTGCTGTGCTGTGCAAGTCTCCTGTAGTCCCTACCTAGTGCCCACCCTCAGGGCAAACTCTAGATTGCTCTCAGGGTGAAACACCAGAATACGACCGTGCCACCCCGACCGTGCTCCTCCTGCTAGCTGCACTGCACTTACTCTCCAAAATCATGAAATCATGCAATTTAAATAACATTTTATCGACTTGTGCTTAACATTAATAAGTAGGCAATGTATACAGCAATATTTTAAAGAGGAATTGATTTTCTTTTGTTCGTTGTCTAAATGCAGTACACTTTCCTGTATGTTGCTACTGCAAAAGCAACCATAGCTCAGAGTAATCTAATTTTCCAACAAAGTTGCCCTCAATTGAAAGTGTAGGAAGAGCCAATAGCTCTCTTCATTTGGTGAACACAGCGCTTAGAGGCCATTCCAAATGCACCCGCGGAAGAATGGAAGATGGATGTGAAATATATGGAAAGAGGCGGTGGTGAAAAAGGAGGCAGTTCTCAGTTATATTAAATAAGGTTAGGTTACAAAGAGTTCCTTCAAGCGACTTCAAAGCGCTCTAGAGGAAGACTAGAGAAGAAGGTAGGCAATGAGGTGAAGCAAGCATGTTAACCTATGATCTGAGTACCTTGACAAAGTATAACTATACCTGCCAAATGGTGTGAGTGCATGAGACTCTAATAAGAATACCTGGTGAGAATACCTGAGTATAAGATTGTAATAGCTAGAAAATGGCATTAATACTTAGGCATGTGATTGCAATAGCTGCCTAATGGTGTGAGTTCCTGGGCATATAATGTTAACTTCTCGCAAATAGTTGCACGCCAGATGAATAGCTAATTTATTTATAAAAATGTGTATAATCCTCGCCACATGCCGGGAGGCCTCAGAGTGCACACACACAACAAAACAGACAAAAACAGAAACAATTCAAGAAGAACAAGCAATCCGGAAACCGATGGACAAAAGAGAGGGGAGCAGAACCGATTAATCAGGGGATCGGTTGAAGAGATATGTCTTCAGACTTTTTTTAACTCCACAGTTGTCGGGATAGCGCTAAGGCTATATGGAAGTAGGTTCCAGGCAATTGGGCTCTGAAGATTAAAGCTGCGCCCATCAGCATTAGCAAGTTTAAATCTGGGCTGTACAATTCTGAGTTTGTTCTGTGACCTGAGAGTACGAGATGGAGCATAAGGCAGGAGACATTCCACAAGGTATTTAGGAGCAAGATTAAGAAGACATTTGTGAATCAGCGTAAGGATTTTATGAGTTATTCTAAGCTTCAAGGGCAGCCAATGAAGGTCCCGCCTGGACGCAGTGATATGAGCTCGTCTTGACAGACCTGAGATGGCACACACTGCTCTGTTCTGTGAATCCTGAAGCGATGACACTTTAGACTGCGAACAACCACTCAGTAGGCTGTTGCAGTAGTCAAGGCAGGAATTAATGAGAACAGTGGGAAGAGTTGCTACATTTTCCTGTGTCAGAAATGTTTGCATATTACACAACATTTTTTTGATCAGGCCACAGGTAGATCGGGTCTGAGCAACATGCTGATTCATTGTTAGCCCTGCATCTACGAAGACACCCAAGGTCTTCTCCTATTTTGCCACATGGATCATGGTGCCAAAGATAAGAAAGCTCTTATATTCGGGCGATAAAGATTTCAATTTTGAACTAGAGGCAACAATCAAGAGTTCTGTCTACTTGGTATTCAATGCAAGGGAATTGATAGCCATCCAGGCATGGATTCCAGCATAAATGGAATTAAGATTAAGAAGTCCTGAGGGTAAGAGCCTGACAGTTTTACGATGACCTGGGTGTTGTCAGCATAATTAGCATACTGGACACCCGGGCTATCAAGAAGTATCAGAAAGGGAATGAAATACATGTTAAACAAGGAGGGGGAGAGACATGACCCCTGCGGGACACCACATGTAATTGGAGTGGGCTTCGAGAAAACCTCACCTACACTCACTCTGGCATTTCGTGGGTCAAGAAAAGAGGAGATCCATTGAGACGCTATGGGAGAGCAACCTACTACGGTGCGAAGTCTATCCTCTAGTAATGCGTGATCCACAAGATCGAAAGCAGAGGACAGATCCAACAACATCAATACTGCTGGTTGCCCCAGATCAATACTGTTTAGTAGATTTGCCTTGAGGTCTAACATGGCAGTTTCAGTACCATGCCCCATTCTGAAATCCGACTGGTGAGCCAATAGAATTTCATTCCCTTCGACAAAATTCTGAAACTGGTAGAGGCCACCTTATCCAAGATCTTTAAAAGAAAAGGGACATTTGTGATGGGCTGATAGCTATCCACAGAAAAAGGAACAAGATTCTCTTTTTTCAAGAGAGGGGTGACCCAAGCCTCCTTCAAGATTGATGGAACTGACCTCTCAGCAAAAGAGAGGTTAATGTATTTCGTGACTCAGGGACAAAGCACATTAATACAGAAGAGGCTGAAGGGGCTGACATCGTCCTGGCACGCAGTAGGCTTCATGCAGGAGATCGTTTGCAGGATAGTCGATACAGAACAAGGGACGAAAGAAAAAATGGAAGTGGTGGTTGTAGAGTAATTTGAGTCCACACTGCCAAAATTAGACATGTCCCTACAAGAACATGCATCCCTGGTGGGCTGAAAACTAATTTGATGCATATTAACTTTATTAACAAAGGAATCATAAATGGTTTGACACAAATGTTTATCTTTCAACGGGACCTGCACAGAGCATGACTTACCCTTAAATTCTTTTAGGATAGCAAGAAGTTCCTTACAGCTAGATTTTGCATGCATAATCCTATTTATTTATTGGCATTTTTAAAGCGTTTTTTTTTAGTTGTGTTTTTTTTTGTCTTAGTTGCGTATTTATAGCGCCCTTAAATACCCAGAGGTTTCTAAGCACGGACCCGGGGATCGAACCTGTGTTGCTTCGTGTCGTCTTGCTTCCAAAGTGAACACGTTGCTGCTGAGCTATCCTCCCGGGACTATCATTATACTAGGAGGATTTAGCCGTGATAATTGCTTCCTTCTATTGCTTGACCAGAGTTTTATAACTGGCCAAAGTGGAGGAGGAGGGGTTATTGCACCAACAGCGTTCAGCAGTCTGTTTCTTTAACCTGAGTTGAATTATGGTGTCATCAAACAAGCCTTTGTGTGTGGATTCACTTTTTATGGACCGATCTTTTAAAGGTGCTAACTGATTAGTAACCACCTCAAGGGTATTAGTGATGTGACGTCCTAGCTAAGTAGGGAAGAGAATGTTTCAGGTGTTAGGGACTTCCAATTACACATACGCACAACAGATCTGGAATTGGTGTCAAGTCTGGTGGGGTGTTCTGGAAGAATAATATGGAACGACAGCAAAGAGTGGTCAGACCATATACAAGGAGAGACAGTTAGATTAGTAAGTGTAAGATGATGTACCAAAAACCAGTCAAGGGAATGCCCAGCAATATGAGTTGGGGTAGACACCATTTGGGAGAATCCTATGGTATCCAGAGCACAAATTAGTGATACAGTGGCAGCGTCGGGGGCAATGTGCTAGTTTTCATAATGGGACAATGCCATGCAGCAAGTTTGAAACCCTGGTGGCACCGACCAGGCCCTTCTTCATTCTGAGGGTGAGGAATCGAGCCCCATCAGCGGCTAATAATAAAACACATTAATACAGAGCTTAGAAGGGGTCCTTCTACATGAAACTCTATACAAATCAAATTATTATTATATGATGCAAGTACAACGCAAAAAATATCGAAATTCCTAATAAAGTGTGCTTGTTGCTGTTGTCTGATGGCAAACGCTGTCCATTTGTTTGAATACGTGGCAAAGATGTGAGTTCCTTACTGTATGATGACGATAGATGTATTAGTCTTTATGTTAGCATATCCTGGCAAAACCTATACAATGATGGCAACTTGGGCATGCAATTGTAATACTAGGCAAATCATGAATATACATGGGGATGTGATCTCAATACATATGAAGCAAGAAAGAAAACCTTTTCACTAGGCACATGGCAACACTTTTGACTTTGTCATTTATTGTTGCTACAATAAATGTTTTCTCCCTTTCCATATACATGTTTAAACAGTACATACAACATGCACGCACACACACACAAACACACACACCACAAACAAAAAGAAGTTACTCTCTGCGCAATCAGCTCAGCATTAAAACTTCAGTTTTTCCAAATCCTGGTCCCTTTGCTAAAATCGTAAGGGGCAGCAACAAACATAATGGTTAACAATGTTGCTTTTTCCCCTTACTTACACTTAACTTTTACTTCCTCTCTTTAAAGAGCATAGTTTGGCAAGGTGATTCCATGTCACCTGAGCACATGTTTCTTGCGCTTTTGTGTAACGGATCAATGCATTCTGTGAATTGTAGTCTTTTTTCTCAACTAAATTAAGGTACCAAAAAACAATGGTTTTCAAAGGAAAACCTAGTGGTGTTCAGATGTGTGGGATGTTTCAACCCACTAGTCCAGGCCCTGCAACATTACTGTGCATTGCTTGCAGCAGAAACATCAGGATGGCCAACGGAAAGCATGATGCTCGCTAAAAATCACCAGAAAGTTGCACAGTACAAATCTGAAAAATAGGCCGCCATCCACTTTTGCCTATGTCCGTGGGAACACAGGAGCCCACTGCCAAAACCCATCATTTGGCTGCCCACAGAGCAAAATCATTGCAAAAGAAATACAGAGCTGTTTTAAAAATCAGTTTTTCCCTGGCTGTCAAATTTGCAAAAATCATGGCTCACAAACCACCCAAAATGATCCAACCTCCTTGTTGGGTGTTAAACATCATTCTACTTCAAGAATCCACATAAATACAATGTCCACAGAAGTATATGTTATCTGAACAAAGTCCACTTTTGAAGATGGTTGCTGGAAGAAATCTGTCAAAAATGGGTGTAATAACGTTACTCACCTCTGTCAGAAGCCAGCGATTTAAAACCTGTCATGTGTAAAGTTGTCCATTGAACTCAAACTATGCCAAAGAAATACTTGCTATCAGAAGCCTAAGAGGTGGATACAATTCTTAACTATATTCCAAAAAGGCTTAAAGTAAGAAATTGATTGATGTATTTGTTAAAAATGTAAGTTATATTTTAAGACAAGACGATTTCAGACATTGGGCCTCATTCCGAGTAGGGCGGTAAGGGTTAACCGTCACCGGTAACGAGACCAGTGCAGTTAAACCCTTACCGCCCTACTACGAGTTCCCTTTGCGGGTTCTTCCTTAACGCCTGCTTTTAGCAGGCGTTAAGGACGGGACCCGCAAAGGGACTTTAGTGCTAATAACGGTACCGTAAGTACGGTACCGTTATTAGCGCCTTCCCCATTCCCATTGAGCCCTATGGGGGCTCAATGGGAATGGGGAAGGACCCTGGTGAATGGGGAATTACCAGTCCCTCCATTCATGGAATGGACCGGTAATTACTCCATTCACCAGGGCGGTGTCGGAACGATTTTGGAGGCAGCCATGCCGCAAATAGCGGCGTGGTTACCTCCAAAGTCGGAATGAGGCCCATTATGTTTAAAAGTTGAAGTTTCCCACACTGGGCTTCAAACACATTCCACACCTCCTCCCTAAACAAAGGAATCTTTTCTCCTGTGCTCTGCTAAGAAACTGGCAGGCTGGTGTGAAAAGGAACTGGGAGGGACACCCTGGCCTGTTGCTCTGAGTGCAGACAAAGGGCTCCCTTGAACTGAATGGAAATGGTCATTTGGGGCATCTATAGAAACTGCCCTGGCAGGAAGAAGACCATGTGACTCTCTGACGCAACCAAGATCTTGGAGGCGGGCCAGACTGAAAATGTGGATTAAAACTGGACTAAATATATGTTTAAGGAAAAGACGTATAACAAATTGTATGGTACTGACAAAAATATGAAACTTAGAGATTATTAAAATGAAAAATTCGCTCACATTTTAAAACTAATTTGGAATCTGTGCGATGTTCTGAGACTGAACCACAAAAGTTTTTAATATTGTAGCTATTGTAGTTGTGCTAGGGATATGAAAAATTACAGAAGTATGACCAGATGGTATGTGCATGTATATGTAAAAATTTTACAGATCTGAAAATATGTAACCAACCAAAAGCGTGAAAAAACTGTCATTTGTGAACCGAAACTCGTAGGAACATGGGACTTGAATAGAGCCGTGCCTTAATTAATCTGTGATGTGTGTATGTAATATTAACAAGTTGTGCATATTGGAAATATGTTTTTGGGGAAAAATAGATTTTCTGGGTAAAAGCAAAGGGGAGGTTCTTCCCTAGATTGTAAATGGCAGCATCACTCTGACACATGATGACACACTGTTCCCTTCGCAAATCAGGAGACAGGGAATTCTCAGACCTATCAGATCCTTAGAGGGTTGGGCATAGACAATCAGCCTCCCCACCAACTTTGGAAAATGGATAAATAGGGACTGTTGAGGACCCAGGAGGACACACTTTCTCACTCATCAACTGATCCACTGACGAAGCACCCTGCAGGAAGATCCAGACTCTAGAACCAGACTCTAGAACCCTGAAGCAGAGGCCTAATCCAAAAACCTGAACCCTTTTCAGCAGGCCTTTAGAATCCTTTGCAACCTGATTCTAACCCCAAACTTCCACGGGGCCTAACTAAACCATTCAACAGCCTGGCTGAGCTGTTTTGCTTCTAGCGAAGAACCTCGTGCTAGAACCAAGAACCAGACCCATTGAGAAGAGCTCTACCCAGAACCAACCTGTCAGATCCAGACCAAGAGGCCGCGCAGACCAGAGGGCCTTGCTGAGAGCAGAACCCAGTGCCTGAGACCTGTCCGGTGGCGAGAGAATCCCAGCCAAACCCTTGACCAGATCTTTGACGGGCCCATTCCATTCCAAAGCCATAGGAGGGAGTATTTAGTACAGAACTGTCCATAGTCATCTCTTAGTTTAAAGTAATCCCATTCAATCCATTTCAACCTATCCAGAACTGCATTATAGAATCTTGTGTCCATCCTGAATTCTTTTCATTATATAGTCTGTGATAATTGTAGCGATAATCATCTGTGCGCTGATATTTTCTGAACAAAGTCAAGTGTCCTGGCGCACAGCAATCAGAGCGGAAGGCGTCTTGTTCTGGTGGTTGTCCTGTTGGGTATCTTTTACTTTCATAGCTCCTTAGTATAAGTCCATCTTGGTTCCTAATCTTTAAAGCATCTTAAATTTTGAATCTTGACTCTGTTTCTGAAAAATCTACCTTCACAAAAACCTCTGTAACTTTTTAGCCGTATGTCCTAGAAACAAAATTTAAATGTCATTTTGAAGCTAACATCATTCCAATTCCATATAGTTTTTCCACAATCGCGTTTCCCACACTTTGAAAAGTTGCAGCGAATTTGCAATTTGGCTAAACTTCACCCCATGTAAAAATAGCTATTTCCTGCTTTCAACTTCTGAATTTCGTTTTCAATCTGATAACCATTCAATAATCATTGCTAGTATTGACCTGAACCTATCCCAAGCCACTCTCACTAGTTCTGAATCTCATTTAGCGAATTAAAATCATTTTTAGCATTTTTCCCATTCAATTCAAACCACATTTAAAGCAATTGACCTGTTTAAAATCATACCTGCTCTCTCTAAGCTTGCTGGGGGAATTGGGATTGAACTGCAATGTTGATTGTTATTCCTGATACCTGTGTTCCCTCATTCCATATCTTCATATTGCATGTTGGGGGGAGTGAGTAGTAACAGGGGAAAGAGTGATCATATTGTCTTTTGATTGAAGTCATATCAAGTTTTATTTCTGTGTTGCATTCTTTCCTATCATTGCATTTCATTGACCCCATACAAAGTATTCTCTGCTAGATTATTATTCCTATTCCTACTCCTAATTGATTAAAGAGATTGTTGATATTGTTATATTACCCATTGCTGATCATTGTTCATATTCATAAGTGTGATATTCAGATATTGTTCATATTCATACAAGTTTGATATATATATTGTGCAATTCCTCATATAAATCTTTTAATTTGCAAAACAAACCTATTTCTTGGTTCAGTGAGACTGGGTGGGATTCAAAGACGGGGCGTTATATAAGGGTACATCATCCAGAATTAAACAAACTTTTGACATAAAAAATATATAAGTAAGGGTTTCCATTGGGCATCCCATCTTAGGCATTGACTTAGTTGGAGTGCTGAATTGAAATCACTTACAGATGACATGGAGTCACTCATTTCATCCCCCTAAAGCATCTATTAAACAGGAAAATTGCCTATTCTCCTGCTTAAAGACCATAAATGAATGACCAATCCTCCCCGCCTTCCGTCCTCATATTAGACCTTTCTTTTGCCATTTACTTTGCTCTACCACTCCTGCCCCCATACCAGTCCACTCATGCAGGCTATCTCTGTCCCTTTTGATTAAGCCAGCATCAAACAAGAAAAAAGAAAACATGCTGTCCATCATAAATGCCCAATTCTCCATTCATGCATGCAGAAGATATCAGACTGTTTAAGCATGATTTGCTTCACAAAGAGATTCTCATTTGGGAGGTGGGGGTCTTCCTAAAAATCATATGAGCAGAATATTAATCCATCGGCTGCATCATGGGAGGCTTTTGTTCCCTGCGTCTGTTTGTGTAGCGCTCAAAGGTGTTAAATATGATGGCTTCCTGCAATGCCAGGAGGAAGATAGGCTTCCTGCTGCACCCCTCACCCCTCAACTTTGTCCCAGGCCGTTGCCTGGTTTCGTCGTCCATAGAAAAGGGTCTGCACACCCTGGTCTCTCAAGATCTCCATGAGTCCCCTGCTGTGCGCATCTGCATCAAGGGGGCAGGCTGAAGCATCTGGACACTGCTGCTTCCATGTACACCTGGGCTGACACTGTGATGAAGAACCTGGGACCCTCTGCTGTTCATGCCAATAGATGTTGACAGCAAGTCGAGATCTTCAAGTGGCTCTCTTTCGATTCTTCCCCTTCTGTAACACCAGAGGATTCCACTACTCAGTGATCGAAGTGAACGGGAACGGTTGGGAGCAGTGTTCCACTACTTTTATTATTTTCTGTTTACCATTCCTCTACTTTTTACGACTATATTCACCATTCTATACAGAGGAATTGTCCATTCATGTCCTTGTGCAAGTGTAAACTTGTAATCAGAGTCTTTGTTACTAGTCATTTAGACGATTGCAATGCCCTGGCCGCAGCACCTTGTCACTTGTTGCAGTATGCTTCTGCCTACCCTCTCCCCAGCCGGGACCACTGTTCCACTACTTTTTTCTGGACACTTCTACCACTGCTCCTACTGTAATGCCAAACTGCAAGGACAGATACAGAATTTGACCCTCACCTTTGGAGTCTTCTCGTCCCCAGAAGGGATTTCACACACAGCTGCATAGTCTTTCTGTCCCCTGAGGGGATTTCACCCTCCCCTTTAGGGTCTTCCCGTCCCTTAGGGGATTTCACCCTCACCTTAGGGGTTTTCCTATCACCTAAGGAGATTTCATCCTCACCTTCGGAGTCTTCCTGTCCCCTGATGGGATTTCACCCTCTCTTCTGGGTGTTCACACCCCCTAAGGGGATTTTACCCTCACCTTCTGAGTGTTTCCGTCCCCTGAGGGAATCTCACTTACACCCTTGGAGTCTTGCCATCCCCTAAGGGGATTTCACCCTGACCTTCAGAGTATTCCCGTCCCTTAAGGGGATTTCACCCTCAACTTCTGAGTGTTCCTGTCCCCTAATGGGATTTCACCTTAACCTTCAGAGTCTTGTCGTCCCCTGAGGGGATTTCTCCCTCACCTTCGGTGTCTTCCCGTGCCCTGAGGAAATGTCACCCTCATATCCGGAGTCTTCTTGTCCCCTAAGGGGATTACACCCTCCCCTTTGGAGTCTCCCTGTCACTGAGGGGGATTTCACCCTCACCCTGTGAGGGAAACCAAATAAGTACAGGTTTCATAACGCTAATGGTATATGCACTGTAATTAGCAAGAGACTTTTTACCTCTCACATGCTCGTGGTTAACTCTCAAGTCCCATAGTCAGGCTTTAACTTTAAAAATATGTATGAACATTCTTAAGTCTTGACACAGATCTAGACACCAATACATTTTTTTGAAAAACACTGTTTAAATAAAAAAATTCAAGCAGTTCAAAATTCTGGCCTACTGACATTATTTCCCCCAATAACACCAGTAAGGGACATTCTTGGTTTTCAGACTCCTAATAAATAAAATGCTATTCCTTATGGATAAAAGGGTGTCCAGAGACATAATTCCCACTTCTAACTTCACACACTCTATTCGCACACATTTGGGGGAGCCAAGCGTAAATCTCCACAATTTTCCTTTTAAGGTTTTTAACCAATTGTTGGGTAGACAGATCACAGTTCCTAATTAATATAATATATTTGGAGAAGTACTGGAAGAGTATAATAGACCTTTAAGGCTATATCCTCCAGATCTAAGAATATAATCCTAACAGTGGCCACTAGTGATCATGCTTTTCTCTCTTTATCTGTAACCATTGATTCATTATTTCTAATACTGGTCAAAATAATACTTAAATATTAAAAAGCATTAACAACTTCACGCTTGCAAGAACCCATATTCCAAGTATGGGTGTTGCTATTCAATTTCCTGGCATACATAATCTTTGTTTTATTGGGGTTAACGGTAAGATCATTAGCATGACAATACCCTTCAATTGCTTTAAGTGAATGCCATAGGCGATAATGGTGTGATCTAAGATTACAATGTTGTCAGCATATGCTAACCATATGATGTGCTCCATACCTTTATTATTTCCTGCCAATACATTAGGAATGTTATGCTTATACTGTTATAGACAGTTTTTATATGAAAATCTAATCTTGTTAGTTATTCTGTTTCTCTCCTTGTGAGTGTACAAGCTATCTCTTTTTAAATGCCTTATGTGGCGCTTGTATTGACATATTTCTTATTCTATCTTGCAGTCGTAGGTGTTCCTCTTTTTTAAGGTATTCTCTAATAATCCCAGTCTCGGCCACGTACAACAGAATTGAGCAGCAAGATATTTTATCCAGTTTACTACAGTACCAGAGAATTCATCAATTTAGATATTTCCTTAATACCATCAATCTTATTCATATACCTTGTGATAGCATTCAAGTTAGAGTTAGATCAAGAAATGCAATTACCTTTAGCATTTACCTTAGTTGAACCTACCTGTTTACTTTTGCTCTTCTTGTTACACACGAACACCAGTAATTCTAAAAAGCAATGATCACTAGAGGGCATAATTGTAGCTGATCATTTATATGCTTATGAAAATGATTGCTATTAATAAAGTAGAAGCAGGTCCTTTAAGCAAGATATAATACTATTAGTCTCATTGCCTCCTGGCAGGTCATACACATTTATAACAAATAAATACACAGGATTATTTATTAAGGATAATTGTATCCCTCCCATTAAGGGGCCACAGCGAGGAATGTGTTCTGTTACCAGCCACGTCTGCCTCCCTACCCCCCGCCCGGGCATGAAAGCCATTTGCACTCCGGGGGTTAATCTGTGGTGCAAATGGCTTTCCTTTTTTTCCCTTGGGAGACTCGTACTGCTTGCGCAGCAAATCTCCTGGGGGGAGGGGAGGAATGAAAAAATGGTGCCTGCCACCATAAGGGATTAGGTCCCTTTTCCATTTCTATGGCCCCAAACAAAGGTGGAGGTCATGGCAGACCAGACCTCAATGCTCCATACCCGCAGGTAAATTTGCAGGGAAAGGGGGGATATTCTCACCCTTTGTTCCACCCACCTGATTGGCCAATATTTTTGAACTTGTTCCCAGCAAAAGTCGTAAATAGCAAATGCCCACTTTCTAGCTTTAGCTTCCAATAGCATGGTTGGTGCCATTGTATTGGCATGCCATTGCATTGGTATGTGGGATTGGCTGCAATTATAAACTAAGTTTGCAAATAAAGGAAGTCCTATGATACAGTTTACTTTGCTTGCGTCCTACAGTCTTCGAAACAACACAACCTTATTATGCAGTACTGTGGCGGTCATTACGACCCGGGTGCAAAGGGATACCGGGCACCGGTAATGACACCGGTGCCGGTAATCCCTTTGCGCGCTATTCCGAGGTCCCTTTGCGGGTCCTTCCCTTAACGCCTGGTTTTAGCAGGCGTTAAGGACGGGACCCGCAAAGGGATACCGGGGTCAATAACGGTACTGCAATTTGCGGTACCGTTATTGCCGCCTTCCCCCTTCCCATTGAGCCCTATGGGGGCTCAAATGGTAATGGGGAATGGCATTTCAAATGGGGACTTACTGGTCCTGCAAAGGGCGGAATGGACCGGTAAGTCCCCAAACCACCACGTCGGTGGTGGTACCGGTATTGGTGCTAGCGCCATGACTAGCACCAACCTCGGAATGAGGGCCTATGTGTCCGTTGTGCTAAAAAACAATGTCGTTGATGAATTCAAGGGGCGATATAGGTTATCTCTTCATTACCGCCATGCGGGTGACTGAAAGTGTATATACGTCAAATTGAAGCAACATATTGCACATAGGAAAGTAAATCACCTTCACATAGGGACCAGGGATACCATAACATGTTGCAGAGAGAGGAAACCCCACTTTGCTATTTGTAAAGTGTCACTTCAGAAACTTCAAAACCGTAATATCCATTCATTTATTTGTAACGTTTACAATGTGTCAGCTCTTAGGGAACAGGCACCAGCCAATTAGGTGCCCAGGAACGCAAGCCTTACTTCATTGTAAAGCGTCCATTCTAAGCAGGCCACTGCCATCTCACCCTTGCCTCAATTTTTTCACCTGCTCCGGCCCCTGTACTGTCCCCCCGGTCACCATGTGCCCCAGACTCACACCCGTAACCTCCAAACTCTCCTAGCACCCATCTACCTGCCCCACACCCGTCCTCACCCACAGTTACCTCATATTCTCATCCCTCGCCGGCCGTCCTTTACCACCGCATCTGGCATGGACATAAAAAAGTGACTCCATTTTTATGTCGATGGCGGCCATCTTTATTATATTTTTTCTAAGGGGAATTGGTGTTTGCGAATTGCGCAAACATGCATTTCTTTAAATAACGCTATGAACACCCCTGGCTCGGATGCCTGGGGTTTTATTAGATATACGGTCCTTGGGGCTTTACTGTCTGGTAATGGACAAAGGCCTGCATTAAGACACTCGCCTCCATGTACATTTCTAAAATGATATGAATGCAACATACAGCTCATGGGCGGTTGTACACCATAAGGGAGCAAATGGAGCAGCGTTGGTTTTCATTAATTGTAGTTTTGTTCAAAAAGTACAAAAAAGGTAGCAGATGCCACTCTCTAGAAAGAACATGGCATGATAACCTGTTCAGTAGCTTTTACCCACTTTGAGGGTCTGCAGCCATCGCTTTTTCCTCACTGTACTTTTTGCAAAGGAGGAATTCCATTTGCATATCAGTCTTTGTCCCGCCGACAAGTGCAGTACAGCACCGAAATGCCAGGCAAACCTCCTTTGAACAAAAGTACCAACAGTAACCCCAGACACGTGTTTCATCCTTGTTGGGCCTCATCAGTGAGGTGGAGCTGTGCCTCTCTGAGCACAGTGAGCAAGGGGTCCATGTCTGGCTTCCTCTAGATAGCTTAGGGTGACCAACCCCAAGTTCCTTGCAAAAATTCAAAAAAGTTAGCAGGTACCCCTCTCTAGAAAGAACATGGCATGATAACCTGTTCAGTGGTTTTTACCCACTTTGAGAGTCTGCAGCCATCGCTTTTTGCTCGCTGCACTTTTCACAAAGGATAAATATCCATTTCCATTCTCAAATTGGGAAAAAAACCACAGAACAGGTTATTCTAGAGAGGGGCGCCTGCTACTCCTTTTTTGTATTTTTGTTTAAAAAGTAGATCCTTTTAATTTCAGTGTATCTTTTATTTATTTGCATGTGTTCCATTCGACCCAAACTCTACCTTTTATCGAATTTTTTGCATTTTGGCCAGTAAACAAAGGCACATCATCTCTTTATATAGTCAGTGGTTATATCAGATGTATCCACTGAACACTCAAGTACTATATAAGCGTAAAAACCAATGTTTATAACAGTCCTTTGCTGGAATTTAGTGCTTGCCCAAGCACGTTAAATGATGGCAGAAAGCAAGGGACCCTGATCACGCGGAAGTGTCGTGTGGTTTCCGATGACACACGCTGTGACTAAGCAAGGAGCCTAGAAGTCGAATCTGAGCACATGTCCAATGCGTGGTCGCATCATGCTAGAGCAGGGTTATCATTGCAAATGAAAAACAAAGAACTGGCCCTTTAATGGTACATATGAGTAGCATAAACGGGATGTGCAGACCTCCTCCTTCTAGCACTCGTAACTGGCAGTGCAGAGGCTGTTTCAGTCTCCCTGCATCACTCACCTTTCTTGGACACGCCAGCTCAGTCCAAACAGTGTCCTTCAAAAGGTGGAACTAAAAGATAACAAATTATGAGAAAACACGATAATCTTTGCTAAAACAAGAGCGGCTTACAGCATACACCATCGTCATTCTAGCATGAAGCAGCCCTGACTCTATTCATTGCAGTAAATGCATTCCTTATACGCATCTACTGCAAAACAAAGGAGGGGATGGCTGGAAGGTTTAGAATTAATCTTAACCTCTGGCATCGCTCTGGGCAACCCTCCAGACCATGCTCCTTCAGCCTGCCAAGCCATTTCAGAGGGGGAAAGGCCATATATACAGATATGCTGACTTGCAGCGAGTTCCTAAGTGTACCCACATATAATCACAGGAAAGGGAACTGGGATCCGGGAAAGTAAAGACATTTACACAGGATTGCACAATGAGATTCTGAGGACACGAGTTCTCCTTTAAGCCCCAGGGGGATTTGGGTTGAACCAAAAATGATTTCTAATGCCCCAGCATAGGCAGCACTTAATCTAATGTCAAACAATTGGTTTATGAGAACACACAGAGGTCACCATTTGGGAGAAAAGCTGAACACTCAGGCTATACGCTGTAGATGTTGGGGGCTGCTTAGGGTAGAACATAGCACATAGATGAAAATATAGTGAATGAATAGGTTGGTAGCATGTTATTGCAATTATATATCGATCTATCTCTCTATATAGACATATAACAATGTATTATGGACCCAACAAGATACACAGGTGCACTCAAAGTTCATGCATTTGGTGAATACTGATATGAGTCAATGACACAATGCATTCATCCCTTACCAATATTTAATTACATATCTACACATTTAATGGCAATTTCTTATATGAATTCAAGAGGAAATATTTCTCATCCTCCAAGGTACATCATTATATTTATAATAGTTTTATGTTATCACTTGCTATCTATTTAAGAACGATATTCCAATGATAGTGATCTCCCGAATGAATTTTGATACTTTTGCTAAAATATAGACCCCTGAATATCTTGCCTAATACATTTTGAATATTCACATATTGATATGACATGATATTTTATTTATATCGCGCTCATACACAAGAGTTTCAGAGCCCAACCAAGCAAAGGGAGGGGAACAAGGGAGAACGAAAACAATGATCTTACTAGGCCCAATGACATTAGAACGCGTAAGTGCATGGAAAAGGGAAAAGGGGGAACGTGCGTGGAGGGGGGAGAAGTGGAAAGTGCAGAACAGAATAAATAATAAGTGTACTAAATAAATAAATACAGGCAGTGAAAAGTGGTAGTGCAGCCAGCCAGTGTCAAGTGCATGATTAGTCAGATAGGGTATATCTGATAAGTGCAGAAGAAAAATGCGGGACTGTATGGGTACATATACAGATCCCAGTGCAATCGGTGGCCCGGAGGCAGTGCAGGAGGGAGGCAGGGTGAGCAGGTACCTGGGCCCGAAAGGACAGAGGGTGGCCAGGTGCACGGTGCCGAGAGAGAAAACAGATCAGCAGGGGAGAGGAGGGGCAAATGCAGAAGCGAAGAGGAAGGTCTTGAGGTGCTTCCGGAACCGGAGATGGTTCTCCTCAAGTTTCAAGGTGGCCGGGAGGCTGTTCCAAAGGGAGGCCCCAGCCAAGGACAGAGATCTGCCCCAACTCGTTTATTTGAAAAACGACTGACCCTAAGAGAGTTAGACGTAGAGGAGGGAAGGGCTCGAGAGGGGAGATATTTACGGAGGAATAGTTGAAGGTATTTTGGACCCAGGCCCCAGAAAGCCTTGTGGACAATGCAGAGGGTTTTAAATTTTATTTAACCCTTGCATCCACTGGGAGCCAATGAATGGATTTCAGCGCTGGAGAGATATGATCCCAGGGCTTGAGGCCAAGGACAAGTCTTGCAGTGCTTTTCTGGATTAGTTGTAAAGGGCAGAGAGTGGAGGCAGGTAGATTTAGAAAGAGGCTGTTACATTAGTCCAACATAGAGCGAATCAGAGCTTGGGAGACAGTGAGCTTCTGAGGGAAGGAGAGGAAGGGCCGAGTGCCTCTAAGGAGGTGCAATAACAAGTTTGATTTTTTAGAGACGTCAGAGATGTGTGTGAAGAAGGAAAGTGTGGAGTCAAAGATGACCCCAAGATTCTTAGCCTCACCAACTGGGGTAGGAGGAGGGCCAAGGGAGGCCGGCCAGAGCGTGAGGGGAAAGGATGGTGAAGGTGTACTAATGAGGAGGATCTCAGTCTTGTTGGCATTTAGACTAAGATCGTTGGTGGCACACCAATTTTGAATGGCGATTAGGCAATCGGAGATGAGGGAAGGAGAGGAGGTGTCTGAGGGAAGCCTGAAAATGAGTTGGGTGTCATCAGCATAGCACTGGAAGTTTGAGCAGAAAATTGAAATGCAGTAGGCAAGAGTTGCCAGGTATTGGTTGAAAAGCCAGGGCGAGAGGTTACACCCCTGGCGAACACCACAGGTCGAGAGGGAGATAGAGGAAAGGAAGGACCCAAGTTGTACCTTGAAGGGTCGATCAGAAAGGAAAGAGGTCAGCCAGGCTAGAGCCTGATCGGTGATACCAAGGTTGTCACAGAGACGATTGAGCAGGATGGTACGTTTGACCTATTCTTCATTAGGGGAACAGTCCTGTATATTTATACTGATAAGTCGGGTTCTCATCCCCTCACAAGTATGGACACCTTCTTCGTACTGAATCCTTATGGACATTTTTTTAATTGAAAAGTATCTTGCCCTCACAATTTCTTAAGTCTTTGTTGTAGAAGATTGGTGTCTAGCACAGCCCCCACACGAAAGATGTCATTAAGGTGAACAAAAGAAATCCTCTTATTAGATATCATTGATGTCCATCACTTGGCAATGCTCTGCAGGTGTTGTTATTTTGCACTTGCAGTTTATCTCATCCACAGGAATGCCCTTAATACTTTACTCGGTTTTAGTGCAGGGGGATAACGGCAGGGGTCTGTTGTTCATTTTTCCGTTTCATATAACAATTTATTCGCAGAAAACGATCATATAATATAATTAGCAAAGCCAAAAATAGTATAGTTTTAACTAGTCTTAAAAAATAACAAACATAGGTTTACATTTTAGAATATAGGAGTGTTCCATTCCTGTAAACTGTTTAATCAATAGCGGTTTTGAAAGTCTTCTTCCTTTTTTAAATGTATTTTTGTTAGAAGTTACCAGTATTATAAAGTATAGTGTGAGCCCACAACATGAAAGGCACACCAAACACTGGTATGCCAATGCTTCCTTGACTACTACGATAACAACATAACATAACGTTAGGATATCTTCTGAGAGTCCACATGTGGTAGGGAGCAAAAATATAGCTTGCACGGAAGAAAAACACGTTTAGATGTCCTTCACCTATTTATGTTCATAAAAATGAGGCACCACAACAGGAATATAACACTCTCCTATGATCACCGCAACCCCAGTGGGCAGTGTCCCCCACCTGTGCTCCTGAGCCACCCCATTTCAGATGGCCACCATTCAGCGAGCCCCGTAATCACAACACCCAAGGGAGGACATAGCAACAAGAATAGAAACCCAGCAATGCTGTTGGAAGCAATCTTTCTTCAGTGACAAGCCCTGCTTCAAATTCAACCCTTTTCAGATTGACAGTCTTTTGATGAGCTCTTCTACTTTCTCGGCTTCCAAAAAACATATTCCTTCACCTTCCAAGAAATTCTGAGTTTGACAGGGCATAAGAAGCCCGCCTTCACCTCTCGGGCGATTAAACTCTTCTTCGAGGCATTCAGCACTCCCCTTCTGTTTTCAGTCTCAGGCACCAAGTCAGGTAACAGTAAAATCTGGTTGTGCTGATAGTCCAACTTCTCTAAGGGGTGCACTCGTAGTATGCCCTGGTTTAAGACCATATTATATACAGTAATTCATCAACAAAGATAACACGCCACTTTTGGGAATAAACAGGCCGCATTTTATTACAGAATTTTACAGCACTAATGACGGGGACCCAATACTTCTTTTACATCTTGCACCATTGGTTACCATGACCTCACTCCCTAGCAGCCGCTACTGGCTGCACAAGACACCACCCCCCCACCCGTAGGCTGCCCCGATGACTGGCTCAGGGAACTACACAGACCTGCAAACATGATGCCCCAATTGAAGGAGGGCAAGAACATTGAACTCTGGTTAGGGGGCGAAAAAGGGAACCTGTGTGGACCCCTAAAAGAATTCGCCCCATTCCGCCCAAACATTCTATGTAGGAATTGCACACCCGGCCAAACTGGGACCTGTGACCCACCTAGCACAACACTGAGAGCTGCCCATCCCACCACATCAGGACCTGGCGACTCACCCACAGCCTGTCCCATTCCTGGCACTTGTGCTGGTTGCCCTGGTACATCAACTGGTGGGTGATAGGGTTGGCTTGCTGCCAGGGCTTCCCTAGCTGGTGCGGCCGGCAACAACCCTCCTGATGGACCAACTAATGGAGATTCTGGGGCTGTGGCTGCCTGCCCCAGCCTTTTCATCCTTTTTGCTGGAGGCTCACTGCTGGTGCCTGGGACTTCCTATGGCACTCTAGGCTTCCTCACTCTCGCACCAGGCACCCTTGTGGACAGCCACTGCTCGGGCACCTCCACCACCTCCGTGGCATCATCAGCATGTCATGGACTCATTGCATGCCCTTCTCCTTGGCCTTATCAACAAACCTAGCCAACACTCCTAATTGTTCCTGCTCCATGCTTTTTGTGCACACCAGTGCTCCTGCCTTGCTTTTCCTTGGGGCCGACCCTCTGGGTTGTCGCTGCCCCAGTGTGCTGAGCCATACCACCTAAAAAGAATAATTGAGAGGATACTATTATAATTCCCGCTCTCCCCAACTAGATATTATTTCACTGCCCTTACCCCTACCAATGGCATCAATTTAAACCATAGATAATCCAATGTAACCCGGCATTATAATTGATTTTAACAAAAATTCTGTGTGCTGCTCTGCACCATTCTGCTTCAAAACGTGCGCGTTGCCCCTGCAACACCTGCTTCGATTTTAACTTTCCCATGCAGTACTCTATGGTTTCCATAATCCCATGCAGCCCGGCAATCTGATTCATTCTCAAACATGTTTTTCCCCAGCAGCCCGGGCCTCGCAAATGCATTCAGAATGAGCATGTTGACCCTGTTCTGTTCCACCTCGCCCCCCTCAGTTTGTTTCACATCACTGTGTCAAACATGTCCTAAATGAACTGAGAGCGGTAAACTAATTAACCCGAGAATGTCAGTCCTCCTAGTATCAAGATTGCTCCAGTCAGGAAAGGCTTGGGAGGATGAATGTGGCTGGAAATCAAGAGGAGGATTCCAGGGGCAGACCCACCTATATATCCGTTCCCGCCAGCCCCACCTGATGCAGGTAAGGACTCCACCAGGAGCCCCCGTTGCTGCACCCCCACTTCTCTCCTCCCCGGAAATCCCACTAAATGAATGAGCCGCCACCATGGCCCACGAGGCAGCCCCTAATGGCGCCGCTCCTGTAGGGCCATGGCGGTGCCCCCATTCTCTTTGGCCGCCTTCAAGATCTCTTTTGCATCTCTTGTTTCGGAGAGCTTAATAATGAGTATAAGGTGGTGGTCAAGAATAGATTCAGAGAGTGGGCATGGAGTATGATGTTTGATAGCTGCCTAAGGGGGGAAAAGGTTAGGGCCTATTTTCAGTTTAAGGACATCTGGGGGTCGGAAGTATA
This sequence comes from Ambystoma mexicanum, assembly GCF_040938575.1. Lineage (NCBI taxonomy): Eukaryota > Metazoa > Chordata > Amphibia > Caudata > Ambystomatidae > Ambystoma > Ambystoma mexicanum. The sequence continues at coordinate 1,269,905,611 of NC_090932.1, forward strand.
TCTGGACCTCCCGATGGTAGCAAAATTTAAAAGCTGGCTTGCTAAGTTTCGATTACGCATACTCCCACTGGCCCACAAGTCTGCCAAGTGGAAGAGCGGGTCTTGTCCCTCGTTCGTATGCCCTCTTTGTGGAAAGGGGCGTGAGGATGAAGCGCATCTTTTCTTTTTTTGTAAGGCCCACTCCCGGGCAAGGGGGCGTTGGCTTGCCCCGGTTTGGAGCCAATCCCATCAGCTATCCAAGCCTTGAAATGTTGTACCCAACCTATATATGTGCTAGCAGTCTCTACATTTCTAAGGTCTGCATTTAAGAAAAGAATGCTAGAGACTACGAAAAGCACTATATTGGCAGAGCAGTAGGTTGGGTGGGATGCGTGTACCAAGGTTGGGATTTACATAAGCCGATATTGATTTTATTATTGTACATATATTCTGTGCATAATGATTTTAAGATACAGAGAACAATGCAGATATTAATGTAAATTTTGTTATTAATGTTTTGTACTGTGAAAATTGCACTTTGATGGAGATCTATTTTCCAAATAAAGTTAATGATGATGAATGAGTGTTGGTCCAATTCCCGAGTCCACAATTTTCTTCTTCTCCCGCTGTTTAATTCGATAGCACTCCTCGATGTGTATTGGGGTCCCCTCAGTGTCAAAGTCCAACATGTCTGGAAGCCATTCAGCAGCAAACGCTATTGAGTCCTCACCCTCAGCACCTGAGTTGAGCCCCAACAGCGTAACCTGCTTCACCCGGACAATGTTCTCAAGGTATTCTAGCCTCCGGTCCAACGCCAGGGTACATTAGTGCACCGCCTCCATTTCCTTACCTAGCTGCTTCACTGCCAGAGCTACCTGCATCCATTGACTTTCCATTTATGCAGCCTTTTGCTCCAGGGTTGCAGTTCTGGTCTCCAGTTGTGCCACCTTTTCACTGAAACGGATGAATTTGCCCTCAAGTCACGAGACCGTTGTACCGATACGTCCCAGTACAGACATAAGGCTTTGGTGAGATGGGGAAAAGGCACGGTATGAATTTTCTGAAAGGGTTGGTTTGTTTGCGGTTGACCGAGCTGCAAATGATATGATATGGCATTTATAACGCGCCTATACACAAGTGTTTCAAGGCCCGACGAGGCAAGGGAGGGGAAACAGAGGGAAGACAGACAAATGCACTGTGAGGACCCTGCTCCCCCAAACGACTGCCTCCAGCCGTCTCCTCCGCCCACTACTCTGCTGAAGCACTCGGCACTATATGTATGTCAAGTTCCACTTTCCCCACTCCTGTAGACCTCAAAACTAAAGCCACAATCTAGAACGGGTCACTCACTTCCATCAATCTTGCGGAGTGCTGTTGGGTCTCTGTGTCATACTAATGCTGTAACAAATGGTAGTCTTCATTTCCTGATCTACAGACCTCGATATGATGCACGGGTCGAGCGCCGCCTCTTTGAAGCTGTTTTCAGCCACTCCTCTCTGGGCCACCAGCATATCACAGCCCTGCTTTGTTCAGGATTCAGACCTTCTCGAAGTCCACACAGGCCCGTACATCCGGTCCATCTGCCACTCCTACGGGCTTGTGTGAGCTCTTTTATTTCTTTAGGTGTTGACCCTTATATATCAGAACGGCTGCTGATGGCCTTTCGGAGGGACTGGGTTGGTCTAATGAACATCCGTGCTGCGAGCTACTGGGTTCACAATGTCCCCCTCGCTCTTTCTACCAAGCTCCGGCAATTTGAGAAACACAAGGAATGAGGAGGTGACGAGAAAGACAAAATTGAGTCCCGTGCCTCCTTTCACCGTCCACGCTGGCGCTCAACCCCATACTATCCATACCACCTTCACAGTGGAGGACTCCTCCTCCCCACTATCTGTCACATTCGAGGCTGAGATTCTCAGTGTCGAGGGCATGAATTATTCCAAAATCGGCTCCCCCACGTCCTGGGACAAGCCGAACATCGTCACCTTGGGCCTGATCTCAAATGGGTGTAAACTGCCATATCTCAGTGGGGCCTTCCCTCTTTATCGGGAGCTCGACACACAGACAGCCATCTTCATCCGGCTCTTGAGCGCCCCCTAAAATAATTTTTATTGGTTTACTCAATACATAGCAGGATAAATAGTGCTATTACCTTATACAACCTTAAGGGGATTCCTGTGGATCAGATAGACTACAAGTGTAAAATAAGAATTCCTGCAGAGCATTGACAAGGGATGGAGATTAATTATATCCAATAGGAATAGCGATCTGCGAACCAGACCAGAAAACAGGACAAATGAGACAGACAAAATAAGGAGGATATAGAAGGGGGCCGGGAAAGAGGGACACAGCCCCCATAAGGGAGGAATGTTGTACATCACAAAGTCTTAATAGTATTATTAGCAACAAATGCAGATTAAGTGCAACCCATTTGCATTATCAATACAGGCAACTTTAAACACATAATACATTTAAGCTCTGCCTGATTGGGGGGTTTCTTCTGAAACCTCTAGGTAGATGGAGGTCTCTAGTGGGTCTCTAGTATAGCTAGACACTAAGGATTCTTAAGGCAGTCTGGGCTCAACTGTGGTTTATTCCATATTAAGTCGGCTTGATCTCGTACCAAGGTAAAGTTCTTACAATCCAGACTCTAATGGCTTCATAGTGACAAACTTAGGAAAACCCAGATGTTTATCTAGTTCGTCTCAAGACTTTGGAGGGACATTGTGGTGAATCAGTAACATGCCAGCCAAGGGTCCAAAACATTTTCACAGAAAGAAGCATGGGGCTTCTGCAAGGCTGTTAGGAAGGGGTCTGCAAGCTTTGGCTCTCTAGTCGTTTTGAGCTCCCATGCACCCTCACTGTGCTGGCTAATGTTAATGGGAGTTGTAGTCCAAATCATCTGGTGATCCAAAGGGTCTCTTTGAGACACCAACAGTTCTCAATCCATATATCATACGTTACAGTTCCTCAATCTAAGGAAGGATTGTGGCGCACAAGTTGGACTTCTAGGAACTATGTTTTACCAATCTTGACCACTCAACAGTGGCCAGATTCCAGAGCTTTTTTCACCTCAGATATGGTGTGCAAATTTGTTGGGACCAGCATTAGTCAACAGTCAGGGTGAGAGAGGAGATCTTATCAAGCACTACAATAAGACACTAGAATCCATCGCAATGTGTAAAGGGTGTACTCAGCAAGGTGGCCTCAACACAGAGGATGCTTCTAGGCTCACCAATCTTGAAGGGGCTCCTAATCCAGGGACCTACAAGAGAGTGGCGGGAGACAGCACTCCTTGCTCAAGGTAGCCCACAAGCGACTTCAGGAAGGCGCCTCTTAGGCAAGATGGCCTTGCTAATTACAAGAGACTTGAATTACATCTTAAATGAGTATTGAGCCATCCTCCTGTTTATAAACAAAAATACTCATGAGTCCTGTCCCCTTTCCTCCATCCTTGTGGGCATCCCCCAACATGGGGATGGTACCAAAACCTTTGGCAGCAAAAAATTGAGCTTTTCGTTTAAATAAAGTCCAGCGTGCGGGAGCACAGGCCTGGGCTGGGCCCCACCCTGTGGCACCTCATCCCAGTCCCTTTATCTGCACGGACGGTGTCAGACCTGGCAGCTAGGTGCAGAGCATTTTGAACTTTTCCGCTTGCTCCCCGTTGGATTTATTTTTCAATGTTCTTCGCCTCTCTTCGGTGCCTCGCCTCCCACTGTGCATGTTGGCTGCAGGAGGAGTCACGAGATGTGCATCCTGTAAATGCTCGTTCCTGGCTTTGGACCCCCATGCACTCTTTCTTGAGTGCCTGGGTCCCGACCACCACTGATACGCATGCGCGGCTTGCAGCGCTCTCAGTCACCGGGAATTGAAGAATCGGTTGTCACGTTGGCGGGAGATCTTCCATGCTTCTCCTCCAGGTAATCTTAAAGACTTCCTCTCCTGGGCCCCACGTTAAGACAAGGTAGGCCCTTTGTTTAGTACAGCTCCTCAGTGCAGAGACTCCTTCCCAGGGGTTTTCACGGGCAAGGGTAACTTGGATTCTGGTTCTGGCAGACTAAAGGTTGCTAAGGCTACTGGCTCGTAAACCGAGGCTCAGAAGCTCTACCTGGTGGTCCCCGGAGGGGTGATCAATTTCATCCTCCTCGTCGGCCTCAGAGGGCAACGGATCGTCGTGTTCTACCTCCAAGAGTCAGTCCTTAGCATGATCCAGCAGGACTACCAGCTCTGTTGCTGAGGCCGCACAGCCTACCAGAGCCAAATGCGAGGTTGTGAGTCAGGACGATTCGACTACCGGCCAGCAGGCCGATGGCTCAAGGCCTACTCGAGATACATCTGAGGTTGACGCTTCCGTTTCAGGTTCGAGGGCCAAGGCATGACCTCCGATGTCTGAGGTGGCACAGGGCCTTCGAACCATCCCACACAGGGCGTGGTGCGAGGCCCCATGGTGCCGGGTATGCACGTGGCAGAGCCTGCTAGACCAGAGGCCATCTTGGATTCGGATCAGAGCCTACCTGGTCCATCTCCCAATGGGTGGGTCATGCAAGAAGGTTCCAGTCCTCTTCCCTCTGGAAGTGGTGGCAGACTTTATGTTACAGGCGTTTGGTCTCTGCACAGATACATCTACCCATCACAGCCTTACGGGTACACATCTAAGGTGCACCAGCGGTTCGAACAAGAAGCGACCAGCTCCGCCGAGGGCCTGGCCATCGAGATCCGGCGGTTTGCGAAGACCACTTCTTCAAGCGCTTTCTTCTCCTCATGCGTTCCCTCCAGATGACTCAGCTTCTCAAGGATATAGTCAAGGAGGTTATCCCTCAAGTCATGACTCGTAGGCCTCCACCTCTGGGCCCTGTACCGGTTCCTCCAGTGGTACCGGTGCTGTTGCCTGTCCCATCTCTGGTCTAGACCCAAAGGTTATCCAGACCCCTCTGCCTTCTCCTATACCACCAACGCCTTCCCCTCAGCAGCCATTGGATCTATCTTCAGTTCCGGATCAGGGGGGACCCCGCCAGCTCCTGTGTCCCAGGGCCATGATTCCCCTCTGTCTGGAAAAAGTGTGGGAGAGAGAGGCAGCGGGGGCAGGGGAGGGACGATGACAGTGATAATGATGACGAAGACACCCAGGATGACGAACCCTCTGTGTCTGTAAAGGACTTTCGTAACTGCCTTCAGGGCCTTGCAGAGTTCTTGGGGGTCCTCCAGCAAGAAAGCCCTCCTGCCCAAGACAAGCGGAGGTTTTGGGCAAGCGCATCATGAGCCGTTCAGGCATTCTGCTCCAGAAGGATGTCCTGCAGGTGACGAGAAAAGTCGGGGAGAAGTCCAGGACCAACGCCCAGATGAACAAGAAACTAGACAGCAGATTCAGACTGGTGGATGGGGAGCCAGTCCCCATGGCCTCCCACCTCCAGCCTCACTCTTCAGTTGTGGCTGCAGCCTCGCTGTATTCTAAACCATCATCTTTGTCGTCTTCCTCTGTGGGAGCCATATCCAGTTGTCTGTCCAAGGAGGACAATGTATTTGAGTCTTTTGTCAAATGGTGCTAGGTCATAGCCGGGCTGCATTTGCGGCAAGCCAATGCCGAGGCCCTACTAGCCATGGAAAACCAGAAGCTGTGGCGATAGCTAGGGGAGTTTCTGCCTGACCTCCCTCTGGAAAGGTAAGCCTCCTTCAAGGCCGGCCTGGCGGACGCCTTGGGGTTTGCGAAGGACCTCATGGAGACGTCGGGCTCCTACATCGGCACTGCCAGCAGAGTGCTGTGCCTGGGGATCAAGGTGAAACGGACAGCGTGGATGCATGCCACTAACTTTTCATCAGATGTGCAAGAGCGGATCCCGGATCTTTCCTTCAAGGGCTCATACCTTTTTCATTTGTCCATCGATGACAAGTTGACAAACAAGAAGGCCTCTACACAAACCGCCAAGTCCTAGGCCATCCTGACTAAGCTGGGGCAAAAGTCCTTCCCTCAGTCGCAGGCCAGGACCAACTTCAAACCCTGTGCTTTCACCGGCTACAAGGGGTTTCAGGACCGCGGTGCATGGAGGCCTGTCAGGTTGCCAAGTGACCACAGGAGGAAGCAGCAGACGACTTGCAGAGGTTCTTTCTGCTCCCTCCGCCTCCGCTCCTGTCTCAGACACCAAGAAGCAGTCATGTCATGGTCAGGGAACACAGCTTACCTGTACGGGGCCGGTTGGCTCTCTTCCACGACAGCTGGAAGCATTATTTCAAGAGTCCCTGGATCCTGTCTATAATCTCCATGGGCTTTAGTCTTCCTCTTCCTTTTCCTCTACCATCCTCTCTTCCTATAAGTCAGATAGGATCCCCAGCCATTTTATGATAGATCCTTTCTCTTTTGGAGATGCAAGCAGTGGAACCAGTTCCTCAGTCAGACAGGGTCCCCGGCTTCTACTCCAGGTTTTTTGCGGTACCCAAGAACAACCAGGCTGGCCTGAGGGCAGTCCTAGACCTGTCATTTCTCAACCTGACTTTACTGCTCGAATGCTTCAATATCATTACTCCTGCACATGTAGCAGGGTCTCTGTGCGCAGGGGACTGGGTATGTTCTCTAGACCTCAAGGATGCATACCTTCATGTCTCAATCTACCAGATGCATCGGAGAATTCTGCGGTTCACGATTATGTTGTACCACTTCCAGGACAAGGCTCTGCCTTTCGGCCTCAATGTGGCCCCTCGTGTGTTCACGAAGCTTATGAATGCGGGGATGGTCTCCTTTGCCTGGAGGTCCACCTCCTATACCCACACCCTTATCCTTACTGCCTGAGGCGGCGGTGCGCTCCTGCCAGTGGCTGGCAGATGTTCTTCACCAGCTGGGCTTTTCCCTCAACCGACGGAAGTCGCAGCTGGTTCCCACCCAGGATTTGGTCTTCATTGGAGTGCACTGGAACACGGCGGTGGAGTGGGGGTTCCCCTCCCACGAGAAGCTCCTTTCCCTCCACAAGTCGATTAGGCACGTTCTGGCCAACTCAACCACCTCAGCATGGTGTTTCCAGCATCTCCTGGGGCTGATGGCATCTTGCATGCTCACAGTGCAGCACACCCGCCTCAAGATGAGACACCTGCAGCTCCACCTGGCAGCCAATTGGGACCAGAAGACGGGGTATCAGTCGTACAGGATCCCAATACCCCTGCTTCTCCTCCCGGATCTTCGTTGGTGGTTGTTGGATGGCTATGTGGCAGCAGGGGCCCCCTTTACCCGGCCGAAGCCATCTCTGGTGGTGACAACGGATTCCTCGCTTTCGGGCTGGGTGGCTACTCTGGAGGGCTACTCCATTCATGGAGCACATTGACAGGCAGATTCCCTTTTGCATATCAATATGCTCAAACTCAGAGTGGTGAGCCTGGTGCTCAAGGCTTTTCTGCCTATCATCAGGGACACAGCAGTTCTGGTCAGGACCGACAATTCCACCACACTGTTTTACATGGACAAGCATGGGGGCATCTGTTCTCGCTTCCTGTGCATGGAAGCGGTGGCGATCTGGGAATGGGTCCTTACATAAGGGATTTGGATCCAAGCGGTCCACCTCCCGGGGGACAGCAATGCGGAAGTGGACCAGCTCAGCCGCTTGAGGTTCAACACCTACGAGTGGGAGTTACACATCAACTCCTTGTTGCCCCCTTCCAGAGATGGGGGTTTCCTTCCGGATCTGGACTTGCTTGCATCTCCTCTGAATTCCAAGTGCCCCCGGTTTGCCTCATGGGAAGGCCATGGCCAACGGTCTCTTGGGGACGCGTTCCGCTCTGCTGGCACAGCCGCAGGTGCTATGTGTTTCCTCCTCCACCATTGCTTCAGCGGACCCTCTGCAAGTTCCGGATGTTGGTGGGCTGCAGCCACATCCTGATTGCCCTGCACTGGCCATCGAAGGCTTGGTTCTCGGATCTACTGCAGTTGTGCTCTCAGGGACCGTTGACCTTCCAATCCCCATCAGGGGTCTCCTAACGCAGCAGGGTGGGCGGTGGTGGGCCCAGATCCGGCAAGGCTGGCCCAGCGGCCTGGTTCCTGAGCAGCTGAAGCTACACCATGCTCAGTTCTCTCAGGACAACTGGGATATCATTCAGGATGACCTCTATGTGGGCCCAACACAAGAGCAAGTGGATGAGATTGTGCCAATGGGCTCGCGGCAAGTTGCTTGACCCCTTTACCTGTTGCCTTTTCGGCACATCTGGCTCGTTCTGCCATTCAGGTCGACACCTACCGCACCTATCGGGTGGCCATTGGGGCCTGCAAGAATTCCCCAGAGCACATTTTTTCTGCGGACAACTCGGTGGTCAAGGCCCACCTCGAGGGGTTGGCCAGGCGTTTTCCTCTGGCGCACAGGCCTCATCCGGTCTGGGACGTTAATGTGGTTCTTGCGGCCTTGCAGCTCAGGCCATTCGAGCTGATGGATATCAGGCTGGTCAAACTAAAGACAGTGTTGCTTTTGCCGCTCACTTCGGTGTACAGGGTCAACGAGCTGCAGGCTCTGTCTTCATGCGAACCCTTCACTACATTCCACAGTGACAAGGTCATCTTGCGCACTCATTCTAATTTCATGCCCTAGAGGGCCACTCCATTCCATTTATATTAGGAAATCTGTCTGCCAGTGTTCTTCCCAAATTCACAGTCGGATATTGAAAGTGCTTTGCATTCCTTGCACCTCAAGAGGGTCCTCAAGTTCTACCTCTCCCGGACAAAATCCTTCTAAAAGTCTGAGGCACTGTTCATCATGTTTGGGGGCACGTCTCCTGGCACCCAGGCCTCCAAATCGTCTATCTCCCGGTGGATGATCTAGGCCATTTCGGAGGCATATACAGCCATGGGCAAACCATTTACTGACGGGATTCATGCCAATGCCTTCAGAGCTAAGGCCATGGCCGTTGCATTTCAGAGACATGCTTCCTGGGATGTCACCAGCAGGGTGGCTACTTGGGCCACTCCGTTGGCATTCTGTAAGTACTATTCCCTGGATACCAGCTCCGGGTGAGATGCAGAGTTTGGTCACGTGGTTCTGAAGAACCTTTTTGCTTCATCTTAGATATGAGGCAGGTTGTCACAGCTCCACTCTATGGTCTTGTTCGGTGGAATCACCCACAAGGATGGAGGAAAGCGGATGGGATGCATGAGTAATTAAAGTTACTAACCGTAGGGACTAGAGTACTCATAGTCCTTAGTCCCCTTTCCTCCATACATCTCACGCACCTACCCCTGCTTGTATGCCAGGGGCTTAAATATTCAGTACAACCAGGTATTATTAAAGTGTCTGATGTGTTATAAAGGGGACTGAGATGAGGCACTGGAGGGCGGGCCTTGAGTGGCGTTCCCACGCCCAGCGCCGCACCCTGCGCGCTGGACTAAATTTAAAGAGGAAGCTAACTTTTTCGCTGCCAAAGGTTCCGGTACTAGCCCCATGTTGGGGGACTCCCACAAGAATAGAGGAAAAGGTACTAGGGACTATGAGTACTCTAGTCACTACAGTGAGTAACATTAATTAAAGCACAGAGTGCAGACTGTGCTTATCATTTCGTTACTGGAAACATGTTAGCAATGCGAGAAAACAAGTGTGTGGCTTTAATCTTCACCTTTAATCTACCATCACTTTGGTTTTGGGTGCGACGGGATTCAAACCGAGGCCACCAAAGACCTCAGTCATCAGCTTAGACACTAGAACTTGTATCCTGTGAAGAAGTATAGAGTTGCCAGCCTCATGAGAAAATCGTAACTTTCCCAAGAGGCTGGTATTGCTGAAAGACTGAGTAGGCTCGGATAGAACCACTTACTCATAACTGTCTGACATGACTTCAGGGTGCATCAACCCTGTCGGTCTTTTCACATTTACTATTTATACTTTGCTGAACAGAACTTTAGCAAAGGCCAAATATCCTAGTCATGCATTTTAGGCTTCACTGCCAGCATATGAAGCTGTTGACATGAATGCGCTATGTATGGGGAACATGTGCTATAATTGGAGTACATGTAGGAGACCTAGTTCTAACATGATGCAGCTCTGCTTCTATGAATTGAGTTTTATCTCTCTATTTCTAGTATTTTGAAACTGGCACGAGACAGATTAAGACCCGAGACAAGTTTAGACCCAATGTCTTCTTTGACCATAGTCGCCAACATAGTCACTAGACCACATCTCCTTAGAATTAGAGGTTCGATGACCTTAATAAAAAACAGGAGAGGTCTAAAAACACTGGTGCCTCTGAATGGCTGTTAGGGCTGGGACAGGCATGTGCTTTCCCTGCTGCGGCGGAAATGAGAGAAGGAGCACATCATTCCTGCTTTCTCCCTCCTGCCTGGCTCTTCTTTGTCTGTGTGGGAAGTTTGAGGGGATGGAAAGCCAGCCAACCACAAGCAAGTGTAGGTGCAGTGTGGAGAAGTCATGCGTCACTCTTACTTGCTATGTTGGGGAGTCCAGAGTAGGAGAGAAAAGCAGCATTCCTTCGCTGCCTCAGTCGCACACACCTTCTGGCAAATGCTGTGATCACCTGAAGTTCTGATGGCAATGCCTGGCAAATGATGTGATTACCTGAATACGTGACAGTAATGCCCAGCAATAATGTGAACACATGGCAAATTATTGTACTAAATAACCATAATAAATAATTGATTTGTATATGTGAGGAAATGGACACAATACCCCGGCTAAACTACATGAGAAATCCTAGAAGCCACGGACGGAGGAGAAGAAGGACGAATAGCCCAAGCAGGCCCAATTGGCACAGGCTAAGACCTCATCGGCGACAGAGTTGGTGACTGGTATTGCCAAGACAGCTAGGGGTGCTGACCCTGTGAAGGTAGCCCCCGCAGCTCAAAAGATGTCCCTATCCCTTAGGCACAACACTGCCACAGGGACTTTGGCAAAGTTTGCTGGCACACGAGAAGGGGGAAACCGGCTCAGGCCCCTCAGGGGGGGGGGGAAAGTGGGTTGGCTGAGGAGGCCCCAAACAGCCCTCCAAGGCTGTGGCCCAAGCCATGGATGTCTCATCCACAGACGACTAAGACCAGGAGTCCTTACACACGGTCCACAAGGACGTTAAAGAGGAGGACGACGGCAACAACAGCGCAGTGCCTTGTTTTCCTATTCCACCTTCTCAGCCGAGGGACATTTCCTTGGATATTCTGTCGACCCTGTGCACCTTGGTGTCAGAGATCCAGATGAGGATGCCTCCGGCTCCAGCACCTGGGGTACCCCCAAACCCCTGATCAGCTTCCGACAAAGAAAAGGAATCGTCATCCAATGCCCCCGTTTCAACCTCGACCACCAAGTCGGGTCTGTTCTCCCCCAGCAGATCCAGACACGGGTATGGGGACGGATAAGGCCATGATGGCAACAGATGACGATGAGGATATCGTTACAGTGGACGGGGAATCTCCACATTTGGATGCTCCACATAGGGTGTCTCCACCCGATGAGGTGGGATAGTTCCACTCCATGATCTCCAAAGCCTCTAAGCTATTCCAGCTAGGGCCTGAGGAAACAAAAAAGGAGAGCTTCTTGTACCAGAGGCGCAAGGCCAAGAGGAAGACGGTCATGGTGGTGTCCCTTGTGGACGACATTTGGGAAAAGGGCCTTTCCCTCATGAAGAACCCTTGTACGGCTCCAGCCAAATGGCTGGAGAAGAAATATCAGGTACCAGACTCCTTACCCAAGTGCCTGAGGTTGCAACCATCGCTGGATTCGGTGGTATCGTCGGCTGCGAGGAAACGGTCGGCAAGTGGTTGGCGAAACTGTCCTTGTTGTTCTTGGTCCCTCGAGACAGCGAGGGGAAGAGGATGGACGCCATGGGAAAGAACATGATTTACACCGCAGCGTCCACTATCAAGGCGGCCAAGGCACTGGTGTTCCGAGCCAGGTACGACAGGGAGTTGTGGTATAAGCTGGGGTCTATCCTGGAGTTCCTCCCCAATGATAAGAAGATGGAGGCAATCACTCTCTTCCAGGAAAGGAAGGCAGCATCTGATCACGCCATCACAGTGGCATTGGACGTCACCAACACAGGGTTTCGGCAAATGGGGAACGGTGTCTGCCGTCGTCACCAAGGCTGGATGAAGACTACAAATTTCCGCCAGGAGGTCCAAGCAAAGGTGTTGGACATGCTCTTTGATGGAGAGAACCTATTTGGGGAGGTCATCGACGAGTCCCTCCAGGCCATCAAAGCAGATACTCAGACAGCCCGTTCCCTGGGCACCCTCCAGCATCACTGCTCTTCTTTTTGCTTCTCCAGGGGAAAGTTGAGCAGGTCTTCAAAAGGCTTTTCTATATCGTACCGCCAATCTTCCAGATCCACAACTCAGGAAGCCTAAAGAGGCAGTTTCCAGGCCTACGGTAGAGGAGGACAGCATTGCCATGGCTCCGCAGTGCAGGTCATTGGCACCGAAGCAAGCCTGAACCGGCCGAGACGTCGGGCCCCCACTCGTGCACCCTGGTGGGAGGCCGGCTGACAAGGTTCATCGGCTAGTGAAGAAAGATCACCATCGACAAATGAGTTCTGGACGCTCTCGCCCAAGGACACACCCTGGAGTTTCAATGCCGGTGTCCGCGGATTCCTCCGGTTGCCCGTCAAGAGCAGCACATCCCTCAGCTCCTGGAAGAGGCATGAGCCATGCCGCGAAAAGAGGCGATAGAGCTAGTTCCCCAGCAACTCTGGAGTCTATTCCAGATACTTTCTGGTCAGAAAGAAGACAGGGTGCTGGAGGCCCATCCTAGACCTACGACATCTGAACAAATACCTCAAGTCCCAAAAATTCAGGATGGTCACGTTGCAACACATGCTCTGCCAACTGGAAAGAGGAGACTTTGTGATGTGGTTGGACCTGGAGGACGCCTACTTCCATGTCCCCATTCACAAGAAACATTGAAGGTTTCTACGTTTCGTGGTGCAGGGACAGCACTACCAGTTTATTGCCCTAACTTTCGACTTGAAGTCGACCACAGAATGTTCACGAAATACTTGGCACCAGTCGCAGCCCATCTACGTCTACAGGGCATACACGTATGCCTGTATCTGGACGACTGGCTGATTCGTGCACGCTCACAGTAACTGGCCGAAGGACACACGGAGGCGGCTGTCCGGCTACTAACGAATCTGGGATTCTCTGTCAATTATCCAAAGTCCTGCTTAACACCATCACAGAACGTGCTGTTCCTAGGTGCCAGACTCAATATGACGTCTTGCCTGCATCACCCTCGGAGGAGAAGATAGCAGCCATTCTGGGGATGATGCAGTGGCTGTCATCGACAGTCGTTACTGGGTATAATGTCCTGTATCTACAACCCCTTCAGGATTTCCTGGATGCCCGCTGGATACAGGTGTCCGAAGGATCCATGGACAAGATATCTCTCGATGACGAGTTCCGCCGGGAAATAGTATGGTTGGGCATTCACTCCAACATCGCCCAAGGCACGGGATTTCAGAGCCCGCCATACCAGACAGCGGTCACCACAAATGCCTCCCTAGACGGATGGGGAGCGCACACCGGACGCCTGCACGCCAGAGACCTGTGGTTGCCAGAGGAGAAGGATCTTCATATTAACATCCTGGAGCTATGAGCAGTGTTTTGGGCACTCAAGTCATTCCTCCCATCTCTGAAAGGCAAGGTGGTGAGGAGGATCTTCATGGGCAACATCAGCACCATATTTTACATCTGGAAGGAGGGGAGCACTCGATCCCCGGCTCTCTCCAATGAAGCACAGGACTTGTGGTGCTGGCTCGTCGGACAGGGGATGTTCCTCGTCCCGCTCCACCTGGCGGGAGTCAAGAGCACCATTGCAGTCTCCCTCAAAAGGGAACTGCATGCCTGCCTCGAGTGGGAGCTTCATCGGGATCAGGTGGACCGACTGTTTGTCAAGTGGGGCAGGCCCCAGATACATCTGTTTACGATGGTGGTGAACTCCCAAGTACCAGACGTTTGCCAGCAGGTTCCACCAGCCAAGGAACCTGGGGGATGCGTTCTCCTTCCTGTGGGAAGGGTTGTTCCTGTATGCATTCCCCCTGTTCCCTCTCCTGCTAAGAGTCATCAACACACTCAGACAGTGTCGATGCAAGATGATACTCATCACCCAGGCGTGGCTGAGGCAGATGTTGTATCCGGACCTTCTCAGCCTGTCAGTGTCGCCTACGGTCAAGCTGCTGGTGGTTCTGGATCTTCTCACCAGAGAAGGAGGCGCAATCCTTCATCACGACCCAGAATCGCTGAACCTGAGGGATTGGCTCCTGCAGCCCTAGAGTTTGGAGGATATGAGTTGCCTGCGGACTGCAGGCAGGTCCTCACTAAGGCTAGGTTGTCGTCGACTTTGAAGTGCTACGGTCACTGTGAAGGATTCCAATTGGCGTCACACACTGGACCAGGACCCTTGGTCTTAGCCTAGGATGTAGCGCTCAATGAGAATACTTTTTCTTTATTTTCAACGAATTCGAAATTGAACCAATACTCAACCCATCTCACACCCCCTTTTATAAATACCCCGGTTCACAATGTACCATGAACCAGGCTGGTGGGTGGTAACACAATATTTATTACTTTAAATTCAAAGAAAATCACACAATTTTTACATGGAGCAGCAATCACCAATGGGGTGATAATTACAATGAAAACCACTGAAAAACACCTGGGTAACCTTCTACAAGAACATATCCAAAGCAAAAATGAATAGGAGCAGTTTTTTTTATTTGGGTAGATAGCACCCGAGTTAAGGTTTCCCCCTGCAATGTTCCCTCAAACCCCAATTAATCAAATTCTGAGTGGACTGAAAGAAGCAGCAAGGAGTCATGGATATGAGGTAGCAAACAGGATTCCCTCACAAAATAAGAGGCCAAAACCCTTTACAATTGCATAAAATGACACTCGGATTTTGACAAATAATTAATTATATATGTGATTAAATAATGATGTACATATGTTTCATCACAGTATCAGAGATGTTATATCACTAGCAACTACATGGTAAGGTATCAGAGAAGGCATACAGTTCACAAGCAACTGGAAATTGAGAACACAGTGCAGGCAAATCACATGTGGTAAATTTGCAATGTTACCCTTTTTTCAGCTTTAAATGTCAAAACGTTTTTTTTTAAACGGGTGAAATATACAGAATCGGAATGCGGTTTTTAGGCTGGGGAATAGATGCACATCACAGGGATAATATAGCAGTGAAAGAGTGATTCTAGCTGTGTAACTGAATGAGATTTTCAAGGTGGAAGGAGACTCGGTTTTAGAAAAATAAAGCACTTAAAAGAGAAAATCGGTTTTGGAAAGAAAAAGACAAATTTCACTTACACTAGATTTAATGGCTAGAAAAGGGGAACGCCACCCGTGAATAGAAAAATTACGCTACAGTTGTAACCCTTCACGTAGTGTGCCTCTTTTCTTAGGGAGAATTAATTTATTTAATCAAAATATTGCTAAGGAGTAACAAGATGGGGTGAATGAAAGGATGGCGCTAACACTAGGAAATCACGACAGGATGCACAAAGGATTCTAACAGTCTTAAACAAGTTACCAGGGTAAGAATGGGATTACTTAGAGAATAGAACAAAGGCTCAAGATGGAATAGACTATGTGCTGCTATGGGATGGGGAAATACTCACAATCCGCACTTGAGTTTGGGATAGCCAACCGGGTTCTGGACTCAAAGGGCTCTAGTCACAGGATGGCGACTCTCCTAGCAGCAAGCAGCTGAGCAAGTCTGGTCACTGGATGGCAAGGGTAGAGCGGGCATGCAGGTAGTGGGCAAAAAGCCGGTCTGGTCACAGGATACTCCCCAAAGGGTACCACAGCTTTTCCCCCTTGTTATTGGGATTTTAGTGGGGGGGTTTCTGGATCAATGGCCTTGCTGGGATAGGGTGGCTATGCTTTGGCCTGGCAGTAGAGTCTGGAATCTTGCAAAGGTGGATCTGCAATGTCTGGATGCGTATGCACTGGAAATTCAGGAGATAGTGTCCTGTCCTTATGAGCTCCCACCCCTTATATAAAAGTGTGTGACATCACCAGGTCTATTATTGGGCAGAACTAAGCTAGACCTACCCCCAAGAACCAGATAGGTCAGCCCATGGTGGTCACCTCCTCCAGGAGGGGACTCAGTTGAGGGGATTGTGTTTTATGAGGTGCAAAGCCAGCCCACAGTCCTTTTTGCCAAAAGTCCATCTTAAAATAAATCACACATTTATACAGTCGCAGCATTTTTGCAAATTACATAAGCAGATTACACATTTCACGCAGACCATGGCAGTTCAACTCTCCAGTTTGTAGGAATTTGTTTCGTCCGTCTAATAGTTTTTCATAATTTTCGGTGAAATTATTTTACCTAAAATTCTATAACTTTATACATGTGTATGGATTATCATAAGGCATGTGAATATTAAATTTCAAAGTTGCATCATGTACACTTTCCTCAGAATATACAATTATCTGCCGTTTCTGTCCCCAATATGCCAGTGAAGGCTACCACGCCTTAAATTAAACCCACCAAAATTGCATCTAGATTGTGAAACTTTCACATTACTGCGTTATCCAACTTCGGAGATAAAAAGTCTTGAAATGTATTAATAAAATAGCCTTTTTAGCCAAATGGCCAGCATTGTCTTCCAAATAAGGGCATAGCTTACAAGGATACTCTGGAGTTGGCTTTGAAGCTCCACAGTAGAAGTTGAGGGGAGTTGATTTTCTAAAAGTCACACGTAAGTGTCCCAGAATCTTTTGTCTCAACCTGGAGCATTGTGGCTTCTCTTGGGGGTAGGGCATTCCTGTTGTCAGCCCCCACATGTCCCTTTAGGCTTAGCATTCCCAGTAGAGCCAACACATTTATTTCTTTATTTTTTTTGTTTTTGTTCTGAACAGAAGCAAGCCTGTTGAAATAAAAACATCCTATATATGTTTCCCAGCAAAAACTCCTTTGCATTGCTAGGCTAAGGCAGGGCCTTATTCAACATTACACTTTTAAAACAGGTATTTTTCCTTATTTGCAAAAGCACATTTGAACACGTGGTGAAGACTGCTGGTGAGTCCCTTTCAAAAGGTTTTCTCTTCCATCTGACTTCCCAACATTATTTTGCAGCCCTAGTCAGTTTCTCTCATACATCAATCTGTTCAGGACACAGGTACACTGAAATTGACATATGCCCCAAAAGTCAAGCGTTTTTCAGTGCGGCTGAAAGTAAAGCTTCTGTGGATTTCCCAGATATGGCCTGACACAGCCTGTTATTCAGGGATAATGCTCTCTTCTGCTGGAGCACAATCGGAATATGGATGGGCATGGCAGGGCCTTACTGATAAAAGCAGTGTGATGTTGAACAGATGAAAAGAGCATCAGAGCGGCATCATTTTAAATGTAAAATATTTCCCTTTTTCAATGGGAAACTTTGGGCTAGCAGCAAAGCAGCGCTGCTTTTCACTTCGCTTCTTTAGTACACACAAGCACAAACGCTGGCAGCCTTACTCTGTGTGCCCCCTGTTTCAACTTGCCCAATGTTGCTTGGCAGAACAGTGCAGCCATCATTTTGTAGCTGCAAAATGAAGTTTTGATGCGAGGCAATGGTGCTCCAAGGATCCAGCACAGCCATTTTGCTGTTAACTGCTGAAGTGCAGCTTGGTTATGGATGGGAATCCTGCTGAGTGGGACAATGTATCACACATTACAAGTGGAAGCGTTTCGCTATGTGGTGCCGGTTTCAGAAGATTACCTCTCTGAGGGTCATGGTCTCGCAGGTTCTTCTATACCTGCTATCTTTGGCCAAGGGCAGACTGGTGCACACCTCTGTCAAGGTACATCTGGTGGCTATCTCTCGCTATGACAGGTCTCCAGGAAGATCTTAACTTGGTCTCAGCGACTCGTAAAGGAGTTCTTCAAAGGACTTTTTTTTAATCTTTCCTGCCATGAAGGCTCCTGCCCCGGCGTGGGAACTCAGCGTGGTTCTGACGAGGCTCATGGGGCCCCCTTCGAGTCTATGCATCAGGCCCCTCTCAAGTTCCTCTCATGGAAAATGGCTTTCCTTGTGGACATCACCTCTGCCAGGAGGGTAGGTGAGATCCAGGCCCTATCCAGCAAGCAACCATACCTGACTTTCCACGAATTGAGGCTGGTGCTTCAGACCACCCCTCTTTCATGCCGAAGGTTCAGTTGGAATTCCACCTCAACGTGCCTTTGGTGTTACCTGTTTTTTTCCCAAAGCCTTTGTCACCGGCTGAAAGGGCCTTGCTGGACGTTGCTCGTGCCCTGAAGTTCTACTTGACAGGCACAAAGGGTTTTCCAAAGACTTCACAACTGTTTGCGAACTTTGGTCCTGTGAACCATGGGAAGGCCTTGTCCAAGGCTTCCATTTCAAGGTGGCTCTCCGGCTGCAGCTCACTCTACCAGAGAGATCGCTGCGACAACAGCGTTTCTGTCTGGTGTGCTCCTGCTGGAAATCTGCAGGGCTGCTACGTGGAGTTCCACGCACCCCTTCACGAAGTTCTACTGCGTCGACAGGGATTCCAGAAAGTAGTCCAGAGTCGGCAAACCAGTGCTACGCAACCTGTTCGCTTGAGGCGAGTCTGTTCCAGAGGTAAGAGTTAATTGCTTCTGTTGAGCATTGCCACCTCGTGGTTGTGTAATGTTGTACTGCTACATATTAATTATTCATGGGCATGTGAATCCATGCCAGACCCCATGCTTGAGAAGGTTTAAGTTACTTACGTGTAACTATTGTTCTCCAGCATGAGTCTGATATGGATTCACATGCAAGCCCTCCCTCCGACCCCTTTGCGGCTCTTCTTGGTCATTTTACGTGCTTACCAAATCTGAAGATGGATGCCAGAGGAGGGGCTTAGGGAGAGGACTGTCATTGGATGGGGGCAGTATGACCCAGAGGGCAGTGATTGGTTTAGAGGAGAAATACAGTTTTTAAGTGAAAGTGAAACTGTTTTTTCTTTTACCAAGGATTCCCAGCCTGACGACGGGGAATGAGAATGTGAATCCATGCCAGACTCATGCTGGAGAACAGTAGTTACAGGTAAATAATTTATACCATATACAACTGTACATTTTAAATGGGTTGGTAAAATGAAAGCTGTGTAGTCCCAGTAATTATTCAAGAACTGTTTCTGTTCACTCTCTGGAACTATATTTGCAACCTATGACCGAGGAGTGTGCAGCATCAAGGTCTGGAGTGCCTAGGAGAGCGACAGGCAGTACCTGCTACCCCCTGCAACCTCCAAATAATGTCATATGTGCTGCTTTCACCTGAATGCATACCAGCATGAATGATTCAATGTAGTGAATACTTGGCCATTTGATGGCGAGTATCTATCCCTAGTATTAATTGTATTATTCTAGTACGAGTAAAAGACTGAGTTAGCTCACATGGATGTGAATCTGCGACCTTCATGTTGAACACACTTTTCTTTAACCCATGAAATAACCCAAAGGTTATGCCAGTCAGATAGCTGAGTGTGTTTAACACTTGCTGCAGTTGTCTGTGTTTAAACTGCAATTTACAGGGTTGATGTTCAGTATAGCAATCTGACAAGGGTGTCGAAGCCCTGGCTTTTGTGATTTTCATTCAAAATAAAATGATGCAGTTAATTCTGTTTCAGAAAAGAGGGCCTACTCACCAGACCCCTGCTTCAGCAAACTCCATGCAAAAAAAAAAAGTTTACACCTGAGCCCTGCTGAATCAGTATCGTGATCTGCAGCGACTGCTCTCCAGTGGCACAGAGCAGACTCGGGGGATCACAGATATCCTCTTGACAGCTGAAGTAACAGCCAAGTCACTTCAGCGCAGGGGCTGCATTCAAGATACACACCTCTGTTCCCTAAACACATGAGAGTTACTATCCTGTTGGCAGTTGTACATTTTACATACAAGTTTAAGGTATGGTGGCTAGTAAAAGACATCAGCAGATTGATAACATACCTGTGTCAGCACTGTGAGCATAGCTCAGCTGTGGCAGGATTATGTGTATTCTGGTCAAACAGCTTCACCCTGGCTCTAGGAGAGCAAGAGACTGAATGGCTGGACGTTTCCTTTGATCCTTTGTGAGGTCTGATAACGCCTTTCCTGGGGGGCAGGACAGACTCCCAGCAGGAGATGTCCTGGGAAATGGATCAAAGGACACACCCATCACAAAAGGACTAGCCTCACATAAGGGTTCTGCATACCAAAAGGGTTTTTGATGCTACTGACAAGGGGATGGGTGGAGGTAGTAGACAGAGGAGATTCAGCATAGTTGGAGGAAGATTGTGCCATCTTGTTTCTCTCCATATCTCTCTTTCCTTCCTGTCCCGTCCACTTCCTTTAGTACAGAGCGCTGTGGGTATGAAGTCAGACGGCAAAGACCACCAGTCTCAAAGACAGGGATTGGACCCCTTGAGCAGGCCTGCTGAGGGACACTCACCTGCAGATTTTGTCTTAAATAAAAAGGAATCCACACTCCTTCTTTGATTCACTTTTGGACAAACACTTAAGGAAGAAATTATTTGGGACTCTTTTGGGAGAGTTGTCCTTTCTAAAGCCCTCTTCCATTTAGGTGAAGAAGGAGCAGTCTTAAGGCAAGCTTTGCTCCTTACCCACTCCAAGGGCACATTGGGGAGGGCTATTGATGAGGACCAGGACTCTGCACCAATCCACCCTAGGCTGGTGAGGAGAACCTGAAGGGACTCACCCAGGAATAGAGCCCCTGGAGTGAGTCTAACAACATCTGGAGGACCAGATCAGCTAAGGCTCCCTGTTGTGCCGCATCAAACTAGTCAAACTGCATTGGAACCGTGTTCACTGCACTTGAACCAGAGGAACCGCTGGTGCTGATTTTGGCACTCAAACGAACCCTTCAAACCAGCGTCCTTGCAACTTCAAACCACCTTGATGCTGCATCGCAACCTGCTCAGCTCGAATCAACTGCTCATCGGCAAACATTGGCTGAAACCGCTAGAGTGTCATTCACCTACCAAAACCAGCAGTTACCCTATGTCTTGAACTGGCCTGACCTCAAACTGTTGTTTCGCCGAACCACACACTGGAGCATCAGTATCACAGCTTTGCATCATCACTGGACCTTGACTCGAACTGCTGCAGTGTCAATCACCGACCCTACCCAGTGGGTACCATACGTCTCAAACGTCTAGACTCCGAAAACACCCTGGTGAGCAATCCGACCTACATCACTTGAATGCCACATTTGAACTGCTCTGAGCCACACATTCGACACCTGCTCTCCTCTTGGACCTACATGACTCGCCACACCTGAACCTGGTTTGATCCATTCGCACAAAAACTCGAAGCCTTACTCGATGCTTTTGAACAGCCAAAGAACAGTGAAATGGTGCTATTGACCCATAGCTGCGCCCCTGGTCCACTTTTGGTCACTAGAGATGTTTGGTTAGGTCACTTGTCCACCGTTTTCACTGAAAGAAATATCCTTTTTAAAGAACATTGTGGTTGTTGATTGCCTTTCACCCCTGTCTTCTTACCCATAGTGCTGTATCTTTATATCTATTGTATATTCTGTGTTCCTTACACTGGGGTGGGTTTTGTGCAGTGTTTCTCTATTTCGTTTTTATTGCATGTGGTGTGTATTAAAGTATATATATTTTTTATAGAACCTTGATTGGATATTCCTTTTTTCTGAATTGTTATATGTTGCTGTTTGGGTTGCAACTGGATCACATTTACATCCCTTTTGAGAGTATAGCCTTCTCTCTGCCCACGTTGCCACAAAAGGCAAAAGAGGTATAGCTCTTAACTGTGACTGTTTCATCTTTACAATTGGTTTCACAGGCCCTCATTACGACCCAGGCGGTAAGTTACCGCCTGGGTCGTACCCTTACCACCATGGCGTAAACTACGTTTACGCCATGGTGGTTGGCGGATTTACTGCCCCATTCCAAGGTGAGTGGGGCGGTAAATCCCCATTTCCCATTTTACCCTTCCCCATTCCCATTTTTGCCCCATAGGGCATAATGGGAATGGGGAAAGGCGCTAATTACGCCACCGTAAATTACGGTGCCGTAATTAGCACCAAGGTCCCTTTGCGGCATGGGTTTTAATGCCTGCAAAAAGCAGGCGTTAAAATCACCATCCCGCAAAGGGACCTTGGAATCAGGCGTTAAGGGTCGGCGCCGTTTACGGCGCCGTAAACCCCTTAACGCCTGGGTCCTAATGAGGGCCACAGTCTAGCCTCTTAATAGCCTTGTACTCCTGTGGGGCAGAATTCCCTTCGTCACAGTACAAAGTCCTCAGTACTTCTGCGTTTAATAGATTGAGTATCATTAGATTATTATTATCACCTATAGAACCACACATGCAAATCATAAAATGTGCATTAACTGTGTACAAATGACATTACATTGTATAAAGTTACAACGGGAGTTGTAGTCCAGCTTTCTTGGTGTCACTTGTTCTGTTGTATCATATACATTTTGAATACCCTTTTTCTCGACTCTCAGTGTTATTTCTGACAATCTGTTGCTTTTGAAAAGCTTTCAGGAATGGGGCAACCTCAGCTACCTGCCAGAGTCTTGTATGTCTCATCCATACCGACCTCTTGAAGAATCAGCTTTTTGAGCAGTCCTTTCTTATCCATATAGTCCAGCTAATACATTCTAAGTGCTTCAAGGTTCATGACCTCCAACCCCCCCTATTCAAAGAAAACCCTAAACCCAGTATACCTCTGCTTAGCTGACTGGCCTAAATGCCCTTCAGACCATCCTAAACAAATCCGTGCATGTCACACACGAGATCAGACCACCTAGCCCTGCATCCCACTCCGCCCTGGAGGCCATCATTGCTAGCTTCCCCACAGCATCAGACAATTCAAAACCCAATATGCACCATTCCATGAATGCCACCAATCTTCACTGCCTCTCAGTGCAGGTCTCTTGCCTCAGATACCTCAAAGCCTTTGTGAGCCCCTTCCTGTATGCCCCGAACCTCAGATTCCTCCTCAGCAGAAGATGCCTACCAACCCATGCATTGCCCTCTGATATATAACAACAATTTCAATTCCATTACTTGTCTAGTCATGTTATTTGTTTGCATTATGGAACCTGTAGTTACCGATTTATAATGGGAAAAGCAGGACTAAAAGTCCCAGATTGCACACAAAAAAACAAGGTGGAGTAAGTATGTACTGGGTGGAATGGAAAGTATGCCCTCCCAGCCCTGGACATTGCTAGCCTTGCTAGGTGGGTGCAATGAAGTCCCATCACTTCATTGCACCCACCTAGCCCACCATGCCCCATGCAGCAGATTTCTCAAAATCTGCATTACTTATGAGATTACATGCCTCCAATTCCCAAAGTTTCTGACAGCCCACACATTACTTTCCCCATCACTGCACTGCCCCAATCTTCAGATGCCATCTCAGTCTCTTATGTCCCCTAACCCACCAGAGCTGTATTTCCCCCATATCTGTCCCAGATACATGCCAACATGCCCCCTTTTCCTCCAGTAATTTTTGTGTAGTTCAGACTTTGAATTCTTGGATTTATAGTCCTGAATTAATTATGAGTAAAACAAGTATTCAGTTATTCAAGTAGCAGAATTCAGAGGAAAACAAGTCTATTTCAACTGGGTTCTGCGTTGATATGTCAGTGGTACACCCAGGAGAACCAACATAGGTAAGGGTTCTGCCTCCATAGGGTGTCTGCTTGATACCTCAAAATCAAATGTGCATGAATTACTGCTACAAACTGCACAGGGAACTCACAGCATGAAGAGTTGCTCGCAGAACCTACATGAACCAGATCCGCTCCAGAACCCCTTCCCCTCACCCACCATGGATTGAGTTCAAGATTTTGTGTAACATGCATCGAGCTCTTTACAATGTTGGGCCTCATTACTTGAGGAAAAAGCTGGTAAGGTACTATCCTGCTAGAAGCCACGGTCGGAAACTCAAAACTTCTTGAAAGTTCCTACATTTCGCTGCAAGCGTTTTGGGTGGCCGATCCTTTTCGGTATTGGCTCCCACTTTATGGAATGCCTTTCCATTCCATGTGAGAGCTCAGACTGTATACTTTCCCTTTAGGAAGCTACTAAAGACTCATCTTTTTAGTTCTCTCACTAGGCCTTAGGCTGTGGTTTCTTGCTTTGTCAAACTGCTTTTTTCCCTAGCGCCTTGATGCTTTCGGGCCATTGTCTGCGCTTTAGAAATCTTAAATAAATAATTAAATAAATGCACATGGTAATCAACCTTGATCACGGTTTACCTGGTACAAACTGCTGCAGACTTTCTTTCACCTCTCTATGCTCCTTCTTGTGCTTAAAGAAATGTTGGTATGGGAGGAACTACTTGTTTTGGATGTAAGTGTAATTCTGTGCTGTTAATCGGAGATACGTCTGAGATCCCCTGAGCAATGCTGGATACCAGTATATCGTATGTTATAATACTAGTTATTTATATAGCATATTACTGCCGTTGCTATGGCCTCGGAGGGCTGTGGGGTGAGTGACCTTTCGAGAGACCGGAGTCTTGACGTATACGAAAGAATGAAGAATTAAAAGCACTGTACAATCCAGGATGTTCTAGGCCACTGAACAATGAAATATAGTTAAAACTTCTATCACAGTTTTTTACTTACATTTTCTTCAAGAGAATGTTTCTTATTGAAATTCGTCATTGTTCAATGTTCCAACAATATTCAAATAGTGTTCACATTTGAGGCTGACTCCACTGAGTTCCTCATGGCAAACCCTCTTCATCAGGAAGAGAAGAAATCTTTGTCAAGTTCTAAATGTCAACTCATTACTCAGCGATCTATAAACCGTGGGTTTCCACAAGGGGAACTGAATGAAACACAACAAAAAATGGATACATTATCTCGAGGGCAGTCACTTTCGCGTGGTCATGAGGTATTCAGTTCTGAGCTCTAAAATGATGCGACTCGTTAAGAACAAGTGATATGAACGGAGTAGGAAGATAAGAGATATGCCGATCCAAGCAGAAAGAGGAGATATTGAGAAACAAACACATTTACTTAGTAATAAGACGGGGCATGTCTTGCCTTAAACTGCAGAGATGGCAGCAAGGTCAGTGGGGTAATCTAGAGCCCCATCCAGCTAGAGGCACCCGATGCATCAGAAACATCATGTTTCATGGAAAGTTCAGCCGCCCACGCCGCTGTGGATTGCAGTCTGGCTTTACTTCTCCTTTTTGTGTTCCCACTCGCATCCGGAATCTGCCACTGCACATCGCATGATGCCGCACTCAAGGATGGCACAGAACGTCTGCCCACATGTTCCAAACTAGAAGGGCACTTCCTCCGAGTGCTCACCCTGGACGCATTCGTTGAATCCCCTACTGGGCCTGCGGCTAACCTCCTGCACAAGCATGCTCAACTTCTATGCTTAAACGCACTATAGGCAGACCAACTATGCCACCAGCATATGGCGATCCCGCCTATCAGATGTCAAACAAAGCATCTTACCTTTGCAGCCAACTTACACGCCATACCTCTAGCCCTTGCACCTTAGCGCCACAGAGACACAAAGCATCCCCCTGGAGACAAAATGCTGCAGCGCTTCAGACAAAGAATGCACTGCAACACATTCACATGCAGCACTCTTGGTACATCCTGTCAACACAAAGCAATCTTGCATGTTCCCCTCTCCTTCCTCAAATCTAACCCATTCCCCTCTGTTTCAGGTCCTGCAAAGAGCTTGCAGACTATGCAATTTGCATCAGCATGCAGTATAAATCCCAGTCACATAGCATAACATATACTAATTCCAGCCCCAGATTCCTTTCCTACTATATTCAGATACTGCCTTCTTGTAGCAGATATAGCTTTCCAAGCCAGGAATATTCCTACTATGTAAGGCACCGCGTTACAGGCCCAATTCCTTCCATCATATGCCAAGTTCAGGTGAAAATGCTAAGGTAATGCCATATGCATAGCAGTCACTATTGCAATGTGCAGAATCATGTGTCCGGTTGCAGACATCATAGCCTCAAATGCCCCGTTAAAGCCATTTGTTGCCAGTTAAAGTCTCATATGAATGCAATCGACATCATGTATAATGTATAATGGAAAGCTTTACATGTCAGTTGTTTACAACATATGTCAGGTGCAGCCTCACATGCACCAGTAATGCCACCCAATGCCAGTTAATGCAGCACATGCATAACAGTCCCCATATTCTCCAGGCACATTTCCCCTCCCCATGACCCTTCCCCTGCACTTGCACAACCTCAATGTCACTTTGCCTAGTAAGATCATTGTCTCTGTCCTCCCTCTGTTCCCCCTCCCTTGCCTCGTGGCGCCTTGAAACACTTGTGTATAGGCGCGTTATAAATGCCATATCATATGTATTGTGCAGCCTCACATGTCCAGCTGCTGTCATCATATGCCAATCACAGGCTCAAATGTCCCAGTAATGCCACTTGATGTCAGTTAAAGCTTCATATGTTTGGCATGGTCACGGGGTTGTAAGGCCAGTGCTAGGGGTATCAACGAGGTCGCCAAGATTAGCGGCTTTGTCCAAGCTGTCTCCTCAGTTCTGCTGGTCTCTCCCCACCTTGTTAGCATTCAAAACTCCCTCCCTCTAATGGAATGTAGTGCCTGCGTCCGACATATGAAAAAAAGTCACCTAAAATAGTCAGTTAGCATGGAGGTTTGGTGGTGTTTGTTCGTCTGAGAATTGATCGCAGCAAACTGCGAGGATCAAACGCGCTCACACCAACCCACATCCCCCAACCCCCGTTCCCCACTGACCTGAATGACCGTTGCCTGGTCCACTGCAGCCCTGCGGCAAATCCGATGAAAAGTATCATTCCATCAAAAACCAACCGAGCAATTGTGCTATCACACTCATTTGAAATGGCCAACACAAAGGAAACTATTTGGAAATGTAGGGTTGGGGAGAAGTGAGTGAAGTAGTGCTTCAAGCCAAGAAATGCTTATATGAGATGGCCCGAAGTGAAGGCCTGTTGTACCCTTCACAGTGCAGTGATGAATACCCAGGAGGGCCTCCCATCCTCCCGTATAGCTGCTAAATGAGCCAGGGCGGTGATGCGAGTGGAGTCACTGAGCGCTCTAGTAGTTTTATAGAATTCTGTAAAATGCTATTAATAATCAGCAGAATCATTGCTCACTCTAATTATGGATGCACATATGTGTCAATAGTTGAGCGTAGGGGGTCGCTCAGCAGAGGAGGGTCATTGATCGCTCTAATCATGGGTGTAAACATGTTTGAATAGTACAGCGTTGGGGCCAGTCAGCTGAAGAGGGTCACTGATCACTCATATAGTTTAAGAAATTGCTGTAGAACATGTCATTAGACAAACACAGGTCATTGGACAAGCGCAGGCCTCCAACAGAGCAAGGCCATATCCAATGTGTCTGCCCGCTTTGTTACAGGGTCGCCCTGACGGGGAAACAAAGGGGACAGATTGTATTCAACCATCTTAAGATGTCTCTCCAAATAATGTAGAATAATTCAAGCCTGCTTTGCACAACTAAAGAAATTACGGAAACGTCTCCCTTATTCTTCTTTTCCCCACACAGGGTCCATTGTAAACATCTACATACCCGCCAGGAATGACTACTGCAATTGGGTTTTTGTTGGTCTCTCAAAATACGCGACGAAACATGTAGGGATGAGCAAGTGTTAAAGTGCTCAACTCAAATGCCGGGTCTAACCTTTGAAAAAAAAAGTTTGAATCGCCTCGAGCCGTTCGAGGCGCCACAGTGAGGCCTTATTGAGTGAGTTGGTAAATGCTCGACTCGGCTCTAACTGGTTTGAACCAATTCAAGCCATAAGTGATTGGCTCGAATTGTGTTAAAAACATTTAAAATCCATGTAGATTTTGTTACAGGATGGGGCACATTCTTAAAATGTTTTTGGCACCAGTGACGAGATGCGCTTACCCATCTCATCACTTTCACCACAAAAAACCTGCACTTTTTACTGTCAAATGGTGTCTGAGTATTCCATTTGAGGATTCAGGGTGTGATTTGAAATGCACACATTTAGATACACTTTTTTTTTTCTTTTGTACATTTGTATCAATAAGGGGGTGTTTCTGTGCATTTCAAATCACACCCTGAATCCTCAAATGGAATACTCTTTAATGTGTGATTGATGACAGGGGAACAGCTGCGGTGTGAACTACTGCTGTTACGAATTGCATTTCTATCCCTCAAATCAGGATAGTGTACAACTTTATTTTTTACCATTTCACAATGATATGCCCTTCAAGCGCTTGGCACTGTGAATGGTGTTTATGTCATCCCGAAGAGTGCTGGGAGCCTGTCATACACTATTGCCGGGTGTGTTCTCCTGGTACTAATGTATGCAAGGGGTGGCCAGCATAGCATTTGCGCTATCCCACAACCGCCATGAAATCAGCAGGTCACCTTTATGGATAAGGTGATCTGTGCATTTCTAAAATGTACATAACTCAAAAAAGCTCCTCTGCGCTTTTTTCATTTGCGTTCATTTGAATAACCCTATTGTATCATTTTCTTTGCCACCAGTAATACTACCTTCTAGGATACTGATCGAGTATCCTGTAATTTAGAATTACCATATCCTTTTTTTCAAGCCAAGTCGAACTGTCAAATACTCATATCTATATGAGCAGTTTGAATTCTGTTCGAAATGTCCTATCCAAACCATTTCAGGCCTCAGCTCCAGTTCTAATCTTTCTTGCCTAATCACACCACCATTGTTTAGATAGGCTCAAATGGTTGTTGAGCCGGTTTGCCCAACCCTTAAGAAAAAGTACAGAATTCAGCTGCTAAACATTTGCGGAAGCTACCCAGACACATGCGTGCCTCTCTGGCACTGAAACAATTGCATTGACTCCCTCTAGCAGATTGCATTCGGTTTAAATCACTCTGTGTCGCACAAAGGATCTGTATTCTGGGTTAACTCAGTTCTTATCCTAAGACATTGCGCTACTATACACCCTCTTTCCACCTTTGATCATCAGATCACAGAGTGGTCGTCATACCATGGACACTTTATGTGAGAGGTGTCTCTGGCACCTTTTAGTTCAAACATCTGTGTTGCGGAAGGATCAGCCTCAATCACTCCTAAATAAAGAGCAGGCACTGGAGAAGGACCCTCATTTTCAGTGTCATGGCACCCCTTTGAGAAATTAGCGTTGCTCCATGTGGTTTTAAATAAGATAACCTAGCATAGATAGCGTAGCAAAACATAACAATGTCAATGGTAGGTTCCATCCACCATCTTCATACACATCACTCTGGAAACAGAAAGAGTGCACGGTCTGTCTAACTTTGAGCCAATAGCATTGGAATGCAAGGCTGGAGGTTGCATTTTTCAGGGGCCGAGTGCCTCTGATCAGTGCATTAGGGGTAATTCTAGAGGCCACAGCTTTTCACGTCATACAGGAGTCTGTAACCTGTGGCTCTCCAGATGTTTTCAATGACGACTTCAATGAGTCCTCACCTTTGGATGTGCAGGCTAAGGCTGATGGGAAATGCAGTCCCAAACATCTGGACAGCCAGTGGTTGCTGATACCTGATTTGCATGGCCAAATAGCTCCATGTTACGTGGATACCACAAATCCAGTCCTGTGTTTTCCTACTTACAATAGTTGTTTTCAGGTGCATATGTCCATTTAGAGCAAGTTAAGAGAACCAAGAGAACTCCCAAAATCCACTGACTTGTAAAATGTAGTCCCAGAACTGGGATGATGGCGTCCCACTGACATGGAGACATCTCCCTACCCTACTTTCATCCCCAGTGGAACGCATAGCCGTATGCTCTCCTGCTTGGGGGTAACCTGCAGGCTATGTCTTGCAGCCATTGCTTCTCTACAAACCGTTGACGCTGCTTATGTTTTTGTCTTTTTCTTTGACAATCGTATTTGCTGAGCATCTCAACCATACATTACATTTTTTTTTTTATTTAAAAAGTTTTGTTTGAATTAACAAACTTTTCATTTGTCCCTACATAGACAATATCCTTCAATTTACTCATCTATGTTTCCTCTCGTAATGTCATTCCAAAATTTGATCACGGTGAATATAAGGCGTTGGTTACTTCCTTCGAGGAGTTCCGCCCATCTTTCCTCTGTTGTCAATTGTTTTTCAGAAATTTTAAAGAAATCTTTGTATAAGTCTCTTTTCTCTTTCAATGCCGGGCATACCATAATCAAATGGAATAAAGTTTCTGGTCTCAATTGTTTGCAGAAGCGACAGATATCCGATTTTTTATGTGTTTTATCTATCAATGCTTGGTATTCGCAAGTCAGCAATATATTTAACCGAAACGCAGAAACAAGTCACGAATACTGCAGCTGGGGAATTGTGCCAAATATTTCGGTAATTGGTTAAGTGCCCTCACCTTTGTTTCTGCATGCAAGTGTCGTTTGTACTTTTTCTGTACTTCTATTGTTCTTAACCAATCATTCGTTTGTAATTTCCGTTTTGCATATTGTGCTCTATTAAGTAATAATTCCTCTGTGATGTCTTCCGCTCTAATTTTCGCTTTGATTTCATTAGACAATTTCGATAGTGCTGCTATTTGAAGAGGTTCCTTTTTTCTCTTAGAATCTCCAAGGCTGGTATTTCTTCTTCAGACATGATGTTCCTTAACAAGTCCATTTGTTTCCACAGTACTATTGATTGTACTGATTGTAAGGCTAGTTAAAATCTTAGTCTGTTCATTGGAAATGTTTTCGGTAAGGCGAGGGTTTTCCTCCAGAATAGTGCTTCATAGTACGGCCATCTCATTATGTTTTGATTAACAATTGTCTCACTTGCATATGTCAGAATTGGGATTACTTTCTATTTGTACAGCAGAATTGTGGCTTTTAGAGAAAAGGTCCCATATTTTGCATGGAAGAACCGTCCTTGTTTTGCCAAAGAGCTCGCTTTTGCCTCAATGTGATGTTGCCATTCTGCTTCATTTGCTGATGGACTGATTAATGCCCCTAAATATTTGATTGTTTTGGTTGTCAAGATCATTTGGTTTCCTATTTGAATCTTCAAATTAGGTTGTTTCTTTGTTTTTAGATTAATCAGTTTCATTATTCTTGTCTTGTCAGTATTGATTTGTAACTTATTGTTCACCATGTACTCTTTTGCTTTATTCATTGTTTGTTGTAATCCTTTTAATGTTTTGTCCAAAATAATAATATCATCTGCATAGATTAGCATTTGGATTGTTTCATTGTTAATTTTTGGTGGATTCACAATGTTGTTTTGTATTTTTTCTCCAAAATCATAAGTAAATAGATTATAAAGACATGCGGCCAATGGACAGCCTTGCTTCAGTCCGTTTTCCGATGGAATAAATTCGGTCATTCTTCCCTCTTTCGCCAATCGAACACATATCGATGTATTTGAATATAGTTCTTTTATCAGATTCAAAATATTTGGAGGGCAACCCCAATCTCTTAACTTAGCCCATAACAGTTGTCTATTGACTGAATCAAAGGCAGTTCCTAGGTCTATGAAGATGGCATATAGTTGTTGTGATTTAGCCATTGCTTCATATTTCAACATGTTCAGCAGTAGGAGGTTGACATTGGTGCCTATTCGTTTTTACAAAACCTGTTTGCCTTTTTGCTTTTTTGTTGTTATCCTGCGCCCATTGAGTCAGCTTTGTTTGAAGGAAACCAGCAAATAGTTTTCCCAATGGGTCCAGTAAGGCTATCGGTCTGTAACTGGCCGGATCTTTTCTATCTCCAGCTTTGAAAATTGGAATCAAGACCGCTGTCGTCCAAGTTTGAGGTATCTTTTTCGTTTTTTCAATTAATCTTAATAGATGGGTCATGAACGTGGCCCACTGGACTGGAGCTGTTTTTAAATCACTATTTGCTAAACCATCAGGTCCTGGAGCTCTCGAGGATTTAAGTAAATTGATGGTACTAATGATGTCTTCATTCTCCCATTTAAGGTCCCAAGGACCATCATTTCTTGGTATAAGCTTTGTGGTTGATTGTGCCGTCTTATTGTATAATGTTGAGTAGTGCTTCACCCATCTGCTTGCGTCGACTTCTTGGATCATGTTTTGATTAGTCGATGATATGTTCAACATTGACCATAGATTTCGCGTATTTTTTTGTTTAAGTGCTGTCAAGATTGCTTCTGCATCGTTCTGTTTTATCGATGCTTTGATCGCTTTTATTTCATTCGAATACTTATTCTTTTCTTTTTTTATTTCCATTTCAAAATGAGGTGCCTTAAGTTTGCGCAATTTTCGTAGAACTTTATAGTGTTGTTTCTTTTTTGTTTGGATTTGAATATTGAAGTAATGTGCGTGCATTTGTTGTTGATTCTTCTTTTCAACATTCTGTTGGTATTTTTCTAGAATCCAACCATAGTCCACTTTTATGTTATCTTGAATTGGTGCATCTTCGAAGGTTGCATCTATTTCCACCATATGGTTGTGTTTTATCCTGAGTCTATTCATCCCATTTGTTAGCTCCAAGTCAGGTAGTATTAGTCGTTGATCAATTCCTGGCTCACTGGCCCATTCGATCTGGATTAAATGGTGATCGCTATCCTGCTGAGATGAATTTCCTTTTGAAGTGGTTAATCTTCTGATTCTTGCTGAAGTAAATATGTAGTCAATAATTGAATTGGAAGTTTCACTTGCCCAAGTTGGTAAAGGTTTACCTTCGGAGTCTGTTGGTTGGGCACTTAAGTAGATGTTCCTCTGTTTCACTTCCCTCATCCATTATTTTGCTCTGCTCGACAGTAAAGTAGGATCTAACTGTCTACCTTCTTTATCAAATAAATGGAAGTTAAGGTCTCCTACTATAATGAGATCCATTTCGTTGTTAGTGATGGCCACATTGTCAATTTCCTCGTATATTGAATCAATAAATTTCGTCTCCGACATTGCGTTTGGGTTCCAATATATATGAAATATGGATATCACATAATTATCCCCGGTAGCAGGTGGCTCGTCCTTGTTGTCTGTTGCAATCTTGATAGTTACATATTGTGCCCATGGATGTATATTTTTACTTGCTATGATTGTCCATGTGGGGACTATTTTTGTTAATATCAGCATTCCTGCTGCTGGTCTACCCTGTTGTGCTACAATCGCAGGATTCATTAGGGTACTAAACCCATCGCAAATCACTTCATCCGTTAGCCACGTTTCTTGCAAACATATGATATCCAAATTAACCAGGGCTATTGAATGTTTTTCTAGGAGATGTTTATTTCGTCTTGTATTCCACAATCTCAGTGCTATTCTAGACTTTTGCGCTTCATTCTTTTTTGATTGTTATAAATAAGTTTTCCTTCCAGTTTGTTTAACCATCAAATTTGGTTTCATATGTGGGGTCTCCCGGTAATCACGCCAAATGGGATGATGGAGTGAATCGTCTTCAGACTGCCTCTTAGATCTTAAGTTATTATAATTTTAAGAAGCCTTTGTCCCTTTGCTCTGATCCTCATTGTTAATTGCTTTGTGGTTCCTAAAAGGAGCCATGTTTTTTGCTTTTTTTTCTGCGACTGCCCGTGTGACAAAGATTTCCTCTATGCCGAATCCCAGTTTCTCAAACTGATCTTTCGTGGCTAGAACCTTTTGCATTATGTCTTGACTGAAAAAATCAATTTGGACCTCTTCCATATATTGCTTATCTGGAAAGGGTACTAGGTCTAGATCATCAGATTTTATTTTCTCCATTTGTGGGATTGCTTTAAAGAGCTGTAAAATGTTGGCTCTATTCATTATTACCGGGTCATCTGTATTAGCTGTCGTTGGATATAAAGCTATTCTGTAGGCAGCTGTTGTATCCTGTGGATTTTGGAATTTAGGTCTAATTAAAATTGGACTAGGTTGAGGTGACAGGCTATTATGGGTGCTATCTTCAGATTGCGACTCGCTTGCTAACCACGCTTCATCATTAGAGATAGTAGAATATTCCAACTCGAGGACCGATGTCTCTTCGTCGTGAGAGTCGGTTACAGTTTGATCGTTTGCCGTATCTTGATATTCATCAACGAGGATCAAAGTCACATCTTGTGAGTTAATTGATATGGAATTATAATCAGTCATATCGTCAGCTGTTGATATTTCTATAATTGGAATAGGATTTTCCACTTGGCCAGGTATATTTTTGTTGATTATCTCCAGTAGCGCATCCAATGGTTCGTTCATTGCATTCGCATCTACCTTGATAACATCTTTTTGGATTATCGTCTTTTTTGTTTCTTTGCTTTTTTTTGTATACCTTTTTGTTTGAGAGTAGGCTGATTGTGTTTATTATTAGCTTCTTCTGTTAATGTTTTCTGTGTTAACTTTATTTTTCTCAGAAATGCGCGAGATCCATTTTGATTTTTTTTTCGGTTTTTTGCCTTTAGGTCTAGTTATCAGGTCTTGTCCTACCATTCCACACTTTGAGACATCAAATATATCGAACGGGGTACACACAGGTGGTTCAGTATTGACGGGATGTGAGGATATTGTCAAATTTGTTGGAGACATCGGGATGATTTGCATTTCATATTGTGAACTTTGATCTGCTTTGTCTTGTAATTTGTTTTTCGCTTCAGTTTGCATATGATTTGTTGTGTATTGTTTATGTTCCAACATGTACGTCTGTTTTTTTGTTTTTTCTTCCATCAGTTTTTTGGTAATCGTTGACACAGTTTCCAAGAGGTTCTGTTTGTCTACCCGGTCAACTCTTGCGAGTTCTGCTAATCGTGATTTCCATACTCTAGATGTTTCGGCTTCTTGAATTAGCCGCTCTTGAATAGTATTTATAAATGTTTCCACATATGTTTGTTTAGTCATTATCATTGCCAGAAGCATTGCCTGGTCTTTACTATAATCAGCCATATATTCCTGTATCGTTAGGAACGGAATCATTGCAGTCGACAGGACTGCTACCAACGTATTTTGTAGATCTAACATGGTCGTTGGGATTCTTTGTTGAGATTCCGATACCTGGGCTTGGTGTTCCGGTGCTACCTTCACAGGAGGGGCATAAGGTTCTTCTGTCTTGTGGTTATCTACCACTTTATTCAAATGAGATGTCTTTTTATCAACAAGTGAGCTAGATCTTGCTCGTATAATTGGCATTGGGGTCTTGATGTTTTTTATATTGTTAGGCGTGCTTACCCCATCGAAAGGTTCATTTCTTTTTTCCTGAGACTCCATTATGGCCTCAATCTCGGTGATATCAAGAGAAAGTCGAGCAACTCTGCGTGCTACAGGTTTGCTGTGATCAATGTTTTGTCTCTGAGCTGGTGTGTATGTAGATTGCCAGTGTAAATTTGCAGCTTTAGCTCCCTTGGAGCCTAGTTCTTGGTTTTTGTGTTTCCGTTGTTATGATCGACACCACACCTGTGGTTTGGTCACTGGAAGGGTTTCTAGTTGTATCGTTCAGTACTTACCGCCGCAACCAGCCGCAAACAGCAGACAACAGCGCACGCCCTTTACTCCTCGCGGGCTTCACGCCGCAAGGGTCGCGCTGTGCTGAATTTGAATGTCACTTCCTGGTGGTGTGTCTCCAATGTCACGTGACCAATGTCACGTGTCCAAGCAATCACTCGGCCCGCTCGTGTCAAACTGCTGTCAGCTCCAGCTGATATGCTGATAGGCTTACGCGAATGGAGCGGGTCAATGGCAATTCACGGTAAGCAAAAGCACCAGCAGGGCACCAGATAGATCCTCCCAGCCGAACAGCAGACAACATCACCGCCCTTTACTCCTCGCGGGCTTCACGCCGCAAGGGTCGCGCTGTGCTGAATTTGAATGTCACTTCCTAGGGGTGTGTCTCTAATGTCACGTGACCAATGTCACGTGTCCAAGCAATCACTCGGCCCGCTCGCGTCAAACTGCTATCAGCTCCAGCTGATATGCTGATAGGCTTACGCGAATGGAGCGGGTCGAGGCAATTCACAGTAAGCAAAAGCACCAGCAGGGCACCAGCAGGGCACCAGATAGATCCTCCCAGCCGAACAGCAGACAACAGCGCACACCCTTTACTCCTCGCGGGCTTCACACCATACATTACTGAAAGGGGAATCATAGTGTTGGTGTTTAAAGAAAAATGTAACTTTGGGTAAAGTTTGGTGAACGAGGCGATGCATTGCGATTGCATAATTGATATTGCAAGTAATGCCATAGAGTTCTGAGCACCAACCTCTTAAAAGAAGCAGGGCCCGACCCGGGTGACCTGGGTGGTTGCCTGGGGGGCAACATTAGTGCCACGCGAGCTAGGGGTAGTCTTTCAAGTGCTCCCCCGAGCTGGTGTGGTAGGTGAGGGTGCCCTATTGAAAGGAAATGCGCCCAGCTCTCGCCAGCACGAGAGCGGGGCGATTTCCTTTCATTAGGGCGCTGGTGCTCAAGCAGCACAGGGCTGCCCCAGCTCCCTATTGAAGTGATTACCGCCCCGCTCCATGCTGGAGTGGGGAGTTAATCACTTAAACAGAGCGCTGCTTCCAGGCGCACCCCCCACCCTGGGCCATGACCGGGAGTGGGGGGTTTACATTTATTTTCCTCTTCCAGGGCACTGCCAGAGCTAAGGCTGGCCCTAAAGAGAAGGGACATTGTTATATGTTATCTTGGCCAATTTCCCAACGGTTTGTTTTGTATATTTTATAAATTAAACCAAGCTTTCATCACATGTGTGGGGTGAGGGTCGATATATGAAAAAAGTGTTTTGTTCAATAAAAGTTGCTTAATTAAGGAACACTCTTTAATTGTTGTGGACGCTTGATGTTGATTGTGGGGCGTGGGCCAGTCCAGAGCTTTAGTTTTGATTGTGGTGTTCAAGAATTCCAGTCTTCAGATTGAGACACAGCACACAGATCTCTTTGCTTCTTACTACTCATAGGTGGAGTTCCCGCTGGATGCCCTTCAAAAATCCCCGGCCATCAAGGGCTGGTTCCGACTCCTTCCCTTCGGAAATGCAGAGGAGGATGATGGGTAAGTGAGCTGATCTAACCTATTGCTTCATTGAAAATGCCTGCAAAGGTGTGACAGATGAGCACTCACCTTCTGAGCACAGGAAATCCACCCCTCGCCCACCAAATGCTGTCTTGCATCACACACCAGTACCAGTCTTGGAGATCCCCTTACGGACGGACGCCTAAACTGCACCAGAATCGCAAGAGGGAATGCATGTTACCTAAATCAGAGACAGGGCGTCATTGGATTGATTTAGCGCCTGAGCAAAGGTGGGAGGGGGCAAAGAGACTGAGCTCATAGAGAAAGGGAGTGACAACATTTGGGGAGAAGTGTGGGGGCTCGTGGGAGCCCATTTCAAAAGGATGTTTGGGGTGCAGTTGCCTTCATTTGGGAAACCCGCCTGGGCAGCTTTGTGAGAGTATAACAGAGATTTTTCCTAATGCAGATTCTAGTGGGTGATGTCCCTAGATGTATCATTGGAGGTTGCATAACATGAGCCCCCACCTTGCCCTTCATTAATCTCCACGCATATTCACTGCCCCACTGCAAAGGTCTGAAGGCAGGTTAAAGCATGCATGTGATAGTTAACACCTTTTAAAGAGGCCTGTCTTTGACTGGTAAGAGTAAAGAAATTGGGAACTCCCTATTTTTTGGTAAGGGGGGTCAAGTCTGTTCAATTAGGGAGAGTTTTTCAAGGTACAAAGGAAAAAGACACATTGACTACCCTCTCTATCTCTTGACACACACACCTTATTTTCAACACATATATTTTGTTTATTTACTTCAATATTTTAAAAACATAGAAAAACATTGGATCACTTTTTAACATGTACACAGATCATGCAAAGAAAGTTTCAGTCATATACCATAACAATTCATCTGAATATGTTTCCAAAATACGTTAATAATGATCTCTTGAAAACAAGCAAATATTTTGAAGTACTTTTTCCTTTTATACAAAACCTGTTAGGGGTATCTACAATAATTAGCATAGCATCCATCGCAAGACATTATTTTGTGCTGTCTTATTTTATACTTTCTTATTTAGTAGAGGTATACTCTACTAAATAAGAAAGTAGCTGTACGATTTACCTGCCAGATGCCTATGATGGGACTATAGAGAGGGGTAGTCAAACTTTGACTGGTAAGTACACATTTAAAGTGGTAGAACCTTCACTTTATGATCACCGATGTCTCAACAGGGAATATGTGCATTCCATCAGCCCCACTGTGTGGCTTCACTCTGTGGCAAAATCCTAGATAAAGCAATGGGGTGTAGGGGTGTGGGGTTGCAGATTGTCATGGGCAGGTTTATTAGCCTCAGCAAAGCAGGACGACTTACGTAAATCTATGAAGCTTTATTTGTATGTGTCACAGTGGGTTCCCAAAGGTGTTGGGTCCACTTCAATGGCAAGGATTGAAAAGCTTTAAAGCGGGGCTTAATTCAGGTTGAGCTGGCAAAGGGAGAGAAAAAAAGAGGGAAATGGCAAGGAACAAGGGCGAAACAATGGGCTGCCCAAATAGGAGAGCTACTGTGTTGGGTAAATGACAATCCTGCTTCTGCTTCCCGTGTAGCCCAGACATTTGATTTGTGTGGATTTGCATGTCTCTGTGACTCTTTGTGTCTCTGTATATGAGCATTGTGATCAAGAATAGTAATCTCCATAGCAATGCTTACACACTGAGATTTTATCAGACCCCCATTTAACTACAAGAAAGCTCTTGGCACCCAGTTCTTAACCTTTCCTAATCACCTCCCATCCTCCATGTGTTTAATGGTGAAGGACTATCCAAGGCTTCTCCACAAACGGTATCCGCAAGGATTCTACAGTAGAGGTCAGCACTCCCCTAGTGGACCAATCCTGATTAACTTTCTGCGGTGCAACCCCAGATGCTATATTAACCTTCGTATTCAAGGCTATCAGTCATTTTGGGTGGCAGTTTCTAAGGAGCACCAAGCTAGACCTAGTGGTGGGCTCCTGGTCTGGATTGGAAGGTGGAAGTTGTGGATTATGGCTTACAGGATCTCCAAATATTGAAGATATGTACAGGCAAGGATGTTGTGATTTGTTTATGTAACTTATACAATATACCTTCACAGGGATTGATGACTTTGACCCGACTCCAGAACTTTGTTGAAGGGCTGAGCCCGTCTTTGCAAGTCCACTACTGCAGTATTTCAATCGCCATATGTATCGTTAAAGGATAGTTCCGGGACTTTTTTTTTATTGTCCCTACGGTTCGGCCATGTGTTTTTAAGCATAAATCGGTAGATCGTAGAAAACTTTCCTATGGACCTTACCCAACTTTTCGTCCATTAACGCACTCGAAATCAGCCGCCATTTTCTGATAATCCTATCATTTCCCCCCATCGCCCTGGCTCACCTGCTTTTGCGGCACTAAATCAAATCCCCCGCCCCTGAAACAGACTTTATCAAAACATTCATATTCCCCGCCTCTATCCGTGACGTGACTGTGCTGCGTAGGCAAACGCGCCCAGGCGTCTTCTAGGCGACTACACACAGAACCCGGAAACCAACACAGATCAGCTCACAACACAGCGCGCCACAATTGGGAATATGAAACTGTACTTTTAAATCAAACCGCAAGATTGTAAATTTGGTAAAGTACATTTATTGGACATCAAATGTTTAGAGAATATTCTGCGATTTGCATTTTTCTTTGCTCTCGATCCAAAATAGTTCGTCTTGAGGCAAGCGATGTTCGTGTGCAGTACACAGGGTGTTGGTTTACGATAAAATAAGCTCTTCGGTCGCACTGATAATCGCATGGCTGTTCCAACAACGAGGCACTAGGCCACCACAACGGTCTGTATGTTGCATCTAGCCGTTAGTACCGCGTAAGGGCATACTTGTACTTGGCGATGGTCCCATAAAATGGTCTGGGTGCTAACGTTGTTCACGCGGAGAAGCAACTGGCGGTTATAAAAGCCATCCGCCGGTGTCTGGTACTCGTGACACATACAATAATGAAGGATGTACCTGTTTTAAAAACATAAAAAATGAAATTAGTCTCACCATCAGATCTTTATTAAAATTATTCATTTTATATATTAGGTCGGAAATTATTTCATAGCTAGGACAGTGCATTATTATTGTGGGTATTATACGTCAAGGGGGGGCTGTAGGATACTGAGACAGTCCCCCAGTGCAGGGGTTGACAGGGAGGCAGTGCAGGTGGAGAGTGGAAGGGCCCAGGACCGAGGTCGCAGACAGTGGACCAGTTGTAGCAGGGGAGAGGGAGAGAGAAAGCAGAAGCAAAGAGGAAGGTTTTGAGGTGCTTCCGTAAAAGGAGATGGTTCTCCTCAAGATAGTGCGCGGTACAAAACAATATGCCACATAGAACGAACAAGTACAACTTAACCCGTCTTTAAAGCTACTGTATAGTAATTAAATTGCGGTATAAACTCATCTAAAGAGTTACTTACATTATATTTGCATTTTCCATTGTGTCTGTGCGTAGGGCAGCCCCGAAATACCACTCCTTCTATGCCGACGTTATTTCTTCTAATGAACGAACATTAAATGGCTTTCGTTTCTGAAATTCTATTCATTATCGTTTACGTTATTGCACCACACCCCCAAAAAGAAGTCTTTAGGGATGGTCCCGACCTGTCAAGGTCAAATAACAATAGAACCTTACTGTGAATGCAGGCAGACGTCCATGACCAAATGATAATGATGTGTTATTATATAGCACTTACGCTGAAGCGCTTTATATAGAAAAAATATACACCTAATACCACCCAACCTGTGTTGGTACTCATTTATCGACCTCAGAAGGATGAAAGGCTGAGTTGAGGCGTTTAAGAACAGACTAAATCAGTGACTCAACCCCTGAAGTGTGCCTGAGATAAACCTTTGATGAGTCTAGCAATTATTGTATAGAATTCCAGAAAGACACATTATTTGGTATTCCTAATCTTTCTTACTTAGGGTCATTGCTGAAAGTGTTAGATTTGTGTCACTCCTTTTCTTCTTTCTTCTTTTTTTTAAGGGGCTTTAACAAGAAAGCTAGCCACTCCAGAACTAAAGAGCCACATGGTGCTGGCCACAGCGCACGAGCTTGCATTACAAAAAAAAAAAAGATTCTTTTTTTTTCCTCTTTTTTTTCTCGAGGTCGCAAGAGTGACTACAGAGGTTGCAGTTGCGACCTCTGGCGACCTCTAAATGACGTCCCTGACTTTTCCTGCTAGGCACCACATCTCTGGAATACATTTCCAATGTAGCAAAGGCTTGCCCACCTCCATCCTACGCTTCAAAGAGGACCTGGAGACTGTACCTTTCAAAGAACATCTCGCCAACCACTGACTCCTCTGCTCAATCCAACATATCACTTTCTGGAGCCTCTCCATTTACGTTGCAGACCCTATCTATCCCAGCTCCTTTGCAATGTCTGCGCCCTTACTTGTAATCCCCTGAATTAATCTCCTATGTTCAGCGCTTGCTCTGTTGGGTTCTCTGGGTTTTTATAGCCTTCTTTTTAAAGTCTGTGTTTGTTCGTGCAGTTTTGGTCAGCATGAATTTGACCAGAATTTTTTATTTTTATGTATGTGTATTTAATTGATCAGATTTTAACAAAACTGCAAGAGCAAAGTGCATACTTTAAAAAAGACGTCTTTTAAAACACATATGGCCTAATTTGGAAAAAGAAATGTTAAGATGGGAAAGTCCCATAGAAAACATGTTTGTAAATCAGGCCCATATTACTCTCTGTTGCTTAGCAGCTAGGTTTGCACTTTATAGAGCAGGAAATGCATGAAGGAATTCCCTGGAGAATGGCAGAGATAGAGCAGCCACTCCACAGGCCACAGGATTCGGCAATCGAGGAACCTCTGCATCTTAAACTCTAGTCGTCTACCCCAAATTCTGAGAATCTACTGACGTGTCCTTCAGCAGACAGAAAGACGGCGTTGATGGTAATACATGATCTGTGCTTATGAGGCTTATGAGCATATGTTCGTGTGTGTGGGTGTGCAGGTGCACACCCTCCTACCATCAAATTCAACAGCTATCTTACTGGACCAGGGAAGCACCGGGCACCCGATGATGACAACCAACCCTTTCATTCACTGCCGTCGATGTCAATGTATGTTTTTGTCTGGGCCACGCCTTTACTCTACACATACGCAATCTGGTTGAAGGATTTAATTATAAATGACCCATAGAAATGTTAAATATATTTGATTATTCATTAAAATTAATCTTTAACAAAAGCAATTGTTAGTATGTATTGGTGCTGGAAAGCTATCGCTCCAGAGTCCATTTATATAAGTGCGAGTGGTCATGCCAAAAACTCATATTTCCCCCAGCTATTAAGATTCTTAGTATACGTATAAAACCACAATATACCTGTAAACAAGTTCCTGTTTTCTTCCAATGGTATATTAACACAATGATTTAGGTACAATTCCTCAAGTTCGCTTTGAATGGGTAGACAAATGCCATGTGAATTGTGTATCACATAACATTGCACTTCACGTCTCCCTTCACTGAACATGGGGTTGAAATGTGTGGCATGCAGAACCTAAGGAACTTTTTACAGCACAGTAAGGGGCTCAGACAGGTCTCTGCTCTGCAGAACAACCCTGAAGTATTGGTATCGAAGTACGAACCGCCGTGGACATAGATAACTTTCAGTTTTGCCACAAACCCGTGAGAATTAAATATGCCAATGCCTCAGGAACAAAGGCTATGGCTGTGCAATTGGTATATATGACTGGTGGTTTACAGACATTTTATTATTTGTGTGTTATCACAACTGAAATGAGCAACAAGGCTATGCCCATTATGTGCTCAGAATGGTTGCAGGCTGGATCACTGTCACAGAACTGTTTGTCAAATAGAAAAATCTGTGGTCATTCGTATGTTCGCAAAAGGATATTTGATTTTTATGCAAAGCAGCTCTGAGACTACATTTGTACTATGTATCCTCCTTCTCCCCATTCTCATAACGAGTTTCAGGGCCAGGCTGAAGATTCATGGGGA
The DNA here is from genome assembly GCF_040938575.1 of Ambystoma mexicanum. Classification (NCBI taxonomy): domain Eukaryota; kingdom Metazoa; phylum Chordata; class Amphibia; order Caudata; family Ambystomatidae; genus Ambystoma; species Ambystoma mexicanum. The sequence continues at coordinate 1,269,948,423 of NC_090932.1, forward strand.
CTTATGGGGTGCCATTTGAAAATGCCGTGAGTGGAGGTCTCCCTTATGCAATCTGCTCCCTCCTGCCCAGACGTCTAAGGCAGCACTGCAGTGCGCACATTATAATGGCGATGTTGCTAAATGCAAACTCCATTCGGTGTTTCCTGGGTTTATTATTGAGCGAGAAAAACATAAGCCCCACCTTCAACTTCATTATTCCTGAAGCATATTGCCTAGCCCACACCCAAAAGTTGAAACAATGATAAAACACGTCAGTGTTAAGTTAACACTTCTGATGTGGAATCAGAAAAAATACAATATTACGGCTGTTACACCAAGCAAAGGAAAATACACCGACATGGGCTTGTAAAGATTCCCAGAATCTTTATTACAAAACTGAACAGTATTCAACAAAGTACACAAATAGCTTTTTAGCCATCAATACATCACAGAGACCACCAGCAGGGTTCAATGTGAGCAGTGAACAGAATTTCCTAGCTGGACATCGACGCATTTATACAATTTGTAAAATGATGTCCAGCCTCTTACAGGTTAATTATACACTGGGCTAGGGTCGCGCCAGGTTCACTTTCCTAATTTACATATCTCGAGCATGCGTTTACTTTTGAATATATTTACTAACACACTCTATTGTTCTTTAATTTAACATTTACACTCTTTACATGCTGTTTTAATACAGACCAAACAAATGTTTCACATATTATATTCGGATAGCATTACTGTTCTTGTATACTTGTAGTTTAACATTGCTAATTCAAGTAATCCCCTGCTCCCGAGGTCAACAAAGGACAAGGTCTACATGACCATAACATGTAGCCTGAAGGCAGGTTGGACATTAACTCTCCTACAGAGGTTGGAGAGGTTAAGGCAAGAACAAGGGCACACGAGACGGCCATTTTAGATTACAGGGTGACTTTGTACAAAAACCCCAAAATGGCGGTTCTAACCTAAAATGGAGGCTTGATTCAAGATGGCAGCTTACATCAATTTCTAAGGTGAAGACCTTGCCGTAGAGAGTTATTTGCGTACAATTTTAAGCAACTTGGCGTAGGCCAATATACATACAAATCATTATAATAGGAGGCATAATTTAATATCCAGTTCGACAAACCCTCCTTTTGGCCTATGCCAAGTGCTAACACTACTTCTGATCTGCTTGCAAGTAACTCCATACGTCATCGTCCATACACCCCGAATCATTGTCAGACATATCTATTGTCATTAGATCTGACACCAGAGTTTCTTTCAACACATACTCTTTGGAAACCTTCTTTGGGGTGTATAATTTATGCCCTAATACACTTGTTGCTTGCACGCAACATCCCCCTAACACTGAGCATATACCAGGGAGACACTGTATACAACAACAAAGAAACAGAAAACTTCCCAAGGTAATCAGCAGGGCCGAAAACAACTTCCATCCCCATGACCGTAGGAGGTCCCAAAACCATGTACCAAGTTCCCAGTTTCCCTCAGGAACATGTACTTCTGAACTAAGAACATGTAGATTTTGGATAGCCCTAAAGATCGTCGGAGAGAAGTCTGGTACGTAAACGCAGCAAGCGGACCCCACTAATTTACATACTCCTCCTCGCTCTGCCAGGATGACATCTAATGCCATCCGGTTCTGAAGAGCCACTAATCTTATCGCTCTCTGCTCTAACGTCATATTATAGAGTATGTCAGTGGTCCGGTTGATGGTTCTCTCCAATACTCTCGCTAGTTCCCTGATATCTTCTGAATTCGTAATTTGCCCAAAAAATGGCACAAAGGATTTGATAATATCTCCTAGAGTTTGCGCTGGAGTATCCCCTTTTACACCTCGTCGTGGACGAGTCTTCGAAATTTCTACAGTACTGGCAATAAATACCCCAGGTAATAGAATCCCTAAATAACAGGTTCCTTGCCAATCCCTGGGCAACCATGGAAATGCCACATTACCGCAAACAAAATAGACAGGTTTGCCTACGTACAGAGGTCTGTATTCACTAGTCAAATTCGCATCGTTGGCGCACTTTCTAAAATTACCCATTGACCGTGTTCCATTCCTCTGTATGCAGAAGGATACTGAATCGGGGCTATGATTAACAGAATAAGATGGAGGCGTGGCATCCTTATTGCCTATGGGAGCCATTTTGAAAGAGATTAAAGACTGAAAAGGGACGAGACAATCTATCAGAGGGCCTAACAGAAGCAACGTTTGGCTTACTTCTATTTGCAAAAAGCGAGCATCCCAGGGGCATCAAAACATTCTTTTCAAAACTATTTAAATTTGTACCATCAAAGTTCCCTGAGATGCTGTCATTCCATCGACCAAAAAATAGTGCTCTAAGAGAAGCGTAACAAGCAGTTGTCAAAGGTAAGGGATAAATATACCAACCTAGCCCCTTATCCCCATGTTGCGGTAGATGTGTACAGATCCAGCAATTGGTCTTATTAAAAATTGCATGAGTGGCATTCATTATTAACAAAAGGGTATTATTCTGATAGTTCCGTCTATGCACAGAATCCCTAGGTGACAAAGTATGCAATTGCACAGAAGGAGTGGGAATAACAGATACATTTTCAATAGGTAAAAAGTCCTCTAACGGATATGCTTCCTCCAGATACCATAACCCAAACCCAACAGTTACTAAAAATCCAGTAATTATCACAAAAAGGCAACAATATACTTTGGGGATCCCCTTACATGCTTGATCATTGTCTCTGCTAGTCAAATGTTTATCTAAAAGTTCGGTACGAGCGGTAGCGGGTGCAGGCATTGTCATCTTCAACCGAAAAACACCAATTGTTCGTTTGCTGGCGACTCCAGTCGCGTGTCTTCTTAAAGTCTTTCCCACAACCCTTAGCCAACAGAATCTTCCCGCACAGTCGGGCCAAAAGGCAAGCCCTCAAATGATTTTCTCAATCGCACAGTCAGACCATGCTGTACGTTTACTTCCTTGGGCGCAAATTATATTTTGCAGTTTCTGGTGAGAACAAAATGTCGTCACTTCCTCCTGGAAGTGGCGAATGGACAGAAATGGGATCAGAAAAGGATGGATCCGGAAGTTCCACTGTTGGGGAGTGCGGAGACAAGATGGCAGTTTTGTCCGGCCTTGCGGATTCTGAAGCGATCTCCGATTCTCCCTTGTTGGTTGTTGCTGTTTCAGGCACGCTAGTTACAGCAGTGGGAAGGGATTCTGTGTCTTCTGTATCGTATGGCACGGGCTGCGGGATCCGTTTGGTGTGCGTTGCATGGATCCAGTTCTTACGACCCGCTACCCACACAGCAGTCTGAGTGACTAGCAGGACTTGGTAGGGACCCCTCCACCGAGGTGCAAGGCAAGACGACTTCTCAAAAACCTTCGTGAGGATCCAGCCCCCGGTCATAGACTGTGACCAGGACCCTCGTACCACACAGCTAATGCCTCTCGCACCTGGTGATAAATTAAAAACAGATTTTTAGTCAACTGGTTCCAGTAATCTGAAAGAAGCACATTTTCTATATCCCGTAATGAGCGACTTTTTGGCATACCCCAAATATTAGCAGGTCTCCCCATTACCACCTCAAAGGGAGAGAGCCCAGTCTTAGTTTGAGGGGTTGTTCTCATCGACAGTAACACGATCGGTAAGGCATCCGGCCATTTTAGCTTGGTGCCAGCACACGTCTTAGCGAGTTTGTTCTTTATAATGCAGTTGTGCCTTTCCACTAATCCGGCACTTTGGGCATGTCTAGCTGAATGGAACCGCTTGTCAATCTGTAATCCTTTGCAAATTTGTAGGATTACAGTGGCAATAAAGTGTGGCCCATTATCTGACCAGATGACTCTCGGCAGCCTGAACCTAGGAAAAAACTCTTTCAACAGAGTTTTTGCCGTGGTTATGGCCGTTGCATCTCTAACTGGGAAGGCCTCAACCCACTTACTAAAGGCACAAACAACAACCAATACATATTTAAGATTGTTACACCGTTCCATTTCAATAAAATCAAAGTGAATAACCTCAAACGGGACAGAATGTGGAGCGAAACTTCCTCTATGAGTCGAGGTACCTTTTCCTACATTGTGCTGCAAGCAAACCATGCAGTTCTGGACAAAATGCTCTGCAGTTTTGAAAATCTTATCATTGGCCCATACACTGTGTAGCATTTTTGTCAATTTTCGTGCACAAACATGTGTCGGACCATGAGCCATAATAACCATCATTGTAATGTAGGCGTCAGGGAGTAACCATTTCCCTTCAATATTTTCTACCCAACACCCATCGTCATCCAATCTCCCTGCACCCTCGATCCATCTCTTAGTTTCCTCTATGTAGCATTTGCTTGAATATCTTTAACAGCATCGATATTTTCACCCAAAGTGCAAACATTTACAATTTCTTTTACAGCATACATTTCTGAACTGAAATCAGTGGCAGTCTGTTTAGCTATCTGATCGGCGAAAGCATTCCATTTTCCTACATCATCTGTAACCTTTTGATGTGCTGAACATTTTAAGATAGCTAACTGAACAGGGAGTGCAAATGCTGAAAGTAATCGCACTATTAAAGTGCCATGCTGGATTTTCGTTCCGTGCGAGGTCAAGAAACCTCGTTCTTTCCAAAGTCTACCAAAATTGTGGGCCACCCCAAAGACAAATTGACTGTCAGTATATATATTCACTGTAAGCCCTTCAGAAAGTTCACAAGCTCGAGTTAACGCTATAATTTCTGCGGCCTGCGCAGAGTTATGCATACTTCTATTAGTTTCCTCAACCATGCTTAAAGTAGTAACAGAATAAGCAGCCGTGGATGTACCGTCTGGAAGTATAAAACAAGAGCCATCACAAAATAGCTCTCCTTGTGGGCTATTCAAAGGAGTGTCTTTCAGATCGATTCTGCCTTTAGTCTCTTGTTCTGTCATATAAAGGTAATCGTGTGACGTATCGTCACCATCAGCAGTATCTTGCGAGACAGGTAAATGTTCAGCCGGATTTAATACACAACACCTCTAAATTTTAATGTGGGGGGCAAACAAGATTAGTTCATATCTTGTCAATAGTGCAGAAGTGAGGTGTTGCGTTTGAGTTCTATTCAATAGAATATCTACAGAGTGAGGCACCATTAAGGTTAACACATGACCCAGGACCATTCCCTCACTCTGTTTTACAGACGCAGCAGCAGCAGCAACAGCGCGCAAACATCTTGGCAAAGCGCATGCTACAGGATCAAGGGCGGAGGAATAGTAGCCGCACGGCCTATTCTTCCCTCCATGTTCCTGCGTTAACACAGCCAAAGCACATCCATCACGTTCATGCACAAACAATACAAAGGCCTTGTCATAATTCGGAGTTCCTAAAACCAGCGCTGAACACAGCGCGAATTTGAGCAAATCAAATGCTGTCTGGTGTTCCAAAGTCCATGGCAATGGCAAAGAAATGCCCTTCTTTGTCAAAGCCAGCATTGGTTTAATCGTTAACGAAAAGTTAGGGATCCACAATCTACAATAAGAAGCCATACCTATGAAGGCTCTTAACTTCCTTTTGCGTATTTGGGACTGACATGCCAGAAATGGTCTTTATTCATTCAGGTGTCAACCGTCTTCCCTCCTTTGACAGGAGATAGCCTAAATAGGCGACCTCCTCACAACAATATTGGAATTTTTTAAGTGAAGCTTTATGGCCATTTTTTGCTAGATGACAAAGCAACAACACAGCGCCTTCTTTACAGGCGCTCTCAGAATCAGCAGCCAAGAGGAGGTCATCTACATACTGCAGTAATGTGCAAGTAGTAGGCAACTCAACGGTATCGAGCTGCTCTTTCAATGCCCTACTATAAATACTTGGACTCTCAGTGTACCCTTGTGGTGCACGAGTGAATGTAAACGAGCGTCCACCTAGGGTAAACGCAAACAAATACCTGCTATCCTTGTGTATGGGAATACTGAAAAAGGCGTTTTTAAGATCAACAACGCTAAAATGAGTGGCAGAAGCCGGAATCATGGTTAGTATCGTTGTAACATCAGGTACGATAGGAAATTGAGGAGCCACAATTTTGTTAATAGCGCGTAAATCAATTATAAAACGAAAGGGAATCGCATTATCACCTTTTTTGTATACTGGCAAAATGGGGCTGTTACATATGCTACCCGTAATCTCCTCAATTACTCCACGATGTACAAAATCAGAAACTATACATTTCAAAGCCTGTTCGCCTTCAACTGAGATCTTATATTGTGGGATGCGAGGCAATTTTACTCCATGTTTCAAAATAATTTTAACAAGTTCGATTTGAAGAATGCCCACATCATTATCATCAATTGCCCATAAGCATTCTGGAACATTACTAAATTCTGGCGGTAAAGGTCGAGTCAAAACTGAGAGGCGAGTGATTTCTGAGGTGCAATTGTTAGCCGAATTCCGTCCGGACAACAATGTATTACTGCATGCAATGCCTTCAACAAATTTTGCCCCAGAAAGTTCTCCCCACAGTTTGTGGTAAGTAGAAATGGACACTGTTCCGTGAAGGGACCCAGTGTTATCGGTACCGGCAAAGAGACCGGACAAACTACAGGTGTGCCTGAAAACCCTACGGAAACGTTGGATTGCCCTGACAGGGGAATATTTGGAACCCATGAATGATCAATGGAACATTTCTGTGCTCCCGTATCTACTAAAAATAGATGCTTCCTATTTCCCACCGCCATCTCAACGTAGGGGCCTTTCTGATGAACGGGAATAGGCGTAGGTTCCAAATCCTGCTTTGGGCAATCCTAGCGAAACAAAATATTATCAAAAGGAAGCTCTTCAGAGAGGTATGCGGCAGAAGGGTGATCAAAAATGTTTCTATTATCCACATTCAAAACGTGCTTATCTTGTGAAGGAGGTTGCTGTGATTCTGGTGTAAACTGACCTCTGCCAGGGCCCCCTGCACCTGGGCGACCTCTGGATCGTCTACTCATGTTCCCAAATGACCTTTGCTGTAAGGTCGGACATTGTGCGCGCCAGTGGCCTTCCTGCCGGCAATAGGCACACTGGTTAATGGTTACCGGAGCCAAGGGCACACTTCCCTGTGCAATGTACTGGCCTCTAAATTGATTACCCCCTCTAGGGTTTCTAACAATCTGCTGTAATAAAACTTTAGTTTTCAGGTCACCCTTTTTTTTCTCAAGTTTTTCCTTTTCAGTATTTACACGATTTTCATAGTACTGAGCCATATGCAGTACTTCTGATTGAGACTTCGCCTGCCAAGCGCTTTCAGAAGACATAATCTGTAACTGGATGTCAGGCAGCAATCCACGTACAAATTTGTCGACAAACAACCTTTTCCCTGACTCTGTGCCTAAGTATTGTCCACTGAAATCTGAGAATACCTCCTTGAACCGATTGAAGAAATCGGTAGCACCCTCAGACTTTCCTTGGACACAGGCCGTAAACTTGTCCCAAATGATTCTTTTTTCTGGAACCATAGTTTTCAATTTTACAATAATTCTATCCGGCAAGGTTAATATCACTTGAGGTGGTCGTTCGCCAGCTGGTCTTTCTCTGTCTAGCCTAACCATGTTATCCCATGTATCTCCCAACCCAGGTATGTCATCTATAGTCCTAATCTGTTTCCACAAATCAACTGGCAGGAGTACGGGAAATAATAGGTCAATATCACATAAAGTGAATACCGACGACTGTAGGACCGACTCTATTTCTTTATAGAATCCGGTCGGATTCTTTCTTATATCGGGAATAGATTGCTTTATGGTGTTCACTTCCTGTCTTGAAAACGGGACGTGAACAAACTGTGAAACGTAATGTGCAGGAATTTCTCCGGCGACTATTCCTCATCCAGCATCGGCCGCAATCTCAACTTTCGGGACAAATGTCGGAGGGACCTCTCTCATAGGCAACTGAGAAGTAGGTAGCTCCGAACGCTTACTAAGCAACAGAGCCAAATCAAGCGCTAAGGCAGTCGAAGTATCAATCGAAAAGGCTCTCTTATAAACACTCAACAATTCTGCGGGACAACAAATCTTTCTTCTTACACACACTTTCTGCAGGTGCTCTACCATCACCTGTATCACTTCCTTTTGCATTTCTAACGTATACTGACTATATGTGTCATATACTTCATCTGGAGTTATCGACATATCCGAAATCCATTTTATCACATCCTTTATACAAATTCGCGCTTCCTCTCCTTTTAATTCTCGACGAGGAGAAAAACGTTTCTGTAAGTACATAATACCTAAACTACCACCATCTGCTTCCTTATTCTGTAACTCTTCCAACTCCTTCCTATACTCAAAAGTCCTCTCAACATGCTCATATACCTTCTCCGCAGTATCTCTGGACAACGCTAAGGCGTTCAAATCCCGTAACCCTTGTGGGAAATCTACATCATTTAGTCTATTCCACATTATACTCAAATGAGTCCCTAATCCTTCGATAAACACATCTTTCTCAGGAATATCTTTTAAATTTTCGAGTGTGGAAAAGACATCAGCTTGTTCACCCTTCTCCATACAATGTTTAGCCCAAGCAGTCAATTCACTCTTTTTGTCTGGGGACACAGTATTACGAGTCACAACCCTTGGTCTTGCTCCCTGGTCTACTACAAGCGATGCAGAATTACTTGGAAGAGGAAGAGTAGGCACATTCTGAATAACAACAGGTGAAGGCAAGGGGGCAGGCAAAGGGGTGACGGCTGGAGCAACAACAGGAAGAACAGCAGGGAGGACCGGAGGAACTATAGCAGGGGGAACTACAACAGGAAGGGGCAAAGCGCCAGGAGGAGGTACGTACGGAGGAGGCGCGGAGGCATCGGGCCTTCGTTCATGCAAAAGTTTATTAATCAATTCATCTGATGTATGAAAATCTTTTGAAGAGTAGATTTTCTGAATGCCTAATTGAAACGCCCTGTCTGTGTTCCTAACTGACTCCAATTGTTTATTTTGATCATATAACCGTGACTTTTCGACACTTGTCATATGTCTACGCATGTGTTTCTCTCTACTCTTTTGTTGCTGCAAAGCTTCTGTTTTCCAACTGTGCAACGCGTCAAATGCTGCAGGTCTAGCCTTTTTCTTTACTAATACAGACTCTAAATATTCTATACAAGGGATTTCAAAACTACCATTGGTGGGCCACCGAAGATTAGAATTATGTCTGGTTTGTCTGTGTCAAATGTCATTAAATGCTATACTACCAAAGCCTTTCTTACAGTACACAGTACATGCCGGCGTCCTCTCCTGTGGTGCGGGATGGCTATCTTCCAAAGATTGTCTATCGCTGCAGAATAATGCCCTAAAGCAGGCAGACAATTTCCCAGGCATATCAAAGTTCTGGTGTTACCTGGTTAAATAATTGTGCTCACGAGTACAATGCTCCAAATTCAAATTGTCAGGGTTATATTAAGAATCGGGGCACGATTCACCTGACCAAAGGACTGGGAGGCCCGATGGGGTTACTAAGGACAATGCTAAGGACCCACGTGTCTGGTGATTTTCAGCAAATTTACCCACCTCAAATATATGGACCCTCGTCAAGACGTCGTCTCGGGCTACAGCTCACCGTCCAGGGATCGGATCGTGCAGTTTCGTCGAGGAATTCACTTCTCGTCTAGAGTGGCAGTTTCTGTTGGCACCGTCCGATCCCGGTCCGATAGCCGAGCCAACCTTCAACGAGACAAAGTCAATCTTGAGGGTCCCTATTCGGGCGCCATCTGTGGAATCAGAAAAAATACAATATTACGGCTGTTACACCAAGCAAAGGAAAATACACCGACACGGGCTTGTAAAGATTCCCAGAATCTTTATTACAAAACTGAACAGTATTCAACAAAGTACACAAATAGCTATTTGGCCATCAATACATCACAGAGACCACCAGCAGGGTTCAATGTGAGCAGTGAACAGAATTTCCTAGCTGGACATCGACGCATTTACACAATTTGTAAAATGATGTCCAGCCACTTACAGGTTAATTATACACTGGGCTAGGGTCGCGCCAGGTTCACTTTCCTAATTTACATATCTCGTGCATGCGGTTTACTTTTGAATATATTTACTAACACACTCCATTATTCTTTAATTTAACATTTACACTCTTTACATGCTGTTTTAATACAGACCAAACAAATGTTTCACATATTATATTCGGATAGCATTACTGTTCTTGTATACTTGTAGTTTAACATTGCTAATTCAAGTAATCCCCTGCTCCCGAGGTCAACAAAGGACAAGGTCTACATGACCCTAACATGTAGCCTGTAGGCAGGTTGGACATTAACTCTCCTACAGAGGTTGGAGAGGTTAAGGCAAGAACAAGGGCACACGAGACGGCCATTTTAGATTACAGGGTGACTTTGTACAAAAATCCCAAAATGGCAGTTTTAACCTAAAATGGAGGCTTGATTGAAGATGGCGGCTTACATCAATTTCTAAGGTGAAGACCTTGCCGTAGAGAGTTATTCGCGTACAATTTTAAGCAACTTGGCGTAGGCCAATATACATACAAATCATTATAATAGGAGGCATAATTTAATATCCAGTTCGACACTGAGAATATGTAAATACCATAAACTCTACCTTGCGGCTTCATTCTTCTATGGAAAAATCCTAGGAGAAACAATGGATGGAGGGGTTAATAGCTACAGATTATCACTTGTCATGCTTATTGGCCTATGCACAGGAGAACAAAGAAAATCATTCAGCAGGGTAGCAGACAGCCATTTATTTTGAAACTGAGCCAGAGAGATCTTTGTTTACAGTATGTAGACTGGATGTAAACAAGACCACCTGAGACAATGCCAAATGACCCAAAAATACATGTTTGCAGAGTCTTGTAGTGTAATGTTTGGCACAGGCATCCCTTGCCTATGTCACCCCCAGCACACTTTGGCCACGCTCCCTTTTTAGAGCCCCCTCTCGGTTTCTCATTCCCACTTAAAGCACTGGCAAGGGATCTAGTTCACACCTATGTGCTTATCAATCACAAAAAAGTGATACAAAACTGACCTTTTATGGTCAAATTATTGTTGGAGAAAGTCGAACAACATACAACTCTGAAATGGTAAATGCAGCCCCACAGATCACAGTCTGCTATCACCCTATCATATAGACACAGGCCCAAACAACACACCTTTCACCCCTCCCACTATGGCAATCCTTCCGCATAGAAACCCATACCTAACCGATCAAACTTGCCCGTAAACTTGATGATCCGCACCTGCCACTCCCAGACACCCATGAGTGTTCCAGCCTCCATCTAACACACACGAGGGGGTTAGCGAAAGATTAGCACAACGATACACCACCCATCTGACCTATCAATGCATGCATGAATGCAAAGACAATCTAAGACCCCCAGTGGGAATTCACTCTTAGAGAAACACACTCATTGTGTGGTGAGTGCCACCAGATCATACACGTCCGTACCAGTGAGATGGTCACTAGGCCTGTGACTTACATGCACTTCCCACCATCACACATCAGTGTTGGAGAAAGTCACCAACTTCTGACCAATTCCCCACTGCATCAATCGTACACTTCGGAAACAAGTACCTAACAGACCTCAATGGGCCATAAACTCGAACACACGCACACTCCACCTCCCAGACACCCAGTTCATTAAGTGGGGTGCGAAACTGAGGGTGGCTCAAACAAGAACGCGTGGCCTAAACGCAGCGGCAGGTGGCGTAGGCAACACTGCCTACTCCTAAAATACATATCCTTTTTTGGGTGAAGGGAGGAGGTCAAGCAACGCACATTTTAAACAACACATATTTCTCTATATTGAAAAGATGCTGCAACAGAGAAAACATGTTCATGATTCGCTGTTGGCTTTGTCAATGCTACACTCCCACTACAGTCCAGTAGATCATAATTGAGACCTTTTTCAAATACAATTCACTGTTAACTGAATAACACTTATGGATTCCCATCTTTGGCTGCGAGGACACATGGTGATTACATGATTTACCCTGGACCATATTCACTAAGGAGGCAGTATTCGAGCCCAGTCTACAATGTACGCACTTGACTACACACCTTTATAGCTCTAGTTGGTTGATCTATGTGTTAATACTTTATTGGGACATTTTGAATAGTACACACATTACATAACCAACCTGTCAATATATTTGTATTAGTATTTATGGAAGAAAAGGGTGTCATTTCAAACAGAAATGACTTACGAGGTATGCAATAGCAGAGAGTAGAGGCAGTCGTAGCGTAAGTGGCCTTTACATAAGGGCATTGTTTGAGTGACGTATACTGGTTGGTGAAGTTGTAAGAGTGAAGACATACCAGGGACAGGGATTGGAGGACACAAGACTGTTTTTAAGTTTTATAGCGTGATGCCAGTATTTACACATTTACAAATTACATAGATTTGTCGTGAGGGCAGAACGGTGGAGAAATGGGTTGGGCTGTTAGTTTGAAAAGGAGGGTGGGAGGGTTTTGGGGCAAGGGGCTCTTTTTATCATTAGCAGGTGTAGTTTGAGCCCCGTTTCAAGAGATGGTTTCAATGGCTAGGGGAACACATTCCTATAGGTTGGGGCAAGAAGATAAAGCAGGAGGAGGCACAGCGAGAGAAGGGGATGAAGCGATGATGAGCAGAGAATTTGAGAGCATGAGTACATTGAGATGCATTTACTGAGGTAGTGGAGGGGCAACCCTGTGGATGGATTTATGAAGGAGTAACAGGAATGTAAAGAGAGCGATTTTTCATGGAGAGAAATCCAGCGTGGGCGCATCAGGTAGAGCGGAAGAGGATTAGGGTAGGTTGCAAAGCCGGCATGTCACCAAATTGAGGACTTTGTTGAGGAGAGCAAAAGAATAGAGGGATAGACCAAGAAGTAGGATTGAGAAGTAGCTATATCCTTTGACTACGCTCGGTAGGGATAATGGGATTTGTAGTCCCAAATATCTGGTGAGCCAAAGGTTGCAGACCCCTGCTTAGATTGTCGTATGTGGTAGAGATAAGGGCTTTGTTGCGCGAGTAGTGAGGTGTGGGCAGAGTGCCGTCTTGCTCTGGTGGCTGGTGGCAGTGGCCTTGATAAACTGGAGGAGTTTCAACGAAAATCCCAAAGTTGTGAGCCACATGTGGGGAGTGTATGGGGGAAAGTGATGGGAGAGGGGAGAACAGGGTTGGCATTGGAGGCAGGGAAAAAGATGATTTCCTTCTTTGAGCATGAGTCAGCATAGAGCCAACCAGTGGAGGAGGGAGATTATGCTTTCAGAGATTACAGTGGTGAAGGAGAGGAAGGGGAAGAGGATCTGAACATCATCAGCCAAAAGGTGCTAGCTTAAGCCAAAGAAGGACATTAGTTTGTCGAGGGAAGAGGTGTAATGGGTGAGAAACGCCCACTGGAAGGGGTATTGGGGAGGGGGTGCTTGAGTACCATGAGATGAGGAAGTAGCAGCCAGAGAGATAGGAGGGAACACAGCTGAGTACTTTGCCTGTGCAGCCAAGGGGGGAAAAAGATTGAGGGGCAGGATGGATGATCAGATGTATGTTCTACAGTGTTGAATGAGTCTAGAATATTGGTTTTTAAACTGGGGGGTGCACCCCTAAGGGTGCATGCCTGGTGCCCGGGGATGAGGGAGGGTGCAGCCCCACAGCCAGAAACAGATTTTAAAGAAGATGGTAAAAATAAAGAAATATGTAAATAAGTAAAAATAAAACGACACGGAATGGGATGCATTATTGTGCAGACCCCATCCCACTATGGCCCCCACTGAACATGCTCAGAGCATGGGGGTCAGGCTTAGTGCCAGCAGGCGTGACTGACCCAGGAAACAAACACACCGGAAAGCGCGAGAGTGTGTGCTTCCTGGTGTGTTTGTTTCCATCTGCGGCAGAGGAACGGCGGAGCGAAGATAGTTGGGGAGCCCATGGACTGCTAGAAGAGGGGAGCCCAGGGACTGTGCTAAGTGAGGTGGGGGGAGTCTGGGGAGTTCTAGGGGTGGGATGGGGTGCCCAGGCACTGCTGGGAGTGGGGTGCGGGAGCCCAGGGACTTCTCGGAAAGGTGAGTCCTAGGATCTTTTGGGAGGGGGGAGCCCATAGACTGTGCTGGGGGAGGGTGGGAGAGCCCAGCATCTGTGTTGGGAGTCGGGGTGGGAGATCCTAGGAACTCAGCAGGGTGGAGCGAACCCTGGGGCTATGTGACAGCACGTGAACATTCATGGTGAATGGGACTTACTAGTCATTTGGCACTTTGAGGGGGCCCGGCCTGCCAAAAGTTGCTCAGGGGTGCCCATGATGAAAAGGTTTGAAGACCACTGGTCTAGAAGGCTGAGAATGGAGAAGAGATGAGAGTGGTGAGCAGTGGTAAAATAATTGGTGACATGTATGAGATCAGTTTCGGTGGAGTGTTTGGACTCCCCTCCAAATTGGAAGAGGTCATCAAGTGAGTGTACCTCCAACTGAAGACAACCATTGGCTGCGGTTGATGACAAAAATCTGGACAGAAACAGGTCTATTGATTAATGCTCACCTTTTGGTTGAAAGCAAAATGGTCGATTTTTTTAAAACTCCTTTTTTACCGCATTTTTTCACGCAGAAAGTTAGATGGTGGGTTGGGGTTAGGCACGTGGGAAGGGGGAGGTAGGTGATGGAGGGTGTGGGGGATGGGGTGGCAGGGTAAAGGGTGGATAGAAGTTTAGTGGGGGAGATGGAGAAGGCGTGGGATAGAGATGAGACTGTGAGGGAAGATAAGAGGTGGGGAGAATGAGATAAAGCATAATACAAATATGTTGAGAAAAAAATGAAAAAGATTATTTGTAGCTTTATTCGTCCCATCCTGAAGAGACTTAAACATGCAGAGCAAAAGAAAATGCATAAAGTCACCTACTTGAAGTCCTTACTTCACAAAGCATGCAGCTTGCCCCCCTCCTTTTTTAATCCCACAGCAATCACACTTTCAATCAATACAGTGTCTGCAGCCATCAAGAACTGTCTGTTTTAACTGCTCATCCGAAAGTAATGAGCCTTTGTACTACAAATTGAAAGGGCACACAACAGCACCCGACCAGCCACCCCTTCCCTTTATGTCTAAAGTGTGAAGACATCTCAGGCACCAGAATCAATTGCTCGTCCCGTTCAGCACTCAGGTGGTTTATTAAGGCAAGCGCCCACCTGCGGTTTCAGGACAGGACTGCTCGGGCACCCAATCCTTTGGATTAACAGAGCACGGTTCATGTTGGTGTACCCTGCACATGAGCGAGCCACACTTCACTTTTTCATGACCATTAGCGGTCAATACAGGTGAACCTTGGCAAAGCCCCGGCCAACGTAAATGTCTGCATGCAGTCTTCTGTGTTTTAACAAGAACTAACCTTCATATAACAAACAAGGGTGGGCTATCCAGACATAGCAAAATCAAAAGCATAATATATTAAACCTAACCATGCATATTTGTATGGAAAAAAGTTCCACGACCAACCCTATGGAAACTGAATAACATACACAGATGTTGGAGAAAGCCACAAGACATAACTCCACTATGGGGAATTCTCCCCCACAAAACTTCAATCTCAGCAGATCTTAGTCTGCAGTATTAGATCATATACTCCACCCCAATCCAGACAGCCTCCCAATATACGACTTACACATAGCTCCCAATATCACACGTGGGTGATGACCAAAATCACAAGACCTGACACCAATTATGTTTCAGTACACTTATTACATACATAAGAGGAATTGTACAGACCATTTATTTTAATGTATATGTGACAGTGCATTTGGAATAATTGTATCGTTACTTTTATCAGTACTTAATGGTTATTTTGTCCGACAGTCAAAAACTTTATTTTGGCTAAAAGCCATAAAATATATACAAATTTCAATCACAATGAAATCATTCAAGTAACTACAAATGACATTGGGCCTAAGAATCCACAGCTCCCTCATATAAAGTGCAAGTGCATTATAGTCTTCCTACTTATCATACCATTTTTACTTTGCAGCAGTGGTTGAGCGGAAGCGGTTAGGTGTGGTGCTCCTCTACTTTTTTTTATTAAGTTTTACTGTTCCTATACTTTTATTTTAAAAAGAAACCGTTCCGGAATGGTTTCGTTTTAAAATGAAAGTGTAGGAAGAAGTTTAAACTTGCACTTCAGTGCACTGTACGTTCACTTAAACAGCAGGCGCATGTTTTTGAGTGTTTGTATTGTGTTGCCTAGGGATCTAGGCCCAAATGAAAGACGCACACACGGAGAGATAGGAGGAACTTCTTTATTCTCTTACAACCAAGTCGGAACTGGCGCTTGCTGCGCACGTGCCCCATAACTCCCTTGCCCAGTCAAACTCCGCCTTTCCAACGGAGGGGGCTCATGAGCATTAACCCCTTTAGCCCCGGGTAACACTACCCCCGGACAATATGTCCAAACATCAACTTGACACTCTGTGTCCAAACAATAACTTAGCACTCTTCAACAAGTCTCATCGGCTTCTTTATGAGTCGTCTCGGCCTCTCACCTTGAGTCCCCAGATCTGGCTCCTCTTCAGTCGCTCCACTCTGGCCCATGTCCCCGGGATCTCCTTCCGGGGGAAACCACTCATCATCCCTCTGCATCCTTGGTTCTGGTGAGAGTGCCCTCTGGGGTCCTTCTGTGTTCTCTCTCCTTACGTATTGCCTGAACTGCTGACAGTTTCTGGTGACGGCCCTATTCTGGTCTTCAGCCGTCACCATCGTACCTTTCACTGCAACAATCCTCATGGGGCTTGGAGCAAACCGCGGGTCTGTCTTTCTATTGATCGGCTGTTGCACCAGAACTTCATCTCCTACCTGGAACTCCGGTGGCACCGCTCCTCTCCATGCATCGGTGCGGAGCCTCGCGTTTTCCTTTGCCGCCGCGTCTCTCTGGAGCAGATCATGGTCGGCGGGCTCTGCCTGTGCCCCACTTCTCGGGATGCGGGTTCGCACCTCATATCGGAACATGAGCTCGGCGGGCGTCTTATTTGTGACCTCATGAGGAGTGTTCCTGTAGTCTCTTAACAGGCGGCATAGCGCTTGGTGTGTATCGACTGCGTCAAGCCGTGCCCTCTGTAGAGTCTTCTTGATCGACGCCATGAAACGTTCCGCCATTCCATTTGCCTGGGGGTGGCGCGGTGTGATCTTCATGTGCTTGAACCCCAGGTACTCTGCCAGTGTCCCAAACTCGTGTCCACAGAATGGTGGTCCGTTGTCGGACTTGACCCACTTGGGGATCCCCCACTCGCTAAAGACCTCTTCTACCGTCGCCGCCACTTGAGTGAACGCCGTGGAATTGACCACCTTGGCAATCGGGAACCTTGAGTGCTCATCTATGAAGAGTAAGATGTAGTCACCCGCTTCGGTCGGCCCGTAGAAATCCATGGCTACTCGTTCCCATGGGTGATCAGGTATTTGAGTATGCTGGAGTGGGGGCGGACGTTCTGCAGGGGCTGTGCACTGACAGGCGTGGCAGTTCCTTACCCACTCGTCAACGGCTGCATCCAGGAGAGGGAACCACACGTGGCACCTGAGCTGCTTCTTCGTGTTCTCGGCCCCTCTGTGACCTTCGTGCGCTATGCTGACCACCTCGCTCCTGAGTGTGGCGGGGATGACGATCCTGCACCCTCTGAGCAGGATATTATGGTCCTTCACCGCAAGTTCACCATGTACACGGGCTAGCCGTTCGATTTCTTGTTTGTTCACCCCCGGGTGAGCTAGGATGGCTCTGTGGTGATCTTTCCATTTGCTGGCCGTCGTGAGGCTGATCGCCAGGGCTGTCGTCGGGTCGGCTGCCGATGCGGCCGCTACCCTTTCAAGGGACAGCGCCGGAGGCAGCGCCTGGGCTGCCACATACTGCACATACGCGACGTCACCCTTCCGTGCGAGCGGGGCCCCTACGGGGTGTCGGGAGAGGTAGTCTGCGGGGTTGAGGTCGCCCCCCGGGCGGTGTACAATGTCATAATCATATTCCTGGAGGCGGATGCCCCACCTCTCAATCCTCGGTGGCATCTTGGTGTGCGGGTTCCCGAACAGTGATAGAAGTGCCTGGTGGTCGGTGATCAGCGTGAACCTTTTGCCGATTATGAAGTTGTGGAAGTGCTCACACGCCCAGACCGCTGCCAAGCTCTCCTTCTCGGCCTGGGAGTAGGCCAGTTCGGGCGTCGACAGCGCTCGGCTTGCGTATGCAACCACGTGTCTGGGGTTAACATCCGCGCCACTGGTTTGGGCCAGGATGGCACCGAGGCCTACAGGGCTGGCATCCACTACCACCTCGGTGTGCCACAGTGGGTTGAAATATGCGAGACGGTGAGCCTCCGCAAGGGCTTGCTTGATGTCCGCGAAGGCCTGTTGGCAGGCCGGTGTCCATTCGAATGACGACTCCTTCTGCAGCAGTTTCCTCAGCGGGTCTGTGATGGAGGCGTAGTGGGGGATGTACCTCGCACAGTATCCTGCCATGCCGAGGAATGAGCGGACGTCCGCCACCTGCCGGGGCTCGCCGAGGTTGGAGATCGTCTCGACCTTCTCAGGGTCAGGCATCATGCCATCCTTGGAGAAGATGTGTCCAAAGAACTTGAGTTTCGTTTTACTGAACCGGCACTTCGGGATGTTAAGCGTGAGGCCGGCTCTCTGAAGGGCTTCGCAAGTGTCGTGTAGTGCCCTGTCATGGGCTTCCTTGGACGATCCAAAGACGAGAATGTCGTCGCTGTAGTTGAGAGCCCCTTTTATAGGTCGGATGATTTGGCGTATTGCTTCCTGGAAAATCTCAGCGGCCAATGAGATTCCAAAGTTCAGTCTCCGGTATCTGAAGAGCCCATCGTGTGTCGCAAATGTGGTTATGGGCCGGGAATCAGGGTGGAGCTCCAACTGATGGTATCCCTGATTTAGGTCCAGTTTGGAGAACATTTGGGCACTGTTCAGCAGCACAATCATGTCCTCGATACATGGTCCCGGGTGAATCGCTGTGTTGGCCACCCTCATGTCCACACACAACCGGATCTTTCCCCCTTCCTTGGGTACCACCACTAGAGGGGACACCCACGGCGTCGGCCCCGTCGCCGGTTCGATGATGCCGTCGCGGAGCAGTTGCTGGAGTGCCTCCGAAACTGTCTCCTGAAGATGGAAACCAACCCTTCTGGGATGTTGTGGCACTGGTCGTACGTTGGGGTCGATGTGGAGCCTAATGGGGGGTCCCCAGAGTTTTCCTAGTCCCTCGCATAGCTTGGGGAAGGTACCCACGATGTCTTCTTGTGAGACGAGCGATTGAGTCTGATGAGAAGCTATCGATCCCACAGCGTTCCCCGGGCTGGGGTCGGCCGCTGCGGCAGTGATTACGTCTCCCACATTCACGTGGATCTCGATCAGCCCCAGATGCGACGCCGTGTGGTAGCTGAGGAGGCATCGACTCCTGGCGAGAGACCTTATCACGTGAATGGTCGCATCCACTTGCCGCCCATTCAGGAGAAGGCATTGGGTGAATTGGCCCACCGTCTGTAACGGGGTGGCAGCTCCCCACCGGAAAATTCTGGAACGGGGCGGATTAAGCTGTGGTGGGCACGGTATACGGTCATAGTCTTGTTCACCCATGATGTTCACAGTGGCCCCGGAGTCGATCATAAATTGAAATTGGCAGTTCCCCATCTTGAGCGGGATTTGCGGGGCCTCCCTGGCCTCTTTGTTGTCGAGTATAAGATTCACAAACTCGTCGTGGTCGTATTGATCCTGCGGTGCGTAGTAGGCCATCGCCTGGTCCTCTTGGTAGAGGGTCTCAGGCCTGTATTCTGCAGGAGGGTTGTCGTATTCGTCCGTGAAGTGTCTAGGCTGTTCAGCCTGGTCATACGGTGGGGGATATCCCGCCGCTTGGTATTCATCCATCGCTCGAACGTAGAGCCTCTGCCCAAGGCCCTGTTGGTATGGTCTTGGCTGACTGTACTGCAGGGGCTGTGGCCGGAAGAGCATCCTGGGGGCCGCCTGGGGTCGCATCGGGGGAAAAGGTACGCCCTCCCTGCAGACGGAGTGAAAGTGTCCCTCTCTTCCGCAGTTGGTACAACGCTGGGACAGGGCTGGGCAGGACCCCGAATGGGGGAAGGACATCCCGCAGCGGTAGCACTGTCTTTGTAGACGCGGGGTGGACGTCGAAGAGGTCGTCGGCGGTCTGTATGGCTGCGGGCCCCTGTCGCCTTGACGGGGGGGCAGTATGGCGGCCACAAGTTCCCCCGTGTCAGCTTTAGGGTTGTTGGAGTGTCCCATGGCTGAGGCCTGTGCATCCACTCTCTCATGGATGCGGGCAAGTTCGCTGACCTCGGGCATGGTGAGCGGTTTTTTGAGTAGCTGTTTTTTGAGTGCGGGGGAGAGGCACCCTTCGATCACCCTCAGTCGAATGGCTTCCTCTAGCGAGAACGCATCAAATTGGCAGTTCACCCCTTTCACTCGTAGACGTGTGATGAATTCGTCGACAGTCTCTTGCGGGAGTTGGGTGCACTGGTTGAACAAGTATCTTTCATAGTCCCGGTTGACCTCGATGATCAGTAGTTTGTCCAAAGCACCAATCAACTTGGGAAACGTATCTTGGTCTGTGGCCGGAATGGCCTTGACAACCGTTTTGATTTCCCCCCCTACCAGGTTGAGGAAAATGTCTCTCATGTTGGGGGAGTCCCCGTCGCCGGATCCTCTCACGAAATGACGAAAATCATCCATCCAGTCGGTCCACCTGGGGCCTTTGGTGGCTTGAGGAGTCATGGTGAACGGCGGGGGCAGACGTAGTTGTATCGACTTCGCCACCCGCGGCAGTTGAGGAGAGCCCTGGCTGGACCCAGGGTTGGAGGTGCTCATGGCGCCTGGGAGACGAGGCCCGCACGTGCGTAGGCGACGCGTGGGGCGAGGTAGTCGGGCCTAGGACGGGCCTACGTGCACCCGGCGCCCGGCAGAGGGGTCCGCCGCTTCCGCCGATTCAGGCCTCTTCCACGGCCAGGCGTCGACGGGCAGGGTACAGGATGGAGGCGCGGGCGGGATCGCTTCCGCGGAGCTTCGGAGGAGGAGGTCCGGCGAGGCGGATCCGGCGGAGTGCCGTGTTGCGCGGAGGTGGAGCAGGAGGAGGAGGTTCGCTGGGTCGCCCACCACGAGCGGACTGCTGCAGGAGGAGGACTCCAGTGTGTGGGAGAAATCCTCGTCGCCAAATGTTGCCTAGGGATCTAGGCCCAAATGAAAGACGCACACACGGAGAGATAGGAGGAACTTCTTTATTCTCTTACAACCAAGTCGGAACTGGCGCTTGCTGCGCACGTGCCCCATAACTCCCTTGCCCAGTCAAACTCCGCCTTTCCAACGGAGGGGGCTCATGAGCATTAACCCCTTGAGCCCCGGGTAACATATTGTGTGTTGCAGGGGGCGTGGCAATGGGGTTTGTGGTGTGCGGGGGCAGGCCAGCAAGGGACATAGTTCTACTACTTCCTTTCGTACACTTCGACCACTGCTTTGCAGGGTTTGCCAAGAAGTAATACACAGAAGATACATGAAATATGAGAATATACCAGAGAATTGCAAATGTAAGTCAATGAAACACTCAAGGTAAAAGCTTCACAAGTACTCCACAAGTGCTGATCTTTTCAGCCAAGATCTATGGATATATATGGCTACTGTAAACACATTTGCGGGGTCATCACCCTTCTGCAAAGGGCCATTGCTTCACTAGATGACCCGATACCATGGTCAATTCATCTCGGCCTCAAATACATTCTTCTGTGTCGCAGAAAGAGCGTGCATGCTAACAAAAAGTGTTCAATCATTTCGATTAGCTCTCGGGAATGTGGGCATTTGTTTGTTTCAGCATTATTCCATTTACTCTTTGTTGCTGCCACAGGCAATATACTAAATCTCATTTTAACATACAGGGAACGCAACAATCTTGGTTTCATGAAATCCAGGTACGTTTCATAATCTCTACTGGTCTTATTTTCCCAATATGTCTCCAAAGCTGGCAAAGTGACAACAATCCTTAATAACTCCTGCTCCTGCCAATAATCACATTTAACGAGTTCTTTAGCACTGCCTGTTATGTGACTGAGGGATGTCTAAAGGTCACTATGACCTATCTCAAATAGTGATTTCTTCGACATGAGAAACCTCCTGGTTGTCCTAAGACATCCATACTTGCATCTCCGGTTTGCTCCATTTTCTTAACCAATATGAAATTGGCATACAGGCCACAATGTCCCACAGGGTGGCTAAGCCTGTCTCTTCGTGGATGAGGATAGTGGAAGACCCTGTAGGGATTCCCAGGTTTTCTTCAAAAATCTATTCTCAATAGTGCTAAGCTTGGTGCAATTGAAATAACCCCAAAGCTTGGCCCCATACAATGTTGCTTGTCTTGCCTCTGCCTTATAGACCTGCAGGAGTGGAGCCATTACTCCATCCCAATAAGTGTAAGAGAATTTAGTAATGGCTCCACTATACCTAAGCAGCGTTCCTTCTGCCGCAGTAATTTGTTGGCCCCATGTGCACATATCAGTATAATGTACTTCCAGGTAATCATAGCAATTTACCTGTTCAATAAGCTCATCATCGAGCGACAATTTAAGCACAGATTATTTCTTCTTTTTGGAAAAGATCACAGATTTGGTTTTCATAGTGTTTATTGACAGCCCTCTGTCGCTGCAAAACTCAGCAAATAGTTGCAATTGTTTCTTTAGTCCAAATGAGGTTGACAAAATTAGCAGGGCATCATCTGCAAATAATAGGAAAGGGATTTTTTCCTCTGCCAAATATAGGAGAACAAGGGTTGGGGCTACCACGCACCCCTGACGAACTCCCTTCTGTACTTCAATGGGATTTGCTGTTTCCCCTCCAGTGTCCCATCTAACCATGGCCTCATTATCCTCGTATAACAATATTGCTGACAGCAGGGCGCCGGGGATGCCATACACTCTCAGTACTACCCATAACTTTATACAAGGAACTGCATCAAATGCGGTGCAGAGATCTACAAATAGTGCAAAAAATTGTAAATCTTTTTAACACCACATATTTCTCTAACAGTAACATTAATCTGAAACATTGCTCAGTGCTACTAATGCATTTTCTGAATATCTGTTGATTGTCAAAAATATCCAAACAAGTAACCCAGATGTTCAAATGACTTAAGACTGCCATCGCAAATACTTCCCCCTGGAGTCAGGTAGGGAGATTGGCCTGTATTTGCATGGTGATTCGCAACCACCTTTTTTATATACAGGTACTAACTAACCCCTTGCCCACTCTGTTTTCTCTAGTTGCTTCATTAAACAAGAGATATAGATATTGGGCCCAGATCTGTGCCTCTGTTTTTAGTAAGTCTCCCAGGATCTTATCAGGACCTGGGACTTTGTTAAATTTCTGCACCCCTGATCTCATTAAGACTCACAATTAATGGGGGTTGAGCCTGGACATCTTGCTTGGAGACATTCAATAAGAATGAGGCACATAATTGTGATTGCCCCCGGATGTAAATCTGTGGCCAAGCACTTTCTCAAACGCAAACTATGTTCAGTCACACATTGGCTGTTCTTGGAGCACATAGCTCCATGTCTGAGATGGGTTCCATGTCATTTCAACGCCGGTAATTACTTGGAAGCATTTACTTTACATTTTCACTTCGATTTTCTTTATTTGGAGAGTCCCCCCATGCCCACCCCATTCCCCTTCATTACTACACCTACCCGAAGCCTCTCTCCACCCCCTTTTTACCCATTAACCGACAACCCCTTATATATTTCAAAGTAATCACAATCAAGTAATGTATTTCAAAGTAATGACTTGCGTTGAAGCCGCAGGATACCCTGAGATGTATATAAATTACTCCAGGGCTCCGCAACCTTTTGCTCTCCTGATGTTTTGCACTGCAATTCCCATCAGCCCTAACAAGCATAGCTAATGATGGGGAATAATGGGTGGGCCTTTTTCCAAAGCCTTAGTCATTTGAGTGTCGGAAGCATGGATCCTTGTCAGTGCGATGGGAAGGCAGTATCGAGGATGGGGCAGTGAGGGGGTCTGCCTTGGGCATGACCTTTCCAGCCATGAGCCATCATGTGCACACCTGGAGTCTGTGTACAGCCCTTGATTGCCCAGCCCTGTGCCTACTTACAAAAGATTTTTCCATGGGTAAGTGACAATTAAGTATATTCTTAAAAGAAGTTAAGGCCTCATTATGACTTGAAGGTAATAGTAAAATCAGTGGCAATTTTTCAAACACTGCCGATTTTACCCCCTTCCCAATTCAAAGTTTGGAGAGAAATACCCAAGGCGACAATTCAATGGGATACCGCAGCTGCGTTTCCATTAAAAATGTGCCAAGTTTTAGCTCTATCCCGGAGGTAGGGATAAGAATTGCGACTACACATCAGCATTTTTTAAAGGTTTTTTTCACACGAAGAGGGCAATTCCAACCCTACTTTCAAAAGAGTATTTTTTTATTGGGGCATGGGAGGCGGGTAGGAATAAGGGCATCTCTGATGCCGTCCTCTCTGCAGCTATTCCATGTAGCACAGAAAAGTGTCCGAAGTTACTATTTTGTGTATTTAACAACTGTACATGAGAGTCTGGACCACTACTATACATTACCTGTTTCCACAATCAAGTTGAGGGTGGAAATGTGTGAAAAAGAAATGCAAAATATTATACCAAGTGCTATTACTACCACCAGCAGTGTTCCCGCAATACCACCACTTTTGCTACTATACCAGTGGTAAAGTTGGAAGTGGGCAGCATAATTTTTTTTCTTTCTTTCTTTCTTTCTTTCTTTCTTTCTTTCTTTCTTTCTTTCTTTCTTTCTTTCTTTCTTTCTTTCTTTCTTTCTTTCTTTCTTTCTTTCTTTCTTTCTTTCTTTCTTTCTTTCTTTCTTTCTTTCTAGGATGAGAGGACTGGCCAGTCAAAGGTGTAAGAGAAGATTCCCTCGTGGTGAACGAGGGAGATGTGAAAAGCCTGCCCAAGAAATGGCTACTTTACCATCAGCCGCTGCTTCAGCCACCTCAAAACCTCTCTGAGTCCTTAATCCACCGGTAGGAAACAGACTCTTACTGCCTTCCCCTTTCTAAAGAGGCCTCGGGCCATCCACCAGAGAGCAATACTTTCAGAGTTCCAGATCCGTTCCTTTTTCAGGAAATGTTGAGCCTGCTAGTGAAAGGTGCTATGGAACCAGTACGTTTGACAGAGAGGAGCAAAGTGTGGTACTCTCCCTATTTCCTAATCCCCAAGAAGGACAGAGGATTCAGATCCATTTTGGACTTGAGACGCTTCAATAAATTCCTCAGGATGGACAAGTTCAAAATGGTCACACTTTCTCAGATCCTTCAGGCCCTCCAACTCCAGGATTGGATGGTGTCATTGAACTTTCAGGACGCTTACTTTCATGTGCCAATCCATCACCGTTGGTGATTTTCATTATCAGTTTTCGAATTCTGCTATTTGGGCTGACCTCCACCTCAAGGGTTTTCACCAAGTTAATGGCTGTGGTGGCAGTGAGTCTCAGGAATGGGGCGATTCACGTCGTCCCACTACCTGGACGCTTGGCTGATCAGGTCTCATTCTCCCGAAACAGGACATGGAACATCTTAGCATAACCTGCCACACTCTCCACAGACTCGGCTCCTCAAATACAAGAAGTCCCACATAATACCACCTCAAAGACTCCAACTCATTGGAATGGTTTTGGATGCATCCTTGGGAAAAGCCTTCGTGAGGGCTCAACCCATTCTGCAGATGGTCACCAAATTTCAGAGTGCCCAGCGTTGTCCGGCCTTTGACATTTTGAGGTTGCTCTGACTCATGGTATCCTGCATTTTCTTGCTGCCAGAGGCTCGCCCGAGAATGAGATCCCTTCAATGGGCCCCAAGGACGCAGTGGTCTCAATTCTCGGACAAGATGTCAGATCTGCTTCAAGTTCTGATTAGGGTTGCACAGGATCTCCAGTGGTGGGCCTGCGACGATAATGTTCTGAAGGGAGAACCTTTTTGGCAGCCATGGCCAGAGATAACAGTAGTTATGGATGACTCACTCACAGGGTGGGGAGCCCACGCCAGTGATCTTACAATCAGCGATTGTTGGTCTCCATCGGAGTCCAAACTACACATCAACCTTTAGCGCTGAAGGCCTTTCTGCCCTCTGTACTGGGAAAGAATGTCCAGATAATGATGGACAACACAGTGGCCATGTACTACCTCCACAAGAGAGGAGGCGTAGGGTCCCTATATTAAAGGATACTTTACAGCGCTTTCAATCTTCAAGCGCACCTCGGAAGAGGTGTCATATTTCAAGAATACCATTGATTATGCAATTTATTAAAGGGCTCACTAATGTGTTCCCACCTACACCTTTTCAAGTCCCAATTTGGGATCTAAATCTGGTATTACAATTTCTGATGTATGCTCCCTTTGAGCCACTCCACTCATGTCCATTAAGACTCCTAATGTTTAAAACCATTCTTTTAGTTTGTTAACATCAGCCCGTAGTTGCAGGCCCTATCTAGTAAGCCTCCATTTACCATTTTCTACAAAGATAAGGTTATCCTTAGGGTTAAACCTTCTTTTTTGCCAAAACTTGTGGTGGATTTCCATTAAGCTGAGAAAATTGTGCTTCCAACTTTCTATCCGCCCCCTCATTCTGGCAAGGAAGAGGAAAGGCTGCATAGGATTGATTCCAGAAAGGCTTTGAGCTTTTACATTTCTCGGATGACAAAGATATGTCAACATGACCAGCTTTTTATTGGGTACACTGGACATAAACTGGGACTTCCATTTACTCTACAAACTCTGTCCAGATAGATAGTTCTGGCTATTTCAGAGTGCTACAGATTGGCCGGGAAAGGCCCCCAGAAGGCCTAAGAACCCATTCCACAAGGGGCATGGCAACATCTTCTGCTCTTCAAAGAGGGGTGCAGATAAAAGACATTTGTATGGCAGCTACTTGGTCTAACATCCACACTTTTGCAAAGCATTACTGTCTGGAGTCATCCTATAGCCAGGAAGGAGGATTTGGGAAAGCAGTCTTACACTCGATCCATGATAAATCTTGAAATTACATATTCTTACTCCCTCTTCCAAAACCTAACACTGCTTTGGGAGTCTATCAAAAGATGAGGAATATGTGGCAGGACACAATCCATTCAAAGAACAAGTTACCTACCCTTGGTAATGTACTTTCGACTGGATGTTCCTCCCACGTATTCCTCATAACCCCTCCCAGCCTTCCCCACTGTAGAATTTCCAGGCATTACACGTTATGCTCTTTCAGAGTCTAGCACTGTTTAGTACTCACTGAGGCTGGTCATTCTGCATGAGGAAGGTGTACAAATGGAACTGAAGCCAACGGGTGCTGAGAGTGCTACATATACTGACAATGACATCCACTCCGGGATGGAAGCCCTCGAGGGATATCGAGTCGACGGCATCAACGCACAGCGTCATGAGCCAAAAGAAAACATTTGGAAGCAGCTGAAGCTGGAAGATATCATATCATAAGATGAGGAATATGTGGGAGGAACATCCAGTCGAAAGAACGTTACCAGGGGTAAGGAACTTGTTCTTCTGAAGCCCAAATAAATTAAATCTGCAGTGCTGTATTTTTAAAATCGGAAAAAGTTGAAGAAAATTCTCCCGTTCATCCCCGTCAATTTTCATGACCTACTTATATCTGCTTCCATTAATGCTATTTTGGATTTTTGTTATACAACCTTCTTAGCCCAAGCAACCTATCTGATCAATCGACTACAGGCTCTGCAAAATTCAGCAGTTTGCCCAGCCAAAGTACTCCTTATGGCCATCATGTTTCAGTAGCCCGGCATGACCTCCATTGGCTGCCTGCGGCAGCCTGTATGCAATAGACATCTTTTTGTATGATTCACCGAGCTTACCACAAGAAAGGTTATATGTCTCTTCAAGAGAAATGTCTCCCCTACCAGCCAAAGAGTCTGTTGTGGTCAGCCTCGTCTTTTTTGGTAGCAGTGCCACCCTATTGATTGGAACGCTGTGGTGGCTATGCTTTTTCAGTGGCAGGGTCCAAATTATGGAACTCTCTTCCTATGGCCCTACATTACTTGCCTGACTTCGAGCTGTTTAAAGCTCCTCTTAAAACCTACCTTTTTTTTATAAACATATCTGAATCGTTGTCTGCCCATTCTCATGTCAGCGCCTTGATACCTATGGTGATTTGTTGCGTTATACAAGTGTAATGATGATAATGAATGCAGAGGTGTGGGTAGCAGGATTTAGACACAGTGTTAATCTGGTGTGCGAGTGTCAGGTCAGTGTCCATGGCACAAACCAGGTTTTTTACTGCAGTGGATGCAGTGGGGAGGGGGGTGGAGGCTAGGGAAGAAGGCCAGCAGGCGGGTTGTGGGAAGGGAGTTGTCTTTTCTTAGAGTATGATTTCTGGTTTTCCGAGGTTGAGGAGGAGGTGGCTGGCATTCATCCAATGATCAATGTCAGTGAGGCAGGATGCAAGGTCAGAGAGGGGGGTGGAGACAGACTTGGGGATTTTAAAGATGATTTGAGTTTCATCAGTGTAGTTCTCACA
This sequence comes from Ambystoma mexicanum, assembly GCF_040938575.1. Classification (NCBI taxonomy): domain Eukaryota; kingdom Metazoa; phylum Chordata; class Amphibia; order Caudata; family Ambystomatidae; genus Ambystoma; species Ambystoma mexicanum. Next base: position 1,269,976,897 of record NC_090932.1, read on the forward strand.
CGGGGGTCTGGAGTGTATAGGGAGGGGGCTGTGGTGTCAGTAAAGGTGACGGTAGGGAGAGACGGAGGGGAGGGAGAGAGGGAGTATTTGTTTGTGGGAGGCTGGTTGTTTCTGCTGTTATGATGGAGGGTGGAGGCTCAGCGTATTCTTAGCGTCTGTGGAAAGTGTGTCTGTGATGTGCGGGGCTTTGGGGAGATGTCGGGTTTGGTGGTGGGTGGAGGAGGGAGAGTGTGTGAAGGAGTTTCAGGTGGGGTTCCAGAGGGGGGTGGGTGTATTGGTGAGGTTACAGGGTGGTGAATGGGGTCAATGAGAGAGGGTGTCAGAGAGTGGTGTTTGAGCGAGAGGTGCAATGTGAGGTTTGGGATGACTCTGGGTTGCTGATTTCCCTGGGAATGCTGATGTGGCTGTGTGGAGTATGTGTTAAAGGATTTTTTGAAGAGGGACTTCACTGGATTGGCGTAGATGGGGGATAATGGAATTGTAGGGGTGAGGGTAAGGATGAAGGGGGCAGGTAATGAGAGGCGTGTACGGAGGCAAGGGTATGGGTGTTGCAGACTTTGTGTTTGATAGGATTCTTGACTGCCTGCGGTGTGTTGGAGAGGGTCATCAGGTCCGCTGAGGGTGTTGGTGAGGGATGCTCGGGCAACACTTAGTGATGGGAAGGCTGAGGTGGAAGGGGTCTGGAGGGCATGGGGGTGAGGGATGGCAGTGTGGGGGGGTTAAGGTTGGGGTGGCTGGAGGGAAGGTGAGTGGTGTGGTGAGGAGCATTCCTCCAGTGGGCAGGATGTGTGATGAGAACGGGGGGGGTGCGCACGGAGGACGTCCATTCTTCTGGTGCACCAGAGTGCCCCTCTGGTCTGTGAGTTAGACGGCATGAGATAAAGAAGTTCAAATATGCATCTAGGAATAAAAAGCGTTGGCTAACTCAACGTCTAACTGGAATTAGAAGGCAGTGGTTAACTCAACTAAGTGGCTAAAATGGAAACAGTGGTTAAACCAGAAGCTATCTCGAATATGCAGCTGAGATTCAGAAACCTATCCTAGAGTCTAGTGTATAGTTGGAATATGAAGATTTATAGGGTCTCTGCTCAAATGTTCATCTTGGTGCAAACAGTGTCTATATTCAAATGTTCAGTTATTTGCAATACAGGGCTATAGTCAAATTTTCAGCTAGAAGCATTACACTGCTATATTGGGCTACACTCAAATGTTATGCTGAATGCAATACAGTGGTTAGATTCAAATAATCAGCTATAAGCAGAACAGGGCTATATCCAAGTGTTCAGCTAAATGCTATACAGTGCTACACACAAATGTTCTGCTAAATGCAATACCGTGGTTAGATTCAAATAATCTGCTACATGCAGTAGAGGGCTCCCTTCAAATATTTGGCTAGAAGCAATACAGGGCTATACTCAGATGTTTAACTAGAAGCGATACATGGATATATTGAATATTCTGCTAGAAGCAATACAGTGGTTACATTCAAATGTTCAGCTAAATACAAAACAGATATATACTCAAATATTCAGCTCGATGCAAAACAGGTCTATATTCAGATATTCAGCTAGATGCAATACAGATCTATATTCCATTATTCAGCTAGATGCATAGATAGCCCATAGAGGGCTATACTCCGACATTCAACTAGATGCAATACAGGGTTATATTCAGATATTCAGCTAAATGCAATAGAGGTCCATGTTCAAATATTTTGGTAGATGCAAAACAGGCCTACACTGTAATATTCGGCTAGATGTGATATAGGTTTATACTCAGCAAAATGGAAACTTAATACAGTGGCTGCACACTGGAGGGGCATGATTGAGGGGTTTGAAGGTCCATGAGCTGTTAGAACAACACTGGGCTACTCAATTGCAACTGGGTCCAACTCAGAGATAGAGCTTAAAGTGAAGTAGGGTTCAGCAGAGGATTGTGCTACCGTAATACATAGTGGAGGCAGGGAGCAGCTGAAGACAATTGTGGCTATGCTCAGGGATTCAGATGAATACAGTATGTTATCTATCTTCACAATGCACCTGACTATGACATTTCAGTAGAGGGACAGGAGTCACAAATTACAAAGGTGGCTATTCAGGCAAATGAACAACACTCACCTTAGTGTTGTTGCAGACAGCTTTCAAAAGGCATGTCTTGGGCTCTCTGGGCAAACAGGGCAAGCAGGCAGGGAGCTGCCCAGGGGAGCTGCCCCTTGCCTTTGGCACTTATCTGGCTGCCCGGGCAAGACTCCCCTGGGGGAGTTCCTAAAGTATATGTGTTATGGTCACGTGGGTGCTGGGCCAACCACTCTGCAATGGTGTGGGCGGGTGGTGGGATTATGGGGAGGCAGGGCTTGGAGACTGGGTTCAAGGAAAATAAACAGTTACGGTAGGGAGAGGGAGAGGGAGGCATGGAAAACGGCCACAGATGTTGGCAAAAAGGAATAAGCACTCACCAATGGAGACTCAGCAACCGGGATGGGAGAGCAAATGGGCTGCTGAGCTAGGAGCATGGAGACAAATCTCTGATGCTGCAGGCCTGTTCCGGTCATGTGGGCACTAGAATAAATCTATTATATGTAGGTGTGATAAATGATAACCCAGAAATACCCATCGAAAACCTCAGAAACAAGCAGAGGCAAGAGACAGACTGGAGGGCATACTGCTGCCATCTGCATAACGTCAAGACGGGCATTACACCTAATACATGCCACAGAATGATCCTTCAGTTGAGTTTTTCACGTTTTTGTTTCAGCATGCAGTTGCTTGTTATTGTATGTGCTGTGCAAATATTTGATTTTTTTTGGTGCTTCACATAATCGGGACAGGCCTGTCTCGATGCCTGGCTCTAAAACAAAGAACATATTACCTACCCGTGGCAATCTTTCTAATCCAATAGTCTGTCTATTCTATTAACTAATCACTGGGAACAAAGCCGCCCTGCGGCTATGACCTCACAGTAACCCACCAAATCAGCATTATGTACCAGAATGAGAAGTGTAGTGGCTTATGTACGTTCAACAGCACCCATACACCTGCACATGCCTCCTACCTATGCCAAGATTAGCGGTATAGAGTTTCCTGACAATTGCGGATGAGAGGTCTGCCTAACCTCAAAAGACAGTATGAGTTCCTGGCCTTTCTGGGAGATGATGATCTCCATGTCTGTGTTAATCAGGCAACTAGTACTTTAAGTAGGATAGGACATTTAGGGAGGCCCTGACAAGTCACAAAATAAATATTTTGGTGTCGGGCCTAGGGAGTAGCGGGTGATATGGATATCTACTGGGGTGCAGTAGTATTGTCACTCATCATCTTGTCATTGGCTTTTAACGTGGAGATATTTGGTCAGCGAGCCCTGCAGAAGGGTTATGTTTGTACACAGATATGGCTGATCCCTACTGCTTATTTCAGCGCATGCCGCACGGTAGCTTTGCCGAGAAGCATATTTTGAAAAAAAGCGCCTTTGTTTTTCAGATATAAATGTTAATTTAATATATATTTGCATAAGAACAATTTAGTCTGGATGTGGACTATACCAAAAGGGAAATGGTGGCAAAAATGCACACTTCTTTTGACATGTAAACTGAGGTGGGAAGTTACACATCATAAGCAAAGCATGTATTGAAATATACAGTAATGCACCCTTAAGTACATTACACGACAGTGACTGAGCACTGTGCCATCTATATAAGGCTACAGGCCTAGAGCTCTGCACAGCCGCAGAACTTCAGAGGACTTCGAATCCACTTCAAATGTACCCGGTGAGATGGGTGCGGGCACTTTTTTTGTTCATATAAAACCTAAGTGAAAATGCCTATTGCCCTTTTAAAGTAGCCAATAGGTATATTAAAATTAGGAAAATGTAACCGTGCTTAGAAGAGGTGCCTTGTTTTGTAAGATGAAGGCTTCAGCTAGTTATTAAATCCTCAGGGAGGGGCATGGGCCGCGGAGCGCTGCAGCGTTTTCCATGACATTTGCTCCCGTTAGTAAGTGTTCACCATATAAAAACTAGAGAACTCTAATATATTTGACCAGAGGATTCTTATGTAATCATCTACCTGTATTGTCACAACTAGAGGATGTCAATACACTCGGCCAGGTGATATGGCACAACTAGTGAGATACAAAGGACAAAAGGCCTTTTTCTGGACAGCCCTTGGCATTGTTACACCACGACTATGGTGATTGCTGTAGTATCCAAAAAACGTTTAAAATGGCAAAGACGGATGCAGAATAAATATTGGATAGCATAACATGAAGTCATGTAATGTAAAGTGGCCTTGTATAGCTCCCTCCTAACACTTTGGTTGGCCTCGCTGCACATGGCTCTGTAAGAGAAGGAGGAATCTTTAGTGGGGTGGGTGAGAGGCAGATGTGAAACCTGTGGTATTGATGGGTGCAGGTTGTAAGTGCACAGGTCTTGAGTGCTTCCTATGGGTTTGGCAGAGACATTTGGGAGTATGTTATCCAGAGGGGAGAACCCAAGAACTGATAAAAATGCAGCGCTTCTGCCTAATTCTCCACTGATGGAGTGTGATAGGGTTAAAGAGGAGAGCTTACTCATGGCTCAATTAGTGTTGACGTGCTACCAGGTAGGCCTCTGGCAGCTGTCTGTGGGAGATTTGAGTGGGTAGTGTAAGCTGGTAGGAGATCAGTCAGGGGAAGACGGCAGTAGGCTTTACAAGTAAGTCTCATAGCTGCCAGCTGACCCGCGACTCATAGATTTCGCCCACAATCAAACACCAAATACATGAGGCTGCAAACATATTTGAAAACCCGCCAGCAGAGCAGGCTTAGAAACCAGGTTAATAAAGCGAACATTCTTTTATTTGCAAAGCTAGCCTTTATTCCGCTTACAATGGCATTACTCAGGTCTGTTTCTCTTCAATCAGTCATGGGGCTTTTTATCTCTTTATAACCAGGCGTGGTGGCCCAGAGGTGGATCTCCTCCTCGCCTCATGAAGAAAAACAAGCGATTTAAGTATCATGGGAGTCACATTCACAAGTAATTGGCGGGGCCACAGTTAAACATAAAGCGAACCTCTTAAAATAATACAAACAAGCATGCCCTGGGGAACCGGGTATGCAATTGTTTACAATTTGGTTCATTTTAAGGCCAGACAATTGTGTTTGCTCTAGTACTACATAGATTGACTAATGATGTTTCAACATTGATCGTGCACACAAGACTTAAGATCACAAGCCATTCCCAAGCAATCCCAGCCATTCCCAACACTTACTGAAGGGTAACTCAGATGCAGGGGTGGACTGGGAGCCAAAAGAGGCCCTGGAAATAATGTTCAAAGTGGCCCCAATGTTACCCGTTTTCAGCAAGCCCAACCCTCTTCCTATGAGACCGTTTGGAAATAAAATAGGATGCCACAGAAAAGAGGCCCAGGGTGCAGAGGCCTACCAGGAAATCTGCAGAGTTTCCCATAGGCTAGTCTACCCCTCTTCAGAGGCACAATTCAGTTCACACTTGCACTTGAGTGAGTCAAATAAGACCAAGTGCTCGCTTGTCAAATGGCAAATCACTGTCAAGGAAGGAATTGCCACCTCTATTCTTACAATTACACCCCTCCACACTATTAAAATTATTGCGGAAAGGTGAATCAAAGGCCTTGTAGCCTTGTAGCATCTCCAGGAAACATCCTCTCATTGCCCCTGTATGCGAGACGCATCTGTTTAACACAGATATTTGAAATCATATTCGCCCATTCACATCTACACGTGGGCCAGTGTTAAGATGGCCGCTGCCGTGACTCGAGGCCACCGTAGGGTTGCCCCTGCCTACGCTCCTAAGCCCTGATTAGACCGGAAGGCATTAGCCGGCCTGCAACACCAAGGCCTGCTGCATAAGGCCTAGGGTCTGCCTGTGTCTGTCCGCGACGGTTCGCCCATCGCTGACATATTATGCTGCTGCAATGAGATTCCGCCGAATTCTGAGCGTACTCCACAGACATCACCTGCCTGCAGCCAAAGGAACTGAATTGATTCGGAACAAGCCACCCCCACCTATGCCGAAACACGTGCAGCTCTTCAATGGTCGCCCCCACACATGTAGACTCCACTGAATACCAACTCGAACGGTCATCACTATAGTCACCGTACCCACAAACCGACTCCCCGACCCCTGATACCCAGATCACTCTGCATGGTTACAGGCCATCCGTCAAGCCTCCTGCCCGAGCTCGTCTACCCTGCGCTAATGGTCAATTGCAGAGTCCGGTCTTAAAGCTGAATCTACGTAGCCATGCGCTGACACTTGTCATACTGCCCTAGACTCCAAGTGAGGATCTGCACCTACCCCCCCTCCCAGCTGCCTCTTCCAATCGCCACATATGCACCGATCATTGCACTGTGACTGTCAATACCTATGCGCACTTGGTCTACTCCCATATATGTGCAAATCATCTCTATGCTCCACTTTGTCATCCACCTTTCCTATGACACTGATCTAGCCACCTACTGTGTCCCTATATACCTCCCAAATGTGTCATACTGCCATTTGATATAACCTTTCTATTATGCTGCACTGCTTTTGATACTCACTGCTACTGATACTCTCTATTCTTCTGCATTCCTTTTGATACTCACTGCTTCTGATACTCTCTATTGTTCTGCATTGCTATTGATACTCACTGCTACTAGCCAACATCCAATTTTGCTGCCCTGCTCTAGCCACCTACTGTGTCGCCTGTACCACCCAATTGCATCATACTGCCATTGATATAACCTCTCTATTACGTGGCACTGCTTTTGATACTCACTGCTACTGATACTCGCTATTGTTCTGCATTTCTCTACCAAAAGTATTATCATACTAATGATAAATCTCCTAGTTAACACCAACACTCACCCTTCGCCCAAACCACTTAACCGCGTTGCACCACCCTCCAACACTACGGCCACCACTATGGCCATCACCAATTCAACTACAAGACTAATCTCCATGAAAAATCCACTACCACCTTCAAACCAGATCATGCCTACCCACTTTCTACCACCCTTCAACTCTTCACAACAGACTATACACCCATTCAGCAAAGACACCTTACACATATCAGAGACATTATCACCAACCCAGTGGATCCTCCGGTTCGCAAGTAAGTCGAAGCCAAACCAACCATGCCCCACCAATTGGAGAAATCACAGACTAAGCTCTAGACTCACCAACCCAAGGCCCAAACCTATCTATCTGTCTATCTATCTATCTATCTATCTATCTATCTATCTATCTATCTATCTATCTATCTATCTATCTATCTATCTATCTATCTATTTTTGTTTTTGTATAGCGTCTGATCGCCCATAGGCCTCAAGGCTCGGCAAAGCAGCTGGTCCTGCCCTCTCCCTAGCTATCCCTGATAACTTCAACGTTATCAGAAAAGACAGAGAAAACTCCAAAGTAGGAGGCATAGCTTTCATTTGTAATTCCAGCCTCGATATGAGAGACCCCCTCTCACTCCGACGAATTGTTATCTGTCAAACTACGACTATCTGTGACCTGTACTGTCTCCATTCACTTGGTATACCGTCCCCCAGGATCACTTGGGTCCTTCGAAGAAGACATAACAACTCTCCTCAATACCAATACCAAACTCAGCTCCCAAACTATTTTACTCGGAGACTTCAACCTAGGTCTAAATGAACTGATTGACACAAATGCCACCACCCTATCCAATGCCATCACAGAAGCAGGCCTCACCCTCAGAAACAATGGACCTACCCATACAAAAGGCTGCACCCTGGATTTGATCGCAGATATCAACTGCCTGTCCACCTTAACAAATTCTGAACCTTGCGTATGGACAGATCACAACCTGATCTTATTCACCATCCAGGACAGTCCCCAAACTAACTTGCCAGACCCCCGACCACCCCGTCCCTAACCAGAAACAGAAAAAACATCAGAGTCCCCAAACTCCTGCCCCTGATACAACCCATCACCTGCCTCGCAAACCTACCCTCCAATCCCACTGATCTTGTCGGCCTATACAACAACACCATCAACGCAGCTATTAACGCCTTCGCACCACTTAAACTCAGCAAAGAAAAACCCATAGCCCACGTAAACACCTGGTTTACTCCTAGCCTAAAAGCTCTACGAATTGAGAAAAGACTTGCTGAGAACAAATGGAAAAACAACCCAACAGCGCAGAATAAGATACTTCGCACCGCACTGGCCGCTAAGTACAAAAAGGAAATCATTCAAACAAAAAAAGTCACCTTCAATGATAGAATAGAAAAAGCCACCTCAAACACCAGAGACATTTTCACCATCCTAAGGGAATTGGAATCCCCGGTCACACCCAAGGATTCATTCATCAAAAATAAATCCTGGTGTACAGATTTCCAAAAAGCCCCCTTCAACAAAATAACGCTGCTCCAAGAACAAATTAATGCCAAAAAAGCCACCCTACATAAGTTTGCCCTGGAAACACAAGAAGCCATCCTGCAAGAAACCTCCTCCAAACAAACCAGGCCTAGTCACCAATTCAAAATCAACTCTATCTCAACCACTGAGAAAATAATCTCTTCCCAAAAACCATCTAAATTCCTGGGTGATGCATGCCCAGCACCTATTATCAAAGAAGCCGCAAGAAACCTGGATCCATTCATCTCCACTTTCATCAACACCTTCTTCAAATCTTGCTCTGTACCCACCAATCTTAAAGATGCCTGGGTACTACCCCTAATGAAAAAAAACAAACCTTGACCCGAATACTCCCACCAACTATAGGCCAATCACAATTGTACTCTTTCTTCTTAAAATCCTTGCCAAAGCTGCCTATCTCCAGATTCAAGTTTATCTGGAGATCACCAACCTATTGGGCACACGCCAATCAGGTTTCAGGCCCAGACATGGGACAGAGACAGCACTCATAGACCTGAAGAATCAATTAAATGACCGGAAAGACAAAGGCAAAGCCTCCATCCTTCTCTGTCGTGTTTGACCTTGTAGACCATAATGTCCTGTGCAATCACCTGAAAACAGCCGCTCACTTCTCCAAGGAAGCCACCACCTGGATCAGATCATTCCTGGACAACAGGTCCATGCAGGTTTTCTCACCCACCTCCGCAGCAGACCCAGTTCCTATTACATGCGGAGTACCACAAGGCTCTTGCGTCTCCCCAACCCTATACAATATTTTCACAAAGCCCCTGTTCGACATACTCGACAATCTGGGTGTCTCATATACCAACTATGCAGACGACACCCAGATTCTCATCCCCGTCCTAGGTGACCACGACAAAGACACAATCATGACCAATAAAATGTATCTAATCATACAAACATGGATGGCCACCCACGGCCTATGCCTCAACGATGAAAAAACAGAGCTCTTAATCGTTGGGTCCCCCAAATAACTGACCAAACTATCCACCCTTTATAAGTCCTTCCTCATTGATGGAATCATGATCAAAGTCTCTAAGGAGGTCAGGACCTTAGGCTTCTACCTTGACTTGAGTCTCAACCTTAACAAACAAATCAACGCCACAGCATCTGCAACCAACTATACTTGCAAACTGATTCATGCATGCAAACCATTCCTGTCCACGGCAATCTGCATTACAATTGCAAGGGCCTTAATCCTCTCCAAAGTAGACTACTGCAATGCCTTATACTTAGGCACCAGTAAACACAACACCACTAAACTACAAACAATCCAGAACAATGCCCTAAGAGCAGCTCTAGGCATACCCAAATCCCAACACATCTCTCACGTGAGACGTGATACCAACTGGCTGTCCATAACTGACCAAATCAAATTCAAATCACTCAACCTTACCCACAAATGCCTGTCCAACAAGGCTCCCATTTACCTCACGGATAGATTCTCTAAACACACCTCCACGCGCCCCATCAGAAAAGCAAAAGCCAATAGTCTCAGAATACCTAGGTTCAAGCTAAAAAAAACAGGAGGCGCCAGCTTCCGAGTCCTGGCCTTGCAACTTTGGGACTCATTGAGAGCCTTATCTCCCTTTCACTACTTCAAATCCACCGTCAAGAAGTGGTTGCACTCCCTAGACTGTTGACCCCCTACTATGATGACTGTTGACCTCACCAAAACAAGAAATAGTCATCAAATATTGGATCTATTGTATAAATGCACTTAGAGGGCTCGTACTACTGTTATAGCTGTACTTAACTGCACATTGTCTATATTTTGTATTATGTACATCCTATACTGTCATATGTAACTCTGTAACCTGATCGGCGCCCAGATAGATGCCCACGGGCCGGTGCGCACTGTAAATGAATAAACAATTACAAAGAGAACTGTACTTGTGGCTAATTCTAATGTAGTTACCCTCATTCACCGTTGTTGTTTCACAGCGCATTGTGACCTTTTAGAATGGTGGGTGAGCTATGCAAATTACCCACATTTTCATATTGTTCAAAGGAGGCCCATGCGAGTGCGGGCAACGCACAAATTACCTTCAAGCCCACTGTAAAAAGTTAGCATCCATGTGTTCTATTAATCAAGCATGCATTATGTTAAACGTGGCATTTAAAAAAATAAAGGCACAGTACATCTAATGCATCCTTTTGTTACCCAAGTGAGAGTCTTGATATAATAAAAGTTGGTAATCTACAACCAGCTGCAGAGGCCCAGATCGTAGCAAGTCACCAGGAGCACCTGAGGAGTTGGCCAGTAGACTTGCCTTCAAAATCCTGTTGGCAAAATCAAGTTTTCACACAAAAGGGGTAAGGGTGAGAGTGAAGGAACCCGGAGATGCAGCGACCCCTTGTGGTACTTGATAGACTTTCCCATCCAGGTGCACACCTGAAGTGATCCTCCTCACAAAACATCGTTTACAAATTAAAGGCGGCGATGGAGTACCATGAATAGCATTCAAAGATAGCAGCAGATTGGGGCTTATAGGCGCATATGTTCCGGCCTCTACAGGCTACTTCAGGATGCATGAAAGGGAGCAGGCATTCCCAGAAATTCGATTCATAGGAAAGGACGCCCCAGAGGAATATGCGGCTCAATATGGTGAGGCCAGAGAACAGTACATGATGCAGGTGCAGATGCCCACTGCATCCTCAGGGGCCAGCTCCTATCCGACCACAAGGCAAAGAAGTGAGGAGTGCAGGATTACATGATGATTACACAGGGGATGTCCAAGGTGAAAATAAGGAAGCAGGGGAGCAACTTGAAGGAAGCCCTGTGTACACAAAGCGGCAGACACAGCTGAGCAGAGTATGCAACATGCAGCAGTGCAGAGAACATAGACCATTTTGGTGGAGCTGGACAGCAGTTTTGAACGCTGGTAGTGATTGCGGGTCATTAAACCCATTGCAATTTTGATCCTCAAAGGCTGAATAGCTATTTCAACTTCCTTTGGCCCATTAGATTCACCCCAATTCAGAGGCTATTTAGTTTAACAAGGAGGCTAATCATGCAAGGTGTGGGCAATCTAAAAGCTGAGCCAACAGGTGAGCCTTTTGCTTCATCACAGTGGTCTTCACACTTTTTTATGCCAACCCTCCTTTGAAGAAACATTTGTACAGGTGGGTCTCCCTCACCTATCCCTGATCATGCTGTTAGCTGGGACCGTACCAACGGGTTAGTTGGAGTGATGGCATGCCAAGATGCCACCTTCACCCGCTCTAATGCATACCAGTAAATCTGTTTAGCCTTGAAGGGGAGGACAAGCTTGGATGTTTGTTGAGGGGTATCCTATTGAGGTCCAGATGACATTTGGTTCAGCAGGAGGGTGAAAATGCATACCATTGAGGACACCACGAGAATTGTATAGTATGCTTCTGTGGCAGGAGGATTGAAGAGGGGTCAAAGCCAGCTCATCCAACCAATTGTCTCACATTGTTTCATTGCAAGTGGATGAGATGCAGCATATGTTTCCAATGTAAAAGACCAAGAGCCTGATCACTGAGGATGAAATTTTTTTTTTTTAAATATTTTATTGATTTTATATTTTAGAAAAACAAACGCACAACACAATACAACTGTTAATTATTTACAGAAACCACAAAAGAAAATACAAGAAAGGAAAAAAGAGAAAAAAGGAAAAAAAAACTCCCCCCACCCCCCATCAAGCCAGAGCCGGCTTCCTTATATCCTCAGTCGGGGCACCGTCAGGAGAAAAATTGTCCGTAGGCACATCTTCAGAATTCTCAGATTCGTCCAAGCCCTGTTGTGGGTTGGTCATAAAGGCCACCAATTGTCGCCAGGCCAGCAAGGGCCTTATCTCCTCCTCGCCCCCTCTAGTGACTGCTTCAAACCAAACCACGGATTCAGCCTCCGCCCACCTCATAAGGTCCGCCCACCATAGTTCCACTCTCGGCCTGCTAGCCGATTTCCAGTTCATGGCAATCCTGCGTTTGGCCAGAACATATGCCAGGTCCCTCAGCTTGCTCAAGTACCTAAAGTGTCTGGGCCTGGGGAAGATCCCAAGCATACATGACCAGGCAGATCCCACGTCCAACACCACTCCCCCACTTGCGAGCTTCATCTTGACCTCCTCCCAAAATCTATACACTTCCGGGCAGGCCCAAAACATATGTAGCAACCCAGCTTCCACCTCCCCACACCTGGGGCATTTTTGAGTGATCGAGCCTCCGAACCGTGCGATCTTCTGGGGAGTCAGGTAGGCCCTGTGAGTAATGTAGAACTGGAGTTGTTGGAGCCGTGCATTTCGGGACACCTTTTTATGATATCCCAGGACCCTCTTCCACTGACCCTCCGTCATGAGTTCACCCATTTCCTCCTCCCATTCATGCCTCAGTTGGGGCAACTCTTTCCCAACCTTCGTTCTGAGGAGTTCGTATATCCGTGATATTTCATGCCCACCCTCTGAGACATCATACATAGTTTCAAGGGTGGCATCAGGATCATCTGCCAGTGCCGTCTCCGGCCATCTCTTTCTTACTCGTTTTACTAGCCTGGCATGGGTGATGTACTGGCCTCTGTGCACCCCCGTCTCATCCTGCAACTTTTGAAAGTCCAGCGCCTCCCCCTCTCTCCATATGTCCCCAAGCGTGGCCAGGCCCACCGGCTCCCAGTACCTACGGACAGAGTGAAACAGTTGGGTGTCGTTTTCGCACAGGGCCACCAGCGGGACCTGCCAAGATAGTGGTTCTGGCTCCCCCATCAATTTCCATGTTCTGTGCCAGACCTCCCATCCCAACCTCAACAGCCACCCTCTTCCCTTCAGTTTATTCCTTTGTAGCCACACCACCTCTCTCAGGAAGTATGGGGCCGCATCCTCACGCAGCAACCTAGATTCCGCCGAATCTTCATCAGACAACCACCTGGCCACGTACAACAGTTGTCCCGCCAAATAATATAGTTCGAAGTTGGGCAAGCCTATACCCCCCTTCTCATACGGGTTCTGGAGCTTCCACAGGGCCACCCTATTCCTGGAGTTACCCCACACGAAGCCCCTACACATACTATGAAGTCGTACAAATAGGCTCTTAGGGATCAAATACGGGACGTTCACGAAAAAATGCAGGAGTCTTGGAAGGACTACCATTTTCAGCAACGCCGCCCTCCCCATCATGGACAGGGGCAATCTGGACCAGAATGTCATGCTGTTCTTGACCCCCTCTATGGCTCTCTCTGTGTTATGCTTGTGTACCGCCTCGGGCCGGTGGTAAATATTTACCCCCAGGTACCTAAACGTGTCGGTCCGCCATGGTATTGGCAACACAGGCAGCCTCTCCAACGGGACGTCCCTGTACCCGCCCAACGGGAACAGGCTAGACTTCCCGGGGTTCACTGATATGCCCGAGAGGACGGCGTAATGATCCAGTACTTCCAGTACGTACTGCAGGTTCTCCTCCGGGTAGCGGAGGTACAGCAGCATATCGTCCGCATAGAGAGATGTTAAGTGGCTGCCGCTGGCAGTATTAATGCCCACCTCTCCGTATTGTTGCCGCAGGCATATCGCCAGTGGTTCCAGCGCAAGTATATATAACATGGGTGACCAAGGGCATCCCTGCCTGGTCCCCCTGCTAAGCTGCCAGGCATCCGAGACTGTGGCCCCAGTCTTGACCCTAGCCACCGGGCTGCTATAGAACAACTGGACCCATCTGATATAACCAGCGCCCACGCCGTATCCCTGCAGGGCCGCTTTCAGCCAAGGCCATCTCACTGAATCGAAGGCCTTGACCGCATCCAGCGATACCACCGCCATCTCGCCCGTGTCATCCTTAGTATGGTCGATGACATGGTGCAGCCTCCTATGGTTATCACTGATATTCCTGCCTGGGACATATCCCGTTTGATCCGGGTGGATCAGCTTGCCAATCACCTTCTTCAACCTGTTGGCCAGCACCGCCGTGAGTATTTTGCTGTCCTGGTTTAGCAAAGACAGAGGTCTATAAGATCCACACTCAACAGCCGCCTTGCCTGGTTTCAGTAATGGGACAATCATGGCCTCGCGGAGGGACAACGGGAGTTCACCCTGTTCGTATGCCTTGTTAAACAAGGCCAGCAGTGGCTGCAGCAGCTCCTGCACGTACGCCTTGTAAAACTCACCAGGCAGGCCATCCGCCCCAGGTGCCTTACACGTGGGGAGGCCCCGGATCACCACCTCCAGCTCATCAGAAGTGATAGGGGCGTCCAGTTCCTCCTGCTCCAGGTTGTCTAGGGTGGGGAGACCAATGTCTTCCAGTGTGTTCAGGATGTCCTGGCTCCTGTCCTCCCCAGTGTCCTCATACAAACGTTTGTAGAACTTGAGGAATTCCTCGTTCACCCCATCCTGAGGGTTGCGAAGGCCACCGTCCTCACCACGGATCTCATGGATAACCGCTCGGGGGGACTCACTCTTGTACAGCCAGGCCAACAGTCTGCCTGGCTTGTCGCCCCCCGCGTGCAGCCTCTCAGTGTATTTCCTATGGTTCAGTCTACATAGTCTGTCCCAAAGAGCGCTGCACGCCACCTGAAGGTCTCTCATCCTTGTCTTGTCTACCTGAGTGGCATTCTCAAGACGAGCCAGGCTCTCCAGTTCCCTTTCGGTGTCCTGAAGCTCCCTCTCGATACCCCCCTGAAGACCCTTGGATTTAGAGATGGCCACACCGCGCACCACTACCTTAAAGGCCTCCCACAGAGTTCCCGTAGAACGCACACTGCCCGTGTTTATCTCGAAATATTCCCCGATGGCAACCCTCAGGTCCTCCCGGAAACCCTCATCCTGCAGTGCTTCCGCCCGGAGTCTCCATGTGGGGACCCGAGGCCTAGGGGGTTGGTGTCGCCACTCTACCACCAGGGGCGAATGGTCCGACAATACTCGAGCTTTGTATTCCGCCTCCACTATTTCGCCCGCTACCTCGGCGGTTCCAAACACATAATCCAATCTCGTGTATGAGTCGTATGGCGCCGCATAATGCGAATACTGCCTCTCCGTGGGGTGGAGTCTCCTCCACACATCCACCAGTCCCAAGTCTCCTAGCAATGTCCCGAGCGCCTTGGCCGCCGGCGACACTTTCCTTTTGGTGTCTGCAGACCGGTCAATTTTGGGATCTAAGACACAATTGAAGTCCCCACCCCACACCATCGCGCCCCCTATCAAGGGGCCAAGTTTGCCATAGAGGGATCTAAAGTAGGCTGCAGTATCATGATTGGGGGCATACAGGTTGAGGATGTGTACTTCCCTGTTCTCTAGGAGTCCTGTTATCGCCACCATTCTACCCTCCGGGTCCACTATCGAGTCGAGCACCCGGAACGGCACATGCGGCGCCACCCAGGTGATGACCCCTCTAGCATACGCCGAGTACGTGGCACCCACTACCTTGCCCTTCCACTTCCTTGTAACCACCTCCAATTTCTCCCTAGTGAGGTGGGTCTCTTGTAGCAGGGCTATGTCTATCCGCATCCTCTTCAGGTATAGCATGACTTTGTTTCGCTTGAGGTAACTATTAAGGCCTCGGACGTTCCAGGTAACTATGCGAAGACTATCCGATGCCATCGGTTTGGTCTGTATTCAGCCCCGCCCTCCCCACAATACCCCCTTGGTCTAACACTCCGCCGGCTCTTCCGCCCTTGATCCCATTCCCCCCTCCCTGTTTACCAACTACACACCACAGCAAACAACCCCTCCCATCCCAACAAAGGCCCAGCTCCATCCCTGGATCTCAGGCCCACCCGCGTCTGGTCTTATCCCGTTTGCAAGGGATAGGACCCCGCGGGGCGTCGCCGATCTAACAGCGACCTAACTAACTAGATATATTACTATTGGGGACAAAGGAAGCCTCTTGGAGCTCGCAATCAAGTGACCACGGGTAGGCACGCCCTACGGGCCAGCCAGTCAGTACCACATCATACGCATCACATATCGTACCAATGACTATATTCAAGTCCCAATGTCTTGGCCCCGTTGCCCCAGGCAGCCCAGCCACAAGCTACTTATCTTCCGTAGTCTCTGCCTGGACGTCCGATTCTTGAGGACTGCCCAGCGCGTCTAGCCAGTCCATCGCCTCAGTTGGTGTTTCGAAAAACAGGGATCTGCTTCTGTAGAAGACTTTCAATTTGGCCGGGTAGAGTAGCATATAGCGATGGCCAGCTTCACGAAGTCTCCTTTTCACCGCTCCGAAGTGCATCCGACTCCGCTGTACTTGTAGCGTGTAGTCAGGGTAGGCCGTAATCTTGGCCGATCCTCTGTCAATCGTTCCCCCTTTTCGAAAGAATTCAAGAATCTTTTCGCGATCACGGTAGTTCAGAATTTTCGCGATCACCGGTCGCGGGGGGGCCCCGGGAGGCGGCCTCCTGGTTAGGGCCCTATGAGCTCTCTCAACTGCAAACCCCTGGGTCAGTACCCCGCCTGTAATCTCCTGCAAAAGCATGGATTCCACAAATTCCGTGGGGTCAGGCCCTTCGGTTCCTTCAGGTAGGCCCACGATACGGATATTGTTGCGTCTGGCACGTCCCTCCGCCTGCTCCGCTCTGTCCTCCAGGTTACCCACCCGTTGCACAAGGGCGTGTAGCTCCTTTTTATGAGCAGCGCAATCTGCCGTGTTCGTGGCCGTCTCCTTCTCGATGGCCCGCCCTCACATCCAGCCTAAGCAGATTCACCTCCTCCTGGACGGCACCGATCTTGAGGTTTAAGCCTTCCTGTAGTTCCTTCATGGCGAGGCCCAGCTTGGCCTCCCATGACACTTTTAAGTCCGCAATCGCCGCCAGCACCTCCTGTATCGTGCCAGGTGACTCCGCGGTCGTCACGGGGGTCTCTTTGATCTTGCCTCCTTCCGCCCCTGGGGGGGACTTGGCGTAGGCCTCCATCGTGGGCTGTTTGGCCTTGGGTTTAACACCTCTCGTGGTCATAATGTTGTATAAGTCGGGCGGGGGTCCGTCCCGCCAGTCACCGAGGGGGAGTCACGCCACCCAACGTCCAAAGCCTGACCCACCACACCATGGGGCATCCAACACGCCCGGAGCACTCCGACCACCAGGCCCACGGTCCTGTCGCTACAGCCACATCCGTTCGACACCCCCGCTCGCTGGGCCACCGTGCGTCCTAAGCGGCACTCATGTGTTTTAGTCTCCGAGCAGAGGGACGCAAAGGTCCAGCACTCGTGATCGCGACACTGACTTCATGATCCTCGGTGTTCGCAACGTGTCGCCGCCATTTTGTCTTGTCCGCCTGCCAGGGCTCGTCCCAGTCAATCACAAATATTTCAGTTTCTGAGCCCTCTGGACGTCCCAAACTTTCACAGGATGCAGTGGTGGCATTCACACACCTGGACATCGATTTCCAACGTCGGCCGGCCCCCGTGGACGTGCCCCTCCATCAGGATCAAAACAGGATCAGCGGAGCTCCTTCAGAGTGCGACCTCTTACATGGCCGTCCAAGCCACGCCCCGCTGAGGATGAAATTTACACAGAATGGAACAGGCTCACTCAGAACATATCTGTTTTTTTGTGTGGATCCTAAATTTACACTGCCTTCTATTCTCCCTCATCGGTTTCCTTTACCCTGCTCACTCTCTACACTATCTTTACATTCTTCAGACTCCCTCCTCTGTTCTTTCTGTCCCTCCCCTGTCCTGTCACCCTTCTGTCTCTCCCTCCTTTGGATGCCTGGTCTGTTATTTTACTCAGTCTTGCACACTCCCTTTTGGGTTTTCATATTCCATCTTACATTCTTTTTTTTAAAAAAAGTATTTTAATGGCATTTATCAAGATTATACACAGTTTCCATACAATCTCAAGACATTTCTTCATGTCTAGCCACAGGAAGTGCCAACATATGGAAATATCAATGCAATAAGTTGCTCAACTCCCTCCCGACCTCCCCCAGTTTCACCTCTTATATATGCATGCCAACAACCCCTGTCAGACCTACACAATCTACTATAAAGTCATTCCGGCTATCCATCTAAGTTACCCCTATCAATCAAGGACAAATATGCGTAATCAACTGTTTGTGAATTCAATGAGGCATGTCATCGGAAGGGAAGGAACCAGCAGCAGTATTGCCCATTTCGTTCTCTTGGACATATTTACATTGGCATATGTTAATTCTAGTTGTATCGACACTGACAACTCCGCTCTGGCCCATTTAAGTAAGTTTCCCTTCCAGTCAGTGCTCGAGGGACCCAGGGCACTAAACCATGACATAGCCTTGTAACACGCAAAGAGGCGTGTAGGTCAGCCATTCTATTCAGCTGTATTTTGGGCTAACTCTGAGGGAATTGTTCCCAGGAAGCACATCAATGGTGTCAGTTCAATCCACGTGGCCCCCATATCACGTATCTCTTCCAGTACTGCCTCCCAAAACTGTTCAAAGTGTGTGCATTCCCATACCATACTAAGAAAACCCGGTGTCCCCTTCCCCACACCTCTAGCATTCGGTTGGACTGTTGGGGTTCATTTTATGAAGCCTTATTGGAGTATGTCCTCTGTTGTGTGTTGAATTGTACTAGGTTTGGTCGTGCACTGAGAGATACTCCCTTGGAGTAGGAGCATATTGACTCCTATTGTTTGCCCTCGAAGGACATCCCTATAGCCCGCTCCAAGTCTACTTTTTATTTTGAGCTCAGGCTTCACCACTTTACCTAGTAAGAAATTGTAAATGGTGGAGATGGAGTCGTAGAGCCGTCCCTCTTGCATTCTTGATCATTTTTTGCCTTAATTTCCTTACTAATTAGTATCCTCTATCTTCATTGCTCCTTCCTGTTCCTTTTCTATCACTCCTTTGCTCCGACCTTGACTTTACATTTTGTTTAGTTTCTTCCCTTTATCCCTACCATTCCCTCTGCTATCCATCTCATGCAGTCTCTTACAATTTGCTGGCGCCTGACTTCACAGGGCGGTAGCACTGGCAGGGTTATCGGCGGACCTGCAATGAGGCCCATGTCCCTTTACTTTTATTCTACTCTGCTCTTTCACCTACTCCCAGCCCCTTTCCAATTTGTTTTCTCTCCTCTCAGTTTTTTCCCTCTGTGTAACACCCACAGTTGTCGCAGCATGCCCCTCTTTCAGGTGACTCTGCTGCCAACTACAGTAACCGATAAATAAACCCAGCCTGAAACAAACTTTCAGGCTGTGCTTATTTCCATTAATGTGCCCAGTCACGGCACTGAGCCTCGGGCTCAGTTGAAATGCAGATAAAGCTAAATAGTTGTGAAAGTGCTTCACGCTGTGGGATTCGCACCCCTCCCCAGGGGAGCGAGCGCCACAGTTGGAAGACCACTGGGGGTCTACCTATATTGCCTCAGCAGGCCATTGTGTAGTAGCGAGCGACTGGTGGTGGTTCCTAAATTTCATCTTCAGAGAGTGGGCAGCAGGGCCATCTCTGTTGTGGCTGGTAGGCTGTGGAATGGTCTTCCCCTTAAGCTTAAGTCCACTGGTAACCACCCAAACTTCCGTCGTCTCGTCAAGACCATTCTTTTCTGCTGATTTTATTTTTCGTATCCTTTTGTGGCATTGCTATGTACCTCTCCGCGCCAAGGTGCCTTTGGGCGTACATGCGTGCTACTAGTGTTCGTAACATAATATAACATTTGTCCGTTGACAAAGTGTTTGTTGCTGCCATGCCATCACGTTAATAATGGTTTTTTTTAAACCAAGATGAGAAATGTGCTATTCCCTTCACAGCCAGGCGCTGACATCACTTCAGCGTGTGGTGCCTATTGTATCAAAGTTCTCCGAAGCCCATGCCTGGCGCTGCCCATGGCTGCAATGCTTTGCATGTGCCACACACTGTGCCACAGTGCGCCCAGCAATGTGTGCATTCCTGATTACTCTATTTGCTCATCAGATCCAAAACGCCACAGCATTCCTCATGAACGGATACATCTCACAGTTTTGGAGAGGTTTGGTTGCTTGCTTGCTTTGCTGTATTGTATAGAGCTAATATTCGGATTTACGGCTGCTTCCAAGCGCTTTGAGACACTGCTACGAAGTCATAAAATTGCCTGGTTTAGACTGCAGTATCCAATTTAAGAGGTTCCATGCACCGCAGGGAATGTGCTTAGGCCCTTGGTGGGGGGGGGGCAGGAGGGGCGGGGAGCCAGTGGTGCCCTGAGAACTCCTTTATTCAGTAGACAGGGTACCTGTGTCCAATGTAGAAACAGTCTTGCACTGCTTCTTCCATTCCAACTGAGGCAGCAACTAAATCTCATTGCCCACTGACATTATCAGCTGCATGATTATGGGTCAGGCTTTAGTTCCGATGTAGGTACCCAAAGAGGTTAACTAGTAGTGCTTTAATGTAGTCTGCTAGAGCTGTCTGCTCTAGGGTTTGGATGCTTTGTATGCTTAACTAGTAGTGCTTTGTATGCTTATGTAGACAGTCCCAACTGTCCCAACTGTGATAGCGTCTGTTGCTCAAATAAGGCTTATACTCTACAGGAGGAATGTGTGGATGTCACCAGCGACAGTATAAGACTGGGATGTAGGCCCAGACAGAGCTATTTTTTTATTTAGAAAAGTGAAAACTCTTTACTTAACTTTCAGAAAATATATCCAGTAAAAGAAAACATCCCAGAAGGAAAGACGAATTCTCTAATACTTACAGATCAAGGTTTCCAATCATGGTCTAAAAGATAGGTGGGGCGGGGGGCGTGGCCAGCGAGCGCACAATGAAGACGTGAATCTTCGGCGCTCCCGTGGCCGCCTGAAACATCCTGCAAAATCCTGCCATATGGATCGTGTAAAAGCAAAATAAAGATAACTCTGGGCGGCGGAACCTCGGAGCAATACCCGGCGGAGAACAGAGCTAAGTTCGCAAAGGGAAACACAAGATATCGGCGTTGGAAGTTTCGCCCGGAACTTCCCGAGCCCGAACAAGATGGCCGCCTCCAAGACCCGCTGAAGCGTGACAGGGATTAGCAAATGCAGCTCACGAGCCCCGACTGCTGAACGCAGCAGCTGTGCCAGCATCCTCGGCGATCCAAGTGTGCGCCGCCACCGAATTCTGTCATCTGTCCCCGGTACGGCCGGGGCGGGGAAGACCAGAGTGGACGAGCCCCCGGCCTGCGACATCGGCTGGAACTGCTGCCGGAGCCGTGTGGTGCGGCCAACACGGCCCGCCCCCGGAGACGGAGAGCGGATCCCCCCAGAGGGGGAACCCGACACAGGCGGCGACAGCTCGGAATCCACCCCTCCGCCCCCTGGACCACGGGTAAGCTGCCATGCGGGACCTGCCAACCCGAATCCGATGTGCCCATAGGGAGTGCCCCTGGGGGAAACAGCAACTTACGCCCCTACATGCAATAATGGCAGAAGCATACCGACACCTCCAGTGCGCAAAAAAAGCCAATCCTGTCGAACGGGGCCTCCTCCACTGGCACTGACAGATATACGGGGCCCTACACAAAGCAACACCATGGGCAAAGAAAAAAGCAGAAAGACCTCGACACAAAGTACCATGGACCAATACGCCACAAGCACATCCACTGTACAGGGCACTGAGGACCACGGGGTGACCCCCCCTCCGCCAGACTGTGGAATCAGAAAAAATACAATATTACGGCTGTTACACCGAGCAAAGGAAAATACACTGACACAGGCTTATAAAGATTCCCAGAATCTTTATTACAAAACTGAACAGTATTCAACAAAGTACACAAATAGCTATTTGGCCGTCAATACATCACAGAGACCACCAGCAGGGTTCAATGTGAGCAGTGACAGAATTTCCTAGCTGGACAGCGACGCATTTATACAATTCGTAAAATGATGTCTAGCCCTCTTACAGGTTAATCATACACTGGGCTAGGGTCGCGCCAGGTTCACTTTCCTAATTTACATATCTCGTGCATGCGGTTTACTTTTCAATACATTTACTAACACACTCCATTATTCTTTTAATTTCACATTTACACTCTTTACATGCTGGTTTAATACAGACCAAACAAATGTTTCACTTATTATATTTGGATAGCATTGCTGTCCTTATACACTTGTAGTTTAACTTTGCTAATTCAAGTAAACCCCTGCTCCCGAGGTCAGCAAAGGACAAGGTCTACATGACCCTAGCATATAGCCTGAGGGCAGGTTGGACATTAACTCCCCTACAGAGGTTGGAGAGGTTAAGGCAAGAACAAGGACACACGAGACGGCCATTTTAGATTACAGGGTGACTTTGTATAAAACCCCAAAATGGCGGTTTCTAACCTAAAATGGAGGCTTGATTCAAGATGGCGGCTTACATCAATTTCTAAGGTCAAGACCTTGCCGTAGAGAGTTATTCACGTACAATTTTAAGCAACTTGGCCTAGGCCAATATACATACAAATCGTTTGTAATAAGAGGCATAATTTAATATCCGGTTTGACAAGACGAGACCCTCTCGCTCAAGGATGTGATGGCCGCCATCGCCAGCTCGCGTTCCTCGGTGGAGCAAAAAATGGACGCCATCTCTACCGAGGTCTCATTCCTCCGCCATGACCACCAAAAACTGTCATCCCGAACTGGGGGGGCGGAACAACGTATCTCCGGTGTGGAGGATGGCCTCGGTGGGGTGTACCAACAACTGGCGCAAGCACTAACCAGATTGAAAACCCTGGAGGCCCGAGTGGATGAGGGAGAAGGCAGGTCCCGCCGCAACAATATTCGCATCCTGGGACTGCCGGAACACGAAGAGGGACCCAGCATGGAGCTTTTTCTGGAGGAATGGTTGGCAGATCTGTATGCGCCAAAGACTCTCTCGAACCTTTTCTCGGTGGAACGTGCACACCGCATACCCGCAGGCTGCCCGACCCCGGGCACACCCCCAAGGACAATCATCGCAAGGCTCCTCAATTATCGCGGCAGGGACGCCATCTTACAAATGGCTCGAACCAAAGGGACAATGACATATAACGGAGCCAGAATTGCTTTCTATCCAGACTATACACGCGAGGTCCAGAAAGCCAGACAATCCTTCGAGCACCTTAAAAGGAAGCTCCACTCTATGAACGTGAGATACGTGCTGCTGTTCCCGGCCCAGTTAAAAATCCAGCATGAAGGTAAAACCGTCCACTTCCCCGATCCTCAGGAAGCCTGGAAATGGGCCGAGACCCATATCGTAGGGGACTAGACTGCACCCATTCAAAACTGCAGAGGTAGACCAAGACCCCGACCACGGGGAGAGAGACCCGCCCAACGACCCTTACCGGAGATCCTAGGGAACCCGGACGAAGACCGCGATCCCTGATAAGGTTCCTGGAACAGTCATGTTGGCCAGAGAGGGGAACTCACGGTAACATCAGTACCCTCAATGTTCGATCCTATTCTTGGCAACCATTGGCAATGACACGCTCCTCCCGGGACGACACCAGTGATGGGATGCCGTCACTCCCACACAATTGATCAGAGAATCACACGCTGCCATCGCTAACACACCATGCCATCAACAGACACCATGCCCCTGACCCGAGTTACCAGATCCGCAATCGAATAGTAAGTTGGTGGGAAGGTGACCACAGTTCACATTAAGTTAATCTGGCGACACAGTTTTGAGCGCCAGTAGAGTTTGGGCGACAGATACTTCATGTTGGGGAGGAGTATAGGGAGGGGGCAAGGCATACAGTTCTATGTTAGTTACTTTCCAGGAAATCACACTATATCCACATTGATCAAGATGCTACCGAACACACCATGTCCGATGCCAACGCCTCCACCTCACACATACGCCACATCTCCACGGCCAAACGCGCCATGCACCCATCTGGAACAACCTTCCAGATCTCTAGACAGCAATGACCACACAGCACCAAGATGACCCCACTTATGGAAACGCACTAGCCCCTATGACACCCAACGAATGTCACAGGTCACTCAAAATCATTACTTGGAATGTAAACCGCATGGGCTCAAGTATAAAACGCTGATTAGTCACGCAATTCCTTAACAGACACTCTCCCGACATAGCCCTCCTAACCGAGACCCACTTAGCGGGTTTAACCTGCCAGTTCTTTCGGAGAACTAATTACCGACTAGCATACCATGCAGGGTACACAATGGGCTCCCGGGGCGCCCTGATCCTTTTACATAAGCGTTTGATCTATCTGCTGTGGTACAGGACCCTTCGGGCCGTTTTGTGATGATCCGGGGTGCACTGAGGGGAGAGACGGTGGCTATTCTAGCGATATATTCCCCGCTGGGATTGGGGGAGGGTCTCCTGAGGGAGGTGACGGCCCTGATGGCACAACAGCAAGCAGAGGTGTGGATCGTGGGGGGGATTTTAACGATGTTATGTGCAACACACTTGACCGGACCCACATCCGCAGCCGGAACCCAGATCGTCCCACGCGGCTGGCGACCTTCACATCAGCGCTTGGTCTGAGCGACGTGTGGAGAGAACTCCACCCTACAGACCAAGGATTTTCCTTCCACTCGGGGGTCCATGCATCCTTATCCAGGTTGGATTACCTCTTCCTCCGGGCCCCAGGAGCATATAGGGTTATATCGGCAGATTTCCTTCCCCGGAGCATATCAGACCATTCTCCCCTGGAGGTGACGCTCCATACGGATTGTCCCCTGCCGCCCAAAACATGGCGGCTAAATGGCTACTACCTGGGCCTCTCCGAGTTCGTGGAGCACATTACGGAAAAATCCAATGAATTCTTTGAGATCAATACGGGCTCGGTAGAGGACCCTGTGATATTATGGGAGGCACATAAGACAGTGCTTAGGGGGGAAATGATAGCCTGGATCTGTAACCAAAAGAGAGAACATCACAGGAAGGTGACGGAGGCAGAGGAGGAAGTAAAGAAATGGGAAACCAGATATATATCTAAGGCTTCCCTGGAAATACACCACTCCCTCCTGAAGGCTAGAGCATCACTCCATAACACGGCGCTTGATAACGCACGGCAGGTGCATTGGGAATCAAAGACCAAAATTTATGAGCAAGGGGACAAAGCCGGCAAACTATTGGCATGGCTGTAAAAGACGGGAGGAGGGGCACAGACATGTCAGACAGATCACTGACGGCCCGAACGGGCCGGCCCGAACAGACCCAGAAATAACAGAGGCCTTTGCCAAATTCTACATTACGCTGTACGCCGCCCCAACGGTCCCCACAGATGCTTCCCTCCTGGATGAGATCGTGCTTCCGCAGTTATCGGAATTGCAGAGGACTCACTTAGACAGGGGATTAGACAAAACCGAAATAACGGAAGCCATGACCCAGCTACAATCTGGGAAGACACCTGGCCCAAACGGCTTCCCAGCCGAGACCTGGAAGAAATTGGGCAGCAATAAAATGGCTGCCCCCCTCCGGGACCTATTTCTCGCTGCCAAAGAACAGGGCACTCTCCCACTGGATCTACGAACGGCCAGCATAGTGGTCATTCCCAAAAAAGGCAAACCCCTCGATCAGTGCACATCGTATAGACCGATATTGCTTCTCAACAGTGAAACTAAAATCCTTGCCAAAGTACTGGCCAACAGGCTCCCAGGGGTAATATCCTCACTGGTCCATCAAGATCAATGCGGCTTCATGCCGCATAGATCGACCAGAATGAACCTACGCCGATTACACCTGCTATTGGAAGAGGTCCCAACCCTTAACACTCCACTCGCACTCCTCGCAATTGATTTCGAGAAAGTGTTCGATTCGGTGGTGTGGGTTAGCCTCTGGGCAACAATGAGGCGCATGGGCATCGGCGAAACCTTCCTTAGCTGGATTCAACTCCTATACGAAACCCCACTAGCTACAGTTAGGGTGAACGGCTGGACCTTCGGGACCTTCCCGCTGGGCAGAGGCACCCGTCAGCGCTGTCCTCTATCTCCCCTCCTCTTCGCCCTAGCAATCGAGCCACTGGCCCGATGGCTCCGACAGGTCGCCACATGGTCCGGATTCCGTTGGCCAAATGGACGGGAGGACAAGCTTTCCCTTTATGCGGACAACCTATTATTCTACCTGAGTAATCCAGACCAAGCCTGCCCAATCATAACCCAAATGCTAAAGACCTATGGAGACTTCAGTGGCCTTAGAGTAAACTGGGGGAAATCAGTTCTCTTCCCAGTAAAAGGGGATGATCTGCCAATCCCCCGGGACTCCCCATACCGAATAGAAAGAGAAGGTTTCCACAATCTGGGCATATGGGTTTCCGGGGTTCTCTCAGACTATGTGTGTCACAACCTGCACCCACTGACGGCCCACTTCGCCGGGGATGTACGACATTGGATGCACCTCCCCCTCACACTCATGGGAAGGGCGGCCCTCTTCAAAATGATGGCACTTCCACGGTTTCTCTATGTACTGCAGAACGCCCCACTGGCCATACCAAACTCGGAATTTGTCCGGGTGGAACGCCTCCTCAGGGAATTGATATGGAAGGGGGGGCAACCTCGAATTGCACTGACCACGCTGCATCGATCGATCTGGGAGGGGGTTATTGGAGTCCCACACCTGAAGTCCTACTACTGGGCCAGTCAACTAAACATAGTCAATGACCTCCTCCATGGGGACCGTAACCTACCACATGTCAGAGCAGAACTACCCTTCAGGCAAGATACCCCACCACTTGCAACAATGTATCAACACCTATCCAGACCCCCCTCACAGACAATGTCCTCTGACATCGCGATCGTCTGGAGGCAGGCACACAAGCACATAGGCTGGGGGAACAAGATTACCATGGCACAACCACAATAACCACATGCTGACGGAAGTGTGGAAGCTGCCCGCCTGGACCCGGTGGGTGAGGGCCGGAATAACCACGATAGGAAATATCTTAACAGAGGGCTCTATTCTTTTGTTTGAAATGCTCCAGCAGGAATATGGTATTTCGGCAGCAGAACACTACCACTACACACAATTATCACACGCACTTAGTGGCCACAGGCAAGCACTTGCTGACGCCCCAGATTATACGCCCCTGGAACGCAACTTACTTCCACAACACATCCCCACCAAGGTAACTACCACTCTATATAAAGCTATTAATGCATTCGCCACCCCAGAGCTGACCAGCCTTAAAGCCAGATGGGAAAGGGATGTCGGGGACATTGAGCCTGAGGACTGGATCTAGGTTCTCATGCATCCACATGAAATCTCTATAAACTCCAGAATAAGACTGGTACAGCTAAAGATACTTCACAGGGTATACTACCCCCGAGTGGCCCTTTTTGGTTGGGGAAGGGCAACGGATCCAAACTGTTTGAAATGCCAGGGGGAAGAGGGCACCTTCATCCATCTCCTCTGGGACTGCCCTAAAATCAAGACCTTCTGGACACAATGCTTACAAATTTTGGCAAGAGCAATGAGTCGCACGATAGAATTGCGACCCGCAATAATGTTACTGGGGGTCCCAGATGAGAACATCTCGAAAAAATGGGAGAGCATTCTTCTCTCCACAGCAATGGGCCTGATAAAACGTGACATTGCACAGAAATGGGGAGCCCCGGAGTGCCCGACAGCGGCTCAGTGGTCCAACGAAATGGACATCTGCGCGGCGAAAGAACTCAGAATTTATACAGCACGGGGATGACGGGCAAAGGCCACAAAAATCTGGGGAAAGTGGGAAGAACGTGTGACCTGAGATCGGTCTGAGGGGTGGGAGAGCGGGAAGCGCAGGAGCACAACATGCACACTGCAAAGAACATATTACTGGAAAGGTGATGTACAGAGTAGCAAGAGACGAACAGATCGACGATCGATCCGGCAAAGGGAGAGGGAGGGTGGGGGGAAACAGTTGGTATGTTGTATGAATGTTCAAAAACCTTCAATAAAATGTTATTCAAAAAAATAAAAGATAGGTGGGGCGACCACAGCCTTGGGTGAGCCAAAGGTCAGAGTTAGTCAACGTGATCATGCTTTTTTTTTTATATTGGTGACTTTTCTTCACCCCTGGTCTGGATTTCTTCACTGGCATCTCTTGGAATGGGCCCTCAGTTGCGCATATCTTTCTGTACCCAGCTAGATTTCTGAATTAAGAAGCTCAGTGTAGCGGGCAAATGTGACGAGGGGACCATGGAGTTGCAGAAACCTACCTTAGCGATGTTCAAGGACCTCGGGGTTGAAAGAGTCCCATCTGTCCTAGGTTCCAGGAGGATCAGAATCCTTGCCTTTAAGGTTTAATGTAGTCCCTCATCAGTTTCTTTTAATTACAAGCATCCTTGGTGCATTGTTTTGTGTTCCTCATTGGTGTTGGCCTCAATTGCCATTGTGGTTGATTGCAAACAGTATGTATGCATCCTGCAGAGTTAGTCAATTCCATCTTGGTGACTGAGCACCTGCTGGCCAAGTGGTGGTAGCAGTTCAAGGCCCTGGAGAAACAGCAATTGGATGATATCAATGTTGGCCATCCTATGAACAGTGAGGGACTGAGGGTGCACACTGGGGTGTGCAGGAGCAACATCAGTGTTTTCTCCCCAGTAGTTGATGGCCACAGACTGAGTACTTGGTTCTGTCACCCTGGCAAGTGACGGTGCAGTTAAGAACTTGTGCCGTGTGCATGGGTTCCTAACAGTGCTGAGGGGTGATATTTGGGATGCAACTTGGAGTGCGTTTTTCAGGAAGAAGCACCACAAAATAGTGATTATGGAGGATTAGGTGTGATGGGTGAGTAGATGGGGTTTCTTGTTCTGTGGTGCTTTGGGATCATAGCTGTTGACCTTTGGGCATGAGTCCCTGACAGGGATCTGTTTGGCAGTCAGATCCACAGAGCTGTTCTGGATATGTTGACGGTTGGTCGTGTTAGGGCATGACTCGTGGTAGCAGGTTTTTCCTTTTGACCCACCACCACTTCTTTGGTTGCCATGCAGGCAGAAAGAGGCCAAAAGTCAGGGGGTTTTCCAGGCATATCCTTTATGGAGAAAGTGGAAAATGTGTAAAAGCCTTTCTCTATAAGGTGGTTGCTCTTATGTCCTACTGGATCTCCAGTTGATTTCCTAGTACTAGGGCAGAGCCTTCAGAATGCATGGGGTTTCCAGGGGCGTAGATGGTCAAAGAGATAATCACAGCATTCCTTGCGGGCCCTCTGGGCCAAATGCCTCCCATTCAAACACTTCAGGAAAACACACCATAGCTTCTTGGCAGGAGCATGTATGTATATTTTGCCATTGAAGCCACGCAGAGAAACACAATTGCACATAAACTGCTTGAGAGTGACATTTGTACATGTTATCTTTTGTATCAAAAATAACAGCAATCTGAACAACACATCTCAGCACTATTTTGGGACCAATGTATTTCTGATATACGCCAGGCAAAGCCTTCCAACATGCTGTTCATCATTTCACCGCTAAGTGGCTCCTTGTCATTCATTGGGGGCCGTAGCACCTTCACGCCCTGCACTAATCCAATGTATGATGCGCATAGTAAACACATAGGCGTCCAGATTCTGCGCTTTCTATGTAACCGTAGCGGTTGCGGCTTTGAGTGCCTACCTGCTTGTACTCTCAGCTTTTTTATTGGACATGTTTTTAAATACCTTTTTTAGGAGTGAGAAATAAGCGTGGGGCACTGGTGCAAGTGTTCAGTATTTATTGCTACTTGTTTACTCTGTGTTTATCTCCTGCCAGTGGCCTTTGAATAGAATGGGCCAGTGGCAAATATGGGAGTATGGATCTAGAAAACTGAATGCCATTCACACTTTGAAGCTATCTTGGGGTGATGTAGGGTGGTGCAGGTAAGAGCGGCAGTGATTTTGGTCATGCCATGTTTCACCTGACCTTTGGGTAGTAAGGCAGGGCGGGGCAAGGGAGACGTTACCCTACAACCTGCAGGAGTTGAGTTCACCATAAAAGAATCAGTTTTTCGAAAAACATATGACTGCTACTACTACTAATAATAACAAAACACACAAACACGTACCTTAACATTTAGTTTAATTTTTTATCTACTGTAAATATATTGACGCAACCTGAAAATCATCGTCATGCACTCAGTACACAATTAGGTATTGAACAGGATATCAATAAAGCAGAACACATTGATCACAATGATCCACCCTCTACGCCCTACACCACAGCACTCGCTTCTTCAAAATCACATTTGAGCTGAACCTGTCCTTCCCTGGCTTCACTCCGCTAGACCACTGCTCACACCTGATGGTGCCCTAGCATAACCCTGCTGTCCTTCTGTTCGGGACACAGCCCCTGGTGACATGATCACTTGCTTTCGCCTTATACCCCAGAGTGCCATCAGTTACTGAACGTGTACAATCTTTGTTTCCATGTGCCATTTTGCACAAGTGCCGGAAATGGGTTCAAGAATCCCTGTATTTTTCGGGGACAATGTACTTACTGGCTGACACCATGTGTAATATTAAATAGTGAATATTGAAGAATCGCATTGCTGAAAGCTGACATTGAATTCTGTGACTTCCTTCAAGCTTCTTCAAACAAACCTTTTAGCTCCCCCGTCCAGCTCCCCCCTCTACGCTGCTATCCTCAACTCCCACCCATTCACATATCACTGAATGTTTAGTGCCAGCTTGGAACAAGCCCTAGAAGAAACATCTAAAGTGTGCCGATGATATTAGGTGTTGCTAGCACAGTGCAGCAGGTGAAGGGGCTCACATGTTACCATGCACAAGGAGCAACAGTACTATTGTCTGCACAATAAAATCTCCTTTAAATGAGGTAGGATGGGAAAATGAGGGGTGCACAAGGTGCAAACCGTTCTGCAATTGTCTGCCTTAAATACTTTTTTCAGATGTATATTTTACAAAGCAAGCTTCAGCAGAGTTTCCATGACCCAAAACCCAACCCCATATTTAGTGCACATTTGAACAAAGAAACACTTTGTTTTTTTTAACGGAAGGGTATTCTACAAATCAAGTGGCCATGGTGATGCATGATCAAAAACCCAACCCAATATTCGGTGCATATTTCAATAAAATAGCAGGCTTTAAAAAATGAAATCTGTAATTTGACACACTGTTTGCAGAGAGGGAACTTAAAAACAATATTGGCTGCCAAGGGTGTTGTGAACTTGTGCACTTTGATCCATGGCGGGAGTATCTAGGCCTCTACAGAATGTTTGCAAAGGCTGCGTCTGAGCCACTAGGCCCTCAAGTCGCCAGCCTTATTGCTGCTTAAAACATTCAGAAGCAAATAAAGCAGCGTGGTATTTTAATTCTGTCATAATTAAAAGGTGTGACTGTTTTAAAAAGGCTTGGCCGAGGTAGGATTCGAAACCAGCCGCTCTTCGTTAGGAGGCGACACTCCAACGATGTATGCATGAAGTCCACAGAAGTGTAAATAAGTGTTAACACACCCTCAGAGCTCATGCTGGGCTCTGTCAAAACCTTATACATGGGCAGAGTGGTTTCCATCAAGCGCCACAATGGAGACAGAGTGGCGCAGTGTTGTTCGTTTTTTTTAAGGCCAATCGGCGATGAAAACAAGAACCAAATGAACCACTGCTCACACGCAGAGAAAACGGGTGTCATGTCAGAGCAATGGATGCATAGTGTGTTGGCAAATTTTTCAAATGTTGATGACAAGTACAGTATGTCATGATTCGCTTGCCGGAAAAGACACATGTCTTAGCATCCCTCTTTATGGGAAACATAGGGCCTCATTGCGGGTCTGGCAGTAACCGTGCTGGTAAAACCAGCAGGTTGCTGCCGGACCTGTAATGAATTACCGGCACCTGACTTCCTGGTAACACTGGGGTATTCCGATCCCGGCAGCTGGGAAGTCAGGCGCCGGTAATTTTGTTTTATTGTGACTCCCTGGGAATGGGGACAAAGAAGTTGACAGCGGTGCCAGTGCTTCTGTGAAACTCTGCGGACAGGTGCCGTTCAGCCCGCCAGGTCTGACCCTGGCGGGCGGGACTGCACCCCCCTGCAAAGTCCTAGTGTGCCGGTCCGAAAACATCGTTGCCGGAAGGCTTACCGGCACCGTTGTTTCCGGACGGGCAGACTCATAATGAGGCCCATAGTCTCACTGTAACGGCTCCATGGATTTAAATGGGGTGGTTGTCTGGCATCAAATCATTATAATTGTCAATAACAAGGAAGTCTGCGCGAAACTACTAAGAGAACTGTTCTTACCTGTGAAACAGTGCGGTACTGTGGGTAAGCCATCTCACAGAAACCTAAGGATCTTGCAGTGCACATAATAATGCTACCCCATATTGGGTTTCTGCCGTTCATAACTCACAGGATGAGTGTAAGAATCAGGTAAAGTGTGAAGGAAAAATACCAGGGATGTTGCTGTGCTACATGCTACCTGCAGCTTAGGACTTCCGTTCTCATTCTACGCTGGAAGGCACAATATTGGTCCAGCATTAAAATAGATGCACATTCACACTTTGCATGGGGAACCTTTATATAAGCTTCTTTCTTATTCTGGAGATGTCACCAGGAATGACCAGGAGTTTCAGGAAACCCGCAGATCTATCAGGTGATAGGTGAATCTGGAAGGGTAGCAAGGTTGGAGAAGGTTGTGGGACCGGGTAAGCCGTCAAATGTCAGACCGAGCCAGACATGCTACTGAACAGCATTGTGGAGTCATCAGCCTGCGTGCAAATGTCAACATTCTCCTATTGGGTAGTCTGCATCACATCTGACTGTGACGCTGTAGCCTTTCCAGGCTGCAACACAGATAGAACTGGTGATGATTTAGGAATGCCTGCGTTCATCTTGGTGTAAGAAACAATTATTTCAGAAGATCTAACAAACACTCTCACAGCCTTTAAACGCACCACCTACAAAGACCACACCCGCCCCATCTACATTGTGAGGTCATTACAGGCAAAGTACTCACACCACTACTCAATGTCATCAATGCATCCCTCATGCAAGGCACCTTCACTGAAGCACTGAAAACAAGTATATCATTCCCTGCAGAAGAAACCCACACTCAGCCCGGGCAACCTAACCTGATGCCCCTTTCCACATCTCTCCTTTGTCTGCAAATTGATTGAGAAGAATTTTGCAATCTCGCTACATGAAAGAATCGCTCAGCACAATCCTCTAAATGTCTATAAATCCGGATTTCAACCAAGATTAAGCACAGAGATCAACACCATGCAAGGTATCAGCAATACTCTCGACATCCTGTACACATGCATACTCATCTTTCTTGACCTCTATGCTACTATGACCATTAAATTCTCCTCACCATCATCTCAACCTACATGGGCTTTGACAGACCAGTCATTTAGTGGTTTGCCTTCTAACTTTCCAACAAACAGCATCTTGTGCAGATAGGCACCAAAAGATCCCAGCATCACCAATTAATCTGCAGAGGTCCAAAAGGCTTTATCCTCTCCCATGTCATCTTCAACCTCTGCATGGAATGACTGAGTGAGCTTCTTGCCAATACGTACGTCAAGATGCACTCATCCAAGCCTGCATATGAAGTGTCTACCTCGAGCTCAAGCTGACAATGACCAAACTCCTTCTCCTAGGAAACGCCAACAAACATGCACAAGTTCAGAACTGGTTGATGAAATGAAGCCAGATGGATTCATGCTCAATGCAAATTCTCCCAAACTATATCACTGACTATGTTCCTCTCATTCAAAAATAATCTGTGGATCACTGTCTCTCTTCCCACTTCCCTTTGCATTCACTGGCATTCATTCTCACTCCCTTTCATTGGCCTGCCAAATTGCCACATTCATGTGCATTCATTTTCTCTCACTCACAGTGACCAGCCTCTCCCCCAGCCGGCATTCTGCATACACCCACGCACATACAAACTGAACTCACAGACACAGACATACATTAACACGGGCATGAATGCATGAGTGCACACATACACACACACATTGTATTGTAATAATGTGCTTACCTACTTATTGTCACCACATATTTGGATTCCCACTCTCTATGTTGCTCCTATGGATGGCCTGACCCAAGCACCCTGCAGGTAGGAACCAAGAAGCTGGGGGAGGTGTCAATCAAGCATCTCTTCCTGAGTCCTGTTCCTTACTCCTAGATCCTGACATATGGCAGGTTCTCAGTGTCCCAACCCTCCCGACTAGCAGGGAGGTGCAGAAGTGTCCCTGGGCATTGTAGAGTGCAGTACCCCTGACAGCATGTCCAATGGGCAATGTAAGGCTGGACAGGCTAAATTCCTGTGACATTGCATGACTCATTGGGCATGCGCAGATGGGGTATTTCACTCGAAGGGAAACCTTGTTTCAATGGATTGCTTTTCTCCTGCAGATTACTCATCTGATAGATATCCTCATCCAACTTGGCTGCTCTGGAACATTTTTGACAGGGGGTGTAGTGGAGCTCGACTTGGCCATCGATCGTTGATTCGTCCTGCTCGATGCTCGATCGCCGGCTCCGTATGTGATGTCAGATGTCATATATACATACCACGTCACTACGCCCTATTCCTCAGTTCCTTTTTTGAGCGCGCTTGCACGCTGCTTCGGGAACATGACATTGAGTCTAAATCGTTCCATTTCTCTCATAATTCCTTAACCGCAATGTCCTCTCACTTGGTTTCAGGCTTCAAGAGGTGCACAGACTCCCATTGCAAAATGTCAGCGACTGACCTGCAAAACATTTGTCTGTGGGGTCTGGGTGCAGATCACGACACAGAGGGATGTGCGTCATGCTCCAAAATGTAGCTGAAATCTATCTGTGAGCGGGCCTCCAAACTTGCTTTGTGCCAACCATCCCCAAAATCTCTGCCACAGTCGCTCGTCCGGTCTTCCAAGACTGAAGGGCCCACCCCCAAGAAGGAGAGGGAAAAGCATCGGCGAGAAACCAAAAAGCAGTTACACTTGACAAGTCACTCTTCCTCGTCCTCATTGCATAAAAAGAAGAGACGTCATCATCATCGGCGTAAGTCCAGCTCATCGTCAGAAAAAGGTAAGCCCTCGGCTGGCCTGACCACTCGAGAAGACAGGGACAGTTTAAAAAAGGAAATGCTCAAGATGTTTAGAAATCAGGCTGCTGCAGGTGCGGGTGCCCTTGCCGAGCACCAAACCTTGGTGGCAAAATCAGCGCTCAGTACTCCCGACCCCACACATGCCAAACCGTCAATGCCATCTGCGTCGGAGAGACCTTACGGCTCGATGACGAAAAAAGTGTATAAACCATTGACTGCTGGTCCATCTCTTGAGCATCGACAGGCTGATGTCCCCGATGTCGTGGCATTACTCTCGATCGACAGCGATGGCTGTTCCATCGGCGTCGAAGGAAAACCCTTGTTGCCAACTAACAGCGATAGATCTTTCATTCCTCTCTACATGACGTCGATTTTTGGCATCGACTAGGACGAGGATCGGGGGACACTGATCCCATTTATTCAGGGTCAGGAGGTGTCAATTTTCTCGATGACCAAGCTGGCCTGTTGGCTTTAGCCCAAGGGTTACATGACGCTAGCGGCCTGGACACGTCTCCAGATGTTGATTTTCAGCAGGGCCAGCCTTAAATGCAGACCCATGCTAAATTTAGGACCTTGATGGAAAGAGTAGTGGACACCTTAGGTTTGAAGTCCTCTTCAGCCCCTGTTCAGAGCTACAAACTGACAGACATCTTAGATGAAGGTCCTGTGAATGAACATAGCATGCCACTTAACTCAGCAATTGCAGAATCCCTAGCCTCCTTGTGGCAGAATCCTTTCTCTATTCCCCCAGTAAACTCAAACTTTACGGGGAAGTACAGGCGGCAAGAAGAGATCCATCTTTCCTGACTTCTCACCCTTCTCCAGAAGGGCTTGTTATGCAAGCAGCCACAATCTCCACCAGACCTGCAGCCTCTAATGCCTTCCCTCCTGAGGAGAGTCGGCAACATAGAACAGATGGTACACTTGTTCCAGAATCACGCCACCTTACCAGCGGCTTCCTTCCTCCGCCTCTTAAATCTTACGGCCTCCTGTATTTTTCTGGTGCCAGAGGCCAGGCTGCCCATGAGATCCCTTCAATGGCTCCCACGAGGTCGGTGGTCACAGTACCTAAGAGCACTCACAGATCCTCTCAAGGTGTCCAGCCAAGTGGTCCACAACCTCAACTGGTGGTCTGACCACGCCAATCTTTTGGCGGGGAACCCTTCTGGCCTTCTTGGCCTCCGGCCTGGGCGGTCACGGAAGCATCTCTAAAGGGCTGGGGCACTCACTGCGGAGATTTGAAGGTGAGTGGCCTTTGGTCGGCAACAGAAGCCAGGTGGCACATCAACAGGCTGAAGTTGTGAGCCATCAAGCTAGCCCAGAGGGCTTACACCCTGTCTCTCAAGGGGAAACATGTCTTGATTCTGACGGACAACATGGTGACCATACACTACCTGAACAAGCAGGGTGGAGTGCATCTCTTCCCCTCTGAAGAGAGGTGATGCAGCTGTGGTTCTGGTTGCTGGAGAACTAGATTTTGGTCTCTCAGGTCATCTGGCGAGGTCAGAGAATGGTTTGGCAGATGCTCTGAGCAGGCAGAGCACAATCTCACATGAGTGAGAAGTGTGCCAGGAAGTCCTGAATAGGTCTTCTCTCTCTGGGGTACTCCAGCAGTGGATCTGTTTGCCACAGAGTCCAACAGGAAGTGTAAGCAGTTTTGCTCGAGGGAATTCCTAGCGAACGGTGCACTGGGGGGATTGGACCTTCCCTCTCCACTTCACCTTCCCCCCAATTTCCATCATTCCATGGGTTCTCAGGAGGTTGAAGAGGTTTCGAGCGACCATGATCTTGATCGCCCCGGATTGGGCGAGGAGAACGTGGTACTCGGATCTCTTGGACCTGTACATCTGTCCGCCTCACTGGTTGCCTCCTGACCCAGTCGGAAGGTTGGATGCACCACCTGACCCCCGAGTCCCTCAGCCTACATGCATGGCTCTTGAGAGGATGAGGTATGATGATTGGGACCTCTCAGAGGAAGTACTCGAGGAGGTACTCGAGGTGTTGCTGGCTGCACGCAGACTGTCTACAATATCTCTGTACTATTGCAGGTGGAGAAGATTTGAGGCGTGTTGCAAGGAGCGCAAGATCTTTCCCATATCTTGTCCCACCTCTACAGCGATGGGAATTCCTTCTATCACTGGCCTCAGCAGGCCTTCAGGTTACCACAGTCAAAGGGTATTTGGCGGCCTTGTCTGTGTTCAAAAGGTCCCCGGAACAAGGTTCTTTCTTTACAATACTGGTTATGGCCCGATTCCTGAGGGCATTGTGAATACGTTTCCGCCAACTCCCTTTGTTGTCCCGGACTGGGACTTAAATCTGGTTCTGACATTTTTGATGGCGGCTCCGCTTGAGCCCATGCATTCCTATTCATTGAGACTGTTGTCCTTGAAAGCATCCTTTTTGGTGGTTGCAATCACGTCAGCCAGGAGGGTTAGTGAATTGCAGCCATTGTGCTGCAAGCCGTCATTCCTGTGTTTTTTTTCAGGAAAAGGTTTCCCTTAAGGTCTGACCTGGTTTTCTCCCAAAAGTGGTTTCTGAGTGCCACCTATCACAGTCCATAGATTTACCGGTCTTCCACCCTCCACAACACCCCTCTAAGGAGGGGGAACGGTTCCACCGTTTTGATCCTGAAAGAGCCTTGAGCTTTTACGTCCCTAGAACATAGGAGTTCTGAAAATCTTACCATATGTTTGTGGCCCATTCTTTGTCTCTCAAGGGTCTACCCATAACAAAGATCCCAGAATCGTTCGGGATGGATTATATTTTGCATTGCGGAGTGCTACCAAAATGCTGGTAAAGAGCTTCCTTCTGTAATCAGGGCACACTCCAAAAGAGGAGTCTCGGTTTCCACAGCCTTGCAGAGGGGAATCCCTATTAGGGACATTTGTCGTACTGCCGTACTGCCACATGGCCATCCTTGCACACATTTAGCAGTCACTATTGTCTGGGTGTTGCCTGCTAGGCAGATGCACGTTTTGGAAGTGCAGTGCTGCAAAATCTGCTACTGTGACACTTCCTGCCTACCTGCGTCATCCTAACTGCTTGGGCAGTCTATCAGAGGAGGAATCTGCAGGAGAAAAGCAATAAATTGAAGGAGAAATTGCTTACCGTAATGTTCATTCTATGGATTATTTTCCCGCAGATTCCTCATCGCCCCACCCATCCATCCCTGCTCAGAAAGTTCTTATGGCTTTGCACTTCTTTCATAAACCAAGGGACATCTGCTGATGGCTCTGAGGAGACCCCTTCTATCTGGCTAGCCGTTTGTTTTTTCTTTAAACAAATAATAATAATAATTCCTTTTCATTTACTAATTTGACAGGGTTTCACCCCTCTGGGATGTTTCCCATTGTTCAGTTTTTTATAGGCTAGTTAGCCTTGCCATCCATCGTTTTTTCCTCTGCAGCGTTCAACTGCAGGAAAAAGGGGGGAACTGAGGTATGGGGGTAGTGATGTGGTCCATATGTGAAGCCTGATGTCACGTCTGGACCCGACGGTCGAGAATTGAGCAGGACAGATCGACAATCGATGGCCAAGTCGAGGTCCACTATGCCCCCTGTCGAAAAAAAAGTTTTCAGCTGTAGGCAAATGAATAGGAGTAGATTGAAAGCTATGCACCCACACTTGGATTGACTATTTTGTGATGTGTTCGCTTTCTCCTTCCATACTGATGGTGATGCCAACCAATTGGTGTTTATATGTTGAATCTGGCATCAAATAATCTTTGTTAATTTGTTTGACTACAATATCATACTTTTTTCTGTTATAAGCTTTTATGTTTAAGGAGTGATTAGGCCCTGATTTGAAAAAGGCTGGTTAAGACAGTCGAAACACATGTCATCAGTGAGGGCAACTTCAAAATACAATGATAATAAATCTTTGTTTTTGACCAATTTAACTTGGCGCTGTCTTATATCTGAGTATTTTGCTGATACCTAATGTATATTATTGGATGCTGTCAATCAGTGTGCACTGTCACATTCATGAAAGATTGTGGTGTGTAAGTATTTCAAGAGATAAGTGTACTTCCCTTTTATCTCCAAATCCTTCCATGACAGCCCATGCAGATTGTATATGGAGTGAAAATACATATATATTTTGTATCTATAATCTGCAACTGGTCCCAAGTTGATAGGACCTTACTTTCAAAAGATGTGATCTTTCAAATGATTACATTTTTTATTTAAAATGTCATCCATTATCTTTCTATCCATATCTGAAAGGGATGAAATGCTGACTTTGGCCAGCAGATGTCACTCTTCTCACTGTTGATACATTCCTGAACATATGTCCCTTTTGCATTTGTTCATGGATGTCAGATAAAGTATCACATGACTTCAGCTAATTAACTTTTTGTGAGAGTGTGTGAAATGATATATGTCAAAACAAAAGAGGTGATGGCTGGAAGGTTTAGAATTAATGCTAACCTCTGGCATTGCTCCAGACCATCGTTCTTCGCCTGCCAAGCAATTACAAAAGGGGAAAGACCATATGCAAATCAGGCTTGGTCATACGCCAAAAGGGGCAGTGCAGCTCTAATTGCTTGGTCACATCCCTTCTACATGAGACCACAAGCATCCACAAACATGTTTTAGCCTCGTTCGGCCTCATCAGTGAGGAGTAATTTGGGTCTCTAGGGCCAATGAAGCACAAAAGCTGGGCGCATTCAGTAAAAAGGTCTGCGAAATTGGAGCTACCACATTTAAAGCGGCCACCTCCCTAGCCATCATAGCCAGATATGATAGGGAAATGTGGCATAAACTTGCACCAATCCTGTAACACCTCCCAGAAGAGAAGTGTAAGGAGGCAAAGGCAATCCTGAAGGAAAGAGAAGAGCCATCCAACCTGGGGATCAACATGGCAGTGGACCTGGCGGAAACAGGTTTCAAACGGGTGACCAACGGAGTGGTCCTACACAGACAAGCGTGGCTCTGATGTACCGATTTCCGGCCGGATGTCCACCTCAAAGTAGTGGACATGCCCTTTGAGGGTGATAAGCTGTTCGGACCCAAGATTGACAAAGCTCTAAAACAATCAAAACAGATACTGACACAGTCAGGTCCTTAACATTCCTGCAAAACCGCCAGCCTTTTTTCGACAGTTCAGGGGACCAGCCAGCAGAGCATCTACGTCCTCATCCAACAAGAGACATCGATACTCTAGGGGATCTACCTATTACTCCCAAGGATAGAAGAGACCCTATCAGGGATACCAGAAATCAAAAGACTGTAGGCAAAATCTGCGCTGCAAGCAGCCTGCTGGATCCCAAAGGGGACGGCAGGGTAAGTCCCAGCAGTGACAATCATCCCACAGTGCCCTGGGAGGGAAGACCTCCAGGTTTTCCTGAAACTGGTGAGAAGTAACAAAGGTCAAATGGGTGCTGGATGTGGTATTAGATGGGCACGTACAAGAGTTAAAACATGCACCCCGTCCCATACCTCTAAACCAGCAGCTGCAGGTGCACAAAACTGCACTCCTATGAGAAGAGCAGCTCATGCTGCAAAAAAGGGCCATAGAAAAAGTCCCCAGGGACCAAAGAGGAAAGGGAGTATACTCCCGGTACTTTGTCGCCCGCAAACTGGATGGAAAATGGAGGCCCATTCTAGACCTAAGGGGGCTAAACAAATTCATAGAGTGCCAGAAGTTCACTATGATCACGTTACAACAGGTCATAGAAGCAATGCAGCACGACGACTACCTTGTGTCCCTGGATCTACAGGATGCATATTTTCTCATAACCATCCATCCAGGGCACCTCAAATACCTCTGGTATATGGCTGGAGGATCACACATGAGGTTCAAGGTATTGCAATTCAGCCTAAAGTCAGCTCCATGCATCTTCACAAAGTGCCTTGCGCCAATGGCAGGCAACCTGCGCAAGCAAGGACACCACGTCTATCCTTACTTAGACGACTGGCTGGTACAATCCCCATCCACACAGGGAGCACAGTCTTCTATGGTGGCGACAGTGGGCCTGTTACAAACATTGGACTTTGCCATCAATTACAAGAAATCCTGCTTACAGCCATCAAAGAAACTCATATTCCTAGGAGCGGAATTCTCCACCTAGGAAGCCAAGGTGTACCCCTCCAGCGACAAAATAAACACCCTTGAGGCCCTGCTGAGGATGTTCACACCAAACACAGTAAAGACAGTGCGACAATGCATGCAGCTGCTCGTGACAATGGTTTTGTGCATACCTCTTGTCCCACACTGCAGAATTCATATGAGACCACTACAAGAGTTCCTGGCACCGAATCAATGGAGGACAAAGTGCATATCCCTTCCAAGCTGTACTCACAGCTTCAGTGGTGGACAAACAAAGCCAACGTCCACAGGGGGGAAACGTTTCAAGATCCAACACCCGGCAAAACGCTGGTTACAGACGCCTCCTTCCAATCGTGGAATGCTCACGTGGATCAACTACACATCATGGGGCTATGGATGCCCCGGGAAGCATTCCTACATTCCTCCCAATACTGAAGAACCAAACGGTCAAAGTCCTGGCAAACACCACCACCACAATGTATTACCTTCGAAAGCAGGGAGCAACAAGATCCAAGACACTGTCCAAGGAGGCCCATCAAACATGGCATTGGGCCATTCCACCTTCCAGGGATACCGAATTAGACAATGGGTGACCTGAGCAGGCAAATGTCCCAAAACCACGAATGGGAGCTCCACCCCACCACGCTGCAGTCCCTATTCCAGCGATGGGCTCTGCAAACAGTGGACCTGTTTTCCACAATCCACACAGAAAGTGTGCCAGGCACGCCATCAGGACGCCCCAAAAGGGCTCAAAGGGAAACACGTTCGCTTTTCCATGAGACAGACTTTTCCTGTACGCCTTCTGCGCCCTTGCTACCATGCAAACAATCAAGCGACACACCTGCAAGTTGATCCTCATTACTCCAGACTGGCCTTGCCAGACCTGGTACTCCGATGTAGTACAGCTCTCCAGGGACAAGCCCATTCAAACCAGCAATCAACCAGACAACACAGGCAAGGGGAAAATCCTTCACCATGACTTACAATCACTTTGCCTGATGGCATGGCTGCTGACTTCGCAGAGTTCAGAGCCTAAACATATTGCAAGAATGTAGGCAGGTCCTAGCAGCAGTGAGAGTGCCTGCCACTAACAAATCATAGCAGAAGCATTTTTGCAATTGGTGCAAAACCCAATGCCAACAGCACCAGGAAGGGCTCAACCCATTCCGGATAACACCGTAAGAGGTGCTACCATACCTACTAAGTCCTGGCCAAACAGGGCCTGGCCCAAAACTCTATTTAAATCCATTTGACAGCCATCTCTAGGTACACTAGACAAGAAAAAGCTGTTTCCCTCTATGGACACAGTCTCATAAAGAATTTCCTCAAAGGCTTGTTTAAGCGCTTTCCGCCAGTAAAACGGATGTCACCAGCATGGAGCCTCAATACCGTGCTCTCAGGGTTTATGAGGAAACCATTTGAACTTATGCCTCTGCACAGCTGGGATACCTGTCGTGGAAAGTCGCTTTCTTGGTGGCTATTACATTGGCGAACAGGGTGCGGAGCTGCAGGCCATCGCAGTCAACCAACCCTACTTACGGTTCCAAAAGGACTTCTCATAACAAACCCATGATTTGTTCCCAAAGTACCAACACATTTTCACAAGAATTCCACGATAACCTTGCCGGCTTTCTTTAGCAAGCCGACAACTCCATGGGGGTGGCATTACACTTGCTCGATCTCAAGCGGCCGTTAAAATACTACATTGACAGGACACAGTCCTTCAGGAAATCAACAGAACTTTCCGTGGCTATGGCCCTACTAATAAAGGCAATGCTCTATGCAAACAAAGCATAGCACAATGAATTTCATTAGCCAGCAGGAAAGACCCTCCTGGCTCCCCTGCATGCACATTCAACAAGAGCTACAGCAGCGTCCACAGCATGGTGGTCAGGGGTCCCGATCACAGACGTATGTCAAGCCGACCACCTAGTCTGTGCTGCATACATTTACAAGGGGCTATTGCCTGGAGAAGCAGAATGCTGAAGAAATGCATGCAGGGAGAGCAGTCCTACAATGCCTGTTCCAATAAGGTATGATCCTATGGATTTGCTGTATGGGGTTCTAGTGGGGTTTTTACCTGCATGCACCTCTTGTGTCTGTATAATGCTACACAGTCTATTCACAGCATGTGAATCTTTTAAAGATCCAATGCTGGAGAAGTAGTATGTCTCTTACCTGTAACTCCTGTTCTCCAGCATTGGTATATTTCATAGATTTACATGCACCCTCTGTCCGCCCATTCAGGTAAACCCACTCACTATGGACATCTATTACCCCAGGGTCAGAATCTGAGGGGAATATGAAGAGGAGGGTCTAGTCTAGGGCTACTTGACGTCTCATTGGTTGGGAAAAAAAGCACCCATAACAAGGGTGTTAGGGTGCAAAATGTAGGTTCTTCTTGCCTAGGGCAAGGGGAATCAAAAAGTAACTAAGGATTCCTAGCTTGATGACAGGGAATATTCACATCCCTTCTCTTTCTCCTTCATCCCAATCCCTTTCTTTCTCCTCATTCCCAGACCTTCTCCTTTGTCCCAGTACTGTTTCTTCATCCCAGTCCTTCTTCTTTGTCCCATTCCTTCCCCTTCCTAGTCATTCTTCTTCTTCATGCCAGTCCATCTGCTTCTTCAAAGTCCTTCTTTTTCTCCGTGGTCCTGCTTGTTCTCCTTCATGCCAGTACCTATCATTCTTCATTCTTTAGTTGTTTTATTTTTCATCACAGTCCTTCTTTTCAATTTCAGTTCTTCATAATCCCTGCCCTTCTTCTTTATCCCAGTATTTCTTCTGTGCCTCAACCCTTCCCTTTCTCCTTCAGCTAAGCCTTTGTCTTTCTCCTTCAACCCTGTCTGTCTCCTTCTCCTCAGCCTTAGTGTTTCTCCTCCATCCCGGTCCTCCTTCGTCCCAGTCCGCATTATCCTTTGGACCCGTCCGTCTCCTTCAACCTTCGCCTTCATCCCAGTTCTCCTCCTTCTTCATCCCAATCATTCTCCTTCATACCAGTCCTTCCCTTTCATGCCAGTCCTTCTCCTTCTTTGTCCTACTCCTCTGTAATACCAGTCATTTTTCTTTGTCCCAGTCCTTATCCTTCCTCATCTCAGTCCTTCTCATTTGTTC
Organism: Ambystoma mexicanum; assembly: GCF_040938575.1. Classification (NCBI taxonomy): domain Eukaryota; kingdom Metazoa; phylum Chordata; class Amphibia; order Caudata; family Ambystomatidae; genus Ambystoma; species Ambystoma mexicanum. Next base: position 1,270,021,280 of record NC_090932.1, read on the forward strand.
TAGTCCTTTTCATTCCCCTTCTATATCTGTCTTTTGCCTTTATCCCAGTTTTCTGCCTTCTCCTTCGTCCAGTACTTACCTTTCTTCTTTTTCCCAGTCCTTCTCTTTCTCCTTTATCCTAGTATTTCTGCTTCTCATTCTTGCCAGTTCTGATCCTTCTTCATCACAGTCCTTCTCCTTTCTCCCAGTCCTTCTCCTTCTTCATTTCAGTCATTCTCCTTTGTCCCCGTCTGTTGCATTTTTCATCTTTGTCCCAGCCCTTCACCTGTCCCAATCGTTCCATTTCTCCTTCATCCCAGTCCTTCTCTTCTCATTCACCCCAGTCTGTTTATTTCTCCTCAGCCCTAGTCCTTCTCCTTCACCCTAGGAATTCCCCTTCATCCCAGTCCTTCACCTTTATCCTAGCCTGTCTCCTTTACCCCAGCTCTTCTTCTTCATCCATGTCCTCCTTCTATGTTTCCAACCCTCCTTCTCCTTTGTCTGGGTCCTTCTTCAATCCATTCTTTTTCCTTTTCTTGCATCCCAGTACTTCTCCATCATCACATTCCTTGTCCTTTAACCCAGCCCCACTCCTTCATCCATCTGCTTCATCCCAGTCCTTCTTCTTCATCCATGTCCTTCTCTTTTTTCCTTGGTAACCCATCATTTGACTGCAGCCAACTAATTGCATTTGACAGTGGAATGTTACCGCATTTTTACTGTGGTATGTTTATGTTGGCTAGAGGAGTGGTATGTGGTAAAACAGGGGTTGGCAATGGGGAAAGGATAATAGTAGACAGTGGAGAGGAAATGTAGCAGTAAAATGCAGCAAAATGTCACATGCATTCATAAAAGTGAATCCAAAATAATCCCCATTTTTAAACTGACTAGTTTATTTCCAAGATTTTTGCTAGTTTGACATGCAAATATTGTTTGCTTTTGCAGAACCTCTAATGTTCCGCACATAAATAATTAGCTCCTTGTCTTTGAAAATGACTATACGCATGCAAGCCTATCACACAATAATGTTATTGTGTGTCTATTAGTCAAGTGCAATCTTAAAACCAGTTCACAGCAGAGTGCATTCTGGTACTTCTAGCTTTCATTTATGTTTATTTATTTATATGTTTCGTTTATTTAAATTGCTTTATAAAGTGCAACCCTTGTCCAAATGCATTTATGATATGTGTTAGGACGGTGCTTCGTTTTTTGCTTAGTATACTTCTCTAAGGTCGTTTGTATATGTATTAGATTGGGGGTTATGGAAGGGGGCTTAATCCCGAGCAGCCTGTCACTTGACTGCCATGTGTTCACCTGTAGCCCCGCCATATCACTCACACAACCCCCTGACAGGTGGTGAGGTCCAAGAGACACATTTGTTCAATTTCCGACACTGGTCCCTCTTATTCTAAAGTGTCCTCGTACATTTTCCTCCTCGCTCTGGAAGCCCTAATGTCCATATGTATTTCATTTCCCAGAGCCTCCTAATATAGTATTACTGCCTGCGCCCATTCTGTTTTTTTCTGCAATTCATCCCAATGAGGCTTTCTATATTTTGTTATAAACCGTCCTTGATGCACGCAGGCAGAGGCACCTCTCAGATTCATGTTTCACCTCGGCACCTTCTGCACCACACGACTGATTCTTTAGTGCAGGGGTGGTCTGCTGGACAGCACTAACACACCCTTTTCACAGATCTCTCTCATCACCTGCAATGCCAGCTCTTTGCCCAAGGCCTGGAGAGTTAAGGTCAGCTAGTTCACAACCGCCCACCTCTGAACCTATTGCCTCCAGCTGCTATGAGTGTCAGCATACCGTGTCCCCCTCCAGGGCCAGCTTTGTGGGTAGCAGTTGTGGCATAGGAATGCGTGTCCTCTCAATGCCAGGGTAGGAAAGGTATGTGTTATGATCTGAGTCAGAGCTGATGTTGGGGTTTGGAATCTGAGGATACTTGTGGGTTCCATAGGGGCATCAGGGCATTCCAAACCAGAGTGAGAGAGAAACAGAAGGCGACAAGGAATGCAGGTTGAGGAAGGAGGCTGTGGACTCTGCTGTACTATGAAATAAAGTACTTGAAGTTATTTACTGACTCATGGTCGTTTCTAACAGAACAGCATGGCATGTGAAAGATAAGTGCTGCAGGAGCTGTGGCAGCCTGTGTGGGCTCTCAATAGCGATGGATAGACCTGCCTAGGGGGATTGCGGTATGTAGGGTGCTGATCAGAACTCTCATGACCCACCTTTCACTTTACTTTGCAACTCTTCAACTAATCTACTTCCCTCCAATTCCTTCCTTCTGCCTGATGTCAAATCACCACCTTCCTCTTTTTCTATGAATACTGCAAGCTACAGATGTTGCACATCTCCGTCATATTCCACACATTTCACTCCCCGCCACCTTCTACACACCTTTGTTAGGACTGTTTTCCTCCCACCTCCTTCTTAAACACTCCAACCTTCCCCATAGACTTACCTGATTTTACCACCGGGGGTACTATTCCTCTTCACGGGTCGGCGCAGCTTCCACTGCATCTTCGCCGAACCCCGGCCCCTAAGGGGAAACAAAAGGACAGCAAGGTGAAAGAAAGGGACTATCAAGGGGAACCCTTCTCACCACATTAGACTTACCTGATTTTACCGCCAGAGGTATTATTCCCGAGACTTCATACTTTCTCTCAGTGCCTGAATAAGGGAGAAAGGAACAGGTTACATATTGACATTATTTACCGAACTGTGTTGGAAATACAAATCCTTACCAGAATATTACCGGTTGCCACGAGGCACTCTTCACTAGGGTCAAGCTGCAATCTGCAAGGAATCGGACAAGAGTGAAAGTCAGGCATTTGAACTCTTACAAACGACATACTTTTCGGAGTCAATATTGTTCTGGAACTCACCAATTCCTTTGAGCCAGTGAAGCAACTGGTTATCAACGTGCCCCTGCGCTCAATGCAGGATGGAGAGCTCATCTTTTCAAACCATCAGGTGAGACTAAAAGAGGGGACATCAAGGGTGATCTGTGGGGAGAAGAGCGGGCGGGGTTGGGGGGATTTACACTCAACTCCACGGGTGGTTAATTCCCTTTCTCCATTTGCAGAAGAATATTCCTACGGGCCAAGCAAACAAAGCTAGGTGGGCCAGTCCAGTCCGTCATCTTGGCCCTACGCGTCACATTGGTGGAGACCGCAGCTGTCCAGTTCAGATCGACGCCTCTGTGGGAGCCAGGTGAGCGTAACACATACATATCCATGCTAGTGCACTTATATATGCTAGCATTCCCACATAAGAACATAACAAATGTTTGCTTTGTCCATAGTACCAGTAATGGTACTGTAACAAAATGTGTTTGTGCTGGCTCTGCAATATATGCCAGTATCCCACGTAAGAACATGCTCCTGTTGACTTTGCCTTAATGCCAGTCACAAAAAGACACACGACGAAAGAAAGGCATATCCTTGCTGGCTATTCAAATGCCCCCATGCCAGAACACTCATCATGTTCCCTTTAACCTTGACACCAGTAAAGAAAGATGCCATGCCACAGTAAGGAAGCATTCCCCCCCAATGTAAGAATACTGACCATATTGGCTTTGTACTTAATGCGAGTACAAAATTCCATGCCACAATAGTACCGAGACAGTCCCAAAGTAGTACCCGCCCACCACAATCTCTCCTTCAAGTTGACTGTTCCCAAAAATACCAGTAAAACATGTCATGCCCCTGTAAAAGAAATGTTCAGGCTCCAATGCCCTGATGGGCCCCAGCATCACATACACCCACACACAAACACGCACACACACACAGGCACACACACATTCATGCATATTCACCCATCAGTCAGGCACACGTACAGCTTCTTTGCAATTTATACGAGGAGCCAGAACTTTCATACTGCATTCTCATTCACATGTGCACTCAGGCACACCATTCACAATGTATTTATTTATATGCACACTCTTGCACGGACACTCCCTTGCATACATACATATGCATATGTACACAAACAATTCCTTGCATGCATGAACACACATACATCCAAATATACATGTAATCCTCGTACACAAACATAATTTTTTTCCTTAACTGTTTCCCTGCAGACTCAATACGCCCCGCCTCATCTAGTGCTGCTATTGGCCTACTCCAGCTCCCACTCTCCATGCAGACTGAAACTGGGAAGCACGGAGTGCTTCCTGACATGTGGAGCCAGAGAGCGTCCCCTGCTTCCCAGCTGCAACATTGATATTTGTAGATGTCCACACAGCGCTACATAGTGGTCATTTATAGTTTCTGGGTGGGCCTTACCCGCTCAGGCTCTACTCTCTCTACACCTTTGCTGCCCTGCCTCTCCTTGTCTGCCTTCCTTCTGCAGCTTTCACTCCAGCTTGTACAAAGTATATGGGTTTCTAAATATAGTTTCTAGGTTTTTTTTGAACCGTTACCTCCCCTGGTGCTTTTGGGAGCTGTGGGGACTGTTGGGTGGATTCTCTCGGTCTGTTGATGCATCTGCCTCAGAGATCGGTGTACACACTGTAGGGCACAGGTTTGTATCTTGGATGGACCAAAAAAGCATGCCATTCTTCTGAGGATGATAAAGTAATACTGAGGTGTCTCATGCCCTCCTGTTTTGGGGGCATGGGGTGAAGCAAACAGAGCTGATATCAGGCTTCAACCCTAGGGGAAGGTTGCCCGGTAGGCAAAAGTGTGAGCATCAGGTAGCCCACACTTCTTCGCGGGCGAGAGAGAGTGCATGAACACTAAATTATTATATGGCAGGTGGCAAGTATCCCATGAAAATAGCTGTCTGCCGCCACTGCCCTACTCATAGTATGGTTAGCCGGTGGAGACTGCATAGCTATAGCCCGTGGGCTAGGGGACGGAAGAATAATGGAAATCCTGCTGGCAGAACCTCTACACTGTCAAGACACATGCACCCAGCCAAGTTCTCTTGCCTACCATTCATTGTAGTACTGTATATCATTTATTTTATGTTTCAGTTAGGCTAGACCAGAGCTCAGAAATGACAATGAGCAATGTGCAAGCTAAGGGGTACTTCAGCCTGTGATATGGCCTATATGAATGATCAATATTATTGCTATATAGGGCGCAAAGACAGTAGTGTAATAAACAATGTTTTATTTTTACATATGGAGCAAACACTATAGTTTATCAATCCATGAAGCACTTTGATTAGCATACACTTCAGAATCCAAAATAGGTGACCCCCACTTTGTCAGCCAGAGGAAATACGACCCATTCGGGTACTGCAATCTATCCAGGGTCACATAGATTGGCCCAGTGAGGAAGCCTCACTCTGAACCCGGTTTTCTGGTTGCGCACTTTGCAATTGTGCAGGGTCCAGAATCAGATTGCACAATTGCCTATTGCATTTTTAGTCTGGCACAACAGGCAATGTTGTCTGCATTGTAATCTGGCAAGTGTTAAACGAGTACCCTGTGCATGGATTCCAACTTCTAGATTTCACATTTTGGTTGAAGGAGCTCAATCCTAAAGTGCAACATTTAACTGAGCTGGGAGTGACATCATGGAAAAGGCTGATAAGGTCCAAACAAGTAAGGGTAGCCCCTGTTTACCAGAACAGATTTCTCAGGATTGTGTTTGCTTTTTCCATGGCGGAATGTCGTGGGCCAGGACTCGTCAGAATGCCCTGCAATCTGGCCAATCAGAGTAGCTGAAGACCTATCTGTCTGGAAAGCAGGGTATTCTGAGGCTACCAGGGTGTGCTGTGCGTTCTTATCCCTTGATGGACTGAAACATTCTTTATGCTCTGATTGATTGGAATTTCCCGCTTCTGTGATTGGATGGAAACCAGTTGTTTTTCCCCAATAGAGACCACACAGTTGAGATCATCCAGGTTTCCAAATTACCAAGTGGAATTGCAGTGCAGTGGGAAACACCCCCCATTGTGCAATTCCATGCTATCCTTCTTATCATTCAGTGGGAGATGTGGAGTAACTGCAAATGGGCTGATCTCGGATGTTTGCATGGTTTTCTGGACCACTAATTTCAAACTTTCCTTGATCAGAATCCATTGCATGGTCCAGTGCTTCTCAAGATCACATGGAGGCAGAAATATTTCACCTGCCAGTGGCTCAGCGTGATCTAATTTCCAGGGTGTGCCTCTCTGGGTTCATCCTTTAGAGTAACCCTCTCTCAGAGGCTGCACTTGTGGCTCCTGTTCAGTTAAACTCTATAACACCCTTGTGCTCTAGTACTTTCAAGTGTTTTCTGTGCTAGATGGGATTACAGTGATGGATCTCAGACCAAATACTCGGACAGGCTCAAAGATTATGTTAAAGTACTACTTTATTATCAATTGAATAAGGTAGGGTCAACTGGCAGACATCGAACTGATGCTTGCACACTCAAAAACAAACTTGATTGCATGGATGTCTTAAACCCCAATATGCGTCATCTATGACATCATTCTATGTGGCAAAATAATCATTCTATGTGCCAAAATACAAAACCTATCAAGGGAAGGGATTGCTGAAGGGAACATATCTACTTATAGAACATATAAAGATGAGTGCATCATTGGCTACCCCTTATCTGCAGAGCACGCCTTGAACTACCTCTAAATACGTATAGTGCTGATTATAGTGGACATAACAGTGGATTGCCTTCTGCAACATTGTATATTAGGTTGTCCCCCAAACCCACGGATTGGTTGGCATACAATCCTAACCTTGGACTTTTGGCTCCTTAGCAGCACGTATGTGAAACGAAACCTAGGTGTTTGAATCCCATCATACGCCCCATTTTCCCAATTAGTCCATCATCTCTCACAGGTAGGCCACAGGCGAAAGTCTTCCGTTTGTAGTTGACCTTGTGCCTGCTCACTGTCCTGGAACATTCAAGGGAGTGTGAACACACCACTACCTTAGCTTAAGGCTCTAATTAATAGCCTTTGTTTTCGAACTTGAGAGTCGCATGTGAAGAGACCACACATGTATCTATTTCATCCTTCCATTTACTGCTGTTTGATTCAATTTATGCAAGGTGTTTTGCGCCTATAGAGACTTGTTCACTCTATCCCATATGAACTTTGTACACTTTTAATTGACCAACAGTTTGGCTCTCACAGATGTTTCCGTCTTTGTCCATCTATGAAGAATGTCCCACATCCAGAGCTTATCCATGTACTCCCTTTGTGCTCTGTGCTTATCCTTTGAAAATAGCATTAATAACTCGATGCTAACCCTGACTCATCATCGGCTATGCACACAAAACTGTTTTCATCCGTCTCCTGATTCTTACAGCCTTGGCCACGTTATATATTCCTCTATAGCAAGCTTCAATGCATTGTCTTTCTCCCTTGCATTACAGGATATTGGGCCTCATTACGACCCAGGCGGAGGACCATGGTGCTATTAGCACCATGGTCCATGCCGGTGTCCGCCATGGCGGAATGGGGAATTACCACCCCATTCCGAGGTTGGTGGGGTGGTAATTCCCCATGCCGCCATTGCCCTTCCCCATTCCCATTTTTGCCCCATAGGGATCAATGGGAATGGGGAAGGTGCTAATAACGGTACCACAAATTGCGGTACCGTTATTAGCACCAAAGTCCCTTTGTGGGTCCCTACTTTAACAGCTGGAAAAACTAGCCATTAAGGTCGGGTCCCGCAAAGGGACCTCGTAATCAGGCGTTAAGGGTTTTAATGGCACCGACACCTTTTACGGCGCTGTTAAACCCTTAACGCCAGGGTCGTAATGAGGCCCATTTACAGTAATTCGTCAATGTGTTACTTTATTTTCTTTAGATCCATGTTTACTTTAGCTTTAGGTACGTGTTTCTCTTGGTGCTTTAGTTACATCGGTACTTAGTATTTTTACATCGTTTCAACATAGGTTCATATATGCTATGATATGAGATGTTATTTATAACACGCTTAATACCCAGAGGTTTCTAAGCGTGGACCCAGGGATCGAACCTGTGCTGCTCCATGTCGTCTTCCTTTCAAGGTGAGCATGTTGCCGTTGAGCTACCCTCCCAAGACATACATCTTCTTCATGCCGTCACTTGATCCTCGTCAGATCTCACCTTAACATACGTCCATGATGTCCTGAGGTGCATTGTGACATCTTAACAGGTGACATCCTTCCATGTAGCATCCTTCCATGTGACATCCTTCCACACTTTCCGTGTGAGGGTACATTCCTAATGGTTGTCTGAGAGCATAACTTCTCTCATACACTCTATGTGGTATAGGAAGGATGTAGGGGGTTCCATCTATGGCTTTTATCTGACTATTCCCATATGATGGTGGCGAGGGGGCGGCACCTAGCAGGATTGCATCTTCCTGCTCTTCTACACTCCTCCCTCTGGTTGATTTCTCAACCAAATTCTCTTCTTCCATAGTCCTTATCTCCTCTTCATCATTTGCCAGCATCTTTTCTTCATCCGGCTTCTTCTTTGTGATCCAAATCGTTGTCACCCCCTTCAGGTAGCCCGCATTTTTTATATGTTTATCCACACTCCAGGTCATGCGGCAGCACTCTCCAGGTGGTGAACAGAATATCCAACATCCTACATATCTTTTCCAATCGTTAGCGTAATGGAACTTGGTTCCTGGAGGTGCAAGGGTACTTCTCTTTATGTTCCCACAGGTGCTGGCTTCATTTTGCATCTGCTCACCCGTTCCAGTGTCGATGTCAATGATTATCTTCATCCCAATAGCTTTCTTGGCTGTCTTTCGGCACTGTCCGAAGATACTTATGAGACAGAATCCTAGTAATACAAACACTAGTATTGTTCCAAGTACTATAAAAGCGTTTGCCAGCCTAGTTGGAAACCACAACCGTAAAGATGTAAACCAATCATCTCCTGCTGTCTCATCAACTTCATCCTCCATTTTCGTATGCAGGTTCGTCAGCATAGTTATTGCCTCTGTCAGGGTTCCATTTCCTCCATTATGAGATGGTCTAAATGTACAGTAAGAAGGTCCGACCTTGGCACACACACCTCCTTTCATTGATGTAATCAGGTCCAGAACATATCTTTTCTGGAGGGTCATCAGCCTGATGGCTCTCAATTCTTCTCGGATTGCATTGAATCCTTTTATTGTTGCATTAATCATCTGTAGTAGCTACCATCTTGTAATCTGCAGCCACTTGGCATTTACTGCAGCTTGAAGTCCTGGCAAGAATATACTGTCATAATCACTGTCGTCTTGCTGAACAGTTAATGCTCATCTGGAATATTGTAATAGGACTCCATTGATTTTGCTGGGAAATAATTGCTTCTCTTCAGTCGGCAGAGTACGGGCGATCTCTTTATACTCAGGTGCTCATCCATTTTTGAAAATGTATCAATATGCAGGTCACTTTGGGGCATCACCAATGCTGGTACATGAAGCATTTCCATGGAGCACATTCCTCCCAAATTCTTAGGCAACTGCATGTAAGCTCTGGATCCACATGCCCAATATCGATCCGTTAATACTGTGGTTCCTTCATTCATTCCTGGGACTTCAATTTTCTGTCTGCATCCTTTGTTTTTTCCAACCAGGATCAGGCCATCATTCTTGAAGCATGTTGTTGCATTTCTCAGTGGTATTATAGATACTGGTCCTGCTTCATTGTCCACCCATGTGAGTAGCTTTGTGCACTTGGCCCATGATTCCAGGCATTTGTCACTCACTATCTGCACTATGCTTGCTGATAGGGAGTGGTGTCATTTGACCCTTCCCCAAGTGACATCACAGGAAGTGATGGCAAATGACCTTCAGATTTTTTAGAGGCATCTCGCACGCTTTGTTTCCAGGTGCTCTCATTTCAGCCAGATATAAGAACCGAGGCACCAAGGGAGGCATGATTTGTCCAAGATTACACATATGGGGAATGCCATTTTCCAGATTCGACGTGGGGTCTATATGTAAAACATACATAATGCAGTATTTCTAACAGGTAACAGATATCTGTAACCCAGGCTACAGCTAGTGTATGAAGCATTTATAGATCAATGGACACAGAAGTACACTTGCTATCTGTGGAGTTGCTGTGTTAAACAAGACAAAAAACACTGACCTGGGTAGGTGCGCCCTGCTGTTTAACCAGGATAAAAATGCTGGATGAGCAAGGCCTGAAAATTAAATCATTGACTAGAATTTAGTATTAGATGTTCAGGGCAGGCCAATAGTCCTTCTTCCATCTCGGTACTGGTGAAAACACATACATATACCACTAGCTGAGGTCTTTCTCCCCATTTTGGCTCTCCTAGTTTTTCAGTAATTTCTGAACAATTCGGCTTCTTTATCTGAACACCTTTATTCTTTCTCCAATATGGGATGGATACCCAAGTTTCTTACTTGTCTATCCTATTCCATGCTCCTTCCTTCTTGTTTTCACAAATTTTGATCACCATCATAAAATAGCACATTTTCCTTTAATTGTCATCTGGCTGTGCATGCTTCTAGATGACTGAGGCATTTTGCATCATGTGTCGACATTTCCTTTGCAATAAATGTTCTTGCCGCATTCATGGCATACGGTATTAGGGAAAAAACATAACAGCTTTCGTCTGACATTCTTTCACCCACCTCTTTCATGTGCTGGTAACATAGGTTATTTTTTTAAATTAATCAGATTTTCAAGATATGTATTTATACCTTCATGGTTCTCCTCAATATCCCTTTTAAATCAGAATAAACTCCTAGTTATATTATAAAACAGGCTGTTTATACTTTTTGTGGGGTCAATAGTAGATCTTTCATGAATACCCTCCATATCAGTGCTATTTTGTGCAACACTTCATAATGCCATAATAATTAGGAGAACAACACAAATCATAATACCTGCTGATATCACCATCAACATTACATAAAATCCTATCGACTTTCTGGATAGCAATTAATTTCTGAAATGTTGAAGCCTCTCCATTTTGTATTTACTTTAAAATGCACAGTTGTTATCTCATTTTTAATCACTTCTATATCACTTCTATATCAAAAACTGGAGTATTACTGCAGGACCTGGCAGGATAGCGTTTACCTGCTCCTCTACACCTTTTTTAGACCACGATGAACTCATCAGCTCTTTGACGTTATCACACATTTCCCTTTACAGATACACACACACACACACACACAAGCTAAATGAATATTCAATCATCTGATACTGTTCCCGCAACCTCACACTTGGCATTAGCAGAGGTCAGCAGACCAATCTCAATATACCCTCAGACACAGGGAAGCAGGTGCCGACTTCAAGCAAGGTTCTTGCATGCCCGATGCTGTTGCTAGGACTTCAGGATGTAGGCATTTTCTCACCAGCAGGTATTGCATAAGGGCCCACTGAACAGACATAAGCCTCCGGAAATCTCGACACGGTTTGTCCGCTCACATCAGACTGCAGCCACTCTAATGCCAATGGCACTCACATAGTCGGTACACTAAAAACAAATCTATATTTTCTAAGGATCTACACTAGACATGCTATACATAATTCTCTAAGGATGCCTGTGCACATAAGTCTCCTCATCCTGAGCCCTGGCTTCCCTAGCTCTTCTAAAGTTCGGTAAGGCTCCCAGTTTATTTATTTTTCATTTCTGGAAACATCCTCACATTCAAATTCTGGGACTGTGAGGATGAGTGTGCATGGCTCATGTGTAGAGACAGTTTAATGTTAGGTTGAGTGTTGTGAAACATGAAATGAGCAGCAACCCAGGGTGTATCATGTACTTCGAGATTCAGGCATACAACCCTTTGTATTACATAAATATTAGTGAAATATAAAGATGTATGATCATTCTCGTCTTCCCAAAATGGTCTTTGGTTCAGTGCAAATCAGCTACGAAACGTCATTGCTGATATTTGTCCCCTTCCCTTTCTCATAGGGGAATTTTTAAGAGTGCAATAGGAAATCATGTTTATTGTTACTCTAGGTCTTATAATGTGCTTTGCTCAGTAAAACATGTGCAATATTATTATTATTACTGCAATACATAATTTAAGTGATCATTAGTAATTAATATTGTGAACCTTTAAAAAAAAATCAAGTTTATAATGGTAGCTTTTTTAATTGCTATTTTTGCTGAGAACACACCATTTTGTCTCTCAAATGCCATACTTATCAGAAAGGCATATTCACAGATTCGCAGCCCCACATTTTTTTTTAGAATGCCACCACAAAGGATCGAACTTTTGGTGTTCGAACATTTGGCGGTAGCATTTTTAGAACTTTTGGTCTTTGCAACCATTTATTTAGGGTAAATCCGACCTAGACCGAGGGCACGCGTTAAGAAATGGAGCCCCCATCAGCAAGGAATCCTTGCTGTGGATTTGTGACTGCCTTGAGACATGTAGCTCTGTACAGCATCCTTCTGCTCCTGTCAGTCTATCTTGTTTTTTAAAGTTTCTGTTCTGTGCATTTGTTGTGCGTGCTGGCCCTCATTTTGGTATTGGGTTTCACCTACCCCAAAATGGATAACAGGCCAGAGGAAGCTGACGCAACGATTTGCTGTTCTGCAACCTCTTGGTAGGACAGGCAACTCGTTTGCTGTTTTGACCTGTCCAGACAACACAGGCAGAAAGGGGGCAATTGTACTGTGCCCTCAGACACAGCTCTGCCCGTAGCTCAATAGGACACCATGGTCAGATGTCCTGGCTGCTGGGCAGGGTCGGGTGCCCTGAAAGGTGCGTGGGTTGCTATGAAGTCTTTCTGTCTCTCATTTGGTTTCTGCAGAGGATGAGGCTACCCCATTATTAAATCTTCAGAGACGTTAGTTGAAAGAGCGCCTGGCGGCCATGTGTAGAGGAGGTAGGCTGCCATACCTTCAGTGGGCTGATGCCGGCATTGTGTGACATATGTGCCTCTAGTGCTTTACACTGTTGCGTGATTACTGTTGGTTTTAAATCCAGTTTTCTAGAATTCGCGCCTTTTGAAGCCTTGCAGCGGCTGCTTGACCTCGGTTTTAAGGTCGCCCTTGAAAGGCTGAGTAGAGAATGAGAGGTGGAACTTGTTGATAGGCGCAAAGCCTCCACACAGGGGCCTTGCATTGCAAAGGTTTTTCCCTATAACTTATAAGATATTCATCGTGGACACCGTGAACACAAGGTAGGCTCTGCCGCTTGAGGGAGTGGCCGGGCATTGTCCGTGTCAACCCTACCCTTTGCTGAGTTTTTGATTATAAGTAAGATTCACGTCGTATCTTCTGCGCTATTGCGTTATTGTGTTTACTGTGCAAACAAAACGTACAGTTATCATGTTCTCAAAGCCACAAGAAAGTGCACGATGGCCGTAAATACAATCAGGGCATTGTTTCCTACAGGGAGTATTAACAAATGGAAGTATCAAATATCGCCAAAGTGCTTGGCGGCACCACAGGAACATCAGACTTCACTTGCCATTTGCTGGGTTTTCTTTGGCCCATTTTCAAAGAAGGGAACAAGAAATCATAAACTCATGGGTGCGTTCCCAGTGGCAAAACAATTGAACGCTGCAATTATTGGCAACTTTGGATCGCAGATTTCTGTTGGGAACCAGCACAACTACTGAGAGGGAAGTGATTCATTTCTCAAGCTGTGTGTTGGTCTTTTCTTACATCAACATGTAGAGAATGCAATTAGACCAGATGGTTTTGCATAATAATATAGGAATCCCTCGAACTTTTGAACCTGCACCAATTAATGTTATCAACATTAGTACCCTGTCAGGGAGCTGGCCAATCAGGAAGCTCAGAACATGGGCTGTATTAACTGATGTAAGCCTGCGTTTTGAGCAGTCTGTATGTGGCTAGCCTTGTGCCCACCATTCCCAGGCTCTCCTCACACCCAAAGTGCACAGGTGGCTGTTAAAAAAAACTTTATGCAGTGATCTCTCAGGCTGAGCCGTACCTCTAAAGTCGTTTTTCTTCGTTGCTGAATTCATGGGGCCTCATTACACGGTAGGCGGTAAGGGTTTACCGGTACCGGTAAATCCTTACCCCCTTACTACGAGGTCCCTTTGCGGGTTGGAGAATTTAACGCCTGCTTTTTGCAGGCGTTAAAAACCAACCCGAAAAGGGACCAGGGAGCTAATTACGGTACCGCAATTTGCGGCGCCGTAATTAGCACCTTCCCCATTCCCATTATGCCCTATGGGGCAAAAATGGGAATGGGGAAGGGCAATGGGGGAAGGGGGAATTACCGCCCCACCAACCTTGGAATAGGGCGGTAATTCCCCTTTCCACCAAGGCGGTGCCGGTATTTTACCGGCATGGACCAAGGTGATACCGCCGTCCGTGTAATGAGGCCCATGGTCATTAATGAAGAAAGGGGAATTTATGAGTGCAGTGGCTTGAGAACCCGCTGCGTAAGGTCTGTCTTTTATTAGGTTTTAATTTAAAGAACCTGTAGCAGCTGCGTGCACACTACATGGGTGCTAATGGCGATATTATCCAAGGTAGCGCACTGACCCTTCTGGTAACCGCAACACTGGCAGTTTTAAGGGACCATCGCTTCACTCTTGCCCTTAACATGGGTTGTGGGCTGCTAACAGTAGCATCATCTCGCTCCATCGGGTCCAGACCCCTGCCCTATCTTTCCAGAGTGTACTTAGATGCCACTGGCTTTCCTAAACCTTAAACAGAGGCTTGCTATGTAAGTAGAACAGAGCTCTGGGAAATCAAAAGGTGGGGGAGTCTGCTTGCCTTGACTCCCTTCCCTTCATAGTGGGCGGGTGGGGCAAAACTTTGTAGATCCTTAGCCTATTTAACTAAATATATTAATTTAATTAATTCCCCATTTGGCAGAACACTAAGGGGTGAATTTTGTTAAAATTCGAAATTAACAAAGCTCACTACCTCATCGCACACAGACAGAGCTATGGGTATGGAAATAGGTCACAACTAGATAGATCCACGGGGACCAGCTTGCATCAGGCACAGACTGGAATGTAGGGGCTGGCCTGAGTAACAACAAAGATAGAGTTGTAAATATTAACTAGCGCAGCATATGGACAGAGAGATGAGAGACAGCCTTGTCATGCTGAAACTAGATCTCTGTAAGGAAGACATTTGTCTAAATCTCGAAAGACACACAAATAATTGTGTGTTTCTCCAGACAACAATGCTAATAACCAACCCTAATAAAACCTCACCCCTCCTCATACACCTCTCAAACCCTAACTTAACACAACCATACCTCTTAAACCACAGCAATCTGCATGCACTTCACTACACCGCAACAACAAACAAACCACACAGAGCCTTACACAACAGCACACAACAGATTCCATCCGGATATCACACCCAAAAGCTCAGCGAACAGTGTTAACCAAACTGAAGCGGCCAATGGCACATCACAGCTCTCTTGCTCTTTCTTCAAATGTTGTCCTACTAACGTGCCCTAACCTACACCCCTTTCTTTCAGATCTGCCAGAATGCCAGGGGACCACTACGCTGGTGATAGTGTGCGGTATAAATATCCTTTAACATTAACATTAACTACCCAGGGTGTCCTGAAAACTATAGCCTATAAATTAATTGGGTAATCATTGTTGTCCAGCTGACCCCGACTTCTTTAAGGTAGAGGGGTGTCTTTGTTCTTAAATCAGTCCAACCTTTTTATTCCACTTCCCCAACAGAGGCCTTCCAGTAAGGGGGGGGGGGGTCTGAAATCCCAAATTCCCCAAAGCATTCCAATTTTTCTGTTTGACCTCCCAACATAGGCCAAAGCAAGGAGGGGGGTTCCTGAAAAACAAACCCATAAATCACCATGTGTTTATTTTAAACCAAAAGTGTGGCAAAATCATCATTGGCAATATTGAAATCCTACTGCTAGCCTTTTAAGCTTGCAAGAAAATCAAAATCGCACAACATTGCAGCATAAGTGCCTTCGTTATTGATCAGTGTAATTATTTTGTGAAGTGAAATTTGCAGAAAGTGTAGAATTGTGATTGTGTTCTTTTTAACTCACTTTTGTGATTTATTTATGCTGAGCGACGTTGATTGTGTTGTGCCACAGATAAAGTGGTGTTTGACATTTCCGTGTTAGTAATTTCTATTACTTTTAATTTAAATAAATACCAATAGCTGGGGAGCCTCAACCAGCCATGGATGGGTTCATAGAGGCTCCCCCGAGAAATGCATTATTTTTGCAAAGCATTGGCTAAAACACCATACAATTTATGATCGATCTTGCCCGGTGACGCAAGAAAATAAATCCAATAGTTTCCAGCCAACCAACAGTACACAGAAGCATTATCCAACATATTTTCACAAAATATATACCAGTGTTTTGTCACTGAAACAAGATATTTTTATGCTGGCTTTGCACAATAATAACAATGTAGACATGTTCAGGCTGCCTGTGCCAATATATGCTGCCATATCCACATAAGCACACATGTTGACTTAGCCCTTAATGTCAGTCCATGCTGGCTCTATAAAAATGTCAGAATTTCTGCACTCTCGTGTTTACTGCACATAATGCCCATAATGCAACTGTAAAAAAATATGATCTTGCTTAACCGTACATGTGTATGCCAGCATTCCCACATAAGCACAGACTGATGTTTGCTTGGCCCTTAATGCTAGAACTGCCGCTGTAAAAAAAAAGGCAACGCTGACCATTACAAAGTATGTCAGTATTCCTATACATGCCAGCATTCTCACATGTTAGCCCTGCCCATAATGCAACCACAAGAAAACATGTTCATACTTGCTGTGAGCCAGTACTCCCTACAAAAGAACACTCATGCTGTCTTTGCCGATAACACCAGTATAAAAGGCCATGCTCTTTAGGAAAACCTGTCCATGCTTGCTGTGCTCATATAGGCCAGTTTCCCAATTTAAGAACACTCATGTTGATTTTTCCCATAATGCCATTAATAATACCATACCACTGTAATAAAACATGTCCATGCTGACTCTGCCTATGTAGGCTATTAACCCCATGTATTAGCACTCATTTTGGGGTTTCCCATAGTGCCAGAAATAATGGCATGCCTCTGCAAAAAAGAAATGTACATGCCAGCTGTGCTCACAATGCCTCTCCACTCTCGCATTCACACACATTCATACTAGACTCACAGAAAGGACACACATTTACATATGCATGCGCACACACACTGCTCCTCCAGATGGCCCACCCCGGGCACCTTTCTGGCAATAGCCAGGAAGCATGGGGCATGTCAATCAGAAACCTCTGCTTTATTTCTGGCATCTAGAGCTTTGCGTGAATCTCCTAACCAGCGAGGAGATGCAGGAGCACCTCCCAGGCATTTTTCAGGGTGCAATTCCCAGCCAGGATGGTAATGAGCCATGCAAGACTCGGGATGCAAACAGCCCCCGGGCTTGCTGGCTCATTTTGTGTATTCCACGTACATCTAGTGTATTCCACGCATAGGGAAACCATGTTTCCCCAACACCACAGATAGGCCAAGTGCACTTCCTCAGCTGCAAGCTGCATCAGAGGGTGTGCTCAGAAATGTACTTGGCCACTGTTGGCTCATGTATAATGGGTGGTGGGTTGGTGCCCCATCATCCTTTATGGATGAACCACTACTGCATGAACCTACAATATCCTCGTGGATTGCAGATCTGGGTGTCTAGGAGCTACCACCAAAACAACCCCTTAGCTGTTCCTAAAAGTAGAAAAGTAACCTTTAAATATTCCTCCCATCTTTGGAAATCCCTGAAATATTGCACCACCAGGCATAAGAGCACTCCTTGTAGAATGTGTTGATACCCACAGGGGAAAAACACATATATCCTGAAGTGCTCAAAGGGTGGCAGTGCTTTGTGTAGTTAAAAGTAGAATTTAAAAAAGCAGCAGTAGAGGGTTCTCTGAGATGGGAATTGGCTTGGTATTTGGAAAGATACATTTTCATTGCATATGTCATGCAGGAATGCCACCATCACAATGACTGTTCAAGCGAGGAACATACGTAATCCCCTATGCACAAACATCCTCAAGAATTATATATCCACAATACATTTTTTTATTTTATTTGTATTTACTTGATTCAATTGTGATATCATTTTTACAAGTTACTTTCCATTATTCCAATTTAAAACCTCAAGTTCATATCATCTAGTCTTTTCCTTCTTCCTCCTCTTCTCGTTGTTTATGAAGCTCCATTTTCTGGAAAGATTGTGCTACTGCTATCACGTAGGACGATCTTTCTCCTCCCATTAGACGGGGCCACCAGTCCTCTTCGGTCCCAGTCTGGCAATTTTTGAAAAGGTGACCCATGTGGGCATTCCTTAGTGTCGTCAGACCTGTGCATGATAGTAGCAGATGTCTAACTGATTCCATTTGTTCAGTCCTGTTGCAAAAACGGCATTTGTTGATAGGCACTAATTTCATTAGTCAAAAGGAGGTTCAGACCTATTTGTAGGAAGATGTTTCGCAGAGATTTATTGGGAAATTTCACCATATACATCGGGAGTTTGTGTATTTTCTTTACTGTTGGTGGTAGATGGGCTGTCAGTTTGTTTCTAGAGGCCTTTGAAATCGTCTGAATCCAATCCCACTCCTCCAGTTTCTTTTTTACCTTATTGGATTTTGGGTAAGGTATTCTTCTGTACAGTTTATTTTTTTTAGTTTGGCCTGGTTTCTCTGAGCCCAATCTGAAAGGGGCTTGTTGTTCTTTCCTTCAATTTCCACCTTGATGATGCCAATGATTTTTATACGGTCGTCCATGATTGTTTTTCTATATAACATCAAACTCTTTCTGTTTACCATTTATTGCATTGAGGGTAAACTCAACTCTTGACGTATTGATGCCATTGAGGTGGACGGCGGTAGACCTAAAACTCGACCCCAGAAAAATCCCTCCAATCTGAGCCAGACTTTCTCCGGGCTCATTGGCATTGCATCAGATCCATATATCAGTGTTGGGACGACCTTTGCCTTATAGAATTGTATGTTTGTCATCAAAGAGAAACGGCCAAACTTATTGTCAATCATTCTTGCTTGTGATGACAATTTCCTCACTTTTCCCAAAAAGGCTGTCGTGCATGGGGGTCTCCCGTAAACTGTACTCAGGATCACTCACAGATATTTGAATTGTCTTACGTGCTCTATTTCAGATCCTTCCAAATACCACTGAAATTCTCCATTTCTCCTTGTTGTTTTCTCAAAAGTCAACATTTTAACTTTCTTTCTATTGATTTCTACGTTGTTTCTCATGATGTAGTCCACCAAGTTGTTTAACTGGCGTTGAAGACCAATCGCTGTTTGATCTAATAAAATCAGATTGTCTGCATAAAGAAGACAGAAACATTTGAGATCCTCCCATTGTTGCAGGGAAGGATCTAACAGTTGTTTCGGAATTCTTGAAGTCCCATAGATATCCATTAAAGAGGGTTGGTGCAAGAGGACACCCCTGCTTTACCCCTCTTTCTGTTTGGATAACTTTAAACAGAGTGCCCCCTTTATTCAATCATACTCTCATTGATGTTTTCCTGTGTAATGATTTTATTGGTTCCAAGATGTCCCCAGGCCATTTTCTCTCTGAAAGTTTTTCCCACAGAATTTCACAGTTGACCTGGTCAAACGCTTGGACCAGGTCAACGAATGCTACAAAGATCCTTGGGCCCCCGTCCATTATCCTTCCCTTCAAAGCACTTAATAGGAGGATATTAGCTGATGTTCCAGCGTCCTTTACATATCTCGATTGGAAAGGATTGACACAGCCAGATTGTCTGGCCCACAATTGGAAGCGATCTAACATTAATGATCCAAAAACCTTTCCAATAACGTCCAATAAGGCTATTGGACAATAGATTTTTGCGTGTTCTCTAGGGCCACTTTTATAAATTGGGACCACAATTAACGCTGTCAATGATGTAGGAATAGATCTTGTTTCCATACTTTTTTTGATAACCTCATGGATAAAGGATGCCCATTCCTGAGGATGTTCTTTTAAATCTGCGTTAGTGATCCCGTCTGGGCCAGGGGCCCTTGAGGTGTTTAATTTCAGGATTTTCTCCCTGATCTCTTCCACATCACAAGGCACGTTCCACATTGTCTCAACTTTCTCTTGATTAAGAATGGGATTGCCACTTGGTTTTTGGAAAATGGCTGAGAAATATTCAGCCCATTCTTTTTCACTTACGTTGTTCTGTAGTGAATTATTTCTGTCATTTGTGGTTGTTTTTATCAGAGACCAAAATTCCCTCAATTTCCTGCCACATATCACTTTTAGCATTTCTGTAACATCTGTCTGGTACATAATTGCTCGCTGAGACCTCAGCCAGTTTTTATATTGTTTCAGAGCGACACTGGCCAGTTCTGCATGCTCCCGAGTGTTGGTTTTTACTGCCAGTCGTTTAGCTAGTCTGAGTTTTTGCCTTTCAGCGACCAATTGTTTATCGTATTGATGACGATGTGATGTTACTATTGTGTTGTTCAATTTCTTTCTTTTTGTTTGATAGGAAGTTAGAAGTGGTTGATAATCAATATTTCTGGCGACCGTACCGTCTTGATTTATATTGCTATTTGACATATATATGGATGTTAGATTTTTGATAGCATTTACAGTTAATCTTAGGCGCGTTCCGCCAATGCAGTCATCAACTTCTGCTGTAATTTTACTTCTTATCTCAAGCCTTGTCACCCACCTCATCCTTAACAGCTTGTGGTCGCTCTGGTTAGTTTGGATTATTTCGAACTCAGATATAAAGGGAAGTAGTTCTCTGTACACAGATATATGGTCAATAGTTGCAATTTGACCCTCTCTCTCCCACGTAGGTATTCATTCTGTATCGTTCTCCAATGTCATGTGGAGGTTATGTAGATCGCACAAGACCATCAATGCTGACCACAAAGTTCCTCTCACTGCAGTAGGGGGTGTTTTTTTGCATTTTCCCTTAATTCCTCGCAGGGTTGGGCAGGTCGCGACATATTAATAAGTACTTTGGTTGGCACTTTGTGTACATTTCCTCCATGATGTTCTCTGCCATTTCTATGAATTTCTCGATACTTAAGACTAAAGCGTTCCAATATGTGTTGATTATTATCATATCGTCACACTGATCAGCCTTTTTTTTCTCACCTCTTTGTGTTGCCAGTTTAGTAATATCACTTGGAAAAACAGATTCGAGATTAGGGTCTTAACATAATGAAATTCACTAACAGATCGTATTGCTGTTAACAATCCGGATGTTGTATGACCTTTTGAGGCCTTGAGGGCCGGGGATAGATGAATTTCAAAGCCATCCAGGTACAGTTTTGCAGTTAACCATGTCTCCTGGGGACATAGTAGGTCAAAGTCGCCCAGATTAACATCGGTAGGCCTCAGTAAATGGCTAAAACCTCTCGTGTTCCAGGAGCCCATGGTTATTGTTTGTTGAACCAGGGGCTGATCTTCCCTCTCCATACTGTTTCCCTGATATGATGCAACGCTACTGAGTGGCTAGCTTCTCGGTCATGTTGCGATGGCTTTCGAAGTCCATGTCCATTTTTGACGTTCGCTAGTCTGTGGTCTGTTGTCAGAAGTGTTGCTCTAGTGCTGTGGGTTAATTGAATTTACTTCTGGTTTAAAGGTCACTGTTAGATTTGATAATAGCCCACTTGGCACACAACCTATGTTCAATGGATCTTGGAAGGACGTTGTTACCCCACTCCTCGATCTCCATGGGTCATCCTGAAAAGTTAGTAAAGAAGGAGTGCACTCCACTATTTCCTGCTCTTCACAATCTCAGCGTTGACTCCATCTTTCTTGATCCCTTCTTTTTTGGCAGTGACTTCTCTCTCTTTTTTTGATCCATCCTCCTGCCCGTCCTAGGTAGCTCCCTTGACCTTCTTCTTTCATGGCTTGTACCCCTGTGTGATCTAATTAGGTTTCTTTCTGAGTGCTTTGTGAACTTTGTAGGATTGGCTTCACTTATTCTTTCCCCCCTTAGTGAGCAGTCACTCAAATCTCGGTCCTGTGGTATTTTTCCTTTTGCCAATTTGTTACATCTATCGGCCAGGGTCAAAAATGTTGGTGAGCACGTTTTATTTAAGGGTTGACTAGTTTCTGGTTTTGGAGGATTTTCTGTGATCACCTTCCACCTCAGTATTGGAGCTATCAACTCTGATTCTGACTCTTCCACTGGGTATTTGGGATAGGTCCATTAGGTCTATACTCTCCTCTGATTCGTCAATAGTTATTGGAGGGGTACTTCACTTCTCTGTGTCCGCATGATTTAATGCAGTGTCTCGGGTTTTTGGACAGGCTGCTACTTTGATTTTCCTTGGAGCTGGAGTAGGGGTGGGCTTAGAATTTTTACATTCTTCACTCTTTTGTGGTGGTGGACAAGCCCCATGTGTATCATTTGTTATTGTTACCAGTCTTAAGCCTGGCTGTTTATTTGACCTTACTTGGCAAAACAGTGGATAATTATCTGTACCCCTTTGAGTGCTGTTTTCGTCGTGCTTAGGAAGATGAAGTAGAGAATTTGTAGTTTCCATTTGTTCATTCAGTTCCAATACTATACACCCGTTATCAGGATTTCTTTAGCACTGTAATTGAGGTTTCATACCCACCTGGGGTATGTTTCTTGTAGAATTTTCCAGTTGCTTTCCTGATTCTGTGTCATTGGTTGTTTTCGATCCAGTTTTGATTTCTCTTCTAGGTTTTTACATATCAACCAGAAGAGTAGTATTCATTGGGCTCGGTCTAAGATCTTTGTTTGGCTCTGGTACTGTTTGAGTGCTTGTAGTAGCAAAGCCCACTACTTGAGGGGCTATGACTGTTCGTGAAGACAAAGGATCCAAAGCTCCTTATATGCCTTGATGGGTACATGTGGCCGGGACGCACTCTTTTCTTGCATCCAAAGCTGTGATGTATCCTTCCAGGTATATCAATTTCGTATGCATCATAGCAGCCAATGTAGCATGGTCTTCATGGTATCATTTAAGGCCTCGTAAGGTTTGCTAGAAGGGGCCAGTGCAATAGTTAAAGCAGACACAATGGCAAACAAGTCCGTTTTTTTGGGTCGCGTCTCTTTTCTGCTTTGTTGAAGTATTGCTGTAGGTCTTTTCTTCGAAATTGGTGATATGATCGGAGACAGCTCTGGAACGCTTGTTTGCTTCTTTTGCCCTATTGTAGATTGATTTAAGGTTTCATCTAAATTCTCAGAGCTGTGTCCTTTGCTTTTCTCTATCACGATGGAAGAATCTTTACTTCCTACGATCGATACATGGCCGGAGGCACCCAGCTCAATTGGGCAGGACTCCTCAATAGGAACAATATGACCTTCTTGTATCTCCTGAGTAGAGCTGTGGATAGAGAAAAGGTCCTTCCTTCTTTCTGGGCTACACTGGGGATTGTTCATCTGCTTGTGATCCACATTTTGCGAGATGCTTTCGACTTGGAATGGAGGAAGTAAGAGGGTCTTTTCCTGCATTTTTGGTTTATTTCCCCAAAATGTAACTTGTCCCAGAACTCTGGGTATAGGACTGCCCTGAACGCTAGGCCATTCCAGATTTCTTATTTCTGGGGCAGTCTTCGATGTAAAACCCATACCAGACCAGGTGAAGCCCTGTGGTTCAGGTCGCTCTTGGTTTAATGGTAGGAGAGCTCCTTCCAAGATCTCCGTATCAGAGAGTTCTCCTGTATTTAGCTTGGTGGGGATCTCATTTTTTGGAAAGAAGTGTGCAACTGACCCCCACATTACTGAAGCTCGTCGTTCTGTGCGAGTTGATCTTTCTGTAAACTCTTGTTTTTTCTTGAGCTTTTCCTTGCTTAGGGGCATGTTTTGCCAATGTGTTTTTTTTGGATGTTTTTTACTTTGGGAGCTACTTAGGATTTTCCGTTATTCTGCTAAATCTTTACATTGTCCCTCGTTTTCGAGGGACAATGGTCTTTTAGAGTATCATTTAAGGCCTCGTAAGGTTTGCTAGAAGGGGCCAGTGCAATAGTTAAAACAGACACAATGGCAAACAAGTCCGTTTTTTTGGGTGGCGTCTCTTTTCCGCTTTGTTGAAGTATTTCTGTAGGTCTATTCTTCGAAATTGGTGATATGATCGGAGACAGCTCTGGAACGCTTGTTTGCTTCTTTTGCCCTATTGTAGATTAATTTAGGGTTTCATCTATATTCTCAGAGCTGTGTCCTTTGCTTTTCTCTATCACGATGGAAGATTCTTTACTTCCTACGATCGATATATGGCCGGAGGCACCCGGCTCAATTGGGCAGGACTCCTCAATAGGAACAATATGATCTTCTTGTATCTCCTGAGTAGAGCTGTGGATAGAGAAAAGGTCCTTCCTTCTTTCTGGGCTACACTAGGGATTGTTCATCTGCTTGTGATCCACATTTTGCAAGATGCTTTCGACTGGTAATGGAGGAAGTAAGAGGGTCTTTTCCTGCATTTTTGGTTTATTCCCAAAATTTAACTTGTCCCAGAACTCTGGGTATAGGACTGCCCCGAACGCTAGGTCATTCCAGATTTCTTATTTCTGGGGCAGTCTTCGATGTAGAACCCATACCAGACCAGGTGAAGCCCTGTGGTTCAGGTCGCTCTTGGTTTAATGGTAGGAGAGCTCCTTCCAAGATCTCCGCATCAGAGAGTTCTCCTGCATTTAGCTTGGTGGGGATCTCATTTTTTGGAAAGAAGTGTGCAACTGACCCCCACATTACTGAAGCTCGTCGTTCTGTGCGAGTTGATCTTTCTGTAAACTCTTGTTTTTTCTTGAGCTTTTCCTTGCTTAGGAGCATGTTTTGCCAATGTGTTTTTTTTGGATTTTTTTACTTTGGGAGCTACTTTGGATTTTCCGTTATTTTGCTAAATCTTTACATTGTCCCTCGTTTTCGCATGGAGTCGCATCCGAGGTGACCTTTTTAGGCCCCCGGTTGTTGATTTGCTTCCCAGGTCTGTCGAGTTCATAGGATTGCATGCTTCCTGTAGAGAGTCATTTGCACCCTCAAAATCACTGCTGCAGTTTTTAGAAAGGTCTTGTATAATTATGTACCATTCCTCTGATTGTAATACAACAGGAGAGTTCTGAGGTGAGACAGGACTCGTCAGGTCCTTCCCAAGGTGTTGCGTGGATTTCGATTTGAATCTGGAGCGATGGGGGCCATATGTCATTATTTGTTTTCTCAATTTGTTCTGTGTTGCTTTCTGGTCGACTTTTCATCTTTCCGTATGAGCTTTCCACTCCTGAGTTCACAATGGAATAGCTTGCATCTCTGATAACTGTTTCAGAGTCCACTTTTGCTAAATTTTTATCCATGTTCTGCGTAGAGATCTCTATCACTAGTGTTTCTTCGCACTTTTGCTTGAGCCGATGCATCTGGTCATTTTCCACGACCGCTCCGGCTCCTTGATTTTAGCCATATTCAAACTGATGCGAGGCGAGGGAGGCGGCACTGGCACATCATCCGGAAAACCTGCTCCACTGCGCTTCACAATGTCAGAAGCTGTTATATCTCGGTCTCCCGAAGACTCCCTCTCCCCGCCCCCTGGCCTCGTGCTCGCTGATTTCCCCCAAGCTCACCTCCGAAGATTTCAGTGGAGTCTGGTGAGTTTTCACTCACGCTGTTAGTTGAAAGGTGCTCGGTGGGAGAGCACAGGGAGAGCATCATTAAGGGCGCTGGTATGTGTAAAGGCAGGGCAAAGTTAATAGAGGGACTCTTGGGTCAGGGTTTGTTGTTCTCCTACCTGCAACTGGAGGGTCCCTCGTCTCCAATGAAGGTAGCATGGTCTTTTTTGTCCATGGTGTGGAGTTTTCTGCGGGCTTCTAAGTTCCAGCTGGAGATCATCACAACGGGAGTGCTGGCTCCATAGGCGGTGGCCTTCATCCTCCAGGTGTCGCGTTCTCGCCATTTCCGCCATTAGACTGCCAGAGACTACAGCCTCACTCGTCAGTCTCACTCCACGGCCCGCTCCGCAGCCGCAATGAGGTTTTAGTGGAAACGTTGGTCAGGCTCCTCCTCTCTCCCAATGAGTCAGCTCAGCAAAAAGACTTGCAATAACAGACTGCCACAGACTGCAGCCTCACTCGTCAGCCTCACACGATAAATAGGATTCTAGCAGATTATTATGAAAAGATAAACCTTTATTGACAGAAAATGATCACAGAATCATTCTAATGATAAAAAATAACATTGGAATGGACTAGTTGTAACTAGCTTTAATAGTTCTTAAAAGAATAACAAATATCGTCTTCAATCACAAAGTGCAAAAGGGCCTGACTCCTATTTGGGGATGCTTATGGTCTCGTCCAGAAGGGATGTGACCAAGCAGTTCGGGCTGAACTGCCCCTTTCGGGTGGAACCAAGTCTGATTTGCATATGGTCTTTCCCCTTTTGAAATGGCTTTGCAGGTGAAGAACGATGGTCTGGAGGGTTGCCCTTCCAGCCATCACCTCTTTTGTTTTGATGGATTGTGCAATTTACAAACATACACATAAAATAAATAAATGGATTTAACTCAACCTATCCCACTGAGAGTTCTTTACTGCTAACAAGAAACGCAAAGACAAGTCTGAGGATAGTCTCTAGCTTAACCATTAGCCTGATTGTGGCAGACCCGAGCCACTGGTGGGTACTTCCATAGTGGTTTGGCTCGGTATTGTAAGGAAACAGTGTTAAGCGTGTGGTACAGCGATTCATGGTTTCCAGTGAAGGACAGTCAGTGGAAAAGCTGAATGTTCGCTTACTTGGTCTCAGGGCAAGTGACATTGCAATGCCTTAGAAACCCATACTATCAGCAATTCGATAAGAGTCTTGTCAAGACAGAAAGAGTTCTCTCAACTGCATGTCCTCTTGGTTCAAATAAACGGGTGTGTTTTGCAACTCCTCTGGCATGGTAAGAGCTGTGATGCACCAGTGGGTCTTCTATGTGCTTCGGAGTGGCAGCACACACAGTATAACATCAAACATTATTCACTTGGCTGGAAAGCATCCAAGAGCCAGGAACAGCATGACCACTAGGACAGTGTCTAGAAAATGGGTGGGCTTCACAAGCAAATAGTTAGAATGAGAAATGTTCTTTCTAAATGGGCTGCGGCCACTCGGTCGTAAAAAAATATGTGCTTGGGGGAGATCTGCTAGCAAGACCTTTTCACAGAAGGGTAGTTTGCAGGCTCAACATCTTGAGGTTCCAACACTTTAAATGGATTCCAGAAGATGAGCCTTCATTTTTGTATAGCCTGTATACAGATGTGTGGTCTGGAATTAAACCTGTGGGCTGGCAGTGGGGTTTCCACACTGCTGAACCTTAACGGTATGCCGCCAGTGGCACTCTTTCTCCTTGGCAGCTGCACAGGCATATCAGAGTAGGGGGGACTCTTGTCGACAATGCAGCATTTGCTCAAAGGAAGAAAGTGTTTGGATGCTAACAATTGGGCAGGCAACAGTGTCCTCAGGGTCAGATGCCCATGAGTAGGGGACTGGTCCTAATTCAGAATAAGGCAACTGGCAGTCCAGCACCTGACCAACTTTGTTTCCACTCCTAACACAATGCGTTGAGCATTTCCAAATAACGACTTATTGGTTCAGACATTTCCAGTCAAGAGTCAGCTCCATTATTTAGTGCCAACGGGAAAATATTCATTGAATACACATCTTCTCTTGAAAACAAACATTTCATTTGTGCAGGCATTGCCCTTCCCCCATTTGGCATCTGTGCCCAGCACATATGCAGAATGATTGCTGAGGCCTGTAAATCCTCAGCTAAAGATGGCGGATGTCTTTCTAAACGCTTCCACTACAGGGACATCTTATTTGGCATTGGTGGGTTTCCTCTGTCGATCCCTTGGGCTTCATGCATGCCATTCATCCACTGTTCATCCTCACAACCTGTTGTTTTCGCAACCTTTTCAAGAAAGAAACGCCAACTAATTTGGGCTTCATAATTTGAGGACATGATCATCAAATGTGCTAATGTTATCCGTTAATAAAAGCATTATTCAAATGTATATGCCATGCTTCTAATCACCGTTAACTTTTCACTTTCCGGGGTGGAGTGCAAATGAATCCATCCTCAGAGCAAGATCTATTTGTACATCACTAAATTGCATCTCCAAACTGCACCAGTGCACCTTTCATTTCAAGCTTAAACATCAAAGAATAATATATGCCATCATCAGTGGGGACAGAATGTATCAAAATCAAATAAAAATGAAAACAATCTTGGGGAACACAGCTTGGTCTTAATGCGACCTCAGAACATGGGAGGGCGGCCATTTCGGTGTTGCTGGCCTAGTTGACTCTCTAGGACTAACTACACTTGATTATTATTATATAATATTTTCAATAAAACACATGTCATCACCTGCACCAAAAATGTTTCGAAAATCTTGCTCGTTCATTTTACAGTGCCCTCTGGGAGCACCATTGCAGAGGGGGAACGAAAGACTGAATGCAAATTCTATGGGCTGATGGGCGCCTGAGTCAGAAATCATCTGGTAGGCCATAGGTTGCAGATCCCAGCCAGTTGAAATCAATTTCATTTTGAGATTAGGGTCTGTTTAATATTAACACGTATATCATTATCCATAGTATCGAACAAATATGTCGGCAGTGCTCACTGCTGGGCTACTGTGTCCATTTACATTGTGAATACTATAGCTTACTGGGGGCAATACCTTGCCACCCAGTATCCTACCAGTGCATGTGCCACTGTCACATTTCTGGAGCAAAAGCTTTTATGCGGTGTTATATGTAGGGCAGATTTTAATTTCTGAACGTATTCTGAGAGGGTCCGTTTTATTCTGCCACTGAGAATAGAGCCAAATTACCTTTGCATATTTGCAATTAAGTAATTTATATTCATTATGCCCCCTGGTATTGCTTTCCTTCTGTGCGTGACTGATAATCAGCCTTTTCTTTCGAAATGACAGGGCACATTTTGTAAAATGGCATTCTCCTGTTGAGAGCGTTCCAGTTTCAGGGGATCTCAATTTTAAAATGTTAATAGAAAATAATTTTACGTGCAGCCTAAGAAAGGAAAAATAAATTTAACTTTATTGCAAAAAAGAAGTCAATGCCAGTTACGATTGCATGTCCTGCCCTTTTATTGTAGGGTCCCTGCTTGTACTCGATGTTCAGCCTTATGTGACTTGCGTTCATCAAGAGGAAATGGTGGGGGTCTTTAATGGGGCTATTTTCCCATTATCCCGTCTACTGACAGTGTGCAAGAAGTCTACAACTGACTTCAGCTTGCCAAGTCTTCACCGTCAGAGCATGGATGGAGGGGCTGAGCAAGTGCCATATGTTCAGCCAGTATTTGCTGCTAGGTTTGCTGTTCCGTTGCTGACAATGCACTGGCAGAGGGCAATAATGCATGGTAGAAATCCTTTGTCACATCATTTCAATGTTTCTCCTTTGTCTCTCCTAGTTTTAAACAGAACATCTTCCCCTCATAGGTTGAATGTTCTAATAGCAATAACTCCTCCCTACTCAGACCATTACTAGATTGTAAGGTTCCTTGACATTGGTTAAATGCCCTTGCTTCTCTTGGGCCTTTAACATGGAACAAAGTTTGTTACCCCCTGGGGTAATAATGGCTCCATAATGTGGCATTATTGCTTAAGTATCATCGACATTCTTCATACATTCTTCATTAGTACATTTCCCTTAGCTGGTTATTTAGCATGTTCTATTGGCAGGGCCCATTGGCAGGTTACAGTAATATGTTGTGTAGGAAGCTTTGGAAGGAAAATTAGATTGAGTGCCTGGAGACGATACAAATGTTAGTTGTGCGCAACATACATTAAAGTAACATGACATAACATAACATTGCACAGTTTTGTGGCTAAATTCAATTGGCAGGCATTATTCTTAAATCTCCTCCAGAAGAATATTTTAGCACGTTCTTGTAGAGGAGCAGGTGGATGCATTTTCCCTAGCACCCGCCCCCTCACCACCGTCACACTGGAACAGCAGGGGCAGGGCTATATGTGGGGCACCATGTGTTATGCCCATAATAAATTGAGTGTATGAGAGACGTCATGCACTCAGACAGCCACATAGAATGTACCCTCGCAGTGAAAGTGCGGAAGGCTGCTGCATGGAACGATGTCAGCACGCACCTAGGGACATCATGGAAGGTTAAGTGAAATCTGACAAGGGCAGAGTGATGTCATGAAGAAGATATATGAACGTATGCTGAAACCATATTAAAATATTTAAGAGTGACGATGTAACTGAAGCACCAAGAGAAAGTTGTACTTAAATCTAAAGTAATTGTGATTACAAAGAAGATGAAAGAACGTAATGGTCAATAACTGTACATTTGCAGTATTGCAACATAGAGGAGACATATAGAGACTTGCTATAGAGGAATATATAACATGGCAAGGATGGCCATGATAGGAAAATGGACACTGGCTCATGTCAAATTCAACCAAGCTTCCTCAGAGACAGACCAAGGATGCAGAATCAGGAAAGGCTGCAAAGGCCTGTGTGCACGACAACTGGAAGGCTATGTTGGCCTAGGATCATGGATGCTATTTTAAGTAATAATTGCAAGACATGAGGGGAGTTAAACAGGATAACCTATGAACAAAGGGTACATTTCTCTTAGATTAAAGAAGAAGAAAACATCTGCAACAGCCAGAGTATTGGACAATTAAGTGTATGAAGTCTATGCACGGTAGAGTGAGAAAGTCTCTAGAGGCCAAGAGGTGCAACAGCACCCTGCATAATTGAATCAAATAACAGTAAGTAAGAGGCTGAAATTGACAGATTTGAGGTCTCTTTACATGTGATTCAGTTATCGAAGACAAGAGGTATTCATTAGAGCCTCAGACGAAGATAGTTGTGTGCTCACTCTCCCTCAAATGTTCCAGGACAGTGAGCCGTCTGCAAGGTCAACTACAGACGGAAGACTTTGGCTTATGGCCGACCCATGAAGTACGATGGATTAATTGGGAGAACAGGGAGTAATCTAACACAATTTAAAGCACCTAGGTTTCGTTTCACGTACGTGCTGCTAAAGAGCTGAAAGTGTAAGGTTAGGATAGCGTGACAACCAATCAGTGAGTCTGAGGGGCAACCTAACATACAATGTTGCTTAGACCAATCTGCTGTTATTTTGTCTGCTATAATCAGTACTATACATATTTAGAAGTAGTTCAAGGCGTGCCCTACAGACAAGGGGCAGCCAAAGATGTATTCATTTGTATATGTTCTACATGTAGATATGTTCACTTAACCAATCCCTTCCTTTGATAGGTTTATGATTTGCCACTTAGGATGATGTCATAGATGATGCATATTCGGGTATAAGACCTCTGTGTAATCATGTTACGCTGTGAGTGTGCATGCATCAGTCCGATGCCTGTCAGTTCTTCCTGCTTTATTAAATGAGAATAAAGTAGTACTTTGCCATATTCCTTGAGTCCGTCCGAGCAATAAAGAGGAGTGGGGTCACGTGGAGCAAACCACTAGAGAAATTGAGCGGAGAAAATTACTCTCAGTATAGAAGCCCAATGAGGGGATAGGCCAGGTCAAGGATGGTATAAAATCAATCAATCTTTATTATTCACATATAAAGTATATGCAATTAAAGTGCATAATTATCTAATAAACACCCTGAAATGCAGGTTGGACATAAAGTGCACAGTGCAAATGCAATTTAGGAGCATGGTGCACAAATAAGAAGTCCACCGTCAAAAATGTGACGAAAAAACACAAAAAAACTAAATCAGAGTAGAAATATGCCGAAAAAAGGAGGAGGGGGAGGGCACCACACACCAGGGGTTAAAGAAAAAAGAACAGTATCCCCTGTGAGGTGCTATTGTTATACCCGATTACAAACTAAATTTAAGAATAATCTTTGAAGCTTAAAGTGCAAAGATGGTAAAAAAAACACCAGATTGCATCACTTGTCACCATTACGACCTAAACAGTCGTTCATTTGGTCTGAGATTTTTATTTGTAATTCCATCTAGCACAAAAGACGCTTCAAGGTGCTAGAGCACATTTTGGTGACATATTCTATTGGCAGGTTCCATTGGCAGATTCCATGGGCCGGTTCCATCACCAGGCTTTATCGACCGGCTCTATGAGTAGGTTTTGAGTACAGGTTCTATTAGCAGGTTCAGGAGATAGGTTATAAAGGCATATGAAGGAATGGCATAATTTTTATTTAGTTGGAAATGGACACAATCTTTATAAAAGAGTACAACAGAAAATGAAATTTTTCAATACACAACAGTTATATAGCATTCTAAAAATGTCAACATTTTAAAATCATATATCCTTTTAGATTAAATTTCAATCTGGTGAAACCTGAGAGACTAATCATAATAAAAATCTCATATGTTTACTGGCACCATTTTTGTCTTACCGAGGCCGAGTGCTAGTGCTTTGGTCAGAGATAGGTTAGTTGCTATGAAATAGCGCAGGGGCTTTCACTTATTGTTTGTTAAAGTAATTCGTAGAAACAGGTTCTGAGGGCAGAGTCCATCTGCAGGCTATGGAACCGGCAGGCTATGGAACAGGCAGGTTTCTAAGGCAGGTTTCATTGTAAGGTTCTATAGTGAGGTTCTACTAGTGGGTTCTGAGGGAATGTTCCATCAATAGGCTTTTGGGAAGTGGTCTTCAAATAGTGAAACTGTCCCTCCCCCCCTCGTGCCTCAGAGGATGTCCAGAGGGGGAAAAGGCTCTTTTAAATGTGGGGGAGGGTGACGGCTTTTAATCGAAAATATAAGCAACTCTAACATTTGATGCAGAGCTGACACCATTATTTTTACTCAAGGGGTTCTCGTCTTAAAAAAGTTTGTAACCCCATGCTCCTGGAGCAGGTGGTTCACCAGCAGGTTCCATCGGCAGGGTCGACCAGCAGATTGCATCGTCAGGGCCCATCTTCAGGCTCTGTCAGTAGGTTAGACGTGCAGAAGAGGCCTCCTCTGCCTGGTGTTGGCATGTGTATTGCACGGGGGCCCTGCCTTGTGAGCGGTATCAGATTCAGTTTGCAGAGCCCATTAAACCATGATATCACCATGCCACACTGTTCCACTACATACAAACTCTTCATAGCATCTTCATTAGCAAGATGTGGCCATCAAAACCTACCCCCTCTACTAGTATTCACCATGTGCGTTATTTCACAGTTTTAGTTTTATTATCTTTAAAATGATGCATTTTACAGACCGTTCGGTGAAAAATTGGGTAAAAAGCGACCTTTGCAATCAGTTTTGTTTGGTGGCACATGAAAACAACTGAATAGATGCAAGTCACCAAGAGTATGCATTTTCATGATGCTTTGCCCCAGTATATAAAACATTTCCAGGCTGCATCAACATATGCCAGAATTGCTACATAAGAGCTTCCAGTCAATACAAAATGTCATGGCACAGAAAGAAAGCATATCCAGACTGGCTATACCAAAATAGGCTGGTGTACCACGTAATCACACTTGTGTTTGCTTTTGCCCCTGATGCAAAGTACAAAAGTACCATGACACACAAAGAATATATGGCTAGAATAGAACCACCAATGTAAGCCAGTCTTGCCAAGTAATAACACTCATGTTTGCGTTACCCTTGATGGCAATTAAAAAAGGCCATACCACATTAAGAACATGTATGCAGACTGACACCCATAGTGTCAGTCTGCATAAACATTCTTAATGGGGCATGCCATTTTTTACTTGGCCTCAAAAGTAAAGCAAACACATGATACGTGTTTCTACATTGAATGTAGTGAAAGAAAGGATATAACAAACAATACTGTGCTCACAGACAGTCGGCACTCATGGACTACTACACTAAATATTCACTACAAGTCTAAATAAAGTACAGCAGTGTGTGTATGTTTTTTCAAACCAACCAATTTTATAATCATCGGTGCCACTCAACAATAGAAAACAGAGGAAAACAGATATTGTGGCCAACGCATTTCGCATAGTATGCTATCCTTCGTCAAGACCCGTCTAAAATAAATAGAGAGAAAAAGCAAATGATAAAGACCAAAAGTAATAAAGAAAACCAAAAACACAACTTAAAGAAACCTCAAATTTCGGAACAGAAATGATGCAAGAAACGTAGAATCCACAGTAAACGCTATGTGCCTGTTGGAACAAGAATACATGTCTGCTTAATTCAAGAGCATCCACAAGCCTCAGCCTTGCACAAGTCATGAGTCTTGCCTGTTCTGAATGTATTGGTTGGAAGAACCAGGGCCATCGCAGGCTTTTCTGTGCTAAAACTCTTAATACACGATAAGAGTTACGTCATTTAAGAAACAGCAAGTTTTAAAACAATAACAAGCAGCATCTCCTGCTCAGCGCTTTCTATAACTATATGGTGGAGTAGAAACTGGTCTCTGCTTTAGCTGCTGAAGCCAAATCTATTCACTGATGCTCTGCACTGCCTCCCTCAAGCTGCCCGTGGATCCAGACTTGGCTCTTCACTGGCGTGCTACTCACATGGCCTCTTGCAAGCCAGCAGGGCACTCCCTGGCTCAAAAGAAGCCGCAGATGGTGGCTATTAACCCAACACACAATCGACCACCTTTTCAACATTCATTCTGAGCTTCCTCCTAGGAAGCTACCTATTTTAAGTGGGACCATTCTCTTTGTATTTCCTCTATAAGTAACTAATTTTAACAGATGGGCAATTGCACATGACTAAGCTGAGACTAGCCTGCGTGCTTTCGTCCTTGGATCCCAGTGAACAGCTGGGGGTGGGTTGCACGGTTGTGGGAGTGCGGGCGTGGGGCATTTGTGATTTGGCGAACTGGAGAGAATTTTCTGAGTCCCACCCCTTAAATAAACATTTCCATTTAAGGAGATCAATTAGTTATTAACACCTAGAAAATAACCCAAGAGAGGTGTTTTTCCAATGATGCCTCAAGTAAAGTAAAGTGCAAAAGGTGCACACCTTTTAAATCTACATAGATTGCTTCAATATTTTCTGCAGTGAATTATTATATATTTACATGCATCCTGACAATACGTTCAAACGGTCTAGTGGCGCAGTCTAATGGCTTTCATCCCGAGGACCTGTGTTCGAATCGTGCTTCTGAAACAACAAAAGTAAGTTAAAAACATTAAAACCCTTGATGGGCCTACATGATTTTCCCATATCCGGGGAGACCGATTTTGCTGGACCTCAGATAATCCACCCCAGTGACCAGCGCTGGCTGTTTTGGAATACAATTGTTTTGGTCCGAGGATAAAGGCATAAATAGTCAAACCAAAGCATTCAGTACTCTTAAGAACTAATTTTACTAAACCTAGCCAACTTTTATAGAGACCACAAAAAGGAAGCCTGAGATGTACAAACCCTCTGTAGAAAACAGGTGAGCTGTTTTTCCAAACAGAGATTTGGTGGTAGAACGTTATCCTCTGCAGGTGCCTCCCTGCCTCTTCTGCCTTGAGCCGGACCTCTAGTTCTGGAAACTCCTCAAGACCTTCCTCTTCTCTTCCTCTTTCTTCCCCCTATCGCCTGCTAATCTCCTTTCTCCTTTCTCCTGCTTCCCTCACCCTTTATCCTCTCCAACTCTTCTCAGTTTTGCTGACTGGTCGCCTGGTGCACCGCCAGAGACTCACAGGTCCCAGGCTCCCCCGCCAGTCCTACACTTGCCTCTGGGCCTCTACACTCTGCCTCACATTTCTGCACTCGGAATACGTTCCATACGAGGGGCAACCTCTCTGCACTTAACCCAGGCCCCTGTTGGACTGGGTGCACTTGTTCCCTCTCCCCTGCACTTCCTGTCTGCGCACTTGCACAACCTTGAATGCACTAGGCCTGGCAGTATCATTTGTCCTGTCTTCCCTTTGTCTCCCCTCCCTGGCTTGGTTGCGCCTGAAACACTTGTGCATAGGCGCATTATTAAGGATGACCTATCATCAATCAATCTGAATGTTGCCAGGCCTAGTTGTTACGCACACCTGGCTCCCACAGGGGTGTCGGTCGGACCCAGACAGCTGCGGTCTCCACCCACGTGATGCGTAGTGCAGCGATGACTGACTGGATCTGCCCTCCTAATCTTGTCTGCTTAACCCTTAGAAATATTCTCCTGCAAGTGGAGAGATGGATTTAGCCACTTGTGGATTCAAGTGATGGCACCGCCACAGTCCTCCCCAACTAATCACCTCCGAAATGCCCTCAAAGCAATCTCACCTTGTATTCTTGAAAGATGAGCTCTCCATCCTGCGTGGATTTGCAGGGGCGCGTCGATTCCAGTTACTTCACTGGTTTGAAGGCTCGGGAGAGTTCCGGAGAGTATTGACTCTGAGGTTCCTGGTGAGGACCAGTAAGTATTAAGTTCATAGAGTTCAATATGTCCGATGTTCACTCTTGTTCCCCCCTTCCTTTCTTGTCTTGCAGCTGGCTCGTGAAAAGATGCTCTTGTGGCAGCTGGTGGCACTCAGGTAAGAGTCTGTATTACCCGGCGCTGTCCGGTAAATGTTGCACGAGGAAAACGTGTTGTTTTGTCTCTCTTTACAGATGCGGCACGTGAAAATATGGAGAGTCACAAAAAGATGCCTCCGGTGGTAAATCAGGTAAGTCTATGGTGGTAAGAATTATATTTGTTGGTTCCCTTGGCTCACCTTGTGGTTTTCTTTTGTCTCCTAGGTGCCGAAGTTCGGCGAAGAAATGATGGAGGCACCGCCGACCCGAAGGATGCTGTGACGACTGGTGAGTATGGCGCGGCGCTGCAGCTGGAGGTGCGGCGCGTGCAGAAATAATGTTCTTTACAGGTCCGGAGACAAGATGGATCCAGAACCAGGTGTGGAATAGAAATAAGTTTGTTTTCTAACCTTGTCCCTTTCCTCTTTGTTTTAGGAGCTCCGGATTCGAGGCGGGCGTGGCAGAAGACTGGATGCAGGTTGCAGGCACAGTGAGTGTTACGCTGCTGGATGCAGAATAACGCGAAGCGTGTGTTGCTGGTCGGGTTTGGTTTAAATAGCCTCAAAAGTAGTCCCAGGTAAGAAGTCCCTAGAACCACACCCGAGTAAAAAATAGTCCCTGTAGAAAAATAGTCCCTTTCAGGCTTCATGTTGGATCGGAGTCATTTGCAGCATGGACTGCCTAAGGTAAGTAATGACTATGAGCCTGGCGCCTTAGGCGCCAGGACTGATTCCTACTATGAGCCTGGCGCCTAAGGCGCCAGGATTGAACCCAGATAGCCCCTAGCCGGGGCTGCTGAGGTTTTATTAAATGTCTAGATGCCTGCTCCCGGGGCTGATGGGCTTGGTCCGGATGCCTGGGGGTAGGCATCATGACAGCACTCCCCCCCAAGGCCCCTCCTAAAGTCGTTCTTCCCCTGGGCCCTGGTTTGTCTGGGAAGTTCCGATGGAATCTTTTCACCAACCGAGGTGCATGGACGTGGTCACTAGGTTCCCATGACCTTTCTTGTGGTCCGTAGCCCTTCCAAGCGATTAAATAAAAAGGTTTTGATTTAACCATCTTGGAGTCCAGGATATTTTTTACCTCAAATCCAGGTTCTCCATCTATCAAGATGGGGTCGGGTGGTTTGGTTAATCTTGTTCCTGGTTGAACTGGTTTTAAAAGTGAAACATGAAAGACAGGATGAATGCGCATATTAGAGGGTAATTCCAATTTGACGACTACCGGGTTGATAATGGCCTTAATAGTGTAAGGTCCCAAATATCTAGGGTTAAAAGTCTGAGTTCCGAGATCCAAGATGGCCGCGGCGTAGTGGGTCGCGTTTGAACCGCGCTCCGCCCGGGTCGCCGGAAAAAAAACTAATTAATGCAGCAATAAAGACGATCTGCGAGGACGGATCGCTTTCCAGACGCCCCCCGGGGCCCCTGGAGAAACAATCGAGCCCCCAACACACTGGCGGCAACGAGTGGACGGGGGTAGTGAAGCGCACCATCCCCCATCGGAGAGTGACCGACGCCCCTGCTGGCCGCGTAGCAGTGCAGACAGGGATCGCCGCCACCCTCGAAGAGGCTGGTGGCCCAGAACAGTGGGCCGGAGGGACCTGAGCGGACTCACCCACCTCCCCCTCGCGGTGCTCGTACCACGCCAAGGGGTACGGGAAGGAGCGGCGGCACCAGAGGAGCGGAGGTCCCGCCCCGCCATCCACAAACACGATCAAGGCCAAAGACACGGGAAGAGACCCGCAGTGGACTCGGTGGAGGAAGAGGACCCGAACAGAGGCACAGAGGTGAGGCGCCCCCCCCCACGAAGAGATAGAGGCGGGGACACAAAAATTGGAGAAACTGTGCCGGGAGTCGGGTGGTCGCTTCCGGGGGGCACCGCCATAGCGCCAGTGTGCACCGAAGGGCACAGGAGTGTCGGGGATCCAGCGCAGGCCTCTTGGGAAAGGCGTCGGGAGCAGAGCTGGGAAAAGGGAGCCACTTGCCTCCCTCTCCCCGCCGCCCCCCCCCATCACGCAACACAGCGGCTGTGGAAAGACATCAACAAGAAGGGGGAAGGAAGGAGCAAAGACAGCACGGGAAGAGAGGGCAGAGGGAAAACGACCCCCGGAGGGTGCAGGAACACTCAACTCACCCCCCTCTAAACAGGAGGGAGCCACTAAGAGGAGGAAGGGGGAGCCAAAAGGAAAGAAAAATTCCCCATATAAGGAGAAACGAGAGCCCAGAAGGGCCACGGGGAAACAACCCAAGCAGGGATACAAGAAGCGGGACATATCCAGGAGTTGTGGAATCCACTACCCAAGCAGGAAGCCACGGTCAGGGGAGCCCATCCACAGAACCGACGAAAGAGGGGTCCCCCGCGCATATCCCAGGAACTCATAGAGACCATGTCAAGGGCCAAAGGGAAAGGCAATGTTAACCAGCAGACCCCACAGACACAAAAACAAGACGCAAACATCTTACAGATGTGGTCAACGGACCCCAACTCGCAGGCTAAAGGGAACCCCCAGGAGGATCAGCACGGAGTGGGGACGACATCGACTCACCACCAGCAAGCCCCCTCTAGAGATAACATGCACGCATGGTTCATTGACCTACAGGAAAAATTGATGTCTACAGTACAG
This sequence comes from Ambystoma mexicanum, assembly GCF_040938575.1. Lineage (NCBI taxonomy): Eukaryota > Metazoa > Chordata > Amphibia > Caudata > Ambystomatidae > Ambystoma > Ambystoma mexicanum. The sequence goes on from NC_090932.1 coordinate 1,270,060,127, forward strand.
GAGCAGTTTACGACAATGAAAGATGATTTGAAACAGGTGGTACAAGATCTTAAAACCGATGTAGCTAAAATTGAGGAGAGAACAGATATCTTGGAGAGAACGGTACAAGGCATCGAAGAAGAAACACAGTAAGTCAGCAAAACGCAGGAACGCCTGTTGAGACTCACCCATAACCTGGAAATACAATGTGAAGACCTGGAGAACCGCTCCAGAAGGTCCAACATACGCATCAAAAACATGGCAGAGTCAGTTCTGGATAAAGACCTAAAGACAGCAGCGAAGGAAGTATTCAGGGACATTTTAGATGCTGCTGAGACGGACATGATTGGGGTGGACCAGGTCCACAGGGTGGGCCCGAAAAGATCAGGAGCACCGGGGGAGAGACCACGGGACGTCCTGTTTGCTCTCTCCTCATACCCACAGAAAGAGCAGATCTTGAGAAGAGCCAGAGAAATGGAACAAATTACCATGAATGGACAAGAAATACAGCTGTATCAAGACCTGGCACTGGTAACATTGCAAAAAAGAAGAGCGATGGCCCCATTGGTCAAGGCACTGGTGGGGAAACAGATTCGATACAAATGGACCTTCCCGTTTGGGCTGACCTTCACGTGGGAAGGGAAACAGAGAAGAGCGACCACATGGGAAGAAGGCCTCAACATAATGGGTCTCCAGGAGGAGGAAGAGGAATCAGATCAAACATATTCTAGGGGAGAACAGTCGAGGAAACCCAGGGGCTGGGAAACCATCAAGCAAAAAAGGCCAACAACGGGAGGGGAAGGCCACAGGAAGCTCCTATGAGGCATAAAGAGAAGAGGATGCTCACACACAAGGGGAAGCGATACTACAAGGCCCCTATGGGGGGGGGGAGTGAATGATAAGGAATTGCTACTGAAACGACAGAGCAGGCGGCCCGGGCGGGACACGCCGGCTTGGATCCCGGTAAGAACTGTTGGCAATGTGGGGTTTAGGATCCCCTGCGAATTTATCCCCCGAGAGTAAGGGGGGCAGGGAGCTTAGTGCGCAAAGCTCTAGCGACAAAAGGAACCCTCGCCCTACTCGGGGGCACAATGTTTGGTTTATGGTTGTTGGTTGGGGGAAAGTTCAAGGGTTGGGGTAAGAGGGAAGGGGGCAGGCATATAGTGGCAGCGGTAAAGAGAGGGGTGTCAAGGTATAGAGGCATGATCGATACAAGATGAGGAGATTACGCATTGTAACTTTTAACATCAGGGGTGTGAATCACCCCACAAAGAGGATAAAATTGGAGAAATACCTCAAAAGGGAAGGAGCAGACCTCTTACTGCTCCAGGAAACCCATATCAGACTTAGGGACAGACACAAAGCAAACATAAGGGGATACAAAATATGGGCTCAAGCAAACGCCACAGAAAAAAGAGCGGGGGTACTGATAGCGATAAGAGAAGAATGGGATGCCAAACTGGAGGAAACAACCACAGATAAAGAAGGAATGTTTGTGTTTGCAAATGTAGTGATAGAAGGCCAACGCATAACACTGGCGTCAGTATATGCGCCGAATCTGGGTCAGGATGGCTTCCTCCGAGACGCCCTGGGAAAACTGGAAGCCTTTGCAAAGGGGGAAGTGCTACTGGGGGGAGATCTTAATATGGCATCGAACCCACAACTGGATAGAAGCAGAGGGAGTGTACATGGCCAAGGGGCACCCTCAAAACGCATAAAACAACAGATGGACCAACTAACCCTAAATGATGTGTGGAGGGAACGGAAAGGGGATCAAAGGAGGTATACGTATTTCTCACATGTCCATAACTCCCTGTCAAGAATAGACTACTTTTGGGCATCGGTGGGGTTACTGGGCAAGATACAAGGACTGGAATTGGGAGCGATTGCCTTGTCCGATCACGCACCCCTGTGGCTCGAGATGAATTTGCCGGGAAGAAAAAATGGGCTCTGGAGGTGGAGGTTACTAGGGGACATAATACAGGACCTGGTCACGGGGGAATCCATAAGGGAAATGATAGTAGAATACTTCGCACTCAATGAAACTGGGAAGGTCTCCATGAGCACAGTTTGGGAGGCTTTAAGGCGGTAATCCGGGGGGAAATCATGGCGCTGAAGATTACGAAGAATAAACAAAGATTTATGTGGGAAAAGGAACTGGAAAAGACGATAACAGACCTGCAAGAGAAAATAACGTCCCACCCCACCAGAGCATTAAAGAAGATGCTAAAACATATACAGGGCCAATTAGAGATGCTTCGCACAAAGGGAGCAGAAATAAAAATTACTATATCTAAGACAAATATACTACTTAAAAGCAAATAAAGCAGATAGGCTATTAGCAAGACAACTCCGAGCGAAACAGAATGAAACAACGATTAAGAGTATCAGAGACACGACAGGGGAGCAGCTGACAAGCACACAAGACATAGGGGAGGCTTTTGGGAAATATTACCAAAAACTCTATTCCACTGACCACCCAGATGAAGAAGCACAGGACAGATATCTTAAATCCCTTCACTTCCCACAAATATCTGAAGAAGACAGGCAGGCCCTAGAAGACCCAATAGGAGAAGAAGAAGTTAGAAAGGCAATAAAAGCTCTCCCGACAAATAAAGCTCCAAGCCCCAATGGTTTTACGGCCCAATTCTATAAAAAATATGAGGACATACTGACCCCGGTCTTAACAAAGCTCCTAAACTCATTTAAAGATAGTGGCAACGTCACACCCACAATGAACGAAGCGAAAGTCCTAGTTTTTCATAAATCTGGGAAAGACCCGACTCTCCCCGCATCATATAGACCAATCTCCCTAATCAATATAGATGCAAAGATTTATACCAAGATCCTGGCAGCAAGACTTTCACCGCTTCTTCCAAAATTGATCAACTTAGATCAGTCAGGCTTCATCCCGGGAAGACAAACCCATGACAATATTAGAAGGATCATCCATTTAGTGGAGAAAATAGGCATAACACACACCCCGCAATTCTACTAGCGGTGGACGCCGAGAAAGCCTTCGACCGGGTAGAATGGTCCATGCTATTTAGAACCTTGGTATATATGGGATTTGGGGAGCAATTTATTGCAAGAATAAAAGCGAACTACAACTCCCCGAGCAGTAGAGTGGCTATCAATGGGGAAGTAACAGAAAAGGTACTAATAACAAGAGAAACGAAACAAGGCTGCCCGCTATCCCCACTTCTATACGCAATATTGTTAGAACCCCTATTATTGAGCATTAAAGAATCCACGCACATCAAAGGGATAGACATGGCAGGATCGCAACATAAGGCGATAGCATACGCAGATGATGTGCTAATTGCACTGGAAGATCCGGGGAAAACTCTGGCGGAAGTTGTAAGGGCGATGGAGGAGTTTGGGGCCATTTCCGGCCTAAAAATTAACAGGAGCAAATCAGAAATCTTAATACTGGCGGGAGACCGGGACGGAATAGGGAAGGAAGCTAAAACAATGGACATTAGAATTGCTGAAGATGGCATCAAATACCTGGGAATTACTGTAACGGGTAGGGTAGGGCAGCTTTATGGGAAGAACTATCCGCACCTACTCGCAAACATCCGCAAAGACCTGGAAAGATGAAACCCTCTGAAGATATCGTGGTGGGGCAGAATCCAATTGGTCAAGATGACCAATCTCCCAAAGCTTCTATACTTCTTTCAGGCTCTTCCGGTGGGGGTCCCCAGAACCTTTTTCAAGAAATTAGCGAAGGTAATCTCATCCTTTGTATGTAAGGGGAAAACCCCAAGACAAGCCAGGGCGACCCTTACAGCACCAATTAAGGAGGGTGGACTGGCACTTCCCCACTTCCAGAGATACTTCCATGCAGCACAGCTAAAGGTACTCAGGGAATGGCTGGGAGAAGATCCGCAACAGATTTGGGCTAAACAAGATAGGGCGGTAGCAAGAACCCCGCTGGTGGAGCTACTCTGGAAGCAGAAACAACACACGCACCCAAATATGGAGATTAGCGAAATAATGAGGACAACAATGGAAGCCTGGGACTGCCAAACACGGAAAGGTATAATGACAACCACCCTGGGCCCGTTCACTCCCCTATGGCGGAACCCGCAGTTCCCACCGGGAATGGAACAGGGGGCTTACGAAAGATGGGAGGAGGCAGGAATAACAAAAATGGGAGAAATGTTCATAGATAATGAAATTAGACCCTATGAATCCTGCTTTCCACGCTCTGTACACTCCAAGCGTGACAAATACCGTTATGAGCAACTTAAACATTGGCTAAAATCCCCAGAAATAACTGATGCAGCAACAAGGCCCCTCACTCAGTTTGAGAAATACGTGACCACCAACTCAGGGACAAAGGGATGGGTCTCGACGTTATACTCCTTCATAAACTCACAAGAAGAAGAAGTGAAATGGACACACATGATTAAATGGAGTAAAACTTTGGGGGAGGAACCAACACGAGACCAATGGGTGGACTTATGGACACTGATCCCCAAGATGACTAGATCAGCTCAGACAAGAGAAATGTGGGTTAAAATTGTTCCACAATGGCACTACACCCCTGAAAAACTCCATTCAATGTTCCCCAAAACGTTTAACAGATGCTGGAGGAACTGTGGGGAGGTGGGAACATGGAGGCACATATGGTGGAACTGTAAAGAGATTGTCCCGTTCTGGGAGGCAGTGAAGGGAGAAATGGGGAAAATTTTTCGAGATGTGGAACACCTGGGGGATGGGGTGTGGTTGTGTGGGCTCAGGGACGAAAGGGCGAGGAAATACAATAAAGCCCAATGGAGAAGCTTCATGGGACTACTCATTTCGGCTTGGACAACGATAGCCCAAAGCTGGAAAAAGAAAGACACCCCACTGACATTTACGTGGCTACAAAAAGTATGGGCACAATTGGCGATGGAAAAAGTCACCCATACAATCCAAGGTACGAGGGATAGGTTTGCAAAGGAATGGGGAGGGGTCTTAGAATATCTCCAATCAGACTTTATGGAACAATGGTGCCCACACAACATTAAAGTGTCGGACATTTTCAATGCATAATGTAACCCTGAAAAGACGAACTTGCGTGCCCTAAAGGAAGGGATGGTGGGATTGGGGGGAAGGGTATTATTTGTTTATTGTGAGTTGATATGAAAAATCAATAAAGACATGTTTAAGAGGTATGTGTTTTGTAGCCAGCCAAACTTGATCCCCAATCTGGTATTGTGGAGTTTCACTTCTATGTTGATCAGCATTTTTCTTATATTTCTCTTTTGCTTGTTTCAAATGTTCTGTTGCCTCTTTAAAGGCTTGTGTAATAGTAGAATGCAAATGACTAACTGCAGGCATTTCTAAATGCTGAGGCGAATCTAGTTCTGAGGTTCGAGGGTGATGTCCATATGTGGTATAAAAGGGGCTTTGTCCGGTTCTTGAATGTACAGAGTTATTGTATGCATACTCGGAAATCCATAAAATATCTCTCCAATTACTTTCGGTCTGGTGTAGCATGCAACATAGGTACTGTTTAAGGGTCTGGTTGGTCCTCTCCGTCTGACCATCGGTCTGGGGATGGTGACTGGTTGATAACTTCACGTCGATTTGCGCCAGTTGACAACATTTCTTCCAAAAATGTGAAATGTATTGACTACCTCGGTCAGAGACCAATACGGAAGGAAATCTGCGTATTCGAACAATGTTTTCGAGGAACTCCTTGGCCAGAATTGAAGCAGAAGGTAATCCCTTTAGAGGAATAAAGTGGGCCTTCTTGGAAAAAAGATCCACAATAACTAGAATGGTGTTAAATCCATTACATGGAGGTAGATCTGTAATAAAGTCTAATGATAAGGTGTGCCATGGGGTAGGTGGAATATCCAAAGGTTGTAAGAGGCCAGCTGTTTTTTTCTTCTGACTTTTGTTTTGGGCGCAAATGCCACAAGACATTACAAATGACTTTACGTCTTTTCGCCAGGTGGGCCACCAGAATTGTCTCTTAATTTTAGCTTCAGTTTTTGCGATACCTGGGTGTCCTTCCATCAGGGTGTCATGATAATTGGAGATGACTAGTTCTTGTAGTTCCTTGTGTGGTAGAAATAGTCACCCTTGATAATAAGGTAGGTCATTGATGACTGAGTAGTCCGGGCCTTTTTTTCACCCAGTCCTGCAGGGCTGTTGGATCGAAGAGTTGTTGGATCTTTACTTGAATATCCTCTAGTGTCTGTAGAGTGGTTATGCCAAGAATTCTTTGTTCTGAAATTATAGGCACCGGTTCCGGGTTCGCATATGCTTCTCCCATCCCTATTCGGGATAAGGCATCTGCCTTGCCATTTTTACAACCTGGTCGATAAGTGATCACGAAATCGAACTCGGCAAAGAACAATGCCCATCGAAGTTGACGCGACGATTGGGCCTTGGTTGTTTTTAAATACTGCAAGTTCCGGTGATCGGTGATTACCGTAATGGTATGCCTGGCACCGAGAAGATAATGCCGCCAAGCCTTGAAGGCGGATTTGATGGCTAATAATTCTTTACCAGTAACCGCATAGTTTAACTCGGGTGCCGAGAACTTTCTGGACCAAAATGCTACTGGGTGAAGTTGACCGGTTTCAGGATCGTTCTGGGACAGGACAGCTCCCATGGCTAAACTGGATGCATCAGTTTCAACTATGTATGGAAGTTCGGGGCGTGGAAGCTTTAAGACAGGTGCAGACGTGAATTTCGCTTTCAGCTCTTGGAAGGCCTTTTCAGCTTCTTCGGTCCACAAGCGTTTGTTTTTTCGTTAAAGTGCTGTGATAGGGTGTACAACATGTGAGAAATCCGGAATGAATCTGCGGTGGAAATTAGCAAATCCGAGCATGCTTTGTACCCCCTTAACTGAACTAGGTAATGGCCACTTGAGGATTGCGTCCACCTTTCGAGAGTGCATTCGGACTCCTTTTGGAGTCAGGATAAATCCAAGGAATTCAACTTCCGTAACATGAAAAACGCATTTTTCCAATTTTGCATATAACTTGTGCTGGCGTAGTTTCTCAAGGACTGCACAAACGTGCTTCACATGGTCTGATTCTGAAGAGGAGTACACTAGAATATTGTCTATGTATACAACAACACAGACGTCAATGAGTTCACGAAGGACATTGTTCATAAAATACTGGAAGGCTGCTGGTGCATTGCACAACCCGAAGGGCATCACTTGGTATTCGAATAACCCGTACTTAGTGCGAAAAGCAGTCTTCCATTCGTCGCCTTTCTTTACACGTACCAGATGATATGCCCCTCGGAGATCTAATTTAGTGTAGATGCAAGCGTCCTTTATTTGGTCTAGTAATTCGGGGATCAGAGGCAATGGGTATCGGTTCTTAACCGTGATCTGATTCAATGCGCGGTAGTCTATGCACGTTCTGAGGTCACCTTCCTTTTTAGGCTCGAAGAACAAAGCTGAAGATGCAGGGGACTTGGATGGACGAATGAAGCCATTAACAAGGTATTGGTCCAAGTATTGTCGTAGGTGAAGGTTTTCGGGTTCCGTAAGGGCGTAGATCCTACTACATGGAGGTTGTGCACCGGGTATGAGATCGATTTCACAATCGTATGATCTGTGAGGTGGCAGGGTGTTTGCCTGTTCCTTTTGGAAAACATCCTGGAATTCTTGATATTCCTGAGGTAACTGCACGACTGGAGTAGCGACTGTGGCCAGGCCTTGGTTCAAGGGTTTTTTTGGGTAACAAGTATGTGCACAATCCGGGAAGGTTATTCTCTTCTCTCGCCAATCAATACACGGATTATGTGTTTCCAACCAAGGTATCCCCAGTATTATTTGGAACTGCGGGGCTTTGATTAAATCAAACACAATAGTCTCTCGATGCCCATCCTGACCCAATAGTGTCATCTCTGCGGTGGAATGAGTTACAGGCCCAGAGGCAATTTCAGTTCCATCGACTGTGGTGATGACATCCGAAGTGGTCTTTTTGCAGAGAGATAGATTCATCCTAGAAGCCAAATCGTGGTCCACATAGTTTCCTATGGCCCCGCTATCAATGTATGCCCTCACTGCATGCATACGTGATGGCTGCCTTGGATCTATAAGGACCATTGGTATGATGAAGTGCGAGGTCTGAGTATCCTTCTTCAAGCTTGGCAAGCAGACCTCTACGCTTGTCGGGCGTGGTCGTTTCCCGAATCAGGCTCTGTTTGATTTTTATCAGCAACTCCGACTACTTTTTTAGAAGTTTTTATAGGGCAACCCCGTAGAAAATGTCCTGTGGCCCCACAGTACAGACACAATTGCATCTGCCGTCTTCTTTCTCTTTCCTTTTGAGTTAAGGGTCCCTTGACCCCCCCGATCTGCATCGGTTCTGATACATCTGTTCCTTTGAGGGTAACATTGGGTTTAACCAATACCAGATTCTCGAATTTAGCTCGATCAGCCTTTCTATTCTGAATTCGGTGGTCTAACTGGACCACTAAGTCTATATATTCTGCACAATCCTGAGGTGGGTTCACAACTTGGGCCAAAACGTCTTTGAGTTCACCCCGAAGTCCACAATGAAATAATGTAATTCGTTTTACCTCTGGCCATCCGGTTTCCACCACTAACCTATTGAAAGTGGCGATATAGGTTAGTAGATCCTGGTTACCTTGTCGTAATGATAAAAGTTTGTTATCCAGGGCCTGTCCCTGTGAATGTCTGGCAAATAGTCTTTCCATGCTCAATTGAAAACCTTGAAAATCCCGAAGAAGAGGGTCATCCTGGTTAACTAATGGAATTGATCAAATCCGCTGCGCTGCCACTAAGATATGATATGATATGATATGATATGATATGGTATTTGTAACGCGCCTATACACAGGTGTTTCAAGGCGCGATAGTACAAAGGCTACTTTGGTTTGGTCGTTCGGAAAAGCTCCAGGTCTGCATAAAAAGTGCAAGCGGCATTGGTTAATAAACACAGCAAACTTTTTTGGGTCCCCAGCAAAATGCTCGGGTGGAGCTAAAGGAATGCTCCCTGGTAGAACCACTTGCACAGGATTGCTTGATGAAACAGGAGTTGGATTCCCCCCGAGTCCAGGTAATGGTGTTTGCTCAGCTTGGTTTTGCAGTAATTGTCTAGCAAGATCACCAGTGCGCTCCTTTGACACAATCAGTTCTCTCCTGAGGGCATTAGTCTCTTGGCGAGCGGAGTGCACTTCTGCCCTAAGTTCCCCTAACAATAGGGCTAGTTGGTCGGTTTCTGAGGTTTCCATAACGCCCAGGTGGGGATTTGTAGATAGGCTTTGCGTTCTGTTACGCTCACCTGGCTCCCACAGGGGCGTCGGTCGGACCCGGACAGCTGCGGTCTCCACCCACGTGATGCGTAGTGCAGCGATGACTGACTGGATCTGCCCTCCTAATCTTGTCTGCTTAACCCGTAGAAATATTCTCCTGCAAGTGGAGAGATGGATTTAGCCACTTGTGGATTCAAGTGATGGCACCCCCACAGTCCTCCCCAACTAATCACCTCCGAAATGCCCTCACAGCAATCTCACCTTATATTCTTGAAAGATGAGCTCTCCATCCTGTGTGGATTTGCAGGGGCGCGTCGATTCCAGTTACTTCACTGGTTTGAAGGCTCGGGAGAGTTCTGGAGAGTATTGACTCTGAGGTTCCTGGTGAGGACCAGTAAGTATTAAGTTCATAGAGTTCAATATGTCCGATGTTCACTCTTGTTCCCCCCTTCCTTTCTTGTCTTACAGCTGGCTCGTGAAAAGATGTTCTTGTGGCAGCTGGTGGCGCTCAGGTAAGAGTCTGTATTACCCGGCCTGTCCGGTAAATGTTGCACGAGGAAAACGTGTTGTTTTGTCTCTCTTTACAGATGCGGCACGTGACAATATGGAGAGTCACAAAAGGATGCCTCCGGTTGTAAATCAGGTAAGTCTATGGTGGCAAGAATTATATTTGTTGGTTCCCTCGGCTCACCTTGTGGTTTTCTCTTGTCTCCTAGGTGCCGAAGTTCGGCGAAGAAATGATGGAGGCAGCGCCGACCTGAAGGATGCTGTGAAGACTGGTGAGTATGGCGTGGCGCTGCAGCTGGAGGTGCGGCGCGTGTAGAAATGATGTTCTTTACAGGTCTGGAGACAAGATGGATCCAGAATCAGGTGTGGAATAGAAATAAGTTTGTTTTCTAACCTTGTCCCTTTCTTTCCTCTTTGTTTTAGGAGCTCCGGATTCGAGGCGGGCGTGGCAGAAGACTGGATGCAGGCTGCAGGCACGGTGAGTGTTACGCTGCTGGATGCAGAATAACGCAAAGTGTGTGTTGCTGGTCGGGTGTGGTTTAAATAGCCTCAAAAGTAGTCCCAGGTAAGAAATCCCTAGAACCACACCGAGTAAAAAATAGTCCCTGTAGAAAAATAGTCCCTTTCAGGCTTCATGTTGGATCGGAGTCATTTGCAGCATGGTCTGCCTGAGGTAAGTAATGACTATGAGCCTGGCGCCTTAGGCGCCAGGACTGATTCCTACTATGAGCCTGGCGCCTAAGGCGCCAGGACTGAACCCAGATAGCCCCTAGCCGGGGCTGCTGAGGTTTTATTAAATGTCTAGATGCCTGCTCCCGGGGCTGATGGGCTTGGTCCAGATGCCTGGGGGTAGGCATCATGACAGCAGTACGGTAGTTTATTGTTCTGTATATCCTTTTCCCCCTTCTCCACCCTCCTTCGCTCCACAATCCTTGTCATGCACTTGGACTATCTGACAAGTCGTTTGGCCTAGTATGGCAGCTTATTGATTGTATGCCCTTTCCTTCTCGCCCACCCCTTCTCTCCTTCCCTCCTGTTATGAACTTGCCCTAGTAGAAATGCATCAGACCTAGAATGCTAGTTAATTTTGTTAGATCATTCGGAAACTTCAAGGCCTAGGAATGACTACTGTATTCCCTTGTTCCCTTCCCGCCTTAAAGCGCTTTAAAGCACTTTACTTGTGAATAAGCGCTTTACAAATAAACAATTACAATTAGATTATGCCAACTCCCTATCAAATCGATTGTGTCCTCGCACGTATTCCTCATCATAATATATATTAGTTTCCAGCTTGAGCTGCTTTGGAAAAAATGTTTCTCTCGGCAGAGGGCGCTGTGCGTCGAGACGGTTGTCTCGATGTCCCTCGAGGGCTTCCATCTTGGTTGACGTCATCGTCGAGTACATTAACCATGCGCAGCGCCTTGGCTTCAGTCTGTTTTTCTGCAAATGTGATTGCTTTGAGAATTACGGCGTGCTTCCGTAAAAAAAAAAAAGTGTTTATAAAATGGCCTTGTCTTCAGCTCCGAATACTCAGAATACTCTGAAGACGGGATTCAAAAAGTGCCTAAAATGCTGCGCCAAGATGTCCATCATGGAACGCATAAGATATGCATCTGGTGCCTGGGCGTCGAGCATGTAAGCAACGACTGCCGGTCCTGTCAGTCGATGACAGGTAAGGCCTTAAAAGAATGCAAAGCTAAACTTTCGGTGGGTAGGATTGTCCCCAAATCCCCGTCCACTCAATCGAAATTTGGGTCATCCCTCGAGTCGAGAGATTCCTCTCCTCACAAAAAAAGATTTAAAAAATGTCCCACGCAAGGAGCAGGCACTCGTCATCATCGAAAAATCAAAGAGAAGGCATAGATAACCTTCTTCTTCCTCATCTTCTTCCTCAGAAAGGAGCGTAGTCTTCCCAACTAAATCCTCCTCCAAAGAGGAATAGGAAATCATTAAGAAGAAAATGTGCAAAATCTTTGAGGATCAGGCCCAGTCCCCCTAGAAACATAAGAAAAGTGGCCATGCTACGGTCGATGACAATTATGAGGCAAAGGCAAAACCCTGCACGCCCCCGTGCCCGGGTCATAAGCCTAAGAATACTCGAGAATCTTCGAGTACTCAACGAGACGAGAAATCATCAAAGAAACCGTCAAATCAAGGGTCAAGTCCCTCGAAGCACAAGACCAAAGTCAATCCATTGACACCATTGACGCCACTAACGTTGACACCATCTATACCATTGATGCTAATACAAAAAACATTGATGACTGTACATTCTTCAATGCCTTTACCACAAAAAAGACAGGAAAATGTTTTTAAACCTTTACCTTAAAAGGATTTTTTTAGATCCTTAAAATCTATATATGAGGGCTATGAAACCTCAGATGATATCCTTCCATGTGATCCCCAATTGGATACTCCTAGTATTAAAAACAATACTAATGTACCTGAATGTTTAATTTCATAAGAGACAAGGGTTAGAGAATTACATGACACCATACAGACCATACAGACAGCTAGTGGGGTAGACACCACCCTAGAACTAGATTTTGAGAAACCGGACCGGCTGATCATGCAGCTATATCATACAGAAGCCTAATGTCCAAAGTGGTGGAATTCCTGGGATGGAGTAGACCAGCTCCTGCATTTGAACAAGATGACCTGACTGGCATATTGGATGAAGGTCCTCAATATATATTACCCATTCCATGTAGCACTTCAAAAAAGGGTTGCAGCAAACTGGGAGGGTCCAGAGTCCAGCCCTGCAGGAAACAAAAATCAGACAAAAAAATACAGGCCGTCCAGTAGCGACCCTGGCTACCTGTCAACACATCCAACTCTGGAAAGCCTAGTAGTACAAACAGCTAGATCTGCCTCCAAGCAAGCTGCGTACCCAAACATATCCTCTGATACGGACAACAACTGCATTGACTATTGGGCAAAGAAAGTCTTTCGTGCCAGTAGCATGGCTTTAAAGTCTGCTAATTATACATGTGCCCTTGCAAAGTTTACATTCAGCCTGTGGGACTGCATAGTGATGGCGGCTGATCACATGCCTGAGGGTGAGGAAAGAGACGGCTTCATGAACCTGATAAGGGATGGCAAGGAGGCGATGTGTGAGACTCTGCAATCAGGTCTGGACACTGCTGACAGCGTCAGCAGGGCCATGGCGGCAAGCACTGTCATATGGAGATTTGCATGGTTGGGGAAGTCAGGATTTGAACTTGATGTACAATCCAGACTCCTTAACATGCCCTTTGACAGCTCCCATTAATTTGCAATTAAGGCTGATGAAAGCCTTGACAAGCTGCAGACCTCAAAGGCGGCAGCCAAGTCCTTACATGCCACAGTCAGGCAGCCACAGCCTTTTCACCCCAGCGTATCATCTTGGAGGGGTAGGTCTTTTTGCTACTTCTCCTCAGTTGGAAGAGCAAGAGGACAGGCTCGTCAAAGAGGACAGAGAAGATTCCCTCGTGGTGGACGAGGAAGAAGTGCAAAGCCCGCTCAAGCCGCGGCATCTTTACCATCAGCCGCTGCTTCAGCCGCCTCAAAACGACTCTGAGGTCTTGACTCACGACACCCCGGTGGGAGACAGACTGTCACAGCATCTGAAAGAATGGCAAAGTATTACTTTGGATGCATGGGTACTGGAAACAGTAGCCATGGGTTACTGCCTACCCTTTACACAGATAACTCGGGATCATCCACCGGGAAACCATTAGCTAAATGTTGCAGATCCAATCCTGTTGCAGGAAATGTTGACCCTGCAAGAGAAAGGTGCTATAGAACCCGTACCTGTGCTTGAGAGGAACAGAGGATGGTATTCTCCCTATTTTGTAATCCCCAAGAAGGACGGAGGACTGAGACTTATCTTAGACTTCAGATACTTGAACAAGTTCCTCAGGCAGGACAAGTAAGTTCAAGATGATCACACTGGCTCAGTTCCTTCAGGACCTCCAGCTCCAGGATTGGATGGTATCGTTCGACCTTCAGGATGCTTACTTTCATCTGCCATTTGGGCTGGCCTACGCCCAGAGGGTTTTCACCAAGTCTCGGTAGAGGGGGGATTCACGTCTACCCCTACCTGGATGATTGGCTGATCAGGGCACGTTCACCCAAACAGGCCCAGGAACATCTGAGTATCACCTGCCACTCCTTCCACAGACTGGGCTTCTCCCTCAATTACAAGATGTCCCACGTGATACCATCTCAGAGACTCCAGTTTATTGGAGCAGTCCTGGATGCATCCTTGGGAAAAGCCTTGTCACCCAAGATGAGGGCTCAAGACATTTTGCAGATGGCCACCAAGTTTCAGAGTGCCCAGCGTCTTTTGGCCTTTGACTTTTTGAGGTTGCTCAGCCTCATGGGATTGTGCATGTTTCTGGTGCCAGAGGCTCACCTGAGAATGAGATCCCTTCAATGGGCTCTCAGAACACAGTGGTCCCAATTTTCAGGTAGGTTGTCAGATCTCCTTCAGATTCTGAGCAGAGTCTCACAGTAACTTTTGTGGTGGGCAGGCGAGGAGAACATTCTTTTCGGCAACCATGGCCACAGATAACAGTAATGACGGAAGTCTCACTCACGTAGTGGTGAGCCAATGCCCATGATCTGACAATTATCAGTCGTTGGTCTCCATCGGAGTCCAAGCTACACATCAACCTTTTGGAGCTGTGGGCAATAAGACTAGTGCTGAAGGCTTTTCTGCCCTCTGTACAGGAAAAGAATGTCCTGATAATGACAGACAACGCAGTGGCCATGTACTACCTCAACAAGAGAGGAGGCATAGGGTCATTACCACTGTGCAGAGAAGCAATGCAGCTCTGGGTCTGGACAATTTAAGAAGGAATCTATCGGGAGTTCACCTAGCCGGAGAGGAGAACACAGTGGCGGACACTCTGAGCAGGCAGAACACAGTCTCCCACAAGTGGGAACTAGCTCAGGAAGTCCTTCAAGAGATCTTCACGCTGTGCGGAACCCCTCATGTGAATCTGTTCGCAACCAGTGTCAACCGGAAGTGCAAACTGTTTTGCTCCAGGGAATTTCCTCCAATAGGAGCTCTAGGGGATGCGTTCGTAGTGGACTGGAAATTTCCACTCCCATACGCATTACCTCCAGTCCCCGCAATTCCTCACTTGATCAGGAGGTTGAGAACGTTCTGGAAATCCATTAATCTAATTCCCTGGATTGAGCCAGGAGGACGGTGTACCCGGACCTTCTGGACATGTATATCTGCTCTCCAATATGTCTTCCACAAAGAGAAGACCTTCTCTCGCGAGAAGAAGGTTGGGTTCTCCATCCAGAGGTCAAGACACTCAGCCTTCACTCATAGTTTCTGAGTGGCTGAGGTACAAGGATTAGGCTCTCCCAGGTGACGTAATGGAGACTTTGCTTTCAACCAGAAGGCCAGCAACAAAATCCTTATACTGCTGCCGTTAGAAAAAGTTCTACAGGTGGTGTAGGGAAAAAGATGTGGACGCTTTTCAATGCGATACACCTACAGTGTTATCTTTTCTAATACATTTGGCAAATCTGGGGCTCCAGATTGGACTAATAAAGGTTTATCTAGCAGCGCTTTCCCTTTTTAAGTGCACCTCGGAAGAGGCATCTTACTTCAAAATACCCTTAATAATTCAATTTCTTAAAGGACTCACAAATGTGTTCCCTCCTACACCATTTCAAATACCAATTTAGGGCCTTAACTTGGTTTTAAAGTTTTTGACGTGCCCTCCTTTTGAGCCACTCCAATCCTGCCCTTTAAGGCTAACAATTTATAAAAACCATTTTGTTAGTAGCAATAACATCAGCCCGCAGGGTGAGTGAGTTGTAGGCATTATCCTGTAAACTTATGTTTACCACCTTTTACAAGGATAAGGTTGTCCTTAAGGTCAAACCCTCTTTTCTATCTAAAATTGTATCAGATTACCATTTAGCACAAAATATTGTGCTTCTGGCCTTCTATCCTCCCCCTCATCCTGGCAAGGAAGAGGAAAGATTTCCTAGACTCGATCCGAGGAGAGCTCTAAGCTTTAATATTTCAAGGATGACAAAGTTGCGACAGCACAACCAACTTTTCATTGGTTATACAGGGCAAAAACTAGGTCTGTCAGTTATCAAACAGAATATCCAGATGCACCATATTAGCTATTTTGGAGTGCTACAGGCTAGCTAGGAAAGATCCCCCAGAAGGTTTAAGGGCTCATTCCACTAGGGTGTGGCAACTTCCTCTGCCCTTCAGAGGGGAGTTACAATAAAGGATATCTGCAAGGCAGCTACATGGTCCACCTTCCACACATTCACAAAATATTATTGTTTAGACATCTCTTACAATGAAGGAAGATTTGGGAAGGCAGTTCTATGCTCCATTCCGAACAAGCATTAACTCTCAAATTCTCCCTCCCTCCTCCAAAAGATCCTAGCGCTGCTTTGTGAGTCTGTCATAAGATGAGAAATACGTGGGATGACACAATCCATTCGAAGAACAAGTTACTTACCCCTGGTAACATGTTCCTCCCACATTGTATGAAATAAAATCCTTTACCAACATTGCCGCCATGGATAGGGAAGGGGAGCTCTGTATGAAGCCCATCTACACTTTCCATGGTGACCGTTCTGCGCAGAAAGGAAGGTGCAGCTGCGGCGGCGAGTGCCGCTGCAAGCGGGTAAGTGGAACGGGGGGATTAAAAATAAAAAAGGGGACAAGGTAGGGTGAAGATGGCAGCAGGGGGAGCCAGCCGTCAGGCGGCTTGGAACGTAGGCTTACACTGGCGGTTCAAGCCCCCATTCCTGGCCACCTGATTGGCTGGCTCCCACCACCCAGGTGCTAATGCATATTAATAATTGTTCAATATTTTTGAAATACAAATCGTGTTCTTCTTTTTCTTCCTTTGTAAGATATATTTTGGATGCACTAAGACATTTGTAAAAATATGCAACGTTTTTCATGAACACAAAGGGAATCATTTGATTTGAATTGTTCTGTTAATATTTTAAATAATTTACACATATTCTATGCAATTTTGTGTACATTCTGTATTTTGAGAATGAATAGATGGGACTTCGTTTCTTGAGGAGTGACTTGGTAAACTTATCAAGTGTTTGATGAGCTAATTGTGTGTTAGTATTTGGTCTCTGCAGCTAGTGATATACTCAGTGCACCTGAAATATTAGAATTTTTTTTATTAATGATTGGACTTTTGTAAATATTCAAAGATTAGCATTAAAAATGTGGCAGTGCACCCCAGCTAATATATAGACAATAAGTAACACCAAAGACCAATGGGGGATTATCCCGGTGGTGCCACATTTTCCCTTGCAAACTATTGCTGCAGTTTACAACATATTTGCATAGCTTTCCAACAGAATATTCAAATACAAATCCAATTTAGCTGCGCTCCAATATTTTCTTTAATGCAAAGACCAGAGCAATAATGGCCAATGCATTTCAGACTTTATGTCCTTCATCAGGGACCGTATCTAGAATACATTTTGCACAAAAAGAAAGTTGCAGCAGTTGCAAATCACACATGTTGCAACGTAACATCAGATCCCAAAGATTACCAAGCAATTTTTTTTTTAAAAAAAAACAATATCAGATTAATTCTCAGAAATCTTTAATCCAGTGTTGTGCAAGAAGAGAAAAATGTCAATACAAGAAACAATAGACAAAAAAAGAAGCAACAATAATAGAATTAGTTGCACAGTTACCTCACCATGTAAAAAAAGGATAGATCTCTCAGTATAATAAAAGTAATTTTACCCACCATCTCTCATCCTCTTGTAGAGAGCATGTATTTTAAAAGAAAGATCCTTTCCTGTAAGGATAGTAATAGCAATGAAGCACCTTCAGCAATTGTGAAACAGATCGACATGTTTGAATCCTTTACTGTAAGGATGATCATGGTAAAATACCTTTAGCAATTACCAAATGCCTTGGTGTATTTAGAATAGAGTATTTTCATACTCCAAAATACCTCGCATCCTATGAATAATGATGAATAATAACTCTCTGCAAATACCCAACAACCCAAAATGTGAAATCATCTCGAAAGAAATGTGTGATGACCTGCCATGGTGATAAAATGAATAAGAAACTCGGAAACTAAGGTAAAACTTTCCATACCTGAATGCAAACGTTCAGCCTTAAATAACCGAGTGCCTGCAAGTACACCAAGAGTAACGACCTCATCAGAAGTGTCACGCTACCAATTAGACATGCAGTCTTCCCAATGAGGGTTCGAATATCAAAACAAGAAAGAAAGCTGTACTGAAAACTTAGATTCAGAAGAGCAAGACACAGGCCATCGTGAACTCTCTCAATGCTAATCCCTGTGGCCGTACCTGCCCCTCCTTACCAGAATGCATCCTCCTGGGATCTCTGTAAACTAGCTCTATCATGTAGTAGCAACAAACAGTGTGCTCCATAGGGCCTGCAAGCATTATACCCAAGCAGTCTTCTGAGAGTTAAGGGCTCAACTGCTGCTGTAAGTGAGCTTCTGGTGTAATACAATAGCCTCAGGTGCCTTCAGACACTTGATTTATAAGCAATATGTGCACTCACATCTATTGATTGCTTTGAAATCCGTGTAAAGCAGTAATTGGCGTGTATCGGTATTAGACAGGCATTGGACAGACATTGGCATCATAAGCCCAGGTACTCGTGCCATTTTCCAGCTGTTGATGTTTTTTGGCCAAGTAGTACCATTATCACAGTGCCTTGAAAGTGCCTATCCTATGTCTATGTAAAAGCCGAAGCTGTTGGATATGCCAGTTCATGTTTTCAATGGTACTTGCTCTATCAATGCTCAATGAGTGAAGGCGACAAGAGGACATTTACCCAAAATAGCATCTGCTAAATGTGATACATCACTCAACTTATGCAGATAGAATCACACAACAGTGGTTTTGTGGGCGACAGATCTGTAGGGCATACATCCAATGGCATGTCCAAGTTATGATGAGAAGTTGGTCTTTGAGTAAGAGTCAAGCAGAAGGACACATGGACATAGATAGAAATCAGTCAGATAGGCAAAAGTCAACCTAACTCACCATCTGTATAAGAGTGCAGTAATAGTGCAGTAACAGTAGGCGATCATGAACCCTACCAGTGGGCAGAGCTATATGCAGTTTCAGTGAGCACAACCTGGTCTGATCATAGTAATAACACAATGTTCCAAATGCAAACCAGTGGAGCAGGTAATACGGGAAGAATCTGAATAATGCAAAGGATTACAAATGATCTACACATTACAGCATATAGTTGAGGGTGAGTTAAGGTTGATTTGTGAGTGTATTTGGCATGATACTTGTTCCACTAGCACCTTAGAGCTTGTATTACAAGACATCAGAGACTTGATGTGACTTATGCAATGTAATTTCTATTTGGGTTATTACGAGTTATATGTACCTCTGTATTTCATGACATTTTTGAGTTTATTTTGCTTTTGTAACTTAAACTCTATTCCATTTTGGATTTTGGCGTTAGTTACTTTAGGGACACCTAGTGTTGCCAAGAAGATGGCAAACGTATATGGCAAAAGTCCGCAACAATTGGTTCTACAGATGTTTCAGACAACAACTCCCGTCAGCTCTAGCTAGGATAGTAAATGGTGAGGGGTCATTGTCCAAAGCATCTGGAGAGCTGCAGATTGCAGACTAGCAGTATATGAATGCACATCTGCCTTAGTGTGGTGTGAATATGTCTTCCTTTTGTATGTTTCTGGCATTGTGATTTGCTGAAGGTGAGCATTCTTTATGTGACTTAATTGCAATTGGTTTATTGTGAGGCCAGTGCAATGGACACTGTCAGAGATGTCCCGGACTTGGCAGAACGAAGTTTGTTTTGTGCTACTTTTCTTTGTTTGAAATGTGTGCCTGTTTTGTGTTTACTGTCATGAGTGCTATCAGTTAGACTGGTGTGAACTTTATTGATACATTGATATCCTTTAGTCAGCGTATGAAGCTTAGTGGGGCATTTGAAGATGGTCTTGATACATGACATTAGCTTTGCCAATTCTTTTGCCCGAAAGGCTACAGGATAGTGAGAAGGTTGGTATCAAATAGTGTGTAGGGAGTTCGGATTGTCTTAGCAGAGTGTGGATTGCTAGGGCTGGCCAACCCAAAACCCCAGCCACAGCATAGAGTGGAATCCACCATGAAAAAACGTTCCCCTCTGTCCCACCACATGCCTGTACTTACCTGGATCCAGGTGATATGAATGTCGTAGATGATCTCACGGTCCATTACTACTGGGTGTAAGGCCACAGGGTCCACAGCACAATTGGAAAGCCAAGATGGCGTAGAGCAATTTCTTCAACATCCTCAAAAACATTACTGCACATTCTGTGGCACATCTGTGGCTTCACTGCTTCTTTGTGACTCATTGCCAGCCAGTAGTTCCAGCAGTAACTGCCTTTAAGGCCATCTGATCCTACTGATATCACTTTGCATCTGTGTTTGTACGCAGTAAAGGAAGATTTGTGTTTTGGTTTTTCTCACCTCGTAGCCTAAATCCTATTATCTTCTACTGTTTCCTGCTGGTCTTTGCGCCCTTCTCAAACCACTTTCATACACCCCGTAGATCCAGCCGTCTTGCCTCAGGCCTTTGTGGGTATCACCTTCCCTACTTTAGAAGGCTGCTATGTTTATAGTCATCCTCATCTCTGCGGTTTGCTCCTGGTGGATGCACCGCGTCATGTCTTTCCTGTGAAGCAATTGAAGGGCAGCCTTTACTGTGCTACACTTGCTTAGCAAGAATGAACCGCTGAATAGATGGGGTGTGAGGTTGGTGTTGTCAGTGTCGGCAGGGCAGAGCAGGAAGTGAGGAACGGAAGTGATCCAGGGAATGATCATTCCGGACCAGGGTGGTTGGAGAAGTGCAGCAGGGCCGGCCTTATGGCAGGGCCACCCGGGCGACCGTCCAGGGCGCCATTAGCCCTTGCATCCCCAGCTCAGGGAGTCTTTCAAGGTCTCCCCCGAGCTGGTGTGGTGGGAGAAGGTGCGGCAGGCGCTCTATTGAAATTAAAAGCACTCATCTCTTGGGAGGTTGGCCCTTTTAATAACAACAGGGCGCTGATGCTTGTTCATCGGCTCCTATTGAAAAGTGTGGCACCTCCCCCAACCCATTGTGTGACCAGGGGTGCGCGGAGGGAGGAGGGCAATGTTCCCGCTAATTATTTTTCCCCAAGTGCAGAAATGGTTAGCTTTTGTGCGCACATTTTTTTCCATGTCCGCAATTGAATAACAAGGTAAGCCATTTTGTGAGCATGTGTAGTTAGTGAGCCAACATCTCAAAGAGTTTGGAAGGGAAGTTAACCTTCCCAACTACTGCAATTCTTTACAAATCAGTGTAAAATGTGCATCTTACAACACTTCTTCCAAACATGTAGGCTTAAAAAAAGGTTTCTTATTTGTTTATAGGGAAAGCTCATCATTCAGTCCAAGACTTCAAGATATTCCATAGTACCTGCCAAGAGTACTCCTGTAGAGGGAAAGAAACGTGTATGCACAAAAAAAGCTTTGTGTGCCCAGGATAAACAATAGGTTTAGTTCAGAGACATTGCAGAAAGTGTCTAATGCCATTTGAAAAGAACACTTGTTTATTAAAGAAAACACATATCTCTTATCGCTGATGTGGCTGTCACAAGATGTAGACAGAATACCATTTTTGCAAATGAAATAATGGCAACTAAAGGGAATGTGTCCGAAAACAATAGGAGTTAATGTGCGAAGAGCCAAGAGAACATGCATCTCATAAATTGTGTACTGGCGAAAATTAATAACTGCACCACAGAATACAATTTTTAGAATTCCTGGGCCTCTGCTTCAATCCACATTACTTTTGTCCTGTGAGTTGTGACAGCATTTTCTGAGAACCATCCTTACAGCTAAGAGGCATATGTACAATCCATTTTTTACTGCCTAAAAACAGGAAAATGTGCCCAACAAAAACGGGAAACCATGAACATATGGGAGCCTACTCCCTGCTTCTACCCACAAAGTTCCACTGATATGTTTTCGAATCGGCAACCAACAGAGCAGTGGCATTGGTAGGAACTCGGATAATATTACTGTCCAATCTCCAGAGGAATTTTAAGGGGAAAGAACATTTATTAATAAGCATGACATCTCTCTACTGCCAAAGCTAATTACTTTCTTAGTCCAATTTGATTCCAAGTAGGGAGTGAAATCGTATCAGAGTCATGCTTGCAACCCTGACATAGGAAGTGAAATGACAGGACACATAATACAGTTTATAGTTTTGCCCACCCTTCCTCACCACACCCTAGCCAAAATTCAACAAGAGCTTTACTGAAGTTTCTTCTGGAGCCTCATTGAAGAAAATCACATTTATTTGCAATTCTCAGAGGTACAACAGATTGAGAACCTTCTTCTTCAACTAAGGACGACTCCTCTGCAATTCACTACTATCTCTTGAACAAGATGCATTTTAAGACAAACACCACATTTCATTCACTGTACTGCCAAATCCTCAGATTTGTTTTTTTTCTTCGAAAGTTGCTGATTTGTACTTCAATCCAAAGAAGTGTTCTACTGTTCCCTTCCTCCCCTACCCCTCCACGGCTTGTGTTCTAGCATCCAATATTAGTTGACAGGGCTCTGTAAAAGGTGAGAGATTGTAGCAGTAAAACACTTACTGGGATATTTGCATACACACAATACTTTGCAAGCATAACATATGTAAAGCCACACAATTATATTATGTGCAGTTTAAGAACATTTCATGAATCTGTATGTGTGCAATTACTATGAAGTGCATACAAGATTGTTTGCAACATACCTCATCTTTAAATTGTTGGGTAGAATTATACAAGTGCCCAGTGAAACCGCTTTTGCAGCAGCATGTTACCATACAATTAGTTAAGGTGTATGCCCCATGGAACTCTGTAAACCTGGAAAGGCCGCAAATTGTGTGAAAAGCATTCCAGTTATCTGAATACCAATTGCCCTAATAGTATATACTTATTTATTTATTTTTCTATTTGTAAAGGGCACTGCAGCCCAAAGGCATTGAGGTGCTGTTGCAAGCATGTGACATAGTTACAGGTGGAAAGGACGGCTTGTGGGTTAAGAAGAGCAGAAACCTGAGCACAAATGCAAGAACGCATATGTATGGAAATATACGAATAATGCCATCCATAGTCCAAACCGATAATCGCTTGCAGGCCAAGTAAATGATGTTGCAATGTTGCTCTCCACTTATAGGGTAATATTAGCAATGCTAAAGTAGGAGACCCAGAGCATGACGTTTGCCTACTCCAAATCCTTAGAGGGCAAATTAATATTTGAGTTTTGTAATGCGCTAACTTGCAAGGGGCCACTTCAAAGTGCTTGTGTGACTTATGTACAAAGAATAGGAAGCATGGGATGAGCTTACACATCTAAGCAACCTGCTTACTTACAGTCACTGTCTGATATTTGAGCTGACCATTGGGTTACATAGTCTGGGTGGCGCTTTTGCTAAAACGGATATACGTGATTACATTGGATATGATCACATCTAAAGTGAATTCAACGGAAAAAAGTGCTCAAACAGCCAATAGCGCGATAATATAATGTCCGAGTTAAAAGGTAACAGACAACTGCTGCGCAATACCACATAAAAAAGGTATTAGATGAAGAGATTACCTTTTTTTGCAGGATCAGTGAATGTTTAGGAAAAACGGGATTTCTGTGCTTGTGACTTGCACAAAATCTCGTGAGATTTCAGGGATGTGGGGAAAAAAGATTTGAAAAGCATACCTTCAATACAATATATTTTAACCAAGAGGGGGACACCCGCACAATCCCCTTTGCCTAATACACCCCTTCTCACAGTGAAAGCAGTCAATGAAGACGAAGCAGGAGGGACTGCGACCGAGACACATTTAAGATGAAGCATGAGTGACTGTGCCCGAAACAAAGCATTTTAATGTAGGAAATATTATATGCAATGAATGAGATATGCAGATAATTCACCTATAGAAAACACGTAGTAATGGTGTGTGCAAAGAAGAAAAAAACACAAAGAAAATAAATAAATAATCCGTGTAACATACCTATACCACTAAGGCACCATGCGTAACAGAAATTCATGTGCTCGAAAGTCATTCTCATTATAACAAATTTAAAACAAGAGGCTATAGGTCAAAGTCTGGTAACCTTTTACAGAGGCATGGTAGAGTCAAGGTTGTCTGGTAATATCTGAATGTGGCCTGGGGTGGAAATACAAGTCATAAGGTATACATGTTGTAGAGTCAAGTATAGGAGTCATGGGTGCGGAGCGAAGATAATTTGGTTAAAGTGTGCAGACATATCTTAGTTATACCTTCTAATCATGGAGCCACTTTTTCATAGGAGTTTTTAACCTCTCGTATTATATTTTTGGGATTTTAAGGTCAAGCTTGCATAGTAGGGCAAAGCAAATAGGTTAGTTAGTATAATGTAGCTTTATTTTGAGAGAAAGCTTATATTAGTTACCTGCTGTGGCTTATGCCTTATTAAATATTTTTGAATGGGTGGGAATTGTCTGTGTGCGCTGCTAAAATCCTTCTGAGCGGCACCCAGAAGGTAGCTGGGCAAGCGCACATGCGCACAGCTTAGAGGGAACATTGGAGGAGGGGGCTGCTAAATTTTTGTTTTGCTGCCCAGGGTGCTGCCACCCCTAAGGCTGGCCCTGAGGCACAGCCCCCCTCTAAAAGGCGCAGATCACCTTTGCGGATAAGCTCAAGGTTTTTCGTTGTGCAAGTGATGAACTTCAACTGGAACTTCCCATAACGATCCTTCTTATGCAAATGGTGCTTTTCCAAGCTTTCAAAATAAAGTAAGCGTATCTTCAATGGGATTCTGTTCATCCTGATGTCATTGAATCCAAAGGTGCTGGTCTCTCTTTAAAAATAACATATAGTACGAGTGACCTTTGTAATAGTTTTCATATTGGTGTCACTTATTTCACTACAATTGTATGCATTTTATATTTTATAGTAGTGGGAGACTAAGAATGTTATGGTATGTGTTTTATAAGAATGTGATATACATTAAATAAATCGGTTATACGAGTTCTTGTGAATAGCACAATCTCATTACAGAAGTTGGGAGAGAAAAATAATTACAGTCTTGATACTACATATAGTTGTACATCTCCGAGTTGCAATGAAAACATGCACTGTTGCACATCAGGAAGAATCAGAAAAATAATGTACCCACTAGAAAGGCAGTGTCAGCATTTTATCAAAACCACAAAAATAAATAAAAGCAACCTAGGGTACCACAGATGAGCATGAATCCAGCCTCATGACCCCTTCAATCCATGCCCTTCCTGTATGCCTTGCAATTCCGTATGAGCTGTTCCCCCTTTATAAAGCTGTCTCTTTTCCGCGAGCGTATCCCCTTCCCCTGAGCCTTTCCTCTCAGTGTAAGGTGTAAGCCTATCCCCTGCCTTATCTGCCTCTCTAGGCCCAATAGTCCTCGCCATTCTGTTTTGAACTATCTCCAGTCTCCTCCACAGGAGCCTATTCCTTCTCATTTTCCTACTTTCAGTTCTGGTTTCAAATGCATATAATAACCCACCTGATGTATAGCGCTTGATGTTATTCTTTAGTAACACAATTTGAGTGCATGTTTGAGTGCGGGGCGAGAGGACGAAGTGCCACAGCTTCCAGAAAGAACAACACATCCTTAAAACTAGTCAGAAGTTACTTAATTGAACAAAATCACTTTTTAGATTAATGTTTGTTTTACGTAAACATGCATGCTGCACGCCAATACATACATTCATGATGTTTCCTATACCTACATAAAGGTGTATCATATATAGCTCTGATATATCATGTCCAAATGTACAAGTACTTCTGTGTTGATGCATGCCTATGTATGGCATGTTTATTGAATGCATGTAGCATGTAATTATTCAGACCTTTCAAGTGTGTGCACACACATGCATAATATGCCTATACATTTATGCTTGATGCATGTTCATACGTTAAAGTTATGGTGGGTGTCTATCCACATGCATTTGTGTTCACATAAACATGTATCTTGTATGTCTCTACCTGTGTGATGCATATATATAAGCACATATGTGTGTCCCCTATTCATGCTTGGTAGATTGTCATGTATACTTGTTGCATATATGCTAACGTTAAAACCATATACATACATACAAGTATTATTTCTGTGTCTAAACCTACGTCCGGGAAGCTACACACCTCTTTGATGTCTCTCATTACTGCATGATATGCACACATACTGCTTGACTGTGTTCGGGTATGTATGATGTGCATCTTCATACACGCATGCATGGTTTTTGTAAATTCATTCCTCTTTGATGTGAGTCTGTGCATGCCTGCTTCACATGCAAGTCCTTACATGCTTGCGTGATTTCCTGTTGACGCATTCCTGCATCTGACGTGTTTGTCTATAAATGCCTGCTTGAAAACGTTCTCTGCGTGCATTTATGGTTGCATGCATAGCTGAACCATGTGTAGCATGACATAATTGCATGATATCTTTGCATACTTGAATGATGTCTCTCTATGTACGTGTAAAATGTGTGCATCTTTGAATAAACACAAGATGTTTGCTTATATGTTCTTGCATGATAGACAGCCCCCCCTTTTTCTTCCTGCACTTATCGGACTACCCTGTCTGCTGCCTTAAACCTAGCACTTGCAAATTGCTGGCTGCATTACCACTGTTTGTTGCCTTTATTATTTATTTATTATTTATCTGTTTCTCCTCTGATTCGGACTTTCCACCTCTCCCCCCTTCCATGCACTTTTCCCCTCCCCCTCTCCCATGCACTTGCGCGTTCTCACTGTCACTGGGCCTAGTAAGGTCGCTGTTTTGTTCTCCCCTGTTCCCCTCCCTTCCCTTGTTGCGCTCTGAAACACTTGTGTACGAGCGCGATAGAAATAAAATATCAATCAATCAATGTCCTTATGTTCGTATGATGTCTGAACATACCCGAATGTATATACACATCTGCGTGTGGGCCACATATGGATAAACATCTGTCTGTGAGGGTTGCCTCAGCATCTAAAGCTATGCGGTCTGTATGTGTCCATAGTACAGATGATGGCAAGGTGTACTTTCCTGCGCAATGCTAATATGGTGTCTTGCATCTGTTTCCAGTGGAAAGCTGGGGGCACTGAGGCTGAAGGTGCGGCTGGCTGAAGACCGGATCCTGCCATCCATGTACTACCAGCCGCTCATTGAGTTGCTGGTGGAGTCCATCCTGTACCCAGCCGAGGTGAGTCCTGTCCATGGAATCCGAGAAGCATGGCCCTATGCGTACGCTCCAACCTCCACATTTCTTCATCAAAAAGAAGTCGGGGTGCAAACTCTTCACGGGTGGGGACAGGGTATAAGGACTGGAAACTCACTGGTCCCAGCATGGGACAGAACCAGCTCTGGGTGAGCTAGGGATGAGAAACGGCCTACCTCCGTGCACGAGGGAAGAACAGTGACTTCTGTTGCTAAGTAACAAAACTCTGTGGGCCTGATTCATGGAATATTTTGCACGGTGCAAAGTACCCTGATTCATGGTCAAAGTTTCTTTTTGCCCTGCAAGTCACTTTGCACGGTAAAAATACACTTTGCACTGTTCCATGAATCAGGGTGGAGCAGTGCTAAGTGTATTTTTGCAGTGCAAAGTGACTTTTCACTGCCAACAAAAACACCCTGATTCATGGAACAGTGCAAAGTGTCTTTTTACCGTGCAAAGTCACTTTGCACCATGCAAAATATTCCATGAATCAGGCCCTGCATGTCTAATGCATGGACGGTGCACTCTCCTGGTGTGGAAGAGAAACAGTTGTGCCTGTGCGAGAGATAGACAGTTACCCCTCATAGTAAGTGGCAAAGCCAGCTCGACTGTCAGAGAGATGGGCATTGAATTCTGCCAAATTGGGAGAGATACATTTTGAGTGTACAAGGGATACCCACTTGCCTCTCACAGGATGGGGGACAAAACGAGTATTGTTATAATTAGAAATCACAATAGCAGAGCTGTCACAAGATGTGTTGAGGCCCGGGGCAAAACATTTGGTGAGGCCCCCTTACGATTTTCTGCACTAGGCCAGGGGCGGCACCTCCGCAAACAGGACTCAAGAAATCTCTTGAGTTTGCGTGGAGGAACCCAAATATGGTTTATTACTACAACTGCAAATCAACTACAGCAAAGTTAGATTTCTCTACTGAAGAAAGGTTTATGCCAGACTAACTTTTGTATCATATGCATTAATATATATAGGATGGCATGACGGCACGTGGTGCGTGATTCCAACATTAAGGAGCACCCTGCCACTGTGTGGGCATTACCATACACAGTGACACATAGATGACGTACAGTGGAGGCTGGTGAATTTCTGAAATGAAGAGGCTTAAATGTTTGTGCCAATTATGCAGGATCGACAGAGCACAGTGAGGTAGCCCAAACCAAACAAAGGTTGCTTGAGGGCTGAGGTGTATCTCACTCCCAAGAACAGTTCTGAAACATTGGGTTAAAATGATGCATTTTACAGCACTTTCTTTGTCAAATTGGGTACAAATCCATAGTTTTCAATTGGTTTTGTACTGAAGCACATGGAAAAACTCCATAGTTGCAAGTCACCAACCATGACAGGAACATTTTCCAATACATTTCATGCCGTCTTTCCACACAACATATGCTAGTATAAAAATATATTCATGCTGGTTGTTCCCATGCATGTTCATGCAGGCTGCACCAATATATGCCATTATTACCATGTACAGATGTACATGGTAATAATGGCATACCACAGAAAGTATGTCCAGGCTGACTGTGCACCATAGGTGTTATTAGTGGCTAGATTGGCCTAAATTCAATGTGGGCCAATTTAGCCAAGTGGTATGTTTGCTTTAACCTTCTGAAGCAAAACAAGCATTGGCAATGCAAACAGTTTGGGCTTTCAGTTAGGAATGGGAAAGGCACTGCTGTATTGGTATTAACTGACCATTGATGGTAGCAGGTGCAAACTGGTTTAAGTACATGAGCATCTAATAGCAGTGCTTGGCAAATGCCTAATACCTATGCACAAGCCAAAACTGTTGGCTTTGCCAATGTTTGTTTTTAACAGGACTTCACTGAAAGACACACAGGGTGCAACACCATTGAGCAAATTAGGCTCTAGACCCCTCCCGAAATGCTGGGCTTTGTTGACTCAACATGGTTGCATGGATGGCGCAAGCCCCTGACTAGGGAGGACTGAAGCCCTCCCACTTTGGGTCACAAGACCTCTTTCGGTGTGTCGCCAGCCCATAGCACTTGTTAAGGAGCGGCAGCAGCATCAAACATGCAGAGCACAAAAGTCTATCCATGCGATATCCACAGACTAACTTTGATAAAGCCAAAGTCTTAACTTCTGGTCTCAGCTTTTAGATGGCCCACCTCTCCAGGGATTAGCATAGCATTTTGAAATTAAACAGCCTCAGAATTAGGGTCAAAGGTACGACTACTGGCCAAAAGGAAGGTGAAATAGCTATTCAGCTTCCCATCTGGGTTTAGGGAAATGGGAGGGAAGTGGGAGCAGGAGTGGTTGAAGATGTGTCAGGTCTGGTGGTGGCCCATTTCTTTGTGAAGTTTGGGGGGGCACCCCTGACCTTACAGATTGGAAAAATAGGCCAAGGCACCCGTGGAGTGCTTAAATCAATTATGAAGTCAGAATTATGCAGCAAGGTGGTTAAAAGCTGCAGATTATCAGTTGGTTTCTGTGTCATACGACTGGCAGCATGGGGGCAGCTGCTTGGGGGCCCATTTCAACTGCAAACACTGAAAGACCCAGACTCCATCCCTCAGTTGGGCGACTGACAGTGCTATGTGTTTATTGGCCCCACTCTCTATCCGCTTTCAAAACTGTCATGCACCGCCTGTCGGGCTAACCAACAGAGTCGTGGCCAGACGGAACAGGACACAGACATTAAACAGTGCCTGGGATTCACTGTTAACAAATGCCATTTCATTACTAACATAAAACATTTCACGTTTAAGACCTGCATTCATATCCATACATTTTTAGGTGATTGAAATTGTGATGTGGGGTTAGCATTGCATGACAGGGGAGTGATTAGAAGGGAATTGGTGACATGAGAAATCTCATTCTCACAGCAGTCCTTAAGTGTGACAATTCACAAATGAAGGAGAGAGTTAGTTGCTTCTAACATTGAAGCTTCACCAGAATCGTCTCTTTTGAATGTGGAAATATGTTAGATGCCCCCACACAAGTAAGTGTGCGATCTCAGCATTATGTAATGAGACAGCGCAAGCCCTGCTGGGCACCCCAGCTGGGCTGGCGCTGTCCAATTACATAATTGATGATTGCGGCCCCCCTGACCTCTCTCCAAAATATGGGGGGACAAGAAGGCATGCCACAGAACTTGGGGGGGACAAAATCCCCTGTCCCCCCTATAATTACGCCCATGAGTGTGCCCCTCCCCCACAGCCTCTGAAGTTAGCACATTTCCCGTTTGAAGTGTTAGTCACACCACCGCTTCCCCCTTTTGCCCCCAAAATGTTAGCCTATGTGCCCCTGTGATGCCATGAACCCACCGCTTAATTAAGTGGCCTGCATTACGGGTGGGCTGGCACACACACTCACATTCAACACTTTCACACATGCATTCATCCACCAGTCACACAATTTACATGAATGCATACATAAAACCAAACACAGAATTGACACAAACATCAACATGCACGCATGCATTCAAACACATATACATACTCATTTAATTTAAATACACTTATATACACATTCAATTTAAAATAAAAAAAACACTTACTGTACCTCCATGAACCCTCCAAAAGCACCCAGGCAGCCACGGCACTCCGACACTTAGACATGCTGCCTGACAGGAGAGAACTGCTCTCCTGTCAGTCAGCGTGTTCACACAGAGCAACGTGAACACACTGACTGACCGGAGAGGAGTCCTCTCTTGTCATTCAGCATGTCTGAGTTGTCAGCTGAACAACGGGAGGCAGCAGAGCTCACTTCTGAACCCTGCTGTCTCACATTATTTTGCTGTTAGTTGCTGAGCCAAACTGTTTCGTAACAAACATCAAAATCATTGCAGAGGCAGAGAGCAGACAGCACAGTCCCCCATGTGAATAAAGGACACGGGTGGACTGTGCTGCCTTCTACTTAGGAGAGGGTGCCGATGTACAATCAGGTGATCATGGCCTCAATAGTAGACATATCTCTGCAATGTCTAACTCCAGTCCTCGTCAACCTGAAGGGAAACAAATGAGAATTAGACTCGAGAGCGTCCTGAACCCTGTGCACATTAGAGCACTATCTTGTCCACTCAAGAAAAGCGGTTGTGTGCCTATGCAGAATGAGGAGTTAAGGGCTGGGTTGTTGCAAGGAGTGAGTTAAAAGCTCCATAGTCAGCGTTTCCCAGATCCTAGTCATCCAAGCACCAAATGAAGGCATTGGGTGTTTCCTAGAGTCTGCCTCTTTCACCAACTTAGATTCTGTAATCAAGTGTGTTAGTAACTTACCCCCTGCCATTCCTATGGGCAGAAATTCTCTTCTGTAGTTCTTAGTAACCCTATCGCTTGGGAAACATGACCCAGTAACAGTCTAATTTCTTGCTAAGACCCTCATCCAGAATAGTCTGATGCTTGTGCTGGCCCACCATCGGTAGTCCATTGTACTGCTTCCAGTACTTTAAGTGGGAGGCTATATTGAGGGCGGGGGTTCTAGTTAGGGGATGTGGCCTAAGTATGGGTGGGTGTACTTAGGCCATGCCCCCTAACTAGAGTCCTCCTCACCTATATGGGGAGCGGGGAAAATAAGAGCAGGCGAGCTGGGGCACACTGGCATTATTACCTTTGGTGCACACATCCCCCTCCTTTTTGTTCCAAATCATGGGCTCCGAGCCCGGCTGGGGGGTTGGAGTCTGTGATAAAGAAACAAAAGGAGAAGCCAGGAACACCGAAAGTGTGACACAAGTGTGCCCCAGCTCTCCTTCTGTGTCTTAATGAAGAGCCAACAGCCAGCAGGCAACCCTTTCAATCAAGGAGCTGCGTGGTTACAGGGCTGCTTGCAGGCAACCCTTTAACCATGTGGCTTCTTGAGTGAAAGTGCTGGCTGTTGGCTCTATACTCAGAAACAGCAGGCAGAACGTTTAGCAGAAGCACTGCCTGGTTAAGGGGCTGTGTGCAAGTGACAGCGCTTCATTTAGAAAAAAGAAGAGGCATCAATGCCTCTTCTTTTTTTCAAATCCGAAGGGCTGACACCTGCAGGCACCCCTTTAATCGTGCAGAGCTTCAGCTAAATAGGCTGCCTGGGGGGCTGACACAGCTGGGCTAGTCGGGGGTGAGCCCCGGCAGGGCTTCAGCTTGGGAGCCGATTGTGAAGACTGCTGGGGCTCTGCCCCTGCTAGCCCTGGCCCACTTAAATCCCTGGCCGCATCTCTTGCCATAGCTACAGCACCTGTCTGCGGGTGCTGGGAATGCCGTGGACATGATACTCTAACCATTCTCCCACCACAAATGAAATCAATCATCTTCCTTGATTGTCTGTATGTGTAGCTTGCATATGCTCTCTAATGTAGGGGGATTTGAAAGAGATGTCATTAGTACTCTCAGCGGTGTGTCTGCCAATTTGATAGCTCCAAACCCGGGCTGAATCATGCAATCCAAGCCAGAGTTTGAAGCAACTCAAGTGGCTGATGCACTCGGCCACCTTCCCTCCTGCCCTCCACTGCTTCCCACTGCTTCCCTTGTCTCTGCCTATTGTAAACCTGAGGGTATCCTCACTTCTGCTCCCCCTGGATCCTCTGCTCAGGTGTCCAGGGAAAGGCCATTGCTATTCGATCTGAGCCTGGGAGGGGAGAAGCGAGGGAGGATCACCTGGGTGGAGAATCCTTGGGGATTGGAAGGAAGGTACACACAGACGAGACATGGTATTCGCCTTTCCCTTATGAGAACCAACCTAACCTTCCACAGGCCTTCTGGGACTACTATAAGACAATTACTGTCAATTTTCCACATTCAACCTATCACAGTACTGGGACGAGAAAGGAGCGTCTAGGAGTAGTGAACACCAGTATCTAATTTTACCACTCTATTACAAGTGGAGGAAGATGCCTGCAAAGTACAGTGAAGGTCAGGCATGTCCCTTTAATTGTTATCAGGCAATCCTAATTGAGAACTCACACCTGCAACCTGTCAAGTGGCTGCAGGTGTATAAGAAGAGAGAGAGACCGACAAAGGGACCGAGACAAGTAAGGAATCCTGTTGGGAAGGAGGTAGCCATGGTGGCACCTGCAGGAAAGCCAGGACACCGGTAGACGATCCCGAAGGACTGTGGTGCGCAGAAGCAGGCGGGCCATAAAGGTGTGGATACCTCAGTGGTTGGTGAGATGCAGCCAGAGCTGCGAGAAAAGGAGAAGAAACCAGGCAGCCGCCAGCATCCATGGAAGGGAAGCAGAACTGCCTGTGGGAGCAGAGAAGCTTCAAAAGTGTGAGCGGGGCTCGCGGTGCAAGGTAAGCCAGCAGGCAGAGCAGAAGTGGAACAGCGCAGCTGCTCAAAAGGTCTGTCGATGACCGATGAGTGGAAGGGGAATGTCATTCGGAACCGGGGTGCTCCTAGGTGATGCGTGAGAGCGAGCCGAATGAACAGAATCAGATGTACCGATTGAAACCGACCTGAAACCACAGGTTGAATGACACCTAAGCGGCAAAGTAAAAGCCATTAATATTGAATACTGACTTGAATAAGAACT
The DNA here is from genome assembly GCF_040938575.1 of Ambystoma mexicanum. Classification (NCBI taxonomy): domain Eukaryota; kingdom Metazoa; phylum Chordata; class Amphibia; order Caudata; family Ambystomatidae; genus Ambystoma; species Ambystoma mexicanum. The sequence continues at coordinate 1,270,093,598 of NC_090932.1, forward strand.
TTATGGGCAAAGCTGAAAACGTTATGGGCAAAGCTACGCTCTGATGATGATAAATGTGAAGTCACTCATTTGAATGCAACGTACGAAATAGAGAGCAAGTGTGGAAGTTTGCTGAAGAACACGACAGAAATAGGGGGGGGGAATCCCCACGGAGTGAACTTTATGCATGAATACAGTATAGCATGGCCAAAGACTGGCAAAGAATATGTAACACACTGTGGCAAAGCCAAGAGGCTGACCAGGAAAAGCCAAGCTAGTGTGAATCCTCACATAGAGCCAAGAGGCCAACAATGAGAAGCTAATTGTGTGTGAATCCTTGCACAGGGGAAAATACAGAAGAACCTGTGTGGGCTGAAGAACCTCATTTGCGCGACCTGTAATTGGTGGACCTTGTGGTCTGAGAACTGTGCCTAGACCAGGGAACCTTTAATTGTGAAATCCAAAGACACTGTGGAAGCATTGCGACAGTCAAAGACCTTGTTGAAGCATTGGGAAAGCCACAGGCATTGGTGAAATAAACAAAGAAGGAGTCATCTTAGTGAACTGTGATACTGTGTTGAACAATGAGAGACGGAGACCAAGCAAGTGGGCAAGTTGATGTCTTGGGGAAGGGAACCCTGAGACTTGTGCTGTCTTGAGGACAGGAAACTCAAGACCCTTTTCTTTGGAACTGTGTTACTTTGACCTTGGGGAAGGGTACCCCGAGGATTTGTGGAACTGTGTTGCCTTGAACTTGGGCAAGGGAAACCCAAGGATTTGTGAAAGTACTGTGAACTTGGTTAAGGGAATCTCGAGACTGTTTTGTGGAACTTTCTTGAACTTCGGGAAGGGAGCTGAAAAGAAAGCTAAGAGCTGGACGAAGTCCATACTTTTGTTTTGATCACCATTTTGTTTATTATTGACATCCTTACACGTTGTTTAGCTTTAGTTGTGGGGCAAGGATAGGTTTTGGGCACAGACAAACTTGTCGATGACTGTTTGACTCAGACCTTTCGTAGTTGTGTTCAGGTAAGGAAATCCCACCTTAGCATACGGCAAGTTAGGCCTTCAACCATCCTGACATTTGAGTTAATAAACCATTTATTTTGAGCTTTGAATCTGTTTTCTGAGTCTTGCTTCATGATGCCTTCACGCCACCCATTCTGACCCTCCAGTGCTCCACTTACCAGATGCTCCTGTTCTCCTGGTTTGATTTGATTTTGATTTTGAATCATTTATTACGTGCACCAGATGGAGTAAACCATATTCTGGCGCAGATGGTAACTAAGTAGTAGAGTATTTCTTAAGAAAAAAAGAAAGGAATAGATAACATTCAGATTTAATCAACTGTTTACACTTATCTAAACAAGAATGTTTTAAGTCTCTTTCTAAAAAGATCCAGACTTTCACTTTATGATTTCAAGTGGGAGTTGATTCCAAACTTTAGGGCCATAGACACCAAAGCTTCCATCTCCTCTTGAAATACATTTTGATCGTGGAGTGCAGAGTAAGAGTTTATCCTCTGACCCTAGACTCCTTTTCGGCTGATATAATACAATTATGTCAGCTAAATATGCGGGGGCAAGCCCTTTAATACATTTGAACACTAGGCATGCCATCTTGAATGTGATCCTATCTTCCCCCATCAACCAGTGGAGTGATCTCCGCATTGATGACACATGGTCTCTTTTCTTCAGATTACCAATTGCTCTCACTGCTGCATTTTGGGCTTTTTGAAGTCTCATCATTTGTTTCTAGGGGATTCCTGCCAGCAAACTATTACACTAATCCAGGTGGGGATTAGTCATTGCCCCCACCACAACTGCTCTATCTTCCATCGGAATATAGGGTAGTATTTTCCGTAGTGACTGAAGTGCAAAGTGAACTGTATTTACTTTGGCTCCTACTTGCGTTTCACTATTCAGATTTTCCTGCCACCAACAGCCTAGGTTTTTTACTTTTTTTGCATATTGCAGTTGTTCCCCTAGGATTAGAGGGGAGAACTTTGAATTACCGATGTTTTTTTTATTGTTTGGGCAGAACAGTATAATTTCTGTTTTTGCTGCATTTAATTGTAAATGGTTATTGTTCATCCATTCATGAAGTTCTTTCATACACTGATTAATTCTCTCAAAGTCCTCTTCCCTATTTTGTAACTCAATATATAGTTGTGTATCATCCGCATATGAGTGGAATAACAAACCATATTTCCTAAATATCCTGAAAACAGGACGGAAATAGAGATTAAAAATGAGTGGGGAAAGAGAGGAGCCCTGTGGCACCCCGCAGTCAAGTTCCACCATTTGCGAGGTGAAGCCATCAAGTATGGCCCTTTGGGTTCTATCTTTGAGGAATGACTCAAACCATTTCACGACTCGTTCAGAGGCTTTCCTCACCTGCTCGATCCTTTCTACCATTACCTGGTTTTTTACAGTATCGAAGGCCGAGGAGAGATCAAACATCAGTAAAACTCTGGATCCCCCCCTGTCAGCAACCTCCATTAAATCATCATGCACGGCTAGAAGGGCCGGCACCTCCACAGTGTTCCTCAACTCATGCCTTCCTACAAATACATTGCTGTTAGCACTCTGTCTTTTGGCCTGGTGGTGCTAATAGCAATAAACACCCATTCTGGTGCTTGAACTGGCTGCTTAATTATTCTGAAAGCTCATAGATTTTGAAGGCATTCATTATGCCCAACCACCAGAAATCAGCTTTTATTTCTTCTCTTATGAGTTTGGATCTTGCTGAAAACGGCAGTCATGGGAAGGTCGGATGATCTGGACCACAAAGGATTTAAAGGTGTGTCTATCGGGGGAGGACATTACTAATTTATCTATCTCCTCTGAATCCATTAACTTGTGAACTCTCTCAACTGCATTATGATTAACCATAAATCTTGTAACCATTTTGATTAACAACCGTATGTGGGCACAGCGAGGCGAGGAATCTTTGCTCGCATGCCTGTAAACCCACAGAGGTCCCCTTGTAAGAGCCAGATCTAAAAATAAGACTTGAGAGGCAGAAGGGACCCGCAACCAGCACCTTCATGAAATTCAGATTTTCAGTGCATTCTTGACACTTGAACATGCATTAAATCGCTGACCCCAGGTTGGTGGCAGGATAGTGTCAACCTCCTATTCACATAGGAACAGTGAGCATATTTGCAGTAGCAGGTCTTGAGGGACCTGTCGCTGCAAGGGCAGCTTTTATATTTCCACCTACTTTTGGGAATTGGAAATGAAAACAAATCAAATAAAACACTCCCATCGAGCAGGAGCATTTCTAATATGGGCAAATCATTGCATTGTGCATTGTGCTTCCCCCTGCATCTGGCCTGTGACAGGAAAGACCACCAGGGAAGGGGAAAGACATGCAGATGAGCCACAGATCAGAGCACCTGCCGCTGTGGATCAGGAAGCGCTATAGTCTGTGGCAGACCTTCCTGTGGCACTCCACTGGCCTCATTCAAAAGGAAATCTGCCCTCGAGAAAGCATTGTGTGGAGTCAGATTCCCTTTTGGGAATCAGCCCATCTGCAGAATGTAAGTGTTTAACACACTTGCATGTACTTAACCCGTGTATAAAGCTGGTTAGAAATGGGTCAATAAGATGTTATTTACACTTTCGACTCATTGAGTATCAAAACGATCAACACTCAATAATTATAAATAACATTTTTAAACCCCTCCACCTGTATTCGACGATTCTGTCTTAGTTGGATGGGTGCTTTTGCACACTTTAGGGGTCTCGGGACCCAACGGCCGTGATTAGCCCCATAGGGGAAAGCTGGGAACATAAGCCAATAAGAACAGGAGCAGCACATTTAGCCATGAGACGACAGACGACGAGTTTGCAAAATAACCCTGATAAAAATAGCAATGGGCTTAAAAAAGCTGCAGTCCGAAACAATTTAGTTAGGCTTTATAATAACTGATCATGTGGCCCCAAATATCAGTTCTGTTATCGTGCCTGTTTGCATAACGATGGTGAAGAGTTATTTTTAATATTGTCATTAGCCGGGCTCATATTGAATATTATTATAATATATATTTTTTAATAAAAGTGGTTACCAAATTTGGCTGGCTGTGAGAGCTTTACAAGTTTAAGGTCCGTAACAGCTTTATCAATTTCCACTAGGGCGGCCAACTTTCTAAAATCATTTTGCGGAACACTTGCCATGCACAGTGGCGATGATGTCACCTTTGGCCCGCCGCCAATTGTTATTTAAAAATTGGTGAATTGCTGTTAACGCTCCAACACCTGGCTTAATTGTAATGCTAATGGTTTGTCCTTGGGATGTGATGGTCACGTTGTTTAAATGTGAACATGACTATCACAACCCCACAAACAAACCATTAGCATTGTAATTGTACCGGTTGTCAGAGCATTAACAGTCAGCAAGACTGGAAGAGCACAGCAGGAGCTCGACCTGAGGGAACACAAAACAAGACCTGGTTAGAGACGCCTAAATGAACGAAGGCAGAACTTTTCCTGTCTATCACGGGACAAAGACTTCCAAAATGGGACTTTCCAGCAAAATACGATCAAGGTGGCCAGCCTAGATTGAATCTCCACCTACAATGTTTTTAGATCGTCTCTCCATGTAACGGGAAATAGCTTTTATCTTGTTTGAAAACAGTTTTGAACTTTGAGGGTCAAAGCTCGTCATATAAAGCTTAGGAGTCAGGGACAGTACTAGTTCTTCTCAGACTGCATAACAACATAAGTATTATACCTGTACTTTAAGCTGTTACACATGTACATTATACTTCTTTTTATTCAGTGAGAGGGCTGACGCACATCGCTCTTTAATTTGTAAAGTAACCTGAATTCAGGGCATAATTAATCTTTCATTCACCTCTTTTAGAGCGTCTCTCTTGAAATGATAAAAGGCAAGCCGTCACACAGTGTCCTACTATATTAGTACCCACCGAGGGTCAATGAGCTTGTAACAACCAAGCTCATTGGCCCTCACTAGGAAATTACCCGGCTGACAAGGCTCCGCTCACCACCGTGGCCCCGGGTTCCTTCCGCAAGTGGCCTCCATGGAAAGGGAGAAGGGACTACTTGTACTTGTAGTCCCTTCTCCCTTTCCAGGGAGGCCATTTTCTTTGTTCTGATTTCTTTTCTCCAATGGCCGACATGGAAACGGAAAAGGGACTACATATAGTCCCTTCTCTTCTTTCCGTGGCTGACATGGGCCGGAGTACTAATAGCAATAAGCCCCTCACACTTGGGCCTGTAAATATGGGCCCTGGGGCATTACCTGAAGTATTAATGCACCCCCTGCTCTGGGCATATTGCTTAAGTAGAACTCTTTAGCCCATGAGCATCTGTTCCACAGAATTCTTTTTTTTTTTTAACTCTTTTTATTAGTGGTCACAAAGAGATACATGGCACCAATCCAAATCGCATCTCCAATATTATACAAATATACATTGTTCGATTCATTTATACATTCAGTGTTACAGAGATTCGTCATCATCAGAAATCATGTTGTATAAATACCCTGTGAAAGGGCCCCAGATGTCTTTAGGCCTGCATGCCGCTGGTTGTGTCAAGACATATTGTTCTTCCGTTTCCTTGACATATGTTAATTCCCGAAGAAATTGTTCCATGCTGGGTGGGCCTGTGTTGTTCCATTTTTGTAGGATGCATTTTTTGTCCACTGCGCATGAAATATTAAACAAATCTCCTAGCTTTCTCGGAGCACTTGCTAATGTCCTGAGGAGTTAGGAGTTAGGAGGAGTTAGTTCAGGGGGGATCTGCGTTATCTCTTCCAACATCACAGCTACAGCGTTCCAAAAACCGGCTGCAACCGGACATTCCCAATACATATGAAAGGCTCCGGCTTTGGGTGAATTGCATTTAGAGCAAGAATCTGAGCTTTCTGGTGCAAATTTTGCTATTTTAGCCGGTGTATAGTGTAGCCTATTTAGGATTTTAAATTGAATTAGCCGCAGCCCAGCATTAAGTGAAACCTTCTTGGTGAGTGAGCAGTACCTGGCCCATTTCTCCTCTTCAATGGGGATCTGCAAGTCCCTTTCCCATTTTTCTTTAATTTGGTTTAGCGTGGGGGTGTGGGTCTGCACTGCTGAATAAAGCTTAGAGACTCCTAGGCCCTCTTTGGCGGTTATCAACTGTATACATGGGTGTGGTGGAGGTTCGTCCGGGAATAGCGGAAATTTTTTCTGAAACGCAGATCTCATGTGGTAGTATTGCAATCTCTTAAGTGGTCCATCTCCCAGTGCCCTCAAAAATTCTCTCAGGGTTGCAAATTTCCCATTGATAAACGTGTCACCCACCCTCATCTCACAATTTGGGTCCAAGGATTCTGTATGCTGCTGTCGTGCGTATGTGGTATACCTGGGAAATTCCATAAGGGTATTTCCGGGTTATAGGGTATCTCCAGTTTCAACCTTTTATATATGGCCTCCCATGCCCTGACGGTGCAGCTTACCGGATTGTACTCGCAGGTGTCTCTGTATCGAGAATCAAAAATGACTGATTGTATGTTCGTGTTCTATCCGAGACATTATACCAGTATTTTGAGAATTGCGCTTGGGAGACATAGTAATAAAGATCAAAGTCAGGGGCAGCCATACCACCCAGGGAGTACGGTTCTGTCATTTTTTCCCACCCTATCCTCACTGTTTTCCCATTCCAAAGGAATGTTACCACCATGGATCGGAGTCTGGCGAAGACAGTCCTACCAGGCCATATGGGGATGTTGACAAAGAAATAAAGCAGCTTGGGTAAAATCACCATTTTAAGGATGGCGACCCTGCCGTTTAGCGAGATTGGAAGGCGCCTCCAAATCTGAAGTTTGGTATGTAGATTTTGCAATGCGCTTTTGTGATTATTTGTATATAATGGGAGTGTATCCCTGGACCCAAGGACCCCTAGGTATCTAATGTGTTGTTCTGACCACTTGAGTTCACACGTTATGTTGGGGCATTTAGTAGCCGGTGTAAGTGGAAATATTTCAGATTTGGCCCTATTCACAGTATACCCGGAGTAAGTTGCAAACTCTTGTATTTCTGACATGATGGATGCTAAGTTCATCTTGGGTTCCCGGATATATAATAACGTATCGTCGGCATATAATGAAATCAGCTGAGTGGACCCTTTCATTTTTATCCCCTTGTCTGAATGTCTTAGTCGCACCGCGGCCGCCATTGGTTCTATGGTCAATGCGAATAACAGGGGCGAGAACGGACATCCCTGTCTAGTGCCTCTGCCCAACAGAAACAGTTCGGAGATGGATCTATTAGTTAACACCCGGGCACCAGGATCGGTATACAATAGTTTTATACATCTGATAAAATTGGGGCCCACCCCAAATGCCTCTAGTACAGCTAGAAGATAAATCCATGAGACCGAATCGAAGGCTTTTTCAGCATCGAGGGATATGGCCACCGCGCTTCTACCTGGGTCTATCTATGCCATTATGCCGAAGAGCCTGCGAAGATTCAAGGCTGTTGACCTAGTGGGGATAAACCCGTTCTGGTCGGGATGGACAAGTGTGGGTACAGCCGTTAGAAGTCGATTGAACAGTATCTTTGCAAATATTTTAGCATCAGTATTTATATGGGACAGGGGCCTATAGGACGAAACATCTTGTGGTGGTTGACGGGGCTTATGGAGAACAGTTATCACCGCCTCTCTCATGGTTGGGGGTAATATGTTACTCTCGAAGGATTCCTCCCATACCTGGATTAATATCGGAATGAGTTCCTCACATAACTCTTTTTAGAATTCGGCTCCCAACCCATCCGGCCCTGGTGCCCTGCCTGATGACAGTGCTTTGATTGCTTCCGTCATTTCCTCCGGGGTTACCAGCTGATCCATCGCTAAGTGATCTTCATCCGGGAGTCTAAAGATATGCCCTGATTTCATCGTGTGACTTCTCATCCTTGTTTGCGTATAGTTTTTTTATAGAATTTGACAAATTCCCTGTTTATATCTTCTTCCTTCAGGAGTACCTCCCCTTGGTCATTTTGTATGCTAGTGATCTGATTCTGTTGTTTATCATGTATGAGCAGGTTAGACAGTGTTCTGCTGGCCTTGTTACCCTCCCTGTATCAGCGCCCGTATGGGGGCCGCCACATAACGCACTTCTCTGATGGCCAGTCTATCAAATTCCTGGAGATTAATGTGTATATCAGCCAATATCTCTCTGTCTTGTGTGCGGGTATAAGCCTCTTCCAATGTGTCTAATTTCCTTTCAATGTCTGCTAGCTCGGCCCGCACACCCTTCAGCATACCACCCGACTAGGACATCAGGACCCCTCTCATCCAGACCTTGAACGATTCCCACACTGTGGAAAGCCTATCAACCGATCCTACATTTTTGGTTAAAAACTCTGCTATTTCGACATGTAGTGATTCCGCCACCTTGGGGTCCCCAAGCATTCCACTCAGCATTCTCCACCTTCTTGCATGACAGGGGCAACCCCGGAGCATTAGCTCCAACAACACTGGGGAATGATCTGATAGTGTACGAGGCAAAATTTCACACGCTTTCATCGCAGCAGCCATAGCAGAGGAAACAAACCAATAGTCAATACTAGACTCAGAGTCGTGGGCTGAGGAGTAGTATGTGAATCTTCTGCTACGAGGATGTATTTCCTGCCAGGCATCCACCAACGACAGCTGCAAAAGAATGTGGCCCAGGGTCAGAGCTGTCTTGCTCGGAGTGTAGAGGAGGTCCCAGACATGGCCTGCACCCCTTCCCCTCGTTTCAAGGTACCAGAAGCGTACTCACCAAGTTATGTGATGCATGAAGAGCAAATGAACCTACAAAGAGCTGCACTGGGACTCTGCCCAGTATACATCAGAAGATCCATACCTGTTGAAGCACCCATAACCAGACAACCCTGGGCAGCTTGGTACCCTATCAGACAGCAATACCAGCCGCTGATACGGAACAAAGAGTACCTACATACGGTCCACAAAGAGACCCCAAAAGCCTTAATGGAAGGCCAGTGGAAATGACTTAAGGGCCTGAACAGACTCGTGAATGAACAAAAGCGGCTATCGAAGACAAGCACGCCAGTGCGAGTAACTACGAAAATAAATGTAATGGACACAGAGAAGAGACAATGTTAAAAGGTGAGGAAACGGTGCTACGAGACAAGATGGAAGCAACCGACCTGTTAAACGTGTGTAAATAGGCTTGAAGCGCAAGATGCTAAGAAATCGATACTGCTTGCAATGCTTAGTAGAAGATAGAGCGGCAAGCGCCAACCATATATCTACCTCAATAAGGCGCATTATACAAGTGCGACTCCATTTTGTAAAAGCAGAAATGTACCCAGGCTGCCAGAGGCCTGACAGGCCTAGTTTCGTAACCGAGCCAAAGGCAAGAGAAGGAGCGGAATCGAAACTCAACAAAGAGCAGCTAATGCCTAAGAAATCGAGGTTAACCAGAGAAAGGGAGGAGAGCGTCAGCTAACAAGACTCAAACTTCAGAGCGTACCAGCCTGCCTCATGAAGGTCAAGGTAAGGGGGGCCCATGCAGGTGGCGAGGCTGAAACAATTAAATGCACTAAAAGCTGGAAACTGAAGCAGATTCATGGTGAACTAACACGTGACCAGCCAGGCGCGAAGAAGTACCATCGCCTGATGTCATCCAGGACCCGAGGATGCCATAACGTTTCCCGATAAGAAAATACAGTTTCGAGACCATCCTTAGCCAACTAATTGACACATCGCCCTAAAACACTGATTGATGGAAGGGAGGCAGGGTGAAACTTGGGACACCAGGCACAGGGGTGTCCATTCTGCATGCTGCTAATTAAAAGTGGACATTTATGTCTAGGGGTGTAACCTGCCCAATCACAATGGACCAAGTTATCTGGAGTCCCATAGATAGTAGAACCAATAAGACGTCATAGTTGTTGTGACTTCTATCACGTGTGATGTAGAGGGATGGGCGTAGATGCCCACCCGATAAGAGTTATCCAATCCGCATGCCCTATTATCATATACAGATATAACACCTATACTTAAGTTACCTTTCCTAACCAATTATATTGCATGATGCTTTATTATAGAATTAGACGTCAGTGATGACGAGTTCTGCCTATAACAATGACTGTTCGACTGAAGTTCGAGGAAGTTGGAGCGAGACAGGTGATCGCAATGCTGCTGATTTCCATTTGTTTCTCTGTTTGATGTACTTGTCATTAAACGGACTTCCCTTTGCCAGCTTACTGAGTCCTCATTATTGAGTCGTGTTGAAGTAAGTGAATCCTCAAGATAGCTCACATTGTGCAGCTATCTTGTCTTACAAGTTCTAGAGGGTGAGCGCTGACCTATGGGCCGTCAGTGAATTCCTCTCCTCTTGAACACTTGGTAGCGTGAGGACGGTTTTGGCCATTAATTATTGATTATTAATACTAAGACACCTTTAGACCGACGGCACAAAGTAACTCTAGGCCTTCGGCAAGATCACGATTCCGTTCGCCATTCCGGGCGAGTAGACTGAGAAGCTCCCCGTGGACAATGATAGAGTAAAATTTCAAAAATCTGCAGTGGGTCTGAAGGAACCCGCCTTTCCAAGCATAACCCTTCACATTCCCACGGGTAGCGGATCGGACGAAAACCTTAAAAGCTGGAAGAGGAAGGGGCAGTGATCACGAAGTTCTAGAGAGGAAAAGATGCGATCGGTGAGTGAAACAACAAACTCGTTACTTTGGCAAATGTCTTGTAGACATTAGAGTAAGTAAGGGAAAGGTAACGGAGGGTGGCGGAGAAAAAATAAAGTAGTTAGAAGTAGGGAAGATTGTATATATATATATATTTATATAGGGGGTTAATGACTCGAGCATAAGAAATAAAGAGTGGATTATCAGGGGGCACCTGAGATAAAAAAAAAGTAAGGATTATCAGGGGGCACCTGAGATTAAAAAAACGTAAGGATTATCAGGGGGGGCACCTGAGATAAAAAACGTTAGGATTACCAGGGGGGCACCTGAGATAAAAATTTAAGGATTCGCCTTATTCCTGCTCTTTAAAACAGCAGTCAGAAGAAACGTGAACTCATAGCCGACAGAGGGGGGCCGATTAGGCTACGGTGATGATTAAAGACGGCATCAAAGGGGTTTGTTTACACCCCATGTCGGGGTTTCGATCAGAAGCCAGGTATACGTGTGTCCAGCTGGTGTTCGTCTAGTCTGTCAAGTGTCTGTAATACGTGTCTTGTTGTATATCAAATGTAAAATAATTGTATTAATGATTGTTTGAAATGCATTTTGGCTTTACGCGATTCTGTAACTAAGAGGGAATCGCCATTGAATTGATGGGTTTTGAGTAAATTGATGGCATACATTTTGGTGGGAAAAGATTGGATTGGAGCTTGCGTATGTGGTGCTCGCTCATACTATTGGAAGGTTAAAGAACTGTATAAATACTGTTAGTGACAAAACTAAAAATGGAGGAAGTTACCCTGCTTGCGCATTTGTGCAAGCAGCTACCCAAGCATGCACCAAAACTAAAGAAATACAGCACGGAGTGGGTTAAGGGTACCGTCAATAAGATGTTTATGCCTTGGCCCCAGAATGGGTCACTCGTTAAGGCTGTTTTACAGCATATGACAATCTTCCTACACGCCACATATACAGGCAAGAAGCTAGAGAAACGTCTTGCTGTTCTAGAATTGTGTAAGATGTTTGAAGAAACGAAGGTGGAAGAGCCACCCACAGACTGGATACTAAATGTATGTACAGAGGGGGGTGAGACGCCTACCGCGCCACCAGCCCCGCCTGAGCCAGTAATTGAAGGAAGAAAGTCAGAGGGTCTTTACCCACTAAGAGAGCTAAAGGCAGCCATGGGGTATAGCATATGAGTCGCCTACGTACAGTAGTGACGATAATAAGGGAAAAGAACGGGAAAACAATATCGCCTCCACGGTCTCAAGGGATAGAAAGAGATGCGAAGATGAAGGGAAAGATTGGGTATGGAGTTGTGCACCTCCAGATAAAGAGAAAGAGGGAAATAAACATAAGGGAAATTAAGGTAGAGGTGATGAGATAGCATTCGCGAAAGATGAATGGATGGGAGGTCAGATATTACTGAAGTTGGATGGAAAAGGAAGTGATGATTTGAGGCCAGGGGAGAGGTCTGATGAGACGCAAAGGAGAGAGAGAGAGAAAGGGATGGAAGTAAGGGATGAAAGGACAAGAAAGAAAGATAGGCTAAGGCGAGAACAACCATATCGCGAAGAGCAAGGAATACCGCTCAGTCGCACACAATACACAGCCTACAAAAAGTACAGGCAGAACATGCTAAAGTTAGAGGAAGAAAGGAGAGTGCACGAAAGGAAGGTAAAAAAGCGAGAAGATGAGGAAAGTAGAAGGGCAAAGGAACATAGAAATGAACGGATGAGGGAAGTAGATAAGGCTAGAGGAGAAGCGAAGAAGCAAAAGGAAATAGACGAGGAAATGGAACGTAAGTGCAGACAGAGTGCACGGGATCTTTAATGTTTGGAGCGCGAAGTGATTAAACCCAATCCTACAATAGAATGGGAAGACATAGAAGAATTCTTTCCTGCAAGCGATGCGGTACCAGGTACAAGCGGGACAAATATTGAAGATGACTTTGACACCAGAAGCATCAGGGAAACGATCGATAAAATATACGAGATGGGGCTAGTGCAGATATCCGATGGAGGAAGGGAAGATGAGTGCTTAGAGAGCACTCAGCTATATGACACTGAGGATGTCACCCGAAGTAGTGGGAGCAGGGGACTGTCCCTAGACAGGCTGGAGATTGGGCAAAACGAAGAAGATGCAAGGAGTTGTGTAAACTGGGAGTATTCAGGATCCGACTCCGGTGGGGAAATGGAGGATGTGGCACATGAAGAAGGGCGAAAAACAGCTCCCAGGGGACCGAGAGGTACGATGGTCAGATGCTAGCGGGTCCAAAAGTAGGGCACCAAAGTCCGCTAGACAGTCCAGCCGACATGAAGAAACACCCCACGGTCAGAGGGGGGCGGCAGCACCTACCTATGCAGACAGATTAAGGGCATTGCCATGTAGACGGCAAGGCGGGAATGCCACCCCGGCGATAGACCAGAGAGCTATGGGGAAAGAGAAGGAGGACTGTGCATTCCAATTCCCGTTGCTAGAAAAGGGGGGAGCAAGACCACGATATATTCCATGGCCACACAATAAGCTTCCAATGCTGACATCGGGAGCCGGAAAGTGGATACATGAGTTAGAGAAAATGACGGGGGTATCTCCTTAGCTATAGGGGACATTAACGGCCTCCTAATTGCCATACTTGGTGAAAGAGCAGATGATGTATGGAAACGTGCAGGCTATCCTAGGGTAACCCTAGCTAACACCTCATAACGGAGCGCCATTTAATAACTGTACGGCAGCAGTATGGAAAGCGCTGCGAACGTTATATCCAGACACCTCTGATATGGGGGCTATAATGACTCGAAAAATGAAAGAGTCAGAGGACCCGTTGATTTATATCCAGAATTTTCAAGACGTGTGGGTGCTCGAAACGCATGAGTCTTGGACGAAATCTATCCCTGTATAATACCATATATTATGCCAGGGGTTGCCTGAACCGGTGCAGAAGCAGCTAAAAAAATTGGTAGGACTAGAAGCAAAACCATGGGCCAAAATACAGTTGACAATTGCACACTACTGTAGATTGTTGCAAGAAAAGAACCGGAAAAAGGAGGCAACTCGTAAGGACGAGGAGGCGAAGTTGGTGCAAAAGAAGCTCTTGAGGTATGCTCCCGAGGGAGCCATGCTCACCAGCCTGCCCAGCCGAACCAAGCGCGCAACAAGCGACCAACCCCTCGCAGAATAATCAGGGTAACGCAGGATTGTACCCAAGAGGAAGTGGTTTTGGAGGAAGAGGATGGCAGAGTAATCAAGGAGGGTTTCGAAGTAACCAGGGAGACTTTCAGAATAATCAAAATGGCTTTCAGAATGTGCAGATGGCCGGTCCAGCTATGCCAGATGGACAGATGGCCCGACCACCGCCAGTGTGTTGGCTGTGTGGAATGACAGGACACGTGGCGCGCATGTGCAGAAGCCAAGGCATGTGGCAAAATAGCCAAGGGATGGGGGCAGGCATGGTGAATCAGCCTGCCATCCCGCAACAGGGCGGTGCACAAAATTACACCATACAGCAGGAGGCGTCAGGCGTGCAGCAAGGTGCACAGCAAGTGGTTCAACCACCGAACATGGGGAACTTGCCACAGGGACAATCCCAGCAGGCACCATCGCAAATGTCACAGGGCGCAAGCTCCGGAGGGGGAGTCAACCCTATGGCTGGGGGAAATCAACAAGTATACAGTGGGCCGTACTTATATATGAAATAGGACAGCTCACGGGGGACTCTAATGTGCTCTATCCTATCAGTGACACCAGACCCTAACAGGGAACCTAGGGTAAATGTCACCATAGGGGGTAAAGAATATTCCTTCTTGGTTGACATGGGTGCAACGCACTCATGCATACGAGAGGGCACATTTTCCTTGTCTGGTGAGGCTATAGATACTCAGAGTTTCACTGGAGCTCATAGTAGAGTTCCCTTTACAGACACACTCCCAGTCTCAGTGGGAGAGCGCGAAATGAATGTGCCCCTTTTATATTCACGTCAGAGCCCAGTAAATATTCTGGGCCGAGACCTGATGACTAAATTAAACATGACCATCTCGTTTACCAAGAATGGTATAGTGTGCTCCACTCCAGGAAAGCATTATTCAAACGTGTGCGAAATGATCAGAGCATACTCAGGACGTATAGCCATGAGAGCTGTACCGTTAGAGCCAGAAGTCTTTGCGTATTGCGTGCGGGTGCTTATGACGGGACTGCCAGGCCTCGTAGACAAAACTATGAGAACCCCCGATGAGTTTCTGTTCAGACCAAGAATACCCATGCACGAAGAGGAGGGACAAGTTTTTCCCTTAATGAAACAATCTGCCGCAGTGCGAGGGAAACTGGTATTGGTCGAAAGATATGATGACGAAGGCAGACAATGGTGTGCAATTATTGCCATCGAAGAAGGGTATTGAGTAACTGACGTCACCGATGACGATCTATTCGAAGAGCACCCTGACCTAGAGGAGACAAGAGTGGAAGTAAGTCTCACATTTTGGGTCAAAATGATCAAACGGGAGGTGCCACAGAGAATGATGTTGGCGCTGGTATGTCCAGAATACTTTGATGACGACATAAGTTCCTCCCGCAGTATGGACTACAGGGCCCTATGACGTAGATCTCCTGAAGGGGGCAGGTGAAGTGAAAATTAAACTGAAACCAGGAGCAATTTTACCACGAGCGCGACAATATCCCATGTCCAGAGAAGCGGATGAGGGGATCGCGAAGACAATTTCCGCCATGATGGAGCAGGGCATCCTAGTAATGTCAGAATCACCTTGCAATACAGTGATTTACCCTGTCAAAAAAATCAAAGGGAGGGTCTTGGCGTTTAATCCAAGATTTACGAGCATTAAACGATATAGTTGAAGCCAAGTTCCCTCTAGTCCCTAATCCATCCACAATTCTGTGTAACATACCCACTGAGGCAAAAAAATTCACGGTGATCGATTTGAAAAACGCGTTTTTCTCAATTCCACTGCAACGTGACTCACAAGACCTGACGTCATTCACTTTCAGACAAATGCGCCTGAAAAGTACGAGGTTACCACAGGGGTATTGCGAGTCCCTGTCTATTTTCAACAGAGTCCTGCAAATGGACCTAAGCAATATTACGGTGGACAGGTTTTTTTTGCCGTATATAGATGACATTCTGATCTGCAGCACCACTGAAGAGCAATGCAGGTGCGACTCTGTCCAGCTATTGACTATACTGGCTGAGAAGGGATACAAAGTTGATAAGGAAAAGTTGCAGTACTGTCAACAGGAGGTGTTGTACATAGGGCAACTGATCTCTCATGAGGGGAAAAGGTAACCCCAGAAAGGGCTGAAGCCATCATGAACACGGCCAAGCCGCGCACGATGAAACAAATGCAGAGCTTCTTAGGCCTGTGCAATTATGTCAGAGAATGGGTCTTTGACTACAGCTCGTATACCAAGCCCTTTGTTCAGGCTTTGAAGAAAGCCCAGGCAACAAAAGGAGAAATTTAATGGACTGAGGCAATGGAGAAAGGGTTTGCAGAACTTAAGGGGGCAATTTGTAAGGCCCCAGTTCTCGGGATTCCTAATTATGCAGAGGAGTTGTACCTGTTCTCAAACTCTGATGGTAATTTTATGACGGCAGTGCTCACGCAGCGAACCTCGCTGGGGTACAAGCCCCTAGCATATTACAGCAGGAGTCTGGACCCGGTTATGAAGGGCCACTTCCCATGCAAACAAAATCTAGCTGCTGCCGCATTTGCTATCGAAAAGGCGTCATCCATTGTGATGGGGTGCTCCATGACATTGTATGTTGAGCATTCGCTGTTCGCCATACTAGAGAAGCCAAAGGGCACACTGACATCTCAAAGAGCATCCGCCTATAAGGTGATTATTTCTAGCCCAATCGATCAAAATAGTACGATGTAAAACTGTAAACCCTGCAACGTTCATAGCTGAGCCAGTCACAGAGGGAGAGCCTATACATGACTGTGCGAATTATGAGGAATTCTATGATGAGATCCCCAGGGTAAAAGAAAACGCCCTGGCAAGTGGAGAGATCGTCTTTATTGACGGTTCTTTGAGAATCAACCAAGAAGACGGACAAAGGTATACAGGCGTGGCCGTGGTAAAACACCTAGCGAATTGAGAGTTTCGAGTACTCATCAATGCGCGTATACCCTCTCACTATTCTGCGCAAAGCTGCAGAACTGCTGGCACTGATACTCGCCATTGAGAATCATGCAGACCAGGAAGTAACTGTGTACAGTGACTCAGCCTATGTGACGTCCACAGTACATGCAGGTCTTGTGCGCTGGAAAAGGAGGGGCTACCTCCGAGCAGACGGCACGCCAGTGCAACATGCAGCCTTATTGGACAGGCTGATAAAAGCACTACAGCTCCCAGTGGGCATAGCGGTCGTGAAATGCGCCGCTCAGACCAAGGGGACAGATTTTGTGTCACGGCGAAATCATGAAGCGGACACGGAAGCCAAGCGCATGGCATCCAAGAATTAAACAATCATGGACGTGGAGGTGGCACGTACCCATGAGAGGATGATGGTAGCGCGAGCCACACCAGAAGCCTATAGCAATATGGGGCAGACTCAGCTAATGGAGCTCCAGGGGGACGCACCGCAGGAGGAGAAAAATGTGTGGAAGCGTCGAGGGTGTTCTTTAAACCCCTCTGATGGGTTGTGGAGGCAAGACAGCACTGGTAAACCAGTAATGCCTGTCGCCCTTCTAAAAGTAGCATTAGAACAACTACACTACCCCATCCATATGACAAAAGAAAATCTTGCTGCAACGCTCGCAGAAGACTGGTTCACACCGAATTTAGCTGAGCATGTTGCATTTTTCATGGTGAACTGCATTATCTGCCAACAGTTCACTGCTTGGCACACATTAAAAGTAGTGAGAGGAATCATTCCCAGACCAAATGGACCATTCCAGCACTTGCATATCGACTACGTCGACATGATTCAAGTGTGCAACGGGTACAGGTGTTTAATTGTGGTGGTGTGTCCATTCTCTAGGTGGATAGAAGCAGGGCCCTGTACCCACCCCGACGCTACCTGTGCTGCCAAGTTCCTGGTGAAGGAAGTGTTCCCTAGATGGGGAGTGTGCGAGGTAATAAGATCAGATAATGGGGCCCACTTTGTAAATTCAGTTTTCGGGCAGATTAGCTTGTTGCTTGGTATAAAGCACAAGTTCGGCATATCATCCTCCGGGGAATGGGATATGTGAATGGATAAACGGCTTGCTTAAGGAGAGGATAGCCAAGTTGAAGCTCACATTAAAGAAGGGATGACTGCACTGTCTACCATTGGCATTGTATGCACTTCGGAAACAACCCGGCTCTGACCATCATCTCACGCCGCACTCGATAGTTGCAGGCAGATGGATGAGGATCCCTCTTACCCCCCTAGATAGAGCTAGATGTGATGCCCAGCCGACTAGGGAGGTTCTGGGAACAGAGATGCAGGACTACTTAAGCTGTATGACATCCAGTGCCTCTGTCATGTCAGGCCAGCTGCAGCGATGGCGGAAAGGGGACGGCGAAGCACGAAACACAGCAGGAAGTGCTGAAGCAGACACCGAGCAAGGTGTACATGCACCCGGTGACAGCGTGCTTGTGAAGAACTTTACCAGGAAGAGGTGGGACGAGCCAAGATTTAATGGCCCTTTCATCATAGAGGACTGCACCCCCTCCGCTGTCAAGCTCCAGGGCAGAAAGGCATGGATCTTCCTAAATGACATTAAACCCTAGATAGGAGAAAGCCCTCCTGCTGCATCCAACTGCGAAGAAACCACAGACAACGGGGAAGAACCTCAGCACGTGCAGACAAGATCCATGGCGAGGAAGAAGGAAGCATGAGCAGAAAACCAAGACAAAGAACCCGGATGCAAGTTGTGGCATAAAACTAGACAGGTTCCCCAAGCAAAGGGGAATAAGGACATAACAAACACTCTGTACATCCCAGTTGCAGGGTAAAGAGAAGCACATCCAAAGCCACAACAACATTGATAAAATGAACTTTTGAAAGCACGACATGGCCAATTAGTACAAAGAGTCAAGACTCTGGTAGACTGCAAATAAGATATTGCCTGAGAGTGTAACACAGTACCCTGAAGCAATCCGTCTTGAGACTTTGTTCACAGAACTTATGGTATCCCCCAGTAGAAATATCACAGAGGATGTGCTTTCCTGTTTCCGGCTAGTATTAGAGACATATCCATCACTTGTAGGGAGAGTTACCAGTATCACAGACTTTATTCAAGATCCGGCCAACAAGAAATAATCTGGCAACTACTGACTGTCATCAAGGAAGCCTTCATTGTACTGCCTGAGTACGGTGATATGGGTACAGATGCTTCCACCACAAGTGATCATTGATGAACTGACACACACGCTTTTCTTTCGCATCATAGAGGAATTCCCAGGACTCGTCGGGAGAACCACAGATACCTTATCCTTTATCAGAGATCCAAAAGACAACAAATTCCTAAACCGAGTGTGGTACAAACTGAACTACCTGGTCGCAATCCACGCAGCAGGAAAGTGTAAAGACTGTTCACGTCACAAGAAAGGCCTGTGATCTAGAAACCAGAAAATCAGAGCGAATGTCGTTGTCACCAGAAGACAGCAGATATGCATACCATGTCTTCTTTCACCTCATTGATAACTTTCCAGAACTAGTGGGTAGACCCAACAATGTTGACGTACCCGTATTCCTCAGAGACCCAGTAAAGAACACACAATTAAACAAGCTCCTGAGAGCCATCATAGCGCAACTGAGAAGTAATTATGTTCATCAACTGCTGAGGAGAGCCTTGTGAAGAGGAGATCCCAATAAACTTTCCGCCGAGGACAGATCGAGAAGAGCAGAAGCGAGGATTACGACATCTTGATCCTAGTTATTTTTATTTTTTCTTCTATTTTTTCTTATTATACTTTTCATCATCCTTCCGCCGTGGAGCAGATCGAGGAGAGAGACATTGTTCTTCAACTTGTCGCTGAGAGACCGAGCGAAAAGAGCAGACGCAAGAACTTCACCATCTTATTTTCCTTTTTCTTCATTTTTATCATTTTTTCCTATTTTTTTTATATGTTTACTTTAACTTATATTTTTGTTTTTATTTTTACAACATTTTATTTTTGTGTGATTTTTAGCAGTTCCATCTTTTCATTCTTTCACATTGAGCAAGTTCCAGCATGTCCTCAGGACCAAGGCAAATTTGAGGCGTGCATTGGGACCTCACCTATTATCGATATGCATAATGAATGTGATGTACCAAAATTGCTAGCCTAACCCTTTTTCATAGTCTAGCACAGGAACTATACAGAGAACCCGCAGACTACCATCGTCACTCACATGAGGGGGACATTTGGAGAAGCACTCGTCTCTTTAATAGTAAGGAACTCTCAAACTACAAGACCAGAGCAAGAGAAGGAATAAATAACTGACTATGAACTCATTCGAAATGGGGGACCAGAACAGTAACTTGGTTTTACCCCCAACAGAAGGGCGCCCCCACTTCCCTGGAAGGAAATGCTGCAAATTGTTGTTCCCAACGATTATGTGTATATGTATAGTTATTATTATTGTTTTTCTGTCATTAACAATCATAACTGCTTTCTTTATTGGTGCACAAAGTGTCCCAATCTCAGTGCACCCACCAGATAATGAACGTCTGAGGCCTACGAAAGCACCCAGACCCTATATAGTCATTCGAATCCCAAGAAAACCTGATGATAAAAGTAACGAACTAAATTTAAATGTAATGAGCAATGATGTAGACACATTTGAGGTAACCAATGAAGAGAAAAGCTGGCGACAGGGTCAGCACGGAACAAATGAAAACGCTGCACTGACCACTGCACGCACCCACACACAGGATGCACACAAACAAGGGCAACTGTCTATGGCTACAGGGCCTCCAACGAAGGCAGCAGAGAAGGGGAAGTACCCAAGAGGAGCCAAGTGAATCACTAGAGAGAGAGGGCATAGCAAAATACCTCAAAAGAACAGAAGTAGCCACAAAGGAATTCACAGAGAAAACACAAATGCTGATAGACTATTTGTTCCCATTCATAGTCAGAGCAAAGAAACTGCATGAGGAGCTGAAAGGCAGGACTATAGAGACTATAACAGCAAGCACACCTGCTCCAACGCAAGGACAAGCCTCAGGCCTACAACACGACCACGCATTGGGAGGTTGGGGAGCAAATTGCGGTTAGAAGAAGTCTATGACAACATACAAAGGGGAAGGAAAGGAAACACAAACCCTTCTCCTACCACAGCGATGCAGTCGAGGCAGCCTGCTCCACTGAGACACACAGAGGAAAAGCAGCACAGACGCATTTAGAGACATAGGGCCTCATTACACGGATGGTTCATCCCGGTAAAATACCGGCACCGCCTTGGTGGAAAGGGGAAATACCGCCCTATTCCAAGGTTGACGGGGCGGTAATTCCCCCTTCCACCATTGCCTTCCCCATTCCCATTTTTGCCCCATAGGGCTCTATGGGAATGGGGAAGGCGCTTATTACGGTACCGCAAATTGCGGTACCGTAATTAGCTCCCTGGTTCCTTTGCAGGTTGGTTTTTACCGCCTGCAAAAAGCAGGCGTTAAATTCCCCAACCCGCAAAGGGACCTCGTAGTAAGGCGGTAAGGGTTTACCGGTACCGGTAAAATACCGGTACCGGTAAACCCTTACCCCCTACCGTGAAATGAGGCCCATAGTCATAGCAAACGGCAGAAGAACGCTGAGAATCAAGAGAAGCCTGCACGAAGATAACAATGAACTTAATGATTACCTGGACAGCACAGCCCATCTCGGAAACAAGATATGGTACCAGCACATGAAGGAAGTAGGACGAAGGCAGTCGGAAGAAGAATGCTTCGTCTGTGCTCTCCTACCATACAGCATGGGAAAATACAAGATCTTCATGGCTGTAGAAATTGATGTCCCTACAGCACACTGTAGGTCACATGTAGCAATGTGTAACACCAGAGGACAATTTATGGGAAAAGACGCCTCGTTGATATGGGCCAATGAAAAGGATTACCCGGATGAAGATGGCTACGTCCAGGACATTAAAACAAGAAATCGAGCGCACAACAGAAATTATGTGATCAGGTATGAGAATCCTGGCATCAAAGGATCAGGGATAAGATGGGAAGTTAACCCGAGACTGAACGTTCAAGGAAAGACTGCAGAAGAGGCTCAAATCTGGAAGAACATAGGCCAAATGCAGATCTGGGGGTCAGTGGTCTCCCCAGATGGATGGGAGGATGGAGTAGTAATCTGCCGAGCGTGGATGGTCCTTGGAGCCTGCAAAGAAGCAATAGAAAACTCTCAAAAACTGTGCAAACTCGTGTGGCCAAAGCTAGTAAAGCTACTAACATGGATCGAAGATAGAGGGGGACCCCTGCAGATAGTGCTACTGGAAAGCCCAAAACTATGTTTCAGAAACAATGGCACAAGGAAGATGGGAGAGAATCAAAACTGCGGGAATGACACAAGGAACCGCAGTTATTATGGACCATTACTAGGCGTGTGGATCCAAGGCATACATAAGGCTGCTGAAAAACTGGGGAGGCATATGCAGACTAGTGAACGTTTACATTCCCGCGCCAGTGATCGCTAAGAATGACCTGAAGTTGGACAGTTTCCCGAAAGCAGATGCTCATCTAAGAAGAAGGAGATCTGTGGAACTGGTATCCAGAATGAAGAGGGAAAATTACTTCTCTCCCAAATCAGAAGAGGCATTCCTTGCAATCCCGTACGAACACAGGCTGTTCAGCCTCACCTCAACAGTATTCACAACACTACTCTTGCCCCACATCCAAGTTGGAGTGAATGCTAAATGGTTGCAGATAACCAGATGGGAGTTATTGCAGACCATCGATACAACTATAAAACTATAAAAGGATTCAACACGATCAAAGAAGAGCTGAGAGCAATCAGACTGATGACCATCCAAAACAGATATGTGCTTGACATGATCACTGCAATGGATGGAGGTGTTTGTGCAAAAATCGGAGAATCATGTTGCACATTTATACCATCACACAATGAAGAAAACGTAACCTTAACAGAGGCCATAAGCATGTTGACAAGCCTGAAAAACCAGATGATCGATGAAAGTGATGAAGTGGACGATGACAGCTGGTTTGGAGACCTATTCTCGTGGGTCCCACAATGGATGGCAGATTTATTCAAGTTTCTGGGAGCTCTACTAGCAATGGTATTGCTAGGATTCTGTGTTATCAAGATAATCATCACACAGTGCCAGAAAACTGCAAGGAATGCCATAGGGGTGAAAATAATGGTTGATGTCGAGCCAGGGTGGAAGCCCAGAGACCTGACTGATGAAGAAATAAGAGACTTTGTGAAAGCCAGCAAATTTGCGCCAGAAAGAACAAAGTTCACATACCCTAAGAAATGAAGAAGGTATGAAGGAAAATAGATCTACTGCAACCCAAATGGACAATATCAGCTAATGACATGGAATAAAGATGAACATGTGAAAACAGCAGGGAGTTTGAAGGGAGTGATAAAAATATGGACTCCAAAGGCTCACATATTCACAACCTCATGTACAAACGCTAAAGACGATGAGCATGACACCGAAGAATCAAAAGAAATAAATGCAAAGGAGGTTGCAGAAGTGGTCGATGAACTGAGGAGGTCCCAGACATGGCCTGCACCGCTTCCCCTCGTTTTGAGGTACCAGGAGCGTACTCGCCAATGTATGTGACCTATGAAGAGCAAATGAACCTACAAAGAGCTGCACTGGGACTCTGCCCAGTGTACATCAGAAGATCCATACCTGTTGAAGCACCCATAACCAGACAACCCCGCTTGATACGGTACCCAGCGGCCATGATGGAAAGCCCTTGCGGCCAGCAGTGTGATGGTAAACTGAGTCCTCCGGCTGGTGTGGGGCTGATTAATGATGCTACTAGGTTGTTTGGGCCAAAGAGGAGCAGGGGTGCACAACCCACCTCTTTATAGAGCGGCCCTTGAGGGGGCCAGCGATCACCTGTCAGCTCCGGGTGCTTTGTCACATAAGAAACAAACTTTCAACCAATCTGGCAAGGGCCTGGAGAGGAAGCGAGGATCAGCTGTGCAAACCACCTCGGGTGGCGACCATGATGGAAGGCCCTCAGGGCCAGCAGCGTGATGGCAGGCTGCGTCCTCAATGTGGTGTGGGCTGATTAATGATGCTGACAGGTTGGCTGGAACAGGCCCAGATTGTGGTATCAATCCTGTCAACTGTGTTGCTTCCAGCCTTATTAGTGCACTTTGTATGGAACTAGGATTGTTTGGGCATTTCTCAGGTGGAGCTATGTTTGTGCCTTCATATCAATGTCTTGCATATTGAGATTGAGCCGAGATGTAATAGAGCTCCATATGGAGGTACCCAATGCCCTCTTGCCCAGTGGCTGTGTTAGGGCATAGAAGCTAACACAATGAGATTTGTTGGCCCAAGCTAGTTTGCTAGTCAGAATCTGAACTTTAGTAAATAATGGTTGACAGTATGTAGATAGAAACATGCAGAAAGAGAAACTCTCCCCATTATAGAAACTGGCCACCAAATGCATCTGTCTATTTTTTGGTTCCAAATACGTACACAGATTTCAATATTGATCCGAAATGACTCACAATAATACATTTACAGATGCAGAGGCATTCTCCGTAAGGGTGGTTTTACAATAGCACAAAGATAAGCACAAGTTGTGAGCCACTTTATAAGGCTGTAAATAAAGTGGGACATAGACACAGCATGCAGAATGGACACCCCTGTGTCCCAAGTTTCACCCTGCCTCCCTTCCATCAATCAGTGTTTTAGGGCGATGTGTCAATTAGTTGGCTAAAGATGGTCTTGAAACTGTAGTCTCTTATCGGGAAAAGTTATGTTGTTACTGTTGTTTTGTCGCTGGTCTATGGGCACAGGGGTGTCCATTCTGCATGCTGCTAATTACAAGTGGAAATTTATGTCTAGGGGTGTAACCTGCCCAATCACAATGGACCAAGTTATCTGGAGTCCTATAGATAGTAGAACCAATAAGACGTTGTAGTTGTAGTGACGTCTCACGTGTGATGTAGAGGGATGGGCGTAGACGCCCACCCGATAAGAGTTATCCAATCCGCATGCCCTATTATCATATACAGGTATAACACCTATACTTGTTACCTTTCCTAACTAATTATATTGCATGATAATTTTTTATAGAATTAGACGTCAGTGATGACGAGTTCTGCCTAGACCAATGACTGTTCGACTGAAGTTCGAGGAAGTCGGAGCGAGACAGGTGATCGCAATGCTGCTGATTTCCATTTGTTTCTCTGTTTGATGTACTTGTCATTAAACAGACTTCCCTTTGCCAGCTTACTGAGTCCTCATTATTGAGTCGTGTTGGAGTAAGTGAATCCTGCACTCCCAGACCTCACATGGTGCAGCTATCTTGTCTTACAAGTTCTAGAGGGTGAGCGCTGACCTATGGGCCCGTCAGAGAATTCCTCTCCTCTTGAACATGAGCTCTAACAGTTTTCGTGGACCTATCTAGCACAGGATCTAGAGCCACATAGAAGTCCCCTCCCCAGATCACATTGGAAACATCAAGTGAAACAATCAACTGATACACATCCATATAGAAACCTGGGTCAAGAAAGGTGAGATTTGTGAGGGTTTCAGGAAATGTTATGCAACGTTATATCGTGAGGATCAACTCCCATCTCAGGCTGACATGGATTCCTTTTTTGATAAGATTGCCATGCCGAGTTTGTGTGCAGATCAGTCGGTGATGGTAGATAGTCCTATTACAGAGAAGGAATTGTTGATGGCAATTAATCAACTTAATGAGGGTAAGTCACCAGGTATGGACGGTCTCCCGGTAGAATTTTACCAGACGCTGAGTGGGGTGCTGATACCTTTCCTATGCACCCTGTACAATGGTTTCATGAGAGACGGGGTGATTTGCCCCACTATGAAAGAGGTTTGTGTGGTCGTCCTTCCGAAACCAGGGAAAGATGGTAAAAGGTGTGAGAATTATAGGCCGGTTTCGCTCTGAATGTGGACCTCAAGATTTTTACTAGAATTTTGACTAATAGACTGGATGGGTGTATTGGTAAATTGATTGGTAGTTCGCAGGTCGGGTTTATGAAAGGTAGGTATGGTTATGACCATATTAGGACGTTGATTGATGTTATGAGCTTACCGAAAACAAGAATTCGAGATACCCGGTTTCTTTTTATGGATGCGGAAAAGGCCTTCGACAGGGTAAATTGGTCTTTTCTTTACCACACTCTTAATAGGATGGGATTTGGTACCACATTTGTTAATGCTATACAAGCCTTGAACTCTGATATTATTGCGAAGGTGTGGGTTAATGGAGCTATGTCCTCTTCATTTTTGTTATCTAAGGGGGGTCGGCAGGGTTGTCCATTGTCTCCGTACCTGTTTAATCTGGCACTGGAACCCCTAATTTTGTACTTGATACAGGAACAGGGCCTTCATGGTCTTCAGTGCTGATGATATGACTATTCTTTTATCTAATCCAGCAGAGGGATGTGTGAGGCTCAAACAGATGTTTGATGAAGTAGGTCGCTTGTCGGGACACAAAATAAACTGGGAAAAGACTGTGGCTTTCCCCTTGGATGTTGATGTCCCACGTGGTGTATTGGGCTCTTGGCACTGCCACTGGGAGACGGGCACTGTGAAGTACTTGGGTGTTTACTTGGTCCGAGACTTGAAAAGAATAATAGCTTTTAATGTGTCACGGATATTGGGGGTAATTAATCGGGACAACTTGAAGTGGAGCCAATTGAAGATGGGGCTGTGGGCCAAGATCAATGCAATCAAAATGGTTCTTTTACCAAAAATTCTTTACGTCATCCAATCCATCCCCCTAAAATTCATGAAAAAAACGCTAGCTCCTGTTGAAAAGGCATTCCAGGGTTTTCTTTGGGGGGCTCGTAATCGGCCTAAAGTTCCTAAATATATTCTGACATGTCCTGTGAAGGATGGGGGGTTTGGTTACCCAAATTTGCAAAAGTATTGTATGGGCTTTCTACTGAAAAAATCGACCTCGTACTTCTCTGCTGTCCATGACTATGTTCCCAATTGGAATATTATTGAGAGTTCCCAGTTTTTGCCTTATGCCCTTAAGGATATATATACTATGTTGAAATTACTGTTTTCGGTGAAGAAGTTACCTACAATGTGCGCTACTAAGGAGGCGATATTGCGCTTCACAGAAATTCATGGGGGTAATGCTTGGATGCATTATGATGCTTCTTTATGGCATAATGCGTGTTTGCAGTTGCCAAACAAACCCTTATGCTGGAAGAGCTGGATCAATAGGGCATTCTTCGTATTCGTGATGTGTGGTTGGACGGTCGTATGGTTCCCTTTGACAAGTTGAGAACATCTTTTGGGATTGGTGCTAGAGAAAGAAGTCGCTATAATGCTTTGAATGCACTATTGACTGAACAGACAGGAATGTTGGACGGTGGGGTCATGGAGGAGAGACCCTCATTGTGTGAACTTCTCCGTTCGGCCTCTTATGTGGTTTCAACGTACATGGGTTTAATACCGTCGGATGCAGCGGATGTGAGGGCTTGGGATAGACTTCGCCTGTCCTGGACAGTTGAAGTTGGTGAGGTTATCCCTGTTAAGGAGTGGACCTATTTACTTCAGGTGGGGGTAAAAGCGAAGATGGATTTGCAGCTGAGATATATTAAACAGAGGATCCTCTATAGATTATATTGGACTACGTCTAAGATGGCCAAGTTGGGTCTTTCGGACTCTGATTTGTGTTGGGGATGTGGTTGTGGTGGCGGTTCTTTGATGCATATGTTATAGTTGTGCTCGAGATTTTCTAATTTTTGGTCCAATGTATTGGACAGGTTGGATCTTGTGTTGGAGGAGAAACTTCTGCGTACATAACTTTCAACCATATTGTTGTCCAACAGGGGGAGAGGGGATAGGGCTAGGAAGGATGTGGATTGGATTAACAGAGGTTTGGTTTTGGCGATGAAACCGATCTTGCGAGTTTGGAAGTCTAGAAAGAAACCTGGTGTGGAGGATTGGCTTTTTGACATGCAAGTCTTGTCGAAATATGATAGGGATATGCTTTTTGGTCAAGGAAGGGAGGGGGTTATCGTCAGATTTCGGGGCCTTTTAAATAGGTTCCAGGGTTGGCCTGTTCTTTGAGTGGGGGGTGGTAATGGACAGTTTAGTTGTGTGTTTTTATGTTGTTTTGTTTCTGTGGTTGTGTGTCATGAATCTTTTATAGAATTCGAAAATGTTATTTTATGATTGTTATGGCGGTCCATACTGTTAGACATTTATTTCTCTTTGGTTCTGCTGTTTTTATGAATTTTGCGTTTTGTACATTTTGTTAAGGCATTTTGATTATTGTATTGGATCTTGTTCTTTAAAATGTTAAATAAAGAGTTTTTTTAAAAAAAAAGAAAGAAACCAGGATCATCTATGTTGGGCCCATATGTATTTACCAGCAGAAATTGCTTGCCCGCGACATTCCCCCATACCATAACATATCTGCCAAGCTGATCCACCTTGTGGCCCTCCAGCCTGAATCCCAGATTTGGATGAATAAGCGTGATAACCCCTCTAGATTGGGAGGAGTAATCAGTATGGAATCTTAAGTTCCCCCATTTGGGCAGTATGTGCATGTTGTTCACTCCCATTGTATGCGTTTCTTGTAACATTAGGATATGGGGGTTATGTCTGGTAACGTAATTACCAATTTGTTTGACTTTCATCTGATTATTTAATCCCCGCACATTCCATGTCAACAGTTTTATCCTCAGCCCATCACCCGTGCATTATAGGGAGGTATTTTGACAATGTCTCGGCTATCAGGGTTATAATATTTGTGTGACTCGTCCAGCGCCAGTCTCGATGCAACCACATTTTCAATATTCAACAAACTTTTAACCTTTGTGAACCTTTCTTCTGAACATAACGCCCTACAGTGGCAACAAACTCCACCATTGTACCATAATAGGTATTTTCCAAGACAAAAACAGCAACTTCTGTTCCCTCGTCCCTCCCTCCCACTCTCATCATCACCCCCAACTTGACGATGTTTCCATCTGAACTTATGGAGTATTCCAGGGGTAGCCATGTTGCTCCACATGGCCGCCGACTTGGCTCCAACACTCCAATTACCAAATTACATGGGGCCGCCCTAGCCATCAAGTTATCAAGGAGGCAGCATCAAGGATGCGGTAGTTTTAGCATATATTCGTCCATCAAGTGTCTTTTAATTCGCTGGCCGGGGCCTGTTATTCTGTACCGGTCTGTCCCCTCTGGGAGGAAGAGGTATGGAGGTTTCGATATACTGCGTGGCTTTGGCCGGGGATTCGAAAAAATGTGCCCTTCCTGCATGTTGGATCCTCATCTTGGCGGGGAACATCAAGGCATATGGGATTTGGCGTTCTCTTAGGAGTCGTTTGACTGGCTCATAGGATCTTCTGCTCGCCGGAACCCCGGCAGAAAAGACTGGGTATACATGTACACGATTTTCTTCATGTTGGAGAGTTCCAGCCTCCCTTGCCAATCGCAGGATTACATCTCTGTCCCTGTAATTGAGGAGCCTTGCAATTATCGTGCGTGGGGGTGCGCCTGGTTTGGGAGTCGGGGTCAATGTGCGATGTGCTCTCTCGACTAGGAAGTGCTCGGAGAATGCCTCCTGCCCGAACAAGGATTTAAGCAGTATTTCGTGTTGCTTCTCCATTTGGCCTTCTCCAAATGATTCCGACATGCCCACTACTCGGATGTTGTTCCGCCTTGACCTAGATTCGAGGTCTTCGCATTTATTCTGTAATTTAGACATAGTGGCCATCATTACAACACCGGCGCTAAACCATGGCGCTATTAGCACCATGGTTGGTGCCAGTGTTGTAACGAGTCCGCCATGGTGAAATGGGGTTTCCGCCCCATTCCAAGGTTGGCGGGGCGGTATTTCCCCATTTCCCCATGGCCATTCCCATTTTTGCCCCATAGGGCTCAATGGGAATGGGGAAGGTGGCAATTACGGTACCGCAAATTGCGGTACCGTTATTGCCTGCGAGGTCCCTTTGCGGGTCCCTACTTTAACGGCTGGTCCAGACCAGCCGTTAAGGTCGGGTCCCGCAAAGGGACCTCGTAGTAAGGCGCTAAGTGGTTAACGGTGCCGCAGCCTTTTACGGCGCCGTTAACCACTTAGCGCCAGGGTCATAATGAGGCCCAGTGTCTTTAATCTGAGTCAGGTAATGGCTGTGTTGTGCAATAGTGTCTTCATTGGTGCTTATTCTATTTTCAGTTTCCGTGACATGTGCGCTTTCTGTGTCCACTCTGGCCTTGAGGGAGCCAATAGTGGATAGTATATCATCAAGCTTCATGTTCACTGCACGAAATCCATATTGCACTATAGTTGTCAGCCTGTCTTCCTGATCCCCAATTTCTGGGTCCGAGGCCTCGTTGGTGCTGGTGTGGATGTCCGCGGTAGAGGTTTGATTTTGGCTGCCAGTATAAGCATCCATTGGGCCTTTCTTCTTGTTACTAGGAGTCTTGCCTCCTTTCCCTGCTTTGTGTCGTTCGCCCATATTGTAGCCTTGCTCTGTTATTGGGCTCATTTCACTCCTGCTCCCCTTTACTTCTGCTCCTCGTGTGCTGTACCCGTGAGGGGACAAGGACAGGGCTTTTAGGGCTGGGCGCGCGTTCACCATGAGTGGGCTGCGTTCTCCCACATATTTTGTTGATGGATTACGAAGTTAATGCTAATTCGTTGTGTTTCGATCTGTTTTGGAGCCTTTTAGGAGCCTTTAGCCCCAACCGCTTGCCTGTGTTCTCCCGTCAGCCCGGGGTGGTGTGCCCTTAAATGTTGTGAAGTGTCTGAAGGACCATCACTGGCGTGCAATTTTTAAGAGGCTCGCACTCCCGTATTATTCTGGATTTTAATGCGTACGGTGGTCCGCATTTGCCCACAGTGCCACATTGTTTTATATGGATAGTCTCTGTGGCCTGCAAAGGGACAGTCACAACAGGGGCCCCACGGGCCTGTGCGATCAGTTCTTATGATCCTCTAGCAGCAAGCAACCAAGCCCGGAGTGGACGAGACTGCGTGACCGGGAGCAGCGCGCGCTCGGCTAGGCAAGCCACGCCAAATGCAGACAATGCTTTACCCGATCTGCGGCGGGGGGTGCTCGCCGGCACTGCCGGCTAACTTATATCCAAATGGTCCCGCCCCCCCTCCGCCGCACCTCCACCCCCCTTACTTGGCTCCGGATGGAGTGTGTCGTGGTCTCTCCGGATCTCCTCTCCCCGCAGCGTCCCGGTGTTGTTCCGCGGTGGGCAGCAGGATGTAGGGGCGGCCTCAGAGCTCAGCAGCGGGAGAGTGCCGAGGGTCCAGGTTGTATCGGGAGGTCTACCGGTCCTCCTCCACTCCACCCGTCCCCTCCATATCAGCGTCCCAGCGGCATGTTCAGGATTCAGGCTTGGCGCGGGTCACAGGCACAGGCCCCGCCCATCTGCGGCCTCCCGACTCTTAGCCTCCACGGATTCGCGTTAGCAACCTGAGCTTCTCCCAGCCGGATCATGTCTGCAGCGCGGTTCGGCTGGTGTTCGTGTGGCCGTAACTTTGGGACCGTTGGTCAAAGCCTACCAGGATTTTCAGGAGATGAACACGGATGTTCGGGCAATCCGTAACTCTGTTTTTTAATGCATCTGGTGGCCCCAAAAAGGATATTTAGGCGCAGGCTATATTAGTGGAGCGGGAGCTCTGAAATCAGGCCGCCATCATGAAAAACGTGTTTTATGTTGCGACCAGAGTGTATGAGTCTTTAATGTTTGCAGTGAGAGGGAGATGGGATGAGGTGTAGATTGTCTTTGTATGTGTTGGTTTTTAGTTTAATGGATGCCTAGGATGTTGGTTTGGCCAATGAGTTTCGCCCCGGTGGTGGGGTTAGGTTAGTACTCAGGTGTGGTAGACCTGTGGCCAGGAAGTGGCAGTACCTGGCACGAAGAGTTTCAGTTTCTTTGTGATGGTTGAGTTTGTAGGCCTGTTTATTTGTCTTTGTGTGGCAAGTTTGTGCTCGGTAGTGGCAGTACGGAGACCCTGGCGTGGCAGACCAGGGTAGGGTAGGAGGAGTTTTGTTTAGTTGTGGTTGTTTGTCCTGGCATGTGAAGGAGTCTCCTTCACATATGTTTTGTTTGTTTTTAGGGAAGGAGATGTCTTGTGACTAGAGTGTATGAGTCTTGGGAGTTTGAAGTGAGAGGCCTATTAGAATGCTGTGAGGTATGTGGAACCCTGGACACCTGGAGGTTCCCGGGATTGTCAGTTAATGGACATGGAGATAAGACAGGGACCAGAGTGGATGCATGCTACCTTCTCTCCCGCCTCTATACTGCTAAGCTGTAACTATGAAGAATAAAGCATCCAGTTTCTATTTATAACTTACCTGGGTCAGTCTGGTTCCGACTCCTTGTCTTATTACCTGGCCCAGGATACTACCTTTTACCTTGATAGCATTTCGTTAATGCATAAATAAAGCCCTTTAAAAAAATGTATAATCCAAGAGCGCTTTCTGAATCAGTGATTGCTTCGCTACAAACATGCAAGCAAATACTCTGCAAATTACTCCAACATCCCCATAGAGACTATGCACCAAGGTTGTAGCTATCCAGTTTCATTCTTCCTCTTCATAGATCTATGCAGTAGTCGAAGTGTACAAAAAAAAGTAGTGGAACTATGTTCCATACTGGCCTTCTCCCGGTCCTCACAAACCCCATCGCCATGCCGCCTCTACAGCACAATACAAACCCCAAACACATACGCCTGCTGTTTAAGGGAACGTTCAGTGCAGTGCACTGAAAATGCATGCTTTAACTTCTTCCTACACTTTTATTTTAAAATGAAACCATTCTGGAACAGTTTATGTTCAGTGTAAAAGTATAGGAACAGTAAAAATTAGTAAAACAAAGTAGAGGAGCACCGCTCCAAACCGCTCCCACCCACTTCGACCACTGGCTCTATGCTTCCTGAAATTGTCAGATTTCAAAATATGAAGATGTTTCTGAATGAGTGCATTTTCAGCAGATTTCTCAAGATTTCCCATTCCATGTGTGACAAAGGGATATACTCCTGTATTTTTTCTTGGAGTTCTGGAATTTGTAGTCCTACATTTAAAATGGAAAAAGATAAAACTACAACTAAAAGAATTTCAAGACAAAACGGGACAGGATGACTTTCTCATACATGGAATTGGGAAACTTGAGAGCTCTGTTTCAGAGAAACATTATCATACATGCCCTATTCCATTTGGCTGATGTCTGTGCAGTCCTACGTTTTTGTGCTAATTCTGGGACTTGTAGTCCAGGATTTATAATTGAAAATTCAGGACTAGAAGTCTCAAATGCAAATTAAAAACAGGACTGGGCAAGCAACTCCGGATAGAAAGGGGAATGCACATCAATGCATTTTAATGCAGCACCAGCATCTCCTGCTAACCCCATGACTTCTGGACTCCTAACCCCCACACAGACTCCTCCCCTATTGCCTGGATCTGGAAAGTAAACTCACATTAAAGGGCAGTACACTGAGCCTATGCTACGGGAAGGTGTCCAAGCGTTAAGAAAAACCTATTGCGACTCGTTCCTTGGCAGGTGGAAAGGACAGACATAGTTGGGGTTTTAAAAAGCAGATATGGCATGGGCCAGACCTTATTATCCGTGGTTGGAAATCAACATGGGTCAACAGAATTGTGCTTCACATAGTTCAAAGATGATTGATCGAAAATCAAAGACAAGTTTCCACCTGACATGGACTTTTGATAAGTAAAATGTAGAACACGCTCCCAGAAGTTGTTTGCCACATTTGCCACCACTGGGTGAAAGAGTAATATTGTGGGCGGGGAGCATGAATTTTAATTTTTCTGAAGACAAACACAGCCGCTGTATCAGTTTTATAATTGGCACCTGACCCCTCAGCAGCAGTTATAAAAATGTGCACACAAAGGGAACCATAACAAACAATGTAAGGTGCCATGCTCCCAGTTAGGTCTCAGGTATCCTTTTAGCATCTCTTTCTGCAGATCATTTACACTGGGAAGCAATTGCAGCTGGGAACAGATTACAGGGAGTGACTTAGCAGTGGTGGCCTACACCTAGCCAATCTCAGGCTGTTTTAGATAACATCTCCAAGCTGTCTCTGAAGACTATCTTTACCCAAATCATACCTTTCCCGTAATCCCAGGAACTGGCAAATAAACCAGTTTAGTGAGTATTAGACAGCCATTTTTGATTTATTGTCAAGAACTAACTCACATGTAATCCATATATACTCATACGTCCCATCCCCTTTCCTCCATCCTTGTGGGCATCACTCATCATGGGGACGGTACCGTAAGCTTTGGCAGCAAAAAATATGAGCTTCCCCTTTAAATTTAATATAGCGCAAAGGGCCCCTATTTCTCGGCACCGTAATCCAAGGGGCCTTTGAGCTCTGGTTCCAGTCGGAAGTCTGAGGCGTGGGCCACTTTTATGTTCAAATACACATGGTTAAAAATGTTATAGTACTAAACGCATGCCTATGCTTAAGTCAAGCACAGAGTTCTCATAGGTGGCACTAAAATGAAGTTCAGAAGCAAGCACTACTTTCCCTCCCCCGCCCCACATTTCAGAGGCCTGTGGCTGCGCACATGGTGCAAACATGAAATAGATCATAGAGACTTTAAATGGCAAAGAGTAAATCTAAATGTGCAAGTGCATCCAGAAGCCTGTGAAATGATACCTAAAGCCATAGAAGTATGAGAGAGAAACAAATGGTGTGCTAAAGGTACACACTGTTTCACAGCTTTAAAGAAGAAAGGACTGAGGTGTCCCATCAAGATACCATTCAACCATCTTTACAGAAGCTGCCCAGTGTTAAGCACGAAAATGGCATCCCTGCTGGATTTATCACGTCTCTTTGATGACATTCAGCTGCACTCTCAGTACTACCAGTAGAACTGCAAAGTATGCCACACAAGGCATAACAGTTTATAAGTAACCGTTACATGAATTATATGTTAAACACAAGGTATGACTTTTCCTGTAAAACAGTTCCTCAAACAGCAGGACATCTAAATCCCTAAACCACAAGTCTCAAAATGTTCCTTTGTATTGTACAGTCTAACCAACTCTAAGAGTTTTTGGGTATTTTGGACAATGGCACAAACAACAATGATGTCAAAAGTATCTACCACTTAATTTGTTATAAAAGCTGACTGCACCGCACAACTACAAGGAATGCTGTTGCATCCCACCCATGAATGTTCAGGGTCGTCCTTATCCATTGCTCCACCATGCGAATGCACAGCCAAAGGTTCCTAGAACCTTCTGCAACTGTCTTTACTCCACTTAGGTGTTTATGCCCAGGCAGAGTTTACAAATTTCATTCGTGATTTTGCCAGCTATTGATGGCATTCACGCCGAAGGGATTGGAGACTGCAGCAGGTAGTAGCTTGCCTTATCTCCTTTATGCCACCTGCTAACACCAGAGCTGTAACCACGAGAAGGAGGTTTAGTTCTTTTTTAATCAACATTTTCTAAGATACACCTGAACCATTTGCATATATTTCATATGTAAAATACAACATTTGGCAAGACTCTATGTAGAAATGTAGTTATGCTGCCAGAAGCATTCATATTTCAGACCAATCTAGGTACTCCTCATGGGTGGCATCTCAGGAGAAACCAGATATTAGTATTAAAACCAAAATTCTTCGTTCCAATCCTCCCTCACTTGTGTCCAGTAGGCAATCGGCCTCAGCAAGTACCTCTAATCCACTCAACTGACTGTAAAACACACTGCCATCTCCAAACTCTGGACAGCAGAGGCATCACAACACTCTTTAAACTACCATAACATAGAAGATAATGGGGTTGACCTGGCATTTGAAATCCAGTCAGCCTTAAAATTGTCCTTATGTTGTTGTGGAGCAAAAATGGGACAAGATGGTGGTGAAGGGGTGCAGATTGGCAAAGGCAGAAAAAGTTTGTTGAAGGGATGGAATCTGGTGACGATGCAGAATCTGGCAGATGTGGAGCAAAGTTCGGAAAGAAGGGAGCACATGTACTTACTTGGGCCTAGGGCAGCAGAAATCCTACATACAGCACTGTCTACAGTTGAGGGCAAAAAGCCTCTTGGAGTCTACTCTGAGGTCATTGCACAGGGGGACATACTGACATCCAGCCCGCTGGCTAAGGGCCCTAGGCCTACCGGAGCCTTCTCTGAGGTCGGCGCTTCTGCTTCAGAGTCAGGTCGTAAACAGCCCCCGAAAATGTCGGGCCCAGCACAGATTTCGAGGCCTTCGCGCCCTCCCTCACAGGGCATGGCGCCAGCTCCCAAGATGGCAGACAAGCACGCAGCAGAGCTTGTATGTCTGGCGGCCGTCTTAGATTCCGGCAACAGGCCTCCAGCTGCCCCCCTCACCATCACAATGGGCAGCTCAGGGCAGTTTCAGTCATCTTCCCTTGGGCTCAGGCCTCGGGCGGGTGGTCCCCTCAGGGCTACCTTCATGCCAGCCAGCTGTTTGATATCTCTCACAGGTGCCTTGGCGCGCTGAACCAGACCGACGCCCCAGCGCATCAGAGGGCTGGGCTCCTTGCTCGCACTCCCGCCCTGTGGCCTGCGAGGATCGATTTTTTGAGCAATTCCTTCTGCTTATGTGTTCTCAGGAAATGCTGGAAGTGGTCCCCCAGGTGTTGGCTTCTAGGCCTCTCCCGTTGGTGCCCCCACCAGTTCTGCCAGGGTTTCTGTTTGTGCAGCCGGTGGCCGCTCCTGTTCCGGTTCCCCCTCCTCGGGCTTCTGTGCCCGCTCCGCCGCCACCACTGCCTCCGCCTTTGCCGCAAACTCCCATTGCTTCGGCCTATCCTTTGCAGGGTATGGATCAAAGGGGAGGGGGATCAGGCACCTCCACACCAGGATCAGAACTACCCTCCCCAGATATGAACCGGGACAACGATGACGATGCTCATGAAGAGGAGCCTTCCACTTCAGTCAAAGCATTTCATGACCATTTCTAGGGCCTAGTGGAGTCCCTGTGCATGCCTTATCCTAAGCAGGCCACCCAAGAGACAGGGGTGCTGGTGGAGGTTTTGGCCCATCACGCTACCAGCCGCTACTGAATCCCTCTGTAAAAAGACGTGTTCTCTTTAGCCAGAAAGGTCTGGGAAAAGCCTTGGCCCAACGCCAAGAAAATGCTAGATGGCCGCTTTTGGCTCATATAGGGGGAGCCAATGCTACTAGCGTCCCACCCTCAGCCCCACTCCTCTGTCATGGCGGCTGCTTCTCTATATTCAAAGTTTTCGTCTTCTTTGTTTGCGTCTGGAGCCGCTTCTAACTGCTTGTCTAATGAGGACAATGTGCTTGGGTCTTTCGGCAGGAGAATGTACCTCAACGCCAGTCTTCACCTCCACCAGGCTAACGCCGAAGCCATCCCGATGTGGCGAACCAAAAATTATGGCAGGAGATAGGGGACTTTCTCCCAAGCTTAGCCCTGGAGAGTGAAGCCTCCTTCAAGGCAGGTCTAGCTGAAGCGTGCACGATCGCACATGTTCTTTTGGAGTCCACGGTCTCCCACATCGACACGGCCAGCAGGGGCCTCTGCTTGTGTGTCCAGATCAGATGGACGGCGTGGATGCACGCAACAGTTTTCCCCAGACATGCAGGACAGGATCCTCAATGTTCCTTTTGAGGGGTCTGATTTGTTCCACTTGTCAACAGATGACGAGTTAACCAAAGAGAAGATGTCTACCCAGAATGCAAAGTCCTTTGCGATCCTAATGCAGCCGGGGCAGAAATTGTTTCCTCAGAGTCAGGGCAGGTTAGACTTCAAGCTGTGCCCATTTGGTGGCTTCAAGGGGTTTCGCGACACGAGAGCTCGCCAGCCAGACAGGTCACCCAGCGAGCATAGGAGGAAACAGCAGAAAACCTCTTGGTTTTGTGTTCATCCCCCTCCTCCACCCCTGCCTCTGATGGCAAAAAACAATGAAGTTCTAGTCAGGGACCACAGCTCTCCTGTGGGACGGGGGTCTGGCTGGCTCTCTTCGTGAGCAGTTGGAGGCATTCTTTCTTGAATCTCTGGATTCTGTCAGCAGTCTCCATGGGGTTCAGCCTTCCTCATCCTTCTTCCCCTCTGTTGTTGCAGATAGGGTCACCTGTGCTACTATGGGAGATCCCGCTCCTTTTGGACATGCAGGCGGTGGAACCGGTGCCTCCTCTAGGCAGGGATCCAGCTACTAATCCAGGATTTCTGTGGTGCCCAAGAACAACCAGCTGGCCTGAGGGTAGTTCTGGATCACTCGTTTATCAGCCTATCTTTACCCCTTGAACGCTTCAAGGTGATAACCCCTGCTCACATAGCGGAGTCTCTGTGCACTGGAGACTGGGTGTGTTCCTTCAACCTAAAATATGTGTCCCTGCACGTTCCTATCTGTCCGTTTTGGCCGGTTCCGCTAACTCCCGTTCCTCCCCACTCTCCTCACCTGATTCAAAGTCCTCCGGTTGCAGTTGCCTGTGAGAGAGATAGTCCTTCTCCTTTTTGTGTTGAAAGTATCTGTCTCGAGAGGAAGCCACAGTGAGTGCTAAAGTATAGCAAACCCGGGACCCCCTTCCCGAGGCGAGACAGTACGAAGGGAAAAAGCCTGTTCAGGCAGAAAAAACCCTCCGAGGAGTGTAGCGGTTTGAGAGGATCTGGAGCAAGCAGTTGTAGTTCTTGAGGCAGTTAGCTGATGGGAGCAGGCAAAGCCGGACATCCGAAGCAAAGAAGGTTCCGGAGAGAAAGATAGCCACCGGAAAGGGCACCAGCAGAGAAAACAACTCCGGAGCAGCAGGAACCAGGGCGGCTGAATGACAGCGCAGCCGAAAGGTAAGGCAGAGGAGGCGGGCGTGGAGAACAGTGCACCGTATAGCTGAGGGAAGGAAGGGAGAGAGAGATAGTCCGGAGAGGGCGGACCGAAAGTACAGAAAGTGACCGAGGCGGTCAAGGCTGAAAAACTAGCGTGTAAACCCAAAGCAGCGAGCTAGCACAGTGAAGGGGGTTGCAACGCCGCGATCGCTGGGAGAGGAGGAAAGAAATACTACCAGCGACGCCATGTTGGAAAACCACTAGACCGTGGGGTGAGTAACAGAGAAATCACGTAGTGGAACCTCCGCACGCCCTTCCAGCGCGTAATCGCCAACGCGGATACAAACGCCAAACAGGACGGCGAATGACAGTATGCCCCCTCCTAGAGCGTAGGACCCCCGGCTTAAAGGGGAAGCGGGCATGAAACTGAGCCAACAACCGAGGGGCATGAATGTTGGAAACCGGTTCCCACGAGTCCTCCGACCTAGGGTAACCCTTCCAAGACACCAAATACTCCAACCTACCACGGTAGTGGCGGGAGTCACGTAAAGCAGAGACCTCATATTCCCTAGAGGAATCCACCTGAGGAAAAGGCTGGTCAGGAACAGCTCTCTGGTGGACGTCCGGGATGAAAGGTTTGAGAAGAGAGGCATGGAAGACAGGATGAATGCGGCGGAGGTAAGGAGGTAGTTTCAGTCGAAAGGCAACAGGATTTATTCTGGAAAGAATGGGAAAAGGACCCAAAAAGCGAGGAGAGAGTTTAGAAGGGTGAACCCATCGCGGCAAGAACCTGGTGGACAACCAGACCTTGTCCCCTTCCTTCCATTCAGGGCAAGGCCTACGATGTTTGTCCGCTTGGGTTTTGTTGTATTGACGACTCTTCTCCAAACACCTTCTGGCAGTGACGTGTGCATCAGAAATAGACTGCAGTACTTCTTCAGCCGTCGGGGAATTGGTGGGTGACGGAATGTAGGGAAGAAGAGATCTTGGGTGTACCCCATAGGTGCAAAAGAAAGGAGAGAGTCCAATGGCTGTATGAAATGAGTTATTATAAGTAAACTCTGCCGTAGGAAGCAAAGAAACCCAATTGTCCTGAAGACGATTGCTGTAGCATCTAAGGTACTGTTCCAATGTGGCGTTCAGGCGCTCAGTTTGACCGTTGGTCTGAGGGTGGAAGCCAGACGACAGAGCACGTTCCATACCAAGGCGAGAACAAAGAGCCTTCCAAAACTTCGAAACGAATTGGCTGCCCCGATCCGAGATGATCTTGTCAGGGAGACCATGAAGACGGAAGATATCCTGGGCGAAAACCTCAGCCATCTCGGTAGCAGTAGGAAGACCATGCAATGGGGAGAAATGAGCCAGTTTGGTCAAGGTGTCCACTGTAACCATAATACAGGAGCAGGAGTTAGAAACCGGAAGTTCTACAATGAAATCCGTAGAAAGCAAACCCCAAGGGCGAGAGGGTACCTCAGGTTGGGTGAGAAGACCCAAGGGCTTGCCGGTAATGGACTTAGTCATGGCACAAACCGGGCAACTGAGTATGTATTCCTCCACATCCTTTTTGAGTTCCGGCCAAAAAAAAGAACGAGTGATAGTTTCTGTGGTACTTAGCTTCCCACGATGACCTGCAGTGAGTGAACCATGACACCAATTTATGATCTTCAGACGTAGTGAACCGGAAGGTATGTATAGACGATGGTTGAGGAATAGCAAACCCTCCTTGTTGGTGTAGGAAGTCTCTCCTCTGAGTAGCGGAACAGTACCTTCCGAAGCAACACCGGCTCGAACCTCTTCCAAAAAGGTATTAGCAACCGTTAAGATCCTATTCCTGTGGAACATCGGCTCTGGGGTATGTCTTTTCTCCTCACATTTGGGACCCTTCCGAGAGAGAGCATCCGCAAGAGTATTGTTGGTACCAGGCAAGTAGGTAATTCGCAAATCATATTGGGCAAAGAAATATGCCCAGCGAGCCTGCCTGGAGTTGACACACTCCATATTCTGAAGGACCTTGAGATTCTTATGGTCCGTTCTGATGATAACGGTCTGCCTTGCTCCCATCAATAGATGTCGCCAGGTCTCACATGCGTGTTTTATAGCCAGCAATTCTTTTTCAAGTACGGAGTAGTTGAGTTGGCTGGGAGACAACGTCTTGGAAAGGTAACAAATCGGGTGTTCTCGTTCCTCGAACACTTGTAGCAGAACCGCTCCAATGGCCAAGGCCGAGGCGTCCGTTTCGACGATGAACTGTCTATTCTGGTCAGGATGGCGCAAAATGGGAGCAGTACAAAAAAGATTCTTGAGATTGTGAAAACTCTGTTCTGCTTCGGAAGTCCAGCTAAAGGGATTGTTGACCTTCTTGAGTAACGAAGTAATAGGGAGAACTGCTTTAGAGAAGTTTGGGATGAATGAGCGATAGAAATTAGAGAGCCCAAGAAACCTTTGGACCTCTTTGATCGAAACCGGAGAAGGCCAGTCCAGAATAGCAGAAACTTTGCTGGGATCCATGGCGATGCCTCTTTCAGAAAGATGATACCCTAGATAGGGCACTGAAGTAGCAGCAAAAACACACTTCTCTGGTTTGACAAGAAGTTGGTTGTTTTTAAGTCTTTCCAAAACTTTTTGGACATGGGTTTTGTGGTCCTCTAGGGTGCTGGAATATATAAGGATGTCATCCAGGTATATGATCATGGAGACAGACAATAAGTCTGAAAACATCCGATCCATAAACCGTTGAAATACAGCAGGAGCATTCACCAAACCAAAGGGCATTACTCGGTACTCAAATAGACCGAAAGGAGTGCGAAAAGCGGTCTTCCATTCATCTCCTTTGGCGATGCGTAACAAATGGTAGGCATTTCTGAGGTCTAATTTGGTGAACCAACGTGCACCTTGAACAGCTTCAATGATCTCATGTATTAATGGCATAGGATACCGATCCCGGATAGTCACCTTGTTGAGGCCTCGGTAATCGATACATGGGCGCAATTCAGTTGAGTCTCTCTTCTTGATAAAGAACAAAGAAGCTCCGGCAGGAGACTTGGAAGGTTGAATGAGCCCATTCTGAACATTGGCATCAAGATAATCTTTAAGAACCTTTCTTTCCGCTTGAGTTAAAGAGAACATCCTACAGAATGGAACCAAAGCATTGGGTTCTAAGTCAATGTTACAATCTTCTGGCCTATGGGGAGGTAAGGTCGCTGGCTTTCTTTCAACGAAAACCTCAGAGTAAGGGGAACAGTACAGAGGTAGAGCATGAACCCCAGTCAGTTGTGTGGTAGACCCTGTAACAATCTGAGGAATACTGTCGTCAGAAAAACAGTTGAGCTTGCAGTAGGAGGAACTAAATTGTAGTTGATTGTCCGCCCAATTGACATGAGGGTTATGTTTTCTGAGCCATGTGATGCCAAGAATGACCGGAAAATGGGCAGCTCGAATAATGTCGAACCGGATTGTCTCAGAATGTTGAAATATGGTAACTGATAGATCCTCGGTGGTGTGAGTAATAGGCCCTGAAGAGAGAGGAGAACCGTCGACCCCTTCTACCTTTTGATCTTCTTTGCGAGGCAAGGTACGGAGACCCATCCTTTTGGTCCAGATGACTCGACAAAGTTTCCGGCGGCTCCGCAGTCCAGGAGTGCGAGACACTCAACTGTTCTGCCGTTGACCTTTATTATAACAGGTAGAACCATAAGCCTGGAATCCTCAGGAATGTATGGAGCCGAAATAGAGAGAGAGACATAGGGACTGGTGGATGAATCAGAAGCCCCTCGGAACCAGGTCCCTACTGGCGCCGAGGGAAACCGTTTCCCTGACGTTTCTGAGGAAGTTCAGTACATTCCTTGAGGAGATGTTGATCCGATCCACAATAGGCACATAGACCTTTCTCCTTCCTTCTTCTTCTTTCAGCCGCGGTAAGAGGTCCTCTAGTTGCTCCAATCTGCATGGGTTCGTCTGTAGTATGGGAAGGAGAGGAGGAGACGGTGGAATCGGAAAAATGAACGGTTGTTCGTTGTTTTCGGCGTTCTGACCTTCGTTCCTGCAGTCTGTATTCAATTTGTAAAGCTGCGGAAAGCAGATCCGAAAAAGATGGTGGCCTGGAAGCCCTGGCGAGTTCGTCCTTAATATCCTCCTTAAGGCCTCGCCGAAATATGGCAAATTGTGCTTGTTCAGACCACCCAGCACCCGAAGCCAATCTCTTGAATTCTGATATGTACGATAGAACATCCGATGACCCTTGTCGGATATCCAACAGGTCCTCGCAGGCGGTGAAAGTCAGTTCGGGTCTCTCAAAGGTCTGCTTCAACAGGGTCTGAAAACCAGCAAAATCGTGTAAGATGGGATTAGCCCCAGTAACCAGCGGAGTGACCCATGCCAGGGCATTGCCGGTCATGTTCGAAACCATGAACCCGATCTTTGTCTGGTCGTTGGCAAACAGCCGGGGCCTGAAAGTAAAATATACTAAGCAGGCCTCCAAAAACTCTTTGACCTTTTTAGGAGTTCCATCGAACTTCCCTGCCGAAAGAGCCATGACAGGAAGTTCTGGGGATTGTGGTTCGCGGGCAGTAATCATCTGTTTCAAAACTACATTCTCTGCCTTAACAGTTTGTAACTCTTGGGAGATTCCCTGAATGGCCTTCCATAATTCTTGTATCTGCTCTTCTGCCGACATCTTTTGGGCGTTGCAATCTGTCCGTTTTGGCCGGTTCCGCTAACTCCCGTTCCTCCCCACTCTCCTCACCTGATTCAAAGTCCTCCGGTTGCAGTTGCCTGTGAGAGAGATAGTCCTTCTCCTTTTTGTGTTGAAAGTATCTGTCTCGAGAGGAAGCCACAGTGAGTGCTAAAGTATAGCAAACCCGGGACCCCCTTCCCGAGGCGAGACAGTACGAAGGAAAAAAGCCTGTTCAGGCAGAAAAAACCCTCTGAGGAGTGTAGCGGTTTGAGAGGATCTGGAGCAAGCAGTTGTAGTTCTTGAGGCAGTTAGCTGATGGGAGCAGGCAAAGCCGGACATCCGAAGCAAAGAAGGTTC
The DNA here is from genome assembly GCF_040938575.1 of Ambystoma mexicanum. Lineage (NCBI taxonomy): Eukaryota > Metazoa > Chordata > Amphibia > Caudata > Ambystomatidae > Ambystoma > Ambystoma mexicanum. The sequence goes on from NC_090932.1 coordinate 1,270,137,127, forward strand.
CGGAGAGAAAGATAGCCACCGGAAAGGGCACCAGCAGAGAAAACAACTCCGGAGCAGCAGGAACCAGGGCGGCTGAATGACAGCGCAGCCGAAAGGTAAGGCAGAGGAGGCGGGCGTGGAGAACAGCGCACCGTATAGCTGAGGGAAGGAAGGGAGAGAGAGATAGTCCGGAGAGGGCGGACCGAAAGTACAGAAAGTGACCGAGGCGGTCAAGGCTGAAAAACTAGCGTGTAAACCCAAAGCAGCGAGCTAGCGCAGTGAAGGGGGTTGCAACGCCGCGATCGCTGGGAGAGGAGGAAAGAAATACTACCAGCGACGCCATGTTGGAAAACCACTAGACCGTGGGGTGAGTAACAGAGAAATCACGTAGTGGAACCTCCGCACGCCCTTCCAGCGCGTAATCGCCAACACGGATACAAACGCCAAACAGGACGGCGAATGACACTATCTTCCAAATGAATCAGATGTTCCTGCAGTTCACGATAATGTTACACCATACACCATTTCCAACACAGGGTGCTGCCGTTCGGCCTCAATTCGTCCCCCTATCTGTTCACAAAGCTTAAGAACACGTTGGGTGGCCCTCTTTCTTTGGAGGGTCACCACCTATACCCTTATCTGGATGAATGGCTGGTGAGGGCTTGTTCTCCTGAGGGGGCTCTTCCATCCTGTCAATGGCTGGTGGATGTTCTGCACCAACCAGGATTTTCCCTTAACCAGCGGAAGTCGTAGTTAACCCCCTCCCTGAACCTCGTGGTTCTCAGATTCCGGTGGGACATGGTTGTTCAGAGGGTTTTCCCCATGACTAACAGGCCACAGTCCCCCTGGAGGGTGGTTCGCCATATTCTATCCAATTCTACTACCTCAGCGTGGTGGTTCCAACACCTACTGGGACTCATAGCATCATGTGTGCTGATGTTGTGGCACGCCAGACTCAAAATGAGTCCCCTCTGCATTGAGGGGGTTTCAATCTGGGTGTGGGCTTTTTCGTAAGGGGTCTGGATCTCTGCGATTCTTCTCCTGGGAGACAAACTCAGCTGCCTGGGTTCTAACATGTACTAGTTGGAATTACACATCACCTCCTTGTTACCTCTCTTCCATATGTGGGGGTTTCTGGAACTGGACCTGTTTGCTTCTTCTCAGAACTTCAACTGCCCCCCTTTGCATCATGGGTGCGGCGCGGACAGGGTTCCCTTGGGGCATGCATTACAGCCTTGTTGGCACGGCCGCAGGTGCAATGTGTTTCCTCTGCCTCTGTTGCTCCAATGGCCCTCTGCAAGTTTCAGACCTTAGTGGGGTGCACCCTAATCCTAATTGCCCCCCAATGGCCATCAAACGCGTGGTTCTCAGACCTCTAGCTGAGGTTGCAGGGCCCGGTCCATCTTACGGTCCTCAGCAGGGGCTTCCTCACACAACAGCACAGGGCGGTGGAACAGCCAGACACGGGAAAACTGGCCCTCTAGCCTTGGCTCCTGATCAGCTGAAGCTTCACCCATCACCATTCTCTGAAAGCAATTGGGAGATTATCCAGGAGGCCAGGAGGCCATCCACACGTTTACAGTACAAGAGCAAGTTGACCAGATTCTGCCATTGGGCATGAGGAGAGGGGGCTGACCCCCTCTCTGGCTCCCTGAACGACGTGTTGTCTTTTTCTGCGCACCTGTCCCACTCAGGGGTCCAGTTGAACACTTGCCACACTTACCTTGCGGCAATTGGAGCTTACAAGATCTCTACAGATCAGACTTTTTCAGTGGCCAACCCGGTGGTGAAGGCTCACCTCGAGGGTTTAAGCAGACTGTTCCCACCTGTGCAAAGGCAGATCCATCCCATCTGGGATCTAAATGTGGTTCTCGCAGCCTTACAGCGCAAACCCTTCAATACAATGTCATTCGGTTCACATTAGATGGGTTACACTCAAATTGGTTCTGCTGGTGCCTCTCACATCGGCGCGTAGAATCAGCGAGCGGCAGGTGCTGTTGTCGTGTGAGCCTTTCATGAGTTTCCACAGCGACAAGGTTCTCTTGGTTTTGCCATTCCATTTAAACCAAGAAATATGTTTGTCTGTGTTCTTCCCTTATCCACAGTCAGAAGCAGAAAGAACGTTACACTCCCTGGATCTGCATAGAGTGCTAAAATTCTATCTCTCATGGACAGGTCTTTCCAAAAGTCGGAATCAATGCTCGTCACGTTTGGAGGCTCATCCCCCGGCACCCATGCCTCCAAAGCCTCCATTGCCCGTTGGATGGTCCAGGTCATTTCAGAGGCTTATGTGTCCATGGGAAAGATGGTGCCTGCTGGAATCCATGCTCATACGGTTAGGGCCAAAGCTTCCGCGGTGGCATTTCAGAGACACACCTCCTGGGAGGTAATCAGTAAGACGGCTATGTGGGCCACTCCATCCGCTTTTTGTAAGCACTATTCTCTGGATGCCAGTTCTAAGCGGGATGCAGAGTTTGGCCAGGCAGTTCTCAGGAACGTTTTCACTTCTTCCTAGTTACAGGGCATGTTGTTACAGCTCCGCCCAGGTGTCTTGTTTTGGTGGAATCACCAACAAGGATGGAGGAAAGGGGACAGGACTAATAAGTTATTAAAGTTACTCACATTATTGACTATAGCACTCATGGTCCTAAGCCCCTTTTCCTCCATATTTCCCACCCACCTTCCCCCGCTAGTATGCCAGGGGCTAAAATTGTCAGTACAGCCAGGTCTACAAGCGTCCGATGTATCAAATGCAGACTGAGGTGAGTCGCTGGAGGGCAGGGCCTTGGGAGCGTTCCAATGCCCTGGCCCGCGCACCTGTGCGCTAGATTAAATTTAAAGGGAAGCTCATATTATTTGCTGCCAAAGGTTCTGGTACCGTTCCCATGTTTGGCTATGCCCACAATGATGGAAGAAAGGGGATTTAGGACTATGAGTACTCTAGTCACTAGAGTGAGTATCTTTAATCTACTACACAGCTGCATGAGCTATGCTGAGATTGCACCCAACTGTGACACCCAAAAGGAATCTTGATTCCCTCCAAGCAGCACTTCAATTTCATAGTTTCCAACCATTCGGCTTCTATTTTCAGGCAATGGCTAGTTACATTAAATCTATATACCTGTAACGGCAAGCTTTGCTTCCTCAACCTTTCTTGCAAACTCATGTTTTCCCATATGATTTTTTGAAATTCCAATTTGTGTTTTCCTGCCAATGTTTCAGATTTGCTTGCAGTAACTAGTCTTTAGCATTTCGTGATTCCTTCGCCCCAGGCTTGCACTAGCCCTTAATTCCTGGGGTGCCATACACTTATGTCTGTGCATGACTGCTGGAGCCTTCTGGCCCTACTAATGCATTACTTCTTGCGAGGATAGCTCAGGGGCAACACGCTTGCCTTGGAAGCAAGAGCCTCTGGGTATTAAGCACGTTATAAATAACCAATTATAATTATGAAGAGGGATTAACCCCTCGCACCCTACTTCTTGTTTCGTCCTAGACCCTACCCCTTCCCTGCGCACCAGGTGGCTTCCAATTCCTAGGTTTTCTCTTTTTTCCTTCTCCGTATGCCCCTCGCCTTTCATCCTTGTTTGGGCATGTGGTCCTGAGTGCCGCGTGGTTGTTCTCAGTAAGTGCTGTCCACTCTGAAGCCTCTCTAGGAGTGGCTTGGCCCTCGGGAATTTTGTTTGTGGCTTTTGAAGTGTAATTGTTGGTTAATGATAAGTGATGGGGGTGCATAACACAATTTCAGGCTGTGTGAAACAATGACCTTGCCATCAATTTTATTTAACTTTTTGGCTGTAGGATATAACTTCGTAGGTTCACATTACTTTGTTTGTTGGAATTTGTAGGCTCCCATTCAGGCTGGTAAACATAAAGTTACAATTATACTCTTTTTGATCAACCTGTTTGTACAGTGAGTTATACATTGTCAGGTTGGTTTATTGTATGATGTGTGTACTTTTAAAGCCATCTCTTAAAAATGTGGTATTATTTTAGGTCTTCAAATATTAGCATATATTTGTAGCTACTGGAGCTAGGAAGGTGTGTGGTCAAGTGTCTAACTTTCAGACTAGGCCCAAATCCTGGCTTCCCCACTGAACTAAGGTATGTTATTGGGCAATTCATTTAATCTCACTGTGCTTTATTGGCCAAAATTGGGAGTTGGTAGAAGTGATTCAGTTTGCATTGTACACTTTTTCCAAAAAAGACTCACTTTACTGAACTAGTGTCTATCTGTATATAATAATAGTGAAGGTCCATAGTCACCATAAAAAGAAGCATTTATTGATTCCAATGATGTGGGTCACCCTGAAGATCTTAGTTACCTTTCAGTTACGGTTGCTCTTGTACCCTGCGACCAAGCACTCTTTTACACTAGATGAAAACTATGACACAACAAATACAACTTTATGCTTCAAGATGTTCTTTCCACCAATGAAATTCAATGGAGAAAAAAATAAAAATCCCCCTTTTCTGGGTGCAAAATCTCCCCTTTAACTGTTCCGAAATGTTGGATGGTTGAGAGATATGCATACATTGCACAGTGTGTGGTGCTGTTATTAGCACTTTTAAAGCATTTTACCTAATGCTTTGGCACTATGTTGTACTTCATTGGATAGCACTGGTTCAAGTGGCACAGCGAGTATCTGGGCAGAGCCTGCTAACGCAGGTTCGAGTCCCGGCGGGGCCAAACTCAGCCTTTCATCCTTCCGAGGTCGATAAATGAACACCACACACCGTGGGTAATAATAAGCAGCGCTCAGATACCTGAGGGTTCGTAGCGCTATATAAATGCCAAATTATTATTATTACAGATTAATCTCTGTAAAAAAAATATTACATTATTACATTCAGTTGGAAAAAACCCAGACAGAAAATAATGTATATGTGCACAACTCACAAAGACATTTAAAACTAAATACAATTCCTGTCAGGCCCTCAACCTTACTCTTAACATTCATAACTGGACAGAATAGGACGCTGCTGGCTGGATAGGAAAGTGAGGTGTTTCATCCACCAGCATGGCGTGCAAGGCTGACATAAGGTCTGGTGGAATAACTCTGTGGTCTGTCCATACCAAGCCAGACAGACATGGATGAACAACAACAGTACTTTGCTGTAAGCTTACTCCACCTCTTGACCCCAATTTACTCTTAAATGCTGATCTATTATGCGTGCCTGTGTAAAAAGGGCGGGCATACTCGCCCTTAGCTCTGAAGGGGTTGGATTGAACCATGCAACACTATCCTCAGACAGGGAATCCGTAGCAAAAGTGTTCTAAAGGTATTGAGGATGGACCAGTCAGTGGCTGCTATGCGATAAGCTCCTCCTATCACCCTGGGCACTACATCTCATAAACTCGCATTCAAGATTGGTGTGCCACACTGGCAGGAACAGGTACAAAGGCAGAGAGCTAGTTAATATCAATTAAGTGTGCTTTCATCAATTCCATCCCAGGCATGAAACACACACCTCAAATCTGTGAAATGGTTGCGTCAATGAGCTTGGACTCACTGTTTGTTACGTAGACCTAGCTAATGGAGAACTGCAGCTCTGTTATGACAGACCTTACACCTATATGTGATATAATAATGTTGGTTTAAAGAACACACACGTTGGGAGAAGGAGGTTAATAATTTCCAGGAAAATACAAATGCACTAATGCACTGCCACATGAGGGCTAGAAAGACCTTCATAAAAAGCCCTATTTTGCCGAAGGCATTTTTATTATTTTCTCTTTCAATCTCTACCCCCTATTCTAAAATTACTTCTGCTAAAAAGGTAGCAGTGCAGATTGCACACATTATAATTGATGTCTCAACCTTGAACATTTTGGGCCATTTTAATATTTGGGCAGAACAGCCACAAATCACAACTACACAAATACTACTTGGAAATGTGTAAGGGTTACAGTTTATGCAACATATCAAAGCTCCAGCACATGACAACAGATTTTAGGCCTGATTTTCAGTTCTGAATGACCTGAACTTAACATTCTGACAGGTAATACCATCAGGTTGGGTGGATAACTATTTAGTTCCTTATCATTTTATTTACCCAGGGTCGCAGAGAGACCATTGGCCCTTGCAACAAATGATATACCCACATGAGAGGTGAATCTGGATAGGGCAGAATGTGTCCTTCCATCCCTGGGACCCTGGACGGTTACCAGACTGAGTGTACCTTTTCAAGGCAATGGGAATGAACATGGAGGCGCAAAGTGTTCCCTAATGTAGCCATCTCTGATCACCTAAGCCTGGGAGCGTGCATTCAGTTAACAGTTTATGGGCAACACTTGTAACTTTCCCCTCTCTGGTTCGATGGGGAACAGTCCTCTTTGTCTGCCTCAATTGAATGGGCAGTGTCCTATTCGGCTGTGTGAAATGTGTTGAGACCATGAAATTAAGCTGTCCTGCTTGTAATTATGAGGATTTTAGCCTGATTTTCTGCAGGTGGCTCATTGTCTTGGTAACTGGAACTTTCCATCTCCACTTGTCCTTGGCTGTGTGCCTTATTTCTGCACGCCTCTGGCTGTGGTGATCATGTCAGCTTCTCCATGTATCCGAAGCATGTCTCTCCTTTGTCAGCCATTTCAGAGACCTATAGTTTCCAGGAAGTGAATATAAAGAGACATGTATGTGTGTCCGTCCTCTACCTCTGTGAGTCATAAGCATGTGCTTCTTGCCTATATGCAATAAACTAGTGCATGTTCGTGTAATCTTCTTGAATGGATGAATATGTACTTCTTGTATAATGCGGCTACTTCGTGATGACAGTGATGATGTCATTAATCTCTGGCTTATCAGTCAGTTGACTTGTTCGATGGATGTCATCTCCATATCGTCCAAATCATCGATTGGATATGGTCTGAATGGCTGTCAGAGTGAACAATGCTTCTTACACTTGCGATACATCGATGATTGCGATGATGGGCCTAAGGGTGAGGCCCATCTGACGTTTTTCTGCCTTCGTGTTGAGTCATGTGGGGGTCATGAGGCACAAATGTGGCCCCCCATCTACAATGTCTCTTTGACTGCTGACCTGCAGCCCGATCCTATATTCAATACAATATTCCAAATGAGAGTTCAATAAGGGTGTCAAAAAGGTAAATGTAAGTTCCACAAGGCTTGGGGTTGATTCCCCTTTGCCACAGCATTTCTTGTATCCTACCAGCTTGATTCTTCATGAGCAGACGTGCGTCCTAGGGCTGTCACAGTGAGGTTGAAAACTGGTGTAGGCCTCCTAAGGCTGCAATAAAGCCACAACACATTTTACATATTGTTCTTGCTTGTTGTGGCTCTCTGACATTATTCACGATACTCCCCTCTTCGGCCCACTTGCTTGCCAAGTAGGGTACACCAGGTTCTTCACCTTCAACCTTGGTCTTTTCTCCCGCCAAGGTCTCCATGTGTCACTGGTCCACACAAACTTTGTATCGTTCTCAAGTATTGTTTGGGTATCACTTTCCCAACCTGGATTCTCAATCTCTACCACATGTTCACTTTTAGCGTTTCTTTACTTCAATCTTTCTCTTTTCCATATCCCTGGTTTACTCCCCAGTCAGTGTCTATAACTGTTACTGGTCTATGTGGTGTTCATATTCCTCCTTTTCTTCAGTATTGTTTGGGGAACACTTCCACAGCCTGGTTTCTCAATCTCTTCCATGTATTCATGCTCAGTGTTTCTTTGCTCCAATCTCTCTCTATTCCACAGCACTGGTTTATCTCCCGCCAGGGTCTGTGTTTGTCACTGGTTTCTGCAGGGATCATGCTCTCATTTGTCATAAATTGGGGATTGCCTTTTCTCCATGGGTTGGAGACCCCCTTCACTTGATTGATTACAATGGTATCTCTCCTCACTCTGTCTTCACTCCATAGCCCTGGTTCACTCTCCTGCCAAGCTCTCTGAATGTTTTTCACATTTACAAAGTTCGTTCTTTCCCCTATTCCTGTGCGGGGCATGGTTGTCTGCATCCAGTCCCACGCCCTCTCTTCTGGGACTCTCTGTCCCGGTAAGTATTCCTTTGTTCCCTAGGGTTGCATTCCCTGTGCCCTCTGTTTCTCTCCAACCTTCTAACTGGCCACCCATGTACCTGTCTGGCCTTGGCCTCATTGTTCCAATTGTTCGCCTCACTGGCATCAGGACTACTTCTCCACCTCTGCAGAGCCTTCTGCTGTCTTTTGTGTGCCGATGCAGCAAGTTGCCTCTGGGTCAGCATCTCCGGAGCAGCCCCGGTAACCGTCAGTTACGTTTTGTCCTCCCTGCTCCGCCTCCTGCATTGTCAGTCTTCCGTGGGTTTGTCTCTCCTCTGCGCTCTATCGGCTGGTTCCTTTGTGCAGTAAAGTGCAAGGTCGGTACTGAGCTGGGATTCAAGACGCCATCATTCTCGCTGAATCTTTAAATGATAGATGGCCAATCCTGTTAACGATAGGTGGCCAATCCTGTTAACGCAAGGACTAGGACGCCTGCCTTCGTTCCCGCTGGTGATCTTCATTGCTTGCGCCCTCTTCCTCGGCATAGTACTGCCATTAGCTTCTATATGTTGTCTTTTCCCTCAGTGGGGCTCATAGAGCAATATTATAACAGTACGTTGTGGTACTGGATGAAGGGTACAGAGAAGGGGTTTGGGTAAAGGTGGGAGGGTAAGGGAATACTGCGTTCTCCCTCTGGTATCACTGCCCCCAGTCGAGTCTTACCCTCATGAGGTCCTCCTGTCAAGTACCATTCTCAGGGGGACTATCGGGTAGCAGCCTTACCACCCTGGTCTTTCATGGGGGTGGTGGGTTTTCCCATCTAGAGCAGTGACAATACCCTGGGATTCATCACAGGACACAGGTTCTCCCTCTAGTGTTGGAAAGAATTGGCTTGGGGTGAAAGGGGAGGAGAACATTCCCAATCTCTCTAAGGTTTGGAAAGATTTAGATTTAGGGGGTTGTAGGGCAAATGCACCCATTTCCCATGTTGCACTGAGACAGGTCTGGGGTGAGGTGTAAAAGTCATGCCCTGTGGCAGAGATTCATGTATGAGTTGAGAGGCAAGGACCTCCTTTCTTCAGCATTGAAGAGATTCCTGATTGGGTTGAGAGAATAGATGCCCCTGAAATGTTGGAAAGGTTGGAGTTTGTGGTTATAGATTAGTAACTACTCCTTCCAATGTCAGAGAGATTCTGGTTTGGAGCGAGAGCGTAGACACTTCCATTGTTGGAAAGATTTGTGGTTGGGGATATGGAGATGTGATGTTTAGTATGAAATGCTCTTTAAACTAGACTCTCACCATGCCCTCTCCTAACATGTCCAGGATGAAGATGTCACGCCGCTGACCATGCTGGAGGAGGTCAGCTCTGTGGAGAGCCGACAGGAGATTGCCATGAAGCTGGTGAAGATCTTCCTGGGCCAGGGTCTGGCCGTACCCTTCCTAGACTACCTCAACATGAGCGAGGTCACCAAGACAGGTAGGAAAAACTATCTTCTCAGAAGAATATCAGTGGCATGCTAACCCCACTGTGAAAAAGCAGAAGCTCCTGGAATGTTGTTTTTGTTGCAGTTGATGGCACAAACCTGAGGTGCAGACACCATATCACTCCAGCACTGCACACCTTGCAATGGCTGCCTGTGGCCACCTGGACTGAGACTTGGGTGACTAGGCTTGGTTCATTGAGTCAAGAACATAGGCCTGTGCTACAAGCCAGAAAATATCATGCCTTTATCACCACTCATCACCCACTACCATTGCTAGATGTGTGCAATGGTTGTCCCAGAGGTGAGCCTCAAGCACCATGGAGTGAGTACTGGCCACAATGGTAGAAATGTAACAAAGAAGTGTATAATAAATGGTGGCAAAATGAAACAGCTTAATGCATACACCCTCATTGGCTCATTGAGTGGTCTAAGGAAAGCCCCTTCCTTCACCTTGGACAGACAGACACCTTATAGTGTACATATATGAAATGGAGGCCTATTCCTCCACAACCATATAATCTGATCAAGCGGCAGATCTTTGAGCGTTCAATGTCCCATCATTGGAATGCTCTTCCTCTAGACCTCTGCATAGTGGAAAATATTGGGCAAAAACCGATGTTTTGAGCTCCTACCCATTCACACATCTAGTGCAAAGAACCCATGTATTTGGCATTTGCGTGCTCTCTAATTCCCAAAACATTATATTGTTTAGGCAACATATGTGGAAACATTGAGTTAGTTCTGGGATTGGTGTGAGTGGAAGGAAAGATCTGAGGAAGAAGCTACTCACAGCGAGCTATGCATACTGTTTAATGATGTTCAGGCATTCAGCATTAAACACACTCCCCTCACACACATCCAATGATTATGTGTGAGGGGCAGGGCCATCTTAAGCATTTTTGGGGCCCTGGGCATGGAATTCTTTGGGCCACACCCTCCACAGTGATCATAACCTATCGGTTGATGTGGTGCCTTGCAGCATTCAAAATAAGCATGTTTACTCCCTTTAAGTCCCCTTACCCTCTTCATTCTTGCTCTAATTAGAATGATAACCAAGTAGCATTTGAAGGCCAACATTAGCAATCTAAGAAAAGGTTACTTCTCTTCCAATATAGAAAGAGGATACTTTTTATCAATAGCATCCGGGAAGGTATGCAGCCTGTAGTATTAATGCAGGACTGTATGTAAAAGGTACATGTAACCCAGAATAGGCAAAGAACTCACATTAGCTGCCTCAGAGAATGCAAAATTGCTCAAGCATGGATAGAGTAGACCAATTGTAAGGAAGGAGAAAGCTACACAGAGCATAGTATGGATAGTGGATGCAGATTAGAAGCTAACAGGAAGGTGTCTCTCTCCAGGCATACTGAGATTAGAAGTGGGACATGATTTTCGAACAGTGATGCCATTAGAGATCAAGGGAACAAGTGTCTGTGGTGTGCAGTATATCAATGCTCACTGTTATAGTGGAAGCAACCCTATAGCCAGTGAAACCATGAGTGAGGCTGTTATGAAGATCATACTGTCAGAAGGAAATCACTCTAAAGGGGTGACAATTTTGAAAGGTTTAGGGACTGGCAATTCTGAGAGGTTAGGCACTACAAGATTAAATGAGAAGCCCAGGTTTACGCATTGCTTAAGGGGTGACAATGGGATTTGTGCCAACTCTGCAATTCCTGCATTTGAACACTTTCTTGTCCAGCTCTTACCATGTACTAAAACAATCTAATTTTATAAAACTGACTTGCAAAGTACACAAATCACATTTCCAAACCTGACAATTTTTAAAACCAAAATATTTCAGAAGGGTGCTACACAAAATGATTCTAGCTTCATTCTCTCCATCATCAAGGGAAGTATATAAGTACCAGCATACCAATCGATCTGATTTAACAGATTTAGGGCCTCATTACACGGAAGGCGGTGAGCCATGGCGCTATTAGCGCCATGGCTCATGCCGGTAAAATACCGGCACCGCCTTGGCGGAAAGGGGATTTACCGCCCCATTCCAAGGTTGGTGGGGCGGTAAATCCCCCTTCCGCCATTGCCCTTCCCCATTCCCATTTCTGCCCCATAGGGCTCTATGGGAATGGGGAAGGCGCTAATTACGGCACCGCAATTTTGCGGTGCCGTAATTAGCTCTGAGGTCCCTTAGCGGGTTGGTTTTTAACGCCTGCAAAAAGCAGGCGTTAAATCACCAACCCGCTAAGGGACCTCGTAGTAAGGCGGTACTGGTTAACGGTCACCGTTACCATTAACGGTGGCCGTTAACCATTACCGCCTTCCGTGTAATGAGGCCCTTAATCTTGTAATTCTTTTGTACCTTTAAGTCTTAAATACTTCCAAAACAATGGATTGTGAAATTGTCATTCATAAACGTGCAGAAAAACCTTTGACTTTTATACAAAAAGCAAACCGTTGTGTCAAACGAGCAGACCCTAAAATATGCTTGCCCAAGGCCTACAACATCTGGTCTGCTCTCTCCTGTCTACCACCCCTTCCACTCAAATGGCCTACATAAGAATATAGATCAAGTAATGAGTTAAACGATGCCACCAGCATGCAAGAAGGCAAACCTCACAGAAGACAGCACAGTAATGCAAGAGATATTAGATGAGTTGACCAGGATCACTGTATCGTCAGCTGGCAAAGCCAGGACAAGCATGAACACTATGGTTTCACAGTCTTGAATTTGGATACTTATTCACCTCTTGGACTAATAGTTTGCGCTCATCTTTGGAGGGGATTGGCCCTCATTACAACACCGGTGCTAAACCATGGCGCTATTAGCACCATGGTTGGTGCCGGTGTTGTAACAGGACCGCCATGGTTCAATGGGGAATTACCACCCCATTCCAAGGTTGGCGGGGCGGTAATGCCCCATTGAACCATGGCCCTTCCCCATTTTCGCCCCACAGGGCTCTATGGGAATAGGGAAGGCGCTAAGTATGGTACCGCAAATTGCAGTACCGTACTTAGCACCAAGGTCCCTTTGCGGGTCCCTACTTTAACGGCTGGTGTAGACCAGCCGTTGAGGTTGGGTCCCGCAAAGGGACCTCGTAATAAGGCGCTAAGTGGTTAACGGCGCCGCAGCCTTTTACGGCGCTGTTAACCACTTAGCGCCTGGGTCGTAATGAGGCCCATTGTCTAGGTTTTAGAACGCCCCATCTGAACAAACCAATTTCTAGACCTTCACCATATGAATGACATGTTCGTTTTTATAGCAACCCCTATCTTGTGCAGGTAAATTGCTGATAATAGCACCTGTTATGCTGCAAAACCAAGTACATATACAGCTAGGTTTATGAACTTCAGACATATGAAAGGTTCAGCCACCCTTGCTGGAATGTGCTCTTGTAATCTTTCATATGAACACATATCTCTGCAATGAGTGCTTAGCACACTGAGCTAACTTCTGAACCATTGTGGCACTCAATTTATTAATATGCATTTCAACTTTGGCTATTGCACACGATCAACATATTTCCCACAGGAAGGAAAGAATGCTACAGGAGTTGTGCCACAAGGAATGAACACACAAACTATATATACCACAGTGAACACAGAAAGCATTACATGATGAATTGATCAAGGCAGAATGTACCTGCCAAAACAGACAGGCAATAGGTTTAGAGCCTCAGCAGCATGACATAAAATCTCCTGGCGTGTGCTATTTAAGGCTGGTGAACAATGGTATCTTACTTCTTTAGATCAGGCAGCCTTGTGGGGTCCCGCTCCAAGGTAGGGGCCCTGAGAAGGGCCCCTTTTGGCCTCCCATAAAAAACGTCTCTGGTGAGGGGGCTTCCGAAAAGCCAGTCCGAACCTATCACAACTATATGTGATGTAGTGCTGAATCCCGGCTGTTGGTCTGTCAATTCCAACAGGTAAAGAAGTGAGGAATTGATTTACCCACAATCAGTTAATATAGTCAAGTGGAAAGATTGTATTAAAACCCGGGCTCCTCGTTCCACAGTCAGAAATGTAAAGGCTGCATTACATTTGATCAATGGCACAACATAATATGTGGCCCTCCACCTTACCCTGCGCCCGCCCTCCCACCCTCCTCCCCGCTGAATGTAGTGAGTGATCACCGGTATTCCCACTGCCTTAAGACAAACACAGGCATTTTCTGTCCACATCCGAACACACACTTTGAGCCTCTTTGAGTTGGGCACTGTGCTTATCTTAATGTATATGATTCAAAAGCAAACAATTCATTGAAAACATGTAAGTACAGTTAACGATGACCATTTGCATTATAAAGTTGAGGAAATGGTAGAAAGAGCGTATTGAAGGGATGCTGGGTTTCAGCAAATAACATAAAAAGACTACAATAAATCTGCAAGTTATCATAAAGCAGCCAACACCATGTGCTCCCAAGGTGCCGCACATTCATCAATCATGACATGCAGAAAACTACGAGAGAGAGAGCGCACACGCAAGATTTATGATATGATAAGTTATTTATAATGCGTTTAACACTCAGAGGTTTCTAAGCACTGACCCAGGGATCGAACCTGTGATGCTCAGTGAGACTTTGCTTCCAAGGCGAGCATGTGCCCCTGAGCTATCCTCCTGAGACAGTAAGCAGTTTGTCTGCAGCTATGTCAGTCTTAAAATGTCCTTGAATTGTAACTGTTTCTTTTGCCTACTATCTCTCTCCCACCCTTGACGTCTAACACTCCGAGGTGGTGTTGGAGCAGTATAAGCACTTTACAACCAAGTTACATAATATAATCAAGACTAAGGGCCTCATCACGACTTTGGCGGTAACCCTTAAATCCGGCGGTCGCGCTATTACCGCCGGATTTAAGGGTCCGCCAAATCAGGACTTCGGCAGATTTCGCCCCAGCTCTTAGCTGGGGGGAAATTCGCTGAAAATTCGCGCTCATACCGCCGGCTGGAAATCCGCTGGTGGTATTAGCGCGAAATTTGCCCTTTGAGCCCAATGGGGAATGGGGCATTCCCGAATGGTCTCAATGGGGAATGGGGATTAACATTACCGCCGAACTCCTGAATCGGCGCTATTAGCACCGGGGAGTTCGGCGGTAGGTCTAATACCGCTGGCGGTAATGCCACCGGCATTACCGCCCAAGTCGTGATGAGGCCCTAAGTGTGGTCCAGAGAGAGTGATATGACAGTTAGAAATCAGGCGAGGTTGCAGCTAAAAAGAGGCGTAGGATACGTTAGATGAGGAAGTCAGCGAATATTATGGAAAGATGGGAGGAAATGAAGAAGAAAGCAGAGATAATGAGAGAGCAATAAGGGGATTACTGAAGGGGAGTGCAGATGGGGAAAGAATGGAGATGTGAGCAACAAATAAAGTGAGGGAATGGATAGAGAAAAATGAAACATGAGAGATCCTGGAAAATTGGTGGGAGGAAGATGGAAGCTAAAGAAATATAGAGTGAGGAGAGAGAGCACAATATATGGGATGACGTGCATGAAAAAAGAGAAAAAAGAGCTGTGACATGTGGTAAGGTGTGGCATAAAGGAGGAATTCAAAGGAGAATGGCCTAATGGAAATGCAGAGTAAGTGAGAGATAGGGAAAATGAGTGGGAAAAGTAAACAGAGAAAGAAAAAAGGGAAAGGATGCATGAGAGGGAGGAGAGAATAGAAGGTAAAAAAGGAACAAGACTGAGAAGGAATGATGCTCAATGAAAGTTGAAGCAAGAGTCGTTGCTAGGGGTGTGTAGAGTGGCCTCTAGCCCAGTGTCTTTTGGTTGTACCCCCGAATCAAAGCTCAGGGGCTACAACCAAAAGGCTAGCTAGCCCTGAGTTCCGACAGTCCTGACATTAGCATAGCCCCGGATCTTTTCCATATCTAGCATCACCCCTAGTTAGAGCATAAAGAAGTATAGAGAAAGAAATATGAATGAGCGCTAAAGCAGAATGTGGATGCCAGTAGATTAAAACAAGGAAAATGGAAGGAGATTAGGATTGGAGGAAAAGGAAGTGAGAAAAGGAGTTCATGACGGGACACAAGGAGAAATAGAGAAGGAAAGAGGGAGCAGTATCAGGGTAAAGAGATTGGGAAAGGGGGAATAATTCAGTTTCAAAGAGGAAATAAATAAGAGCAGGAGGGATATTGGGAAATAAAGTATACGAGGGAGATTAAGAGAAAAGCATGGATATCAGGAGATAACACGATGGATGGTGCCCGGAGGGGAAGACATAGACAAGAGGTAGGAACATCAGGAGTGGGAGGTGGAGAGGAGGGGGAATCAGAGAAAGAATGGAGGAAATAAGATCAAGAGAGGCAGAATTTGAGTGGGGGAAAGAACGACTATTATTGGAAAAGAGTGGGGAGCGAAAGAAAGGGACAAAAAAAGGGAGATCCAAAGGAGATAATGGTGTGAGAAAGAGATATGGCTATCAAGAGAGGATGAAAGATAGGAAAAGGGGGTGAGAAATCAAGAGGGAGAGGACATTTGGGAGGGAGATCGGGAAAGTAGGGAAGAGCGATGCAATGAGAATGAGACAGTGAAATCTGGGCTTTAAGAGGAAAATTATTGCTGATATCCCATAACACATTTTAGATGATCTAACCTGGCTTTCTCCACATGTGTGCCACTACCTCCCAGTGACCTACCTTTTATTGTGTAATTCCAAATGTGCAGTAGCTGTGTCTGCTTTTAATAGCAGAGACAAGCAAACAGTTGTATCTCTGTTTACAAGTTAGCTAAGATTGCCAGCTGGTTACAAGAACAAGAAATTGCTACATTTGTCATACTTTTACACTGAGACTTAATCTCGGTTGTTACACAATACCTATATTGGTTTTCTTTTGGTGCCAGGGGGTAGTTTACAACCCATTAGACATGGGGAAGTCAAATAGTTCCCCCTACCAATTAAGATCTCACACAGTTCTCCCTTGCAACGAGTGCCTCATTCAGTGCTCCATTAGATATCAAGGCCTTGCCAATGGCACCTTAAAAGTCAAGGAGCCTCATTCCGGGTAGGGCGGTAAGGGATACCGAGCACCGTTAAGGAGACCGGTACCGGTAATCCCTTACCGCCCTACTACGAGGTCCCTTAGCGGGTCCATCCTTTAACGCCTGGTCTGACCACGCGTTAGGGACGGGACCCGCTAAGGGACTTCAGAGCTAATAACGGTACCGCAATTTGCGGTACCGTTAGTAGCACCTTCCCCATTCCCATTGAGCCCTGTGGGTGCTCAAATGGGATTGGGGAATGGCTTTTTCAATGGAGACTTACCGATCCTGCAAAGGTCGGACTACACCGGTAAGTCCCCATTGAACCAGACCGGTGCCGATACCGTTATTGGAGGCAGTCATGGCGCAAATAGCGCCATGACTACCTCCAATCTCTGAATGAGGCCCAAGGTATTGGTCAGTACACTTAAGGTGTGTTAGTCTTTGCCAGAGCCTCTCATGTATCAGAGGGTTTGTCAGGACCTTGAGAGATGAAGATTTTGATGAATGTTCATCAAACATAGAGAGCCTCATTTAGAGTCAGTCAGGTGTTTAGTATTGCCATTGGGGCTGCTCAGAGTTGAAATAAGTTGGTCAGAGATATTAAAAGGTGCAGTGTCTCAGAGTCTAAGATGAGTGCTGCAAAAGACTTTTGGCTTCAGGATCATTGTCCACCGAATACTTGCCTCTGAGTGCCAAAAAGGGTAGTACGGTGTAGAAGGAATTAAACGCAGGGCCCGAAACCTGAGGTTAGTTTTGTAAATCTTTAATAGCAGTGCTGCAGGGTGAATGTGCGAACGAACAGCACAAAATCCCCATGCAATCTCAACACTGTTTTACACTGCCTCTTAATAAACAATTTACATAGGTTTTTGACACATTGGGCCTGATACTCAAAGATTTGAACTGGAGCAAATCTGAGATGCCCATAAGCATCTCCAATTTGTACCTGCAACCTTATACCTAATTTGCAAAGCCTACAACTGGAGAAAATGTGGAGAGTAATGGAGCAAGTCTGAGATGTCCTTAAGCAAATCTTCAAGAATCACATTTACACATGAGCCTCTCAGATATGCTCTGGCCATCCTCAGAGTTTCTCCAGTTTTAGCTTTTGTGAATCATGTATACGGAAGCAGGTGAAAATCAGAGATGCTCATGGCCATCTTAGACTTTCTCCAGGTCAATTCTTTGAGAATCGAGCCCTTTGATTTCAATGCATCATACAGCATATTCTATGACTTCAGTAAGGAGGATTTCACTCCTTGCATTTAGCACAATGGACTTCCATGAGGATACAGGCAATCTCAGCTTTCCAAGGTCACTACAGTTGTCTTCAAGAGATACCAAGGAAGACGTGTATTCATAGTACAATAAAGACTCACACTTTCGTATCATCATTTGTTTGAAGAATCTTTTGTTAGTAACAGACGTACATATTTTTGGCAGTGTGAGGTTATTAATAAATATGCTGAGGAAGCAGAAAGCTAGTGTGCGAGTAAATATTGCTTCAGTGTGTCAAGTTGCTTTTCTTCATCCTGACTGCAAGTGTATATTTCAAGATGGAGGTCCTCTAAGCTACACTAGGCGAGGGTGTTGAATATAGAGGCCTTGTTCTCTCGCATCAGTAGACTTGTTCTCATTTTCATTTGAATTAATTTACAATTATATTGCTCATCTACATTCTTAAGTCAATCATGTGCATATATCTACATTGTGCTTCCAAATAGAACAGAGGGGAGTGTCCTTTGGATAAATTAGGACATTTCATGACAGGTAAAAGTCTTGATTGAAGGCATTTAACCTCTCATGATCTCGCAGCATACCAGCTAATGTTATTTTATATTATGTTATTTTGCACTTATATAGCACCTTATATACCATTGGTATGGTCTGAAGGCGCTGGTAGGTTGAACGCCCTTGGGAACCAAAGTCCGGATCAGTAGAGAGAGTGAAGAGAGTCAAAGGTGCGTGTGAGCACCGGGTATGTGTGCAGCTCGTGCGGTATTCGTGTGAATAGCTGCTTCTTAGCAGTAGGTGTGGTGGTTGAGAGGTCAGGAGAATGTGTTTGTTCTGGCAGGATTTATCCAGGACGGCTGCGGCTGCGTTAGGCCCGAGGAGAACGCCTGGCTGGGGGGTGTGAAACCAGCAGTGTTTACTTAGAATGATGCGGAGTAAGCGGCGGATGTTGGTATGAGAACAGTTATACCGAATGGTGTCATAGTATCTCTGTGTTCTAGTTGAGTGTTGATGTAAAGGAGAGAGTAAGCGTGGTGGTGTGATATGATGAGTTATATGCTCTTACAAATGTTCTCTGAATTCCAAATCATACTATACGTCACGCAATTCTATGCGCTCCAGTCTGTACCGTGCACTCCTATCCACTCCATGCATCCCAGTCTGGTCCAATCCACTCCGGTCTGCCCCGTGCGCACTAGTCTGGCCCGCGCATGCGCTCTTGTCGGCCCCATGCATGCCCCCGGTCTGCCCCATGCATGCCCTCTTGGCCGCCCCACGAATGCCCTCTTGTCTGCCCCAGGAAATGCCCTCTTGTCCGCCCCACGCATGCCCTCTTGTCCACCCCACGCATGTATTCATGTCTGCTCTACGTATGCACTCCTGTCTACCTCATGCTCTAGGCATTCAGTAGCTCTACGTACTCCCGTACTCCTCTACGTACATCCATTCTACGCACTTGCCAGTACTGGATGCATCTGTGCTTGTTCGTTCTATGTACTTGTCCGCTCTATGCAACACGTCAGTTCATTCTGGGCACTCGATTGCTCTAGGCACTGGTTCGCTCCAGGTACTCATCCGCTTTATGCCTTCACGCGTGCTATGCATTCATCTGTTTTACGCACTCGCTCCCTCTATGCACTCGCTCCCTCTACGCACTCACCACCTCTACGCACTCACCCCTCTGTGCACTCACCCCCTCTACGCACTCACGCCCTCTAAGCACTTAACCCCCCATATGCACTCATCTGCTCGACGCACTCATCCGCTTTAAGGACTTGTGGTTTTCACGCATCCAACAGCAATGTCCTGTTCTATATATTCATCTCTATACTCATCTGTTCTATACCTTCATCTGCTCTGCAGATTCATCCTCTCCAAGTACTCATCTGCTCCATACATTCATCTGCTCCATACACTCATCCGCTCTATACACCCACCCGCTCCATACACCCACCCGCTCCATACACCCACCCGCTCCATGCACCCACCCGCTCCATGTGCCCACCTGCTCCATACGCCCACCCGCTCTATACGCCCATCTGCTCCATACGCCCATCCGCTCCCTACATTCATCCTCTCTCCTACACTCATCCGCTTTCCTACACTCATCCGCTCTCTCCTACACTCATCCACTCCCCTACACTCATCCACTCCATACACTCATGTGCTCTATTCACTCATCCGTTTTATACATTCGCCAGGTCTATACATTCATCTGCTCCGGCGATCTACACACTCTCTGTGCTTCCGTATTCATCCGCTATCCACACTCTTGTGCTCTACATACTCATCTTCTCCACATACTCATCTGTTTACTACACACTCATCGGGTTTACGCTCATCCGTTCTGCACATTCATCTGGTTTACGCATTCTTGCATTCTACGCGCCTCTCTGAATTTACACCCTCATCCTCTCTACGCACTCACCCCCTCTACGCATTCACCCCCTCTACGCAGTCACCCCCTCTACGCACTCACCCCCTCCACGCACTCATCCACTCCACTCACTCAACCGCTCAACGCACTTATCCCCTTTAAGCACTCGTGCTTTTCACGCATCCAACAGCAATATCCTGTTCTAAGAAAATGTCTGCATATCACGCGGCAAATACTCTCCTTTTGTCTCAAAGCTAGCAGTGATCTTGGTATGCATCCTGGAATCGGTATGAACATGAGCACGAGCCACTTCCCTGCCCAACTTCTGCACAGGGACCTCCATAGTGTGCAGAGCAGCTTGCAGCCCCTCCCATCCGAACGTACAGTATGAAACTGCTAATGATGGGCCATTAGTCACTGAATGGTTTCGTGCCTGCATTCTGGTGGGAGGGGAGGTGGAGTGGGGAGTGGGTAGTTGGTGTGCACAAAAGCCTCTCTGCAGGAGTGCTTGTGTGTGACGTCACACATTACCTTTCAAAGCTCCCCCCCACTTTTGTCTGTGCGCACCCTCCCCCCGCTTTTGTCTTTGGACACCTCTGTGCCCCTCCTAAATTCGATTCCTGGCGACACCACTGCAGTCCAGCACAGTGCAGCGTCTGCTCATCTTGTTACCACATGTGTGTGATGCACACACAAAGCACCATTCATGAAGACAGTGACACCAGGCTATGCCCCGTTGGATCCAGCACAGTGTAGCGACTGCACTTTCAGACAAGGAACAGCACCTCGAAGTCATACGTGTGGCAGCTGGGCGCCACAGAAAATGCTGTTCCCACGGCCGACAAATACCCGTAAGGTTTCATGATGGAAGAAAAGCAGGCTGGGCAACTTCTGGCTGGCAGTAGCATGGGGGAAAAAGCGACTGGTGGGAGCCACAGGCACACCTGGTGGGGAGTAGCAGGGCTATTTCTGACACAGACATCAATGAACAACACCTGACGAGCAGTTTCTGTGTCTGGATGCCGAGAAGACATCAAAACAGTCCAACTTCAGCAGCGCGCCTTGCAGCCAGTCCACGCCCCGTCAGCGCCGCGCGAGTGGCGCAGACATCGGGGCCGCCCTCGCGCCAGAAGTAGTGCCATTAAGACAGTTTCACAGGCCTGGTTTCAGTCATTAAAAGGGATACATGTGACAACACACCCCTGACCTCACTAGAAATGCAGACCCTAGTTTCCCGAATTTTGCCTTTATCTGGCGGGGGCAAGGTGGCCCTTCTCATGCTTCCTCCCCGTCAGCCACGAACAGCAGCAGGACGGCTGCAGGTCTCTTTCAATGCCAGGAAGAATTCGTGGGTTTCCTTGCTGTTTTTCGTCCATCTGTCTTCGCCGGAACACTGCTGTACGTCAGCTACCCCAGCCCCGTGGACATCAACGCTGCTTGGAAAACAAACAAGCTGTCGGAAGCCAACGGACGGTCAAGGAAACTAAGATCACCAGCGGGAGGAACAAAACTGCTCGTAATCGCATTCAGGAGCAGAAGAGCATTTTTATCTGCAAATGCTATGATGCACAGCAGGTCTTTTCGTGTTCTCCAAGGCGCGATCTCCGGTCACGAAAAGCATTAGAGCGGCGACCTTTTTAACCTTTCTCAGAGTCACTGGGAAGGACGGACTAAATTCCAGTCCCCTCCGGCACAGCTGCGAATGCAACAGCTGCTCTGGGGATACTGCGGCGAGGCTGCATAAACATAAGGAAGCAAGCAGCCGCGCCTGAAGGGGTAAGGGCTAAAGAACCCCAATCTTGAAAGCAGGTCGACACAGAGCCACCTCGAAGGAAGTAAAAGTCAAACAGCCCGAGGAAAGCTTTGTACACATAATACTGAACTATTCCGCATTAGCACATCAGCGCATTGCGGAAGGGAGATCGGCAGAAAGTGTGCTCTTTACATCCCGGGGGAGCCGAATGCTGTGATAAGAACAAGCCGAACTGGGGAAAAGAAAAGGCTTTACATTTATACCTGTACCCAGGCCAAGCCACCACCGAGCGGGGCCACTGTGGTGTTGACAGGCCATCTCCTTTTCAAAACACAGCACCGGCAAGCATCTGAAGAGGACGCAGACAGCGCTTTACTCTGCTAAAAGCGCTAAACAAATTTTGGAAGCAGGAGGACACGGAGCAATAATTGGATCTTATAACTGGTGCACCAAAGAAGAAGGAAGGGGCCCCACATCATAGGCTAGTGCTATACCCTTGGCAGCACTCATAAATCAGCACACAGAGGCCAAAAGAGGAAAGTGATGGCCAAAGCTTTATCCCTAAAAGAAACACTACTCCTGGAATGGGCCAAAGCAGCGGAAGCCGTCCATGGCATGGACGTGGTGCAGGAAAGAATGGCAGAGCTCGCATCCACCAGCCTCATTGATGATGACGCAGAGGCAATAGAAGATGAGGTCGACGGCGATGAGGAGCCAGCAGAAAGGGAGCAGCCAGCTAGGAAGAAGCAGCGCCTTGACGTCCGCAGCATGCCCGCCTCTTCAGACACCCACCCAGGCACCAAAAGAAAAGCAAAATCAGGTACTGTGAAAAGCAATGATTTGGGGCCTATGCTTGAACAATTTTTAAAATGGCATAAGGGTACGGGTGCTGGGAAAAAGAAGAGGCACAGGGATGACTCGAGCAGCTCCAGCAGCGAGAGTGACAGCACAGACAAAGAGTCGGAATCTGGGGGCGAGGATGACCAGGGCCACCTTAAAGCATGGGTTGGGCCTAGCAATGATGTACTGTCTCCAATCCCACATATGACTAAATATGGGAGGCGCACTGCCGGCAAAAGTGTAAATAGAAGCCTAAAAAAGACCATTGCATGGCACATTGAGCGGAAAATTAAGAGAAAGATTTGGAAAAAGCAATTTATTGACATTTTTTGCCTATTGGAATATGAAGAATTAGGTTTTGGCATTTCAAAAAGGGATAAGAAAGAGGAAGAAAAAGAGAGAGCAAAGAGGCCCACGCTGGAGAAGAATATTCAGAAGTGGGAGGCCTCTTTTCAAATCCTATCCACAATAATTCTAGAAAAATTCCCAGAAGAGGGCACTGCACTGATTGCCTACCACCACAGAATTTTGGAGATTCACAATACTTTTGGGGGGGGAGTCTTGGCTGAACTATGATAGAGAGTTCAGGAAGGAGATGCAGAGATTCCCTGACCTGGGCTGGGAGGTGGAAGACCCTAAATTGTATCTTTTTCATGTATTAAAAGAAAACTCAGCTAGGAGCGCCCAAAGCAGCAAGGACCATGAGCATCAGTATAATAGAAGGGGTAGAAACAGGCAACATAACCAGCGCAGGCCTCAACAAGACAGTATAAATACTAACAAAAACAAAACCCCCTTTCGAAGACCGCCCCCAGGGGGGCAAAAAACAGGGCATATATGGGGCAGTCCGGAAACCGCAGCAACGGGGGGGCCAAAGGAAGCACACCGGGGGCCTGCTGGTACTTCAACAGAGGGTCAAGTAACAAGGTCACCGAGTGCAGATACAAGCACCAATGCAGCACATGCAGTGGTGGCCACAGCAGCAACAACTGCACAAAAGCCTCTTCTTCCAGGCCCAGCCCAAAAGTCACTGAGGGCAAAAACATGCACTAGCTATAGAATAGGGGCCTCACCAATAAAAATTGACCAACTTCTAAAAATGTTAGAGAACTACCCTGACCCAGCAGCTAGAGCATTCTTGGCTCAGGGTTTCAAAGATGGCTTCCAGATCCCATTCGAGGGCCAGGGATCTCCCACCATATCCAAGAATCTACACTCTGCCTCATCCCTAGCTACCATAATAAGCGAAAAAATTGATAAAGAGCTACAACTGGGGAGGATTGAGGGCCCCTTCCAACACCCCCCCTTCACTGAGTTTTTATGCTCCCCCCTGGGCATTGTGCCCAAAAAAGAGCCAGGGGAGTTCAGGATGATCCATCATTTATCACACCCACCCGGTAGCTCTTTCAATGACGGCATCCCTGCCACAGAGGCCGCTGTCTCTTACAGCTGCGTGCAAGATGCTGTCGACCTAGTAAAACTGTCAGGTAGACACGCTCTCATGGCAAAAGCGGACATTAAGTCAGCTTTCAGGCTGCTGCCCGTGCACAAGAGCACTTACCAGTGGCTGTGCTTCCATTTTGACAATAAATTCTACTTTGACAAATGCCTTCCCATGGGCTGCGCCATCGCGTGTGCCTATTTTGAACAGTTCAGTTCTTTCCTACAGTGGGCGTTCCAACAGGCCATGCCCAGAGCCAGAACGGTACACTATCTGGATGATTTCTTCTTCACTGGCCCAGCAGGGTCTCCCCTATGCAGCTCATCCCTAAAAACATTCAGTGAAACCATGCAGGAATTAGGGGTTCCACTGGCACCCAAGAAGACAGTAGGACCTACCATCACCCTGTCTTTTCTAGGAATAGAGATTGACTCTTCCATGGGGGAGTGCCGCCTACCCAGGGACAAAATAGAGGACCTTCTACAGACAATAAGGCGGATGACAGGCAGGGACAAGGCGACGCTGCGGGAAATACAGTCCCTTGCTGGGAAGCTCAACTCTGGAACTAAAAATGAGGGGGGTTACAAAGCCACACCACCACATCAGTTTGGGCAAGGAGATAACACAAGACCTGGCCATGTGGGAATCATTTCTTAACAATTTCAATGGCCAAGTGATATGGCGCAAACCCATGAATGAGGCAGACAAAAGGTCCCTGTTTACGGATGCGGCTGGCAGCAGAGGTTTTGCGGTATGTTTTGGTAACAAGTGGTGCACCGGCCACTGGCCGCCCTGCTGGCAGCAGAGGGGCTGGACCAGGAACATCACATTGCTAGAGATATTCCCCACATGGCTGGCACTCTACCTATGGGAGGACTTGTTGGCCAACACAGAACTGGTCACATAGTCAGACAACATGGCAGTTGTACACATTTTAAACAAGGGTGCTGCCTCCTGCCCTCTGGTGCTAAAAGTGTTGAGAGAAATGATGAAAGTCACCCTGGAAAATAACATTGTAATAATTGGGCAGCACATTGCAGGCAAAGATAATAAGGCCGCTGACGCTCTGTCCCGTTTTCAGTTCTCCACTTTCAAGGCACTAAACCCACAGGCAGAAGCCAGGAGGACAGCAGTTACAGAAGAGGTTTGGGCCATCATGGACACACCCAAGGCAGCCCCCGCCAGCCAGCCGGTCACAGCTCTTCCATGAGATGCCCGCTCCCAGCTCTACCCTCCCCCCCGGGCCCGGACAAAGGGGGTTGCCTCTCCCGGCACCACACTCCTACAGGTGAGCCGAAAGGTGTCCTAGGGGAACTGGCCAAAAAGGCGCTGGCACAGAAAACTGCCAAAATGTACAATAAGTGCTTGACTGATTTTGGAAACATCACAAAAGTCACCAACATCAGGGATATACAGGAGTGCCATGTCAATGACTTTATGGAGTGGGCTTTCAAACAAAGCAAAAAGAAGGCATGGGCTTCATCCCATCTGGCAGCAGTTTCATATTACACTAGATTAGCGGGGGCACCGGACCCCACCCACGGCGCACTAACCAGATATGCTCTCAAGGGTTGGTCCAAAATGGAAGGGGTCAAGACAGACACCAGGCGCCCCCTCAATTTTGCTAAATTAAAAACTCTGCTAGACACCCTCCCTGCAGTATGCAACAATGCCTACGAGACCTCACTATTTAGAGCTGCCTTCACACTCAACTACTTTGGGGCGTTCAGGATCAGCGAGATAGCCTCCAAAAACACAGGATCAGAGGAAGGGCTGGATATAGGCGACATCCACCTGGGGAAGGACTCCATGGCTGTGAAACTGTGTAGGTCCAAAACTGACCAATTAGGAAAAGGGAGGATCATCAACCTGTACTGCATTGAGGAAACAGAATATTGCCCCATCTGCACCACCAGGGCCTTCATGAACAAGCGCCCCAGCAGGGGGGGGCAATTATTCACACACAAAAATGGGTCTGCCCTCAGTAGATTCCAGGTGAGGTCTGTCCTCAAGAAGACTATAATAGCTATAGGATGGAATCCTACTGAGTTTGGATCCCACTCCTTCAGGATAGGAGCAGCCACTTCAGCCTAGATGGGGGGGGCTGCAAGAGAAGGCCATAAAAGGGATTGGGGGTTGGAAATCGGAGGCTTACAAAAGATACATCAGGAAAGACTTGATCTAATAGTATCCTCCTCCTCCCCCCCCATTTTCTTCTAACCACAGGCTACCCCCCGTCTCAGACGGCGTGGATCGTGGGTCACTCTTTCATCACCAGGGCCAGCAGATGGCTGGAGGAAACCCAGGACGGCATGCATTTCCAGGACACCATCACCTACTGATGGGGCAAGCCGGGCATGCGCTGGGGAGACCTACACGACAAATTGGCTGGCCTACTGGGGGCCTGCTCACCCCCCCCTGAGTATCTCATCATCAACCTCGGGGGCAATGACTTGCCTCAGCTGGGCAGGAAGCTTCTCCTGGCTGAAATCTGCACCTCCCTCAGATCCCTGGCACACATGCTAAGACTTCGAACAGAAGTGATGATGTCAGAAATCATCCCGCGCCAACATTGGCATGGGGCAGAGTGCAACAAAGCCATGGAGATTTCTAGGCACAAACTGAACAAAGCTGTGGCCAATTTCTGCCTTTTCTCAGGCCTCAAATTTATTAAACATGGGATCTCGGTACACAACCAGGCCATGTTCTGCAGTGATGGGGTTCACCTGTCCATTGAAGGTATGGACATCTTCACCAGGAATATTTTCTGGACCCTGGCAGCCAGAGGCTGTACTTAATTCATAATCTCCTATTTTGGGGGGACCTGGGAGACGCCGGTCAGCATCCCCTCAGGGTGGCGGCGGGGATCAGCCCCCGCTCACCTGTTCCCTCTGTCCCCAAAATATAATATTGTTATCCTTATGTGATGTTATGGCTGGTTTTTCTTTTGCACCATGGCTGGTACTAAAATAAAGCTTGTGGCCAAAATTTTATCCACCTCACATCCTGGTCTTCAGTCTCCTCATTCCTGCAACTGTCATTACTGTATTGCCTGTCATGTCACACTTGTCATCCATCCAGGTCTAAAAAACCATCCCTCCCACCCTGCAAATAACTGTAAGGAAAAGCTATAGCGAGGGCCAGGTAGAAGATGGAACACAATCATAACATTAGGGGAGGCTAAAACGCCTCACTTTAAAAAATAAACATAAAAATTCAACTCCAAGAAGGGCTTTTTAAAATACTGGGGGGTCTTTTGTCTATTAGTTAATCTTCTAGGAAAATACAGTTATAGGAGACCCAGGCGCTCAGAATCCACCAGAGAACATCAATACAGGTGGGAGCTCTAGGGGTATTACAAAGCTGAAAAGGAGAGAGGAACTTGAGCAGAAACATGTACTAGTAAGCCTCAAATATCCACCTCCATGCATGCAGAAGGGGGGGTCTCACCACAAGTGGATCAGGAGCAGGGTAAGTTCCTAGTAAGGCTCCGGAACCCACCCCCTCGCATTTTTTATCCAAGATAAGCGCACTGGGGTACGCAAGTGGATCGTGGGCAGGGGACGTTCCCAGCTAAGCCCTTAGAACCCACCCCAGCAGAGAAATAGTACAACACAAGCACTGAAGGGGTTTCACAACACAAGTGGAGCGGGAGCAGGGAAAATTCTAGTAAGGCTCTCTTTTTTAACCCACTCCAGCTGTAAAAACAGGCAGCCTTAAGCGCTGAGGGGGTCTCACAACGCAAGTGGATCGGGAGCAGGGTAAAAACCTAGTAAGACTCTTTGAACCCACCCCGGCTGTAAAAACAAGCAGCTTTAAGTGCTGAGGGGGGTCTCACAATGCAAGTGGATCGGGAGCAGGGTAAAAACTCAGTAAGGCTCTTTGAACCCACCCCGGCTGTAAAAACAAGCAGCTCTAAGCGCTGAGGGGGTCTCACAATGCAAGTGGATCGGGAGCAGGGTAAAAACCCAGTAAGTCTCTTTGAACCCACCCTGGCTGTAAAAACAAGCAGCCTAATGCGCGGAAGGGGTCTCATAGCACAAGTGGATCAGGAGCAGGGAAGACCCTAGTAAGGCTCCTAGAACCCACCCCCGAGGAAACAACTAGCCCACAAACGGAACGTGGGGGCTTCAAAAACTCAAGTGGATCATGTGTGTAGAAAGTGCCAAATTCATCTCCAAAGAGTAGACCAAGAGGCTAAAACGCCTCCATCCATGGAAAAGTACAAAACACATGATCAAAAAATCAAAATGACTCTAAGAATACATCCCGAGGAGTATCAAGTGAAAGGCTTCACAACGCGGGTTTTGTTTTATCAAGAAATGTGGATCAAGAGCCATAACTTCAGCGAAAATCACCCTGTGAGCAAGAGAGGGCGCAAGTGCTAAACCTGGTCAGGTTGGACAGCAATAAAAGGCACACAAGCGCACACCTCCCCACCTCACTTGGAAAGGACAAGAGAAAGCAGGCTGAACCTGCTCCAAAAGACAAGCAATTTATGAACATGTCACAGCTCACACGCTGGGGCCAAACAATTGTCACAAGCTTTCATATGAATGGCGGCGGGGATCAGCCTCGAGCGGCCCCTAATTGGGATTAGGGCCCCCCGCTCACCTGTTCCCTCTGTCCCCAAAATATAGTATTGTTATCCTTATGTGATGTTATGGCTGGTTTTTCTTTTGCACCATGGCTGGTACTAAAATAAAGCTTGTGGCCAAAGTTTTTTCCACCTCACATCCTGGTCTTCAGTCTCCTCATTCCTGCAACTGTCATTACTGTATTGCCTGTCATGTCACACTTGTCATCCATCCATGACACCCGTCACCCGCATGCCACTCCCCAGCACAAAAACACTTCCAGGCTTAAGTGCTACGGCAACTCAGAGGTGTAGACACACAGTAACACCCACCGCACGTCCATGTAAGAAAGGACACAGTGCCTACAACTGTTCACTAACACGGGGCGGCGCGTACCCCCAGGAACCGCGCTCTTTCTATGGACGCGAAATATAGACGTTACTAAGAAATGTTCCAATGTGCACAACACGCGGGGTGAGCCCAACTGCCTCTTGGAAAAATGTACTTGTTATCATGGAAATTACCCGGGTACGGTGCTTACGAGCGTTACCACAGGGCCCAAGTCGAGGGAACATGGGTGTGGGGGGGGGCCGGAGTCCCCCCACCCCTTTCACAGGGCGGACTCAGTCGCCCCAGCCAACATGAGATTTATGAATAAAAGTCAACCTCAGGGATCAAACCGCAGTCATCAGGTCTGCAGGCCGAACACCTCAGCACTGCACCACACAACCTAATGGATCTGACACAACAAGGGCTCTCGGGGGAGATAGGGGAGTCAGAACCTGTCACATGCAAGGTCAATGTTTCTAATAGGTTGGTTGTGTAGTAAGCCTTTTCCATATCAGGGTACTGCCTTAAAAGACATGTAGGGCTGAAGCCGAGCCAATAACATCCATGACCCTCAATCTGTTAGGCCCTATGACTGGCTCTAGAATGCTGTTGACTCAAGGACCACAACCATGGAGCACTCTCACCTTTGACCTGAACAAATATAAGACTTCACCAAAGTCAAACAACCTAAACGAAAGCTACTGAACTAAATAAATTAAACTGACCTATCACTGGCCTTCAATCCAGAGCCCCTATCACATGTGAACTCAGTATGTCTAGATACTCTATACTCAACCTGCTGCATTAAAGGCCCCTCCCCACAACTCTTCCAGCACTTGCATTTTGAAAAATTGTGAGAGACACATCATCATATCTCTTACCCTCTGCCTTTCCACCATTTCTCTCGGTGGGGTTACCCCTAGAATTGCTCCTTGGCTGACGTGAAACGGCTCAGTCATTAAAAAAAGCTACTTGGTCTGACTGAGGGAGGAATGCTTGTTTTGTCACGAGAATCGCTGTTTATCGCTTGCTATCATGGGCCTCTCCTTTCACTCTCCTCGCGACCATCTTTCATGTGATCTTACCACTGATTGGACATGCACCCCTGAGGACACTATCTTACACCCACTTACCTTTAACCCCCACATACCTAGTTATCTGTTTATGTTTGTCTCTTTTCTAAACCTTCTCCTACCTCCCTCTTAAATACTCTGTGTTTGCATTACCCCCTCAAACCTCAGCCTGGTTAACATCTAGTGGGGTTGTGGTATGCCATTTTGTGGACAAGGCACTGTGCTATAAGACCACTACGGTAGTCATTTACACGGCATAATAGACATACAACATAACATAACATAATATGACATAACATCAATTTCTTGAGACGCCAATGGTGGTGTGTAATTCATCTTGCTCATTTGCTTAGCACATTTTCCATATGGGGAAGTGCCATGACACTTTGTCCGTTTCTTTTGTCTGTTTAGCTGTTTGACCCACAGGCTGCATATGTGGGGTGACTTGTGTAAAGATTGCATGTTTCAGAGGGTCATTCACTCCCAAGGCCTGGTGTGACGGCAAGAAACCCTTGACTGAAATTGCTGGGGAATGTCAATATTGACATTTAATTAGAAGTTTCTGGAAGGCTTGTGTAAGTGTAATTCAGTTTCCATGAAGAGGGAGCTCTGTTCATCCAGTCACACGTGGACATGTACTAAGTATACCCCTTTATAAAATGGGTGTACTGTGGCACATGAGAGAGGAACTCAGGGGATGTGCTAGTTTGGACTGATGGATGGACAACCAACTTGATGGGATTCAGTGTGACGAATTAGTGCTGTCTCCTGCCAGTGTAGGGAGCCATAAGCATGGATTATTTTTCTTAAAACTGAAACGGGCTCACAGTACCTTACACCACTAGGCAATAGCGAGTTTCTGCTTTTCCAGACCACAGCGGAAGGAACACGTAAGGGATGAATTTAATCAATAGGAAAGATTGGGAAGAATCCCTGAGCAAATAGTTGTTATCCTGCTAGTTGGGATGAAGTCATAGAGAAGAGCGAACCAGAACCTTTGCCGGACACGATCCGTTTTTCCCAGACGGATTTATTTGCTAATATAAACTCAGATACAGTATCCCCTATATGGCTGGATCAGATGTTATGGCGATTTTGTGATAAGATAGTTTATAAGTAGCCATGGCTGTTTGAAGTGATGTCATTTTATGAGAGAAAAGGGTGCCAAAGCATTACAAAGATTGTGTGGGGGTAACTAAACTATGGTCTTTGGCAGGAGAATGTTATTCATTCAGGAGGTGGAAATCCTGCTTAGAAAGGCAAGGGTGTAACTCAACTCTATCCGAGTGGAATCTCATCTTGACACTTTTGATTTTTTGTATTTTATTTGTATTTCTAGAGCGCTTTACTCCACAGCGCTTGATGGCTGACTTATCTGAAAGGAGAATTTTTCAGGGTCACCATAACTGAATATCCATTTCCTTTCATGTTTTTTCACTGAAATCCTTACTCTCGCCAGATCAAAGGTGACAGCAGAATTCTACAGTTTAGATTTGGCTATTGTTACCAATTTCACAGGGGCAGTTTGGTTCAGGGTCTCAGCAATATACTCGTCCTTTTTACATAGACTTCAATAATAGCCTGGCACTTAAGAGGCAAAGAGAAAAAAAAAATAGTCTCAGCATGAAGAGAAGTATCCTGCACATACATAGGGCGTGACATGGGATAGAGGGTTTCGTAGCGGGAGTCTGATATCTGTGCTAACTCTTCCAGCAGACCAAAACCATGGCCCTTTTTGTGCTTTATATGGCTCGGGTAAAACGTTTCTCCAGCATTGGATCTTTCATGGATTCACATGCTTAGAATATTCCCCGTCGTCAGACTGGGAACCCTCGGTACACATATATAGTCGTTTCCTATAGGAAAAAACTTCCGACACTTGTGTGTCCTATCCACATCTACGTCCTCCCCGAGGACGTCCACGCATGCCCCATGGGACGTAATGGTATAAAAGCCCCGCCCCCGCGGGTCCCGTCAGATTTCAACCGTCTCCAAAGATAGTGGGATCTCCTCGCGTAGTCTCTACTTTCTAGGCTATCGTTGAAATTACTCGCTGGGTTGACCGAACGAGCCTCTGAGGTTTTTTTGGTCTTACCAGAATGTCGGGCAAACCGTTGTTTCGCCCGTGCGCCACGTGCGGATTGAAGAAGGTTTACGAGGGGGACGGCCATCTAGATTGTATTTATTGCCTCCACCCTCACCATTCCGCAGACCAGTGCGAAATATGTAAGGGTTTTTCTCAGAAAACCCTGAAAGATCGGAATCGGCGGCTGGTGTCGTGGTTAAATGACGGGGCGGGAGCATACCCTCAGTCGGAGGTGGGCTCCGTGCGCAGCGTCGCCTCGACGAAAACATCGGGAGCCCCGCGCCGTTCAACCTCGTCGGAACCACCGGCAAAGAAGACTCGACCGGCGGAAAGGGATGTTCCACGAAGCCACTCTTCCAAGGAGTCTTCAAAAGAATCTTCAAAAAAGATACCATCATCATCATCGTCGAAAAAACAAGGGAAGGAAAGGCCAAAATCCTCCTCGGGCGATCCTCATAGATCTGCCACGAGTAGAGAATCGGATAAACGCAGGGAGAGCACCGTTAAGGCGGGACCGCCTAAGCCACCTGCAGGCCCACCGTCGACGACGACGAACCAGTCAGTGCCCTCACTGCCTCTGACGCAGTTGGTTTCCCCCGTCATCAACCCGATGACGACGGCGACGATGTCCTCGTCGACCGAAGTTCTGGCCTGGAGACCAGAAGTTTTTGATATGGGGTTGCCGGACACGTTACTGCATGAACAAGCAGTGTCGATTTCCTCGAAGGAAGACGACGGTTTCAGGATTGCGGGCCCGGAAGATCTTGGGCTACGAGCCAAGTCGCCATCAGGAGCAACCTGCTCTCAGGTATTTACCAATACTCCAAACGCTCAATCGGCCCTGTCCATGGAGGTCCTGTCCTCCTTACACTCGCTGCTAAAATCATTGGATGAAAGGCTTCCACCTGTGGCGTCGACACCCCCCGTCGACGAACCCGGCCCATCACACCGTCCAACCAAAACGAGTGGAATTCCGGTGACTCCAGTAGTCCAGGAGGAGGGTGAGCTTTCGGACTCTTTATCTGACCGTGGGTCAGCATCGGATATCTCTCTGTCTCCATCTAGGGATCCATCCTGGGTTTCGGATGTGGAACTGGAAACACCAAAGAGCCCCACTCATCCATCGCCACCAGACGATAATGGCGCTTTTCACTCAATGATGGAAAAAGCATGTAAGGAGTTTGGCCTGGCCCAGCAGGAGGAGAAAAAGGACTGCTTTCTATTCGATCATATGGGTAAGAATAGACGCTCAATATTCTCAATACCCATTTTAGATCATGTCTGGAAAGAGGGTGTTCAAACTATGCGTCACCCGTTTTCTGAACCGGCCGTCAAAGGCCGCATTGAAAAGAAATTTAAAGTGCCAGACTCTACCCCGAAGTGTCTTTCGTCCCAACCTACACCTGATTCAGTGGTGTCGGCAGCGGCGACGAGGAAAGCCAAGGCTCAACACAAGTGTTCTACCCCTCTGGATAATGAGGCAAGACGCCAAGACGTGTTTGGTAAGAAGGTTCTTTCCGTGGGTGCTGCAACTGTGAAAGCAGCCAACTCTCTGGCTATTGTGGCCAGGTACGACAGGGAGATGTGGCACAGACTGGCCCCTATACTGGACCACCTTCCGGAGGAACATAGAAGAACGGCGATGTCTCTGGTACGAGAGGGCGAAGAGGCGTCGAATCATGCTATTAACATAGCGGTGGACCTGGCAGATTCGGGTTTTAAGCAGATAAACAACGGAGTTGTTCTAAGACGCCAGGCTTGGCTTAAGTGCACCAACTTCAGACCCGAGGTGCAGTATAAGGTATTGGACATGCCCTTCGAAGGTGACCTTCTTTTCGGAGAAAAGGTGGATGAGGCCTTGAAGGGCATGAAGGAGGATTCGGATACGGCACGGTCGTTGGGTGCTCTTCATGGTGGTAAACACTTTCGATCCTTTCGTCCCTTTAGAGGGGCATCTGGCAACTCAAGATTTTCTACACCCAGGGATAGATCCTTCGGCAGATCGGCGTACCCTTCCCAAGGATATAGACGCGCCTCTCAAAACTCAAGCCGGCGCAGAAACTTCCAGTCAACCAAGAGACGACCGACCTATTCGTCGTCGACGAGCAAACAGAAAGACCAGCAATGACGGAACGCGCACCGTTCTGGGAGGAAGAGTGTCAAGCTGCGTCAAAGAATGGGAAAACATCACAACAGATCAGTGGGTGTTGGACACAGTGAGGTACGGACATTCTCTACTATTCAAATGCAAACCTCCAAAGTGTCCACCTATACCCCTACCCCAACCACATCTGGACAATTTGCTGCAGGAAGTAGCACTTATGTTACAGAAAGGTGCCATAGAGTTAGTCCCTGCATCGCAGAAAGGCCAAGGGGTATACTCGCGGTGTTTTGTGGTAAAAAAGCCGAACGGAAAATGGCGTCCCATTCTCGACCTACGCGACCTCAACGAGACCTTACAGAACCAGAAATTCAAAATGCTCACGCTGCAGGAAGTGATCAGGTCTGTTCAAGTGGGAGATTTTTTGGCATCTCTAGATCTGCAGGACGCGTACTTCCACATCCCTATGTGTCAAAAACACAGGAAGTTTCTGAGGTTCATGGTAGGTCAGACACACTACCAATTCGCAGTGCTCCCGTTTGGTCTCAAATCCTCCCCAAGAACGTTCACAAAATGTTTGGCGCCCGTGGCAGCCTGGCTGAGAAAGAAAGGGCATCATGTATACCCGTACCTCGACGACTGGCTGGTGAGGGGATCCTCCTCGGCGTCGACCAACGACAGCGTACAGGCTACCTTACAGCTTCTGCAACGACTGGGGTTCGCAGTGAACTTTGAAAAGTCCTCTCTAAGGCCATCAAAGAACTTAAAGTTCTTGGGAGCTCAATTCGAAACCCAGTCGGGAATAGTGAAGCCTTCCCTAGACAGAATGTCAAAGATCAATCGGCTGACGAGTCAACTACGTCTACATGGCACACTCTCAGTGAGAAAGTATGTGGCGATCCTAGGTTCCATGGCTTCCTGCATCCATCTAGTAGCCAAGTGTCGATTGTTCATGAGGCCGCTTCAGGAATTCCTAGCGGACAAATGGAAGCAGTCCACGGGTCGGTGGTCGGACAGGCTAACCGTCGACGACGACGAAATCATCCGAGCCCTCCAATGGTGGAAAAGCTTTAACAACCTGGACAGAAGGGTTCCTCTACAAGAACCCGAATTTCAGAATACCATCATCACGGACGCATCCCTGACGGGCTGGGGAGCACACATGGACAACCACCAAACCCAGGGCAGATGGTCTCCCACCGAATCACGCCTACATGTCAATGTACTGGAACTGAGGGCAGTGAGATGGGCCTTGAAATCATTCCTCCCACATATCAAGGGGTCGAGAGTGAGAGTGCTGACAGACAACACGACAGCCATGTTCTACTTGATAAAACAAGGAGGCACGAGATCCAGGACCCTTTCTGTGGAGGCTCAAAAGGTATGGCATTGGGCTTTGAAACACAACATATCTATAGTGGCTCACCATCTCCCAGGAGTGAAGAACGTACAAGCGGATTCCCTGAGCAGGAGCATGGCTCAGATACACGAGTGGGAGATGGACACCATTCAGCTGCAAAGAATCTTCAAAAGGTGGGGTCACCCCTCAGTCGATCTCTTCGCAACGAAAGAAAACAAGAAGTGCGAGCAGTTCGCGAGCAGATGGCCTCAGAAAGGATCCCTAGGGGAAGCGTTCTCATTTCCGTGGACAGACAAGTTCCTGTACGCCTTCCCTCCGTTTCCCCTTATACGGAGGACAATACAGTGGATTCGCAGATACAAATGACGGGTCATTCTGGTGGCACCGTATTGGCCGAGACAACCGTGGTTTTCCGACCTACTACACCTATCGTTGGAACAACCGATAACTTTCCAGAAAGTTCTGAATCTCCTATCCAGGGACAAGGGAACGGTGTGGCATCACAATCCGGACAGCCTCAACCTGACGGCATGGCTCCTGACTTTGCAGAATTTGGCAATTTGAAAGTCTCGTCGGATTGCCAAAAAATTCTACAGGTGGCTAGGGCTCCTTCCACTAACAAGTCATACATATGCAAGTGGCGAAGGTTCTGTATGTGGTGGCAAACACACCACGAAATTCGGCCTGGGGAAGTAACTCCTGAACAAATTTTACTGTATCTTCTGCACCTAGCAGAGAGTGGGCTATCCTCGTCATCCATCAAGGTGCACCTGGCGGCCATCTCAAGGTTCACGAGAAGGAGACATTCCGCACCGTTATTCAGCGACAGACTGGTAAAACATTTCATGAGGGGTCTCTTTAGAACCGTCGTGGAGTCTAAATGTGGTGTTGGCGGCTTTAATGAAACCTCCTTTCGAACCAATGTCCTCTTCATCCATGCAGTTCCTATCGTGGAAGCTGGCTTTCTTAATTGCCATTACGTCAGCTAGAAGAGTGTCGGAATTACAGGCATTAGTCATAGACCCTCCATATATGAGATTCTTTAAAGATAAAGTGATACTATCAACTAATCCTACTTTCATCCCGAAAGTACCGACGGTCTATCACAAGCACTCCACCATTGCTCTCCCTACTTTCTTTGCGACCCCGTCGTCGACGGCGGAAAAGGCTCTTCATACGCTCGATGTGAAAAGAGCGTTAAAGTTTTATCTGCAAAGAACGCAGGAACTCAGAACTACCAGACAGCTGTTCATTGCATATGGTCCGTCGACGAGAGGAAGGGCAATCTCCAAGCAAGGACTGGCCCGATGGGTCTCGTCGGCAATTGCTTTTAGTCACTCCAAGGCCGGGAGACCCCTACAAGGGCACCCTAGAGCCCATTCCACGAGATCGACAGCCTCCTCCGCGGCGCTGTGGGCAGGAATTCCTCTGACAGACATCTGCCAGGCGGCGGCATGGTCAGTCCCACACACGTTCACACGCCATTACTGCCTGGAAAGGCAGCATGCGGATGAAGTACAGATGGGAAGGGCAGTTCTGCGCCATCTGTTTCAATGAGGTAAGAAAAAAACGGTGAAGCTTTTGTCTTTTGCCTTGTCTATACTGGTTCTTTAGTGTGTAGGTTTTGAGTAGTAATATATATATATATATATGTATGTATGATGAATATGTTTATATCGGAAAATATGTTGCTGCTTATGTGCCTATATAATTAGGTTTTGGGGTGTTTTTGCGGTGTATGTTGCATTGCATTCTCCCCTCCTTCTTTTAGGATACTGCTATACAATCTATTCTAAGCATGTGAATCCATGAAAGAACCAATGCTGGAGAAGGGAGTAGTTTCTTACCTGTAACTCCATTTCTCCAGCATTGGTACCTTTCATGGATTCACATGCGCCCACCAGCCTCCCCGAAATGCAAGGTGCAAGATGTGTGCATAAACAGGTTTCCCCCTTTCTTCTTTGGAGGGGTCAAAATCTGACGGGACCCGCGGGGGCGGGGCTTTTATACCATTACGTCCTATGGGGCATGCGTGGACGTCCTCTGGGAGGACGTAGATGTGGATAGGACACACAAGTGTCGGAAGTTTTTTCCTATAGGAAACGACTATATATGTGTACCGAGGGTTCCCAGTCTGACGACGGGGAATATTCTAAGCATGTGAATCCATGAAAGATACCAATGCTGGAGAAATGGAGTTACAGGGCCTCATTACGACCCAGGCGGTAAGGGGTTTACGCCAGCGTAAACATCGCCGACCCTTACCGCCTGAGTACGAGATCCCTTAGCGCCATGGCGGATCTAACACCTGCTTTTAGCAGGTGTAAAAATCCATGGCGCTAAGGGACCTTGATGTTAATTACGCCACCGTAATTTACGGTGGCGTAATTAACGCCTTCCCCACTCCCATTATGCCCTATGGGGCAAAAATGGGAATGGGGAAGGGTAAATGGGGATTGGGGACTTACCGCCCCGCCAAGGTCGGAATGGGGCGGTAAGTCCGCCAACCCCCATGGCGGAGTTGGCAACTTAGCGCCATGGTCCATGGTGCCAATAGCGCCATGGACCTCCGCCAAGGTCGTAATGAGGCCCACAGGTAAGAAACTACTCCCATCTGCTTTGTTCTGTTCTGGATTAAGACAGCAGCCTCAGTCTGAGCATTGGGGTCTAGATGGACTTCTGGGATCTTTCCCTTCCCAATAGGGAATAATAAAGTGAAGTATAATCATGATTGATTTGGAATGTTGGAATAAAGTTATGCCAAATCTCACACTGGACTGGACGTGGAATGGTTGGTGTTCATTGGTGTGAAGAAATATGGTGCCCCTGGGCCTACCCGGGTTAAGAAAATGGATGTGGATGTAGACACAAGGGGCCTCATCACGACTTTGGCGGTAACCCTTAAATCCGGCGGTAGCACTATTACCGCCGGATTTAAGGGTCCGCCAAAGCAGGACTTAGGCCGATTTCTCCCCAGCTCTGAGCTGGGGGGAAATCCGCCGAAAATTCGCGCTATTACCGCCGGCGGGAAATCCGCCGGCGGTAAGAGCGCGAATTTTCCCCATTGAGCCCAATGGGGAATGGGGCATTCCCGAATGGGCTCAATGGGGAATGGGGACTCCCAAGTCCGCCAAAGTCGTGATCCCGCGCTATTAGCGCCGGGGGCTATGGCGGTCGCGCTAATAGCCCCCGCGCTAATAGCGTTACCGTTACCGCCCAAGTCGTGATGAGGCTAAAAGTCTGAGATCCCTGGTGATGATGGGCGAAAGAACAATGTACTCTGTAAATGGTGTCCTCTGGCTTGGAAAGCTCCAGTCTCCCGTTTAAATCAGGTTGCTAAGCCCGCATTGATTTCCCTTTGATGGATCTCCCCATTGAGGGAGTGTTTTTCAGGTTTTGCTGCAACACATGGCAAAGACAGCCCTAACAAGGTATAAAATGGCTATTTTCAGGGCAAAGTCCGACTTCTTAGCATGAAAGATCGCAGAAGCTGCTAATCACACTCGAGAACCTTTCAGAGTGACAGCTAATTTTGTATGACCAAACAAGACACTCCCTGCGAAGTAACCGTCGGTTGATCAGGCTAATGCTTTTAATATTTTCTTCATGGATAAAATTAAAACAATCCAGGAAATCATTAAACTTCAAAGAAAATCGGAGGAAATGGTTTCCCCGAACCTTCTGGACATAAGGGGCCTCATTACGACCCTGGCGCTAATGGGTTAACGGCGCCATAAAAGGCTGCGGCGCTGTTAACCCATTAGTGCCTGATTACGAGGTCCCTTTGTGGGACCCGACCTTAATGGCTGGTCTACACCAGCCGTTAAAGTAGGGACCGGCAAAGGGACCTTGGTGCTAAGTACGGTACCGCAATTTGCGGTACCGTACTTAGCGCCTTCCCCATTCGCATTGAGCCTTATGGAGCAAAAATGGGAATGGGGAAGGGCCATGGAGGAAGGGGGAATTACCACCCCTCCAACCTTGTAATGGGGTGGTAATTCCCCCTTTCTCCATGGCAGAGTCGCTAAGTTATTGGCATCGACCATGGTGCTATTAGCACCATGGTTTTCCGCCTGGGTCGTAATGAGGCCCAAGGACTTTGCAGAAAGGAGGAGGGATCTCTGATATTCTACCGTTCTTTTTCAAGCCAGTGTCAGAAGAGAATACTCTTACTCTATTAACAGCACTCAAACCTACAAATGAAACATTCTTTCCTCTTCCGACATGTGCGACAAAGCATCTGGCTTCATACCTAACCGCCTTTGTGACTAATTTCATAAATGCGTCATTTAATCAGGGGACAGTCCCAACGGATCTGAAACTGTCAGTAATCGCCCCTTTGCTGAAAAAGCCAAACATGGACCCAGATAACCTTCAGAACTACCGCCCTATTGAAGGTCTTCTTTGGACTGGAACATTTTAGAAAAAGTGGCCACAATACAGTTTCAAGAATATATCGAAAGAGAGGGGCTTTAAGACCCCCTACAATCAGGGTTTCAGCCTAAATTTGGTACAGAAACAGCACTGATCGCAGTGTGGGACAAGTTGTTGCGAGCAGGAGATGAAGGTAAACTATCCCTACCCGTAATGCTTGACCTATCCGTGGCTTTTGATACTGTGGACCATAATGTCCTTTGGAATGCCTAAAAATCACAGGAAATGTTTCAGTGCTCTTGAATAGTTTGCCTCCTTTTTGAATGGGCGAAGACAACGGGTGCAGTTGGGGCGTTTCTTGTCAGAAATTCTCCCACAAACGTGTGGGGTCCCACAGGGCTCCGCACTATCACCACTCCTGTTCAACCTGCATCTCTGCCCACTGATGGACATTCTGAGAAGACACAACATCAGTTTTCAATCTTATACTGATGATACTCAGCTGGATATCAGACTAGACGATGTAGAAGACTGCCTCATCAGCGTGGGTAGGTGTTTGGAAGAAATTGGGGCATAGATGGTATCTAATTGGCTACAACTCAACCCAAGCAAGACTGAGGTGATCCTTTTCAGAGCGAAACAACTGTTGGAGGTGAACAGCAGCCCCCCAAATGCTTCATTTTTCGGTTCAGAATTGAAGTATGTGTCCAAAGTGAAAAACTTGGGGTGCATTTGGCAAAGTGATATGGGCTGCGACAGGCTGGGTTCAGCCCAAGTCCAGGCAGCATTTTTTAACCTACGGCTGCTGTGACAGGCTCTTCTTTACATGCCTGAGAAGGACCGTGCCATAGTGGTAGGAGCCCTAGAGAACTCAAAGCTGGAATATTGTACTGGCTTACTTGCTGGGGCTCCAGCCAAACAAATCCATCGGCTACAAAAGGCACAGAATGCAGCTGTTAGACTAGTCTTTGGGGTCTCAAAATGTACCCCAATTTCTGGCCTTTATCATTCCCTTCATTGGTTAGCAGTAGGGGATTGCATTAAGTTTAAAATCAGTTGTCTAATATTTAAGTGTTTGAACAGCTTGGCACCGGGATATCTGAGGGACAAGTTAATACAATATCAACCAACGCAGTCTTTAAGATATGAGGACAAGCACCTGCTCACTATCCCCATGACAAGATGTGTTTTCAGGGGGGATTGTAGATTTTTGGTCTTTGGGCCCAGATTGTGGAACAGCCTCCCACTGGAACTAAGAAAAGCGGAATCTCTGTCAATATTTTGAAAAAGCTAAAAAAAACTCTTATCTTTTTAAATAGACCTTTTATCAACTGTAGGCTACTGTCGATATATGATTGGTTATGGTATTATCATATGATGATGCTATTTCAACTACGCCGGGATACGATTAGGTTCATTGCATGCGCCATATGAATTCCTCAATCAATCAATCAATCCAAACCCGTGATCCATATTTTCTGCTAATTCTCCTAGTAGGTCATGACCCCTAGCACAAGTGCTGTGTACTAGAACTCAATGTCACATATAACCGTGGTACTTCTCAGGTAGCACAGTTAGGGAGAAACTTTTAGGCCTGGCACCACTTCGTTCAGCATGATTCTGGGAGCTTTAGTCAGGATCCTTGGCATGATACCCACAGATAGGGCTGTCAAGGCTTCAACATTTCCTATCAGGAAGAGGCGTCATCTAAAACTGGGGCTACTCACTACCCTGGAACAGTAATTCTTGGCAAATATTGAGCAACACATAAATCAATATGATTCCCAAAAAGTGGAAAACTTCTTGTAATTTTAAATGTAAATCCCTACACTTAATTGGAGTGATTTCAACCCTTTAATTTATCAAAGGAAACTATCACATTTCCGATCAACCTTCTCTAGTTAATACAGAAAGAGAACTGGGAAATATCTTAAGGTTTGCTTAACTGCGCTCAAATTCCCGTGCCACATCACATGCCTGAGAATCATAACTATCCGAAGCCTCATGGACATGTCCGCTCTGGCAGGTCCATGGCCTGTCAGGGATCCAGCGTACAACTATTCATTCAGCCTTGGACTCCGAATATTCCTTTGTGGCTGATTTAGTAAGTCCAGGGTCCATTAGTAAGTGCCTTTTCTATCTCTTGTTGACAAGCACATGATTTGTTCATGTGACCTACCTCATAACATATTAAGGAATGCAATAAAACCCTTATGGAACGAGGGGAGGAACTATGTCTGCAGTACAGTGACTGCCAGAGAAAGCAGTATGACAGGCGGCCATGGCAGCGGAGGGCGCCTTCAGTGACGGCAGCGACGCCGTACTTTCGGACGGCGAGGGCATTACGGCGTCGAAAGACAGCCGAGCGCAGGTCCCTGACCTCGGAAGGTCGTCCGGCGGGGCGGCTATGGGGAAGACCCCCGGCGACACAAGCACTTCACATACTACACACACTAAACACACTAAGTCCAACCGAGACTCGACGACGTCGAGTTCTCGGAAAGAGGCACAAACAGAACGGTCCGATTCGGTGTCCTCTGGGCGCTCTCGATCAAGATCGCCGCATGACTCCAGGCAATCATCCACTCTTGCCAAGAGTGCCTCGCTCCCTAGGCTAACAGAAGTTCGATCATCGAAAGACGAAGACGACTTCCACCCCCAGGCCGCGCTCCAGGAGTCGGAGCCCGCAGTTAAAGCCAGCAAGGCCCCACGCTCGAAGGACAGGGACACCACCCCCGATCCTCGACGCCAGGCGTCGAAAACCTCCGGAGCCACTAAAGGACAGGGAAAACATTTTTCCACGCACGGGGAGGGGGGAAAACAGCAGAAGAAACAACCTTTGCACTCTTCCACACCTGTGAAACACACCACTCCCCCTAAACAGACAGACAAAACCAGGTCTGCTGATA
Organism: Ambystoma mexicanum; assembly: GCF_040938575.1. Lineage (NCBI taxonomy): Eukaryota > Metazoa > Chordata > Amphibia > Caudata > Ambystomatidae > Ambystoma > Ambystoma mexicanum. The sequence goes on from NC_090932.1 coordinate 1,270,179,957, forward strand.
TGTCTAAGACCAGCAAAGCTACTCAGGATAAATCCCATAGACTTGCTGAGAGAGTCATTCCCAGTTCCAAAAAATGGTCCAGTGAAGACAGAGATAGGGTCATGTCAAGAATGTCTTCTTTGGCTGATTTTTATGATAAAAATCCAGAACATTTCCTCTCGTATGATCCACAAGGGGCGACACCCTCAGGCTCTACTGTACCTATCCCCCCGAGTAAAAAGCCCCGGTTTGAAACTCCGATGAGGTCAGAACCCTTCGAGGTACAACCATACGCAAGACCATACTCACTGTATCAAGGAGAGGCTTCCTTTTGTGAGGACCAAGAATTTGGTATGATAGAAGAGCAAACCGGGACGGCCTACTATGGGGATGATGAGGACCAGGAAGAGGAAGAGGAGGACCCGAAAACATACAGAGTAGATTCCCCGGTAGAGAACGAAGCCCCGGTTACCGACTCCCCGGTCGATAACCAACCCCTCCTAAACGAGGTTCTCGCACGCGCAGCAGAACATTTCCACATTGACACCCACGGTGTCCAAGAGGAAAGGGACTTCGCAGAAGAGTTAGTGGGAGAAAGGAGGCCTGTCGCCCAGACCATCCCTATCCTTAAGTCCATTCAGCGGAGAATAGATCCGTCCCTGGTGAACCAGAACCTCACCAGAGCAGTCAATCCCAGGGTTGAAAAACTTTTCAGGGCGGCCCAGTCTGACCCTCTCTATATAAGAGGACATCTGAAGCCAGACTCCCTAGTTGTCACCAACACTCATAAGAGGGCTGGAACACCCTTGTCATCGTCCGAAGCTCCGCCCGACAAGGAGAGCAAAAAACTATACGGTTTCGGCAGGAAAGTAGCCTCAACGTCCGCCTATCAAGCAAGGATTGCAAACTCCACCACCCTGTTGGCCAGCTACAACTGCCATCAGTGGGAAGAAGTCGCGGCACTCATAGCCTCTGCTCCTGAACCTTTAAAGGGCCAGTTAGCTCGGATTTCCGCAGAGGGTAGAGCCGTGTCTGGTTGCATTTTGAAAGCAACCTTCGACGCCGCGGACAACGCAGGCAGATTGATAGCGGAAGGCACTGTTATCAAGAGAAATGCGTGGATACGGCAGTCTGGTTTTAAAGCAGAAACCCATGCATCATTGTTGAACAAACCGGTGGAAACCGATCTGTTGTTTGGTAAGGCGGTCGAAGACGCACTGAAGAATGCCAAGGACGAATACGAAACACTCAAGTCCCTTGGCCAGTTAACCAATAAACCCCCTAACCAGAGAGGGAATAGTAATTTTCGTCGCCCACGCGGTCAAAATTCCCAGAGAGGATCTACCTATTCCCAAGGGCAGGGTACACAGTGGAACAACAACCAACAGTCTACCCAGGGTTACGGCAGGGGTAATAGGAGAGGTTGTGGTAAAGGCAGAGGCAGCCCCAACAAGGGAGGCGGCACGCCTCCACCAAAGCAGTGACGCTCAGTTCAGGGTCCCTTCTCACGCAACCCCAGTAGGAGGACGCATTTCCAACTTCACCCAGGCTTGGGAAGGGATCACATCAGACAGATGGGTGCTGTCACAGTATCCACAGGATATTGCATAGAACTACTGCAGCGTCCCCGGAACCATCCTCCACGACAAAGAGTACACTCTTTAGAACATCAGAAGATTCTCCTCGAGGAGATCGCCATTCTGCTAGAAAAGGATGCGATAGAACTCGCCCCGGGACACCAGGTAAACAAGGGTATTTATTCAACTTACTTCCTTGTGCCAAAGAAAGATTTGACAATGCGCCCAGTATTGGACTTACGGCCTGCCAACAAGTATGTCAAGCCCCAAAAATTTCGTATGACCACACTACAAGAGGTAGTCCCCCTCCTAAAAAAGGGGGATTACATGGCAACCTTGGATATGAAAGATGCTTATTTTCATATTTTCATGTTCCCAGCGCACAGAAAGTATTTGCGCTTCAAGGTGGACAGTCGACACTACCAATTCAAGGTACTGCCCTTCGGGATAGCTTCAGCACCAAGGGTATTCACCAAGGTACTGGCGGTGGCGGCTGCACACCTACGCAGGGAGGCAATCCCAGTGTACCCTTATCTGGACGACTGGCTCATAACGGGGGAAACCCCAGGAATTTGCAGGACAAACATTCAAAGGACGATCAACCTCCTCCACGAGTTAGGCTTCTCAATCAACGAGAAAAAGTCAAGCCTGGTGCCAAGCACCTCCAAACAATTCCTAGGAGCAATCCTAGATACTCAAGAGGGGTTGACCTTTCCTTCAGAAGAAAGAATTCGGAATATACTACTGCAAATTCCGCATTATCAGTCCGGTCAACAAATAACGGTACGCGAAGCAATGCGTTTACTGGGCATGATGGCGTCATGTATTTACCTGGTCCCCCACGCGCGCCTGCGCATGCGTCCCATGCAGGAATGGTTGGCGAAACAGTGGTCTCAGGCAAGTGGTCAGTGGGACGATCTAGTGGTCGTTTTGCCAACACTGGTACAAAGCCTTCACTGGTGGACAAGAGAGAATCTCGCACAGGGGAAACCCTTTTACGATCCCGAAGTACAGGCAATAGTCACTACAGATGCATGCCTGACGGGGTGGGGAGCTCACCATCTCCACCACACAGCTCAGGGTCTCTGGTCTCACTCAGTGGCCAAGAACCACATCAACCTGCTAGAGCTTCTGGCAGTATTCAAAGCGCTTCAGGCGTTCGAGCCCCACCTATTAAACCTGTCAGTGCAAATCCGGACGGACAGCACAACAGCCATGTTCTACCTGAACAAGCAAGGAGGGACTCGCTCGCCAAATCTGTCCGAGCTTGCCCAGAAAATCTGGATATGGGCACTCAGACGGAAGATCTTCCTGTGATCACAACATGTTCCAGGGGAGCTCAATTCCCTAGCGGATGCTCTAAGCATAGACTCCCTCCCAGAGGAACACGAATGGGTTCTACACAGAGAGGTCGTAGAAGATATCTTCTTTCAGTGGGGTTTCCCCACTATAGACTTATTCACCACAAGCGAAAACAGACAATGCCCAGGATTTGCATCCAGGTTCCCCCAACCAGACTCCCAGGGGAACGCCCTGTGGATGAACTGGTCAGGGATGTTTGCGTACGCTTTTCCACCAACTCCTCTAATCAGGAAGGTGGTCAACAAGATGAACAGAGAATCAATGACGCTCGTCCTGGTTGCTCCCATGTGGGCGAGACAACCGTGGTTCCCACACTTACGCAGACTGGCGGTGTGCGAACCCATCAGACTTCCGAGCTGGTACAACCTATAGTTCCAGCACCAAGGTCAAACAGTGCACCCTCAACCCAACTCAATGAACCTGGCAGCATGGCTCCTGAGGTCATAGAGTTTGGACATCTCAATTTGCCACAGAGGTGTATGGACATCCTAAAGGAATCTAGGAAACCAAACACAAGGCACTGTTACTTTGACAAGTGGAAGAGGTTTGTTATCTGGTGCCAGAGTAGACAAATCAACCCGGTTGATTGCACTCCTTCCACTATTGTTACATACATGCTCCACCTGCTAGATGCAGGATTGGTTTTTAACTCACTGAAAGTACACCTGGCAGCCCTGTCGGCTTACACCACTTCCCATAGCAAGGTTTCATGGTGGAAAGTACCAGTAGATAAAGCCTTCATGGAAGGAGTAAAGAGACTTCACCCTCCTATTTCAAACCCACCACCAGGGTGGGACCTTAATGTGGTGCTAGCCAAGCTCATGGGCCCCCCTTTCGAACCCATGCATAAAAGCAGTCTCAAACACCTGACTTATAAAACGGCCTTCTTAGTAGCTACTACTTCTATAAGAAGGGTCAGTGAAATTCAGGCTCTGTCAGTGCAGGATCCCTTCTTTACTGTCCATAAAGACAAACTGATTTTACGCACACACCCTAGGTTCTCACCTAAATTTATATCAAAATTCCATGTAAACCAGTCCATCGAGCTTCCGGCTTTCTTCCAGAACCCGCAAAGCTCGGCTGAGGTGAAACTACACACCCTAGATGTGCGTAGGGCGGTCCTCTACTATGTAAATAAAACCAGACCGCTAAGAAAAACAGATCAACTGTTTATCTCCGTAGCTACAGGCAGAGAGGGGGATCGCGTCTCTAAAGGTGCCATCTCGAAGTGGATTATTAACTGTATCCAGCTGTGTTACTCACTCTCTGAAAGAACTCTGCCTTTCACGCCAAGAGCCCACTCTACTAGAGGCATTGGGGCCACTCTGGCTTTCATTGCAAATGTACCCCTTGACACCATTTGCAAAGCAGCTACTTGGAGCTCTATTCACACTTTTACTCAGCATTACTGCATTGACACCCATTCCAAGGCAGATACACAAGTGGGACAAGCGGTTCTAAGACACTTATTTGCTCATGACCCTTCTCACATCCCACCTCCTTCTTCAGGTACTGCTCGCTAATCTATGCACAGCATGTGATCTAAGCAGATTCCACAAGCCTCAGAAGGGATACATTACTCACCGTAATCGTATTTCTGATGCTTGTATCTGCTTAGATTCACATGCGACCCACCCTTCCTCCCCTCTGAGAGAAGGCGCATGATTGCTTGTAGTCTTACCTTTCTGTCTATCTGCTTGGATTATCTGTACTCACGCTACTCCTCATGCTACCTCATGTCAGAAAAAATACAATCTGAGGATCCTAGACGCGTGAGGGATTTTGGGTACAGTGGACGTCACACTAGGGATAGTATTACTGGCACGCCCTGTGTCGACGCCCATTTTCGAGTTTCGAAAAACAAACTGTAATACTCCGCAGCTTCCACCAGATGTCGGCCTATGCACAGCATGTGAATCTAAGCAGATACAAGCATCAGAAATACGATTACGGTGAGTAATGTATCATATATATATATTTCTGAGGCTTGTGGAATCTGCTTAGATCACATGCTGTGCATAGGCCGACATCTAGTGGAAGCTGCGGAGTATTACAGTTTGTTTTTCGAAACTCGAAAATGGGCGTCGACACAGGCGTGCCAGTAATACTATCCCTAGTGTGACGTCCACTGTACCCAAGATCCCTCACGCGTCTGGGATCCTCAGATTGTTTTTTTCCGCCATACTGGTCGGAAGCATCTTGCGGAGTCCCCTGGCCTTAGCCATACTTTTGCTAATTATTGCAATTTAAAATTATTTATTGACATCCTTCCCCACCCCAACGTCGACCATCGACACTCGACGACGGCTGGAGAAGACATCGACCGTCGGCTGCTGCACGACGGATCTGGGCCTCGGAAGGCCGCTGGCCTCGGCCCGGGCCTAGTAGGCCGCTGGCCTCGGCCCTGCAAGTAGGGAGAGTGGGGGGTGGTACATACTCTTCACTCTTGGTATATAGGTACACCTTATATATTTCCTACACTTACCAGCCCGCTGCCTCAAGGTGCGTATGGAGGGTACCCCTTTCCAATTCTGCCCCAAGTGCAACCGCAAATACCCTTGGGTCGACAGGCACGCCACGTGCAATCTCTGCTTGCCGAGGGACCACCCCGAAGCGAACTGCAGAGCGTGTAGTAGGTTTAAACCTAAAACACTTAAGGACCGTTCGACAAAGCGTTGGGCCCACCACGCCAGGCAGGCAGCCATGGCAGCGGAGGGCGCCTTCAGCGATGGCAGCGACGCCGTACTTTCGGACGGCGAGGGCTTTACGGCGTCGAAAGACTGCCGAGCGCAGGTCCCCGACCTCGGAAGGTTGTCCGGCAGGGCGGCTATGGGGAAGACCCCCGGCGACGCAAGCGCTACACCTACACACACTAAGCACACTAAGTCCAACCGAACCTCGACGACGTCGACTTCTCGGAAAGAGGCACGGATAGAACGGTCCGACTCGGTGTCCTCTGGGCGCTCTCGATCGAGATCGCCTCATGACGCAAGGCAATCATCCACTCTTGCCAAGAGTGCCTCGCTCCCTAGATTAACGGAAGTTCGATCGTCGGAAGACAAAGACGACTTCCACCCCCAGGCCGCGCTCCAAGAGACCGAGAGCGCAGTTAACACCAGCGAGGCCCCACGCTCGAAACAAGATACCTCTCCCGACCCTCGGCGCCAGGCGTCGAAAGTCTCTGGGGCCTCCAAGGGGCAGGGAAAACATTTTTCCACGCACGGGGAGGGAGGGAAACAGCGGAAAGCTCAGCCTTCCACTCCTGTAAGACCATCCTTCCACCCCAAGCAGACAGATAAACATAAATCTACTGGGACATCAACATCCAGCAAGGGTACCCTTGATAAGTCCTCTAAGTTGCCTACTAAAGTCATACCCTGTTCCAAAGAATGGTCCAGTGAGGACATAGACAGGGTCATGTCAAGGATGTCTTCCTTAGCGGATTTTTATGACAAAAACCCAGAACATTTCCTTTCGTATGACCCTCAAGGGGCCACACCCTCAGGCTCCTCTGATCCTATCCCCCTAAGTAAAAAGGCCCGGGTCGAAAGACCTGACCCCTTCGAGGTGCAGCCTTACTCTACTCCATACTCTACTCCACACCCCAGATACCAAGGACAACCTTTCCCTGAAGGGGACCAGGAGTTTTCAATTATGGAGGAACGAACCGGGTCTGAATACTATGCGGAGGATGAGGACCTGGAGGAGGTAGAAGATGAGCAGGAAATTTACAGAGTATATTCCCCGGTAGAGAGCGAAGCCCCAGTTACCGACTCGCCAGTTGATAACCAACCCCTCCTTAATGAAGTTCTTGCTCGCGCAGCAGAACATTTTCACATCGACACCCACGGTGTACAGGAGGAAAGGGACTTCGCAGAAGAGTTGGTGGGAGAGAGGAGGCCGGTCGCTCAGACCATCCCTATCCTTAAATCCATCCAACGTAGAATAGATCCATCCCTGGTGAATCCTAACCTCACCAGAGCCGTAAACCCCAGAGTCGAAAAACTTTTTCGGGCAGCCCAGTCTGACCCTCTTTATATAAGAGGTCATCTTAAACCAGACTCCCTAGTGGTTACCAACACTCGGAAGAGGGCTGGGACACCCTTATCGTCGTCAGAAGCTCCTCCCGACAAGGAGAGCAAAAGACTGTACGGGTTTGGCAGGAAGGTAGCCTCAACGTCCGCCTACCAAGCAAGGATTGCAAACTCCACCACCCTGTTGGCAAGTTACAACTGCCATCAATGGGAAGAGGTCGCGGCGCTCATAGCCTCTGCTCCTGAACCGTTAAAGGGCCAGTTGGCTCGGATCTCGGCAGAAGGGAGAGCCGTGTCTGGTTGCATAATAAAAGCAACTTTCGACGCTGCAGACAACGCAGGAAGATTGATAGCAGAAGGTACTGTTATCAAGAGACATGCGTGGTTACGGCAGTCGGGGTTCAAAACAGAAACACAGGCTTCATTAATAGACAAGCCGGTGGAACCAGATCTATTGTTTGGGAAAGCGGTCGAAGACGCACTTAAGAATGCCAAGGACGAGTACGAGACTCTCAAATCCCTTGGCCAGCTTACCAACAAACCCCCGAACCAGAGGGGGAACAGTAATTTTCGTCGCCCACGCGGCCAAAATTCACAAAGAGGCAACTATGCCCAAGGACAGGGTACACAATGGAACAACAACCAGCAGTCTACCCAAAGTTACAGCAAGGGTAACAAGAGAGGTCGTGGAAGAGGCAGAGGCAGCCCCAACAAGGGAGGTGGCACGCCTCCGCCAAAGCAGTGACGCTCAGTTCAGGGTCCCTTCTCACACAACCCCAGTAGGGGGACGCATTTCCAACTTCACCCAGGCTTGGGAAGGGATCACCTCAGACAGATGGGTGCTGTCAACAGTGTCCACAGGATATTGTATAGAATTACTGCAGCGTCCCCGGAACCACCCTCCACGACAAAGAATACACTCCTTAGAACATCAGAAGATCCTTCTCGAGGAGATCGCCATTCTGCTAGAAAAGGACGCGATAGAACTCGTCCCAGGACACCAGGTAAACAAGGGTAAACAAGGGTATCTTGTGCCAAAGAAAGATTTGACAATGCGCCCAGTATTGGACCTACGGCCTGCCAACAAGTATGTCAAGCCCCAAAAATTCCGTATGACCACGCTACAAGAGGTAATCCCCCTCCTAAAAAAGGGGGACTACATGGCAACCTTGGATATGAAAGATGCTTATTTTCATATTTCCATGCTCCCGGCGCACAAAAAATACTTGCGCTTCAAAGTGGACAGTCGCCACTACCAATTCAAGGTACTGCCCTTCGGGATAGCTTCAGCACCAAGGGTATTCACCAAGGTACTGGCGGTGGCAGCTGCACACCTACGCAGGGAGGCAATCCCAGTGTACCCTTATCTGGACGACTGGCTCATAACGGGGGAAACCCCAAGAATTTGCAGGTCAAACATTCAGAGGACTATCGACCTCCTCCACGAGTTAGGCTTCTCTATCAACGAGAAGAAGTCAAGTCTGGTGCCAAGCACCTCAAAACAGTTCCTAGGAGCAATCCTAGATACTCAGAAAGGGTTGACCTTCCCCTCGGAAGAGAGAATTCGGAATATACTACTGCAAATTCCACATTATCAGTCAGGTCAACAAATAACGGTACGCAAAGCAATGCGGTTACTGGGCATGATGGCGTCATGCATTTACCTGGTCCCCCACGCGCGTCTGCGCATGCGTCCCATGCAGGAATGGTTGGCGAAACAGTGGTCTCAGGCAAGTGGTCAGTGGGACGATCTAGTGGTCGTTTCGCCAACACTCGTACAGAGCTTACACTGGTGGACAAAAGAGAATCTCGCAAGGGGAAAACCCTTTTACGATCCCGAAGTACAAGCAGTGGTAACTACAGATGCTTGCCTGACTGGGTGGGGAGCTCACCATCTCCACCACACAGCTCAGGGTCTCTGGTCTCACTCAGTAGCCAAGAACCACATCAACCTGCTAGAGCTTCTGGCAGTATTCCGAGCGCTTCGGGCGTTCGAGCCCCATCTACTAAACTTGTCGGTGCAGATCCGGACGGACAGCACGACAGCCATGTTCTATCTGAACAAACAAGGAGGGACTCGTTCGCCAAATCTGTCCAAGCTTGCCCAGAAAATCTGGATATGGGCACTCAGACGGAACATCTTCCTATCAGCACAACATGTTCCAGGGGAGCTCAATTCCCTAGCGGATGCCCTAAGCAGAGACTCCCTCCCAGAAGAACACGAATGGGTCCTTCACAGAGAGATCGTAGAAGATCTCTTCTCTCAGTGGGGTTTCCCCACTATAGACCTATTCGCCACAAGCGAAAACAAACAATGCCCAGGATTTGCATCCAGGTTCCCCCAGCCAGACTCGCAAGGGAACGCCCTGTGGATGAACTGGTCAGGGATGTTTGCGTACGCTTTTCCACCAACTCCTCTCATCAGGAAGGTGGTGTACAAGATGAACAAGGAATCGATGACGCTCATCCTAGTTGCTCCCATGTGGGCGAGACAACCATGGTTTCCACACCTACGCAGGATGGCGCTGTGCGAGCCCATCAAACTCCCAGCCTGGTACAACCTACTGTCCCAGCAACAAGGTCTAACAGTGCACCAGGAACCCAACTCAATGAACCTGGCAGCATGGCTCCTGAGGTCATAGAGTTTGGCCATCTCAATTTACCACAGAGGTGTATGGACATCCTAAAAGAATCCAGGAAACCAAACACAAGGCACTGTTACTTTGACAAGTGGAAGAGATTCGTTATTTGGTGCCAGAATAAACAAATCAACCCAGTTGATTGCACTCCTTCCAACGTGGTAACATACATGCTCCACCTGCTGGACGCAGGTTTGGTTTTTAACTCTCTGAAAGTACACCTGGCAGCCCTCTCGGCTTACACCACATCCCATAACAAAGTATCGTGGTGGAAAGTACCAGTAGTTAAAGCCTTCATGGAAGGAGTAAAGAGACTTCACCCTCCTATTTCGAACCCACCGCCAGGATGGGACCTCAATGTGGTGCTAGCTAAGCTCATGGGCCCCCCTTTCGAACCCATGCATAAAAGTAGTCTCAAACACCTGACTTATAAAACGGCCTTCTTAGTAGCCATTACCTCCATAAGAAGGGTCAGTGAAATTCAGGCTCTGTCAGTGCAGGATCCTTTCTTTATTATCCACAAAGACAAACTGGTTTTACGCACACACCCTAGGTTCTCACCTAAATTTATATCTAAATTCCATGTAAACCAGTCCATCGAGCTTCCGGCTTTCTTCCAGAACCCGCAAAGCTCGGCTGAGGTGAAACTACACACCCTTGATGTGCGTAGGGCGGTCCTCTACTATGTAAATAAGACCAGACCGCTAAGAAAAACAGATCAACTGTTTGTCTCCGTAGCTACAGGCAGAGAGGGGGATCGCGTCTCTAAAGGCGCGATCTCGAAGTGGATTATCAACTGTATACAGCTGTGTTACTCTCTTTCTGGAAAAACTCTGCCTTTTACGCCAAGGGCCCATTCTACTAGAGGCATTGGTGCCACTCTGGCTTTCATTGCAAATGTTCCCCTCGACACCATTTGCAAAGCAGCTACTTGGAGCTCTATTCACACTTTTACTCAGCATTACTGCATTGACACTCATTCCAAGACAGATACACAAGTGGGACAAGCGGTTCTAAGACACCTGTTTGCTCATGACCCTTCTCACATCCCACCTCCTTCTTCGGGTACTGCTCGCTAATCTATGCACAGCATGTGATCTAAGCAGATTCCACAAGCCTCAGAAGGGATACATTACTCACCGTAATCGTATTTCTGATGCTTGTATCTGCTTAGATTCACATGCGACCCACCCTTCCTCCCCTCCGAGAGAAGGCGCATGATTGCTTGTAGTCTTACCTTTCTGTCTATCTGCTTGGATTATCTGTACTCACGCTACTCCTCATGCTTCCTCATGTCAGAAAAAATACAATCTGAGGATCCCAGACGCGTGAGGGATCTTGGGTACAGTGGACGTCACACTAGGGATAGTATTACTGGCACGCCTGTGTCGACGCCCATTTTCGAGTTTCGAAAAACAAACTGTAATACTCCGCAGCTTCCACTAGATGTCGGCCTATGCACAGCATGTGAATCTAAGCAGATACAAGCATCAGAAATACGATTACGGTGAGTAATGTATCCCATATATATATATATATATATATATATATATATATATATATATATATATATATGTACACACATATAATGCTCTGATCGCATCAACCTAACCTTACATGTTTCAGTCCATAATTCTGTGAATGGGGGACTTTCTTCAGGGTTACCAGAAGTCAAAAGTAACCTGGAGATGGACAATACTACACTCAACACCCCAACTCCACAAGCTCCAATCAAAGGGAGAACTCAGGTCTGAGATTCCAGAAGTGTGTAGCGATGCAACGATCTTCAAGCACACTTCAAGGCAAACAATCTATCATTCTAGAAAACACAAAAATTGAACCACCAATTAAAACAAATAAAATCTGCACCTCCACCAACATCCTCCTCGACCCACCATGTCAACGAGTGCAACAATAAATGGATGAATCCATGTCCTCCAACGTACCATGTCCGTTTTTGCCATATCATACATTAGTTATGACAGGCTTCTTCAATTCAATTGGGACCTCAAAAGTAGGTTTTACCATCAAACATCAGGGACCAATTCGACTCCAAGAATCAGGGTGGACAAACCAAGGGGAAACTGTTAACCATTAACAGAGGGATGGGGGAAGGCACCTTAAACTCAAAATCTCCGGTACACATCCCACACGTGGAAAACTTCACCGGCAAAGATATAAGGAAGCACCCAAAGTGTGCAGACACGGGACAGCCAATCCAATAACAAATCCCAACCCAAGGTAGTTCCAAAGCAGGGTGAAACATTAATTGCTTAATGACATTCCTCGGGCACCCGAGGAATGCAAACACAGGACTGCAGTTCCATTACCCAAGCCCACAATGAGGCAATTCCAGAGCAGGGTGAAAGTGAGTAGATTATAAGCACACCTCATGGTGAAACAGCTAGCCCCAGGGTGTGCAGGCTAGACCCCTCACGTACCTTACACTAGTTGATGGCCTGGAGAATTTGGATGAGCGAATGTACAGGACCGCAATCACAATCCTGGTTCATAGTATCCAGCCCATCTCCTATAACATGCAAGTTACAGTGCTAGAAAATTAGCATCTAGAAACAACCTGCACAGACACAGGAAACATATTCATCCATAAGCGCACTGCATCAAGATGAAGGAAAGCTAAACAGCACTGAACACACATATATGCACCCTGGTTCAACTCAATGGTGTCATCCCGCACACCCACAACCAGACAGGATCAAGCAAGCAAAGACCAAATGGGACAAGCAATGAAAAATGTGGCAAATGAAAAAACTGGGAAACGTAAGGACTCTCTTAACTCCAAACTGCACACATTCATCAAATTCATGAATTGCGAAATGATCCCCATACTCAGCAGCAGTTCACACCCCCAGGCTTCATATAGTCCAGCCGATGGCTTAAATCGGATCACATGTGGAAACTCAAGTGATCCTAGAAGACGTATTACGTGGGCCCAGCACAAAGCAGACCAAATGCCAATCAGTGCCGGCAGATATGACAAGGAGGCATGGAAAAAACTACAACGCCCAGCATCGCGTAGGCATGAGGCACCAAGGAGGCTTTTAATTAGCCAAAAACAGAATCGAGCAAAAGTAAAGCCAAACAAAACACCACTGATGGAAATTCAGACGAGTTCATGGCTAAACACACGGTTTGACACAAAATCCCATGGTGCTGTGAGTAGCGGCATCGAGCCGCTAACTTCCTGGCACGCATCCCACTCACCACAAAGTGTAACAACTGATTTTTTTCCACACACATATTTCCCCCAAAAAATGAGGGGTTGGGGATCAAAACTGCGACACAGAAATTCTACATACATGAACCATGAACAGAGAGAACGGCCTATAGCCACGGATAAACACAACATACATAGATCCTTCACTATAAATATAACAGCATGGAATTTATAGTGCATGCCCCATACTTTTTCTTTTGGCCAACTGCAGAGTCCACCAAAAATTGAGAAAACATACGGGTACCTCCTAAATCCACTGTAGTAGAGACTCGGGTCACAGATGAACCCAGGAATTAAGTAAGGGGTTACATGTGTTTTCTTTGTGTTTGTGTTTTGGAGTGGACTAATTCATCCAGCCCATCATGGAGCTGGATGGAATGTTGAGAAAAGGAAACAAGAAAAGAAGAAAGGGAGAGATCCCTCCTGCCCAAGAATGGACTGGGCAGGGGAGAAAATAATCTATGCATTTGAAATATTAGTAACAGTTGGAGAGCAGTTGAAAAAAGATAAAGAGAGAAAGCTGAGGGGGTTGAAAAGAAAAGAAACCAGGGAAGGAAAGAAAGTAAAATCACCTCCCTTGGGGGGCCACCGCCTCAACCAGCCCGGACACCCATAGGCCGTGGTGCCAGTCAGGCCACCCTGAGGCCAGACTTGACAGGCCCAGTATCATCAAAGGGCTTGAGAAGCATATGCGGCGTTGCCTGGGCTGAAGATCGAAGAACTACCCAGTCTGGGCCGCATACAGGGGTAGCCCGAACCAGACCGCTTGACAGTGCCCTTGACAGTCCTTCTTGTGTCCGGCGAGGTAGGCCCAACAGCTAAATCATCCCGGGCCCCGCACGTCAGGCGGCCCAGGAAGGTGAAGTACGCTTGGGCCTCCAAGTTCCCGGCTGTCCCACAAGGCAGCCAAGGAGAAGAAGGTGCTGCCGAAGTCACAGGATGAATTGTCGTGGCAACCAGGGCCAAGAGAAGTCCCAGGCTGGTGCTGCGAAACAGCCTGGGTGAAGCTCCAGTGGCCCGGGCCTCCTGCGTCCCTTCGATGAAACACAGATTGGGTGGGCCATGAAGAAACTAGCAAGCCGCGGAACAGTGGTGAGAATGGCCACATCCTCATGGTAAAAGGGATGCCGTCTGGAGTACAAATGGTGATGGGGCGCAGCAGCGTCCACATGCCAACAGGATACCGCCTGCAGTGAACATTCTGTAGAGGGGCGCAGTGATGATGTGGATTGTCCCTATGACAACAGGGCCTCCAGAAGATTCTGAGGTGGCTGTGGATGCGACTCTGTATTTGGGTGGGCCCCCCAGTCTGCGGGACACACCCTGAAGTTTTAAAAGGCCATGGGTCATGGAATTGATGGGCGGACCTCCTCAAGCGCAGGGGTCTGCCCACAGACATCTAAAATGTTCAGGTTATGCGCAGTGTGTTCGGGTGGCCCCATGTGGTGGACGGGTCCACCCAGAAGAAAGAGTCTGTGGGGCCTGGCCCCATATACACCATCAGGAAGTAATGACCAAACAGCAACACTAAGGACAGACCCATGAAGGTACTGTAAGGGGGTGACTGACTGCAGAAGTCACCCCCATTGAGACATAATGTATTATATGCTGTGTATATGTTGTGTTTGTCATTTTCATATTTATGTTTGTAGTTTAAAGTATGATTATTGTTATAATAGTGTATAAGGAATAGAATAGTAATGTTATGTAAAGGAATTGTAGCGTCGGGCAAGGCAGTTAGGGGGAATGTTAAGTATGTTAAAAAATATATAAGGGAGTAGGGGGAATGATGTAAGTGGGAGTAAATAACCTTGGCTTGAGGTAGTGGAAGGAAGTAGTGGGCTGCCTCAGGCTGCCTAGGGAGGTGGGACCACCCATGGAGGCAAATCCTCTGGCCTCACGCTCCAGTGTGTGGTAGCAGGAATTAGGTAATAGGTCAATTGCATCAGACTCACCCTGTGGGAGTGCCTGTGACCCCTCCAAGGGAGGGTCGCTTACGGAGCAGATCCCCATTTAGAGGGAACTCGTGCCAGGGGGCATGTATAGCGAACTAAGAGTATACAAGTCTAATACGTGTTTTTTAAATAAAGAGGGTCCCTGTTGGGATCGCTATAAAATCCACCTTAGTGAAGGATAAACAGCCATGGACAAAGTAACCCTGAAGAGTAAGGAAGAAAAGAGTCTTAGGATTTAAGCACCCTTGTGTCCACTGGAAACATTTGAAATTTAAACAAGATTTGCGAGGTACATTCAAGATAAAATCTCAGAGAAAAGGTTTTGAAAAATACCGAAATGTTTTAACTAAACAAACAAATTAGTATCAATATAAGAGCTCTATGTGTTTCGGGATTCCCCCTTCCTCAGGAGAAAAAGTTATATTCTCATTCCAGAACTGTTATTTCTTTTCTATCTTCCTGATCACAAGCGTTCGACGCCATAGTACATTTGAGAATGTTTGAGGCTTGAGTTGTTCCTCAGTGTACATAAATGCACAATATGGGATAGTTGTTATCCTTTTGGATTGAAATGATCTAGTATACTATATTTCAAATGGCTATGTATATATTAACCACTTGAATTGTTTGGATAACCAATTCTGCTACAATAAACTAGAGATAATACGATACTATATCTGATGTCCGAAACACCAAGAATGACTGTATGTAACAACTTTTACATTTGAGTAAGTTGCTCGATTGTGAACATGGTCAGTGAGTTCTTACACAGCTGGTTTTGAACTAACACCTATCCGTCCCCACTGGGCTATTTTCATCATTAAGTAGGTTTACCACCCGATGCAGTGATTTTACTCTAATTGAATATTCGACTGCTCGCCCCCCTGAATATATTCTAGCATAATACTGCTATACATCTAATAGCCGCAGAATTTGGCATCCTTAAGGTTAAGGATTTCTGTGGTACTGTAGAAGGACTTGTCCATATGTTAATACATATACCAACACATCGAAACTGTAGACTCTCTGGACTTATTTTCCTTCCTAAATCTATCAGGCATTTTTGTACACATCTATATAGGCCACACAAACATCTGCACTGTGAACGGAATAGTAGTAATTCAGGGATTAATCATTGACCCGGGACCAGAATCCAATAAAATGCACAGACACCAGGCATTTTTTACCTTGTGATGTCATTGCGCGACAACGTGAGGACATCACAAAGCACATTAAAATAACGCCCATCTTGCAAAGCTCGCTTTGGGGTTGGCAAGAGGTAGCTGTGTGTTACAGCAGCATCTCGATGCGTAAGTGTATCTTGGCTCCCCAGGGAGTTTGACACATAGGGCCTCATTACGACCCAGGCGGTAAGTTACCGCCTGGGCCGTGACTTTACCACCATGGCGTAAACTACGTTTACGCCATGGTGGTTGGCGGACTTACCGCCCCATTCCGACCTAGGCGGGGCGGTAAGTCCCCAATCCCCATTTACCCTTCCCCATTCCCATTTTTGCCCCATAGGGCATAATGGGAGTGGGGAAGGCGTTAATTACGCCACCGTAAATTACGGTGGCGTAATTAACTCCATGGTCCCTTAGCGCCATGGATTTTAACACCTGCTAAAAGCAGGTGTTAAAAGCACCATGGCGCTAGGGGACCTCGTAATCAAGCGGTAAGGGTCGGCGCTGTTAACGCTGCCGTAAACCCCTTACCGCCTGGAGTCATTAGAGCTTCCAGGTGAAATGATATTTCCCAAAATGTATGAGTCCTTGTTTCATTTACAGTTTAATTCCTACACCTTCTTGAAAATCTACTTATTGGGTTATTGTGACTCTGTTGCAAATGTTACCTCCATGAAACATTGGCACACTTGATAAGAGGTAAGCGTTCATACCTTGAGATTGCAAATCTTAAAGCTTAAACAGTTATTTTACTGTATAGCCAGACCTTGAATCCCCCATTTCTCATTATTTGGACCATAGATTTAAGGATTTGAACACATAGAAGAGACGCATTATCTGGTGTTTGATTTTGATTTTTAGCATTTGTTGCATGCTCCAAACAGACTTAAATGTATATAGGCGCAGATGGGCACAGAGCCTCGGGATGAGGTGCTAGACAAAACGTGTACAGATGCTATTCATAAGCTGAGCAAATCTATTTGAACAGGTTGGTTTTAATGGATTTTAGTGGGTTTTAACTGATGCTCGTCTCTAGTCCACCACTCCACTATTGACCATTGACTCTTCACATAGGATGTAAGGCTGTTCTTAGGATATCTTAGAATTTTGCTTGAGTAGATTTTAGACATTTGTCTGTTTGACTACAGTATGTAGTTCCCATCTTAATTCTGCCCAATCTATACATCTCTTTCTCTACATTGTGAAGTTAACACTCTGCTGTATGCAACTAATTGACAACCAATGATGGGAAAGAGGAATTGATAAAAACACAAGCAGTATTAAGACAGGGTCGGTGACCCAATACTGGCAAAGAGGAATAATAAGAATACCAATAGTGTTACAAAAAGGTTGGTGACCCAAAACCTGGAAAGAACAACTAATAAAAATACGAGCAATATTAAAAGAGCGCTGGTCACCTAATATTGGAAAGGCATCCTTTCCTGGAAGTAAGAAACATTGAGTGGAGAACAGAAAAGCCCTGGCAGGATAGTGAACCAGGCAAAAAGTGAGTCTGGGACTTACACCCATGAGAAGATGTAAAAAGAAACCCTGTCAGGAGAGTAAACCAGGCACTGTGCGAATCTGGGATGGTGTTTAAAGAAGACTTAAGGGAAGAGTCTTCCCCCTTAAACAAACTTGAACTGTGACAACGCGTTGGACGGTATTCCGGCAGTAAATCTGCCAGAATATCACCCAACTGAATTACCTTTACTGTCACTTGGTACAGTGAATTACCGTCGGATTACAAGTGGTGGTGGTATTGTAAATTCCCATTTTTTTATGAATGCATAGGTCGCTATGGGGCTTTGTTGGCAGAATTACTGTGGTGGTAATTCACCCATGGTAATTCCACTGATTTTGCCGATTTTTCAGCACAGAGTTGGAAGATTCACCTCCAGCATGATGCTGGAGGTAAATCCTCCACTCCAGGGCCATACTCGTAGTATGGCAGAGCTGGATCATTGGCAGTAATTCCATTACCGCCAATTATTTTCCATTCCGCCATGCTTGTAATGAAGCCCAAAGTATTGAATGATGAAAACAAAAGGAACAATCAGAAAGAGTTATTTTCCTCAAAACCGTAGAAGCAAATAAATTGGAGGAATTCAAGAGAGAAGTCACCCCCCTCGAAATGAAGGAGTGAAATATTGTACAAAGAGAGAGACACTGGACAAGAGCCCCTTTGGAACAGTGGAACAGAATTTTACCCCTTTGTCCAGAGGCAATGGACAGTCAGTGAAAGACCAGAAAAACCATAGGGGAAGGGAGGACACCTTCTCGTGGAACTTTATTTTATGCACGTTAAAACTTTGTAACTTTGAAAAAAAGTTATAAGTGTATAACTTACAGAAATCCCCTTACACACATTATGTTGAGCTCAGGGTGTAAGGGTCAGTTTAGGGTTTTGGACACAGGACAGACGATACTTTTTGGTTGAACATCCTGACAGAGACTTTCATTCGTTTTGTTGAGGCAGGGAAACCCCTCATAAACTTAGAGACAGGTAGGATTTCCCCAACCCCTCCTATTATTATTTTGACAAAAAAAGTCCTATTTCACATTGAAACGTATTACTCTGTCGGGTCTTACTCTTGATCCCTTACAATATCTAAAGATGAGAAGATGAAATAAAAAAGAACCTAACTTTGATATTTCAGAACAAGAATCATAAACTGTAGCAAAACCAAAGGTAAAACATGTCTTGCCAGAGTATTATGTTTTAGAGCATGTTTGGAGCATTAGGATAGTTCTTGTGGGTACAGAGGGTCACCTCCATTTAAAGAAAATCTTGTCACAGATAGAAATAGGTATGTGCAAGTAGAGGGGTAATTACTAGATTTGAGTGGTGCAAATGGTGAGAGAAGGGAAACCCCTCCATACTATTGAACCAATATGAAGCCAAAAACATATTTTGACTTCAAATACAAATATTAGGATATAATTTACTTTTTTACATGAAAGCAAGATCGAAATAAGTTATGTTATTTTTACTTTCATGTAGTAAAATTAGTTATTTTTGCATCTGGTTGTTATTCCTGGTATTTTTTTACTTAGAACCATCATTTAGATATTTTAAAAATTCCAATTTAATTTGAAGTTGGGAGGCATATTAAAAGTACACTATGTATAACATAAACATCTTCTTGCGCCAGAAGGCTGCACTGTTTAGTCCACGTTAGTCCATGTTAAGAAGCTAGCCTCTGTTCTCATGTACACCCTCAAATGTTAAGCCCTTGCTTCACAATCTGTGTTCAGTGTGAAGAGTACAGGTTCTAATCATGGCATGGAAGACATTGTCCATCCTTCAAAAGTCATTAACATTATAACTGGTGACAGTAACAACTATGTTTACAGTACAGGAGAAATCGGGCAATAAGTCTATTAAAATAAGCACTAGATTTGCAACTTTGGCCTACGCTCAGGGCTTTAACCATGTTCACCAGTAGTAATGCACGGTAGTGGAGTTTGAGAAGCTACCGCCCCACTTTGTATCATGCTTGGCGCCACTCTAATACAGTGACACTGCTTGACATCAAACCCCACATGCTCCTCTGATACCTTCCTTCCAGGGAGCTTCATTGCTGGGTTGATCGGTCTATGGTGTGATTCTGTTGTGTGTTAACACTGCATACCAACTACTGGGCTCTGCAACGGTGTGCCATTCCCGCTCGTTGTAGTGTCAGTGGTGTTTTTCCTTTCTCATTTGTCTGGCTCTCGGTCCTTCTAGAGTGAGTATTTGGGTCTGCTGCCTCTGAATGGCTTGAATCATAATAGGTGTCTATGTTGGAGTAGAGGACGTTAGGCCCTAATAGAGCTGGCTCCTGTGCACGTTTCAGCACCCAGAATGCCAACAAGCTGATGACCTGTCTTTTAGGTTTGGTGTCTCATCGGCACAAATAAATAAACTGGTCATTGGTTGCATATGAATCACCTTGTTGTCTCAACCTACATATGTGCCTGCCAACCAGCAACAACATGATCACTGACCTTTACGTGGTTGTTTCATTTTCGTGTATTATAGCCCAATTCAGCAAATGAACAGTTTGTGATGTGAATGGGACAGCTTAGACAGATTTCTGTCCCCACATGCCAACCTTCACTTGCATGACTCCCTGTGATGTCTAACACTTCCCCTTGTGCTCTCTTGACCTGGTGGAGGAACTATGGTGATAGCAGCAAGTAACACAAAAAGTGCAGAACACACCCTCCCCTTCCCAAATGACATGGCTAACAAAGAAGCCCACTTCCAATGGGATGATGGGTGAGGGCAGGACGAAACGAGCAGTGCATCATGTAAAGGGAAAAGCTGGACGCCCTCATTTGGAGGGTGTAGACAACAAATCAAAAGCTAGACCACATTATTGAATATGTATCAGAGGTCAAATAAGGATCCTCACAATGGAGGCTGGCCTTTTTCAGCTGAAGACAATAGTCTTGAGATTTAAGGGGAAGGTGCTGGAAATCACTCACAAACATTGGACCATTCTTTGAGTTCTTCATGCAGAAATCTTGGTTGGCCATTCAGGGAGACCCTTCGTTGACTCCATAGTTCACCTTTGAGAAGGCCCACTGCATGTTGGGCCCTTGTCCTCATCCAATAAACAGTGATTTGCTTCATGGATTATCAAGACATTTCCATTATGGCAGCTCAGGATCAGAGGGAACTCTACTACTCCCGTTCCATAGTCCTGCTGTTTTCCAGACTTTAACCCTTTAGGAGCAGAGAAGTCCTTCCCTACAGTCCATCATCACCTTCGCCTTGAATACTCTAGGATGATCCCATCCACATTGAAGGTAATCTCGAAGGGCAAGACACTCTTGGTCACCTTACCCGATTCAACACTTCAGTTCTTGGGAATAAATGGAATCTCTGAGGAGATGCCCAGTGGTGGTTGGGGTGACACCCGAGTGGGGTGGGGCAAAAACGAAATGTGTGGGCGGGCACCGCTGATTTACTTTCGTTTCATATAATGACTTGCAGCTTTCCTTGTGTAATTAGTGGCAAACCCAAGTAACCCAGTGTACACTATACTGGAAAAACTATAGACAAAAAAATGTGTCTGATGAAAAGCTTTCATCAGACCTTGGGTCACCAGTATTGTAGTAAAGACTACTGAAGCATATTTCACTATTTCATGTAATACTGAAGGAAAAAATAATGGTTAGACTTCCATCTGTGAAGATAGACAATAGTCCTTTATGATTTTGTTTATGACTATTTTTAATTTTCAAAGTTCATCTTTAGTTGAGGAAGCAGAAATTGCCAAAGCATTTCGGACCTCAATACTGGTCCTTCATCAGGGCGAATTCTGTAGTACCAGAGAAAACAAAAGCACTAATTTCATTACTGGTGATAAAGTTTGTCAATTCTCACAACAATTGTACCAAAGCAACAAAACTACACATGCTGTTAAAGCTAAATAGGGTAAACTAAACTTTATGCAAAGTACCTGTAATTAGATGAATCTTTGCCGCGTGTCTTGTGCGGCCGTGTGTCACTCCAAAATATTCACAACTTGAAGAAAGACTTAATTCCTATCCAGAAATCCAGAATTCCACATTTGTATTCACAGCAAGTCCAAATGCAAGTGTAACTGACGCTCATTCTCTGTAAAATATACAGATAAATAGTACGTTGCTAGTGTAACCATTATCAAATGAGGTAAATTACCTAGATCATAGTGTGTCTATTTACTAATCTACTTGCTTTGTGAATGCTGCATATAATGGCCGCAGGCAGCCGTGGTTTCCTTCAGTGTTTCTGTTGTAAAGTGGCTCTGTTGAATGTAAAGTATGTGTTAAGGGGCTCGAAATCATGGGAAGTACATGGATATTGAAATCTAATAACTGAATGTGGTTAGATCTCATACCTAGAAGCCGCTGCATCAACAAGGAGCTAGTCCCTGTAATCGGCGTTCCTGTTTCCGTGGTTCGTTGAGCCTTGGAGCAAGTGTTGCCGAGTGGGGTGGGGTCAGATCTTACTACGGAGGCGTTTGATTGGTTTGCTTCCTACATTGTGGCCAGCCTTGTATTGTGACCTGGTGTGTTGTCAATGCAATTCTATAATATATGTATTGCAGTTTCCTTTTCAATTAACCAGCAACTTTTGATATGTAACGCCGTATTGATGGTTTCCCAAAGAACTAATGGGGCATCACTGTGCAGTTTCTAGTGTCAGGGTGGGTGGGAGATTTGGGGACGATGTTGGCAAGAAAAGCAAATAATTAAACTAAGAACATCAGAAAATATAATGCCTTCATGACCACTCATCACTCACTACCTTTGCTAGATATGTGCAATGATTGGCCCAGGTGTTAGAACTGTAACAAAGCCGTGTATAATAATTGGCGCCAGAATTAAACAGCTTAATACATACACCATATGTACTTGTTCTGCGGAATTGTCAGCGAAATGAGCAAAGACCTTGATGTTGCCATTATTTGCAAAGACACTTTTATCTTCACATTGAGTCCAGCAAAAAATATCATCCTCTTCTATAAGGAGCTTCCTGTCCTCTGCAGCTGACCAATCGTCTGACAGTATGCAATGCAATAAAATGACTGATGAATGGATGCGCCTCTATCGTGACGTCAGGGGATGTTTCTCTCGACTATTCCCGCATTACGCAAATGTTGGGCATGAATATGAACCATGTGCAATTTTTACACAAAGGCTATTCGACCGCAGCCCATTAACAGTGCCAACTATGTAGAGTGCGCTAGACAGACCATCACCAACCTGGTGCTTTCAAACCGACCCAGAGAAACTAAACACATGAGGTTTTTTTAATGTAAAAAATGGGGGCGTTGCGTCAGATCACAGAGTTGATATTTTCGGCACGGAGCGAGTTCAGATTCCTAAACTGGCATCTATTATCATGGCATCCTTATCATGGCATCTATGAAAGTCTTCATGTGAAACCCAAAGTGCTAATGCAAATCCTTTACTTAATGAGATGGCACTGCCTAAACTGAGAAAAGGTTGCTGTCAGACTTGTGGGGGATGGAGTGCCAGGCCTGGGCAGAGCACTCCATAGACTTCACACACATTGAGGACAGGAAAGTCTGTCATGTGGGACAGCATGGTCCTTGTGGACCTGGGGTGATGCCCAGTGGTGGCCAGGAGATGTGTTGAAGTAACCCGCTCTGTGACCAAAAAGGTGCATGATGGATCCATGTCCAGTGACAGGCATGTTACACAACATTCTAATATGACACTGAATGAGTACAAAACTGCAGTTCACCGCCATTTAATAATCAGGCAGGTATCATCACCCAGGCAGAACAGTCAGGTGCCACAGACACCGAAGGAACAGAATTTGATCAGGACATCAGTACTGGTCACATGTGTAGGAAGAGTATTTTGTATTTGTATTTATTTTATTTGTAGTGCGCGCCTTGCCCCGGGGCATCTGGGCGCATGTTTAGAAAGGCAGTTACAGTTACAATTTACAAAAATGTACAACATAGTTAAAGAGTTGCATAAAGAAGAGCAGACCTAAATATACAGAATAAGACAAAGTACAACCATTTCGCAGGTGAGAGGATTAAACAGCTGCATGGATTAAAGTGAGGTGGCCAGAGCATCCCGTTCATCTAGCCACAGTTTAGTTTTATTTTTGAAGGAGTGGATGTATGGAACAACACTGCATGGTACATGTGCTTGGTCAGCTGCGGCTAAGGCGGAGAAGACCCTCATGGTTCTGTTTGCCAGGAAGGAGCTGATCCAGGATGGAGCTGCGTCAGAGAAGTGAGCAGCAATCTTGAGGTGGTGGCAGAGGATTTGATGATCGACCAAATCAAAGGCTGCTGAAAGATCAAGAAGGAGCAGGAGTGCTTGTTTGCCCTTGTCTTTCAGGTCCTCAAGTTGGGTTTTCAGATCGATCAGGGCTGTCTCCGTGCCATGTCTGGGACGGAAGCCGGATTGTCTGAGCCCTAATAAATTGTTGGTATCAAGGTATTCCTGGATTTGGAGATAAGCCGCTCGATCGAGAATTTTGAGTAGGTAAGGCACTGTGGTGATGGGCCTGTAGTTGGAAGGATTACTGGGATCGAGATTCGGTTTTTTGATTAACGGGATGACCCAAGCATCCTTAAGGTTGTCTGGCACGGTGCCAGATTTGAAGGAAGCATTAATGAAAGAGGTAATGAAAGGGGCGAGGTCATGCGCAGCTTCCTTTATGACCGGAGCAGGGCAAGCATCTCCTTGGCAGTTGGAGGGCTTGAGCTTCATGATGATATTTTCAACTTCCTTGATGGTCAGGGGTGTAAAGCTAAAGGTTTTGAAGGAGTGGTTAGGTGATGGGGTTTTAAAAGACGGGGGGTTACCCACTGAATCAGAGAGGTGGCTTTTTTTGTATTAATTTAGTCTTGGAGTAAGGTAATTTTGTCTAGCAGAGCCTTTTGTATATTGGAACACCACTGAGTGTCAGGGGTACACGTATCAAGCGGGGCAACTGGAGACTCTAGTTCCTTGAGGATCTTAAAGAGTTCTTTAGTGATGGATTGTGCTTGTATGATCCTTTTGTTATACACTTCTTTTTTAGCAGCTAGGATGGCTTCTTTGTAGGTAAGGAAGGCTGTGGTAAGGTTATTTTTGTTGGTTAGGGAGGGTAAGCTTTTCCACTGGGACTAAGCTTTTCTTTTTTCTTTACGCAGATCGCGTAAGTGAGGAGTGAACCAGGAGTTAAGGTGGAGGCGAGGATTTTGTTTGCGCAGTTCGAGAGCGGCGATGGTATTGAGAGCTTTCAACATGGCACGGTTGTAAGTATCTACTAGGACTGTGGGGTCCGAGCAGGTGAAGGACGCCGTGTTTAGTAGAGGGAGGATAAGTGGGAGTAGTTTCTCCGCCGTAATATCCTTCTTGTTGAATGTGTACATGGGAGGGGCAATGTTGGGTTTATCCGTGGGTGAACTGGAGTTAATGGAGAATAATATTTTGTGGTGATAAGACCCAGCGCAAGGTGACACAGAGGTTACGTTGAGCGCACAGTTCATGTCTGAGACCCAGTCAAGAGTGCGACCCTTGATATGGGTAGGCTCTCTGATATGTTGGGTGAGGCCAAAGTCAGCTAGAACACTCGCTAAGTCGATGGCTTTGGCATCGTTCGTGTCCTGGTAGCCTAAATTGAAGTCGCCAACTATAATGATTTGAGAGTTGGGCTCGGTGCTGGAAGCTAGGATGGATCAGATGTCCTCCACGAATAAAGAGATAGGGCCAGGGGGCCTGTAGAAGAGATGCATCGTGGCGGTGTGATTGGGTGAGATCGGCAGTTTAATAGAGAGTAGTTCCGCTGATGTCAGCCGCGGGCTGTTGATAGCTCTGAGATTGAGCGAGCTCTTAAATATGAAGGCTAATCCTCCACCCTTAGTTTAATTACTGTCCCTGTCGCACCTGATAATGGCGTAGTTGTCGGGTATGGCCAGGGTCAAGGCGGGGCCAGAGGCTGCATGCAGCTAGGTTTCTGTAATTGCAAGAAAGTCAAGGTTTTCCGTGACGATAAAATCAGCAATATCTAGGGCATGTGCAGGGACGGAACATGCGTTAATGAGTGCGCCTTTGAGTTTGGAGACAATGTTGGTGTTATGAGCAAGAAGGGCCTGGTCAATTTCAGGAACGGAGGTGGCAATAACTGTATTATTGCTGGGGTTGGTGGTTTTGTCAATATTGGGATTGTTCAGGTGATAGGACCAGTGATGACATTTGGAGGCTAATCTTTGGTTTCTAACTGAAGTAATGCACGGTATGCTGGATAGGTTAGGTGAGGTTAATTTGGGCCGGTAAGGCAGTAAGAGACCTTTAGCAGCGGTATGTGCCTGAGATAGGGAGGAGTGAGAACTCACAGCAGGAGACAGTACTCCTGTGTCAGACACAGTATGGTGTCTGAGGAGTGTGGCTATATTGTTGAGTGTTGTGGGTTGGAGGTGTGGAACGTGGAGCAGGAGCAAGCCGAGCCTGGCGTTCCTGATAAGAGTAGGGCATGGTTGATTGGGGGTCAGTTTGGTAGCAAGGTGTTGTAGCCAGAGGGCTGGCGCGTTTAGATAGGGATTGGGACCTGTCATGATGAACGACGGTGGTAGTTCGTGTGATGATATTATATAGTTTGAAAGGAGGAGTGGGACGAGATGCTGGGCGGTGATAGGGCAGATCGGTGATCCTGTTAGGGCCTGGAGGGTGAGCAGTAAGAAA
The DNA here is from genome assembly GCF_040938575.1 of Ambystoma mexicanum. Taxonomy (NCBI): domain Eukaryota; kingdom Metazoa; phylum Chordata; class Amphibia; order Caudata; family Ambystomatidae; genus Ambystoma; species Ambystoma mexicanum. Next base: position 1,270,206,116 of record NC_090932.1, read on the forward strand.
GTGGCGATATGTAGAGTAGACAGGTATGCGTGCTTTGAAATACTAGCAAATCAAACCAATTCCTCATGGATTAAATCAGCTGCTCCTTGTGGCCCTACGTAGGACAGAGACAGTGTTGCCTCAGTTCTTCCAGCTGCTTGGTTGTCGCAAAGATAGTAAGGAGCGTGATTTATCTGTTCCTGTCCGTGTACTTCACCTCACCTATTTTGGAGTAGATTGTGAGGTGGGTCCCTCTTTTCTTTCTATGACCTTTACCTGCTACTACTAGTTTGAGGTTTTCTTAGTTTGTATTGTGAGAATTCTAACAGCCTGGATGAGCTATTCACATTAGGATAAAACCTTGGAACCAATAGAAGTACATCAAATGCAGCACTGATGTAACAGTGGTTTTCTTCCCTTTGTGCTAGGGAGTTTTGGCCTAATGTCCTTGCCCCGACCCAACTGTGCCTCATCTCTAATGCATTCAACCTGTGAAGACTCTCCCAGAACCCCATGTATATTTAGGCCTAACTGAATTAATTGGTGAGGCTCGCAGGTCGCTCCATAACCTTACATCTCCCAGGGCAGCCAGTGAAGGGCAGAGGAAAAGGGTGATGCCTCTTAGCCTGTCCACTGTGAAGCCCTAGCCGCGCTCTTGCCCCTAGTTCAGCAGGTTGATTAGCATTCAGGTATGGGACCACAATGACCCTCAGTATACATATACTGTATATTTTGCCCCAGTGCATGTATTTGATGCTGGTTGTATTCCTGCTCCCTTCATCATAGATTGTTTATCCCACTGTTTTACACTGCATGGAGACCATGCAAGTATCAGCAGTGTAGATCCCAGTAACATAATGTAACATACATTTTCCACCCTAGTGTTCTAGATTCATTTGTTTGCCCCACTGTATTGATTGTTTTCCCAGATAAACTTGTTGCCCAATCTATATCTGCTCCTAGGCATTTCAGATTAACTTCTGGTACCTCTGCACGAATGGTTCCACTCAATAAACTGATTCTCACTGTACATTTTCTCCCTCTTGCAGATTGATTTGCTAAACGATTAATCGTTGACGTAGATTAATTTGCTGCCTCATATCTATTTGCGCCTATTAATTGTTAATCTACATACATTTCTTGCCTCACTGTACACTTGTTGTGGTCTCCCTCCCGCATATGTATGTGGTGTAAAGGGGGTTTAAAAAAAAGAAAGTCAGTCTTTTCGGCTGTCGGAATTCTGGTGGTCGTAGTAATCACAGATCCTTCTTGGCAAGTCCACGCAGCCCACCATGGGGATGGATGGAATGTTAAAAAACATGTTTTTAAAAAACACCAGAACAGAACTCCCCTGCCCAAGAATGGTTTGGGCAGGAGAGCATTCTAGAAGTGAAAATAATTGTTAGAAAGGAAAAAGGAAAATTGTTAGATGACAAGAGTGAAGGAAAAGAGAAGCAAAAGAAGGGGGACAGAAGCCCAAGGGCCTTAAGACAGTGGATGCACAGGTCTGTTTGCATCCCAGCGTTGAACCATGGTCCTGGGCTTTGTGCCCAGAGCAGCCCAGGCATTCAAGGGGCTGTGACAGCTGTCGGCCTGCCTGGGGCCCAAACCGAATAGGTCCGTGAATGATAAAGGGCAGCGTGCGCAGTACTGCCTGGGGTAAAGTAAGAAGAGCTGCGTAGTCTGCGCCATGTGTGTGGGGGGTCCCAAATCAGGCAACCCTGCCGTACACCTTAACAGCCCTCCCCGGGGCCAGTCGGAACAAGCCAGTGCTGAAAGTCTACCCGGGCTGCATATACCAGGTGGCCTGGAAGGTGAAGAGAAGCTGAGGAAGTCCAATTTCCCCCCAACCCCCCGGCTTGGGGGAGTAAAGAAAGCCATGGGCTGCCAGAGAAGCCCAGGTGAAGTAAGGCTTTGGGCTGTCGGAGCTGCTCAGGTAAAGAAAGAAGTCCTGGGCTGCTTTGTCATCGTGGCCCCGGTGAAGATTTCATGGCCCGCACCTTGGGCCCTCAGGGCACGGGGCCACCCAAACAGATAAAAACTGTGCCACGAGACAGCGCTGGTTAATTGGTGGGCCCCCACCCGGGCAGGGGGCTGCCCAGAGAATTTCAAAGAGCGCGGATCACACTCAGTGAGTCGCGTGCCCCCCCGTGGTGTATGAATGCCAATACTGCTTTTATACAGGAGGATTGGGAGAGATGAGGGAACATCTTTGACAGCATCACTAAATGAAAAGCGACACTTTTTGTAACGTGGGAGACTTGCTCACAAGAGAGAGAGAGCGCGTCTGGAACAATTCCCAATGTTTTACTGATTGAAATGGTGCTGGACAGCATGGTTACAAATCTGGTACTGGTGAGCCCGCAAACTGTAACTCTATTTTGGTAGGTTTATGTTTGATGACGTTTTTGCTTTAACCATGTATCTGGAGCTCGGAGGCGATTTTTTAAAATTGGCTGCCATTTTGTCTAAACAAAGCTGATTTCCTTGCCTACCTAACAATAGTCTGCTTAAGCGAGGAAATCCCCTGCATGTCATCATGCATTTCACATATGCCCACACAAGATGCAGGTTTTGATACCTTATATTTGACTAACTGAAAATACTATGCAGAGATCTTGCAGAGTGAAATGATTAGTAAATGGTAGCCGCATTATAAATCATTCTGAACACAAAGAACAAAAAATGAAACATTTTAAAATTCATTGACTGACCAAACAGTATGCCTGGAATGTGGTTCTGGAATTGCTGTCTTACCTAAAAGGACATACAAACTCCTGGGAGCAGGGAACACATCATGGTTTGGAAACAGTACACATTTTGAGAGTTGTGTTTAACGAAAAAGAGAAAAAACGAATCCTTTTCACATGTAACAGTTAAGTTAGGTCTAGGCAGTCTTAGCGTCCAACACGTTTCCTAAAATCTGATGTTATTTTAAAAGCAAATTGAAGTGTGAGGTTTCAAAACACATGATTAGGAAATGGGGTCAGTATTGCATTTTCCTCAAGTAAAGTCTAAACATGTGGTTTGCAGCCTCCATGCAGTGCTAGGACATTGAATGTTTCCTGGCAAAATATGCTCTCTAGGTTTATCTGGTGTAGTCTTAACTGTTATCACACTGTCCCTCAAGCTTCATAGTGGTTTCCTTGCTTGCACACAGTGTGGCAAGTACAAAATACATTACCCCTTTTTTTAATGGTACAGTGCCCGCTATTATCTCAGCGTGCCTCATGCTCGGCAGTGATTTCCGTTGTTGGTGTCCTATGCCCCTCATTCATTAGGGGTCCTGAACAATAGTGTCTGACAGCTGTTGGTGAGAAATGGTGCTGTAGGGGAGTCTTCTGACTTTGTTGACGTGATTCCATTGCTGGAGCGGGGCTCAGAGTTAGCCATAGTGTGTCATAAAACCAATATCTATGCTCAGATAGCTGTCTTCTAGGTTATTCATCTTCAGGTACTTGAGCGCCCACGTCCTTCTGTGGGTGGTACTTCAGAGGCCACTTTTTATAACCGTCACTGGTAGATCCTGCAATGAATGCCCATCCAGTGTGAAATGTTGACCTGCTGGTATTTCTATTTTGTGTTTGAGATGGTTAGTCTATGTAGGTTCATCCTTTCACACAGTCCTTTTCACGTCTCACCCACATAGTTCCCTTACAAGCACTTTTTTGCGTTGGATGAGGCATACAAAATTGGATAATCTGCGGTTGTGTGTCACTTGTATCTGTATTGTTCGGTTCTGTGGGGTTGTTATGGCAGATCCAGAACAGATGTGTGGGCATGTTTTGCACCTCCTGATGGTGCAAGGGTACGTACCAGGTCTTCTTTGTTCTTGATCTAGTAGAAATGTACTCCAGGTCAGAGACTGTGCTAGGTTTTTTGGTTGCCTGTATGCAAATAGCAGAGCTTCTTCGAAGATGTCTCTGAACTCGTCACCCCATATAAGACAATTGGATGTAGGCCCTTAACAATCCTATTCAGTTGTGATAGTGCTGGGTGGTAGGTGACAACTCTGCATATGTTCAATGCACGGTCAAATTCTCTGTCAATTTGTCTATCTTAGTGAACCTTTTTCAGGAAGGATGCACAAAGTGTGGCGAGTTGTCATCATGCATTTCACAGGAAAACCAGGTCTGATTGTAATACATCACCTGACAACAGTCAGATTAGGCGAGGAACCCCCCTGCATGTCATCATAGGTTTTAACAGGCCCTGTGTAGCTATCGTTTAGGGTACCACTGGAACCCCAACTATAAACGGGCCACTTAACAGTAGAGCCCTCTCACATTGGACACAACAGGAAGTTGGAAGCCCCCTGATCATAGAGGGTTACAGACTCTCCGGGACACATCAATCACATGTGCATACCTGATGAGGTGTCAGATATAGGGCCTGATTCACAGACATGTTTTATAATGGCAGAATCCCATAGGAAAACGTTCTGAGAATCAGGCCCTAAGACTCATCGGGCAAAAGTCAAGTAATTAGTCCTGATAATATGAAAACCACAAGGGCCCCTTGTCAGAGTCACAGTTTAGGACTTTCAACCTCACAGCATCCCTCTTATTCACCATTTAATTTCTTTCTCTGTCTCTTTCGCTCTGTCTTTCTATCCCATGTCATCCCTTCATCATTTGCTCTGCCTCTCCATTTGCTCTTTGGCCTCTTGCCTTGAGCTGACCTAATTCTCCTACAGTAGGATTTTCTGTGTGGACCAAAGTTATTGTCAGGATCCAACAGGTCTCCTATCATGGATATTTTCTCTTTAACTCAAAGCATTAAAGCATTAATGATAACATTCAGAATGTGCAGGTTGTTGCTGACAAGCTGTGACCATGTTTGGTGTTACTGTTAAGCAGCGAGCAATTTAGGTGTTACTTTCAATCTGTGAGCACTCTTGGTGTTTCTGCAAAGTTATGACAATGCATGGTGCTACTGTAAAGTTGTGATCTTGGTGTTATAGCTAGCACCACACATTTGCCTGTAAATCTGTAAACACAGTGGAGTGGCTGTCAAGTTATGACCATGCTTGATGTTAGTGTTAAGTTGTGACCTCTTCTGGAGCTACGATAAAGTTGTGTACAACCATGGCTACTGTTGCTATATGACGGGGACCTAGCTTGGTGTCACTGTGAAGCTGTGGCCATGCTTAGTGCAACTTTGCAATTGTGAGAAACGTGATGTTGCTTTACGTGGGGGACCATCATTGGTGTCACTGTAAAGCTGTGGCCGTGCAACTTTACAATAGTGGGAACTCTTGATGTTACCGTAAAACGTGATATTACTGTAAGTGGGTGACCATGCTTGGTGTTGCAGTAACCACGCAACCTCGATTTATGCTTATATAAGTGGTGATCATCCCTTCTTTTGCTGTAATGCGTTGCCCTTGGTTGGCGTTCCACTGCACTTGTAGTTGTTGTTAAGCTATGGCAATGTGTAGTGACCTGCTTGTCAGAATGTTGGGATGCATGAATGGAATGTTAGACTGGAATGTCATTGGAGCGCTGTCTGAGTGTTCTCAGAATGACAGTTGGAGTGAGAACTGGCTGCCGTGTATTGGTCCATTTCTCTGTCTATGGTTCTGTCTTTGTAGTCTGTCTAAAGTAAGGCCACGGGACTTACCTGTGGAACTGGAATAAAAGTACTTACATGCCAACTAGAGTCCAGTGTGTTATTTCAATATAGGAGCCAGGCTACCAGGCTTTGTGGTATTGCCAAGAAAGGAGAACTCTTGGTGTTACCCAGGGCTTCTAGTGGGATCAGAAATTGAGGGGGATAGGGGTCTAATGCGTCATGATGCAATATTTGAGGGCGATCTAAAAAGAGCCTGGCGCAGCAACAAATCGCAAGTAGCTAATAAACCTGCAAAATATGTGGGGCTCATAGAATTAAAGAAGTGACCTAACTGACCACATCAAGTTTGCAATGAAAGGCAGTGCATTCCATTTTAAAAGATGTGTTGAAATGTAATTAATTTGCTGTAAAAATAGTGACCAAAATAAATATACTCAAATATAAATTAGAACATCACATCAGAATAGGTCAGTGCACCGTGCAGTCCCACAGTTCTCTTGAAGGAAATCCATGTTTCTTAATGTGATGTCGTCACATGACTCCCTAGTCACGTGTGAAGGAACACGGGGCAACAGGAAGGGGAGGGACGGGATATGACGTGGGGTAACCACTTCGGGGAACGTGTGAGGAAATAAAGGATGTGTTGAACGAAGGCTCCGAGTCCGTGCATTATTTCAGGGTGTAACGTTTTACACATCTTGACACTGGCGACGAGGAACTCACGCAGCGAACACACGGAAGCGTACGGCGTACGGCGGGTGGGAGAAAATATACACTCCCCGCCAGCTGAGACTCTCCTAGAAGTCCGAGCGAGGTCTCGTAAGCATCTGTCAACGGCGACAGGTTGGTCAGCGGGTGGAGCGCGTCGGCTCCCCGCGATTGTCACACGTGGTGCGCGAGTGGAGCGCAGTCGGCTCCTCGCGACCGCTCTAGAGTGGCAGAGTCATCCGTGAGTTGAGCGCGTCGGCTCCTCACACAGAAGCGCGCGAGTGGAGCGGGTCGGCTCCTCACAGCGTTTTTCCTTCACCAGCAACGTGTAGGAATTCCGCGGGTGGAGCGCGTCGGCTCCCCGCGACGGCTCCTTTCTGGGAAAGGATTTGGCCCGTGAGTGGAGCGCAGTCAGCTCCTCGCGCTGAAGCGTGTGAGTGGAGCGTGTCGGCTCCTCACAGCGCTTCCCGCCAAAAAGAAAAAAAGGCAGCAACATCAGTGGGTGGAGCGCGTCGGCTCCCCGCGACGGCTCTTTTCCGTGGAAAGGATTTGGCCCGTGAGTGGAGCGCAGTCGGCTCCTCGCGCTGAAGCGTGTGAGTGGAGCGCGTCGGCTCCTCACAGCGCTTCCCGCCAAAAAGAAAAAGGCAGTAACATCAGTGGGTGGAGCGCGTCGGCTCCCCACGCTCACACAGATACGATCGATTTAAAGAGCACGCAAGTGGAGCACATCGGCTCCGTATACAAACACCACACGGAACATCCACCATCATCAGGTCTTCAAGTAAAACGTATTAATCTGTCATCCACTACACTTACTGAGTGCGCAATTATACTTTGTCTGTCATGCTGGATGACTCGTCTGAGGAATCACTAACAGTACAAGTAACTCCCGCCAAAACAACACGCACAAGCATGACGGACGGCCTGATATCACAACTGCCCCCCAATTTTGACCTGAGCGACACCAGCACACTGGGACCAAGGTGGAAAAAGTGGGTGAGGGATTTCGAAGTGTGTCTCAAGGCGGTAGGGCCTTTGGAGGATGAAAGGAAGCACAGTTTGCTCACACATGCCATAGGATCAAATGTGAGAGACATTCTAGATGAAATTCCTGAAGATGACATAGACACTTACACCAAATTAAAGACAACCCTAACCAATTACTTCACGCCACACACAAACGTGGACTATGAGCGTCACATTTTTCACACCACTAAACAACTGAAAGGTGAAACAATGGATGCATTTGTGATGAGATTAAGAATAAAGATGAAACACTGCGATTTTAACAACTACTCTAATGAGGAAGCCCTTCGCTCACAGATAATTGTAGGGTGTGAAAGCAGTGATTTCAGAAAACGACTTCTACAAAAGACTCGAAACCTGGAAGAGATTCTACGCCTGGCTCGATCCGAGGCGGCGCTAACAGCACAGGTGGAAGGTCTTGATGGCATCACCATCATTCACGGGAAGCATGAAAATCTACACAAACTTGAAAGCACCACCAGAGGGAACACAGATCCATTTTGCTATCGCTGTGGACATGAGTATCCTCATGAAGGCACCTGTCCTGCCATGGGTCAAATTTGTTCTGCCTGCGGGGGAGAAAATCACTACAAGGCTGTGTGTTTCATCTATCGCAGCAAAGTGCGAGGAAGTGGAAGAAATAGACGCTCCACACCAGAGAGAGAAGTGAGGCGTATGAGTCCCAGTCGTGAGTCACACTACCATAATGACGCAACACGCCGCCGACAACGAGAAGAAACATCCGATAGAAGACAAACAAAGACCACACATGAATGGCGTGACAACAAATCTTCGTCCTCCGGACGGAAAAGACGTCCCCGGAGATATGTCAGGTGTCTGGTAGAACAATCACATTCTGACAGCATCTCTAGCACCTCCTCAGAGGACAAACCCAAGAAGGAATCAAATCCACATAGAGGAGAACCACGGACAAAAGGTTACCTATATGCCCTTGGAAACCCCACAGCAAAAGAAAATAGCCCTACTCTCATCATAAATGTCAACCAAGTGGCTGCCGAATTTCTGGTGGACACAGGAGCCACAGTAAACGTGGTGAGTGAGGAAGTGTACAACAACATGCCAAATGCCCCACGTTTGCAACCCGCAAGAGCACTCATTTTTCCATATGGATCCAAGACGCCGCTACCATGCAAAGGCTTTTTCACGGCATCATGTCGATACAAAGATCACATGAAGGAAATACCCATGCATGTTCTTGAAGCTGCCACTGACAGTGGATGTATTCTCAGCTACAAATCTGCGGTCGACATGGGCCTAATTCATGTTCTATATAGACTCATGATGCACAAACACCTGGATCCCACCGCCAACATTGACAAAATTTTCCCTGCACTGTTCAGAGGACTCGGAAAATTGAAGGACAGACAAATTGAACTACATATAGACAACAACATTCCTCCGGTAGCCCAGCATTACCGCGGCATTCCCATCAATATACAAAAACAAGTGGAAACCGAGTTAATGAAACTCTTAGAAGCGGACATAATTGAACCTGCTGAAGGCCCCACTCCGTGGGTATCCCCCATTGTGCCAGTCCCGAAAAAAGACTCCGCTGACATTCGCATTTGCGTAGACATGCGAAGACCAAATGAAGCAATTTTGAGAGAACGTCACCAATCTCCTAGGATAACGGACATGGTGCATCTACTCAATGGAGCCACAGTGTTTTCAAAACTGGACCTCAATAAGGGGTACCATCAACTAGAACTTCCAAAAGGTCCAGGTACATCACCACTTTTGCCACTCACCTGGGCCTCTACAGATACAAGCGGCTCAGTTTTGGAGTTTCTTCAGCAGCCGAAATATTTCAGTCGGAAATTCATAACGTAATAAAACATGTACCAAATTGCTTAAACTATAGTGACGACATCCTAGTGTTTGGACAAAATCAAGAACAGCACGATGACACCCTTATGCGTGTGTGCATGGCACTGGAGGAAGCACACCTCACCTTGAACAAGGACAAATGTGAATTTAGAAAGCCAACCCTGCGATTCTTCGGCCACATCTTCTCCAAAAATGGAATGACTCCGGATCCTGAGAAGGTCAGAGCACTCACAAACACAACACCACCGACCTCCGTCACCGATCTGCGATCGTTTCTTGGTCTGGCAAGCTATTGCACGAGATACATTAAGGACTTTGCATCCGTCAGTGCACCCTTGAGAGCCCTCACCAAACTTAACGCCGATTTCCGATGGACGGATGGATGCCAACAGGCGTTCCAAATCATCAAGGATCGCATCGCTGATGCCAAAAAAACATGGCATACTTTGACCCACAGAAACACACAGAATTAATAGTGGATGCTAGTCCAGTTGGCCTAGGAGCCATTCTAACTCAACTAGATCACAAAGATGGCCAGGCCATACACATAGTATCCTATGCCAGTCGCAGCCTCTCAAAAACTGAACAAGCATATTCACAAGCGGAGAGGGAAGGTTTGGCGGTCGTGTGGGCATGCGAACATTTTCATCTTTTCCTATATGGGAAACCTTTCACCATAGTCACCGACCACCAGGCACTATTATTCATCTATGGAAATGCTCAGGCCAAGATGCCTCCCAGAATAGCTCGATGGGCCTTAAGGCTACAGGACTATCAATTCAACATCATTCATCGACCCGGAAAAGAACAAAATCCTGCAGACTTCCTTTCGCGTCATCCCAGTCAAGACTGCCACTCCGATCCATCCATTGCAGATCAATACATCATGTATGTGGTCCAAGAAAGTACACCACAAGGTTTGGACATGGAACAAATAGCCAGAGAAACCAACTCGGACCCTGCAATGCAGGTCATTATGAGATGTCTTGAGACAGGGCACTGGAAACAGGCAAAGCAACTCAAAGAAGGTGCAGAAGAAGAAACCAAGCAAGACATCACCTGTCTGCTCACAGTAAAGGAAGAACTTGCGGAAACAGAAGGACTCTTACTGAAAGGGACAAAACTAGTGATTCCTCGCTCACTAAGAAAAAGGGTCCTTGAGCTTGCACATGAAGGACACCGGGGAATAATGTCCACAAAAAGGATGTTACGACAAAGGGTATGGTTTCCCCAAATGGACACACAAGTGGAAGAACTACTCAAAAACTGTCCCACGTGTGTGGTTCTTAACCCTCAAACTAGACCTGAACCCCTCAAAATGACGGACTTGCCAAACGGAACCTGGGAAGAAATTGCCATTGATCACTATGGTCCTCTGGAAGGGGGTGAATATGTCTTAGTGGCCATCGATGAGTACTCGAGATTCCCAGATGCACAAATTGTACCGTCAACAGCAGCATATCACACTATCCCTGCATTGGACAGAATGTTTGCCATATACGGAATTCCAAAAGTAGTGAAATCAGATAATGGACCCCCATTCACCGGACAAGATTTCAAAACCTTCGCAGAATACATGGGTTTCCACCACAGAAAAGTAACACCGTTGTGGCCTCAAGCGAACGGCACAGTTGAACGGTTCATGGGAAGTATTAAACGCACCACGCAGATAGCTCGCCTGACTGGAGAGCCACTGGAAAAATTACTGTGCAAGTTAATGAGAGACTACCGCAATACCCCACACAGTACCACTGGCAAGTCACCGTCAGAAGTCATGTTTGGCAGAAATGTGCGAACTAGACTACCGCACATAGAACTGGAGGAAGAACGGTACAAAGGAGACACTGAAATGAGACAACAAGACGCGGCCCAGAAAACGAATATGAAAACCATGGCAGATAAGAAAAGGAGGGCCGAGGAAAATAGTTTGGAGCCGGGAGACATCGTCGTTGCGAGACAGCCACAACATCGCAAAAACATGGCATCGTTCAATGAAGAGCCCCTCACCATCACACAGAGGAAAGGCTCTCTCATCAAGGCTGAGGGAACAACACACACGATGACAAGAAACAGCTCTCACTTCAAGAAAATGCCAGGGATCATACCCCTAGTCGAACATTACATGCCAAGGGACACTCTGATGCGGGATGCACCCTATGAAGGAGACCAAGAAGATTCCGACACTGATGAGCCCCGTTGGCCACCTCAGGAATCGAGCGAAAGAAATAACTGGAGACCTCAGAGATCTCGACGTCGACCACCGCGTCTCATTGAGGAGATGCCCTGATAATGAACTTAATGTTTAGTATCGGGGGGGGTGATGTCGTCACATGACTCCCTAGTCACGTGTGAAGGAACACGGGGCAACAGGAAGGGGAGGGACGGGATATGACGTGGGGTAACCACTTCGGGGACCGTGTGAGGAAATAAAGGATGTGTTGAACGAAGGCTCCGAGTCCGTGCATTATTTCAGGGTGTAACGTTTTACACATCTTGACACTTAAGTACTAAATAAACTCATTTTAATGACGGTACTTAAATCTAGCGTGTTGCAATCTCTTTTAGTTAACCTTGCCTCTTTGGAAAAATGATTCCAAATGTCTGTAACTGACCGTGTGATTCTAAGCATGGCTGATACTGGGCCTCATTACACGGATGGCGGAGAACCATGGCGCTATTAAAATAGGGGAATTACCGCCCCATTCCAAGGTTGGCGGGGCGGTAATTCCCCCTTCCACCATTGCCCTTCCCCATTCCCATTTTTGCCCCATAGGGCATAATGGGAATGGGGAAGGCGCTAATTGCGGTACCGTAATTAGCTCCCTGGGTCCCTATGTGGGTTGGTTTTTAACGCCTGCAAAAAGCAGGTGTTAAATTCCCCAACCCGCAAAGGGACCTCGTAGTAAGGCGGTAAGGATTTACCGGTACCGGTGAAATACCGGTACCGGTAAACCCTTACCGCCATCCGTGTAATGAGGCCCACTGACATCTACTGGCAAAAAGTAGTAATGCCACTGACCTTTTAAAATTCGTCACTGCAGGAAAGATCTGGTCGGGGAGTCAGTTTGTAGAGCCCTGGCAGAGCTCCGCTCAAGGACAATATTGAAGACAGAAAGGGGTGAATCTTTGGCTAACCCCAGCCCAATCAGTGGTAGAAATGAGAAGAGAAGTAGTGGAACTATGCCCCCTGCTGGCCTGCACCCGCTGCCGTCAAACCCCATTGCCAGGCCCGCCTCCCCCGTGCAATCGAAACCAAACCCCTAAACAAACACACCTGCGGTTAGTGCAGTGCAGGAAGTGCAAGCTTCAACTTCTTCCTACAATTTTATTTTAAAACGTATCCATTCCGGTTTCTTTTAAAAAATAAAAATAAAAGTACTGGGTATGCCCATTAAAGAATGTCAGCCCGGTCCGCTGGGATTTCTAGCTCATGACATGCAATGTCAAGTCTTACCCCTAGGCCCCCCCAGCACCTTGCATGTACACACAATTGATTATCTGTGCATGTGAGGCACTGGAGGGCAATGAGGGAAGGAATGCCATTTCTTAATGGGGATCTGATAGATGCCCACTAAAAAGTACCATGACTAGGCCCTCCAGTACCTCGCATGCACACGATTAGTGTATGACTGTGAGGTGGTCCGGGCCTCAGGGGGTGGGCATGGCCGTTTTTCCTTGGTATCTATGCCTACTAAAAAATGCCATGACTGTACCCTGGGACCCCAGCTCCTGACAAGCATCTGCCCCCTGGAACCTCCAACGCCTAGCTAACATCACACAAAATCACATTCATCATTATTGCGATTATGTCTGACTGCAAGGCGCTGGCACACCACGGAGAAGGCATTTTTTACTGCGCATGTTTGATAAAGCAAGCAAGCATGGGAAATGTTATTATGTAGCTCGACTTGCATTTTAATGCAGTCAGTCTAGTCATTTCTTATTGTGGCATGACATTTTATATTGGGCAGCTTTGATAATGCAAGCATGATCAGTGGTATTATTCTTTCTGTGGCATACCATTTTGTATTGGCATCTTTGATAAAGCAAGCATGATAAGTGTTAATATGTGGCTACACTGGCATTTCAATGCATCCAGTCTAGCCATTTCTTATTGTGGTATGACATTTTGTATTGGGCATCTTTGGTAAAGCAAGCATGATAAGTGTTAATTTACGATGCAAGACTGACATTTCATAAACAACCAGTCTAGCCATTTCTTACTGAGGCATGACATTTTGTATTGGGCATCTTTGATAAAGCAAGCAGGATCAGTGGTATTATTCTTACTGTGACATGACATTTTGCATTAGGCATCTTTGTTAAAACAAGTATAAGTGTTATGATGTAGCTAGACTGGCATTCTAAGGCAGCCCGTCTAGTCATTTCTTATTGTGGTATGAAATTTTGTATTGGGTATCTTCGGTAAAGCAAGCATGATAAGTATTATTACGAAGCAAGACTGGCATTTTGCATGCAACCTGTCTAGTCTAGCATTTTAGTACACCCAGTTTGGACATGTTTTCATACTTTGGCATGTATTTTTAATGGTAAAGCCAACTGGAGTTGGTTCTTACTTGGGGATCCTGCCTTATATTAGCAGAACAAACATGGACATGGTTTCTTGTAGTATCATTACTGGCATTATGCACGAAGCAAACATGAGTATGTTCTCATATGGGAATAATAGGGTATAATGGTGCAGTCAGCATTGAAATGTATGGACACAAACAGTGTGAAAAGACTTTATACTGGCACATATTGTGGGAACAGGCATCATGAAAATGTTTTGGAGAAATGCTCCTGTGCATTGTTGGTGACTTGCATTTGGATTTTTTTCATGAATTACCCTACAAAACCCAATTGCAAACTGTTCGACTTTTCACCCAATTCTTCGAAAAAGTGTGCTTTAAAATGCACCACTTTCACCCATTGTTGAAAAATATCTTGCAGGGGGAGAACCCCCCCAGTTAAAAAATTCACCAGCTGCCACTGAAGATGAGGTGATCTGCTTCAGTGGGGTGAGCCAGTGTCTGATTGGCTCGAGAGGCAGGTAAGCGGTTTGAGATGCATAGATTACTGAAAGCATTAGTGCAGGTCCCGTAGTGGCTCAAAGGTGATTTGAAGCTGTGAAAAAGGATCTGGGTTGCTCTGGACTAACTTCTGTGCTGTAGGGAGGCCCAACCTTGTGTCTCCAGAAATAAAGATAAGACCTTTGTTCTGCTTTTGCACTCTAGGACGTGTTCTGGCACCTACAAGGGTCCTTCACCTCCAGTGAGCAAGATCCTGGTTCAGGTGCACACTCAGCAGAGAGGCATTGGTCCACAGCAGTGCTACCCCCACTGTTCCCTGGGGATGGTTAGGGAACAGAACTTGCCTCTGCCTCGGATGCCTTATGTCTTCACCTCTATGGCAGATGACTTTGGAACAGGCTTATTTCCCAACAGAGGTCCAGTGAAACATCTTTGGATTCCATAGAAGAAGGAATCAACTGAGGAGAGTGTTTACCCTATTTACAAAAGCGAAATGTCACAGGGCATTGGTCAAAAGCAAGCTGGCTGTAAGAGGGACAAATATCCTTTGCATTCTGACGTCTTAACCAGAATGCCTTGTCTGCAAACAATTGGTGGACAGGAGGTTGGAGAGAACCCTATCAGAAAGCAAGATGTCGAGACCCCCACCCCTCTCTCAGCTTACCTCTCTCCTCTGGCAAGCTTGCCCCCTTTCCATGTCTGCTGACTTTAAAGAGACTCCAGTGGTCAGCACCCTAGTGTGAAAGTCTTTTTGATATGTAAGTGCTGCCTTTGAGGACAGTTCTTGTGCCAGGGAGCAAGATGTTGCCCCCCGTCATGAAGGATCAAAAGGCAGCTCTCTGACTATGGCCCCACAAGGCATCTGAGGAAACACCCAGGCCAGACGCTAATACACATCACTCTGGACATAGGATACCACTGCTCACTAAGCTTACACAAGTATGATATTAAATGGCTGTGTTTCTGTATAATTGTGTGATCCTAGTAGTCACCATGCAATACCCAGGCATGGCTGATATTTACAGTTAACGTGCTACCATGCTGACTAGGTTACACTATTAATATAATTTGAATCAAACGTGCAGACAATTAAAAAGCCACCTCTTCCTGTGTTCCAGCAACTGCCCAGAATGCACATGTGACCTCTGAACCGGCCTAGCTGCCACAGTAGTGTCTCAGAAAGGTGCATGAGTGTACAGTAATTTTGCCATGGAGCATTTATGAAAGGGGATCTGATTAGCAGACCTCCCTTTCAGAAACAGAATTACCAGCATCAACGTAGTAATTCAAATTCAAAAACACTTGGGCTATCTCACCCTAACCGGATGGCGTTCTGTTACATAACCACTATTATATTGTTAATTATTGTAAAGTTGGAAAATGCTTGTTTGTAGCTGAATTTAGTTTCACAAATATGTAAGTTAAGGAATCCTTTTTTGGCAACTAAAAAGGTTAAACTAGTTAATGCTTTCCAGTCCTCACACTGAGTCTTCTGCAATGCTGCATAATCTGGTCTACCTCAATATTCCATAGATCCCTTTCAGACTCTAGAACGTTCTGCACAGGCTGGGTGTTTCACAAACTACCAGGGCAGATCACACCATTTCCACCATTCACCAGCTTCACTGGTTCCCAGTAAAAAAGGAATAGATTTTAAAATCCTATGTTAGTCCTACAAACCTCTGTGCTGCATCAATACAAACCTCCTCTGGGGCAAGACGCACCTACTTTGATCTGCAAACGATCAAATGTTCCCATATTAAACATTGTAAAGTGGGGCTGTCCATCCTTTTCATATTTGCCACCATCTATGTGGACCACTCTGCCCTGCTTCCTACATTGAATTAAAGACCACCTTAAATTCTGAAAGGCTTTGAAACAATCTTGTTTAATCAATAGACTTTTCTTCTTCAAAACACTAAGGGTTGTTTCATCCTGTGTTAGTGCCAAGATACCTCTGTGCGGCAAATGTAGTGCTTTACAAAATAACACAATGGGCCTCATTACGAGGTGGGCGGTAAGGGATTACCGGCACCGGTAAGGGCACCGGTGCCGGTAATCCCTTACCGCCCTACTACGAGTTACCTTTGCGGGTCCTCCCTTAACGCCTGTTTTTTCCAGGCGTAAAGGACGGGACTCGCAAAGGGACTCTGGAGCTAATAACGGTACCGCAATTTGCGGTACCGTTATTAGCGCCTTCCCCATTCCCAATGAACCGTATAGGGGCTCAATGGGAATGGCCCTGGTGAATGGGGAATTACCGGTCCCACCAACCTTGGAATGGACCGGTAATTGCTCCATTCACCAGGGCGGAGTCGGAACATTGGGCTTCGTAATGAGGCCCAATGTAACGTAACATAGGGCATTGCTTAGTGTTACTGTAAAACTCTGAGCACTTTTGGTATTATGGCAAAAGCTGTGATCACAACTTGAACTACTATAGAATTGCAGAAGTGAATGTTTTTGTTGTTATTATAGAGCTTTGGAAATACATGGAGTTAATGTGTGGCCATGCCAGGAGTTACGTTAAAGAAGTGACCACTCTTGGTGTTACTATAAAGTTGTGACCACACCTTGAGTTATAATATAAATGTGGCCAAGTGTGGAGGTGCTTTAAAGCAGTGGCACACTTGTTTTTGTAGAGCTCTGATCATTCCTGGAGTTATTATAATGGTGTGGCCATGCTTGAAGTTACTGTGCATCTGTATAAACACCTGGAGTTAAGGTGTGGCTATACCTAGAGCTAGAGTACAGCAGTGGCCACTATAGGTGTTTCTGGCCACGCCTGGAGTTACTATTAGGCTGTGACCACCCCTGGAGTTACTGTAAAACTGTCACCACAACTGGGGGCTAATTTTCGAATTCCTCATAATGACACGGTGGGGACCTGTTACATTTCCACTTTTGCATCCACATGTCGCTGCTATGCCATTTTCCTCATTTGCATGGCAGTGTCCAAAAAGGGGACGTACATGCTTGAATCCCACCATTTGGACACCGATGTGAAAATGTAGTAAACGCTGCCTGCGATGTACACGAGGAAGCCAGCATTTACAATGAATTGGTGAAAAAATCCAGTGGACTCCAAAGGAATCCCCAGCATTTGTCACGGCATGAAAATCCATGGCAACGTAATTACTGGAGTGTGGTGGAGAAGAAGGAGGCAGCGGAAACGTAACTTTTGTTCCACCCCTGCTTTCCGAGATACAAATGAATGAAAATATGGAGTACCGTAAATGAAAGGCATAAAATCCTTACGCAGGGCTTTCATGCTTTTCATTTACGGTACTCCAGGAGTAAACTGAACTCTCTGGAGTTACTATAAAGGTGTGGCCAGGCCTGGAGTTACTGTAAAGAAGTGACCACTTTTGGTGTTATTGTTAAGGCTGTGATTAACTGTACTAGACCTGGAGTTACTATAAAGGTGTGGGCAGGTGTGGCCAGGCCTGGAGTTATTGTAAAACAGTGACAACTTTTGGTGTTATTGTTAAGGCTGTGATTAACTGTACTAGACCTGCAGTTGCTATAAAGGTGTGGCCAGGCATGAGAGTTACTGTAAAGCAGTGACCACTTTTGGTGTTATTGTTAAGCCTGTGATTAACTGTACTAGACCTGGAGTTACTATAAAGGTGTGACCAGGCGTGGAGTTATTGTAAAGCAGTGACCACTTTTGATGTTATTGTTAAGCCTGTGAATAACTGTACTAGACCTTGAGTTACTATAAAGGTGTGGCCAGGCGTGGAATTACTGTAAAGCACTGACCACTTTTGGTGTTATTGTTAAGGCTGTGAATAACTGTACTAGACCTGGAGTTACTATAAAGGTGTGGCCAGGCGTGGAGTTACTGTAAAGCAGTGACCACTTTTGATGTTATTGTTAAGGATGTGAATAACTGTACTAGACCTGGAGTTACTATAAAGGTGTGGCCAGGCGTGGAATTACTGTAAAGCAGTGACCACTTTTGATGTTATTGTTAAGGATGTGATTAACTGTACTAGACCTGGAGTTACTATAAAGGTGTGGCCAGGCGTGGAGTTACTGTAAAGCAGTGACCACTTTTGGTGTTATTGTTAAGGCTGTGATTAACTGTACTAGACCTGGAGTTACTATAAAGGTGTGACCAGGCGTGGAGTTACTGTAAAGCAGTGACCACTTTTGGTGTTATTGTTAAGGCTGTGAATAACTGTACTAGACCTGGAGTTACCATAAAGGTGTGGCCAGGTCGTGGAGTTACTGTAAAGCAGTGACCACTTTTGGTGTTATTGTTAAGGCTGTGATTAACTGTACTAGACCTGGAGTTACTATAAAGATGTGACCAGGCATGGAGTTACTGTAAAGCAGTGACCACTTTTGGTGTTATTGGAAAGGCTGTGATTTACTGTTGGTGTTATTGGAAAGGCTGTGATTTACTGTACTAGCCCTGGAGTTACTACAAAGTTGTAGCCATGGTTGGTATTTCTACAAAGCTGTGACTTTCCTTGAGATTTCTGGAAACCCGTGATCTCTCTGTGTTTTTTTGATTGAATGATTGATTGTTTATTTATTATGCGCTTATACAGCAAGTGTTTCAAAGCACAACCATGCATGGGAGGGGAAACATAGGGGAGAACAAAACGAACAAGCTTACTAGGCGTGGTACATTCAGGTCGTAGAACATAGACATGAAGTGCGAGGGAGGTTGGTAATGGGGATCAAGTGCACCCAGTCCAGACAGACATGGGTTAAGTGCTAAGTGGTACCATTCTCGTGGGTCGTAACCAAGAGTGCAGAAGTGCTGTGGCAGGGCAGGGCCCGTAGGTAAGTGCAGAAGACTGGCAAGGAAGCTTGGGACCTGTGAGGCTCTGAAGGTGCACCAAGCAGCCAGTCGGCAAACTGAGCGGAAGTAGCAGCTAGGGGGAGGTGGTCAGCAGGGGAGAGAGAAGGAGGAGGCGAAGAGGAAGGTCTTGAGGAGTTTCCGGAACTTTAGGTGATCCGTTTCAAGATGGAAAGAGGCAGGGAGGCTGTTCCAGGGGGAGGCACCTGCGGAGAATAAAGATCTCACCCCCCCCCAAATCTCTGCTTGGAAAAACAGCTCACTCGCAGAGAGTTGGAGGAAGACAAGCGGAGGGCTCGGGAGGGACAGTATTTAGGAAGAGAGTGTTGCAGGTAGAGCGGGCCCAGGCCCCAGAAAGCCTTGTGGACAATGCAAAGGGTTTTGAACTTAATCCGTGCAGCCACAGGAAGCCAGTGAAGGGATTTCGGCACCAGCGAGATGAGGTCCCTGGGCTTGAGGCCACGGATAAGTCTTGCGTTTTTGTTCTGGAGGAGCTGAAGAGGATGGAGGGTAGAAGAGGGCAGGTTGGGAAAGAGGCTGCCCAGTAGTCCAGTTGATAGTGGGACTTCTTAGAGATGTCAGTGATGTTAGACGAGAAGGATAAAGTGGAGTCGAAGATGCCCCCCAGATTTCTTGCCTCGTTGGTAGGTGGAGGTTGCAGGGCCAAGGGAGGCCGGCCAGCGAGAAAGAGGGTATGCAGGAGTAGGGGTCCCAATGAGGACAATCTCTGTCTCATCTAAAGCTGTGCCCTCGCTTGGTGTTACCATACAGCTGGGGCCATACTTAGCATCGTTGGAAAGCTGAGGTAACTGCTATTATTTGTGGGTATTTATATAGCACTTCCTGCCGACTCCTCCAGTGTCTCAGTGGCGCTTGACCGTAGATTAAACCCATATTGCAGGCCACCACCCCGTTCCCTATGCGAGAAAAACGATCGCCCTGGTTTCATACAGGCATGCACCTTGTTTTTTTATTATATATGATGTGAAGAAAATGCAAAGCTCAAAGAAATGCAAACCCTTTTTAGTGTGTGTCAAGTAAACACACAGATATTATTGAGACAGGTCTAAAAGGAGTTTTTTGTGTGTCACATTTTAATTATCTTGGAAAGAAAACAGATTTGGGGAATTAACTTCATCTTTGTGTGGACTTTCATTAGAAAAATGCACCTACCACAGTTTGTATCACCCAAATGGTCAATCTTATTAGGGTCTTGTCAGAAACAAAGGTTATTGCAATTAACCAAGGCTAAAGAGTTTGCCACTCAAATGCCCTCCCAATGACAAAGGGCATCTGTGGACGGTGGAAGGGTCGTTGCATTAAAGGCCTTGCCGGAGAGTGTGAGTCTGCATGGCCCCAGTGCAGGCAGGAAGAGGAGTTGTCTGCAGGGCCTGCTGGCAGTCTCCTGGCCATGTTAGGGGGCGAAGAAGAGCCTCTCAGGGAGGAAGCAAACCCTCCAGTCTCCACTCTCACCAGTTGTACAGTGACCAGAAAGTAAAAAAACCGGAACATAAAATTAGGCCTAACTCTTGAAAGTTGCTGTCAATGGACACTTCAGTAGCGTTTGGAGGAGAAGGAAGTTTAAGTATACACATATTATAATTAGTTTATCACAAACATCACTATCTTCATTCCTAAAACGCTGCATTTCTTCTGTGTGCGATTGTGCATTCTTGCCTGCCAGCTATAAAGACCTACTATCAAAAATGGGGACCATTGCATGTTACAATGGAAAAGTAATCTTGAGAAAGGGGGACAGAGCACCCAATTCTGGGACAGTCCCGGCTAAACTGGGACGCCTGGCCACCCTAGCCAGTCGGTGTGTAGGGACCAGCTGCTGCCTGCAGTGTCCCCACAAGCCCTGGGCATCCTCACAAACTCCCATGCATAGTGCTGGGCCTTCGGGTAGGCCAAGATGTGACTGTGCAATCAAGGCCTTCCTCACTGTACATTAAAGAGATGAAGTTTCCAGTGAAAGGGGTTGCACGTATATTGTCCTACATTACGTTGTCCAGTAATGTTTCAGAGGCCCATTCACAGGGTTTCCTTTATCGGGAAGATCTGTATGTAAGACAGCAAAGATTCAGGGAGGAAAACACAAGTAAACAATTGGACCTGCAACAGTATTCCCCCTTTTTCTTCAGTGTTTGCTTTTTTTCCCTGTTTCCGGACGTGGTGCGTTCAATTTGTTGAATATGGGAAGCATGGTCGTCTCAAGTTGCTGCAAGACCCCAAGGGCACACTAGAACAAAAACTGCCTGTCTGTCTATTACAGCAACGAATGGTGGAATGTTGTTTTGAGGTTTTTAACCATAACGTCAGTAACCCTGTTTTTATTGTTTTATTTTAGCTGACCCCAACACACTTTTCCGATCAAACTCTCTGGCCTCAAAATCCATGGAACAGTTCATGAAGGTGAGTTCCAGAGGTACTTCAGGCTCTGTCTGTTAAGGGTCATTTTTTTCTGATTGAGGGTTGCTGGCCTGCTGTATAAGGGGTGTATCATAATGATGGGTGCATGCTCTGCTTTTGGCAGACCGCATTTGGTGATGTTTGTTACGGCCAGCTTTTCATCATTCTTTTCGGCAAACTATTTGACTAGGATCTTTAGTGGAATGTCCAACATATCAAATAGTGAATTTTAATGCCTACTGGGTCAATAACATTGGTCAAAACGACAAGCTGCACAGTGCATTAACTCAACAAAGGGTCCCACATTGTCAACGAAAAGTGTCCCACTCTGTCCCATTACAGTGGCCAACACTTGCCAGATGAGCTGGTCCTTGGGCATTGCCCCATTACCCTGTAGGCCAGCCCGTGCTTGGTGTTTGTAGCAGGCCCTGAACTTAAAGGGGATCTGTTGCAGGTTAGGGAGTGAAGTCTCTGTCTGATCGGCACAAATTTGGCGCATTGCAGGAATCTGTACCTGCAGATGTTCTGTTATACAGAATTTGTTCTGCACTCTTCACCGCCGAAGTAGCCTTACGATGCCTAGAACTTGTCCGAATGCAGAGCGCATAATGATACCGCACGGGTGTTACCAGACTTTGGTCTGAGGGTAGAGAAAGGTGGGGATGGAATTAGATGGAATAGAGGATTTGACAAAAGTGATTGAGGAGAAGGTAATAAGCAAGAGGGAGAGGAAAATGTTCAGGAGGTAGATCAAAAGATCCAAGCGCAGCGGAAAGTCAGGAACAAACCACGTTAAGACGCAGTTTGTATCCAGACTCGGGCACTTTTTATGGCTCTCGGCAAACTAACCCACGCATGCGCAGTAGCCGAACAGGGACTAGAACAAGGCTTGAAGCGCAAGCCCGTCTCATTGCTCATGGCAACCCGTGAGGCCCCGTGAGGCCCGTGCAAGCATACGCTACCGCGTACGAGTCGGAAGCAAGACTGCCCTTGCAAGTCAAATCCGAGGATACAGTCTCCAGGACCGGGAGCGTCCTGTGGGGGTAGACCAGGTAGGTGTCCTAACAATCTCCTGCCGCTCACCCCTCCTTCTTACATTATTATGGTGGTGGACAGATAGCTCTGCCTCCGTACCCAATTTTCGCCAGGCTGCTCATGGAAGACATGGTCCTGGTTCTCCACCATCGCTGACCCACTGCTAGGCAGTCAAATTGCTGGGCCATATCCAACAGATGCTGCCCAGCTTCAATCTTAGCCCCGCCTTTCCCTAATCATCACTAGCCAGTTCCCAGCAACCATTCCATGCAGATATTTCATTTTTTTTAATCCCCCTTCATCCCAAAGGTTCATCATCGATTTTTTGACCACACCCTCTGGATGTACCTGGAGGTATAGGCCCATATCCCTGGTTATACACCTTAGCTGTACTCAGGCCTTTAATGTAGTCTTCAGGGCCCATAACTCCTGGTACAGCCTTTGGACTAGGTCCATAAAGCTTAATTAAGGAGAATTGCACATTTCATGCATATACTTTCAATTTGCAGAGAATACAGCACTTCTCAGAAATCCTGTAAATCAAATAAAACATTTGTACTCAGTGTCAACAGATGCTTGCCATTCTAATCCTTGACTTAGAAGTCAACCTCCTGACGATGTAGGACTTTGCTTTCTGGAGCAAGGAAGAAATGTATCTCTAATGTTCACTGTTTCACATTTCGATCACGTGGGTACTCAAGACACTCAGTACATGGTCAAACGAATTTCATTTTGAAATAAACAGATCTTATAATTCAACAAATATACCTCAGAAAGTCTTGACAGTTCATGAAATCCATTTGGGATTTGGGATGGTAATCTGCATATCTAGTAGGATTCACAACTGTGTGGCTTAAAATTAAAACAGAGTCAAAATATAGCGAAATGCCCGCTCATCCCTACTCTATGGGCCATATCTACTGTGAGATACCATCCCTGCACCAATGCCCACCCTGCCCACTAAGACACATCTCTGCCCACGGTCCAGCACTGTTCTGAAGCTTAATCTGCTCTGAAACCTACCCCTGCTCTATGGCTCATCCCTGATGCTTGCCTACATTGCATTGGACGTTATGGAGTATGAGCCTAGGGTATCATATATTTAAAACTGGAACACAGCAAGAAACCATGTCATGTGACCTCAGATACAATTATCATAGTCAGACAATCCTCCAGGTTTATGTATTTATGGTTGAGTTTGCATAGGAACTGGTGATTGTATGCGATTTATAACGTTTCTTCCCGAGAAAAACTGCAAACAACGTTCCAAAAAAGAAATCCCACTCTGGTGTTTTTTTGGGATGTTAAATGGAGTTCCTGACAGGTTATGTTACTTTGCATTTCTATAGTGCCTTATGTACCGTTGGTATGGTCTCAAGGCACTGGTAGGATGAGCGCCCTTGGAAACCGAAGTTCAGGTCAGTAGAGAGAATTTAGAGAGTCAAAAGGTGCGTGTGAGCACCGGATACGTGTGCAGCTGGTGTGGCAATCGTGTGATAGCTGCTTCTTAGCTGTAGGTGTGGAGGCTGAGAGATCAGGAGTATGTGTTCGTTCTGGCAGGTTATTGTCCAGACCGGTTTGGCTGCGTTAGGCCTGAGGAGAAACGCCTAGGCTGGAGGGTGTGTAACCAGCAGTGTTTAGTTGATGGGGATTATGAGGCAAATGATGGTATGAGAACAGCTATACCGAATGGTGTCATATTATCGTTGTGTTCTATTTGAGTGGTGGTTTAAAGGAGAGAGTAAGCGTGGAGATGTAGATATGGTGGTTTACCTTAGCTGCTTGAGACCGAGCCCACTCCAATAGTTCCATGTACTCCATATGTTCCATGGTCTCCATCCGTTGCATGTACTCCGACTGTCCATTCATTACAACCGTGTCATGCACTCAAAGCCGTTCGTTTCAATGCGCTTTCAAACCATTCCATGTAAATCACGTTCTTCATGGTAATAAGTGTAAAATAATAGGTAAAAGGGGGTCTAAAAAAATAATATTCATCCTCTCACGTCACATATTTATGTTTCCTCTTCACAAATCTCATTGCTCTGTGTCTCTTGCCATGGTTTACGTTTTTGGCTCTTGTTATCTCTTGTATTTCTGCCCCTCGCTTCCTACTATCTCTATCTGGATTGCTCTCTGCCTATCTTTTCTCTTCCCAATTCTCTCTCTCTCACACACACACACAGAAGCACAAACACTTCCTGTGCCACTATCAATATTCTTCTCCGTCTCTTTTTATCTCTTTCTCTATATATTGGCCTATGTCTCTCTATTGATCTCTCTCCATATATAGATATGCCTCTATCTCGCTCTTTCTACCTCTATCTCTCGCTATGACTCTATGGGCCTCATTACGAGGAAGGAGGTAGCTATGCCGTTTTTTGCGGCATGGCTATCCCCATTTTGGGTACCGGGTCCGGGTTGCCTGAATGGGGAAATACCGGGCCATTCCGACGTTGGAGGGCCAGGTATTTCTCCATTCAGGGAACCCATTCCCATTTGAGCCACCATAGGGCTCAATGGGAATGGGGAGCATGCTAACAACGGGCCTGTTAATGACGGGCCTGTTAGCATGCTGGACCGCTCGCGGGACCCGAGCGGACCTCGTAATGAGGCGGTAGGGGGTTAACGGGACCGGCAGCTCTACCGGCCCCTTTAACCCCCTACCGCCTTCCTCGTAATGAGGCCCTATATCTCTCTTTCTATCAATCAATGGCTTTTTCTCTCTATCTCCACAATTCTCTATTTCCCTCTAGCCCTGTACCTATGTTTCTCTATCTCTTTATCTCCCATTCTCTGTCATTCCCTTCCCTTGTTTCTCACACTTTTCTCATCTCTCCTCGCTCTTCCGCTCCCTCTCTGTGTTTCACTCCTTTCCTGCCTCCCTCTTCCCTGTACCGTTCCCACACAACATTTTTCTCATAATGTTTTTTTTTCCCCCTGCTCTCCCTCCCGTTTAGGTTGTCGCCATGCCATACCTCCATGATGTCCTAAAACCGATTGTCAATCGAATCTTTGATGAGAAGAAGTACATTGAGCTGGATCCATGCAAAATTGACCAGACCCGCAGCAGGTGAGGTCAAGGGGCCGCTTTTGAAGGTGAAAGTTCAACAGTCAACCCCTGTACCGGTCATTGCCTACACCCGTGACATCAGGTATTCAGTCTGTGAACGTTTGAGCCAGAGGTCAGTGTTGTGACCTCTGAGATCCTAGTGTCAGCTCTTGAACCCCAGAGGTCGAGGGTCGCACCTGAGCCTCTCATGTCATAGAGTCAGTGTGAGATCTGGTGAGGCAATAATGTCGCTGCATGAATCAGTGAGGGAGCTGGTAAGGTCAGAGTGGAGGGGGAGCTCCATATGTTCCTGCACAATTCATTCATTTAGGCTTTGAATAGACAACATTAAACATGTTGACTTTAAATGAACTGATTTCTAAGGCCTTTACTATTTATGTTAACTTGTTTCAAATATTTCACAGAGGTTTGTTTTTTAATGTGGCCGGGCCACCTTGTTACCCTCCCCACTCCCACCCATTTCCTCACCTTTTCTTCCTGCACTATTTTCCCACCTTTTCGCTGGACTACCCCCAGCCATAGATTGGCATTAAAAACACACCTTTCTGATTCTCTTGCATAACTCTTTTTGTGCCGATCGGGTGTGTGTGCAGGTGAAGTGGGGTGAGAGGATTGTGTTTGTAGCGCAAAACTATGCCATGATTCCAGTTTACACTTTCTAGAGGAAATCTCCTAGATTTCAGGAAATGTTACTAGCTCTGGCTAATGGAATCGGCCATGAAAGTCAGATCTACTAAACAGTTTCACTTTGAGACAGCGCTGTGTGTTTTTTAAACAGGAGGTAGTGGTTTTATACCTCGATGTGCCTCCCAGCCATTGGGTGCATTATTGAACTTACCAACATCCACACACAAGATGCCCCCTGTATACCCACTGTTGTGCAGGCGTAATTGGCCTGTAAGCAGAATGTGAAACTGCCATCGGACTTAACTTTTAGAAAGTGCCAAGCCGATTTTGTTTAAGTGTAAACCTGATTTTGGTTGCCAAATCTGCAACAAAAGTGGTAGAAATACACATCCTGGAGGCAACATTCATAGCTACCTCATGGAGATGCCCTCAAATGGAATTTTGGATAATATAGAACTCAAGCTATCCTAATGTTCCCTTTGGCTTTTTTTGGCAAATACCTTTCAGAGTGTACAAGCTGTTGGGCCGCATTACGAGTTGGGTAGTATTACTGCCGGGATACCGCCAGGGCTAATAGCGTAACTGCCAAACCCTCCGGCGCTTTTAGTGCCGGATCACGGGTTTGGCGGTAACGGTAATTCCCTATTGGGAATTTTCAGCGCAGCACTAATTGCGCCTGAAAATGGGAATTTTCCCAGTGCATTTACCCCCAGCTAAGAGCTGGGGGAAAATTCAGCCAAACCCCTGATTTGGCAGACCCTTTAATGTGGCGATTATAGCGTTACCGCTGCATTTAAGGGTTACTGCCAAATTCGTGATGAGACTGAAAGTCTGGTGGCAGAGGATAGTAAAAAAGATAAGCAATGTGAAGTAACCAAGGGGGTTCTTCTCTCATGTACAGCACAGGACACCAGGTAAGTTCATGCATAATATTTATTGTCCAGTTGTATACTTCGCTGAAGTGTAATACAGGATAAAACACTGGCTCATCTACACTCCGGCTGAGCTCCCTCCAAATATGAGGTCAGACTTTAGCCGGGCAAAGGAGACCTACTATCAACGTCTCCTCCATTCACACTTTCATCCTGTGTTTCCTGTACCCAATCACATGGGATATTTTACTCACAAGCAAGTTGACTGTTAAAATGTGTAAATGGATGTTTTACACCTTATGTCACCTGTAAATATGTTACACTGAATTTCCAACAGAACTATGTGTTTGTTTACCACAACGGTCATTTTGTACTGTTATGTATATACAAAAACTTAAAATACTTTGCAAAAAAAGAAAAAGCATCAGCTAAGACTAATAAAAGCTGATACTTTCAGACAAGTTTGAGATATGTGTTTTTCAGCAGCAAGCATGTTGTTTTCAATAATGGTTGCCCCAGTTGCATGGGCACCCAAAAGGGTTTAAACACTAGTGTGCACTTGATGGATTGTGTGCACTCCTTTGATTCATAGACACCAAGATACCACATGACACATCACATTCAACTGACACCATCACATTCCACTAATATCCCCCACAGTGGCAAGTAATGTACACCAGAACATTACTACACTTCCCCCACGCCTCCGTTGATTCAACACCATGGAACAAACCCCATAGACACATTACTACACCTCTCCTCCCGTTCACCTATTACAGCAACCAAAACTGGCCCCATAAGTGGCAAACAAACATACCAGTCCCGACCGCACCTGCCAGCAAAAACACAACAATTGAGAGAGGTGAAACTACCTGCCACCACAACTAATGAGAACAGATGAAAAAACCAATGGAAAACCTCTCCCCAGACAACCAGATCTATTCTGGCAAAAAACAGCCATGTGAGCAGTACACCTACCAAAGGAAAAACAATGATGTAATGCAACAATTTTGAAAACTGGGGAACCTGCACAGCACACACAGCTAACTAACAACCACTACAAAGTAGATGACCAATGTCGTCCACCGGGCACAGGAGATAGCAGAATGCCTAACAGTGAAGTACTCCTAGACGCACTGCTCAACGGTACTGAACAACCACACTCACCACCACTGTAACCAACCATGGTAAACCACCTGTAGGCAAACTTCCTACTGTAATAACAGTCCAAGCTCACCACACCACACTCTCCAACTGTAACCAACAGTCTATACTCCAACACCAAACACTACCTCATTGACTGTGACCAACTGTCTATAGTCCGCACATGACACGACTGTAATCAACAGTTAACTCTAACTATCAAATCTCCTCCGCGACCGTAACCCACAGTCAACTCTCACCAACTCTAAACTCCAAACCACCGTCTGTAATCACAGTCAACACCTGACTGTGACCAACAGTGAAAGCTCAAATTCACCTCACGACTGTAACCAACAGTCTGAAGTGTAAATTCCATGACTGTAAACAGTCTTATCTCTAAACACAATACACAACACACTCTGCGACTGTAAGCAATTGTCAAAACTCTAGCTGTGCCCAACAGCTGTAACAAAACTCTCACTGTACCCAACAGCTGTAACCAATGGTCAACTCTGTCTGTAACCAACAGCCTTAACACCATACACCACCCACTGACTGTAACCAACAGTCAACACCTTCACCAAACACTACCTCGATGACTGTAACCAACAGTCAAGACACAGGCTGTAACCAACAGCTAGCACACCTACTGTACAAACAGCGTAACACACACACACACACACACACACACACACACACACACACTGTCTCACCGACTGTAACCAACAACCACACACTCCCAACTCCTCCATCCACACAGGAAAAACAAAGACAAAGTAAATAAACAAATATCACAGATGCAGGAAAAATCTTGCAATATCCTGAACCACCCACACCCGCATGTCCAAAATGCAGACCTGTAAGGAAACAACGTTAACATGAACAGTAAAACACACAGATTATTGTCCTGCTTGATGAAGTGAATTCCCCACACCATCATGTCTAAATTGCACCACTGAAAGTAAAACCCTGTCACTAACCCAGGTAGGTACACTGCCGGCATGAAAACACAGAGTGTCCCACAAGATAAACACCCCACACCCACAAGTCCAGATTCCCCCTAAAAAGGAAATACATGCTAAGGCATGGAAACTGTGTGAAAAACAAAACATCACTAAAGCAAAACATAATGAAACCTAATGGGTAACAGGGGTCCACAACATATGCACTCACCCCAACACTACCAACCCTAAACAACTTCAACCCATGTCCACCCCACTAACAATGCTAATCCAGAGACCAAAACACCAATTCACAACAAGAAACTCAACGGCCTCACCCAGCCACTTGCTACTTAGTCTACAGACAAGTTGAGGGCCTTCAGCTGGACATAAAACCCCCACAGATCAGGATCCAGCTCCCTCAAATTCTCCACAAAGCTGCTACAACTTCCACAGAACTCCTCACCAGAAACTTTACCCGCAGTACAGATAGGATATCTCCCCATGTCCAGGAACCCACAGGAGACACACCGCCTCTTCAGTTCACTCTCTGGGCCACCCGCTCGGCAAAAACTTTCACTGACATCAGGCTGCTCCCTTTATACTGCCTTCCTCTTGTCAATACCTTAATTAGTGAAAACATGCCATGTGGTCCCTTGTGCAGCACAATTGTCCATTTACTGTGGACCAAACGCTCCATTTCACCTCCTCGCGGAACTCCTGCGTCATGGTCCATGGCAAAACTGCGTTGCTTGGATACACTGAAATCCAATGGAAACAAAAGGGAACCTTACGTTGCTAACGCGATGCGTTCTAGCATTATGCCGCGTTCCACGCAAAGCACCAACGCTGCTTTTCCCTGTTCTAGTGACATCACCACTTTGCACACAGCAGCAGTTGGGGGCACATCTCTGACCTGACCAACATCACCGCCAGCATTCACCATCTCGTGGCCAAACGATATCCCTTCCACTCTTGCCGCCCCACGCACTGCTGCACAATGCTCGGAACACCCGGCTCTGCTTGGCCGAGACCCCACCTCACATGCAGGGGGCCCGGGATCCCCACACTCCTCCTCACCGGCACCGCCTGGATGGCAGGTACCTCATGCTCTGCCTGGCCACAAGAGCTGAGGCGCTCACCCATGCCACCCGGCCAAAGGAGGATTTCTTGAAACTCTCTTTCTGGCTGGAGTGCAACCAACGCAGTTTCATTTGTGCACTCTGCGGCTCACACCAGCTTTATGATGAGCCACTGCACAGCCTGCACTGCCAGCACTCTACTCTGCACCGCCCATCCTGCAGAACAAACAAAGGCCTTACTGCATCCTCAGCGCACCGGATGACACTGCCAGAATTCCGATACAGGCCGCACGCCTCTGCACCGACCATCTCATATACCATGGATGGGAACTTTTTGGGGGCAGTGTCTTCCAACCGCTGCTCCCCCGCAGCACCTCATGGTCCTGGCAGAAAATCCTTGTTGTCAGTGAAGTATCCAAGGGGGTTCTTCTCTCATGTACAGCGTAGGACACCAGGTAAGTTCATAGGTAATATTTATTTTCCAGTTGTATCATGTGTAATACAGGAAGAAACATTGGCCCGTCCAGCCTCCAGCTGAGGTCTCTTAACTGTCCACCTCGCATCATCATTCAAAGACACCAACATTCCACATGACACATCACATTCCACTGACACCATCACATCTCACTGAGATCCCCCACACTGGCAAGTTATGTACACCAGAACATTTCTACACAATGGCCTGGCTTATTTGACCTGGTGGCTCTTGGGCTTATGCAATTACACAGCCAAAGGCCTTTTGATGTAGACTTCCTGTGCGCTTGGGTTTAGTGGCCCCACGCTGCAAGGGCCTTTTTATGTATCCAATGTTTAGGTGTAAGTTTCACGCAAAACAAATAATTTGTGCTTAAACTCGAAGCCCCCTTTGTCCTCCCTATGAACGGTTTGACACTGTCGCCAAGGGTGGGGATGGAAAAAGACTTCAAAGCAGAGCGAAGTCAGGACAAAGGGAGTTCATGCTAGGGTGGGAATGACTGGAGTGCATTTGATGTGAGCAGACAGTGGACGAGGGAGGTGTTAGACTGACAGTGGACGACGGAGGGGCTAGACTGGCTCGAGAGAGAAGTGACCAGAAAGAGAAGGGTTCCACCAGTTTGGTATTTCTCATGCCACCACATTTCCTGCACCATCCCCCCACTTCCTGCAGACAAGGCACTATGTGTGTGACATTATCAGGCAAAAGACCCTGCACAAAGAAGCCATGATTTCAGCTCTTGCAGAAGCTTAGAAGGGAACCAATCAGCTAACTATCACCAAGGAACCACACTGACTCCTAATTCCTGCCTCAAACGGCTTGTGAACTATATTCACCTGGATATTGATTGACTGTCCCAAGCTTCTTCATGCTATGAGCTGTTGTCGCTTGTGAATTGCACAGTGAGTTGGATTCAGTTGCCTAATTTACCAACCGAATACCGAATCATCACCCCAGAAAGAGCCTTAAAGCCGGCCTTAATGCTTTTTAGCCGCAGGAACAAGACTAAAATGGAATTGCAGGCGTTCTTTCCCCTTAGCCCACCTTTGAGGGCCCTAGTGACTTGTAAGACCCCACTGTCTGCATTTTTTCAAAGACATATTCTTCATTCAGACATTGTTGCTGAACTTCTTTCTTAAAGAACCAGAGTGCCCTTTCACTGCAAAGGTCTACATTCTCTGTGTTCTATGGTACAGGGGTGGGATGTTCATTTTGTATTAGTTGCATGCATTTTTTATTTAATTATAGGTTACTATTTTTATAGAGCCTTGATTTTTATAGAGGCATTCTTTTATTTTGGATCATTATAATGTTCGTTTTTGGGTTGCTACTGTGCCAGCTCACACCACTTCTGAGACTATAGCCTGCTCTTGGCCTGCACTTCCCTAAGCGGTGAAGTTGGTATGGCTTTCGTGTTGTGTCCTGTTTTACCTTTATGATCCCAAGTTCACTGTTGGTTTGGTAATAGTGTGGGGTTGAGTAGCCGCTCTAGTCCCTCTTCATCCCTGTACTACTGCAGAGCAGTAGTCATTTCGTCACACATTTATTCGGTTATTTACTTTGAAATTACACCCTGGCTTTGCCTGCCGGTCCTCGGTCTGCCTTTTCTGCAGAACTATTGTCTGTAATCTAATCTAGTGGTTCCATCTTTAACCCATAGTAATTGCTGTACAAGAAAGATGGAACATGCATGTGTATTGGATTATTATTAATCTACGATCATGTTTACAGATTGCTATTAGTAGTTAGAATTTTGCGATTTGCTTGGAATTTAGTGGCCATGAACTAGCCATGTTTCTGAAGTTGGGATCTACATGCTTCCGATTATCACTTGACAAACATTAATTGGTTTAAATATTTACAATGGCACAGATGTGGGTGTAGCTAAAGAATCGATTCAATTTCTTAGACTTCATGTTATTGTCTGCTATCCTTCTTAACATCGAAACAAGCGTAGGAGATGTCTGTGATGTTAGATGGGTTAATTTGTGGAGATTTCTGTGATGTTAGCTTGTTTCATATTTTTTGTTCTAATGTGAATTGGATTTTTTATCGTCTTTAAAATATAATGTATCCATTTGGATAGAAAATTCAAATGAAAAATAATCTAAAATTGTAGTAATAGACCAAACTCATTAATTGACTATTCCTGCGAATTACCCATTATTAAAGTTATTAACATCTTATATTTATAAGTGAATGAGGCGACCACGTTTATTTTTTTGTTTCTCTGCATATTGAACTTACAATTGGTTAACTTCTTTTAGGCCCTCCCTTATTTTTTAGATTGCTCCCTTTTCCCGTCATGCAATTATGCACCACAAACGTACTTTATGAGCAAATTCTTGAAGTACATTTTCTTACTGTAGCACTTACTCCCAGTCCATGGCAATACATTACCCTTGCTACAGGATCATACAACCACTGCGACCCTGAAAATGCCAAACCTGTTTTTTTGTGTGGATTTCACCACAATTATATGTGGGGGGAGGGTGAGGGTAATATATAATGTTGGGGGAGCATAGGGGTGATGCGGGGGATCTACCCCAGCACATAATTGGGTGAACAGAAAAAAGAAATTCAACATTTTCTGATTCGTATTTAAAAGTCGCAGTGATCACATGGATCCGGAAAAACTATTGCTAGCTGACAATGTATTCCAATTCAAATGTGGCAGCATTAATGATGATACACTGTTTGTAGGAGAGATAATAACATCAGTGTTAGACGGTCAGTGTGTGCACTGGTTACTTCACAAGGCCCCTGTACTCTCACACCAGAAACAATACAACCCGCTAGGGACAGGGCTGTTGCAAGATGTGGTGAGGCCCGGGGCAAAACATTTGGTGAGGCCCCCTTTTGATGTGACGCACTGGGCCAGCGGCAGCACCTTTGCAAACAGAGGACTCAAATCTCCCCTTGAGGGTGTGTGGAGGAACCCAAATATGGTTTATTACAACTGCAAATCAACTACAGCAAAGTTAGATTTATTTACTGAAGAAAGGTTTATGCCAGACTAACTTTTGTATCATAGGCATAAACCTATTTAGGATGGCATGACGCCATGTGGTGCATGACGCCAGCATGAAGGAGCAACCTTCCCCTGGGTGCGCATTAAAACATATAGATAGATGACGTACCGTGGAGGCTGGTGAATTTCTGAACTGAAGAGGCTTAAATGTTTGTGCCAATTATGCAGGATCGACAGAGCACAGTGAGGGTGCCCAAACCAAACAAGGGTTATTTGATGGGGTTTCTCACTCCAAAAGAAAATGTTTGAAACACTGAGTTACAATTCTGCATTTTACAGCTCTTTCTTTGTAAAATTGGGAAGAAATCCATAGTTTGCCATTGGTTTTGTATGGAAGCACATGGAAAAACCCAATAGTTGCAAGTTGCCAACCGTGCACAGGAACATTTTCCAATACAATTCATGCCGCTGTTGAACACAACATATGCTAGTATAAAGATATATTCATGCTGGTTGTTCACATGTAGTCCATGCAGGCTGCACCAATATATGCCATTATTACCATGGACGCACTTCTAGCCAGTAAACATGCCATGCCACAGAAAGTATGTCTGTGCTGACTGTGCACCATAAGTGTCATTACTGGCTCGATTGGCCTAAATTATATGTGGGTCAATTTAGCCAAGCAGTATGTTTGCTTTAACCTTGATGCATGGTCCTGTGCAACATAGGTAAAGCAAAACAAGCATTGGCAATGCTAACGGTTTGGGCTTCATGTAGGCATGGTAAAGGCACTGCTGTATTGGTATTAAATGGCTGTTGATGATAGCAGGTGCAAACTGTTTTGAGTACCTGAGCATCTGATAGCAGTGCCTGGCAAATGCCTAATACTTATGCACACGCTAAAACTGTTGGCTTTGCCAATGTTTGTTTTTAACAGGACTTCAGTGAAAGACACATAGGGTGCAACACCATTGAGCGGATCGGGCTCTAGCCCCGTCCCGAAATGTTGTGTTTTGTTGATTCGACCTGGCTGCATGGGCAGAGCCAGCCCCTCGATAGGGAGGGCTGAAGCCCTCCCACTTTGAGGCAGAAGGACTCTTTCGATGTGTCGCCAGCCCGCAGCTCTCGTTATCGAGCGGCAGCAGCATCAAACATGCAGAGTACAAATGCCTATCCATGCAATATCAAGAGACTAACTTTGACTTTCTGGTCTCAGTTTTTAGATGGCACACTTCTCCAGAGATTAGCATATCATTATGAAATTAAAGAGCCTCTGAATTGGGGTGAATAGTTCAACTATTGGCCAAAGAGGTGAACTAGCTATTTAGCTTCCTGGCTGGGCTCAGGGTATTGGGAGGCAAGTGGGAGCAGGGCTGGTTGAAGATGTCTCAGGGCTGGTGGTGGCCCATTCAGTTGCATTGTTTTTGGGGCACCCCAGGCCTTACAGATTGGAAAAATAGGCCAAGGCACCTGTGGAGTGCTTAAATCAAAATTAAGTCAAAATAATACAGTGAAGTGGTTAAAAGCTGCAGATTATAAGTAGGTATCTGTCTCATAAGACTGCCAACATGGGTGCAGCTGCTTGGGGGCCCATTTCAACTGCAAAAGCTGAAAGACCCAGACGTCATCCCTCAGTGGGGAGACCGACAGCGCAATGGGTTTATTGGCCCCACATTGGCCCCACTCACTATCTGCTTTCAAAACTGTCATCCAGCCCTTGCCGGGCCGACCAAAATAGCCGTGGCCAGACGGAACAAGACACAGACATTAAACGGGGACTGGGCTTCACTGTTAACAAGGGCCCTGAAATTACTAACATAAAATGTTTCACTGTTAGCACCTGCATTCATAAACACCTTTTTAGGTAATTGAACTTGTGATGTGGGGTTAGCACTTGCATCCCAGAGTAGTGATTGGAAGGGAAGTGGTGTCATTCTCGCAGCAGTCGTTATGTGTGACGTTTCAGAAATGAGGGCGAGAGTTAGCTGCTTGTAACATTGAAGCTTCATCAGAATAGTCTCATTTTAATGTAGAAAGATGTTAGATGTGCCCACACAAGTAAGTTTACCCCCACTCTGACGTTAGCACCCCCCCAACATTAGCGCCCCTCCCAACATTTGAAGTGTTAGTCCCACTCTGTCGCCCCCCGAAAATTTAGCCTAGGTGCACCTCTGCTGCCATGACCCACCCCTTAATTAAGTGGGCCAAAGGTCTACTAAATTTAGGGGTGGGGGCTGGCTCACACACTCACATACAACACTTTCCCCCATGCATTCATCCACCAGTCACACAACTCCTTGCATGCACGCATACATAAAACCAAACATAGCATTGACACCAACATAAACATCAACATACAACCACACATTCATGTACATATACATACTCATTTAAATACACATATTTATTTTCACACTCATATACATACACACACATACATAATCACATTTAAATAAAAACAAAAAACAAACACTTACCATACCTCCATGCACCCTTGAAAAGACCCTGCGCAGCCACGGGGTCCGGATGGCCCTCACTGCTACACGTAGACATGCTGCCTGACAGGAGAGAACTCCTCTCCTATCAGTCAGCGTATTTACACTGAGCAACATGAACATACTGACTGACAGGAGAGGAGTCCTCTCTTGTCATTCAGCATGTCCACGTTGTCAGCTGAATAACAGGAAGCAGCAGATCTCACTTCTGAGCTCTGCTGCCTCCCATTATTTTGCTGTTTGTTGCGGAGCCAAACGGCTTCGCAACAAACAGCAAAATCATTAAAGTGGCAGAGAGGAGACAGCACAATCCTCTGTGTGAATAACGGACAAGGGTGGATTGTGCTGCCTGCTACTTAGGAGAAGGGGCCGCGAGACCCCCTGCAAGCGCGAGGCCCGGGCCAGTTTGCCCCTCCTGTCCCCCCCCCCCCCTCATGACGGCCCTGGATAGGGAAGAAGGCCGTAGGTGCGCTTGCAAAGATAACAAGTGTTTATTGTCCACAAAACAGTAAAAACACCAGCGAAGAACTCTGCTGTGCGAGAACGCTCTGAGCTCTAGGAGCAGGTGCAGTATTTTACAACTACAAACATCACTCATGATATATTCTACAATACAATTCTACCATCCCAATTGGATGGGCACTACACATATAGGGTCTGCTCATTATGGAATGGCAGGCCATTGGTCCATCTTTGTCTGTCCAGCTTAGTTCACGTGGGTGCTGCTGGGCACGTCATCCGTGGCAAGTCTGACCTAACACTAATTGGCTACTATGGTATGCTCTTGTTGACTTATCATTGTTACAAACACCTGGCAGACATATCGATGAGCTGCAGGAAAGTCGAGGATACACTAACCCACATGCTTCACTCATTCCCAGGCAGCTCAGCAACTCCCAAAGTCCTCCACCTTAGATTTTGTGCTATAATTTAGCTGTTACTCTGCACCTCGCTGCACAAATCATGTGAACCATTTCTGAAGGTGCAATAGGCTCGCCTTCTGATCTTAGTGATCGATCGAGGGGTGTACAAGGTTTATGGTTGGTGGTTGGTGGTCTGGGCTTGGGTGATGCTATGGCATGCAGGGGTCTCAGGATTAAATCATTTCAAGGCTGTATTTCTTGTGCTGGCATTATTGGAGGTGGGGGCCTTGCTATCTATCTTGCGGGATGGTACTGCCAAGAGTCGTGCTGATCCCTTCTCATGACCTTGCAGGGTGCATTCTTCCCTGTGTGCGAGTGCCTGTAACCCTTTGGAACAATGGAGGATTTCATGGGCTTTGTGGGACCTGGCCGTGGTCGGGGTGTTGTTTGCGCTCATGTGAGGGACCTAATGGCATTTGTCTAAAATGGCATGCGCATTTGCCTAGCTCATAATACATGCATTATAGTGATTGTTCACCTCCCTTTGAGGGTACCCTCCGGCCCCTGCTCCCCAAATGTGTCTTCTAACGTTTGTACCGTATCTGGTATCGCTTAGTGGGGTGAGATGACCCTTTCTCCTCGCCAACAAAGGTCATGATCTGAAATGAGAGTACCAATACCTGAACATGTGAGATTGGAAGGTCAACATCTGACCGGGTCATTGGGTGAGTGCCTGGACTACTGAGCTCAGAGGGTCAAGACTTTAACTGATGAGATCTATGGTTGATGCCTGTTCAGGTCTCAAGGTCAGCATCTGTCACAAGGTCAGGGTCTGAACTTGTAAGGTCAATTCCTCACCTGGTGCATTCACAAGATCAACATCTGAAGTTGTCAGGGTCCAGGGCGAGTGTCTGAGATGGTGAGGTCATGGGCCTCACTGCCTGAACTGGTGAGTGTACAAGGTCAGTGCCTGAACTGGTGAGGTCAGAGGGTCAGTGACTGAACTTGTGAGGTCAGAGGGTCAAAGCCCGATCTGCTATGTCACATGATCAGTCTTTGTACTTGTCGGGTCACACAATAATAACAAGAGATAGCAAGACCAAGTCCTTGACTGGACTGGGAGGTCACAACGGCAATGTTGGCTTTGGTTGGCACATTCAGTCTAGACTTTGAATGGTATGGTCAGAGAGCCCTGGTTTGAATTGGTGCATAACTATGATAACAATGACTACGAAGTCCATACTGTACAATAAGTGGTCTCCAAGGGCTTGAAGATAATACCAACATCTTTGACGTTGTGATAAAGGCTGTGGGGGCATGAGAGACCGGCCCACGCACCATGCGGAAAGCCAAGGAATTCTCGCCTAGTATCTGGACCTCAAGCACTCGCCACAGCAAGAAACAGAACAGTTCCAAAAAGTCCAGCTAAGAAAGTGCAAAGTGGCTGCCAAGGCACACAATGTAAAAGGGTTCATATCATGCATAAAAGGGTATTTAATACAGCTGAATTGTGCATAACGTCTCTGGTAAAACATTAAAATAATCAGCAGCATCTTATTAATTGGCAATAGACTACACGTAAACATGTTTACTAGCTCCCAAATGAGCACCCAAGTTGACTCCTGTGAGCAGCTATTTACAAATCAATCTTCACCACGATTGATTACTGAAAGCCGACATTATTCTGAAGGGGCTACATCCGGTCTGAAAGGAAACACAGGGACACATTGTATCACTGCAGTAGTCAGTTGACAATATATCTGAAAATAAAATGTCTGTCTAGGTATGTGTCCCCTCTGTCCTAAGAGATGTGTGTGCTCAGAGCAGAATGTAACCTCAGATGAACAGTGTCAGGCTTCGGGTCATCATTGCTTTGCACCACTTGCTGCAGAGGGACAAAAATTGATTTTAAAATGGCTGCCACTGGAGTCAGTTTTAATGTTCATTTTGGGGCTAATTTACATAATGACAAATAACCTATTGCCATTCACTAACGTGCCCCTGATGATCATATGCGTCCTTAAGGGAGGGCAGAGAGAGTCAATCCTCCCAGCCCCTAATTGGTCTACTGCTCCCCTCCACAGGAAAGAACAATTTTAGGAGTCTTAAAGGCGCACCTCCGATCAGCAATCAATCACTTGTTTACAGTTCCTTTGCTTACTTAGCCTGTTCTTTCTTCTGGCCTGAAGCGCACATCACAGGAATAGATGGGGCATTAATAGCATTGAAGTGTTTTCCAAATGTGCAGTTTACAATGTCATAGAAACAACAACAAATAAATGTCCAAAGTGAAATATTCTTCCACCAGGTTTCTTTAAACTGTGTTTTGTTTTTTTGTCAACTATCCCCACATTAAATATCTTGTGAGTTTTGTGCCCCTTTCTTTGAGATGTTTTTGCTTGTCAAACTGCTCGATATAAATAAATGCTTCTATTGTGCTGGCAGCAATTATTGGGAAACTGGTCAGTGTGTTCACTGGTACCAACATTTGATTTTCACTATAGCGGCAGAAGTTTCCCCGCCTCTGCTCTGAATAAGAGCGAGTGATCAGCCCAATCCACCCATGGCCAAATGGTGCATTTTAAAGTACCTATTTTGTTTTAAGAATTGGCAAAAAGCCATAAGATTTACAGCCAGCTTCAAACATATAACTTCTCAGCAACAGCCACTCAACCTGCTGAGTTACATTGGTAGTTTTCTACTTTAGGACCTATCACTCTGCCTTCAACATTAGATATGGGTCCCTGATGGTTCTCAAAATCACTGCAATTACAAGCAGTGCAATTAATCTATGTAATTTAAAACCAATATGTTTGACTACCAGCCCGACTGACGCTGCACGCAGTCTCATTTAGGATGTTCAGCCAGAAACTAAAAACTCTGAACACCTCTACGGGGCAAAGTGAGGTTCATGCCCCTATTGAGAAAGAACTAAGGAGGCTATTGCCCCTGTCACCTCTGTATACAGCTCCTATTGGTGATATTTCTTCTATTAAACGGACTGTCTTTGACTACCTAACATTTAAAACTGAGCCAGTGATAGAGATAGGGCGGTAGTTTGCCAGAATGGAGGGGTCGGTAGAGGGTTTCTTAAACACTGGGTTCACAAGGGAGTGCTTAAGAGAAGTTGGGAAAACTCCAGTGGCAAAAGAGAGATTGCAGAGATCAGCCCAGGCTGGTAGCAAGAGAGTCAATGCTGTCCTTGATAGTTTTGGAGGGGCAGGGATCCACCTGTTTGGATGAAGCCTTCATAGACTGGCGAACATATCAGGTGTGATGGGAGTGAGAGGAGAAAGGAGAAATTGTTGAGATGCCCAGGGATGCTCCAGAGGTGCAGGTGTGTGGTGTAGTGTGGAAGTGAGAGGAAAGGCTGTACTGGGTTTTTGCAATGAAGTGTGCATCCAGGGCCGAGCAAAGGTCCTGGGTGGGTGCGACAGAAGAGGAGGCTGCTGAAGGATTGGCCAGTTCCTTACAGACTTTGAAAAGTTTGTCCATGTTGTTTGATGCAGTGGAGATGCATGTTGGAATAAAGACTCTTCGTGGTGTGGATGCAGAGTCAATATTGCTTTTGAAGGAGGCGGCAGGCCAGTTTGTCAGAGGGTATGCCTGATGAATTTAATTTCCGCTCAGCTCTCCTAAACTTTCGTTTAAGAGCAGCCAGATTGGAGTCGTACTAAGAGTTGCACTTTTTGGAAGGTTTTAGTTGGACCCTCATGACAGGGGCAAGAGTATCAAGGGTGTTAGAGATAGGGAGATTGAAGTTAGCAAAGGCTGTGTCAGGGTGAGAGTCAGCCGCCAGAGTAGGAGGTAGAGAGTAGGGGAAGGCAAAGGCAGCCGCTGTCACTATTTTCATGGGTCTGCTGACTTTGAAACCGAGTGGCCGTGCCGGGTGTGTTGATGCAAGATGAGAGGAGAGCTTCAAGTGTGAAGAGAGAAGGGACTGGTCCGCCCAAGAGAGAGAGGTAGTGAGAGGAATAGAAAGGGGGATGTCAGTGGAGATGAGGGCATCCAGAGTGTGGCCCGCTGTGTGCTTGGAGCCAGAAGGTAAGATAGAGAGGGAGAGAGAGTCACGTAGGTTGCAGAAAGGTCCTGAGGAGTCAGGAGAGTCCAGATGGATGTTGAGGTCACCCAGCATGATGATTTCAGAGGAGGAGAGTAGAGAGGAGGCCAGGTCAGCCCATTCCAAGAGGAAGAGAGTGAACTGTCCTGGTGGCCAATAGAAGGAAGCCATAAGGAGAGAAGATTTAGGAAAGAGTGAGAGCCTGCAGACTAGGCACTTAAAGGAGGAATAGGCCTGAGTAGGGATGATGGACATAGGTACCCATTCTGGGAAGATCAGGGCCTCTCCCCCTCCTGTCCTCTTGGGTCTGGGCACAGAAAGGATCTTGTATCCTTCAGGGAGGAATGTGTCAGAGCTTGTGACAGAGCTGTCCTTGAACCATGTCTCCGTGATGGCGAGCACATCAAGATCCATGAGTTCAAGGAGGTTGCATATGTCAAACGAGTGTTTGACAGCAGAGCGAGAGTTAAGTGTGGCAATATGGAGTAGCTTGCCATCTTTGAAGGTCTTCCGTGGGAGTGCGGGGGGTGCAGGATATGGTGCCCCCCCCCCAAGGGTGGCAAGAGAGCCAGAGAGATAGTGGAGGATAGGGGAAGGCCAAGGCCGACAAGGGAGCCGGGACAGTGTGGCGGGGCAAGGGCGATTGTGCATGAACATAACCATCATAAAATGGAACCCAGAACAGTAACAACAGCTCATCAAGATGGATAACAATACAACTTGAGCTCTATCGATTCAATTTTACCCTAAAGTTTTAATAGGACTCATCGGGAGACCTAGAAAATGTCCCCCTTCCCCAACCTTTCACTCTTTTAGCACCTTCAAGCTGCACAATAAGACTATAACACACACAAACGATTTATGCCTGCAACACTATTGTTGACGAGGAGAGGAAATTACTGACGGGCCCATTGGTCAGTACTCACCCTCGAAAACTAGTAATGCATGATAGCTGCACCATGTGAGGACAGAGTGCAGGATTCACATACCCCAGCAAGATTCAATAATCAGGACTCAGTAAATTGGCAAAGGGAAGTCCGTTTAATGATACATACATCAGCAGATGGAAATCAGCAGCATCACAAACACCTGCCTCACCCCGACTTCCCCGAACTTTAGTCAAACAGCCTCTTTTATGGGCAAAATCCATCATCACTGACGTCTAATTCTACAAAAAATCATCATTCAATATGATTGGTTGGGAAAGGTAACTTAAGTATAGGTGCTATATCTGTATATGGAAATAACGCAAGTGGATTGGATAACTCTTATCGGGTGGGCGTCTACGTCCTTCCCTCTACAACACACGTGATTGACGTCACTACACGTACGACATCTCAATTCTCCCTTCCATCAATCAGTGTTTTAGGGCTATGTGTCAATTAGTTGGCTGGGTATGGCCTCGGATCTGTAGTCTCTTATCAGGAAAAGTTATGGCACCCTCGGGTTCTGGATGACATCAGGCGGTGGTACATCTTCGCGCCTGTCTGGTCACGTGTTGGTCCACCGTGAATCTGCTTCACTTTCCAACCTTTTGTGCATTTAATTCTGTGTGCTCTTGGCCACCTGCATCGGCCTACCTTATCTTGACCTTCACGGGCGGGCTGGTATGCTCTGAAGCTGGAGCCTCGTGGGCTTATGCTCACCTCCCCTTCTCTGGTTGACCTCGATTCACCCGGCGTGAGCCTCTCTTTGTTATGTTCTGACCCCGCTCCTTTCCTCAGCTTGGACCTGGATATGAAGCTTGGCCAGTCAGGCCTTGGCCGTCTGAGTGTACTTCTGCTTTTACAAAATGAAGTCGCACGTATACATTGTGCTGTGTTGAGGTAGATATATGGTTGGCGCTTGCCGCTCTATTCTTCTACTAAGCATTGCAGTCAGTATCGATTTCTTAGCATCTTGCCTTTCAAGCTTATTTACATACGTTCAACAGGGTGGTTGCTTCCATCTTGTCTCATGGCAGCATTCCCTTATATTTTAACGGTGTCTCTCCCCTGGATCCATTATAATTATCCTTGTAGTTACTAGTACTGACATACGTGCTATCAGTAGCCAATTCTGTTTGTTCACAGGGCTGCTCAGGTCCTTGGTTTATTTCCATTGGCCTTCCATTAAGGCTTTAGGGGTCTCCTCGTGGACCGTATGTAGGCATTCCTCATTTCGTATCAGTGGCTGGTATGGCTGTCTGATAGGGTACCGTGCTGCCCAGGGTTGTCGCGTTATGGCTGCTTCAACCGGTACTGATCTCCTTAGGTACAAGGGGCAGAGTCCCAGTGCGGCTCTCTGTTGGTTCATTTGCTCCTCATACATCACGTACCACGGCGAGTACCTTTCTGGCAACTCGCAATAGGGGGCAGGGGTGCAGGTCATATCTGGGACCTCCTCTACACTCCCCCCTCTGGTCGGTTCATTGACTACTCCTGCTTCCTCCTTTTATATTCAGTTTCTTTGATTCCTCAGATTCTTGCTCATCGTCTCCTGGGTACACAAGAGGGCGTGAAAGTATGCAATTTTGGTGTCCATATCTTTATCACCCCTTTCAAGCTTCCTGCTGTTCTCACATGCTCATATATGTTCCAGGTCATCAACTGGCCTTCATACCTTCTTTGTTTTTTGGGATAAGTGAATTTTGTTCCCTCTGGTCCAAATTCACTGGCCTTCACAAAGTCCTTTATCTCCTCATCTGTCAGGTCTCTGGGCTTCCAGCCTGGCTCGACATTGACCATAATTTTCATCCCAATAGCCTTCTTTGCTCCTTTTCTGGCACTGTGTGATGATTATCTTGATAACACAGACTCCTAGCAGCACCATTGCCAGCAAAGCTCCCAGAAACTTGAATATATCTGCCATCCATTGCGGGACCCATATGAATAGGTTCCCAAACCAGCTGTCGTCGCCCACTTCATCTGTCTCATCGGTCATCTGGTTTTTTGTTAACATATCTATGGCCTTTGTGAGGGTTCCATTTTCTTCGTTGTGTGATGGTATAAATATGCAACATGATTCTCCAATTTTTGCGCAAACACCTCCATCCATTGCGGTGATCATGTCAAGCACATATCTGTTCTGGAGGGTCATCAGTCTGACTGCTCTCAGTTCTTCCTTGATTGCGTTGAACCCTTTTATGGTGGTATTGATGGTCTGCAGTAACTCCCATCTCGTTATCTGCAACCACTTGGTATTTGCACCAACCTGGATGTGCGGCAAAAGTATTGTTGTAAATATGGATGAAGTTAGGCTAAACAGCCTGTGCTCGTAGGGAATGGCATAAAATGCGTCCTCTGATTTGGCATAGAAGTAATTCTCTCTCTTCATCCTTGACATTAGTTCCACAGGCCTCCTTTTCCTCAGGTGAGCGTCTGCTTTCGGGAAACTGTCCAAATTCAGTTCATTTTTTGGGATCACTAGTGCAGGAACGTGGACGTTCACCAGTGTGCATATGCCTCCCGAGTTCCTCAGTAGTCTTATGTAGGCTTTGGATCCACATGCCCAGTAGTGGTCCATCAAGACTGCGGT
Source organism: Ambystoma mexicanum (assembly GCF_040938575.1). Taxonomy (NCBI): domain Eukaryota; kingdom Metazoa; phylum Chordata; class Amphibia; order Caudata; family Ambystomatidae; genus Ambystoma; species Ambystoma mexicanum. The sequence goes on from NC_090932.1 coordinate 1,270,250,665, forward strand.
CCCTTGCGACATCCCTGGGGCTTTGTATATACGCCCGCAGTTTTGATTCTCCCCCATTTTCCTCGTGCCATTACTTCTAAAGCACAGTTTTGGGTTTTCCAGCGGTACTATTTGCAGGGGGCCTCCTCTATCTTCGACCCACGTTAACAGCTTTACCAATTTTGGCCAGAGTGGTTTACATAGTCTTTGAGAGTTTTCTATGGCTTCTTGGCAGGCTCCAAGGGCCATCCAAGCTCGGCGGATTACAACGCCTTCTTCCCAACCGTCGGGGGAAACTACTGATCCCCAGATCTGCATTTGACCTCGGTTCTTCCATATTTGAGCTTCTTCTGCCGTTTTCCCTTGGACGTTCAGTTTTGAGTTTATTTCCCACCTTATTCCTGATCCTTTGATGTCCTGGACATATCCGTCTTCATCAGGGTGGTCCTTTTCGTTGGCCCATATCAATGAGGCGTCACTCCCCATGAATTGTCCTCTGGTGTTGCACATTGCCACATGTGACATGCAGTGTGCTGTGGGGACATCTATTTCTACAGCCACAAAGATTTTGGACTTGCCAATGCTGTACAGCAGGAGTGTAACGCTCACCTGATTCCCACGGAGGCGCTGATCCCGGCTGGGCTGCTATCGTTTCTTCAATTGAGAAGCGTAGAGCTCGGACGACTCTCAGGACTGGGCTTCTTCTGATCGAATGTCTGACTTGCAGGGTAAGTTTTCTGCAGGTGGAAGAAAAAGGGTTAATCACCGTTGATGGGATTCCTTCTCCCACCAATCGCCAGTTTCTCCCACAGCCTAGCTTTCTACTTGTCTCGGCGAGCTCTCACCTTAGGCATATAAATGCTCAGCTCTCCATCCTGCGTCTGGTGCAGGGGTGCGTGGATTCCAGTTACGTCACTGGATGAGTTCAGTGTTGAGGCTCAAGTCTTTTGCGGCCTTAGTTGTGGCACTGGCGCTGGGATGCCGAAGAGCGATGCCGCTGTTACTGCACGAGCGGATGCCTGTAAGTATACTGTAGTCTTTAGGCTTTAAAAGATGGGCACCTCAATAATGTCCCTTTTCCTTTGTTTGAGGCCTCGGGATGCTGTGGGCGTAGTTTTCCGTTGCCGCTGCACGTGCCGATGCACGTAAGTATAATGTTCGTTGGCCGCTTTTAATGGCACCTCTAATAATGTCCTTTTTCTAGTTTTCAGGTGCCGGGATGCTGCGGGCTTTATATCCGTTGCCACTGCACTTGCCGATGCACGTAAGTATAATGATCGTTGGCCGCCTTTAATGGCACCTCTAATAATGTCCTTTTTCTAGTTTTCAGGTGCCGGGATGCTGCGGGCTTTATATCCGTTGAAACTGCACGTGCCGATGCACGTAAGTATAATGATCGTTGGCCGCTTTTAATGGCACCTCAAATAATGTCTTTTTCCTGTTTTTCAGGCGCCAGGATGCTGAGGTTGATGCAGCCGCTATTGCGCGTGCAAAAAGTGGTAAGTTAAGATGAATGCGACTGCCTTCACCCGGACCCCTTTTTAATTATGTCCTTTGCCTTTCAGGTGCAGAGAAGCTGCCGAAGAGAAGGCCGCGGTTAGCTCCGTTGCAATCACGGATGGATCAGGTAAGCGGGCGCGGCTGCGAGCGAGTTGCACTTTTCTAACCTTATGTTTATTCTTTGCAGGTTTTGCCGGTGACTGGATTCCGGGATCTGGTAAGTATTGTTCTGTGTCTTTCTTCATCCACAGGTTGCTGCGTGGAAGCTGAAGATGACTCTGGACCTGGAATGCAGGAGCCGACTCGGTGAGCGTCCTGCTGCTGCTGCAGAATAACGCGAAGCACATGTTTTCCATCAGGCGTGGTTTAAATAGCAGAGAAGTGCTTCCAGTGTGTGTTCTTCCACCGGTTCCACCCAGGTAAGAAAAGAGTTCCTGAATGGAGGGAATAGTTCCTCCCAGCCCTGGTGGCTGGGGACTTCAACCAGACTGGATTGTTCTGGGTAAATATGCAGCATGGTCTGCCTCAGGTAAGTCCACCCAAGCATTATTACACTGTTTATCAATATGAGCCCGGCGCCTATGGCGGCGGGACTGAAACCCTTCATGAGCCTGGCGCCAAAGGCGCCAGGACACGGTCCAAAGGGCCCCTGTAGGGGTCTGCTGGGTCCGGAGTAGTGGAAGACGGGTCTGCTTCCGAGGGCGCTGGGCCAGTCCTGGCCCCTCGGGAGTAGCGCCCATGACAAGGAGTGCACAGACGAAACATTCTCCTTCTGATTGACTTCGTCCAACGTCCTTCATGTGCTGGTACCATATGTTATTTCCAAGATGGGCCGTGCTGTCCAAGTAATCGTTTAGCTCATTATCGGTTTCATATGGACTTCTCTTGATCCTTAGCGTTTTTCTGTAGTTGGCTATCACTATGTCTCTGAATGCGTCTGTACTGCTCTTCCGTTCAGGCAGACTCTCGGGTGTTATCCTTGGAGGGGCAGGTTTCATTTCCTGCTGTGCAGTAATAGGGGGAGGGTTTGCGCTTCTTTTCCTTCCCTCCTGCATTCTTTTGTAGACCTCCTTCCACCACATTTGACTTACCATCCTTCCAACACGTGGCTGTGTCGTAGGCTCGGTAGTTACTTCTGGCATTGGAGCTGTCATGCTCATTATCACAGTTGTGGTGGATGTCTTGCTCAGCTCCTCATGCAGCTTCTTTGCTCTAAGTGTGAGTGGAAACACATACTCAACTACCGCATGTGTTTTCTTAGTGAGTTCTTTCGTTGCTTCCTCTGTTCTATTGAGTGATTTTGCTCTTTCACTTCGGTTAGGTTTCTGACGTTGCTCCCTGCTTTCTGGAGCTGCTTGTTCCACAGGTGATTTCTCTCTTTCAGTTGGTTTGGCCTACGGTTTTGTAGCCATTGACACTTGCCCTTGTTCGTATGCACTCAGTGTATGGGTGCGTGCCATGGACAGTGCTATGTTATCATTAATTCCGTGCTGACCTTGTCTCCAGCCTTTCTCACCATTCATTACTTCAAGTGTATACGTATTACTGCTAATTACATTCAACTGTAAATCGTTTGCTCCATCATCAGTTTTTCTTGGAACAGGGATGACAATATAAGGTCTGGGTGCTTTTGTGGGCCCCAGACGTTCATTACCTGGTGGATGCACAGACATTGGGATGCTTCGTGCACCAATAAAAAATGCAGTTCTAATAGTTAATGATAAAAATACTACAATATTCACAATGCATATACATATGACGGCCTTGAAAGACAGCTTGCAGCATCTCCTTCCAGGGACCGTGGCCGCCCTTCCACTGGTGGCACGACTAAGTTACTGTTTTGGGCCCCCATTTCAAATACGTTCACAGTCAATAGGTTATTTTTCTTCTTATTCTGTTTTCGTCGCTCAAAGTTCAGTAAACACTAAAGTGACAAGTGCAGTTCAATGTCCCCCCTCTTACGAGTGATGATGATGATGAGTATGGCGTACAGTTCCTTTGCTAGGCTATGGAAAAAGGTTAGACTATCATTTTCAGCACATCATAATTATCCTGTATTTGAATGGCCAACGTATTCCCAGGGCACTCTTCCAACTCGCCTTAGCCCTGGGGACATACAGGAATTTGTTCACAGTGACACCATGAAAGGATGGATTTGTTACACATCATGCAAAAATAAAATATTGAAAAAATTAAAATTAAAATAAAAGTGAACATACGAGAAGGTAGGAAAAAATAAGAACAAGGTTGAAAAAGGTAAACACGGCAGTGAAGTTCATGTCTCTGTTCCTTTCACTAGGTCTTTCGAGGTCGAGTTGGTGAACAATCTCTCTCTCCCCCATTTACTCCACTGCGGAACATAGATGCAAAAAATAGAAAAAATAAGAAAAATAGGAGAAGAAGTTCAAGATGTCGTTGTCCTTGTTTCCGCCTTTTCGGTCCTTTTTACGTTGGAAGCATGAAGAACTGTGTCTTTGTTTCCTTGCTCTGTCCCCGGCTGGGGGATGATGGAAAGTTTTATCTTGGATCTCCCCCTTCTAAGGCTCTTCTTAGCAGTGGATGTCCATAATTGCTTCTTGGTTGTGATGCAATAGCCCTCAGGAGCCGATTCAATTGGGCATTTTTTGCTGGATCATTAAGAAAAGCGGGCACATCAATGTTGTGGGGTCTGCCCACTAGTTCTGGAGTTTTTTCAATGAGATGAAAGAAAACACGAAACGCATACCGACTGTCTTCGGGTGTTAATGACATTTGCTCTGACTCTTTGGCTCTTAGGTCACAGGCCTTTCATGCAGCGTGATCAGTCTTTGCCTCCTCGATCTGTCCCTCGCTGAATAGTCTCACAGGAATCTCCTTAGGAATTCTTGCTGGAAGTTGGACAGTTCCACTTGGAGCATAATGCCATGGAGAAGGGTCTTCGTGTGTGGGAAATTGACTGGATCTCTAAGGAAGGTTGCAACATCGACATCAGCAGGCCTTCCCACCATTTCTGGATAGTCTGCAATCAGTCTAATCAGGACGTTGTGGGCTGACTGCGTGTCTGCGGGGGACAGGGACATTTGCTTTGTTTTGCTGTGTCCCGATCACAAGTCTTTTTGTTGTCGTGAACAGGTCTTGCACTTTCCTGTTGCGTGGTCTGCCACCACATGGTGCAGTTTACTCCATATTTGATTCAGGATGTGATTATTTCGGGGATCTCTGATGAAAGTCAGGGTATCTGTGTTCCTCCCGACAAGTTCTGGGCACTCCTCAATGATTCGAAAGAATAAAGTGTTGGTAACTTCGTCAATAACTGCTTGAGGCGGGAGCATTAGTCTTTTGTTCACTTTGCTCGGGCAACTTGGCAAAGACCTCTGCGATGACAGTCAGTAGTTGCCTGATTACCTTCTTATTTTCTGGATCTTGAATATATTCTGTGGCACTTGTTTCTCTCCCTATGAGTGACGGATAGGACAGTACTTCTAGCTGAAAATAGGTGAGCACATCCCACTTGAGACTTCTGCTGGGGTGAACCATATGTCTGTGAACAAAGTCTTGATACTGGATGCTTCAGGATACCAGTTTTAGTTTACAAGAGTGTCCTGTTTTTACAGTTTATCAGAGCCTGAGAGTTTGTGTTCAATGCTTTGTGGCTCAACGTGATCAAGCTATCAGTGTCACTGCAGGTTCAGAGTATGCAACTTTTTCCTTTACCCTGCGAGTTCAGCTCCACTTTGCATTCATTTGAAGGTCTTGTACCTCATTCAGTGCCTGGAGGAGAATTTCAGTGCACAGCCACAATTTTCACAGCAAGTTCCTTAGTTTGTGTTTTCTGCTCGTGCGTCCTTCTTCCTCGCCATAGATCTTGTCTGCACGTGCTGCGGTCCTTCCCCATTGTCTGTGGATTCCCCGGCAGTAGATGCAGTAGGAGTGCTCTCTCCTATAATCGGTTTTATGTCATTCAGGAAGATCCAGGCTCTTCTGCCTACAAGCTTGACAGCGGACGGGGTGCAGTCCTCTACGATGAAGGGGCCGTTAATCCTCGGCTCGTTCCATTTCTTTCTCGTAAAGTTTTTTACCAGAACTCTGTCTCCAGGGAAGACAAGGGGTGCACCAAGGCTGAGAGCTGCGCCTGCATCAGCACTATCTGCAGTGGTTCGTGCTGTGCTGTCCCCTTTCCGCCGTCGCTGCAGTTGGCCTGAAATGACAGTGGCGCTGGATGTGAGACAGTCCAGGTAAGCTTTCATCTCTTCTTCCAGAACCTCCCTAGTTGACTGGGCATCATATCTAGCTCTGTCTTGGGGGGTAATGGGAGTCCTCATCCTTCTCCCAGTAACTATTTTGTGCGGCGTGAGATGATGGTCGGAGCCTGGTTGGTTCCGAAGTGCATACAATGCCAGTGGTAGGCAGTGCATCCATCCCTTTCTTAATGTGAGCTTCAACCTGGCTATCCTCTCCTTAAGCAAGCCGTTGATTCGCTCACGTATCCCATTTCCCTCTGGATGATACACCGAAGAGAACTTGTGCTTTATACCAAGCAACAAGCTAATCTGTTCGAACACTGCGTTCACGAAATGAGGCCCATTGTCTGATCTCATAACCTCACACACCCCCCATCTAGGGAAGACCTCCCTCACCAGGGATTTAGCAGTACAGGCGGCATTGGGGTGTGTACAGGGACCTGCTTCCACCCATCTGGAAAAGGGACACACCACCATAATTAAATACATGTACCCATTACACACTTGAACCATATCGACATAATCGATATGCAGGTACTGGAAAGGTCCACTTGGTCTGGGGATGACTCCTCTCACTACTTTTAATGTGTGCCCAGAGGTGAATTGTTGGCAGACAATCAAATTTACCATAAAGAATGCAACATGCTCTGCTAAATTTGGTGTAAACCAGTCTTCGGCAAGCGTTGCAGCAAGATTTTCTCTTGTCATGTGAATGGGGTAATGAAGCTGGTCTAGCGCTACTTTTAGAAGGGCGACAGGCATTACTGGTTTACCAGTGCTGTATTGTCTCCACAATCCGTCTGAGGGGTTTAAAGAACACCCACGACGCTTCCACAGATTTTTCTCCTCCTGATGTGCCTCCCCATAGAGCTCCATTAACTGAGACTGCCCCATATCACTATAGGCTTCTGGTGTGGCTCGCGCCACCATCATACGTTCATGGGTACGTGCCACATCCACGTCCATGATTGTTTCAGCTGTGGATGCCATGCGCTTGGCTTCCATGTCCGCTTCATGGTTTCCACGTGACACAAAATCTGTCCCCTTGGTATGAGCGGCGCATTTTACGACCGCTATGCCCACTGGGAGCTGTAATGCTTTTATCAGCCTGTCCAGTAACGCCGCGTGCTGCACTGGCGTGCCGTCCGCTCGGAGGTAGCCCCTCCTTTTCCAGCGCGTAGACGTCACATAGGCGGAGTCACTGTACACTATTACTTCCTGGTCCACGTGATTCTCAATGGGGAGTATCAATGCCACTAGTTCTGCGGCCTGTGCCGAAAATTGATATGGTATTCGGGCACTGACAAGTACTTGGAACTCTCCATTCGCCATGTGTTTGATCACGGCCACACCTGTATACCTTTGCCCGTCCTCTTGGTCAGTCATATAAATAAAGACGATCTCTCCACTTGGCTGGGCATTTTCCTTGACCCTGGGGATCTCATCATAGTATTCTTCATAATTCGCACAGTCTGTCAGGTGTCTTGACCCACGTTTGAATTATTATGCTACAACATTTGGTGCTGTGGGCTTAGACAATCCAAGATGGCCGAAAAGCCCACATTTGCGCCAGAATCCAGGAAAACTGTGCAGTTTTTGCGCACACCAAGATGGTTGCCTGACCTGCCACCCACCAGTGCGAGCGTGAGGGGCCAGAAGAACCATGAGTGAAACGTGGTGCCAAAGGAAAAACAGCAGTGCCTGTTAGCTCAAAAAGCGCTTTGAAATCACATTTGTTTCTCTGAAATGCAAGCTCAAAATGCCTATTTCAAACATTGCAAGATATTCAAAAATCTTACTGATCACCAGCAGACGTCTGGTAGAACGAAGTCTTGTGTGCATACCAAATCTGGAAAGATGAAGAGCCTAAAATAATGTTCATAACAAAACTGGCTGAGCTGTGGATGTCAGCAGCTTAAGTGAAATTGGACTTATAGCCACTAAAAAGCGAAATGTTTAAAATAAATGAGTGATTTACTTTGGAGTGTCACATAGGTTGCAACTATTTAAATGTCATAGTTTTGAACTTAGAATCAACGTTCTAGCTGCATGTGTCAAAATTGTAAGTTTGATTTGAATGAAGAAAAACTGGAACAAAAGTGACATTTGGCTGAAGCCTGGCTGAAAGAGATTGAATTCTGCCCGGCAACTACCCACGACAGGAGTTGAAACTTGCCCAGCAACTGCATTCACAGGCCTGGCTGCCTTCTGCTGTTCCCACCAAAAGGAGATTACACCTCTTTGATTGAATTAGGGGAGGGGTACCTGAGACTGCAGGAAACAGAACAATGAACTTTCCTTGGCTCAGGCAAATGTTAAATCAGGGGGTCGTAAATGGCTTCCTCTTGGAAGGAAATGGGAGGGGGCGCTGCCTCTGTCAGCTGAGCTTGGAGGAAGTGGACAAACCAGAAATCCCCCATGTGCTTTGGAAAACCACACCCCTCTGGGCCAGAGCATAATTTTAGAAAGATGGATAATTCATAGTACATAACTGGCAAAATTATATCAATAATATCATGATTTCTGTGATTTTTCTGTGCACAAGAGGTGTTAGGACTCTGTGGTATGGTCTTGGTGGTAGTAGCAGAAAATAGGGTATTACTCCAAATGTATGTATGTTAAAAATCTGACACTTGATCATCTGATGCCCATATTCCTTGCGCACATTTGTGTAAATTCTGGAAAAGTTTAGAGGTTGTGTTCTGGATGAAAAGGGCAGAATTCTGTCAGAAGTGGACACAACATCTTAAAAAGACAGGGATCGGATGGTTTGGTGCTACAGAAAATATGTTAACTGGACATGTAATATTAGAAAAATTGTACATAGATAAATATGCATTTAAGTCAAAAATATATTTGTGTGCAAAGTGACAAGGGGAGTGTTCTTTCTGTATGCCATAAAAAGGATGCCGGATGACTCACAACTCTGTTCCCCAGTCAGGCGACAAAGAATTTTCTAGCCTATCAGGATCCTCAGAGGGTTGGCCATAGAAAGTCAGCCTTCCCACCCACTTTCAAAAGACATTAAAAGAGCCACTGAGACCCAGGTAGAGGCACTCACTTCCCACTTCAAACTGATTTCCTGCGAAGCGCTTTGCCAGAAGACTCCAGAACCAGAACTTAGAATCCAGACTTCAAATCCAGAAGACTCCAGAACCAGAACTTAGAATCCAGACTTCAAATCCAGAAGACTCTAGAACCAGAACTTAGAATCCAGATTTCAGAACTTGTAGCAGAGAGGCCTAGTCCACAAGCTGAATCCTTCAGAGGCCTCAGAATCCAGCAACCTAACCAAACTATTCAACAGCCAGGTGAGCTGTTTGATTCTGGCTAGAACCCTGTGCCAGAACCCAGAAAGCAGAGCTGTATCCAGACCGCCGTGCAGTGCCAATAGAAGACCAGACCCAGACCAGACCGCTGTGCAGTGCCAGAACTTTTGCCAAAACCAGAGACCCAGACCAGATCGCTGTGAGCAGAACCGGTACCAGAGACCGTCCGTGGCGAGTGAAGCCCAAACATGACCAGATCTTGACGGCCCATTTCAAATTTATAGTGTGAGTACCCACAGAACTGTGCATAGTCATCTCTTAGTTTAAAATAATCTAATTCAAACCATTTCCACCTATTTAAAACTGCATCATAGAAATCGTGTGTCCATTCTGTGATTTCAAACCTGTGAAAGTGTCATTTGTCATTCTGAGCTTTACTTTATTTTTGAGAATCTACCTCCACTATATTGTCCATATCTTTTGAACCGCGTGTGCTAGGAACGAGATTTTGCTTGCAACTGCTGAAATCCGTTTTCAACCTGATAATCCCTCATGAATCACTGATAGTGTTGACCTGAACCAATCGTAAGTAGCTACCACCTACCCTGAATCTCCTATAGGGAATTAAAATCATTTTTAACATATTTTCACTTCATTGTAAATCACATTAAAAGTATTTTGGCATGTTTTAAAAGCATACCGGTTGCTCCAAGCTTGCTAGGGGGGAACTGAATTGGTATTGCATTTGATTGTATTCCTGAAAAGTGTGCTCTCCTTCCATCTCCTTATATTGCATAAGGGGGGAGTGAATTGTCAAAAGAAAAAGTGATCATATTATCTCTCGTGGAAACCATCTCAGTTATTTCTGTGCTGCATTCTTTTCCATCATTGCATTTCCTTGAAACCATAAAAGCATTCTCAATTACTTTATCCTCTCTATACCAACTCCTAAGTAATTAAAAAAGTGTGCTAGTGTAATATTATCCATTGTTGATCACTGTCATATTCATAAGTGTGCTATCAAATATTAATTTATTTATAAAAGTGTGATATATACCTTGTTTAATTTTTCAAATAAATCTTTTAATTTGCAAAACCAACCTACTTCTTGGCTCAGTGAGGTCAGGGGGATTCAAAGAGAGGGGCGTTATACAAGGGTTTATCATCCAGATATATGAACTTGTCCTAAAAATATATAAATAAGGGCTTCATTGGGCATCCCAGACTAGACACTGACTTAGTTGGAGTACTGAATTGAAGTCGCTTAACAGAGTGGGGGCTCGAGCCGGGACGTCTGGATTAGATCTAACACTTGTGCAGCTTAATACAGTGTGTTAACTGACAGGATACATAAATCCTGTTGGATAGGGGGCGTGGCTTGGAAGCCATGTGAAAGGACGTGCCTGTACGGGGGCTCCCGCTGATCCGTACATTATCCGACTGATACCGCGCAAGGACCGCTGCGATTTGGCGAAGAGTGTGATGACTGCGTACATGAAGTTCGGCTGCTCGCGAGGATACATTTTTACACGGGTTCGCATTGCGTACGTGTACTTAGGAGCCGAGTAAAGCGCTGGTGGCGAGACCTCGGCGTACGACAAAATGGCTGCCGCCGCTTGACGAGGGGACAAAGGAGCGGTGGACCGGGACCACAGCATACGTGCGCCCTCTCGGCGTTACGAAGGGGGCAGCGCGACCCGGCCCATCTGGGGGGAGCGCCGGACAACAGCGGTGCTTGAGATTGTTGGGCGAGCTGGGACTCTTAAACTGAGTTGTGGTGTATGGGCACAGTGCCTCCCAGCCGTGGACCTGAGCGTGGCCAGAAGGACGCTCCTGACTGGAGATATGTCGAACAAGCTTCTGAGAGCGAAGAATAAACAGCCCACGCTCGACGAATACGCCAAGACGCCGCCCGGAAGGAGCCAGGAGCAAGGATAAGGCTCAGACCAAGGAGATGGCCGTCGGTAGTGTGAACCAGGAGGTCCTCGCTGCGATTGCGGACCTGAAGGCGACATGGGAGACTAAGCTCCAACTTGCTGTGGCCGAATTGAAAACTGCGATGGAACTACAGGTTGGGGCGGTGCAGGAGGACGTGAACCTCCTGAGGCAGGATGTGTGAGCCCTGGCTGAGCGCACGGAAACTTTGGAAAAGGAGATGGGCCCTACTGTGGCGGACTGCACCGCACATAAGCATGATATCCATGCCCTGGTGCAGCGGGTGGGCAACTTGGAAAGTAGGGCTGAAGAGGCGGAAGGACGTGCCCGGAGAAACAACGTCCGCATCGTGGGCCTGCCGGAGGGGGCTGAAGGCCAGAACCCCACGGAGTTTATTGAGAACTTGCTGCTGCAGGAGATCACTGGGGGAGCCCTGTCGCAGGGGTTTGCGGTGGAGAGGGCGCACAGGGCCTTGATCAGGAGACCACCGCCGGGGAACCTGCCTAGGCCTGTGATCGCCAAGATCCTCAATTATCGGGACCGGGAAAGGATCCTCGAACACTTTCGTAAGGGGGGCACCATACGGCAAGGAGAGGCGACCATTACTGCTTACCCCGATTACACCTTGCAAGTGCAGCGCAGTCGCATGAACTTTGGGGCGGTTAAGAGGCGATTGCGGGCAGCTGGGTACAAGTATATGTTGCTCTACCCGGCCAGACTGAAGGTTTTCTTCAAGACTAAGATGCTGTTCTTTGACACTCCGGAGGGGGCCATGGAGTGGCTCGATGCACAAAACTGTCCTCAGGAGCCAGATGAGCGGACGGCGGATGGAACGGGAAGAGATAAGTGACGATGCGGGCCCGGTTGGGCTAGGAACATTGGGACTGGAATATAGTCTTTGTGATTTTGTTATGGAAGTGTATGTGTTAGGAGTTTGGAACATGGTCCGTGTGTGCAGATACGGATGCGAGGGAGAGGAGCCTCCAGGGGCTGTTCTTTGTACCCTAGTTTGAGTTTAGGTTAGTCACAGTGTGTGGTGTGACACCCTGTCGGGTTCTCTACTTGGGTTCCAGAGAGAACCGAACACGGGGATGCCTGAGATCCAGGGATGGAGCTGGGCAGTTGGTTGGGGTAGGGGGGTTGGGTGTGTTAGTTTTCATATGAGCCTGGGAGAGAAACTGGAAATGGGGGTCCTTGAGGTGGGGGGGGCGAGTAGACCTGGGAGGGAGGAGGGAGCTACCGAGAAATCATGGGGGACCTTAGGATACTAACGTGGAACGTTAGAGGGCTTAACAGCTACCTTAAGCGTAACAAGGTCATGCTGTACCTAAAAAGGCAAAAGATAGATGTCGCCTTGTTACAGGAGACGCATCTGCCACGGGATAAACTGGAACTGGTGGGGAGGAAGTGGAAAGGGACAGTAGTTGGATCTACATATTCTGCCTATGCTAGAGGTGTGCTGGTTTGGGTTGCACCACATGTCCCGTTTAAGCTACTTGGGGAGGTTGTGGAGTCTGATGGGAGGCTGGTCATGGTAAAGGAGCTTGTGGAAAATAAAGTAGTGTGTATTATAAATACGTATGCTCCCAACCGGGACACGGCGACATACTTTAGGACGCTGATCACTAGACTTGGTGAAGGGATGGGGAGTCCGGTGATTTGGGGTGGGGACTTTAATTGTGTACTAAACCCCAGGGAGGACAGGTCGGATGACAGGGTGGTCAGGCCCAGCCCGGCGGCTAGGGTGCTGCAGACGCTGCTGGCAGACCTTGGCCTGGCAGACGTGTGGAGGACGAGACACCCTGGCGTGAGGCAATATTCGCATTATTCGGCCCCGCACCAGCTACACACAAGGCTGGATTACTTTTTCGCCACCCCGGACGTTGTCGCGGAGTGTGACCAGATAGACTATAGGGCGAGAGTCCTTTCGGACCACTCGCCCCTGGTCATGCGATGGCAGTTTTGTCCCCCACGTGCGCAAATTCCAACATGGCGCCTTAGGGCGGAAGCGCTCAAGGATCCAGTCTTCAGGGAGGACATGAGGGAGGAGATAGTTGCTTACTTTGAGGCGAATACAGGTAGTGTCAAGTCGGCCGGTACTTTGTGGGAGGCCTTTAAGGTTGTAATGAGGGGGGTTGCCATTGCGAAGTCCAAGGGATTAATGGGTGGAGTCCTGGCTGATCTGCGTAAGGCCGAGATAGAGTTGGAGAAAGAGCTGGGGGAGGGTGGGATTGATACGGAGGCGGTCACTAATCTGCAGCAGAGCTGCGCAGAACACTGGGACAGGCTCTGTAATCTGAATTACAAGAAGTACATTGAGAGGTTGCATGCGGGGGGGGACAAGACGGGCAGGCTTCTTGCTTGGCTGTATAAGAGCGAGACCCCGAGAACCCCGATCCGATCAGTTATCACTGAAAAGGGCGTGGAGGAGGACACCCAGGAAGGGGTGAACGGGGCATTTGTGGAATATTATCAAGCATTATATGAGGATCGAGAAGGGGGAAGCCGGGAGGAGATAGAGGTAGTACTTGAAGACATAGGCCTGCCCAGGATAAGTGACGAGGAGCGAGAGGAGATGGATGCTCCGATCACTCTGGAGGAGCTGCAGGAGATTGTGCGGCAGCTGCCCACTTGCAAGGCCCCAGGAGCGGATGGGTTCCCCAGTGAATTTTATAAAGCGTATGGAGAGGAGGTGCTCCCGCCCATGCTGGAGATGCTTAATGAAGCATTCGAGGTGGGGTGGCTGCCGGAATCGCTCAGGGAGGCGATTATAGTACCGCTCCCCAAACCCAATAAACCGGGACATGATTGTGGCTCCTACCGGCCCCTGTCGATGCTGAACCAGGACAGCAAGATCCTAACAGCTGTCCTGGCGGCCAGACTGCGGAGGGTGATAGGCAAGCTGATCCATCCTGACCAGACGGGCTATGTCCCGAATCGGAATATTACTCAGAATCATAGACGCCTTCACAGAGCGGTTGAATGGGGGTGCAATGAGGACAGCGAAATGGCGATAGTGGCGTTGGACGCGGTTAAAGCGTTCGACTCTGTTCGATGGCCGTGGCTGCTGGCGGCTTTGGGGCGGTTTGGACTGGGACCAGGCTACATGAGGTGGGCCGAGCTATTATATAGTGCGCCTCTGGCTAGGGTCCGTACGGGCGCAGTGGTGTCAGATAGATGGCAGTTAGGCAGAGGCACTAGGCAGGGGTGTCCTTGGTCCCCAATGTTGTACATACTGGCCCTCGAACCCTTAGCAATTTACCTCCGGCAGCAGTACGATCCGGTGGGCATAGAGGTGGGAGGGGAGTGCCATCTCATATCCCTGTATGCAGACGATATGCTGTTATACCTGAAACATCCGGAAGAGAATTTGCAGTATATCTTGGAGGCATTGGAGAGGTACGCCTGGTTGTCCGGCATAGCGGTCAACCCTCAGAAATCCGCATTATTCCCGCTAGGCAGTTATGTGGGGATACCGGTGGAGAGGTTGCCAGTGCTGCGGATCCCGTGGGCAACGAGCTCCTTCCGGTACCTGGGCATTGACGTGTATCACACGACCGGGGAAGAACACAGGCATAATACCGAACTAGCTGTGGGAAAGATTGAGAAGTGCATGAGGTTCTGGGAAAGATTGCCTTTAGCGATGATGGGTCGGGGAGCTCTGCTTAAAATGGTGGTGCTGCCCAGGCTCCTGCATTACTTTAATAACATCCCGTATATGATACCTAGGAAGTTTTTTGCTAGGTTACATAGTGCATGTAGGAATTTTCTTATGGCACGGCACGCGCAACAGGGTCACATTGTGGAAATTGCAGAACTCTTATGAGAAAGGTGGCGTGAAGCTGCCGAACTTTGAGGCCTATTATATGGCGGCGCAACTGCAATATGTGGCTAGGTGGCTCTCGGATGAAGAGACCTCCGAACACAGGCTGCTCGGGAAAGATTGTTCCCCCTTCTATCTGCGGGAGGTGATCTGGGTGACCGGTTCATGGATGAGGGATCGTCCTAAGATGCTAGCCCTTGGCAGGGACATATGGCGGCGTGCCTGTCGGATGATGGGTGACCCCTGGCCGTGTATGCCGCAGGTACCTCTGGTCGCCCTGGCGAAGGAAGACGGGCAGCTGAGAGCTATTCTCCGGACATACTGGGAGTCAGTGGGGTTGATCACTATGGGTGACATCTGGCAGGATGGGACTCTGATGGAGTTTGATGAACTGGAGGCAGGGTCGGGGCTACACAGGGGTCAATATGTGACATATCATAGGGTGGTCCGGGAGGTCCGGAGCACGTGGCCCGAAACTACTTTGGCCCACGAACCGGATGCCACGCTGGAAATAATGTATGACGCATCAGAGGGTGGGCACGAGGTCTCTAGGTTGTACGAGATGTTGATGACAAAGGTTGGGAAGGATTTGGGGCACCTGAGACTGGAATGGGAAGCAGAGATGGGGGCCCCGATGGCGGATGGGATGTGGGAGCGCGCCCTGGGGTACCACAAAAAGGTATCGAGGAACGCCAGGTTTAAGCAGATACAGCTCTATATTACGCACAGGGCATATATGACCCCCCCTTAGAATTTCCAAATTTCTGGATAATGGGCACCAGGCGTGCCCCAAGTGTAACGAAGAGAATGCGGACATGATACACATGTTCTGGGCGTGCCCAGTGATTGCAACCTACTGGGGTGAAGTGGCGCGGAGGCTGGCAGGGAGGGGTATCACACTTAAGGTGGATTCGGCTTGGGCCTGTCTGCTGGGAGGGTATCCCAGGGCGCGTAAGCTTCGACATGTTGAGAAACTTAAAGATCTGGCCTATGTGCTTGCCAAACGCAGGATAGCCAACGGGTGGAAGGAATGTCATAAGCCGCGAGTGGAGGTCTGGTGGCGAGATCTCCAGAAATGGGCTGATGCCGAAACGGCAGCGTGGCAGGATGGCAGTAAGACAGGGGAGGAGGAAGAAACAGGCTCTCTCACGGCATGGAAGTCATTGGTGGCTGAGCTGTTTGGTATGGGGTCGGGCTCGGCTGGACTTGAGAGCGATGAGGCCCCACCGCATGGAACGGACACTGATGGCGGACACTCTACAGGCTCATAGGGGGGAGGGATGGGGATTGCAGTGCCTTATTTATTGTTTGTTTGGTTTTTGTTGTTTGAGGTGTTTATTTATGTTTCGTTGTAATGTTGTTTGGCTGAGATAAAATAAAAATAAAAATATATTTAAAAAAAATTAAATAAATCATGTTGGATCACCATGCTGTGTTACACTGTAAAATCACCCCTCAAAAGAAGGACGCTCTAAGGAGACGGTCTGTTTTGCAAAATAAAATACAAACTTCTGTAAATCAGGAAGGAAATCAATTTCCAGATTGACGACATTGGTAGTTATGAAGATAGCTAGAGAGCACCTCTTACATAAACTGTTTGTGAGAGGTGAATGGTCTGAACAGGACCAGAATGTGTGGCTGCAGGCGATCACACAACAGGTCAATGCGACTGGGTTAGGCAGCTGGAAAGATCAGGATCCCTTACACGTGGCCCTGAGCGAACTATACATGGCCCCTAAGGCCAAAGATGAGCACAACAAGATTGTTAGAATAGCGGCATATTTGTATTTATATATGGGAGCCATACAGGACAAATGTGCTGAAGGCCAAGATCTGGCAAATAGGCAACAGATGGCATTAGAGAAGGCCCAATCTGACCTGGTCTCTTCCGAGCAGAATAAAGGAGGATATGGGTATCCTGCAACAGGAAAAGTCTGACCAGGATACCAGATTTCTGGGCTTGCAGAAGGAGTACCAAGAAGGTTTGGACGCCCTACTGCAGAGCCAGAAAAAGCTGGAGCAACAACTGGACTTCAATAGGGCATGCGCAGAGCAGGTAACCACCCTGCAAAGCCACCTAGATAGGGAGAAGGCAGAGAGCAACAAACTGATTCTGAAAGACCGGGATACCCAGACAGAATTTGAGGAAGAGCGCCAGAAAGCTGGTGCCCTTAAAAGGCAGAGGGACGACCTGGTGGCACAGATGCAGGCTCTTAGTCAGGAAAGGGACACGATAGGCCAGGAAGTCTGCCAATTAAAAGGAAAAATTGAAGAAAATCACTTGGCCTTCCAGGGACTGGGTGACCTCCAAAAAGAGCATCAGAACTTGTTAGAGCACACCAGGAAGATGGAAGATGCTCTGGCAAGAAAGGAACAGGCCAGTAGGGATGGGACCCAGGAGGTAACCCTTCTGCAGCAAAGACTTGCCCAGTACTCCAGGACCAACCAGGAGGCACAGAGAGAAAATGAGGCTGTCTGTCATCACAATGATAGGCTCGAGCAACAGGTAGCCATGCAGGAGAGACTGATAGAGTCTAGTAAGGCCTTAACCGAGGAACTGAAAGCTCAGGCTCTTGCATGGCAACAGGGAGCAGGGGCTGATAGAGATGAGGTTTGCTGGGAAAGGGAAACACCTGAGCATAATCTCAGGAGCCCTAGTACCAGAGGCCTTCACCTCCCCCAGTCCCTGGACTCTGCCACCCCCATGTCCCCTGGCACACATGAGCACAGGGCCACAGGGATGGCAGATTACTATCCAGCCAAATGTATGGGGCTCATAGGCCAGTACCACCCAGGAATGGATGGGCGAGCATCCGGGTATGGGCACCTAAGTACAGTGCAATTTAGTGGGGAACCCCGGGAGAGTAGACCCTCTAAGGGCATTTTGAAAACCTCTGCCCAGTTAGGTCAGTGGGGGGGTACCCATCAAATCCTGGCAGCAAGGAGGAATCTGAAGACTCCTCTGAACGTCACAGGACACAGGAGACCAGGTCCCCGCATTCTGCCAGCCACTCCCAGGCTCGCAGAATCCGGGAAAACCTGGAAGATCAGACGGGAACCTCTGGGAGTAGTGCTTCTGAGTCAGAGGATGAATGGACCAGGGTTACCCGAACCAAAAAGGCCAATAAGGCAAAAAGGGCCTTGCTTAAGGACCCCTTAAAACAGATTAAGGCAATAAGGAGTGTCATCACCCCTTATCACAAGAACGCCAAGTATTCTGTTTGGGAACACTTGGAGCTTTACGAGCAAATGATGGAGACTTTCCATTTGAAGGACAGCAGTAGCTGCATTCAGTATGTAAAATGGACATTCTCGCCAGAATACTCCAGTCTCTTTGCGGGGCTGGAGGACAAAAACCATTCAAGATGGTCCACATATAGGCCGGCCATCTTGAAACATTTTTCTGTTCACCGGAATCCCCAAGAGGTGCGCAAGGCAGCCTACAATTTGCAATGTGGAGAGGATCAGGCCCCACAAGAATTTGTGCAGGAATTGAAGCGTGCCTTTGCACAGACTACCAGAAGGGTGCACACGGACAGCAAAGAGTTTGTAAATACGTTTTTCCATGGCTTACCCAAATACATAATGACCCAGCTAGTGAGAGATTTTCACGAGAAAAGGTCAGTAGACTGGGTCATTGAACAGGCTACCCGGATCTATGAGGTGCAGAAGCCCATAGAAAATAAAAATAACGCCCAGAAAAGCCCCAAACCGACCAGCACCCCTGCTGCTGCCAAGGTGGCAGAGGTAAAGGTTGCCCCATTTTAGATTTGGAGATGGGGGGCCTAAACACCTGCCTGCACCAAATAATTCATAGCCCAGAAGGTCCTCAGGCCAGTCACAGACAGGGAGTCAAGGAGGTAGTCCCACAAATGGGGTCCCTCGCTCCCCTGACTATGTAAATCCCCGCTACAAGGGAAACCGACCCATCCTTGGTTATGTGTGGACTCCTCCAGCCCAAGGGGGGGGGATCCAACCAGGCACCCAACCCAGGGAACTTCCCTCCTAACTTCCCCCAGGAGGGGAGAAATTCACCAAACCCTGGGCAGAACTTTTTTCCCAGGTATCCACCCAATTTCCAGCCCCAAATTCATCCATCCTTCTTTCCCCAATTCCCTGAGCCCAGACCACCTAATATGGGAGAGACGAGGCCAAGGGTGGAGGGGTACCAAAATCTTCCCAACCCGGGGTACTACCAGAGAAGGGATAGCTACCCTTCCCGGGATCAGCCCACGGCAGAAAATAGAACCCCGTATCAGCCTGAACGGGTTTCACAGTTAGAGCACCAGGTCCAAAATATGGCACGGGATCTGGGTCACATGCTGAGGGCTCAACAGAACCCTCATATGAGCATGCCGGCGCAGAATGCCCCAAACTCTGGGCCTGGTGCTCCAGAACAATGACGGAGGCAGCACCCCGATAGCCCACCGGTTCCCAGGGAGGAGGCACAAGGGGAAGGGGGGTGTAAAGCCTTGGAAGAAGCTTCCTTCTCTACTTGTAAACAGCCCCTGGAAACCCAAGAACCGGAAACAAAATCTCCTACCCCTGAAAGTCTGCCACCCAAGGAGCAGGGAGGAGGTAGGAGAAACAAAGGACCCAAACAGACCCAGTTTGTGGAGGAGGTACAGATCTTCCAATTTGAGGGAGAGGGATCCTCAGAGGATCCTGGGAAAAGGATCTTCTCCTTCAGAGATGGGGGAACTCCTCCGAAAGAAAGATGGTCCCAAGGGATTCACATCCCGACTGGGGAGATGTGGGGACTGAGCTAGCGCCACCCATCATCTCATCCCAGAACCAACCACATGAAAATCCCCTGGTTCAAACCCATCCTGGTGACTGCCTCCAAAAAAGGGAGGGGGTGGCCCAGAACCGGAACCAGGGGAACCCACAATGGCTCTGATTTCCAGTTGCCAACTTTTTCTTGCAGATTCCCATGATTCTCCACAGAATTCTGCCCAGATCCCTTCACTCACAATGTCCAAAACAAAAAAATTAGCCCACCAGTTGTCCAAAAATGTGCATTATCTGTGCCCCCTTGAGGAGAAGGAGGGAAGATACTATGCCCCGGTACAAGTACAGGGGCAGGGTACAATTTTGGCACTGGTGGACACTGGATCCCAAGCTACTCTTCTGTCCAGAAGGGCCTTTGATGAACTAAATGCAGGAAGGGGGAGAATTACCACATTCCTCTCACCTCTCTTCCTGGACAACTTCAGAACTTTGACGGGAAGGAAATTCCCGTCGAGGGGACTGCGGATTTGGACATCAAAATTGGGCGACACAAGGTGAAACACCCGGTCATAGTAGTGACTCCAGAGGGCACCCCTTGTTTACTAGGGAATTACCTCCTGAGAAGGTTGTCACCCCTAATAGATTGCGTAAACAAGGTCCTCTGGACCCAGACTAGCCGACCAATAAAATTAAAACAGAGTGTCAACCATGTTAGTTTAAACGGCACATGCCACATGGTTGAACAAAAATCTGACCAAGTAGAATTTCACTTCCAGAACAACCAAATTCCAGATGTGACGGTAATAGCAGTAGGACAAGAGACCGGTGATGGGGGATCCTCTCTATTTCGGAAAATCAACCTTCCTTCCAGTTTAAGCTGGTACTCCACACTGGAAGGAAACACTCTGAAATTCTTTACTAATCCACAATCCGACATTCCCACTCTTATAGTCCAGAAAGATGTGAAATCAGCTCAGAGTCTGGCTGATATTCAGCAAATTGGAGAGCAGTTGTTAATCCCTGTTCAGTTAAATGATGGGAAGGACTCTGTTCTCGCCCGAGTGTGTGTGAACAACGGTAAGAGCTTCATCAGCGAAGCCATGTTCCGCCAACTCCCAAAAGATCCAGCCATTCCCACATTCAAACTGATAGACAAATGGGAAATGGATCTGGAAACACCCAATTCCAAACATCTCCTGCCAAGCAGGTGTATGCTCAAAATCTCCATTGGCAACAAGAGCATAGTCCATAATTGTTGGGTAGTGCGAGACGTCACTGCCGCCTTTTACTTAGGCAGTGATATTCTCATTCGCTTTGCCATTAGTTTGGACCTAATAAACTTCAAAGCTTGGCCCCGATTAGCGGATAATCCCATGGGCTTTGATGATCCAGAAAAAGCATTTAGGTCAGCTCAATTGCTACCTTATGCAGTTGAAATTCAGATTGAAGAGGAAGTCACCATCCCAGAAAGGACCCGACAATTCTCCCTGGAAGTGAAAGTTAAAAGAGGACAAAAATTGAAAAACCCTGATGCTTATATTCATCTAAATGCTTCTCTCCAACAGCAAGGGTTGGGGGTAAACCCAGCAACATTAGTCAACATAGAACATGACACCATTCCAATAGAGGTGGATCACAGCGACTTAAAGAGTATTACTCTAGCCGCAGGCACCATTATTGGAATAGCGGTTGATGACCGAAATTTCTCCATTGATTTAGGAAATTAACTGTTAGGACCAATCCCCAAGGACTGTTTTGACAGTGACAGTGATGACAATACAACACCAGACAGGATCTTTACCCGGCATGGGGGGAACTTCCTGGTGTACACTTCCTGCACTTATGGTAAGAAAGATGTGACTTGTGACTTCAGAAGGGATGAGGTGATTTTCCAGGTCCATGAGGGCTGCCTTTCCCACCTGAAGCCTCCAGTCCAAATCAGCACTCTGACCAGGGACTTCTCCACCCAGCTGGACGAGGCCGCTGAGATATCAAAACCAGAAGTCTTTCCAGGCTTCAGGCAGATGGTGGAAGAGAGAGTCAACCTAGCTGACGCCTGTGTGACTCTGGAGCAGAAGCAAAAGTTGAAACAAGTTTTCTTGGATTTCCAAGATCTCTTTGCGGTGGACTCATATGACTGTGGTCGCACCGACATCCACACAACAACAATTCCCACGGACCCTGGCATGACTCCCATGTTTGTGAAGCAATATCGATTGCCTCTCGCATCCATGGAGTCCCTTACTGAAATAATTAAGAACCTTGAGTCCCGGGGGATAATCCGTCCAGTACACAGCACCTTCAATAATCCGGTGATGGGAATATTGAAGCCAAACGGCCAGTGGAGACTCTGTGCCGACCTTAGGGAGCTCAACAAACGGGTCCATACTTCCCGATGGCCTCTTCCCTACATTGACCAAGGGCTGGCTCAGATCGAGGGGTCACAGGTATTCACTGCAATAGACCTGACCAATGGATACTGGACTGTACCTGTCAGTAGGGAGGACCAATACAAACTGGCTTTTACCTTTGGGGGCCAGCAGTCCACCTGGACCCGGACTCCCTTCGGATATCTCAACTCCGGCAATGAATTCAACATTTTCCTACACAAGGCCATGCCCGACCTGGGTGCGAGGGGTAACCTGGCTTATGTAGATGATGTCCTGTGGAGGAACACATAGCAGAGATCCGTTATGTTCTGACACAGTTGAGGGCCGCCGGAGTGAAACTTTCCTTTCAGAAAGTAAAGTGGTGTAGGACCCGTGTTAATTTCTTGGGGCATGAGATTACTCCTCAGGGTCTCTGTCCCCAGGAAAAGAAAGTGGAAGCACTTCAGAAACTGAAAGACCCCACAACTCTGCGGGAACTAAGGAGCCTCCTTGGACTGACTAATTACAGCAGTAAGTTCATTGAGGGCTACGCAGAGATCACTAGACCCCTGATTCATCTTTTGAAGGGGGGGGTCAAGTGGGAATGGGGTCCAGAACAATCCGAGGCAGTAAGACAGCTCAAAAGAAGCCTCTCACAAGCGCCTTGCCTAGCTTACTCTGTCAGAAACAATGAGTTTTTCTTGGAGACAGGGTTCTCTAATACATGCTTGACTGCAGTGTTATATCAAAAGCATGACAAGGTCAATAAACTAATCTCCTATGTGAGCAAAACTTTATCCTCTGTGGAGGAAAAATTCTACGATTGTGAGAAGGAACTCCTGGCAACGGTGTGGGCATTGAAGAATTACCGCCCGTTTATCCAGGGGGAACACATCATAGTGGAGACTCCACACCAGCCTCTGCAATATCTCCAAAGTGACAGAATCCGGGCCGGAAATGTGAGTAATTTCCGAATTACTTCCTGGATTCTGTCAATGCAAGGCTTTCCTGTGGAGGTCAGATATGGCCAAAACAAGAAGAGTCCCCTCGCACAAGGGTTGGCTGACTTGCATGATTGTGCCAGAGAAAACTGTCTCGAGGACGAAAGTCTAAAAACCAAGGACAACATGGAGGCATACCTTAATTCCCCACACAAAGGGCCTCATCACGACCTCGGCGGTAACCCTTAAATCCGGCGGTAGCGCTGTTACCGCCGGATTTAAGGGTGGGCCGAATCAGGGCCTAGGCGGATTCCAACCTAGCTCTGAGCTGGTGTGAAATCCGCCGAGAATTTGCGCTCATACCGCCGGCAGGAAATCCGCCAGGGGTATGAGCGCGAAATTTCCCCATTAAGCCCAATGGGGAATGGGGCATTCCCGAATGGGCTCAATGGGGAATGGGGACTTCAAAGTCTGCCCAACTCGTGATCCCGCGCTATTAGCGCCGGGGGCTATGGCGGTCGTGCTAATAGCCCCCGCGCTAATACCGCCGGCGTTACCGCCAAGGTCGTGATGAGGCCCAAAGTCTTTGAAGAAGACAAGTGTGAGGGAATGCCCACTGTCTATGTGGATGGATGCTCTTACCATGTTGACAACAACAGGGAAAAAGAACTTGTGGCCGGCGTAGGGAATGCATGGGTGAATGAGTCCCCAGAACCCTCCTCTGGGTACAAAATTGGTCCCCGAAGTAGTCAGGTGGCAGAGTTGATGGCTGTGCATCAAACCATCCTCACTGCTGTCCAACATCAACTCCACAAACTGGTCATAATCACAGATTCGGATTATGTACGTAACGGGTTTGTGGGGCACCTGGTTAATTGGAAAACCAGAGGCACGTTATGTGCTAATAACAAACCCTTAAAACATGGGAAGTTAATTAAAAACATTGATGATCTGGTCACCGTGAATGGGATGACAATCTACTGGAAGAAGATCAAGGGTCATTCCAAAGTAGAGGGACCAGACAAAACTGGAAATGACTTAGCTGATCAGCTGGCCAAAACCGGGGCCATCCAAGGGGATCTAATAGAGATTGAGTCCCTGTTGGGAGAAATCCAGGTCACTGCTATCACTAGGTTCCAGACAAATGCTCACAATGATCTTTCAACTGCACAATGGAGTAAGGAGACCCCAGATGCTGATTTCATTATGGCTCAGAAGGGGGATCCAATAATTGGTAAGTTTTACCAACACATTGAAGACCCTGAGAACTTTCCCCTGATGGATACCGATTACATTGGGAAAGAGGACCTTAGAGTGTTCATGAAATGTCCAAAAATGTTCCGAATCCAAGACGGTTTGTTGGTAAGGAAATCCCAAGCTGGCCATGATCAGTGGGTGGTCCCTACCTCATTCCGACGCCTGATGTTAAGTCACGCCCATGATGCGGCCACCGCCGGTCATAGGGGGTTTCATACAACACTTGAGATCTTAAGAGAGGTTGCATACTGGCCACACATGGGGCAGGACCTTGACCAATACTTGAAGGGGTGTCCTGTGTGTGCACAATTTCAGCCAACATCCCTCACACACCGTGCACCTCTCCAAAAGAGGGGGATGACACTGGCTTGGTCAGATTTGGAAGGCGACTTCATAGGCCCCGTGATTCGTTCCTCTAGGGGAAATAAGTACATGTTGACGGTGACATGCTTATTTACTAAATGGGTGGAATGTCTCCCGCCCCCAAACTGCAAAGCAGAAACAGCAGCTGCCCTGATGATCAACCACATCTTTTCAAAAGGATCGAGTCAGACAGAGGTAGCCACTTCACCAGCGAAGTAATGACTAAGATGTGGGAGATACTGGGGGTTAAAAGGAAGCTACATATTGCTTACCGGCCAGCCTCTTCTGGTGCAGTAGAACGTTACAACTGAACCATTGTGAGCATATTAAAAAAGTTTGTGGCAGATTCTGGGCCAAGTTGGGATATCCGATTACCTCTTGTCCTAATGGCCATCAGAGCTACCCCTTCATCTGCAACTAAAATGTCTCCGTTTGAGCTGATGACTGGACGCAGGATGGTGCTTCCCCAGCATTTGCTCTACAAGACGCAAGAGCAAACCTTGATCAATGCCTCCACAACGCATGAGTATGTTGAAAATTTAAGGAAACACTTCCAACATGCTTTTGCCTATGCTCAGCGAAACCTGGAAAGATCAGCCGATAGCATGAAGACTCGCTATGATTTGAAGACTACTAGGAAAGAATACAATGTAGGGGACCGGGTTTATCTATACAATTTCCAAAGGAACCAGGCTAAACAGCGGAAATTCTTGCCTACATGGAAGGGACCTTTTGAAATTGTAGACAAGATCTCCCCAGTCGCCTACAAGATCCGCATCCCCAAAGGTAGTGTGACGGAAGGGGAAGACAAGTGGGTCCATATAAATCAGCTAAAGTGTTGCCATCCCAGGCACACTCTGCAGCAACTGGAGGAGTCCTCTGCAATCCCAGAGGGGGCCGCTCCAGAGTAATACATTTCCAACCCTAAAATATTCCACATATAGCCTATAAAATTCTATGATTCGTGAATGCAAATGTCTCCTGATGTATAAAATGTATATGTTCGCCCCACCATTAATAGTGGTGGGGAAATGTCTACGAATATGTTTCTGCCGCTTTGCTTTGTCATCCTAGGAGAGATAAACCATGGAGACTGACCAAGGAGAAGATCCGAGGGGGCCGGGGTACCGCCCGAAACTCCCATCAGGATCGGCGAGGAGAACTGATCGATCCACCCTGATGGAGGAAAAGATGCTGAACTTTGCCATCTGCGGAATCGGAAGAAGATGATGCGGACATCCCAGCGCATGGATCAAAACATCCTTTGCACCCAACTCCCCCTCGACTCAAAATCAGAGTGCATTCGGGTGGGGGGGCTTGTCAGGTATCTTGACCCACGTTTGAATTATTATGCTACAACATTTGGTGCTGTGGGCTTAGAAAATCCAAGATGGCCGAAAAGCCCACATTTGCGCCAGAATCCAGGATAACCGCGCAGTTTTTGCGCACACCAAAATGGTTGCCTGACCTGCCACCCACCAGTGCGAGCGTGAGGGGCCAGAAGTTCCATGTGTGAAACGTGGTGCCAAAGGAAAAACAGCAGTGCCTGTTAGCTCAAAAAGCGCTTTGAAATCACATTTGTTTCTCTGAAATGCAAGCTCAAAATGCCTATTTCAAACATTGCAAGATATTCAAAAATCTTACTGAACACCAGCAGACGTCTGGTAGAATGATGTCTTGTGTGCATACCAAATCTGGAAAGATGAAGAGCCTAAAATAATGTTCATAACAAAACTGGCTGAGCTGTGGATGTCAGCAGCTTAAGTGAAATTGGACTTAAAGCCACTAAAATCGAAATGTTTAAAATAAGTGAGTGATTTACTTTGGAGTGTCACATAGGTTGCAACTGTTTAAATGTCATAGTTTTGAACTTAGAATCAGCCTTCTAGCTGCATGTGTCAAAATTGTAAGTTTGATATGAATGAAGAAAAACTGGAACAAAAGTGACATTTGGCTGAAGCCTGGCTTAAAGAGATTGAATTCTGCCCGGCAACTACCCCCGACAGGAGTTGAAACTTGCCCAGCAACTGCATTCACAGGCCTGGCTGCCTTCTGCTGTTCCCACCAAAAGGAGATCACACCTCTTTGATTGAATTAGGGGAGGGGTACCTGAGACTGCAGGAAACAGAACAATGAACTTTCCTTGGCTCAGGCAAATGTTAAATCAGGGGGTCGTAAATGGCTTCCTCTTGGAAGGAAATGGGAGGGGCGCTGCCTCTGTGAGCCAGTTGAGCTTGGAGGAAGTGGACAAACCGGAAATCCCCCATGTGCTTTGGGAAACCACACCCCTCTGGGCCAGAGCATAATTTTAGAAAGATGGATAATTCATAGTACATAACTGTCAAAATTATATCAATAATATCATGATTCCTGTGATTTTTCTGTGCACATTTTAAGAGGTGTTAGGACTCTGTGGTATGTTCTAGGGGGTAGTAGCGGAAAATAGGGTATTACTCCAAATGTATGTATGTTAAAAATCTGACACTTCATCATCTGATGCCCATATTCCTTGCGCACATTTGTGTAAATTCTGGAAAGGTTTAGAGGTTGTGTTCTGGACGAAAAGGGCAGAATTCTGTCAGAAGTGGACACGACATCTTACAAAGACAGGGATCGGATGGTTTGGTGCTACAGAAAATATGTGAACTGGACATATAATATTAGAAAAAATTTACGTAGATAAATATGTATTTAAGTCAAAAATAGATTTGTGTGCAAAGTGACAAGGGGAGTGTTCTTTCTGTATGCCATAAAAAGGATGCCGGATGACTCACAACTCTGTTCCCCAGTCAGGCGACAAAGAATTTTCTAGCCTATCAGGATCCTCAGAGGGTTGGGCATAGAAAGTCAGCCTTCCCACCCACTTTCAAAAGACATAAAAAGAGACACTGTGCCCAGGTAGAGACACTCACTTCCCACTTCAAACTGATTTCCTGCGAAGCGCTTTGCCAGAAGTCTCCAGAACCAGAACTTAGAATCCAGACTTCAAATCCAGAAGACTCCAGAACCATAACTTAGAATCCATACTTCAAATCCAGAAGACTCCAGAACCAGAACTTAGAATCCAGACTTCAGAACTTGTAGCAGAGAGGCCTAGTCCACAAGCTGAATCCTTCAGAGGCCTCAGAATCCAGCAACCTAACCAAACTATTCAACAGCCGGGCGAGCTGTTTGATTCTGGCTAGAACCCTGTGCCAGAACCCAGAAAGCAGAGCTGTATCCAGACCGCCGTGCAGTGCCAATAGAAGACCAGACCGCTGTGCAGTGCCAGGACTTTTGCCAAAACATGAGACCCAGACCAGATCGCTGTGAGCAGAACCGGTACCAGAGACTGTCCGTGGCGAGTGAAGCCCAAACATGACCAGATCTTGATGGCCTATTTCAAATTTATAGTGCGAGTACCCACAGAACTGTGCATAGTCATCTCTTAGTTTAAAATAATCTAATTCAAACCATTTCCACCTATTTAAAACTGCATCATAGAAATCATGTGTCCATTCTGTGATTTCAAACCTGTGAAAGTGTCATTTGTCATTCTGAGCTTTACTTTATTTTTGAGAATCTACCTCCACTATATTGTCCGTATCTTTTGAACCGCGTGTGCTAGGAACGAGATTTAACTTTAATTTTTCTCCAACTTTCTCCACCTGTCAAAAATCGCTGTCTTTTGCTTGCGACTGCTGAAATCCTTTTTCAACCTGATAATCCCTCATGAATCACTGATAGTGTTGACCTGAACCAATCTTAAGTAGCTATCACCTACCCTGAATCTCCTATAGGGAATTAAAATCATTTTTAGCATATTTTCACTTCATTGTAAATCACATTAAAAGTATTTACGGCATGTTTTAAAAGCATACCGGTTGCTCCAAGCTTGCTAGGGGGGAACTGAATTGGTATTGTATTTGATTGTATTCCTGAAAATTGTGTGCTCTCCTTCCATCTCCTTATATTGCATGGGGGGGAGGGGGTGAATTGTCAAAAGAAAAAGTGATCATATTATCTCTTGTGGAAACCATCTCAGTTATTTCTGTGCTGCATTCTTTTCTATCATTGCATTTCCTTGAAACCATAAAAGCATTCTCAGCTATTTTATCCTCTCTATACCAACTCCTAAGTAATTAAAAAAGTGTGCTAGTGTAATATTATCCATTGTTGATCACTGTCATATTCATAGGTGTGCTATCAAATATTAATTTATTTATAAAAGTGTGATATATATCTTGTTTAATTTTTCAAATAAATCTTTGAATTTGCAAAACCAACCTACTTCTTGGCTCAGTGAGGTCAGGGGGATTCAAAGAGAGAGGCGTTATACAAGGGTTTATCATCCAGATATATGAACTTGTCATAAAAATATATAAATAAGGGCTTCATTGGGCATCCCAGACTAGACAAATTGACTAAGTTGGAGTACTGAATTGAAGTCGCTTAACAAGTCATGCACAGGTTCTCCCTCTGTGACTGGCTCAGCAATAAACATAGCAGGGTTCAGCGTTTTGCATCGCACTATTTTGATTGATGGATTGGAGATAATCACCTCGTAGGCTGATGCTCTCTGAGAAGGCAGCGTGCCCTTTGGCTTCTCTAGTATGGCGAATAATGAGAGCTCAACATATAATGTCATGGAGCACCCCATCACAATGGATGACGCGTTCTCAATGGCGAATGCGGCGGCAGCTAAATTTTGTTCGCACGGGAAGTGGCCTTTCATGACCGGGTCCAAACTTCCACTGTAATATGCTAGGGGTTTATATCCCAGTGAGGTTCGCTGCGCGAGTACTGCCGTCATGAAATCACCATCAGTATGAGAAAACAGATAGAATTCCTCCGCATAATTAGGAATCCCGAGAACTGTGGGCTTACAAATTGCCCCTTTGAGTTCTGTAAACCCTTTCTCCATCGCTTCATTCCATTCAATTTCTTCTCTCGTCACCTGGGCCTTTTTAAGGGCCTGCAACAAGGGCCTGGTATACGGGCTGTAGTCAAAGATCCATGCTCTGACATAGTTGCACAGGCCTAGGAAGCTTTGCATTTACTTTACTGTGCGCGGCTTGGCCGTGTTCATGATAGCCTCAGCCCTTTCTGGGTGTACCTTTTTCCCCTCATGTGAGATCAGTTGCCCTATGTACAGCACCTCCTGTTGGCAGTATTGCAACTTGTCCTTGTCCACTTTGTACCCCTTCTCAGCCAATATAGTCAATAGCTGGACAGAGTTGTGTCGGCATTGCTCTTCAGTGATGCTGCAGATTAGAATGTCATCTACATATTGCAAAACAACACTGTCCACTGCAATATTGCTTAGGTCCATTTGCAGGGCTCTGTTGAAAATGATGGAGACTGACAATACCCCTGTGGCAGCCTCGTACTTTTCAGGCGTATTTGTCTGAAAGTAAATGACGTCAGGTCTTGTGAGTCACGGTGTAATGGAATAGAGAAGAATGCATTCTTCAAATCGATCACCGTGAAGTATTTCGCTTCAGTGGGTATATTGCACAAAATTGTAG
The DNA here is from genome assembly GCF_040938575.1 of Ambystoma mexicanum. Classification (NCBI taxonomy): domain Eukaryota; kingdom Metazoa; phylum Chordata; class Amphibia; order Caudata; family Ambystomatidae; genus Ambystoma; species Ambystoma mexicanum. Next base: position 1,270,280,559 of record NC_090932.1, read on the forward strand.
ATGGATTAGGGACTAGTGGGAACTCAGCTCCGACTATGTCGTTCAATGCTCGTAAATCCTGGATTAAATGCCAGGACCCTCCCTTGGATTTCTTGACAGGGTAAATCACTGTGTTGCATGGTGATTCCGACGTCACCAGGGTGCCTGTTCCATCATGGCAGAGATTATCTTTGCGATCCCTTCATCTGCTTCCCTGGACATGGGATACTGTCGTGCCCGTGGCAGAATTGCTCCTGGTTTCAATTTAATTTTTACTTCGCCGGCCCCCCTCAGGAGACCTACATCATAGGGCCCTGTAGTCCACACCTTGGTTGACACTAGGGCCATATCGTCATTGAAATATTCCGGGCGTACCAGCGCTAACATCATCCTCTGCGGCACCTCCCGCTTGATCATTTTGACCCAAAATATGAGACTCACTTCCACGCGTGTCTCTTCTAGGTCAGGGTGTTCTTCGAACAGATCGTCATCAGTGACGTCAGTCACTCGATACCCTTCTTCAATGGTGACAATCGCACACCAAGGTCTGCCCTCGTCGTCACATCCTTCAACTAATACTACCTTTCCTCGCACCGCGGCAGATTGAATCATTAAGGGAAATACTTGTCCCTCCTCTTCGTGCATGGGTATTCTTGGCCTGAATAGAAACTCATCCGGGGTTCTCATAGTTTTGTCTGCGAGGCCTGGCAGTCCCGCCATAAGCACTCGCATGCCATATGCGAACACTTCTGGTTCCAGTGGTATAGCTCTCATGGCTGCACGTCCAGAGTATGCTCTGATCATTTCGCACACATTTGAATAATGCATTCCTGGAGTGGAGCATACTATGCCATCCTCAGTGAATGAGATGGTCATATTCAACTTTGTCATCAAGTCCCGACCCATGATATTCACCGGGGACTGACGAGAATACAATAAGGGTACATTCATGTCGCACTCGCCCACTGAGACTGGGAGTACATCAGTAAAGGGAACTCTGCTATGAGCTCCAGTAAAACTCTGGGTATCTATAAGCACGTTGCACCCATGTCAATTAAGAAGGAATATTCCTTCCCCCCTATGGTGACATTTACCCTAGGCTCCCTGTTAGGGTCTGGTGTCACTGATAGGATAGAGCACATCAGAGTTCCCTGTGAGCCGTCCTATTTCATATATAGGTTTGGTCCACTGCATACCTGTGGGTTTCCCCCACCGGAATTAGTGCCCTGAGCCACTTGCGGCAGTGTCTGCTGGGGTTGTCCCTGTGGTGCATTCCCCATGTTCAGTGGCTGGACCATTTGCTGTGCACCTTGCTGCAAGCCAACCGCCTTCTGCTGCACGGTATAGTTTTGTGCACTGCCCTGTTGTGGGGTAGCAGGTTGATTCACCATGCCTGTCCCAAACCCTTGGTTGATCTGCCACATGCTTTGGCTTCTGCACATGCGCGCCACGTGTCCTGTTACTCCACACAACCAACACACTGGCGGCGGTCGGGCCATCTGTCCATCTGGCATAGTCGGACTGGCCATCGGTGCGTTCTAGATACCATTTTGAACATTCTGTAAACCTCCTAGGTTACCTCTAAATCCTCCCTGATTGCTCTGCCATCCTCTTCCTCCAAATCCCCTTCCTCTCGGGTAATATCCCGCGTTACCCTGATTGTTTTGTGGCGGGTGAGAGGCACGTTGTGCACTCGATTCAGCTGGACTTGTTAGCATGGCTCCCTCGAGAGCATACTTTGAGAGCTACCTTTGCACTAGCTTCACCTCCTCTCCCTTACACGTCGCCTCTTTCTTCCGATTCTTTTCTTGCAACAGTCTACAATAATGGGCATTTGTCAACTGGTTTAGCTTCTATTCCTACCAATTTTTTTAGCTGTTTTTGCACCGGTTCTGGTAACCCTTGGCACAATATATGATAGAATACAGGGATAGATTTCGTCCAAGACTCGTGCGTTTCGAGCACCCACGCGTCTTGAAAATTCTGGATATAAAGCAAAGGATCCTCTGACTCCTTCATTTTTCGAGTCATTATAACTCCCATATCAGATGTGTCTGGATATAGCGTACGCAGCGCTTTCCACACTACTGCTCTACAGTTGTTAAATGGTGCCCCGTCATGAGAGGTGTTAGTTATGGTTACCCTGGGGTATCCTGCCCTTTTCCACACATCGTCTGCTCTTTCACAAAGTATAGCAATTAGAAGACCCTTGATGTCCCCTATGGCTAGAGTGACTCCCCCGTCATTTTCTCTAGCTCATGTATCCACTTTCCGGCTCCCGAGGTCAGCATTGGAAGCTTATTTTTAAGATTCTCTCGGTCCATGTGTGGCCATGGAATATATTGTGGTCTTGCTCCCCCCTTTTCTAGCAGTGGGAATTGGAATGCGCAATCCTCCTTTTCATTCTCTATACCTCCTCGGTCTCTTGCCGGGGCGGCGTTCCCGCCTTGTCTTCTAGCTGGCAATGCCCTTAACCTATCTGTATAGGCAGGTGCCGACGCCCCCCTCTGACCGTGGGGTGTCTCTTCATGTTGGCTGGACTGTCCAGCAGACTTCGGTGTCCTATCTATGGACCCGCTAGCATCTGACCATCGTATCTCTCAGTTCCCTGGGAGTCGCTTTTCGCACCGCCTCCCTTCGTCATACGCCACTTCCTCCACTTCCCCATCGGAGTCTGATTCTGAGTACTCCCAATTTATACAACTTCTTGCATCAGCTTCGTTCTGCCCAACTACTAGTCTATCTTGGTAACGTCCCCTACTCCCACTACTTTGGGTGACATCCTCAGTGTCATATAGCTGAGTGCCCCCTAAGCGCTCATATTCCTTTCCCTCTTGGGAGATTCGTTCCAGTCCCATCTCATCATATATTTTGTCATTCGCTTCCCCCGATGCTTCTGGTGTCGAAGTAATCATCAATATTTGTCCCATTTGTACCTGGTACCGCATCGCTTGCAGGAAAGAACTCTTCTATGTCTTCCCAGTCTACAACAGGATTGGGTTTTTTCACTTCCTGTTGCAAATATTCTAAATCTCGTGCCCTTTGCCTGCGTTTACGTTCTGCTTCCTCATCCATTTCTCTTCGCTTCTTCGCTTCCTTTCTAGCCTTATCAATTTCCCTCATCCGTTCATCTCTACTTTCCTTTGTCCTTCTACTTTCCTCATCTTCTCGCTTTTTTACCTTTCTTTCGTGCACTCTCTTCTCTTCCCCTAACCTTAGCATGTTCGGCCTGTACTTTTCATAGGCTGCATATTGCGTGCGACTGAGCGGTATACCTTGCTCTTTGCAATATAGTTGTTCTCGCCTCAACCTATACTTCTTTCTTTCCCTCTCGTTTCTTATGTCCACTTCTTTCTCCCTTTCTTTTCTTTGCGCCTCATCAGACCGTTCACTCGGCCTTGCACCATCACTTCCTTTTCCATCTAACTTCAACAGTATCTGCCCTCCCATCCATTCATCCTTTGTAAATGTTAACTCATCGGTTCCTTTCCGCTTCTTTCCCTCTCTCTCTCTATCGATAGGTGCACTCGTTTGTGCCTGGTTCTTCCTTTCCTCACCTCGCCTCTCTTTTTCCCATTGGACTGTGGAGGCCGAGTCAATTTCCTGTTCCTTCTCTTTCGTCTCGTCACTGCTACACGCAGGTGACTTATATGCAGGGTTGCTATAACCTGTGGCTGCCTTAAGTTCTCTTAGTGGGTAAAGGCCCTCCGACTTACTTCCCTCAACAACTGGTTCCGGCGGGGCAGGTGGCGGGGTAGGCGTCTCACCCCCCTCAGTACATACATTTAATATCCAGTCTGCGGGGGGTTCTTCTTCGTTTACTTGTTCAAACATTTTCCAAAGCTCGAGAACAGCAAGGCGTTTTTCGAGCTTCTTCCCGCCATATGTGGCATGTAAGAAGGTGGTCATGTGCTGTAAAACAGCCTTAGACATTGACCCATTTTGGGGCCTCGGCATAAATATTTTATTTGCGGTGCCCTTAACCCACTCCTGGCTATATTTCTTCAATTTTGTTGCGTACTTTGGCAATTGCTTGCACAAATGTGCAAGTGGGGTAACTTCTTCCATTCTTAATTTTGTCACCAACAATGTTCATACAGTTTTTCAACTTTACCCTATTATGAGCAAGCACCACATACGTGAGCTCCAATCCAATTTTCCCACAAAATGTTATACTAACAGTTTTACTCAAAACACATCTATTCAGTGGCGATTCCCTCTCATTTACAGAATCGCATAAAGCAAAAATACATTGCCATCAATTAATAACACAATAATTCCACATTCAGCATACACAGGACATATAGGACAGACGCTTGACAGACTAGATGGACACCAGCTGGTCATACGTATACCTGCCTTCTAATTATTACCCCGTCATGGGATTTGAACAAACCCCATTCTTACGTCTTTAAATGTAAGCGTAGCCTAATGTCCCCCCTCTGTGGGCTCCGGTATTCCTTACAGGTTTTTTTTCTTTTTTTCTCCGGTATTCCTTACAGTTTTTCTCAGGTGCCCCCCGGTATTTTTCCCAATTACTTCAGGTGCCTGGGTTTTTACCCTCTATATCTCTACAGTCTTTCCTACTTTTAACTGTATTAATCTTCTCCTAAACCATCTGTTACCTTTCCCCTTCTTACTCTAAGGCCTATAAGACCTTTGCCAGGATAACGAGTTTCGTTGTTTTCACTCACCGATCGCCTCTTTTCCTCTCTGGAACTTCGGGATCACCGCCCCTTCCTCTTCCTGCTTTTATGATTTTCGTCTGATCCGCTTCCCATGGAAATGAGAAGGGTTATGCTTGGAAAGGCGTGTTCCTTCAGACCCACTGCAGATTTTTGGGGAATAATTACACTATTATTGTCCACGAGGAGCTTCTCAGCCTACTCAGCCGGAATACCGAAAGGACTCGTGATGTAACCGAAGGCCCAGAGTTACTTTGTGCCATCGGTCTAAAGGTGTCTTACACTATATCAATCGATAATCTATAATCGATTGCCGAAACCATCCTCACGCTACCAAGTGTTGACAAGGAGAGGAAATTACTGACGGGCCCATTGGTCAGTACTCACCCTCGAAAACTAGTAATGCATGATAGCTGCACCATGTGAGGACAGAGTGGAGGATTCACATACTGCAGCAAGATTCAATAATCAGGACTCAGTAAATTGGCAAAGGGAAGTCTGTTTAATGATACATACATCAGCAAATGGAAATCAGCAGCATCACAAACAGCTGCCTCACCCGACTTCCCCGAACTTTAGTCAAACACCCTCTTTTATGGGCAAAATCCGTCATCATTGACGTCTAATTCTACAAAAAATCATCATGCAATATAATTGGTTGGGAAAGGTAACTTAAGTATAGGTGCTATATCTGTATATGGAAATAACGCAAGTGGATTGGATAATTCTTATCGGGTGGGCGTCTACGCCCTTCTCTCTACAACACACGTGATTGACGTCACTACATGTACGACGTCTCATTGGTTACAGTGTCTATAGGACCCTAGATTACATGGTCTCTTGTGATTGGGCAAGTTACACCCCTAAACATAAATCTCCATTTTAATTAGCAGCATGCAGGGTAGACACCCAGGTACCTAGTGTCCCAAGATTCACCCTTCCTCCTTTCCATCAATCAGTGTTTTAGGGCTATGTGTCAATTAGTTGGCTGGGTATGGCCTCGGATCCGTAGTCTCTTATCAGGAAAAGTTATGGCACCCTCGGGTTCTGGATGACATCAGGCGGTGGTACATCTTTGCGCCTGTCTGGTCACATGCTGGTCCACCGTGAATCTGCTTCAGTTTCCAACCTTTTATGCATTTAATTCTGTGTGCGCTTGGCCACCTGCATGGGCCTCCCTTATCTTGACCTTCACGGGCGGGCTGGTATGCTCTGAAGCTGGAGCCTCGTGGGCTCATGCTCACCTCCCCTTCTCTGGTTGACCCCGATTTCCCCGGCGTGAGCCTCTCTTTGTTAAGTTTTGATCCCGCTCCTTTCCTCAGCTTGGACCAGGATATGAAGCTTGGCCAGTCAGGCCTTGGCCGCCTGAGTGTACTTCTGCTTTTACAAAATGGAGTTGCACGTGTACATTGTGCTGTGTTGAGGTAGATATATGGTTGGCGCTTGCCGCTCTATTCTTCTACTAAGCATTGCAGGCAGTATCGATTTCTTAGCATCTTGCTTTTCAAGCTTATTTACATACTTAGGGTGGTTGCTTCCATCTCGTGGCACCATTCACTTATATTTTAACTGTGTCTCTCCCCTTTATCCATTATAATTATCCTTGTAGTTACTAGTACTGACATACGTGCTATCAGTAGCCAATTCTGTTTGTTCTCGGGGCTGCTCGGGCCCTTGGTTTATTTCTATTGGCCTTCCATTAAGGCTTTAGAGGTCTCCTCGTGGACCGTATGTAGGCATTCCTCATTTCGTATCAGTGGCTGGTATGGCTGTCTGATAGGGTACCGTGCTGCCCAGGGTTGTCACGTTATGGCTGCTTCAACCGGTACTGATCTCCTTACGTACAAGGGGCAGAGTCCCAGTGCGGCTCTCTGTTGGTTCATTTGCTCCTCATAAGTCACGTACCACGGCGAGTACCTTACTGGCAACTCGCAATGTGGAGCAGGGGTGCAGGCCATATCTGGGACCTCCTCTACACTATCTCAACCAAAGGTACCTTGGAAAGCAGCTGAAACTCATCTCATGGCTTTCTACATCTTTAGCTCTATTACATATGGCGCTCTGTCAGGGGCTCCCAGTGTCCCCACTGTCATCGAATAGATCTCTGGTTTTTCCTTCTAGATAGAACACATACCCAAGTATCAATGCCACAAATTACATAGAGCCATACCAATACTCAGGTCTCTGGTACATCCAGGCTGTAGTCATGCACACCACATGTTTAGTACCCGCCTTTCTCTCATAACCACACCCTCTTTGTTTTAGCAAAATCACACGTAGCAAGGTCACCACAAATTCCAGAGATGCTAAAAGCAGGTGTTAAAACCTCCATGGCGCTAAGGGACCTCGGAATCAGGCGGTAAGGGTCGGCGCTGTTTACGCCGCTGTAAACCCCTTACCGCCTGGGTCCTAATGAGGCACCTTGTTTACGAGTCGTGTACTACGTGTCAGTAGACCACACATTTGTCCATTTCAACCTGTTATTTACTGCTATTTAATTTAATTATGCTGGGTACTATCACTCCTCTTGGCCTCTGAGGAATTGTCCAATACTTGGTTTTTGCTGATGTTTCTGCTTCTGCTTAATCTAAGAGAAATGTGCCCTTTGTTCATAGCTTATCCTGGTTAACTCCTTTTGTACTTTCCAATTACGTCTTGCTGTGTCATCCTTAGTCTCCGCCAAACTGATATTCCTTGTTCCTTGCATGAAGGTGTTTTCTGCAGCCTTTCAAATCTGCAGCCCTGGTTTGTCTCTGAGGTAGTTTTGACACAATCCGATGCCCATGTTTCCATCATGGTAGCTTTACTCATGTTAATATTTCTACTGCAGCAAGCTTTGATTTATCTCATCTACCTTGCATTTCTACATATATACGTTCACTACTCGTCTGGTTACTTATCTTCTTTGTATCTATGGTTTCTTTGTCTCTGCATACATGTTTCTCTTGTTACTTCTGTTACATTATCATTCTTTAAGCATTCACATATCATTTCGCCGGTCAAGTGGCACAGCGAGTAGAGCGCTCGCTTTGACATTAGTGCAGAGCCTGCGAACGCAGGTTCGAATCCTGGCAGCGCCAAACTCAGCGTTTCATCCTTCCGAGGTCGATAAATGAGCACCACACACCGTGGGTATAAGCAGCGCTCAGATACCTAAGGGTTCGTAGCGCTATATAAATGCCAAATTATTATTAAATTATTATTATTATTATTATTATTATTATTAATTATTATTATTATTAATTATTATTATTATTATTATTAATTATTATTTCAGTACATCTCAGTATCTTCTTGTCATGACGTCACTTTACTCTCGTCTGAATTTGTTTACAGCTCTTCTATATCCAGTGGTGTATGCTGACATCCTTCCACACGTCAGTGCAAGGGTACTTTTGATACGGTTGTCTGAGTGCATACCGTCACCAATATCTTCGATGCGGTTTTGGGATAATACTTGATGTCATAAAAGGATTCTTCTTGCTATTCTTGCAGTATGACGGCGGTGAGGGGGTGGGCACTAGAGATTACATCAGCTGCTTCTCTACAGATGCTCTATGGAAGACCACTTCATATTATATTACATTACCATTCATTTTGTAATACTAATACTTATTAAAGGACTCAGACGAGTGAAGTATCTGCCATGAACACTATCTAAAAATGTGTTTTTTTTTTTCTTGTTAAATGTAAAATAAGGGGAGGCATGGCTGGTGGCGCCCAAGATGGCTACCTTGTTGTGATCTCCGGCGCTGCTGGGACCGAACCGCCAATATCCACCAGCCAAAGAGGCCAGGTGGACGGTTTGCTAGACAAAGGACATCATTTCCTGCTGCAGACGCTTAATAGTCCTTAGGGGAACCCACACCGGGAGAACCTGGAAATTATACAGCAATCTCAGGAACATTTTCATTTTAATTGAAACCATCTTTCCGGACAGAGATATCACCAGTGTGTTCCAGGAACATAGGTCTGCCCTGAACGCTGTGAGAAAATCAGGATTGTTGGCCTGCTACAGAAAGGGCCACTTCACCCGATCAAACGCCTTCTCTGCATCGAGGCCCAAAAGCATGACTGGGGTTCTGGTCTTGTGGCCGATGTCAATCAGCCCCATGACCATTCTAACGTTATCCGCACCCTGCCATCCATTACAAACCCTGCTTGGTCACACACCTTTAGCATTGGAAGCACCTTATCCAATCTACTTGCCATTATGTTTGCATAGATCTTCATGTCTGTGTTCAACAACGTTATAGGGCAGTACAAAGCGCAGAGCATCGGATCCCATCCTTCCTTCGGTAAAACCGATATCTCAGCTTCATCTACAGTGTGAGATGGTGTTCCATGGGCAACTATCTTATTAAACAAGCTCTGGAAAGGGGACATTGCGCTGCTCGCAAATTGCCTATAGATGGGCGCCGAAAGGCCATCCAGTCCCAGCGCCTTCTCCCACTTCAAAAAGGAAACGGATTTAAGGGTCTCTTTCTTGGTATTTTCCCTTTAAGGGTAAACTGTTACTGTATTGTGAGGCGTGGGAGGGGGCAGGTATTGAGCAACTCATGGGGCCTCATTACACGGAAGGCCGGTGAGCCATGGCGCTATTAGCGCCATGGCTCATGCCGGTAAAATACCGGCACCACCTTGGCGGAAAGGGGATTTATCGCCCCATTCCAAGGTTGTAGGGGCGGTAAATCCCCCTTCCGCCATTGCCCTTGCCCATTCCCATTTCTACCCCATAGGGCTCTATGGGAATGGGGAAGGCGCTATTTACGGCACCGCAATTTTGCGGTGCCGTAATTAGCTCCGAGGTCCCTTAGCGGGTTGGATTTTAACGCCTGCAAAAAGCAGGCGTTAAATCCCCCAACCCGCAAAGGGACCTCGTAGTAAGGCGGTAGGGATTTACCGGTACCGGTATTTTACCGGTACCGGTAAATCCCTAACGCCATCCGTGTAATGAGGCCCATGAACATGAGCAGGGTCAGGATGTTCAGTTGTGTATAGCTCCTCAGAGTATTTATCAAATTCTGATAAGACGTCTCTCTCAGAATGAGCTAATGTACCCCTACGCCTGCGTATCTCAATGATTTGCGCTGCCCTGTCTCTCTTTTTATGTTTCCAGGCAAAGATTTTCTCAACTTTGTTGCCACTCTCAAAGTATTCTCATTTCACCTTGATGAGGGTGAATTCGGCCCTTGACGTTTCAATAGCATTAAGTTGCACAATAGTATTCAGCAGGCCTCTAAACGTTCTGCAGGGTCCGGACTCCCTATATTTACCCTCCCTCTCCTTCAGCTCCTTTCCCAACCCAAGAACCTGCTCCATTCTTAATGTATTGCTCGCTACTGCAGCAGAAATTAACACTCCCCTCACAGACGCATCAAAGGTGTCTCATCTCAGTCTCAGGGACTGACCGCAGTGGATTATTCCTGAAAAGGCTCTCAATTTCATGCTCAATTTCATGCTCATCCTCTCTGCATATTACTGGGCCCCATAGTAGGGATGAGTTGAGCTTCCAAAACTTGGGTTTGGTCTCTTGTGGCTGCAGCTGCATCGTCATTGTTAACGCGGCATGGTCAGAGAAATCAATATTTCCAATCTCCACTTCCCCCAAGGACCGCATCAAGCTCTTATGAACCCAAAATTAATACATTAGAAAAGATGTGGTGCAAGTGTGAGAAGAACATGTAATCCCTTGAAGTGGGATGGGGGTGCCTCCAGGTGTCTATCAGGTTGGAGTCTGATATCTGCTTAGTAAGTCACTAGAAGGCCGCTTGATGCCCTTAAATGCTCCTTTAGATGTTTCCCAGTTCGTATCCATTGGGAGGTTAAAATCACCTACCAGAATGATATGCCCTGAGGCAAAAGAAAGCAACTCCCTAAGCGGAGTTAATCAGAATTCCCTCTGACCAGAGTTTGGCCCATTGACGGAAGTTAGGTTAACCAGTGCTCCCCCAGACGCCCTGCTGGAAATAGAGACCTTCCTTCCTCCTCTATTCTAATGTGATCCATTTAGAATTGGATATTTCCACTAATAAGGATTGCCGCTCCCCTCTTCTTCTGACAGGTGCGGGATGAGACCTATTAGTGTTGCCTCTCAGCAGATGAGTCTCCTGGAAGAATGCCACATTGATCGCTCCACTCTTTAGTTTCTGAGAAGATGCATTCTTTTCCTGGGAAAGTTGAGACCCCTTACATCAATCATCCTGCATGGAAGGAGAGAGCTAGCCCATTGGCCTCCTCCCGTCCCTGAGCCCATCCAGTCCCAGCCAAAGACCCCTCTCCACATCTGTCCCACCCACTTGCCACCTACTTTGCTTAATACCATAATAGCATATCTAGATCTGTAACCTAAGAACATACATAACACAAATAAACAACTGAGCCATGTCACCTGCACAATACCAACCCACCCAAAGCCTGTCGGGCTAGTCCCAATCCGCCTCACCACGTGAGTATATCTACAACCATACTTTCCATGGATGTGCCATAATTTGAGTAAAAGTCCCCTGTAGCGAGAGGAAGAGTCTGAAGTATACACCCCGCTGTGTCTTCCCAGCCATCTTATTTTAAGGGGCTCCCAAGGTGGCCCCATCTCCTTCCCTTGGGCTCCGCCTGCGATTTTCCTCCACATTCTACTGCCCATGCCTTCCCGTTCAGGGTTCAGCGAGATGCACAGTATCTTAGCAGTGTCCTCCGGCGTGGTGCACATCCATTGCTTGCCTTTCCATGAGAACAGCAGTCCAAATGGGAATGTACACCTATATTTAATCTGCTCCTTTTGAAGCTTAATTTTGATGGGGTGGAACGACTGCCTTTTCTGAAGTGTAAGTGCCGCCAACTCCTAATAAGTAAAAACATTTGGTTACCTTGTGCAATTGCCCCAATCTCTTTTGAGGCCCTCAGGATTTCCTCATTCATTGTAAATTTCATTATTATGTGGTGGGGCTGGACCTGTGGTCCCCTCCATAGCGGCCCCACCCTATGGACTCAGTCAAGCATGATTCCCCCTTGGCTATGACTGGAAAGGTTTTGCTGAAGAATCGCAATACCCATGCTTTTAGGTTACTGCCCGCAGTGCCCTCCTCCAGGCCTTTTACTCTGTGGTTCTCCCTTCTTTGACTGTTCTCAAGGTCCTCTATGGTGTTCAGCAGGTCGGCCATGCTCGTCTTAGACCCAGACAGTTCTCCCTGAAGGTGTATCACATCTTCCTACAAGGCTTGAATTGCTTCATCCACGTCCCCAACCCTGGTATTAACTTGCGTCATGTCCCTGGACAGATCAGCCAGGGATTTCCTGATGTATTCACTGGCACTCTGTATTCCGGTCTTCACACCTTGATAGATCTTCTTTTTTAGGGAGACTATGCAATCCAGGAGGTCTTGCTTCATTAGAATGCCTACCCCAGCATCACATGGATTTGGCTACGGCATCTTGGGGCCCATTGAACTGTTTCTCGGATCACTCTCCATGCACGCTGCCCTCGGGGACCACAAGAAATCTGATGGGTTTCACCTTCCAACCCACAGATGCACCCTGATCCTCACCTCGGGAGCAATGCTCATAGGCTTCCACCTCTCCTGTAGACTCCACTCCTCCATGCGGCCTCCTAAACCGTGTGTTGACACGGAACGCTCCAGGATGCTCGGACTCCGTGCATCAGAACTCTGACTCAACTGAGTCGGTCCACAAGGTAAGACCGAACATCAGGTGAGTCCCTGACTTTGTATGCTTGCCTGTATGTGAGACAAAATGAGAGTCTACCCTTGTTTGTGTGGGTCTGGCATAAAGAGTTGGGCACTGAAATGGCAGTCCAGAGCTGGTGAAAGGGTTTGTGTGAAGCCACCACAAGCATACAGTAGGCTTAGTGGAGTTTTAAGTTCATTGAAAGGTCTACTACACGTCTGATAGAATGAAGCATCTGGTGGTGAACGGGGTCGGGGGTATGTTGGCGTGATTGTGGGGGAGCGAGTACAAACTTGCACATCTGTGGGACTGCCCCAAGCTCAATTTCTACTGCCGGGAGGGTATACGTTTGCTAAATCTAATGACTGGAACCGATGGTTTGCCTTCTGGGCATGTTCCGGGAAATAGGGCTCACATATCACACAGAAGGGTAGCCAGTGTGAGACTTATGCTGTTAGTAGCTGAAGTTGCGATAGCAGCCTGCTGGAAGCCCAATAAGGTTCCCACAAGTGAAGATTGATGGTTGCATATGTGGTCCTTACTGATCAATGAGAAAGTGTCCTATACAGTGCACGATAATTGCGCTATTTATTTTCTCAAAATTGGGCTTCTTCTTGGATCATGTCAAGAAATATTACCTGGACTTATTAATTTCTATTGTATTTATTTATTGTGCATTTGTAAGGCGCGTATACATCAAGTAAACTGTGTTTCAAAGTGCCTGCCCAGTGAGATTAAGTGCAATGGGCTTACTTGATACTACTTGACTCCCTTAGAGACATTGCAGTGCAGAGATAGACCCTCGGGGGTACCACTGAGAATGTAATCAACCCCTCCTGACCCACCCCCCCTGGCTGCCAAAGAGACATAGAATGACTTGATGTACTATTGCTGATGGTGCATGGAAATATATAGTTGGGTGCACTAGTCGCTGTGCCTGACGATGATAGCGCTTGACCATTCTAGATCTCTTACCTCTGGTTATGTTATTTTTATTTATTTCTCTCTCGTTATTTGGGAAGGGGTTTATGTGTCCAGTTTGAGTATGCTTATGCAGCTGAAAAGTGAGCTTTGATATGTAAGAGACTTTGTAACACAGGAAAAATGGAATACAAATATCTGAATATCAAAAATTAAAAAAACTTGAAGAAATGGTCCAGGGTTAGATGAAACATCGTTATGAGTTATTTGTTCAAAACACTGATGGTGCACTTTAAGTAAGATAGTTGAACTGCCATGTTGAAGTGGTAATTTGTAAGTTTGGCAGAGCTGCCATTCAGGGAGCAGTGGGTTGGACCTTGAAGGTTTCATTAATTCATCAATCGTTTCACAGCTAGAGCAACACATGCTGATGAAATGTGTTCAAGGAAAAGGCACACAGTCGGTAAGATTAAATGCCTCTCTGAGTATTTTTCTAAGGGACATTTTGCAACTGTTTATTTTGAGGTGACTGTTTAGGGTGCATATTAATGTGATGCAAAGCTTTATTGGCTTAAACCTACTCTGAACTTGCGTCATCACCACATTTATTTAACCAGCTTAGTAAAATATATGTTCTCTTAAACCAGTTTGGCCAGGTGACTCTTAACTGGTGTGCCACCAACACCCCCACATTGGTAGTGAGGGGCAAAAAACGATAATCATTATGGTAGCATACATTATAAAGCTTCACACCAGGCTCGGACTGGCCTATAGGGCAATAGGTGTTTGTTTTGACCTTGTTGAAATTGGTCCTAATGAATAACTTTTTCAAGTTTGGAGAGCGTTATTTTTTGCAAACCTCAGGAACCAGCATGGGAGCCGCCATGGCCCCATGCTATGCCAACATATTTATGTTCTTTTTGGAATATGAGAATGTATTAACATCTCCGAGATGGTCACGACACTTGTCACTTTATACACAATATATTGATGACATCTTCGGGATCTGGACGGCCCAAAGGATGAGCTTTAACAATTTTTTGCCATGATGGACCTGATGAATCCAAGAATTAAGTTTACGACATCCACTAGTGAGTCTAAAATCAACTTTTTGGATGTTGAAGTTTATGTAAAAGAGGGGAAATTGGAAACATGCATCTTCATAAAGAAGACAGACAGGAATAGCTTACTCCTAGCCACAAGCTTTCACCCACAAAGAACATTGGACAGTGTACCGCTAAGCCAATTCCTACGGTACAGAAGGAATATCTCGGAAGCTACAGAATATTCTAGGCAGTCATCCGCTTTACAAACCAAATTCATTGAAAGGGGATACGACAGAAACTTAATTGTGAGCTTGATTCAAAGGGAAACTCTACTGACACCCAGACCTATCCAAAATCAACAAAAGTTGGTATATGTGACAACACATTCAACCCAGAGCAAGAGAATAAAAAGGATTATTCAGAAACACTGGCATTTGTTACAAATGCATCCAAAGCTTCAACAACTATTCCCGGAAATTCCGACATTCGCCTACAGGAACAACAAGTCTCTACGTGACAGCTTGATCAGAGCAGACATAACCACCACAAGAACCGGAACATCTACATTCAAGGGCACTGTTCCATTCCTTAACTGCCAGCATTGTAGCAACATACTAAAAGGAAATACCATCAGACACCCACATACAGGGAAAACCATCCCCCTTAAACATTCCTGCACATGTGATTCATCTAATGTCATCTATGGGCTTAAGTGCCCTTGTGGCCTATTTTATGTAGGCTTGATGACCACTAGAAAAGCCAAAACACGGTGGTCAGAGCACAAATCCAACATTAGAATGAAGAGTCAGAAATCACCAGTCGCAATGCACTTTGCAGAAGCCAGACACTCCATAGCACAAATCAAATGTGTGATACTGGAACAAGTGAAACTCGCCCCTAGGGGTGGAGATGTTGTAAGAACTTTACAACAGAGGGAAATAATGTGGATTGATACACTTGACTGTCTTAGCCCTAGAGGCATGAGTATAGAGTTTGATTTGATGTGTTATGTTTGATGTACTAAAATGTAGAGTTTACTTTGATTCAAGATGCATTCTACTTTAATATGTGATGCCTGAACCTAATGCGAAGACAGATTTTGATCTGAGGTCCTATGGTGGACAGGTCAAAAATCAACCAAATATGGACATTATTTTGCCTAAAGATGTATCTGGTGTTTGAAGGGTGTTGTCTGAATCTTATATGTGAGATTGACAACAAAGCCACTTTATGCTCTAGAATGTGAACGTCTTCCAACACCCTTAGGGTGTGTTGAGCCTACATGACGGCAGAGACCAATAGGATATGTACGATTATCAATACTCACCTCTAGTAGTAAGTACATAGAAAGTGCACCTCATGAGAGGTATATGAAAGATCAGAGCACAGCATACCTTAGAAGAGATAGGGAGTCTCATAGTCTATCACGTACATGGTACGTCCAATAAATGGTGCAACCATATGGAGGTTGCAGTGTATGGATGCAGGGTCGTGCCGCATTGGGACCACAGCATAGGACAGATGGGGACCCGAGCAGACTTCGGTCTGCGTCACCCCCACTCACCCGGACAGTGGCCCAGGTAACATGAATCCTTGCTATAAATAGGAACCTTCCATACAATTAACAATCAAATTTAATGAGATACCTTTGCCCTCTAATTATTTGACAACATATAGGGTAAACAGGTATCCCCTTCTCGAGCACAAGATGCATTCTACTTTAATATGTGATGCCTGAACCTAATGCGAAGACAGATTTTGATCTGAGGTCCTATGGTGGACAGGTCAAAAATCAACCAAATATGGACATTATTTTGCCTAAAGATGTATCTGGTGTTTGAAGGGTGTTGTCTGAATCTTATATGTGAGATTGACAACAAAGCCACTTTATGCTCTAGAATGTGAACGTCTTCCAACACCCTAAGGGTGTGTTGAGCCTACATGACGGCAGAGACCAATAGGATATGTACGATTATCAATACTCACCTCTAGTAGTAAGTACATAGAAAGTGCACCTCATGAGAGGTATATGAAAGATCAGAGCACAGCATACCTTAGAAGAGATAGGGAGTCTCATAGTCTATCACGTACATGGTACGTCCAATAAATGGTGCAACCATATGGAGGTTGCAGTGTATGGATGCAGGGTCGTGCCGCATTGGGACCACAGCATAGGACAGATGGGGACCCGAGCAGACTTCGGTCTGCGTCACCCCCACTCACCCGTACAGTGGCCCAGGTAACATGAATCCTTGCTATAAATAGGAACCTTCCATACAATTAACAATCAAATTTAATGAGATCCCTTTGCCCTCTAATTATTTGACAACATATAGGGTAAACAGGTATCCCCTTCTCAAGCACAGCATCGGGTACATGGAGACCCGAGCAGACATCGTCTAGGGGGAGCAATAACATGCTCTTACTTGCATATCTGTTCACATCAGGGCTATATATAAATTATGCATATAGCTATTTGAATGTTATACACACTTACATGTCCCTGCACAGTCATCTGGTCCCCCAGAGGTCCAGTCAGGGATAAGTCACCTATATTGGACTTCATCCATACTCAAAGTCGTGTATGAACGAATGCACGTTCAACATACACTGCTTCCACTAGTGGGAACGTCAAGCAACATACACACGCATGCGCGGGGGAGCGTCGATCCGGGCCTGGGGTCCGTACGTTTCACCATGCGCATGTGCAAGTGTGAGGCGGCCTGACCCTGGAGCTTGTACTGCTCGCCCCGCACATGCGCATCTAGACACTTGTAGCGTTCACGTGCGCATGCGCGGGTGTAGAGCGGCCCGACCCTGGGGTCGCCTGCCCGCCTGCCTCATGCACACAGAAACACAAGCAGTAGATAAATACGAACATACGGACTGGAGAGCGTCACTCTCATGCCAGACGCCAGAGGATTCTCTGACTATGCTTGTCTCTTGTACAGAGGTAAGAGACATACTTTACACTGCCATGGGGTTGAGGTAGTCGTTCACCTTAACTTGCCTCATGAGGTTATTTTAGGCTAGAGTTACCATCTTGATACAGTGAATATGGGGGAATCAGTAACTAAGGATGGCGGGATGGATGACTTTGGTCATCCATGCACACAAAGGTTTAAGCATAGGACTAAAGCCATTAGGGGTTATGTTATGTATGTCCAGAATCTCCCAAGAAGTATTTATTAAATCTACACTTCTTTCTGCCTTTACTCTAGAAGCTTTCTTCTGGGTGAGTCTGCTTGAGGTGGATACTATCACACAACAGTGGGTATGTGGGCAGTCACATCCAAACACAAGCGTGTGCCCAAAGACTGGAAGTAGAGATCCTACCAGTACTAAAAACGAGGTGGGTCATGTGTAATTTTCATACTTTGAATTGTTGACATTGAGTCAGGTAAATAGTGCTAATAGTTGGTTATTTTCTACATTTTTGCTTTAGGAATTGAAATCGTGAACATATATATTTCTGGAACAAGTAGTATCATTGGCCCTGAAGATGGACTGTTGTAAAGTCCGAAACGCGTTGCCAATACACTAAAAAATCCTGATGCTATTTGGGATTGGTGACTTTAAACCAAAGACCTTTATTTTCTTTATTATGATCAAAAGTGGACATTGCAAATATATGTTAAGAGGTTAAAGAAAGTGTCCTACGTCTATGTCTATGTCTACAAGAACATCCTATTGACACGGCATGTCACACTGTTCTCAAGCCAAAGAAAGTCGGACGCTACGCCCTTAATGTTATGTTATACTTTAAGTAAAAATTGTTGTTTCATCTTTATAATTGAAATTCTGTAAAACAAAGCCTGTGATGTCAACTCGCTCTGCTTTACTTTTTTCTTTTTGTTTGAAAAAACACAAAGAATTGTGCAATCTAACTGATTAAAATAACCCACAGAGGGTACTTTTTACTTTTGTAAAAGCTTGTGTCATGAAATCGGTCTCATTGACAATGTTGATCTGTGAAACAGCAGACTTTTGAATGTAATTAAGTGTTTAACGCACACACACACTAACATTTGGTGAAATTATCATTAAGCCTGGGGTTAGCCATTGATTTTGACTCACCCCTGATCTTAGTACTCTAATTCCCGAACCTAACAAACTATAAGACACACAGGGCCTCATTCCGAGTCCGGCGCTAACCAATGGCGGTAGTAGCGCCTTGGTCGGCACCGGACCCGTACCGGCACTGCCCTGGTGGAATGGGAAATTACCGCCCTATTCCTAGTTGACCAGGGCGGTAATTTCCCATTCCCCAGGGCTCTTCCCCATTCCCAAATGAGCCCCCATAGGACTCAATGGGAATGGGGAAATTGCAAATAACGGTGACCGTACTTTACGGTCACCGTTATTGGCTAAAAAGCCCCTTTGCGCCCTCGTCCCTAACGCCTGCTAAAAGCAGGCGTGAAGGACGAGGGCGCAAAGGGAACTCGGAATGTGGCGGTAAGGGATTACCGGCACCGGTCTCGTTAACGGTGACCGGTATCCCTTACCGCCATACTCGGAATGAGGCCCACAGACCTTTAACTGGAAGGAGTAGGGTTCTCACCAAACTCCACCTACTTGCTACACTTGCTTATTTGGGATTGAATTCCCCTTGGAATGCACTGAGGGTTGGCAGGTAGCAGTACATGCCTTTTTTCCCCTATAGGGCACTAGGCCCATGGCCGAACCAGCAACATAAAATGCAGGTGTGGCGCCAGTTTTTTGGGTCAAAGTGGGCCACTTCTTTGGCCAATTTGGGCCAGTTTGATGAGTTACTTCACTATGCGTCTAGTAGCGTGGACCTTTGCTGCTGAATAAATATTCTTTAAAATGCACAATTTGCATCACACTTAATCAAAAAACTCCCCCTTGGTTACTATTCCAAAAGTGTCACAAAAGGAATAAATAGCCATTTACAACTGTGGGCCACTTTTTCATTGATGCCCGAGACAATTTTATGGGCCAGTCCGACCCTGCTTCACACCTGTTAAAAGCAGTGCTGTAAATGGGCCTGGAAGGGTCTGAAAGTCGCTTTTACCCCAGAGTCCGGCCGAGGCACATTGCCCCATGTCAGTTCATCTCACACTGTGCCACACGCCAGTTCTCCATATGTTTGACTTGCTTTGCGACTCTTGCTCTTCAGATTTCATTCTCTATTTATCCATTGCTATGTGTCTCTCTCACCACACTTGCACTTCAGTCCTTTTCTCACACTCTCTTTAACTGTCTGTGTACGTCTGAATTTTATTCTGAGCCTGGCCTTAGTAGCATGCTGTGAGGACACATATCAGTGATTGCAACCAAAATCTCAGTATAACGGTTTACTATTAAGTCTTTCACTTTAAATTTCATTCTGTTAGCCCAATGCAACCATCACTCAAAGACGCTCCCCAATCACAGACTGGTTTCTTCCTGTTTTGGCACCAGTGTTGTGATGTACAAAAGATGACAGGCTTCAAGAACTCCCAATGTTTGCAGGCAATGAATGAGTGGTGAAATTACATTATTTGCCAAGGATCACACAATTTTAGTAGTCAATCTGGGATTCTTTCACACATACATCCAGCCCGTTGTTTTGCGTTCTGTTAAGAAAATTTGAATAGCCATATAAAATGAGACTTTCTTTTTTGCGAGTCAAAAAAGCATAGTTCATAGACGTTAACAAAGCTTCAAAACAGGACTTTTAATATTGCCCCGCTTTCATTGTCTAATTGTTTATAAGGAATTTGGTAGGAAACTGGTGGTATATTGTTGGGTTTTCAGTCAGAAAGATTTATCACAGCTCCAATTACATAAACATTTACATATTAGAAAAGGCACTGCTAATGAGAAAGGGAACATTGTTAAAAAAAACATAATTGCTCATGCTTTCCAAATCAATCCGCGCTCTATATAAAAACGTATGGAACCCCAAGGGTGACAGGTAAAGAAAGGCCAAGTAGCGAAATGGTTTTCCACGCTTGGTGTGCTGACAGCTCCGAGGCTGCGTGTTTGTCTCTCCTTTTGATCTGCAGGGTGGGCCCTGAAGGAGACATTATCGACACTGCCGGGGGATGGGAGGCAGATAGTGCAGCTTTGAAAGGCTGCAGGGGTTTAGTCCTTTATTGCAATCCAGGTAAGTGACATGTTTTCTTTTTTAGCTTGTCGTGCAGTTCAGCACCAGTTCTGCCTTTTTGGCCTTCCTTGAGAAGTTCAGGTACTAATTTTCTCAAAAATAAGAAGTGCAGTACTGAGGGCCGGGTAGGACCGGCCCATTTTAAACACTGAGTACAATGAAGTGACCAGAAAGCAAGCATAACCGCGTGCTATTGTGATGATGTAGCACCAGAAACTGCCCTCAGGCTCACCCTATGGCATCGCCCACTCCACTTTCCCTGCATCATGACAGATAGCAAGTTAGCAACATGCCCTGGCTACGGGTGAATTGTCCATCGGACCGCCCTCTTCGTCCGTTAAGAGACAGTTACCGGTTTGCGGGTCCTCTCTGCACCCCGCCCCCCCCCCCCACAGCTCTCGCTGGTGTGATCTCCACTACCCTGAACTCCCCACTTGTGGATCACAGGAGCTGGTGATGCTCTGGCCCTGGGAGGGTCGCCTCTTAGTTAGACCTGTCGCATTTCAAGATCACTCCTGGCACTGGTCACGCTCTGTTTCCTCCTGATTAATATTCCCCATACTCGTTGCTAAGCAACACCGTCATTGGGGAAAAACTAGAAGTTAAAATCCTCTGCCGAAAATTGAACGATTTCGCAGTTAGGAATGTTTTGCGCTTTCTCTCCCTTGCCACTTATCATGCAAAGGATGTGCGTGTTTTAACACACGCGCGCGCTTCTGGTGCACCCACTCTACAAGCACTCTCTACAGAAGAGAGCCACCTTGTGGCACAAGCTCGCCACTGCATCGTTGCCAAACGAGGCGCAGAAGAGCAAAGACCACGTGTGCCGCCCTTGCTACTCCACATGCGCTGCTAGAGCCAAACAGTGACCACTTCCTCTTACGGAATTAAGTCAAGGTGCAGAGCAGGTAGGGGAGTACGTCAACTCTTAGCGGTTATTTTCAGGGAACAAAGCGTACTAAAAAACGAGTGAAACTATGTTCCCCCCAGACCCGCCTCCTCTGCTCCCCATGGATCCTATACCCACCCTCACGCTCCTTCCCCCAGCAAAAGTCTTATACCTATGTCTTTTCTCCACTCCACCAGGGACGTAATTTCACCAAAATGCCAGGGGTAGCGGAAGTGACCTCACACAACCATTGACATCTGATGACATCACAGGAAGTGATGTCATTTGATCCCACCCCAAAGCAGGGGAGTTGCTAGGTCTGGAAAAGACCCGGGGCTAAGCTGATGTCAGAACTGTTGGGACTGGGGGCTAGCTAGTCTTTTGGCTGTAGCTCCTGAGATTCTATCCGGGGCTACAACCAAAAGATCAGGGGCTATAGCCCCCTTAGCCCCCCCTAGCAACGCCCCTGCCCCAAAGTGACATCACAGGAAGCGATGGAACACAACCTTTCACCCCTTGAAAAAACAAGAAGTGGCATCACATATCACTGTTCCTAAATACACTACGAATGATATGGTTACAATGTCACTGTAATTTGATATGCATTTCATACAAAAATGGAGCCCCATATGTATTGTTAATATCCGTGTCTATAGGCCCATATTATCAAATTACTGTGAATGCAAGCAGACGTCCAAGGACAAATGATAATGATGTGTTATTATACAGCACTTACGCTTAAGCGCTTTGTAAAGAATAAATATACTTACAATATCACCCAACCTGTGTTGGTACTCATTTATCGAACTCAGACGGATGAAAGGCTGAATTGGCCTTGCAGGATTCAAACCTGCAGATCACACACACATTGCAGCAGCGAGCACTCAACCCACTGAACTATTTTACCGGCAATAGTAAAATGAGCAATTACATGTCTGAATGTTCTCAAAGTCAGAAAGTAAATTACACTCTGTAGCGTATACCATTAAACTGGTGACTGAGTTTTAACAGCAGGCCAGTTCATCTGCAGGTCTGTTGCAAAGTTGTATATTTCTACAAAAGGAAGGAACAATCAACACATTCCCCTCCGATAGCAATTTCAAGACACCAGCCCTTAAACAGATATAGGCTGCATTCTGTGTTTCTAATCATCATCAGAAAACATTTTCTTCACAAAATATCATTTTTAATATATTAATCTTTTGTTAAGCACAGGTAATACAAAAATTATTAAAAAACATATACACATCACATAGTCATATACAAAGTAAAAACACTACCACCTCACAGTATCGCAACTAGTATGATGAAATATTCAACCAGCATACCACACTTCTGGCAATTCAATAAATCTCATTTTCCATTGTGTGACAAAGCCCAACTTATATAAGTTTCAGTCCTCTGTGTTCAATGTAACCGGACATTCATCAGGGGCAGAAGTAGTCCTGTGCTTTAGGTAGAATCTTCCTATTCATACACCAATAGCTATCTCTAAGGATAAAAACACAAACAGACAAATCACTATTACGGGCATAATAGGTTAAATTTATACACCATAGCCAATCCCTCATCACCACAAGGGTATTCAAATATACCGTAAATCATATACCTGAACCAAGGTACCAAGAATTACATGTCTTGTACCTAACAAGTCAGACACATTCTGACTCTTCACTACTAGTATAGGCAAAAAACATTATAGAGTACCATGAATAGTCTATTAATAAACCATAATCCGATCTCCCCAATTAATACTGACAGGGCCAACACCCCAATCATAGGTAATTGCAACATGTCCAATAACATGGGAGTCATATTAAAATTAAAGATTTTATAACAAAATTACTCGGCAAAGTGCTTATGCAGCCCAATGGGTCTGCCTAACCCTGGAAGTTCTCACCTCCCACGGGCTATTCCAAGAGTCCTCCAATCTGCAGTGAATGCAGCGTCCTGAAGAAACGGACCTCTTTCCTCTATCTGGCAGGAATCCCACTAGTTCTAAAACAAATGAGAACCGAGTAAGCACCACATAATGGAAACAATGTCAGTGAGACACTCCCTGACACAATCCTCAATTTCTCAAACCAATGTGTCGTGGCGCTCACCTATTGCGGGAAAGTTGCACGTCCCGTCATACAGTAAATGTAGAAAGCTGGAATCCAAATACGGCAACCAGCGGACAAAAACTGTGTCTTTACCGGCGTTCAGACATTCAAACAAGACCATTGCAGGAAGAACATCCACAACGTCATGACGGCATCGCGCTGAATGGTGCGCGATGACGTCACACGTCGTCACATGCGCCCAAGCCAGGCAAAGTCAGGCAAAAAGTCAGGGGAGGGAAAACGAGGCTAACAAAGTGCAACCCATTAGAGATGTGCCAAAAAGGGACAGACTGCCCCACAGTATTACGCTGGAAACCTGGCAGGCCAATCAGACACTTTCTAACCGTCAGCATCCAGTACACAGTTCTATCTCTGATGTACAATCCGAGTTACCAGGGACACCCAGAGAAGCAAAGATGGGCAAACATCATGGAGCGGGTATAAATGTGAAAGGAGCAAAAACCAATACGCACAGCCATCGGATTATGGCAATTGACATTCTTCTTCCCTCGTGAGCCTAGGAACAAATCAGGCTACCAACAGAAAGCGCAACAATCGCATGTCCTTAATAAACCCGAGACGTTCTTATTTAATATTGTGCCACTCAATATTCTCGTTCAAACCTGTAATGTGACTATTACAGAGAAAAATTAACTTCTGCTCCAAATTAATTAATTTCCTGTTGATTTCGTCTTGGGAACTACCCCTAATCTTTTTGAGTATACACCATTGGAAATCAGAGAATGAATGTCCTTTCTCATCAAAATGTTTAACTAACGGAGCTTTATCGATATGGTTCTTTAGGCAACTCCTATGTTCGATCATACGAGTCTTGCACTTTCTGTTAGTTTTACCTATGTAAATTAAATCACATGGACATTTGATCATATAGATAACATTTTTCGTTTTACAGTTTGTGTGTTCTTTTAGAGCCCATTCATAAGGTAGTCCCAAATTGACAGATGTCATCTTTTTGGTCAGGGGGCACATAACACATTCCCCGCAAGGATGATGACCCATTACTCGTGGCAAACCCCATAACGTACTTTGAACAACCTCTTTGTCTCTCTCCTTTTGTACCTCATTTTTCATTACAAGATTTCGAATGTTGGTACTCTTTTTAAAGGCTATCAACGGCAGTGGGCTGTTCATAGTTTTTTTCCAATTTTTGTGTATAATGTTCTTAACCTTATACGACATATTGCTAAATGTGGTAACAAACACCAATGGGGTATCTTGTTTAGCAATGTCTTTGTTTTTCTTTTCCAAAAGAGCTCCCGGTTCTTATTGAAGGCTCGTTTGGCAGATAACCTAATGACCTTTCTAGGGTAACCCCTGTCGATCAGTTTGTTCATTAATATGTTCGCCCCAACTTCATAGTCATGTTTGGTGCTGCTGTTACGTTTCAACCGCAAAAATTGTCCAAAGGGCAAGTTGTCCCGGACATGCTTGGCGTGATGGCTTCTGTAGTGTAATAAAGCATTTTTGTCAGTGCTCTTGACAAACGGCTTAACCCCAAGTTGGTTATTGTGGTGGTAAATTGTCAGATCTAAATAATTCACCTCCATAGAACTCATGACAGCAGTAAATTTCAGATATCTATTCTGATTGTTTAACCACATCAAAAAATTGTTGGCTTCGTCCAATGAACCATGCCATAACATGAAAACATCATCAATGTATCTTAGCCATTGAGTTATCTGTTGTTTAAAAGGATTGATGTCCGAATAAATCACTGTTTGTTCAACCATATTTACATACAAATTAGCCAAATTCGGAGCCATGGCAGCACCCATGGCTGTGCCCTCTATCTGAAGGTAGAATTGGCCCAAGAATTGAAAAAAGTTGTTAGTCAAAGCTGTTTCCTCAACCAAGAAGATACTCACCCTGTCAGCAACGCCTTTATCTTATGGTGCACAGAAACAGCTTTGACTAACAACTTTTTTCAATTCTTGGGCCAATTCTACCTTCAGATAGAGGGCACAGCCATGGGTGCTGCCATGGCTCCGAATTTGGCTAATTTGTATGTAAATATGGTTGAACAAACAGTGATTTATTCGGACATCAATCCTTTTAAACAACAGATAACTCAATGGCTAAGATACATTGATGATGTTTTCATGTTATGGCATGGTTCATTGGACGAAGCCAACAATTTTTTGATGTGGTTCAACAATCAGAATAGATATCTGAAATTTACTGCTGTCATGAGTTCTATGGAGGTGAATTATTTAGATCTGACAATTTACCACCACAATAACCAACTTGGGGTTAAGCCGTTTGTCAAGAGCACTGACAAAAATGCTTTATTACACTACAGAAGCCATCACGCCAAGCATGTCCGGGACAACTTGCCCTTTGGACAATTTTTGCGGTTGAAACGTAACAGCAGCACCAAACATGACTATGAAGTTGGGGCGAACATATTAATGAACAAACTGATCGACAGGGGTTACCCTAGAAAGGTCATTAGGTTATCTGCCAAACGAGCCTTCAATAACAACCGGGAAGCTCTTTTGGAAAAGAAAAACAAAGACATTGCTAAACAAGATACCCCATTGGTGTTTGTTACCACATTTAGCAATATGTCTTATAAGGTTAAGAACATTATACACAAAAATTGGAAAAAAACTATGAACAGCCCACTGCCGTTGATAGCCTTTAAAAAGAGTACCAACATTCGAAATCTTGTAATGAAAAATGAGGTACAAAAGGAGAGAGACAAAGAGGTTGCTCAAAGTACTTTATGGGGTTTGCCACGAGTAATGGGTCATCATCCTTGCGGGGAATGTGTTATGTGCCCCCTGACCAAAAAGATGACATCTGTCAATTTGGGACTACCTTATGAATGGGCTCTAAAAGAACACACAAACTGTAAAACGAAAAATGTTATCTATATGATCAAATGTCCATGTGATTTAATTTACATAGGTAAAACTAACAGAAAGTGCAAGACTCGTATGATCGAACATAGGAGTTGCCTAAAGAACCATATCGATAAAGCTCCGTTAGTTAAACATTTTGATGAGAAAGGACATTCATTCTCTGATTTCCAATGGTGTATTCTCAAAAAGATTAGGGGTAGTTCCCAAGACGAAATCAACAGGAAATTAATTCATTTGGAGCAGAAGTTAATTTTTCTCTGTAATAGTCACATTACAGGTTTGAACGAGAATATTGAGTGGCACAATATTAAATAAGAACGTCTCGGGTTTATTAAGGACATGCGATTGTTGCACTTTCTGTTGGTAGCCTGATTTGTTCCTAGGCTCACGAGGGAAGAAGAATGTTAATTGCCATAATGCGATGGCTGTGCGTATTGGTTTTTGCTCCTTTCACATTTATACCCGCTCCATGATGTTTGCCCATCTTTGCTTCTCTGGGTGTCCCTGGTAACTCGGATTGTACATCAGAGATAGAACTGTGTACTGGATGCTGACAGTTAGAAAGTGTCCGATTGGCCTGCCAGGTTTCCAGCGTAATACTGTGGGGCAGTCTGTCCCTTTTTGGCACATCTCTAATGGGTTGCACTTTGTTAGCCTCGTTTTCCCTCCCCTGACTTTTTGCCTGACTTTGCCTGGCTTGGGCGCATGTGACGACGTGTGACGTCATCGCGCACCATTCAGCTCGATGCCGTCATGACGTTGTGGATGTTCTTCCTGCAATGGTCTTGTTTGAACGTCTGAACGCCGGTAAAGACAGAGTTTTTGTCCGCTGGTTGCCGTATTTGGATTCCAGCTTTCTACATTTACTGTATGACGGGACGTGCAACTTTCCCGCAATAGGTGAGCGCCACGACACATTGGTTTGAGAAATTGAGGATTGTGTCAGGGAGTGTCTCACTGACATTGTTTCCATTATGTGGTGCTTACTCGGTTCTCATTTGTTTTAGAACTAGTGGGATTCCTGCCAGATAGAGGAAAGAGGTCCGTTTCTTCAGGACGCTGCATTCACTGCAGATTGGAGGACTCTTGGAATAGCCCGTGGGAGGTGAGAACTTCCAGGGTTAGGCAGACCCATTGGGCTGCATAAGCACTTTGCCGAGTAATTTTGTTATAAAATCTTTAATTTTAATATGACTCCCATGTTATTGGACATGTTGCAATTACCTATGATTGGGGTGTTGGCCCTGTCAGTATTAATTGGGGAGATCGGATTATGGTTTATTAATAGACTATTCATGGTACTCTATAATGTTTTTTGCCTATACTAGTAGTGAAGAGTCAGAATGTGTCTGACTTGTTAGGTACAAGACATGTAATTCTTGGTACCTTGGTTCAGGTATATGATTTACGGTATATTTGAATACCCTTGTGGTGATGAGGGATTGGCTATGGTGTATAAATTTAACCTATTATGCCCGTAATAGTGATTTGTCTGTTTGTGTTTTTATCCTTAGAGATAGCTATTGGTGTATGAATAGGAAGATTCTACCTAAAGCACAGGACTACTTCTGCCCCTGATGAATGTTCGGTTACATTGAACACAGAGGACTGAAACTTATATAAGTTGGGCTTTGTCACACAATGGAAAATGAGATTTATTGAATTGCCAGAAGTGTGGTATGCTGGTTGAATATTTCAGCATACTAGTTGCGATACTGTGAGGTGGTAGTGTTTTTACTTTGTATATGACTATGTGATGTGTATATGTTTTTTAATAATTTTTGTATTACCTGTGCTTAACAAAAGATTAATATATTAAAAATGATATTTTGTGAAGAAAATGTTTTCTGATGATGATTAGAAACACAGAATGCAGCCTATATCTGTTTAAGGGCTGGTGTCTTGAAATTGCTATCGGAGGGGAATGTGTTGATTGTTCCTTCCTTTTGTAGAAATATATATCTTATATCCTCACGTAGTAGGAGGGAATATCACCAAAGTGTGGGGTTTCCCCTGTAGAATAATTCCTGTTGCAAAGTTGGCCACATGTCAAGCCTGCATGGATCTACTTTTCAGGCTTCGGAGGTTGCAAAGTACATACCATTGGGAGGGTTCATAAATGTGTATTAATGAATTTAGAGTAGCGCATGGAAAGCAGCACGCTCACACAGCATCTCGTACTAGTCTGGGCAGTCGTTACCTCGCATGCATGCAAACAAACATCCTGAACAGCATGCCAGGAAGATAGGAAAGATAGACACATTACAACAAAGCATTAATTGTGGCACAATTAAATCAAGGGCCTTTTATGTGCAATGATCCAACATTTCTAAACTGTACATAAGCTTTTAGGCCCAAGGATTTTGTTAAGTGACTGAGGACACTGAGATGGAATGTCTTGTGATGATTGTAACAGAGACAACAGCAGAAAAAAACATGCTGTAAATGCAACTTGCGAAAAGCAAAATACACAGTCTGAAATAATGCTTATTCCACTCTAAATGAGTTTTGGCCGTTTTTTGGATCTGTATTGTGAATTTGAAGTGTTTAAGAACAGTCTAAATCAGTGACTCGCCCCCTGAAGTGTGCTTGAAATAAACCCTTAATGAGTTTAGACAAATTATTTGTTGTTCCTATTCTTTCTTATTTAGGGTCACTGCTCAAAGTGTTACACCTGTGTAACCCCGTGTTTTGTTTTAAGAGGCCTGGACATGAAAGCCAGCCACTCCAGAAACAAATTGCCACATGGCGCTGGCCACAGCCCAGGAGCTTCCATTTAAAAAACCTTTTTTAGAAATGTTTCTTTTTTTTTAGAGGTAGCAAGGGAGAACTCAGCGGTCGCAGTCCCTGCACTCCCCCCACAATACTGTCTATTACAACTGTACTATTAGGGCTGAAAGAAAAAGCATCTTAAAGAGCCACCACTACTTCCAGTCATTGTCCCCCACAGCATGCAGCTTTATCCACCCACCTTTCTAATCACATACCGTTTGCACCGCTTAAGAGACATGAACAGGACTGAAGCCACCCCCACGCACCCATTGCCTACAATCACATCTGTGCCTGCAGCAATTTCCTGCTAATCCAATCAGATTTAATTGCTGAGACTAACATTGTCCACTGTGGTGCAGGGTTATTTGGCATCTCGGGAACGGGTGTTATGTCCTAAGCAGGCTATTTAAAAAAAACAATATTAGATCTGGCAGTAGTATCGTAGACGGACCAATGTTCGAATCCCAGTAGGGGGGAAATGTAAAATACAAGTCTTTGCCTGCTGCCCAGGAACCATTCTCCGGCTTATAAAAAGTAATTGAACTATGGTGGATCTTCCCAAAAAGTAGAGGAACATTGTACCCTTATTTTACACCCACTTTGACATCAGAATACAATAAATAAGTACAAGGTTGGTGGGGGCAGGAGGTGCATAGTAGTGTTAACCATCTGCCACTTTCGCAAGTAAAGCGCTGAGGGGACACCATGCCCTCTTCCTTCAACTAGAAGATGTTATTTTACAAGGTCCCTTTCCTGCTTTAGAGTGAATTAATTGAAAACTGCAAGGAGGTCTACAAGAGACAATTTTGATTCCTTGGTATTTGTCCTTTTTTAATGCATTTGTTGACCAAAACCCGCAGCATAATATTTTGATCGTTTCGTTTTCTGCGCGTATTCTTCATTACCTTCTCTATAAGGGATTTACAATGCACCTTATTATGAGCCTGGAGGAAGCAGTCATGCAATTTCCGCCGAATCCGGTTGTTGCCATTGGAATTGGTGGCAAATTCTCCAAATTAGGAGTTGTTATTCCCCACGACTCCATTGGTGATTGGATGAATTACCAACAAAGGTAATATCGCTGGCGATCATTTCTCAATTTTTCTGTGTGAAATAACTCCAGCATCGAGGCATTTCGTTCAACTTTCTGCAATGCTCATTGTATGGCAGTGTTAAAAATACAGTAACTCTGTTAGCATATTTTTTCGCACTACTGCCATACTTGTAAGGAAGTGCATTATGTATGTGTTGTTTTATGCAGATCATCTTGGAGCACCAGGAAAAGCAGAACTGTATTGGGATTTCGCGGGGAAGACAGTATGGAAGTCATTGCTCAGTAAAGAGCAAAGTGTGAAAAAGCTATTCGCCTCCTTCCAAGTATGGCAGAAAAGGCCACTTTTGCTGCGCAATTGGATTATAAGTAACTAAAAATGGGTGGTAATTCCCCTGGTGCTAATGGCCCTAGAGCAGAGGTATTCAAACCGTGGGGGACGTTGGACCCCAACCTGAAATGAAAAGAAAATCGTGTAACATTTGTTTTTGTTTTTTCTAAAGGGAGGAAAGAAAAAGCTGGCGTGGGATGGGACACGCGCGTGTTAGGCAG
This sequence comes from Ambystoma mexicanum, assembly GCF_040938575.1. Taxonomy (NCBI): domain Eukaryota; kingdom Metazoa; phylum Chordata; class Amphibia; order Caudata; family Ambystomatidae; genus Ambystoma; species Ambystoma mexicanum. The sequence continues at coordinate 1,270,311,239 of NC_090932.1, forward strand.
AATTATATGCAGTACCCTTAGGGACCACTGCACACAATTAAGACTACAAGAGGTAATACAATTTCACCTTTGGTACAAGCCGTACTACACAGAAAGAGTGGTAGCAATGGCTGAGCAGCCAGACTTATCTCAAGAGCAAATGAGCAGTAGTAGAGATTACATAAAGGACTACAATTACTGTGACTCAAGCAAACACTGACTCAAGGTTTCTGGTTAAAAAATATAAGTACATTTATTTTTAAACCATCTGATCACAAAACACTTCACTTCTATTAAAATCAAACCACACTTCAAATATACTACACACAACCAATTCCCCTTGTGCAGAACAATTCAAGGTAAGTACATTGGAATTTGACAGACTGGTGTTCTGAAACAAGGACGTTACCGGGAGTACATACGCAATCACTTTTTGACAGTAATGACAGTTCAGTCTTACGAAAGATAAGCGTACCCGCGGGAAGAAATGTAACCAAAGTCAAACACACTTAGCACATGAATTAACACAAGAGAATTGGAGATAAAAATCATAGGCAATACTTTTGTCAAGGGAGATAGAATCAGAGGGCACCTTCTAATCAGTAGATACAAGTCAATAGGCCTGCGCCAGTGTCAAATGTAACGGGTCCTGTTGCCGAGGATCACACGGTTAGTACAGTTCACGATTCGAGATTGCCAGGAGTACTTAGATATTGTCACAAGGGGAGGCAAAAGTTATAAGAGGGAAGAAAGAAAAGGACAAGCTTTTGGTGAGGAAGAAGGGTTCACCCCAATTCCTTGTAGTTGGACAAAGTACCTTATTCTTTGAAGAAAGCTGGTGCCACAGCAGTTGTTCCTGGTAGTTCCTGCAGACTCACGGTTCCTGGAGCTTCAGTCGTGGGGACAGGAAGGAGGACGTCTGGAGCGATCTGCACTACCCAGTGATGAGGCCAGCAGCAGCGAAGCAACGGTGAATAAAAGGTGTGCGCCTTTAAAACAGGAGAGGCTCTTCAGATGGGTATCCGGACCACTACAGCTATGTGCAGCGATTTCGACCAAGAAGAGGATCCTCTGGCTGTGGAAGATGAGCTGGTTGATCCCACCAGGCTCAAGGGAACAAGACTCCAGACTGGATCTTCTCTGTCGTTGAAGGGTAGATAGCTCAGGACTGCAGCAGGCCTTCACCGGGACTCGGGAGTTTCAACAGCCATCTTCTTCTCCACTTCTCTTCGGTTCTTGCAGTTCCAGTGGTAACACCGGCCCAAGAGTCCTGCCTTTTATGCCAAAATCCTCCATTCACACAGCTTGACTTTAAATCACTCAGCAGGGGGGTTGTCTGGCCCGGACAACCACCTCAGCCAATCGACACAAAGTGCGACTTGGGTCTTCAAGGATACCCTGTGCAGGGGGTGACTAAACCCCTCCCTCACATTCAGTCAACCTAGACACCCAGACGCCAAAGGAGGGCTTCTAGACAGAAGCCCGCCAAAGGTCGGCGAACAAAGAAGGCAAACCTGGTTTGGTGCGATAAGTAAAACACAAGAAGGCATGCACGTGGAATTGGTAGATAGCAAAGAAAATGTTCCTGCAGAGAATAAAATGTGAAGCAGTTGCCATTTTAAAACTGCACAAGCACAGCAGAGAATAAAGTTCTGTAGCTTTAAGAGGCCTCACAGCTAAGCACGCTATTTGAAACAAATACATTTAATTCAGGAAAATGGAACAATATATTAGTGTCTAGGCAGCGAGCGTTCAACCATTAAGGTAAATCAGTTACGACTACACAACAGACTATTTGAAGTCCATGGGATGGACAAGCATCTCAGGAAATCTCCTAGTGGTTGACAGATTAATGTCTCAGCAATTGGCTATGCGTGACAGAGAAGTGCAAGTGCAGCTAAAAAGACTAAATAATTGATGCAACGAAATATTAACATGGTGGAAGCAGCATGACTCATAACATTAGTTATTCATAATGTATCGAGGCATGATGGGGCATCCACTGAGCCAAAATAGGGGAAGCCGGAATTTGGAATTTGAGCAGGGTCAAACTCTATGAAACTCAGAGACATCATGGTGGAGAGAATATGGGTTGTTTCATTTAATTAAGAACTGAAAGTGACATGCTTGGTCTTCTCCCCATCCACATCCATAATCCTTTATACCCCTGGCAGTTCAAGGACAGTGTCACTGCATGTTAACTGATAAGTATATGTCCTTTTCACCGCAGAAGTAATTTAGGGCTTACCAATAATATTCAAGCATGATGAGGTCGTACATTTTATGGGATGTTTTATGAGTGTGACCGTAGATAGTTACCCAATAAGTAGCATGGTACATATAGATACTGTATGTAGCTTAGCAATTACAACAAATGATCATTATATATAGGTTTTCATAACTCAGTGATCATAATGACATCAGAATTACTCATTTGTACTGTATAAACTGCTGTTCTCTTTTCAAACTTTAGAGAATTTGAGAGATTGAGCTTGCATGTTAATTTTGTTTTTCCCCAGCTTTGCATACTTTTGATAAAGCTTAGCATTTTTCATACCACAATCCACTCTGTGTTGTCTCTTTATTGGCAAATACCAGGTAGAGAGCTATACTGTTTTCGGGCCCCTATTTCATCTGGTAGCAAAGGACGGGTTGGATTTTTGTGGACTTTGGGTGGCTCCCGCCACCCCTCCTTCTGGGCAGTGGATCAGTTAGGAGAGCTGTATTTTTGTGCACAACTTAATAGGAGGTCAGCAGGAGCTGGCTTTGCAGTGAAGTTCTGCTTGGTCTTCCATTACCCGCTGGAAGCAGAGGAGGAGCTGGCAGATTGAGGGGACGCCAATGCCCATAATCCTCAAAGAGCCACAGATGTAGTGAGTGTGCTATGTGCATAGTAACATTTTAGGGTGGGGACATTTATTGTGTGGTATTTATGAAACAGAGAAGTTTATAAAGGATATCCCTTGACACAATCTTAAAAGGCTGTGCAGTAGGGCCCCTGAGGGCCCAATCTTCTTTTGAGGGTAGAGTAAAAGAGATAGAGAGATAAGGATAGCCCGGGCCAAAAAACAGAAGACAGCTGTATTGCATTGTGTTGTATTGTGTTTTAATTTATTCAATTGTTCATTGCTGGCATTGTCTTGTGTTGTGAGATAGGTCATGTAGAGGTGTTTTTCCTTGTGTGTTGTGATCGTGGCAGATAGTATTGTTTGATATAGGTTGATGGGGTAAGTATGAACATTTAGATTGTGAGCATATTTTGTTGTTGTGACCCAGAGGTAGGATTTGGACATTGAGGCGTGGCCCCAGACAATGAAAACTGATTTAATGATGGTGTATATTTGAAGTGGGGAAGAGGTGTGAGCAAGGGAAAGTGTGAAAGAATTGTGAATAATATTTTTGTTCTGATTATTGGTAAGCTCAACAATATTTTTATTGTTTATTCTGTGTAATTTCCAAGCTGTGCGCTGCTTTAACATTGCCACCATGTCAGATACCCCAATAATTCACCTTTGCAAAGCGTTCCCTAGATATAGTACTAAAATCATTAAGTATCATGCAGAGTTGGTGAAAGGGACTGCTGGAAAGATGTATATGTCATGGCCACAGGAATGCACTCACTCAAAATATGTACTCCAACATATGTGCACATGCTTACATGCCATTCACAAGGACAAGAAGCTTAAGAACAGGCTAGGTATAGTAGAGCTCTGAAGGCCTTTGAGGAAGAGACAGAGGGGCTTAAGAAGGAATGGATGCTTAATATGGGTGAGGGAAATGCGAGCAGCCCACTGAGGAGAGGGTCGCACACAGCCAACAGCTCCGCCATCACCAGCTGAGGCAGGCGTCTACACACAGTCCACAGTATAGCCTCCGTATGAAGAGAGTGCACCAGCCCTGACAATTCCAGGAATATACCTGCTACAAGCAGCAGGTATTGGGTATAGTAATCCTAGATGTGAATCCCCTGATCAGCAAAGTGATGATAGTAGGAGGGGGGTGAAATTGGTGACAGGAAAGGCACCATTAGTGCCAATGGAGAATGAAGCATGGCACAGCTCAGAGACACAGTTAAAGGATGAGGAAGAGTATAGAGGGCTACATAGCTTCGAAAAGCAGCTAAGGAAGAGCTCCCGAGAGTGAGAGACATGCAGATAGATGGTCAAAGCATGAGGAGCATACCCATAGATAATGAAGATAGTGGAGAGACAACGATGGGGTCCGAGAAATGGGTAGGAAGAAAAATATTGTTGAAACATGATTGGGTAGACATTGATGATGAAGAGGTTGGAACAGAGATGGTGCAAGCCCCACAAATGGATACCACAGGACCAGGCGTAGGGGAGATAGCAGATTTGCTGGTTCCAAACCTAAGCCTATACCCACCCCTCGCACATCAGTACTTCCCGTAAATGAAGACCATAGATGGCCATATTTCTTAAGAAACTTGCCAGAAAGCCAGTGACACCGTGTAGCTGAGACATTGAAAAGGAGAACTTGCACAGCATCACCTTTGAGCAAGAAAGGGATAACACAATTCCCACTGCTCCACAAGGGATTAGGGCAGCCCCACTATAATCCATGGAATCAGACAGACAAAACTAACTTGATGGATATGCTGCCATCACTCACAGCAGGGGGGGTGGATCTACAAGCTACAGCGTGAGACAGCTGGAGTAGCATTAGCTTTAGGTGTCATGGAAAGCCTATTTGCATCCATATTGGGTGAGCAGGCAGAGGTCGTGTGGTAGCGAGCAGGCTATTTTGCAGTGACAGAACATAACACCACTAAATATGATTGGGCACCATTTAATAATTGTAGAGCTAATGTACGTAAGGCACTGAGGGTGCTATTTCCAGACGAATATGACATGAGCGCCATAATGACTAGGAAGATGGGGCCTACTGAGGACCCCACTGCCTATATTCAAGACATTAAAGAACATTGGCGTTTGGAAACTAAAGACCATTGGGATAAAAAAGTACAAGTGTTTTATCATATTTTATGTCAGAACCTACCTGAAGAAGTACAGAGACAGTTACAAAAGATTGTGAGGATTGAAATGAGACCATGGCCAGAGATACAATTGACTATTGTCCATCACTGTAGGTTAAAGCAGGAGAGGATCAAAGAAAATAGAGGAAAGGCAAAAGGAAGAGGCAAAATTGGTGCCGAAGAAATTATCCAAAATGGCGGTAGAAGGAGCGGTATTGACAAATATAGGAGACAGGAATAATTGCCAGGGAGCTGTCATGCCACAGCAGGGCATGGGTGGTTATTTAGCAGGAATAGGGGAGAGTCGTTTTTACCACAGAGGAGGAAGAGGATTTGTTCAGAGGGACAGGATTTGGGTTAGGAGCACCACAAGGAGGGTTTGGTGGGGGACAGCCCTGCTTTGGAGCACCTGGGGGCACTAGAACAGTATGGTGGACATGTGGGAAAGTAGGACACATTTGACGAGTGTGTAGAAGTAGTTGAGCAATGCAGCAAGGTGCAACACAGTATGGGTCAAGAGGGGGGAGGGCATATCCAGCACCACATGGTACACCACAGCAGAACTATGGTTATTATGACTACACACAATATTCACCAGATCAGACACACACAGCACAGCAGGTGCAGCAAACACAAGGGCCACAGATACAGCCACAGGTAGCGCCACAACAACCACATCAGATGTTGACACAACAACCACAGAATGCAGCACAATCACAACAAGCAGTGACACAGTGGGATACAAACATTTTGCCACAGACACCCCGGATAGGAGGAGTGACGCTGGTTGGGAGAGCCCTTTTACAGGGACTGGACTGAACATGTATCCCCAATAGGATAGCCCACAGAATAGCTTGATGTGCCCTATCCTATTAGCAACCACAGACACTGAACAGGAACTGAGGATGGAGGTATCTATAGGTGGTCAGACTCTTTCCTTCTTAGTTGACACAAGAGCAATAAAATCCTGTGTCAGAGAGGGCAGAGTTCCATTGTCAGGAATATTCATGGACACTCAAGGCTTTTCGGGGGCTACAAATACGGTTCATTTCACTGACAGTTTGCCTGTGACAGTAGGAGAGCAGACGGTAGCTATCCCATTCCTGTATTCGAGGAAGACACCTGTTAACATATTTGGAAGAAATGTTATGGCCAAACTCAATATGCCAATATCATTTACAGAGGACGGCATAATATACTCTACACCAGGCGTGTATTTCCAGACAGCAAAGGAATGCATGCAAGCATTTCATGGGCAGAAAGTACAGAGGGGAGTATCAGTGGATCCTGAAGTATTTTTCTGTGGAGTATAAGTGATGTTAGCATAGCTTCCCCGCATTGAGGGACAGCTATTGAGACTACCTACAGACTTTGTATTCAGAACACAGATACCTACAGATGTAACTGAATGGGAACTGGTTACAATTGAAATAGAGATGGCTGTAGTGAGGGAGGATGGAGTGATTTTGCACAGCACTGACGAGGAAGGGGTGAGTTGGTGAACAGTAATCGCACTTGACGCATCACACACACTGACCCAGTTGACAGATGATGAGTTGTTTGATTACAGTGACTCTGATGATGAGGTCTCGTTTGAGATAAGTATACCATGTCAATTGAGAATAGAGTATACAGAGGTGCCACAACAAATATTGCTAGCATTCATATATGGAAGAATATTTGGCAAGGTTACCCAGCACACTAAGGACGACCAGTGCATATGATGTGGGGTTGTTAAAAGGGATTGGAGCAGTAAAAATAAAATTAAGGAAAGGGCAATTTTACCTCCAGTGAAACAGTATCCAATGTCCAAAGAAGCAGATGAGGGTATTTATGAAATAATAAATGTTCTCCAGAAGCAGGGAGTGATAGTGCCATCAGAGTCTCCTTGCAACACTGCTGAATACCCAGTGAATGAATCTGCGGGAGGGTCCTGGAGATTCATACAAGATTCACGCAGCTTAAATAACATTGTTGATCCTGAATTTCTGGTGGTACCTAATCATGCCACGGTATTGTGTAATATACCTCCCACAGCCACACATTGTGCAGTGATTGATCTGAAAAATGCATTTTCAGTATACCCCTTCATGAAGATTCACTGTATTTAACTACATTCACCTATAGCGGAGTAAGACTGGAACATTATTGTCTCCCACAGGGGTATTGTGAATCCCCCAGTGTGTTTAACAGGGTACTGCAGATGGATTTGGGAAACATACAAACTCTCAGTGCTATAATACAATATGTAGTTGACTTGCTTGTATGCAGCGACTCTCAGGAACAATGCAGAAATGACTCAGTGAAACTACTGACACTGCTAGCTGAGAAAGGATACAAAGTTGACAAACAGAAAATGCAATATTGTCAAGAAGAAATAACTTATTTGGGCCAAATAATCTCCAAAGAAGGGAGGAGGGTGACACCTCAAAGAGCAGAGGCAACCAGTAATACACCTCGTCAAAACACAATGAAGGAGTTGCAAGAGTTCTTGGGATTATGCACCTATTGCAGAGTATGGGTATTTGACTACAGCTCATACATCCAACCACTGTTAGAAGGGTTAAAGGAAGCACAATAAAACAAACATCCCATACAATGGACAAGAGAAATGAGCAGCACATTTGATGACCTAAATACTGCCATAAGTAAAACTCCTGTGTTTGTAATCACAGATTACAAAGTAGAATTATTTATTTTCTCCCATTGCAATGGAGTAGTGATGACGGATGTCCTCACACAAAAGTCTTCAATGGGACATAAACCTTTAGCATATTACAGCAGGTTGTCAGACCCAGTAATGAAAGGGCATTACCCATGTGAACAAGTTTTGGCTGCTGAAGCATTTGTAGTTGAGAAATCGTCCACTGTGACGATGGGCTGCTCAGTAACATCATATGTGGAGCATGCGCTTTTTGCAATACTTGAGAAGCCTAAAAGTACATTGACTAATCACAGGGCCTCAGGATATGAGATCATTCTAACAAATCCATCTTTTAAGATTGTTAGATGCCATGTAGTAATCCAGCAAAATACATAACAGATACAGTGCAGGAAGATGATTATGTACATGACTGCACAACATACACAGATAATTATGAGATACCTTGCACCAAGGAGGTGGCCTTAGAAACAGGAGCAAAAGCGTTTGTTGATGGCAGTTCAACAATAGACACAAATTCAGGAACAAGAATGACAGGAGCTGCAGTAGTAAGAGCAAAACAAAATGGAGAGTTTGAGACTGTTGAAAGCATAAGACGACCTGCACATTTCTCAGCACAAGCAGCAGAATTAGTGGCAATGATTATGGCACTAGAGAGACATGAAGATGAGAAAGTTACAGTGTACTCTGATTCCGCCTATGTGATGTCCACAGTGCATTCTGGACTGTCACTGTGGACAAGGAGGGGCTTCCTGTGTGATGATGGCACACCCGTGCAGCATGCCTCACTGTTAGAAAAGCTGATTTCAGCATTATCCAAACCATCAGAGATCGCTGTGGTAAAATGCTTAGCACACAACAGAGGCTCAGATTTAATTTCCAGCTGAAATACAGCAGCAGATAACGAGGCCAAACGAGCAGCGCATTTGCCAGACATAATAGAGGTACCAAAGTCACATACAAAAATGATGACAGTGACTGAAAGTTACAATGTACTGCCAATAGCACAGTTAATAGAGATACAAGGGTGAGCATTACAAGAAGAGCAGAAGTTGTGGGAAAAAAGAGGCTGTTCATTGTGCCCCACGGATCTTCTGTGGCGACAGGGAAAAACAGGAAAGCCTGTAATTCCACTAGAATTACTCACAGTAGCATTAGAACAGTTACACAACCTTGAACATCGTTTCAAGGAGTGCATTGCAGTGCAGATTTCCACTGAGTTGTTTGTGCCCAACCCACACAAACATGTGACAAACTTCATAATCGATTGTGCTACTTGTCAGAAATATACAGCAGGCCATACACTTAGGACCCTGAGAGGAACAATACCCCGCCCAACTGGCCCATTCAGACACCTGCATGTGGATTACATTGATATGGCCCAAATGTGCAGGGGATACAAATAAGTAATTGTGGTGGAGGGTCCCTTCTCCAGATGGATAGAAACAGGACCATGCACCCACCCAGACGCCATGTCAGCAGCAAAATTCCTTGCATGCAAAGTATTCCCCCGATGGGGAGTGTGCAAAGTGCTGAGATCCGATAATGGACCTCATTTTGCAAATTAGCTCTTTGCAAAAATAACATCCCTATTAGGCATTAGGCATAAACTCTGTTCGGCCTACCACCCACTAGCGAATGGTGTTTTGGAGCGCCTCAATGGCCCCCTGAAAGACTGCATAGCAAGATTGCGTGACACACTGCATAATCACCGGATATATTGGCTTCTGCTTGCTCTTTTTGCTCTATGCAATCAGCTAGGCTCAAACCATCACCTGACTCCTCATGAGTTGGTAACAGGTCACAGGTTGCATGTGCCAATTACCCCACCCACATGCGCGCAGACAGATGCCCAGAACACTGCGACTGTGTTAGGAAATGAGTTACATGACTATTTGATGGCCATTACTAAATCTCTCTCTTTCATTTCTCGACAGGTAAAGGAAAGGCAGGGAGGTATCGTAAAAGGCACATAAGAAGACGAGACAGAATTGGACACTGCCACAGTTATTCCACCTCCTCAACTGTTCCTTGGGGACCTCATGCTGTGCCGCAACCATGTGTGAGAGTGGCACCACCCCAGGTTCACGGGTCCCCATATTGTGACTTATTGTACCCCTACATCAGTAAAGTTGCAGGACAAGAAGGCCTGGGCCCACCTTACCAATGTATAACAATGCAAGAGTGCCACCTCCCTGCCCAACTACCAGGATCCCGAGGGAGAAGAGAACGAAAACAGACCCAGGACAAGAGCCCCAGAGCTTGCTGAGAAAGAAGATAAAAAAGAATAAGGAATTTGAGAATAAAGGAGATATTTGTTACCTTGCATGACTTGAGGAACACTGACGCTGAGCTACCACTGGAACAGTAGGAAAGTAGTTGACGCTGAGGACATTTTTAATATATCAACAGGACAGTATTTTTTTCACAAGAGCGTACATATATAACAGACTATTTTTTATACTTTTCTATCTATACATTTTTATTGGGACTATTTTTTATCATCTACATTTTTATATTTTAATGTTTTTTATCAGCACTATTTTTATATTGTTATATGTTTATGTTCTTTATAAATGAACCACATAATAGTGGAAGTGGTTTAAAAATAAAAAAATAAAAATAATCAATCAAATCTTGTATTATTGTCATTATCATTGGTTGCAAGTGCTTTGAAAAAGGTATGTACAGCTCGCCTCACTGACCATTGAAAAATAATAACCTACTATTGCTTGATACTAAGTAAACTACGAATGTTCCCGTATCCTTATGTTCCTAATTTCTCCATAATACCCTGATCAATATGCTGCGGGACACATCTACAAATGACTGACATTATGGCTATTGTGGTCCTTCTGTTTTCTTTTCTCTTTTGTTGTTTTTATTTCTTACTTTATCTCACACTGCATTTGACTGATTATGATGAGATACATGTGTCCCTATGGCATAACGTTAGTGAAGAAGTTCAAAAAACCAAATAGATTTCCAGTTAGAGCAGGAAATGGTATTCCACGCAGTTGTGCAGACAGGAAGGGCTAGGAGAAGTATTACAGATGATGAATATATGAAAAGGTATTTTGGCAATTCCATAAATATTGAGCAAAACTCATGGTATAGGTCAGTACCTGGTTTCAAAACACACTGCTTGGTACATCTCAGAGTGTGCCAGACCAGAGGACAGTTTCTGGGACAATCGGCCATTATAAAGTATCTCACAAGATCAGAATTCCCAATACGCAGACAACTATGTAAAAGAGGCACACATGATGCAGAGTATACAAATGAAAGGTAAGGTGTTCAAGTACATACTATCAGGTCCAAATAGAGGAGATGTCGAAGTAGTGGATCACCAAATTTTAAGGTGTACAGATGCCCAGTTTATTTTGATACCTTATTGTGCCGACAGACCACAATTGCAAATAAAAGGGAAAGTATATTCCTCGGGAGGATGAGTTGATGGAATGATGGGATGCAAAGCAGAGGCAGTATGGACTGCACCAATAGAAGTGATAAAAAATGCAGACAGAGTGTGCCGTGAGGAATGGAAACAAGCTGCCAAATTTCCACCATGGGTGGAAGATGAAGCATGACCACTACCCATAATCAAACTACAAGCACTGACATTGTGCTTTAGAAATAATGGTTCAGTAAAGCTTGATAACAATGAAGGGTGCAAACGCATTATGGATTTACCAGGTATAACATTTGGCATAGCTGTACTAATGGACCATTACTGTGCCTGTGGTACAAGAGCTTATATGCAGCTTCCACCCAACTGGGGTAGCATTCATACAATAGTGCTAATACCACAAAGTGAGGTTGACATTGGGACTTTTCCTCCAATGGCACACAACAGGAGGAAAAGATCCCTCGGCCTAAAACGCACAAAAAGAACTAACTATTTTTCCAAGGATGCCGATGCTACATTCCATGAAATCCCAGAGAGTCATGCATTATTTGGTAAAACAACAACATTTTTCACATCCTTTCTAATGCTTGGCCCTCAAGCAGTAGCAAATGCACACTGGATACAGATAACTAGGTGTGAACTATTACATACCATCAATGCCACAATGAAAGGCTTCAATGCCATTAAGGAGGAGTTAAGAGCGGTCAGATTGATGACCCTACAGAACAGATATGTTTTGGACCTCCTCACAGCCATGGAGGGAGGAATGTGCGCAAAGAGAGGGCCAAGTTGCTGTACATAAGAACCCGAAAAACGAGGAGGAGAATGGGACCTTGACAGAAGCCATATACTCCTTGAAAGAGCTGCACGATAAAATGGAGGAGGAAGTGGATTACATTGAGGACGATAGCTGGTTCAGTTATCTATTCTCCTGAATGCCTACCTGGTACCGGTCTTAATGATCTTTTGCATCTTGAGAATAGCAATAATCCAATGTAAAAAATACTTGCAAGAAGGCACTCCAAATGACAGTAATGGTTAATGTGGGTGACACCGTACATCAGTACACTCAAACTGATGAGAGAATTTACTGTCCAATGTACCCATTGGGTCAGCCAGCTAAACAACCTGGGGCATTTACTCGCCCAAAATATACCCACAACTACACTGAGCACTGGATGAAATGTGATGAGAATGGCGAGTGCTGGCTTATGACATGTAGTCCAGCAGAATACATAGCACAAGTCGGTAACTTGAGGGGGGTTCCAAGAGTGTGGCTTCCCAAGGATGGCTATAATATCAGAAAAAATTAAGGGAACGCAGTGAGGCAGTTATTGACTAGAGAGCATGTTCAAACTCTGCCCCCTGCCTTCCTCATAAGAAACAAAGTTATAAGATAAGAAAGGACACATTTGAAACTGCACTTTGAATGTTCCTGGAAATGTAGCTGTCATAAAGAATAGTTATTTTGCCCCACACTAGTAGGGATCAGATAAGGCATTAGCTTGCACAATTAGTGTGTTTTAAAATAGAATAGATTGGGTGACAGGAAGCGTCTACACAAGATAGGGACTCACTACACAAGTAGGGTAGAAAATTGTAGGTAGATAAGGTTGCTGCGTACACATAGGGAGGGAAATAATGTGACAGGCACGCACATGGAATCGGTAGATAGCAATGCAAATGTGTGCTGCAGAGAATAAAACGTGACAGCAGTTGCCATTTTAAAACTGCACAAGCACAGCAGAGAATAAAGTTATGTAGCTTTAAGAGGCCTCGCAGCTAAGCACGCTAATTGAAACAAACACATGTAATTCAGGAAAAATCTGCAGTGGCTGGATTTTAGATGCCCACGGAATATACCAAGGCCAGGGTGAAGGTTTACATAACGGAACAAGATATCAATGTATAGGCAGCGAGCGTTCAACCATTAAGATAAATCTGTTACGACAACACAGCAGACTATTTGAAGTCCATGGGACGAACGGAGCACCTCAGTTAATCTCCTAGTGGTTGACATATTAATGTCTCAGCAATCGGCTGAGCGTGACAGAGAAGTACAAGTGCGGCTAAAAAGACAAAATTATTGCTGCGACAAAATATTAACATGGTGGAAGCAGCATGACTCATGACAATAGTTATTCATAATGTGTTGAGGCAGCATGGGGCGTCCACTGAGGCAGAACAGGGAAAGCCGGAATTTGAAAACTGAGCAGAGACAAACTCTTTGAAACTCAGAGACTTCATGGCGGAGATAACATGGGTTGTTTTATTTAATTAAGAACTGAAAGTGACACGCTTGCACCCATCCGCATCCATAATTATTTATACCCCCGGCAGATCAAGGACTGTGTCACCGCAGGTTAATCGATAAGCATATGTCCTTTTCGCCGCAGAAGTAATTTAGAGTTTACCAATAATATTCAAGCATGATGAGGTCATACATTTTATGGGATGCTTTATGAGTGGGACCTTAGAGAGTTACCCAATCAGTAGGGTGGGACATATAGATACTATATGTAGCTTAGCGATTAGGACCAATGAGATAGGTTTTCCTAACTCAGTGATCATGATGACATCCGAATGACTCATTTGTATTATATAAACAGCTGTTCTCTGTTCAAACTTTGGAGAATTTGAGAGAGAGATCTTGGCTGTTAATTTCGTTTTTCCACCAGCTTTGCATACTTTCAATAAAGCTGAGTTACCATGCATTTTGCATACCACAATCAACTCTGTGGTGCCTCTTTATTGGCAAATACCAGATAGAGTGCTGTACTGTTTTTGGGCCCCCTGTTTCAATTGTGTGAGTGTGATGAGCGCTGTGGGGCCCAGGGGACAGGGATGGTATCTTTTTAATGGACATTTATGTCCAGTAAAAAAATACCATGCCTGCCTCCTGCATCCCCCTCCCCCCCCAGTGCCAATTACACACGGTTTGGAATTTTACCAATTTCTTTTTAAGTATTCGCTAAAATGCACCAGTGCCCTATAGGAATTTACACCAGAGGAATTACCTCCAAAAACCAGCAGTAATTTCCCTGGGGCTATTTCCACCGGTGAAATGAACACCAGAAAATAAAATGCAAATTCCACCATGTTGCAAGGTGAAATACCATGAAACTACAGTTTAAATCGTTTGGAAATTCCACTAAAAACACAATGAGTTACCTCCTCCCAGGAGGTGAAGGTACATGCACCCAAGTGACGGAATTTAACACACGGGCGCACACAGTTCGTCCTAAAAGGGTATCTAATTCCATCCTGCAGAAATAGGGGTGTGTTTACGGCCGGAACACGTAATGAGGCCCATTGGCTCGTATCTGCCTTTGTTCAAATCAAAGGATTCCAAATCTTTCTGGTGGGAGAGTGTAGCCTATTGCTTAGGGCAGTGTTTTTGAGCATACATTTGGAGCTAGAAAGTGTCTGCCACCCTCTAGTCTGGCCAGTTCTAAACACAATCCTTCTTTGAGGAGAGAGCCGTGGGCTTGCTGTACATTATCGCTGTGCCCGAGTTTGACCCTTGCAGCCCTGTTTTCATGCAGCTGAAGCAGGTGTAAGGTCTTTTCTGATAACCTTAGACATTTTCAGCTGCCAACCTTCAGTGTGAGAGACCCCGGTCACCAATCGACAGCTTTGGAAGTGGAGGAAAGGTGCAGGATTATTTGCATGTTTTTTTTGCAATCTTAAAAGTGATTCTGACAGATTGCCCTGGCATGTGATGAGGGCCACTGTCTGTTGGCCGTTCAATGGTGGTTGTTTGTGGCACTGATGAAGATATGCTCAGTTTTCCCCATTAAATAGCGGGCATTCCACCTAATGTTCTAGATGAGCCAGCTGACTCAGCAGCAGAGAAAGGAGCTAAAATAGATTGCAGGCCCATATTAACGTAACTAATCCCATCACCCCTTGTTCTGCGTGTCCCTTTCCATCTCTCCCTCTCCGACATATTCTCCTCTCTCTCTCTCCCCCACTCACTCGCCTTCTCTATTTCTCCCTCTCTCTAACCCTCCATCTCTCAATTCCCCTCTCACTCGCCTTATCTCTTTCTCCCTCTCTCTCTTTCTCTCTTATACACACACTTATATTCTGTCATTTTCTCACCTAACCGTCTTGCCACCTGTTTCATTCCTAGTGTGCGTTTTGATCTTTCAATTCACTCCTGAAACCAATACTTTAATTTCCAAATGCCCTCTAATGTTATTTTGATCAGTGTAAGGTAGGGGGGTGACAGCTGAGTGGTAGGGTCCTTGTGACGGCTTGTTTACCTGATTTGTCATGCCGCTCGTGTGATTTCCCTGCCCCCCACCCCTCTTCCCGCCCTCCATCAGTGGCGTGTTCTATCATCATCATTGCAGTGGTTTCTGTGCGGGTCACACGTCTTTTTGTGGCCATGGCTCCATGGGACCGTAGCTGCTGTGCTGTACAGGACACTCTGGAATCTCTCTCGGAACATGGAGCATTTCACCCCCTGACAATAGGCAGAGCATTATCTGCTGAAGGGAGCCAGAGAAGGTAAGAGAGGATGAAGCCAATGGCAGCGTTCAAACATAGACGCGCTAGCAGCATAGTTGGCTTTTGGGCATTACTTTATGCTAATTATTGTCCATTGCCCTGGCTCGTGCTCCTTCACCTCTCACTGGACCTCATACCTCTAGTAAGAGCCCATACCTACCATTATGGACAGCTGTCAATAACACTGCACATTTATTTTTTTTGGTGCCCAAAAAGAGTGGCTCATCCCATCATATTCTGAGAATGCATCTCAAAACCTCTGGTATATAGCAACTCTTGAAACGCTCCCTGAGTACAGCTTTTTAAAGCACTGAAAATAAGCAGAGAATTAACTGCTTAAATCACGGAGAATGATGCTGCGACAGGTCTATAGCATTTGAAAATATGTGCGCTAATACAGTTATTGACCGTGTAACCAATCCAATAACCTTAGTGTCTGTTAGCATGCCCCTGAGCGTTCGTTTGAGCCGCATGTCCATAATAACTGGCGTTATTGACTGGCTCCACTGTCAGTAATTCAACAGTAATAAAAAGAAACCGAGTCTTACTTTAAAACCTGATCTTACCCAAATCTAAGATGAATTAACTCTGAACTGAATCCTTATGGGACACTCACATTGGGAGAAGGTTTGGGTCAAACATAATGTACTTCAGAGATGTGGAAATAAGTCATAGGCTTCAAGCTTTGAACTTGATATTATTGTTTTGCTGCATCTGTTTGTTATGACCCAGGCAGGGGCGGAGCCAGCCTCAACATTTTGGTAGGCTGGGTGGCTGTTTTGAAAGCTGGTAGTGAGAGGGGCCATTAAACCTATTGTCTGTTGACCTCTCCTGCCCCTACTCCCGAGCCCAGAAGACTGAGTAGATATTACGCCTTTCTTTGGACTTATAGATGCATCTTTCACCCCAAATCACCAGAGGCATAGCCAGGATAGTGTAACAAGTGGGGCGTGCAACTAATGTGGTAGGGCTCATCTTCTGCCCGCGAACAATGCGCAAGAGTGACCAAGCATAGTGAGGAAGCGCAAACCAATCAAAGGAGTTCTGTCTGTGTTCTCCTGCTGAGAAAATTTTAGAAATAATGTGTTAAAATGGTGCATTTTACTGTGCACTTTCTATGATAAATTAGGTAACAACCCACACAGTTTTCAATTGGCTTTGTAGGGTCAGCCATGAAAAAACTCTATTAGATGCCAAGTCACGAACAATGCATAGAAGCATTTTCCAAGGCATTTTTACAATGACTTTGCCCGCTATATGCCAGTACTCTGCCAGTGTAAAAAAACATTGTCATATTGATTTTACCCACACATGTCCTTTCTGGTGCCCCTATATATGCCAGTATTCCCATGTAAGAACATACTCATGTTTTTTCCCCTTAATGGCAATAATGATTCTATAACTAGACATGTTCATGCTAGATCTGCCAATATATGTTAGTAGCCCCACGTAAGAACATACTCCTGTTGACCTTTTCTTAATGGCAGTAAAACAAATCCATGCGACAGTCAGAAAGCACATGTCCTTGCTGGCTAGGTGGTGAACTAGCTCAGCAGGTTCGGAGCTCGATTTTGCGATCTTTGTGTGATCTGCAGGTCACAGGTTCAAATTCTGGCAAGGCCAACTCAGCCTTTCATCAGACCGAAGTTGATAAATGAGTACCAACTTCGGTTCATTGTTAATTGCATGTGCATATGTTCTCTGTACAGAGTTTTGGCAAAAGCACTATATAAATATCATATCATTATACACATTCCCCCATATAAGAGCACTCATCATGTTGTATTTACCCCTAACGCCAGTAAAAATGCCATGCCCCCATGTAAGGACAGTCATGTTGTCATTTGTCTTTGACCTTAACACCAGTAAATAAGTAAATAAAATGCCATGTCACAGTAAGGAAACATGCCCTCCCACATGTAAGAACACTCAACATATTGACTTTGCTCTTAATACGAGTGCAACGCTCCAACCCCTCCATCAAATAATAACGCTATAGTTGCCTTTGCTTTGCCCAGGAAACGCCAGTAAAACATGCCATTCTCCTGTAAAAAAATGTTCATACTCCAATGCCCCTGCGCAGGCCCCATACACATATATACACATACGAAGATACACTCATACACCTATACACATACACGCAGACAGATTCACACATATACAGGTGCACACACACATTTATACACATTCACCCACCAGTCCCGCACCCATACAGCTTCTCTGTCATTCACACGAGCACCCAGAACCTTCACGCTGCACTATCATTCACACTTGCACTAGCACCCATGTACAACATTCCCACTGCATTCATTCATATGCGTGCAGTTCCAGACATCCCATCCATGTAAACATACACAACCTTACACATTCCCTTGCATGCACACAAACAAAACCTTTTTTAGTTTGGGCTATTAGGTGGCAGAGACACCTAGAACCCGAAACTATAGCATTAGAGTACAGATAGTTAGAAATGGCATACGAGATGGGGCACAAAGCTTGAAGGTGTTTGGTTGTTTGTCTATCCATTCACTGCCTATGGGCATGACTATCCCTATGGCCATTTCCACCCAGATCCCGCCCCTCCCCCACCAAAACAGCTCCTCATGGAAACTCTTTGTGCTCCGTTAAATCACGCCTTAGCATCAAACTTTGCATTCAAAGTGCCTGCCAGAGTTTTTTCAATAGTCTTCTGATAGTTAATGACTTAGTTGGAGTTGTAAACACGATTCTGGAGTAATACACATGTCTTATCTGGGTGCGCCTTCAGCCACTCGATTTATAGGACTATGCATGTCCTTCACTGAAGACCTGTTAAAACAAGCATTGGCAAAGCGAACAGTTTTGGCTTGTGAACAACTATTAGGCATTGCCAGGCACTGCTATTAGATGGCCAGGTATTCACACCATTTTTCACTGGCGACCATCAATGCCCAGTTAATACCTCTATGACAGTGACTGACAAGTGCCTTTCGCATGCCTATACAAAAGCCCAAACTGTTGGCATTGCCAATGCTTGTTTTGTTAACTTTCACTCTGGCCCGCTTAGGCCCTATCCTATCTATGCCTCTGCAACTCACAGGCTATTTAGTTAATGCTAATTACTGGAGGCGTGAGCCATCTAAAAGGTGGGTCCAGCAGTTAAGCCTTTAACTTCAACATTTCTACATACGTGGGGCCTCATTACGACCCAGGCGGTAAGTTACCGCCTGGGCCGTGACTTTACCACCATGGCGTAAACTATGTTTACGCCATGGTGGTTGGCGGACTTACCGCCCCATTCCGAGGTTGGCGGGGGCGGTAAGTTCCCAATCCCCATTTACCCTTCCCCATTCCCATTTTTGCCCCATAGGGCATAATGGGAGTGGGGAAGGCGTTAATTACGCCACCGTAAATTACGGTGGCGTAATTAACTCCATGGTCCCTTAGCGCCATGGATTTTAACACCTGCTAAAAGCAGGTGTTAAAAGCGCCATGGCGCTAAGGGACCTCGGAATCAGGCGGTAAGGGTCGGCGCTGTTAACGCTGCCGTAAACCCCTTACCGCCTGGGTGGTAATGAGGCCCGTGGTCTTTTGATATCCCCTGGGCAGTCTTTTGTTCTCTGCCTCTGTTCGTTTTCTGCTGCCACAGTCACGTTAATGACACTTTTCTCATCTCAGCGAGATATGTGTTTGCTTGCTTTTCAAGTTTAAAAATGAGTAAATAAAGTGCTCTCTGAGGTGGGAAATTTGACAGGTTTTTGCTGTCTGGGCCCCGGGCTGGGCATCAAAGCAAAGTGATGTCAGCTGCTTCAAATTGGGAGGCCTTTAGCCTTCTTAATCCTATGCCTAACACCGCCCATGGACCCAGAACTGGGTAGAAATGAATTGCATGCCTGAGCTGTTTCCACAAGTGTGAGGCAGCAAGTGTGGGCAGTCTTCGGCAGTCTCTCTCAGCACTTGGAAGAGTGTGAACGTTTCTTTGTTTCTCCGTGCTGCTGGTGGATATTCCTTTAATTGCAGGAGGAGGAGCTCCTATAAACTCATGCACGGCGCAAAGCATCAGTGCGGAACTTTGAGGCAGCAAGTGTGGGCAGTCTACGGCAGTCTCTTGGAGCACTTTGAAGAGTGTGAATGTGTCTTTGATCCCTGTGCTGCTGGTGGATATTCCTTTAATTGCAGAAGGACTAGGAGCTCTTATAAAGTCACGTGCAGTGCAAAGCACCACCACGCAAGTGTGAGGCAGCAAATGTGGGAAGTCTATAGCAGTCTTCCGGGAGAGGGACGGTAGAGTCGGGTGAAACTCTGATCGATTCTGAAGTCTAGGCGCAGGCGCAGCTGGTGAGCAGAATGCCATATGCATATGCACTAAGAAGCAAGGCTCTGCTGCCATCAAATGATTCCTTGACATTGGATAAGCAATTGCATGATGGCCCAGGGTGTGACAAGGAGAATGCATTGCCTTCTGTGCTTGCAATCCCTGTAAACGGTGAAGTCGCGAGCAATCTGACCCTTGCGCCGGCGCAAGGGCCAGTGTGTGATTTGCATCTCAGAACAATTTCCCAGACACCCTCTACACTATGCTCCTTGAAATCTACAGCATTGAAAATAACTTCCTTCTTTCCTAAAACTCAAAACTGCCTCACCTCTTACTTCACTGTTAGCTGCGGTGAAACCATCCAGACTCCCAGAAATTCCAGATGTGGCCCTTTTGGCAGGGGTACAAGCCCTTGAGTCTTTTATGGAGATATGTCTGGAGCCACAGGTGCTTATTACAAAGGAAGCTCCGGATGCAGCGGTGGCAGGGTTAATTCAATCTTCTGCCATTGGCAGTTACACCCTAGGCCTTTAGCTACGATCACGCAAAGACTAATGGACGACTCTGCAAGAGCTTTTTGCCAGCGGGCTGTGGATTTAGAAGCTCAACTACTGCAAATAAATACCACTGGGCAGATCATAAAAGCACCGCAGGAGGATAACGTGCACAATACTGGGGGGAAATGTGTCATCTGCTTTGCTGGCTTTGTATCCAGATGCATCCTCTAACTCCTCAGACTCTACTTTATACGTATCAAGAGAAGATCAGTCCTAGAGTCATTACCATCTTTTAGCTGGAAATGGATCACCTACGACTACAATCCCGACAATGAACTTTGCCTTTATCACGCTGGTGAAGCTCTATGAGTCACTAAATACAAAGATGAATGACCATGTGTGTTGGCTCACTAAGTTAAACTCCAAAGTTTTGTTTATCGAGGGCTTCTTACTGGCCAGTAATATGCGTCTAACATGTCAGCGTGCTGAATGCAGAAATACTAAGCGGGCATCCCAGAAGGGCGAGCAAAGACATAATGTGAGTCAAGCGGAGGGAAGTGCTGACGATCCGGTCTAATAAATATTGCAGATGATTCACTGTGTGATACTGTTATAGTAGAGTCACCATCTGTGATTATGCAGGAAGATTTACAGCCTGCCCAAGATAGGACTCCTTCTATTCTTCATACCCCCTGCTTAAATTTGCCTCTCGGAACCAGGCTCACTATTCTATTTTTTTATAGAAGGAAAAAAATCAATATAGCGGGGTAAAAAGGGTAAGAAATTGAAGAAAACAAAGAATCAGAAAACCCTGCCGAACATCCACAACTGAGGTTCAACAAAGTTTTTAAAGGCTATAACTCTTCCGGACACGCAGACTACGCAAGAAGTTAAACTTGTAACTAAGCCCCAAGTGAAAGGACAGAAGGGGGCCCCAATGCGGAAGAAGAATGTTTGCGCTGTGCCGGATAATGCCTTTGAAATTTCTGCTGACCTTGAAGAAATTATGAATCTTTCAGTATACTCAGCAGACAATGCTTTGGAGCGAGAGATAGAAGACAGCTCTGTGCAATCTCGGCAAGAAAGCCTGTGTGGATCTCAACTCAAGGAATGTCAGCAGTGTCATTAAAAGTAAGGCCCATATGGGCACTAACTCCATTGAGAGAAAGGAAATGTCAGCCTGTCAGCCAATTCTAACCTTGGAACAAAGGAGAGCCCAGTGGGCCAGCTGCGGACACCTACTGCGGAAGCTCATCTTAGACGCCAACAACAAGATCCATTTAGATGTCTGCTCCTAGAACATTTGCCTATTACTTCAGATTTAGTGACTTTAAACATATTTAACATCTTGGAACTATTTCATTCTATTCCGCAGTTGAGGTTGATATACTCTAAAGACATTGATCAAGTTGAATGTTGTGTAGATGAATGTTTGAATAAGGTTTTTCTGCACATAAACTTGAGAATAGCTTGGAATACTTTACTTGAAGCTGCCAGCCAAATCCAGTCGATGGGTTTTGATCTATCAGATGTCTGTAGAGAGTCTCGTTTGGCTCTCATAACAGCAGCAAGGGATACTCGTATGCATTAAGGGATTGCTAAATCTTTCACGGCTTTAAAAGTTACATCTATGCATAGCAAGCAACTGCCCAGGGTTATTAAAAAGGTACCTCAGGACTGAGTTAATATTAGAACGGTCTTGGTCCTGGGTGGCAAATGGTCTTGGTCCTGGGTGGCAAATGCCCTTTTGGTAACAGGGAAGTAGATTAATTAGAGCATCCTTAGAAAGAAATAGTTACAGATGCTTTCATGAAACTCTACAAGGTTTTACATCTTTTTTCAAGACAGGGACAATGTATTGTCTTTAGCTGACTTATGGTTTATGCAGAAAACCTGGCTCACAGTACTTCCATATATATGTTGGACCGTGTCGGGTACTGCACCTGAGATGTACCCTACTCAGTGTTTCCACACATGTCAAATCTCAGGCAATGCAATCAATCAAAAAGTTGTATAAACAAATTTTTTTTTCATAATTTTGCCCTTAGTTGAGTTCTTTTGGGTCCTCGTGGCTACCTGTACCCAGTGGTGTGTTGATGTATCATGCACATAGGGACGGTATGCTGTAGAGGAGAGGTTGCCCTTGCACTAGGTTTTAAAAAAAAATGTGTGCTTTGTAAAGATGTGGGATCTTTGTAATCTTCTGTGATACTCTACACGCAGAGAACAAATAGAACTCTGGACTCTGTGTTAGTACAAGAAGGGGTTTCTAAAAAACCGAGATAGCACGGTTATTTGCTGGTGGCGCCCCTGACTAGGTACAGGAAGCACCGCCAGCACCTTTTTACCATTTACACTATATGACATAGGATAAAATAAATTTGACACTTTCCACTTGTCATAACAGTATACACATGCTGCAATAATTAAAACATGTGCTTTTAAATCTATCTTTTGCTGCACCAATAAAAATAAAAAACCCTAGTGCAAGGGCAACCTCTCCTCTACAGCATACCGTCCCTGTGTGCATGATACATCAACACGCCACTGGGTACAGGTAGCCACGAGGACCCAAAAGAACTCAACTAAGGGCAAAATAATAAAAACATTTTTTGTTTATATTACTTTTTGTTTGATTGCAATCACAGCACTTCCAGTCATGGAAAATTATACTATATTGTTAAATCCGGCTAGAAAAGGATTGCAAGATAGGCCAACTTCAGGGTTAATGATGGCTGCTACGAACAACGAGGGTGTGACGCTCCAAGACTGGAGATTGTTGAACCAATTTATTCAAGTGGCAGAATTAGTGTGGAACAAATCAATGTATCCAAACTTGGAGACCTTTAAGATCTTAACCCTTTATTGGAATACAGAGGGTATCTCCAATGCAGCTTTAATAGACGGTGTGGTGGAGGTTTTTGATGAATGTCTTGTTGATCCTTCTATGACAGCGATTACTGCTCATGGAGACTGTCACTTATTTGGAATGGTTGACCAATTACCCTTGCAGGCCAGGGGGCAGCGAGGGAAAAAAAAGACATGGAAATTTGGGAGGCATTTATGGAATCTAGGGGGTTGCTGAGATTAAATGGGAATATAACCAGAGATATGCCTGCCAACCCTACGTCGTCTATAGGTACTCAGAAGACTACTATTGACATGTGTATGTCTCTTGCAATATCTTCCCCTTAGCATCAAAGATGTATGTTGTTTATTCCCCCTGCAGCGACCCTAAGTTGTTAGGAGTAAACTGGGCATTGACCGCAAGACAGTATTATGACCCGGTATTGGTTGTTAATGCGAGGGGAATAGGCTGATTTGGACGGATGTTGCAGTGGCTGACTTGAATGAGCATTTATTTGCGTTGTTTAATCATGGGAGTCTTCCAAGTCAATATGTTCCACTACTAAGTTTGTTTGCTATTGAGAAGCAGACAGAGGGGAAGCTTACGTACAAGCATAAACATGCTTTTGAAATAGTGATACAGCAGAAGAAAAGAGCTATGAGGGTAACTATTAGCAATCTTCAAGCCCTAAATACGTCTAATAGATTATGTAAGAGTAAAAAGCTCAAATCAAAATATAAGAACTGGCTCCGGGAGCATAAAGCATTGATTGCGCAGCAAGACGCTGTGCCCGTCAGAACAACTCTGTGCAAGAGAAGGAATGGGTAAAATACTTTACTCAGACATTTGAAGGAGATCTTGAGAAGTTGAATGAGATACATATCCCTTTGGCTACAGACTGATTACTTTAGTTCACTGTGGAAGATATATATAATCTGATTAAGAAATGCAGCCCGTCAAGATCACCTGGTCCGGATGGACTCTCTAATTTTATTTGTAGAGCTCATCCAGAACTATGGAGTGAGGTGCTGTTTATGCTCTTTAATCAGATAGTGAGCAAAAGGCAAATCCATCTCTCATGGAAAACAAGCATAATTGTGTCTATTTTAAAAAAGGGAGATAGAACATGCTCAAAAAACGACGGCCCAATAGCCCTAATAGATGCTCCTGGCAAGACTTTTACTACGCTTCTCCTGGATAGATTTAGGAGCTGGGTCATTGAATCTAAGCTTTTTTATCATCATCAATCAGGATTTGTTAAGGGAGTTAGCGAATAACCGTAAATGGTCTGATTATAATCGCCTGAAGCAATGTACCATAAAGGGCAAAGATGCGATTTATTTAGGCTTTATTGACTATGAGTTAGCCTTTGATAGCATAGATCGAGCTTGGCTATGGGGGAAGCTCAGGAAGTGGATTTGCCCAAATTATGTATTAAACATTATCACAGAACTTTATAGTAGTACTTCTTTCAGAGTTCGACTAAATCAACAAGGAGATTTCTCCAAAAAGATTCCAACTCATCAGGGACTCAAGCAGGGGTGCATCCTTGCCCCTGCTTATTTAATGTATTTATTTTGGATTTGTGAAATACATTAAAACAGGCTTATGCCTTTCCTCCTCGTTTTAACGGCTACCCAGTCCAATTGCTGCTTTAAGATGACGATTTGGTCCTAGTGGACCAAACACCATAGGTTTTGAAAGGCAGTTGACTAAGCTCCAAGAATGTGTAGAGGAAAATCAATTTAAAATAAATGTCTCGAAATCCAAAATCTTGGTAATGAAGGCGAGGAAAGTGAGGAAGGCAATTTTTGTCAAGGGGAAGTTGCACGAATCTGAGTTGTCCATAGTAGAAGTTCATCGTTATCTTGGATTTCATATAAATCACAACTTTAAAGATGCTCCAAATGAAGAGGTTCTGAGATTGAAAGCTGGGGCATTAGCCACTCAATTGCTTTGAATTATAGATTTGGTTGTTTTGCCATTTTACCAGCTATGCACTTATATAAGATGAAAATTGTACCGATATTGACATATGGGTGCAGAGGTTTCCCTCTGCACACCAAGATGGTTATGGAATCATTTGGAAGGAAAATCTTGGAAGTGAGTTCTAGCGTTGCCAGTTTGTGTTCCGATACAAGTCATTAGACTTGAATTGGCTTGCTGTTGCTAAATACCTTGGTGGATTGGAAAACTATCTCGTTGTTCAGGAAATGATGACTAGAGGGTAAAAATCATTGTTTGGTATGTAAAATGAAGGGCTCTAGACCAAATCTGATCATGCATTAATAGTGTGGGAAAGAAACTGCTTGGATATAATGAAAAGGGCAGACCTGAGCATGGACGCCCTACTAACGAAATGCCATGAGAGCGGAAGAAAAAATATGGGTTGTGCCCTGGTGGATAAGTACCCTGCAGGAGTGTGTCAGGTTCAAGGCATTTGGGGATATTCATAATGACCCTAAGCCCTTTAATCAGATACCAAACTACCATAATAAATTCACTAAGGTCAGAGTATGGAACATCATTTTAAGACTATGTTTAAATTTACAACCCACGGAGAGGTGTTGTTTCACAGGAAGCAGATATGTGCAGAGGACGGGAGCTGTAGATTAGGTTGTCTCCACAGAAAGCAGGAGACCATAAAGCATCTGCTGGTGGCATGCCCATAATTAACTGAGATAAGAGAGATATAGGGGTACATTTGTAAAGGATTATAGAGTAATCTCCCCAGATAAATGGTGGACCATTTTAATACGTGGCTATTCAGTAAGCTAAGCACTGGCAGTCGCGAAAGTCATTCATTGTACTTTTTATGACTTAAATTTACTTACTTAATGAATTTTAGGATTTATGCTTTTAAAATTGGTAAGTTATCCTTTGAATAACGTTGAAACATGGTTGGAGAGTCAGAATTGTATACAGAGAGGAAGGTTGATTTGCAATTGCTATTCTTTAAGAGGAATATTGAAATGGGAGATTTAATCTGTTTTTATGAACCATGTTATGGTTATAATTTACTGTTTTAAGGCAGTGTATGAATGATATGTAATATAATGAATTATGTGTGTATTACATTAGATGGGTTGTGTGTAGCAAAAGGTTTGTAAACTCAAGCCAATGCTTAATAAAAAACAAAAATAAGTTAGTGGGGGTGTGGGGTTTGAGCAGCGAGGCAGTTCCCATAGAAGGTTGTTTTTTGGCTTTTCTTATTTCTGACTGGGAGGCCTTGCTCAGTCTTGCAAGAGAGGTTTTGTTTTGAGGGGTGGGGTTTGTTTTCCAAGCCCACTCCAGTCCGTGCTTGCAGGTTTTGAGTGATTTGAAGTGGGATGTGAGCTTATGGACCCTTGGAACGTGCATATGTAATGGATGGGATTACACCAGAACAATTCTGAGTCCAAATAACCGGACAAACTGAAGAAGATGGCAAGTTACTGTTTTATTATTCATTATCTAAAACAGGGAGGTTACAACGAACATCTGCAGCCTTTAAATGAATTAAAACTTGACATCCTGTGTGTTCTTTCTTGCACCTTAACGTGAGAAGATTCATCCTCCACACACTCGTTATTCTTCAGATTAGATAGCTGACCTCGATTTCTACGATCCTGACTTCAGGCCAGACAGCCTCACCACGCAGCTCCGCTAGCCTGCTTATTCTGCTTCGACACAGCTTTTCATTCTCCTTTCAATGTTTTTTGGCTTACTATTTCAGGATACCAATGTCCAGTATCTGTACAATGGTGGCTTTGCCTGCATTCTATTCACTACTCATAGCTAACCTATACGATGACATGATCTACCTTGCGTTTCAGCGTCTGTACATTTATTGAATTGTTGCTTTCTGAAGCACTTTGTTGACGTGTAATCATCTCTTTTTCCATGTTGATACTTTATTCAATTGTTTACTTCGTCATTTGTCCTCTAGGATCAATACATTGTTTTCCTTCAGTGCCTCGGGGCGTCGTGCACACTTTCTTATGATGTCATCAGTTCATTTTCTTAGCTCTATCTCATATTCCTTTAGGGAGTTCTTTCTGCAGGTTGTCATCACTTCGGGGGTATATTCGATAGGGTTGTCTTAATGGGTATCTCCTTCCAAATACTCGCTGCGGTATTGGTACGATAGCTGGTGTTAGACAAGGCACGGTCTCATGTCTCCAATACAGGGTACGTAGGGGGAGGGATCTCCTCTAGATGTATCTGCTACTCTACAGATATGTACCACTTGGGATTGGGGCCCGGTGACTGAGAGGTCTTGTTGGAGTGAGGCTGGGTGAGTGCACTAGAGAGCCACTGATCGAAAAGTTCAATGGCGGGGGGCCTACTTGGAGTAAGAGTGCTGGGAGTGAGTTTAGAAGGAGGCTGACTTTAGTCCAAAGAGGGACGGAGGAGGGAAGGTTGGTGTGATGAGAGCGGGGGTTTGGGGAGGTCAGGAGGGAGAAGAAGATCGGGGAGTGATCTGTCCAGATTAGAGGGCATGGTCGATATCAGGATACAGCATCATGGGTGTGTCCTCCGGTGTGGGTGGGGAGAGACATCAGTTGGGTCAAATTGAGGGCTTCTAGGTTATCCTAGAGAGAAGGGATAATGGGTTTTGAGGGAGTGCCAAATGAGATGTTGAAGTCTCCTAATATGGTAAGAGATGGATGCTGAGTTAAGGTGGCTGATAGGGCATCACCAAGGGAGTCTGCAAAATTCATGGTGTAGGCTGGTGGTCTGTATAAGAGTAGGAAGCTAAGGGGGAGAGTTGTATCTTTACTAGAGGCGATTCACAGTCAGTGCTGCAGGATATATTATCCTTGAATAGAACTGAGAGGTGGTGTTTGTCGAGGATGGCCAACCGTTCTCCTCTGCTGGATCTATTCTGTTCAATCAATCATCCTTCCTATCTGGCAGGGAAATTCAGCTCAGTTTAGGCCTTTTAATTTCCAAGTCTATCATCCAACACGATGGGCCCCCCCAAAGGCTCCATCTTCCCGCCATAGCTCTTCAGTACCTTTCAGAAACTCTGGAGGAGATCACTTATCCGCACACAACCATTTTCCAAACCCATGCCGATGAAACCCAGAGCACTCTTATTCTCCATGGATCTGTATCATCCCACAATCATATTTCAGATTGACTGCTTCAGATTCGTGTTCGGATGATAGATGGCAGTCTCTTCTGGAATGCCTTGAAGACTGAGATTATCTACTTTTGGTGGTGCCATTACAGCGGCTCTGCCCTTTGATTGGTCACCTTCCTCTGGGGCTCCCCGAAGGTAAACACTCGGCTCTAAGACTTTCCAATGTGTTCAATCCATCAGAATAAAAACTGTTTATAAGTCGTAAAAGCTGCTCCTGTAAGTAAACATACAAAAGAAAGTAAGGGTGGATTCGAATAATAGATCCTGACATTAACAAACACTGCAGTCGATGAACAACAATAGTAGAGATTATCACGTTTCTCGTAAATGAGAGGTGGTCAATCATTGAGACGGCCGTGGAATTGGTGCCCCCGTCAGATGAATCATGTTGGCCATATGATGGTTTGCACCTCTACATAGAGACTTGTTTGGCTACTCTATTGCATATTTCATTAAATTAAGAACATGGGTGCTGCAAAATCAATACACATGATTAAAGAAGTAACCAAACCCCTACCACATTATCAAATAATATGCAAGTGTGAAATGTTTATGGACTATCAAAATTCCTTTCCTTGTAGGCTATTCAAAAACATGTAGACGCAGGGGGATGAGGAAACCTGATTCATAACATTGTATCGTTTGTTGACAATTACCCTCCCTCCCCTGTTGGTAGATGCCCACTCCCTTGTTTCTCTGCTCTCGAACCTTGTTCTTCGCTGTACGATTGTAGCTACTCAGTAATAATAATAATGTGGCCAAATATCATTTCGATGTCCAAAAATCCCGGCAGGTATTTTGTTATGAGGCGCACATAAAGTTTAACATCATACATATAGGAATGCATAGAGTATTTATTTTTATAATCTAGATGTGAACATTGGTTTTCGAAGGGGCATTAAGTGCCTAGAAAACACCTTTTATATTCTGATTCATTTTCTGATTGTCGCGGGTCGCGTTTAGGTTTACTATTAATCAAGCTGCAAGTGTCTGGTGGCTCCTGTTTCAGCTCTTT
Source organism: Ambystoma mexicanum (assembly GCF_040938575.1). NCBI lineage: Eukaryota > Metazoa > Chordata > Amphibia > Caudata > Ambystomatidae > Ambystoma > Ambystoma mexicanum. Next base: position 1,270,340,582 of record NC_090932.1, read on the forward strand.
TTCATTTTCACAGGCAACTGATTCATTGTTTAACTATTTGTTTGATTGTTTTAGTACAACTCTCACACTACTTATCAGTGGCTGCTGAGTGCTTACACATCAAAGCAATGCACGGGCAGAGATGATCCAAACGAAGCTGTCAAGGTGACCTATCTCTGGGCTCTTATCATCCAGCCAGATAGGTCGATTTAGGAGGTTGAATTTAGGTGATAAGGGACCACCAATTCCTTTGGACAGTCAAATAAACAGCTTTGCAGATCGTTGTGAACCAGGCAGAGGTAATTACAGGACGAGCATACTCTTCCTCGGCACTTTATGGGTTACATCCAACTCTCTGCTCGACTCTACCTAGCAATTTCAGTGCAGGTGTCACGTGGTCCATTCATTTCAGGCCAAGAATGAGCAGAGTTGCATTGTTTTTGCACATTGCCGCCTGCCCAATGTTTTGTAACGTGGGCCACTAAAAACACCACTACAGTGGTCGATCCTGAAGGTGATTGTTGCAAGGACCATGTCAACATAGTGTTGCAGTCGCAGCAGAGGCATGTTTCTACAGAGAACGCAAAGAAGGAAGAACTCCACCTTGGCCACAAGGTTTACCTGGGGCATAAATGATGGTTTCACATCAAATGTGATCTCTAGGTTTCAGATTTGGTCTGACGTAGGGAATCAGGGCTCTGCTCCCTGAGCCACTTTTGTATGGTAACCGATTTTATTTCCAAATGTTCTCATAGGAAAAGGTTTGGGCTTGCTGAAAATGTGTAATATGGGGCCTCTTGGACAATTATTTCCACTACCTCTTTTGGTTCCCAGTCCACTCCTGGACTGGCGACATTGGAAGGATGCACATCTGGGAAAGACAGTCAAAAAGGAAAAACTACATTCAAGATGGCCACCACAGAACTAGCCAGTGGGCTCCAGCCAGTGACTCTGGTCCAGTTGCATGGTGGAGTGCTACTGGGTGTGGGATGGGCAGAGGAACAGAGGTAAATGGGGTTAGGGTAGGGCGGGACCTTTGTCTGCAGGGGCGGGTGGCCCTGGTCTGGAGGTGGCAAGGAGCAGAGTGGGACAAGGAAGGCCAGGAGAGGAAGCACCAGCAATAAGGGTGGAACACAGGCTTGTTTTGGTAAATAAAGCCCTGCATTCATACTCCCTGTTTGGCTGGCACTGTTCCACTGGGTGCTAATAGATATGGCAACACAAAACACGTTGAAAAATGTGTCTTATACCTCATGTCCAATGATGATGCTCCTAAGCAGCAGGCTTAACCAGGGGGTTAAAATCAGAGAATTAAATGGAAGAAGGGGCTTCTCATGAGGTACAATTCAACCTTCACTGACGAGATATGGATTGTAATTAATGTTTCCACACATGATGTTGTTACAATGTTATTATTATTATTATTATTATGTTATTTATTGAGCATGGAGCTAGCTTCTGGAAGCAACAAAGCGCTTTACACATCATTGGGGTAAGAACACAGTGAGGGAAGAAGAGAAAAAGGGTGCAGAGAGCTAACAGGGGCAGGACTCGAAATTAAATTAAGATTGGCTAAGCAGGAGCTACAAGCAGCACCTGGGTATCCATTATTAACAAGTGACCAAGAGCTACCAATGAGGAACAAGGAGCTAGTACATAGCCTTCCGAAAATCAAACTTCTATAGATTATATAGATTATAATTGTGTCCATTATTTACTACCCTTTATGCTTTAAATATCATATAGTTTGTGTCCTATTGTTTGTCCTAAATGCTCAGAGTTAAATTCACATAGGTGTGTTTGTTTGTTATCAGTTAACCTGGGAGCCAAAAAATGATCCTGGTAGCTGTTGATGTCAAGCTAACCAGGCTCTTCTATGCTATAAGCTGTAGGTAATTCGCTCCCAGCTCCCCTCAATTTCGAACCCAGAGGGCAGGGTAACGGTGGGCAATTGACAGCAATGGATCTAAAAGCAACATAGGGAGGAGACTGTGCGGAGCAGATCACTGAGTTCCATGTAGGGTGGGGAGTGCAGGGTGTTTGGACCTACGTGTTAAGGAGGAGCCTTTCCTTGAAGAGGGAGGTATTGAGCTCTTTCCTGAACTGTTGAAGCAATAGGGCAAGTCTGATGTTGATGGGGAGAAGGTGTTCCAGAGTCTTGGAGCATAGACAGAGAAGGCCTGTGTTCTGGTTCTTTCCTTCCTGCACTGTCAGAGTTAAAGTCTGCATGTTTACTTACTTCTGGTGGATCACAAGCCTCTGGAGTTGCTGAGTTTCTCTATGAGTCTATGAGGTAGCTCGGGGAAGTCAGGGTAACAACCTTGTAAATGATGCAACCGGAATGTTAACTTACAAATAGAGGGATAAAGGAATATTCAGCTATTGTTATTAGGACCTGCAAATGTAGAGATATCATATCAGTTGTGTCATGATGAAAAGAAAAACAGTTGGGTTGCAGTGTATTAATGTACATAAAATTGCTGGAATGACTGGCATCATGATTTGGATTTTGCACAGCTGTCCTAATGCAATAAACTTCTTATCTAATGATCTTGAGAAAGAAAATGTCTAAATTTAAAAGCATACCTAATGGAGCAATTGACTTAGGATCAATGGGCGAATTCTAAGGGAGAATGGGAGGTTGCTCTAACTGAAATACAGTATTTACCCACAATGGACACTTGTACAAATGATGATCTTAAATTTAATATCATGTGCAACCAGGAAGCATTTGCAGATGTTGATCCCTCTGCATTGCAAAACCAAGCACATTACAAAAGCTAGCACTGCATTCATCAATAATACTACAGAATAACCAGATCCATGCCATACATTCAGTGCTTTACATTTCTGGAGTCATAATTATTTTGCATTGCATTTTATTTCTGTCTATACATTTCGGTTTTACATACTTTTACTTGAAAAGACATTGTTTTCAGTTTCAGAATGTTGGTGTACCATAAATTGAAGGTATTAGTTAAGCAATTTAGAGACCTCTGTTGCCCTCCCTCAGGTACCTAGAAATGAGAAGAGCTCCCCCTTAACCTCTTTGATGCATCTGCCATTGCCTTTCTTTTCAAAAGACCAGACTCCTCTTTAAAATAATGTGTAAATGTACCTAAACAAAATAAAACAGTGATTAACAGGGGAAGACCTCTATGTTACCCCATAGTCCCGGCGTTGCACCATTCAAATGTTGCAGTAATAACATAGAAATAAATGAACACATATTCTAACAACTGAATATACTTTGCTTACATTTATTTAGATTGTTTTGGTATTTTTTTATACAGATTATGAGCCCCTAATTGCACACTATAATGCTATCCTGGCACAAAACCCACAAAAAGAAAGAACATGTTACAGTTTTTAGAATCCTTCACAAACCTATCACATTTCCTAAAATAAATCAATACATTTTCAATTGGAGTTTGGGTCTGTCGTACAATAAAGTACATACTTGATACATGCACAAACACCATCTAAATATGCATCCCAGTTTTCATGCTTCTATTTTTTAAAGAAGCATCTGATCTCCCCAGTGAACGTTTTTCAGCAGTTATTGGAAGTGTCTGCTCGTTTTAGAAAGCTGTTGTTGTATGCTGCCTACCTGGGATTTGGATGTGTGTTGCTGCTTTCTGTTGTTTTTAAAAATAGTTTCCAGGTTTTGCAGAGATAATATTAAATATGCTTGTGCTTTTAAATGATATAATGATTTTGGTATTGCAGTATGCCTGTAATGGAATTGTTTGTTTCTTATGGACTTCATTTTAAACATTTTAAAAAGTCATTTTTAAGTAAGACTTTCCTAGAACAGACATTTTGCTACTGAAAGAAAGACATGCCTTTGTTTTAAAACTTAAGTACAAATATGTCATCAGAAGTTAGTGATCACAGATTAAGTTAGTGTTCATGGACATATGTGCTGTGATGAATCAGTGCGATTCGTCCCTTTTTCCCAGGGGGGGAGCCGCCCCCTTTGAGGCTAGGGAGGTGAGCCTGCTAAGCAAGAACCTCCCTAGGGATCTGGGAAAGTGGGACCTCACTGGGAGGGACTCCCCTCTAGGGGACAAGGATTCCCATTCCTACAAGGAACTCCACACAAAGAACATCTTGTCAGCCTATATGGGAATACAAAAAGACTGATATTATTGCTGTGAATTGGCATACAAACGTACTAAGATTACTCCCAGATATTTGGCTGAAGGCAATGCTGGGATCCTCATGAAGGCAACGGCTGATGGACATCAACACGCCTCGTAGGAATGTGGCAGCGAGAATAAAGAGATGAAGAAGCTGGAATGGAGTGAAAAGAATCCTATGCAAAGGTCAGCCATTGGCGTGGGAACACCGTGCAGCGAGCGGTGCGTGGAGCGAGAGCAGAATGAGAGAGAGATGCCGGAAGGCTGGCATTGTGAAGTACGACAACATCAAACCGGTGACAGAGACGAGGACACACGAGAGACTGTCTCGTCTGGTGGGGCGACCACAAAGCATCTGTGGTGGGCCTGGGGCCCATTAAGCAACACTGAGACCAGACCACAATGTGGAAACCAAATCCCTGGTCTCCGTACGAGAATTACAGCGACTGCCGAGCCGGGCAAGCAATGGGAAGCGAGCACTCATGAGAAGGTAAAGCGTGAGAGCGGGACAGACGGTACTGCTCCTGAGTTAAGCAAATGTGAAAGCAAACAGGATTTAACAAAAGAGATTGAGAAAAGGAGCTGGAGAAGCTAGCAACGTTATGGGAGGCCGAGAATCCCGATTGCGGGACACGGGCAAATGCCCAATTGAGACCCTGCTGAGTGGAACGAATCAGAGGCCCAGAAGGCTTTGTGGAGCCCTTGTAAACTAAGTCTTAAATTGAGCTGGAGAAACCAAAGTGGTTCCAGGAGCTGAAGAAACCCCATTGCGGGACATGAGCAGATGCCCAAATGAGACCCTGCTGAGTGGAGTACATTAGAGGGCCAGAAGGATTTGGCAAGCCCTAGAAAAATAAATAACACATTTCAACGCTTGGAAAACCGGGAACCCGTAGGGCTCAATTAATCAACTATAAATCAGGAACAATTTGAAAGTCCAGGTTCCAAGTTGGTGGAATCGTACTAACAGAATAATTTTTACTTTTAAGGAACTGGATCCATACTGGTTATAAGGAATAAGCTTTGATAAACTACGGAAAAACAATGTTAGACAGTACTTGGGAGCAACCCAAGTAGTTGTGGCCAGAAGAAGCCTGAGTGGGAGTGCTTATGCTGCAGCTAATTTCTATGTCAAGTTTTACTAAAAGTGGTAGCGCCAGATGGAGGTTAGGTTTCGGACTGAGGACTATTGTGATTTGGACAATTGATGAACACTATTAGTTTCGTTTTTAGGCAGGGAAATTCTCTCATAGCAATAGAGACAGGTTGGCATTTCTTCTTTATTTTAAACAGACACCCTTGAAATGTTGATCTCTAGTCCGACTCCCTCTTCTGGTTCGCACAGCGCGCAATTGTCTTTTAGTGCATGAAGAGATGGCAAGAGTGATGTGACTTACACCTAAAGTCAATAATTTTTCTTTGTTGGACAATGCATACAGGATTACACAAAGCATTTTCAAATCTATTTACATGTGCGCATACCTGTTATCACCTTATGTGGCTGTAGGTACTCTCTGTTTCCAAAATAGGTATAAATAGGTATAAAGCCAGAACGATGGGTAACTGACTGTATGAAAATGATTACTAACAGGCAAAGGAAAGACCCTCGCGGTTTATCACTCCAATAAATAGGACTCAAATAGCCCTACACACAATGTTGAATGTAGAAAAATAATGTAGCTACCTCCATTAAAGCACCTTTTCCCTTACAAATTCTGGTCTACTTTCTGGTCTACACAACCAAACGGGGGAAGGAAAATGTAATAACTGGTAATCCTAATTCTCCATCCTGGGTAACTTTATTACGTTCTTAAACACTCTCCACCTATCTAAGGGAAAGCAGAACACATAGAAAAAAATCTTGTTACAAAATAATTAATAAAAATGCCTGTCCAGTTTGTCTGATTGAAAATCAATTTTGTAACCCATTTCCCTCCAAAGGCATGTAAGGGCTTTTTGAAATTCAATTACCAGCCTTTTTTTAAATAAAAAGAAAACAGGAACCACACTAATCAGGTAAAATAACTCTTACACTTTAAAGCAGCCAATTTGCCCAAATATACAGTGAAGTCAAAGGATGTATTTATGTTTAGATGCCCACAGAAATACAGCCACTTTGTGACTGCAAGGGTACTTTTCTCCCAGAAAGTGGGAATGCCAGTGCTCCAGAGCCTTATCACATTGCTTTCCATTATGTTCTGTGGTGTGGAGCATCTGGATATGTGTTGAGGCTTTTCATTTTAAGCTGCACAAGGAAGGCTACCCAGCAGCTTGTTCTGAGTTATATATGATGATATAGGGCTTTTCACTGCAGTATACTGGGGTTATCAATCTGACACTATACTAGGATTATGCAAACCAAGAGTAGACTGGCATTGTCAAAGCTGGCATATGCTGACATGTTCCCAAATAGGAATCTAATGCTGGAACTATGTAACTGGCATACTGAACAAAATGGGAAAATAATGTGATTTAAAAATGTGGAATTTACTGGCATAGTGCAAACTCAGAATACACTGGGGGTTCGCAAGCTGGGGGGATATTGAGGTTTGATAAACTGTGTATCCTGGGATTATTGAGCTTGTTTTATACTGCTCTTGCCCCAACCATAAATGTACCGGAAATTTAAAATGTGGAAAATACTGTGAACGTACAAACTCTGAATACACTGAAATTGTGTATACTGGGAAAAAAGTGAGAGTGCACAAACTGGCATATACTGGGATTACCAAAATAGAAATATTGCTATATTAGTGAAACTAGAAGAATATTGTGATTATATAACTGGCCGTGGTAGACTAGGATTGACCAACTGGGAATGTCAAACAGGTTGCATGCCGGGATTTCAAAATCTGTGAGTATGCTAGGATTGTCAAAATGGGAATATACTAGTATATTGAAAACTGGACATTAAATGGGATTGTGCAAACTGGAAATATACTCGGGGTTGGATACATTGAAAATATACTTTATGGAAGCTGGAACATTCTTGAGTTGTTAAATTGTAAATATATTTGTATTTTCAGATATCAAATCCCTGTAATTGTACTCAGATTAGGCGAACCATGAGTAAACAGTGTTTCGCACTCTAAAAGTATATTGTGATTGTTACACAGGGGGCATAGTGGTATTGGAGAAATGGTGAACATTTTGGGATTGTGTAACTGGGAGTATAATAGTATGTTGCAAACTATTAGTATGTCCAGATTGTCAAACTAGACATATACCCAGATTGTGAAATTCATACACTGGGATTGTGCAGATTTAGAGTATCCAGGAATATCGCAAACGGGAACTATACAGGGTTACTACAAACTCAGGTGTACTGAGAATGTCAAACTGGGAGTGTAACTACCAATCCCCAAAAGTACCGGTGTGGTGAACACTTCGTTTATACTGGGATTAGCAACCTCAAAATACAGTGAACTGTAGAAATTGGGAGTGTTATATGATTGTCAAGCTGCGAGTGTACTAGAATTGTGGAAGCTGGTAATATGGTGGGGTTGTCAAACTGTGAATATACTGGGTTAGTCAAACTAGGGAGTATTCTGCTTTCTTTAACTAGGAGTACATTGGGATTGCCATACTAGGATTATACATTTAAAGCATTTTGCAAACTGGGTTTGTCGAACTCGAAGTGCACTGGAATTGTGCAGAATAAGTATACTGGTGTTTGAAAACCGGCCTTTACTGAAATTACAGGACAACAAATTTGGAGCATACTGGAATAGTGCACACTGGAAATATACTGGTGTGTAGCAAACTGGGGGAATGCACTTAGATTGTAAAATCTGGGATCATACTGAGATTGCCAATCCTCAGAATATACCAGGATAGTAGAAAGTGTGAGAATACTGGGAATGTATGTGTAAATTGGGAGTTTAATAGAGTGTCTTACTGAAAATGTACAGGAGCCATACAATCTGGGATAATACTGAGTGTGCTGGCTATCTAAACCAAAGCATATACTGAATTGTGAAAACTAGGAGTGTAATGGGATTGTCCAACTGGGAGAGATCTGGGATTGTGGAAACTGGGGTTATATTGTGTTTGTCAAACTGGGTTAGTGAAACTGGGAGTACATTAGGATTGTCAGTTTTATTTTCTTCAAAATGGAGTATGATGATTTGGCGATATTGAAGTCTACTGTAAAATTTTGGCAATATACTTAGTGTGCCAAATTGAGAATATACTGGGCTGTTAAACTGGGAATATACTTACATTGTAAAACTGGGGGTGTCAAACTGGGATTATACTGGGGATGCCAATCTGGCTCTGCAATGGGATTGATCAAACAAAACCGGGACATCCCTATCTCTTTCATCTTCTGTAAGATTTCCCCCTCACCCAGGCATCCATAGCCCTAGTTAGTGCTTCTGCCTAATGTTTTGTTTTTAGCTATAAGTGTCTCCCTAAAATGCCTGGGAGGGGGAATGCCTAAACTTCCTCAGGGAATCTAACTAGGGAAATGGGGATAGTGCCTTGCACTTACTCAGTTGGATTTGGCTAAAGTCACTCATGTCTGCACTTACCACTTTCCTCCTACTCCTTTCACCCCATCTCTTACTTCTCCTTCCAATCCTCTTTTCCTCTGATGTTTCACTCCACCTACCTCTTGCCTCCACCATTTTTTGTTACTTCGCCTCCCACACCACTTCACCATCCTCCCACTACTACACTCCACCTCCCACTACTACTGTCCATCCACCACTACTCTGCTCCTCCCACAACTACTCTCCTCCCAGCCTCACTACTTAAACACCTTCTTTTCACCCAGTACTATTATCTTCACATCCACTTCTAATACCAATCTCTACGCATTTATCACACAAACATGCACAATCACACTGCATAAACACTTTCACTCCTAAACCAGTACCTAACCTTCTCCAAAAATCACCCCCACAAGCCGCCATTCCTTCCTTCCTTCCTCCCGTTGGTCTCTTAGTCCTCCTCCACCTCCACTACTGACCTCACCTGAAAAACCTGCACTTTCTGTGTCCTGTCCCCTGCTTACATTTCTCTCCCTCTGTACTGATTGGACAGATTTCCCTGGTCAATTCAGGCCCGTCTTCCACTCCCAGGATGTGTATGTGCATGGGGAAGTCTTTAACATGGGGCTTAGACCCACCCACGTTTTCCAAACACGCTTGCTGCACAATGGCCATAACGGCATAGGAAATTCAATTTCCAATTTTGTGTTTCACGGTCTGCTACCTGGGACCATCTCGGTAAGTATGGAGATTAGTCTGTGGTGGTGAAGGGGATTGCTGCTTCCGAATGTGTACTGATCGACAGACTCTGCAGTGCCTTCTCTGTGGGTTTCTGCGTTGTAGTGGTGCCTGGCGCAGCCTATATCTCTCTCTCTCTCCCTCTCTCCAGGTTGAAGCTGCAATTGGGTCTCCACAGTACTGTGCTTGTCTTTGCTGTCTTGTTCTGTTGATATGTCAGGCAAGCTGGTGTTCTGGCTTTCTCTTCCCCTCTCAGAACCTTCAGCTTGGTGATATCTGCATCTGATAGAGAACACTCTCAAGCATTTGTACTTAGAGACAAGACTGGAGATAACGGTCTGAAAGCTAGCATGCTGGCACCAGGGTTGACAGCAGAGATTGGATCTCCATCTGGGGTCCCTGTCCCGCTCATTGTTAGGACTGGCACTGGCTCCCCTCCTAACAAGGCCAGTGTATTTACCTTGTCACACACCTGAACCATTTCCCATATGTCCTCCTCTTCCTCCCCCTCAATGTGAATTAACTGTCTGGGGGTAGCATGAGAGGAAGTCAACGTTGGATTGTTTGCTGCCAGCCCAGTGCTCTATTGTAAAAGGTAAGGGGTGTGGCGCCATGAACCATCTTAACATCCCTTTAGCTTGCCATCCAGATGAGCATGGCATGGTCTGTCACTAGTTTGAATCTTCTGTCAGTAAAATAATATCGAAGAGTATATACCGCCCATTTAATAACCAGAGCATCTAACTCGATGATGGAGTAGTTTATTTCTCGAGCTGTAGTTCCCTGCTGATAAAGATGATTGGCTTCCCCTTTCACTCCTCCACTTGAAACAGTACGCACCCTAGTCCAACCCTAGAGGCATCGGTCTCAAGAACAAATTCCTTTTCAAAGTTAGGCATAATTTGGACGGGACTCTGACATAAAGCTTATTTTAGTTTGTAGAAGGCAGACTTTGCTTGGGCATCCAGGCAGACCTGGTCGGGATGTTCTTTCTTACGTTTTTCCATTAGGGGCCAGGCTGTCTCGGGAAAGTTAGGAACACATCTGCAATAATACCCAACCAGTCCCAATAATTCCCTGATGCTCTTCCTGGTGGTTTGGGTTGGCACTTGTTGGATGACTTTTACTTTGGATTTCTGGGGTAGGACTTTACCACTGCCTACTTGGAGTTCCAAGTACATGAACGATGACTGCTCTAGGTGCCATTTCTCTATGTTGGCCATTAGATTGGCCCTCCTCAGTCTGTCACAGACATGCTTAGGTGATGTCTCAGGTGTTCTCTCCAAGAAACATTATGGACCACAATGTTCTCGAGATAAGCAACGGCAAACACTTTACAGGGTAGCAAAACCTGATCCATGAGGAACTGGATTATAGCAGGGGCCCCACGCAACCCAAAGGGAAGAACTGCAAGCTGGAACATGTTCTCTGGAGTGGAGAAGGCAGACTTGGGATTCACCTCCTCATCCAGCGGTAGCTTCTAGCATCCCTTTGTGATTTTCAGAGTTGAGATGTACTTCGCTGAACCTAGCCTCTCCATCAGTTCATCTATGCGGGGCATGAGATATGCATTGAATTTGGAGACTTCGCTAAGGTATCAGAAGGTGATACAAAGTCTCCATGTCTTGTTGGACTTTGGGATGAGTTCCATGGGGGATGGTCACATGATGTGGGACCTCAATAACAGCCAAGCCCATCACCTGCCTGAGCTCTTCTCTTATAAACTGCTTTCTTGCCTCAGAGAGTCGATACAGCTTCAGATATACTACCCGACCTGGTGGGGAGATGAACTTATAGAGAATTCGCTTCACTCACAGTTTTTGTTGAGAATACATCAATGTACCCTTTTATCAGGTGGGTCAGTTCTTAGTGCTCCATGTTCATCAGACCTTCAGGTAAGGATACTCCATGTACATCTGTAGGCAGGGGTGTTGTCCTTGTTTTGTTTGCATATGACAGAAGTAATTGTGGGCTGCTATATTCCTTCCAGCTCTTTAACTTGTTTATGTGGTAAAAGCTGGGAGGGTTTGCACCGACCCATCTGTTGAACTTTGTATGTGTAATCGGGGAGACCACTTCAATGACGTCATAGAGTCTGTGCCACCTGGCCAGCATTTTGTGTTCCAATGTGGGAAGCAGCACCATGACCTGATATCCCATCCAGGTATTGCTTTGTATTCTGTATAATGGGGTGATCACTGGCCGGATGTCTATTTGGTCCTTCCCATTCTTTACTCATAAGGTCAGGCATGTCCCGTGGATTTGGGCCATACACTAACTTAAATGAGGAAAACCCAGTGGACAATTGGGGAAGACTTTCTCACTATAAACAAGGCCCATGGTTTGAGGCCTTCCCAGTTCCTTCCATCTTCAGAGACTAACTCCCTGAGGAACTGCTTTAATGTCTGGTTAAACCATTCCACTAGGCCACCCATCTGAGTGTGATATTTGAACGTCTGTATAGAACAGATTTTTATTAAAGTCTAAATTTCTTCCATTTATCGGGACAGAAAACTGCTTCCTTTGTCCATTTGAATGTCGGCAGAAACACGGACCCCAGTGAAGAATGGAACAATCACTTTAATTATGCCCTTTGTAGTGTTGCACCTTATTGGAAAGATCTCTGGATATCATGCCCCGTAGGCTACAAATACAAAGATATTTTGGTTTCCACATTTGGAGGGTTCCAAAGGGCTGTTTATGTCCATTACAATGCCATGGAACAACACCTCTGTGATGGGTAACTACTGCAGAGGTGCTCGGGGTACACTGGCTGGTGAGATCTTCTGGCAGTTAGGACAACATGTGAAAAATTGTTTAGTCTCAGCATAGCCACGTGGCCAGTAGAAGCAACTGAGTAGTGTTTTCTGAGTCTTCCCAAGACCCAGATACCTGGCCATAAGGTTGGAGTGGGCTAGTTCCATTGCAGGCTTCCTGAATTGTTTTGATACCAGCATTTGATTATAGGTGACCCCCATCACCTCTTTGGTACATGCTGACTATTTACAGGAGTCCTCCCTTCTTGATGAAATGGGGGTTTCAACCCAGGAGCGGGTCAGTTCATTGGGCTTCTGCGAACTCGATGCAGGCTGGTTTTGGAGGTTTTGGATTCTGGTCCTCTGGGTCTCTCCCTTGGGTCATTTCTCCTAAGTCTGCTTCAATTTCCTTATTGGATTCCACTGTTTCAACCTCCTCCAACTCTGTGATCAGTATTTTTTCACAAATTGGGTGGGCTATTCTATGGCCTGCATCAAAATGAAGAGGGGTCTCCCCAAGTTCAGCACCTCCCCTCTGTAGTCTTCACCGATTACTCTGGCTCCAACCTCGACTGAATATTTGTTGGCTAGCCCAGACTTTGGCACTGTTATCCCATATGCCCCTGCCTGTAACTATCTTTACCCCGGTTTGTATGGTTGCCTGTCCCCGAGGTGGGATGGCTGCCTCCTCGTCTCCATATAAGTCACAGCCTACTGCTCCTACTGTGACTCAGGTAGAAGTCTGACTCTCATGTTTAATCTCATGATCTTCAACATGGTGAATGGCAGTGGGAGACCTCTATATCGGGGTGAGGGGTCTGATAGAGTCCACTTGTGATACCATGTGTCACAGTTGGAACAGCAAACTCTAGTAAGGACAGTTTAAGAGCCTGTCATTTTATTTGTGGTGGCCTTAGAACCATCCCTCTCTCTCCAGTAGGATTCTTCTCTCACCCAAACCCTTGAAAACCTGGTTAGTGCTACTGAACAGTAACCCCTACTCTCAGATGTGTTGTCTTTAGCTAGAAATGTCTCCCTATGATGCAAGCTAGCTAGATTCATTCACAGAGTTCCTAACTGTCCCTACCTATACCAAGTGTGTGCTCTAATAGGTCATTGGGGATAGTGCCTTGCACTCACTCATTTGGATTCAACTAAAATTCACTCACATCCACGCTTACCACTTCCCTTCTACTCTTTCTACCCACCCATCCTCTTGCTCCTCCCTTCAATCCACTGTTCCTCTGCTGTTTTGCTCTTCCTACCTCTCACCACATCCTTTAATGTAACTTCTTCTCTCACACCACTTCACTATTCCTCAACTCCCCTACTGCTGCTCCCATCCTTCCCACTACTACTCTCCTCCTCCCACCACTACTCTTCTCCTCCCACTACTACTCCCCTCCGTGCCCTACTAGCACCATTTTCTTCACATCGACTCCTTACATGACGGGTGCACAAAATAAGGCCTGTGGGCCAAGTGCGGCGCAGTACATTGTTTTTTCCGGCCCGCCAGGGTCAAACACTTTCCTAATGAAGGGCGGCTGGCAAGCAACAACGGCTGCCCTCCATTAGGAAAGTCTTTGTTTGCCTTGCCGGGTCAGGAAAAATACTGACCCTCTATTGGTTCAGTGCATGCCCTACGTGGCTCTTACGAGTCACGTAGTGCTTGTGCTGCACCAATGGAGGGCAAGCAGTGCGGCTGGCATGGCTAAAGGCTTGTTTGCCGGAAGGCATTTCAGCCTTGCAACGCCAGCTGCAGTACAAGTTCAGAGGAGGCCTACCCACACACAACCTTGCCAGCCAGCCTGTCTTAAAGCTCGCTCTTCCTCCAGCTCGCCCACCTGTTCCCCAGGTACGTGCATTCTAGTTGGAGGAGTGGGGTTGATGGGGATGGCATTTGTTTTGGGGCAGTGGGGGGGGTCATGGGGATGGCTTTGTGTTGGGGATGGGGTCCTGGGGATGGCGTTTTGTTGGGGGGTGGGAGGGTTATGGTGATGCCATTTTGTTGGGGTTTTAGGGGATCATGGGGATGGTGCTTTTTGAGGGCGTGGGGATCACGGGGTGGCCTTTTGTTGGGGGGTCATGGAGACAGCTTTTTGTTTCAGTTGAGGGTCATGGGGATGGCATGTTGTTTTGCATAGTGTTTGGTTGGGGGTGGGAATCATAGGGCATAGTGTTTGGATGCACGGTGGGGGTCATGGGGCAAAGTGTTTGGTGGGGTGGGGATCATGGGGCATAGTGTTTGGTTGGGGTAGGGTTCATGGGGCATAGTGTCTGGTGTGGTGGGGGTCTTGGGGCATTGTATATGGGGGTCATGAGGCATAGTGTTTGGTTGCAGGGTGGGGGTCATGGGGCATAGTGTTTGGATGCAGGGTGGGGGTCATGGGGCATAGTGTTTGGTTGGGGTGGGGGTCATGGGGCATAGTGTGATTGGGGGTGGGGGTCATGGGGCATAGCGTTTGGTGGGATGGGGTCATGCAGCATAGTGTTTGGTGGGGTAGGGGTTATGGGGCATAGTGTTTGGTTGGGGTGGGGGTCAGGGAGCATAGTGTTTGATTGGGCTCGTGATGCATAGTGTTTAGTGGGGCTGGGGGTCATGGGGCATAGTGTTTGATTTGGGTAGGGCTCATGTGGTATAGTGATTGGTTGGGGGTGGGGGTCATGGGGCATAGTGTTTGGTTGCAGGATGGCCGTCATGGGGCATAGTGTTTGTTTGGGGGATGGGGCTCATGGGGCATAGTTCTTGGTTGGGGGTGGTGTGCATAGGGCATGGTGTTGTTGGGGTGAGGCTTATGTGGCAAAGTGTTTGGTGGGGTCATGGAGCATAGTGTTTGGGTGGGGGCTGGGGTCACAGGGCATAGTGTGTGTTTGGGGGTTGGGGGTCATGGGGCTTAGTGTTTGGTAGGGTGGGGGTCATGGGGAATATTCTTTGGTGGGGTGGGGGTCATGGGGCATAGTGTTTAGTTGGTTGTGGGGGTCATCAGGCATAGTGTTTTTGGGGGGGTTGGGGGTCATGCGGCATAGTGTTTGGTTGCAGGGTGGGGATCATGGGGCACAATGTTTGGTAGGGCGTGGGGGTCATGGGACATAGTGTTTGGTGGGGTGGGGAGCATGGGGCATAGTGTTTGATTGGAGGGGTGAGGGACCCAAGGCATAGTGTTTGGTTGGGGGTGGGGTCATGGGACATAGTGTTTAGTTGGTGGTGGGGGTCATATGGCATAGTGTTCGGTTGGGGGTGGGGGTCATGGGGCATAGTGTTTGGTTAGGGGACGGGGTCATGGGGCATAGCGTTCGGTGGGATGGGGTCATGCAGCATAGTGTTTGATGGGGTAGGGCTTATGGGGCATGGTGTTTGGTTGGGGTGGGGGTCAGGGCACATAGTGTTCAGTTGGGGTCATGAGGCATAGTGTTTAGTGGGGGTCATGGGGCATAGTGTTTGATTGATTTGGGTAGGCGTCATGTGGTATAGTGATTGATTGGGGGTGGGGGTCATGGGGCATAGTATTTGGTTGCAGGATGGGCGTCATGGGGCATAGTGTTTGTTTGGGGGATGGGGCTCATGGGGCATAGTGTTTGGTTGGGGGTGGGGGTCATAGGGCATGGTGTTTGTTGGGGTGAGGCTCGTGTGGCAAAGTGTTTGGTGGGGTCATGGAGCATAGTGTTTGGGGTGAGGCTGGGGGTCACAGGGCATAGTGTTTGTTTGGGGGTGGGGGTCATGGGGCTTAGTGTTTGGTAGGGTGGGGGTAATGGGGAATATTGTTTGGTGGGGGTGGGGGTCATGGAGCATAGTGTTTAGTTGGTGGTGGGGGTCATCAGGCATAGTGTTTTTGGGAGTTTGGGGGTCATGCGGCATAGTGTTTGGTTGCAGGGTGGGGGTCATGGGGCACAATGTTTGGTAGGGGGTGGGGGTCATGGGACATAGTGGTTGGTAAGTGTGGGGGTCATGGGGCATAGTGTTTGATTGGAGGGGTTAGGGACCCAGGGCATAGTGTTTGGTTGGGGGTGGGGTCATGGGACATAGTGTTTAGTTGGTGGTGGGGGTCATGGGGCATAGTGTTTGGTTAGGGGTGCGGGTCATGAGTCATAGTGTTTGGTTGGGGGTGGGGTCCTACGGGCATAGTGTTTGGTTGGGGGTGGGGATCATGGGGCATAGTGTTTTGTTGGGGTGGGGGTCATGGGGCATAGTGTTCGGTTGGGGTGGGGGTCATGGGGCATAGTGTTTGGTTGGGGTCATGGGGCATAGTGCTTGGTAGGGGTGGGATTCATGGGGCATACTGTTTGGTTGGGGGTAGGGTCATGGGGCATAGTGTTTGGTTGGGGCTGGGAGGGAATAGGGGGGACCAGGGCCATGCTGTTTTGGTGTGGGTGGTGGTTTTAGGGGGGGTCCAGGGCCATGTCATTGGTGAGTGGAATAGGGTGGGGACTGGGGCCATGTCGTCAGTGGGGGTGGGAGGGAATAGGGGTTCCAGGGCCATGCAGTTTGGTGGATGTGGGGGATATGGGAGAGCAGGTCCATGCCATTGGTGGGGGTGGTGGGTCCAGGGCCATGTCACCGGTGAGGGGAATAGGGTGGGGAAGGTGAGGTACTGGCTTGCTTCGCTCGGGCCTGTAACTATGGGCCCCGGGGCATTACCTGAAGTGGTAATGCCCCCCCTGCTCGGGGCTTATTGCTTAATAACGACCAATAATATCCCTCATAAGCACCCTATACAAGGCAATAGGGCTACTTCGAATACAGCCTTTAGTAGCCGATACACTGCCAGCATTTAGAGCAGTTTGAGATCTGCACGTCCTGCTTACAGACCACAATTGCTGTTGTTCCATGCCTGCTCCTAAATTTGAAAAATGTGGCTACTGAACGCTTTTTTTAAAGAAGGAAATTGGGATCTGTAACGCTGCTCTTCATATCGCCAATGTGCTTTCTGGGTTGCTTATTTTCGTGTAGCCAACACTGTAAATGGTCTACAACCATACAATCAAGGTGAGTGGGGTCATGGATTTCGAAGGCATGTTTTCTTTCCGCAAAATAGGCTTTAGCACCCACGAATTTGAATCATGGTTGTTAATGGCGATATTACGCTGGGGTAATGCCCACATTAATGCTTGGGTCAGGCCATTAACTTGGGCAGCGTGGTGGTACTGAAGGGTTGTCACCCTTGTTTTATCACCTCATTGTATTAATTGCTGATGCAAAAGCCTTCATCTTTTGTTTATCAAAATATTAAAAGAATGCTGCATGCTTAGAGAAATGTGCTATATTTATTTACGTGAAATCCTAAGTTTTTTTGCATTTTTTTTAGGGAAACACCCAAAATGTTCATAATTTTTTTTTCGTATGGACCATTTGGCCGAATTTGCCTGTATTAAAAAAATGAAGCCCAAAAATACTGAACATGAGGAGCGGGGGTGTGCCCCGCACCCATGTTCCGGGGTGTGCGGGGATGGGTACAACGTCCTTTCATCGCGGGATGTTTTTTCACTGTGTTTTTTACCGTGATTTTTTTGCTGAAAAAATTAAAGGGGATGGGGGTTTGGGTAGGGACCCCCCCAAAAATAAAAAATAAAACATTCGATGAGTTTTTTCGTGAAAAATTCTGCTGTAAAAAAGCCAGCAAAAAACATCCCTCGATGAAATGACATGGATGTCCCCTAGTTCCCTGACAATGGACGAACAAAGAAAAGGGGACCCTGCTCTGTCAGATTCAACCCCGGAGGGGTACAGGAGAAGCAGCAGCGGCGGGCAGCAAAAAGGTAAGTAGGGCGTGGGCGGATTCGTCTATGGACAAATTTTGGTTGTTTTGCCGAAGTGAAAACTGATTTGCAATAAGCTCGACTACAGTCCATTCCGCCACAATTGTTGGGTAAAACAACCCAAATACTTTTTTTTAGCAGAAGGGGCATTGGTGCTGCTTCAATAACCGTAGATATATTTTATTCACCTACCCAAAGCATTCACAATTATGAACACAGGCTCAACACCTACTATGCATCACATTTCTAATGTCTTATTTATTTTTTGTTAATATTAATATTATTATTAGTGTCATGTGGTTGGGTTAAAATTAAACCTTATACACTCTTCAAAATAGAAAAACACAGATGTATACATAAGTTACAATAGATAATCATTTAAAAATGTTTTATATGAAAAGGATAAAAACATTCCAACAAGGCACAGTTCCTAAAGACAATTCTTAATAATTCATAATTAAGTCTGGGAAGACAGAAACGGGCTATTGTCCATATTAAGATCAGTTGATAACCAGGTATTCCGATCCCGAAAGGAATCAGTCGCAATAAAACGTTCATCATATCCAAATGTCTTAAAATATAAACATCTGTCCTTAGAGACTGCGGAACAAGAAAGGAAAAGTTGTTTTAGAGTTTACAACTCATGTGTAGACTTGCAAAGATGACACACCTATTGTGGCCTAGGCATCCCTATTCGGGGTCCAATAATCTCTGAAGTCTCTGATAAGGATAACCTATATTTAAAAAAAATGCAACACAGTGGTATCCCGGGGGAAATATCTTTCATATTTTTATGTGGAACCTTACCTTACAGGAACACGTTTAAAATCATGTAACCTTGGATTGTTTTGAATCAACATCCAGTTGTTCATTAGCTCCCATGCGATAGTTTTATTTCTTAAGGTTTTTCAGATTTACCTCTAATGACCAGGTAGAATTATAAGCAAAATTGATTGTTTTAAAGAAGAACTCATTAAGCTCCCTATAGAAAGTTAGCTGACTAGAATTCGATTTTTGGGTAGCTTTTAATATAAATTTGATATCCCCTTTTTGTGCATATAAGATTTTAACGTAACAAATGGCTCTTCTGATTTTAATGATGAGGGGCATGGAGGTGTTCCTAGGTAAACTCAAAACTGACGGTCACAATTTACCTTTGCTTATATATCTAGAGGACGTCCATAGGTGAGGTCAGGACTTTCAAACACTAAGATTCAGTGGGGATACATTTTTGTTAATATAAGGTTATAATAAAAACAAGAGAAAAAACACCCAATTTTCTGTGAAGACATCAGAGGTAAACCCCCAGGCTTTTTCTTCTCTTTGTGCTAGTAATTTCCAATTATAGAATATCTCTAACGCAAGTATTTTGTTTTCCTTACAACCGCCAATGGCTGATTGTAAACAGCTCAGGTGAAATAGTTGGGCTTCTGTCCGTTTTTTTAATTTGAGAATATCTTCATTTTTGTTTTGATGGATATAATAATTGAATTCTTTATGACAAAAGATTCCAGGGCCACCAAAGTTTGCTGTAGACCTATGGCTGTTCTATCGATTAGTATCATTCCATCAGCATCTAATGAAAATCACAAATGATTATCTCCCAGTTTGTGAGGAAATGTATGAGCTTTTTTAAGTCTGGATTTACTGAAACATCGATGCAAGTCGGAATCCCCTAAATAAATGAAGCACGTTTCTGTTAGCACTCAAATTCTCTTTGATGAAACACGTTACAGATCATGCACTCGTGATTACTAAATGAAGTGATAATGTTGTTCTTGTTAAAAGAAGTTCAGTACTGAAAGTATCTAAAGGCTTTGCATGCCTTTACTTGTGAATGTAATTCTGCTTCACAAATCCAATAACTGCTGAAACATTCGCTGATAAATATTTCAAATCCATTTGTAGTACCTCTTTACACATCTTTAAATGTAGGTTTTTATGGTAGAGGGAAGACACATTTCTCAAATACAGGGCTGATCGAGTTGCGCAAGATGCTGTTTATCATTTCATGACAAGGTGTTGGCTTGTCATTAAATGGAGGTCGAAATCAACAATGCACATTGCTGAACCGTTCTCAGGGATTTATGTGCCCGGGTGCGTCCATCAGCCACAGCATTGGTGGGAAAGAAAGTCAGAACACTTGCCGGGAGAACGCAATCAAGAGTGCTGGAGCCCTGTCTCTGATGCACTCATGTATTTATTTTCTATTTCCACCATTTAATGATGACACTTTCAAAGGGATATTTTTACTCTGATCTTTATTAGTAATAAATCTGAATTTTGGGTCTGTTCAAAATATTCTTTCCCAAGGTAAGACTCAATATCACTGACGCTATCCTTTAATTATAATCTCGTCAATTAACTGGTTCAGCCCACTTAAAGTCATCAATACACACAAACTATACACTAGGTACTTAAAATGGTTCTATGTGACAATGTCCCCTGGGAAAATGTCGCCAGGTAGGTGATTTTCTCCCCTGCACCCTTAAGAGCCTTCCCCCGCATATTCTAGGATGGGTATTAACTACTATTCCATATCCAGTCCTAGAATATTTGAGGAAAGTTCTTGATGTTCATGGGATTGCAAATTTGCGGAAGTGTCGTCCCCCTGTCAACCTTATTCCAGTCGACTTTATCATTGGATACCCTTAAAATATGGTGAGCATATTGGGGCAGGGCAATGTTGACCCTGGGGAGCTGGTTAAGTCTGTGGAAGTCAACATTATCTTGCATTCACAAACGTTCCAACTTTGATCCATCCTAGATGACTAATGCTCATATGGACTTGTACAATAAAAAGACATAATTTACGCTTTTCGTATATACTTCCTAAGTTTTATCACTAGCACTCTTCTACCTGACGTTCAATCCGATGTTGTTCTGACGTGTACATCAGATAGTGATTTCGTGTTGTGGTTCACTCAGTGTGGTTCACTATGCTCCTGCAATTTTCTCAAGCATGAACACTGTCCCTAAATAGTATTAGTTTACGTTTATGTGCTCTGCTTCAAGAGTATTCATTTGAATGCATACCTGCCAACCTGTCTATTGAATGCATGAAGCAATATGGGGTATTTGGCAGTGACTCTGTTCTGCAACCTTCCGTACACTATCACCTGTAATAATACCCTTCTTTATGACATGTCTTTTCTCTTTGATATTAGAAGAAGGGGATGGAAATGAAAATTACCAAAACTCCCATCACTCTACTTCTAAATTGGGTTATCTATCTATTCTATTTGTTTGAGATCCCCTTGTAGAGTAGCAGGTGGACGTATTATCTGTAACTCCCGCCCCCTTCCCGCCATCATACTGGAACAGCAGAAGAAGGGCCCTATAAGGGACTCCATGCGGTATGCCTATACCGCATCAAGTGTATGAGAGACGATATGCACTCAGACAGCCGTATCAAATGTATTCTCACACTGAAGGAGTGGAAGGATGTCATGTGGAGGGATGTCAGCACGCACCACTGGATATCAGGTAGTGCTGTGTGAAATGTGACGTGGGCCGAGTGATGTCATAAAGAATCTATACAAGTACATACTGAAATTATATGATAATACTGAAGACTAACAATGTAACTGAAGTGATGAGAGAAGCATGTATGAATTGATAAAGTAATCATATATACAAAGAAGAATGAAGTAACTTGTTGACCAATAAGTGTAAATATGCAGCAAAGCACGGTAGATGAGACACGTAGAAGCATGCAATAGAGGAAAATATAATGTGGCATGGACGCCGGCTCGTGCAAAGATTCAATTCAGCTACACCAGAAACAGGCCAGGGCTGCAAAATCAAGAGATATTGGAGAATTAGCTTTGTGTGCAAAATGAAGAGGAGTCTATGTTGGCCTGGGATCAAGGATGCTATTTCAAGGAATAGCTGCAAAGCCCAAAAGGAGGCAAATGGATAAACCATGGACATGAGACATATTTCTCTTAGATTAAATAAGAAGAAAACATTAGCAAGAGCTAAAGTATTGGACAATTAACAATGAATAAGGCTCCTACAAGATGGAGTGACCAAGTCTCTAGAGGCCGAGAGGAGTAATGACACCCAGCATAATTAAATCAAAAAGCAGTAAATAGGTCGGAATGGACATATTTGCGGTCTCCTCACACGTGATCCAGAAGTAAAAAACAATTGCTATTCATTAAGTTGTGGATGTAGATAGTGATGTGTTTACACTCCCTTCAATATCCCAGAATGGAGAGCAGGCTACAAGGTCAACTACAAACAGGGAAATTTGGCTCATGGCCACACTGTTGAGGGATGATGGACTAATTGGGAAATAGGGAGTAATCTGGCATGACTCAAGCACCTGGTTTTGTTTTGCCTATGTGCTGCTAGCCAAGCTGAAAGTCCAAGGTTGGGTGGGAATGCCAACCAATCAGTGGGTCTATGGGACAACCTGCTATAAAATGCTGTACAGACCAATATGCTTCTATTTTGTCTGCTTCAATCAGTATGATACGTATTTATAGGTAGTTTGGGGTGTGTCTTACAGATAAGAGACAGCCAATGAAGTACTAATCCATATGCATTCTTTAAATAGATATGTTCCCATAACCAATCCCTCCCATCAATAGGTTTTACAGTTTGCTACGTCGGATGACATCATAGATGACGCATATTGGGGTGTAAAACCTCTGTGTAATCAAGTTTGTGTGTGCATGTGCAAGCATCAATCCAATGTTTGCCAGTTGACTGTGCTTTATTCAATTGTAATTGTAATTGTAATTGGTTATTGGGAATAAAGTAGTAGTTTGCCATATTTTTTGAGTCTGTCTGGTTATTTGGTCTCAGATCTTTCTTGGTAATCCCCTCATGCCAAATGGTCATGCCAAAAGATGTTTTTAATAGCCTTTTTATTATTGAGAAACATATTGGGCCTCATTACGACCCTGGCGGTAAGCGCCCGTCATTAACGCCATGGCGTAATGAGCGTTTACGCCGTGGGACGATGGCGTAAAGAGCGCCACATCACGACCCATCGCGCACGAGCATTACGCCATGGCGGTAATGCAAATAACGCCATGGCGGAAAAGGCCCCTACCGCCATCGCTAAGCGAGCAAGGTGCCCATCCGCCAGCGTAAGTAGCGGCCACCGTAATTTACGGCCACCGTAATTTACGGCCACCGCAATTTACGGTGGCCGTAAAAGGCCAAACCGGAAATAGCGTCATCGCGCCGGAACGGGAAGCAGCCCGTCGGCCATCTTTAAAAACACAATCCATCGCCATCCTACCAAACAACACCAGACCCAACCCTGACACCTGTCCCGACAAAACACCCACCCACCCAAGTTCCAGAAAATGCCGAAATGCGTGAAAAAGGCCTGTGACCGCCTGCGCCAGGAGCGATTCAGCCGGGAGGAACTCTGCATGCTAGCGGAGACCCTGCAGGACAACGCAGGTGTTGTTTTCTCCCCTGAAATGAGCCGGACAGCAATCGGGAAGAAGAAGGCCATCTGGGCCCTGGTGGCTGAGCGCGTCAGCGCGGTGGGGACCGTACCCCGCACCCCACAGCAGTGCCGGAAACGCTGGGATGACCTGCGCATACGGGTCAGAGCCGTCATCTCGGCAAACCGCAACCTTGCCCAGGGAACCGGTGGAGGGTCAGAATCCCCCCTGAAACTCCAACCGTGGGAGGAGATCTGTGCTGCCACCATCGGCATGGAATCCATCGAAGGCGTTGGAGGGATGGAAAGGGGAGCCCCGACATCAGGCGATGAAGGTAGGTGCCTCATACAAGACATGCCATAGTCACAGCAGTCCAATCATGTGTAGCACAAGGTTGCCCTAGAGTGTAAATGCAACACAAATCAATACTGCCCATAGCCACATGCGAGCACCACCCTGCATACACTGCTGGCACCCGCACACCTGCATCCACATGCCACACCAAAAGGAGACAACCTGCATGGCACTGCCTGAAATCTGCCTCATCCACTGGCCAAAATAATGTCAACCATTGTCATTCAAAAGTCCGTATACCCATCAATAACGCCCTCCCACCTTTGCTCCACCACAGGCACAGAATCACACCCAGAGGACCAGGAGACCCCTGCGCCGAAGAGGGCGAAGTCCACCAACAACCTCCCTGCACCCTCAACCTCAGCTGCAGTGAGGCAGACCCCACGACAAGCAGGTCCCACTGCAGGCATACCGGAGGTCCCACCGGCAAGCACCCCTGTTGGCAGCAGGCCAGCAGCTGCTGCTCCACCTCCACCGACATTGCCTGCCACAGAAGGCAGGGGGTCAGCGGCCAGCAGCAACATCGGGGAGACAGCTGCAACAGCTGCATGTTCTGACTCGGACATGGAGCAGGAGGTCAGAAGCCCCACTGACCAACTACATTCCCCCTGTTTCTCAGACGCCAGCCCCCATGTGGGCGACACACAGGGGCACACTGAGGCAGAGGAGTGGCCTTCCACCCCATGCCCTGTCCACACTCCACAGGAGGGGACCAGCCCCTCCATCACTCCACCTGCACTGGCCATGGGCCAGCACGGCCAGCCGTCCCTCGAGGACATCACTCAACGGCAGCATCAACTGTCCGCAATGCTGGATGACCATGCAGCGGAATGTGTGGGGGCTAGGTTTAGCATTGAACAGGCCACGGAGACACTAAGGGCGGAAGTGGCGCAGAGCACTGCCACCCTGAGGGATGCCATGCAGGCCATGTCCAGGGACATCTGTGCAGAACTTGCGGCCTTGCGTCGTGCGGTCATTGGCCTCACCCACACACGACAGGACGTGCATGCACAGGAGCAGCCAGGGACATCCTCCACTGCCAGTTCTGCGCAGAGCAGCCCCGTGCGCCGTTCCGGACGCAACCTGCGCTCCACAGCCAGGGGTGCCCCGGGTGCCGGGAGAGGGGGCTTGTGACGGCCTGTGGACACTGTCACAGGCATCTGTTGACAGCTACTTGGGGTGTGTTGGGGTGTGCAGGGGGGAGGTGGGAGGGGGTGTGTTGGGGTGTGCAGGGGGGAGGGGGGAGGTGGGAGGGGGTGTGTTGGGGTGTGCAGGGGGGAGGGGGGAGGTGGGAGGGGGTGTGTTGGGGTGTGCAGGGGGGAGGTGGGAGGGGGTGTGACACGACAGTTCATGGTTCCAATACACTTTTTTCTTTCAAAAAAAGGAAATGTGTGGACATTTTCATTGCGTATGTGTGCTTTATTGGTGTACAGTCCACAGTGTGCATGCCCCAGAGACACACAGTGCCCCAAGTGCAGTCTCCATGCGATGAACACCAGCCGTGTGTGCTAGAAGCAGTGGTTGATGATACTTTGGCGCATGGCACGCCCCTCCTGTACATCGCCTCCTCCATGTGGTGGCGCCCCATCTGCACCCTCCTCATCCTCATCGTCAGGTGGTTGCAGTTCTGCGTCAGGGGGCAGGGGCACATTCCGTCTGACGCACATATTGTGCAGCATGACACATGCCATGATGATCTTTGCCACCTTCTCATGGCCATACAGGAGTGCCCCACCAGACCTGCTGAGGCTTCGGAACCGTGCCTTCAGGAGGCCGAATGTCTGCTCTATGACCACACGAGTACGTGTATGTGCACGGTTGAAGTCCTCCTCGTGCTGGTTCTGCGGGTTCCGGACTGGCGTGAGGAGCCACCTCTTCAGGGGGTAGGCTGCATCACCTGTATGTAGGCGAGAATGTATGTGTCAGTCATGTTGTCTGATCAGGAACATGATGTTCCACCATGGCTGGCATGGTACTGTTACCTTGGCTCACTTCTACATGCACTAATTGATTCACACTATGCAACCAGTATATGCTCATTGCTGCCATGGCCTGTTTTGCATGCCATCACCCTATGTATGCAGAGGGGTTTTGTGCATTGTGAGTGCCCTTCCTCTGTATCCGTTCTCTGTGTTACTCACAGGCCAGTGGAGTATGCATCATCCCCCCCCCCTTTCTGCCAGGTGGAGTATGCATCATCCCCCCCCCCTTTCTGCCAGGTGGAGTATGCATCCCCCCCCCCCTTTCTGCCAGGTGGAGTATGCACTGGTACGTCATTCCCATGCCCACTTCCATGACATAGCACTCACCGAGTAGCCAGGATCTTGGGCCTGCATGTCGCTCCATGTAGCGTGGTATTGTGGAGTTCCTCAGGATCATGGAATCATGGGTTGATCCGGGGAATCGGGCACAACAATGTGTGATGATCTTGTTGGAGTCACAGACCATTTGCACGTTGATAGAGTGGAACTGTTTCCGGTTGCGGTACGGTACCTCCATGGCACGTGGAACCACCAATTCCACATGGGTGCAGTCGATGGCACCAATGCAACCGGGTATGCTGGCTAGTGCATGGAAACCCACTTTGGTGTTTGCAATCTCCTGGGCAGTCCGTGGTAATGAGATGTGGTCGTCTGTGTGCTTGAGGAGGGCATCGAGCACTTGGATGAGTGTTCGTGAGAATAATGGTTGTGAAATGCCATGCAGGTGCCCCACTGTGTGCTGGTAGGTGCCTGTGGCCAGGAAGTGGAGTACAGCCACTACCTTCAGTAGGGGGGGGATGGCGGTTGGACTTTCTATCATGCTGACGATGTCATCGTGTATCATGTCTACGATGGCGGTGATGGTGTCCCGGTCCAAACGGTACAGGGTGTGGATCTGCTCAGCAGTGAGGTTGTTTGGATTGGCTCTGATGCGTGGGATTGGGGGCTGCCTGCGTGGTGGCACTGGCTGTGCTGGTGGGGCTTGCTGGGCCTGCCTTGCCCTCCTTCTCCTCCTGCGTCTCCTCTGTGCTGCCTGTTGTTGTTGTTGTTGTTGCTGTTGTAGTAGCACATGCATTGCTATCAGGTCCTCCAGCCCCAACATTGCTAGTCGTATTGGCATCATTGTGGAGTGTGACTGGGTGTGGGTAGGGGTGGGGTGTGCTCTTTTTGTACTCCCCTGAGTCTGTATTGCCTTCACCTGTGCTGTTTCTGTGCACCTGTGGCAGCTGCATTCACTTGAATTGGCCCTTTACGGTTGGTTCGCGATGGCGTTATTTGCACCATGGCGGTAAGGTACTTTGCGGCCTCGGTGATGGCGTTAGGTGCATGTCCGCTTGGGTCGGCATTTGCGTGCCTTTCCGCCATGGCGCTAAGTACGGTGTGGGCGGTCGCGTGCGCGCACCCTTAGCGCAGTTAGCGGCAGCGTTAACTACGATGCCGCTATTGGCATCGTAGTTTACGGTCAGGAGTCATGATCGGACCTGGCGGAAAACGATGGCGGTAAGCATTTACCGCCATCGTTTGTCACTTAGCGCCAGGGTCGTAATGAGGCCCATTGTTTCGATTGGAACATATGAGGGGGAGTAATACAAGTGGGAAGAAGCTCCTCGCGTGTTCTTCTCTGTATCATTGATATGGAGATCTTTTAAGCAGGTTTACTGACACTATGTGATGTGTGGGCGCAGTTGCTCAGAGATATACACCCATCTAGCACCTTGTAGGTTAAAATGGATGTATCTTTGATTTGGTTTTTAGCTAGTTAGCTACTCTTTCCTATCCCTTTTCTAGGTAGGTGGCACATCATTGTCCTCTAAGGAGAGGCACTATGGGTGAAAGCAAGTTATCCTTTCTTTGTGTGAGATAGAGTCAGTAATAGGCAATAATCAAAGAAATCTTTAGTAGAACTTGGGTTCCTGTCCCTTTTGTGTTATAGAAATAGTGGGCGTTGGATGGAATCCGTGTGCTCTTGCTTGGTCTCCATAGTGTCTGAAGAAAAACACACCCAGGAGAGGAGGAACTGGCTACATGAAAATGGAGACTGAAAAGGGGGTGGGCTAGAGGTCTTTTGGACCAGGGGAAGTCCTGGCCTCCATGAGGGTAGCTCAAATACAGATTGGCTAAGGGGGGCAGCCGACGTAGAGAGTCATTGGGAGCAGGGGGCAATTCTTAAACAGGAAAGACAGGGTTATAAAAAGCAGACAGTTTCAGTGGAGGATGAAGGTTTTATAGGTGATGTCGGAAGTGGACAAGTTGGACCAAGAGACCAGTGAGAAGGATGTAGCAGATGAAGCAGGCACGGGAAGAGCCTGTTGGAGTGCTGTGAGAGCAGAGTGAAGGTGAGGTGTTTAGCGACTGAGAGGGTAGTATCAATTGGGTTGTGAGGGAGTGAATGAGAGACTAACTGAACAGGGTTTTCGAGCGAGAATTGACGGGAGAGGTTGAGGGTAGGTGTGAGAGAGGCTCCACTGAGAGGCAGGAGGGGAGAAGAGAGGCAGATGAGATGGTGGGAGTGAAGGGTTTGGAGAGAGGGAATACCAGAAGGGGGTTGAATGCGGAGACAGGAAAGTGGAAAGAGAGAGAGACAGAGACAAAGACAGAGAGACATAGCAAATGGGGTAAGACCAGCCAAAAGAGCATAGGGAGAGTGGAGGGATCAGTTGGAGGGTGGAGGTAGGAGGGGTGAGAGAGAACAGTAAGATCAGGAGAAAGAGTGTGGAGAGAGAAGGGGGGTTGAGAGAAGAGAGGAGACAGGCAAGTGAGCTAGAAGCTGAAGCTATTAGGAGAAGGGCAACAGAACAACTAGACTACCCCTTTAGGTCTTTAGGAAGTCTGTGAGGGAGTGAGCCGGTTAATGCTTTGGCCTTGCGGTCTTGCTAGGGTGAGGGAGAGACCTAGACAGGGGTACCCTGGATGTAGTAAATGAATCTTGTGAAAACATTGTGTTGCAACAAGGAGCCTGGGCTGGGGAGGTGTGGACTCACTTCAAGGTTCAGGAAACGGTGTAGGGACCGCCCCTAGCCTCGAAACCCCAATTTCCCTGCGTACATATATCTTTCTAACTTATGAACGGTTGTAATGAAGTTCATTGAGCATCTTGTCACCTATGTTAGCTACTGTACAATTTAAAATAATACACAGGAGGGTCCTTAAAGACCAGTCAGTGCATTATACAGCAAATGGGGAGAGAATTTGGGCATCTGAGATGCCTCCTTTTAACTCTCTTTCGCTTTGGGGGTCACATTTCTTTGCCTTAACTTGAAGGAAATGAGTACTTTAGACCGTCAACATAAGAGGGAAGGCTTTTCATTATGCTTGACGGTGTTACATTATTTAACTCCATTGTTTCTGTTGAGGTGAACATTTTATTCTGGCTATTCTATTCTAATTCTAGCCATCCTGAATTGGCATTCTTTAATTTTGCTTACTTTTTGGTTTGAACTATATTTCTTTCTGTTTCATTTGGAATGATGTTTGTATTTTGTTGATTGTATTTCAGTTATTTGTATTGTGCTATGTTGCAATGTGTGTTTTGTTTGTGTTCTAGTATATACAATAATAAATATAAATAATAAATATAAAGACATTGCTGTCCTCAATAATTAGAACAAGTGGGAAGAAATTGAGCTATCAGACAAGCATGAGCCTACCTGAAAAGAAATAAGGATTGACTTTGGTTTATTTTTATTGCCACTGTTTTGTAAAGGCATCCATCCAAGAGAGAGAGAAGTGGAGAGAGTATTTGCATGTGCTTTCCCACATTTGCACATCTAATGTTCTACCTGGCTAACACATCATTATCTACCCAGAGCTGAAACTGGCAGGGCAGGGAAGCAGGGATACCAGTGCTGCTATCTATTGCGAGGACCATGCAGATTCCTTGGAATGTGAAGGATCACGCCAAAAGAAGGTCCCCATTCTGGGAAACCATGGTTACTTTGATGCCATAAGTAGAATCATAAGGTGACAACCTCATCGGCTAAAAGGTTTGCTTTGTTTGATGGAGTAAGAAGGATCACGCCTCTGATGCCATGAGAAGAATAATTCCCAGAGTAGTTGACAACCTCATAGGCTAAAATGGTTGCCTTATTTGATGGAGTAAGCAGGAGCATGTCTCCATAAGTCATTATATCAAGGTTTGAGATGATTGTTTGATTTGGTGCAATAATATAGATAACATAAATACTTCTGAATATCTCAAAACCTAGAAACAGTGGTTGTGTTTGAAGGAAGGTAGGAACACAGCCCAGGCAGGTTAGTATTTTTAATTTTGGATATGTTGCTTGCTTTGTAAAAAATCTTTATTCTGTCTCAATTGCCAGGAGGATCTCGTTTAAGAGTTCCCTCTCAGAGAATCACATACGGGAGAGCAGCCTGGAATTCCTGAAGGGATATCTGAGCGACATCATGGACACCATCATAGGCTCTGTTGAGCAGTGCCCTCCGATCATGAGAGTGGCCTTCAAGCAGCTGCACAAACGGGTTGAAGACCAATTTCCAGAGCCTGCCAATGAGGTAGGAATGATGTCAGAAGAGAAGAAATATGTAAAGGAGGATGGGGGGCCGTAAAACAGAGGGTCAGAAGAGGCGATAGAGGAATGGAGAGGGTAATAGCACTTTACTTTGCATGATATGTGGCGCCATTTCAGAATGTGAGAACAACCAACATACAAGTCAAAGACAAAAGCAACGTAGAGTAGATGAGGTTTCTGCAGAATATGAAAAGGTTTTAGTAAAGGAGTAACACAGGCATGGCTAAATCATTCAGCACTTTGGGTGTTAAAGAGGAACAAGTGAAAAGATTATTGAGTGAAGCTGAAAAAGAAGAAACCAGGCATACTTACATGGCAGAGCACAGAGGGTTGACGGGAAGTGTAGGGGAGGAGAGCAGATATGGCCAGAGTTGGGGCCAACCATTTGAAAATACACTGAGAAATTGATAGCTAAAACACAAATTAAATGTTAACTAGCAGAGATAAATAAGAGATAGTGTTATAGAAGCACAGACTCTAGATCTTAACAGAAGGTGAATGCCATAGATAAAGTAGAAATTAATTGCTTTTTTGATACAAAATGAAACACCAAGATGAACAGATAATAATCAGTGGTCATATCACGATAGAATTCATAGCCAATGTTTTTCTACGCAGACATTCATGGAGGGGTTGTCGAAGGGAATTTTGCGTGCCTGAAAGGAGTGGCATAGGGAATTGTGTGGAGGGGTGGGGGCCAATGTTTCAGGAGGGTTTACAGGCGGGGACAATAAGAGGGAACCAGGGCAACTAAAAACAGGAGGCACTATGAAAGATACAGTGGTGAATTTTTGGTGATGAAAATATTGGCTTTCAGTATTTAGATAATAAAACCATGTAGGACTAGATAGTCCAGGAGTAATCAACATGGTAAAACACTAAAGTGATCATTAATAAAGTTGCAGTATCTTGGAAGTACGAAAAAAAGAAGGTATATTTAAGGCTAGAGATTAGTAAGTGTGAGGGGCAGAAGATGTGTGAAGGGGGAAGTTGATAGGGAGGCTTGAAAGCTCAATATACTGTGCAGATGTAGAGGGACAGACTATAGGTGGAAGAAGGTTTAAAGATGAACAAACGGGTATAAGAATCAGAAGCAGATAAGAAAGTTATCTTGAGTTTTAATGGTGTAAAGATGCTGCTACTTGAAGACATCAAAGGCTGCAGTGATAATCAATAGTTCCTATAGCCTTACAGAGATGGAGTTGTCCAGTCCTCTCTAAAATCATCCCAACAAAAAGATGGCAGTCGCACTGGGACAGAAGGGTTATGTAGCCTTTCACAAAGACAGATAAGTAGTAGAAGGATCCCCCTTTTGTCTCCATCAACATTTTGACAGGTGGACATGCTCCCTCTGGTCTTAGTCACGCCCCCTTTTGATATGATTTGATATAAACTTAATATGGATATGGAAGGTTGTTAAGAGCTTGTAGCATAATCTGTGAAAATAATAAAAGGGCTGCATCTGGAGCAACGACAGAGTTCTACTCTGTGTTTTAACTTACAACGTGTGATTAAAAACATAGAAACTGTTTCTTTAGCCCATATCGGATTGCTGGTCTCCACCACATCCTAGCATTACAAGTCTGAATAAAATAACTTTTTAAAAAATCAACAAGCGCTCAGTGTTATTATACATGATAAATAGGAACACGTAATAATGAGCCAGACCATTTTATGTTTTTGAAAAAATATTTATGTATATAAAAAGACATATTTAATACAGAAAGGAAAAAAAAGATTATACACAATCAGGTCAATGCAGAGAGAAAAGGTTTTAATGCAAAGAAAAATAAACATGCAGATTCAAACAGCCAACTCTCAGACACTCAGCTAGGATGGGTGCATCACCTGTGTGACCTAGATGATTTAAAGGTAGAGACGGCAGGAGCGCTGTGAAATAGTAAGGGGGTTGAGACATGCAAGACAATGCTTCACACTTAAAAACTGTTGTGGCCTCTGTCACACGCTGCAGCTCGGCTGGGGACTCAATACAGTTACCTATAGCATTCCTTGATTGAGCCTTGGTAGCCGCGCTGTACCAAATGTATAACCACTTGTGACAACAAAGCAGCGAGATCCGTGGAGGTTCCTTGGGCCTGCATCCATAAGCCGATACATTTCCAGGACACTGATTAACTAGTCACATTGTGGAATCATAAAAGCCACCTGTGCTCATTGCCAAATCTGAAGAACACCTCTGCCGCATTGGTGCCACCAATCCATCAGCCCTTGGTTATCTGGCAAAAACGTGCACCCCCATCCTCGGACCCCGGGCGTGTTCCATCGGCCGCACACATTTCCATAAATCCAACAGGTGATGCTTGTCGGTTGGCACAGGTCGTTTTTTCAGAATCTGCCTGCTGCAACATCCAGTCAGTGGTTGGAAGACATCCTGGCTCTGAATAAGAAGAATATGGATTCAGAATAGGCCATTTTTTACACAGAAACAGTCTTCCATTAATACATAACACATCACAAAACACCTTAAACCCGGTATAACAGCCTGGTACTTGCCACCCTTAAAAATCTACCTTTCCAGCGTGTTGTGCATAAATAAATCTTGGCTATGTCGTTTGCACAACATGTGTGATCTTTAACACATACTCAAATCCACCGCAACTTGGGGCATGTCAATATTGTATAAAACACTGCAAAAGTTAGAACCGTATTTTAAATTGCTAGCATATAATTAACAAAGCACTGCTTTAAAAGATGTGGGCCAACACTCTGTGCTTCCCTTGCAGTCAGAGAATGGAAACATTTTGTTTTATTTTGTGCCAGTATGCGCGCTGAATAAAATAAATTGTAGCGCCTACTGGGAAGTACAAAACAAATCCAGCACAATCTAAAACATGAACTGGTACAATCATGAAAACTTAAAAGAAGTCAGCTTTTACACATCACCAAGCATCTCAAGCTTGGCATAACACCCTGTTACCTGCCACCCTTTACCAAATCCACCATTCCAGTGTTTTGTGGGAATAAATCTTGACTATGCCATTTGCGCAACATGTGTGATCTTTGGCAGATACTCACTTCAGATTGCATGCATTTGAATACAATCTGATTATTTCACACACTAAAAATATTTCATCAACTTTATCAGTGCTATGAAACTAAAACACTACATTGTGTGCGTGCATATATGCTGTATCCCAAAAAGAATTTTATTCCTGGCCTTTCAAGAATTTGACTTGAACGAGTACAGTCAGGGTTTATTTCGTGCAAAGACTTTGGCTTTTTTTTTGTAAACTAATGTTTAGGACGGCTATAAGGGTGGCAGTGAGCCCATAAAAATAAATAAATAAATAATGGAATATTAACTAGAAAAGCATTCTTTGCAGAATATAAAAAAGTTTACACCGTGAGAGACTCAGAGAAATTCCACACTCGTCATTACTAAAAAATGTAATTGTTTCTATGCTGGGTCGCTGACTTTGCTGTCTTGACCTCATACTTTCCAAGCTTTAACATTGAAGTGTCTGATTGATTGTGTAGCCGCACCATAAACACTTACAAAAAAACCCTGAATAAAAAAAAAAAGACTTGGTCATGTTGGTAATGCTTTTAAGAAGCTGGTGATGGCTATAACCGTGGGCGTTGTACCCGATATGAATGATAGTTTATTTATATAGCGCCTATACACAATATGTTTCAAAGCGCTTCAAAGCAAGGGAGGGGACAAGGCAAAATACAATCGCATTCTTACAGGCCATAAACAGTAAGGATGTGAAATTAACTATCGTACTCGGCCTGGCGACATTTCAGATAGTGCAAGAACTAAGACAAAGTTAAGGAAGGGAGGGGGAGAGTGGGAAGGAATTGCAAACAGACAGGCGACCTGCGTACTAGGCCT
The DNA here is from genome assembly GCF_040938575.1 of Ambystoma mexicanum. Lineage (NCBI taxonomy): Eukaryota > Metazoa > Chordata > Amphibia > Caudata > Ambystomatidae > Ambystoma > Ambystoma mexicanum. The sequence goes on from NC_090932.1 coordinate 1,270,374,576, forward strand.
GACAACATTACTGGTAGAGCCGGAGAAAACAAAAGGTGAGGGAGGGAAGGAACAAAACAAGCGACTACTGTACTAGGCCTGACAACATTTCAGATAGTGCTGCATGGGGCGGGGGAGGAAAAAAAACAAGTAAGGGGAGGGGGAAGGAGACAGATGAGGTTGCTATCATACTAGGTGCAGGGACAATTCTGATAGAGTAAGTGCATAGAAGAAAGTAAGGGAAAGATGGGAGGAGATAGGAAAAGGGAGAAAGGGAGAGGAGGAGAGAACAAGGGAGTAAGCAGTCGAAAAGAGTAAAGAAGCAAGAGGGGAGAGCAAATACAATTGCATCATAAGTGAGTAGTAACACATAATGTTGCAAGCCTGGATACAAGATGAAGATGGGAACAGCATGATTCAGGGCCACCATGAGAAAGGGTGACACACCGTGAATCAATGAAGTCCATAAAAGTCAAACACAGCATTGGCCACAAGACAGTGATGGTGAAACCAGAATGTATCAGGACACACTCCTGCAGAAGTAGGCTGGAGGGGGAAGAGCAGGGTGGAAGAAAAAAGCAAACCAGGCAACACCTGTGTGCGAGAAGGGGTCGGGGCGCAGGGGAACATCACAGGGGGACCAAAGGGGTGGGGATGGCCTGTCGGGACAGAGCAAGTAAACACATGTTGGTGGATGCTTATCTGCTGCCTGAACAGGGGTTCGGGCCCTGGATCCTCCTGGTCCAAACAGGTCCAAACAGGAATTGCCCTTTTCTTTGTCTGCCCCTCGCTTCAGACACCCCCAGAAGAGAGACGCCCTTGATCTAAGCGCTAAGAGCAGGAAGGGAGAGGCAGTGCTAAGAAGGTGGGCAGGGCTTAGACCAGGTGACCAAGATCCACTGGCACCTGCTCCCCATCTGCAAAGGAAAAGAGGCTGGAGAGCTCCTTAAGAAGGGAAAAAGAGCGGCAACCAGGAAGGCACCAGGTGGACGGGCTTGCTAAGTGGGGGAAAAGAGCGGCAACCAGGAAGGCACCAGTGGGCGGGGCTTAGGCCAGGTGACCAAGATCCACTGGCACCTGCTCCTCATCTGCAAAACAAAAGAGGCTGGAGGGCTCCTTAAGTAGGGGAAAAGAGCGGCAACCAGGAAGGCTCAAGGTGGGCGGGCTTGCTAAGTGGGGGAAAAGAGCAGCAACCAGGAAGGCACCTGATAGACAGGCAGACCATACCTGTTCTGTCTCCCCACTTCAAAGGATGACAAACATGTGTTTAGATAATCCCACCTTAAACCCTGAACCGTAGGGCAAATTATTAGTAGGTGTTTGAGGGTTTCACACTCCAACTCATCCTTACAAAAGCGACATCCCTTTTGATTTGCTTCCAGGTGGCCAAATCTAATCCTTATCTGTTTTGTTGGGTAATAATTCCAATGAAAGTGCAAAAAAGCCAACCTTACAAACTTAGCTGGATAAATTGGCAGAAAGGGTGCCATTGTTCCTAATTTCTTATGGCCACCCTGTAGGTAGGACAGGGAGGGGTATGCATGAATTTTCTCCAGTGTACAGATCCAATCAAATTCAAACAAGAGTTTCTTGACTTTACAGGGGTTGTCTCTTAACTCGACCATTGAGCTGCAAACCTCCAATAAACAAGCACTGCTCTAGTTGAACACTTCATTCAACCACTTATAGATAGCTGATTTGAGGATAATTTTCAAATCCTCAAATAGGAAACCAACTGGTGGGCTAAGGAAATCTACCACTGTGCCCTCGTAGTAAGGGAAGTAACTCATATCGAATTGAAAAGATTGGGATAGAGTTGGGCACATGCAGGACTCTACGCCAAACCATAGCTTCCAAGGTAGGCAGCACTTCCAATAATGATAGGGGATATATATCATTAAGATACAGGATTTTAGGGACAATTTTCCCTTTGTAGTATTTTAAGCACGGTTTTAAGGTGTATTCACCATAGCACACATCAACCCTCTGCAATTGATTCACCAGTAGAGAAGTTCGACCCCTGAGCCACTCTTTTAGCCTTATCTGGTCAGGTCTTGCCTGCAGATAGAAATCCAAATAGATCAGGGACTCAACCTTCGCCACCTGTTCACGGCCCACATGCCATCGAGGTGGTTTTCTTCTGGCCCCTTGAGCATTGCAGTATTTTGGTCTTTGAGGTATTGAGTTAGAGGGCATGCTTATTCATCTATGCTGCAAACGCATCCATGAGCCTCTGGAGTCTTACCGAGTCTCTGGAGTGATTTAGCAGCATGTGAATACTGGAGTGTGAACACAAGCCAATTATTAGCCTCAATAATGCCCTGGGAACTCCCCATTGATGCAGTTTGGACCATAGGTACTAACGGTTCACAGCATTAAATTCTGCTGTTAAGTCACTAGAGGCAATATATATTGAATCGTACTTCCCCTCCCAGACCAAGTGCTGAACAATTTTAACTATCAGGCCATTTAGTGAGGTTCTTAGATTGGCATGGAAACCAATTTGCCATTTCCCCAATCTACCCACCTCTACAGCCAAGGCCTCCAGATGGGACACCTTGCTGTCCGCATCCAGGAGGGCAATTGCTCTGTAGTTATAGGGACAGGTTCTCGCACCATTCTTATAAATAGGAACAATATTTGCCATGGACCAAGGGATGGGATACTGATCCATGCTCACCACACTCTCAAACAAGATGTTAAAGGTTACTACCCAGGCTTCGGAATAATTTTTAAACAGAACGTTCGATAGTTTGTTTGGACCCGGGGCACAGGATGAACTGATCCTCTTGATCGTCTCCAGTATGTTATTATAGTAAAAAAGAGCAAACTCCATCCTAGCAGTTGGGCTCCATTCTAACAACGGGAACATAAAACGCCAGTAGGCCTTGCATACAAGATTGAGAAGTGCTGGACCCGATCATTTTCAGCTATAGCATTGATTTATTTCCCCATTTGGAGGGGTCAGTATTATTCAAAAGTCTCCAGAATACCTGAGCATTCTTATGTCTTAAAATAGTAAATACTACTTCAGCATCATCCTGGGACCTCTTTCCAGGGCTATTTCTAGACCAATTCCTAAACGACTGACGTGAGCATCTTATCAGATTCTTTTTTGTGTCGGGAGTGAGATCGGCCCATTGATTTATAGACCTAACCACTTTCCTTAAGTCACAGTAATGCCCCGAGCAAAGCGAGGGCCTTAACAAAGGCCCCGGGGCATTACCAGAGTCGGTAATGCCCCCGCGGTGAGGGGCATTTAGCTATTGGTTCCCCAGCCTGCAAGATCTGTGTAACCGGGGCACTAAAAGCATTTGTTTGTCCCCAAACGCTGTGGCATTTTGGGACAGAAAAAAGAGAAAAAATAATTACCATGAAAATGGCCGCCGGGAAAGGCAAAACGGAGTCCGTTTTCCCTTTGCATTGCGGCCATCGGGAGCGGACACGCTGGGAAGAGAAGCGTTCCCAGTGCGTCCGCTACCGAAAAAAAAGAAGGTATGTGGGGCTGGGAGGGCACAAGAGAGGGAGAAAAAAAAAGGAACGTACCTGAGTCCCCGGCGGGGGACGATGGAAGCCTCGAGCCGTGTGGAGACTCGGAGCAGGGATGGCCCTGCTCCGAGTCTCTGCATGGCTGGAGGCTGTCATCGTCCCCCACTGGCGACAAAGCAGGCTGAAGGTAAAGGGGGTGGGGAGGACGGGGAGGTGGGATATAAGGGAATACAAAAAAAATAAACCTGAGTCCCAGGCTGTACGTGAAGGCAAATTCTTAGCCGTGGGGAGGCTCAGAGCGGGGATGGCTCTGCTTCGAGCCTCCTCATTGGCTGCGGGGCTACCATGCCCCTCGCCGTGGAAAAGGCGGCTGGAATCCCGGCCGAGAATCGAGGGATTCTCGGCCGGGTAAAGACCCGGCGAGGGCCAATCAGAATGCTTGTTTCATTCTGATTGCGCCCTCGCCGGGTACTAATCTGGGTTAACGTGACCGGACGTTGGTTACACTGTATTAGGTCACTCATAGAGGCTCAAAATTGCTGACCAAAAACACAACGTTTTTCCAATCACTAGAAGAAAATGTAAGAACGCCTGCTAAAGAATGATTCACCCTAGTCACCAAAACAGCGTTCCAGCTCATTGGATTCCCTGCTGGGTTAGTACGCAACTCCGTCGGGCCAGAAACATCTAGACTCTCAACAGGATTACCCAGTTCAAATTTCACTATCAGCACAGAATGATCACTGAATGGGGAGGGGACAACACTCATCAAGCAGCAGTTTTTTTCCCACAAAAATGTAGTCTATGGTTGAGTGCACTCTACCCTTGGACCAAGTCGGACTATGTGGAATGTCTCCTTGTACAGATCCATTCAATTGCTACAAGCCCAACCCTCTCATGCATCACAGCCATTTAAAGTTGCCCACTTAGATTATCTGGGCACCAACATATTGTTCACACCAAGCATTAATAATCTCTGTCAAACAATCGAGAGTGGAGACCAATCCCAAGATTTTCTCATGCCAATATACATTTATGGTCAGAAGGTTAGAAATCACGTCTCCCAACATTTGCACAGGAGTGGCTTGGATACCAAAGGAAGAGGCCACACTCGTCAGGACTACGGGACTACTTCCTGATCTAACCAGTGTTAGGAGACTACCATATGAGCGGGCCATTAACCCACGTCTTGCTGCTTGACAAATGACAGTGTATCCGTCAAACGCTGGTTGATACATTATCCAGGTCTCCTGAAGGCAGACCACCATATGCAACTTCAATTCAAGACCCACACCCAGGTTAGTGAATAAGTGGGAATGGCCCCTCCTATTCCATTAAAAAACGGAAAAAGGGACTCACTTCCACCGGTGTTTGACCACATATTAAATTGCTTTTTAACCTTGTGTCGCACTCAAAAGCCAAGACCACTCCCTGGACTCCTCAGATATCTTCGTTTTGCACTTTAAGGCTAAAATGTCCTCACTAAGTTGTTGATCACACTCCCACCTCTTACTTACCGTGCCCATACCTTTGCTCTCCACATATTTGGTTAAGTTAAAGACAAACACCCGTAAAGAGTCACATTCTTGTAAGGCAAAGTTTAAGACGAGTTTGACAGACCACAGATCTGACCAACCTATATCTATCAATGTAAAATACCCTCTTTACATCATGTGTGTATATGTCTGCCAGACTTGACACTTCTGCTAACAAGCATAAAACATTAGTACGAACCAAGGTTAAGGATCTGTTGTCAGGGATCACACTTTGAAATAAGATTCCATACTTAGATTCTTGTTCCCGTGCCACTACCACTGTGACCTTGCCCACACTGCGGGTTCCACCCAACCTCCCCGGGCCTAAGGGCCAGCACCCCAACACCCCCATTGCTCACATCATTTTTAAGCACCCGTTGGGGCTGTGGACCGCTCGTGTCCATCCTGGAGTGTGGGTCTCTGCCCACTACTCATCGAGGGTTCCGCTTCTGTGACTCTTGAATTGGTTTCCACTGTAAAAAACAATCACACCATCCAAACAATTGTGGATGTGTTTGTGGATCAAGCAAAGAGGTCGGTGGTTTCACCTGTTCATTGTCAAGAGTACCCCAACTCGGAGGACCCATCAGAGGGATAAACCTTCCTTCTGCATTAGAGATGTGCCCCTCCAGGATTTTGGACTGCTTTTCCTTATTTATGTTCATCATACCAATTACACTGTTCTCACCAGAGAAAGCTATTGGGCGTTGCTTATCACAGGATAAAGACTCTCTGATGACTGTTTTAGATATCGCCATTTTTACTTTGAGCTGGCACAAAAGGCATTGCAAGAACTGTCGGGATGCCTGGGTATTTAAATCTAAGGCTGGGCAATTTTTGGTCTTCTTCTTCTTGGGAGCTTTTCCACTGGAGGCCTTTGCTGAGATTTGCAGCAAAACACGTTTTTCCCCCATTGACATGAGTAAGCCATTATTGCCTGGCCCCAAGTCTATAAAAAACATGTGCCAGAGAGGTAGCCTCAATTCCCAATATTGATCTTTGAGGCGCAGGAGGCTTCTTATTAACAATGATGGAGTCCCCAACACCATTCAGGGGGCCTGACATCCCTTCTCCTGGTAGAGACTCCCCTCTTAGCTGAACTGAGTCTTATTCACTGATGATGACACTTTTCAAGTTGCTGTCCGACAGGTGCCCCCACAGAGCCGGAGCCACTGGAACAACAGAGATGACAGGGTCTACTATCCGAGAGCCAACCCTTGACTCACGTGTGGCACTCCTCCATCATTCCTATCCAGGGAATCCCCAACTTGTGAATGCACTCTGTCCTTGGTATTAACCAAGCCATGGGAAAACAGAAACTCTTTAGCAGTAGCATGTCATTTTACATTGTCAAAAACAGACACGGGTAGCATAGCTCAGTGGCAACGCGTGTCTTGGAAGCAAAACGACGCAGAGCAACACAGGTTAGAATACCGGGTCTGCGCTTAGAAACCTCTTCGGTATTAAGCGTGTTATAAAAAAAAACTATTATAATTATAAAGAGGAGCAACTTCAGAAGCATAGAGTTTTGTTTCTGATTAAGGCTCTCATGTAGTGACACTAGGATGCATAAGACTGGATTTATTTCTACCAGTGATTGTTCCCAGGGCAGCGCACCCTCCTTGCACGTTAAGAAGGGGACGTCAGATTTCCTTACAGGAAGAAAAAGAGGTAATGAGCCTATTGAGGAAAATGAGGAATCAGATTTCAGTACATACCGCTGATCTATATCAGGGGCGTGTCTAGAAAATGTTGATCCTCGTCTCGTGGGTATAAACACAAAGAAGGGTCCACAGCAGCTTGTATGACTGTAGCCGGATTGTTAGATAGCGGGGCTAATCCGATATCCTTGTTGGTTTTCCCAGCCCGTTTGCCCTTCAGCAAGAAAAATAAAGTTATTAGTTTGGTAGCAGGTTTAACCTGCAAAGGAGTCCCTGCTATATCTGGGGGTGGGGATTATAAGAGCCCCTCCCCCCACTTTCTCATATTCATCCCCTGTAACCAAGTCACCGGACAACACAGCCTCCGGCGACAACCGCAGAGATACGTTTATTGCCACCAACATCTCGTCGTCTGAAATGGGAGCCTGCTTAAGTTTTGGAGACATGATAGGCCTACCACTCTGAAGATCGTACATATGGCAAAGTCTGCAGTGAACATTCCAATCGATGGCATTCAGGGAGGTACTGCAAGGTGGTATGATAGGATATTAAATGGGTGTCACTCACTACTCGTCCTACGCGGACTTCACGAGCTGCTTAACTCAAGCAAACTCCTTGTGCTGACTTACTGGTTTACTTGGACAGGTGTGGCGGGAGGATCCAACTATTCCAGAATTTTCGTTTTGTGTGCACAATGAAGAAACCAGGAGATGCCTCTTGCTGCACAGCGCTCTGCTCCAGAAACACTGAGGGGCTCACTGGAAAAATGAAGAGAATGGCAACCGCTACGCTGTGTACTACTGTGCGGTTCATTATTCCTACGTATCACGCCGCAATAATGCCAATTACATATACCAGTAGCTACCTACTTATTTTTAAGAATAGCACATACAGTGTAATTTCATTACATACTCTGAACACAGTACCCCCTCTGAGAATAGCATTGATTAATGCACGTTCTACCATAAAAAATTCAGTTGCATTGAATGAAGTTATATCTACTATGAAGCTCGACATGCTTTTCATAACTGAATCATGGTTCACTGATAGTGGCACTACTTATTTCCATCTTCTAGAACCTGATTTTTTTTTCAAATTAAATGGCATTATAGAGTGAATCAAAAAGCCATTTTGACCAGTTCCTCCCTTGAAAATACACGTTTTCACCTCCTCGATTGGGATACTGCTTCCAAGGTGCTCGTTTGTACGTAGGGGCAGGATCAATAGGTTGAGCGCCTATGGACTACTAAGTCGAAAGGCTTCATTAGGAGATGGATGATAGGTAAGCAGCATTTGCTATAAACCCCCTGGCTCAGCTGCCCTTTTTTTTTAGGTGTTCTTTATGCCAATTTGGGGTCAGAGGCACTTCACCACCAAAAGCTGATTACTTTGGGTGATCTAAATATTTGGTGCAATGTTCCTGAGGAAGTCGACTGCAAACATCTTCGTGACATTGTGCAGATTCATGACTTATGTCTTTCGTCTAGTCTGCCAAAACATACCGGAGGCCATTCCCTGGACTCTTTGCTCTGCCGAGGGTTAAGACTATGTGAACATGAAATAAACACAGTGAGTTGGCCAGATCACTCTAAAGTGAGCTTTTATTATCTATCTTGTCCCCAAGCTGCAACTACTACTGCGCAATTGCAATTGCTTTGTCGGAAGAATGATCTCAATCTTATTTAGAGTAAAGACTTATTGAGGGAGCTTCCTCATGTGCAATCTACTACGAAATTCACCAAACTCTATTCTAATCTTATGTCGCACCTTCAAACTAACTGTAACAATAGTGCCCCTCTTGAAAAATATAAACACATCTCAGAGGCATAATAATCAGTGGTGTAGGGAAAATGTAAAAAGCCTAAAGTAACAATACAGGAAAAAGGAATAAATATGACCTAAGACTAGAGACATGGCCAATCAATTGCCAAGTGGCTAGGCTGGCTTTGGAGGAAGATTAAAGAGAGATTATACTTGCAAAATCCTCCTCCCAGCAAAAGCAAATTAACCTTGCCAATAATAGACCTAAAGCACTATTCTCGCCCATCAAAAATTGTACTAATCCAGAATGTATTAACATCAGCCTGCCAGCCTCAACCCAAATGGCCAATGAGTTTAATCATTTTTTTTTGGGACAAACTAAAAAAAAATAGAGACAGTATCGACACTCAACCTATTGATCCTGCCCCTATGTCAGAAAAAATAAATGCTCAAGTGAATACAGACACTTCATGTCAAGGATTCATTCCTGTTGGGATTTAGACCTGGCCATGGTACTGTGACATCCCTAATGGCAGTCGGGAATGATCTGTTGGGGGCCGCCGACAAAGGGGATGTAAGCATGCTGGTCATGCTGGATCAGTCAGCGGCCTTCGCCACAGTTGATTTTCAGATTCTCATTTTCAGGTTGTCATCAGTGGCACAGGTATCAAATGAAACCCTGGAATGGTTTGTGTCCTTTCTAGCTAACCGTACTCAGCAGGTTAAAGCAGGTTCCTAGCTTTCTAACTCACTTCATATTGAGTTTAGGGTGCCTCAGCGATCTTCTTTGTCTCTGTTGTTGTTCAACATTTATATCTGTCCATTGTTGAAAAGATTTTCACATTTTGGTCTGTGTTATCACTCATATTCTGATGACACCTAGATCTATGTACAGCTTAAACAACCATTGGAGGCAATAGACCAGGTTTTATCTTGTGTTAATAAAATCAAAATTTGGATGCTGGAAAACAAGCTCCAGCTAAATCGATCAAAAACGGAGGTCATTGTATTCGGCTCTAAGAGAAAGGTACTGAGTTCCCTACAATGTACCTTGTGTCCTGCTCTGTTTGGGGCCCCTACCAAATTTTAAGATGCAATAAAACATCTTGGCTGTAATTGGCAATCTAATATGGACAGTAACCTTTATGTCAACCATCGGTTAAATCCATGTACTATGATATGAAGCCCGTCCTGCCTTTTATTGCTGAAAAGGACCGTCATTTTGTAGTGGGCACCCTTACAAATTCAAAATTGGACTATTGCAATGCCCTTCTTATGGGTGTCCACAAATTCCAGATTAAGAGATTGCAGGTTGCACAGAACTCTGCAAACAGGCTGATCTTTTTGCTGCCATGGAAGGCAACCATTTCACACTATCGGAAGAGCCTTTACTGGCTCCCAGTTCATCAGCGAATACTAGTCAAGGTTCCATGTTCGCTCTTCAAGTGCATCCACGGCCTTGCTCCAGCTTCTTTTATCTAAAACATTCAAACTTACTTCCCAAATTGATCACTTTAATCTGTGGATCAGTGTCTTCTGACAGTTCCACTTGTCAAAATGAAAACATGGGGGATAGGCATTTTTCATCCTTTGGACCTCAGTCCTGGAAGTCTCTTCCACTGAACCTTTGATGGATTAAACCCCTGTCCATTTTTAGGAAGCAACTACAAACTCACCTTTTCATGTAATTGTTCTACCAACCAACTTAATTATAAAGTGATAGCTCTGCGTAGCGCTTGACCAATCTGTTATTTAACATCTGCGCCTAGACGTCGTTTCTGCTTGGAACCTACGGGGTATGCGCTTTACAAATGTTAAAATCAAATCAAACAAACAGATCCTCAAAGCAAACTATGTGCATTTATCCGCCCACACAACCCCCGCCGAACACTGCCAAGCAATTCGCAGCTCTTCGCGGGCTTTCTGTAATTTGAATGCTCACGTTGAAAGGAGTTAAAGGTACACACTCCCAAAATTGCACTGGATGCACAGGACATATGTCCTCCTTCTGGCACTGCCAAACACTTCTGCAGCAGGCAATAGTTTGAACTTTTGTACAGGCTCTGTGAAGCACACTTTACTTAAAAAGCAAATTCACTTAGGGATACCATGCCAGTCTCTATTTACACTCTTTATTAAAGCTATATCCATCTATACTCACTCTCTAGCCCGTGCCCTTGAGATTATAAAATCATGATGTCATCTACACTATATAGACTTTCGGCTCGATTCTCAGAAGCATTTTATAATGGCACAATCCCATAGGAAGACACTCTGTGAATCAGGTCCTTTATGTCCAGTTCATATAACATTGATATATATTTTTATATCAAAATTATATCAAACAATGTGGATATAAATTTTTCTTTTTTTGGTGGACAACTTTATATAAACATGTTATATAACAATTGTATATAAAAAGTATAAATGTTTATATACATTTCTGTATCCAAAAATATGATTTTTTTACTATTGTTTATATACATTTGTATATACAAAAATGTATATTAATGTCTATATAGATTTTCATATAAAAAATTATAATTTGTATATTTTTATACATATTTATATGAAAAATATATATGCATTATTTGATATCATGTACTGCTTCCTATCACATCAGGTCAGAACCCCTCTGCTATGTCATCACTGCGTCACTCTCCAAAACCCTAGCTTCACAGTCCCTGTCTTCAGAGCTCACTTCGCCCTCAACTGTCGTCCAAACAACACCGCCACCGGATGATCTCAGCTTTACAGCATTTTGATATACAATGCATATTCACTTATATCAAATGATATAAAATGTATACCCACGTTATATAAAATATAGATTTTATATCAACTGATATAAAATTATACCCACTTCATATACAAATATACATTTGATATACAATTGATATCTTTGATATCTTTTTTTATATGATATCATATGGCATTTATAACGTGCCTATACACAAGTGTTTCAATATAAATCAAATGTATTTTAAGTTTATATCAAAGCATATCAAAGGGGGTCAGGACTAAGCCCGGAAACATGGGGCATGTCCACCTGTCAAAATGCTGATGGAGACAAAAAGGGGATCCTTTTACTACTCAGCTATGGGGAGGTTTCTTGACAACAGCTGGAGGGTCTTGGAGCTGTGCTCACACTGATAGAATCTTGGTACTTAACATACCCAAAGAGTGAGATGTCATATATCAGTCCTGCAAGGACTGTGTTCAGCAATTGCCATGGTTATTTCAGAGTTGTATAAAGCACTAACTAGACCCCCCAGCTTATATCAATTTCACAGTCGCTATAAATATTGTGCCATTTTTTAAAAATATGAAAAGATCCACTTTTGCAAAACACCTGTGCAAACAAACATTTTTGCAAAATCTGATGTTTTGTTTTTAAAAAAAGACACAAAATCTACATTTTCGAAAAAATTCAAAAAGTCCAAATGTGAGGGGGAAGGGAAAGACGGGTTGGGGGAGCAGTGAGCCGGAGGGAGGAGTGGTGGGAAAAAATTGAGAAGAAGTGGTGAGCCAGAGAGGGAGTGGTGGGCCAAAAAGCACAGAGGGTGCAGTTGGCTGGCAAACAGAAAGGGGGTGGTGGGCCAGATGGAGAACAGTGAGCCAGAGGGAGCAGTGGGCCAGGAAGCATAAGGGTTGCCCAGAAACCAGAGAAGGTGCGGTGGGACGGAAAGAGGAAATGAGTTACAGATTGAAAGAATGGACGGTGGAGGTGCGGGATAGACTGGGAGGAAGGATGCAATATGTAGAAGGAGAAGAAATGAGTAAATAACTGTAGACTACATGGGGAACTGTAGAGTGGAAGTGTGAGTTGGGAGTGTAGCAGGGGCTGGGGAGTGGAAGTTGTAACTTAGCAGTGTGGCAGGGCAAGTGAGAATGTGCATGACAGGCAGAGTGAGATGTTTGCAAGTGAAAGATGTGATCATTGGTGAGTGCAGGGAATCTTGGTAAACAGGGGCATGTGGGTTCTTGGAGGGATTGGTGAATGTTGATGTGGAATATTTGCACCATTACGACTGATAATGATCAATAAAGTTAATGACATAAAGTAGGCCTGCACATGAAACCAAAAATGTAGAGGCAAAATGAATACTGTTCTGTCATGCCAGGGACATTTGGTACTCTTTCTATAAAATATATAGCAGAGACCACATACACACGGTACCAATAATGATAACTTGGCACTTTTGCAGCCACACACACAAACTACCTGGCTCTCTTACATACTGGCTCCCTAGCACCTTCCAGTCCATATAAATGTGCCACAAAAATGCTGCAATAAATACAATTCTGTGACATAATGTTTGCTTTTTGTATGCCACAAAATGTTCAGTTTCTTGCTGTAATATCCTGGAGGGTTTACAAACTCTGAACTAAGGGTTTCTATCCTGAAATAGTGCAGCTGTATCTACCTATGAACTAATCCACACAAAATGCATTCATTCAAACGTGCAGCTGTTCTTGCATTCTGACTTAGTTTGGAGTGTGTTCCCAGGTTAATGTTTTTTTGTTGCCTCAGTCAGATGAGGATTTCGACAGACAACACAGTAAATGGAACATTGCATTAGGCCAGATGCATGAGATGTGTAACTCTCCTCTTCCAGTAAATCACTTACTCTTTGCTTTCTTTCATTCACACCCATTCAAACCACAAACACCATGCGGAGCGCCATATGCTCTGTTCTGGGTGTATGTTACCTGTCATGTTCGTTTTGTTGCAGTACTTTGATGTGGCTTCTCCTCCAGGAGCAGTTTGCTGTCCCTGAATGTGTACTGATCAAGGTTATTTTGTTGAAATACTTTGCTCTTTTTCAGGATGTGAAGTACCTGGCCATCAGTGGATTCTTGTTCCTCCGTTTCTTTGCTCCTGCCATACTTACGCCAAAGTTGTTCAATCTCCGGGACCAGCATGCCGACACACGGACCAGCCGCACTCTCCTGCTCCTTGCCAAGGTGCCCAGCATATGACTGCAATGAGGGAGGCTTTCAAGTTACGAATAGGGAATACAGCTCAAAGTTTCATAGTTTGAAGTTCGACAAGCATTTGCTTTGGAAACACACCAATGTTGATGCCCTGCAAATCATGAATCAACTGTGACAACCACTGGCAAATCAATACTGCCCTACCACACTTAGCTCTGTTGATGCATCTCAATCCAGAGCCTCACATGCCCAACCACTTCCTAGTCAATACTAGTACCAGCAAGCATTGTTTTGCAGAAGCAACCCAGCCCTATAATGCAAAACACCCACGCTAGTCCGACAATGGACCCATAACCGAGCATGGTCAATATCCTCCATTCTTATGCTAGACCCTCTTGCTGTTTCAGTAAAACTTCAGTAGCAAAGCACAGCAATTCACATTTAATGCTGACTTGCCTAGTAGGGGATAGCCGCACAGATAGCCAATGCATGTATTCCCCAAGCTGCATCACCCCTGTAATGACTGATAGGGATATAAACACATGTCACTGTACATCAATTCTGGGTTGCACGAGCCCCATGCTTACTTGTACTACAATCATCTTGCAGCAGTGACAATGTATCTCAGTAGAGATTTGCATAACATCTATTAACCAGTATTCAGGTCAGATATTTGGACGCACCAATTTACCTCAATCCTCGCATGAAGAACCATTGGTAGTCCACTCTTAAAGGTGCCACAGGGCAGAACCAGTGCAACACAGCCCTCCTAAGCAGCACCATCAGTTCAGGGATCAGTCCAATGTCATAACCCACCTTCCCCCTTTCACTCCTGGCAATGTCATCACCACGGAGGCTTCCTTTGGTATGCCTCAAGCCTGTCTTGACATATATTCCATTATCACTATCATGGCGTCCACACAGATCCCTGCTGTTGCATGAGAATCGTAGACCTCTGCCTAGATTTGCCTGGAGGTTTGTGTTGTACTTTAGCACATGGTTGTTAGTGGCTTTCACTGGGAAATGGGGGAGAGGAGACATTTTTTGTGTGCTGATGACATGAATTCCATTTCCCTCTTCTAGGCTGTGCAGAGCATTGGGAACCTGGGCCAGCAGCTGGGCCACGGGAAGGAGCAGTGGATGGCCCCACTCCACCCCTTCATCCTCCAAAGCATCAGCCGAGTCAAGGACTTCCTGGACAAGCTCATTGACGTGGACAGTGAGAACGGTGCGTATGGACATAGGCCAAGCCCTCTGCAGCCTACCGCTGCCAGCAAGTCTCCAAACCACCCGCAGGTCCATGGGAAGTCGATGGGGGTTGGTGATGGACAACAATTACCTTCAGAACCTTGTTGGATCTTTTTGTAATTGCCAGATATATCTATTGATATTTATTCTTGTATTTGGAGATTGAAAAATATTCTATATCACACTACGTGATGGGTTCCAGAGCAGAATACACAGTTCAAAGGTACACAATGAAGCAATTACATAATCTTGCACATTCATTCTGAACAATTACACTGCTACAGTAACAGAGCATTAATCACCATCATTGTTATGGGGGATTAAAAAAGCATGGCAAAATAACTTCCAGCTGAATTGCGAGAGTATGTACCTATAAGAGTTCTCGCTGAGAGCAAAGGATCTAACAAGACCTGAAAAGGTCTGGGTCGCCATCTCACAGGGAACTGGTTGTCCTACTCTGTTGTGACTGTGTGAAAATGGGAAGAGCCATAGCATCGTGGGTCAAGAGTTGGCAAGGGTCAGGAGGTGGTTAATGGATTACAGGGTGTTTTTTAAGAGCAGAGTCGGCATGAAGGAGTTTGGAAAGGGAAACAAAGGGTAGTATTTATTAGTGGTAGAAGAGACTTGGGAGACGGATCAGGTATTAGTGTTTTACTGGACAACTGGGGGAAGGCACAGCAAAGTTGTGAATTGCAATAGGAGACACCAGGTATATTTCTTTCTAAGTTTGAAAAGGTGTGTGAAGCTAGTGTGGGGGGGGCAGATGGAGAGTTCAGGTATTTGGCCTGTCTTTGTTGATTCTCTGACCTCCCACTTAAATACTCTGTTCTGCACGTGGTGGCTATCTCTACCATAGTGAAACATCTATTCCCTCTAGGCAGTGAGAGCAGAATTCATTCCTGATGTTTAGTTATGACTCCCGGCAAGATGGAGCCCGACAGTGAGCTCCCGGGATCGCCTGGCTCAATTGACTTTTCGCCCATGCTCCAAGAATGCTGCACACAGCTCCCCCATCCACTGGGCTCTGTCCGCAGGCTGTCGCCGGTCAGGCAGCATTCCCCAGGCTGCTGCTATCTCCCCGGCAACCTCACTCACCTTGTTCCGCAATGCCTCCCGGTCTCCACCATTCCACCAGTCTGTCCCTCTTACATGCTCATTGTGATTATCACAGATTGGGACGCACTCCCATTCGATGTAAAGGTGCACAACCCTTTACACCCTGTCATGGTGGAAAACGATTTTTTAAATGTCATTAAACACTAGTAGCACCCCTAGCAAGAGGACATTGTGCTTATATCAATACTGGCTGCCACGGCTGTTGTACATGGCTTTTAATTGCTGAAGACCCTTGTCAAGGCCCTTCTGTGTCAGCTTTGGTTAGTGGGCCTTTGCAGGCTGGGTATGCCCCTGTGGCTGACGTAACGCGTCAATGGTGCCCTCTCTACATAACCACTTATACACACACATCACTTCACAAATGGCGACCAGCCCCATCCTAGAGTGAGAAGCTGAATTCAGTCTCTACGCTTCTCATCTCATACACAATGGTCCATCATGCCTGAAGGATCACAGTGAAAATGGCTTGTGTCAATCAGGGACCGTCAGTGTACTGCAAATCTGTAGTATGCTTCTATTCCCAGACAACCCGTGTCCTTACGCTAAAGTCAAATCAGAGACTTGAACCATGGAATGTTCTTCAACCATTGCCATTGGACAATCTCCAGACTCTACAAACTGCAAGAGTTAGCAGAATGTTCAGAATGCTGCATTCCAAGGCTACTTGCAGTGCAAATGCATACCCAGCCAATTCGCAGTGACCACCCAGGCAGATTTCTTTGACAGTTTTGAATATTATCAACAGGCGCCTGGTTTCCAATGTTAATGTACCCCCACGAAGCAGAGAACACTAACCTGCCTGATATACTGGCATAGAAAGGTATTACTTGCATCCACCATTTATGTCCTTTTGACTTGATTTTTGTGTCACAAGAAACAGAAACGTGTGTTGTAACAGCATTATAGACCCTGCCTTCGGGCCGTACCTTGCATTATTGGCCCTGAAAACTGATTGAAAGGCCTGTGTCTTCACAGCCCACAGCGCCTGTTAAAGCCGTCAAACCTGGTCTACAAAGCTTCATTTTAAGTCTCAGAATGGTGAGATGACTTGCCTATTGGCTAATCTGCAGGCTATATGAGCCGGCATAGCCTGGACATTTTTTGAGATCCCGCAGATTTTTCAGTGCAAGACATTCGCCTTATGATACCTGCTTCCCACCTGCTATCGCTCCCCCACAGTTGCCCTAACAGGCCGTGTCACTTCACCCCTGTGCCCACTTGCCTATAATCGGCACAATCTCCTCTCCTCAGCCGACCCTGAGCCCCTAGTACTTCCTCCTTCCAGGGCCAGATTTTTGTTGGACGCTAGAGTCATCAAAGCAAGCTACAGCCATTCCATGCATCTTCCCTGGTGGATTTATGCAGCCAACTCCCCACAACCTCCTTGGCAGATTGGCCTCAAATTTTGTACAACTATATTTGGCATTTTACCACGACTCATAATAACTTTATAGAGCCCACTTTCGCGACATACTGCGAGTAATATGCTCATAAACCTCATTAAATGTCTTTGCTGTATGCAGGCCTTTATCTCAGTCTTCAGGGTCCATTACTCGTGGTAGGCCCCTCAGACAAGGTCTACAAAGCTTAATTAGAACATTGGAAGGTTGGCAGTTTCATGCAGACAATGCAGTGACAGATGACAATAATGGCTATTAGTACACAGCGAAAGTACACACAATTAGATGGCTGCAAACGCGGGCATGAATTGCCAGTACAGTGCTAGTCTCCAACCACCTGAGACCCTTCCATGGGTGTTGCCATTTTTGTTTGGCACCCCGCGCCCCTCCTCCAGTCCCCCTGCCCCTCCTTGACCCTCCAACTGCCCGCCACTTCATCCCCCACCCCACTTACTTTCTGGGGCTCCCAGCACTGCCTTTCTCTGTCGGGCTGCTACCATAGAAATAGAAAAGGGACTTTTACAGGAGATTGGGCTTGTGTAATATGAGCAGAGTTCACCTCCCATTACAAAAACAAAATAATAGCTATTCTCACCTCAAATGAAACCCTGGGGTGTGAATAGCTATCACCCCTTTTTGAGGGCATACAGGGTTGGAAATGGGCGTGAGCCCTCGCTCGGGCGTGAGTTTTCCTCAGACTTAGCAAGCTTGGGCTGGTGGCTCGTTATCAGCCCTATACTGGTACGATACAAGTCTTCCATCTGAAAATTTCAATGTTTCTCTCTTATCTTTCCTTGTTTTGAAAGAACATTCTATGCTCATTGGGTGGACTGTTCTACTAGCAATAATGCTCCACTCTCTTCAACAATACTAGCTCGTATCGTTCATTGGCCTCGTTAAAGGCCCTCATGAACTTGGGCTGAGGGTCGCTACCACCTGGTAAAGGCACTAGAAATGTGCTGTTAGTGTTTAATTGTTTGTCAATGAGTAGAGACCCCAGTAGAGTAGAATAAACCTTAAAAACGATGTGGGTTGGGTAGAAGGTGCATTATAACTTTGTACATTTACACTGACAAAAAAGATATAATATTATCCGCATTGCTTATAAATGAACTACCAATTATTACCACCGAGAATAACCACATAATAAAATATAGCAAAAGTGGAAGATGTGTACTAACAAAAGAGTGCCCGCAATAACCCGTTACTGTGTATCTGAACACACAAGGCAGGCGAGGTTATCAACATGAGTTACTGAGCAAGACATCTCTCCTCAGTAGTCTTGAGAACGGATACACAATTTAACTAGGCTTTTCCAATGCCCAAAAGATCGCACTCCTAACTGTTGTAGCTAGTACCCAGAGTACACCTTGGAGACAGCAGAATGGTATTTCTAGGATGTCCAGCCAGTGACTTATCCATAACAAGGACTTCAATACAGTTAAACTGAGTGCTGACAGAACTCACAGCAAACTGGCACAGGAGACAGCAACTTTGCTGTTCCGAACAAGAAGGGAATAGCAGGCCTGGGAGTGGAGTGGCCCTGATCTTCCCTGAGTGGATCCCTGCTTCCATCATCCCTACTCAATCCTACTCCTCTTTTCAATGCCTTGTCTGTAGGCTTGGGGTCTCGCCTACTATCTCTCTCACCCTCGCTACTATCTACAGACCCCTGGCCCTATACCTCTTCCTCTCTGAATGGACTGACCTTGGCTCATCGCTTTGAACCTTTTCTTCCAAACTCCTCCCCCTTGGTGACTTCAACATCATCTCAGTTCCCAGACCTCTATGACTCCCTCTCTCTCACTATTCTTCCTTCCGGCCCAACTCACTCTGCCGGCCACACCCTTGATGCCCTCATCTCTGGTGACATCCCTATCTATAATCCTGTCACCACCCGCCTCTCCTGGTCTGACCATTCTCTCCTTTCCTCCCAACTGGTGCCCTTTGGCTCTCTATCCGAGCCACCCCCTACACTGACAGCCTCCTTTGCTATCATTCGACTGATGAAGCTAGTGTCAATTGCTGCTTTTGCTTCCAACTTCATCCCCCCTCCTACCTCCGCTCCTGACTCTCCCTCTGACTCTGTCCTTGCCAACCTGCACCTTGGCATTTCTTAAACCCTTGACATCTTTGACACTGCCATGAGGATCCGCCTAAAACCTGCCACCAAGAACAATTGCTGGTTTGACTATGCATCTCTGTTACACAACTGCAGAGTTGCTGAACTGAAGTGGCAGCCCTTGGGCTTATCCTCTGACAAACTCCCCTGCTGCCTGCTCCAAAGGCAATATCGCTTCTCTATCCATGCCAAGAAGGGGCCCACATCCAAGCCACATCTCTGGAGCCACTAAAAACACAGCTGACCTTTTCAACATCTGCAAGGAACTCACCAATCCACTTGTAGTCTCCCCATCTCTCCCTCCTTCCCAGGCTCTCTGCACTGCCTTGGCCTCGCACTTCACACCCAAAACTCAGGACGTCCTGTCCTCACTCTCCTCCACCCCCACCTCCTCTCCCATGCCTGTTCTACTGCCTCCCTTGTCCCCCCTCCTGTAACCCACCCCACTCTTCTCCCTGCTGCCCCTATCACCGGATGAGGTCTCTAAAGTGGTCCGCTCTATGAAGGCCTCATCCAAACAGGTGTTTCCCCGCTCCTCCAGAACCATCAAGGACACCATTTCCTCTCTCGTCCAAGGCTCTCGCTGACTGCTGTAACCATTCCTTCGCCACTGGCTCTTTCCCTCTATCCCTCAAACACTCTGTTGTGCCCCCTTTCCTAAAAAGCATCAGCCAACCCCCCCCTGCCCAGCTAACTCTATCACCCTATGTCTACTACCCCCTTCCTGGATAACCTCTTGGAAAAGTTGGTCCTCTCCCAATTGAGCCTCCACACTGATCTCGTTGGTTGCCTTCATGACCATAACTCTGGATTCCAGTCATCCAGAGGTACAGAAACTGCTCTCCTGAACACTTGTGAAACCATGCTCGCAAATCTTGATTCCAACTGTTGTGCTTTTCTCATTCTCCTTGATCTCTTCTCTACCTTTGATATGGTTAGCCAGTCCATCCTCATAAAACGACTCTGTGACACCCTCTGCATCAATGACCAGACACAGGATTGGCCCACCTCCTTCCTCACTAACCGCTCTTACCAGCTGCAAATGGGCCCTTTCTCCTCCCCCATCCTTTCTACCTGTGTCGTCCCCCAGGGCTCTATCCTACCGCCATGGCTCTTCAATATCTATCTTGCCCCTCTTGCTCACCTGATCTCCTCCTTCTCTCCTCATTTCCAGTTTTATGCCAACAACACACAGCTTTCCTTCCAACTTCCCTCTACTTCCCCCTCTTCCCCCTCTCTCATCCCCAACTCGCTGTCTGCCATTCAGGCATGGTGCACAGTAAATGATCTCTGTTTCAATGGCAGTTAAACGGAAATCCTCCTCATCGGGACACCTGTGCCCTTTTTTACTCCTGCCATCTGGCCACCCTCTATGGGCCCTCCTCCCCTATCTTCTTGTGAGGCCAAAAACCTTAGGGTCATCTTTGACTCCGATCTCTCCTTCACCCTTCATGTGATGGACCTTACGAAGATGTTCCACTTCCAGCTCCAACTCCTTAGAGGCATTCTTCCTTTTCTCACCTTCTCTCAGAAGCTCAATGTATCCAGAGCTCTTGTCCTCTCCACTCTGGACTGCTGCAACAGCCTCTTTTTCAATTTCCCTCTTTCCTCCCTTCACCTCCTCCAGCTAATCCAGAACAGGGATGCAAGACTTATCCATGGCCTTAAGCCCAGGGATTGTATCTTTCCAGCCCTAAAATCCCTCCTCTGGCTCCCGGTGGCTGCAAGGATCAAATTCAAGACCCTCTGCATCATCGACACAGCCTTTTAGGGCCTGAGACCATGCTATCTCCAACTTTCCATCCATAAATACTCCCCTGCTAGAGCCCTATGCTCCTCTAAGTCCAACTCTCTGGCTGTCAAACGCTTCTCCAAGCAAAGATTGGGGGGCAGGTCCCTCTACTCGGCTTGTGACTCCCTTTGGAACAGCCTCCATGCCCCTCTCAGATGTGAGCCGAACCTCCTTAAGTTCTGGAAACTGCTCAAAACTCTGCTCTTCTCTACCTCTTTTTCTTCCTTGTTAATCACCCCACTGCAGCTGTGACTGGTGGCCTGATCCTCATAAATCTTACAGGATCCCAGGCCCTTCCCTCTCAGTCAATACCAGCACCCCTTGTTGCCCCATTGCACTGCCCTGCCCTGTGGGCCCCTCTTGGTGGCGCCACATCCCACCTTTGAGAGTCGCCTGTACCGGCACTCCTCTGCTTCCCTTAGCACTTCCCTCCTGGGCCCTCCTCCAGCACTTGTCCACTCCTCTGTTCCCCATTCCATCCCCTTCCCCTGCACTTCCCATCAATGAACTTGCAAGGCTGAATGCCACAAGGCCTAGTAAGACCGCAACTGTATATTACTGTATTGCCATTGTTTTTATTTCCCCTTTTCCCCTCCCATTTAGCCTTTTGGTGCTTTGAAACACAATTCTGTTGTAGAAAGCGCCTTACAAATTCTCAAAAAAACATAAAAAATAACAGTACAAGGACCATGGGACAGATCAGAGGAGAGGATACAATTCCTAACATATTAGTATGGAGGACCACTATGTAGATACACCTTTCTGGTACCGAAATGGATCGATCAAGGTCTACACAACATGGAAGATGTTGCAAGTTCATTGGAAGTTGCAAGTTCTTGAAGCAACTCCCATTCTAAAGGGATCTTGACCTCTCTATTGCTATAGCGTATGCCACGAAGGGAGCAAGCTCAGCTCTTGTGAATGGTGGACTCTAGGCATTGGCTGTGAGTGCAGGGAAGAGTTAGTTATCTCTGCAGCTAGCCCCAATAGCCAGCGTTTTTGGTTCT
This sequence comes from Ambystoma mexicanum, assembly GCF_040938575.1. Taxonomy (NCBI): domain Eukaryota; kingdom Metazoa; phylum Chordata; class Amphibia; order Caudata; family Ambystomatidae; genus Ambystoma; species Ambystoma mexicanum. The sequence goes on from NC_090932.1 coordinate 1,270,396,624, forward strand.
TGGTGGCCAATGGCCTAAGAAGGGAATTAAAGAAAGAATAAAGAATGATATTTCAGCAGGGACCTGGGAAGATCACTTGGAGTCTCTATATGCATAGGGATAGTGAAGCTCTCGCCCAAGACCGTTCCTCCTTCCCTTAAGCTATAATGCTGCCCAAATGGAATACAACTTCTTCTGTAACCTAAACGAAATAATAGTAGCTATTATGACAATGAAATACAATAAGAGCCTGGGTCAAATATTAATGCCCCCCAAATTTCTACAAAATGCTGATTGGTACATAGGGCCCATAGTTTTGTAGAATGTTTAATCTAATGATAAGGCTTCAAAGCTTCCATGTCTCTTGGGGAAAAGCAATTATTTCCTCTATCTATAAACTATGTCCTTAAAGAGACACTAAGTCTCTACCTAGTAGTGGACAAATCACTTTTTATCAAGCAAGAACTGGTATATGTTGCATTTTTTGACCTGTCGTCAGAGTTAGATTCTGTGAGTAGAGCAAAAATGTGGGCAATTTTTAAAAACCTAGGAGATCTGGAACAATTACTAAAAGTTCTGGCCTCTCTTCATGCTGATAATTCTGCAGCCGTGAGATATGGCAAGAGCCATGAAAGCCTTTCAAATAAGGAAGCCATATGGCAAGGTGCCTGATAGCCTGCACCCTCTTTAATCTTTAAATCTTTATACAAATAGCCTATATAAGATTATATGTGACAGTGGGCAGGTATCCCTATTGCAGGTGGTATTTATATTCCCATTCTGTCCCATGCTGATGACAGTGTTTAATTTGCTAGACGTCTAACTTGCAAATAATTGTTCAAACTGGGAATCAGCACATACCAGTGTTTGATTACCAAGGTATGATATTTTGTCAAACCTTATCTTCATGCCCCCACGTGACCAAGTAGGTAACTAGGATGAGGCATGCGATGGGGGGATTTTAAAATGTTCTGCTAACTTTCGTGCTCACCAAATTGACTACATGTTGCTTTGCACTCTATGGTGCAGATATTTAGGGTGTTGACAATGGAGAGTGCTTACAAAGGTCCGAGGGCTGGTTTTTCAGCTACTTTCTTAATCTTTCCTTGCCTTCCCCAACTTATCCTGGTCAGTTAGCACAGCAAGTGCAGAACCTGCGGACACAGGTTCGAATCCCGGCAAGGCCAAACTCAGCCATACATCCTTCTGAGGTCGATAAATGAGCACCACACACCGTGGGTAATAATAAGCTGATCTCCGATGGCCGAGGGTTGGTAGCACTATATAAATGCAAAATATTATTATTATTACTATTCCTGTCACAAGAAGTTGGGTGTGCCATATATAACTGATCGATTTCACTTAGAACCTGTCCAACTATTTTTCAACAGTACACTGAAACTAGTAAGATAATTGTTAAAGAAATGTGTACATGTGACAGAGCCAGCCTAGAGCCATGGGATTCATAAATAAACGATTAGTATTGGTCGTATCACACTCCACCTCTTTCGTTCACTTGGTGGAGCTTGATAAAGACATTATACTCTCAATCGCTCACAAATTACTACATGGACAAGGTGCCGAATTCCTCCAAGTCAATATCAACTTCTACCAACCAGGAAGAAACCTAAAATCAAGCAGTGACCTCCAAATTGAAATAAAACACTACAAGGAAAGGTCATTCGAAGGAACTGCATTTTCCTGTCTGATAGCCAAACTATGTAACTGAATCCCAAAGGAAATGAGGACAACAGAAGATCACCTTATCCTCAGAAAAGTACTGAAAACCTAGCTGTTCAACTCACAGAGACTAGCATAAAAATGGGAACCTCCCACAACACCTACCTCGAACCCAAGGCAATCAGGGAACAGTACAAATCCTAGAACCAACAATAAAACAATTACACTGTACTAACTACTAACCACCCCTGCTCTGCACTCCTCGCCAGCACTCCTCGCCTGCACACCTCCGACATACACTTACTACATTCCCTAATGGACCAGCCTTACTACACACAAAAAACACAACCCACCAGTGGGGCAAGAAATTTAGGGGGTCCTCATTTGGGGGCATGGCTTGCATGTGGGCATGGTCTAAGACTTGAAGGGCGTGCCATAAAGAAGAAGGAGGCAGAGTTCAGAGGGGGCAGAACTGGCAGTTGAACTCCGCTCAAAGGAAATGTTCATTTCTTTCATGCTGCTTCACACTGTACATCAATTCAACTTTAAATCACTTCTATGGCAGTGGTGCACCAAATTATATGTTATCATTGCCACTTTAAAATAAGGTGTGAGGCTCACACCCAGTTGTTGAGGCTCTACCCGATGGTGTGAGACTCACAGACAAAGGTTGAGGCTCTGCTCCAAGTGTCAAGACTCTCACCCAGTGAGTGGACCTGTGCTCAAAGGAGTGACTCTGTATTCAAGCACTGAGTGAGGCAAGGTCAAGGAGTGAGATGCACACTAAATGAGCCAGAATGTGCCCCATGGGGAGGGCATCACGTTTAAGACCACCCTGAGCCTTCCAGGAGGAAGCACAAAGCTTCTCACTTTTAGGGGGTCATGCAAATCCTGCGATGGGTGGAAAGTTTCTGCCCCGACTGACCCCACACAAGAGTAGCATTTGCCGGGTCCTGGTGGCCCCAATCGGTTACTGAATTACAGTCCCTGTAAAAATACCCCACTTGCGTCCCGACGGTCTGCGAACATTTGCTGACAGGCTCTCTCTAGGTTTTACACCGCTTTCCTCTGGTTTCACAACCAGGAGACTGCTTGACCGCTGGGACCTTTTTAATGACCTCGGAGGACGAACAGATGACGCCATTTGGGTATCTCAATTAACTGTTCCTGGGGGTCTGGCATAGGCAGGAAGTGGGTCAGAAACTGGCCAGGCCGCTGGATGAATGTGTCGATGAAGGAGGCATTAGTTATAAAACAGGGAGTGGCTTTTGGCCAATCCTCACGCAGCATTCGCATAAAAAGATGCTCTTATTTTGCTGCAAAAAAGCAGAGCTTTGTACATTACCCGGCTGCCACCAACTGGTGGCAAAGCAAAGGTGCCAGTGACAGACAAAGACGTCTCGGGGCTCAGTGATCTAATCTGCAAAGATCAGAGCAAATTAGATCACCGAGCCCCCAGGTTCGCCTGGGACTGCAACTTCCTCTCGAGACCCCAGTGCAAGGTTTGTAAGCCTCACGAGGGATCACGAGATGAAGTTACAGTGCAGGGACGCTGTCACTGACAGAAGTGCCAGCCAGCCACAGCATCATGCAAACTGCCTGAATAAGCATGCGGGCGCATCTCCCGTCGTGGCTGTGGCCATGGTGGGTTAATGTGTCCCGGCATGGTGGCACCAGGGGGCTCCAGCAGGGCCCGGGCTCAGCCCCACTTTTTGGAGACTGCCGAGACCCGGCCCAAGCTGTCCACAGCCCAGTTAAAGCTCTGGAACCCACACATTCACCAAAAGAACAAACTGTCGCAAACAAACAACCCAGATACTGGACGTTGCCCCTCTGGACATAATAACTCCAGTGCACACAACAAAGCACACTCAATAAACTGACACACACAGACACCAGTTTCTCCTGGTTCTGCAAGCCCCAACAGAAGAGCACAACCTCTATTCTGTCCCTCTTCCCTCACTTATCTGCCCCACCCACTTTCCTACAGAGCCACGTGAGCGTCTGGAGACCATGCAAAGGGTAGCGCTGCGTGGTATAAATCACCATAACATAACTTAAGAAACCTATTTTAGTTAAATTTGAAAGTGACTGGGACACACAAGAGTGCAGTTAATCCATTAAAATTTACGATAAGGAGGCCACCAGGGGGCGCACAGGCAATGGCAGCCTGAACACGCCGCTCCCGCCGTAACTGGGCTACGCAGAGGGATTGAGTCCCCCCCCGCAACCCCTCCCCGGGACATTCACGGTCCGCGGAACCCGTGAACCTCGGGTGCCCCCCGGGGCGAAAGAGCGGCATCTGGGGACCCCCGGGTGCCCGAGAACGAGCTCTGCGGCCCGAAGGGAGGAGCCCCGGAGAGCCCCAGGCAGCGTCCCGACCATCGAGGGAGGAGGTGGCGTGCGCTGGCGGCCTGGATTCGTGGGTGCGCACGACCCCCTCTCCACCCCGAACACGGGGCGCGCCGGCGCCCCGGCAGAAGACCCGCCGGCGACACCCCTGCAGCACCCGAACAAGGAGCCGTCGCGGAGGGGAAGTCCCCCGTTGAGGAGCCGGATGATACGCGGGCCGCGACCCGCTTAAGGAAAGGCGGCCTGCCCGCGCTCCCGAATTCGGAGCCGAGGTAGGTGGGGGGAGCCCGCCCCAGCCCCCACGCAACCCTAAAGGACCCCGGGGGACCAGTCGCGGGGCGCATCGGAGGGCACGGAGGGGCGAGTCGGCCCCGCCCCCCCCTGTCGAGCCAAAAAGGGGGGGGGGGGAAGTAAGAAAGACGAGGGGGAAACGTCCCCAGTCCTGGAAGTGACACAGAACATTCAGAGGAGAGTATCCTCGAGCACATCACTTCCCTGGGTGGTGGCCCCTGGGCTCTTTCCCAGGGCGAGTGCCCGCCTGGGAGCTCTCGCTGGAGGAATCACACCTGAGAGCCCTCCAACAGACCGCTATTGGACATCCTTAGCCGCTCCCCCCCACCCTAAGAACTGCTGACCAAAGACAGAGGACACAAGGGGGGGAGGGGGTGTGAGGCCCCCACCGGAGATCTGGTGGGGCGAGTGCCCGCCCACGAGAGGCCCCCCACAGAGGGCCACACCAGAAGGAAAGAGAGCGCGCTCCCCGACCGGGCTCTGTCCCTTGCCCCCAGGGGCGCACCAGCAGAGGGGAGAAGTAGGAGGACCGAATGAGTTGGCGCCATACCCTCCAGGAGTACCGCTACCAAGACACCAGCAGGGAGAACAGCGACCCGGACCGACGGACCGGCATGTCCCATTCCGAGACCCCACCCCTGCCCGCCCTCACCATGGAAAAGGGCTTTGCCTCGGTCTTGCAGGAGATTAGGGACATGCGGGCAGACATTGCCCAAAAAATGGAAAACATGGACCGCAGAGTGGACAAAGTCGAGGACAGACTGTCACAACTAGAGTCCAACCAGTCCTCAGCAGCGACCCAGGAGCTGGACACGGCTCTGAGACTAACGGCCCTGGAAAAGAGAGATGAGGAAAGGGCAAGACAAATGGACGACTTTGAAAACAGAGAGCGGAGGAACAACCTCAGACTTTTTGGGGTGCTGGAGTCGGAGGGGGAGACGGAAAGAGACTTGACCCGGGTGGTGAGGGACATCATCGCCCTCCTCTTCTCGGATGAGATGACAACCGAACCGACGTTTGATCGGATCCATAGAGCGGGGGGAAGAGCTGGGGGCCCGCGGTCAATTCTGGTCCGCTTCCACTACTACACTGAAAAAGCGAAGGTCCTAGAGGAGGCCAGGAAATCCCGAGAGATAACCTACAACAACGCACAGGTGGCCATTTTCCAGGACCTCTCATCATACACGCTGGCCAAACGTAGGATGTGCCGCCCGCTGACCCAGATGCTGAAAACGAAGGGGGTGCGCTACAGATGGGGGTACCCCTTTTCCCTCACGTTTGAATACGAAGGCCTACGAGTGAACCTGATTACAGAGGAAGATATAAGGGGAGCCATACAGGAATATGCAACGGACCCGACCCCGCGGAGGGAACCCTCCGGGTTCGCCGCGGATGAAGCCAGTGCGCGCCGATCACGAGGAGAGAGGAGAAAAAAGACAGGCCCACGGAAATTTAAAAAATTGAACCCACCGTCCCCATCGACGGACAGGAATGACACGGAACCCGGCCAGGGTGGAGCGGGACTGTCGGACCCGGGGGAGGAAGGGTGCTGAGGCATCTCACGGCAGGCGACATCAGCCTCGGGGGAACTGTGTAAAGATCTCACCACGGGGACTCACCATCTGTTCCGGCCCGAAGACAGGCCGAACTCCAGGACCAGGGGGTCCGAACTTATGTGGATCCTCCCGGAACAGCAAGTATGAGAGTTACATTGAGGGGGGGGTTAGGGGGGGCTCACAGAGGCTCTAATTTGGATATTCCCCAGCAGGAAGCAGTAGGCTGGTGGTCCGGCCGGTTACCAACAATGGTAGAACTGTTTGGCTGGACGCCGGGGTGGGGGGAGGGGGGTAGGGGGTTTGTTGATGTGGTTACGTTCACAGGGGGGACCAGGGGTCAGTTGGGGAAAGGTTTCAGGACCACCTGGGGGGGAGGGGGGGAGGGAAACGGGAGATCAGAGGATAACACGAAAAGAGCCGGACAAGGAAAGTGCCACGAGTCAGCTATCCAGTAGCTGGTTAATTTTAGACAATGGCTGATGATCTACCTACCCTGGGCGTGGGCTCCCTTAACGTGAGGGGGCTGAACACCCCCACCAAAAGATCCCTGGTCTGCAGGGAATTCAGGAGGGCTAAACTAGACGTGCTTTTCCTTCAGGAGACGCACTGGGCGAGGGGGAAAGAACCGAGGCTACGGGGGGGGATTGGGGAAGTCCTCAGCGCCTCCCACAAGACCAAGAAAAGGGGGGTAGCCATAGTGCTAGCGAGGGACATTGGCTTTGAAGTAGAAGCCTCATTGAAAGACCCAGAGGGGCGGTTCCTGCTGACGAGGAGCTCCCTGCGGGGCTCCCCCTTAACACTTGCAGTTGTGTACGGCCCCAATGAAGGCCAGGCGCAATTTTGGGAGGGAGTGAAGAACAGATTGAAATTATTCGAACGCAGGTTGATGGTGGTGGGGGGGGACTTTAACATGGTCCTGGACCCGAAAGTTGATAGGAAACGCTTGGAATCCCAACCCACCAGGGCTGCAGATGAAATTATGGCCCGCTCCTTCCAACGGATCAACACAGAGCTGGGCCTAGTGGACACCATCCCGACCCCTAGGGCAGAACACCCCTCCTTCACATACTATTCTGCAATCCACACATCATACTCCCGAATAGACTACATCCTGGTAGACGAACCCCTGCGCCCATATGTCTCTGGCTATGAGGTTGACCCGGTCCCCTGGTCCGACCATGACCTGGTCCGTACCACCATTATAGGGGAATGGCGAGGTGGCAGAAAAGGGCGATGGAAGTGCAATGACTCCCTGCTGAAGGACGATGTCCTGGCGCAGGAAGTGCAGGACGCCATTACGGAATACTTCAAGCTGAACGACAATGGCGAGGTGGGTGCGCATGTGCTGTGGGACGCCTTCAAGGCGACCTTACGCGGGGTTCTCATAAGAATGGGGGCTCAGAAAAAAAGGGAGAGGGAGGCCCAAGAAAAATCCCTTAGGGAAAAGATCGCACAGCTCCAGCCGGGAGGCCCCCTGGAGGCACCCTTGGCTATGGAACAGATCACAGCCCTAGAAAATTACAAACTTCAATTGAAAGATCTCTTGTTGCACAAAACTGAGCGCAACCTCCAGCTAGTGAAACAAAAATACTATGAGAAGGGGGACAGAGCCGATAAAATCCTGGCCTGGAAACTTAGAGAGGTCCAGAGAAGCAGAATGGTGAGGGCAATCAGGAACGAACGGGGCTCACTAGACCATAGCACCCCAGTCATAGGAGCGGCTTTTCGACGCTACTATGAACAACTATATTCGTCAGAATATGCCGGGGAAGACACTCAGATTGAGGAGTTCCTGGACTCCATCCAGATCCCCTCCCTGACAGGCGAAATGGCAGAAGGTCTAGAGGGAGGGGTCACAGAGGAGGAGGTGGAGAATGCAATCGGTGGGATGAAGGCGGGAACGTCCCCGGGGGAAGATGGGTTCTCAGTATACTTCTACAAGAGGTTCCGGTCCATTTTGGCCACACACCTGGCGAGGGTGTTCAATGCAGTACTGGAGGGGGGCACCCTGCCGGAAACGATGATGAGAGCCATCATAGTGGTATTGCCCAAGGAAGGAAAAGACCCCACTGACTGCTCCTCCTACCGCCCGATCTCCCTCCTAAATATAGATGTTAAGATCCTAGCTAAGGTGATGGGTAAACGGTTGGAGGGGATAATGCCCAAGTTAGTACACGGGGATCAAGTGGGGTTCGTGAAGGGCAGGCAGGGCTCGGATAATATCAGGAAGACTATAGACCTAATCCACTATGCCCAGGAATCAGACCTAGAGGCGAGTTTGCTTTCCTTGGACTCCGAGAAGGCATTCGACAGGGTCGAGTGGAGGTACATGCAACTCCTCCTCCGTCGAATGGGCTTTGGGCCTCACGTCAGGACCTGGGTCTCCGCCCTCTATGGAGCCCCAACAGCGAGAGTGCAGGTGAACGGGGAACTCTCCGACTCATTCCCCCTCACGAGGGGAACACGACAGGGGTGCCCACTCTCTCCGTTAATCTACGTCCTGACGATGGAACCTCTGGCCATAGCAGTCCGGGCCCACCCCGACATCAAAGGGATCAAAAGGGGAGAAGTAGAGTTCAAGCTCTCCCTGTTCGCTGACGACATCCTAGCGTACTTGGTGGAGCCCAGCTCCTCGCTCCCCCCCCTCCTGCGTCTGATGACAGCCTTCGGGCAGTTCTCGGGACTAAAAATAAATGCAGCAAAGTCAAAGCTCCTACCCATGAGGGTCCAGGACCCGTGGTTGGACCCCCGGGACAGGTGTGCGGGGATTGCGGTGGGGAGGGATTCCATCAGGTACTTGGGGGTAACCCTGACTAGAGATCTCTCGAGATTGGCCCCGGTGAACTATGGGCCTATCCTGGCAGGGGTTACGTCTGACCTGAGGAGATGGGATGGTATGATTCTGTCCTGGTATGGGCGCATGACAGCGATAAAGATGAACGTACTGCCGAGATTACTATATTTATTCACCGCGCTCCCAACGGAGGTCCCCGCCCAGTTGCTCCGTGATCTACAAAAAGCAATCCGCGAGTTTGTATGGCAAGGGAGGACCCTGAGGATAGGAAAGGCCACCCTAACACTACCCAGAGAGGAGGGCGGGTTCGGACTACCGGACTTTCTCCTTTACTACCGGGCCGCCCAGCTGCGGGTCTTGCTGGAGCACATGAAGGAGGGGATGGGCACCTACTGGTCATACCTGGAGGACATGGACGCCCACCCTCTGAAAGTGCGCGACCTCCTGTGGCTGCCGCGTAGACTTATCCCTAGCAAACTGAAAGCCCACCCAACCCTGGGAATACTTTGGACAATCTGGAAAGAGGGACCCACAACCTCATGCCTCACGACATGGCCCTCTCCAATGTCTTCGCTTTGGGGCCACCCGCTCAAACTAGGTAGCAGGGGATTCAGGAGTGCCCAGTCCTGGTCGGACGGGGGTCTGGAATGGGCGGGACAACTGTTCAAAGAGGGCGAGTTCCTCGAATACGAGGCCCTGCGAGATGCACTGGGGCGGGAGTCCCTTTCAATCTTTGAATATCTGCGCCTGAAGGGCATCCTTTGTGACCAAACATGGGGCCAGAACCTACGGAGACAGCTGACCCCCTTCGAAAAGTTCCTGGACACGGCCACATCAAGGAAGGGGGCGGTCTCCAAAATGTACCAAATACTGAACACTGTTAACTTGGAGGGGAGAAGAGGGTTTCGAGGGTTTTGGGACGACCTGGCAGGAGAACCACTCACGGAGGAGGCGTGGTCCAAAGTCTTTAAGATAGCATTTCATGGGAACCTATTTACATCGGACATGGAGCACAACTTCAAGATTCTACAGGGCTGGCACAGGGACCCGTTGAAACTGTCCAAGATGTTTTCGGGAGTGTCCCCCAGATGCCCAAGGGGTTGTGGCCAAGTGGGGTCGAGGGGGCATATGTGGTGGTCCTGCCCCAAGGTGCAGGAGTTCTGGGAGAAGGTACGGGGGTGGATGGCCGAGGTCACCGAGGAACTAATCCCACTCAACCCCCTAACGATGTTGCTGGGCCTCCCCCCGGAGGACACTGAACTGTATAGGTACCCAAGAATGTGGGAGACGATGTTGCGAGCGGGCAGAGTGGCCCTGGCACAAAGGTGGAAGAGCCCAGAGACCCCATCCAAGGAAGATTGGCTTAAGAAACTCAAAAACATGTTCTTAATGGACAAATTGACGGCCATGGTAAATAACGAATTAGGCTCCTTTCAGGCTAACTGGTATGGGGTCTATGGGGCATGGGGTTGGGACCCCCACTGACAATATGAGAACACTCTGGCAGGATGGCGGGGGTGGGTTTGGAATGCTTTACTCAGGGATGTAGGAGTAGCCCAGGACCCGGGAGACAGCGGATCTCACTCAGCCAATCTGGACGCGAGAGTATAGCATACCTCTGTGGCAACGTACAACGAGCGACGATGACAGCTCCAGCTGTTCGACTTTTGAAGTGACACTGATCTGGGGGGAGGGGAGGAGTTGGGGTGGGGGGGAGGGGGGAGAGGGAACCTGGGGGTTTTATGACAATGTTAAAAGTGATGATTACGACGCTCCCAGCGTTGCCGTTTGTATTTTTCTTCTAAAAACTACCAATAAAACCAAAGTTTAAAAAAAACAATTTACGATAAGATCATTGCCCCAATTGTTGGGAAGCAACCTTACCTTACATGGTTTACTCTCTTGAAGCATTGATCATTAATTACTAAAATAGATTTAAGCTGCATCCCCTTAAATACAGTCGTAGCCATAAGGCCCCTTAATTCTAACGCAGATAACTATGTGGTGAATGACAGCTGTCTATTTTGTCCTGCTTTACAACAAGAAGCTTTAACAAATGTTTTGTTTTTTGGTGCAGAAAACAGAAAAAGCAAAGTACTCGGAATCTCATAACCAGTGGACCCATATGCAGGCAGACTGTACATGATCCTACCTAGGGTGTCCCGGGCTTTGCCCCCACCACCCCAAGTACCACACAACACATTGCTTTGGGGTTGGCAAATAAAAGGATGTGGAATTTTATTTGTACCGATATGGTCATAACAAACATAATCATCATCACATATCATGGTATACTGTACTTTTGGGCACCGGGTCTTGAGGTTACCCCCTCTGGGCCGTGCCACCACATCTGGGCTGGTTACCGGCTGTCCAGGTTCCCCAAAAGTCTGGTTAGTGACATCCTCTGTTAGCTAGGGAGTCTGTTATCTGTCTATGAAAATGCTCTAATCCTACACCTTATAGGTGTGTCCCATAGGTGATTTCCAACCTCCTATGGTTTTTGCTTTCTGTGCCCCCATGCCTGCCTGCCACGCAGTGGTTGTAGCACCGATTCTGGATGAATGGGTGCCAGACACTTTTGGATCCCAAACCGTTTTACTTATGACTTCCTTCAGGACCCCTTTGAACTGGTAGTGGCTCAGGGCTGAGGAGTCCCTATGTATTAAAAATCTTCCCTCCTACACTGGGGCGGTGCGCGCAGTGGGGATTGGGTGTGCATACAGGGCAGTTGCTCGCCTCATCGAAACAGTAAAGATTTATTTCGAATGGATTGTGTCCTCCCGCGTATTCCTCATCTTAGATATATCCTTACCTTCAGCTTTGCTGCTTCGGAAATTTTTTCTCTCTCTACCAGAGGGCGCTCCACTCGAGGCGACTGCGTCGATGTCCCTCGGCGGCATCCGTCGAGTGTCGACGTCATCCGTAGTATAAATGCCTCGAGCGCGCCCCTTGGCCTCAGTTCCGTTTTTCCGTTAGCTTCGCTTCGGATCGAAATAAAACAGCGCTTCAGTCTTAAGCGATTATGTCGTCTTCCTCGAACCCATCTACTCCGAAAACGGGGTTTAAGAAGTGTCTAAGGTGCGGCAGAAAAATGTCGCTGACCGACCCTCACCGTAACTGCCTCTGGTGTCTCGGGTCCGAACATCGGATCGATGACTGCGGTTCGTGCCAATCCATGACCCACAAGGCCTTGAAAGAAAGACGAGGTAAACTGGTGCTGGGGGAGGAATCCTCAAAGTTTTCTTCGAGAGGGAAGAAAGACTCGGCTGAGTCTTCGGCAAAACACCATAAAAAATCACGATCGAGGAGTAGATCAAGGAAGTCCTCTTCTTCTTCGTCCAAAAAAACGAAAAAGAGACGACTCCGATCTCCCTCTTCTTCTTCTTCCTCGACTTCGGAGGAAGTTATTACTTGTCCAACTAAACATGACTCCACTAAAAAGTGGCAAGCATTTACATAGTTCATGATGAAAATGTTTGAGAACGCGGCCCAGACCCCCTCAAAAATGTCTGTTGAAGGTCATACCTCTAGTCACAAAAGTGACAGAGGAAGGTCTAAAACTAAGAAGTCCGACAAGAAATTGTCGAGGGTGTCTTCTAGGGACTCTTCCCAGACACCTAAATAGACAGACTCTACGAAACAGACTTTCGACGTCGATAAGTCATTAAAGACTTCGACAAAAACATCTTCGAAGCCTCTGTCGAAGGCTGTCGAGTATAAAGGGTCGACGACCCAACAGAAAAAAGTCACGTCGAAAATTTTATCGACGACCTCGAAGATTTCTTCGACGGCGTAGAGTGTTTCGAAGACTACTTCGACAACATCGACTGCCTCGAAGATTCTTTCGACGCCATTTGTAGTGCCTTCGAAAATATCAAAGAATACCTCGACAACATCGAAGGTAACAGCCACGACTTCGACGCCATCGACGCTTCAGTCGACGTCGACACCAGGGTTGAAACATATTCCTGAAAAAATATTGCACCCTGAAAACAGACATGATTTTTTCCATACTATGTCATCTGTATATGGAGAAATGTCATCAGAAAATGAAGAATATGAAGAACAAGATGAACCTGAGGTTACATCAGCAGGGGTAAAATATGGGACAAGAGATGTGCCAGAGGAATTAATAAATCCTCTATCAAAAATGCAGGATTTGTATGAATGTTTACAGTCTGCAAGTGGAATAGACACATCTCCTGAATATGAATTTGAGAGACCAGATCCAGCAGAACATGCTGATCTGGGTTACAGAAAACTTATGAATAGAGTAACAGAGTTTATGGGGTGGGGTAATAATGCACCTGTATACCAGGATGATGACATGACAGATATTTTGTCAGGAGGTCCTCAACCAGACCCCATACTTCCTTTTCATATTGCCCTGCAAAGGAGAGTAAATGCTGCTTGGGAAAGATGGGAATCTAATCCAGCAGTAAATAAAAAATATGTGGCAAAATACAGACCTTGTAACTCTGACCCAGAGTATTTGAGTAAACATCCTTCTCCTGAGAGTCTGGTAATTCAGGCAGCCACATCAACAAAAAATGCTGCATACCCCACTATTCCCCCTGATAGGGATGACAAGAAAATAGATACTTGGTCGAAAAAGATCTTTACATCAGGGAGCATGGCTCTGAAGTCTACCAATGTATCTTGTACATTGGCTAGATTTAATTATACTCTGTGGGACTGCATGTCAGCGGCAGCTCAACACTTCCCGGAAGGAGAGGAACGTGATGGTTTCCTATCCATAATTAAGGATGGTAAGGAGGCTTCGGGAGAATGCCTTCAAGCAGGTTTGGACACTGCTGACAGTATCAGCAGGTCCATGGCGTCTAGCGCAGTGCTACGCAGATTTGCGTGGCTAAGGAAGTCAGGTTTTGCACCAGATGTTCAATCTAGACTCCTTAACATGCCATTTGATGGCTCGAGGTTGTTTGGCAGCAAGGCGGATGAAAGTTTGGAGAAGCTGCAGACATCCAAGGCAGCAGCAAAGTCACTTAGTGCCGCTATACGACAACCTCAGCAACGCCCCTACACAGGCTCACCTTCCTGGAGGGGTCGTCCTTTTCGTTTTTACTCCTCATTTGGGAGAGGAAGGGGACAGGCCAATCAAAGGGGGCAAAGAAAATGTCCTCGGGGGCGAGGAAGAGGTGCTAGATCTGCCCCAGCAGCAGCATCTGTCCCTTCAGCTGCTGCTGGAGCTGCCTCAAAACCACTCTGAGGTTTTGACTCACAAGATCCCAGTGGGAGGCAGGATCTCACAGCATCTGAAAGAATGGCGGGGCATTACTTCAGATGTTTGGGCACTGGAAACAGTATCCCAAGGTTACTGCCTTCCTTTTCTAAAGAAACCTCAGAATCACCCACTGGAATACAACTCTACCAAAAATCCAGACCTGCTCCTGTTGCAGGAAGTTTTAACCCTGCTACAGAAAGGTGCAATAGAACATGTACCTGTAGCGGAGAGGAACAAGGGTTGGTATTCCCCATATTTCCTCATTCCAAAGAAGGACGGAGGACTGAGACCCATCTTGGACTTGAGAAACTTGAACAAGTTCCTCAGGAAGGACAAGTTCAAGATGGTCACTCTTTCTCAGATCCTTCAGGCTCTCCAACTTCAAGACTGGTTGGTATCATTGGACCTTCAGGATGCTTACTTTCATGTGCCAATCCATCTCAAGCACAGAAAGTACCTGAGGTTTGCGATTGGCAACTCTCACTATCAGTTTCGAGTTCTGCCTTTTGAGTTGACCTCTGCCCCAAGAGTTTTCACCAAGTTGATGGCGGTAGTGGCAGCGAGTCTCAGAAGAGGGGGGATTCATGTCTACCCCTATTAGGACGATTGGATGATCAGGGCACTTTCTCCAGAACAAGTCCAGGATCATCTATCCAGGACTTGCCACTTCCTTCACAAACTAGAGTTTTCTCTGAATTTAAAAAAGTCAAACATGATACCATCACAGAAGCTCCAATTTATAGGAGCAGTCTTGGATACTTGTTCGGGCAAAGCCTCGCCTCCCGAAGAGAGAGCTCACCACATTCTGCAGATGGTGACAAAATTCCAGAATGCCCAGTATCTTCCGGCCTTCGATTTTCTCAGGTTGCTCGGCCTCATGGCATCCTGCATTTTTCTGGTGCCAGAGGCCAGATTGAGGATGAGATCCCTTCAATGGGCCCTCAGGGCTCAATGGTCCCAATTTTCAGGGGAAATGACAGATCTCTTACAAGTTCCAACCAGAGTAGCTCAGGACCTACAATGGTGGTTTTGCAAAGAACACATCCTCAAGGGACAATCTTTTTGGCAGCCATGGCCGGAGATCACTGTAGTGACGGACGCCTCACTCACGGGGTGGGGAGCCCACACCAACGATCTGACTATCAGCGGTCATTGGCCTCCATCGGAGTCCAGACTGCACATCAACCTTTTGGAGCTGAGGGCGATCAGACTAGCGCTGAAGGTCTTCCTGCCCTCTGTACGGGGAAAGAATGTCCTGATCATGACGGACAACACAGTGGCCATGTACTACCTCAACAAGAGAGGAGGAGTAGGGTCACTGCCACTGTGCAGAGAGGCAATGCAGCTCTGGTTCTGGGCAATACAAGAAGGGATCTCTCTATCTGCCATTCACCTAGCAGGAGAGCAAAACACAGCGGCGGACGCTCTGAGCAGGCAGAGCACAGTCTCTCACGAGTGGGAGATAGCTCGGGAAGTCCTTATAGAGATCTTCGCCCTTTGGGGAACCCCTCAAGTGGATCTGTTCGCGACCATTGTCAACAGGAAGTGCGAGCTGTACTGCTCAAGGGAATTTCCCCCTAGAGGAGCTCTAGGAGACGCATTTGTAGTAGAGTGGGAATTTCCTCTTCTATATGCGTTCCCTCCAGTCCCTGTGATCCCTCAGGAAATCAGGAGGTTGAGAAAGTTCAGGAAAACCATGATCCTAATTGCCCCGGATTGGGCGAGGAGAACGTGGTACCCGGACCTTCTCGACATGTCCATCTGCCCTCCAATACGTCTTCCAAAAAGAGAGCATCTTCTCTCGCAAGAGGGAGGTCACGTTCTCCATCCAGAGGTCAACATGCTCAACCTTCACGCATGGCTTCTGAGAGGTTGAGATACAAGGATTGGGACCTTCCAGATGATGTTATGGAGGTGTTGCTTTCGGCCAGAAGGCCAGCAACAAAATCTTTGTACCGGTGTCGTTGGAATAAATTCAGTAACTGGTGCAGGGATAAGAATGTGGATCCTTTTGAATGTGACATTCCAATGGTATTATCTTTTCTATTACATTTAGCTAATCTGGGGCTCCAGGTTAAGACAATAAAAGGATATGTAGCAGCGCTATCTATCTTCAAGCGCTCATCAGAAGAAAGATCTTATTTTAAGATACCCTTAATAATACAATTTCTAAAAGGTTTAAACAATGTTTTTCCACCAGTACCTTTTCAAGTTCCTGTGTGGGATTTAAATTTGGTACTTAAATTTCTGACATGTGCACCCTTTGAGCCTTTACATTCTTGTCCGTTAAGGCTTCTTACATTAAAAACTATACTTTTAATTGCATTGACATCAGCCCGCAGAGTAAGTGAGTTGCAGGCACTTTCGAGTGGTCCTCCTCACACAATCTTTCATAAAGATAAAGTTGTCCTTTGAGTTAAACCATCTTTTCTGCCAAAAATAGTTTCAGACTTTCATCTGTCACAGAAAATAATTCTACCTGCGATCTACCCTTCTCCTCACACATGTAAGGAAGAGGAAAGACTGCATGGGCTACATCCAAGAAGGGCTCTAAGCTTTTACATCTCAAGATAGTCAAAGATACGTCAGTGTGATCAACTTTTTGTGGGATACACTGGCCGTAAATTGGGACTAGCCGTAACCAAACAAACATTATCAAGATGGATAATTTTAGACATAACAGAGTGTTATAGGCTAGCCGGAAAAAAAGATCCCCCTGAGGGCTTAAGAGCCCATTCAACTAGAGGCATAGCAACTTCAACAGCACTTAAGAGGGGTGTCCCTGTGCAAGATATTTGTGCAGCAGCTACATGGTCATCCATGCATACTTTCATCAAACATTATGCTTTGGACTCAACTACATCTCAAGGAGGTTTATTTGCCAAATCTGTACTACATTCGGTACATGACTAAAAGGCATCTGTACTCCCGCCTCCAATACAAAACTGCTTTGGGAGTCTATCTAAGATGAGGAATACGTGGGAGGACACAATCCATTCGAAGAACAAGTTACTTACCAACTGTAACGTTCTTTCGATTGGATGTTCCTCCCACGTATTCCTCATCGACCCTCCCATCCTACCCCACAGTACAGTTTACGTGGTTTACACTCTAAATTCTTTCAAGGCTTGGGTCAATAAGAGGCACGCCTTTGTTTATAATACATGGGCTCTGATACGAAAAAACAGAACTGAGGCCAACGGGCGCTCTCGAGGCATTTATACTACGGATGACGTCGACACTCGACGGATGCCGCCGAGGGACATCGACGCCGTCGCCTCGAGTGGAGCGCCCTCTGGTGGAGAGAGAAAATATTTCCGAAGCAGCAAAGCTGAAGGTAAGGATATATCTAAGATGAGGAATATGTGGGAGGAACATCCAATCGAAAGAACGTTACAGTTGGTAAGTAACTTATTCTTCTCTTTTTGCGCCTGTTTTTGATCTTTTATGAAAAGCTCCAAAATGTGCGAGTGAGAAAGCTGTTCTGAACAATAGTGTTTCATATGGGTGAGAGCACATGCTGTCTAATAACCTTGTTATTCTAAACAATTTTTGAAAATCCATCGGGCGTTGTTTATCTGTTTGTGGCCCTTCAACCCTGCCCCAGCTTTTTAGAGCATACACGATTAATGTGCTTCGTGTGGGGTCCGAGTCACCTCGCAGTTTGAAAGATAGGATACTGCCGTGAGGTGTCTTTTTGCCCAATCTCTCTTTAAACCCAGGTTGTGAGCCCGCCATAAGAAAGCATTGATGTTCTTTATTGTTAATAACTCTGCTTGTTTTTGCTCTGACCCATTTAATACTGTTTGCAAGCACTTATTGTATTGGGCTGTAGTGTTGCCAGCCAAATCTTTCTTTGGCACATCTACCAGGAAACCTGTGTCAGGGTGTGATTTTCTGTAGGCAGAACACTGCTTTCTTTGCCATATCTACGAGGAACCCTGTGTCAGGGTCTGAATTTTGTGTAGGCAGAACACTGTAGGCACCCATGTTTGAGCTGCTTGAATGAGGTTGCGCATCCCGGCCCCGGCCGTTCGGCATTGGTGTTGATGCAGATTTTTCTATTCCTTCAGAATCGCCCAGCAGTCTCCTGGGATCTGTGTCCTCTTTGTCTGGGCATGCGCCAAAGTGCGGCCCCGTTGAAGTCTGTGAGGAAATCTTCCCAGACTTTTAAATCTTTCTTCGTGTTCTACCCCAGCCTGATGTGTAAGTGGGGTTTCTTGCATGATTTCGTTTTTAGCTCCAAACTCCTAGAAAATACCCTTCCTTGTGGTATTTTCCCAGATGCAAAATTCAAACTGCCATCCATTGATTGTATCTCCCTGACTGTGCCTTTTTATTTATTTATTTTTTATTTTATTGCCCATCTTTTGATTTTTTTCTAATAGTTTTTCTACTTTTTCAACTGGTATTCTGCAAAACCATGCAGCGCTGTCTATTTCTCTTCTTCAAAAATTGGTGTTAGTTGATGGGTTGGTCGTTTTTTCAGCTGCCCGTGGGATGCCCCATTGTGCTGCCATTTTTACCATTTCTGCTAGTGCCCTCCCGCATTCCCCCGGTGCCTGTTGGGCCTATTACCATCAAATCATCTAAGTAGTGTGAATATATGGGTTGTCTCTTGCTGAAATCAAGTTCTTTGGGATTTTATTGAGATCCCTCCCCTTTGAAACGGGATGACGGATCCCTTATTGTAGCTTTCTTCTATTGCTGTGTTGTTGTTTTTGTCGGCGTAGGTCTGAAAACATTGATGTTAATGGGAGACCTGTCTGGTTCAAGTTTTATTTTCTAGCCTGTATTACTGATCTTCCTTTTTTTGTATTTTTGACTGGTAGCCGGGTTCAGCTGATGTTGGGCTGGTCCCCCCCACCTGCAATTTGAGCAGTTGTGCTTGTACCTGCACTCCTTTCCCCATGGGCATTGGTTCTTCCCATAATTTCGGCAGGTGATTGTAAATTTGTTGGAATTATGTGGCTTGTACTGAGTGCGGGTATTTGGCCTAGCCACCCCCGGCTGGTTTTCGCAAAAGGGCGGCTCCCCTTTCCTATGCTTCTCGTTTTCTGATGCCCTGGCACCCCCCTTGATTGGTTTTACTTGTTTCGTTGGATGCCTGTGCTATCTCATCCTCTGATAGGGGCTTCCCCGTTCATCAGATATAGGTTCATCAGATATAGATCATTTTGAACTTCATCCCATTCTATGGTTGTTCTTTCTGACATGTTTCTCCTGAACCTTATGTCATATGCTATCCAGCCATCCGCTCCATATGCAGTTTTGACTTCCCGGATTTTATCTATGCATGCCAACATTTTTATCCCATCTCCCAGGTACTTCTCCAGAAAAATTGTTGCTAAAATGGTGAATGCTTTTAGCCAATTGTCCCAGTTCCGCTCCACATGTGCATATCTGGCTATTGCTTTGTCTTCTATTTTTTTGGGGTCTCTGAAAGCATCCCTACCTTTGCGCAGTGCTTCAATAAGTGAACACACTTCTATGAACTCTTTGGCCCATATCGCCTCTTTTATTGTTTGGTCTATGTTCCATGCGAGGGATTTTTTGTATCAATTTAGTATTTCTGTTTGTAATGCATTTAGTTTTTCATCTAACTGCGCACTGGTGATCAGTGTATCTTCTGATGCTGGGCTGGCTGCTGTGGGTCCTGACTGCCCTTCTTTAACCTTAGCATTTGGGCCTACTGTTCATAGAAGTGTGCAATACTGTTGTTGCGCTGGGTGTGATCCATGCTTTTAATGGCCCTACTGCCCCCACCTCTGTTTCTACTACCCCTGGTGTCTCAGGCTCTGTGGGTGCTCTGTTTTCTATAATCACTATGGGTTCCAGCAGAATATTATTCCTGCTTGCCCCTGGTAGCTCTTTGGGTACCTGTTGCCTATCCCTGATCTCTAGTATCATTTGTTCCATCTTTTTCATGCTTTTATTCTGTTGCATTAAATATTTGTCTGAAATCTTATCAAACATTAAAGATAATTGCTTCGCCTTTTTACCTTTTTTACCGCTCACTACCGGGGTCTTGGGTTTCTTTGCAGGAAGTAGTGTGTCATCTCCGTCCGTTGCGCCTGTTTCATCTTCACCTATTTCTCCATACAAGCTTTTCTTAACCCATTTCCAGCCATAGTGTGTTATGTCCACATCGTTGCGTGGGTGGGCCGCCGTTGCGGCCTCGGGACAAGACGTCCAGGACGCAACGTCAGGGGAAGGGGAAGGACAGGGCGAAGTTGCGCAATTCCACTTGACGGCGCCTGTTCTTGTACTCAGGCCGCGCCGTTTGTCGTATGATGAGCCACACGTGGGGCGAATGTCCAGCGCTCTGCAATTTGAGGAGGGTGGGGTGCGGTGTACGCATTGGGCGTGAGCAGTGCTTACCAGCGTGACGCCTCGACCCTTTCCTGGGCCCGCTCGCCCTGAAGCATCATCCGTGCTGCACGTGCTTTCGCTGAGCCCCTCTGCACTTGTGGAGGGGGCACCTTCTTCGCGCTGGGGACTGGGGGCGCGTTTCTCGGGCCTCTCCTCCTCTCCGCTTGCGCTCATGCAATCCGCGGTGCCTTGTGATTCTGAGGCGGTGCAGCTCGTCGGCTGTGACCGTGTACGAGGTGCGCCGACGCGCTAAGCTGCTCGGCTGCAGACCTCAACACAACGCCGGTGGGTTGTTTCTCCGCTCGTCGCCATCGTTATGTCCCCGCTAGGTGGGGAAAAACGCAAGCACATGGGCCACTAGACCCAATAATACGCGGGAGCCGTAAACTCAGGCACAACCTTCTTTATTCGCATACATGCGGCAACTGCCGCAACTTCGCCCTGTCCCTCCCTTTCCCCTGACATCACGTCTTGGACGTCTTGTCCCGAGGCCGCAACGGCGGCCCACCCACGCAACGATGTGAGCAGGTGACAGCGTTCTGCTGCTTCCTCTGTAGACAGTAGTAGCTGCGATTTTGCCTTCTGTGGCTTCCTCTTGGGTGCCATTGCACTTCTGGGTTGTGCCCCGTAATCAGGGTACTGTCATTTTGTGCCCCGTATTCAGGGTACTGTTATTTTGTGCCCGTATTGAGGGTACTGTTATGTTGTGCCCCGTACTCAGGGTACTGTTTTCAGTAGGTATCTACTATTCTTTGTGCCCCATGTGCAGGGTACTGGTTTTTTGTTTGTGAAGTTTTAACTTGAAAACTTTGTGTTTGTTTTCATAAACAGCCATGTGCTGCTCGATTTGCTTCGTGTTGACTCCAGCAAATATCTGGTTTCTTGTCTTGCTCTTTGTGCCTTGCTGCTTTCGTTTCGTGCGGCACAAAGATTTTGTGTGGGTGAAGGGAGCTGCCCGCGTTTGCTAGCTTTGACTTCAACAACATTTTGAAAAGAGTATAGGTCTGGCTTTGTTTTCAAAAGTACCTCCTTAAACTCCTCTTGTAAGGTTTACACAGTCAAACACACTGGCTTCGTGATTATATTGTCTTAAATAAGCTCGAAATGCATTTTTTTGTAAAAGCTCTCTGGGAGCCGCTCCGTATCGTCCTGCTTCCGAAATGTGCTTTTTCAGATTTCGCAAGCCCGTTGCCTGGTAACCCTAGTCGGGGCTTTGAAACTGTAACTGTGACTTGTCCTGATAAACTTTATAAACGTGGTGAGCGAGGCTGCCCGGGTTTGCACTGTGCTGCCCCCAGCAAATTATTTATCTATGTACCCCACCTATAATGTTATAAACCCTCCAAACATATCAGCGTGTTTTATTAATGTTTTTAAAAATGCTCGCAATGTGCTTTTGCAAATTTTACCCGGTGACGCTTCATGTCGTCCTGCTTCCAGTGCGTTGCCAGGTAACCCTGGCCGGGGCTGGCTTTGCAACTGTTGCAATGAGGATTCCCCTGCCTCTCCTCGGCTGGAATTTGCTTGTTGACCCACTCACTGCTTACGCCGCCAGTCCTCTGCTACTGCGCAGGCTTCCCAGGTTCTCTGGTGTTGCGGCTCATGAACGGGTCATGGAGTTTTCCCTCCGTCTGATACGCTCGTTGGCTCCTCAGGTGTAGCTGAAAGATTCATGGAGTTTAGCCGCACTCTGTAGATTTCCGCCGGCTCCTTCAGGTTAGTGTAGATCAGCTCCTACGACCTCGGGATATTTGCAGCCTTCTCTGGATGGAGTAAGTCAAAACTCCACTCTGTAGTCCATTCACCCACAACAAGGTTAGTGGTAATTCTGCTCCCTCGACCTCAGCCACATAAAAGCTCTTGCGACCTATATGGGATGGAGTAAGTAAAAACTCGAGTCCTACGGCAGTGTCACTGAACAGGGCAATGCTCAGCAAAAAGAAAAAGGACGAGACTCTGTGTTCGCAGTGCACTCATTTGTTTGGGTCCCCGTGCAGGGTCCCAAACTGATTTGTGTTTCTCTGCAGAAATGCAGCTCCTTATATTGGACCCAGGCAGGGGCTGGCCCTGGGTCCTTGTTGTGTCATGTGTGGGGGGCTGTGGTGTCAGTCCCCGAGGCCGACTGGCACAGACGATCTCAGCACCCGGGGTGTAAGCCTGGAAGTGTTTTTGTGCTGGGGAGTGGCATGCGGGTGACACGGATGGATGACAAGTGTGACAAGACAGGCAATACAGAATGACAGTTGCAGGAATGAGGAGACTGACGACCATGATGTGAGGTGGAAAAAACTTTGGCCACAAGCTTTATTTTAGTACCAGCCATGGTGCAAAAGAAAAACCAGCCATAACATCACATAAGGATAACAATACTATATTTTGGGGACAGAGGGAACAGGTGAGCGGGGGGCCCTAATCCCAATTAGGGGCCCGCTCGAGGCTGATCCCCGCCGCCATTCATATGAAAGCTTGTGACAATTGTTTGGCCACAGCGTGTGAGCTGTGACATGTTCATAATTGCTTGTCTTTGGAGCAGGTTCATCCTGCTTTCTCTTGTCCTTTCCAAGTGAGGTGGGTAGGTGTGCGCTTGTGTGCCTTTTACTGATGTCCAACCTGACCAGGTTTAGCACTTGCGCCCTCTCTTGCTCACAGGGTGATTTTCGCTGAAGTTATGGCTCTTGATCCGTATTTCTTGATAAAACAAAACCCCGCATTGTGAAGCCATTCACTTTATCCTCCGCGGGATGTGTTCTTGGAGCCATTTTGATTTTTTGGTCATGTGTTTTGTACTTTTCCACGGATGGAGGCGTTTTAGCCTCTTGGTCCACTCTTTGGAGATGAATTTGGCACTTTCTCCACACATGATCCACTTGAGTTTTTGAAGCCCCCACGCTCCGTTTGCGGGCTAGTTGTTTCCTCGGGGGTGGGTTCTAGGAGCCTTACTAGGGTCTTCCCTGCTCCAGATCCACTTGTGCTACGAGACCCCTTCTGCGCATTAGGCTGCTTGTTTTACAGCCGGGGTGGGTTTAAAGAGCCTTACTGGGTTTTTTCCCTGCTCCCAATCCACTTGCATTGTGAGACCCCTCAGCGCTTAAAGCTGCTTGTTTTTACAGCCGGGGTGGGTTCAAAGAGCCTTACTGGGTTTTTACCCAGCTCCCGATCCACTTGCATTGTGAAACCCCCTCAGAGTTTAAAGCTGCTTGTTTTTACCGCCGGGGTGGGTTCAAAGAGCCTTACTAGGTTTTTTCCCTGCTCCCGATCCACTTGCCTTGTGAGATCCCCTCAGCGCTTAAAGCTGCTTGTTTTTACCGCCGGGGTGGGTTCAAAGAGCCTTACTAGGTTTTTACCCTGCTCCCGATCCACTTGCCTTGTGAGACCCCCTCAGCGCTTAGCGCTGCTTGTTTTTACAGCAGGGGTGGGTTCAAAGAGCCTTACTGGGTTTTTACCCAGCTCCCGATCCACTTGCATTATGAAACCCCCTCAGCGCTTGAAGCTGCTTGTTTTTACAGCCGGGGTGGGTTCAAAGAGCCTTACTAGGTTTTTACCCTGCTCCTGATCCACTTGCGTTGTGAGACCCCCTCAGCGCTTAAGGCTGCCTGTTTTTACAGCTGGAATGGGTTCAAAAGAAGAGCCTTACTAGAATGTTCCTTGCTCCCGATCCACTTGTGTTGTGAGACCCCTTCAGTGCTTGTGTTGTACTAATTCGCTGCTGGGGTGGGTTCTAAGGGCTTAGCTGGGAACTTCCCCCGCCCACGATCCACTTGCGTACCCCAGTGCGCTTATCTTGCATAAACAAAATTGTGAGGGGGTGGGTTCCGGAGCCTTACTAGGAACTTACCCTGCTCCTGATCCACTTGTGGTGAGACCCCCCCTTCTGCATGCATGGAGATGGATACTTGAGGCTTACTAGTACATGTTTCTGCTCAAGTTCCTCTCTCCTTTTCACTTTTGTTGTACCCCTAGGGCTCCCACCTGTATTGATGTTCTCTGGTGGATTCTGAGCGCCTGGGTCTTCTATAACTGTATTTTCCTGGAATATTAACTAATAGACAAAAAGACCCCCCGGTATTTTGAGAAGGCCCTTCTTGGAGTTGAATTTTTATGATTATTTTTTGAAGTGAGGCGTTTTAGCCTCCCCTAATGCTATGATTGTGTTCCATTTCCTACCTGGCACTCGCTATAGCTTTTCCTTACGGTTATTTGTAGGGTGGGAGGGATGGTTTTTTAGACCTGCAGCCGTCCTGCTGCTGTTCGTGGCTGACGGGGAGGAAGCATGAGAAGGGGCCACCTTGCCCCAGCCAGATAAAGGCAAAATTCGGCCTGGGGGCAAGGCGGCCCCTTCTTTGAACTTCAAAAGGCCCCCCGCTCAGCATCCGCAGGATGGGAAGGGGGGCCTTTGAAGTATGGAGGGCAAGGTGACAGGGGGCAGCGACTGCCGGTTGTCACCTGCCCCTCTCACCTCACCCTCCTGTCTTGGAGACGCGCTGTCTGGGTTCCCATTGTAAAGGGACCCAGCAGCCCGACCCAACCATGTGCATGCTAAGTGGGGCAGCGCCAAAAGGCACTGCCCCACCGGACTTAGCACAAACCCCCCACCTCCCAGCTTACGGCCCCGGGCCTCCCATCCGGGTGGGCCCGGGTGTATAAGCCTGGAAGTGTTTTTGTGCTGGGGAGTGGCATGCGGGTGACACGGATGGATGACAAGTGTGACAAGACAGGCAATACAGAATGACAGTTGCAGGAATGAGGAGACTGACGACCATGATGTGAGGTGGAAAAAACTTTGGCCACAAGCTTTATTTTAGTACCAGCCATGGTGCAAAAGAAAAACCAGCCATAACATCACATAAGGATAACAATACTATATTTTGGGGACAGAGGGAACAGGTGAGCGGGGGGCCCTAATCCCAATTAGGGGCCCGCTCGAGGCTGATCCCCGCCGCCACCCTGAGGGGATGCTGACCGGCGTCTCCCAGGTCCCCCCAAAATAAGAGATTATGAATTAAGTACAGCCTCTGGCTGCCAGGGTCCAGAAAATATTCCTGGTGAAATGTCCATACCTTCAATGGACAGGTGAACCCTGTCATTGCAGAACATGGCCTGGTTGTGTACCGAGATCCCATGTTTAATAAATTTGAGGCCTGATAAAAAAGGCAGAAATTGGCCACGGCTTTGTTCAGTTTGCGCTTAGAAATCTCCATGGCTTTGCTGCACTCTGCCTCATGCCACTGTTGGCGAGGGATGATTTCTGACCTCTTCACTTCTGTTCGAAGTCTTAGCATGCGTGCCAGGGATCTGAGGGAGGTGCCGATTTAAGCCAGAAAAACGTCCTGCCCAGCTGAGGCAAGTCATTGCCCCCGACATGGGTGGATGATGAGGAGATAATCGGGGGGGGGGGGGGGGAGGAAGATAATATTAAATCAAGTATTTCCTGATGTATCTTTTGTAAGCCCCCGATTCCAACCCCCACTCCCTTTTATGGCTTTCTCTTGCAACCCCCCCATCCAGGCTGAAGTGGCTGCTCCTTTCCTGAAGGAGTGGGATCCAAACACAGTAGGATTCCATCCTATACCTATTATAGTCTTCCTGAGGACAGACCTTACCTGGAATCTACTGAGGGCAGACCCAATTTTGTGTGTGAATAATTGCCCCCCCCCCCCCCCCGGCTGGGGCGCTTGTTCGTGAAGGCCCTGGTTCTGCAGATAGGGCAATATTCTGTTTCCTCAATGCGGTACAGGTTGATGATTCTCCCTTTTCCTAATTGGTCAGTTTTGGGCCTACACAGTTTCACAGCCCTACCTCTGATCCTGTGTTTTTGGAGGCTATCTCGCTGATCCTGAACGCCCCAGAGTAGTTGAGTGTGAAGGCAGCTCTAAATAGTGAGCTCTCGTAGGCATTGTTGCATACTGCAGGGAGGGTGTCTAGCAGAATTTTGTAATTTAGCAAAATTGAGGGGGCGCCTGGTGTCTGTCTTGACCCCTTCCATTTTGGACCAACCGTTGAGAGCATATCTGGTTAGTGCGCCGTGGGTGGGGTCGGGTGCCACCGCTAATCTAGTGTAATATGAAACTGCTGACAGATGGGAGAGCTGGCTGGCGGGGGTTGCCTTGGATTTGTCCATGGTGGCCCAAACCTCTTCTGGAACTGCTGTCCTCCTGGCTTCTGCCTGTGGGTTTAGTGCCTTGCAAGTGGAGAACTGAAAAACGGGACAGAGCGTCAGCGGCCTTATTATCTTTGCCTGCAATGTGCCGCCCAATTATTACCATGTTATTTTCCAGGGTGACTTTTTGTCATTTCTCTCAACACTTTTAGCACCAGAGGGCAGGAGGCAGCACCCTTGTTTAACATGTGTACAACCGCCATGTTGTCTGACCGTGTGACCAGTTCTGTGCTGGCCAACAAGTCCCCCCTTAAATAGAGTGCCATCCATTATGGGGAATATCTCTAGCAGTGTGATGTTCCTGAACCAGCCCCCCCTCTGCCAGCAGGGAGGCCAGTGCTCAGCGCACCACTTGTTACCAAAACATACCACAAATCATTTGCTGCCAGCCGCATCTGTGAACAAGGACCTTTTGTCTGTTCCATTCATGGTTTTGTGCCATATGACCTGGCCATTAAAATTGTTAAGAAATGGTTCCCATATGGCCATGTCTAGTGTTATTTCTTTGCCCAATCTGATGTGGTGGTGTGGCTTAGTAACCCACCCTCATTTTTAGTTCCACGTTCCTGTTAAAGATCCGGCCTAGGAACATGATTCTGGTAGCAAAATTGAGCTTCCCAGCAAGGGACTGTATTTCCCGCAGCGTCGCCTATTCCCTGCCTGTCATCAACCTTATTGTCTTTAGAAGGTCCTCTATTTTGTCTATGGGTAGGCAGCATTCCCTCTTGGAAGAGTCAATCTCTATGCCTAAGAATGACAGGGTGGTGGTGGGTCCTACCGTCTTCTCAGGCGCCAGTGGAACCCCTAATGCCTGCCTGGTTTCACTGAATAACTTAATGGATGCGCTGCCTATGGGAGACCCTGCTGGGCCAGTGAAGAAGAAATCATCTAGATAGTGTACCGTTCTGGCTCTAGGCGTGGCCTGTTGGAGTACCCTTTGTAGGAAAGAACTGAACTGTTCAAAGTAGGCACACGCGATGGCGCAGCCCATTGGGGGAAGGGGGGGGGGGGGCGTTTATCAAAACAGAATTTGTTGTCAAAATGGAAACACAGCCACTGGTAGGTGTTCTTGTGCACAGGCGGCAGCCTGAATGCTGACTTAGTGTCGGCTTCCGCCATGAGAGCGTGTCTACCTGACAGTTTTACCAAGCCAACCGCATCCTGCACGCGGCTGTAAGATACAGTAGCCTCAGTGGCAAGGATGACAACATTGAAAGAGCTTCCAGGTGAGTGAGATAAATGGTGGATCGTCCTAAACTCCCCCTGCTGTTTCTTGGGCACAAAGGCCAGGGGGAAGCATAAAAAACTCAATGAAAGGAGGGTGTTGGAAGGGACCCTCAATCCTCCCTAGTAATGGCTCTTTACCAATTTATTCTCTTATTCTGTTGCCTAGGGAAGAGGCAGATTTTAGGTTTTTGGGTATAGTGGGAGATCCCTGGCCCTTGAATGGGATCTGAAATCCATCCTTGAAGCCCTGACCCAAGAATTATCTAGCTACAGGGTCAGGGTAGTTCTCTAACATTTTTATTAGTTGGTCCATTTTTTTTGGTGAGGCCCCCATTTTATAACTAATACATGTTTTTACCCTCTGAGACTTTTGGGCTGGGCCTGGAAGGAGAGGCTTTTGTGCAGTCGTTGCTGCTGTGGTCACCATTGCATGTGCTGTATTGGTGCTTGTATCTGCACTCAGTGCCCTTGTTGCATGACCCTCTGTTGCAATACCGGCAGGTCCCCGGGGTGCTCCCTTTGCCCCCCGTGCTGCGGTTGCCAAACTGCCCTAATTCTGCCCCGCTTTTTGCCCCCTTGGGGGCGGTCTTCGAAACGGGAGTTTGTTTTTGTTGGCATTTGCACTGTCTTGTTGTGACCTATGCTGGTTATGCTGCCTGTTTCTATCCCTTCTGTTGCTTTTGCTGCTCTTGGTCCTTATTATTCTGAGCACACTGAGCTGAGGTTTCTTTTAAGACATGGGAAATATACAGTTTGGGGTCTTCCTCTTCCCAGCCTAGGTCAGGGAATCTCTGCATCTCCTTCCTGAACTCCCTGTCGTAGTTCAGCCATGATTTCTGCCCAAAGGTATTGTGGATCTCTAGGATTCTATGGTGGTAGGCAATCAATGCGGTGCCCTCTTCTGGGAATTTTTTTAAGAGGATGGTTGACAGGATTTGAAAAGAGGCCTCCCAATTCTGAATATTCTTTTCCAGGGTGGGCCTCTTTTCTCTCGCTTTTTCTTACTCTTTCTTATCCCTTTTTGAAATGCCAAAACCTAATTCTTCATATTCCAATAGGCAGAAAATGTCAATAAATTGCTTTTTCCATATCTTTCTCTTAATTTTCCGCTCAATGTGCCATGCAAAGGTCTTCTTTAGGCTTCTATTTACACTTTTGCCGGCAGTGCGCCTCCCATATTTAGTCATATGAGGGGTTGGAGACGGTACATCATGGCTAGGGCCAACCCATGCTTTGAGGTGGCCCTGGTCCTCCTCGCCCCCGATTCCGACTCTGTGTCTGTGCTGTCACTCTCGCTGCTGGAGCTGCTCGAGTCATCCCTGTGCCTCCTCTTTTTCCCAGCACCCGCACCCTAATGCCATTTTAAAAATTGTTCAAGCATAGGCCCCAAATCATTGCTTTTCACAGTACCTGATTTTGCTTTTCTTTTGGTGCCTGGGTGGGTGTCTGAAGAGGCGGGCATGCTGCGGACGTCAAGGCGCTGCTTCTTCCTAGCTGGCTGCTCCCTTTCTGCTGGCTCCTCCTCGCCATCGACCTCCTCTTCCAGGGCATCTGCGTCATCCTCATTAAGACTGGTGGATGCAAGCTCAGCCATTCTTTCCTGCACCACATCCATGCCATGAACGGCTTCCGCTGCTTTGGCCCATTCCAGGAGTAATGTGTCTTTCAGGGATAAGGCGTTGGCCATCTCTTGCCTGTTTGGGTCTCTGCGTGCTGGTTGGTAATGGGTTGTCCTAGTGTTTCCCAACTTGCTGTGTGGGTCAGGGTCCTCTCCCCCCCTTATTGTAGTTCTCGGGCGAGGTAAAATGCTGGGGCTCTGACTCAGTCTCCTTCTAGTGCAGGTCTGCAGATATGTGCGTCTGGGAATTCCGGCTGACCTCTGTGGAGAGAAATTAAAAAATTTTTGCCCAAATATAATTCCTGGGGCTCGAACCAATGCCCTTGTAAGCTTGAGACTGACGCTCTCCTTGCAGTGCTATGGAGGCTCTGCTGCTGCAAGCCTGCTCACTCCTTGTGTTGTGCTCGAGGACCTGCCTTCTTTGGGCTCTGCTAGCTCCGTGTGCGGCCGTTCACTGCTGTGCAGACCTCCTCGAGCTCTTCGGAGCCTGCCTTCTTTGATTCCAGTGTCCTCCCAGAGCCGGAGAGAAATTTAAAAATTGTTTGGCAAAATATAAATTCTAGCGCCCTCTCCGGGGCTTGAACCAATGTCCTTGTACGCCTGAGACTGATGCTCTCCTTGCCGTGCTATGGAGGCTCTGCTGCTGCAGCCTAGCTCCCTCCTTGTGTTGTGCTCGAGGACCCGCCTTCTTTGGGCTCTGCGAGCTCCGTGTGCGGACTTTCACTGCCATGCAGACCTCAGCGACCTGCCTTTTTCGATTCCAGTGTCCTCCCAGAGCCGGAGAGAAATTTAAAACTTGTTCTGCCAAAAAATAATTTCTAGCGCTCTCTCCGGGGCTCGAACCAATGTCCTTGTATGCCCGAGGCTGACGCTCTGCTTGCGGTGCTACAGAGGCTCTGCTGCTGCAAGCCTGCTCACTTCTTGTGTTGTGCTCGAGCTCCGTCTGTAGCTGCTCACTGCTGAGCCGACCTCTCCGGGCTCTAGATGTTCGAGATCCGTGAAATGCGAAGGCAAGGCGATCCTTTTCCCCGGACCTGCAGCCGTCCTGCTGCTGTTCGTGGCTGACGGGGAGGAAGCATGAGAAGGGGCCACCTTGCCCCAGCCAGATAAAGGCAAAATTCGGCCTGGGGGCAAGGCGGCCCCTTCTTTGAACTTCAAAAGGCCCCCCGCTCAGCATCCGCAGGATGGGAAGGGGGGCCTTTGAAGTATGGAGGGCAAGGTGACAGGGGGCAGCGACTGCCGGTTGTCACCTGCCCCTCTCACCTCACCCTCCTGTCTTGGAGACGCGCTGTCTGGGTTCCCATTGTAAAGGGACCCAGCAGCCCGACCCCACCATGTGCATGCTAAGTGGGGCAGCGCCAAAAGGCACTGCCCCACCGGACTTAGCACAAACCCCCCACCTCCCAGCTTACGGCCCCGGGCCTCCCATCCGGGTGGGCCCGGGTGTATTTCCCTTTGCTGATGGCCCTGCCTAGCGGCTTCCCGCCTATCCAGGGTGCTTAGCACCTCTTTTGGACGGAAGGGCGAGGTGTTGTTTCACACCTCGCCCTTCCTTTTTCTCGTCCCTGGCCAGCGACTGTGTGTCGCCTTGTAGTTGTGATGGAGGACAGGGGGGAGCACTGCCCCGTTTGTTGGGCTGTTGCTCACCCATCTCCCCAGCCTGACTGCCATCGGGTACCAGTTACCCGGCCTCGCTTGGTGCCTGGCAGCGTTGCCCATACTCAGACCGTTCAGATTTAGGCAACACAGCCTTCTCTTTTCACAGCCTTTTTGTCTTACTCGGTGCGGTGCGACTCGCGATCGTACTTGGGCGCTTTTATAGTTGTGGTTCCAGGCCTTGCTCCTCGGGAGTAGGTCAGTGGCACAGTAGATAATAAAAGTTGTTCTTGACGTAGAGTGTGCAATATTTAATGAATTATTTCTTAATACTGGATGACTACCATGTGGCTTTTTATGCACTGACATTTTAACATTATACATTTTAACTGTTGTAAAGTGTAACTTTTTTTTACTGTCGAATATGTGTTTTGATGTGTGATTTGTATTAATATTCATGTTTGTATATTTTTGGTTATATGGAAACTTTAACAGCATTTACAGCCGAAATAAAGTGAAACTTAACTGAACTGATGTCAGGTACACCTGATGGGAGTTGTAGTTCAAAACATTCAACACCCAAACGCACCACACATAGAGCCGAATTCAATCCCCAGGTAAATTTAAGGAAATATTTCACCACTCATAAGCCCTGGTTCTCCAGGCCATGAAGGTCACCATATCTCCTAGAGTGGATCGCAATGTATTCTTGGTTGCTCGCTTGTGCACCCTCTTCTTAAGAAACCCTCTGCCGACCCTTCCTGCCCGGCTAACTATCGCCCAATCTCCATCACTTCCTTCCTAGGCAAACTCCTGGAAAAGCTTGTCATTTCCCAGCTTAATCTTCACACTAAATCTCTTGGTTGTCTCCATGACCATCCAGGAGTGGTGTCCCTCTAATGATCTCTGCCTTAATGCCAGTAAGACTGAGATTCTCCTCATGTGCACTCCCGCTCCCTCTTTTCCTGTCACTCTCTGGCCGGCCTCTCTTGGCCCTCTTCCTGCTCCCACTTGTGAGGCTAAAAACTCGGGGTCATCTTCAACTCCACACTCTCCTTCTCGCCTCACATCTCTGACGTCTCTTAGAAGTCACACTACCAGCTGCACCTCTTCAAAGGTATTCTTCCTTTCCTCTCCTTCCCCCAGAAGCTCACTGTATCCGGAGCTCTGGTTCTCTCTAGGCTGGACTATTGCTACAGCCTCTTTCTAACACTGCCTGCCTCCACTCTCCGCCCTCTGCAACTCATCCAAAACAGGACTGCGAAACTTGTCCTTGGCCTCAAGCCCAGGGATCGTATCTCTCCAGGATTGAAATCTCTGCACTGGATCCCACTGGCAGCAAGGATTAAGTTCAAAACCCTCTGCATTGTTCACAAGGCCTTCTGGTGCCAGGGACCTCAATACCTTCAACTCTCTCTTCCTAAATATCTTCCTTCTCGAGCTCTTCACTCATCTGCCTCCAACTCCCTCTCGGTCAGTCGCTTCTCCAAGCAGCGACTTGATGGTAGATCTCTTTCTTCTGCTGGGGCATCTCTCTGGAACATCCTCCCTGCCTCTCTGAAACTTGAGGAGAACCATCTCCAGTTCCGGAACCACCTCAAGACCTTCCTCTTCTGCTTTCTCTCCTCCTCTTCCCTACTGATCTCCTGGCTGAATCTGATACAGCACTGGTCACCTGGCTACCCTCTGATCTCGGGCCCAAGGCCCCTCCCCAACAGTTGCACACCTGCACTGCCCTTCTGACAGGCAACCCCTGCACTCGGGGACTATTTCTGCATCCAACAGCCCCTACTAGCCCTTGACACCTGATGTCTGCATTTACCCTTGCACTTGCCACCAGCTTGCCGCACTTCTTGGTGTCTTATTTATTTTACTGATATCCTTTGTACTGCACTGCCCCCTCCCTGTTCCCCTCTCCCCCTCCCCTGCACTTGCACGTTCTCAATGTCACCTGGCCATTAGGGATTGTTGTCTCTTGTCTTCCCTCTGTCCGCCTCCCTTGCCTCGTCGTGCCTTAAAATACTTGTGTATATGCACAGTATAAATGCCATATCATATCATTTAATCGAGTGTTTCTGAAGCCCACCATGTCACGAGGGAACTCTACTGCTCTGAGGGGGGCATTTGTGCAATGTCCAATCCCTGACCGTCCTTTTTGGCGCGCGATGTTTTCATGACCCTTCTTTGTACCTTATCTGTCTTTGGCCTTTCACGCTGCCCACCGACATTTGATATTTATCTTTGGTGCAGATCAGCGCCTGTTGCCAAGGAAGCGGGAAGCTAATAGGTTAACGCTCCCTCCACTCCTCGTGTCCCCAGTGTGTTTATTTAACCTGTGAAATTGACATCCTGATACCTCACGAGGTCGCTGTTACAATGACCGAGCAACGAGCAAACACCTGGCCCTGTTCCCAAGGCCGAAAAAATACACCGCAAATCCGAGCCCCAGAGACACTGCTGCCAGGCAGGTTAATGAGAAGATGGAGGAGGAGGCGGCGCTGGGCTGGGAAAGAGACTCCGAAACCTGCTGGAGATGATGTTCTGTCCAAAGCAGGATCTTCATTGGCCACAATGAAAGGTGTGATGTCCTGGGGGTATCGGTGGACTTGCCTGTAAGGATCCCTGGAGAATTCCTGCTAGGCCTCTGCACCCTGTGCCTCTTTTTTCTGGTATCTTATTTTATTTCCACTTTTTCTTATAGGAAAAGGGTTGGACTTTCTGATAATGTGTAATATGAGGCCACTTTAAAAATAATTTCCAGGGCCTCTTTAGGTTCCCAGTCCACCCCTGACTAGGGGTGATAGGAGGATGTAGTCCTGCTCATCCTTGCCCATGCTTCTCCATTAACCACGGCACACTGTGTTCCACAGACAACAGCATCTCGTGTCAACCTGGGACAGGAACCTCTCAAGGGTACCTAGGGTCAGGCACAAATTGACAGCCCTAGAGCAAATATATTTCGCTATCCATGATTCTGTTCTTTCCCGAAACCACATTCAACCACTTGCAACCCATAGCTTGATATGCATCCCTGGCAAGATATCAAAAATAAGCTGGGGAACTCTTTTCGATTCCCTTCACCCACTCACCTGTGCTCGAACCAGCATAATAAACAAGTGGCATTTCAAGTGCCTCGGCAACAGTTCACAGTGAGGGGGCATGCAGTGTATCCTAGGTACAGAACACCTTTTACTAAGTGCATCCAGGAGCAAGCTTTACGGCCTGTAGAATTGACGCGGATCACAGATGTTTGATCAAGGAACCCATGGATATGTCATGGCAGCCTCAGTGTGCAAGTGCTCACCCATGGGAACAGGACACAGACCGGAAGGGACAAGCAAGGTACACATATCATAGTAGATGTATAGGATATGGAGAATATAAAGTTACCAGGAAGGTGCGCATACGATTATTTCACAACCCAAACGGTTTCAAGTGAATTAACCTTTTTTTTTAAAAGGAGAAAATAAGAAATATTTATTTAGAAAGACCGCTCAGAGACCACTCCAGCCGGTCTTTCTAAATCGAACTGTCACGCCCCTGCTGCACACAAGTGCGCACATGGGCTGTCAGAAGATGTGGGTATTGAAGGTAAGTGTATGTGTGAATGTTGAGGGGAATGTGTGTACCAGGGATGAGAGGTGGGCAAGTGTAAATGTGTTTTCTGGGGGGTCGGGAAAGAGTGTTTCTTAGGTGGAAGGGAGCGGTTCTGTGAGCGAGTCCATGTGCATGCATGTGTGTGTCTGATTGTATTCACATGTGACTGTCTGTGCCAGAGGAAATGGGCATATTGATTATTTAGTGTTTTAAAGTTTGCACAAAATCGGTTGAAAAAAAGTCGCTCTTTTTGGCGTGTGTCCTTCAAAATGAAGAATAATCACATGGAACCGATTTTACCATCAATAAGCTTCATCAGTCTCAGTGAGAGTGAAGGCTGTGTCAGTCTTGTTGGGATGTGGTACTGTGATCTGGCATGTGAACACAGATCTCTACACATGCTAAGCACACTGAGCTATCTTCTTAACCATAGTGGCACTCAAACTTGTCAATAAGCTTTTCACGTTTGATTACTGCACATAGTCACTATATCACCCAAAGGTAGCAGAATGTTCTACACAAGTTGTGCTATAGTAAATGCAGCAACTGTATGCATTTCAGACAACACACAACAAGCTACAGGATTCATTGATCAGATCTGAACTTAGTTGTCAACTCCCACCAGGCAGCAAGCACAGAGCCTCAGCAGCACATTACACAATAGCATGACACTCGATAAAAAGTGCAGACTTATTTTCAAGAGGCAGCTAGTTGGAAGCCCGCAACGTCGTCATGCTGCTGAAAGGCAGACGTGCTATGTAATTGCATAGCTGCCAAAATAATGCTAGATGAACTCTCCTTTCCTAAACATATCCCCAACTTTTATATACTCAGAAAAATATGTTTCATGCTCTATCCGTGTGCTAATCTATTGCCATGGATTGGATGAGTTAGCTTGTTTGAGGAAAGGGGATTGGGGGAAGGCAGACTGTACTCATCATGGGGGATGTGAGCTAGAACAGAAGCTGACCAAACAACAATAGTACTGTGATACCAAAATACAAGAATGCCCAACAAGGGTTCTATAAAAATAGGATAACTTCACACATCTAATCAAAACGAACGACCTATCCCTGTATGCTCAACGCAGAGAATGCAGAAATGGGAATGAAGGGGCACTCTGGGTTTAAAGACAGTGGTAGCCAGGCAAACAGATTCTGCAGCAAATGTTCCAGTTCAACATTGTGTCTTACAAAGATAATGAGTGGTGTCTTAAATGTCAAAAAGCCCCTTCAAAGCAGGCTTTGGTAACAGAAACAATGTATCAATTCACATGCATTCCCAATACATACAGATTTGATGCAAACTGTAGACACAGTTGTTACAATAATTCCATGACACCACATTAAATGCATAATAGGATGGTATCCGCAATTTTCCGAAAGGTTTGAATGTTTTACCGATAATGTTGACATCTTTTAGCATATGTATGAATTAAACATTGGTCCACCTTAGGTAACGCACACACAGCAAGACAACACCTGAGGAGACATACTTTTCACGCACATTCAGCAAGACAACACCTGAAGAAGCACATTTTATTTACTTATACATACTTGGAACGAGTATACTGCAATCCTGTCTCAAAAGAGCTACTTTATTCTACCTAGAAAAGATATATGAGATAAATGACATGCATTGTATTCCTTTCCAAGATGACCGACCCATCTTATAAGATGGCATTGGCGCAGTACTCCATATTTGAATCACACGCAAATGTTTCCATGACCACCGGCTAGTTTACTTTAACAGCGATAGCGCCCACGTTACACCTCACTGCATCAAGCGGAACGTTTGCATTGGTACACAAGATCAGGACACGCTTGACCTAAGAGCGGTAAGCATTGCTTAACCATAGCTGTTGTTAAGCCATACCCATTTAGATTGACTATACCAGATCAGAACATTGCTTGAAACTACCTTGTTTTATCATTGGAGAATCTCAGCAGTATCCTGCATGGCTCGTACGAGTCACCGTAGGTCAGTCTGTCTTATTTACACTGTGCGAGCATGCAACATATTGTTAAAACTATGCATGAGAATGTATACAGATCCCCTGAGGATTTGCAGAATCACCAGAACATGGGTGTTTATTAAAGATAGACTGATAATTGAATATTCAAGTGCACTTATTAGGCTAACTGACATGAGTCAATAGAGAACAGTCATGAATTCAGGTTGTGATATAGACGACACACGATTACGAAAGAAGCAGGTAAATGGGATAACCGTAGTTGCAAGTGAGACACCAGCACATGTACATTTAGTGTTAGAAAACTATGATTAAGAGAACAGCATTATTAAACTGTGTTCTGACCATGGTTCACTTTATGGTCTCAGTTCTAGATGCATCATTAAGAGAATAGAATTATTATGCTTTGGTCTGATTTATTTACTCTTTATGATTTTCAATTAGTCTATGGGCCTCATTAGACGGATGGCGGTAATGGTTAACGGTCACCGTTAATGGTAATGGTGACCATTAACCATTACCGCCTTACTACGAGGTCCCTTAGCGGGTTGGTGCTTTAACGCCTGCTTTTTGCAGGCGTTAAAAACCAACCCGCTAAGGGACCTTGGTGCTAATTACGGCACCGCAAAATTGCGCTGCCGTAATTAGCACCTTCCCCATTCCCATTATGCCCTATGGGGCAAAAATGGGAATGGGGAAGGGCAGTGGTGGAAGGGGGAATTACCGCCCCGCCAACCTTGGAATGGGGCGGTAATTCCCCCTTCCACAAAGGCGGTGCCGGTATTTTACCGGCATGGACCAAGGTGCTAATAGCACCTTGGTCCATGTGCTAATACCGCCATCCGTGTAATGAGGACCAATATGTTGTTATTGTTTTGCACGTCTTGTGGCCCAATGTTTGATTTTGTACAAAATTGTTGGAGAACATGCTTGATGTTATGAAATGTAATGGCTTTTTTCTGGCAATGCTTTAGTAAAAATCGGGAGAAAGGTGCCCAAGGCCAGGGACATGATACAGTTGACTGACATGGATCAGATGAAGATCATAGACCCTGATGAAGGACTTTTTCAGTCCGAAATGCATTGGCACGATTAGCATCTGCACAAATAATCTTTGAGAATTAAAACTCTATGAAGCACAAACTACGGTTTATTCTTTATCAACAAAAGGACGTTGAACAATTCTTTAATTATAGGAATGACTGAACTAAATCCAACAACCATATAGTGGATAACAATATGTGCAACCCACACCGAAAGCTATACTGCCTAGGTCTCTCTATCTAGTGCTGGCAGGGTTCCCATCCCTTCTCGGAGGGAAATTGTGTAATGCAGCCCAGCCAGAGCTCCAGGATGGTCGGGGGTGATGTCCCTGCCCTTGGGCAGCTGCATCCCATGTGGGTTGACCGTCCCCAAGGGCAGCGTCATTCCCAGGGAACCGCAGCAGGTTTCCCTTCCTAGAGGGAAATGGTGTAATGCAGCCCAGACAGAGCTTCAGGATGGCCGGGGGTGATGTCACCAGCAATGGGTGCCTGTCTCTCATTTGGGTGGATAGCACCCAAGCTCAGGGCCAGTCCTGGGGAACCCTTGCAGGGTCCCTGTCCCTTCCTGGAGGGAAAAGGTGTAATGCAGCCCAACCACAGCTCCAGGATGGGCTTGGGGATGGTCGACCCACATGGGAGACGGGTGCCCAAGGCCTTCCCCCCAGACCATCCTGGATCTCTGGCTAGGCTGCATTACAGAATTTCCCCCTGGTAATGGATGGGGACCCTGCCGGGGCTCCCTGGGACTGCCACTGTGCTTGGGCATGGTCGACCCACATGGGAGACGGGTGCCCAAGTCCAGGGAAATCACCCCAATCCATCCTGAAGCTCTGGCTGGGATGCATTACAGAATTCCCCTTTGGAATGGATGGGGTCCCTGCCAGGACTCCCTGAGACTGTTGTTATGCTTGGGGATGGTTGACCCACATTGGAGACGAGTGCCCAAGGCCAGGGACATCACATAGACCATCTTGGAGCTCTGGCTGGGCTGCGTTACAGAATTTACCTCCAGGAAGGGATGGGGACTGTGCCGGGCCTCCCTGGAACCACCACTGGGCCTGGGGGCATTCAATCCACATGGCAGTCAGCCGCCCAAGGCCAGGGACATGACCCGCCACCACCCTGGGACTCTGGCTGGGTTGGGTTGCAGCTTCTCACTCTGGGAATGGCCAGTAACCCTGCCGAGGCTTGCTGGAACCGCCGCTGGGCTTGTGGACAGTGAACCCACATAAGGGACAGCCACCCAAGGCCAGGGACATCACCCCCGACCATCCTGGAGCTCTGGCTGGGCTGCATTACAGAATTCCCTCAGGAAGGAATCATCTTGTGACACGTGTGTCTGTCTTGCTTCGATACCATGCCTTCCTTAGATATGGTGTCAGAGTGGGATGTGGTTTAACTGATAAAAACTGAAATCCATGCTGATAATTGTCATACCATCAGAAGGGTAAAATAGAATCATTGAACATCTTGACTCTGCCCGTATATCCAGGCTAAAGGAGGTTGTTCTCTGTCAACTACGTATCCTGACTGGTCAACAAGATCTGTTCTTTAAAACTCAAGTATTATTAGACACCCTTCCTCTCTCCCACTATAATATACAACAGTGGGATCGAATAATACTGAAAGTTCAACCAGCCTTTACCTTTATCAGAGCTAGTGCCTTAAACCCCCCCCCACCCTCCCTCACTCCTGAACCTTTTCTTTTTTGGTACCCTATTGGCAGTCGTCGCGGGGCCATCAGGGTTAAAGACAACCTACCAAAGTCACTCCCTTTGGCAGAATCAGACTCAGAAGAATCAGATGACTTCAAAACTTTATCTGAGGCAGTTGAGGACTGTTTTTTTCTAATTCAGAAAAAACACAGAAAGAACCCTCACCCCACTTGAAGAAATGGCCGACCTGGCTAATGTCAAAGCCCAGTTGGTGGGCCATCAAATACTAGCTGAAGTTAGAATCCAAAAAAATCTAACAAAATTGGGTGAGTTGCAAACTAGACCACTACTGCCACAGAGGGTACATCGACCATACCTAGAAGGTGAAGATCTAGGGAATATTTTCTTGAATTTTGCACGCCTAGCCGCCGAACAACTAGGATGGGGAGAGAACTTTAAAAGGTTCTATTTGGCTCCTCTCTTGAGAGGTGTACTACAAACTGCATATCAGCTACTTAATCTTGCCCAGGGAGCCACCTTTTATCCATCAAAAAAGGATTGTAAAAAAGAGTGGGGCAAACTTAGTTTTGTATCGCCAGAAATTGAGGGCCATTAGATGAAACGCAGGAGAAACCCCCCTAGAAATGGGTGAACGTGTCACAAACACTGCAGCCCTTTGTATCAATAATAAATCCCTAGAAGAGTTAATAGAGATGTCCAGCCTAGAACTGTTAGCCAATTCCTTGCCCCTTTTTTGCAAAAAGCCGTCTTACAGCCAAGTCGACCTACCCTAGCCATGGCCATTGAAACTGCACAAAACCACTCAGATGCAGCTAATCACTTCCACTCGGCACATCGAGGGAAGGAACGGAAAGGTTACAAACGTATCCAACGACCTCAACCTTAGGTAGTAGAAAAACAAGGAGGGTTGTATAGAATCAAGACAGGGATACCAAAAGAAATGAAGAGACCTGACCCTAAAATCAAAGACGAAAGCAGAAGGGAGGAAATTAAAGGAAGCAGACCACCCCCTTATTGGCTTTCCTGTAGAAAAAGGTGGCATCTTGCCTGAAGGATTTAAGGGATGAACCGATGGAAATAGGCTGTTTAAAGGGCGAAGAGTGGGAAGAACCAGAAGAGGATTTAGAGACCTTTAGCATATGTTTATGTCAGTCGTCTGCTCACTTCATATCTGAAAAGGCTTGGGTGAATGGGAAGCAAGTAAAGGCATTAATTGAC
This sequence comes from Ambystoma mexicanum, assembly GCF_040938575.1. Classification (NCBI taxonomy): domain Eukaryota; kingdom Metazoa; phylum Chordata; class Amphibia; order Caudata; family Ambystomatidae; genus Ambystoma; species Ambystoma mexicanum. Next base: position 1,270,436,997 of record NC_090932.1, read on the forward strand.
TAGGGTAGCAAACAAACTGCTACACGAGCTGACTTGGTCACATCAAAAGACCCCGAGAACGCTGCCCTACTTAGAGTTACCTGTGTACATAGGGACAATGAAGTATACCCCAAAATACCTGTACACATTAAAATCCGGTGTGAGTCCTGTTTAATTTCTTCAGCCATCATTCCGAGACTTGCTGAGGAAGTTATTATGGGTCGGCATTTCCCTACCTTTTCTACTCTCTTGCAGGAAACCCCACCTCCCTTTGGAGAATATTTACCCCAGAATTGCTGGCAGTCAACCTACTACTCCCAAAACTCTCCAATGTGGGACTGGGAAAAATCAGAACCCCACGGACCCCTTCAAGATATAAAGAACTTATGAAACCTGAGTCAACCATTAGAGACCAGTTCATAGGATACTTTAGAGAGAGCAATAAAGCCATTCAACCTCTACCTACATCGGCGTAAGAAAATCAATGAAATATGTGATAATTCCTTGACATATCTCATCCCTGTTCTCTTCCAGGTCTTAACAACGAAGAACCTGGATAAAAAAACAGGCATATGCAACTCGCATAGGGGAAGGGTATGTGAGAAACCTGAAGGTGTCTCACCCGCTAGTATCCGGGATATGGGATCCAGGTGGCCAGAACACGACCACCGTTTTTTGATCTAGTTCCTGGGGGTGGACCAGTGCAGGAGGCTCATCTGGATGAGGGATCCTCGGGAGTGGAAGTAGGACATTGAAGGGTATTCCCTTCCTAATAACACCTTTTTCCCATCCTACTAAGTAGGACACGTAGGAACTCAAACCCCCCTTCCCTTTCCCGATACAAACACTTTTTCACAGACATTCCAACATGAAAGAAAACGGACTAACACCTAAGCCGTGTAATTGACATGTCCCAACACAAGGGTCAGTTAGAGTCAGGCAATTACTGATAATTACACACACCTGACTTCCATCACACTTCCCCACATGGATAAAAGGCGGAGCATGGAAGCACACTCTGAGGGAGGCAAAACACCTGAGGAAGCAGCAGTTCTGAGATAGCGGTTTAACACAAGGAGAAAGACGGCGAGATCAGAAAGGGTTACAAGGAGTGAATTGCCCTTGGCCTTTTCAGCAAAAGGAAACCGTTACTTTCAAGAGCCCTCGAGGATAAGAAACATAAGGCCAGGAACTAATGCTGAAGTGAGGTGCATTGTTTGTCGAAGGTACAGAGAGCTCTCCCACATCGATAGCAGAGGCGGGGAGGAGAGATTGTGGCCGTAGTACTGTCCTTGGTTCCTGTAACAAAGCCGATCCAGTAACGTCAGCACAACCGGTGAGTCTGGGATACTGATTGTAGACTGGTCTGTGTTAGACCCAAGGTCGCAAGCGACAACGTTGTATGAACAAAGCTGCAAGGAACAAAGCATAAGGTGTATGTGATGAGTGACACAAATATAATTGAATATTCAAGGAGTAAGTAAACTTTTGAAACAGAATAGGTACCATAAAGAGTGGTCCAGCACCACGTGGGTGCTCATTCAAAAGTCTCTGTTAGGTATCCAACGGAGATTGTAAAATTGTGAACTGTGATTACAAAGAAGCAAGTGTGAACCCGACGGAGGTATGGTAAGAGAAAGCTTGGGGAAGGGAACCCCGCTTTCTGATGAGAGAGTAATTGTAAATTGTGAAGTGGAAGTGGTCCTGCACCGGGTCAAGCCAAATCCTGTGCACATTCCAAAGTCTTCGATATCAAAACTGAAGTTGGGATTTGTCCGAGCCCAGCTGAGGGTGACTAATTGTCAAAAGGAATCTGAGCCCGACAGAGGGGTGAACCGTGAGTCACCCGAGAGCTAATTGTAAAAAGGGATCTGAGCACAACAGAGGGAGATCTGGGGTGAAGAGTGAATCCTCCAAATTGAATACTTGTTAGAGGAAAAGAACTTTGTGTTTTGTTTTGATACATCAGGCCCTCTGAATCAAGAAACTAATAAGTAAAGAGACTTGGGCACAGAAGGCCCTGATGCTGGTACTGGAACTGTATCCTTGTGCCGAAGAACCAGAGTGTGTGCTATGCTCAAGTAAACTGCGTTGTCCTGTGCTGAAAACGTGGGGAAGGGAGGCCCACGGCCTTAACATCCTGACTTATTCTTTGTGAACATTTCTTTATTTTTCATGAACATTATCCTACACTATTTGTAAGTTAGCGGTAAGGATTGGCAATCGTTTTTTTAGTATAGGCCCTTTTTATGTTGACGAGACTCCACTAGGACTGTGTTATTATTATTTGATGGTCATAGCTTGCTCGCATCTTAGATTTAGGTTTAGATAGGCGTTTATCACAGTGTTGTAAAAGTTCAATAAACATCCTTGAACTGTGGTCACTTGTGTCTGTCTTGTTTCAATACCATGCCTTTTTTACAGGGGCGAGAATATTCTGATACAGAGTCTCCCCTTGAAAGGGGAGAGTTTATTCAGCTATAAGGCCTCCCCAAGGGTTAGAGATTATTCTGCTACAGAGATTCCCCCTTTAAGGGGGAGAATGTATTCTGATACAAAATCTCCCCTTCAAGGGGGAGAGTTTATTCTGCTACAGAATCTCCCCCATCAAGAGGAGAGTTTATTCTGACACAGCGTCTGACCTTCAAGGGGGAGTGTTTATTCTGCTACAGAATCTCCCCCATCAAGAGGAGAGTTTATTCTGATACAGAGTCTCCTTTTTCAAGGGGGAGAATTTATTCTGCTACAGAGTCTCCCCTCCAATGGGGAGAGTTTATTTTGACACAGCGTCTCCCCTTCAAGGGTAAGAGTTTCTTCTGGTACAGAGTCTCTCCTTTCATGGGGGAGAGTTTATTCTGCTACAGAGTCTCCCCCTTCAAGGGGAGAGTTTATTCTGATACAGAATCTCCCCTTCAAGGGGGAGAGATTATTCTGGTACAGAGACTCCCCTTTCAAGGGGGAGAGTTTATTCTGGTACAGAGTCACCCCCATCAAGGGGGAGAGTTTATTCTACTACATAATCTCCCTCATCAAGGGGAGAGTTTATTCTTATACCAAGTCTCACCCTTCAAGCGGGAGAGTTTATTCTGGTACAGCGTCTCCCCTTTAAGGGTGAGAGTTTATTCTGATACAGAATCTCCCCTGTCAAGGGGGAGAGTTTATTCTGATACAGTCTCCCCTTTCAATGGGGAAAGTTTATTCTGACAGGGGCAGAGTGTATTCTGATACAGAGTCTCCCCTTTCAAGGGTAAGAGTTTATTCTGCTTCAGAGTCTCCCCCATCAAGGGGGAGTTTTTTCTGGTACAGAATCTCCCCCATTAAGGGGAGTGTTATTCTGATTCAGAGTCTCCCCTGTCAAGGGGAAGGGTTTGTTCTGATACAGAGTCTCCCCTTCAAGGGGGAGTGTTCATTCTGATACAGAGTCTCCTCTTTCCAGGGGAGAGTTTATTCTGCTACAGAGTCGCCCCATCAACGGGGAGAGTTTATTCTGCTACAGAATCTCCCCCTTCAATGGGGAGAGTTTATTTTGACACAGCGTCTCCCCTTCAAGGAGCAGAGTTTATTCTGGTACAGAGTCTCTCCCATCAAGGGGTGGGGGGGGAGTTTATTCTGCTACAGAATCTCCTCCATTAAGGGGGGGAGTTTATTCTGATACAGAGTCCCCCCTTAGAAGGGGGAGAGTTTATTCTGCTACAGAGTCTACCTTTTCAAGGGGGAGAGTTTTTTTGCTACAGAGTCCCCCCTTCAAGGGGCAGAGTTTATTCTGCTACACAATCTCCCCCATCAAGGACAGAGTTTATTCCGGTACAGAGTCTCCCCTTTAAAAGGGAAAGTTTATTCTGATATTGAATATCCCCGTCAAGAGGGAGAGTCTACCTTTTCAAGGTGGAGAGTTTTTTCTGCTACAGAGTCTCCCCCTTTGTGGCCTGCGTTTCCAGGGTTGTTGCTGTTGTGGCTACTTGTGCGTTAGCTGCCTCTGTGCCTTTTTTGCTATGGTGTCCCGCTGTGTCCCGCCTCATGCTTGTGTGTGGAGCCGAGGGTGAGAGGGGAACGACTGCAAGTGTATATCAGGCCCATCTTGGTGCGCACGTTTATCACGCTATTTGGTTGTTATATCTGGCTGGTCTAGCCTTTTTTTCTTTTTTTTGGTTAGAATTATTTTGTGCTTTGTTTGGCCCTGATAATGTTGAGTACCAGAGTGCTAAAGCCTAAAACTGAGGGATTTTGACTTTATTACCAGCACCAGCAATGCGTTATTGAGGACTTTTTTTACTGGTAGGGCGCTGTAATTGGGGCTTTTTTTGCTGGTCAGGTGGGTGCCCCACCATCAAACCTGTGGTCGGCCGGTTCGGTGAAGTGCTGGTATCCACAAATACCAGCACTTTTTTACCAGACCTAGAATGAGCCCAAATGCCTCCACATGACAGTCTGCATTTAAGGAATGAGGTCAATAAGGACATACAGGGCACTTTGACTATTCCAGTGATAAATCCAGGCCTGGAAAAGGAGAAAGCTGCTCACCAAAAGGTCTTGGGTGGTTTACCAGAGGAAGTACTGGCTGATAGTCAAGTCGGAGCTTGTGATCGAATCTCCCAAACTGTGAGCACAGTACTGCAATTCCCACTGCTGAGTATGGAAAGTGTTATTGCAGATATTGTTGCTTTGTCCAGCAATGAACATAAGGGCTCGAATAAGGGCTCAAAAGAAGGCCTGAAGGGTCCTGCAAGTTGGCAATATATTAAAGAAAATATTATACAGGATCTCAATCAATGTAAAACCTGGTCTGATTTTACTACCTGGGTTGATTCCTTTTGACGAGACTATTTCACAACTGCCCTCTGATATGATTGATAAAGCTCTCAATTAAATCCAGTGGACTTTCAGGAGCCTAGCATTATGACAGACGTAGCATGTCAAACCAGCTAGTCCGAAGACATCACTATATCGTCTGTTCCCCAGGAAACTACTGTACATCAGTCTGTGGCCATCTGCTTGGCATCTTGTTCCACCTCGGGATTGATAGCTATTGCCCCTTCAGGAAGTACTTTGTTATCCCCCCAAAAATCTTTGGGTGTAGCTAAATCTACATATAACCTGGTCATCTTGCCGTTTGGACAAGATATCCGTGTAAAGAAGGCATGTATGCAGCAGGTAACTGACCCTATCTTGAGAGGTTTTGTGATGGATCGAAGAAACATTGGGCCCGATTCATGAATAGTGTGCATATATCCTGCAATGCCCATGCGCCGAGAACGACTGCGTGACCCTGCGCCCAGACGTTTTTCTGCGCGCTCTGTGTATTCATGCAATTGTTCGCCCAAAGTAACAGTATACCAATCCGCAGCCAGAACACCCCCGACATGCCCCGACACAAAGCAAAAACAGCCAGAAACAGCTACCTTTGCTTGCTCACAGGGCATGAATACATGCTCCCGTAAAACAGTGTGTGGGGGCCCCCGCAAGAAGGCCTGTATCTCGCGACCCCTGCGTGGGGTCCCCCATAACTGTTCCTGCACCCTACTACACTGTGTAAGCACACACCTAACTCAGACCGGAACCCTGCCTGCGTACACGCACCCCTGAATCCGATACCAGATCATACCTTTTTTCAGCGATTCCTATGCACAAGTCTATGTACGCCTGTCTTTGGGTGGCGGATCGAATGTGGGCTTTGCATGGCCATTACCCTGCCGAGAGGTTGCACGGTTGGATCCATGAATACGTGTCATCTGGCACAATAGTGGGTGTGCAGGGGACGGCCGGTAGGCCGTCCCTCATAAAAACCCACATTTTCCCTTGTTCTTCCTCATTTTTTTAGTTCCTCCCCCTTCCCTGCCCTCTGTGCAAGCCACAGCCATGCTCTGCATGCTGTCTCATGCAAGGCACTCGTCCGCTCACAGAGACGTGCCGAGATTGTGCGAAGTCCACGCAAGGTACGAAAAAGTGCTGCACAGTCGATTCCATGAATCGACATACAGGATTTGGCATGTAAATAAACCAGAACGGACGGAATCCAGAGGGCGCTGAGAAACAGCTCTCTTTTGTTTATGATCTAAGGCTGGTCATGGTGTGTTAGAGCCCGAGATCTTCGACTCTTGGGGAGGGTGCAAATCAAAGACTAGTGCACTGAGAATGACACTAACTGTATTGGTATAGGTTGCAGCCAGACTAATTTGCCTTCCTTTTTGAGGCTATATAATAATGTGAATGGAGCTTCATCGGCTTCCAAGTTAATGCTTACACTGTATTGATGTTTTCTTTTTTCCTGACTTTTTAGTATCTCTGACATATGTTTGGGTATTTTGTGTTGTGTGATGTTTGTTTAGTTGTTATCACCTCTATGGCCATTAGCTTATGTGTTGGCGATTTATAAATACATTTTTAAAACATGTTTTTCATAGTTCTCCATTTGTCTCACTTTCTATGTGCACCACACTCTTCCCATCTCACTCCCTATTTGTGTTCGTTTCTATTTGTCCCTCTCCCCACACTCCCACTCCGTTCTGTATTTTTTTCTGAACTTGGCTTTTGGAACATGGCATGCTGAAACATCGCATTGATTCTAACCAGAATCTCAGTATTATAGTTTGCTCTTAAGTCACTAACTTTAAATTTTATCTTGTCAACCTAATGCAACCATCTTTCAAAGAACCTCATCAATCACAAACTGTTTTTGGCCTGTTTCGACAACAGTATTGTGGTGTGCAAAAGTTGCCAGGCTTCGAGAACACCCAATATTTGCAGGTCAGGCACGATGAGATTCAATTATTTGCCAAGGATCATACACTTTGTTTAAGCGGTTAAACTGGGATTCTTTCACTCAAACTTCCACTTTGTTGTTATACATACTGATAAGAAAATGTGAATATCCATATAAAAGCAGACTTTTTGTTGTTGTAGAAATCATAGATATAAACTAAGCTATATAAGAGGGGATTTTTATTATTGCTCGCTTTTGTCCAATAATAAGGGGTATAGTTGGTAGGTAATGGTAGCTGTGTGTAGGCTTTTAGTCTGAAATGTTTCATCGCAATTCCAATCACTTAAACATTTACAAACAGGCACTGTTAATAACGAAGATTTTATTTTAAGTGATTGCCGAGGCTTTCTTGGGGAGGTGCTGGTGCAGGGGTGTCCCAAATAAATTAATCTGTTCTCTACATGAAAGCTCTCAAGGGACCTCATAGGTACCATGTGGAGCCTAATTAGTGGGTTTGGGGCTCCTTTTGTTGCGCAGGGTGGGCCCTGAAGGCGACATTATGGGTACTGCGGTTGGCGGAGTGAGGAGGCGGGCGAGGGCAAAGGGCTGCAGAAGCCAAGTCCTTCATTGAGATTCAGGTAAAAGAATTATATTTTCATCTTGCCCCATAGGTGTGTACCGGTACTCTCCTTCAAGCTTTGAGAAGTTCAGGAACTTATGTTGCAAAAAATAAGAAGTGCAAGTACAATGGCCTGTTAGGGCCACCCCATTTAAAGCACCGACTGTAGGTGAGGGGGCACCCAAACATCATTTCGAAATAGGCCGCAAAGACCCTCCCGTATCTCCAACCGGCCCTGGTCAAGTGATGTGTGGCATGCACAGGGATGGTAAAGGAAACGACGGGGTCGGAGCTAGGGCTTGCTTTCTTGGTGAAATATTGGTTTGACCCTTCGATCCCTAGTCATGAATTATTGGTGGAGACTGTTCCACCCGTGCCCACAGAAAGTGATGCCTCTGGCCACTAGTCAGAAGGGTAATTATCCTATGCCTAATAAGTTTCACTGACCAGCATCCATACACTTGTATGCTTATGGGCAGGCGATGTCCCCAATCTAACACTTGTCTTTTTGTCTGGATGTGGCAGTGAGTGAGCTACAGCAGAGGGCGCTCTTCCATCCCTCAGTGACCATCAAGGAAGGATACCTCCATAAGCGGAAGGCCGAGGGCGTGAACCTGGTGACCCGCTTCACTTTCAAGAAGCGGTACTTCTGGCTGAGCAGCGAGACGCTGTCCTACTCAAAATCCCCCGACTGGCAGGTAAGGTGGACTGAAGGAGTGGAGTTGACTTTCTTAGGGTCAACGGGGCTGTGATACTGGGGACATCTCAACTTGATTTTGCGGAGGATAGAGCCCATGACACTTGTACTGGTAGAGCTCAGCTTAGTGATGGTGGAACCCGTGAAACCACAGTACTGAGGGGATCTCAACACGTTGTCAGTGGGGTATGGCCCATGACACTGCAGTACTGGAGAGATCTCAACACGCAGTTGGCGGGGTAGGGCCCATGACACTGGAGTACTGGGGAGATCTCAACATGGTGTCAGTGACAAAAGGACCCATGACACCGCAGTACTGGGGAGATCTGAACACAGTGTCGGTGAAAGCAGGACCCATGATGCTAAAGTACTGGGGCGATCTCAACATGGTGTCAGTGAGAGCAGGACCCATGACACTGCAGTACTGGGGAGATCTCAACACGGTGTCAGTGGGGTAGGGCCCATGACACTGCAATGCTACTTGTCAGTAATCAGCAGGTGAACATCAAAGCTATAGAACTGGGGAGAACTCGGCTCAGGGTCAGTGACGGTAGTACTAATGATACTGCAGTAATATCAAGACAGCAGTGTGATATCAGTGAGGGTAGCGCCCGAGGCACTGAAGTACTGGGGAGAGCTTAGCTTGTTGCCATTGAGAGTAGGACCCTTGATGCTGTAGTACTATGCAGAGTATTTGATGTCAGTGGGACTCGGAACAGTGACACTGGTGTATTGGCGAGCACTCAGCTGAGTTTCAATGATGGTAAGACTGATGACACAGCACTGCTGTGGAGAACTTGGCTTGGTGCCAGTGAGAGTAGGACCCATGTCGCTGTAGCGCTAGGGAGGTGACTTGGCAGCAGTGAGCTGAAAACAGTGTTCCTGTAGTACTAGCGAAAACTCATCTTGATATCAGTAGGGGTAAGGCCCTTGAGGTGGTCCTACTGGGGGAGAACTCCACTCGGTGGCAGTGAGACTGCAGCAAATGTAGCAGTAACACTGGGGAGAGCTCTACTTGTTGTCAGTGAGTTTGAAGCTAATGAGGTTATAGTGGTAACAAGGAATGTGGATCCAGTTTGGCCGTAGTAGAGGGGAAAGCTTACATTGGTCATTCAGGAAACCACTTTTACATGTTTATTTGGTGTAAGGTGAGATACACCAGCTGAGGTAATATGAGTCAGGGACAGAGATTCTAGCTGCTTTCTTTGAGTTGGCTTTGGCTCTGGTGGAGTTGCCAGATGACGTCCTCCAGGCCAGAGATCCATACTCCACACATGAGCTTTGCTTTCACCTTAGTTTCACTTCAGTCTGTTTTATTCCATTGAAGTGATCCAAAACCACAACTCCCAGCAGGCAATTGATGGGAATTGAAAGACTAGTGCTGGGACGTGTCCCTCCTGACATGGAGTCATCTGGCAACCCTGTGCTCTGGAAAGGGGGTTATGTCAAGCTGATGGTGCCTTGTCTGCCTGTGTCTGGTGAGCCAAGTGTGCCCCGAGATGATAGTGCTCTTGCTTGGTGCCTCTTCAAGCTGCTTCTGCCTTAGCTGGGTGCGTCTTTTTGAACTTGGAGTGCTCTGGCGTTCTCCTTCACATGAGCTGACAGTGCTCTGGTTTGGTGCTTCCTGCGACTTTAGAGAACTCTTGGTAGGCACTTTGCATGAGCTGGTAGTGTTCTGGCTGGGTGCTTGCTTTGAGCTGTTTGTGCTCTGGCTGGGTCCTTGACAAGATCTGATAGTACTCTGGCTGGGTGCTTCCTTTAGTTTAATAGTGCTCTGGCTGCCTGCTTCCTTTGGGATGAGAGTACTCTGGTTCTGCTCTGGTTGGGTGCTTCATTTGGGGTGATAGGGTTCTAGCTGTGTGCTTCACATGTACAGAACTACTCTAACTGGGAGCTTCTTTGAGCTGGGATTACTCTTGTTGGTTCTTTAAGCTAACAGTGTTCTGGCTGAGGGTTTCCTCAACAAGTGATGTGACTGAGTGCATCTTACTGGTAGTGCTCTGGCTGGCAACTTCTTTTGCGCTGACAGTGCTCTGGTTGAGTGCTTTCTGTAAGCAAAGAGGACTCTGGTTAGGTGCTCAGTAAGAGCTTCTAGCGTTCTAGCAGGGTGCTTCCTCCGATCTGAGAGTTATCTTGGTAGGTGCTCTGCATGAGCTGGTAGTGTCCTGGCTTGTTGTTTGCTTTGAGCTGTTTGTGCTCTGAATGGGCCCTTCACAAGATCTTATAGTGCTCTGGCGCTTGCTTCCTTGGAGCGGACAGTGCTTTGGCTGAGTACTTTCTGTAAGCAAAGTGGGCCCTGGTTAGGTGCTCCGTTCGAGCTGCTAGTGTTTTGGCTGTGTGCTTCCTTTGGGCTGATAGTGCTTATGCTGGCTGTTTAGTTTGAGCCTTCCTTTGACAGTGCTCTGGTTGGTCGCTTTCTTTGAGCTGAGACTGTTGTGATAGGTGGCCTCTTTGTAGGGAGTTGTGCTCTGAAAGGAAACCTGCTCTGAATTGAGAGTGATATAGCTGGGTATTTCCTTTGAGCTGAGAGCCCAGTACAGAGGCCTCCTATGCCTGCGGGCAGACCTATGCGCTGGTTCTTCACTATATGAACTGATAGCGTTGGCTGGTCCAATGAGCTGAGTGTGTACTGGCTACCAGGCCCTATGAGCTGAGAGTACTCTGGTTGTGGGCCTTGTCTGAGCTTAGAGTGCTATGGCTGGGCGCGTCACTTGAGCTGAGGGTGCTCTGGTCGTGGGCCTTGTCTTAGTTTAGCGTGCTATGGCTGGGCGCGTCACTTGAGCTGAGGGTGCTCTTGATGGGTGCCTCCTTTCATCATGTGTCTCGTTGCAGGTGCGGTCATCCATCCCAGTGAAGCGGGTCTGTGCAGTGGAGCGAGTGGATGAGAACGCCTTCCAGCAACAGCACATGATGCAGATCATAACTCAGGACAACGAAGGCCTCCCCCACACCATGTACATCCAGTGTAAGGTAAGATGGTCATTGGGATGAAGGATTGCATACCCTAATAGGAGCGTGAACAGAGACCCGAGATCGCATTACACAACCTGGTAGTGCTGGAAATGGAAGCACTGAACTACTCTGGGAATCCACCAGAAGGCAGGAGCGATGGAGGCGGGACTAGGAATGGATTAAAGGCAGTCATGTTATAGACCTTTAAAAAGTGTTAAAGCGACAGAGTTAAAATAGCTCCATTTCATTACAAGTTTGCCGGTATCGTGCCGGTAATTCCGGCAGGATACCGGAAAACACACCCTACCGTTTCTGCCACCTGATATCCTGGAATTACCGGGATATTCCTGGTGGCGGAAAGAGTCAGTACTCCATGGAGGGGATTGCCAGAATTACCGGCACTGGTATTACTGGCAGCTCTTGGCTGGTGGTAAGTCAGTGACCCCCACCAGTAAACCTTTGTTTTGTCAGTGCTGGAAAAGCGCAGTGCTGGAATTACCAGCAATTTTAATGGCCAATATTCTGCACCGGCAAACCCATAATGACTGTAGCGTTATTCTCCCCTTCCTTATTGAAAACATACAATTATCAACGTGTAGAATGAGTCCCATAAAATCTCGTATGGGTTTTAAACTGACTTTCAAGAATGAACAAAACTCAGTAAAAAATAATTAACTATATGGTCACCTGTTTATAGTCATTATTTCGCACATTCTGCCCCTTTATGCACTTCTTCCATTTCCAACTACCCTCAATATCAACCTCTGAAGAGACAGACAATAGCCTCTTCCAATCAGCAATCTCTTATCTATCACACCTTAATGTGTTTAAATGAAAAACAAATACAAGCTAGAGGTAAGCTATTTTGAGGTTGGAGGTTTATCTCAATGGGCCTCATTACGGGGTCAGCAGTAAAACCCGCTGGTACGCAGCAGGCTGCCGCCAACCCCCTAACACCATTTCTGCCACCTGACATCCCGGTGCCACCGGGATATCATGGCAGGTGGCGGAACAGTAAATCCCCATTCCCATGGAGTCCCAGAAGACTCCACGGGAATGGGTCACTGAAGCACTGGCACTGGTGCTTCCTGGAGTTCCGTGCCCCTAGCGGAAAACTTGCAGTTTGGAAGTCCGGAAAGGGTGCCGGCACGTTGCAACATGCACCCTTGTTTCCGGACCGCCAAGCATGTAATGAGGCCCTATGTCTCGGGAGAGGTGATCACTGACGGTGCAATGCCTGGTGGCTCTGGCATGCACTTTTTGTTCCCGGATTCTGGATCAGGGGAGACATTTCCCCCAGTTTCTGAATACAGGGAAATCGGGCCAAGTTCAAACACTGCAACCCCTGGGGCAAGGTAACAGGCTCAGAGACCCTGAGGGTAATGGAAATATCATGGATCCCAGAAAAAACATACACCATCTACATCCAGGTTACGGTAAGAGGCTCCTAGGGATCCGTAGGGCTGGAGACAAAGAGCCCCTGAAGGAAAAGGGGCAGCAACCAGCGATTACCACACATCATATGCATCCACTGTAAGGTCAGGGACCCCTGAGGAGTCTTGATAGTAACTACTGGGATTAGAGGGTCAGATAGTGCATGAACTCAAAACACCTTAACCCATCTAAATCCATTGCAAAGTAAGAGACTCCCTTGGCCCTGAGCATGGAACGTCTCTGAAAAGGCAGGGACGCCAGAGCACCTCACACCATGTGCTTCCATTACAAGTCAAAAGACTCCAGGCAAAGTCTCAGCTGGCTACTGAGATTGGATGGTAAGAGATCCTGAAGGCAGGGAAACATGGGCCCCAGAAGACTGTACACCACGCATATTCATTGGTAGGTAAGAAAACCCTAGGAACCTTTGGCAATGGAGAGTCAGAAACCCAAAATGACAGTGTCATGGACCAAAGATCTCATGTCACCAAGTAATTCGGAGTAAGGTAAGTGGCAGGAATTACTGGGGTTGGAGTATCGAAGACCCTGAGGGTGGTGGGCATGATCCCCAGAACATCGTACATCATATACATTCAGTGCAAGGTATAGACACCTTACTTAGAAAGGTCTACCAACCATTAAAATTAAGGTGTCCGTAACACAAAGACGCTCTTTGTTCCTTTATGGATGTCTATACCTGAGGGTTCCATTGTGAAAGGGAATGATGAATCTGGTTCTTCTTATGCTTAGTTCCCGTCCATTGTGGATAGATTTTCAGGCCATTGTCAGTTCTTTGGTCTCCTTGGTGGGCTTGCCATTCTCGCCGCATCTGGACGATGGCTCCCAACTACCCCCACTGCTGTGTGCTCTTTCAGGGGTGTTTGGATTTGGGCCCTGCCAGGAATGAGTTCCAGGTCATCAAAGCCTTCAGCCCTCTCATCCCTGGTACTACTTCAATTCTCCAACTCAGATTCCACCGGTTCTGTCTACCATCTACTGATTACCTGTGACGAATCAACTTCCGAGGCACCAGTGGTCCAGGGATGAATATCAGTTTCTTAACAATCAATCAGCCCCACACCTCTAGTACACTAGAAGGGATCTGAACAGATTGGAAACACAAGCAAATTATAAACCTCCTTGTCCAATCTTGGTAGCATGGACGAAACGGTAGGCTTATCTCCGCAAGGTTGTGGATCGTTGGTTAATTGCAGCACAGTGAAAATTATTACCCAATGGTAAAAGGGACTGTCCAGTAAAGGTTGTATACAAATATCTACTTTATTATCACAACAGGCAGTTCTAGCACACTACAAAATACATGCCACCCTCTAAAGGAATGCAGAGGACAGACAGGTTCAAAGAAGGAAAAGGGATGCACTCTGGATACTTACAGGAGGGTAGTCAGTATAGTAATTAATCTCAAGAGTTCAAGGATACTTGGTTTCAACATAAAGGGAGCAATGGGTTGTAAATTGTAGTGTCCATAGAAATGATCAAAATTAAAAAATCAACTGGACAAATGATTGCATCTTTTTACTGATTTGTATTCAAAATTTGGGAAATGTTTCTAAAATGTAGGTGTGGTGTGGGCTAAGGGTAATAGTTAAGGTGGGGAAGAGGAGTAAGCATGGGGACTCCACCGCATTATTTAAATTAAAAAAAAGATGCAGTCATTTCCCCATTCAATCTTTTCATGGACATCCGTAAATTGTCACTCAGGGCCTTTGGAGAAGTTGATTTCAGGGAGCTTTGCAGCTTCTGAGACAGAGTTCAAGGCGGGAGACAGCTGCGGGTATCAGGTGACAGGCAGTTCGGCGAGTGAGGTTGGATGGATAGCTGCAGGCTGGCCTACACGGAGGCTCAGGGTCAGGAATCATTGTCTCAATGCCGGTCGTTGGTTCTGAAGCACTGTTTGAGGCGTCTCGGGCAGTTTAAGTGACTGCGGCGCAACATCAGTCAGCAGTGCAGTCGGTTGCAGCTCGAGGAGCACAACTGGCTCAAAAATGTCCTTTAAGTCGGACGTTGGTAGATGCTTGTCGATGCACTCCTCCTAGCTTCTTCACTAGGCTTGTGCCGTCCTTTAAGGTGGACGGCCTGATGCTGAGGAGAGTGTTGCAGGCAGCTGCCTTGCCCTTGGTTTGTTTCAGAGACTCTCTGGCACTTCCCACTTAGGAAGCTTGCTGCAGGGCCTAGCAGGTCACGCTGTGTGCTTGCTGGGTACCGGTTCTGGAGCTTCTGGTGGGTCCTCAGTATCTCCATCTGTTCCCTAGGAGATGTTTATGGGAGGGATTGTGCTTCCCTCTTGGAGGTCCTGGCCATCCTTCACTGGTGAAAGATGTAAGGCAGGCTGTACCTTCAACCAGGGCCCAATGCTGAGTTCTTCTTGCTTCTTGCAAAGTCTTCAGATGATCTGCCCAAAAGATGGGCTCTGGCCTCTTTTAAAGCCAAATGGGCCACAGTGATTGGTGTAGGTTAAACCTACATTAATGAACCAATCCTGGGTCCCCACCAACAATCTCCTGTATGCATGAGGTCATAACCATAGTGCTTTGCAGCAGAAAAGGTAAAGGGGTGAAAACATGTAATACTAACTCCCACCCATCCTCCTGTCTGTTGTGGATCAAAGGGTCTCTGGTTAATTGAGCTGTCTGTGATTCCTGATTAAAGTGGCAGGTCTCCCTTGAAGCTGCGGCAAGACCAGACTTTCTGGCAACTGCAAACCACATTTTCATACCTTCTGAATGGGGTCTCCCTGTGGGGATGACTATTGTAAACAGTTCACTGCCTTTTTGCTGAGAGGCGGCAGCTGGCTTCAGGTCGACACAGATGCATATCAAAGTTTGTTGGGGTTTCCTGTCTCCTTTGCTAACCTCTGCAGCCAGGCCCCACGAGGGCCTGCTTGAAGTGTACTCTATTAGTATGCTAATTATGTTAATTGATGCCCTCATTCTGCAGGGCTCAACAAAAGGACAGGGCGGATCCATGGAGCTTTTGATAGTTAATTAGGTTTTGCCCTCCCCTTCTGAGAGGACATGGTGTTCTCTTGGCTGTCATATCACAACTAAATATAACAGGGGGGACCCTATGGGGGCTCAAATAGGAATGGGGATTGGCATTTCAAATGGGGACTTACCGGTCCCGCAAAGAGCGGAATGGACCGGTAAGTCCCCATACCGCCACGTCGGTGGCGGTACCGGTATTGGTGCTAGTCATGGCGCTAAAAGCGCCATGACTAGCACCAACCTCGGAATGAGGGCTACTGTCTTTTCTCATCCTTCTCTTCTCCTATGCTGGCTTCCACCTTTGGATCTCTCCCTTTTCTAATTCTTTCATTCCTTTTGATAGTTCTTTCTCTAGCCTTCCTCCTTAATCCTGATGATATCATTTGCTCTTCTTCCTCCTATTTCCCTCCCTCCTTCCTCCTGTACTTGTCCTCCTTATACACAGTTGTTTCCTTACACTTCCCTTCTTTCTCCACTCTTCCTTGCTCTCCCTAACTATCTCCAAACTCCAACACATGCCCTGGGGTCTGTCCCCTTGTAATACTTTGGTCTGTGGCCAATTGACTTACCTCTGTGAACTTGTAGAGTAGGTTAACTTGTATGGACACAAGGATTAGGTTTATGGATTTGTTTATGTTTGGCACCTTCCACCCGATTCTTGTACAACTAAGGAACTTTCAATAGTTACTTATTTGCCAGCACTTCTGCAGGCACAGGGCATACATGTCTGGCCACCATCTTAGAATCAGGCACACCTCTCTTGATCAATACCTTGTTTTGCAATAGTCTCTTCGGGCACCCGCTCTGTCTCTCCTGTCACTGTGATTCTGGCTGTTTGTTGTATGAGCCATGTACTGTTGGACATAAAAAGTCTGAGTAGTGGTCCTGGTCTACTCCAAAGGAGCAAGCATGCTCCAGTGGTTCTCTGGTGCTATGGTTCGCAGGCAGCGATCGCAGTCTGGTATCCGGGACAATTTCTTATACCTGTCTGACACTATGAGCTGTTATTTACTGTCACTCTACAGCGGCCCTCAATTAAAACACACTGCTTGATTGAAAGTTGCACTACTGTGTCTAGAGCAGATATAGGGAGACCCCAATTTAAGGGTGTGTTTGGTGGAAGGTTTATCTCTAGGTCATTTTTAAAAATTTCTGTCTGACACTTTTTCGTTTTTTAAGTGGTGATGATATGATATGCTAGATAAGATTTGGTTCAGGTTTAATGATAATATAAGCAGTGATTTTCCAGAGTCCACTTATATTTAGCAACTTGGGCAAAATAAAATGGAAGCAATTGGTGGAGTCATTGCAAGGAGCCAGTAGAAAAGACATACTGTATATCTCCTCAAATTGCATGATATGATATGGCATTTGTAACATTCCTATACACGGGTATTTCAAGGCGCGATGAGGCAAGGAAGGGAAACAGAGGGAGGACGGAGACAATGATCTTACTAGGCCAAGTGGCATTGAGATCATGCAAGTGCAGCGGAGGGGGAGCAAAATGTGCCAGGGGAAAGGGAAGGGGGCAGTGCTGTGCATGGGATCAAAACAATAACAGGAAGTGCGGCCAGCAGGTGGCAGGTACAAGGGTAAGTGCAGACAACAGGTGTCCAAAAGTGCAGGTAGGGGGAATGTAGGGTTACAGATACAGAACCTAATGCAAGGGTTGCCGGGAGGCAGTGTTGGAGTGCAACTGGCCGGGCAGGGACCTGGGCCAGTAATCAGAGGGTAACCAAGTGACCAGTGCAGTATCAGACAGGAAATAAGTAGGGGAGAGGAAGAGAGAAGGCAGAAGCAAAGAGGAAGGTCTTGGGGTGCTTCCGGAACCAGAGATGGTTCTCCTCAGGTTTCAGAGAGGTAGGGAAGCTGTTCCAGAGGGAGGCCCCAGCCGAAGAAAAAGATCTGTCACCAACTCGTTGCTTGTAGAAGTGACTGACCCTGAGGGAGTTGGAGGTGGAGGAGCGAAGAGCTTGAGTAGGAAAGTATTTACGAAGTGAGAGTTGGAGGTATTGAGGCCCCAGAAGGCCTTGTGAACAATGCAGAGGGTCTTGAACTTAATCCTTGCAGCCACTGGGAGCCAATGCAGAAATTTCAGTGCTGGAGAGATACGATCCCTGGGCTTGAGGCCAAGGACAAGTCTTGCAGTCCTGTTCTGGATGAGTTGCAGAGGGCGCAGAGGAGAAGCAGGCAGATTTAGAAAGAGGCTGTTGCAGTAGTTCAGCCTATAGAGAACCAGAGCTCTAGAGACAGTGAGCCTCTGGGGGAAGGAGAGGAAAGGAAGAATACCTCTGAGGAGGTGCAGTTGGTAGTATGACTTCTTAGAGACGTCAGAGAAGTGAGGAGAAAAGGAGAGTTTGGAGTCGAAGATGACCCCGAGGTTCTTAGGTGGAAGCAGGAATAGGGCCAAGGGAGGCCAGACAGAGAGTGACAGCAAAGGAGGGATCAGGTGTGCCAATACAGAAAATCTTCGTCTTACTTGCATTAAGGCAGAGATTGTTGGCGGCACACCACTCCTGGATAGCAGACAGACAGTTAGAGATGAGAGAAGGAGAAGAGGTGGCAGAGGGGAGCCTGAAAACAAGATGAGTGTGATCCGCATAGCACTGAAAGTTGGAGTACAGAGCAGCAATGCAGTGGGCGAGGGGTGAGAGGTATTGGCTGAACAGCCAGGGAGAGAGGTTAGACCTGAGGAACACCGTAGGTAGAGAGTGAGATAGAGGAAAGGAAGGACCCAAGTTGGACCTGGAAGGGTCGAACAGAGAGGAACGAGGTCAGCCAGGCCATGGCCTGAACGGTGATACCCAGGTTATCACAGAGATGATTGAGCAGGATGGCATGGTTAATCGTGTCAAAGGCAGAAGAGAGATCGAGTAAGATGAAGACAGAGGGGATACTAGAATCAAGGTTAGAGAGCAGGTCTTCACGGATGTTTAGGAGAGCAGTTTCCGTGCTTCTGGCTGCTCTGAAGCAAGTCTGATGGTCATGGAGACAACCAACAGATTCAGTGTGAAGATTAGGCTGGGAGATGGCCAGCTTTTCCAGGAGTTTGCCCAGGAAAGGAGTGATTGAGATCGGGCGATAGTTAGCTGGGCAGGTGGGGTCGGCTAAGGGTTTCTTGAGAAGGGGTCGGCTGAGGGTTTCTTGAGAAGAGGGTGCACAAGAGAGTGCCTCAGGGGGGAAGGGAAGGCTCCAATGGCAAAGGAGTGGTTGCAGAAGTCAGCCAGGGCAGGAACGATGGTGTCAATGTGGTCCTTGATGGTTTTGGAAGAACAGGGAAGTACCTGTTTTGACAAGACTTTCATAGATCGGACTTGTGTAGAAACCTTGTCAGGGGAGAACAGAGGGAGGAAGGTGGCCACAGGCGCCGGAGGTAGAGGAGAGAGTGGAGAAGGAGGAGGAGAGGGCAAGAGGATGGACAAGATATCTTGGGTTATAGAGATGAAATGAGAAGCCAGGGCCGTGCAGAGGGCCTGGGAGGGGACAGGAGAGGTAGAGACTGCAGCAGGATTGGCCAGCTCTTTGCAGATGCTAAAGAGTTCGGACTAGTTGTTAGATGTAACGACGTGGGTTTGGCTGTGGGATCTCTTCTTAGTGCAGACAGAGAGCCGGTATTGTCTTTGGAGCATGCGGCAGGCCAGTTTGTCAGAGGATGCGCAAGAAGCTAGCCATTTCCTCTCAGCCAACCTACACTTGCGTTTAAAGGTGATGAGGTCAGAGTCATACCAGGAGTTGCACTTGGCATTGGGCTTCAAGTGGTTCCTCATGACAGGGGCAAGAGTATCAGAGATAGAAGAGTGGACCATGGAAAGAGCTGTGTCAGGATATGAGTCAGCCAGAGGAGGAGGAGGGGGAGAAAAAGTGGCAGCGAAAGCCTCAACTAACACACGCTTCATGGGTCGGATGACTGAGATAGTAGCTGGCAGTGCTGGAGTTGACTAGAGGGAGAGATGCGAGGAAAGGAGAAAGTGATCACTCCAGGAGAGGGGAGTGGTGAAGGAGATAGAAAGGGGGAGGTTTGAGGAGAACAGAACATCCAGAGTGTACCCTGCAGAGTGAGTCAGGCCAGAGGGGAGAATAGAAAGAGAGAGAGCCGCAGAGGTCGCGAAAAAGTCCAGAGGAGGGACAGGAAGCATCCAGGTGGATGTTAAAGTCTCCAAGAAGGAGGAGTTGAGTGGTCGAGGCCAGGAGGGAGGAGGAGAGGTCCTCCCACTCAGAGAGGAAGGAGGTGATCTGACCAGGTGGCTGATCGATAGTAGCCACGGTAAGAGAGTGGTCAGGAGAGAGAGAGACAAGGCATTTGAAAGAGGAGTAGGCCTGCATAGGAATGACAGATACAGGCATCCACTCCAGGAAGATCAGGGCTCCACCCCCTCCAGAACGGTTGGATCTGGGTGCAGAGAGGATCTTGTAGCCATCAGGGAGGAGAGTGTCAAAGCTCGTGACTGAGCTGGCTGTGAACCATGTCTCTGTGAGACCGAGGATATCGTGATCAAGTTCTTCCAGGAGGCAGCAGATGTCAGAGGAGTGTTTGACAGCTGAGCAAGAGTTGAGAGTGGCAATATGGAGAAGGTTGCCAACCGTGAAAGACGTCAGAAGTATGCCCTGCAGAGGTGCAGAAGGAGCCCGAGGGGGGGCAGAAGAGGAAGGAGGAGAGGGCAAGGTAGCCAAGGAGGAGGCAGAGGTGGGAGGCAAGGAAGCCGACGAATTAGTAGATTACTATCACGCAACATGACTCCAGTTTCCATGGGGCATTTAGCAGAGAACTGATCATTTAGTCTGGTGTACTTCTTGTATGGTTAGATTTGTAGCAGCTAGCCGCACCCAAGCTAGCCAAAATATTTTGTATATCTGAACTTAATCTCCCTGTGTGATATGTTTTATGTACCTGCTGTCTAGTATGTGTTATGACATGCCGGAATCTTGTCAGTTCATTGACCAGACTAAACAATATGAAAGTAGAGAATTGGTGATAAAGCACTAGATCTTGAGAAAAATATTTTTTTTCTTGTCAATTATCTTCTTATGGCCATATAAAGTCATGTCAGTAGCATTTATCTGGAAGCGCGTCAGTGTTTTTCTGGCTACTCCCTTCCCCGAGGCAAGTGTTCAATATTTTGTACATCAATAATCTGGCTATGACACATGCCTAAGCACGTATGTGCCTGAATACATCGTGACCGTCTGAATTGTGGTCAGGGCATGAAGATGCATGCGTTACGACCCATGTTCCATGACAAGGAGACACCTGGTGGTGAAAGGATAGCATTTTGCTCGGTAGTATCAGCCTTGTTTCAGAGATAATTTGATGCCAATGTAGTGGGCAAGCAGTGTACAAGAGATGTCCCTTTTGGACAATGAAAGAGCAATATATATCGAAATGTCACTCTTATATGCAGTATGTAGCGTAGCTCAAATATTACGCGGTTGCAGTAGCGACACCAGAGTCAAAGTTGCAACAAAAAGTTAATTTCCTTTGTAAAGTTTGATCGCGTCCATAAAAGCTCACCAAATGTGGTGAAACATAAGTTATGGCATACTAGAGTGTACATGATAAAGTTGTTTTTCATCAATATATAACAAAAGTAGTAATTATTTTTTAGATTTTCAGGAGGCGCTACATCTGAAATGAGTTTGAAATATTCACAATGCATCTATATTTCAGTCATGCACAAAAGGAGTTTCCTTTTTTCAATGAAGAATTGTACGTTTTTTAGTGGAAGAATGTTTGTTTTTCTTTCATGAAATAAAAAAAGCTTAGGCTTATCACCTTTAAAAAAAGGCAAGTCTCTATGCATTGGAAAAGCTAACCTTAAGGTTTCTGCTAACAGTACAAATGAACTATTTCCCAAATATAAACAAAGGCCCACCACCTACAAATAAAGCTTTAACCCACTACACCATTACTTCACTGTACTAACTTCAAGTATTAGGTAGCATAAATCAATAGTTTGCATAATGGATGTGGTGAAGTAGTGCTGTGAGTGTTGGTAAGGTCTGCCAGCAGTAGAGTTCTTCGAGTGCAGTATTTTCTTGTATATTTTGCCTATGTCCATGGAATTGTATTTGTCATTGGATTGAGGAATTGAATATTCTGGTAGTGGGCCAGTGCAGTGCTTGGCAGCTTTGAAGAGTACTTTGCTCTTGTAGCCTTCTTCTGCTATGAGTGATTTGTAGTGAATAACTTTGGCTGTGGATATGAGTGTCCTGCATGCAGAGCGGGTGGCTATCCATGTGAGCCGGTCTTCTTGCTTCTACTATTTTCATCAGGTATCCTTTTGTCTGCAGAAATAAGGTTTACTGTTAGTGAGTAGTTTTATGCATCACAATGTGGAGGATATAGCCGTAGCCCTATTGAGTTGTAATTTATGTGGCCCACTGGCGTTGACATTGTTACTTAATTTGCTACTAAGCAAGGTGAATATGGTTTTTACTTTAGTAGGGGTGTTGGAGCCGGAAGGCAGGACAATGACATTTCCTTTTAACGGGCCTATGTTGTATTGGCCTTGGCGGGTGAGAAGCGTGTGCTGTTCCTGGGTGAACGTGGCATCCTGGGTTGTTCAATCAGGGTAAAATCAGAGATGCCATTCAAAAGCTGGTGCAGATGTGACGGTCAGGTCAAGACTGATCTTTTTTTTTTTTTTTTGGGTTGGAGTGATGAAGTGATTGGTGTGTACTGTTTTGAAGAGATTGAGGAAAGGTCTCTGGTTTTCATGGTTGTTTGGGTGCCTTGAAGAAAAGTGGCAATTGAGGAGCTCCGTAATATTTTGTGAGGTTGCTTTGTGAAGGATGATGGCTATGAGGGCTTGAGATGATGGCGTGGCTTTTGCCAGGGTGCTACTGAAGGTGACATGCAGTATTGTTATTTATGTATCCTGGAATCAAATGAATTCCAATGTAGGTTATCCAATCCTTCCAATTTCTTACACCATTATATTGCTCAAACCTCAACCAAAGGCCTCGGAGTGAATCGACGTGATAGGTTATTTATAACGCGCTTAGTAGACCCGGGATCGAACCTGTGTTGCTCTGTGTCGTCTTGCTTCCAAGGCGAGTACGTTGCCCCTGAGCTATCCTCCCGAGTGCAGTGGAAAATATCCACTCATCAAATACATATCATACAATTGTTTCATCCAGATCACAGTGTATCTATTAAGGACCCAGGAAGGGAGAAATTAAAAATATATCATTTGTCATCCATCCGTGCTCTAGTCCAGTTCAAATATAACATTATAAATCCAAATATTCATTTAATCCTAGCAGACTCCAGGAATACACAATTTCAACCCATACTCTTCACTCTGAAACGGTGTGTTTTCACCCTTAGCACCTCTGACCATACCATTTACATTATATGGAAGCAAATACATTTGATTGTAAGTGCGTTTTTGGAAAAAGGGCTTTGATACAGGCGGTCTTGTGTTATTCATCCTATTAATTTGACTAACACTTATCCCCGCTTCACTTTACTTTTCAGTGCGCTTTTCTAGCACAGAAAATCCAGATTTACACCATTTCACCGCATGGGGCATATCACCGCATTTTACGGCTGCCTTTCAAATGGGGGAAGTCCTGTATACTCCTATTTTACAAACCTTTGTTGCCTACATATCCCCAACCCTGTGTGCCTTATTTTACCACCCCGTCCCTCTACCTGCCCAACATCTGCCATGCTAAAATGCGGAAAAATGCCCAGCTGTCAAATGTGTTGAAGGAGACTGAAAATTCAACGTGTACTAACAGATCCTGGAATCACTAGCAACGGCTCATGGGTGTACCCTTTTTTTTAAATAAAGGACCACACCCAGAAGGGTTGCTGCCTGATAGATGTAGTCCCTTGGATCTAACTGGACCCTAAAGCAACTTCCCGTAGTAGAGACAGGCACAGTTTTCAACCTGCCGCAGTTGGGGTGTGCACTACATGCATAATACCACAAAGACCAGTTAGCCATGGTGTAATATATGTGAAATAACTATCACTGTGCTGTTGACTCAGGAGCTCACGGACATTGAGTTGGTGTCACACATGTCTGACTTTGGCCAGCACTAACAACCTGTGCTGTGGACTTTTCAATTAACAGTTTCTATGTGAGTACGATTTTGATAAAAATGCCCCGCTGTGCTGATGTGGGGAACCGCAACCTAGTGACTCCCCCTTCCCCACCTCTCCGTTTGGAGACAGAAACTAGGGACAGATAGAGGTTTGCGCAAATACACTTAGTGTGATGATTAGTTTAGGGGCGATGCTGTCAATTTTACAGTGTAATTCTAAGATTCTTTGCTAGAACTGATTTGATTTTGATTGTGAATATTTATATCGTGCTCGTAACAGACTAAACCGTATAGCGTCGCAGCTGATAATTAAAAGTTGATCAGGCAGACTGAAGCTAGAAACACATTTAAAGCAGGAGTTCTCATCATTACATGATGAAATTCAATTATGTAAACCGGAAAGTTTATAGTGCCCTACAGAATTCTCCAAGGCCGTGATCTTTCTAGGAATACTATTCCACAGTTTTGGGCCAAAAACAAAAAATCTTCTATCACCCAGTGACACGAAAGCAGAGGGGGGTACTCAATAGCAGCTGGTCTTTTGATCGTAAACACCTTGGAGGTTGGTAATCGCTAATCTTAACCCTCAGGTAGACTGGTGCCGATCCGTTTAAGCATTTAAAGATGAGACATGCCACTTTGAACTTGATGCGCTCTTCCACTGCCAGCCAATGAAGTGCAAAGCAAGATGGAGAAACATGAGCTGATTTACTGAGCCTGCAGACCAATCTAACAGCCGCATTCTGGGCCTTTTGAAGTCTATAAAGTTGCTTTCCTCGAATACCCATCAACAGGCTATTGCAATAGTCCAGATCGCTGTTAGTAAAGACCCCCACCACTGTTGCGTGATCTTCATCTGGAATATATGGCACAACCTGCCATGTAGTCTCAATGAGTCCAGAATTGCCTGTACCTTGGCTCCTACTTGGCCTTCGCTACCTAGATTTTCTGGCCAGATACAGCCCAGATTCTTTACCTTAGAGGCAAAGCCTACCTTTACACGCAAATGATTGGGAACTGACAGTTCGTTGAAAACTGTAAGTAGATGTCTATGTCCGAACAGGACAAACTCTGTTTTAGACGCTTTCAGTTGAAGCTGGTAAGCACTCACTGACCTCTTCCAGGCAATGTTTTCCTCAAAGTCACCAATTTTGATGAAGATCTGGGTATCGTCAGCACAGGAACGATAACTCATCCCATGGCGCCTCAAGATCTCCATGAACGGTTGAAGGTATAAATTAAAGAGTAGTGGTGACAGTGAGGACCCCTGCTGTACACCACATCCTATAGTAGTAGGATCTGAGATGAAACAGCCAAGTTTAGCATGATGTTGACGATTCAACAGGAATGATTTAAACCATTTAATGGCATGCTATGAGACTCTGCCAACCGCCTCCAGCCGATCAAGCAAGATGGTGTGGTTGACCATATCGAAGGCGGCAGACAGGTCTAACATTACTAACAGTGAGAGTTCACCCCAGTCAGCGACTTCTAAAAGTTCATCCTTTACCGCTAGCAGGGCCGTCTGTGTGCCAAACTTGGGCTGAAAATCTGATTGAAAGAAGTCGAGGAGTGCCTCTTCTTCTATGAAATCCAGCAATTGGCAGGCGACTACTTTGTCCAAAATTTTCTCCGGCCATGGGTGTCCTGTAATAGGTAGGTGGTTCTAGAGCACCATAGGATCCAGATTGATTTTTTTTAGTAAGGGTGTTAGAACAGAATGTTTTAGTCTCTGAGGCACTAGGCCCTGATTCAAGGATTTATTAATAAACTCATTCAGACGTTAGAAATGGTGTAGTTTCCTGGGCCATATGCTTTGCTGCATAAGCAGGCAGAGGAAATAAAGAGCCATGTGTAGGTTTCAGTGCTTTAACCAGGAAGCAATTGTAGGTCTCCGATACAGGGTGAAAATCAAAACAGGCCGATGGGTCTAAAACCCCTGGCTGCACAATTTCTGGTTGGAACTGGCCAGTTATCTGTACTAGGGGATTTTGAACTGGGTCTGGACTTTGACTACAATATCTTTCTTAACATGTTCAGTTTTCTCCTCAAAGAATTTAAAAGTGTTAGCCTGTGCCAATGATGGTGCTATGGTGGATACCTTGCAAATAGGTGGGCAGGACTTGGATACAATAGCAAACATTTCTCTTGATTGGTTGCTAGCAGCCGCTATTTCTTTGTGTAAGAAATCTTGCTTGGCCTCAAAAATAGCTTTTTTGTAGCTGGTCAGTACATTTCTTGCTCTGCCGGCCCTCTCTGGGGTTTGTTTCTCTCACCATTTCCACCCAGTTAAATTAACTAGTTTACGCAGTGGTATTATGTTTTGCGTAAACCAGGGTTTTGAAACCATCCTCCTCTTGTGTGACACCTTAGTCTTGGACTATTTTAGGTGCGAAGATCTACTTGGAAAGGAGACTGCCCTAAGAATCTCCAAATGTAATCAAGAAGCCTACCCCTGGATATATTTTCAGAAGCCAGAATAACCCTTGTGCTCCCGAGCAATGGTCCCTTCCATGTTATCTCAAACTCAAGGGATCCATCCCAGCAACTTGCTCCGGATATTGGCATCCAGAGAAGTCTACAGAACATGAGCGAGGGTACAGAAGGGTCCCTGCTGCCCTCCTGCCATTTGCCATGATCCATGAGGGCCCTTTCCTACCCAATAGTTATAATTGGCATCTGACCTACTGGGTCTTGTCTTGAGTGAGATCTATGACCCCACAATTGTTACTGTGTTGAAGACTGGATGCCGACACCTCCTTTGGTCTTTGGAGAAACCACTAACAGTGTGGTTATGTCCTGATTGTGCTCCAGATCATAGCTCCTCCATTTGGTAGTGTGAGCCTTCTGGCAATACGAAAGCCAGATTTGTTTGAGTCTTTGATCTTCAAGGATACTAAGTGTTCACCTCCTGTTCCCCCTGCAGAAACCTTGCCTTCTCTGTGCCAGTGTACTCTGTGGGCCTATCACTAGGCTGATCTCAAAGTGGAACTGCCCACAACTACTGAATCACTCACTAGGGTAAGAGGATGCACCCTTTTATGAAAATCATTCCACAAGAGGTTTAATTTTAGCAGGCACTCTCTGGTTTGTAGTCACCTTCCCACTTCATTATTCATGTATTTTCTGTTTGTCGTCTGTGCCTTAATGCCTGCGGGCTACCGGCGCATTATACATATAAATTAATTAAATAAATAAATCATATGCCATTTGTGAAATGTTGTTTCATCAATAGCTAACTTTGCAAAGATTAGATTGTTTTATTCTCAGTGTTTCTCCTCAGTGTAAGAGCATTCTTGCCCACACATTTCTTAAAGTTTAACCTGCCTGTTGGCTATGCTACCCTTTGTAAGTCCTTTTGCAAAGTTTCGAGCAAATGAAGCTCAAACTTTAAAATTGCAAGCTCTAGAGGGCATCCATTTTGTGAATTCAGGCAGCCTCCTCGGCTCTGCCTTTGCGGCACTAAACAAGCAGCAAAATCCCCCTACTGAGAGCTTTTGCTTACTGCAGCCTAAGCAGAGCTGAGGAGGCTGCCTTCACTTTCTAAACACCCGTGTTGTGTTTCTGCCTACAGCAGCTTTCACTTTGGAGCTCTCGGGCTCCCTGCAGGGAGCCCGAGAGCTCCAAAGAGAAAGCTGCTGTAGGCAGAAACACTGCGGCATGGAAACACAACTGCATTGTGTTTCTGCCTGCCTTGGCTTTCACTTTGGGTCTCCGGTGCTCCGGTGCTTAAAAGCTGCGGTTTTATTTCTAAGTTTTCCGGGGTCCTCTAGCCCGGAAAACTTAGAAAAAAAAACCACAGCTAGTGCTTATTTAAAAAAATAAAAAAGCACTTACCGAGATGCAGCTGCAGCTTTCCTGCCTGTAGTCTCTGGTCCCCGTCCTCCGAGTCCGGCACCAATGAAGCAAAAGCCACTCAGTGGGAGCTTTTGTTTACTACAGCTGGCTGGCCTTTGCTTCATTAGTGCCGCAAACGCAAGCACGGGCGGCATCCATTTCACAAAATGGATGCCCCCTAGTGCTTGCAATTTTCAAGTTTGAGCTTCATTTGCTCGAAACTTTGCATAGGGACTTAAAGAAAATATATTATTTTAGGTATTTGTTTTATTATTGGCCATCTTTTTGGCCAATAATATTTCTGAACGGACTATTCCTTTAAAGACGGAGTTACTGGGTTGTCTTGAGTGAAAGGTGTATTCGGGACTTGCAGTATAGTGACCATCCATGAACTAAAAAGGCCTATTCCTTAGATACCCTTGCTGGGAAGAGGCACTCTACTTAAAACAAGCACTGGCAAAGCCAAATGTTGGTATGTGAAGTTGTTGATTACATTTATAGGCAGGAATTTGTGTTGTCCCCGTGAAGAATCAGCCCAGCTCAAAGAGCATGCAAGTTGGAAGGCCAATCATCGCGTGACTATTATTATGTGATCTGTTAGCCTCTGATGCAAGATTTAAATACTTTTAACAATTTAAATCACAGCTAATGCATAAAGCATGCAGTTTACACACACTGCTATAGAGGCATATACAATGCTTTTGATCGCTGAACCATCAGGTGTTATCAATAATGCAAAAACCCATCTTCAAGACCCAATTACCCAGGGCCATACACAATGTCAAACAGAACCCTGCAGCACCTAATAACCAGTTTACTACAGGAGCAAAGATGAGGACGCTACCGCTCCAAAGAAGAACACAGACATAAATGATCTACAGCATCATGTTTGGGAGGGCATATCTTGCGTGATGACTACAGCTTGCAGCAAGATGAGAATATTGTCTTGTACCAAAATCCAATACCAGTTTACCAGCGGTGCCAGTCCCAAAAGTGCATCAACATTAATTTAAATATGCTAATTATAAATGTTGTAAGAAAGATCTGATAGTCCAGGTCTTATCACCATTTCTGGTCTAGCAAATGTTTGAGCAGCATTCATGCCTTACCATTTACCTTCAGGACAACTGAAGCAACTGCTGTACTCTGTGCTTGCATTCAAGTTTTAAGGTTAATAATAGATCTTAGCCTCCATGCATACCTCACAACCTCCAACCAAGTGGGGACTCCATTTGCAAAATGTAGGAGTATAACTTCTGTTTGTGTGCACTGAGGCCCCGGGCGACTTGCACGTTACAAGAATGTAAATAAATAAAATAAATAATACACAGCTCCCTATGAACGTTTAGGGGGTGGTTGTTTCAGCATAATAGAGATTATCTAAGATTACATTGCATGTTGTGCTTTCTGCGCCCACCCTTCAAAACTTTCAATGCACATTCTCTTGCGCCATTTCCCTCCCTCCTCCCAACCCAACTGACTGCCATCACAATCCATAGCTAGGGTGAGGAAAAGGGAGTGAAGGAGAGATCAAACAAGAAAGAGAAAGGGAGTGAGAGAGAGAGAGAGAGAGAGAGAGAGAGACACGTGAAGGGGAAAAGATAATGTAGATGAAGTGATACAGTGGGGACAGGGGGAGCTACTGTGACTGACTGAGAATCTGAGACTGAGAGATGGTGACAGTGTGACTATGAAACATTGATCATGAGACTGTGACTAAGACTAGGACAGAGCCTGTGACTGCTAAGGACTCATACTAAGTGCCTGTGACTAGGACTGAGAGACTGTGACTAGGATTATAACTAGGTCTACGGCTGGGGTACTGTGACTAGGACTAAGAACCTGACTAATTCTGGGACTTGGACGTAGGGATGACAGTGATTCGGACTAGTATTAGGTCCAACTGGCTGTCCCTAGGCTATGAGACTAGGACTAGGACTGAGAGCCTGTGACTATGAATAAAACAAGAGACTGTTACTAGGGCTAGGACTAAGACTGAGTAAAATATGACCAGGACAATGATTGAGAGACTGTGTTTAGGACTAGAACTAATTGACTATGACTGCAACTCTGACTCTGACTGAGAGGCAGCAACTGTGACTAGAATGTATAGAATGTGGCTCGGCCAAGGGGAGCAAGCGACTGAGACTAGGATTAAGACTGAGGGACTAGACTGTGACTATACTGAGAAGCTGACTAGAACAGATAGACTGACTAGGACTAAGACAGTTAGTCTGTGCTTAGAACCAGGGCTAAGGCACACTGTGGCTAGGAATAGCACTAAGAGGCTGTGGCTCTGACTAAGACTGGGAAACTGTGACAAGTACTAGGATTGGACAGAGAGTGTGAACAGGAATATGCGTTGGACAAGGTTTGGACTAGGATTATGTCCAAGAGGCTGTGACTAGACTGGGACCAGGACCACAAGACTGACTGTGACTACGATGGTGAGACTGGGACTTGGACTAAGACTCAGAGATTGTAACTAGGCTTGTGAAACTATGACTTGGACAAGGATTGAAAGATTTTTACTGTGATTAGGCCCATGAGACTGTGACTAAGACTGAGACTCGGATTAGGATTGACACTCCGTCTAGGAATAAAACAGAGAGATTGTGACTTGGATTAAAGACATTGGGCCTCATTACACGGACGGCGGTAAGGGTTAACGGTCACCGTTAATGGCAACGGTGACCGTTAACCCTTACCGCCGTACTACGAGGTCCCTTTGCGGGTTGGAGGAATTAACGCCTGCTTCTTGCAGGCGTTAAGTACCAACCCGCTAAGGGACCTCGGAGCTAATTACGGCACCGCAAAATTGCGGTGCCGTAATTAGCGCCTTCCCCATTCCCATAGAGCCCTATGGGGCAGAAATGGGAATGGGGAAGGGCAATGGCGGAAGGGGGATTTACCGCCCCTCCAACCTTGGAATGGGGCGGTAAATCCCCTTTCCGCCAAGGCGGTGCCGGTAATTTACCGGCATGGTCCAGGGTGCTAATAGCACCCTGGATTACCGCCTTCCGTGTAATGAGGCCCATTGTCTAGAACTAGGACTGGAAGGCTAGGACTTGGAATTAGAGACTGGGACAAAGACTTGGATTTAAAGGATGTGGTTAGGAATTTGACTGAGGGATGGTGGCACAGATTACGACTAACAGGACTTGGGCCAGGACTGAGGGACTAGGATTGTGAAACTGACTGCAACTGAGAGACTGTGACTTGTGCTGAGTGACTAGGAGTTAAATGCTAGGACTAGGACTGAGTGACTGAGTCGGACTGAGAGAATGTCCCTAGTATTAGGATTTAGAGGCTGTGACTTCCAACTAGGACTCTGACGGAGAGGCTTTGAATAGAATTGTGACTAGGACTGAGATATTAGGACAAGGACTGCATGACTGTGACCATACTAGGACTGCAAGTCAGGGGGTAGGACTATGGGACTGTGACTAGGACTGAGAGACTGTGACTGCGACTAGAACCAAGGGTATGCAGTGATAAAATCGCGGCAGAAATGTTGCTTTTACAAAAAATCACGGCAAAAATGCTGTGGTTTTCTGCATTAAAGGTGTACCCCATTACACCATTTAAGGGGAGCGGGGGTTACGGGGGTGTCCCCCGCTGCCCTTAAATGGTATAATGGGTCCAGGGCAGTGGTCGAAGTGTACAAAAAGAAGTAGTGGAACTATGTTCCCTATTGGCCTCCACCACTCCCCACAAATCCCATCGCCATGCACCCTCCCACGCACAATACAAAACTCAAAACACATGGTCCTGCTGTTTAGGGGAACGTTCAGTGCACTGAAAGTGAAAGTTTCACCTTCTTCCTACACTTTTATTTTAAAATGAAAACATTCCGGAACAGTTTCTTTTTAAAATATAAGTATAGGGACTGTAAAACGTAATTAAGAGAAGTAGAGGAGCACTGCTCCCGACCGCTTCGATCACTGGTCCGGGGGTTGCGGGGTTGTCCCTGGCATCCTTTACATGGATTGCATCGGCAAAACCACAGCCTTTTTGCCGCAATATTTTGTGTCCACAGCCATTTTTGCCTTGATTTTAACACATGGAACCGAACCAAGACACTAATAAGGATTTAGATAACTAGAGCTAGCACTACAAGACTGTGGCTAGGACCAGGGCTTTTCAAATGTGGCTCGGGCTGGCAAACAGTGACTGTGATTAGGACCAGGAGGGCTAGGACGGAGAGACTATGACTAGGACTGAGACTGAAGGACTGTGACTAGGAATGAGAGACAGTGAGGAGCACAAGGAGTTAGAGACAGTGGCCTTGGCTTAGGACTAGGTGTCAGTGACTAGAACTACAATAGAACAACTCTGACTGGGAAGGAAAGGCCATGAGTAGGAATTAGAGATTTGAACAATGACCAGGACTTAGAGACTATAGGGCCTCATTACAACCCAGGCGTTAAGGGGTTAACGGCGCCGTAAAAGGTGTCGGCGCTGTTAAACCCTTAACGCCTGATTACGAGGTCCCTTTGCGGGTTGCACTTTAACGCCTGCTTTTAGCAGGCGTTAAAAAACCAACCCGCAAAAGGACCTAGGAGCTAATTATGGCACCGTAATTTACGGTGCCGTAATTAGCGCCTTCCCCATTCCCATTGAGCCCTATGGGGGCAAAAATGGGAATGGAGAAGGGCCAATGGTGAATGGGGAATTACCGCCCGCCAACCTTGGAATGGGGCGGTAATTCCGCCATTCATGGAGTTGGTAATTTACCGGCGTCAACCATGGCGCTAATAGCGCCATGGTTAACGCAGGGTCGTAATAAGGCCCTATGACTGTGAGTAGGAGTAAGAATCGGCCACTAAACTGAGACTGTGGCTAGGACTTGGATCATGCGACTGTGATTAGAAATGAGAGACTAGGACTGCTAGACTGTGCATAGGACTAGGACCAAGAAACAATGACTAAGACTAGGATCGAAAGACTTTAACTGGGACTAGGAATGTGAGACAGTGACTAGGACTAGCAGGAGGACTGACAGGCGGTGACTAGAACTAGGATATGGTGATTATGACTAGGACTTAAGGATCCCACTGGGACGGATAGACCATGACTAGTACTCGAAGACTGTGTTTAGGACTTAGAGAACATGACTATGATTAGAAGTAGGACTGAGAGACTGGCGAGGACTGTAACAGAGAGGTCGTCACTAAAACTAGGACTGAGAGATTTCTACTAGAACTAGAATTGAGAGATTGTGACTATAACTGTGAAATTGGGTCTGGGCAGACTGAGAGACTGTGATTAGGAATGAGAGACTGACTAAGACTAGGTCTGGGAGACTGCGAATAAGCTCTAGGTCTAAAACTGAAATACTAACTTGGACTAGGATGCACAGGCTGAACATAGGACAGAGAGACTGACCAGTACTAGAATTTAGAAACTGACTAGGAGTAAGAAAATGTAACTAGGACTGAGAGACTGACTGTGACTCAGACTAGGACCAAGAGATTTACCTTGATCGGTACTGGCATTGAGAGACTGTGACTAGACTGTGACTTGGACTAGGACCGAGAGATTTACTGTGATGGGTACTGGCACTGAGAGACTGTGACTAGACTGTGACTCGGACTAGGACCGAGAGATTTACTGTGATGGGTACTGGCACTGAGAGACTGTGACTAAAACTAGGAATAAGAGGCTGTGATTTGGACTGAGAGACTGTGAATAGCGTTGGGACTGAAATACTGTGAATAGGTCAAGGACTGCCAGATGGACTAGGACTGTGAGACTGTGACTCGAATTAGGACTATGACTCATATTTAGGAATGTGACTTTGATTATGACTAGGAATGAGAGACCATAATTGTGACTAAGAGTGAAAGATCTTACCTGTGATTAGGGCCCAAACACTATATATTAGAGGTGCTTGTGTGGCGTCGCACTGTGCGGCAACCAGTCAGTTTGCAGGGATACATGCTCACCACGGCATGCCTTTCAACTACCACCCCCCTTTGACAACCACCTACCTGAAGCACCATGGGGGCTTTCAATCAAAGTGAGCTCTGCGATTTTCTTTTGTTTATTCGTGCCTGGGCTCAGACATGCTGGCAGAAGAAAATGTGGTTAGCTATAGAAGCAGAGATCATTCATATATACGAAATCCTGATTGGCACTGATTTAATAAAGCAACCACTCATTGCTTTAGAAGGCAGAAAAAACACACAAAATAACAATTTGTGATGCCACAAGCATTGCTAGTTTCCATGCGAACCAGTATTCTGCATCCCACACTTTCCCTTCTTCATCTTCTCTGCAGCAGTGTTAGGCCACAAGGTGCTGCTAATGTACCATTGTAGCATGCTAAGGTCTGGATACCCTGATGGGGCACAGCACTCAACTCAGTGTTCTGAAACTACTGTGATGGTGATTTAGTGAAGCGTAAACGCCTAGAACATACCATATGCGCCAAGCACAAAAAAGTGACCACATTTCTTGCTTGTCAGAGTTGAGCAAGCTTGAGACACAAAGTGAAAAATGTATATCTGTGTTTAAAAATTAATGTAACTCTATTGGAATAAAAAGCTGCAAATTACAACAGCCACAATGAAGGGCAGTATTATAAATATGCCTACGTTAAAGATGTATGGCGTGGCAACCTCAATCTGCCTTTGACGCTTTTCAAAGTAACTGAGATGGGACTCTGTGTGGAAAAATGTCAAGCCATCATGACAAAATTCCACATAAAAACTACACACCTGTTGTACATCTATGAGAAATAGTATGGACCATTTTTCCAATTAAATTATTACTAAAATCAATATCGCTGTAGATACTTTGCGTGAATGGAGTATTAGGATTGTATCTCCTAGTACTCTGAAGATGGGTATAAATGATTCCCAGATTGTTATAAGAAGAAAGGCCTATCAGGCTGAAGTGAGAAAAATAAAAAGATGATCTTGCTAATTTGCGCAGAAACTACAAGAACTGGGTTAGGCTGCATAAACAATCCCTAGATTGCGCTCATTGGTTTTTGATGCCTTAAGATCACAAGAGAATTGCAAATGTTGGCATTATGTCAATAAATTCATGAAAGGGAGTAACAACATTATTATAAATCCTATTTCTGAAAATGATTGGATCAGATATATAGGTGGTCTTTACTTTAAGTGCCATGGTAGAGTCTATATCCTGTAAGGGGAAATAACTAAGGGAATCCACTAAAGATGGGAAGTGGTTTTCATTTCGAGTGAAAGATATTGATAGAATTATCATGAAATTGAAACCCCCCAGAGCCACGGGGCCCGACCATATACCTAATATTGTGTTTAAGGCCCACCCTGATTTGTGGGAACATACACTCAACATCCGTTTTTTTAAAATCATAAAGACTGGCAAGGTGCCTCCTACATGGTAAAAGGCTATTTTGGTGTCCATTTTTAAGAGTGGATCTAGATCTGATCCGAATAATTATAAGCTCTTGGCTCTAACTGATTCAGCATCGAAAATATGTTCTCACTGTCTACTGTAAAAGCTTAATGATTGGGTAGAGAAACCAAAATTACCACCCCACCCCTGCCCCCCATCAAAGAGGATTCAGAAAGGGAATGGGTCCTCCACATAACATTTGGACGTTGATATACCGGATTAAATCCACAATGGATACTAAGGGATGTAAACTCTATATATGCTTTGTGGACTATTCAAAGGCTTTTGACTCGTAAAACGACTGTACGCAGGTTTGTATGGAAAATCGATAACATCCCTGTTGAAATTGTACAGGAGTAGATCTATTTAGGGATTCTGATTAGTTCCTGACTAAAGGTGGACGTCCTTCCTAAATATGTTTGCTTAAAATTGTTAAAACAACTTCATTAATTAAATCCTTTATTGTGCAGAGAGAAGGCTTCTCGGTTACTGGATTTATTAAATCATATAAAAGCTGTATTGTTCCCAGTATACCTTATGGTCTAGAAGCCTTTATGGAAAAGGGGGTATTATGGTTACAGGGTTTGGAAGGCAGTATTTGGCGTAACTTTCGGGGCTTCCTGATTGTGTGCCTAATGAAGCCATCTGTTGTGAAATGGGTCTCACCCCCTTGTTGACATCAGTGGCCCGTGGGTCCTTTTATTTGAAAGTACGAGTGGCAAATGTGAACTTAGAATCCTTGCTGCTGCACTTATCACCAATGGCTAATGGGTATACTATGAAGACTGACTCCTTTTGCCAAATAGAATCTGAGATATTGAGTTTTTATGATGAAATTGGGTTTATTATTATGGAACAAGTTAACCTGACACTAGCTCTAAGGGACCTGACCAGAAAAACCGACCTTTGGGACAGATGTCAGGTCACTGCTAAGTCAGTGTTAAAATCTAAGTTTAAAGAATTTTAACTCACGATTTTAAATTTCCACACTCATTTACCTTACTTAACTTCTAAACTCAGCAATTAGGAGTTTTGTACTACGTATGCGATTTCATCAGCTTCCGACTAATGAAATTGTAGGTGTTTGGCATAATATCCCTCATGATTCAAAACTATGTAGGTTATGCAAAGTTTAGATTGAAACTATTCGCCATTTGCTTACCTGCTGTGATAAACTACGGGCTACGTATCTGAGGGGGTATTGTCTTATGTTTATTCTTTTTAAAAAAATGTATTTGTAAACACACTTAACCCAGAGGCATCTCAGTGATGGTTACAGGTTAACATGTTAGAAACATGGAGGCTGGTGATGGTTCAGAGCGAAGGGTGAGCTGTAGGGAGTTCCAGAGTTTGGAGACTATGGCTGGCTGGGAAGCTAGCGCTGCCTGCTCTGGATCTCTTGAATCTGGGAGCCATGAGTCGATGGCAGAAGGCTGAGCAAGTAGGTCCTGTTGAAATGGCTCTTCCAAGCCTCTGGGGCCATATTGGTTAGGCAACAGTGGGTGATGGAGAGAGTTTTGAATAGAATGCATTCTCAAATCGAGAGCCAGGGTTCTTTTCTTTTGGCATCTGATATATGCTCATGTTTGGGGATGCCAAGGGCAGCACAGAAAGCATTGTTCTGAATGATTCACAATTTTTGGATGTTTCGCTCCGAGGTGCTAGTGAATAGAGCAATGCAGTAGTCCAGTTTTGATCCAATGATGGCATGTGTGATGGTGATGCAGTTGTTGATGGAGGGGAAAGGTCTACTGGCATTTATACGTTTCGTGCAGTAGCCAGCAAAGAATGTGATGGCATTGACTTGTCTCGTCATGTCTAGGGTAGAGTCCAGAATCATTCTCAATGTTTTCACAGCCGGTGAGACTGGGATAGTAATACTGTCAATCACGAAAGAGTGGTAGCCTGAGTCTAATTTGTTGAGTAGGACTTGGGAACCAACAAGTAGGATTCAGCCCTTTTGCCATTCAGACATAGCAAATTAGAGGCCATCTAGGTTTGGATGATCTCATAGGTGGTGTTGATTGTGGCAGTATCCTGGGAGTGGTTTCCTGTGCGAGGGAGGAGGATTTGTGTCGTCCACGTAGTTTGTTATGTGTCATTCATAGGGCGTCCAAGTGGTCAAAGAGAGGTTTAGTGTAGATATTGTAGAGGGTGGGGGAAGTGCAGGATCCTTGCAGGATGCCGCAGGTGACTGGTGATGGGGGGCTGTGGATTCCTCAGCGAAGGCTTGCATGGTCCTGTTGGTGAGGAAGGAGGCAATCCATTTCGTTGCTTCAGGGGAGAAGTTGGCTGCAGTGGTCAGAGTGACACATGGTTTTATGGTCTACGGGGTTAAATGCAGCAGGCAGGTCTAGTAACAGAAGGAGGGCCAATTTACCTGCATCTCTGATGTCATCTAGGTGTTTTTGTAGGTTGAGTAGGGCTGATTCTGTTCTGTGACCTGGACGGAAGCCAGATTGGTGGGTACCAAGGATAATATGAGATTCCAGGTAGTCTTGGATCTGTGGGTAAGCTGCTCAATGAACAATCTTTAGGATGAAGGGGACTGTGGTTAAGGGATGGTAGTTGATAGGGATGACAGACCAAGCAAAGGCTTTTTGAGTAGTGGTAAAATCCAGGCTTCCTTGAGGCTGGAGGCGACAGAGCAGGAGATAAAGGAGTCATTGAAGAAGGCAGTGGTGAGGGGGGTGAGGGCATCTGCACAGTGGGCAGGATTGAATTCGCCTTTGCATCATGATGGTTTGAGTCCTTTGATGAGGTGGGCCACTTCCATTTCTGATAGGGGTGCAATTTGAAAGGGGGGAAGCAGGGTGGTGAGATAGGTTATTGGGTGTTGCGGTTTGAGTAGGGGCTTGTTACGGGTGGCGGCTTGCTTTAGGCAGATTTTCTCTAGTAATAATGTGATTTGACCCGAGAGGGCATCTTGTACCTTACTGCAACACGTGTTGTCTCTATTGACATTGAAGGGTGGTGTTGGTGGGGACTCCAGTTCACGCAGGATAGTGAAGTGCGTGCGCATATCTGATTTGAAGTTGGCAATTCTGGTGTTGTAGATAGTGGCTTTGGTGTTGTGTACGGCCAGCTTGTATTCCTTTGCCATAATAGTGAAGTGAGATTTATTGACCTCATATCGAACTTTTCACCATTCTTCCTCAGCAGCTTGTTTCTTTGATCAAATGGCTTGAAGGTTTGGGGTGAACCAGGAGTTTTTGTTTCACAGATAGTATGGCATGGCATTGTGCTGAACCAGAGGGTCAAGTATATTTACCACATTGGACACAATATAGTTGCAGTGGTCAACGAGCATGGATGCGTTGGGTGGAATATCTTCGTTAGGCATAATGTCTCCAAGTCCATTGTGTGGATTCAAGAGCACCATGATAAAGTGGGTGCAAGGTTGTGATGGATCTGATGGATGGATTAGTAGTGGGAATGTAGAAGGAAATGATGTGATGGTCTGACCATGGGCAGGGAGTGTTGGATGGGAGTAAAGCGTCAAAATTAAGATCTGCAAGCCAGTCTAGTGTGCAGCCTAATGTGTGAGTAGGAGCTGATTTGTTGAGCGAAGCCCAGGGCACCGAGGGCGTTGGCTAGGGAGATGGCACTTTTGCCCATGGTGTCATTGAACCCTAGGTTGAGATCAAGAAATAAGAGTCTCGATTTAGACTTCACGGCGGAGGTGATGAGTAGCAGGTCTTCGTCGAAGGATAGGGTGGGACTTCAGGTGCATCATCATGATGGTGGCAATGGGAGATAGGAAGAGTTTGGCGGATAGGATGTCACAGTTGGGTTGGGTGTTAATGTTGATGGCCCTGATGAGGAGAGATTGTTTGTATATTAGAGCTACACCGCCACTTCTGTAATCAGCTCTGTCGCATCAAATAATGGTGCACCCAGAAGGGGATAGCGATCAATAGAGCAGGGCCTGCTGTAGAGGGCATCCAGGTTTCTGTTATGGCAAGCAGATCTAGCTCATTATTAGTGATTAGGTCATGTATGTCTGGAGGGTGCATTGGGATGGATTTAGCATTGATTAAGGAGAATTTCAATGGGAGTTGGAGGAGGCTGGGTAAGCTGCTGGAAGGGTAGGGCGTGCAGGCAGTGGGTGTCATGGTGTGGCAGTGTGGCTTTGGGTGTGTGTACATAAGCATAGGTGAGTGTTTCTTATATTTGTGTGAGGGGGGATGGTGCTGGGAAGTGAGGGAGTTTCAGTGTGTGTTGTGAGGCGGGTGAGTCTGGTGAGTCATGGTAACTGGGCTCTCTGACGTTCGCTGGGAATGGCTATGGAGATGGTACAGTGCGGAGCTCTACTAGCCAGAGCAGGAGCCGGAGCAGATATGTTGTGGGTCGAGGAGGGTATGTGAGGTGTAGAGAGAGAAGGTAGAGGCAAGAGGAACTTGATAGGGTGGATGATGTTGTGCGAGGGCAAGAGTCTATGGGGGAATTGCGTGGCTTGTGGAGAGCGTGATGTAAGGGGCATATGCCTTGGAGGGACTTCGGTGAGAATGCTGAGAGTGTTATGTGTCCCTATAGGGATAGGGAGTGAAAGTGTAGAGGAGGGGAATGCGCAAGCATAGGTGATGTTGGTGCACAGTGGGGGCACAAAGCATGTGGGGGGGTGGAAAAGGGGCATAAGAGGTGCAGGTGAGGTAGTGGGTAGAAGGCAGGTTACAGCTTTCTGCGGTGATAGCAGGCTTACATGAGGCTGAATGTGGCAAGCTAAGCCAGATATAGGCGAGATAAGGTGCTGAAGAGTTGTTAGGGTATGGCAGACAATTGCGTAGTCTTGTGAGCCAGGAGCTGGCAGTGGGTGCAGGCTCAGGGTCTAAGGTGGATGCTATGTCAGTGGTAGGGCATAGTGGGTGGGCGCCATGTGGGCCTTTGTTGGGGGCTGGCTTTGCCTGCTGGTTTGGGTGCATCAGGTATACCTCTTCAAGTGGTCTATCAGGCTGCAGTGGTGATCGGATGCGGCTCGTATAAGTGGGGCTGGGATGGGGTCGCAATCATGTTGTGGAGCAGATTTTCCATCACTGAATGTTTAGAAGGCTGGACAATAGTCTGACCACCGCCAAGCACAGGTGATGCTGTGGGGTGTGTTTAAAGGCCGCAAACAGAAGTACCTTTCACGTGAATAGCAAGATTTTAAACACTGAAACAAAAATGGCCTGGCCTTTGTTTTAGTTTTTCAAGTAAAAATTAAAGAGCCTTTTGGAAAGGGCCTACCTGTCATTAACAGTGGACAAGCAGCATTTTAATTTACAGAAGAAGGAGGAATCAAAGATCCCTGTTTCATGGAAAACAGGATTTTTAAATATTGAAAACCAAAACAGCCTGCACATGTGCGTGCAAATAAAAACAGTTTGAAAAAGTAAAATTGAAAATAAGAAAATAAGAATATCACTGCTCACAGAAAAAAGACAGGAAAACAAAACATGATGTTTGGGCTAACAAAGAGCAATTTATATTATGTTTCACCCACAAAACTCCAGTGACATTTGAAGAGCCACTTTAACAAATTCAGTGTTCTCCAGACCTGCTGGCTCTGAAAACAAAAGTTACCCTTGGCAGGAGCAGGACCATTTGTCCCACATGAAGGCTCACAATTGATTCAAAGGGACTATTATCATTTAGGCCTTTTTCTCAGCCATCATAAGGCGGATGGATTTAATCTATGTACCATTTTTTATGTAATTTCCAGGCGATTTTGGGGATATAAAATTGATCCACCAGCGACTCATGGAACTGTAATGGCTATCTAAGATGTGTTTCTGGCTCTTCCTAACATGTTCCAAATGTGAGAGTTGGTGAGCGGGTGGAAAATGAAATTAGGTATAGGCTCAAAAACTTACTTATTCATAACTCTTGTGCTTTTTATGGAAACAGCAGAAATGTGCCACATGACCATGCTACATCGTACGTATTTGCTGGTCGGCTTAACTAATTCTCCATGATTAGCGGAATCAGAAATCTTGTTTAGTATGGCAGTTGCTAGTAAAATAATGAAGTTGTGATACATAACTAGTTTTTGCCAAAAAGTTTGAAGCAGAACAAAGGGGCGATTACAAATAGCAATTGCCATATGTTGCTCCAGACCCCTAAACCAATCCTGACTTGGAGGCTGGGTTGGGAGGAGAAAGAAGGGTAACTGTCCAATCCTAGTGGCAGAAATTATTGCAGGGTACTTCCCTAAGATTGTAAAATTGGTGGTGTCATTGCTGCTATTTAAGGGGGACTGCACTAGGACAGGGAACAGACAGAAAAAGGAGAAAAAGTACAGACAGACAGAGATAAGGAAGGCTGCTGAAACTTATCATCTAATAGCTGCAAGGAAACATCAGAGGAGATTGCTGTCATGATGCCTACCTCCAAGGAGCCAGGTCCGACCCAGCAACCCCAGAGGCAGGCATCATTTCCCCCAGGGAAGTGCCAGCCGGCCCAAGCTGGGGCCCTTTGGACACAGTCCTGGCGCCTTAGGCGCCAGGCTCATGTTGGACCCCTGTCCTGGCGCCTTAGGCGCCAGGCTCATAAAGCTAGACATGTGTTCAAGTGTTTTAAGGTGCACTTACCTGATGCAGACCATGCTGCTACATCCAGGCCCTCTTGAGGCCTGAATGGAACTACTTTACCTGTGGACCTACTTTCCCCTGGGTGTGGTCGGGGAAGGATACATACCTGATCGGTGGAAGGATACATACCTGGAACTTCTTCCAAAGCTATTTAAACCACGCCCGATCAGCAACTCACGCTTCGCGTTGTTCTGCTCCTCGCAGCTGGACGCTCACCGTGTCAGCTCCTGCATCTGGACTTCAGCCACGCCTGTCAGCATCCTGGGTCACCTGCTAAGAGAGAATTGGAGAGAAAGAAGACCTTACCTGCTAAAGCTGCATCACGGAGACTTCACACCGACGATCCTGAAAGGGAAGACATAATTTCAAAAGCATTTCGCTCCGATCGCTGCAGCGCTGCATTTCACTCACCTTTCCTGGGCACCTCCATCTTCAGCAGCGATCATCCGGATCCGCAGCCACTTCCCAGAGCCTAGAGAGAAAAAGACAAGAACACAAGGTGAGAGAAGGAAGGGAATAGGAAAAGCTCAGTTTCCTTCTAAGACTTACCTGTTGGGTCATTCCCATTTCATTTTGGGTCCTGCCACTTCCTGGCATTCCGGACCCCGGCCCCTATGGGGAAAAAAGACAAAGACATTGAATGAGCGAATGCAAAGACATTACCCGAACGCTCATCCAGAACTTACCTGTCATTTACTGGAACTGCACGTTTCACTTCGGGTCGGCGCCATATCTCCGGCATTCCGAACCCCGGCCCCTAAGGGGAAAAAGACATAAGCGTTAGCGCTTGCTGCAATAAGACGATGAACATTATTATTAAGCTTGAACTTTTGAACTTGCTACAGAACTCTTACAGCGCCTTACCTGAATAGTCAAGCTTATTTGAACTCCCATCAAACCTCAATCCAGTGAAGTAACTGGGTTTCAACGCGCCCCTGCATCAGAAGCAGGATGGAGAACTCATCCTTCCAGACCCTAAGGTGAGACTTCACGGGGAATTGAGGAAGGGTATCGTGGAGGGTTGGAAGGGAGTGGGAGGCTTGAGCATTATTCCGTCAGTAGGTAATACTCCCTTTTCACGCACTGGGGAATATTCCTGCGAGCCAGTGAGTCCATCTTCAGAGTCCTGCGCTTCACCATAGAAGAAGCATCAGCACTCGAAGCCAGACCTGCGCCTCCGTGGGAATCAGGTGAGCGTGACAATTGCTGAGAGTGCAACTGGGTGGAGCTGTCTATCTCTAGGAAGGCCTCAAAGCTGACTGGGTCCTATGGTAGAGAGCGGAAGGCCATTTTTGAGAGTGGAGTGACCAGACCCCTGCCCTATCTTTCGAGAGTGTCCTGAGATGCAGCTGGCTTTCCTGAACCTTAAACAGATGCTTGCTATGTAAGTAGAACTGAGCCCTGGAAAACCAAAAGGTGGGGGAGTCTGCTTGCCTTGAATCCTATCCCTTGATAGGGAGTGGGGGACAAAATCGTTTAGATCCTTAGCCTATTTAACAAAAAATATAAATTTTATTAATTCCCCATTTGGCAGAACACTACGGGGTGAATTTTGTTAAAATTCGAAATCTACAAAGCTCACATGCCAGTGTGCTCTGAAATGTATAGCCTATAAATTAATTGGGTAATCCGTGTTGTCCAGCTGAATTCGACTTCTTTACGGAAGAGGGTTGTCTTTGTTCTTAAATCGGTCCAACCTTTTTATCCAGCATCCCCAACACAGGCCTTTCAGTAAGGGGGTCTGAAAATTCCCCAAATCATTCTAATTTTTCTGTCTGACTTCCCAACATAGAGCAAAGCAAGGGGTGGGGTCTGAAAAACAAAGCAATAAATCACCCAGTGTTTATTTTAAACCAAAGTTGTGGGCGAAATAATTGCCATATGTATTTTTTACCAATCTTGAAATCCTACTGCTACCCTTTTAAGCCTGCAGGAAAATCAGAATCGCATCACCATTACATAAGTGCGTTTGTTATTGATCAGTGTAATTATTTTGTGAAGTGAAATTTGCAGAAAGTTAAGAATTGTGATTGTGTTCTTTTTAACTCACTATTCTGATTTATTTATGCTGAGAGAAATTGATTGTGTTGTGCCACAGATAAAGTGGTTTTTGACCTTTTTGTATGAATTTCT
The DNA here is from genome assembly GCF_040938575.1 of Ambystoma mexicanum. Taxonomy (NCBI): domain Eukaryota; kingdom Metazoa; phylum Chordata; class Amphibia; order Caudata; family Ambystomatidae; genus Ambystoma; species Ambystoma mexicanum. The sequence continues at coordinate 1,270,480,366 of NC_090932.1, forward strand.
ATACATTTTAATTTAAATAAACACCAATATATTTACCATACACCGGCCTGGTTCTTGGCTCATTGTTAGCTCGGGGGAGAGGAATCCAAGTAGCATGATATGTGTTTGAGATAGGGCTAAAAAAGAGAATCTGTTTAACAGTGTCTTGCATAACCACGTGAGTGAGGAGGGAAAGAAATCCCAGTGTTGAGGGGGGCTTCTCAATAAACTGTTACAAATTGGGGACTCGGTCCGGGATTTAGCTTCCTATTCCTGAACTATGACAAGTACATTGTGACAGTCTATTCATTTGGATGCAACTTCATTAAGGTGGAGGGAAAGTCATCTTTGTTTTGGTAAAGTGCTGCTAGGACTTGACTCCTGAGTTCCAGCGAGGTCTAAAGGTAGAAAATTAAGAGTGTGTAAGAATTTATTTGAGTGAGGAAATCAAGCAGGAACAGGGTGAGTTTGCCCCTGCATAAAGAAAGTTTTATTAAAGTGCAAAAAGCCAATTGTGAAAACGACTACTGTACAAATAGGGAATGCCAGGGAGCATCTCCTAACTAGATTATTTCTCAAAGGAGAATGGGGTGAGGACGATGAAGGAAACTGGCAAACCAGAATTATGCGCGGGGTTACCTCAGTAAGCAATGATATTTGGCTTGAAGCCGGAATATTGCACAAAGCAGTTGAAGAATTTTAAATGACAACAACTGCTTGTGATGAACAGATACAAATGGCTCAGCTAGCTGCTCAGTTATATTTGCATTTGCTGTTAGTAGAAAAGTGTTGGCAATATAGTGAGTCTAGTAGGATGAATCAACCTGGAGACCTGTCACAGACCCAGGATCATGTTCAATAACTCAAAGTAGTTTAGTTAAAAACGCTGCAGCAAGAGAGTACAGAGCGTGAAACCCAGTTTTTTACACTGAATTATTCACATAAAGAGTGTGTAGAAAGTCTGAGCGCACTGCAACAAAAGCTAAATGACCAAGCTGCTCATAATAGAGTCGTTTTGGAGGACATTATCGCATGCCAATCAATAATAAAACAATTGAAAACTGAAAATAGTAAATTAATTATCAAAGGGGTTGATGCCCAAAATAACTTTGATCAGATACATCAGCAGTTAAATACTCCGAAACAACAGAGGACGCAGCTGGCTCAGAAAAAAGACCTCTTGAATCAGGATAACAGCGTCCTATTACAGAGGATAAATCAGTTGGAAATGGAGGTAGAAAAGCAACAGTCAGGTTCTCAGGAACCGACCAGAATTAGAGAAGAAAGGAATGAGCTTGTAGAGCGAGTGAAGCAAATAGAAGCTAAACTATTAGAAGCAGCAAAATGCAGGGGTGAACAAGAGAAAGATATTAGTCTCCTGAAGGAAAAGCACCTTGAATATCCACACAGCATAAAAGGCCCACAGAGGGAAAATGAATCACTTCAGCAGGAGGTGCAGCAAACAAAGTATTGGTTGGTAGCTCAGAGCAGGGTGCATGAGATTAATCAGGCCTTAGTGTCAGAATTAAAAAGCTAGCTCTCTGACTACCAACAGCAAATACATAAAGAGAGACACAGGTGTGAGAGCCTCACCAAGGAAATTGAAAATTATAAAAGGACCTGGGGCACCCTGATCAATCAGGATAAGGGACAAGACCCGCTGATCAAGGTGAGGTGCCCTTCCCAACAGGGGCATCATGCCAGTCATTTACAACCTCTCGTTCACAAATGGGAACCAACCACATGCATGCCACATATCAAGAACAGTATGACATGAGGCAGTTAGACTTACCCAGGCCTAGCCCAACTGATCAAGAAGGTCAGTCCCTGTCTGAAATTGGTGAGCATTCATCTCTTCCACACAGAAGGGAAGGTGGGAAGTAAGGAATAAGTACTTCAGACCATGAAATCTCTTATGAGGAAAAGGTCAGGGAGTTAGATTGGCTAAAGATGCGACTACAAAGAGACCACCTTGCCCGCTTTGCTGAAGGAGAAAAGCCAGACCCTAAGCCTACGAAGGGCATTCAAAAAAGCCTCTGTATATTCAGGGGAAGAGGGGGCATTCCCCAGACTCCCTGGATGGAGGAAGGAGGAAAGTGGGTTCTATCCTGGGCCTGAAAGGAACTCCAGACATAGTGACCCTTAGAGTTCACTTTGGTCCAGGCGAGAGGAGTCCAGACCCTGTGGTTCTGGGAGATATTATCATTCTCATAGAGATAGGGAGCACCTGGAAGATAGGGAAGGGTGTACCAGTAGCATTTCTGAGTCAGAAGGTGAATGGACTCTGGTGCAGAAGAAGAACAATACAGGGAAACAAAGAAAGGGTTTTGTCAAAAAGCCAATAAGACAAATCAAGGCAATAAAGGGCTTCCAGAACGCATACCACAAGAATGCCAAGTATTCGGTATGGGAGCACCTGGAACTTTATGAGCAGATGATGCATCATTACAGATGAGGAATGATGTGAATTGTATAGCATTTGCTAAATGGACGTTCTCACCAGAGTACTCCAGTTTTTTTTGCAGGACTGGAGGACCAGAATCATCATAAATGGTCCACTTATAAGGCAGACATACTGAAAAAAATGTCCACCCATAGGAACCCACAAGAGGCCCATAAGGTTGCATATAACTTGCAGTGTGGTGAAGATCAGGCGCCTAGGGAGTTTTTGCATGAGTTAAAATGGGCATTTGATCAGACTTCCCGGCGAGTGAACACCAATAGTAAGGCGTTCATAACTACATATTGCGATGCTCTCCGCAAATAGATAATGACTCAGCTGGTGCGTGACTTTCAAGAGTATAGGACCCTGGATTGGGTGATTGAAGAGGTCACCAGGATTTATGAGGTCCAAAAGCCTGCTGAGAGTACAAATACTGTCAAAACCCCCAAACCATATAACACCACTGCTGCTGCAAAGGTGGCAGAGGTAGAAACTACCCCTCCATTGGATCTGGAGATGGGGGGCCTAAAGGTAACCCTCCTGCCAACAAGTAAAATGGAAAGCAGAAGGGACCCCCAACCCGGCCCAATCGAAAAGTAGTCAGGTGAGGGGCCCAGAACAATTATCCCTCTGACCCTGCCACCTATATAAATCCTAGGTACAAGGGTACTAAACCAATCCTGGGGTATGTATACACTCCCCCGGCCCAAGAGGGGGGAAATAATCAGGTAAGTACTGCCCTGGGAAACTTCTCTCCAAAATTCCCTCAGGAGCTTAGTATAACTCCACCTCCCAATCCGAACTTTTTCGCCAGATATCCCCCAAACCAGAACTTCCAAAACAATCCTCCTCTCTCTCCCCGGTTCCAGGACAATAGATCCCTGAACCCGGGAGAAGGGAGATTCAGGATGGAAAATGATGGGGGGAATTTCCAGTACCTGAGCTACCCTGGGAGAAGGGACAGTTACCCCTTTCAGAAGCAGCAGAAGTATGACTTAAGACCTCCCTGCCACCCAGACAAGGTCTCGCAATTGGAGTGACAGGTTCAGCAATTGACAAATGATCTGGGGCACATGCTCAGGGCTCAGTCCAACTCTCAACCTAACCCTGCTTCTCAGAACGCCCCAGGGGGGAAATGACGGGAGGAAATCTCTGACAAACCACAGCTTCTGGAGGAGGGTGCCCGGGTGGAGGTGAGATGCCAAGCCCTCGAGGAAACTTCCTTTCTCACCCAAACAGAACCCCTAAAAATCTCTCAGGCTGAAAGAGTGCCTCCTACCCCCAAAATGTTACAACCTAAAGAGCAAAGGGTAAGTAGGAGAGGCCAAAGATGAACCCACTCTGTGAAGGAACTCTGCATTATCACCTTTGAAAGAGAAGAATCCCTGGAGGATTCAGGTAAGCAGACCTTCTCTTTCAAAAACGGGGGGATCCCTACCAAAGAAAAATGGATCCCAAAAGACTCTGAGTGGGACAGGATAAGTATGGAGACCGACCTAGAACCAGAAACTATTCCACCCCAAACATGTGAGCCACACAGAAGTGAAATGGAGGGGGTGTCCTTTCTCCAAACAGGTTCTGAGAACTGTTGCCAGATAACGGTGGACAGCTGAGGAGCTGGGGAAAAAGAGAATTCCCCAACAACACCCATTGCGAGTTGGAAAGTTTTTTGTATAGATTCTTGAACTCCGACACAGAAGACTGCCCAAGATCACACAGTGTATGAGTTCAATATTAAGAAAATGACCACCGGGCTGTAAAATAACTCACACTTTATTTGCACCTTGGAGGAGAAAGAAGGCTAATTTTATGCACCGGTCAAGGTGCAGGGTCAGTGTGAATTGTCGGCTCTGGTGGATACTGGCTCCCAAGCCCCCATCCTGTCAAAAAGGGCCTTTGACCAACTGAACTCAGGACAAGGGGAAGGTGTTGGATTCTGGTGTGCGAGTGATGTCATTTCTAAGCACGAGCTGTGTCGCTTGAATGTGCATTCCCTAGGTAGAATGTTATTCTATGCGGGCAGGGGATTCTACATTATGACAGTTGGGGAATTAGTGGTTGTCCGGGCAGACCTCCCGGTGTTGTACTGTGTACCTGGAGACTACGGAATAAACTTGTTACAACCTACTCACGTGTATCTTATTAGTGATCCGGGGAACGGCAGATCATAACATTGGCAACGAGGATTTCCTAACATCCTGCTGGGAGGGAGCAGCTTACAGTGACACTGCCCTCCAGAGTCGACGTCCGCCCGGGGTGTTTGGAGCTTGGTTCTTGGGATCTGGAGGTTGTCCCAACCGTCAAGGAACTGGGTTCTCTCAACGGCGGTAAGCTGTTAATTCCGCGGTTGGTCTGAGGTTGTCCCAACTGTCGAGAAACTGGGTTCTCCCAACGGCGGTCAGCTTTGGTTACCGCATTTGGTCTGTCGCTTTTGGTCTTTCGGCTGAGGTGCAGAACTGTAGCTGCTCAGTGCAGCTCTGTGGAGGATCCTTATGGCAACGGCGGCTACCGGCTTGGCAGATATGTGCATGGCGCTGGGCACGCAGGGCAAGGAGGTGCCTAGTGCAGATGGTGCACTGAGTGCTGCTGCCATTCCCTCGAGTACGGCCGTTTTGCAGACATGTGGTGGCCTATTTTCCGAAGGGCCCTGCTGTGGGTTTGCAGAGTCAGGGAACTTTGCAGATGCATCTGTCCGTGTGGAGGCGATCGTCGAGGGTGGTGCTTTGCTTGCTGGAGATGGCGATGCATCTATTGAGAACTTATGGGGAGAAGCTGATTTGTGCGACTTCCCAGTTGCACCACAGGATCTGTTGGAAGCAGGGTGTTCCAGTAGTGCAGAAGTATTTTGTTCCTCTTTCGATGTTCAGCAACCGGATGTGGAAGTTACTGGTGATGGCAAAGTGAGTGGAGAGGCATTGGTTCATCACACGTTTGGGGATGTACTTCCTGAGACAGTTGCATTGTGGATCCAATCACAAACTGCAGGGGATTATACGCAGTCGGAGGTAACTGGGTCTGGGCAAGCAGTTTGTCAGACCGTTAAGAGGAGTGCCACTTCCAGTGTGGATGAAGATGTTGGGATGCTGGCGGTTCGCTCTAAGTGGGCTTGCCTGTCAGTTTGTGTTTTATGCGACTCTGTGGACGGTGGGGTAAGGAGTTGTTGTCAAGATTGTTGGAGTTTTCTCCAGAGGGTGAAAAAATTCGACCCGAATCTGGAGGAATTTGTTGCCGGATTGGCGGGGTTGTCTTTATCAAAGGTGTGATGTGTATATCATGCATTCTACATCCTTTGGTTCATGTTACTGATAGTATGTGTGACAGTATGCGGTGAGGTGTGTGAGTGGTGGCGTTGGGAGTTTTGAAAGGGCGAGAGTGTTGTCTCTATTGGAGTTATGTGTGGGTTTCGTTGCCATAACTTTTCTTTCCTTTGCAGTTGAGATGTTTTGGACTATTGGGGGGTTATTCGTATTTGTGCTGCCATAACATTTTTCTTTGCAGGTGAGATGTTTTGGACTATTGTGGGGTATTCGTATTTGTGCTGCCATAACATTTTTCTTTGCAGGCGTGATGTTTTGGACTATTGGGGGGTATTCGTATTTGTGCTGCCATAACATTTTCTTTGCAGGCGAGATGTTTGGACTATTAGGGGGTATTCATATTTTTGCTGCCATAACATTTCTTTAAGTTGCAAATGAGATATGTTAGACTTTTAGGGGGGGGGGTGAACAATGCTTGTGAACTAGTTTGTGGCGATTTTGGTTAATGCTTTATTTAACAGTTTTGCCTCAGAATTTGATTTCATGGGGGGTGATTATGTAACTTGATGTTGATGTTTTCTTTCTGATTCACAATATTGGTGTGTGTAGGTTCAAGGGCAATGTGTATAGGGCCTCATTCCGAGTAGGGCGGTAAGGGATACTGGGCACCGTTAAGGAGAATGGTGCCGGTAATCCCTTACCGCCCTACTACGAGGTCTGACCAGGCGTTATGGACGGCACCCGTTAAGGGACTTCAGAGCTAATAACGGTATCGCAAATTGCCCCCAATGGGGGCTCAAATGGGAATGGGGAATGGCTTTTTCAATGGGGATTTACCGGTCCCGCAAAGGTCGGACTACACCGGTAAGTCCCCATTGAACCAAGTCGGAGTCGGTATCAGTATGGGAGGTAGTCATGGCGCAAAAAGCGCCATGACTACCACCATACTCGGAATGAGGCCTTGCAGATCAAATATTGAGTACTGATGCATAAGGGGCATGTGGGTAGTATGTAGGTTCATAGATGTGTGTTAAGGTATTTATTTAGGCAGTGAAGTGCGGTGGTGTGTTAGGTTGCACTGAGGTGCTGCGGTTTGAGTATTAAGGTATTTATATACACAGTGAGGTGCTTCAGTGTGTGTCAGGGTGCAGTGAGGTGCTGCAGTGTGTGTCAAGTCACATTGAGGTACTGCAGTGTGTGTTAGGTTGCAGTGAGGTGCTGCGGTGTGTGTCAGGTTGCAGTGAGGTGCTGCGGTGTGTGTCAAGTTTCAGTGAGGTGCTGCGGAGTGAGTGTTAAGGTGTTGTGTTGGTCAATGTTGTGACTCGTTTTGGTTCTGTGTGTGTCTGTCAAGGTAAGACTCGTTTTCTGGTTCTTTAGCTTAGTGTATTTTTTTTTCTCATGGGTTCGTCTCTAGTATGGAGTCTCTTTCACTGATTGGTGTCTCTGGTGTAGAGTTTTTTCTTATGGGTTTGTCTCTAATATGGAGTCTCTTTCACGGGTTGGTATCTCTGGTGTAGAGTTTTTCTCATGGGTTTTGTCTCTACTATGGAGTCTCTTTCACGGGTTGGTATCTCTGTTATAGAGTTTTTCTCGTGGGTTTGTCTCTAGTATGGAGTCTCATTTGGGGTTTGATATCTCGGGTGTGGAGTCTCATTTATGCGTCGGTATCTCTGGTGTGGGGTCTCATTTATGGGTTGTGTCTCGGGTGTGGAGTCTCTTTCGGGTTCTCTTGGTGTCGGGGTGTCTTATGCAGTACCAGGTCTTTCTGGGTTATTTAGTGTTTTAGATGTTCTTGGTATATGGGGTTGTGCTAAGTAGTTTATTTTTAGAATTTGAGGTCTATAGTTTTAGGTTGTTGCAATATTACATTGCGTTGGGTGTTGGCCTTAGATTTAGGTGCATATGTGTTTGCACTGTAAGCAGCGTTTGACTTTGTTGATTTATTAATTAGGACTAGGGTTTGGTATAGTGGTGTTTGGCTCTAATGTTGTGAGTTCCTTTAGGGTATTAAGGGAGGGAGGTGTGTTATATTTTGGTGTGCGTGTGATGTAATTTGTCGCGTGAAGGTGCATTCCTAGGTAGAATGTTATTATATGTGCGGGCGGGGGATTCTACATTATGACAGTTGGGGAATTAGCGGTTGTCCGGGCGGACATCCCGGTGTTCTACTAAGGACCTGGAGACTAAGGAATAAACTTGTTACAACCTACTCACGTGTATCTTATTAGTGATCCGGGGAATGGCGGATCATAACAGAAGGCCATCAAATTCCACTCACACCACTTCCCCGACAACTCCAAAATGTTGACAGGAATGATATTTCGGTCGAAGGGACTGCATATCTGGATATAAAAATTGGACGGCACAGGCTGAAACATCTGGTGATCATTGTGACTCTCGACGACACACCTTGTCCTGAGGAGGTTATCACCTCTGATCGACTGTGTAAACAAGGTCCTCTGGACTCAGACTAACCGTTATATCAAATAAATAATGAGTACCAATTATGTAAGCCTGAATGGTACCTGTCACGTAATTGATCAACTCTCTGAGAATGTAGAATTGATTTTAAAATCTAACCAATTCCCAGACATGATTATCATCTCTGTTGGAGAACAAACTGGTGATGGGAACCCTTCTCCATGCTTGAAAATTAACCTTCCTCCAAGTTTTAAGTGGCAATCCACACTGGAAGGGAACACCCTAACATTTTACACCAGTCCAAAATCAGAAGAAACCTTGAGTAATGTGAAACCAGACAAAAAAGAATCTGCTCAAAGTCTGACAGATATTCAGAAAAAGGGCGAGCAGTTGTTTTTCCCCATTCAGTTAAATGAGGGGGCTGAACCAGTGCTCGTCAGAGTATGCCTGACTAATGGAAGGAGCTTCATCAGCAAAGAATTATTCTGGAAACTCCCATTCCCATATTTAAATTGATTGACAAATGGGAAGTAGGTCTGGACACCCCAAATTGAAAACATTTCCTGCCTAGCAGGTGTATGTTAAAAATGTCCATTACCAACAAAAGCATTGACCATAGTTGTTGGGTAGTGAGAGCCTGGTCTCGACCGTGGAGTACCCCCATGGGCTTTGACAACATTGAAAGAGCATTCCGGTCAGCTCAATTGCTGCCTTATGCGGCTGAAGTTCAAGTGAGAGAAGATTTTACCATCCCAGGACAATTGCGACAATTTTCTCTTCCCCTCAAAATTAAGCACGGACAGAACCTCAAACATCAGGACGCATACATAAATCTAAATTCCCATCTCCAACAACAAGGTTTATATTTAAATCAGACAACTCTAGTAGACCTAGAACACAACACCATTTGAATATTGGTGGATAACAGCAACCCTGGAAGTATCAATTTGGGCACAGGCACCTTTATTGGAATGGCAGTTGATGCCAATCATTATTTTATTGATCTAGGTCATGAAATCATGGGACTAATCCCAAACGACTGTTTTGACATCAGCGACGGTATTCCTCCACAAAAGATTTTAACTAGGCATGGGGGGAATTTCCTGGTGTACTCTTCCTGCCCCTACGGTGTGGAAGAGGTGACCTGTGACGTTAGGAGGGAGGAGGTAGTGTTCAGAGTCAAGGACTACTACCTCGAGTCCCCTTTCCGGGTCAACACCATCAAAAGAGATCTCTCCACCCAACTGGAGGACACTGCTGGAATTGCCAAGCCCGAGGTCTTTCCAGGTTTCAAGCAGATGGTCGAGGAAAATATAGATTTTGCTGATGCTTGTGAGACCGAGGAGCAAAGACAAAAGCTAAAACAGGTCTTCCTGGAATTCCAGGATATCTTTTCAGTGGACTCATATGACTGTGGACGCACATCCATTCATTCAACCACCATTCCCACGGACCCTGAGATGGCCCCAGTATTTGTGAAACAATACCAGTTACCTCTCTCACATCCATGGAGTCACTCACAGAGATTATTAAGAATTTAGAATCCTGTGGGATAATTCATCCGATCCACAGTACCTTCAACAACCCGGTACTGCGGATCCTCAAACCAAACGGCCAATGGAGACTATGTGGAGACCTGAGGGAGTTGAACAAACAGGTGCACATGTCAAGATGGCCCCTTCCCTACATCAATCAGGGACTGGCCCAGATCCAATGGTCAAAGGTGTACTCCGCCATTGACCTGACCAACGGTTACTGGACAGTACCCATGAGTACCTTGCCTTTACCTTCGGGGGTCAGCAGTACATGTGGACCCGAATCCCCTTTGGATACATAAACTCTGGCAATGAGTTCAACAACTTCATACATAAGGCCATGCCCGATTTGGGCGAAAGGGGAAACCTGTCCTATGTGGATGATGTTTTGATCAAGAGCTTAACTGTGGAGGAATATACAGCAGAAATACACTATGTTCTTACCCAGTGGCAGAAGGCCAGAGCAAAACTGTCCTTTCAGAAGGCACAGTGGTGTAAGACCCGAGTGAACTTCTTAGGACCTGAGATCTACCTGAGGGTGTTAATCCCCAGGCAAAGAAGGTGGAAGCCTTATTGAAATTAAAAAACCCTTCAACTCTGCGAGAATTAAGAATCCTTCTTGGACTTACTAATTATAGTCGAAAGTTCCTTCAACACTACGCAAGTTCATTGAAGACTACACAGAGGTCACGCGACCCTTGGTCCATTTATCAAAGGCTGGAGTCAAGTGGGAGTGGGGTCCAGAACAATCCGAATCCAGTTAATAAGCTGAAAAGAAGCTTCACAGGGTCCTTGTTTGGCTTACCCCATAAAGAACAAGGAGTTGTTCTTGGAGACAGGGTTCTCAGATAAAAGCGCTATTGTACCAACACCATGAAAAGGTCCACAAAGTCATTTCATACGCGAGCAAGACTTTGTCCTCTGTGGATGAAAAATTCAATGACTGCGAGAAGGCACTCCTGGCAGCGATGTGGGCGCTGAAAAATTAACGCCATTCATACAGTGGGAGCATATCATTGTCGAAACTCCTCATCAGCCCTTTCAATATCTACAAAGTGACAGAATCTGAGCAGTACACATTAGTAAATCCAGAATTACTTCCTGGATTCTGTCTATGCAAGGCTTTCCTGTGGAGGTCAGGTATGGCCAAAACAAGAAGAGTCCCCTAGCGCAAGGGTTGGCAGACTTGCATGAGTGTGCTCAAGAAAACTGTCTCGAGGACGAAAGTCTAATGACCAACAACAACATGGAGGTGTACTTAACTTTCCCAAACAAGGACTATGAAGAAGACATGTGTCAAGGGATACCCACCGTTAATGTGGATGGTTGCTCCTACCATGTTGATAGGAACCGGGAAAAAGAAGTGGTGGCTGGCATTGGGAATGCCTGGGTGAATGATACCCCGGAACCTTCTGCTGGTTATAAAATAGAACCCCTAAGTAGTCAGAATGCAGAGTTGATTGCGGTTTATCAAGCCATACTCACTGCCGTGCACCACCAACTCAATGAACTGGCCATAATCACTGACTCTGATTATGTCAGGAATGGGTTTGTGGAGCACCTGATTAACTGGAAGAATCGAGGCATGCTTTGTGCCAAAAACTAACCCCTAAAGCATGCCACACTGATCCAGTCATTCGACGATAGACTGAGAATGACCTCGCTGACTAGCTGGCTAAAACCAGAGCTCTGCAGGGGTATTTCATCGAATGGGAATCCATGATGGCTGAAATCCAAATGGCAGCTGTCACCAGGTCACAAACCTGGGTTAACAGCAAACTCTCAACAGCCCAGTGGAGTAAAGATACCCCATATGCAGATTTCATCACTGTAGTGGGTGGTACCTACTTCATTCCGAAGCCTGATGTTGAACTACGCCCATGATGCGGCCACTGCCAGTCATAAGGGGTTTCATGCGACATTGGAAATCTTGCGCGAGGTTGCCTACTGGCAACAGATGGGCCAGGACCTTGACATTTACCTGAAGGGGTGTTTTTTATGTGCTCAATTCCAACCCAGTTTACTCACACACAGCGCTTCCCTACAAAAAAAGGGAATGACACTGCCTTGGTCAGATTTGCAAGTAGATTTCATTGGGCCAGTGATTCGCTCCTCTAGAGGAAACAAGTAGATGTTGACTGTGACATGCTCGTTCACGAAGTGGGTAAAATGTCTTCCAGCCCCACATTGTAAGCTGTTGCACTAATGATCAACCACACCTTCTCTCGTTTCGGCCTCCCACAAATGATTAAGTCAGACCGAGACAGCCATTTTACCAGTGAGGTGATGGTGAAGATGTGGGAGATTCTAGGGGTAAATAAAGAAAACTCCACATTGCCTATTTCCTGGCCTCAAGCTGCAGGGTGGAGAGATACAACAAAACAATTGTGAGTATCTTATCGTGGCAGACTCTGGACCCAGTTGGGACATCTGATTGCTGCTTGTCCTGATGGCTATTAGGTCTACACCATCTTCTGCAACAAAGATGTCTCCATTTGAGATCATGACTGGATGAAAAAAAAGGTGTTACCACAGCATCTGCTCTATAGGACTCAGGAGCAGACACTGATAAATGCGTCCACTACTAATGAGTACATTGAAAATTTAAGGAAGCACTTCCACCATTCTTTTGCTTATGTTCAGCACAATTTAGAAAAGTTAGCTGAAGGTATGAGGACCTACTATGATCTAAAGACCACCAAAAAAGAGTATGAAATAGGTGACAAGGTTTACCTATACCATTTTCAAAGGAATCAGACCAAAGAGTGGAAATTCCTCCCATCCTGGCCTGAATACTATTGGCTCTTAAACTATAAGGCCCTCTGTTATGTGGCCCTCTACAATTGGTTGGCACACTTGTGCCATATCTGGAACATTCAGCTCCTTAGCAGCATGTAAGCACATACCCAGGTGCCAGGAGATGGCAATGACTTTGTGTCCCACCCAATTAGCCCCACATCATTTGTCTTGAATTAATAAACTTGGTACTCATGGTGTTCTTTCTTTGCACCTTAAGACGGGATGATTCAACATCTCATGGTTTCCGTTCTTCATGGATAGATAACCAGTTCCTGGCTGCTTCAGCTTTGATACCAGGCCAAACTGCTTCACCCATCAAGTCTGCGATTTTCAGTTAATTCTTTGCTGCAACACACACAGCTCAAAGTCATTCGGCCTCTGTGGGTTGTATGTATGGCACCGATGTCCAGTCACTATACGATGGCAGCTTTACATGCAGTCTATTCACTACGTATTGCCAGCTTCTAAGATTACTTAATCTACTTTTGTTGCTGCATCTGTACATTCATTGAACGACTTGCATTTTCGGCAGTGTGTTGCACACACTTGCAGTCTTCTTTCCTGCATCGGAACGGTCACTTGATTCCTTATTTCATGATCAGCTTCTATAAGGTCCATACATTTTCTTCTTCTTATCTTCTTAGTGTGTCACTCTCACCTCTTGTCACGTCACCAGCTTCTCTTTCTCCTGTTTTCCTATTCCTTCGGGGACCTCTTCCAAGAGATCGGCCCTCATTCCGAGTTGGGCGCAAAGGGATACCGGGCACCGTTCAGGACATCGGTGCCGGTAATCCCTTTGCACCCTATTCCGAGGTCCCTTAGCGGGTCCCTTCCTTACCGGGTGTTATGGACGGGGCCCGTTAAGGGACTTCAGAGCTAATAACAGTACCGCAATCTGCGGTACCGTTATTAGCATCTTCCCCCTTCCCATTGAGCCCTATGGGGGCTGAAATGGGAATGGGGAATGGCTTTTTCAATGGGGACTTACCGGTCCCGCAAAGGTCGTAATAGACCGGTAAGTCCCCATTGAACCAGGGCAGATGACTACCTCCAAACTCGGAATGAGGGCCATTGTCATCTCTTCGAGCATACATCTGGTATGGCTTTCTTAATGGATACCTTTCCCCGAACACTCGTCGCGGTATAGTCACAACTACTGGTGTTAAGCATGGTGCAGTTTCAGGCTTCCAACATACCGGCAGTAGGGGGGATGGGTTGTCCTGCAGAGGTTTTCCGCTGCTCCTCTACACTTGCATCCCTATTTTTTATCTCTCGGATCTGGAATTTTCTTAATGGCATCCACCATGTCGCTTTTGGCTTTAATCCCACAGCGGAAATATCATAGACCAGGTACTCCTAAGCAGTTTTCCTAAATACACAATTTCTTCCCTCAATGTTATCCCTCTCTGTTTCAAAATCTCAAACACATGTTCCAGTGCCATCTCATGCTGCATTAAAGTCTCCACACCCGCACCAGCACATCATCTTGGAAGCAATGTGCGCCCACCATTGCCTTTAAATAATCTATCCATCATTTTCTGAAACACTGACGAAGCAAATACACGCCCAAACGACATTCTCTGGAATTGAAAGATTTCCTCATCTATAATAAATGCTGTAAACTTCCTCAACTCCTCATCCAACTCGATCTGATGGTATACCAATGCCATATCAGTATGCAGTTGATGCGTTGCCCCAGCAACCAACAATGCAACAAGATGGGCGCACATACTCCTGCATAGCTAGGATCTTTCCTCTAATGATGCGCTGCGCTTGTGTGACTGCTGCTGTCAGGCGCTTGGGCAGCGGGCGGCTCATCGCTCGAGCAAGCTGCTTGGGCTTTTAATGCAGTCTGAGCCCCCACGGCCCGTGCCACCACCAAAAATATCGCTATGCCCTACCAGCAGGATCCTCTCACCGCAGACAGACGGGACTCTGCAAACATTGCCGGAATGCTTGAAGATCCACTCGTACTGCATCCTGCCATCAAACAGCTCCCTCCAATGACACAACCCTTAGGAGGGCCACCACACAGGAGGCGAAACAAGACACGGAACACAGCAAGGGAAGAGTCATGCAACCCGCAAAATAATTTCCAGATGATATGCAGCGATATGCAGCGAAAACGTGGCAGCCAGGTTGCAGAAAGGGGTCTGGGGGTTTAAAGCTCTTCCCCAGTGAAATGAGGTACACTGGGCAGCAGGTACATGGTTTTATTGTTTATTAAGTACAGGAACAGCCAACAGTGACCCCCAGAACCCTGTATCTCCAAATCCAACAGATAACTGACCAGATTGCTGCCAACTCTTTAAGAGCAAACAGACTATTGCATAACAAGGTTCTATGTATCCATGGATATGCACTACAACAGTTGTCTACATAAATCTCCATCTCCTGCATTGCTCTTTTGAAGATACTCTCAATTATTTTCACAGAAAGGGCAATTTCTTTTGACATGAGGTGGCAATTTTTCATGGGTACTCAGGCCCTGTCATGTTGTCCAAAGAAGCAAGCATCAACTTGACCTTTGTTGTCTCTTAGCACTTTATCAGGCCAGAATGGAAATCCTTTCAGTTTTGTCTAGACCAATCGATGAGGATGACTACAAGGTTGAGAAAAACCAACTTTCTCTTTTTTGACAAGCAAACAAATAACATTCTGGATCCACTTCGATTTCGTTCATCTCATGCACACAAAGTTTGATAAGCAGTTTTACAGTTTCAGTCAATTTGTGATTTGCACCATTGTATACACTGCAGTTTTGCAAAATCCGTTTGAGATCAGCAAGGAATGCTTCAGTACAACCATACGTGTTAATAGAATTGAAAATATTGGTTCTGATCAGTTTTGGGGAACTATATTTTTGAGTGAATCATTCGTTATTACGACTGCTGCGAATTATGTCTGTAAAGAATTTTTGGAAAAGTGTAATAATTGGCTTATTTTATTAAATTGATTTTAGTGGCGTGTATGAAATGGAAAACACATTTTGTATTGTTGTATATGTATTGTGATGTGTTTTATTGCACCTATTGTTTCAAATGTGTTGGTTTAATATGTGTTTAAGGTTTGTAATAAACCGAATTACACAATACATTTTTTTTTAAACTTGTACATTTTACATAAATGATTGCACATTGGTAAGCAGGTTCTAAAACTTAAAAAATCCAGAAATGCAGGTGGACAGCAAAAATAATCCTTTGAGATCCTTGCAGTTACATCATATGCCTTTTTTTGTATTTCGTTATTGTGGTATAGTTTTGAATAAACAAAACTTTTCACAATTTAAAATTAGTGAGTTTAAAAGAGAAAGTAAAAAAAGAAATAAAGAATGCAGAAGAGAGAAAAGATATAAAGGAAAATGGAAAACTAACAAGAAGATCATAGTTTCACATGCTTAAGTCTATAACATAGAGGTATAGCTAATGTGACTCTAGAAAAGTTGTTTAGCAGCAAGTGTCCAATATGGTTAAGATCTTCCTCCACAATAGGCTGAAGTAAACGATGCACGCAGCGCTCATTCCACTCAGGTACAGGTCCCATCCTTTGTTCGAAGTGTCTTCGTTCGAAATTTATTTTCATGGCCAACTTTGTCGAAGTTCAAGCCCAAGTCCTTACACTCAAACAGGAGATGTTTCACTGTTTCTAGGGTTGCCACCCGACATAGCCGACATTCCCCATTTCGCCTTGGTACGCCTTGCCAGGCACCCACGATCTCCCTGGTTTTCACAATATTAAATTTTAGTTTGATATCGTCCCAAAACAGATTTGCCAATGAATTGATGTACATATGGTGGTGGTAAAGTCTGATGCTGGATATACTGGAGAAATTCCAGGCCTGGTTTTTATTGTTGAGTTTAGCCATAGAATACTCGTAGCCACACTTCCCTCAGTGAAGCCTTGAGATGAGTCTTAAAGGTGGCCAGCGTCGTCACAGAGGCTGAGACACCTTATTTTGACCGCTGTCTTAAGAGAAAGTTCATAGTTGCTAGATGGCTCTGTCGCATAGTTGTAGTGCGTGTTGTCATTATTCTTTAGAGTAAATGCATTATGGTCTGAACTGGTGCATTTGCCAGTTTCCAAGCAGTGGTCATATTGCTAGCTGGATGTTTGCAGCTATGGGTAGCACATTGACCTCTCTAAATAAATCATGTCGGCAGAGGCTCATTGTGGGAGTCTAAGGAGCCCTTTAAGCACAGTACACTCCAATTTACAGACCATTTTCAGGTTTTGAGTGGCCCATGTTTCTGCTCCGTAGAGGATGATGGAAGTCACCTTTGTTTGGTAAAGTTTGAGCAGTACATCAATTGAAAACCCCCCTGTTTTGTTAGCAAAAGAGTTGATGGTGCCAATTGGAGTAGCTGTTCTGTTGTGAACTTGGTCTAAGTGAGCTGCAACTTGCAGCTTATTGTAAAGAAGGAGGCCCAGATACTTGTATATTTTCACTACTTCGATTTCTCGACCATCCATCTCCCACTTGGCCTTCTTCACTGTTCTTCTGGGCGCACAGAAGACCATGATCTTGGTCTTCGTCATATTCACTTTCAGAGAGTTCCGATTGGTGTAATCCTTTAGATTGTTTAAGGTGGCCAGCAGGTGCAGGGTTAGATCAAGAACCACAATGTCGTCTGCGTAGCCCAGCCATTTCATCGCTAAAGTGCCCCGTTTTGGTTGAATTGAGGCAGGGCTGTTCAGGGCCTTATCATGTCGCAAGATAGAGGTTAAAGAATATGGGTGCCAAATTGCAACCCTGTTTTAGTCCTCTATATGTTGGCAACCATGCAGTGGTTTTGCCATATTGGTCTTTCCTGATTAACTTGTGTGTTGTTGTGAAGGGAGATTATCATACTCAGTTGACCTGGTGGAATGCCCCATCCTGCAAGCTAATACCAGAGAAAGTTACGGTCAGCGGTGTCAAAGGCGACACTAAGATCTATGAAATCCACATAGACAGGTGTTTGCCTTGCCATCCAGGCCTGCTGAATGATTGTGCTAAGGGCCAGGATGTTGGTAGTAGTATTATGACCCTTCCGAAAGCCAGTCTTGTTAAAGGGGATGATGTTACAAGCCTCGGCCCATGTTCCCAATTCCAGGAGAAGAATTCTTGCAAAGATCTTTGCTGGTGCGTCCAACATGGCCAAGATCCGATAGCTACCTGGATCCACTGGGTTTCCCTTTTTATAGACTGGAACTATAATACTGTCACGCCAGGAGGTTGGGATCTTCTGTAAGATTCTGATGGAAGAGAACAAGACATGTAATGCCCCTGACCGTGCGTCAACTGCAGCTTTTATAAGGGGGCTACATATACCATCCGGGCCTGGTGACCTAGAGTCTTTGGTTGCTTTAATCAGGCTGGAGAGGTCACCAGGTGTGAGACGATAGGACCAGTTGGAATGTAGGTCAACAATGTTCGCTTCTTTCCACGGGGCAGCCCATAGAGCCTTTTCGATATGTGCCTTCCATGCTAGTTCAGTTACACCATTTAGAGCGCTTTTTCCCTTGTTCTTCGAGGTCCCATCAGCAATAATCCACCAAAAATTGTGATTGTTCGTTTACGATGCAAAGACCAGGGGCCTCATTACACGGTAGGCGGTAAGGGTTAACGGTCACCGGTAAGGGTACCAGTGACCTCCTTATTACGAGGTCCCTTTGCGGGTTGGTACTTTAATGCTTGCTTTTAGCAAGCCCCCTATGGGGGCAAAAATGGGAATGGGGAAGGGCCTTGGTAAATGGGGAATTACCGCCTCCGATCACCTTTGAGTAGGGTGGTAATTCCGCCATCCACCAAGGCGGACACGGTAAAATACCGGTGGCAACCATGGCGCTAATAGCGCCATGGTTACCGCCTACGTCTTTCCATTTATTGCATTCTTTCTGATGCTTGTGCCTTCTTAGCCAGGAATAGTGTTTTTTTATGACTTTGCATTTTTGACTATGCATGGTGGGATCTTGCTCAGTCTTTGCAAGCAGACGTATCTCACTTATTATGGCCTTGTCGTAGGGATGCACATGATTTTTTTTTAACAATGGCGCCAGCTATTTTACTGAATTTGGTATTGATGTCTACGAAAAGCATCAATGACCGTCCTTGGAAGGTCATCACTCATTGATGCATCAGTTTCACAAAATGTCTCCCCATATGTGGTCAATTCCTGGGTGATGGCAAGTATAGATTTTTCAGTATTAGAGTTTTTCCAGAATATCCTGTTGAAAGCGATGTTTGCAGACAAGTTGCCGCTATGGGGTAGCCCGGGAAGGCCTAGCCTTACTATAAGAGGATAGTGATCACTTTCCAATCTATGTGATACACACATATCCTCAATTGTTGGCGAGTGGGTAGAGACAAATAAGTTATCCAATATGCTACTAGAGGTGCCACTTACGCTGGTAAAGTTGGTGGGAGAGTCAGAAGGGCCCTCACTATTTACCATAGAGAGCCTGGATTCAGCCATCAAACCACTCCACCTTTGTCCCTATTTAGTTTTGTTCAGTCCATTCTTCAGAGGCACTGGGGCGGAGACTAATGGATCACTGTCTTCAGAGCATAAGAGATTAGGAATTGATGCGTTAAATTCACCACATACCAATATTGGGCTAAACTTGTTCACTTGACGGATTGATTCCTCCATGTTACTAATCACCATTCAGTGGCTCGTAATGTACGGTGGTACGTAGATGTGGATAACATAGAACTCAGAGATAGAGGCGGCATACTGTTCTTGAGGTAGAGTGATTTTCCTAATGAGAATATTGGATGAAGAGATCAGCATTTCCTCCAATCTGATTGGGCTTCTTACTCCCAGTATCAGGCCCCCTTTGGGGCGACCTCTTGTGCCCTGTACTGCAGGACAGTCAATCAAATGGCAGCCATCAGCCAGATTTCCTGTAAGGCTATTATGCTCAATCGATCTATTTGCTCTAATAATTCGTCCTCATTAAATAAATACGATGAGCCACGCATGTTCCAGCTTATCAGGAGAAACTGGGGTGTGAACCCGGGGTTAGGATCGTGAATCGCCCCGGCTTGCCACCATATTGGCTAGCCACGGCCAATGAGACCCTTCTAGACTATTTTCCCCTTTGCGATTGCTTTCCTCTGCAGACAGATTGCATAACAGAGGGATAGCAGTCATAACGCAACAGGTCGAATATGGGCAGAGGCTACTCCATTTGCCTGTGTGGTAGGCCCACACAAGAATGGATCTCTTGTTGCAACCATCGAGCACTCGTACCCATGTTTGTAGATGGAATAGCAGTGGTCCAGGACATATGATAGTGTGGTTTCAGTGAAAAAGTACACTATTGAAGTGGCTTTGCTGGCATCCTCACGTATGTCGACCAGAGCTATGTCTCTGCTGTTTATAAAACGTAAGGGAATGGCGTTATGGAAAAAGATCCATTATACAGGACTGGTTTAGATAGAAATTCTGTTCATGTCCAAAGACAATCTCACTCCTCATTTCTTTCACAGTGCCCACTTTGTCCAGAGGCTTAGGGCAATTGTAGACAGGTTTCTCCCTAGTACTTTGCCCCTGCTGTGAGCTTAATGCGACATCTGTGTCAGAGTTATCTTTCCCCAAGGTTAGAACTTCCCTGGGAAAGCTCTCCTTCTCAGTGGTAAACTGGCATAGTTGAGGGGCTGCCGGTAATTCTTCTGCCGCTTGCTGCTGTTGGTGTCCCATTGTATCGAAGATTGAGGTGGAATCATCATCCACTATTTGTGGAGTATGGGACACACATTTAAGAGCGGCAGAAGGTTGCCCATTTTTTGATGGGTTATGAGGCAGCGTGTTGGTATTAGCCTCCAGAACAGGGTTGGTTCATCAGATGTCGTAGCAAGATTGCTGGAGTTCGTAGAGACATCTCTTTGTGAATTCTTTTAGTTTTGTCAGAGAAATGTTCGTACATTGAGGCTTGCCTCACCACTTTTTTCTTTTTACGTTGATACCATGCGCTCTGGTCTATGTCCGATCCTTTTATTGCTCGTGTGGGAGTAGGAGCAGGTATAATAGGAGGGAGGACATGTGTTTTCAATTGGATCTTAGGGCAATTGATCAAGCTGTTGATATCATTGCTCATCTGATCAGTTAGATTGATGAAAGTGTTCATACGCTTATGTACCATTTAGACCTTGAAGATCGTGATCTGTGGGATAGTTGAACATCCAATACATGCCTCTCTGAGCGAAACTACAAATCAGGTACAGACAGGCACAGATAAAGGGGTATCTGCAGGAGGGGCTGTGTAAGCGGTAATGCTGTGATGCTTCATTTCATCTCTGCCTGAGGAAGTGGAAACATTCCACGAAAGCTCGCAAGTATGCAAAATAAATGACTTTGTTAGCCTAATTAAAGTATTGACTCTCTGTTTTCTTCTGGAGCAACCTTCTATTCCCCCCTTGGCTAACACGGTACAAGCAAACGGAACTATATATATTTATTAGCATCTGTGATAGTTGGCTGCAGTGTCATTTAGGACCATTTTATATGTTAAGACATATTCTTGAACTTGTTTGACTTTTGTACAAAACTATTTACCTGCAGACCTTTGTTTTCCAATAACCAGAGTGCCTTTTTCTCCCAAAGCCTCCCAAAGCCTGCATTCTCTGTGCATCTTACTACATGGGTTGGTTGTTAGTGTTTTTAATAGTTGGTCTGTCCTTTTAGATTAATTAAAGTCTTATTTATATACTTACCATACTATTGTTTTGGATGCTTCCATGTCCACTCCAAACCTCTTGAGCATTATCGCCTGCCCTGAGCCCATGCTATCTTAAAGAGGCAAAGCAGTTATACCATTTATGTTGTGCCTATTTCATCTTTAAGACTGAGGTGATTGCTACTCTAGTAGCAGCGTGAGACTGAGTGGGAATGTGTAGGAGTTTCTAAATCACTGCGTCCCTGTACTCCTGTAGAGCAGCAGTCATTTTGTCAGAGGCCCAAAGCGCTTTAACATCTACCCACCATCCAAAATATTGTCACAATTGTTCCATGAGTTTTTAATATACCAGTGCAACATCTTTTTAAAAAGTCACAAATTAAATTTTGCCAAATGCGGGCCACTGTTTTTGGTGCCCAGGCTTCATTTTAACCCCGCTCCAAGCGTGTCAGTTTCTTATACACGTATTGTTGTTACCTGTGCTTCCTACATACATACTTTTGCCCTGATATTTAACGTGCCAACAGCAGCAGTGCTAATTTAAGAACTCTGCACAAGATTGTCAGCCAGTACCACAAAATAGGCCATGCTGCAAAAATTCGAACAGCCTGCTGAGCAGACTGGTAAATTTAAGGAGGCTGGGGTGCTGAACTGAGCATGAGTTCACCAATGGGGTCTCTTTCACAGAGGAGGCTCTTTCAAAGTAAAGGTGTCCCCCGGTCAGACAGGAAGATAGCACTTCATGCAGATTAAATAGCATTGGCCCAATTCTCAAATGCTTTTCTGGCGCAAATGAACGGATACACTAATGCACGCTCCCTAAACCCAAAGGTAAACAAGTAGACAAGGCATTCCTTGTACCTATTTTACTTGTGGCACTTTTTTAGGCTAAGGCTCCATGACTTCTACGGGGGAGTCGGGTGTGTCCCCATGTCCTTCAGGGAAACAGGTTGCCCTGCCATATCTTGAAGATACCTTAATGGGCCTCATTATGAGTATGCCGGTTCAGTAACAACAGTGCCGTTAAGCTACAAAGCACCGGGTAACGGACCGGCACACTCCGAGTTCTGCGAGCGGGTACCTTTCCGCCCGCCAGATCTTACCTGGCGTGCGGAAAAGGCACCTGCTTGCAAACCTTGACGGTAGCACCGCCACCATTATTAATTATTATTAATGGTGCCGGTGCTACCGTCCTCCCTATTCCCATTGAGTCCATTGAGACTCGAATGGGAATGGGGAGTAATTTTTCCCAGCGCCTGGCTATGGGGAATTACCGGGACCGCCGGGGCTGTAATGCAAAACAAACAAACAACTCTGACGGCAGCCGTGCCGTTTTTACCGCCCCGGCTTCCGCCAGGGTTGTAATGAGGCCCAGTGTATATGTTACCATTCACTGCAGAGAAACACTACATTTGCTCTCTCTTCAACAGATGTGGGTAATAACTCACTTTCTTTCGTGGAAATGAAGTTCTCCTGCCGTAAAGCGAGATCTCTTGTCATATCCTACAGTAAAATGGGATTTTCCACCCACAGGATGCAGGGAAGCTGGATTCGTTACCCTTATCTGCAGGATCTGGCGATCACCGCCAGGGAAATGTTAAATATTGATTTTTAAAACATAATTATTAGACTGGCCTCAGGGAGGAATAGAAATACCTTATTTCCAGACGCCTTCAGACATGGAACAAACCCCCTTCAGCCCTGTCTCCAAATTGTCCACCACTACAGACTTTAGCAGAGATGTTGTTTCCATGGCAACCTTTCCATGCAACCCCTTGGCGGCCTCACACTAGAAAGCATTCCAATTAGTGAGAAACAAGAGGGAGGTGGGTATGGTTGGGTGATCAGACAGCTGCGGGTGGGAGGAGGGGGGCTCATTAAAATCTGTTTAATTATCTAATTAGCAGCTCACTGTGATTTCTCCTTACTGGAAGAACGGCAGGCAAAGCAGATAGAGTAAGGGAGAGTGGGGTGGTTTCTGAACGTACAGCAAGGGATGGTTTATGGTGAGGGGTGATGATTACTCCAAAAGCATCCTTTCCTCTTGGCCGAACAATTGCAGCACTCATCTCTGGTGAGGGTCACTCTATGCTCATTCAGTCACGTGTCCCTCGTTAGGGAAATCACCCCATAAGTAAGATGGTCCTCCGGAGAAATCACCCAGGGACGTCATTTCACCAAAATGCCAGAGGTAGTGGATGTGACATCACATGACCCTTGACCTCTTACATCACAGGAATTGATTTTGACATCACCCCAAAGTGACATCACTGGAAGTGATGAAACACAACCTTTCACCCCTTGACCCCTTGATAAAACGGGAAGTGGCATCATATAGCATTGTTCCTAAGTACACTACGAAAAATATGTTTACAATATCACTAATGTGATATTCATTTCGTACAAGAACGGATCACCATATGTATTGTTAATATCAGTGTGTATATTACCAAATTACAGTGCAAGCAAGCAGACATCCAAGGCCAAATGTTAACGATGTGCTATTCCATAGCACTTACGCTTAAACGCTTTATATAGAACAAATGTACATACAGTACCAACCTGTGTTGGTACTCATTTATCAACCTCAGAAGTACGAAAGGCCAAGTTGGCCTTGCTGGGATTCGAACCTGTAACCTGCAGATCACACAGGCATTGCAGCAGTGCTCACACAACCCACTGATCTATCTTACCGGCTATAGTAAAATGAGCAATTACATGTCTGAATGTCCTCAAAGTCAGAAAAGCAAATTACACTCTAGATACCATTAAACTGATAACTGAGATTAAACAGCAGGCCAGTTCATCTGCAGGTCTGGTGAAAAGTTAGCTGAATGCCAAGCCTGTGTGTATCTACTTTTCAGGCTACAGAGGTTGGCAAAAATACATACCATTGGGAGGGTTCATAACAGTGTATTAAAGAATTTAGAGAAGCGCAGGGAAAGCAGCGCACTCACAGGACATCCCGTACTCTGGGCACTCATTACCTCATACATGCAAACAAACATCATGAACAGTATGCCAGGGAGATGGGAAAGAGAGACACATTTCAACAAAGCATTAATTGTGGCATAATGAAATCAAGGACCGAGGACATCAAGATGGAATGTCTTGTGATGATCTGAACAGAGACAACAGCTCAAAAAACCATACTATAACTGCAAATTGTGAAAAACAAAATACATAGTCCGAAATGGATGTTTATTGTACGCTAAATGCTTTTTGGAAGTTTTTGCCTGCATTGTGAATTTGAGGTGTTTAAGAACAGACTAAATCAGTGACTCGCCCCCTGAAGTGTGCCTGAAATAAACCTTTAATGAGTCTAGCCATTATTGTATAGAATTCCAGAAAGACACATTATTTGTTAATTCTTTTCTTTCTTATTTAGGGTCACTGCTCAGAGTGTTACGCTTGTGAAATCCCCTTTTTTTTATTTTTAAAGAGGGCTGCACAAGAATGCCAGCCACTCCAGAAACAAAGAGCCAAATGGCGCTGGCCACAGCCCAGAAGCTTCTCCTGGCGAGCTCCAAATGATGTCCGTGCTATCACCTGCTGTGGTGGAATGGCCCTCACTTTCCATATTCACTCAGCCATTCACCTCTCGCTGCAGAGCGATCACTCGCAGGGATGGGAGAGACTTTGTACTCATTAATTCACCCCTCTCTGGGGAGATCACCTGCAGAGGTGGGAGGGTCTTCAATCTCTATACTCATTCCTTCACCCCTCTCTGGAGTGATCGCCTGCAGAGGTACGACCGCCCTCAGTCTCTATGTTCATTCACTTATCCTGCCCACGAGAAGGACTTAAAAAGTCGGAAGGTCCCTCATTCTTTATGATCATTCCTTCCTTAGCCTGTATCTGAGGGCATCACCTCAATATGTGCGAGGGTAGTTCATTCCCCTTATCCATCACATCCTTAGTTTCTTATTGAGGAATTACCTCTAATTACTGTAATTACCTCTACTAGTGGACATAGTTTTTTTTTTTCAGCTCCAAGAGGCCACCAAAATGCAGATGTTGATCTGTACAAAACCATTTTACATTGTTTTTCAGCATATACAAAGACAAAAAACGTTTTTTAATAAAACTAGCAAATCAATACCTATAACAAAATACCATTTGAATATTAAAACATTTAAATATAGTAGCAATAAAAAAGAACAGTTTTGATTGAAAGCATTGCAAGTTCATAGTTCTATTAGAGGTAAATCAGCCACTATTAGAGGTTGGTCAAACTATTTTACAAAGACTCATACTTTTAACCCAATTCCGTTATCATTAGCTAACATTTTACAATAAATTACGTTTTTAACTAAGACAAGAATACGTCAACCTATATCGCAGACACTCAAAGAGCTGGTTTTCATGGGTGGGTGTCTGCTGTCCTAGTTAGCACCCCCCACTTCAAGAGCCCAAACATTGGGGTATGACTGACTGACTAACAAGTGACCGAGTAGGTCTCTTCTGGGGTTATACAGTAACCAAAAACAAAAGCAGACAGATACAGAACTCAAAGCTAAAATGCCAATAGTAGATGTCAAATAATGTATGTCTTTTTAAATTGGTAGCCATTTACTAATACAGGTCATTCATCGGGTGCAATGGCTCCCATCGGAGGGTATGCCAGCGTGAAAAAGTGAGGGCAAATAGAAACAGATAGATTGGCACCGGAATAAACATGCACTATGCATGTAGAAATACATATAGATGCTCAGCTGTTAGGTCGAACGTTTTGTAGATCTACAGAATAGAAAAGAAATGCTAGTATTGCCAATGTGAGAACACGCTCGTGATGGCTTTGCCCAAATAGTGCCATTATTTGCCCGTGTAAGAACACACCTGTGACAGCTTTGCCCAAATATTGCCAACATTTGCCACCCTAAGAAAACACATCTGATTGTTTTTTCCCAAAAATAACAACATTTGCCTCTATAAGGACATGACTGTGATGGTTTTATCCGAAAATGCAAGCATTTTTCCCCGGTAAGGACAAACCTGTGATGTCTTTGCTCTAAAATTCCAGCATTTAACTCGGTAAGGGCACACCCATGCTGGCTTTTCCACAAGATTCCACAGTTGCCTGCTTAAGGACACACCTTTGCAGGCTTTACCGAAACATGGCCAGGATTTGGCCCTGCAAGGACACATGTGATGGATTTTCCCCAACTATTTCCATTTGTCACTCTAAGTACACAACTCGGATGACTTTGCCCCAACATGCCATAATTTTGCCTCTGTGGGGACACTGGCTTTGCCCCCAAATGCTAGCATTTGCCCTTGTAAGGACATACTTGTGTTGGCGTTGTCCCAAAGTTCTAGCATTTGCCCTTATACGGACACTCCTGTTACGGCCCCAACATGCCAACATTTCTCTCGTAAGACTATGCAATGTCTTACACTAAGCATATGCATAGAAGAAAGGCTTCACTTAAAAACTAGGTATTTTTTACTATGCCTATGCACAATGTAATAGTGTGGAAACCCTAATTAGCCCATATTTTTCAGAGTTAAAAGGCATTTACTAGTGACATCATCAACTGATAATTCCCTATTATGTCCTAACGTGTAATTAAATAATGCCCATTTACCAAGTGAATACCTGTAAAGGCTGAAAAACATATCGAAGTCATGGTTTGCATATTCTGTGGTGAATGAACATCTTTTATCTCTATCTGCTGAATGTAATTGTTATAAATGGTGTGGGAAGGCCACTCTGGAATCAAGACAACTACTCAGGTAGTAGTTCTTAGATAGACTGCCTCCCCCTTTTATTAACTTAGTGAAGTGGCACGTACAGCCAGGTGTTGCTCACGTCACCATATCACTTGTTAACCATAACCAAACAACAAAACATAACATCATTATCAACATTAACCATACTTGTGCTCAACTGTACCCTCGATATTAAAGTCCTGCAGCCTTACTGGCAATCTTCTACCTGCTCTTCTTGGATATCTTGCTTCGTCCTCTGGCTGCATGGATTATTCTCTGAGCCTGGTTTGTCTGCCTCCTGATCACTTGGTGGTGTTTGTTATGCTTGCTCCCTGGTACCAGGCCTCTGGTGCATGTCCTCCTGGCATGGTATTTCGGTTTCACTCTGGATCTCTGCTGGTTGCCCGATTCTCTGAAACCAACTACAGTGCCTTGTGACACTTCCCATTGCACAGCGTACAGTGACCATCGACCCTTTCCAGTATGTCACTGTCAATGGAGATATTTCGCAAGGTTGGCACAACATGCGCTTAGCGTGGCGGCTCCTGATGAGTACAGTATACCACGCCTGCATATCCGATGGCATCAGTCGTCTGCGTTCAGACTCTTTCGCATGGTTACCCCTTTGCTCCTCTTGAGTTTTCTCAGTGTCGAACACAGGAGTGGGTTTGGAGCACCCAATGAGCACCTCCATTTGAGTCACCCCCACCGTAGAGTGGAGTGGAGTGCCATTATGTACACCACTAGGAATTTTACAAGGGCCTCCGTAAGATCTGTCTCATCCTCCAGCGCAATGAAGAACTCTTTATTGAGAGTTTGCATGAAGCATTCCACATCTCCATTGGCCTGCGCCCAGCAGGGCGTGATTCTGATGTGCCAAATTACACATGCCTCTCTGAAGACTTGAAATGCTTTGCCGTTAAACAGCATCCTGTTGTCCAACCTAATAGTCCCGGGTAGGCCATGCACAGTAAAGATATCCTGCAATATCGGTAGGAAGTATTCTGCGGCCGCCGATCCTAGGAACCGGATTTCAGGATAGCGAGATAACTTGTCCATTAGCACTGTAGAGAAGGAACCATGTGCCTTTACCGGAAATCCCGCCTCCATTCTCCCTATATGTTGGAAGCCGGAAATTGCGAAATTGCGCAAAGCCAATAATGGTATCTATAACGCAAAGAGTCCTTGAAACAAGGTATCCATTGAGAAAACCCTATATATATCCACGAAGAAATGACGGTCTTCTGAAGGAAGTTCCGGAAGAAGTGTGAAAATGAATGAAAGAGAAGACTGGTGACGTCACATGAAGCAGACATTAACCCACCTAGAAGAATTACCAATGAAGAAAGTATATAGACCTTATAGAATCTGATGGCGAAGTAGCGAATTAAGCAACATTTCGGGAGCAAATTGAGATTGCACCTGCGGAGAAGCACTGAAGAAAATGCAAGCCATTTTACAAATGTACAGATGCAGTAACACAAGTAGACAAAGTAATCATGAGGCTGGCTAATATATATATATATATATATATATATATATATATATATATATATATATATATATATATATATATATATAGGAATGTATAGAATATGGATGTTCCACAATGCATTTTAGCAAACTTGGACCCTGTGAATGAACGGGCTGGAAGTGTGGCACAGAAGAATAGAATAGCTAACAGCGAGGGAAGATTTGAGAAGGCTTGCCTGGCCCAGTGTCACGAGTCGGGGCCGCCAAGAGCCTGGTTGTCTACTCGAGAAGCTACAATGAACGTGAGAAGCGAGCTAATCTCCTGTTTGAGGTGTAATGGAAAAACACTAGAAGCGCCAGGTTTTCTTCATTTAATAATATTAAATACAACAAAGGAACTCAAAATGTGGTCTCTAGTCACATGGTCAGATGAAAATAGACTTTGGGGTGAGCTACACTGAGACCAGAAGATAAGGCCATGCCTTCACTCCCTTTTATTCTCAGGCACAGTGAGCCTTCACAAGACTGAGTTCAAATGAAGTTATTGAATGGCAGACCACAGGAGTGATGATGGCTGTTGGGCTAATTGGGTGGGGAGGCATGACCAGGCCAAGCCCCCAACAACTGGTGCACGAGCTTGCGTGCTGCTAGCGAGTGGTATATTCCAGAAGTGTACAAGCGTGCCAACCAATTGTAGAGGGCCACATAGCAAAGAACCCTATAGTTTGATAAGCCAATAGAACATTGGGTATTAGTCTAACACAGAAGATGACTTGCACTTGGGGTGGGCTTAGTTGTCCACCTGACCTTAGAGACCCAATCACGATCCCCGCCCCCTTATAGAAAGTATGCTGTGATGTTCCCTTTAAGCCTATCACATCCCCTAGTAGGTTTTCTTATTTTGCCACGTACTATGACGTCACGTATGACGGGTTTTTGTTATAAAAGGATAATTTTTTATGAAATGTATTGAGATCGTGCTGTGCAGCGTTCGTTGATGCCCGTTGTACTCCCTGTTTCAACAAATGTTATTAACACAGCCGTGATTTTGCCCAACTTCCTGAGTCAGTCTGATTATTGATGTATGAGTAAGATCTGCATCCCCATCCATCTCAGATACTGTTACCTCGTCTTAAAGGGCCTATGTGTTCAGCACTAATAAGTGTCTGTTGTGTTGGTTTGTGGCAGAATCCACACTGACCACCTGCCAGGGCACTGTCACCCTCATGGGTGATTCAATGGACAGGGCTCTCACTGGCAGGTATCGTGACTGGTCACATGGGAACAACTTCCACTGATCTCCACTTAGCTGCTCTATCACCCTCCACATCCCACAGTGCTGCTGGATTGCCTATGCGATGTGCACCAGTGTCATGGTCTTGGGAACTGCCCTGTGTGACACCATATTTACCAACGCTTATACCTCCAGATCTGATCCCTTGGTGACCGGGTACCATGAGAGATAGTCCACCAGGTTGTTCACTCCTGCTCTGAACTGGAGTGTCACCCCATAATGGTGGAGCTGAGTGGAACTGGGTGGGTGTTTAGAAATCAGAATACATTTCCCTACTCCTGTAGGGAGTGTGTTGTTCACTCCTGCTTTAAACTGTAGTGTCACCCCATAATCCTGGAGCTGCAACATCCACCTCTCCAGTTGTAGCAGAGGCATCATCACAGAGCCTTGCAAAATCGGGAGTAGCTGCTTGTTGGTAGTCACAACCATGATCAGGTGCCCAAAGATGTATAGATGGAAGTAATTGCACCCCCACAGGACTGCAAATGCCTCCCTCCCTATTTATGAGCGCCTTGCTTCTGTATGTCATGGGCGTGTGCACTCCATCCTCCCCTGTTTGCTCCAACATGGGCCGAAGACCGACTGAGCTGCGTCCACCCAAATCTCCAGCAATTTCCTTGAGTCAAAGAAAGCCATCATCGTCTCCACTGCCAGCACTGCTTTCGACTGCTCAAAGGATTACAGCGCCTCCGCTGACCATGGCCACACCACGTCCTTCTTGGCAAGGACCCTTATCTGTTCTGTGATGGTCGCCAGGTTTGGGATGAACCTCCCAAAGAAGTTCACCATCCCCAAGTACCTCCTCCCCTCTGAAGGATTCATAGATGGCCGGAAGTCCTGAATGGAGGCCACTTTTAAAGGGTCTGGTAAATACCTTCTCCATGAAACCTAAATCCGAAGAACTGTACCCAGGACTGTAAAAATGGCATTTCTGGAGATGTAGCATGAGACCTTTGTCCGGCAACCGTTGAAATGCTGCTGCGATGAGACTTAAATGTTCTGCCTCAGTCTTTGAGTAGATGGAGGAAGACGGATTGCACTCGCCTCCTGTGCAGTGGTTGTAGCAGTGCCGGAGTTGTCAGGAGACTGGCAGGGCCCCCTCCGGCAGACCTGCGCTGGTTAGTCGGACTCTGGCAGCCTCAGGCAGTGCAGGGTCCTGTGGTGGTTGATGGGCTGGCAGACCGAACATTGGTTTCTCACCAGTGATCATCACCCCCTCGTCGCCAGTGTTATAAGTGATGCAGGGAGGCCGCACCAGAATGAAGACAACTACGCAGATAGTATTTGTTACACAGACTGCTGCCCCAAGGGACGGCCATCCTCTTTTATTATCTTGGTGACGTGGCACTCAGACACAGTCGTGGGGTGTTTATGTCACCACAGTAATTGTGTTAAAGCACTATCTTTTATGTGCCTTCTCACCCTTTCACCCCTGTGACTCTTATTTACCTCTACATGTAATTCCAATGAAACAGCAGCTCCTCCATACTGTATGTCTGCCTTCCTCATACACTGTCTCCTCACAAATTAAATCCCTCCACCTATTGGATTCAATGGGAGCTGCGATTTTACCATTGAATGCAATGGCTGAGAGATTTTCCAGATCGGGGGAAGAAAAGAGTCTTGATGGCCACATAAGATTCAACAGCTTCCCTTCTGGCGGCTAAACATCTATTTACAGTCCACAGCCAGCACTGATAGACTCCCAAATTGCACACAGATCCTTTGCTAGACACAAAAGCAAATTACACAGTCGATGATAATCAAGGGTCAAGTCCTAGAAAAAGTAGTGGGGGGACCCATCAGCATAGCCAATGGGAAGTGAGCCCGCTGGAAGTGACCTCGCCGGAAGTGACCTCACCGGAAGTGCCATCAGTTGCACTCTGTGCTTGTTACGGGCTACTGCACACATCTGGCCATAGTAGACTGCATTTCCTGTGGTGCATCTAAGCCAGAGAAAACATCAGTTGATACAGACCCTGTTTTGTTTCAGCCAAACAAAAAAATGGCTTTATGCAGGAATTGGGACTATGGCATTTATCAGTTCAGCAGACAAAAACACTCACCGAAGAGAAATAAAATACCTATTGCATTATTTTTTTCTTTTGTATTTTTATTGAACTTCCATTGCGCTTAATGCCCAAGCACTGTACAGAGTAAACAATGGTACAATTTTACATGAACAGATAAACAGAAAACAAAGGTCAACAAGGAGATATGTTTTTAAACAGTGCTTGAAAAAGAAGAAATCGAAGGAAGAGGAAGAGCAGTTCAGGACTGGGGCAAGAAGAGCAAATGAATGAAACAGCCAACAGAAAAAGATTCAGAACGAAGTGAATATGCTGGAGAATAACAAGAAACTACAGGAGAAAGATGCGGGCGAGGGCCTAAAGACACTTAAAAACAATACAAAGAAAATTAAACAAATATGTGATTTTCAAAGGAAAGCCAATGCAAGGAGTGGAGAGCAGAAGTGATTGAATGTCGAGGAGCAAGAGTACAAAGAACTTGAATAGAAGAATGATAAATGGAGCGAAGAGGAGCAAGATGAGATGCAGGAAGACCAAAAAGAAGAAAACAGTAAAAAAGACCAGAAAACACTAAAGAGGAGATGAGAAGCTTAGCACAAGGAAAGGTAAGAAAGCAATGAGCTTGGTAGCGACAGGAACGAGAAATAGAGGATATGAGTAGAGAAAGATGGTGAAGAATCAAAAATAACATCAAGATTACGAGCAGAATTATTAACTATTAACAGAGTTACATATTTTCCTGTAGTTTTCACATTTGGCATTACATCCTGTTTTATTGAATGTACACAAAATCAAAGTTTAACAGTCTTCAAATTCACTAATTTCTCCACATCAGGGATGTGTGCATGTTAACAAATGCTGGCATCAAAGAAACTCCCACACATCTGCATACCTTTTGTAATATTGGGTTGCAGGCTCTACTTTGCAGGACTGGTTATCATGTGCATTGCGATGTGAAGACAGTCACCTGTTCACATGTGGCAGAGGATTCCAAAGTGGCATAGGAGGGCACATGAGGTTTATAAACATTAAGGAGGAGAGGCGGGTGATGCTAAGAGTATTCCTTACAGGTGACAGGATCAAGTTCATTGTACTGAACCCCCTTTCACAGTCACTAGATGTTACTGGAAGGGTGTTTACTGCTCTCATGATGGGTTGCAGCTGTTTGGTAACTTCATCCCCACCGTT
This sequence comes from Ambystoma mexicanum, assembly GCF_040938575.1. Lineage (NCBI taxonomy): Eukaryota > Metazoa > Chordata > Amphibia > Caudata > Ambystomatidae > Ambystoma > Ambystoma mexicanum. The sequence goes on from NC_090932.1 coordinate 1,270,513,158, forward strand.
GCCAATGACGTCCCGGAAACATTCACCTGTAGGTTTGTAATTCAGCAAAAATCTCCTGCACAGGATTTCCAGCTTATATTCGCCCTCAAGCCACGGACTGTCAATGTTGCTGGGCCACGTCTGAGAATTATGAACATCTATCTGGGCAACAAGTGCCTCAAAATCATCAGCCAGCCCAAGGACTATTGGTTGACCTATTACTTGCAGTCATGGCATTTAATCGTGAACATAAATTATCTGCCAAATTTTGGTAAAATTGAGGAACATTTATTCTAACCTGTCCTCTTGACTCCTGGTTGATAGTCACCCCTTTAAAGGGCCCATTTTGAATGGAATCAGTTGCTTCTTTCAGATGTTTGCCAGGTAGATTCTTGTATCTTTTAATGGCCTGCACAGTTCGGTTGATGAGCTGATAGGCTCTCAGAAGAGTCACATCATCCCTCTGCAAAGCTTCAGAAAGAACCCAACTTCACTTACTGCATCTGCAACGCCAGCTAAATTCAAAGGAAAACCCTTCCATGTCATGATTTTATTGAGCCCAGTGAATGTAGCACGATACTTGCTGTCACGTGAAGTACACGCGCTTGCCCTTAGGAAATGATTATGAAGTGCCAGGTATGACTCCCATAACCCTCGAATAGCCCTTTGGCTCGAAGCAATCCACCTAATAGAAAAGATTTCGCCAAACCTAAGAATTTGAGCTTCCAAATCCTTTACACATTCTGAAAGTTCACATTGATTTTTGGGTGATTGGTGATAGACTGCATACAGTTTAAAAAAAAATGTCAGATGTTTCAGACCAGGGACAGTATGAACAGTGTCAGACACACTCAACTCAATGTGGTGGCACAAACAGTGCTATTTCACAATGCAGTGATATTTTTCAGCTAACCTCTCAGGCACACCAGAGTTTCGTCCTAGCATAACACTTGCCCCATCACTACACACCCTTATCAAAGTTTCTGCAAGGAACTCGGGGCAAAACCCATGTTTGGACCAACAATTTAAAAGTAAGTCTTTAATAGACTGTGCATCCCCTCCAGCCAATTCTAGCAAATCAAGGAAAAGGTGATTGGCTCTTTACCACAAATCGATGAACAAATATAAACAATTAAAACGAAATTAGATGAGAGTTGTGGATTTGTCAATAGAAATTGACATTTCTGGAGCCCATTCCACAATAATTGAACAAAGCTTCCTATGCATTTTAGAAGCAATGCAATCAACTATATGGGCCTAGCAAATCAAGGAAAAGGTGATTGGCTCTTTACCACAAATCGATGAACAAATATAAACAATTAAAACGAAATTAGATGAGAGTTGTGGATTTGTCAATAGAAATTGACATTTCTGGAGCCCATTCCACAATAATTGAACAAAGCTTCCTATGCATTTTAGAAGCAATGCAATCAACTATATGGGCTGCAGTGTATTGGCTATTTAGAATAGACCCCATGTTGGCTTCATTAGCAACCTACACCCCAATTAGTTCTGGAAAGTCTAAAAATGGGACAATTATTTTTGGCACAGAAATAAAAAGTGCGAAAAACCTTTACGGTTGATGCAAACCAATGTTTTTGTTGCTCAACAATGGCAGACCCTAGCACCTCTTTCTTAGACGCAGTTTGGATTGTTCATGCTTTCATGTGTGCGTCAGATATTCTGTGCTTATGCATTTTCTTGCATAGAGAAGTCAGCTTGCTAGCTTTGTTGTGCCACATGGAGCTATATTCCCAGAAACCCATTACTTGGAAATGCTAACACCTTGGGACACCAACACTCCAAGTAGTTTAACTTCACTGCATATTGTGCACCCAGGAAGACCTTTTTCTACACTTAGCCATGATACTGTTCCATGAATTGTGCCCACTGATTCAGGTCCCAACACTCAGGCAAGATAGTGTCCTTTTGCAGAACAGCAACATCATCATGCGTGGCCAATACAGCTTCTGTTTGTGGATAAGCTGGGACATGGATTTCGCTGGACATGCTACTCCCTGAATTTGACACTGCAGCATCTTGATGGGACGCACTAGGCTCAGGAAGACTGTCTGAATGGGAGCTTGGTTTCTTGGATGTTTTTGCAAAGAAATCCATAACACTGGTTTTGCGTTTGCACTGTGCTACACAAATTTGAAAAGACATGAAATAAGCTTGGTTTTAGTTTCGTGCACTAGCATTTGGCGCTCCATTATGGAGTTGCAGTCATGAACAGAAAGAAAATTAACAGAAAAATGATCTCTATGAAAATATCTCGGACATTGAGTTTGTAGCGTGGTTATGAAACAATGCCTTTATTGGTTTGCCCATCAACAAATTGCAGACAATAGAACTTTAGCATGTTAAAGGCAAACAAAGAAATTGCTTGACTGGCCCAGATTTTGTAAAAGTATTCAGGTCAGTGCAATGTTTATCTGTATGTAACTACTTCTATCAATAGTTATTGGCCAATGCGTGCCATGGTTTTACCTCTGCAACTGACTAATGCTGATGCCACCACCGCGCTGAGGAAGCGAGGCAAAGTGTTGGTGGGGCCAATACTTGATGGTACTCTCTGTTGACCTTTGTCATCTCCTGGCTGGGCTCGCAAGCAGGCCCTCTCATGCTGCAGAGGAAGATGGTCCGTGGCAGGGGCATCTAGATCTTCAGGGATATGCGCGTGGGTCTCCATTTGATTGAGTTACTGACCAAATAACCTTTTAAGCTGCATCACAGAAACATTAATATTTTAGAGTATGAAAGCTACGGGAATCTCTGAAAAGATCCTCCTTTCCTTTAAATAAATTATATCATTATATTTCTTATTGGCAAATTAGTTTATCCAGTAATGAATAGCTGACATTTCCAACACATTGAGAGTGAGAATTGAAGGTTCCATGTTATGTAAATTGTAATTGATAACTTCATGAAGCATCACCTTAATATCTCCATTCCAAATATGTTGCCAATGTTTGTCACTTTTTCCACTACCGCTCTGCACCCACAAATCCCAGCTCACTCCCCCTTGACTACTGATAATAATCATAGGTTTAGTACAGGGGTACATATCTTAAATGTAGCCCCATGTGTTGCAAAGACTTGGCTGTCACTGCAGCTGTCAAATGGCCACCTTTGACCTCTGAACCTGCTCTGTGCCTCTGGGGAGCAGGCATTGCAGATCAGGATAATGATGCAATAGGACACAGGGTGACACCATAGCTATCAACCTTTTCTATCCCGAGAGTGGGTAAAAACACCCAATTTTGTATATGATGGTTAAGAGTACATTAAAGTGAATGGGTGAGTAGGGGCCTTGGCAGGTGAGTGAGCTGTTTTCAGGGCAGGTGAAACCCACCAAAAGCATCTGAGTTGAGACATATGTACACACTATGCTTTTGGCATGAAGCTAATGATGGGGTATGTTGATCTGCAAATTACCCTCTTGGTAATGGAATACCTGCATCATTTTATTTGTAAAAATAAAATAGAAAAAACAGGGCTTCCACACTACTGCCAGAGGGCCACTCATCAGAGTTGGTATATTTTCTCCATTTAATTATGTTGCATTCTGTGACATTATGCGTGAAAGATCATGAAATGCCGCTTCCTGTCTTGTCATCAGTTGGCAGGCCAGCAGGGAACATAGTTCCACTACTTCTTTTCATACACTTCGACCACCTGATCGCGACAGATCTCCACCCATGCTATCCTTTTATCTATTCTGATCTTCCTTTCCTGTTCTGAAAAAATGATAAGTATTTTTCTGTCCTCCACCCTTTAGTGCAGACTCTTCGGTTTCGGATATAATCGCGAGAAATGATAGTCGGAATCAAGGAAAGGGAGTGCATGGGAACTATTCGGTGGGGGCAGTGTATGGCATCTTACCTTGACTCTGGTAAGGGGCCAAGAAGGTAAGGGCGGCCCAATCATGAGCCACCTTGTACACACAAGTGATAGTGGCCCAGGTGAGCCCAGGGGACAGTAAGTCCCTGGGGAAAAGCCAACAGGCAAAAACACCTGGCCACCATTCGATGGAGGTGCAGTGTCTTGGTGACTGCACTGCAGCTGGGCACACAATACTTCAGCAGAAAAGAGCAGCTGGAGACTGGCAGTGAAAGGGGGTACAGAGTCACAACAGGCAATTTAAGAGGCACGCGCAAGAATGAGCCAGGAGGGAGAATGCCCAGAGAACACAAAGACTGCAAGCTGAGGCTGAATGCAGCAACACATAAAAACAACTTGAGGGCGGAGGAAGCAGCAGCTCAGGAATTTGGTGCATGCATGCGTGCCAAGGACACGATCGAATGCTCCATATGAGCAAGGATCATGAAAACCAGAAGGGGCTTTGCAGTCGCAACAGATTCAAAGTTTCAACTTTGTAAAGTGCTTGGAGACACTCTGGGTTATACTTTATATAAAGCAATAATAGCGGCGCTATGTGAAAGCCATACAAAACAAAATCTGTAAACATGCCAAACCTATGTTTTTTATTGTTGACTGTACTGTATTACCTGCTCTGCAGCGGCCAGATACCCACGGATTTGGTGCGCTCTACAAATGTTAAATAAATAAAAGAAAAATCCCTGTGGGGCAAAGGGAAGTTGCAGCACCCATTGCTAAAGAGAGGGGAGGCAGCTGCCCTCTCTTGCCCCAGAATACTCAGTGCCTGTGAGTTCCAGCTGTCAGTACCTCTTCCACGGGGGAGGGGAGATGCAGAGCCCCAAAGCCTCTTAGTTGTGTCTCTCGGACTCCCATGAAAGTTTGAGGTCATTTTCTTTCAAGTGGTGCATTGCTGCCTTCTCAGCTCTACCCAGCGAGTGAGTGCAGCTGTGGTCGGGACCCCAGGCAGAGCGCGCACAGGGCAACCTGCCAACAGGTGATGGCCATCACAGGCAGTCCCCGGCAGTGGCAGGCCCTGAGCTGGTGTCAGAGGTCAAAGAGCATGCCCCAGGCCCCGGGCCGCATGAAATGCGGGCCGATGGAGGGCCTGGGAGTTTAGGCGCGTGGTCGGGGGAAACGGCACAAAAGCAGTAGGGAGGGGCATCCGAACGGCGCCACAAGAAACAAAAGCCCAGGAAAGGGCAGGAAACAGCACCTGGGGAAGGTGCGAAATATAACAGCAAGGGGCCGGGGGGAAACCCGGCCCCCAAGAAGGAACAAAAGGCCTGGAGTGTATAAGTAAGGCAGGAAAAGGAGAGGCGGCACAAACCAGGTAAAGAGCTCACCTCTCTCGGGTAGGATAAGGGGAAGGAAAAACGTTTGCTCTTGCGGGCTCACTGTTTTAAGTCTCCTTTTAACATGCAGGCAAAAACGTTTGCTCTTGCGGGCTCACTGTTTTAAGTCCCCATTTAACATACAGGCAAAAACGTTTGCCCTTGCGGGCTCACTGTTTTTCCTCGCTTGAACATGAGGCATCATTTCACCGACTGTGTTGGAGAGCGGGCAGTCGTGGGGGAAGACCGCTGTAGCAATAAGTTCAGTGGGGAAGCAGGCAGCCGGTGCGGCGACCAGCCTGGCGGAACCGCGAGAAGAAGACCACTGGCGCAGCAAGTTCCATGAGGAGGCGGGAAGCAGGGTGCAACGACCAGCGCGCACAGCCGTGAGGAGAAGGCAGGACAACAAAGGAAGCCCGCAAACCAAATTTGTTTGTCTACATAGATACGGCAAACAAAGGGGCGTGGCCTAAGTCAAAAACATTAAAGGAACACATCCAAGCTTAGTGTTTAGAAGAAGCAACGTGGGAAAGGCCCGACAGAAGGAAAGCATCTAAGTTAAAGGAAGCTAGTGTTTTCAAGGAAGTCAAGGAAGTCTCCGAGGAGGTCAGCCCTGCAGAAAGAAGGAAGTCAGACAAGAAGGAGAGTGGAAGAAATGGCAAAGAGGGCCCAGGATTTCAGTGAATGGGCAACCAGGCAAGACGCTCACCTCGTTCGGGTAAGCGTTTTGGGACCTGGACAAGGGAGAAGGAACCGGTTTGGAAATGCCAGCTGAGTAAGGAAGCATAACGCAGATGGATGTCGCCCAACGCTACAACAGAAGAGGAAGGGTCCCGGTCGTCTCAGGGTTTCAGCGCAGTGGCAATATGGTGGCAGCCAGTCAGGTAAGGAGCAGAGTAATACGAGGGATGAAAGCGGGACTTTAGCGCTGTGGGCCGTGGTAGCCTCTTGTAAGGGGAAATGTCGAGCGGTGTGTGAGCACTTTGGAGATTTAATTAACGCCACTGGCCCTGGGTAACACATAGTCGGGTGCGCAAGGACCACTGTAGGGTCGCAGCTACGAACTACAAAGAGGGTGTGGAGATATGCTCTCTAGCGGCTGCGCAGCAAAGAGGTCAATGCTTGTATGGGCAGCTATGCGGCAGACGTAGGAGGAAGGCACACGGCATTGGTAGCTTGCCAACGTTGAAGTAAAATGGTAAATCTGCTCTTAATATGAGCGCCTGGAGTTTCTCTAATTGCTGGTGATCAGAAAAGTGTGTGCACATATTTCTGTCTGGGTGCACTAGGGGGATTCTTGCTGACCACTTCACGTGCGTGGGGGTGTAATCATTCTTTTTCAATCAAAATCTGTGAACACTTCACGAGAGATTTTAAAACCAGTATGGTTAAATGATACCATGTGGGGAGTTCGTATCATGGGTGAAATAGGCGTTTTACTCACAGTGGGAAAAGGTTGAATACTTTTCAAATATGGTTATGACAGCCAGGCAGGAAGCTAAGGGTGCATGTAAGAAGCATAATTGCCTACCCGATAGATGTGGGCAGTAGGCTACTGCTTTTGAAGCAGCCCTACCACATACAGATTTCAGGACAGATCATAATGTTTCATTTACGCGGCTCTAAGGCAGACTCCAGGGCAAAGCAGGCAACAAGTTGATTAGTCTGCCTACACAGTAGACTGGAAGGTAATTATTGGGGTACAACAAAGGAGGTGTCTGCCAAGGTTTTGGTTGCACCGCGGATTGCGGGCGTCGCAAGGGAGATTTGGGTGGGTCGTCCAGCGGGGTGAACAGGGGTGACCACCTGCCGGTAATGCGGCGTGGCACGTTGTATCGGGTGCCGCTCCGCGCGCAGTGATGTGGAAAGAAGCGAGGTAAGGCATAAAGAAAATGGCTGAGGTAAGAGCAAAGAGGGCAAAAGGAATGCAGCAGTTGGGCCGAGAAGGCAGAAAAAGTGTTTGGTGGCCGAAGGGGTACTGGGTGTACGACGGAAGGAGGACAGGGCAAAGGAAAATGTCGCCTTTGCTGAGTGAGGAACCCGGCGGCAGGAGAGGGGGCACTACCACCAGGACAGAAGAAAAATTGGAAGTAAATGGTAAAGAGGTTAAGCTCAGGCATCACTGGTACGGGTAAGTCGCCCAGAACCAGGGACAGGAAGGGGAGAAAGCCGAATAAATACAGGGAGGAAGGGGTTTCCACAATCGAGGGAGAGAGCAGCGAAGAGGAAGAGAGGGACCCCCTGGAAGCATGGGTAAAATGGGAAGGGTTACTAGGTAAGGAGAGAGAGGGTACATGTTTAACTGAGTAAAAGATAAAGGGGACCATAGGGTCCACGGTTCAGGAGGGCAACAGGCATAATGGGAAAATAATGATAGAAGCAAAGACAGGTACAGCAACAGGGGCTACGATAATAACGGCAAGGAATTGTTTAAGGTCAGGGGAACAGAACCTTTGGGGCAGTCAATAGGGGACACAGAGAGGACAGCAAAGTAAAATACCACCAACGGCTCAAGGGGGTGGCACGGGAGATATCGGGAAAACATAGGTGGGAGCATTGAGCATAAGCAGAAGGGCAGGAAAGGGGGAATTCCAAAGTGGTCAATAAGAGCAGTTATATGGCAGTCGCATATCAACCATGAGGTAAAGATGGCTCGGGTGCAATAGTAGGCAACCGTCCGGCAGGGAACGCCCACACCAGGGAAGGCATGGGTTCCACGAATAAACATCGGAAATAATGGAAAGGCTAGCCATAAGGCTGACTGGAAAAGGAAAATATGGCCACGTGTATGGCAGGAAAATAACGCCCATTCCGGAAAAGGTATGGGTTCCACGAATAAGCACCGGAAATAATGAAAAAGTTAGCCATGAGTCTGAATAGAAAAGAAAAATATGGCCACGTGTATGGCAGGAAAAGAATGCCCATACCGGGAAAGGCAGTGGTTCCAAGAATAAGCATCGGAAATTCGGAAATAATGAAAAGGTTAGCCAGGAGGTCGACTGGAACCAAAAGGGAGAAAACGCCCACGCCAAAAAAGGCATGGGTCCCATGGAAAGCACGGGTCATAGAAAAGCTGGCCAGTAACGCCCTAAAAAAATGGGGGGAAAAGTTCAGGGAGCTGAGGCCGGATGCAAAAAGGGAAAAAAACGCCCACGCTGCAGAAGGCATGGGTCCCGTTGGAAGCACTGGAAAGGGAAGCACGGTTGGCTACAAGGTCGACTCTAAAGAAGTGGGAGAAACACAGAGAACGGAACGGGTCATTGACAAACTGACCAGGAACGCCCTAATTTACAAAACGGGTAAGCAGTACGAAAATTATGTAAAAGATGTGTTGGTGGAAACAGGTGTGCAAGAGGTGTAAAAAAAATAAAAAAATGTTCAACCAAAAAAATGTGTGAACTTCTCTAAGGGGCATTTGCCAAAGGAAAAAAAGAAAAGCTGGGTGGCAGCGCACCTAGCGGCGGTGGCATATACCAGAAAAGTGGCAGGCATACCGGACCCAACCGACAGCGCTAGAATAAAATATGCTAAAAGAGGATGGGCTGAATTAGAGGGGAAGAAACCAGATAGCAGAAGGCCGGTGAACTTTGGGAAGTTAATAATTCTGTTAAAAGTGTTACAAGATACATGCAGCAGCACGTACGAAACCGTGCTGTTCAGGGCAGCATTCGCGCTGGCATATTACGGGGCTTTCAGGGTAGGGGAGCTGGTGGCCAGTAATACGGTGGCAGGAGACGGCCTGGCAAGGAGGGACATTAGTATGGGAAACAAGGGGATGTCTATAATGTTAAAGAAATCTAAAACAGACCAAACGGGGAAGGGGAGAGCAATAGACCTCAATTGCATCAGAGAGAAGGACCACGGTCCCAGATGCATCACCCAAGAATTCCTAGATCTCCGACCAGAGGTCGACGGGCAGCTATTAATACATAGGGACGGGAGCGCACTCAGCAGGTACCAGTTTCAGGCGGTATTAAAACAGGCGGTGGCAAAAGCAGGATGGGATCCAGCCGAATTTAGAACACACTCATTCAGGATAGGGTCGGCAACCTCTGCATGGGCGGGGGGCCTGGGAGCAAAGGGAGTGAAAGGGATTGGGGATGGAAGTCGCAATGCTTTAAAAAATACATAAGGGAGGAACTGATATAAACGCTTATCTCCCCCGTTTCCAAAAAAGTTTGGACCCTACAAATCAGCACGGATAGTGGGGCACTCGTTCGTGACCCGGGCAGGCAGGTGGCTGGAGGAAGTGAAGCAAGGACTACATTTCAAAAACACAATTACATCCTGGTGGGGCCTCCCGGGGATGCACTGGGAGGACATTCACGACAGGCTGTCGGACCTGATAGGTTTCAGGGACCCTCCCCGAGTACCTGGTTATACACCTCGGGGGGAACGACCTGGTGAGCACAAATAGGGGTAAATTACAGAGGAACATTTGCGAGTCGCTACATAGCATAGCCCACAGTTGGTGGAAAACCGAGATTTTCATGTCGGAAATAATACCAAGAAGGGTCTGGTATGGGGCACAGAGGAGGCACGCAATCGAAATAGCCAGAAAGAAACTAAATAAATCAGTAGAAAAGTACTGCAAGAGCACAGGGTTACACTTCATAAAACATGGACTACACCGGAATAATCCGGATATGTTTCACCAGGATGGGGTACACCTATCAAGGAAGGGGATGGGGGTTTTTTCTGACAAAATTTTTAGGGCACTCCAGGAACAGGGTTGTAGGTAGGGTGATTTTGGGGGGACCTGAACAGGTGCGAATAACACCCGCTCAGGTGTGGCGGCATGTGCCCAGGAACGAAGGCCCAGGGATAACAAGGACTCAGGAGGAGCCTTGGGCAACTTCGAGACTGGACACAAGGTGCCCAAAAGCATATGGCAGTGTATTGATTTTTGTTGTTTTGTATTTTCTGTAAGAAAATAAAATGCCTACGGCCTACAACTTTTCCATACACATAAGTTGTCTGTGATTTATTGCTTAGGTAGGGATCTGGTAAGAAGAGCAAAGCGAGCCCACACTACTCAGCCTATGCCCCAGGCCCCGGGCCGCATGAAATGCGGGCCGATGAAGGGCCTGGGAGTTTAGGTGGGGGGAAACAGCGCGAAAGCAGTAGGGAGGGGCATCCGAACGGCGCCACAAGAAACAAAAGCCCAGGAAAGGGCAGGAAATAGCACCTGGGGAAGGTGCGAAATATAACAGCAAGGGGCCGGGAGGGAAACCCGGCCCCCAAGAAGAAACAAAAGGCCTGGGGTGTATAAGTAAGCCAGGAAAAGCAGAGGCGGCACAAATCAGGTAAAGAGCTCACCTCTCTCGGGTAGGCTCTTAGTGCCTGGATAAGGGAAAGGAAAAACGTTTGCCACCCAACCCACCCTACAAGCATAACGGAGGACCCAGCTCTTTCTCTCTTTTTCGTCTTTCACTCCTGACATCCACCTTAATATTTCTTCCTGTCTTACTGCATTCAAAACCTGGATGTCATTCCACTTTCTCTCCCTCAACACTGATAACACTGAAGTCTTTTTCTTTCCCTCTAACACGCTTCCCCCGTACCCCTCCTTTTATTCTCTTTCCCCCTTCTAATCTCCCCATCTCAGCCCATGCTCGCAATCTAGGCCTCCACTTCGACTCCTTCCTCTCCTTTACCCACCATATTTCTCTTACCTCTCGCACCTGTCGCTACCACCTCTTCAATATTTGTAAAATCCGTTCCTCCCTCACCTTCCATGCCACTAAACCCTTAATCTCTTTCCTCATCTTCTCTCGTCTATTGTTCTACTCTCTTCTTCGGCCTCCCTGCCTCACATCTTGCTCCCCTCAAATCCCTCTACCACTCTGCTATCCGTACCCTTTGTCTTCTCTCTCCACATGATTCCATTTCCTTGTCGCTCTTATCTTGGCTGGCTTCCCTTTCATTCTCAACTTAAATTTAATTTCCTCTGTCTCGTCTTTAAATCTCTTCATGATATTTCCCCACCTACATTTCCTCTCTCCTCTCGTTCTACGCTCCCTCTCGCCCCTCTGTTCTGCTGATCTCTTCCTACTCACTGTTCCTCCGTCTCCTTGTGCCCCTTCTTGTTTCCGATCCTTTCAGCTCCTTGCCCCCCTACACTGGAACTCTCTTTCTCTCTCTATCCACACCATTTTCTCTTATCCCTCCTTCCATTCTTCCTTGAAATGTCATCTTGTTCATCCCCCATCCTGTTAACCTCATTATTTCCCTCTTACTCTTCCTCTGTTCTGTTTCTCTTTTACAGTCCTTGGTAAATGGTTCTACATGTTATTTTTGATGGTTCATCTCATGTTTTGAAATTATGCTTCCAATGTATTCAAATGTTTTCCTGTTGTTGTAATGTAAAGCGTTCTGGTGTAAAGCGCTCTATGCATTTAATAAATACAAAGAATACAAAATATTAATATATTTAGCAGCAAAACTAGTTTAAAACAATAGTTAATACTTTTTATACATATTTTATGGTTTAAGTTAACAAACCTACCTTACTGCAGTATATGCTCCGCCAACGTTCCCGACCTTACGCCACACACACTGGCTCAGCACCACTGTCAGACAGTGGTCACATCATCTACATGCCCAAGCCGCACAAAATGAAAGTGTTTGGCTCCACTAATCTACATATCTCGCGCGCGCCACTGCGCCCACCCACAGCACTCAGTAGTGTTAACAAATTTCATTGGCTGATAAAACAGCCAATGAAATTAAGCTTTTCTATTGTTACTATGCAGATCCAGGCCTGTCCTGTCTGCTTTAAGACTGTTGTTTGCGCTTATTTCATCAGGTGCATTGATGGCGCAGTGATGAAGAACCCATCCTGTTAACCTGGGGACCACGGTTCGAGTTCCGGTTACGGATCCATGATTTAAAAAATAATTGATGTTTCTTACTTGTTATTATTATACACATCCATCACCATGGCCTCTAAAATACCCAGGGGGGACGGCATCCACCCTCTGAAAATAGTGGGTGGACGACGTCCACCCGTGGACCATCCACTTGAGCCCTGAGATAACCCCAGGTAGCCCTCGAAAGAAACAATAGCCTTGGTTCATCAATGAGTGTTTTCATTAAATAAAATATGATTTATGTATTTATTTATTTGCTAGTGTACAGTACACAGGCCAAAGTGCAGTTTAGAAAGGCTGACTCAGCACTACATCATGCGAGGTTGATAAATTGAGCACTATTACATTGGGTGGTAATACCAGATATTATTGCAGTGCTTAGAAGTACTGGAGCTCTGACAGCGCTCTGTAGACATATTGCCCTCATTACGGGTTTGCCGGTAACCCGCCAGTAATTCTTCTGGGCTACCGGCAAACCTGCCTTACCGTGTCCTCCGCCCGATATCCCGTTATTAGCGGGATATTAGGGCTGGCGGAGTAACAGTAAGTTCCCATTCCCTGTGCGAATGGGTTGCCACAATCACAACTGGTTCCTGTAACACTGGTGCCTGTGATTGCAGCAATTATCTGCCAGTAGGGGCCTGATCTACCGGCAGGTCAGGCCTGGCAGGGAGATCTGTAGCTGTACTTTGCCGGTCCAGAAAAATTATCAGCAATTTTTCCAGACCGGCTATTATTATTTGCTCCTTATAGAGTTTTGATGGAAGAGTTACAGTGCCAAAATGAGCACAGTTTCCATAAAAAGTTTTGGTCCGAGTTGGGGTTAATGCACACGGGATTTTCCCTTGTCGTGCTGAAGCCGTGTGCATGCTGAGACTACGGTCACTAAGCTTGGACTACCTATAGTGCAATGCCCAATGTCCAGATGAAACATGCTAGTGTGGGGGGGGGGGGGTTGGTGTCAAAGTGGGCCAATTTGAGTTGCTTCACTATGCAGCTAGTGGTTGTGGCCAGTGTTAGCGCACAAATATTCTTTAAAATGCAGTTTGCAGCACATTTGACCAAAAACACCCCCTTGGGTACTACTCAAACAGTCTGTCGCAAAAATTACTGGATGGCTAATCGTGAAATTGGGCCGCTTTTTAATTGGTGCATGCCTCAGTTCAGCCTGGGAGATGCAAGTCCCTGGCTAGGGAGGGCCGAAGCCTTGCCACTTCGAGGCAGAAGGTATCACTCTGTCCTTGGCTCGGACAGCAAAGGGTGGCTGGCAAGAGCCTGTCAAATTTCTCACTGCAGAGAGCAGTGCATTTTCTGGTGTATTTATTTACATTTAAACAATCATTAACTTGATGGCAGCAGTAGACATATAGTGGCAGTGGAGAAAAGCCTGCCCAAGCCATATCAATGGACCACCTATGATGCAATGATTTGCATCTTTGTGAAACGAAATAGACTGTGAATTCGGATGAAAGATGCATCTAATAAGCAGAAGGAGGGTGTTATAGCAATTAGTACCCTGGGCTAGTCAGCCAATCAGGGAGGTTGGAGGAACGCGGGCTGAATCCTTTGGTATAAGCACGTATTCCGAGCTCCCCCAAGGCTGTGCTCCCCTCGCCCTGGCCTACCTTGTTCCCTCCCTCCTCTCCCATATCGCCTTTAGTACCCGCAAGTAACTACACGTTGGTACTAAAAGCGAAGTTAAAATGAAAAAAAGGAAAAACCTAGCATTATTCCATCCTGCGATGCACGTTGGGAACAGGAGTTGTTCTTCAGTGTTCAACACTGAAGAACAACTCCTGTGCCTGACGCTGCGCCCCAGGACGGAATAAAGGTACCTTTTTCCTTTTTTAAATTTTAACATGGCCTTTAGCACCCGTGTGCAGTTATTCGAGGGTGCTTATGGTGATATGCCCCTCAGCGTCAGGCCGATCTTTTCGGTAATGGCACCACCACTCGTGTTAAGGGACCCTCAGCTTCGTTTGGGCCCTTGACATGGACAGCAGGCCTTTACAAACAGGACCAGTCCGCCGCCTGGGGGCATGTCACCTCATTAAGCCTCTTGAGCTCAGATGAAGGGGGAAAGTCGACCACACAAAGGGTTTAATTTTGCCACTCGTGACCAGTTTACAAAACTGCCATTCAGATCCAAACCCCTAACCCCAAATTTGAGGCTTGGTCCACTGCTGCAGTCCTTTCCTGGCTGTCGCTAGCATATGTCCCATCTGAGAGCCACTGCCACGGCTCCTTGCTCTGGCCTGCACCCCCTGTCTCCTGAATATACAGCCTGTTCTTCCCTCAGTGACACACCATTTTCTCTCCTGCAGAATGTGAACGAGTTGAACCAGTGGCTCTCGGCGCTGCGCAAGGCGAGCATTTACAACGACCGAATGCAGCCCTGTTACCACCCGGGGGCCTTCCGCAGTGGCCGCTGGACCTGCTGCCTGCAGTCCGACCGCACAGGTGAGTCAGAGCTGGTTTGCAATGGTTTTCCAGCCGTTACATCTTCTGTCTGCTTTCTGAACAGTCAGGTGAGTGAGCATTCACCTTCAGTGGCTCAACGACCACTGGATCTGTAGTGGGACTACGAAGAAGAATCCACGTTTCTTCTCAGTGACACTCCATCTCCTGCATCTGCTGCTTGCTGTCAGAACGCACAAGTGGGGTTGCAAGCGCGTTCGGTGCCTCTTGAGGTGCCGGATCAGTCCCTTGACTGGATAGTTTAGTCTGCACTAAGTCTGCATGTCTCTCCAGCTGGGGATGGGGCACCTGTCTGATGACTCTCTGCACTGGTAAGTCTGCACTAAGTCTCAATAACTCTCTATCTGGTGACTGGGGCCTCTCTGCCTGAAGACTCTGTGCACTGGTGAGTCTGCACTAAGTCTGGCTAACTCTCCAGCTGGGGGATGGGGCCTCTGCCCGAAGAACCTCCACACTGGTAAGTCTCACTATATCTGAATAACTCTCAAGCCGGGCCATGGCGCGTCTGCCAGAAGACTCTCTGCACTGGTAAGTCTAGACTAATCTAAATAATTCTCCAGCTGGTGACTGGGGCTTCTATCTAATGACTCTCTGCACGGGTAAATCTACACTAATCTAAATAACTCTCCAGCTGGTGACTGGGGCCTTTTCCTAAAGTCTCTCTGCACTGGTAAGTCTACACTAATCTAAATAATTCCCCAGTTGGTGACTCGGGTCTCTGTCTGAAGACTCTCTACAGTGGCAAGTCTACATTAATCCCAATAACTCTCCAGCTGATGACTGGGGCCTCTGCCTGAAGACTATATGCACTGGTAAGTCTGGACTAACTGAATACATCTCGATCTGGGGGTGAGGTCTCTGCCTGAAGACTCTGTAGTCAGGGGTCCATTGATTAGTGCATAATAAAAACTATACTCAAAAATGGAGCACAAACCGGAAAGAAGCAACAGTGTTTATTACAGCTTGGTGAGCACAAATCAAACAGAACAGTGGATTAGCTCTGATCGAGAGGCTGACATCTGAATGGACTATGAACAGTAGTTTTATAACAAGAAATGCAATAGTCGGGAGGCTGGAGAAACATTTGCAAGTTAGAGGGTTCGTTTTTTTCCGTGCTTCCCAGGGATTTGATTGGTTTGCAATCTCCTCCTCCTCCTCAATAGTTACATTAATAAGTGAAAGCATCATTAGAGCAAACAGTTCAATAGTTTCCCATCACCTCACCTCCCCATGTGGTACCACATTTTATTCACAACCCAACCCAGAACATCTTGTTATTAGTGAAGCAACATTTGTGCTGACTGCTGAAACTTTAATATGCTGCCATTGGTCAGCACCATTGAGAACAGGACACAAGACACCGTGCAGCTGGTGTGAAAGGGGACATTCACACGATACCTGTTAGATAATGACCTTCGCAGACTCTGTGGTAGATACCTCAAGGGCTGGCCACCTCACCAGAGCTTAGGAACTTACCGTCTGATTGTTCCTCCCAGGAACACCACTCTGTCCAGTGTTCCCTTCCCACGGCCACCTGCCGATCGGCATCAGCGGTCATGTTACCGGCACACTGGTACAGAGCCACCCTCCCTGGTAACGTGCTGGGTGGCTTGTTTGGCTGACCGCCCTTCAGTTACATCACCCAGTTCCAGTGGTGTTAATTCCCATATGACGAGTAAATTGAGCCTCCTCCCTGCTTTGCACATCCCTGTCGTTGTGGTCATGTGTTTTATATTGGAAAGTTCCCAAATCCAGCCGGCTCAGAGGGATTTCCCACTACGTGTATTTGTGATTGCACTATTTTGGTCCCTCCCCATCCTTTAGATAATCATAGAGCAATGTGTTGGACCAAGTTTACATCCAATGTATCATTTCCCCCTACCATTCTCAGTGAAATCCATTATACAGTGTGTCTGTGGCTCAGGGTGGTCACCCCCATAGTGCATCTTCTTTACTCCTGCAGTTGGTAAGTGCATCCTTCTATCTGGGCCTGAATTAGCACCTTTAACACAACTCTATGCACTGGTAAATCTACACTAATTTAAACAACTCTCCAGTTGGTGACTGGGGCCTCTGACTGAAGACTCTCTGCACTGATAATTCTGCAAAACGTAGCCCACACAAAATAGTACTGGTAAAACATGGTGGAAATC
This sequence comes from Ambystoma mexicanum, assembly GCF_040938575.1. Taxonomy (NCBI): domain Eukaryota; kingdom Metazoa; phylum Chordata; class Amphibia; order Caudata; family Ambystomatidae; genus Ambystoma; species Ambystoma mexicanum. The sequence goes on from NC_090932.1 coordinate 1,270,529,853, forward strand.
TAACTGTGCAAATGACCGCCACCGAAACATTTTGCACCAGCCAGAAATGTTTTGATAATCCAGCCCTTGCCTCTCTGTGCAGGTAACATCACTTTTCATTCCTATTTAAAGTGAAATGAGTGTGGGTTTTAATTCCTGACTAGCTCCTTTTTTTGGATGTCTTGTCTAGTATAATTATCATTATATATATATATTTCTGGTGTTTTATATAGCGCCACTGACACCAGAAATTCACTTTCAGAGGGCTTGGTAACCAAGGTTACTTATTACTGCCATTATTACTCAGTGTGGTTCTCATTTTATTGACCTAAGGAGTTAAGGGGGCAGTGATGAGCTGATACGACCGGAGCAAGTTATCGAACCCAGGACACAGAGAATCATCCTGGTCCAAAGCCCAGCACTTTGCACTTGAATTACCCCCATTCAACCTGAAATCTGCTGTTTGCTTGGCCTTTCTGGACATCATATCTAGATATGAAGGAATAACACCCTCCTCATTTAACAACAGGCCTCCCTCTGGATGTCATGTCTAGGAATAATAACTGATTTTTCTGGCCTCTCTTAAAGATCAATGCTAAGAATTAAAGGCCTGTTGCCTGCCCATTTAGTGTTTGGCCACTTTCTGGAGGGGTTTTCTAAGTATTACAGATCAGTTTCCTGCTTATTTATAGGTTGGCCTGCCTCCGTAGAAATCAGCTCATAAAACAATATAACACTCGGCCCCTTTGTGGTGACAGTGTGCAGGTATGTGTGCTTTGTGCACTATTTTTTCCTTTCCCTTGCCTGACCTCCTGTTTTTTTGTTTCAGTTCGTGGCTGCAGTCGGACTCACTCTGCAGTTACGCTGGGGGACTGGAGCGACCCACTGGATCCAGATGCAGAGACACAGATGATATACCGGCAACTGTTACTAGGGAGAGACAAGCTCAGGTCTGTTACTGCTCCACTCTATATTTCCTCTCCGTGCCCATGTGATCAGGTCCAAGGCTGGTGTAGTGTTTAGGGTAGATAAATGTGACTAAGAAGACCAAATATGATATATCAAAAGGCTAGAGGCAAGGGTTTTGTAACACTTGTGAATACCAGAGTGTTAAGGTGGCCCCAAAATCCCAGATAGGCTCAGAGGAATTAGAGTCAATCCAAACCAGACTCAATGACAGAGTAGACAATGTGCACAGCAAAACCCAACTTTATTCACATCGAAATAAAGCCGGGACAGCATACAAGCATTGAAATCTCATCGTTCTCAACATACTTATGGAAAGCAGTTGCTTAAGTACTACGAATGTCTCATCAATTACGTCATAACATAATATCAGTTTACAAAACCTACGGGGAGCAGGGAAAGGTTAGTGGGTTAGGCTACATATAGATTCCATAAGTGCTAAACATTTCTATTGGGGTACGGATATCTGATGGCTCTGCCTGGGACCATAGCTATACTGATAAAGGTTAAACTGCATAGTTTTCATGACAAGGGGTTGGTTGGCATACTACTTGATGGGCGGCATGTCTCTAAGAATATTGATAGGTTGGCACATTGCTAAACAACCTTGGACACTTGACAGGCCGTCAGGATAAGACGCAGACTTAAACTAGGAGGACAGAGGCCCATGGAACATTCTTCCTTCTATTAAAAGTTACCATCCCTCATGTTCAGGCCATGAGACCGGGCAATCCCATTGTACTTGGCCTTGTGTGTTGCCTCATGTCTATGTGTACATTTAGGGAGTATAGGAGGTGTTCCATAGGTTTTCGCTTCTAATGAATGGCCAGTGCTCCCCAATTAAGGGTCACGTGCGATGGGACTGTCTTTGGAATAGATTTACCTCTATTTATTAAGATTTCAGCTAACATTAATGTTGTGTTTTCTATTGCCACTGGGGACACTTATTCTTCATGGAGTTTTTTGACTTACTGTTTTGTTGCACCTGGCTAATAAAGGTGGTTGTACTCTTATAAAACTTTAATCAATCTGGGAGAACATGCTTGCATCTTGGGAATTGTTGCATTCACCTTGCAACCTTATACGTTGGTCGTGTTAGTTTTCGTTATGTCTGTGGATGCTATGTTACTTTTCTTCATGTCTAAATGCATATATTACCTATTGTACATGTTCTTCATGTGGAGTGCATATTTGCTTCTAATACACGCTCTTTCACTGTTACAATGCTAATTTGAATGCTTAGCTCACATTGCTCCCAAACATTGCTGTACCTGTAGGTCATAAGGGCAGAACGGCTGTCTCAGTGAGTAACATCTCTCACCTTTGTGGTATTGATACGGGGGAGGGGCAGAAGCTATGGATGATGTATTCATCTGCCACCCAACACTCCCCCCTCTAGTCGAGTCCTCGACCACTCACATTCTTCTGCTCTCCCCCAGATAGGGTACTTTGGGTACCCATATTTTACTCAACACCCTCAAGCTACCTCCACGTCTCACGTGTTCGTCTGGACTCCAGGTCATGTAGCAGCACTCCCCCTCAGAGTCACAATGTACCCAGTGCTCTGTGTAAATGTGGGCGTCCTGAGCATATGTACATTTTTACCCAGGAGGTGGAATAAGGCTCTCCATGGTTTGGGTACGGGGGAAGTCATCCGTTTGTGTATAATCATGGGATCTGGCTGATCGGGCCGCAAATGTTTTGGTCAAGGGCAGATTGCCCGCAGTAAAATTGCTCAGGCCCCCGTTTTGACCGTTCATTGAAAACAGGGGGACGAGCAATTTTTGTCCCCTGCCTTCATTGTTAAGGATGCAGGGGAGACACCCTCATCCCCTGTGGCTGCAAATCCCGAACATGGGGAGCGGGGAACCCCCCCACAATGCCCGCTCCTCATGGTCGGTATTTTCTGACCCAAATTGTTCAAAAAAATTCAAACTAATGGTAGTGACCGAATTCAGTCAAATCTACCATGCGTTCAAATTATTTGGGTAATACGTAATCATGCACGTGAGTATCCAAGTTTATCACTATTTTCATTCCTACGGCTTTTTTTGCAGTCTTTTTGTATTGGCTTAATGCTCTTCTCAAGACACCGAAAGCCAGTAGTACTGGTACGATTATGGACAATCATAGCATTAGCCAACCAGGTGGGTATCCATGAGAACAGGTATGTAAACCAGTCATCATCTACGATGTCACCCACCTCTTCCACCAATTGTGTGCAGCTGCAGCAAGATGGACCAATTCTTGCACAAATGCCACCTTCCATGGCACTAATAAGGTCAGGGGCATACCTGTTTCGGAGAGTCATGAGCCTGACTGCTCTCAGCTCTTCCCTTATTGCATTAAAGCATTTCATAGTGGTATTTACCACCTGCATCAATTCCCACTGTGTTATTTACAACCACTGGCATTGGTATGTGCTTGCAGACCGGTGGCAAAGAAGGATGTAAAGAACATTTCAGTTCAACTGAACAATTTATGCTCATCTGGTAAGGCGTCATACGTATTTGCTGCTTTTTCTGAGGAATAGTTATCCCTCCTTGTGCGTTTAAGGGTGAGGGAGCTCTTATTTCATAGGTGTGCAGTCATCTGGAGGAAATCACCAATCTGCACCTCACTCTGGGGCACTAATAGGGATGATGCACTTATTACCACTAGGGAGCAAAGGCCTCCCCAATTTGGAGGGAGCTGCATGTAGGCTCTGGAAACACAACCCCATTAATGGGCCATTAATACTGTTGTGCCTATCTTCATAACAGGCACATCAAAAATGTATTTGCACCCTTCACTTTTCCCTATTTTTACTGTGCTCATATTTCTTATGCAAAGAGAGGCATTTTTTAAAGGGAGTATGTATAGTGGGCTTGCTTCATACTCTACCCACATTGGTATTTTAGTGTATGTGTTCCATACTGTAAGGCACTTCTTGTTTACTCTTTCCACAACCACTCGCGGTTGCTCTAAAAGCGCCACTGCTCTACAGCCGATCAGTCCTTTGTCCCAGCCTTCTGTGATAAATACCTGTCCTTGCATTTGTAACTGGCCTCTCTTCCAACACCCAGGGATTTCTCTTCCCTGTTTGTCAGTGCACTTCAGAAATTGGTGGTCTTCTATTATTATTACCCCTCTCATTGGGCCTGACAATATGTAATGTATTACCTCATGTTGTGTGTCAACATCGCTCATCAGGGACACTTGTTTTAGGAAATTATCCTCACATCTTCCTTTGTTGGCCAGTACATGGAGGCACTTCTTCCCTGAAATTGCCCTTTGGTCATACATGCTGTAAGGTGTGTCAGGCAGTGTGCTACGTGTGCCGGTACTTGAGTGGCTATAAATGTTCTGGAGGCACTCGTGCCATAGGGTATTGTAGAGGAGCAGCTGCATGCCTCTGCAGGAAACCCATCCTCCCTACCTCCCATATGTTGGAAGCCTGAGATCGTGCCATGTTTGACACCGGCATTTGTGCCAATACTGCAACGTATGTTCAAAAGAAGATACCCATGGAGACAACCCTATTTAATGTATCCCCGAAGGGATGACAATTTGAGGGAGGAACTCCCTGAAGCAATATGAAAAAAGTGCAAAGAAAGAAGCCTGTGACGTCATAAGAGAGTATGAACGACGTCTCAGGATACTGGCTGAAGGGTATCTATGGTTCCTACAGAAACTAATAAAGAAGTAAAGAATCAGGAGAACTTTTAAATATGAAAAAGAAGATTACATGTGGTCAAAGTGCTGCAGAGAATCAACCGTTCCATAATTGTACAGACGCTGAAACGCTTGGTAGACTAAGTCATCATAGAAGATGGCTATATGTAGTCAATAGAAAGCAGGAGAAGCGCCACTGTATAGAAGCTGGACATCGGTATCATGAATTCTTTTAGTAAACCAAGTCCCATGCAGAGGAAAGGGAAAATTGTGTCACAGAAAGAATAAGCTGAATCGTGGAGCTGCAATGTGAGGTTGTCTGGCCTGGAGTCAAGACTGAAGCAGCCAAGGTCGGTTATCTATTCTGAAAAGGAGTGAACATGCAAGGATGAATCATCTCTTGTTAAGGTGCAAAGAAAAAACACCAAGAGTGCCAAGTTTAATTCATTTAAGACATTTAAAACCTGCAAAATCAACAAAATCATGGTCTCCTGTCACGTGAGCCAAGGATGAAAATAGAGTTTGAACTTGGAGTGCCAGAACACAATAGTGAGTGCCCGCACTCTCATGTATTCTCAGAGACAAGGATGCTTTGCAAGGCCAAGTTCAAAGACAATCTTCATGACAGAAGGCTTGGGTGATTAGAGAGGCTGGGCTGATTGGGTGGGGAGGTAGAGTCATACCCCATCTCCCTGCACCTGGGTCTGGGCTGAAGTGCTGCTAAGTAAACCGAATGTTCCAGATATAGCACAAGCGTGCCAACCAACTGTAGTGGTCCATATAACGAAGGACCTTATGGTTTGAAGACCAATGAGAAACCGTCTATCTAATGTTTCTGAAGATGACATGTTTTAGAGGTAGGCATATTTTGTCCATCCGACAGTGGGCAGCCAATCACAATCCTAGTCCTTATAGATAATATACTTCGACATTCGACTTAAGCCTGTCCCGATCCCCAGTAGGTTTTTCATTATTTTCCACGTAGTATGACATCACCTCTGATGTATTTTGGGTATGTTTTTATGAAAAGATCGTTGAGAGAACTCGAGTGTCCATCCGTTGATGTTCGTTGTAACTCCCTCTTTAGATAATTGTTAATATAACAGTACTTTGCCATCTTCCTGAGTTGGTTAGGTTTTTTGTACTCCCGAGTTATTCTGTGTGAACCCATCCAATACATGCATGTTGCTAAAGGGTCCTAAGCTCACGTGGTAGCGGTGCGGATGGTTCAAAAAGATCCAAACTAAGTTCTGCTCCAGTATTTCGGACGATTGGGCATCCGCCATTAGCTGGAAGAACGTGGAGTTTCCCGTTGGACAGTGGCTGAATAGAAATAAACTTGCAAGAAGAAACGAGATGATGGGCGGGTCCCCCTTTGACAAAATCCCTGCCCGGTTTCAACAGGTGCTCTGCGGACGGAAGGCGAAGTGGTCGGATTGGAGGAGGAGTTGATACCGAAGGCCTCGGGTCGATTAACGAATGGTGAGTACACTAAGGGGAATGGCAAATAAAAGGGATGGGATTAGGATCATTTTAAGTAACGGAAATAATTGTAGAGATAAGAGAGACCACATAGAGAGTCCTAATTCAAGAGAGTTAGAAGGAGACATTTCGAACCCCAACTGGTTTAGAGTGAAATATAAAACGCGTACGTCAGGACTACGTGAGGTGATGTCCCAAACGCTGTACAGGGTAAAAAGTAAAGGCGAGGAAAGAGGTGATCACAGTGTTTATATATGTGTAATGTCGACTAGTCTGATTGTTGTTTGTTGAAGAGCGATAGAGATTGTGAAGAATTGAAAAAGTAAAAGTGTAGCAAAACGATTGGCGCCAATCAAGAGAATAGATAGGCTATTGAAATAAGAGGATTGAGCAGCAATTGATGGTTCTTGCTCATATTTGTTGTTTTAAAATGTTGATGTTCGTTGTAACTCCCTCTTTAGATAATTGTTAATATAACAGTACTTTGCCATCTTCCTGAGTTGGTTAGGTTTTTTGTACTCCCGAGTTATTCTGTGTGAACCCATCCAATACATGCATGTTGCTAAAGGGTCCTAAGCTCACGTGGTAGCGGTGCGGATGGTTCAAAAAGATCCAAACTAAGTTCTGCTCCAGTATTTCGGACGATTGGGCATCCGCCATTAGCTGGAAGAACGTGGAGTTTCCCGTTGGACAGTGGCTGAATAGAAATAAACTTGCAAGAAGAAACGAGATGATGGGCGGGTCCCCCTTTGACAAAATCCCTGCCCGGTTTCAACAGGTGCTCTGCGGACGGAAGGCGAAGTGGTCGGATTGGAGGAGGAGTTGATACCGAAGGCCTCGGGTCGATTAACGAATGGTGAGTACACTAAGGGGAATGGCAAATAAAAGGGATGGGATTAGGATCATTTTAAGTAACGGAAATAATTGTAGAGATAAGAGAGACCACATAGAGAGTCCTAATTCAAGAGAGTTAGAAGGAGACATTTCGAACCCCAACTGGTTTAGAGTGAAATATAAAACGCGTACGTCAGGACTACGTGAGGTGATGTCCCAAACGCTGTACAGGGTAAAAAGTAAAGGCGAGGAAAGAGGTGATCACAGTGTTTATATATGTGTAATGTCGACTAGTCTGATTGTTGTTTGTTGAAGAGCGATAGAGATTGTGAAGAATTGAAAAAGTAAAAGTGTAGCAAAACGATTGGCGCCAATCAAGAGAATAGATAGGCTATTGAAATAAGAGGATTGAGCAGCAATTGATGGTTCTTGCTCATATTTGTTGTTTTAAAATGTTGAAAAGTGGTGATTTAAGTCAAGGAATAAGGTGTATTTAATGGTCTGGTAAGTATCAACAGTCAATTGAGACTTGTCATTATGGGGGGATACTCCTCTCATGCACCTATGCAAGACACTGCCACAGCATATGCTCAAGCTTAAACAGAATAGTGCGGAATGGGTAAAGGGTACAGCAGATAAAATGTTCATGCCGTGGCCACAAGGGGATCATTGTCAAAAGCATTATTGCAACACATGACCACATACTTGCACGCTGCATACACAGGGAAGAAATTAGAGAACAGATTAGCGATTAGCTTGTAAGATGTATCAAGAAGAAAGAGAAGACCCGCCACCTAAGGAGTGGATGCTTAATCAGCATAAAGAGGAAGGCGCTGAGCCCTCAACTCCCCTTAGCTCACCTGAAGCAAAGTGTGTTGCTACAGAAGAAATAGGGGTGTATCCCCTAAAGCATGGGTGCACAACATACGGCCCGCGGGCCAGTTGCGGCACGCCATGCCATTTTGTCCGACCCGCCAGGAACAAACACTTTCCTAATGGAGGGCGGCCCGCAAGCAGCATCGGCCGCCCTCCATTAGGAAAGTCTTTGTTGTCTTCCGGCCCAGACAAAACACTGGCCCTCATTGGTTCAGTGCACACGAACCACGCAGCTCCTACGAGCCACGTAGTGCGTGTGTGCTCCACCAATGGAGTGCCAGCACTACGGCTGGCGTGGCCAGTAAGGCTTGATGCCGGAAGGCATTTCAGCCTTGTCACGCCCACGTCAGCCGTAGTGCCAGATGCCTCGCCAGCGTTCCAGCACGTCTGGTAAGTACATGGTGGGGGGGCTGTATGTTTGTGTGTGTGTGTCTGTCTCGGGTCCGTCCTGACTGTGTTTTTTGTTTTTGTATGTATGTTGAGATGCGGGGGTGGGGGAGTGTGTCAGGTGTGTATGGGTGTTTGTATTTGTATGTCTGCAGTGTATGTTGAGATGCGGGGGTGAGGGGGTGTCGGGTCTGCTTGAATGTGTTTGGGTGCAAGTGCAGTGTGTGTTGAGATGCGGAGGGGGGTGTGTGTGTTGGGTCTGCCTGAATGTGTTTGTGTGCAAGTGCAGTGTGTGATGAGATGCGGAAGGGGTGGTGTTTGTCGGGTCTGCCTGAATGTGTTTGTGTGCAAGTGCAGTGTGTGTTGAGATGCGGAGGGGGTGTGTGTCGGATCTGCCTGAATGTGTTTGTGTTCAAGTGCAGTGTATGTTGAGATGCAGGGGTGGGGTGTGTGTCGGGTCTGCCTGAATGTGTTTGTGTGCAGGTTCAGTGTATGTTGAGATGCGGGGATGGGGTGTGTGTCGGGTCTACCTGAATGTGTTTGTGTGCAAGTGCGGTGTATGTTGAGATGCTGGGGGTGGGGGGGTGTTGGGTCTGCCTGAATGTTTGTTTTTGTGTGCAAGTTCAGTTTATGTTGAGATGTGAGGGTGGGGCGAGTGTCGGTTCTGCCTGAATGTGTTTGTGTACAAGTGCAGTGTATGTTGAGATGCTGAGGGTGTAAGGGGGGGTCGGGTCTGCCTGAATGTTTGTTGTTGTTGTGTGCACTTTCAGTGTATGTTGAGACGCGGGGATGGGGGGTCCAGGTATGTATGTGTGCATGTTTGTGAGTTTGTTTGGTGAGTTGGGGGTGGGGGGGTTCAGGTCTGTATGGATGCATGGTGTATGCTTGTGAGTTTGTATGGTGAGTTGGGGGTGGGGGTCTGTATGGGTGCATGGTGTATGCTTGTGAGTTTGTCTGCTGAGTTGGGGGTGGGGGTTCGGGTCTGTATGGGTGCTTGGTGTATGCTTGTGAGTTTGTGTGCTGAGTTGGGGTGGGGGTTTGTGTCTGTATGGGTGCCTGGTGTATGCTTGTGAGTTTGTGTGCTGAGTTGGGGGTGGGGGGTCCGGGTCTGTATGTGTGCATGCTTGTGATTTTGTTTGGTGAGTTGGAGGGTGGGGGGTTCAGGTCTGTATGGATGCACGGTTTATACTTGTGAGTTTGTGTGCTGAGTTGGGGGTTCAGGTCTGTATGGGTGCATGGTGTATGCTTGTGGGTTTGTGTGCTGAGTTGGGGGTGGGGGTTTGGGTCTTTATGGGTGCATGGTGTATGCTTGTGAGTTTGTGTGCTGAGTTGGGGGTGGGGGGCCCGGGTCTGTATGCGTGCATGCTTGTGAGTTTGTTTGGTGAGTTGGGGCATGGGGGGTTCAGAACTGTATGGATGCATGGTGTATACTTGTGAGTTTGTGTGCTGAGTTGGGGGTTCGGGTCTGTATGGGTGCATGGTGTATGCTTGTGAGTTTGTTTGCTGAGTTGGGGGTTCGGGTCTGTATGGGTGCATGGTGTATGTTTGTGTGCTGAGTTGGGGGTGGGGGTTCGGGTCTGTATAGGTGCATGGTTTATGCTTGTGAGTTTGTGTGCTGAGTTGGGGTGGGGTGTTCGGGTCTGCATGGGTGCAAGGTGTATGCTTGTGAGTTTGTTTGCTGAGTTGGAGGTGGGGGGTTCGGGTCTGTATGGGTGCATGGTGTATGCTTGTGGGTTTGTGTGCTGAGTTGGGGGTGGGGGGTTTGGGTCTGTATGGGTGCATGGTGTATGCTTGTGGGTTTGTGTGCTGAGTTGGGGGGCTTGAGATTGTATGGGTGCATGGTGTATGCTTGTGAGTTTGTGTGCTGAGTTGGAGGTGAGGGGTTGGGGTCTTTATGAGTATGTATGCATGGTGCATGCTTGGTGGCATGGGGCATAGTGTTTGGTTGGGGCCTGGAGGCCATGGGGCATAGTGTTTGCTTGAGGGGTGGGTGTCTTGGGGCACAGTGTTTGCTTGAGGGGTGGGTGTCTTGGGGCATATGTTTTGCATGAGGGGTGGGTGTCTTGGGGCATAGTGTTTTGCATGAGGGGTGGGTGTCTTGGGGCATAGTGTTTTGCATGAGGGGTGGGTGTCTTGGGGCATAGTGTTTTGCATGAGGGGTGGGTTTCTTGGGGCATAGTGTTTTGCATGAGGGGTGGGTTTCTTGGGGCATAGTTTTTGCATGAGGGGTGGGTCTCATGGTGCATAGAGTTTGGTTGAGGGGTGGGGGCCATGGGGCATAGTGTTTGCTTGAGGGGTGGGTGTCTTGGGGCATAGTGTTTGCTTGAGGGGTGGGTGTCTTGGGGCATAGTGTTTGCTTGAGGTGTGGGTGTCTTGAGGCATAGTGTTTGCTTGAGGGGGGGTGTCTTGGGGCATAGTGTTTGCATGAGGGGTGGGTGTCTTGGGGCATAGCGTTTGCATGAGGAGTGGGTGTCTTGGGGCATAGTGTTTGCATGAGGGGTGGGTGTCTTGGGGCATAGTAGTTGCATGAGAGGTGTGTGTTATGGGGCATAGTGTTTGCATGAGGGGTGGGTGTCTTGGTGCATAGTGTTTGATTGAGGGGTGGGAGCCATGGGGCATAGTGTTTGGTTGAGGGGTGGGGCCTATGGGGCATAGTGTCGCTCTCCAAGAGTGAGACCAGAAATAAAGCTAAAACAGGCACAGTTAGGAGATTTACATCCTTTGCTTTTTGTGGAAACCTGACTCAACGAAGGCCATACAGCAAAGTATAACAGTTCAAAATAATGGAATGTCCAATCAAGTGTCAATATAATATATATAATTTAATTAAACTGACGATATGCAATAACTAAATCGAAATAAATAACAATGGAAAATGTGTAGTACAAAATATAAGTTTGAAATACAAATAAAAATCATTACACCTCAAAACGTATTCTTTTTCCATGTGTTTAATAAAAATTGGGGGTTGAAAAAGGCTCCTACCACGCCACGCCCCACCTCGCCTACCGCCCCACCCACATTTACTTTTCGGCCCACTATAGCCAACATGTAAGGTACTTTCGGCCCTCTGTCAAAATCAGTTGTGAACCCCTGCCCTAAAGGAATTAAAAGTAGCAGCGGGGTATAGTAATTCAATATATGAACCCCCGCATACAGTAGTGACGATAGTCCAGAAGAGAATAAGAGAAAGGAAGAGATTTATAAAATCATACAGGACAAGGAAGAGAAGAGTGAACGGTTGAAATTATCAACAGAGATAGATAGGGAGATTAAGAGATGGAAAGGAGAGAAGGATAAGGCTGACGAGATAGTGCTTGTGCAAAACAAATAGATGGGAGTACAGATATTACTCAAGATATACGGGAAAAGTATTGAGAAAGTTAGGCAAAGAGAAGATAAGGATGAACAAGACAGAAAGGATGAGGAACGAGAGAAGAGATTAAATTAGGATGAACAGAAAAGGAAAACCAGGGAGCGACGAGGGCAGATATATCAGGAGGAACAAGAGAATATAGAAGAATGAGCGTAAGAGCAAAAAAAGTATGACAATAGACAGAGAACCATAGAAGAAAGGGAAAGAAAGGAAAGAAAGACAGAGGAGGAGGAAGCACAAAGACTAAGGGACAAAAGATTACAGAGACGATGGGAAGAAGAGGAAAGAAGGGAAAGGAGTAAGGAGAGGAGACGAACAAAGGCAGCTGGAAGAAAGAATTAGAAGTGCGAGAAAGCAAAGAGGTAGATGAAGAAATAGAACAGAAAAAGAGACAGCGCGGTCTTGATGCCAGTCTCATTCGTAAAGAACAAATGAGGCCCACCACAGAAATACGATGGGACATTGTAGACGAGGTTCTTCCAATAAAGGAAGTGACACCAGCAGTATTTGGAGTAGAGCTAGAAGAGGAAAGATTTGATGCGGAAAGCATTGGAGAAAGGATTGATAAGGTCTATCAACAGTTAAGACGAGGTAGCGAGTATGGAACTCGAGGGAATGGCGATCAATCCCCAGTACCTCAATCATGAAATGAGGAGGGAAACTTGTTCAGTGATGAATGTCGGGCATTGTCTTTGAGTAGACTGAACTTAGACAAGGGTGAGGGGGATGAGAGTCACACTAGTTGGGGCCTAGACATGTCGGACGAGGAAAGAAAGTCCTGTCTTGGGGCAGAAGGAGGGAGCGTGTACGCCCCCGAAGGAAGTTTGCAAATGGATAAGGAAGTGCAAAGGTCTTTTTTGGAACAATCTAAAGATAGAATGCCAGATCCCATAGCATATCCTGAGCGTCACAGAGGATGATCATATAGTGAGAAGGGAGAGTCGCCACCATATGTAAGCAGGTTAAGGTCGCTACCAGCAAGAAGGGGAATAGGGCAATTACCCATGCCATATATAGACTAATAGTTGGATCCAACTATGAGACGGGGTTTACATAGTTTCCCTTATTGGAGAAAGGGAGCGCAAGACTGCAATACATTCCATGGTCACAGATGGACAAGGATAATTTAAAATGCAAGCTCCCTAGTTTGACTTCGGGCGCTGGGAAATGTATATATGAATTAGAGAAAATGACTGGAGGAAATAGGCTGGCCATAGGTGACATAAAAGGTCTCCTAGCAGCCATTCTTGGAGAGAGGGTTGATGACATATGGAGATGAGCAGGATATTCAAGTGTGACTGCACAAAACACAGTGCATGATGGAGCCCCGTTTAATAATTGTAGAGTAGACGTTTGGAGGGCTCTCAGGTTACAGTACCATGATACATCAGATATGGGTTCAATTATGACATGTAAAATGAAGGACGATGAAGACCCTATTGATTACATTCAGGATATTCGGGAGAAATGGCAGCTTGAAACTCTCAAGCCGTGGGAAAAGACAGTGGCATTATTTTATCATATTTTATGTCAAGGGTTGTCTTATACAGAGGCAGATGAAAAAACAAGTGGGTATGGAAGCGAAGCCATGGGCTGACATACAGTTGACGATAGTGCACAATTGCTGGTTATTACAAGAGAAAAATAAGAAAAAAGACGAGAATAGGAAGCTCAAGGAAGCCAAGTTAGTTCAAAAAAAGTTGTCAAAATTTGCCATAGATGGGGCAGTTCTGAGAAGCGGAGAAGGATTGGGAATGCAGGAAGAATGGGTGCATCACAGGTGAATAATCCACGCCCGATAGACCAAGGTGGATATGGGTTTATGCCACAAGGCAGAGGTATGGGTTATAGAGGAAGTGGGGGTAGATTTCAAAATAATCAAGGTGTGTTTCAAAATACACAGAGTGAGAACCAGAGTGCTCATGGATGATATAACCAAGGAGGGACTAAAAGGAGAGTTCCTCCAGTATGTTGGAATTGTGGAATGACAGGACATATTGTGCGCATAGGTGGGAGCCAAGGGAATGTACAAAATGGACAGTTCTCAAGAGTGGGGGTAAGCTTATCCTCCAACATACAGCACGCATACTAGAGAGGGCTTTGTCAGGATCCCACATCTTATCAGACACAAGTGCTGCGAGTACAGCAGATACCACAGCAGGGACACGCACAAATGAATCTGCCACAAGGGCAGTCGCAAAACAAGCCCCTATGCCGACACAGCAGTATGCAAACACAGTACAAGTATTGACACCCAGAATAGGAGGTGTCATTGTGGTAGGAGCAAATCCTTTCACAGGAACGGGGATGAGCCTGTACCCACAATAGGACAGCTCACAGGGTGACTTGATGTGTTCAGTATTATCAGTGACACCAGACCCCTAAGAGGAAGCAAGGGTCAATGTGACGATAGGATAAAAATCATTTTCTTTTCTTATTGACACTGGAGCAACTCGTTCATGTGTACGAGAGGGAAAATATCCAATATCCGGAATTGCCATGAATGCTCAAGGGTTCTCTGGAGCTACGAGTCGAGTTCCTTCTACTAATGATTAGCCGAGTGGGACATGTCTGTTCCTTTGTTATATTCACGAAAGACACCGGTTAACATTTTGAGAAGAGATTTGATGACAAAACTGAACATGACAATTTCATTTACTGATCAAGGAAAAGTGTGCTCCACTCCAGGAATACACTTTTTAAATGTGGGTGAATTTATACTGGCGTTCACAGGGCAAGTGGTTCTGTGAGGCGTTGCAGTAGATCCAGAGATTTGTCTATAAGGAGTGAGAATTTTACTGAAATGGCTACCTGGATTGGTGGGAAAAATGGTGAGAATACCTGATGAGTTTTTGTTTAGACCACGAATACCTATGGACGAAGAGGGGGGCAGACTATCCCTATAGAATTAGAAGCAGCCATAGTATGAAGGGAAATGGCAATGCTCAAATGAGTAGATGATGAGGGTAGACCATGGAGAACAGTGATAGCTCTTGAGGAAGGGTACAGATTGACCGACATAACTGAAGACTACATGTTCAGAGAAGACAAACAGATGATGAAGTGTTGTTCTTTATGAGCATCATATACTGCATAAGGATAGAAAAGAGGGAAGTCCCACAGCGAATGGCGATAATGCGGCAGCGTCCAGCATTTTTTCAGGAAGACTTGGAGAAGGTGCCAAGCGTCCTTTGGACCACAGGCTTTTAAAACGTAGGTTTATTATAGGGAATAGGGGAAGTTAAAATAAAGCTGAAGCCAGGAGCGATTTTATCTCGAGTAAAACAGTGCCCCATGTCTTGAGAGTCTGATGAAGGTATATTTCAGACCATTTCAGCATTGATGAAACAAGGGATTCTGGTGCTATCAGAATAATCGTGTGATACCACAGTGTATAAGATCAAAATATTTAAAGGAGGGTTGTGGAGATTTATACAAGATATGAGACTGATTAACTAGATTGTAGATGCAGAGTTTTCTTTAGTTCCTAATCCGGTGACGATACTATGCAGTATCCCGGTGGAAGCTCGATATTTCACAGTGATCGATTTGAAAAGTGCATTTTTCTTGATCCCGTTGCACAAAGACTCACAAGATCTGACTTCCTTTACGTTCCGCCAAACCCGACTGAAGTATACTCGTTTGCCCCAAGGTCCCCATTGATCTTTAATAGAGTCCTACAGATGGATCTAGGCAGTATTGATCTTAAGAGTGCAGTGATATCAAAAGTCGATGACATTTTAATTTGTATTGCCACGGAAGATGAGTGCAGACAATATTCTATTCAGTTGATGAATAGTCTAGCAGATAAGGGAAGGGATATAAGTTAGATAAGGAGAAGTTACAATATTGCCAAGAAGAGGTGTTATACATAGGGCAGGTTATTTCACATGAAGGAAAGAAGGTGACACCTGAAAGAGCTGAGGCATTATGAAAACCTCAAAATCAAATACAGTGAAACAGATGCAACAGTTTTTGGGGTTATGCAACTATGTTAGAGCCTGGGTGTTTGATTACAGTACATACACAAGACCTCTTTTGCAAGCTTTAACGAAAGCACAAGAGGATAAAGTAAAAATAGAATGGCCTGAAGAAATGGAGGAAGGGTTTGAGGAGTTGAAAAAAGCAATTTGTACAGCCCCTGTTTTAGGAATTCCCAATTATGGTGAGGAATATTATTTGTTTTTGCACACAAATGGGACAGTCATGACAGCAGTGCTCACGCAGAGAACTACATTGGGGTAGAAGCTTTTAGCATATTACAGTGGGATTTTATACCCAGTTATGAGAGGATACTTTCCTTGCGAACAATCCTTGGCAGCTGCCGCGTTCGCAATTGAGAAGTCTACAAGTATTGTTATGGGCTCCTCTATGACCCTTTTCGTGGAGCATGCTCTATTTGCCATTTTAGAGAAACTGAAAGGAACATTGACATCCCAAAGAGCTTCATTTTATGAGGTAATGATTTCTAACCCAGTGATTAAGACTTTAAGATGTAAAATAGTGAATCCTGCCATGTTTATAGCCGAGCCAATAGTAGAAAGTGATCATGTGCATGACTGTGCTATTTATGTTGGATTTTATGATTATATACCCCGTGTGAAGGAGAATGCTTTGGTGGGAGAGGACATTCTCTTTATTGATGATTCTTCAAAAATTGGTCAGACTAGTGGGGAAAGGTATTCAGGTGCCCCGGTAGTAAAACACAGATTAAATGGAGAATTTGAAGTTGTAGCAAGTGCAAGACTTCCGTTTTACTTTTCAGTGCAAACAGAATAATTAGTAGTGCCTATTGTCGCACTCGAAACATAAAGGGAAGGAAGCGATGGTGTACAGTGACTCCGCCTGAGTGACTCCGCCTATGTGACTGTCATGGTCACTCAGGCAGGGACACAGTTGTTGCCCATCCACCCTCGTATGGGGCACTCCAGAACCCCTTATGGGGCACAACATGGAGCCAGATGGGTTTTGTCCTGGCGCCTCTGGGGCACCAGGCTCATGAAGAAGACCAGATCATTGGGAACGTTACAGGCCCACGCCGCACGTGCATCTAGTATTAGGTGTGGCAGGGCGTCCCAGCCAGGCTGCTCGAGGGCGTGGCTAAACAGCGCAGAGCTATATAAGTCCCGTCCTCACGCTGATCTATGCTTCGCGTTACTTTGCATCTTCATGCAACGTGACGCTCACCGCCACTTGCACCAGCTTACTTACCTTCTGGAAGCCAGCATTCATCATCTCACTGCATCTGCATACTCACCTTCTGGAAGCCAGCGTTCATCATCTCACTGTATCTGCATACTCACCTTCTGGAAGCCAGCGATCACCATCTCATCGCATCTGCATACTCACCTTCTGGAAGCTAGTGTTCACCATCTCATCGCATCAGCATACTCACCTCCTGAAGGCCAGCGTTCATCATTGCATCGCATTAACATACTCACCTTCAGAAAACCAGTGACCCTGATTCCGGCGCCATGCTCATCATCCAACGCCCATCGTCCGCGCCCATCGTCTACGGAGTCGGGCCCTGTAAAGAAGCAGAAAGACAAGGTTAGACAGTTGAAACTCAGCAGCTGGGGGTCACGCTGCATTGGGACTACGCGCGTATTCTCAGAAGTCACTCACCTGTTGCCGGGCCTTCATGAACTCGTTCCCTGTTCGCTCCGGCGGCCATCTCCATCTTCACAGCTGCCTTGTCGTGACATCACCTACATGGGGAAAGAGCAAAAGAGAGACATTAAGGAAAGAACGAACAACATTGCCGGAACAGACGAAACAAACACTGTAAAGCAGGATGAAAGTAAAACGGACTATACAACCAAAAACACTCACCTGGAGAGAAGTGGATTAGTCGCTGCTGGACTGGATGGCCACACACAGGGACCAGTGAAGAAACTTGGTCCTAGTTAAACAAGCACCCCTGCCGGAAGTAGCAGGACAGAGAGCTCATCATTCAAGAAAAGCAGGTGTGCCTTCTATGGGCAGCGCAACCTATGGGAACTACACCCTGGGTGGAAGGGGTCTGGAATGGAACTCGGGTTACAGACTGGCATACTTACGCCTCCTTTACATTTACATAGGAGCAGTCTTGAGCAGCACTACCGCAGTAACTGTACAAACACATAGGGTTAAGCCAGATAAGGGTGAACTAATCTCTGGGAGGGCTGCAACCGTGCCCCAACACCCCCGCAGAGACCAGGTGAGCATAACAGTGACATCAACCATACACGCAGGATTAGCACTTTGGAAAAGGGGGCTACCTCCGTGCGGATGGCACTTCAGTGCAGCACTTACTGGACAGCCTTATTTAGGCACTACAACTCCCATTGGCCATAGCGGTCGTTAAATGCACAGCGCATACTTAGCGATCAGATTTGATCTCTTGCTGGAATGAAGCCACAGATGAAGAAGCCAAAAGGGTTGCATATTCCCCAGATATTTTGAGTTTTGATACTGAGAGTATTAAAGAAAATGTAGTTTCAACCAAGTTAGTGCAAGAAGTGTTTAATACATTATCGAGAACCCAACTAATGGAGATTCAAGGGAGCGCACCACAGGAAGAGCAGGAATTGTGGAAACGAAGGGGGTGTTCTTTATCCCCCACAGAAGCATTATGGTGACAAGGCAGCACTGGAAAGCCGTTGATGCCAGTAGCATTATTAAAGGTTGCGCATGAGCAGCTGCATTACCCCGCACATGTAACTAGGGAGAGTATTGCTGCTACAATTGTAAAAGACTGGTTAATTCTGAATTTGTTGGAGCACGTTGCACTATTTATGATAAATTGCATCGTGTGTCAAACGTTTACTGCTGGGCATACACTAAGGGCGATTAGAGGGGTAATACCTCGACCGAAAGGCCAGTTTCAGCATTTACATGTCAACTATGTTGATATGCTGCAAGTATGTATGCAGTTAACCATATGGTACTTATCGACAGTGATGTTCATCGGCTTGTGCTTGCTGTTTTTGTGTTTATACTTCAAGCTTACCCTACTCTTGTCAGAAGAGACGTTGATATTCACACTTTTTTACGGGATGCTAAAAATGGCCCAGTGATAAGAAGGCTTCTTATCGCAATAATTGAGCAAATTTTACAGTTGCAAATATAAAGAAATTTGATAATTGTATTAAAGATGAGAAATGTAGAAGCCGGCACGGTTCTAGAGAATGAACAAGTGCAACAAGTACCAGAATGGCACGAAAAATGGATGCCTATGTTTGTGTGCATAATATATGCCTGTACGATTTACTCTCTTTGTCTTTCTGTTTCTCATCTTTCACAGTCTCTATCATGCTAGTACTTCCACTGAGGTAGAGGTCCCTATGGTTCTTCCTACTATGGGAACTTCTTTTGATATACCTCATGAATCGTACAAGGCTTCTAAAAGGCACAGGAGAGATGCAGAGGAAGATAATGAGGGGATAAATACCTATCTAGATGAGGCTGCAAATGTGGGTAATAACATGTGGTACCAGCACACGAGAAAAGTAGGGGAGAAAAAATCTAAGGGGAGTTGCTACGTCGGCGCTATCATCATCTATGCCATGAATACAGTGCAAACATTCATTACAGAGAAGTTCCAAAATACGATGCCAGGTGCCTCATTCATCTTGCAGCATCTATGACCAGAGGACCATTTCAGGGATGTTGGGGCACTATACGATGGAGATCGAAATTTTAGTTTCCGTTCCAGGATGATTATATCAAGACTACACAGATGGAAAAGAAACCTGGATGAGAAAGCAAGATGCTTGTGTATCTTGCAGCAGGTCAGGACGGAGTAGTCATTGAAGACATGAAGAGAATGGATTGTCCTAATATAACAAACAGCTGGATCGATTGGATGTTTGGAACAAACTCAAGTCTTAGTCTGTGAAGTCCAAGAAGGGATGGGAAAGAGGACGGATGTCCTGTGCAGCACATCTACTGAAGTCAGAATATGTACAAGAGGTGCAGAGAGTGAACAATGGATGTTTGAAGACATGGGCTAAGCATGCCAAACTACTGACATGGGTAGAAAATGAAGCAGGCCCAATGGTTGTGATTCTATGGGCTAATGCAACATTGTGCTTCCGAAGACATGGAAAGAAGCATGTGAGAGATAACATAGGCTGCAAAACTACAGTGGACTTTTCCAGGATGGGAGCAGGGACAGCCGTCCTGATGGATCGATATTGGGCTTGTGGGCCTAGGGCCTACATGAAGCTGCCCAAGGATTTTGGAGGAACATGTTCCTTGGTGCTTATTCATGTTCCAGCATTAGTGATTCCTCTGAGTGAGCTGAACATTGGAGAATTTCCAAAAGTAGATAGATGCCCATTTGAGAAAAAGAAGATCGCTTGAATTTCCCAATCAGGCCAGAAGAGGGAATTACTTCTCAGCCAAGTCAATAGAGTAATTTGACTCCATTCCTTATGAACAAAGGTTGTTCAGCAAGACTGCTTCAGCATTTACGACTATATTCATGCCTGGGATCCAGACGATGGGTAATGCTAAATGGTTGCAGATTACAAGATGGAAGCTTTTGCAGACAATCAACATCACCATAAAGGGATTCAATGCTATCATAGAAGAGCTGAGGGCTATACGACTGATGACCCTGCAGAATAGATATTTCCTTGATATGATCACAGCAATGGAAGGAGGAGTTTGCACCAAAATTAGGCCATCATGTTGCACATTCATACCTTCTCATGATTACGAGAATGGGACCATGACAGAGGCCATAAAATAACATTGCCAACGAACCTGCATAGCAAGATGGAAGATGAAACAGAGGATATTATAGTTGACAGTTGCTTTGCTTCCATATTGTCATGGATTCCACAGTGGTTGGCAAACATATTTAAGAGCCTTAGAGCAATATTAGTCATGGTGATGTTTGGATTTTGTGTAATCAAGATAATAATTGCACAATGCAAGAAGACGGCAAAGAAAGCAGTAGGACTGAAGATCATGATCGATGTCAAATCTGGATTTGGACCCAAGGATTTGGCTGATGAAGATGTCAGAAAATATATAGAGGCCAGCATCGTAGGACCTGAGGGAACGAAGTTCCTGTATCCAAAGAATCATAAGAAGTACGTGGGATGATGGGTTTATTGCAATCCAAGTGGATAGTTCAACTAGATGACCTGGATTGTGGATGAACATGTTAAATCAGCTGGCACCCTGAGGGGGGTGATAAAGATTTGGACTGTGAAGAAGCATTTCTTCATGAGAAAATATCACGATGTGGAGACCATTGAGTAGGTGGTCGAGGACTGAATCAGAGGGGGGAATGTAGAGAAGCAGTTGCATACCTTTGCAGGAAATCCTGCTCCCCTGTCTCCTGTATGTTGGAAGCCTGAGATTGTGCCATGCTTGACATCTGCATGTGTACCAATTCCACAGCAAGTGTTTGAGAAAACCCTATAAAATGTATCCCTGAAGAGACAACAATCTGAAGGAATCTGAAAAAGAGTGAAAGAGGAGCTAGTGACATCACAAGAGACGATCGTGACGCCCTGAGAATACTGACTAACGAAAATGCATGAATCTTACAGAAACTGATGGAGAAGTAAAAAATCAAATAAAATTTCATATGCAAGAAGATTGCACATGTGCGAAGCACTGCAGAAAATGCAACCGTTCAATAACTGTACAGATGCTAAACGAAAGTAGACTAAGTGATCATAGAAGCTGGCTATATATAGTGAATAGACTGCAGGCCAAGCCGCCATTGTACAGAAACTGGGCATCAGTGTCATTAATTTAGTAACCAAGGACCCAGGAAGAGAAAGGCAGAGAACTGTGTTGCAGCAAGAATAAGCTGAGATCGTGGAAACAAATGGCGAGGCTGTCTGGCCCGGTATCAAAAACTGAAGCAGCCAAGGTCCGTTATCTATTCTTGAAGGCAGTGAACATATGAAGCTGAATCATCCCTTGTTAAGGTGCAAAGAAAGAACACCAAGCATGCCAAGGTTTAATCATTTAAGATATTTAAATGCTGCGAAATGGAGCAAATTGTGGTCTCCTGTCACATGAGCAAAGGATGGAAAAATAGTTGAGCATGGAGTCCTAGAACAACGATAGTGAAAGCCTCTACTCCCATATATTCCCACAGACAAGGATACTTTGCAAGGCCAAGTTCAAAGACAATCTGCATGGCAGAAGGCATGGGTGATGAGAGATGTTAGGCTAATTGGGTGGAGAGGTAAAGTCAAGTCCACCTCCTGGCACCTGGGTCTGAGCTTACATGCTGCTAAGTGAACCCAATGTTCCAGACATGGCACGAGCATGCCAACCAATTATAGAGGGCTGTATAATGAAGGTCCTTATAGTTGGAAGACCAATGATAACCTGTGTACTTAATAGTGTTGAAGATTACATGTTTTTAGAGGTAGGCATAAATTGTCTACCTGACAGTAGATAGCAAATCACAATCCCAGTCCCTATACAATGTCTATTTAGTTGTTCCCCTTGAACCTAACACAATCCCTCGTACGTTTTTCTTATTTGCCACGTATTATGATGTATTTTTTCCAGATAAGGGTCTTTGTATGAGAAATTCACTGAGAGCTCGAGCGAACGTCCTTTGATGTCCATTGTAACTCCCTGTTTTAGATAATTGTTATTAAAACAGAATCTTTGCCATCTTCCTGAGTTGGTTCGATTATTTGGTGTTGGAGTTATTCTGACTCCCCATCCATTGCATGCATGATTCCCAAAGGGCCATATGCTCAGTTCTTATAACTAACAATAGCAAAATCTTCAGGAAGCTGATAAACGAAGATCCTGTATACCAGCCACAGAAACAGCTTAACCCTATTGCAGAGCAAACATGGATGAACCATTTTGCGGACCTATATAATGATAAATATGGTCCCAAGTTAATTGTACCCTCCATGAACTCTGTCCCATGGAATTTGAATATTGACGTTGAGGACATACAATTATTGTTTAAGAAGTTTAATATATCAAGAGCCCCAGGTCCTGACGGCTTGTCAAATTTATTACCTTAGGAAAATAGTACACTGTGGGCAGATATTCTCTATTCCTTATTTGTAAATATTATGAAAACTAAGACAGTCTAATTGCACTTCTGGACTTGGGAAGCAACATTTTCTCTTCAATCGTATTGAGATCCCTGAACGCTTGATCTATTGAAATGCATAGGGTGAATGTAAATCAGGCAGGTTTTTGTCAGGGCCTGGGCACTCAACTTAACACATTTATTTTGTCATTCTTGTTGAAGGCCTGCTGGACAGACAAGAGACAGGTCTATTTGGCATTTATAGATCTTACGTCGTCCTTGGGCAGAGTGAATACATGCTTATTGTGGAATTAATTGAAGAGTTGGAGGATCTCGGAACACATTTTGGAACTTTTGATTGCCATTCACACAGCTTCTAATGTAAGAGTGTGGCTGAATGGCGAGCGAGAAATGTCAGGGCCTGTTAACACCTATAAGGGCTTTTCAGTATCTGCTGCCAGGCTATGTAGTGCCATGCTACTGGATTTGCATGCAACACAGGATAATTTCTGGTTCCTTTGCTCCTTCTAGTGGTTATTTTTCTCTTTGCTGCTTCTGCTCTCCCCAGGTAGCGCCATGATGCCCCTGTTGGTGAAGGTTGCGCTTTACAAATAACTAAATACAATATTAAATAACAGGGCTGTCTCCTAATTCCGGCACCCTTTAACCTGTATTTGGCAGATCTGGAGGATCATCTTAAATTGGCTAGAGCATATCCACAATGCTTAGGCACGCTGGACGTGCATTATCTTGCTTATGCTGATGATCTGGTTTTACTAGGCCAGACCCCTATAGGGTTATAGCGTAGTCTAGACGCCCTTTACATCTACATGAAAAATCTGGATCTGGCTATCGATCCCCAAAAGTGAAAAATTATGATTTATTCCAGCAGAAAGAATAAGCCTGGTTTCTGCTGGAAAATTAGTGGGAAACCAATGGACATTGTGAATCAGTATACTTATTTGTGATTTTGAGATATTTGTGTTATTTTGAAGATGGCTGCAGACCACGCAGCCATTTTATTCTCGCTATCAACTGCAATCACTATTCCCCGCTTCACTAACACCGGACCTTCCACCCGCTTCCCGCTGTGGAAAAGATCATAGCAACTCTGGATTTGGCTGACTCTCTGCTTGCCTCCCTTCCCAATCTCCCTCTCCAGGAAGCTCTGCTCTCCTTCAACCATTTCAACATATGGTGCGTCAGTGCCTTCAGACCATTCACCCCCACCAGATCCCCCTCCTGCAGACAAGCCACTTCCCGTAGATGGTTCACCCCTTCTCTCAAAACCCGCAAATCACTTAACCACATGCTTGAATGCAGATGGCCGGTCTGACCCATCTCCCTAGGATAGAACTGCTTATGCCAGTCAGATCAAATCCTACAAAGCAGAAATCCAGAGGACAAAAAAATCCTTTTACTGGAACAGAATCACTAGCGTCCATAGCACCAGCAGGGAACTACACAAGATCATCTCAGAATTCAAGGCCCTCACTGCACATCCACGCCCTCTCCCAACTCCCAAGCACTCTCCGATGCCCTCGCAAACCACTTCCACAACATTTCTGGGGAAAGAAACCACACCATCGGCGCTAAACAAGCAGTGCTCCCACCCCAATCACCTGCTCCCCGTCCGACCCCTCAAACCCTTTCTCTGGCTATCCTATCCTCTCCTCCTTCTCTCCCATCTCTCGATCTGAATTCCCGAAGCTACTTGCCAGCATTCGCCCGTTTGGATCCCTGGGAGATCCATGCCTTCCCACCTTCCTTAAAGATATCCTTTCCTCAACTTGTGCAGGTAACATCACAAAATCTATCATTAACTCTTCCCTAACCTCAGGCAAATTCCCAGCAGCTTTCAATCACACATCAAACCCCTGCTAAAAGAAAACTCCCTTGAACCCCCTCCTTCTAGCCAACTACAGACCTATCTTCAACAACCGCTTCATAGCCAAACATATTGACTGAACGGCCTACTCCCAGCTTTGTCTCTTCACCAAATCCAACCTCCTCCTCGACCCACGCCTTCGAGGAACTGAATCATCCTTAGGCTCCATCTAGGATGACCTCAAAAGAACTGCAGAGTCAGAAGGCTGTGCCGCACTTATCCTCTTTGACTATTCTGAGGCTTTTGACACTATCGACCACTGCATCATCACAGACAGACTCCACACGCTCGGCATTAGGGACACAGCACTGAGGTGGATTTCCTCCTTCCTCGCTAACTGATCACAAATCACCTGAGTTTCTTCCTTCTTCTTATCCTCTTGCTTTTCGACCTCTACCTAAGCCCCCTCCCTTCTCTTATTCACTCACATGGCCTAACCTGCTACACCTACGCAGACGACACCGAGATCATCTTCAAGATCCCTAAAACGTCATCCATCCCCATCCCGAAATCATGATCTGCGGGAAGACAGCACTCTTCCCCCAATCCACCCCTTGGCCATCCTCCATAGGCCCTCCTCCCACCGCATCCAACTCAGTAAAGAACCTGTGATTTACCATGGACGCAGATTTGACACTTTCACATCACATCAACTGTGTCTAAATCTTGCTATCTACACCTCTGCATTTCGAGAAGCATCTTCCCTTAACTCTCCTAACCTCACAGAGTCACATCGATCATGATTATTGTCCTATCCCGCCTAGACTATGCTAACTCCCTTTACCTGGGCATCACTGCATGTGAACACAGGAAGCTCCAAAGGGTCCAAAACACTGCAGTTAGGCTCCTCCTAGCCTGTGGCCCCAGAGAGCACACCACACCTGCCCTCTGTGCCCTTCACTGGCTCCTTGTCGGGGGCGACGGTCCACTTTCAAAACCCATGTGCATCCCCCACCGTGCTCTGCACAAGACAGGCCCAGAGTACCTTCAACATAAGCTCAACCCCTTACCAACTTAATAGAAACCTGCGATCAGGCACCACACTTCTCCTTGTCACCCCCCGCCCCCCACTTCAAATAGACAAGAATAGAGGGATCCTCCTTCTCCACCCAAACTCCCACAATCTGGATAACAATTCCCCTCAGCATCCACCACTTAAAGGATCACCATGACTTCTGGAAGGTCCTCAAGACTTGGCAACCTACCCCCCACCATCCCCTGCATCTGGACGAACACTCTCCGCACCTCAGGCTATTTAACCCTTTGTCCGATAGGCTGAGGCAGAAATGAGACCCTCATAGAGCATACTGAGTGATGGAGAGAATAAACTCCAGCAGATCGCAAGACAGAATCCACTCCATGTCTACAAAATCAAGAAACCAGCCAGGACACACGGGTACGTATCACACTCCATGCCGATGGAAGATAGCCACAGGCACGTCCACCCGTATCTGCTATCATACACTACTTGAAGACACATCGCACAACGCCTCTGCCATTAGAAGGTTGCTACATCCCACGACAAAAATGTGATCTAGCTGGACACATAATTAGTCTCCTGCTCTCGCATAATCTCTTCTGTCAACTACACAGCACCCATCCACAAGCCAGCTAGCAGGGACCTGGCCACACCTACCTACCTACCTACGTATAGGCTAAAATGCATACGTGCATTCTAAACTCCTTTGACAAATCTCCCACACCTTGGATTTTGGTCACCTGAGGGAATTCACCTACAGTGTTTTGAGCCCATACCATTGGGAAAAAGGGCTATACAAATGGCAAATTACACTTGATTTCCTATTTACAATTGCCCGCATTGAAGCCTGCATTTTGATGAATTGAAATAAATATCTGGGATCTGTAGCACAAATGAGAAGGCTGAATGGGAGGTACAGTAGATATTCCCTTCTTCCGGTAGTAAAGCACTATCAGGCTACGATTATTCCTGCCTTATTCTATGATAAGGAAATTCTTTTCAACTATAATGACTCAGAATGGCAAAACTGGAGTGATTTATCTGGCGAAAAGTTCTGAGATTTCCAAATTGTGTGCCTGTTTGTACTAAAAGGTACACGTTTGGCCTTCTCTCCATGGCTATTCTGATTAAATGGAGAACTCTAGCTATATATAGGAAGATTCCGGATCCCCAAAAAATCTATGTTCGTGAAACTCAATAATTTGATGATCAACAACAATTCTTCTTATTTAATAAAATAGGTGGAAGAATGTGAATCTTTATTGGGTAGCGTGAATAGACTCATGGACACTTTGTCGGTTACCCCTCGCAAAGGGAAGAGTAGTAATAGAGAATCCATTAATAAATACTCGCTTTATTGTGATCTAACCATTGCAATTATTAGCTTTAATAATTCTTATTTGTAGAGATGTGCTCACTCCATAAACTTTGAAATAAATAGCTTAAGTGATTTTAATGCATAGCCATGTCTGCTCTTCATAAACTCTGTGATGCATAGGTGCACTACTTCTTAGATACTCTGTATGCCACTCCCACACATTCTCTCTTTCTCTCCAATATTTCCTGATTTGGTCTGGCTCGCCCATCATTCACACTTATTCTGTTGTGTAGTTGATCCTAGACCGTGGTTGATGGTATTTTTCTAGCATCCAGCCATAATTAAATTTTGGTTGATCTTGAAGCGACGACCTTTCAAAGGTTGATATTACGCCAGATATCTGGTGATCCTTGATTCAAAGTTTATTCAAACCATTATTGAGTTTGAGAGCTGATAAGGTTATTCGCGGATTCTTCAATCTTACTGTGTCCCATGAAATTGATATTTGGTGATGGTCGCTGGTGGGCTGCGGAGCATTAGCAGTAGAGGTGACTAGGTTCCGTATACCTTCTGAAACAAAAATGTATAGTGAATAGGTGCATGTTAAAGTCTCCGGCAATGATGTATTCTACTTGGTTGTTGGAGTAGGCTATGGTATCGATTTCATCGCATATTGAATCAATACATTTGTTATCATTCATTGCAGTCGGATTCCAGTAGATGTTAAAAATGGTTAAGTCAGTGGTTTCTGAGCATTGATCTGAATCATTAGTGAAAGTTGATGTATGTATGGTGATGTATTGAGCCCAGGAATTAATATTCTTCCTTGATATTATGGACCTTGAGGGGATCATTTTCATTAGGATCATCATTCCTGACGCAGGTCTACCTTGTTGAGAGATAATTGCGTGATTCATCAAAGTTATAAATCCTTCACATATTACGTCTTCATTCAACCAGGTTTCGTGTAAACAAATAATGTCTACTTCTGCAAGAGCAGCTGTTCCTTCATCAAAGAGGTGTTTATGTCCTCTGGTGTTCCAGGAGCATAGTGATGTTTTACTTGATTGAGCAGTTATACCTGTTGATTGTTATAAATAGGTTTTCCTACACGGACTCCGTTGTTCGCCTTGCATGTTAGATGTTGTGTGGCGTTGGGGGGTCCAAGGGGGGTCACGCTATATTTCTTGTCTATTCCGGGCATCGTATGTGTGTGGCTGTAAATCTTTTCTGTTGATGTCTCTAGGCTTTGGAACCGTATCTTTGTAATTCTTCTGAGTGTCATAGGGCAATGGTTGGTTCATCAGTTTGTTACGATGATATGAGGCAAACGTCGCTGATTTGGTGCCAAGTTTTTTTTTCCAGCCATTAATCTGGATACAAGGACCTTTTCAGCATCAAAACCTAACGTTCCTAATTGAATCTTGGTGGATAGGACCTGCTGCATTATTTCTTCACTGTAAAAGTCTATGTGTGCTATATGCTTCTGTCGTTTGTTGGGAAAGTGAATCACATGAATATCCCATGAACCAATCTGGGTCAGTTGCGGAACTGCATTAAATAACCGCAGAACATTGGCTCTATTCAAAATTACAGGCTCATCAGTAATTGTCGTGGTTGGGGCTAAAGCTACTCTGAATGCAAGGATGCTTTCGTAGGATTAAGGAAGATTGGTTTGATAAGTGGTGGGTCTATTTGATCAAGTTGGGTAGCATTATTATTGGGCCTCCTATGCGTTTCTGTAGACGACCAGGATTCATCATTTCACACGTCTGAGTATGCCAAGGAGAATTCGTTTGCTGGGTCCTGATTAGGTGAGCTCATCTGGTTGGATTCATAGGTTGATTCATGGTATTCATCAAGGACAATCAGTATGTTATCCTGTGGATCTATAGAAATAGAATTGTGGGTGATAGATTGGTCATCAGTACTAAAGTCCGTGGCTGCCAGAGTTTTAGTCACTTTGACGGAAATATCTTGGCTAATCACCGCCAACAGAGCGTCAAGTGGTTCAGGCGGTGCGTGGGCATCATGTTTGGTTGCTAGACTTGCAGCTTTCATAGTTGATGTACTTGGAGCAACAGATACCAGACTTGCCAGCTTTCCGCATGTTTTTGTAGTAGTTTTGATTGTGTTCTCATGTAGAGTTTTTTGGACCGCTTGCATTTTTCTTAGAAATGCACATGAACCTGTTTGAGGTTTTGTTGGGTCTTTTCTTTTCTTTGTTTGACTCGGGAGTTCTTTCCCGACAAGATCTCTTTTTGTCAGCTCAAAGATGTCAAAGGGAGTACATATTACTGGTTCGGCATTTGCTTGGCTTGGCAGTAAATCTGGGTCGAGTGCTCCAATAGGGTAAGTTTGGATTTCATATTGTGCCATCTGATCTGTTTTGAAGAAATGTGCCTGCATTGTAGACACGGTTTGGGTTTGTTTGGTTGTCTGGTGTGAATGTGACAGCACATGCACATGTTTCTTTACTTTTTCATCTATCATTTTCTTGGTAATTGTCGACACCGTCTCCATCAAATTTTGTTTGTCCGCTCGGTCAACTCTTGCAACTTCTGCCAATCGACTTTGCCATGTTCTAGAAGCTTGCGCTTCGTATTTGAGACGCTCTTGTATGGTTCCTATGAAGCCTTCAAGATGGGTTTGCTTAGTCATGATCTTGGCTAGCAGGGTTGCTTGGTCTTTAGTTGAGTCGACCATGGCTTCTTGGATTTTGAAGAAAGGTATCATAGCTACTGATAGCACAGCTACTAGTGTGTTCTGGAGCAGGAGCATCGTAGTGGGCATTCTTTTCCGGAGTTTCAGGAAAGTTATTCTCTATTTCAGATATTTTACATGAAGAAAATGATTCAACCTCTAATGCTTCTTTGTTATGAAGATTAGGCAATGTATCATGAGGCGATTTTGGAGAACATTTTTGAGACACCTCAGGTCCTTTAGATGCAATTGGTGTGGATGTATTAATTTTTTTAATTGGGATAGGGTTAGAAACAACCCCAAAAAATTCAGCTCTTTTCTACTGAGAGTCCATGATCGCATCTATCTCTGTTATATCAAGAGAGAGACACGCAATGCGAACCGACAATGGCTTGGTATTATCACAATTGAACGAAACTGGGGGATAATATGTTGATTGCCATTGTTGTTTGGCTGCTCTTGCTCGCTCTTGCAGGGATGGAGGGAAACAAGAGTCATCAAGGGAAGATTTAGGAAATACTTCAATTGATTGTCGTGGCTGCATTGATGGGGGACAAGGCCGTTTTGAGCAATCGGGTGGTATTGACTCGAGAAAAACATCAGAAGTAGGTTTAGGCACTGTACATTGCATGTTCTTTTGATTTCAAAGGGCTGATATTTCTGTAGCAATTGAGTTTTTGGACGACTGAGGATAGGGAGTGGGCGGGTTTTGGGGAGAAAGGAAGGTCTTTTGTTGAGCTGAAAGTGAGTCAGCCTCAGGGACAGGAGGCTTCCGTATAATCCCCGGTGATTTCATGTTTACAGATTGTGATCGGGTTTTAGCTGGGTGCAGCACTTACGCATCCGATTGCACTATTTCCGTGTTTGGAGCTGCATAAAGAGACTGTGTGGACTTATCATCAAATTTTAATTTCATTGTTGGGCGTTGTGCACTAGTCAGTTCAACCATTTTAGCAGGATTGGTAGTTGATTTGGATAATTGCTTTCCTTGTAGCTCTGTTGGATTAGTGCTTTGGTTTGTCATTGCTACTGATTCTTCTAGTTTCCCTTGTAATTGGGTCCGCGGCTTTGTTGGTTCCATTAATATTTAGGATTTGCAAGGAGGGATGGAATCAATTGGGGCTTATATTGACTTAGTAGAGAGTGTATATTGAGGTAACAAGTACATACCGCCGATCCTGCCGGCCCCAGCCGGAAACAGCAGAAAACAGCCGCGCCCTTAACTCCTCCGCAGGCTTCACCTGCTGTTAAATGCAGGCTGCAGGCAGGATGGACACCCAAAAATACTGGGCCATTCACACTTATTCAGGTTTCTCATGGGAACATCACGCCCTGATGCCTACATATATGATAGATGTTCTTTCTCTTTTAAAAAACACATTGATGAGCTTGGCTTTTACCAGCGTGCTTAATAATTCAAGTCTCCTCTTTATGGAATCTCAGACTTGCGGCTCGCTTCACTCAGGCCTATAACCATGGGCCGCGGGGCATTACCTGAGTCGGTAATGCCCCCGCCGCTCGCGGCATATTGCTTAATTGTGCTACTAGTGCCAACTTGCATTGGATATCTTCTGCTTTACTTGTTTTTTTAAAGTAATTTCTTGACTTGGTCTTGTTTTTGGCACCGTGCTTAATGACTCATGTCTGTTCTTATGAACACTAAGTTCACAATTCCCAACATGCATTTAGCTTTTTATGCTTCACTATGGTCTCTTTGATTGGTCTTGGATTTTACCAACATTTTAATTTTCAAGTCACTTGTCACGGATGCATTTCTTTTCCCTTCTTTCACTCGAACTTCTGACCTGGATTGCATCCATCACATTAATGCCCAAGTTCATTATTTATTTATTTTAAATTTTCATAATGCACTCACTACTCACCCATGGGCCTCAAAGCGCACAAAAAACGAAACAAGAATATGCAGAACAGAAATTACAGAAATTTGGAGGAGGCAAGGAAAACTGGTCTAGTCTACTCTAATCTGTGAACTGTGCGGCCTAGTCTGGATCAAGGTTGAACAGATGAGGTTTAACACTTTTCTTAAACTCATGGATAAAGTTGGCCTGCCTGCGCTCACGCAGGAGTTTGTTCCAGAGTGATGGAGTCTGAACGTCAAATGTAGGTGCGCCAAAGGTTTTAAGATTATACCTTAGGTAAGTACGTTTTGAAGGGTCGTAGGAGCGTAGGCAGTGACCAGGTGGGAGGGTGGTGAGGCGGTTGGTCAAATATTGCGGGCCTCACTATTGCAGCACTTGTAGGTAAGAGGAAGCAACTTGTGCATAACTCGCTGTTTAATAGGAAGCCAGTAAAGATCGTGTCTAGCATTTGTAACATATTCCCTCCTGGAAAGACCATGGACGGCTCTGACTGCCCCGTTTTGGGCAACTTGCAAGACCTGAAGGTTAGCCTTTGATATCCCTGCCAGCAGGCTGTTACAATAATCAAGGCATGAATTAATCAGGACCGTAGCTAGCAGGGATCTATTTTCTAATGAAATGTATGGGCAAATGTGATTCAATAATTTGGTCACATAGCCACAGGAGGCCCGAACAAAGGCAACATGGTGTTTCATGGATAACTCTACATCCAGCACTATACCCAGTGTGTTCACCTTTTTGGATTTTGTTACCTGCTATAAGAAAACTATCATAGTCAGGAGGCATACTTTTAAGCTTTTGTCCTGATGCTGAAATCAAGAGTTCTGTTTTTTCAGAGTTAAGAGCCAGAGAATTAATAATCATCCAATCCTGAATGGATTCTTAGATAAGATTACTGGCATCAGAGTCTGCACTTTGACAGCCGGTTAATTCTATGATGACCTGAGTGTCATCTGCACAGTTGGTATACTGCCCACCCAGGTCATCAAGAAGAGCGAGAAGCAGCTTGATATAAACATTAAACAACAATGGAGAGATACAGGATCCCTGTGGAACCCCACAGGTGATGACTATGGGCATTGAGCTAGTGTTTTGCACAGCAACTCTGGCACTCCTGGTTCCAAGAAAAGATGAGATCCACTGAGAGTCCATGCTGGAGCATTGAGCCTGTTAGCTCAACCTGCTAACTGACTTCACTGCCAAAGAAGTTGACATCCTGGTGGAAAAGGTCCTTGAGAATTATGATGCCCTCTTCAACACAGTGATGTAACGCTGCAAGGAAGGACATCTTCAGATCTGGGAGGACATAATGGCTGCCATCAACATGAATGAGGTGGTAGTACGCTGCTACAAGACCTTCCACAAGCACTGGGAGGACTCACATTCAGGACCCATGTCAAGACCCAGAGCTTCCTGGAGGCGTTGCAACCGCGGAGGTGCACAGTGCGTGCCGGTGCAGCTTGTCCAACAACAACCTCTCTGTGAAGACCTCTCTGTTTGGGGTCTAATCTTGGCGTCCTGTCTGGTCTCCTTGTTAGTGCTCAGATGCCTTCGGGCCTTGGTTTTATTGCGCTTTATAAATATAAATACATACATACATACAACATGCAGGTCCTCGCAAGGTTCTACCCAGAGCTGCATGCCAAGGTCTGCGAGTTGCAACGATGTCTGGAGTTGCATGGCGAGTAGGCATGCGTTGTACTGCTCTAGGGTGCCTGTGTGTTGTGCATGTGCTAGCATGTTTGCAGTGACCCCCTTACTTTTGCAGCATGTATGTCTCAGCGACAAACATCTGCATGCAGGCTCCAGACAATGCTCCCCATGTGGGACATCAGATCTGTGCAGATTCAGAATGCACTGTAATTTACATAGTGTGTTGTAGTACATTTTTGCAAACTGTGCACATGCAATGTCTCTTGTGTCGGAGATGTGCCTGGATGGCAAGTGTGACATTTGACAGAGTGTTGACCATGACATGTGCGTGGATGCTGCACATGTGGTTGTGGCGACAATAGCAATGTGTGCTTATGCACCACTCACGTCTGGAGGCCACACGTGCATTTGGAGGTTTTGCGTAGTCACGTTTGGGGATTGTAGTTAGCGGGACTGTGATGTGATTGGTCATGATGCTGCTTGTGCACTTTGAGTGATGTGTGTGCATGCCATGTGAATGTGCTTGGGGCTATGGCATGCATGTGTGCCTGTGCAGTTGATGCATTTATGCGTTGGATGCACGCAGGATGGGTTTCAGCAGAGGCATGTTGTTTGATGTGATGGTGTAGAGAGGTGCCCAGGCAGGTGTCGGCATGGCTAGGCTGTGAGTGGTGTAAGTATGGTTGGCCACTGATGGCCATGATTCTACTGTGTGTCTTGCCCACAATGTGTCAATGGCGTTGGGCCACCACATCTGTGTTCACATGCTTTACGTCTGTGTACGTCATACAAGTGTTCTCCCTGCCCAACCCTATGCCCATGTGGAATGTCTCCCATGGATGTGCATCAGGTTGCAGTTGGGTCACGTTGCCCTTCCCCTAGGGTCATGTGATACATCTTGGCCACATAGCGCTGTCTTTACATGTGGATGTGTCATGGAAGTGTTTCTCATCGTGCCAGCTCATTTTCAGGGAGCGATGTGGCCGAGATAGCGCCTGTAGCATCGGGCGTGGCTGATGGGGATAAGTCCAAGGAGGTGGAGGTGGCAGGGCACACCTCAGCAGCGGTGGGACCGGGTGATGCATCAAAGGGACCATCCATGGCGAAAGACACCCTGGAGTCATCCAGGTTCACAGAGGGGGAGGGGGAGGAGGTGGCCGTTGCAGCCCAGCCCATTAGGTCAGGTGGGGGTGTCAAGGTGGAAGTGCTTGCTGCCATCCTGTCCCAGGGGCATGAGGCTGTGCAGGCAACCGTGGAGGTGCCTGTGCAAAATCCTGTCCCTGGGCCATCAGATGCAGGACTGTGCGCTTGCCGAGATGCCTCCACCAAGACCAGCATCCCGTTGCAGGCTGATGTGTCCATCAGGGATCAGGTCCTGCCCCTGCTGGCCGGGCTTACGAGGTGGACTGCAGACATTCTTGATGGTGGCCAGGCTACTCATTGTCTGCTTGCCCATCATCACACTATGCTGTACCGCCTTGTGGCCCTGCTGGTAGCAGGCCTGTTCACTGCTGAACTCGGTGGGCTGTTCACTGCTGCAACCACCTCCTCGGCTTCCTCTGTGCATTGGTCGTCCTCTGGGGTGCCTTCCGGACCACATACCAGAAGGGCCCCCTGTGCACTAGTCCCACCCACATCCGCCCGTCTGGTGGAGGTTACATTCCCGGCCGAGGTAGGAATCACATGTACGGCATCATCAGGTCAGAGGGCGTACCAAGGGAGCGTGCACTGAGCACAACGGCAGCCGGTGGCAAGGAGGAGGAGGCGTTATGTTTCAGGGCAGACCAACCCAAGGTGGCAGGTGGAAATTGTGAGACAGGAGAACCAAGTGGAATTGATGCACTCAATGTCTTCCGTGTTCCAGAGATATGAACGGCAGCTGGTGGCAGAGAGGCATTGGGTACGGGAAGCCAGAGTGATGGTGGCCATGGCTGAGGCTGCGGTGCATTGGGCAAGGAGGCGGGCTGCCATCCTGGAGGCCACTTGCAGGGTGGCACGGGAGGCAGAGGCACAGATGATGTCCATCCTGCTAGCCCTTCAGGAAACAGCAGAGGCCCACCCGATGAAGGAGGATGTGGCATGCGACTCAGCCCTGATCGACACCTTGAGTGAGATTGGAGAGGAGGACTAGCCTGATGCCTTTTTATATAGTTATTTAGGTGTAGGTTTCCCTTTTTTATTTATTATTTGCCACAGACTGAAGACTTTCCTTCCCTGTTTTTCATGTATATATTTAGGCGTAGGGCTATTTTGTGATTTCATGTTTTCCCTCGGACTGCTTGGACGTTCATTCCCCGTTTTTCTTGTATATATTTTGGTTTAATACATCTTTCCTTTTGTTCCATTTCACACTTCATGTAGTTCATTGGTGTGTCTTCAACTTTGATCATTCACTTTTCAGCCAGTGCATCTCTCCATTACAAGCCATGAGTCTTGTGGCGTTCCTGTGTTTGTGTCTTGTTGGTGCTGTAATCGTTGTGTCTGAAAGGATGCACATGTGCCTGACATGTGGGGGACGGTCAATCAGATGACTGGGTCTGCACTGTATATTTTCATTTGCATTTACATGTGCAGCATCAATTTGTGTTTGGCATCAGTGTGGTTGGGATGGAGGGAGGTGGGCTCACTGTGGAGGTGTGCTCCGGTCACGTTACCTGCACATTTGTTTGTCATTGCTGTGTCACACCCATGTCATGCGCACACGCCCACCTGCATGTGCAGTCACATACTGCCTGCTCTCAAGTCTTGCTACACCTCTGCAACTGGAATGCATTTGCAAGCTATCTTTGCTCTTCCTGTGTGACTGACTTCCCATCACCCATGACCCTGTCATGTTGTGGTCCCTGGCAGGGACTTTGACACGACTTCAGCCCAGATCACTTGTGCTCAGGCTTTG
The DNA here is from genome assembly GCF_040938575.1 of Ambystoma mexicanum. NCBI lineage: Eukaryota > Metazoa > Chordata > Amphibia > Caudata > Ambystomatidae > Ambystoma > Ambystoma mexicanum. The sequence goes on from NC_090932.1 coordinate 1,270,565,741, forward strand.
ATGCGCCTGGTCATTATTTGTGGATCTGGCCGATGTATGAATATGTTTACTTCTGTCCAAAGCAAACACATTCAGTTGGTGTGCTTTGATGCCTTTGCAATGACGCATGGCCAACAGGCACATGCCACGTTGCATTGCATTCACTTGTCACATGTTGATTGGGTGGCCACAGTGTTGTTGATGCAATGTTGTTGATGCAATGTAGTGCTGTCTGGTTGGGGGACTTCAGATTCCAGTCTGCCAGGGAGTAACAGCAGATGCTACAGTCCAGGATTAATCTTCAGTGCTTCCTGTTGATTGTGTTGGCGGTGGACATGTTGGTGGTGTGCTTCATGGTGGAGGTTCAGGTGAGTTGCAGCCATACGTTGAACTGCATGCATGGGAGACTGTTGGGGGCTGCCTGGGGTAGTGTCAGAGGTGAAGGGGGCTAATTGGGGCAGTGTCAGAGGTGAATGGGTCTGCCTGGGGTAGTGTTGGAGGTGAAGGGGGCTGCTTGGGGTAGTGTTGGAGGTGAAGGCGGCTGGTAGGTGGTGTCTGGACTTGAGGGGGCTACCTGGGGTGGTTTCAGAGGTGAAGGGGCCGTTGGGTGGTGTCTTGACTTGAGGGGGCTGCATGGGGTGGAGTTGGAGGTGATGGCGGCTGGTGGGTAGTGTTTGGATTTGAGGGGGCTGTCTGGGGTCGGAAGTGAAGCAAGCTGCCTGGGGTAGTGGTGGAGATGAAGGGGGCTGTTGGGTGGTTTCCGGACTTGAGGGGGCTGCCTGGGGTATTGTCAGAGGTGAAGGGGGCTGGTGGGTGGTGACTGGACTTGAGGAGGCTGTCTGGGGTAGTGTCAGAGGTGAAGAGGGCTCCCTGGGGTAGTGTCAGAGGTGAAGGGGGCTGGTGGGTGGTGTCTAGACTTGTGGGGTCTGCCTGGGTAGTGATGGAGGTGAAGGGGGTTGCCTGGGGTAGTGTCAGAAGTGAAGGGCACTGGTCATGGTGTCAGACTTGAGGGGGCTGCCTGGGGTAGTCTCAGAGGTGAAGGGGGCTGATGGTTGGTGTCTGGACTTGAGGGCGCTGCCTGGGGTGGTGTCAGAGGTGAAGGGGGCTGTTGGGTGGTGTCTGGACTTGAAGGGGCTGCCTGGGGTAGTGTTGGAGGTGAAGGGGGCTGCCTGGGGTAGTGTCGGAGGTGACAGGGCTAGTGGGTGGTGTCTGGACTTGATGGGGCTGCCTGGTGTGGTGTCGGAGATGAAGGAGGCTGGTGGGTTGTGTCTGGACTTGAGGGGGCTGCCTGGGGTGGTGTCGGAGGTGAAGGGGGCTGGTGGGTGGTGTGCGGACTTGAGGGGGCTGCCTGGGGTAATGTCGGAGGTGAAGGGAGCAGGTGGGTGGTGTTTGGACTTGAGGTGGCTGTGTGAGGTAGTGTCAGAGGTGAAGGGGGCTGGTGGGTGGTTTCTGGACTTGAGGAGGCTGACTGGGGTAGTGTTGGAGGTGAAGGGGGCTGCTGGGTGGTATCTGGACTTGAGGGGGCTGCCTGGGGTAATGTCGGAGGTGAAGCGGCTGGTGGATGGTGCCTAGAGTTGAGGGGGCTGCCTGGGGTAGTGTCGAAGATGAAGTGGGCTGGTGGGTGGTGTCTTGACTTGAGGGGTTGATGTGCAGTGGGGGTATATGCCAGCAGATTGGGTACCTAGTGTGTAGGGGTGGAATTGCAGTTTCGCAAGGGTGTCTTAAAATGCGAGGGGGCCCGCTCGTTTTCAGTGGGGGTGCGGCCTCGACTTACAAGGATGCTTTGCGTTTTCTAGGGGTGCTGCCCTAGATTACGAGGGAGTCTGCACATTTTCGTTGGGGGGTGCGGACTCAACTTACAAGGATGCTCTTGCGTTTTCTCAGGGGTGCTGCCCTAGATTACGAGGGAGTCTGCGTGTTTTCGTTGGGGGTGCAGCCTCAACACTTTGAGTTTTTCGCATGGGTGCCACATGCTTATAAGGAGGCCCACGCATTTTCGCAGTTTTGCTGGATGGTGGCTTAGGGGTGGATGCAGAGGTTTGCGCTTGGGTTGGGGTATGGCTTGGGTTTTGGTTTGCGTGGGGGTGTGTTGTGGGCGTTCCTCGTTTAGCTCCATTACCTTTGCGCGTCTGCTGGAATTGTGCATAGAGATCCATGAATACGCTGAGTGTGCAGATTTACTTAATCACGCAGGCTTGTGCAATGTCCTTCTCGGCACGGAGATCTTGCAGGATTTCTGTGTGGATTTCCATGAATCGGGCCCATAGTCTCTTACCATCTGTGGACTACATGCCTCAACATGCATCAGTTCATGTCCTTCATACTCGGTAAACTACTCGCTTTCCTAACAAGTTCTGATTTTCATCTTCACATTCTCCTGGTTGCTTGCTTGCACCTCTTTGGCTGGACCTGTGAAGTGTAGTCATCAGAAGATGGTGCAAGGGCCGCTTCATGGATCGTACAAGCACTTGCCATTATTCACATAATGGCTTAATCTCAGCAAGGGTACAACAAACGAGTACCTGCACGTTGCTGCCTATCTCAAGAGCTTCATCTCTCCTTGTGACTGTCCACTGAGCTCTGATTCGAGGCAATAGTGGTACATCTTTGGGAGGTAGTAGCGGAACTCGAAGATTAGACAGCTTTTTTGTGTGACCGATAGTTACACTGCCAGCATGTTGTAATTAATATAAAGTTCTGTTTAGCTGATGCTGTGATTGAGCAGATATCCTATTTCAACGTAACTAATTCCCTTGGCGTATCATATTCTCAACATTCGTTATAGTCATGAAATGGGTATATGACTACTGTTTCACTTATTAATTTTTATATATTTCTGGTCTCTCTAGACATTGAAGTTCCATAATGGTGCACAGTAATTTTACTGAAAACATAACATAGTGGTACATTTCACTGCAGTACATAACACTGAAAAACAACGAAAATATTAATTAAATATATATGGGGTAGTGGGGTAAGGGGTTAAAATGAGTCGGGATGGGGTTGGGGTGGCGTTATAAGGTGGGAAAAAGGGGGACTGGGGGCAACCCCCCAAATAAAAACATTTAAAATTTGTATTTTTCGGTATTATGGCTGCGATGAAATGTACCACTCTAATTGAGGTTGGTAAAATCAGATATAACCTTCCATAACTCCTGTGTACGGTGCAGCATGATCCCCGTATTTGATTTGAGTTGTGTTTCCCCACATATTTTTCATTGTAACTAGTTTCTCATTGTGTCATATTGGATTCTGTTCTAAATGATCTTTATGTTGTTCCTGAGATCGTCAAGGGACAAAAATTCCAATTATTGTTTTTGACATATTGCTGCTATCTTATGATAACTGAAGCAACATAGTCTAACACGCTGTTGCCTGTTTTCATTTTTGGGAACATTGTTTTATTCATTTTGTATCATGATTGTGTGAGACTCAGCATGGTAATCCATAATTAAGCCCTAGTTGAAGATGCACGTTTTCTTTTGGTTGTTTGTATTGATTAAAGACTAGCGGCAGCTGCGCATACATGTTTTCCCTTAACCTTCCGGATCTAGTGTGCATAGAGGGCAGGCCTGGAGTTATAAGGGAGTTTGGGGTTGGTGGGCTGGCTCCCCCTAGAAGATTTCTTAAAATAATGGGTTGAAATTATTTTTTACAACACACATTTCAGACAAGTTGGATAAAAGGCCATACAATTGGTTTTGGATGGAAACACATGAAAACATCCAATACCTGCCAGGTCACCAACAGTGCACTGGAGCATTTTATAACACATGTTTATGATACCTATCCTCCCAGCACTAACACGCTCGAATGGTACTTTTCCACACAATACACATCCAAGCTAAGTAAATCACACTTGGCAATTTGAACACCCCTCTCAAAGACACAAAACATCAAAGCAAAACACTGCCACAACCAATTTACATAACACAGCCCCTAAATGGATGCAAGTAATACATGCACACAAGGCTCCCTTCAGACACAAATGTCTGCCATAATGCTCTCAACACTGAACACCTAGAAACGGACCCACACGCAGATCTCAGGGTACTTCTGGTCTGCATACATCAACACAAGATCAAAGCTATCTTGCATTTCCTGCTCTCCCCACTGACCTAACTCACCCATCTCTTTTAGTTCCATCACCTCACCTGGAGTCAATGTAAATGTCAGATGAGCGTGTTTAAAATCCCAGTAACATAGCACAATATATGTATGCAAGGAAGACCCACCCTTCCTGTTTACAGATCCGCCAGAGCGCCTGGGGACCAATTCCGTTGGTGACTGTGCGCTATACAAGTACCGCTAACATAACATGTAATCATTGCCACTGTAAACACATGTCCATGGTGCCTATGTCCAACCTATATTCCGGAATTACCACTATAGAACACCTGCTCTGCACATTGGACTGGTACAGTTACTCAGCTGGAAGCTGTCTGCTGTGATGGGGATCTGATGTGGAAAAGGGACGTGTTCTCTGAAAATGTATTAAGGTGGAGGCCGGTGTAGGGGAGGTAGCCCTACAATGATACTTCCCATGGTTCTTTGTCCACACTCAGATTATCTTCATCTTCTAGACCCAAGATGTGCTCTGGACTTGACAGATGTCCAATTTTGTCTTCGTCTCTCTAGGAAAAAGTACATTGAGTTCTCTGAACCTTCTACACCAACCGAGCAGGACGCTACCAGCCCGACCAACAGCCCCTGGGAGGGTAAGAGCACTTGATTTGTTCTATTTTTCAGGTGACCACTGGCTCTACACATGCAAAGGGGCACTGGCCTGTAGTGGAACCACACAATTTCCCAAAAGGTTGGAGCTTTTGAGAGTCTCTGGCACATTGTTTTTTGCCTGTATTGAGAATATTAGGTATTTACAACTAGGTCAGCCACCGTGCAAGCTAACGAGGAATGTAGCATGGTATTCCTTTGAATTTCTGGTATGATACGATATGATATATTTCATTTGTAGCGTTCCCATACACCAGTGTTTCAAAGCGCGAGGAGACCGTGGGTAGACAGTGGGTCTCTCATCACTGCAGGTTTCTCTTACAGAAAAGGGTGGCAATTCTCTCACCTTCACCATCCTCTACTTCATGCCTACAGCAGGCTGAGACTCGCATATATCACAACACCTGACGAAATTGATGGAATAGGCCAGTGTGGGACATCCTGAGGACACTTTGATTAATTAGTGCCGTGTACATCAAGAAACAGGTTTACTGGATGTTATAGGCTAAATATGCTTTAAAATCCACTGTTTGCCCCAACTTTCTAAAAAATATCCTTCCGTGTTCAACTAGGATAGGAACTGCAAAAGGTCCTAAATTGTAATTTGTGGATGCAGGCCACTGTTTCTTGGTGCTAGGTCAATTATTTTTACTAGCCCGACCCTGGCTTCAGCCACATCCCCTAAACACTTAGCACCTCTAAGAACTACTTTCCACTCCTATAGATTCCTATCTCCGAACTGAGGCCGAACGCTAGAAGAAAAGACCCTGTACCATGGTGCCAGTCTCCCGAAAAGTTAAAGTTTCTATATGCCTATGACATTACCCATGACCTTCAGACCCCACAAGTAGAATGCCAGGTATGCCCTTGCCATCTCCCTGGACCATCTTGCCCTAGTGGTAAAAGGCTCTCTATCCCTGTGCCATCACTCTGGACCTTTAGAGATTAGAGGATAAAAGGTTCTGTATCCCTCTGCCATCACCCTGGACCTTCAGATCCTAAAGTTAACAGGTTCTGTATCAGTGTGCCATAGCCCTGGAAAAATGGACTTCAGAGGTAAAATGCTCTGCTACACTGTTTTCATGCGTTTATAAAGGTGAAAAGCTGTGCTTATTGTGCTATCAACCTTTTTACATTCAGCACCAGGGGTGAAAGGCTCCGTTTCTCTGTGCCAATGCACCAGTTCATAAATTCTAGAGATGAAAGGCTTTGTATCCCTGTGTCAACCAATGAGGTATTAAAATGGTCTCCATGGTCTCCATTCCCTCTGGACCAAGTAAAAGAGAGCTTGAGAGCGAGTGCACTGTTTCAAATAAGTCATAAAGATGAAAGGTTCTTCTTCCTGTAACAGCAGTCTGTTTCGACCCAACTCTACATATGAAAGGGACAATATACATATCATCGCCCTGATTACATACAGACCATGAGGTGCAAGGCCCAGTTTCTATTTGTCGACTCTCTATTTCCATTCAGTCCTATGGTTGAAAGGCTCTGTATTCTTGTGCTAGTTCCTCGTTTCCATGTAGTGCTGTGGCTGAAAGGCTTTGCATACCTGTGCCATCTTCCTGTTTTCATTCAGTCGTGGAGGTGAAGGTTTCTGTAGTGATCTGTCAGTTCCATTTGTATTCCACCTTAGTGAAAGGCTCTGTGTACATTCGCCAACTCCACGTTTCCTTCAGTCCTCGTAGAGGAATGTGTCGCTGTGCCATCTCACTGCTTCTGTTCATTCTAATAGGTGAACTCAGGGGTGGTCTGGCCTAGAGTGAACTCTGGAGATTTCCCGGTAGTCCTCTGCACCATGGGCCTCTTTTGTGTGGTATTTCCAAATTTTCACCGAAGGGAAAGGGTATGGCTTGCTGAAAATGTGTGATATGGGGCCATTTTGAAAATTATTTCCAGGGCCTCTGTTGGTTCCCAGTCCACCCTAGGTGAACGGCTCTCTATCTCTGAGCTCGCCCACTGTTTCCATCAGGGGTGTTGCTAGGTCTGGAAAAAATCAAGGGCTATGCTAATGTCGTAGTGGTTGTAGTCCCTGAGCTTCTATCCGGGGCTACAACCAAAAGACCCTGGGCTATAGTCCCCTCACTCCCCCCCCCCAAACCCCCTAGCAACGCCTCTGGTTTCCATTCAGTTCTAGAGGCAAAAGGCTCAGGTTCCCCATGGCAGTACCGTGAATCCATTGCGTACCAGAGCTTTGATTGTATGAAGTACCCGGATGCAGCGTCCTTTTTCCAGACAGCCACATACTTATTGTATCATGTATTCATGAAGTTCTGTTTATTTGTTATCTCCCCAGGGAACACAGAGATGCTGCAGGTCAGTTTACTTTCAAAATCCCCTCAACCCACTTGCTTAATCCGCCCTAGTGCATTGTAACATTGTAGTCCTGCTGTAATCTGCAATGCCGATGCTCCCTGGTACTTCCAACCCTGGCTAAAACTCTTAACCCAATGCATCCTGGTACTTGTATTCTGTCTGTTAACTCCCACCCTAATGCAAAACGGTAACTGTATTACTGCTGTCAGCCCTCACCCATTGCTTTCTGGTCCTTGTATCCCTTCACTGACTCCTGCCACAGTGCAAGTTGGCACATGTAGTCCTGTCGTGGCTAAAAACAATCTACTGCATCCTTGCGCACTCAGCCCTGCAACAAACCCCACCTAAGTGTATTCTGCAATGTGCTGTACCGATATACATATATATACTAGTTACTAGGGCCGCTCCTACTACTTGTAAATCTATACCGGATGCCTCTCAGGTGACTCTTAGTCTATCCGCATGCATCCTGCTACTTTTGTTCTTGACATTGTTTACACCCAAGTGCTTGTTATGGAACATTGCCTGGCATTTGTAAAGCGGGCTGCTGTTTCAGCGGCCAAAAAGATGCTCTGTCCAATTCAAGATTTACTCTCGGGGAAAAAGGGGAGTAGTTGAGGGGATAAGGAAAATCTGGAATAGGAAAGAGATGAAACAGGCCAAGAAATGGTTAGGTGCATGGGGGTTAAGAGGAGGGAGTGAATGATAGTGGTTTCCTGTGTGCATGTGTAGCCGGAAGAGGTGAGTCGCTGAAGCCGAGGTAAGTGTTTAGTGTGTCTTTGTGTGTGTCTGTGGATGTGATCAATGTATGGGGAGAGAAGGGAAGGGGCCGGGGAGGGGGTAAATGTGTTTGTGTGACTGTATGTATGTTTGTGTGGCTGTGTTAGTGTGTCCGTGGTGAGAGTGGGTAGAGGTGGGGAGGCTTTGGGCGGGGAAAGGGAGATGGTCATGAAGGAAAGGTGGGTTCAGGGGCTTAATCCCTCCGATTTTCTTGAAATTGTCCAGTGCAGGAGGAGGTGGGTGGGTGGGGATTGGATTGGGGGAGGTGGGGATGGTTTATTTCATTGAAGTGGGATATTTAGGCAATATAACCCAAGGAGGGGGGCTTTACTGTGCTCGGACTTCTAACTATGGCCCCAGGGGCATTACCCTTTGTCTAATGCCCCCCTCTGAGGGTTATATTGATATTAGTACCCCGGCACATCATACCAGGGTACTAAGAGCAATTGTTCTCAAGTCCAGAAACGACTCTGCAACCGTTTCTCGACTTGAGAAAAAAAAAGCAAAAAACAAATGGTCACCAGTGATCGGGGAGACCTTCTCCCTTTCCAGGGCGGCCATTAAAACGAATGTTAAAAAATGTAAACAAACAAAACAAACAAAATGGCCACCATGGAAAGGGCTAAGGGACTGTAGTCCGTTCGCCCTTTCCATGGCGGCCATTCGCAGAAAGAACACTGAGACGCGGTAGTGCTGGGAGCCTTTTCGGGCAAGTATGGCCCGGGCGAGGGCCAATGAGCTTGCTTTTTACAAGCTCATTCACCCTCGCCGGGTCCTAATTCCCCATATTAAAGGCCACACAAAAAACAGCCGAAAAAAAGAAGGTATTTTTTGTGTCAGGCCTTTATTATGCGGAAATATCACATAGAACCACCGATTGTACGTTAATTTGCCGACTGACATTTTTCAAAGTACTTTCCGACATTAGAATTACTTCGAAAAAAACAGACCCCCACCCGCATATATATTTCAATTTGTTTTTTCGAAGTAATTCCGACGTCAGAAATCACTTCGGAAAAATTGGTGTCGAAAAATAAACGTGATACCGAACCGCCAGAGCATGGTTGTGTAATTCCCTTGAGATATGCTCCTTTGCACACTTGAAGTTAGGAGGCTTCTTCACCAGATAAGGTTATTAAACTTTCCTCCAAATAAAGCAGGAGGTTAATCACAGCGCCAAATGACAGAAGAGTCAGTGTCAAGATTTGCAAGATTTGGCATTATGCAAATGATAGCAGGGGACAAAAAAGGGAGACAGGGAAGAGAATTGTGGGGGAATGTCAATCCCCCAGTGTGAAACATGCTTGTCCGCTAGACAAAGGATGAGACGGCGTGATGTTATGTTATGTTACTTGGCATTTATGTAGCGCCTTATGTATCATTGGTATGACCTCAAAGCGCTGGTAGGTTGAACGCCCTCGGGAACCGCAGTTCAAATCAGTAGAGAGAGCGAGAGTGTCGAATGGTGCATGGGCACACCGGATATGTGTGCAGCTGGTGTGGTTGTTGCACGATAGTTGCTTCTTAGCAGTAGGTGTGGTGCTGAGGAAATCAGTTGGATGTGTTCAGTCTGGGGGGTGGACACCCAGACTGAGTTCTGGCTGCGTAAGGCCTGAGGAGACGCCTAAGCTAGCCAGTATGTGCTCAGCTAGCAGTGTTTTCTTAGGATGATGAGGTGTTTGTGGGGTTATGTTAGTATGAGAACAGCTAGGTGAATGTGTCGTAGCATAGCTGTGTTATTGTTGAATGATGGTGTATAGAAGAAAGTAAGCGTAGTGGTGTGATATGACGATTATCAGTAAACGCGCCTGAACCAGGCAAATGAGCAGGACAGTGGGGACGTACATAGTGAAATACATATACATAGCGACAGGATGGATAGAGGTATACAATTCTATCTAGATGTGATGCAGGCCAAAGTTCACAATTTCATCTAAGTGTGTTAGATGCTATCTTTCAGAATTCTGTCTAGATGCGACGCAGGCCAAAGTTCACAATTTCATCTAAGTGTGGCACATGCTATCATTCACAATTCTATCTAGATGCGACGCAGGCCAAAGTTCACAATTTCATCTAAGTGTGGTACATGCTATCTTTCACAATTCTAACTAGATGCTACGCAGGCTAGATTTGCCAATTCACCTAGGTGTGGTACATGCTATCATTCACAACTCTATCTAGATGCGATGCAGGCTCAAGTGCACAATTTCATCTAAGTGTGGCACAGGCTAAAGTTTACAATTTCATCTAAGTGTGGTGCAGGCTAAAGTTCTCAGTTCCATCTAAGTGTGGCACATGCTGTCATTCACATTTCTATCTAGATGAGACGCAGGCTAAAGTTCACAGTTCCATTTTAGTGTGGCGCAGGCTAAGTCCACCATTTCATCTAAGTGTGGCACATGCTATCATTCACATTTCTATCTAGATGTGACGCAGGCTAAAGTTCACAATTCTCTCCAGGTGTTGCATTTGTTAACATTGACAAGTATGTTAGTATGCAATGCAAGGCAACATTTTCAATCAGGTCATGAATATATTCAGGCTGATGGTGACAGATCTTTCTGAATGCCTGCTGTAAGTTTATGGCAGTCTATATTAAGGAAAGGTAAGCTAGAGTGACAGGGGCTTTCTGGAGTAGATTAATTGCTCTGCACCCCACCCATGCCACACTTACAGTTTTTGATGGTGTCTGTTAGCTGCTTGCTTCCCCTGCGGACACCTGCAGACATGCCTTGGAGCTGCAAATGTAGAAGCCGCCCTTTGGCTTGGGGCCCTTAACCAAAGGGGCTGCCAGGCAGAGGACTGCCCTGGGAGGGCCAGTTGTGTCCAGATAAGTTAGCCAATGGGAGGTGGAGGGTGGGAAAACACCAGGAAGTGGCACACAAGCATGGGGAAGGAGATTTTACGTTAGTTTTTCCCCCCAAAATTGGGCCGCAAATGGAGTCGCTGGGAATCAGCTGCACTAACCTGCTTCTTCATCCTGAAAAAATGGGGTCACAGACCCATGCAGGTGTAATTGCAGGGCCTACGGGGCAATGTAAGGTGCTGGGCGGGATGGGAGGCGGGTGGTGGGGGGACAGGGAGAGCGGATTGGTGGGACACGGGAAACAGGAGGAAAATGAACAAATATTTTTTTTAAAGAATGCAAAACACACACAGGAGCAGGTAAGGGGGAGGACTGGCCTACCACACGGCCACTTGTGCCATGGAGTAAAGGGTTGAAGAGAGGCCCCAAATGGGGTCAGAGGCACTGCACTTACCGTGTGCTCAATGACCACGCCGGAGCGCTCAACGATCCTTGAGATGAGTTTCCAGTTTGTTAGGAAATATGTAAGGGAGTTGGGCACCCACAGCCCCACTCTCTGAGACCTGCAGCACATCCACCGTCTTACTTTACTCTCTGACTCCCTACAGGCTTTATTGACAAGTGAAGTGGCCCCTCCTCTACACTTACCACTGCAATTCCACTCCCAAGACAAGCATTGACCAGTCCCCAATGCCTTCCAAGATTTCAGTGTTAGTGTGTATTGGCTTATCAATATAGTAGGTAAGTGAGGTTTCCTGGCACACAGTTTTTTGTATTTGATCTACCCACCATACTTGGGTGTCAGTGATGGTGTGGGTGAATGCAGCAGTGTAGTAGGTAAGAAGAGGTTAGCGCAGAGAGGTCATGCTTTGGTGTGTTTCAGTGTACCTGGATGTCAGTGTGAAATGGTCTGATATGAACTATCAAAGGCGCCGGTGTGAGTTTCTGTGAGGAGACTATGGTAAGTGTGCTTTCCTATTTGGCTGCATATCTTTGGTGGCCTGGTATTTTGTGTAGGTGAGATGGAACGTTGCATAGTGACTGGGTGTGAATGGGTGAGAGGCAGTTATTGAAGCTCGGTATGGTGTTGCAGTGGATATGTGAGTGTGAGTGACAATGAGAGGTGGAGCTAAGTAGGATGTGCTATGTAGATATTGCAAGTTGGTAGTGGGTATGGTAAGGCAAATGGCGTTGTTAAATGACAAATAGGGACAGGGATCAAGAAGAAAGGGAATTGTAGTGTAGAGGAGGATTCAAGCCCCCCTACCAGAAGCTTCGCCCCAATGTTGCCTATATGTTGGGAACCGGAAATTGAAACATGCGCAGTACCAGTGAGGATGCCTATACCGCAAATATTTCTTGACAAGGTATCCATTGAGAAAACCCTATATGCATTCACAAAGAAATAATGGTCTTCTGGAGAAGGTCCCGGAAGGAATGTGAAGAAGAATAAGAAAGAAAACTGGTGACATCATGCGAAGCAGAATTGACGCACCCAGAAAAGACACAAATGAAGAAAGAATATAGACATTCTATAGGATATGAGGAATTGAGGACTTGAGGAAACACTGAAGAAATGCAAAGTCATTTTACAATTGTACAGATGCTGTAACGCAAGCAGACGAAGTAATCCTGAGGCTGGCTACGTAGTAAATAGATTGCGGCGATGTCCCAATGTATAGTCATAGGAATGTATAGAATCTGGATGTTCCACGATGCACTTTAGCAAACTTAAACCCTGTGAATGGAAAGGGCTTGAAGTGTGGCACAGTTGAAGGTAACTGATGGTGAAGGAGAATTCAAGAAAGGCTAGCTAGCCCAGTATCAAGAGTTGGGGCCGCTGCGAGCCTGGTTATCTGCTTGAGAAGCTACATGAACGTGAGAAAGAAGCAAACTCCTGTTTGAGGTTAAATGGAAAAACACTGAAAGTGTCAATAGTTCATCATTTTATAGTATTTTATGCAGTAAAGAGCTTGAAAACGTGGTCTCCAGTCAGATGGTCAAGATGGAAATAAACTTTGGGTCGAGCTACACCGAAACTCGAAGATAAAACCATGCCACACTTTATTCTCAGGCACAGTGAGGCCGAGTTCAAAGCCTTAATTGAATGGCAGACCACAGGAGTGATGATGGATGAGGGCTAATTGGGTGGGATGGCATGACCAGGCCTGGGAATGCCAAGTGTACGAAATTTGGTGTGAGGGTGTCGAGGACACAGAGCTAGCAGTATACCAAGTTTCGAGGGCCTCCTCGAAACAGTGGCGGTGACAGAGCTAAGCAACTGGGTAAGCTGGTCAGTCCACTGGTTGGCCCAGGGACACTTCCGAGAAAGCTTACTTGCAGGGTTTGATGAAGGTGCCGAGAATAGTTGGTCCCACTATTCCAATGGGTCAAAGCGTCTTCGCAGACCTTCTAGGACGGCCAGATGCAGAGGGGTCCCACGGGACGACAATGGGCTCAGGGTGCCAAACCTTCCAGCGGGTCACCAGTGGTTCCTCGACTCGGCTTTGTGTTGCAGGATACTTGGATCCTATCCTTTGTTCAGTGAGTTCTCAGGAGATTGACATGGTATGGGTGCTTTCGGCCTCCTCTTATCCAAAGTTCCCTTCGCTCCAAAACGGAGAGGACCCAATGGCAGATCTGCTCAGAAACACATACTCCATATGTGTACCAATCACGGACCACGGTGGTCCCAGTCATTCATGGCACTCCAGACTCTCTGGCACCCAGGATGTGTATTGGAACCAGACGTTCCAGCCCACATCCTGGAGGCACACACACAAGGCATGCAGAAGCCCGCGAAAACATTGGGTTTCGCAGGAAAGTCCATGACCAAATAAGGACTGACCCGGGTCGACTCGACCTGGGGAAGGCAAAGGGGCAAGATGGCCAAAGGACAGGACAAAGAACCTCATGACATGGCCATTTTGGAGCCAGGCCACCTGTTCGTGCCAAACGTGGGTAACGCGGTTAACATGGCAGGAAAGGGTTAAAAAGAATGCGAAAAGATAGCTGCCACCAGTCCTGTCTATGAAACATCTGCACAGTTCATAAAAAGTCCAGGTGAGAGTTTCTAGGGCCTTTGGAAATGACTATAGACCCGAGTGTGCTATATGGTAAGATACATGGCACACTTGTTACATGTTGCACGAAAGTTGCAACATGAATAAAGGACTAAGGGAAACAAAGTCTCCCAGTACTGACTGTCTTAAGGGTATGTCAGTTTCCCCATAAAAAGTGAGCAAAAGCCCAGAGGAGTGCAGCTGAAGGCTGTGCTTCTTTGGCAAAGTCAGTCAATAGTCTCTAAACAGCAGCAAAAGGTTTGGGGGTTGACACATGGAGGGATAATTACATACAATTCTGAAATCTTTCCTAACAGTACTGATCCTAGATGTGCTGGTGAAATTCAGATGTGTGGTTTTTAGTTACTAAATTAGCCAATGACTGCTCAAAGCTATTCTCATTCAGTGTTTCCCTGAGTCGGTGCTTAAATGTGCTTAGTGTCATGTCCAGCGTTCGATCTCCTTGTTGTAGCCAGTCGTTGGTAAATGTATTCATTTTGGTCAGATAGCTCTTAGGAATTAATGCTCCTCGTGTAGTTTTAGCCATGTGTATAAGTCTCATGAGAGTTTGAGCTGGCGCAATTGAGAGTTTCCATGTTGTGACCAGATGGCCAAATTGAATTTTTAGCGCCCTGGGCAACACATTGAATTCAAGGATGATAATGTCAATAGAAGTTCACTGTCGTAGTCTTAATGGCCTATTTAGCAGGCTGCGCTCCAGTGACCATTGCAAGGTTTTGTATAGCCCATAGTTCTGCGCCTTATAGGATGCTAGAGGACACCTTAGCATGGTGAAGATTGAGCAGTGCATCGATTGAGAACCCTCCGGCCTTGTTGGCGAAAGAGCTAATGGTGCCAGTGTGGATTGAGGTTTTGCTCCGAACGTGCTCTAGGTGCGCAGTGCCTTGTAGCTTATTGTCAATGTGCAGACCCAAGCAAATCAATATTTCCACATCTGACCCATCGGCTTCCTGATCAGTAATTCCTGCTTAATATTATTGTCACTTGAGATGAGGCGAGGGGCATTTATTGTAGAGAGGTGTCTATTTTGTTATGTAGGTCTGTTGTTCTGTGGTCAGTGCCTATTTTATGGTACAATTAATACACTGTGTGGCGTGCTTGTTTGTTTGTATGTGTGTTTGTGTGTATGCATACTCTGTGTATGTGAGGTTTTAGTGTGTGGTGTTGGTGTGTGTGTGTTCCTTGTGTTTCTGTCATGCCTTCCTCCCATGTGCATCCTGGCACTTGTGTTTCTGACATTTCATACATGCCAGTGCATCGTGGCACTTTCATTACCGGCCTTTCGTTCACCTACTGGTGCTTCTGGTCTTAAAGTGGCTTTTAACGAGTAAACAGGTTATGTTACATTGTGACTGGTAATGTTTTGTATGTCATTATTTTAGATGACGCAGGCCTACTTAAAAATTAAGAGAGCTCTGATGCATTGTTAGAGTAGCTACGGTGCAGCAGACATTGGCTGGCCCTTTAGTTTTGTGAGCAGCGCTTTAACGGGGTGCTTCCCGAAGCTGGTTGTGGGTATGAATATGAAAGGCCATCCAAGCCGTGAAGTGCATGCAAAGTGCAGCTTTTACTGCAGTCGAGTGAGGTGACGCGAGGTGAATCTCCCTCGCCCTTGCTTGCACTTGTCTGTTGTGTTAAAATCAGTTTGGGGATCTCTTCCACACTGTAAACTTTGGTTTGTAAAGAAACGAGTGGTGGCGATTCAGCCTGAATGATGGCCTCTCTGAAAGAAGGAGTGGGTCTTATATCACTGTACAACTTGTGAAATAAAGCAGCCCCGCAACCAGCTACTAATTTGCAGCGATTAGTAAGTGCAGGGTACGATATGAAGTTAATAAGACAGACCCGTTGGCGGCTCGCCCTCTATGATGGTACGGAGGCAGAAGATGGAGAAAGTATGCCAGTAGCACATCAGCCAGGCCTTGAATTGGAGAAGGGGAAGGTGGAAAATGATTTAAAGGAAAATAAAAAGAAGGATAGAGAATGCTAAATGACGAGATATTTCTTCAAGAGTTATTCAACTGCTGTTGAACTTGAAACTTCCATGGCAAGCATCAATCAACAGACATGACTTGTACAGGCAAAGATTAGACCAGTAAAGGAAAGAACTGATGAGGGTCCAAAGAGGGAGGCTGGAATGGGAATCACCTATCAAAAAACATAACAGAAGAATCATTTTCAGACTCCTCCCTTTATCGCTCCTGTCTTAAGTCTTGACAAACAGTCTTGACCATACCATCCTGCTCAACCATCTCTGTGAAAACCTGGGTATCACTGATCAGGTTGTGTCCAGGCTGACCTCTTTCCTCTATGATCGACCCTCCCAGGTCCAACTTGGGTCCTTCCTTTCATCTATCTTCCTCTATACTTGTGCTGTTCCCCAGGGGTCTAACCTCTCGCCCTGGCTTTTCAACCAATAGCTGGCAACTCTCGACCACTGCATTGCCACTTTCTGCTCAAATTTCCAGTGTTACGCTGACGACACTCAACTCATTTTCAGGCTGCTCTCTGCCACCTCCTCTCCCTCTCTCATCTCTGATTGCCTAACTGCCATTCAAGATTGGTGTGCCGCCAATGATCTTTGTCTGAATGCCAGCAAGACGGAGAGCCTCCTCATCGGCACACCTTCACCATCCTCTCCCCTCACTCTCTGGCCGGCCTCCCTTGGCCCTCCTCCTACCCCCACCTGCGAGGCTAAGAACCTCAGGGTCATCTTTGACTCCACCCTTTCCTTCTCCGTCCACATCTCTGAGGTCTCTAAAAAGTCAAATTTCCTACTCCACCTCCTCAGAGGTACTCTGCCTTCCGCCAGAAGCTCATGGTATCCCAAGCTCTGGTTCTCTCTAGCTTGGACTATTGTAACAGCCTCTTTCTAAATCTACCTGCCGTTACTCTCCGCCCTCTGCAACTAACCCAGAACAGGACTGCAAGACTTGTCCTTAGCCTCAAGCCCTAGGATCGTTATCTTTCCAGCTCTGAAATCTCTTAATTGGCTCCCAGTTGATGCAAGGATTAAATTCAAAACCCTCTGCATTGTCCATGAGGCTTTCTGGGGCCTGATTCCAAAATAACTTCAGCTATCCCTCTGCAAATACCTCCCCTCTTGAGCTCTTCGCTCCTCTACCTCCAACTCCCTCAGGGTCAGTTGTTTTTCAAAGAAACAAGCTGGGGGTAGATCTCTGTCTTCGGCTGGGGCCTCCCTCTGGAACAGCCTCCCTGCCACTCTAAAACTTGAGGAGAACAATCTCTGGTTCCGGAAGCACCTCAAGACCTTCCTCTTTTCATCTGCCTTCGTTCCCCCTCCCCCTGCTGATCTGTTCTCTCTTGGCACCATGCACCTGGCCACCCTCTGTCCTCCCGGCCCAGGTACCTGCTGACCCTGCCGCCCTCCCGCACTGCCTCCGGCCACCCCTTGCACTGCATCTGTACCCATACAGCCCACCTTTTTCTTCCTGCACTTATCAGACCTACCCTGTCTGCTGTCTTAAAACTAGCACATGAAAATTGCTTGCTGCACTACCACTGTTTGTTGCCTTTATTATTTATTTATTGTTAATTATCTGTTTCTCCTCTGCTTCGCACTTTCCACTTCTCCCCCCTTCCATGCACTTTTCCTCTCCCCCTCTCCCATGCACTTGCGCATTCTCAATATCACTGGGCTTAGTAAGATAGCTGTTTTGTTCTCCCCTGTTCCACTCCCTTGCTTTGTCGCACTCTGAAACACTTGTGTACGAGCGCGATAAAAATAAAATATCAATATCAACAACAGGAGTGAAACGATTGCAGTGGAAGGCTCTGTAAGAATTTCCTCCCAGGAATCAGTGGAGAATATGGAATCAGAGCGAACCTGGAGCAAAGCTCGCCTTCTCAGGTCCCAGAAAGGACTTTGGGACCTGATAGGCATTCGTGGAATAATCACAGAGTGGCACCAGGAGGAAATATGAAGGAGATTGCATCATGGACGTCTTCACTTTAGACACTTGTGTTCGAGTCACTAGTACGATCATATGATAACATCAGTGTAGTTTTGATGATCTGACATAAACTGTACTGAAATTTAGTTTGCACACAGGCTTTATAACAGTAAAACATTTAACACAGGGGGACCAATTCGTGAGCGAAATATAGAGGCTAGAAATGGTGAATAACAGAAAGATCAGTCGAGTGGCTCAGTCATTTAGTAATTCTGAATGAATCCAGAATGAGTGGGCGCTTGAAAAATCATTCCATTATGGTGTCAAAAAGGACTGAAGAGAAAATCCTTTTGGTGGACAACATCCCAAATAGTGAAGACATTACGTTTATGTCCGATGATCTAATGTGATGAGAGTGTTAAACAAAAAGATGACAAGAAACAAATGATTTGTGTGACAACGCGAGTGTGGAGAGGGTTGGAAGTCAAGTTCTTTTGGATAGGGACAATGGTGGCACAACTAAACCAGGTAAAAGAGGAACTAATAAAGTAGAACACCAAATTAAAAAATACATCATAAAGGTGCTAACATTTTCCCTAACGGCAATGCCCACAAGGTGATCTTAATTGAGAATGATGCAGAATTATTTGAGATACAGATATCATGAGACGTTGCCCATAAGTGCCAGGAGGTATTGAGCCGTTGACAGGGATCAGAAATCGGAATTGGCCTTACTACAGGGTCAACCCGTCCTTGTAAATGAATGGGTGGCAATGAATCACCCTTTCGAAGGGATTGTGTCCTCCGACGTATTCCTTATCTATGATATTTGTATCTCCAGCTTGCTGGCCTCGGAAATGTTTTTGCCCTGTAGAGGACGTTGTGCGTCGACGTCCGTCGAGTAGGTGTTCCTCGAAAGCCACTGTATCGACGCTGACGTCATCATGCCTATAAATGGCCACGCGCAGCGTCCGTTGCTCAGTTCCGTTTTTCCGCGCTTCGTGTGCCTCGGAATACCGTTGCTCAGTTCGTCAGTCGAAATATATTACATATTTCCTCGAGAAAACCGACTCGTACTCAATGGCTTCCTCCTCCGACCCGACGACTCCTCGGTCCGGTTTCAAAAAATGCCGAGACTGTGGGAAGAAAATGTCGTTGACGGATCCTCACAGGATCTGTTTGTGGTGTCTGGGATTCGAACACCAGTGTTCGGAGTGTGAGGAATGCCTATCCATGACGACGAAAGCCTTGAAGGAGCATAAGGGGAAGCTCGAGAGAGGTAAGTCAGTTTTAACTTCCTCGAAAGTTTCCACGGTAGAGTCGAGACATTCGTCTCCTCACCGTCGAAAGCATTCTCGGTCTAGGTCTCGAAGTGGCTCCCACCACTCGTCGAGGTCTAGACACTCGAAAAAGAGACGTAGAACATCTCCTTTATCATCGTCTTCTAGTTCCCCTGAAAGAGTAAATTGCCCCACAAAACACAGCTCTCAGGCTGAGTGGGAGGAATTCAGAAAAAAGATGCTAAGCATCTTCGAGAAAGCGGCCTTGACCCCCTCGAAGTCAGCTGAGGGTGATACCCCGGGTGAAAAGCCCAAAAAATCTAAACGCCGCGAGTCGCAGCACCCGGCGAAAGAGTCGACCCGAAAGCACCATGAGCCATCGGGAAGTAAAGCATCTTCGACGCCATCGTCGAAAGCCCCTTCGAAGCATAGATCGACGCCGTTATCGAAGGGTTCTTCGACGCATCCGTCGATCGAGTCGACGCCGGCGTCGACGCCGACATCGACGGCGATAAAAGAAAAACCCATGGCTACTCCACAGCCAACGGTTACACCGAGAGCCTCCGACACGACGTCGAGAACGTCGTCGACATCCTCGACCAGGATTCCGATCCTCTCGAGTTCTTCGAGGCCTCTTCCAGTTTTCTCGACGCCTTTGTCGGCGCCTTCGAGGATTTTTACATCGGCGTCGACGACATCGACCTTTTCAAGGCCACTGATGATGGCTCCCTCTGCTTTAGAGATGGGTTTTATACCATTCCACAGGCCAGAGCATCCCCCCTTAACTTCAATTTATGAAGAAAGGGAAGATTCTGATCAAGAAAGCCCTTTTGGGCT
This sequence comes from Ambystoma mexicanum, assembly GCF_040938575.1. Lineage (NCBI taxonomy): Eukaryota > Metazoa > Chordata > Amphibia > Caudata > Ambystomatidae > Ambystoma > Ambystoma mexicanum. Next base: position 1,270,585,470 of record NC_090932.1, read on the forward strand.
GCAGAGGACCACATCACCTGAACCAGAGACTTTTGCCTCTGAGGAAAGAAGGTTGAAAGACCTTCAGGATGCGTTACAGGAAGCAAGTGGCCTAGACACTTCCCCAGAAGTGGAATTTGTCAAACCAGACCCAGGGGAACATGCTGAAACCCCTTATAGAACCCTAATGTCAAGAATTATGGAGTTCATGGGTTCGTCTGCGCCTTCACCTGTTTTTCAACAGGATGACCTCACAGATATTCTGGATAAAGGTCCACAGGAGGATCCTGTGGTTCCCTTTCATTCTGCTTTACAAAGAAAGATTTTAACTAACTGGGAAACTCCTGAAGTTGTCCCTGCGGTTAACAAGAAGTTGTCAGCGACATATAGGGTATCTGCTGCTGACCCTGAATACCTATCTAAGCACCCTACTCCAGAGAGTCTGGTGGTCCAGGCTGCAACTTCATCAGGCAGTACATCTGCATACCCCACTGCTCCACAGGATAGGGATGATAAAAAATATGATGCCATGGCTAAGAAAGTCTTCTCGGCCTGTAGCATGGCTTTAAAATCTGTTAATGTGACTTGTTCGCTCGCTAGGTTCAGCCACACTCTTTGGGAGTGTGCTTCATCAGCGGCTGACTGCCTCCAGGAAGGAGAAGAAAGGGACGCATTTTTAAATATCATCAGAGATGGTAAAGATGCAATGTGTGAGTGCCTTCAAACTGGCATTGATTCTGCTGACAGTATCAGCAGGGCCATGGCGGCAAGTACCACAATCCGCAGGCATGCGTGGTTGAGAAAGTCCGGCTTTGCTTCTGACGTACAGGCCAGACTGTTAAATATGCCCTTTGACGTCTCTTCTTGGTAAGAAGGCGGATGACAGGTAGGGTTCTGGGGTAGCATAGGTATCTGGCATGGGCAGAGGGAGCAGGGCAGGGGAACACTCAAATGAATATAAGTAGTGGAGCAATCAGTAATTGGTGGAATGTTCTTTGAAGTGTAGGGTCTTCAGGTGCTACCTGAAGTCCAGCGTGATGAGGGGCAGTCCTATCTCTGTTGGTAGCTCGTTCCAAATATGAAAATTTGATTCACTTCAGGGCGTCAGGTAGGTATGAAGGTGGGAATGGACGAGTAGCTGGGAGAGGATACATGTACCTAAGGAGGGCAGGTCAGGAATGAGGGAGTAATTTGATGGCTACCAGGCTTGTCATTATTGAAACCAGTGCATTTTCTGAGAATGCAGGGCCCTGGGTGGCAAATGATGTCAGAGTGAAATGAGTCTTTGATACTCGAGGGGATCATGATAAATTACAATAAAAGAAGTGGCCAAGAGCTAGCCAAGTGTCAAATAAACTTTGTTATGTCCAATATACAAATAGGCACATTATTATTATTGTGAACATGGAGCAATATTATGAGTGATGCTTTGTTGGAGAAGCGGGCAGTGTGTACTGAATCACTTCCTGGGACTTCTAATTTTGGCTGATTATGCAGAGTTAGATGAATGATTTGCCCGGGATCACAAACTTTATTTATGTGGTGAAGCCAGGATTTGAGACCTATCTGCAACCGTAGCACTAGACCATATATCTTCCCAGCTGTAGTTTGGTGAAATATCAGTTTGGCTTTCGACTATACTCTGCTTTATGGAGATGACTTCAAAATAACACAAATCATAAAAATCCACGCTGACAAATATTGAAATCCTTACAGGAATGTGTTAAGCAAAACAAGTTACGGTGGTGTTATTTTCTCCAGTTTGAATAAAAGACTGCAATTATTACAATGAAATTCAGCGTGAAGCTAAGAAATGGCCTATGGGTTTTGAAAATTAAATTTCAAGAGTGAAAGGCTTACAACAAAAGATAAGGCGGAATAAGGTTCTGGTTGTTTTCATTGCTTGACAAAGACATGCTGCATACGGGATATGAAGAAAATGTGATATTCCATAAAGACACATTTTGGTGTGTCAAACAGGCACGCATGAAAATAAGGGAAGCAATTTAAAACTTGTGACTCATTTTAATTGTCTTGAAAGAAGGCACAGATTCTGCTAGATAACTGTATTTTTGTGTTGGGTTTCAGATTCTCAATTGAGCCATCACGTATAGATAGCTTCACTTTTAAATGCTCTGGCATAGCAAAGAAAGCATTAAGTAGTAAAGTATTTGCTGTTCTGTGTGTGCTGAGCCGCAGGAAGGTGGTGGGAGAAGAGTTGTCTCTAGGGCCTCAAAGTAGGTGGAGAGAGGAATATCTGGAACCTTAGCATCATCTATAGAGTTTTATTCTGGACACATGCAGCCAGGTTATCCCAATTAATCTTTTTCTCGGGTACCACCCTTTTGATGTGTGCAACTATATTAGTGGGAAGGTTAAGTACTGCAGGAGCGGGCCTTTCGCCAATGGTCCTATTAGCGTCAAGCTGAAAAAGTACCTCCCATGACCTCTCCAAAGTCGCAGGGTCAGTGATATTTCTAACCGGTGTCCAAATATCTGATGGCAAAATTACTGAAAATAGAGTTTCTAAATCCCTACTAGTAAAGATAGTTATTCAAAACGGCCTCTAATTCTTTATAAAATCCTGTAGGATTTTTCTTATGTCAGGGATTCTTTGTTTTAATGCATTTAATTCTTGCCTGAAAAGGGTACGTGAACAAATCGGGTATCATATTTAGCAGGCTGCATAATTGGTTTCACTTGATTTTCAAGAACAGGGTCTCCTTGAGCATCATGCGTATATAAACAGGCAGCACCTCCCGCATACGCAGCTGGCAACTAGGTGGGTTTCATCATTTTAAAAGTGCTGTTAAGTCAATGAGTTGCTCTGGGATACTCATTATGGATGCATTATCTATTATTAGCTTCAAGTGTTGCAACTCTGCAGAATCCTCTAACTCACCTTCCTCATTTTGTTGCATAATTGCATCCAACATTACTTTCATAGCATGCATCTGCATCTGAGGGGCATAGTGACAAAAAGTACTGCAAATGACCAAAAGAGGGGTCAGAGTGGTGGCCCATCTAAGAGTGGTACGTGTAATTAACTGTAATTCTTCATCAAAAGCACAGGATTATTTACATGCTGTGCTGATAACGGGTTGTTGGACATATTCAGAAGTTTTATTTTCAGTTTCTAATTCTAATTGAGGTTTCTCCAGTCCTTTCATTTAATCAAATATCTCCCAAAGCACTTTAACATGTGAAAAAGTATCCTTCTCCGTATGACAAGAGAAGGCAGCTAAATTTAATTCTTGCAATTCACTAGGAACTGCAGAAGGCAATGTTTGTTCCCAGTGGATTCGAATCTTGTCACCCAAACATTTGCACAAAATTAGTCGCTCAGCACCTTGGGTTCAAGCACTTCCTTAACCACATTCTGTCTGACTCTGCTTAATACTAACCAAATAGCCTGCTCCCTCAATTTCCTTCGTTGGGTAGGCATTAAAGCAGCTTGTGTATTCCTAACAAAAGATTCTAATTTCCTTGCCTTTTCTTTAGTCAATGGGCCATGTATATATTCGCTGGGAGGATCTATGCTGGCATCTAATATGTCATCTTCTTCCATTGAGGATGGCACATTTCGGGGTTCAGGAAGAGTGGGGGGGATTTTAGGGCCCTTGAGCCCTAATACAAATGGGCTCTGTGGTTGACCATAAGGAGGCAGAGGTGCAGAGGGAAGGAGATGTTGGCAAGGGTTATTAAGAATCTGTTCTATTACGGGATCTTGGGTAGTAGTAGGTATAACAGAGTAAATTCATGTTCTTTGTAACTGACAATCTGTGTCTATCTTTCGATTTTCTTGTTGGTATTTTTGCTGATCATGAACTAAAGCTTTATCAGCATGTCACATATGTCTTCAAGTACATTTATGTTCACGTGTGATCTTCTGCATGGCTTCCTTGCGCCAATCACAGATAATATCAAAAGCAAAGGGTCTAGCCTAATTCTTTAATAATACAGATTCTAAATGCTGAATAATGGATACATCAAAAGAGCCATTTTCTGTCCATCATAAGCTAGGCGTATCTTTAGTCTGTTTGTGCCATGAACTGTTGAATACTATAGCCCTAACCCGTTGAGATAAATTTGAATGCTGGGGTACCTTCTGGGGGTGCAGGCTGACCAAATTCTAAGTCGTTCGCAGAGCGAACACAACTAACTCCGGAGCAACATTTACAACGCTTACTGGGACCAGACACCATCAAAATTTTCTGATTTCTCCTGCCAAAAGAATGTATTTGCAAATATCTTTCGGTTTAACCACACCAACCAAGTCTTACCTGCCCAACAGCTATGCATACTGACAAAGTTCTGTCTCAGTTGCTCTGGGTGAAATATTGCGTGCAGTTCGGAGGGGCCCAGCTGGGAGAAGGCGTCTATGTAGAGAAGTCCGCTGATGGAGGCTAGTGTCAGCTGCGAGCAATTAAATCTCCATGATTGCAGGGACCAAGCAGTCCATTCAGCAGGTTCCTCTCTGTCACGTCTAGCCAAGGTGCCCTCATACTCAGTGGGGCCCCACGTTGGGTGCCATTTTGAGACTTCTAAGCACTATAATTCAAGCAAAGTAGAGCATCTGAGATAGAGTTTCAAAATTGCAAGGTGAGATTTATTTTGCACATATTATACACTTGAGCAGACTTCAGGTTCTTCCACGACCAGTATTTCGTGGAGAAGTGAAGTGCCTGAAGTGTTCACTGTGTCGCTATTTATACAAAAACGGTGCCTGCATCAACGTAGGTCATTTGTTATTCATTTGCAAAAAATAATAAAGCAAATATATATAAACTGCATCCACAATAATATGCCTGAACACAAAAGGGCAGGACAAATTGCATTTTCAACAGAGTTTTATTTGCTATGTCAAGAATCTCTGTTTTGCTTATAACTTAACCATTTACCTTATCCCCCAGTTCACGGACCGTGACTTAAGTTTGAGGTCTTAAACACAGAATCCACCTGCCCTTCGTTCCAGCAATTGTCACCCTATTTGCACATCCTTTAAAAGATACCTTTCGTGCGTTTAACAGAAGCGGATGGGCTGAACATTATGACTCAATGTGTAACTAACCTCTGCTTAGTGCAGTCAGTCTTTATATAGCATTTAGTTAAGAGAATGGAACCATATTGAAACAGCTTCTCTTACTTCGCTGAATGGGAGAACCTGTCCTTGATGTTGTTTAACCTAAGTTTATCAGTCAAGGTCTGCCGGTTAAAACATGCCCTCTACACGGACCTAGTATTTTCTTGTAATGACTGACAGAAAAAGCCACAAACACACTTTCATTTTGTTTTTACTCGACAAATGCGTTCCCTTTTTGAACATTACTTAGAGAACAGTATTTTGATTGCATAAAGGGATTAGTTTACAGCTAATTATATTCTAACATGGGGTCCCCTGCATGCAGTTTTAAAACTTCACAAGGTGGAGGGGAGAAGGAAAAATGAAAACAGGAAAACTTACTTTTACTCTTTCATTTTCCTATTCTGTCTCATTAAAAAATAATCAGAGCCTGAAAATACACTTTGGAGGTGGATTTACTCATTAATTCCAGTGTAATTCACCTGTTTTGATGAGCGGTAAACCGAGGCAGATTCCATAGGAATACATTTGTTTATAGTCTGCATAAAAATCTCATGCAAGAGTACCATAAAATGTTTACACAAGATGGAGGACGCTATCTACGCTCTGTGCCCCTCCTGCGCCTTGTCTCCTCACAAAAATGAGGCAGAGTGGGAAATGGAGATGTAAATGCATTACACCTTGCATTTACGTCTCCATTTCCCCCTCCACCCCATTCACAATGAGGGTGTGCATCGTTTCACTAGGGATGATTTTACTCCTTTCAATGAGTACAATTATTACAATAGATCTCTCTGAAGAGACGTGCAATCCTTGTTCCTCCAAGTTCCATCCAGCTGTCTTCAAGAGATAGCAATATAGATGTGCATTCATTATTCAACTATAGCACACACTATCTTATTAGTCATTTAAAACAGTTTCAGTTAATAAAAAACTCCTGGCATAACAAGCCAGGTTCCAAAAACGCATGCTGAGGCTACAGAAAGCTAGCATGGAAGTAAAATACCACTTCAGTGAGGCAAGTTTCAATTCTCTATTCTAACAGAAAACAAATATGATTAAAATTGAGTTTCTCTAACTTTTACTGTCCGGTGAATTGAATATAAGGTCTAGTTCTCTTAAATCAGTATACTTTTTCGTTTTTCGTTTGCATTCACTTTCAATAATATTTCCGTCTAGATTATTTTAAACACAGGTGTATTTGTTTTCTCCACACAAGTTGTACTCTTTGTAGCCTACATAGTAAGTAATCTGGCAGCTCTGTTAGAAGCTGTTGGCATAGTCTAGTTTTGAGTGTGTTAAATCGTGTGCTTCCATGTTCTGTGCTTGAAAGTCAGACTCAAGGAAAGATGCATTGTATGGTTATGATGGTTTTAAACTATGGTTCAATAGTGAGATCACTGTAAATCCAAACTGAAAGGTTTCAGATGGTTCTCATAGGTTTAGGGCAAGATCCCATTTCTTCATGCCATGGAAAGGTGTCAGAGAAAATGCAGCTCAGATAGTGGCCTAAAATAAAGTGAACTGTCTAAGGTTGCAGAAGAAAGACTGACACAATGGTGGCATTATTGATTGATACAGACTTTTATTAAATAAATGTGGGTTGGTCAAACACCTACCTATACCCAATACTAAGAGGGGTTTTCCTGCCTCAAAGGAATCTAAGGGATTCGTCAGGATGCCAACTAAAAGCATGTCCACTGTCGTCTCCAAAAACCTACTTCTAACCCTCACACTAATGAATAAGGATAAGGTGAAAAGGGGCATTGGCTGTAGTTTCCGGGTTTCGGTAGAAAAACAAAGTTCCAAAATCAAGGTGACCAAAAGAAGATTCAAAACCAGTGTCTTCCTCCTTCTGACACTTCTCAAAGTCTTAAACAAATGGCCACACACCAGGGTAGACAGCTCCCTTCCCCTGGTTCAATCTCAGGCTTCTGGTGCAGTTCTTCAACTGCTGGGGGATGTCTTCCTTCCTCAGTCTTCTTCAGGCTCACAACACAGTTCAACTTATTCTCTGTCTCTTGGATTACTAAGCCTGTTATTTTCTTCAGACACTATGACAAAGAAGATGAGTTTGGCTACGTCTCCAAATGTCGGTGGGCACTTGACCCTGGTTGGCAGACCTGGCTTCCTCCTACTAGATACTGCGATGAAGAAGAGTGGCTTGGATGCTCTTCCAAGCTGTGGTGGGTCCCTGGTTGCCAGACCCGGTTTCCTTGTTTCCCCAGTTTCCTATTTTCAAACACAGACTTGGTTCACTCGCCTGCCAAGCTCTGTGTTCCTTTGTACTTTTCTCACAGTTCTTTTTATGGTCTCCAGATGTCACACACAGGCTTGGTTTACTCCCCTGTCAAGTACTGTCTCTCACACATGTTTCATCAGTAGTTTCAAAATATGGGTCCCTGACCCTTCTCTCAGACTCATAGTCTCTCTTTTGTTTCTCAAAGGGTTTCTTTCTGTACCCCTTATCAAAGTGGTACAGATCTGCTGCACACTATTCGGTCCCCCAACCATCCATGTATCTTTATGATGTTGGCAGCTGCTCATGGGGTCTCCGATGTCTTCCCCACCTATCCTGACAACTTGGAGACATTTCGGGTCTGCTGACGGGTCTCTGCAATATTTCACTCTGTGTGTTGCAAATGGCTTGCCCAGACCGTGCGGTCCAGTGGCGTGACTCCCCCTGTCGTTGACTCTCCCTGCCTCTGGTTTCTTGTTCACTCCACTTGGCCCATGGAGACCGCCTTCCCAGCGCATCTGCACCTATTTCTGCCACTGCAACCTTTCATCTGGATTCGGCTTCCCCTGCGATGGGTCAAGAGTCAGGAAGTGTGGCCTCAATGACGGACTGCTCCTGCAGCTCCACTTGGGTCTCTGCTCACCTCCTCTTTGGTTTGGCTTCCCCAGTGGTGGCTCTGCAGCGTGGAAATCTGGCTATCCACCCTCTTGCCCGATTTGGTGAAACACTAGACCACCCACTAGTGCAAAGAGGAGCACTTTTCATGCCTCCATTCCTCCTGGTTGATCAGTACTATTCTGTAGAACCTACAGAAAATCTACCCGACTCCTCCTTTGGTGGGATGGATTCTTCTTCATCCAAGTCATAATATCAGTCTTCCTAAATGGGTCTATTAGACTCTCCCTCATCTCAGTACTTTATAAGGAGGTTTGCTTGTCTACATTACCGCAATACCTAGGTATGCCTGGGAAAGAGTAGTTGTGATGACGGTAGGAAGGTGGGTTATGGTTGGGTGAGTTACGGCCATACCGCGTTCTCCTCAGATTGTCGGCCGCAAACCCATGGGGGAATCACTCCCCATGAGATTCCTCCTCTGAGTAGAACCCCCAGGGGGACCACCAGAAAATGGCCCCACCTCCCTGCCCCATGAGGATAGGCTCCCCCAGGGGAGAAGGGATGACATGTGAAGATTCATCAAAACTGAGGAAAGCGTTTCTGAAAGAGCAAGAGGGCGCCAATCAAAAATGATGCCCCCTGTTGTATTGCACATTTTGCTTGCTGCAATGATAAATATGATGCCCTTGTAGAATGCAAATAAATGTGCGCACCCCACAATCATTTTCTAACAGTGTAAAAGTGAATTTGAGACTAGAACCATTCCTAAGGCCTTTTAATTGAATGTGGAGACTAGCTGATCCTGGCTGAATAAATGCTGAGAACTGGGATTACATGGGAATTCTGAACATAAAAGGGCAAAAAAGGCATGATTTAATACTTTACAGACACACATGTAAATTAAATATTTCTTCAACTATTGCCTCATCAGTACGTAAAGGCATGTTATGTTGTGATTTACACCACGCACCGCAGCCATTTTCATGGTCTCCAGGTACCCAGGCGGATCCGCAAAGGAAGGGCGTTGGGATAGGTTAGTTAGTGGATTCAGAGGAAAAAGTGCAAGAGAGCTTTGATGTGCTGTTGGCAGCTTCAGTTCGGAAAAACTGGTCACTGTGTGCTGGTTTGTTTTTAGTTAATCGACGTTATGTGGTTTTTGGTGGGTGGTTGTAGGTGGGTGTTGTATATGCGTCTTGGGTGTGGTGGAGAGTAAGTACAGTTAGTAAGTGTAGTTTGTAATGTGTTATTTTTGTGGCAGAGGTATATGGGCCTCATTACAACCCTGGCGTAGGACCATGGTGCTATTAGCACCATGGTCCATGCCGGATTCCGCCATGGTGGATGGCGGATTTAACGCCCCATTCCAAGGTTGGCGGGGCGGTAAATCCCCATTCAGCATTGCCCCTTCCCCATTCCCATTTTTGCCCCATAGGGCTCAATGGGGATGCGGATGGGGAAGGCGCTAATTACGGCACCATAAATTACGGTGCCGTAATTAGCACCAAGGTCGCTTAGCGCCTTGGACTTTAACGCCTGCAAAAAGCAGGCGTTAAAGTGTGAATCTGGCGTTAAGGGTTTAACGGCGCCGCAGCCTTTTACGGCGCCGTTAACCCCTTAACGCCAGGGTTGTAATGAGGCCCAATGTCTGGATTCTTCTGTCTTGGAGGGTGGGTATGCAGAGTTTAGAGAGTTTCCAGTAGGGTTAGTCAGCGGTATTGTGGATCTTTTTCTGTGCATTGGCTTCATCCATTGGGTCATCTTTTTCTATGGTGTTTGGGGTTGGGTGTTTTATTTCTCTGGGTGATTCAGTTTCAGAGTTATTTATTGTGCTGCGTTGGCGGTTTTCCTGTGCCAGCGTTCCCTCTTTTGCTTGGTGAGTTAACAAGCCATGTTTTTAACTGTTTAATGAATTTTAGGTGATCTTCTGTTTGTATTTCCTTTGGGAGCGAGTTCCAAAGTCGCACCACTATGCAGGAGAATGCTGATCCCGAATTTGTGTTTTGGTATTGTTTTGTTTCGAGACAAATGTCGTTTTTGAATCTTGGTGTACGTGGTGGTATGTAGATAGAGAGTTTTCCCTGGATGAATTACGCTCCTTGACTATGGATTGCTGTGTGTTATGCAGAGCATTTTGAAGATTTGTTATTTGACTGGTAACCAATGTAGTGTTCTTAGTACTAGTGGCATGTGTTCTCTCATAGTGAGTCTGAGGAGTAGTCTTGCTGCTGCGTTCTGTATTCATTGTAGTTTTCTCATTCGGTATTCTGGCATTCCGAGATGAATGCTGTTGGCGTATCCTATTCTTGACATGCCAAGGGAGATGAGGGTGAGTGTTCTATGTGTCAAGGTGAAGAAGGGGAGTATCCTCTTGATTGCGTGTAAGTGGAAGAAGCATTTCTTAACTACTTCATTGACTTGCAGTTCTAGTGTTAGTTTGTTGTCCATTACTATTCTGGGATTTGTGACCCCTTTGGATTGTTCTGGTGGCTTACCCAGTTCTGTGGGTCATGGAATGTTGCAATTGTTGAATGGGTCATTGGGTGCAATCATGATTTGTGTTTTGTCCGGATTGAGTTTAAGGCTGTTGGAGCTCATACACTGGTTTAATTCAGTGAGGCAGTTGGTAAAGATTGGGTTTTGTTCTTTGCTGACATTGAGTTTTTAAATGATTTGGGTGTCATCCACGTAGTTGTTGCAGGTGAGGTCATGTTTTTTGATAAGGTTGATCATGGGGAGGTCATGTAGATGTTGAAGAGTAGTTGTGATAACGATGAGCCCTGTGGGATGCCACATGTTGTTTTACGAGGTGCTGACTCGAATAGTGCTATCCAGGTTGATTCCATTCTTTCAATCAAGGATGATTTTAATCGGAGGAGTGCTGAGCTGATGATTCCAATATATTCATATGTTTTGATGGGTGTTTTATGGCGGACTATGTCAAAGGCTGCTGACAGGTCGAGTAGTATTAGTGCTGATTTGACGTTGGAGTCTGCATTGGTTTTTAGATTATCCCATCAAGATAGTAATGCAGTTTCCATTCCTCTCATGGGTCTGAAACCTACTTGTGCCTGGTCTAGTATCCAATTGTTTTCTAAGTGTTCCAGGATTTGGTCATAGACGTGACTTTCTTGTAGTTTTGCCAGGTATGGATAAGTTTTCCGTGCTTTCCGATGGATCTTTAAGAAGGGGCTTAATGTTCACCGATTTGAAGGCTTGTTGCCTGATTCCTGTTGCTAGTGCGTGGTTGAGGAGGTTGAGGAAATATTCTGCAGGTGTTTTCTGGGTGAGGATAGTCTTTTATACGCCTGGTGGGGGAGGGGTCTGCTGTTGTTTTTGCTCACCAAGCTGTTGAATTTTTCTGTCGATCGTTGGGAGGTGGTCTAGTAGATGGTTCCGGTGTTGGCTGGTTGAGGTGGATGATTTGCTGGATATTTATGTTATGTTTTGGTTTTGAAGTGGTCCGCAAGGTCAGCACATAGTTTCTGTGATGGGGCCAGTCTGTTGTTGCATGCTGCTGTTTTTTTTAACTCATTTATGATGTTGAACATCTCTTTCTGGGTGTTGCTGGAGTTTGTGATCCGTTTGACGTAGTGTGTCTTTTTTTGCTTTGAGTATTTTGGCTTTGTATAGTCGTATCAGTCTTTAGTATGTGTTTTTTCACATTGGCTTTACTTTTTCCTCCATTCTTGCTACAGTTTTCTGTTATTTTTTTTTCAGTGTTCTATGCGGTGTGAACCATCTTGCCATTGTTTTCTTTAGAGAAGGGGTGTATGGTTTTTCTGGTGCAATGTTGTCCAGTGTTTTCGCAATCCATTTTTGGATTGTGTCTGTTCTTTCTTCTATGCTGGCTGCAGCTAGAGCGGTAATTGATGATTTTGTGACTTTCAGTCTTGCATTTAGGGACACACTGTTAATATATTTACAGTTTATTTTCAGAATTTGAGGATTTTCTGGGATTTCTAGCAATTAACTTTGTTGGCAGGTGGATCACAAAGAGTATCATGAGTTGATCGCTCCAGAAGATTTGCAATGCTGGTACAGTTGTGGCCAGGTTTTTGTTGCATATTGCAACTAGTGTGTGGCCTGCGGTGTGTGTGTGTCGCTCCTTTAATCAGTTGACGTCTATGCATTTTTGGTAGTTGCTTAGTTAAAGTTTTCAGTGAGTTGATGTTCTCCTCTTCAAACCATATGTTGAAATCTCCCAGTATGATCAGGTGATCATGTTAAATGGTGATGTTGGTGTCCACAAATGTGTCTGTGAAGGTATGGTTGTATGGTGGTGGCCTGCAGACGAGTAGAAAAGTTAGGTTGGTTTGGTGATCTACGGCTAGGTGCAGGAGGATTGATTGGCAATTTGGGATGTTTAGTTGCAGTGCTGCTGTTATTTTATAACTGGTCCTTGTATGGTAGAGCTAGACCTCTCTTTTATCTTCTCTGTTGGCTTGTTTAAGTTTGAAGTTGTTGGGTAGGCAATCGTGCCCTATTACCTAGTAGTTTGAGTTAGCCAGGTTTCATTGAGGAATAGGATGTCTGTCCCTCCATCGCTTAATAGTTTGTATATTTCCATTGTGTGTTTTGACATTGATCTGGTGTTGACTAGGTTACAGTGTATCTTTTAGTTTTCTTGTGGTTTGTTTGGTTTTTGGCTGTCTATTTGGGAGAATACATTGATATCGATCAATTTTTCCACCGCCATGTGTATTCAGATCTGTTGTTTCTGTTTCTTCGTTGAGCAGTTCAGCAACGATTCTTGGATTGATGTTTTCTTCAGGTTCGACTGGTTGCTGACATTGTTGATTCAGTGTGTCATGCAAGTTTTTTGTGATGAATGGTGTGTTGATATTGTTTCATTTGTTTTTGTTTCTGTGGGTTTCCTGTCTTTCCATTGGGGTTCCGGTTATCCTCCTTATGTGCTTAAGGTTCTTGAGGATGAATCATTGCTCTAATGGGTGGTAAGTTGACAGGTAGGGTGTAAGGTATAGCGATTTTGGTCTTGTTCTACCGAAGTGACTCATTTGCCGTAGACATGTAGGTGTGCCATCTCTTGATATAGTTTGGTTCCCAGGTGTGGTGTTATGAGATTGTTCCAATTGATTTATTCTGTTTTGGTTATTCGTTGTGCATCAGTTTTTCCCTGAAGCGTGGCATTTGCGGTTGGGTTTATCCCGAGAGTGTGGTCTATCACAGGGACAAGGACTATCACAGGGGTTGGGGCTATCCAGGAGACGGGGCTATCCAGGAGACGGTGGTATCCCAGGGGTCGGCAACTAACCCAGGGGCTCCAGGACTAACACTGGCAGTTGGAGACTTAACACTGGCCTTCGGGGGTTAGCCTGTGGGATCAGGCAGACCTGGGTGTTTGCGGTCTATCCCAGGGGTCGGGACTAATTTGGGGCGGGGGGCGAGTCAATTCTGTGTCAGGGTCTGTTGGAGGGGTTGGGCTCTATCCATTGGTCTATCCCAGGGGCATGAGCTGTTCCAGGGTGTCAACTGTACCAGGTTCTGAACTGTACCAGGGTTTGAACTGTCCCAGGGTCTGCGCTGTCCCCTGTCCCTAACAGTTTCAGGTAGAGCTATTTCAGGAGTAAGCTGTTCCTGCGCTTATCTGTTCCAGGGTGGAATTGTTCCCTGGCTGGAACATTTGCCTGAGCTAGATTACTGGGTGATAGTTTCTTACTGTGTTATTGATCCTGATCCCTTGTATTGATGAGTGACTTAGATTGATTTTATTCTCCCAATGGTTTTGTCTTCCCTTGTGGGTCCTGTATAGTTATCTGCTTCACAGTGGCAAAGGCCTCTCTTTGGTGGTTTCATCTCAGTCTCAGATTCTTGCGAGGCTTTGCAACCTCTGGTCACTGGGGTTTTCTAGAATGTTGGGGTTCCCAGTGGTGAAAGCACAACTGTGTTGGTAGTATTTCCATCTGTTTTATTCTCCCGATGGTTTGGTCTTCCCTTATAAGGTCCTGTGTAGTTTTCTGCTTCACAGTGGCAAAGGCCTCTCTGTGGTAGTTATATCTCAGTCTCTGAGTCTCGCGTGGTGTTGTAGCTTATTTTTCGGGCGTCAAAGTACTTGAGAGCCCCAATATTGCAGTCGTATTTTTAGGGGTGGGTTGAGGTTTCCAGAATTGGTACTAAAGTTTTCTGAGTGTTGGAGTCCAAAAGATATTCATTTTATGGTTGTGATATCAGATTGGATCCTTAGTCAGGTGAAATGCAGGTGTGGCAGTCTACCGACATTGGCCAGACTTACTGTGGAAGTAAGGAAACGCAATGTGGTGGAGCACAATACTTGAGAGGCTGAGAGGTCTGTGTCCAATCCAGGGAGCACTGTGGAAGGAAAGTGCAGTGTAGCGGAACACAACACTATCGCAGTTGCAAACACAATGGCAAACATCAGGGTGCACCAGGTTATAAAGCAGTGGCAAGCTTCAGAGGGCACCTGGATTCAACACAATGGCTAACTTTAGTCCGCAGCAAGATTTAATTAGTGACTAGCTTCAAAGATCACCTGGGTTTAACACAACGGCTAACTTCAGAGCGCCGCAAGATTTAAGCAGTGACCAACTTCAGAGATCAACCGGATTCCGCACAATGGCTAACTTCAGAGTGCACCAGCTTATAAAGCAGTGGCAAACTTCAGGGGGCAACTGGATTCAACACAATGGCTAACTTTAGACCGTCACAAGATTTAAGCAGTGACCAACTTCAGAGATCAAACGGATTCCGCACAATGGCTAACTTCAGAGTGCACCAGGTTATAAAGCAGTGGCAAGCATTAGGGGCACCTGGAATCAACACAGTGGCTAACTTTAGAGCGCAGTAAGTTTTAGAGCAGTAGCAAACACAATGGCAGACTTCAGGGCACAGCAAGTTGTGGAGCAGTGGCAAACTTCAGAGATCACCTGGATTCAAAAAATGACTAACCTCAGAGACCAGCAAGTTTTAAAGCAGTGGCATACAAGATGGCTAACTTCAGAGTGCAGCAAGATTTAAAGCAATGGCAAACTTCAATGGGCATCTGCATTCAACACAATGTCTAACTTCAGACCGCAGAAGGTTTTAAAGCAGTGGCAAACCTCTGATATCGCCTGGATTCAACACAATGGATAGCTTCAGAACGCAGTACGGTTTTTAGAGCAGTGGCGAACACAATGGCAAACTTGGGGGCACAGCCAGATTTAAAGGAGTGGCAGGCTTCAGTGGATTCAACTCAGTGGCAGAAAGAATTAAAAGCAGCGCCTTAACTTCTGAGATCACCTGGGTTCAACACAATGGCTAACTTCAGGGCGCAGCAGGTTTAAAAGCAGTGTGTGATGAATCTAGTGAGATCATCACTAGGACCATGGTATGGGACTCCTCTCGTGTGGCCTGGGGAAGGCAGCCGCTACCTGAGCCTAACCCTGGGAGTGATATCATGTGGGAGGATCACATGGGAGGGGACTCATACCAGGGGGAATTGGTGACTTCCTTATCTCATGATTCCCCTATACTTTCTAAAATAGTGATGGCTTATTGTAAGAATAGAGCAGACTAATGGTGCACAATCCCCTGTGGACTACAGTACCCATAATGCTTATGGTACTGGGACAAAGAAGAAGGGCTCAGAGGCAGTGAAGATTAAGAATGCTGGTTATCAAAAGGTGTGGTCTAGTTGTTACAGACCAAGGCTCCTGAGCGGGACATTTAAATCCCGAAATGAGGCACAGCTGAAGAAATGAGATGAATGAGATGTCGAAAGCAGTGCAGAAGGCGTAGCTGTTGAAGCAGAGACTTTCTGAGGTGCATGAGCAGCCACAGAGAGAAGAATGCCAGTGGAATCCGTCACGAAAGGCAAAGCCGAGCAGAAGGGCATAGTACACACAGTGGGAAGTGGCGTATCAAGAAGAAGCCTAGTTGACGAGGAGAAATGCTCTCAATTCAGCACACAGGCGTGTTGGTAAGTGAGAAGCCACAGATGATCAACCGAGCTATCAGAGCTCCAGGAGACAGGCTCGCAGCTCACCGAAGGTACACAAAAGCAGGAGAGAGAGAGCGGGCAGGACACCAGAGGTCTGCCACCACAGCTGACCACAACAAGGAGCTGCCAAAGAAAGCCAGTGAGTTGGCAAAATGGGAACGCTGACCCCGGGGCACTCCGCATGAGAAAAATGCAAAAATCTGATAATTTTTAATTCTGAACAATTAATGATACAAAGCAGAAACCTAATCAGTTTGAATACGAACAATTAATGAAACAAAGCAGAAACCTTACAATTTTAAATATCGAGCAATAAAAGAAACAGAGCAGAAGTGGCAAGAGCGTAAGTTCCCTTATAGGGGACTACAATTGTGGAAAGCTTATAACCAGCATTGCCAACAGCCAAGAGACTGTGAGAAAACCACAATAAAACAACAAAGGCATAAATCCCCTTTTAGGAGATATACATTGGGGAAAGATGATATCCTATTTTACCAATGGCCAAGCGCTTGTCAAACCATACAGGGTCGACAAGGGCGCAACTCTCCCTTTTTGGGATATCGACTGGGGGAAACTTGTAACCCAAACTGCCAACAGTTAAGGAGCTGTCAAGAAATAGTTAAGAAACAAACTCAAAGCAATGCTTCTGTATTGAATTTCCAGTTTGGGGAAAACTGGAACAAAACTTAGCAAGAGTCAGGAGACAATAAGAAAAGGCAGTTATTGTTCAACACTCCTTCCAAGAGAGATTGGTGTGGAGAATCTTGGAATCAATATTGTCATCAAGTTTGATTGTGGTTGTAAGAGGTTTTTTTTCCTGGCAGGTGAGTATACCAGGAAAGGGATCATAGTAGTTAGTCCTGGCAAGCGAGTATACCAGGAAAGAATAAGATGGTTTGAGGAAGGTGTGAAATTAAACTTATAGTTTGTTTGACACGCTGTGGCATGACCAAGAGTAGTTGCTGTGCTATTCTGATGTGTGGCCTGCCAGTAATTGTTAAACCTTCTGAAAATAACAATTGCTTTGGCTTTGAACTTGTGTTATGAAAGAAAGACATTTACCTTTCCATGAAGGATAATGTGGAAAACAGCATTTGTTTCTGAATTGTGAACAAACACTTGAGGAAAAGATATTTGTTGTGTCAAAGGGAAAAGACCCAGTGGATGGAAGAGATGATGTGCCTGATTTACAGTGTTTTCCTATGGGATTGCACCATTATAAAACACTTCTGTGAATCAGGCACTTTCTGTCTTACCTTGAACAGAACTTTGTTGACTCAGAACTGTGCTCAAAGGATTCCTGAATTGATCCAGGGGAAGACAACCCAACCCTACTCACATGGAATGCTTTCAAAACCCTTTATGTTTGAATTGATAAATGTTTTTGTTGAACTAAAATTAACCATACATTCCTTGTATAATTGTGTTGCATGTAATAGTATGAGGGTCAGAGACTGTCTGGACAATAGGTCATTTTTCTTTAAATTTAGTTTGCGAGACAGTGACCTCCTTGTTAGGATAGAGAAGGATAGGCATTCATCCCACCCTTTTTCATTTAATAAACGTCAAACCTTGAGAAAATGTTACCTTTGTGTCTGTCTCGCATTTCTGACTCCTTACAAGTGGCAACCTTTCGATATCGGGTGGATTCAACTCAATGGCTAACTTCAGAGCACAGAAAGATTTAACGCAATGTCAGATTTCAGAGATAACCTGGATTCAGCACAATGCCAAACTTCAGAGATAACCTGGATTCTTAACAATGGCTAACCTCATAGCACAGCAAGTTTTAAAAGCAGTGGCAAAGACAATGGCTAACATCAGAGTGCAGTAAGTTTTAGGTCAGTGGCACACTTCAGGGATCACATGGATTCAAAACAATGGCTAACTTCAGAATGCAGCAAGTTTTAAAAGCAGTGGTGAAGACAATGGCTAAACTCAGAGCGCAGCTCAATTTAAAGCAGTGGCAAACACAATGCCAAATTTGAGGACGCAGCAAGATATTTAAGCTGTGGCAAACTTCAGAGATCACCTTGATTTAACACAATGGCTAACTTCAGAGTGCAGTACGTTTTTAAAGTAGTGGCAGAGACAATGTCTAACTTCAGAGCACAGCAGGATTTAAAACAGTGGCAGGCTTCAGTGGGTACCTGGATTCAACACAATGGCTAACTTCGGAGTGCAGCAGGTTTTAACGCAATGGCTAACTTCCAAGTGCCGCTAGATTAAAACTGTGGTGAATTTCATAGATTACCTGGATTCAAACTAAATGGCTAACTTGAGAACATAGCAGGTTTTACAGCAGTGGCAAACTAATATCACCTAGATTCAACACAATGGCTAATTTAAGGGCACATCAGGTTTTAAAGAAATTGCTAACTTCAGAGCGCAGCAATGTCAGACTTCAGAGGGCACCTGGATTCAACACAATGGCAGCAAAGTTAAGTTACATTTTAATAATTAAAGTAGTGGTGTGACTTCAAAAGCACAGCGCTGGCTTTGCTCCAAGATTCTACCACCTTACCAGATAGTTGCTGTAGACTGGCTTTGTGGCGTGCCCAGAGCAAACAGGCAAGGCGAGGGAGGTTCCCTAGGGAGCTGCTCTTTGCCTTTGGCCCTTAGCCAGCTCCAGGGCAAGGATGCCATGGGGCTGTCTCCTAAGGAGGCTTCCTGTAGTTGTAATGCCCAATCAGGGAAGGGGTGGGCAGGGAGAGGGCATGGGAAGGAAGGAGGAGGATGGAGGAGGCAGGGAGAGCATGGATGGTGTTGAGGACAGCAAGAGATTGGTGGATTGAAGGAAACTGCTTAGCCATGTGTTAGATGCTCCACAGAGCAACCATCCAGGCAAGGTGAGCTCGGTGAATGCTCAGGAGCAAAGAGAGTGGTTCCCAAGCAGCGTTGGGATACAGCTGGTTCTTGGAGTTGCAATGCCGAATCAGTGAGGGATTAGGAGGGGAGAGGGCAGCAGAAGGAAGTAGGAGGGTGTTGGAGGCAGAAGGATCATGGATGGCGCTGGGGACGGTGAAAGCTTACCCACGTGTGATGCTCCATGCAGCAGCCAGCCAGGTGTGGTGAGCTTGGTGAACGCTCAGGAGCAAAGAGAATGGCTCCCGAGCAGCATTGAGATACAGTTGCTTCATGGAGTTGCAACATTCACAAAAATGCAGAGGAGTTGGAACTGGGCCACATTTAAAAGACGAGGCCCAGAAACTTTGAAGTGAATTTACATCCAAAAGAATTCAGCAGGCCTCAAGAGCACATATGTATAGCTTTAAAACTTCAAGGAACTATTTCCGAAATGACACAAGTGCTATGTTCCTGGATCTCCAGCATATAGAAGTAAAATCCCCTTTTGTATTACATACTGTCATTTGTTTTAAATAATTGTATTTTGCATATGTTTAATTATAACCAAAATAATGTGAAATGTAGAGTAGAACCGAAGTCTCATTTAAAGTACCAGTGCCTTTTGCCATTTTTTAATTTTACTTCCAAAAATGCTGTAATGTCTTTAAAACTCAAAATAAACATTCAGAACATATTGCTGGATGTAGCTTGCGGTAACATGAAACTGTCAGTGAATTGACCTTTCTAAAGCCTAACCTTGGTTCAGGGTGTATATCAGAAGACAGAGTAAACACAGAACTAGTGGTATCTAGCAGGTTCATACTGGTTCTGAAGATTTTACAAATAAACACACTGCCAGATGATTAGGCCTGTTAGCTTCAAAGAGACCTGTCACATTTATCATTCCAGACGCCTCATAAAACTCATTAACTAAGATTAGGCTACTAGAGGGATCTTATAGATCTCCATAGAAAGAGCAAAAGAAACCTTGTCTTGACATATATTGATATTAGGAAGGGAAGGGAAATGTGCAAAGGGATGTATCAACACTGACATCCGCAAGTCGAATTCAGCTTTGCTTCCCCCTCGGATCTGAATAGAAAGCTAATGTATGGCATTTTTAATACAAAATGTAATTCTTTTCAGCTGATATCAAATCTTCATTGGGTGTCATGGAAAGATTTGAGATAAATATGAAAAACACTTCTAGAAATATTTGACATATCACAATCTTTTGCACATGTGAACATGTGCACTGATCTACAGAATCCGATAATACTGATTGTATTAATCTTGCACTTTCACATTTAAATTTAGGACCCAAAAAATGAAATTGACATTTTACAATAGGAGTGTGTTTCACCCCTGCCTTTGCAGTCATGGGCTACTGATTGGAAGAGCAGGCCTGGCTTCCAACCAACGAGTACAGCAAGGAACTTGCTGAGTGTGTCAGGTCCACAGAGAGGGCCCCAGCTGATTTTCCATAAATGAGAAGCCACATTTAAGAAGGTAAGTATAACCCCAATCTAACTCCGAATTATCCCTGTACACTGTCCATGGTAAGATCCTCGGTGTCAATTGGGCTGGGAATCAAGGGAACCCCTAACATGACAAACACGCAGGTGCAGTGAAATATGGTACCCTGTGTCTTCCCTTTCCATTTAATAGAAAGTAAGATGTCATTTTCTTAAAACCCAATGTCTGTATAAGAGAGGTACAATTTAAAACACAGAGCAGTTTTGTGTAATTTAAAAGGAGAGAGCTTTTGTAAGATTGAGCACCATTAAATAAAATCCGTGGCTCATGCCAGTACACAATTACACAGGCCGTAGTATAGTCGCGACACACTATTTTCTCATGTGATCTCATGCAATAAGCAGTTTAGTCATGAAACAAAAATGTAACAGGGCACGGGTGCTGTAAATTTGTACATTCTACTGGAAAAGGTTACATCTCCAGCCCAAACTTGTACAGCTGTAGGTAAATGAATAGTAGATTGAAAGCAGTGCACACACCGACAGCCCCCCCACACACACTGACACACACACATACATACACACACATGTTTTTAAAGATACACACACATGTGTATTTAAAGCAACACCCACACACATATTTAATTTGAAAGTTACGGGCACATGTTCTTTCAAAGCTGCACATGCATATTCTGAGAAGACTGCCCACACATTTATTTAGAGCAGAGTGCCAAAATCCCTGAGAGCATTATTTTCCCAATTCAAATCAATGTGAGCCTTATACAAGTTGGCCTTTGTCTACATTTAAATTGCCTGCACATAACCAATGAATACACATCCCCATGCACATATAAGGAAACCAAGTGGGATAAATATGTATCTATAATTGCTATATGTTTAGGTTATTTTTCTCCAACACCATACTTGTTTTTGATGCTGGGAAAGTCGAGTGTTTTGAGATACATGTTCACACTGGCCACAAAGCAGCAATGTTAACATTGAAACATGTTTGGTTTCCTAAATAGAAGCAATCGTAGAAGGAATGCCTAGTACCTTTTAGAGTACAATATATATCGAGAAATGAGATTGGAAATGAAAGCTTGCGTGAGAACCAATAGTGAGCCTCATGCAGGCAGAGAACATTTGTTTGGTTGACAAACTGTTCATATATCTATAACATTATAGTTATTCCTTTAGTAAAGATGAAGACCGCTTTAATAGAAGTGAACTTTAGTCTTTTAAATACATTTCTAGTTTTGAGAAAAACACTTTCGAGTGGATTGTGTCCTCCAACGTATTCCTCGTCTTAGATGTATTCCATCCAGCTTTTCTGCTCTTCGGAAATTTTTTCGATAGGGGGCGCCGTGCGTCGATGTCGTCGAGTTGATGGTCCCTCGAAGGCCTCCGTCGAGGGTGACGTCGTCGGGTGTATAAGTAGCACGCGCGGTGCCCGTTGGCCTCAGTTCCGTTTTTCCGCAGTACGTTGCTTCGGACATTCGGCGCACCTCGGGTTCTGTCAAGATATATAATATAACAAGAAGTAATCATGTCCTCGTCATCGACGCCGACCACGACCCCAAGATCGGGTTTTAAGAAATGCAAGTCGTGCGGCTCAAAAATGTCGATCACGGACCCGCACCGCGAGTGTTTGTGGTGTCTCGGGGAAGGCCACGACATGGAGGCCTGTTCGAAGTGTCAGGCGATGACGGGGAAGGCCTTGCGAGAAAGGAGAGGAAAGCTACAAGTAGGGCGGAAGGATCGAAAAGCCTCTAGCGTCGAGTCGAGACCCCATGGGGAAAAATCTCATCGACGCGAAAGGCATCGATCTAGATCTCGAAGCGATTCTCATCGCTCGTCGTCTTCGTCGAAAAAGATGAAGAAACAACGCCATAGATCTCCCTCCACCTCGTCGTCGAACGAGTCTCCGAAAATGATATGCCCCACAAAACATTTGTCTACCGAAGAGTGGGAAGCATTCAGGGTCAAAATGATGGAGGTGTTTGAGAAGGCGACGCCTCGGTCTGCGCCTTCTTCGGAAGCCGGCCGGGAGCGTCATCACTCCGACACTCGCTCGCCCTCGAGCCCGGGTGATCGTAAAAGGAAGGATAGGGAACCTTCCAGGACACCGAGCGATAAACGCTCGAGTCGAGTCGACCGCTCGAGGTCACCGACGCCGTCCGAGACCTATCACACCTCGAAGGGGAAACCGTCGAAGGCCGCCTCGACGCCCTCCAAGCAGACCCTGTCGACAACCACTATGTCATCGACGCCGTCAACGCCTTTATCGACATCGACGCTGAAACCCTCAGCGCCAAAGGCTCCAACCAAGCCAGGGCAGCCAGAAAATGGGAAGGAAAAGGTTCAAAAACATGTAATTCCCTCTCCCTAGGAAGGAGTTTTTCAAATCCTTGACCTCAATTTTTGAGGAACAGGAGAGATCTGAGGAGGAAAATGTACCCTTTGGATTGGAGTATGGCACCCCAAATGTCCCAGAATGCTTGATCTCAGAGGAAAGCAGAATGAGGGATTTGGTGGAGTCTTTACACAACGCAAGTGGCATTGACACCTCTCCTGAGAATGACTTCGGTAGACCAGATCCAGGAGAGCATGCCAGTCCATTTTACCGTCAGTTAATGACCAAGGTGGTAGATTAGTTGGGATGGGCTAGACCACCAGCCCAATTCGTCCAGGACGATTTAACAGACATATTGGACCATGGTCCCACTGAAGACCCAGTACTACCTTTTCATGTAGCCTTACAAAACAGGGTGGCCAAAAATTGGGAAACTGCGGATTCTATTCCTCCGGTAAATAAATCCCTCGCATCAAAATACCGCCCAGCCAGTAGCGACCCCGGCTATCTGTCAAAACATCCAACTCCCGAGAGTTTGGTCATACAAGCAGCCACAGCTTCCAACAAACTTGCGTACCCGTCTATCCCTCCAGACAGGGGCGATAAACGTGTGGATGGTTGGGCACAGAAGTTATTTTCAGCCGGGAGCATGGCATTAAAATCTGCCAGCTCCACATGTGCCTTGGCAAAATGTTCATACATTCTATGGGAGTGCATCGCAATGGCGGCAGAGCACATACCGGAAGGGGAAGAAATGGAAGGTTTCCTAGCCATCGTTAGAGATGGAAAGGAGGCCATGCAGGAATCCCTTCAATCTGGATTGGACACTGCGGATAGTGTAAGCAGGTCTGTGGGCACTAGCACGGTAATGCGCAGGTTTGCGTGGTTACGGAAGTCGGGTTTTGCAACGGACGTACAGAACCGCCTCCTGAACATGCCTTTTAACGGGTCTCACCTTTTTGGCAACAAGGCTGACGAGAGCCTTGAGAGGTTGCAGACCTCAAAAGCAGCGGCAAAATCCTTAGGAGCTGCTATTAGGCAACCTCAGCCTTTTCGTGCGCAAGGGCAATCATGGAAGGGACGATCCTATCGTTACTACACCTCATACGGGAAGACGAGAGGAATGGCCAGTCAAAGGGGCCAAAGAAAGGCCACCCGTGGTGGACGAGGAAAATGTGCTAAGCCAGCTCCAGCTGCAGGCTCTTTGTGATCAGCACCTGCAACATCCGCACACAAAACCACTTTGAGGACTTGCACCACAAAACACCTGTAGGAGGCAGGCTGTCGCAGCATCTGCAAGAATGGCGAGCCATTACTTCAGATGTTTGGGCTCTAGAAATAATAGCCCAAGGCTATTGCCTTCCTTTTCTAAAGCAACCTCAAAGCAATCCACCAGGGAGACACCCGTTGAAACTTTCAAACCCGCTCCTGCAGCAGGAAGTTCTAACCCTGCTTCACAAAGGTGCTATAGAACCAGTACCTGCAGCGGAGAGGAACAAGGGTTGGTACTCCCTGTATTTTTTGATCCCCAAAAAGGATGGAGGACTGAGACCCATCTTGGACTTAAGAAACTTGAACAAGTTCCTCAGGAAGGACAAGTTCAAGATGGTTACCCTTTCTCAGATCCTTCAGGCCTTTCAACTCCA
This sequence comes from Ambystoma mexicanum, assembly GCF_040938575.1. Classification (NCBI taxonomy): domain Eukaryota; kingdom Metazoa; phylum Chordata; class Amphibia; order Caudata; family Ambystomatidae; genus Ambystoma; species Ambystoma mexicanum. The sequence continues at coordinate 1,270,609,664 of NC_090932.1, forward strand.
GGACTCGTTGGTGTCATTGGACCTCCAGGATGCTTATTTTCATGTGCCGATTCATCTCAAACACAGAAAATACTTGAGGTTCGTAGTTGGCGACTCACACTATCAGTTTCGAGTCCTGCCATTCGGGTTGACCTCCGCCCCGAGGGTCTTCACCAAGTTAATGGTAGTGGTGGCAGCGCACCTCAGGAGAGGGGGAATTCATGTCTACCCCTATTTGGATGATTGGTTGATCAGAGCGTGCTCTGCCGAGCAAGCACTGGATCATCTGAAAGTCACCTGCCACTTCCTCCACAAACTGGGCTTCTCCCTTAATTTCAAGAAGTCACAGATGACACCTTCCCAACAGCTTCAGTATATAGGAGCTGTATTAGACACATCCTTGGGAAAGAGCCTGCCTCCCAAGTCTAGGGCTCAAGACATTCTTCAGATGGTTTCCAAATTCCAAAATGCCCAAAATCTCCAGGTTTACGACTTTTTAAGGTTGCTCGGCCTCATGGCATCCTGCATCTTTCTGGTGCCAGAGGCACGCTTGAGGATGAGATCCCTTCAATGGGCCCTAAAGACTCTGTGGTCCCAGTTCTCGGGTCAAATGGCGGATCTTCTTCAGATTCCGAACAAGGTCAGACAAGACCTTCTATGGTGGACCTGTACAGAGAACATCCTAAAAGGAGAACCTTTTTGGCAACCATGAACGGAGATCACAGTAGTGACGGACGCTTCACTCCTGGGGTGGTGAGCTCATGCCAACGATTTGACAATCAGCGGTCGTTGGTCTCCATCGGAGTCCAAACTACATATCAACCTTTTAGAGCTGAGGGTAATCAGACTAGCGCTGAAGGCCTTCCTGCCATCTGTCAGGGGAAAGAATGTCCTGATAATGACGGACAACACAGTGGCCATGCACTACCTAAACAAAATAGGAGGCGTGGGGTCACTACCCCTGTGCAGAGAAGCAATGCAGCTCTGGTATTGGGCGATTCAGGAGGGAATCTCTTTAACGGCAATTCATCTAGCCAGGGAAGAGAATATGACGGCAGATGCTCTGAGCAGGCAGAGCACGGTATCCCACGAATGGGAACTGCCTCAGGAAGTCATTCAAGAGATCTTCGCCCTTTGGGGAACCCCTCAGGTATTGATTGATTGATTGATATTTTATTTCTATCGCTCTCGTACACAAGTGTTTCAGACCTGTTTGCAACCGGAATCAACTGAAAATGCAAAAGGTATTGCTCAGGTGAATTTCCCCCAAGAGGAGCCCTGAGGGACGCGTTCGTGGTGGAGTGGAATTTCCCACTATTGCACGCGTTCCCTCCGATTCCCGTCAGTCCTCAGGTCAACAGGAGGCTGAGAAGGTTTCGGAGCCGCATGATCCTAATTGCCCCGGATTGGGCCAGGAGAACGTGGTACCCGGACCTTCTATACATGTCCATCTGCCCTCCAGTACGTCTTCCTCAGAGAGAGAACCTTCTCTCTCAAATGGAAGGTCAGGTTCTCCATCCAGAGGTCAAAACGCTCAACCTTCATGCTTGGTATCTGAAAGGCTGAGATACAGGGATTGGAAGCTTCCAGATGACGTCATGGAGGTGTTGCTTTCGGCAAGAAGGCCAGCAACAAAGTCTCTATACCGTTGCCGTTGGAAAAAGTTTTGCAACTGGTGCAGAGAAAAGAATGTCAATCCTTTTCTATGTTCTATTCCGGAAGTATTATCTTTCCTTCTGACCCTAGCACATAAAGGTCTGAATATTGGAACAATAAAAGGTTACCTTGCAGCGCTTTCCATTTTCAAGCGCTCGTCGGAAGAATGCTCCTGCTTCAAAATTCCTTTAATAATACAATTCTTTAAAGGACTCACTAATGTGTTTCCTCCTCACCCAAGTACCGATCTGGGATCTAAATGTAGTCCTAAAATGCTTGATGTGTGCTCCTTTTGAGCCTATGCACACGTGTCCATTAAGATTACTAACGTGGAAAACAGCCTTCTTGGTTGCTCTAACATCAGCAAGAGGAGTGAGCGAATTGCAGGCACTGTCTTCTGGACCACCCTATACTGTGTTCCATAAGGACAGAGTTGTGTTGAGGGTAAAACCATCATTTTTACCGAAAGTAATATCTGATTTTCACTTAAGTCAGAAAATTGTTTTACCCGCATTCTATCCTTCACCCCATCCTTCGAAGGAGGAGGAAGGATTACACAGGTTGGATCCGAAAAGAGCTTTAAGCTTTTACATCTCTAGACTTTCCAGACTTAGAGTGGACAACCAGCTGTTTATAGGTTACACAGGAAGGAAACTGGGTCAATCAGTGACAAAACAGACAATTTCATGCTGGATTGTGCTTTGCATTTCAGAATGCTACAGACTAGCTCAAAAAGACCCTCCGGAAGGGTTAAGGGCTCATTCCACCAGAGGCATCACCTCTTCCACTGCCCTTCAAAGAGGTGTTCCAATAAGATCCATTTGCGAAGCAGCAACTTGGTCTTCGCTACACACCTTCTCAAAATTCTATAACCTGGATGCTTCCCAGTCTAGGGAGCTAACTTCTGGAAAAGCAGTACTATACTCAGCCATCTAAGAGTATCGAAAAATCTACCCCCTCCTCCAGAGGAATTGTCCATACTGCTTTGGGAGTCTATCTAAGATGAGGAATACTTTGGAGGACACAATCCACTCGAAGAACAAGTTACTTACCAACTGGTAACGTTCTTTCGATTGGATGTTCATCCAACGTATTCCTCATCGCCCTCCCATCCTACCCCTCTGTAGTTTTTTCCGGGTTATTGCCATCTCAAATCTCGCAAGGCTCAAACCTGTCTGCCGGCACAATCTACACAGTACAAGATCAAAGATAAAAGGGGGAAAAACAGAACTGAGGCCAACGGGCGCCGCGCGTGCTACTTATACACCCAATGACATCACCCTCGACGGAGGCCTTTGAGGGACCATCGACGACATCGACGCACGGCGCCCTCTGCCGCAAAACATTTCCGAAGAGCAGCAAAGCTGGATGAAATACATCTAAGATGAGGAATACGTTGGAGGAACATCCAATCGAAAGAACGTTACCAGTTGGTAAGAACTTGTTCGTCTGTTCACTTGCTAAGAATTGTGGGGTAGGGCTGTATATTGGGGGCATGAAATCCCTCATGTTTCCCTAACTAAACCTATTGTTAAACCTATACAACAGACATTTCTACAATGGGTGTGGGGTTTCATGGTGTGGTGCCAAAAATTATAAGCTTGAGTTTAGTGGGGTTAAGATTCAGTCTATTTGTCATAATCCCTGAGTCTATGTCAAGGCATGTCATAAGGTCTGGTGTGTTTGACTAAGGGTTGTTTCTGAGCTTGTTAATGATTTAGGTATCATCAACATAGCTTGTGAGGGCTTAGTTATCTACAAGTTCCTTGAGCATGGGCATGTTTGTGTTAAAAATTAGAGGAGATAGGCCAAATTCTTGGGAGTACTCCACATGTGAGTTTGCAGAGACACGGCCTGAAGAGGGCCGTGTGTCAGTAAGAAATTAAGTGATTCAGCTTAAAGCAGTGTGTTTCAAAACAATGGGCCTCATTACAAGTTTGGTGGTTTTTCTGCTGTAAATCTACGGAAATACCACCAAACAAATGTACCGTTACCACCACTTGATCCGGCGGAATTACAGCTGGATTACAAATGATTGTAGGTGGGGTTTGTCGCCATTAATTGGAGTCCATGTGTATTTTCCACCCTGGTTATTCCACCGATTGGGCCATTTCTTGGCAGTAAGGCAGAGGAATTATCTCCAGTATTTTGCTGAATGTTTTTCCTACTCCTTACCTCCATGTGGCGGTAATGCAGTGGTAACTTCCATTCCTCACTTCCATTCCTTCAAAGCTAAAACCAAATTGTGGTTACTGGAACGGGATGCCCTATCCTCCTCTCTATAATCCTTACATCTGTTAATCCCATTACCGATTGCTCATTGTACATAGACTGTTTTATACTGTATACTTAGATTTGTTCCTTTCCTCACTATTCGGTGCTCTGAACTTTATGTAAATATGTGTAAAATGTATATTGTATCTATTTGCTGTAACCTGTAACTGCCTTTTAAACATTCGCCCAGTTGCCCCAGGGCAATGTGCGCACTACAAATAAAACAAATACAAATACAAACAGCGTTACTACTGCATTACCACCATTCGTGACCACACCGCCAAACTCGTTTCTTTTTATTAGGTTCTCCTGGCAGACAATATTAAAACTGGTAGAGATGTCCAGAAGGATGAGTGCACTTGACGAGTTGGCATCTGCATTATTTTTTAGAGTATCCCATATAGTGCATGCCATGGATTCTTTTCCCCTCATTGATCTGAATCAGTATTGTGATTAGGACAAGGTTGCTGTTTTTTTTATTGTTCCCATACATGTTGATAAATACATTTCGAAGGGATTGTGTCCTCCGACGTATTCCTTATCTATGATATTTGTATCTCCAGCTTGCTGGCCTCGGAATTTTTTTTTTCCCAGTAGAGGGCGCTGTGCGTCGTCGTCCGTCGAGTAGGTGCTCCTCGACGGCCACCGTATCGACGCCGACGTCATCATGCCTATAAATGGCCACGCGCAGCGTCCGTTGCTCAGTTCCGTTTTTCCGCGTTTTGTGTGCCTCGGAATACCGTTGCTCAGTTCATCAGTCGATATATATTCATATTTCCTCGAGAAAACCGACTCGTACTCAATGGCTTCCTCCTCCGACCCGACGACTCCTCGGTCCGGTTTCAAAAAATGCCGAGACTGTGGGAAGAAAATGTCGTTGACGGATCCTCACAGGATCTGTTTGTGGTGTCTGGGAATCGAACAGTGTTCGGAGTGTGAGGAATGCCTATCCATGACGGCGAAAGCCTTGAAGGAGCGTAAGGGGAAGCTCGAGAGAGGTAAGTCAATTTTAACTTCCTCCAAAGTTTCCGCGGTAGAGTCGAGACATTTGTTTCCTCACCGTCGAATGCATTCTCTGTCTAGGTCTCGAAGTGGCTCCCACCACTCGTCGAGGTCTAGACACTCGAAAAAAAGACGAAGAAGATCCCCTTTATCGTCGTCTTCTAGTTCCCCTGAAAGAGTAAATTGCCCCACTAAACACAGTTTTCAAGCTGAGTGGGAGGAATTCAGAAAAAAGATGCTAAGCGTCTTCGAAAAAGCGGCCTCGTCCCCCTCAAAGTCAGCTGAGGGTGATACCCCGGGTGAAAACCCCAAAAAATCTAAACGCCGCAAGTCGAAGCACCCGGCGAAAGAGTCGACCCGAAAGCGCCATGAGCCATCGGGAAGTAAAGCATCTTCAACGCCATCGTCGAAAGCCCCTTCGAAGCATAGATCGGCGCCATCGACGCCGTTATCGAAGGGTTCTTCGACGCATCCGTCAATCGAGTCGACGCCGACATCGACGCCGATAAAAGAAAGACCCACGGCTACTCCACAGCCAACGGTTACACCAAGAGCCTCCAACACGACGTCGAGAACGTCGTCGACATCCTCGAGCAGGATTCCAATCCTCTCGAGTTCTTCGAGGCCTCTTCCAGTTTTCTCGACGCCTTTGTCGGCGCCTTCGAGGATTTTTACATCGGCGTCGACGACATCAACCTTTTCGAGGCCACTGATGATGGCTCCCTCTGCCTTAGAGATGGGTTCTATACCATTTCACAGACCAGAGCATCCCCCCTTAACTTCAGTTTTTGAAGAAAGGGAAGATTCTGATCAAGAAAGGCCTTTTGGGCTGCAGAGGACCACATTACCTGAACCAGAGACTTTTGCCTCTGAGGAAAGAAGGTTGAAAGACCTTCAGGATGCATTACAGGAAGCAAGTGGCCTAGACACTTCCCCAGAAGTGGAATTTGTCAAACCAGACCCAGGGGAACATGCTGATACCCCTTATAGAACCCTAATGTCAAGAATTATGGAGTTCATGGGTTGGTCTGCGCCTTCACCTGTTTTTCAACAGGATGACCTCACAGATATTCTGGATAAAGGTCCACAGGAGGATCCTGTGGTTCCCTTTCATTCTGCTTTACAAAGAAAGATTTTAACTAACTGGGAAACTCCTGAAGTTGTCCCTGTGTTTAACAAGAAGTCAGCTAAATATAGGGTATCTGCTGCTGACCCTGAATACCTATCTAAGCACCCTACTCCAGAGAGTCTTGTGGTCCAGGCTGCAACTTCATCAGGCAGTACTTCTGCTTACCCCAATGCTCCTCAGGATAGGGATGATAAAAAATATGATGCCATGGCTAAAAAAGTCTTCTCAGCCTGTAGCATGTCTTTAAAATCTATTAATGCAACTTGTACGCTCGCTAGGTTCAGCCACACTCTTTGGGAGTGTGCTTCATCGGCGGCTGACTGCATACCAGAAGGAGAAGAAAGGGACGCATTTTTAAATATCATCAGAGATGGTAAAGATGCAATGTGTGAGTCCCTTCAAACTGGCATTGATTCTGCTGACAGTATCAGCAGGGCCATGGCGGCAAGTACCACAATCCGCAGGCATGCGTTGTTGAGAAAGTCCGGCTTTGCTTCTGACGTACAGGCCAGACTTTTAAATATGCCCTTTGACGGTTCTTCCCTATTTGGTAAAAAGGCGGATGACAGTTTGGAAAAACTACAAACATCTAAAGCAGCAGCAGCTAATTCACTAGGAGCTGCAATCCGACAAACTAATTTTCGTCCCTCAGGATCCTCTTGGAGAGGAAGGTCCTTTCGCTATTATTCCTCATATGGAAGAGGCAGAGGACGGCCGACTCAAAGAGGCCAAGGAAAATGTACCCGTGGTGGACGGGGTAAAGGACAGAAAGCCGCATCAGCAGGAGCAGGAGCCGCTTTACCTTCGGCAACTGCATCACCCGCTCCCAAACCACTCTGAGGTCTCCCATCACAAGACACCTGTAGGGGGCAGGTTAACTCACCATCTGACAGAATGGCAGGCTATTACGTCAGATGCTTGGGCATTGGAGACAGTTGCCCAAGGTTACTGCCTGCCTTTCCTACGCATCCCTCAGAGACATCCACCGGGGAACAGCTCTCTGAAAGTGCCGGATCCGCTCCTCTTGCAGGAAGTTGTAGACCTGCTAGAGAAAGGTGCCATAGAACCGGTACCTGTAGCGGACAGGAACAAGGGCTGGTACTCCCCCTACTTTCTCATACCAAAGAAAGACGAAGGACTGAGACCCATCCTGCACTTACGAGAATTGAACAAGTTTTTATTTTTATTTTTTTTATTTTTATTGACATTTAGTTTGCAAAAAAGGACAAACTTTTTAGTCATTCATTTCAGCTTCAAGCTCAACTTTCACAACATTTCAGACTATTTCTAGTCATTTTATGTCATCTTTTTAGAGATGCTTTGGTAGGATCATGTCCATGAAGTTCACAACTGCACAAGTCAGTTGGTTGTTAGTTCCTGATATTAGGTAACTCCACCAGTCTCCCATGTTGGTGCGTAACTCCCAAGATGAAGTGAACGCTGAGCTACTATTTTGGGACATCTTATTATCAGATGTTTGCTTGTTTCAATACTTGTTGCACAGAAGCGACATTTGTCACTTTGTGTGTTTCCGTCTTTTCTTCTCCATAGAACCTCGTTGGTGGTGTAGAGGTTTAGGCGTAATCTGAGGAACTGGTTCCGATGATACCGAGAAGGAAATTTGCTGAGGTATCTTGGTGGTTCCCCTATTTTTTGACACGAAGTTCCCAAATCAATTACCGATGATAGTTGGCTACGTTTTTCTATGTTTGTTATCCAGTGCCAGTTCCTAAATTTGACTTTCGCCACTTGCGGAATTTGTAGGACTAGAGACAACCTTAGATCTGCTGCTTTTAGAATCTTCAGTATTTTCATCTCCCAGATGTTTACTAAGAATGCTGATGGATCTGTGCTTTTTTCGTGTAGTATTTGATACCATTTCTCGGTGGGCGTCAGGCACATTTTGCTCAATACTAATATTGATGTCCACTGAACCATAGAATGTAAAGAGTCCAGGCCAAGTTCGTGCCTTACTGCCACCATGGATGTACTTTGTGGGAGTTTCAGGATTTTTCTCCAAAACAGACCCTCCAGGGTCGGCCAGATATTTTAGTCAATATTCCAACCTGCTTCGGTTCCGAAACAGATCGATGGTGCAACCTTTTGGAAGTAGAACGTTATTATAGGTTGGAGAGAGAAGAGCCCATAATTAGCGTGCAATTTTGCTCCTTGTTGTGCGAAGGTTTTCATGCGAGTTGTTATGTCATTTATCCATCTCCATTCTCTTATCGAGATGTTAAAGAAAATTCCTAGATAGCGGATGGCTTCAACTTTAGCCAAAGACTCATCTTGTACCATCCACTTGAAACACTTTTTCTTAATACCTGGATTTGTGCCTATTGCAATGATCTGGGATTTCGTCACATTTATTTCAAGCTGGTTTCCGACTAAGTAGGCTTGCAGTGTTGTCAATAGCCGTTGGAGCCCAATTTCCGTTGAATCTAGAAGTACTACATCATCGACATAGATCACATGGCTTATGGGCTTGCCATTGATTTTAGGTGGAAAGGTCTTTGTTTTTTCAAGTGCCACTGGGAGGTCAGAGATAAAGAGTTTAAATATTAAAGCAGCCAGAGGGCAGCCTTGTTTTACGCCTTTAGATGTTTTTATTTCATCAGACAAAGTGCCCTCAGCATTTAGGCGCACTCTAATTTTGGTATTAGCGTATAGTGCCATAAGTGGAGATAATAAGTCTAATGGGCAACCCCATATCCTGAGTTTTTTCCACAGGAGTTCACGATTTATACTATCAAATGCCTGTTTCAGGTCAACAAACGCAACAAAAAGTCTTTTTTTGCATCATAAGGTTTCCAATTTCACTATGTTCAACAGTATCAAGTTGAGCTCCACCCCGACTCCTTTTGTGAAGCCTGTTTGTCTTTCATCAATTATATTGGCACTGTTAGCCCAATTTGCGATTTTCTGCTGAAGAAAGGATGCAAAGATTTTCCCCGTGGTATCCAATAGGGCAATTGGGCGATAATTTGTTGGGTCTTCACGGTTGCCCTTTTTGAAAATTGGACAAAGAGACAAAGTGCCCTCAGCATTTAGGCGCACTCCCTTTTTGAAAATTGGACAAAGAGACAAAGTGCCCACAGCATTTAGGCGCACTCTAATTTTGGTATTAGCGTATAGTGCCATAAGTGGAGATAATAAGTCTAATGGCAACCCCATATCCTGAGTTTTTTCCACAGGAGTTCACGATTTATACTATCAAATGCCTGTTTCAGGTCAACAAACGCAACAAAAAGTCTTTTTTTGCATCATAAGGTTTCCAATTTCACTATGTTCAACAGTATCAAGTTGAGCTCCACCCCGACTCCTTTTGTGAAGCCTGTTTGTCTTTCATCAATTATATTGGCACTGTTAGCCAATTTGCGATTTTCTGCTGAAGAAAGGATGCAAAGATTTTCCCTGTGGTATCCAATAGGGCAATTGGGCGATAATTTGTTGGGTCTTCACGGTTGCCCTTTTTGAAAATTGGGACCACGATTGCACTCCGCCAGGAATCTGGGATTTTTGCTGATAGTGCTATTTGATCAAATAACACCTTAATAAATTTCGCCCAGTTTTCTTTGTTGGCTTTTAGCATTGAATTGGAAATGCCGTCGGGCCTTGCTGCTCTCGAGGTCTTTAGATGTTGGATAGCATTTTCAATGTCCTCCACGGTTTCCGTTACTGACCAGTCACAAGGTTCCGTTATTATTGTTGGAGTGGATGTTAGATTTTGGTTATTAAAGACGTTGCAGTAATGTTTTACCCACTCTGATTGGCTTACACCATTAGATATCGCAAATGCCTGGGTTAAATGATCTGAGTTGATAATTTGCCAGATATTCCGGGTGTTGTTCTGAATAATTAGTTGTAACATATATTCAGCTTGTGATTGTAACCGTATCTGGTTGAATGACTTTAACCAGTTTCGGTAAGTCAAGCGCCTCTTGGTCGTCAGCAGATGTTGATTTATTCCACCAGCTCTCTTTAAAAGCCTCAAGTCCTTTTTTAGGGATTTCTTCGCCTCATTTAACACTAGGTCGAAAGGATGTTTACTCTTTGGTATTGTCAGATTGTGTTTATGAGCATTCTTGGTAAATTGCGTCAGCAAAGGTATGTAGTTAACTTCCACGTCTCTCATATTCATTTGAGTAAATTTTTTTGTCAAGTTAGTAATTTGTTTAGAGTTTATTCGTAGCCTATTTTGTCCTTGGTTTATACTTAATGAACTTTTATATTTAAACTGTTTTGTACATCCCAAAGCAGTATTAAAGCGTTATGATCGCTTTTTGCAGATAAGATAACTTTCTAGTATAGGTGTGTAGATTTTCAGATACCCATATATAATCGAGAGTTTTTTTTTATTCTCCACGGTGCCAAGTGTCTCCTGCTGGAATATCGCCTTTAGTGCATCCATTTAGCATCATGCAATGGCGTTGAGTTAGTTCGTATTGCCACTTGGTCCCTCGGTCTGCTGTTTCAGTAGGCACTTTGATCCTATCTAGGTTTTTGCGTACTTTAGCATCATCAAACCACGAATAGTTCAGGTCGCCACATATTAGAATAAACGGATTGTCATATTCATCTAGGCATTCATCAATTTGCGAAGTAATGGCCGCTAAATAAGTGGAATCCGTTATCATTGCCGGATTCCAATAAGTGTTTATGATCAGCATTTGTTGATTGATGATATTGGGCCTCATTACGACCCTGGCGGAAAGTGACTGACCGGACCGCAACAGCGTAAATAGCGTTTCCGCCATTGCACGAAGGAGCAAAGTGCGGCCAATCACGACCCATCGGGCACGAGCATTACGCCATGGCGGAATCCGAAAGGCTGCGATGGCGGAAATGACCCCAAAACGGCCCTTACCGCCGCCGTACGCTGCACCAGGTGCAATACCGCCACCCATCTTAGCGGTCACCGTAATGAGCGGTCACCGTAACGAGCGTGCACCGCAAATTACGGCCACCGTAAATATACGGAAACGGAAGTAAAAGCATGTGGCCGGAACGGGAAACAGCACGCCGCACAACTATAAAATCCGAATCCCAACACAACCATAAAAAATCCGACCCTGACACACATCCCAACCCGTTAGCAACCCCAGTTAAAAAATAAATATGGGAAAGGTAGCCAAGAAAGCGTGTGACCGCAAGCGGCAGGTACACTTCTCCCGAGAGGAACTGACCGTGCTCACCGAGACCCTCCAGGAAAATTCCGCCGTCGTCTTCTCCAGTCAAATGACCAGGACGGCCCTTGCCAACAAGAAGGCCATATGGGCCCTGGTGGCACAGCGCGTAAGTGCGGTGGGGACAACACCCCGCACGCCACAGCAATGTCGCAAGCGGTGGGACGACCTGCGGATCCGCGTACGCAGCATACTCTCTGCGAACAGGAACATCGCCACAGCTACCGGGGGGGGTTCAGAGTCGCCCATCAAGTTGACCCCCTGGGAGGAAATCTGCGCCTCCACCATAGGAATGGAGAGCATAGAGGGAGTCGGAGGGATGGAGAAAGGAGTGCCGACATCCGGAGAATCAGGTAGGTTGGCCAAGAGAAACAATGCGAAATCCACAAACCACGAACATGTGCAGTACCATGTGACCCCATAGTGCAATACATACTTTGCCCTGACAGCGCCCTCTAAAAGTCAGAATGAACAAACGAATCAATCAAGAAGCCATAAACAACCCCTACATGTGCAGCATGCACCCCCTAACTGCAGGCAGCCAAATGAATGCATCCTCAATCCACACGAAAATGAGACCACCTCCAAGGCCCAGTCCCAAATCAGCCACATGTACCACCCCAATGCATTTGATACGTTGCCATTCCAAATCCGACAGACCCATAACTAACGCTCGCCCCTCTTTACTCCACCACAGGGTCCGATACCAACAACGAGCTGCAGAACACCCCTACCAGCACGCCTGCAAAGAGGGCCAGGACCAACGTCCCAAGAGCCTCCACCTCAGGTGCAAGGATCAAGACACGGCAGCAGCAGGAATCAAGTGGCAGCACACTGGAGGGGACTGCAACAGGCACCCCAGCAGCCAGCAAGTCCACAACCCCAGCACCACAGGTCCCCCCAAAGAACGTATCTGATGGCACTGCCTCTGGTGGTAGCAGCACCATAGGTGACACAGCTGTCATGCCAGCATGCTCCGACACGGAAAACAGTGCTGGCGACGTAGGTACCATCCATGACCTTTCCCAATCCCCCTGCATGTTCCATCCCCTACACCATGACGAAACCACGCAGGGGCACCCTGAAGACGACGACTGGCCAACCCCCACAAGTCCTGTGCCAAGGCAACATGTGTTGAGCAGCCCCCCTGTCACACCACCGCAAATGTCCATGGCCCAGCAGAGGCAACAGTCCCTCGACCTGCTGATCGAGCAACAGCAGGAAGCGTCCACGCTACTCAAGGACCATGCAAATGAATGCGGGGGTTCCAGGGCAGCCATGGAAACATCCACCGAGACACTCAGGGCACAAATAGAGAAAAGTAGTGAGAGCCTCAGGGGAGAAATGGAGAGAAGCACCGAGAGCCTGAGAGCACAAATGGAGAAAAGCACCGAGAGCCTGAGGGGGGAACTGCATGCGACGTCCAAAGACGTTTGTGCTGAACTTGCTGCTGTGCGCCGTGTGCTCTCGGAGCTCTCACAAACCCTCAGAGACATGCATGGACGCGAGCAGGCAGAGACATCATCCGTGGCAAGTTCCGTCCAGGGCAGCCCCCAACGCAGATCTGGCAGGAACCTGCGCTCCACGGGCAGGGGTGCCCCTGATACCCGTAGAGGGGGCTTGCAATAGCGTCTACCCACGGACAGCATGCATATTTGGACACTGGTGTTGGGGGGGGAGGTAGTAGGGTGGAGGGGGTGTGTTGGGCTTCACTGGGTGGCGGGTCCATAGGGTGTATGAATCAAATCACATTAACAATACAGCACCTCATTATCATCCAATGACATGTGTGGACATTGATATTTGCGTACGAGGCCTTCATAGGCGTACAGTCCACAATGTGCCTGTACTACACACACACAGTGCCACAGGTCCCCTTTCCGTGTAATAGGCACCATGCGTGGTTGCTAGAAGCATGCATCTATGATGCTCTGTCGGATTGCACGTACATCCTGTGCCTCATGGACTCCTTGAGGTGCCTCCACATCCCCACCCTCATCACCATCATCATCCTCAGGTGCATGCAGTACAGCGTCAGGGGGCATGGGCACATTCCTACGTATGCACATGTTGTGCAGCATGACACATGCCATGACCATCTTAGAAACCTTCTCATGGCTGTACATGAGTGCCCCGCCAGACCTGCTGAGGCTGCGGAAACGAGCCTTCAGTAGGCCGAATGCCTGTTCAATGACCACACGGGTACGTGAGTGGGCATGGTTGTAGTCCTCCTCATGCTCGTTCTGTGGGTTCCGGATTGGTGTAAGGAGCCATCTCTTCAGTGGATACCCGGCATCACCTGTATGAGACGAATTAAGGGTGTCAGTGGAATGATAGTGCTAAGTAGCCCCCCCCCCCCCTGCAAGGTCATTGACGCATCAAATGGGCCACGATGTCATGCATGGAATGAGACTCACCGAGTAGCCAGGATCTGTGCCCTGCGTGTCGCTCCATGTAGCGTGGTATTCTTGTGTTCCTCAGGACCATAGAATCATGGGTAGATCCTGGAAATCTGGCACAACAATGCGTAAAGATCTTGTTGGAGTCACACACCATTTGCACATTGATTGAATGAAATTGTTTCCGGTTGCGGTACTGGACCTCCATGGCATGTGGGACAACCAATTCTACATGGGTGCAGTCGATGGCACCAATGCAACCCGGGATGCCGCCAAGTGCATGGAATCCCACTTTAGCGTTGGTAATCTCCTGGTACGTGCGTGGTAGTGTGATGTGGTCGTCGGCGTGCTTCAGGAGGGCATCGTGCACTTGGAAGAGTGTCCGTGAGAACAGTGGCTGTGAAATGCCATGCAACTGTCCCACTGTGTGCTGGTAGGTGCCTGTGGCCAGGAAGTGGAGTGCAGACACCACCTTCAGTAGGGGTGGGATGGCGGTTGGGCTATCTATCATGCTCACGAGGTCAGCATGTGTCATGTCCACAATGGCGATTATGGTGTCCCGGTCCAAACGGTAGAGGGTGTGGATCTGCTCAGCAGTGAGGTTGAACGGATCGGCTCGGAGGCGTGGGATTGCGGGCCGCCTGCGTGGTGGTAGTGGCAGTGCTTGTGGGCCTTGCTGACCCTGCCTTGCCCTCCTCCTCCTCCTTCTCCTCCGTCTCCCCTGTGCGCCCGGTTGTTGTACCTGTTGTTGTTCGTCGTCTTCTTGTAGTTGTAGCACTTGCAGTGCTATCTGGTACCCCAGGCCCAACATCGCTAGTCCTGCCGGTAGCATTTTGGAGTGGGAGTGGTTGTGGGAGGGGTTTGGGTCTGCAATATATGTGCTGTCGGCCTGTATGGCCTCCACCTGTGCTGATTGAATGAATCTGTGGCAGATGCAATCCCTTCTGGCCGAGCACGTCCCGCACGTAAGGCTGAATTTGGCCGCATGGCATCTTGGGATTTGAATCATGTATCAAATCCCGATGGCAGTGTGATGTACTTTGACTGATTTTCATGCTATGCTCCCATTGTTACACATGCTATGATTACAGCCGCTTCCATACCTGTGAAGAGTCAGTGGTATGTAGGGCTCGATCGATGGCCGACCCTCATGCAGCACAGTAACGTACTTCACCGACGGGCGTGGCGTGCCATTTGTGATTGCAGCCAGTTAGCATCATGACACACAGCCGCACTACATTGATGTAATTGTGAATGCAAGCGTTCACAGAAGCCTTTTCGACGTAATGTTGCAAGTGAGGAATTCGAAGGCCAGCATTTTGGGTTTTGAAGTAGCGGCGAGGATACGCCCACAGGTCTGGCTGGAAATGTAACGTTCTATTGTAGTATGTCCTTGGGACATGGCCCATAACGAGCAGGCAATGAATGATATGAATTGAATGGGATGCGCAACAGCGTAGTGGACGATAAGGCAGGACGTTCCCAAATCCATCTTGCTTCACAACACTACAGATCCGGCCAGGGGCACAGTGGTTTTTGCGGACTGCATTACGCACAGACGCGATGGAAGTTTCACATATTATGTGAGTGAATATTCATGCATTTTCATTGCGGGATGAGGGAATGATGTGTGGATGCATGGACTGATGATTCCGTTTAGGGTCTGCCATGTACATGGGTTTTTTGATTCACTCCCCTTCCCCTGCGTTATGTGATGCAAGGCTGCCATAGTGGGACATACGTCTATCTGCCCTTGTCGGATCCTCCCTGTCTCGACGCGCCTTCATACACTTGTGTCTAGGCACGTTACTAATCCCATGTCATGGGTTCTATCTTGACGGACGCATGCACAGTAACCGACGTTGACAATGGTGTATTTAGCTCGATTGGTTTCGTTGTGATTCGATACTGATTTAGGGGTGTGTATATTCCTTTGGAGTGGGCTAGCATGCATATGGGTGTGGATTTGGTGTGTTGAATGAAGATTGTAATGCATCATGAGTCCCGTAATGCAATCGGTTGATTTGTGTTTCTTTTGGGTGACAGGTATCTCCTGCCCTATTGCAGATGCCATCTCTACGCCACTCCTCCAGATGGTTTTTACTCTCGACTCCTGCAGCTTCGGGTGAATCAGTGGAGCACCATTTCGATCATATGGGACGATCGCCAATGGGCCACATGCCCTTACGCTGTACTGGTGGCTAGGTGCAACATTTCGGCCTTTCAGCTCGACTAGTGCCTGCCTCATGGGACGGACCTGCGGTTCTTGCCGCTTCCATGGTGCCTTTTGGAACGTTGATGTAGGCCCTGTGTGCCATGATGGTACAGGGCGTCACACAAGTGGAAGCCGGTCAATTATTGCAGATGCAGCCCTCGGTGATGATGGTTGTTTTGGTGGTATTTTGCAAATTGCTGTGGGGCCTTTGTCATTTGGATGTGCATTTAAATTGTATTCCGATATCTGACGTGTTGCGTTGTTCTTTGCAGGTGATGTGGCGATTTTCGCTTTGTGGCGGTATGTATTGCGTGATGATCTGCATTGTGTTCCGCCTTCTGAGTTGAGTTGCGTGGTACAGTACTGGCCGCGTTTGCCTACGTAGCACAGTATGGTCACGGATAGGGGCTGCCATTGTGACTGTTTACATGATGTGCTGTTCAGGGGCGGGGGATTGGCTTTTGGCCGACTGGTGCCTGTCAGCCAGGTCGATTGGTGGAATGATGGGTTGTTCAGAATGTGGCTGGTCACAGGTGACTGTGTTTGCGTGCGTTTGTTGGAGGGGGACTGGGGTCATGTCCATTGGAATAGCTTCTGTATTGATGCCATCTGTGCCCTGCAGCTCCCATCGGCCCCTCTTGGGATGAGCCTGGCTGCTCAGTCACTCTGCCGACTTGTGTGGTACATGCTTCTGCTGATGGTTGGTTTGTTTACTGGCATGAGTACAGGGCTGGTGCAATCCCCCTCAGGATGCTGTTTTGGATGTTGCCTTGCGCTGGTGGCAAGCGATGGGGGACTACTGTTGTTTTGTGTCATGTGTTCTTGATTTTCATTTTGATGTATTGTACCTTCACATGCCTGTGCTGCGTCAGTACGGCTATGGTGACATGCCGTACATGGATGCCCACTCACGGGGCGCTTTGAGCCCCTGCATGCTTTTCTACGTTGGCATGCATGGGTGAATTGTGGATTTCACTGGTTGCATAGTGTGAGTACATTGCGCCTGCCAGGAGTTGTGCAATGAGGCCAGGGAGTGGAGTACAGGCACTCAGTGGGCCATTTACGGTTGGTTCGCGTTGCCGTATTTCTCGCCATGGCGGAATGGTACTTTACGACGTGCTTGATGGCGTTCAGTGCATGTCCGCTAGGGTCAGAATTCGCGTACCGTTGCGCCATGGCGGTGATTCCGGTTTTGCAAGGCGCGCGTGCGCGTACTTGGTGCAGTTAGCGTTGCCGTTCACTGCGGTGTCGCTAATGGCATCGTACTTTACGGTGACGGGTCATGATCGCAACGAGCGGTGTTCGATGGCGGTATTGCATTTCCGCCATCATTTTTCCATTTCCGCAAGGGTCGTAATGAGGCCCATTGTCTTTGTTGTTGTTTTTCCTCTCTATAACTAGAGCCTGCACAAGGAGATTTGGATTAGACATTCTTATTACATTCCATCCTGCTGCGTTATCAATCATGGTTACTAATCCGGAGAAGGGACGTCCAAATAAGTTTTTCCCGGCTGCATTTAGATAAACGGAATAACCATCGCTCAGGGGTGTTTCTTGTAGCCATGTTTCCTGCAGACAGATTATTGTGCTTTTTAGCTGATTAGGGCATTGACCTTGAAAAAGATGGGCAAAGCCACGAGTGTTCCATGACGTTACTAACTGGGCAAGCTTCTTGACCCTTCTTTATCCTAGACGTTTTTCCTGGTGTTTCTTGTAACGTTTATGGGATCCGATTGTGCCTTCAGCTCTTTCCAAAGGTCTACTCGATTCACATTTTTTGTATTCGTTGAGCCTTTGTTGGTAGGCGGGGAGGATCTGTGTGGATTCTCCTCTTCGCATATCGATAGATCGAAGCCAAAGAATAATAAATCATCCTTGGCATCGATCAGAGGTCTTGCAAGTTTTGTTGACTTCATATGAAGAATTACCCAGTCTGATCTTGCTTCAGATTTATATTCTACAATCGCAATATCATCAGATGTTATATTGCGTAATGCCGGTATATAATGTAATAATCTCATTACATTTGCTCTATTGAGATTGACTTCATTCTTATCTTCCAAGATGTTTTCCAGTTCCAATCTTACCCAGTTGGGGTTCACAGACTCACGGGTGGAGATTTTTTCTTTAGTTTTTCGATGCGATTGTTTTTGCAATTGTGTTGTTGTTTGTTTCGGATTGAAGGTTATTGTTTTGGAAGCAAATGACGTTACTGCTTTCCGTCTTACCCATGACGACTCCTCCTTATCAATATGCGAGCTGTTTTTTTTTAATACAGCTAGGTTTCTAGAAGGATTTCGTGGAGTGCCGTGCCAATGTTGATTTTTTTTACCTATCTTCAGTTTGGCATCGGCATCATGAGGTATTACTGGGCCGTATTCTGTTGTTTCCTCAGTGCCTTCCAAGGCGTCCTCGTCATCGATTGAGTATGTAGATAGGTTGCATAGATCAATCGAAGTGGATGTCTCATTTGCAGACGAGGAGGACAAGGAATCACGTCCTCTTTTTATTGATATGTACTTGGGTTTTTGTGAAGTTTGATCGCTGTTAGTATTGTTCTTTGACTTTTCTATAGCATTTGCAGCTACAGTGGTTTTTGCTGCCTCTAGGCGCGGTGGAGTTGTCAGATTTCTAATAAACTTCTTTGCCTCATTTGATCGTGGTCTTTTTAGTGGGGGACCTTTAGATGTAGTTTTTTGTGTTTTGATTAGTTTTCTTTTCAGCAACGCCGGGTTTGCAGTTTTTGCCTCAAACGATTTTGCGGAACCAGAGAAAATTCCAAAGGACATTTTTGGAGCCCCTAACGTAGGCTGCCCTTTAGACTCTTGGGGAACTGCTGGCTCTGAAAGTTCCCTTGAGTTGTTGTTTTGTAAAAGAGCAGGCTCAACAGTTGGTTGTTGCGGAGTTAACAGATCATTTACTGATAGCAAGGGCCTTTCATTTCCTGTATTTCTTCCTTCCTTTGGTTGTGGATTTTCTTTTACACCTTTTTTATCCTGATTGTTTTTCCGGTTGTTGGCCTTTAATGATTTCTTTGCATCATGTGAATTTTCGGCATTTGCTGGCACTTCTGTGTTTAAGTGTACCTTTAGCTGAGTGCTTCTTTGCGGCGACCTCAACGCCTCCGTGGCCGGCATTTGACAAGTGCATTTGTTAACCGGCAAACTGTCACGTGGTTGTACTACAACGTTGTGCCTGATCCACTTTGTGCATTCTATTATTGCTTCACTCAGATCGACTTTTTCCTGTACTTCTCTTTTCGTTATTTCATTTAGGCGAGAGTGCCATCCGTGGGAAGCAGCAGCTTCTGCATTGAGGCGTTGTACAAGATGTTCATTAAATTTTTCCAATTCAAATAACTTACTGTTGGTTGAACAGATCAAGGAGTTTTGGTCTCGTATAGAGTCATTTAATGCCTCGTATAATTTCATAAATGGCACTAAGGCAATGGAGGTGGCAGCCAGCACGTTGTTATGAATTTGTAACCCTGCAGCGATGGAAATGTTTCCTTTTATTTCCGTGGAGTCTCCAGAGTGTTCAACTTCTGGATTATTACCTGCTCCTGGGTCTGCTGTTTCTTTTTCAATCGTCGTATTTGTGTCATCTCTATTTCCGTGTGGGCCATCTGCACCAGTTTGGTGACCTATCGTTTGACAGACGTCAGTTGAATCTAAGTTTATTAGCCGGGCAACAGGAACTGAGTCTTTCCGCAGCCGTGCGTTCTTGCCCAGAATGGGCGCATCCTTGATTGCAGTACTTGTTTTTCGTTGTTTATCTGATTTTCCCTCATGTTTGTTTGCGAAGCTTTCATTTAGGCGATCGCGCATCAGCACGAAATCTGCCTTTAGACGTTCTGTTAAACAAGCTTCCCTCGCCACCACCTCATAGGATGTGGTGATATTTGCAGTCTCTACAATTCCAACTTCGTTTAAAGGCCGAGCATCCGCCATTTCTTTTTTGTCCATTCTTACTTCATGATTTGATTTTGCAGGAACTTTAAGAGGTATTGAGGCCTGTTTGTTGTTTTCCCCTGCATTAGTGCTTTTTAGCAATCCCTTATCAGCCGAGGAGGTACTGGTTTTTTTTCCTAGTCCCGGCTCGTCAATAGGTGATCTTTCATTAAACAATGATGATTTAAGGGTTTGCGAATCAGCATTCTTTTGTGTCAATAGCCGACAGGGGGTTATTTGTATGTTCTCTGACGGTGAGCGTATAGCTAGTAGGTCGGCATCGGTTATTTCGAAGTCAAAGGTGACATCCGACGCATCAAGATAAATTGATGGAGGACGCAAACTGGAGGACAGTAGCTTTTCCATTCTTTGAGAAACATCTGTTATGTTCATGTTTACTACTTGGGTGCGCTTTGATACATTAGGGGAATGGATTATAGCACTGTCTTTTGACAGTGTAACTTCTTCGCCTTTGTTAGCTATTCTGTTTCCATTCGTAGTCTCGCTCTGCGTTTTCGAAAGTACGCCTGCGGGTGACGGTTGAATGCAGGCTTCTGAACGTGTGTGAGTCACTGGTCTCTCTATCTCCGCCTCTGAGAGCGTATTAGCTTGCGTCTTATGCGGTGAAGTCAGGTCAACTAGTCCCGGGGGTGAGCCCGGGACTGGAACGGGGGCCGGACTTGAAATTTGTGCTAGCATTGGTACAACAGGCGTTTCTAGTGGCTTAAGGCTGTGGTGAGGTAAAGCTGTTGTGACAATGCAATTTTGAGCGCTTACCTTTGCGGTTGAAGTCTTCAATTTTTGCCGCTTTAGCTGTTGTAGTCTATTGCGGGTATGCGGTCCGCCGTCTATCGGCACCACCTCTAGGACGTTATCTGGGAGCGGCTCCATCTCCAGTGTGTCATGCAGCTCCTCTTACTAGATCGTCCCCGCAGAGGACTTTGGGGACGCTGGAGAAAAGAACCTGTTTCCTGCTGCCAGCAGACAGCAAAGCAGCAAACAGTGAAACCGTCGCTGCAGAAAGTCACGCGCCCTTGTATAGCGCGGGCTTATCGCCGCAAGGGCGGCTCAGTCGGTGTTTTGTTTCCTGCTTCCTGGATGGGCGGGGCCTCGAGACTCCAGTCTCTTAAAGGGATAGGCTTCGTTTCCCAATGCCCAGCGCTCCGCAATAACAAGCTCTCAGTTCCAGTTAGAGCTCGTATGGAAGCGGATGAAGATGCAGGCAAGTGAGGTAAGCACAGCAGAGTGAGCGCAGCAACAGTGAAACAGTCGCTGCAGAAAGTCACGCGCCCTTGTCTAGCGCTGGCTTATCGCCGCAAGGGCGGCTCAGTCGGTGTTTTGTTTCCTGCTTCCTGGATGGGCGGGGCCTCGAGACTCCAGTCTCTTAAAGGGATAGGCTTCATTTCCCAATGCCCAGCGCTCCGCAATAACGAGCTCTCAGTTCCAGTTAGAGCTCGTATGGAAGCGGATGAAGATGCAGGCAAGTAAGGTAAGCACAGCAGAGTGAGCGCAGCAACAGTGAAACAGTCAATGCAGAAAGTCACACGCCCTTGTCTAGCTTATTATGTTATAATTGAACAAGTTCCTCAGGAAGGACAAGTTCAAGATGGTAACTCTCTCTCAGATCCTTCAGGCCCTCCAGCTTCAGGACTGGTTGGTATCTCTGGACCTTCAGGATGCTTATTTCCATGTGCCTATCCATCCCAAGCACAGGAAGTACCTGAGGTTCGCAATTGGCAACTCTCATTATCAATTTCGAGTTCTGCCATTTGGGCTGACCTCCACCCCGAGGGTCTTCACCAAGCTAATGTCGGTTGTGGCTGCAAGTCTAAGGAGGGAAGGGATTCACGTCTACCCCTACCTGGACGATTGGTTGATCAGAGCAGTTTCTTCGGAACAAGCTCGGATCCAACTAGATTATGTCTTCCACTCCCTTCACAGGCTGGGCTTCTCCCTCAATTTAAAGAAGTCACAGATGATACCATCACAGAGACTCCAGTTCATTGGAGCAGTCCTGGACACGTCCCTGGGAAAAGCCTCGCCACCAGAGGTGAGGGCTCAAGATATTCTGCAGATGGTCACCAGGTTTCAAAATGCCCAATGTCTCTCGGCCTACGACTTTTTGAGGTTGCTAGGCCTCATGGCATCCTGCATATTCCTTGTGTAAGAGGCTCGCTTGAGAATGAGATCCCTTCAGTGGGCACTGAGGACTCAGTGGTCACAATTCTCAGGGAGGATGACAGATCTCCTCCGGATTCCGGACAAGGTAGCCCACGACCTTCAATGGTGGGCCTCTCCAGAGAACATCTTGAAAGGAGAACTGTTTTGGCAACCATGGCCGGAGATAACAGTAGTCGCAGACGCCTCACTCACGGGGTGGGGAGCCCATGCCAACGACTTGACCATCAGCGGTCGTTGGTCTCCATCGGAGTCCAGACTGCACATCAACCTGTTGGAGCTGAGAGCCATCAGACTGGCACTGAAGGCTTTTCTGCCGCATGTACGGGGGAGAAACGTCCTGATAATGACGGACAATACAGTGGCCATGCACTACCTCAACAAAAGAGGAGGCGTAGGGTCACTGCCACTGTGCAGAGAGGAGATGCAGCTCTGGTTTTGGGCAATTCAGGAAGGAATCTCTCTATCGGCAACTCACCTAGCCGGAGAGAAGAACTTGACAGCGGACGCTCTGAGCAGGCAGAACACAGTCTCCGACGAATGGGAGATAGCTCAGGAAGTCCTTCAAGAGATCTTCGCCCTTTGGGGAACCCCTCAAGTGGATCTGTTCGCCACCAGTATCAACAGGAAGTGCGACAGATTTTGCTCAAGGGAATTTCACCCGAGAGGAGCTCTAGGAGACGCGTTCGTAGTGGACTGGGAGTTCCCACTTCTGTACGCGTTTCCTCCGGTCCCTGTCATTCCTCAAATGATCAGGAGGTTGAGAAGGTTTCGGAAGTCCATGATCCTAATTGCCCCGGATTGGGCCAGGAGAACGTGGTACCCAGACCTTCTGGACATGTCCATCTGTCCTCCAATTCGTCTACCGTACAGAGAGGATCTTCTCCAGAAGAAGGGAGGTCAGGTTCTCCATCCAGCCATCAAGACCCTCAACCTTCACGCTTGGTATCTGAAAGCTTGAGATACAAGGATTGGGACCTTCCAGATGGCGTCATGGAGGTGTTGCTTTCGGCCAGAAGACCAGCAACTAAGACTCTATACCGCTGCCGTTCGAATAAATTTTGCAGCTGGTGCAGAGAAAAGAATATCGAACCCTTTTCATGTGGTACACCTGCGGTGTTATCCTTCTTACTTTATTTGGCAAATTCGGGCCTTCAAATTGGCACTATTAAGGGCTATCTCGCAGCGCTATCGATCTTTAAGCGCACCCCAGAGGAGCCATCGTATTTCAAAATTCCATTGGTAATACAATACCTGAAAGGTCTAACTAATGTTTACCCTCCAAGACCATTCCAAGTTCCCTTATGGGACTTAAATCTAGTTTTAAACTTCCTAAAGGGTGCTCCTTTTGAACCACTCCACTCTTGTTCATTGAAGTTTCTCACCCTCAAAACTGTTTTATTGGTAGCATTAACATCTGCTAGAAGGGTTAGCGAGATACAAGCCCTGTCTTGTAAACCTCCTCATACAACTTTTCACAAGGACAAAGTAGTGCTACAGGTGAAGCCTAACTTCCTCCCAAAGGAAGTTTCGGAATTTCACATTACTCAGAAGATTACTCTACCTTCATTCTATCCTCCTCCCCATCCGGGGAAAGAGGAAGAGAGACTACACAGGCTGGACCCTAATCGAGCCTTGAGTTTTTATATCAGTAGACTTGCTAAAATTAGACAAGCAGACCAACTCTTTGTAGGTTACGCAGGACATAAGTTAGGATTACCAATAACCAAACAAACCATCTCCAGATGGATTATTTTAGCCATTCTGGAATGCTACAAACTGGCAGGGAAAGAGCCCCCTCAAAATCTAAGGGCTCATTCGGACCAGGGGTATCGCAGCAACCTCAGCTCCTCAAAGAGGGGTACCAATTAGAGACATATGTGCGGCTGCCACATGGTCGTCCGCACATACCTTTACCAAATTTTATACCCTGGATTCCTCCTCTAGTCAAGAGACTAGATTTGGCAAAGCTTTGTTACACTCTGTTCATTCTTAAAGGGTAATATGGCATCTCTTACTCCCGCCTCCAATCACATACCACTGCTATGGGAGTCTATCATAGATAAGAAATACATCAGAGGACACAATCCCTTCGAAGAACAAGTTACTTCTTACCTTGTAACGTTCTTTCGATGGGATGTTCCTCAGACGTATTCCTTATCGCCCCTCCCATCCATCCCCGCAGTAACATTTCCCTTGTGGTTGCAGTTTACACTCCTTCAAGGGTAGTAACCATTCATACAATAACTACTTTACTCTACAAAACGGAACTGAGCAATGGACGCTGCGCGTGGCCATTTATAGGCATGATGACGTCGGCGTCGATACGGTGGCCGTCGAGGAGCACCTACTCGACGGACGTCGACGCACAGCGCCCTCTACTGGGAAAAAATGTTTCGGAGGCCAGCGAGTTGGAGATACAAATATCATAGATAAGGAATACGTCGGAGGAACATCCCATCGAAAGAACGTTACAAGGTAAGAAGTAACTTGTTCTTCTGGAGTTTTGTTGCGATGTTAAAGGTTGGTCAGTTTTATGCTGTGAGTTGTTGAAGAGAGGCTTGACGGATGTTTTGAAAGTGTGAATGATGATGGCTTGGTTTTTTTAAAGCATTTATTTAAGCACTTTTGCGATCTACACACAATAACCATATTACATCTGATAACAAAATCAGGATCATTGACTTAGTACATGTACAGATGAAAGCTTAAATTCCCACTTTGCATACATTACGAATCTCCTTCATGATCCGATGCAGAAGTCGCTGCCTCACGCAGGTATTCATGGAAGTCAGACTAAGGGCCTCATTACGACTTTGGAGTTAGCCATGGCGCTATTGGTGCCATGGCTACCTCCAAAATCGGGTCTGGGTTCCCTGAATGGGGAATTACCGGGCCATTCTGAGTTTGGAGGGCCCAGTAATTCCTCCTACTGGGAACCCAGGCCCGGCGAATGGGCTCAATGGGAATGGGTGCGGGAGCTAACAACGGGTCGATTACGACCGGCCCGTTGTTAGCTCCCTGGTTCCCTCGCGGGACCCGGTAAGGACGTCTGGTAAAACCAGACGTCCACATCGGGTCCCGCGAGGGAACCTCGTAATATTGCAGAATGGGTTTAACGGGTCCGCCACCATTAGCGGTACCCGTTAACCCATTCCGCAATACTTATAACAAGGCCCCAAGTGTCTTTAGGGCAGCAGTTGGTGGGCAGTAGTGTCATATATGCCTCTTCCATATTGTTTGCCCTAATAACATCCAACTGACACATTTTCACCTTTGGGGCCACCCTATGTGTCTATCTCATCAATACACAGCGCTTAGCTAACAACAGCCCCACATTTAAGAAACTGCGCCTGGCAACCGCCATTTTACCTGTGTAGCGTGATAGTCAGTCATGGGGGGACAGTGTTACCCATTGCTTCACCACAGCAAACAGCACCCGGCATATATTTACCCAATAGGAGGAAAGCTTGAAGCACGACCAGAGCATATGTAACAGGGTAGCATTCTCCAATCCACACTTGGAGCATATGACCTCACATTCTGCATTAGTTTAAAATGTTAGACTACACTATACCCCATCACGTATTAAAGTGTAAAAGGCAGTACTGAGAGTTGTTTGAAACCTCCTTAGTCATTCCCCAAATTACCCCCCATTGTGCATCTGTGAAGTCTACCTGTAAAGGCCGACTCCATTTAGCCCTGTTCACAGATATAGCCGGTATCATACTGTGTTGCCCCATTTTGTGCAATGTGGAAGTGCTTCTCCTACATCCCATATTGTTTACTATATATAACGTGCATGTGTGTGTGGAAGGTTCTTCAGGAAATGATGGCCAGTGGGATTTGAATGCTGCCTGCATGTAGCGATAGTATAGTTGCTACAGTGGTGTATCACCAACAACTACTTTGATATCTTCCTACTCAATAAAGTGGCAAGCAGGGAACATGTCTCCTAGCGCAGTAATCTGAGCAACTCTCCATTTGTTCTTGACTGCCCTGTCCAAGGTTGGGTACAAGACGGGCGTACCACACACAGGTGCATTTTTGTCATACGGGGTGACATCGAGAAGTCTTTTCCATGCAAGCACAGTTGTGTCTACCAGGTTTAACACTCTACCTGTGCGGTAACCACCCCCTCCCCAGTAGTAGTGATTTCAGGGAAATTACTCCCATTGGCAACTGTTCCAACTTGACATGTGGTAGTCCGGCAGCAGTCCTATACAAGTATGTTGCGTAATTAACCTGTGCCACTAAGTAGTATAATTCAAAGTTCGGAGCAGCAATGCCAAATTAGGAAGTGCCAGAGACGCCCCCACTTCACTCTGACCTGCCCAAACAAACTCTGTACATAGCATGTTCATTTCTCTAAAGAAGGCGCGATTCGGCCACATCGTAATGTTCTGGAACAGATACAGTAGTTTTGGCAGCACTACCATCTTGATAAGTGAGATTCTGCCTAGCATTGGCAAAGGAATCTGGCCCCATCTCTGCAGTTTGTCCCACAGAAGCACCATGTATGTCATATAATGCTTTTCAAATGTTAACACAGGAGAACGTGATATTATTATAACCAAATACTTGAACATTTCCGCTGACCACCGAAGTCCCCGGATATTGTCTAATTCCACTGTTCTTGTTCTAGCCAACAGCGGAAACATTTCAGATGTATTCCTGTTCAGGTATAGACCAGAATATCTTCCTAAGTTAACCACTTCACTCACTGTTTTTTCCACAGTAGGTGCCGTGTCATGTACATATAGCAGGATATCGTCTACATAGAGCAAAATCAGTTCCATAGCGCCCCACAGCCTAACTCCTACATCCTTATATTTGTTCTGAACCAGAGCCGCCAGCGGTTCTCTTACCATGGGAAACAACAGTGGGGTTAGAGGACATCCTTCTCGCATCCTGGCACCAGGTGGACCATCGGGGATAGCACCCCACTTGTATGTACTGTCGAAATTGGCTTCGCATACAGCCGTTTATTCCAAGATATAAAAGTCGTCCCAAAGCCGTAAAGTACATGAAAAAGAAAAGGCCATGAGCTGTTTCAAACACTTTCTGCATATCGAATTATATTCCTATAGCTTGAGCCTCTGGTTCTGCATGAGACATGACATTGTATAATCTGCACAAATTCATTGCCGTAGGCCGTACAGAGATAAACACTGACTGATGTATCATATGGGTCAAAAACAGCAGTAGTCGAATCGCTATGGCCTTGGCAAAGGTTTTGGCATCTACATTTATAAGTGAGAAAGGCCGATAGGAGATACATTGCTCTGTGGGTTGTCTGGTTGTTGGGCAGGATGCCCCTCTATAGCGCCTCCTCCCACAGCCGAAACAAATATGGGGAAACAATCTCTTGGAATCATCCGCAATGGGCGCTTTCCCCCTTGGCAGATCACTAATCGCCACCTTAGTCTGCTCCAAAGTCATTGGGGTTTCCAGGGCCTCACAAGATTCTCTGGGCTGTAAGGAAGTCTGAATCGCCTGCAAGAACTGCACAATATCTGTCTGACTAGGACAGCCCTTTGGAGATATAAGTCAGAATAAAACAATTGAAAAGCTGCGTTTTTGTCCACGTTTGTTTTTGCCACATCACCCTCCACAGACTTTACATAGGGTATGTTCTCATTCCCCATTTCCATTTTAAACAATAGAGCCAGCAGGCATCCCTGCCTTCACCTCCCCATATTTCCTAACCATCATTGGCTTACTGAAAAGTGTAACTCGCTCTGCGCAGCCTTGCAAAAGCAATTCAGCTCAGTTTAATATCTGCCTGTACCTTGGGAGTGTGACATGCGCATATACAATTTGAAGAGTTTGTAGCCTAGCCTCAATCATGGCAATATATTTCCTAATGGTTTTTAACACCCCAAATTCTGTAGCCATGGACATCTGCCTTAGATATACTTCAAATGCCTGCCAGAGTGTCGATACAGAGGAGACCGAGCCAGCATTGTGTTCAAAATACAAATTCACATTGTCGTGCAAATTACTTGAGAATGCCGGTTCTAGCAGCGCAGCCAGTTTGAATCGCCACAGTGGTTCCTGGGCCCCCTCATCTGAAAAGTTTTAACACTAATGCCACTGAGGAATGATCAGACAATGTTCTGGGCAATATAACGCAGCCAGAGACAGTATGAAGCATCCTGGACGATATCAGCTACACATCTATCCGGGAGTGCATATCGTGAACTGAGGAAAAGTACATATATTGCCTACTACTGTCATGAAGCACCCACCACATGTCAAGCAGCCCCTGTATGGCCATGTTGCTGACTATCGTGCATGCTGATCCAGTGAGTGTGCTGTGTGATGTCCCGGTTTGGTCCTTTTATGTATCTAAAATCGAATTTAAGCCCTCCCCAAATCACTGTGGCCATCGGATATGAGGTGGAAGACCCTATCATAAAATTATGGGCCACCAATATACAGGCAGTACACATTAACTAGTAGTACTTCCCTTCCTCTCAGGTGCTCTTACTTACACAAAGCAACCATTTGCATCTATTTTAGTGCCAATAAACACAAACTGTAGGGAGTGATGTATCAGAGGCATCACCTTCCTAGCCCTCCCGCATTGAGTAGGAAGTTTAATATCGAAGTCCTCCCCAGCTGTGTGCAATTGCCTTAGCTTGTTGTTCTTGTTATCGAGTCTTCTGTAGAAACAATACCTTCGCTCCCTGCCTATTTGCATAGTCCAGAATATTACAGGCCTTTATGAGATTACACTATACCTGAACATTCCAGTTTAAGAGCGTGACCCCCATCTCCCGTTCACGTGATTGCATCATGAGACCCAAGTAGAAACATCAGATGTATCCGAGCTCGCAGCAGCTTCCATATCTTGATCATTACCCACAACCACCAAGGGCATTTTCAAATGTTCACCCCAACCATGCTCACATTACCCACCCCATCCTCACTGCCCTCCTAATTACAGCAGTGTATTTTACCCAAAGCCAAAAACTAACCCACAAACTAAACGTATGCAATTGCATCGGGGCTAAACGCTACTGAGCTTAACATCACATAAGACAAGTATGATCAAAAGGATGTAATGTTTGAGCGCACATCTTACTTTGCTGCCAGCATCGGATACTGCTAGCATAACAAAATCCTTGTTTAAAGTCTCCGACCACCGGCATCAGGATCTTACTTTCAATAAACATGATCGCCTCATCTGGCACTCTGAAGAAGAAAGTTTTGTTCTCATACTGCAATCTCATACTTGCAGGGAACTTTATTGCGTACTGAATCTTCTTTTCTCGTAGGAGTTTTTTCACTCCCATGAATGAGCGATGCTCCTGCTATACCGTTGTGGAGAAATCTGGGTAAAGATGGATAGTGTGTGGGTCCAGCCTCAGATCTTTCCTCTCCCCAGCATATTTCAAAAGCAAGTCTCTGTCCCTGTAATTCAAGACACGTGCTGTGATCGATCGTGGGTAGTCTCCAGGTTTAGGCTTCGCAGTTAATGCTCGCCCACTCAATAGTAAAGTGTGGCGGCAGCGTAGGGTTGCCTAGTAGCTTCTTAAGAAGGTCTTCCGCCGCCTGCTCCATATTGCCTCATTGTGCCTCCTCAGGCAACACGATAATACAGATGTTGTTTCTAAGGGACCTCATCTCCAGGTTATTGAATTAAGCCTTAACTACCTTCATGTCTCTGACCAGCATGGCGACAGTATCTTGCAACGCCATACTGATCCTGCCCTCAGCCTCAATTATCCTCAGTCTTTCCTTTTTCAATTGGGTGCGGAAGGTGGTGATGTTGATAGAGTCACAAACCCTTTTTGCATAGAATTTAAGATTTTCTGCAGATTGGGGTGCTCCATTGCAGACTGAGATTGATGGCACTATTGGTTGGTTTCACGACATGGAGGTAAGTCATCCCACTTTTTCCCCACACCTTTAGTCGTGGTAATGTCCCTGAATGCCAGTTACAATTAAAAAAGAAAAAGAACAACTGTGTTATTTCTCCAGAGGCCATGTGACACTCCCAGTCATCAGCTCACTCAGCTCCCCTCACCCATACCTCAAAGATCAGCAGTACACAATGTACACCTCCTCCACTCTGATGTGGTTCCACTGCTGTCTGCACACACCCCTTAACCTGGTATTATGGTCGGGGGAGAGAGGCAGTAGGAAGGACCATACTCCCTAGCCCGTCCGGTCTGATCCTCCAAAAGCATGCAGAACAGCTCACCAAGCCGGCAACCCGTCATTCATCGCAGGAGGCCTGGGGCGCTGCACCCTCATTGACGGCAACCTCGCTGCCCGCCCACCAACCCTCAGAACAATTCTGCTGCTGAGGGGAAGAAGCTGCACAAGGGACCAGCTCACTGCCTGCTTCAGGCCACATCTCAGGGGGAGCACTCACCGGCATGGCAGGCCAGTGGTCATGGCTCCTGTCCTTAGCCGGTATATCAGCAATCACGCCTCCAATACCTTCAAGATCCGGGTAGACAGCGCTCCGAACAACACCATTCACCCTCACGTCTCCTACAGTCTTTCAGGGCATCATGCACTCACCTCCTTCTAGGATTGATGCCACCTCAGTAGGGAACCTAAGAGATAGCCATCATCTTGCACGGCTGCTCCATGGCACCCGCCCAAGATGATGCCTTGTTTGATGGAAGAATTTAAGAGATTTTGAAAATATGGCATTAGTCTGGTTGCTTTTTTGTTGCTTTGTAAATGCTGTGCGTGTAGGGTGCCCTTGTCAGGGGTGGGGACCCTTCGGTGAGCCTGCTGGAATGCTAGCAGTGAATTTGCTTAAGAAGTCCTGAATTGAGAACAGACAAAAGGCTGTCAGTGCTGGGGTAAGTGGTATCCTTGGTGCCGTTTCCATTTCCGGGATTTATCATGTTGGTCCTTTCTTATCTAGGTGGCCTTGGATTTGCTGAATTCAAGGGGATTGGGTCCTCTGACGTATTCCATATCTATGACAATAATCACCACAGCTGTGCCGCTTTGGAAAATCTTTCGGCGTCTGCATCCTGCGTCTATGACGTCGATACGGTTTCCTCGAGGGCCTCCGTAGAGCCGGCATCACTGGATGTTATAAATAGGACGCACGAAGCCCCTAGCCTCAGTTCTGTTTTTTCCGTGAACGTGTTCGCTTCGGAGATCTCGGCGCGCCTCGATTCTACTGAATCCTGTTCTTTCGGTTCTTCGAACCTGTTTCTTCATTGCTATCGTATGATGTCTTCGGCTTCTTCCATCCCGCGGTCTGGGTTTAAGAAGTGTCGGGTGTGCGGGTCCAAGATGTCGCTGACGGATATGCACAACGCTTGCCTCTGGTGCCTCGGGGAGGACCATGATACGGACGACTGTGTCGACTGCCAATTGCTCACATCGAAGGCCTTGCGGGAGCGTAAGAAGAAGCTGTCGGTCGGTAAGGTGGCCAAGCCCCAGAAGTCGCGTTCCACTGGTCTTTCGACGGACGATTCGAGGGGCGGCTCTCCGCATCGTCGTCGTGAGTCCGGGGGTTCTCGGTCTGGGAGTCGGTCCCACCATTCCTCTGCCTCTTCGAGGCACTCCAGGAAGCGCCGTCACAGGTCGCCTTCCCTGTCCTCTTCCGAGGACTCCGCCCATCGGTGGGTTGCTTGTCCCAACAAGCATTCCACTCCTGTGGAATGGGATTCCTTCCGAAAGGAGAAGTTGGTGATTTTTCAATCGCAGGGCTCTGGTCCATCCGCGCCGTCTGAGGAAGCCGGTCGTGGCCGTGCTAGAGACACCGCTTGTACGCCTTCAGGCTTTAGCAGTTGTCGCGACCACCGGGCGCCTTCGAGGCCCTGGTCGGACAAGGATGGTCGCTCTAGACATGCCCGTTCCAGGTCCCGGTCCTCGACGCCCTCGAGGGCGCGAGAACCTGTGAAGTCTTTGAGGAAGACATCAAAGCTGGCGGCGCCAAGGTCGTCAACGGACTCTCTCTGGAGGCCCCGCCTCCGAGGAAGTTGTCGACACCATCGGCGCCCAGGCTGTCGAGAGACACGCTCGGGGCTCCACCCTCGAGGCCTGTGTCGACGTCGTCAAAGCTGTCCGCGCCTCGCTCGACGTCGACACCGATTCCGTCGACGCCCTCAACGCCTTTCGAGGCGGCCTTGTCGATGTACCCTGTGGCACGGTGGCACCCCCCAGAAGGCGCTGGCCAAGGCTAAACATGTCTTTGTGCCTTTTTCTGTACCCTCCTTCCAGCCTCTGGATTATATTGCTAAGGTGGATGAGGGGGTCTGAGGAAGGTGAGGTTCCTGCAGGGGTTCCTGATGACATTGTTTCGGGTCATAGTCAACTTGAGGATCTGCGTCAGTCGCTGCACGACGCCAGTGGTCTGGACACCTCTCCGGAGGTGGAGTTTGGTAGGCCGCAGCCTGGCACGCATGCCGAATCCTCATACCGGCGCCTCATGTCGAGGCTCACGGATTACCTGGGGTGGTCTGCTCCCCTGGGGATTTTCAGCAGGATGACCTGACTGATATCCTGGACCAAGGTCCTCCAACTGACCCGGTGCTGCCATTCCATATAGCCTTGCAGAGTAGGGTGGCTGCGGCTTGGACTGCTCTGGAGTCTCCCGGCAGTGAGCAAGTCCTTGCCGAGGAAATATCGCCCAGCCAATGGCAACCCCTGCTACTTGACCACGCACCCTACTCCAGAGAGTTTGGTGGTGCAGGCGGCTACGGCCCCAGCAAAGCAGGCGTCGTACCCCACCATCCCTCCTGATAGGGACGACAAACATTTTGACGGTTGGGCGAAGAAGGTATTTTCTTCTGGGGATATGGCGCTTCAGGCTGCCAACTCCATTTGTGCCTTGTCTCGTTTCACACACACTCTGTGGAACTGTATTTCCCTAGCGGCTGATCATATTCCCGAAGGGGAGGAACGTGATGGTTTCCTTACTATCGTGCAGGATGGCAAGGATGCAATGTGTGAATCCGTTCAGTCGGGTCTGGACATGGTTGATTGCGTCAGCCGGTCCATGGGGGCGAGCACCGTAATATGCAGGTTTTTCCGTGGTTGCAGAAGTTGGGTTTTGCTCTTGATGTGCAAGCCCGGCTCCTCAACATGCCCTTTGATGGTGACCATCTTTTTGGCAGCAAGGCTGACGAGAGTCTTGAGAGGTTGCAGACCTCCAAAGCTGCAGCGAAGTCGTTGGGGGCTGCAGTTCGCCAACCTCCGCCTTTTCGTCCTAGGGGACAGCAATGGAGGGGAGGTTCCTTTCGATATTACTCGTCCTTTAGTAAATCGAGAGGAGATGCAAGTCAAAGGAGCAACCGTAGGAGTGCCAGAGGTGGAAAACAAGGTACTTGAGGTGCCAAGGCCGTGCAAGCAGTTGCCTCTTTGCCCTCAGACACTGCCGCAGCCGCTTCAGCTCAGTCATGAGGCCCATGCTTCTCCGGTTGGGGAAAAAGTGGCGTTCCATTACTTCAGATGTGTGGGTTCTGGAGATCATAGCCCGCGGCTACTGTCTTCCTTTCCGGCAGAGGCCTCATGACAATCCACCAGGGAACCCCTCTTTGAAGAATCCGGATCCGCTCCTGGCGCAGGAAATTCAATCCCTGCTGGAGAAAGGCGCCATAGAACTGGTGCCTGTAGCGGAGAGGAACAAGGGATGGTATTCCCCTTATTTTTTGATTTTGAAGAAAGACGGAGGATTGAGACCCATCATGGACTTGCGCGGTTTGAACAAGCTCCTCAGGAAGGACAAGTTCAAGATGGTTACTCTTTCTCAAGTCCTCCAGGCCCTTCAACTTCAGGACTGGTTAGTGTCTTTCGAGCTCAAGAACGCTTATTTTCATGTGCTGATCCATCCCAAGCACAAGAAGTACCTGAGGTTCGCGGTTGGCGACTCGCACTTTCAGTTTCCAGTCCTGCCATTCGGATTGACGTCCGCCCCGAGCGTCTTCACCAAGCTCATGGTGGTGGTGGCAGCGCATCTCAGGAAAGGGGGGATTCACGTCTACCCCTACCTGGACGATTGGTTGATCAGGGCGCACTCTCCCGAGCAAGTCCTGGATCATCTGTCCATCACCTGCCACTCCCTCCACAAGCTGGGCTTCTCCCTCAACTTAAAGAAGTCCCACTTGACGCCAACACAGCGGCTCCAGTACATCGGAGCGGTGCTCGACACATCCCTGGGGCAGTGTTTCCCTCCCCAGCTAAGGGCTCTTCACATTCAGCAGATGGTGCGCAAGTTTCGACTTGCCCAGACGCTCCCGGCGTTCGAGTTCTTGAGGTTGCTCGGCCTCATGGCATCCTGCATTCTTCTGGTGCCAGAGGACAGGTTGCGGATGAGATCTCTGCAATGGGCCCTCAAGCTTCAGTGCGTCCTACTTATAGCATCCGGTGACGTCAGATCGACGGAGGCCCTCGAGGACAGTGTATCGACGTCATTGACGCAGGACGCATACGCCGAAAGATTTTCCGAAGCAGCACAGCTGTGGTGATTACTGTCATAGATATGGAATACGTCGTCGGACCATCCCATCGAAAGAACGTTACCAGGTAAGAGAGTAACTTGTTCTTCTGGTGCTGATGTGCACTGCATCGGAGTTGGAGAGCTCTTGAACTGGTGACATTGGTGTGTTACAGGCCACAGGGCTTTTGAACTTGTAAAAACATTTTAAAACCTCTTTCTGGCTGTGTGAGTGACAGGACAAACCGGCTTGACTCTAGGGAGGGGAAGTAGGCTGACACAAAGGTACAGTTAGTGCAAACAATTATACCACACTGGTATAATGAACAATATATTGGCCTTTATTGGATTATATACATATCACACAGTAACCTATCTATTGCATGTATAAGACAGTACACTATTTTAAGACACAGCTCAACCCTAAACTAAAATATAAGCACCCTCCCCAGTGATAGGCACATATCATATAGTGACAAGGAGGGGAGGGTATCAGACATTAATTCACAGTAATAATAATCAAAACAGGATCCCAATTAGCAACACCAACACAGTCACAGTATTTCCAGACCTCTAGGTTATCGTATTTGGAAAATACAAATTGCATCTCGCAGTCAATGGATGGCCCACATGAGGGCAACCAATTCTGACACAGCCAGAGGCCACTAAAAGATACACTGTAGACTAATAGCACTAAACATTACACTTCAAGAGAGAAATAGATACATTGGGCCTCATTACGAGGTGGGCGGTAAGGGATTACCGGCACCGGTAAGGGCACCGGTGCCGATAATCCCTTACCGCCCTACTACAAGTTCCCTTTGCGGGTCCTTCCTTAACGCCTGGTTTTACCAGGCGTTAAGGACGGGACCCGCAAAGGGACTTCGGAGCTAATAACGGTACCCCCCTACGGGGCCTCAAATGGGGAAGGGCCCTGGTGAATGGGGAATTACCGCCCCCGCCAACCTTGGAATGGGGCGGTAATAGCTCCATTCACCAGGGCGGAGTCGGTAAGGATTTGGAGGCAGCCATGGCGCTAAAAGCGCCATGGTTACCTCCAACCTCGTAATGAGGCCCATTCTCACTGGAAATGGAGTGTAATCAGGCATTCAAATTAGTAGAAGTGTATATTACATGTCTTTATAAAAACATTTTAAAAATTCACAGGTGCAAGCTGAAAGTGTAGTCTTTTATTACAAGTTTGGCGGTGCAGTAAAAGTGCAGGTAACAATTCTGCTAAATCTGTTACTGCCACTTTTACCGCACCGCCAAACTACAGGTTTGCCAATGGAGGTTACCTGATTTACCTCCAGCAAACAGCTGGAGGTAAATCAGGCACCCACCGGAAAAAATATGTGCTGGTATTACCAGCACCGGTAATACCGGCTTTCCCCTCCATGGAGTCCTAAGGGACACCATGAAATGGGGAAAGAATGCCCTTTACACAACCAGGAATATCCTGATAATTCCAGGATATCAGGCGGTGGAAATGGTAGGTCAGTTTGCCGGTATCCTGCCGGAAATACCAGCGGGATACCGACAAACCTACTTTGCAAGAGTTTAAGTTGATTGAAATGTTCCCGATAGAGATAAACAGGAAAAAATCAGTAATCAATCCACATGGATTGGGAAAAGGCAGGTAAGTCACAAATTTACCCCACAGGTGCAAATGTGGTGGGAAAAAAACACAGGGCATGAAGATCTCCAGGAACCCTGAAAGGACATGCGGCACAGCAGGACTCAGCCCCATTACAAGCCAGTGGGAATGTGGTTAAAGGCTGCCTTCAAAATGCTTCCACCACATACCACGGGTACAAGTATCAAGAACAACCCACCAACCCAGGACCCAGAGGAAGGTACTCCCAGAGATGGTTCCTGAAAAGTCTGTTCAGTAATCTCCAAACAACCCAGTGAATGAAAGTCTTTTTTTCAGGTGTGGTTAAAGGATGGGAACAGCCAGGTAATTGGACCACAGACCAACGACAACCCACCCAACAGAAAAGAAGAACAATCACCCTTCCTAGAAGTTGGACACTCAAGCCAGAAACAAACGGAGCAATGAAGATGACTCGAAAATGGTGGGAGAGCTCAAGAAAGAAGGTTGCATTGGCACGATGAACAAAGAGAGGGTTCCCACCGGCAGAAGTGGGTCCAGAAGAAGACTGTGGTGAGGCGACCCGGGGCAGTCAAGAAGACCAGATATAGCAGGATTTTGGAGTCTTACTACCCTTCCAGGTGACGGCAGATTCCTAAACCAAGGTTGGACAACTACAAAAACAAAATGAGGAGTCAGTAGTATAATGGCCTAGAGACAGTCCCAGCATAGATGGCCTAGACCAATCAGGGAGGCCAGCAGGAGGATGGAGGTGGCCCAGGAAGTTTATCCAGCAACCAAAAATGGGAATT
Source organism: Ambystoma mexicanum (assembly GCF_040938575.1). Taxonomy (NCBI): domain Eukaryota; kingdom Metazoa; phylum Chordata; class Amphibia; order Caudata; family Ambystomatidae; genus Ambystoma; species Ambystoma mexicanum. The sequence goes on from NC_090932.1 coordinate 1,270,646,459, forward strand.
GGAAATAAGTCTAGGACATGGAGTCCAGCCAGTGTGGCTAGTTCTGATCATATAAAATGCAGCAACAGCCCGAACTTCCAGCAGGTAGGTAAGCTACCTCCCCTCTATGAAAGATCCACCAGAACTGAGAGCCCAAATACTCTTAATGACTCAAAAAGGGTTGCAGTGGCAGGGGAGTTCAGTAGAAGTCCCTCTGACCAGAAATAATTAGGTCAGTGAATCCAAAAAGAGCATGCAAAAAAAGAAAGTTCAAGGGACCCTAAAACCATTCCCCAAAATGAAATTCTGTCTTAAGAGTAACCAAAGTTTCAAATTGCACAACATGGTACGGTGTTGGTGGTGCACATGCAGAAAAGGTAGAGTCAAAGCTTATTGCCATACAGCTGTGCCAACATTGGTTGGAAAACCAGCATAGTATCCCTGTCCCAAAAATGTGGACCCAGAGCACAGAAACCACCGTTTTTTTAATATGGCTTTACTCAATTAACCTTTTACAGAAAAGTCAGTGAGATACATTTAGACTGTTATATTAACAATGGTCTTCCTAACGATACATTCTGGGCCGTGGCTTTACAGGAGCATCCAAGAGTGATTTAACACTACTCGGCTCGACCACTTGACACAGACCACCTCCTTTCGGGAGCTTTCCATTACACCTTTAGGCACAAAACTGTGGATTTGGCATTCATCTGATTGTCATTCCATTTCTCTGGCAGCTAAACTCACTTTCATGATCTAATGTGGTACGTATAGGTAGGTCTATGTACCTGCACCTCAGACAGTGGCTTACTTCATCCTCCTACACACACATGGGCTCTTGTGTGCTTGCCACCCAATTGGTATTCATTCTGTGTCACCTGGATGTACATGAGCCTCAGATTGTGCTGACTGGCAGCAGTCATTGTGGCAAATATGTTAAAGCTGCAGGTGCTTCCATATACCATGGCTACAGCTTAAACATCATTGCCACATTAATGCCTGCCATTCACCACCATCCGATGTTCAGTTGGTGGTAGATCTCTCTCTTCGGCAGGGGCCTCCCTCTGGAACAGCCTTCCTGCCTCACTGAAACTTGAGGAGAATCACCTCTGGTTCCGGGAGCACCTCACACCCTTCCTCTTTGCTTCTGCTTTCTCTCCCCCACACCCCTGCTGAATTCCTGGCTGAAACTGCACTGGTTACCTGGCCACCCTTTCTGTTCCCGGGCCCAGGCCCAGCCACTTGCACACCTGCACTGCCTCCCTGGCAACTCCTGCACTTGGGGACTGTTTTCTGTATCCCTACAGTCCCCCTACCAGCACTTATATTCTGCACTACCTTGCACTTGCCACCAGCCTGCCGTTTATGTATCTTATTTATTCTACTATCCCATGTACTGCACTTTCCCCTCTCCCTTCCCTCACGCACGTTTCCCTTTCCCCCTTCCCATGCACTTGCGTGATCTGAATGACACCTGGCCTAGTAAGATCGCTGTCTGTCTTCCTATTGGTCCCCCTCCCTTGCCTCGTCACGCCTTGAAACACTTGTGTATTGGCACGTATTAAATGCCATATCATATCATATCATGTACGTCTGTGTACCTAAAGTAAAATGCCACTAGCTTCCACAGTGGTCTTCCAAAAGGCTAGCTATTGCATCTAGTAGGTAATCTACGAATGATCGGTTGTACAAGGTTGGTCTGTAAATGAGTAATCACAGTGTGGTTGTTTACGAAGATGCAACAAAGTAGGAGAAGACATTCACAGTCCATGATGCTGTGAATTGTGAGATTGTAATGGCAGTAATGTGTTTATGTACAAGAGCAATTCCTCCTCCTCTGTTGCTCGTTCTGTTGGCCAGTTTAATTAATTGTCTGTGGTGCCGGTACTGTACAACGCCTCCGTCGTCCTCTGTGAGCCAGGTCTCTCTGAAGAACAACAGATCTATTTTGTTCTCACAGAGAAGGTCATAGATTTCTGAGCAGTGTTTGGCTATACAATTGACTCTAATGAGAGGATATCTGGTTCCAACATTTTGTTTGCAGCTTCACTGTGTTGTCTCGTTTGCCCGGGTTGTTCATTTCTTGGGGGTGTGGGTTTGGGACTGGACCAACCCACGACGCTGAGATTTTCATATGAGTCTCCATTCTCCACTTATGAGGCTTTTTACCATGCAGTTCTACCATTAATTCTTGAAAACAACAAGTATCTTTGGTCCACTGAATCATTGCTTGTCATAGAGCCAAGATGCGGCAAAGCTCCTGCCTGCAGTTGTTCCTTCAATTATCTGGAATCTCATCTATGGACTCACATCTCCAAACTTTCCAAGCCACTGAAGAGCAAGTATTGGCAAAGCCACTAGTTTTCACTGTTGCATTATTCTTGGGACAGCGGCATGCGAGGCCGATGGCAGTAAAATTGGTGTGGGGCGCCCCTTCCTTGTAATCTGGGACAGAAGTACAGCATCCTTTGTCTTTCCTCTGCCTCTGTGGCAGCTTGAACATCAAGGAAACACTCTTACTGATCCTTCCCTGTAATGAATTTGCATAGTGGCAAGCAATAGTTTGAGTGTAGAGTGTGGAGAGGCGGGACAAGGGTAATGCACCACAGATGTTTATCCATTTGTGAACACCATCTTCCTATTGCTCCACCCTCCATAGCATAAGCAAGACGGGGGTCTAAAGCACCATATTGAGGCAAAACTATAAAGGGAAATTCTGGAATCATTTGTCTTTTTGAGTGCAATGTTTCTACATATCCCTTAATCACTTAATCATGTCCGTTGCAATGACCATGAGACTAATATGTCAGTTGTATGAGCACCAAGTTATAAAGTGCTTCTGTAATGAAATGCGTAACATAAAGTGTCCAATTCGCACTTCCATTCTGATCATTTTCCCTTCCTTTGTAAATACCACAGCCATTTTAGGCCTTTATATTTTTGGGGCGTGGCTTTTGGCAGCAGCAGCAATGTCCGTTTGAGCGCTGAGCTCGGGGAACTGGCAAAAAACATCCTCTCAGAGACAGGGGTGTTGCTAGGTTTGTAAAAGACCCAGGGATATAGCCTTCCTAGCCCTCCTCACCCCCCCATCCCACCCTAGCGATGTCTCTGCTCAGAGAACAGCCTTATTAAGGTAAACGATCAACACTTCCCGAGGGAAACAGAGATTGAAGCGATTCTTCCCACAGCGGTGCAACCAGCCTGTTAGATCGCTCCTTGGATGGCTTAAAGCAGGCTCCAGAAAGTTCCCCTTCCCTTGTGGCCTTCCTGCGTCACTTGATACTGCACACTGTATGGAGACTGCTGAAATTGCTGCCTGCAGAGGGACTGAGAACTCTCTTTCCAGCTCTGAATGCTGAAATTGTTGAGGCAAGAGAGCTTTTCCCTGCTGGTGGTAAACCAAGGTGAGAAGACACTGTGTCTAATCAACCACATACTTGGACCAGTCTGTTACGAGTATTGGGACCAGTTCAGACCACAGCTGCCAATATTGAGGCTGACAACATCAAAGCATTGCAGCGTCGGAACTGCTTCACAAGAAGCCATGCTGGGTTTGCTGATATGTCCCTCCCTGGGATTACATACTTGCTAACCCTACTGATTTAGGCAGTAGGCTACTGCTTTTTAATCAGTCCTACCACCTACAGATTTGGGTGACAAATCCTACTGCTTTTTACAGTGGCAGGTAATTTGTGTGACTCTAAGGCAATTGCCACAGTCTGTCTGTGCGGTGGGCGGGTAAATGATACATTTGAGTGTTGGGCTCAGATCAATCCACTGACCTGACAGCTACACGACTCTGCCCTGCACTCTTCGATGAACCACCAGTGAAGGCAAGTTTCAGAGTGCACCACCATCACACAGCATCTGCCTAGCACACTGAGGAGGGCATCAGTCTCCATGTTGTTCAGTGTTCAACCCGCACTGCAGGAATACATATGTACTGCCCGGGCTACTGCTATCTTGCCTACCAGCTCTGTGTGATTATTTTCTGTGAAAGTTAGGTAATTGAATTTGGTGTTAATTTACCATTCACAATTATACATTTTAAACATGTGAGCATCTTTCCATGTTGTGCTGTTTGATCGGTTGTGCATATTAGAATGCTCCACTGGTGCCAACAATGTATGTAATTTTGTAATTTCCTGTGATGTCATTGTTATGCTAAGTATTATTTTTGAAACTTGAAAAATCCTACATCTTTTTGGTCACAGAATGTTGGCAAGGAGGGACATCTCAAGGCCTAGTGTGGATGGGAAGGGTTCCCTTAATAAATATTTATCACCAAATGCAGCATTGCATCTGCAATTGCAGAGAAGGGGAAGTTAGGAAGGAAGTTATGTAAACACACAACACACGTGCGCACACACAGACACACACACTATTAATCATCGAAAAATCTACATTTATGGGATAAAGTAAGCTCTCAGATGTGTGACAAGGAATGTTAGGAGTGTAAATAACATTACAATGAGAATGATTCTAAAAAATATTTCCATGCACCGGGCACTCGCTTTTACATGAATCCCATTTATTACCCTTTCAACATGCAACAATGGTTGAAGACTGAAGCAAAAACTATTGAGTTACTTCAGATTCTCCCAGAGCCAATGTGTGGTCATAATAGTCCACAGATTTGTGTGGTTCCAGCCTACTGAGGGCATTGGTTTCATTGTATGCCAGTGGATCTATCTAATTTTATCAGAACTGATTATCAACTGTCTCACTGCAGTCGATCACTGAATGGTTCACCGCTGCCTCATGCGGATCTCTTCAAAAACGGAAGTCATCTTCCTCCAAGCTTCCAACACCATCCCTAACATCCCCTCTCCTAGTTCCTTCCCATCTGACCTTCTTACTCCCATGCCTGAGATGTGTAACCTTTATGTCCTCTTTGATACGGACCTCCAACTGTAACCATTCATCACTACCATTTCCTCTCCTGCTCATATTAACCTTCACAGCTTTCAGAAAATTCATCCATTTCATGCTCACAACTTTATGAAAATTTCTACCTCCATCCTTCTGCTTAGCAAACTTGACTACTTCTCATGCCTACTCTTTGGCCATCCTCTCTACTCTTTCCTCTAATAATAATAACGTAGAATTTATATAGCGCTACAAACACTCAGGCATCTGAGCGCTGATTATTATGACGCACGCTGTGTGGTGCTCATTTATCGACCTCAGAAGGATGAAAGGCTGAGTTTGGCCCCGCCAGGATTCGAACCTGCATTAGCAGGCTCGCTACAGATGTCAAAGCAAGTGCTCTACTCGCTGTGCTATCGGAACGGCATAAGTCTTCAACTTTTTTACCCGCACTCTTCTCAACAGAGACTCAAAACCACCATGCTTGTGAGTCTATTTAAAGCGTAGCTTAAAAGCCTGCCAAAGAGGGAGACCCCTCCAATATCCTCCCTACCTGATCCTGATACTCCCTACTGCATAATAATGCACTGTTGTATATTTGCACAGTATTCCTCTTTAGTTTGAAACACGGGACCCCCTGGGTAATGTTACCTTTGTACATTGCTTATTGCCTACATATGTTGTTACTGTTGTTTTGTCGCTGGTCTATGTCCCACTTTATTTACAGCCTTATAAAGTGGCTCACAACTTGTGCTTATCTTTGTGCTATTGTAAAACCACCCTTACGGAGAATGCCTCTGCATCTGTAAATGTATTATTGTGAGTCATTTCGGATCAATATTGAAATCTGTGTACGTATTTGGAACCAAAAAATAGACAGATGCATTTGGTGGCCAGTTTCTATAATGGGGAGAGTTTCTCTTTCTGCATGTTTCTATCTACATACTGTCAACCATTATTTACTAAAGTTCAGATTCTGACTAGCAAACTAGCTTGGGCCAACAAATCTCATTGTGTTAGCTTCTATGCCCTAACACAGCCACTGGGCAAGAGGGCATTGGGTACCTCCATATGGAGCTCTATTACATCTCGGCTCAATCTCAATATGCAAGACATTGATATGAAGGCACAAACATAGCTCCACCTGAGAAATGCCCAAACAATCCTAGTTCCATACAAAGTGCACTAATAAGGCTGGAAGCAACACAGTTGACAGGATTGATACCACAATCTGGGCCTGTTCCAGCCAACCTGTCAGCATCATTAATCAGCCCACACCACATTGAGGACGCAGCCTGCCATCACGCTGCTGGCCCTGAGGGCCTTCCATCATGGTCGCCACCCGAGGTGGTTTGCACAGCTGATCCTCGCTTCCTCTCCAGGCCCTTGCCAGATTGGTTGAAAGTTTGTTTCTTATGTGACAAAGCACCCGGAGCTGACAGGTGATCGCTGGCCCCCTCAAGGGCCGCTCTATAAAGAGGTGGGTTGTGCACCCCTGCTCCTCTTTGGCCCAAACAACCTAGTAGCATCATTAATCAGCCCCACACCAGCCGGAGGACTCAGTTTACCATCACACTGCTGGCCGCAAGGGCTTTCCATCATGGCCGCTGGCCAAGGTGGTTTGCACAGCTGATCCTCGCTTCCTCTCCAGGCTCTTGCCTGATTGGCCGAATGTTTGTTTGTTCTGTGACAAAGCCCCCGAAGCCAGCAGGCAAAAGCCAGCCCCCTCAAAGTGCCTCTCTAAGGGCAAAGTCCCTCCATGTCTGGCCCTGTACAAGCCTGGAGGAGCCAAAGGACACCTCTTTACATTCTGCTGGTATGCCCATACACCTTATCCTGCAATTGTTGCTCCTGCTGCCTGCTAATCCATCAACACGTATTTTGGATCACCTGGCCCTGCAAGCAAAACATACACTGGCCTTGTACTTTTCACCACACTCCTGACTTGACTTGCACTTACTGCATTGTCTTCACAAATGTGCGCCTCAATTGTGGCCTTCCTCTATGTGGCATGCAGGCCTTGATTGACTGCCCCACCCCCTCTATGGTGCCCACCTGGCCCACACAATCCCTCATCAGTGGAAACCAAAGGCGCACTCTCTACTAACCCTTGCTTGACATTTTCCACTGCTACTGTCTTCACATTGTAAGAGGATTCAATTCAACACTACAGCTAAGTCAACGCCTAGTCTGGGATACTGAATGGAAACCCTTATTAATATATCTTTATGTCCAGTTCATACGTTCTGGATGACTACCCCTATATAACACCCCTCTCTTGGAATCCCCCTGACCCCACTGAGCCAAGAAGTAGTTCTGTTTTGCAAGTTTAAAAGGTTTATTTGATAATTTAAACAATAGATATATATATCACATTTTATAATAAATTAATAATTGAATATCACACTTAATCTGAGCAGTAATCAATAATGGATAGTCTGGCACTAGCACACTTGTGAATCGGAACAGAAGAATAAGGTGGTAGAGAATGCTTTTTATAAGTCAGATGATGTAATGTTGAATGAAAATGCAATACAGAAAATACTCAATATGATTTCAACAAAACAATGTAATCACTTTTCTCTGGCAATTCCCTCCCCCCTTTTATGCAATGCAAGGAAATGGAAGGAAAGCACACAGTTCTCAGAAATGCAATCAAATGTAATTCAGTTCACCCCAGCAAGCTTAGACTACAGAAGTTTGACACACAGGCCTAAAATGCTTTTACATGTGCTGGCAATGAAGTGATAAATATGCTAAAATGCTTTTAATTCCCCCTAGAGGTTCAGGTTGAGGATTAGTTGGTTTAAATTAGTTCAGGCTTACTTTAGCAATATTCTAGGAATGATTGGCAGGTTGCAAATGACTTTCTAACAGTTCTAGCAAGAAGCTGCTGTTTTCACACGTGGAGGAATTTTCAAATCGCGGTAAAATCAGCGCGTGCATTTTTCACGATTACAGAGGAACTACAATATATTGGGGTCCCAGGACAGCCTAGGATCTCAGCTTCCAGATGAAAGTTACTGCAAGTCTCTAGGACAAACGGTCACGGAGATATGAGCGATATAATAAAGGTCGTTTTTCAGATTTGAAATTTTAAAGTTCAAAAAGACAAGTGACAGCTAGCAACTAGAAAATGACAGGTGACAGTTAGGAGGCAGTTCTACTTAGATTAAAATAGCTTGGATTATATTATTTTAACTAAGAGATTGGTTCTGCACAGTTCTGCTGGGTACTCACAATATATTTTTGAAATAAATGGGCCTCGCCACGGATCTGGTCAGGTTTTAGACTGGACTCTGGTCTGGTCTCGGCACTTCACAGTGATCTGGGTCAGCTCTGCTCTGCTGGTCTGGTCTGGGTCTCTGGTTCTGGATATTGATAGATTTGAAGTCTGGATCTTTCTGCACAGCTTTCTCTAGAGATTGATGGAGGTAAAGTATGGATTTTCCCGGCAGAGCGTCCCGCAGCAAATGGATTTGAAGGTCTCTATCTGTCCTGACTGTCTGCTTTTATGTGTTTTGAAAATGGGTGTGTGTGCAGCATCACTAGGCTCTACCCCTCTCCACTTATCATTGGCCACTTCATCCACTTCCCCTTGATTGGGGGAATGAAATGAAGTGTCATCATGATGAGGTCTGTTTATGATACAGAGAACCCACCCCTGTCAACTTTACACACAATCTATATTTGCTCAAAAAGACACATTTGCACAGGTACCCATTTGTTTAAAATTACATGCACCCCTCACATATCACAGGAGGTATACCCTGTCCAAATCTGCTCTTCCTGAGAGCTTGCATTCAGAAATGGCAATATTTTGCACTTTTTAACTGGTTTGCAATACCGGACATTAACCCAAATTTACACACATGTGCGCAAGGAGTATGGACATTAATTGATGAAGTGTCAGATTTTTAACATGCATACATTTTGAGTAATATCCTCTTTTCCGCTAAAACCCCCCTGAACATACCACCGGGTCCTAACACGTCTTCAAATGTGCACCGAAAAATCACAAGAATTATGGCATTATTTAAATAATTATGACAAGTCCGTACTATGAGTTATTCATCTTTTTCTAAAACCATATTCTGGCTACAGGGGTGTGTCTTTTCAGGTCACATGGTACAGAAACCAGTCTTTCCAGTTTCTGCCAAGCTCAGAGACCCTGCCCCTCCCAGCTTCTGCCAAGAGGAAGCTGTTTTACGACACCTGCAATAAACCATCTGCCTGGGCCCTGGAAGGCCCATTGTTCAAGAGGAAGCCATTTACGACTACCCTAATAAACCCTCTGCCTGGGTCCAGGACAGGCCTTTGTTCAACTCCCTGTAGCTGCTCCACCCCTAATCTAATCAGAGAGGTGACAACTCCTTTTGGCCAGGGGAAGAGTGGCTGAGCAGGTTTTTAACTCCTGTGGGGGTAGATGTCAGGCAGAATTCAGTTTCTCAAGCCAGGTTTCAGATAAAATGTCACTTTTTGTTCCCCAGTTTAAGTCAAGACAATTTTTACATATGCAGCTAGAATGCTGATTCTAAGTTCAAAACTATGACATTTAAACAATTGCAACCTATGTGACACTCAAAAGTAGGTCACTCATTTAATTTAAACATTTCGATTTTGGTGGTTTTAATCCAGTTTCAGTTAGGCTGCTGACATGCATAGCTCAGCCAGTTTTGTGATGAACATTGTTTTAGGCTCATCCTCTTTCCAGATTTTGTATGCCCACAAGACTTTATTCTGCCAGATGTCCGCTGGTGTTCAGTGAGATTTTTGGATGTGTTGCAAATAGGCATTTTGAGCTGGCATTCAGAGAAACAAAAGGTGATTTTAAAGTGCGGTTTTTCCTTTGGCACACATTTCACTCATGGCACCCCGGCCCATCCTGCTCGCACTGGTGGGTGGCAAGTTAGGCAACCATTTTAGTGTGCACAACTGCGCGGTTTTCATAGATTCTGGCGCACATGTGGGCTTTTTCGGCCATCTTGGATTTCCTAAGCCCACAGCACCAAATGTTGTAGCATAATAGTCCAAACGTGGGTCAGAACACCCAACAAACCCCCCCGCCCGACGGCACTTGGATTGAGTCGAGGGGATGTCGGGTGCACAAGGGTTTTGACCCACGCACTGGTATATCCGCATAATCTTCTTCCAATTCTGCAAATGGCACAGTTCAGCATCTTTTCCTCCATCCGGTATTGATCGATCGGTTCTCCTCGCCGGTCCTGATGGGAATATTGGGCGGTACACCGGGCCCCTTGCGTATCTGCTCCCGGTCTCCGGATCGTCCTCCTTGTCCAGTCTCCAGGTTTTCTTTCTCCTAGGACGACAAAGGAAGAGCGGCAATACCTATTCATAGACATTTTTCCACCACTGTTGAGATAGTGGGGCAGCATATGCATTTCATCATAACGAAACATTACATTCTTATTTTGAAAAAAAACAGTATAACTAAGAGACAGTTTCATGCAAATCACAATATTTTAGAGACTAGATGTGGTATGTTTTATGGTTGGAACTGAATTAGTCTGAGACAGTACCCGCTAGGATTCCAGAGGATTCCTCCAGTTGTTGCAGAGTGTGCCTGGGATGGCAACATTTCAACTGGTTTATGTGGACCCACTTGTCTTCCCCCACTGCCAAAGGACCTTTGGGGATGTGGATTTTGTAGGCCACAGGGGAGATTTTGTCTATAATCTCAAAGGGTCCCTTCCATGTAGGCAAAACTTTTCGCTGTTTGGCCTGGTTCCTTTGGAAATTATATAGATAGACCCGGTCCCCCACCTGATATTCCTTCCTGGAAGTCTTAGGTCATAGTGGGTCTTCATGCTATCAGCCGATCTTTCTAGATTCCGCTGAGAGGAAGCAAAAGCATGTTGGAGGTGTTTCCTTAAATTCTCCACATACTCATGAGTAGTGGGGGCATTTATCAGTGTCTGCTCTTGGGTCCTATAGAGCAAATGCTGAGGAAGCACCATCTTGCGCCCAGTCATCAACTCAAATGGTGACATTTTGGTTGCAGATGAAGGGGTAGATCTGAGGGCCATTAGGACCAGAGGTAATCGGATATCCCAACTTGGCCCAGAATCTGCCACAAACTTCTTTAATATGCTCACAATGGTTCGGTTATATCTCTCTACTGCCCCAGAAGAAGCTGGCCGGTAAGCAATATGCAACTTCCTTTAGACACCCAGTATCTCCCACATCTTTGTCATTACTTCACTGGTGAAGTGGCTACCCCTGTCTGACTCAATCCTTTGAGGTAGACCAAAACGGGAAAAGATGTGGTTAATCATCAGGGCAGCTGCGGTTTCTGCCTTGCAATTTGGGGCTGGGAGACATTCCACCCACTTGGTAAACAAGCATGTCACAGTCAACATGTACTTATTCCCCCTAGCAGAGCGAATCACGGGGCCTACAAAGTCGATTTGTAAATCTGACCATGGCAGTGTCATCCCCCTCTTTTGGAGGGGTGCACGGTGCGTGAGGGATGATGGCTGAAATTGTGCACACACAAGACACCCCTTCAAGTATTGGTCGAGGTCCTGCCCCATGTGTGGCCAGTATGCAACCTCTCTTAAGATTTCCAATGTTGTGTGAAACCCCCTATGACCGGCGGTGGCCGCATCATGGGCGTGACTTAACATCAGGCTTCGGAATGAGGTAGGAACCACCCACTGATCGTGGCCAGCTTTGGATTTCCTTACCAGCAAACCGTCTTGGATTCGGAACATTTTTGGACATTTCATCAACACTCTTAGGTCCTCTTTCCCAATGTAATCGGTTTCCGTCAGGGGAAAGTTCTCAGGGTCCTCAATGTGCTGGTAAAATTTACCAATTATTGGATCCCCCTTCTGAGCGGTAATCAAATCAGCATCAGGGGTCTCCTTACTCCATTGTGCAATTGAAAGGTCGTTGTGAGCATTTGTCTGGGACCTAGTGATAGCAGTGACCTGGATTTCCCCCAACAGGGACTCATTCTCAATTAGATCCCCTTGGATGGCCCCGGTTTTGGCCAGCTGATCAGCTAAGTCATTTCCAGTTTTGTCTGGTCCCTCTACTTTGGAATGACCCTTGATCTTTTTCCAATTGATGGTCATCTCATTCGAGGTGACCAGATCATCAATGTTTTGGATCAACTTCCCATGTTTCAAGGGTTTGTTGTTAGCACATAACATGCCTCTGGTTTTCCAATTAACCAGGTGCTCCACGAACCCGTTCCGTACATAATCCGAATCGGTGATTATGACCAGTTCGTGGAGTTGATGCTGGACAGCAGTGAGGATGGCCTGATGCACAGCCATCAATTCTGCCACCTGACTACTTCGGGGACCAATTTTGTATCCAGCGGAGGGTTCTGGGAACTCCTTCACCCATGCATTCCCTACGCCAGCCACCAGTTCTTTCTCCCCGTTGTTGTCAACATGGTAAGAGCATCCATCCACATAGACAGTGGGCATTCCCTCACACTTGTCCTCTTCAAAGACTTTGTGTGGGGAATTAAGGTATGCCTCTGTGTTGTCCTTGATTTTTAGACTTTCGTCCTCGAGACAGTTTTCTCTGGCACAATCATGCAAGTCAGCCAGACCTTGCGCGAGGGGACTCTTCTTGTTTTGGCCATATCGGACCTCCACAGGAAAGCCTTGCATTGACAGAATCCAGGAAGTAATTCGGGAATTACTCACATTTCCGGCCCGGATTCTATCACTTTGGAGATATTGCAGAGGCTGGTGTGGAGTCTCCACTATGATGTGTTCCCCCTGGATAAACGGGCGGTAATTCTTCAATGCCCACACCATTGCCAGGAGTGCCTTCTCACAATCGTTGAATTTTTCCTCCACAGAGGATAAAGTTTTGCTCGCATAGGAGATTACTTTATTGACCTTGTCATGCTTTTGGTATAATACTGCCGTCAAGCACGTATTAGAGAACCCCGTCTCCAGGAAGAACTCCTTGTTTCTGACAGGGTAAGCTAGGCAAGGTGCTTGTGAGAGGCTTCTTTTGAGTTGTCTTACTGCCTCGTATTGTTCTGGACCCCATTCCCACTTGACCCCCCCCTTCAGGAGATGGATCAGGGGTCTGGTGATCTCTGCGTAGCCCTCAATGAACTTTCTGCTGTAATTAGTCAGTCCAAGGAGGCTCCTTAGTTCCCGCAGAGTTGTGGGGTCTTTCAGTTTTTGAAGTGCTTCCACTTTCTTTTCCTGGGGTCAGAGACCCCGAGGAGTAATCTCATGCCCCAAGAAATTAACACGGGTTCTACACCACTGTGCTTTCTGAAAGGAAAGTTTTGCTCCGGCGGCCCTCAACTGCGTCAGAACATAACGGATCTCCGCTATGTGTTCCTCCACAGATGAACTTTTGATGAGGACATCATCTACATAAGCCAGGTTACCCCTCGCACCCAGGTCGGGCATGGCCTTATGTAGGAAAATATTGAACTCATTACCGGAGTTAAGGTATCCGAAGGGAGTCCGGGTCCATGTGTACTGCTGGCCCCCAAAGGTAAAAGCCAGCTTGTATTGGTCCTCCCTACTGACAGGCACGGTCCAGTATCCATTGGTCAGGTCTATTGCAGTGAATACCTGTGACCCCTGAATCTGGGCCAGCCCTTGGTCAATGTAGGGAAGAGGCCATCGGGAAGTATGGACCCGTTTGTTGAGCTCCCTAAGGTCAGCGCAGAGTCTCCACTGGCCGTTTGGCTTTAATATTCCCAGCACCGGATTATTGAAGGTGCTGTGGATGGGACGGATTATTCCCCTGGACTCAAGGTTCTTAATTATTTCAGTAAGGGACTCCATTGATGCGAGAGGCAAGCGATATTGCTTCACAAACACTGGAGTCATGCCAGGGTCCGTGGGGATTGTTGTTGTGTGGATGTCGGTGCGACCACAGTCATATGAGTCTACCGCAAAGAGATCTTGGAAATCCAAGAAAACTTGTTTCAACTTTTGCTTTTGTTCCAGAGTCACACAGGCATCAGCTAGGTTGACTCTCTCTTCCACCATCTGCCTGAAGCCTGGAAAGACTTCTGGTTTGGCTATTTCAGCGGCCTCCTCCAGCTGGGTGGAGAAGTCCCTGGTCAGAGTGCTGATTTGGACTGGAGGCTTCAGGTGGGAAAGGCAGCCCTCATGGACCTGGAAAATCACCTCATCCCTCCTGAAGTCACAAGTCACATCTTCCTTACCATAGGGGCAGGAAGTGTACACCAGGAAGTTCCCCCCATGCTGGGTAAAAATCCTGTCTGGTGTTGTATTGTCATCACTGTCACTGTCAAAGCAGTCCTTGGGGATTGGCCCTAACAGTTCATTACCTAAATCTAGGAAAAATGTCGCTCATCAACCGCCATTCCAATAATGGTGCCTGCGGCTAGAGTAATACTCTTTAAGTCGCTGTTATCCACCTCTATTGGAATGGTGTCATGTTCTATGTTGACTAATGGTGTTGGGTTTACCCCCAACCCTTGCTGTTGGAGAGAAGCGTTTAGATGTACGTAAGCATCAGGGTTTTGCAGATATTGTCCTCTTTTAACTTTCACTTCCAGGGAGAATTGTCGGGTCCTTTCTGGGATGGTGACTTCCTCTTTGATCTGAATTTCAACTGCATAAGGTAGCAATTGAGCTGACCTAAATGCTTTTTCTGGATCATCAAAGCCCATGGGATTATCCGCTAATCGGGACCAAGCTTTGAAGTTTATTAGGTCCAAACTAATGGCAAAGCGATTGAGAATGTCACTGCCTAAGTAAAAGGCGGCAGTGACGTCTCGCACGACCCAACAATTATGGACTATGCTCTTGTTGCCAATAGAGATTTTGAGCATACACCTGCTTGGCAGGAGATGTTTGGAATTAGGTGCTTCCAGGTCCATTTCCCATTTGTCTATCAGTTTGAAGGTGGGAATGGCTGGATCTTTTGGGAGTTGGCGAAACATGGCTTCGCTGATGAAGCTCTTACCATTGTTCACGCACACTCGAGCGAGAACAGAGTCCTTCCCATCATTTAACTGAACAGGGATGAACAACTGCTCTCCAATTTGCTGAATATCAGCCAGGCTCTGAGCTGATTTCACATCTTTCTGGACTATAGGAGTGGGAGTTTCTGATTGTGGATTAGTATAGAATCTCAGAGTGTTTCCTTCCAGCGTGGAGTACCACTTTAGACTGCAAGGAAGGTTGATTTTCAGAAATAGAGAGGACCCTCCATCACCAGTCTGTTGTCCTACTGCTATTACTGTCACGTCTGGAATTTGGCTATTCTGGAAGTGAAATTCTACTTGGTCAGATTTTTGTTCAACCATGTGGCAGGTGCCGTTTAAACTAACATGGTTGACACTCTGTTTTAATTTTATGGGTCGGCTAGTCTGGGTCCAGAGGACCTTGTTGACACAATCTATTAGGGGTGACAACCTTCTCAGGAGGTCATTCCCTAGTAAACAAGGGGTGCCCTCTGGAGTCACTACTATGACCGGGTGTTTCAACTTGTGTCGCCCGATCTTAATGTCCAAGTCTGCAGTCCCCTCAACGGGAATTTCCTTCCCGTCAAAGTTCTGCAGTTGTCCAGGAAGAGAGGTGAGAGGAATTTGGTAATTCTCTCCCCTTCCTGCATTCAGTTCGTCAAAGGCCCTTCTGGACAGAAGGGTAGCTTGAGATCCAGTGTCCACCAGTGCCAAAATTGTACCCTGCCCCTGTACTTGTACCGGAGCATAGTATCTTCCCTCCTTCTCCTCAAGGGGGCACAGATAATGCACATTTTTTGGACAACTGGTGGGCTAACTTTCTGGTTTTGGACATCGCTAGCGAAGAGATTTGGGCAGAATTCTGTGGAGAGCCTTGGGTATCTGAAAGAATAAATTGGCAACTGGAGATCAGAGCCATTGTGGGTTCCCCTGGTTCCGGTTCTGGGACGCCCTGCCCTTTTTGGAGGCAGTCATCAGGATGGGTTTGAACCAGGGGATTTTCTTGCTGTTGGTTCTGGGATGAGATGGTGGGCGGCGGTAGCTCAGTCTCCACATCTCCCCAGTCTGGATTTGCATCCCTAGGGACCCATTTTTCTTTGGGAGGAGTTCCCCCCTCTCTGAAGGAGAAGATCCTTTTCCCAGGATCTTCTGAGGATCCCTCTCCCTCAGCTTGGAAGATCTGTACCTCCTCCTGAAACTGAGTCTGTTTGGGTCTTTTGTTTCTCCTACCCCCCCCTCTGCTCCTTAGGAGGCAGACTTTCAGGGGCAGGAGATTTTGTTTCCGGTTCCTGGGTTTCCAGGGGCTGTTTACAAGTGAGGAAGGAAGCTTCCTCCAAGGCTTTACACCCCCCTTCCCCTTGTGCCTCCTCCCTGGGAACCGGTGAGTTATCGGGGTGCTGCCCCCGTCATTGTTCTGGGGCACCAGGTCCAGAGTTGGGTGCGTTCTGCGCCGGCATGCCGATCTGAGGGTTCTGCTGAGCCCTCAGTATGTGACCCAGATCCCGCGCCATGTTTTGAACCTGGCGCTCTAACTGGGAAACCCGCTCAGGCTGATACGGGGCCCTGTTTTCTCCCCTGGGCTGATCCCGGGAAGGGTAGCTATCCCTTCTTTGGTAGTACCCCTGGTTGGGAAGATTTGCATACCCCTCCACCCTTGGCCTCCCCTCTCCCGGATTCGGTTGTCTGGGCTCAGGGAATTGGGGAAAGAAGGATGGATGATTTTGGGGCTGGAAGTTGGGTGGATACCTGGGGAAGAAGTTCTGCCCAGGGTTTGGTGAGTTTCTGCCCTCCTGTGAGAAGTTGGGAGGGAAGTTCTCTGGGTTAGGTGCTTGGCTGGATCCCCCCCTTGGGCTGGAGGAGTCCACACATAACCCAGGATGGGTCTGTTTCCCTTGTACCGGGGGCTTACATAATCAGGAGAGCGAGGGACCCCATTTTTGGGGCTGCCTCCCTGGCCCCCTGTCTGTGACTGGCCCGAGGACCTTCTGGGCCTAGCATTATTAGGTGCAGGTAGGTTTATAGGCCCCCCCATCTCCAACTCTAAAACGGGGGTGACCTTTACCTCTGCCACCTTGGCAGCAGCAGGGGTGTTGTTGGCTTTGGGGTTTTTGGGCACATTATTTTTATTTTCTATTGGCTTCTGCACCTCAGAGATCCGGGTCGCCTGTTCAATGACCCAGTCTAAAGATCTTTTCTCGTGAAAATCCCTCACGAGCTGGGTCATTATGTATTTGGGCAAGGCATGGAACAACGTATTAATAAATTCTCTGCTATCCGTGCGCACCCTTCTTGTGGTCTGTGCAAAAGCACGCTTTAACTCCTGCACAAATTCTTGTGGGGCCTGATCCTCCCCACATTGTAAATTGTAGGCTGCCTTGCGAGCCTCTTGAGGATTTCTATGAGTAGAAAAATGTTTCAAGATGGCCGCCTTATAGGTGGACCATCTTAAATGATTTTGGTCCTCCAGCCCCGCAAAGAAACTGGAGTATTCCGGGGAGAAGGTCCACTTTACATATTGAATACAGCTTTGGCTGTCCTTCAAATGGAAAGTCTCCATCATTTGCTCAAACAACTCTAAGTGCTCCCAAACAGAATACTTGGCGTTCTTATGATAAGGCGTGATGACGCTCCTGATTGCCTTAATCTGCTTTAAGGGGTCCTTAAGCAAGGCCCTTTTTGTCTTATTGGCCCTTTTGGTCCGGGTAACCCTGGTCCATTCATCTTCTGACTCAGAGGCACTGCTCCCCAGTGGTTCCCGTCTGTTCTTCCAGGTTTTCCCGGATTCTGAGAGCCTGGGAATGGCTGGCAGAATGTGGGGACCTGGTCTCCTGTGTCCTGTACCGCTCAGAGGAGTCTTCAGATCCCTCCTTGCTGCCAGGATTTGATGGGTACCCCTCCCACTGACCTAACTGGGCAGAGGTTTTCAGGATGCCCTTAATGGGCCTACTGACCTGGGGTTCCCCATCAAATTGCACCGTGCTTGGGTGCCCATACCCGGCTGCCCGCCCCTCCATTCCTGGGTGGTACTGGCCTATGAGCCCCATGCTTCTGGCTGGATAGTAATCTGCCATCCCTGTGGCCCTGTGCTCATGTGCGCCAGGGGACATGGGGGTGGCAGAGTCCAGGGACTGAGAGAAATAAAGGCCTCTGGTACTAGGGCTCCTGGGGTTATGCTCAGGAGTTTCTCTTTCCCAGCGAACCTCATCTCTATCCGCCCCTGCTCCCTGTTGCAATGCAAGAGCCTGCGCCTTCAGTTCCTCAGTTAAGGCCTTACTAGCCTCTATCAGTCTCTCCTGCATCGCTACCTGTTGTTGGAGTCTTTCATTGTGCTGGCAGAGAGCCTCATTCTCTCTCTGTGCCTCCTGATTGGTCCTGGAGCACTGGGCCAGTCTTTGCTGCAGGAGGGTTACCTCCTGAGCTGTGTCCCTATTGGCCTGCTCCTTTCTTGCCAGAGCATCCTCCACCCTCCTGGTGTGTTCTAACAAGTTCTGGCGTTCTTTTTGGAGGTCACCCAGCCCCTGGAGGGCCAAGTGATTTTCTTCTGTTTTTCTTTTTAAATGGCAGACTTCCTGGCCTAAGGCGTCTCTTTCCTGGCTAAGAGCCTGCATTTGTGCCGCCAGGTCGTCCCTCTGCCTTTGAAAGGCACCAGCTTTCTGGCGTTCTTCATCAAACTCTGCCTGGGTATCCAGGTCTTTCAAAATCAGCTTGTTGCTCTCTGCCTTCACTCTATCTAGATGACTTTGCAGGGTGGCTGCCTGCTCTGTGCATGCCCTGTTAAAGTCTAATTGTTGCTCCAGCTTTTTCTGGCTCTGCAGTAGGGAGTCCAAACCTTCTTGGTACTCCCTCTGCAAGGCCAGAAATCTGGTATCCTGGTCAGCCTTTTCCTGTTGCAGGATGTCCATATCCTTCTTTATTTTAATGATGTGCTGCCTACTCTCATTTTCTGACTCCTGGCTCCCCTGCAGCCTCTGCTCAGAAGAGACCAGGTCAGATTGGACCTTCTCTAACGCCATCTGTCGCTTATTCGTCAGATCTTGGCTTTCAGTACATTTATCCTGCATGTCTCCCATATATAGGTACAGGTATGCCGCTATCCTAACCATCTTGTCTTGTTCATCCTTAGCTTTAGGAGCCATGTATAGTTCACTCAGGGCCACATGTAAGGGACCCTGATCTCTCCATATATCTGACCCTGTTTCCGTGACCTGTTGTGTGGTGGCCTGCAACCAGACCATGTGGTCCTGGTGAGTCCACTCACCTCTCACAAATAACTTATGTAAGAAGTGCTCTCTGGCTATTTTCATGTCTACTAAGGTCGTCATTCTAGAGATTGGTCTCTGTCCTGACTTACAGAAATTAGTATTTTATTTTTTTTGCAAAACAGACCTTTTTCTTAGAGCGTTCCTTTGAGGAGTGCTTTACAGCGTAACACAGCGTGGTGATCCGACCGGTATGTGTATCTGGTCAGCTGGCACGCTGTATTAATCTGCACAAGTGATAGATCTAACCCAAACATCCCGGACGAGCCCCCAATTTGTAAGAGGATTCAATTCAACACTACAGCTAAGTCAACGCCTAGTCTGGGATACTGAATGGAAACCCTTATTAATATATCTTTATGTCCAGTTCATACGTTCTGGATGACTACCCCTGTATAACACCCCTCTCTTGGAATCCCCCTGACCCCACTGAGCCAAGAAGTAGTTCTGTTTTGCAAGTTTAAAAGGTTTATTTGATAATTTAAACAATAGATATATATATCACACTTTATGATAAATTAATAATTGAATATCACACTTAATCTGAGCAGTAATCAATAATGGATAGTCTGGCGTTAGCACACTTGTGAATCGGAACAGAAGAATAAGGTGGTAGAGAATGCTTTATATAAGTCAGATGGATGTAATGTTGAATGAAAATGCAATACAGAAAATACTCAATATGATTTCAACAAAACAATGTAATCACTTTTCTCTGGCAATTCCCTCCCCCCTTTTATGCAATGCAAGGAAATGGAAGGAAAGCACACAGTTCTCAGAAATGCAATCAAATGTAATTCAGTTCACCCCAGCAAGCTTAGACTACAGAAGATTGACACACAGGCCTAAAATG
This sequence comes from Ambystoma mexicanum, assembly GCF_040938575.1. Lineage (NCBI taxonomy): Eukaryota > Metazoa > Chordata > Amphibia > Caudata > Ambystomatidae > Ambystoma > Ambystoma mexicanum. The sequence continues at coordinate 1,270,666,371 of NC_090932.1, forward strand.
CTTTTACATGTGCTGGCAATGAAGTGATAAATATGCTAAAATGCTTTTAATTCCCCCTAGAGGTTCAGGTTGAGGATTAGTTGGTTTAAATTAGTTCAGGCTTACTTTAGCAATATTCTAGGAATGATTGGCAGGTTGCAAATGACTTTCTAACAGTTCTAGCAAGAAGCTGCTGTTTTCACACGTGGAGGAATTTTCAAATCGCGGTAAAATCAGCGCGTGCATTTTTCACGATTACAGAGGAACTACAATATATTGGGGTCCCAGGACAGCCTAGGATCTCAGCTTCCAGATGAAAGTTACTGCAAGTCTCTAGGACAAACGGTCACGGAGATATGAGCGATATAATAAAGGTCGTTTTTCAGATTTGAAATTTTAAAGTTCAAAAAGACAAGTGACAGCTAGCAACTAGAAAATGACAGGTGACAGTTAGGAGGCAGTTCTACTTAGATTAAAATAGCTTGGATTATATTATTTTAACTAAGAGATTGGTTCTGCACAGTTCTGCTGGGTACTCACAATATATTTTTGAAATAAATGGGCCTCGCCACAGATCTGGTCAGGTTTTAGACTGGACTCTGGTCTGGTCTCGGCACTTCACAGTGATCTGGGTCAGCTCTGCTCTGCTGGTCTGGTCTGGGTCTCTGGTTCTGGATATTGATAGATTTGAAGTCTGGATCTTTCTGCACAGCTTTCTCTAGAGATTGATGGAGGTAAAGTATGGATTTTCCCGGCAGAGCGACCCGCAGCAAATGGATTTGAAGGTCTCTATCTGTCCTGACTGTCTGCTTTTATGTGTTTTGAAAATGGGTGTGTGTGCAGCATCACTAGGCTCTACCCCTCTCCACGTATCATTGGCCACTTCATCCACTTCCCCTTGATTGGGGGAATGAAATGAAGTGTCATCATGATGAGGTCTGTTTATGATACAGAGAACCCACCCCTGTCAACTTTACACACAATCTATATTTGCTCAAAAAGACACATTTGCACAGGTACCCATTTGTTTAAAATTACATGCACCCCTCACATATCACAGGAGGTATACCCTGTCCAAATCTGCTGTTCCTGAGAGCTTGCATTCAGAAATGGCAATATTTTGCACTTTTTAACTGGTTTGCAATACCGGACATTAACCCAAATTTACACACATGTGCGCAAGGAGTATGGACATTAATTGATGAAGTGTCAGATTTTTAACATGCATACATTTTGAGTAATATCCTCTTTTCCGCTAAAACCCCCCTGAACATACCACCGGGTCCTAACACGTCTTCAAATGTGCACCGAAAAATCACAAGAATTATGGCATCATTTAAATAATTATGACAAGTCCGTACTATGAGTTATTCATCTTTTTATCTTTTCTAAAACCATATTCTGGCTACAGGGGTGTGTCTTTTCAGGTCACATGGTACAGAAACCAGTCTTTCCAGTTTCTGCCAAGCTCAGAGACCCTGCCCCTCCCAGCTTCTGCCAAGAGGAAGCTGTTTTACGACACCTGCAATAAACCATCTGCCTGGGCCCTGGAAGGCCCATTGTTCAAGAGGAAGCCATTTACGACTACCCTAATAAACCCTCTGCCTGGGTCCAGGACAGGCCTTTGTTCAACTCCCTGTAGCTGCTCCACCCCTAATCTAATCAGAGAGGTGACAACTCCTTTTGGCCAGGGGAAGAGTGGCTGAGCAGGTTTTTAACTCCTGTGGGGGTAGATGTCAGGCAGAATTCAGTTTCTCAAGCCAGGTTTCAGATAAAATGTCACTTTTTGTTCCCCAGTTTAAGTCAAGACAATTTTTACATATGCAGCTAGAATGCTGATTCTAAGTTCAAAACTATGACATTTAAACAATTGCAACCTATGTGACACTCAAAAGTAGGTCACTCATTTAATTTAAACATTTCGATTTTGGTGGTTTTAATCCAGTTTCAGTTAGGCTGCTGACATGCATAGCTCAGCCAGTTTTGTGATGAACATTGTTTTAGGCTCATCCTCTTTCCAGATTTTGTATGCCCACAAGACTTTATTCTGCCAGATGTCCGCTGGTGTTCAGTGAGATTTTTGGATGTGCTGCAAATAGGCATTTTGAGCTGGCATTCAGAGAAACAAAAGGTGATTTTAAAGCGCGGTTTTTCCTTTGGCACACATTTCACTCATGGCACCCCGGCCCATCCTGCTCGCACTGGTGGGTGGCAAGTTAGGCAACCATTTTAGTGTGCACAACTGCGCGGTTTTCATAGATTCTGGCGCACATGTGGGCTTTTTCGGCCATCTTGGATTTCCTAAGCCCACAGCACCAAATGTTGTAGCATAATAGTCCAAAAGTGGGTCAGAACACCCAACAACATGCCTACTCTATCTGCTGTCCATGAGCTACCTTACATGTCCAGCCAAAGGCTATCTCTCACACGTGGGCTTGCTACTCTAATGTAGATGCCTCTCTCTTGCATTGGCTTGCTGTTCTGCTGTATGCTCCGTCTGTAAGGTGTGCTTTAAATCTGTGCATCCTCCACTTTGTGCTGCATTTAGTGCCTTTTAAAAAGTCTAATTTAGGTGTGCTTTACATCTGGTCATCCGCCAGCCTACCTCAGCTGCTAGGCCACCTGGTGAGTTTGCCCTTGCATTGTGCAGTCTCCCCCACTATTCCTCTTTTCTTCCTCCTCAATGTCACTCTCTATCCTTCCATCAATTCTAACTGCTATTCTATCACCTATCCCTCCTCTCTCACGAAGTCTGGAAGAAATAAGTGTAAAAAGCATCTCTTGGCCTCTAATCCTGGCCTACCTATTGCTGACACATATGTCAGCGCCACTTCCAGACAGACTATTACTGATATCCTGTTCTCTGTCCCCTCTCCTGACCTATGGACCTCCCATCTGATCTCTACCCTCTGCCCCTTTTCCTCTTCACCCATTAATGGCAGCGCTAGATGGGAAGTACTCTTGGCACGCGTCTCATCCTCTAGGTGCATCATTAACATCTATCACATTGCACTGTCATGGCCCAATCTCCTCAACCAATCTTCTTCCCTTTGACTGGTGCCTTCCGGCCCTCATCAACTTCTTACCTTCTCCTCCTACTCCTCCTGCCTCTCTCCCTGCACCTCCTTCACCACCTCCGATGGGTGTACCGCCCCCCTGTAACTCCCCTTGGATAACCTTCACAGGTGTGACCAGCTACACTTAGCCACTCAAAACGCTTGATCTGTTGTCACTCTTCTGATATTTGCCTCCTTCTTGAAGAATTTGATCTCGACGTCCTCGCTCTCACAGAGACATGGTCAGTGCCAGCTCTGTCACTGCTTTTGACTCCCTGCTCCCTGATGGCTACAAGATCCTCTCCAAGCCTCGGCACAACCAATCCGGTGGTGGAGTAGCCCTGATCTTCCCTGAGTGGGTGCTCACCTCTCTCATTCCCACCCAGTCCTATTCCTCATTTGTCTGCAAGCTTGGTGTCTCGTCTACTCTCTCTCACTGAAGGCACTATCTGCAGGCCCCCTGGCCCTGTCTCTTCTTCTCGGAATGGGCCGACTTTACCTTCTCTCTTCTGACTTCTTCCTCTAAACTCCTTCTCCTGGCAGACTTCAGTATCCACCTTGATTGCACTGTCCTTCCGTGATCTCTATGCTTCTCTCTCCCTCGCTATTCTCCCTTCCTGTACTACCCACTCCTCTGGACACAATCTTGATGTCTCCATCCCTGCTGATTTTCCATTCTCTAATCCTCTCACTTCCCCTCTCTACTGGTCTGACCACTCCCTCCTCTCTTCCCACTTGGCACCTCTCGGCCCCCTGTCCGAGACCACCCCGACCTCCCAGCGCTGCCAACCTCCTTCACGGTCATCCAACCAATGAAACTAGTGCCAGTTGCTACGTTTGCCTCCACCTTCTCCCACCCTCCTTCCCCCTACTGACTCTCCTACTGACTCTATCCTTGCCAATCTTCATCTTGCTATTACTAACACGCTTGACATTCTTGCCCCAGTCATGGCATAACATAGCATAACAGTTGGTAAGACTCTGATCTAGCCGCTCTGAAACGAAAGTGCAGAGCAGCTGAACGGAAGTGGCAGTCCTCTGACAAACTGGCCTGTCGCCTGCTCCAAAGGCAATACCGTCTCACCATCCACTCCAAGAAGAGGGCCCACATCCAGGCCCATATCTCTGGAGCCACTTACAAGACGTCTAAACTCTTCAAAATCTGCAAGGAAATAGCCAATCCCTCTGCAGTCTCTACCTCCCCTCTTCCTTCTCAGGCCCTCTGTAGTGCACTCGCCACCCATTTCTCTTCTAAAACTCAGGACATTCTTACGGCTCTCTCTTCTTCCCCTTCTTCTACTCCTCTCCCTGTCCCCCGTCCTCCCTTGGTTTCCCCCACTCCCATCTACTCTCTCCTCCTTCTCACCAATCACAAGGTGAGGTCTCTCGAGTAGTCTTCTCTATGAAGGTCTCTTCCAAACAGGTGTCTCCCTGTTCTTCCAGAACCATTAAGGAGAGCATCTCCTCCGTCACACCAGCTCTTGCTGACTTCTGCAACCACTCCTTAGCCTCTGGCTCTTTCCCTTCCTCTCTCAAGCTCTCCCTTGTGCACATCCTTTTAAAAACACCTTCTTCTGGCCCCTTGTGTGCAGCCAACTACTGCCCTATCTCTACTAAACCCATCCTTGGGAAACTCCTGGAGACGGTGGTCTTCTGCAAACGGACCCAACACACTGAGTTTTTTGGTTGTTTGCATGACCATCAATCTAGATTCCAAGCATCCAGAGGCATGTAAACTGCTCTCCTGAACACCCATGTAGAACTGCTTGCAAATCTTGACTCTAACTCTCCCGCTGTTCTCATTCTCCTTTACCTCTCTTCCGCCTTTGACACAGTCAACCACTCTATCCTCATAAAGTGGCTCCAAGATGCCCTTGGTATCTCAGACCAGGCACTCAATTGGATGACCTTGTTCCTCACTGAAAGCCCCTCCCAGGTGCTACTGGGCTCCTTCTCCTCCCCCACCACTCTCTCTACATGTGGTGTTCCCCAGGGCTCAATCCTATCACCCTGGCTCTTCAATATCTACCTTGAACCTCTTACTCACCTGATCTCTGCCTTCTCTCCACATTTCTAGTGTTACGCAGATGACACACAACTCTTCTTCAAGCCCCCCCTTCTCCTCCTCTTCTTCCTCCTCCATCATCCCAGACTGCCTGTCTGCTATCCAGTACTGGTGCATTGTGATCTCTCTCTTAATGCCAGTAAGACTGAGATTTTTCCTATAAGGACACCTGTTCCACATTTCCCTACTGCACTCTGGCCACCCTCTATGGGCTCTTCTCCTTCACCTTCCACTGAGGCCATAAACCTTGGGATCATGTTCGACTCCTCTCTCCCCTTCACTCCTCACATCTTGGACCTTGCCAAGAAGGCCCACTTCTCCTTAGAGGCATTCTCCCTTTTCTCACCTTCCCCTACAAGCTCTGGTCCTCTCCAGGCTGGATTACTGCAACAGCCTCTTTCTCAACCTACCTCTTTCTTCCCTCCGCCCTCTTCAACTAATCCAGAATAGGGCTGCAAGATGTATCCTTGGCCTCAAGCCCAGGGACTGTATCTCTCCAGCTCTGGCTCCTGGTTGCTGCAAGGATCAAATTCAAGACCTGTTGCATCTTCTACAAGGCTGTCTGGGGCCATGATACCTGCAACTCTCTCACTAAATACTGTCCTTCCAGATCTGTCTGATCTTCTTGCTCCAATTCTCTGCTAGTCAAGCACTTCTCAAAGCAGAGAGCCAGGGCAGATTTCACTCCTCAGGTGACTCCCTCCTCTCGAACAGTCTCCCTCTCTCTCTCTGTCTCGAACCGGATCACCTCATGTTTCTCGGACAACTCAAGAGCTTTCTCTACTCCTCCTCCTTCCCCCTCTCCTTCCTGTGCTAATCATCCCCACAGCCGCTGAGATTGGCGGTCCGGTCCCTCAAGAGTCCTATAGAGACCTGGCTATCTGCCCAATCACCACCAGCATCCACTCCCTGACCTGCCCTCTGAGCCCACACCTGGCAGTTGGGTGATTTGTCTCAGCCCTGCACTTACCTGATGGGTGTTAGACATCCCTCTTTGGCTTAGAATGTCCCTACCCTTGCACTTACCTGCTGCCTCTCCAACACGCACCTCATGCACCCCCAACCTCCCCGGGACCCTTTTTAACTTTCCCCTCACACTCTTCCCCCTTCCTTCTCTCTGCACTTGCACGCTCTGAATGTCACATGGCCTAGTAGGACCGCTGTTTGTTTTCTTATTTATTCATTGTCTTTTCCATTGTTTATTTTTTCCTGTGCTCCCTTCCCTTTAAGCCTTGTGGTGATTTCAAACTCTGTCTTGTTGTATAAGTACCATATAAATAACCAGTAACATAAAATATTTGCCATGATTATAGTTAGACACAATTGATGGCTTTCCCTTAGCATATAATACTAATTTGGTTAAAGGACTGGCACAACTGGGTGTCATTAGGTTTGAAGACCGATTTCCTGATGAAAAGTGCATTGTGCTCTCAAGGTACCAAGAGGTTAGAGGCATTTCCCCATTAAACATACACAATGGTATATTCAACTCCAGAGTGTTGCAAAGGCATGCTTCCCTGACTTCCTGAGTGAACTGAGGGAAAGCCCCATAGTACAATTGATTGTTAATCTAGATCATCTTTTGAAACGTCTCTCATCTTGATACAAATTAGCAACAGCCCTCCTAAGGGATCCCCTCCAGCCCAAAGAGATGATGGAGAACAGAATCACATCTGGGCAAAGTTGGTCAACGATTCTCGCTCATTCAATACAAGTATCACTGAATTATAGACATGCATTGTTGCTATATTAGTACCTAAAGCAATTTTATTATACCCCTTTTAAGATAATTAAATGTGTCCCTCGCATATGAGACAAGGTCTGAAATATGGATGCGGAAAGGTAGGTTTTCTGCATCAGCTATTACTGGTGCATTAATCTTAAGAACCCAACTAATTTGTCTATTTCTGGCACTAGGCCCTATAGAAAAAGTACAGCATAGATGTGTGGGAATTGCTTGCTTAATCACTAAGCTAATTGTGGAAAACATGGATGAAGGGACCTGTCCCAAATCTCAAGCAATGGTGAATTGTCCTCACATGGTGCAACGAGAAAGAGGTGTTGTGGAGGAAAGTCAGCCGCCCTACCGCAAGTCCTACAAACTATTGATCCAGCTTTCGTGCCTCTATGGGTGCATAAAAGCTATTTTATAAGGCTGCTATCCGAGACATTGTAGATCAGCAGAAAGTAAACAGGATAAAGATGGTACAACACCCAGGATACGAGTAAGCTGTATCTGTTGTAATGAATCTCTGAGTTGTTCACTCCTTCTGTTTCCTCAAGTGCACCCTCAAATGATTTACGTTACTTTCTGTCTGTCGCTGTATTGCTATTTATAATGTCAAGAATGCTATTAACCTTAATTGGTGATACACTAAAAAGAAGTTGAACTTTCAAATTTAAATTTGCACAGTTTAGGTTGTAAACACTGGGCTCAATTCACATTGCATGTTTGCACCAATAAGTGTATTTGATGTTGCAAATTGCACCCCTGCTTCTGGTTCTCAAAACCCCAAAATAGACCTTTTGCACCTGGTAAATGCTTGTGAGAAAATTGGACATAAGACGTTGTAGGAGGGAGGGGAATGTACTCTCCCTAACACATACATTGGATGGGTCTTGGGCACTGTAAATGACGAAGCAGTGCAAATGGGGGACACACCCACAAATGCAGATGGAGCATCCTGACTCAGAAGGAAAAAACAAGTCACTTTCTCCTCTAACAAGTCATCTGGGACCATGATTGTGAGGCAAAGCAGAAAGGTGGTATTGGGGGAACACCCTGTTCTCCCGGCAGGTGGGAAATTCTGGTCCTCTCATCCCCAGAAGGATAGTTGTTTGCTCTCTTTTTTGTGAATCGATGCCAAGCAGTTCTAGAACCAGTCATTATGTAATGACAAAGAATAGACAGAATTAACGACAGACTCTTCAGCTAAAAGAGTCTTCAGTAAGAGTCATTGCAAAGAGGCTATATTAAGAAATGTTTCTACTTAGCGAGGTTCGGGCAAGAACTCATATCATTTTGAAAAATAACGTACAAACCTCGTTTTCAATTTCTGCTTTGTTAGAGACTAAATGATATAAAAGCAATTGACTCTGGAATGAAGTTAAGCAGATATTTTATCTCAGTATGTTGTCACGATTGTCTCGAGTCAACACTGTTAAGTCGTTGGAGTGCTATGATTGTCTTTGGTCTCAGATGCTCTAGGAGTGCTGGACTTCCTTATGCAGCATGCAATGGATCTGGTCAATATCTCTCTACTAGATACTTAAGGAGTAGTGGACTCCTATGCTCAGCATGCAATACTATGCTTCCCTACTTGTTTTGGGCATTATACTCTGTACAGAGCACTCACTGGGTACATTCGGGCAATCCTTTGTACCAGTTTTTGATGGGATTTGGACTTAATCTTTTATAATGCACCTGAAGTGCGGGACCAGGATTCTAACCGTGCTGCTCAGCATTGTCTTGCTTCCGTGAAACACGCGTTGCCCCTGAGCTATCCTCCTGGCCTCCTAGTATCCCCAACGTGGACTTTCTTCCTTCAGTCAGTACTTGTTAAAAGTACGCTCTGGGATCCCTCTGGGAATTAGGACTACATTTCCATGCATATAGTATTACTCAAAATAAATATTTCTCATTCTGTCTGAGCTTTGGGGTTCACTTTCTCAGCAGACCATGTTATCCCACAATGAATATGTCTTAGTTTACTCTGCTCGTTATGCCTCTGTTTCACAGCATGCTGCTTTGTCAGCCAGCAAAGTTCTCTTTGCCTGCTCTCGAATTTATGTTTCTGTTTCCAAGTTTCAGTGGTGTCATACAATGGATGTGTTTTCCATTCGCTTTGGGACTTATGGCTCAGTTTACCATCATTATAACCACAACAGTGATGAATTTGAACCACTGGCATTGCTCTGAGCAACCTTCCACACCACCGTTTTTTAGGCCATCTAAGTCCTTGCAAAAGGGGTCCAGCCATATGCAAATCAGTCCGGTACTGCCAACAATGGTAGCAGCCTAGCCTGAACTGCTAGGCCAGGCCCCCTCCGCATGGAAACACAAGCAACCCCAGACATGTTTCGGTCTTGTTGGGCCTCCTCTGTGAGGTGCAGCTAGGTTACCTATGGTACAGCAAACAAGGGATCCACGTCTGGGCATACCCCCTCTCACATAGTGAGACAAACTATAACCATAAAAGTGATGGGTGGAAGGTTTTGAATGAATCTGAACCTTTGGCATATGACACCTCTGATTTGAGTGCGAGGTATAAACCACTCTTGTCTCTGAATTTTCTCTGGCAGGATCAACTTTTTATTTCAGGGACCTTTGGCACAGAATACTTTTGATCCTAGTCTGAGGATCAAACCATTCCTGCCTAAGGAGATTTCCAGGCATGATCTAGACTTTGATAAAAGACTGTTTGCTTTTTCGTTTCATTTTAATAGGTAATTTATGATATGAAGCTTTTTGCCTTTTGAACTAAGAAAACTAAAACTATCTTTCCGTAACTAAACCTAAACCCTGCTGTGTGGTCAATACAATGATTTCTTTGTATGAATTTATTATGCATGAGTTTGATACATGCTTACACATGACTGCATGACAAGGGAATGATTTATGGAAAAGTGGCTTTGGTTTTGAACAATTATTATTTATTCATTACTTTACAGGATTTAACCATCTTGTTTTATTTTTTGTACTTGTAAAATTGTGTGTTTCTTAGTTACCTCACTGTGTTATGATCCTGCTATACATATTTTGTTCTGTCTAACTTTTATATTTACTTTCATGTATTCTTTGCTTATGTTATGTGCATAATCAGATTCACAGATAAACTTGAATTCATACTACCCGTTTGGCTTTCTGTGTGTCTCCTTCTGGCATTCTATATTAATGATTTGATCATTTCTCTTCAATTATGCTTGGGTGTATATATCAGGCTAAGAATAATATAGCCAATATTTACCTCACCCACAGGTAGAAGTTCCCTTTCTTGGTTAATTGAATCTGAACCACTGGCATTGCTCTGGGCAACCTTCCACACTGCCGTTTTTTAGCCGGTCTGCGCCATTGCAAAAGGGGGCCAGCCATATGCAAATCAGTCAGGTACTGCTGTAACAGCCTAGCCCGAACTACTAGGTCTGGTCCCCTCTGCACGGAAACAAAAGCAACCCCAGACATGTTTCGGCCTTGTTGGGCCTCCTCACGGAAGTGCAGCTTAGTTCCCTATGACTTAGCAAGCAAGGGACCCACGTCTGGTCATACCCTCTCTCACATAGTGAGACAAACTATAACCACAAAAGTGATGGGTGAAAGCTTTTCAATGAATCTGAACCACTGTTTACCAGTATCGATTTACCATCACACAGAGCTGTTGAATAATTAATGTCTTTCTATTCGCTCTCCGTTTCCCAGTATGCAGGATTACAGCAAATGTAACATCGCTCAGTTTGTTCTGGGACCTGGGGCTCGGATTCCAAGCATGTAGTGATATTGCGCAATGAATGTCTTTCAGTCCACTGTGAGCCTTGGGACTCAATTTGCCAACATGTAACTGTATTGAAAAATCAATACTTCAGTGCTTACTCTGTGACCATGCAGTAATTCACAGTTTTAATTGCCATGGTGCTTTAGGACCTGCTTTGAACCCATCTTCCAGCCTTCTGAATGTCCCACAACAGGACAAGTGTCTGCTCCTCTAATCACTGACACTGCACCTTCATCTGGCAACGCTTGTGCACCTTTGGTTAAAGAGCCTGCACTCTGGTCCACTGTAAAGCAGACCTCCACATAACCAGACACAAGAAAAACAATCCTCAGAGGAAAAAGGCTTGGTGCACCTATTGCAAGGAAAACAAGATTTATTTTGTATACAAAATGGAAGAAGGTGGCAGAGGGTGTCGTAGAACCCTACTGCCACAGAGTTCTCTGGGTTAGTTCAAAGCAGACCAGGGCTCAAGTCGAGGGGACACGCAGGTCGCAGGTGGATGGAGTCCCCCCACTTTTTTCCGAGGGCACCTTGATGTGCTCATTTCTGGTGATGCCACATTCAATTGGTATGTTAATGAGTCCCCCCATTTCTTTTTTTAGGACTTGACCCCTGAAGCAGACAGAACATTTTAAAGCACGTCATCATCACCGGTGACGCACACAGTATACAGTATATGTTCTGCACCCTTATTGGATACCCCCTATGCACATACTACAGTACCCTATTGTATCTCAACTGACTGGCCGCATCTAATCTACTCCAGCCCCCGGGCACGTGGTCTTCTGCCTCGCCACCTTGGCTTTGTCTTACTTGATTGGCGGGCATCTGGGAATGTTACCCTCCTCATAGGCCTAGTCACGTGAGATGCACATGATGGTTGACATCAACTCAGTGGATACCTTTGAGGTCAAATTGGCCCACTGGAATAAAGAAGTGCTTCTTGAGATCCCAGACACGCAGACAGTGCTGAACTGGCCCACCGGGACACTGGGATTTTCCCTGCTAGGCCTTGAGGCATAGTGCCTCCTTTCTTTCTCAGGGTTCCTGGGGGAAGGATACAATTATTTTGGACACAAATTCAACGAAACAGCCAGGACAGCCTGGGTGGTTCTCTAATCACTGGCTGTTGTCTGCTGTTTTTCTTTTCTGCCCAGGGCCGATGGGCCGTGCCGAACCCATGGATCACACCTGCGCATTTCTGATGGGCACCGCCCGGGGCCAGACATCAACCGCACGTGCCGTGCTGTGCTCGCATGATCGCAACACAGATTGCGCAGGTGCAGCGCAGCCCGTGCCGCCCGTAATGACATTGCACTGCCGACTCTGCTACTGTCTGAGCGCTTGCCTCGTCAACTGAGTCTGTGCTCAGGTCCTGCCATTTGAGGTGTGTGCCGCGCCCGCAGCGATTGCCGAATCGATTAGATTAGAATGAAATATGTTTTTTTATTTTGGGATAATCAATATACATTCAGAGCTGTAGTAGGTGATGAAAATGTGCCTGCCTGCCCGTCTCGATGTTACACTACAAGAGTGGGGTGACAGCACTGAGCATACGCACTCTAAACTAGATTAACCAGGCAGGTCCTTGATGTTTCTAGTATGTAAGGATTACAATAACGGCATCATGATCAAAGACTTTAAAAACAGGCTTGGTTAAAAATGCAAGGGAGACTGGCTTACAGTCAGGCCCACTGACATTGTGCCATCCATTCAGAGCAGGAGGGGAGGGACACAAACTGTGTTAACATGGATGCAGACTTTCACAGCTGTAAGCAAGGGGCCCACAAACAACATTTTGAAATGGCCCCACATCAATTAATTGAAAAAATACACCAGAATGCTTAATTGCTGTCAAAGGGTTAAGAATCTGGCAAGATAGCTTGATGGGATAATGTAACAGCTGCAGAACTGTGTGTGCCCTGCGATCTGCGAAACCGACAAGTCATATAATCCAGACGAGCGCAGGAAACAGCCCTCTCCCTTCCACGGACCATAACATCGACAGCATTAAATTGGGTAACAGACATGGCTTTTATTTACTCAGCGCTATGAAGCCACAAGTGCTATATATATATACAGCGTTTGAAATGAGCAGCTGTGCATAATGTGTACACAGCGTTGACCAATTTCCCACGTTTGGTTGCAGCATCGGACAGCTGTGCAGCATGCAGTGCTCCATGAGGTGACCTACATGAAACTCCATTCAGGTGAACATGTGACCTAATGAGATGTGTGACCTACTTAAAAAGTGCGACAATGCCTTTTGCGGAGTCTAGATCTCCAAATGATTCCATAAAAAAGGAGGCCGTTTATCATTGTATCTCCTCTTCTTCCTCTCTCATTCGACCACCAGTCTGGCTTCAGAGCAGCCAGAGGCACGGAAACTGCACTCCTGAACACCTGTGAAGACTTTATCTCAAATCTCGATTTTAACTCTCCTTCCATTGTCATCCTTCTTGACCCTTTCTCTGCCTTTGGTACAGTCAATCATGCCACCCTTATAAACTGGCTCTGTGATACCCTTGGCATCACTGACCTGGCACTGGACTGGTTGACCTTCTTCCTCTCTGACCAACCATCCCAGGTTCAACTGGGCCTTTTCTCTCCTCCATCACACTCTCCATCCCACTCTCCAACTGGGGCCTCCCTCAGGGCTCTATCCTCTCACCATGGCTCTTCAACATCTACCTTGCCACTCTAGCCCATTTGATCTCCACCTTCTCTCCTCACTTCCAGTGTTATTCGGACGGCACACAGCTCTCCTCCAAGATTCCCTCCTTTTCTTCCTCTCTCTTTCCTGACTGTCTGATTGCTATTCAGGCATGGTGTGCTGCTAACAATCTCTGCTTTAATGTCTGTAAGACTGAGATCCTTCACATTGGGACCCCCGCTCCCTCCTTCCCTCCTACTCTCTGGCTGCCCTCCATGGGCCCCCTACCCTCACCCTCTTGTGAGGCAAAAACCTTGGTGTCAACTTCGACTCCTCTCTCTCCTTCTCTCCTCACATCACAGACCTTGCCAAGAAGGCCCACTTTCAGCTGCACCTCCTCAGAGGCATTCTCCCCTTTCTCACCTTCCTCCAGAAACTCAATGTCTGCAGAGCTGTGGTCCACTCTAGGCTGGACTACGGCAACAGCTACTTCCTCAATCTGCCTAAATCCTCCCTTCGCCCCCTTCAACTAATTTAGACTAGGACTGCAAGACTTATCCTTGGCCTCAAGCCCAGGGACCGCATCTCTCCATCCTAAAATCTCTCCACTGGCTCCCGGTTGCTGTGAGGATCAAGTTCAAGTCCCTCTGCATCATCCACAAGGCTTTCTGCGGCCTGGCAACCCACTACATTCAACTCTCCATCCCTAAACACCTCCCTGCGAGAGTCCTTTGGTCTTTTAGCTTCAACTCTCTGCAGATCAGATGCTTTTCCAAGCAGAAAGTGAGGGGTACATCTCATCTGCAGGAGCCTCCCTCTGGAATGGCCTCCCTGCCTCTGTCAGACTTGAGATGGATTTCCTTACACTCCAGAACCTTATCAAGACCCTCATTTTCTCTTCTTCCTTCCCTTTCCCCTTCCCCTTCTAATGTCCCCCTCTGCCTTATCTGACTGGCTGCCTGGTTCCTTCTGATTCATACAGGGCACTAGGTCCTCCTCACCCAGTCTATTCCAGCACCTAGATCTCCCCTGAACCCCTAAACTGCACTTGCCCTTCGGGGCTCCCTCCCCCTGCACTAGCCTGGCTGGGCCAGTGCCCATATTGAACCCATCCAGCCCCTTCCTCGTACTTACAATGTGGCCCTTCATTCACCTGCACCCTCTGCATTCCACTGGCACTTGTCCACCTGGCCTCCCCTTAGCACTCGCCTAGCCCAGGGGCCCATTTCCACCCCCCACCACTTGCACGCTCTCCACTCTGACCTCCCCTCTCCACCTCCCCTCTCCCCTGCACTTCTTGTAACTGCACTTGCACGATCCGAATTAGACAAGGCCTGGTACGACCGTTTTTGTTATTCTTTATCTGTTCCCCTCTCTCCTTCTGTCTTGTTGCACCATGAAATGCCATTTGCTATATGGGTGCATTTTAAATACCCAATAAATAAATTGTACCCCTACCACCCAAGTGTATGGTGTGGGCCATTAGCACCCAGGACCTGTACCATCTCCGATATCCGCTCAGGCCCCCGGGCACGTTTCCCAAGGAGATGTGAAGAGCAGCGCCTGCCTGCTGCCCTCTGAGGGACACAAACTTCAGAGATAATGCATTTTTCTGTGTCACTAAAGAGATGACTGGCATAGTCAGTATAAAACCTTCATAATCAGAATTTCATTTCATTTAAGAAATAGTAAAGTGGCACTGCTTAAACCCCTCGCTTTTCCCAGCAGGTGGGTGGGTTTGGCATGTGGGGCTATCCAGGTGTGGTCGGTGGATTTTGGACACAAACACTATGTTAGAGTAGGAGAGTCGTGCTCCTATTTTCAAGTTTTGGCTATTAGGATGCGCAAAAACTAAAGTACAACTGCAAAAGAGAGATCGGTTGTGGGGAGGAACACAAAACTTGTGGGTGGTGTTTGGTTATTTACTCAGCCTGTCACTGTCCATGCTAACGCTGATAGCCATTTTCACCCACAACCTTCCCCTCCCTACCCACAAAATTCCTGGGACCTCTTTGAGCAAGCTCTGTCACACAGCAGCATCAAACTTTGTGCTGTATAGGGAGTGTCTGTCTTCCCTATCTGCTGCCTCCTGGAGGAACTTGACTTCGATGTCCTCGGTCTCACCGAGACATGGTTCACGATTAGCTCTGTCACAAGCTTTGACACTCTCCTCCACGATGACTATCCTCTCTGCACCCAGATCCAACCGTTCCAGAGGAGGTGAAGCCCTGATCTTCCCTGAGTGGATTCCTGCCTCCGTCATTCCTACGCAGGCTTACTCCTCTTTCGAATGCCTTGTCTGCAGGCTCTCTCTCTCCTGGCCATTCCCTTACTGTGGCAATCATCTATCGGCCACCTGGTTAGATCTCCTCCTTCCTCTCTAAGTGGGCGGACCTCTCCTCTTCCCTCCTGGTCTCAACCACTCAACTCCTCCTTCTTGGAGACTTCACATCCACCTGGATGCTTCCTGTCCTTCCACTGGACTCTTTCGTGACCTCTGCAACTCTCTCTCTCTCTCTCTCTATTCTCCCCTCTGGCCCGACTCACTCTGCATAGCACACTCCTCTCACCACTCCTCTCTCCTGGAATGATCACTTTCTCCTTTCCTCCCATCTCACCCTCTGTACTCCTCAGGCCAAGCTACCTCCAGCATTGCCACCTACCTTCTCGGTTATGGGGCCCATGAAGCGTGTGTCAGTTGAGGCTTTCGCCGCCACTTTCTCCCTCCCCTTACCCCCTTTGCTGACTCACACCCTGACACAGCCCTTTCCATGCTCCACTCTGCTATATCTGATACTCTCGATGTTTTTGCCCCTGTCATGAGAATCCACTTGAAACCCAAGGCCAAGTGCAACTCTTGGTACGATTCAGACCTGGTCACCCTTAAACACAAGTGCAGGGTGGCTGAGAGGAAATGGCGCACTTCCGGTACATCCTCTGACAAACTGGCCTGCCACCTGCTCCAAAGGCAATACCGGTTCTCTGTTTGCACCAAGAAGAGAACCCACATCCAAGCCTGCGTCTCCGCGGCATCTAACAACTCATCCAAACTCTTTAAAATATGCAAAGAGCTGGCCAATCCTGCTGCAATCTCTACCTCTCCTATCCCCTCCCAGCCCTCTGCACGGCCCTGGTTTCTCATTTAATCTCTAAAGCTCAGGACATCCTGTCCTCTCTCTCTTCCTCTCCCCCTGCTCCCTCTACTCCCAGCTCCTCCTCTGGCCCTTCTTCGGCCACCTCTCCTCCCTCCTTCTCCGCCTTTCCGATGTTCTCCTCTGACAAGGTTTCTAGACAAGTCTGATCTAGGAAAGTCCCGTCAAAACAGGTTCACCCCTGTTGCTCCAAAACCATCAAGGACCACATTGACACCCTGGCTCCTGCTTTGGCTGACTTCGGCAACCACTCCTTCGCCACTGGAGTTTTCCCCTCCCCCTGAAGCACTCCCATGTGCACCCTCTTCTTAAGAAACCCACTGCTGACCCTTCCTGCCCGGCTAACTATCGTCCAATCTCCATCACTCCTTTCCTTGGCCAACTCCTGGAAAAGCTGGCCATCTCCCAGCTTAATCGTCACACTGAATCAGTTGGTTATCACCATGACCATCAGTCTGGCTTCAGAGCTGCCAGAAGCATGGAAACTGCTCTCCTGAACATCCATGAAGACCTGCTCTCCAACCTTGATTCCAACACCCCCTGTGTCCTCATCTTACTTGATCTCTCTTCTGCCTTTGACACAGTCAACAATGCCATCCTGCTCAACCATCTCTGTGATAACCTGGGGTATCACCAGTCAGGCCCTGATTTGGCTGACCTCCTTCCTCTCCGATCGACCATCCAAGGTTCAACTTGGGTCCTTCCTCTCCTCTATCTCTATCTCTACCTGTGGTGTTCCTCAGGGGTCTAACCTCTCTCCCAGGCTGTTCGTTCAATACCTGGCACTTCTGGCCCACCGCATTGCCGCTCTCTACCCCAACTTTCCGTGCTATGCAGATGACACTCAACTCATTTTCAGGCTCCCTTCCGCCATCTCTTCTCCTTTTCTCATCTCTGACTCTCTGTCCGCCTTCCAGGAGTGGTGTGCTGCCAATGACCTCTGCCTTAATGCCAGTAAGACTGAGATTCTCCTCATCGGCACACCTGCTCCCTCCTTTCCTGTCACTCTCTGGCCGGCCTCTCTTGGCCCTCTTACTGCTCCCACCTGTGAGGCTTAACACCTCGGGTCATCTTTGACTCCACCCTTTCCTTCTCCCCTCACATCACCAACATCTCTAAAAGGTGACACTACAGAGGAATTCTTCCTTTCCTCTCCTTCCCCCAGAAGCTCACTGTCTCCAGAGCTCTGGTTCACTCTAGGCTAGACTATTGCAACAGCCTCTTTCTAAATCTGCCTGCCTGTACTCTCTGCCCTCTGCAACTCATCCAAAACAGGACTGCAAGACTTGTCCTTGGCCTCAAGCCCAGGGATCGTATCCCTCCAGGACTGACATCTCTGCACTGGCTCCCAGTGGCGGCGAGGATTAAGTTAAAATCCCTCTGCATTGTCCACAAGGCCTCCTGGAACCTCAATACCTTCAACTCTCTCTTCCTTCGCGAGCTCTTCGCTCATCCGCCTCCAACTCTGTCAGGCTCAGTCGCTTCTCCAAGCAGCGAGTTGGTGGTAGATCTCTTTCTTCTGCTGGAGCATCCATCTGGAACAGCCTCCCTGCCTCACCTGCACTTGAGGAGAACCATCTCCGGTTCCGGAAGCACCTCAAGACCTTCCTCTTTGCTTCCGCTTTCTCTCTCTCCTCTCCCGTGCTGAGCCCCTGGCTGAATCTGAAACTGCACTGGTTACCTCGCTACCCTCTGATCTCGGGCCCAGGTCCCCTCCCCACCGGTTGCACACCTGCAATGCCCCCCTGGCAACTCTTACACTCAGGGACTATTTCTGTATCCCTAAAGCCTCTACCAGCACTTGACCCCTGATGTCTGCACTTACCCTTGCACTCGCCACCAGCTGGCCGCACGTTTATTTATGGTCTTTATTTCACTGTTATCCTATGTAATGCACTGCCCCCTCCCCTTTCCCCCTGCACTTTTCCCCTTCCCACCTCCCCTGCACTTGCGCGATCTCAATGTCACTTGGCCTAGTAGGCTCGTTGTATGTCCTCCCTCTGTTTCCCCTCCCTTGCCTCATCACGCCTTGAAACACTTGTGTATAGGCGCGTTATAAATGCCATATCATATCATATATCATATATCATTCCTGAGAAGGCTTGCTGAAAGTGAATGGCTTATTTGCAGATATAAATGAGCACCTGAGATAATAAAAATACATTAACGAAGTGGGCTTTCAGATACTTGATTTAAAACCAATATGTGCACCCTCACTTCTTTTCCATGCAAAGCCAAAAGGTGTTTTCCCCTTTATAGTCGGGTAGTACCCTTGTGGCAGTGCCTGGCAAGTATCTATCCCATGTCCACGCAAAAGCCAAAACTGTTGGCTTTGCCAAAGCATATATTTTTTTGTCTCTGTTTTTCCCCTTTACTCACAATTTCAGTTTAGTAGTCAGCTTTGAAGAGCACACATATTTAGGCTACCCAAATGACACAATGGCCCTCATTACGACCCTGGCGGAAATCGCGGTGCAAAATGCACCATGGAGCACGGCGGAAAGCTGCCGATAGCGCCATGGGGGTTGGCGGATTTTCCGCCCCATTCCGACCTTGGCGGGGCGGTAAATCCCCATTCCCCATTTTACCCTTCCCCATTCCCATTTTTGCCCCATAGGGTATAATGGGAGTGGGGAAGGCGTTAATAACGCCACCTCAAAATACGGTGGCGTAATTAACAACAAGGTCCCGTAGCGCCATGGATTTCTCCGCCCGGAAAAACCAGGCGGAAAACGCTCCATGGCGCTACGGAAACTCGTAGTAGGGCGGACGGGTCCGCCGCGAATAACGCTGGCGTAAACCCACTCCGCCAGGGTCGTAATGAGGCCCAATGTCACCAGGGCTCAAGTCGAGGGTATACGCGGAGGGGACAGAGTCGCCCCACTTTATTCAGAGGGTGGACTCAGTCCCCCCAGCTAAAAGACAGACAATACATTGGATGTCCTCTTTGAATTTTTGAATTAAATCAGACCTTGGGGATCAAACCGCAGTCGTCAGGTTTGTAGGCCGGACACTTCACCACTGCACTATATAACCTGTTCAAAAATAACAAACAACTAAAGGTATTGCAAGTCCCAGGAATAGCATTTGTATTGGTTCTTGGAGTTTAAAACATGCACGCATTTTAATGTTTTCCAAAATACTATTAGAAGAAAATATCCTGTCTTGGTTTTGTGTGTGTGTTGATGTTATGAAAGGCAAATGCCATTTGTCCTGTGCAATTTGGGTGGTTATGCAAAGCCAATTTAATGAAAGGTGCATATTTTACCTTGATATGCTAATTTCTGGCGACGTCACATCCCATTGCGTTTGCTGATGAGTCCCCCACTTACATTTTTAGGACTTGACCCCTGAATGTCACTGATACACCACCTACGATCTCCTCGCTTGAAGCTGGTAAACTCGCTTTAAACATGATATGATATGATATTTGTAACGCACCTATACACAAGTGTTTCAAGGCGCGACGAGGCCGGGAGGGGGATCAAAGGGAAGACAGACAAAGATCCTACTAGGCCAGGTGTCATTCGGATCGCGCAAGTGCATGGGTAGAGGGGAAGGGAAACGTGCAAGGGGAAAGGGAGAGGGGAAAGTGCAGTACAGGGGTGGTAGAATAACAAGATAAATAATAAGGGCCAGCTGGTGGCAAGTGCAAGGTAAGTGCAGACAAGTGCTGGAAGGGGGGCTGTAGGGATACAGAGACAGTCCCACAGTGCAGGGGTTGCCAGGGAGGCAGTGCAAGGGGAGAGTGGCTGGGCCAAGTACCGAGATCGGTGAGAGTAGCCAAGTTGCAGATTCGGTGCAATTTCAGTCAGGAATTAGCAGGGCAGAGAACGCAGAAGCAAAGATGAAGGTTTTGAGGTGCTTCCGGAACCGGAGATGGTTCTCCTCAAGTTTCAGGGAGGCAGGAAGGCTGTTCCAGAGGGAGGCCCCTGCCGCGGAGAGAGATCTACCCCCAACTCGTTGCTTGGAGAAGCGGCTGACCCTGAGGGAGTTGGATGCGGATGAGCGAAGAACTTGAGAAGGAAGATATCTAGGAAGAGAGAGTTGAAGGTATTTTGGCCCCAGGCCCCAGAAGGCCTTGTGTACAATGCAGAGGGTTTTGAACTTAATCCTCGCAGCCACTGGGAGCCAGTGTAGAGATTTCAGCCCTGGAGAGATACGGTTCCTGGGCTTGAGGCCAAGGACAAGTCTCGCAGTCCTGTTCTGGATGAGTTGCAGAGGGCGGAGAGTAGAGGCAGCCAGATTTAGATAGAGGCTGTTACAGTAGTCCAGCTTAGAGAGAACCAGGGCTCTGGAGACAGTGAGCTTCTGGGGGAAGGAGAGGAAAGGAAGAATACCTCTGCTTTAAATGCATGCATTTTGACTAATTGTATTCAACATTTTCTTGGAGAATACTCCCACTCCCCTCATGGATGAGTTATGCAAACGCGCTATGCTTGATCCTTCAGCGAATTATGGCGACACTTTGAAAACAAATGTCCAGGGCCACTATTGGTTCCCAGTCCTGCCCTGCACGCAGGCGACCCACCATGCCTCCCCGGTGCTGAACTGAATTTGTTGTCATCACCCCTTGCACCTCATAGTACAAATCACCGGACAGCTTACTCTGTGCTCGCTCCCCCTTTGTCAGTGATTCTGGACTCCTTACCACTGTCTGCTTCTGCTTCCACTGCGACCTGTGACGGGCTTGGCCTGGCTTCTAATATGGCGATTCTTCAGTATTTCCCACGGCGGGGACTAGGACTGGCCATTACATTATTCTTCAATGACTCTCAATCACTATATTATAATAACACACACCCTCTATCTGGGCCTAGCAATAGATACAAGAAATATCCTGCAACCCACCCCCGCCCCCGGTTTTTAATTTCTCACCCCCCTGTAATCGCACACGTCTATCGTCGCATGCACAACCAGTAATACCCTTAGCAGATCTGGAAACAACGGACTTCTGCAAAATAACACGAAAAAGCAGAGACACAATCCATCCAGAATACAGCCACAATCACCCATCCACCCACAACGAGAGCCAGTAAAATGGCTGTGGCACTGGTGGAGGAAAAGGAGGTGACAGGCTGTGCAAGCTGAACATCAGCAAGAAGGAGCTCACAGTGTTTACTGATGAGGTTGAAAAGGAGCGACCAAGGCTGATGGGCCATCTATTGACAAAAATTGCCCGAGTCAAAAGGGCACAACTGTGGGACAGGATATGTCATGGTGCAGGCAGTGCCTGCCTATCCGAGATCCATTAAGGATTTAAGAAGCACTGGGACAGCCTGAAGAGCCAGGAGTGGACAATCTTCTCTGGACATAGGCAAAAGTGCCAAGACGTTGGAGTGTGTACAGACCGCGACCCATGCATGCACCCATGGGAGAAAAGGTCTGCATCAGTGGTCGACATAGCTGTGATCACAAGACCAGGGGATGTAGAAGTTGGCTCAGGAACCCAAGGAACTGCTGGCCAGTACACCTTCCCTGTGAACTGCATGTAATCTTTGTGTAATAGAACCCCAAATCACTGACAAAGGGAGGGACAATCACATGAGGGGAGGGAGTACCTGTCACAAGCACAGTTCCCACTGTCTGCAACATCATACTCAGATCCCTGGCACATCAGGCATACATGTGCCACACAAACAAACCTGCCTAGAAATGTCTCATCTCCAATGCTTATGAGCCAACATGCAGAGGTAATGTGTCCCATCAGGTCGCCACCAACATGTCCCATGCAACTTGTGTACCGACCTCCATGCACATCACGTGCAGCCAAATCAATCCCCCAACATGTATCACCCCTTTTGCCCCACCGGACAACCCATATTTGTTTAGGGCAGACCAGTACAACCGAAACACTTCACTACTCTACTCAAGTAGGCCTGTAATGTGAATCATGCCATGTCCTCATACCCCAACGTCAAAAAGCACAAGTAACTGGATGTCGTCGATTTACACCCACATCAGCCACCTACAGTGACAAGGCTGGAGCATTGGGGCACAAACCGAAATCACCACAGTTACTCATCACTCAGTTGCACCCATTGAAGGGAGCAAGAGGCACACTGGGAAGAAGTCCACAACAAAGACATATGTACCCCAGCAGCAACAACAACCCAGAAAGGGAAGGGTCAGGCACAAGTATTCCAAGTGAAAGGGACACATGCCCAGTCCAAAAAAGCCAGGCCACTGTAGATTCCAGCAGAGCCACCCTACCAGACTTACAGGCAACAACAGCTTGTGCCCACATTGCAGGCACTGATAGACCCCAGCAGTCCACAAAGCCCATCCCTACAGCTACTCTAACTAAGCCATAGCAGATCAGTGTAGCATAATGCAGGTAATCCCCGCTCAGACATCATTGCAGTTGACCCTGAGGATGCAGATATGGTGGCTGACGACTTGCCCACACCAGTTTCCATCCTAATTTCAGGTGCAGGAGGTGACACTGATGATGTAGACAGTATCACAGTGCAATACTCCCCTTAACTCCCAGTGCAGCCGAACGCCCCGGTCTTCATGACAGCCAGGCATGCAGTGACAATTGACCAATCTGTCAGTAGTCCCTCTGTATCCAACATCAAGTGGGATGATCCAGTCATGGATGCTCAATACCAGGCCCTCATCATCTACCTATCTAAGATGGAGTCAGTCCCAACTCCAGAGACAGGAGGACCTGTCCATAGAGCACCTGGCCTTGTTCAGGGAGATCTGTGGAGCAATAGCAGTACATGCCAAAAACAAGAGGCCAACAACATGCATGTTTGGTACAGATTCTCATGCATGCGATCATCATTCAGACTCAAAGAAAGGGAGAGAGCATTGAAGCATCAACACAGGGATTCACACTTTTGTCTGGAATCCTCGATGGAGACAACTCTACTGCACGTGCAGACAAGGGTCCTGACCCTCTGACTACCTCTCCCTTTGTCCCAACATTGGATGAGTCCCCTATGGCAAGCCCACCACAGCGCTCACATAGACTGGCCCAGCATCCACTGTCAGCATGCCAGGTAGTGGCCAGAGGCCTAAGAACTGGTGAGGCACTCTGTTGTGCAGTAGCACCTGGAGCGTTCCAAGTGTTGGATGAGGATATCACAATAACTGATCTCCGGCCCAAATAACCAGACAGACTCAAAGAATATGTCAAAATACTACTTTATTATCAGCTCAAAAAAGCAGGGAAACCTGGTGAGCAAAACAAATCGCAGCCAGTATGGGAGGCCCTGAAAGTTGTCATGAGGGGGGAAACGATGGCAGAGGCAGGCGGGATTAGGAAAACATTAAAAGGAGACCTGGAGCAGTTTGAAAATAGAATTCGTGATGTAGAGGCGAGGGAGGTCCGAGCACTAGATGTTGAAGGGGAGCTTAACTCGTTATGTTGACAGTGTGACGAGAGGTGGGAGAGGCTTCGACAGTTCAATTATGTGACCCACACGACATGTACACACGCAGAGGGGTACAAGTCAGGTCGAATGCTGGCATGTCTTTGTAGGGCAGAGTGGCCTAGGAAACAGATAACACTGGTGCAGGGTGAGTGCAGAGAGTTATGGAGGTCGCAAATAGAGATAAATAGCGCCTTTTGCATGTTTTACAGGACCCTATATAGATACAAGGAGTTGGCGGACCCCATGGAGCTACGGGAGGCTCTTTCCCAGATCCGGTTGCCACAACTTTCTGCAGAACAGGCCTCCTCCCTAGTGCAGCCCTTAATGGAGGGAGATAGAAGGGGGGTGATTGTGTCTTTTGCGGGAGAGAAAACGCCAGGCTCAGATGGGCTCCCAGCCAAATTTTATAAAACATTTGCGCCTACTCTTGCCCCTGTGCTGATGAAAGTGTATGAGGAGGCTTATCACAGAGGTGAACTCCCCACCAGCATGAGGGAGGCGATAATAGTTCCCATACCCAAACAGGGAAAGCCTGAAGAGTTGCGTGATTCCTACCGGCCCCTGGCCATGTTGAACCAGGATATTAAGATATTGTCTACCCTGCTGGCCAGCAAGCTTCAGAAGGTGATAACCACCCTGATCCATAGGGAGCAGACTGGTTTCCTTCCAGGAAGTAACACCTCCATGAATTTATGTAGACTCCAACATGTTACTGACCAAACTAATCTCAGTGAGACCCTGCTTGTAGTAGCGTCTCTCGATTCCACTAAGGCATACGACTCTGTATTCTGTCAGTGGATGCTGGCTGTGATGCAGAGTTTCAGCATTGGTCAATGTTTTATAAATGGGTTAGGTTGCTGTATACACGAGCGATGGGCAGAGTCCGGACCGGAAAGTGGGTGTCTGATGCTTATGAGGTACAGCGGGGTATGCGCCAGGGATGTCCGTTGTTATCTATGCTCTATATCCTGGCGCTGCAACCTGTAGCTGTGTACCAACAACAGGAATTTCGGGGAGGCAGGAGTGGTGGTGGGAGGTTCAGCCCATTTAGTTTCATTATATGCGGACGATGTCCTCTTATATGTATGCAAACCGGAACTTCATTTACCCATCCTGTTAGAGGTTCTGGACAACTTTTCGAGATTGTCAGGAATATCTTTTAATAGAAAAAAGTTAATCTATTTGGCAGGACTGCAATGCTGGGACCCCCAGGACCTACCAGACCTGGGATTACATTGGGAACCCAGGACATTTCGTTATCTAGGGATAATTATAGCGCACTCCCCAGAGGACATGCACACAAATAACTTGGTTAAGATTGTTGAGGGGTGAAACGTTCAATGGTGTTCTGGGAGAGGTTACTGCTGTCCCTGATAGGCAGAATTGCTTTGGTCAAGATAACTGTGTTGCCAAGGAGGCTTTACTTGCTTGCTAACGTGTACTATTACATAGCTGCTGGTTTTTTTCATAAGCTAGACGCGATGCTCAAGGAATTTCTATGGGCCGGAGTAGGCAGATAATAGCGCTGAACATGTTAAGTATGCAACATGAACAAGGGTTTGTACAGTTACCACATTTGAGTTATACTTCGTGGCTGCACAATTACAGAAATGTTAACACACTGGCTATCTGATGAGCTCACAGCTGAATCAGAGCTACTATGTGCACTGGTTAAACCGTTTGTACTAAAGGAAATCCTCTGAGTGGAAGGGAGTCTTGTGGGTAACCAGGTGTTACTTGTAACGCTAGGAAGACGGGTATGGGCCAGGACGGTTAAACTCCTGAAAATAGGAGAGCCTTACTCCCCACTGAGATTTATGTCAGTAGTTGCATGCACTGGGATGGGTGATTTGGCTGTAGCCAGAATGATAATGATAATGATGTGTTATTTATATAGCGCCTTTATCCAAAGATGGGAGGAGGATGGTCTTAGCACATGAGGTCATATGTACAAGGATGGGGTATACAGAGAGCTCACAGACTGGATTCAGCTGCCGTTTTTATGGTATCAAAGGTTAACAAGAACAATGAAAAGAAAGTGGCCGACCTGCCCGGGCGAACCTATGACGAATACGTTTTTGCAGCTGCTGTATGGTTTGGAGGATGACTGGCGCCGGGTGTCCAGGATATACAGCTGCATGCAAACTTTGATTAGCGTACCAAAGGTGGGCTTAAAAATCAAATGGGAAAAAGACCTTTGTCAAGAATTAGAGGGTAATCAATGGAGCACAGTGCTGATTTTCACAAAGAAGGTATCTTGTAATGCTAGGTTCCGCCTCCTACAGATTCATGTTTTACAGAGAACCTACATGACCCCACAGCATATAGCTACGTTTGACACTACCAGATCATCAGGTTACCTGTGGTGTGGTGTGTTGGGGGCAGACGTCATTCACATGTTTTGGAGCTGTGTGAAAGTACAGTCCTTTTCGTGTCAAATCAAAACTGCTTGTGTCAGAGCAGGGATAATACGATTTAAGTGGGAGCTGCTTGAATGCCTACTGGGTGCATACGCCAGGCCTGAAAACGTCAGACACGTAACATCATTGGCTGCCCCATATCAAGTATGCAGGCCTTGAACTACCTTAACTACGTATAATACAGATAATAGCAGAATAACAGCAGTGGATTGGCTTCTGCAATAATGTATAGTCCATCATTACATAGGCCCTTATGATTGGTTGGCACTCTCTTCCAACCATGGACATTCGGCTCGTTAGCAGCACATAAGCAAAATCAAACCCAGGTGCGGGGAACAACATCAGACAACTGCCCACTCGGCTAATTAGACTACCATCTCTCATTAGTTAGGCCCTAAGCCAAGGCTTCTTCTTTGTAGTTGACCTTGCTGACTGTTCTCTTCCTCTGAACTTTAAAGGGATAGAAGGTACATTGCTATTTTCGTCTGGAGCATTATGAATAGGCCTTGTTTCCTGGTCTTGCACCAAGCGTGAGGAGACCATGATGTTGTCCATTCTGTCCTCTTATTTAGTGCTATTTGATTCAATTATATTAGGTGGTATTACTCTGCTCGGCCTCTAGAGATTTAGGGCCTGATTCATGGAAGTGTTTTATAATGGCGCAATCCCATAGGAAAACGTTCCATGAATCAGGCCCTTAGTTGCTCCTTCTTGCATGTGTTTTCTGCATCTTTGATCGATCAATACTTGGCACTTGGAAATGTTCACTCCTTTGCGGAATCTAAGAGAAATATGACCTGCATACATGGCTTATCCACTTTGACTTCTTTCGTGCCTTGCAGTTGCCTCTTGCTGCAGCATCCTTGATCCTGAGCCAAATTTTCTTTGCTCTTGCACACATTTGTATTACATTGCCTGTCAGCTCTATAGCCTTGGTCTTTCTCCATGAGCCTTCTCACTTACTATTATACGAAGCCGACATCCATTTTCTCAACATAGCAGCTTTACTCCCCATGTTTAGCATGCTTCTACATGTCTCATCTATCTTGCGTTTCTGCGTATATACATCTACTGGATCTCTTCTCACTTAACTCATCAGCGTATATGATTTCTTCCTATTTGCATTTATGCTCACTCTGTCACTTCAGTCACATCTTCATTCTTTAAGTATTCATATATCGTTTAAGTGCGCCCTTGTGTCTTCTCTTCATGATATCACTTTACACCTGTCAGACTTTAGTTATAGTTCTTCTATGTCCAGTGGTGTCTGCAGACTTCTACTGAATCAGTTTGAGGACACATTCGGTATGGTTATCTGAGCACATAACGTCTCTCATATCTTCAGTGTGGTATGCGGATGATACACGATGTCAGGCACAGTTTCTTCTTATTATTCTTCCAATATGATGGAGGTGAGGGGGTGGGGTCTAATGACATATACATCTGCCTCTATACTCTGCCGTGGGACAGAAATACTGTTGGGTTGTCTGGGATTCGAGGGGGAAGAGGGAGGGTGGGTTTGTTGGGTGAAAGAGGGAACGGTTGTTGCGGGGAAAAGGGAGGGACCAGCTTTGTTGGGGGAAGAGAAAGGTTTGTTGTAGTGTTCAAAGTGTACAAAAAGAAATAGGTGTGCTCTGTTCCCTACTGGCCTGCCCACACTCCTCACAAACCCCATCACCACGCCCCCTTCGACGCACAATACAAACCCCCAAACACATGTACCTGCTGTTTAAGGGAACGTTCAGTGCAGTACACTGAAAGTGCAAGTTTCAACTTCTTCCTACACTTATTTGTAATGGTATGGTTTATTTTTAAAATAAAAGTATAGGAACAGTAAAACGTAATTGAAATAAGTAGAGGAGCACCGCTCCTGCCCATTTCGACTACTGGTTTGTTGGTGGAAGAAGAGGCATTGGGGTGCACAGATGCTTCAGGTAATCTGGTGGATAAAGCCTTAAAACGCTGACAAGTATGTTATTAATTCTTTCCAAAGCTTGTGAACCTTGTGGTAACAGATAATGCGGGCAGTGCCAATGTTTGAATACAATAAACATGTGCACAAATGTTAGTGTCACTACCACTTCAATGCACTTTCATCACATGTGTGAACTATCATCATACCTATCAATATCAATAGGTGGTGGGAATGGCCCCACACGTCCTGCAAAAAGAACCCTGCCACTTCACTTTGCCTCATAATCAGCCTTTGCTCCACATCATTATTGTCAGGTTATTATAACAATGCAGCATATGGACAGCCTACAACAGACAATAATTACATGACCAGCCTTTTGAGGTATATACATAAGGGTCCTACCAGGCCCCTTTTGGCATCTGAACCTATCTTTCAGAATTCCAAATGCTCTCTCAATTATGGCCCATGGACGTATGTTTATCATCTCTCCTCTGGCCTCTGGGGGTTATGACATACAGTCATCTGCCATGGCACAAGCCACCATTATGCATGTGGTGGCATGTTGGCATGTCAGTGTTTTCATGCTGATAGGTCATGCCATGTTACAATGTACAGTTTCTAATTGCTAGGGTTTGTAGCTTTTGATATTTCATGGTACGTGATGTAACAGATAATTCCCATATCAGCCATAGTTAGGGTTACTGATAATCTATCTGTTGATCACTACCCAATGGACCACCCCTTAAGCCCCAATACTTCCTCATTTCTGCTTACCTAATAGCCATATCATTTGTCCATTGTGCATGGCCATGTAAGCTGCAAGACCATAAAGTCATGTGCCAGTCCTGGGAAGCATGCACAATAGAGTGTGATGGTCATGTCCATGTCTCAGGTCTTTTGAACGTGCAGTGTGTGTTGCTGTTTCCTGTTATGGTACAAATGCTCAGTGGCACCAATGGCCCCTGCATCCAGTCCAAGGCACCTTTGATATTGGGGAATTGGACGACATCGTAGAAGCATGCTTTGATGGGAGTATTGCTTGGGGATGTATTTGCAGGCCTGTGTGCTGCGGCACATGTAGTAGGATTATCAGATTCTGTTTATGGACTTTACAAAATATGGGCTGCACCATTCCATTTACCATACCAACTGTGTTTTGGAAGCTGCTCGTGTCAAGTGAATGACTGCAATCAACTTCAGTAGAGCAGGATGGGTGTGTGCATGTTGATATTGCACTGAATGCCATCCAGAGTGAGCTGTATGATTTACTTGATAGTGCCACTGTTAACCAGACATATTTGTATGATCTGTAAATCCATTAGGGCCCCAGGGGACAGCCTAGACCTGGGCTTAGGGGGCTTATGAATTCACCTCCCAACTTATAGTAAGTACCCTCTGTCGCAACATGCCTGCATTCCGCTGGACATCAATCTGTGTGCACAGGCCACCCAGCTACAGTGGTGGCGCTTCTGCAGCCTGCATGGTGGAGTGGATGTCGTGCATCACTGGGAAATTAGTCTGTTTCTTACAGAGTCACATACAGCACGCTCAGCAAAAGTGTCAAAAAGGCACTATACGACACCACTTAAATAACAGAGACCTTTACTGTGCCCCAATAGAGATATTATATTAAGATCTCACAAAAACGTAAGCGTATTCATCAGGAAGAAGTAGCCTTGATCATTGGTGACAGAAATATGTATTTATTCACGGCTGTCCATGCGTTTCTCTGGTTGAAGGCAACCCTCTACTGATAGAAAGATACCCTGGGTGAGAAGCTTGCAGTCAATTCAGAGATGAGATTGATCATTTGGGGTAAAATGCTGAACGTTAGCAAAGTGAAGCTTTTTGTAACATCTGGCATTGCTCTGGACATCTCTCAAGGCCAACAAAACCTTCCAACCGTTAAACTTGAGTTTTTTAAATATCACCCCGAGTGGAATGAGTAAGGCCTGACATGGTTCTTGAGCACTAATAATGCCCTGTGAGTCTGGAACAAATCTGGGGCTTGCTTGCAGCCTCAAGAGGAAGGGATGTGATCTAGCAGTTCAGCCTAAACTGTCCTTTTGAGGTTGGCTCCAATCCTGATTTGCATATGATCATTGCTCTTCTGTAATGACTTGACAGGCGAAAAGATGGCCACAGCAATGTCGAGGTTCTGATTGATTGAAAACCTTCCAGCCACAATCAACCTTTAGTTTAGTAGAAATCTGAACAACATCAGGAGTTGTATACAGTAGATTAGCAACATTCCCTTTTAGAAAACAAAAGTGAGGAAAAACATTTTTTTAAATCAGAAACTGTCCACAAAATTGAGGTATAATAGGTTTAAAATGTCCAAAATTCTGAATACAATTTGCTATGAAAAAATAATGATATACTGAAAACCATGATATATATACAACATTTTAAATATGTTAGATTAGTATCTGAAGAAATACTAAAATTGTGACATACAAAGTTATTTGCTGCAACAACCAATTTTTTACTAAAGGTGTGAATGGAAAAGATAACACAGGAAATCTTTTTTTTCTTGTTTTAAATAAGATAGTAGAAGGGCCTGATTATGAGTCTGGCGGTAACAGTAAAACATGTGGTAATCAGCACTATCAGATGTTTTACCGCTCCTCCATGTAACGATCCAAATACTTCATGCAGACCTAGTGGATGCACAATGTCTGGAGTTAACGCAGGCTGTATCAGAGCATGCTTGCACGCATCACATGCCGAATGCAGATATGCCATTGACGGATACAGAAAAAAACCACATGATTACGACTGCAATTACCGCATAAAATGACACATGTGAAAGACCCAGTAGTTAATGGCTTCCAAAAGCAGGCGTAAATTAGCAGCAGGTGAATGGAAATCACTCCCAGGTGCCTACAGCCACCATCCAGGGTAGAAAGAGGGTGGGGGTCATTAGTGGGACGGTCAAATGCGATACCTGTGGTGTTAATGGGTGCAGGTCAGAAGTACCTGGTTGCTATGTGCCGATCTGCTTTCTATATGTTTGCCAGAGAAGTTTGAGAGTATGCTACCCATAGGGAAGGTCTGATAGGCTACAGTGCTTTGGGTCTTGTTAGCTGCTGATGTGGGAAGATGTGAGAGGTTTAAAGAGAGTTTAGTCATTGCTATTGAAGTGCTAATGGCTAGACCTACGGAGACCGTCTGTGAGGGATTTATGTGTGTAGTGTAAGGTGATAATAGATCTCAGAGGGAAGACGGTTAGTCCGGGGATGAGGGCAGTAGGCGGCTCAATGCAGAACAACCTGCAACCCTACATTCCTATCACTGGCCTCTTGTAGACAGGTCCCAATTGGATGTACATGATTATTTTGTATACGAAAATGTAATGGGTCCGTTATTTTTTCTGAAAATACTTCTTTATCCGGAAATTGGCAAATTTGGCAGCGTAAAAAAAAGGAAACACTTATTGTCAAAGAAAGGGAGCGGGGGACACTGCCCCGTCTCCTCCCCCAGCACCCCTTCTTTGACATTTTGGGTTTTCTTTTTTTACACTACCGAATTCTGCATTTTCTCGCATGCCGTTTAGTAGATTCAATTTTTGCGTTCAATAGCGACCCAATTCATTATCTCACATCACCAAAGTCCATCTCTCACTCTTGTCTCTCTGTCTCTGTAGCTCTTTCAATATCTCTCTATCTCTCTCTCTCTCTCTCTCTCTCTCTCTCTCTCTCTCTCTTTATGTACAAAAAAGCAAAGATCTGAGTATTGGTAGATGAAGGAGGGGAAATCTGGATGCTCCACTCATTACCATAAGCTGAAGTTTATGGGCGGCGAGAATGTTTAGTTCAGCTATAGGTCTGCTTGAAATTTGAAGACCGCAGGTGCCCATTTCACCTTCCTTAGTATGTCGGCTGGAACGCTGAGAGATGTTTTAAACCTCACCCTAACAATCTCAGGAGCGCTGCTTTGTGGCCTGTTATGATTTTTACCCATCAGGACCAACACAAGGCGTTCGTCAGGCCATTGGGGAAGGTTGAAAATCACTATTTGTTTCTCCAAGAGGTCTACCCTACTGTCTCCCACAAACCTCAACCTCCTCTCACACAGTTCATGCAGCCACAGAGCCCAAATGGCTTTTCTCCCGCCATCACTGGCCGCAACACACCAGGTGTTGAGGCAGTGCCAGAACATTGCTCTCAGAGTGATTCTGATACCCTGCTCGTGGTTCTTTGTGATGAAATAAGGACTAGAAAAGATAGATGGTGGAGCGATGGTTTCTCAAAATGCCCCATTACACTGGGTGCACCATCCCTGGGTTTTACAGGGGTGCTGTGGCTGCAGGGAAGTGAAGGGAAGCATACAGTCATTGACAGAAAGGGTGTTTGAGTAGCGAGCAATAGGGTGGACAGACCAATAACACTGCAATCTCGAATTTTCGGTCTCTGGCCTGTTGCTAGGTAAGTAAGGATCTCAGCCCAAGTTACGTGCACAGCTTTGTGCAGTAGTTAAATGATGAAACCGGGGTAAAAGTCTGCATGCAATATTCATATAATTTTAAGGGCTGGTCTTACGGGCATAGGTGCAGTCAGGGATTACCATATGTACATGGTGTGAGCTGTCCCCACAGGCGCATCTCCTGGAGCCAGGAAGGTACCGCCTCACCCATTAACATCTATTTTGCACTACACATCGGAGATGGGCTATCTTTCTGAGGAAGGGTGGGGTGGACTGAAAAGTGCTCTAGGATTGAAAACTTTAGGAGAATTTGGTATGACATTTTGGGTGATTGTCAGTTATTTTGAAGCTAGTTCTAAAAGCTACAAAAAGGCATATGTTTTGGTCAAGTGGGCTCTCTTTGGTTTTGTAAAAGTGTGTAAAATATGCTGCTTCGGGTACATCTGGGGCCGCCATAGTTATTTAGTGTCGATCACTCCTGCCTAATTTCCTTCTTGTAGGTCTCACCCCCCTCCTCTTTTTTTCCTGACTCCTTCTGTCCTTCTTTCCCTGTTTAGGTCCTTCATTTCACAATTTGCATTGTTAAAATGTGATTAATCTTCGATGTTTGCTTTTGATATATTGTTCTTACTGTAATCTTTAAGAGGTTTTTATTTTATAAATTAACGTATTTGATACCCTTGTTTTTATGTGAAATATTTTCTCAAAACTGCTTAACAGTTTATATATCTTAGAATGCTGTTGCATGCTGCATGTCATTAAATGCAGTATTTTGTGTTAAATTACATTCTTTGCATGGCAATTAATTAACATCATTGAAACAGGCACGTTCCACAAGCTTCACTGCCTCCCCAACCCCACCAGGATCATATAATAAAAATCTGCATGTATTACCAAAAAAACATGCTTGGTGGCTGAGCTTCACATCTCTGGAGGCTCTTGTGCCTCACCTAGCAATACTATCAAAAGGTTCGAAGTCTAAGCTAGCCCGCAAGAAGACCCACAAGCAGTCCTTCTACAGCCACTCCCATGCCATCTGGAACTCAATCACAGCAGATCCTTGAAATGTCCCCGCCATCCTCCAGTTCCACAAAACACTAAAAGCGAGGCTCTTTCAACAACAAGACCTGCCAGATGAATAAAAATACAACCAACCTTCCACCAACAGTATTGTGCTACTGTATAAAATGCCAAGTCCGTTGCTTGCTCCCTCCTGCTGTAAAGCACTGAGCTATTTTTGCGATACAAGCAATAAAAGAAATGAATACATGATTGCTTATTTTTTTAGATCAAACATGGATTCACTTTCTGTTACTTTAGTCAAATGACCAATATAATTTATCTGTGTTTAATGATTTTTCCCTATTTATGAAAAATGTCCACTTAATTTTGTTCCTTTATTCCAATTCTTTTTTTAATTAAAGGTTTAATTGGTTTCAAACTAAAAACATTGCAAAAGAAACCTTTAAATGTTTAAAAAACAAAAGGACAGAAATTCATCAATTCCAAATACAAAACGTTTTTTTCCCATTACAGTCAGGATAAAAAGTAACAAAAAGCATGGGGTCAGATCTCCATCTCAAAAAGTTCAATCCCAATCAAATGGTCTATCCAGCCCCCTCATCATAGAGGTAAATCTTGACTCCATGGATTTCCTCTAGCTACCTAATTTTAAGGCCCATTCTGATTTCCACTCGATTATTGAGTCGATGAATTTGAGTAGTGCCAAAGCGCGACCTATTTTTTGACCCATATGCAGCCAATCCCAATGTTCTTCCAGTGAGTGATAGGCATCCCGTTCCCTCCAAATGTATTCCAATTCAAGACAGCCTTGTAATATTTGCATTAGCATGATGGGTTCATTTTAACTGATGTTTTGAAATTGCATACAAATCTATTTCTGCTCTTTCAGAGAGAAGCCAGTCTTTCCACGACCGTCACATGGCAGCGACTGCCCGTCTGCTCGATGTCATCCAGGATCTGGAGCGAGCCCACCAAGCCTTTGAGCGGCGCGAGCGGGAAGAGGCCACCAATCACTCACATCACCTCTAGACGCTTGTCTTATCACCAGCTGTGCCATGAAGTTGCTGCACCACCCATGCAGGCTACACTTGAGCTACACCTGCCAGGCTCTAATGGGGCCACCATGCTTTGAAGGGGTGGAGAAGACTTCCCGGGCCTGTGTTGTCTGTGCCGTGAAAAGGTTTTTTGTCATCACCAGATGCCAGTTCTTGTTAGAACCGTAGCTCATGTGCCGTGTCTCTCACCAACACCGCTTCAGGGTTTGGTTCTATGTTGTTGCTATGTGGAGAAGTGAAGAAGTAACGGAGCCACAAAATCCGGTTTCATTGATGTGGGGAGCGGCATAGAAGGGCAAAGGGGGCAGAGCCCAACAACTTGCCTAGTCACTGTTTCAGAGATTGTGCCACCATCGTAGGGCGAAACTGAAAAACAACAGGTTTGTGTTATTGGGCGATTGTTATTCTGCAGTGTTGTCTAACTCCGGGCATGAGTTAGCAAACAGAAACCAAGGGTTGCTAGTAGGAAAGGAAAGAGGTTTAGCCTGAGCCATCACCGAGATGGGCCTGCCACATCACAGTGCATTTGTGCAAGAACACTTGACTTTACACATTGTCATACCCCTGGACAGAGCCAGGGTGTCATGCCACTAGTGTTTTCGTTGTGGCGCCTAGACTGTGACTGAGTGGCTATGAAACTAGACATGCCTGATTGTTACCCATGTGAGGATCTGTGGTGCTATCTGCCACCACCTGTCCAGGAAGTCAGAGCCTGAGGACGAAGGGTATGTTTGGATTACTGCTTGTTTGTGCGTGTGTACCAGTCCATGATGTCCATGGCGTGCAGAGCAGAGGCCTTTGTTTGCCAAATGTCAGCCAAGTGGTGGCCAGTGCCATGTGCCAATCACCTGTATGTACAGCAAATGTTTTAAAGACATGCCAGGTGCATATTTTTGTTGTAAATTAAAACTTGTAACTGTGTATTTTTTGTTCGGAATATTATTAGTGGTTACTCACATGCGCGTAGCAATTAAGTCGTTGTAGTGAATTTGCAACTAATCAGTATTAGAGACCCGGAGTTATTTTTTCTTCCAATAGGGTGGGGTGGTGCCATTTGTCTTAAGGATACAGGGGGGCAGCTTTATTAAAATGTAATGGAAGTATGGAGTGGGTTGGAGGGGGTCTCCCCTTCATACAATTGCAGGGAAAATGTTCAGAAATAAAAATCGACATTTTCAGATGCGGGCATTATAGATGCGCAGTGATCACATAGATCCTTCTAAACTTATTGGCAGATTCGACCCAGACAAAATGTTCAAACTTAACTTGAATTTCTTCTGAGTTCATCATCCAGGCAGAGTGTAGGATTATGGGCAGGCGATCTACCACCTGCTTCAATGATACAGAGTTCCAGGAGCGGCCCCCACTCCTTCTCTGATTGGGCAATCTTCACCCGCTCAGATAGGCGGGAGGTGGGTCCAGCATGCTAACATTTCAGTCAATGTGTATTCGTATTTGGGTTTTATATGTAGTGTGAACCGAGCTAGGAAGCAGGAGAGCATTGCACATGTTATTGAGGGTAACATGAGGTAAGGAGGTACGGTTACAATATTTGGCATGGGATGTTCCGCCCATGGGGGTGGGATGTGATGTCGAAACACAAGGAGCCTAGGCAGCACAATCAGGAGCCCGAAATGTTATGCACATTCTGATTGACTGAAATAACCAGTATTCCAGACAACCTGATTGGTTAAAAAATGACGGGTTGATTTGGGTTGGCGGATAGCAGGGATTTCCATGAGGTGAAGAGCAGAAGTAGAAGAGTCAAAAACCACCACATCCGCTTTCACTTTGATATTCACTTTTCACTTTGATATTCCATCCATCCATAGTTAAGGGGGAAGGTTGGAAGGTAAATTAAATAGGAATTCCTATCATAATGAAGTTAGAGTCGTTTTAGCTTGGGTTTTACAGTGACTGTCATGATTGATACACATGACACTCATGATTTGTTTTTCAGAATGGCGAGAACATCACAGTGATTAAACAGAGTGATGCAAACACATCTGATTTTTGATGAAGGAGCAGAAAATCAAGTGATCCATGAACCACATGTCTAGCTTGAGTGATATACAACATATGTGAACCTTTTGGTGAGGGAAAAGAAATGCACAGTGGTTTTAGTCAGTAATTCAAACACATGTAATTCTATTTTTTATTTCAAAACATTGTATTGCAAGTTCTGAAAATGAACAGTGGTGGTAGTCAATCAGAAAATAATACAGACAACACAAGTAGGTCACAAATTAAGGAGTGATACACCTGATCTTAATCATAAAAGTCTATTCAAGCGATTCATCATCAGCCACCAGAGCTTAAAGGATAATGAGATCAGGAATATTGCGTTTTATCTCATATAAGAATATCACACATCAGATGTAATATAAGACTTTCCAAAGAGTGAAGTTAATGGCACAGAATGTCCAGCATATAATGCATACAAAAAGAGGTATTTGACCAATGATGGTCTGAAATGTGCGAAGGCAGAATCATGGTATGTCACAAATTCATTGAGGGGATCACACATTTTGCATTTTAGCCAATGCATTCATCAAAAGAGCAGATATTATATCCATAGCTAATGCTGACGACATCATAGGCCACCATTCTGCTATAGGGGGAGGTCTTGTGGATTTTCACGTTTAGCTCTGGAAAGTTTTGCAGCCGCAATGCAATGAATCACTAATTTAAATTGTACACCATTCAACCAGTAGGTCGCCTGTTGGTGTACATACCCCAAAACAACAATGTGCCGGTCATATGGGAGATCAACTTTGGTAATCATTTTAATATGGGAGAATACCTTCATCCAGAAGTGCTCAATCAGGTTTTACTGGCACTACATGTACATTAGAGCCCCCCTAGCTGTATGGCACCTCCAACAAAATGGCAAATGAGTGGGGGAAATTATTTGTAACTTAACCTGGGTAAAATACCATTAGAAAACAAGAAATGGTGCCCCAGAAACTCGCCGAGACACAAATAGGTGCACTGCTAACACAGTAAAATACTGCAAAAGTATTGATTTTTATAAATAATTGTAATTCGATGTCAAACACATAAATCAAAAACATATAATATTGCACTTCATAAATCAAAATCATTAATAAAACTCTATATAAACACTTTCAAAAAGTGAACATTCACATAGAGAAACAATTCAGTTCAACCTATTTTGAATAGTAAACACTGTTCAAAGTCACAGTGATATACAACATAAAACAAGTCAATGTATAAAGTAATTGCAAGAGTCAAATAATACTCCAATTCCTCTTTAGATTCCTTGTAACTGTCACGATATCTGGACCAGGAGTTTTGCTATGGATGTCCTATTTGCACATGCTCCCCTAGTCTTGTTACTACGCGTTTTGGGCTAAATGCCCTTCTTCAGGTATTAGATATCGATTCTTCCTATGATTAAATAAAAAATAAAGCTTGTCAATATTGAGTAATGCGTACTATATTTGTAATTAAATTTAAAATCTAAAGAGATGTGAATTTTACTAAACTTCCATACACTAACCTGTGTCTTCTACATTCTTCAACCAGGTCAAGACGCTGCTGCACGTAGGTGTCCACTAGCCACCCTAAAAACAAATCAAAGTTTTAGGATTTGGTTCAGAGTTTAGCCCCAAGGCTCCATATTTTAACTGTACACTGTAGGGGATCTGAGGCGGGACATTACGCAAAAGAGAGCGGTGTCCCGCACAATAAACAGGTCCCACCACGGTGCAAGCTCACAGTGAGTTATTTATAATATAATCCTTTCAAACCAGGGCTCACCTCTTGTTGTTTGTCGATCCCTCAAAGGGATATGGTAACTTGGCCAGGTATTTCTATGAGTTTACGGAAACTCCAACTGTGGAAGAGATATATTAAAGGAGTCACATTCCTGGGTTCACTGAATCTGGGTCAATCATTAAGGTAAGGAGAGATTATTTAAGAAGTCGTACAGTAAACATACCTGCACGGAATTCAAATCGGATCCCTCACTTTATTTATGGGATTGTCTGCATGTGTAAAGTGACGTTCTGTCCGGATCTCGCCAAACGTTTTCAATCCCTATTCAAAGTGCAAGTGATATATGGTTAACCTACTAAGAGCGGTGTGCTTCTACAAAAGTTGCTGCCTAAGGTAAGTTACGGTTAAACTTTACCTGAAATTTCTATTCCTCTGTATTTCCGCGATAGCCTTGTAACGGTAAGCAGTACCGCTTCTCTTATTGCTACCCGGGAGAAACATACTCGTTCCTAATTGGTTACCAGAGACTAGACATGTCTCCATGCTTCCGTTATGGTCCTAAATAGACGCCATCTTGAGAAGAAAAATGGCGGCCGCCCTCTCTCGGGAAATGTACACAAGTACTTGTAAACCTGTCTCTGTTTACACGTGTGCTTCAAGAATGATTATCCATCGTATTACCAAGGATTACTACTCAAATATCCCTATGTTCCAGCGGACGATGACGATGTTCAAAAAATAAAGATCTAAAATTAAAATTAAAAGTCCTCTCATAAGGAAACCCTCATCTCATTAAATTCAATTACGTGGCAGTAGGAGCCTCTGCATGTATTGTTGGTTAAATAAATACTCCATAACTCAATGATCCATATACCATTTACATCATCATATCTAACTCACACGTCCCTAGATATTCTTCGTCTGTCATAGTTATTCTTTGATGTATATGTTGACATACTACTCACAAGCCAATTCTTTAACATTATATCATAGTGGCAAAGTGTGACTACCACTTTTCAACAGATCTTATTTGTTGTTGGACATTCCCTGGGTTTCTCTTGAAGTTCATAATCCTACTACAACAAATTGCACAAAAAATCAAACCAAAGGGGTGTACATAAGATCATAACCGACAGTATCAAAGTTTACAAAAAACAGTATATGCAATTTCAGAATGGCAATGACAAATCTCTCCATTCCAGGAATTGCAATTGCTCCTTTATATGCCTTAAAATCCAGCAGAGCTTGGAAAACAAATGCCTCAACCTCCCAAGACCTCCTGGACTTCAGAATCTGCATTGTTTAACACTAGGGTACGCAGTGAGGGGAAGCATGAAAGTGCAAATTGCTTAGCCACTTTATCCCAATACCAAAATCTAGTTATGATGCTTTCTGCAGCTGTTGAAATCTCTGCATGGTGAGAAGCCAAAGTAGTTTTTACAATGAGAGTCCAAGCAAAGTCCAAATTGTCCAACAATGGCTCAATGATATGCGCCTAGAAGGATTTGATCCACATTTCTCAGACTCAGCAACATCCTTAGGCTTCACCATTGACAGTAATCTGTATTTCCAGAACAACATAGCCAAGAAGGCCCAAATAGCCTGGCTCAGAATCTCTAACCTTTCATCCTACCGCAAGACTTCTGGACCGTAGTGCAGGCCCTTGTGATCTTGCACGTCGATGGGGGGAAATGCTCTTCTGACACGGCTCCAAGCTGCTCACTTGGCTCCCCTAGAAGCAGCCAACCATGGTGCAGCATGTCTTATTAAGGGAGCATGGACATTTGACCGAATTAGCTCCATCCTGCACAAACTACATTGGCTTCCACTCCAAAACAGGATAAAGACTGCATGTATCATCTACAAAGCAGTCACAAGTAGCACACCAACGTACCTGGCGGCTAAGGTCCACATATCTGATGGCGCTCGCTCTTCGAAAGGACCTGCAAACAATACCTCTCTTGTCATGCACTTGTCATGCACCGACCCTCTGGAACTCAATCCCGGTGTTGGCTCGGAATGCCCCAACAATTCTCCAATTTCACAAATCTCTGAAAACATGGCTCTTTCAGCAACACCTGACCAAGGACTAATTTCAATGAACGCACATACCCACACGCAGACCCCGCAGTACTGCACTTCTGTTAAAGGATGCCAGACCAAATGCCAGCTACCCACACTCTGTACAGCAGTCGCTAGGTCAGCGCTTTAAACATTAATATACAAAGTAAAAGTGTAAAAAAAAAAGAAAATCTGTTCCCAGCATGCCCATGACATTCAGTGGGTGAATGTAGCTAGTGAAAGGCAGGGCTCAGTTGAGCTGCATAACCATAATGCATAAGGTTAGGGAGTGATAGGCTCCCTCTGGTTAAAGCTGCAGTTAAGGTCGTTGTAGCGATTCTCAAGGGGTAGGGGCAGGTTATTGGCCCAAACAAAATTAGAGGGCCTTTTCTGACCTTTCGTCACATTGTTCTTAAGAAACGTAACAGGAAGAGATTGAATTCTGGAATGCCTGTGAATGGACGTGGAAGCCTACAGAATGAAACTCGGAGAGACCAGAGTGAAGTTGGGAAGACACCCCGTCAGTTGTTTTATCGCACACTGCACCTGACTGACAAATGGCTGCAACCCAATATCGCAATGATAGCCCAGATAATGGAGAAGTTCCTTCTAGAGCAGTTCGTGGATGCCCTGTCTCCACCAATCCAGAGGTGGGTACGACAACATCACTGGCTTACCTTATCTAAAGCCATTTATATAGCAACGGTTTATGGCAAGGCTGGTGTCACATGAACCCTTGGAATATGGAACACTAGACCAAATCCTGAGGCTTCCAGCCACGAACCTACCATTACTATACGGCCAACGATAGACTCAAAGAACGGAAAACCGGACCCCAAATCCCTCCCAGTGCCGTCTACCCCACCGCAATCCCAGTGTTTTGATTGAGGAGGGTGTGGCCACATAGCCCGATTCTGCCCATGAAGAAATAAACCTGAACCCATGGAAATCTGCACTCTACAAACCTAAGAATACCAGGGAAGGAGACTCTCATATACGCTGGAGGTGACATTTGATTGGGCAAACCTACCCAAGATCTGTTTGATAGCGGAAGTCAACAACTGCTGTTACTCCCCAAGTAAGTGGAAAGGGAATTAAAACAGAATGGGCATCATTATAAGCGTGGCGGTCTGAAAATAAGGGTGCCGGTAGCAATGCACCGGCACTCTTTCCGGACTGCCAAACTACAAGTCTGCTTGCAGGGGCACGGTACTCCCAGCAGGCCTGACCTGCCGGGAGTTCAGGACCCTACTGGCAGGCTTTTCACTGAAGCAACTGCACCATTAGTAACGGTGCCGGTGCTTCAGTGTCCCCTTTCCAATGAAGTCCTATGGGACTCCTTGGGAATGGGGATTTACCATTCCG
This sequence comes from Ambystoma mexicanum, assembly GCF_040938575.1. Lineage (NCBI taxonomy): Eukaryota > Metazoa > Chordata > Amphibia > Caudata > Ambystomatidae > Ambystoma > Ambystoma mexicanum. The sequence goes on from NC_090932.1 coordinate 1,270,708,155, forward strand.
CCACTGGTTATGATATTCCGGCAGCACCGGGATATCGGAAGCGATGACAGTGTTATGGGGTCGGCAGTAGCCTGCCGCCTACAGGCTGGTTTTACTGTCGACCTCGCAATGATGCCCAATGTCCCATACCTATTAAGTGTGTACAGAGCGATGCAAAACTTTACCTTTCTTGAATAATAAATCTGTGGATCAAGAACAAAAATATAAATTATGACTTAATTGCCATCTGCCGTCCTTATCGGCTCAGACATCCCACACTTCCAGGAACTCCTTACCGAAAAGGACTGGTTAAGAGACGCACCCTATGCACACAAATGCATTCAAAGGCCCAGAGCAAGACCGAAGAAAACATATAGTGAAGTGAGGAAAAAAGGGAATGGAACAGGAAATGTGTATGACCGATTGGAATATCGAAAGTCACTATTCCTCCTTCAAGGCAGACAGCCAAACTGATGGAACCCTGAAAAGAGCATGAGAGCAAACGGACACCATGGAGGGGCCCATGATGGTAGGAGGAGTGTTAGGCAGAATCCTGTGCAGTTCCCTTGGGGACCACTGCAAAAAGATTAAGACCACAGGAGTAAGCAGTAAACCCAATTGGTAGCAGTCTGTACCACCCAGATTTACCTGGTAGTTGTGGCTGAGCATTCAGACTTCTCTCAAGAAGAGTTAGGCAGTATACAGAGGATACACAATAGGGCCAAAAACACAGTAGAACAAGCAAACACTGACCAGAGCTTTGTATCAAAAGTATATAATTATTTATTTAATACACACTTTAGAAAATACAATAGTACTATTAATCAAAAGCAAGTTCCAACACAATCAGAAAAGTATTTACACCTACCTTAGCATTTACTAGACAAGTCTAAGTTAAAACACCACTTGTTGTCAAAACAGAGGTGAGTGTGTAACTCAGATGGCACTCCAATAATTAGGTTAAAGGGAGAGAAAAAGGCAGGTCATAAAAATAAAACAGTTCCCAACACTTTTAAGAGACAAAAACCAAGTTACTGAAGGCAGGGTATACTGTAGAGCCAAAGTTCATAGGCCAGGCCCACTTTGAATGGGGCAAGGCGAAATGTGCCCAAGATCACATGGTTGAGCAATGCATTCAAGTCTTTGTAGAAATATTCAAAAGAGGTTGGGGTGGTTCAAAAGACAAAGTTAGAAGGTCTGGGGGCCAACCCAGTTGGAAAGCCAAGGATTTAAGGGTCACCTTGGGCAAACCGAAGAAAGGGAGGCCAGGTAGAACACAGTACCTTAAAGAGTGAGGAAGTTCCAGCGGTGGCAGTTGTTCCTGGCAGCGGGTGCAGTTTGTGGTTTCGACCAGGGAAAGAGAGGATCTCGTCGAGGAGGAAACTTGGCGTCATTGCACTGCCCAGGGAAGAAACCAGCCACGGAGTTCGTCAGTGAAAAGGTGCGTTCCTGGTATTTGCGGTCACAGTGGTGCAGCTTGGCTATCCGGCCGCCGGGGTGCTTGGCACAGGCGATTCGACCAAGAGACGTCCTGGAAAGCGAAATGGCGAACTGGTTGATCCCACCAGCTCAGAGGAAGAAGACTCTTTCAGCAGAAGATCTTCTCTTGTCGTCGGGAAAGTGGTGAGGTCGTTGCAGCAGGGCTCCACCGGTGGCGTCGTCATTGCAGATGGCTCAGCTTCTCCCCCCCCTTTGGATTTCTTAGGTCCTGTGGTGACTTCTGAAGTTCCAGTCCCAAAAGCCCTGCTTTTATGCAGAAAAAACCCCATTCAACAGCCTAGCTGTCAGTCATACATGCTAAGTGGTGAGCCGGGCGGCTCACCACTGTGCCAATCAGAACAGAGTGCAACTTGGGTTGCTAAGGCAATGCACTCCAGGGTGGCAATTCCCCCACCCACACATCCTGTGGAACCCAGACAGAGTGCCACCAGTTGGAGGGCTTCTGTGGAGAAGCCTGCCAAAAAGTGGAACAAAGGGCCCGACCTTGGTTGGAGTTACAGAGACGGACACAAACGCCATTTTAGAAAAGAGTTCTGGCAAAAAGACCCAACCGGGGATTTAATATTAAATAAATAAACAGGCGGTATCTTTAACATTGCACCAAAAAGTGGTGTGTTTAAAATCAATGGGAAAATCCCATAGGAAATATTCCGGTGGAATATTTTGCGTGGTAACCACTGCCACCAGCCAGAAACTCGTCAACGGGGGACTGGACAGTGCCCCCTTGAAAACAGACCCAGGGGCAATCGAATTAACCCCTTCCAGTACTTCCATAATATGATGGTTTGTACTGGTTCTGTTCACAATTTTGGACTAGTAAAGACAATGGTGACCTTACATGCCCTGGGAGACAGTAGTCAGTCCCAGGGTATGGAGTCTATGTTTGGGGGTCACTATGACACCCCTGTGTTACTGCACTGAGGGTGCTGTGTAACACATACACAAAACAGATGATACCCTATGGAGTAAAAGACCCCATAGCCCATAAGCACACAGAAAGTCAAAGGCATACCCCAAATCATGCCTAAGAGTGGGAGGAAAAGAGTCTCACTCTTAGCAGGAGAAATAAAACAAACCCCAAAAATCCAGCAAAGCTGCTGGGGGACTCACTAGGTTTGGGAAATTAGCCTTATAAGAGAATTCTCCCTAACAAGGACCTTGGTTTCAAAGGAAAAACAGGATATGCTATAGAGTGTCTCTAGATGCAGAGCAAAATGAAAGAGAACAATTGTCGGTCCCTAGGGCATATCGAGAAACAGTAACGAAGTAATGAAGTTAACACATGGTCATGCTACAGGTGGTCCAGGTGGTCACTTAGCAGCTTAGAAAATACAACAAAAGATCCTGAAAAGATTATATTGGCCGGAAAACTACAGCAAGGTTACAAGGTTTTGCCAGGAGTGCCCTACGCATCAATGGAACAACCTGTATTCCGACCAAAAGCCCCTCTACAAAGAATGCCCCTCATAAAGGAACTATTTCATGGTATTGGCATGGATATCGTAGGCTCTCTGGAACCCTGTAGTAGAGGGTATCACTAGCTATTGGTAGCGGTAGACTATGCTACCCGATATCAGTCTGTGATCTCCTTATTCATTATTTTGCAACAGTTGGACTACCCAAGGAAATAATCACAGATCAAGGCAGTAACTTTGTCATTCGTGATGAAACAGGTATGCCAAAAGATGAAAATCAAACAGCTATGCACTACCTTATACCACCCTCAAACAGATGGGTTGGTAGAGAGATATAATAAAACAATCAAGCGAATGCTGATAGAACCCACAGGAAAGAATTAGGACTGAGCGCTACCATGGGTACTTACGGTGTTAAGAGACACCACACAGGTTTCTCCCCATTCAAGTTGCTTTTTGGAAGGTAACCAAGAACCATATTGGACATAGTAAAGGATGATTGGGAGAACCAAGAAGAGAAACCGCTATCTGAATATGTGGACAACTTCTGTGTACACATAGGACATTTAAGGGACCTAGCAGTAAACAACCTAGAACAAGCACAACAAAAACAAGAGGAGCAGTATAACAAAAATAGTAGGATGAGGACCTTCCAAGTCAATGTTAAGTTCCTAGTCCTGATACCAACCAGTGAAAATAAAATGTTGGCGAGATGGAGGGGGCCGTACTGTAAAGAAAAACGTACACTGGTGGGGGGGGGCGTCTGTACTCCTGCTCTCTATACGCAGAGGAGAGGCACAGAGGACCTCAGCCAAGATTCTCTATGGTTGGTAGCAATGGACGAGCAATCAAGGTCTAGCTTTTCAGGAGGTGATGCGGACTGGTTCATAAGTACAGTGTAGTCCTCAAGCACCCACAAAGGAATGTCCACACACTGTATTATTTAAAACACAGTCTTTATATAAATAAGGTTCAACCTTATGTACACTATCACGATAATACACTTTGTGCTCCGACAATTCTAAAATGGTAAATATATACAGTTCCAGGTGGTACCCCGATTACTCTGATTCCATTAAAATGCATCAACTGTACTCAGTTAAAATAGCATATGAATCAACACAGTAAAACTATATCAACCATTGATTTAGGAGGAAGATAACTTGGTTAGACAGTAGACAGAATACTGGGCAACCTGTAGATAAAGATATATTGTAAAAGTCCAATCCATATATTGTCTATTAGAGTCTTATCTTCTATAGTTCTGAAACGCAAATGTACCTTGTGTTGTAGAGTTCTTCGTCGGGGAATCGACGGGCCTTTCTTGAGTGCGCTTCCTTTCAAGCGGGAGCCACGGGTCGCCCAACTTCCGAGATGAAGAAAGGGTGAACGTTGTCGTTCAGGCAGCAACTTCGGTCCTTGCGGTGCTTCTTGGCGAGTGATCAAAAACATCCTGCAACAGGTGAGGAGTGCGGTACACCTCGACGATGATGGTTCGTTGCCGCAAAGGGTTAGTAAAGAACTTTGGCCTAGCAAGGGCTTTGCATCGTCGGCGTCTGGCATCAGCGAACGGGACGTGCCCACGGCTGGCTTCAGTAGCTTCATCTGTGCCTCTGTCATGATCTCTGCTTCCAAAAGGCCAGGACTTACCCAACTCCCTTGGAAGCAGACCCATAACCCAGGTTCCGAGTGCCAGCCAGTCCCAATTGGGACCTTTTGGACCCTGTCCTGGCGCCAGTGGCGCCAGGCTCATAAATATGCCCAGTCCCAGCGCTGCAAGCGCCGGGCTCATAATGCTTGGGTGGACTTACCTGCAGCAGACCATGCTGCTTACTTACCTGCCAGTTGAACCCCTGATCCTCTTCTGTTTGGGACTACTTTTCCTGTTGGGTGGGGCAGGAGCCACTCCCTAGGTTCAGAACACTGGAACTCTTCTGGAAAGCAGGAACTCTTTTCTTTCCTAGGCGTGGCTGTGGAAGGAGACACCTAAGCACTACAGGAGGCTATTTAAACCACACCCGATGGATGAATCTTGCTTTGCGTTATTCTGCATCCTCTGCAGCAGAACGCTCATCGTGTCTTCTGCATCTGATCCTGGGCCTAAAGGAAAAAGGCTTACCATCCTGAATCCAGTCTTCAGCAACATCTATAAAGACAAGAAAGAACAGGTTAGCACTACGGTCTTCAGTGACAGCGCATCCCTTACCTGGTCCATCGGCTGTCATCAACGCCTCGCGCAGCATTCCTGCATCTGAAAGACAAAGGTTTACCTACTCTTCACGCGCTCCGGAGGTCATCGCACTGCATTCCGGCATCTGAAAGACAAAAGCTTACCAACTCTTCGCACGCTCCGGAGGCCTTCGGCGCTGCATCCCGCATCTGTAAGACAAAAGAAGGTGCGTTTAAAGACATTGGGTAACGTTCAATACTCACGTGCCATTACTCCATCCACGCCGAACTCAGTGGGCATTCCGGCATCCTTCAGCAGCTCCGAACTGGTACCTGCAAAATAAAAGGACAGTTAGTGCGCATCGTGAAGCAAGCAACAAGCGCTTACTTACGCGCTTCCAGGCGCTTCTATTCCGCATACGGGTCCATCCTCAACCCACTTCAGCCAGTCAACCGCCATCACCGGAACCCTGAAAAATAAGAGACAGCATTACAAAAGACTTTTAAAGACATTTGAAATATTCAGAACTCACCGTTCGTGAAGTAAACGACGGACAGCAGTCCTCTGAAGTCAAGAGGCCTGCGCTACCTATCCAGTGAAGAAACTGGTTACAGCACCCTGCCCCGAGGCAGATGGAGAGCTCGGCGTTCACTTACCTAAGACATCTCACTCTTCGAGTCAGGCATACAGTGCACAGAGGTCCAGCCCAAAGAGCCAACCGGGTGGTGCACATCACTTTTGAAGATACGGTAGTCGCCCAGTCAAGACCGGCGCCTCTGCGAGAATCAGGTGAGCGTTACAGAACGCAAAGCCTACTGCAAAACTCTCGCCCAGGCGCTATGGAAACCTCGGATACCGACCACCTAGCCCGGTAACTTGGGGAACTAAGGGCAGAAGTGCATGCAGCATGTCAGGAAACGAATGCTCTAAGAAGAGAACTAATTATTTCCAAGGAGCGAACAGACGATCTTGCTAGACAATTGCTACAGTCACAAGCCGGACAGACCCCGTTACCCGCATCAGGGGCAAATCTTCCTTCAACATCCCCTATGAATCCAGTGCAGATCAACCTACCTGGGAATGTACCCCTGGCTCCGCCCGAACGATTTTCTGGTGACCCAAAGAGGTTTGCAGTATTTATCAATCAGTGCCGGTTGCATTTTTTATGCCGGCCAGCAGCCTTTCCAACTGATCAAGCTAAAGTAGCTTTTGTGCTTTCGTACCTTAGTGGCAATGCGGCAGACTGGTCGATCCCTCTAGTTAATCAAGATGATCCGGTTCTCCATGATTTTCAAGCCTTTCAGCTTAGTATGGAAAAACTGTTCGCAAGACATTCACAGGGGCAGGCCTTGGACAATGAGCTTCTTTCGTTGCGACAGGGTAATCAAGACCTTTTGGCTTATATTGCATCTTTCAACAGACTAATAGTGGAAACTCAATGGCCTGAGGACAAAAGGATTACGCTGTTTTATAGAGGTCTACGTGGAGAGCTCAAAGACGTTTTAGCCCAAGTAGTGAATCCCCCACAAGACTGTTCGGATTATATAGACTTAGTCGTTCAAATAGATCACAGACTGCAGAACAGGAAGGCCGATCGTTCCAAGTTTGATGCTCGAGTATTTTCCAAACCACCAACTCCTTCCAAAGGAGTAGACTCCGGGGAACCCATGCAAATAGGGGGCCTGAAAGGACCACTAACACAAAAGGAGCGGGAAAGGAGAAAACAGTTGCAATTATGCCTCTATTGCGGAAACTCAGGGCACTTTCTTCAAGACTGTCCGGTGAAACCAGCCAAGAAGGCGGTAAGAGCTGCAGTTACCAAGGTCACAAACTCTGAGCAGGGAAACGACCTCGCCCGACAAGAATAGAGGTCCTCTTGCCGAGCGTTAAAACCAGTTCCGTGACCTCGCATTTCGTGATACCTATGGTCCTCATTAGCCCTGATCATCCAGATCGATTACATGCGATTGAAGCTTACGTCGACAGCGGTGCCATCGGCAATTATGTGGATCAGGAAATGGTTTTGAGGATGAATCTAACTCTTTGTCCCAAGGCTGTAAAGGACGTCATTACTACGGTGGATGGTACGGAGATAGCCTCCGGACCAGTAACGCATACCACTCAAGAAGTGACGCTAGTAAGTCAAGATGGACACCATGAGAAGATCGTGTTCGATGTGATCAAGGCCCCTCAGTTCCAGATTATTCTAGGGATACCTTGGTTAGAGAAACACAATCCTCAGATCGATTGGCGAGCAAGAACGGTTCAGTTCCCAGAATGTGTCTCTACTTGTCACCCTCCACCTGGTGTTGCTCTAGCAGCAATTTCTTCGGAGACTCCCCAGTTACCTCCCGAATACCTAGAATTCCAAGATGTTTTCCGGAAGGATCAGGCTAACTCTCTACCTCCTCATAGGTCCTATGACTGCCAGATAGACCTGATACCTGGATCTACTCCTCCGTGTAGCAGAATTTATGCCCTCACCGAGCCTGAGAACCTTCACCTCCGACAATACCTGGATCAATACCTAGCGAATGGGTTTATTCGTCCTTCTAAGTCCCCTGCTTCTTCAGCTTTGTTCTTCGTTCCAAAAAAAGAAGGGGACCTTAGAACTTGTATAGATTACCGCGCCCTGAACCAGATCACCGTTAAGAATAGATATCCGTTACCTTTAATCCCTGAACTCCTGGACCAAGTCAGAAGAGCATGCATATATACAAAGCTGGATCTTAGAGGAGCCTACCACTTGGTACGAGTAAAAGAGGGTGATGAATGGAAGACGGCCTTCCGCACCAAGTATGGGCTATTTGAATATCAGGTCATGCCCTTCGGGCTTTGCAATGCCCCGGCCGCCTTTCAATATTTTATGAACGATGTCCTCAGAGAACTCATAGATGTATGTGTTGTCGTTTACATTGACGACATCCTCGTTTATTCTTCATCGGAATCTGAACATCAGAAACACGTGAAAATGGTCCTCGAGAGGTTGCGTCAACACAGACTTTTCGCTAAGTTGGAAAAATGTGTTTTCAACGTGACTGAAGTTGAATTCTTGGGATTCATATTATCACCTAGCGGAGTGCGTATGGATTCAAGGAAGGTCGATGCAATTCTCAAATGGCCATCACCATCCTCCGTAAAAGGGGTTCAAAGCATGTTAGGCTTCGCCAACTTTTACTGCAGGTTTAGCCCCGAATTCTCTCGAATAGTCCAGCCCATCACCGCCTTGTTAAAGAAAAACAAACGTTTCGAATGGTCTACCGAGGCGGAACAAGCTTTCCAGAATTTGAAGACAAAGTTTATCTCTGCACCAATTCTAAAACATCCTCGCCCCGAACTCCCCTACATCATTGAAACTGATGCTTCAAGCCTTGCCATGGGGGAAGTTCTATCACAGAAGGACCCAGTAACCAATCAGTTACATCCCGTTGCATTCTGGTCTCGCAAATTCTCGCCTCCTGAGATCAATTACACTATTACTGATAAGGAACTTCTGGCTATCAAGTCTGCCTTTAAGGCTTGGCGGCATTATCTTCTGGGGGCCCGACACACCGTTACTGTGATTACGGATCACCGAAACCTGCAATATTTGAAAACCGCAAAAGCCCAATCCTCTAGACAACTCCGTTGGGCACTATTCTTTGCCGAGTTTGACTTCATAATTACCTATCGACCTGGTACAAAAAACGGTAAAGCTGATGCCCTTTCTCGGATGGGAGTGGAGGAACACTTGACCAACCCTAAACCTGTACCTATCATTCCCGAACAAAGAATTCTGGGTGTAATAACCACACAATCCATAGAGGAAATTAAGGATAAAACCAGGCAACTTATAACTCCAGCAGAAATACAGAATTGGCATCTGCAGGGAAAGGACTTTGCAGTAAAGGACAACTTATTGTATTTCCAAGAACGATTATATCTGCCCAGCACAGATTTACAGAAAAAGGTGATCTCTTGTTATCACGAGTCTCTAATGGAAGGACATCCCGGTATGGCCAAAATCTCAGAAAAGATCAAGCGCTACTTCTGGTGGCCGTCTTGGAAAAAAGATATCAGAGACTTTATAATGTCCTGTGGAGTATGCGCCCAAAACAAGAGTCAAAAGGAAAGACCAGCCGGCCTCTTACGCCCTATTGACATCCCACCTCGCCCTTGGCATACGCTTTCTATGGACTTCATCACCGACCTACCTCCATGCTCCGGATACAATACGATCCTGGTAATCGTGGACTTATTCTCCAAGATGGCGCATTTCATTCCACTCAAAGGCTTGCCAACAGCAACAACTCTGGCCCGAGAATTTCTCGAAAACATTGTCCGACTGCACGGTTTTCCTTCAGTGCTAATTTCGGATCGAGGTAGTCAATTTATTTCTCATTTTTGGCAAAGTTGTTGTCGGTCGGCTCAAATTGATGTGAGATTATCGACCAGTCACCACCCTCAAACCGACGGACAAACCGAGAGGACCAATCAAACTCTGGAACAGTATTTACGCTGCATGCTGCAACAAACTGAAAAAACTTGGAAAGATATCCTTTGGATAGCCGAATATGCCTACAACAACTCTGTCCACTCAGGAACTGGGAAAACCCCGTTTTTTTCTTTTATACGGCTGTCACCCTCGAACCTCAGAGTTGGACCCACCCCAAGATCTTGGAACACCAGCAGTAGACTAACTGCACTCTACAATCACTCAAGCTTTTAAGGAAGCCGTTTCTCACCTTCAAAGGGCTAAGGAACAATACAAGAAAGGAGCAGATCAACATCGGAAGGAAGCCCCCCAATATCAAGTAGGAGATCAAGTCTGGTTATCCACCAAATATCTACCTCTAAAAGGACCACGCACATTCAACCCAAGATACCTTGGTCCCTATTCCATCACTACCATAGTAAACCCAGTAGCGGTCAAGTTGGACTTGCCCCCTCACATGAAGATACATCCGGTCTTCCACGTCTCTCTTTTAAAACCCGTGCAACCTCAAACCCGACTAACTAAATCCCCAAAACCTATCCTAGTTGATGGAGAACTCGAGTTTGAAGTCAAAAGCATCCTAGACTCCAAGATCTCCAAATCTAAGCTATTTTACCTAATTGACTGGAAAGGCTACGGCCCTCGAGAAAGATCCTGGGAACCTGCAGAATATGTCCACGCTCCTCGTCTAATCAAAAGATTTCATCAAACATTTCCTGACAAGCCAAAACCCCCGGGGAAGCCCGGTTTGGGAGGGGCCTTGAGGGGGGGTACTGTCATGATCTCTGCTTCCAAAAGGCCAGGACTTACCCAACTCCCTTGGAAGCAGACCCATAACCCAGGTTCCGAGTGCCAGCCAGTCCCAATTGGGACCTTTTGGACCCTTTCCTGGCGCCAGTGGCGCCAGGCTCATAAATATGCCCAGTCCCAGCGCTGCAAGCGCCAGGCTCATAATGCTTGGGTGGACTTACCTGCAGCAGACCATGCTGCTTACTTACCTGCCAGTTGAACCCCTGATCCTCTTCTGTTTGGGACTACTTTTCCTGTTGGGTGGGGCAGGAGCCACTCCCTAGGTTCAGAACACTGGAACTCTTCTGGAAAGCAGGAACTCTTTTCTTACCTAGGCGTGGCTGTGGAAGGAGACACCTAAGCACTACAGGAGGCTATTTAAACCACACCCGATGGATGAATCTTGCTTTGCGTTATTCTGCATCCTCTGCAGCAGAACGCTCATCGTGTCTTCTGCATCTGATCCTGGGCCTAAAGGAAAAAGGCTTACCATCCTGAATCCAGTCTTCAGCAACATCTATAAAGACAAGAAAGAACAGGTTAGCACTACGGTCTTCAGTGACAGCGCATCCCTTACCTGGTCCATCGGCTGTCATCAACGCCTCGCGCAGCATTCCTGCATCTGAAAGACAAAGGCTTACCTACTCTTCACGTGCTCCGGAGGTCATCGCACTGCATTCCGGCATCTGAAAGACAAAAGCTTACCAACTCTTCGCACGCTCCGGAGGCCTTCGGCGCTGCATCCCGCATCTGTAAGACAAAAGAAGGTGCGTTTAAAGACATTGGGCAACGTTCAATACTCACGTGCCATTACTCCATCCACGCCGAACTCAGTGGGCATTCCGGCATCCTTCAGCAGCTCCGAACTGGTACCTGCAAAATAAAAGGACAGTTAGTGCGCATCGTGAAGCAAGCAACAAGCGCTTACTTACGCGCTTCCAGGCGCTTCTATTCCGCATACGGGTCCATCCTCAACCCACTTCAGCCAGTCAACCGCCATCACCGGAACCCTGCAAAATAAGAGACAGCATTACAAAAGACTTTTAAAGACATTTGAACTATTCGGAACTCACCGTTCGTGAAGTAAACGACAGACAGCAGTCCTCTGAAGTCAAGAGGCCTGCGCTACCTATCCAGTGAAGAAACTGGTTACAGCACCCTGCCCCGAGGCAGATGGAGAGCTCGGCGTTCACTTACCTAAGACATTTCACTCTTCGAGTCAGGCATACAGTGTACAGAGGTCCAGCCCAAAGAGCCAACCGGGTGGTGTACATCACATTTGAAGATACGGTAGTCGCCCAGTCAAGACCGGCGCCTCTGCGAGAATCAGGTGAGCGTTACAGCCTCTGAGGTCTTCAGGTGGCCGGAAACACACCGGCAGATTCTCCTCAGTCGTCGGCGGCCTTGACTTTCTCAGGCAGGACCAAAGTGGTCGACGAGGATTAACAAGGGAGTCCTTGGATCAAAATGTCAGCAGCCTTTCGTAGGTCTGTCTACGAGGGAGCTTTGTCAAAGATCAGCTGGTGCACGATGGTTCCTCATAGCTCAGGAGGATGTCTCCTTAGAAGGTCCTCTCTTGGATCAGTTCTTGAAGACACAGCAGCTTTTAGATTACATGGAAGGGACCAGCGGTTCACCTTCTTCCGGCTCGGCTTCGAGAGTAAGCATCAAGTATCAACCGCAGCTTCTGAACGATTTCTAGCAGTGAGAGGCCACCAGATATACTAGTTGATCTCCCATTCATTCTGCTGGGTCACTCTCAGGCAACCAATCACTCAGAAGGGCATTCAGACAGTCAAGCAGCCTATCAGGCGCACAGTGCATTCAGGCCATTCTTCTCCATCCAGACACTCACAACACAGAATGTGGATTCGGACAAGCACTCTGCCATTCAGCACTACACACTGCATTCATACCGGTTTCGGGCAGGGCTATCTCAGTAATTGTGTCAAACACCAGATACTAGACACCCATAACACAGAGTGCGTATTTGTCACACACTCCATTCACCCAGGTCCCACCCCACGGGGGTACCCACAACATACGGTCATTGGGAAGGCTCCAGCCAGTCTGGTCGGCACTTTCCCACACTACCAAATATGGAACTTCCACCCAACAGCCAGTCAGGGGAAAGGGACAGAGTCAGGGCTTCCCGGGACTTCAGGAAAACCAAGATAACAGGCGATGGAAGGCAAGAGGCCACGGGCGCATTTTTGTCTCCATCAGGAATCTACTGATTCCAATGAAAGAGCCAGGGCATCCCAAAATGGAGGATGCGCAGGGCTCCTGTCAATTCAGCACAGAGCTGCCACCAGCCCGTACCCTGCTCTGTGGGCCACCCACAGGTGCCCAAAAACATACACAAGGAGTACAGGTTTGTGCTCCCACCCAAGGGTGCCATAGGGGTATCCCAAGGGTCTGTTCACCAAACCAAAAGAGAGCTGCACAGCCAGGAGTCCCACATGAACTCCTGCCTGGAAAACACGACAGAACACACGATAAAAAGCAATAAAGGGCAAGGATACGGAGGCCCTGTCCCTCCGATGCATTTCCAGCATCACAGTTGCGCCCCCCAGACTGAGGATAGGGTGTCTAATCTTCCACGAGATAGGCACCCTCATCCAGACGGTCAACATACCTTCTGAAAAGGCCATTTGCGTTATCGTGACTCTTCCCTGGTCTGTGCCATATGGTGAAGTCTAGCCCTTGCAGGCTAATGGACCACCCGAGCAGTTTTGGGTTTTCACCCTTCATTTGCATAAGCCACTTCAGAGGCTTATGGTCTGTTTGGACCTTGAAGGTAGACCCAGTAAGGTAGGGCCTAAAACGCGTAAGGCTCCAAACTATACTAAAACATTCCTTTTCAACAGTAGCCCACCTAAATTCCCTACCCTTGAGTTGTCTACTGATAAATATGATCGGATGTTCTGTTCCTTTGTCATCTAACTGGGACAAGACAGCTCCAATTCCGGTGTTGCAGGTGTCAGTTTGAACGATAAAGGGTTTGCTGTGATCAGGTGCCCATAACACAGGTGCCCTACACAGACTTTCCTTCAAGCCATTGAAGGCCCTCTGACAGTCTTCAGTCCAATTAACCTTCCTTGGTTGCTTGGGTGAGCTGTCAGAGGTGCAGTCATAGTTCCATAGTCTGCCATGAAGTTGCAGTAATACCCAGTGAGGCCCAAAAAGGCTCTCACCTGGGTTTGAGTAGTGGGAGTCTCCCAGTCAAGTACATCCTGTACCTTACTGGGGAGCGGTTGGGTTTGACCCCTCCTATCTCATGACCAAGATACGTGACTTTCCCCTGAGCTATCTGGCACTTGGTGGCCTTGATAGTGAGGTTAGCCCTTTTCAAGGCCTGCAACACTTTATCGAAGTGAGTCAAATGCTCCTCCCAAGTGGAACTGTAGACGGCAATGTCGTTTAAGTAGGCCACACAAAAGGCCTCCAGCCGACTGAGTGCATGGTTGACTAAATGTCGGAAAGTGGCAGGTGCATTTTTCAATCCAAAAGGCATAACTCTAAACTGGTAGAGCCCTTCAGGTGTTGAAAACACAGTCTTTTCCTTGGCATGGTCCGTCAGAACTATTTTCCAATTGCCTCATGTAAGGTCAAAGGTGCTCACACATTTGGCAGCTTCTATGGTGTCCACGAGCTCATCAGCCCTGGGCAATGGGTGCGCATCAGTTTTGGTGACGGAATTGACTCTTCTGTAGTCCACACAGAACCGCCAATCCTTGGTTCCTGTCTGGGAACTTGTCTTGGGGACAAGGACCACTGGACTGGACCAGAGACTGGTTCAGGGTTCAATGACACCCAGATCCAACATCTTGTGACCACAGCCTGGATGTGGTTCTTAACGGTATCTGACATACGGTAGCACCTGCTTTTGACAGGCACACTGTCACCAGTGTAAATTCCGTGCCTACACCACGGTGTAAGGCCTGGTGTCAGTGAGAACAGAGAGGCAAACTGCCGGAGCAAAGCTCTGCAGGCCCTCTGCTGCTCGGTCATCAGATCTGGAGAAAGATGTACTCCCTCCACTGAGCCATCCTGAGGGTTGCTATGCAGCAAATCAGGAAGGGGCTCACTCTCATCCTCTTCTTGCTCTGAAGCTAGCAAGAGACATCAGACTTCTGCTCACCTGTGGAAAGACTTGAACCTGTTATCATACCTGAGGGGCTAGACCATGTCAACCAGATAATTGACGTCGCCCATCTTGGAGATTATCCTGAAGGGTCCAGTCCACTTGTCTGCCAAAGATCTAGGCTTGGTAGGCTCCATCACAAGGATTTCCTGTCCTGGAGTCCAACCCACTTGCGAGGCTTTAAGTTCATGCCAGTACTTGTTCAATTCCTGGCTGGCCTTGAGATTCGCTGTCGCCTGACCCATCATCTGTGTCATCCTCCGTCTGAGGCCTAACACATAGTTCCCCACTTGCTTGGCAGGACTTGGAGGGGTGGCTTCCAATCCAAACCTTTTCTGATCAAGGCATGGGGCCCCCTCACGGGATGTCCAAAGAGTAACTCAAAGGGGCTGAAACCAACAACCTCTTGAGGTACCTCTCTATAAGCGAACAGCAGGCATGGCAGGTGGAGATCCCATTTCCTCCTTATGGGCTCTTCCAAAGCGCCTAGCATGCCCTTGAGAGTTTTATTAAATCTCTCAACCAGACCATTGGTCTGGAGTTGGTAAGAGGCGGAGAACTTGTAGGTTACCCCGCACTCTTTTCACATGGTTTTCATGTAACTAGACATGAAGTTGTATCCTCTGTCAGAGACAACCTCCTTAAGGAATCCAACACGGGTGAAAATACCCAGGAGCGCCCTGGCAACCACCTTGGCCTTAACCGTCCGAATGGGTTATAGCCTCAGGGTACTTGGTGGCATGATCTACCAAGACCAGGATGAACTGATGTCCACCTGAAGTGGGAGGGTCAAGGGGACCGACAATGTCGATGCCCACCCTCTCAAATGGTGTGCCAACCACTGACAACGGCTGCAGTGGGGCAATGACACTGCCTCCAGTCTTGCCAGACAACTGACAAGTTTGGCAGCTCCTGCAGTGGGACCCCACCTCTACACCCATCCGGGGCAGTAGAAATGGGCAGAGAGCCTCTGATTAGTCTTCCTGGTACCAAGATGACCAGCTAAGGGCACCTCATGCATCAACTGCAGCAGGAAGGGCCTGTAACCTGGGGTACCACCAACCTCTTGAGGGCACCATGTTCAGGCTTAGTGGGCTCACTAACAATGAGCTCACCCTCCCAAAAAATCTGGAATGTCCTAGGCACTTCTCCTTGTGCCTGGGACAGGGCCTGTTTCCTCAGACCCGCGAGAGAGTGGCACTCTCTCTGACCCTTACAGAAGTCCTTCAGGGAGGGTCCCCCTTCAGCTAACAAGCATTGAAGGTCAGGGTGGTCCTCCGGGTTGAGAACCTCCCCCACAGAAGAGTCTTCTGGCTCTTCTCCCACAGGAGTTGAGACTTGGGTCCCCACTGGATCCAGCCCGTCCGGAGCATGAATCCCAATGGCTGCTGCCAGAGCAGCAGGAAGAGAATGGGTCCCTTTAGCAGAGGCAACCTTCTTACTCTTCCTTCTTCGTTGTACCTTGGGTTTCCCCATCGGCGAGGGTACAGGACTCGCAGCTGGACCCCGTGTCACCTGCGACCTAGTGACCTCAGCAGCAATTCATGGGGAGACCGTCAGAGATCAACCCCAACTCTACTAGATTGTTGCCTAACAAAATATTAGCAGGGACATTTTCTTGAACCAGGATAGGAAGCTTTGCTGCCTTGTCTCCAATTGAAATGTTGACTAATTATACAGGTGATAAGTTGGGAGACCCACCAGCTAACCTGGTGGTTCTCAGAGGAGCTCCTACGTAGTCCTCTGGCTTGAGCAGGGTCCTGTCCACCACGGTCATGCTTGTCCCAGTGTCTCTCAAGCCAGTAGAAGGCTGGCTGTTCAAGAGGACACTTCTCCGAAACCTACGGGTGTTCTGTGGGATTGTCGCCAGTACTTTTACGTACTGGTCCCAGGCCCCAAGGGACACTGGGGAAATCTCTACAGGAGCACTGAATGTGATCCCGGTAGAGGAGGGAAGGACAGTGGCCTCCACCTCAGGTACGGAGTAGGGGTGAGTCAGGGTAACAGCCTGGACTCCAAGTGCCTTACCCTTACACTTGGGGTCACCCCCCTTGTGGTTCAGAGCCCCATAGTCCCAACAAGTGCCAGGAATGTGGGGTACGGTACCGGAACCACTGGGACCCTGCTTTGCAGCAGGCAGACCACTACTCTTACTCCCACCCACAAAGACTTATCCCCACAAGATTTATGGGTCTTAGGAGAGGAAGGTTTTGGTTTACCCGACTGTGATTGCTTTTGGGACTCCTTAGCCTTCTGAGAGGTCCCCTTTTCTTTGTCCTTGTCCTTCCCACTGGAGTCCTTAGCTCCCAGCTTAAAGGGATCTAAAATGTTGTGGTCAGCAACATACTGACGCAGCTCCGGTGAACAGGCTTCCGAAAAATGCTCAAAAAACAAAAGGTGTGACAATTCAACAAACGTTTTCTCTTTGTAACCATCAATACACCCCATCAAGTTCATTTGTGCAGCACTCACACAGTCAATTCAAGACACATTCTCTCGTTTCTTAAATTCCCTGAACCTTTTAAAGTATTGGGTAGGTGTCTTGCCAAACTTAGCAATCAAAGCAGACTTCATGCACTCATACTGACTCCTTTCTTCCACACTCAGTTTCAGAATACAGTCATATCCAGTCTGAGGCACTCTGCTTAACAAACACTTAGCCCAATCTCTCTTATCCACATCATGAATTGCACAAGCCATCTCAAATGCTTCAATCCATTGGTGGATATCAGTACCCTCTGCATACACACCCACCAAATGACACTCTCAACTGGTTTCGCTAAAGTCTCCACTCTAGCTTTCTCTAGCTGGATACGCTGACATTCAGTGTCCTTGTCTTTGAGTTCAAGATCCCTATCCTTTAGTTCCAGATCCCTGGTTTTAAGGATCACTTGTTGTGCCAACTCCTCTTTCTTAAGCTCAGTTTCGATGTCCAACTTTTTGTATTCAAAGGCTAACTTCATCCTTAATAACTCAAGTTCCAGGGCATTCCCGGAAGAAACATCGCTGCAGGTCGGAACAGAGGCAGCAGGATTGGTGGCATTCCCAGAATCAGATTCAGTAACAACTCCAGAGGCGGAGTCCTCATTGGTTGCATTCCCCCCTTCAAGAGCTTCACAATCAGTCTGGTAGTCCACCAGGGCAGCTATCAGCTCAGCCCTAGACTTATCCACAAAGTCTAATTCCCTGGCTTCACAAGCACTCTGGAGAGCCTCTATGCTCATCCGAGTCAATTTACCATTCACAATAGATTCAATTGCTTTCAATGTAGTTATCTTGTACACAACTAAACCTCATTTAACAAAGTGTAGCTATTTTGTAAGTGGCATGCTTATACACAGATTCTTAAAACCATAAGCTTCGTACCGCTGCCACCAGTGTAAAGAAAACATGCACTGGTGGGGGGCGTCTGTACTCCTGCTCTCTATACAGCAGAGGAGATGCACAGAGTACCCCAGCCAAGATTCTCTATTGTTGGTAGCAATGGACCAGCCATCAAGGCCTAGCTTCTCAGGAGGTGATTCGGACTGGTTCTTAAGTACAGTGTAGTCCATAAGCACCCACAAAGGAATGTCCACACACTGTATTAGTTAAAACACAGCCTTTATATAAATAAGGTTCAACGTTATGTACACTATCACGATAATACACTTTGTGCTCCGTCAATTCTAAAATCGTAAATATATACAGTTCTAGGTGGTACCACGATTACTCGGATTCCATTAAAATGCATCAACTCTACTCAGTTTAAATAGCATACGAAACAACACAGTAAAATGATATCAACCATAGACTTAGGAGGAAGATAAGTTGGTTAAACAATTGGCAGAATACTGAGCCCCTACCGTCAGGCACAGTTCCGTATAAGGATCCCCCCACCTGGCCAACCAGTAAATAAAGATATATTGTACAAGCCCAGTCCATATATTGTCTATTAGAGTCTTATCTTCTTCTATAGTTCTGCAAAGCAAATGTACCTTGGGTTGTAGAGTTCTTTGTCGGGGAGTCGACGGACCCTTCTTGAGTGCGCTCCCTTTCAAGCGGGAGCCACAGGTCGTTGAACTTCTGAGATGAAGAAAGGGTGAATGTTGTCGTTGAGGCAGCAACTTCTGTCCTTCCAGTGCTCGTTGACGAGTGATCAAAACGTCCTGCAACAGCGGACGTTGCGGTGCACCTCGACAACGATTGGTTCGTTGCCGCAATGAGTTAGTGAAGAACCTTGGCCCAGCAAGGGCGTTGGGTCATCAGCATCTGGCGTCGTCAAACAGGACGCGCCCACGGCTGGCTTCAGTAGCTTCATCAGCGTCTCTGAGGTCTTCGGGTGGCAGGAAACCCACTGGCGGATTCTCCTCGGTCATCGGCGGCCTTGACTTTCTCCAGCAGGATGAAAGCGGTCGACGGGGATGAACAAGGGAGTCCTTGGATCAAAATGTTTTTAGGCAAATGGGAGCATGGTGGCACCGGTCGTCGACGGCGGTCGTCAACGGTGGACGGCTGTCCAGTTCTTTTTTTCGTTCTCCTCGGTGGTCACCTTGTCCGGTCGGCAGCCTTTCGTAGGTCTGTCTACCAGGGAGCTTTGGTAAAGATCAGCTGGTGCATCGTAGTTCGGGAAGAGGTCTCTTTACCAGGTCCTCTCTTGGATCAGTTCTTGAAGACACAGCAGCTTTCATATTACACGGAAGGGACCAGCAGTTCACCTTCTTCTTCCGGCTTGGCTTTGAGAGTAAGCATCAAGTATCAACTCCAGCTTCTGAACGATTTCTCGCAGTGAGAGACCCCCAAATATACTAGTTGATCTCCCATTCATTCTGCTGAGTCACACTCAGGCAACCAACCACTCAAAAGGGCATTCAGGCAGTCAGGCAGCCAATCAGGCGCGCAGTGCATTCAGGCCATTCTACTCCATCCATACACTCACAACACAGAATGTGGATTTGGACAAGCACTCTGCCATTCAGCACTACACACTGAATTCATACCGATTTCGGGCAGGGCTGTCTCATGGTTGTACTCCCACTCAAGGTTGCCATAAGGGTATCCCAAGGGTCTGTTCACCAAACCAAAAGAGAGAGCTGCACCACCAGGATCCCACATGAACTCCTGTGCGGAAAACACGACAGAACACATGATAAAAAGCAATAAAGGACAATGATACGGAGGCCCTGTCCATCCGATGCATTTCCAGCATCACACGTACCAGGTGAAAAAGTCTTGGGGCCCGTGAACTACCTAATAAGCCAGCCAAAATGGATACAGAAGCAGAAGAATGATTATGTTAATGTAACCTATTGTAGGAATGGAAGGAACCACCGGTTTCCATGGCTCTTATCACAAATAAGGAGACAGCCTCCTGGGAAAAACATTTTTTTTGTTGTTAAATGCGATCAAAACGATGCCTGCGAAGACCGTCCGACTGCAGCCATATCGCATACCAGAGGCAAAAAGGGAGTAAGTAAAAGGGAAAATAGAAGAAATGTTGAGATTGAAGATTATCAAACCCTCTAAAAGCCACTGGTGTTCATTGATCATCGTAGTACCAAAACCAGATGGATCGACAAGATTTTGGGGCTAATTCTAAATTTGCGGGTCTGGAATTAAAGTGCTGGTAGTAATGTTTGCCAGCACTTTTGTGGTGATCTGAGTTACCTCCAGCAAAGATCTGCAGGTAAGTCAGGCACCCCACAGGCAGAAAACAGCCAGTATTACCAGCACTGGTATTACCGGTGCAGGGCATTACCAACAATCGCCTCATGGAGTCCTATGGAATCCAATAGGGATTAACCTACCATTGCTGGCACCTGTCATCTGACAGTAACGGTATTGCCATTTGCTGGTATCCTGACTGTAATACCCCCAGGATACAGGCAAACATGTAATGTGCCCCTTTGCATGGACATCAGGCAACTTAACACATTGTGTAGTGCAGTCATAAAATGTGGTCCTGTGAGTACGTGCAGACAGAAAGTAGCCATAGCTGTACAAGGTCAGATTTTCATTCGTCAAACAATCAATACTTGCCGCAGAGTGGCAAAGATTAGTTCTAAAAGACTTGTCCTCAACTGCCCACAAAGTCATTTTTAGGGCTAATTATGGCTACTTCAAATGAAAAGAAAAACAATGCATGAAACCACTATTTTAAGCACCATACCCCACAGCTCACGTACATACAGCGTGCTTGCAGCGTTCACTACAATCCCTTAGCAGTCAATGATCAATGCTCATGCACCATTTGCCCCACAACCTCCATACAACCTGCAAGCCTTCTAGATCCCCTAGAGCTCTCCAGAAGACAATGTGAATGCACCATTCATCCACAGCTCACACACAGTCAGACAGCATGCTTGCACCATTCCCTAATACCCCTTAGCAAATAATGATCAATGCTCATGCTCCATTTGCCCCACAACTTCCAAACAACTAGAATTCCTGCAGCTTCCCCTACAGCTCTCCAGGAGACAGCATGCATCCACCACTCCCCAAAGCTCACATATAGCCAGCATGCTTGCACCATTCCCTACCACCCCTTAGCAAATAATGATCAATGCTCATGCTTCATTTGCCCCACAACTTCCATACAACTAGAATGCCTGCAGCATCGCCTACAGCTCCCCTGGAGACAGCATGCATGCACTATTCCCCACAGCTCACATAGAGACAGCATGCTTGTACCATCCGCTACAGCCCCTTAGCAGACAATAATCAATGCTCATGCACCATTCGCCCCACGACCTCTATACCACCTGCAACATACCCTACAGCTCTCTAGGAGATAGAGTGCATGAACATTCCCCACCGCTCACATAAAGCCAGCGTGCTTGCAACATACCCTACAGCCCCTTAGCAGACAATGATTAATGCTCATGCTCCATTTGCCCCAAGACTTCCATACAACTAGAATGCCTACAGCATACCCTACAGCTCTCCAGGAGACAGTATGCAACCATCATCCCCCATAGCTCACATGCAGCCAGCATGCTTGCACCATTCCCTACAGCTCCTCAGAAGACAGAGTGAATGCATCATGCCCCAGAGCTCACATAAAATCAGTGTGCTTGCACCACTCCGCACGACCCTTTAGCAGGCAATGATCAGTGCTCATGCTCCATTTGCTCCTCATCTTGCATATAACTAGAATCCCTGCAGCGTCCCATATAGCTCTCCGGGAGACAGCATGCATCCACCATTCCACACATCTCACACATAGCCAGCATGCTTGCACCCTTCCTTACCGCCCCATAGCAGACAATGATCAATGCTCATGCTCCATTTGCCCCACAACGTACATACAACCTGCAAGCCAGCAACATTCCCTACAGCTCCCCAGAAGACAGAGTGAATGCATCATTCCCCACAGCTCAAATACAATCAGTGTGCTTGCACCACTCCCCACGACCCCTTAGCAGATAATGATCAATGCTCATGCTCCATTTGCCCCACAAATTCCATACAACTAGAATGCCTGCAGCGTCCCATATAGCTCTCCGGGAGACAGCATGCATCCACCACTCCCCAAAGCTCACACATAGCCAGCATGCTTACACCATTCCCTGCAGCCGCTTATCAGACAATGATCAATGCTCATGCACAGTTTGCTCCACAACTTCCATACAACCTGCAAGATGCCCTAGAGCTCTCCAAATGACAGAGTGAATCCACCATTCCCCCGCGGCTCATATACAGTCAGCATGCTTGCACCCTTCTCTACTGCCCCATAGCAGACAATGACCAATGCTCATGCTCCATTTGCCCCACAACTTCCATACAACTAGAATTCCTGCAGTATCCCCTACAGCTCCTCAGAAGACAGAGTGAATGCATCATGCCCCAGAGCTCACATAAAATCAGTGTGCTTGCACCATTCCCCACGACCCCTTAACAGATAATGATCAATGCTCATGCACCGTTTGCCCCACAACTTCCATGAAGCCTGCAACACCCGCTACAGCTCTCAGGGTGACAGCGTGCATGCACCATTCCCCACAGCTCACCTACAGCTAGGGCCTCTGCACCATTGCTTGCATCCCCCTAAGCCCCCCACCCCTCTCTTCTCCCCCACCACACACACACAGTTTAACGCTTTGCCTAATTCTGCGCAGAAAATCTCGCCCTTCTGGCCTCTGGTACCATGGGAGAGGCAGCCGGTAAAGTATCCCCTCAGCTTTATAGCAACGCTCTGAATGCTGCTCCTTTCCTGGAGGCTGGGCTGGGGCTGAGAGTGGGACGGGGCTCTGCTGGCTCAGCACACCCGCAGCACTGCAGCTGCCGATCGTTCTCACCCTGGGTCCTGTGAAATGAGCCAGCCGTAAATGCCCCCATCCATCATCCTGCCTGGTGCAGGTCTTCGCTCCGCAGGGGACACCTGTAGTCCGAACACTGCTGGATTAGCATTGTATTTCTTTCCCTGTCCCCCATGACGTAAGAGGAGAATGTAGGCATGTGCGGTATGTGTTACTGGTTATTAAAGGCCTTCCCTGGGAGGGACCTCTTCCAGTCATGCAAGGCTCCTGGCCCTGTGTTGTGATGTGTATACAAAACGTATATTGTACATAGTTATTCATCCCCTTGCATAAACATTCTGTAACCCTGACTACACCTTCGTGTATGATTCCAGAATGTCATATGGAATCATACACGAAGATGTCTGATTGAAAAAGGTTGGCCTCCTGGAGGCTCTTCCCAATAAACTCACAAGTATATTATATACCACGTATCCTGATTGATTCATATTATACTTGAAGACTTCCTAACACCCTGCAGTCTCCGTTTTCCTTGATTTTGAGCCACGCCAGCTAGAATGGAGTTATGGGAGAAGGGCGGAGGGGGGGGGGGGGGTCGGTTGCGGGTGGCGGGTCTTGTTTGGAGCCCTGTCACTGAAAGCTGTTGGCTAATTACTTTCGGTTTTGGGTCACTGGCATATTGGCAGTACTAGAACAAATATTTAATTATATTATATCGTTTTTGGTAGCTATCAACGTCACCTTTTGGGAGCTGCAGGGTGCTTTTCTTGACAAAATGTTGCCTGTTTACAGGGATGGTAGTACAGGGAGTGGTCTACAAGAAGCCTCCTATTCTGATGTTACTTTCTATTTGCAGACAAAATAGGCGGATACACAATCCAATTGTGGTATTTCCAGAAGTCTGTTTCAAGACGTAGGTAACCGTGGGAGTATGTTCCAAAACTTTGAGACTTGTACGTGGAGGGGGATACAACCAAATCATTAATGTTTGGCTGAGTGTATAGATAACATACTGTGCTTGGAGACAACCATCTTGCTGGCTTTGGCTACGTGGGGACTGCCAAAATTGGCTTTACCAGTCAGCCCCAAAAAGAGGTCCAAGATGGCCCCTGGCAGCGACAGCCGATGTGGTTGCTAGAGGCCAAGGCTTTTTAGGCCTTGCTCATTTGCGAGAGCTTAAGGATATAGGAAAAAAGGCCTTTTCTCCATAGTGGTGGCGCTGGCACCTGCAATGCATCCCTTCAACCAAGAGATGCCTGGGGTCTGGCACCACCATGATGGAAGAAAAGGCGAGGCTGCTGGAAGACAAATCTTTTTTTTTGTAAAGCCTGACGCTCTGGCTCATTCGCGTGAGCTTCAGGCTTTAGGAAATAAGGCCTCAGCTTCTAGCGGCAACGCCTTTTCAACCTAAATGCTTGGGTCATTCTCCGCCAGCATTCCTTTAACTAAGAGGGTGATCGCTGCATCTCTTAGTTAAAGGAATGCCTGGGGAGGGGCAGCACCACCATTAGGGATGAGAACAATCCCTCCAGGGATCCCTTTATATAAGAGATGCATGGGTCATACCCTCACACACTGTGGTGCGAGGGTGTTGATCCCTACAATCGGTTGCCTGGCAGTTGTCAGCCCCACCATTAAGGAACAAAAGGTGTGGTGTTGACTCTGCAAGGCACCCCTTCAGTTAAGAGATGCAGGGATCAGCACCCTCTCCTGCTGGAGAGGGTCATGATCACTGCAAAGTTCTGCCTGGTGGGGGTGGCCTATAGGCCATTAAGCTGAGACTCATGAAGAGGGTGTGGCCTAATGGGCTATGAGGTGATCCCCACTGTTAGGTCACGCTCCCTTGACAAGCCCCGGCTCATCTCACCATGTCACTGAAAGCACTGCAAGAAGATTCACCTTGCTACAAAATAGAAGCTGCACTGGCTGGATAACCATCTCCCACCATTCAGAGGTGGATGATGGGCCACCACTTCAAAGGACAGTCCCCATTGGCAGCAGCCCGGACAAGAATGAACACTGGCTTATCTGGAAGGATGCTTTCCAAGCAGCTGGGACCCGGCACACCAGAAATGTTCTAAGCCACGGCGCTGGGCATTCTTAGCCGGCAGAGGTCAAGACTCTGCCGCCCTGAGCCCGGAGGCCCTTTAAGACGAGGTAAGAGTATCTGAGATGGATGGGGATGCAGATCTTACTCAAACATCAATAATAAGACCGACTCAGGAAGTTGGCAAAGCGCAACTGTTTTATTTGCAATTGTCTAAAACAGGGAGTAAAATGGGCATCAACGGATGCCGAACAATCATAAGTCTCTTGAAGATTTTCATGAAAAAACAAACATTTCTAGTAAACACTCGCCATGAGTGACATCATACTACATGGCAAAATAAGAAAACCTACGTGGGGTTGTGATAGGGCAACGGGAAACATCTAGGTTTACTTTCTATGGGGTTTGGGATTGTGATTGGATCTCTAAGGTCGGGTGGACAGCTAAACCCACCCCTGGTGCAAGTCATCTTCCGTGTCATACTAATACACAATGTTTCATTGGCTTCTCAAACTATAGGCCTCTTTGATAAGTGGCCCTCTACAATTGGTTGCCACGCTTGTACCTTACTGGAATATTCCACTTGCTAGCTGCCCGCAAACTGGTACCTCAAGTGCTGGAGGGTTGGCCTGGTCAAGCCTCCCCACCCAATTAGCCCAACATCCATCCTCACTCCTCCTGTCTGCCATGCAATTAGGCCTTTGAACTCAGCCTTGCAACGGATCACTGTGCCTGAGAATAAAAGGGAGTGTGAGCATGGCCTTATCTTCTGGTCTCGGCGTAGCTTTCCCAAAGTCTATTTTCATCTGACCATGTGACCGGAGACCACC
This sequence comes from Ambystoma mexicanum, assembly GCF_040938575.1. Taxonomy (NCBI): domain Eukaryota; kingdom Metazoa; phylum Chordata; class Amphibia; order Caudata; family Ambystomatidae; genus Ambystoma; species Ambystoma mexicanum. The sequence goes on from NC_090932.1 coordinate 1,270,733,743, forward strand.
TTTTGAGCTCCTTTGTTGTATTTAATACCATTAAATGATAAAACCTGTTGCTTCTAGTATTTTTCCATTACACCTCAACAGGAGTCCATCTTGCTTCTCGCATTATTGTATCTTTCCATGATAGATAACCAGTTTCTTGGCTGCCTCAACCCTTGACACTGGGCCAGACAAGCCTTCTCGAATTTGCCTTAGCTGTCAGCTGTTTTATTCTACTGCTCCACACATTCAGCCCCTCTATTCACAGGGTCCAGATTTGCTTCAAATGTATCAGATTCTATACACACACATATATATATATATATATATATATATATATATATATATATATATATATATATATATATATATATATATTGGCGGCACCACCTGCAATCTATTTACTACGTATAGCCAGCCTTCATTAATTCTTAGTCTACCTTCGGTACTGCATCTGTACAATTATAAAAGTTTTTGTATTTTCGTGCATGCTCTTCACACGTGCAATCTTCATTCAGCATGTAAAGTGTTACTCAATTCTTTACTTCGTCATCAGATTCTATATGGTCCTTTCACCTTCTCTCTTGTCATCTCTTCTTGGCCTGTCACTTAGTTTCATGTGTCGTCACCAGTCTTCTCTTTCATCCGTCTTTGCATGCTCTTCGGGGATCTTTCCCAAGAGACTGTCAGTTTTTCGCGGATACATAAAGAATGGTTTTCTCAATGGATACCTTGCTTCAAAGGCTGCTCGTGTTATGGGCAACATCACAGGTGATGTGCTTGTCACTATTTCTGATTCCCAACATATAGGCAAGATAGGGGCGGGACTTCTGGTAGAGGCCTTTGGCTCCTCCTCTACAGCCCTTTGGCTGGTGGACAGGGCAGCCCGCACTCATGGCCTTGTCCCTTCTGCCCAGATCTGTGGTCAAGCTGTGGTTTGCAGACTCTAGCAGTGGTAGGGAAAAACAGCTGCCTGCAATATAAAGGCCATATCAGATCAGAGATGTTTGAACTTTTTAAAACTAAACAACATACATTCCCCTGCTAACTCAACATAGAACCCAACTCGACAGATGAGACCAAAAATGTAAACAGCACACGCCTTAAATAGCATGGATTGCCAGCCCACTGTGGTTCAACTCGTTACTCCTGTGAGGAAAATGTAACAGCCTTTAATCCAGAAAAGCAGAAACATGGTGAGCATGTAGATTATAAGGCAAGAAATGTAAATTGTGCTTGTGATGGTTAGGGCCCTCTATGCAGACTAAGAGCAAAGCAGTCACCAACGTCATAGTGCAAAACAGGCACCTAATTATATTTTTAGATTTCAATATTTGGTTTGAAGAAGAGCATGAAACTTCAACCAAATCTGAGCTTCTACCCAGCCTGGCTTCAATTTAAATGGTTAAAGGGGAAACACACTCAGCAGGGCATAACCTGGATACAATTTTCTGTGAAGAAGGTCTGATAGCTACATCCCCATTGCATTCTGTGGTATGATAACCTCATGGCAAATGTTGTGATCAATGCACCAGCATGCACTCTCCCTACTCACAAATGAAAAGTAACCAACGCCAGGAGAGGCTGAAAACCTTTCACCGAGAGGAACTGGTAAATATAATGGTGGACACCAAGCCAATCAGCTCAGCACCGCAGTGCCGGCTACCAGCCAAACCAGCAGAGATTCTCCACAACTAGACTTTGCAAGCCCTGGACATCCCAACAACTATTTAATCATTCGCCCGATAAGAGAAAAATCATGCAGCAAGGAGGGGTGCCCCACAACTAAAAAACCCTGAAGGAAACACATTGGAAACTGGCGCAAGCATGAATGAAACATAACTATCAGCAAGCAAGGCAATAATCAGCAACAGATCTGATACTTCAAAGCAGCAATCTTTAAAGCAAAGAAACAACACTATCTAGACCAACTTTGGAGAGCAAAGGTAGGTTAGCGCAACCAGCAACAACAATAAGAATTCCATAACAGGCTACGAACCGAAGTTCTCAAATGTCAATGACCAGCAATGTCCAGATGAGACTTGGTTGCCATTTCCAGCGTGGGGGCCGGGGATGGGGTGATTTCTATTGAAGTTGAGAAAACACCAGATACAGGAGCAGTGATATGGTAAACAGCTCAAACAAAAAGACAATAGTTACATGTAGACCACTGCCCATTTTCCCAACATCATCACAACAGCTTACACAGCTGCAACCCTAAGCCTACATTTTCCATTCTTTCATTCCTTCCCTGCACCATAACTGGTAATAGGAGAGAGAAGCATGGATGGGGTTGAATGGGGGACCCAACTTTCAGACCACCCACATGCATCAGTGCCATGAACATCTTACATTAGGGACACAACAACCATAAGCCCTAAGTGGTTCCAGTCCGCTTTGGGATTGAAGCTGTACCAATAGCTAAGAATACCTGGAGTGTCTGCTGGAGGCCAGCACTTTCCAACCTCTCCCCCACTGTGCCATCCTTGACACTTGCAAATTATTGTAATCCACCTAATGGTACGCTGTGTTTGGCCACAGCTCTTTCGGCACTGGCTGTTTTGACCTGGCACCTTTGGAGCAGCAGGTCCCTTTTAGGTGTGCCCTGTTTGCTGCAGCCAGCAGTGCACAAAGACTGACGCCCCAGGATATTGTTTGCTTAAAAATATTTGGAGCTGTCACGGTTTATTTCACGGTCACACTCAACTCAGGGAGTTCCTTCCCCCCGAATGTATGTGGCGCACAATAAATCACTTTTAGTTTGTTTGGTTCACTGTGGTAAGGCGTCCAACCCGTCTCGCACCCAACCGTAACAAGTACCCAGTCCCACATATAAAATATATATTTATTAATTTGTTTCAACCAAATATCACAAATAGATTAACATTAGCCACCAATGCTGTGGCAACACAAGAATAAAAATGATTTCCATAAAGACACCAACACAGAGATAATACTAGGATATGCAGTTACAATTATTTCATTTTAAATCACCTGCCAAGACAGAAAGAGAACAATTCAACACACACAGTGATTGCAGATTTTGTTATGCTTTCTCGCAGCAACCCTCACCCTCCAAACATCAATTGGACTTGACTCCTCTGAATGGAAGGCAGGGGCAGAGAGGGAGGACACAATGGGAAAATCAGTTTTGGGGTATTCATCACAGAAACAATATGAAAGGCATAAAATCAATGGGAATCATTTTGCTACACCTAACAAGAACAGGCAGGGCTTTGGGGTTTTAGTCAGAGCACAATGGGAACATCGTTTTTGGAGTGTTAAGCACATATGCAGTTTTGCTCCACCTAACAAGAATAGGCAAGGCTTTGGGGTTTTGGTCAGAGCACAATGGGAACATCGCTTTTGGAGTGTTAGGCACATGTGCAATCTGAAAGAATGAAAAGCAAGGGGAAATTCATTTTGCCTCACCTAAAAGGAACAGGTAGGGCTTTGGGGTTTTGGTCAGAGCACAATGTGTACACAGGTGCAATTTTGTTTTGCACCTTGCATATGCAAAGGCACTACCAGGCTTCCGACTTCTGATTTAAAATGAAGGGGACAATGGGAAATTTAGTTTTTACACCCTGCGCACACACGTGGAAACGGGGCTTTGGGATTAATTATTTGGGCAAGTCTTTATGTTTATACCGGCTCACAACAAACTGGGAAGAGTTTGTTAGTTTTGAATGCCAACAAATACCACCCATGATTTCTGTAGGGGAATTAATTGATTTACTTTGATTAAATATGCTAGGGATCTACAAAGACAAACAGGATATTTTTCTATGGGGAAATAACTAAAACAATGCTGGAAAAATATAGGGCCTACACAATCTATGGCTTTGGGGTGGTCTTACTTACAGGGGAGTTCTGGAACTAGGTATCAGGGAATATCAGGTCACTGCTGGGACAGCAAGGGGTCAGTCAATGATCTTCTCCTAGTCCTCCAAGGGGTCTGTGACTCCTGGTTCCTGTCTCCAATGCAGGCTTTAGGCATCTTTGCTGAGAGGTTGTTCGCCAGATTTTAGGAGCAGGTCACCACTCAGAATTATTGGAAGAAGTCCAGTTCTCTTGCAAACAGGTTTATTTATAGGGCAAGTGACATCAATAAACTTGTCATGATTCCCGCGAAAGGGATTGGTTGATGTTCACTACCCACCTCCCACCTGTGTGCTGATAGGGGATGGGGGTGTGATTTGAGACAAGTGTGGGAGTAGAGAGTTTCATCATCCCACTTTGACAGATTGGCTTGACCATGCTTTAGGACACAGAAATATCTCAACATGGCAAGTACCCTACATTTTAAAATCTTTACATGTATACATATATTTTTGAGAACTATATTTTAAGATGAATCAGATACAACTAGTCTGAAATCCACACGCCCTTCCTATGCAGAAATACAGCTTTCTTTCATTTACTCAGGAGCCATTTCAGTGACAAATATGCCACTTTACAGTCTTCATATTAATTATTACCGGTCATGTGCATATTATTTCATTTTTGTGCTTTGTACCATCATTTTTCATACGAGGAGGAGGCTAAGTGCTAATTGCATGTACACACACATTGTCATTTGGGAGCAAATGACTGGCAGGCTTTGTATGCAACAACAGAAGAATATGAGGATCCCAAATATCATAACAAAGATTGCAATTAGCTTCCATTCCCAGGATCATAGCAGTTCCCAGAACCATGAACTTATATTCAGATTCCGACCACCTGTGGGGACATGAATTTCTGAGCTTAAGACATGCAATTTCTTGATTGCTTCAAATATTTTAGGGGAGGAGTCACTTACGAATACACAGCACGCTGACCCCACTAATTTGCATCCACCTCCACGATCAGCCAAAATGATGTCAAGCACCATTCTGTTTTGAAGTGCAGTTAGTCTGATTGCTTTTTGTTCCAGTGTCATATTGTAAAGTATATCAGTTGTTCCATTTATAGTTTTCTCTAACACCCTGGACAGTTTTCTTATATTCCATGAGTTTATTGCTTGTCCCCAAAATGGTATAAACAATTTTGCTATATCCCCAACAATCTGCCCAGCAGTATCATCTCCTCTTGGCCGAGATCTAGATATTTTTTTCTATTTCAAAGGTTTTGCTAAGAAACACACCAGGTAAAAGTATCCCTAAATAACAAGTCCCTTCCCAGTTTCTAGGTAACCATGGATAAGCCTGATCTCCACACACAAAATAGACAGAACCTCCTATATATAATGGTTTCTCTTCTTGTTCAAGCACAGCAGTATTCATACATCTAGTAAATGTTCCCACTGAGTGGGAACCCTTTTTCCACAAAAAAAATGGAACGGAATGTGGACTATGATTAATGGTATAGGAGGGGGGCACAGCATCTTTGTTTCCCACTGGAGCCATTTTAAAAGTGATTAGAGATTGGTAAGGCTTTGAGAGTCTATCTATTGGTTTAGTTGTTACAGTTTTTATTTTGCTTCTGTTTGTAAACACAGAACAACCTAACGGTTCTGTTTTTCAAATTCATTTATATTTGTTCCATCGAATTGTCCAGTGACACTATCATTCCATTTTCTGAAAAATAGCGCTCTTAATGAGGCATAACAGGCAGTATTAAGTGGTAAAGGATGTATATACCAACCCATTCCTCTTTCCCCATGCTGGGGTAAATGGGAATAAACCCAACAATTGGACCTATTCAAAATAGCATGTGTCATATTCATAATCAGCAGTAAAGTGTTATTCTCGTAACCTTTTCTATGTTTCACTTCTTGTGACGGAAGAGTATAAGAGAGCACATGGGCTGGAGTACTCATAGTGAGTGTATTGGTAGCCGACAATAGAGTGTTTAAGGGATTTATAGTTTCCAAGTACCAAAACATTGGGATCAGTGTAATTAAAATGCAAAGAGGTATCATAATTAAAAGCACAGTAGTCTTTCTAAACAAAGGCTTTCTTGGTGCAGACTTGCAGGCCGATTCATGGAATAATTAGCGCGGCGCAAGTGGGCAAAAACGTGCGAATTGCAGTGGAATAGCGAAAATCGCAGTGAACGTGCGAAAATCGCACGAAAAGCAGCGCACGTCGATTCATGGAAGGCCGTGCGCGAGAAAACCAGCGGATGTGCGATAAAAAGTGCGCGGCGCACGTTAGCGCACAGGCCATCTAACAGCGTGCGCCAGGTCACTGCGAAAATCGCACAGGCCACAGCGAAAATCGCACATAGCGCGGCGCACGCAACAAAAGTAGGCGGAACACGGGCGTAACACTCGGAATGGGGAACAACTTGCCAAAACGTGGGCGTCACGGGGGAAGTACAGGGCACAAGTGCGCGGAACGCCCACACGCTCGCCTACAACACGTATTCATGGAATAGAATAGGGGAAAAAAGCGCACGCTCAAACCAGCGCACAGGCACAAACACAACCGCCACAAGAAAGCAGGCGGTAGCGTCTCTGCGGCTGTAAGAAATGTGCGCCAAAAGGTGCGCCAACTAATCGCACCTATATACTGCCATGATGAATGTCCCATACTGTGGCCCTCCAGGAACAAAGACGTGCAAAGGGGTACCCACAAACACGGACACCCGCTGACAAAAAATACGTGTGCGTGTATACCGGGGTGCGCGGGAAGTCTAACACGCGATTTCAGCAGGGTACGTGCATCACAGGGGTTCGCGTGAAGTTTCACTAGCGATCGGGTCTGGGGGAGCGGGCTACGTGTATTTCTGGGGTGCGCGGGAAGTTCCACACGCGAATAGGCTGGGCGCATGTATTCCAGGGGTGCGCGGGAAGTTCCACACGCGAATAGCCTGGGCGCGTGTATTCCAGGGGTGCGCGGGAAGTTCCACACGCGAACAGACTGGGCGCGTGTATTTCAGGGGTGCGCGGGAATTTCCACACGCGAACAGCCTGGGCGCGTGTATTTCAGGGGTGCGGGGGAAGTTCCACACGCGAACAGCCTGGGCGCGTGTATTGCAGGGGTGCACGGGAAGTTCCACACGCGAACAGCCTAGGCGCGTGTATTTCAGGGGTGCGCGGGAATTTCCACACGCGAACAGCCTGGGCGCGTGTATTTCAGGGGTGCGGGGGAAGTTCCACACGCGAACAGCCTGGGCGCGTGTATTGCAGGGGTGCGCGGGAAGTTCCACACGCGAATAGCCTGGGCGCGTGTATTTCAGGGGTGCGCGGGAATTTCCACACGCGAACAGCCTGGGCGCGTGTATTTCAAGGGTGCGGGGGAAGTTCCACACGCGAACAGCCTGGGCGCGTGTATTGCAGGGGTGCGCGGGAAGTTCCACACGCGAACAGCCTAGGCGCGTGTATTTCAGGGGTGCGCGGGAATTTCCACACGCGAACAGCCTGGGCGCGTGTATTTCAGGGGTGCGGGGGAAGTTCCACACGCGAACAGCCTGGGCGCGTGTATTTCAGGGGTGCGGGGGAAGTTCCACACGCGAACAGCCTGGGCGCGTGTATTTCAGGGGTGCGCGGGAAGTTCCACACGCGAATAGCCTGGCCGTGTGTATTCCAGGGGTGCGCGGGAAGTTCCACACGCGAATAGCCTGGGCGCGTGTATTTCAGGGGTGCGCGGGAAGTTCCACACGCGAACAGCCTGGGCCCGTGTATTCCAGGGGTGCGCGGGAAGTTCCACACGCGAATAGCCTGGGCGCGTGTATTTCAGGGGTGCGCGGGAAGTTCCACACGCGAACAGCCTGGGCCCGTGTATTTCAGGGGTGCGCGGGAAGTTCCACACGCGAACAGCCTGTGCGCGTGTATTTCAGGGGTGCGCGGGAAGTTCCACATGTGATTTCACAGTGTGGGTCCTCCCAGGTGTACCCTGTACACCCTCCACGGCCCCTGCAGGCAGCCCACACCACAGGGGACTACCCTGCATCCCTGGTCATGTCCCGCAGGCAGCCCACCCACCATGGGCATGCCCCCCAGCAAAGGCACATGTCTCCTTGAACTAATGAACACCAACTCATGTCCCCTTGCACCCCCACCCCCCAGCACTGTGGGGCACCTGCCAGCAGGCCCCCACCCATGTCCAACTCATGTCTCCCACCCCCCCCCCCACACCCCAGCACTGTGGGGCACCTGCCAGCAGGCCCCCACCCATGTCCAACTCATGTCTCCCACCACCCCCACCCCCCAGCACTGTGGGGCACCTGCCAGCAGGCCCCCACCCATGTCCAACTCATGTCTCCCACCACCCCCACCCCCCAGCACTGTGGGGCACCTGCCAGCAGGCCCCCACCCATGTCCAACTCATGTCTCCCACCACCCCCACACCCCAGCACTGTGGGGCACCTGCCAGCAGGCCCCCACCCATGTCCAACTCATGTCTCCCACCACCCCCATCCCCCAGCACTGTGGGGCACCTGCCAGCAGGCCCCCACCCATGTCCAACTCATGTCTCCCACCACCCCCACCCCCCAGCACTGTGGGGCACCTGCCAGCAGGCCCCCACCCATGTCCAACTCATGTCTCCCACCCCCCCCACACCCCAGCACTGTGGGGCACCTGCCAGCAGGCCCCCACCCATGTCCAACTCATGTCTCCCACCCCCCCCACACCCCAGCCACCAGGGGCACCCTCCACCAGGCCCCCACTCATGTCACCCACCACCCCACCCCCCAGCAGTGCAGGGTCACCCTCCACCAGGCCCCCACCCATGTCCAACTCATGTCTCCCACCCCCCCCACACCCCAGCACTGTGGGGCACCTGCCAGCAGGCCCCCACCCATGTCCAACTCATGTCCCCCACCCCCCAGCACTGTGGGGCACCTGCCAGCAGGCCCCCACCCATGTCCAACTCATGTCCCCCACCCCCCCCCCCACACCCCAGCACTGTGGGGCACCTGCCAGCAGGCCCCCACCCATGTCCAACTCATGTCTCACACCCCCCCCCCACACCCCAGCCACCAGGGGCACCCTCCACCAGGCCCCCACTCATGTCACCCACCACCCCCACCCCCCAGCACTGTGGGGCACCTGCCAGCAGGCCCCCACCCATGTCCAATCCATGCCCCCCTGCACCTGGGTCCCAACATTCCCCAATCATGTCCGTAATGCCCATCCTGCCCTGCCAAAAGGCCCAACCAACTATCACACCCACCCACATATCAAAGGCAATTACATGTTACACCCCCAATGTAAATAATGCAATTTAACACATGTCTGTCACACACAATGGCTGCAAGTGAATGACAAAACACCCAACATGACATGCCTGAAAGCAATGAGATGATACGACACATTGAAGAATAAAAAAATATTATGTATTGAACAGCAAACAAGAAAAAACACAAAGCAAATCAAACTAAACAAGAAGAATGTCCAAGAAAAAATTCTGAATTATTAAAATAAGGAAATTAAGAAGATCATCCTGGGTCCATGAGCCCTACCAAATTAAACCTAACTGACTACTAACTAAAAAGTGAACTATATACAAAAAAGTGGTGCATTGTCCAATCGCAACCAAAAAAAATTCAAAAAAACAAAGGAAACCTAACCCTAACTATACAACTATATACAAAGGCAGCGGGCTATTCGGACGGCTCACTGGTTGTTGTCATGGGCCAGGGCATCATCGAACTCCTGGTCAATGGCTTGGAGGCGGGCATGTTCCCTGGCCCCGAGGTCCCGCAGGGATAACGCAGTGTCCAGCTCTAACTCCCTGCGAAGACCCTCGAGGCACTCAGCCCGCCTCAGCGCCCTCCGCATGGAGTCCTCCGCCCTGACCATCGTGAGCCGTTCCTCCTCTGCCCGCTGCCGCTCCGCACCTATCCGCTGGCACAACCTCTCCCACACGGAAGCCACTCCCATTCCAGGGTTCTCCTGCCCTCCGGCCGATGCCTGCACCCCCGATGTTGATGGCCCCGAGCCATGATGCCTCCCACGTTGAGCCTGCTGCTGCCTCCGACGCAACTGCCTGTGCCAGCACGACGGCATCCAGGCTGATGGAAACCACCGACGCCGTCGTGCACGTGCCCTGCCCGATGATGCCGTCACATCCTCCATCTGCTGGGGTCCAGTTGCTCTGGTGTCCACCCCTGCTGGATCTCTGACTCCCGACTGTGGCAGGGATGGGATCCCCACCGAGCTGGCTGCATTGGTCGGGGCAGGTCCACAGGGGGCCCTGGTGGCATCTGGGCTGGAAGACGGCAAGGAGAACGACTGGTGGATAGCCTGCACAGAGGAGGAGAGGGCCGCCACATTGGCCAACACATGCAGGAAACCCCCGAACATGGCCGATCCCAATTGGGCCACGTCGGCACGGTGCACTTCGTGATGACGTGCGTGCTCCTCCCGGGAAGCACGCACGGCATCACGAATCACAGCCGTGCGCATCGCAACCCCAATCAGGACCTTCTCCGCACGGCCAGGGGTTCCCACGTCCGCAGGTGGAGGGGAGTCAGGTGACATGGACATCCCCACTACCTGCGGACGGGCCTGGGACGGGGCATCCCTGCTGGTGCATGGTGGTGCACTCACAGGGTCAGGGACAGCGACATGCACAGGCCCCTCCACGGTGACCTGTGCTGCCTCCTGCCCCTGGCCCTGGACTGCACCACTTGCACCAGCAGGGATGCCCCCACCAGGCCCCATGTGTGCCCCAGTGGCGGCCTCCTCCTCCTCTGTGCAAACCACCAACCTGGATGGCTCCTCACCGTCTCCCACCGTAGCAGGCCCCTGTGGGGGCTCACCCACCCCTTCCGCTGCAGCCGTGGGGGCATCCCCGCCGCCTTGCTCCACAGCGCCGTCTCCGCCCTCTTCTTCACTAGCCGCTGCGTAGAGGGAGACAAAGAACACAAGCATCAGGGCACTGTACAATGGTCCCCTAGACAGGAAGCAATAGCAGATGAGCACCACTGTCAAAGTACACTTCCATCATGTCCCTCCACAACACATGGGTCAGTCCAGGCAAAACACACACAGTAACAGGCATGGTGCATGCCATGGACATTTCCATGCATGTCCAATGGACTCTTGAAGCATTCAATGATATGTAACTCACATGCATCATGCCTCATGCCCATCACATGCACACACTTCCCCTCAGTCACATCCATCTGGCCCCAAACACACCAAACACAGCGGTTACAAGGGTAATTTGGCTGCTTTACTGAATCTCTGCATTGTCACACACATGTGTCATGCATCCATGGCATGCACAAGTCACAGACACGCAGGTCAGGCACACAGACATGGCTACCATATATGTACCTGGCATCAGCACCCATCCCTCACCCCCACCCATGTCCACGTACAGAGACTGGCATGCTCTCATGTTCTAAATCTGAATAGGGCTCCCCATGCGGCATTTCAACACATGCAACAACCATGTGCATCACACATCACTGGTCGCACATGCATTACCATGATGTCCCTGCACACATACATGCATACATGGCCTATGGCATACATACAGGCAAGTATCATAGAACCAGCACACCGCAACATGCCCTGTCTCACACAGTAATGCATGGACACTTACCGCTCAACTCCAGACGGGCCTCCCTCTCAAGGATCTGGGCGTGGAGCGCTGGGCGTACGCGTTCCAGGACCCTCATCTGGATGGAACTCATGCGGCCCCGGCCCCCCTCCACGAGGCGCCGGGCCTTCACAAGGGTCCTGGACCTCAAGTCCTCCCACCGCTTCTTGATCTTCAGGACGTCGCGGGTTGCCACCCCCTCCGCGTTGATGGCAACCACACAGTCGGCCCAGATCCTCTGCCGTCCTTCCTTGCTGGCGCGGGACGATCCAAAGAGGGCATCATACTGCCCCAGGACATGCTCCACCAGGACACCAACTTCGGTGACAGTGAAGCTGGTGCCCCTCTGCCCCTCTGGCCTGAGGTTGCCACTGGTGCCAGATGTTGAAGTGCCCGACATGGCAACCCCAGAGGCAGGTGTGGGTGGGCAACTGGGTCCTGGGGCTGGGCTGTGGAGCGATGTAATACCAGTCGGGAGTCTTCTGTTCCAGCAGGGGTGGACACAGCAACTGGACCCCTGCAGATGGCTGATGTGCAGGCACCAAATGGCAGGGCACGGTGGCAGCAGGCAGGCAGGCAGGCAGGCAGCAGCAGATGGCACGTGGGAGGCTGCTCGGGGCACTGGGGGGCAGTAACTCGGCCTTCTGGGCAGGAGCGTGGGCTTCCGTGTGTTTTCGCTTGGCCAGCTTGATACGGAGTGATTTGGCACGTGAAAATCCTGCACGTCAGCGTGAAATCCGAGGAAAGGCTCTTAGCGCGTAAGCGCGTCACGCATACGCGATTCTATTGGACCAGAGTCCCTCAGCGCGTAAGCGCGTCTGTGACGTGACCCGCACGGGTGTTCCCCACTCAGCACGTGATGACGGGGCACACGTGGAGATACTGCACGTCAGAGTGTCATCGCGTGTAATTGGACAAAAGTGCGCGTACACGCGATTGGCCTATGTACGTGTATTTAATGGGTGCGCGGCCACTTACACACGCAAGTACGTCAGCGAACCTGTATCACGTGGTGCGTGTGAATTTCCGCACGCTATTGGACTGGGAACTGGTTTCCAGGGGTGCGCGGGTCACACGCTGTATCCCGTGGTGCGTGTGAATTTCCACACGCTATTGGACTGGGAACTGGTTTCCAGGGGTGCGCGGGTCACACGCTGTATCCCGTGGTGCGTGTGAATTTCCACACGCTATTGGACTGGGAACTGGTTTCCAGGGGTGCGCGGGTCACACGCTGTATCCCGTGGTGCGTGTGAATTTCCACACGCTATTGGACTGGGAACTGGATTCCAGGGGTGCGCGGGTCACACGCTCGCCTAGAACACGCGCTAAGCATAAATTGCGGACTTTAACAATAACAAGCTCAGACGCCAGGATGAACATACCGTTCCTAGCAGCAGTGGCAGTGGGCTACCAAAGGAGGAGGAGGAGGATAGTCAGGGCCAGAATATTCACACCCAGAACCAGCCTTTTCGGGATGCCTGATGACCAGGTGTATGGGAGGTACAGGTTTCCACCACACATCATACTGGACCTGGTGAGTGAGTGGGAGGATGACCTCACATCACCCACCCTGTGCTCCCAAGCACTCAGCCCCCTGGAGAAGGTCCTCAATGTACTGCACTTCTTAGCCACTGGATCATTTCAGCGGACAAGTGCCATAGTGGGTGGGGTGTCACAGGCCACCCAGTCACGCTGCCTACACCAGGTCTTGAACATCATGACTGCACGCCCATCAGTCCGCAGGCACATATACCTGCCCAGAACACCTGCAGAAAGGCATGCTGCCGCCCTGGATTTTTACGCAGTGGCACGATTCCCCAAAGTGCTAGGTGCCATCGACTGCACCCATGTGGCTCTACGTCCCCCCAGGGCATCTGAGCACATCTATAGGAACCGCAAGCACTGGCATTCCATCAACGTGCAGGTAGCATGTAATGCCAAGGGAATCATCACCTCAGTATATGCCAACTATCCCGGCTCCACCCACGACAGCTTCATTTACCGAATGTCCACCCTAAGCCGGGACCTAGAAGCTGGGCGGCATGGCGATACATGGCTGCTTGGTGAGTATGTATGCCACTGCACATGCATGCATGTTGGATACTGAGCAAGGTCACAACCTCACCAATGATACCAATCCCCACCTCCACAGGGGACAGTGCCTACCCTCTCAGCCCCCACATGATGACGCCAATTCGGAACCCCACCACGCCACCCCAGGTAAGATTTAACACAGCCCACATTACAACCAGGGGCATAGTGGAGCGCACATTCGGAGTGCTGAAGTCACGCTTTCGCTCCCTTGACCGTTCTGGCGGGCAGCTGTTATACGCTCCCCCAGTAGTGTGCAGGATCATAGTGGCAGCATGTGTCCTGCACAACGTTGCAACACGCCGGGGCCTGGCCGTGGACATGGTGGTGGCCCCACATCCCCAACCACATGCACAGCCGCTGCGCATGGGAGGGGAAAGGGCACGGGGGGAGGCAGCCCGTACACAGCTAGTGGCTAATTACTTCACATAGAAATCACACCCCTGTGGAGTGCACACTGCCCTGGCACATTCCATCTGACAATCAATGATGACTCAACCTGACACTGATCCTGAATGTGTGGAGAATGAACCGGGAATTCCATGTCAGCCTGAGATTGTTCACCTGGAAGTGTCACAATGTGTGCATCCCTACCCACACAGACACCACCAATGCAGTTTTGTGAAGTTACACATTGAAGCAGCTAAAATGAATACCCACTTGCAAAATGCAACATGAGGACAGTGCCATGTCAGCCAACCCAACCCCAGCACTGCCACACGACACACCGTGCCATGTCATGCTAATTGCAGGTAAACAAAGTAATCCCCACAACATGACATCACTCTCACTATGTACAGTGGCACTATTAGAAACCTGCAACACCTGAAATGCTCACAGCAATGCCGGACCAACAACATACTTGAGCACGTAGTACCATAAACATGACATCAAAAATGTTACATATTAGTAGTCTCACCACCTGGAAATGCCTGCACTCCCACCACTACCAACTGTGCAGTGTTGGCGCCATGTAGAGTTGTAGGTGCACTGCTGCCAACATGGTCCCCATCGCCAGACTTGAGGTCCTTGTGTGGACTTGAGGAAGGGACCTGCAAATTGGGAGGTAGACACAGAAGAAGAGTTACACATCAATGCAACATGCAGTGTACAACACAACAGCAATATGCACTATGAATGTATACACAGTATTGACTACAGACTGGCCACACAGCTCATGGGAGTCCAACGTCACTGTGTAATTCACTGTCACTTGGGCACACCCTTTGCAAGCCCATGGAAACGGGAAGCAGGAGGGGTGTGTGTGACTCAAACCCAAGCATCTGAACCAAATACATTACAAGCCTGCATGTGCCCAGCCACAATGCAGCGTATGCCCACAGGAACCACGGAAGCCAACAGATCGGAGCCAACAGATCGGAGCCAACAGATCGGAGCCAACAGATCGGAGCCAACAGATCGGAGCCAACAGATCGGAGCCAACACATCGGAGCCAACAGATCGGAGCCAACACATCGGAGCCAACAGATCGGAGCCAACAGATCCTCCCAAAAAAATTGGGAATAAAAGAAATCAAAATAAAAATAAAAATAAGAAACAATCAAAAATGGCCATTGATGGGCCCGGGGGGGTTGGGGAGGCCACCCAGGAGGTCCGAGGACAGGATGCACACCAGAACCCACCTGCGTGGATCCTGGGAAAATAAAACACCTCCATGGGCTCATGGCCCACACGGCTACCCTATTGTGGGAGTGTCACTGCTGTCGCTATTATCACCCTGTGCAGCTGCATCCGGAGGTGGTTGCACTATGGGAGGCAGCCCACGCAAGGCCCTAGTCTGCTCCTCCATGGCTGCAAGCATGCGGGTGTGGTAGGTCTGGTTCTGGAGGATGAGTGTGCGGAGGTCCCCATGCAACAACTCACGGGATGCCCGGACCTCCGCCCTCGTTGCCTGCATCTCAGCTGAGAGCGTACGGGTGAGACGCTCCAGCTGTAGTTCTGTCCTTTGGTGTGTTGAAGCCTCAAGCTCAACAAGAGTCGTCCTGAGGTGTAGGAGCTCCTGCCTCAGGGCTTCCCTGTGGCCCTGGGACTCAATGGAGATGGCCTCCTGCAGAGTCGCCAGTGCCGCCCGCCTGTCCCTGTTGGACCCCAACATGTCCTCCCTGTGTGACTGGCAGATGGAGTCAGTTGCCTGCTCTAGTCGCTCCATCAGCCTTTCTGGGGGGACAATGGAAGTGGCCACCCTATCCATGGCCTGAGCCATCATCTCGGATGATGCAGCCTGTTGGGTAGCCACACCGTAAATGGATTGCTCCCATGCGGTATTGCCAGGTGGCGTACGGCCACCACGTCGGCGGGCACCACACCTGTCTGGGGCAAGGCGAACTGCGCCTTGCTGTGCCGGCACTGCCTGAGGCTGCAGGACTGCATTCCCCCTCTGATCTGCTGGCCCAGGAACAGGATCAGATGTCGCGGAGTGTGACCCTGCATCCGTAACCACCGAAGGCGTAGCTGCCAACACTGACATCCCCATGGAGGGTACTGACCCTGGTGCAGGTGGGTGAGACAGAACAGAATCCCTCCCTGGAACACTCACCAGCGACGGCACGTAGGTCTCATCCGAATCAACACCTGAGTACAGCTCGGGGGAGGTGCAGCCAGAGACACCCCTTGAGAGCACGACCTGCAGCACTTGTGGGTTCTCCCCCACCACCACACCACGTCCCTCACTGGTGGTTGGTCGGCCCTGGGACACCTCCTGGGTCTGCACCATCTCCACAACCCCAGCAGTATCAGGTGCGTCTTCCCCTGCAAAGACATGAAAACAAAGTAATGGAAACAGGCATTAGCACCATGGCACACATTGAGGGCTGAGAAGCAAGAGAACCAGTACTTGATTGACATGTCCCACATGACTAAAACCCTCCCATGCATGCACCCTCACTGCGTATGAAGTGCAGGCAAACGGCACACACTGATGACACCAAGATGGAAGATGAACAAATTTTCTGCATGCTGCCTGGCAGTGGCATCACACATTGGCCTGTGATTGGCAGGTGAAACACACATGCCATCACACAGATGGCATGTACCATTGCTATTGAGTGAAGATGGAGAGGAGGGCAGCACCTATTCATTCAGTCCAGTTCCCGCATGTAATAGCTTTTCTGATTCTAACAGGTCAGATTTTTCACCTGGAGCTGCCAGTCTGTAATGGTCAAATTGCACAGGGACATGTGTGTACAAATGATATCCAGGTAACAAAGTCACTCCCCTTTACCATACCCATGTCAGACATGTGACTAGTGGACAGCGACATGCCTAGTGAAAGTGGTGGAATGCAAACAAACTGACTGAATGAACAGTGAAAAATAAGCAAATCTGTTGTGTCAAGGTGACACTTCAAGGGCAACTGGCGTGCAGTTGTGCTAGATGTCTACTGTTGGCAGAAGGGATACTGCTATGGCCAAATGCAGCTGCGCAGGAAGTATTGCATGAAGCACATGGCTGACCCATACGACTGAGGCGCACACACTCTCACCTGGCACCCAAACAGAAGCCCTCACACACACACCATGCACATGTATGACACAAACATGCATGTGCACTCACCGGACAATGCCTCGTAATCAGCCAGATCTCCCACGCCTTGGATCTGTTCCTCCGTGACGTAGGTCCCAGCGACTGACTCATGTGGAGTGAGTTCCATGTCTACTACTGGAGACCCACCTCCAGTCACTAGAGTTGCGGCATGACTTGAGGCCAGCTTACTCTTTGCCCTGCGCTTTAGGTCATTCCAGCGCTTATAGCAATCATTGGCTGTGCGCCTCACGATTCCAAGGGCACTTACGATGTCCGCAACGGTCTGCCAGTGTGCCTGGCGTTGTGCAGGTGTGGTCTTGGATCCTGCAACAATGACCATCTCGTTGTCATGTCCGGACACATACTCGACAAGTGCATTCAGTTCGTCATCCGTGAAGCTGGGCTTCCTGGACGGGCCGGACTGTGTAGCCGTGTCTGGGGCATCAGCCTGTGCCGGACGAGCACTCTTCCTCTTCCGCTTGGAAGGTGGTGGTGATCCTGAGTGTCCTGCGCCGCTCTGGACACTAGGGGCAGGAGCCCTGGTGGACTCTGTATCAGGAGTGTGGGATTGCACACTCAGCATGGGAGTTGGTGCAGGCATTGGCTCGAGTGTGATGGTGTCAGGGGGAATGTCAGCAGCATGGACTAGGACCGACACTGTCCTGGCTGGGTGTGTGAGGGCTGGGGTGGATGGAGCCGCAGCTGCCCCTGCAGCCACTCCGCCCTGCCTCCTTGGTGCAGCGGATGACCTTGCTGCCCCAGATCCACGTGGCATGATGGCATCAACGTGCACCAGCGCACGTGTCGTAGCCCTGCTGACCTGGAAGTCAGCCATGGAGTCAGCCAGGTCTGGTGCCACAATGGGCTGGTCCAACAAGGGCTGAGCATGGATGGTGTCAGCCACTTCAGCCTCAACGGGAGGGGGGGAGGGGGGGAGGGGGGGGATGATGGGTGCCCTTGACTGGTCCTCCACACATGGGGGGACAGGCTCACCCTGCAAGTTACGACCACGTCCCCTACCGGATCCACCACGGCCACCACTTGTGGCTCTTCCACCTTTGCCACCCTTACGGAATCCTCGCCTCCCAGCCATGGCACTGATATTAATGTGCGTATGGGAGTGGCTGTAGACAATTGTCCTGGGCAATTGGGGGTTAAAGGGGTTGGGTACCACATGGTAATTGTACCCTAGTGCTCTAGCACGGCTGATTGTAACCCCTGGGGAAAGATGACGGGTCACGCAACGCACAGGAGGCCCAAAAAAGGGAGATGACGTGCACGCAACCCCTCCTAGGCCACGTGTGCAGAAAGAAAAACCTGCACTACGCTGTGGCACCCAGTAACACAAGAATGAACGTATGCGTGTCACACGCAGCCTAGAATGACCTCTGAAGGGGTAGGCAACACACGGGGTAAGCACAGAAGTGGATACGTGCGTGACTCACCGTCTGCCAGGTAAAAGAGCGTGAAGAATGAGCGCGTTTGGCTGGCTAAACCCCCGCCAAAAGAAGATGTGTACGCTGTCTGAGAAGACAGGACAACAGTAGAAGGGGACACTGTTTGAGGGAACAGGCCCAGGTAAACCAGTAAAAGAGAAAAAAGAGAAAAAGCTGTCATAGGTAACAGGGAATACGAACTGGAAACGCCGTGAAGTAAATCGCGTGTGAAACGACAAGAAGTACAGATTTCACCCACTCGCTCTCCACGAAAAGCACGTACAAGGAAATGGTGTTCTACATGTACCTTATATACAGGCCCACACGTACAGCGTCACTTACGCGACGTGTACGTTCACCAATCACACGCTTTGTCACTCCTGCGTGTAGATCCATTTTCACCAATCACACGCTTTGTCACTTCTACGTGTACATCCATTTTCACCAATCACACGCTTTGACACTGGGACGTGTCACGCAACAATTTCCTGCACGTGCAGGTGACTATAGGCGCGCATATGCTGTTGACGGGTTTACGCGCTAAGGGCCTTTGCTGACGTGTGGGATTTCACTACCTATCAGGCTGTCCACGCGTTCACACACGAGAGACCACGCTCCTGGCCAGGAGGCGAAATTACTGCCCCCCAGAGCCCTGAGCACGCTCCCACCTGCCATCTGCTGCTGCCTGACTGCCTGCTGGCCACGTGCCCCACAGTGCTGGTGGGTGGGAGTGTTGGGAGACATGGGTGGGGGCCTGGTGGAGGGTGCCCCTGCACTGGTGGGGGTGGTGGGAGACATGGGTGGGGGCTTGGTGGAGAGTGCCCCTGGTGGCGGGGGGTGGGGGTGGTGGGAGACATGGGTGGGGGCCTGGTGGAGGCTGCCCCTGGTGGCGGGAGGGTGGGGGTGGTGGGAGACATGAGTGGGGGCCTGGTGGAGGCTGCCCCTGCACTGCTGGGGGGGTGGGGGTGCAGGGGGACATGAGCAGGTGTGCAGGGTAGTCCCCTGTTTTGTAGGCTGCCTGCAGGGGCCGTGGAGGGTGTACAGGGAACACCTGTGAGGACCCACCCAGCCTAATCGCGTGTGATGATTCCCACGCACCCCTGTAATACACGTACCCTGGCTAATCGCGTGTATAACTTCACGCGTACCCCTGTAATACACGTACCCTGGCCAATCGCGTGTTAAACTTCCCGCGTACCCCTGTAATACACGTACCCTAGCCAATCGGGTGTTAAACTTCCCGCGTACCCCTGTAATACACGTACCCTGGCTAATCGCGTGTTAAACTTCCCGCGTACCCCTGTAATACACTTACCCTGGCTAATCGCGTGTTAAACTTCCCGCGTACCCCTTTAATACACGTACCCTGGCCAATCGCGTGTTAAACTTCCCGCGTACCCCTGTAATACTCGTACCCTGGCTAATCGCGTGTATGACTTCACGTGTACCCCTGTAATACACTTACCCTGGCTAATCGCGTGTTAAACTTCCCGCGTACCCCTGTAATACACGTACCCTGGCCAATCGCGTGTATGACTTCACGTGTACCCCTGTAATACACGTACCCTGGCTAATCACGTGTATGACTTCACGTGTACCCCTGTAATACACGTACCCTGGCCAATCGCGTGTTGAACTTCCCGCGTACCCCTGTAATACACTTACCCTGGCTAATCGCGTGTTGAACTTCCCGCGTACCCCTGTAATACACTTACCCTGGCTAATCGCGTGTTAAACTTCCCGCATACCCCTGTAATACACTTACCCTGGCTAATCGCGTGTTAAACTTCCCGCGTACCCCTGTAATACACGTACCCTGGCCAATCGCGTGTTAAACTCCCCGCGTACCCCTGTAATACTCGTACCCTGGCTAATCGCGTGTATGACTTCACGTGTACCCCTGTAATACACTTACCCTGGCTAATCGCGTGTTAAACTTCCCGCGTACCCCTGTAATACACGTACCCTGGCCAATCGCGTGTTAAACTTCCCGCGTACCCCTGTAATACTCGTACCCTGGCTAATCGCGTGTATGACTTCACGTGTACCCCTGTAATACACTTACCCTGGCTAATCGCGTGTTAAACTTCCCGCGTACCCCTGTAATACACGTACCCTGGCCAATCGCGTGTATGACTTCACGTGTACCCCTGTAATACACGTACCCTGGCTAATCGCGTGTATGACTTCACGTGTACCCCTGTAATACACGTACCCTGGCCAATCGCGTGTTGAACTTCCCGCGTACCCCTGTAATACACGTACCCTGGCTAATCGCGTGTATGACTTCACGTGTACCCCTGTAATACACGTACCCTGGCCAATCGCGTGTTAAACTTCCCGCGTACCCCTGTAATACACGTACCCTGGCTAATCGCGTGTTGAACTTCCCGCGTACCCCTGTAATACACTTACCCTGGCTAATCGCGTGTTAAACGTCCCGCGTACTCCTGTAATACACTTACCCTGGCTAATCGCGTGTTAAACTTCCCGCGTACCCCTGTAATACACGTACCCTGGCTAATCGCGTGTTAAACTTCCCGCGTACCCCTGTAATACACGTACCCTGGCTAATCGCGTGTATGACTTCACGTGTACCCCTGATATGCACGTTACCCGCTTTGCGTTCCTTGTTTGGCTGCCCTGTAAACTGGTCCAGGGTTAGCGCAGCCCTTTGCGATGATTTAGCGATTTTGCTGGCTTTTCCTTGCGCGAGGGCGTTCTTGGGGGCGTTACTGGCGCTGCTGCAGGGTCGCTGCGATACTCTGCGCCACGGCTGGTTTGGGAGCATGAAATCCATGAATACGCTGTGCGCGGAAATCGGTTTTATCGCACGTGCCTGGCGCAGTCAATCGCACGCGGACACTCTGCGCCAGCCGCTTGCGACACTTTTCTGCGAAATTCTATGAATTACCCTGTTAATGTCAATGTCTACATTATCTATGTTTTCTGAAAGACACAGGGGAACCCACGCTTTGGGTAAAGGTATTAATATAGCAATTGATCATGGAAGAACATCCATAGGATACAATTTGAAAGTATGTATCAAGGGATTTTATTAGACCTGATAAAATTTAGATATATGAGTCAAATCATGATTTAATCTGCACTTATGGCGACAATTTACATAGCAGGAAAAAACTTTTAAGAACACATCTATGTAATAAAATTCATACTATTCAATCGTTCAAACATTCATCCACACGCATTTGTCAACCATCAATCCACTCATACACAACACCAATGGGTATAGAGTATAATATCTATAAAAATCATGACAAATAATTCCTCAATTGGATGATTTATAGAAAGAATGTGAAATCAATATGCTTGGCCACAATAGGTAATAAAGGTGGCCAATAAGTTGAGATGGGTCCCAAGAGTCTTCAACCACGACCTCATCACAAGTTTCTCTCTACCGGTTTCGACGTAATACTTTATTATAGCGATGTCTTCTTCAGGAGATAAAAGTTAAATTCTAAAAGAAAGAACGGGAAACATAAACTCATGAACCCATATACTTAGATGACAACATGAAACAATATATTAAAACCAAATACACAATAGGAATATCATTAAAAAACAATATGTAAACATAAACAACAGCCTGTTGCCACCCAGAGTACATATCTCTGAAGTAGACCGTAGGTGTCAGACAGGAAAAGTGCAACCATCATGAATTGATGTCCTAAAGTGCAGTGGAATCAGGTCATGGACAGAAACGACACCAACAATTTTGAGTATCACAAACATGAGCACGCCTCTTTTTTACATTATGCCCAAAGTGCATAAAGATACAGAAACCCTCTGGGACGCCCCATAGTCTCGGGGTGTGGTTCATTACTTGAACCCTTATTAAAATATATTGACTTTTTCATCAAACCCTTAGCGATGGCAACCCCGACTTTTCTCTGTGATTCAAGAGATGTCATTAACCTACTGGAATTCCAAATATTCGATTCCACCACACAAATATTGGTTACTCTTGACATTGAGGCGCTCTATACGAATATACCCCAGGATAGAGCAGTTTTGAGTCTACAAACGATGCTAAACAGACGACCTCTACCACATGCTGTCCCTACAGACTTTCTGTGTAGGGCGGCAGAGTTGGTTCTGAAGAAAATTCAAGGAGGAATTTTTCCTACAATGCAGGGGTACGACAATGGGTTGTACGTTTGCTCCGAACCTGGCCATTATTTTTATGGCCTTGTTTGAAGTAGAAAACATTTTGGGGGCCTTCAATCCTTTTAGAGACCAAATCAAGGTATACCGACGGTATATCGATGATATACTTATGATTTGGGAAGGAACTCTAACATCACTACTACTATTTGTAGAATGGCTCAGAAGTATAGACATAGACATTCATTTTACTTTTGAATATTCAGTTTCTATTATTGCTTTCTTGGACTTGTCTATTTACGTTGAAGAAGGCCACCTACGTACAGAACTACATAGAAAACCCACAGAAAGCAACATGACATTAAAATACGAAATTCAGCATCCTGCCAGTTTAGTCCGCAACTTACCTTATGGCATGTTTCTACGCCTATGCCGCAACTGCACAGATATTGCAAATTTTGTAAAACACGCAGCAATCCTAGAAAAAAGATTATTGGAACACGGGTATCCTAAAAAACGTATAAAAAATTCTAAAAAGAGAGCTTGATATGCCAATCGAGACCTGCTTTTATTACCCAAATGCGATACTGTAAAAAAAGAGGAGTTGGTGTCTGTCTCAAATTTCTGCCAACATAGTAATGCCATCAGAGGCATCATCTTAAAAAATTGGCGCATCCTTAATGCATCGGGAACCAGCATACCTAAACCGCTGTTTGCATTCAAAAAAAGTAAAAATTTGAAACAAAAGATGACTTGCGCAAGCAGATCTCTACTAAAAATTCCAACCATTCGAGATACTAGTTTAAACCCAGTGGTTGGGCATTATCCATTTACCTCTTGTATTGCCTGCACATTTTCAAAGAAAAGCATCTCTTTCAGTGCGCAGAAGAAAAATGGGACCTCTGTACTTTCACAACATGCAGGAGCAAAAATGTTATTTATGCCATTCGCTGCCCCTGCCAGTTGTTGTATATTGGAAAAACAGCTAGAGAGGTGAGTACCCGTATTAATGAACATGGTTCAAAAATTAAAACACGGAATCTCAATGCGCCCATGGTAATCCATTTTGTAGAGATGGGACACAACACAGAACAAACAGAATGATTCTGCATAGAAAAAGTGCATGCTCAAAATCAGAACCAAATGATAAAAAATTTGGATTATAAAGAAAAACTGTGGATTTTTAATCTTAAAACATTAACACAAGGTTTGAACACTCTAGATTCATGGCACCCGAGTAATTAATACCAGCATTTTATTGCACATTGGGCCACATACTCCTCTCTTATTCCAACACAGGACACAGGGCACATTCAACACTGCAATGGCTTAGTAATTACTTTTGTACCGGAGTGAACGCAGGTTTCCAGTTCTAAGTCAGGATCTCATGACAGGCAGTTAACTACTTAACTGTGTAGTCATTAGTCAACACCCACCCCTGTACATTTGATCACAGTGTCTCTTGTGGTTTTCAAATATGGATGAGTCCCCCCAAGCGAGGGGGTGCTGACTCACATTAGAAAGAAGTAACTGTTCTCCACCTAGTTCGATATTTCATTGCGCCGTAAAAGACGGCCGCATGATGATGGAGCCATATATATTTTTGTCACACTCAATCCCTCAATTAGGAATTTTCCACCAGATCATACATTTCGGTATTAATTGGGTGAATATAAAACTGTACTTCGTGCAAAACAACACGAGTCTTCAAATTTTTCCAGAATGACATTCCGCAGTACATGACGGCTTTATGATGATGGAGCAATGTATTTTTGCTGCATCCAAATTCAATCCCTTAATTAGGAATCCCCGGCCCGATCATAATATTCGGTATTCGTTGGGTGAATATAATACTCTCTACTTCGTATAAAGCAACACAAGTCTTTAATTTTCCCGGAAGAGTACCTGAACACATCTCGGCAGGGGTGTTGCTAGGTCTGGAAAAGATAAAGGGCTACGCTAATGTCGGGACTGTCGGGACTCAGGGCTAGATCGCCTTTTGGTTGTATCCCCTGAGCTTCTTTATGGGGCTACAACCAAATAACTGGGGGCTATAGCACCCATAGTGCACTCCCTGTAAACCCTTTGCTCTCTGGACACCTACAAAGACATCATTAGCAAGGAATCCCCATGCTGCAACAGGAACAGAACTGGAGGCAACATTCAAACCCTGGTCAATAACTTTGAGCCTACTACACCACCAGTGAACAGCTTTAAACCAACATCTGACAAAACTTAAAAGAATTGGTGACATCTACAAAGAGATCCTTAACAAGGAAACACCACCTTTATATTTTTGCAAATTAATTAACTGCTCTTTCGAAACAGGTGCTGTACCAAAAGCTTTCAAGACTACATATGTCAAACCATTTCTAAAAACACACCTTGAGACACAAGAAAACACTACCAACTTTCGTCCTATCTCAAACATACTGTACCTAGCCACATTCTAGAGAGCTACATATACAGACAATCTTGTAGCATGTAGAGTCTGATAACTTTCTTGATGGATCACAAGTTGGTTTCAGGCCGATGAGAGGCACCAAATCGGCTTCACTTTCCATTAGGACAACCTCAAAATTTCAGCAGACAACATCACCTCTACATTTCAGCGGCCTTCGACACTGTTAACCAAAATACACAAATTAAAACGCATGAAGAAACAGGTCTCCATAACACAACTCTACATTGGCTGAGGTTGTTCTGTGAGAAACTAGAACGTGTCTCCCTTGCCAGTCCTCAGGGATCTGTCACCCAGGGGCCAGGGCATGGCCATCGCTATTGGATCCAGACCCTGGGTGTGGACCAGTGCGGGAGGATCACCTGGATGGGGAATCCTTGGGAAGTGGGTGTGTGACACCTAATGGTGAGATGCAGTATCCCCCCCTTTAAAACCATGAATCCTTCTTTCCTGATAGAGTACATGCATTTCATAACCCCTGCCCCATCCCTGCATGAACACATATACATTCCCTTTACACACTGACAAACTCGAACATGTCCCAGTACTGGAATCAGGCAGAGTCAGGCAATTGCCTGGAATGACTCACACCTGAATCCCCTTTGCCTTCCTCACCTGAATAAAGGGCAGAGCCCAGGAACACACTTCGAGCAAGGCAAGGAATGAGACAGAGCACGTGAAGGAGCATCCTATTCCAGACTGCAGCTGAATCGAGGAATCCAGGCGGAAAGTCACAGAACAAAACCAAGGAGGGTGATGCTTCTTCCATTTGTCTGTTCACTTCGTCTGTTGTGGAGATTCTAATAGTAGGCAGTCTCTTCTTCTCTAATGCTTTGGATTGTGGTTCTGTAGTTATTGACACTAGGCTTGTTGCGTGTGCATTTAGTGTTTGCATGCGTGTGGTTGTCAGTAACATTTTTTCATTCACTCTTTGCCGACCCTGTCTCCGGCTTTTCTTTTTGTTTGTTACCACAAATGTGTGTGTGTCATTGCTAATCACATGCATTTAAAGTTCATTCATTCCACCATCCATCAGATCTTCTAGGGACTGGAATGGCTATGTAAAGTCTGGGTACTTTCGTGGGTTTCATGCGCACATCATTAGGTGGGTGCACTGGACTTGGAACTCTTTGTGCACCAATATAAAATGCAGTTCTGATCGTTAATGACAGTAAAACAATGATGAATATAATACACAAATACATTATGCCGCTATAGGTCAGGCGGCAGCATTTACTTCCATAGAAATATGGACGTGTTTCCTCCTGCGGAAGGACGAGTCTGCTGCTCTGGATTCCCATCTCGATCATTTGCCAAATGTTAACTTTTACTATACTCCTTTAAACAATATTGTCTTTCGAATTCTGTGTTAAGAGTTACAGGTGTTCCACAATTGTCCCCCCTCTTGTGAACAGCGAATTGTCTCTTATCTTGGGATACAGTCCTTTACTAAAATATGGGAAAAATCAAATCAAGCAACAATTCAGCAAGTCTTTTTACTGTGCATGTTCAAAGTATGTCAGCTCCCAGACTATGCCTCTTATCTGCTTCAGTCCTGAAGACATGTTGAAATGTCAGTAGAAAATAAGAAAGGAAATCTCTGGCAATACTCTCTCTATCTGTCCCTCGCCGGAAAGTTTAAAATCTTCTCAAAAATGTCTGCTGACGTTAGAAAGTTCCAGTTGCATCACAATGCCATGCAAGAGCATGCCCATCTGTGTAGAATTAGCTGGATCTCTGATGAATGTGAGGACGTCAACATCGATTGGTCTCCCCACAAGCTCTGGAAAGTCTGTGATTAGCCGGAAGAACACATTACTGGCCAACCTACTGTCTTTAGGTGACAGCGACATTTGGCCCGTTTTGCTGATGTTCAGGACTGTATGCTTTCACTTCAATGTAAACAATGTCTGCACGTTCCATTTGCGTGGAGTGCAACTAAGATTGCAATGTTATTTAGGAATGTGCTCAGACGTTCTGTAGTCGCTGGATCTCGAAGAAACGTGAGTGTGTCTGTCGTTCTTCCGACAAGATTTGGACAGTCTTCGATTATGCGAAAGAACAATACGTTGACAAGCTCATTTACTTCTCTCTTTGCTTGGGACATTTGATTTCTCCTCACTGTACTCAGGAAGTAAGAGAAATTGTCCGGTAATTACAGTAAGTAATCTTCTTATTGTTTTTTCGTTTTTAGGATCTTGAAGAAAGTCAGTGACACTGGTGAGCCTCCCATCAATGACGGGTATGATCTTAGCACTAGATTAAAGTATGTCACCACATCTTTGGTGATGTCGCTACTGTGGGACACCATAAGTGATTCCGAACAAAGTCTCGGTGTGGAAGGAATCTGGATACTGTATTTTCTTCCAATTTATGTGTCCTCGATCAAAATTTGACATATCCTTTTCTTATCAAGGCTTCAGTGTGCCTCAGTCCAAAGTTCAAAGTCAACAGAGTATGTTGTGGATTATACGTGCAATTTTCTTCTTCATCCTGCAACTAGGATGCACAGAGTGTCCTTTGTTTATGTCCCTATCCCCATTTTTGCTTAGAGGAAGTTTCCAATTTAAGCCACAATTTGCAAAAAGTTCTCTGTCTTTGTCTGGCTGGTTATGCGTTTTTCTTCCTTGTCATGGATCTCGTCTGCACGTGCTGTGGTTCTTCCCCGTCGCTCGTAGAATCCTCGCACTGGGGTACAGGCACGGGGCCTTCTCTGATGTAGGGTTTGATATCACCCAGAAAAATCCAAGCTCTCCTGCCTTGTAGTTTCACTGCGGAAGGAGTGCAGTCTTCCACTGTAAAGGAACTGTTAAATCTTGGCTTGTCCCACCTTTTCCTTGCATGGTTCTTTACAAGGACGGTATCGCCAGGGAAAATGGATGGTACACAAACTCCTTGAGCTGTGCCTGTAGTAGTATCTCCTTCTGTGTTCCGTGCTGCCCTGCACCCTTTTCGTTGTTGCTGCAGCTGGTCTGAAATGACAGTAAGGCAAGATGTCATGCAATTCAGGTAATTTTGCATTTCAGACCCTAAGATTTCTACTGTTGACTGGGCATCACATCTAGCTCTATCTCGGGGTGTCAGGGGAGTGCGCATTCTTCTTCCTGTGGCTATCCCGTGTGGTGTAAGATTATGGTCAGAACCGGGTTGGTTCCTGAGTGCATACAGTGCCAAAGAAAGGCAGTTCAACCATCCCTTTCTTTGAGTAAGCTTCAACTTGGCTATCCTTTCCTTTAATAAGCCATTGAGCTTCTCACAGATCCCGTTACCTTGCGGATGATAGGCCGACGAGAACTTGTGCTTTATACTAAGCAGCAAGCTAATCTGTTCAAAAATCTTGTTTACAAAGTGAGCTCCATTATCTGATCTCATGACTTCACACACCCCCCACCTGGGGAATACTTCTCTCACTAAAAATGTGGCCACACAGGTAGAGTCTGGGTGTGTTCATGGACCTGCTTCTATCCATCTAGAGAATGGACACACCACAACAATTAGGTATCTGTACCCGTTACATACTTGAATCATGTCGACGTAATCGACATGCAAGTGCTGAAAAAGCCCATTTGGCCTTGGGATGACTCCTCTCATTAGTTTTAATGTGTGCCCAGCTATGAATTGTTGGCAGATTATACATTTCACTATAAAAAATGCAACCTGCTTGGTTAAGTTTGGTATGAACCAGTCTTCTGCGAGTGTTGCTGCTAGATTCTCTTTTGTCATGTGTGCCGGATAGTGTAGCTGCTCTAGCGCTAATTTTAACAGGGCTATAGGCATTACTGGTTTACCAGTGCTGTCTTGTCGCCACAAACTGTCAGAGGGCTTTAAAGAACACCCTTGTCATTTCCAAAGATTTTTCTCTTCCTGTGGTGCTTCCCCTTGGAGTTCGATCAACTGTGTTTGCCCTAGATTGTTATAACTTTCAGGTGTAGTTCGTGCAACCATCATTCTCTCATTCGTATGGGTGACTTCTACTTCCATGATCATCTAATTTTTGGATGCCATACGTTTGGCTTCCGTATCTGCTGCTTGATTTCTGCGTGAGATAAAATCTGTCCCTTTCGTGTGGGTGGCGCATTTTCACGATTACTATGCCCACTGGGAGTTGTAGTGCCTTGATCAGCCTGTCCAATAAGGCTGCGTGCCGTCTGCTCGGAGGTAGCCCCTCCTTTTCCAGCGCGCTAAGCCTGCGTGAACTGTCGACGTCACATAGGCAGAGTCACTGGACACCGTTACTTCCTGGTCTGCGTGATTCTCAATGGCGAGTATCAATGCCAATAATTCTGCAGCCTGTGCTGAGTAGTGAGATGGTATTTGCGCACTAATAAGTACTCGAAATTCTCCATTTGCAGTGTGTTTCATTACAGCAAAGCCTCTATATCTTTGCCCATCGTTTTGATCGATTCTCGAAGAACAGTCAATAAAGACACTTTCTCCTTCTGCCAAAGCGTTCTTTTCCACCCTGGGGATTTCATCATAGAATTCTTCATAGTTCGCACAGTCATGTATTGGCTCTCCTTCAGTGACTGGCTCCGCTATAAACATAGCTGGGTTCACTATTTTACATCGGACTACTTTAATCGATGGATTCAATATGATCACTTCATAAGCAGAAGCTCTCTGAGATGTCAATGTGCCCTTCGGTTTCTCTAAAATAGCAAATAGTGAGTGCTCAACGTACAACGTCATTGAGCAACCCATTAAAATGGTTGTAGCTTTCTCTATGGCGAATGCTGCAGCAGCTAAACTTTGTTCGCACGGGAAATGGCCTCTCATTACTGGGTCCAAATGTCCACTATAGAACACCAGGGGCTTGTACCCCAATGTGGTTCTCTGTGTGAGCACTGCTGTCATAACACTGCCATTTGTGTGTGAAAACAGGTAATATTCCTCTGTATAATTGGGAATCCCTAAAACCAGTACTGTGCAAATAGCTCTTTTAAGTTCAGCAAATCCTTCCGCCATGGTCTCAGACTATTCAATCTTTTCTTTCGTCACTTGGGCCTTCTGCAAGGCCTGAAGCAGAGGCTTGGTGTAAGAGCCATAGTCGAAGACCCATGCCCTGACATAGTTGCACAGGCCTAAAAAGCTCTGCATCTGTTTTATCGTGTGTGGCTTAGACGTGTTCAGTATAGCTTCAGCCCTTTCTGGGGTCACTCTTTTTCCCTCATGCGAGATCAGCTGGCCTATGTACAGCACTTCTTGTTGACAATATTGTAGCTTTTCCTTGTCAACCTTATATCCTTTCTCAGCCAATATAGTCAATAGCTGAACAGAATTGAGCCTGCATTGCTCCTTTGTCGTGCTGCAAATTAAGATGTCATCCACATATTGCAGGACAACGCTTTTCAATGCAATATTGCTTAGGTCCATCTGCAAGACTCTGTTAAAAATAGAAGGAGACTCATAGTACCCCTGGGGTAGCCTCGTGCTTTTCAGATGCATCGGTCTGAATGTGAATGACGTCAGATCTTGTGAGTCACGGTGCAACGGCATTGAGAAAAATGCATTTTTCATGTCAATCACTGTGATATATTTTGCCTCAACAGGTATATTACATAAAATTGTAGCCGGGTTCGGGACTAAAGGGAACTCGGCCTCAACAATATCATTTATTGGGCGTAAATCCTGAATTAGCCTCCAAGACCCACCCTTTGATTTCTTGATCGGATAAACCGCAGTATTGCATGACGATTCTGACGTCACTAAGATGCCTTGCTCCATCATAGCTGAAATTGTCTTAAAAATCCGTTCATTTGCCTCCCTGGACATGGGATATTGTCGAGCTTTTGGTAGACTTGCTCCTGGTTTCAGTTTAATTTTCACTTCTCCAACCCCTTTCAATAGGCCTACGTCATAGGGTCCTTTGGTCCACACTGAGACTGGCATCTGGGCCATGTCGTCATCAAAATAGTCAGGTCGGTTTCGTGCCAACATCATTCTCTGAGGCACTTTCCTTTTGATCATTCTCACCCAAAAGGCGAGACTCACCTCCACTATTGTCTCTCCCATATCTGCTTGCTCTTCAAACAGATCATCATCAGTGACGTCGGTCAATCGGTATCCTTCTTCAATGGTGATTACTGCGCACGATAGTTGGCCTCCATCGTAATAACCATCAATCAAGGCCATTCTCCCTCGTACTGGCAGCCCTGCCATTAGCACACGCATTCCATACGCGAATATTTCGGGCTCCAGTGGTACAGCCCTCATAGCTGTGTGTCCTGTGTATGCTCCAATCATTTTGCATACGTTTTTTGAATAGTGCATTCCTGGAGTTGAACATATTATGCCCTCCTCCGTGAGTGAGATTGTCATATTTAACTTTGTCATTAAATCTCGACCCAAAATGTTTACTGGGGTTTGTCGTGAATATAATAAAGGCACATTCATTTCACATTCTCCTATAGAGATTGGTAGTGCTTTTGTGAAGGGAACACAACTTGTAGCTCTTGTGAAACTCTGAGTATTTATGGCCTCGCCGAACAAGGAAAACTTGCCTTCACGTATACACGAACGTGTTGCACCCATGTCAACTAAGAAGGAATATTCTTTATCCCCTATAACGACATCCACCCTAGGTTCCCGGTGAGGGTCTGTGTCACTGATAGGATAGAACACATCAGGGTTCCCAGTGAGCTGCCCTAGTCCATATACAATTTTGGCCCACCGTGTGCTGGTGGATTTCTCCCATTCCCATTGTTATTTCCCATTCCGGGGTTCACGGTCTGTGCTGTGCTCACTGTCTGTGACAGTTGCATCAGTGCCTGTTGGGATTGTCCTTGTGGAAAACTCACCATATTCTGAGGTTGCAAGCCTTGTTGCGCTCCTGGCGCTTTTTGTTGCACCATGTGATTTTGTGCAACACTGTGCTGTAAAAATGCAGGTGGACTCACCGTACCTGCTCCTGTCCCTTGGCTGTTCTGCATCATGCCTTGGTTTCGGCATGTGCACGCTAAATGCTCTGTCATTCCACATAGCCAACATACTGGCAGTGGTCGGATCATTTTCTCATTGGACATATCTTGATTACCATGTTGCATATTTTGAAAGCCTCCTTGGTTATTCTGGAAACCTCCCTGATTGCTCTGCCATCCTCTTCCTCTAAATCCTCTTCCCCTGGGGTAAAACCCAGTATTTCCTTGATTATTCTGCTGTGGATTAGTCACCTGTTGCATGCTCGATTCAGCTGTGTTAGTTATCATTGCTCCTTCAAGAGCATATTTCGACTATTTCTTCTGCACTAGTTTCGCTTCCTCACCCTTTCGTGCAGTTTCCTTTTTGTGATTCTTTTCTTGCAGCAGTCTGCAGTAGTGTGCGATGGTCAGCTGTATTTCTGACCAAGGTTTGGCTTTGATTCCTACCAATTTCTTGAGCTGTTTCTGTACCGGCTCTGGCAGCCCGTGGCACAATATATGGTAGAACACAGGTATAGATTTCCCCAAAGATTCATGAGTCTCGAGCACCCACGCGTCTTTGAATTTTTTTATGTAAATCAACAGATCCTCAGACTCTTTCATTTTTCGTGTCATTAGAGCTCTCATATCGGAGGTGTCTGGGTAAAGCACACATACCGCGGCTCTGCAATTGTTAAATGGAGCTCCGTCATGCACAGTATTAATTGTGGTCACACCGGGGTAACCTGCCCGTGTCCACACATCGTCTGCTCTCTCACCAAGTATGGTGATTAGGAGACCCTTGATATCCCCTATAGCTAATGTGTTTCCTCCTGTCACTTTTTCTAACTCATGTATCAATTTTCTGGCTCCCGATGTCAGCATTGTGAGCTTGTTTTTCAAATTTTCCCGATCCATGTGTGGCCTTGGAATATTTTGTGGTCTTGCTCCCCCTTTCTCGAGTAACGGAAATTGGGATGTATAGCCCTTTCTCTCTTCTCTCATTGTTCTCCTGTCTATTTCAGGGGTGATGTTCTCGCATCGCTGCCTGCCTGGCAATGACCTAAGCCTGCTCACATAGGGCGATGGGGACACCCCCCTCTGACTGTGAGATACTTCTTCATGTCGGTCTGACTGTGTGGCTAATTCTGATGCCCTTGGTGCAGACTCGCTAGTGTCTGACCATCTTATCCCTTTTTCCATTGGGAGTCGTCTTTCGCACCTTCTCTCTTCCTCCTTTTCCTTGTGATCCTCCCTTTCTGTGTCGGACATTGTCTGTCCCCAACTCGTGCAACTTCTTGTGTCTTCTTTGTTCCTACTTATTTCTAATCTATCCCGAGATAATTCCCTATTTCCACTACTTCGGGAGACATCCTCAGTGTCGTAAAGCTGAGTGCTCTCCAGGCGCTCGTCTTCCCCCTCCCCTTGGGTTGTTTGTTCTAACCCCATTTCATCGTATATTCTATCAATCGTCTCTCCGATGCTTCTGATGTCGAAGTCATCTTCAACATTCACCCTAGATGTGCCTTGTACTGAATTGTACTCAGGAAATAATTCTTCTAAGTCTTCCCAATCTACTACTGGAGTGGGTTTTTTAACAGATATGTGCTCTCTGTCTTCGCTTACGTTAGACATTGTCATCGAATTTTCTGCGCTTCCTCGCCTCTTCTCTCACCCTATCTTCTTCCTTTTTCTTCTCATTTGTACGTTCATCTGCCCTTTGGAATTTCTCATCCCTTCGTCTCTTTATTCTCTTCTCTTGTATTCTTTGCTCTTCCTCTGACCTTTGCTGCTTCTGTCTGTCTTGATCATTGGCTGCTCTCTGTTTGAGATCGAGCTGTCTTTCTTGCTCTTCGCGATATAACTGTTCTCGTCTTTGTCTATCTTTCTTTCTTATTCTTTCATCTCTCAATTTGTTCTCTTTCTCCTTTCTCTGTACATCGTCTAGCCTCTCCTTTTGTTTCGCATCATCAATGCCTTTGCCATCGAGTTTCAATAGAATTTGCCCTCCCATCCATTAGTTTTTAGCAAATGCTATCTCATCAGTTCCATCTCCGTTTCCCTTCCATCTTTTTCCTTCTCTCTCCTTGTTGAGAGATGTACTTGTCTGTGCCTGATCTCTCCTTTCGTCATCGCGTCTCTCCTTGTCCCTTTGGGCTGCGGAGGTGATATCCTTATCTTTATCTTTACCTTGATTTTCGTCACTACTTTGCGTAGGTGACTCATATGCTAGGTTGCTATACCGCTTGGCTGCTTTAAGTTCTCTCAACGGGTATAACCCCTCGTCCTTATTTTCTTCAACCTTCGTCTCAGATGGGGCGGGTGGCGCGGTAGGCGTCTCACCCCCCTCTGTGCATATATTAAGTATCCAATCTATTGGCGGCTCCTCTCCCTTCTCTTGTTCATACATCTTCCAAAGCTCTAGAATAGCTAGGCGTTTGTCTAACTTTTTGCCCATATATGTGGAGTGCAAATATGTCATCATGTGTTGCAGGACAGTTTTAGATAAGGACCCGCCCTGTGGCCACGGCATAAACATTTTGTGGGCGGTTCCTTTAACACACTCTGTACTGTATTTTTTCAGTTTAGGTGCATGTTTCGGCAACTGTTTGCACAGGTGTGCTAATGGAATTATGGCCTTGATGCTTAAATCTGTTCCCTTTCTCCTTATATAATACTTGTCAAAGCTTCACATGATTTAAACAATTCCAACAATATGAGCGCACACCAATCACTGCAAGCTCCAATCCCGATTTTTTCACAAAATTTGATATCTTCTATTTTACTCAAAAACATCAATTTGTATACTATACTATCTCAGCTGTTCAATCGCGTAAAATTTACATCAGTTCTTCTAAGGAAAATGTTCGACTTATGATGTCACAACAAACAACATGTAAAACAGACGTTTAACAGACTAGACGAACACCAGCTGGTCACATGTATCTCTGCCTCTAAAAATTACCCTGACATGGAGTTTAAACTTACCCCTTTCACGGCGTCTTGAATCGCTGTGGTAGTCTATTTGTTACCCTTTATTTGGGCTATGGATACAAGTTTCTTCTAGCTGCTATATTAAAGTGTAGGAATAAGGCGAATCCTCTCACTTCTCGGGTGTCCTCCCCGGTAACCTCTCTCTTCTCGGGTGTCCTCCCCGGTATCTTTCCTCTACTTACTTAATTATTCTTGAGTCATTATTCCCTTTCCCCTATATATATACATTCTTCTCTACTTCTGGCTATATTTTGTTTTCCCACCTCCCTCTGTTACCTTTTCCCTTTACGTGTTCTAAAGCATGCACTTTTGCCAAAACACTTAGGGCCTCATTACGACCCTGGCGGTACGGAGTAAACGGCGCTGTAAAAGGTGCACGCGCCCTTTACCCCATACCGCCTCATTACAAGGTCCCCTCGCGGGACCC
The DNA here is from genome assembly GCF_040938575.1 of Ambystoma mexicanum. Classification (NCBI taxonomy): domain Eukaryota; kingdom Metazoa; phylum Chordata; class Amphibia; order Caudata; family Ambystomatidae; genus Ambystoma; species Ambystoma mexicanum. Next base: position 1,270,769,175 of record NC_090932.1, read on the forward strand.
AGGAAGTAACGCCTGTTCAAACCAGGTGTGCTTACTGGGTCCCGTGAGGGGAAGAGGGAGCAAACAACGGGCCAACTCGTAATGGCCCGTTGTTTGCGCCCTCTCCCATTCCCATTCAGCTCTATGGGGGCTGAAATGGGAATGGGGAAGGACCGGGTCCGGGTTCTTGGAGGGAGGAATTACCGGGCCTTCCGAACTCGGAATGGCCCGGTAATTCATCATTCTGTGGACCCGGACGCGATTTCGGCGGCAGCCATGCCAGTAGCGGCATGGCTACCGCTGAGGTCGTAATGAGGGCCTTAGTCTTTTTCACTCACCATTCGCATGTTTCCTCTCTGGACCCTCAGGCTCACCGCCTTCTTCACCACCTTCTTCAGCTTTTCTCCTGCTCAGCTGCCCGTAGGAATGGGAAGGGGTTATGTGGGGAAGCACATCTTCCTTCAGACCTCGTTCTGCAGATTTTATTTTTACTCTACCACTGTCTACGGGGAGCTTCACGGTCTACTCAGCCGAATGGCAAAGGACTCGCGATATTGCTGAGGACCTAGAGTTACTTTATGTCGACGGTCAATGGGTGTCTTATTCTAATCGATAATCGATAACCATCAATCTCTGCTACCAAGTGTACTCCGAGACCCCCGGCCGGCCCATAGAGCCGAGGTTTGCTCAGAAGTACTTTAAGACAAGATAGCTGCACCCTTGAGATGCATGGGGTGCAGATTTATTACTCCAACACCAATCAATAAGGACAACTCAATGGTTTGGCAAAGGGAATCTGTTTAATGACAAGTACACAAAATGGGGAGTTATGGATATCAGCAGTGATGCGATCGTCCTTCTCGCTTCAAACTCCTCAAACCTCAAACAAGCTGTAACATTTATACTCAAAACTCATCATCATTGACATGTAACACTCAAAAAGTTAACATGCAATTCTATTGGTTAGGAAAAGGTAACTTTATTATAGGTACTATATCTGTATATGGTAACGGAGTGAGGGGATTGGGTAAACACTATCAGGTGGGCATCTAAGCCCTTCCTTCAAAAATGACTACTGTAGACGTCACCAAAAGTACAGCGTCTCATTGGTTCTACTAACTATAGGACCCTAGATTATTTGGTCCATTGTGATTGGGTTGGCACCAACCCCATGCATACTTTTCCACTTGGCTGAGCAGCACGCATAATGGTCGGCCAGGTGCGGGGTGCCCCTTAGTTACGTGGCCTTCCTCCAATTATGGTTACAATCAATCATCACTACAGTAGCCATGTGTCAATTATTTCACTGTGGTTGGCCTCGAGACTGCATCTTCTGTCTGGAAAAGGTTCTGATAGCTCCGCCTGGTCGGGTGCCAAGCGTAGGTGTGAGCCCTCGCTTCTTCTTGCTCGGCTGGTCACATGATTCCTACACCGTGAATTTGTCTCTTTTCCCTCAATTTGTGTATTTGATTCTCGTTTCACCCGTCACATGCCTTCACCTTCTTATGTCGACCATTCAGTGGCAGGATATTCTGTTCTTAGTTTCAATTAGATGTAGCTACTGTTCGCCTCTTCTATTGGTATGACCTTGGCTTTCCTGGCACGAGTTACCTCTGCTGAGTTTCGTTTCAGCCGTCTCTGCTTGTTTTGTTAAATATGAATCTTTTCTCGTTTGGCCTTTAGTAACCTGGGTCGATTCTGCTTCTTGTGCAAAGTAGAAATACACTTATCGACTATCTTCATTTTGCTTACAGCTTAATTTTCTTACAGTTGTACATCGTTCTTCCACTTTAAGTTCACAATATCCTTACTCATGGCGTTTCGTCTCTTTGTGTCATTTTCGGGTCGTCATTTCTTCTATCTGTGAGTCTGTCCGGGTCCTCGTGACATCACCATTCATCTTCCTTTAAGACCTTTTTGGTTCCTTCCGGGACTGTACTTAGGCAATCTTCATTTCGTTTTAATTGTTGGTAGGGTTTTCTTAATGGATATCTTACTGTCCATGGTTTTCTGGGTGTCGGTACTTCAATAGGTGCTGCTCTTCTGATAGGCACTGGGCAGAGCCCTACTGCGGCTCGCAGCTGGTTTATTTGCTCATCATACTTCACATATTTTGGTGTGAACGTTCCTGGTACTTCAAAATGGGCGACTGGAGTGCAGGTTTTATTTGGGACCTCCTTTACAGTTGTTTAAAACGGAAACTCCTGAGGAAAGGAACTTTGAACAATCTTTGTTGAACTTTCGTCTTGCAAGGGAGAAGCCATCATTGATTGAGCAAGAGACATTTGGTTGCGGAGAGCTGATATATGAACTGGAACTCTGCCCTTGTGCTTAGCCGAACTGAAGTGTGTTTGAAACCCAAGTGTGCCGTCTTGTCCTGTGGTAAAAATGTGGGGAAGAGGAACCAACTGTCCAGTCATCATGACATATTTTTCCATGACACACCTTTTGTTATCTACATTATTTCCCACACTGTTTATTGTTTAGAAGTATGGATTGGCAATAGATTTTTTTAGTATAGGCCCTTTTTTGAAGAAGAAGACAATACTAGGACTGCGTTATCTTTATTTTGATGGTTGTAGCTTGCTCCCATCCTTAGATTTAGGTTTAAATAGGCGTTTTTCATACCCCCCTGAAGTTCAATAACCACCCTTGAACTGTGATCACTTGTGTCTATCTTACTGGTTGATACCATGCCTTCCTTACAGTTCCTAATTAACAGAATAGAAATCGCATGGCTCCCCCTTTTCAGTTTGAACACACAACTCATTACCTGTGGAGTCCACCAGGGATCAAGCCTCTCACCACTCCTTTTCAACATCTACATGACCCTTTTGATGTAGATCATAAAACCTTATTAGCTTACCTGTAACAACTATACAGCTGGCACCCAAATCATTCAACATGACTGACGACGGAAACTCTAGCACCACCCTTGGCAACTGCCTCGCACAAATAAGTGAATGCATGATGCCCAACAACCTAAAAATCTACCCTGGAGAAAAAATGAAATAATGATAATCTCATCACCTGCCACACCTGAAACACCTCTACCATGGCCTTTGGAAATCGATAACTGCCCTAAACCATCTAAAGTGATCATGAACCTAGGCATGTTAAGGGACAACAGACTCATGCTGGAACCTCAAGTCAATGAAATAGTCAAAAATTGTTTCTACCATCTTCACTCTATCTGACAGATTATGTCCTACCTCCCCTTCGCTAAGAGAGTTCAGGCCGTCATCACCCTGATTCTTTCAAGAATCGGCTATGCTAACAGCATCTACCTAGGTATGCCAGACTACATCACAAAACAACTTCAACAGATCCAAAACACAGCAGCCAGCCTACTACTCAAACTCAACAGTAGGGAACATATAACACTGGCTCTGAGAGTACTCCACTGGCTACCAATTAATAAATTAATCCAGTTCAAGGCCCTCTGCCTCGACCACAAAGCACTTGAAGGATGCTTCTGACCTGTGAGGAAAGGAAGATGGCCAAAAAGCAGAGTGATCAAAGAATAAGGCTAAAACCACATGGGAAAGCCATTTTAAGTATATGGTATACACGTTTGCACCTGGGTCTCACGATTGAACCTGTGTCAGGATTGGGGCACTGTGATCTTACAATTAGTTCTTGCTGTGATGTGTTGATGACACAAAGCCACTGTGACTCATGGAAACATATATAAAAGGGCTGTGAGAAAGGACTGTGAGAAACTAGAAGGAATGTGACTAAGGAGAAAGACAGTGATGAAGGACAGTGGCGAAGGAGAAGGTCAATGACAAATGGTTGTAATTAAGGAAAATGACTGCAATGAAGGAGAAGGACTGTGATGAAGGACTGTGGAAAAGGGGATGGATGCTGCCAGTCAAGGAAAAGCACTGTGACAAAGGACAATAATGAAGTGGAAGGACTGTGTTGAAGGTGAAGGACTGTGACGAAGGAGGAGGACTGTGATGAAGGACTGTGGCAAAGTGGATGGATGCTGTCACTGAAGGAAAAGACAATAATGAAGTGGAAGAAGTGTTGAAAGTGAAGTACTGTTACAATGGAGGAGGACTGTGGTGAAGGTGGAGGAGAGTGATGAAGAAGGAGGACTGTGATGAAGTATAAAGAGATTGTGAAGGACCGTGACAAAGTAGAAGGATTGTTATGAGGGAGAAGTACTGTCACAAAAGAGATGGCCTTTGACAAAAAAACTACGATGAATGGGAAAGACTGTTACAAAGGAGGACTATGAGGAAGACTGTGATGAAGAAGAAGGAATGTGATGAAAGAGAAGGGAGTATGAAGCAAGGCTTTGATGATGGTGATTGACCATGACTCGGGAATCTGATGAAGTTCAAACACTGTGATGACTGTGACGACGTAGGACTTTGAAGAAGGAGAAGTACTGTGATAAAGGAGAAGGATTGTGATAAAAATGAAGGGGTGTGACAAAGTACAGTGGTGAAGTAGGAGGGCTCTGATGGTGGAGGATGAATGTGGTGAAGGAGAAAGACTGTTGAGAAGGATTATGTTGAAGTAAAAGGACCTTGAAAAGGAGAAGGACTGTAATTAAGTAGAAGGAGGAGAAGGAAAGTTATGAAGTAAAAGGATGGTGACTTAGATAACTCTGATGAGAAAGGATTGTGATGAAGGAGAAAGACTGTGATGAAAGACTGAGATAAAGTTGAGGGACTGTGTGCAGTAGCACCTGGAGCATTCCAAGTGCCAGATAGAATTACCAATAAGCAATCGCAGACCCAAATAACCAGACAGATTCAAAGATTATGGCAAAATACTACTTTATTATGAGCTCAAATAAAGTGGGGAAATCAGGTGACCAAACAGATTGCAGCTCACTCACTCTCAACTACATTTCAATTACACAAAGGCTTTATACCTCAATGTACGTCAGCTATGATGTAATCCTACGTGGGAAACTGTAAAAACGTATCGAAAGGAGGGATTGGTTAAGGGAACATATATACCTATATTTATGTATTTATTTATTTGCATTTATAACACGCACAGCGGCCCTGAGGCATTGTGGCGTGGTTACATTCATTTAGGCACAATTAGCATGATAATAATCTTAGGTATACTTCATTTAGGTGGTAGTAACATAATTGGCTGCCGCTTAGCTGGTAGACACGCCTTGTACTACCTGAAACTACGTATCATACAGATTAATAACATTACAAATGCTGCGGATTGGCCCTTGCAACAATGTATTGTGCACTGCTACATAGGCCTGCATGATTGGTTGGCATTCTCTTCCAACCTTGGACATTCGGCTCGTTAGCAGCACGCAAGAAAAACAAAGACGAGGTGAGGGGGAATAACATCAGACCACTGCCCACTTGGCCAATTAGTCTACCACCTCTCATCAGTTAGGTCCTGAGCCAAGGCTTCTTCTTTGTAGTTGACCTTGCTGACTGTTCTCTTCATTGGGACCTTTAAGGGAGTGTAGGTACATTGCTATCTTCATCTGGAGCTTAAGGATTAGGCCTTGTTTTCTGGTCTAGCACCACCTATGAGGAGACCACAATTATGTCCCTTTTGACCTGCATTTAGTGCTATTTAATTCAATTATACTGGGTGCTATTACTCCTCTTGGCCTCTGGAGACTTGGTTGTTTCATCTTGCATATGCAATCCTTGATTGTTCAATACTTAGCACTTGCAAATGTTCACTCCTTCACTTAATCTAAGAGAGATATGTTGTGCATATGTAGCTCATCCTCTTCAACTCCTCCTGTGCCTTGCAATTACCTCTTGATGTGCCATCCTTGATCCTCAGCCAAACAGATATTTTTTGTTCCTCACACAAAGCTGTTTTTCAGAGCCTGCCATCTCTGCTTCCATGCTCTCGCTCTTCACGGTTTTGAACCAGTAGGCCCTTTAAGACGAGGTAACAGTATCTGAGATAGATGGGATGCAGATCTTACTCATACATCAAGAATCAGACCGATTCAGGAAGTTGGCAAAAACACAACTGTTTTAATTACACTTTGTAAAAACAGGGAGTACAAAGGACATCTAAGGATGCCGCAAACGTATTCTCTTTGTCAAGAGTCTCTCTCAATGCATCACATACTTTCGTCATTGGCATCTCTTCTGGGCGTGTCATTTCTGCTTCATGTGATGTCATCAGTCTTCTCTTTCACTCATCTTCACACTTCTTCCAGATCTTCCTTCAGAAGACTGTCATTTCTCAGCGGATACATTATGTAGAGTTTTCTCAATGGATACCTTGTTTCAAGGACTTTGCGTGGTATAGGTACCAGTATTGGCTTTGCGCATGTTGCAATTTCCAGCTGCCAACATAGATGCAAAGTGGGGGCGGGACTTCTGGTAGATGTACTTGATTCCTTTTCTACACTCCCCCCTCTGGTTGATTTATTGATCACTCTCCCATTAGTCTTCACATCTAGACATCCTCATCTGAAGAAATGCTTCTTTCGAGTACATATCTTCATTCCTCCTTTCAGAGATCCTGCTGATTTCATATGTTCATCAACTCTCCAAGTTATAAGACTATACTGTCGATTCGGGCTGCAGTAGATCCATCTTTCCACATACTTCTTATGCTTTCTTGGATACAGGAATTTTGTTCCCTCAGGTGCATGAACACTGGCTTTTCCATAGTCTCTGATTTCTTCATTTGTCAGTTCTTTGGGTCTAAACCCTGACTCAGCATCAATCATGATCTTCATCCCTGTTGCTTTCTTTGCTGTCTACTTGCACTGTGTGATTATTATTCTGATCACGCAGAATCCAAACATGATCATCACCAACAAGGCTCCAAGGAACTTGAAGATATTTGACATCCATTGTGGAACCGATGAGAAGATTGTGGAACCCATGAGAAGATTCATGTAAACCAGCTTCATCTTCCATCTTGACGTGCAGGTTTGTCAGCATTGTTATGGCCTCTGTCAAGGTCTTGTTCTCTTCATCGTGAGAAGGTATGAATGTGCAACATGATTCTCTGATTTTGGCACAAACACCTCCATCCATAGCTGTAATCATATCCAGGACATATATGTTCTGAAGAGTCATCAGTCTTATGGTTCTCAGCTCTTCCTTGATAGCATTGAATCCCTTTATGGTAGTGTTGTGCATCTGCAGGAGCTTCTATCTGGTTATCTGTAACCATCTGGCATTTTCCATCGACTGGATCCCTGGCATGAAGATTGTCGTGAATATCGCCAAAGTCTGGCTGAACAACCTGTGTTCATACGGAATGTCATTAAAAGCTGTTAACGATTTAGCTGAGAAGTTGTTCTCCCTCTTTGTTTGATTGAGGAATTCAACTGACCCCCTCTTTCTCAGGTGAGTATCTGCTTTTGAAAATTCTCCAATGTTCAGGTCACTCTTCGGAATCACCAATGCTTCAACATGAACAATCACTATAGAACATAGTCCTCCCCAGTCCCTGGGCAGCTTCATGTATGCTCTGGATCCACAGGCCCAGTAGTGGTCCATTATCACTACTGTTCCATCCTTCATTCCTGGTACATCAAAGATTTGACCGCACTGTTGGTTCTCTCCAACTTTTCTTTTGCCATTGTTTCTGAAACATAGCTCTGCACTAGCCAAAGGCACTATCTGCAATGGGCCTCCTTTGTCCTCGACCCATGTCAGCAATTTTGCCAGCTTCGGCCAGAGAGATTTGCATCCTTTTACCACATGGTCTATAACTGGTTTGTGATGTCCTGTTACTTCCACAGCTGTGCATACGACTATGCCTTCTTCCCAGCCATCTGGAGAAAGTACCGTTCTCCAGATCTGCATCTGGCCTCTCTCCTTGCATCTTCGTATTTCTTCATCAGTGTTTCCTTGGCAATTAAGCTACTTATTTATTTCCCATCTGATTCCCACTCCCTTCATTCTAGAATGTGCGTATCTTATCACATGATCTCTGGTGTGTGCTCTTGCTCTTGTCTTCAAATCTTGAACATAATCATCTTCTTCTGGAGCTGACCATTCAGTCAACCATACCAAGGATGCTGTCCGACCCTGGAACTGACCTCTTGTATGGCAGAGTGCAAGGTGCATCAGGCAATGAGCAGTCTGGACGTCTATTTCTATAGCTATAAATATCTTGGACTTGCCCTTAGCATAAGGTAGGAGAGCACACACATAGCAATCCTCCTCAGAGTTTCTTTTTCCTACTTCTTTCATGTGTTGATACCACATTTTGTTCCCCGAATGTACTGTACTATCTTCTTTCATGTGTTGATACCACATGTTGTTCCCCGAATGTACTGTACTGTCTAGATAATTATTTAACTCATAATCATCTTCCCTTGCACTTCTCTTGTGTCTCTTTCTTGCAAGGAGACTGTGTGCACAATGCTCATGAAATATATCAGTAAGGGTTCTCCCTACCAGGGGAATCATAGGAACACTCATCAGAGAAACGGATGAGCTTACATGTGTCACTGGTGTAGGGATAATCACATATGGCCTTGGTCTCTTTGCAACAGCTATTTCTGCATAGGTCACTGGAATGGGAAGAATCAATGGGACTCCTACCTTTCTGGGACCATCAAAGTAAGCAGTGTAGATTAGCAAAAACAGAAAAACAATAATAGATGCTGATCACGCATATATTAAAAGGGGCACACCACCACTATAATATACCTATATCCACTACATTCTTGCAGCATATTAACATAGTCAATATGTGTTTGCTGAAAAGGACTGTTCGGTTGAGGAATCACTCCTATGATTGTTCACAGTGTGTGCCCAGCGGTAAACATTTAATATACAATGCAATTTACTACATAAAAGTCAACGTGTTCTGACAGGTTCGGTACGAACTAGTCCTCTGCAATAGCTGCTGCAAGGCTTTCCCTAGTTACATGCTCAGGGTACTGCAGCTGTTCAAGTGCTACTCTTAATAAAGCTACAGGCATCACCAGTTTGCCAGTGCTCTACTGTCACCACAATCCTTCAGAGGGGGATAAAGAACACCCACTCCGTGTCCATAGCTCTTTCTCTTCCTGTGGTGCATTGGCTTGAACCTCTATTAACTGTGTTCTGGACAAATGATTAAACCCTTTATTTACAATCATAATCAAAACCACTTTTTCCTTTACATCTGGAGTATCAAAACTGGAAATATCTGGTGAATATGCAACCCTTTTGGCCTCTTCATCAGCGGCTTCACAGTACCCTTGGGGCAAATGAGTGCTCTTCAGCTTAGTCTGATGAAACGTAAATGACATATGGTCTTGAGAATACTTATCCAACGGGATTGCAAAAACGCATTTTTCAAGTCAATCACCATGAAATATCGTGCCTCTGTGTGGATACTATATAAAATCGTCTCAGGGTTCGGAACTAAAGCAAACTCTGCCTCTACAATCTGCTTAATTGGCCTCATATCCTGAATTAGTCTCCAAGACCTCCTTTCGATTTCTTCACAGGATACACAGCAGTATTACACAGTGACTCTGACGTCACCAAGATACCCTGTTCCATCATGGCTGATATAGTCTTAAAAATACCTTTATCCGCCTCTGGAGACCTCGGGTACTGTCTTGCTCGAGTTAAAATTGCTCCTGGTTTCAGCTTAATCTTAACTTCTCCCACTCCCCTCAATAGGCTTTCGGCTTAGGGGCATGCAGTCCATAAAGAGGTTGGCACTTTTTCCATATCCTCGTCAAAAAATGCTGGGCGCTGCCACACTATGACCATTCCCTGTGGAGTCTCCCTTCTCTCTATTTTGATCCAAAATGTAATGCTCATCTCGAATACTACTTCGTCATCTGATGGATCATCTCTGAACATATCCTCATCTGTGACGTCAGTCAATCTATACCCCTCCCCAATGGCAATTACCGTTCCCCATGGCCTGCCCTCATCATCGGTTCCTTCGAGCATGGCCAATTCCCCTCGCACTATGGCTGCATGTAACTCTGGGGGAATAGTGTGTCCCCCCTCATCGTCCATAGGTATCTGTGGCCTGAATAAGAACTCATCAGGTATTCTCATAATCTTCCCCACTAGGCCGGGTAGCCATGTCAACAAAATGCGTACCCCATAAAGAAAGACTTCTGGTTCTAATGGCATCCCTCACAGAGCTATTTGCCCTGTAAGAGCAATTATACATTTTCCCATGTTTAGATCATGGATCCCTGGAGTGGAACACACTATGCCTTCATCAGTAAAAGAAATCATCATATTTAGCTTCGTCATAAAATCCTCAACCAAAATATTAACCAGTGTCTGCCTTGAATACAATAATGGAACAGACATGCCACACTCAACTATAGAGACTGGTTATTCATTTGTAAAAGGAACTCTGCTTGTATCTCCAGAGAAGCCCTGAGCATTTATGGCATTTCCTGATAACGGATATTTTCCCTCTCGTATACTTGAGCGAGTTGTCCCAGTGTCTACTAAAAAGAAAAAGATTTGCCTCCTATGGTAACATCAACCCTTGCTTTCATCTTGGGGGTTCGGTGTTACCGAGGGTACTGAACACATCAAGTCACTCTGTGAGCTGTCCTATTGTGGATACATCCTTAACCCCGTACCCGTAAATGGACTTCCTCCCACCACTGTGACACCCCCTACTCTGGGTGTCAATAACTGTCCCGTGTTTGCATTCTGCTGTATCTGAATGGGTGCATGCTGTGACTGCCCTTGCGGTGGATTCAATGGTGCTTGCTGTGGTTGCAATGCCTGTTGCATTTGCAGCGCTTGTGCTTGATACACTGGCTGATCTTGGGCAAACCCATCCTGCTGGAGGATAAGCTGTCCCCCCTCTTGAGAATTGCCCCTTCTGCACATACCCTTTGCTCCCACATGTTTGCGCAATGTGCCCTGTCATTCCACATGTCCAACATATAGGAGGAGCCCTTCTAACTAGCCCTCCTTGATTAAAGCCTCCTTGCACATTTGGATTATCATTCTGCATTTTCGGAAACCAGCCTTGGTTATTTTGAAAACCACCCTGATTATTTTGGAAACCACCTCTACCTCTGTATCCCATTCCTCTACCTCGCGGTGTGAACCCGTTCCCTCCTTGATCCATCTGACGTTGATTATTCGTCTGCGATGTACCCACTGCTTGCTGCGTTCCCAGCCCTTCTCCACTTGTCAGTACTGCCCCGTCTGTGGCGTACTTTGACAATTTCTTTTGAACTAACTTGCCTCCTCATGTTTCCTAGCATCTTCCTTCTTATTATTTTTCTCTTGTAGCAAACGGTATTGATGCGCGATAGTCAACTGTATCTCTGCCCATGGCTTTGCTTCCATTCCCACTAACTTCTTGAGCTGTCTCTGTACCTATTCTGGCAATCCCTGACACAGAATGTGGTAAAGTGCTGCCACTAATTTACCCCATGGCACCCTCGTTTCCAAAGTTCAGCTTTGCTGAATACTTGAAATATAAGCAAGCGGATCTTCTTCATCTTTCATTTTACATGCCATAATTGCACCCATATCTGACGTATCAGGATACTGTACCCTGAGTGCTCTCCAAACATCTGCTCTGCAATTATTAAATGGCACTCCATCATGGGCTGTGTTCTGTGCTGTGACACTTGAGTAACCTGCTCATGTCCAAATGGCATCAGCTCTTTCCCAAGACTGGCTGCTAGGAGATCCTTTATGTACCCTATAGCTGGAGTATTACCTCCTGTCATTTTTTCTAACTCATGAATCCATTTTCCCACGCCCGCCATTAAACTAGGGAGTTTACATCTTAACTTATCCTTGTCCATTTGGGGATAGGGAATATACTCCGGTCTGGCCCCTCCTTTTTCCAATAAAGGGAATTGCGTGAACCCAAATCCGCAATTGGCTCCCATCGTCTGCCTGTCCACAGTGGGGACAATGGTTCCTGATTGCTTTCGACCTGGCAAGGACCTCAGCCTGTTTACATATGCTGGCGACTCTCCCTTCTCACTATGCGATCGTCCTTTAGGTCACTCTGGGTACGCCATGGGATCTGGTGTCCTATCTTTGTGTTGCTCTAGATCACACCATCCCACTTCCTTGTCTTTCTGCAGACATCCCTCAGGACCGCTTGCACTTTCTCCCTCCTCCCCACGGAAGGTTTTTCTTTCTTCCTCTGACATGTCTAGTCCCCAACTAAGGACATGGCTCTATGCTCGAGACTAAACAGGCTTTCTTCTTCACTTTGTGATTGGACGACTATATCCCTCTGTTTCCCGATTTGCTTCTTGCCCTCATCTCTTGATTGGCTTTATCGATCCTATCTCCAGCGTTTCCTATCTCGAAATTCTGATCTAATGTGACATTGCTCCCTGCGATGGGAGGAACGTTTCTACCTGGCTCCATGATATGACAGGGCTCGATTCCATTAACTCTTTCTGGGTGTGATCAATATCGCATTCCCTCTGTCTCCTTTTTTGCTCCATTTCTTCATCTAATTCCTTTTGCTTTCACGCTTCCCATTTAATCCTTTCCTCTTCTTGTCTTTTCTCTTCTTTCATTGGCTCTATGCATTTCTTCTGCCCTTTGTCCTTGCATTCTTTCCCGTAACCTCAGAGCTTCTTCCTCTTCTCTCTTGTTTCTAGCCCATCTCGTTCTTCGATTGCTCTCTGCTTTTTGTCATACTTCCTTTGCACCTCTGCTCTTTCTTTTGCTGCTCCTCTTAGTAAATTTGTTCTCACCTTTGTCTATCCGTTCTCTTGTGTTCATCCTCTTTCAATCGTTTCTCTCGTTCCTTGTCTTGTCTATCCTGTTCGTCTTGATCTTCCCTTTGCCTAAATTCCTTGATACTTTTCCCATCGAGCTTGAGCATTATCTGTCCATCCATTCATTCATTCTGTACGAGCATTACCTCGTCAGCTTTATCCTTTTCTCCTTTACATCTCTTAATCTCTTGTTCTATATCTAGGGTCACATTTGGTCGTTCATTTTTCTCCTCTTCGTCTTGTAAGACCTTAAAGATCTCCTCTTTTCCTTTAGACTTTTCTGAACTATCATCACTGCTGTAAGCAGGTGGTTCATGTATCGGATTACTATATCCTGTCACTGCCTTTAATTCCCTTAATGGATACAATCCTTCATCTTTTGTACTATCGCATTTACTTTGGGCGGTGTAAGGGGAGCAGAAGGCTCAGCGCCTTCCTCCCTACACTGATTAAGCATCCAGTCCTCAGGAGGCAGATCTTCCAGTTCCTCCTGGTACATTTTCCAGAGCTCTAAACTAGCTAGCCTTTTCTACAATTTCTTCCCTGTGTACGCAGCGTGAAAGTATGTGGTCATGTGTTGTAAAACCGCCTTTAACCATGAACCCCCTTGTGGCCATGGCATGAACATTTTGTCTGCTGTACCCTTTACCCATTCTGCACTATACTGTTTGAGCTTGGGTGCGTGTTTTGGTATTGTTTTCCACAGGTGCATCAGTGGAGTAACATTCCCCATTGTGACAAGTCTTAATTGACTGTCAATACTTACCTTTGATTTACAATAAGTATGTTTCAGAAAAATAACAAATATGAGCGTGCACCACCCTCGCCGTCCAAAGCCTCTACTTCCCAATTACTCCAATCTACCTGTTCAGTCAGCACCGACAATGACTAAAAAGATAGATAACACCTTTTTACTCTCCTTTAACCTCACAATTTTACTTTTGCCGCTCCTCAACACCTTTCTTCAACTTCAAAATACACAGACAGACTAGTCGACTTTACATATATCTCGTCATGACACACCTTTTCTCTCAGCCCATAAAATACTCAGACTGGAGTTTGAATCATCATAAACCTTGTTTATGTGCTGCCTAAGTACCCACTTGGGTTTTGAAATTACTCCTTCTAAAAGCTCCTTAAACTAGGACTCTGAGCTCTTTTTGACACCCCTCGTCATATATCTCTGACGTTCCTCGTCATATATTAATCAAGCCCCCGTTAATTTATTATTTTACCACACTCTGGAAGTTGGCAAAAACACAACTGTTTTAATTACACTTTGTTAAAACAGGGAGTACAACGCAACGGACATCAAGGGACACCGCAAAAGTATTCTCTTTCTCAAGATTCTCTCTCTCTCAATGCATCACATAAAAAACACCACTTTATACTAAAAATTTCATCATCACTGACAGGGCTATCTTAAGCACTTTTGGGGCCCGGGGCACAGACCTCTTTGGGCCCTCCCTCCACCGAACCGATCACAACCCAAAGTTTGATATGCTGCCTCGCAGCAATCAAAATGAGCCATAGTGAATGCCCAAACTATGTATACCACAGTGAACACAAACCATTACAGGATGAATTGATCAGAGCAGAATGGATCCTGATGTGCTATTTGAGTTAATGAACAATGGAAACTGACTTCTTTATCTCAGGAAGCTCTGTGGGGCCTCCCTCCAAGGTGGGGGCCCGGGGCAAGTGCCCCTTTTGCGCTCCCATAAAGACGTCTCTGATCACTGATGTCATACTATGTGGCAAAATAGGAAAACCTACGGGGTTTGTGATAGGCTTAAGGAAAACATCTAAGTATACTTTGTATGGGGTATGGGGTCGTGGTTGTATCTCTAAGGTCAGGTGGACAGCTGTGCCCACCCCTAGTGCAAGACATCTTCCGTGTCATACTAATACACAACGTTCTATTGGCTTGTCAAACTATAGGGCTCTTTGCTACATGGCCCTCTATGATTGGTTGCCATGCTTGTACCCTTCTGGAATATTCTACTTGCTAGCAGCATGCAATCTGGTACCCCAGGTGCTGGGGGTTTGACCTGGCCATGCCTCCCCACCCAATTAGCCTAACATCCATCAACACTCCTTTGGTCTGTCATTCAATTAATGTCTTTGAACTCAGCCTTACAAAGGTTCACTGTGCCTGAGAATAAAAGGGAGTGAGAGCATGACCTTATTTTCTGGTCTCTGTGTATCTCGCCCCAAAGTCTATTTTCATCTGACCATGTGACTGGAGACCAGGTTTTGAGGTCCTTCGTTGCGTTTCATACTATTAAATGAAGAAAACCTGCCACTTCTAGTGTTTTTCCATTACACCTCAAACAGAAGCTCGGCTCGCTTCTGACGTTCATTGTATCTCCTCGAGTAGATAACCAGGTTCTTGGCGACCCTAACTTTTGCCACTGGGCCAGGCAAGCTTTCTCAACTCTTCCTTTGCTGTCAGCTGATTTTATTCTACTGCACCACACTTCCAGCCCTTCCATTGACGGGGTCCAAGTTTGCTAAAATGCATTGTGGAACATCCAGATTCTATACACACTTATATATATATTGGCGGCCTTGCCTGCAGTCTATTCACTACCTATAGCCAGCCTTATGATTACTTTGTCTACTTGCGTTACTGCATCTGTACATTTGTGAAATAGCTTTGCATTCTCTTCAGTGCTTATCCACACATGCAATCTTCATTTTGCTCCCAAAATGTTGCTTGATTCTCTACTTCACCATCAGATTCTATAAGGTCTATATACTTTTTTCATTGGCATCTCTTCTGGGTGCGTTGTTTGTGCTTCATGTGACCTCATTGCGTTACTGCATCTGTACATTTGTGAAATAGCTTTGCATTCTCTTCAGTGCTTATCCACACATGCAATCTTCATTTTGCTCCCAAAATGTTGCTTGATTCTCTACTTCACCATTAGATTCTATAAGGTCTATATACTTTTTTCATTGGCATCTCTTCTGGGTGCGTTGTTTGTGCTTCATGTGACCTCATCAGTCTTCTCTATCACTCATCTTCACACTTCTTCCGGAACTTCCTTCAAAAGACTGTCATTTCTCTGCGGATACATTATGTAGAGTTTTCTCAATTGATACATTGTTTCAAGGACTTTTCGCGGTATAGGTATAGGTACCATTATTGGCCTTGCGCATGTCGCAATCTCCGGCTGCCAACATATAGGCAAAATGGAGGCGGGCCTTCCAGTAGAGATACTTGGCGCCTCCTCTACAGTTTCTTGCTTACTATTTATGCAGAGTCGACATCCATCTTTTACTCATGGCCGCTTTACCCGTGTTATATTTTTTATATGTATCATCTACCTTGCGTTTCTGCGATTATGCATCTACTAATACACTTCTCACTTATCTTCTTAGTATATATGGTTTCATCGTATCTGCACTTTGTTACTTCAGTTGCATCACATTCTTGAAGTATTTGCATATTGTTTCAGTGCATCCTTGTGTCTTCTCTTTATGACACCACTTTACTCTTGTCTGATTTCACTTACAGCTGTTCTACGTCCAATGGTGTATGCAGAAATCCTTCCCCCCGGTCAGTGCGAGGGTACAATTGATACGGTTGTCTGAGTGCATAACATCTCTTGTATCTTTGATGCAGTATTGTGATGATACCTGGTGTTATACACAGTGTCTTCCTGTTATTCCTCAAGTATGATGGAGTTGAGGAGGCAGGCACTATAGATGACATTTACATTGCCTTTCTACATTCCCACCTCTGGTCGAGTCCTCGACCACCTCCTCAATCTTCTACACCTTTTCTTCACACTTTGATTTCTTTGGAATCCATATTTTCGTCACCCTCCCCAGGTCACCTGCATTCTTTATGTTCTCATCCACACTCCAGGTCATATGGCAACACTCATCAGTCGGTTGACAGAATACCCAACGTCCTACTTAGTTCTTGTGATCCTTAGGGTAATACAGCTTTGTGCCTGGGGATTGCAGGGGGCCTCCTTTTAGGTGCTCACAGCTTGTGCTTTCAGTCTGTGTGTGCTCGCCAGTCTCAGCCTTAACATTGATCATGATCTTCATCCCAATAGCTTTCATTTCTGTCTTCTTGCACTGTCTTGTGATTATTCTTATAAGACAAAATCCTTGCAATACAAACACTAGTATTGATCAAAGCAACTTGAAGGCATTCACCAGCCAGGTTGGAACCCACGAGAATAGGGACGAGAACCAGGGTTGACAGCATAGTTATTGCCTCTGTCAAGTTTCCATTTTCTCCATCCTTGGCAGGTCTGTATGTACGCAAGAAGGCCTGATCTTGGCCCACATGCCACCTTCCATTATTGTAATCAAGTCCAGGACATACCTGTTCTGAAGGGTCATGAGCCATGAGGTTCATGAGTCGAATGGCCCTCAATTCTTCTCTAATCCTTTTATTGTTGTGTTAATTGTTTTGTCACAGTTCCCACCTGGTTATTTGCCACCACTTGGCATTCGCTGCAGTCTGAATTCCTGGCATGAATATAGCTCGAAACATCATTGCCATTCTACTGAACAGTGTATGTGTTATGCTACGAAGCTATTTCTGTACTGAGAGCTTGTCGTAGGAACAGGAAGACCACCTACCTGTATAGGTAACGGGCTCTGATGGAGGTAGCTGATTGAAGTAATGGAATCTACCCAAAATCCCCTCTGTGAATCAGCTCAAGGCTAGGGCACCGTGAGGATTCCAGGGAAACCCCAAGGGGAAAAAACCCCAGTGGAGAGCTGCTGGGGTGCGTAGTCTCCAATGCGCAGTCTCCAGGGAACCAGGACCATTGACTTGAGAGGTCCGGGAAGGATGGCTAAAGTGATGGCTGAATAGGAAGCCTTCTGGGAATCAGCTAAACAATAGGTGAAGAGTGGACGTTAGCAATAGAGATTTTATCTCCTGGGCAGTGTTCCCCCCAACACCCGTGGAGCTTCTTACCCCAGGCTGATAGCAACAGAGCCTCCTGTCACTAAAGAGGACTCAGTGCCCAAATGGATTGAGAACAGGATAAGGACAGCTGGAGAGAAAGAAAAAGAGAATAGTGGATGGCGGTTCATAAATCTACTGTGTGCCGTAAGGTGTGCCGTCTACCAGCAGGAAACAAACAGAATCCTTACCGGACGCTGACTGTGATTCAAGATCCGGACAACTTGTGTATCTGAGATCAAGGGAGTCTGAAGGTCGATATTGCCTGCTACGTGTAATCCTGGAGAGGGAGAAGTGTATGAATTACAAAACAAGAGGGCGGAGTAATGCTCGTTCGCCCGATGCTCGAGAGCAGAGGAACGACCAGGAGGAGGGACCTGGACTGAGAATCTAAATACCCACCACGCAGAAGGTAAACCGAGCTCAGTAGATGTCGGGAACTGATTCACGAGTCGGGTGTGGGTCTCTGTGTTCGGGACTTGAAAGGGTTATGGAACGGGAAAAGTGTTAGCATAAGAGAAGAATAAGAAAACCATGAATGCAAGCTAGATAAACAGAATTCTAAACGAACTCACGAAGCGCTACCAGACTCCTAGTAGAGTAGCGACGCAAGGAGCCCTCGATCCTCCGTCCGGATATGCTGGAGAGGAAGGGGGCGTGGCCACCCGTGAAAGCTCCCTTGCAGGACAGATTAGACCCTAGCAACGGGTAGAATGCACGTCCATGTTTGAGTTAGAATGTTGTGAAGGGGCAATTCCGTAGTACTGAGAAGAAGGGGATACTATCATCACAGTCTGCTCAGCTGGAATGTCATGATAGGCTTCTATTGATTTTGCAGAGAAATAGTTCTCTCTCTTCAGTTGGATGTGGTTAAGCGACCTCTAATTTCTTTGTTTTGCATCCATCTGCGGAAAGTCATCTATACGGTGATCACTTTGGGGGATCACCAATGCAGGAACATGTATGATCACTATGGAGAAAATTCCTCCCCAATTCTTAGGCAGCTGCATATACGCCCTGGACGACAGGCCCAGCAGTGGTTCATTAGCACAGCATTTCCTCCATTCATTCTTGGTACGTGCATTTCTTTTTTTCTACATCTTTAGTCAAACCCCTGTTCCTGAAGCACAATGTGGCATTCTTTAATGGCAGTATGGATACAGGTCGTGCTTTATTTTTAATCCATGTCAATAATTTCGAGTACTTGGCCCATTCTTTCAGACATTCATCATTCACTATTTGCACTATCTGTAATGGTGCTGTCATCAATAAGTATGTGCTACTGGCTAGCATTCTGTCTTCCCATCTTGTGCTGGTTGCTACTTGTCCATATACTAATACCTGAGGTCTCTCCCAGCATCCTGGCAATCCTGGCATTTCCCATGAGTCTGCACAACCCAGTCTCTTTTGTTCAGGAATCCTTATTTGGGGTCGGGGGAGCTGTTGCGCACTGTAAAGATGGCTGCCTGATCTGTGAGCTCCCACTCTGGCTCAAAATCCTGAAATTATTAATCCTCTTTGGAGCCGCCGTAAGACTCAAGAACCGAGGTACAGATTCATTATAGATCCGTCCTTAGTACCTTCAAATCCTGGAGTGCTGCGGCAAGAAACATTGAAGTTTGGGGGACTAGAAGTTTTGCCGGCTGCTCATGCGGGCGCGATCTGCCTAAGGGCTCCGTGAGGAAGTAGCTGGAGGCCGCGGTCGCAGTCTAATGCTGGGCCGGGTGGGGGACGGTACCTGTGGATGCGGCCCGTGCCCTGT
This sequence comes from Ambystoma mexicanum, assembly GCF_040938575.1. Lineage (NCBI taxonomy): Eukaryota > Metazoa > Chordata > Amphibia > Caudata > Ambystomatidae > Ambystoma > Ambystoma mexicanum. The sequence continues at coordinate 1,270,788,525 of NC_090932.1, forward strand.
GGCTGGATAAGAGATCCAAAAGACGCATTAGCTGTAAGGAAGAGACGGCGACGGCACCATTGCGGCGTTGCTGTTGCGGAGGCCCTAGTGATCCTACTTGCCCTGCAGCGCTCCTTTGAGGAGTGGCGGAACAGCGACCCCGCGGGAGGCACTGGCACCGGGTGGAGCGGGATCGCAGCCCGTCGCTCACCTACGTAAGGAGAACTACAACGACGGCTGCGGGAAAGGAGGCCTGGCGGTCCGTCGCTCGTCAAAATATAAAATCACCCGAACTGCTGCGGGATAACGCTGGTAGTGATTCTGGTGGGGGGTGTGGCCCTCGCCCACCCGGAGATGCCGGCGGATCACACCTGCCACCGCCCTTGATTGCCCGGGATGGCGGGGAGGCGACACATTCAGAGGCAGACATCCGCGGCAGCACGGGGCCCTGCTGACAACGCTGCGGCCCGGAACATCAAATACATGTGCGCACTCCGGCGGAGACTGAGCTGGTGCTGAACCTGCAAATAGAACTTGGCCCGTGACCCACACCCGACCTGCACCCGCCGGGAGAAAGAGGTTTGTGTGGTGGATGGAGGGAAGGAGGGAGGTTGGTGCTCCCGCTAAAACCAAGGTGCTGCCCAATAAACTGGATCGCGGTTGCGGTGCGGGCCGTGTCGGTCTGCCCCGGGGTACACACTCAACACCTATCTCCCATTGACATACCAAGAGCTGTTCAATGGTCAGGACACAGCACTGAAGTTAAGGGGACGGCAGGCAGAAACCCCTCTCTGGCGGTTTAGCTGACCTGGACACTGGAAATCCTGGGACGATCCTCAGAGCCATACTATTGGCAATTATGAAGTGATACGTGGGAGGACACAGTCCATCAGAATTGGTACACCATCTGCCCACACGCCAGGAGCCAGGTGACATGGCGGAACGTTATGCTACACTCAGAAGAGGCAAACACAGGCTACGGCCAGGGAAAAGATATCATAGCAAAGCATACTACGGCCAGCGACATGGGTGAAACCCAAAAACCGGGAAAAGGGGGCAAGAACACCAGCAACAAGAAAAAAGGCCCTATGGACGTATACACTGCTAGCCAAATACAATCTACTGCTCCAGATATACCCATCAATAACAGTGAAGCTTTGTACCCAGAGAATGGTGATAAAGAAGATAGACTAACATCGCACGCTGGCCCCGGTCCCCAAACCAGGGGCACCGCCTCGTACAATAATTGCAAGACGCCTTCATTTCAGAGACAGAGACTTAATCCTGCATATGGCTAGAGAGGCTGGAACACTACAAGATGAAGGAAACCGAATACATATATACCCGGACTTTTCGGCCGGTGTTCAAGCAAGTAGAAGATCCTACAAACCGGTCAAAAGACTCCTAAGAGAACGGCAAATACCATACGCTCTAATGTTCCCCGTCAAAATGAGGATTCAGCATGTGGGTAGGGCGCATTTTTTCGAGACCCCAGCTGAGGCCACGCAATATATTGAGGCTTCTATACCCCTCCCACGCAGAGGAGGTAGAACGGCTCAAAACAACAGACCCGGACCAGAAGATTAAGGTACATTTTTTAGTCAAAACGCTTTCTACACTGCTGCATCATCGGGGCTACAGTCCTAGCGCTTCCTCGATCAAGGCGGCTCCACTCCATATCGTTGGCGGAGTTGTGGAAACGATTGGGCGGTCATGTGATGCAACATGGCTACCCCTGGAATGATCCAAGAGTTATTTTGGGTACACCGTCGAGTTGGGGTTGATGATGAGGGTGGGTGGGCAAAGGGAGGTAGGGGGAGTTGGTCGATCTTTGGTGGAAAAGATTTCGCTGAAGGCAGAAGTTCTAGACACTTGGAGAAGAGTGCCCCAGGTTATAGTTTGACTATGGTTAACAGTTTGTTCTATGTTGAAAAAGTGGCTGCATTGGGAGTGGCGCTGATCGGCTGGTATGTACGGTACGACTCTAATGGTCATGGATTCGGAAAGATTTGTTATCACATAATACTGGTGACGGGATGAGAATAAAACTGCTTACTTGGAATGTAAGAGGACTGAATAACCAGGTGAAAGTCAAGAAAATTGCTAATTATGTTATTAGACATGGCCCTCTGATACTAATGCTGCAAGAGACACACACAATGGGGAGCAGTAACTTGCACATAATGCCCAAATGGGGATCCCAGCGTTTCTACACAGACTATTCTACACAGGCCAGAGGGGTAATTACTCTTATTCACCCAAGCTTGGGGTTTGGACTGGAGGGACATAAGGTGGATCAACAGGGTAGATATGTGGTTGTATGGGGCAGACTCGTTGGACAGCAAATGCTTCTGGTTAAAACATATGGGCCTAATATAGACGACCCTTTTTTTATGTAAATATATAGCAGTTGATCACTGCCTATGGTTTGTCTAATGTGATAAGGGGTGGGGACTTCAACGTGGTGCTTGACCCTGTGTTGGATAGGTCTTCCAAGGTTACTAGAGCCCCTAGTAAAACTGCCTCCACCCTGAGCAGCATTCTTTCACAGTTGTCAATGGTTGACGCCTGGCTTATGATACACCCTAGGGACAGGAGATATACTTATTATTCTTCGGTTCATGACTCTGAGTCCAGGATTGATTACTGGTTTGTTGCATCGATCATGTCCTCTGCGCTGCTGAATTGTGAAATCTTGCCCCGAACGTTCTCTGACCACTCCCCAGTAATGATAGAATTGAAGATTCAGGACACCCTCTGTCCCGCTAAAAGATGGAGAATGCCGAGTGGAATCTTGGGTGACCCCGGGGTGGTGGAAACACTACATGTTGAGATAGCAGGATTCTTCATTAACAATGTGGGAACGATAAGCAAATACTCTACTGTGTGGGAATCATTTAAATTTTGGATCAGGGGGGTACTGCTGTCCAAGTCAGTTGGCATGTTAAATAGAGTGCGCGCTGAACTAACGGACAATGAAAGTAAATTGAATGTATTAGAGGGGAGATATACCCGAACACAGAAATAGGGAACTACTAGCGGATATACACACACACTTACAGGAATTTGATAAGCTAGCCGCTAGAGAAGTGCATTACATGGCTGCCCCCTATGCACGCACGTAGGTACGGAGAAGGTAACAAGGCCAGCAGGACACTCTCTAATCTTCTCAAATATGATAAAAAACCACACCAAATAACTAGTATACAAACAAAACAGGGGGAGGTACTCCTAAGGCAAGAGGAGATAAACCAAGAATTTGTCAAATTTTATACCAAGCTATATTCGAATCAGGATAAAAAGACATTAAAAATGATCTTGCAGCTCTCAACCTTCCCCAACTCTCAGAGGCTGATCGCTTAGCGTTGGATCAGCCGATATCGGCGGAAGAGATTACAGAAGCTATCAAAACATTATCATCGGGTAAGGCACCATGGTCTGATGGGATAGGGGCAGAATTTTATGAAAAATTCCGTGAAGAACTTGTCCCGATACTCTTCCAGGTGTGGGAGGAATCCCTCAAATGCAATATACTACCCTCAACCATGAGGGAGACAGTGATCACAGTGCTCCCCAAGCCGAGACGACCACCACAGGATGTGTCTTCCTACAGGCCCCTGTCACTCATAAATATGGATGCTAAAATATTCACAAAAGTAATGGCCAATAGACTTTTACAGGGGGTCCCCGGGCTGGTCCACCCCGATCAAAATGGGTTTATTCCCGCCAGGTCCACAGCCCTGAACCTCTGCAGGCTCTTTAGGCTAATGGCGCAGATAGACCGCAAGGAAAACGCAGCCCCAATATCCTTAGATGCTGAGAAAGCCTTCGATTCGGTGTCCTGGGTCTACCTCCTTACGGTGCTAGAGGCATTTGGCATGGGGTCTAACTTCATTAGGTATGTTAAGCTACTATACACTGAACCGGGGGCTCGAGTCCTGACTAATAGGTCCATCTCTGACCTCTTCTTATTGGGCGGGCAGGGGCACCAGGAAGGGCTGTCCGTTTTCGCCCCTGATATTTGCATTGACTATAGAGCTTATGGCAGCTGCGGTGAGACTGAGACACACTGATAAAGGCATGAATATAAAGGGGTCCGTCCAATTAATCTCACTATACACCGATGACACTCTACTATATATTTGTGAACCTAAGACAAATATAGCACCCATAATGGCAGAAATACAAAATTTTGCTACCTACTCGGGGTACACGGTGAACAGAGCCAAGTCTGAAATATTTCCACTCACAACATCCACGGGGTGCCCTGAAGTGCTACACGGACTTAAATGGTCAGATCAACACATCAGGTACCTGGGGATCCTGGTGTCTAGGGATAGGAACACACTATACCTGGACAATCATGAGGCTACACTGGAGACCATCACCACAAAGCTCCAGATGTGGGGGCGTTTGCCGATATCCGCACAAGGCAGAGTGGCGGTCCTTAAAATGATAATCCTGCCCAAGCTGCTCTATCTGTTTGTTAATATTCCCATATTCCATGGTAGTGACATTCCATTGGAATGGGAAAACTGCTAGGATTAGTTGGGAAATTTGGAAAGCATTGGTATGATACCGCGCAGGGGACAGACATCCCATGCACTAATAGAGGAATATACCACACACCCCACGAATATTCAATCAGTCATATTTGATACACAATACAAGGACACGTGCAAATACAACCCAGTTAGCTGCACGGTTAAAGCGTGGGAAGCCATATATAGAAGATTGCAGATAGAAACACCATATAATCCAGAGGTACCTCTTTGGAACTACCCAGGTATACCCCCCACACATGACAGCGCAATACAGGAATCCTGGGACCCCAATATGGAAATTAAAATTGGTGATAAGTTCATAAATGGCAAATTTGCAACCCTGGGGGATATATTGAGAGTATTTGGAGGTGGGTCACTCAGGACACTTCAATATTACTGCATGCGGTCAGCATTTTAAAAAAGATGGCCGCTATTTCCGGACGAACCCCAGCCACACCCATGTGTACAGATGGTGACCGCTCCGGGAGGCCTGGGAATATCTAGACTGTACGCGGCAGTACAAGCCCAAACACCCACTATAAACCAGGTAAAAGAAAAATGGGAAAGGGACTTACAGGTACCCATTGAGGACGAGAAATGGCTTAGATATTGTTCGTTGACTAAGAAGGTCTCCCTATAGCTGGCCTGCGCATAATCCAATTCAAGATACTGAACAGGCTACATTACACCCCAATTAAAATAGCGAAACTTACCCCCAGCGGGTCGGATACATGCCCCAAGTGTAATAGGCCACAGGCAGGAGACTTTCACATGTATTGAGAGTGTTGGGTGGTGATGTGCTTTTGGAAAGAAGTTCCTGAAATATTGGAAGAAATCACACAGATCCCCCCAGACCTGAAGCCACAAAAATATTTGTTTGGGGACATAGGCAAATGTTCCGAGAAAACTAGAAGATTGTTTAAGGTTGCATGTGCAATTGCTAAAAAGTGTATCCTACTGAAGTGGAAAAATGTGGGCTCACCCAGTATGAACCAATTTCTTTGTGAACTGACGTACGTAAATGAATCAGAAGAACAGTATGTAATGACCCGACCCACAGCCTGCAGACCTAAAGATATATGGGGCCCTTTCAGAACTTACTTATGTAACCTGTCCTCTGATGATGACGAATCTATGTAATTCTATGTAAATGTCATAACCATGAAGCTTATAATTTGTTTTGAATACGTATGGTGTAGGCGGAAAGGTGCTATGTATCCCTATGTTGCAACTAATAAAAAGAGTTTGAAAAAAAAAGAATCCTTATCTGGTCTCCCGTCATACCACTGAATGAATACATTGAGCATTCTGCTTTTCCAGTCTGGGTCTTTTTCCATTTGCTGTGTTTGTATATATTCATCTTCATTTGGAAATGTCTTCCTCAACCTCCATCGTAGGGTTGCCCATCTTCTGTCAAATTGTCTTCTTGTTGTGAATGCTGCTAGATGGCTGAGACTGTTGTTCTGGCTGTGTTCATGGCATTAAGAATGAGAGAACACACATAGCAACTCTCATCTGATATCTCATCCCCACCTCCTTCATGTGCTGATACCACATGTTATTCTTTAAATGGGCCGAATTATCAAGATATGCATTTATATTCTCATGATCTTTTTCAACATCCCACTTAAATCGGATAATTTGTTTAGAAATATTGGGGGGAAATATTACTTGTGCTTTTGTTAGGGATAAAAATAGATGTCCCATTGCTTAATACTTCATCTGCATTACTGATCATTACTTGATGAAATGCCATAATAATAAGGAAGAAAAGATAAATCATTGTACTAAATGAGGTTACAAGTAGTATTCCAGAGAAACATATCGATCTTCTTGCTGGTAGTGTATCTCTTATAGCTTAGAAATGTCCCATTCTTTTTAATTCAACATGTCATCTTTTATAAACCACACTTTTTATATCAGAAATTGTAAAATGATCGCAATATTGATCCTGAAAATAATAGGACTGTTTTTAGGATTTCCAAAGAATGTAACAACATCAACATGTCATCTTACTAAAGCTGGGTAAGACTGCAGTATGTAAGTGAAAACAACATGCAAGAATGTGTGCAACGTTATTGTTATAGGCAGTATAAAGTGCCATGTGCTCTTCTTCTTTGCATTCTATCACCAACGCATTGTTTCTTTTACCTATCTAGAACAGTTCTGGAATTGCTGCAAATGTTATTCGTCCTTTCCCAGTAGACTTGGGAATTTTAAAAGTTCAAAGTGTCTTTATTTCGATAAGTCTTTGTTTTGGATTTTGATAGCTGATCTCATCATCATCCGTGGAGCTTCTTCTCTTGGTTCACTGTGAACGGGTGCAGAAGGGGCCAGGGTCTACTAGTGCTGCCATCATTCGATGTGCACTACAGGTCAGTATTCTGTCTACCCATCCTGTGCTGGTTGCTACTCGTCCATATACTAATAGCTGAGGTCTCTCCCAGCATCCTGTTTGTCCTGGCATTACCCATGCATCTACACAACCAAGTCTCTGTTGTTCGACAATCCTTATCTGGTCTACACTTATACCACTGAGTGAGTACACAAGCATTCTACTTTTGCAGTCTGGGTCTTCTTCCATTTTCTGATATGATATGATAATTCATTTATAACAGGCCTGTACACAAGTGTTTCTAGGCGCGACAAGACAAGAAAGGGAAGAGAAAAGAGGACAAAACAACCATCTTACTGGGCCTTGTGTCATTCAGATTGCGCAAGTGTGGGGGAGGGAGGAGGAGAAGTGCCAGGGGGGAGGGGGAGGGCAGAGTGCAAAGGAATTCATAAGTGCTGCCATGGAGGTGGCTCATAAGTGCTGATAGTCAGGGACTGTAGGGTTGCAGATACAGTCCCTAAGTGGTTGGGAGGCCCGTAGGCAGTGCAAGGGCAACTGGTCATGCAGGAACCTGGTCGCATAGGTTTAGTGGGTGGCCAGGTAACCAGAATGCGCAGCCGACAGGGAAATCAACAAGGGAGAGGGAGAAAGAAAGCAGAAGCGAAAAGGAGTGTCTTGGGTTGCTTCCTGAACCTTAGGTGGCCCTACTCAAGTTTGAGAGAGGCAGGGAGGCTGTTCCAGGGGGAGGCCCCAAATGAGGAGAGAGATCTGCCCCCACTCTCTGCCCGGAGAAGTGGTTGACCATCAGAGAGTTGGAGGTGGATGAGCGGAAGGCTCAAGAAGGAAGATGCTTAGGAAGAGAAAGTTGGATGTAGTGTGGTCCGCGGCTGCAGAAAGCCTTGTGGACGATGCAGAGGGTCTTGAACTTGATCCTTGCAGTCACTTAGAGCCAGTGGAGAGATTTCAGGGCTGGATATGCCAGGTAGTGGTAAAAGAGACAGGGAGAGAGGTTAAACCCCTGGGGGACACCACATGACATGTAGTGACAGAGATAGAAGAGAGGAAAGACTCAAGTTAGACCTGTTAGGGTCGATCTGAGAGAAAGGAGGTGAACCAGGGTAGGGCCTGACCAGAAATGCCCAGGTTGTCACAGAGATGATTGAGCAGGATGGGATGGTTTCTGTGGTTTTATGTATTCATCTTGATATGGAAATGTCTTTTTCGACCTCCATAGTAGGGATGCCCATCTTCCTTCAAATTGTCCTCTTGTTGTGCACACTGCTAGATGGCAGAGACACTTTGCATCATGTACAGGTATCTCTCTTGCAATAAGTGTTCTGGCTTGCTCATGGCATAATGTATGAGAGAACACACATAGCAGCTCTCTTCTGAAGTTCTCCTACCCACCTCCTTCATGTGCTGATAAAACATATCATTCTTTAAATGGGCTGAATTATCTAGATATGCATTTATATCCTCATGATCTTCTTTAATGTCTCTCTTAAGTCCGATAATGTGTTTAGAAATATCAGGGAAAATATTACTCATGCTTTTGTTAGGTATACAACTAGATGTCTGATTGCCTACTACTTCATCTGCATTATTGATCATTATTTGACAACATGCCATGATAATAAGGAAGAAAAGACAAATCGTTATACAGAATGATGTTACAAGAAGTGTTACAAATAAACTTATCAATCTTCTACCAAACACTATCCCTTCTAGCTTTGAAAATTCCCATTCTTTTTTTTTCAATGTGTAATTTTTGTCACTTTTATAAACAGCACTATTTATATTAGAAATTGTAAAATATCCCAAAAATGATTCTGAAAATAATAGCACTGTTTTTAGGATTTCCCAAAAATTGTACAACATCAACGTGCCGTTTTACAAAAGCTGTGTAAGACTACAGTATATAAGTGAAAACAGCATACAAGAATGTGTGCAACGTTACTGTTATAGACAACATAAAGTGTTGGGTGCTCTTCTTCTTTGTATCCTATGACCAACTGATTGTCTCTTTTAGCTATCTAGAATAGTTCTGGAACTGCTGTCAAGTTTATTTGTCCTTTCCCCTTAGACTTGGGAATTAAAAAAAATAAAATTGTCTTTATTTCGATAAGTCTTTGTTTTGGTCCTTGGTAGCCGATCTCATCATCATCCATTGATCTTCATCTCTTGCTTCATTGTCAACGGGTGCAGGAGGGATCAGGGTCTCTCTTTTGTATGGCTTTGCATCGTTCATATGCAGCCAGTCTCTTCTTCCTCGAGTTTCACTGCAGTGGGAGTGACCCCCACTACTAGGCACGGTCCTTCAAAACGGGGCTTATTCCAAGTGCATACAAAACATACAAAGCTCTTTACAAGAACTTGGTCTCCTAGATACAAACTAGGCTGTTTAGCAAGTTACTGGGATCAAGTGTGTGGCTGTCTTTTTGAATCTTCTTCGACCCTTCACTGCGATTTTTGATCTGTTGAGAAATAGAAAAACACTAGCAGTCATTTTTGTTAAATAATCATGCATCTCATCAGCTAATGTTCTTGCTACACTGTGGGCATCAGTTCCTATTTGAGTGGGAGGAGCAAGAGTTACTCTCATTCAGTGTCCAGTCACCAACTCATGAGGAGGCAGGTGGTGATCTGAGCAAGGCTGATTTCTTATTGCAAATAATGCAAAGGGTAGGCAATGTAGCCATCCACTTCGCCTGTGGTTGATAGCCAGATTAAAACTTGTGCTTTATACCTAATAAAAGAGTGATCTGTTCAAACAGTTCATTTATAAAATGCAGCCTATTATCAGACCGCAGGACTTCGCAAACACCCCATCTAGGAAACACCTCACATACAAGAAATTTGGCAGCACACTTGGCATCTGATGCGTACATGGACCTCTCTCAATCCATATGGAAAAGGGACATACTACCACTAACATATATCTATAACCATTGCATGTTTGCAACATATCCACATAAATCAATATGTAGATGCTGAAAAGAACCATTGGGTCTGGGGATTGCTCCTCTCACGGTTTTCAAAGTGTGCCCTTCAGTGAACTTCTGGCATACAATGTCGTTCACAATAAATGGTGCCACGTGTTCTAATAAATTTGGTGAGAACCAGTCTTCTGCGAATATTGTAGCAAGACTCTCTATAGTTCTGTGCGCGGAGTAGTGAAGCTGCTCCAGCGCCACCTTCAATAATGCTCCAGGCATAACTGCCTTTCCAGTACTACCTTGTCTCCATAGAGCCTCGGTGGGGGATAAAGAACACCCTTGTCTCTTCAATAAATCCTGCTCTTCTTGAGGGGCTCGACCTTGTAGCTCAATTAACTGTACAACGGATAACACATTAAAACCTTCTTTTATATCGTCCTGACATTTGCTTAACACTTTCTACTGCAAAATCAGAAATGTTTGTAAAATATGCTGGCCTTTTGGCTACAACGTCTGTAGCATCGTTGAATCCGAGAGCATTTTCTCTAACATGGGGTATATCATTATCAAATTCAGTATACATTGTGCAGTCATGTACTTAGTCCTCCTTCCCCACTGGATCTGTTGTAAATGTTGCTGGATTCACTACTCTACATCTCACAATTCTGATAGCTGGGTTCGAAATAATTACCTCATATCCTGATGCTCTTTGTGTAGTCAATGTACTTTTGGGCTTCTCAAAAAGTCAAATAAGGAATGCTCGACAAATAATGTCATTGAGCACCCCATGGTAAAACTTGCAGCTTTTTCAATTGCAAAAGCAGCAGCAGCTAATGTTTGTTCGCAAGGATAATGTTCTTTCTTTACTGGGTCTAAAATCCCACTATATTAAGCTAATGGTTTATGTCCATGTCCTAATGTCATCTTCTGTGTGAGGACTGCTCTCATTACTTCTCCATTTGAGTGTGAGAATGAATAAAACTCTTTGTGATAATCTGGAAACCTAACACAGGGGCTGTACAGATCGTCCTTTTTAATTCTTCAAGTCCTTCAGGCATCTCACCTGTCCATGTTATCTTACTTTTGCCTACCTGTGCTTCCTTGAGTCCTTTTAAGAGTTGTCGAATATATGTGCTGTAATCAAAAACCCAGGCACTGCAATAATTACATAGGCCTACAAATTGTTGCATTTCCCTCACTGGCTCTGGTTTCAGAGTCCTCATGATTGCGTCTGCTCCCTCAGGTGTCACTTTTCTCCCTTCTTCAGAGATTATCTGTCTTTTATACAGGACCTCTTCCTGGCAATATTTTAATTTCTCTTTGTCTACTTTATATCCTTTGTCAGCTACTATTGTCATTAGGTGAGCAGGGTCTTTTCTCCACTTTTCTTCTGTCTAGCTGCACACTAATATATCATCTACATACTTAATTATTGTGCTATCAAGTTGCACATTACCTAGGTCCATCTGGAGAACCCTATTAAAGTTCGAGGGGATCTCAAAGTAGCCCTGGTGAAGACTTGTGTGTTTCCAGCGCTGGCTTATATATGGAAATAAGGTCAAATCTTGTGAGTCCTCATGAAGGAGAATTGAGAAAAATATGTTCTTTTAATCGATCACTGTAAAATACTTACTTGGCTGTGGCTGGAATATTGCATAATATCGTAGCTAGATTCGTAACAAGAGGAAACTCTGCTTCGACAATATTGTTTAGGGGATGTAGAGGCTGAATAAATCTCCACGTCCCCCTGTTGATGTCTTCACTGGGTACACAGCCGTGTTACATGGGGATTCTGATGGCGCCAACATTGACTGCTGTACTAAAGCAGAAATGGTTTCAAATATACCTTCATTTGCTTCTCTGGACATAGGGTACTGCTTTGCTTGTGGTAAAATTGCTCCTAGCTTGAGCTTAATTTAAACTGCTCCTGCTCCACTCAATAGGGCCACGTCCTATGGACTGCTGGTCTATAGGATGCTTGGCACCTTTTCTTAATTTTCCTAGGAAAATGACGGTTTCTTTTTTACCAATGCCATTCTCTGTGGTATTTCTCTATTCTCTACTTTAATCCAATAAGCAAAACGTATGAAAAATCATAATTCATCGTCTGAATAATCATCTCTGAACAGTCCCTCGTCTGTCAAGTATTTTATTCTATTTCCTTGACCAATAGCTATCCTCTTCCCTCATCTTATGTCCCATGGACAACCACCCTTTCCTTTCTGACCACTGTTGCTTCTAACTCTAAAGGGATAACCTGTCCTTCATCATCCATAGGTATTTCTGGCCTAAATAGAAATGTGTCAGGTATTCTCAATAATTTACCTAACAGCCTAGGGAGCCACGTTAAAAAAACAGTTACTCCATGCAAAAATACTTCTGGGCCTAAAGGAGCTCCTTGTAGTGCCTTTTGGCCTGTATATGCAAATATAAACTCTCTTATATTCATGTAATGTATCCCTGCAGTGGAACACACTATCCCTTTGTCAGTAAAAGATATTGTCATGTTAAGTTTTGTCATCAAGTCACATCCTAATATGTTAACTGGTGTCTGTCGAGAAGAGAATAGTGGGATAGACACATCATTTTCTCCTATAGAAATTGGCAATTCGTAGGTAAAAAGAAATAAACTCATAGCCCCCGAGAATCCCTGCGCATTCATGGCAATACCAGACATTGGGTACTTTCCTTCTCGAACACAGGAACAAGTCGTTCCAGTGTATTCAAGAAACGAAAATGTGTTGCCTTCTATCGTTACCCAGACCATTGGTTCCTCTTGGGGGTCTGGTGTCACTGATAGTGCTGAATACATCAGTTTGATCTGTGGGCTTTCCTATTGTGGATATAAATTCATCCCTGTACCCGTGAAAGTGTTTCCTCCTAACATGGTCACACTCCTTATCCTGTGTATGAATGCTTGTGAGACTCCTGTATTCGTATTCCATTGTGGCACCATTGCTTGTTGTGTCTGTGCTTGCTGGGTCTGTACTTGTGTTTGCATAAGCACTTGCTGTGTTTGCCCTCGTGGCGACCGTGCTTGCAATGGAACATGCTGCTCTTGCTGTATTTGTAGCACACGTGTCTTATTCTGTGTGTGATCTAGGGCATACTTATCTTGCGGATCTGTGTTATACTTGTGGAAAATAGGCCCTCCCCCTCTTTGAGCTTGCCAGTTCTGGTGCATGCCCCGTCTACCTCTACAAGTTTGGGTCATATGTCCTGTTCTCCCACAATTTTAGCATTGCTGCGGCTGTCCGCCATTAAATCCTCGTCCTCCTTGAGGGCTTTGAAATCCACCTCGTCCTCCTCTACATCCATTCCCTCAACCTCATGGCCAGAAATTGCACCCACTTTGATCTATAGGGCACCATACATTCCTTGGCTGTGCTGCTTATAACTCCTGTGTTGCCACACCTTCACGCAGGCCTAGTCCAACTGATCATGAAGGCCAGTCACTGTCTGATATTGATGAGTATTCATCTCTACCACACAGAAGGGAAATTGGCTGGACCACTGTGTCCTGGGAAGTAAGGAATAATATGTTAAGTACTTCAGACCATGAAAACTCTTATGAGCAGAAAGTCAGGGAGTTAGATTGGCGGGAGATGCGACTACAAAGAGACCACCTTACCCGCTTCACTGAAGGAGAAAAGCCATACCCTCAGCCTAGGAAGGGCATTCTTAAAACCTCTGTATATTCACGGGAAGGGGGGAAATTCCCCAGAGTCCCCGGTAGGAGGGATGAAACCGGGTTCTATCCTGAGCCTAAAAGGAACTCCAGGTAGAGTGACTCTGAGAGTTCACTTTGGTCCAGGCAAGAGGAGTCCAGACCCCGTCGTTCTGGGAGATAGTCCCAGTCTCATAGAGATAGGGAGCGTCTAGACAACAGGGAAGGGAGTACCAGTGGCAGTTCTGGGTCAGAAGGTGAATGGACTCAGGTGCATAAGAAGAAAAAGACAGCGAAGCAGAGCAAGGGTTTTTTGAAAGACCCAATAAGACAAATCAAGGCCATAAAGAGCTTCCTGGCCGAATAGTACAATAATACCAAGTATTCGGTATGGGAGCACATGGAACTTTATGAGCAGATGATGGCATCATTCCAGATCAGGAATGATGTCAATTGTATAGCATTCGCTAAATGGAGGTTCTCACCTGAGTACTCCAGTTTCTTTGCAGGACTGGAGGACCAGGATCATTATAAATGGTCCACTTATAAGGCGGCCATACTGAAAAAACTTTCCACCCATAGAAACCCACAAGAGGCCCGTAGGCTGCATATAACTTGCAGTGTGGGGAAGATCAGGCGCCTAGGGAGTTTGTTTACGAGTTAAAGCGAGCATTTGCTCAGACTTCCCTGTGGGTGAACACAAATAGTAGGGAATTCATAACTACATATTTCCATGCTCTCCCCAAATACAAAATGACTCAGTTGGTGCGTGACTTTTACGAGCATAGGATCCTGGATTGGGTGATTGAACAGGCCACCAGGATTTCTGAGGTCCAAATGCCTGCTGAGAGTAAAAATATTGTCAACACCACCAAACCATCAAACACTCCTGCTGCTGCAAAGGTGGCGGAGGTAAAAACTACCACTCCATTGGACCTGGAGACAGGGGGTCTAAAAGTAACCCTCCTGACAACAAGCAAAATGGAAAGCAGAAGGGACCACCCAACCCAGCCCAATCGAATGGTAGTCAGGCAGGGGCTCAGAACAATGATCCCCCTGACTCTGCCACCTATATAAGTCCTAGGTACAAGGGTACTAAACCAATCCTGTGGTATGTATACACTCCCCGGTCCAAGGGGGGGGAGAAATAATCAGGTAAGTACTGCCCCGGTAAACTTCCCTCCAAACTTCCCTCACGAGAGAAGTATCACTCCACCTCCCAATCTGCTTTTTTCCCAGTTATCCACCAAACCAGAACTTCCAAAACAATCCTCTTCTCTCTCCCCGGTTCCAGGATAATTGATCCCTGAACCCGGGAGAAGGGAGATTCAAGATGGAAAATTATGGGGGGAATTTCCAGTACCCAAGCTACTCTGGGAGAAGGGACAGTTACCCCTTTCAGGAGCAGCAGAGGTATGACTTGAGACCTCCCTACCACCAAGACAAGGTCTCGTAACTGGAGCGACAGGTCCAGCAACTGACCAATGATCTGGAGCACATGCTATGGGCCAAGTCCAATTTTTAACCTAACCCTGCTTCCCAGAATACCCCAACACCCAGTTCTGATGCCCCAGGGGGGAAATGACAGGAGGAAACCTCTGACAAACCACAGGTTATGGAGGAGGGTGCCCGGGTGGAGGGGAGATGCCAAGCCCTTGAGTAAGCTTCCTTTTTCACCCAAACAAAACCCCTAAAACATCTTAGCCTGAAAGAGTCTCTTCTACCCCCAACATTTTAGAAACCAAAGAGTAAAGGGTAAGTAGGAGAGCCCAAAGAAGAACCTACATTGTGGAGGAACTCTGGATTATCCCCTTTGAAAGAGAAGAAGCCTTGGAGGATTCAGGTAAGCAGACCTTCTGTTTCAAAAATGGGAGATCCCTCCCAAAGAAAAATGGGTCCCAAAAGACCCTGAGTGGGACAGGGTAAGTATGGAGACTGACCCAGAACCAGAAACTATTCAGCCTCAAACATGTGAGTCAAAAAGAAGTGAAACAGAGGGGTTGTCCTTTCTCAAAACTTGTCCTGGGAACTGCTGCCATGTAACAACGGACAGGCAAGGAGCCAAAGAAAAGGAGGATTCCCCAAAAACTCCCATTGCGAGTTGCAAAGTTTTTTTTACAGATTCCTGAACTCTGACACAGAAAACTGCCCAAGATCATACAGTGTCGGAGTTCAATATTAAGAAAATGACCACTGGGCTGTCAAATAAATCACACTTTCTTTGCTCCTTGGAGGAAAAGGAAGGCCGATTTTATGCACAGGTTAAGGTGCAGGGTCAGTTTGAATTAACAGCTCTGGTGGAAACTGGATCCCATGCCACCCTCCTGTCCAAAACAGCCTTTGACCAACTAATCTCAGGATGAGGGGGAAGAGCCACTAAATTCCACTCACCCCATTTCCCGGACAACTCCAACATTTTGACAGGAATGATATTTCCGTCAAAGGGACTGCAGATCTTGACATAAGAACTGGAAACATCCGGTGATCATTGTGACTCCAGAGGTCACACCTTGTTGACTGGGGAACGATCTCCTGAGGAGGTTATTACCTCTGATCGACAGTGTAAACAAGGTCCTCTGGACTCAGACTAACCACCCTATCAAATAAAAAATGAGTGACAATTATGTAAGCCTGAATGGTACCTGTCACATAATTGATCAATGCTCTGAGAATGTAGAGTTCCATTTAAAAAATAATCAAGTTCCAGATATTACAGTCATCTCTGTAGGAGAATAAACTGGTGATGGGAACACGTCTCCATTCTTGAAAATCAACCTTCCTCCCAGTTTTAAGTGGCAATCCACACTGGAAGGGAACACCCTAACATTTTACACCAGTCCAAAATCAGAGGAAACCTTGAGTCCCGTAAAACCAGATAAGGAACAATCCGCTCAAAGTCTGACAGGCATTCAGAAAAAGGGGCGAGCAGTGGCTTTTCCCCATTCAGGTAAATGAGGGGGAGGAACCAGTGCTCGCCAGAGTATGCTAGAATAATGGAAGGAGCTTCATCAGCAAATAATTATTCAGGAAACTCCCAAAAGATCAGAACATTTCCACATTTAAATTGATGGACAAATGGGAAATAGAGGTAATAATACAGGGCGCCTGGCTAGGTCCTGATATGCCCAGGAGGGTGAACGTATATTCAAACAAAAAATCAGGATGGGAGATCCACACTTTTGGGATTCAGGATAATTTTAGTTTAATCTCTGAATTTTGGTGATGATACATATAATATATCAATTGTTAGCATAATAACAGACAGACGGACAGTTGTACATTTCATATGTAGGTGTACCACTAGGTACCACCCTCAAGAGTGTGGAGGGTGCAAGCCTTCTGATGATGCAAGATCTCTTGGATACACAGTTAACAAGGGTTTACAACTCAAGAGTGAATGCAGCTTCGGACCTCAGTTGGACCATTGGTATTGTCATAGGGAAACAAACACAACAACAGATGTGTACAAGTATGCAAGGGGTGGAGTTGTGTCATAGATCGACACTGTAGTGTTTCGGCCACAGAGTACGAAGACTGGATGTAGGTGACTGGGATGGCCTTCTTCAGGATGGAGGTGAAGGGATGAATCACTGTCCGTGGGGTATCTGTGGGATTCATTGACAGATAGTTTAGGAGGAGTGCGATCTCCAGAGTTTATTGGTGATTTGCGCAAGTTATTAGTGACCAATTAGTGTCAGGACAGGTGCAAAGAGTAAGCACCAGTGAACAGAAGCTTACCGTGAACTGACAAGCAGTGCGGCGGTATGGGCTTCTGAGAGTCTTCGACCATGCGGGAAGTCAGGTGAAGGCAGTGGCCCAGTGGCCACTGTTGCTGATGGAATTAGTCCAAAGAACCGTATCTGGAACCAGGCTCTACAGATGGTAGTAGCGTCAATTAATGCCGCCAGCAACTGGAAGAAAAAGGCAAGAGCATCTAGTGGTCTTGGTCTTGTAACAGAAAAGGGTAACCGGTCAGGGGTGGTACATACCCGATCAGGGGTGAAGGAGCCAGGAGGCTGATTCAACAGAACCAGAACGTGTGTGATGTCCAGTTCGAGTGGAGGCTATAATAGCCTATATGCATCCAAGTTGACTACAAGGCAGGATCATCCGTGAGGTGCAATGCATAGGAGACGCATGGAGGGAGGCATATATCGTGGTTTATGGTGCCCGTGTGGTTGAGCTGTGTGGTCAAAGTGATCCAGAAAAAATGACTAACTGAGGGAGTGCCGGGTGAAGGTGCCTGTTGGTCCCAGCAATTGTCATGGTCACTGTGCAGCAGAAATGAGAGAGCAGTGAAATGCCAAAAAGTAACAGGCATGAGGTCGAAGGCTGAGTGAAATCGTGTGAGGGACGTGGCGTGTCCCAGAATAGACTATGGGCCAGCGAATAGTTGAGAAACAATTCGCAATTCTTAAAAAATGTACTTGGTTACTGGAGCAGAAGCGTCTAGCTGTAGCGTCGCGGCGTGTGCAAATGAAAGTGAAACAAAAAAACTGCAAGTCACAGGTAGTACCCGCCCCCAGATCGGGCGGTCCAATCATCTGTCAGCAAGTGGGCCAATGGGAGTGCCGTGTGTTGGAGAGGGACAAGCCCTGTCAATCAACGTTGGCTCCGGGCAGAGGATGCTGGGAAATGTAGTCCAGGGGGTGTAATCGAACTGGATGGTGGTGGTGTAAATACACCTGAATGCATGGTGTACTGTAAGGAGCAATGTAATGAAAGTTCATAGCAAATCCAATAGTGACGTGACTATGTTGATGCCGCGAGTGACGGCTGTGCAGATGTGTGTGCAGTGATTCAATGCTGAACACGAGCAAGGTTATGAAAATACAGTGCAGGTGCAAGTCCATAGTGACTGACTTGGGTGGTGACTGTACACATTGGCAAAGCTATCAGGCCAATTAAATAATGCATCAGAGAACACAGGTCTTGCATCAAAAATTGCGTGGCAGACAAACCTCTAGTTGACCATTTTCGCAAAAAAGGACACAGCAATGAACAATTCACGTGGATGGTCCTTCAGCAACTTAACCCACAGAAACGAGGGGGTAACATAAATTTGGCCCTCACCCGACTTGAACAAAAGTGGGTCCATAGACTGAATACAGTAAAAAATGGTCTCAACATTACTGTTGAATGGAAAAATTTCTGGACGTAATCTGGACTTTCTCCTTTCGACCCTGAGTTATACTTTAATCCTACCCTGCACTCTCGAATAGAGGTCCATTCACTGCATTCCACGATTTAGAACCAGTGTACACCATGAGCTCTCCTCCATGTGATAACGCTAACGGTATTGATCCCCAAGGAGTTGACCATGACTAAATGGAATTGATCTTTGTGTGTTTTTTGACTATGCCTAGTTTTTCCAACACTATGGGCCTCATTAGGAGTTTGGAGGTAACCGTGGCGCTATTAGCGCCATGGCTGCCTCCAAATCCTTACTGACTCTGCCCTGGTGAATGGAGCTATTACGGCCCCATTCCAAGGTTGGCGGGGGCGGTAATTCCCCATTCACCACGGCCCTTCACCATTCCCATTTGAGCCCCCATAGGCCCCCATAATTTGTCGGATCCACAGTACCTTCAACAACCCAGTACTGGGGATCCTCAAACCAAATGGCCAATGGAGACTATGTGCAGACCTGAGGGAGTTGAAAAAATGGGTCCACATGTCAAGATGGCCCTTTCCCTACATCAAACAGGGACTGGCCCAGATCCAAGGGTCAAATGTGTACACTGCCAATGACCTGACCAACAGTTAAAGCAAAGTACCCGTGAGTAGGGAAGACCTTGAACTTAACTTCGGGGGGCAGCAGTACACATGGATCCGAACCCCCTTTGGATATATAAACTCTGGCAATGAGTTAAACATCTTCCTACATAAGGCCATGCCCAATTTGGGCCAAAGGGGAAACTTGGCCTATGTGCATGATGTTTTGATCAAGAGCACAATGGTGGAGGAACATATAGCAGAGATCTGCTCTGTTCAAACGCAGTTGCAGAGGAGGCTGCAGCAAAACTGCTCTTTCAGAAGGCACAGTGGTGTAAGACCCGAGTGAACTTCTTAGGGCACGAGATTATACCTGAGGGTCTTAATCCCCAGGCGAAGAAGGTGGAAGCCTTATTGAAATTAAAAGACCCTAACACTCTGCGAGAATTAAGAAGCCTTCTTGGACTTACTAATTATAGTAGAAAGTTCATTGAAGACTATGCAGAGATCACTCGACCTTTGGTCCATTTATTAAAGGTTGGAGTCAAGTGGGAGTGGGGTCCAGAACAATCCGAGGTAGTTCAACAACTGAAAAGAAGCCTTTCCCAGGCTACTTGTTTGGCTTACCCCATAAGGAACAAGGAGTTCTTCTTGGAGACAGGGTTCTCAGATACTTGCCTAACAGCAGTAGTTTACCAAAAGCATGACAAAGGTCAACAAAGTCATCTCATACGTGAGCAAGACTTTGTCCTCTGTGGAGGAAAAAAGTCAATGACTGCGAGAAGACACTCCTGGCAACGGTGTGGCTGCTGAAAGATTACCGCCGATTCATACAAGGAGAGCACATCCTTGTTGAGACTCCACAACAACCCTTGCAGTATCTACAAAGTCAAAGAAACCGGGTGAGGAATGTTAGTAATTCCAGAATTACTTCCTGGATTCTGTCCATGCAAGGCTTTTCTTGTGGAGGTCACATATGGGCAAAACAAGAGGAGTACCCTAGCGCAAGGGTTGGTGGACTTGCATGATTGGGCTCAAGAAAACTGTCTGGAGGACGAAAGTCTAATGACCCACAACAACAACATGTTTGCGTACTTAACTTCCCCACACAATGTCTATGAAGAAGACACGTGTTAGGGGATACCCACAGTTTATGTGGATGGGTGCTCCTACCATGTTGATAACAACAGGGGAAAAAGAACTGGTGGCTGGCATTGGGAATGCCTGGGTGAATGATACCCCAGGGCCCTCGGCTGTTATAAAATAGGACCCCGAAGTAGTCTGGTTGAAGAGTTGATGGCCTTTAATCAAGCCATCCTCAATGCAGTGCACCACCGCCTCAATGAACTGGTCATAATAACTGACTCTGATTATGTCAGGAATGGGTTTATCGAGCACCTGATTAACTGGATGAATCGAGGCATGCTTTGTGCCAACAACAAACCCCTGAAGCATGCCAAACTGATCTAGTCAATCGACAATCTGGTGACCTCCAATGAGATGACCATCTATTGGCGGAATAGAAGAGATTATTGCAAGATAGAGGGGCCAGATAAGACTGGGAATGATCTGGCTGACCAGCTAGCTAAAACCAGAGCTCTGCAGGGGGATTTAATATAAATAGAATCCCTACTGGGTGAAATCCAAATGGCACCTGTCACCAGGTCACAACCTCAGGCTAATAGCAAACTCTCAACAGCCCAGTGGAGTAAAGATACCCCAGATGCATATTTGATCACTGCACAGAAAGATGGCCCGATCATTGGGAAATTTTATCGACACATTGAAGACCCCGTAAGCTTTCCTCTAACAGAGTCGGATTATGCCGGTGAAGAGGATCTCCAGGTGTTGATCAAGTTTTCCAAGATGTTCCAGGTCCAAGATGGTTTGATGGTAAGGAGATTCCTAACTGGCAGTGACCAGTGGGTGGTACCTCCCCATTCCGAAGCCTGATGTTGAACCACTCCCACGACGCAGCCACTACCGGTCAAAGGGGGTTTAATATGACATTGGAAATCTTGGGCCAGGACCTCAATATTTACCTGAAGTGCTGCAATTTCCAACCCAGTTCACTCACACACAGAGCTCCCCTACAAAAAAGGGGAATAACACTGCGTTGGTCAGATTTGCAAGACGATTTCATCAGGCCAGTAATTGACCTTTTCTAGAGGAAACAAGACATGTTGACTGTGACATGCTTGTTCATGAAGTGGGTAGAATGTCTTCCAGCCCTGAATTGTAAGGCGGAGACAGCTGCTGCACTAATGATCAACCACATCTTCTCTCGTTTCAGCCTCCCGCAAAGGAATGAGTTGGAATGAGGAAGCCATTTTACCAGTGAGGTAATGGCAATGATGTGGGAGATTCTCTGGATAAAAAGAAAACTCCACTTTGTCTACCGCCTGGCCTCAAGTGGGAGGCTGGGGCGATACAACAAAACAATTATGAGTATCTTAAAGACGTTTGTGGCAGACTCTGGACCCAGTTGGGACATCTGATTGCTGCTTGTTCTTATGGCTATTCTGCAACAAAGATGTCTCCATTTGAACTCATGACCAGACAAAAAATGGTGTTACCACATCATCTGCTCTATCGGACTCAGCAACAGACACTGATAAATGTGTCCACTACTCATAAGCACATTGAACAATTAAGGAAGCACCTCCAGCATGCTTTTCTCAGCGCAATTTAGAAAGGTTGGCTGAAGGAATCAAGACCTACTATGATCTAGAACCACCAAGAAAGTGTATGAAATAGGTGACAAGGTTTACCTGTATAATTTTCAAAGGAATCAGGCCAAGGAGCATAAATTCCTCCCATCTTGGCGTGGTGCCTTTGAAATTGTGGATAAAATATCACCTGTTGTTTACAAGATCAGCATACCAAAAGGAGAACTGGCAGAAGAAAAATGGGTCCACATCAACCAGTTGAAAAGCTGTCATCCCAGACACGCTTTACGACTGATTGATGAGCCAAATTAATGTCGAGCAGAGGAACCATCCCATCTCAAGAATGAAAAGGAAGGATGAAAAATCGGATGGAAAATAAAAATCTAAATATATATATATATATATATATATATATATATATATATATATATATATATATATTCGAAAAAAGCTTGCACAAGGTACAAAAAGCGGACAGCACTCCAGGAGCAGCAGTTTGGATGAATCCCCAACACTGCCAGACAAACGACCAAAGTATCCACATTAACAAATATCCTTTATTAAATGTGCAGTGGAAAACGAAAACTGCAGGCATATAAAACAGGGAGACATTTATTTGGTGTTATTGTACAAATGAAGAAAATAAATAAAATGTGTTTTGTGAAATGATGAAAATGTCAGGTTGTAATTGTATGTTGTTGTTGTAAATTCTATGTAAATCTTCTGGTGAGAAATGTGTGTAAAAAGTACTGAACCTCTTTTTCTATCTTTTTAGAGAACTAACCTCCTTAACTTCCAGCCTGGAGGGGAGAGCGGAGTCCGGTGAGAACCCCAGGGACCTGGAAAGGAAGGCGGAAACTGGGTACCGTGCCACGCCCTCCAACCCAAAGATGGAAGGGGAGGCTGGAGTGCTGACTCCCAAAAGAAGGAAGAAAAGGGGTGCCATGGAAAACAGGAGTTTTACACGTTGGAAACAAAAAAATGGCCTGCAAAAGTGTGTGCAAATAGAAATGGTCTTAAAAAGTAAAAGTTAAAAACATATCACTGCTCGCCGAAAAATGTTAGGAAAACAAAACATGATGTGCCCAAAAGCAATGTATATTATGTTTCATCTACAAACTCCAGTGACATTTGAAGTGCCACTTTGTCTTCATGGAAAATGTCAGCCCAAGGCAGACCCTTTTGCTGGTTGCGGGTAAAACATAACAAGGACATCTCCCACTGCCAGCCTGGATGGCACATCTCCCATCT
The DNA here is from genome assembly GCF_040938575.1 of Ambystoma mexicanum. Classification (NCBI taxonomy): domain Eukaryota; kingdom Metazoa; phylum Chordata; class Amphibia; order Caudata; family Ambystomatidae; genus Ambystoma; species Ambystoma mexicanum. Next base: position 1,270,811,621 of record NC_090932.1, read on the forward strand.
AATGACCAATTGCAATAAAATGTCCTGCTAAAGTGTCAGAATTCTGTGTTCTCCAGACCTGCTGGCTCGGAAAGCATTGACTTCAAGAAAAAGTTTCCCTTGGCTGGACCATGACTAATATGTGTGAAAATGGGGGCAACCACTTCAAAGTGCAAGCTTCCAGCACAAAGGAGACTGATAAAAAAAAACTCTGGGAACAGGCTGACCCTGTAAAAACAAATGGCTGGAAGGCGGGAGTCAGGGCATTTATCCCACATGAAGATTCACAATTAATTTAAAAGGACTATTATCATTTAGGCCTTTTTCTCAGCCATCATACGGCAGATGGATTTCATCTATGTACCATTTTTTATGTAAATTCCAGGCGATTTTGGGGATATAAAATGTATCCACCTGTGACTCAGGGAACTGTAATGGCCAGTGAATCTAGGGTTCTGAGTGATCGGAACATGTACCAAATGGGAGAGTTGGTGAGCAGGTGGAAAATGAATTAGAGATGTGCTTAATAACTTACATATTCATAACTGTTGTGCTTTTTATGGAAACAGCAGAAATGTGCCACATGGTCGTGCTACATGGTATGGATTTGCTGGTCGGTTTATCTAATTCTTCATGATTAGCGTTATCAGAAAATATGTTTAGTATGGCAGTTTCTAGTAAAATTATGAAGTTGTGATACATAACTCATTTTTGCCAAAAAAGTTGAAAGGACTACAAAGGGCGATGACAAATGGGAATTGCCATATGTAGCTCAACACCCCTAACCAATCCTGACGTGGAGGCTGGGTTTTTGGAGGAGAGAGAATGGTAACTGCCCAATCCTAGTGGCAGGGATTATTGCAGGGTACCTCCCCAAGATTGTAAAATTGGTGGTATCATCGCTGCTATATAAGGAGAACTGCACTAGGACAGGGGAAAAGGAGAAAGACAGACAGACAGGAGACAGACCATCAGGAAAACTGCTGAAACTGACCATCTGACAGCTGTAAGGAGACACCAGAGGAGATTGATGAGAGTGCATCTGGGAGGAGCTGTCTATCTCTAGGAAGGCTCAAAGCTGACCGGTTCCTATGGTGGAGAGTGTGTGGCCATATTTGAGAGTGTAGTAACCAGACCACTGCCCTATCTTTCCAGAGTGTCCTTAGATGCAGCTGACCTTCCTGAACCTTAAACAGAGGCTTGCTATGTAAGTAGAACTGAGCCCGGGAAACCAAAATGTAGGGGAGCCTGCTGGCCCTGAATCCTTTACCTTTATAGTGGGTGGGTGGGGGGCAAAACTGTGTAGATCCTTAGCCTATTTAACCAAAAATAATAATTTAATTAATTCCCCATTTGACAGAACACTACGGATGAATTTTGTTAACATTTTAAATTTACAAAGCTCACTTCCCAGTGTGTGCTGAAAACTATACCCTATACATTAATTGGGTAATCCTTGTTGTCCTGCTGACCCCAAATTCTTTAAGTAAGAGGGGTGTCTTTGTTCTTTAAGCAGTCAAACCTTTTTATCCAACTTCCATAACACAGGTATTTCAGTAAGGGGGGTCTGAAATCCAAAATTCCCCAAAGCATTCCAATTTTTCTATCTGACTTCCCAACATAGACCAAAGCAAGGGGGGGTCTGAAAAAAAACAGATGAATCACCCTGTGTTTATTTTAAACCAAAAGTGTAGGTGAAATCATAATTGCCATCTGTATGTGAACCAATCTTGAAACCCTACTGCTAGCCTTTAAAGCCGGCAGGAAAATCTAAATCGCACACCATCACATGATAACTGTCTTCGTTATTGATCAGTGTAATTATATTGTGAAGTGAATTTTGCAGGAAGTGAAGAATTGTGATTGTGTTCTTTTTAACTCACCTTTGTGATTTATTTATGCTGTGAGAATTTGATTGTATTGTTCCACGGATAAAGTGGTGTTTTGACATTTTCGTGCTAATTTCTATTACTTTTTTTTTTTAATTCAATTTTTATTAAGTTTTCGGGAACAACAACCGGGTTATTCAAAACACAACTTCTGGGCAGATGCCCACAACAAATAAAGCAATACCACATTGTACCTAAGAATTTTTCTCCCAGCCTCCCCCCACCCCCTAACCCATTGTCTCGGAAAATTTCAATCCACTTGTCCATGCTAAACAATTCGGAGCAGCTCCGACCAGGCTCAAGGTTGTCAGTGATGAACCAACTCTTCTGGTTCAGAGTCAGTTTGTTCAGTATCAAGGCGTGTATTGGGCTGGGTCAAGGGCCCCTGGGGTCTTCGGGCAAATCTCCCCTATTGGTAAACACCTCATTAAACTGCAGCCGGTCAGTCTCTATCTGAACACTCGAGCCATGTATTGCTGCCGTAAGCCTTTCCATAAAGTAAATATCCTTGGCCACTGCCACCGATTCTCTTCTCGTCGGAAGGGCAGGCCTTTTCCAAGTTCTTGCCCTGGCCGCTCTGGCTGCGAGCAATAGTGAGTGTGTGAGATCTGGTAACTTTTCCCAATGCTCATCTTTCTGCTGCAGACCAAATATTATCAGGATTGGGTCTATATGAAATATCCCCTCCCCCGCCTCCTTGAGCCAGCTAAGCACTTCCGACCAATAGGCTTGGACCTTCCTACATGACCACCACATATGCCAATAGTTGGCTCTCTCCCCACATCCATGCCAGCACAATGGGACTACATCCGGGAATATCCTCGAAAGGGTGATCGGGTCATACTGCCACCTGTGAAGAAGTTTGATGACGTGTGTCTTATATTGGCAAGAGATTGATGTTTTAAATGATCTGCTGCATAGTCGCCCCCAGAGACCGTCCCTGATTTCACAGCCCAGGTCCTTCTCCCATTTCCTCCTGAGGCTTTTGGTTGTTCCCTCCCGGGGAGCCAAGAGAGCAGTATAGAGGAGTGAGATAAGCCCTTTCATTTCCACATGGGTGTCTAAGATCTTCTCTACTAGGGTGAGTTTTCTTTGTACGAGGGGCTTTAGTTTCTGTTGCATTGAGATTCCCTTCAGCCGTAAATAAAGGAGTGGGGCGAGCCTCCCGATTCCCAGAGTCTCCTCTAGCTCTTGAATACTTATAAAGGACTCCTCCCTCACCAGCTGGCTGACTCTACAGAGACCTGCTTCAAACCAGGACTGGTAGTGTTCGTGGCCTGGTATTTCTTCCAGCACTGGGGTAGACCAAATGTGGCTCAGGGGGGAGGGCCAAGTGGTCACCCTCTTTTCGTGTCCCTTCCCTTCTAATGCCTTCCACATTGTGCCCAATACCAGGTGGTCCCTGATTCTTCTTGGGAGCTTTTCGTTGGGACCCATAACCACAACCACCGTCACTGGGCTCAGGAGTGAGTTCTCGAGGTAAACCCATTGTTTGTCCGGGTCCTCTCTAAGGTGTGGGGCCAGAGCCCTGAGTTGGGCTGCTCTGTGGTACGTGCGCAGGTCCGGGAGGGTGACTCCTCCTCTTTCTTTGGGGAGGGTGAGGGTCTCGTATCCTATTCTAGGTCTCTGGCCCTGCCATATGAATTTCATTATACGCTTTTTGGCTTCTTTTAGGTGGGCTTCCGGGGCCTCAAGCGGGAGCATCTGGAAAAGGTATAGGACCCTGGGGAGGAGGTTCATCTTTATGGCGTTTATTCTTCCCATCCATGAGATTTGCCCCTTACCCCATCCCTCCATATCCTTATATAATTTGTCAAACAGTGGGGGGTAGTTTGTCTGGTTTAGGTCCTCGTGGGGTCTAATGATGTTAATCCCCAGATATTTTATCCCTTCAGTGCAGATTTGGAGTCCCAGAGGAGCCAGCTTGCCCAGATTTCTTTCCGTGTCTTGCGCGAACGGGAAGATCATTGACTTGCCTATATTGACCCTGAAGCCTGAGAAGAGACCAAAACATTCTATAACCTGTAGGGCGGCTGGGACTGATCTTGTGGGTTCCCTCAGATGTAGCAGGATGTCGTCTGCATAAAGGCCAAGCTTAAAAGTCTGGTCTCCCATGTCTATGCCAGGAACCATCGGGGAACCTCTGAGATATTCTGCGAGTATTTCCATGGTCATGGCAAACAAGAGCGGGGAGAGGGGACAGCCCTGCCTAGTCCCCCTCTGGAGACCGAATATGCGAGAGAGGCGACCATTAACCGTAACTCTCGCTGAAGTATCTACATATAGGGGCTTGATGGCTTGCCTGATACCCACTCCAAACCTCAGTTTCGAGAGGACTCCATGTAGAAATCCCCAGTCCACTCGGTCTAATGCCTTTTCAGCGTCGATGGCCACCAGGACCGGGTTGCCCCCCTTCAGGGTTGCTTCCCTCATAATGTGCAGCGTTTTACGGAGTGTATCCGTCCCCTGCCTCCCCTGAATAAAGCCTACCTGATCGGAGTGAATCAGTTACGGCATATGGCCATCAAGTCTCGTAGCAATTATCCTAATAGTTTTGCATCCACATTTAGGAGTGAGATTGGTCTATAGGACCGGCAGTCAGCCGGATCCTTTGCCTCCTTCGGTATCACTGTGATTAGTGCTTTACCGAAGGACGGAGGTGCCCTCCCCGTCGCCATGATGTTAGTAAATAGACCAGCCAGGAACCCCGCCAGTTTACCCCCAAAGGCCTTATAGAAGCCTGCGGTGAACCCATCTTCCCCTGGGGCCCTCCCCAGCTTTGGACCCATTATTGCCTTGAGGACCTCCTCTTCGGTTATTGGGGAGTCTAAGGCCGATGCTTCCAAGGTACTGAGGGCGGGGAGATTAACCCCATCGAGATATGCCTCGAGTGCCACCTCCTCAGCTTCTCCTTGCCTTCCGTAGAGGGTCTCATAGAACCCGGCAAATTTCTCGGCTATTCCTTCCGGATCTGATCCTTCCCCCTCTTCCCCACCTGCAATTCTTGCCACCCATCTGTCCACCCGCTGGCTTCAGAGCTTGGACACCAGCATGGCGTTGGCCTTATTGCCTTTTTCATAATATCTTTGACACAGGTGTTGGAGGCCCGCTACGATTTTGCCCATCTCAAGTTCTCTAAGCTCTTGTCTCTTCCCCCTTGCATCACCCAGGTCCCTCTCCCTCTCCTCCTCCCTCTTCCCTTTGGATCTCTCAGCGCTATATCTCAGGGATTGCCTGGGTTTCAGACCTAGGATACTAAAGTCTGACCAGACCAGATCGTGATCCGACCAGCTGACCGGACGGATGTCACAGGAGTCCACTCTGCTCATGTTCTGATATTCTGTGAAGAGATAATCTTTTGTTGTCCTAGTACCATGGACTGCAGAGTAGAAGGTGTACCCCCTTGTGGTCGGGTGTAGTTCCCTCCATATGTCTACCAACCCATACTCCCACATCAGGTCCCGAAATTTCCCAAGTGGTCCCCCCCTGCTACCTAGTGGAACGGCCTCTCCACTTTGGTCCAGTTCCCAGTTCGCACACATGTTAAAGTCCCCACCCAGCAACAGAAGACCTTCAGCTTTGGCCATTATCTATCCCATTGCCTCTTGGATGAATTCGATCTGGCCCACATTGGGGCAGTATATGACCGCTAGGGTGACTCTGGAGTTGTGTAGATTTCCCGATACCACCAAGGATCTCTCGTCCTCCCTTCCGCATTTGGTTATTTCCATAAGCCTCTGCTTTCTGTGTGGTATGATCCCAACTCCGCCCCTCTTGGTGTATGCGGATGCCCAGAAGGTCTGGCCTACCTGTGATCCCGGGATGGCCCTCTCCTCCCCCTTCACCGTTCTGGTTTCTTGGACAAAGAGGACATCCAAATTGGCATTCATTTCCCTCCCAGGAGGGAGCGTTTGGCTGGAGAATTTAGCCCCTTAGCGTTAAGAGAGCCTATCCTCAGCGACTCAACCCGACCCTTCCTCTCATTGTCCGCCATAGGTTCTTTGCCTTGAGTGCATCATTTTCCCGGTTCTGTGTGAACTGCTCTGTTCCCATACAACCTTGGGTCGGCATTGAGTCCGAGAGTCCCTCTTCCCAACCCCCGTCCCTATCCCTTGCCCCCTCCCACCCTTATGCTTGACGCCTGCCAACGGGCAAGCCACCAGGGTGAAAACCTGTCCATCCATTGCAGTTCCCTTGGCAAGCTCTGTGTCCCCGGCCGGGGGTATGTATTTCGAGCCCCTGCATTCTTTATTAGTGAGTTTTTGTCAACCTAGTCCTCCACAGCTTCCACTGTAGGGGTGTTTGGTTTACTAATTTTTCTCCTGCCCTTTGTCTTCTTCTTTGTGGATCAAGGGCCCTCCGGTTCTCTCCTGGGGTCCGGTGTTGCCTGTATGTCCATCTCGTTTCCTTCCTCCGGGATGTCACCCTTGAGCACCTGTAGCACCTGCGAGGCTTCCTTGCCGCTGGTAACTCTGTAGTCCACACCAGCACGTTCGAATGATAGGGCAAATAGAAAGGACCACCTGTATCGTGTGTCCTGGCCAGTGAGCCACTGGGTGAGCGGCCGACACTCTCTTCTGCGGGTGAGCGTGAGGGTTGAGAGGTCCTGGTATATCCTGATTGTGTTCCCCTCAAAGATGAAGCTCTCCAGCCTTTTAGCCTTCTCCAGCATCTCCATTTTCTCCCTGTAGCAGAGGAAGCGCACAACAATGGACCTTGGGCCCCCACCTCTGCCCCCCACCTCGATGTGCTCTTTCCAGCTGGACTTCCTTGCCCCCCTCCAATGTCAAGCGTTGATCTATGAGGCCTTGGATTTTCCTTCCCACGTCGGCGGGTGTCTCCCCTCTCCGCTGCGTCACGTCCATGATGCGCAGGTTGTTTTGGCGTTCCCTGTTTTCTAGGTCATCCATCTTCAAGATTATGTCCTCCTCTCTTATTTCTAAGTCTGTCAGTCTCGCCTCATACTCCATGTCCAACAGATCCGTCTGGAGGTGGTTGTTTTCCATTCCTTCCATTTTTTCCTCTAGCGTGTCCACTCTCCCCCTAAGGTCTACTATTGAGGCTTGTATATCAGTTCGGATTGCTTTAATCTCCTGGAGAATGTCCTTGAGATCGTCCTTCGTTAGCGCTGCAGCGTGGGGGTTGCTACTCGTGGGAATGGTGGCTCTGTGCGCCTCACTCGGGGCGGTATATGACAGACGAAAGCGTTGGAGGGAGGTGATTGCGCTAGCGGACGTGGTCTGCTCCAGGACTCCGTCTCTATGATGTACCTTGGTGTGGGGGTATTATGTGCTCCCGCCCTGCCTGGCCCTGGTATTCCACTTGATGGCCCCGGTTCCTCCATATTTCCAGGAGTCCATGTTCACTGGTGGGGGGCACTGGTGATGGCCCGGGACTCCTTAGGGGACACAGTATTCGGATGGGGGCCCTCCTCTCTGGGGAAGCTTCTCTTGCCACGTCCGTGGGCCTTCCAGGGGCGAGTTCGGCCAGCTCCACTCTCTCTGAGGAGTGGGTCACTCCTGTGAGCCCACGCAGGGCTCTGGGGGGGAAGGTGGCACACCTCTCCGCACGAGTCCTCCCCCACACCCTCCTCACCTCTTCCTGGCTCCTGCTGGGGTGCACCCGGCCTGGGCTCCTTCACTGTCGGCCCTGATGTGTGCTGGTTTCTGTTCTGGTGGGAGGTGGGTCACGCTCCCAAGAGGTAGCTCCTGGGGTCCCTCCAGGAGTCCCCCCGCCATGTGCCGCTTCGGGTCCCGTCTAGGTGCTGGGGGCCTGGGCTGGGCCCTTCTCCTCCTTCGGGCCTGTGGGGCACCCAGTTCCGGCGGGGAACGTGCCCCTGCGCCCTCCCCTCAAGGCTTTGGTGACTGGGGAGGGGGTGGAAGCCCCAACCCCCGCTCTTCGGCTCTGGTCAGTGGTGCGGGGAGGGGGCGAGTCTCGGCACTCACGGCTCCGCGGCAGACCTCTCTGAGTGCGGTAGTTCTGTGAGGAGAGCCGTCTTCTGAGGCTTGGCTACGGGGAGATCTCCGAGGCGGGCGTCTTTCAGGAGGAGCCTCACTGGGGCCAGCAGGGGTCCGATGCGCTTCTGAGGCGTACGCGGGGGTGTGCGCACACGGCCCGGGCTTCTTCGCTGTTGGCCCCGGTGCCTGCGCGTCTCAGCTCGGGCGTCTGCGGGAGGTGGATTTCCAGTCCTCCGTCACCCCCGAACAGGTGGCCCGAAGGAGCCCGCTGGGCACCCTCCTCCCGTGCGCCACTCCAGGTATTCTCCAGGTGCCGGAGGATCAAACTGGGCCCCTGTCAGTTTTCAGGTCCGTAGGGGGCTCCGTCCCCATGGGGGATGTGCCCCAACGCCCACCGGACGATAGTCCGAACACCAGGGTGGGGGGGTGGTCTCAACCCCCGGCTCCGAGTCCCGTTCCGTGGATGCGGTGGGGGGTTGGGGGTCCAGACGAGCCGGGCCCCGCAGCGGTCCTCTCGGGGGCCGGTGGCTCCGTGGGGTGGGCCGTCTTAGCGTGCTCTGGTGTGCAGGATGTCCCACCATGAACGTTCTCCTGGTGGTGTCTTCCTGGATCTTTGATCCAGGGCCCGTCCTTGTAAGGTCTATGGGGGGCCTTCAAACAGCCAGGCAGCCCCCGCGGGGCTCGGGTCCTCTCCTGCGCCACACAGAAATCCCGGCTGGGGATTTATGTGGCACACTAGGCCCTGCGGTGCTGGAGGAGCGCGAGAGCTCCACGTCCAACATGCTCCGAGCCCCCTGGTGGTCTCTCATTTCTATTACTTTTAATATAAATAAATACCAACATATTTCCCCTACACTGGCCTGGTTCTTGACTCATGGCTAGCTCAGGGGAGAGGGACCCAAGGGGCATGATATGTGTCTGAGATAGGGCTAAAAAGGAATCTGTTAAACAGTTTGTTGCATAACAACTTGAGTGGGGAGGGAACGAACGCCCCGTGTTCAGGGTGGCTTCTCAATAAACCGTTACAATGCCAACCCAGACAATTTAGGTGGAGGAAAATATACTAGTGCACGAGAAAATTAATGTGCGCAGCTGGAGGGGGGGGGGGTGAAACATGCACAATAGGTGTAACACATACAGTGTTCTGCCGCAATTTTGGAAACATAGGTAGGCCCAGGTATAGTGCATGTGTGTGATATAAGAGTACAATAGTTGAAATGTAATGAATAGTAATTTAAACGTTAGCCCTAGATCCTGCTGTGAGAAATACTGAAGCATGCTGATGGCATTTGGGCTAGAGCAGGGGATCCTGGGGTGCTATTAGGGGATGACAGCCATGATAGTGACCATTTGGAATGATATCAGGGCCCAGGTATGGGTGGGGCTGCTGCGCGCTTACCCTGATACACCAGATCTCCAGTTGATAATGCAACGTATTTTATGGGATGATGAGGATTCTACAAATACAAGAGATGTGGAGCGCACAAACAGGTGAACCATGGGATCTGTCAATTGCATTTTTCTATTTTGTGGTCAAGAAAGGGCTCCCCAAAGAGTTGCAAAAGGCACTGGACAAGATAGTAGGGATTGAAGCGAAGAGGTGGGCGGAGACACAGTCTATAATTTTAAACCATTGGAGGCGGTTGAAGGAGAGGGAAAAGTAAACAACACAGAGGGTGCGTAACTATTGCAAAAGAAGTTAACGAAACTGTCAGTGGAGGGGGCAGCAGTAGCTGCGCCGCAAGAAGGCCAGAAGGAACACAGGGCAGTCCTGGGGTAAGTACAAGCGCACCTGTGTGGAAAGGTGGATACAACTGGAATGGTAGTTATCATCCTCAGTATCAGGGATGGCCCATGGGAGGGTATTGCAGGGGGGCGAGGTGTTTGAAGGACTTTGGGGAGAAAGTGCAGATTTTGGAGGAATGGGCCTGAGAGGGGGAAACACAGGGCATGGGTCATTTCTCATGGGAGTGCTCAAGCAGGTAAGTGGTGGCATACAACCAGCAAATGCCCCAGTACCTGCAAGGTGTCCCTGCCCCGTACTACAGCCCTATTCCCAAGCACCCCCAAGTGTTTCGTACAATGCACCACCGCCCATAGCTCTGCTCCCCCACCACAGTTTCCACAGATGCAAGCACTGACGCCCAGCGGTACACTAGCATATGTGGTACACCCCACACAGTCGCAGGCCCCTCAGGTTCCTAACAATAATGCACTGCCTCATGGCACAGTAACATACTATGAAGGGGCCAGTGTGATTTGAGGAAATCCTTTTGTCTTTCCAGGGAAGAACACTTATCCAGATTAGGACAGCCCACAGAGAACCTTAGCATGCCCAGTCCTATCAGTCGCTGCTGACGCAGAAGAGGAATCATTGGTGGGCACGGAGATAGGAAACAAACCATTCATTTTTATGGTAGACACCGGTGCAATAAAATAATGTATTAGAGAGGGGCCTTCCCTTTGTCAGGTGAGGTAATGGACATTCAGGGGTTTTCTGGGGCAATAAAATCAGTTCCATTCACAGAAGAACTGCCTGTCAAAGTCGGTAACAGGGTGCTGCGTCCCATTGTTATTTTCATTACAAGTTTGGCGGTAGCCTTTTCGGTTAAACCAGCAGTCTTCCGCCAAACTTGCAAATTTTTCCGGGCCCTGCCAATGGGGAAATACAGGGCCATTACAACCCTGACAGACCCTGTATTTCCCCATTGCCCGGGGCCGGAAACTTTTACTCAGAATGGTGCTGGTGCATCCGACATGCTCTGCTCGCCGGTCTGCCCGTCAGGTCTGACCCGGCGGGTGAAAAGGCACCCGCGAGCAGAACTCCTAGTTTGCCGGTCCGGTAACTACGGTACCACCAAGCTTACCGGTACCATAGTTACTGGACTGGCAAACTTGTAATGAGGCCCATTTGAAAAAGGATGTCTTCTCTGTCCCATTGCACCCTGACTCTCTATACCTCTCTGCACTTACATATGGCAAGAGGGGATTCCAGCACACAAGGCTCCCACAGAGGTACTGTGAGTCCCCCAGGATCTTTAACAGGGAGCTGCATGCACATTTAGGCACCACGCATGTTGAGTACCATCATTTAATATGTTGATGATTTACTGGTGTGTAGCACCAATGAACAGCAATGCAGAGAGGACTCCATCACATTGTTGAAATTGCTCACTGACAAAGTAGACAGAGCAAAGCTGTAGTATTGTCAACAGGAAGTACTACATTTAGGCCAACTGATTTTTGTTAATGGCAAAAGGGTAAGTGCAGAGCATGCACCAGCAGTGTGTGGCCACCCCAAGTAGTAACGGTTAAAGACATGCAGACATTTCTAGGGTTATGTAATTACTGCAGAGCCTGGATCTTCAATTAAACATACAAACAACCATTACTGCAAGCACTTAAGGAGGCCCAAAAGACAAAGAGCACCATCACATGGACTGAAGAAATGTTCACTAGTTTTCAAGAGCTGATGGATGTAATTGCTACTGCCCCAGTTTTAGCAAGCCCTGACTATACACAAGAGTTCTATCTGTTTTCACACTCAGACGAGCAAATGATGACAGCTGTCCTGACATAAAAAAACACTATGGGCCACAAACGTTTAGCATACTAAAGCAGCATGGTGGACTCAGTAATGCAAGGACAGTTTCCTTGTGAGCAGGTTGTGGCTACACCAGCCTTTGCCATCAAGAAATCTGCCACTATCATGATGGGTTATTCAGTGACTATGTATAAAGAAGACACAGTGTTTACCTTCTTAGAAAGTTTCAAATCCATATTGACAACACATAGGGCTTCAGCTTACAAAATAATACTGTCCAGTCCATCCATATTGTCCGATGTAAGACAGTGAACCCAGCCACATTTATAACTGAACCAATAACTGACGCTGATGACATGCATGACTGTGCCACATATGAAGGCCTTGACGATGATATACCAAAAGCAATTGACTCTGCTCTTGAGGATGGAGAAATATATTTTTTGGACGGTTCAGGAACAATTGACCAGGAGACGGGTAAGAGCCACACAGGTGTGGCAGTGAGAAGGTTGGTAGATGGAGAGTATGAAGTGCTGGTACAAAAGAGATTACCCATGCATTACTCTGCACATGCTGCAGAGCTCATTGCCCTAATTGAAGCAATTGTAACGCTCACCTGATTCCCGCAGAGACGCCGGTCTTGACTGGGTGAATGCCGTATCTTCAAAGGTGATGTGTAACACACGGTTGGCTCTTTGGGCTGGACCTCTGTGCACTGTATGTCTGACTCGAAGAGTAAGATGTCTGCAGATAGAAAATATGGGATTAATGAACTGGGGTTATTGGGTGCCTCTCTCCTCTTCCCTTTCTCTTCTCCTGTAGAACCCCAAAGGTTAACGCCCTCACCTTAGGTAAGTGAACGCCGAGCTCTCCATCTGCCTCGGGGCAGGGTGCCGTAACCAGTTTCTTCACTGGATAAGGGTGCAGGCCTCTTGACCTCAGAGGACTGCTGTCCGTCGTTAACTGCACGAACGGTAAGTTCTGGGCACTTCAAATGTCTTAAAAGTCTTTTGTAATGATATCTCTTGTTTTGCAGGGTTCCGGCGATGGCGGATGGCGGGCTGATGAGAGTTGAGGATCGAACCCGCGTGAGGAATAGAAGCGCCTGGAAGCACGTAAGTAAGCGCTTGTAGCCTGCTTCACGATGCGCACTAACTGTCCCTTTTATCTTGCAGGTACAAGTTCGGAGCTTTAGAGAAGCTGAAGGGTGCTGGAATACCCACTGGATTCGGCGTGGGAAGGAGTAATGGCACGTGAGTAATAAAGTTGCCCAATGTCTTTAAACGCACCTTCTTTTGTCTTTCAGATGCGGGATGCAGCGCCGAAGGCCTCCGGAGCGTGCGAAGAGCTGGTAAGCTTTTGTCTTTCAGATGCCGGAATGCAGTGCAAAGACCTCCGGAGCATGCGAAGAGTAGGTAAGCCTTTGTCTTTCAGATGCCGGAATGCAGCGCGAGGCGTTGGTGACAGCCGATGGACCAGGTAAGAGATGCGCTGCCACTGAAGACCGTAGTGCTAACCTGTTCTTTCTTTGTCTTTACAGGTGCTGCTGAAGACTGGATTCCAGGATGGTAAGCCTTTGTTCCCTTAGGCCCAGGATCAGAAGCAGAAGACACGATGAGCGTTCTGCTGCAGAGAATGCAGAATAACACAAAGCAAGATTCATCCATCGGGTGTGGTTTAAATAGCCTCCTGTAGTGCTTAGGTGTCTCCTTTCACAGCCACGCCTAGGTAAGAAAAGAGTTCCTGCTTTCCAGAAGAGTTCCAGTGTTCTGAACCTAGGGAGTGGCTCCTGCCCCACCCAACAGGAAAAGTAGTCCCAAACAGAAGAGGATCAGGGGTTCAACTGGCAGGTAAGTAAGCAGCATGGTCTGCTGCAGGTAAGTCCACCCAAGCATTATGAGCCCGGTGCTTACAGCGCTGGGACTGGGCATCTTTATGAGCCTGGTGCCACTGGCGCCAGGACAGGGTCCAAAAGGTCCCAATTGGGACTGGCTGACACTCGGAACCGGGGTTATGGGTCTGCTTCCAAGGGAGTCGGGCAAGTCCTGATCTTTTGGAAGCAGAGATCATGACAGCACCCCCCCTCAAGGCCCCTCCCAAACCGGGCTTCTCCGGGGGTTTGGGCTTGTTAGGAAATGTTCAATGAAATCTTTTGATTAGACGAGGCGCGTGGACATATTCTGCAGGTTCCCAGGATCTTTCTTGGGGACCGTAGCCTTTCCAGTCAATCAGGTAAAATAGTTTAGATTTGGAGATCTTGGAATCCAGGATGCTTTTGACTTCAAACTCGAGTTCTCAATCAACTAGAATAGGTTTTGGAGATGTAGTTAGTCGGGTTTGAGTTTGCACGGGTTTTAATAGAGAGATGTGGAAGACCGGATGTATCTTCATGTGAGGGGGCAAGTCCAACTTGACCGCTACTGGATTTACTATGGTAGTGATGGAATAGGGACCAAGGTATCTTGGGTTGAATGTGCGTGGTCCTTTTAGAGGTAGATATTTGGTGGATAACCAGACTTGATCTCCTACTTGATATTGGGGGGCTTCCTTCCGATGTTGGTCTGCTCCTTTCTTGTATTGTTCTTTAGCCCTTTGAAGGTGAGAAACGGCTTCCTTAAAGGCTTGGGTGATTGTAGAATGCAGGTGGTCTACTGCTGGTGTTCCAAGATCTTGGAGTGGATCCAACTCTGAGGTTCGAGGGTGACTACCATATAAAAGAAAAAACGGGGTCTTCCCAGTTCCCGAGTGGACAGAGTTATTGTAGGCATATTCGGCTATCCAAAGGATATCTTTCCAAGTTTTTTCAGTTTGTTGTAGCATGCAGCGCAAATACTGTTCCAGAGTTTGATTGGTCCTCTTGGTTTGTCCGTCGGTTTGAGGGTGGTGGCTGGTCGAAAGTCTCACATCAATTTGAGCCGACCGACAGCAACTTCGCCAAAAATGAGAAATAAATTGACTACCTCGATCCGAAATTAGAACTGAAGGAAAACCGTGCAGTCGGACGATGTTTTTGAGAAATTCTCGGGCCAGAGTTGCTGCTGTTGGTAAGCCTTTGAGTGGAATGAAATGCGCCATCTTGGAGAATAGGTCCACGATTACTAGGATCGTATTGTATCCGGAGCATGGAGGTAGATCGGTGATGAAGTCCATAGAAAGCGTATGCCAAGGGCGAGGCGGGATGTCAATAGGGCGTAAGAGGCTGGCTGGTTTTTCCTTTTGACTCTTGTTTTGGGCGCATACTCCACAGGACATTATAAAGTCTCTGATATCTTTTTTCCAAGACGGCCACCAGAAGTAGCGCTTGATCTTTTCCGAGGTCTTGGTCATACCGGGATGTCCTTCCATTAAAGAATCGTGATAACAAGAGATTACCTTTTTCTGTAAATCTGTGCTGGGCAGGTATAACCGTTCTTGGAAATATAATAGGTTGTCCTTCACCGTAAAGTCCTTTCCCTGCAGATGCCAATTCTGTATGTCTACTGGAGTTACCAGTAGCCTGGCTTTATCCTTAACTTCCTCTATGGATTGTGTGGCGATTACACCTAGAATTCTTTGTTCGGGAATGATAGGTACAGGTTTAGGATTGATCAAATGTTCTTCCACTCCCATCCGAGAAAGGGCATCAGCTTTACCGTTTTTTGTACCAGGTCGATAGGTAATTATGAAGTCAAACTCGGCAAAGAATAGTGCCCAACGGAGTTGCCTAGAGGATTGAGCTTTTGCGGTTTTCAAATATTGCAGGTTTCGGTGATCTGTAATCACAGTAACGGTGTGTCGGGCCCCCAGAAGATAATGCCGCGAAGCCTTAAAGGCGGACTTGATAGCTAGAAGTTCCTTATCAGTAATAGTGTAATTGATTTCAGGAGGCGAGAATTTGCGGGACCAAAATGCCACGGGATGCAACTGATTGGTTACTGGGTCCTTTTGTGATAGAACTGCCCCGATGGCAAGGCTCGAAGCATCAGTTTCAACGATGTAGGGGAGTTCTAGGTGAGGATGTTTTAAGATCGGTGCAGAGATAAATCTAGTCTTCAAATTCTGGAAAGCTTGTTCCGCCTCGGTAGACCATTCAAAACATTTGTTTTTCTTTAACAAGGCGGTGATGGGCTGGACTATTCGAGAGAATTCGGGGATAAACCTGCGGTAAAAGTTAGCGAAGCCTAACATGCTTTGAACACCTTTTACAGAGGATGGCGATGGCCATTTGAGAATTGCATCGACCTTCTTTGAATCCATACGCACTCCGCTAGGTGATAATATGAATCCCAAGAATTCAACTTCAGTCACGTTGAAAACACATTTTTCCAACTTAGCGAAAAGTTTGTGTTGACGCAATCTCTCGAGGACCATTTTCACGTGTTTCCGATGTTCAGTTTCCGATGAAGAATAAACGAGGATGTCGTCAATGTAAACAACAACACACACATCTATGAGCTTTCTGAGGACATCGTTCATAAAATATTGAAAGGCGGCCGGGGCATTGCAAAGTCCGAAGGGCATGACCTGATATTCAAATAGCCCATACTTGGTGCGGAAGGCCGTCTTCCATTCATCGCCCTCTTTTACTCGTACCAAGTGGTAGGCTCCTCTAAGATCCAGCTTTGTATATATGCATGCTTTTCTGACTTGGTCCAGGAGTTCAGGGATCAAAGGTAACGGATATCTATTCTTAACGGTGATCTGGTTCAGGGCGCGATAATCTATACAAGTTCTAAGGTCCCCTTCTTTTTTTGGAACGAAGAACAAAGCTGAGGAAGCAGGGGACTTGGAAGGACGAATAAACCCATTCGCTAGGTATTGATCCAGGTATTGTCGGAGGTGAAGATTCTCAGGCTCGGTGAAGGCATAAATTCTACTACAAGGAGGAGTAGATCCAGGTATCAGGTCTATCTGGCAGTCATAAGACCTATGAGGAGGTAGAGAGTTAGCCTGATCCTTCCGGAAAACATCTTGGAATTCTAGGTATTCAGGAGGTAACTGGGGAGCCTCCGAGGAAATTGCTGCCAGTGCAACACCAGGTCGAGGGTGACAAGTAGAGACACATTCTGGAAACTGAACCGTTCTTGCTCGCCAATCGATCTGAGGATTGTGCTTCTCTAACCAAGGAATTCCTAGAATAATCTGGAACTGAGGGGCCTTGATCACATCGAACACGATCTTCTCATGGTGTCCATCTTGACTTACTAGCGTCACTTCTTGGGTGGTATGCGTTACTGGTCCGGAGGCTATCTCCGTACCATCCACCGTAGTAATGACGTCCTTTACAGCCTTTGGACAAAGAGTCAGATTCATCCTCAAAACCATTTCATGATCCACATAATTGCCGATGGCACCGCTGTCGACGTAAGCTTCAATCGCATGTAATCGATCCGGATGTTCAGGGCTAATGAGGACCATAGGTATCACGAAATGCGAGGTCACTGAACTGGTTTTAACGCTCGGCAAGAGGACCTCTATTCTTGTCGGGCGAGGTCGTTTCCCTGCTCAGAGTTTGTGACCCTGGTAACTGCAGCTCCTACTGCCTTCTTGGCTGGTTTCACCGGACAGTCTCGAAGAAAGTGCCCCGAGTTTCCGCAATAGAGGCATAATTGCAGCTGTTTTCTCCTTTCCCGCTCCTTTTGTGTTAGTGGTCCTTTCAGGCCCCCTATTTGCATGGGTTCCCCGGAGTCTACTCCTTTGGTAGGAGTTGGTGGTTTGGAAAATACTCGAGCATCAAACTTGGAACGATCGGCCTTCCTGTTCTGCAGTCTGTGGTCAATTTGAACGACTAAGTCAATATAGTCCGAACAGTCTTGCGGGGGATTCACTACTTGGGCTAACACATCTTTGAGCTCTCCACGTAGACCTCTATAAAACAGCGTAATCCTTTTGTCCTCAGGCCATCGAGTTTCCACTATCAGTCTGTTGAAAGACGCAATATAAGCCAAAAGGTCTTGATTACCTTGTCGCAATGAAAGGAGCTCATTGTCCAAGGCCTGCCCCTGTGAATGTCTTGCAAACAGTTTTTCCATACTGAGCTGAAAAGCTTGAAAATCATGGAGAACCGGATCATCTTGATTAACTAGAGGGATCGACCAGTCTGCCGCATTGCCACTAAGGTACGAAAGCACGAAAGCTACCTTAGCTTGATCAGTTGGAAAGGCTGCTGGCCGGCATAAGAAGTGCAACCGGCACTGGTTAATAAATACTGCAAACCTCTTTGGGTCACCAGAAAATCGTTCGGGCGGAGCCAGAGGTACATTCCCAGGTAGGTTAATCTGCACTGGGTTCGTAGAGGATGTTGAAGGAAGATTTGCCCCTGATGCGGGTAACGGAGTTTGTCCGGCTTGTGACTGTAGCAATTGTCTAGCAAGATCGTCTGTTCGCTCCTTGGAAATAATCAGTTCCCTTCTTAGAGCATTTGTTTCCTGACGGGCTGCATGCACTTCTGCTCTTAGTTCCCCAAGTAAATGGACTAGCTGGTCGGTATCCGAGGTTTCCATAGCGCCTGGGTGGGAGTTTTGCGGTAGGCTTTGTGTTCTGTAACGCTCACCTGATTCCCGCAGAGGCGCCGGTCTTGACTGGGTGAATGCCGTATCTTCAAAGGTGATGTGTAACACACGGTTGGCTCTTTGGGCTGGACCTCTGTGCACTGTATGTCTGACTCGAAGAGTAAGATGTCTGCAGATAGAAAATATGGGATTAATGAACTGGGGTTATTGGGTGCCTCTCTCCTCTTCTCCTGTAGAACCCCAAAGGTTAACGCCCTCACCTTAGGTAAGTGAACGCCGAGCTCTTCATCTGCCTCGGGGCAGGGTGCCGTAACCAGTTTCTTCACTGGATAAGGGTGCAGGCCTCTTGACCTCAGAGGACTGCTGTCCGTCGTTAACTGCACGAACGGTAAATTCTGGGCACTTCAAATGTCTTAAAAGTCTTTTGTAATGATATCTCTTGTTTTGCAGGGTTCCGGCGATGGCGGATGGCGGGCTGATGAGAGTTGAGGATCGAACCCGCGTGAGGAATAGAAGCGCCTGGAAGCACGTAAGTAAGCGCTTGTAGCCTGCTTCACGATGCGCACTAACTGTCCCTTTTATCTTGCAGGTACAAGTTCGGAGCTTTAGAGAAGCTGAAGGGTGCTGGAATACCCACTGGATTCGGCGTGAGAAGGAGCAATGGCACGTGAGTAATAAAGTTGCCCAATGTCTTTAAACGCACCTTCTTTTGTCTTTCAGATGCGGGATGCAGCGCCGAAGGCCTCCGGAGCGTGCGAAGAGCTGGTAAGCTTTTGTCTTTCAGATGCCGGAATGCAGTGCAAAGACCTCCGGAGCATGCGAAGAGTAGGTAAGCCTTTGTCTTTCAGATGCCGGAATGCAGCGCGAGGCGTTGGTGACAGCCGATGGACCAGGTAAGAGATGCGCTGCCACTGAAGACCGTAGTGCTAACCTGTTCTTTCTTTGTCTTTACAGGTGCTGCTGAAGACTGGATTCCAGGATGGTAAGCCTTTGTTCCCTTAGGCCCAGGATCAGAAGCAGAAGACACGATGAGCGTTCTGCTGCAGAGAATGCAGAATAACACAAAGCAAGATTAATCCATCGGGTGTGGTTTAAATAGCCTACTGTAGTGCTTAGGTGTCTCCTTCCACAGCCACGCCTAGGTAAGAAAAGAGTTCCTGCTTTCCAGAAGAGTTCCAGTGTTCTGAACCTGGAAAGTGGCTCCTGCCCCACCCAACAGGAAAAGTAGTCCCAAACAGAAGAGGATCAGGGGTTCAACTGGCAGGTAAGTAAGCAGCATGGTCTGCGGCAGGTAAGTCCACCCAAGCATTATGAGCCCGGCGCTTCCAGCGCTGGGACTGGGCATCTTTATGAGCCTGGTGCCACTGGCGCCAGGACAGGGTTCAAAAGGTCTCAATTGGGACTGGCTGGCACTCGGAACCGGGGTTATGGGTCTGCTTCCAAGGGAGTCGGGCAAGTCCTGATCTTTTGGAAGCAGAGATCATGACAGCAATAGAGGTATCACAAGGATGTTGGGCTACCATTTACTCTTATTCAGCATATATTACCACTACCACTGTTCATTCAGGACTGTCACAATGGAAGAGGAGAGGGTTCCAAAGGCAGATGGATCCCCAGTCGATCCCCAGTACTGATCTATGCTCTCTCACGGCCTACACTTGTCCCTGTCGTCAAGTGTGCCACGCAGACTAACAACACTGACCCAATTTGTCTCAGCAATGATGCAGCAGATCAAGCGGCCAAAATAGCTGCCTATCTCCCAGTACTAGATATCACAGCTTACCCAGAAATAGATAGCATGCAGCTACAATTAGAAGTTCCACACACTGTGGTACAAGTCAACCAAATAATTCAGTTTCAGGGGAAGGCAACTCAGGATGAAAAGGTGCTATTACAAAAAAGAGGGTGTGAGCAATCTTCCACTGACCTCATATGGAGGCAGGTCATCTCAAGTAAGACAGTAATGCCTCAGGCATTGGGAATGGTTGCCTTTGAACAGTTGCACTACCCCTCAAATGAATCGAAGCAGCATATTGCTGTGGACATAGAGGAGGATTGGTTTGTGCCTAATATGCAGGAACTGTTTAATTTGTTTATTTCTAACTGTACCATTTGCCAGACATACAATACTATGCAAACCTTGAGGACATTGCGAGGCACATTACCAAGCCCCAGCAAGTCATTCCAAGAATTACATATAGATTTTCCTGACATGGGAGATCGGTGCAACACATACCACTATTTAGTTGCTATTGTTTGGGTTGAGACAGGACCATGTGCACATCCAAATGCTAAATCAGCGGCCAAATTATTAGTACAAGAAGTGTTTCCCCACAACACTTACATCTGATAATGGCACCCACTTGAATGAGCTATTTGAAGATATAACAGCTCTTTTAGGAATCAAGCATAAGATGTGGTCAATTTATCATCCTCAAGCCAACAGTATTGTTGAGTGGATCAATGGCCTCCTAAAGGCAAAATTATCCAAATTGTGTGTTACCCAAAAAAAGAAATGGGTCCACTGTTTGCCCTTAGCCCTATTAAATTTGCAGACGCAGCCCTGCCAGGACTATCACCTTCCCTCTCACGAAATAGTGACGGGCAGCACATGCACATGCCACTTTCACCTACGCGTAGTACGTCTGATGCTCACAGGGCTGCGTCCATATTAGGGGATGGATTTAAAGCATATTTGTGTCAGTTAACAAAATCCATTAAGATCCTCGCTCGACAGATCATGCCAAGAAAAACAGAAGAAGAAAACAGCGCTGCACCAGAAGCTGCGAGCTCACCAACTCTACAGCTGCAACTGGGAGACACTATTTTTGTAAGAAACCTTTCCAACAGATGGTGTGTGGCGCGGTGTAATGGGCCCTAGACAGTGATTTATGTCACTCCATTGGGCGTCAAAGAAAAGGAACTGCGGCAGTGGGTGCACCTCTATGATGTCTGAAAGGCTCCCCATACAGCACCTCCTTCGCAGAGTGCTCTGTCAGTGTGCATAAAGTCAATGTCTTTTGGATTGTCACTGACCCTACTGCCTCAATACATACCATCTCTATCCCAGCTCCATCGGGGCAAATAACAGTATATTAAAGAATCTGCATTCCTTTTGCTGTAATATTCACCCACTGCTATCAAACTATTATTGCTGCACTGGGTAACATGAACAATTCTATGAGTATTGCATTGTTAACCCGCTCTCGCCCCTTGCAAATTTCTCATCACAAACATCATGTAATTATGTCAAAAATGTACATATGTGTGATTTTGTTTCAGGTTTATATATATATACTCACTCAGCCAACTGTGAGAGAGGCATGGTATCACAAGTAGACACTGACGCGAGAGCTGCAAGTTTCAAAACCTTTATTGAGGGTTTAAAAGGGGTTGGAAAACTCCTAATTGCCCTATAACTAAGATATGAGTATTCTCGACCATCAAACAAAGAGAAAATATAGCCCTAGTTAGTCCTTACGCAAAATATAATGGCCTATACTAATTTACCTAATGCCTGCCCTCTTTCTAATACAATAAATGCATAAAGGGAATGTGTAATGCAAAAAGGAAAATCAGTGTTCAAAATAAATGTCAGTATGGCTGAGTAAACTCCCTTCCCCAGGTTTTGTAGCACGAGGTAAGGTGGCACACCTGGACCTCTCGACACACTCTGGCTTCAGACACACAGATGCAGCCTGTTTAATGGACCAGGGCCCACTTGGCCTTCGATGAAAAGTCACTAGTTTCCCAGGTCATCTTTTAACTTGTAATACAGTTCCCAAAAAGTTTGTTTCCTTCTGGTTACCACAATTCAATACAGGTTTCCCTCCACTGGGGTCAAACCTTATAATGACAATGTGTGGGGTTCCCTTCCCCAAGATTCAATCACACCTTCAAAGGCTTCCCTCCATCAGGCTAAAAGCATCCTTTCACGTTCCTTCCGCTGCCCAAGACTTTTGAAACTGCAAGGCTTTTGCTCTTACCTCGGCATGTCCACTTCGACCATCTTTCCTTATCGTCACTTTTTCTCTCCTACACCAAGGCCTCTTGGTAAATGTAGTTAAGTGCACAGTACTTATTTCAAAGTTCAAAGATATCTCTCACATCCGGGTTTTCCTTTGCCGGGATCAAATCTAACAGTTCAAAGACATCTCTCACATCCAGGTTTCCCTCTGCTGGGATCAAACCCGGGCCCGGTTCCAGGAATTTTCATCCGGGTGGGCCAGGTTTGTGATCAGGGTGGCCCAAATTCCATTGTGTGTGGGTGTATGAGTAGCCTAAACAAAGTGCTGGCATTAATCCTTATTTCCCAGATCCGTGATCCAGAAAGAAATGTCTTCTTAGATCTGGACAAAAATAGATTAGTACTGCTCTATAAAAAAAACAGTACAGAGCAAAAAAGAAACAAGGAAAATAGTGTTGCAACATTAATCTACCTATCTTGCCTTGCCATCTGCTCTCCCCTTTCTATTATATCCACCTCTCCACTTCCCCTTCACCTTTCACCCCCCAGTCACCTTACATCAGCTCTCTCTGACCACCATTCCCATTTACCTACACTTCCACCTACCCCAAAAATACCCACCATGTCTCTCTTGGCCTGGCTGGGGTGAATCAAGGGTAATGCTTCCTCGTCCTCTGCGAGGACTGAGCAGCGAGGCCCCCAGTCTTTGTTTCATCTCAGACGTTGTGCCCTCTACAATGCTCCCCTTAACACTGTGGCTACTCCGAGCAGGCCCCGAATGAGGTGCTTGTGGTGCGGCAATCTTGTTGTAAAAGACAGCCCCTCCTTCAGAATGCTGAAGCAAGGAATAGGACACCTTGTTTCTTACAGAATGACATTTCGAAGCACAACATTAAAATTTTGTGTTGCATTTTTGAAGAACATTTTAATTGAGTTGAGTGCACATGGGAGTGCTAGCATTCAGGACAGAGAGCCGGGGTTTATGGGAAGTGGATTCAGGAGACACACATTGCAGGTTGAGGGGTTTCCAGCTTCCTGGTATCGCTCCCGATGGGGCTTGGCAGTGAGGAGAGGCCCTTGCTCCCCTTCCCCTGTACATCCATGTCTGGTACATACTGGTTATAAAATATGCAATTGTCCATGATGGTTTTTTGTTTGATGTGTTTACTTAGATTTGCTATTGAATTTCACAATTTTGTTCAATACATGTGGCCTGATATTTTCAAAGAAAGGTGTGTATGTTCTTGGCAGGCCCTGACACATGCACTGCCCATCTATTAAACCGTGAGTGAGACTTTTTTGAAATAGCTTATACTGTGAACTGAATCACTTCTAGAGGCATCTAATTCTGGCAGGTAAGGAATAATGTGATTAAATGATTTGTCAGAATTCCACACTTTGAGACTAGCTTGAAATTTAGATATTTGACCACGCATACTCCAAGTTCAAGTTGGTATAAATATATGTTGAAGTTTTGTGTTGAATACCTAAAATAATACAAAATGTTATACAATTACTTTAAAAAGTCACATGACAAACCAACCTGACAATGTCATCATTGTAGAAACGTGTTGATGAAAAAGAGTAAGGGAGTTATTTTGTTTCGAATCCTAAATTGCACCACTCTGGTTAGCAAGTTTATTTGCAAAGGGGCCTCTCCATGCAATTGTAATGGTTTCGACCAAGTACTGGTGAATATCGCCTTTGATCTTCACTTTTCCACTATGTGTCTCTACAAGTGTAAATCCCTCCAACAATTAACGATTGTGGGATCCATCCACAATGGTTTCTTTTGGAATCTGCCTGCTTTTACCAGTGTGTTAAAGTCAGGAGGATTCTGTAGGAATCCATTGGTTTTACACCAACATAAAAATACATGCTGGTGGAAAACCAATCGCATTCGGCAGGGGGGCCTGTAAGAGCAGGCAAACTTGTTAAGTGCAATCTGCTATCCAACTTCGCCTGCTACATCATACAAAATCCTGCAGCGCATGAAAAGTGGTGATAAATGCTTTTAGCGCCACTTTTCCCACTCCGCTTGACTTTGTAAATGACCCCCTATGATTGTAGCTTTATTTTCCCCATCCTGAATGGAAGCCACAAGTTCCAGCATAGAAAGTAATGAGAATTAAAAATAAATCTCATAAAACACAAAGTGAAATGAAATGCATGACAGGTTCATTGTTTCACAGAACTTGTTCTGCATCCCCTTAGTTTCAAATCACCCAACAGTCACACATTATATAATTTTAAAGAAAATAGTGCCACAGCAATGGTCACTGCCAGTTATCGTTTCGCATCTCTAATCACTTCCGGTTGTAAATAATCCGCTTCTGAGACACACTAAAAAGATAAGACCTCACTGGGAGGGCCTGTGTATCCCTGGCTGTTTGTATTTGAGGGGCGAGAGACAGAGTAGGGGTTCAGAGGCATGGACATTTGTCCCTTGTGCAAATGTTAAATCCACCTCTGATTGCACTCTTTAGGCCATATTTAAATACTGTTTTTTAGTTTTAAAAGATGTACCCCTTTTATACTTTACCCACAACATTAAATAACATGCTATTCTCTTGTGTTATTTTCCAGGTGTTCATGATTATTCTTTTGAGAGGCAAATGTTTATTTAGGGTAGGGGGTGGTAATAATCCCCCCAAACCACTGCCCTCCTCATCAGTAGTGGGGTCCCACAGTAAATCATTTCCATTTCCGGCACACATGATGTATTCTATTTGCATGCCAACTCTGTTAAGTTATTTAAACAGTATGAGGTTATCAATTCAGTTCTTACCAGTTTGAATCATGAAAGTTTCTGGCAGTTCAGGGTAGACTTCCACACAGACAAAGATACATTCTATTTAGGTCTGAACCCCACTGGCAAGTACACATGAGAGGAAGATCTGAAACGAGTCCATACTTGCCATCCTAGCCTGCCTTGTCATTTTCATGTAGGGCCTTGTTGGAGTAAACCAGTGAGGTGATGCTGTATTCCCTAGGCATAGCAAACAAGGCACACACATCTGGGCATATACACTTTCACTTAGGGAGACAAATTGAAAACAACATACATTGGCGAAGCCAACAGCTTCGGCTTTCGATTATGCATGGATAGGCATTTGGCAGACACTGCCATAAATTTACCACCTGGTCATAAAATGGGAACCGCTGGGAAACTGTCTGAGTACCTGGGCATATGATGTAATTGCCTGATAAATGTCTGTCTAATACCTATACACAAGACAACACTGCTGGCTTTGTGATTGCTTGTTTTAGACAGGACTCCAGTCCAAGAGAAAGAGGCATTGACACACATATTGCTTATAAAATCAACTTGTTTTTATCACACCATGAGCTCATTTACAGAGCCATTTAAGTAATTAAACACTTAAAAGAATGCTTAGATATAAACCTGACAGGTCCTGTACAACACAAATATTGGTGCTACTTTGTGAGAGAGCTTGCTCAAAGAGTTCCCTAAGGGTACATTTTGGTGGTGAGGGGCAGGTAGTTCATAGTAATGCTATAGCTATTCACATAGCCATGGCTAGTCATTGGGTGGGTAAATGACCCACCATGCCCATACGATGTGTGCTTCTCCTCACATCCTGTGTTCATCCTATATGTGTTCCACTGCAAGAGTTCTGGCTTACAATTAGCAGGCAAAACTAAAAAAGGATGGATGTAAGTCTCAGAATCAATCATCGCCAATGGCATTCCTCTGGTCAGCCTTCCCCAACATTGTCTGCAAATCAGCCTTGGCCCTGCCACTTATCTGAGCAGCCCTCCACAAACTGTTAGACTGCTAGACCACAACGCCTAAAAATGCTTGTGGTTGCCTGTGTTCCAGTGCAGAGGGTACATGGCCTAGAAATTAAGACTTAACTGCACCTTTTGGTGGTAGGTCTCGGGAGGCTAGCTCAGGGGCAACGTGCTCGCCTTGGAAGCAAGACGACATGGAGCACCACAGGTTCGATCCCCGACATGGAGCACCACAGGTTCGATCCCCGGGTCCGCGCTTATAAACCTCTGGGTATTAAGTGCATTATAAATAACCAATCATATCATGTAGAACCAAGAGTCATTTGCTAATGACGTGTCCCCCTCTGTAATGGCACAGATATTCTAAAGAATGAATGCATGGAATGTTGTGCAGAGCAATGATAGTGGTAATGTTTAATTGATATGTTAATGTATCTATCACTTTTTGATTTTACTCCCCTCCAGAATTACATTTTTGTCACTACCAACCTTATTTTTTCACTTATACTTAAGTTGTTAATGCAGCAGAATATATATTTTCAATGTAATTTGTAAGGGCCGCCAGTCGATTGATGCACCTTCTGGCGAAATATGTGTGCAAGCAAAATCATGTGTCATTCATTGTTTGATATAGTTAAGCATTGTATTAAGCATGATGTGAAAAAACTCTTTATTCCCACAAAAAATAAACATACTTTAAATTACAGAAACCAACTTTGTGATTTTAGATTTGAGAAAATAGTTGTAGACAGCCTGCTTGAATAGGTGTGCTTGAGTAAGTGTGCTACCTCACTTAGAGGTGTGAATGGCTCTTCATCTCCCTGATAATTTGTGCTTTCATGGCTGTGGGGCATAGATCATTGTTCTAGGCAACCAAACAAATCCTGGCTGGGCCTCCAGCAGTGCAGCCTCTCAGGATGCTAATCCCTCAGAGCTTTCTTCTGCTGCACGTTTATGGTGAAATGCGCCCCCCCCAACCCAACTCCCCCGCTCTCTTGGGTCCCACATTCAAGAGCCTCCTATCTAGTGGAGGGCACGGAGTGGCCTTGGGGGGGGGCGGGCCCCCTGACTCATGCTGGAGCCAGGCCGATCAAACCGAACAACAGTTCAAATCTTGTATCTCAGTTTCTTTCTCTTCCTGACGCTTTTACGGCATCAGACATTTCACAGAGACTTTCAATTGGACAATCGTCTTTTGCCGGACCACTCTGTTACTTTGCGTATCTTTGATTTACAGTTCTTTACAATGCTTTGCTTTCTCTCCCATCTTATTGGCACATGCGCAACCTTCATTCATCGGGTACTGTTGGTATCAAGTTTCATTGAACACAGACTAGACTTTCAATGCTTTCATCAACTCACTGGCTCTGTTAATTCTTTTCTGTCTTTTGCAGCTTTGATCCAGAAGTCAAGGCTTATACCACAACAGCTGCTGCACCTCCCCAACTCTACTGTTCACCCGGCAGGGTGGCTGGGATCCTTGAAACACAAAAAAGGTTTCTCTGTTTTCTCTAGCTGGCTTCCTTGCACAACCTTCAAGGCCATTCAGAGGTAACGATCTCTCACCGGGGTGCCCAAGGTTTCTACGTAACCCTGGTTCTGTCCTTTGGCCTGTCGCTCTGCTCCGCCTGGTTTGCCGTCGCTCTGGAAGAATTACCCCTTCCCATGCATCGCCTTGCTCACCTTGCTCAGAGTGTGTCTCAGTGTTCCACCTTTTAACCATGTGGGGAGAAATAATAGAGATACCAGGTGTATGTAATTAAGATCAAGTGCCTGACCCTGCCTGATCTTATTAGTGGGAAAAGTCCAATGTATTGCACGGGCGGTAGTCCTTTTAGCATCAGACATCCTCTTCCTCAGCTCAGTGTTTGTGTAGGAAAGGGGGGGATCTGGTAAGTTGGAATATCCTATAAAATAGGATGAGACAGTGGTATTTAGAATGGGAGGATGCCATCTCTTGCCATCGGGTGTTCCTCCCCCACTCCCTGAGGACCCCTCACCCAGGTGATCCTCGTGCACTTGTGCACCCCCAGGGTCTTGATCCAAAGGTGATGGCCATGCCCTGGCCACCTGAGTAATGGATCCCTGGGGTCCTGGCAGTGAAACAACCTCTTGTGTTTCACACAAGTTACATGGTTGGGACATATAAAGGGGGGGTTTATAGGCTGTGTATAAAAATGATATTTTTAACTATGGTACTGTTCGCAATGAGGTTCTTTCATGTAGTCTAATGAATATAAATGAACACGGGTAGTTGATACAGTTACATGGCAATGGAAGCCTTGTGTGAGAAGAGGGATGGAGGAAGAGAAAGAGTACGACCAGTACAAAGGTGTTGTATTTGATACAATGACTGATGTGCACCATCCAGAATTAAGTAATCTATGGTATAGTCACATCTGCTCAGTGTGGAGGCAGACGTCAAATGAGAGCTTCTATGTTTTCTCTCTCATCTGTGGGGGTCAGTAATGTGAGTGGGACAACTGCGAGTAGTTTTCTCAGTATTTGACATTTTATTTTAAACAGAAAATGCAAAGAAAACCTAACAGCCTACTCTGCCAGGGAACTCCCTAGCTAATCTAGAATCTAAGGGAAAATCTCCTAGCATACACAAAACAGGCCCTCATACTAAACAACAGTTAAAGCAAAGCATAAAAAACATAAGGAAAATATTACCAAATAACCAGTATCTTGGATGACTTCTACTTGTCCTGGGTAGATCTCGTTCCCCAGGAATGCCGAATGTCAATTTCTTCCAAAGAAAAATAAAGTCTTAAATCCATTCTTGAAAAGTTCAAAGGAAAGAAAAGTTTATCCAAACACAAATCCACTGGTAACAGTTCCTTCTGCATTTGCTGAAAAGTTCCCCTTCCAGTCTCCACAAAAAAGCAGCACCAATGGTAATCCTGGATAACCTCCTTCCAGGACAGAGTTGACAAAGTTCAAAACTACTTCTGCTTTAACAACTGTCTTTCTTTTTGTAACCTCTGCAGCGTCTTGGATATAACTTGTCAGGATGCTTCTCCTAAGGGGGATGTTTTCTCCTCCATGACAACTCCCTTCTATAAATGATATTGTGAAAGCAGGCTCCTTTGCTTCACAGTCTACTACTACTTAAACTGCATTCAATATAAAGTATATTATAGAAACCACAGTTCTATTGACTCTACTGCAACTTGAAACTTTAGGAATTGATCATGCAACTTAGACCAGACTCTTCGACCTCTACAGGTAGGCAAGGCACTCTTCTTTCCTATGCCATAATAAAGATCAGCCTCTTTGCCTCTTCTGTCCGCCTTACAGCTACCTCTAGAATCTGTCTTGGCTTCTAAACTGCTTCTCTATTTCTGCTTCAACAATGTCAGCTTCGCAGATTGTTGATCAGTTCTTCTAACAAGCACCCAGCTCGCTTCCCCGGCTTTATGCACACCTTCTTGTTTTCGGTACTTACCCCAAAGCTGTGTTGCCACACTTCCTGCCTTGTATAACCTTGTCACCCTTGTATCAGAGGACTCTAGATTTATAACAGCTTCAACATCTACAAAACATAGGTGTTCAGGTCTTAATAGGACTGGCTTCAGTTTAGAATGGATCGATCTACTGGCTTAGGTCATGTTTGTTCTTCTTGTGACTTTAGCAAATTCTAGAACTGCAAAGTATTTGTTCTGAATGTTACAGGAATCGGGTTTCAATAGAGAACTGACATTTGGTGCATGTGACCACTCTTTGATGATGAATTTCAACTTAAAGGCTTGCGTTCCCTTTTATCTATATAGAGTTCTGCTTCAATGTGAATCGGGGATCACAATTGCTTACAAGCAACCTTTATTTAATGTAAGTATGTCTTGTAATCATTCGGGAAATTCAGCTGCTACCTCTTGAGTGATTACCGTTAATGTTCTCCCTCTTGATAGGAGACACGCGACCACTTCGGTAATGGTTTTAGTACAACAATGGACATTAATAGGCTGTTCTTATGCACAAGCACTTTAACTTGTGCTCCACACGCGCAGGATACAATTCCTTTGCCGTTAAGACTTCCTACTTCACAAGCTAATTTTACTCGCTCCCACTTCTAAGTGAGTGTTAATCTAGCTGGTTACAGTTACTGGCAAGGTGTTTCAAGTGAATTGGAGTGTGAAGCTTCACTCACCGTTCCAAAGTCACAACGGTTGATTTTCTCCTACGCAAGCACTTTAACTTGTGCTCAACACGCACAGGATACAATTACTTTGTTGTAAAGATTTCTCACTTCAACAAACAACTTTTACTTGTTCCCACTTCTATGTCAGTGTTAAATTAGCTGGTTACAGTTACTGGCAAGGTGTTTCATGTGAATTGGAGTACGAAACATCAATCACCGGCTCCAAAGTCACAACTGTTGCAGACTGCTTTCACTTTCCGACTTTCTTTCTACTTTTACTGCTTCAGGCACTCTTGGGACCCACACACCTCTGCAATATGGGTGTCTCTGATCTGGCCTCGACCTTAGAGAGTCTCCTTCTCTTCTGCCTTCCTCAGATTGCTTCTGCACATGGACCTTGGGTAGTTGCACAGCTTCAGCTCTGCATTCACAGCAATTAGGCACACCCGGAAAGACTGTTAACTTCTCCCAGTCTCGTCCAAGGCAACCACATCCAAACAGGGTTTTTGAGCACCGGACCAATACAGAACCTACAGGTGAAATCTGCTCTTCTCTCCTTCTGGCATCCCTCAAGTGGTCACACTTCATTGTGAACTTCCAGCCTTGTGCTCTGCTTCTTCATCTGCTACTACAGCCAACCTTCCAGCTTCTGCTCCAGCTTCTTTCTTCTGCTCCTTCCTGCTGCAGCCTTTTATGCCTCTGAGGTGGGGCATTTGGTTTCAGGTGGAGGCCCTTAGTGTCAATTGCCCGACCCTGGCAAAGGTTGCTAGGACTGCTTGCCTGACCTTTCCCCCTGCATGCTTCTTGGCCTACCACACACTAAGGGTCTGTAACTATAACCCCTACAGCCCCCCTGCCTCTTGCACTTACCCAGATCTGCTCTGCCCTGGCTGCACTTACTCAGAGCTTGCTGCCTTATTTGCACTTCCCCATTCCCTCTCCCCTGCACTTCGCCTGCTCCCTTCAGCCTGCAACTCCGGTTGTCACACTTGCACAATCCGAATGTCATAAGGCCTAGTAGGATCGTTTGTCTTGTCTTCCAAACTGTCTTCCCTCCCTTGTCTTGTGGCGCCTAGAAACACTTGTGTACAGGCGAAGTATAAATGCCATACAATATCATATCTTCAGCCCTCTTCTTTGTCACAGTCCTTGAGGGATTCTGGAACACGTACTCAATTTTAAAGAAATTAGGTTTTTCCACTTCTTTAACACTTTTAAGGGTGGTATTAATTCCCTTAATATTTTTAGAAGAGGGATTGTGGGGTTTATCCTTATTAGAGATTAATGGTATAGAAAAGGCAACACTTTCTCCAGTCTTAGTAGTGAACCCTTGTAATTGACAAGGACATTTAAGTTTAGGTATAAAAAAGGCTTGTCCTTTTGATATAATAGATTTCAAAGTTTCAACCTTAGGTTTTACTACCTTAGTTTTAACTCTAGATTAAAAAGGTACTCATTCCAAGGTTGGTGCTAGTCATGGTGCTATTAACGCCGTGACTAGCACCAATACCGGTACCGTGTCCGCGCTCGTTCAATGGGGATTTACCGGCCTAGTCTGACCTTTGCGGGACCAGTAAGTCCCCATTGAAAAAGCCATTCCCCATTCCCATTTCAGCCCCCATAGGGCTCAAGGAGAATGGGGAAGGCGCTAATAACGGTACCGTAAATTACGGTACCGTTATTAGCTCTGAAATCCCTTTGCGGCCCCCGTCCATAACGCCTGGCAAAACCAGGCGTAAAGGACGGGGCCGCAAAGGGACCTCGGAATAGGGCACAAAGGGATTACCGGAACCGGGGTCCTTACCAGTGCCGGTAATCCCTCTGTGCCCACCTCGGAATGAGGCACAATAAACCATTACCTCTTCTGGAAGAGTAGTAAAGGTATCCTTCTAAGAGAAAAAATACCATGTGTCACCCTGCACAATCTCCCCACTACCCTGGGTCCTGTCTCCACCCAGGTGGTCCACCCGCAGTACACCACCCCCAGGAATGGGATCAGGAAGCGTCTGCCCTTTCCTGGCCACCAGGGCGGGGACTTTAGGCAAGGTTTTAGTGGGGGAACTGCTGGATTCTCCACACATCCCCCATGTGTCAGGAGCACCCAAAACTCCAAGAGATGCCACCTCTAGAAGCTCAGTGTTTGATTCATCTGGCACTGTGGTGGGTTCAAAGCATGTTCCAGGGGCAGGGAGCATGAGTTGTGCTGATGGACAAAGATGAAGAAAAGTATGTAAAGTACGACCAAGACCTGCGATGTAAGCCACGCCCGCTTTTAAAGATAGACAGATTGTTGTTCATGTCATACAGATGGGGGGAGGTGTAGTGAGCTGTGCCGTGGGGATTGGCAGGGTTTGGTGAAGAAATTATATCGAACATCAACAAGAACTGTGTCACCATATGGGCCACATATGTCTTGAAACATGGATTGAAGCAAGAGAAGGGCCAATGAAGAAGCAAGCAGCAGACAAATACTAATTCTGTTTTTGAGGACATGGAACTGTTCCAGTAGGAACTAACAGCAAGTGTAACAAGACAGTATTCACCCCAGACCTCAGTAAAGACACAGAAGCCCTTATGGACATCTTTTGGGTGTGTGGCCAGCGAGCATACATGCATCTCCCACCATCACAGGGAGGGGCATGTTCACTAACGACTTTACATTCAGCTGTCCTCATGGTTCCTGATGTCCACCTGCCTATAGCACCCATGTCCATCAGAGCACAGTTGAGGCCACCCCCTCCCAACCCCCACAAGTGAGACAAAAGAAGCGCTCACTAAGAAGATGGCAGAAGTGATCAAATTATTTATCCGAAGATTCCTCCAAGTTGCTAAAAAATATTCCAGCCAGAAATTGCCTGTACACCAAAACAGAGGTGTTTTTCACCTTCCTTCTGCTACCGGGGGTCCAGGCTCCAGCCAACATTTAATGGTTCCAGATCATATAGTGGTAAATGATCCAGTTGGTGAACGATACGGAGCAAGGAACGCGATCAAGAGAGAGAGGCTGTTGATCCGGTTGATGACTATCCAAAACTGGTATGTCCGGGATCTGTTCAGGGCCACGGAAGGGGGCCGTTTGCAAGAAAATCGGATTGTCATGTTGCACATACATTCCCCCAAACTATGCAGAAAATGAGTCCCTGTCACACATAATACCAGCCCTCCATAAGCTAAAGACAAGTATGGAAACTGAACAGGAATGGAAGCTGAAGATTGGTTCGATACAATGTTCTCGTGGGTACCAACATGGCTCGGAGCACTGGTGAAGATATTGGTCCCTATCATGGTACTCCTGCTGGTGATGTTCAGCACGTGCCAAATGATACTCTGTTGCTGCTTAAAGACACTCCCGAACCATGCCATGATGATGGTCTCGATAGGGGTAGGTATAGCTCCTCCAAGTACAAAAGATAGGCATGCTCAAACAGATGATCCAAAAAAACACAGATGGTGAGAATCAAACGGCCTATAGATCCCCCTGGGAACTTGACTTCACCCCTGCCAGATCCAGAAAATTATGTAGAACACTGGGTCAGTCTAGCTGTGATGTAGAAGTATGCCCAGGATGGGGGGAGTTTACATCACGTGTGCAGGGTGTGCATGTTCAAGGATGATGATTATAGAAGATGGGAAGCAGCGGGGTTAGTTAATGGAGGATTAACTAAAGGGGGAATGTTGGGATGAATGTCCAGCTCCCATGTCCACCCAAACGATTTAGGTGGAGGAAAATATACTAGTGCATGCGAAAATGAACATGCCTGGCTGGAGGGGGGTGAAACAGCCAAAATAGGTGTAACACATACAGCATTCTGTAGCAGTTGTGGAAACATAGGTAGGCCCAGGAATAGGGCGCGTGTGTGTGATATTAGAGTCCAATAGTTGAAATGTAATGAATAATAATGTAAACATAAGCCCTGTTCCCTGCTGTGAGAAATACTGAAGCACTGCCATATTTAGAGCGAGGCCTAGCCTGCCGCAGGCCATGGTGAAAGTAGCAGCACAGCAAGGCAATTAGTTCTGAATCAGTTTCCCATGCCAAGCCCCAACAGGGAAACAAATATAGAGGCCCTCAGGCCTGAGAGATAAAATACAATTGTATTGTGTTGCAGGCCTGGGAAACCAGAAAGGAATGTAAATGGCTGAGCACGGGTAGGGCTGTGTTGTACCAAAGGACAAACCCATGGGAGCCGGGGCAGAGGTCTTGAGCTGCCAAAGGCCTGGTCTAGATTAAGGGCACTATCGTCCCCCAGAATGATGGCCAACCCATCTGAACTGCCAGATGCCCACAAACAGAATACCTAAATCCATCAGAATTTGGTTGATTAGTGTGGTCCTTGAGAGGCCCAGAAGAAGTTCCTGGGAGGGGCAGCTGATAGGGGGGGAGCAAGGTGTGAAACATCCCTTGATTTGTACTATGAGGAGCAAGAGGCAAAGCCAACAAATGTAGTCCTGCGATGGGGAGGCGAGGTTGGGTCGCCTGTATGTCTGGAATCAAGAGAAGCACTCCCTTTATTCTAAAGATCCAACTTGACCTTGAAAACATCCGTTGAGCTCATGTTAATGACCAGGTGCACACCATGTGAATACATCACGTAACCCACCAATCTTTTAGCGGGGAACCAAGATGATGGATTAGAAGACCACGTGTTAGAGGGCAGGGTTAGACCAAGATGCGGCCAATAGTTCAAGGGACTGGCAGCATGTATATAGGTGGTAGCTAATGAGGGTGGTGGGATAACACTGTATATTGTTTACATCATGAGTGACGATTTATTTCCTTAAAAACGGTGTGACTGCTTTGAACTAACAATGAGCTCTGTGGCAGTTGGCTTCTATGGCACCCTCTACCACCTTTTTCACTTTTGTATACAAAATAAATGTGTTTTCCTGGCAAAGATGTGCACCAAGCTTTTTTTATTAGAGGATTGATTTTTCTTTGTCTGGTTGTCTGGAGGGCTGCCCTACAATTTTGGGGACAGACTTCCAGAGAAGTGATGCTCAAACTGCAAATCTTCTGCCTCCATTATTTTAGTGGATTAATAGGGGGGTGGTTAGCAAGAGAGTTCTTGTTGGATAAGCTTAAAGTCTGCTCATTTTGTAGATGTATATCAAATTGCATAGGGAGTGCAGGGTATTTTTGTGCAAAACTTTGTGGATAAGAACCAGAGATTTGCATTTACATCTCTCTCCAGCAGGAAGACAATGTAGTGATTGGAGGGTCAGTTGCATATAGTCTCGGCAGTTGATATTACCAATAAGTACTGCCACTGAATTCTAAAAAATGTGTTCCACATTTATTGAAGTGGACTTAGCTCCTTCAATGATGGAGTGGCATTAATTCAATTTCTGGGTAATAAGAGCATAAGTAGTGGCCCGAAGATTTGAGAGGGAGAGAAAGGTTTTATGTTGCAAAGTAGTTTCTGAGTGAAGTGACCAATGAAAAAGGTGGAGTTAGATGAGACGGTCACTCTGGAGCTAGTGATCCAGGGTCACTCTGGAGCTTTTGTCCTTTGTTGTTTTGAAAATGTCATGGTCCAATATGGCTGGGTTTTGGCAGGAGGAGCAAAGAATGGAAAGAACTGTTGGTGGGATCCCAATGTGAGAAATTCAGTTTTGTCTTTGTTCAGGGACAGCAGATTCACATTCATCTAGGTTTGAATCTGGCTACGGGTGGAGGCCATTTGGTTTAGCAGTGGGAGCTGTTCCTGGGACACCAATGTATATTTGGGTGTTATGGACGTAGATGTGGTAACCCACACCAGCTGAGTTGAGGTAGTTGCCATGGGGCCACATATAAATGTTGAAAAGTGTGGGTGAAAGGATGGAGCCTAAAGGGACATCACAAGTAGATGGACTTGCTTGAGAGGCACGGGGGCCAATGTACACTTTGGAGAATTTTCGTAAATAAATGATCGGAACCATTTTTGAGCCGAGTGCACCACATTGGCTACTAATGTAAGGTGGTCATGCAAGGTCTTGAAAGCAGCAGACAGGTCAAGAAAAACCAAGAGCAGGCACCCACATGAGCCAACGATCTGGAGGAGGTCATCAACCATTGCTACCATTGTCCTTTCAGCACTGCATTTGAAACAGAATCCAGCTGGTACTGAGTCTAACACAAGGTTGTGTTCAAGATTTGATTGGAGTTGTTTGTTGGCAACCGACACGCTGACCTTTGCCAAAAATGAAATGTGAGGCACAGTCTGTAGTTTACAGGGTCTGTAAAATTGAGGGTATTCTTCTTCAATCGAGGTTTGCTACAGGATAGTTTCAGTTTGTCTGCGAAGGAGCCACAGGAAAAGGTAAGCTGATAAAGGTGTGAAATGAATGATGCAATGATGGGACTGGTCGATGCTTTTAAGTAATGTGGAGAACAATAGTTGGATGTCAAGCCTGGTGGCATGATGTGAGAGCGGTTGTGGAAAGGATGGATTGGGTAGTGGAATGACAGGAGTTGAAGGAGGATAGAAAAGATACAATGACAAGGGTGTTATCCACGTCTTGCATCTTAATGCACAGTATACAGAAGGCATTAAAGAGAGGGAATGGATAGAGGATGTTTTAAAATGTGCCACTTTTATGAGAAGATCTTTCAGTTTATTAGCTGCCTTGTGGATGACCTGTGAGAGGGGGACTGTCTTTGCTTGTTAGATTCCATAAAGCTTGAGGTTTTCAGCATTTCTCAGATCCTCTTTGTTGTTTAAGGACCGAGGGCCTCCTTAAAAGTTCAGTGTTGCACTAAAAAAGTGAATGCACTTCCATTATCGCCATTTTTTTATCATAAATGGAATTTCTGACACTTTTACCACACCACCAAATTCAGAGTATGACCTTGAAGTGGAGGATATACCCACAAAATGGTGCTGGAGGTAAATTCTCCACTTTAAGACTGAAAACAGTGGATTTATTGCATGGTACTACCGCTCACAGTAAACCCACCAAAAATCCTCACAGACTGCAACAATGGGGATTTGCAGCACCCCACCACCACTCGTGAACCTGTGCTATTACCACAGGACCAAATGTCAGTAACGGTAAATGATTTTGCTGTAAATTGGTGGATTTACCACCATTTTACCATCAAACTGGAAATGAGGCTGTTAGACTTTCTCCATATACATTAGTTCCTGTAGAGATCTTGTTTCCAGCAAAGCAGTTTTGTTTAAATCCAAAACCTGATGGTTTCGGGATCGATGCAACTCTTTTATTAGGAGCAATATGATGTTGAAAACAAGGAATGGTGGTATATATCAAGAAGTAAAGGATTTCTGAATTGAAGAAGGGTATGGACTTTGTTGATGAAGGCAACCAGCTGTGGGTTCAGTGTGGATTTGTGTCTGATCACTTTTGTTAGTGTCAGGTGAGGAGAAGAGTACACAGAAAGGATGATGAAAGCCAAGAGATGAATGGTCAGACCAATTTATATGCAAAACGGAAGGTAGGGAGATGTGTTGGGTGGAAAAAATTAGTACGTTGAGGGTGTTTCTGGCAGAGAAAGTGGGATATTCATGCATTTATGGAGGCAGGGAGCATGAAGGGTGTCCTTGAAGGATTGGACACACGGGGTGGAGAAATCGTCAATACAAATGTTGCTGTCACCCTTGATGGGAATACCTTTTAAAGTAACTACAAAAGTACAGAGCCTCACAGAGTTCCTCACTCAACAAATCATTTGTCCAGGAGCACAGATTGTCTTTCTGTCTACAGAGCACATTGATGAAAGAAGAAGTACACAATCAGTAACAGTCCTGAGGAAGAGCAAAGCTCGAAACACGTGTTGGCTGATTACTTTGGTTTTTATTGATCTGTAGAACTATTGACTTAGTGATACATCATGTTTCAGTTTGGAAAGATGTCAGATGACTTGTTGAAATCTGATTGATCTATCATCATTGTTTTCGTTAATTTCGATTAACATATAAACAAACTATCTATTCTCCACAAAGTACTCTCGGTAAATGACTCTCGATGTGTTGAGTGATGTCGATCAGTGAGGCTCTGTGTTTTTGTAGTTCGTTTCATAACTGGGATGTGCCTGGTACGTGCACCCAAATGTCTCACGTGTGACTCATATTTACCCTATAAACAACCATCAGCAGCTCATTATACTGGTTTATTCCCACCACTTTAAATAACCCTTTAATTTAAG
Organism: Ambystoma mexicanum; assembly: GCF_040938575.1. NCBI lineage: Eukaryota > Metazoa > Chordata > Amphibia > Caudata > Ambystomatidae > Ambystoma > Ambystoma mexicanum. The sequence continues at coordinate 1,270,849,497 of NC_090932.1, forward strand.
TTGTAGAAATAATGTAAGGTCCAGAAAGTTTCAAATGAAATTGAGGTATTTAGCTGTGGTGTAGTAGATAGTCATGAGGACAAGACCTGTAGAAGAAGGGCAAGTAAAACTGATGACTAGGAGTTTGCTGAAGAGGAGTCAATGATAGAGGGTCTGAGGGAGGCATGATAAATAACAGCCAGTCCTCCTCCTTGTTTTGAGAGTCAGTGAAGTGTGATGTTTTTGTAGCCCTTTGGGGCTATGAGGCCTAAACTAAAGTGGGCCTTGAGGAATCACCAAACTAGGTTTATGATAGTGTGAGTACATCTAACGGATGATCTACGATGAGATTATGTACTAATGATGCATGTTTCTTCGCTGATCTTTTTTTCACATGCGTCATAGGTCATTTTGAATAGGTTCAGTTGCAGAGGTTTTGGGTAAGGAGAGAATATTGAGAGCATACATTGTTTTAAAGTGCATTTTGAGATGGAGCCCATAGGGTTTTTGGTAGTGTGCATTAATCCATGTTGAGGATTGGTCTGCTTGAGTGTGGGGCGCGTGGGAGGAGGTTCAGCAAGCGGGGCAAAAGCCATGCCAGAAGGTGAAAGATCAATATTGAATAGACTGATCCCTTAGGAAAGATAGATCTGGACACACTCAGGAAGTTTATAGAGTTGTTGGCGAGGGTTGTGGATGCTTGTTGTCCTTCATCAAGTTCAATAAGGGAAACACATTGTAATGTCCCCATGTCGTGGTTTCGTTGTCAGGAGCACATGCCTATAATTTGTTGAGTGCAGTTAAGTGGCGTGGAGCCACTGAAGTATTGGAACAGAAAATATCTGTGTAGCCAATTTTGTTTGAAAGTCCAGAGACTTGGAAGGCAATCTCCTGAGGGCCGAAAGCCGCTGCATCACCACCTTTCCATGGGTACATTATCACAGCTTTGGGGGAGATGCGGCCAGGCTACAGGGCCATCTTCCATGTCAGGTAGCTACGGAGCAGATGGCCCAAAGGATGGCATATGCAGGTGGCTGCGGGGTCATATCCCTCCATTTAGTAATTGCAGCAACTGTCTGTGGTCTCAGAGCAGGCTCCAAACGGAAGGCCTCGCTTCTCTCACAGCATTGATGGAGGTCCTTCTCCCACATGGATAGAAAGCAGATGTCATACTAAGGGAAACATATGTACCTCTGGAGTTATGACATCCTGCAAGCAGTATAAGGCTGAACATGCACTATTGGAACATGACTGGCTCAAATACTTGCTACTCAGACTTAAGGCTCTACAGCCAGAGATTTTAGAAACAAAACCTCGAGGGATCAAGTCTCATTGGATACATTTCTTCTCATGCACACAGGGCACTAATGGGGGTTATCTTTAAAGCATGTGATATTTCCATAGTAGCTGCAGAGAGATATCACCAAATGGAGCCCAAGTGTTTAACATAGAGAATTCTGCCACACAGTGCTAGATGACAGGTACCTTCTACCTACCAAACTAAATAGGATATTTTTCAGCCCCTCTAAGAAAAGATTGGGGACATTATTATGCTAAAGAGGGGTGTGCTCCATAATCAGTTTTTCAAAATGTACTGAAAGTGCTGTGAAGGACATACTGAGCTCGCGATTTACTGAAGATCCAGCCTAAACTTTGGACTTAGTGAACCCTCCATTGAAGGAATGTCTGAGGGGAAAATAGTGACAGAAAATGATTTGCACTTCTGTCTTCACTGCCAGAATGCCATTGGAGTCTGTGTGAAAATGATCTGACTCGCCATCTTTCATTCTTGTGGCGGATTCACGGAGTGCAGAACAATCTGGAGGTGGAACAGATCAAATACGTCATCAATTGAAACCACAAGAAATGCGTGAAAGAACGGAAACCTCTGCTGGAGTAGTTAGCAGTGGGGCACATGGACATGTATTGCCATCTGAGGGGATGGGAAATTAACCTATCACTCTTCTGCATCCATCAAGACTGTGGATAGGTCCTCTGGTAGACTGATAAAAAGTGTCCATCTGGGCTAGAAGTCATTGTGGTCTTGAAACGTGCAATTATGCCTTACAGAGCTAAAATGGTATATTTGTGAAGGCCATATAGTCAAGAGTATCCCCTTTTGGCTCGAGATTGTGGTTGGGATGGCATGTTGGAGGCAATTGGGGCGCACAGTTATTATTTCTTTTGTTACATGTCTATTGTGTTGCGTAAAAGTCACTAAACATCATTACTCCAAAATTGAAAGGTGACCTACACTGCAGGGTGGAAGCAGGATCCCCACAAGCAGGACAGGGAGCTACCCCTAAATTACTGAAATGTGTCTCTCACAGCAGGACTGAAATAGGTGCATCTCAAGCAGGACACAAGGCACCACCACTACAATACTGAAAGGTGACCCTCAATACAGAAGTGAAAAAGTGCTCCACTCACAGAATAAAACCACCGCAATGTGACCTACAGTACTTAAAAAAGTGCAGCTCACATAAAACAGGACATCATCACCATTGGAAACGTGGATGGACACGCTCCATGCAGGACTAAAACATTATAACTTATTAGGAGACTTTCCTTGACCTTGGTATGAAACGGCATGCACTACTGTTGCTCCTGATCTCACAACCTCCTCCAGATGACTGGCAGATCAGGAGCAACGTGGGTAGATATCTTTTCATACATCATTCTCGACTGGTTGCTCAACTGATGGACCAGGCACATTGTTCACTGCCGGCCTCACAATAGATTGCATCCTTTCTTGGGCCTAGATATGCACGAGTAGCAGTGGATACTGCTAGCTCCCTCCCTGCATTAGTTACCTAATTTCAGGGTTCTTGTATCTCACCCACATTATTTAATGTGTATACCATGTCCCTCCTTATTCTCCTTGAAGCCCTGGGTGTCCAATTTCCTAATTATACTGATGACACTGAGGTCATAATTGAACTATCAATAAACCATCTTAGCAACACCAAAACCATAAACTCCATCAAATCAAACCATTCAGGCCTGGATGGCCACTAATTAACTTGCTCTTAATGCCGAAAGAACAGAGCTTTTGATTATTGCCTCCAAGAGTAAAATAAAAAAACTGGGCTCCGACTATGATAGTTTAATCATAGCCGATAATACCATCAAAGTAGCCAGAACAGTTAAGAACTTGGGCATCATAATTGATGTCGAACTCACCATGAAATCACAGGTTTCTCTGGTCAGAGCTACATGCAGCTATGTGACTAAACTTCTCAATCACATTCGGCCATATATCTCCATTCAAAATAGATCCCTGCTAGCTACGGCATTGGTTAATTCACGCCTTGATTACGGAAATAGTCTGCTGGCAGGTACTACAAAGGCAAATGTGCATACGCTGCAAATTATATAAAACAATGCCGTCATGGCCGTTCCCATCTGGCGCGTAGAGATCATGGGGCTGATTCATGGAATTATTTGCGCCGAAAATCGGGGATTTGTGCGCCATTCTGCCCGCAAATCCCTGTTTAACAAATAGGGATTTGCGGGCAGAATGGCGCACAAATCCCCGTTTTTTTCAGCACAAATAATTCCATGAATCAGCCCCCATGTCTCAGAGGCCCGCCAGAAACTTCACTGGTTTCCGGTGAAACAATGTATTACGCACAAAATTCTTTCATTGATTTACAAATGTCGCAATTCTGACGCGCCCCAGTTTCTATTCGATCGGCTATCTGTTTGTAGTGTAAGCCGCTCACTACGCTCCTATGACCCTTCTAAGCTTGCAAAACCCAGATTCAAACTGGCTGGGTTTGGTAGCGCTATGTTTGACGTTCAGGCTCCAACAGCTTGGAATGAGCTCCCGATCCACCTGAGGCAGGCCAATTCCATTGCCGAATTCAAGAAGTGAGTAAAAAACCACTTATTCAAGCATGATGCCGACGAATTCCCATGACAGCTCCCTCTTTCTTCTTCAGGATTCTTCTTTTTTGTCTGTCCATTTTGTTTGTTTTCTGTGCCCATTCGAGGCGCATGGGTGATTTAGCGCCTTACAAATATTAAATCAAATCAAATCAAGGGCATCGAAAGTCCCTAGGTATGCTGCCCTTATTTCAGTCCTGTTGGGTGTGTCTCTAATGAAGTTTCCAATGGCCATGACGTCCTTTCTTTTGGGACTTTAGAAAGTCAGGAGAAAGAAAGTGGGTTGGGCAGGTGGCAAGATTGAACTTGCAAAGCCTGACATGGTGTGCGTGGTACGTGTTTGGGGAAAGAGGAAGAGCACCCAAAAATACAGGGTTCAGTTATTTCGGGGTAGTGCGAGGGGTTAGAGAACTTTGTTTTAGTTCAAACCTTAGATATACATGCCAACAAGCCGGATTCCATTTGGTAGGTTATTTCCAGTCCTGTTTTTTCGTTGACATTATGAGACTTGTAGTCCTCAACTTCCCACTACTGTCCATTTCTTTTGACTACGAACTGTGGAGAGAATTTGTTGGGGTTGAATCTGTTGAAGGAATTAAATGCGGTAATTCATTGTTCTTCAGATGGAGTGCGTTTGACGATTTCACCACAGCAACTTTCTGTCTCTCAGTTCTTGACTAGACCTTTGCCGCCGGAATTTAGTGATGTTCCGGAGTGTTTATGGGCAATTGACGACAATGATGTTGGTGTTCTACAAATTGAGCCTGTTAAGATCATTTTGAAACACAGAGTAAAGTTTCCACGTATTCCTCCGTATAAGATCTCGGTTGATGGTGAGCAAGCTTTGAAATGCATAGTCTCTGATTTTGTACATCGTGGGGTAATTGAGGAAATTGCAGGTAGTTTGTGCAATAGTCCGATTTTGCCTGTATATAAGAAAGGTGATAATGCAATTCCTTTTCGTTTCATTATTGATTTACGTGCCATTAATAAGATTGTTGCTCCACAACTTCCTATTGTGCCTGATGTGACGACAATATTAGCCATGATTCCGGCTTCTGCTACTCACTTTAGTGTTGTAGATCTTAAGAATGCTTTCTTTAGCATTCCTATACACAAGGATAGCAGATATCTGTTTGCGTTCAACTTAGGGGGACGCTCGTTTACCTTCACCTGTGCGCCGCAAGGTTACACAGAAAGTCAGACCATCTTTAGTAGGGCTTTGAAAGAGCAGCTTGATACACTCGAGTTGCCTACCACTTGTACATTGCTTCAATATGTAGACAATCTACTTTTAGCTGCTGACTCAGAGAGTGCATGTAAGGAGGGCACCGTGTTGTTGCTTATTCACCTAGCAAAACATGGACACAAAGCTTCACTCATAAAGTTTCAGTTTTGTCGACAGGAGGTCGCCTATTTAGGCTATCTCCTGTCAAAGGAGGGAAGAAGGTTGACGCCTGAACTGATAAAAATCATTTCTAGCATGTCTGTCCCAAATACACAGAAGGAAGTCAGAGCATTGATAGGAATGGCTTCTTACTGTAGGCAATGGATTCCGAACTTCTCGTTAACGAATAAACCAATGTTGGCTTTGACAAAGAAGGGCATTTCTTTGCCATTGCCGTGGAACTTGGAACACCAGCAAGCATTTGATCTGCTCAAGACTGCACTGTGTTCAGCACCAGTTTTGGGCACACCAAATTATGAAAAGGCCTTCGTGTTGTATGTGCATGAACGTGATGGATGTGCTTTGGCTGTATTAACGCAGGAACATGGAGGGAAGAATAGGCTGTGTGGCTACTTTTCTTCCGCCCTTGATCCTGTTGCATGCGCTTTGCCAAGATGTTTGAGAACTGTCGCTGCTCTGTCTGTAAAACAGAGCGAGGGTATGGTCCTAGGTCATGCTTTAACCCTGATGGTACCTCACTCTGTAGATGTTCTATTAAACAGAACACAAACGCAACATCTCACCTCCGCACGATTAACGAGTTACAAATTGATCTTGTTCGCACCGCACATTAAAATTCAGAGGTGTTGCGTATTGAATCCGGCTGAATTTTTACCTTTCCCGCAAGGTACTGCTTGCAGTGACGAAACGTCACATGACTGCCTTTACACCCCAGAGCAAGAGACTAAAGCCAGAATCGATTTGAAAGATACTCCTTTGAACAATCCACAAGGGGAGCTGTTTTGTGATGGCTCCTGTTTCAAACTTCTGGATGGTATATCCACGGCTGCTTATGCAATCACCACATTGAGCACGGTTGTGAAGACCAAAAGAATCACGCATAGCTCTGCGCAGGCCGCACAGATTATAGCTTTGACTCGAGCTTGTGAACTTTCCAAAGGGCTTAGAGTAAATATATATACTGATAGCCAGAATGTTTTTGGGGTGGTTCACAACTTCAGTAGACTTTGGGCAGAACAAGGTTTCTTGACCTCACATGGAACAAATATCCAATATGGCTCCTTGATAGTACGGTTACTCTCAGCGCTTGCACTCCCCACTCAGTTAGCAATCATGAAATGCGCAGCGCATCAGAAAATCATAGATGATGTGGGAAAAGGGAATGCTTTCCATGACCAGGTAGCCAAACAAACTGCCATTGATCTCCATTCAGATATGTATACCACAAGGGAAGCCACCAATGTTTGTACTATGGATGAGGGTATTGAATCTGTGAAGAGTATTCAAGCTGATGCCACTTTAGAGGAATCTAAACAATGGGCTGAGGGTTTGGCAAAATTGGATGATGACGGGTGTTGGGTGGACAAGTTAGAAGGAAAATGGTTGTTGCCAGATGCGTACATTACAATGATAGTCGCAATGGCTCATGGCCCCACCCACATCTGTGCGAGGAAGGTTTCCAAAATGTTACAAAACGTCTGCGTGAATGATAAAATCTCCAAAATAGCCGAATGTTTTGTTCAGAGTTGTATGATCTGTCTACAGCATGATATGGGAAAAGGCATGACGACACCTAGGGGTATTTTTGGTCCACCTTCTGTCCCCTTTGAGGTCATACATTTTGATTTCATTGAAATTGAACATTGCAATAATTACAAGTATGTACTAGTTGTTATCTGCGCCTTTAGTAAATGGGTTGAAGCTTTTCCTGTTAAAGATGCCACAGCAATGACAACGGCGAAAACCATGCTTAAGGAATATTTTCCTAGGTTTGGTTTACCAAGTGTCATCTGGTCGGATAATGGTCCACATTTTATTGCTGCTGTAATTCTGCAGATATGTGCGGGATTACAGATTGATAAACGGTTCCATTCGGCTAGACATGCTCAAAGTGCTGGATTGGTAGAGAGACAAAACAGCATTATAAAGAACAAGCTCGCTAATACGTGTGCCGGCACCAAACTGAAATGGCCGGACGCCTTACCGATCGTGTTATTATCAATGAGAACAACCCACAGACTAAGAGTGGGCTCTCTCCCTTTTGAGGTGGTTATAGGTAGGCCAGCTAACATTTGGAACCTGCCTAAGCCTAAATCCTTGAGGGACATTGAACATGTACTTCTTTCCGTTTACTGTGACCGGCTAACTAAAAATCTGTATTTGATTTATCAACAGGTGCGAGAAGCCCTCCCAGTAAGATATGCGGGTCCAGGTCACCGCATTCAGCCTGGTAGCTGGGTGCTGATCAAATCATTTGAAAGAGCATCCTGTCTCGCACCGCGTTGGAGGGGCCCTGATCAGGTCCCCTTGGCTACACAGACAGCCGTACGGGTGAGCGGACGAAAGCATTGGATTCACGCGTTGCATGTCAAGAGGATTACCTTCCCTTTGCCACACGATACAGAAGATACAGAAATTCCTACCTGCACTGCTCCCAGTGATCACGCAACATTGAGCAGCATCGAGAGTGCTTTGGAGACTATCCCTTAGCCCGTGGGGCCCGGGGAAACAGCCGCTTTATCTCCACACTCTCCTACAGATCCTTTTTCATCATTGTCAGGTTCTGTCACAAATCCACTACTTCCATCAGGAAGCAACGGCACGTTGTTTGCAGATTACGCAGTATCAGGAGTCACAAGGTACGATCTGCGTCGACGGAGCTAGACTTACTGCACAGTTCGGCTGTGCCACCAGGAAAAATCATTGTAGGGCTTGTCTTTTGGCCCCGTTCTTTTGCACGTAAGGAATTCTGTTTGCTAGGGTTAGGGAAGGACTAAGAAAACGCGCGATCAGGAGATCACCAGCAAATAAACTCTGGGGTATTTTGTTTGAAGAAACAATGCCTGCAATCGCTCCCGCTCATACGGAACAAATATGTGACTTTGTGCCCACTCGTAACAATGGACAATCGAATGTATGGTCTCTGAGAATGTATTGTCTTGTGATTATGATAACCGGCTTCACAATAGTAATTGCTTTAGGATTTTGGTATCTGGAAGAAGTACATCCGTTTGAAGTTCTTTTGCCCACTGAAAATGTACCTATTGCTTCTACACCTTTCGTGCATCTGCACACTCTATCTCCTAGAGACTCTCAGCATAGACAGAGTTACCACAATAACACTTTATTACTCATAATGAATGCCACACATGCCATTTTTAACAAGTCTAATTGTTGGGTCTGCTTGCATTTACCGCAACACGGAGAAAAGGGGTTGGGCTGGTATATTCATCCTTTACCTTTGACTACTGCATGCTATGCTTCTTTAAGGGCACTATTCTTTGGCCAATGGAACGATAGCATCTCGGGGAACTTTGATGGAACGAATTTGAATGATTTTGAGAAACGAGTTCTAATGCCCCTGGGATGCTCATTGTTTGCAAATAGGAGCAAGCTTAATGTTGCTTCTATTAGGCCTTCAGATAGACTGTCTCGTCCTTTTCAATCTTTGATCTCTTTCAAGAAGGCCCCTATGGGCAATAGGGATGCCACTCCACCTTCCTACACTGTTAACCACAGCCCCGATTCAGTTTCTGTCTGCATACAGAGGAATGGTACTCAGTCAATGGGTGATTTCAAGGGCTGCAACAATGTTGCGAAATTGACCAGTGAGGACAGACCTTTGTATGTAGGTGAACCTGTCTATTTCATTTGTGGTAATGAAGCTTTCCCATGGTTACCTAGGGATTGGCAGGGAACCTGTTATTTAGGAATTCTGTTACCCGGGGTATTCATAGAAAGCACCATGGAAATCTCTAAGGCTCGTCCAAGGTGGGACGAGAATGGTGATACTTCATCGCAAGTTCTGGGTGACGTAGCTAAATCCTTTGTACCTTTTTGGGGGCAAATATTAAACTCTGAAGATATCAGAAGACTAGCGAGAGTACTGGAGAGGACCATCAACCGGACCACTGACATCCTCTATAACATGACTTTAGAAAAGAAAGCGATAAGGTTAGCGGTACTTCAGAACCGGATGGCATTAGACGTCATCCTGGCTGAGCGTGGTGGAGTATGTAAATTAGTGGGGTCCGCTTGTTGCGTTTTCGTGCCAGATTCCTCCCCAACCATCTTTAAGGCAATACAAAATCTGCACATCCTTAGTTCAGAAGTGCACATTCCCGAGGGAAACCTAGATGTTAGTGCTTGGTTCTGGGACCTCTTATGATCTTGGGGATGGAAGCTACTTTCAGTCTTGCTGATTATTTTGGGTATTCTGTTGTTTTTCTGTTGCTGTATACAGTGTCTTCCTGGCCTATGTTTGGTGTTAGGAGGATGTTGTGCACAGACGATGGGAACATTAGGACAAAAGGTACGCGCCCCATAGAAAATGACAAACAAATTTGTGTTGAAAGAAGTTTCTGTTTCTGACCTTATGGCGATCGATATCTGTCACACCGATGCGGCCATGGAAGCTATGGGAAAGATGGAGGCGCTATTAGGACTCTACGGCTTGTCTGTTAGCGGTCTAGCCCTTTTTTTGCTACGGGCATATAGGGAAGCCACGCCCCCCGCGAGTCGCGTTGCAACTTGCTTTCGCTGACTTTCGTTTTGATCCGTACCAGTGCCTTCCTTGATTTCCTCCCGTTTCAGCATTTCCCCTTGCTGATATATATTTTCGCTGCTGCCCTTTCCTTCTCGCCGGTTTGCGGTTCTCTTCCTTTGCCTTCCTTGCATATCTCTTTGTTTACGTGTTTTTTCCGGCTTTGTCTAGTTCTGCTTCAACTATCTGCTTCGAGCTGCCGCAGACCTGCCTTCCCCGGCGGCGGGGTTCTGACTTGTCGGCTCCCACCCGCTCGGGGAAACTTTCACTACATTTCCGTTCTCTCGCTCTCTCACCCTCTCGCACTCAAACTCATTCGTCCTCTCTCACTCTCTCTCACTCAGACTCACTCATTCTCTCTTGTGCTCTCTCTCGTTCTGACTTCTCGTTCTCTCTGATCTTACCTGTTTCTACGGGAGTACTTTTCCCATGCTTACTCTTCCTTGCCCGCTTCCGTGTGTATTGCGGAGGTCCTCTACAGCGACTCTTCCTTACCTCTCCTTCCCGGGCTCCTTCCTCCTGAAAAGCCCCACTATCCTTTGGATTTACAACCAAGATCATAGTAGAAAGTCCTTACCTGCCTCTGGACCTTCAAATCTAACCGGCCATCGTCATCTGCAGCTACACAGGGTTTTTTCTGCCAATCAGGCTTTTTCCCTGTTTGAAGGAGCGGGCTCCCCAGGGTTCACTTGACTGTTTGTTCTATTAACGGTCAAAGTGGCCTCGGGAGGAGACCGTCCCTATCTCTTTGAACGTAAGAAGGGTAAAGGATCTTTAAAGAAGGAAGGAGAAGAAGAGAAACCTCCAAAGGACCGGAGAAGGAGGCAGAAGGTACTCAGCGACAGTAAAGACCCAGGTGAGGTGATCCCTGGGAAAGGAGCCTTGGGCAGTGACAATATCTCTGATGATTGTGATTCAGGGTGCATGGACATTGAGACGTGGAGTTACTGGTAAAGTGACTAGAAGTAGTTTAGCGCTTGGCTTAGGCCAAAAGGAGGGTTTGTTAAACGGGAAATCATATTGTGCCTCCTTTCTAATATATATTGTCCTAAGCCCAGTCGCTCTGCGAAGAAAACCACGTTGCAAAGTTCCGATTTTAGATCGACTTCGCCGCCATTTTAGGATCATCTCCCATTTTGATTTCTGTCCAAATGTAACTCTGTGTTCTAAAATGGTGGACTGTGTTTTCAACTTGTAACCGAGCCTTCCCAACCCTTGCACCTAGTTAATGTTTAGACTGTCCGCGGGCCGAATGTATGGACTGGGTAACGAGACCTTGTCCCAGCCATGACTTGTGGTTTTAGGATTGTCTGCACCAGCAAGCCTCATCCACGAACATACAATACGAAGACAATGTTATGCAAATGTCGAACGTGGACACTGGCTGAACTGCATTGTGAAGGGATATATGCTAAGGCTTACTGTTAAATACGGGAATACGCTGTTGCCATTGTAACTTGTTTGTAATATAAACCAAAGTAATCCGTGTGCATATTCTTGTATAAGCCATAAGTGAACTCGGTACGAACTCTAGACCATGGATTATTAACTTGTAGATGGGCTGGACATTGTTACTAAATTGTATAAATACCTGAATGTCCTGATGTCCAGTACCTCTCACTCCTCACACTGAAGGGCTGGTACTCACTGTGATGTACTGAGGGCCAGATAGCTATCTGATTTGTTTCTTTGTAAACTGCGCAGTAGAATAAAGATCTGTGAATCTTTATAAGCCCGTGTTTGGTGTATTTCCTTTTGTGGTACTCAGCCTCGATATTTCCTCTTGCTTTTACACCTCCTGTAATGGCTTGGTAGGCAAAGAACAAGGGTCTGGAGGGTTGCCCAGAACAATGCCAGCGGTTAAGATTCATTTTAAACCTTCCCGCCATCACTTCTTGTGTTTTTCTATAGTCACCTCGAGTGAGGCGGGTATGCCCAGACGTGTGTCCTGTGCCTGCTGGTCCTAGAGACCCAAGCTACTCCTCACTGATGTGGGCCAACAAGGCTGCAACTTGTCTGGGGAAGCTTGTGGTCTTGTGGAGAAGGGTTGGGCTGGACTGCCTCTTTTTGGGTGGGACGAAGCCTGATTTGCATGCGGTTTTTCTCCTTCTGTAATGGCTTGTCAGATGAAATACAATGGCCTAGAGGGTTGTCCAGAGCAATGCCAGAGGTCCAGATTAATTCTAAAACTTCCAGCCATCGCTTGTTTTGCTGCAATCCTGTGTCTACTGCAATTGACTGATAGTAAGGAAGGATCTGCCATTCTTGAATGCTCAAGACAGCAAGCTACCATTTCTGTACTGCTGGATCACCACCTACACCACTTCAATTACAGACACAGCAATCCTGGCTACCTCACATCTGCACCTTTCCCAGAATCTGGTTCATCTTTCTTACCTCCAGCAACATTGACCAGGTTCCCTCTACTGCACCCTGTCTGGGGGAACTGCTCACCATTCATACCTTCCACCTTTCCTGCTGACCCATGATTGTGGTAGCTCATTTGTTCTCCAACCAGAGTTTCTTTGATTGTCTGTTGCATTGAATAACTTTAGCCCATTGCACTTGAAACCATTGGATGCAATCTGATCACACAGCGCCTTGTGTGACTGCCCCTTGACATCAATTCACACTTCTTTCCCTGTCCCTCTCTCTTCCCCTCTCTACTTCCCCTTCTCTACCGTTGAGCACACCCTCCTCATCCCCCTATTGACACTTGTACTAGTCACGGGACCAGGGGCCCAGTATATAAATGAGCTTCCCAGGGCAGCCCGAGAAGGGCAGAGGCTAAGGGTCCCGCTGTTTGCCTCTTTGCCTGTCGCCCAGGTCCTGCTCCTGCTGCCTCTCACCTAGGGGACAAATCAACAACCAGGCAAGGCAGTACACCAATATTTTATTTTATTTATTTTTCCATATCAATCCTAATTTTACTGTCGAAAAATTCAAATTGATTGCTATTTTCATTCTGCTGCCAGATAAATCTTTTTACAGCCAGGATAAAATACTGCTGTTACGAGAAACCTGACTGCATAGCCTGGTTGGTTTGAATTGCAATCAGATAATGTAATTGTATAGCTAGATTCATTTTACTGTAGCTACCAGTGAATCCACTGCACAGATAAAAGTGCATTTAATATATATTATCCTGCATATTAGTTCCCAGCAAAGGGCATATTGCATTTACTCCATTCTGCATCTAGACATCGTAGACAAAAGCACAGTGTGTTATATTGTTTTGTGGTTTCGATCTAGCTGTCCCAGACATAATTACATCAGGTTGTCATTTACTGTATTCAGCAACTAGGTGCCCTAGACTAAAGCATATTGCAATCGTATTTACTGAGTTCTGCATCTGTGTGCCCCAGACATAACAACACTGCATTGCTACACATTGAGTTATTTATCTAGGGGCCCCAGGCATAAGTATATTGCATTGTTGTATATTGAGTTATGTATCTAGGTGTCTCAGAGAAAAGTCCATTGCACCGCAATACATTGTGTTCATCAGGTTCATGTCACTCCGAAAAATCCGGGTCGCACTACATGACGTTGTGGCCTGCATCTAGGGGTCCATTGTGAAAGTGCATCATATTCTACACTACCGACTAAACATCAATGTCCCCACCTTACGACATGCACATTCAAATTAGCCACCGACACACACACAACCTTTAAAAGACCCTCTCCCCAGATTGCAAACAACACACATCTACATCTCGAATGCCAACTGCCACACCGACCAACCCCCCTGGCAAACGCATGCTAACGTTGCAAACACGAGGTTCCCCCTCTGGGTGCACATCACTCAATGCTTCTAACACATCACTCCTAGAACGCTTCCATGCACCCAGATCTCAGGGTAATTCCCATCTGCTCCATCAATACAAAGCAGTGCCGTCTTGGTCTTTCCCTCTCCTCCGACTAACCACACCCACTGTCTCTCTTCCAAAACCCTCAGAGCGCCTCGAGAAAATGCAAATGGCCGCAGCACACGTTAAAGCCCCAACTAACACAACATAACATGCCGTAGGCCACCCTAGATACTCTTACAATGTGGGTGCCATGTGCATCAGCCGCTGCAGGTGCTGCAGGGGTGTGCATTATGCCAGTGGCTCTGTACCAAGACTGTAAAAACGTTCATGATGAAAGCACCAGGGGCATAACCGTGGGACTTGGCCACTTCTTGGTACACTCCCCCATCCCCTCCAGGGATATTCCTGGTAGTTATGAATTTCTAACAACAGCTGCGGCCTAACCTTTACAGTAATTACAAATGTCATTACTCAGCTTATTCTTTGCGGCTTAATAAGGCTGCAGGCTTTATTACATATTTACAATCACATTTATTAGGTTGTAATTCATGACTGTCCATACTGCAAATCACTCCTTGGTTACATTCCTAATCCTTGGTTCCAAACAACATATTTCCAACATATTTCCAATAAAACCATTACTCCAAATCACACTTTGGTTACATTATTAATCCTTGTTTCCAAACACATATTGCGATAAAATATTTCTCCTTAAGCGGCAACCAGACTATTTCACGCTTGTCATTCTTCCCCCTCAAATTGTTCATCTCCATATTTTATTAGGCCAAAGCTCCCCAACCAAAATTCTCATTGCTCTGCTTGCCTTGCATGAGTTACCAGGCTGGGGGAGCGCCATTCCTGACGGGGAAGCTGAGCTTATTCCTTTGTTGAAATGTTTACAATCAAATTCCTTCCCCCTTGCATCAGTCCTCTCCATATTTTATTAGGCTAAACTCTCCAACCACAAGACTCATCGGTCTGCCTGCCCTTGCAGGAGATCCTGGGCTGGAGGAGCGCCTTTCCTGATGGGGGAAGCTGACTTTTATTTCTTTATTAAAGCCCCCCTGGCCGCTTGGCTTCAGAGGGGAGCTCACCACGGGAGAGGCGATAAACCCTCCTGCTTGTTGCCAACCTTACTTATTAGTCTTTTGAGTCCAACTGATTGCTTGCATACCTGCCCTGCAACAGCGGCAGTTGCATCAACATGACAGCAGAACCTGCCATTGCTCAAAACATCCTATATTGTCGGGTGGGTGAGAGGAAAAAAGCGGTATTAGGTAATAAAATTGCGGCAAAATTGTCACTGGTAAAAAAAAAGAAATCGCAGCAAAAATGCTGTGGTTTGACCAGGTAAAGGTACCCCATTATACCATTTAAGGGGCGTGGGGGTTGGTGGAGTGTGCCCCGCTCCCCTTAAATGGTATGATGGGTCTGGGGGCTGCTGGGGTGTCCCCTGCATCCTTTACATGATTGTGGCGGCAAAACCACAACATTTTTGCCACAATATTTTGTATACACGGCCCTTTTTTCCACGATTTTAAGACATGGGACCAAAAAAGAGCCTCTTCATGGGTCTCGGCGGCTGTGCGGCAGAAAAGAGGGTCCTGGAAAGGCGGGCCGCCTTTTAATAGCTGGAAAGAGGCCAGCCCCCTACTGGCTGCCCTCTCTGCTTCCCCCCCCTTCCCACTTCCAGCCCTTAGTTTCTTTCGCGGGCTTCAGCCCTTTCCATTGTTCCTCCTCCAGGGCTGCGGCCCGTTAAGCTTATGCCTCCTTGAGGGTCGGCTCCGCCTCCCACGTCGTCATCGCCATTCTTGCTGGTCCCTCTACCACCTGGTACTGTTTCTGTGCCATCTGCTTGCCCGGCTTGTCTCTGGCTTATCAATTCTTTGGAGGGCGGCAGCTTGCTCAAGCTCTTAAAAAATAACAGGCCGATTCATGGAATTAATGTGCGCTGAAAAAACGGCGCACGCGTGCGAAAACTTGCGATTCGCAGTGAATTAGCAAAAATCGTAGTGCAAGTGCGATTATCGCACAGAAAACATTGCACATCAATTCATGGAAGTCCGTGCACGCGCAAAATGTGGGATGTGCACTGAAAAAGTGCGCGGCAGACGCTGGCGCACGCTGGCGCACAGGTCATCGAACGCCATGCGATAAGGCCACAGCGAATTCGCACATAGCGTGGCGCACATAACAAAAGTAGGCGTAACACGGGGCGTCACACGCAGAATGGGGAGCAACTCCTGAAAATGTGGGCGTCACGGAGGAAGTACAGGAGGCAAGTGCACAGAACGCCCACACGCTCGCCTACAACACGTATTCATGGAATCGAATAGGGAAAAACAGCGCACGGCCAAAGACGCGCACAGGCCCATACATGTCCGCCACACAAAAGCAGGCGGTAGCGTCCCTGCACAGGAAAAAAATGTGCGCCAAAGTTCTACACGCGCGACAAGGCCCACACACGATCGGGCCTGGGGGAGCGTGTGCGTGTATCTCAGAGGTGCGCGAGAAGTTTCACACGCGATCGGGCCTGGGGGAGCGTGTGCGTGTATTCCAGAGGTGCGTGAGAAGTTTCACACGCGATCGGGCCTGGGGGAGCATGTGCGTGTATTTCAGAGGTGCGCGAGAAGTTTCACACGCGATCGGGCCTGGGGGAGCGTGTGCGTGTATTTCAGAGGTGCGCGAGAAGTTTCACACGCGATCGGGCCTGGGGGAGCGTGTGCGTGTATTCCAGAGGTGCGCGAGAAGTTTCTCACACGCGATTGGCCTGGGCGCGTGTATTTCAGGGGTGCGCGAGAAGTTCCACACACGATTGGCCTGGGCGCGTGTATTTCATAGGTGCGCGAGAAGTTCCACACGCGATTGGCCTGGGCGCGTGTATTTCAGAGGTGCGCGAGAAGTTCCACACGCGATTGGCCTGGGCGCGTGTATTTCAGGGGTGTGCGAGAAGTTTCACACGTGATTGGCCTGGGCGCGTGTATTTCAGAGGTGCGCAAGAAGTTTCACACGCGATTGGCCTGGGCGCGTGTATTTCAGGGGCTCGTGGGTGTTTTCACACACGATCGGGCCTGGGGGAGCGGGGTACGTGTATTTCAGGGGCTCGTGGGTGTTTTTACACGCGATCGGGCCTGGTGGAGCGGGGTACGTGTATTTCAGGGGCTCGTGGGTGTTTTTACACGCGATCGGGCCTGGGGGAGCGGGGTACGTGTATTTCAGGGGCTCGTGGGTGTTTTTACACGCGATCGGGCCTGGGGGAGCGGGGTACGTGTATTTCAGGGGCTCGCTGGTGTTTTTACACGCGATCGGGCCTGGGGGAGCGGGGTACGTGTATTTCAGGGGCTCGCGGGTGGTTTTACACGCGATCGGGCCTGGGGGAGCGGGGTATGTGTATTTCAGGGGCTCGCGGGTGGTTTTACACGCAATCGGGCCTGGGGGAGCAGGGTACCACTCACCGTCTGCCTTGCGTGTAGAAGAACGCGTAGCCAACACCCACCCGCTGTGAAGTAATAGCGTGTGAACCCCAACGCCTGCAAAACACACGCACCGCACCCCACGAAAAGCAACGCCCGTGCGCGATACGTCACAGACACGCATACGCGCTAAGGGCCTTTGGTCCAATGGAATCGCGTATGCGTGCTGACGCGCTTACGCGCTAAGGGCCTTTCCTCGATTCACACGCTGACGTGCAGAATTTTCACGTGCCAAATCACTCCGTATCAAGCTGGCCACGCGTAAGCACACGGAAGACCACGCTCCTGCCCAAAAGGCTGAATTACTGCCCCCAGAGCCCCGAGCAGCCTCCCACGAGCCATCTGCTGCTGCCTGCCTGCCTGCTGCCACCGTGCCCTGCCATTTGGTGCCTGCACATCAGCCATCTGCAGGGGTCCAGTTGCTGTGTCCACCCCTGCTGGAACAGAACACTCCCGACTGGGATAGCATCGCTCCACAGCCCAGCCCCAGGACCCAGTTGCCCACGCACGCCTGCCTCGGGGGTCGCCATGTCGGGGCAAACACCATCTGAGACCACTGGCGACCCCCAGCCAGAGGGGCAGAGGGCCACCAGCTTCAGCCAGAAGGAAGTTGGTGTCCTGGTGGAGCTTGTCCTGGGGCATTATGATGCCCTCTTCGGATCACCACGCGCCGACAAGGAAGGACGGGACAGGATCTGGGACGACTTTGTGGTTGCCATCAACGCGGAGGGGGTGGCAACCCGCAACATCAAGCAAGTCAAGAAGCGCTGGGAGGACTTCAGGTCCAGGACCCTCATAAAGGCCCGGCGCCTCGTGGAGGTGGCCGGGGCAGCATGAGTACCATCCAGCTGAGGGTCCTGGAACGCGTAAGCCCAGCACTCCATGCCCAGATCCTTGAGAGGCAGACCCGTCTGGAGTCGAGCGGTAAGTGGCCAAGCATTGCTGTGTGAGACAGGGCATGTTGCAGCATGCTGGTTGTCTGATACTTGCCTGTATGTGTGACATAGGCCATGTACGCGTGTGTGTGCAGGGACATCATGGTCATGCATGTGAGACCAGTAAGTAATGTGTGAAGCACACGGTTGGTGTATGTGTTTAAATGTAACATGGGGAGCCCTATGCGGAATGGACACATGAGAGCATGCCAGTCTCTGTTCCTGGACATGGGTGTGGGTGAGGGATGGGTGCTGATGCCATGTACATGTATGGTGTCCATGTCTGTGTTTCTGACCTGCTTGTCTGTGACTTGTGGATGCCATGGATGCATGACACATGTCTGTGACAATGTTCAGATTCACTGATGCAGCCTAGTTATCTTTGCATCCACTGTGTCTGGGGTGTACGAGTCCAGATGGATGAAAGTACGTTGAAGTGTGTGCATGTGATAGGCATGACCCATGATGCATGTGAGTCCAAAAACAACATTGTATGCTTCAAGAGTCCCTTGGACATGTTTGCTTATGTCCATAGCATGCGCCATGCCTGTTACTGCATGTGTTTTGCCTGCACTGACCCATGTGTTGTGGAGGGACATGATGGAAGTGATCTTTGACAGTGCCACTCATCTGCTATTGCTTCCTGTCTAGGGGACCATTGTACAGTACCCTGATGCTTGTGTTCTATGTCTCCCTCTACACAGCGCAAAGTGAAGAAGAGGGCGGAGACAGCGCTGTGGAGCTAAGCGGCGGGGATGCCCCCACGGCTGCAGCGGAAGGGGTGGGTGAGCCCCCACAGGGGCTTGCAATGGCGGAAGACGGTGTGGAGCCATCCAGGTTGGTGGTTTCCACAGAGGAGGAGGAGGCCGCTACTGAGCCGCACATGGGGCCTGGTGGGGGCATCCCTGCTGGTGCAAGTGGTGCAGTCCAGGGGTAGGGGCACGAGGCAGCACAGGTCGCCGTGGAGGTGCCTGTGCATGTCACTGTCCCTGACACTGTGACTGCACCACCATGCACCAGCAGGGATGCCCCATCCCAGGCCCGTCCGCAGGTAGGGGGGATGTCCATGTCATCTGACTCCCCTCCACCTGCGGACGAGGGGACCCCTGGCCGTATGGAGAAGGTCCTGATTGGTGTCGCGTTGCGCACGGCTGTCATTCGTGATGAGGTGCGTGCTTCCCGGGGGGAGCACGCACGTCATCACGAAGAGCACCGTGCCAACGTGGCCCAGTTGGGAGCGGTCATGGTCGGGGGTCTCGTACATGTGTCGGGCACTCTGGCGACCCTCTCCTCCTCTGTGGAGGCTATGCGCCAGTCGTACTCCATGCCGTCTTCTGGCCCAGATGCCAGCAGGGCCCCCTGTGGACCTGCCCCGACCAATGCAGCCACCTTGGTGGGGATCCCATCCCTGCCACAGTCGGGAGTCGGAGGTCCAGCAGGGGTGGACACACCAGCAACTGGACCCCAGCAGATGGAGGATGTGACGGCATCATCAGGCAGGGCACGTGCACGACGGCGTCGGTGGTTTCCATCAGCCTGGATGCCGTCGTGCTGGCACAGGCAGTTGCGTGGGAGGCAGCGGCAGGCTCGACGTGGGAGGCATCATGGCTCGGGGCCATCAACATCAGGGGTGCAGGCATCGGCCGGAGGGCAGGAGAACCCTGGAATGGGAGTGGCTTCCGTGTGGGAGCGGTTGGGCCAGCAGATAGGTGCGGAGCGGCAGCGGGCAGAGGAGGAACGGCTCACAATGGTCAGGGCGGAGAACTCCATGCGGAGGGCGCTGAGGCGGGCTGAGTGCCTCGAGGGTCTTCGCAGGGAGTTGGAGCTGGACACTGCATTATCCCTGCGGGACCTCGGGGCCAGGGAACATGCCCGCCTCCAAGCCATTGAACAGGAGTTCGATGATGCCCTGGTCCATGACAACAACCAGTGAGCCGTCGGACTAGCCCGCTGCCCTTGTAAATAGTTATGTAGTTAGTGTTAGGTTTCCTTTGCTTTTTTATTTATTTTGGACCTTTTGGACAATGGGCCACATTTTTGTATATAGTTTTATTTTATTAGGTAGTATTTTTATGTAGGTTTCATTTCTTCAGTTGGGATCATGGACCCTGGTTTGTTTATCTGTATATAGTTGACTGTTGGTTTTTTTTTTTTTTTTTGGGATTTACCCATGGAGCAATGGTTTTCGGTTTTGTTTTTACCTTGGATTTACTTTCTTGAACTGTGACTTTGGACATCTTTCCTTTGGATTATGATTTGTCGTTTTTCATTATTTTACGGACATGCTGCTTTTGGTTTTTGATTCCCATTGTCATTTGTTTATTTTTAATTCCGTTTATGCTGTTTTTAATACATTTGTTTCATCAAACTTCAATGTGTAGTATCATCTCATTGGTATCATGCATATCATGATATGGGTTTTGAGATTCACTGACACCCATTGGGTGTATGTGAGGGCCATGTGTTCATTTCCAAACTTGCTATTGGGGTTCTATCATGTCATTGCCATTTCTAAGTGGGTGGATGCAATACTCGAGTGGGTGTTTTGCATTTGGAGGCTGACCATAAGGGCCAGGGATCTAGATTGTGATGACATGTTGGCTGGGGGACATGTGTGGGGGCCTGCTGGCACGTGCCCCGCAATGCTGGGGTGTGGGGGTGCAGGGGGACATGAGTGGGACATGAGTGGGAGCCTGCTGGCAGGTGCCCCGCAATGCTGGGGGTGGGGGTGCAAGGGGACATGAGTGGGGGCCTGCTGGCAGGTGCCCCGCAATGCTGGGGGGTGGGGGTGCAGGGGGACATGAGTGGGGACCTGCTGGCAGGTGCCCCGCAATGCTGGGGGTGGGGGTGCAAGGGGACATGAGTGGGGGCCTGCTGGCAGGTGCCCCGCAATGCTGGGGGTGGGGGTGCAAGGGGACATGAGTTGGTGATCAGTAGTGCAAGGAGACATGTGCCTTTGCTGGGGGGCATGCCCATGTTGGGTGGGCTGCCTGCGGGACATGACCAGGGATGCAGGGTAGTCCCCTGTGGTGTGGGCTGCCTGCAGGGGCCGTGGAGGGTGTACAGGGGACACCTGGGAGGACCCACACTGCCAAATCACATGTAGGACTCCCCGGCACCCCTGAAATACACGTACCCTGCTGAAATCGCGTGTAAAAATTCTTGCGCACCCCTGAAATACACGTACCCTGCTGAAATCGCGTGTGAAAATTCTCGCGAACCCCTGAAATACACGTACCCTGCTGAAATCGCGTGTGGAACTTCTCGCGCACCCCTGAAATACACGCACCCAGCCCGTTCGCGTGTGAAACTTCTCGCGCACCTCTGAAATACACGCACACGCTCCCCCAGGCCAGATCGCGTGTGAGACTTCTTGCGCACGCGTGTTCCCGAAACCCGTAATACACGTTCCACGCTTTGCGTTTGCTGTTTGCCAGTCCGGTAAACTGGTACAGGGTTGGCGCAGCCCTTTGCAATGGTTTTGCGATCTTGATGGCTTTTCCTTGCGCGAGGGCGTTCTTGGGGGCGTAACTGGCGCTGCTGCAGGGTCGCTGCGCCACTCTGTGCCACGTCTGCTTTAGAGGCGAGAATCCATGAATACGCTGTGCGCGGAAATTGATTTTATCTCACGCGGCTGGCGCAGACATTTGCACGGGCACGCTGTGCGCCAGCCGCGTGCGACACTTTTGTGAGGAATTCCATGAATCGGCCTGTAAGTGTGTAATATACATGATATATTTGCTGCTCTGTCACGTCCCACATCAAGAAGTGCAGAGCCACAAGCATCGCTCTACTAGAGCCATTCCCTTTCTTTTAGCCAGCAACACATTGCATGGTGGGACAGCTAGGCCCAAGCAGAGACTGGAAAAAGCAAGTCAGCATGTGCAAAAATGCAAAGTACAGTTGAGTGAAGGGCCACGGCTGGTTGTACGTGTCATCTATCACAGGTTTAGATGTGTCACATCACTGACATTTTCAGGCTGATTCATGGAATTCCTCACAAAAGTGTCGCAAGCGGCTGGCGCACAGCGTGCCCGTGCGAATGTCTGCGAGAGCCGCGTGCGATAAAATCAATTTCCGCGCACAGCGTATTCATGGATTCTCGCCTCCAAAAGCAGACGTGGTGCAGAGTGGCGCAGCGACCCTGCAGCAGCGCCAGTTACGCCCCCAAGAACGCCCTCGCGCAAGAAAAAGCCATCAAGATCGCAAAACCATCGCAAAGGGCTGCGCCAACCCTGTACCAGTTTACCGGACGGCAAACAGCAAACGCAAAGCGGGGAACGTGTATTACGGGTTTCGGGAACACGCGTGCGCGAGAAGTCTCACACGCGATCTAGCCTGGGGGAGCGTGTGCGTGTATTTCAGAGATGCGCGAGAAGTTTCACACGTGAACGGGCTGGGTGCGTGTATTTCAGGGGTGCGCGAGAAGTTCCACACGCGATTGGCCTGGGCGCGTGTATTCCAGAGGTGCGCGAGAAGTTCCACACGCGATCGGGCCTGGGGGAGCGTTTGCGTGTATTTCAGGGGTGCGCGAGAAGTTCCACACGCGATTGGCCTGGGCGCGTGTATTCCAGAGGTGCGCGAGAAGTTCCACACGCGATTGGCCTGGGCGCGTGTATTTCAGAGGTGCGCGAGAAGTTCAACACGCGATTGGCCTGGGCGCGTGTATGTCAGAGGTGCGCGAGAAGTTCCACACACGATTGGCCTGGGTGCGTGTATTCCAGAGGTGCGCGAGAAGTTTCACACGCGATTGGCCTTTGCACGTGTATTTCAGGAGTGCGCGAGAAGTTCCACATGCGATTGGCCTGGGCGCGTGTATTTCAGAGGTGCGCGAGAAGTTCCACACGCGATCGGGCCTGGGGGAGCGTGTGCATGTATTTCAGGGGTGCGAGAGAAGTTCCACACGCGATTGGCCTGGGCGCGTGTATTTCAGAGGTGCGCGAGAAGTTCCACACGCGATCGGGCCTGGGGGAGCGTGTGCATGTATTTCAGGGGTGCGAGAGAAGTTCCACACGCGATTGGCCTGGGCGCGTGTATTTCAGAGGTGCGCGAGAAGTTCCACACGCGATTGGCCTGGGCGCGTGTATTTCAGAGGTGCGCGAGAATTTTCACACGCGATTTCAGAAGGGTACGTGTATTTCAGGGGTGCCGGGGAGTCCTACATGTGATTTGGCAGTGTGGGTCCTCCCAGGTGTCCCCTGTACACCCTCCACGGCCCCTGCAGGCAGCCCACACCACAGGGGACTACCCTGCATCCCTGGTCATGTCCCGCAGGCAGCCCACCCAACATGGGCATGCCCCCCAGCAAAGGCACATGTCTCCTTGCACTACTGATCACCAACTCATGTCCCCTTGCACCCCCACCCCCAGCATTGTGGGGCACCTGCCAGCAGGCCCCCACTCATGTCCCACTCATGTCCCCTTGCACCCCCACCCCCAGCATTGCGGGGCACCTGCCAGCAGGCCCCCACTCATGTCCCACTCATGTCCCCCTGCACCCCCACCCCCCAGCATTGCGGGGCACCTGCCAGCAGGCCCCCACTCATGTCCCACTCATGTCCCCTTGCACCCCCACCCCCAGCATTGCGTGGCACCTGCCAGCAGGCCCCCACTCATGTCCCACTCATGTCCCCCTGCACCCCCACCCCCCAGCATTGCGGGGCACCTGCCAGCAGGCCCCCACACATGTCCCCCAGCCAACATGTCATCACAATCTAGATCCCTGTCCCTTATGGTCAGCCTCCAAATGCAAAACACCAACTCGAGTATTGCATCCACCCACTTAGAAATGGCAATGACATGATAGAACCCCAATAGCAAGTTTGGAAATGAACACATGGCCCTCACATACACCCAATGGGTGTCAGTGAATCTCAAAACCCATATCATGATATGCATGATACCAATGAGATGATACTACACATTGAAGTTTGATGAAACAAATGTATTAAAAACAGCATAAATGGAATTAAAAATAAACAAATGACAATGGGAATCAAAAACCAAAAGCAGCATGTCCGTAAAATAATGAAAAACGACAAATCATAATCCAAAGGAAAGGTGTCCAAAGTCACAGTTCAAGAAAGTAAATCCAAGGTAAAAACAAAACCGAAAACCATTGCTCCATGGGTAAATCCAAAAAAAAAAAAAAAAAACAACAGTCAACTATATACAGATAAACAAACCAGGGTCCATGATCCCAACTGAAGAAATGAAACCTACATAAAAATACTACCTAATAAAATAAAACTATATACAAAAATGTGGCCCATTGTCCAAAAGGTCCAAAATAAATAAAAAAGCAAAGGAAACCTAACACTAACTACATAACTATTTACAAGGGCAGCGGGCTAGTCCGAAGGCTCACTGGTTGTTGTCATGGGCCAGGGCATCATCGAACTCCTGTTCAATGGCTTGGAGGCGGGCATGTTCCCTGGCCCCGAGGTCCCGCAGGGATAATGCAGTGTCCAGCTCCAACTCCCTGCGAAGACCCTCGAGGCACTCAGCCCGCCTCAGCGCCCTCCGCATGGAGTTCTCCGCACTGACCATTGTGAGCCGTTCCTCCTCTGCCCGCTGCCGCTCCGCACCTATCTGCTGGCCCAACCGCTCCCACACGGAAGCCACTCCCATTCCAGGGTTCTCCTGCCCTCCGCCCGATGCCTGCACCCCTGATGTTGATGGCCCCGAGCCATGATGCCTCCCACGTCGAGCCTGCCGCTGCCTCCGACGCAACTGCCTGTGCCAGCACGACGGCATCCAGGCTGATGGAAACCACCGACGCCGTCGTGCACGTGCCCTGCCCGATGATGCCGTCACATCCTCCATCTGCTGGGGTCCAGTTGCTGGTGTGTCCACCCCTGCTGGACCTCCGACTCCCGACTGTGGCAGGGATGGGATCCCCACCGAGGTGGCTGCATTGGTCGGGGCAGGTCCACAGGGGGCCCTGGTGGCATCTGGGCCAGAAGACGGCATGGAGTACGACTGGCGCATAGCCTCCACAGAGGAGGAGAGGGTCACCAGAGTGCCCGACACATGTACGAGACCCCCGACCATGACCGCTCCCAACTGGGCCACGTTGGCACGGTGCTCTTCATGATGACGTGCGTGCTCCCCCCGGGAAGCACGCACCTCATCACGAATGACAGCCGTGCGCAACACGACACCAATCGGGACCTTCTCCATACGGCCAGGGGTCCCCTCGTCTGCAGGTGGAGGGGAGTCAATTGACATGGACATCCCCCCTACCTGCGGACGGGCCTGGGATGGGGCATCCCTGCTGGTGCATGGTGGTGCAGTCACAGTGTCAGGGACAGTGACATGCACAGGCACCTCCACGGCGACCTGTGCTGCCTCCTGCCCCTGCCCCTGGTCTGCACCACTTGCACCAGCAGGGATGCCCCCACCAGGCCCCATGTGCGGCTCAGTAGCGGCCTCCTCCTCCTCTGTGGAAACCACCAACCTGGATGGCTCCACACCGTCCTCCGCCGTTGCAAGCCCCTGTGGGGGCTCACCCACCCCTTCCGCTGCAGCCGTGGGGGCATCCCCGCCGCTTAGCTCCACAGCGCCGTCTCCGCCCTCTTCTTCACTTTGCGCTGTGTAGAGGGAGACATAGAACACAAGCATCAAGGTACTGTACAATGGTCCCCTAGACAGGAAGCAATAGCAGATGAGTGGCACTGTCAAAGATCACTTCCATCATGTCCCTCCACAACACATGGGTCAGTGCAGGCAAAACACATGCAGTAACAGGCATGGCGCATGCTATGGACATAAGCAAACATGTCCAAGGGACTCTTGAAGCATACAATGTTGTTTTTGGACTCACATGTATCATGGGTCATGCCTATCACATACACACACTTCAACGTACTTTCATCCATCTGGACTCGTACACCCCAGACACAGTGGATGCAAGGATAACTAGGCTGCATCAGTGAATCTGAACATTGTCACAGACATGTGTCATGCATCCATGGCATCCACAAGTCACAGACACGCAGGTCAGAAACACAGACATGGACACCATACATGTACATGGCATCAGCACCCATCCCTCACCCACACCCATGTCCAGGAACAGAGACTGGCATGCTCTCATGTGTCCATTCCGCATAGGGCTCCCCATGTTACATTTAAACACATACACCAACCGTGTGCTTCACACATTACTGGTCTCACATGCATGACCATGATGTCCCTGCACACACACACGCGTACATGGCCTATGTCACACATACAGGCAAGTATCAGACAACCAGCACGCTGCAACATGCCCTGTCTCACACAGCAATGCTTGGCCACTTACCGCTCGACACCAGACGGGTCTGCCTCTCAAGGATCTGGGCATGGAGCGCTGGGCGTACGCGTTCCAGGACCCTCAGCTGGATGGTACTCATGCTGCCCCGGCCCCCCTCCACGAGGTGCCGGGCCTTTATGAGGGTCCTGGACCTGAAGTCCTCCCAGCGCTTCTTGACTTGCTTGATGTTGCGGGTTGCCACCACCTCCGCGTTGATGGCAACCACAAAGTCATCCCAGATCCTGTCCCGTCCTTCCTTGTCGGCGCGTGGTGATCCGAAGAGGGCATCATAATGCCCCAGGACAAGCTCCACCAGGACACCAACTTCCTTCTGGCTGAAGCTGGTGGCCCTCTGCCCTTCTGGCTGGGGGTCGCCAGTGGTCTCGGATGGTGTTTGCCCCGACATGGTGACCCCCGAGGCAGGCGTGGGTGGGCAACTGGGTCCTGGGGCTGGGCTGTGGAGCGATGGTATCCCAGTCGGGAGTGTTCTGTTCCAGCAGGGGTGGACACAGCAACTGGACCCCTGCAGATGGCTGATGTGCAGGCACCAAATGGCAGGGCACGGTGGCAGCAGGTAGGCAGCAGCAGATGGCTCGTGGGAGGCTGCTCGGGGCTCTGGGGGGCAGTAATTCGGCCTTTTGGGCAGGAGCGTGGTCTTCCGTGTTCTTACGCGTGGCCAGCTTGATACGGAGTGATTTGGCACGTGAAAATTCTGCACGTCAGCGTGTGAATCGAGGAAAGGCCCTTAGCGCATAAGCGCGTCAGCACGCATACGCGATTCCATTGGACCAAAGGCCCTTAGCGCGTATGCGTGTCTGTGACGTATCGCGCACGGGCGTTGCTTTTCGTGGGAGGTAAACAAATCAAGGAGGTAAACGTGCCTCTTGGACTTCACAGGAGACTTTTGAAAATGAATCTGCACCGGGCATGCTCAGAAGGGGTAAAGCAAATGCTGTGGGTAGGCAGGTCACTGTTTGTTATCAACGCTGCAGCATCAAGGGTTGAAACCTTCGTGGGGTGCGGTGCGTGTGTTTTGCAGGCGTTAGGGTTCACACGCTATTACTTCACAGCGGGTGGGTGTTGGCTACGCATTCTTCTACACGCAAGGCAGACGGTGAGTGGTACCCTGCTCCCCCAGGCCCGATCGCGAGTAAAACCGCCCGCGAGCCCCTGAAATACACGTACCCCGCTCCCCCAGGCCCGATCGCATGTAAAACCACCCGCGAGCCCCTGAAATACACGTACCCCGCTCCTCCAGGCCCGATCACGTGTAAAAACACCCACGAGCCCCTGAAATACACGTACCCCGCTCCCCCAGGCCCGATCGCGTGTAAAAACACCTGCGATCCCCTGAAATACACGTACCCCGCTCCCCCAGGCCCGATCGCGTGTGAAAACACCCGCGAGCCCCTGAAATACACGCGCCCAGGCCAATCGCGTGTGAAACTTCTCGCGCAACTCTGAAATACACGCGCCCAGGCCAATCGCGTGTGAAACTTCTCGCGCACCCCTGAAATACACGCGCCCAGGCCAATCGCGTGTGGAACTTCTCGCGCACCTCTGAAATACACGCGCCCAGACCAATCGCGTGTGGAACTTCTCGCGCACCTCTGAAATACACGCGCCCAGGCCAATCGCGTGTGGAACTTCTCGCGCACCCCTGAAATACACGCGCCCAGGCCAATCGCGTGTGAGAAACTTCTCGCGCACCTCTGGAATATACGCACACGCTCCCCCAGGCCAGATCGCGTGTGAAACTTCTCGCGCACCTCTGAAATACACGCACACGCTCCCCCAGGCCCGATCGTGTGTGAAACTTCTTGCGCACCTCTGAAATACACGCACACGCTCCCCCAGGCCCGATCGCGTGTGAAACTTCTCGCGCACCTCTGGAATACATGCACACGCTCCCCCAGGCCCGATCGCGTGTGAAACTTCTCGCGCACCTCTGAGATACACGCAAACGCTCCCCCAGGCCCAATCGCGTGTGGGCCTTCTCGCGCGTGTAGAACTTTGGCGCACATTTTTTTCCTGCGCAGGGACGCTACCGCCTGCTTTCGTGTGGCGGACATGTATGGGCCTGTGTGCGTCTTTGGCCGTGCGCTGTTTTTCCCTATTCGATTCCATGAATTCGTGTTGTAGGCGAGCGTGTGGGCGTTCTGCGCACTTGCCTCCTGTACTTCCCCCGTGACGCCCACATTTTCACGAGTTGTTCCCCATTCTGCGTGTGACGCCCCATGTTACGCCTACTTTTGTTATGTGCGCCGCACTATGTGCGAATTCGCTGTGGCCTTATCGCACGGCGTTCGATGACCTGTGCGCCAGCGTGCGCCAGCGTACACCGCGCACTTTTTCAGCGCACATCCCACATTTTGCGCGTGCACGGACTTCCATGAATTGATGTGCGATGTTTTCTGTGCGATAATCGCACTTGCACTGCGATTTTCGCTATTTCACTGCGAATCGCACGTTTTCGCACGCGTGCGCCGTTTTTTCGGCGCACATTAATTCCATGAATCGGCCTGTTAGTTTCTAAAGGTCACCTGCAGCGGCTTCATCTCTCCACGCCTGCCTCTTAATTGTATTATGCTAACTGAACCCCGCATGTTTGTGGATCACAGACCTCAACATCGAAGTGAAATTAATCAACTCCGGGCTTTAATTTTCCTATCATCGCGTGTAATAGGAATTGTAAGCTCGCCCAGCCTTAATGAGAAAACAAAGGAATCCAATCCCAGAATGCATTCGGATGTGAGCTTTGATACCAATACTGTGTGCAGAACTCTTGCCAATGGAGAGGCTGCCTTGGCACGCTGCTGCTGTTGCCTTTTCATTGGTTGCCCAGTGAGCGCGCGCCTGCACCATTGAGAGGTGGACATGCGGTGTGGCTGGTGGAGGCTGTCCTGAAGGTTTCAACCCTTGATGCTGCAGCGTTGATAACAAACAGTGACCTGCCTACCCACAGCATTTGCTTTACCCCTTCTGAGCATGCCCGGTGCAGATTCATTTTCAAAAGTCTCCTGTGAAGTCCAAGAGGCACGTTTACCTCCTTGATTTGGTCACAGCTTAGAATCACGTTATGGGTTTCAGCGCATTCTGGTTTAACCCTTAAAATGGTCTCAATACATTAAGGCAATTTTAACTTGCTCTCCCTACGCGGAGGCTTGTCTGAATGGATATTCAGATGAATGGGATAATTTGAAACTTTTTTAGAAAACCCCTGAAAACTCACCTATTCAATTGAACTCCCTGAAATTGATACTTAACCTCTAGGCCTCCTCAGAGGCGTAGCCAGGATTGTCTAACAAGTGGGGCCCGAAGCTAATGTAGTTGGGCCCACCACAGTAATATTAATATTTGTAAATGCCCACGCAGCGCTGCTGAGTGGGCATTTAAATATTCTGGGTGGGCCACCCTGTCTACACCTCGGGGCCTCTTCGTTCCGTTCTTTTTGTTGTTCTACTTGTGTTCTTGTTGCCCCCTGATAATGATGTGTTATTTCTATAGCTCCTTTATCCAAAGCGCTTTACAGAGCACATATTTACATACAATATCATCCAACCGAAGTTGGTACTCATTTATCAACCTCAGAAGGATGAAAGGCTGAGTTGACCTTGCTGGGATTCGAACCTGCGGCCTGCAGATCACGCTCAGATCGCAGCAGCGAGCGCTCAACCCGCTGAGCTATCTTACGGCTGTCGCATATAAATACATACATAAATAAAATATTGGGTTTTGTGCCTGCTGGGGAAACCAAGCTCACACATACATTTAGGTTAGTGGCAAACCAGAAACAGCTTCCTCATCTTCATTTTACAGGAACTGACCGGAACAACCCATCCCACTCTCCAGACCTGCTACATGTATAGGTCACTTGAGACTTATTCGAAACTCCAGAACCCTTGCGCTAGGTCTTCCGCTTCATATGATGTATTGCACGCCATTACTACATGTGCCTGACGTGGAGGCGGATGTCAAACAAACACATCTGGTGACGGGTTCCCCTGTGCAGCTTGCTCCCCTAGTAAGGGTTCCATAAGCCCCTGTCATAGAGACAACTTCCTGTACTTCTGCAACTAATCCTTGAGCTTCCTGTACTTCTGCAACTAATCCTTGAGCTTCCTGTACTTCTGCAACTGATCCTTGAGCTTCCTGTACTCCTGCAACTAATCCTTGAGCTTCCTGTACTTCTGCAACTGATCCTTGAGCTTCCTGTACTTCTGCAACTGATCCTTGAGCTTCCTGTACTTCTGCAACTGATCCTTGTGTGACCAGAACCAAAGCAGTTGCACTGGTACGACGAAAAAGTGTCAGACTGCTGTTTTTGCAAGTTCAGTCAGAACATGTCAGGAAGGACACATTCAGGAAAGAACAAGCATTGCCAAGAGACAAATGTAAACAACAACCAAAATAAATAAGGGCCAACTGAAAAAGAGCGTTACTTCATGAAGAGCAAACACACTGTCAATAAGGCTCCAGCCAATTGTTGCAACCACCGGACGAAAAAGAACATGGCCCTACATACTAACACCTGGATATCCAGAACAGCCGGCGAGGCTTTCTGCTTTTGTTTTTACATTTCTCAACATTTTGTTGTGTTTGCTACTCAGAGAAATGTACATCTTGGGACATCAGTTTAGGGTTACCCTGAATGCCTTGGATTTCTCACTGTAAATTTTAGTGGGTAGGTTTCAATAAGGGTTGTTGCAGCCAATAAAGGCAGCGATGCCAATGCCATCGAAGATAAGCTCCATCTGAGCTTACGTTATGTGTAAACGCCCACTTCGGTGGACATCTGCCGCAGGGACGGCTATCCATCCAGGCACTCTAGAATGCAGCTACGACTATGTCAAATTTGTTCTAGCTGGTCACATAACAGTTTCGCACTAAAACACCAGACCTGACTCAACACCTCTGCCATTAGCATACAGCGACAACCTATGCCAAAATTCAGCCTAGCTGGATACACATCGAGTCTCCTGCACTTGCGCTATGTCATGACCTCCCGCAGCATCCATCCACGTGCCTGACCCCCCGGGCTGTTTACTGGAGCCTAGCCAGCCCTCTTAAATCCTATTCTTTATTATTTATGTATTTTTTCTAAAAAAAAATCCTAAATCCTAATCTTGGCCAAAAGCGCACATGCCTCCTCTTAGAGCTTTCCCATCCCTGGACTTCGGTCCCCGAGGACGTTCCAACCACAAAGCGCATTGAGCCCATACAAATGGAGAAATTGTGCTATATAAATGATGACTACAATACAATATCACTTAATTATGCCAAACTCACTTCTTCCCATACATTTTCCTTTTGGTAATAGTTATAAAATGGAACCAAAGTGGAAAATAGACATACAGATTTTATCACGTTAATGTGCAGTGCATCTATTGCCAAGACTTTCTCTTCAGCATTTGATAGCTAAGAGATCTCAGGATAATGTGCATCTCTTTTTTTTCATGAATTTTCCTAAAAATATGACACTTCTTTTTTGCTCCCATCAGCGGTGTGTGTGTAAGTGGGGAAGCTGCACCCATGCGTTTATGCTCATGTGACTTTTATTTATGGTTACCAAATAACATAAAGGCATGTAAGAAGATTCAATTCAACACTACAGCTAAGTCAATGCCTAGTCTGGGATACTGAATGGAAACCCTTATTGATATCTTTATGTCCAGTTCATGAGTTCTGGATGACTACCCCTACATAACACCCCTCTCTTAGAATCCCCCTGACCCCACTGAGCCAAGAAGGAGTTCTGTTTTGCAAGTTTAAAAGGTTTATTTGAGAAATAAAACAAAATATAGATACCACGCTTTTATAATAAATTAATAATCGATATCGCCCTTATAAATATAATGTTAATCAACAATGGGTAATCTGACACTAGCACACATCTTTACAATCAATGAGGAGTTAGTATAGGATGGATAAAGTAGCAAAGTACTTTTATGATTTCAAGGTAAAAGCAATGAGGAATAAAATGCAGTACAGAAATACTTGATATGATTTTAGCAAAAGACAAGATAATCACTTTTCTCTGGCAATTCACCACCCTCCCCTATGCAATGTAAGAAATGGAAGGAGATGGAAAGAGGAGCACACAGTTCTCAGGAATGCAATCAAATACAATACGAAATTCAGTTCCCCCCCAGCAAGCTTAGAGAAAACCGGTATGAGTTTTAAAACACATGCCCAAGTGCTTTGAATGTGGTGGCAATGAAGTGAGAAATATGCTGAAAATGCTTTTAATTCCCTTTAGGAGGTTCAGGGTGAGTGAGAGATACTTGGGATGAGTTCGGGCTCACTTTAGCAATGATTCAGAGATGGTGATTAAGAGGCAAACGAATTTTTAGCAAGGAAAGAAAGAAATGACTGCTGATGGTTACACGTGGCTGGATTTTTAACCAAATCGCAAATCGCGGTAAAATTCGCGAGTGCGTGAATCGTGATTGCGGAAAAAGTATAAGAAGTCGGTTCTAGGCTTGTTGGAAAGCTTAGATCCTAAGCTTACAGAGGAAAGTTAAACCAAGTTCGTAGCCCAAACGGTTCCAGAGATATGAACGAATTTGTAAAGGTTGTTTTTCGGATTGAAAGTAAACTCAAAATGACAGGTGACAGCTTGCAGCTGCAGAATTGACAAATGACAGTGGTGCAGCTTTACAAAATGACAAGTGACAACTTCTGGGAGGCAGTTCTGGTTAGATTAAAATAGTTTGGATTAGATTATTTTAAACTAAGAGCTTATTTCTGTCACAATCTGACCTAAGTACTCACAATATATTTTGGAAGGACTGGACCTCGTCACGGATCTGATCAATCAGGCTAGCGGCACTTCACAGCGATCTGGTCTCTGGGTCTGCGGTTCTGGTCTGGTACTGGTCTGGTCTGTCCGGATACAGCGGTCTCTGCACGGCTCCTGGATCTCTGCACTGGTCCTGGCAAAAGTTCTTGGCAAGGGATTCAAGCGGCTGTGAGTAGCTTGCAATGATTTGAGGCCTGCTGCAGAGAACTCAGCTTGTGGTTTTAGGCCTCTGATTTAGGTTCTAAAGTATAAGTTCTAGGTTCTGGAGTATGTAGCTGGAGTCAGTCTGGAACTGGTATCTTCTGGATGTTGTGTGGTCTGGCAAAATGCTCCGCAGCAACTGGATTTGAATGTCTCTACCTGTCCCAGCAGTCTCTTTTTATGTGTTTTTAAAATGGGTGTGTGCCTGGGCCTAGCTAAGCCTGCCCCTCTCTACTTGTCATTGGCCCAATTCTCCCCTCTCCCATGATTGGGGGAAGGAAATGTGAGTCAGAGTGATGCTGTAGGTTTTATGGGTCAGAGGATCCTCCCCTGGTCAGTTT
The DNA here is from genome assembly GCF_040938575.1 of Ambystoma mexicanum. Lineage (NCBI taxonomy): Eukaryota > Metazoa > Chordata > Amphibia > Caudata > Ambystomatidae > Ambystoma > Ambystoma mexicanum. The sequence goes on from NC_090932.1 coordinate 1,270,883,175, forward strand.
GCCCACAAATCTATATTTGATTCAAATGCATCCTTCCCAGATATACAATTTGTTGAAATTACATGTGCACATTATATATTCCTTATGGTCCATGCTTGTCCGCCTCTGATCTTCCTGGGGGCTTGCATTCAAAAATGACAACATTTTGCGCTTTTTAACTGGTTTTGCAATATCGGACATTTACCCAAATTTACACACATGTGCGCAAGGAGTATGGACATTAATTGATGAAGTGTCAGATTTTTAACATGCAGACATTTGGAGTGAGACCCTATTTTCCGCTAGCAACCCCCCAGAATACACCACAGGGTCCTAACGCATCTCAAAATGTTCACAGAAAAATCACAAAAATAATGATATTACTTATATAATTCTGACAAGTCCGCACTATGAGTTATCTATCTTTTTAAAATTATGCTCTGGCCCAGATGGGTGTGGTTTAGGTTCCAAAGCACATGGGGGAAGCTTCTGCCTGTCCCCGCCTCCAGCTCGGGTGGCTCCCAGAGGCACTTCTCCTCCCACTTCTCCCAAGAGGAAGCCACTTTTACGACGCCCCCAATATAACATTTGCCTGAGTCCAGGACAGGCCTTTGTTCACCTCCCTGTAGTCCCCAGCTGCTCCACCCCTAATCTAATCAGAGAGGTGACAACTCCTTTTGGCAAGGGGAAGAGTGGCTGAGCAGGTTTTAACTCCTGTGGGGGGTAGATGTCAGGCAGAATTCAGTTTCATTAAGCCAGGTTTCAGCTAAATGCCACTTTTCGTTCGCAGTTTAAATCACTTACAATTTTTACATATACATTAAATAATTACTTCCTTCAAGTCATTTCAGAATATAGTTTTACATTGTATCCACCTCTTAGCAAGTCTTTCCTTGGTCTGGTTTTGTTTCATTTGTTCAGTTTTACACAAACGGTTTTAAAACGCCGGCTTTCTGATAGTGGTGAGTACTGGTAATGCAACCATTTTTGGGATTAAGAAAAAGAAGGTTATATCTTTGGAGTGGTCTCGTGCCAACTGCGCAGTTCTCCTATTCTGGCATGAATGTGGGCGGCATTAGCTCATCCCCACATCCACCCAGTCTATTGATTTAGTTTGTTCTGGGATAGAATAATGGGCGGCGACAGCTCATCCCCACATCTACCCAGTCTATTGATTCAACATGGGTCAAAACACATGACAAATCCCCCCGCCCGACTGCGCTTTGATTCAAGTCGAGGGGAAGTCGGGTGCAAAGGAGGTTTTGAGCCCTTGCGCGGGAATGTCCCCATTATCTTCTTCCAATCCTGTAGGTGGCACAGTTCAGCATCTTTTCCTCCCTCCAGTCGATCAATCAGTTCTCCTTGCTGGTCCTGATGGGAGGATTGGGCGGTACCCTGGGCCCCTTGGGTCCTTTGCTCCCGGTCTCCGGATCGTCCTCCTTGGCCAGTCTCCAGGTTTTCTTTCTCCTAGGACGACAAAGGAAGAGCGGCAATACCTATTCATGGACATTTCTCCCCCACCATTGATATAGTGGGGTGGCATATATATTTTAGAACTCAACAGATATGAACATGCACATTTTTTTAAATTAAGAGACAGGAACACATAAACTTGAGAAACACAGAATTTGATAGGCTATATGTAGGATATTTTAGGGTTGGAATTGAATTACTCTGGAGCGGCCCCCTCTGGGATTCCAGTGGATTCCTCCAGTTGTTGCAGAGTGTGCCTGGGATGGCAACACTTTAGCTGATTTATATGTACCCACTTGTCTTCCCCCTCTGCCAAACCGCCTTTGGGGATGCAGATCTTGTAGGCCACAGGGGAGATTTTGTCTATAATTTCAAACGGTCCCTTCCATGTAGGCAAGAATTTTCGCTGTTTGGCCTGGTTCCTTTGGAAATTGTATAGATAGACCCGATCACCCACCTTATATTCCTTTCGGGTAGTTTTTAAATCATAGTGGGTCTTCATGCTCTCGGCTGATCTTTTTAGATTCCGCTGAGCATAGGCAAAAGCATGCTGAAGGTGTTTCCTTAAATTCTCCACATACTCATGAGTTGTGGAGGCATTTATCAACGTTTGCTCTTGGGTTCTGTAGAGTAAATGCTGGGGAAGCACCATCTTGCGTCCAGTCATCAACTCAAATGGCGATATTTTGGTTGCAGATGAAGGGGTAGATCTGATGGCCATTAGGACCAGAGATAATCGGATATCCCAACTTGGCCCAGAATCTGCCACAAACTTTTTTAAGATGCTCACAATGGTTCGGTTATATCTCTCCACTGCTCCAGAAGAAGCTGGCCGGTAAGCAATATGTAGCTTTCTTTTGACCCCCACTATCTCCCACATCTTTGTCATTACTTCACTGGTGAAGTGGCTACCCCTGTCTGACTCAATCCTTTGAGGTAGACCAAAACGGGAAAAGATGTGGTTAATCATCAGGGCAGCTGCTGTTTCTGCCTTGCAGTTTGGGGCTGGGAGACATTCCACCCACTTGGTAAACAAGCATGTAACGGTCAACATGTACTTGTTTCCTCTAGACGAGCGAATCACAGGGCCTACAAAGTCGATTTGCAAATCTGACCCTGGCAGTGTCACCCCCCTCTTTTGGAGAGGCGCACGGTGTGTGAGGGATGATGGCTGAAATTGTGCACACACAAGACACCCCTTCAAGTATTGGTCGAGGTCCTGCCCCATGTGTGGCCAGTATGCAACCTCTCTTAAGATTTCCAGTGTTGTGTGAAACCCCCTATGACCGGCGGTGGCCGCATCATGGGCGTGACTTAACATCAGGCTTCGGAATGAGGTAGGAACCACCCACTGATCATGGCCAGCTTGGGATTTCTTTACCAACAAACCGTCTTGGATTCGGAACATTTTTGGACATTTCATCAACACTCTTAGGTCCTCTTTCCCAATGTAATCGGTATCCGTCAGGGGAAAGTTCTCAGGGTCCTCAAGGTGTTGGTAAAACTTACCAATAATTGGATCCCCCTTCTGAGCTGTAATTAAATCAGCATCAGGGGTCTCCTTACTCCATTGTGCGGTTGAAAGATCATTGTGAGCACTTGTCTGGGACCTAGTGATAGCGGTGACCTGGATTTCCCCCAACAGGGACTCTATTTCGATTAGATCCCCTTGGATGGCCCCGGTTTTGGCCAGCTGATCAGCTAAGTCATTTCCAGTTTTGTCTGGTCCCTCTACTTTGGAATGACCCTTGATCTTTTTCCAGTAGATGGTCACCCCATTCGATGTGACCAGATCATCAATGTTTTGGATTAACTTCCCATGTTTCCAGGGTTTGTTATTAGCACATAACATGCCTCTGGTTTTCCAATTAACCAGGTGCTCCACGAACCCGTTCCGTACATAATCCGAATCTGTGATTATGACCAGTTCGTGGAGTTGATGCTGGACAGCAGTGAGGATGGCCTGATGCACAGCCATCAATTCTGCCACCTGACTACTTCGGGGACCAATTTTGTATCCAGCGGAGGGTTCTGGGAACTCCTTCACCCATGCATTCCCTACGCCAGCCACCAGTTCTTTCTCCCCATCGTTGTCAACATGGTAAGAGCATCCATCCACATAGACAGTGGGCATTCCCTCACATTTGTCTTCTTCAAAGACTTTGTGTGGGGAATTAAGATATGCCTCCATGTTGTCCTTGATTTTTAGACTCTCGTCCTCGAGACAGCTTTCTCCGGCACAATCATGCAAGTCAGCCAGACCTTGCGCGAGGGGACTCTTCTTGTTTTGGCCATATCTGACCTCCACAGGAAAGCCTTGCATTGACAGAATCCAGGAAGTAATTACTCACGTTTCCGGCCTGGATTCTGTCACTTTGGAGATATTGCAGAGGCTGGTGTGGAGTCTCCACTATGATGTGTTCCCCCTGGATAAACGGGCAGTAATTCTTCAATGCCCACACCGTTGCCAGGAGTGCCTTCTCACAATCGTTGAATTTTTCCTCCACAGAGGATAAAGTGTTGCTCGCATAGGAGATTACTTTATTGACCTTGTCATGCTTTTGGTATAATACTGCCGTCAAGCACGTATTAGAGAATCCCGTCTCCAGGAAGAACTCCTTGTTTCTGACAGGGTAAGCTAGGCAAGGCGCTTGTGAGAGGCTTCTTTTGAGTTGTCTTACCGCCTCGGATTGTTCTGGACCCCATTCCCACTTGACCCCCCCTTCAAGAGATGAATCAGGGGTCTAGTGATCTCTGCGTAGCCTTCAATGAACTTTCTGCTGTAATTAGTCAGCCCAAGGAGGCTCCTTAGTTCCCGCAGAGTGGTGGGGTCTTTCAGTTTCTGGAGTGCTTCCACTTTCTTTTCTTGGGGACAGAGACCCTGAGGAGTAATCTCATGCCCCAAGAAATTAACACGGGTTCTACACCACTGTGCTTTCTGAAAGGAAAGTTTTGCTCCGGCGGCCCTCAACTGGGCCAGAACATAACGGATCTCCGCTATGTGTTCCTCCACAGATGAACTTTTGATGAGGACATCATCTACATAAGCCAGGTTACCCCTTGCACCCAGGTCGGGCATGGCCTTGTGTAGGAAAATGTTGAATTAATTGCCGGAGTTGAGGTATCCGAAGGGAGTCCGGGTCCATGTGTACTGCTGGCCCCCAAAGGTAAAAGCCAGCTTGTATTGGTCCTCCCTACTGACAGGCACGGTCCAGTATCCATTGGTCAGGTCTATTGCAGTGAATACTTGTGACCCTTGAATCTGGGCCAGCCCTTGGTCAATGTAGGGCAGAGGCCATCGGGAAGTATGGACCCGTTTGTTGAGCTCCCTAAGGTCGGCGCAGAGTCTCCACTGGCCGTTTGGCTTCAATATTCCCAGCACCGGATTATTGAAGGTGCTGTGTACTGGACGTATTATTCCCCGGGACTCAAGGTTCTTAATTATTTCAGTAAGGGACTCCATGGAGGCGAGAGGCAAACGATATTGCTTCACAAACACTGGAGTCATTCCAGGGTCCGTGGGAATTGTTGTGGTGTGGATGTCGGTGCGACCACAGTCATATGAGTCTACCGCAAAGAGATCTTGGAAATCCAAGAAAACTTGTTTCAACTTTTGCTTCTGTTCGAGAGTCACACAGGCATCAGCTAGGTTGACCCTCTCTTCCACCATCTGCCTGAAGCCTGGAAAGACTTCTGGTTTGGCTATCTCAGCGGCCTCCTCCAGCTGGGTGGAGAAGTCCCTGGTCAGAGTGCTGATTTGGACTGGAGGCTTCAGGTGGGAAAGGCAGCCCTCATGGACCTGGAAAATCACCTCATCCCTCCTGAAGTCACAAGTCACATCTTCCTTACCGTAAAGGGCAAGAAGTGTACACCAGGAAGTTCCCCCCATGCCGGGTGAAGATCCTGTCTGGTGTTGTGTTGTCATCACTGTCGCTGTCAAAACAGTCCTTGGGGATTGGTCCTAACAGTTCATTTCCTAGATCAATGGAGAAATGTCGGTCATCAACCGCCATTCCAATAATGGTGCCTGCGGCTAGAGTAATACTCTTTAAGTCGCTGTTATCCACCTCTATTAGAATGGTGTCATGTTCTATGTTGACTAATGGAGTTGGGTTTACCCCCAACCCTTGCTGTTGGAGAGAAGCGTTTAGATGTATGTAAGCATCAGGGTTTTTCAAATGTTGTCCTCTTTTAACTTTCACTTCCAGGGAGAATTGTCGGGTCCTTTCTGGGATGGTGACTTCCTCTTTGATCTGAATTTCAACTGCATAAGGTAGCAATTAAGCTGACCTAAATGCTTTTTCTGGATCATCAAAGCCCATGGGATTATCCGCTAATCGGGACCAAGCTTTGAAGTTTATTAGGTCCAAACTAATGGCAAAGCGATTGAGAATGTCACTGCCTAAGTAAAAGGCGGCAGTGACGTCTCCCACGACCCAACAATTATGGACTATGCTCTTGTTGCCAATGGAGATTTTGAGCATACACCTGCTTGGCAGGAGATGTTTGGAATCAGGTGCTTCCAGGTCCATTTCCCATTTGTCTATCAGTTTGAATGTGGGAATGGCTGGATCTTTTGGGAGTTGGCGGAACATGGCTTCGCTGATGAAGCTCTTACCGTTGTTCACACACACTCGAGCGAGAACAGAGTCCTTCCCATCATTTAACTGGACAGGGATGAACAACTGCTCTCCAATTTGCTGAATATCAGCCAGGCTCTGAGCTGATTTCACATCTTTCTGGACTATAGGAGTTGGAGTTTCTGATTGTGGATTAGTAAAGAATTTCAGGGTGTTTCCTTCCAGTGTGGAATACCACCTTAAACTGGAAGGAAGGTTGATTTTCAGAAATAGAGAGGACCCCCCATCACCAGTCTGTTGTCCTACTGCTATTACTGTCACGTCTGGAATTTGGTTGTTCTGGAAGTGAAATTCTACTTGGTCAGATTTTTATTCAACCATGTGGCAGGTGCCGTTTAAACATGGTTGACACTCTGTTTTCATTTTATTGGTCGGCTAGTCTGGGTCCAGAGGACCTTGTTTACACAATCTATTAGGGGTGACAACCTTCTCAGGAGGTCATTCCCTAGTAAACAAGGGGTGCCCTCTGGAGTCACCACTACGACCGGGTGTTTCACCTTGTGTCGCCCAATTTTAATGTCCAAGTCTGCAGTCCCCTCAACGGGAATTTCCTTCCCGTCAAAGTTCTGCAGTTGTCCAGGAAGAGAGGTGAGAGGAATTCGGTAATTCTTCCCCCTTCCTGCATTTAGTTCCTCAAAGGCCCTTTTGGACAGAAGGGTAGCTTGGGATCCAGTGTCCACCAGTGCCAAAATTGTACCCTGCCCCTGTACTTGTACCGGGGCATAGTATCTTCCCTCCTTCTCCTCAAGGGGGCACAGATAATGCACATTTTTGGACAACTGGTCGGCTAACCTTCTGGTTTTGGACATTGCTAGAGAAGAGATTTGGGCATTCTGTGGAGAGTCTTGGGAATCTGAAACAAAAAGTTGGCAACTGGAGATCAGAGCCATTGTGGGTTCCCCTGGTTCCGGTTCTGGGGCGCCCCCCCCCCTTTTTGGAGGCAGTCACCAGGATGGGTTTGAACCAGGGGATTTCGGTATTGTGGGTTCTGGGATGAGATGATGGGCGGCGGTAGCTCAGTCTCCATATCTCCCCAGTCTGGATTGGAATCCCTTGGGACCCATTTTTCTTTGGGAGGAGTTCCCCCATCTCTGAAGGAGAAGATCCTTTTCCCAGGATCTTCTGAGGATCCCTCTCCCTCAAATTGGAAGACCTGTACCTCCTCCACAAAGTGGGTCTGTTTGGGTCCTTTGTTTCTCCTACCCCCCCTCTGCTCCTTGGGAGGCAGGCTTTCAGGGGCAGGAGATTTTGTTTCCGGTTCCTGGTTTTCCAGGGGCTGTTTACAAGTTGGGAAGGAAGCTTCCTCCAAGGCTTTACACCCCCCTTCCCCTTGTGCCTCCTCCCTGGGAACCGGTGGGTTATCGGGGTGCTGCCCCCGTCATTGTTCTGGAGCACCAGGTCCCGAGTTTGGGGCATTCTGCGGTGGCATGCTCATCTGAGGATTCTGTTGAGCCCTCAGTATGTGACCCAGATCTCGTGCCATATTTTGGACCTGGCGCTCAAGTTGTGAAACCCGCTCAGGCTGATACGGGGCTCTATTTTCTCCCCTGGGCTGATCCCGGGAAGGGTAGCTATCCCTTCTCTGGTAGTACCCCTGGTTGGGAAGATTTTGGTACCCCTCCACCCTTGGCCTCCCCTCTCCCGGATTAGGTTGTCTGGGCTCGGGGAATTGGGGAAAGAAGGATGGATGATTTTGGGGCTGGATATTGGGTGGATACCTGGGAAAAAAGTTCTGCCCAGGATTTGGAGAATTTCTGCCCTCCTGTGGGAAGTTGGGAGGGAAGTTCCCTGGGTTAGGTGCTTGGCTGGATCCCCCCCCTGGGCTGGAGGAGTCCACACATAACCCAGGATTGGTCAGTTTCCCTTGCAGCGGGGACTTACATAGTCAGGGGAGCGGGGGACCCCATTTGTGGGACTACCTCCTCGACTCCCTGTCTGTGACTGGCCCGAGGGTCTTCTGGGCTGCGAATTATTTGGTGCAGGCAGGTTTTTAGGCCCACCCATCTCCAAATCTAAAACAGGGGCAACCTTTACCTCTGCCACCTTGGCAGCAGCAGGGGTGCTGTTGGTTTTGGGGTTTTTCGGCGCATTATTTTTATTTTCGATGGGCTTCTGCACCTCATAGATCCGGGTAGCCTGTTCAATGACCCAGTCTAAAGATCTTTTCTCATGAAAATCTCTCACGAGCTGGGTCATTATGTATTTGGGTAAGGCATGGAAAAACGTATTGATAAATTCTCTGCTATCCGTGCGCACCCTTCTGGTGGTCTGCGCAAAAGCACGCTTTAATTCTTGCACAAACTCTTGTGGGGCCTGATCCTCCCCACATTGCAAATTGTAGGCTGCCTTGCGAGCCTCTTGAGGATTTATGTGCACAGAAAAATGTTTTAAGATGGCCGCCCTGTAGGTGGACCATCTTGAATGGTTTTGGTCCTCCAGCCCCGCAAAGAAACTGGAGTATTCTGGTGAGAAGGTCCACTTTACATATTGAATACAGCTTTGGCTGTCCTTCAAATGGAAAGTCTCCATCATTTGCTCGTAAAGCTCCAAGTGTTCCCAAACAGAATACTTGGCGTTCTTGTGATAAGGCGTGATGACACTCCTTATCGCCTTTATTTGCTTCAATGGGTCCTTAAGCAAGGCCCTTTTTGCCTTATTGGCCTTTTTGGTTCGGCTAACCCTGGTCCATTCATCCTCTGACTCAGAGGCACTGCTCCCAGAGGTTCCTGTCTGATCTTCCAGGTTTTCCCGGATTCTGCGAGCCTGGGAATGGCTGGCAGAATGTGGGGACCTGGTCTCCTGTGTCCTGCGCCGTTCAGAGGAGTCTTCAGATTCCTCCTTGCTGCCAGGATTTGATGGGTACCCCCCCCCACTGACCTAACTGGGCAGAGGTTTTCAGGATGCCCTTATGTAAGAAGTGCTCTCTGGCTATTTTCATATCTACCAAGGTCGTCATTCTGGAATTTGAGTTCCTTCCTGACTTACAGAAGTTTGTATTTTATTTTTGCAAAACAGACCTTTCCCTTAGAGCGTCCTTTTGAGGAGTGCTTTACAGCGTAACACAGCGTGGTGATCCGACCGGATGTATGTATCTTGTCAGTTAGCACACTGTATTAATCTGCACAAGTGATAGGTCTAATCCGGAATCCCCGGCTACGAGCCCCCAATTTGTAAGAAGATTCAATTCAACACTACAGCTAAGTCAATGCCTAGTCTGGGATACTGAATGGAAACCCTTATTGATATATCTTTATGTCCAGTTGATGAGTTCTGGATGACTACCCCTATATAACACCCCTCTCTTAGAATCCCCCTGACCCCACTGAGCCAAGAAGGAGTTCTGTTTTGCAAGTTTAAAAGGTTTATTTGAGAAATAAAACAAAATATAGATACCACGCTTTTATAATAAATTAATAATCGATATCGCCCTTATAAATATAATGTTAATCAACAATGGGTAATCTGACACTAGCACACTTCTTTACAATCAATGAGGAGTTAGTATAGGATGGATAAAGCAGCAAAGTACTTTTATGATTTCAAGGGAAAAGCAATGAGGAATAAAATGCAGTACAGAAATACTTGATATGATTTTAGCAAAAGACAAGATAATCACTTTTCTCTGGCAATTCACCACCCGCCCCTATGCAATGTAAGAAATGGAAGGAGATGGAAAGAGGAGCACACAGTTCTCAGGAATGCAATCAAATACAATACGAAATTCAGTTCCCCCCCAGCAAGCTTAGAGAAAACCGGTATGAGTTTTAAAACACATGCCCAAGTGCTTTGAATGTGGTGGCAATGAAGTGAGAAATATGCTGAAAATGCTTTTAATTCCCTTTAGGAGGTTCAGGGTGAGTGAGAGATACTTGGGATGAGTTCAGGCTCACTTTAGCAATGATTCAGAGATGGTGATTAAGAGGCAAACAAATTTTTAGCAAGGAAAGAAATGACTGCTGATGGTTACACGTGGCTGGATTTTTAACCAAATCGCAAATCGCCGTAAAATACGCGAGTGCGTGAATCGTGATTGCGGAAAAAGTACCAAGTTCGTAGCCCAAACGGTTCCAGAGATATGAACGAATTTGTAAAGGTCGTTTTTCGGATTGAAAGTAAACTCAAAATGACAGGTGACAGCTTGCAGCTGCAGAATTGACAAATGACAGTGGTGCAGCTTTACAAAATGACAAGTGACAACTTCTAGGAGGCAGTTTTGGTTAGATTAAAATAGTTTGGATTAGATTATTTTAAACTAAGAGCTTATTTCTGTCACAATCTGACCTAAGTACTCACAATATATTTTGGAAGGACTGGACCTCGTCACGGATCTGATCAATCAGGCTAGCGGCACTTCACAGCGATCTGGTCTCTGGGTCTGCGGTTCTGCACGGTCTGGTCTGGCACTGGTCTGGTCTGTACGGATACAGCAGTCTCTGCACGGCTCCTGGATCTCTGCACTGGTCCTGGATTCAAGCAGCTCGCCCGGCTGTGAGTAGCTTGCAATGATTTGAGGCCTGCTGCAGAGAACTTAGCTTGTGGTTTTAGGCCTCTGATTTAGGTTCTAAAGTATAAGTTCTAGGTTCTGGAGTATGTAGCTGGAGTCAGTCTGGAACTGGTATCTTCTGGATGTTGTGTGGTCCGGCAAAACGCTCAGCAGCAAATGGATTTGAATGTCTCTACCTGTCCCAGCAGTCTCTTTTTATGTGTTTTTAAAATGGGTGTGTGCCTGGGCCTAGCTAAGCCTGCCCCTCTCTACTTGTCATTGGCCCAATTCTCCCCTCTCCCATGATTGGGGGAAGGAAATGTGAGTCAGAGTGATGCTGTAGGTTTTATGGGCCAGAGGATCCTCCCCTGGTCAGTTTGCCCACAAATCTATATTTGATTCAAATACATCCTTCCCAGATATACAATTTGTTGAAATTACATGTGCACATTATATATTCCTTATGGTCCATGCTTGTCCGCCTCTGATCTTCCTGGGGGCTTGCATTCAAAAATGACAACATTTTTTGCGCTTTTTAACTGGTTTTGCAATATCAGACATTTACCCAAATTTACACACATGTGCGCAAGGAGTATGGACATTAATTGATGAAGTGTCAGATTTTTAACATTTGGAGTGAGACCCTATTTTCTGCTAGCAACCCCCCAGAATACACCACAGGGTCCTAACGCATCTCAAAATGTTCACAGAAAAATCACAAAAATAATGATATTACTTATATAATTCTGACAAGTCCGCACTATGAGTTATCTATCTTTTTAAAATTATGCTCTGGCCCAGATGGGTGTGGTTTAGGTTCCAAAGCACATGGGGGAAGCTTCTGCCTGTCCCCGCCTCCAGCTCGGGTGGCTCCCAGAGGCACTTCTCCTCCCACTTCTCCCAAGAGGAAGCCACTTTTACGACGCCCCCAATATAACATTTGCCTGAGTCCGGGACAGGCCTTTGTTCACCTCCCTGTAGTCCCCAGCTGCTCCACCCCTAATCTAATCAGAGAGGTGACAACTCCTTTTGGCAAGGGGAAGAGTGGCTGAGCAGGTTTTAACTCCTGTGGGGGTAGATGTCAGGCAGAATTCAGTTTCATTAAGCCAGGTTTCAGCTAAATGTCACTTTTCGTTCCCAGTTTAAATCACTTACAATTTTTACATATACATTAAATAATTACTTCCTTCAAGTCATTTCAGAATATAGTTTTACATTGTATCCACCTCTTAGCAAGTCTTTCCTTGGTCTGGTTTTGTTTCATTTGTTCAGTTTTACACAAAAGTCTGGTGGTTTTAAAACGCCGGCTTTCTGATAGTGGTGAGTACTGGTAATGCAACCATTTTTGGGATTAAGAAAAGGAATTCCCCACAAGAAGGTTGTATCTTTGGAGTGGTCTCGTGCCAACTGCGCAGTTCTCCTGTTCTGGCGTGAATGTGGGCGGCGATAGCTCATCCCCACATCCACCCAGTCTATTGATTTAGTTTGTTCTGGGATAGAATAATGGGCGGCGACAGCTCATCCCCACATCTACCCAGTCTATTGATTCAATATGGGTCAAAACCCATGACAGGCACCTGATACACCATGCCCCAGTCCTGGGCTTTCATTTCCCCATCAATTCCATTCTGGGAGCTGCCATCTTGGGTCATTTCCATAGGATAGAATGCACATAAACAAAACTAAAGCAAAAGCAAAGTCTCCAGTGGGGATTGGTAGGGTGTTTCCAGTGGCACTGAGCCATCTAGTAACCTTACTTCTGTGTATAGGTTTTCAAAAATCTTCGGCCCAGCCAGGCAACATAACCAAAACAGCCGAGGCAGGTAATTTGATAATTGATATGATGAACCCTGGAGAACTAGGTAAACATACCAAGACCACACATTTTCTTAATCTGTCACTTGAAGAAATATATCAGTGGGTTGCACACCTCTCCGTCCGTGATGTGCAAGTATGGAGAATGCACTGTGTATGTTGCTCCAGTATTTTCCCTGCCTTACTCAGAAATGTGTAATCAGTATAGGTAGGGCAAGATCTGGGTCCCTGGATCTCCTGAAACTACTGATCCCATGCAGGTATACGCTGCGCTTGGCTTCCAATCTCACCCCAACCCTCTGCTCATAGGCAAAGCTCCATCCCAACGCTTCTCTTCAGCTATATGGATCCAACATCTTTATCACTTTGGTGAACAATCACAGAAAAATACCCAAATCTAAAAAAAAAGAATATATTTTCTGATTCAGACTATCATACTATTGCTGGGTGGCAGCCCGGTGTGATTTTGTCACAGCTCACAGTTCGCACTCCATCACCCTTTGTTAATGCAAATCACAGCACCTGCATAAGCGCAACATCAGCGGTCCAGATGTTCCTCTTATACCTATGATCTCCTTAACAGGGCCAAAATAGAGCTACTTTTCATCAGAGAAGCCCAGTTCCCTACTCTCTGGTGAAACACAAAGCCATCCCCACAAGATACAATAGAACAGCAAAGAGAGGAGCAGGAATTGTACGACCACCACTAAAGTTAAAATATCAATATCTGACAACACAGAGGACTCTGAATCAATCCTAATCTCCGCCACCGCATACACTTCTGCACTAACCATCCATCTCATCTACAGACCAGAGTCATACAATTCATCTTTTGCAGACAACTTGAGCAATGAGGTTGCTAACTTTTCGGTCGACCCCTAACCCCTCATCATGCTGGCATATTTCATCCTCTGCAAAGATAAGAAGGACCACCCAGCGACAAAGTAAGTCTCTGCGAACCTCTACATGTTACACTTCAAGCTACAGGTTAAATGACCCACCCATGGAGATGGATACAAAATGAACAGGCTCTTCTGTAATGAGAATTTCACCACAGTCTCCTCCCCAGGTGGTTTATCCTAGGGAGACCATCCATCCCTCCCATTCAGCATCTTCATGAAAGGTGTACCACTTGCAAAAGCAACCAAAGCTCCACTGATATTAATCAGCCAATGGAAGGAGATCCAACGGGTCTGGACATCCTCCAGGGAAAGCTTGAAGCCTTCAAACCTCTACCCACTATAGAAAACCAGAAGAGAACTCTGAACAACCAACTTAACTAGATAACCAACACTCTTTATACGATAGGCCCATAAAAGTACTTCAAATTCTCACAAAATAACAAGTCACACAATGGTCTACCCCTAAATTGAATCACCAAAAAAAATGAAAATTTGAGGCACAGGAAAACTTTAAGAGGAAATTACTTTCCAACAGAAAACTGTCCTACCATTGAAATCTTCTGTTCTATGAAACAATTAAACATTTTTAAAAAACATCACACACATAGAACAGAGTCAACATAACATGGCCAAAAATGTAGTCTTCAAATTCATCCACACATGCAAAAACCCTGCAGCCTGCAATACGGCACCAAGAACTTCTGAAGACCTCTGGGGCTCAATTCCAACACATTTTAGTAACAAAATTCAACAAACCAAAGACCACCAGGACAGAAAAGGGTTAACTCCACCAGTTTCATCGAGGGAAATAGCACCAACAGAACCACCCATCCCGACTTGAGTAGGTTTTTTGTCCCTTCTCTGCCCAACACTTCCTCACTATGGTTAATGTTATCAGACCGTCACGAGTTAACAGAAGACCCTTTACCCTTCAAGATCTACAAAACATTTACTAAGAAACCCAAACTAGCACCCGCCCTCGAAGCCCTCCACAAACCACCCATCAGATAAGGAATTGTCTAAAACCTCTGCTCACAAAATTCACAGCTAATCCCAACGACGCAGTTAACTGCTAACCAAACTCCAACACACCTTAAATCGCCAAACTCCTTGATAAATGTGTCTGTCTACAACTATGTAAATCCATTGAAGACAATAGACTCCTCAATGAGTCGCAGCACGGATACAGACCAACGAGTGAAATAGAATCTACACTAAGGCCAAAAGGGGACACCGTAACCAATGTGGGCACTCATTCTGTTGGACATTTCACCCACTTTTGGCAAAATCAGTCATGAGATCCTACTAAAATAATTAGAGGACATCAGATTAAATAAACACACTCTATGCTGGAGCAACTCAGTCCTTACAGAAAGGTCTGACTCCACATGGATTCTTTCATGTGACGTCCCTGCAACGTGACATGCGCAGTGCGCCAAAAATCCACACTGTTGCCTCTTCCAAAACGTATTAACACGTCTGGCATCACAGACTTACACTACCTTGTTGTTACTCAAATTATGTACGAGCTCTGAAATGAGCCGACAACAAACTCACCAGTTCACAGCACATGCATCACACACATGGGGCCTCATTACACAGAAGGCGGTGAGCCATGGCGCTATTAGCGCCATGGCTCATGCCGGTAAAATACCGGCACCGCCTTGGCGGAAAGGGGATTTACCGCCCCATTCCAAGGTTGGAGGGTCGGTAAATCCCCCTTCCGCCATTGCCCTTCCCCATTCCCATTTCTGCCCCATAGGGCTCTATGGGAATGGGGAAGGTGCTAATTACGGCACCGCAATTTTGCGGTGCCGTAATTAGCTCCGAGGTCCCTTAGCGGGTTGGTTTTTAACGCCTGCAAAAAGCAGGCGTTAAAGCACCAACCCGCAAAGGGACCTCGTAGTACGGCGGTAAGGGTTAACGGTCACCGTTGCCATTAACGGTGACCGTTAACCCTTACCGCCGTCCGTGTAATGAGGCCCGGACTCCAGGCCCAGAGAAAGGGAAACGTGCCCTCCGCCTACGCCATCTGTCAGAAGCCTTAGACTGGTGGTGGACAGAAAGCTACACAGGAGCCACAGGTTAAATCCATTGTAAGGAGTTACCTTTTCTAGCTCAGAATGATCCAACCAGCAATGTCCTCGCTGAACTTGCCACGCAGAACTAGCACAGTTACTGCATTAGTATTCCCAAGACTGCATAGCACAAACCTCTTTAACCTTGTTCTCCTAGGATACCCAATCACCAGTCTACAAAAAGTCCAAAACACCGCAGCCAGGCAGCTTCTGAGACTTAAACAATGAGGCGACATCACCCAAGGTCTCTGAACCCTCAACTGGCTCCCTATAAAACCGATGATTCACTTCATTACCCACAGCCAGTACTGACAATCCATCCTATGGTAATTCCCTAGATATCAACTATCAATACCACTCTGATCCAGCAATGAGGCCCCGGTAAAGGTCCCAACCTTTAACCGGAAATGCCACAGGGACCTTCCTTCTCCTTCCTCGCAAACCAATTCTGGAACGTACTACCAAAACAGCTTTGCACAGAACAAGATCACCTGTCCTCCAGAAACAGCTAGAAACTTGGCTGTACAACTAAGACCAGCACGAGACCAGCAGAGACACATCAAGCAAAGTAACCCAATAACAGTCATTTTGACAGGCGGCAGCATCCCGTCCAATCTCTTATGAAAATATTGCAAACCCACAAGAAGCTCGTCAGCAAAGGACAATGGGAGAATGGACTCATTCGGGTCGGGCAACCTTAATGGAATCTATGCCAACCACTTCAATGGACCCCACTACATGGACGCCTAGTATGTCTACTACCCTCTTTCCTCTCTGGCTAACAGACACTGCTGTGAAATCACTGACCACCTTACACCACACACACACAAATCCCCAGCAAATAGCACCCTCACGCCTACAAGTTACTCATTGTCATTAATGAAGATATGATAAAGTTTACATCTTCACCTTCCTCATAAATCCCACCACAAGCAGTTAATCTAAATTTGCTGGACTGTATATCAGATCTTGTGCTCTCCCACCCAGATTTTGGTATATTCACAGAACAATACCGGCACATGGGATTCGCACACTTCGGACTTGGACCAGGCAAAACCACAGGTTCACATCTGCCTCTACCTCTAGCTCTAACAACACCCCACCCACGCTCTTCTCTTGCAGGGCCTTGTGCACTGAGGCCTCCACGACGGCATAAGGATGATATAGAAGAGCACTTTACATTACATTACATTCCTACGCAGCTCAATACCTACCTAGCTAAATTGAAAAGGAACTAAACATGTTTGCAGATTTCTCTCCTTCTGATTGGCGGGCCATAGACTTTGGTGTTAATGGTTTTTCCCTGCATGTAGCAGCAGTCTCAAAAAATGGGATTTCTCTCCTGCCTCTGTCACATTTGAACATATCATCGAGAAAGTTTAGAAATGTTCAGGGACCCATGGGTTGCTCTTAATGGCAGCCCTCATGAACCTCCTCCAATATGCTAGTAGCAGACACAAAGGAAACCAGTTCAGGGACCCATAGTAACAGACACAAAGGAAACCAATTCAGGGACCCATAGACTGCTCTTAATGGCAGCCCTCACGAACCTCCTCTTATATGCTAGTAGCAGACACAAAGGAAACCAGTTCAGGGACCCATAGGCTGCTCTTAATGGCAGCCCTCACGAACCTCCTCCTATATGCTAGTAGCAGACACAAAGGAAGCCAACATCTAATAGTGGATACAACAAAAGGTGGAGAGAAATAAGGACAAAGGCTGCACCCCCTGTGCTAAAAAGAAAATAAGAAACAGGTGGAAGTAACAAGATAAGCAGTACCCCTAAGAGCGTTCCGAAAGGTCCAGGCCTATTCCAATGGACAAATGAAGAAGACTAGGCACGGTCATAAGAATACACAATGGCTCAGGGACACAGCAGCTAAGGAAGGTGGCAATCCAAGTCCAGAAACTCGACACTATGTGGACATGGAGGCAGAGGTCAAAGTGGGCGGAAGCGGTCGAGAGCGGTGCTCCTATACTTTTTATTTTTAGGTTTCACTGTTCCTATACTTTTATTTTTTATAAAGAAACCATTCTGGAATGGTTTTGTTTTAAAATAAAAGTATAGGAAGAATTTGAAGATTGCACTTCAGTGCACTGCACTGAACATTCCCTTAAATAGCAGGTGTGTTTGTTTTGGGGTTTGGATTGTGTTTGGGAGGGGGTGTAGCGATGGGGTTTGTGGAGAGTGGGGGCAGCCAGCAGGGAACATAGTTCCCCTACTTCTTTTCGTACACTTCGACCACTGCTTGGAGGAAGTCCAGGTAAGCAGCAGGGAAGTATGCAAGAGATAGACTCTAGGGTTTGGAAGCACCATGCAGGAGTTGCAGGGCAAGAGGAGAGAAGGCAGGATGGAAAGGGCTGAGAGAGGAAGCGGGGAAGACCTGTCAGAGCAGAAAACAGGATGTCCAATGGACAGGTGCAGAATGCACGCAAGAAAAAGTGCAACCGTGGAGCAGGGTGTGGATCAGCCAGAGAGACACCAGAAGAGGTCCACCGAGCATAGTGTGGTGCATCAATGGGAGGTCAGAAGGTGCAGAAACACTTACAGATGGGTAAACAAGATTAGTCCAAGTGGGACGAACCAAAGCAGAACAGCACCACTGCCAAGGAGGAGTCGTCAGCGCCAAGTCAAGGTGGCTCGAAGGGAAATGGACAATAGGCATGACGTTAAGCGAATGATGACAGGGACTATAGTCCAGTTCTGGGTTTAAGGACAGCAGTCGATCCTCGAATGGCTCTAACAACACGCTAGTCTCGGACACTTAATGTGATTGTCAAAGGCTTCCCAGGTAGGCGGACTGTGGAACCTGAAAGAAATAGTTAATGGGTTGGATTTTCTATTTGCATTTGGCACAACAAGATCTATTTGACCAAAATTGTCAAAAGGCAGACATTTATCAAAGAAAAGATGTCAAAAACATATGGATACATGTGCAAAGCAGAGCAAGGAATGCATAAGTGCAGTACTATCAAAATGGTCACTGTGAAGAAATTACTTCTGCTCTGTTGGAGTCCAGGGATGAGTAATGGATAGACCACCTACTCGGCCTCACACTACTACTAAACCAGCAGTGATCCCAATCATAAAGGTGAAACAGGGACAGCCCCTACCTCCTTAGCCCCTTCTGGTAATGCAGGCCAGGGGCAGGGTCAGGAGAGCTTTAGCTATCAGCAGAGCTACATGAATTAAGCTCTCTTATAATGAACTTGTCATCTACCCTGCTAAAAATGTTATATCATATTCAAGTGATACGATGGAATCTAGTCATGCGAGCGATTTTAAGATTATTTTTATTTTGGTCAGCTTTTTAGATTAGGTGTGTTGGTTTAATGGTACAATTATCTAGAATCGTATTACAACCACGACTGGGACCAAAGCTGATATTTCCAAACAATTGTGTTTCAGCAAAGAGGATGTGTGAAGTGAATTGTTGCTATGTAGACTGCTTTTAAATTATTATATTGTAAGATCGTTTATAATTGTTGATTGTTGTTCTGCTTTTATAGGTACATACCGCAAATAAAGTTTATTTGATTTGATTTGATTTGATAACAGTGGCAACCCACCAACAAAGGCGCAATGGTTCCAAAATAATCAACATTTTCATGTTCTTTCTAGAGAGGGGCGCCTGCTACCTTTTTTGTATGTTCAATCAAGGTTCTATACAAATACGGACTTTGAAACAAATAAAATGCAATCAACTAATTAGAAAACACTAGAAAACCCTACCCCTGTAAAAGAAACACAGAGAATGCAAACATAGGTGAAAATGCACACTAGTTAGATAGGTAGTGATGTTCAGGTGAAAGATTGACAACAATGTTATTGTTCAAGGATATTTATTTGAAGAAGGGGGCTTAAAAGTTACCCTGGTCCCAAAAAGGAGACCAGGGAACTGGGCCTTTTGAAGGAACGTTTGGGTCCTTGTCTTTGAGGATTCAGCAGCATGGAGCCAGGCTTGTTTAAGCTTCCTGGGATGGTGATTCAGCATGAGGTTAGTAAGCTGGTCGACTTGGTCAAACATGCAGAGTAGTCCAAGCTGCAGTGGCATGAAGAAGCTTGGGACAGGCAACTTTTGTGGGTGTGCCTTTATTATGTCAGTGCTCCCTGTGTCACACCAGTTCCTAGGAGACCTGGTTCCTGTGCCCTCGGTTGAGTGAGTTAGCCTTCCTCTAGTGGATCACAGAGGACGCCTCCTGGGCATTGTTCCACATCGCAGTTGCAGAGAGAGTCAGATTAGACACAGATTCACATCAGAGATGCCACCGAAGAGGAAGGGCCAAGCTCTACTCCTGCCCCTGCTCACCCTAGATGCATGTGCTGGGAAGAAGAGCAGAAAGAATAATGAGCACACTCACCATTTTGCACAAGTCCCCAGTGCGCCCATGGGTGACAAATATGCTTAAAGATACTCACTTCACCAACATTTCAACCTAAAAGGACCACAAACCTTGCCCAGAGTGGATGAGGAGCTTCTGGGTGTCAGCAGAGACACTTCAATTGACAGTGGTGGCTAAAAGCGCTAAGAAGACATGCTACATTAGCCTCAATGCAGCAATACCGCCATGCAGAATCTACAAAACACAAGAATTCCTGTTTAAAGGCTTGCAGATGTTCATATGAATTAACCCTATAGAAAAGCAAAAGTAAGTGGACCACCTATCAGCGCTATAACTCATTAATACATGCATTATCAAGTGGCATAGTGTAAGCCATGCCCGGCTTCTGGACACTACAGCCAAATACACTTGTCTTACTGAAGTCTAGTGGCGCTGGGACGGCACGAGACAAAGGAATGCATCTTGCAAGCCCGGCTCAGCCAAGGTCGTGTAACAAGAAAAACTCTTTTCTTGTAACAAGACAAAATTCTTCTCTTTTGACCGGCAGTGAACTAAGCGCAGACAGATTCAATAATGCTTGTAAAATACAGCGAATTCAATCCAGAGTATGGAGACAAGACACATGACTCAGTGGATCCGCCAGCCAGCCGAGGAGTCTTCTATGAGAATGAAAAGACACGCTCGAAAAAGCCAGACATGATTTGCAACAATGTGTAACAAGAATATCGGCATGTTGTATTTGAAAGTGAGTGCACTAAAAAGCAGTGGTTATTAACACATACTTACGACGCAGAAGAGATAGTTACTTTTATGTGGGGAACATACACATTTCGACCTGGGAGCAGATTTTGTCTCAAGCCTGGAGACCTCAGCTCTAGCCAATCACCATCCGAGGCCCCATGTGTGGGTAGCTTTTGAACACTAAACATTCACAATGCAATATTTTTAGAATTAGCTAATGGGGAAAAACAGCCAAGCCAGCCCCCTGACAACGCAGGACCAATTAACAGGGTTTCTATAAGGGAACTGTATGTGGCCAATCACTCAGCAGCCAATTTCAGGATGAGATAGGTTTCTGGGAGCTGGCCCAATTTTGTGACGTCAACATGATGCTGGTGTGTTACAAAACTGGCTTGCAAGCCAGTCCCTGGGAGAGAGAGTGCTTGGATGTCTGACCCTGTGCAAATCCCTGTGTGTTTTTGGCCAATAAACCACAGTTTGAAACTTGCTGCTTCCCTGGGCTCCTGCTACATTCATTTTGACAATGAAGGGAGGTGTTGGGCCTCCCAGGAGTTCTGATCCCAGGGGCCACCAGAAGCCCTAAAGCTTCCTGGGGCTCCACTCTACCCAACAGCACCAGTGTGTTATCTATTCGGTGTGGCTGTATAATTGTGTGCACTTAGCAGTCACCATGCCACAACCAGGCTGGGATTATATTTAAAGATTTATGTGCCACCATACTGACTAAGGCATTTACTAGGAAGCAGTTCCTGTGGATGAAGGCGCCCTATTACTACGATCCCCTGCAGTGAAGTAAGTAATTTTCAGATCTGATTCTGGCTTTAGAATTTTTATTTTTAACCCCTTTTTTTCAACGTTATTTATCCTCCACCAGTAGGACTTGCTCCTTTTCAGGAACACAACCTGCCTCTAATCAGCCGACGTCCGACCAACCATAGTCTTCTATACTTTGTTACCCAGATGTTGGAATCTAAATAGATAGGCTCCCTGCCTTGCTGATTTTAAACAACCCTTTTTGGGTAAGTTCATTTCCTCACCTCATTTATATTGATCCTGTTTGAATTAGAATAATTCAATTCTCATTTTCGCCTATTTCTTGTATCTTAGGAATCCTTCCCACAAATCAGATGTCAGCCATTAGGGTGACCATAGAAATTTGAATTTATGAAAACAAAATGGATGGACACTCATCCTTCTACTTGATCTATCTCCATCGCTGATGGACTGTATTAGATAGCCTTTTGGTAAGTTCTATTCCTATCCTCCGCCCATCATTCTCTACAATATCCCCTATCTTTTAGTCTGAGGGATTTGTTATTCTTACCAACAGGCCCATTGGCCCCTAGTCTCTAAAAAGTGAAGTAGATACTATGCATCATAGGAAACGCTTATGTTTAAAACTTTAACTACACACTTTAGAGATTATTAACACACTTTGCTTAGAGGTTTTTTGATTAAAACAAACCTATTTGAAACAATAGGGTATTTTCTGCAAATATGTTAACAGTTGGTTATATGTTTAGGAATAAGCATCCGATATACCAAAAATGCCTTGATCTGTTGTCTTTTGAACTAATACTGTGAGATTTGTCATCACCACCTGTACTAATGTATGTTATTTAAATATTTTTTCTAGATACAAAATGTTGAAAATTGTTCTTTGTTGCCCCTGAAGAAGTGATTGTTTACGAAACGCGTTGGGCTACCAATAAATCAACTAACCTTGACAAGGAAATCCGATTGTGTCTATTTTTTGGATATGCAATGAATTTTATATATACACAAACTGTCTAATTGATGTAAGTGTGACTTTGTTAAGCCAGTACTGCCATTGAAGAACCAGTTGGCAGAAAATCTCCTGGAGATGGTCCCTGTGCCCTGGGAGGAAGGTGTTGGCCCTCTTCTGGTGGATCAGAGAGCCAGCATTCAGGCTATTGTTCCACATGGCAGTTATAGAGACAGCCGCACCAGACACCAATTCACATCAGTCCAGTCATAGCTAGGCCCCGCTCACAGAGGTGCCACTAGTGTGATATTAAATTGCCATGGCTGTATCATTGTGTGCTCTCAGTAGTTGCCAGGCCATAACCAGGCATGGTTTATATGTAAATTTACATGCGACCAGACTGACTAAGGTGTACAACTATTCGTTTTTTCTGTCAGAGATACATAAGATTAAAAAGCCACCTCTTCCTGAAGGAGGTTTGTGTTCCAGCATCTGTCAGAAATGCACATTTGATCTTGAACATGCCATGTGCCACTGTAGGGCTATGTCTGAGGGTCTCTACAAAGGCACATGTTTGCACCATAAATTTGGTATAGAACATTTGTAAAAGGGAAGGCTGATTAGCCGACTTCCCTTTTAGAAACAGAATTACCTGCATCATTTTATATCACTAAAATTCAAATAAGCCAGAGCTGTTGCACCTATGCAAATGACAATCCATCACAGTTATGTTGTGTATTGTGAGAAACCAAAGGGTTTCTCACTTGCTAGTCCCCGGGGATCTCTCTCTCAGGTGGCCAGGGCATGGCTATCGCCTTTGGATCTAGACCCTGGGGTGGACCAGTGCAGGAGGATCACCTGGGTGGGGGATCTTCGGGAGTGGGGTTGAGACAACTGATGGTCGCAGTATCCCCCCTTTCCTGTGCCGATACCCCATCCTATTTTATAGGATTCTCTGACATCCAAACTCCCCCCCCACCCTGTTCTACACAAAGACTGGGCCGATGAAGAGGAGGAATGCGAGAAAAGAGGCTAACCCATACATATCCCATTGGACATGTCCCGTTAATAAGGTCAGGTAAAGTCAGGCACTTGGCCTTAATCACATACATCTGATACCCCTTAGCTCCCCCCACACAGTTAAAAGGCAGAACATGGAGACACACTCAGAGCAATGTGGAACACGAGAAAGAGTAGATGTTCCGAGGCAAAGGTGAACCCACTGGAGCAGGATAAACGATCGAGGGACCAGAATGAGGGGCTGGGAAACCCTGAACATCCCTTCAAGAGGTTGTTGACTACGGGAAACCGTGAGAGATACGCAGAGAAGACTACAACCCAGACAAGAAGAAGCCCGAAACCTTGGTTTTGACCTGATAAATGCAGCTGAGGGCAAAACGTCGACCTTGTCTCCTCAGGAACGGGCTCATCGTCGCCCCTCAACATCCCGGTCTAGACACCAGGAATCTGATCAAGGCTCTTTGCTTCACAGGAACATTTCTGGGGAAAAGGCTCACAGTGAAAACGTTGAAAACTGGACTTTTCGAAAAACTAACGCCGCCAGTACTCGACGTGATGTGTATAGGAGACCGAGCCCGAAGAGGGGTCACTCTCCGGTACCTCACTCTACACTCAACTCCACTCGTAGAATTTTTGAACGTGTGGAAAAAACGGATGACGCAACGAAGCAGGGCAGTAGTCCACCAAGAAAAATTGTTCCCTGTGAGGAGGGAACTAGATACAGCAGGATCTTCCCGAAACCTCAAGTGAGAAGGCAGTAGCCACCAGAGGGACTTTCCTGTGATTCCACCCAGAAGGAATTGGTTCCCCTGGAAGCCCTGGAGGTGATTTTGAAATTGGGCTCGTGGAACACCAGAGGATTCGTCCACTTAACTACTATATCAGATGTTAATTTTGGGAGTTTCGACGCCTTATTTTTGCAAGAAACATGGCTAACCGAGTCACCCACGCTGGACGGTTTCCAATTGGCACACTCACCTGCCCTCAAAGGTGAGAGGGGTAGGCCTAGATCTGGCCTTATTACTGCCATTAGAGTGGGTTCCGGTTTATCACTGTCCAAGGTACTTTTGGCCTCAGAATTCATTTTGGCGACGCTATTTGAGTGGGAAAGGGTGGAAAGCCCCTCGGAGTCAATTCAACGTGCAGCGATCCTGCTGATCAACGCCTACTAGAACCCAAAGCGAGTGACTAACGACCATTCCCTCGCCCAAATCGAGTTCCTAATAGATGACTTTCTGATTACAACCAAGTCCAGTGATGTTATCATTGCTGGAGATCTAAATGTCGACCTATCCCTGTCCTCCAACGCGCCCCAAAGTAGAAACAGCATGTGGCACAATCTACTAAATTCAAGAGAGATGCATATTCTCAAACAAAAGGACGCTGTGGTGACCGAAGTCTTCCCCACTTGGGAGAGAGAGGACCAAGAGGCAACAATCGATTACATCCAGGTTTCCAGGAGCCTACTGCCGGTGTTTATGGGCCTCATTACACGGAAGGCGGTAATGGTTAACGGCCACCGTTAATGGTAACGGTGACCGTTAACCATTACCGCCTTACTACGAGGTCCCTTAGCGGGTTGGTGCTTTAACGCCTGCTTTTTGCAGGCGTTAAAAACCAACCCGCTAAGGGACCTCGGAGCTAATTACGGCACCGCAAAATTGCGGTGCCATAATTAGCGCCTTCCCTATTCCCATAGAGCCCTATGGGGCAGAAATGGGAATGGGGAAGGGCAATGGCGGAAGGGGGATTTACCGCCCCACCAACCTTGGAATGGGGTGGTAAATCCCCTTTCCGCCAAGGCGGTGCCGGTAATTTACCGGCATGGTCCAGGGTGCTAATAGCACCCTGGATCACCGCCTTCCGTGTAATGAGGCCCTATATCTTTTACAGTTACCAGGACGCAGCACAGCGATCATAACCTGCTAACCTTCTCGTGGTACTCACGGAGAAGAGAGGCGGTTTATGGTGCTCAGAACCTGGTAGTAAACCAGAGCGGTATAAGGCTAAGATTGTCAGAAACAGCTATTGCCAACCTAACCAAGCAATATAAGGAATGCCATATGGTTGACCTTTCTAGCCCGGCAAGTTTGGTTGAATATTCGCCTCTCCTGACAGTGTATCAACAGAAAAAAGGAGTGGTGAAACCGGGAAATAAGGCTCCACGACATGCATATTACGAACAGCTGGTTGCCCGAAGAAAAGGAGTCAGAAAGTTACAACGGGAGGCTGCTAATTCCATATCAATAAGAAAGAAGGTAGAAGCTATTACTGCAGCAAAATCCTATAAACGCTGGTTGAAGTCAACAAATGCACAGAGGGCCCAGGTGGAAGTGGAAAATATGCTACGCGCTATCTGTGGTCACAAGGCACGCGATTTCTGGTCACTGATTAAGGGTAACTCTAAATTAGTGAACCAGGCATTGCAAAACTCAATTGGTGAGAAATCTTGGCTATCCCACTTTGAAAATCTCTATGGAGTTCCGGACAAGGAGAAAGTGATCCGGGTCCCAAGTCCTGGGGAAGTGTGGGCAATTCCTCTGGACCTGAACACAATCAAATGGAAAATAACCCATCTTAACGGGTCAAGGGCGGCAGGCCCGGATGGAATAACCAATTTTGATATAAAAAACAACATGGAATTTTGGACCCTATTCATCAAGGAGGTCTTTTCAAATTGCGTCCAGTTTTCGATCATTCCATCGTCCTGGAAAAAAGCGATCTTGGTTCCCATTTTTAAAAAAGGAGACAAAGACGATCCTTCACACTATCGGCCGATCGCTTTACTCGACTCTATAGGAAAGCTTTTTGGTGCCTTAATCCTGGACAACTTCAGCAATTGGATCTCCGTGACTGGCCTGTCGGATCCCTTTCAGGCCGGATTTGTGAAAAACGTCGGAACCAGTTAACATCTTGGCGGTGAGCACATTCAAAGCTAAAGTGTTCGAGGGCAGCCCGAAGATCTATATGGCATTTATTGATCTGGTCCAGGCCTTCGACCGGGTAGACAGGCAACTACTTTGGTCAAAATTACAACGCCATGCCTGTCCCCCAAGGATCCTGGAGCCTATAAAGGCCTTATATACCGAAACCACAATGTGTGTTCGGTTGAACAATCAAGGCCTCCTATCGTCCTGGATTCAGACGGAACGAGGGGTAAAGCAGGGGTGCCCCTAGCCCCCGCCTTGTATAACGCATACACGGCCGATTACAAAGACTATGAAGCTAGAGTCCGTATGTTCCCCCCAACATTGGGAATTAGCAAAATCTCACGCCTATTATATGCGGACGATATAATACTTTTTGATGTAACACCTATCTGCCTCCAGAGACAGATAAATAATCTCGACTCCTATCTTAAAGAGAACAAGCTCCTGATGAACTTGGAAAAAACTAAAATCATGACTTTGGGCGGAAATGAAAGGAAGTCAGAGAACTTTTCATGGTCGGTAAATAACATCAAAATTGAACTTGTGGATAGCTTTAAATACCTGGGCGTTATCATTAACAAAAGCAGTAATGAAACGCTGATGCAGGAGAGCATCATGTCAAAGGCGAGATTGCTTATCTCACAATCTCGGGCTATGAGGAACAAGTACGGCAAATTCACTATGGCGTCAGTGGTGATCTTCTATAAGTCGAAAGTGATCCCAACTCTCACTTATGTGGCAGAAGCCTTACCTAATCTTCCAGTTTCCTTTTGGTTAAAATTGGAAGGTTTTTACTGGAGAAAGGTTCTCAATCTTCCTGACTCACTTCCAACTGTGTTAATAAGAAGGGATCTCTCTCTCCAATCTCTGGGCTCCATCGTGATTCGCAATGAAATTATGTTATTCCGAAAGATCTTACTTCCAGGTTCACCATTGATTCTGCAAGAAATCCAGCGGGAAATACAATCGGGATCCTGTAAAATGTTAACGGAATGGGCAGTAAAGATCTAATCATTGCTAGATGGGGCTGGCAGCTCCACAGAAGAATTCATTCATAACCCTTCTAAGGTCAAACAACGCCTCTTAAACCAAGACTGGATAGACACTTTGGAAAAGGCAGCAGCCTCGAAACTGTTAAAAGATCTGCCTCCGCAGCTGACTAAAGTGAATGAACTAAAACCTTACCTGATAAAAGGCCCGGACCCTAAACTCCGGGCGAACTTTCTAAGAATCCGCCTTAATATCCTTCATACAAGGGAAGCCCTGTCAAGAAGAAAATTGGTAGCGGATGCAGCTTGTAGATTTTGCAAAAAACCAGAGATGGTGGAAACTATAAGACATCTCCTGCTAAATTGTTTAGGGGTCACGGGCCCCCGTTCGACACACCTGGGGCACTTGTTTAAAAACTTGCATGTCTATGATGAAGAGGAATGGTGGTGTCGGCTTCTGAGTGGGGAAAAGACCACTTGGGTTATTGCGGTGGTGGGCTTCTTCCGAGATATCGACCTACTCACTTGACTGTCGTTATGGTCGGGCAGGGCCGAAAGATGGTGTTCTCATCTTAACATCTCCTAGGGGGACGTCGACTCCGACCGACTCTGAATGTGAATTTGAAACTGAGCTGAACTGACTGACTGGGATCTTTCTTCTTCGTCTGCTTTTTCTCTTTTTCTCCCCCTCCTTCTCCTTTTCTGCTCCTCGCTTTTTCATTTTCATTTTCAAAGTGACATTTGGTTTGTTTAGAGCTGATAGACGAATTGGATATTGAACGAGGAGTGAACGTGTTGGGGATCCGGAACAGCTAATGTGGGGACTTTTATTCATTTTGTAAAAATTGTTTTATACAATTAAATCAAATAAAACAAAAAAAAAAAAAGAAGCCTGCATTGTGTTTCAAGACACCAGCAACCCTTCCGGGTGAACGGCAGATTTGGGGAGGCAAGACCAAGCCTGTGGTATTAACCTTGACTCGTGAATCAAAGCCGCAGAGAGCAGAATAAAATGCACACAACCAGTGAGTTCGCGAAAGACATGAAAGGCTGGTTTGTGTCAAGGAAAGATTAAAGTTGCGACAGTGTATCTCACAATTGAAGGCTGCACGCGTGCTAATGAGATGAAAAAGAAAGCAAACCTGTAGCGAACTTTAAAGTCAGCGATAACTGTGAAGACAGTGATACAGAATAGGGGAGTGGTCCAGCAAAAGGAAACAACCCACTCGAAAGTCTCTGCGAAATGTTTGATGTTTGTTATAAAGCAACAAAGTGAATCAACTTTTAAATATGTGATAGTCAAGAGTAACCCTAACGAAAGGCGAAGTTGAATTGTGATTACTTTAAGAGAAAGACTTCTTAGAACTTTTTGAACTACCCAGACCAAGAGATACGAGGCAAATATTATAAGGAAGAGCTGAAGTGGAAGTCAAAGTGGTCCTGCAGAGGCTTGTGGAAAACCCTGCACATTCAAAAGTCTTTGACATCAGTGGAAGGGCCGAGCCTGACTGAGGGAGACCTAGAAGGGGCTTTTGTTGAATGTGAATAAAGCTTGGGGAAGGGAGCCCCTACAAGTGCGAGGTCTGAACCCGACAGAGGGAGATCCACATTGAATCAGGTACTTTTCTTGAGAGGTCCGAGCACGACAGAGGGAGACCTAGGCAAACTATTGATGCCTTGAGAGGTCCGAGCCCGATAGAGTGAGACCTGCATGAATGTTGTTGAATCGTGAAAGAACTTTTTTCCGAACTTAAGTGACTTTAATGTGGAAGGCCAAGTGGGCCTCGACCCACATTTTGAACTGCCTTTTTTTAATAACATGAGCCAGCATGTCATTCTGTCTACAGGGGTCACCTTACTCAGTGCAGTCCAACGTGGGGAGGAGAGTTGACGCTTGATCCTTTATGTTATAACACTGACTTTCGTTTGCATACACATTTCCCCTTACGCACTTTTTGTATAAGAGAAAGGGCAGGCATACATTGTTTTTTAAGTATAGCCCATATTTTGATTTGACATATACTGACTAGGACTGTGTTTTCTTTATTATTTGATGGTAGTGACTACTCCCATAATAGCTATAGGGCAAAGTATGAGTTTTCCAAACCCCTAGAATTTAATAAAGGTTTTGAAACATGTACCTCTTGTGTCAATGTCATACTTGTGATGCCATACCTCCCTTACAGTATACACAACAAACTAATAATGTAATATTTCTATGTGCAGGAAAGGCTACAAAAAATAATGGCCAGTGTAACTGGTTTCCAGTGGATTAGGGCATTACAATCTCAGCAGATTTGGTGATGACTATCCCTATGTTCTAGCTTTGAATCCACCACTCATAGGAAGATACAGCTGGGATTGCTGGGCATATGTCCTGCCCATTGCTTTCTCTTTTTGATAAGGGTAAGCCTCAAGAGTTTAACACCACAGTTAGGCGTGCGCAAATTCCTCGTGCTCCAATTCACATCCCAATTGATGTTGGCAAATGGCTCTTTATGCAGTCATTTATGATGCAGTGACTGTTCAGGTTCCACTCTGTATATCTCGCACACTTACCTGGTCCATCCCCGAACACTTGCAGAAAAAGCTCATCCTTTCGGCCAGATTAAAGATTTATTTCTTGGGGTCCTGGTTATTATATTTCTTTTATGATTGATAATTTCTGGTACTTTTGAGCCCTTTGCCAATGGAAATGCGAATTTGGGGTTCTGAATGTGTATCCATTGTTTTGTGTATTTTCTAGAAGTGGCTATCTGTGGGTGGCTTGCTTGGGGCACTGGTCGGTCAGATTCCAGACCCTTCTTATGGAGATGGATCTCCTCCTGTTTGTGCAGAAAGCAATCTGCTTTGTTGGAGTGTGGTACAGTGACGTGAATCTTTATCTAAGTGCTTTGGAGCAATGGTTCTAGGACTGCTACCAGAAGGTGATTGAGTGAGTGATTGAATGAGTATGGTCTGGGTTGACCGGCTTGCTATGTCTGTCCATTCTCTACAACTTGCCCAATCTCCTTCCTCTGTGTTTCAATTGTTGGCACTAGCTCTTTTTCCACCGGTCTGATCCGGACGCCATTTTCCTGAGTTGGTATCCTACTCATCCTTCTTTTCTGTGACAGGCTTTTTCCCAGGATCCTGGTATTGATAGGATGTCCTACTATGAGTAATGCTGCATTCTATGGTTTCTGAAGTACTTTTACCATCTCTGCTGTTCATATTCCCCAACATTATGCCCTGCATCTGCCATCTTCTGATCCCTAATGGTTCCTACAATGTCCTAGTCAGGTCTTGGCTGAGCCGTTATTGGAGTTTAAGTTGCCACTTTGCTGTTGGCATTCAGAGGTTGGGGAGACGGGAGTAGGTTCTGTAGTTGGGGTTGGGTTAATGGTTGTAGGAAGGGCTTTGGCTGATTGATTTCCTGCTTGAGGATCTCACAGGCGTCTTGTAGCTGATATCTCATGCCAGGAGGAAATTAGGGCAGATTCAACAGGCCTTGGTGTAGGAATGTATGATGGAAAACACTGCAGCCAGGACCATTTCTTGAGGTGGATGGCTGTCAGGTGCAGGTGCTTTGTTACACGGTAGGATTTACTGTTCCCAGCTAGTGCTCTGAGGCTACTCCCTGCCCCGGCCCCAGCCCACCTCCGCGGACATGGGCCTCTTGACTTGCAGGAGCTTAAGTATTGAAGGGGGCAATTAGCCAGATACCCAGCGCTCCCACCAAGACCAATGCAGGTTAAGTGGCCCAGTGCTATGGCATCATTGCCTCATGCCAAGCCGAGATACTTAGAGGGATGCCACACATCACAGAGGTGTTTCGGGTGGCAGCTCACAATGAGGGAATTGCTTCCCTTTCCCACCACCCTTAGAAGGAGCTCAAAACTCAGCAGCGGGTTCTAGCATCATAACCTCCCAGTGCAAGGGCTGGTACCAGTTAGGGCACCGGGAGGCACCCATTTGTCCTGGGTTGGCAGCCTCTTATTTAACAGGGTAAGCATGTTCAGCTACCGGAACCAGGGATAAAGTTACACTAGAAGCTGGGGTCTGTATGGTTCTATCATGCCAACTATCTTGGTCTGCCTGTCCAGTGAGAAATGACCGAGTTAGGTTGATAAGCGCCTATTGTGTCATGAAGGGACCCATCAAGAAAATACAAACTTTTAATTAAGTAATCAAGGCTGAATCTGGGGTAGCCCTAGGGTGGACGGCGGATGCATAAAGGAATGGCGGGTGACCTTGCTTGCAAAACAAAGACGCCAGTGTCTCTGTAGGTGGCCACCATCTTGGTGGCATCTGTAAACAAGTGTGCTCCTATAAGGGGGGCTTTCCCACCCTATTAGTTTGACCCATTAATGATAGAAACAGTGGGCTAGTTGTGTCCTCTTTTCAACCCAATCAAAGATGTAGTGTCTTTCTGTGTCTACGGGTCACATTTTTGCTGTAACTACATTTCTCTATGAGTATTATTGGTGTTGATGACCAAGGAGTTTGGAGGGCTAGCCTGGCCATGTGTCTGCCCTGAGTTACCCGCAGCCACTCCCAGTTTAGAAAGCGGGTGTGGCGATTGTTAGTGGGATCTCCCTTGTGAGGTGCAATTATTGGGTACTGGAAATTAAAAGGGTGCTTAACAAGCTGCCATGGAGTATCAGGTAATAATGTTCCCATACATAATGTCGCTGGGAAAAGCCATTGCCAACATTATGTATGATGGCATTATGCATGGGAACGGGTTGCGTGCGGGGATGTCCCCTGCTCCCATTGTTAAACAAAAATAAAATCAGGGGATGCCGGGGTGTCCCCTGCATGTTCAATGTAATAATGTCTCTGCAGAAAAACAGTGACTTTTTTTTGTCAGGAGACATCTTTGCGGGGACATTATTACATGGAACCCTGCATGCTGGGTTGAACAATAACTGAAAGTAGGCAACCTCATCACGTAACTTCTTTCTGCTGTGCATCTTTAAGTTTGCATGTCCAAATATATTTAGGTTCCAATAAACACATGTCTGCACTAACTGGAGCTTGGAAAACATGTGGTGAAGATCCTACATTGCTGACTTAGCTCAAATCATGGCTTCACTACTTAACCAGCTTGTGTGATCTTGGGAAAATCATTTAGTGTAACTGTGCCTTATCTGACAAGATTGTGTTTCCTTAGAACTGATTAAGTTCGCAATACGTGCAATGTAAAAAAAGCCTCCACGTGGTTTATCGACGAATAGTTTAGTATTTCAAAACCAGCAATTATGGTGTGTCAATATTGAATATGTTTTCTGTGTTGCAAAGTATTGGCCATGCAAAGAAATACTTGATTCCAAATCTGTGGGTCACCCCGAGGTTTTCAGTTACAGTTGATTGTTGAGAGGATCTCCAGTAAATGAAATCTGATAAAAATATGGTTAAGGTCTTGAAACGGCTGCCATTGGTTTTAATTATTCTGTCAAATGGGAGCAATATGATAGACAAATAGATTACACAGCAGTAATAAATGCTATTACAGAAACAACATCTAGGAGAATACATTTACCCCAATCTCTAATTTCTTGTGCCTACTCATTATTTTCATTACAAGTTAACAAAACTAGCTTTTGTCTGTAGTCCAGTGATCTTGTAATGTTGGGGAGAGGTTGCAGTTCAAGCTTTGGTCCATGGGGGAGCATCCTAGTGTCTTGCTCACGGCTCTGTATTGGCTAGTCGGTATTCTGACTGTGGGATCATTGAAAATGATATTCCTCATTTCACTGTGTTCTTTATTAATATCCCGGAGACTACTTATTATTATATTAAACTGTACGTACCTCTTTGGGAGGCTAGTCCACCTGCAAACCGACTGAAGTATGGGATTAGGCACGTTATAAAAAACAATTAAATAAATAAATGCAACTCTTTAGGAGGCTTGTCCCCATACATATAGTGGTCTGCTGGGGTCTGCAATATGCAACTCTTCAGATGTTCTGCACTGCATGGTGCCTCACCATTGAATATGCTGGCTAGTGCTGATGGGAATTTGTAGTATGTTACATTTATAAATAGGTTTTGGTTGTTGTTTCTTCATGTCTCGAGTAATCGGGAAAACATAAGCAGGCAAAAACTTCCCACAGTCCTGTATTTTAAAGGAGAACCAAACCCCTTTCACGTCTTTGCGGCAGTGCTCTGAGGAAGGGAGAGGTGGCAGTGAAATTAATCTTGTCATACTTCTGCTCAGTGGAAGGGGGAGGTGGCAGTGAAATCACTCTTGTCATGCCTCTGCTCCGAGAAGGGGAGAGGTGGCAGGGAAATCACTCTTGTCATGCCTCTGCTCCGAGGAAGGGAGAGGTGGCAGTGAAATCACTCTTGTCATGCCTTTGCTCTGAGGAAGGGAGTGGTGTCAGTGACATCACTCGTCATGCCTCTCCTCTGAGGAAGGGAGAGGTGCAGTGAAATCACTCTTGTCATAGTGCTTTGAGGAAGGGAGAGGGGGCAGTGAACTCACTCTTGTCATTCTTCTGCTCTGAGGAAGGGAGTGGTAGTGAAATCACTCTTGTCATTCCTCTGCTCTGAGGAAGGTGGCAGTGAAATCACTCTTGTCATGCCTCTGCTCTGGGGGAGGCGGCAGTGAAATCACTCTTGTCATGCCTCTGCTCTGAGGAAGGGAGAGGGGGCAGTGAAATAACTCTTGTCATACTTCTGCTACGAGGAAGGGGGAGGTGGCAGTGAAATCACTCTTGTCATGCCTCTGCTTCGAGGAAGGGAGAGGTGGCAGGGAAATCACTCTTGTCATGCCTCTGCTCCGAGGAAGGGAGAGGTGGCACTGAAATCACTCGTCATGCCTCTACTCCGAGGAAGGGGGAGGTGGCAGTGAAATCACTCTTGTCATGCCTCTGCTCTGAGGAAGGGAGTGGTGGCAGTGACATCACTCTTGTCATACCTCTGCTCCGCCGAGGAAGGGACTGGTGGCAGTGACATCACTCTTGCCATCATGCCTCTGCTCTGAGGAAGGGAGAGGGGGCAGTGAAATCACTCTTGTCATGCCTCTGCTCTGAGGAAGGGAGAGGTGCAGTGAAATCACTCTTGTCATACTGCTCTGGAAAAGGGGGGGTGGAAGTGAAATCATTCTTGTCATACTTCTGCTCTGAGGAAGGGAGAGGGGGCAGGGAGAGGTGGCAGTGAGGAAGGGAGAGGTGGCAGTGAAATCACTCTTGTCATGCCTCTGTTCTGAGGAAGGAGGAGGTGGCAATGACATCACTCTTGTCATGCATCTGCTCTGAGGAAGGGAGAGGGGGTAGTGAAATCACTCTTGTCATGCCTCTGCTCCAAGGAAGAGGGAGGTGCAGTGCAATCACTCTTGTCATGCCTCTGCTCCGAGGAAGGGGGAGGTGGCAGTGAAATCACTCTTGTCATGCCTCTGCTCCGAGGAAGGGGGAGGTGGCAGTGAAATCACTCTTGTCATGCCTCTGCTCCGAGGAAGGGGGGCAGTGAAATCACTCTTGTCATACTTCTGTGGTGGTGAAATCACTCTTGTCATACTTCTGCACCAAGGAAGGGGGAGGTGGCAGTGCAATCACTCTTGTAATGCCTCTGCTCCGAGGAAGGGGGAGGTGGCAGTGAAATCACTCTTGTCATGCCTCTGCTCCGAGGAAGGGGGAGGTGGCAGTGAAATCACTCTTGTCATGCCTCTGCTCCGAGGAAGGGGGAGGTGGCAGTGAAATCACTCTTGTCATGCCTCTGCTCCGAGGAAGGGGCGGCAGTGAAATCACTCTTGTCATGCCTCTGCACTGAGGAAGGGAGAGGTGGCAGTGAAATCACTCTTGCCATACTTCTGCTCCGAGGAAGGGAGAGGTGCAGTGAAATCACTCTTGTCATACTGCTCTGAGGAAGGGGGAGGTGGCAGTGAATTTTCTCTTGTCATACTTCTGCTCTGAGGAAGGGAGAGGGGGCAGGGAGAGGTGGCAGTGAGTAAGGGAGAGGTGGCAGTGAAGTCACTCTTGACATGCCTCTGTTCTGAGGAAGGGGGAGGTGGCAGTGACATCACTCTTGTCATGCCTCTGCTCTGAGGAAGGTGGCAGTGAAATCACTCTTGTCATGCCTATGCTCCGAGGAAGGGGGAGGTGGCAGTGAAATCACTCTTGTCATGCCTCTGCTCCGAGGAAGGGGGAGGTGGCAGTGAAATCACTCTTGTCATGCCTCTGCTCCGAGGAAGGGGGCCAGTGAAATCACTCTTGTCATACTTCTGTGGCGGTGAAATCACTCTTGTCATACTTCTGCTCCGAGGAAGGGGGAGGTGGCAGTGAAATCACTCTTGTCATGCCTATGTTCTGAGGAAGGGGGAGGTGGCAGTGAAATCACTCTTGTCATGCCTCTGCTCCGAGGAAGGGGGAAGTGGC
Source organism: Ambystoma mexicanum (assembly GCF_040938575.1). Lineage (NCBI taxonomy): Eukaryota > Metazoa > Chordata > Amphibia > Caudata > Ambystomatidae > Ambystoma > Ambystoma mexicanum. The sequence goes on from NC_090932.1 coordinate 1,270,918,655, forward strand.
AGTGAAATCACTCGTCATACTTCTGCACCAAGGAAGGGGGAGGTGGCAGTGCAATCACTCTTGTAATGCCTCTGCTCCGAGGAAGGGGGAGGTGGCAGTGAAATCACTCTTGTCATGCCTCTGCTCCGAGGAAGGGGGAGGTGGCAGTGAAATCACTCGTCATGCCTCTGCTCCGAGGAAGGGGCGGCAGTGAAATCACTCTTGTCATACATCTGTGGCGGTGAAATCACTCTTGTCATACTTCTGCTCCGAGGAAGGGGGAGGTGGCAGTGAAATCACTCTTGTCATGCCTATGCTCTGAGGAAGGGGGAGGTGGCAGTGAAATCACTATTGTCATACTTCTGCTTCGAGGAAGGGGGAAGTGGCAGTGAAATCACTCGTCATGCCTCTGCTCTGAGGAAGAGAGTGGTGGCAGTGACATCACTCTTGTCATGCCTCTGCTCTGAGGAAGGAAGAGTGGGCAGTGAAATCACTCTTGTCATGCCTCTGCACTGAGGAAGGGAGAGGTGGCAGTGAAATCACTCTTGTCATACTTCTGCTCCGATGAAGGGAGAGGTGCAGTGAAATCACTCTTGTCATACTGCTCTGAGGAAGGGGGAGGTGGCAGTGAATTTTCTCTTGTCATACTTCTGCTCTGAGGAAGGGAGAGGGGGCAGGGAGAGGTGGCAGTGAGGAAGGGAGAGGTGGCAGTGAAGTCACTCTTGTCATGCCTCTGTTCTGAGGAAGGGGGAGGTGGCAGTGACATCACTCTTGTCATGCCTCTGCTCTGAGGAAGGGGGAGGTGGCAGTGAAATCAATCTTGTCATGCCTATGCTCCGAGGAAGGGGGAGGTGGCAGTGAAATCACTCTTGTCATGCCGCTGCTCTGAGGAAGGGGGAGGTGGCAGTGAAATCACTCTCGTCATGCCTCTGCTCCGAGGAAGGGGGAGGTGGCAGTGAACTCACTCTTGTCATGCCTCTGCTCCGAGGAAGGGGGAGGAGGCAGTGAAATCACTCTTGTCATACTTCTGCTCCGAGGAAGGGGTAGGTGGCAGTGAAATCACTCTTGTCATGCCTATGCTCCGAGGAAGGGGGAGGTGGCAGTGAAATCACTCTTGTCATGCCGCTGCTCCGAGGAAGGGGGAAGTGGCAGTGAAATCACTCTTGTCATGCCTCTGCTCCGAGGAAGGGAGAGGGGGCAGTGAAATCAATATTGTCATGCCTCTGCTCCGAGGAAGGGAGAGGTGGCAGTGAAATCACTCTTCTCATGCCTCTGCTCCGAGGAAGGGAGAGGTGGCAGTGAAATCACGCTTGTCATGCCTCTGCTCCGAGGAAGGGAGAGGTGGCATGAAATCACTCTTGTCATGCCTCTGCTCTGAGGAAGGGAGAGGTGGCAGTGACATCACTCTTGTCATGCCTCTGCTCGGTGCCCTTGACCTAGAGCACCTTCAAACAGACATGCATACCCTACCCGATTACTTCAGAACTGCAGGCAGCAACGTCTTGTCATGCCTATGCTCCGAGGAAGGGGGAGGTGGCAGTGAAATCACTATTGTCATACTTCTGCTCCGAGGAAGGGGAGGTGGCAGTGAAATCTCTCTTGTCATACCTCTGCTCCGAGGAAGGGGGAGGTGGCAGTGAAATCACTCTTGTCATACTTCTGCACCGAGGAAGGGGGAGGTGGCAGAGAAATCACTCTTGTCATGCCTATGCTCCGAGGAAAGGGGGGGGTGGCAGTGAAATCACTCTTGTCATGCCGCTGCTCCGAGGAAGGGGGAAGTGGCAGTGAAATCACTCTTGTCATGCCTCTGCTCCGAGGAAGGGAAAGGGGGCAGTGAAATCAATCTTGTCATGCCTCTGCTCCGAGGAAGGGAGAGGGGGCAGTGAAATCGCTCTTGTCATGCCTCTGCTACGAGGAAGGGGGAGGTGGCAGTGAAATCATTATTGTCATACTTCTGCTCCGAGGAAGGGGAGGTGGCAGTGAAATCACTCTTGTCATACCTCTGCTCCAAGGAAGGGAGAGGTGGCAGTGAAATCACTCTTGTCATACTTCTGCTCCGAGGAAGGGAGAGGTGGCAGGGAGAGATGGCAGTGAAATCACTCTTCTCATGCCTCTGCTCCGAGGAAGGGAGAGGTGGCATGAAATCACTCTTGTCATGCCTCTGCTCCGAGGAAGGGGGAGGTGGCAGTGAAATCACTCTTGTCATACTTCTGCTCCGATGAAGGGAGAGGTGCAGTGAAATCACTCTTGTCATACTGCTCTGAGGAAGGGGGAGGTGGCAGTGAATTTTCTCTTGTCATACTTCTGCTCTGAGGAAAGGAGAGGGGGCAGGGAGAGGTGGCAGTGAGGAAGGGAGAGGTGGCAGTGAAGTCACTCTTGTCATGCCTCTGTTCTGAGGAAGGGGGAGGTGGCAGTGACATCACTCTTGTCATGCCTCTGCTCTGAGGAAGGGGGAGGTGGCAGTGAAATCAATCTTGTCATGCCTATGCTCCGAGGAAGGGGGAGGTGGCAGTGAAATCACTCTTGTCATGCCGCTGCTCTGAGGAAGGGGGAGGTGGCAGTGAAATCACTCTTGTCATGCCTCTGCTCCGAGGAAGGGGGAGGTGGCAGTGAACTCACTCTTGTCATGCCTCTGCTCCGAGGAAGGGGGAGGAGGCAGTGAAATCACTCTTGTCATACTTCTGCTCCGAGGAAGGGGTAGGTGGCAGTGAAATCACTCTTGTCATGCCTATGCTCCGAGGAAGGGGGAGGTGGCAGTGAAATCACTCTTGTCATGGCGCTGCTCCGAGGAAGGGGGAAGTGGCAGTGAAATCACTCTTGTCATGCCTCTGCTCCGAGGAAGGGAGAGGGGGCAGTGAAATCAATATTGTCATGCCTCTGCTCCGAGGAAGGGAGAGGTGGCAGTGAAATCACTCTTCTCATGCCTCTGCTTCGAGGAAGGGGGAAGTGGCAGTGAAATCACTCGTCATACTTCTGCACCAAGGAAGGGGGAGGTGGCAGTGCAATCACTCCTGTCATGCCTCTGCTCCGAGGAAGGGGGAGGTGGCAGTGAAATCACTATTGTCATACTTCTGCACCAAGGAAGGGGGAGGTGGCAGTGAAATCACTCGTCATACTTCTGCTCCGAGGAAGGGAGAGGTGGCAGGGAGAGATGGCAGTGAAATCACTCTTCTCATGCCTCTGCTCCGAGGAAGGGAGAGGTGGCAGTGAAATCACTCGTCATGCCTCTGCTCTGAGGAAGAGAGTGGTGGCAGTGACATCACTCTTGTCATGCCTCTGCTCTGAGGAAGGAAGAGTGGGCAGTGAAATCACTCTTGTCATGCCTCTGCACTGAGGAAGGGAGAGGTGGCAGTGAAATCACTCTTGTCATACTTCTGCTCCGATGAAGGGAGAGGTGCAGTGAAATCACTCTTGTCATACTGCTCTGAGGAAGGGGGAGGTGGCAGTGAATTTTCTCTTGTCATACTTCTGCTCTGAGGAAGGGAGAGGGGGCAGGGAGAGGTGGCAGTGAGGAAGGGAGAGGTGGCAGTGAAGTCACTCTTGTCATGCCTCTGTTCTGAGGAAGGGGGAGGTGGCAGTGACATCACTCTTGTCATGCCTCTGCTCTGAGGAAGGGGGAGGTGGCAGTGAAATCAATCTTGTCATGCCTATGCTCCGAGGAAGGGGGAGGTGGCAGTGAAATCACTCTTGTCATGCCGCTGCTCTGAGGAAGGGGGAGGTGGCAGTGAAATCACTCTTGTCATGCCTCTGCTCCGAGGAAGGGGGAGGTGGCAGTGAACTCACTCTTGTCATGCCTCTGCTCCGAGGAAGGGGGAGGAGGCAGTGAAATCACTCTTGTCATACTTCTGCTCCGAGGAAGGGGTAGGTGGCAGTGAAATCACTCTTGTCATGCCTATGCTCCGAGGAAGGGGGAGGTGGCAGTGAAATCACTCTTGTCATGGCGCTGCTCCGAGGAAGGGGGAAGTGGCAGTGAAATCACTCTTGTCATGCCTCTGCTCCGAGGAAGGGAGAGGGGGCAGTGAAATCAATATTGTCATGCCTCTGCTCCGAGGAAGGGAGAGGTGGCAGTGAAATCACTCTTCTCATGCCTCTGCTTCGAGGAAGGGGGAAGTGGCAGTGAAATCACTCGTCATACTTCTGCACCAAGGAAGGGGGAGGTGGCAGTGCAATCACTCCTGTCATGCCTCTGCTCCGAGGAAGGGAGAGGTGGCATGAAATCACTCTTGTCATGCCTCTGCTCTGAGGAAGGGAGAGGTGGCAGTGACATCACTCTTGTCATGCCTCTGCTCGGTGCCCTTGACCTAGAGCACCTTCAAACAGACATGCATACCCTACCCGATTACTTCAGAACTGCAGGCAGCAACGTCTTGTCATGCCTATGCTCCGAGGAAGGGGGAGGTGGCAGTGAAATCACTATTGTCATACTTCTGCTCCGAGGAAGGGGAGGTGGCAGTGAAATCTCTCTTGTCATACCTCTGCTCCGAGGAAGGGGGAGGTGGCAGTGAAATCACTCTTGTCATACTTCTGCACCGAGGAAGGGGGAGGTGGCAGAGAAATCACTCTTGTCATGCCTATGCTCCGAGGAAAGGGGGGGGTGGCAGTGAAATCACTCTTGTCATGCCGCTGCTCCGAGGAAGGGGGAAGTGGCAGTGAAATCACTCTTGTCATGCCTCTGCTCCGAGGAAGGGAAAGGGGGCAGTGAAATCAATCTTGTCATGCCTCTGCTCCGAGGAAGGGAGAGGGGGCAGTGAAATCGCTCTTGTCATGCCTCTGCTACGAGGAAGGGGGAGGTGGCAGTGAAATCATTATTGTCATACTTCTGCTCCGAGGAAGGGGAGGTGGCAGTGAAATCACTCTTGTCATACCTCTGCTCCAAGGAAGGGAGAGGTGGCAGTGAAATCACTCTTGTCATACTTCTGCTCCGAGGAAGGGAGAGGTGGCAGGGAGAGATGGCAGTGAAATCACTCTTCTCATGCCTCTGCTCCGAGGAAGGGAGAGGTGGCATGAAATCACTCTTGTCATGCCTCTGCTCCGAGGAAGGGGGAGGTGGCAGTGAAATCACTCTTGTCATACTTCTGCTCCGATGAAGGGAGAGGTGCAGTGAAATCACTCTTGTCATACTGCTCTGAGGAAGGGGGAGGTGGCAGTGAATTTTCTCTTGTCATACTTCTGCTCTGAGGAAAGGAGAGGGGGCAGGGAGAGGTGGCAGTGAGGAAGGGAGAGGTGGCAGTGAAGTCACTCTTGTCATGCCTCTGTTCTGAGGAAGGGGGAGGTGGCAGTGACATCACTCTTGTCATGCCTCTGCTCTGAGGAAGGGGGAGGTGGCAGTGAAATCAATCTTGTCATGCCTATGCTCCGAGGAAGGGGGAGGTGGCAGTGAAATCACTCTTGTCATGCCGCTGCTCTGAGGAAGGGGGAGGTGGCAGTGAAATCACTCTTGTCATGCCTCTGCTCCGAGGAAGGGGGAGGTGGCACTGAACTCACTCTTGTCATGCCTCTGCTCCGAGGAAGGGGGAGGAGGCAGTGAAATCACTCTTGTCATACTTCTGCTCCGAGGAAGGGGTAGGTGGCAGTGAAATCACTCTTGTCATGCCTATGCTCCGAGGAAGGGGGAGGTGGCAGTGAAATCACTCTTGTCATGGCGCTGCTCCGAGGAAGGGGGAAGTGGCAGTGAAATCACTCTTGTCATGCCTATGCTCCGAGGAAGGGAGAGGGGGCAGTGAAATCAATATTGTCATGCCTCTGCTCCGAGGAAGGGAGAGGTGGCAGTGAAATCACTCTTCTCATGCCTCTGCTTCGAGGAAGGGGGAAGTGGCAGTGAAATCACTCGTCATACTTCTGCACCAAGGAAGGGGGAGGTGGCAGTGCAATCACTCCTGTCATGCCTCTGCTCCGAGGAAGGGGGAGGTGGCAGTGAAATCACTATTGTCATACTTCTGCACCAAGGAAGGGGGAGGTGGCAGTGAAATCACTCGTCATACTTCTGCTCCGAGGAAGGGAGAGGTGGCAGGGAGAGATGGCAGTGAAATCACTCTTCTCATGCCTCTGCTCCGAGGAAGGGAGAGGTGGCATGAAATCACTCTTGTCATGCCTCTGCTCCGAGGAAGGGGGAGGTGGCAGTGAAATCACTATTGTCATACTTCTGCACCCAGGAAGGGGGAGGTGGCAGTGAAATCACTCTTGTCATGCCTCTGCTCCGAGGAAGGGGGAAGTGCCAGTGAAATCACTCGTCATACTTCTGCACCAAGGAAGGGGGAGGTGGCAGTGCAATCACTCTTGTAATGCCTCTGCTCCGAGGAAGGGGGAGGTGGCAGTGAAATCACTCTTGTCATGCCTCTGCTCCGAGGAAGGGGTAGGTGGCAGTGAAATCACTCTTGTCATGCCTATGCTCTGAGGAAGGGGGAAGTGGCAGTGAAATCACTCTTGTCATGCCTCTGCTCCGAGGAAGGGAGAGGGGGCAGTGAAATCAATCTTGTCATGCCTCTGCTCCGAGGAAGGGAGAGGGGGCAGTGAAATCGCTCTTGTCATGCCTCTGTTACGAGGAAGGGGGAGGTGGCAGTGAAATCACTATTGTCATACTTCTGCTCCGAGGAAGGGAGAGGTGGCAGGGAGAGATGGCAGTGAAATCACTCTTCTCATGCCTCTGCTCCGAGGAAGGGAGAGGTGGCATGAAATCACTCTTGTCATGCCTCTGCTCTGAGGAAGGGAGAGGTGGCAGTGACATCACTCTTGTCATGCCTCTGCTCCGAGGAAGGGGGATGTGGCAGTGAAATCACTCGTCATACTTCTGCACCAAGGAAGGGGGAAGTGGCAGTGAAATCACTCCTGTCAGGCCTCTGCTCCGAGGAAGGGGGAGGTGGCAGTGAAATCACTATTGTCATACTTCTGCACCAAGGAAGGGGGAGGTGGCAGTGAAATCACTCTTGTCATGCCTCTGCTCCGAGGAAGGGGGAAGTGGCAGTGAAATCACTCGTCATACTTCTGCACCAAGGAAGGGGGAGGTGGCAGTGCAATCACTCTTGTAATGCCTCTGCTCCGAGGAAGGGGGAGGTGGCAGTGAAATCACTCTTGTCATGCCTCTGCTCCGAGGAAGGGGGAGGTGGCAGTGAAATCACTCTTGTCATGCCTATGCTCTGAGGAAGGGGGAGGTGGCAGTGAAATCACTCTTCTCATGCCTCTGCCCCGAGGAAGGGGGAAGTGGCAGTGAAATCACTCGTCATACTTCTGCACCAAGGAAGGGGGAAGTGGCAGTGAAATCACTCCTGTCATGCCTCTGCTCCGAGGAAGGGGGAGGTGGCAGTGAAATCACTATTGTCATACTTCTGCACCAAGGAAGGGGGAGGTGGCAGTGAAATCACTCGTCATGCCTCTGCTCTGAGGAAGAGAGTGGTGGCAGTGACATCACTCTTGTCATGCCTCTGCTCTGAGGAAGGAAGAGGGGGCAGTGAAATCACTCTTGTCATGCCTCTGCACTGAGGAAGGGAGAGGTGGCAGTGAAATCACTCTTGTCATACTTCTGCTCCGAGGAAGGGAGAGGTGCAGTGAAATCACTCTTGTCATACTGCTCTGAGGAAGGGGGAGGTGGCAGTGAATTATCTCTTGTCATACTTCTGCTCTGAGGAAGGGAGAGGGGGCAGGGAGAGGTGGCAGTGGGGAAGGGAGAGGTGGCAGTGAAGTCATTCTTGTCATGCCTCAGTTCTGAGGAAGGGGGAGGTGGCAGTGACATCACTCTTGTCATGCCTCTGCTCTGAGGAAGGGGGAGGTGGCAGTGAAATCACTCTTGTCATGCCTATGCTCCGAGGAAGGGGGAGGTGGCAGTGAAATCACTCTTGTCATGCCTCTGCTCCGAGGAAGGGGGGCAGTGAAATCACTCTTGTCATACTTCTGTGGCGGTGAAATCACTCTTGTCATGCCTATGCTCTGAGGAAGGGGGAGGTGGCAGTGAAATCACTCTTGTCATGCCTTTGCTCCGAGGAAGGGGGAAGTGGCAGTGAAATCACTCGTCATACTTCTGCACCAAGGAAGGGGGAGGTGGCAGTGCAATCACTCCTGTCATGCCTCTGCTCCGAGGAAGGGGGAGGTGGCATTGAAATCACTATTGTCATACTTCTGCACCAAGGAAGGGGGAGGTGGCAGTGAAATCACTCGTCATGCCTCTGCTCTGAGGAAGAGAGTGGTGGCAGTGACATCACTCTTGTCATGCCTCTGCTCTGAGGAAGGAAGAGGGGGCAGTGAAATCACTTGTCATGCCTCTGCACTGAGGAAGGGAGAGGTGGCAGTGAAATCACTCTTGTCATACTGCTCTGAGGAAGGGGGAGGTGGCAGTGAATTTTCTCTTGTCATACTTCTGCTCTGAGGAAGGGAGAGGGGGCAGGGAGAGGTGGCAGTGAGGAAGGGAGAGGTGGCAGTGAAGTCACTCTTGTCATGCCTCTGCTCTGAGGAAGGGGGAGGTGGCAGTGAAATCACTCTTGTCATGCCTATGCTCCGAGGAAGGGGGAGGTGGCAGTGAAATCACTCTTGTCATGCCGCTGCTCTGAGGAAGGGGGAGGTGGCAGTGAAATCACTCTTGTCATGCCTCTGCTCCGAGGATTGGGGAGGTGGCAGTGAACTCACTCTTGTCATGCCTCTGCTCCGAGGAAGGGGGAGGAGGCAGTGAAATCACTCTTGTCATACTTCTTCTCCGAGGAAGGGGTAGGTGGCAGTGAAATCACTCTTGTCATGCCGCTGCTCCGAGGAAGGGGGAAGTGGCAGTGAAATCACTCTTGTCATGCCTATTCTCCGAGGAAGGGGGAAGTGGCAGTGAAATCACTCTTGTCATGCCGCTGCTCTGAGGAAGGGGGAGGTGGCAGTGAAATCACTCTTGTCATGCCTCTGCTCCGAGGATTGGGGAGGTGGCAGTGAACTCACTCTTGTCATGCCTCTGCTCCGAGGAAGGGAGAGGGGGCAGTGAAATCAATCTTGTCATACTTCTGCTCAGAGGAAGGGGGAGGTGGCAGTGAAATCACTCTTGTCATGCCTATGCTCCGAGGAAGGGGGGGTGGCAGTGAAATCACTCTTGTCATGCCGCTGCTCCGAGGAAGGGGGAAGTGGCAGTGAAATCACTCTTGTCATGCCTCTGCTCCGAGGAAGGGAGAGGGGGCAGTGAAATCAATCTTGTCATGCCTCTGCTCCGAGAAAGGGAGAGGCGGCAGTGAAATTGCTCTTGTCATGCCTCTGCTACGAGGAAGGGGGAGTTGGCAGTGAAATCACTATTGTCATACTTCTGCTCCGAGGAAGGGGAGGTGGCAGTGAAATCACTCTTGTCATACCTCTGCTCCAAGGAAGGGAGAGGTGGCAGTGAAATCACTCTTGTCATACTTCTGCTCCGAGGAAGGGAGAGGTGGCAGGGAGAGATGGCAGTGAAATCACTCTTCTCATGCCTCTGCTCCGAGGAAGGGAGAGGTGGCATGAAATCACTCTTGTCATGCCTCTGCTCTGAGGAAGGGAGAGGTGGCAGTGACATCACTCTTGTCATGCCTCTGCTCTGAGGAAGTGGGAGGTGGCAGTGAAATCACTCTTGTCATACTTCTGCTCTGAGGAACGGAGAGGTGGCAGTGAACTCACTCTTGTCATACCTCTGCTCCGAATAAGGGAGAGGTGGCAGTGAAATCACTCTTGCCATACTTCTGCTCTGTGCCCTTGACCTAGAGCACCTTCAAACAGACATGCATACCCTACCCGATTACTTCAGAACTGCAGGCATCAACGTCTTGTCATGCCTATGCTCCGAGGAAGGGGGAGGTGGCAGTGAAATCACTATTGTCATACTTCTGCTCCGAGGAAGGGGAGGTGGCAGTGAAATCACTCTTGTCATACCTCTGCTCCCAGGAAGTGGGAGGTGGCAGTGAAATCACTCTTGTCATACTTCTGCTCCGAGGAAGGGGGGAGGTGGCAGTGAAATCACTCGTCATGCCTATGCTCCGAGGAAGGGGGAGGTGGCAGTGAAATCACTCTTTTCATGACGCTGCTCCGAGGAAGGGGGAAGTGGCAGTGAAATCACTTTTGTCATGCCTCTGCTCCGAGGAAGGGAGAGGGGGCAGTGAAATTAATCTTGTCATGCCTCTGCTCCGAGGAAGGGAGAGGGGGCAGTGAAATCGCTCTTGTCATGCCTCTGCTACGAGGAAGGGGGAGGTGGCAGTGAAATCACTATTGTCATACTTCTGCTCCGAGGAAGGGGAGGTGGCAGTGAAATCACTCTTGTCATACCTCTGCTCCAAGGAAGGGAGAGGTGGCAGTGAAATCACTCTTGTCATACCTCTGCTCCGAGGAAGGGAGAGGTAGCAGGGAGAGATGGTAGTGAAATCACTCTTCTCATGCCTCTGCTCCGAGGAAGGGAGAGGTGGCATGAAATCACTCTTGTCATGCCTTTGCTCTGAGGAAGTGGGAGGTGGCAGTGAAATCACTCTTGTCATACTTCTGCTCTGAGGAACGGAGAGGTGGCAGTGAACTCACTCTTGTCATACCTCTGCTCCGAGTAAGGGAGAGGTGGCAGTGAAATCACTCTTGCCATACTTCTGCTCTGTGCCCTTGACCTAGAGCACCTTCACACAGACATGCATACCCTACCCGATTACTTCAGAACTGCAGGCATCAATGTCTTGTCATGCCTATGCTCCGAGGAAGGGGGAGGTGGCAGTGAAATCGCTCTTGTCATGCCGCTGCTCCGAGGAAGGGGGAAGTGGCAGTGAAATCACTCTTGTCATGCCTCTGCTCCGAGGAAGGGAGAGGGGGCAGTGAAATCAATCTTGGCATGCCTCTGCTCCGAGGAAGGGAGAGGGGGCAGGGAAATCGCTCTTGTCATGCCTCTGCTCCGAGGAAGGGGGAGGTGGCAGTGAAATCACTATTGTCATACTTCTGCTCCGAGGAAGGGGAGGTGGCAGTGAAATCACTCTTGTCATACCTCTGCTCCAAGGAAGGGAGAGGTGGCAGTGAAATCACTCTTGTCATACTTCTGCTCCGAGGAAGGGAGAGGTGGCAGGGAGAGATGGCAGTGAAATCACTCTTCTCATGCCTCTGCTCCGAGGAAGGGAGAGGTGGCATGAAATCACTCTCATCATGCCTCTGCTCTGAGGAAGGGAGAGGTGGCAGTGACATCACTCTTGTCATGCCTCTGCTCTGAGGAAGTGGGAGGTGGCAGTGAAATCACTCGTCATACTTCTGCTCTGAGGAAGGGAGAGGTGGCAGTGAAATCACTCTTGTCATACCTCTGCTCCGAGTAAGGGAGAGGTGGCAGTGAAATCACTCTTGCCATACTTCTGCTCTGTGCCCTTGACCTAGAGCACCTTCAAACAGACATGCATACCCTACCCGATTACTTCAGAACTGCAGGCATCAACGTCTTGTCATGCCTATGCTCCGAGGAAGGGGGAGGTGGAAGTGAAATCACTCGTTGTCATGCCGCTGCTCCGAGGAAGGGGGAAGTGGCAGTGAAATCGCTCTTGTCATGCCTCTGCTACGAGGAAGGGGGAGGTGGCAGTGAAATCACTATTGTCATACTTCTGCTCCGAGGAAGGGGAGGTGGCAGTGAAATCACTCTTGTCATACCTCTGCTCCAAGGAAGGGAGAGGTGGCAGTGAAATCACTCTTGTCATACCTCTGCTCCGAGGAAGGGAGAGGTGGCAGTGAAATCACTCTTGCCATACTTCTGCTCTGTGCCCTTGACCTAGAGCACCTTCAAACAGACATGCATACCCTACCCGATTACTTCAAAACTGCAGGCATCAACGTCTTGTCATGCCTATGCTCCAAGGAAGGGGGAGGTGGCAGTGAAATCGCTCTTGTCATGCCGCTGCTCCGAGGAAGGGGGAAGTGGCAGTGAAATCACTCTTGTCATGCCTCTGCTCCGAGGAAGGGAGAGGGGGCAGTGAAATCAATCTTGTCATGCCTCTGCTCCGAGGAAGGGGGAGGTGGCAGTGAAATCACTATTGTCATACTTCTGCTCCGAGGAAGGGGAGGTGGCAGTGAAATCACTCTTGTCATACCTCTGCTCCAAGGAAGGGAGAGGTGGCAGTGAAATCACTCTTGTCATACTTCTGCTCCGAGGAAGGGAGAGGTGGCATGAAATCACTCTCATCATGCCTCTGCTCTGAGGAAGGGAGAGGTGGCAGTGACATCACTCTTGTCATGCCTCTGCTCTGAGGAAGTGGGAGGTGGCAGTGAAATCACTCATCATACTTCTGCTCTGAGGAAGGGAGAGGTGGCAGTGAAATCACTCTTGTCATACCTCTGCTCCGAGTAAGGGAGAGGTGGCAGTGAAATCACTCTTGCCATACTTCTGCTCTGTGCCCTTGACCTAGGGCACCTTCAAACAGACATGCATACCCTACCCGATTACTTCAGAACTGCAGGCATCAACGTCTTGTCATGCCTATGCTCCGAGGAAGGGGGAGGTGGCAGTGAAATCACTCTTGTCATGCCGCTGCTCCGAGGAAGGGGGAAGTGGCAGTGAAATCACTCTTGTCATGCCTCTGCTCCGAGGAAGGGAGAGGGGGCAGTGAAATCAATCTTGGCATGCCTCTGCTCCGAGGAAGGGAGAGGGGGCAGTGAAATCGCTCGTCATGCCTCTGCTCCGAGGAAGGGGGAGGTGGCAGTGAAATCACTATTATCATACTTCTGCTCCGAGGAAGGGGAGGTGGCAGTGAAATCACTCTTGTCATGCCTCTGCTCCTAGGAAGGGAGAGGTGGCATGAAATCACTCTTGTCATGCCTCAGCTCTGAGGAAGGGAGAGGTGGCAGTGACATCACTCTTGTCATGCCTCTGCTCTGAGGAAGTGGGAGGTGGCAGTGAAATCACTCTTGTCATACTTCTGCTCTGAGGAAGGGAGAGGTGGCAGTGAAATCACTCTTGTCATACCTCTGCTCCGAGTAAGGGAGAGGTGGCAGTGAAATCACAATTGCCATACTTCTGCTCTGTGCCCTTGACCTAGAGCACCTTCAAACAGACATGCATACCCTACCCGATTACTTCAGAACTGCAGGCATCAACGTAGCAGCAAAGCCATCTTTAATGTTCTCTCCCCCCGCTAACCTTACCCATCCCCCACTCTTTTGGATCCGCCATAGGGCCTAGAGACCATATAAATGGCAGCGGGGAGTAGTACGAATCCCTGTGGCATAGGCTTGCCCCTTACAACTGAGCAGTGACCACAGAGGGTCTAACCACTTCCCCTGATAGTGGCAGGTATCCCTTGGAAATTCTTAGCGCCAACTTTACGAATTCGGAGACAAAGAAGCACAACTCTTTCTTTTCCCAGCTGCCGTGCAAACTGTTGGTCACTACAACTGGTCTCTAGTATGAGGAGCCGAGAACTGGAATCAGGACAACATTGGATTTCCATATTCCTGTCAATTCTGTGTCATCCCAAAGTGCTGGAGGAAGCTCAGTAGGAGGCTGTGGTGTGAAAGATGCAGCGGTTCCCTGAAACATTGCCCCTCACCCTTTTCTGAGACGGAAGGTGCTTCTTCAAAGGCGAAGAACGTTTGGCCTCCTTCCTTTGTACGGAGGAACAACCCTCCTGACCTTGAGAAACAGTGACGCAGAACTACTTGGCCCTAAATTGAAACCACCTTGTTCCATTACGTTCCTTTCACTGGTGCAAGGTCCACTCTCCCCGTCCAACCCTATCAAGCAACAAGAAGACATCCCACACCCCACTACCCAGGCCCTGGGGACCCTAAGACTCACTGAAGAAAGGATAAAAGACAAGGAGGCTCATTATAAGTTTGGCGGTGCGGGCAAAAAGTGGCGACAATTCCGTTACCGTCACTTTTGCTGTATCGCCAAACTACAAGTTTGCCGGTGGCGTGGCCTTTTTTACCTCCAGCGAACAGCTGGAGGTAACTTAGGCATGTCCACTGGCAAAAAACAGCCTCTATTACTGGCACCAGTATTACCGGTGCCGGTAATACTGGCAATCCCCCCATGGAGTCCTATGGCGCAATGGCATGGGGATTAACCTACCATTGCCGGCATCTGCCACTTTTCCACCACTGCCAAACTACAAGTTTGCTGGTGCTGTGGCCTGATTCAAGAGCTGCAGGTAACTCGGGCACTCCACTGGCAAAAAACAGCTGGTATTACCGGTGCCAGCAATATCAGCAATCCCCCCTTGGAGGGACGCCATGGAATGGGGATTAATCTACCATTGCCGGCGTCTGTAATATGCCAGTAATTCCGGCATATCAGGCGCTGGTAATGGTAGGTCTGTTTGGTGGGATCTCACCGGATTTACCGGTGGGATACCACCAAACTGACATTGAGGGCCAAGGTGTTTAGTACATCCCGGCCACCCCCGCACCCACCCTTTGCGTGAGCGCTCATCAAACACAAATTCATTTCTAGGCATCCCGCCCCTTTCAGAGCATCAGCTGGCCTCTCGTGCCCCCAAACAAGCTGTTTGAACTCTGGAAATATGCTATCTTAATAAGAGACATTTACTTTTGTGGGGCAGCTTAGTCCTATGGTCTAGCTTTGCTTTGATTTTGTCCCTTGCTATCTGGGATTCACACTTTTGGGTCTACATAAACTCGACCAGGCTAAATGTGATCTTCATGGCATCCATCCCACGTTTCCTTACAGGTGCCCAAATATTTGACCAAATAGGAAAAACTCTGGGCACGTTTCTCAATATTTACAAAGTCTTGACATTTCTGAACTTAATCTCTCCTTCTACACGGGGTTTGGTGAGGTCGTGTATGCACATTTTCATCTTTTTTTTCCTAGAATGTTTTTGTGTAAATAATTATTTTCATATTTTTACTTGACCTGCCATTTTCTTTTCTTTATTCTTCCAGTGCATTGCGCGGACCTTCACAGATTGCAGTTGTGAGATAAGTCACAGGACTCAGATACCCAGAGCTAGGAAGAAGGCTGACTGCATCACACTGTTGGTGGGGTAGGGTTAGGGATCTTGTGAGCCTACTGCATTACAATCAGAAAAGCTTGAAGAAAGCTAGTTACTATGTTCGCAAAAAACGTCTGGTAAACCAGAAATACTCATCTACTGTGAGGAAGTTAATCCACGGGCTACAGACCAGCGGCGTAGCCAGGATTGTCTAACAAGTGGGGCCTGAAGCTAATGTTCAGGCCCGACCCTGTCTCTGCCTCCAGACTTGTGCCCGCTCTGATTGGTTTTCTTTCTTCACATTCTCCCCTTCTTTTCATTAGTTATTTCTCATACTCCCCTTCCACTTTTCCTTTTTACATTCTTTCTTTCCACCCACTCAGGACCTCTTGCCCCTTCTAACCCGTTCCCAGTTCTGCCATTCCCCGAATATCTTCACTCCCCCTGTGCTTTCTTCCTCCTTTTTTGTCCTGTCCTTTCCACCACTATACCATTTCTCAATTCTTCGTGTTCCCCAAATGCCTAGCATTCCCTCCCCAATTCCTTCTATGACTCCCATCTCAGTACCCACTGCTTTGCCTGCCCACCACTCCTACCTTCGCTAATCTATTCTATCCCTATAACACTCATTCCCCCAGACTTCCAATACCCCACACCCCAAGCCTATTTAACGACCCAGTTCATTCCAGTACCAAACTCCTTGCTCCCCCCAATGCCTTTCCATCCCCTAACTCTTTCCGCATTCCGCAACATTTCCCATTCCGCAACTCTTTCCCATAGCCTTACTCATTGCATTCTCCAACTCTTTTCATTCCCCCAGTTCTTTCCTTACCCAATTCCTTCCTTTCCCCCCATTTTCCTAAGTCTTTCTGTTCCCTAATTCTTCCAGTTCCCCACTACTTCCCGTTCCCCACTATTTTCCTTTCCCCCACTACTTCCCCATTAGTTTTCATTCACCCCTTAGTTTACTTCCCCATATGCTTTCAATCCCGTTCTTACGAGCTTCACACCCACCCCCCGCTTTGGTGCAGTTGTAAGGACTACCAAGCCCCCCACTATGATGCTGGAAATGCATCGGAGGGACAGGGCCTCTGTATCCTTGTCCTTTACTGGTTTTTATCGTGTGTTCTGTTGTGTTTTCCGCGCAGGAGTTCATGTGGGACTCCTGGAGATGCAGCTCTCTTTTGGTTTTGTGTACCGACCCATGGGATACCCTTTTGGCACCCATGAGTGGGGGTACAACCCTGTGCCCCTAGTGTATGTTTTTGGGCACCTGTGTGTGGCCCACAGAGCAGGGCATGGGCTGGTGGCAGCTCCATGCTAAATTTGACAGGTGCTCTGAGTATCCTCCATTTTGGGAAACCCAGGCCCTTGCATTGGAATCAGTTGATTCCTGATAGGAAACAAGATGGCCCCTGTGGCCTCTTGCTTTCTATCGCCTGTTACCTTGTTTTCCCAAAGTCATGGGAAGCCCTGACTCTGTCCCTTCCCCTGGACTGGCTGTTGGGTGGAAGTTCCATATTTGGTGTTGTTGTGAAGTCCAGGCCAGACTGGCCTGAGCCTTCCCAGTGACTGTATGTTGTGGGTACACCCTGTGAGTGGGACCTGGGTGAATGGAGTGTGTGACAAATATGCACTTCTTGTTATGGATGTCTAGTTTCTGGTGTTTGACACAATGACTGAGACAGCTCTGCCCGAAACTGGTATGAATGCAGTGTGGAGTGTTGAATGGCTGGGTACTTGTCCCAATACACATAACTTGTTGTGAGTGTCTGGAGAGAAGTGAATGGCCTGAATGTACTATGCACCTGATTGGCTGCCTGCCTGCATGTGGCTGCCTGCCTGCATGAATGCCCTTCTGACCGATTGGTTGCCTGAGTGTGACCCAGCAGAATGAATGCGAGATCAACTAGTATATCTGGGGGCCTCTCACTGCTAGAATTCGTGTTCAGAAGCAGAAGAGAAACTGGAGTTGAAACTGAAGCTTAACCTTGAAGCCCTGCTGGAAGAGAAGTCTTGCTGCTGCTCTACTTCACCAATCTGAAAGCTGCTGTGTCTCCAAGGACTGACCCAGAGAGGACCTGGTTAGGCACCCTCTTCCTGAGCTACGAGGGACCATCGTGCACTGCTGATCTTTGCTAGCGCTCCCTGGTAGACAGACCTACGACAGGCTGCCGACCAGAGATGGGGACCGCCGCGGAATCACAAGGAGAAGCGCCCGGACACTGTTGTCCATCACCGTCTATGACCGCCGTCGCTGACCGGAGCTGTCACTCTCCCTTTGCCTAAGTAACATTTGATCCAAGGACGCCCTCGCCTGCACCGTCGACTGCTTTGTCCTGCCGGAGAAAGCCGAGGATGCCGACGTGCCAAGGAGCATCCGCCGGTGGGTTTCCCGCCACCTAAAGACCACAGAGACGCCGGCGACTCAACACCCTTCCTGGGCCACAGGTCTTCACAATCTCTTTGTGGTCCTGAACTATCGTCACTGTGGTGCCCCGCACGCCTCTTCCTTGCAGGACGCCAACGCTCCGTCGTCGACAAGCACCGCTAGGAAGGAAGTCACTGTCGTTGTTCAACCCTTTTTCCTTGGGGGATGTCGACGATCCGTGGCTCCTGCTTTAAAGGGAGCCGCTCAAGAAGGATCCGTCGACGACCCAACGTCGAACTCTGCTATTCCAGGTACATTGGGGTGGTAGAAACATTGTAGAAGGAAATAAGACTTATAGAAGAATATATGGACTGGGCTTGTGATATATCTTTACTTTACAGGTTGACCTGGTGGGGGGATCTCCACACAGAACTGTGTCTAGTTGGTAGGGGCCAGTATTCTGCCAATTGTTCTAACCAACTGCTTTCCTCCTATGTCTATTGTTGGTTGCCTTTATTACATGATCTGTGTGACATTTGACCAGAGTATAGTTGATGCACTTTAATGAGATCTGATAATAATTGTGGTACCACTTTAGAACTGTATATATTTGCCATTGTAGATTTTCTGAGCACAAAGTGAGTTATTGTGATAGTGTACATAACCTTGAATATTAATTATATAAAGACTGTGTTTTAACTAATACAGTGTGTGGACATTCCTTTGTGGGGGCTTGGGGACTACACTGTACTGAAGAACCAGCCTGCATCACCTCCTGAGAAGCTAGGCCTTGATTGCTTGACCACGTACCAATAATAGAAAATCTTGGCTGGGATCCTTTGTGCATCTCCTCTGCCATATAGAGAGCAGAAGTACAGACCCCCCTCCAGTCTTTACACTGGTGGCAGCAGTGGGATGCCTATGGTTTTAAGAATCAGTGTATAACCGTGCCACTTACAAAATATCTGCACTTTGTTAAATTGAGGTTTAGTTGTGTACAAGATAACTGCATTACAAGCAATGGAGTCTATTGCAAATGGTAAATTGACCAGGATGAGCTTAGAGGCCCCCCAGAGTGCTTGTGAAGCCAGGGAGTTAGACTTTGTGGATAAGTCTAGGGCTGAGCTGATAGCTGCCCTGTTGGACTACCAGAATGATGGTGAAACTCTTGAAAGGTGGGATGCAACCAATGAGGACTCTGCCCCTGGGGTTGTTGCTGAATCTGATTCTGGGAATGCCACCATTCCTGCTGCTTCTGTTCCAAACCCCAGCACTGCACTTCAGGGGGAAGCCCTGAAGATTGAACTTTTAAAATTGGAGCTACAACGGGAATAGTTAGCCTTTCAATACAAAACGTTGGCAACAGAAGCTGAGTTGAAGAAAGAGGAGTTGGCACAGCAAGTGATACTCAAAGATATGCATACTGAGCACCAGAGAATTCAGCTATAGAAAGCTAGAGTGGAGACTTCAGCTAAACCAGTTGAGAGTGGCAGGTCCCCAGCCACCAAGTTTATGAAAGATTTGGTTGGTGTGTTTGTGGAGGGTATGATATCCTCCAATGGATTGAAGTGATGTTGATAAAAGAGATTGGGCTAAGTGTTTGTTAAGCAGAGTGTCTCAGACTGGATATGACTGTATTCTGAAACTGAGTGTGGAAGAAAGGGGTCAGTATGGGTGCATGAAATCTGCTTTGATTGCCAAGTTTGGCAAGACACCTACCCAATACCTTAAAAGGTTCAAAGATTTTAAGAAGATAGAGAATGTGTCTTGGGTTGACTGGGTGAGTGCTGCGCACATGAACATGATGGGGTGGATTGATGGTTACAAAGTGAAAACGTTTGTTGAATTGTCCCACCTGTTGCTTTTTGAGCATTTTTCTGAAGCCTGTTCACCAGAGCTGCATCAGTATGTTGCTTACCAGAACATTTTGGATCCCTTTAAGCTGGCTAGGTTGTCTGACAAGTGGGTCTCCCACCGGGTGTCCCCTAAGGACTCTAGTGGGAAGGACAAGGACAAAGAAAAGGGGACCTCTCAGAAAGCTGAGGAGTCCCAGAAGCAATTCATCTGCGGGTGGGAATAAGAGTAGTGGTCCACCTGCTGCAAGTCAGGCTCCCAGTGGTTCCAGTACCGTACCCCACATTCCTGGCACTTGTTGGGACTGTGGGGCTCTGGATCACAAGAAGGGTGACTCCAAGTGTAAAGGTAAGGCACTTGGAGTACAGGCTGTCAGCCTGTGCTACCCTTATCCCATGTCTGAGGTGGAGGCCACTGTCCTCCCCTTCTCTACAGGGATCACATTTGGTGCTCCTGTAGAGATTTTCTTAGTGTCCCTTGGGGTCTGGGACCAGTATGCAGAAGTACTGGCGACTATCCCACAGAACACCCGTAGGTTTTTGAGAAGTGTCCTCTTGAATGGCCAGCCTTCTACTGGTTTGAGAGACACTAGGGCAAGCATGACAGCAGTGGACAGGACCCTGCTCAAGCCAGGGGACTATGTAGGTGCTCCTCTGAGAACCACCAGGTTAGCTGGTGGGCCTCCCAAATTATCGTCTGTAGCCTTAGTCACACTCATGATTGGAGACAAGACAGCAAAGCTTCCTGTCCTGGTTCAGGACAATGTCCCTGCTAACATTCTGTTAGGAAATGATCTAGTAGAGTTGGGGTTGATCTCAGATGGTCTCCCCCTGACTGCTGCTGCAGTCACTAGGTCACAGGTGACACAGGGTCTGGCTGTGAGTCAGGTACCCGAGCCAAAGGTGAGGCCTAAGGCAAGAAGAAGGAAGAACAAGAAGGCCACCTCTGTGAAAAGGGCTCCTTCTTTTCCTGCTGTTCCTACAGCACCCATTGGGATCCATGCTCCGGACGGGCTGGGTCCAGTGGTAAACCCTGTCTCAACTCCTGTGGGAGAAAAGCCAGAAGACTTTCCTGTGGGAGGGGTACTCAACCCGGAGGACCACCCCGACCTTCCATGCTTGTTAGCTGAAGGGGGACCCTCCCGGGCGGACTTCTGTAAGGGACATAGAGAGGATACCCCAGGTTTACAGGCCTTTCCTGCTGCAGTTGGCGCATGAGGTGTCCTTAGCTGGTCATCTTGGTACCAAGAAGACTAAGCAGAGGCTCACTGCCCATTTATACTGGCCTCGGATGGGAGTAGAAGTGTAGTCCCACTGCAGGACCTGTCCCACTTGTCAGTTGTCTGGCAAGACTGGAGGCAGTGTCATTGCCGCACTGCAGCCATTGCCAGTGGTTGGCACACACTTTTGAAAGGGTGGGCATCAACATTGTCTGTCCCCTTGACCCTCCCACTTTAGGTGGACATCGGTTCATCCTGGTTTTGTTTGATCAAGCCACCTGGTACCCTGAGGGTATACCCCTTCAGACTATTGCTGCCAAGGTGGTTGCCAGGGTTCTCCTGGGCATTTTCACCCGTGTTAGATTCCCCAAGGAGGTTGTCTCTGACAGAGGATCCAACTTCATGTCTAGTTACATGAAAACCATGTGGAAAGAGTGCGGGATAACCTACAAGTTCTCCACCTCTTACCATCCCCAGACCAATGGTCTGGTTGAGAGATTTCATAAAACTCTCAAGGGCATGCTAGGCGCTTTGGAAGAGCCCCTAAGGAGGAAATGGGATCTCTTCCTGCCATGCCTGCTGTTTGTTTACAGAAAGGTACCTCAAGAGGGTGTTGGTTTCAACCCCTTTGAGTTACTTTTTGGACATCCCGTGAGGGGGCCCCTTGCCTTGGTCAGAGGGGGACTATGTGTTAGGCCTCAGATGGAGCATGACACAGATGATGGGTCAGGTGACAGCAGATCTCAAGGCCAGCCAGGAACTGAATAAATACTGGCATGACCTTAAAGCCTCGCAAGTGCATCGGACTCCGGGACAGGAAATCCTTGTGATGGGGCCTACCAAGCCTAGAGCTTTGGCAGACAAGTGGACTGGACCCTTCAGGATCATCTCCAAGATGGGCGAAGTCAATTATCTGGTGGACATGGGAGTCCCTGGGGTAGCCCCTCAGGTATTCCATGTTAACAGGTTCAAGCCTTTGCACAGGCGAGCAGAAGTCTCATGTCTCTTGCTAGCTTCAGAGCAAGAAGAGGATGAGAGTGAGCCCCTTCCTAATTTACTGCATAGCAACCCTCAGGATGGCTCAGTGGAGGGAGTACATCTCTCTCCCGATCTGACGACAGAGCAGCAGAAGGCCTGCAGGGCTTTGCTCCGGCAGCATGCCTCCCTGTTCTCACTGACACCAGGCCTTACACCTTGGTGTAGGCATGAAATTGACACTGGTGACAGTGTGCCTGTCAAAAGCAGGTGCTACCGTATGTCAGATACCGTTAAGAACCACATCCAGGCTGAGGCCGCCAAGATGTTGGATCTGGGTGTTATTGAACCCTCAACCAGTCTCTGGTCCAGTCCAGTGGTCCTTGTCCCCAAGGCAAGTTCCCAGGCAGGTACCAAGGATTGGAGGTTCTGTGTGGACTATCGAGGAGTCAATGCCATCACCAAAACTGACACGCACCCATTGCCCAGGGCTGATGAGCTCGTGGACACCATAGGTGCTGCCAAATTTGTGAGTACCTTTGACCTTACCTCAGGCTATTGGCAAATAGTTCTGACGGACCATGCCAAGGAAAAGACAGCATTCTCAACACCTGAGGGACTCTACCGGTTTAGGGTCATGCCTTTTGGGTTGAAGGATGCCCCTGCCACCTTACAGAGATTGGTCAATCATGCGCTCAGTGGGCTGGAGGCCTTCTGTGTGGCCTATTTAGACGACATTGCCCTCTACAGTTCCACCTGGGAAGAGCATTTGACACATCTGGATAAGGTGTTACAGGCCTTGAAAAGGGCTAACCTCACTATCAAGGCCACCAAATGCCAGATAGCTCAGGGGAACGTCATATATCTTGGTCATGAGGTAGGAGGGGGTCAAATCCAACCTCTCCCCAGTAAAGTACAGGATGTACATGACTGGGAGACTCCAACTACTAAAACCCAGGTGAGAGCCTTTTTGGGCCTCACTGGGTATTATCGCAATTTCATGGCGGACTATGGAACCATAGCTGCAACACTGACAGTTCTGACTTCACCCAAACAGCCTAGGAAGGTTAATTGGACTGAAGACTGTCAGAGGGCCTTTGATGCCTTGAATGAAAGTCTGTGTAGGGCACCTGTGGTGTGTGCGCCTGACTACAGCCGACCCTTTATCGTCCAGACGGATGCCTGCGACACCGGAATTGGAGCTGTCTTGTCCCAGTTAGATGACAAAGGGAGGGAACATCCTATCATATTCATCAGTAGACAACTCAAGGGTAGAGAACTTAGGTGGGCTACTGTTGAAAAGGAATGTTTTAGCATAGTTTGTAGCCTTAGGCGTTTTAGGCCCTACCTTACAGGGTCCACCTTCAAGGTCCAAACAGATCATAAGCCCCTGAAGTGGCTTATACAGATGAAGGGTGAAAACCCGAAACTGCTCAGGTGGTCCATTAGCCTGCAAGGGCTAGACTTCACCATAGAGCATAGACCAGGGAAGAGTCACGATAATGCAGATGGCCTTTCCAGAAGGTATGTTGACCGTCTGGATGAGGGTGTCTATCTCGTGGGAGATTAGGCACCCTAACCTAAGTCTGGGGGGGGGGCGACTGTGATGCTGGAAATGCATCGGAGGAACAGGGCCTCCGTATCCTTGTCCTTTACTGGTTTTTATCGTGTGTTCTGTCGTGTTTTCCACGCAAGAGTTCATGTGGGAATACTGGCGGTGCAGCTCTCTTTTGGTTTGGTGTACAGACCCATGGGATACCCTTATGGCACCCATGGGTGGGGGTACAAACCTGTGCCCCTAGTGTATGTTTTTGGGCACCTGTGTGTGGCCCACAGAGCAGGGCATGGGCTGGTGGCAGCTCCATGCTGAATTTGACAGGTCCTCTGAGTATCCTCCATTTTGGGATGCCCAGGCCCTTGCATTGGAATCAGTTGATTCCTGATAGGAAACAAGATGGCCCCTGTGGCCTCTTGCTTTCTATCGCCTGTTACCTTGCTTTCCCAAAGTCCTGGGAAGCCCTGACTCTGTCCCTTCCACCTGACTGGCTGTTGGGTGAAAGTTCCATATATGGTGGTGTTGTGAAGTCCGGGCCAGACTGGCTGGAGCCTTCCCAGTGACTGTATGTTGTGGGTACACCCTGTGGGTGGGACCTGGGTGAATGGAGTGTGTGACAAATATGCACTTCTTGTTGTGGATGTCTAGTTTCTGGTGTTTGACACAATGACTGAGACAACCTTGACCAAATCTGGTATGAATGCAGTGTGGAGTGTTGAATGGCTGGGTACTTGTCCCAATACACATAACATGTTGTGTGTGTCTGGAGAGAAGTGAAGGGCCTGAATGCACTATGCACCTGATTGGCTGCCTGCCTGCATGAATGCCCTTCTGACCGATTGGTTGCCTGAGTGTGACCAGCAGAATGAATGGGAGATCAACTAGTATATCTGGGTGCCTCTCACTGCTAGAATTCGTGTTCAGAAGCTGAAGAGAAACTGGAGGTGAAACTGAAGCTTAACCTTGAAGCCCTGCTGGAAGAGAAGTATTGCTGCTGCTCTACTTCACCAATCTGAAAGCTGCTGTGTCTCCAAGGACTGACCCAGAGAGGACCTGGTTAGGCGCCCTCTTCCCGAGCTACGAGGGACCATCGTGCACTGCTAATCTTTGCCCGCGCTCCCTGGTAGACAGACCTACGACAGGCTGCCGACCGGAGACAGGGACCACCGCGGAATTACAAGGAGAAGCATCCGGACACTGTTGTCCATCACCGTCGATGACCGCCGTCGCCGACCGGAGCCACCGTGCTCCCTTTGCCTAAGTAACATTTGATCCAAGGACGTTCTCGCCGGCGAAAGCCGAGACCGCCGATGCGCCTAGGAGCATCCGCCGGTGGGTTTCCCGCTACCTAAAGACCACAGAGATGCCGACGACTCGACACCCGGGCTGGGCCACAGTTCTTCACAATCTCTTTGCGTTCCTAAACTATCGTCACCGAGGTGCCCCGCACGCCTCTTCCTTGCAGGACGCCAACGCTCCATCATCGACGAGCACCGCTAGGAACGAAGCTGCCACCTCACTGTAGTCGTTCAAACCTTTTTCCTCGGGGGATCTCGACGATCCGTGGCTCCTGCTTTAAAGGGAGCCGTTCAAGAAGGATCCGTCGACGTCCCGACTTTGAACTCTTCTATTCCAGGTACATTGGGGTGGTAGAAACAATGTAGAAGGAAATAAGACTTATAGAACAATATATGGACTGGGCTTCTGATATATCTTCACTTTACAGGTTGCCCAGTTGGGGGAATCTCCACACAGAACTGTGTCTAGTTGGCAGGGGCCAGTATTCTGCCAATTGTTCTAATCAACTGCTTTTCTCCTATGTCTATTGTTGGTTGCCTTTATTAAGTGATCTGTGTGACATTTGACCAGAGTATAGTTGATGCACTTTAATGAGATCTGATAATAATTGTGGTACCACTTTAGAACTGTATATATTTGCCATTGTAGATTTTCTGAGCACAAAGTGAGTTATTGTGATAGTGTACATAACCTTGAATATTATTTATATAAAGGCTGTCTCTTAACTAATACGGTGTGTGGACATTCCTTTGTGGGGGCTTGGGGACTACACTGTACTTAAGAACCAGCCTGCATCACCTCCTGAGAAGCTAGGCCTTGATTGCTCGACCACGTACCAATAATAGAGAATCTTGGTTGGGGTCTTCTGTGCCTCTCCTCGGCCGCATAGAGTGCAGAAGTACAGAACCCCCCTCCAGTCTTTGCACCCAAACCTCCCTCTTTCCCTGGCCTCCCCTGAGTCTAGTACTCCTGGGCGCTGTACTTTCTAAGCTTGTGGCTGCACTGTTCCCTTGTGGTGTCTGCCATTGCTTTCTATAGAGTTCGACCTGTGACTCCGCCATGACTCTTTTCTGGTTATCGGCGGCAGAGAGTTCCCCCCAGTCGCCTGGTTGTGGCTCGCCGTTGGACAGTGGACTTTTTCAATAGCAATCACCTTTCATCAAGCACTCACACCAACATCCACCACAAGCATTGATGACAGCAGAAGGCCACCCAGATTGTGTCCGGTGGCATGACAAACAATGGAGGGGATATCAGTTCCCGGCCTTCACCCTTGTGTGAAGGTGTCTCTCGTACCATCGGTAATGCAACTGGGCTCTTTATCCGTAGGGCCTGCCGCCTGCAGCCATTGGCGTCACGAAGTACATTCAAACCTACACCGATTTGGCTCCATGCACGGAGGCCCCCCCGTCCGAGGACGGCAGTGCGTTAAATTAGGAGAAAGAATCCCAGTGTACCCCCCATTGTGAGCCCCTCTGATGCAACCTACGCACCTGTGCGTTTACAATGTGTTTAGAAGGTGCTTGATCCAACCCACGGTTCTTACTAATTCCCCATTATATGTCCAATGTCGTCCTGGGGTCTGTGGATGATGAGCTCATTCAGCTAAGGTATATGTGCACACTGATAACCGGACAGCCCACACAACAATTGTTACATGATATCTTCAAGCGTGTGTTTCGCCACCAGGTTTAACCCTTCCAAAACAGTTACACATGGACAATCCGTGGAGTCCAAGGATTCAAGGCATCAACAAAGATCCCATGACGCTATATTATTTCTTTTCGATTTTTGTTTCAAGGTAGACTTTACGCGATAAGTGTACTAACTCTATAACATGCAAACGCAGTGTCCATCTTTCCTGTTTGGCTTTTATTTGCTTGCTACAGGGAACTCACAGGGGTCAGGCACTAACACCGGCTCACTAGTTTTAATGTCGGTCCGCAAGCGATCATTTAAGTTACATGCAGGGACATGCCAGGTGACCGGGATGGTTGGGTTAGGCCCTACATGGAATGAAGGCAGCATTCAAAGATGTTTTGGGAATAGTGTAGCGAGGGAGCTAGCTCACATTAGTGCCTTGTTTCTGGTGGATTTGGGGTGAGGCGCTTTCACCTAGTGCGCCACATACCCTGCAAGCCTGCCTGACCTTGAGACCTGCTAATATGTTTCAACACCAAAGGAAACTTCCTTCCCTGCGAGAGCTATAGGATGCCACCCCCTTCTCAATAACCCCCTTCTCACCAGTGCCCACACTATTCATTTTGGAAATACACAGGGTGAGCACCTATGGTGCGTAAGTGCCACCATATAATACAGGATTTTTATTACGATCGCAATTTGGAATTGCTAAAACTCTTTGGCCCCATGCAGATGGTAATTTACCCACCACTTCACACTGTCTGCTCGCACCACCTTCAAAACCATTGGCAGTGGCGTACAGATGGGAGGGAGCTAAGGGGTGAGCAGGGGCACAAGCCTGTGGGGGATGTTTCCATCTTCCAATGTAAGTTGAAAAGCGTGTCTTTATTTGGGGTACAACACTGTGGAACAGGAACAGCCAAGATCGCTTTATATTCACAGCTGCAGAGCAACCCACATGATTTCGCAGTATGAAAATGTGGGCTGATAGAATATATCGGAGTCGGCACTGGGAAGATCATGTCATGTGGAAATAATAATGCAACTTGGGAAACATTTCTAATAACAACGACCCCCAAGAAGGGGCGGCACAAGGATAATAAAACATCAAGCCCACAGCATGCAAATAACAAGCAAACTCCAACAAGCAAATATTTACCTCTTACACCGACCATCGTTGGAGTGATGTCTACAGAGGAGCTCGCCTGTGTGCTGGGGGGGATGTGATGATGCTGGGGAGGCCTCGGTGGGAGGCGGTATGGACTTAGGTTGTACTGTGGGCATTGGGGGGCAATGCTGCACGGACTGCGTGGAGCCATGTGTGGAAAGAGAAATCGCAAAGGCGATCAAAATGAAATTGACTCTGGAAATCTGCCAGCAGCACATGCGCCACTGGAATCTGGATCGGGTGGTTTGGAAAATACAGATTATAGGGTGGCGATTAGTCCCTTAATAGAAAACGACTCACTAGAGAGAGTTTTTGAAGATCAAAACTCCCCAGTGTTGGCAAATATAGCTGTTGCAATATAGCAAGTTGTTTGCAGCCTAGCTTTTTGACTAGCAGAAATATACTCTAGCAGCCAGGAAAATCGCGTTCTGCACTAGCAGTGCGCCTAACACGCAACATTGCTGAAATGAGGGAACGCATTGCCATGTATGCTCTAGATGCGGATAGAGCACGAAAGGTAAGGAATACAAATGGAATGACATCTATGGACGCTTCATTCATGGCTATGGAAAATGAAGTCCAGTGTTCTATTGAGGAGGAGGCTGATAATGGGTATGATCATAATGGTGCTCCTGTTAGTCAATTAAATGTTTCCCAAATAAACACTGAAGGTCTGGAGTTGCACAGTTATGATAATTCACGAAGTGATGATGGTCCAGTATAACCACCATACCATCGGGGGCACTTATCATCTCATCACGTGTCCACAACACAGGGAGGTCCGTGTAACCATGGCATGCTTATCAATACAGAATTGATAACTCAACCACAAAACAGTATTTTGCTTATACTGTGCAATTCAGTAACACCATTCATAAAACTTTATGAAACTCTCAAAGACACTAAAAGATCAAGCTACACTTTTAGCCATGTCTCACACCAAACTATTATAACTGGATGGTGTAATGAGCAAAGTCGAGGAGAGGCTTAACCAGGAAGCGGAAAAATCGCTTACGCGGCAGAACAGACTATGCGAGCTTGCAAGGCGTGCTGAAGCTGACAAGGGGGTTCTTTTTTTAAAAAAACTTTATTTTTGTTTTTTTAAACAGAGTAACGAACAGGCCATGCACCGGCCACAGTAAAATTCCCAATCATCCCGCTACTCCCCCCGTCCATAGTTCAAACTAAGATAGTGACAGACATTCACTCCTGAAGGAAAACCATCTCCGGTTCCGGAAGCACCTCAAAACCTTCCTCTTTGCTTCAGCTTTCTCTCTCCCTCTCACCTGCTAAATCCTTCACTGAAACTGCACTGAATCTGCAACTGGGCCACTCTCACCGACCTCGGTCCCTGGCCCAGCCACTCTCCACTTGGACTGCCTCCCTGGCAACCCCTGCACTGCGGGACTGTCTCTGTATCCGTACAGCCCCCCCTTCCTAGCACTTGTCTGCACTTACCTTGCACTTGCCACCAGCTGGCCCTATTTATTTATTTTTATTCTACTTACCCTGTACTGCACTTCCCTCCTCCCCTTCCCCTTGCACTTTTCCCTTCCCCCTACCTCTGCACTTGCGCAATCTAAATGACACCTGGCCTAGTAGGATCGTTGTCTGTCTTCCCCTTGTTCCCCCCCTCCCTGCCTCGTCGCGCCTTGAAACACTTGTGTATCGGCGCGTTACAAATGCCATATCATATCATATCATTCATCGACCAGATTTACATGATGCTGCCGATGTTTCCTTGGCTTGAAGGTGTCCGCTGGATTGCAATAGGGGATGTGTTCAGCGAAGAAGACGGGTCTGCATTGGAGATCAGATATGAGATATAGGGACAGAGGGAGAGTCTTTATAAAGCATGTCTCTACGTCTTGGCAGTAGGTCACGTCTTTTAACCAGCTTTGTAGACTCGGCGAGGGCCCACAACCCCAGTTGATTGCGAACCTTCTTCGTGCCAGGATAGTAGCAGGCCTGTCAGTCTGCGATCAGAGGCTGGTATGTGCCGGGTTAAGCCGAGGAGTGCCAGTGTGGGTTCTGGGTCTAGTTGTGTGCCTATGATTGCTGAGGGTTTTTCTATTACTAGGCACAAGAATGAGAGGAGGCGTGGGGAGGACCACGCTAAATGTATAAAGTCTGCATCTGGGGCACCGCAGCGGCTGCAATTTGCTGTGATTGTTGTGCGTTGTGCATGGAGTTTCGCTGGTGTATGATACACCTGGTGTAGATAATTGAAGTGTATCTGCTTATAGCTTGTATTGAGGGAAACCTTTTGAGTTTGTCGCAGTATGAAGGACCAAAATTCGTCGGATATTGGAGTGCCAACTGATCTTTTCCGATTTCCTTCTGGGGTTTGTGGGTGTGAGGGTTGTGTCTGCTAGGAGCGTTTTGTAAATCATAGAGACTAGCCAACCTTTGCCCTGGGATTCTATCACCCTGTGAAGAAGTTCCCATGTGGGTGGCTGATGTGGGAAGGTGGTCAGGCTAGTTTGAAAGACGTGTCACAGCCGAAAATAGATGAAGGTGTCTAGGGCGTTGTTGCTTCCCTTGTCCCGTGCTTGTTATGGTGATAGAAACATGCCCTCGACAAAGAGGTCGCTTAGTGATTTTATTTGCAGTTTATCAGTCCATTATAGATAGATCCTCTACGTGGTTGTAGGCATTCCCGGTATGAACCTCGCCGGGATGAGGGGGGAGAACCTGGAGCAGATGTCACTTTTTTATGCAATTTTTTTCCAGATGGTGTATGTGGTATTGATGATATTCGTTGTTGTGTGAGGCGACTGCAGCTGTCCGGAAATGATGGCTCTAAAGAGGTAAGAGGTCGCTAAGGCTCTTTCGATCTGGATATGAGGTCTGACGAAGTGTGTAGCGTACCAATGTCCAAGGAATTGGGCTTGTGCGGCCCAGTAGTAGCGTTCCAGGTCTGGAAGTGTAGGCCACTCTTGCCACTTTGCCTGCCCACAACAAATCTAGAATCAGGCTCCTGATGCGGTGGATAAATTGTTGTGTTAGCAGCAAAGGAATATTGTAAAACAAATATAGAAATGTAGGTAGGATAATCATTTTGAATTGGGAGACTCTCCCCCAGAGCGTGAGCGGGAGGAGCTTCCATCTGTTCACTTTGTTTTGGATTGTTTCTACTGTTTTTCGTAGTTGTCATGCATGATGTTGTGGGTGAATCTGGACAAGAAAATGCCCAGGTACCTGACTTTCGACTGTTGCCACCGGAATCCAAAGTCATCCGTGAATTGTTTGGTGTTGGCGGTCAGGGGAAAGATGATGGATTTCGAGTGGTTGATTTTCAGCCCTGAGAAGTTGCCAAATTTGATCTCTGCTCGCATCACTGGATTCAGATTCTCTGTAGGATTATGGATGAAGACGGCTACGTCGTCTGCATACAGGGATATAATCAGTTTATGTGGGCCAAGGGAGAGTCCTTTGTCCAAATGGCAGCCACGGAGGTCCGATGCAAGGGGTTCCATCACCAGCGTGGACAGTATTGCAGACAGAGGCCAGCCCTGTCTTGTCCCTCTCTGTAGTTTTATGTCAGCTGATTGTGTGTTTCCCAGAATAATGCTGGAGATCGGGTGCTTATATAGGAGGGTGACCAGTCTGATAAAGTAGTTGCCCAGGCCCATAATTCTCAGGATGGTAAAGAGGAATGGCCTGAGTCGAAGGCCTTTTCGGCATCTAAAAGGACTGCTGTTGCTTGGCATTCTGGATCAAGACCCTCCATCACACCGAACATCCTTCTTATGTCAAATGTTGTGTTGCGGCCTGGTATGAATCCTGCTTGATCAGCTAGTACCATGGCAGGCACGAGGGGGAGGAGACTTGAGGTCAGGATTTTTGCTAGTATCTTATTGTCAAGGTTTATTAATGAAATTGGTCGGTATGAGGCGCAGTCTTCTCTTGGTTTACCGGGCTTGTGAAGCAGGGTTATGTTTGCCATGCAGAGGTTTGGTGGTAGTGCCCCAGTGTTATTGCCTTGTCATATACCTGTAGTAGGAGCAGGGCCAACAGATGGGCAAAGGTTTTATAGAATTTGCCTATTAGGCCGTCTGGGCCGGGAGCTTTAGCGTTGGGGAGACCTTTAATTGATTCAAGGATTTCTTCCAGGGTGATGGGGTTGTTGAGTGGTTCTCGGAGTTCAGAGCTTAGCCAATACAGTTCAATATTGTCTAGGTATTGGGACAGGTCTGTTGAATCGGTGGTATAGTAAGTATTATATAACTTTTGATAAAACTCACGGAAGGTTTCGTCGATTTCCTCTTCTGTATGTACTAGTCTGCCATCTTGGTCATGAACTCTTTCTACCAGGGTTGGTTTTCTTTCGGTTGCTACTAGTCGTGCCAGGAGGGCTCCGGGTCTCTGTCCCTCGCCATATTGGCGTACTTCGTGGCCCCTGGACAAAAATGTCACTTCTCTCTCAGCTATGGATCTAAAATTTGCCAGTTCTGTCTTGAGTGTTGCCTTGGGTTGAGAGTTGGTTGACAATGAGCATTCTCGTTCGAGCTCTTTCAGTCGGGATTCACTAGTGGTAAGTTCTCTCCTGATTATCTTCAGTATCCCGTTCTCTTTCGCGAAACAGACCCCCCCTGACATAGCATTTCAGCGTTTCCCAGAGGGTGCCTGCTGATGGGACCGAGCCCTGGTTTAATTCGATGAAGGACAGTATCTCAGCCCGTAGGTCATCTGCGAAGACCGTATCTTGTAAGGCTCTTGGTGTAAACCTCCAATTTGACAGCGACAATATCCAGCTATTCCCAGTGCAGCCTCAGAGAAGATCCTTTGCAGGAGTGAAACTACAAGACAACCAGCTACTATACTCCATGCTATTTCCAGCCAAACTACGCTTTGAGTACGATGGAAAGGCACAATTCTTTAATTCTCCGTAAGACGGAAATTCCTTCTTAGATCGTATTGGTTGTAGACCCACAGACAATAATCCACGGCCACCTAGGAGAGATCGTGTATGGAGGAATCCGCCATGATACCACACTATAAGCAGGCTCGCTCCACTCCACAAGACCCGTCCTCGCACACTGGAACCCAAAATCACGACGTCGTAAGGGAGCCCAATATCTTGGAAGGACACTAGCGCCCCGAGCGCAGCAAAAGTTGACTTTGTTGTTTCAAGGGAGGAGCAGAACAACGGGCAAGTTGGGGGTTACCCGTGGGAGAGGGTGGGAAAATAAGGGCAAGTTGGGGGTCTTCCTGCGACTTCCTTTGTTGCTGCCTGGGATGGTGCATTCAAGAGACACCGGGGAGTGGTCTGATAGGGTTCTGGGCAGGATTTGGGTATGTCCCCAGTGGAACTGGCTGTGGGAGGACACCAGTAAGTAGTGAAGTCGCAAGCTTGTGTTGTGGACCCAGGAGTGGCACGTGTACTTGCGGGTCTCCCAGTGTTCGTGTCTCCAGATGTCTCTGAGGTTATAGGCACCGCATATTTCTGTAATCTGAAGGCTAGCCTTGGATGGGGAATCCCTTGGACTGTGAGATTTGTCCTTTTTGGGATCAAGTGGCATGCTCAAGTCCCCGCCCCAGATGATCGTAGCTGATCCTGCATTTCCGAGGTGTGTCATCACCCAGTCAAAATTATTTGGTCCGTCTGAGTTGGGGCCATAGGAGTTCACTAAGATGATTTACTTTCCTTCCAAGAGCCCTGCCCTCTGAGTCCTTTTTGGTTGATATTAGTCTGAATTTGGCCTTTTTGTCAATTAGGAAGGCGACTCCTCTGGTAAAGGAAGAGTATGATGAGAAATATCTATGGCACCACCAGTCTCGGGCCCAATTGTTTTCAGTGCTGGGGAGGAGGTGTGGTTCTTGAACCAGGGCTACGTCGATCTTATGTCTTCGTAAGTATTGGGTTATTTATCGAGTTTTAGACAGCTGATTGCCTCCCCTAATGTTCCAAGTAACTATATTGAACATGATGGTTGAAGTCTATCCCTCTGTCGGATTGTCCAGTGTTCTCTGTGTTTATGGTTAGATAATGGCATATTTCTGTTAGCTGTAGGTCGATGGTGATCACTTAATCTGTTACAGGAGAGCATTTTGGGGTTGCGGCGGAGTTGGCCGTCGGATGATCGGGACGTGATCAGTGCATTTCCAAAACTGTGTGTTTCCTTTGCCTGGGTGACCCCCAACTTGCCCTTATTTTCCCACCCTCTCCCACGGGTAACCCCCAACTTGCCCGTTGTTCTGCTCCTCCCTTGAAACAACAAAGTCAACTTTTGCTGCGCTCGGGGCGCTAGTGTCCTTCCAAGATATTGGGCTCCCTTACGACGTCGTGATTTTGGGTTCCAGTGTGCGAGGACGGGTCTTGTGGAGTGGAGCGAGCCTGCTTATAGTGTGGTATCATGGCGGATTCCTCCATACACGATCTCTCCTAGGTGGCCGTGGATTATTGTCTGTGGGTCTACAACCAATACGATCTAAGAAGGAATTTCCGTCTTACGGAGAATTAAAGAATTGTGCCTTTCCATCGTACTCAAAGCGTAGTTTGGCTGGAAATAGCATGGAGTATAGTAGCTGGTTGTCTTGTAGTTTCACTCCTGCAAAGGATCTTCTCTGAGGCTGCACTGGGAATAGCTGGATATTGTCGCTGTCAAATTGAAGTTCGCATTTGTCCCTGGCCAGGCGTAGGATGGTGTCACGGTCTTTCCTTCTGTTATGTACCATCTTACCCCAGGCGCCCAGAGAGGTTTCCACTTCCCTCAAGCTCACTGCACACTCACCCACAGTTCAGCTGCAGTTATGTTCCAGTATCGGGTGATTCACACACTGAACAGGGTAATTGACAGGATTTATTCGGGAGCTGCGCCAGAGCTCACTGAGGAGCTGCCATCTTGGTTGGCCCTCTAGCGCCCTCTGACAAGAAGGTTCTAATGAATGCTCTGCTGGAAAATTGTAAATGGACACGTCAAATGACAACATCTCATCCCAAATCAAATCCACTCTCACACACATCGATAAAACCCTTACCAAAGCACTTAAATCGAGATTTAAATGATGCTGATGTATTGTTTATAACAACAGAACCACCCTCACAACAGAAGCATGCAAGCACCACATTCCATGATCACTACAGAGGGAATACTGATTACTGAAGTGGTTCATAATCAATGTGCAGGTGCAAAATCATCACTTAACTTGCAAGGGATTGGTAAGCAGCATCAGCATAATTCAATTGGTGATGAGCTAGAATGCAGCATGGAAGCTAAGCAGAGCTCTTCAATTACAAAAAGCAAGTAAGGCAATACGATCCCTAAGGAAAACCAAATTGATCTAACAAAGCCGGCAAATGTGAAAATTGTCCATCAAAATGCTCCATCCTGTGATATATTTCAGAACAAATCAGGACAAAGATCACAGACAAACATAACAACAACACAGTCAGGATCGATCCAGAAGAGACTTGTGAGTGAAGTGCAACAAAAGAAATCTAAAACTTTCTGCATTATTCAGAAGCCCAAATCCAATGGCTACCTGGCTTTTCTACAAAATATCAGGCTACCTATAGTGGATCAAAATAAGCAAATAAAGCCAATGCAGGCACCCAACAACAAACTCAAAGTGGAAAAAAACAACAAGTTATTCTGGGAAACGAACAAACAGGGATCTGAGGAACTAAATAAATCGTCTAATCATGATGATAACCAAGAGTTATATCCTGGAAACTAAACGTTTTCGGTATACAGCGATGCTAGTGAAACGTATGAAGGAATATCTGATCTCCTGGAAGAAATAGCAATGCAAGATAGAATCAATACTATCAACATTGATGGTATAGGCCCGGCAGGAGGTGACTATCTGAAAGATGAGCAGAGGCAGAAAAATGCAAGATCTGCCGCACAAAGAGATAAAGTTGTTACAAACACACAACAATTTCTTACATTAGAACAAAAGCGAGCTAAAATGCAGACAACTAATAAGCAATGGCCATTATCACCCATCAATAGGGTTCCCCAACCCATGGTCGAGGTCAATATGGTAAAATCCAAAGTGATTCCAAATGAAAGTATAGTGAATAGGATATCACTTGAAAGACTTCTATTTGAACGTGATGCTTTGAACTGTAAGAACATGGTAAAACTCCTTCATCACAGTCCCAATTTGCGATATCTCACCTCTGAAGACATCAAAATTGTACAATTCACGAATGAAAAGTGTATGGATTGGGTTATCTTGCACTTAAAATCATCTCTCATTGCACAGAGCATACTTGAATCAGCCAATGATTTTTTTACCTCTGGGATTGAATTGAATAGTTTCGAGAGGCGTCATGCGGAGAAACGTAACAGAAGGGCTTATGTTGAGAA
Source organism: Ambystoma mexicanum (assembly GCF_040938575.1). NCBI lineage: Eukaryota > Metazoa > Chordata > Amphibia > Caudata > Ambystomatidae > Ambystoma > Ambystoma mexicanum. The sequence goes on from NC_090932.1 coordinate 1,270,953,919, forward strand.
GCCAATGCTAAAACCAGCAAGGCGGCTTACCGATGACTTGAATCTATCCAAAACATCTTGGAGACAAGATGCAAGTGAAATGTTCCAGATACAAATACAAGTGAATATTGATACAGAACTAATAAATCAACATTCTCACACTGAACATGGAATCACTCAGAAGACTATTGAGGAATATGAGTTGGGTTGGGGCAACGCTAGCAAAAGGAAGGGATGAATAGAGTCAGGATTCAGACAAGAGTACAACAGTTAAACTTAGATCCTGGAATTCTCATGGGTTTCAGCACGTGTTCAACAGTAATACAATAGATCTAGAATGTTATGATATTATTTGTATCCAGGAAACCTGGCTTAGACAAACCCCGCTATGTGACGGTTACTGTTGTTACTTGAATCCGGCTCAAAAGGGACCATCAGGTAGGCCTTTTTCTGGACTACTCACACTTGTTAGGAAAACTGGAATGTTTGTGGTAGAAGAATGTAACAATTAGGGCCTTTATTGTCAGATTCTTCTAATCTCGAACTCCATGAAAGATACCCTTGCTTGTCCAACAGTAATCATTCTAAATGTATATCGACGCCCTGGTACGAGCAACTTCAAGACCTTTCTATCAAAGATTCTTGAACAACTTGATGAAATAGCTAAACAGTTTCCAGATTGTGCAACTATCCTGTTTGGAGATATCAACTTTAAACTCCTTGGAGCAGATGGCAAAACCATTAACAAGCGACTCTTGGACAAAAATGCGCTCCAATGGGTCTAAAATTTGGAAGATCGAAATTTGGACCTTCTTAATGGACAGAGGAAAGGCGACATACCAGGCCGACATACTTTGAGAAATCTCAGAATAAAAGGACACCTGGATTATATGTTTATTTCCAGGAATCTATTGTCATGGAATTTAGAGTAAAAAACATGATGACCAGTGATCATGAGTTGCTGGAGCTAGTATGCACCTGCCCACATAGGAAGAATCATCAATACATGGGAAATCCACTTGAAGTGACGCAAGGGCGAAATAAATTAAGAATTAAACCCAGAGATATTGTAAACATCACAGATCTCTTGGTTAATACAGAAGATACGATCGCTCATAATGTGGAATATACTGGATTGCTGTTGAATTTCAAACAAACAAATAAAAGTGTCAAAAACCATTGTTCAAGCCCATCCATCTGCATAATCAACTAGTTGAGCAGGCAAAAAAAGCTCTGCGTTCATATTTAAGAAAGATCAGGAAGTCTGCAGACCCAGACAAGATGGACATTCTGAGGGAAAGGAAACAACAATATAGAAATTGGTTGAAGAGTACAACATCAATGCAATATGATGCACAGACCATTATGAAGGCAATAGCCAAGAAAAACACCAAGCATTTATGGGAGCTAATAAATAACCACGGAAAATTCCAGGAGAGTCTACGAATTTCTTGTGTATCAGAGGTTCAATGGATAACTCACTATACTCAGCTGTATGATGCTCCTGTGTCTACAGAGAAAATCTGTGTGGAACCATCATCTAATCTATGGAATTTCAACTGGAACATTGATGATATTCTGCGAATGATTAGTAAATTGAAGACATCAAATGCAGCAGGCCCAGATGGTTTAACCAAATGTATGTTAAAAGCAAATCCGAACCTCTGGGCCAACTTCACACTAGTCCTGTTCCAAAGAATTACACAATGAAGGCAAATACCATTCTCCTGGACCAATGCATTAATAGTACCCATATTTAAAAAAGGGGAACGTGCAAATCTCAGAAATTACAGACCGATAGCCCTATCGGATGTGTTGAGTACGATTTTTTGCTCATTCCTTCTGCAGGAATTGACGACATGAGCAGAGAGTAATAGTTGGTTAGATGACCGGCAAACAGGCTTCATCAAGGGTATCGGCACAGCTCTCAATTTATTTATATTAAACATATAATGATTTTAAACAGGCGTTCTACAGTGTAGATAGAATGAGACTGAGGCTTAAATTGGAAACCTGGAATTGTCCAACAAACCTACTAGATGCCATTATGGCATTGTATTCGGACAGAAATATCCAAGTTAGGCTAAACAACCAGGGCGAATTAACTGCAAAAATCCCAACATATAGGGGATTAAAAAAAGGGGGTCCACTTGCCTCAATCCTATTCAGTCTATACTTATCTGAATTTCCAGAATCACAGAGGCTTGTTGCTGGTTTGCCTCCAAAAATAGCTTAATGCCATACGTCTTGGATTCTTTATGCTGACGATATGGTCATTATCAACCAGACTCAGATTGGGTTACAGAGGAGGGTGAATGCCTTGGAAAAGTATACCATCATCAACAATCTGAGGATAAATGTGAAAATACTTGCATTCTGGAACTTGAATCCAAACAAGGTTGAAGATCATGATAAAAAAAAACATTTAAATGGAAAATAGGAAATCAACAACTTAGCCAAGTAAATATCATTGTTTAACTGGGTGTGCTGTTCAATTGCAGCGTGAATGAAAAACAATGGATGGAAGTGTTGCATCAAAAAAATCCAAACGCTAGCCACACAAACCATCATAATCATCAGGAAATACTGAAAACACACACTAATTCCTGCAATCGTTTTCTACAAGCAAAAGGTGGTCCCGATTGTAATGTATTGGGCAGAAACCTTGTTTAACCTACACTGGAAATCGTGGACGTTACTTGAGGGTCTCTTTTGGAAAAGGGTTCTATCCCTAACCAGGGGAATACCAATGAGCCTCATCAGGTTCGAGATGGGAATTCAATCTCTGGAAGCACACGTCTTGTGTAAATCTCTCTCCTTGTTTAGAAAGTGTACCACAGAGGACTATGCTCCACCATTTGAAATGCTGAGGACAGAAATAAATGAAAGAAAGTAACCTCTATTTGATCAATGGAAGTTTATGTGTCAAACACTTCTGGAAGATACTGGAGGCTCCAAAGAGATACTCAAAACAGACCCAGACAGGATCAAAAGGAAATTGAAAGATGAGGATTGGATACTGACACAAACTAAAAACTCCAATTTTTTTTAGTAAAACTCCATACTAGTTTTAGTATGTGTGATGATAATCCATTCGACAGATGATCGTTAAAGGATATACCACAATATCTGAAACAAATTTCCCTCAAAACATTTTCGAGAATTATTTCTGAGATTTCGTCTCAACGTATTACCAATGGGTCAAATTCTATCTCTTTGGAACAAGAACACATATACCAGCGTGGGTTGTAGATTTTGTAAATGTCTGGAAGTCTGTGAAACGTCAAGGCATTTATTAATCACTTGCCCAGCATTGCGAACAGGGAGATCGATTCATTTTGATACATTTGTGGGAAAGATGCCATCACTTTTAGCAGAGGACTGGTGGAACAGAATTATTACTGGCAGCGACACCAGTCTGATAATAGCAGCAATTACATTTTTGGAAGAAACTTTAAATAATCTTCCAATAGACTAGTGCTATAACTGCTGGACTGGAATACATCGGATTTCTATGTAATGAAAGTGATTGATAATTTTTGATGTTTATAACTAAATGTGAGGTGATATGTATTTAAAAGGTTTGTAGAAACCAAAATAAATTAATAAACAAATATATATATATTCGAAAGAACTGTTCACAAAATCTTGAAGATGCAGCAAATGATTGTGTGATGCAAAGTAAATAAACATTTTAAGGTAAATCTACCTAATCCGATGACCACCCCGTGCCACACCTCTTCCCCATTAGCACAGTGTGCCCTCAGTCTTCTTGGCACCAGGCGTGTGCCCTCCACATTAACAGCAGAAGAACTGCTCCACAGTTCATGTCTTTCAGGCCAAAGCCCGGCTCCGGCATTCAATAAATGCACACTTCCTACTCCGCCACATATTCGAGACAAATGTCAACTGCTCTTCGCCAAACTACGCGAAACCCTCAGAGACCCTTGCTCCATACACTGTAAAACCACACCAGCACTACAAAATTACGCATGCGCGCAAATCTGCTGCCCATGGTGTACGGCTATGGCAGATGCGTCCCTCATGCCCATCTAAACGCCGAAACTGTTGTCATTGCCCATTCTCGTTGTGATTCCTGTATGTTTCTTGTGCATCATTTTTGACAAACATTGAATCGTCGATTGTTGGGGAAATCAAATGATCGTAGAGGGCAATACTTTCAGGAGTCGACACTAGCGCAGTCCTTTGAATTATTTTTATTTTGTCCTTTATTGTCTGACAATTCTGCATTGACAAACCGTCCCTACTGCGTTGCCCACCAGGCTATAAAAAGGCACACTCTCACTAGAGGGTGCCTTTCAAGAAAACCCTCATTCCACACCTCCTTTTGTCAAGGCACTCTGAAACCTTTTCATAATCAAGGCCAAAATGCCATCCGTGGCGTTACTATGCCCAAGTTAACCCATGGGCTTCCCATTGTCTTCAAAACTCTACCTTCTAGTGGGTGCCGCCATCGACCCTAACTGACCATTTCCGAGACCAGGCCCTCAACATGAGAGAGAATGAGGGGGTTAGGGAAAGAGACAAAGCCCGCCCTGCTATAGCTTTGGACTGCATGCTCCCCTCCCCCGCTGCTATCCTCCAAGCAGATGCTCCTTTAAAGATGCAGCTCCCCTGCGAGGCATGTATGGCCCGCTAGGGTGTCTGCTTCCGATCGCAGATAAGAAATGTCCCCCTACCCCTAAATGGCACCTCTCTGTTCGCCATGCAGGCCTTCCCTTCCCTTCACGCCATCTGCTGAGAGGTGAGGGGGCGTTTCCTGGTATCAGTGCCTGGCTCCCCCTCCTGAACACTTCCTTCCTGTGTGAGAACAGTAATCATCAAGGATATAAACACATCTTTACATGGGTGCTTTGTGTTGCTCCCTTCATATCGTCGCTGATTCGCCAGGGCTTTGCGAGCTCTTTGAGTAGGGAGTGTTCCATCGTGCTTAAGACAGGCTCTGCCACTGATGGAAGTAATGTGTTTGCTGCTAGAGCACCTGACGACCAGCAGAGCCGCAGATGCTGTACGTGTCTGCCCAGCTATGACCTGGGAACGGACAGTGCTTGAATGTTTCCCTTCCTGACATTGGCACTTATCCACCATTGCATTCTGGTATTTGTGGTCCCCCTGGGGGAGGGGTTTAGCAGGGTGCTGGGAGCACGCGCAACCCAGGGGTGACTAGTCTGCAGAGCACCATCTGTTTTGGGGTGATCAGGAGAGGGCCACCGTCGCACTAGCCCTTCTAAGCAACAGCAACACTTGTAAACTTCTCACGAGGGAGGCCACCCGCACATGTGAGCGGACCTGCAAAACACCAATACTCAAGTACCAACACCTCGCAACTGTCCAGATCATAGGTGATGGATAGGACAACCCCAGCTCCCTGCAAGAGCCTGCTTAATTTACTTGTCTCAACCTCACACCTGATAAAACCCGCGGCACGGGTGGCTACAGGCCAAGGGACACATAACATAACCAGACCTCCACGTGACACGGAAGCATTCCAGGCAGACAACGGATTAAATTCACACAATTTCAGCGACCAACACAACATGGACATTTTTCTATCTGGAAGGAATTGCTCTATCCTAGAGCAAAACACAAACCGAAATGCCCAAACGTGAGGTAAGTGGAGGGAGGGTGGTTGTTAAACAGAGGGCTTGAAGAGCCAACCTCACAAGGAACAAGCCCATTCACTGCCCCTCCCCCACACTTACTTTCTGACTGCACTTCGCGCCAATATTCCTCTCAGCCTGACACCCACAAAAGTAGCCTCTGTGCTGTGGGGAACAGGACCAAAAAGGGCGCAACCTCTGTCTGTCTTCTTCAGGCTGATATTTTATCCACCAGCTGTGATTTTTGGGTACCGAGACTTGAGCCTCACTACTCCATCTTCTCAGGTGAGTATGTAGTTGTGGGTTAGGATTCTTTTTGGTCTTTGTGGACTTGTCACGGTAGGGTTGGTTTCACTGGGTCTTTGCTGTGATGGGCCGCAGGTAGCGGTCAAAGGGGTTTGCAGTGGTGGCAGTGAGACTCCTGATCAGAGGGTTCAGGTTCTGATCCAGTCCTTGCCAGAAGTTCTTACTCCGCTTTGCTAGATGTTCGTCCAACATCTCGATGTCCAGTTCCCTGTGAAGGTAAGCTATCCTTGTGAAGACTGGAGCTCCAGATGATATCCGCAGGGCCTTGTTCTGGACTATCTGAAGACTCTTCCGCTGTCGCTCATGACGGGTCATCCATGTTGGTGAGGCATACGTCAGGGTAGGTCTGATGATCGCCTTGTAGATGTTAATCTTTCTCCGGAGGGGCATGGACTTGGTCTTCAGGAGTGGGTAGAGAGCTGCCATCAGGGTCGGACTGGGACAAGAAATAGGCCCGGTCACCCAAAAAAAAAGTGGCCCACTACTCGCCTCATGACCCTTGACCTCTGATGACATCACCAGAACTGATGTCATTTGACCCCACCCCAGAGTGACATCCCGGGAGGCGATGAAACATGACCTTTTACCCCTTGACAAAACAGGAATGGCATCAAATAGCATTGTTCTTAAGTGCACTAAATCACTGTGAATCCAAGCAGACGTACAAGGCCAAATGATATGTTATTGTATAGCACTTAAGCCTTTTTTTCTAGAACAAATATGCATACAATATCACCCAACCTGTGTTGGTATTCATTTATTGACCTAAGAAGGATGAAAGGCTTTTTGAAAAAAAAAAATTTGGGAAAAAAGATATATTTTTTTGAAACTTTTTTTTATCTTCCAAACCGGCCCAGGCATGGCCAGAAACTGGCCCCAACCCCCTAGGGATGAGCCGAAAGACCAATCCGACCCTGGCTGCCATCTTTCCGGTTGCCTTCTGCTGAGTATTCTCGATATGGCTTCCCCAGTAAGTGCGCAACCTTAGCCGTAGGTCCCTTATATAAGCGCTTCTCTGGCCCTGCTCCCCTTCCTTCGCCGCTCCGTGACGTGGCTTGCGCTCCGTCCTCCCGATGCGCAGGGGCCTCCCAGTCCCTCCCCTCTTAGTTAGCCCAGGGCGCCCGCCAATCGCTGTCCCGATGGTGCGTTCGCCTAGCAATCTGATCTCTGTAGCGAACAAACCACCCTCTCGCCCCCAACGAGAAGCCTAATTTTCCGGGATTTTCAACCCATCTCCTAATTTTAACAAATTGGCCCTCATTACAACTGTTGCAGTAAGCCAACAATGGCGCCGGTAGTGCTACAGGCGCTGTTGTCGCCATGCCTCAATATTACGAGTTTGCACCCACGAGCAGACCAGGATGGTAGCAACAGTACCGTTATGAACGGTACCGCTGCTACCATCCTCCCCATTCCCATTTGAGCCCTATTGGGGCTCAAATGGGAATATGGACGTATCGGCTCCGTGTCCCACGAAAGGGAATTACCGGGCCCTCCAAGGTCAGAATGGCCTGGTAAGTCCCCTTTTGCGGGACCCGGACCCGAGTTTGCAGGTAGCCATGTCCTTATTAAGGGCATGGCTACCTCCAAACTCGTAATGAGGCCCAGTGTCTCACTCTGGAAACCAGCTTCCGGCTCTTAGGCTAGCAGAAGTAGACATGGCTATGGTTCTACATTTTTCAAAAATAATGTCTTGTGAAATTCTACAGTTTGGCCGACTAGTTTTGGTCGACCTGAATTCGACCTTTTTATTGTTATGGGGGTCTCCCCCATTCCACTACACCATGCCTCCACCATACCAGTGCACACCCCGTCATCGATACTCCCACCTACACATATATATATACGGGTACGTGTATGTAGTTGGTCGAATTGATCAAAAGTGTTTGACCAAACTGCAGCCTGTCATGAGAAAGTCTTTTAAACAACAAGAAACTCAGAGCTTTAAATTGGTCGTGGCCGAGCCCAGCAGTCTCTAGAAAGCGCTCCCAAGCCACAGTGACACCTGAGGCAGCCTTGTAGTGGCTGCACGGTTACATGAGCGGCCTGCAGGGTTTCGCACTTTGGTTTAGAAAACCTTTTCTTTTTTCTAAACCAACATGCAGGCCGCTCGTGTAATCGTGCAGAGCAGGCTGCCTGATGGCTCTGTACTCTGAAATAGGAGGAGGCCCAGCATGAAGCCCCTGTGCTTCTCATGCTGGGCGATGTCTATTTACTTGGAAACAAAAACAGAGCTAGGTATTCCAGCCCTCCTCCTGTTTCATAGTACAGAGCCATCAGCAACAGGCAACCCTTTCATTCAAGGAGCCCGTGGCTAAAGCGTTGCACCATGTGGCTCCTTGAATGAAAAGGCTGCCTGCTGGGTGTGAGCTGGGGCACACTGGTGTCACAACTTTGGTGCGCAAAAGTTTAAAAGTAGGGCCTGGGTGTATCAAAGGTAATAATGCCAGTGCAGCCCAGCTCTCCTTCTTTTAGCAGTCTCCACCCCTTAGGCGGGGGGGGGGCTTTCGATAGGGGGCATGGCCTAAGTACACAGGCAACATTGCCTAACGAGATCCCCCCCCAGTCGATTTTTAATCCCACTTAAAGCACTGGGGATACCCTTGGATAGAAGCTGCTGCTCACCCTCAGCTCCCTGAGGACACCCCCCAAGACAGGAACACATGTCTGGGCTTGCTGTTGGTGTTCTTGTTCAAAGGAGAATAGCCTGGGATTTTGGTGCTGAACTGTCCCTGTAGGTGGGATCAGGCTGATATGCAAACTCATATTTTTTCACTGCTGTGTCTTAAAGAGACCTTTTTGACTGGACACCACCCTGTAGCACAGGTTATTGATCCTTGTTTGTTCTCAGCTGTTTGCTCTCACATTGTGGGCAACGTTTTAAATGCATGGGGTTTCTCCCTTAGTTTGTAAGGGTAACCCCGGCATGAAACTCCTTGCTCTCAGCACAGCAGCACAACCACACTACACCATGGATGCCCATCAAGGCAGATACATCGACCGAGGCTGCTGTTGGTACCCTTGTTGAGAAGTGGCATGTCCTGCATTTTGGTGCTGAACTACCTATGTGGGTGGGCAGCGTAAATTTGATGATGGACCCTCCTGAGTGGGTGAACCACGCTTCTGCATGACAAATCCCAAACAAAGGCCTCCTCCTTCTGTTAATTACCTTAGATATCACCCAACATGCTACCCTCCATTGGCCTGCCATCACCAAAACGATTATCCCAGATTGGCATCCGTGCACTAGTCTCTCTTGCCAAATGCCTGGGCAGAGGTCACCTGGTCACTTCCGCTTTTTCTAGCCGCCATTTCCTTCTTTTCCCTCTGCTGGCGGCAGATCGCACCAAACACAGCTATGCCATTTCTTGTCCTCCAGTCATCCTCTAAGGAGGCTATAATGGGACTGGTGTAGAGCCTGGATTCAAGGAGCGATTGTAGCTCCTGTCCTGACTCCTGTCTACGCGCGGTAACATACCCTGTGTGCCGACGTGAATAAATGAAGGCGCGGAGCCGAGTATCGCGTGACTGCTTGTCCTCTGCGCATGCGGTACAAACTGGCCCTCCTATAGGCCCTCGGCGTTAGTGACATCAGGAACCTAGCTCCATTAACTGTGTCCTCGCCGGACACGACAGCTCGAAACGAAAGAAGGGCTGAGGCACTGAGAGTGTGTGAGCACGAGTTGAAAATCAAACAAGGTTTCGTTAGGAGGTAAACGAAAGCTCCATTGTACACACTGCTCATAGTGTACGTAGGGATTCTATGTGCATGCCGTTTCAGCTTGCGACTTGGCAGCCAGCATATATGGGTTCAGGTACTAGAAGGGAGTAGTGATGATGGTGAAACTGTCCTTATAAGGGACTGATGCCATTAAGGCTTTAGGCCCAGCTGGCTAGCACTAGCACAGCAAGATGAAAGTAGTGGCACAAAGAAAATATGTAAGAACACCAGAGAACTACCTCATACTCTTCAAAGAGAGCCAAAGTAATCTCCCCAGACATGGGGAGTGTGGATAATGATTTTTTGAATTTGAGTAGTTATACCGCACAGCACTGCAAGCTCAATAGCTTCTAGGCACAATGGAGGATAACTATTGAGTTCATTTTCCGCTGGTCTGGGAGAAGAAATATAATGCAGTAGAGCTGTCAAGCGATGTGTCCTTTTCACTAGAGCTCTGCATCCTTCAGATAAACTGCAGAGGAGCACACCTCACCAGCGGTGAGTCTAGTGTAGGGTGTGCGTCTGTGCGTGCCAGGGGGTGCTTTATTCCGCAATGCATCTTTGCTGGACATGTTAACACGGAATTCTGTGTGGTATCCTGGTATGACTGTGATGAATGGCTGGTATCCTGGTATGACTGTATTGAATGGTTGAGTGTGTGCAAGGGCCTCCTAGAATGTTTAAGTGGAGCTTGGAGTGTGGGGGGCCTGGGGATTATAGAGAGTGACGGTTGGGACTGGGAGATGGACTGGGAACCAGGGCAGAGGCTTATCACCTACTCTCCTACTTCTTATGACTATGCTATGTAACCAGGAAGAATAAAGCCTGTTTCCTTTTACACTTACCTGAGTCAGCCTGGTTCCTGCTCCCTGTCATCACTGGCTCAGGATACATCATTTGGCGACGAGGACTTTGAACCTGGAGTATGGTATGGAGAGTGAAGGAGTGAAGGAGTACTGAAGAGGAGAATCCTGATGCCCGTGTACCTGTCTTGACATCGGAAGATGAAGTAATCCTGGCAATGACTGGGGCATCAGGTAGTGGTAACCCATCCATGAAGACTTTGGCATGAGGATGGGTACTGGAGTAGCTGAGGGAGATTGGCAGCAGGAGTTTTGCCATTTTATGCCAGAAGGCCATGGAGCAGCCTGTTGTATGGCATCAAACAGGACTCACTGACAGATGCAGTTTGCCATTGGAGTTTGGCCCGGAGATTTACTGTGGATCTGAGCGCTGTTGCAAGGGTTTCAGGAACCTGAAGTCCGTGAGGAACTTTCTAAATCAACATGAAAAAAAAAAAATATTGGTGTTTTTTTTCTTCTTCTGGAGGGTCCTTGGGGGCCGTGGGTGGCGCGTGCCCATTTGAGCCCCTGCATTCCAGCCGTGCCGTTGGCTGGAATGCATGAGAAATGCCTGCGCCGTCTGTTTTTCCATTTTCGGAGCTCCGGAGCTGCGTGGTTTGAAGATGAGGCCTGCATTTGAAGAGAGGTCCTAGAGGCGTGGCGGTGCGTGATGATGTACCGGGAAGTGCCATTGTTATTGCTTCGGAAGAGCGTATCACGGCCAACATCAAAGGAAGGGCTGTGAACCGTGAGTCATTCGTCATGAAGAGAATCCAAGAAATTAACTGAAAAGGTTCCACCGGAGTTGTAGAGTGTACTTTACCTAAAAGGGTTAAAGGATCGTGTTTTGGAACCATTTCTATATAAACACTCGATGCAAGGAAACAAGTCTGTTATGGACTGTTAAAGAGGTACTCATACTAACTTACTGTGTGGATTGGAGAAATGCTAGTCTGCGAGGTATTTGACATTTGCTTCATGGATGAAATCAGTAGTGGAGTATTTGGAGAGATGCTTTTACGAGGTACTGTGTTTTCATTTTCTTCGCCAAGGCATTGTGGAGAACAATTAGTTCGTGGAGAACAAATTGTATGTTGCTTATTTAAACGCTCACGCCTGGCATCTCAGAAGCAGTGTGAGTTGTGGAAGAATAGAGCATTTCCGTGTTGATTTGCTAAATTGGTAGTGAAGTAAATGCTAAATAATTGCAGATAAGTTTTTTTTTTCTCTAAGCAATTCTGAAATATTATTGAACATGTTTATTTTAAGGAGGACTTTCATTAATAATTTTGTTTTCAGGAGGACGTTCATGACTGTAGGTTCATGACTAATGCTATTTATTTACAAATGCTGAGACTAATGGTAAAGTTGAATATTTAAGCATATGTCAAATTACAAACTCTTGTAGTGAAATGAACTGTTGGGGAAGTGAATGCACGTCGGGGTGCAGTGTGTGCTGTAGTTGTAAGTGACTGATAATGCATTTTAGGAAAATATGCACAGTCAGTTATACGTATTCATCCGGTATACTTATGGGGAATGTGATGAATATGCCCAGGTTTGAAATGAGTTGGAAGTAGATTTCTAAACTTAGGTTTTAAATGAAGTTTTAGCAAGACAATTATGCTTTGATTTGCTTTTAAGATGTTAATGTCCACAGATGTTTTTATGCAATCACAGAGAAAGATGTATTTTATTGATGATTACACTAATAAGGGATTGTTACGAAAAGAAATTTCATGTCTGAGATGACACACTTCCAGAATGGAGCCTGATCAACACCATGTCTGTTAGTGTCTATCATCCCTTTTCAGGAGGTGTTTAGTGGGCAAATATAGAGTGCATATGTAATGTCTAATGCAATTTTAGTGAATTTACATGCGTATAACGTGGCATTGGTAGAATGCATTTGAAAATGATTGTGCATTTGGAGCATACAACTGTAGGTATGTGTGACATACATGTGTATGTTGGGTGCGTGTGTGAAGTAGCACGTTTGAAGTGAATGTTACTGCACTGGGTGTGTGCAGTCGTGAGTACGTACGTTGGGAGAAGTAGGTGTGTGAGAGGTAGCACGCATGTAGTTGAGGGGGAGGATCACATGCTGGCCAGGTGTGATACCTTATGGAGACCCTAGAGAGACCGGTGTTTGGAGGTTAAACACAAATAGGTGATTTGTGTTCGGGGAGGATCTTTAGATAGAAGCATCCTATTCAGGGAGGATCTTTAGATATAAGCATCCTATAGTAGGACACTATAGTAGGAGACATTGAGGCATAAGTAGTACGCATGAAGTCATGGAGTAGGCTCTACACTACATTAGTTAGTGTTTCTGTTTTCATGTCTCCTGTAGAATGTTATAGTGTCGGGGTTATGAGTGATTTTTTAGGAGTGATTTGGACTCCTAATGTCTGTGGTGTCAGGAAGTGCAGTTCATGAGAGAAGTTTCTTTTTATACCTAGTTAGGTTGAAGTTACTGCGAGTTTACCACACAGACAGTTGAGATAAGTTTTAATTGACAATGGGGAGACAATGAATTTATTATGGTACTAACTGTGCACATTTTACGACCACGTCTTTTGTGGTTGTGTTGTGGTTTATGTGGTCTTTGTCCAGTTAGTCTCTTTGCCTTTATATTCATCCTTTTCTATGTTTTCTTTAGTGGAGAAGGGATGGGTGCTGAGGTGTGTTTGTTTTGGATACTGTTGGTTTTGTTGTTGCTAGCATGTTAGGATTTTGTTCAGGCCAATTGTGTACGTTGTGGCTACACTATATGTTGGAAGGTATGTTGGTCTCGTTGAGACAGGGTTAGTGCTCAAGTGTGGCAGGCTTGAGGCCATTAGTGGCAGTTCTGGCAAAAGGTGGTAGGTTAGGAGGGTTTATGATGGTAGTTTAGATTTGATTGTCCATGTGGCAAGGTATGCGCTCAGTGGTGCAGCACTGAGACCCCGGTGGGCAGGCCGGGGTAGAAGGTGTTGGGTTTCTTTTGATTGTGCTCCTAACATGATGGTGAGAGTATTCTGATTTCTGTTTGTTTGTTAAGGAGGGGGATGTGTGGTATCCTGGTATGACTGTGATGAATGGCTGGTATCCTGGTATGACTGTATTGAATGGCTGAGTGTGTGCAAGGGCCTCCTAGAATGTTTAAGTGGAGCTTGGAGTGTGGGGGGCCTGGGGATTCTAGAGAGTGACGGTTGGGATTGGGAGATGGACTGAGAACCAGGACAGAGGCTTATCACCTACTCTCCTACTTCTTATGACTATGCTATGTAACCAAGAAGAATAAAGCCTGTTTCCTTTTACACTTACCTGAGTCAGCTTGGTTCCTGCTCCCTGTCATCACTGGCTCAGGGATACATCATTCTGCTTTATAATGTGCATCTTCCTTTTGCTCTTATGGTGGGGGTTTGGCTCCTTCTTCACTATACGCACTCCTGGTGGACTTCCACTTCCGAAATCACTGCACATGCTCCACCCCTGTGGTTTTATCACCTTTCCAATTTCGATTTTGAAAATGAAAGACATTAGACAGTTTCATGGCGACTCTTGTAATTTTTTGTTTATATATATTTGTTCATTTATTCCCACCCCCGCCCACTTATTGTGTGTGCGTGTGTGTGTGCTGTGACATGTTATGCAATGCTGTTTTGTTTAGCTCTCTGACTGGGGCTCATTTTGCAGGGGGGAGTAACGGTCGTAGAAAGCATAAAAGTCTTGAGTACGGCTTTTGCGCCTTCCATTAACGTTACCCTTCATTTTCAATCATTTGTTTGGCGGAGAGGAGGGGCAGAACGCAACATGCATTTCCTCCACTCCCGCCCCCTCCACCATACAAATACTCCAGCATCTGCGCCGCCATGGATTTGCAGCACAAATGCTGGAGATCCCTATGAAGTGCGCCATTTCAGCATGCCAGGCAGCGTTTACTCACTTTGGACTGCGGAATGTACCGCGCAGTGCAAATGACAAAAGCTTGGCAGCGGTGAACTGCTTACGTAACAATGTAAACGTAATGTCCTGTGCCACCCGACAAATGACCTTTTTTTTTTATAAATTCACACTTTATTGAATTTCTCAGAAGCAACCAATAAATTAAAGTGATTTTGTGTATTGGTTTTTCCAATACAAAGACAAAAAAGAAAAAAATCTATCACTTTTCTCCATTTGTACCCTTGATATTGCCATACAATCGGCCAAATATAGTATAAGTACAATTAGCTCCCGTTGTTTTTCTCCCCCTCTCTTATATCCCTCCCACCTCCCACTTTCCCACATAACAGGAGGGCAACAACCATACGCCAGTTCTTCAATAAACATTCCTGTCCAGGGCAACCTGTCATTTTCGGGGGCCTTTAATCTGGGTGTAATGGTCACACTTGTGCGTTTTGTTGGATGTCTCAGATTATCCGTTTTTCATTACAATATTGATTTCGGGCTGTGTGTGTGTCTGTTAGTGTTAATAGTCACCATGTACCATTTGTTTGTAGTATGTTATAAACGGGAACCATTCTGAGTCAATATGTGTGTACGTTTCCGAAGAGAACAGCGGTCGGGCTTTCCATTTCGTAAATTTCAAGTGCTTTTCCTGCCCATTCTCTATGTGTTGGAGGATGAGATGTTATGCAAAAGATTGTTAGACACACTCTTGCCGCCAAGAGCAGGTTCCTTGTCAGATGGGTTGAACCGGTGTAGTTCTCCTTGTCCTCATCCAGACCAAACAGCAACAATAATAGGGTGAATGGTTTTCTATGCCATCTATTTCCTTTGTTCAGGTCAGAACCTCTTTACAAAAAATGTGTATCCGTGGGCATTGCCACCAAACGTGCCAATATGCTCCTACCCTTGCACGCCCGTTTCAACATAGTGCATTAACCCCATGAGTACATCTTGGACAGCCTGCATGGAGTAAACTGCTATCATTATAGTAACCTGTAATTTCGCATTTTGTATTGCATCGCGATCGATGATGACCATGTCTGACCATGTCTGTCTATAAATGGCCAGCCATGGGTCTTTTCCCTCAGGAGTATTCAAATCAACCCCCACCCCCACACAGTTTTGGCACGCTATGCATGGAAATTCCCTTTTAGTATCAATGAAATATATTTTCTTGATATGAGGCCCTAGAAACCAACTGAGTGCCCTAGACCTGTTCAAAAGCTGTTAATGATCGACCCAGTGAACCCTCCCATTTTCTGTCCATCAGGACACCCATTAATTGTCGGTATATAAAGGTGGACATGGGTTGCCCAAGCAACTCTTCTATTGTTAATTACCTCAAATATTTTCCTTCCCGCCATAGTTGACCTGCCCTCATCAATCCCTTTTCATAGAGGGGCTGGAACCGAAACGGTTCATGAATTTTATCCCTAATCGGGGCGCACACAGTTAACTGAGGGGAGCGGACCAGGCTGTCCCCCCTTCCATTGCCTTAGATCTCCTCCACAGTTGCCATAATGTAGCTAACACGGGATGGTATCATACTCTATACGGCAATCGTCTGTAGGGAACCAACAACCATTCTCCAATTAGACCGTTTTTGAACTCAACCCACTGCTTTTCTTTATTTCTCCTTAAATGATCTAGGAGTATCTGGAATTGTGCTGCCCTGTAATATTCCTTCATGTCTTGGAGGCCTGCTCCACCTTCACCTTTGGAAGATGTCAATGCCTTGTAGGCTATGCAAGATCTCTTATCTCTCAAAAGGAACTTTATAAAGCTTCTTTTTGCCCCCTCAAAGAAAACTTGTTGAACCTCAACAGGTAGTGCTTGGAACATGAATAGCAGTCTAGGCAATATATTAATCTTTAGTGTAGTCAGGTGGCCTGCGCATTGTTGGACCGGTCCGGTCCACTTCATTAGGTCTTTTTTGATATTTTCCCACAAGGTAGGATAGTTTGTCCCATAGAGGGCACTTAAGTCTCCTACCAGTCGAATGCCTAAATATTTTAAGCTCTCGGTTTTGTATCCGAAACCCATTTTTGGTAAGGTGTAATTCTGAGTCCTGAGTACCTTCAGTCATTGGAAGCACTTGTGATTTGGTGATGTTAATCTTGAAGCCAGAAAGGGTACCATATTTGCTGATAACTTCTATTAACTTGGGTAGTGATGAACTGGGGGAAGTAACATAGGCTAAAATATAATCGGCAGAAAATGCCAGTTTATATTCCCATCCATATCTTACTAGCCCCAGAATTCTTTTTTCACCCCTGATGTGTTCGGCAAGGGGTTCTAGAGTTAAAGCAAAGATCAGAGGTGAGAGGGGACAACCCTGTCTTGTTCCTCTACTGAGGGGAAATCTTTCCAAAACAAATCCCGTTGACTATGACCTTCACATTTGGATTCACATAGAGAGCAGGGACTCCCTGAAAAAATGGCGATTCCAACCCTACCTTTCACAAGATCGGTTTAAAAAAGGGCCATTTGACCAGGTCAAAAGCTTTTTCGGGTTGTTTCCGATTTTTCCGACCACAATTACAGTGTGGTACATTTCATAGTAGGCAAAACACTGAAAAACAGTGATTTTTATTTTTTTTTTATTTGGTGGGAGGCGTCCCACCAAACCCCTGTTTTTTTTACCCTTACAACGCCAGCCCAACCCCATCCCGACCCATTTTAAGCTGTTTACCCCACTACACTTTATTTATTTAATTGTTTATAGGGTTTCTGGTGTTATTGTCCACTCGGATATATACCACTCTGTAATGTTTGTGATAAAATGACTGGATACCGCTTTTTCAGCATCTAAGGAGACCAATCATGGGTCTACATCTTTAGCCTCAATGGTGGCCAATAGGTCAAAAGTTTTCCGGATAGTCCCAGATCCCCATCTGCCTCTGATAAAACCAACTTGGTCTGGGTGAATTAGCTTGGGGAGGTGTAGTCTCAGTCTCTGTGCTAGGACGCTAGTATATATGTTTGCGTCCACGTTGAGTGTGGATATCGAGAGATAGGAGGCACAGTCTAATTTATCTTTCCCTTCTTGTGGAATCACCACAATCCTTGCCTGCATGAAGGAGTCTGGTATCAGCCTACCATCCAGAATTTCAATAAAGAGCCTGCTTAAAAAATGTGCGAGGTCAGCTCCTTGCCATTTATAGAATGCTGTGGCATATCTGGCCAGACCCGGGGATAATCCAATTTCTAGTTCAGAGATTGCATGGAGTATGATGTGATATGATATTTGTTTTTATTACTTGATTCAATCGCTTTAGCAATTTTTACAAGATGCAGATTCAAAAGTAGTTAAGAAGACAGGAAAGTTGAAAAAAAAGAAGAAGGGCAAGGTAGAGGTTTTTGTTTACTTTCACCTCTATGATTGTTATTACGATGTCGTCACTCGTTCAAGTTGTGAAACCTGAAGGGGTTTCCAATAGCCATTTTAGTCACGCTTTTCATCTTTCTAGGTGGAAAGTATGTTCTAAGATTTTTACCGTTGCTGTGACCCACAAAGTCTTTTCCCCACCGATCAGACGGACCCACCAAAGCTCTTCTTCGTAAATGTATGCTGAGGCAGGTGGCTCATCAGGTATGGAGCTCTGATGCTTTGCGTGCCCTGGCACATCAGTAAAAGGTGTCGTAGTGTTTCAATCTGGTCTGGTTTCTCACTAAATCTGTACTTGTTCGTTGCTGAAAGCCCTCTGATCATCACAATTTCGTTGGATGGAAGAAGGTTCAGCCGAGCTCATAAGAAAGTGTTCCTTAATCTTCTGTCAGGATAGTTCTTCATAAATGCCTGGGTCTCATTTAATTTTCTCACCTGCGGAGGAAGGTGGGCAGTAAGTTTGTACTTTGCTACTGTGTTCAAAGTGAGGATCTAGTCCAGTTTGTCCAGTTTCTTTTTCACTTTGGTGGGGTTTTGGATCAGTTCGTCCACAGAGCTATGAATGACGGATAGTTTTTCCTTACATTCTTGATCCCACTGAGCAAGCATTTTGCAGTGGCCATCTTTTAGCTGCGTATTCATCAATGAAAATATCAGAGGACCGTTAGGTTGTAAGATCTTTCTCTAGAGCATCATGCTGTTACGGTCAACGATTGCCTGGAGGGATGAGAGGTTGAGTTCCTGTCTGATCAAGACCATTGGGGTCGATTTCAGCAGATTTAGGACCGCTCTCCAAAAAAAACTTTCAAGTGTGATCCAGATGGTTTTAGGTACGTTTCACATGGCGTTGGTACCATAAGTTATAGAAGTTGATGGTTGGTTGAAGAGAAAATCGTCCATACTGTTTATCGACCGCTTTTGCCTGTGATGTCAGGTTTCTTATTTTTGCGTGGAGAATGCGCTGCATAGATTGTTCAGTTTTGGAACTGTCCAACGTCACTCCAAAGTATTTGAAATCTATTACTTTTTCGATTTCACATCCTTCCAGGTGCCTCTTCAGTTTTTCTCCTTTCCAGTTACGCTTTTCGAGTGACATGATTTTGGTCTTTGATTTATTTATTTCCAAGTCGTTGGAGTTGATGTACTTTGATACATTTTCCAGCTCTCTTTGCAACCCGATGGCGATATGATATTACATTCATAACGCGCCTGTACACAAGTGTTTCTAGGCGGCACAAGACAAGGGACTGGAGACAGAGGGAAGACAAGACAAACGATCCTACTAGGTCTTGTGACATTTGGACTGTGAAAGTGCGATAATAAGACGTGCTGGGGAAGGGAGAGAGGGAAGTACAGTATTTCTGGGGCTTCTATTCTGGCATCCATTTGTGTAGTTCCACCTCTGACAATCAGGGAAGTGCCCACCTCTGACAATCTGGAAAATGTTAACGCGTCCAGGTAGCAGTTACTTATGGTTTATTATACTCCCTACTCCTGGAATACAATGAGACGTAGATTTGGACCTGTGATCCTTCATGGACTATATTTCCTTTTTGTCTGGCTTTGGCCAAGATGTCAATTTTCTGCCTGAAAATAGTGGCACTTGGCCAGTACTGACCTCAGACCACCTGGTGGCCCACCTCCCTTGTGCATTCTATCAAAGGCTATTTCAGGAGTTTTGGAACCCTCAAAGAGAGACATTTCCAGGGTGGCCAGAGATTCCCCTTGGAGCTCCTGTATGCCCAAGATACGTATATTACACCTTCTTTCTCTGTTTTCCAGGTCATCGACCTTCAAGGCTAGGTCCGCTTCTTTGGATTCCGGGTCTTTCATTTAAATAAGGACAGCTTATAGCTGGTTATTCTCAGTGCCATCCATTTTGTCTTCGACCTTGTCTATCCTTCCCCGTAATTTTGCCATTGACATCTGGACTTTGTTCCGCAGTGACTTAATTTCCTCCAGGATGAGTTGGATGTCTGCCTTGGTTGCTGCTTCTTACTGCATCTCGCCGCTCAGGGATTGTGGTGTTTCTCGCTGTGATTTGCCCGTCACTGGGGATGCGACAGTAAGTCTGTAATAGTCTTACAGTGCTGGGATGAGGGACACCTTGTGCCAGCCTCACAGAGAGTGTAAGGCTTGTTGTATCGGGGAGGCTTTCAGCTGTAACAAGGCAGTTTCTTTATCTGTGGAGCCTCTGTTTGGCTTGTACCCCCAATTATCCACGAGCCTTTGGTTGCCTGATTTGCCAAACAACACCATTGGTGGTCCTGAAGGTGCCTTGTTTCAACCATATGCAGGATTGTAACCGACAATTCCTGTTGTTCCTGTATGTGGGCACTGCTATGCTTTTGTTGTTGTAATAAAACTTAGTTTCTCTGCTCAAATGGATGCTGGGTCCCCGCACTATTAGCATGCACTCTGCTATTAATGCACTGGCCGTACAGATACACTGAGGGCCCAGTCGTCGTGGGTTGTTGACAGAGAGCGGCAACATTTTTTGATTGTGCGAGCCTATGTTTCTACTGGGATGCTCTTCGGTTATCGTCCTGATCAAGTTTATGGTTATAGCTGAGGGAGTCATAAGGCCTCTGTGTGTTTATAAGGGCTCTGTTCAGTGGTGCGTCTCAATCATGGCACAGGAATGCGCTGGGACTAACCTGCCCAGGAGTATGTCTTCGGAGGTCCAGTCCTCATTCAGCGAAGGCAGACTTGTTCCATTTCACGTTTTCCTATGAGATTGTACCATTATAAAACGCTTCTGTGAATCAGCACCTGAGTGTGCTTGGGCCTCATGATGATACTGGCGGGAGCCGCGCCGGTAAAACCGGTAAGGCTGCCACCGGTATAATTTTTTCTTACGCCGCCCACGAATGGGCAATTATCAGGTCATTACGGCCTTGCCGGACCCAGTAATTGCCCATTTGCGGGCACCGGAAAAAAATGCTCCCCATTTGCTCCCTATAGGGCTCAATGGGTATGGGGAGGTCGGGTGCACCGGCACCATTCAGAATGGTGCTGGTGCTTCCAACATGCTCTGCTTGCGGGTGCCGGTATGCCCGCCAGCCCAGTCCTGGCGGGCGGGAAGGCACCTGCGAGCAGAACTCGTAGTTTGCCGGTCTGTTAACAATGGTACCGGTAGCTTACCGAATTTTTCAGGGGTTTAGGGGTTGAATAATTTTTTAATAATGTGGTATCGATCCCCTCTTTTCTCCCTACATTCACCTATACTCTTACCCCACCCCATATCTATATATTATTAATAATGTACAAAAATACAAAAATAGCTAACAAATTCGACCAAATAAATGTGGTCAATTCTCATTAGGTATTTTTGGATTCAATCATTTCTGTGGCTACCGCCTTAGCCTACAAGGAAGAGTGGTATGCCCGGTTAATTCTTCTGAAACACATTTTATTGATACACCCTGCTAGTCAAACAGTGGGCGTTGTTCAGCCATGTCATGTAATGTTTGCTCATCTGGAGTGCATGGTGCAAAGTCATGTGTACTGGGATAGAAGGAAGTGCTTTGTGCTACAAATCAAGGGCACCCTCTGTTTCGGGCAGGGGTCTGCAACCTTTGGCTCTCCGGAGGATTTGGACCACAACCCCCCCATCAGTACCAGCCACCACAATCAATGGTGAGGGATTATGGGCGTTATAGTCCATAACATCTGGAGAACCACAGGTTGCAGACCCCTGATTTAGGGGATTCCAATAGCGCAACATCACCACTAGGGTTGTAGCGGGGAGCTGCGGGTCTCAACTGGTGTCTGCTTACAGAGTTGGGTGTGGGATACAGTAGTGCTACAGTGAGAAGATGGAGGTGCTAGAACCTGCAGGAGAGTTCGCATTGGCAGAGCCATAGCCATGGTATTGATATAATTAAATGGAAGGTGGCAGGAGTAAGGCACGTGTGAAAGATCTGACTGATGCACTCTTTGTTATCGTATCGCGGCCCTTTCGGGCCCTATGGTGCCCTCCAAATACAAACTCAAAAACAAAGCAGATGAGAAGCACCTTGGTCCCATGCACTGGTGAAGCAGGTGGTGTTGGTGGGTGCACATCAGGGAACAGAACCTGTCCTTTTCACTTGAACACTTACCGAAACACAGGCTGCCACCCGGCACCGACAGGTATCCGTTAAGGAAGAGGCAAGCGACGGAAGAAAGAGCCACCACAGCGTGATCAATCTCACATTTATTTACTGAAATAAATTGTAAACACACCAAGACATGCTGAGCAGGAAGAGAGGCTCCATTCCAGTCTGAAGATGAGAACCAGTCCCTTGGAAAACCCAAAGGTGAACCTGACGATCAATTAGGTCGTCCATTCAGTTGGGTCCCAGACTCCTGGCAGCTAAAGTGTTGACCACCTCAACATGGTCAGATGCCAAAATGAATTGTGGTCCTTCCTTTCGACCTACACTCTTATCTGGCCACCCGCCTCTGAATGCAGACATTTAGCCTTTGTTTGATGAGACACAGAGACAACGCAGGGCTAAAGCATCCATGGACATCAATGGACTTTTATCAGCCAACACATTTTCCGACAAGTCCCTCATGCCACTGCTGGCACCTGCGGAGTTCCAGGTGCAACACTTCATGCTAAGGGGCTGGTATAGGGGAAAGGAAAGTAATTACCCTTTTGCCCCCCGTTGCTTGTCGAAAGGGGTGCCACCCAACCAATTTTTTAGAAGGCCCTGATTTTTCATGAAAAAAGATCCATGTTCTGGTGTCACTCCCCCGCCCCCCACCACCCCAAACCACCCAGTACAATACACTTTAATGGAAACAGCATGCTTGATTACCCAACATTATACGATCACTCTTAATGCTGTGTTGAATGGTTGGGAGCCATGAACAGTGGAAAGCTGTGTGCTGTACCCCACAAATTTCTGACCCACACAATTCAAATGAGTGCCAATCATTCCCATATGAATGGACTTGGAATGGCACGCACTCATTCCCCAGAACTGATGAGTAACTCATTCATTGAAGGTCAATCATTCTGTTCCTCGTGCGCTTTTTGTAGCATGACCATCTGCATGCTCCATCATTTGCCATCAATGTTCACAATCTTTGCTGGTGTCTTTCTTGACCACATAGCACTGCAATAAATCAACATGGAGAGTATGTCTAGAGAAAATGTACAAGGCATGACCAAGGTTCTCTTACAGATGCAACCACCTTCAGACTCTCCCATGTAGAGTCGCGTTATCCTCCATTACTAAATAAACCATATTAGCTTCCCAGACTGTTCTCATGGCCTTAATGAAATCTCACTGTTTGCAACATAGTTTTTTACCAGCTCAATTGAGCTGTATTTCCTCCCTATCCCTGAACTTCAGCACACTCAGTCCTTATCCCCGGCTTGGGGCCTGGGAATTTCCACACCTGCTTTCCCCCTATTGATCCATGTCTCCTCTCACTTGCTTTCACAGGGTGTGCCGGAGGCTCGTTCTCGACTGACTAGAACTTTGCCTTCTCATGACACGTGGGGTCTAGACTGTGGTCCCTCTTAGTCATGGCTGTCTATCCCATGGTAGACATTGGTTATGCAGCGCGCCGATGGCTGTGATATGATAGGTTATTTATAACGTGCTTAATACCCAAAGGTTTCTAAGCGCTGACCCCGGGATTGAACCTGTGTTGCTGCGTGTCGTCTTGCTTCCAAGGCGAGCACGTTTCCCTTGTGCTATCCTCCCGAGGTATGCAAGCAAACTACTGCAATGGCAGCCTGGTGGTCTTGGATGTCTGGCCACCCTAGCCCAACATGCTCAAATACTACAACTCCCAGAAGGTCTTTGGGAGGACACTCATGAAGGGGGCCACATTAACAGCCATGGGTGTAAAAACCTCCCAAAGGAATACGTGGTGCTCTGAAACACGCTTGCTGGGAAGCTTCGGACTTCGTCTCGTGTTCCGGCTATTCTCGTTTGTATTCGGCTTGCCTTTGGACTCCCCTTGGATTCCATGCATAGCTGCACGCTGCTCTAGAGGTCTGGGCACTTGCTTCTGTTCACCTGATTTTTAGATTCAGCAATTTGGGAATGCTGATCCGTGTTGGGTCTGGATTGTCATTGGGACATTGGGAAGGGGACAGTAGGCGGTCTCAGATGGCGGTACTAGAATTGGGATCCCTTTGGCACATCAATTGGCCACCTCAAGCCATCTTTCTTTTGAAAGGTCTTATCTTACTTTGGACGAAAGCTTTTCCTTTCTATGCAAGCCTTTCTGGCTATCGCGGTCAGTAGTCTGGTTATTCACTGAAGATTGGCCCAGCAGATGTAACTGTTTCGGTTTTGCCTGATTATGGTGGTGGATGAAACCTGTGGGTAAACATTTTCCACTTTAATTTGAACCTCTGTCCTTCAGCCTACTGGTGCCTATAAGCCTCAGCTGCAAACAGTGCCAGTGGGGCGGAAACAACTTGCAGACATGTGAATCAACATAACTGAGTCCTAGCACATGGAATTGAGGCCTGGAGCTGTGAGCAATGCAGATCCCACCTTTGCAGTGTATGTGCATAGGCCTTCCTTTATCTGGTAGAGTCGCTCTGTCTTTAGGAACCTCCTGGTTACAAGGCTTCCTTGGGGTCCACCAATCTGGGCATTTACTCTAGTCATAAGGTTTCTCCTCTAGGTGGTAGGGCTTGGCTCCTCCCAGTCTGGGGATTTACTCTAGTCAGGTAGTGATCTGCTTCTGGGCCCCCGTGTCCTCTTTTTTTGTTTTTGGATTGCCGGGCCCGCCGGTGTCTCCTCTCTGGACAGCGTTTTGGAATAAAGATTCTCCTGTGCATCATGTCTTCTCATTTCCTTACATGTCAACATGATTTCCCAGGGTTCTCCACAAAATATTTGGGCATGTCATCATTTGGATATTTCCTGTGGGCAACTATGTCTGTGGGGGGCCCAAACATGTGCTGAGCTTGGAGACCCCCATGTTTGAGGTCTGCTTTCTTTGATCACTATTTTAAGCAGTGAACTGTTCCATAAACGCAGGCCCACTGCAGCCCTCACCAGTCCTGCCTGTTCATTCTCAGGTGCCCACAGTTCTCCGCAACAGATGTGGGTATCTCCAGCTGACCCGGTACATTGTCACTTCCTAGTCAGGAAGGAATGGGTGACAATAGAGATGCTCAGGCTTCGACCAGACTTCAGGATCCCAAGAGCATCTAAGAACCTCAGTGGAGCAGATTAGGGAGTTGAGTATTGGTTACCAGACTGAAACCCAAGGAAGCAGGTTTCATAACCAGGGTGTTCCATATTAGGGAACTCTTCAGGCAGAAAGCCGGGCATCAGGAGCCTCAAAGAGCCTTTCACAGAAGTGTGTAATCTAGGGACACATCAGTATCAAATGGGTCTGCCTCACAAGCATGAATACACCTGTGTCCTAGAAATCCTATCACAAAGAACCCAAAAGGCAGCCATTGGTTACCAACGTAAGAACACATGCAAAGCAGGATTCTCTACATTGCCCATGAGGCTATACCCTCCATTGGACATGCGTGTCTCATACAAGCAAAGACAAGCTCATCATCCCTTGGTTCCATATGCAGAAACATGAAGGTAAAACCCTTGAGGTCCTGGGGCTCTTGTTATTGGGATGCACCGCTGGAAGCCTCATGCAAATCCCAGTCATTGTCAGGTCAGGGAAAGCTGAAGAAACCCAGGCAGACCTGGTCAAGGCTTTGGCCCCCCCCCATGCACACAATTAACAAAAGCAGGAATCTATTCTTTCCAAGTGCTCAAGATGTTATTTTATTCGCACCCTTTAGACAATATTACAGATTTCTAAATTACATTAGTATCTTTGAGCACTCGGAAAGAACTGCCTTTAGTAATTAAAAGCTAAGGAAATCTCATCTGTTCAACCTTCCACAAGTGCAGCGTATCCTCACTATTATGGGCAGTCTAGCGCCATGAAACAGCCATGTGCTGACATCATGGTGCTTTAACAAAGCTTCACAAAATAACATACATGACAGCTTCCCACCATCACACATGGGACCGTGTGAAATCTGCCGTGCAAGGCAGAATATGAAATGTGTTTCAAGAAGCATATTAGGCTCATTCAAATAGCTTATACTGAAATATATAGGAGGGTACACTACACACAGGGTTCCCTTTTTGAGTCCAAATCTGGGGTCAGTGCTTCTGAAAGAAACCCACTTAGTCTCCATGATTTACACCGCAGCCTACCGCACATGTGATTTTAATGGGCAGATGTTTCAAGGATGACGCGACTACTGAGCACAGGGAGCATCTGCATTTAGCATTCTCCACTTCAAGCAGGGTGCTCCACCCTGGGCTGTCTCGGGAGGATAGCTCAGGGGCAAAGCGCACGCCTTGGAAGCAAGACGACACTGAGCAACACAGGTTCAATCCCCGGGTCCGCGCTTAGAAACCGCTGGGTATTAAGCGCGTTATAAATAACCTATCATATCATGTGCAGCAGGGTGCTCCAACCTGGGCCATCTCTCATGCAAGCAGGGTGCTCCAACCTGGGCCATCTCTCATGCAAGCAGGGTGCTCCAACCTGGGCCATCTCTCATGCAAGCAGGGCGCTCCAACCTGGGCCATCTCTCATGCAAGCAGGGTGATCCAACCTGGGCCATCTCTCATGCAAGCGGGGTGCTCCATCCTGGGCTATCTCTCGTGCAATCAGGGTGCTCCACCCTGGGCCATCTCTCGTCCAAGCAGGGTGCTCCAACCTGGGCCATCTCTCATGCAAGCAGGGTGCTTTATCCTGGGCAGTCTCTCGTGCAATCAGGGTGCTCCACCCTGGGCCATCTCTCGTCCAAGCAGGGTGCTCCATCCTGGGCTATCTCTCGTGCAAGCATTGGAATGCTCCAGGTAGTATAGGAATGCTCCAGTTAGCATGGAAATGCTCCAGGTAGTATGGGAAATACCACGAATTACCCACTAACAAGCATTGGAATTCTTTGCCTCGCTGTTAACAAATGCTAACAATAGCCGAAACAGTTTACGTTTTTTGAAGATATGGGGGGAGGGAGGGGGGGGGTCGATTTTTAGATCCTGATGAACTGTTTTGGGTGGGGGGTGAGGGTCGAGGTTGGGAGTGCGGCATCTCTATTCTTGTTTTTGTGTTGTATCTTTTGGGCTGGATCCGTGTGGGTTTTTTTGCCTCCTTTTTTGCCCCATCACTTTCTCTCGGTTGTATTTTCTGTATTTCAATTGCTGTTGTTCCTGATTGTTTCAAATGTCCTGTATATTTGTTAATAAAAAAAGTAAAAGAAATAAATGCTAACAATAGCCAGAAAAAGGAAGTCTTTCTGAAGTACAAGAAGTCCTTTGCAACTATCTCAATTTCCCCCATATTGGGGCTTAACCTCGCCGAGTCCTCTAGCCCTCCTGAATTGGTACAAGCCACACCCTGCGTCACTTTTATCAACATTTTGCACGCACCAATTCATACAAAAATTAAACATTTTATTTAAATATTTTGATATCGGGAGGTGAAATGCTTGGGTTGTTCAACCCTCACCCCATGGAGTGAGCGAGAGACGGCAGCGGTTCTGGAGAGGAAGCAGGCGGGGCTTTCCTGAGATCATTGCAAACCATCCTTTCAACCTGACCCTTCAAACAGGGGGCGCTCTATGACAACCTCCATCCAGTGTGGTCTACAGCGTGAGATGCCATTGAGTGTCCCAGATGGAGGGACCCTGCGCGGTGATGGAACACGTGCTGCATCAGATGAGATCGGTATCAATAGAGAAAAATTTAGCATATGAATTCCCATAGCAACACTGCACTCTCCTCCCCCAGAGGCTCAAGCAGCCACCTGAACTCTGGTGAAGGGTGGACAATGCCAGAAAGAAATGGCATTTCAACCTACAAGAAATATATTTAAAGTTATCTCCTGATATAACACATAGGACATCGAACACATTCCCCCTGTGAGCGACTCAAGCGTAGGATCCATCTGGAATGGGCGGACAACCACAATTGCAGTCAAGTCATTGTCCAGGTGATATGGGATCTCTGTAACTATAAGCTCTGCTAGAACACCTATTTATCGGTGTCCTGGCTGCCATACCGAGGCCCAGTGAGCTGTTTTGTGAGCTCATAAGATATATAATGCAGACCAGAAGGCATGCACACAGGCTTCCCATAAGGACCCTGTAAATACCTTGTCCAATCCGTCTCCCCAGTTCTACATGACGTAGGATGTGACTACTCAGAATACTTAAGTGCCACTTGTTTTAAAAAAAGGAAGGACCTTGTTGGCAATCTGAGGAGAAGACAACTTGGACAAGACTGGCTTTCCCCTTGCAGCCCCATCTCACCAGATTCATTCAAGTATTGGCATGGGATGGCCATAGAAAGTAATATTGGGTGGCGGTTATCAGCTCGGTGGAATCTGACACTGCTCTGTCTATGCCTGTCATCAAAACGCTTGTCCATACAAATGCACGCAAAGAGGTGGATCAACAGTGTACGGGAGTAGGGTGCAGTCGATGACCGTAACCTAATGTGCTGGCGCTCTAGTAGATTGGGCATTTCAGCAGGATCTTCCACAATGTAATGCAGACTGTGACACAATCTGATGAAGCTTTTATAGACACCAGCTTCTTTTAGCAGAGGGTCAGCGCAAGTGCCAGACCTGGGGGTCTGCCATTGCTGTCTGTTTTTTCTGATATTGAAGCTCAAGCTTTCTGGCACCAAGACACGTCAGAATCTCATCTTCAGGACTAAGAAATCTCATCTTCAGGACTACAAATTTATAAAATACAAATACAAATAGAAGATCTTCCCTGTGCCCAGGCGTGGGGTCAGGTGGGTGGGATCAAGCTTCGATTTCAGTAGCAGTCTTGGTGAAAGCGGAAGATGGTTCAAAAGGTCACCTTGTCTCTGGGGAAGAATGAATACACCTCAAAGGCGGACAGACAGTGATGGTCACCCTGATTCCTGATTCTTCTGGAAAAAGCTGCTGAACTCTGAAAGTGCTTCAGAAGTTTGACACTCCAAGGCACAAGTGCCTTCTGGCTCTAATGATAGACCTATAGAGGTTACTCTCCCTCCAAGAGGAACCCTAACATGACAACCTGCAATAGAAAATCATGGCAGTGGCTCCCAATAACCTTTTGTTTGCTAATTAGGAAACAAACACACCATGTTTCTGCACACCACACATTTACTTTAATTGCTTTTTTTTACTAAGCATCTGAGTTCAGTTTCCAAACGCAGATCAGGGATTCGAACCTCTGTTGCTCTGCATGGTCGTGCTTCCAAGACCAGCACGTTGCCCCTGTGCTATCCCCCGTTCTCACACGTAGGAGCACCAAAGAAAAATTGGCAGTGGGCAGTGATGATGGAAAAAATAATTTCCCGTAGAACGATAACAGATATATCCTGCCTCCTAATGGGCCCCTTGCAATGTTGATGGCTTTTGTAGTGTACATCGTTTCAGTACCTTTCTGTTTCCACTCCGACGTGTGCTGCATCTCAGGACCATATTGGAATTGCTATTAAGTTTGCAGGGCCTGGCAGGTAAGATTTGTTGAAGGATATCCTCCATTTTAGGTTTGTTGTCAACATCTTTTATTTTACTGGACCGATTTCCGAAAGCGTAGTAGAATTGTCACACAGAAGCCCTCTCAACCAGACACTGTTGCTGTGCACATTGTGAATGGGATAAGTGGCAAAGCCTACAAGTTCTGGCAGAGGAACTGGAGCAAGCGGTGCCGCTAAAGGAATTGAGTGGATCATGAATTCTCAAGAGCATGCAACATGCTTTGAAGCTCTCTTTCACAAGATCTAGAAGCAGTGGTCGTTTATGAAGTCTTAGAAAAGAATCCTTCTTGACATGAGTCAGTTGGTTTTCATAAGGAATGACCGAATACTGGATTCTGTAGACATGGTTGGCCATGAACATATTTGAAACTTCAAGATTCCAAATACATTTACGATTCACGCATTCACAGATAAGATGTGTATGAGGTGAAGAGAAAGCCATTCGCTGCCACCGTCTTTAATTTGGTAAGAGTCTTTTGACTTGAATTGCCCCCTCTACGAAATGGAAGACCATTAGAAGTCCAGATATTCGGAAAGGCAAAGAATGGGGGCAAACGAATGACATTAGATGCGAATAGCCCTGCCCTCACAGTGGCGTTCGTCAGACCTTGAGATGGTTTTAGAGATTCTGGGGGTGACGAGATCCAGAAGAAGCATTTTGCTTTGTTCTTGTGAGTATGGGCTTACATCTCCCTCCTAGCTCAGAGGAACACATGTGTACTAGAGAAATGGAAGATCTACTAAGCCCGGCTTTAAAAGGTCTTCTTTTTCCCATGATCCCGAGCACTGGAGTATTTCCCTGCGGGATCCATGAAAAGGAAACTCGGCTAGAAGTAGCAGCTGTCTGGTACCGACAATCTGACACATATTTCCCAAGGACTTGATGCTGAAAATGCTAGAGCTGTTTAGGAAAAGTCCCAAACATACTATCACTCCTCTTTTCAGAGTTAGTACTAGACACCACTCGCCGCCCTGTATCAATAATTGTCTCTATTGGACATCTTTTGGTGATAACAGGACAGGAGCAGCTAAGTGGGGACCTGGAAACCTGCTAACCGTGGCCTTATGCTCCGGAAGCGTGGACAGTGGAATCACCCCGTGACGGCGGCTGTGCAGAGCTTGCCTTCTGGAGTTTTCTGTCGGTTCCAAAGGGCAGACACAATGTTCTGCACACAGAGGGCGCCATCTCATCCGTTCCTACCACATCACTTAGCAAGGGCTAGTTCTAGCACAAGACATACATCATGAGCACATGGGCTAATTAAAAGTGCATAGTGTGCATTTGTATGTCGGAGACGTCAGTACAGGTAGTCATGCCCATGTCATCATGACGCACTGGCTGACTATTAAAAACACAGACCTAGTTACCTATGTGTGCCTTTGAAACCTCAAACCCTCACCTTACATTAAC
Organism: Ambystoma mexicanum; assembly: GCF_040938575.1. Taxonomy (NCBI): domain Eukaryota; kingdom Metazoa; phylum Chordata; class Amphibia; order Caudata; family Ambystomatidae; genus Ambystoma; species Ambystoma mexicanum. The sequence continues at coordinate 1,270,984,660 of NC_090932.1, forward strand.
CAGCTGCCCTGCTCAGTGCTGGTTCAATTAACTGTTGGTCAGCTATTGTTGACCATCATTTTGCCAGCGCCCGGGAAAATAGCTAATGCAAGATCTCTCCCATTCCCAACTTTTCCATCTAAATGTACTTGGGACTTATCTTGACCTTCGATTCCTCTTAGACTCTCTCTTGAAGATCATCACATGTGATAATGGTGTCAGTAACTGGAGCTTATTTCTTTAAACCAGAACTAGGACTTCCCGATTCTAAACCTCTCTTTCATATGTTGGTTTTGGGATCTCCCAGAGGTATTGGCCCCACCAGCTCTCTCCTTCTGTGCTTCCTATGCAGGAAGTGGATAGCTCCTATGAATTGCTGGTGACACACCTCTTCTCCTGTGCGCCACTGTTTTGGATTCATCAGTGGGTTGTTAGATGGGTCTGCATGTACCACCTACAGGCTATATCGTAGTTGTATCTATATGCTGGAGGACCTATAGAAGAGATCTATGCCAAGCCACAAAGGCAAAATAAGAAATTCCTTCCTACTCACTGTTGTGTAGGCTTTCAATGGCTTCAGTAGAAGGAATCAAATACAATTTTAAATGTTTTTGTTACTAGAATCTGGTGTTTCTGCTCCCAAAGCCTTCTGGAATGGGTTCCTTCAAGGCTGAGACCCTCAAAATACAGCCTGTCGGCCCTTGCCACTACATCCGGGGCAAGGGAAAGAGTGGTATACATGCCCGAGCCGTCTGCGATTAATGAAGATCCGATTTGGAGAGCAGTGGAAGAGAGTTGAGCTCAGTGGAGATGGGAGAATATGTGCGATTGAACGGGTACTGCAAGCACCTGTTCATAGGGGCCTAGAACAGTGTGTCAAAAACAGAAATACCAGCAATATCAAACCAGTGACCTGCCTGACACTAAATACAGGGACTGTGACATCTGGAACAGCAATGATGCCAATGTGTCACGTGGCGCCTGGTTGTGGCAAGGCACTCAGAATGCTTCTTTGCTTGGATATTGTCCTTTTCTTGCTAGTAGACTGTGAGGCACGATGGAAGGGCAATAGATTTTCATTCACTGATTTCAGATATATTCCATTATGCTCTGGGCTCAATTTTTTCATTTTTGCACAGCTCCTTTCTTTCATAGATGTTGCATTGGGGTTACAAATATGTTCGTTTCAGTATTTTTGTGTTGATGTGGATGGGTTTCAATTAAAAGGCAGGACCTCTTAATGCTTTTCTTATAGCATTCAACATGCCGTTTGGGCTGTGATAAGACAGCATCCAGTGTATCATGAGGCCTCATCCAGAGTTCAAAACTGGCCCCGGGCTGTTGGTGGGCAAGAGGGACAAAGGTCATCAGGAAATCCTTGCCTGAGCAAGAACTCCCAGGTAGATCATACTCCACATGTCCAAGGCATCTCAGCAAGACTTCCGCTGGGGCGGAATGTCATTGGCGGAGGATACCAAGGCCGTGAGCACCTTACCATGTGACCATCCCTCCCTAAAGGGTTTAACAGCATGGGCTGGAGTCAGTTCATGAGTGGGTTGTCCTCTGCCGCCCAGGATTTAACGGGACGAAGTGTGCTTCATCTCTTGTCCGAAGTGCAGATACGATTGTGGCACGCTCCCTAAGGAAGGATCGAGTGACTCGCACTAGTCACAATACTACAGAGTTGCAGATAACCACATATGGTTGCATCCCTTGTTACACATATCAGTCACAAGGAAATTCTCACAATATGCAACGGGAGGATACAAAGCAAGATCCTGCTTTTTTGACCCAAAAAAGGAAAATTCACTTCTTTAATGTACTTTGAATCAATTTGTGATGTACTAAAATCAGTCTCTTAGAATTAAACCTGATGCACAGATGAACTATATTGATAAAGAAGTCCGATGTGAAGATTGACTTTTATGGTTATGTTATTGGTTTAATGGGACATAAAATGCAAGAAGCTAGACCTAGGACGAACCAATGCCATATTTCGTGCAAGTGATTTGTTCAGAGAGCATCATAGATCCCATAAAGTGGAGATGATGTCCATGTTATGAGATGCTTTTTCCATCCAGACCAGAAGAAGAACCTTTAAGCACTACCCTTATGGCGCTACTAAGTCTCTTCTTTGATGCAAGGGTACCACCGCTAGGTTCTGGAGAGACTTAGTAGATCTACGACACTCAAGGGTTTGTCGTTCGACTGATCAGTGGTTTCATTTGACAAACTATCTTGATTGACAAGCGATAGAGAGCATGGTGTCCTACCTGACATAACCTCACTCTCCCGGCAGTGATCACTGTCCGGCTTTGGTTTTGAGGTCTCATTCCTTCTCAACTGCTTGACTCCCTCTCGCTGATTTGTGCATTGCACCCATTATGAGTAGGACTCACTACTTGCGCATGGCCTCCGTCAACAACCGTGGTCTGTATAAGACATCTGACTCAACGCGGTTCAGCCAGTCCTTCTGTAAGTCTTCCAAAGATGTGCCTCAAGTGGCCCTTGTAAGATGCTTCCTTTCCACAAAACCTCAAAACAAGCAAATAAAACAAAAGGTCAATATCAATGGGAAATGAAGCATAAATCACTAGGCTGGGAGTGGGACTATATTCAAGATAACAAAGTAAAAGAAAAGCAGGCAGCTGGTGTAGCCGGGCATTTAATGGGAGCAAGAAGGGATGTGTGCAACTTCCCGACATGTTGTGCTTTCAAGAACTGATCCATTAGATTTCTCGTGATCCCGGATATCTGACAGAGTGGGGATGTATTTCTTAACACATTACAGCAGCTGCTGAAATTCCCTATTTCCAGGAAGTCAGTGACAGCCTGCATCCCCATTCATCTAGCTGGGCGAGAAGGTGCATTTACCATACAGACCTTGGCGCTTACCTGTCAACCTTTTCAGATGCCAAGGAGGGTGAAAAAAAGGATTTCATTTGTGCTGGTGAGAGTTCCATTGACACCTATTGATGGGCAAGAGGATTGCAGGTGAGCAAACTCACTCAATGCCAGGGTTTGGAGAGTGAGTTCACGGGTATGCTGGCGGACGGCTTAGAGCATAGCTCCTCAATCTTCGTCTCTCCAGATGTGTTAAAGTACAACCTCCATGATATCCCTTAGCACTGACTGTGGTGGCTAGGGGTGATGTAGCCCAAAATATCTGAACAGCTAAAGGTCGAAGACCCATGGCCTAGAGGACAGATGACTGCCTCCAGACACCTGGAACAATGGAGGGTTGGCAGACTTTGAGAGGACCTCTCTATTGGGTAGAGCAGAGCTTCCATGTTTTCCAATCCCATAAGTGAACCGATCATGCATTCCTAAATCCATCATGCAGTCATAGATCTTTCATTGCCTTCTTGGACTTGTAGGCCTCCATAATAAAAAAAAGAGAAAAGGGACAAGAATCACAAGGCAAAGAAAATTAAAACAGGAATGAGATACTCGCCAGTCATATGGGGCAACGTGAGTGTGCTCGAAGGGGCTGTAGAAGAACAAAGTGCCAGTTAAAACCCATCACACAAACTACTGGTAAAAGCTAGGCTATGGTAGTGACATTGCTGCCCTAAGAAGCAAAGTCAAATTTGGCCTCTGTTTTGCTTTTCTGTCCAGGATGGCTTCTGAGTTAGACACGAATGTTCAGTCTACACTGCGCCTGTCAGCAGACAGTTGGCTAGAAATCTACACCTTGACCCTAGGGTGGCCCCACCTGGATTAAATTTCGGTTTGCCTTCATTCTATACACACATACAACATAACCCTTCCTCCCTAAATCCTGCTTCCCATCCAACACAACAATAAGGGATATGTCTGTGTCATTTCCAGCATCTAAACTGCATGACCACACACTGACCTCTGGCCATGGCCCCTTCCCTGAGGTACCCTGCAGTCATGCTTTCCAGTGGTTTGCAGATGCAGGGCCTGGGGACTATCCCCTGTTCTCACAAGAGGTGGTCTGGTTTGACCCGGCATCATGGGAGCTACAGCGGGTATTGTGAAAGCAACTGGAGGTTTTGAAAAACCTGCATGCTCTTGGCTTCGCTTCTGTGGCACCCCCTTCATGTACCGCAGGTATGTTACATTGAGAGAAATATGTGTTCAACATATAAATACAAATCTGTATGCAAGAGACAGAAGCTAGGGAGTCATTTGGAACCGGAACCAGAAGTAGAGAACAGCTGACGTCCCTAGATCACCACCGTCACATTTTCCTTTTCCTTTCACTTTGTCACGGGTCTACCAAACTGCCCCAATCCAGCAGATGTATCCACGAGACAAGGCAAGATGAGGGTGCTTGGGCCAAGGCAGCAGAGTGAGCACGCCGGGGTAGAAACGTGAGTGGAGAGAGCGTCCATGTCCCTCTTCCTCGAGGATGAGTGAGGGATAGGCATGCACCGTCTAAAGTTGTGACTCAGCGGTGGGTCAGGCAAACGGGTCCAACTGGGCTCCTTCCTCAGTCCTTGTAAGTGTCATCACACACGCCCTGTGCGGTCAGCTCGGTCAGCGCATTGTCCAAGTAATTTGGATCAGGGTAGCCGTGACCAGTGAGGTTGGAGCCAAACTCTGTCTTGTGGTGGATCTCGTTCCAGACCACCGTGTCCGATTCTCCTGTGGTGTTCGACACTCCAATTGTAAAGATAAGTCGTCGATCCCAAGCTACGATCAAAAACTTCAGAACCTGCTCAGAGGAAGGAAACAGAACATAGAACTATTACAATTATCATTATGGTATTTGCTGAGCACAGACATAACTTCAGGAAGCAAAGGTGCACTTTACAAGTCATAGAGGGAAGTACACTGCGAGGGAAGCAGAGTTCAATGAATCAATACAAGGGGGCAGGGAGCTAAGTACAAGGGTGGGGAGGGTTGGCAATTTGGCAGCAAAGCAACCGGGGGAGGAAACAGGGAGGGGGCAGATTGTCCCATGTTGGGTTAGGCGGGGAGTGGAGAGGGCGTGGACTAGGTTTTAAGGAGCAAAATGTATTCAATTCAATGAATGAAAATGGGCACAGACGATTTAAACTGTATGGATGTGCTAAACCCCTGTAGCCATCGTGTCTCAAGGGTGGATGTCTCTGTGCCAATCCTTCAAACTATCTGATTCTACAGTATAGAAAATATGTATTTGTGACAAATCAACTTTCGGGGCACCAGTGGTCCAGGGATGAATATCGGTTTCTAAACCATCAATCAGCCCCACACCTCCAGTACACCAGAAGGGATCCAAACAGATTCGAAACACAAGTCAATTATAAACCTCCTTGTTCAATTTTGATAACGTGGATGAAATCGCAGGCTTATCTCCGCAAGGTCGTGGATCGTTGGTTAGTTGCAACACAGCGAAAATACAATTCTTACCCAATGATGAAAGGGACTGTCCAGTCAAGGTTGTATAAACATATCTACTTTAGTATTATTACAACAGACAGTTCTAGTACACTACAAAATACAGCGCACACCGTAAAGGAACACAGAGGACAGATAGTTTCACAAAGGAAAGGGATGCACTCTGGGTACTGACAGGACGGTAGTCAATAAAGCAATCAGTCTTAACTCTTCAAGGTTATTTGGTTTCAGCACCAAGGGAGCAAGGGGTCTTAAATGTCACTAGGGTCTTTCGGAGAAGGACCAGGGGGACAGAACCACAATGTACCTGGTGCTTGAGATGATCCTGATGCTCGTCAGAGTCAAGTCAGTTCCAGGACTCTTTGCAGCTCCTGTGACAGAGTTCAAGAGGGGAGACATCTGCGGGTATCAGGCAGCAGGCAATTCAGCAAGCAAGACTGGATGGACGGCTGCAGGCCGGTCTACACGGCGGCTCAAGTCAAGAATCATTGTCTCTGTGCTGGTTGGTGGTTCTGGAATGCTCATCAAGGTGTCTCGGATGGTTTTAGTGACTGCAATGTGACAACAGTCAGTAGTGCAGCCAGTTGCAGTTTGAGGGCTCCACTGCCTCGAAAATGTCCTAAAAATATGGATGCTGGTTTATGCTTGTTGTGGCACTCCTCCTAGCTGCTTTGCAGGGCTTGTGTCGTCCTTTAAGGCGGACGGCCCAAAAGTGAGGAGAGTGTTTGTAGGCAACAGCCTTGTCCTTTGTTCAGAGACTCTCTGGCACTTCCCAACTAGGAAGCTTGTTGGCAGAACCTACCTGTTCCGTAGCTGCTCGACAGGTCCTCCGAGTCTGGTATCTCCCTCTGTTCCCTGTGAGATGCTCAGGGGAGGGACCTTGCTTCCCTTTTGGAAATCCTGGCCTTCCTTCATTGGCAGCAGATGTAAGGCAGACTGTACATTCAGCCAGGGTCCAAATTAGTCATTCTTACTACTCCTTTCAAAGTCGCCAGATGATCTGCTAAGTGAGGGGCTCAGCCCTCTTTTAATGCCAAATGGGCCCCAGTGATTGGTGCAGGCTAAGCCTACCTTAATTAACCAATCCTGGGTCCCCACCAATGTTCTTCTGTTATGCGTGAGATCATAACCAGAGTGCTTTGCAACAGGAAAGGTAGGGGGTGACAACATGTACTACTAAGTCCCAACCATCTTCCTGTCGGTTGTGGATCAAAGTGTCTCTCTGGTTAATTGAGCTATCTGTGGCTCCCGATCAAAGCGCAGGTCTCCCTTGAAGTTTGTGGCGAGAACAGATTTTCTGTCTCCATCAGTTCACATACTTCTTCCCTCTGAAAGGGGTCTCCCTGCAGAGGTTGCCTACTGTAAGCAGTTGTCCCAGACAATCCATTTACTGCCCTTCATACAGTGGGGTGGGAGCTAGCTTCAAGTTGGCACATTGCATATGAAAGAGGTGTTGGTATTTCCTGTCCCCTTTTGTCAGTTCTGCGATCAGGCCTATCGCAGACCTGTTTCAATTAACTCCCATCAGTATGAGCTGCCACCAGCAGAACTTTGACAATAGAATAGTGCGGATCCATGGAGCCTTTGATATTTTAATTATGCTGGCTATGGCCGGAGGAAGGTGTTGCCTTCCCCCTTCAGAGATGCTTTGATGTACCTGTGGCTGTCACATTCCAGCTAAACATGTCAGGGAGGACTTCACCTGTAGGCTGTGTCCTTCAAGAGTATACATTACTATGTGTTTGTTGTGCAGTGAGCAGAGGAGAATGTGTGCAGATTAGCCCCACATATTTTCCGAGGTTGATCTCCCATCATTCATTTTCATTACAAAACATTTAAAAAGACCAGGCGAGCGCAAACTCCCCGTGCGGATGGTCGAATTCCTCACATGGCCCCCAGCCTCAACATGGGAACCACCACCCTACTGAGGGTCTGGTTCCTCATCAAGGCGAAAGTACCGACTGAGACAATCTGCATTTCCATGCTGGGAGCCTGGGTTGTGCTGGATGTCCATATCTAATCCCTGTAGGGATATGGCCCAAGGCAAAAGCTTAGGGTTCTCCCCTTGCATGGCCATTAACCATCGCAGAGGCCGGTGGTCTGTCTGGATCATAAACAGAGACCCAAAGATGTAGGGTTTCAGCTTCATTATGGCCAACACAACTGTGTGTACGACTCTTTTTCTATGACAGCCCAGTTCCTTACCCTTTTTGTTAACCGCCTGCTAATATAGGTGACAATTTGCTCTACCACTTCAGAGTTCAGCTGCGCTAACACTGCTCCAATACCAAAATCACAGGTGTCTGTCTGGATAATGAACTCCTGAGCATAGTCTGTCTCTTTCAGAACTGGGGCCCTGCATAATCCATCCTTTAAATCCTGAAAGGAGGTTTGACAGTTGGGTCCAGGTAACCTTCTTCGGCATCTTCTTGGAAGTTACATCATTCAGGGGCATGGCCATGGTCCCACACCCTCTGATGAACGACCGGTAGTACCCGGTAAGACCTAGAAAGACATCTGTGGGTATCAGGCAGCAGGCAGTTCGGCAAGCGAGACTGGATGGACGGCTGCAGGCTGGCTTACATGGCAGCTCGAGTCACCTGTACCTTTACTTCAAGATGTTGCTTCTTACCCCCACCGACCAGGTGGCCTAGGTAAGTGACATTGAAAGTCAGACCTGCATTTTAGCAGCGCCTGAAACACTTGTTTCAGGTGGGATAAGTGATCCTCCCAGGTCTGGCTGAACAAGGCAATGCCATCTAAATAGGCAACAATTAAGTTTTCCAGACTAGACAAAACCTGGTTAACCATCTGCTGAAAAGTGGCAGGGGCATTATTCAATCCAAAAGGGCATCACAGTGAACTGATAATGTCCTTCCGGGGTTGAGAATGCTGGCCTCTTTCTCGCTCCTTCTGTCAAGCCGACCTGCCAATACCATGCTGTGAAGTCAAAGTAACTCATGTACTTGGCAACGCCTAGCTTGTCATTGAGCCCATCTGCCTGAGGAATGGAGTGAGCATCTGTCTTCGTGACAGAATTGAGTCCCCTGTTGTCCACACAAAAGCGAACTTCAGTCTTCCCACCACTGGTCTTTTTAGGGACCAGTGCCACTGGTTCTAGCCCAGGGCTCTGGGATGGCTCTATCATTCCAAGGGATAGAATCTTGGAAACTTCCTCCTTGATTGTGTCCCTGACCTTATCGGACATCCGGTGAATCCTACTCTTCACCGGCTTACTGTCTCTCTCCAGTGTCCACATCGGAATCAGCGTAAACAGACCAGCAAACTGGTCCAGTAAATGGCGACAGTCTGTCAGTTGCTGTTCTGACAGGTCCATTGCAAGGTTGACACCTTCAAATGACCCATCTATGGCAGTGTGCAAGAGGTCTGGGAGGGGACCGGTCTCCTCCTCAGTCTCTCCGTCAGTCACTAATGCCATTACCAATTCATCCTGGTTATAATAGAGTTTAGCCGGTTGACGTGAAAGACCCGGCACATCTGTTTAGGTCCCTTCACGTCAATGAGGTAATTTATCTCACTGATATTTTCTAGCACACAGTAAGGCCTAGTACAATTATCCTGAAGAGCACTGGGGTTGACAGGCTCCATAATCCACACACACTGGCTTGGAGAATAGACTGTTACTATGGCCTTCTGGTCATGCCAATGCTTCATCAGCTCCTGTCTGGCCTTTAGGTTCTTTGTCGACTGTTCCATATACTTGGCCATCCAAGACCGAAGGCCGAGTACATAGTCCAACACATCTCATGTAGGGGATAAGGGTTTGCTTTCCCATCCCTCCTTCACTAGACTGAGGAGACCTAAACAGAAGCTCAAAGGGGCTAAACCCTACTCCATTCTGTGACACCTCCCTGTAGGCGAACAGAAGGCATGGCAGGAGAATATCAAATTTTCGCCTCAGGTCCTCTTCCAAGCCACCTATCATCCCTTTCAGGGTCTTGTTGAACCGCTCAACAAGCCCATTTGTTTGTGGATAGAAGAATGTAGAGAACCTATAGGTGACTCCACACTCTTCCCACATAGCCTTCATATACGCTGATATGATGTTTGATCCCCTGTCTGAAACGACTTCCTTGAGGAATCCAACACGGGAGAATATCCCAATCAGAGCCTTCTCAACCATGGGGGCTTGTTGCTCCTCAGAGGGACAGCCTCAGGGTATCTTGTGGCGTGGTCTACCACAATCAAGCTATATCTTTTACCAGAGCTAGTTTGAGGATCTAAAGGACCCACAATATCCAAGCCTATTCTCTCGAAAGGCCGCCCAACCACGCGTAGTGGAATTAAGTGGGCCTTTGTGGCAACACATGACTTGCCAGAAGCTTGAAAAGTCAGGCATGACCGGACAGATTCCTTAACCTTTATGCCAAACTGCGGCCAGTAAAAGTGCGCAAACAACCGGTCTGATGTCTTAGTCACTCCCAAGTGACCCGCTAAAGGAATTTGGTGAGCCAAATCCAAAAGGAACTTTCTGTGGCATTGGGGAATCATCAATCTCCTGGTGCCCTCACCCTCAGAGTCTTTTGACTCACTGTACAGGAGTCCATCCTCCCAGTACACTTTGAACAGGCCAGGGTCCTCTCCCCTAGCCTGCTCCTTCACATTCTCCAAGAGACCCGCCTGAGTGGGACACTCTTTCTGGGCTCTGAAGAAGTCAATCTGACCTGGGCCCCCAGCTGATACAAACTCATCAAGCTTGCGCAGGCCCTTCCGATATGCGCCCACCTGGTCCTTAACCTCAGGTTCCTGAACTGCACCAGGCAACTCTGAAGGCACTGAGTTCCCTGCTACCAAAGTAGGGTCTTCAGAAGCGACTAGCCACTCTCCCGCAGGAGTAGGCGACTCAGTAGTCTGTGGAACTGGACTAGGGGATCCCAGCCACAACGGTCCATCCAACAAACCCTCTGGGGTTTGTTCGGGATCAGATAGATCATTACCCAACAGACATGGGACAGGGATGGAGTCTTCCACAGCTACACAGCGCTGGGTCGTTTCACCTTGCTAGCTGAACTCTACTATCGTCAAGGGGCACTTACTCTTTCCGTCAAACCCACTGACGCAGAAATCAGGCCCATCAACATACTGGCCTGACTGTACCCACTGCGGGTGACAGTAGTGACACTAGCCACGGTGTCTCGGACCGCAGGAGTTTTGTGTCCATTGATATAAACATGTTCTATATAGAGTTGAGTATTATTGAGAAGTGCGGTCGCTTCTGGAGACCGGTACCGTTCCCACTCATTGTAACCAATGCACATTCAGCCACTTCCATGCCTAGTGGGAAGACCTACTCTAAGGGGAACACACTAATGATGGCCTCTTCCATGAATCCAACATTCACTATGGCTTGCTTGGGTAAGCCCTTGCAAGCAGGATCTCCTTTCCTATGGCCCAGCTCTTTACACACAAAACAACCTTTGGGCGGTGAGAACGCAGGTGTCCGAGTGTTAGGGGTGCCCTAAAAGGTCGTGGATCGTTGATTAGTTGCAACACAGTAAAAATACAATTATTACCCAATGATAAAAGGGACTGTCCATATTATTATTACAAGAGACAGTTGTAGCACACTACAAAATACAGTCCACCATGTAAAGGAACACAGAGGACAGACAGGTTCACGAAGGAAAGGAATGCACTGTGGGTGCTGACAGGAGGGTAGTCGGTAATGCAATCAGTCTTAACTGTTCAAGGCTATTTGGTTTCAGCACCAAGGGAGCATGGGGTCGTAAATGTCACTAGGGGCCATCAGAGACGGACCAGGGGGACAGAACCACAATGTATCTGCTGCTTGAGATGATCTTGATGCTTGACAGCAGCGAGTCGGTTCCAGGACGCTTTGCAGCTCCTGCGACAGTTTAAGACGGGAGACAGCTGTGGGTATCAGGCAGCAGACAGTTTGGCAAGTGAGGTGGACAAACGGCTGCATGTTGGCCTACATGGCGACTAGGGGTCAAGAAGCGTTGTCTCTGTGCTTGTTGGTGGATCTGTAATGCTGGTCGAGGTGTCTCGGACGGTTTTAATGACTGCAGCATGACAACAGTCATTGGTGCAGCCGGTTGTGGTTCGAGGGCTCAACTGCCTCAATGTCCTTAAAAGATAGATGCTGGTTGATGCTTGTGTTGGCACTCCTCCTAGCTTCTTCACAGGGATTGTGTCATCCTTTAAGGCGGACAGGCCAAAGATGAGGAGAGTGTTTGCAGGCAACCGCCTTCTCCTTTGTTCAGAGACACTCTGGCACTTCCCACCTAGAAAGCTTGCTGGCAGAACCTAGCAGGGCACACTGTGTGCTGGTTGGGTACCAGTTCTGGAACTGGTTGACGGGTCCTCTGCGTCCGGTATCTCCCTCTGTTCGCTGGGAAATGTTTAGGGAAGGGATCTTGCTTGCCTCTTGGAAATCCTGGCCTTCCTTGACTGGCGGAAGCTGTAAGGCAGACTGTACCTCCAGCAAGGGTCCAAATGAGTCCTTCTTCTTACTCCTTTTGAAGTCGCCGGATGATCTGCTAAGTGACGGGCTCAGGCCTCTTTTAAAGCCAAATGGGCCCCAGTGATTGCTGCAGGCTAAGCCTACCTTAATTAACCTATCCAGGGTCCCCACCAACCATCTTCTGTTGTGCGTGAGGTCATAACCAGAGTGCTTTGCAACAAGAAAGGTAGTAGGTGACAACATGCACTGATAAGACCCACCCATCTTCCTGTCTGTTGTGGATCAAAGTGTCTCTCTGGTTAATTGAGCTCTCTGTGGCTCCTGATCAAATCGCAGGTCTCCCTTGAAGTTTGTGATGAGAACAGACTTTCTATCTCCATCACTTCACATACTACCTCCCTCTAAAAGGGGGTCTCCCTGCAGGGGTTGCCTGCTGTAAACAGTTGTCCTAGACATGCCATTCACTGCCCCTCATACAGAGGGCTGAGAGCCAGCTTCAAGTTCACACATTGCATATCAAAGAGGTGTTCGGGTTTCCTGTCCCATTTTGTCAGTTCTGCGATCAGGCCTATCACAGGACTGTTTCAATTAACTCTCATCAGTATGCGGTGCCACCAGCAGAACTTTGACAATAGAACAGGTGTCAAACTAGAAATTATATCGTGCCTCCTATTGCTATGAATATATGTATATTGGCCTACGCCAAGCTGCTAACAAGCTGCTTATAAACTACATGTGAATAAACTCGCATTGCAAGGTCCTGACCTTAGAAACCATGTAAACTGTCATTTTGGGTCAAGCCGCCATTTTAGGTTTTCTTGCTCTATAAAATCACCATGTGAGCTAAAATGGAAGCCTATGTTATTCAGAATAGAACTCGATTGTCATGACCTCTGTACAGCTAATGTATAACTTGCCTGCAGGCCACTTGTTAGGGTCATGAGCTGAGACCTTGTCCTTCTGCTGACCTGTGTGCAATGGATTACCTGTATCACCGAAACTGATCTATAATTGAATAAGAACACCTGCTTAACTATATTGTATAAATTAAGTCCCACATTGTAATGTTAGGCCTAGAGCATAGGAGAAATGTATAAAAGCCTGACTGTTTCAATGAATTTTTGCACTCACTGAGCACACCGAACCACGCCGGAGTTCGCTGTGTTGAACTGAGGGTCGATAGCTATCTGAATTTTGTTCTGTTCTTTTGTAACTGGATTCAGTATAAAATAAAGTGCTTTGTATGTTCCTTTGTAACCTGTGTTTGGTGTGTTTCCTTTTTGGTTACCCTGCCTCATATTATTTCCTTGTTTTCACAGTTGGCGCCCGGAATAGGGACCCTCAAGATTGATGCCGGTTTATTGAAGGTTGACGCACGCTATCGGACCGGGATCGGACGGTGTGACATAACGGGCCCGACTGAACGAGACGCGACACCTCAACAGCGCTGCACGATCCGTTCCCTGGACGATAGCCGTGTGGTCTGGGACGGCATCTTGACGAGGGTCAATTTTTTGAGGCGGGCACATTTGCCGAAGTCACCATACACAAGGTAAAATTCTTTAGGTAAGTCCTTTGTAAACCGATCGGTCCTCCTTAGGTTTGGTCAGGTGAGTCGTTACCCGACTCTTAATTCAACCCTGACAATTTGAATTTGGCGCATTGTATCTGCAGACACAATTATTGACCAGGTAACACCGAGTATTTGAGAAATGCCTGGGAAATTGTCTAGCTGCTTTAGGGCATTATTCCGCAGTGATAGACAATCTTTGGAATTTAGCCGTCCGGCACCACAGGAGGGGTCACCGGCATGTACTATGTACTGTAAGCATGGCATTGGAAGTGTAGTATTTAATAAAATTTGGCACAGACAAACCAGACATGCCTCCGAACTTCAGTGGCCAGTCAATGGTAGTTTTGAGATCCCTCGTATTGAATATTTAGAGTCAGTCTTGTTAAAAAAGAAGGCCAGACCTGCAGCATTTGATGTTTTGCAAAATTGGAAAAGAGAAGCGTTGCAGCAGCTTAAAAGTAGGGAAAAGCATGTGCGCCGTCATAAAATAAATGCTGAAAAGGAGTTGTTATATGATCAGAACAAACAGTCTGAGTCGGTTAGGAATATGGACAGGGCTTTCTCACTCGGTGTTCAGAAAATCTATCCTTCTAAAGATCTTCATGTTTCTGATGAGTTTATCGACAAATTGTTAAATGAACGAAGGCCTGGTGCCTCTGCACCACCTCTGTATGTTCCTCTTCCTCCTGCTGTACCTCTTCCTGCTGTTATTCCTGCTCTTTCTGCTCAACCTGTTGTTCCTATTCCTCTGGTTGTTGTCCCTCCACCTGCTCCTCTGCCTCTTCCCATTGCACCAGTAATAGTACCTCCATTGAATTTGCCTGCACCCTCACTCCCAAGTAGTTCCGTACCGCCTGTAGTTGATCAGGGTGCGGGGTCGAGGATTGTTACTCGTAATACTGTACCTATAAAAAAGAAACAGGATTTGTTTGCATGGGCTAAGCATTGTATGGAGAGAGATGATCGAGCTAATGTTCTTGCCACACTTTCTAATATGGATAATTTTCCTGAGAAAAATGTTTTCATTGAAGGTTTAGGGATTCATTTATGTGTAATGTGGGGTAAATTAAATAATGCAGACCTCCCACAAGGGTTGAGGGACCTGAATACTTTAGCGTTTTCAAGAGACACTGTGGAGAAGGTACATGAGCATGTTGAGAGGATATTTGAGTGTAGAAAGGAGTTGGAAAGGTTACGGAATGAGGATGACGAAGAAGAAAGTATGTATGTACAGAAACGATTTCTTCCATGTCGTAAATCGACATCTGAGGAGGCGCAGATTTGTACAAAAGATGCGATTAGATGGATTTCAGACATATCGATAACTCCAGTTGAGGTATATGACACATACAGTCAATATACGCTAGAAATGCAGAGGAAAGTGATACAGGTAATGGTAGAGTGCCTGCAGGATGAATGTTTAAAGAGAAAGGTTAGTTGTCCCACAGAGTTATGGAGCATTTATAAGAGAGCTTTTTCACTTGACACTTCTTCAACTGCTTTAGCGCTCGACTTAGCTCTGTTGCTTAGTAAGCGTTCGGAGTTGCCTACATCTCAGTTGCCTATGAGAGAGGTTCCTCCGACATTTGTCCCAAAGGTTGAGATTCCTGCTAATGCTGCAGCAGGTACACCTGCTGTGGACATTCCTGCACATTATGTATCGCAGTTTGTTCACGTCCCGTTTTCACGACAGGAAGTGAACACTATTAGACAAACTATTCCTGACATTAGGAAAAATCTGACAGGGTTCTATAAAGAGATAGAGTCCGTTTTGCAGTCCTCAGTGTTTACCCTAGGCGACATTGATTTGCTATTCCCTGTACTCCTGCCTGTAGATTTGTGGAAACAAGTTAGAACTATAGACGATGTACCAGGGTTGGGAGATACATGGGCTAACATAGTTAGGCTTGATGGGGAAAGGCCAGCTGGTGAGAGACCACCTCAGGTGATACTAACTTTGCCTGAGAGAATCATTGCAAAACTGAAAACTATAATCCCTGAAAAGAGAATTATTTGGGACAAGCTTACGGCCTGTGTCCAAGGAAAATCTGAGGGTGCTACCGAGTTCTTTAATCGGTTCGAACAGGTATTCTCGGATTTCAGTGGACAAGACTTAGGCACAGAGTCTGGGAAAAGATTATTTGTGGACACATTTGTACGTGGTTTGCTGCCTGACATCTAGTCACAAATTATGACTTCTGAGAGCGCTTGACAGGCGAACTCCCAATCAGAAGTACTGCACATGGCTCAGTACTACGAGAACCGTGTCAATAATGAAAAAGATAGAGTTGAGAAGAGAAAAGGTGATTTGAAGACTAAAGTATTGTTACAGCAAATTGTTAGAGGCCCCAGAGGGGGTAGTTCGCAGATTAGAGGTCAGTATGTTCCACAAGGGAATGTGCCCTTGGGTCCTGTGAATATTAACCAGTGTGCCTATTGTCGCCAGGAGGGTTATTGGCGTGCACAATGCCCCGTCCTTCAACAGAGGTCGAATAACACATTTGGAAATATGGGTAGACGATCCAGAGGTCGCCCAGGTGTAGGGGGCCCTGGTAGAGGCCAGTTTTCGCAGGATCCCCAACAACCTTTTTCACAGGATAATCACACTTCGAGTGTGGATGCTAGAAACATATTTGATCATCCTTCTGCTGCATATCTATCTGAAGAGCTTCCTTTTGATGATATTTTGTTTCGTTAGGATTGCCCGAAGCAGGGTTTGGAACCTACACCTATTCCCGTTAATCAGAAAGGTCCCTACGTTGAAATGGTAGTGGGAAATAGGAAACATCAATTTTTGATAGACACTGGAGCACAGAAGTGCTCCATTGATCATTCTCGGGTTCCAAACATTCCACTGTCAGGGCAAACCAATGTTTCTGTAGGGTTTTCTGGCACACCAGTTGTTTGTCCGGTTTCTTCACCGGTACCTATTGCTTTGGGTCCCTTTACGGACCACTGTGCATTTCTCTTGACTTCGAATTGTGGAGAGAACTTGCTGGGGTTGAATCTGTTGAAGGAATTAAATGTGGTAATTCATTGTTCTTCTGATGGAGTGCGTTTGACGATTTCACCACAGCAATGTTCTGTTTCGCAATTCTTGACTAGGTCTTTGCCGCCAGAATTCAGTAATGTACCAGAGTGTTTGTGGGCAGTTGATGACAATGATGTCGGTGTTTTGCAGATTGAGCCTGTTAAAATAGTTTTGAAACATGGAATTAAGCTGCCCCATATTCCACAGTATAAGATCTCAGTTGAAGGCGAGCAAGCTTTGAAGAGCATTGTTTCCGATTTTGTGCATTGTGGGGTGATTGAGGAGATTGCAGGAAGTTTGTGCAATAGGCCGATTTTACCCGTGTACAAAAAAGGTGATAATGCAATTCCATTTCGTTTTATAATTGATTTACGTGCCATTGATAAAGTCGTCGCTCCGCAATTTCCAATTGTGCCTGATGTGACGACAATATTAACCATGATTCCAGCTACGGCTACACACTTCAGTGTTGTGGACCTAAAGAATGCTTTCTTCAGTATTCCTGTACATGAGGATAGTAGATACTTGTTCGCGTTCACCTTAGGGGGACGCTCATTCACATTTACTCGTGCACCTCAAGGTTATACTGAGAGTCCTAGTATTTATAGTAGGGCTTTGAAAGAGCAGCTTGATACCCTTGGATTGCCCCCTACTTGTACGTTGCTTCAATATGTTGATGATTTGCTTTTAGCCGCGGACTCTGAGAGCTCTTGTAAAGAGGGCACTGTGTTGTTGCTCATCCATCTAGCTAAGCATGGTCACAAAGCTTCGCTTAAAAAGTTTCAATATTGCTGCCAGGAGGTCGCCTATTTAGGCAATCTCCTGTCAAAGGAGGGAAGAAGATTGACACCTGAAAGAATAAAACACATTTCTGGCATGTCTGTCCCAAATACACAAAAGGAAGTTAGAGCCTTGATAGGTATGGCTTCTTACTGTAGGTTATGGATCCCAAACTTCTTACTAGTGATAAAACCGATGTTGGCCTTGACGAAGAAGGGTATTTCTTCGCCATTGCCATGGAATACGGAGCATCAACATTCATTTGAGTTGCTCAAGACTGCATTATGTTCGGCGCCAGTTTTGGGCACAACGAACTATGAGAAGGCCTTTGTGTTGTTTGTGCATGAATGTGATGGATGTGCTTTGGCTGTATTAACGCAGGAACATGGAGGGAAGACTAGGCCATGCGGTTACTACTCTTCCGCCCTTGATCCTGTTGCATGCGCTTTGTCAAGATGTTTGCGCGCTGTCGCTGCTGCTGCTGCGTCTGTAAAACAGAGTGAGGGAATGGTCCTAGGCCATGATTTAACCCTGATGGTGCCTCACTCTGTAGATATTCTATTGAACAAAACCCAAACGCAACACCTCACTTCCGCACGACTGACAAGATATGAATTAATCTTGTTTGCTCCCCACATTCAAATTAGGAGGTGCTGCGTTCTTAATCGCTGAACTCCTACCTTTCCCGCAAAATAATGTTTGCGGTGACGAAGAGTCACATGACTGCCTGTATACTACTGAACAAGATACAAAAGGCAGAGTTGATTTGAGGGACACTCCTTTGGATAACCCACAAGGGGAGCTCTTTTGTGATGGCTCCTGCTTCAAACTACTGGATGGTACATCCTCAGCTGCTTATGCAGTCACTACATTACGTACGGTTGTGGAGACCAAGTGAATTACGCATAACTCTGCGGAGGCCACAGAGATTATAGCATTGACTCGAGCTTGTGAGCTTTCCGAAGGGCTAACAGTAAACATATATACTGATAGCCAGTATGCCTTTGGGGTGGCTCACAACTTTGGGAGACTTTGGTCAGAGAGAGGGTTTTTAACTTCGCATGGCACCAAGATCCAACATGGCTCCCTGATAGTACAATTGCTTTCAGCGCTTGCACTCCCTAGTCAGTTAGCAATCATTAAGTGCGCAGCACATCTCAAGATTATAGATGATGTAGGGAAAGGGAATGCTTTCGCTGATCAAATAGCTAGACAAACTGCCTCTGATCTCTTCACGGAGATGTGTGTTTCAAGGGAGATTGTAGATGCCTATGCAATGGATGAGGGTGTCGGGTCTGTACGGGATATCCAAGCCGATGCCACATTAGAAGAATCCAAGAGGTGGGCTGAGGGCTTGGGGAAACTCGATGATGATGGGTGTTGGGTGGACATGGTTGAAGGGAAATGGTTGCTTCCCAATGCCTATATAGTAATGATGGTTACCATGGCACACGGTCCCACACATGTGTGCGCTCAACAGATCACGAGAATGTTAGAGAAAGTCTGGGTAAATGATAAGATTTCAAAAATTGCCCAGCATTATGTCCAAAATTGCATGATTTGCCTACAACACAATGTGGGAAAGGGGACAGCAACTCCAAGAGGTAGCTTTGGGCCTCCTTCTGTCCCGTTTGAAGTGATTCACTTTGACTTTATTGAAATGGAGCGATGTAACAATCTAAAATATGTCCTTGTGGTCATTTGCGCCTTTAGTAAGTGGGTCGAGGCTTTCCCTGTTAAAGACGCTACAGCCATGACCACTGCAAAGACCATGTTAAAGGAATTCTTCCCACAGTCCGGTTTGCCGAGAGTTATCTGGTCGGATAATGGTCCGCATTTTATCGCTGCTGTAATTCTACAGATATGTACGGCATTGCAAATTGACAAACGATTCCATTCGGCCAGACATGCTCAGAGCGCCGGATTAGTGGAAAGACACAATGGTATCATAAAAAACAAGCTCGCTAAAACGTGTGCCGGCACCAAACTAAAATGGCCGGACGCCTTACCGATCGTGTTACTAGCCATGCGTACAACCCCTCAAACTAAGACTGGGCTCTCTCCATTTGAGGTGGTAATGGGGAGACCTGCCAATATCTGGGGTCTTCCGAAGCCTAGGGCATTGAGGAATGTAGAAAATGTATTGCTTTCAGACTATTGTAGCCAGTTGACTAAAAACCTGTATTTCATTTATCACCAGGTACGAGACGCTTTATCCGCGCGATACAAGGGCCCAGGCCACAGTATACAACCTGGAAGTTGGGTTTTGGTCAAATCCTTTGACCGATCTTCCTGCCTTGCACCTCGGTGACAGGGCCCGTTCCAGGTCCTGCTGGTCACCCAAACAGCGGTGCGTGTCGCAGGCCGGAAGCATTGGATCCACGCAACGCATGTCAAGAAACTTCCTCACCCAGTGCCACACGTAACAGAAGAAACAGAACCCCTCGCTGACGCTGCAACCAATGATCCCAAAGCAGTGAGTAGCACTGAGAGTGCGTCGGAGAATCTTTCAGAGCCCGTGAGGCTTGGGGAAGCTGCCATTTTGTCTCCGCACTCTCCGAAAATTTTGCTCCCGGAAATTGCTGTTCCAACTTCACTTGCCTCTGATACGTTGCTTCCAACGGGAAGTGACGACATCTTGTTCTCGGATCAAACAATACCAGGCACAACAAGATACAACTTCCGGCCACGAAGATAGACATACGGCACGGTTTTGCTGTGCATCTGATAGACATACGGCACGGTTCGGCTGTGCATTCAAGGAAGGAAAGGATCATCAAGGGCTTGCTTTTGCCCAAAAAGTTGAGGAAGGGGATTCTGTTGGCTAGGGGTTGTGGAAGGACTAAGAAGCCGCGCGAACGTACTGTCGCCAGCAACGAACATTGGGGTCGTCAATTGAAAATCTACAATGCCTGCTACCGCCACCGCTGCTGCTCGTATTGGACTTATAAATAAGGGGGTGACCAACTCGGACAATGAACAATGTGCCTGGGCCCCGAAAACGTATTGCTGTGTTTTTATGATAATATTTGGTTTTATAATAGTCACTGTCTTAGGCCTTTGGTATTTCGAAGAAACTCATCCTTTAGAGTCTTTGCTGCCGACTGAAATTGTACCCACTGTTCCTACAGCTTTTGTACATTTGCATAATCTGTCACCTACGGACTCACAGCATAGACAGAAGTATCACAATAATACCTTGTTGCTTATAATGAATGCAACACATGCCATTTTTAATAAGACTAATTGTTGGGTCTGCTCACATTTACCGCAACATGGGGATAAGGGGCTAGGTTGGTATATTCACCCTTTACCTTTGACAACTGCTTGTTATGCTTCACTTAGAGCACTGTTCCTTGGCCGATGGAACAATAGCATCTCGGGGAACTTTTATGGCACTAATTTGAATAGTTTTGAGAAACGTGTTCTGACTCCCCTGGGATGCTCGCTTTTCGCAAATAGTAGTAAGCTCAATATTGCTTTTATTACGCCTTCTGATAGACTGTCTCGTCCTTTCCAATCTTTGATTTCCTTTAAAATGGCTCCGATAGGCAATAAGGATGCCGTGCCTCCTTCTTATACTGTTAACCATAGCCCCGACTCAGTTTCTTTCTGCATACAGAGGAATGGCACCCGGTCAATGGGAGATTTTAAAGGTTGTGCCAACGTTGCAAATTTGACTGGGGAAGACAGACCTTTCTATGTAGGCGAACCTATCTATTTTGTTTGCTGTAATGTAGCATTTCCGTGGTTGCCCAGGGATTGGCAGGGAACTTGTTATCTAGGAATCCTGTTACCTGGGGTGTTTATAGCAAGTACTGTAGAGGTTTTGAAGGCTCGTCCACGGCGGGACGAGAATGGCGACACTCCAGCACAGGTTTTAGGAGATGTAGCGAAATCATTCCTTCCATTCTTTGGGCAGATAGCGAATTCCGAGGATATCAGGAAACTAGCGAGAGTACTGGAGAGAACCATCAACCGGACCACAGATATGCTCTATAATATGACTTTAGAGCAGAAAGCGATCAGATTGGTAGCGCTTCAGAACCGGATGGCATTAGATGTCATTCTGGCTGAACGTGGTGGAGTATGTAAACTAGTGGGGTCCGCTTGCTGTGTTTTCGTACCGGATTCCTTCCCAACTATTTTTAAGGCAATACAGAAACTGCACATTCTTAGTTCAGAAGTGCATGTTCCCGAGGGAAATTGGGATCTTAGCGCTTGGTTCTGGGACTTCTTGCGGTCTTGGGGTTGGAAAGTGCTTTCAGTCTTGCTGATTATTTTGGGAATTCTGCTATTTCTTTGTTGTTGTATCCAATGTCTACCAAGTATATGTTCAATGCTAGGGGGATGTTGCGCTCAGGCGATAGGTACAATAGGACATAAAGTGTATGCCCCGGATAAAACCTCTAAGGAGTATGTACTGAAAGAGATCTTAGTAAAAGATCTAATGGCGATAGATATTTCTGACAGATATTCAGGGTGTATGGACGATGACACATGGAGTTATTTGCAGGGAGATCAGAAGTAGTTTAGCACTTGGCAAAGGCCAAAAGGAGGGTTTGTCAAACTAGAAATTATATTGTGCCTCCTATTGCTATGAATATATGTATATTGGCCTACGCCAAGCTGCTAACAAGCTGCTTATAAACTACATGTGAATAAACTCGCATTGCAAGGTCCTGACCTTAGAAACCATGTAAACTGTCATTTTGGGTCAAGCCGCCATTTTAGGTTTTCTTGCTCTATAAAATCACCATGTGAGCTAAAATGGTAGCCTATGTTATTCAGAATAGAACTCGATTGTCATGACCTCTGTACAGCTAATGTATAACTTGCCTGCAGGCCACTTGTTAGGGTCATGAGCTGAGACCTTGTCCTTCTGCTGACCTGTGTGCAATGGATTACCTCTATCACCGAAACTGCTCTATAATTGAATGAGAACACCTGCTTAACTATATTGCATAAATTAAGTCCCACATTGTAATGTTAGGCCTAGAGCATACATTATTACCATTTCTTCTTGTTAATGTATAAACCTAAGATGAACTAGATTTGACCTGGCAAGGGACTCTAGAGCAGTAACTTATTTATGGAATGGTTAACCTGAAGAAAGGCTGGACAACAGGATGGAGAAATGTATAAAAGCCTGACTGTTTCAATGAATTTTTGCACTCACTGAGCACACCGAACCACGCCGGAGTTCGCTGGGTTGTGCTGAGGGTCGATAGCTATCTGAATTTTGTTCTGTTCTTTTGTAACTGGATTCAGTATAAAATAAAGTGCTTTGTATGTTCCTTTGTAACCTGTGTTTGGTGTGCTTCCTTTTTGGTTACCCTGCCTCATATTATTTCCTTGTTTTCACACAGGGCAAATCCATGGAGCCTTTGATATTTTAATTAGGCTGGCCATGGCCGAGGAAGGTGCTGCCTTCCGCCTTCAGAGATGCTTTGAAGTACCTGTGGCTGTCACATTCCAGCTGAATGCGACAGGGAGTCCCCCCAGAGTACACATGACTATGGGCCTGATTCATGGAATTTTGTGCACGGTTCAAAGTTACTTTGCACTCCTGAAAAGTGACTTTACACTGCTGACACAAACCCTGATTCATGGCCATGCAAAGTGTTTTTTTGCACTGCAAAGTCCATGCAAATTCAGTTCATAGTCATTTGTGCAGCACAAAATGACTTTGCACAGACTTTGCACTACAAAAATATAATGTTCAGGGTGCCATGAATTAGGGTTTGTGTCTGCAGTGCAAATTCCCTTTTCAGCAGTGCAAAGTCACGTTGAACCATGCCAAAAATTCCTTGAATCAGGCCCTTTGTGTTGTTTGTGCAGTGATCAGAGGAAAATGTGTGCGGATTCGCCCCACACAATTTCTGAGGTTGATCTCCCATCATTAAGTTTCATTACAATAAAAAAAAGCCCAGGCGAGCGCACACTCCCCGTGCGGATGGTCAAATTCCTCACAGTATTATCTCTGTATCTCTGTGCTTATCCAGCTACAAACCGTACAAACACTTTCCCTCTGTACCGTCTGACATGTCTCACTCCGTGGATAACGGGATCTGCGTGTCTGCTGGTAAATGTGGGGGACTAGAATGCATAGCGTGATAAATGGCAGAGCCACCAAGAATCACACAATGAAACCAAAATGCAGAGGATGCACTTTGTTGAATTTTGTGATTTTGCGGAATCTGCAGTCCACTGTATTCACAAAGGTGACTAGCGCATTTCCTGGGGGCTGTGCATCCGAGCGCAAATGTTGTGCGAGTTGGCTTCCTTTAATACATTTGAGTTGTGCACATTTATTCAGGTTCACAGAATCCACATGGTTTCTGGCAGGCCATTTCACCATGACAGAGATTTAAAAATGTCAGGCTGGGTGCCATTCCGCACCATGGGAGGATTCCAAAATGAATCGCTATGGTAAAAAAAAGTACAATATAAGAAAATGGAGTGTGCTGTGGTCTTTTCTCACAGCAGAGTTCAACATGGCTCGGGGTTATTTAGCTCCTGCTTCTAGCACTGGGGAGCCTTGTTATACTGACACATCTACCAGTAGCTACGTTTGGCTCCCAAGGCCATCTGGTGCCCTACAAACATAGCTACATGACATTACCTTTCTGGTATTTGGTAAATGTCTGTATATAAGTACTAGAGACATCCAGAAGAGATTTGAAGCATCATGGATTGTATATAATGGACAAAAGGTTCACGTTTGCATCTCACATACACGTCATATCTGTGGCACACAATGTACTAGCTCCTGGTTCTCTAGGGGTAGCTCCTGCCTACTAGGTGATGCCCAATACCCAGAAACTAGTTTTAGCTCCTGCTCATGAAATCTTAATTTCGACCCCTGCCACAGTGTTCTTACCTTTCTGCCCTTCTCTGTGTCTGGAAGATAGCAGTGGCGTGGGAAGCCTCGAGCGGTGTACTTTTTCCCTGGGTTCGGGTGCTCGGGGCCCTGTAAACAGAACAACAAATTGAAAGAGGAATAAACCTTTTAGACTATGGGAACATGGCATGCAACTGGGGTTGGAACAATCTGCTAGCCAGACAAAGAACATGGCTCATTGTTTAAAAATAAATACAAAACACAGTGGGCAGGGCCACAGGAGCTGCAACCTCCACCAAATGCTGCATATAATACCACGCAGAAAGGAAGCAGTATTTCAAGGTTCTAGCCGTAACTTCTATTCAAGCAGCGGCCTACGGCTCACTAAATCTCCCTAACAGATTGTCTATCCCTCTTGCAAGTAATTGTCTCGTCCTAGCTGGCGCTGGTCTAGGAAAGGAGATGGATAAGAAGCCAGCCCTAGTCTGACTCACTACTTTCCATATAATAATAGTTTTCTAAAGACCCAACACTGGGGGAGTGTATTTTAGTTTATTTCTCCCTCTTCTCTGTGTCCAATAAAAAGCAGAATCCTCTGCGGGAAGTAAAAAATATGATTTCTTTTCTGGCATTCCATTGTCTGAATGTCCTGGGGGTTTGGGGAATCAGCCTGAACTCTCATGGTCTACTGGTGTCAGCAGATTATGTAACAATATAGCAGCTTTCTTCAGGACCAAAACAACCTAGAGTTGTTTTAAATTTCGAAAAGAAAGAAGGGTATTTCCTTTCTTCTGTATTAGACCTTAATAATTCCAGTGGGTTTTATCCAAGCACTCCGTACCATTCATCCGGCTAGTCTATCTCAGTACCATGCTCCTGAGCCACTCAATATTGCTTGTCATTTGGTACACATAATTCCGTTTTTTTAGTTTTTCTTCAATTTCGGCACTGTTTTCTTTTTCTTTTTCTTATTGCTTTGCCCGTCGACCATGAAGTGTCAGTTTCTCCCTGCTTCTCACGTCTCTCGTTAGCCTAGACAAGCGGCACACCAGCGCCAGCTAGGACGAGACAATAGGCCTCATTAGGAGTTTGGACGTAGCCATGCCGTTTTTAACGGCATGGCTACCCCCAAACTCGGGTCCGGATCCCGCAAAAGGGGACTTACTGGGCCATTCCGACCTTGGAGGGCCCGGTAATTCCCTTTCGCGGGACCCAGACCCGGTACATTCCCATTCCCATTTGAGTCCAATAGGTCTCAATGGGAATGGGGAGGATGCTAACAACGGGCCCGTTAATGACGGGCCCGTTGTTAGCATCCTGAAATGCTAGTGGGTCCCACTCTGCACGTCTGGTTTGGCCCGGCGTACAGAGCGGGACCCGCTGCAGAACTCGTAATGTGGCAGCCCGGAATGATTGGTGCCGGTCCCTTACCGGCAACGTTCATTCCGTGGCCGCCACAGTCGGGATGAGGCCCTATTACTTGCGACAGGGATAGATAGACTTTCTGTTAGGGAGATTTAGCAAGCTCTAGGCCGCTGTTTGAATAGAAGTTCCGAATAGAACCTTGAAAAACGTCCATCCTTTCTGGGTGATATTAAAAAGAAACACACCAGCTTGTGCCGAGAGGATGCCTTTATTATACTCTCTCATGCGTTGGCTGCTGGCTTTCAAGACCATATTAGTTACTTGCTCAGTTCTTTAAACAACAAACTATGCAACAGTCAAGCATCTTTGTGCTCCAGGTGGGGATTGCTAGATTGCCAACACATAGGCAAGACAGCTACACGCAAACACACACACACATATGCCCGCGCGAATGGACCCACAAATTACAGAAGCAGATTGCGATGCCACTAACAGCAAAGGAAAAATGCTTGTATTTATTTATTGGGGAGGTTATAACCTGCCACGTGTGAGAACGCTTCTGCGTGCAGAGAGCAAAAGTGGGGATGATAGAAGGAGAGAGGGGGGTCATTAATCATTGTGTTTTGTTGCATGCCTGCTGTCCTAAGAGCGTAACATAAAACACTGCAGCAGCTTAAAAAAAAGTCAATATTATAAGGGCATCGATATCCAATTTTCTTTTGTAAACGCATAGGGATGCAACAAAGGAAGTCCTGCTAAGGATGGCCTTATGGGGATGAGTGAGGCTTTTTGGGTGCCAAGGCAACCCACCTCTTCCACACAGTTAATGTTGCCATAGAATCACGGGACGAGGGGAGAGCCCACTGAAAGTAGCCATGGGAGCCCACCAAAAGTCCGGCCACGTGGTATTAGATAGAAATGCATTGCACGGCCTGGCTGAGCAGGTGGGTCGAAATCTCCTCAGGATTAGGTGGCTCTCCTGGAGACCGGGGATCAATGAATACTTGTTCCTGTTCCTGGAAGTTCTCATCTGGAGGAGGCCCCCGGTGACTGAATGCAGCTCCAGACCATGACAAATGGAGATGTGAGGGAGGTCAGGAGCTGGGGACAGAGTTTCCAGCTTACCCTGTGGGTGAGGCACATTACCTTGAAGGTTACCCAGTCCTTCACTGGGAGCCAATGGAGGTCATTAATGGATGGGATGTGTGTTCTTGTCTCTTGCTGCCAGTGACCATATGAGGCACTCTATTTTGGATGAATCATATTTGACGATTGAGCTTCTTATGCTCTTACAATAATCCAGGCAAAGGAGTATAAGGGGCCTAATCAACTCAACCTTGCATTGGTGCTTGAAGAGGGGTACGACCTTCTTCACCATGTAGATTTGGACATTGGCTCTTTTGACACCATGTTAATCTCTGGAATAAAGGTGAGTTCGGTGTCAAAGATGACCCAGTGGTTCGGGGGCCAGAGGTTATCAGGGATGCCAAGGAGAAGGGCCATGGAAATGGTTGCACATTGGTGCTCCAGTGGCCAAAGAAGATAACCTCCATTTTGTAAGTGTTTAGGTTGAAGTAGGTGCCAACCATCCAGTCCTGCATCAACCCAATGAGAATAGTGGTGGATGTGATATGCACCTACTCGTATCATCACTTGTACCTCATCCGCATACAGTCGGAATGGCATTTCAAAGGAGTCTATAAGAGTGGCCAAGAGCTTCATGTAAATCTTAAGGAGCCAAGGTTAGATAGACAACACTTATAGAACTCCACATCAGGTGGACAGATTGGCCCGTCTAAATTGACTGATTCTCTACTCGAGGATCGATTCAAACCATTTCAGTGCACCTCCCCCATACGCTTGATGTATTGAAGGTGCTTGAGTAGGATAGAGTGGTTTACTGTCTCACAGGCAGAAAAAAGTCAAAAAAATGTGAGCACCAACAACTGGTTGTCATCCAGGCAGCGCAGGAGCTCTTTCCTCATATGTATCACTTTCAATGATTCCCCCTGGATGGGAGGAACCCCAGTTTTGGAACTCAAACACATAGTGATGAAGCTGTTAATCAGCAAGGGTCCAGCCATTGGGGTTTTTATAGAGTGGGGCAACTGGGTTTTTGTCTAATGACATTAATGGCCACTCCATCTCTACGCATGGTAAATATATAGATATTGACATTACATAAAAGGAATGGCTGGGAAGGATGGCGAACCAGGATCCACAATGAGACTCAATGATACAGAGGAACACACACGTTTAGAGACTCCCAATGCCCTACAGCTTTAATGTGTTCTGTTCACCACTGTGCTTTGATCAGAGCGGGCAACTACCACCCTCCTTTCTAGGAATCACTGAGTGGTCTAATGAGCTCCTCACTGTACTGCAGTTCAGCGCAGTGTGTTCTGTTCACCACTGTGCTTTGATCAGAGCGGGCAACTACCACCCTCCTTTCTAGGAATCACTGAGCGGTCTAATGAGCTTCTCAGTGTGCTGCAGTTCAGCGCAATGTGTTCTGTTCACCACTGTGCTTTGATCAGAGCAGGCAACTACCACCCTCCTTTCTAGGAATCACTGAGTGGTCTAACGAGCTCCTCACTGTGCTGCAGTTCAGCGCAGTGTGTTCTGTTCACCACTGTGCATTGATCGGATTGGGCAACTACCACCCTCCTTTCTAGGAATCACTGAGCGGTCTAATGAGCTTCTCAGTGTGCTGCAGTTCAGCGCAATGTGTTCTGTTCACCACTGTGCTTTGATCAGAGCAGGCAACTACCACCCTCCTTTCTAGGAATCACTGAGCAGTCTAATGAGCTTCTCAGTGTGCTGCAGTTCAGCGTAGCCCTTGCAATCTGTTAGCAGAAGAAGGTGCTCTGCCTGCCTGGACCCTAGGCAACTGTGCTCAGTGATTTGACAGATGTGAGCTCGTATCCCTGCAGCGCTGGGGAGCAGCAGAGTCTACACTTCGCTAAGAAGCTGAGCTTTGGTGTGGGAGGTCCATCTGTCAAGTTTCGGAGCCCCAGAGTGTCTTCAGCTGCCAGCTGGACCGTGTGACTGGGCGCTATCAGAACCTCTGTAATACTCAAAGTGTTTGAAGCCTCTGAGCTCAGCCCATCCTCTGGGCTGCAGTAGGAGTGCTCTATTCGCTCTCTCTTCTGCAGTATGTGTGCTCTCCCCGCCTGTCCTTTGAGCAGTAGAATATTTGCAGCCATTGCTTCTCTGCTGAGCTGTAGCATGTTTTGTTCTTCTATTCTGTAAGATGTACTGTGTATCCTTGCACTGATGTGTGCGTGCTTAGTCCATCCTCTGAACTACACTATTGGTGCTATGACTACTCTCGCAGCAGCAGTGTGTGCACTATCCTGTGTACAGCTGTGCACGTCTGTGTGTGCCCTGTCTGTCATCTGATCTGCAGCATATGTGCTGTGTCTATCCTGCGAACAGTAGTGCTTGTGCTTGCTAGTCTCCTGCAATCTAGTGTAGATGCTCTGTCCATTCTTGGAGCCGGTGTGCTTTTGCTTCCACTGGTCTCCGAGTTGCAGGGGGGAGGCAGTGTTCACTCCTTACTACGATCAGTAGCATGCACACTTTGTCCCTGCACTGAAGGGAGTGCTCTGTCTGTCCTTTCTCTGAGCCACACTGTGTGCTCTGACTGTTCTTTAAGGTACAGCGTCTGTGAGCAGTAGAGAGAGAGAGAACCCCAAAACTACACTGTATGTGTGTGTGTGTGCGCAGTGGCTAATGTATCAAACGATATGTGCCAGAGCCCAAATACTTTCTAGCACATCTGGGACACATTCGGAGGGGTCGGGGGGGTGGGTCCTGGCCCACTGGTGGCCCCATCCACGGCAGTGCCCCAAATTGAAAGCATATTTAAGGTATAACTTGCAACTCCTACTGGCTATTGCAGGTGATGGATGGATTACCCATGGCAGATGTGCAATGTTTAGATACCAATCATCGACATAAAATAACATCACATACTAGTTCAAGGCAAATGTTTGAGGGATTCTTTAAACACATCGGCCCTCATTACGACCCTGGCGGAAATCGCGGTGCTAAATGCACCGCGGAGCACGGCGGAAAGCTGCCGATAGCGCCATGGAGGTTGGCGGATTTTCCGCCCCATGCCGACCTTGGCGGGGCGGTAAATCCCCAATCCCCATTTTACCCTTCTCCATTCCCATTTTTGCCCCATAGGGTATAATGGGAGTGGGGAAGGCGTTAATTGCGCCACCGCAAAATACGGTGGCGTAATTAACATCAAGGTCCCGTAGCGCCATGGATTTCTCCGCCCGGAAAAACCAGGCGGAAAACGTTCCATGGCGCTACGGGAACTCGTAGTAGGGCGGACGGGTCCGCCGCGAATAACGCTGGCGTAAACCCACTCCGCCAGGGTCGTAATGAGGGCCATCATCATTGTTAACCTTTTGCTCGGATTCAATAGGCGGCAAGGGCAACATGTTGACCATCTATCCACAGAAAAGAAAGTGAACATGTTTGCCGTCTATGGTAAATTAATTGACAAATACAGGGAAAATCATTCCTGAACTTGCCATCAACACTGCAGCACAATCGTGCATAGCTTGGCGCTCATGGCAGACACTCCTCTTAGCCAGTGGCCTTTTCCCTGTCTTTGCCCCCTGTGTTGGTGCTGGTGACTGTCCTCTTATTGCCAACCCACACTGAAGTAGCAGAGCTGCACCATTGCCATGCACTATGGCTGGAGCACCCAGCATTGTCACCTTCCAAATCATTGCTATCCATGAAAACTAGCACTGTCCTGCCTATCTGGGTAATTAGGTTCAGGAATAACAATTACCCGACCCAGAATGAAGAGACTGCTCCCAGTGCACACTGTTGTTCCTTGTTGTGTGACAACTACTGAATGAAAGTTAAAATAATAAAGTTTTCCGAAAAACTTCATCATGATCAGACTGAGTCTGAGAGAATAAGTGATGGGGCTCAAAAATAACTTAGCCCTGGCAAACACCCCCACGAATTAAGCACTGTGGGCCTCATTACGACCTTCGCGGAACGGGTTAACGGGCTCCGCTAATGGAGGCGGACCCGTTAAACCCGTTCCGCGAAATTCCGAGGTCCCCTGGGTCCTGCGAGGGGAAGAGGGAGCTAACAACGGGCCGGTCGTAATCGGCCCATTGTTAGCTCCCTCTCCCATTCCCATTGAGCCCTATGGGGGCTCAGATGGGAATGGGGAAGGTCCGGGCCCGGGTCCCCAGAGGGAGGAATTACCGGGCCCTCCGGAATCGGAGTGGCCCGGTAATTCCCCATTCTGGGAACCCGGTAAAGAAGCCCGGTTTGGCGGCAGCCATGGAGCTAGTAGCTCCATGGCTGCCGCCAAACTCGTAATGAGGCCCTGTGTGTGTGGTCTGTCCATCCTTTGAGTTGAGAATAGATACTGTTTGTGTGCGTGTGTGGATGTGTTTGTATGCATGCTCTAGATACTCTCCGAGCAACAGTGTGTGCTTTCCCTATCCTCTGAGCCGCCGTACATGTGCTGTGTCCATGCGGTGAGCAGTAGTGTGTGTTCTTGCTTGTCTCCTACACTGCTGTGTGGCTGCTCTCTCAGTTCTTGGAGCCAGTGTAAGTTCACTCTCTCTTGCTCTCTCTGCGTATTCTGTCCATCCTCAGAGATGCAGGGTGCGCGCTCTCTCATCCGGGTGGCAGCTGGCGTTCCCTGGCTAGTCCCTGAGTTGCAGTGCATGTGTGCTCTGTCTGCCTATACTCTGAGGTGCCATAGGAAGCTGTAGTGTAGAGTGGTAGTTGGCACGCTTTGTTACCTCAGTAAACTGTCTTGCATGGCTTTGTTTTATCCTCAAAGATGGCATGTGTGGGCTCTGTCTATCCTTGAAAATCCTGTGTGTGTGTGTGTGTGTGTGTGTACTCACGCATGCGCAAATGCGCAAACCCGCTCCATCCCTCCTCTGAGTTGCAGTCATTATTAATTCATTCATTTATGTAGGGATTTGTACAATGCCACATGCCTCTTTTATAGATGTTTTTCAGAATGCCTGTGTGAGGCATTTAGAAGACCAAACTAGTAGTGTCTGAACAGTCTGTCTATGAAGTTTTTCAAAATCCCTATTAATGGTAGTGTGGAAGTGCAGTCGGACTTCACTCTTAAGATCAGGTGAAATAAACGATAATGCAATGTGTATAGAGTGTGTTAGATATGTGGGGTGGTAGTTTGAGAGTGTAAATGAGAACTGTATGTAGGAGACGTGACGGGATGTGATTAAGAGTGACATACATAGTGCAAATATAAGACATTAGAAAAGAGATCCAAAGATATAGCAGTTATAACATTAGAAAGCTATTGTTTCTAATACAATTAAATAATAAACTGATGGTTACCAACTCCCCACACTCCCCTTTTTAGTTAGGTACACTGCACAGCTTGTTGGTAAAAACTCATATCCACACCTCCCAAAATGATTAAGCTATGCCCTTTGGCGTGGGTGCCATTCCTCTGTCCTTCCTGTGAGCAACAGTGCTGGTGCTACACTTGACTTTCCAATGTGCAGCAGCGTGTGTGCTGTGTATGGTCTCCTGAGTTGCATTGTGCGTGCTATGTCTGCGCTTCCTCAACTGCAGTGTGCATTCTCTGAGCTTCAGTTGCTGCGCTCTGTCTTTATTTGAGTTGCAAAGCGTGCCATCTTTCCTCCCTCTGAGCTGTAGAGTGTGGGGTCGGCAGTGTATATGCCCTTTCCACACACTCTGACCTAAAAAGGGTATGTTACTACATTTGGTATTCTGTGTGTGAATACGTTGCTACATTTATTGTGGGTGGTCTGGGTGCCCTTACTGTAATCTTCAGTGTGAGCTACGCCTGTTCTTCATATGAGCTGGAGCTGAGATGGAGTAGGCACACGCTGCCATTCCTCTGAGGTGCAGATTCTGTGCTCTGTCTTCCTTTGCACTGCCGAGAGAGAGTGTGTGTGTGTGTGTGTGTGTGTATACGTGTGTGTGACTGGGTGTATGTGTTTTAGTGTCTGTGTTAATGCTTGTTTGTGTTTGAGTGTGTGGGTGTTTGAGTGTGTGCTTGTATGTGAATGTGTGTGTGTGTGTTTGTGTGTGTGTTAGAGTTTGTGTGTGTGAGAGAGAGAGTGTGTGTGTATAAGTGTGTGTGACTGTGCAGGTGTGTGTTTGAGGATGTGTGTGTTTGAGTGTGTGTATGTGAATGCGTGTGTGTTGTGTGTGTGTGTGAATGCGGGTGTGTGTTTGAGTTTGTGTATGTGTGAGTGTGTGTGTGTATGAGTGTGTGTATGCGAAAGCGTGTGTGTTTGTGTGTGTGTGTTAATGCGGGTGTGTGTGTGTGAGTGTGTGTGAGTGTGTGTATGTGAATGTGTGTGTGAGTGTGTGTGTGTGTGTGTGTGAATGTGTGTGTGTGTATTTGAGTGTGTGTGTGTGTGTGCTTTTTCCTTCCACTGACCCGCACTGTGTGTGCTCTGGCCCTCTACCTACTCTGAGCTACACAGCGAGTGCTCCACAGTCTGCGTGTCCTTCCTCTGCGCAGCATCTGTGCACTGCCTCTGCTTCCTCTCTAAGTAGTGATATGTGTGTGCTGTCTCTTTTTCTTCATGTGAGCTGGACTGTGTGATCCCTATGGCACCATTCTCTGGCATGCAGTTCGTGCTCGGCCTTTCCATTCTCTGAACCAGTGGTGTGTGTGCACTGCCTGTCCGCTGAGTTGCCTTGGGCATGACCTTCTGTCATTCCTCAGAGCTGCAGCATATTACCTGTGTCTGTCATCTGTGCCTCCCTCTATGTGCTTTCCCTGTCTATCCCCTGTGCAGCATGTTACCTGTGTCTGTCATCTATGCCTCCCTCTATGTGCTTTCCCTGTCTATCCCCTGTGCAGCATATTACCTGTGTCTGTCATCTGTGCCTCCCTCTATGTGCTTTCCCTGTCTATCCCCTGTGCAGCATGTTACCTGTGTCTGTCATCTGTGCCTCCCTCTATGTGCTTTCCCTGTCTATCCCCTGTGCAGCATGTTACCTGTGTCTGTCATCTGTGCCTCCCTCTATGTGCTTTCCCTGTCTATCCCCTGTGCAGCATGTTACCTGTGTCTGTCATCTATGCCTCCCTCTATGTGCTTTCCCTGTCTATCCCCTGTGCAGCATGTTACCTGTGTCTGTCATCTGTGCCTCCCTCTATGTGCTTTCCCTGTCTATCCCCTGTGCAGCATGTTACCTGTGTCTGTCATCTATGCCTCCCTCTATGTGCTTTCCCTGTCTATCCCCTGTGCAGCATGTTACCTGTGTCTGTCATCTGTGCCTCCCTCTATGTGCTTTCCCTGTCTATCCCCTGTGCAGCATGTTACCTGTGTCTGTCATCTGTGCCTCCCTCTATGTGCTTTCCCTGTCTATCCCCTGTGCAGCATGTTACCTGTGTCTGTCATCTATGCCTCCCTCTATGGGCTTTCCCTGTCTATCCCCTGTGCAGCATGTTACCTGTGTCTGTCATCTGTGCCTCCCTCTATGTGCTTTCCCTGTCTATCCCCTGTGCAGCATGTTACCTTTGTCTGTCATCTGTGCCTCCCTCTATGTGCTTTCCCTGTCTATCCCCTGTGCAGCATGTTACCTGTGTCTGTCATCTATGCCTCCCTCTATGTGCTTTCCCTGTCTATCCCCTGTGCAGCATGTTACCTGTGTCTGTCATCTGTGCCTCCCTCTATGTGCTTTCCCTGTCTATCCCCTGTGCAGCATGTTACCTGTGTCTGTTATCTATGTGCTTTCTCTGTCTATGCCCTGTGCGAGGGAGAGCAGACGGCCAGGTTTTATCAGGACTGCCCTGTAATGTGGCCCTCTTGCCCCCCGTCCCGACAGTTTCTTAATTTAAAAAAAACACATTATGGTTTTGGGCAACGGGAGGGGGACCATTTCGAGATTCACAGATGTGATTATACAACGTCATTTACCGCTTGTTTGCCAATAAGTCACCAACAACAATAAACCAAATGATCGTTATTGTAGTTTGACAATGTTATATTTTATATTGAAGCATGTAAGGCATTCAGGTGTGGGCTGAAACCTCCAACATTTTAGTAACCAGCCACATGCATGGACTGACTGTGCCACAGCGGCTGCCTGGGAAAGGTTTTCATAGCAAGGCCTGAAATAGCAATATATTTATTTATTTATTTGAACACTTAGAGAGTCACAGGAAAAGGGTACAATACACATTTACATAGTTACCAACGTGAATAGAATTCGCAAATGGCTGCATGTTTGAGGAGCACCTTGCTGTGAGAAAGTCTTAAAACTTAAGACCATCAGAGCAAAAGTTCCTTTCTTATGGGCAGGCTTACAGTGACAGCCAAATCCGCACAGGTTATATCAAGGCGAATGACTGGCCAACCCCTAGCCCCCCAACATCCACTTTACCCACTGTCCATCCTCTGGCCTCTAGTGAGCCCCCTCTGTCAGTCCCTCCTCTGAGCTTAGCAAGTGTGCTCTGTCCACCCTCTGGCCTACAGTCTGTCCCCTATGCCCGTCCCTCCTCTGAGTTTAGCAAGTGTGCTCTGTCCATCCTCTGGCCTACAGTCTGTCCCCTATGCCTGTTCCTTCTCTGAGCTTAGCTAGTACGGTCTGTCCATCCTCTGGCCTACAGTCTGTCCCCTATGCCTGTCCCTCCTCTGAGCTTAGCAAGTACGGTCTGTCCATCCTCTAGCCTACAGTCTGTTCCCTATGCCTGTCCCTCCTCTGAGCTTAGCAAGTGTGCTCTGTCCATCCTCTGGCCTACAGTCTGTCCCCTATGCCTGTCCTTTATCTGAGTTTAGCAAGTGTGCGCTGTCCATCCTGTGGCCTACAGTCTGTCCTCTATGCCTGTCCCTCCTCTGAGCTTAGCAAGTGTGCTCTGTCCATCCTCTGGCCTACAGTCTGTGTCCTATGCCTGTCCCTCCTCTAAGATTAGCAAGTACGGTCTGTCCATCCTCTGGCCTACATTGTGTCCCCTCTGTCTATTCTTCTCTGTGCTTAGCAAGTGTGCTCTGTCTACCCCTTTTCCTAAAGGGTGTCCCCTCTGTCAGTCCCTCCTCTGAGCTTAGCATGTGTGCTACACCCATCCTCCGAGCGGCAGTGTGTTCCCTATGTTTGTCGTTTCTCTGAGCTTAGCAAGTGTGCTCTGTCCATCCTCTGGGCTATAATGTGTCCCCTATCTCTGTCCCTCCTCTGAGCTTAGCGTGTGGGCTCCGTCCCTCCTCTGAGCTTAGCGTGTGGGCTCTCTCCATCCTCCGGGCTGCAGTGTGTCTGGCTTTGGTATATTAGCTGAAAGGGCTTATTATATCTATACCATTAAGTGTGTATGTTCTGACTGTCTATAATGTGAAGTTCACCACATATTTTCACCTTCTGCCTTATGCCCCTTCTCTCACCAATCTTCTTGAGTGGGCGACTTATACTCAGCTCTCTTGATACATGGGGCCTCAGTATAAGTTGGCCGGTCTGGAAATAATTTGCTGATAATAACATATATCGGCACTTTTTCAGACTGCCAACCACAAGTTTGCCGGTATGGTGGAGGATTTATCTTCAGCATGGACGTATATCCACCACACTAACGGCAAAGAATTGCTGGTACTACTGGTCCAGTAACACTGGGGCCGGTAATACCAGCTAATCCCCCCATGGAATCCTACAGGACTCCATGGAATGGGGATTTACAAGTGTTTCTGCCACTTGGAATCTGTCGGTAATTCCGGCATCCCAAGTGGTGAAACTGTGTTACAGTTTGCCGGTATCCCGCTGGTAAAACCCAGGGGATACCGGCAAACTCGTAATGAACCTCATGGACTCTAATTCACTCCCATCCCAACTTCAATGTAGCTTTCCTCGAAATAAAACTACCCATCTACCCATCTCTCATTGGGCCTCATTACGACTTTGGAGGTAGCAATGGCGCTATTGGCGCCATGGCTGCCTCCAAAATCGTGTCTGGGTCCGGGTCCCTGAATGGGGAATTACCGGGCCATTCTGAGTTTGGAGAGCCCGGTAATTCTCAATGGGAATGGGGAGGGAGCTAACAACGGGCCCACTCATAAACCAGCGGGTCCTGCGAGGGAACCTCGTAATAGTGCGCAGTGGGTTTAACCGCGCCGGCACCATTACCGGCACCGTTAAACCCATTCCGCACATCTCATAATGAGGCTCATTGTCTTGCTTCTGCACATCATTATACAACTCTATTCACATCCCTTTTGACCTAATGGAAACTTTCAACCTTGTTGATCCCTAGATTAGCTCTTCTTCCTTGCTGTCCTCTATTGTTATATTAGTTATTGTTTTCTCATTTTGTCATTAACCTCTTCAACCACGCCTACTCTGTAACTTGGGTTGGCAAACCCCCTCTTCCCTTCCACTCTTTCTCTTCTCTGTGGTGTGTCTTGGGGGGTCTGTTCTTGATCCCCTCCTCTCTTATTTAACATACCCTAATTTTGGTCGTCCTTGCCTCTTTTATGCAGACAATTTTATTAGCCGGTCAAGTGGCACAGCGGGTAGAGCGCTTGCTTTGACATCCGTGCAGATCCTGCCGACGCAGGGGCAAACTCAGCCTTTCATCCTTCCGCACACAGTGGGTAATAAGAAAGCAGCGCTCAATAGCGCTATATAAATGCTAAATTATTATTATTAATGAATCCCTACACTTTTGTCTCTTTTTTCCATTTATTTATTTGATTTATTTGGTTGTTTCGAGCCATAGCCCGCAGGCATCAGGGCGCACACAAACACACAAGACACAACACAAAAGACAGGACACAGGATAAGAAAATAGCCAACAGCAGCAGGGTCAAATCAGTTATTCAAGTAAGCGGGTTTTCAGGAGTTTCCGGAATGGGAGATGAGTTCCTCCGTGACGTAATCCATCCGACACTACCCTTCATGCCACTATTTCATATTGTCAGCTATACAGAGACACCCCCTGCTTCACTTGAACTCATCTAAAACTGAAAGCAA
The DNA here is from genome assembly GCF_040938575.1 of Ambystoma mexicanum. Lineage (NCBI taxonomy): Eukaryota > Metazoa > Chordata > Amphibia > Caudata > Ambystomatidae > Ambystoma > Ambystoma mexicanum. The sequence goes on from NC_090932.1 coordinate 1,271,021,999, forward strand.
GACTTAATACACTGCAGGGTGTGGTATCACAGCTGTTAAGAGCCTGCCAGCCCGAATAAATGACATTCATTCATTGAGGGCAACTGCATACAATGGGAACACCATTTTAGTGAACTGTTTTTTGTGCTAAGAGCACAGGCCCGTTGATCCAACACAATTAAGAACAAGATGGCCGCCATTTAAAGAGAGCAAGGAGCTCATTCAAAAAACAAAAAAACCCTTTTCTGTGACTACCATAATAGAGAAGGAGTTGGTGATGGGGAGTGAGGGATGCGAGAAAACAAGAAAACATGTACATTTTCTTTTTTTTTAAGTCACAGGGGAGTAGGAGGAAGCACGTGCCAGCCAGCTCAGAATGCAAAGCCTCTATCACATATCCATTGGTTCTTGTACTTGAACACACCGTCCATCGTCTTATCATTGTCAAATCTGTCCCTTAATGAGGCTTAGATTGTCTTATGTTTGTCTTCTCTCGTCTTGAGCACCGCTCACTCTTCATCCTGGACAACCTGTGTAAGTTCTTTCCCTTCTTCATTCTATCTTCCATTCCACTATCTACCTTCTTTTCAGCCTTTGCAGCTCGCTATTGGGCATCTCCACAGTGGATGACCTTACCCACTGAGCTGTAATATTTCGGCTTCTCTATATCATGTTGAAATGCAGCTGTGGACTGGCCACTCCTTATCTTGCCACTCCTCTATTGCAACTCGTCTGCTCTGACCTTAGCATCTACTGCTTACTTTATATTTTATCTTCTTGCACCTAACATATGTGAGGCTCTACCTCTTTCAATCCATTTTCCTCTGACTTGTAACACTTTTCGCTCCCTTCTTAACATTCAGATATCCTTTTCCATCTACATTTTCATTATTCTCATATTTCTATATGAACTTCATTCATATGTGTTCTGTTTATTGAAAAATGTACAGTGCTTTGCGGAAAGAGTCATCTTGTCCTCAAGAGTTCTCTTACTGTGAGACACCTATGTATCTACTTTGGAGAAGGGACGCATGATAGGCTGGGTACGGAAAGCAAGCAGCAAAAGTTAGGGTTAACAAATACTAGCAATGAGAGAGGTCACATAATAAGGATGATTTAATGAATTAATGTTTTGTTCACAACAATTGCGTACAACTATAACTGAGTAGAACAAGAAAATGCACAAATAATTCTGCTACTAACCCTCCCAACAACGTGTAGCTAATTGTGTCATTGTACCTTTTTTCTTTTTGGTTTATGTTTATGTTTTAAAAGCCTCATGTCGAGTTACAGGCCTACATTTTTTCGATGTTTGTGAATTATTAATTAAAATCTTTGTTCTACGGATTCATCGGCCCTATTCTGTGACCTCTCCCATTGCTAGTATTTGTTAACCCTAGCTTTTGATGCTTTCCGTACCTTGCCTATAATGCGTCCCTGATCAGGGCTAGTTTTTGACTCTTTTTTCCACGGTGCAAATCCACCCTCTACAGTCAGGCCCCCCTTCAACAACAAAGAGGGTACCCTTTGCCCCACATATATCCTTCTACTTTGGAGAAGACGTTTTGTCCTGGGACACAGCATTCAATTTGGACATTGAGAAGACTCTGCTGACAGCCATTCATAGTCAAGTCCATTCCTCCTAGCGTTACATGCCCACCTTGCCTGTGTAAATCAAACGTCCCCTGATCCAAAGACACCCGTGGGCCTGCTTGGAAGCAGCAGCAGCAGCAACATCTTGAGGGCACCACTTATGGTAATGTTCTGTGGGGGCTGCTACAACAACAGTAAGTCTGCTAAACCTCCCCTCTATACCATTGCCTACCTTACAAATCACTCACCTTTACACATTTTTGGGGGACATGATGTCACTTTGCTGCCGCTAGAGCCAGATCTTCTCTCACTCTGGCTGTTGCTTAAAGCATGGTCTTATGAGATCCAGCCACTTGGAAGCTGTCCTCATTGTAAAAAAGAAGCCCTTCTGCATCAACGCAGTTTGGCCAGGTAACAATTTGGCGCTATATAGTGCCCATTGCTCTCCCAGTAGGCCTAGAAGACTCTCTTGTGCATCATAGCCCTTCCCATGACTGAGGAGCTTCAAGGAACCCTATCTGAATTGGACCTCATACAGGGTTGTGATGATGTCCCATGGCTGGGCCTTAAGGTGCATGTGAGGGTGACTCAGGGGGGTGGGCCACACTACCAGTTACATGATATGTGGCTTGAGGGTGATATGCGGCGGACTCCCAGGTCCCCCAACAATTCTGTAGGCCTACGACAATGCTCAAGCACGGTACTGCCCTTTTAAGAAACCAGAGCCGGATTATTGTGTTGAAATCCGTGAAACCTGTAATCCTGGACCCACAGTATCTGATCCATTGTGATAACACGCAAGGGTTTACCCAAGTAGCGTCAATCAAGGTCCTGCTCACTGCTACAGAGGAGAGGGCCCAGCAGACCAGCAAGCAGCCAAGGGTCCGGCCGGCTCCGCTTATGAAGCTCGCCATGGACACTTTGCTACATGATTCAATGTCAGCCTTTTAGAGGCTTGGCCCCCTTTGGTAGGGAATTCAGCACAGTAAAATGAAACACCTCAGCATGTGAAGCCCTGGTGGCCCAGCCAATCCCTGAACTGGGAACATTATCATACACAGCTGCAAGTCTCTACCAGAAATATGCCCATGGTGCAGTAAAAACCAACGCAGGGAGAATAGTGGTGTGGTAGTTTGGAATATGAGAGCAGCCATTGAAGGTGCTGAGGAGTTGGTGGGGCGGTTGAAATGAAGGTGCGGGAGGAGTAGAAGCTGTAATTAGTTGAAGGTGCAGGAGGAGTAGAAGCTGTAATTAGTTGAAGGTGCAGGAGGAGTAGAAGCTGTATTTAGTTGAAGGTGCAGGAGGAGTAGAAGCTGTAATTAGTTGAAGGTGCAGGAGGAGTAGAAGCTGTAATTAGTTGAAGGTGCAGGAGGAGTAGAAGCTGTAATTAGTTGAAGGTGCAGGAGGAGTAGAAGCTGTAATTAGTTGAAGGTGCAGGAGGAGTAGAAGCTGTATTTAGTTGAAGGTGCAGGAGGAGCAGGAGATGGAGGAGGAGTTGGAGGTTCAGGAGGAGTTGAAGATCAGGGAGGAGTTGGGGGGCAGGGTGGACCAGTGGCATGTCCAGACTCTTTTGACTGGGGTGGCCCAAGTGGGGTGCTGACCTATGCAGGGGTGGAATGAAGTAGGAGCGCACACACAGATAATGATCATAGTTTAGGATGATGGGGTGGCACCCGGGGTGCTCAATCAGATTCTTGGGTAGCATTTGCCACCCCAGGCCACTCCCTGGACACGCATATGGACTGCAGGTAGAGATACATGTGAGGTTGGAGGAAAAAAAACAACAGAAGGTACGGAGAAAGCAAGAGAGTTTGGAAGAGGTGACCTTCCAGAATGAGGGGAGAAAGTCAAAGAGATTGGGCGAGGTTGTAGAGGTACAGGCAGACATCGTCGCTCCAAGCTCCGCCCATATGTTACCTATATGTGTGGAACCAGAGATGACGACATGTGCAGTTCCAGTCAGTGTACAAATACTGTAGAGAACCTTCGAGACAAGATATCCATTAAGGAAACCCTATCTAAATGGACAGAGATATAGCACTCTTTTGGATGAAGGACCAGAAGAAATGTGTAATTGAACACAGAAAGGAGCCTTATGATGTCACATGAAATGGAGTTGTTGTATCTAGAAGCTGGATGGAGATAAGAAACATAACAAGTATTCTCTAAAGACTTAAAGAATAGATGGTATAGATGAGCAACATATGGGGCTCGAGATGAAGATGCTCAGTCTACAAAAACAGTGAAGAAAATGTAAATCAGTTTACACGTGTACAGTTGCTGGAAACGAATAGGGAAATGTATTCATAAGGCTGGCTACGTAGTGAATTAGATTGCGGCGAGGCGCCAATGTATGTACATAGGAATGTATATAACCTGGATGTTCCACAACGCACTTTAGCAGGCAGAAAGTTCATGAACAAGAAAAAGACTTTCAAAATGTGTGGCACAGCTGGAAATTACTGATGGCATGGCAAGTTTTAGAGACGATGGGGCTGGCTCAGAACCAAGGGAAAAGACCACAGTGTAACTGATGACTGTCAAGAAAGTTACAAGGAATGTAAGAAAGGAACACGCTACCGTTTGAAGCAGTATGGAAAAAACAGTAAATGTTTCTACAGGTCATTATTTAAAAGGATGAAATACTTCAAAAGGCTCAAAAGAGTGGTCTTCAAGTCACATTGGTAATATCAGAACAGCTTGGGTCAGGCTGTACCGAAACTAAAAAGACACAGTGAAGCTATCCTCCCTTTATTTCCCAGGCAAAGTCCTCAGCTACAAGGCCAAGTTCAAAACCTAATTGTCTGAACAAACTGAAGGAGTGTTGACTGATAATGGGTTAATTGTAGGGGAGGCATGATCACGCAGAGTTTCCATGCACCTGTAATGGTAGCCTGGGTGCTGCTAGTGTAAGGAATATTACAGAAGGGTACAAGGGGGCCAAACCAATCTTAGCGGGCCGCCTAATGAAGAGCCCTATAGTATGAAGACCCAATGAATCGTTGTGTATTTAGTGACGACAATAATGACCAGTTATTAGGGGTGGGTTCTGATGCTCACCTGACTTAAGTACTCAATCATAACCAGTGGCTATATAGAACATATACTTAGATGTTCACGAAGAGCCAATCATGGGTGCCCATAAGTTTTGTAGTTTGCCATGTAATATGATGTCAGCAGTGACTCATTTTTGTTATAAAATAACTGTTTTTTGTTAAAAGCTTGGAGACTAAACTGTGCGGCGTCGGATGACGCCCATTGTACTCCCTGTTTTAGACAATTGAAATTAAAACAGAAAAGCTCTTTGCCAAACTTCCTGAGTCCTTTTGATTATTGATGTCTGAGTAACTTCTGCACCCCCATCCACCTCTGAGTAGTGCCACCTCGTCCTAAAGGGCTCTTGGGAATAAGAGTTGAAGGTTAATCTCCATGAGGAGATGGGGAAGCAGAAGTTATAGGAGACAGGTTAGTGGAACTATAGAAAATTATCATGAGAGAGAAAGGCATAGACATTGCAAGGAGGAAGGACATGCACTTGGAGGAGAGGAAACAATTATGCCGTCAGAGAAGGAGACCATGTGTCAAACATCACAAGCCTGTAAAACACGGATGAGGGGTGGGAGGTGCAGGAACCTAACTCAGGGAGGTGAACCTCAACTCAATCAGGCAACTAGAAACCCTCCCTGCTTACCGCACCACAGGAGACATTGCATTCCCTTCTCGAGGAGAACTCAGAGCTCCTGCAAGATTACCTGCGATATCTTACAGGCGATAGCCAACCAATAGCTTCTTGGGTGAAGCCCAATCACTGATCTTCTTTCTTCTCTAATCTAAACCCATTTTGTAAATTGTGACTATTCAAACTGTTTTTGCATTTTTATGTTTCATTGTTCATAACTCTGATGTTTTACAATACATTCTCACACTATTTTGTAAATAAAAAAGAATGTGGTTTGACAGAACTTGTGCTCTACCACGTTCTCATGTATCTCTTCACTGCGTTAATTTAGATGTTGCATCATCTCTGACTGCCCTGCGGGTGTCGACCAAATGACCCCTGGACTGCAAACCTACCTCAGGCTGGAAACAGCATCAAGCTGGCTGCAGCACCCGCCACGGCATCAGAACTGTAGCAAGGAACGCTGTTGATCTCCAGCTCAGCCAGAGACCCGTGCCGGGTCACCCGTTAAGGTGGATGGGAGGTGCCCCACCATCTTTCAGCCACCAATGATGAGAAACAATGTCCCTGAGTGACAGTCGGCCTAACACTGTCTCCCTCCCTCATGGACATTGTCTCTCTGTGCTGAAAATGTGAAATGCGCAGCCAAGCTCACTGCAAATACACACTACAGTTTGTTCCCAGCTTGTGGGATATGCACTCCACAAACCGGGAACAAATGGTCGTCTGGAGGCACAAAATTGGAAGCACCACTGAGGCAGAGATGGACCTTCACCACACCCCCTAGCATGTCTGTCACATGATTACGTGTGCGTGTGCGTGTGCGTGTGTGTTGGGTTGTGTGTGAATATGTTGGTGGCGATGTTTGGGTGAAGGAGCAGCAAGGAAAATATGCAGAAAAATCAATACGAACATCTTGTTTGCAGTGGCAATTCTGCAATATAATGTTGAGACAAGTCTCAATTTCTTTGGACATAATTTGCATTAAACAAGGGCAGCAACATGAGGCATATTGTTGAATTAAACAAGGGCAGCAACATGAGGCATATTGTTGAAATAGGATTCATAATGTGTTGGAGCATAATCGGCATGAAACTGGAACATCAGAGCAGGTTGTTGAGAAAGGCGTCAGGCATTCCTATGGGCAATATCGTCATGAAACAGGAGCAATGCTGCACGTTGTGGAGACAGGCCCAATAAAGTTCTGTGGCAAAGCAGGCGGCAAGGAGGATGCAATTGAAATATATGTTGTGGCCAGGCTACGTGATTTGCTTTTTGCAGAATGAGCATGAAATGGTAACAGCTTGATGGGTACCATGATTTGCTTTACGCACAATTGACATGAAATTAGGGCAGCTTTGCAACATACATTGGTGACCTGCATTATGCACAAGCAGCATGGAAATATGCTTTACAGGGGCAATGCTGACATATATGGCTAAAACAAGCCTCATGACCTTCTTTGGAAACAATCAGCATGAAAGGGGAGTAGCGCGGGGTTGTTTTTAACAGTCGGCATGATGTACTTTGGACATAAGCAGCAAGAACATGTATTGTACAGTAACAATGGTGGCATGTATGGTTGAGACAAGCCCCATGAGGTTCTTTGTGCACAACCAGCACAAAAGTGGGGCAGTGCTGGCATATGTTGACAGTCGTCATGATGTACTTTATGCACAAGAATCAGTACAAAATGTGTCTTACAGTTGAAATGCTGGCATATACAGATGAGCCAAGCCTCATTAATATCTTTGGCACCACAAACAGCATAAAGGGGGGGCAGTGCTGGAATATGTTGTGGATAGGCCTCATTATTTGCTTAACACATCATGAATATTTTTTTACATTGGCAATGCTGACATATATTGTTGAGATAAGTCCTCATGGTTTGCTTTGAACACACGTAGCAAGTACATGGGATTTACATTGGCAATGCCGGCATATATCGTGACAGGGCTTCATAGTTTCCTTTTGGCACAGCCAGTCTGAAATAGTGTTGCAAAATGGTCTTGTGTTCTGTTTGTGACCTGACATCTATTGGAGTATTTACTGTGCTCACCTACAAGACCGATGGTAAATTCTATGGGTTTTCACAGATTCTTTCGAAATTTGTGGTGTAAAAAGCCTTGATTTTTATAATTCTTTGAAGGGGAGAGCACCCGTATTGCTATGAGTTTGTTTTGGTCCACTCACTGAGTTTGTTCTAATCCTGGGAAATCATTATTCGACCACCACTTTAAAAAATCGCCAGCTCTACTTTTAGAGACTATTCTGGAATTTATCATTGTCCATAATGTTCATGGAAAGGAGATCTTAACCATGAATGATTTAACAGAATGCCGGACGGAGAAGCTCCTGCGCCTTAAACCATGCCATTATTTTAAGACTAATTACAGCGATTCGACATTGATTTTGGTAATTAGCCATAGTTTTGATGAACTACAATTGTACGATATTTTTCTGGGAACAAGATTGCATATTTAAATAATAATTTACCACGGACCTAATTACGTCTTGAATTGCATTTATGAACTATCCTGTTGTGAAAGCCCACCCTATAGGCCAATCGCAGTCACACAATGTAAACTAGCGTGTGCCTGTGTGTGCACACGCATGATCCATCTGCCTATAATGTAGAGTTCATTGCATGTGCTCTACCTTCAATGCAAAGTGCAGGCTGTGTGCTAGGTGTACAATGAAATGTGCAGGGCATGCTCTTGGTATATAATGGTAAGTGTGGTCTCTGCGCCGTGAGGACTTATTCTCTGACCTGCAGAGTGCCCTGTGCATCACTCTGGATCGCTCAATGTTTGGTATGAGAAAAGGTAGGGAAGATGAGGGTGGACAGGAAGGAGTGCGATGCTGGGCACGGGGTAACGAGGGCATGTCCTCACCTGGATTCCTGATGGGATGTCGTATACGATGCGGATGGTTTTGAACTCGTTGTAGCCTGGCAGGGTATGAGGGATGAGGTGAAATTCCATCTTCCCAGGTGGTTGCGTTCCGGTCTTCTCGCCATAGATGGCTTTACAGGTAGGGCACTGCAGGCTGCCATCCTTCCGGGTCAGGGAGGGTAAGAGCAGAGAGGGCAAAGTGAACATACAACAAAAAACATGCAACAAAGCTTGGCACACCACACTGGAATGCCACATTAGAAGCTGGGGTTCTCTTCACATCTGGTTCCGGGATCGGAATAGATCAGACCAGTATTCGAATCATCCACCCGCGTGCCGCACCTTTCCTGGGCTCACGGTCCTGGAAATGACCAGGGTTCATTCATTTCCCCCTGGGATTAGATCTGAATAATGATTGGACACTGGAAAACCAAGTCTAGTTTAATGCACTGGGTTTTACCTTGTCGCTTCCTCGCTAGTATAGGTCTAAGGCAGAGATCCCATAATGTCAGCTGCCGCGTTACTCCTGAGATGCTCTGTCCCTACCCTGGTCTTCTTCTTGTACACTCAGTCAATTCGGGGGGGGGCATGAAGACTCTGGGAACATTGGATTTCATGTTGCCTGTGTTGGTTTATGCTTGGGAATTTGGGTGATGCTTTGGTGTAGCCACCCTTGAGAGTCGCGCGCCACTCTAGGTCTCACAGTGCTGATGACAGCGGCCATTTTGAAAGGCTCCCTGCCCTAGGATGTTTGTCAGAGCTGTAGGAGATAACCCCAGGGCTGTAATCTACCGAGATGTCCATCAGTAAGCAAATGTTTAACACCGCCACCAGGATGAAAGCCTCAGTTATTTAATTGACACAACAAAATAATCGACAGGCAGGTCTTAGTCTATCAGCCTTATTTTAAATGCATAACCACCTCTGTTTCACCGCCTGAAGCTCATTTATGTCCTCCTCATGGAGAACACGCACAGACATGGAGCTCATACTCAATAGTCTAGTGGAAGGTCCCTAACTTTACCAACCACGAAAGTGGTATCTGAAGTCGGATGTTTCCACCACGGCTGCTGCCAATCCGGTAAGGTTTACTGTCGAGGGCACATTTCCCTCAGGAGGTGGTAGTAATGATAGTCACATGCCTTAAGCATCAAGAGGTGTAAGGAGTACTGGTATGGGGGACATGGTGCTATAGGTCGCTCATGCCATCTCACATAGGAGGCACACACTGGCAAAGGGCTCTGTGGCACACTGCTGTGCATCAGTGCTGTTTCAGGGGCCTGGGGAGGGGTGCAGCGTGGTTTGATGCTTACCTTGTTCCCATTATTGTACATGGCCACCAGGCAAAGGAGATGGTACATGTGCCCACACTTTCCCAGTTTGCCAACAAGCTCTGGTTTGATACCCTTGTGGCTAAGGACCCCTTCATAGCCAGATGACGTTACGAGTCTCTCCATGCAGATTGTGCAGTCCTGGATTCAAAGAGAGAGAGGGGAAGCGAGAGAGAGAGAGAGACAGAGAGACAGAGAGACGGAGAAAGAGAGAGAGAGAGACAGAGAGAGAGAGAGACAGAGAGAGACAGAGAGACAGAGAAAGAGAGAGAGAGAGAGAGACAGAGAGAGAGAGAGAGACAGAGAGAGAGGGAGAGAGAGGGAGAGAGAGAGAGAACATGAGAGGGGGCATACAAACTTTATTTAATTAGACTTTCAACTGTACAACCTAACATCTGCCCACATCAGACTCCCATGCCCAACACCCACCCCCAGGGCCTGCTTTACACTTCCAGGTCCTGATCCCAATGCACGTATCCTTATCCGGCCTAACATATTCTCAGCCCAAACATTATTTCCATCTTCTAACTGTGCGCGCTGTGCCTAATGTCACACGTTTACTTCCCTGCCCTCTACCTGACATTCTGCCCATGCTCGAGGCCCCCTTCCTGCGCCTTGGTCCCCATTAAAGTTACTTCCCCCCATTCATCATCTGGCCCAAATTGCACTATAACTTCTGAAAATCCGAAACAGTATGTTTATGTTAAACTCGCTCCGCTGTTCCGCTTTGGTACACGTTCTGGGGATGGATTAAGGCTCAGCTGTGTTGCCCTGGAGATGAGAGGCTGGCACTGCTCTACCAACATCACAGATCTAATAACATGCGAGAGTTGCACGGATCCTACTGGAGTTCCATTTCATGGATGTACACAGATCTCTAGCCCTGGGAGGGTTCATCTCTCTAATGTTAGCCTCCCGCAGTGGGAGGATTACACCAAGTTTCAAAGAAATTAAAGGAGTTTGGGAATATGTTAAAATAAAATATTTGCAATAGCATTTGGGCCTGTACAGAAACTCTTGACAACTAGTTGCAACTTGCCTTTCGCCTTTGCTATAGAAAGTTGGGGAACTTGTCTTATAAATACCTGAATTGTTGTTGTGAAATAAAGGGCGGAAGGGAAAACCATAGCTGCCAAATGACGTGTTGATAGTGGGGAGTGTTGCTCTGGAAGAACCACCAGCCACAGCTGAGAGGGACTGCACACTTATTAACATCTGCTTTGTTCTATTGCTCCATTAAGAAGAAAGGTCCAATAAATGGCACGTCACTGGGAAGTGATTGCAGGGCAACCTCCCCCAGCTGCGCTGAGGAGAACCCCACACAGGTGACAACGACATTCAAAATGGAGATGAGCTTGGATAGCGCCCAGTTCACAGTCCCTGTGCACTTTATATTAAGCGGATTCTTCAGTGCAAATGAGCAGCTCCCGCCGGGGTAGCGCGGCTGCTTCCGCAGGCCTCGGGTAGCGCGGCTGCTTCCGCAGGCCTCGCTGCCAGCAGGAAGGGCATTTATGCAGGACTGGATGGCCAGCGCTATTGTACTAGACTTGGGGTAGCCCTGTGGTGATGACTCTGCTGTGGTCTGCAGTCTGCTTTCCCTGCTGGCATGCTGTCATGCCATACATGTTCTGAGCGCAGAATGCTGTGTGTCTGTGTGTTACCAGCTGAGAGAGGCTGGTGGGGAGGTCCGTCCCTAGTGTATTTCTTTGGTATCAAGTGATGTTACCAACAAAAAAAAAAGACCGAATCAACGTTTACCGAATAAATATCGAATAATAAATATATATGGGGTGGGGGTGTCGATTGGAAATAGAAATGCAAGGAGATCCCCCCTCCCCCACCAATTAAAACAAAATCGGTAAAAGTTGATTTGGTCCAAAAAATTCGGCAACGCCACATGGAAACCCTGAGGCTCCTGGTCTGCTTCCAAGAGGGCATAGTACAACTTCTCTCCTCTCATCATCCAGACCTTTCCCTCATACTGACATGCTCCACCAGAGAGAGACCTTTCATCCTGAGAGATCTATGCAGCTGCCCTTGAGATGGAGTGGCATCTCATGGCACACCCTTGGAGAAGGACCCCGGGGGCGCGCTAGAGAACAGGCACGTCTCTCTTCTGCCCCACAGTTGCCTCTGCACTGGCTGCAAGGGAGGAGCACCTCGGCTCTTGCTGAACTGTGGGAGCCCATGAGAGTCCTTCTCTGTGCAAGGGCCTCCTTTCTAGAGAACCTCCACGCAATACATTGTTTGTGATCTGGTGTCTCCTTGTGGCTTGACGGGGAGCATCTATTAACCTGGCTGTTGCCTAAAGGACCCTCAGGTCAGATCTTATCACCTTGGATGCGGTCCTTGCGCGTAAAAAACTGTTGGCTCCTGGTGAGGTGTATGCATACACAATGATGGAGTTAGACTGCTCGATTTAATTTGAAAGCTTTTCTTTTGGTTTTTGTTCAGCATCAGATGGGCATGATTTGTCTGCCTGCATCATGAAGAGGGGCAGTTTCCTGCAGTGTTTGGTTTGTTGCTTCCTGTTTGGGAACGTTCCCTCCAGATTCCCGAAACTATCATTCTCACTCTCGCACGCGCTCTCTGTTTTTTTCTCTCTCTTATTCTCTCTCAGTCTCTTTCACATTCTCTCTCCCCCTCTCTTCCACTCTCCTCTTTCATTTTCTCCCATTCTCACTCTCATTCTCTCTCTGTTACTCTCACTCGCTCATTGTCCCACTTTTCTTTTCTTTCTCTCTTTCCCTCTTTCTCTCTGTCTCTCGCCCCTCTCTTTCTCCCTCTCCCACTTCTTCTCTATCTCTATCTTTCTGTCTCTCTCTGTTTCTCTCTCCCTCCCTCTCCATCTTTCTCTCTTTCCCTCTCTTTCCATCTCTCTGTCTCTTGCCCCCGCTCTCTCTCCCTCTCCCACATCTTCTCTATCTCTGTCTCCTCCCCAATCGCCCACAGAGTGGGCGGGCCAGCGTTGGGGAACCTTCACTCAAGGTGCAAGGAGGCAGTGCAAGTCTCTTCTCATCTAGAGCGTGTATCACTGTTGGAAGCTGTGATACACCTGACATGTTCCAGGTCATGGATGCAGCACTAGATTCTATCTTTCTCACAATGTTGAATGATTCCTGCATGTCCTTGGGGACCCCAGATTCCATTACTGTTGTGCTCTTGGAAGCCTTCACTTCAGCTCCCAGGATGCAGTGCAGTCGCTTTCTCTTCCTCATGATGTTTCCTTGTTACTGTTATGTGCCAGTTGACCTATAATACAGATTCCTTCATGGTTACACTCTTGGGAAGCTTCACTCCAGGCTCCAAAATGCATTGTGGTTTCACCTTCTCTCTCCCATTGGTCACTGGTTTCTGTACCATGCTTGGAAACCTACAATGCAGGTTCTGCGATGCAGCGTGACCGCCCTTTCCCTATCGCAATATTACAGGTTACTGTTGCATGCTTGGGTCTCCCCTTGCTTCAGGTGCTATAATACCCTTTTCTCTCAAAATGTTCACTTGTTGCTATTGCAATCGTGGGAACTTTCATTCCAGGTTTCAGAATGGAGCATGGCTTCTCTTTCTCTCTCATAGTGGTCATTGTTTTCCCGCAGTGGCTGGTGTTTCCACTCAGCAACTCGGCCTGTTCTCTCTGTCCTCCTCCTTCTCTCTGGATCCCTCCAATCCCTCACACTATTGTGTCAGTGTTTTATCTCTCACACGGTATCCCTTCTGGGTGGTTGCTCAACAGTGGTATCCTTGCACTCCAACATCCTGCTAGTGCGCAACCACACTCCCTCCTGGGAGGCATCCAAAGCTTTGTTCCTCTTTCCTGCTTGTCTTACTCTATGTACCGCTGCTTATGGACTCTATTTCATTTAATTTGATTTTGTCATTTGTATAGCGCCTTTCACCTTGGGTATGGTCCCAATGCACTGTCGATTGAAGGCCCTCGGCGGGACCGAAGTCCGAAGTATGGGAAAGTTGGGAGGTGCTAGTATGCGTGTGTGCATAATGGCCATTAAAGGTTATGAGGGCTTGGCCGAGTCCTTAACAGCCATGTTGGACATCCCGCTGCTGGCCCCTCCTAGGATTTCTAGTGGCATCAACTCATTTGCAAACCACCCTGCTGTTACTAAGCAGGTGCGGCTCATCAGCATACTACTTCCAATGAAGCAGGAACCCTTGTTCATGAATCTCTTTTCTGTCTGTTGCTATGCACTGCGCATCAGAGTCTGTCTTATGTGTTCATGGGAACTCTGCTCTCTGGCCTCCCACTAGCTATTCTCTGACTTGCAGAGCTGTGGTTCCACTCATATGATGATGGATATTTGCAAACACTCAGGATACCTCTAAGTTGCTGTATGACCCCAGCTTGCTACCAACATTTGAGCCATATGCCCTTGTAAACTCATTGCTTGACTTTAGAATAAGTGTTGCATGGGGGCGCTCGTGAGCCCAGCCAAAATGGCCGCGAGCCTGTGAGCTCCCAGCTACCCTGAGAAATACGGACATAATTTGGCGCTTCCCTGACAGCGTCCTGCCTCCACACGTGGGGCAAGTCTTTATGAAAGCCCCGTCCTCGGGCTGGTGGCGTTTGCAGAGGCACAGCCGACTCGTGGTGCTGCCCGTGGAGGTCTGGCCCTCTCCTGTGGGTGACACTCCGGTGAGAGCCCCGGCCGCGTGGTGTGGTCGGGCGTGTTGGTGCTTGGTGGACGGCCCCCGGATCGTGGCCCCGACAGGAGGACTGGTGGAGGGCGAAGGCAGAGTTGGTGGCTCGGAGGCCCTCGGGTGCGGTCTGTCTGGTGGGGGATGTGTGGTCTACCTGCCGGCTGCCGGGCAGTGGAGTGGAGGTGCTCCGGGCTCGCGGGAGAGGCACGCTGACAGCAGAGCCCGGGAGCTTGGGAGTGGAGATGAGGGCGCTCCTCCCTTGGACTGCGCACGTCTCTGATTGCCGGGGCGTGCCGGCGGGGCCGGTACCGTGGTGGAGGCTTGCCTGGGCTGGCCTTGGCGGCATGGTGGGCTCCTATCAGGCTCCCCTGACCTGGCCTGGGACTGCATTGCGCTCCCTGGGGAGACGAGGCCTGGAGGCGGCATCAGGGGGCCACGGTTGCTAGAAGAGGAGGAGGCTGGTGAGCTCGGGTCTGCCGGGGGGCGGTCCCGCTGAGCCCGAGCGGGGCTGAGGAGGAGCGGCGTACACGGCTTGGAAATACGGCGAGCTGAGAGGGGGCTGCGCACGCCCTGGAGCGGGAAGTTTGAGCCCTATGATATAACTCTTGGCACTGGTGGCGGTGCCTAGGGAGGAGTGGCTTGGATACACTGCTGGGCATTGCGGTGGAACAGTGATCCGAGCGGCGGAGCATCAGCTGAGGGAGGCTGAGGGCAGCCCATGTAGTAAACTGCAGTGCCGCGCACTGAGTATATTCTATACTCCGCAGGCCTTAATTATTGGAGCCCCCCGACGGGGATGGTTGGGGGAGCTCTCCAAGACTGATGGCGCGCCTGTGACTACACACAACATCTGCGGTGATCTGGGTACGGTTGTCATTCTTGTCTGGTGCCCTGGAGGGGCGAACTTGTGAGGGGCCAGTCGGGTTCCTCCCTCCTCCCGAGTGGAGGGGGATGTCGATGTCAGGTAAAGGAGGCAGACAACAGAAGTCGGCTTCGGCGGGGAACGTGGATTCCATGGAGCAGTCACAGGGGTTGCAGTCCCCGCCAACGGTCGATCCTCTGAGGGCCTTCCAGGATATCAAAATAATGTTTAATAAATTACAGTCCAGTATTCAAGCCCTGGATGGGAAAATGGACACACTCACCTGCAAGGTAGACCAAATGCAGGTCAGACTAGACAAGCATAGCGATCGGCTAGTTGAAGTGGAGGGTAGGGTGTCAACGGTGGAGGATGAGTCCAGTTCCCTCGTTAGAGATATGACATCGGTGAAGAGGGCATTGAAAGAGCTGACGATAAACAGGATGATTTGGAATCACGCACTCGGAGGAACAACCTGCAGATTGTTGGTGTGTCGGAATTGATGGATCAGAAAAATATGGAGCAACAGGTGGAGAACATGCTTAAAGAGGCCCTAGGCCCGGAGGGCTTCTCTGAATTGTACATAGTGGAAAGACCGCACCGGGTGCCCTTGGGAATGAAGCCGGTCCCTGGGGCGCCCCCGCGTCCGATCATAGCAAGGATGCTAAATTATTGGGATCGGGATACCGCTCTCCGCAAGGCGCGGGAGAAGGGGTCAGTTTCTTACAAGGGAGACAACATTAGACTATTCCCTGACTTCTCGGACAAAGTCCAAGCATCCAGGAAATCATTTCTGGAAGTGAAGAAGCAGCTGAGGGATCGAGGGATTCGTTATGCTATGCTGTTCCCGGCAAAACTTCGAGTTGAGCACGATGGCAAAGCGAAGTTCTTTCACACTCCGCAAGAGGCCTCCAGCTTCTTGGAGCGGCTGCTGCAGCAGCCCCGGCAGAGGGGGAATATTGAACAATAAGGTCTTCATGACATTATATCCTTTACAGTAGCCACTGGTTAATGTAGGCTTGGCTGACGGGGTGCACTGTTCTTCGGAGGTGAGCAGGGTTGGCTGGGCCCAGAGTGGTACCTCAGGCGGAAGCTATAGGGAGGTCTGATGTTCAGGTCTCAGTTTGGGTATTGGGGGTGTTTAAAAGGGATGGGGGTGGGGCATGTGTTCACTGACAAGTTGGGGTTGTTGGTGGGGGAGGGGATTGACACACTTGATCGAGGGTTTTTTAAAGCTGTCCTGCTGCAGTGCCCCAGAGGGTTGGGTCAACCTGTGGGCAATATAGCTACCTACTGGAAGTATGGCGTCAAAACAATTCTGTACATGGAATGTCAGAGGGTTGAAGTGCCCCATAAAACGCCGCAAGGTACTGCTGTATATGCAGAGACATAAAGTTGGAATAGCATTTCTCCAAGAGACACATTTAATGAGGGATAATGAATCCGCCTTTGGGAAATCATGGGGCTGTCATAGGTATTTCTCGTCGTATTCTACATATGCCAGGGGGGTTTGCATATTGATTCATCATGGGGTCGGGTTCCATCTGGTTTCATCGGTGAAGGACAAAGGGGGAAGAAGTCTTATAGTACAGGGCACCATACAAGGGAAGCTGTATACCTTTATTAACTACTATGGGCCTAACAATGATACGGTAGAGACCTCGATTGGATAGATAGGCAGCTTGGTGCTTCAGTGGCTGGGGTGGTGACATGGGCCGGGGATTTCAACACTTTAAATCTAACCTGAATTGGATAGATCCAGGGGAATGCAGGGTTTTGGGAACAAAGGGAGGCACCGCCTGCGAGAGATGTCACTTTTCTGGGATGTTGCAGATGTGTGGACTGTGCGACACCCTGGGTCACGGTAATATATATGTCACTCCGATACCTATGGGTCGGCTTCGAGGCTTGACCTTTTTCTTGTTTCGCAATCGCTGCTTGGCAAGCTCAGAGGGGTCGAGATCCTTGCTCTCACCCTCTCGGATCACGCACCTGTGCTTCTGGATTTGGGCGTAGAAGGGCGGGTTCAGGGCGTTTACATGGCGATTCAAGAGCAAAGGTATGTCCGATGCGGTATTTAGGGATGGCTTGCAGACGGCGATTGACACCTTTCTTGAACTGAACATAGGTTCCGCACAATCCCCGGGTGTACTTTGGGAGAGCCTGAAATGTGTGTTACGAGGGGAATGTATATCCAGAGAGGCAGGCATTCTCAAATTATTCAGGAGGGAACTAGTGGCCAAGGAAGAGATCCTGCGGAAACTGCAGGTGACTAACCCAGCTCCTCCCGATCATGTTCGGGCGGAGATTCTTAAGCACCGGCAGGAGTTCCAAGCGTTAGCACTTAGGGAAGTCAAGTTTATGAGAAATGCATCTACTATACGGCAATATGGGGAAGGCAACACGCCCGGCCGCACCCTTGCAGGGATGAAAAAAATTGATACCTTTGCGGGTAGATTACAGGTGATCACGGATGAGCAGGGGAATAACAAGTTTGAGGATACTGGAATTGTCCAGCAGTTCTTTTGGTTCTATAGTCGTTTGTACTCCTCGAGTTCAGAGGCTTCACTGGGGGATATTGAGAAATATTTAGATAGGGTCGCGCTACATTGGTGCACGGAAGCCCAGAGGGAACACCTGAATCGTCCGTTGTCGTTAGAGGAGGTTGTAGAGGCGATTAAGGCTCTGCCGAATGGGAAATCGCAGGGACCCGATGGTTTTACGGTGGGGTTTTATAAACACTTTGCCGACTCTCTGGCACCTCAATTGTTAGAGATGTACCAGCACAGCTTGGAATCAGGGACCCTGCCGGACTCGCTGCGAGAGGCAATAGTGGTGGTCCTGTTGAAGCCCCACAAACCTGGGTGTGACTGCTCTTTGTATCACCCAATCTTCTTAATTAACATCGATAACAAGATTCTTGCAAAGATTCTTGCCTCGAGACTGGTGCCCTTTATGCCGGAAATGGTGATAGCAGACCAGGCAGGCTTTATCCCGGCCCCTCTATCTCATATGGCCTTAGGAGAATGTTCGGGTTGATGTTGGCTGTGGCTACATGGGAATCGGTGGTGGCCGCCCTTTTGCAGGTCACCAAAGCATTTGATTCGGTAGAATGGCCGTTTTTGTTTTCAGTTCTTCAGCGAATGGGTATGGGTGCCCATTACGTGAGCTTGGTGAAGCTACTGTATACACAGCCGACAGCGAGGGTGAGGGTGAATGGCCGATTAACACCGGCCATCCCTCTTGAGCGGGGCACCAGACAGGGTTGTCCCTTGTCACCCCAAATTTTTGCCTTGGTGATTGAAGTACTAGCGGAAAGGATTAGAGATGTGCATATACACCGGGGGATTCAATTGTACAATCACAAACTAATAATCTCACTGTATGCTAATGATATGGTGTTGTTTATTAAAGATCCTGAGGTGAACTTGGACCCGGTGATGGAGGAAGTTCAGGGATTTGGGGTGGTGTCCGGGCTACAGGTGAATACATCCAAATCGGTGTCGTTCCCTCTGACGGAAGCTACGTCTCAATTACATGATACATGGCGATTTCAATGGCACATGATCTACACAACTTACTTGGGCATCTACATTGCGAGAGACCCGCAAGTGGTGTATCATAATAACTATCTTAACGCCCTGTATAAAGCTAACTCGGCCTTGAGCATGTGGAAGAAGCTCCCACTGAACCTATATGGGCAGATATCCGTTGTTAAAATGACACTGCTCCCGAGATTTCTTTATATTTTCTTGAACGCCCCAGTAAGGGTCCCCGGGGAATATTTTCGTAGTCTGAAAACTGAGATAATGCGATTTATATGGGCAGATAAACCGGCCAGGGTTTCGTGGGATAAGCTAATGGCCCCGGTGTCAGAGGGAGGCTTGGCGCTGCCGGAATTTGAAACGTACTATGAGGTGGCGCAGGCTGGGTTTCTGGTTTACTGGCACAGATTACAACATGATAGGAATCATATAGAGGTGGAGAGAGCAGTGGCTGCACCCAACCTGCTTCGGTCAGTCATCCTGTTAGCCCCGAGTCATGTGAGATGCCCAAATAATTTAGTAGAGGTAACGTGTAGGGCATGGATTAAACTAGAACAGAAGCAGGGGGGTGGGGTTCTCCATTCACCCCAGCTCCCAGTAACACATACACCGGGGATACCCATTATTGGAGAAAGAAGTTTTGTGGATATGGTTAAAAAACTGGGTATTACATGCTTTGGTGATTTGTTCCCTGAGGGTAGATTTGTATCTTTGGGGGAATTGAGGGAGAAGGGGTCTCTGTCTGCCCTAGATGTGTTTTTATACTTTAGACTCAGGGTGGGTCTTCGATTAGTGTTTAATACCTTCCCTGACCAGCTGCCGATATCCCCCATGTTAGATAAGGCACTTCATGGCCTGCTGGGTAGACGTATAACCACGGGATTGTACTCAATGGCTATCCGGACTAGGAGCATGGGAATATCTTGCCTGCTGGCAAAATGGGAGAAATCATTGGGTAGGGAGATCTCAGAAGAAACATGGAAATACTGCTGCAAGGGTATTCGAAAAGGGGCTATCAATGCTGGGTATAAGCTAATCCATTTTAAGTATATTCACCAATTCTATTATACTCCTGTTAGGCTCAAGGAACTCTTCCCGGAGGCCACAGGAAGATGTAATAGATGCCGTTCAGAAATGGCTGACTTCCTCCATGTTGCTTGGAGCTGCCCGAGCATACAATTGTTCTGGAAGGGAGTGTTTGAAATAATTGGGGGGGGATATAGGCCAAATAATGGACCCTGATCCTATGTTGGGTTTGCTGGGCTACACTAAGGAGGTTCCTAGAGGAATGAGGAGATTGGTTACGCTGCTCCTAATCCTGGCTAAGCAAAGGGTAGCTATGCTGTGGGGGGCGGGACATGCTCTGAAGGTTTCACAATGGAAAAATGACATTTTGTATTGTAATGACATGGAATGTGGGTGGGGATAATTGAATAGGCAACGAAGTTGCAATACTGGCATGTGGGATGCGTATACACATTATCTGCTCTAAAGATCCGCCTCTGGCGCTGGTGGGACATTGGTGCGCGATGATGAAGGGGAGGTCTAGATGGACAATTTGGTTGTTACACATGGGATTACGTACGGAGCCGTCTATAGTTGGACTGTCTTTGGAGGTCTGCGCAGACTGATCTACGGTGGCAATGATAATAATTGTCGGGATGAACTGCACTTGTAAACTTGGTGGTAGACAGTATCGTATGGTGTGTCGAGGGTGGGGGGAGTTGGGAGGCAGGGGGGACTTTGTTGATTGTATGTTGTTATGCAAATTAATAAATAAACTAAAAAAATAATAATAAAAAAAATAAGCGTTGCATTTGCCAAGACTCCAGAGAGACACCTTAATACCTTAATACCAGCAAAAACCTCTCTGTGGCTCATAGATGAACCTTTCAACCTCAAAGTTGTGCAATTTCTCTCAAGTTCTGTCTAATACAGCTTTGCAGACCTCTTACCACAACTCCTGTACTGATCAGACCCACACCCAACCAATCGCTCAGTCTATGGCAAATTGTGTACCTGAGACCCATGTGAATGTACAACTCCCCACATCAACGCTTTCTGCCTTTGTATGACTCCAACCCCATGTTGCCAAATGTTACGTTGAACATCAGTCTCACGCTCTCCACTTTCTCTATCTTTCTTTCACTACAATTAGTTGCTCTATTTGTTCTGTCTGTATTTCGTCATCACAGTGACTATCATGCTAGTCGATGCTATTTCTCACACAAATATGGTATGTAAAGGTTTAGCGTTCATTGGTGCTGGCAGTTTAGCAATGGGCAGGTATTTGGGACTCACCTCATCTGGAGGGTTCTTCACCTTTTGTATGTACCTGCGCACCACATCCTCTGGATTCTTGCCTATCAGAAAAGGAACAGAAATCAGTTGTCAAGTGTGTGATCTTCCAGTGGGCTCAACATATTTCAAATAGGACTGAGACACCTTCCTATATAAAGCTCCCTCATTCACACCCTTGACAGCAAGCAATAACCCCAGTCCGATAAATGAAACCAAAGTGAATGGCATTGGTTGAGTATGGAGGACAAATTTAGCTTCAACCATTACTTCATAACTACTGCCTCAGTGTGCTTGAGGGTCTAAGAGGTCAAACGGATCTCAGGTCCTTACAGGGAGCAGGAAAAAGGCTTCACAGCAGAAGTATATGAGGCATTAAGCCCTGAATGGATCAAGTGAACTTCTCTACAACCATAGGGATTCGACATCCAGTCCATGACAGGACTGGACTCAGTCGATGTGTCTATATGTGCATGTGTGTTCGTGTGCCATTTGAAGCCCAGGGTGGGAGTTATTTCTTACATGGGCTATTTAATCACCAACTACCTGCATGTTAGGTTACATTTCCATTTCACCCCCCCTGATTTGGGGGATGCAGCGAGCACAGGAATGGGTTACAATGTTGAGGAGGGAGATGGTGTTGCACTGTCTGAGACATGCTACATTTTCTGTATTTGACCGCTTATTGATGGTATTCATAATAGGATCATTGAAGGTCAGCTTACCCTTTTCATTCTACTAGCTGCTTCCAATAGCCATAAACTCAACAGTTTGCTATGGTATCTTCGATCCATTGCAGTGTTCTAAATCATATCACACAACTTAAGTCCTTTGTAAAACTTTTTCCCCAGAAGGTGTAATTAAGCCACGTCATTCTCAACGCTTCTTCTTTACCTTCAAATCTTCGGTTTCATACAAAGAACAATCTCCATGAAAGAGATATGGGTGGAGCCGATCAGTGGGGCGAGCAGCACAGGTATGTTCTAGGCAATGCCTTTACATCATGTTTTTACCCAGGTCATGGAAACAGAATATGGATGTAGAAGACCAAAGTGCCACCCCCACCTGTATCCAGAGGAGTTCCAAACCTACTTTGTGAAGATGCAGAGTACAACAAAAGCTGAAAGAAGCGTCTCTTTCCTCATATAGCTTCTAGCGCCTTGTGAGTACTGTGGGTCTGGGGGTTGTGCAGTAGCACCTTGGAGCGTATCTCATGCAATTACCATAATGAATGACCTGGGACCCAAATAACCGGGTGGACTCAAAGAATATGTCAAAGTACTACTTTATTGTCAGCTCAAATAAAGTAGGGAAATCTGGCAAGCATAAAAAGTAGCAGCTCACACGCTCTCGGTTACTTTTCTCTGACACAAAGACTTTATACTTCGATTTACGTCAGCTATGACATCATGCTACTTGGCAAACAACAAAACCTATCGAAGGGAGGGATTGGTTAGGGGAACATATATACTTATAGTATGTCTAAGTGTTAATAGCATCATTGGCTGCCCCTTATCTGGTTGGCACACCTCAAACTACCTCTAAAATACGTATAATACTGATTATAGCAAAAATACTAACAGCGGATTGGCTTCTGCAACATTGTATAGCATGCCGCTTCATAGCCACTCATAATTGGTTGGCATACTCTCCCAACCTTGGACATTCGGTTCGCTTGCAGCACATGAACAAAACAAAACCCAGGTGCAGAGAACAATGTCAGAACACTGCCCACTCTGGTCATTTAGTCTGCCATCTCTTATCAGGCCACAAGCCAAGGCTTTTCCTTTATAGTTAACCTTGCTGACTGTTTTTTTCTTTGAAACTTTTAAGGGAGTCAGGGTGCACCACTGTATTCAGTTATAGCCTAATCAATAGGCTTTATTTTCAATTCTTGAATCACGTGTGAGGAGACCACAGATTTTTCCATTTCAACCTTTAAT
Organism: Ambystoma mexicanum; assembly: GCF_040938575.1. Classification (NCBI taxonomy): domain Eukaryota; kingdom Metazoa; phylum Chordata; class Amphibia; order Caudata; family Ambystomatidae; genus Ambystoma; species Ambystoma mexicanum. The sequence continues at coordinate 1,271,044,773 of NC_090932.1, forward strand.
TTACTGCCATTGGACTTCATTTTTCTGGGTGCTATTACTCTTCTTGGCCTCTGGAGACTTGGTCGTTCCATCTTACATATGCTTTTCGCATCCTTGATTGTCGAATCATTGGCACTTGCCGATGATTTCACTTCTGCTTAAGAGAAATGTGCCCTTCTTTTAAAGCCTTTCCTGGATGGCTCCCAGCTAAGCAGTAAAGAAGACAGTCCACTTTAAATGCATGCGTCTATTACACAAAGTTTTGTATCACGAAAGCACCATGTTTCCACTCACGATACTTATGCTGCCTGAAGATCCCGGCCCCTAAGTAGGAGCCAGTTGGAAGTGGCTAATTTCCTGTTCTAGCATTGAAAGCCTGGAATAACCTCCCTGTATGCCTGCAAACTGAAACTAATTACTGTTTTTTTGCAAAAAACATAAGATGCATCTTTTAAAATTATAATTCTAACTGCACTAAACCGATGTTGCATATTATCTTCCACAGCGCCAAGATGTCCTGGTGGTGAGTGATAGCGCTATATAAATCCTGCAGATAACGTAACATAATTAATCATCTGACATTCAATGAGCTTTTAAAACTCTTCTTCTTTGGTTGCCCAGTCTTCCTTCTTCCCTCGGTCGCTACCTGTTGAAGTGCCAAGAGTGCTTGGAGTTGAAAAAGTCCAGAAAAGCTTATTTCTACGAATTCTGTAAAGTGAGTTATAAGGGACACTCCGTTCTACCTGGCTGAGAAACTCACCATCTCTGGAAGTCCGGAGGCTGGCATACCATCAGAAGCCAAAACATGCCAGGCTGCAAACAAATAACTAGCAGGAAACAGACCCTGGTCCTGCCACGCATTCAGTCTCTGGAACAAGTCGCCAATGCAGGTAAGACAGGCCCCCTCTGTCCTACACTTCAGAGAGGACCTGAAGAACCCCTCTTCAAAGAACATCTCCCCAATTGCTGATCACAATGCTCAACCCCAATTCTCCTCCTCTGGAGCTCCTCGCCTCCTCTGCGGCAGAGGCATAGACAGGGTAGGGCCTGAGCGGGCATGGTATACCCAAAATCTATAAAACCCCACTCAACAGCGCTGTGTGGGCATTTACAGATTTTAATATCTTCTACAGTGGGCCCAACTACATTAGCTGCAGGCCCCACTTGTTAGAGAATCATGGCTATTCCTCTTCTCTGCGGCCCCTATTTATCTGATATCCCCTGGTGCACTCTGCACCTTATTTGTAAGCCCCTTTGTGTGTCTCCCAGGTAAAGCACTCCATTTCGTCCCAGCTAGGCTTGCTCTTATAAATCCAGTACGTAAACACACTCTAGAGACGGGTTCTTCAACCTTGAGCTCTCCGATGTTTCAGACTACAATTAACATTGATATGTGCCTATTGATTATGCTGGTTAGGGATGATGGGAGTTGTAGTCCAAAACTTCTGGAGAGCCAAAGGTTGCAAACCGCTGCTCTAGAGGCTGGAAACCCATAGTTATGGAGGAGGACAAATGATATGGTGTATACAACAAAGACACTTGAAAAAGCCAGGGATCAAGCCCCAAAACCTATGCAGCAACATATGCAATACGCCCTTCACCTTCATGTGTCTATGAAACTCAGGGACAAGAGTGCACCGCGAGTTCTTTGCAGAAGGGACAAGCAACCAGGTCACTTTTATTGTTTCATTTGCCCCGAGGACATAGCACAAATTCAAACCATAGGAATAGGAATATTATTATGAAGCTGCTTGCAAGAGAGGAGACTGCGCCGCAGGTGGCTGCCTGCCTGCTGAACGTGTATGTCGGTCACAGCTCAAAGGCTTCCGCCAGAGTGCAGACAGGAAAGAATTCACAGGTCTGAGGCGGTGTTGTCTCAACCCCACCTGGAAGAAGACAGCCTGTACTCTCTCGTGTTTGTGGGAGATTTAAAGTAGGGAAAAAGACCTGGGCAGAGAAGGAGGCATTAACTAGAAACATCACTGAGTCACCTGATCTATTTAATATCCAGTCTACCCAAAAGTGTACCAAACAAATAGTGCAATCGATGCGTGTTATGTCCTTTCTACACATGTATATATTATCCTATAGGGTCTCGAGCTGCCATAAGATGGAATGCTGGAGCAATTGAATTGAATTGAATTGATATTTTATTTCTATCGCGCTCGTACACAAGTGTTTCATAGCGCAACAAGGCAAGGGAGGGGAACAGGGGAGAACAAAACAACTATCTTACTAGGCCCAGTGACATTGAGAACACGCAAGTGCATGGGAGAGGGGGAGGGGAAAAGTGCATGGAAGGGGCGAGAGGTGGAAAGTGCGGAGCAAAGGAGAAACAGATAAATAATAAATAAATAAATAATAAAAGCAACAAACAGTGGTAGTGGAGCCAGCAAGTGGCAAGTACTGGGTTTAAGGCAGCAGACAGGGTAGGTCTGATAAGTACCGGAAGAAAAAAGGGGAGACTGTATGGGTACAGATACAGACCCCAGTGCAAGGGGTGGCCAGAGGCAGTGCAGGAGGGTGGCAGGGTGACCAGATACCTGGCCCAGAGGACAGAGTTTGCCCAGGTGCACGACGCCAATGTAAATACTATGCGAAATATTTACCCCAGTACAGAAAAATCCAGGCCTCAGTCTTCTGGAGGAAGCGTGGACATGTCTGGCTTCTACAAAATCAATGTCCTTGCCAGTACAGAGAAGGGGAGCGTTGACCACTGTGCTACCAATGGATACTATTCAGGGCAGCTGGGCGTGGGTCGGGCCATTCATTTTCATATGAGAAAAAGTACTCTTTGTGAAGATGGTTCTAGGTGACCCACAACATCCCTTCTGGTCCCTGCATGGGCCTGGATCTTTTGTGAGTACTGAGTAACAGGGAGAAGTGTACATGGGGTGAGAGCGGCACTGAAAAGCCCGGAGGGGAGGGTTATTTTGCAGAGAGCTTGAGGGAGTTTAGGCAGAAGAAAGGAAAACATGAGATACGTGATTTTGAGGGATTGGTGCACGCAGGGAAGAAGGCGGGACGTGGCGCAAGGGCACGGGACGCATGCACTGCCGACTCCTTACTCTTCTTCAGGTGCTTCTTCTTGGTCTTCCTGCAGACCCCGTTGATGCCCGGCACGGGCTTGATGTCACTCTTGTTAACCGGAGGCGGGTGCAGGATGGGCTTCGGGGCTCTGGTCAGGCAGACTGGCAGCCCGGCCGCGCACATCAAGATGCCGGTCATACCTAAAGACAACAGAAGGGGGAGACAGGAAGACACAGTGTTCAGGCTAAGACCACCAACGTGAATTGAAAGTTAGCACAATAATTGGGACTCCTGGTTGCTCCACACTTTGCTCATACTGTCACTGCTAACTACGCTTTCCATCAGTACCTTTCTACCACCTTGGCATCAGGGAGCAGGCTGGTTTACTGCAGGTCTCTGACGGTTAACCGTATATCAATGATTCTTCACAGTGCTCTTTGAACATTGACTTGTCTCTTTGCTCTTTTTTTTAAACTTTTTTTTATTTGCCTTGACAACACACAGAAAAACAGAGGGGACCACACGGCACCAGCAGCGATAACAAGTGACATACATCTTCACCAGTATACCTTGAATTATCTATGGGGGAACGGGGGGATCAGAGAACAGACAGAGCATTAATATTTGATTCAAAGGAGACACAGGTCACAGAGTGGTCACATTATGAAGAACAACCAAGAGAAGAATGAGCAGGGTTTGAAGAAGAAGCCATGGCGGACATGTAGTTGCGCAACCTTCGCCAGATGTCTCTTGGCCTTGCATGTGGGTGCTGCGTTGCGCACCAGGCCTCTTCCATGTCATGTGCCCATGTAATTGTTCTAAGCCATTGTGTGTATGTGGGTGCCTTGGGCCGGAGCCAACATAACAATATGCAGCGGACCGCTAGCAACATGCACAGACCCGCAAGTTTCTTCGAGTCAGGCCCCAACTGGGGAAAGTCATGGAAGAGACAAAGCAGTGGGGTGGGGGCAATAGTGTACTCCAATATGTCTGACAACGTGAAACAGATGTCAGCCCAGAATTGGGTCAGGTGAGGGCAGTGCCAGAGCATATGGATGTAAGTTGCTTGATCCGTTCTGCACCTGGGGCAGTTGGGAGGAGAGTCACTGAACATACGATGTAGTCTCTTAGGTGTATGATGATACCTGTGCAGTACCTTAAATTGCATTAACTTAAATTTCGAGTTGTAAGACACATCGTGGGTGCGAGCACACATTCGGGACCACCTCTCATCAGTGATCTCAACTTCAAGATCCTCCTCCCAGCTGCGTTTCAACTTAGTAAAGGTGGGGGCTGCTCTAGCCTGCAATAAGGAGTAGAGTCTCAACACCTTCCCTTTGAAGGAGGAATAGGAACAGAGTTCCGCAACTATGGGTTCATCAGGCGGTAGCGTGGGGAAATCAGGGTATCTGAATTTGAGGTTCCTCCAAAGCGAGGAGTATTGTAGCCACGCTGTGGGCCGACGCTTGAGGTAAGGAGGGAGTTCAGACCACTCAACGAAGTTGCCCTGCTCGTATATATCGCAGAGCGTCAGGAAGCCAGCTTCAACCCAGCGGGACACAATAGATTGTGGGATGGGTGGGACATCAGGGAAGAAGTTCCATAGCGGCAGGTCCCCATGAAATGGGTGTGGTGTATCAACCATAGCCCATAGTTTGGATAATGCTAAGGATGTGCTACCTACGGGGTCTGCGCAGTCAGGGTCGGGAGGTATGGGTTTAAGGATGAGGGAGCCAATCACCCGGTCAGAGACTGTCAGTTTCTCCAACCGAACATGTGGGGGGGGGGGTCGGTGGTATTGAACCAGTGAGAGGCAAATTGGGATTGAGCTACCACCCAGTATCTAGTGAAATCTGGGGCGTTAAACCCGCCTAATTCCTTGGGGGTGGTCAGCGTAGAGAGTTTGAGGTGGACTGCACCTGAGTGCCAGAGGAAGGTGTTACTGATGTGCCGTAGTGATTTGAAGAATGCGTCTCCTGGCCATATGGGCAGATTGGTGAAACGATAAAAAGTTGAGGTAATACTACCATTTTAAGTATCCCAATCTTGCCTGCTAGTGAAATAGGGAGTCTAGTCCAGCTGGAAGTTTTTATGGCCAGGTTCTTCAGGTAGTTCTGGTAATTGTCCTCGCACAGCTGTGACGTGTGCCGGGAAGCTACCACCCCCAGGTAAGTGATGCTAGATTGAGACCAGGTGAACCCTCCTAAGTGCAAGGGGGTTCGCGTAGTATCTGTAAGTGGGAATAATATAGATTTAGAACAGTTAACTTTCAACCCAGAGATGTCTCCAAATCGGGTGACATCCATGAGGATAGGGGCAAGGTTGGTTTCCGGGGAGCAGATGTACAGGAGAGCATCATCAGCATAGAGGGAAACTATATTGGATTGGCCCGCCATGCGTAATCCCCTATGGGAGTGTGACTGGCGAATCATGTCGGCGAAGGGTTCAATGGCAATGGCGAAGATTAGCGGGGAGAAAGGGAACCCCTGTCGTGTCCCTCTGGATATCTGAAAGGGAATGGAGCACCTGTCCTCGGTGCAAACTCTAGCCAAACTCTAGCGGTGTAAAGTAGCTTAACCCAGGTTCAGAAGTTGGGGCCAAATTTACATTTCTCGAGAACTCGCCAGAGGTATTTCCACGAGACCGAGTGAAATGCCATCTGCATGTCTAGAGTGGCCGCTACCACCTGTGTGGTCGGGTTGACCCTGCTAATCACATTAAAGAGCCTTCTTAAATTTAGGGATGTGGACCTTCCTGGGACAAATCCTGCCTGGTCAGGGTGGATAATGTGGGGCATGAATGGGGCTAAGCAGTTGGCCAGAAGTTTAGCGTATATTTTAACATCACAGTTAATCAATGAGAGGGGTTGGTATGAGACACATTGGGCAGGGGGCTTGCCAGGTTTGAGGAGGACTGTTATCAATGCCTCACGAAGGGAAGGAGGAAGTATACTCCTTTCGCATGACTCCCCCCATAGGGCCAGCAAGTGCGGGACCAGTAATGTCTTGAAAATTCCATGGGGAGACCATCCGGGCCGGGGGCTTGACCCGACATTAACGACTCGATGGTTTCGGTGAGCTCTTCGGTAGTAATGGGCCGTTCCAGGCAGATGCCAGCTTCCTCGGACAGGACTGAGAGAGGAAGGCAATCTAAATAGGAGACGATCTCTGGTATAGGGGGGGCATCAACTTCTGAGTAGAGGGAGGTATAAAACGATAGAAATTCAGAGTTGATGTCCTGTGGGGAAGTGGCCAGTGAGCCGTCAGACCTCACTATAGCTGGAATATTGGGGGCTCTGAACTCACGACAGAGCAACCTTGATATCATACAGCCGGGGCACTCTCCCTCCCCATATTTCCTTACCGAATGGGGGGAGTCCAGGAATTTGATCTCTCGTTCCGCAAGACTACGGAACTTCTCCAGTTCCGAGCCCAGAGCTGAAAGAGTGGTTGGGGAGTGGTCTTGAGCATATTAGGTCTCGAGGTTGGCTAGGAATGATTCACTAACGGCGATATCTGCTTGGATTCTCTTTAAAATGCTACATCCCTTGGAAATGGCGATTCCCCTCACAAATGCTTTAAAGGGTTCCCACAGTATGGCTTGTGTTGTTACAGAGTCTGTATTAACCTCGAAGAACTCTTCAACGAAGGAATCAAGTTCGGTAGCAAAAACCTGATCAAGAAGTGCATGGGGACTCATCCTCCATTGTCTCGCCCTTTCGGCGTCCGGGCCCCATTTCAGCGAGATAAGTAGCGGTGAATGGTCTGATAATGTTCTGGGAAGGATAGCCTGGTGAGACAGGGACCTGACTAGCATGTCGGCTATGAGCCATCGGTTTATTCTAGAGTGAGAATCATGGACTGAGGAGTAAAATGAGTACGTACGGGAATCGGGGTACATTAGCCGCCAGGCATCTACTAGTTGCAGTCGAGGGAGCGTTGTGAGAATGGTATAAACCGCTTTGGAGAGTTGGCGAGGTCGCGAGCCCGACCTGTCTAGGGTGACATCTAATATTGTATTAAAATCACCCCCCATATAATCGGAATTAGGGGGAAGCTTTCTAGGACCGAGGCTAGGTGTAGGTAGAAGTCGGGATCGTCAACATTCGGGCCGTAGATATTCAGGATGGCTACCTCCTGGTCTTGCAGTGTGCTGACGGTCAATACATATCTACCCAGGGGGTCTATACTCGAATGGTTACATACGAATTTCAAGCTTCTGTGAATTAAAGTGAGTGTGCCGCGGCTTTGTGTGGAATAGTTAGTGTAATACCTCTGGGGACCCCACTGTTTAGCGAATTGTTCACATTGTTCGGAGCGAGCGTGGGTTTCTTGTAGGCATAGAATTGTGACGCCATGGTGTTCAGCATGTAGTTGTATCTGCCGCATCTTTTTGTAATTGCCCAAGCCTCGGACGTTCCAGCTCATAAACGTCAGGTCATTCTTTACCATTTATGTAGTGGTGTTGATTGGACTTCCGCACACAGGTTACTAGACAGAAAGGGGTCGGTTGATCTGGGTGTAAGCGAATCCCCGTCAATATATAAGTGATGTACTGCTGTAGCACATGCGGCACCACCGGTGGTTGTCAAGACTTCTTTAACCATAACGTCCCTCCCATCCGTCGCCCACATCCTTCCCCCAATTAGAGGGACGAGACCCAAACAAACCCATAACAACAACAAATCACTCGGCATGTGCGCCTGGGGGGCTTTTAGTTAGCCTGGCGATGGCGCGCCGGATTGGGGAGAGCATGGGGAGATTGTACAATACAGCAACGTTTAATCAGAGTGTACAGTGTAGAAACGAGGGCTCATAGGGGGCCCCAGCCCAGGAAAAAAAGGGGAGCTGGAAACAAGGACATTAACCATGGACCCTAGAGCACCAATACAAGAGCACATTATAGGCCCTGAGTGGCTCAGGAGAGCCCAGGGTCCCAGTGACCAATCACCGGGGGTCTGGAGGCGGCTGTAGGATAGCTTCCAGGCTGGGACTTCATCTGAGTATCGAACTGTTCTAAATATAGTGAGTCTGTACTGCAGATAAGGCCACATTGCAGAGGATCAATGGAGCAACAAGAGCAAAACTAGTAACCAAACATTTCAGTTGAAGTGTAAGAGTCATATGAGGCCTTGCCAACGGCGGACACTTATATGGAACAACAGCAAACTTCTCGGCATCAGCGCGTGGGGGCCTGTCAGTTGGCCTGGCAATGGTGCAATGGACTGGAGGGAGCGTGAGGAGATTTCAAATGCAGCAGGGTTTGCAAGCGTGTTCAGTGTAGAGAACGCGATGAGAGGGTTTTAGGGTAGAATAAGAGGGGCTATGCCAACCTGCTAACACATTCCCATGAGGGTTTAGAATGACACAGTAAATTTGCAAACATTGTCCGGCCCCTGGTAACACATCTGGGGACATGTGGATCATTTCCGTGCCAACAGTTAGGGATGGGGAGGCATTAGGGTATTAGTTATTCGCTAAACACATTGAAATAGCGCGATCCGAGAGGATCGTACAAGTAGAGAATCAACTTAACAAGATGGGACAAACTGGCAACTAAAGTTACTAGGAAAGGACAACCACCAACAGTAGTAAGGCCGTGTGCAGCCCACTGCTGGTTCAGGCGAAAGTGGTAAACATCACATCGGAATAAACTTTCACTATGGTGAGAAGGAGAGGTCAGCCAGGGAAATGTTCATCGATGAAACTTGAGGCCTCCTCCGGAATCGTGAAGAAGAATGTTTTGTTGGAATGTTTGATCCTTCATTTTGCAGGGAACAACATGGAGTATTTGACTCCTAAGTCATAGAGTCTCTTTTTCACAGCTACAAAGGTTTTGCGGTCCTGCTGTACCGATACAGAGAAGTCCGGGTAGAGGTGGACCCTGGCCGCCCCGAGAAGGAGTTCTCCCTTGATCCTGGCCGCTCGTAAGTGTGCATCCCGGTCCCGGAAGTTTAAGATTCTGGCAATAATGGGATGTGGGGGGACCCCGGTCTGGGCATACGCGGTTAGGGATCGGTGAGCTTGTTCGACCGCAAAATGCGGAGAGAGTTTCCGCATATCCAGAAGCGTCATGAGGATGCGCTCCACGTAATCCTCCATGGGCTCTGTGATGTTATCTTCAGGCACTCCGACAATGCACAGGTTGTTTCGTCTCGAGCGGGATTCGAGATTGTCATTTTTCTTCTCAACTGCCATCACTCGATTGGTGAGTGTGGAGACCGCAGCGCGGAGAGAGCCCAGGTCGTCCTCAGTGGCCCCCACCCTAGTTTCTATTTCGGCTACTCGCCCGTACATTCTCTCGATATGGGCTTTTATGGAGGAGATGGTGCCATTCATGTCATCAAGTTTAGTATGTAATGTGGTGAAGCCCTCCCGAATATATTCCAGCTTCTTCTGAGAGTCCTCTGGGACCGACGGCACCGAGGTGGTGGGCATTTCATCTGAGGTTTTGGCCGCCGACCTCAAAGGCGTTTTGGTAAACATGTTTAGTGAACTTTGCTTCTTCCCTGCACCCGCGGACTTGTCTCTTTGCTCTTAAATAACAGTCCCTGCTACATAAAGATGAGATGGAGAAGTGAAACAGGCTGCATTAAGAACATTTCTCACTGGGCGCTTCTTGGACCCACTTGCTAGAACTTGTATGGCGTTTGTATGGAGTGGTGTCTTTGTCTGTTTCAAGTTGGACAAAGTACACTGTGCAAGATCGGGGGACGGAAAATAACTGATATGAGGATGTATTTGTTCCATCAGGAGATGAAAGCTCCTCATGAGAAGCCATAGTATGTGTCCTCTATTTATTTATTTTAATATGTATTACATGCCACGTGCCCATAGGTCTCAGAGCGCACATGAAGAACAGACAGAAATGCGACAACAAAAGTCATTTGTCAGGCAGGAGGATCAGGCAGGAAGACTGGGAGTACGGGATTTAACTCAATCAACTCTCCAACTCAATGCGGAATGAATATATGGGCAGTGGATCATTGCAGGGTATGTACGAAAGGAACTAAGAGGTATAGATGTTTTAGAAAGTTTATTTTATAAAATCTAAATGGTGAGTTAATTGATTTAGGAGTTGGCGTAATAGTCAGTATCATTTCTTGATACTAAATCCTCATAGCTTTTGCTCTCTATGGAGAAAACCCAATGTCCCATCTGAGATACTGCACTGCAGGCCGAAAACTGATTTAACAGATGGAGTATGTTTTTCTGAATATTTACAGTTCTGCAGCTGTTTTGAAGGATATCTTACAGATAGGTCATCATGTGGATATATATCTGAGCTTTTGTAAGTCAGCTTAATGGTACCAGCCACTCTCCTAGTCAGATCACACTGTGATAATCCACTTTGTCGAGGAAAAACTAGAGATATGTCCCAAACAAGTGAAATAACATCATCACTCCCTTACAAGAACTATAAGTAATAAAATCCACCCAACACATTCAGCCTGCCACTACTAGTGATGGATGCAGACTGCCTACTATTAGGAAAGAGTTCTCTAGAAGCAACTATTCCTCACTAGTACATGGACCCTCAAACCTTTTGCATTTGTTTTTGTATCCTGACCTGACCTTTTACAGTGGAGTGCAGCCTTCAGCGTCACTCCCCTTGGCTTTTGCTCATTGTTATGGGGAAGCTGATACGTCCTTTAGGGTGTCAGTACTGAGAAACTTTTCTTCTCTTAGTCTTTCCACTTTGTTGCCAGTTTTCAATAACCTTTTATAATTGTGCAAAGTACCTTCCATTACAGCGCAATGGGGCCTTTGTGTTTTATGGCACCCTCTAAGGAATTTTTGGTGATTTTACAATGTGCTTCAGGACAAACTGGTGGCAGCAGTAGCTTTTTTAAATTGGTATACCTTTTTATCGAGACTTACCACATTTACCGCGTGTGGCTGCAGACTGTGTTTAACATGGCCATTCCACAAGGTCTATTGTTTGTTCCTTTGGCCATTTTGGCCCTTTGACTTCCCACTGCCCATCCAGCACTGGGATTTCCTTTTTTGGGCATGAATTTGCCTGCAAAAGCTGCCTGTTTTGCGGGCCTATGCAGGTCACGTGTGTAGGCACCCAGGAAGTGGGCTGGGAATGTCTGATCCCAATCCACCATACTGATGCCAGGGTTTCTGGTGATGGAAGCATGAGGACCCCAGTGGTCCCTGATTGGACCACTGCTGGTGTGAATTCATTTAGCAGATCTTACCATTAGAGGGCTGGATGGGAACACTCACCTAACTGTGGATTAGAGGAGGGGCCCTGGATTCATTCACTAGATCTGAAGAAGGAGCCAGGTGTCCTTTGCAGCAATCTCCTCATTTATAGAGGACATTACATCACTCATAACCACAGATACCAAACCCAACTCACAAACCATCTTAGGAACTTTAACCTTGGTTTTAATGACCCTAAGAACACTAACGCCCATGACCTAGCCAACACCTTATCTGACTTGGGTCACACGCTTATTATTCACGAGCCCACCCATATCAAAGGCAGAACACTGGACTGGCTCACTCACCTCAACTGCTCTATTGACCTCCTATCCAATGACCCATGCATTTGGTCGGATCATCACACAATAACTTTCTCTATCAAAACCAACACACCTCACCTGGCGCCTATCATCGCCCCAGCCACCAGCACGAGAAATAAGAAAGATATTACACCTAACAAACTCTGACCTTATTACTCCCCATCCTGAACAATATCGACTCAGATGCTGATCCCACAGTCTTAGTGGATATCTACAACCAGGCTATATTCAAAGCACTGAACACCATTGCCCCCCTAAAATTGCGGAAATCCAAACCACAGCGTCACCTTAACACCTGGTTCACGCCACAGTTAAGAGAATTACGCAAAACTAAGAGAACCGCAGAGACACATTGGAAAAAACACCCCACAGCATCCAATAAGACTGAGCTAACCATAGCATCCTCTAGTTACAAAGAAGCCATCTTTCTTGCTAAAAAAGACACATATAACAAAAGGATAACACAAGCGGAATCCAACACAAAGGAACTTTTTAAGATTCTGAAAGAAATAGAATCCCCTACCGCCCCCATAGACAAATGTGTTACAGATGCACTATGGTGTAGTAATATACAGAAAGCTCTATTAGACAAAATAGCTCGCCTACAATCTAAAATCAATGCAAAAAAATCCCTACTTCTAGCTGACCCGGACTACAAACAACTACCTAACAAATCGCCTACTTTCAAGTCCACCTGTAAACCTTTCAGCTTCTCACCCCTCTCAATCTGGGAAGTAGAAAACATCATCAGTAAACTTAAACCTTCAAATTGCCAAGGCGATGCCTGCCCTGCCCCAATCATCAAAGCTGCTGCGCACGATCTGGCACCATTCATAACCAACCTCATCAATGCCTCCTTCAAAACTGGAGTAGTACCTGATAACCTAAAAGATGCGTGGGTCATCCCACTCCTTAAAAACCCTACTCTTGATCCAGTCAACCCGTCTAATTATAGGCCGATTACAACTGTACCTTTCCTATTAAAAATACTGGACAGAGCAGCCTATTTACAAATACAGTCCTACTTAGAATCAAACAATCTCCTAGGACTTAGGCAATCAGGTTTCCGACCGAGACACAGCACGGAAACTGCATTAATAGATCTCACTACCCAGATCCAAATACTGAAAGACAATGGCAAACTTGCACTCCTCTTACTGCTTGACCTGTCAGCAGCTTTTGACTTGGTCAACCATCAAACACTCTGTCACCACTTGAAAACTGCAGCACACTTTTCTGACGCAGCCACGGCTTGGATCAGTTCCTTCCTGGCGAACAGAACCATGAGGGTCTTCTCTCTCACTGATTCTGCTGAACCCTCACCAGTACCCTGTGGAGTCCCGCAAGGCTCTTGCGTGTCCCCGACACTCTATAATGTATTCACAAAGCCCCTCTTTGATATCCTTGACTATCTGGGTGTCACGTATACCAATTACGCGGACGACACCCAGATACTCATTCCTATCTCGGGTAATTATAAAACAGACAGCAAAACCCTTAATGAAATCTACTCAGTAATTCAAGCATGGATGGCACATCATGGATTCTGCCTCAATGACGAGAAAACCGAGTTGATCATCCTTGGCACTCACGCCAAACTCAAAAATCTCAATCCCGCATTTAAATCCTTCACCATAGATGGCAATCTCATACCCGTGTCAAATAACACCAAAACCCTTGGTGTGTACATCGATGCCACCTTATCCTTCACCAAACAAACTAATGCAGTAGCATCTTCAGCCGCTTACACCTGTAAATTGATCACTGCATGTAGGCCGTTCATCCCCTCACCCAACTGCATTACTCTTGCTAGAGCATTAGTCCTATCCAAGATAGACTATTGTAATGCCCTTTACTTAGGTACTAGCCACAAAAATATCAACAAACTGCAAGTAATTCAAAACAATGCCATTAGGGCCGCCCTCAACATCCCTAAAAAGATGCACATCTCCGAGACCAGACGCAAAATACGCTGGCTCCCAGTCAAGCACAGAATTTCCCTTAAAACGTTGGCCCTTACACACAAAGCCAGGGCCAACCTTGCACCAGCCTACCTCACCAACCAACTTACACTTCACACTTCTTCAAGACCACTTAGAGCAGCACAAGCTAACACCATGTCCATACTGAGATTCAAACTTCATAACTCGAGTGGTGCTAGCTTCCCTGTACAAGCCTCTAAATTATGGAACACAATCCCTGCGCTTCTGCGAGCAGAACCATCTTTTAACCTATTTAAACACAACACGAAGTGTTGGCTTCACAACATGGACTCTATGACAGCCTAACCGCCTGCTCCCAGCATGATTGACCGTCATTGGCACATTCTTGTAAGTAATGTATTTATACTAGTCTATGTATGTACCCATTTGCATTACTAAGTTTGTACCTACCTGTAACTGTATTGTAACGTAACCCTTTTGACTGCTTTCAATTGTAACTGTAACCAGATCTAACTTATGCGCCTGTGTGCCCCTGGGCCTGACAGCACTTTATAAATAAAATAAATACAAATACAAATACAAAGGACGACCCTGAGATGCACTTGAGGAGGCCTGGCACCCAAATCCTGCTGCTGTCCCATTGTAGACCTGCTTTGCACCTGATCTCAGAAGACCTGAGAAGGTGCTTCCAACGCTTGGAGTAGTGGGACTAATTACTCTCGATGCCTCCTGGTAATCCTGCAAGTGAGTCTGTTTGGAAGTGTCCCTGGGCCATCCAGTGGGTTGTCCATCTCGAACCTAGGTTACGATGCAGGAGCGTCACTATTTCGAGTTTTGACCTGCGACTTTGGGGAATCCTAGCTTGTCCAACAAAGCGACCTTCTGGCACATTTCTGGGTCCCCTTGCGTAACTGTGCTACAGTGAGTGTCTCTGAATGCAATTTTCCTGCATTCTTTCCAGTGCCCTGAGACCTGCTGCATCAGTATTTTTCTTCTTTTCTTATCGAAATCAAGAGTAGCAGCTCCTGTGCCATACCTGACCTGTAGCTACACCTGCAGCGCCTGTGCATCTGGAACCGAACTGAGAGTGGGATATCGTACCTCTGGTGACCACCTCTGGACCTCCCAAGTCTGAACCAAAACTGAACTAAGGGTGGTGAACAGTGAAGTCACTTAGCCGTGGCCCTTTGTTCATCCAAATATATTCCTTCATTGAGGGCTAAATTTTGACTTTCCTGTTGGCTTGGGTGGTACTTGCTACCTAGAGCTTTCCAAAAGTTGGGAACAGCTTTGTTCATTGTACCATATCTTCACCTGACTCTTGGAACCTGTTTCACCGCTTCAGAATAATTTTTCCTGCTCCTTAAAAAGTACTTGGGAACTTTATGCATGACCGCACGCATTACGCGTGCACTGAACATTGAGCACAAGGCTCCCCTCATCCTAGGGGTGAACTTCTAAAGTTAGGATTGTCATATCTGAAGTCCATTGGTGCTATAAAAGTTACTCACCTTCTTCCTTTCTTTGCAGATATTGGCAGAGTTATTAACCTTCTTGCACTGAGTGCAGTGGTTGTATATATATTACATAGTATGTTATTGGTGTGGTATTTTACTAGAGCATTTCGTTATTCATTGTGATGTTATTTGGCTTATAATGGTATATTTTTGTATAGTACTGTCTAATTGTAATTCTTGGTGTTTCACTGTGTGTTCTCATTGGAGACCCCTGATCACCTTCACGCCTCCTGAAATGTATCCTTGACTGCTCTCCAGGCTACCGTGGATTGGTCTGGCTATCTACGTAGAAGTGTCCCCTATTCAGCTAACATGGGTGGCCTCCTAAACATCTGTCCCCCAGGCCAGAGTTTAGAAACCCATTCGAACACCTACTATCAAGCCTCATTGAAAAAAGCCCACATCGTGAACGAAACGATTAAATTGATCGAGGCATCACGGCGGCCCTAAACACCACAAATACGTCTCCCATCACAGGTTGGAAAAGCAGCGGTTCACATAGGACCTCTGCCTATTGAAATACAGAGCAGGCATCTTGGACGACTTTGATCAAAATGCAATCACCTGAGGAGTGAACTGAGTGACAAAACAGCCGAGAGCCTAGAAATATGCATGCTATAGATCACAAAAGCTCCACTCCCAGATCCACGTTGTAGAGGCTGAACACTCTATCAAATACCTTTTTCAGAATGTATTAGGCACTGGTGGAGCCAAACTTATAGGACACTCCATCACCCTCTTCATAACACTGTAAAATCCAGCTTACTTTCTTCTGAGAAAAATCAACTTCCCATGGGGAAACAATGTTGCTACAGCACTGCCCACTAACATTTTCTGTCTCCAACCTGCCACTTTGCCAGTAACATCTGTGCAAATTGACTGCAGTCCAGGAAGCAGACATGAGAAGGACTTTGGAAACCTTAAAGAATGCAGCAATCATACACGCAAGACTTGCCTCTGAGTGCGATCCCCATAAAGACCTCACTCTCATTCAGGCCTTGTAGTACAGTATCATTATATGGCTTCTCCAGACCAACTGTAAACCCAGACACCTGGAGAAACTACAGAGCTAGCTCAGGTTTTCTTCGCATGTATCCCCACCTCTTACTAAATAATCGTTCGGATCGATTTCCAGTTAGGAGTCAGACCTTATTGAGAGCCTCAAGCAAAGCTGCTCAATGTAGGTGAAGAAGTATATTGGCTAGTGATAAATAAAAATCCTGCACTTTAATACTAACCAGCCTCACAACTACCTCCTACATTTCCGACCATGCAGTGCTTCTTGACCTCAAATCATTTTCAAAGTGTCATATTCTGGTTTACATTATACATTGATAAATACATTCAAGCAGAGCCTCCTACCATCCAAAACAGACACAAATCAGCTGCAGAGTACCTTAAGTATCACCTCTTTCCACAATTGCATTTAACACAGACATGCTCTTCCACATTGTATAAACCCACAACAGGGGCTTCCAAACATTTGCCACAATCGCCCAGATCCACCATAGACTGGACAATGTTCCTGGGGAATTATCTGCCGTTAGATGTGCATGTTTATTATTCCCATTTGTCAGAAAACCGGATCTAGGTCTTTCACCGTGAGGATGCACAACCTTGCGCAAAGCCCGCCATCAAAGCAAGCCAAGTTGGAGCACTGGTTGACAATAACTTCTCATTCACACTGCCAGCAAATGCTGTAGTCAGGAATTGGTTTAATCACTGACACCTGCTCTGCAGGGTCCGCCCACATCTGCATCTTCCCAAAGTCCTCAGAGTGGTAACGTCATGCTCCTCCGACTGCAACGGCTCGTAGAGAGGATGTCTGAGCAAGCCAATACTAACTCTCCAAAGAGAACAGGTCACTCAAACTAGAATTGGCCAGAAGTGCTTCAACCACAATCAAGCCAGTACAGAAATCCATGTGATGGCCTCCAAATAGGGAATGGACACAACTTCAGATCCTGTGTAAAATCACACTCATGTATTACTTGCAAAGGTATTTCAAATCTGAGAGCTATGCAGACATCTGACGTCTTCCAAAATGAGGGCAGGTAGCAGGTAACTCCACATTCACAGTTCTGGCCTTTGGAAAAAGCCCTCACCGCTTTTACGAGAATTGTGGTTCATTCCACCCTCTTTCACTCAGGCTACAGTCTGGCATCCCCCTTACATAGTAGATTGCAAACTCAACGTGAACACTTTCTGCTGCTCAGAAGCCTAAAACAAGCTGCATCCCTGACATTTCAGGCATGGCTAGACAACATGTCCCTTCCCACCGCAAGGCTTTACAATCGACGCTGCATGAAATAAGTGCACGCTCAGAAGCCTAATACCAGTCCCATCTCTAGTATGGGTTGAGAGATTGCAGCCTCACTGCAAGGGCGTTAATGTTACTATTGCACACGCTATGAATTGGTGGGGTGCGGGGGGGCTCATAGAGATGTCCTCATCATTTGCCACAGTCTGACACATGACTGCGCCACTCCTGACTCTTGAAACCCTCAAGCCCGGTCCGCTCTTCAAGTTGTCCTTTTATCAGAGGGAGGCAGTATCATGTCGAACACCTTGTCGCTATGGCACCCCCCACCCCCACCCAACCCCATGAGGAGACTGACAGTTGATATGAGGGGCTTAGCAAATGTCCAAATAAATGCGCACATAGCTAGAATATTCACATTTGTGTGTAGGCATGCATTTGTTGCAAGAGTCAAATCCCAGTTCGACATTATGCTAAATCGTTGCAGAATGTAAAGATATCAGAAAACTGGACGGTCTGTTCCCATTTGGAGAGAGATATAGGATACTCGAGAGATATTTTGCCATTGTATCCCAATAGGCTCGAACTAGTGGTGGATGCATTGCAACATGTATCCTCTATCCAACGCTTTATTACACAAAAGGTACATGGCAGCGGATTCGAACTGCCCGTTCCTCACTGCAAAGACAACAAAGGGAACAGGAACGCTGCCATGTTATTTTAGGCAGTGTTTACATAGCACAACGTTCACCATTTACATGGCTCCGTGGATCATTTAAGACAAAAAAAATTTCTAGCACTAAGAAGACTTGAGGATAGCCCCCCCCCCCGCCATGATGCCTAGATGAGTCTATGAGGGTAGCTTTTTTCCATAGACTTTGGGATGACACAGCGACATCAAATATAAGCTCCATTGGTTGCTCTTGGTGGACGTTCTGCCACAGGCTCGGCTGTCCATCTACTCACAGTAGAATACAGATACGACCTAGGACCAAAATTGGGTCTAGCTGGACACTACCAGACTATGCCTTAACACCCTGACATCAGTATGCAGCGAAGACCTATGACAAAGTCGGGCATGCTGGACACATAGCGAGTCTTCGGTACTAGTGTCATCTCCTGACCTCTCTCAGCACCCATCCACCTGCCTGATATTTGTGGGTTGTTTCTACCGGAGCTTGGCCAGCCCGCTAAGCCTTATCGTGGAGAAATGTGCTCACACATTATAATCCTACTGCGTGATCTCCAACATTGTGCACTTCGGTCCACTGAGAACCTTCCCCCTACGAGCACTTTGAGACTATACTAATGCTAAAATGCGTTATAGAAATAATAATTGAAATTACGATTAAAATGCTCTTTTTCTTTAGAAGATTCCTCTGAAATTTGCGAAATACCTCATTTTAAATGTTTATCTACACACAGTAGTGTAACCTGAACTGAAATCCCATCAGATTCATTTGATCATTTCTATTAAGTGTACATGGGTGAGAAACACTTAAGGTATGGGCAATATCAAGTGCTGAGAGCTGCTGCTTGAGTGCCAGAAGCTTTTGCTGCGCCCATAGACACACGCGAGTACACAAATTGTGGTTGTTTCTCTAAGTCATGTGCTGCTCTTTAGATCATTGATGAAGAAAGATTAACTAAATGCGTTTGGTTCATCACTCATTCTTGATTCCAATGAACCTGTTTGCAAAAAATGGAATACATTAACAGGCGGGATAAAACAGGTATCCAATTGGAAATGATATAGGTTTGTTTTCAGCATGAGATCCGGCCTCACACATGGAGGCCTCAAGTTGGAATTAATTATAAAGATATGTATAATGTGTTTTTGGTGTCGCATGGAAATGAGTGTTGCCAAACACTGCAAGAACATGAAACCTTAACAGACCAGTGCCTACACAATATTATACACACAACACGTGTTAAGCAATTTAAATTTCAGCTTATATGGCTTAAAGGCAATCAGCCTAACTTCATTAATTACAATACATATGTAGCGAGATCAACACATCATTCTGTTTTCATCTTATCAGATAACAGAATATAGACCTGAGATACTTGATATGAATAACTTAAGCTCAAGGAGCAGCATGCCAATGTGAGATACTCCAACTCTTTGGCTAGTCGAGGGTATACTTCTTATACATTAGTGCCAACATGGAATGAACATGGAGGTTATCAATGTTTGCATCTAACAGATTCTTGTGTGTTTTTTCCGTCTTTTCTCCCTTTGTCATTTCTTTGTTTTTTCACTTGGGATTTATTACCTTTGTGTGTTGCACCTATTTCATCACAATGGAATCATAATAATTTTTATTTATATAGCGCTAGGAACCCTCAGGCATCTGAGCGCTACTTATTATTATCCACCGTGTGTGATGCTTATTTATGGGCCTCAGAAGGATGAAAGGCTGAGTTGGGCCCTGTCGGTTTTAACTGCATTGCCAGGCTCAGCACAGAGGTGAAAGCTAGCGCTCTGCTCACTGTGCTATTTGACCGGAACCACTGATCATCTGATAGTGAATGATTATCAATATGAATGGTGGACAATGTATATCGTTCTCAACTTCATCACTTATTAATTCTTCCATGCAGCCATGAAAAATACCTTAATGGTCTAAACACGTGTTGTCTAGGCTGGGCTAGGCCGAACTTCAGCATGAGAGTCCTACATGGACAATTTAAAAAGATATTTGCATTCAATTAGTTAATATATCAATCGAAATAGACTTATTCAATTTTTTGCAAACAGCTTCATTGGAATTAAGAATGAATGACGAATCAAAACGAATGTAGCTCTTTTTTTTCTTATCAATTACCTAAATATCAGCACATGGCTTACAGAAGCAACCATA
The DNA here is from genome assembly GCF_040938575.1 of Ambystoma mexicanum. Taxonomy (NCBI): domain Eukaryota; kingdom Metazoa; phylum Chordata; class Amphibia; order Caudata; family Ambystomatidae; genus Ambystoma; species Ambystoma mexicanum. Next base: position 1,271,064,902 of record NC_090932.1, read on the forward strand.
ATCGGTGAGAAACACATTAAGTAATTGTTATGTTTTGTGTATGGCAGTAATACAAGATTACTGAATAGAGATAATTGCATTTTGCTATTATGTTTAAACCTTTAATGGGTTTATTCCATAGAAGAGTGCGGTACTAGTTCACCAGACGACTCTGGCAGACTTCCCATTGGTTGTATACGTTGAACCTTGTGCATGTTCAATAGTACTAGCACCCATACAATAAGAGATCTGCTTAAAGAAGTATTTTATTCAAGAGTTAAAGCTTTGCAGTGTGCAACCATTGGTAAAAGTAGTTATATTGTGGGCAAGACATAATTGAAGTAATGTACAGTGGCAATCAGTGTTGGATTATCCATTAGGCCAAGTAGGCACCAGCCTATGGGTCCTACACCTTTTAAGGGTCCGCGACAACGGATCAAAATAAAGCAGTGCAGAACATTATAAACGTATTAGGAGATAATTTGCAAGGGGGCCTGACATTTCGACTGCCTAGCGGCCTCCACCGGGTTTAATCCAGCACTGGTGTGAATGCTGGTATGCATTATGGGTGCAGAATTCTAAAAGGAATTTTACAGTGTTGCTGCTGGAGTACATTGAGGGCATGGCATCATCAAAGTTATTTACAGTGGGAATGCAGGCACATATATTGGACACAGCATTATGGAAGTTGTTTACAGTGGAATGGTTGCCATATACTATGAGTGCATCATGAAATATATTTATAGTGACAATGTTGGCAAATATTGTAGGTTCAACATCATAAAAGTAATTTACAATGAAAATGCTGGCATATATTGTGACGGTATCATTATGTAAGTGTTTAACCGTGACAATGCTGGCCTATATTGTGGAAGCAACATCATGGAATCGAGAGGGAATGCTGGCAAATACTGTAGGCACAGCATCATAAACATATTCCACGGTGGCAATGATGGCATAGAGTATGTTGGGGATTATGAAAGTGTTTTACAATGGTAATGCTAGCATGCTCTTTGTACAAAATCCTCATGAAAATGTTGTAAATGGTTCTGTGTACTTTTGGTAGTCTGGGTTTTTCCATGTGATACCCTACATAACTGAGTGTACATTGTATGGCTTTTAACCTGTTTTCCTCAGAAATTGTGCTGTAAAAGGCACCATTTAAACCAATTATTTAAAATAACATTTTCTAGGAAGCCCGTGAACCATCTAAATTACTTAGGACTCCTTAACTACCCTCTGTGGTTTGAACAAAATTAAGGGAAATATTAATGTCACTCTACTTAAAATATTCAGCAGCCGCCACTGGCCTTAAAATGTTTACAATGCTGCTGCCACCTCAGCAGCCACCTGCCCACCTCCACTGGCACCAAAGGCCACCTCCACCACGGACTAGACCGATTGCATGCATGGTGCAGTAGTCCTTTGAGCGTTCTTATGCGCAGAATGGGATAACCATAATAAATGCTCTTGGAACTAAATAACTGCACAGACTCAAAGAATATGGCAAAATACTACTTTATTATCAGTTCAATAAAGTAGGGAAACCTGGCAAACATCAAATCGTAGTCCACACACTCTCAATCATATTTCAATTACACAAAGGCTTTAGACCTCAATATGCATCAATTATGATGTCATTCTATGTGGCAAATAATAAAACCTATCGGGTGGAGGGATTGTTTAATTTATTTTTAAATGTTTTTATTGGCATTTATAGGTATACCAGAAACAGTTGCGCAAAAGATGCGCGTCATATCAGCTGTAGCATGTCTTATTTGCCAAGTAAACTGCAATGAACAACAGAAAAAACACACGAAAACAAAGAGAGAAAAAAGAAAGAGAAAAAACAACAAACAGAAACAGAAAAACAGTGGTAACTACTTTGACTGTCCTCTTCCTTCTGCCTTGCAGTTCTTCATTCTTCCTACTTCAAGCCCAGAGCCCAACACCTTCGCTCTTCATTGCCTTCACATGGGAGGTGGCTCGAGGGAGTGCCCAGGCCCGCTGTCCTGGTCAGTGCATCAAGCTTACAGTCTGTGCCAGAAGAGTCAATTCAAGGGGGTTTGTAACTTGTGGAGAAGATCATATTTCTCATAAGGGCCCTCCAAGACTCCAGTGTGGTGCTCACTTCTTCTCCGCCCGGTTGTTCCCTTCCTCCCAGGCTCTTGTTTCGGCGGCGGACCATCTCTCCAGTTCCCTGATCCATGGTTCAAACCTGGGGCCAGCTGGCGACTTTCCAGGCCATAGCGATCGTTCGCTTCACTAGTATACATGCCATGTCCATGAGTTTCACTAAGTGCCTGACTTTGCTCAGTCTCGGGTGAGTGCCCAACAGGCACTCTTTGGGTGGCCATTCGTATATTTCCATTCCCGCTTTCCTGAAGGTCTGCTCAGCAGTGTGCCAGAGTTTCTGTGATTTGGGGCAGGCCCAAAACATATGGATCATGTCATCATGTTCGGAGGGGCACCATGGGCAAGTCGGGGAGACTTTATCATTAAAAGCGGCTATCCTGTGCGGGGTCATGTAAGTCCTATAAAGGACATTCAGCTGAAGCAGCCTAAACCTGGCGTTCTGTGACAACTCCTTCGGATACAGCAGGGCTCTTGCCCATTCACCATCTGTGATTTCAGTCCCCAGATCAGTCTCCCACTTCTCTTTCAGGCGCGCACTTCTCGGGTTAGGCCTGTCGTTTATTCGTGTATAGAGCCTCGATGTCGGTTTCCAGCCGTCGCCAAGGTTGTACATTTCCTGCACAAGAGGGTGCGTTTCTGGCTCCTCAGGCCAAGTGTTCCAATTTATCTTGGCTACGTGCTTCACCCTTTGGTACCATAGAAATTGTCCTGTGGCAAGCCCATCCTTCAATTGTAATGAATCAAAGTCTTTGAACAGCCCCTCGTCGAACATGTCTCCCCATGTATAGAGGCCACAGTTCTCCCAGCTCCTCATCGTTGGTAAGTCAGTGGGGATTTTGCATACGTCTGCAAGCATGGGGCTATCCGGTGCATATAAGTGTTGCAGTCCAAGCAATGATCTGACTTTGTTCCAGATTTGTCTCCCCAGCTTTACTATCATGGGTGGGTCAGGGGGCCCTATTTGAGTGCTCCATATTACCTCTTTAGGATGCATAGGTGTGATTAGCTGTCGGAGGAGGCCTGTCTCAGCAGTGGGTTCATCCAGTAGCCACTTAGCGACATGCGATAGTTGTGCTGCTAAATAGTACCTCTGGAACTCAGGCAGTTGAATGCCACCCTCGGCATATGGGAGCGTAAGGGTGTTCAATGTAAGTTTGTGTCTGGCCCGGCCCCAAAGGAAGTCTCTGATTAGGGATTCCAGTTTCCTGAAGAAGGACGGGGGTATGTAGTATGTTATGTTGGTAAAGTAATAGAGGAATCTCGGTAGTATAATCATTTTGGAGATTGCAGCTCTGCCCATCACTGAGAGCGGTAACTTCGACCAGAATTTGATAGACCTGCGCACTCCGCGCATTGCTGCCTCTGTGTTACACTCATGAGTGGAGGCTGGGGTGTGCATAATGGTGAGACCAAGATAGCGGAAGGCTTCCGGCTGCCATTGAATCCCGATCTCGGGGAGTTCCTCTGTACCCTTCCCTTTAAGCCCAGCCAGGGGGAAGGAGCAAGATTTCTGTCTGCTGAATTTTATCCCTGAATATTTCGCAAAATTATCAAGGATGTCTAGTGCGGTTGGTGCATTCAGTTGGGGGTCTCGCAGATATAAAAGGACATCGTCAGCGTACAAGGAAATGATGTTATCTACCCCATTAATGTTGATGCCAGCGTCAAAGAGCTGCCTCCTGAAATAGATTGCCACTGGTTCCAGGCCAAGGATATATAGCATTGGTGACAGTGGGCACCCTTGTCTGGTTCCCCTTTGGATAGCCCAAGCCCTCGACACCATGCCTCCTGTCTTCACTCTTGCCACTGGGTTGTTGTAGAGCACTCTAACCCATCGGATGAAATGCTCACCAAGTCCAAACTCCCTTAGGGTCTCATACAGCCATTCCCAAAATATTGAATCGAAAGCCTTTATGGCATCTAGCGAAGGTACTGCCAGGTCGTCATTGTACTCAGCTGTTTGAGCCATTATGTGTTGGAGCCTTCTCAGGTTGGCCGTTGTGTTGCGTCCTGGGACAAAACCATTCTGGTCCTCGTGTATCAGGGATCCTATCACCCTAGAGAGCCTCTTAGCTAATATCGTTGTCAATATTTTGCTATCATAGTTTAACATCGCTAGAGGGCGATATGAGTCACACTCGTCGGCTGGTTTGGCTGGTTTGAGTATTGGTACTATGAGGGTCTCTCTCATACTACTCGGTAGCGTCCTGGTCTCATATGCCTCCACGTATACTCCGTGCAGCATGGGAGCAAGAACCTCCTCACAGGCCTTGTAAAATTCTGGAGTTAGGCCATCTGTCCCAGGGGTCTTGCTCGTGGAAAGGGATCTGATCGCCTCTGAAATGTCCTCAATAGTGATGGCCTCTCCCAGCATATTTCGTTGTTCCTGGCTCAGTTTAGGCAGTTCAACCTCGGCCAGGGTATCTCTGATGTCTGATTCAGGGATTTGGTCTCTGTGGGCATATAGTTCGGCATAAAAGTCTGAAAAGACATTGTTTATTGCTTGCTGTGACCTGTGAGTTATACCGTCTTTATCCTTGATCTCTTTGGGGGCCTGCCTCGGGTGCTCCCTCCTGCATAGCCAGGCAAGTATGCTGCCTGGTTTATCTGCCTCCTTGTGTGCCTTAAGGGTTCACGCAGAGAAGTCGAATTTGGACAGCCTCTCCCATGCGATTCTGCACTCTTCTCTGATCTCCTTCAGTCTGGTTTCTTTCTCATTGGTAGGGTGGAGATTGTTCTCTAGGTGTCTGATCTCCTCCTCCTTTGACTCCAGCTCCTTTCTCAGTTGTCTCCTAATCCCTCCTGCTTCAGCTATTATCTCGCCCCTAGTTACCACCTTCATTGCATCCCATAGTGTGCTCCATTTCTCAACTGATCCCTTGTTGATATTTATGTATTCTTCCAGCTTTTCACCCAGGGCATCCTTGAATGCGGGGTCCGTTAAAGTGTCTATCAGCATGCGCCACATCGGGATAGGTGGTCTAGGGCTCCTAAGGCAGAGCTGTATTAGCAGCGGGGAGTGATCCGATATTGACCTGCCCAGGTAGCACGCAGATTCGACTTGCGAGGTTAGCCCACTGTCGATGAAAAAAAGATCTATCCTGGTATGCAGGTCGTGGGGGGCCGAGTAAAATGAGTAGGACCTATCGGTGGGGTGTAAATCTCTCCAGACGTCGACTAAGTGCAAGTCCTCGATCGCGATGCAAAGTGCCCAAGGGGCGGAGGTGTTGAGGATACGTGGCGCGGTGGATCTGTCCATTTCTTCATTCAACACGCAGTTGAAATCTCCCCCCCATAAAATGATGTCCTCCCTGTGGTATGTGATTATGGCACATAGCTTCTTGAGATGAGAAGGGATACCGTGTTGGGGGAAGTATGAGTCCACTATGCACAGCCGAGAGTTCTCCAGCATGCCCCATATGATCACATATCTACCTTCTTTATCCGCTTCCACACCCATCAGGTGAAATGGTGTACCTGGGTTCACCCATGTGTATACACCGCGTGCGTACTTCGAGTAGGATGCACCGCCACCCTGCCCCCCCCAGTAATCTACCAGTTTGTCCGTAGTGTCCGTTGAGAGGTGTGTTTCCTGCAGGAGGGCGATTGATACTTTCTTCCTCTTCAGGTACGAATGTATACGGTTTCTTCGTGGGTAGGATCCCATCCCCCTAACATTCCATGTGATTATCTTGGGTCGTGCGGCCATTGTGTGAAATTGCTTTTAGCCGTGGTGGACTCCACGTAGTATCTGTGATTCGGCAATGCATTGTCTGGCGTCACATCTCGCTCTGCTTGCTCAGGTTGGTAAGCTCCGAGGTCTGGTCCTGGGTCCGCTTCAATTTGGCTAATGGTCATCAGAAGTAGGGCAGTCTCAACCGTAACATGAAAACAGTAACTATAACTGGTGCACCCAGCCTCTGCCATAAGGATGCAGTGCTCGGGCACTCTTGCGCTGCCTTTCCCTATCCGGGTTTCTGGCGCAAGTTGGTGCATGTTGGCAACAGGCCTGCACTTGTCTTTAGTGGGTTTGTGGTTTGTGCACATGTGGAGGAGGCCGCGCAAGCCCAGTAGTCATTTCGCTTTCTCTTGTCGTAGTGTTGCTTCAGTGGTGGTAGTGTACCTCCTCGTTCTAGTGCTCCAGGCAAGGGTCGAGGGGGCCCATGCCGAGACGTCCGTCTACCGCTCATTACTTTCTTCGCCGTGACTCTCGTGGGAGGGTTCCCCGGGGACCTCAGCTAAGTTGTTGTGTTCCATCCACATGTTGGCCGCGGCCGGCGACTCCAGGAATATCGCTCGTCCCTTATAGATCACCTTTAATCTGGAAGGATACAGGAGCATGTACTTTAAGTTCAATTTTCTCAGTCGGGCCTTGATTGGGACGAAAGAGTTCCTTGCTCTCTGTACCGTCTGTGTGTAATCGGGGTAGATGGTAATTTTAGAGTTACCCCGTTCTATTACACCTCCCTCTCTTGAAAATTTCAGGATGACTTCCCTGTCTCGGAAGTTGAGGACCTTCGCTATGATGGGACGTGGGTAGGAACCCGGAGGGGGTTTCTTCTGGAGCGACCTGTGGGCCCTCTCTATGGCGAAGCCCTGTGAGAGCTTCTCCGCTCCTATTTCCTGCTGTATTAAGGATTCTACATAGGTTGTCGGGTCTGTGGTCTCTGTCCCTTCCGGAATGCCGAGTATTCTGATGTTGTTGCGCCTTGCGCGTCCTTCCGCCTCCTCCGACCTCGCCTGCAGAAAACACACCTTTCTCCTAAGGTCTGCCACCTCAGCCTTGAGGTCCGCTGTATCGTCCGACATATCCTTCTGGGAGGATTCTATGATAGTAACGCGTTCCGTCAGATTGCGGGCACCCTGTCTTATGAGCTGGATGTCAGCTTTGACCTCGCCTATTTTCGTGTCTATAAAAGTTCTCAGGGCTGCAATCGCCTCCAGCACCTGGTTGTCCTTGGTGTTTTCCTCTTAGCTGGCCTGTGCTGCTGCGCCTCTCAGCGCAGAGGGGGAGGCATGGTGAGGCTTCGATGTCACAAAGGGATCCATCGTGGCGTTTTTAGCTTTACTCCTTGAGGTGTCCATTGCAGGGTCTCCAGGCCCCGTCAAGCGGTGCAGGCGTCCAGAACGCCCCCTCGAGCCAGGGAGTGGCGCGACCCTCTCCAGTTTCTCGCTGTCCCCCTCGCAGGGATTCAACGCAGCAACTCTCCTTGGTGGCCCGGCCCTAGTGTTGAGTAGGTGGGCTCTCACCGCACCGTTGTTGCAGATAGTGTCTATCCCAGTCACCACTGCGGGCTAACCCACTGGGCGCAGTGCAGAGGGCAGGATCAACCTGCGAGGTTGTAGGGTTGGTGTACCGCTATGAGTGCACAATGGTGTTGTCAAATGCAGGCCGTCCAACCCTGTGCCCAGGGGGGCGGCGTGTCCGGTCGCGCACTGCTAAGTGCGCCCATCAAGTCGGCCCCACCGGGCTCAGTTCATCACACGGGGCTCCAGCGCGCTCCCCAGGGCAGGCTCCCTCACCGCAGTCTGTGATGTGCGCCGAGTGCGGGGAACATGCAGCACTCGCTGCAGTATCGTGTGGTTCCCCCAGCTCCTCACCTCGCTGATCCTGGGAGTGGGGGCACAGCCTTCAGTGAATGCCTCGGGGGAGGCTCCGCGTCTGGTCGCGGCAGGCAGCCCAGGCCGTCGGCGAGCAGATTCCTCCTCAGGGAAGCCCCGGTCCGCAGCAGCTGGACCAAATGCCTCAGCCATGCACCGATAGTGCACCGTCTCGCTCCCCAGCTGCAGGGGGTGCCCAGCACCAGCCGGTCGGCTCGCCCCGGGTGTAGTTCGGGAGATCACTCGGACCCGCCCCCCAGATTCTCTGTTGCGCACCTCAGGCTTCGCAGAACGGCTCCGATGGTCTGGCCGCATGCCCAGGCGTCGCCGGCCAACGGCAGGTGCGTGTGCCCAGCCGGCCACGGGCGTCGCTGACCAGCAGGTCCCCAGCAGGTCCTGTGCGCGGTCCGGGACCGCTAGCGCGCCGCGGCCACCATTTTATGTACGCTGTCCGGAGCAGAGGGGGAGCCGGGCCGGAGCGTCGCACCAGGCTCCCTCGCTCCGATTTTTTTCGGAATAGGCTGCAAAGCAAAGGTCCTCGCCCCAGTTGCGGCTGGAGCAACGCGTGGAGGTGTAGTAGGGCTCGGAGCGCCAGTTCAGGATCAGACTACTGCGGCTCTGGCGGAGCTCATGGATTCAGCGTCCTCACTCCATGGCTGCTTGGCCACACCCCCAGGGATTGTTTAAGGGAACTTATATTCCTATATATTGTTTAGGTGTTAGTAACATAATTGGCTGCCCCTTATCTGGCAGGCATACCTTGAACCTCCCTCTAACTGCATATAATACAGATTGTAGTAGCATAACAACTGCGGATTAGCCTCGGCAACAATGTATGCTCACCATTACATAGGCCTTCTGATTGGTTGGCATTCTCTCCCAACCTTGGACATTCAGTTCGTTAGCAGCACGTGAGCAAAATGAAACCCAAGTGAAAAGAACAACGTCAGACTACTGTCAACCTGTCCAATTAGTCTACCATCTCTCATCAGCCAAGCCTTCAGCCAAGGCTTCTTCTTTGTACTTGACCTTGCTGACTATTCTTCTATGGAAATTTATGGGGAGTTAAGGTACATTGTTATCTTCATCTGGGACTTATGAATAGGCCTTGTTTTATGGTCTTGCACCACGTTTGAAGAGACCATGATTTTGTCCATCTCGCCTTTCTATTTACTGCTACATGATTCCTGGGTGTCATGACTCTCCTCGGCTTCTGGAGACTTGGTTGCTCTGTCTCACATATGCTTTCTGCATCTTTTATTGTTCAATACTTGGCATTTAGAAATGTTTGCTCATTTACTTAATCTAAGAAAAATAAGTAAATGTGTGTATGCTTATCCTCATTGACTCCCTTTGTATTCTGCAAATGCTTCTTGCTGTGGTATACTTGATCTTTAGCCAACAGCTCTTCTTTGTTCATGCACAACTTCACTCCAGCGTGTGTCACCTCTGCAGCCCTTTTCTCTCTCCTTCAAGCTTTTCACGTACTATTATACACGACCGACATCCATCCTTTTAACATGCGCGCTTTACCCGTGCTATATTTTCTACTGCAGCAATCTTCTATGTGACTCATCTACCTTGCGTTTCTTTGTATATACATTTACTACACATCTGGTTACTTATCTTTTGTGTATATATGGTTTCTTCCCACTTGTATGTAGACTTACTCTTGTTTCTTTGGTTACACCTTCATTCTTTAAGTATCCTCATATAGTTTCATTGTGTCATTGTGTCTCCTCATTATGACATCACTTTGTATCTATTAGATTTTCTTTACAGTTCTTTGATGTTCCGTGGTGTCTGCAAATCTCCTGCTACCCCATCAGTTCGAGGGCACATTCGGTACAGTTGTCTGAGTGCAAACGTCTCTCATACACACCATGTGGTACTCAAATCATACCTGGTGTCATGCACAGTGTCTTCCTGTCCTTCATCCAATGTGTTGGGAGTGAGGGGGTAGGTTATACCAATGATGTGCACATCTGCTCCTCTACAGTCCCCCCTCTGGTCGAATCCTCGACCACCTCCTCCGCCTCAATTGTCTTAATTTTTCTTCCACAGAATGACTTCCTTGGGATCCATACCTTAGTCACCGCACTCAGGTCACCTGCATTTTATGTGTTCATCCACACTCCAGATTATATGGCAGCACTCCCCAGTTGGTTGCCAGAGCACCCAATGCCCTACATAATTCTTATGATCTTTGGGGCAATAAAACTTTGTTCGTAGGAGTGCCAGAGGACTGTCTTAGAGGTGCTCATGGGTGATGTTTTTGGTCTGTGTATGCTCATCAGCCACAGCATTCACATCGATCATTATGTCATCCTCATTTATTTGCTGTCTTCTTGCACTAACCTATGATTATTCTTATAAGACAGAATCCCAGCAGCACTAACACTAATATTGCTCCAAGTAGTTTGAAGGCATTTGCCAACCAGGTTGGAAACCATGAAAACAGGAATGAAAACCAATCTTCATCCTCGGTTTCATCTGCTTCTTCCACCATCTTCGTATGCCGGGTTGACAGCATAGTTATTGCATCTGTCAGAGTTCCATTTTCTTCATTGTGGGCAGGTGTGTATGTACAGCAGGAAGATCCGATCTTGGCACACACACCTCCTTCCATCGCTATAATTAAGTCCAAGACATACCTTTTCTGGAGGGCCCTGAGCCTGAAGGCCCTTAGTTCTTCTTTGATCGCATTAAATCCTTTTATTGTTGTATTGATAGTTTGCAGCTCCTACCTTGTGATATATAACCACTTGGCATTCACTGCAGCTTGAATTCCTGGCATGAATATAGCTGTAAATATCACTGCCATTCTGCTGAACAATGTATGCTCATCTGGAATATCATGATAGTCTTCTATTGATTTTACCGAGAAGTAATTCTCTCTCTTTTGTCGAATAAGATTAAGAAATTTCTTTTCTCTCTGGTGTGCATCCATTTTAGGAATGTCTGTGATCTGTAGGTCACTTTGTGTTACTACTAGGGCTGGCATGTTCATCCGTACTAATGAACAAACTCCTCCCCATTCTGGTGGAAACTTCATATATGCTCTTGATCTACAGGCCCATTAGTGGTCCATCAGGACTGCTGTTCCTCCCCTCATCCCTAGTTTGTCAAAAGCACAACCACACTTGCGGTTTTCTCCAAGTTTTATTGTGCCATTATTTCTGAAGCATATTCAGGTGCAATATTTGCAATGGTCCTCCCTCATCATCAACTTATGTTAACAACTTTATGATCTTAGGCCATTGACTTGCATTCCTTTTTGTGCATTCACTACAACTGCTTCCCATTGTCCCAACAATATCATTGGCTTGCACAAGATCAGTCCATCAGCCCATCCTTCAAGACTAAGGACTGTTCCTTTGATTTGTAGTTGACCTCTTTCCCAGCATTCTGGTACTTCTTTCCCTTTCTAATCCTTGCATTGTAACATCTGATTTTCCTTGAATCTGATTCTTGCTCCATTTATTCCAGGCTGACATTATTTTATTATTTGGTTAATTGTCTCTTGGTTTTCCCTCGACTTCGTCTCTTGTACATAATTGTCTTTCCTTTGCAATGTCGCTTTATTCACCCATACTAATGATGCTGGCTTGCCTTGGAATTGTCCTCTGGTTAGCCAAAGTGCAAGGTGCATTAGGCAGTGTGCCTTTTTAACTGGAATATTTTAGATGTTCCCATAGTATAGGGAATAACGGAACATACATAACAGCTTTCCTCTGATGTTCTTCTCCCCACTTTCTTCATGTGTTGATACCACTTATTATTCTTTAAATGGACTGAATTATCAAGATATGAATGTATAGCTTCATTATCTTCCCCAGCCTCCCTTTTAAGTCAGAAAACTTGTTTGGTAATATCATGAAATATATCACTCATGCTTTTGTTGGGGATAAGAATAGATGTCTCAATGTCAGATACTTCAAATGTATTATAAAACAATATATCACAAGATGTGAAGAGCATAAGCAAATAAAGACAACACATTAGGCAAAATGTAGTTACAAGAAGTATTGCCACTGTATTCAGATGACTCATTATCTCTTTGGAGTAGGTGGTCTTCTTGTTAGCAATGTGTGACTTATATAATGAAACAAATAAAAATTTTAATTCAATTATTCACCTTCAATCACTTTTCAAAATATGCACTTTGTTATAACAGGAAATTAATTGTGATTGCAATGATAACTCTGGAAATGATAGGACTGTTTTTAGGATTTCCAAAAAATACAACAATGTCCATGTTTTGTTTCACTAGTGCTGGATATGTTGAGAGTATGTATACAAAAACTGCATGCAAAATGTGTGGAACATTTCAGGCAGCATAAAGTGTGCTGTGCAATCTTTGTCTCTTATTTTTAATGTATAGTCTGTTTTTAATTCAACTGAAAAAGTTCTGGAACTGCAGAAAGTTACTTTGTTTCCTATTAAACTTAGGAAATGTCAATTTGTTCCAGAATGTTTTTAGTCCACTGGTTCTTTAGTTTTGCCCTTGGTAGTTGATCTGGTCTGCATGCGTGGAACTTCTTCTCTTGCTTCACAGTCGGCGGTTTCCAGAGGGGTCAGCGTCTCTCCTTTGTAGAGCATTACATTGTTCTCTCTTGAAGTTTCAATGCAGTAGGAGTGACCTCCTCTACTAGGTACAGTCCCTCAAAACGGGGCTTGTTCCAAGTACGAACAAAACTCTTTACTACTATTTGGTCTCCTGGGTACAAACTAGGCTGCTTAAGTAAATCAATAAAATCAGTTGTTTGGCTGTGTTCATCAATCTTCTTCGACCCTTCCCTCTGATTTTTGATCTGTTGAGAAATATAAGAAACACTAGCGGTCATATTTGTTAAATAATCATGCATGTCATCCCCTAATGTTTTTGCTACATTTTGGGAATCAGTTTCTATTCGAGTGGGAGGAGAAAGTGGTACTCTCCTGCAGCGTCCAGTTACCAACTCATGAGGATTTAGGTGGTGATCTGAGCCGGGCTTATTTCTGAGAGCAAATAAATCAAGGGGTAGGCAATGTAGCCATCCGTTCTTCAGAGTAATTTGGATATTTCATATACTTTCTATGAGAGGTCCATTTAGCCTCTCACGGTCGCCATTTGCCTGTGGGTGTTAGGCAGAGAAAAACATGTGCTTTATGCCTAAAAGAAGAACTATCTGTTCAAACAATTCCTTTACAAAATGCAGCCCATTATCAGACTGCAGGACTTTGCACACACCCCATTTAGGAAACATCTCACGCACGAGAAACTTGGTAGTGCATGTGGCATCGCGGTGCATGCATGGACCTACTCTGATTCCCTGATTCATCTGGGAAAGGGACATACTTCTACTAGCATGTACCTATAACCGTTGCATACTTGTAACATATCTACAAAATCTATATGTAGATTTGAAACGGACCATTGGGACTGGGATTGCTCCTTGCACTGTTCGCAAGGTGTGCCCTGCTGTACATTTCTGGCACACAATGCAATTTATAATAAACTGTGCAACATGCTTTAATATATTTGGTGTGAACCAGTCTCCTGCGATCATTGCAGCAAGACTCTCTCTAGTGGGGTGCATGGGGAAGTGAAGCTGCTGCAGCGCCACCTTCAATAATGCTAGAGGCATAACTGGCTTTCCAGTGATGTCCTGTCTCCATAAATCCCCGGTGGGGGGTAAAGAACACCCCTGTCCCTTCCATAACTCCTGCTCTTCCTGTGGAGCTCAGCCTTGCAGCTCAATTAACTGTACAATGGACAATATATTAAATCCTTCCTGGATTATCATACATCGTTCTGACCCTTGCTTAACATCCTCCAATTCAAAATCAGAAGTATTTGAAAAATATGCTGCTCTTTTGGCCTCTACGTGTACGGCTTCTTTACTGTGAGAAATCATGTCTGCCTCTTTAGTATGGGCTGTGCATTTCACCATGGCGATAGCCAATGGGAGCTTTAGTACTTTAATGAGCTTGCCGAATAGGGCCAAATGTTGCACTGGAGTGCTGTCTGTGCAGAGGAAACCCCTCCATTTCCAATGGGACAGCTCAGCATGTACGGTTGTCATCACGTAGGTGGAGTCAGAATACAATGTCACTTCCTCATCTTCAAATCTTTGAAGTGCCACAATATGTGCCACTAATTCTGCAGCCTGCGCTGAACAATGTGAAGGCAATCTCACACTCGTCACTACTTTGAATTCACCATTCCTTTTTAACTTCACTACTGCCACCCCAGTATGCCTTTCACCAGTTATTTGATCAATTTCAGAAGAACCATCAATAAAGAGAATGTCTCCGCCTCCGAGCGCATTTTCTCTAACATGTGGAATTTCATCATAAAATTCAATATACGTTGTGCAGTCATGTACATAGTGCTCCTTTTCTACTGGCTCTGCTATAAATGTCGTTGGATTAACTATTCTACATCTAACAATTTTGATTTGAAATAATCAGTTCATATTCAGATGCTCTTTGTGTAATCAATGTACTTTTAGGTTTCTCCAAAATGGCAAATAGGGAATGCGGCACAAATAATGTTTATTGAGCATTGCATTGTAATACTGGTAGCTTTTTCAACAGTGAAAGTAGCAGCAGCTAACGCTTGTTCACAAGCATAATGTCCTTTCATTACTGGGTCTATAATCCCACTATAATAGGCTAATGGTTTGTGTCCATGTCCTAATGCCATCTTCTGTGTAAGTACAGCTGTCATCACTTCTGTATTTGAATGCAAGAATAAGTAAAACTCTTCATTATAGTCTGGTATTTGTAAAACAGGGGCTGTGCAAATCGCACCTTTTCAACTCTTCGAATCCTTCAGTCATGCCATCTGCCGAGGTTATCTTACTTTTGCTTATCTGTGCTTCCTTGAGTCCTTTTAAAAGTGGTTGAATATATGTACTATAATCAAAAACCCAGGCCTACAATAATTACATAGGCCTAAGAACTGTTGCAGATCTCTTACTGTCTCAGGTTCTGGAGTTTTCATGATTGCTTCTGCTCTTTCAGGTATCACTTTTCTACCCTCCTGAAAGATGAACTGTCCTATGTACCAGAACTCTTCCTGACAATATTGTCATTTTCCTTTGTCTACTTTGTATCCTTTTTCTGATAATATTGTCATTAGTCGAATTGAGTCCTCCCTGCATCTTTCCTCTGTCTCACTGCACATTAATATATCATTTACATGCTGTATTATTGTGCTTTCAAGTTGTATGTCACCTAAGTCCATCTGACTGACTCAAAATTGATGGGGACTCACAGTACCCCTGAGACAGTCTCATATGTTTTAGGTGCTGATTTCTATACGAAAAAAAGTCAAATCCTGTGAGTCTTCATGAAGGGGAATTGAAAAGAAAGCATTCTTTAAATCTATTACTGTGAAATATTTGTCTTTAGCTCAGATGTTACATAATATTGTAGCAGGGTTTTGAACCAAAGGGAGCTCTGCTTCAATAATATTGTTTAAGGGGTGGAGATCCTGAATAAATCTCCATGAGCCCCCAGTTGATTTATTCACTGGGTACATAGCTGTGTTACATGGGGACTCTGATGGCACCAATATTCCTTGCTTCATTGAAGTGGAAATGGTCTCAAATATACCTTCATCTGCTTGTCTGGACATGGGGTACTGTTTGGCTCATGGCAGAATTGCTCCTGGTTTAAGCTTAATATTAACAGCTCCACTCAACAGACCCACATCATATGGACTACTGGTCCATAGGATGCTTGGCACCTTTTCTAAATCTTCCATAAAAAATGTCGATTACTTTTTTACCAATGCTATTTTCTGTGGTATTTTTCTATTCTCAATTTTCATCCAATAAGTGAGACATATGAAAAATACTAATTCATCATCCCAATATTAATCTCTGAAAAAGTCTTTGGGCCTCATTATAAGGCTGGTGCTCCCGGAATGAAGGGGGCCGGTACGGGATCGGCCCCCTTCATTACGGGAGCGCTGATTACGAGCTTCCCCTCGCGGGACCCGGATCAGACGCCTGGTAAAACCAGGTGTCTTTTCCGGGCCCCGTGAGGGGAAGAGGGAGGTAACAACGGGACACTCATAATGTGCCCGTTGTTACCTCCATCCCCATTCCCATTGAGCCCTATGGGGGCTCAAATGGGAATGGGGATGGTTCCTGCAAGAAGGATTTACGGGTCCTCCTATGTCGGAATGACCCGGTAAGTCCCCATTGCAGGAACCCGGTAAAGGAGCCCAGTTTGGTGGCAGCCATGGAGCTAATTGCTCCATGGCTACCGCCAAACTCGTAATGAGGCCCTTTGTCTATCAAATATGTCAATCTGTATCCTTCCTTAAGGGCTATTACTGTTCTCCATGCTTTTCCTTCATCACCTGTCCCATGAGCAACCACCCTTTCCCTATTTACCGCTGCTGCCTCTAACTCTATGGGAATGACCTGCCCCTCCTCATCATCCATATGCATTTCTGGTCTAAACAAAAATTCGTCAGGTATTCTCAATATTTTTCCTGTCAGTCCGGAAAGCCATGTCAACAAAATATTTACTCCATGCAAAAATATTTCTGGATCTAAAGGGATCTCCCATAATGCACTTTGGCCTGTAAAAGCTAGTATAAACTCTTTCAGATGTATCCCTGGAGTTGAACACACTATTCCTTCGTCATGAAAAGATATTGCCATGTTTAATTTTTCCATCAAGTCACGCCCTAATATGTTAATGGTGTCTGCCGAGAATATAGTAGTGGCATTGACACGTCATGTTCACCTATAAAAAGTGGCCATTTGTCAGTAAATGGAACCAAACGTGTTGCCCCAGAGAATCCCTGTGCATTCATGGTGATCCCAGACATTGGGTATTGTCGCTCTTGAATACAGGAGCGAGTTGCTACTGTATTCACGAGGAAAGAAAATGTCTTGCCTTCTATTGTTACCCTTACCCTTGGTTCCTCTTGTGGGTCTGGTGACCCATATGTGGGTCAGATAGTGGGTCAGATAGTAATGAACACATCAAGTCGCTCTGTGTGCTTTCCTATTGTGGATATACATTAATCCCTGGATCTGTAAAAGGTTTCCCTCCCACTACTGTCACATCCTGGGTGTGGATAATTGTGGGGCTACTCTATTCACCTTCCAATGTGGCACTGTCACTTCTTGTACTGGTGCATACTGTGGTTGCTGTGTCTGTATTTGTTGTGCCTGCATGGGTGCTTGCTGAGGTTGCCCTTGTCTTGACTGTGTTTGCTGTGAGATCTGCTGTGCTTGATATGTTTGTGGCATGCCTGTCTGATATTGCGTGTGATCTTGGGCATAATATTCCAGTGGTTCTGTATTTTACTGAGGAGAATAGCCCACCCCCCTCTTGGAGCTTGCCAGTTTTGTTGTATGCCTCCTCCTCTACTTTCACACATTCGTGCTATATGTCCTGGTCTCCCACAATTCCAACAATGCTGTGGTTGTCCCCCATTCTGCCTTCTTCTGGTGCCCTCTTCTCCACCTCCAGTCTAATCCCTAATGT
Source organism: Ambystoma mexicanum (assembly GCF_040938575.1). NCBI lineage: Eukaryota > Metazoa > Chordata > Amphibia > Caudata > Ambystomatidae > Ambystoma > Ambystoma mexicanum. Next base: position 1,271,082,119 of record NC_090932.1, read on the forward strand.
CTATCGAAATGGTACCATCCTGCCACAAGGGCCTCAATCCAACCTCTCACTTTTTGATAGGCTTCTTTCTTGCCTTATCAACTTTCCACTTTCCTCCTCACAGGCCCCCTTGCCATCTGTTTCTACAGCCGCCCGGGCTCCCTCGCCAGCTATTCTCACCTTGGCGACCTTACCCCCTACTAACCTCACCACCTCTCTCACAACTGCTACCTTGTCACTTGCAACTGTATAGGCTCTCTTGCCTACACGCACTGCTCTGACAACCTTGTCAGCCCCAACCAATCTGGTGCCCTTGCCACCCTCTGCCGCTGCATCTGGGTCCCCATTACCCCCTGTAGACCCACCTACCATGGCTCTACTACTGCCCTGGCTTGCTTGCCTACACTTCCCTCACCGACATCCTTGTCAGTCTCAGCATCTCTGCCCCTTCCTTCCTCTATCTCTCAGGCACTCTCACCGCTTACTCAGGGAACCACTATCCCCTCCTACTCCCAACTCCTCCTGCTCAGGGATCTTAACATCCATCTTGATTCTCCTGACTCTTCAGGTCCTTTCCGCATTCTATGTGACTCTCACTCTCTTTCTCTCTCCATTCTACTTTCTGGCCCGACGCACATCGCTGGCCACACCTTAGATGCTCTTATCTCTACAGACATCCCTCTCTCTATCCCTCTTACTACTTCACTCTCTTGGACTAATCATTTTCTTCTCTCTTCCCACATGAAGCTCTCTTCTCCTCTAGCACCGGCACACCCTTCACTGCCTCCTACCTTCAAGGTAATCCGACCCATGAAAAGAGTGACAGGGGCTGCCTTTGCCTCCACCTACTCTCCTCTTTTTCCCCCTGCAGCTGACTCCCACCCTGAGACAGCCCTCTCAAACTTTCACCTCTCCATTTCCAACACTCATGACATTCTTGCCCCTGTCATGATGGTCCATCTGAAGCCATCCAAAAAGTGCAACTCTAGGTAAGACTCCAAGCTGGCTACCCTTAAACCAAAGTGCAGAGCAGCGGAATGGAAATGGGGATCTTCAGATGCACCATCTGACAAACAGGCCTGCCGCCTCTTTCAAAGGCAATATAGACTCTACATCCACTCCAAGAAAAGAGTCTATATTCAAGAGTGCAGCGCAGTGGCATCTAACAACATAGCTGAACTCTTCAAAGTCTGCAAGGAACTAGCCGATCCTAATGCAACCTCTTCCTCTACTGCACCCACTCTGGCCCTTTGCTTGGCCCTGGCTGCTCATTTCACTGCCAGAACACAGGACATCCTGTCCTCTCTCTCCCCCGAACCTTCGCCTACACCCACATCTCTTGAGCCCCCTCGGCCATCCCCCCTCTTTTCTCCTCCCTCTCCCCTGTCACACCTCAGGAGGTCTCCAGACAAGTCTAGTCCATGAAAGTGTCGTCCAAACAGGTTGACCCATGTCCTCCTATAACCATCAAGGCCAACATTGATTCTCTTGTTCCAGCCTTGGCCGACCTCTGCAACCTCTCTTTTCCCACTGGAGTCTTCCCCACTTCTCTCAAGCACTCTCTTGAGCACTGTCTACTCAAAAAACCCTCTGCAGACCCTTCTATCCTGGCAAACTATTGCCAGATCTCTATCACTCATTTCCTGGGCAAACTACCAGAGAAATTAGCTATCTCTAAGCTTACCCTCCACAGTGAATCTGTTGGTTGTCTCCATGACCATCAGTCTGGCTTTAGAGCATCCCGAGGCACAGAAACTGCTCTTCTGAACACTTGTGAAGACCTGCACTCAAATCTTGACTCTAACTCTCCTTCTGTCCTCATTCTTTTCGATCTCTCTTCTGCCTTTGACACTGTAAACTACAACATCCTGATCTCCCGTCTATGTCATACCGTGGGAATCACAGATCTGGTCCTGACGTGGCTTGCCTCCTTTCTCACTAACCGTCCTTCCCGGGTGGAGCTTGGGTCCTTTCTCTCCTCTATCACTATCCCTACTTGTGGAGTCCCCAAGGGATCTAACCTATCCCCTTGGTTCTTCAATGTCTACATTGCCCCTCTGGCCCACAGGATCTCTACCTTCACTTCTAACTTTCAGTGTTAGGTGGATGACACGCAGCTCTCTTTCAGGCTACCCTCGGCCTCTTCCTCCTCCTCGCTCATTCCTGACTATCTGTCCGCAATTCAATCTTGGTGTGCTGCTAATGATTTCTGCCTCAATGCCAGTAAGACAGAGATCATCTCATTGGGACACCTGCCCCGCTTTCACAATTTCTAATTGGCTGGCCACCCTTGCCCCTCTGCCCCACCTGCTAGTGAGGCAAAAAATCTGGGGGTCATTTTTGACTCCACTCTCTCCTTCTCTTCTCACATGTCGGACATCTTTAAAAAGTCCCACTACCAGCTGCACCTCCTCATAGGTATTCTACCGTTTCTCACTTTCCCCCAAAGGCTCACCATCTCCAGAGCCCTGGTTCTCTCTAGTCTGGACTACTCAACAGCCTCTTTCTCAATCTTCCTACGTCTACTCTCAGTCTGCTACAACTCATCAAGAACAGAACCGCAAGACTTATCCTTGGCCTCAAGCCCAGGGACTGCATCTCTTCCGTGCTGAAATCCCTCCACTGGCTCCCCGTGGCTTCTAAGATCAAGTTCAAGACCCTCTGCATAGTCCACAAGGCTTTCTGGGGCCAGGGCCCACACTATCTTAAAAGCTCTCTTCCTAAATACTCTCCTTCTACAGCCCTCTGCTCATCCTCCTCCAACTCTTTGCGGGTGAGACATTTTTCCAAGCAGAGATTTAGGGGTAGATATTTATCCTCTGCAGGTGCCTCCCTCTGGAACAGCCTCCCTGCCTCTCTCTGCCTTGAGTCAGAGCTCCTTAAGTTCCGGAAACTCCTCAAGACCTTCCCCTTCTCTTCCTCTTTCTCTCTCCCTCTCCCCTGCTAACCGCCTCTCTTTTTCTCTCCTGCTTCACTCCTCCTTCTCTTCCTTAACTATGTTCAGATTTTGCTGACTGGTCGTCTGGTTCACCTCCAGAGCCTCACAGGTCCCAGGCTCCCCCGCAAGTCTTTGCATTTGCCTCCGGCATCTGCACTATGTTCAGCACTACTGCACTTTCAGCAAAGTTCCATGAGAGGGGTAACCTCTTTGTACTTAACCCAGGGCCCTGCTGAACTGGACGCACTTGTTTCCCCTTACCCCCTCCCTCACACTTCCGTCTGTACACTTGCATGACCTGAATTGTTTAGGCCTAGTAGGTTCTGTCCTGTCTCCCCCTTATCTCCCCTCGATAGTTGGTTGCGCCTGAAACATTTAATGCACTTGCACTAGGAGAAATGCTGTCACTAGTACGCTAGTTACTTTTTTGTTAGATCATTCGGAAACCTCAAGGCCTAAGAATGACTACTGTATTCCTTGCACCCTTCCCACCTTGAAGTGCTTTGAAGCACTTAATTTGTGTATAAGCGCTGTACAAATAAACAATTACAATTAAATCCTCCTCTTCCTTGAGGGTTTTTGAAATCTGCCTCGTCCTCTCGGTCCATTCCCTCTATCTCGTGGCCAAACGTTGTACCCACTCTGATCCACATGGTGCACTACATTGCTTTGCTGTGCTGACTGTACTTCTTGTGTGGCCATGCCTTCACCACTCGTCAACACTGCTCCTTCTATAGTGAACTTTGACAATTTCTTCTGGACTAACTTTGCTTCCTCCTGCTTTCTATTCTCAGGTTTCTTCTTATTTTTCTCTTGCAACAATCGACAATGATGTACAATAGTCAACTGTATTTCTGGCCATGGCTTCCCTTCCAACCCTACCTGTTTCTTCAGCTGCCCTTGCACTGGCTCAGGCAGTCCCTGACATAAAACATGATAAAATAATGTCACTTATTTATCCCATGGTTCCCTCGTCTTGAGACGCCAACGTTCCTGAATATCTTGAATAAAAGCAACAGGATCCTCATCCTCTCCCATTTTCCTTGTCATAATCGCACCCATGTCTGATGTGTCAGGATATTGTACTCTAAGCGTCCTCCAAATATCTGCCCTGCAATTATTAAAGAGCGCTCCATCATGTGTCGCGTTCTGTGCTGTTACACTCACATATCCTGCTTGCTTCCAAATGTCGTCAGCTCTCTCCCCTAGAATAGCTGCCAGTAGGCCTTTTACTTCACCTACTGCTAGTGTCATTACTACTGTCATTCTTTCTAACTCATAAATCCATTTTCCCTCACCTGCAGTCAAACTAAGTAATTTACATTTCAAATGCTCTTCGTACATTTGTGGCCACAGAATATTTTGTGGTCGTCCTCCCTCATTCTCCAATACTGGGAATTATGTAAATTCTGGTCCAAAATCATATCCCCCTACACTTCTCATCTTCCATGTAGGGCTAGTTTAGCCCATTCGTCTTCTTACTGGCAATGACCTTAACCTTACATAACGCAGGGACATAGCACCTGCACTACGTGACCGTGCCGGGGGTCATTCAGAATATGAAATAGGTTCTGGTGTTTTTTTTGTTTTTGGAACTTCTAAATCTGACCATTTTACCCCTCTCTTTATGTTTGGATCTATTGAAAAACCACATGCGCCTTCTCTTCACGCTTTCTCATTCTCCCCCCTCTCTTCATCTGACATAATTTCACCCCAATTGGTATGGCTATTACCCCTTTCCTCATCATCAAGATGTAGTCTACTTAGGGACAGAGGTGTATGCTTTTCCATCAACACGTTATCCACTCTATCTCCTGTTTCCTTTGAGATCCTGCGACGCTTCACATAGCCTCATAACCACCCTTCTCTCTGATTTGTCTATATAGGTCCCCAATCCTTTTCCCCATGACTTCTGCCTCATGCTCATCAGCCCATGTCTGTATTCTTGGTATCTCTTGCAGCTCCATGTGGGGCTGTTGTGATCGTCTCGCTTCTACCCATTGCTCTCATGCTTCAATGGGTATCGGCATCACTACATAATATCCCCAAACAAAAACATTGCCGTAGATATGGCCGTTTGGTTCACCATAGGCGATTTTTTTGTTGGGGAAATTATGTGGGAGCGGGGGTTGCGGGGATGTCCACCGCACATTAAAAAATGTTGCAGTGGTTGCAGGCGTCTCTCCCGCAGGGTCCATGTGTGAATTTCACCGCAAAAATATGGTGATATTTTTGCATCGCAATTTTTTTGCAGCGGAATTAACACATGGAACCTGGGTATCATACTTCTATTAACAATATGATCTATTTCATCATCTCTTTGTCCCCTACTCCTTCTCATTTCTTCTTACCTTCTTCTCATCTCTCTTCTTCCTTTTGCCTTCTTTGCAACCTAAGTTCTTTCAATCTTTGGGCTTCTATTTCTTCACGTTTCTTCTCCTCTAGTCTCTCTTTTTTTCTGTTCTTCATATCTTCTCTGTTCTTCCTTTTGTTTCCTATCTCTTTCTTTCTCTTCCTCGTATGCCCTTTCTTGTTCCTGTTCCTTCTTTTCTTTTTCCTCTCTCTCTTTAACATCTTCAATGCCCTTTCCGTCTAATTTAAGTAATATCTGTCCTCCCATCCACTTGTTTAATACTGCTGTCATTCCTCTTTCATTCTTTCTTTCTTTCTTTCTTTCTTTCTTTCTTTCTTTCTTTCTTTCTTTCTTTCTTTCTTTCTTTCTTTCTTTCTTTCTTTCTTTCTTTCTTGTCTCATGACTTCCTCTTCTATTTCTATCTGTATGTCCCTTCTCTCATCGCACTCTTTATGTATGTTGCGTGTAGACATATATATACGTTCTTAATTACTTTCTTCCATGCTGTCTTCACTATTATAAGCAGGAAGTGCGTATGTTGGATTAACATACCCTGCCGCTGCTTTTAATTCCTTTAGAGGATAGATTCCCTGTTTATCTTACATTGTGCTTATGTTTTTAGGAGGAGAAAAGGGAGCTGAGGCGGTTGCTGATTGAGCATCCACTCCTTCTCAGGTGGGTCTTCTCTCTCACTCTGAGAAATCTTCCATAGTTCTAAAACAGCTAACCTTATCTGTGGTATCTTCCCTGTATATGTAGCATGCAAGTATGTTGTCATGTGTCGCAGTACTGTTTTTTATAATGTGCCTTCTTTAGGCCATGGCATGAGTGTTTTATTAGTCGTGCCTTTTACCCACTCAGCATGGTACTTTCTAATCTTAGGCGTGTATCTTGGCAATGTCCTACATAGATGTAAAAGGGGAGTGTCACCCATAATGACAAGTCGTTTTTAACTGTCAATACTTACTGGGTTTTTTCAGTTATTATTTATTTAAACACACTTCAACAATCACTTTAGGCCAGCACCATCAATCACCGCCCATTTCCAAAAAACTATTTCTCCAATTTCCAAGCCATACAACAATATCCAGTTTATCTCTTCATTTATAATTGTATGAATACATACTACCCTGTTATAATTTTTGATAATTTAAGAATCTTATTTTATTCAATTTTTCCTCAAATACTACTCTCCTACGTTTGATTGGTGGCAAACACTTGCTTTTCTAGGGTATAATAACTTTGTCAAATTTTATTGCTATCATTTTTATAGTTTTTTAAGCTTTCAACCTATTTTAGCACCAGTAATACAAAACACGTCAATGTATTTTTTGCACTGATATTTTTCAAAAGACCCCCCAAAACGTGTGCACACTTTTTCTACAATCGTCTTGTCTTTTTCTCTTGATAGACATATCTAATTTCTATTTTACTCCATTTCGGAGCGTGTCGCACACCCTTCTTTGCTGTAGCCGCAGAAATCCCTTACATAATACTCTGTTCTGGAGTTTGGTTAGGTCCTTTCCCCCTCCTTGAGGACAGGTATCGAGGCATTCTCCTTTTCCCTAACAAATCCCATTGCATTCCCCCTCTATATATTCATGCAATATGGCCCCTCCCCTTTTATTTGCCACTTTTTGATGCTTCTACTTACATCCGTTATTCAGTTCGAGCTCTTCGGTATCGACCATTCCCCAATCAACCACTTCACCTTCAGTCCCCAGGGTGCCTACAGGAATTTCTTCAAAGGGGCACCTGCCAACCATCTCAGGTCACATGTGTTGTACTACGTCTCTCCAAGGGAAACTCTGTGGTCTTCCAGCTAATGGTGGAAGACGTCGAACAATCGAGGGTCTGGATCTGAACCATCCTCTGATACCAAAATGTGCAGTAGCACCTTTGAGCGTTCTTATGCATAGAATGGGGTTACCATAATAAATGATTTTGGAACCAAATAACCGGACAGACTCAGCGAATATGGCAAAATACTACTTTATTATCAGTTCAATGAAGTAGGGAAACCTGGTGAGCATCAAATCGTAGTCAACACACTCTGAATCATATTTCAAATACACAAAGGCGTTATACCTCGATGTGTGTCAGCTATGACATCATTCTACGTGGCAAATAATAGTACCTATCAGGTGGAGGGATTGGCTAAGGGAACATATATACCTATACATCGTTTAGGTGTTAGTAACATAATTGGCTGTCCTTTATCTGGCAGACATACCTTGAACCTCCCTCTTACTACGTATGACACAGATTGTAGCATAATAACAGCAGATTTGCCCCTGCAACAATGTATGCTCACCATTACATAGGCCCTCTGATTTGTTGGTGTTCTCTCCCAACCTTGGACATTTGGTTTGTTAGTAGCACGTAAGCAAAACGAAACTTAGGTGCAGAGAACAATGTCAGACTACTACCCACTTGCCCAATTAGTCAACCATCTCTCAATAGCCAAGCCTGCAGCCAAGGCTTGCATATCTTCATCTGGGACTTATAAATAGGCCTTGTTTTCTGGTCTTGCACCACTTGTGAAGAGACCATGATTTTGATCATCTCGCCTTTCTATTTAGTGCTATTTGATTCAATTATCCTGGGTATCATGACTCTCTTTGGCCTCTGGAGACTTGGTTGCTCTGTCTCACATATGCTTTGTGCATATTTTATTGTTCAATACTTGGCATTCACAAATGTTTGCTTATTTACTTAATGTAAGAGAAATATGTCCTGCGTATATTGCCTATCCTCGTTGACTCCCTTTGTACTCTGCATTTGCTTCTTGCTGTGGCATCCTTGATCTTTGGCCAACAGCTATTCTTTGTTCATGCACAAACTCACTCCAGCGTGTGTCAGCTCTGCAGTCCTGGTCTCTCTCCTTCAAGCTTTTCACGTAATATTATTCAGAGCCGATGTCCATCTTTTCAACCTGGCTGCTATATCCTTGTTATATTTTCTACTGCAGCAAGCTTGTATGTGACTCATCTACCTTGCGTTTCTTTGTATATCTTTTTTGCATATATGGTTTCGTATTACTTGTGTGCAGGCTTACTCTTGTTTCTTTGGTTACATCTTCATTCTTTCAGTACCCTCATATCGTTTCAGTGCATCATTGGGTCTTCTCCTTACGACAAGATATTCTTTACAGTTCTTTGATGTTCAGTGGTGTCTGCAAATCTCCTGCTACCACTTCAGTTAGAAGGCACATTTGGTACGGTTGTCTGAGTGCATAACGTCTCCCATACACCTGATGCGCTATTGGAATGATGCCCGGTGGCATGCACAGTGTCTTCCTGTTATCCATCCAATATGTACGAGGTGAAGGGGAGGGTTCTATCAATGACGTACACATCTGCTCCTCTACATATCTTTGAATCTTGAGCTTTAGGCAATGTGTGGGTGCCAGGCGTGACGAGAGAAAGCTAAAAGGAAGAGCGCAAGGAATGAGGAACATGCACCGGTTTGACTGCAATATGATCTTCAAAGGAAGAGTATTAAATGCAGTTTTAATATTTGCATCATGCGCACATAAATCGGTCCAGTTTGTGCACTTTACAATTAACTAACCCAGAGACACCCATACAATACAGTGAACAGCCAGCAAAACTAAGTTGAGCACTCCAAATAAAATAGGAGGGGCTTGGGCATTAGCTGATTGGAATGACTACAGCCCAGTTTAAAAGAAACTCTTAGAATACTCCCCATCCACACAAAGAACAGTGAACACCTCTGCACTCAGAAGCATTGCCACAGAAAAAGAACCCTTCTACAGCCACAATTAAAAAGGCTGTCGCCAGACAATGGATTCATGTGCCAACCGCTCTAAATCAATGCACACAGGCACTGTGCATGAGTTATCAGAAAAATACACGTCTCTGAGGATTTCTTGCATAGTTTACTATCCTGTTTTAAATCACCAGTTTTATTATTAGCACATACCCAGTTTATCCCCACCCGGGTGAGGGGGTGGGGGATTGCACTAATTTATCAATGCCACATTGAAGCTACCCTTTTGTTGCTGTCCCATAATATTTAAAATAGGAGCGCGTTTGGTACGTCTATCTATCGCTCCCACTGACACCTGCCATGTTCTTATTAGCTACCACCCTCCGCGCTATGATGCCACTTTTTGAAATTCTTTTGTTGGATTAGCAGCAGAATTGCATTGGTTATATTCAAGCTGTATTATAGTTGGCGATTTCAATTAAAAAAGAATATTGCATCTCCCATGACAAATCAGTTGGTCGCAGCGATGCGTGATTTGGGGTTGCTGCAGCTGGTGTATCAGCCCACCCACCAACATGGCAATATACTTGATTGAATTTTTGCTTCTGCTGGCTTAGTGTTGGTGTTACCGGTTTTTCCAATTCATTGGTCCGATCACTTTGTTGTACCTTTTTATAACAATGTTAAGATGCGATGTGGCTTAACTCCTGGTGTTAAAATCTTCAGACGCCGGTCGAGGCCTGTTTCTGATTCTGCTATTATCGCTCATATTAAATCTGGGTGTCTGAAGACCCATTGTGTTGATTTTCCTTCATGTACACACATTGACTGTTGTTGCTGATGATTTGGCTCCTCTTAGACTTCCTACTACCTGCTCTTTCTCCTATGAGCCTTGGTTCACTGGTGATCTCTGGCTGCACCGTCTCAGAGGTTGGCAGGCTGAGCGTTAGTGGAGGAAAACCTATTGGGAGGTTGACTGCCGACTTTTGCGACAAGAAACTAATAGCTATCAGAAAGCCATCTATCACTTTTATACTCTGAAGATCCAGGCAACTATTAATCAGCCGAGATAACTTTGCAGTTTACTGCATAGACTCTCATCTCCTTCCAATACCCAGTCGGAGGTTACTGCTTCACAACTTCTATGTGACTCCTTGTCCCAATTCTTCGTTCAGAGGATCGTGGATATTAGAGATAAAATTGCCACCTCGGGCCTCAGATCTGGAATTAGGCTTCCCCTGACTGTCTCCACTTGCCCTTTGTAGTTATGGTCTGTCTTTCCCACCTTTAGCCCCGACACAAGGCCATGCTGAAAATAAGGGCTGCTTCTCCCCTTGACCCTATCCCTCTGAAGAATACGATCTCTCAGACTGCTTTATGGGTCACTCAGGCAGTGAACCTTTCATGCAGTTCTGGAATCATTCCTGATCCTTTAAAACACGCGTTGGTGATTCCCCTTCTCAAAAAACATTCCTTGGATGCTTATGACCTCTACAATTTTCGCCCTATATCTCTCCTTCCATTTTCTATGAAACTGCTTGAGTCACCTAGATCACCTTTACTCAGTTCCTTTCTTGAAAGAACTGGCTTCTTTCGTCCATTCCAGTCGAGCTTTCGTCCCGGCTGGGGCACACAATATGTATTTGTCTCCGCTCTGGATGATCTCTCTCGGCCCTCTGACCTGGGTGGGGTGGGTGCACTGATTCTTTTTGATCTTTCAGCTGCATTCGACACTGTCGACCACGCCTTCCTGGTTGACCGACGAATAGAGGCCACGGGTGCCCGGTCAGGTGCTGGCCTGGCTGAAATTGTTTCTTACTGGTCGCACTCAATCGCTGTCTCTTTCTACTTTTCAGTCTGCTCCTCTTTCTCTCTCATGCGGTGTTCCACAGGGCTCCGTCTTGCCCACTACACTTTTTAATGTGTACTTTCAGCCTCTCGTCAGACTCATCCATTCTCACATACTCAGGTGCTACTCATATGCTGATTTTATTTATTTTATTTTATTTTTGTATTTATAGCAGTGCGCCAAACCCTTGGGTATCAGGGCGCTAGTTACAGTAAGTACGAGGTGACATACTTCATAGTGTAAGATTACTTATTCAGATTACAACAGACATGTTGCTCATGAAGAGCAAGGTCTGGAAAAGTGGTGCCTCATGGTACAAGGGCTACGACAGGCAAACAGATACATGACTGTCAAAATATTGGTACATGCCGAGTCTGGAGAAGCCGCATCTCATGGTAGGGGGGCTTCATCAGGCAAACAGATACATGGGTGGCAAGATATTGGCACATGCCAAGTCTGAAGAAGTCGGGCATCATGGTATGGGGGCTTCATCAGGCTAACAGATACATGGGTGTCAAGATATTGGTACATGCAAAGTCTGAAGAAGCCGCGCCTCATGGAAGGATGGCTTCATCAGGCAAACAGAGACATGGGTGTCAGGATATTGTTACATGCAAAGTCTGGAGAAGCCACATCTCATGGTACGGGGCTACATCAGGCAAACAGATACTTGGGTGTCAAGATATTGGTAAATGCAAAGTTCGGAGAGGCTGTGCCTCAAGGTGCGTGGGGCTACTTTGGATATGCAGGTACAAAGGGGTGAGGTACCGTAATATCAACAGCAATTACTGTGAGCCTCTGCCTGTCTAATCCCATAACATTACCGGTTGTAGCATTTGGAGCGCATGAGGTCACAGTAGATAAGACAGATATGATTGTGTCAGTAGTCTCGTAGTTTCAGTGGATGAAACAAGTGCGCACGGTGCAGGATGGGCGCCTGCCATTCAGGTATGCAAGGGTACATCCCAAGCAGTGCTAAGTGGAGAAGGAGTGGTTGTAGGGGGCATACACGGTTGCGGACCAGGCGATACAGTACACACAAAGGAGGTATTATTCTCCTTACCTTCCGGTTGTAAATGCTTGCACAGTGAAACAGTGGCAGCAGGCAAGAATCCCGGAAGCAGACTGTGTGTTCATGGTGGTATAGTGGAAACAAACGAGTGTGGACAGAAGAGAGATGTGTGCTGATGCACCGTCCATGCCTGGACAGGCCCAGACAGGGTTCTGGGCCTCATATGTCGGCCTTTGAGGTCGGACCGAGCCGGCTTCACCGTCCGGCTCGATCCTGCATGGAAGGATGTAGTCCCCGTCAGCCAATTGCAAGGCTCAGCAGGGAGAGGCAAAGGAGACGAAATTCCTGGAAAAGTGGATGCTGGGGAGGCGGCCATGTTAGTGTGGAGCTCCTGCTCCCACACCCCAATCAAAGTAAATACGGACAGTGTGGACAAGGTGTTGAGGGGAGGCCTGCACTGCTCGCTTTGATGATGGTGAACAAATGATGATATACAGATAATTGTTTGTATTGATCTCCAGCATATGGGGGCTGTGTCTCAGCTGCAGAAGTGCATGGGGGAGGTGGTTGGATGGATGGGTGATAACTGGCTTGAGCTGAATGGGGACAAGACAGAGGTCCTGGTGGTGGGTCCACCTTCAACTGTTTCTCTTTCGACTGTGGATTTCTGGGCTGCTTCTTTTGGTTCTCCTCCCTCTCCTGTTCTAGTGGTGAAGATGTTGGGGTCAAACGTTCTGCCTCACTCTCTCGAGAAGCACAGGCCTCAGCTGTTTGTCAAGCTGGGCATTTTAAATTAAAAATACTTGGGAAAGTTATTTTCTTGTTCCCCTGTTGCTACATGGCCGCCTCTCTCGTTCTCAGTGGAGCTGACTACTGTAATTCACTATAGCTCAACCATCTTTTCTCATCCAACACCTTCAGCTTCTTCAAAGGTCTGCAGCACTAGTGGTCTCACATGTCACATTCTCCTCTCACATCTACCCTATTCTTTGCCAGCTGCTCTGGCTCCCCATGTGCAGTTTAAATCCCTCTGTCTGGTTCATAAGGCTTTGTATGGATCGGGACCTGAATATCTGCAACAAAAATTCTGCCCCAATGTTCCTAGTCAAGCTCTTCATTCTCGTGATAATGTTGTTATGGCTATGCCAAGAATCCGGCTCTCTCGTGTAGGAGGCCGTGAGTTCTCTGTTGCGTCCTCCAAACTTTGGAACTCACTCCTGCTTAAGTTGCGGCTTACCGGCGTGCTGTAAAGGCCTTCCTTTTCTAATGGATAGTTTGGCTCCTCTACCTGCTGGGATTAGTGCCAAGTTACCTTAGGGTGTTCATGCGCTCTATAAATATTTATTCAAATCTATTCAAATCCACCCAAGAAGAATCAGAATCTGAGCTTGCTCTAATGGGACTTAAACACATGACCTGCAATGTGAACACAGATCGCATCAGCAAGCACCTAAGCTGATGAGCTGAGATTTGTAGATCTAGCTTATGAGACAGAGGTCAAAGTGGATGGGAACTTAAGGGGACAACGTTCCTTTACTTTTTGGTAAAAGCAGCCATTCTACCCTTACACTGTGAAACTTTTCTGGACAGGTGGCAAAGGGTGCAATTGTATTTTACTGCCCCCTTGCTGGGGAGTCAATCTTCTGCCCTGCTGGATCTGCGCTAATGTAACATTCTGTTGAGCTATCGTGCAGCCATGCCTTGATGTTTTTAATTTACTAGCCTCTTTGGAACATGAAGCCCATTCCCGAATCCCCTCATAGCCTTGCTCGCAGCAATCAATGTTTATCTTCTGCATTTAAGCAAAGGGTTACAGTGAAATTGTTGCAGGCACGGCTGTGTCTATAGGTGATTAATTGTTGGGTGGGAGGGAGGGTTGGATTTACTCTCTGACATGCATTTTAAGAGGTGTGGATGGTGGGTGATTAGAAAGGGGAGAATGAGTTAAGGCAAGCTGTATGCAAGGATGCCAAAATGATCCATTCCAATCTGTAGGCGCTTATCGAGTCCAGGCTTTTTTCTTTGAGTTCCAGGACTTGTAGTCTGAGTTTTATAATGGGAAAGGCAGAACTACAAGTCCCAGAATGCAACGGAAAAATCCAAGACTGGATAAGCACCGACAGATTGGAATGTATTATGTTGCCAACTATGTGTATGATGTTTGGGGTAATTAATGGTGGTTATTTAAGGGGAATGTTGTTGCACTGTGTTTCTTTCAGTCTTTGTAGTACAGTTGTCATAGAATAAAAACGGTTGTGCAATGCCAAACTCAAACATACATACAAACATCTATGGCAGAATTGGTGCTTCAACCGGATGAAGATCTCTGTGGGCCAATGTAATAATGGGTGTGTGGAGTGCGCGAACATATGGGAATGGCTGGACTGTGGAGATGGGCCCACAGAGAACTCCATCCAGATGAAATGCCAGCTCTGCCCTAGATTTTTCTAGCACAGTTGTAAAACACATTTTTGGGTAGTGGAGTGGAGGAAAGGCAATACCTAGGCATGGGGTGTGTATTGTGGGGGAGCAGGAGGCGTGGTGAGCGGGGCGGGGCAGCAGGGAACATAGTTCCACAGTTTGTGTGCACACTTTGACCCCGAAGCTAGACATCGTGTCACAATTATTACGATGGGGGAAGTTGCTGCATAATGGATCTATACAGAGATCTGTATAGGCATAACTGTATATTTGTGTCTCTTTTGGGGCAGCGCTTGGCTTCATAGGGTAGAGAGCATGGGGGGTTGTGATCACATTAAATGCGACACCCTGAGCCGGATGTAGACCAGCCAACAACGCTTTGATGCTGAAGGCACGCCTGCCGTCTCCTCCAGAGGATGTGATGCAGGCATGCCTGCTGTCTCCCCCCATGAGTATGTACTGTAGGAACGCCCGCCATCTCCTCCCCTAAGGATTTGATGTAGGCACGCCTGCCATCTCCCCCCTGAGGATGTACTGTAGGCACACCTGTCGTCTCCTCCCCTGAGGATGTGATGTAGGCACGCCTGATGTCTCCTCCCCTGAGGATATAATGTAGGCACGCCTGCCGTCTCCTCCCCTGAGGATGTGATGCAGGCATGCCTGTAGTCTCCCCCCATGAGTATGTACTGTAGGAACGCCCGCCATCTCCTCCCCTAAGGATTTGATGTAGGCACGCCTGCCATCTCCCCCCTGAGGATGTACTGTAGGCACACCTGTCGTCTCCTCCCCTGAGGATGTGATGTAGGCACGCCTGTCGTCTCCTCCCCTGAGGATGTGATGTAGGCACGCCTGCCGTCTCCTCCCCTGAGGATGTGATGTAGGCACGCCTGCCGTCTCTTTCCCTGAGGATATGATGTAGGCACGCCTGCCGTCTCTTTCCCTGAGGATATGATGTAGGCACGCCTGCCGTCTCCACCCCTGAGGATGTGATGTAGGCACACCTGTCGTCTCCTCCCGAGAATGTGATGTAGGCACACCTGTCGTCTCCTCCCGAGAATGTGATGTAGGCATGCCTTCCGTCTCCTCCGCTGAGGATGTGCTTTAGGCATGCCTGCCGTCTCCTCCCCTGAGGATGTGATGTAGGCACGCCTGCCGTCGCTTCCCCTGAGGATATGATGTAGGCACGCCTGCCATCTCTTTCCCTGAGGATATGATGTAGGCACGCCTGCCATCTCCCCCCTGAGGATGTACTGTAGGCACACCTGTCGTCTCCTCCCCTGAGGATATGATGTAGGCACGCCTGCCGTCTCCTCCCGAGAATGTGATGTAGGCACGCCTGCTGTCTCCTCTCCTAAGGATGTGAGGTAGGCACGCCTGCTGTCTCCTCTCCTAAGGATGTGAGGTAGGCACGCCTGCTGTCTCCTCTCCTAAGGATGTGAGGTAGGCACGCCTGCTGTCTCCTCTCCTGAGGATGTGATGTAGGCACGCCTGCTGTCTCCTCCCCTGAGGATATGATGTAGGCACGCCTGTTGTCTCCTCCCGAGAATGTGATGTAGGCACGCCTGCTGTCTCCTCTCCTAAGGATGTGATGTAGGCACGCCTGCTGTCTCCTCTCCTAAGGATGTGAGGTAGGCACGCCTGCTGTCTCCTCTCCTAAGGATGTGAGGTAGGAACGCCTGCCGTCTCCCCCCTCCCCCCACCGAGGATGTGGCTGTGACGATGGTAAACATGATTTCCTTAAACAAAATTCCCTGACAAAAAGGATTTCCATTCTATCACTATGATTTTTCATGACAATTATTCATGACATCTTCTTTCACAGGGTGATGTCATTGCTCCCAATATTGAATTTGAAATTCCATAAGATCCGTCACATAAGGGCGAGTTCAACAAGCCACTTTTGAGCAAGACTTGAAGATTTCATAAACTGATTTTTTGTATAACTAAATAATCAAATATTGTTTTTCTCTGTTTAGAGGCAAGGGCTAGGGTTGATGTAACTACAGGCCCATCTATGAAGACTTTGCATATATCCCTAAGAAGGCGATCACATTTATGTAGCGCCGAAATTTTGTAATAATGTGGACCTGCTTCGGTCCAAGAATATCATATGGATCAAAAAGCCGCCTAGCGATTAACCGGCAGATACAGTCGCTCGAGCGGTGTATGAAACCTATACCTTAGGTCCCATATATACATGAAATAAGGGGGCCCCCACTAAGCTTCTGCTTGCTGCTGGAAATATGTCACATTGACCTAATAGTAAATTCAAAACCAAAAATCTAGTTCTGTATGCAAATTAAGTGCAGTATTCATTATGCATGTATTGCTTGATTGTGTATTTAGATATTGCACTGTTTTGCACTTTTTGGCTGTGTAACAATCTTGAAACAAGCTGACCATCCACTGTTTGATTGTTCGTAATTGAATGGCACTGCTTAGCAATTTATATTGTGCTTCTGTGGGTGTCACACCACTGAATGACAACAAAGAATGAAGGTTTTTATGCACTATAACAAATTATGTGATATTTGTCTTGCTAAATGTTAGATTATGGTCTGTCTTTGATGCAAATCAAAATAAATAGTGTTTATTGAACCACATGGCAGGAACTATTTGTATGAATATGTGACGATCGTGCCTTATGGTGGGGGCCCGCTCATAAGAATCGCGGCCCTGCAAGGGGACGGCGCTGGTGCTCTGCTGTATGGTGCCCCCTGAATTGGAGCCGTACGACAAAGCGGGTCCACACATGTGAATGAGATAAAATAATGCTGATTTAAGCTGCTTCTACTTGTTCAGGTAGAAAGAATAGCTCATGGGCACCGCGTTTGTCTTGGAAGCAAGACAACTCAGCGCAACACAGGTTTGAATCCCGATCCCATGCTTACAAACCATTCCTGGTGTTAAGTGCGTTATAAATGAACAATTATTTACAATTATAATACATATGTGAGTGAAATCATTGACAACGTTTGGAGTTGAAGAGCAGGAGAATCAATGGTGGTCCACTGGTGTAAGGAGTACAAAAGTCAATGTACACCAAACTGAACACATTAATGATTGCATTGATATGAGCCTCCAGATTAATATTGGAATTGCTCAAGTGGGTTTTGAAAGCCCACTTAGGGCTTTTCTGGCCCTGAAGAAAGCAGTGCATTTGGAACATACCGCTGAAACCGGTCGAACTTGTCGCTAGTTTCCAAATAAACAGTGATAGTGTTACATTTTGTATGGTCACATAGGGAAACGATACGTATTGATTTTGTATCACCCTCTGTTTTCAGACTTACCAGGCTTCCTCTCTGGGGAGACGCGTAAGGAAGAGTAAAATGGGTTCCTTAGTGCACCAGTTTAGGATGCGTTTTTCAATTGTACTTTCTGTATTAGTAGAGAGCGAGAGCTGCTCTCTTGTTCTGTCCTCTTTTAGACAGGCGGTACATGAGTGGGTCCTAAGGACAGGCACTTGTAGGTAGGCTAAGTAGAGTGGTTCTTTGAGGGACGTGTATCTTAGGGAGTAATTGAATCATTTTCTAGTATTGTCCTCAATTGTGTGATGTTGTTGGTGCCACCTTCCACCCACTTGTCCCCCTGTCCTACAGGAGACTGCACCTTTGGGGAAACTCTAAAGTGTCTGCGGCCAGTGTGGGAAAGAGATGCTTTTGAGGCGACACAGGAAATAATGGTACGCTTTACGATTTTGGAGAAACTACAAAACTAATGGTATGACGTACCAATGATTTACATTACACTTGGACCTCTGGTTTCACCGGCACAGCCTGTGTTCTTTTCTACCTTTCTATGTGCATTAACGCTCCAACAAAAGCATCTTTCACCAGGAGGAGGTCCCATTGAGTTGAGCAAACCCATGACCTTTCCACCAACTGCACAGTGCCAATCCAAACACAAAGCAGGAAGTAGAACAGCTTGCCACGGATTTCTCAACACGTTGTAGGCAAGGCTGTTTAAGTAAATACACTTCAAAGTATTCACTTTCACAGAACACAGGGCTTTTTTGTTTAGAAGTAGCACAGGCACTGTTCATCCATTGGCAACATTTCAATGGAATATTTTGGAAACCTTATATCTCCATCTTGGGAGGAATGGGGACAGGAAGGGTACGGCTTCAGCAATGATTGCTTTCCTGGGGTCACCTTCTGTGTTGACCCGAGGCCTGCTAGCCCAGCAGTCTTCCCATGTTTACTCTGGAGTGGGTCTCCTCTGTGAGAAACAAGTCGAAGCCTCCAGAGGCATGAATTCGCCAAATGTATATATGTCTTGCGGTTTACAAACATTTACTGTTAGGGTGAGAAGTGTGACAAATCGAAGCAGCAGAGAACCCGGTTTACATTACTGGCTCAGAAGGGTTTAATTCATGAATCACAGACATATTTCAAATGTAAAATTCTCGGGTTATTCCCATGTCCCCAAAAAGCTATTTGCTTTTATGCAAATAAGTAGGACTCAGGGTTTCGTGCAGGTGCCCCCAGCTGTGGCGCTGCTCGTCCTGGGCTGGCTCCGCTTCTCAGCCCCGCCCACATCACTTTAATCCACTCCCCACCTCCACGAATGGGATGGGAGCATTCCCAGAGTAAAGTTTGTCCACTTCCAGCACTGATCTCAGGAATGGCCAGGAAGTGTGACATGGCCTTCGGCAGTTTACAGTCCATGGAGAAGCGAGGCAGACACATTGTGAATTCTCATAATAGAAACCATGACTTTTTGCTGTTGTTTGATTCTTATCCTGACTTTTGGTGGTAGGTAAAGCCTTTTTCCTTTGCTTCCCTTATTTAGCTCATCTGTTTTAGGGGCCCTGCTCAGCCCCTGAGGCTAACAGTGCAGGGGGAGCCTGTACCCTTTGCAAGATTCCTTGTGTTTTTAAGCTGCACACATCTCCTTACAGTGTGTCAGGGGGGTACTTTTATCCCATTCCTTTTTCTTTGTGTTACATTTCAGTTACTTTCATGATGCAACCAAAATGGGCAAGTTGCAGTGGGTATTTTTCTATCATGTTTTTCATTTTTCACATTTGCACTTTTGCATTTGACCATACAATGTGTTTTTCAGTACATATACTGAAAACAGCTGTGCCACACGTTTTTCACCCTGTCCTTTCGCCTTCTTCCAGGTTTCTCAGATCAGGAAGTACCATATATAGAAAGACCTTTCCCGAGCAAAGCCCCGACTTTGTACAGAAAAGCCTTGACTTTCCTGAGCAAAGCAGCAGTCTGAGCATCTGGCCAGAAGTGGGGGGTGGGACTGTCTGGTCCCAGTCCATACTCTGGCCAGGAGTATGTCTGCTGCTGGCCAGATGTGGGGCAAGAGGTTGTCCATGATTAGCCAGCTCATGCCCGTTTGGTGCAGATTCTTACCATTAATGGCCTGAGGATGATCGTTTCTCGAATTTAGGATAAAAGGAGTACTCCTGCAGCCGTTCTGTATATTGTTAATGAGTCCAAGACTCCTATGAAAAGATGCAGCCTGCTGAAGAGCCGGGGATGACTGTTGAAGACCTCCAGCATTGTCTTTACCCAAGTCCCGGTGAATCCCTGCTTCTCTGGATCGACCTCCTGAAGCCTCTCAACAGTGCTTAGACCCATGGGTTGCTGGGACCAACCAGTATGGACCCCTGTACGCTGATCCTGCCCTCCTGCCCTCTGGAGCCTTTGGTGGTGTCTCAGAACCAACCTGTGGGTTGACCAGTTCCGTCTAGGCATGTGCTGCGCATCATTCTCTGTTCCAAGTTTCGGCTTAGAACTCTGCAGTTTCCAACGCTCCGCCCAGCCTATGGCATGGGAACAGTTCTCCTGCCGCTCCATCTTGAAGCAGTTTCGTTGCCTTCACTGCATGAGTGACCCGCCACCTGAGCGCAGGATTCTTAACTGCTGTCCACTTCATTGTGTCCTGGCAGTCTCCCGTCGCAGCCGGGCTCATGGTGGTCTGCATCTCGGGGTGCGTGGGTCGTTCAGCTAAAATGTTTCAGCCACCGTCTTGTCAGAGTTCTTAAGAGTTGCCTATCCACACCTAACTCCAGCCGAAAATTACCACTGCACCCCCGGCCCCTCGAATCCCTGCAACTGGACCAATGTTAGAAGTAAGTGGGCCCAGCAAATATAGGAACTGTAGTGGGATCAGAGTAAGGTTGACGAAACAGCATAGCTGTTTCCCCTTACTACCGCAGAGGTGCCCTGATGCTACTGATCTCTTGCCTGGTTGTGATCAGTGGGGATCTAGCCAAGCGTCCCCTCTGGTGTTGCCCTAGAGTGGTGGTATTGGGAGAGGACCACTAAAGCTTTCAAACATTCCTTTGCTCTTTCATCACTGGAATATTTTAAACAACCGTTGGCTTTGCTTCTTCTTGCTTCTTCACTGAAAAGACTGCTGTCTCTCTACCAAAGGTTTCTGCATGGTTCTCAGGACCAAGAGGGGCACTGGGCTTACTCGCCTCAGCAGGGAAGGCCTTTTTAAGTGTTAGGAGCCTTCTTGTATAAGGAAGGGCAACAGTGTTTTCATTTCTTTTAAAGTACTTACCTTGCATTTCGATTGCTTTTGGATAACTTACCTGTTTTCACTTGCTTTACTGCACACCGTTTTCTAGGTTTCATAAATGAATCATTTCCATCTGTCTTAAATGTAAAGTAATGCTATTCTCTTGTGAGGTCAGCCATTATGGATGTGTGTAACAGTAGCTAGGTAGTGATAGCTACCTGTTGTTTTCATTGCTTGGTGTGTGTGCACAGGTCTAATAGTGTATTTGTATATGCAGTCTCTAATTGAGTGCTCTGTGCATCTCGTTCTACCATTACACCACCCCCACATTTCCTGAGGCCCAAGCCTTGCTGCTCCAGCACCTGCCTGGATAGAGTTTGGCTAGACGACCTCAGTGTCTTTTCCATGTGCACTAAAACAGAGTGGCCTCTCAGAACCCTCACTCAGGGCTGGCTCTGAAAATCCATCCTAACCCCCACCCATCCTCGAATCCCCTCCATTCTGTGTGTAATTCCAATGTGTTCATGCAACGAGTGGTTTATATAAAGACCTACAGCCACATATGGGTGGAGAGTAAGCCAGTATAACCCAAGTCATTTGATAAGAATGTGCAGCACATTTACAGGAAAATTGCTTCATCTCAGAGGCGTTGCTAGGGGGTGGCTAGGGGAGGCTATAGCCACGGGTCGTAGCCCCGGATAGAAGCTCAGTGGCTACAACCACAATGCTAGCTAGCCCCGAGTCCCGACATCAGCTTAGCCCTGGATCTTTTCCTTGCCTAGAACCACCACTGCAGTTCGTCTTAATGCTCCAGTCAGAGTTTACAAAACCAGGTCGCCAGGGCGAGCTGCAGTGAAGCAGACAGCACAATGCAGGCCACTAAAACGGAGCATTGGCTCTTGGACTGGCACCTAAAATGCTACAAGACAGATTATGCAGTGGTTTACGTGGGCACCATGAAGGTCTCCGAATGGCCTAAACCTTTTTGAAAAGACGGACTTTTCCACAGCTCTCGTGAAATGCACACAGAGACCCTCATCGTTCATTGGTTCTCAACGGACGTCGCAACAGGAAGAGATATGACAAAAAATGAACACACACTGGCAAAGCCAACAGTTTTGGCTTTTGTTTAGGCACGGGATAGGCATTTGCCAAAAACTGCCATAATGGTACTACCTGGCTATTGTATGGCAACTGCTACAAAATGGTGTGAGTACCTGGGCATGTCGTGACAATGCTTAGCAAATGTCTGTCTAATACCTATACACAAGCCAAATCTGCTGGCTTCGGCAATAATTGTTTTTAACGGGACTTCAGTTCAAGGAACAAATGCGAGGAGTTATATATTGCTTATAAATTACGTGACTAAAAGCAAACATGGTTAAGATAATTTTATTACACCAGGATCTCATTTACAGTGATAATTAAGCCATTACGTTTCAGGGGACCAGTTAGACATGGCACTGGCATGCCCGAAACAAAGTTTAATGTAACTGCAAATTCGAATTAGATGAAAGAGATCCAAGAAGGTTTTTTTTGAGGGGACAGAGAATGGCCCGAGGGATTAGCAGGGCTATGGGCTGTCAATGAGTGGGTAAATAACCAAACAACACCTACAGGCTGTATGTCCCTCCCCACATCTCATGACCCTCATCTCATGATCCTCATCTCATGATCCTCATAGCTGTACTGCAATGCAAGCCCCACCTAATAGTCAAAACTAAAAATGGAAGCCTTGGAATCTTAACATGAGGAAATATTGCACCTACTTAGCCTGCACACGGGAAAGCTGTTCTTTTCTTACACTATCCAGCACTTCCCCATAGATTCTAGGGCTGGAGTTTGTTCATATGATTATACTGGCCATAGACTGTGTTGGGAAGACTGTACAGTCAGATAAAAAGAATCTACTTTAACATTGGGCGATGTTAAGTAAGAATAGTGTTTTCACATAGAACACTCAACATAAGGTTCATTGCTCCACTAGGCAAAAACCAATGAGGGGTGCGGGCAGATAAGTACAATCACAAGAAAATCTCAGAGCACATCACACTTGGTGACTAGTTCACGTGTTAAGTGCTTCCCGCGGTTATGGGGACAGCCTGCACTTTTCAAGTGCAAAGCCCTTCATCCTTCACAGGACTATGCAGTGAGACCCATTGAATTGTGTAATAAATGATCACAACTAATACCACAGTACTTAGAAGAGGAAGGACGCTGGCGTGAATCACTATATATAAATCTGACAGCATAAATAGTATCATCATTATTACTAGTACTGCTACTAATACTAATAATAACGATAACAACATTGTATGGATCCCCCTCCATTGAAGAGACAGTAAGCCTAGGAAAGACTAGGAGGGCATCATTACAAGTTTATATAAAAAAAAAAACCAGCAAAATAAATGTTGTATAAAATGAAACATTGGCATAGTCTTCTATCAAATTCTATCAAATTGTGAAAATGAATAATCTGAAAAGCAATCAATACCCTCCATGGAGAAAATACAAGGAAAATCACTGCGAAAAGCCGGAGCGAGAATACGGAACACACTGACACTACCTTGCTCCCGTCAGGGGTCGAAGTGTACAAAACAAAGTAGTGGAACGATGTTCCTCTGCTCCGCCCCCTTTTATCCCCACCCCCTTTCTTCTCCCTTCAATCCCCCACACTCACAGTCACCCCCGCCCCTCAATTCAAACCCCCTTCCTGGGTCCTTCCCTTCCTTCCCTCCACCTCAAAAAGCTAGTGCAAAAATATAGTGAAAATGTATCTTTCTTGCATTAGGGCAATTGTTACCCTAATGCTTGTAACATGCCAAAATGCCCTTATCATGGTGCAATGGTTTTCTAATATTTCCAAGTGTTTTTAGAAATAGGGCAAACTTTGCCCTAGAGTTAATACCATGCACACTTTGCACTTGCTTCTGTAATCTGGCCCCTGTCGGATTTGCCTGAGTAGACATATGTTTCTATGTTAATCAGAGCTTAACCTATCATTTTGAAGTAGTCATCATTTAAATACTCAACAAGAGCCCAAATGAACAAGTAGAGTTACGCCCAACCTGTGTTCAACTCCATGTAATTGTTCTAAATACTCAATCTCTCTGTATCTCCCTACCCCTCAGGCCAAGCTAACTCCAACACTGCCACCTACCTTCTTGGTTATACGACCCATGAAGCACGTGTCAGTTGAGGCTTTCGCCGCTACTTTCTCTGCTCCTCCTGCACCTTTGGCTGACTCACACCCTCACACAGTCCTCTCTAACTTTCATCTCTCCATCTCTAACACTCTGGATGTCCTGGCCCCTGTCATGAGGATCCGTTTGAAGCCCAAATCCAAGAGCACTCTTGGTATGATTCCGACCTCGCCACCCTTAAACGAAAGTGTAGCGCAGAGGAGAGGAAGTGGAGGGCATCAGGTGCACGCCCTCATAAACTGGCCTGGCTCCTTCTCCAAAGGAAGTACAGACTCATGGTCCTCTCTAAGAAGGGAGCCTACATCCAAGCCTCCATCTCTGTAGCATCTAGACACTCGGCCGAACATTTCAACATCTGAAAGGAGCTGGCCAATCCTGCTGCAGTCTCTACCTCTCCTGTTTCCTCCCAGGCCCTCTGCACGGCCTTGGCTTCTCATTTCACCACTAAAGGACCACATCACCACCATTGCTCCAGTCTTGCCCAATTTCTGCAATCACTCCTTTGCCATTGGAACTTTCCCCTCCCCTTAAGCACTCCCTTGTGCACACCCTTGTGCACCCCTTCTTAAGAAGCCCTCAGCCGATCCTTCCTCTGTGGCTATCACCCTATCTCCATCACTTCTTTCCTGGGAAAACTCTTGGAAAAGCTGACCATCTCCCAGCTTAATCTGCATACTGAATCTATTGGCTGCCTCCATGACCACAAGTCTGGCTTCAGAGCTGCCGGAAGCATTGAAAACTCTGCTCTCCAACCTTGACTTTAATCTCCCCATTGTTCTCATTCTCCTCAATCTATCGTCTGCTTTTGACACAGTCAATCATGCCATCCTGCTTAAATGCCTCTGTGACAACCTAGGTATCACTGATCAGGCCTTGGCCTGGTTGACCTCCTTTCCCACTAACCGATCCTTCCAGGTCCAACTGGGCTCTTTCCCCTCTTCTATCCCTCTCTTTATGTGTGGTGTTCCCCAGGGGTCTAACCTATCTCTCCGGTTGTTCAACAAATACCTGGCACCTCTTGCCCACTGCATCGCTACTTTCTGCTCCAATTTTCAGTGTTATGCGGATGACACCCAGCTCTCTTTCAGGCTCCCCTCGGCCACCTCGGCTCCTTCTCTCGTACCAAACTGTCTGGCCGCAATTTAGGAATGGTGTGCCGCCAATGATCTTTGCCTTAATGCCAGTAAGACTGAGATCCTCCTCATTGGGACACCTGCTCCCTCCTTTCCTCTCGCTCTCTGGCTGCCCACCCTGGGCCCTCTTCCTGCTCCTTCCTGTGAGGCTAAGAACCTTGGTGTCATCTTTGACCCCACTCTCTCCTTCTCTCCTCACATTTCTGATGTCTCTAAGAAGTCAAACTATCAGCTGCACCTCCTCAGAGGTATTCTTCCTTTTCTCACTTTCCCCCAAAAGCTCACTGTCTCCAGAGCTCTGGTCCTCTCCAGGCTGGACTACTGCAATAGCCTCTTTCTAAATCTGCCTGCCTCTACTCTTCAACCTTTACAACATATCCAAAACAGGACTGCAAGAGTTGTCCTTGGCCTCAAGCCCAGGGATCATATCTCTCCAGCACTGAAATCTCTTAACTGACTAACCAATCAACTTCAAGAACCTCTTCATCGTCCACAAGGCTTTCTGGGGGCTAGGACCACTCTACCTTGAACTTTCTCTTCCTTCTCGATCTCTCCGCTCATCCACCTCCAACTCTCTGAAGGTCAGACGCTTCTCCAAGCAGAGCGTTGGGGGCAGAACTCTCTCCTCAACTTGGGCCCTCCCTCTGGAACAGCCTCCCTGCCTCTCTCAAACTTCAGCAGAACCACCTCCGGTTCCGGAAGCAACTCAAGACCTTCCTTTTCGCTTCCGCTTTCCCCTTTCCGCTCCCCTGTTGATGTAACTGACTGCTCTGTGCACTGGTCACCTGGTTACCCTGTGAGTTCGGGCCCAGGCTCCTGCATGTCCAGTTGCCTTTGCAATGCCTCTGGGCTCCCCCAGCACTTAAGGCTCTGTTCCTGCAACCCTGCAGTCCTTTCTCTCTGCACTTCTGAGCCACATGCTGGCTGCACTTATTGATTTACCTGCACTTCTCTCTTCCCCTCCCCCCTGGCACTGCTACCCTTCCACTTGCCTGCACTTGCACGATCTGAATGACACAAGGCCTAGTAAGGTCGTTGTTTTGTGCTCCCTTTGTTTCCCCCTCCTTGTTTTGCCACGCCTAGAAACACTTGTGTTACAGGCGCGTTATAAATGCCATATCACATCAATCAACGTTGAGCTAAATTATGAAAAGGGAAATATACAGGTCTTTACATATTCAACAATACCCAAACTGCCCCAGCTGAAGTTTCATTGGGCCATGATTTAGACAATTGCTCACTAGATTGCCTATTTATGGTGGTTTATGGAGATTCCTGGTGATGCTCCACTTGTGAATCAGTGGTCGGTGGGTGATCGTTTAACATTTTTGGAGGGCTTTCCACCCGGGTAGATGAAATAGATTATGCAAAGTTCTGATGCTGGGAAGACAATACTCAATGGAATGTTTACAATGACTTTGATCAAGAAAGTACATCTCTGTGTGCGTCCACAGTGTAGATAACAGTGACATGATGGCAATTCAGAACCTTTGTGAGGGGAGCGAGGGATCCCCACGTTACAACATCACAGAAGAGAAAGTGGCTCTCACCTGCCAGGGCTGGGTGGACTGGTCCTGTGCCATTCAGGTTCTTGACTGGGAGAGCAGGAACTCTAGAGAGGGTGGAAAGGATGGTATGATTAGCGACATGCTCCATTATGGTGGCGAATAGCGGAGGCAACATTCGGAGAGCAAGACATTTAGAATAAGAGAAGAAACACAAGTAATACCTAACTGTGCCTTGCGTATCAGACTCTGTTCTTGCGCACGCTCCCTCTATCGCTCTCTCTCTGTCTATTTCTCTCTGTGGGAGAGAGTTGTGTTGTCAGGTGTGCTCTCTCTGTCAATGTGGTCTGGCGCAGCCTCTTCATCTCTCTGTTGGTGCAGCCTGTTTGTCGTTCTCTGTGTCAATGCAGTCTGACTTTCTCTATCTCTTCCTCTGTTACCGTCGTCTTGCAGGTATCCTGTGTCTCTCTTTGAGTGCATTATTGTATACAGGTGTGCTCTCATTCAGGCGGGTCTGGTTGTCTCTCTTCCTACCCCACTCCCTCTCTGTGTCTCTCTCCCTCTCCCTCTCTGCCTCTGTGTGTATCACGCTCCTTAGCTCCCCTCTGTCTTTCTCTCTCTTTGTCCTTTTCTCTTTCTGCCCTTCCTCCCTCTGTTTCTTCCACTCTCTCTCGCCCCCTGCTTTTCTCTCAATTAAGCATTGCTTTGGTGCTCACAGAAGAAACAGACCATTGGTTTTGAGAGTCAAAACATGTTGTTTTCACATCAAAAGAAGTTCTTAAAAATCTTATGTTATTGTGATAAAATTGTAAACGGTTCTTTTAAAAAAATCTCAAAGTTCATTTTTTATGACAATTTCCAGCACACATTATTGTCATAACAAGACTGATACATCTGTTTTACTTGATGAACCACATTATCAAAACTTAGAATAAACATGCCATTTATTTGGTAGTACACTCTTTCGAAATGCCCATATGAGAACGGGGCAGTGGACAAATAGCATAAATGAGGGTTCCTGATTGCAAATCAAAGGGCATTTTTGGAACATAAGATATGCCACATATTGTTATATTTGACATCTATATCTAAAGGGATGCATGCTTGGAATATTAAGTACATAATGCACAATGGAATTGGTGTGCATTTTATTTTTCACAACACTCACCCTAACATTAAAGTGAGCGTAACCTTGAGCCAAACATACAGATTTGGACAGCCTCAGGATTCGGATGTGAGAATATAACAGATATGACATCTGTGACTCTATTGGGATCCAAGGGCCAGCCAACCTTGTTCATGAGACAATATATAATCTCATCACCCTGCATTTTAGAAGAAGGGGGGCTGTCAGGGGAAGCCTGGTCTCACAGTAAGGATGTATGTGCTTATGGGGTTGTTTTCATTCCAGTGCACAATGCACAGACATCCTTAGAGAATTATAGATACATATGATGTGATCTTGTATAGCACTTTATGCGGGAATTCTACAGCTTCTATGTTATGTAATTACAGGTATTATAACAAGGGGAAGTGATGTGGAACTCCCCCACTGGCCAATTTCTGGTCCATACAAGCCGGTATGGCTTGGAAATCCAATTAAAAAGCCTGGAACGTGCCCAATGAGGGAGCTGTGTGACTCCCCCAGCCACCACCACGGACGAGGGTCTCAGCAAGGTGCTCCCTCTCATCACAGGAGTGTCACGCTGACAGCCCCGCTGCCCACACGACTCCCCTTCTCACAGACGTGGTCTGGCACCAGAAACACTGTCCTAATCTTGATCGAGTGGGGGCAGGTGGCTCCACCCCCTACTGCCTCAATCTTTTCTGGTCTGCACGTGGCAGACAGTGTCTGGATTTTCCTCCTAACGGCCCAGACCACCTACATTACTTCACCTGGCCACACTTGGCAGATGCAGCCCGGCTGTTTACTAAACCCTGCAACCTCACACCACATCACGTTTCTACTGCGATGCTGGGAAATATCCAGTTCCCAGCAACGGCTCCAGGCAGATTTGTTTTTCCCACCACACACTTGTGTGGGTTTTGATTTGATCTAATTTTATTCTTATAAAGCGCTACTAACCCATAGGTCTCAGAGCACTACACAAAAACCAAAACTTACAAACAACATGAATAGAATAAATAATAAAATAAATACACAGGAACAACCAAGGGTTATTATAGATTGATAAACCTCGCCCTTATGTGTACCTGTACCTCCCTGGACTCGGACCTTTAACTCGGTTGTTGGGGCCCATAACTCCCTGTAGAGCCTTGGGCCTGGATCTATAAAGCTTAAATATGAATACCCCCATTTTAATGGTACTCGATCTGTTGACCACAGAAGAATGAAAGGCTGGTTAACAAAGAGACAGATTGAATAAGACCATAATTTAAGTGTAATGATGAAGGCAAGTGACAACATCGTTATGTTGAAACAGCTTTATTATATTTGTCTCAAGCAGCGAAGTAAGAGACCCCCAACACAGGCAATGTCCAGGGTCCACCTGACAACAGTCAAAGAACAACATTCTAAAACAATAACACTCCATAGCAGATGACACACAGAAGTTCTAACATGGAATGGCACAGCCCTATTGCTGGCCTGTGTGGCACTAACATGAGAACCTATATACAACACATCTCCCTCCCTACAAAAACAAAAAAAACTTCTTTATTATACATTAAAACTAATTTAAAATTACCAGGTGCAACAGATTGGAAATAAACATCTGTTTTATCAGACATAACACATTTGGAATTGCACATCTATCTTTTTACCTTTGCAATTCTGCATAAACTCCAGACTTGACCACTTTCCACGCACACAGAATTTTTGTAGATCTGTGTCACCCTAACAGGTTCTGATTAGAGTGGCTCCCCCTTCTTGGAGACAACCGCCTTTCTTATACGCACCAAATCCCCAACCTCAACCACATTCTTTCTTTTTGGATATTTCTCATTAACTCTCTCCACCCACCTACCTTTGCGTGCATCCATCTTTTTCCTCACATCATCCACCACTGCATCCGTTTCTCTTGCCCTGCCCAACCAGGCAGGTGCTACACAAGTATTAACCTTCCGTCCTCTCATTAATTCAAAAGCACTGTTTCCTTTCTCAGTCCGTGGAGCCATCCTTAAGGCATACAATCTATCTCTCACAGCTACCTTTCTATCCAGTCCACTCACATTCGCTCCACGAATAGCTTCTATAATAGATCTGTTGACCCTCTCAACCATCCCATTTGCTTGAGGGTAGTATAAAGGTGTCCTTTTGTTTTAACACCACATTTACAAAGATAATCTAAGAAGATTTTCCCAACGAATTGTGGGCCATTATCGGTGAGGATGCTTCTAGGCAAACCCTCCCTTTCAAAAACATCTTCCAAAAATTCTATTATCCGTTGACAGGTAACTTCCCTCAAAATCCTAAACTCAGTCCATCTAGAAAAGATATCAACCAGTACGAGAATGAACCTTCCTTTACCCGCACCCATATCCAATGGACCCAAAACATCCATAGACAAGTCTTGCCACACACCTGCTGGGGTGGTAGTTTTCCCCATTGGTTGAGATATAGCAAGAAGGTTTTTCCCTGACTTGATACAGTCAGTGCAAGCACCCACAAGTTTTTCAATTTCACGATCCATCCCTGGCCACCAGTAGTCAACCTTAATAACTTCTTTAGTCTTACACACACCTATGTGACCATGGTGTGCACGACTTATTAGTTTACTTCTCAAACCTCCCAGAACAACCAATTTGTCCCACCGGTACAACAACTCTCCTTTCACTGATAATTCATTCCTCACCTCCCACATTGACCTTTCTTCACTCGATAGTAATCTTTTCTCTGACCATTCACTCTCTACAAAAGCCATGATCCGTCTCCACATCTCATTTGATTTTAAAGCCTGAATCCACTCCTGTTTCTGTATAACACCTTCCACAGTAGCGAACACCATATCATTTTCACCACACACACTTCTGTCATTATCAATCGCATTATCCTCAAGCTTCAACCTTGAGGCATGATCAGCCTTAACATTTTCTTTACCAGCAACTACCTCAATTACAAATTTGTGACACTGTAGTCTGGTTACCCATCCAGCTACTCTCCTCGAAACTTTGTCAAGACCCTTGTTTTCAAAAATTGATTTTAGAGGTCTATGATCGGTTCTAAGAACAAATTCCTGTCCCCAGACAAAATTCTTCATTTTTTCGATTCCCCAGTGGCATGCCAGAGCTTCTTTCTCCAGCACGGAATAGTTTAATTCCGCACCCCTTAACATGCGGGACGCATGCATCACCACCATCTCTTTCCCATCCAAATCTGGCTGTAGCATAACCACTCCTATGCCAGTGTCACTGGCATCCACAGATAAAATTGTTTTCTTCCTGGTATCAAACATCGACAATGGTTTTGCCATATCGATTTTCTTCTTCATCTCCTCAAACTCTCTCTCACATTCATTGCTCCACACAAATTCAGTACCTTTCCTCAGTAATGCCCTCAAATTCGTTATGCAATATGCATAATTCTCCACAAATCGATGATAAAATTCAAGAGTACCCAAAAATGACCTCAACTCACCCTTGTTCTTTGGTGATTGTGTTTTCACAATAGACTCCACTAAATTCCTTTTTGGTCTGAGACCTTGTTCAGATATCTCATGACCCAAATATTCTACAACCTGAGTCATGAAAACACACTTCTCACCCCTCAAAGTTATTCCTCTCGACTTAAATATCTTTAGGACCACATCAAGCCTACTTCTCAATTCTTCCTCATCTTTCCCACAAATCAGGACATCGTCCTGAAAACACCATACTCCATTCACTTCCTTTAGTAATTTGTCCATCACCTTCTGGAACACAGAGGAAGCAGATACCAATCCAAATGGCATGCGTTTAAATTGGGATATGCCTTCATACGTAATGAAAGCAGTTAACTTGCGTGACTCTGCATCCAAACCAATCTGATGATAAGTGCTCGCCATGTCAAGCTTTGCAAAACATTTTGCACTCCCAATCCTGCTTAAAAGCTCTCCCATATTTGGTAGGGGATGGCGATCCACCACAACACAGCGATTTAGCTCTCTCAAATCGATGCACACCCTCAGATCTCAATTTCCCTTCTTCACCACCACCACAGGAGATATCCACTCTACTGCCTTGGCCGGCTCAATAATTCCTTCCTTCTCCAACTTTACCAATTCATCCCGCACGGCTTTCCACATTGACAGCGGTAACGGCCTAAGCTTTGAGGCAATCGGTTTACTCCCTTCTTTTATCACAATCTTGTGAACCATTCCCTTAAGACATCCTACCTTTTCGCAAAATACTTCAGGATATTTCGTTACCATTTCACATTTGGCTCTTTTACCACTGGACTCTAAAGGGTACATCACATTGAGAACCTGTTCTTCACCATTGGGATCCAACTTGATTTTTAACCCTCTTTGTTCCCTCCAACCCAACAATGTTTCTCCTCTCTTGGTGACATATATTCTTCCATGCGTCACCCTCCATTTAAATTTGAATTCTGCATCACAACACCCCAAAATCTCTATTCTGTCACCATTATATCCCCCTGGGGTTTTATCAGACGGGGGTAAATGTTCAATTGCACCTCCAATAACATTTTCAAAAACCATTCTAGGCATTAAGGTGATCTTAGAACATGAGTCAGCAAGCATTTTAACATGACAGCCATTCACCTCTATCCATGCTGAGGGATGCTCACATTCATCAGTTTCTAAACATTTTACCATATGTACCGTAACAATTTCATTCTCAGAAATATCCGCCTTCTCTGAGGAGGGACCATCGTATTCTTCAACAAAAAGTGTTCCTTTGCTACCTGCTCCTATCCGATAGTTTTTACAGCAATTTTCAAAATGACCCCATTTCTTACATATATTACAATTGGCACGCCTCCCGAGACATATGGGAGATGTTGATAGGTGGCGTGCACTCCCACAACGGAAACATAATCTATCTTCCCTCTTTGCATTAAATTGGGGATTTTCCTTCTGAGTGCGTTTATTGGCTTGTTCAGGCCCCCCACCTTTCGTTTGGGTATTTTCATAACGCCTATTGGGTCTGGTTTTTTGTTTCTTCTTTTCCTTAGGGTAAGATCCCTTTTTATCTCCCACCCTTAACACTTCAGTGCCTACTGGCAACTTATTTTCCTTTACCGACAACTTTGCCACACATTGTAGTGTGTGTTCAATTCTCTTTGCAATGCTAATGACTTCATCTAAATTTGAGTCATCTTTTAACCAGATCTCTTCACGTATCTTATAATTTGCACAATGTATCATAAACTGATCCCTTATGTGTTCCTCCAAACCACCACCAAATTTACAATGTAAGGCTAAATGTCTCAAGGCAGTTATATAGTCCTCAACAGATTCGCCTTCATGTTGGCATCTCATGCCAAAATGGTATCTTTCCAACACTGTACTGGTTTTAGCCTCAAAATGCTTATCGAGTTTGACCAAAGCAAGATCAAAATCATTTGCACCTTCTTCAACATCTAATTCTACAACATCAGGTAGAGTGTCATATATCCTTTGCCCTTCATAACCCAGAAAATGCATCAACATAGCTACTTTTCGCTCAACAGACATACCATTTCCGCATGTAGCTTTAACATAGTGAAAAAAAACCCTTTTCCAGGGCGCCCATTTAATTCTTGGGGGACCCGGCGAGGGCATGAACACTTGTGGACCCGGAACACCAGACAGTGCCATATTTTCTGTTCTGGATATAATGTCACTATAGTGGCCTCTTTTCACTCTGGGTCAGTAGCACCACCAGGTAAGACACTCCCAAGGTGGTATCAACTGATGTTGCGTGGAAAAATAAGCCTGGGCTTACAATAACAAACCCCTGCAGATTTATTGTTCAGTTCCTTTGCCTTCAACAGATTAGAAGAGAAGAAATGTACGCTGTGATCAAATATCCATGTGATCAATTGACTTCCAAAAAGGTAGCATGCTCTTCCTCACCTGTGGTGCTCCATGGTGGTCCTAACCTAATTTGCCTTCCCACAAGGGGCCCTGGGCAAAATTCACGAATGTTCGGCTTTTCCAGGGACTTGTAATCAGAAATCCTATAGACACGTCAAACAGAACGTAGCGCCACAGCCACGTTCAGGGTGGGATAACACTTCCTGATTTTCGCTGCGTTGCATTCCACGTGATGGGTAGGGGCGTGGTAGGCCACCCGCCCGGCCCAATTGCCAGCCTTGTTTTTGGGGGACCGGTCTCTACGTCAGGCTGGCCGCCTCCACTTAATGAGAGGAGCGTGGCGGGCCCCCCCACACAGTCCACTCGGCAGCAGGAGCTGAAAACTCGGCTTCGCAGCCGCCGCGCTGGTCCAGCGGGGCACAGCCTCACACGCACTCTTTCGGATCGAGACTCTGCAGCTCGGCTCCGCAGCCGCCGCGCTGGCTCGGCGGGGCACAGCCTCACACGTATCCTCGCGGATCGAGACTCCTGCTCTGCGGCCTGGTCCGCTGTTGTACGGCAACTCTCCCCACAGACTTCAAAACCGTCTGCAACTCAGTCCGACTTCTGGGCAACTCGCGACACCCAGAGCTGACAGCGTCAGTGCCCGCCTGCGAAAGGGTCCGCTTCAGCGCTCCCAAAGCGAAACAGAGAGCGGCCTCCACAGTCACGGTACAGCGGAGCCAAAGTCAGACAGCCACCAGCAGGGCCGCGTCTCGGACGTCCGTTCCTTCCTTCCCTCGGTTCCTGCAGCCCTGTAGCCAAACGCAACGCAGCCTATTCACGCTACACGGCGGTCGGGGGTCTCTGCTACTGGTCACCTTCATCAGAGATAATCCAATTCAATCCCATCCTCGTCGCCATTGTAATGATGAAGGCAAGTGACAACATCATTATGTTGAAACAGCTTTATTATATTTGTCTCAAGCAGCGAAGTAAGAGACCCCCAACACAGGCAATGTCCAGGGTCCAACTGACAACAGTCAAAGAACAACATTCTAAAACAATAACACTCCATAGCAGATGACACACAGAAGTACTAACATGGAATGGCACGGCCCTATTGCTGGCCTGTGTGGCACTAACATGAGAACCTATATACAACATTAAGAGATGGGGATCGGAGTGAAACAAAAAAGTTACAGAATCAAAAGTTGACAACAGAAGGGATGAGGCACAATTATAAACACACAGGAAGAGTAACAAAAGCAGTGAAAATCAAAAGGGAGAGAAGAATTTTGAGCAAAGACCAATAGTTAGAGAGAATGAAGTAAAAAGCAAGGATGAGAAAGAGTTGGAATAAAATGGTGGAAGGGAAAAAGACAAAAACCCTTTGGTAGACTAAGCTGCCGGTAGGTTTCAAAGAGTTGGAGCCTCTCTGGTTTGGTGCTGTACCCTTCTACACAATGTATGTGCAGAAGATGTGCACCTCTCATGCACAGCGCGGCCGAGTTACTGATAGTGTGCTCTCTAGTGCAGTGGGCTGTTGGTTTAGGTCGCTGTGTTGCGTAAGTCATGAAGCTATGGATGGTTCTTAATAGAGAAGGAGGGCTAAGCACCTCGGTTTGCGTCAGAACTTCTCAAATCATCTTATTAGGACTTATCCATCTCTCCTTAGTTTCCCTCAACCTAAATCAAGGCCCTAGGAGTGGAGGAGCAGAACCTAAAAGAGTGAACCTTGGCATTTGAGGCACTAGGAGTGGAGGAGCAGAACCTAAAAGAGTGAACCTTGGCATTCAAGGCGCTAGGAGTGGAGGAGCAGAACCTAAAAGTGAACAGTGATATATATAAAAGCTACATAGTTACTCTAATAGTTGAATTTTAAGATTGATTATAAGTGACACTGAATGGAAGCAATACAAATAAAATCAGAGGTTTTTTTTTACTTCCAAACAGTGCGCTCTTAGTTTTAGTGGCTGAGGAAAGTAGTGAGCCAGGATAAGGCAAGTTTCTCCTCTATCCCCCTCACCTAGACAGGCGCACACCTGCGCTTGTGGGATAGTGAGAATTTCTTTTTAGGGACACTTAGTTATCTATAGGAATTGTAGATGCAGGAATAACTTTTGAATAATTGTATTCTAACTAAGTGTAAGCCAATGCAAGCAAGAGGCGGACTGAGTGTGCCATGGCAGAAAGTGGCAAGCTCGGATTGGAAGCAGCCATTTGAGGCAGCAGGATCCCCAACTGACCAAGTAATCTCCTGGGATCATGGCCACGGAATCAGATCTTGAACCCGTGTTGTGCAGCGTGGGCAAACTCTCCCCATGGAGGTATAATTCAATGCGTAGAACCTCATCCTTAGTGCATGGGCAGGGTGGGGAGGGGGCAGGTATTCTCAGTCATTAAGTGCCGGAAGCGTGACTTAACGTCACTTAATGCCCCTTTCCAGGTCTGTGCAAGAGCTTCACCTGAGGCTGTGAGTAACAATACTTTGCTACTAGGGTAAATCTGAAGTCCCAGATCAAGATCAGTCCTTGTATCATAACACGGGGAGGATCTACTGGATCCCCGACCCCTCCCCACTAAACAATCTTCCAAGTCTCCCCAGCTCCTGGATCCAAATAAAAATGCGAGGTGTTTCCATAGGGTCTGTTGACGACACCAGGGGCAGCAGTTGTTCCCGTGCAACTATTGATGGTGAAGTATGTCGAATCATGGAAGAAGCCACAGAGGGGGAAGCGAAGCCCAGGTTTCTTGGGCTCGCCTTTTCCCTGAGTGCTGGCCTCGAAGGGGGGAGCCGAATGTGCTGGTATCAACAAACACCTTCCCCCTTTGCATGTTTTATTATTCATTTCACAGTCTTTAAACCTGACTGCGGAGAATGCATGTATGTCAATTGTTGAAAGTCTCTCATATTCTCTGTCCCATTCTGCGTCTGCTCCTCCACTCCTAGTGCCTTGAATGCCAAGGTTCACTCTTTTAGGTTCTGCTCCTCCACTCCTAGCACCTCGAATGCCAAGATTCACTCTTTTAGCGCCTTGAATGCCAAGGTTCACTCTTTTTTAGGTTCCGCTCCTCCACTCCTAGCGCCTCGAATGCCAAGTTTCACTCTTTTAGGTTCTGCTCCTTCACTCCTAGTGATCGAATGCCAAGGTTCACTCTTTTAGGTTCTGCTCCTCCACTCCTAGCGCCTCGAATGCCAAGGTTCACTCTTTTAGGTTCGCCTCCTCCATTCCTAGCGCCTCGAATGGCAAGGTTCACTTTTTCAGGTTCTGCTCCTCCACTCCTAGCACCTCGAATGCCAAGGTTCACTCTTTTAGGTTCTGCTCCTCCACTCCTAGCGCCTCGAATGCCAAGGTTCACTCTTTTAGGTTCGCCTCCTCCATTCCTAGCGCCTCGATTGCCAAGGTTCACTTTTTCAGGTTCTGCTCCTCCACTCCTAGCACCTCGAATGCCAAGGTTCACTCTTTCAGGTTCTGCTCCTCCACTCCTAGCGCCTCGAATGCCAAGGTTCACTCTTTCAGGTTCTGCTCCTCCACTCCTAGCGCCTCGAATGCCAAGGTTCACTCTTTTAGGTTCTGCTCCTCCAATCCTAGCGCCTCACCTTGATTTAGGTTGAGGGAAACTAAGGAGAGATGGATTGGTCGTGATGTGCTGATTTTAGCATTTGTGAAGCAAACCGAGGTGCTTAGCCCTCCTTCTCTATTAATAACCAACAATAGCTTCATGACTTACGCAACATAGCGACCTAAACTAACAGCCCACTGCACTAGAGAGCACACTATCAGTAACTCGGACATGCTGTGCATGACAGGCTGTCCACCCGAGTGTGACTCAGCAAGTCTTCACATCTTGAGATACAACTCCGACATTAGGGGAGGCAACAATCTAACCACTGATGGGACCGTGAAGATCCTGATGTGGTCATATACGGACCTTCATGAAATACCCAGACAGGGATTGTGAAACAGGATAAGACGTCCCATGAAAATTTAAGATACCCCCTCCAGACAAGACATGGAATTTCAAGACATAAAATAAGAATATTGTCTTTTTTAGGATGTAATGCAACCTATTGAGCCACAGATATAGTCCTGAAGAAAGCGGTAAATGGTTAATTCCCGCTGAAACCGGTTGACACAGAGAGGCTCAGGGTGATGTCCTGATCCCCAAGACTCACATAACAAAGAGTGAGCCTGGTACAACTGCATCATTTTATCAGAAAAGAGTAAACAGTGTGATATATATAAAACCTACATAGTTACTCTTATAGTTGAATTTTAAGATTGATTGAAGTCACACTGAATGGAAGCAATACAAATAAAATCAGAGGTTTTTTGACTTCCAAACGGTGCGCTCTAAGTTTTAGTGGCTGAGGAAAGTAGTCAGCCAGGATAGGATACATTTCTCCTCTATCCCCTCACCTAGATAGGCGACACACCTGCGTTTGACTAGGATGAGCACACTCAAGGGATAGTGAACATTTATTTTTAGGGACACTTAGTTATCTAAAAGAATTGTAGATGCAGGAATAACTTTTGAATAATGTTATTCTGTCTGTGATGTGTTAAAGTAAAAGTGGGTTGGGACAGAATATCAAACCCCATGACTTTAGTTGCATTTAACTTACATTTAGTTACACATCTGGTATGATTGTTGCTATGTTTTCCCTATTTTCCAGTGCGAAGGTTATCGTATTTATACAGTGCAACATTGAATTTTTGTGGTGTCCAGTACACCATTGAATCGGGAAACGAACGGGTGGGTTTGGTTAGTGGGGTTAGAGGGAGCTGCAAGGTGGCTTTGCTCTTGTGTTGATGTGTGCAGGCCGGAAGTCCTCCGTGCTCTGTCTGCTGATGGGTTTCCAGGGGTTTTGTGTCAAGAGTAACACGGCGATCCTGTCCAGAAAGGAGAACGCTTGTGCCCCTCCTGCTTGGATGTGTGGACCGAGGTTGTGGCATGTAAGCTTGTTGTTGGGTGTAGTGTTCTGATGTTTGCTGACTTTGGGGGCTTCATGAAGCCATGTGCAAATGGATTCGTTGGTCTAGGTACAGTGTGGTTGAGCTTGGAACTTGAGTAGTTAGTGGGTGGAGTTACTGAAAGGCTCTAGTGGGGCAACAAAATTAATTCATCTTGTTACACAATGAAATATTCCAGCAGCAAAAATGAATTAAACTGGCAAATAAAATGAATTATCTAGCAGTGTAAGAGCATGAATGTGACATTACTAATGTTTATTACAACCTATAAGAAAAATAATAAATGGTGCAGTCGCTCACTCAGTTCCGACTCAATAAATAGTCAGTGCCAACTTTCCTCATAATACTTCTGTTTTTGCTTCTCCTTTCATAGTACAAGCCAGGTCCTACGAGTAATAAAATCACAGTAGGCTGTGAATGAAAATAGAGCTGTATTGTCATTTAGGGGGAAAAGAGAGGACAGACTTCAACAACCTCCACATTGCTACAACGTACACATCTCGATTTCGTGTTCTGACTGGCAGGTAGCAGGATGCAAGAACATAGAAGAGTCACTCTTGTTGATGTTAAATTCAGACACTTGCAGAAGCTGTTGTATATTGTTATACGTTGGCCTAGTGGCATAACTTCGAACCATACATTAAAAAGGATTGAAGATGAGGTTAAGACCTGAGGACAGGGGTCGGTAAGCAAAAGTAACCCTGGACATGTGTTTCAAAGTGGCCCCTTATATTAGCATGTGAGCAACCCGAACCACTAAGTAGGGGCTCAGAGAGTTCTCCCACAAGAAAAAAACAACCATTGCCAATGCCAACCGTTTTGGCTTGTGTATAGGCATGGCAAAGGCATTTGCGGAGACTGCCGTTGTGGTATTCACTAGCCATCGATGGCAGCAGCTCCAAAGGTCTAGCCCACTTCTCCAAATGTATTTTCACTGGGGGGGGGGGTTCTGCCCTTTTTTCTGGTAAAATGCATATGATAAGTGGAGTAAGGTATATACGGGGTAGGGATGGGGCAAGTAAGGGGTGTTTGAGGATGTCTCCCATCCACATTTCGCCACAAAATAAATGGTGGCAAAAATGCATTCTGCAAAAATTGTCCGGCAAAGGTTCATAGAACTGCTGCAAAATGGTGCAAGTGCCTGTGGATATAATAGCAGTGCCTGGCAAATGCATAATATACAGAAGTCAAAACTGTTGGCTTTGCCAATGCTTGTTTTTAATAGGACTCCAAGTAAAAGGCATAGTGTTTTTAAATCAAGTGGCTGAAGGCAGACCTGGTTAAGACATTTTTATTACACCAGTAGAGCATTTACAACTCCAATTAAGTCATTAAGTTTCAGGAGACTGCCTTAACAAAACACTGGCAGGCACTTCTAGCACAAAGTTTGATGGTAAGTCTTGTTAAAGTTAGCTCAAAGAGATCCCAGAAGAATGTGTTTAGCGCAGGAAAGG
This sequence comes from Ambystoma mexicanum, assembly GCF_040938575.1. Classification (NCBI taxonomy): domain Eukaryota; kingdom Metazoa; phylum Chordata; class Amphibia; order Caudata; family Ambystomatidae; genus Ambystoma; species Ambystoma mexicanum. The sequence goes on from NC_090932.1 coordinate 1,271,122,125, forward strand.
GGTTGGAATGGCCAAAGGGATTAATAATATTTTGTTTTTTATAATAATCATTTGTTTTTATATAGCTTTTTAATCTAAAGCCCTTTACATAGGACATATCTACATACATTATTATTATTACCCAATCGAAATTAACCATGTGTAGTCAGTGGGTGGGTCAATAACCAAACAACACCTACAAGCTTTGTGTTTCTCCTCATATGCCATTTCTCCCCAACTGTACTCTAATGCAATAACTTTGGTTAATAAGTGGTGCATTAGCGCCACCTATTATCCAAAACTAAAAATGGGTCCACATGGTGAATTCTGAAGCACGTATGTCCCTATATTGAGATTAAAGAGTAGTTAAACATAACAAAAAACTGACAAATAACGAGGGATGTGGAGGATGCAGAGAGAAAGAAGGAAGTGGGAGGTATGCCTAAAAGAGAGTAATAGAGTTGAGCGAGCCAGGTGAGGTTAGGCTGAAACCAGCTCCACCCAGAGCTCTGGACTGAATCCTCCACTCAGGTCAGTGAATGCTAAAAGCAGGGGCTGGCCACGAGTCCCACAGGGTGCCCGCCCACTCCTCTACTGGAAAAAATTAAAAAAAGACACGCTCCTGGTGTGCAGCCAGCAATTACAGGAGCATGTATGCCTGACATCCGGTAGCGACTGCCTGACTTCCGGTGCCTCCCCAGCCACTCATTGATGGGCTGGGGCAGGACAGAAATTCAGGTGGCCGCAACCGAAAAACCGGCAGACTCGCTCATGTAAGTGCTGCGGCACACCAAGAACGTGTCTTTTTTATATTGGTGGTTGTTCCAACTCCCGCCCCAGCTACTCATTGATTGTCTGCGGCACGCCAGGAACACTTCCTGGTCCAGTAACTCTTCCTGGTGATGCTGTGCAGTGGCTGCGAATTTTAAAAAATCGAGCGAACCTCTTGGTTACCCACTAGCTCCCTTTCTTGCCCCGCCTAAAACCCTGTAGCCTCCTTTGTTGCTCCTAACCCCTTTAGTTGCCCCATCTTGTTTAACCCCTTGTGTTGCCCAGGCTCGTTTTGCTCCCCTTTTTTTTTTTTTTTTACCACAGTCCCGTTTTTGCCCAGTCCCATTTAGCCCCTTTTCTTGCACCTCAACCCCTTTTGCTGCCTCATCCCATTTTGCCCCTTTTTGACTCCATCAGTCCCATTAAGCCCCAGCCTCGTGTTGCCTCTTTTTTGACCTGATTCCCATTTTGCCCCTTTTTTACCCCAGTCCCATTTAGCTCCCTTTGTTGCCCCTCGGCTGCTCTGGCCCCTTTTCTTACCCATTTAGCCCTTTGTGTTGCCCCAAGCCCTTTAGCCTCTTTTCCTGTCCCCAAGCCCCTGACACAGGCTTCTTTCCCTTTTGTGCTGCCATTTCACTGACTCGGTTCTTATTTGACCCTAAGAGTCAGGCCAGACCCCCAGGCTCAGCCCTGTCTCGGCCCTTGCCATGAATTACCTGGCTCGCCCATGTCTAAAGAGTAAGAGGAGCAAGAAAGCAGGCTACCCACATAAAAGAAGCACATGGTTTCAGAGGACCATGGGGAAATCTCCAGTGTTCACTATAGGCCAGTCCGCCCCTTCCCTGCCTGGGGCCTCCATACAAAATTGCCAAAACCAGAGAGAACATGCCCGCAGCTTAAACTGCTAAATGTTATTCTTCATAAACAGAGTGAACAATTTCGGGCCTCAGCCTTTGAAACCCATAGAACTCACAAGGCAATCAATCAAGGAGGCCATTGTGGTGTAGTGCCATGCTTTAAAGCAGGAAGCTGGGAAACTACCGGTAACTCGGCGGCCAGTGAGTAGCTCCCATACCACCTTAAGCAGTACCCTTCTCGATGCCCTAACGACAGTGCGAGAGAAAGCTAAAATGTTAAAGTTTTAAAAAGGAAAGACAACCACACGATTAAGGCATCCCACGATGTTCACGATAGATGGATTGGAGGAAAGGGTGAAAGGGCGCAAAGCCAAAGGCAGAAGATGGGGCCTGCAGGCTCAAGTCTAGTTATGAGGAGGGGGAAGGGCGAAAGAAGGGGCAGATAATGTGCAAGCAGCAGTGGCCAGAGTCAAAGTACATTCACATTTGATATGGAGAATTTAGACTTAAAAAATGAACCAAAGCGGAGATAGGTAAGAAAAGCTGCTGTTGAGTCAATACTCAAATAGACGGGGGTCCCAATCATCATGTTGAAGGCATGATCACAACACATCTTGAACCAGTGTTATATATTAATCAGGCCTTGAGCTGGGGAGTAATCTTGACTTTAATGGTGCAAACACATAACAGCATGTATACAGTAAATTCCCAGTGACAGTTTACTCCAATGTCTTTGCTGTCCAAGTCTCTGGGGTTTTATATAGTCTCTGGGTGCTGGGGGAGGTTGCCAGTTCCTAATGCAGAAGGAGCGCAGGGAGCTGCTCCTGCTCCGTCGCTCTCTAGCCCTTCTTTTTGCGGCTCCCGCTTCCAGCGGCTTCCGCGCTTCCCCTTTGAGATCTTGCGAGAGCTTGGCATTGCTGCATCTCGTGAGTGATTCTAGATACCTCCCCTTGTTAACCACAACAAATGTTTTATCCCATCATATAGTCATACTTCACTGGTATTCTGCGCTCTCGCCACAGCTGATCCACCCTCTCACCCTCACCAACCGGCCTGTTGGTTGCTTCAAACGTTACCTGCGGAAGCTCAGTCTCGGTCTCACTGTCTCCGGTGGGTACACTCTGTGCATCTGCATGTGGTTCCCCTGCTGCCTCATGGTCATGATGTTCCTGAGTGCTTGGCTCCTCTCGTGCTTGTCTCCTCTCGTGCTTCCTCTGTTGGCTGATGCCTCTGAAACGTTGCCACTCATTCCATGTTCTACGTGCGGTCGTCTTGGGTGCGGAAGTGGTTGGTACCTCTGTGTACTACCTTGATTGGTGGCTGAACCTGGATCCTGTCCCTGGATATTTGAGCGGCAACCCGATTTTGATCCAGTCCCCTCTGACCTATCGATTTTGGGTTGCTCTTCGCTGATCGCTTCATTTCTAATTCTGAGCCTTGCTGTTCTTTATCCTCCATCCTACATCTTCCATATTCGCCTCTTCATCCTCCCTTATGCTAGCCAACCATGGAGGTACCAGCGTGAATGCCGCTCTCCTCCCCCTCAACATGCGGGAGGGTGACACTTGGGTAATGCCGTTGGGGGTCAAGCAGTGAGCTGCTATGGCTTCTTTGACTGTTTTCACCAGATCCATTATTGACGCCATGGCCAACTGTGTGACTCCTTTGATAAACTGGTTCACCCTTTCCACTAGTCCATTGGCCTGGGGGTGGTACAGTGCTGCTTTTATCTGTTGTATGTAGTTATTTTTCATGAATGTCTCAATTTCTTGTGAGATTAATTGGACTCCGTTGTCGGTAACAATGTCCTTGGGTAGCCCTTTCCTCTGAAAAACGGATGTCAGTACCTCTATAACGGTCGAAGTGGTGATGTGTGGCACAAATTCGGCTTCCACCCACTTTGATAAATAGTCGATCATGACCACTCCATATTGATGTTCGGGAGACATTGCTTTCAGGTGGCCAATAAAGTCTAATCCTAACTTTTGCCACACTCCTTCCGGAACTTCAGTGGGTATGAGTGGCGCCTGCTTTGTCTTTAACCTCTTATCACTGTTCAGACATTCGTGAGACCTGCCAATCTTCGTACGAATGTCCTGATCCATGGCCGGCCACGCGTAGGCCTCAATCACGCAACGTTGTGTCATGGTATTCCCTAAAGGTCCAGTGTGGGCCCTACACAGGATGACCTTCTCATGCCCACTGGTAGATTCACTTGATTGCCCTTGATTATCAGTCCTTCTGCCTCAAATATTTACTCTGCCACTTTCCAATATGGCCTCATGCCTTCTGGGATGGCCCTTTCCTCCGGCCACCCTCTCCTGACCCACTCAGTGGGCCTCACCGTTGTTGGATCTTTGCAAGCTTCCTCGTTCCAATGGCCCTCACTCATTTCCATGAATTCGGTACTCTTCACATCCTGAATTGACGCTACTATGCATTTGTCCTTCAGGAACGTGGTAGCCTTCTCTCTGCTTCCTGGTAACCTGGACAGGCAGTCTCCTTGGGCGTTCTTCCACCCTGCTATGTAGGCTATTTCATAGGTTTACTCCAGGAGCTTCGCTACAATGCGTGGTCGCCAAGGGGTGGATGTTTCTGTCCCTCCAAGGCTTAACATGTGGATCAAGGGTTTATGATCTGTGACTAGCTTGAATTTGGTGCCCCAAATGTATGTTCTGAAGTATTCCACTGCCCACATGCAGGTTAATATCTCTTTTCTACTGTCAAGTAGTTTATTTCAGCCTTGGACAATGCATTTGACACAAATGCCACTACGTGTTCAGTGTCTCCCCTCTTTTGGGTCTGCACGGCTCCCAACCCATACACACTGGCGTTAGTGGTGATGATCATGTCACAAGAGGGATTGAACAGTTGTAAGCACAGGGCTTTCACAATTCTCTCCTTTATGGCTTCAAATGCGTCCTTCTGCCCCTGTAACCATGTAAACTCGGCTCCCTTCTTGAGCAGATCTCTCAATGGTGTGGTGACCTCTGAAAGGTTAGGAAGAAACTTTGCGTAATATTCAGCAAACCCCAAAAAGGTTCTTAACTCTTCCTTGTTAGCAGGCTCCAGGGCTTTTACAATGGCCTGTACAAGATTTTGCTTGGGACTGATCCCCTGACAGGATATCTTATACCCTAGGTATTCCACCTCCCTGGCCCTCAGCACGCATTTATAGTGTCTCAGCTTCACCCATGCATCTTGTAACTTGTAACTTCAGCATATAACAAGATATTGCCTAGGTAATATGAGCCCTTTTCCACGTTCCGCAGCAATGAATCCATCATCCGTTGGAATGCAGAGGCCGCAGATGATAGACTGAACAGTATTCTGGTGAATTTATAGGTTCTGAATGAGGTAATGAACGCAGTTAGGGGCCTTGATTTATTATGCAAGTGTATTTGGTGATAGCCATCCCTCCTGCCCAGCTTGGAAAATACTTTGGCTTCCTTCATCATTAATATCAGTTTGTTTATGCTAAGGAGAGGATAGCTGACTGTAATGACCTTCAAGATAAGGCTGCAGAGGTCTATGCATACCCTCAAGTCTTCTGAATTCTTTTTTTTATTAGCCACTGGACTTAACCACTCGGCTCATTCCACCTCCTTGATGCTGCCTTCTTTCACCATTTTTTCAAGTTTCAACTTCAGCATGTTTCTCGCCGTCACTGGCCTAGATGCACCTTGTGCTTTATGGGGATTGCGTTGGTTTTGACCATTATCTTCTGCACGTAATTCTTGATCCTTCCCGGCTCTTCAGAAAACAACTTGGGAACATCTTCTTTCGACACCGGCACTCCTCCTGCATTGACTGGTAATACTTGATCCTCTGTGTTGGGTTCCAGCATAATCTTCTGTCTGGCTTGATCATCCTACCACAAGACTGCTGGACCTTGCTTGTCCAAATAAACTCTGGTACTGGTTTCTCTTCATTTAAAGTCAAAGACACTGTTGATATACCCCAACAAACTTACTGAGGCGCCTCCAAATACACGGGGCTTGTGTTTGGTGCTGAGTGCTTCCACTTGGTCGCTTCCTACCATCTCTTTATACGTGTGGATGGGTATTATTGTTAGATCGCATCATGAATCAGCCATCACTCTCGTTTCCATCCCGTCCACCCTGATAACACAACAGGGCTTTTCCCTCCTGGATCTCGAGCTGTTGCCCATTATGACGGTGGGTCTTCCTTCCTCTTTGGATAAACTGTCTCCTTCCTCCCCTTCTTCCGCTTCTACGGTGGCCACTTTTTTGTTATGCCACCTACATATGATTGCCGAATGCCTGATCCTCTTGCAGACGGAGCACTCCTTGTCCCACGTGGGACATTCTCTGCCATAGGCCAAATGTTTTGTACTGGCACATCTATGACATTTGAGGGGTTCCTTCCTCCCCCATCTTCCTTCTCTGGGTTCATTTAGTTGCTTCTCCTTCCTCCCTCTGAATGCAACAGCCTGAACTTCCACTGCTACTGAGGTGCCGGCAAACACTTTGCCTCTGCCCACAGTTTCTTCACCAGCTCTCGCAATTTCAATGGCTTTATCCAACTGAAGTTCCTTCTCCATGATAAACGTGCCTGCACTTTCCTGCTATTTGTGTGCACCAAAAGCATGTCGCAAATCATACTGTCAGCATTATTCGCAAAATTGCAAAGGGCAGTTAATTTGCGTAACTTTGTGATGTAGTCATCCACGGTTTCAGAATCCTTGTACACATCATCATCCTGCCCCTCAACCACCTCTAGCGTAAGGCTAGCAAAGCAAACACTCTTTGGTCCTCTACTCCCAATGCATTTCGGTGCATCTCTCTGTGCTTCGCAGCCTGGAAGCCCGCATCTCCCAGCGCATCCACATATGCCGGAAACAGGGGCTCCCATTGAGGCCATGGAATCATGTCCTACCTGGAGTTTGCAGAAAAGGTGGGGGTGGCGTTGCACCTTGCATGGTGGGTCTCGGTGTATCCTTCAATCCTCGTCGCCAATTATGTTGCATATTAATCAGGCCTTGAGCTGGGTAAAATTCTTGACTTTAATGGTACAAACACATAACAGCATATATACAGTAAATTCCCAGTGACAGTTTACTCCACTGTCTCAGCTGTGCAAGTCTCTAGGGTTTTATATAGTCTCTGGGTGCTGGGGCGGTCACCACTTTCTAATGCAGAAGGAGCACTGGGAGCTGATTCTGCTTCCGGAGGCCTCCACGCTTCTCATTCGAGATTGCGCGAGAGCTCGCTGTTGCCGAGTCTCGCAAGTGATTCAACAACCAGGCCTGGCAGTGATACAGAGGGCGGGTGTTCTCTTACCTTAGAATCCCTAGTGGGTACGCTGCCATGCATTGCCAGTCAGGACCGTTATGTCTGTAACTCTGTAACTATGCTTGCTAACAAAGTCTGCAAGGCTGACGTGTTCCACTGTACAACAAGAACTCTTTACATGACATTATTCTAATTTCTTCCCTGCAGGACTCATACCAGTGGTAGAAGTGTACCAAAAAAAGTAGTGGAACTGTGACTCCTGCAGCGGACAGAGTAGGAAACGAGCAACGTGCAACACACTTGTCAAGGGTTGCAGTCATGCTGGTTGACAGCCAATTGAATTGAAACAGATTTCACTTTAGCTATAACTGATTGGTAAAGTTGAGAAGCGTGCTTTAACTTCACAACTTAACTTTGCCCTCCCACACACTCTCCTCCTTCTCTCCCATTGCAGCAGATGAGGTCTCTAGAGTAGTCTGCTCTATGAAAGTCTCCTTCAATTAGGTGCTCCGCTACTCCTCTAGAACTATCAAGGACAATTCCCCCTCTCTCTCCCCTGCCTTGGCTGACTTCTGTAATCATTCCTTTGCCACTGGCTCTTCCGCACAAAACCTCAAGCACTCTTGTGTGTACCCTCTCCTAAAATGGCCATCTGCAGAACCTTCCTGCCTGGCTAACAATTGCCCTATCTCTATCACCCCTTTCCTGAGCAAACTCCTGGAAAAATTGGTCATCCCCCAACTGACCCACCACATGAATCTGCTGCTTGTCTCCAAGACCACCAGTCGGGCTTCAGAGCATCCAGAGGCACGGAAACTGCTCTCCTCAACACCTGTGAAGACCTGGTCTCAAACCTTGATTCAAACTCTCCCTCCATGCTGATCCTTCTCGATCTTTCCTCGGCCTTTGACACGGTCAATAATGACATCCTCATAAATTATCTGCTTGATACCCTAGGCATCACGGACCGGCCACTGGCCTTCTTTTATAACTGACCTTCTCAAGTGCAACTGGGCCCTTTCCTCTCCGCCACCTTATTCTATGCCTGCGACATCCCTCAGGGCTCTATCCTTGCGCTGTGGCATTTCAATATCTACCTTGCCCCTCTGGCCCACTTTATCTTCACCTTCTTTCCTCACTTCCAATATTATGCTGATGACACACAGCTCTCATTTAAGCTTCCTTCCTCTGCCTCCTCTTTTTCCTCCTTCGGACCTGACTGCCTGACTGCTATTCAGGCATGGTGTTCTGCTGATGATCTGTGCCTTAAAGCCAGTAAGACCAGATCCTTCTCATTGGGACGCCTGCTCCCTGCTTCCCTCACACCCTATGGCTGCCCTCATTGGTCCACTTCCCCTCACCCAGTTGTGAGGCAAAACACCTTGGGGTCATCTTCGACTCCTCTCTCTCCTTCTCCCCTCACATCACAGACCTTGCCAAGAAGTCCAACTTTCATCTCCACCTCCTCAGAGGCACTCTCCCTTGCCTCCCCTTTCCCCAGAAGCTCAATGTCTCCCGAGCGCTGGTTCGCTCTAGGCTGGACTACTGCAACAGCCTCTTCCTCAATCTGCCTCTTTACACCCTTCACCCTCTTCAAATAATCCAGAATAGGGCTGCAAGTCCAGGGACCACATCTATCCAGTCCTGAACCCTCTCCACTGGCTCTGGGTGACTGCAAAGATCAAATTCAATACCCTCGCATCATCCATAAGGCTCTCTAGGGCCTGAGACCCCGCTACATCCAGTTTCTCTCCCTAAATACCTCCCTGCTAGAGTCCTTCGGTCCTCTAGCTCCAACTCTCTGCAGAGCAGACGTTTCTCCAAGCAGAGAGTGGGGGGTAGATCTCTTTCTTCTGCAGGAGCCTTCCTTTGGAATAACCTTCCTGCCCCTCTCAGACTTGAGTTGAATCTCCTTAGGCTCCATAATCTTTTCAAGATTGTCCTTTTTTCCCTCCTCCTTCCCTCCCCCCTACCCTGCTAATGTCCCCCTGCCACTGCTATCGGTGCCTGGTCCCTTATGTGCTTTACAGGGGCCAGGCCCTCCTCATCCCGTCCACACCACTACCCCTTAACCAGCACTTTCCCTCAGCCACCCTTCCCTGACTAGCCTGAATCTGGTCCACCCCATCCTCACATTAGCTGACCCTTATACCTGGTTTCCCCTGGCCCTTGCCCTCCTGGACTCCCCTCAGCACTTACCCAGCCCCTGGGGCCCCAGCCTTCCTGCACATCCCCCTCCCCCTTCTCTTATTGTCACTGCACTTGCATGGTCCGAATGTCACAATGCCAAGTAGGACCATTTATTGTGGTTGTTTCTCCTCTATCCCCCCCTTTGTATTGTTGTGCCTGGAAACACTTGTGTATAGGCGCCTTACAAATGTCCAATAAATAAAATAAATAAAGAACACTTCAGCAATGGTGAAAATGTTTGCAAAACGTAGTGTAGCTTTTAACAGTAAAAAATAAAAGTAGTGGAACACCGCTCCCAACCGTTCCCGCTCACTTCGACCACTGCCTCACACATTTTTCAGCAGAAGATGTATTTTCTGGCTTTATTTGTTTCGTTTGTAAAGCGCCTAAACCCTGAGGTGCCAGGGCGCTGTTACGAGACCAGTTAAATGAAGCAAAATAACTTAAGCCCCGCCCACCTGGTGCCTTCCTGCTTGCCGCTCTTTTCCCTATTTAAGGAGCAGTCCAGCCTCTTTTCCTTTGCAGCTGGGGAGCAGGTGTAAGTGGATCTAGGTTACCTGGCCTAAGCCCCGCCCACCTTGTGCCTTCCTGGTTGCCGCTCTTTTTCACCACTTAGCAAGCCCTGCCCTCCTGGTTTCTTCCTGCTTGCTACTCTTTTCCCTTCTTAAGGAGCCCTCTAGCCTCTTTTCCTTTGCAGCTGGGGAGCAGGTGTAAGTGGATATAGGTCACCTGGCATAAGCCCTGCCCACCTTCTTAGCCCTGCCTCTTCCTTCCTTCTCTTAACTCCTAGATCAAGGGTGTCTCTCGCCTAGGCGTCCAAGGAGAAGGGCAATTCCTGTTTGGACCTGTTCGGACCAGGAGGATCCAGGGTCTGACCCCCCTGCTGAGACATCAGGTAAGCATGCACCAACATGTGTTTACACCCTCTGTCCCCACAGGCCATTCCCACCCTCTCTGGTCCCCCTGTGTTGTTCCCTTGTGCCCCCCCTTTCTGCACACAGGAGTCTGTCCTGATACATTCTGGTTTCACCATCACCGTCTTGTGGCCAATGCTGGATTTTACTTTTATGGACTTCATTGATTCACCCTTTCTCAACTCTCATGCTGGACTTCCTTTGCATCTTGTACTCATGGTGGCCCTGAATCATGCTGTTCCCATTTTCATCTTGTATCCTGGCTTGCAACATTATGTACTACTACTGACTTCTGAAATTGTATTCACTCTCCCCTCTTGCTTCTCCACTCTTTTTGACTGCTTACTCTCTGTTCTCTCCTCCCCTCCCCTCTCCCTTTTCCTATCTCCTCCCCTTACTTTCTTCTATGCACTTACTCTATCAGAATTGTCCCTTGACCTAGTATGATAGCAACCTCGTCTGTCGCTCCCCCATCCCCTTGCTGCCCCCCCTCCCTCCAGCACTATCCGAAATGTCATCAGGCCGAGTACGATAGTTAATTTCACATCCTTACTGTTCATGGCCTGTAAGAATGTTGTCGTATTTTCCCTTGTTCCCTCCATTGCCTTGAAGTGCTTTGAAACACATTGTGTATAGGTGCTATATAAATAAACTATCATATATCATATCATAAGGCGCCTATGAATACAGTGACAGGTACATACAACAACAACAGTGCAGGTTAGTAGCATCTATCCTGGCTAGAATGGCATGTGTGATAAGAAGTCCATTGAGGCAAACATCCACATTTTCAAGGCCTTACTGAAGGACCAGTAGGAATGTTCTGCTCTTAGTTCTGTGGGCAGGGCATTCCAATGGTTGGCAGCAACAGTAGGGAATCTCACCCTTCCTCCTTTGGCTTTTTTCACTTTAGGTAGGGTAAGTCGGTTGGCATAGCGAGACCTGACTGGTCTGCTTGAATTTGCCCTCTTAATTTTCTGTGAGAGGTATTGAGGGGCGGTGTTGCTCAGGCATTTGAGTGTGATGGACAGGGTTTTGAAGATAACCCTTTCCCGTATGGGGAGCCAATGCGCCTATCTTCTGGCGACAGAGATTTGACCTTTTTTGGGGTTATTGAGCGCAGGTCGGAGGGCGTTGTTCTGGGTTATTTGATACGTTTGGCTGTGTAAGCTGCAGAATAGACCACTGCACTTACTTGTGGATGAGGTAAAGGGCGGCATCCAGGTGGACACCCAGGGTTGAAATAGGGATTTGGAACTCGTCAAATCTTAAAGGAGGTATGATGGGGGCTAAGTTTCTTCGGGGTCGTCGTTTAGACATAGGTCATTGGTTGCCATCCAAGTTTGGATTGTAGAATAGATTTTGTTGAGAGTGACAGTATCTTCATCATAGCGGCCTGTGACGGGATGGAGTATTTGGGTGTCATCAGCATAGTTGGTATAAGATATGCCGATGTCATCTAGGAGGTCAAAGAGGGTATTTGGTGAATATGTTGTTGAGGCAGGGGGATACACAGGAACCTTGTGAGACGCCACATGGGATGGGAGAAGCATTAGCAGTGTCTTAGAAGACTCTCATGGTTCTCCCTTCTAGGAAGGAGGCTATCCAGGAAGAGGCTTCAGGCGAAAAGTTGGCTGAAGTGGAGAGATGGTGACATAAGGTCCTGTGGCCTACTAGATCAAAGCCGGCCAGCAGATCCAGTAGGAGTAGGATATCTGGTTTGCCCTCATCTCTGAAGGTGTCAAGTTGTATTTTTAAATAAAGTAGGGCCGATTCAGTGCCTTGGCCTGGTCGGAAGCCCTATTGTCGCATGCCTAGAATATGGTTAGATTCAAGATAGGCCTGGATCTGATTGTATGCAGCTCTGTCAAGGATCTTAAGGAGGAAAAGTAGAGTTGTGATAGGGCGGTAGTTGTTAGGTGCTGCAGGGTCAAGGGAAGGCTTCTTGAGTAGGGGGCTAACCCAGTATTCCTTGAGGCTGAGTGGGACAGAACTTGTGGTGCAGGAGGTGTTGATGAAATTTGTAATGAAGGGGACCGGGGTTTCAGAACATTCTTTAATTATGGAAGCTGGGCAGACGTCTCCCGTGCAGTTTGATGGTTTAAGGTTCTTCTGGATGTTGGCTGTATCTAATTCTGAGATTTCCTCAAAGTGGAAGGCGTGTGTGGGGAGTGCTATGGGAGGGAGAGGTGAGTGGGTAGGGGTTGTTTTGAGCCGTTTCAATTCAATTTTGTTCTGTAGAGTGAGGATTTTGTCCCACATGGCCTTGCGTGCACCATGTTAATGGAGTTGGGGGCTGTGATTGTTGTCTCAAGTTCTCTGAGGATTTTGAATAATTGCTGAGAGTTGGAATTGGCTTTTTCGATTCTGCAGTTGTAGATTTGAGCTTTAGCTGAGGTAATGGCTAGTTTATGTTATTTTGCAATTATGTTGAAGGTTGTTTTGGGGCGATCTGAAGGGTGTTTTTTCCAGAGGGCTTCCGTCTGTCTCTTTGTATCGTAAGGTCTGGAGGTCTGCTGTGAACCAGGGGTTGAGATGGCATGTGGGTTTGAACTTTCTAGGGAGGAGGGGGCGACTTTGTTGACTGCTTTGGTTAGAGTGCTGACATAAAGGTCTGCTAAGAGTTGGTGGTCATTTACCTCTAACGAATATACGCTGCGGGTGGCGAGGGATGGTGAAATTGATTCTTTTGGGATTTTCTTGGTGCTTTGGGCTGGAGTCGGTGGAAGAGAAGGCCCGGAAGGAGGGGGTGGTTTTTGAGAAGCGAATGAGAATCCAATGATGTGGTGGTCTGACCAAGGACTGGGGGTGTTAGAGGTGATGGTGACATGGCTGTTTAGGTCAGCAACCCAGTCAATAATTCTGCCCTTGTTGTGGGTGGGGGATGAGACGCAGTGCTTGAACCCCAGGTACGAGAGGGCATTGGCTAAAGCAGTAGCTGCTGTATCTCTTGAGTCATCAAGGCCTAGGTTGAGGTCACCCATAAGTAGGATTCTTGAGGTGGGCTTGATATTGTCACCTAGAATATGGTTGAGATCTTCTTTGAATGTATGTATGGGTCCTGGTTATCGATAGAGGATATGAACGGTAATGGATTATGTGGGGGTGGTTGACAATATAAGGGCAAAGCGTTCGCAATGACCTTCTGTAGAAATGCTGAGGGGCTTAATTAGGATCCTTGTAAATGAGGGCAATGCCTCCACCCGTCGAGTCTGGTCTATCACACCTGAGGATGGTGAAACCCTCAGGAAGGGCGAGGGACAAGGCAGGGCCAGAGGCCTGGTGAAGCCATGTTTTGGTGATGGCAAGAATGTCTAAGTTTTGCTTGAGGATCGGGTAATTACTGTCAAGGACATGGGCAGGCAGCGACCTAGCGTTGATGAGGGCACCATGGAGCAATGGGTGTCGTATGGGTTCTTGGATGGTGCCAGGAAGATGCTGTTCAGAGGCTTCGTGTTAAATGGTGCGTTGAGAGTAGAGCTTAGTTCTAGAGTGGATTTGGCACTGATTATATCTTGGAAGATGGAGCGGTGATGGGGGAGGGCATAAGGGGTAGGTAATGCTTTTGTTTTAAGCTGAGCTGCGGCGGTGGGTGAAGGGGTGTTGAGATTGCTTTCTGTGCATGGGTCTTTGCTGTCATTTTATGCCCAAGTGAAGATTTTTCCTATGGCTCGAAGCAGGGAGGTGGGTGGGGTGGCTTCGGGTGGTCCCAGAGCATTGCCTCTGATTCCTAACTGAGATGAGGGATGGAAATGGGGCATTGCAGTTGTAGGGGGGCATCTTCTGGTAATGGGGCATGGATTCCTGATCATAGCTGGGGCGGGTGCAGCAGCTTAGTGGTTTGGGGGGTATTTGCTTATTCTGGAACCTAGCCTCACATACCTTGAAGAGATAGGTGCTGGGATGAGTGTTTGCTTGGGGGTCGGTGTAAGGATAGCAGGAAGCAGGGTAGGGGATAGGTAGTGCTAAGGCTCAGTGGCATTACGTGGGGTAGGGATGGTGTAAAGGCAAAGAGGGAGAAAGGGGCAGTCCAGAGTGTGTTAGTGTATGTACAAGTGGATGGAGGAGGGTTGGATACAGAATTGCGCACAGTATTGGGTGGGGTCGTTGCGCTGTGGCTGGGGAAGTGTAGATCTGAGTAGGAGTGAGGTCAGGAAGTGGCAGGGAAATGGTAATGGTGTTGCTGGTGAATCTTTCCAAGAGGGATACATCTTGTTGTGGGGACGTGTAATTAGGCCATTCTGTGCATGTACTTGAGCTGGCGGGGTGCAATGGTGTTGGAGGAGGCTAGGGGAGTGGTGGCCACATGGGTGTGCTTACTGTGGTGTGGAGCAATGTGCTGGATGTTGCGCATGTTAATAGCATATGGGTGTGAAGAATTCGACTATCCGCACATGGAAAGTGGGCTCGACTGGGCTATTTGATTTTTTTGTTCATTTAAAATAATGAATGATGGGAGATCAACATCTGGAAAATATGTGGGGCCACTCCCGCACATATTTTCCACGCTCACCGCACAGCAGAAAAATAGTCATTGATGAATGTTAATTAGCAGGCCTCAGGGAAGGCCTGGGTGCAGGAAGTGACAATGGAGACCAGAGACCAACACTTTTTTGTAATGCAATGTGTCAACTTGGTACTGACACCCTTCCTTGGTATGAAAGGGCAGTGAATGTCCTGTCTGGAACCACTCCTTTTAGAGCAGGGAAACATGTGAATTGGAGGAGACGAATGGCTGCCTGCAACCCCCTACTTCAAAATAAGTCCATGTTATGACCAAGCACTGCATAGGGCTCGGTTAATTAGGGAGACACCTTGATGTACAGCAGACAGGAAGATGGGTGGGACTTAGAAGTATATGTTGTCATCCTTCCCCTGTCTGTTGCCAAGCGCTCTGATTCTGACCTGAAGGATCACTGAACATTGTTGGTGGGGACCCAGGATTGGTTTATTACGGTGGGCTTAGCCTGCACCAATCACTGGGGCCCGTTCGGCTTTAAAAGAGGGCTGAGCCCCTCACTGATCAGATCATCTGAAGACTTTGCAAGGAGTAAGAATGAGGACTCATTTGGACCCGAGTTTAAGGTACAGTCTACCTTACATCTTCCACCAGTGAAGGAAGGCCAGGAGTTCAATGAGGTTAGCAAGATTCCTCCCCTAAACATATCCCGGGGAACAGAGGGAGATATCGGACTCAGGGGACCCATCTAGTAGCTCCAGAACCAGTATCCAGCCAGCACACAGCGTGCCCTGCTAGGTTGTGACCGCAAGCTTCCTAGGTGGGAAGTGCCAGAGAGTCTCTAGACAAATGACAAGGCCGTTGCCTGCTAACTCCCTCCTGAGTTTTGGCCCGTCTGCCATGAAAGTACACAAGCCCTGTGAAGAAGCTAGGAGGAGTACCACTCAAGTATCATCCAGCATCCATTTTTTAAGGTCAATTTTGAGACAGTCGAGTCCTCGAAATCACATCCGGCTGCGCCACTGACTGGTGTCACACCGCAGTCACCAGAGCCGTCCGAGATGCCTCAATCAGCATTCCAGATCCACCAACCAGCACAGAGACAACAATTCTTGACCCTGAGCTGCCGCGCCGGACAGCCTGCAGATGTCCGTCCATCCTTGCTTGACGGACTGCCTGCTGTCTGGTTCCCGCAGCTGTCTCCCTCCACTAACTCTGTCTCACGGGCTCCAAAGCGCCCTGGAACCACCTTGACGCTGTGGAGCACCAAGAACCTCTTCAGCACTAGGTGCATTGTGTTTCGCTGATGCCTCCTAGAGACAGTTACGGCTCTTTGCCCCTTTGCTGCTGAAACCAAATAATCTTGAACTATAAGACTGATTACTTTACCAACTACCGTCCTGTCAGTATGCCGAGTGCATCCCTTCCTGAAACTGTCTGTCCTCTGTGTTCCTTTACAGTGTGGTTTGTAACTGTAGTGTGCTAGAATTGTCTGTTGTAATAATAATAAAGTAGATATGTTTATACAACCTTGACTGGACAGTCCCTTTAATCATTGGGTAATAATTGCATTTTCGCTGTGTTGCAACTAACCAACAATCCACAACCTTTCAGAGATAAGCCTGCCATTCTGTCCATGTTACCAAAATAGGACAAGGAGGTCTAATAATTCACTTGTATTCCAACCCGTTCACATCCCTTCTGGTGTACTAGAGGTGTGGGATTGATTGATGGTTGAGAAACCGATTTTCATCCCTGGACCACTAGTGCCCCGGAAGTTGATTCGTCCTAACAGGGATCTCTCATGGGACTTGCGAAGATGGCAGGTTGGGGAAAGGAGGTGGGGCAGGGGTGATGGATATGGCGTGGGCAGAGTGGCAAAACATATGCATTACTTAATGAAAAGTAGCTTCCGGCGGTACAATTTAGCACGTTGGGCTTACCTTCGGGGTGCATGGTAGTTGGGATAGTGAAGTATTGCGCAGCCTTGGGCAATTGCGGCAAGCAGCGGGCAGCTGCAGACAGCTCCTGCTGCCTTGAATGATGTTGGCCGCATCATCCGGCGGACCAAGGACAGGGGGGTAGGAAGTGAATTCAGCGAATCAGGGCTGCAGATGGAGATGTGTGCATCCTCCAGGAGGTTGCGTCTTTCTTTCTTTTCGGCGGCAGCCATCTTTGGACGGGTTGATTCCACCCCGAACCGGGTCATTCATCGAGGGGGCTGGATGGTCTCTTTTGCAGGTAGTGGGCACAGCCCAGCTGCAGTCAGCTCCTGCTGCTTTGGATGCCTGCCTTGGGATGATGCCAGCTCCGCCATCTGGCGGACCAAAGGTAGGGGGGTAGGAAGTGGATTCAGCCAATCAGGGCTGCAGATGGAGGTCTGGGCCTTGATGTGTGTGCAGATGGAGGTGTGTGCCTTGTGTGGATTGTATTAGTCTACTCCAATACTCTTCAACTACAATGGGATTAGAGTTAATGTGCTGGTATGTGTCTAGACAGCACAGAGTTTTAGTCTCATTGGTGCAGGGTGCCTTGCTCGTGTCACGACCATGCTATACTCCTCTTATCCGTTCTAATGAGGAAGTGTTGCATTCACTCTACTCCAGTTTAGCTTTGATGGCATTTTATTATCCAGATTGGAACACTTTGCCTGGATTCGTAAATGAGTATGTCTTTTCTGGCACTTGTGTGGATGGAAGGTTAAACACTTACCAGAATTCAAATATTTTAAAAGCGGAAAAGATAGAGCGACCTTAGTGTGACTCCTGGGCTTCACATGGAATGCATTCTCTTAAAATGGCTCATTCAAAGTTCATTTTTCCTGTTTTGCAGGTTCATTAACCTGCCGAGCCAACTTATTAAAATCCTGTGGCCAGTAGGTTACGCATCTTCATGGTTTCAGGTACTTTCAGGTTCCATAGAGATAGCTAAAAAGCCACAGTCACATGTGACAATGAAATTAGCGTGGGTCAGCCGCACTACCATATGTACTATAGTCATAGGGGCAAAGTAGTGCAGGTCTCTGAGAGGAGGACTTTGCCAGCCGCACTACCATACTATAGTCATAGGCGCCAAGTAGTGCAGGGCTCTTAGAGGAGGAGTGGGCCAGCCGCACTACCATATGTACTACAGTCATAGGCGCCAAGTAGTGCAGGGCTCTAAGAGGAGGACGTGGCCAGCCACACTACCATATGTACTGTAGTCATAGGTTCCAAGTAATGCAGGGCTTTGAGAGGAGGAGTGGGCCAGCCGCACTACCATATGTACTACAGTCATAGGCGCCAAGTAGTGCAGGGCTCTAAGAGGAGGACTTTGCCAGCCGCACTACCATATGTACCATAGTCATAGGCGCCAAGTAGTGCAGGGCTCTGAGAGGAGGAGTGGGCCAGCCGCAATACCATATGTACTACAGCCATAGGCGCCAAGTAGTTCATGACTCTGAGAGGAGTAGTGGGCCAGTAGCACTACCATATGTACTATACTAAGAGCTGACAAGTAATGCAGGGCTCTGATAGGAGGAGTGGGCTAGCAGCACTACCATATTTGCTATAGTAATAGCCGACAAGTAATGCAGGACTCTGATTGGAGGAGTGGGCTAGCAGCACTACCGTGTATACTATAGGCATATGCGTCAAGTAGCGCAGGGCTCTGAGAGGAGTGGGCCAGAGGCACTACCATGGGTACTGTAGTCTATAGGCACCAAGTAGGGCAGGGCTGTAAAACTAGCAGTGGGAAAGCAGAACAACAATGTTTACTATAGTCATAGACGCCAAGTAATGCAGGGCTCTCATAAGAGCAGTGGCTAGCAGCACTACCCTGTATACTATAGTTCTAGGCGCCAAGCTATGCAGGGCTCTGATAGGAGGGGTGCGCCAGCAGCACTACCATGTCTAATATAGTCATAGACGTCAAGTAGGGCAGGGCTCTGATAGGCGGAGTTAGCAAGCAGCACTACCATGTATACTATAGTAATGGTTGTCAAGTAGTGCAGGGCTCTGAAAGGAGGAGTGGGCCAGCATCACTGTCATGTGTACCATAGTCATAGCCGTCAAGCAGTGCAGGGCTCTGATAGGAGGAGGAGCACACCATTACTACCATGCGTACCATAGTCACACGATCCAAGTAGTGCAGGTCTCTGATAGGAGGGTGGGGGGCAGCAGCACTTCAATATCTAATGTCATAAGCGCCAAATAGTGCAGAACTCTGATAAGAGCAGTGGGCTAACAGCACTACCCTGTATACTATTGTTCTAGTCGCCAAGTAGTGCAGGGATCTGAAAGGAGGGGTCGGGGGCAGCAGAATTACCATGTGCATCTTAGTCATAGGCGCCAAGTAAATTTGGACAAAGTGCACAATTGCCCGCTTAGTTCTTCAGCAAAGGCGGTAGGAGCCTCACTTCTCCCCCTTAGAGATGTTTCCATGTTTACATTTCCAACTGTACCACCTAAATGAGTCGGCGCACAGTGCCAATGTGGCTGTGAATGCAACGCTGCTTATTGTCATTTAAGACATGTATGAGATGTGCACTGGTGGTAACGCAGCAATTTTGAGCAATATCAGGGATTAAAATCTGATGTTGCATTCTTAGAGGGCTGTGTGAGGCGACCTAAATCACAACGCTGTAAAGGTTGCTCACCAAGTTCAGTGACTGGTGATGAGATGTTATTTGTTGCAGCTGGCTGTAAATCATATGTCCTTTTTTCCAATACCTTCTGAAAAATGCAGAGACGGCTTGTCCATAATGGGGTAGGAGGCGTCGACCCACCGGCCCCCTTGCCCATTATGGAGGAGCCAGCCCATTCTAAACACTGAGCGCTCCCTCAGCTGCTTTTTTCAGCTGAGGGAGTGATCTTGGGCTGGCTGAACTTTCAGGCTTGAGCTGGATCTCCTTAAGTTCAGGAAGCTCCTCTCTTCTTCATTCCCCCTCCCCTGCTAGAACCCCCGTCTGCCGCAGTGACTGGCTGCCTGTTTCCCTCTGAGTTCTATACCACTGCCCAGTCCACCCCCTTACTTGCACGTAGCATGTGGATCCCCTCCACCCCCCCCACACCGCATGCAATCCCTGGCACTTGTGCACTTGGCCTCCCCTTAAAATTTGCCTAGCCCTGTTGACCTGCTCCCCTCCACACCCCACCCCTCCTTTTCGCTTCACTCTCTCCTCTTACCCTGCACTCCCCTTCCCACCCTAGCACTTTGTATTTCACACAAACCGACACTCCCCCCTCGCACTACTTGTTACTGCACTTGCACAATCCAAATGTTACAAGGCCTAGAAGGACGGTTATTTCCCCCTTGTTCCCTCCTCCCCCTTTTTGTCTTGTGGTGCCTTGAAACACCATTTGTTAAAATACATACATAAATAAATAAATCAAACATGGTTTCCCTTTGACAGTTTTGTTCCCTAGCGGTGCATGCTCAATGAGTTCATTACGACTTTCATCTTCGCCTCCTCCTTCTCTCTCCCTCCCCTGCTAACCACCTCTTTTTGCTCTCTCACTCTTTCTCCTCTACGTCTGCTCAGTTTCACTGACTGGCTGCCTGATGTACCTTCAGAGCCTCACCTGTCCCAATCATTCCTCCCAAAGTCTTCTGCCCTTGCCCCGGGGACTTGGACTTGCCACAGCACTACTGCACTTCGGTTTAAGACCCATGAGAGTGGTATCTCTCTGCACTTAACCCATGTTCTGAAGGGACTGGGCAGACTTGGTCCCCATTGCCCACCCCCATGCACTTCCTGTTCTGTTCACCTGCATGATCTGAATGTACAATACCTCGTAAAATTGTTTGTCTTGTCTTCCCTTTGTCTTCCCTCCCATGCATGGTTGCGCTTTGAAACACTTGTGTATAAGTGCATAATAAATAAACAATCAATCAATCAAGGTTGCGGGCCTTTTGCTTCCCCAGCTTTGCATAGCTCATTGGAAATACTGGCTGGGGAACTGCATGTCTGTGTGTGCGAGGTGGTTCTCCTGCACCTCCCTGCACATACGGACATCGAGGGATACTTCCTAACCAACGCTCTGGCTCTTGCAGGCATGTTCAGGTGCCAGGATGCTGGCTCTTGTTCTTGATACGAGGGAGCTGGAGCGCTGTGAGGAAACAAACTTCAGGACCGGCCGGGCAGAAGGTACATTTATTATGTTAATTATTTAAATATGTTTATGGATGCATGTATGCTTGTGTTATGAGTGAGTGTATAAAGATGGGTGCTTGTGTGAATGAGCGAGTGGCAAGTGCATGCTGTGTGTGAAATAAATGTTGTGTTGTGCGAGTATGTGTCTTTGTGCTTGGCCAGGGAGCTGATTTCGACGAGTGGGGGTGAGGAAGTTTGTACAAAAGCAGCATTTTCAAAATGCTATTGTTATACAACCCCACCTCCTGTTCCCCCCACTGGCCAAAATCAACTTCCCTTCTGTTGCTCTGGAGGGGGCAGGGGACAGGGATGGTATTTTTCTTATACTGGACATCTATCATAGATGTCCAGTGAAAAAATACCATGCCTGCCCCCTATACCACCCAGCACCTTGCATACACACAATCACATTGATTGTATGTGCGTAATGCGCTGGGGGCCCAGGGGGCAGGCATGGTATTTGGTATTTTTTTTAATGGACATCTAACATATGTCCAGTAAAAACATACCATGCCTGACCACTGTGCCTCCCAGTGCCTCACATACACACACTCACATTGGATTTGTGTGTGTGAGGCACTGGGGGGTGGCAGGGGACATGCATGGTATTTTGTACTGAGCATCTATAAAATACCCCTGGCATACATACATAATCACATTGAATGTGTGCATGCGTGAGGAGCTGGGGACCGAGGGGGCAGGCATGTCATTTTTTTACTGGATATCTATGATAGATGTCCAGTAGAAAATAGCATGCCTGACCCCTACGCCCCACTTTGCCTTGCATGCTCACACCATTGATTATCTCTGCATGTGAGGCGTGGAGGGCCCAGGGGGAAGACATGCCCAGTACAAAATGACATGGCTGTAATCTGGGATCACAGCACCTAACACACATCTGTGCCCTGGTCCTGCAGCGCCTCACACTCACACATAATCACATGTGAGGCACTGGCACACCAGGGAGGCAGGCATGGCATTTTTACACGTTGTACTGCCCATGGATGATAAAGCAAGCATGATGAGTGTTATTATGTAGCTAGACTGGCATTTGTATGCAACCAGTCTAGCCATTTCTTACTGTGGCATGACATTTTGTATTGGGCATCTTTAATAAAGCAAGCATGAATGATCTTACTATGGCATGACATTTTGTATAACGCATCTTTGATAAAGCAAGCATGATAAGTGTTGTTACATGGCTGGACTGACATTTTGGTGCAGCCAGTCAATCTATTTCTTACTATGGCATGATATTTTGTATTGGAGATCTTTGATTGAGCAAGGATGATCAGTGCTATTGGGTAGCTAGACTGGCATTTTCATGCAGCTAGTTTTCTTATAGTGTCATTACTGATTGTATGCGCAAAGCAAACATGACTAGTGTTCTTATATGGGGATACTAGCATATTCTGGTGTAGCCAGCATGGAAATGCACGTGCACGGCCAGTGTGAAGATGTTTTATACTGGCACATATTATAGGCAAAGGCATCATGAAATGTGTTGGAGAAATGCTCCTGTGCACTGTTGGTGACTTGCATACATTGTTTTTTTTTCATGATTTACCTTACAAAACCAATTGCAAACTGTTTGGCTCTTTACCCAATTTTATTTGAAGTGTGCACCATTTTCAGCCATTATTTTAAAAAAATTCTCATGGGGAGAACTCCCGAATCCCACTTGATTGGTTCGGGCTCCCTCGCTATACTTGGTGGCTAGAGCATATCTGCAAGAAATATTTACGCCCCTCCACTTCAAGAATTCAGCAGCCGCCACTGTAAAAATCAGAAATGTACCAAAATGTTCACCAAGTAACTGCGACTATGCAGTGATGGCGACTTTGGTACATTTCTTTTTACCGACTCCCATTACTGAGCCCAAGCAGAGCAAGGGGTGCCCCTACTCTCCTTTATTTTATTTTAAAATGTTTTTATTGGCATTTATATTGTACATTTGCAGTACTTTATTAATGTTACATCATTGATCAACCTGAACTTAGAAGAGATCATCGTTAACAACAACTTATTCAACAACAAAAAGGAAAAAAAAAAACAGTCTTCATTATAAAGCGCTTCTGTGGGGGCTCCTGGCCCCATCTTCTGAACAGTTCGGGTACCTCAAGTGTTCTAAGGGTTTTCCTGCCCAGGTCTGGCAGACCGGGGTGTTTTGGTGTGAAAATGGTAATGGCCACTTTACCAATGAACACAAGTCTTTCACAGGGGTTTATCATCCGATGGGTGGAACATGTCACAGGTCAAGGTCTTCAAGGCCTCGCATGTGGGGCTTGGCTCTCCTCCTGCCCTGGCTATTCCCTCTCCCCACACCCTAGTTTCTGTGCCTGCCCAGTGTTCCAATTCACTGTGCCATTTGGCGCCCGATTGTTTTCCAAGCCATTGCAATGGCCTGTTTAGCTAGCACACGTACTATGTCCATGAACTTTAAAACATGCCTCACTTAGCTTATTCGTGGGTAGGCCCCCCAGGAGGCACTCTTTCGGTGACCATTCATTTCTCACCACCCCTGCCCTTCTACAGGCTTGTTCTATCTTGACTCAGAAATTCTGTATCTTTGGGCATCCCCAAAACATTTGCACCATTCCGGCTTCCCCTGAGTTACACCGGGGGCACAATAGAATTGTGTTCTTGTTGAATTTGGTTATTCGATCCAGCGTCATATATGTTCTGTACAGGACATTTAGTTGGATTAGCCTAAACCAGGCATGTCTGGACACTTCTCGGGGGTATAGCAGGATCCTTTCCCACTCCTTTCCAGTTATGTTGATTCCCAGGTCCGCTTCCCACCTCTGCTTTAGTGTGTCGCTTTTAGGGTTGGGTCTGTCTGCAGGTTGCGCATAAAGCCTGGACATGGGCTTCCACCCATCTCCCAGATTGTATAGGAGTGTCAGCAGCAGGTCTGATTCTGGCTCCTCCGGCCATTCTTTCCATTTCTCTTTTGCTGCCTTCCTGACCCTCCTGTACCATAGAAATTGGCCCTTTGATTTCAGTGATCGGGTGTTTCGGGTTTTCCCTCTTGCATAGCCACAATAGCCTACCTGATTTGTCGCCCTCCGAGTGAGCTCTTGTGGTTTTTGCGACATAGTCAAACTTGGCTAGTCTAGCCCAGGCGTTCTGGCAGTCTTCTCTAGCTGCCGCTAGTTCTTTCTCTGCCTCCCTCGCCCTCGGGCGCTAGCTTCCATTCACATAATTTTCCCCTCTCCCATCTCGAGTTCCTTCCTCAGTGTCTTTCTGATGCCCCCAAGACTGGCTATCGCCTCCCCCTGACCACAACCTTCAGTGCCTCCCAGGTCGTGTCCCATCCCTTTACACTCCCCACGTTGTTGTCCAGGTACTCTGATATTTTACTTCGGAGTCCCTCACTGAAGGCCCCATCTGTCAGGGCCTTTGCTGGCATCCGCCACAGTGGTATGGGTGGTCTAGGTCCACGTGTTTTCCATTCCATAAGAAGGGGTCAATGATCAGATATAGACCTGCCCCGGTAGGACGCCGATTCCACTTGGGGCAAGTGCGGCCTGTCTATTAGTAAATAGTCTATTCTCGTATAGAGCTCATGGGGGGATGAAAAGTAGGAGTATTCCCTACCCTCTGGATGTAGTTCCTTCCACACCTCCACTAGGTCCAGGTCCTCTATCACCTTGTTTACCAAAGAATTAGTTGGTTTGGGCGACTGTGTCGGTGTGATTGATCTATCGAGAGTATGGTCCCTTACACAGTTAAAATCTCCCCCCCATATGAAAAAACAATCCCTGTAGAGAGTTAGCTTAGCTCCCAGTCTGATCAGGTATGCCGAGGTCCCACAGTTGGGAAGGTAAGTGTTAACTAGGCAGATGTCTAGTTGTTCAATGCTACCCCAAAGTATCAGGTACCTTCCCTCTGTGTCTATCTCTTTCGATAGTAGTCTGAAGGGTACTGTGCTATTTATCCAAGTATATACCCCACGCGCATACTTGAGTACACTGCTCCAAAACCCTGTCTGCCCCACCACTCCATCATTTTTGTGTTTGCCTCAGTAGTGAGATGGGTTTCCTGCAAGAATGCAATAGAGACTTTCTTCCTCTTCAGGACGGACTTAATCCTGTTCCTGCGCATGTAGGATCCCATCCCCCTTACATTCCACATTAGTATTTTAATGTCAGCTGCCATCCCTGTTCAACGGTTCTCATATCCGCCGGCTAGGTGCCCGCCGTCCCCATGCATCCTTTACTGTGAAGACTGTAAAACATTCAAACAACAACTTAAACTGAACCAACTGCATCTAGCAGTTGCACCGTGTGGGCAATGCTCAAGTGCCCCCGCCACATCTTGGTCCCTCCAGAACATCCTGGGCGGATCACGGTGCATCAGCAACAGGCTGGCACCAGTCCTTTCGCGGGGTAGTGCCTTCCAGCTTGGGTCCAACGATGCTGCAGGTTCCCCGTCTATTGTGTAAACTTTGGCTTAGTCGTTTCCGTGTTGAGTGCCCGTCCGTGACGGTTGGAGTATTTCTAGATGATCCCAATGTGTGTGTTATGATGCAGTTTCTTCTCCCCCTGCCATATTGTTATGTTCAAGCCACATGTTGGCCGCCGCTGGTGTTCCTAGGAAAATCGCTCTTCCTTTATGTATCAGCTTGAGCCTGGATGGGTACATCAGCATGTACTTCAAGTTTAGCTTTGACCGGGCCAAGGAGTTCCTTGCTCTCTGAACTGCTGGGGTGTAGTCTGGGTATATGGCGATCCTGACATTGTCTCTTTTTATTTCACCTCCCTTGTGAGTAACGCAATATGACTTCTCTGTCCTGAAAGTTTAGGATCCTCGGTATCATCGGACGGGGGTGTGATCCCAGCGCTGGTTTCTTCTGCAAGGCCCGGTGAGCCCTTTCGACCGCAAACCCTTGTGAGAGACGACCAGCTCCTATTTCTTGTTTTAGCAGGGTTTCTATGAAGTTTGTTGGATTGGGGCCTTCTATCCCCTCGGGTATTCCGAGTAGGCGTACTTTGTTGCGCCTGGATCTCCCTTCTGCGTCCTCTGCTCTTTCTTCCAGGACTTTCTTGCATCTTTCCAGTTCCTATACTCTATTTTGTATGTCCTTCAGCGTTTCAGTTGTCTCTCGTTGTTCTGTTTCTGTAATAGTTACCCGCTCTGTGAGGTTGTGCATATCTTGACGCATTAACTGCATGTCCGATTTCACCTCTTCTATCTTTGTGTCGATGAAAGAGTGCAGTCTGGCGATGGTTTCTAGTACTTGTTTGTCCTTACTATGTTCTTGATTAGTTTGTTGATCTGGGCTGGCCTCTTTAGCTTCTTGCCTTTGTTCCTTTGGCCTGACTGCCGCAAAGGACTCTATAAGGTTGGCCTTGTTTTTACCCCTGAGAGTGTACATAGCCATAGGTCGTAGACCGGGATAGCAAGGACTGTTAGTTGGATCGGCGCCTTGTGTGATCTGGAGCTTGTCTCGTGAGGCTGCCACTGCCAACCCCCCTCTTATAGTAATGGTTCTTCTGGCCCTTTCTAGTGTATTACTCGACAGCCTATGTTGGTTGCAGTCCGCCAGGAGCTCATTCTGTGAATGGGGCCCAGTCGTGGTGGTTTCGCTTTCTTTGCGGGCTGCGTGGACTGACCCTTCGATTTATTGCCAGTGGCCAAAGTCTACCTCTGCACCCAGGTGGATTCTTGTGGCTCTAGCTTGTGATCTTGTCCGGGTCTTGTGGTGTGCGCTTTCCGCTTGCAACCTATCCTTCAAGCCTGCGTAATATCAGGAGTGGAGTGCTGTTAGGAGGTATGTGTCCTGCCCGTGTTTACTCCAACACGCACTCAGGGTTGCCTTTGGGCCTGGCGGGCTGACTAGTGTTCTGTCACCCAGCCGGTACAGGTGATCAGTTTCTGGGTATAGCGCCCCCTGCCTCGGCTCCCACCCCTTTGCTGCTCTCCCTCTTCCAGCCGGTGTCTGCTCAGATCACTACCTCCAATGCTGTGGGGCGCCCACCTCGGGCCAGCGCCACTGAACTATGGTTGTGGGTGAACTCAATCACTTTGTGTGTTGTGGGCCTAGGATTGCAGTGTCTTCAGGCTTTGTCTATTGTGCGCCCCACTGTGCAGCCTGGTTTCCCCAAAGTCTGGTATGGCTTGGTGTCTGCGTGCTCCTGGTGCCGTTTGCGCTGTGTCAGGGGTCACCTGGAGCTTGCTTGTGCTTCGCTGTGGGGCCTTACATTCTGGCGTTCACACCTCTCTTGTTCGCCCGGTGCTTTGGCAGCATCCCAACTACGAGCGTAGGGGCGGCGTTCTCTTCCCAACGTATGGCGCTTGTCAGAATTATTTGCTATGAGTTCCCAGGGTGCCAGGATCCACTGTGCCGCTTGTTCGGAGTACCTGTGCCTGCAGCACGGTCCTGCCGTTGTATTGGTGCCCAGTCCCCTGGATGTCTTTCTCAGGGCAGTCTTCTTTGGGAGGCGATCGGCAGTCGCTTCAGGTTCCTGGCCCCCTGGCGGCGTTGCTGTGGTGATCCGCTTGGTATCCGCCTGGGCTTCGGAGCTCTTTCTAATGTTGTGAAGCTCGCCCCAGTCGTGGGCTTCGTGGGTCTGAACTCCCCTCCAGGAGTGTTGCTTCTCCAGGCCGATGGTCTGTCTCGCTTCTCTGCTGCCCCCACGCTCCGGGGTCTCCTTCACCCAGCCACTATGTGCAGTTCGGGGCACCTTCCCCTAAACAGTGGTGCAGTCCCTGGCCAGTACTTTGCCAGGCTCCTCCGGTTGTCCTCGCCACCCCCAGGGTTCAGGAGTTAGATCGCTTGTGTCCCGGAACCGACCTGGGGCCACAGCCAGCTCCCCCTCCGCATGCGAGTCAGGACTCGGCTTGGAGCGCTCGGTTCCTCCTTCCCTTCACTCTCAGGCCACCCTCTTGCCCCTCTCGGAGGTAAACTTCAATAACTCCGTTTCAGGGGTTGCTAGCTCCGATTTTCACTGGTATTTCTCTCTGCGTATGCGGGATCCTTAATCTTCAATGGACACTTGCCTATCCCTATGTAATTCGATTTTCGCCGTGTTCTATAAGGATCAAGACGGTAGCTCTGTCTTAGCAAGTCCTAACCCCATGAGCTCAGGCCACGACCCCCACCCCCACTCTCCTTGGGTGCAGTAACGGGAGTTGGGGTTGCGGGGGTGTCCCCTGCTTACCATTGTGGTAAGCGGGGGACAAGAAAGTTCAAAAAAAGAAAAAAGCACCCTCCGGCGTCAGCTCCGACCCACGTAAGTGGGAGGAACTGACGTCGAAGGGATAGTGGGGAGCCGGCGGGACCCACAGAAGTGTGCCGCTGTAAAGGTAAGTGGGGTGGGAGGGTCGGGTAGGGAAATGCAGGCCAGGGGATGCGGGCAAAGGGATTTATCTGATCACTGCGTCACACCGTAATTGACATCAACATTTTCATCTGCGTAGTTACGGGCGATGAAGTGATCACATAGATTTAAAAAAATATGCTTTAAATTCCACAGTTTCAACTTGGGGAGTGTTCAGACTTCCTCGATCAGACAGTCGCTTGCTTGCATTCTGGACAGGTGTGGCGAAATGACTGCCCCTGTGCTGAAAATCAAAAGTTGGCACCCATGACCGAATTTTGTGATTTTGGTTCAGGTAGGGGACCCAGATTGCCCCATCACACACCTCATAGATTTGCCATCAAAGAACGTTGGGGCGATGATCTGAGTGCCAGACTACATCTAGGCGTGATGATGATCACAGGCTTCACTTGTGGGTACCCTGTGGTTATTATTATTATTATTATTATTATTATTATTATTATTATTAGGGCATTTATTCAGCGTGGACCAAGTCCAGTGAAACAACAATGTGCTTTACAAGTCATGGGGGAAGCACGTGGCTAGGATGCCAGCTCATCAGGGGCAATGTGCTTGCTTTAGAAGCAAGATGACACGGAGCACCACAGGTTCGATCCCTGTGGCCGTGCTTAGAAACCTCTTGGTATTAAGCATGTTATATATAACCTATCATATCATATCATATCATATCATATCATATCATATCATATCATATCATAAGAGATAAATACAAGGGAGTGGGGAGCCAGCAACTGGGGAGGTGTAGGGCGGGCCATTTGGCAGCAAGAAATGTACAAAGGAAACCGGGGATCAGGTCGCCAGCCTCAGGTCAGGACATAATGTGGACCTAGGTGTGAAGGAGAAGCCATTGCTTGATGAGGATGGTCTTGAGCTCCTTCCTGAACTCCTGATGTTGGCAGGGAGGACATTCCAGGGTCTGGGGGTGTAGACAGAGAAGGTCTGTTTTATGGTTCCTTAATTCCTGCACTGGCGTAGTTCACATCTGCGCATAACCTGGCTTCTGGTGGATCATAGGCCCCCAGAGATGTTGAGCTTCCCAGCAAGGCAGCCTGGGGGCTTGAGGGTGAAGGCACTGTAGATGATGCAGCAGGATTTGAAGGTGTACATGCTGGCAGTTAGTTGGATGATAGTCAGAATGATGCAATCACAGTTGACGAGTCCTTTGATGAGTTATGCTGCAGCCTGAAGGACAAATCACAGGGGTGCCAGGTGGTTGCCAGAATGCCTTCCAAGAGGACATTGCCACCATCCTGGTGGGAGAGGACCAATGATTGTACAGCAGATCTTAAGTTGTTTGGTGGGATGAAGGAGTTGATTATATGTGTGAGGGGACGTTGGCACCAAACTGTGTGTGTCCTCCTTGCAATGTGCTCCTTGAAAGAGAGGTGTATTTCAATGTAGAGCTCAAGGGACTTGGCACACGTGATCAGCTGCGGTGTGAAGCCCTCGAAGTTCATAGTGGAGTGAGCAGTCAAGATGCCAGGGTTCCCATTATGGTTGGTCAGCTATAGGAATTAGGTCTTGGAGGGGTTGTGTTGGGCTTCGGGTAAGCACTGGATATTCAGGACATGATCAATGTGAGGTAGGCATTGAGACTGTGGATGTCTTCAGTAGAGGAGATCTAGAGGTAGAGCTGTATGACATCTGCGTATTGGTGGATGTGGATGTTGTGTGGCGCAAGTAGGGTCTTGAACGGTTTTGAAACAAACCTTTTGTCTTGCTTTAGTCACCCTGAGTGGGACATAGTCTGCCCAGACTTGGGTCCAGAGCCTGCTGGGCCTAGAGACCCAAGCTACTCCTCACTGATGATGCCCAATGAGGCTGAAACATGTCTGGGGATGCTTGTGGTCTCGTGCAGAAGGGATGTGACCTAGCAGTTTGGGCTAGACTTTCCCTTTTGGGGTGGGACCAAGCCTAATTTGCATATGGTCTTTCCCTTCTGTAATGGATTGGCAGGTGAAGAATGATGGTTTGGAGGGTTTCCCAGAGCTGTACCAGAAGTCATGATTAATTCAAAACCTTTCAGCCATCAGTTAATGCATCAAAATAAAATCAAACAATTTATCATTAAATATGTTCTCATTTGAAAGCTATTTCAGATTATTCCAATCACAACAAGTGTATTAGTGTCATTCACATCACTCTTTTTCTAGTGAGGTGCTCAAGGGCTCTTTTATTTCTCCTAAGTTCTATAAGTTTGTCATTGAACCAGGAATTACTGCGTTTGGGTTTGGGTATTTTAGGGCTACTCTGTCAATGGCTGTTTTCAGACATGAGTGGTTGGGATATGCTACCTGGGTTGGGGGTAGTATTTGGTTGGTTCATTAATAGATGGTTGAGGATAGGAGACAGTTTATCTTGAGTAAGCTCACATGAATTTCTCACTAGTACAGGAGTGGGTGGTACACAGTGTGCTTTTTGTGATTTGATGGTTGAGACATTGGGCCTCATTACGAGTTTGCAGTTAGCCATTCCGTTTTTAGCGGCATGGATACCCCCAAACTCGGGTCTGGGTCCCGAAAAATTGGGTTTACCAGGCCATTCTGACATTTGCGGGCCCAGTAAAGCCCATTTTCGGGACTCGGACCCGGTACGTCCCTATTCCCACTTGAGACCCCATAGGGCTCAATGAGAATGGGGAGGATGCTAACAACGGACCTGTTAATGATGGGTCCATTGTTAGCATCCTGGTCTGCTCGTGGGTGCCGGTATGCACGTCTGGCCAGACCAGACGTGCATACCACCACCCCCGAGCAAACTCGTAATGTAGCGGCCCGGTATGAACGGTGCCGGTACCTTACCGGCACCGTTCATACCGCGGCCGCCAGGGTCGTAATGAGGCCCATTGAATCAAATTAGAAAATGGTCTGACCAAAAGACTTGACTGTTTGAACACCACCCCATCCGTGCCCCCTTGTGACTGTCTTTTTTAATATAATGGTTTTGTAGTTTATTTATTTTGGTGTTCAGGGTTCGTATCCAATCCAGGATTCTACCTTAATATGGGTAGGTGCATTCATGATTTGGGAGAATTGCATTTCTTGTAATGCAGTGGGGAAAGCTGTGGCTTTATGGTCATGAGGGTCACTGAATCATACGTTTTTATCGCCTAATAACATACATTTAGTATTAGGTTTGAGTAGGGGGTAATGTGTAATGGGATGTCAATTTCTGGATGATTATAAAAACTTGGTGATCTGTAAAATAGCAGAACGTTGATGGTTGTTTTTGGATCAGTGGTTAGTTTTCGGGTAAGGAGCTCGAAGCCCTGTATACTATCCATGCTACAAGCTCTTAGCTGTAAGGAAGATTTGGCTATGACGGCTACTCCTCCTCCCAAAATGTCTTGGCGGTCTGATCTGAGCATGGTGTACTCTGGAGGGATGGCTAGCGTCAGTAAAGGGCCTGATGCTGGGTGTAACCAGGTTTCAGTCAGTGCTATATAGTCTAGCTGATGTTCCAAAATAAGGTTGTGTAGTTCAGTAGCGTGTGCTCCTAGGGATCACACATGCAGTAGAGCACCTTTCAGATGTGGGCAAGGAATTTGAGGTGGGTTGGTATGTGGTTTGTGGCTGGGATCCTGTACTTTTGTCAGATGTCCTTGCAGGTTGGAAAGACAAATAGGCATGTAGACTTCTGTTTACTAAGGGTGTGATGTGGAGAATTAGAGGACGTTTCCTGTTTTACCGGGACAGGGTGACAATGCTGTGAGCCTGACAAGAGTCTAAGTCTCCTGTTGATTCCTAGTATTGGAATGGTAGAGGGCAGGTTGAGGGTTCATGTTCTTACTCTAAGTCGTTTCTGGCGCCAAAGACCTTGGCAGGGGGCTCTGATGTTATGAATGTAGGGGGATGTGAGGAACTGGCTGGTCTAGGGGGGTGTATCAGGATGGTAGAGTCTGGTTCTGTTATGGTTCTGAGATTAGCATGTTTTATATTGGAGCTGTTGTTGGATATACTTTTGGCTGAGAGGACTTTAGGCAGGAAGGCTGCTGTCTTGGGTAAGAAAGGTATAGGGCAAGGTAATGGGTAGTGCCTTGGACAGTAGACACAGGCCAGGCCTGATTCATGGTAGGCGTAGGAGCCTTTGGTACAGGGTAAGGACAGCAGTGCATTGCTAGCTCGATTGTGATTCTTACTGATTAGGAGCAATGCAATAGGATTAGAGCGCAGGCTAGTGGTCCTGTATATATAATGGGATAAACAGAACACTATGATCAAATTGAGCATTGCAGTGTTAGTTTTGCGGGAGCAGAACATCTTCTATGAATACAAGAAGTAACAGGGCGCTAGAGACCCGAACAAGATGGCCACTCATCTGAGAGCTCCCTCGCGGCCTACTTCAAAATCCTTACTAATCCTGAATATTCCGGTGGACTGACTCCTTAAAACAACTACCGATACCCCTGCAAGAGTGCTGCGAACAAATTGGCCTGAGTATCAGCTGATCCCAGAGGCCCAGACAGCGTACAGCCTGAACGGCACATTACGGCGCCCTTGAGAGGCAGAGGGGATCCGAAGGCCCATCGTCACCCGCCTGCACTCCTCGGCCCTGTGGTAGAGCTCCCGCGACAGATGTGCGGCTCTGGTGAGCCCGCGAGCAGGGGAGGGCTGGGGGAGACCTCGTCGGTCGCCGGAGCCGCAGACGTGCCCCAGCCCCGCCCCTGGCAATATTGGGAGCTGGTTTCGGGAGGCGCGGCCGACCCCCGAGTGTGGCGTGCGCTCTGGCCCAGCTCCGCAGACCCTCCCTTGCTCCGGAGGGTCCCACTGAATCCGGAAATACACACGGAGAAACAGAGCGTGCGGGCCGGCGGTCCTCCCCCTGAACAAAATTAGCAAAACAATGCTCGCCGGAGCACCCGGGGGAGAGGGTGCCGGTGAGGCTTGGCGGGCGGGCTGATTGTCCTCACGTCGCAGCCTGGACCTGCCGCACAGCACTCCGGCGCTACAGCGGCACGATCCCACAGGGGCCAAGGGAGGTAACCAGCAGCCCCACAGAGAAGCCCCATAAACCCATTCCAGTTCAACAACTGTCGACACACCCGGGGATTACAGCGGCAGCCAGCAGCAGAGCACAAGCGACGGAGCAAGGCCCAGGCAGAGTGTCCAGGTACAGCGCATGCAAGGGGGGCAGAGCCTGCTGAGCACGCACATCAAAAACCCATGAACATTTCTGCCCACAACCCGAGTGCACGCCCCACTGGCCCCCCGAGGTGGTGAGACAACACCCTTCCTAGCTAACCCCAATAAACATCACCTGGCAAAGGACCCTGGCCCGGCAACACAGGAGCACCAACAGAATCAGCTTATACGCACTACAGCCGGCACATGCTCAGCCATCCGCCACAAGAAATTTAAATGCACCCCTGCAACAAACGGCCAGCGGCCACGCAAAGCAGTACAACAGCCCCCACCCAAAACGGTGGCTCACCAGCAAACAAACTGGTTGATAGTACCCCAGCGCTCCTGGCATTAACTGAGTGTGCCGTTGAGAACGAAAAGCCCAGTGCAAATCGGCATTACAAGGCAACAAAGTGACTTCCAAGCACCCCAAGGGCGCAGGGACCCCAATAGTCAGTACAGTCCCCCAAAACCATCACCCTGCATCAACCACCATCTAGACCCCCCCAACAGAGCGACCAAAAACTCTGCCCGCATGATTCCGCAATGGGGAAATCTGACAAACTACAAAGCAAATTGAACTTTGAAGCCGGCACTTCAGCTAAGACACCAAGACACAATAGCGAACCAGTCTCCCTGTCACACGCATCAGGCCATGAGGACAGTGACGCCCAATCGATAGACATCACAGCACTTCTCCTGGAATTGAAAACTGGTATCAACAACCTGGATAGCAAACTAGATGACCTCTCTTCCAAAGTTGATCAAGTGCAACACCGGCTGGATACCCATAATGAGCGCCTGGATGAAGCAGAGCAACGAATCTCCAATCTCGACGACGGAGTAACATCCTTAACCACCAGGGTGTCATCCCTCGAAGCCCAGATGAAAACAGTTAATGCGTGAAACGAAGACCTCGAAGGGCGCTCTAGAAGGAATAACATCCGCATAGTAGGGATAAGAGAGAAGCAACTACAGGGCAAAATGGAGGACCATGTAGAAGAACTGTGTAAATCCCTCTTTGGATCAGAAACACTCTCGCACTTATTCGTCATCGAGAGAGCACACAGGATACTGACGACACAACCCGCTCCCGGAGCACCACCCCGACCAATAATTGCAAAATAACTTAACTACAAAGACAGAGATGCAATACTTCAAATGGCTTGAGAGAAAGGCAAGCTACAACACGATGGCGACACTGTTCACTTTTACCCTGACTTCTCACCAGCCATCCAGTCGCAAAGAAGGTCCTTCACACACATCAAACAAAGACTCAGCTCAAACCAGATCCCTTATTCGATGTTGTTCCCTGCCCGACTGAGAGTACAACACCAAGGAAAGACCCAGTCTTTCCAGTCCCCCGAAGAAGTAAGTGTATTCCTTGACCAAGCAGCCTGTGGCCCTCCCGAGATTAACCAAGCTTGCGCTCAATGAGAAAGGGCCCAGAGAAACCCGCCATAGGCAAACAGAGACAACAGAACGCAGCCCAGCATGAAAGAAAACACCACCGAACACAAATAAGGGGTTAAAACACCCCAAGGCCACGAGACTTTGGAAGATCCAAGCGCCCCTAGCACAGCAAGTTACACGTTAGAAAAAGTGGGAAACATGATGAGCAAGTTGGGGGTTGCTCGCGAGAAACGGGTGGGGATTCCACACAAGTTGGGAGTCAACAAGTTTTACCTAGTCCTTGGCTCCCCACATGCACCGCCCAAGAGAAGACCACACCTCACCCAACGCCACCACGCCAAGACCCATTGCCTGCGCCTTCCAGCAGCTAACCGCAAGAAACCGGTCGCACAAAGAAATAAAAAGTCAGCGCCTTCACAGTAGCCACGTGGAATATCAAAGGTGGAAACCAGCCAGCGAAAGTGAGAAAAATGACACAGTACCTACGCCGAGACAAAATCGAAGTAGCGTTTATTCAAGAAACCCACCTACATCTGGGAAGCGAACACCCTTGGGCAAAGGATTGGGGCTGCCACCGCTACTTCGCTTCTTTCTCGCCATATGCTAGAGGAGTAGCTATTCTAATCAATAAAGCAACCAACTTCAGACTGATCTCTCAAAAAAATGATACTGAGGGCAGATCGCTCCGGCTAAATGGAACACTTGAGGGAGAAGAAATTACCCTTGTGAACTCATACGGCCCAAATACAGACAGCCCCAGCAACTTCGAATGGGTAATGACCCATCTAAGCACGACGAGGCGATCCACGATCATATGGGGCGGAGACCTCAACACAACTCTTAACCCAGCCAAAGACAAATCGCACAACACGACGGCAGCCCCATCCAAAGCGAGCCTACAAATTATTGAAATCTGCAAGGCCTATGATCTCGTTGATATCTGGAGGCACAAAAACCCAAACACCCGAGACTTCACTTTTCACTCCTGGGTTCATCAAACCAGCACAAGAATAGACTATCTTCTGGTATCCGCCCATAATCGTCTGCAGTGGGGGGACTGCCACATTCTACCGAGAGCTTTGTCGGACCACTCCATGGTGTCCCTAGAATGCAATACTACACAAGTAATCAAACCTAGGCCTCACTGGAGATTTAAACTCAGAACGTTGCAAGACACTGTCTTTGCGGAAGAACTCCGAAAGGAACTAGAATCTTTTCTAGACATCAACCAAGGGTCGGTGTCCTCAGCCTGGACACTGTGGGAGACACTGAAGTGCTTGACCAGGGGGGTCTGCATAACGAAAGAATGCGGAATCCTAAAACTATTAAGAAGGGAATTGGATGCTAGCGAATCCCGTCTCAAAGACCTCGAAGGGGCTCTCCTTACGGACAACAACTCACAGTCGCTAGCAGCAATCAAGAAGGAATTGGAACTATTCCAAAACACAGCTGAAAGAGAAGTGAAATTCCTAGACAGGCACCACAAAATCCGTCAGTATGGCGAGGGACAGCAACCCGGAGCTCTTCTCGCGAGGCTCATAGCGGCCGACAGAAAACCCACATCGATCGACTCAGTGATAGACCACACAGGTAACACTGTCCACTCGGCAAACGACATCGTCGAAACATTCTGCAGCTTTTACCAAGACTTATACGACTCAGAATACTCCACTAACCCTGCAGAGCTGGCACGATATCTAGACACAGTGGAACTATACTGGGTCGACTCAGAGTTCAGAGAACCATTGAATGCCCCCATTACTACTGAAGAGATCCTTGAGGCCATTAAAGAACTGCCCAATACAAAAGCGCCAGGTCCGGATGGCCTGTCCGGTGATTTCTACAAACACTACGCAGACATCCTGGCCCACTTCTCCTGCAGGTTTACGACAAGGCCTTGACCAATGACCAACTACCGCCATCACTATACATGGCCAATATAATCCTCCTGCATAAGCCCGGCAAGGACCCGAAAGAATGCGGCTCATATAGACCAATATCACTGATAAATCTCGACAATAAATAAAATGTTCGCAAAAATCCTAACCAAAAGGCTATTACCCCTCATGCCAGCCATGGTGCTAGCCGACCAGGCTAGTTTCGTTCCTGGGAGAAACACCTCATATGGAATAAGAAGAATGTTTGGATCAATGGAGGCCCTCGAACAAGATTGTCAGGCAGTGCCAGTACTACTAGACGCAGAGAAGGCCTTCGACTCGGTCGAATGGCCCTTCCTCTTCACAGTCCTGGAAAGGATGGGTCTAGGCAAATGTTTTATACACCTGATTTCACTACTCTACAAAAAACCAACATCATATTGGGTGGTCTCCGTTCAGCCGACATCCATTTGAGAAGGGGAACCAGGCAAGGCTGTCCACTCTCCGCACTACTGTTCCCTTTAGTAATGGAACCCCTAGCCTCCGACATGCGCATGCATCACCTCCACAGAGGCCTCTCATTCGGCCCACACAAGATGGTCATTGACGACATAGCCCTGTTCCTCCAGAACCCAAGAGAGAATCTGAACCCGGCAATAAGAGCAGTAATACAGTTTGGGTGTTTTTCGGGACTGAGAAGCAACAATAGCAAATCAGTAATCTTTCCACTTACCACGTACACCACCGAATTCGCTGATGATTTTGGCTTCCTGTGGCAACACTCGCATGTGAGGTACCTTGGCATCTATATGTCCTGACTGAAAGAGGAGATCATTTGCGACAACTATGAAACCACTGCAGACACTATCCAATCCAAAATCGACAGGTGGAAAGCCCTACCACTCACTCTCTGGGGCAGAATATCAATAGTGAAAATGATTATTCTACCAATACTACTGTACCTATTCTCAAATATCCCTTTACTTCTCACACAAAGATTCTTTCAACGCATTAAATGTATGGTCCTCTATCTCATTTGG
The DNA here is from genome assembly GCF_040938575.1 of Ambystoma mexicanum. NCBI lineage: Eukaryota > Metazoa > Chordata > Amphibia > Caudata > Ambystomatidae > Ambystoma > Ambystoma mexicanum. Next base: position 1,271,159,479 of record NC_090932.1, read on the forward strand.
GCTGGCAAGGTAGCGAGAGTCACCTACACTACACTAACTCTGCCGACATGACAAGGAGGACTGGCACTCCCGGACTTGGAACGCTATTATTGGGCAGCCCAATATCTCAGTCAATGGTAAGCGACGCAATTCGTAAAACCCCATGTCCAGGTGAAGATGGAGATGGCGCTGGCGACACTGCATCTCCTACGCTCCATAATCTTCGGCCAATTCCCAGGCACCCAATCATCAATGAACCCTGTCGTCACCACATACTCAATTTGGAGAAAGATTGCTAAGGAAAGTAACATCACGTCCAGATTCTCTCCTCTTCTCCCGATCAAACACATCCCTGGAATACCCATCACAGCTGAAAAAATATTCCTGCTCTGGTCAGAAAAACTACAGTTACACTCCATGAACGACATCTTCCCTGAAGGCACATTCCTGACCCCGCAACAAGCCCCTTACTCCATAACACAATCCAAGCTCAGGGAGATGGACGCTTGGTAACAAACATCTACAAGGCTCTCCTTAGCGAACCAAATCCGCCCTGCTCAAAAGCCAAAAAGAGATGGGAAAAATCACTAGAAAGCACAATCCCAGACGAGGAATGGGCCTACATACTAAAACTTACCCAAAAAGTAGTGATCAACTCGAGGTTTAAGCTGATTCACTTCAACTTCCTCCATCAAACATACCATACACCAGTGAAACTACCTGCCCAAAGAGACTCCATATCAGCAGAGTGCAGCAGATGCGGGGCACCAGCAGCAGACTCTCTTCACCTGGCGTGGTCTTGTCCCCCAGTAGCCACCTTCTGGAAAGTAGTATTTGAAAAGACTTCAGCAATAATAGGAACAGACCTTGTCCCTGAGCCAAAAGTAGCAATGCTGGGCCTTACTCAACCGCTGCCGTACGCAGTAAGAAAACTAACGGACCTACTGCTGGTCCTAGCACGAAGAAGAGTCGCATACAATTGGGACAGGCGACCCCCTAAAAGATTGCAGCTCTGGCTGAAAGACATAACATACTGCCAGGATGTGGAAACTGATTTTATCAAGACTTTGCCACTACACACACGTCCTCTGGACATCTGGGGTCCGTACATCGCATACTTGCTTTCAACAACAGACGTTTTGGACTCACAATACCCATCTCCTTCACAGGACTCAAATTCCAGCCCAACACACAGAGCTGAAACCGCGGAGGCTGCGTTGCAGGGATAACAGCTCTGGCTTAATGACACTATTCAATACAACGGGCGTGGGGGAGGGTGGCGGGAAGGGAGAGGATCTCACATTACGGCCGGCACATGGCATTATTGCTTGTTTGTTTTGTTTGAAAATGACAATAAAGAAAGTTAAAAAAAAAAATGAATACAAGAAGTAGACTGTGGTCAATGGTTAGCAAGTATCTAATAAGTATAAGGTGGTAGTATGTGGTGCAAGGGGGCAAGATACTGGGTGGTACTTGGCATGTATAGTTATAAATCCAGTCAGAAATGTGTCGATAAATCTGAAGCAGGATCACATAGCATAGTGCAATATTAGGTACTGGATTTTAAGTAGCAATCGAGGGCGATGACATAGGTCTACTCATATAAGAGCATCAGGGTCGGACTGGCCCTTTCGGTCTTTCGGCCCATGGCCGAACGACTTTGGCGTCCCCTGGGGCCGGTTTTCCGGCAGCCACCTCTGGGCCGTTTAAAAAAAAATAATAATAATGTCTTTTTTTTTGCGTGTGTGCGCTGCAGACAGTGTGCCGAGCCGCGAGTATTTGCGGCGACGCGGCCCGCGTGTGGCCAAGTCAGATGGGGATGGCCGGAGGGGGGGGGAGTGAGTCGCCTCGCCTGCCAGTGCCCTGGTGTGAGTGAGGAGCAGGGCATGGAGGCGGGAGGCGGGAGCCAGCCAGGAGGGGCGAGGCCGAGGGGGAGGTGCCGCGCGCCGGCGGTGCCGGCTGCTCTGCACAATCATCATAGCAAGGTAACACTAGTAGTCACTAGATGTTACCTTGCTTTGATGATTGCATCTGCATCATGCATGCATCATAATTTATGATGCATGCAGATGCAGATGCATGTGCATAATTCACAGGCCGGTGTCGCGTCGGTGGGCCTGCTTGGCGCCCGCCAGTGTCACTGCAGGTTGGCCGGTGCACCTGCTGTCAGCTCACGAGCCTCTGGCCTGCGGCTGCGGTGGCCACAGCCCACAGAGAGAGAGAACGACAGTTGTGAATCTGTACTGTGGGAGGGAGGCAGGCTGAACTTAGCAATTGCAAACACGGTACACCGACCAAAGCAATTGTAACACCTGCCTCCCTCCTCTCCCCTCCGAGACCTCCTGACCCTGGGGGGTGCACCCTTCCTGCGGGCTCCGCTGAGCTGGGGCCGAGGTGTCGAGCCCGGCACTGTAAACACAGTGACTGACACTCCACATTGATTTCACACTTGCTTTCAAATTTGCTGCAGGAAGTAAGTAACACTTCTTTGCAAAGTTGAAAGCAAGTTAGCAACTGTCTTCAACTTGTGTGCCTGGGGGCTGGGCTGGGCCCCGGGGCCGCCGGCGCCGTGGACGAATGCCTGCCCAATTTGCCGCCAAATGCATTCATACATTACGCTGCTGGAGTGGCTGGGCTGCTGCTATATGAGCCCCAGTGCCCCATAACACAAGCACTGAAGCACACCCCGTCTGCAGTGGACCTCGACTCTCGAGACCGACGAGCGACGACAGTGCCAGTGCCCACAGCCCACACAGGACAGGAGGACCACAAGGCAGCACTGAGGCGGCCGGCCAGCAGACAGTGGAGTGCCCAGTGCCAGTGCCGGCCACACAGACAGCATCAGGCAGCCCAGCCAACAGCCAGCCAACTGAGGTAAGGAGTGGACTTTCTTTTCAGGGGCTTTCCCTGCCATGCCATGCCATGTGAGTGTGCCTGGGGTGGGGCTGGGGGGGGTGGGCTGCATGCAGGTCTGCTGTGTGAAGTGATACAAGAAAGGATCACCATATGTATCATTAATATCACTGCAGGTACTATTTTAACATTTTTTAATGGATCTTTCCCAATCTTTCCAGTTTTGGAGGGGCATTAGAAACTTTTTGTTTGGAATACTTCACCCAAATCCGAGCAGCCAGCCAAAGGTTTACTGGCAGGAGATTTGGTCGAAGCCAAATCCATCGAATCTTTTCAACTGAATTTGGCTGGGATCTTGCAGTTTGAGGTGGCCCGTCCTTTTTGGGGTGGAGCCAAAACTGATATGATATGATAGGTTATTTATAACGCTCTTAATACCCGAAGGTTTCTAAGCGCGGACCGGGGGAATCGAACTTGTGTTGGTCTGTGTCGTCTTGCTTCCAAGGTGAGCGCGTTGCCCCTGAGCTATCCTCCCGAGACAAAGCCTGGTTGGCACATGTTTTTTCCCCCTTTTTAATAGCCTGACAGGCTGCAGAACGGCAGCTGCAGGGTTCTGTAGAGGAATGCGAGTTCTAATGATTCAACAGTTCTGGGTACTAATTATTAAGACTGGGTGCAAATTCCCCTTCTATTCATGTTTACATTTTACAATCTGTCCCCAAGTTCTTTATTTTAGATATACAAAGCTTCTAGAAGTTTCCAGAAAAAAAACTCTCTGTACCTGCTTTGACATAAAAAGAACCATGTGTAAATCATTAGAACAGAACAAAGCACAACGGCTAACCTCTGGCCTGACGGCAAACCTACCTGAGACACAAGTACATTATAATAACTTTTTTTATTTGCATAGCGCTTTTACCCAAAGCGCTTTACATAGAACAAATGTTACATACATTTATATTACCCAATAGAAGATGTTACTCAGGAAGAAAGCCCGAGTCGACCTTGCCAGGATTTGAACCTGTGAATCAAACAGATTGCACGAACGAGAGCTCAACCTACTGAGCTATCTTACCAGCTGTATGAATTAGTTGCACAATCCATTTCACAGTCATTTCACGGAAACAAGCATTTCATCTGAGTACATAAAACTCATGTACCGCTGTGCAGTGCATTAAATCTTCAGAAATTCAAATGAGAACAAAAAAAAAATACTTCCAGGCAGCGTTGAGAAAAGCTGTCAACTTTAGACCATGGCCATTTTGCGTCGGCTGCGTTTTTTTCCCCCACTTTCCTGCCAGAATCTCACATAAGTGACATAACCCACGTTTCGCCTCCCATCTCTCTTGAGCAGGGCATCATTCGTCGACAGTAGCCGATTCCTTCACGCAGATTAGGCCGCAAATGGTCGGGTCCGCTCCCTGAGCATTTTTCGCTTCATTCATCACTGTGGTTTTTTTTTGGGTTGTTTTTTTTTTGTTTTGTTTTAACGCCAGTGACAATATACACCTGCTGTACTGCCTGCCATGTGAAGTATGGGGGCTATACGAATTCCAGAAAAGAGGGAGTGTGGCACACTGGCCATACAAACCAGCAGTGCTGGGATCCATGAATGGAATATTGTCAGGGCAGATGACCTGGTCAAGTCATAATGAATTAATTACTAGCACACTTTACAGGAAACGAATGGAGGGGGGGGCAAGCTCAGAATCGCACCACTTCATTCCTGCATCCTATTTGTCTCAATGACTTGACCCACCCCTTTACCCTTCACTTTGTGTTATTTTAGAAAAGCACACGCATTTATTTGTTTAAGATGTACAGTACACATTCAAGTGCTTGGATGGTGCAGAGACCACAAAAACTAGTATTAGGCGCTACTATGAACAAGAGCGCAGGGTCTGGATGAGCCGGGATTTTAGCCGTTTCCGGAGCGAGGAGGTGAAATGTGGCTAGGTGGTAAAAGCAACCCAGTGGTCTACAGATGGGAACGGTTTAAGTTATGTTTAGGGCAAATGGCTCATTTGTAGGAGAGGGCGCGTGTGTGCATTGCATTACATGTGGGCGGCGCACCTTCTGTAATGATGGATCGGTCAGAGTGAGGGGACTATGTTACAAGAATGTACTGCTTTTCGCGTTTCTTCTCTGCTTGACTGCAAAAGGTCAAATTCAGAAAATGTGTAAGCCAGAAAAGGCAGTAACCTGCACATAGAGACTTAGGACCGCCTTTTGGTTTTTCCAAATTTGAATGTTAAAGCATCGCAGCGGTATTTCAAAATGAGTGCGTTTTTTTACGACTCTGTGACCTGCCTGTAAACATATGTGGGCAGAGGGGTTAAGGGTAATAATTGAGGTGGGGGCAAGGTGGGGCTCCGGGGGTCTCCCACCTGCATATATTTGCTGAAATATGGCTTAAAAGAACAAAATATTTGATGGATTTGCAGTCGATCAAATCTCCTTGATGAAGTCACACTCTCTCTCTCTCTCTCTCTCTCTCTTTTTTCTCTCTCCCCCTCTCTCTCTCTCTCTCTCTCTCTCTCTCTCCCTCCTTTTATCTCTCTCTCTCTCTCTCTCTCTCCATATAATAGGTAGTATAAATAGGGTGACCAGATTTAAAAAGTAACAGACCGGGACAGGGCAACTAACATAAAAGTAGGAATAGCGCTTGAAAGTGGCTGTCAAGGCACTACATTTCAATAGTGGTTGGAGCAGAAGGAGGTTCAAGTGTTATTGGTGGAATAAACATATATTATAATTATTTTATCACAAATTACCACTAGCTTTGAAGCACTACACTTGTGTTTAAGCGCTTTACAAATAATTACAATCACAATCTTAATTCGTAAAATGTCACATTCCTACTGTTTGAGATTGTGCATTCCTGCCTGCCAGCTAAGAAGACCTACTACCAAAAACCGGGAACAATGCAGTGAAAAAAATAATCTTGAGAAAGGGGGACACCCGATTACGGGACAGTCCCGGCAAAACTCTTAACTATGAAGGAACAACTTTATGGCACTCATTGCCTTGGTGCCTTTCCTACTTATTATCATCAGTGTGCCATCTGCCCTCTGTTCGTTCTGTTGTGATCGTCTGGGGTCACTGTGACAAATGTACACATTTATAAACATTTACATTGCACACACCTACACCCGCCATAATGATGTCTTGGAGCGATGGATGTGCGTGCGAGTGATTCTATGCATAGCTTTGAAATCGCCTTCCTTTGCAAGTCAGGGCCAGCGTTTTACACTCATATTTAGTTATAAAATGGCCATATCCCGCCTGTGACCCCTCCACGGCCACCCCACACAAAAATGATGCCCCATCTGATCTCAACTGCATTTCAATGGAATGTGCAAATAAATAGTGTCAATATTTAAACGCATGAGGACTTCATTACAATGTTGCTAGGCTCAGAGCTGTGTGCTGCTGTTTGGGGGGGGGGTATGTTTAGTTGCGTCTCGTGCATCTGGCTGCCCGAGTTCACCTTGTATATGTTTGAGAGGGTATATGTGGTGGACGTGCAGTAAGTATCGCGTGTGTTTTACTGGACGTTCATGATTGTGTTGGGTGCACCACATATGTACTGTGCGTGATTATGTGTGAATATATAGTTTATGTTGCTCATGTCTGTATGTGGTTGGTTGGCACAGTATATATGTGTGTGTGTGTGTCTGCCTGTGTATATCTCTGCAGAGAATGTGTATCTTGGATCTGTGTGTGTGTGTGTGTGTGTGTGTCAAATCTTTGTCTGCTGTATGTGTGCATTTGGTTTGGGTATCTGCTGGTGTGTGTTATCCACCTTTGTGCCTTAGTAGGTGCAGCGTGTTTCCATACCAGTATATCAGCGCATATGGGTCAATTTACCAAATTACTGTGAATGCAAGCAGATGTCCAAGGCCAAATGATAATGTTGTGTTATTATATAGCACTTACTTGTAAGAGCTTCATATAGACCAAATATACCTACAAAGTCACTCAACCTGTGTTGGTACTCACTCAACCTCAGCAGGATAAAAGGCTGAGTTGACCTCTCTGGGAGCTGAACCTGCAACCTGCAGAGCACACGCACATTGCAGTAGTGAGCGCTAAACCCACTGAGCTATCTTACCGGCTATAGCTATCAGAAAACTAGCCACTTAAGAAACACAGAGCCACATGCTGCTGACCACAGCCCCGGAGCCCCAATTTTAAATTAGGGGTAGCAAGGGAGGCTTCAGGGGTCACCAGGCAGAGCCCTGGCAACCCCTACATGACATCCCTGCCAGATGTGGTTTGATTTACAAATACCCGTTTCATTACCTTGCGCTATCTATTGCCTGACATATGTGGGAATTCGCTCCTCTACCTGTTACTAAATGGGTGCAGCAACGTTCACAGAGAATGATCAGGAGCCGATTGTGTTTGAGCTGGTTTTACCATAGCTGGGAGCAGGCTGTACCAGTTATGCTGTATGGCCCCTTGGGCATCAGAGCTGGTTGTATTTGTTGGGCAATGTGGGCATGAACGAAATGTAACCGTATCCATTTTGGAAGCTGGCTGTACCTGTTCATTGGCATGAATAGTTAGGTAAAGAGTATTGCATGCTGCTACACTGCTCTCAAAGCATGTAGGCTTCCTTGATAGAGGTGGATTGTGGTCCTCCCCATGTTAAAACATGACTTTTTTTCTGTGGGGAGGGGTTGCAACTGGGGGAAAAGATGAGGGAAAAAGTGTCAGTACTGAAAAGTCAGTTGAGCTGGGAGCAGCCTCGGACTGGCCTGTAGGACAATAGGCCCAGGGCCAACCAAAAACACAAAATGCTGGTGTGGGACCGTTTTTTTGGCCAAAGTGGGACCCTTATTGGCCCATGTGGGCCAGTTTGATGAGTTCATTCACACTGCGAGTAGTAGTTTTGACCAGTGTTGCTTGCTCAATAAATATTCTTTAAAATATACAATTTGCATGTCACTTTATCAAAAAGCTCCACCTGCGTACTATTCAAACAGTATCACAAAAGGAATGAAAAGCCATTTGCAACTGTGGGCCACTTTTTCTTTGGTGCCTGAGACAATTGCATGGCCCAGTCTGACCCCGGATGATAGCTAGCCTTTGTTGCTGACTGTGTGCAGTTCGGAAGCACCCCACAGTGTCTTTGTCGAGGGCATAGGGGCATTGGTATCCCGAAAGGGGCCACTTTTTTTGAGGCGAGGGGTGGGCCACTTTTTTGAGGCGAGGGGTGGGACACTTTTATTTTGTTGTCCGGGCCTATTTCTTGTCCCAGTCCGACCCTGAATAGCATAATAGTACTACTCTAGTAACGTGGTGGTATTGGACATTTGTACACTGGATACATAAGCTAAGGGCAAGTCAGTGCTTGGGGTGGGCCGAGTAGGGCTTACCGGGTCGGACAGCTACAAAACAGTGATCCTCTGCAATATGAATCATGGCGCAAAACTGTTTAGTTAGACTACGGGAGCATCAGGGACAACAACTGAGTATACATAGTTGATACGGGTGAGGCATACAGTTATAATAGTGAGTACATGTATTAACAGTAACAGGCTAGTGCAGCTCCTTCTAGGAGTAGCGGCGGCGATGGAGTGGGGTCTTAAGATGTTGATTAACATTGAAGGTGAAAGGTCGCACATAAAACAGTAGTTGCGTTTTCAGAATGGCACGCTTACCATGTTGTATAGTCAGCAAGGTGATCAACAGAGTGGAAGGGTCCTTGGTAGGGTTTTCTTTTGCATAGGGTTCAACAGCGATCTTATGAGAAATGGGGTCCAGTGGTCACGATGGGGAGGTGCAGTGGGAATACAAATGGACAGAGTGGGGCGACGTGCGGCCGTAGCGCCCCAGACCGGCACAGACAGGCCTGTGCCTTTGTACGGTGCCTTTATTTTAAATAATAGTATATGGATATTCTCAAGTTAGTATCCCTCTCTCTCTATATGTAATACAATAATATTGCCTGTTTCACCCGGACTCTTAGCCCGGAATATTATCCACTCTTACCTTCTTCACTGTTAGTTCCTCCAACACAACCTTTATGTATATTTTAGGATAAAAGCAGATTTGTTGTAATCATGAACCCTAGGGATTATAGAGAAGAATGTTTGAGACAATTGGCAGATGAAAACACCCATCTACTTATGGATTGTGATCCAACTTCAAGAGTCCTTAGGAGACACCGCCCCACCACCCAAACCTGTCTCCTCCACTGCCTGTTACTCAAGTTAATCATATGCCTCCTGGGTAGAAATAGGCTGTTTCTTGAGTACAGGCGAACCAGAAGCTCCCACACTGTGGAACATCTTTCTTGGTGGATAGGCAGACTCTTGCTGGAGCTGAAGAACTTATTTATGGCTCTGAAAATAACTTCTTGTATGAACTATGCAGTTTGTGGTGGATTTCAAATTGACTGCTCAAGAATAAGGTTTCCTCCATTTCCGCTCCTATATATGCCCTCATACTAAGAGGACTATTTGCAGGTGGAAGCTTCAGGTGATGTAGGCAAGCTATGGCCTTGGGTATGCACAATTGTACGGGCTACACCATTGGCTGATTAAACTAGTCATGTAAAGGAGTGTTTACCTTCTCTTATTCTATAGTGTTCTGAATGGCCTGGGATTGACTGACAGCCATGTAGGTTTAGGCTTCACACCTCTATCAGCATGATAAATAACGAACCATTCCTCAAGCAAGAATGGCAGGGTAGAAAGTTATAAATATATATGCCATGGGGTGAGGAAAAACAGATTGAATGCAATTTGGGGGCAGTGCAAGCTTAACTTAATAGGCTCCACTGGCTCTCATTAATGATCTATTTACCATCGAGTTTAAGGTATTACAAATGGTATTTGCATAGTTGACCTAATGCCAATTTGACCTAATCCCATTTGACCGCATCTTTTTAACCTAATTAGGTAGGTCAAATGGTACACTTTAATAAAAAAAATGTTGTGGGGTGGCGTAAGGGAATAAGTTGAGGTGGTGCTAAGTAAGGAGGGTGCAGGGGCTCTCTCCTCACATTAGGGAGGTTGCAGGGGTCTCCCTGCGCAGTAGGTAATAAAAATGATGTCAAAACAATTAGGTCAAATGGGCAGTAGTTCATGTTTTTTAGGTCAAACAACCCATATCCATTAGAAATGAATGCTATACGCTTATCATAGAGATCGTGTCACATTTAAGGGTACCAGTCTTTGAACATATGCTGGGATTTGTGAATCGGACCATACTCCCCTGCCCCTCACTCCCTCCCCCTCCCTCTGTCCGTTATCCACAGGCATTGACCTCCCTACACAGTAGATCCACAGTATAGCCACACGCAAAGGCTATACTCTGGATCTACTGTATAGGCAAGTCTCCATGAAATTCTTGTTCAAACATTGAACCGGTTTAGATCGGAGGAGCGCCTTGAGGATGGGAAGCAAGTCTGCCATGGATGGAGGAGGGACGCCCTGTTTTTATGCTCATTGACAAAGAACAATAATGTGTGGTTTGCCTTTAATCAAACATGCTGGAAAATAACCTGTGTAGTGTTTTTGTAGAGTGTGTTCAGCCCTGGGCAGCGTGTGCAGGGCAGTCTGCTGGCATTGAAGGGAGGTAACAGATACTTCTTGCTTCCCAACTCATTGGTACCAATTTTATCGACCTCGGAAGGATAGAGGGCTGAGTGGGCCTGTGACCATATCAAAAGCAGGTGCCTCTCCTGGATGCATCTGGCTATCGTGCCTCATGGACCGGGTGATGGATGAGAAGGGTTTGCCCATGATAGTTGCCAGGGTCTTCCTCAGGGCAGCCATCGCACAATGGAATTCTGGGTCGTGGGGAGTTGGACAGATGAATATGATGAACCATCATATAGGATACTAAAGTCTTTCACAGATACACATTCTCCTGAGTGCACTAAAGACCATTCCACCGCTGCAGCCCACCCGACTGCGGAGCAAAGGATTGTCTCGCCGACCACACTCATCACATGACCTTCCCCTGGATGTCCATTTCTCTTTTAAGATCAATCGTGCCACCTACAAAGGGACATTCCCAAAGAAATCTAGTTTCATAGCTGAAAATCTCATTTTCCTGGGGGCGCCTAGACAAGTAGGAGCAAAGCAAAATGTTTGTCCGTTCAAGACAAGCTCTAAATCTGGCATTTTGTGAGCCAGGCTCTTCACACTGTCCACCTGCCCCAAGCTCCTCACACTGTCTATATACCCAAGCTCCTCATGCTGTCTATGTACCCAAGCCACTCATGCTGTCTGTCCACGTGCCCCACGCTCCTCACACTGTCTATGTACCCCACACTCCTCACACTGTCTATGTGCCCCAAGCTCCTCACATCGTCTATGTATCCAAGCCCAACATGCTGTCTGTCCACATGCTCCAAGCTCCTCACACTGTCTATGTGCCCCACACTCCTCACACTGTCTATGTGCCCCAAGCTCCTCACATCGTCTATGTATCCAAGCCCATCATGCTGTCTGTCCACATGCCCCAAGCTCCTCAAACTGTCTGTCCACATGCCCCAAGCTCCTCACACTGTCTATGTACCTAAGCTCCTCACACTGTCTGTCAACATGCCCCAAGCTCCTCACACTGTCTATGTACACAAGCCCCTCATGCTGTCCGTCCACATGTCCCAAGCTCCTCACACTATCTATGTACCCAAACCCCTCATGCTGTCTCTCCACATTCCCCAAGCTCCTCACACTATGTACCCAACCCCCTAACAATGTCCAGGTGCCCCAAGCTCCTCGCAATGCCTTTGTACCCAAGCCCCTCATACTGTCTGTCATGTGCCCCAAGCTCCTAACACTGTCTATGCACTCAAGCCTCTAACACTGTCTGTCCACGTGCCCCAAGTGCCTCACGCTATTTATTTATTTGTATTTATTTATAACATTTTTGTAACGCCTAAACCCAAGGGTATCACAGAATTTTTACAGAATAGGTTGGTTAAGAAAAAAGTGACAGCCAGGTGGGACAGGCGTGGTAGGAGAATGTGGTTGCAGATAAAAGGTGAAAGGTGACATTATTCATATTCATTGAAGAGCCAGGTTTTCACCAACTTCTTGAAGGTAGTATAGGAGGTTTCTGAGCAGAGAGCATGCAAATGGTGTTTCTGAGAGATGCTCTAGTTCAAGTACTTGAGGGCAACATTGTAAATGCAGCGATGAGCCAGTGTCAAATGCTGCACAAAGAGCTTTGTTTTGGAGGAGTTACAAATTGGATAAGTTAGCTGCAGACATGCCCATGAGGAGAACGTTGCAATAGTCAAGTTTGCTGATGATAATAGCTCTTGCAAGCATGAGACAATTGGTCAGAGACAAGAATTGTCTACTCAGGGAGATGAGTTTCGTGCTGTAAGCTGTGGAGGATGCCAATGTGCTTAGCCATGTTCAGTGTCCAAGTAGATCCCACGGGGGCTCAGATGGAGGTGCCATCTATTGAGAAGGAGGAGTAGGCGGAGGCCAGATTGATGAGGAGAAAGAGGAACCTTCAATCTATGTACCCAAGCCACTCATGCTGTTTATAAACATGCCCCAAGCCCCTCACACTGCCTATGTACCCAAGTGTCTCACGCTGTCTCTCCACGTGCCTCAAGCTCCTCACACTGCCTATATACCCAAGTGTCTCATGCTGTCTGTCCACATGCCCCAAGCTCCTCACACTGCCTATGTACCCAAGTGTCTCACGCTGTCTCTCCACGTGCCTCAAGCTCCTCACACTGCCTATATACCCAAGTGTCTCATGCTGTCTCTCCATGTGCCTCAAGCTCCTCACACTGCCTACGTACCCAAGTGTCTCATGCTGTCTGTCCACATGCCCCAAGCTCCTCACACTGCCTATGTACCCAAGTGTCTCATGCTGTCTGTCCACATGCCTCAAGCCCCTCACACTGCCTATGTACCCAAGCAACTCATGCTGTTTATAAACATGCCCCAAGCCCCTCACACTGCCTATGTACCCAAGTGTCTCATGCTGTTTATAAACATGCCCCAAGCCCCTCACACTGCCTATGTACCCAAGTGTCTCATGCTGTCTGTCCACATGCCTCAAGCCCCTCACACTGCCTATGTACCCAAGCCACTCATGCTGTTTATAAACATGCCCCAAGCCCCTCACACTGCCTATGTACCCAAGTGTCTCATGCTGTCTGTCCACATGCCTCAAGCCCCTCACACTGCCTATGTACCCAAGTGTCTCATGCTGTTTATAAACATGCCCCAAGCCCCTCACACTGCCTATGTACCCAAGTGTCTCATGCTGTCTGTCCACATGCCCCAAGCTCCTCACACTGTCTATCCACGTGCCCCAAGGTCAGCTCATTAGGTAAAAGGGAGCTAACCAGAGACCCTGCACAGAAGAAAGTCAATGCATCCCACAAGCCCCACCATTTATTGGAACACCAAAGTGGTCTACAGAATAGGTTACTAAGATGCGCTACGTGGGCAAAAGAGACTGCTGCAAGGGGGCGTTGAGTGAAACATGAACTGTAACTGGACTGAAGAAAGCATTGGCCTACCACAGAGAAGCTACAGTACTGGGGGCACAAGGACAGAGCTGGAGACACACTGAGGCCTGCAGTGGGGGTAGACTGGGCGGAACCCTCATGTCAAGTTCTATATTTCTATGCTTTTTGAATACTCTGATGTATGGCTTATTTTGCCCATACTCGTTGTTCAAGTCGGCACTGTTGTGATACAACTTTATATAACGAAAATGATATATCTATACAACTCATTTTCTTTTATTAATAGGTGGAAGAAATTGCAGAATCTATATGAGAATGGCTCTCTGTGCCCCGATCACAATATTAAGCACATTATTTACATAATCTGCGTTCGAAGGTAATGTCAGTAATTAGGGAGTCTGTTCACTAATAGGACTCATTACAGTAATTACATGAAATAACGGGCTGATAATTGCCGTATCCCCCTCGTTATCTCCAATTACTGCCGTGCCTCCGCTTCCATATTCTGTCACCTTCACAAACCCCCACCCCCACGGTTTCCTTCCTTCATTACTCAGTGGCGCTCCTCTTCCTCCTCCCCTGCCCATCCCATCCCCACTGCAAACAGCTCCTCCTCTTTCAGTCAATGAGCCCCCATTTGGTTCAGTCTGTACCCTCCACCCGGCCTTTTTTGCTTTTTAATCACAAGGTTGTCTTTATTTTGGGCAGTTGTCCGTTTCTTTATTAGGCGTCCTCTAACACTAAGCAGTTTCACTCTACAAGTGAGAAAGAATGATTTCCCTGTCACTTTTTGAAGGCGCAGTGAAAAAAGTATCCATCCGAAGCCTACTTGAAAGAAATGTTGCTGGGAACCGCATTGCTTTTTCTTGATTGCAGACACATGCTTTATGCTATAGCCTGTCCCCTTTTGACGTCAGAGTGTTCCAAATGCAGTCCATAACACAAGTTATTGACTACATTCCAAACGTTCGATTTAGCTGAGAGGACGTCACTTATGACATGAGTATGCTATTTCAAGTTTGCACGTTCATGATTAAAGAAATTCACTGCAACGCACAATCTCAAAACAAATATTTTATTAAATGCACCGAACATAGTTGTGGGAAAATGTGAATGTATTCTTTAAGACTCTAAAGTGGGGGTATCCAAACCTTTTTTATCACGAGCCACCCACTTCAATAAACTATTGTTGGGTGCCTTTTCAATTGCAGAACTGTTTGTATTTTCTATTAAAAGCAGTCACTGTCTTCTCTTTTTTTATCGAGCCCCTGACCCCTCGACCCCCCCCCCCGCACCCCCTCTCCTTCCCAGGGTGGCCTGCTGCACAGTTTGAAGGCCACCGATCTAAAGTATGAAAATTCGCCACGTTTCATCACCAAACAAAATAGTGCCAGCTCTCCCTTTCCCCTGCATTTAGTGTGAGTCAGGCTACATTCGAGGTGGTGAAGTGATGATAAAGATCACTGTGCTATTTAATTACACTGTTGTCATGTATGTTCAGATGTGTGCACATGTTCTACAATTGCTGCTGATGGATCAAGTGCCAGTTCCAACATTAACAGATATGCAAGCTGGTATTTTATTATCGGAAATAATATAACCCCTGGTACCGCAACCCTAATCCTAATGTAGCCAGTTTAGCCATGTCTTAACGTGGCATGACATTTTATTCTAAGCATCTAAAATAAAGTAGGCATGGTAAGTGTTATTACATAGCTAGACTGGTGTTTTGGTGCAGCAGGTTCAGTTGTGTCTTCACGTTTTCTTCATGCGGGCAGAGATGTTTACTGGTATAAAGAGCAAAGCCAACAAGAGCATGTTGGCACCTGGTGAGACTGCCTTATACTGGAGGAGCCAGCATGATCACGTTTTCTTATGGAATCATTGCTGTGCATAATATTACGGGCCACGCACAGAGTTGGCTGGTACATCTGGGTGACTTGTTTCTATACTAGAGGAAAGATTTAAGATTTGATTAAAACACATACTTACATCTTTTGCTTAGTGCAGTGCAAGTCATGCCCCTGCAGCAGCACGATCATCATGCGCATTATGCATGCATGGTGGTGCAGGATGTCCCGGAGTGTGGTGCAGCCCGTCCTTTGGAGCTGAGCTTGAAGGGACTGAGGTGGGCTCAGAAAGGATCTCACGGGGCCCCCAGATTTTGTGTTACACCACTCGGTGTACTCAAACATGGACTCTGGCCTTCGGCTGCTACCCTACACGGAAGGACAAGAACCTCTTCTGTAAAAGCATATGCTCAGTCCAAAGCGTCTCAACCCCCTGCTGGTTAAAGGTAAGTCAAGTTGGGTGATCAGTGGCCGCTTCATGGGTCAAGGGTAAGGGAGTTTCAATCTCTTACATCGTGGATGTTGCTAAGTGGTCCTCGCATCACACCGTCCATCTCTCATTATCGATCAAAGGTGGGATAATATTTGGTTTGCTCTTTTGAGATCGGACTGCCACTTTGGGATCTTTATGCTATTGATAATGCTTTTATGTTGCAAAGGGCATCTATCTCACTGGTGACATTGTTGATTTGCTGCCCTGTTTACCTATGGCAGGCTTCATTACACTGAGTCCTTGTGAAGAATCCTACAGCTCCCTCACTGAAACCATGCCTAAAGTACCCTCCCAGGTGGCCAGGGAAAGGCAGAGGCTTCTGGATCCTGACCTTCGGGGTTGTGTACGGCGGGAGGGTCACCTGGGAGGAGACCAGGCCAAGGGTAGAGAGGAGATCCCGTGGGATGAGTCACAGTATTTGTGCTTTAAAAGGGAGCACCTTTCAAGGTTGTCATAACAGGTGATGGCGCATTGTCATTATGATACATATGAAACACAAATAAGATCTGTCAGGCTGGGCACTAGTAGCATAGAACCTGAGCCAGCCTTACCAACAGAAAGACCCTTCAAGGCATTTCAGGATAAACACCCTCCTTACTGCCAAAGGTATAATGTAAAGAAATCTAGAAATATTACCTTAGGGGAATTATCTTCCTCTGTAAAAATGAATTCTAATGTTTCATCCATAAATGACTTTAAGGGAAATGAATCTGCCCTTAAAATGAAGCAGCTACCTAAAATAACTAATTGTGTTGTTGGGGAGTTCAAGTCCCATAATCGCATGAGTACTGGGACGAGGAAGAGGGCTAAAGAGGCATGCTGTAGCAGTAGTCAGGCAATTAATCCTAACAGCCAACACCGGAAGGAACCTAAGAGGCATTAAAGGTCCCCCCAGGGGCAGGCAATAGAAAGGAACTGGAACTGTGGCTGGGGTGTGTGCTGTAGTAGCAGAGGCAGAAAGCAGAAGACACAGTGTTGGCAATCCAGGCAGAAGTGGGAGAACCAAAAGGATGCAGGAAATCCGATACAGCAGATTTCACCTGCTTGGTCTATGAGAGTCCTGTTCCCCCAACAAAGAGGAAATCATCTAACTACTGAGTTTGTGCCTCATTTGGACCATCAGCGTAATCGAACAAAAGGCCTGGATGAGGCACAAACTCAGTAGTTTGATGACTTCCTCTTGGTTGAACAGTAAGAGACATTCAATGTCCTGAGAACTGACAGCGATTAAGATATACAATTAGATGTATTGGAAATAGCTGTTCAGTGATGACATTTCAGCATCGAAAGCATTCAGCAACAAAGATGCAATACAGTGCTCTTTATCTCCTCCCACGCCTGTAATCACCTAGAGGTTTTAGTAAGACCAGTGAGGGGTTATCAACGGATTAAGTCTCGATCTTAAGTCACCTTTGTCCTGATGAAGGCCCACTGCTAGTGAAGAGAGGAACGTTGATGGATGGATGTATCCCAGTGAAGGGCCGAAACACATTGTATCGACCATTTTAATTGGTCACATCCTGGTTTTTTAATAGCTTGAGTAAGTGGGATGCAACATGTGGCACGTCACCTCTTTCCAGTGATGTAATCATAATTAACATGTTTGAGACTCAACAGTTGAAGAAAATTAAGCTCTGCTGACAAAAATCTTAATTTTTTTTACAAGAGAATGAAGTGATTGCTGCCTCATCTCTCCATTTGTGAAAAGTAGTATTGGCTGTCTTAGACTTTTAATGCAGTGTTTTGCACAATTTTGAGCACTTTATACTAACCCATATGTTGCACTTTTCTTCCATTAGTTTGCACATCTGCTAGTTTTGCACATATGTTTTCGAGATATGGAATATTGTTTGTTGAATTTATGTGGTTGTGAAATGTGTAATAAAATAGTTTTTACTTATTTCGGCTCAGATGTAATGTAGTTATCCACTTTTCTGCATTTCTCCTTATATTCCTAAATCAGTGGTTTATGAGGGAGGGGCAGCTTGCTTCACATTTTGTACATCATTTGTCACAGATAGTGGCATCCTTGCCAGAATGATGAAAGGGACAAGGAAGAATTATCTGGGAGCAGTGAGAATGACCACATGTATCAGGGCATGCCCACCCAGGTCTTCGTCAAGAGTGCACCACTTCTGCTTCTCCTTTTCTCTGCAACTAGTCCCACGCTGATGTCACCTCCGTCCTCCCCCTTGATAGATTACTTCCAGTCAGATGTTTGGTCCCTCGCTAGCCCTCTCCTAGTATTTCTCCCTCTCTATCCCTACCTGACTCCCTCATTCCCTCACTCACAGCATTATTGGTCTCCCTGTTACTGTACCTTCCTGGACTCCCTCCCTCTGCTTCCTCTGCCCTCCATCTCTTCATAATTCCCTACCGATCTCCCCAAGGCTGGGCGCACCAAAGGTGTAACACCATTGTGCTCCAGTTCTCACACGCGGCAGGCAGCCCTTTCATTCAAGGCGCTGCATGGTTAAAAAGGCACGGTTACACTCCCTGTCTGCAGATGTCAGTACTTCTGAAGTGCTGACATCTGCAGTAGAGGTGTTGCTAAAGGGGGCTATAGCCCCGGGTCTGTTGCTTGTAGCCTGGATAGAAGCTCAGGTTCTACAACCAACATGCTTGCTAGCCCTGTGTCCCGACAGTGCTCACATTAGCGTAGCCCCAGATCTTTTCCAGACCTAGCAACTCCCCTGGCTGTAGGCAGTCAGTGTAACTGCAGCACTACAGCTACACAGCTTCCTGAGGTGCTGGCATGGCTGGGGCTAGTAGGGGTGGGCCCGGGGCGGGCCCTGTCCCAGGAGCCCCTTCTGGAGACCGCTGGGGCTTGTCCCCAGCTAGCCCTGGCCCACTTAAAGCCCTGCCTTTATTGACAGCCACTTCGCCATCTCCTTTTTGATGTCGGACGCGCCCTTCAGAACATTCCACATGATTTGAGACATAGGTCTACTGAGCAGGTGGACTCCTGTGCACTTGTACAGCCCTTTGTCTCTGAGCAGAGGTGCACATCTCTGCCTCCAGGCTGCTGCCCGATGGCCCATACCCCACCACTAGGCCGGGCACAAGGTGAGGGAATACAGGGGGGAATTGCGCTTGCCCACTTTCCTCAGAGGGAAGACGCTGTCCCCCCTGTATGTTTTGTTTGAATTATTAAAAAAGATATAATTTGCTGCACTCACTTGAACTAAACGATGCGGCCGCCTGCCGAGATTAGAGCCAAGGTTGCAAGGTTTCGAAGTCAGGTTCTTACCCACAAGACCACACGAAGTTCTGATTATCAACTGATAAAATGTCTCATAGTTGCATTGTGTTCTACAGGATATGTTTTGATACATATTCTGAAGTTTAAAAGGTGTGAGCCTTCTATACTTAGCCAGCAACCTTATAGGGAATCTGACTTGGCTTAATATTGGCAAATTCGTATTTGTCCTGTGCAGTTTCTTCAATTAGCAAAGGCAATTGAATGAAATGTGTATAATTCCCTTTAGGCTATGTTCTCTTCCTGTGACACCCCTACCCATTGGGCATCTGAGAGTCCCCCCTCTTTTTGTAGGACTTGAACCCTGCCTTGAAGCCCTTTTGTGCCCATGTAGCTCAAGGCAGATGAGGTGCATAGAAGACTGTTGCTCCGCTGTTCAATACGGCACACAGAGACTATGACGCTTTCTCCCGGCTTCAGTGAAAGGCTAAATAGTGAAGTTTGGGAATGTGATCAAAATATATATCTTGGAAATTCAGAAACAAATAAGACTATGCCTGAACGGGATCATGTGGTGAGAACTGGACAAATAAAGGTTGCCTTATTGCGTAAACTTCAAACTTTGGTTTTCCGGATGATCTGGACTACAGCTCCCATTAACTCCTGCCAGTATAGTCAATGGTGAGGGATCATGGGAGTGAAAGTCTAAAACATTTGAAGAGCCTCTTGTTGCATACCCGTGTCTAATTATGACAGGGTCAGTTCATTCATGAACAAAAAAAGGAACACACTTTGGTGGGGGCATAAGGGGGTTGTGGAGCACCTGAAACAGTAGGGAAAAGAAAAGCCTAATAATATATGTATATATTGTGTGTTGGGCATTCCGATTGCTAACCTGGAATAAGAACGCCATTTTATCTTCTCTCACTTTGCTCTCTGTATTTTAGTGCTCTTAATTCTAGGCCCAGCCAATCTACTTTTCTTAATACGTTCCTGTTTTACTTTGTTTTTACGCTATTCTATTTATAAATGGTGCTTTGGAGGCTGAGGAACTGTGGGATCGTGGGCTTGAGGTGAGTCGTTGAAAGCCATTCACTCGTTGTAGTGTTTAACAGAGCACTTACCTCTGAGTTTGCCTAGGTCGGCGAGACTACACGGGAACACTGGCATTACATGGGCTGCCTGACTCTTGATAACGAAGAATTAGCATGCTCGCGCCTTTGGGATTGCAGTTCACGCGCGCTGCTAATCCCCGGCCGAGGAGCCGCCTGGAATATGGGTCAGGGTTGCCACGCTAAGTGATTACGCCAGCCACAACCGGTGCGCCTGCTCGAGTCAGGTGCAACACCACCAGCATGCGTGCTAACCGTCAAGATGTCCCCTGTCCTCTAAGACAGCGAGGACACTTCCGGTATCTCCAATGCACAGCCATAGCGCAGAGCAGGGGTGCTGCTGTGTCTGGAAAAGAGCCCGGTCTACGCTAATGTCGGGACTGTCGGCACCCTGGGCTAGCTAGCCTTTTTGGTGTAGCCCATGAGCTTCTGTCTGGGTCCACAACCAAAAGGCCAGGGGCTATGGCCCCCTCGGCGCCCACCTAGCAGCTGGCGCAGAGCAAAGGCAGCTAGTATTACAGTGACTTAGAATACAATTGTATATAGCCAGTGTTTCAACAGTGTCAAGAAATCGACACCAAGGCCACAGCAGAAGACTGTCGCAGATTTGCCTGTAATAATATTGTGGGCTGCAGTGCTTAAAGTGGGATAAGCAATCAAAGGGGGTGGGGCGGGGGCTCTAATGCGTCATGATGCAATATTTGGGTGGGGGTGAGGGAGCATAAAAATGGTTTTATGCAGCCTCAACTGCCAAGTAGTTAATAAAGCTTTAAGAGAGGAGTGGCCTGTGTGATATGATATGGCATTTATAACGCGCTTATACACAAGTGTTTCAAGGCGCAAACTAATTAAAGGAGTAACCTAACAAAGCCAATCGAGTTTACATATGTGCAATGAAAGGGCAAAAATGATGGTTGAAAAGATGTATTTAAACATGGTTAATGCATGTACAGATTTCGGCAAAGATAAATATATTCAAATATGAAACAGAACAGCAAATCAAAAGGGGTCAGTACAACACGCAACCCCACAGTTCTTCTGAAAGAAATCCATTATTCATACATACTAATTAAAGGCATTTGAATGATAATACTTTAATACGTGTGGCAAAAATCAAACAATGTATTCTCTAATCATTTCCCTTTCCTGTTTGACAAGTGCTTAATTTCACATTTCTTTAACTGATATTTTGATTGTAAACATTGCTGAACGTGACACATTCTGGGAAAGAGCAGGATTGCCACTCATATCTGTAAAGACATTTGGTAAATGAGGTCAGTTCGGAGAGCCCTGGCTCAATGGCATTATTTTGAGACAGCCAGGGCTAGCCCTGGCCACTTAAAGCCCTTCGACTATGCAGGGACCTTAGCAGTGTCTCCTGATTAAGAGTCAGTGTACTGACATCACTAATCTCTCCTCCCACTCTCCTCCTACTCCACCGTTGAGCATCGAAGCGATCACGGTATCCCTGTCATCACATGAGAAACCAAGAGAGAGCAGAGGTCGAAGGGGATTGTAACGCATTATTACAGTGTAACATTACTTCCCTTTTACCTCTCCAACCAATCACTTGTTTTTCAAGCGTACATAACCCTTGCCCCGCCCTTCTCATGTCATTTCCACTCCAGGCTAATTAGCGCCTGTTGAAGGTTAGCCTCTTGCAGAATTTATCATAGATCAATCTGCTGACTGGAGGGGGCAGAAGAGTGTTTCCTTTGGCATTATTTTTGCCTTGCATTAGTTATCAAGGCTGCAGATGTTTTTTAATGCTAGGTTTAGTGTGCGCGTACAGTATGCAGGGTTATCTGTACGTGTAATAAAGTTGTGTGCCTGAAATTAGTGCCCATTTTCAGTGCACAGCCAAGCCTTTTATGATCCGTCTTCTTTCACTGAAAAGCGCCTGCACAAATACGCGGTTCTATGAGAAAGTGACTTGCATATTTTGGCGTGTGAGAGCGTTGCGTTTTTATTGGAGAGTGTAAAGGAAAGGAAGAGGGACACAGCAGCCATCACATTCCACATCCGCCTGTGCCACTCGCTCTTTTTCAATGGAGCCAGTGTCAGCCAGCTCACTTTTCAGAGGAATGTAATGGAGTTTAGTTCCCATCCTTGAGAGGGATGGCTGCACTTTTTAGAATGGCTGCTAATGGGTCAAGCGTCAACTATACAAAAATAGAGGCACACGTCTGTGCTCTTTTTCTCAGAAACCATGAACCCTCCACATGCAGTGGGCAAAACGACCCACCCTCAATTATACCCACTGTGACAAGGCCAACAGCGTGTCCTGCCCACCATTTATTTATTTATTTATTTATTTATGTATTTGTTTATTTATTGGTTTGTTTTATTATTTGCTTGTTAGACGCTTATAAAATAAGAAAATTACTATTTCAAAGCGCCTAAAGGGCAGGGAGGGAGCAAAAATGGGCAATACATTACAATACAATATTTAAGAGCAGAGGGGGGAAAGAGGAGAGGGACGAACCTACTATGCCTTGTGAGTATTCAGAACGTGCAAGTGCAGAAAAGGAAGAGGGAAGAGGTGGTAAGTGCTGGGGAGTCCGAGCTCGTGGATGAGCCATAGACGAAGTGCTAAGAATGTGGAGTGCTACACGGCCTGGGCCACCAAGAGTAACACTGATATAGCACTAATACAAACCCAAGCCAGCCAGTCACCCTAAGTCTTTTCCCCTGCAACGAGAGGTACTGCACACAGAGAGAGTTCCTTACAGACTAAACCCACCTGCTTCTCCCCCAAAACCCAACCGGGTGGCCTCTATAAACCAGACACAAGATGTCTAGATCGTCCCAGTACTATCCCTGAACCCCCCTCGCCCCCCAAGAGACTAACAGGCTCATAACTACAATGGCCTGAAGAACCAGGACGTTCTAGACTGCCTCTCCCATGATGCACTATGTTCAGAGTTCAACACCTCTGAGTGGATCCAGAAAATGCCTAAGAGGAACCCAGAGAAAGATAAGCTATGGTGGGAGCTTAGTGACCTCCAGAGAACTGTAAGACAACAGGATGGGAGCCTGAAAGGGAGAAGCCTTTGGGCTTAATTATAAGTTTGGTGGTGTGGTTAAAAACGGCAGTAATACAGTGGTAATTCCGTTACTGCTGCATTACCACCACATTACCGCACCACCCTGCTACAAGTTTGATGGTAAAGTGGAGGATTTACCTCCACCAAAAAGCTAGAGGTGAATTTGCTACTTTATCTCAATAAATTGACAAAACGTGGTGGAATTACTACAGCAGAATTACCGCCAGTAGTAGTTCTACCGAAATCCCGATGGAGCCATATGGAATCCAAAAAATAGGGATTTACACCACCCTACCGCCACTTTTAATCCTGAGCAAAATCTGTGGGACCAAGTATTGGTAACAGTAATCGAGTTTGCTGATTATTCAGCAGATTTACCACTGAATTACTGCAAAACTCGTAAAGCGGTTTTAAGTTCTTTCCTCACAGCAGCTCTAACAAAGAACCCCTTTCTCTCTCTCCCATGAAGCTGCAGCACCTAATAGGAAAAAAATTCTTTCTCTTATCAAAGGAACCATTTTTTCCCAAAAGGGAAAAATACTGGAGGCATTTGTGTCCATCATCATGGCCTTCTAAGTAGTAGGAAGCCCCAAAACGATCTGCAGTGTGTCATGGGACTTCACTCATTCTGCCTTGAAGGGTAGAAACAGCACTTGAGATACCATTACATGTCAGAATTCGCATCATAATAGTGCACCAGCATTCGCTAGACAGGGCTTCGAGTAGAATGTCGTGCCTTAAAGCCAGCATTGTGAAACATGCTTAAAGGGCAGTCCATGCTGCAACATGACATATTTAGAATAGCAACCGTAGTGCTTCCAACAGCAGAAGTATACTCAAAGCGCTTTATGCTCTTAAAGGCCTATAATAGCCTCAGATTGTAAAGTAGTCACATAGCAAGAAATGTGTTTTTTCTGTGTTAACTTTCCTCATTCATTGATTTGGGTGACTATTTATAATAGAATAGCAGCTTGTTTATTCACACATGCATGCATATATGTAGTTGTAAGCAGGTCCGTGCAAGGATCCCATATGTCTTATCACTGCACTGATAGGCCGTGAAATCAAATCCTTTTTGTATTCTTTGTGTTGAGGGAGTAAACAGCGTTCTGTCTGTGAACCGGTACCGAAACAAGTATCACACAGAGTCCTCAACTTAGGTCCTGCATTGATATAACAGCGAGATGCTTCAGAGCGACTGGTTAGAGGCTGACATTTTAGAGAGCTGCTAAAAGGAATACTTCGCGAATTATTTAACTACTTCACCCATATGGAGGAAGAAACTAGCTTCCATGTTATGCATGTTAGCATTAGAAGCTGCTCCCACTGTATGACAGCAATTCTGATGGTAAGGGACCTTCCAACATATACCCTATAAATATGTCATGACAGCCTACATGCAGCGGGCTGGCTGATTTGCTTTGACGGTGTCTTGCTGAGATCCTGTCAGACGGTGCAGGGGGTGTAGCTCATAGCTGTACCTTAGAGTCATTTTGATATGGGTTTTTCTTGCCTGAATAATGTACTCTAATTTTGGTCTGCTCTTTTATGATTGATGCAGTGAATCTGTGCTTTGCATTGTGTATGAAGATGATATATTAATATGCACTGGTTGTGTTATTGATCCAAGAAGTTGGATTAGTTTGGAAACCCTAGAGTAGGTTTCTACAGGTTTGCTCTTGAATTGTGACTTAAATCGAGCAGTGCATTTTAGGGTTGGACTGGGATTTGTGTGGTGCAAATGCCCCATGTGATTGAAGCACCATGTTTGGGGACATTGATATAGAGTGATTTATCCACCAAAAAAATGTAGTTGATAACTAGGTGATTGTAGTAAGAAAACATGAGGGTTTAAAGATGAAATGTTGTTTTGATCTAGAGAGACTATTACAAGGGATATCTTGTATGTGAATGAACTATTTCTTTTTTTGCAACATGGTAATTCCAGACTCTGTGATACATTGGTACAGTGAAATGCTAATGAACAACACTGTGTGTTGGGATGCATTATGGCTCTCCCCCTGAAGTCTTTCTGTCTCTCCATCCATATCTATTTTGAACATTAGGTGCAACGTTGTGGATGGGTTGCAGAGCTTGTAAGTAAATCACCAGGTGTGCATGTTACAGACCTGTGACAAATGAGGTCGGTAGGGGATACACTTCTAAGCACAAGTAAATAATTCTAATTGTAGCTAGAGCGAAATTGAAACTGCACAGAGACTAGAGGAGATGTCCTCTGGGTTCTAAATCAGTGGCTTGTAGCTTCAATGTCGCACAGCAGAGCAGAAGAACTTACTCTCAGCTAAGCTGGGAGCCGTGGGTGGGGGGGCACCCTTAAACACAGAGCTCTGGCTGGCCGGGGTGATCCTAAAGGGACACAAGACAAGTGCAGACGGACAATCAGCAGGCAGGAGAGGAAAAGACCTTTAAACACACACCAGCTCCCACAGTAGAAACAGAAGGAAAGAAATCCTAGCACCTTGAAGCATCTCTTGTGCTAGATGGAATTACCAATACAGATCTCACACCAAATAACCACAGGCTCAAAGAATATCGCAAAGTACTACTTTATTCTCAATTTAATAAAGCAGGGTCAACTGGCAGACATCGGACGGATGCTTGCACACTCACACACAAACTTGATTACACAGAGATCTTTATGCATCATCTATGACATCATCCTATACCATAAAACTTGTTAGCGAGAGGGATTGGTTAGGGGAACATGTCTACTTATAGAATACATATGGATTAGTACACCATTGGCTGTCTCTTATCTGTAAGGCATGCCTCAAACTACCTCTAAATACATATAAAACTGATTAAAGCAAACAAAATGGCAACGGATTGGTCTATGCAACATTGTATAGCAGGTTGCCCCATAGACCCACTGATTGGTTGGCATTCTCCTCCAAACTTGGACTTCCGGCTTGGCTAGCAGCACATAAGCAAAACAAAACCCAGGTGCTCGAATGAGATCAGATTACTCCCCACTTTCCCAATTAGTCCATCATCTCGCATTTGTCTGGCAATGAGCCAAAGTTTCCCATCTGTAGTTGACCTCTTAGCCTGCTCTCTGTTCTGGGACATTCAAGGGGGTGTAAACCCATCTTTATCTTCATCCAAGGCTTAATGAATAGCTCTTGTTTTTCGAATTCTGAGCCACATGTGAAGAGACCACAAATGTGTCCATTTCAACCTCTTATTTACTGCTATTTGATTTAATTATACTGAGTGTCATTTCTCTTCTTCGCCTCTAGAGACTTGCTCACTCAACTTTTTTATAGACTTGATACACTTTTAACTTTCCAATACTTGGCTTTTGCAAATGTTTCCTTCTTATTTAATTTAAGAGAAATATGTCTCGTCCATGGCTTATCTGTCTGCCTCTCTTTGTGCTTTTCAGCTATTCCTTAAAAAAGCACCCTTGATCCCAAGCCAACCCATAGACTCCTCTTTGTTTTTCACGCAAAGCTGTTCTTCCAGTGTCTTCTGACTCTGCAACCGTGTTCTGTTTCTGAGGTAGCGGAATTGAATCTTAACACGAGCCGGCATCCATTTTCCAACTATGGCCGTCCCATCCATGCTATATATTCCACTATAGCAAGCTTCTATGTATATCATCTAACTTGCGTTGGTGCATATTTAAACTTATTGGTGAACTAGTTACTTTGTCTTCTTTTGCATTCATGATGACTTCGTCATTTCATACATGTTTCTCTTATCACTTCAGTTACATTGTCTCTCTTAAGTGTTTTCAAATTGTTTCAGTATGGCTTTGTATAGCTTCTTTATGATATCACTTTGCCCTCTTCAGGTTTCACTCAGCACTCCATGATGTCCAATGGTGCGTGCTGACATCCTTCCACACTTTCAGTGCAAGGGTACATTCAATACAGTTGTGTGAGTACATATTGTCACTTGTACACTTGATGCAGTATAGTCATAACACATGGAGTCCCATATACAGCCCTTCTCCTGCTGTTCCAGTATGACGGTGGTGAGGGGGCGGTAGTTAGGGAAAGTACGTCCAACTGCTCCTCTACATTAGTTTACAGAGGAAGCTGGAGAGCAGCAAAGAGGGAGAGTCCTTTGATCCCTAGAAGAGGGGATGTGCAAAAGAGTTGGCGAAAGCCCCTGGATCTCCAGATGTGGGGAGTGAGCAACAGAGAGGCGGGAGAGCCTTTTAATCCTCATAAAGGGGAAATGAGTGACAGAGGGGGGTACAGAACTCAGTCCCAAAAGATTGAAGAATGTTTGTACACTATTTCAGTTGGCATTTACATGGACTCCTATGGAAATTAAAATATCATGCTAAACAACGAACATATGTGGCTTACTTTGTGCCAAGGTAGACTTTTTTCACACTATTATTGTGAACCCTCAAAGCTTGCCCTCATCGGAAGCACACCCTTTCCCTTTGTGTTGTGATCTAGCCCTAGATAGCGCTGTGGCTCCGCCTGTCTAAAAGGGATAGGTAGGAGAGACTTGCCCTCTGGCTAAAATGAGTCAACTTCTAAAATTATTTATCATTAGCTATGACTATGCATAGCAGAATTTACTAAAAAACAGACAGTTTACTTGGTTCTCCATGCTCATACGGCTATTTATTTGCCCTCTGTGGGGTGTGTCTGCTCACCGCAATGGTGTTTTTGAATAAAACTCTGTAGCAAGTGAGAGTTGTGATTAATTACATCATCTCACTATTATCTGTGTGGCCTCTTTTGTCACCACTAGAAAAAAAGGCTCTTTGTAAGCAAAGAGCCTATATTAAAATTATGACCCACACTTCAGCGTCCCGAGTAGACTGTAGTGATTGGCGGTTCTTATCGGTCTTTTGCAATCTGTGTCCCCCTTATTTTCCGGACGTCTGGGTCTGTGGTCGATCGGTTTCAGTGATCTGTCTTTTCATGCATCAGCTTCTTCAGGATCTGTTAATTTCATTTAGATCGACTGAATCTGTTCATCCAGTGAGTCTGGCACAGCATGTTCTGATTCGTACGCCGTGTGCACATAGTATATGGATGGAATCCTGGTCTGTACTTGGCGTCGGTTTCTCCGATCCACGTGGCTGTACTTGGTCTTTTCCTGATAAACTTATGTACTCGGCCCGGATTCGGTCAAGTATTCACACAGAGAGTTATTTTTAGGTTGAGAAGATCTCAGGGTTGCTTGTTTACTCAGCGGTACTTGGGAACATGGAGTGTTTTGTCTCCTATGGAAAGTGCTAGCTTTTAGCAAACAGCTGGTGGATTCCATGGCATCTCTGCTCACATTAAAATCTGCAGGCAAAGATGGTTGTGGATGTGTGGGGCACAGCAGATGGGTCAACTGATTTGCAATTTAGGATCTGTGCCCCCGCTCTGTCATACAAAGCCATGACAATGAAGTCACTTGCCAAAAGCATGGATACAAACTTCACACAGGATTTTTATGACTGCGTCATTTAAAATCCGCCCTGTATGACTGACAAGATTACAAAGAAGTGCCGCCCCATGCCTAGTCTCCTTACGAACCATCTAGTCCCATATCCCACCGCACCACGGCCAGAAAACCATTAGCTCTTTTTACCCCTGATTCTTCTCAGGACCCTCGGAAGTCACGCAGCCCATGCAAATTCAATGTACGCTAGTAGCAAAATGCCCACATCGAGACCCTTACAAAGCCACTCAGGAAATAATTTGACTCCTTAACAGACATATCGAGCCGTGCCAAGCAACTTTGACCACAACCTCAAACCTCAAAGCACATGACATGATGCATGAACCGAACCACTGAACCTGATTGATCCACCACACACACACATAGACACACACACACACTTGACATCAAGCCTACCTACCCTACAATATGCTCAACTCGGGCCTCGCTGGACAGTGCACCTCCAAAAACCCCTAGAAGCTTACCTGCACACAGAGACCAATTTCTTCTGGTCCACACCCGCAGACACTGCATCGAAAGCATGCATGCTCTTCTCCCTCCACTAGCTTTCCACCCCCATAAACCTGAACACAACCCATCTCTTGCAGGTTCCAAAGCACCAAGAGGTCCAAAGGCATCATGTAAGGTAGGCTTCAACCGCTGCAAGAGACATTGAACAGCACATTACTAATGACATCATCAATGACATCCTTGATGGTATCAGTAAAAAGTGACATCGCTTTGGATGTTGTCCAGCACAGGTACACTGGCAAGAAGCTACTTGGACTTAGTCCTGTTGGGTACATCTTATTTGGCAAATGAAGTGTGTGGGTTTTCCACGCGTATCTGTAGAAGGATGAAGCCTTGATGAACCACTGTGAAAGGGGGCACCGACATTACACGATTGCCAGTTTCCAAATGCTGGTTTAATGGAAATACCGCACTGGGCAATACATTGCCAGGCTAAACCCCTGTATAGTTGCTCTATTCTAAGTGATAACAGGAACACGCAGCACAGTTACCCTATCCCATATATGTAGGATGAAAACAGGGAAGTGCAGTAGCACCCAGCAATGGCTGCCCTCAGTGTGGGGAGACCCCCGCCCCCAATCCTTTCTGTTGTGATATGTGTCCTTTTGGTGAGTGTGTATTTTAGCACGACGCCTGCTGTGCAGCATGGAGACTTTTCTTTAGCCTCAGCTTTTGCGGGTCCCAGGCTTAAAGTGCACCAAGTGCATTGGTTCCCCTCTTCCGGGCCTTTTGCGGGTCCCAGGCTTAAAGTGCACCAGTGCATTGGGTCCCCTCTTCCGGGCCTTTTGTGGGTCCCAGGCTTAAAGTGCACCAGTGCATTGGGTCCCGTCTTCCGGGCACTTTACCCTTGTTCTCGTTAGATACCCAGACTGGCATATCAGGAAACCAAACAAAGGGCAGAAATCATGGGTTTATGCATGACCCCGCCACAATTGCTGGGGTGCAGTGGAGCTGCCTTCTGCGTATCCACCTCTGTTTCCCAAACTACCTATGTTGGTGCAAGAGTGCATACAACAAACATCCGCGCAGGTTCTAGTTCAGTGAGGTCGTTTGCATTCCCCATGACCGTAAGCAGGTCCCAGACGGTTGTGTCTCTCTGCGGGATACCTGACACTTTGGAGCTCTCCCCTGAACTCCTCAGATGCATGGACTGGCGCATAGAGTGAGAAAGCAGCCCACAGCTCCAAGTTGCAGGGCAGCCTGATCAGGACACACAGCTTCACAGGAACAAGGGTCTGACTTGCTGCTTTCTTGACTCCCAAGGCTACTCATACATTTTTCAAAGCAGACATTTGGTGGCACCAGGGTCCAGGACACCAGGAAGCCCCTTTCCCTCTCCTCACACTGCTAAAGAAGTGTGTTGCAAGGCTGTGGCCCTTTCTGATGGCAAATAGTCCAGTGGCAACCTCCTGCGGGCGGCAGACTGCATCAGTGCGTCTACGTCTTGGTACAGTGATGGTCTTATCAAGCATAGCTTGCATGCACATTTAATGCTATGGAAGAGCCTTGGTATTCCATTTTCCATGGGCATTTTGGCCTGGTCCCATTGTTGGGTTTAAACTGTATTTGGGATTTTATATCACCCACAGCACGTAATGGGCCAGTGGGGGATCGTCACATTCCAACCACCCGTAACGACCCAGGGAAAGGTTTGCTCTCAACGAGTGCCCCAGAGTCTACGAGCCCTATCAGAAAGGACCAGCACTGTAAGAGTATCAGTAATAGGCAGAGCCACACTAGAGCAGAATAACACTCACTGAGCGTGCCTAGAATCAGAGGCGTCGCTAGGTGGGCTGGGGGGATATAGCCCCAGGTCTTGAGGTTGTATCCCCGGATAGAAGCTCAGAGGCTACAACCAAAAGGCTAGCTAGCCGCGAGTCCCGACAGTCCCGACATTAGCATAGCCCCAGATCTTTTACAAACCTAGCAACACCCCTGCCTAGAATGCAAAGTATATTGCAGATTGTGCCAACAGATCAATCGCTGCTGTGATAGCATAGGGCATGGGGCAAGCAGAGGGAGCCATTGGCACCTTCAGCAGGGCCCAGCAGCTGCTTGGCAATGCTTTTCCACCCTCAAAATACATTTTAGGTGGAGGACCAGCCTTTTAAAGACTGGATCTGATACTGGGCTCAAAGATTCCAAATTCAATCACCCAAACCTGCAAGGAAATAGCCATTACACCATGTCGATCTCAGAGAGGCCATAATTATAGTTCCCAGTTGGAGTCCTTTAATTAATGAATCTTTTATAGCGTGCTTTGTACTAGGGACCGGTCTCTAAGCATGGGACTGGTATTCAAACCTGTGTTCCTCTGTGTTGTGTTGCTTCCAAGACAAACTTATTGCCCCTGAGCTATCCTCCAGGCCCGGCCCTTGCTGGAGACTTAGCCCACAGGGGTTGGGATGAGCAAGTATATAAATGGGAGGTTGCCCTAGGTCACTGTAATGTGTTGGAGTAGTGGAGTGATGAGCAGAGTGAAGAATGAATGAGAGTAGAAGGTGTAGGAGGAAGCAGAGGAGTGGAGAGCGCAGAAGATGCAGGAAACGGCGGAAGTGCAGAAATAGCAGAGGTACAGGAGGAGGCGAGTGTGCTGGATGATGTGGAGGAGGTACAGGAGAGCTGCAGAAGATGCAGGAAACGGCGGAAGTGCAGAAATAGCAGAGGTACAGGAGGAGGTGAGTGTGCTGGATGATGTGGAGGAGGTACAGGAGAGCTGCAGAAGATGCAGGAAACGGCGGAAGTGCAGAAATAGCAGAGGTACAGGAGGAGGTGAGTGTGCTGGATGATGTGGAGGAGGTACAGGAGAGCTGCAGAAGATGCAGGAAACGGCGGAAGTGCAGAAATAGCAGAGGTACAGGAGGAGGTGTGTGTGCTGGATGATGTGGAGGAGGTACAGGAGAGCTGCAGACGGAGCTGCAAGTGCAGGAACACGTGAACGAGCAGAGAGAGTGGAAGAAGCAGAGGAGGCAAAGAGAGAAAGATGTTAAAATTGAGGTTGGAAGAGAAGGAAGGTTGGAGGTAAACAGCGGACAGCAGGAGAAAAGAAAGGAGACAAGGTTGAAGATGCTGACGATCATAGATCAGGGGAGACAGGTGAGAGTGTGGAGGAGGCACAGTTCAAGGAGGAGAGGAGACACAGAAATGGTGCATCTGGAGAGAAGGAAGGAAGGTGTGGGGACACAAGTTGCCCAGAAGTAGTGGGCGGGAGAATGGGCAGCCAAGGGACCATGGAGGAAGTTAGATTACAGCCATTGCCAGGGACAGGCCCTAGGCCCAGAGTCAGAACCCAAGGCACAAATTAGGAGTGAATCAGTGCGGAGTAAAGTACTATTGGGTGGGGGTAGTAGTAGGCTCAGGCCATTCAGAGAGAGGAGAGCAAAATCCCCAGCAGGCATCTAATGACCCTCCGGGCAAACCTCACCTCTGGGAGATGCTGTGAACTATTCTTCAACAGATTCTGGAACTATAACAACTACTGATCTTGAGGTGCCCAAGTGTGATGTGGCCCTGGTATGTTCAACAATCAACTGGATATCACCTATGGACTCCTTTGAGCTTATCAGAAATTGGATGTCGAGCAACTTCTCGAAACTAAATGGGCAAGACAGAGGTCTTGGTGATTGGTTTCTCCAATCCTAATGAGGCTTGGAAAGCTGAGTACTGGCCGACTCTCTATGCCTTGTCCTGCCTCCAGGGCATCTGCTTAGAGCCTGGGGATCAAACCTTTACCTGCAGGCTCCAGCAGAGCCCCGATTTTATCAGTTTGCACCTCCGGCTTTTTTAAACTGAAACTCCTAAAAAGATCTTTCCTTTTGTACCATCCGAATTTCGCTCTACATTTGTGACCTCTTCCATCATGGGTTCTCTGGATTATTGTAATGGAATCTATTTTGGTCAACCTGAGTTTATAGTTCAGCGTCTGCAGATTGTACAGAATTCGGCAGCTCGTTTAGCCTTGGGAGCACCTGGGCTGGCACACTCTCATCTTCTACTCCAGCAACTTAATTGGCTTCCCATGAAAAGCTGCATTCATTTTAAGATCCTTTGATTACACATCATGCGGTTCAGCAATCTGGTATGCTTTATCTCCAATCCAAATTGACCCGCAATATCCCTTTAAGATCTGCGATCATCCTTACAGCTCTTGCTGAAGGTCCGAGGTTCCGTAAAATGCGGCTGGAGGCCGTTCCTTTTCTGTTCTCGCCCCTACTGGAATACGCTTTCCTGACAGCTTTGTGAAGTTTCTGATCATTTCAGTTTCTGCAGAGCTCTAAAGACTTACATGTTTTAGCTCCCTAGCTCTGTGGTCTCGGGAGGATGGCTCAGCGGCAATGTGCTTACCTTGGAAACAAGACGACACAGAGCAACACTGGTTCGATCCCCGGGTCCGCGCTTAGGAACCTCTGGGTGTTAAGCATGTTATAAATAACCTATCATATCATATCTTTACGATGTCCCACATCCCCCGTTTCTGCTTCTTAGTGCCCAGATGCCATTGGGCGATAGCACTTTATAAATATAAATACAATACAATACAATAAAGACTGTGAGTGGAACTGTTATATGAACCAGAAAGGATATTTCTAAGAAACTGTTTTGCAGCGAAAAGACTCATTTCCTTTTGTGCTTGACATTCTGAGCCAGCTTGAGGCATTTACTTGTATATAGAAGGGGAGACTAAAGCTATTTTAAGCACACCCGAGGGCACCACTTGGCTTTGTGGCAATACTATAATGTGTTAATAAGTTGAGCAACACAGGTTCGATCCCCGGGTCCGCGCTTAGAGACCTCTGGGTATTAAGCGCGTTATAAATAACCTATCATATCAGATCAGATCTCACTGGCATTCGAGTGGTGCCCTAGCCAATGCCTCTGGTGATGCCACATATCATTTAATCTAGGATGGCATTTGGGATGTAATCCAAAATGTCATTTGTGGGGTCATTATGAGAAGTACTTATGAACTTTGGAGGTAAAGGTTGTGTTGCTTCCTTAGCAGACAATGTGGCTGTTTCTTAAAGTTTGATGTTGCAACCTTAACCTCCTTTAAGCAGGGCCCTTCAGTAAAGTTAAGAGCCTGATCGTCCACTTAGCTGAAGATTCTGTCACTGAATTTTGTAGGTCTCATAATGACGTAAAGTCACATTTCATATGTGCACATCTGCAGGAAACGAGAACCGGATCCTTTAGCAGCAAACCGTGTTGAGTGTAATTACTTGGCCAGATGCCACCATGCAGCGTGGGTACCACACTGACAGAGCAAATATAACCCACCCACAGACTTCTACTGCAGACCACCTTCAGCCAATGGTAGAAGTGGGCGTGCACCACTCAGAATATCACACACGACACTGAGTGCTGAAGATAATGTACAGTGGTTCTCAGCGGCACGTCAGGTGTGTGCGAGATCCCACAGAATCCAGCTATGCACCATGTTTAGTGCATGTGTTTGGTAGACACGGTGCATACATATTTATAGATGGCACTGAGGAGCCACCCCTGTTGTGTACGCCCATGCCTACGCTACCCGAATCAGATGGTTCACCAAACTGGGTAACCCCTGGCATTCAGTGCATGAAAAGGGCCAGCCTGCCCTCAAACAGCGATCCGGGACCCAGATCTCTGTTCCGGGCAGGGGTGTTGCTAGGTCAAGAAAAGACCTGGGGCTAAGCTAATGTCGGGACTGTCGCTTTTGATTGTAGTCCCTGAGCTTTTATCTGGGGCCACAACCAAAAGACCCGGGGTATTGCCTGTCCCCCCCTAGCAACGCCTCTGCATGTTACATTGTCCTTCGCTACGGTCCAGCCCACTTACTGGTTATTCTCTCCATAAGCCCCATTTCTATCACATCAGCTTCCTCTTCTAGTCCCATCTCTATGTCATTGCACTGTCGCACTCGGACATCTCCTACCTCTCCTTCCCTCTTCGTTCCCAATCTCACACTCTTCTATCCTTTCCCGCCGCACTTCCCACCCCCTCCACTTTTCCCTACAGGCACTGTCCCTGCACAGTCTCTTCCTGGTCTGTTAGACTGCCCCTCTCAAGGTTTCTGCTTTCTTCTCACTGAGCAGCCCACTCACCTTCCCTCCAGAGTTATCTTCATGGCCCTGAAGCCCCTGACCAGGCCTACCCAAGCGCTCTGGGGAGCAGGGACCACAGGCTGGCAACACGGCGGTGGACACCAAAATCCAAGCCTGTCTGTGCCCAGAATGTGCCTGTGATGAAGCGAGCCCAGAGGAAGGCAATCCACTCCCTGCACCTACCCCCCTCACTGTCCCAGTGATGGCGGGTCAGCGACGGTACCAGACGGTGACCCCATTCATTAACAAAGAGCAGCTTAACTGTAGATTGGCCGTCACCACGGAGCACTGCAGCCAAGGATGACGCCATTCCAGCCGCGTTTACGTGGATGAGATCACGTGGAGGTAATTACTGAGGTGCGGTACCATACGCCAGCCCTTGGAGGAACACTGCAATGGAATCACGGGTGGAAGAGGCTGAGGGCAGATCCCACATAAATAATATTTGCATGCTGGGCCTTCCATAGGGAGCGGAGGGACCAGATCCCACGACATACATTGAGAACATGTTGCTGTAGGACATCGGACCCGCCAACCTCTCACAGGGTTTCACCATTAAACAAGCCCTTCGCTCACTTAAACAAGACCCCCGCAGGGATCCCACCAAGGCCAGTTATAGCTAAGATCCTGAAGTTCTGTGACGGGGAAGTTATCCTTAAACACTCCAGAGAAGGCGGAGATATACGCAGAGATAGCTCCAAGAGCGCAATATACCCAGACTATATGCCTACGGTCCAGAGAGCCAGGAACTTCTTTGTGCCGATAAAGGCAAGACTACGACAATTGTGCATCAAGTATATGCTTATCTACCCTGCTAGACTGAAGAACCTCTACAACACCAGATTGCACTTTCTTGACAGCCCTGCGGCGGCTACCATGTGGATCGAACACAACAACTTTGATAATAAAAAGGACACTGACACCTGACTGGCCGCGTAGTCCCAAAAGCTCTTACTACGCCCTATGTTACCTAGATGCCTTAGTAATGTCTAGCTGTTTTTTGGTGAGGTTTTGA
Source organism: Ambystoma mexicanum (assembly GCF_040938575.1). Lineage (NCBI taxonomy): Eukaryota > Metazoa > Chordata > Amphibia > Caudata > Ambystomatidae > Ambystoma > Ambystoma mexicanum. The sequence continues at coordinate 1,271,195,524 of NC_090932.1, forward strand.
GGTGACACCACGACACGACCGAACCTGGATGCCACACAACTTATAAGCCCATCACACTGTCCACTATATTCATGCTTGTTGCTGCCTCAACAGTGCTTTCTTTTTCAGTGGGCGTGTATGGCCCAGTTACCCACTGCTGCCCTTATCTACCCACACTAAGCTGGCACTGGGAATCTGCCTGTTGCTGACCCCCCCTACCTGGTACTCAACAGTCGACACTGGCCTTGGTAGTACAGGCATGCCCATGCAATATGGCTTTGCTGGGCAATGTTATACAGTTTAGTTAACAATGTTTTTTTCTTTTTGTTTACTCCGAACCTTATGGCTCTTAAGATGCTGTGGAAAGTGGGGATGGGGGGAGGGGAGCGGGTGTTCATGGTCTGTTTGCTCCCACGCTATACATGCAGCCAGCCACGACATGGTCAAATATCCACTATTGGTCTTTTTGCTGTACGGGACGGGCACAACACCGTGGGGTGCAGACGATGGAATATTTTCTTATGAAGTTTCTCATGTTGTGTACCTATGGCCCAAATTAGAATAATGACTTTGAATGTGAGGGGGATGGACTCCTATCTCCGCAGAAATAGAGCTAATTCCTTCCTGAAGCGCAATCGAATATCCATAGCACTGATTCAAGAGACCCACTTGCTGGCGGATGAACAGGAAGAGGTTATAAATTGCTGGGGCGGGACAGGATACAGGGACTCATTCTCTAAGTTTGCTAGGGGGGTGGCTCACGTGGTTAGACGGTTTGCTAAGATTTCAACTATTAGAGATAGTAAAATACAGGGAGGGATGGTATGTAAACTTGCGTGGCTATCTAGAGCACAGGGAAATTTGCATTGTGAACTTATATTTCCCAAACCATAACATACCATCCCATGTGTGCGCAATAAGCTGCTCTGCTGTGTCAAGACGTGAGGGGTTCTTCCTGTTGGGTGGAGATTTTAACTGTGTGAGAGACGCTGCAGTTAATAGATCCCCCCGCTTTGTGGGGGCCCATCCCCTGCCACTATTGCTTTAAATGCAGCAATAACTGATGTAGATCTGGTGGATGTCTGGAGAGAATTACACCCAGACACCAGAGCCTATTCCTATTACTCATCTCCCAACAAATTGCACACTATAATTGATGATTTATTTGCCGGGGTGGGACAGATGGCCGAGCTATGCAGTGCAGAATATTTGGGCCCCTCCATATCCGACCGCTCCCCCTTGGTAATTGAGTGAAATGCCACATGCCCTAGGTTCCCCATCCTGACCTGGCATATGCCGGTGGGAGCTTTGACTGACCCGGTCTTTAAAAATACACTCCATGACTCCCTGACTGATTTTCTAGAACATAAAATTGGAAGTGTTTAGGAATGAGGCAGTATTTGGGAAACAATGAAAGTGGTGACCAGAGGTGAAGTGATAGCAAGTGCTGGTGGCATACGCCAGAAACTACGGGAAGATCTAGAGGCTATGGGGGAAGAAATCAGGACACAAAAGGCCCAACATACGGGCCTGCGGTCTGCTGAGGAAAAACTAGCACAGACCAGGATCTGTTGCCTGGAAGCATGGGAAACGCTCTCCAAGTTTGTTTACGTCACACAAACAGACAGAATACTGATATGCCTGGAAGATTACTAGCTTGGCTATGCAAGAGAGAAAACACCAGATCCTTGACCACCTCACTTTATGATAAATGAGGGGCACCGTGGAGGTCTCAACTAGCAAAAAATGATATCTTCACCACATATTGTACTCGGCTGTACAGCCACTATAAATAGGTGCCCTAGAGTAGTATTACTGAGGCACTCTCGCTAATCACGCTCCCAAGACTCACACCAATACAACAGGCCCTTTTGGACAAGCCCATCACTGTGGAAGAGCTCTCCAATGAAACAGCTCCCATCTCTTCCAGCAAAGCCCCTGGGAGGGACAGACTCCCCCTGGAATGTTATAAGGCCTACAGCACGACCCTGGCCCACTTGCTACTTAAGGATTTTGTGGAAGCCTACAATGAAGGCACACTCCCGGCTAGTATGAGAGAAACCCTGGTCGTGCCTATTCTCAAACCTAGTAAACCTCTGGACAACTGTGACTTGTATCGCCCTCTGGCCATGTTAAACTATGACATTAAAATACTCACAACCGTGCTATCAGTACGTCTTTGCAAGGTAATCACTTCCCTGATACATGCTGACCAAACCGTGTTTGCCACAGGACGCAGCACTTCCCTGAATCTCTGTAGGCTACCACACATCATAGACCAGACTGATCCCTGCATCGAGAGCTATGCAGTGGCATCCTTGGAAGCAATTAAGGCTTATGATTCAGTCTACTGGGAATGGCTACTCGTGTCACTGCAGAGCTTTGGGATGGGGAAAGTTTTACACGCTGGGTGAAGCTGTTATACACCTCTCCAACTGCAAGAGTGAACTCCGGCAGACAGATTTCCGAAATGTGGGATATACGTTGTGGGACTTCCCAGGGGTGCCCGTTGTCACCCATGCTATATATATTAGCTCTGGAACCTCTTGCAGCATACTTGCACCAGGAGTACTTGGGTGTAGGCATCCTAATTGGGGGAACCAGACACCTGATATCACTGCACGCCGATGAAGTTTTACTTTATAAAAGTGAACCGCAACATAACTTCCCCATGGTGCTCGATATACTGGACAACTTCGCAGAGCTGTCTGGGATAGTTTTTAATAGGCAGAAATCCTGCCTCTTCCCCCTGACTGGTCTCCGTAGGGTGAGTGAGGATTTACTGCCGTACCTGAGCCTCCTGTGGGGGGTGCACTCCTTTAAATATCTGGAGATCCACATCACATGTACACCAGAGGGCACTCACACACTTCACACTCTCAAGGTCATGAAAGGCCTTAAGCAGTCCATGTCCTTCTGGTCCCTATTACCACTGTCACTCATTGGTAGGGATACAATCATGAAGATGATCGTTCTCCCTGGATTCCTGTACTGTTTTACTACCGTCTCTTACTATATTGGGGCCCAGTTCTTTTGCCGTCTTGACATGCAAATCAGAGATTTCCTTTGGGGCCCGAACCGCCACAAACTCTCCCTAAAGGTGCTGTCTTTGCCGTATGTCGAAGGTGGTGTACATCTGCCTCGACTGGAACTTTACTATCTAGCCCCCCAACTAAACCCCGTCATGAAATTGCTGTCTGATGACCCCACTTCTCAGTCAATACAGCTTCAGTGCTTGGTCTCACCTGCTTGCTTTAAAGAAACTCTATGGCTTCTGGCCAGTTGCAGAAACGCCCTACCATTCCTTCTGATTCTAGGCAAGAAAATCTGGTCCCGAGCATTAAAGCTGATCCATGTGCTTTACCCCTATTCATCTAATGCCTCTATTGTGGCACATAATGTAAAACTAGGGAAGACCTAGAAATCATCCGGCACTGGGAGGTATGGGATATCGCTACATGGGGAGAAATGTATGAGGGCAGGACATTCAGGAAAATAGACACCCTAACCCAACAGACGGGGGTGCCTAAGGGACATTTTCTGGGATACATGAAAGTGAAAGGAGTTGTGAATAGCAGATGGCAGGGGTGGCCGGCAGAGCCTGAGGAGACAGAGCTTCTGACCTTAATGTACATGTGTGAAGACTGCTGAGGCCTGTATCCAGACTGTACAGTTGCCTACTAAGCGGGTCACACTTACAAAACCCAGGCCTGAAAACACTATGGGAATCTGATATGGGTGCTACGATTACTGACCACGATTGGGTACTTGTACGTCATTTCCCTAAGAATGTCTCCCGAAATGTCAGAATTAAGCTGCTCCAGATTAACAAACGAGGGGCCCACAATATAAACTGTAGTATCTTGAACTTGAGACTTGGTGCGAGGCAGAGCATGGGCTAGGTCACTGCCAGGCCTGGACGAGCCTCGAGTGGGAACCTATGAATCTTGGAAAGCACTCGTCTTTACTATGTTCCACCCCTCTGATGACAACCCCCCATGAGTCCCTACTGAATGTTATATTACTCCTAATTTACAAGATTGTGCACTACCTTCGCCCTTGCCTGAGCCCTGATTTGCATTATGGCCTCTGACCCCTTGCACGCTTATCCATGTGTGCCAGTACCACACCCCTGTTCCGGAAATGGTGGATTCCTCACTACACCCTGTATGAGAGCTCAGTTGTTATGGACGAAAAGTTCACTTGTTTTTCGTTTTGTCTTGTTCTTTTTTCTTCTTCTCTTTTTTCTCTATTCTCTTGGCCTGCTACACACTGCCTGGTTGTTCAGAAATTTCTGCTTCACATGTACATTATTTCTATCACTTGCTGCTGTGAGCTATTGATGCTTAGTTATATTATCTTAAATGCCAATAAACAAAGTTAAAAATAAATCAGGGGAGGAAGGATAGCTCAGGGGCAACGCATTTGTCTTGGAAGCAAGACAAAGCAGCGCAAAACAGGTTTCGATCCTGATCCTGCGCTTAGAGGTTTATAAAAGAACAAAAATGATAATTATAATTATTATGATAAATATACCAAGAGCGGGACCTGCAACCTGCTGTTCTACAGATGGTTTGAACTACGACTCTTGTGATTCATCACCATTAACTATGCTCGCTAGGGCTAATGGGATAGGTAGTCTAAAACATCTGGGGGGCCAGATGTTGCAGACCCCTGACCTAGAAGGCCCCTCTTCAGAATACTTTTCAACTTCTGCATGCCTTCATTGTGTATATATTTCACTATGTACCGCTTCTAGTGTGTGAGACAGGTAAAGAGTGCTACAGGTGTCCTGCCTTGCCATGATGCCTAGAAAGGTGATGAGACAATCTTCAGCATCAAGACGAGACTGGGCTTCATTTTTGTACTCACCCGGAAGCATCTCGCTGTCCACTCGTTCTTTCTGAGGGTCCCAATGAGCAGGCACGGCCACAAAGGGCCCTTATTGAATGTTTCAGCAGGAAAGGACATTGCTTTTGCAGCTTATTCATTAGATTGCTTTGCTATATTTTTTATGTATTTCTATAGTAGAGATTGAGCTCCAAGCAGCAGCAAAAGGCCTTACAGCAAATAATCAAATTCCACTCTTGCAACTCAGGTTCTTGTAAATTACTCTTCTTCTAAATTTGGAAACTTTAATGGTTAGCACCGTTTGGCAAAATAATAAATCACATTTCCTTGTGATCAAACAGATGAAATTCATTCAGAACTTTTTTTTAATGAAAATACTTTTGCTGGTTCATCATGTGACCATTTATATGTGTTCTTCCATTCAATATCTTTAATTTTCCACCGTGTTTGGATGTGTGAAATTGCACAGGCACGCGGAACGGACAAAAGCTCAATGCAATTCCCCGCTTGGTGCACGGAGTATAACTGCATCCCTACCCACCTTAGAAGTCTGTTGTGGTCAGAGGGGCAGGGTTCTCTACTGTCTCTGCTAGATTTGTTGTAGGCATAAAGAGCATCTGGAGTCCTCAGGGATCTGCTGTCATTGAAGCTGCAGTGGTTTTTCATGGCAGCCTCCACTACTGAGATCTGCTGGGCGAGATCAAAGCGAAATCATCACATGATGTAGTCTTATTCATGGGAACTTGGGGCAGGACCGGTTTCAGTGCCTACCACCGCATCATGCTTCCGGGGAAGCAGTAGTGGTCCGGCTCTTTCTGGCAGATTCTAGGCCTGCAGCAAGATGTAGTGCTTTGACTACTCCATAAAAGCCCACAGCTCTGTGCTGTTGAGTGTGATAGCTTTGGATTTCCATCAGTGTTGGTCAAAAATAGTCTGTACCCAGAATAGGTAGACTGCGGGCATCAACCTCTGATGGCTCGGACGGCTTCAACAGTGGATTCAGAATGTATTTTAAATTCAATATTCCAACGATAGCGTGACCCAAGAGATTTCAAGTCCACCGCAGTGGAGTCAAAGCAAATGATGATTCAGGTAGACTTCCCTCTAGGGAAGCAGTTTATTTTATGCGTGAGAAAGACCTAAAATGAATTCCAGGGCTAAAATCTGCAAGCCAACCCATTTCTGGTAGCCTGGCTTCAAATATTTTGGAGAAAACAATTGCTTTTTCTTAAGAGGACACATATCTGTAAGTAGGGGAGGTCTCAGAATGGTCTTGCATTATTCAAGACTGAGAACAGAGCTGCCAATTGGATGTCTTAGAGTGTCAACGTGGTAACAGTGGAAGGACGCAAGTACTTAGGTGTTCAAGGAAACAAATATGGCCACCAGGACATTTAAGAATACTTTTGAGCCTGCAGTTGGAAGGGGTTTTTATTATTACTCTGTATTACTATTAACTGAAGAATGATCCTCTTTTTATCGATCTTTGAAGGAGGGGAGTATGAGTGGATCCATCAGGGATTCTAACCCTTGCACACCGTGTTACACACAGATCTCTGCAGCGGATGCAATAGTCCACGTAAGTATCTTGCAAGCAGAAACACAAGGCACTCTATGCAGAGCGTCAATTTCTGGGTATTGTCATTAGAGGTTTGGGGCTGTTTTTGCTCTTATAAAAAGACAAGAAAGACCCAGACTGAAGCACTTTTTCTCTGCGTGTCCTTCTTGTTATCTTTAACGCCTCCCTATCATTTTGAGTCCCATTAAGAACCTTCTTTTTCTGCCAGGTCTGAACTTCCCTCTTTTTACGACAACAGTCACTTCTCCATAGCCATGACTTTATTTCTTGCACTCCCTTTTCTTTTTTTGCACTTTTGTATTTTTTAAATTCTTGCATCTCTCTGATGGCTAGGCATATAACATGCTTCTGCCCCCTCATGCCCCCCACATTTCTACCTCTACAGGAGATAGGTATCAAGAGCTGCCTCCCGGCATTGGGTTCTCTTCTATTGGTAATTGATCCTTCTTTGACTAATGCACTCACACTTTATTGAGATAGATCCTTTGTGATAAGGCAAAAAAGGATCACACTCCATTTATAATGGATATTTAAAATAAGTTGAGTAAGTTGTTTGTTCTGAAAATTATTGTTTAAAAATAGTTGAATGCATTGTTTTGGAATTGTTTTACATAGACTTGTGTGTTTTACGTTTTCATAACGTTCTTTTATGGAAACGTATGGACTTCCTTTCTTTCTTTTGCACTTTTGTGTATTTTATTTCTTGTATCTCTCTGCTGCTACTTAAGCTTAAACATTTGATCCCTTGCCTAATATTCTCACCCTTGCTAATGGTCTATCATATACATGCTTCTTCTTCTCGTTTTTTGAAACTTCCAGTGGGCATATCCTGGCATGTCTAGTTGTAAAGGTGAACTGTCTGCCTTCACATTCTGACACCTGTATCTCATCAAGGAGAGGTCCGCGCAAATTATGTAATTTCTCCACTTTTCTCTCTCTCCGCCATAACATTTCACCTTCTTTCTTTACTAATTTGCAGGGGCGGTTCGTCCATAATGGGTGATGGGGTGCCGATCTGCTCCCCAATTATAGCTAGGCCAAAGCTATCCCACACAAGAGCCTTATAAGGCTGGGGGCGTTTTGCTTCCCCAGGTTTGCATGGCCTGTTGACCATGCTGACTGGGGTGCTGAACCCTGTACATTGTGTAAGGGATTCTCTTGCACCTCCCCACAGGATAGAAGGGCCTGGGGCATTGAGTTGCTGATGCCCTGTGACAATGCCAGGAACCAGGACTCACAGAGAGGTGTTTGATTGGCCCTAATTCCTGGCGTTCCACCTGAAGGGTGCAAGAAGTGGACTGTCCCAGAACAGCTGAGATGGTGAGTGAGAGTCCTGAGCTGAAGTGACAAGCACTGCAGGTAAGCAAATATTTCAAAACAAAGTTTGTGCGTCTGTATGTATGTATGCATGCAAGGTATTACGTGTGTTTGTGAATGTGTACATATGTGTATGTATGCAAGTGTTTGTGGGTGCAGACTGTATCTGTGTGTGGGGTTGTGAGGGCTGGTGGTAGGGGGGCCCATACATGTGTTGATAAGGCAATGATTAGGTAATGTATGGGACGGTGTGCAGTCAAAATTTCGAAAGTCATAATATCGAAAAACAAAATGTCAAAAAACAAAATGTCAAAAAAAAGTAAAATTCCTTTTTTAAAATTATATATTTATTTTGGGGTCCGGGAATAAAAAAAATGGGTAAAAAAAAAAGGGGTTGGGGGTTGGGGGTTGGGGGCACCCCCACCCATTTCGAATAAAAAACATAATAAAAAAAATAATCGACATTTTTTTTCGATATTTTGACTTTCGACCTTTTTGTTTTTGATTTTATCACTATAAACCATATGGGACCCTTGAGTTTTAAGTGAGACCAAAGTCTCTGCAGATGGTTCTGATTTGGCAGCCCTGCCATGAATCTCTGCAGTTTCTCACAGCACCAATAATGCTGGAAATGTTACTGGCGCAGGTGGGTGCTGTGGTCACAGAACAATGGGATCAGTCTACAATTCTGAGCGCTCTGCTCAGGGTATTAAGTGAAAAAGTAGTTGTTTAAAGTCGGAAAAAAGACCGATTTAGAAAGAACGCTCTGTGACCACAGAGAGCGGTCTTTCTAAATCAAACTGTCACGCCCCTGCTGCACACGAGTGCGCGCGCAGGGCCTGACAAGCGCGGGCAGCAGAGGAAAGGAGCATCAGGTGAGGTATATATATGTAATGTTTTGTTCGAGTGTGTGTGTGTTTTTTGGGAGTATGTGTTGGGGAGGGTCAGGGGTGTTGGGTTCGGAAAAGGGCGAGTTCATGGGGGTTAAACCCCCCGATTTAATGGAAAACTGTTGGGAGAGGTGGGGGTAGCGATGTGATCGCCTTCTCAGGCTGCGGGGGTGTTTTAGTAGGATATTTCGGCATTTTAAGGGCAACACAAAAACGGCCAAAAATATTCTTTTTTTTGTGTTCAGCCTTTGTAATGCGGCAATAGCACACAAAAACGGTCGGCCTTTAAAATGCAGAAATAGCACATAGAACCCTGCTGAGTCATCAACTTGAAGAACCTCTTCGTCTGGCTTACTCTGTAAAGTAGACGCTACGGTGACAGAAGGAGGCTGGTTCTGCTGTTTTCCTTGGTGGTGGTGAGTAGGGTCATGGACCATCAAGCGCTCATTTTTCCCAGTACAAGCTGTCACTTAATCCTGTGATCCACGTGCACTATATGAATACATCAGGGGATGATAACATTAGTCTATATTAAGCGCTAATTAGCCTTCATGAACAATCTTGGATTGGACCCAAGACCATTTCCTCCCAGCATTATTTAATGGCAGCGGTGCCATTGAAGCAAAAGGTTGAAACGAGTCGCGCATATGTGGACAAGCCATGCCTATTTTATTTTGTTTTGGATTGGGACAAACATACAGTTCACTTTTTTCAATACAGAGCAAGTGAAATCTAAGAATGTAGGGCTTGGTGCCTGAACCCCAAGGTGGCAACCTTTAACAGTATGAAGGGCGTCTTATTAACATTAGACAGTCCATCCGCTCCCGCCTCCACTCACGGAGAGGGACACATCCTTGTGCAGATGTGGGGAGAACCTTGTTTGGGTACTCGCTTCAATTGCCACGCATGCTACTGTTTCAACCCTGTTTCATCAGTCCTGGCAAAAGAGGGTGATGGAGAAATATAATTCAAAACCAATCCACCATTTTGTTTGCACCCCCACCATCTTCACCACTGGAAGTCAATTCCGCTCATATCAATGATTCCTTTTCAGCCAATGTTTGGAAGGAGAAGGTTTTGTTATATCAAATATCCACATTTGACCTGATGAAAGGTAGATGACCTGAAACATGTTGTGACTAGATGGGAATATTTGGATTGAAATTATGTCATTGTTATCAGGAATATTAGAGTGACTGGAGTTCAGTTCCGGTAAAATAATGTGGAAGTAGATCATTAAATCTGTACCAGAATTATGGATTTCCACCAAATTGAAGGTGTATGTCCAAGCACCAACTAAAACATCACGGTGTGCTGCAGTCACATTAACCAAAGGAGGATGATGTGCCTGCGATTGGGAACCCTTCGGAGCACTCCCCTTTGAGCCCCTAAGTGTAACTGTCGTCGGAAACCCAAACTAGGGGAAGCAAGAGGAAGAGTGCCAGCAGCATCAATGCCACCACCAGGCACCAGCTTTCCCAGGTGCTTGCTCTGCATAGTTCCTCATGTATTCCTCATGTATCTTTTAGGAAGAAGCCGGGAGACAAAGGGCAGACGAGCTTGCTGTAGTCAACCTGGGCATGGGCAATTGGGTTGATGGGAGGGAGGTAGCGGGACACTCTTCCCATGACACCTGCATTCTTGAAACTTTCTCTTTTTCAATGAAAGTACCCTTCTTCAGCTAACATATTGCTATTTCATAATACATTTTGTAGCCATCAGTCTTCCTGATCCCACTCCCTTTTGTCAACCTGGATAATATTCCACAATCACTCTGCACCCTTGGGTGTCCTTTTGATAGTGGCACCAAGAGACAATTGAGTTTGTTACTTGGTTATAACAAGTATGCAACATAACAACACACATCAGAGTCCCCCATAGCTGCAATGGAGGCTAGCACAGCCCCAAACACATCCTAACCCATATCCGCAAACTGCTCACCATAGGCCCTATAGACAGATCCTCAAACTGACTCCCATTTGCTATCATATAGTAGTATTGTAGTCGGCATTTATATAACAACTTTTTCCCATTTGTATGGCCTCAATGCGCTTTGTGGTTGGAACACCCTCGGGGACCGAAGTCCAGGTATGGGAAAACGTTTTAAGAGTAGACTTTAAGATGCATGTGTGCAGTCTGTCGGGATTAGTATTTAGAACAGCCGGCTTGGCTCCAGTAAGCAACTCAAGAGGTCAGGTACATGGGCGGGTGCTGTCAGTGGTCAAGACAGAGTGCTAGTGCCGGAGACTCAATGTGTGCCCAGCTAGACCGAATTTCTTATAGGTTGCCGCTGTATACTAATGGCAGAGGTGTTGAGACACGTCAGCGGTTTCAGTGTGGACGGCTATGTGAGGAGCTAGACTGGATTTGACATAGCCATAGCTGCATTCTAGAGTGCATGGATGGGGAGCAGTGCCTGCGGCTTGTGTCCACAGACGTGGTGCATTTATAAATACATGAAACTCGGACAGAGATCATCTTCGATGTCGCTTTGTCTGGTTTATTGCTGACCCCTAAGTCTCCCATGGCGATAGGCTGGTCGTTCGAGTGCATCTTCTGGTGGGTCAGCATACTACCATTTGGGGGGACATGGCTAGTGGCATTCTTTGCCATTATAGCCTTCAGCAGACCCCAATGTTCCTTTTTCACTCTTCTATGATATGTCATGCACACCCTCCATTCATTTTCTGTTCCTACACAGCGCTTTGAAGATGGCATAAGGTTGCTTTTTTGACGCTATACAGTCAGTTGGCATAACATCACGTCTACCACCACATGTAAATATTACAGTGGAAGGATCTAGTTGACACGCCAGCTGTTCCCTCTGTACTGTTACTAGAAGTAAATAGATTTTAGAAAAATATTTATTCTGATTTAGGAAGATCATTATGAAATTGTCCTACACATTTACATCAGGTGTGGGGATTAAATGCCACAGATAGTCCTTCTTAAGTAGAAATCTTAACACCAGGACCTCTATTTCATGACTTTCATGAGACTCTAAAAATAACTACGAGAGCTACTGCAGTAGTGTTTCCATGGCAACCCACCTTTCAGTGGGACTCAATGGGAAAGGTCAGAATATGTTTGCGATGGAAAAAAATGCATGTTCCATCTTTATTTGTAATCATGATTTGCCCATTGCTTTTTTATTTATATTTGTGTTAAATATTTATATGATAGATTATGGAGCCGAATATGAGGGAGACACCCTGCCACGTAGGCCCTTTTGTGAGGCATCACAGAGTGCGTGGCACAAGCAGGTTTTGGTGCTAGTGGGGGCAAAGGATTCCTCAGAGGGCACCTTTCCCTGATATTTGACTACTTTGTGGGTGGCCGGGGTATATTAGAATCTGGAAACCGGATGTGGGGTGGTTGCGTGGTGTAAGTCACCCACTCCCCAGGGCTGTGGGTGTCAACTTCACATGTATTGGAGGGACCAGGGCAGTAGTGTGAATTCACCAGAATAGAAAGGCGCACAGGGCCACTCGGGGCCCGATTCAGTAAATTTTTTGCATTGCAAAGTCAGTACATAGACATTTTTGCAGTGCAAAATGACTGTACTGACTTTGCACTCCAGAAATACACTTTGCACAGTGCCTTGAATCAGGGTTTGTGTCGGCAGTGCAAACTCACTTTTCAGCAGTGTAAAGTCACTTTGAACCGTGCAAAAAAGTCCATGAATCGGGCCCTTGGTGTGTAATAAGCACCCAGGGAAGTTGTGTCAGCCAATCAGCTAAGCATGACTGCAGGCTTTTGCCACAGATGCAAGCCCTTGTTTGAAGGTGCTTGCCAGTGCCTCAAATCCCGGTTCCCCATTTGCAAAACAATCTGATCTCCTAGCACTGGCTGCTGCCGACAGCTCCCATTTGACAGGAACTAGAAATTGGCAAATGAATGGCGGGGGAAGGCTCTGCTCATTACCATAAACGACGTGGGAAGGGTGAAGGGAGCCGTGAATTTTGGGTTAAGAGAAAACGCTGTCTATGATATGAGCACCTCAGGCACCCATTTAACCTGGCTTAGTAGGTTGCCTGGCAGGCTGAGAGCCATCTCAAACCTCACCCTCCTCCCTTCTCATGGGGTGGAAGCAGCTCCTTAACTACGGTTTCAGTACGATGTTAAAACCCAGTTTTTTTTTTTCATAGAGTGATTGATGAGATGAGGAGCAGGAAAACAAACGGTGCAGTGTACATCCCTCGGAGTGCTCACTAAGCTAGATGGATCATTCCTGTATCATAGCAGCAGATGCCCGATTTCACCAGGCGTCTGCACAGGTGAGTGCTTGTGTCCACGACCCACCTGGGTCTTAATTTGGCCGCAGAGATCCACTGTTGAGCCCCTCTGGGCCCGGCGTCCCCACTTGTTCATTCCTGTTCCCTTCTGCCTTCCATCTCCCTTCCCTCCCTCCTCCCACCTTCTAGCCCACTCACCTCCTGTGATAGGCTCCTGATCCTCCCTTCCTTAGTGTGGCCTAGCTCCGGCACCTCGAGGCAATGCCATTTCACCAGGCGACTGCACAGGTGAGTGCTTGTGTCAACGGCCCTCCTGGGTCTTGGTTTGGCCGCAGAGATCCACTGTTGAGCCCCTCTGGGCCCTGCGTCCCCACTTGTTCATTTCCGTTCCCTTCCGCCTTCCATCTCCCTTGCCTCCCTCCTCCTAGCCCGCCCACCTCCCATGATAGGCTACTTCTCTGGTCTTGACTGACCTTCCTTGGGCAGCCCTCTGCCCGGCAGCCCTGCGGCTAAGGGCCCCTAGGCAAAGGGGAGCTCCATTTGAGGCGGCTCCAGTTAGTGTCTGCAGGTGTCAGCAGGGGAAGCCAGTTGCCAGCCGTCAACCAGCAGCGACTAAGTAAGGTAGGAGTGGCCCCGTTAACCCTGCCACTTAGTGGCTTCACAGACCTAGGTGTGCTCTTCCTATTATTCTTCTGTTTAAAAAAATTGCATTGTGAAAGCCTTTAAAATTGCATTGTGAAACCCAGGCCTTTTCCCCACTTTCAAGACTCTCAAACTTAGGTGTGTGTTTCTCCTGTTTTAAAACTGCATTGTGTAAGTATTTAAAATTGCATTGTAAAAACCTAGGCCTTTTCCCCCCTTTCAGGATTCTAAAATGTAGGTGTGTTTTTTCTCCTGTTTTAAAATTGCATTGTGAAAGTAATTCCGTGATGTGTCTTGCCCCCTAGCAAAGCACTCATCTAGCGTACCTTTCTACCATTATCTCAGTGCCTGTCATCTTGGTCAACTGTCAACTTGTCTCATCTCTCTGTCTCGTCTGCTTGCTCCCTGCTCTGTGTCCATTCCTAGTGTTCTCCCCGCCCTCTTCATCTTCTCACCTCTCCCTACCTACTCTATGGTGCTCTCTGTCTCTCCTATCTTTTCTAACTGCTTCTCTATTGACTATCCTGCTCTCCTCAGTAACTCTGGTAGGAAGAAGTTTAAAAAGGACATCCTGGTCTCCAACCCAGGCCTCCCTATCGCTGAAACCTACACCAGTGCCTCCTCCGGGCAAACTCTCACTGACATCCTCTTTGTTGTTCCCTCGCCTGACCTATGGACTCTACACATGGTCTCTGTGCTCTCTCCCTTCTCTTCCTCTCCCATTAATGGTGGCACCCGGTGGGAGGCCCTCTTGGCCTCTTCCACTCCTCTAAGGTCATCATTAATGTTTATTTGAATGGTGCCGTCTTGGTCCAAGGCCCTCAAGCCAACCTTCTCCTCTTTGATAGACCTTTTATCTCCTGCTGCCCCCTCTCTCCCCTCCACGGCTTCCTTGCCTACCCCTGCTGTCTCCTCTTTGGTTACCTTGCCCTCTTCTACACCCCCCGGGCTGCTTCTACACCTCTTCAGGGCGTACCTCTGATGTGTACCCCTTCCCGGAAGTCTTTTAAGGATGGCAACCTTCTCCATATTGCCACTCTAAACTCTCGCTCAGCTGTCAAACACTCCTCTGACATCTGCCGCCTCCTGGAAGAACTTGATCTCGATGTCCTCGGTTTCACCGAGACATGGTTCATGGCCAGATCTATCACAAGCATTGACACTCTCCTCCCTGTCAGCTACACGATCCTCTCCATGCCCAGATCCAAAAGTTCTGGAGGAGGTGAAGCCCTGATCTTCCCGGAGTGGATTCCTGCCTCTATCATTCCTACGTAGGCCTACTCCTCTTTTGGATGCCTCATCTGCAGGCTCTCTCTCTCGCTCCTGGCCATTACCTTAATGTGGCTACCATCTATCGGCCACCTGGTCAGATCTCCTCCTTCCTCTCTGAGTGGGCGGACCTTTCCTCTTCCCTCCAGGTCTCGACCACTCAACTCCTCCTTCTTGGATACTTCAACATCCACCTGGATGCTTCCTGTCCTTCCACTGGACTCTTTTGTGACCTATGCGACTCTCTCTCACTCTCTATTCTTCCCTCTGGCCCGACTCACTCTGCAGGGCACACTCTGTATGTTCTAATCTCTACAGACCTTCCAATTTTGATCCCTCTCACCACTCCTCTCTCCTGGATGGATCACTTTCTCCTCTCGTCCCATCTCACCCTCTCTACCGCTCAGGCCAAGACAACTCCAGCACTGCCACCTACGTTCTCGGTTATCTGACCCATGAAGAGTGTGTCAGTTGAGGCTTTCGCCGCCACTTTCTCACCCCATCTGCCCCCTTTGGCTGACTCACACCTTGAAACAGCCCTTTCCATGCTCCACTCTGCTATATCTGATACTCTCAATGTTCTTGCCCCTGTCACGAGGATCTACCTGAAGCCCAAAGCCAAGTGCAACTCTTGGTACGACTCAGACCTCGCCACCCTTAAACGCAAGTGCAGGGTGGCTGAGAGGAAATGGCGCGCTTCCGGTACATCCTCTGACAAACTGGCCTGCTGCCTGCCCCAAAGGCATACCGGCTCTCTGTCTGCACCGAGAAGAAAGCCCACATCCAAGCCCTCGTCTCCGCGGCATCTAACAACTCGGCCAAACTCTTTAAAATCTGCAAGGAACTGGCCAATCCTGCAGCAGTCTCTGCCTCTCCTGTCCCCTCCCAGGCCCTCTGCTCAGCCCAGGCTTCTCATTTCATCTCTAAAACTCAGGACATCCTGTCCTCTCTTTCTGCCTCTCTCCCTCCTCCCTCCACTACCTGCTCTTCCTCTGGCCCTTCTACATCAACCTCTCCTCTTCCCTTCTCTGCCTTTCCCCTATTCTCCTCTGAAGAGGTTTCTAGACAAGTCTGATCTATGAAAGTCTCGTCAAAACAGGTTCACGCCTGTTCCTCTTCAGAGGTATTCTTCCTTTCCTCTCCTTCCTCCAGAAGCTCATTGTCTCCAGAGGTTGTGTTCTCTCTAGGCTGGACTACTGCAACAGCCTCTTTCTAAATCTGCCTGCCTCTATTCTCTGCCCTCTGCAACTCATCCAATACAGGACTGTGAGACTTGTCCTTGGCCTCAAGCCCAGGGATCGTATCTCTCCAGGACTGAAATCTCTGCACTGGCTCCCAGTGGTGGTGAGGATTAAGTTCAAAACCCTCTGCATTGTCCACAAGGCTGTCTGGGGCCTGGGTCCTCAATACCTTTAACTCTCTCTTCCTAAATATCTTCCTTCTCGAGTTTTTCGCTTATCCACCTCCAACTCCCTCACAGTTAGTTGCTTCTCCAAGCAGCGAGTTGGTGGTAGATCTCTTTCCTCTGCTGCGGCCTCCCTCTGGAACAGCCTCCCTGCCTCTCTGAAACTTGACGAGAACCATCTCCGGTTCTGGTAGCACCTCAAAACCTTCCTCCTTGCTTCGGCTTTCTTTCCTCCTATCCACTGCTGATCTCCTGGCTGAATCTGTAACTGCACTGGTTACCAGCTACCCTCTGATCTCGGGCCCAGGTCCCCTCCCCTCCAGTTGGATACCTGCTCTGCCCCCCTGGTAACCCTTGCACTCGGGGACTGTTTCTGTATCCCTACAGCCCCTACTAGCGCTTGACACTTGATGTCTGCACTTACCCTTGCACTTGCCACCAGCTGGCTGCACTTTTATTTATTATTTATTTTCCTTTATTTATTTTACTGTTATCCTATATACTGCACTGCCCCTCCACTTGCCCCCACCCTTTTCCCCTTCCCCCTCCCATGCACTTGTGTCATCTCAATGTCACCTGGCCTAGTAGGATCGCTGTCTGTCTTTCCTCTGTTTCCCCTCCCTTGCCTCGTCGCGCCCTGAACCGCTTGTGTATAGGCACGTTATAAATGCCATACCATATCATATCATATCATGAAGGTGAATAGAAGGGTGCATGCTCTCGAGACAGAAAGAGAGTTGCCAATGAGAGATAAAATGGGCATCAAACCACACAGCAGCAGTCTCAAATGTGCAGCATCTCTGGCGCCTTACTGGGCACAGAGCACTGTCCGATGGGCTGCTCTGCACAAGAGCTGAAGAATGAACCATGGCAAAAGCAGAGATACATTATTTATGTAATTTTAGGGCCCGTCCTTTCAGTGGCTTTTATGGGTTTGTCAGGCCTAATCATCTTGGCAAGGTGTCCCCTAGGTGGAGCTAAGAAGGACCCACTTCACCCATAAACAGCTCTTTGCACTAAAAAAGAGGAGGCTGCCTTTATGAGGATAAGGTAGGACTGAATGATGAGTTCCCAAAAATGTACACTTTCACACAAGATGGTATGATTGATCCATCTAGTTTTTTTTTTTTTTTGCTTTTATCATTTTTATGATTTTGAAAAATTGTTGTTACGTTTCATTTCTTTCCACTTAATTTCCTTTTTTTTTTTTTTTTTTCCGAATGTTTATTTCTTGTTAGCCCGTCCGTTTGTGGGTTTTTTTCAGTTAGCTGTTCGGTTCAGTTCAATTCAGTACTATTCACTGACGTTGACCAAACCTTTCTTTGCACATTCCTCCAGCGCAGCATTGAGAATTTTGGCTGTTGCTATAGATCACGTGGTCCTTGAGCCACTCATTAAGCGGGACCACCACACTTCTTCATCGTACTGTGAAAAGGGTTTTAGTAGAGGACCTAAGAACGCTCTTCTCCATTTGATGGTCTTAGGGCAACTCATGAGAAGGTGTTTCACTGACTCCTTTTCGGATTGTGTATTACACAGTCGACAGAGGTTTGAGTCAGAAAGGCCTCTTATGGCCCGTATTTCGTTGGTAGGCAAAAGATTTAATCTCGCCCTTAAAAGGGTTGAGCGGAGAGCTCTATCCGGAAATCTTTTGATTATTTCAGGAATCGCATCCAATTTTTTAGGTTGAGACGGAAGATGTTTTAGAAGTTAGTTCTTTTCGGCCATTGTGTGGGTTTCAACCCAGTCCTCTTGGTCCATTTTTTTTTTTATTTTGACTAGGTTACCAATCAATGTCTCTTCTGTGCATGCGATGTTCTCAAGAATAGCTCTTTGTTTAGACGCCCATGTGGACAGCATCTTACAGGTGTTGCTGCTCATTTCTGTATTTAACAGGTTGTATAGCGGAGGGGACTCGGGCATAAGTATTTTCCTAAATAGTGACATTTCTCCTGCCTCTTTGGCTGCTTTCAGCGATCGAAGACCTAGCTCCCTTCTGATACCTGCAATCGGTGCCGAGTTTGGAAGCTGGAGGACCTTCCTCCAGAAGTACCCCTCCAGTTTACCCCATAAAGCCCTCGGGAGGGTAGGAAGGGCATCGCCTCCGTAGACCAGGCAAGGAACTACCTTACCCTTGTAGAATTTGAGCACCGGTATCAACGAGAAGCGTCCGAACTTCCTATCTATGATCATCGCCTGTGTTGTTATTTTTCGGGTTTTGTCCCACAGATGGTGCTGCATGGCGAGTTCAGATTTGGAGCTGTCAATCATTACGCCGAGATATTTATAGGTTTTAATAATCTCCAAGGGTACTTTGTCAATGTTCCACCTTGATTTTTTTCTTTGCTTCTTTCCCTGGCATTTTTCTATTTTCAAGATTTTCGTCTTCTCCTTATTGATTTCCAAGTTGTTAGCGGATATATACGAGGCCAAGTTGTTAAGTTGCCTTTATAGACCAATTTCTGTTTGATCGAGAAGGATAATATTGTCGGCGTAGAGAAGCCTGGCTAAAGGTGTTTGGCCAATTTTAGGTGGAAAAGATTTTATCTGGCTTGCGCTTTCTTTGAAGTCCCCCATAAAGGAGATAAACAGGGCCGGTGCAAGGGGACAGCCGTGCTTTACTCCTCTGAAGGTCGATATGGCTTCAGAAAGTAACCCTTGACGGTTCAATTTTACTCTCATAGAAGTTTCTGTATGGAGAGCTTTAATCGGTGCCAATAATGATGGCGGGCAGTTCCATGTAGATAATTTGTTCCATAGCAGCTCTCGATCGACCTGGTCAAAAGCCTGGGTAAGGTCTATGAAGGCTAAATAGATCCTCCCGGAACCTTCGATCACTTTGCTTTTCAAAATGCTGAGAATCTATATGTTGACTTGGGTTCCGCAGTTTTTCATAAAGCCCCCTTGGAAGGGATCATTACATTCTGCTGATTTGGCCCATGATTGAAAGCTTTTTTGGAGAAGCGACCCGTAGATCTTTCCAATAGTGTCCAACAAGGCGATTGGGCGATAATTGACCGGGGCTGACCTGTCCCGTTTCTTATATATGGGGGCAACAACTGAAGTAGACCAGGATTTCGGAATTGATCTAGACAGAGTACAGTTCTTGAACACTTTGCTAATAAACAAGGCCCATTCTGCGGGATGGTTTTTTAGGTCGATGTTCGTGATTCCGTCGGGGCCCGGCGCTCTGGATGGTTTTAGCCTTTTTATGGCTAGCCTGATGTCGTCAATGTCAGAAAGATCCTCCCAGACATTATTTGCAACTGGCGATGTTCTGTTCTTAACATTCGTCTCAGGGGGTTTAAAAATGGACGAGAAGTGGGATATCATTGATGCGTCTCCAACACAGTTTGAGGTTGTAAATGACATATCGGTGCCGTCTTTTTTTTTTATCAGTTGCCAAAGCGCTCCCGAATTTTTGTCTGCTAATTTCTTAAGCATTTCTTCGGCGTCTTTTTGATACAAAGCAAATCGATGGAATCGTAACCAAGCTTTATAGGTTTTTTGCTCTTGGATATAAAGTTTCACAGCGTCAGTCGTTCTTAAGTTTGTCGCCTGTCTTTTCAATTTTCGGAGCTGTCGTCTTTTAAGTACTAATTCTCGGTTGTACTCATGAAAAGGATTAATTGCAGTTCTTTTTGTTTGAGTTTTAGAATAATATGGAATTAGCAGAGGTTGGTAGTCTGCTAGATGGTTTAGAGGATCCACTTCTCTATACTGCTGCCTTTCATACGCACTCGTCAGTTCTCTAATCCTTTCGCTCGTGAGTTTGAGTCGGTTTCCTTGCAGGGTAAGTTCCGAGGCTTCAGATAGAAAAAGTCTTGCGTCTCGCTTGGATGGCCAGCTGGTTTTTAAGATGTTATGGTCGCTCGCCCCAGAGCGCAAAGTTTCAAACGAGGTCATCCGGGCTAACAGGGCCTCTGATGTAAAGATGTAATCTATTGTCCCCTTTTGCCTGCCTCTTTCCCAAGACGGGATCGGATTCGTTGGGAAGAGTGCTTCCTCGATGTTGTGGAGGTTTCTGGTGTTCATAAGTGACTGCCATTTATCCCCTCGAGAATCTGCCTTGATTTTTTCTTTTGTGGAGATGTTGTCTTGTCCCTTTCTTGGGCATCTTGCATTCAGGTCTCCCGTTATTATAATCAGCGTATCTTCTTGGGTTGTTAGAATTCGATCTATCTAGTTTTTATGGCTGAACAAAAAGTGAAATAAGTGGGATTCCTGCTATTAGAACTATTGTAAACAGAATGAAAAGACTTTGGAGTAATGTGTGAAAGGAATTTACCCACAGAAAAAAGCAGTTTTCTTGGACAAGTGTGTTTAAAAATTATTGCAGTGTGTAAGAACTCAAACCAGATTGCATTCAATGGCATGGTGAATGATAGCACGTTTACTGTTGTGACCGCAACCTAAAAACATCCCTGAGTGGGTCCCATAAATATGGGGTTACCAGGCCATTGTATGGCTCACCCACCCCAAGTGCCAGTCCTTTGGGCAGCAGTGAAAGGTTTCCTCAAGCATAGAAATCAAGAGCAGCAGTAGACATCAGCGGTGCAAACAGTGAGAACAGACAGCAAGGACAGCTGCACAGCAAGCTTCCCTCACACAGAACAAATACAGCAAGGAGAGCCGCAAAGCAAGCTTCCCGCACAAACAGAGAGCAAATACAGCAAGGACAACCGGAGAGCAAGCTTACCGCACACACAAAGAGCAAATACAGCAAGGACAGCCGCAGAGCAAGCTTCCCTCACACACAGGGAACAGATACAGCAAGGACAGCCGCAGAGCAAGCTTCCCGCACACACAGAGAACAAACACAGCAAGGACAGCCACAAAGCAAGCTTTCCTCACACACAGAGAACAGATACAGCAAGGACAGCCGCAGAGCAAGCTTCCCTCACACACAGAGAACAGATACATCAAGGACAGCCGCAGAGCAAGCTTCCCGCACACACAGAGAACAAACACAGCAAGGACAGCCGCAGAGCAACTTCCCTCACACACAAAGAACAGATACAGCAAGGACAGCTGCAGAGCAAGTTTCCCGCACACACAGAGAACAAACACAGCAAGGACAGCCGGAGAGCAAGCTTCCCTCACACACAGAGAACAGATACAGCAAGGACAGCCTCAGAGCAAGCTTCCCGCACACACAGAGAACAAACACAGCAAGGACAGCCACAGAGCAAGCTTCCCTCACACACAGAGAACAGATACAGCAAGGACAGACGCAGAGCAAGCTTCCCTCACACACAGAGAATAAATGCAGCAAGCACAGCTGGAGAGCAAGCTTCCTTCACACACAGAGAACAGATACAGCAAGGACATCTGCTAATTCCACAGCAAAACGTCTTCATGCTCTGAAAAACACACACTCAGTATGGTGCTTCTCTGGGGCATCATCTGGGGTGTCTGTCCTCTGTGTGTTAAGGAAGCTTGCGCTGCTGCTGCCTTCATCTCCTTGTTCACTGTGAGGGGATTTTGCACTGCTGCTGTCCTTGGTGTACATGTTCTCTTGGCGTGTGGGAAGCTTGCCCTGCCAATGGACCCTTGCACTACGTCTATCCTTGACGTACATTCCAGAAGCTTGCTCTGCAGCTGTCCTTGCTGTAGCTGTTCTCTATGAGGGAAGTTTGTTCTGTGGCTGTCCTTGCTGTATTTGTTCTGTTTATGTGTGAGGGAAGCTTGCTCTGCGGCTGTCCTTGCTGAGTCTGTCCCCTGTGTGTGTGAGGGAAGCTTGCGCTGCTGCTGTCCTTCCTCTGCCTGTTCACTGTGAAGGGATTTTGCACTGCTGATGTCCTTTTTGTACATGTTCTGTGTGTGTGTCGGAAGCTTGCCCTGCCAAGGGACTCTTGCACTACTTCTGTCCTAGATGTATCTTTGCTTTCTGTGGGTAGCTCGCACTCCTTCAGTCCAGAAGCTTGCACTGCGGCTGTTATTGTTATATCTGTGTGTGATGGAAGCTTGCTCTGCGGCTGTCATTGTTATATCTGTGTGTGTTGGAAGCTTGCACTGCGGCTGTTATTGTTATATCTGTGTGTGTTGGAAGCTTGCTCTGCGGCTGCTATTGTTATATCTGTGTGTGATGGATGCTTGCTCTGCGGCTGTCATTGTTATATCTGTGTGTGTTGGAAGCTTGCACTGCGGCTGTTATTGTTATATCTGTGTGTGTTGGAAGCTTGCTCTGCGGCTGCTATTGTTATATCTGTGTGTGATGGAAGCTTGCTCTGCGGCTGTCATTGTTATATCTGTGTGTGTTGGAAGCTTGCACTGCGGCTGTTATTGTTATATCTGTGTGTGTTGGAAGCTTGCTCTGCGGCTGCTATTGTTATATCTGTGTGTGATGGAAGCTTGCTCTGCGGCTGCTATTGTTATATCTGTGTGTGATGGAAGCTTGCTCTGCGGCTGTCATTGTTATATCTGTGTGTGTTGGAAGCTTGCTCTGCGGCTGCTATTGTTATATCTGTGTGTGATGGAAGCTTGCTCTGCGGCTGCTATTGTTATATCTGTGTGTGATGGAAGCTTGCTCTGCGGCTGTCATTGTTATATCTGTGTGTGATGGAAGCTTGCTCTGCGGCTGTCATTGTTATATCTGTGTGTGATGGAAGCTTGCTCTGCGGCTGTCATTGTTATATCTGTGTGTGATGGAAGCTTGCTCTGCGGCTGTTCTCTCTGTGTGAGAGAGGCTTGCCCATTATGCTACCTGTTCACTGTGCAGGGATGTTGCCCTGCAGCTGTCCTTCTTCTCTGTGCTTATATCAGAGGATTGGCCTTATCTCGTCTGTATGATGTGCTACATAGCAAAGGGTTGGTGTTGTCGATCAGTGTGATGTAGTATGGCCTCATCTCTTCTTCTGCGTGATGTGACATGTAGGCAGAACCTCATCCACTGGATCAAGGAAAATGACTGCTAACACTTTGACTGCCCCTTACTGGCGCCACCTCTCTGCCTTTATTCTGTTTGCACATATAAACTGTATATATTTCTATATGACTGCACAGCAATGGAACCTAAGCTGAAAATGCTCTTGTTGCCTCTTGCGCCCTGATACCCTCGGGTCTGGCGCGCATTATATATAATAAAACAAACAAATAAACATGTACAGCGGGGTTGGAGTTGTCGATCAGTGAGATGTAGCATTTTTCCATATCAGAAAATGTGCCCCTCTGTTGTGATTTACTCATACATGCCAGGGTAGGCCTTGCAGAACAGTATGATGGAGTATTTTTAAGTAAGCCCAGCAGGTTGAGCTCTTGCTGCTACGATCTGGGCAGGCGCATTCTGCGTGTATGCGCCACAGGGTTCCCTGCCCACCGCTCCTTTACGCTTCCAGCAGACAATATAACATACTGTTCACCGCCGCCGAGCAGCCCGCAATCGCCTCCCTGCTGGGGCAGCCGCACCAGTGTGCGATCTGAGGGGCGGCGAAGCGGCCGGCGGTGTCTCCGTGCTCTCAGTCTGCGAACGTGATGGAGGCCGCATCAACGCGGCCCGGTGGCTGCCTCGTTCCTCTGCTTCCCGGCCGCCAGTCGTCCCCAGAGTGCTGCAGGCCGTTGTCAGCAGCTTCCGCCACGGCACCGCTTTTTTTGGATTTTAAGCATGCAACTTTAAATCAGGATTTTATTCCGGGTGTATACAGCCTCGCAGAGCGGCATAATCCTACGTCTGCATCTGCTGCTCAGTAGCGCCCCCTCGAGCATCTTTTATTCATGAAGCAATGAGCTGAGGGATGCAGTAGTCCCCGTGGCTGTTTCCCGGCACATGGTCCCTGGTGCTGCGGCAGGTCAAACACAATGGAAATGACAATGCGGGTGGGGGCCTGCACAGCTCCCGTGCCTGCATTTCTCATCCTCTGATAGAAAGGGTCCAGCAAAACATTGACAGCGGCAGAGCGCTGGCAGGGCCACTGCGCACCCTGCACCCCCAGGCGTGGACGGTCACGGGACCAATGCATATGTGAGTGTCAGGCACTGCACCCAAAGCTCACATATGCATGGAGGGGCTGGCTGTGGAGCCGCGTGCCCGCTGCCAGCCGTTGCACGTGCATACTGATCCGCTCGGTGTATATGGAGATTAATACGGGGACTTCTGTGGGAGGATGTGGGCGCAGCATTTCAGCGTATTATTCCATAATACTCTGCCACTGCCCCCTTTCCTGAATAGACCCCACCGCATGCAAATGGCACAGGACTCTGGGAATCTTGCAGGGACCATGAATGATGCCTGGAGGCTCGGACTGGCCTTAGGACAATAGGGCAATGCCTGAACCAAACACGCAATATGCTCGCGTGGGCCCGTTTTTATTTGGTCGAAGTGGCCCACTTTTTGGGCAAGTTACTTCACCATGTGGCTAGCAGTTTTGACCATTGTTACTGAATGAATATTCTTTACAATGCACAAGTTGCATCACATTTTATCAGAAACCTCCCCCTTGGGTACGAGTCAAACAGTCTGTCACAAAAGGAATGAATTGCCATTTGCAACTGTGGGCCACTTTTTCATGTGGGTTGCAATAGGGGACAGCGGGGGGGGGCAGGTGGGCTACTCCCTTACTCCCAGGTCCACCACTGCTCCACGGTAACACACCACCCCCACCACCGGCCATAGAATAGGACATTTCATCTATTGACTCCTGTAGCTCCATCCCCTGTTTTATGTAATGATTATCTGCTTTAATGGCATTTATTTCACAGCTGCAAACAAATCATCACAGCGCATAGAAGTTTGCTTTTGCGGAATTCCTTTAAATGTTTAAATTCACCAAATTTTCTTTTTTTAAAGAGCTCACATGAATCCGGATTGCATGAACTATCCTGGGAGGGGAAAATGAGGCTGTTGTGTTAAATTGAAATGTAGTGCTATTGGTAATGGTGAGGGCAGAACAGGTCCCCAGGTGCAACTTAACACCACCTTGCACAATATTCCAGGGTGCTGTTACCAAAGCTGGAGCAATAAAACTCAGAAACTCAGAAAAGGAATTTAGCTAAGGAAGCTTAACTCGACTGCACCCCTGTCCCCGCAAAAAATAACAGTACATGTAATCCAGTCCGTGGTCCCCGAGAATCCAGTGTACTCTTTGGGAGCACAGAATCCGTCTGGGGGGCTCTTTGACGCTGAGAGGGTATCGGACGAAGCGTTCTCTGCAGCCGGTACACATAAGCCAAGCAACCAGATGGATGTCTCTATGCCAGTAGTGCATTTAATTACTGGTTCTTCTACTTGAAACAGAGGACCTTATCCCCATTGTGCCCCAAAGCCACCTCAGATAGGATTTGGAGACAAAGGATCATCGTAAGATCAAAAAAGGCTTGGAAACTACCAGCCATTTTAGGACAGAAGGGGGCGGGAAACCGGTACGATGTAATTTAATCGCTGGATGTTTTTTCGCAGGGTTTTTTGCAGCGGATTTTTTTTCAAATAAAAATCATCAAATTTTTTGGGGGGGTTAAAAAATTATATAAATTGGGTGTGGGTGTACGGGGATATAAAAATAAAGGGAATGGGGGTTTTTGGGGGTAAACCCCGCGATGAAACAGCAGGCGATGAAATCACATGGAACTGAGAAACCGCCCACCATCACATGAGAGCAAAAATGCAAGGAAGCAATCTGACATCTGAAAAACAAACTAAGAGCCCATCATCTGTCTTAAGATCGTAAAGGGGATGGGAATCAGCTAGCCACATAAAGACAAAAAATGCCTACGGCACAATCGGCCACCTCAAGACACAAAAGAGGCTGCTGCAGAGCGAGACAGTCTAGACAATAAAGCCTGAGACGCAAGTCAACCAAGACAAAAAAGGGCTGTGAAATGACGAACCATCTCCAGACAAAAAAAAGAGAATCTAGAAAACAACCAGCCATTTCACAAAAAGCAAGATGGGGGCATAATCAACTGATTCAAGGCAGAAAAAAAAGATGTGAAACAGCAAAGCCATCTCACAACAGAAACAGGCTGTAAAAACAAGACATCTCAAGACATAACCAGCACTGTCAAAGCCAACAGTTTTGACTTGTGTGTAGTCATTGGGTGGGCATTTCCCAGGCCCTGCTATAATGGTACTACTTGGTCATGAGATGGCAATAGCTGAGAAATGGTGTGAGCACCTGGGCACATGATGGCAGTGTCCGGCAAATGACGAATCGAGAGCCCAAACCGTTGACTTTGCTAGTGCTTCTTTCAACGGGAACGTAACGCAATGCACAGAAGCAAGGCCAGACTGCTTCTACATCAAGTGGCTGAAGGTGCACTTGGTTCGGACATTTCCTATGACACCAGGGACTGATTTAAGGCTGCCTTTTAGCCATCACCTTTCAGAAGACTATTTAGAAATAACATGGCAGCCTATAACAACACCTAGTTTGAAGTTACTGAGTGATGGAGCTACCTCAAAGAGATCCCAGAAGGTTGGGTTTTGCGTACAGAGAATCAGACTGTGGGAGGGAATGTACGTGGGATTAGCATGGCCAAGGGTGGTCAATGGGTGTGTAAAAAACCTAACCAGAACCAACAGGCAGTGTGTCCCTCCTCCCATCACCCCCCTAGACAGTGCTTTAAGAGGGGTAAGAAATTCAGGGGGGGGGGCTCGTTTGAGGGTGTGGCTTTCATTGTGGGCGTGGCCTAAAAGTGCACAACTCATAGTAAGGTGCGCAAACAAATATATCAATGTATGTGAGCATTTATATGTTTATTTGCTCACCTTACTATGAGTTGTGCACTTTTCAAGTCATCCTTTATAAATGTAGCAATGTTACATATTTCTATGTTTATAAAAGGTTGCTTGAAAAGTGCACAAACCATAGTAAGTTACGCACACTTGTGTGCTTTCCTTACTATGGTTTGTGTACTTTTCAAGCCACCTTTTATACACATAGACATTTGTAACACAATTCTATGTTTCTAAAAGACGGCTTGACGCTTAAACAATTCAAGGCATCTTTTATAAAGCGTTGATGGCGGACAAAACCCAAGGTGGCTTTGTCCGTCGACAAAGCTTTATAAAAGATGCATTGAATTGTGTACGTTTCAAGCCGTCTTTTATAAACATAGAAATATTTCTACGTTTATAAAAGATGGCTTGAAACGTACACAATTCAAGGCATCTTTTATAAACCTTTGCCAACAGAGAAAGGCGCCTCGGGCTCTGTGATCTACTGATCACAGAGCCCGAGGCGTCTTTCACCCTCTGCGAACCTGCAGGCTCCGTGATCTAATCTGCATATTAGATCAAGGAGCCAGCGGGTTCGCAAGGGTCTGTGACCTGGGAGGGCAAACAAAGGGACAGTAACTTCCTTTGATGAGGGGGCATCAGAGGAAGTTACACTGACTGACAGAAGTCTCTGTGGCTGGCTGGCACTTCTGTCAGCTTGACTGACATAATGGCGGGCGCATCTCCAGTTGCAGCTGCGGCCGCGGCGGGATAGTGTATCCCGCCAATGTTGTGTGGGACGGGGGGCCGGCAGGTCCCCGGCTCAGCCCCACTTTCTGGAGGCTGCCAGGGCCCGGCCCCAGCAGTCCCTGGCCCACTTAAAGCACTGCTCCTAGATGTACTCATGCCAATAGTTCTGGGTTAAAGGTGGAGCTAAAGCCCCCACTAAAAGCCAAAACTAAATATGGAGATCTGAAACAAGGAACCATTTCAAGACATGGAGGTGGAGGGAAGAAATAAGCACGCTGAAGACAGAAAGGCCCAGGAAGCAACCAATCAGGGGTGTTGCTAGGTCTGGAAAAGATCTGGGGCTATGCGACGTCAGGACTGTCGGGACTAGGGGCTAGCTAGCCTTTTGGTTGTTGACCCTGAGCTTCTATCCAGGGCTACAACCAAAAGATCGGGGGCCTCTGCAACCACTCATCACAAGGTTGTAAAGAGCAGGAGCTGCAGATATCCACTTTGCTGCAGGTCCTGCCAGCCTCCAAGAGGAGCTGAAACTTGCGTTTGGGGCACTTGCTTAACTCGGGAATAACCTGGTCAGAATTAAAGATGCCAATCATGAAGGGAAGAAGTGGGTCGCCTGGGCAAGAAGGTGAGCATCGAGCGAGCATTACTCACACGCCCAGGCCAGTATGCAAGCGTACTTCCGGACTTGAGCGAGCATTACCCACACGCCCAGGCTATTATGCAAGCGTACTTCCGGACTTGAGCGAGCATTACCCACACGCCCAGGCCATTATGCAAGCGTACTTAAGGACTTGAGCGAGCATTACCCACACGCCCAGGCCATTATGCAAGCGTACTTCCGGACTTGAGCGAGCATTACCCACACGCCCAGGACATTATGCAAGCGTACTTCCGGACTTGAGCGAGCATTACCCACACGCCCAGGCCAGTATGCAAGCGTACTTCCGGACTTGAGCGAGCATTACCCACACGCCCAGGACATTATGCAAGCGTACTTCCGGACTTGAGCGAGCATTACCCACACGCCCAGGACATTATGCAAGCGTACTTCCGGACTTGAGCGAGCATTACCCACACGCCCAGGCCAGTATGCAAGCGTACTTCCGGACTTGAGCGAGCATTACCCACACGCCCAGGCCATTATGCAAGCGTACTTTCGGACTTGAGCGAGCATTACCCATACGCCCAGGCCATTATGCAAGCGTACTTCCGGACTTGTCTGAAGTGCCCGATTATTTGCATATTTTGTCCAAGACAGGCCAAAATGGGGACTAAATGCATCCATTGAGAAGTCTACATCCTGACCTGTGAGACATTGCGTACCTTCTGCACTGCCCGCTCCCGCCCCAACAATCACTGGCAAGGTGCTACAAAAAGGACTACTTTTCAGCCGCTAAATAGACTTAAACTCTGATAAAATGTTGCCTCACCCAATAGAGCGTGTGTGCACTCCATTGGTTCGGGTTAATCGATTGGTGCCTTGCCATAGTCCCGTTCTGATTCAGCGAATTTCTGCAATGCCAGCTCCTCAGAGATGCACTCTAGTACCCATTACCCCAACAGTGGCGACTAGCGCTCTGACGGCGGATTTATTTGAATGTAAGTATTTCTTCTGGAACCCATTCGAAAATGTGCTGGTTGTCCTCATTCTAGAAAAAAAATCGGAACTTGGTGGCAGAGGGCCTGATTCACAGAACGTTTTCCGATGACATTGTGCTATTATAAAACACTTTACGTGAATCAGGCCCTAGAGTGAGGTGAGAAATCAAGTGTATGCTTGCACATTTCTTGGGAAATTAATTGAAGGAAATCACTTAAAATTGCCCTTTTTGAGCTTTGGGGCGCAGATGTTCATATATTTCAAAGTATTGCATTCGACTAAGTCTTGGTGGTTCCGTAGGGTGAGGACGGAAGCAACCAGTAAGCTCCAGGAGTCGAGGAAAAGTGAGAGATACCTGGGCTGTTTACAGAATCCCACATTAAATAAACGTTGAAACTTGATGTCTATTAACTGTATATGGCTACAGTGCTTTAATAATCATTAGCAGCCTTGGCGGACGAGCCAACCAATCAGGTTGCTCGGATCGCGGGCTGAATCCCACGATCCAAGCCCGCGTGTTCCGAGCAGCCTGACAGCTGCTTCTCCGCCCGCCATCTTCCCCACACCATGCCCTCCCGTGCCCTGTGCTCACCGTTTCCTTCCCTCCCCACACCCCAATCCCACTCCCTTTATTATTTTGGCAGCAGCCCAAGTACTGCTGCTGTTCCAGCCTCCCAGCCCGACATGGAAATGGAAGAGGGCTCCGCATGGAGGCTCGTCCTCCAGTTCCATGGTAGTATTCTTAAGTAAGTATTGTGTATGAATGAATGGGGCGACACGGGGGCGTCCCGTTCATTCGTACAAAATACTTGCTATCAGCACTCGGGGTTTCCGGATTAGAAACCCAGGGTGCTAATGACAATAACACCCAATCGGGTGGGTTGGATCGGGGCGAGGGGGTAACAGCACCAGGGTCCATAGCTAAGACCCGAACGACTTGGTACCTGAGCCGTTACCAACCGATCCGGCACAGCGGAATGGTTGTTATTGCATATTAGAACACTGGAATGTTGGTAATTCCGTTGCAGATGTGCAGTGGCATAGGGCAATAATGGTATTCCTTTGTCCCAATATTGCAATGTATCTACTTTGTCTTGCCTAGGATTGGAATGTTCTAATAGCAATAATGACCTCCTCCATGGACCATTACCAGGGCCCCTGGCACTCCGTAAATCCCCTCGCTTGGTTTTGGCCTTTAGCTTGGACCAAGAGCCATTACCACCATCTAATGCTCTCGGAATGTAGAATTATTCCTTACATTTGGGATAATGCAGAGGTTGTGGACATTCCTAAAATACAACTGTTGTTGAATCGAAATCAGCTGCGATAAAACAGTGAACAGTTAAATTCGAGTTAAATCAAATAGAAAAAAGGGGAGCTGATAGGCACCTCACATTTCCTTTATGCCACAGCAGTGCAGTGTGCTTGCATTTTATGTTGATGTGTGTTCGGGGGTTTACGATCGCACCTGTCAGGCAGCTTCACAGAAATGTGCGGCTCCACTTTCACATAACTTGAGACAGATTTGGAAGTTGATGCTAGCATGTGAGCGATGCATTTAGAATGAATGCATCTCTTGTGGTTTGTAGATGGTTGGCATGATGCTGTCTGGGGGCGCGAGGCCTGGTGACGCCGTTGCTGCTGTGTGTAGCCTGATCGCTGTGCTGCAGAGATGATTAGATGCAATGGAAGGCTGCTGCCTAAACCCTGCATGCATGTAGCCTCCCCCTGCCCCCTCTCTAGAAGCTTCTCCTGGTTGGTCAGGGATTATAGGATTGTGCAGAGTCAACCAATAGCTGGGGAACTGGAATTCTGTTGCTGCCCAGCTTTGAAAAGGCTGTTTCAAAAGCTAAGTGGCCATTTTGAAGACCCCTGTGGAGTGGCGGCCATTTAAAGACCAAAGGAATAATCAAGGCAAGCAACGTGCAGCAGGATAAGAGGAATTGGTCACCACCTGTGAAATGACTTGCCTTGTCTCCATTTGCAGTAAATGCAAAATCGCTATAAACGTGAGGGTCCGCAAAAGCTTCAAGGTCAGTTGTTTTATTTTGAAATAATTTAATTTTCTGGTATTGTGTAATTCCTACCTGACATTCGTTTTCATATTTGTATTTCTTTCTTTATTTTTTCTAACCAGCGCCACTGCAAAGAGTTGGCACTATGAGTATCTTGTGCTAAAAGTTGTGGATTAGCAGGGACGTCCTTTCACCAACATGCCAGGGGTAGCAGAAGTGACATCACACAACCCTTGACATCTGATGACATCACAATAAGGGATGTCATTTGATCCCACCCCGAAGTGACATCACTGGAAGTGATGGAACATGACTTTTCACCCCTTAACAAAACAAGAAGTTGCATCACCTAGCATTGTTCCGAAGTAAACTACGAAAAATATGGTTACGATATCACTGGAATGGGATATACATTTCATACAAGAATGGATCACCATAGGTATTGTTAATATCAGTGTGTGTAGGCCCATGTTACCAAATTACTGTGAATGTAAGCAAACGACCAAGGCCAAATGATAATGATGTGTTATTATATAGCACTTACGCTTAAGCGCTTTATATTGAACAAATATGCATACAATATCACCCAACCTGTGTTGGTATTCATTTATCAACCTCAGCAGGATGAAAGGCTGAGTTGGCCTTGCCGGGATTCAAACCTGCAACCTACAGGTCACACACACATCGCAGATAGGAAAGATAGACCTCTTCACCAGTTCGTCAGAAAAAAACCTAACGAAACTCCAAACCATTCAAAATAATGCTCTCTGAGCAGTCATAGGCATTCCCAAAAGGGAACACATCTCATCAGCAAGGAGACAGGCCCACTGGCTACCCATTAGAGAATGTGTCCTTTTCAAAATTCTTGCCATCACCCACAAGGGCATCAACCACACAACCCCACCCTACCTCCCGCTGAGAGTAAGCAGAACCTGTGCCTCCAGACCCACTAGAACAACCTACTCCAACCGACTCGTAGTTCCTAGAAACAACCAAGCCAGATGAGTTGGGGCAAGTTTCCCATTCATTGCCTCTAGGCAATGGAACTCGCTTCTGCTCACCTTAAGAGCAGAATCTTCACACCTCGCTTTTCGAAAAGCACTCAAAACATGGCTGTTTGTTTGAACCTGTACTCCGTAATCTTCCAATTTGCAAGCTTGCACTGCGGGATCCATGCAACTAAGTTGCTATCTCTGTAACAGCGCCTCAATGCCCCCGGGCTGCATGTGCGCTCTATAAATAAACAAAATAAAATAGACACATTACAACAAAACATTAATTGTGGCAAAATGAAATCAAGGGCCACTTTATGTGCTATGGTCAAACATGTCTGCACTGTTTACAAGCTTTTAGGCACAAGTGACCGAGGACACCGAGATGGAATATCTTGTGATGATCGTAACAGAGACAACGGCAGAAAAAAACATGCTATAACTGCAACTTGCGTTAAGCAAAATACATATTCCAAATGGGATGCTTATTCTACTCTAAATGCTTTTTGGACGTTTTTGTCTGCAATGTGAATTTGAGGTGTTTAAGAACAGACTAAATCAGCGACTCACCCCCTGAAGTGTGCCTGAAATAAACCTTTAATGAGTCTAGCAATTATTGTATGGAATTCCTGAAAGACAAATTATTTTTTATTCCTATTTTTTATTTACAGTCACTGCTCAAAGTGTTGCACTTGTAGACCCCCCCTTTTTTTAAGAGGTCTGAACAAGAAAGCCAGCCACTTCAGAAATCAAGAGCCACATGGCGCGGGCCACAGTCCAGGAGCTTCAATAAAAATGTAAAAAAACATTTTTGAAAAACATTTTTTAGGGGTAGCAATGGAGCCCTCATGGGTCACAGGTGCGGCCCCTGTCAACCTCCATATGATGTCCCTGTGGCTTAGTGTTGCTTGAATCACGTATAATTGAGTGCTTTACTATTGCACACCTGAGAAATCTGGAGTTTTGTTAGTTGTTGATGCTTTAACATTGGTTTGGAAATGTAATACTATATTTCCCTAAGAGGCACCACAAACACTCCTAATTTAAAATATGCTATAGAAGGATTATCCCTTAAGGCCCATGAATGACATGGGCAACCTGATCCACTGAGGCATGAAGGAGGATGTGTTTGCCTCATGGTGGTCTACCACCTTCACTCCATTCCTCGATTGTAGAGGCTAGTTTAAGACACCTCCATTCATCCCAGGGACATTACACTCTACTGAGCTGCCTCTAGAGCCAATGATCCCTCTGCACCCCTGGGATTTGCGCACTCTATAGACCAGCACCCTCAGCTGATTCATGGAAGTAAGAGACCACCATTACCGCCCACGAGATGTTCACATAGAACCAGAGACTGCCATGTCTCTCTCGCTTTGCCCCCCAGCCCACACACTCTCCTCGTGGCTCCCCCGATATTGTGCAGGTAATGGTAATCATTGATTAGGTGCACGATTTGGGGACCCCTCTCCTTACCTTCTTCTTTCAGGACTACCCTTCTAAGGTACAACCAGTCACCCTCTTTTTCACTAACACCTCACTGGTAACTCTCCTTTTTCACTATTTGTAACTTTTTACCACTTCGGCAGGGGCAGAGGCACTGCTCACCTTCACCGCTTCACAAAAATGGCAAGGTGTGCTGCTGGGAAAATACATCTTCAGCTGAACACGCCACCAAAATCCCAACGGGGCAAGAGTAACCCTTTTAATCCGGGGCCTGCACTACATCCAACTCTCTCTTCCAAAATACCTTCCTTCTAGAGCCTTTTCCGTCAGCTACCTCCAACTCTCTGAGGGTCAGACGCTTCTCCAGGCAGAGAATGGGGGGTAGATCTCTCTCCTCTTCAGGTGCCTCCCTCTGGAATGGCCTCCCGGGCCCTCTCAGACTTCTGCCGGACATCCTGAAGATCCGGAAGCAGCTCAAGACCCGCCTTCTCTCTCTTGCTAACTTACCTGCCTGCTGCGCCAACTGATTTTGCTTGGTTCCCTCAGAGTCTCACTGGGTTCCAGACTCCACCATGACCATTCTTCCTTTGCACTGCCTCCGGGCCTAGTGTGCACTTAGGGGCTGTATGTGTATCCCCTACAGCCCCCTACCACCTTGCACTTACCCAGAGCAGTGCTGCCCTGGCTGCACCTATTCAGAGCCATGCTGCTCTGTTTGCACTTCCAACCTTTCCTCTCCCTTGCCCTTCCCTCTCTCCTTCCCCTTGCACTTCTATTGTTACACTTGCACGATCGAATGACATAAGGCCTAGTAGGATCATGTGTCTTGTCCTCCCTTTGTCTTCCCTCCCTTGTCTTGTGCTTGTGGCACCTAGAAGCATTTGTATACAGGCATGCTAAAATGCCATATCATATCTGCAACCCCTGCAATCCTGAATATCCCAGGCCTTGCACACAGATTACATGTAGCACTGCCAGCAGCCCCGTCACATAACTCTAGTCACTGGGCCATGGTGTGTTACACAAGTCTCACAGAGGTCCTCAGACTAGAATCCAGCCACTAAAAGTCAGTATGAGGTCTGTAAGTATCTGAAAGCTTCTCTAACTGCACAGACCAGGAAGTAAGATATCTCTCTGTATCACAGGGGGTTCTTGAATGTGACAGACCAGCCTATTCAACCAATGAATGGAAGTCAGAGGCATCAATGCAACCCAAGGATGCTCGCAATGCACAGACCAGGGAATTCAACTGATTAATGTAGGAAAGGGTGTTCTATACACGCCATGTATTCTGCCACTCCACAGAGCAGCATCCTCAGACGCTGAATGCAGGAGGCCCATTTACATTTTATAGAGTCTCACAATACATAGACCAGCATCCTCAGCCACTCAATGCAAGTAGCCAATATGCATTTCATAGTCTCACAATACATAGACTAGCATCCTCAGCCACTGAATGCCAGAGGCCAATATGCATTTCATAACGTCACAATACATAAACCAGCATCCTCAGCCACTCAATGCAAGTAGCCAATATGCATTTCATAGTCTCACAATCCATAGACCAGCATCCTCAGCCACTGAATGCAAGAGGCGCCCATGCATTTCATAGAGTCTAACACTACATAGACCAGCATCACCAGCCACTGAATGCAAGAGGACAATAGGCATTTCATAGTCTTGCAATACATAGAACAGCATCCTCAGCCACTGAATGCAAGAGCACAATATGCATCTCTTAGAGTCTCACAATACATAGACCAGCATCCTCAGCCACTGAATGCAAGAGGACAATATGCATTTCATAGTCTTGCAATACATAGAACAGCATCCTCAGCCACTGAATACAAGAGGACAATATGCATTTCATAGAGTCTGACAATACATAGACCAGCATTCTTAGCCGCTGAATGCTAGCAGACAATATGCATTTCATAGTGTCGCACTACATACACCAGCATCAATAGCCATTGCAGGATAGTAAGAGATATCTGTGAATTACAAGGATTCTTGCACTATGCAGACCAGAACCTTAGCCAATAAATGAAATTATTACCCAGCGTGCTATTTTCTCACTTTACAGCTCACGTCAATTGGTGGATTTCCGAGCCTTAACTGACTGGTAATCCCTCATCCGACGCTCCTTCTTGTGCCCATCTCTGCCACATCTCTGGTGTTCTGTCCTCGACTGGCCGACATGGAAAGGAGAGAAGAGACTACATGTAATACCTTCTCCCGTTCCATGGTGGCCATTTTCTTTGTTTACTTTTTTTTTCCTTTTTCCCAATAGCTGCCATGGAAAGTGAGAAGGGACTACGTATAGTCCCTTCTACGTGTTACGTGGCAGCCATTTTTTATGCTTTCTTTCTTTTTTAAGTTGCAAAACACCAACGGTATCTCGCAACTGAAAAGAGCACTATTACTCCGATCTTACTGCCCTGTAACATTCTCCAACCGTGAATCAGAGGATCTACTCCTCTCCAACCATATGGGACATGCACCAGTATTTCCTTTCCTTCCCCTCATCAGTTCAAATGGTGTCACACCCATTGAAGCATGAGGCAACATTTTCAAGGCATTCACTCTTTCTCTGATGCAATCATTTCCAGTCCTTCCACACACACCTGCCAAATGGATGTCATAAACCGCCGTCTGCGTCCCTTCTGGACTTCGTGGTCCCGGACACATACAGGATTGAACTCAGTAATCCTTCCAACATGGCTGCTTGATGCGGAATGCTGCTTTCCAGTCTCTGCGCTACACGCTCTACGTTCTACAAAACAGACACTCCCCCGCGGCTCTGCGCCTCTCAACGCTACTACTCGCCGTAGCTGGACGTGTGCTACCGGAATTCACTCAGGGCTCATTTCCGGAATTCTATTTCCCGGTTCCTTGATTCCTCCTCCTTTCCTTTCATCCTTCAAACTTTACCGAACTTTCCTGGATTTTCACCCGCGCTCGAGTCACGGCTTCCGTGCCTCCGCGCGCAGACATTGTTCCTTCCTTGTTCCGTCCCGGACAATCTGAACGAAGCACGCTGGAATCTGAAGACCCGCGCACGGGCTTATACAAAACCCAGACCGTGCAAAAGAAGTCACAAAAGAAGATGGCAAGCAAACAGGAAAAACAGGTGAGAAGGGGAGAGACTTGTGACACACTGAGACGCCTGAAAATCGATATGGATACAGGGATGGAAGCCACGGTTCAAGACCTCATGCGAGGCATGCAGGAACTCACCACAGAAGTTCAAAACCTTAAAGTTGAGAACGCTGCCTTAAAGCAGCTGGTATTGTCTTGTGATTCTGCTACCAAGGAAAGTGTGTTATTGGGAGGATTGGTGGACAAATATGATGGCTCTACAAAGACCCTTTGTGCCTTCCTTGATTCATGCTTTGTGCATTTCACCTTCAAGCCCTACTACTTTTCCACCCCTAGAGCAAAGGTGGGGTTTATGATATCACACCTCACTGGCAACGCATTAACCTGGGCAACTCCCCTAGTCAATTCGGGCGACGCCCTCCTGGATGATTACAATGGATTCGTGGAAGCCCTAAAGGCCATGTTTGATCGTCCTGAGCAGGTTTACAGCGCTCATGAACGTCTGCTTGATTTTCTACAAGAATCCCAGGATATGCTTACCTACGTCACCCGTTTCAAACAACTTATGAAGGAAGCTGATTGGTCCCAAGAGGCTAGCTTCACGCTCTTTCGCAGAGGCTTGAATGAAGAAATAAAGGACGAGCTAGCCAGGGTAGCTCTCCCTAATTCCTTCCAGGCCCTCTTGGACCTTTCCTTGCAAATTGATTTTCGAATCCAGGAAAGAAAGGCAGAGAAAAAGAAGTCGGAATCATCATTCCACAAGGCTGTCATAGACCACCCTTCTAGCCCAGAACCCACAGTTTCTCCGACCTCAGATCCAGAACCCATGCAACTGGGGTATTCCGTGGACCCATTACCCCACAAGAAAGGATGCGCCGTATTCACACTGGTCTCTGCATGTATTGCGCCTCTGATAAACATCTTGTCAGAGAGTGCCCTATTGCTCCTCCATGGCGTTCGGGAAACACCAGCTCCCTATCCTAGATGGGGCACAGTTTCGGGAGAATGATGTCTGCTCCACATCAATTCCTTCCTTGAACTCTCCTGGACCAAATAAGCTCATGATTCTTCAGGCCTTTCTATCGCCTTCCAAGAAAGAATCTTACCCCATTCTGGCATTAGTGGATTGCGGAGCCATGGGTATATTCATAGATCATGAATGGGTCACTACTCACAACATTCCACATGAAACTCGAGAGACGATGCAACCCGTAAAGGCAATTGATGGAAGACCCCTACCTTCAGCACCCATAACCCTTCAAACTAAAGGGATCCTACTCTCTATAAGAGGATAAAATTTGACATCATAAGATCTGCCCACTATCTAATGGTTCTAGGCATGCCCTGGTTACAGAAGCATAACCCCTACATCAGTTGGGCAGCAGGCTCCTGGTTTCTTGGTTCTGAACACTGTATGTCCCACTGTTTACTCCTAGATTCCTTACCAAAGTCCTCTGAAAACTTGCAATAAATCCAGCAAAGTCCAATCACTGTCTCTAACATCATCCGAATTACCAGGGCCTATCAGGCTTACACAGATGTATTTTCGACTGCCATAGTTCAAGCTCTTCCTCCTCTCAGACCTGAGGATTGTGCCATAGATACTGAACCTTCAGCAGTGATCCCTTTCGGGAGAATGTTTATTTTATCAGAACCTGAAAAGAGGGCCCTCCGGGAATACCTGGATACTAACCTGGAAAATGGCACCATACGACCATCCAAGTCCCCGCTGGGTGCTTCATTATTTTTCGTTCCCAAGAAAGATACCAAGGAGCTTAGACCATTTCTAGATTACCATGGCCTTAACCAGTGTACTCTTAAGGACCGCTACCCATTGCCTCTCATCTCGGATATCCTGGAAGCAGTAAGAGGTGTAGTAGTATTCACAAAATTATATCTCAGGGGTGCCTACCATCTAATTCGTATAAAGGAAGGTGACAAATGGAAAACAGCCTTTAGAACACCTTTTGGCCATTTTGAATACCTGGTTATGCCCTTCGGACTTGCTAATTCCCCGGCGGTCTTCCGCCGTTTTATGGACCGGGTGTTTTCTGACATGCTGTTCCTCTTCGTCATTGTATATCTGGACGACATATTGATATACTCCAAGGACCATCTGAAACATGAAGAACACGTAAAGGCAGTTTTACAATGTCTACGTGAACATAAGCTCTTGGCCAAATCCGAGAAGTGTCTTTTCTATGTATCAACTGTTCACTGTCTTGGATTCGTTCTTAGCCCTAAGGGGATTGGAATGGACCCATCAAAGGTAGATTCCATTCTATCCTGGCCCGTTCCAACTACTGTAAAAAATTCAATCCTTCCTGAGGCTTGCTAACTTCTATCGGAAATTTATACCAGCCTTTTCAGAGATTGTACATCCTATTGTTACATTGCTAAAGAAAGATATGCCCTTTCACTGGACCTCAGCCCAAGATACTGCTTTCCAACGGTTGAAGTCGGAGTTTACACAAGCTCCCATTCTAGCTCAACCCAACATTGATCGCCCTTTTCTTGTGGAAACTGATGCCTCCAACTACGCCATCGGGGCAGTCCTAAAACAGGAACTTGATGATAAGTTAGAACACCCCATCGCCTATCTTTCTCACACCTGGACTCCCAGTGAAACTCATTATTCCGTCCTGGAAAAGGAACTGCTAGCCATCCGCCAAGCCTTCACTGATTGGCGTCATCTTCTCCTGGGAACCAAACACCCGGTACAGGTCCGCACGGACCATCGGAATCTCCAAGTCCTGCAATCCCTAGAATGTAGAAACAGTTGTCAAGCCTGTTGGGCCTTCTTTTTTGCTCAATATCAGTTTCAAATCCATCATGTCCCTGGAACACACAATATAATAGCCGATGCCTTATCCAGACGTCCTGATTACGAAACCCTTGAAGATCGGACTTTTCCTAAGATGTTTCCCCACAAAATATTTGTTGCCCAAGCAATCACCCTCCTGAAGGATATTCGAATTCAAACTCAGTCATCTGAAACCTGGACGGAGTTTAAGAGAAACAATCGATGGAAACTCAAGACAAGGGACGGATATCTGTTCAAGGACAATCGCTTGGTCATCCCTACTCCTGGACTGTGGCAAAAGATCACAAGTCTATGTCATGATACTTTTCATTCAGGACAACGTAGCATCACCAACACCCTCCGTTTAATACAAAGACAATTTTGGTGGCCGAGGATGAAAGAGGATATCCGGATCCATATCCAGGCATGTGCAGTCTGCAATTAGAACAAACATGATAATAAGAAACCGGCAGGTCTACTGCTTCAACCAGCAATACTAACAAGACCCTGGGAATTCATCGCCACGGATTTTATTGTGGAACTACCATCTTCCAGGGGATACACAACTATCATGATTACCATTGATTTGTTCACTTATGTGGCTCATTTTACGCCTTTATACAAACTGCCATCCTCATCTGAACTCGCCGGAATCTTCCTGTAACACATATTCCGGCTTCATGGGCTACCCTCCAAGATTATTTCTGACCGAGGAGCCCAATACATATCCCAGTTCTGGAAACAATTATGTCGTATACTGGGAATCCAACGTGTCTTGTCCTCAGGTTATCACCCACAGAACAATGGAGCCACTGAACGTGTAAACCAAACTCTGCAACAGTATCTTCGTTGCCTCGCCACCAAGGTCCAGGATGATTGGTCACTCTTAATACCTGTGGCCGAATTCGCTTATAACAATTCGGATCATTCAGCTATCAACACCAGTCCTTTCTTCTGTAGTCAAGGATTTCATCCTTCAGTTCTACCGTCCATTCTCCCACACCCTACCCCAGTTCCTTCGGTTGATTCTTGGATTGAAACCCTTATTAATGTACACAAAGAAGCAAAGGAGCACTTAGAAAAGGGCCGAAAATACGTTAAACATCATGCCGACTCTAAAAGAAGACCTGGGCCTTCTTACTCTGTAGGCGATAAAGTCTGGTTATCCTCGAAACTCCTTTCTCGACATCTGCGACCAACTAAACTGGCTCCCAGGTATTACGGGCCCTTTTCTATAAAAGAAATCGTCAATCCAGTGGCCTTTCGACTTCGGCTACCGGAATCATGGAAAAGGATCCATCCAGTCTTCCACACTTCTCTGTTGAAACCATATGTTCAGCCCTCTCGAACTGCTCCAAGATCTACCCCAGTGATTATCAATGACCAACTCGAATATGAGGTTTCCAGAATCTGTGACTCTAGATACCGACATGGTCAACTACAATATTTGGTCGAATGGAAAGGATACCCTCCCAGTGAGCGCACTTGGGAACCCGTGTCAAACATGAATGCTCCCAGGCTGATTCGAAGATACCATCTTATACATCCGGGCAAACCCGGAGGAGCTGGGCTTCAGAGGAGGCATACTGTCATGAACCGCCATCTGCGTCCCTTCTGGATTTTGTGGTCCCTGACACATAGGGGATTGAACTCAGTAATCCTTCCAACATGGCCGCTTGATGCGGAACGCTGCTTGCCAGTCTCTGCGCTACACGCTCTACGTTCTACAAAACAGACATGCCCCCGCGGCTCTGCGCATCTCAACGCTACTACTTGCCGTAGCTGGACGTGTGCTACCGGAATTCACTCAGGGCTCATTTCCGGAATTCTATTTCCCGGTTCCTTGATTCCTCCTCCTTTCCTTTCATCCTTCAAACTTTACCGAACTTTCCTGGATTTTCACCCGCGCTCGAGTCACG
This sequence comes from Ambystoma mexicanum, assembly GCF_040938575.1. Lineage (NCBI taxonomy): Eukaryota > Metazoa > Chordata > Amphibia > Caudata > Ambystomatidae > Ambystoma > Ambystoma mexicanum. The sequence goes on from NC_090932.1 coordinate 1,271,236,966, forward strand.
GCTTCCGTGCCTCCGCGCGCAGACATTGTTCCTTCCTTGTTCCGTCCCGGACAATCTGAACGAAGCACGCTGGAATCTGAAGACCCGCGCACGGGCTTATACAAAACCCAGACCGTGCAAAAGAAGTCACAAAAGAAGATCGCAAGCAAACAGGAAAAACAGGTGAGAAGGGACTTGTGACACACTGAGACGCCTGAAAATCGATATGGATACAGGGATGGAAGCCACAGTTCAAGACCTCATGCGAGGCATGCAGGAACTCACCACAGAAGTTCAAAACCTTAAAGTTGAGAACGCTGCCTTAAAGCAGCTGGTATTGTCTTGTGATTCTGCTACCAAGGAAAGTGTGTTATTGGGAGGATTGGTGGACAAATATGATGGCTCTCCAAAGACCCTTTGTGCCTTCCTTGATTCATGCTTTGTGCATTTCACCTTCAAGCCCTACTACTTTTCCACCCCTAGAGCAAAGGTGGGGTTTATGATATCACACCTCACTGGCAACGCATTAACCTGGGCAACTCCCCTAGTCAATTCGGGCGACGCCCTCCTGGATGATTACAATGGATTCGTGGAAGCCCTAAAGGCCATGTTTGATCGTCCTGAGCAGGTTTACAGCGCTCATGAACGTCTGCTTGATTTTCTACAAGAATCCCAGGATATGCTTACCTACGTCACCCGTTTCAAACAACTTATGAAGGAAGCTGATTGGTCCCAAGAGGCTAGCTTCACGCTCTTTCGCAGAGGCTTGAATGAAGAAATAAAGGACGAGCTAGCCAGGGTAGCTCTCCCTAATTCCTTCCAGGCCCTCTTGGACCTTTCCTTGCAAATTGATTTTCGAATCCAGGAAAGAAAGGCAGAGAAAAAGAAGTCGGAATCATCATTCCACAAGGCTGTCATAGACCACCCTTCTAGCCCAGAACCCACAGTTTCTCCGACCTCAGATCCAGAATCCTCCTTTCCTTTCATCCTTCAAACTTTACTAAACTTTCCTGGATTTTCACCCGCGCTCGAGTCACGGCTTCCGTGCCTCCACGCGCAGACATTGTTCCTTCCTGGTTCCGCCCCAGACAATCTGAACGAAGCACGCTGGAATCCGAAGACCCGCGCACAGGCTTATACAAATCCCGGACCGTGCGAAAGAAGTCACAAAAGAAGGTGGCAAACAGGAAAAACAGGTGAGAAGGGGAGAGACTTGTGACAATGGATGGCATCCATAATGCTACTATGAATCCTCTCCACCATCCCATTGCATTTGGGATGATACAGTGTAGTACAACGTTTCCTCCAAAACTCTTGGACACTCTTGCCCCCAAACTGCGTTCCATTGTCAGACAAGACACTAGACAGCCCTTTCTTTCAGAAATCTATTTCAGGAAAGTTATCCCACCAACAACACTAGTTTCCCTTTTAATTGTAAACACAATCCATCTCCATAGCACATCAACGACCATAATAATACATTTTCCTTGACCGTCACCTAACATGTCCATGACAATTTCCTGCCAAACTCCATTGGATGATTCCACCTTTATCATTGGCTGTGACACAGCCTTTACACCTTTCCCAACTTTCTCACATTCAACACATTGTTCTAATCTTTTCTCAATTGTCCTGTCAAAGCTTGGCCTCCAGCAGTCATCCCTCAACATAGCTTTAGTCCTCAACACACCAATATGCAACATCAAGTAATGTTTCTCTTATTAGATATTTGGGTACCACAACTCTTCCCTGCCTTTACAACAAACCTTTCACAGCACTCAATTCCTCTTTCACCTCCTAACATATTAGTTTCTCACCACCCAATCTCCATTTCTGAGGCCACCCATTTTGCACACCCTGCGTTGAACAAACTATTGCCTCGTCCAAAGCCATGCCTTCTTCCCGCACCTTTCTCTCAATAACCTCATCATGAGTCACAAACACCATTTCAGAAATATCCTCATCACCTTTCTCCTCCATCTCTCCCATGCGGGAAAAGCAATCTGCCATTCCATGTTCTTTCTTAGGGATTACCTCCATGTCAAACGCTTGACTTTGCATTCTTGCAACCCATTCTGCCACTCTTCTCGACACTTTGCCACTCGACTCCAATTCTCTTTTAAAGGTCTATTGTCAGTCCTTAACACAAAATCTGACCCCCACACCAAACTCTTACATTTATCCACAGTTGAGTAACACGCTAAACCTTTCTTCTCTATCACTGAATAATTTATTCAGTGCCTCACAGAACCCTTGATGCATGTGGTATAATGATCTCTGATCCTGCACCATCTCTTTGCATAAGAGCTGCTCCAGTTCCAACCTCACTGGCATCCACCCTGATAGAACTCAATAATTCCAGTAAATGATCTCAATTCACTTTTTGTCTGTGATACTTCCACATTCTTTATACTGTCAACCATGTCCTTTTTTGGACTAATTCCTTTTCCACTAATCCCACGTCCCAAATATTATACCGACTCTTTCCTGAAAACACATTTCTCCTTCCTCACTGTCATACCCCGCTTTTCCAGAATATTCAACACCTACCTCAAAATCAGTTTGTGCTCTTCTTGCATCTCACCACATATAGGTATATCATCCTGGAAGTGCCCCTTTTACTCCATCAAATAGTTTATCCATAACCTTCTGAAACACTGACGATGCAGAGACCAGACAAAATGGCATCTGCCAAAATTGGACTATACCCTTGTGTGTAACAAACGCAGTCAACTTCCATAACTCATGGACTAGGTCTAACTAATGGTGTGTGGAAGATAAGTCTAACTTAGTAAATATCTTACCCTTCCCTATCATAGCTAACATCTCTGCCACGTTGGGAAGTGGATGTCTTTCAACAACCACACATTTATTAAATTCTCTACGGCCAATGCACAAACGCAACCTGTCGAGATACACACTCTCCTGTCCAAGTCATTTAAATTATACGTGATTCACACAGTTTATCCAGTTCTTTCTTCACACCCTCACACAACACATGGGGAACTTTTCACAACTTGGATACAACGGTGCACTCCCCTCCTTCAACACTATCTGGTGCCTCATTCTCTTGATTCTTTCTACACCATCCACAAACACTGATTTATACTTATCCGCATCAACCTCACCACTTCACAATTCTACCTGCAAAACACTATCCTTTGTATTAGGATCTAATCTTATCCCTTACGTTTTTTGCTCTGGCCACCACAAGAGGGTTGCTCCATTCTGGGTCACGTATATTTTTCCTTCCACAACTCTTCCCTTGAATTCCAAATTGGCAACAAAGTACCCTTACACTTTTATTCTGTCCACATTGTAACCACCAGGCTTAACATCAGCCCTCAATAGATCACACATATTCCGCAAAACAGTTTCCTTGTATATCTTCTGTAGAATGAGAGATACCTTTGTCCCTGAGTCTGGCATAATTTTTACCCTTTTTCCATTCACCCTTTTCTCTACCTCAGTACTTTCACAATCCTTGTCAACATTGCCATCATTGACCACATTCATTGTAATGACGCCCACATGTTCATCGGTATCATCCCCCAATGACTCATCCATCTCACCATTTACCTATATCACATTTTTCTTGCTAAAGTTCCCTTGATAGTTGATAGTTTATTTGTATAGCGCCTATACACATTGTGTTTCAAAGCTCTTCAAGGCAAGGGAGGGAACAAGGGAAAAATACAAAGATATTCTTATAAGGCCTTAAGACATGAAGAATATGAAATTACTATCGTACTAGGCCTGGCGACATGTCAGATAGTGCAAGAGGTATGACAAAGATAAGGAGGGTAGGGGGTAGGAGAGGGACAAAACAAGCGACTATCTTACTAGGTCTGACAACATTTCAGGTAGTGCGGGGGGGGGGGGCCAGAAGAGAATGGGATGAAAACAAACAACTATTATCGTACTAGGTCAGATGACATTTCGGATTGAGTAAGTGCAAAGAATATAGAAGGGGAAGGGGGAAAGGGGAGAGGGAAAAAATAGGGAGAGGGAGAAAAAGACTGATAAACGGTGAGTGTGGTGGAAGAGAAGAAGAGGCAGGCAGGAGGGGAAGGGGGAGCGAAGTACAAAGGGCAGGCAAACAGACAACACAAGCATAAAGCAGGGGAGAGCTGCTCAAATGGCACAAGTTTGCATAACACACAGCCAGATCTGAAACTAAGTTAAATGCAAAACAACACAGCCAGATTTGAAACTAAGCTAAATGCATAACAACACACACAGATTTGAACTAAGTTAAATGCAAAACAACACAACCAGATTTGAAACTAAGTTAATTGCATAACAACACAACCAGATTCGAATAGCAACAGAATCAGATGCTAGCAGTGCAGTGGGTGCAAACATTCAGTGCAATCAGAAGTGCAAAGCATAGGAGACAAGCAGAGAAGCAAGGAAACTGAGAGTCAAAAAGAGGGTGGAAGTGTGTCCAGAAGGTTGGAATTGACCTATAGTTGTGGAGGTGTGTTATGGAAGACCCAATATCTTAGTTAAGTGAGGTAGCAGCATCATGGAAGTTCAAGTGCACGGGTGATAAGGAAATACCTAATGAAGCATTCTGGTAGCGGACAGGGAGCACACAGGTGCCTTTGGTCATGGGCCTTCGTTCGATGGGCTGGTTTTCCAGCCTGCCGACACCCAATTGGCTAATAGATGGGGTTCGGTAGCCAATCAGGGCCATAGCAGCAAGCAGAAGCAAAGAGGGACTCTGGTGCCCGATGGAAAAGGTGGCGGCCATGTCCGGAGGGTAAAGGTACCACAGCAATACAGAGCCCCCTGGGCCACGAGGCACCCCAAGCACAAAGAAAGGCACAAGAAGGGATAACACACAGTGCAGATGGTATAGGCATCCAAGGAGGATTCCGGTGCCCCGATGTCGGACGTCGACAAATAAAGAGTGATAAATTATAAGTAAAGCCAGGAGGCTTGATAGTACTAACAACAACACTTGTTAGTACTTAAAACAATTTGCAAAATTACCCCATCTTTTACATCTGGTACAATTCATTTTTCATCCAGGACATATGGATTAACCAGCCAAGTGTCTCTTGCCCTCTGATCGGAAACACAACCGCTCTTCACTGAATCACCCTTTTCCTCCTTTTGACATGTATTTAGATTCCCCCAAAGTTTTTTCTTTCCTACCAGCACCCTTATTTTTCTTTTTCTTCTCATCCTCCAATTGCAATTTTTAGCCCCTCAATTTTCTCTTCCACTTCCCATCTTTTTTGGTGATCTTAGCCACACATGCCATAGAATATTTCACCCTTTTGGTGATTACTAACACTTCACCTAACTTCGGATCCTCCTTCAGCCAAAGTTCTTCCTGTATCCTGTTGTTATGGCAGTAAATCATAAATTGGTCCCGGATGTGCTCATCTAACGAGTTTCTAAAATTGCGCATCAGTGCCAAATGGTGCAATGCAGTTACATATTCCTCCATACTTTCACTAGGTTCCTGGTACTGTGAGGAACCAGAAGGCACTCTCACAGCCACTTCCCATACACCTTTTGCTCAGGTGGCAAGGGAAGGGCTATCTCTTTTGGATCCCAACCAAGGGGGTGGACAAGCAAGGGGGGATCACCTAGTTGGATGGTCCTTGGGGATTGGGGAGAGAGTGCTGGATGGCGAGACATGGTATCCCCACTTCCCTAATACAGACTCACCCTTCCTTCCTTCAGCCTTCATGGGCTTCATCCACTCATGCCCTGTCATTCCCTGTAAATCCCCAGCAAGTACTGAGAAGAGGAAGAAGCAACTAGGAGCAATGCACACTTGGTATTACAAACACCACTCTAGCACTGAGAAGCAAAAGAGAGGGCATGTCACATTAATTGGGTTAATTTTAGCCAGGCAAGTCAAATCAACGACTCACACCTGAGGGCCCTTAATTGGGCTCAGGTGTATAAATGGAGGAAATGCAGACAAGTCAGAGGAGGAGAACTGCTGTGTTGGAGTGAGACTAGGAGGTCTGAAGACCGGCAATGATCCCAAAGGACTTGCAGGACATGGAGAGCATGAGTCGTGTGGCGTTAGCAGGACCGGGAGCCTTCCCAGTGGAAGGCGGGCAGACAGATCTCCCAAACAGCCGAGCTGCAGAAAGGAGCTGAGAGCAGAGAACCCGGTTTGCGTTCTTGGCTAGGAACTGGGAAGCCGGCGTGTCGGAGGATATGCTCGGTAAGTGAGCAGAACATATGCGGTCTGCTTCGCGACTACGGGGGGGGGTGATCGGGAGCAGCACAAACTGCCTCTGGGTAGATGCGAAGAGCTCGAGAGTGTCAGAGGACACTGCAAGACTGGAGCGCTCCCATGGGACCGCAGGCAAGTAACAGTCCATAAGCACAAGTGAATGCCAATTATATTGAATTCCAAACTGAATGGAAATGGCTGTTTGAGTGAAAGCACATCATATTGAACACTGAACTTAGTGGAAGCAGCTATTTAATTAAGAACAAGTGATATTGAATACCAAACAAACATTTGGAAGTTAAACCTACATAGTGAATGTCAAATTGTATATCAGCAACATTGTGAACAGAACTAAAGCAAATTGAACAAAGACTTATGTATTCGAACTACAAATGTGAGGAAGATGTATGAACTTGTGGCAAAGCAAAGAATGATGCAGAAAATGGTTACACTAGCCAATAAGAAAGCCAAGTGTGAAAAACCCGAAGCCCAAAGCAGAAAAACTTGTGAGGGGACAAACAAATCAAAGCAGAAGCATAGGGTTCCTGGTTGCGCAACCAGTGATGGGTGGACTGTGTGGTCAGATAACTGCGCCTAGACCAGGGAGCCCTAAATGATGACAAGCAAAGGGCATTGTGAGTGAGCCACTGAGAACTTTGAACTAATTGGTACAACATGCCAGAAGGCGGATCAAGTGAACCTGTTGTTTTCTTATATTGAACATTGAACACGTGACATTAGAATATGTTCTACATTGAAATCATGGAGAAGGGAACCCTGAGAAGGAACTGAGAAGAGTTGTCTTGGGGAAGGGGCCCTCAAGATCTTCGTTTTGTGTGAACTGTACCATATTGAACTTGGGGAAGGGAACCTCAAGGGCTGGGTGAACATTGGTGAGACAAACAGCTATTGGAACTGTATTGAGGCTGAAATAGAAAGCCCAAGAAGGACTTAAGCTGAGAGCAGCTGAGACTTTACTTTTGAACACTATTTTTTGCTTAAGAAGAAACCACATACCATGTTTGTTCTAGATGTGAGGCCAAACATGGGTTTTGACACAGACAGTTTTTTAATTTGGACGTACAGAAACAACTTCCGTTAGTTTTCTTTAGGTAGGAGAAATCCCTACCTTAGCTATAGGGCAAGTTAGGCCTTACATCATCCTGACATTTTAATAAAGTTCTTTGAAACTTGAGTTCAGTTGTCTGGTCATCTCCCTTGATACCATGCCTGTCTCACAGTACCGAACACCAAAGTTATACCTTTCTAGGATAATACTCATTTTAGGATTAAAATGTGCATCCAGTTTCAATAGGGATTCGTCAAACTCGTTCATACCATCAATCACCTAGCATCAGGCATTTCAGGTAAAATCTCAAATATTCTCTGAACCTCATAGCCCAAATAACGCATTAGGAGGGACACCTTCCTATCAGTCGCAAAGGTCTTCCTACACGCTGCCTTAACATAGTGTAGAAAACCCTTTTTCCACTTTGATCATTTTATCTTAGTGGGGCCAGGAGATACCATAAACATCATAGACCCTGGTACACTATGAGCCATATCTTGTTCACAGACTACTTTTTCAATGCAATGTATTCTAATGTTACACACCTTTTGGATCCTTTCAATCACCCCTGCAGTTGGCTCGAGGGGAGGCATGGCATGAAAGCCACGGGGAACGACCACCCCCCTCTGCCCTCCCGGGCTGTGGCACGGCTGCTTCACCAAGAAGCATGAGACCAGAGATGGAGCGCACTAGCAGCGGGTGCACTATGGCCGCCCCAGCTTTGCACAGCCAGCACCATCAATTCCGCATTTATATGACCACTTACAGAATATCAACATTCGAAGCCCCACATCTCTGGGCTTTCACATGTACAGCCATCATGCAGCAGCCCCTTGGCATCAACATGGCCCCATGTACAGGAGCGTGAGCGCATCACCGATTCCCTGTCCACAACAAGATCATGCCAGGATCATGGCTTCCTGCTGATAGGAGCACTCCAGCCCCACAGCAATAGTTACTTCTTTATCCCGCCGCCACCATTTCCCACTTTTCATAATCCTAAAACGTAATTTACCTGTTTAGAGCAGGGCCCATTGCCCAGTATTTATATGTTCACAGGCACAGCTAAACCCCAGCATAGCTCGGTTTACAGGAGCACTCTTTCATCACGGGGTTTCCAGGTACACAGCAGCAATTATGCACCGATTCGTTTCATGGGACCTCTCCCACATCAACTTTTCCTTTTGTAAAGGACACTGGCACACCAGCATTTCCCTGCTAGCCCAGCATTTCTGACTCAAGCCTTCCTCTCTTTACAGGATCACTGTCACACCAGCATTTCCCTGCTACCCCAGCATTTCTGACTCAAGCCCTCCACTCTTTACAGGATCACTGTCACACCAGCATTTCCCTGCTACCCCAGCATTTCTGACTCAAGCCCTCCACTCTTTACAGGATCACTGTCACACCAGCATTTCCCTGCTACCCCAGCATTTCTGACTCAAGCCCTCCACTCTTTACAGCATCATTGTCACACCAGCATTTCCCTGCTACCCCAGCATTTCTGACTCAAGCCCTTCACTCTTTACCGGATCACTGTCACACCAGCATTTCCCTGCTACCCCATCATTTCTGACTCAAGCCCTCCACTCTTTACAGCATCATTGTCACACCAGCATTTCCCTGATACCCCAGCATTTCTGACTCAAGCCCTCCACTCTTTACAGGATCACTGTCACACCAGCATGTCCCTGCTACCCCAGCATTTCTGACTTCACATGTACCCTTGCACAAGCTTTTGTCTAATCACTCACTGGCGCACCAGTATTTCCCTAATACCCCAGCATTTCTGACTTCACATGTGCTTTCTCACAATCCTTCCTCTCTTAAAAGGATCACTGGAACGCCAGTATTTCTCTTCTACCCCAGCATTTCTCAGTTAACATGTGTTCTCGCACATGCCTTTCTCTTTTTAGGATCATTGGCACACCAGCATTTCCCTGCTACCCCAGCATTTCATGTGACAAATGTTCTGTCACAAGCCCTCCTCTCTTTACAGGATCATTGGCACACCAGCATTTCCCTGCTACCCCAGCATTTCTTCCTTTACATGTGCCCTTGTACAAGCCTTCCTCTCTTTACAGGATCACTGGCACACCAGCATTTCCCTTCTACCCCAGCATTGCTGACTTTACAAGGGCTCCAGCAGCAGGCCTTCATCTCTGTAAAGGATCACCAGCACACCAGTATTTACCTTCCACCCCAGCATTTCTCACTTTACATATGCTCTCTCACAGGCCCTCCCCTCTTTACATGATTACTTGCACACCAGTAATTCCCTTCTACCCCAGCATTACTGACTTTACATGTGCTCTTTCACAAGCCTTTCTCTTTACAGGATCACTGGTACACTAATATTTCCCTTCTACCCCAGCATTTCTGACTTTACATGTGTCCTGGCACATGCTTTCCTCTCTTTACAGGATCACTGGCACACCAGTAATTCTCTAATACCCCAGCAGTTCTGACTTTACATGTGTCCTTGCACAAGCCTTTCTCTTGAAGGATCACTGGTGCACCAGCATTTCTGACTTTGTATGACCTCTCCCACAGGAGCCTTTCTCTATGGATCACTTCCGCATCAGCATGTCCCTTTCACAACATTTCTCACTGAACATGTGTTCTTCCACACCTTGTTAAGTTGTAGTCTTATATACGGCGCACATAGTCACCTGTCCTCAAAGTGCCGAGTCGTGTCCATGCAGAGGAAGCCCCGTCCAGGGAAGCAGGCAGACCATGGTCTGTGGGGTGAACAGCAAACCGGGCCGAAGAAGGGGGACGTGTGGGGAAAGTCAGGGGAGACGAAAACATACAGACTTAACTCACAACATGTAAGAAAATTAAAACAGAAGGATGAGTGATAGTGATCGTTGGGATGCATGTACAGTTTTTGGCATTTTAACCACAAGAATATTTAATTAAGAGGGCGGATGAGGGATTCCATTCGGGTCTAGCAGAACTTACATGGAGGCAATTACTAGTATCTTGGTGATATTACGGCCAGTCATGTTGTGGATGTGTGATAGCCTTGAGAATTGCTCAACAGTGCCCAGGAGTTGTTGTGCTCCTAAAAAGATAATCATATTTTCTGCTGATAACAGCAGGGGTTCATTTAAGGCTTAGCCCCAGATGGAGCTGTCAGAGTCAGCCAGGAAGTTGCTGCGTGCAGAATGAGTGCAAAGGTACACCAAAGGATCTCCCCCGCTAAAGATTGCCGATTGGTCTTGGAATTACGGGACATGGTCCTCAACAAATGGTCAAGAATACTAGGCAGAGTAATCCCTAAAGATCCCAAATTGCTACTATTGCATACCAATGAAGAATTTGATGGGAACAGATGGGACAGTAAACTTATTTCAATGGTGGCAATGGTGGTTAAAAGAGACCTAGCAGTCAAATGGGGATCTAAGAAAATGCCCAAGATAGAGAGTTTAGCAAATAGGCATGTTGCATTGTCGCTGTATGGAAGAAATAACATACCGAAATAGAGGGTTGCTGGGGAAATGTCTGAAAATAGGGGGAAAGTGCGAGGAAAGCATGGGGTGATGCAGAGTGTAAAGTCCCCTGATAAAGGACAGACAAGGGTTCCAGAGAGCACAAGTCTGAAGGTGGGAGGGGGGTGGATCGGTTTGGTTACAAGAAAGAAGGGTAGAAAGGGACCACAATGTGTATGTTGGTACTGATTTGTTTTGTTGTCTTTTCATGAAAATGTCAATAAAGCGTCATTAAAAAAAATAAAGAATCTCCCTCGCTAACAGCTTTACCAATTTGGCTTTGGGTGGGGAAGAGAATGAGTATCACCCTTATATGTAGTGAATGTAATGGAGTATAGGAGAACTAAATTAGAAGCAAGGTTGTACAATAATGCATGGCAGGCTAGCTATGTCAAAGAGACATTCACATTAAGGACAACACTATACGTAGGGAACTATTCATTATAATGCCTGTATACAGAGACCATCTGACACCTTAGGCACAGGCTGCAGAGCCTTCCTGCACTGCCTATGTGTATTCAACCAATACCGAAGAAAATAGGAGCTCACACTCTCTTCTACTTACTACCTAGGCCACGAACAGCCACAAGCTGCAGGTTCTATACACAGGAAAGTTTGGCGGCACAACGGGCACTCTTAAATGAGGATGGGCTTTGATATGTGGCTCCTCTGGGAACAAGATTCTAAACGAGGCTGTTTAGACGTTTTTGAGGTCTTGTAAGCACTTCATGGGAGAGGGGAGAGTTGATTCCTCTTGGAAAGAGGCTGGGCTCTCCTGGGAAGTCATCTGCATAACCCAGTCTGGTCTACCCTCATCCTGGGCTGCAGTTACCTTGTCCTGTTAATAGCGGCCAGCAGGGGAATCTTAGATCAGAGGGTTTATAGAGTCTGATAACAAGATTACATTTGCAGGTCTACTTTGGGCGTAGTTACCTGTTACCATTGTCATGAAATTAGTGCGCTACTGGATATTAGTTAATTATTCGGGCATTTGTTTAGTGCTACATGTCCAACTCCAGCTGCTTTACAGCCCTCGTCGCCCCCTTGTACAAAACAACAGGGCATTGCTGTGAAATGACATAAAAAACATAACACGATACAGCAGGATATAGCACAATGTGTCATAGCATGCAAGTAAAATAAAACTTCTATTATGTCCAAAATAAATAATGATGAGGGAGGATATTTATTCATCAATACTGATACGGCTAATTAAATCGCTTTTTGCAAGGAATCCAATATATTACATTAAAACACAAGACACAAAAGGATTCAAGTAAAACAATAAAAGTATTGACATTTCATATTAAATAAGCTAAGCCCAGTCAGTCAATATTAAATATCAACTCAATTTGACACCACAGTTTTGTAAAATGATAAATGAAGCCTACATTGTCACCTCTTAGATATTCCATCCTTAAATTATTGACATCAATTAACATATCAGTAAAACCTTGAGCTAACAATGTAAATTTTCATAAATGGTTCAAAGATTCACATTCTAAAAACAAGTGTTTTACTGTTTCCATGGCTACTACCCTGTTGAGTCTAAAGCCACGTAAATGCTTTGGTATAGCCAATCACACTCCTTCCATTTATCTGGAGGGAACCAAGTTATCTTTGTTATCTAGATATTTAATGATGACCCAATTAAAAGGGTAGGCACTCAATTTCTGCCAACGGTATCTCTAAAAGAATAGTAAACATAAATACTCGTAGGCTAGGCTTCTGAGAGGGTCACTATGGTTTGCTCCCTGTCATAATCGTAAATCACTTTTTATGACAACATGTTATCTTATGGACAAAATAAGAATCAATAGGACAGGCAAACCGAGTGAACCGACTCTGTAGTTGCTTAGAAAATGTATAACTATATGTAGTGTGGTATCCAACCATTGCGTTCCAAAAATGTCGGGCATTTTGCCTTAGCAAAGTGTTAGGTGAAGCTTGATACAGCTTTAAGGAAAGGTGGAGCTTACTAATCAGAATGTTGCAATGGATTGAGGGCAGTGTGAACTCTGGGTAAATGTGCTCATCGGGAGTTGTAATAGGAACATTTAGGACATATTTTAACCTTTGATTCCATTTTATGAATGGTTTTCACATGTGCTTCACCCCAAATTTCAGTGCATGAAAGGACAACTGGTCGAACTTTCGATTTATAAAGTTGTATCAGCGTGGACAGCGTATATCCTGCATATGATTTAGCAAAGCAAAGTATAACCCCAGCTAATTGGTGAACTTTCACGTGGAGCCCCTGCACATGCTTATCCAACTTTAAACAAGGACCAGAAGTCAATCCCAAATATTTGATAGTTTTCTACCTCCTCAATTTGTTGATCTCCAAGTCTTAAGCAACATTTCTTCGAGTCTCTAGTCGTGCAGGGGCAGAATACCGTGGACTTGGTCTTGTCAATGCTGATGGAAAGACCATTAGTGGGCGTGTTCTGCTGGAGTAGATGAAATGAATGTTGCAGTCCTGAGGATCAGCATAGTCCAGCCATGGGATACAGGAGTCTCCTAAATGTGGAGGATTGGTGTTGGTACTACTCAATGCCTCAGAAAGGTAAGCTAAAAAGTTGAATAGTATCGGAGCCATTATGCATCCTTGATTTAGACCACCTCTGGTGTCAAGAGATTGAGTGGTTGTACCAGAATTGTCTTTCCTGATCCTGACTTTTGTGGCAGTGTAAAGGGAAATCATCATTTTAAGTAGACCACTTGGAATACACCATGTATGGAGTTTCCACCATAATCTTTCCCAACAGTGTCGAATTCCGCACAAAAATCAATAAACAAAGCGACACAGCAACACTTTCATAGCATGTTGATGGAATGCAGCCTGAAATACTAATAGATCTAAATAATCGGAAGAAATGTTGGCTCCACTATTATGGATTACATTTTTATTAAGATGTTGCTAGTGCCATGAGGTCCAAGGGCTCGTGAGTTCTTTAGCTTCCTGATGATCTTCATCAAATCACTACGCCGGAGAGAAAAGCACCACACGTCAGTGGTCACGTTTAACTTATATGTATGGACTGAATGTTTCCCCAGGGTATTCTCAATAAACTATGACCATTTTTTGCAGGTAACTTCAGAAATGACCGGCGAGTGGCTGGTTCGAGATCTTATAATCTGCCAAAATAATTTAGGATTACCAGTTTGAACAGCCGTCAGTAGAGAGTACCCTTTTTCTTTTTTCTTATGATTCTGATGATTTATTTATTTATTTTATTTTATTTATTGTGTATTGTAAGGTGCTTATAGTGCTTATAGAGTAAATTAATTGTGTTTTAAAGCACCCACGAGGCAATAAGGAGGGAACATGGGAATGAAAAAAACAGATATAACAATGAAAGATAGAGGCAAACCTACTAGGCCTTGTGAGCATTCAGAACGTGCAAGTCCAGACAGAGAGAGAGAAGCAATGAGGGGTTGGGGGATAAGTGCAAGGTGTACCAGAAGCCAAGTTCTAGGGAGTGAGCAGCTGTAAGTGCCTAGGTGAGTGGTCAGCTGCCTATAAATAAATAAGTGAAAACCTATGGTGGCATAGGGCAGTGTTTGCTGAGGCAAGTGCTGGGAGCGGGCAGAGGCTGAAGGCGATTGGGTGTGGGAGGCCAGGGCCCAAGCGGGCACATAAGGGCCCTGGTCACCAATCTCAGCAACAGTGGGTTTTAGCAGAGGAGGGATGAAGGGAAGGAAAAGGTGAAAAGGAAAGTATTGAGGAGCTTCCAAAATTCTAGGAGATCCAGCTCAGGATAAAGAGGAAGGGGGAGGCTGTTCCATAGGAGGGAGCCTGCAGAGGAAAGAGATCGGCCACAGCTCACTGTTTAGTGAAGCGATTGACACACAGAGAGTTGGTGTCGGAGGAACGTGAAGATCTGGAGGGAAAGTATTTAGTGAGAGCAAATTGTAGATAGTGTGGTCCTTGGCCCCAGACAGCCCTATGGATGATGCAGAGGGATTTGAATTTTATCCTTGCAGCAACCAGAAGCCAGTGGAGAGTTTTTAGGGCTGGAGAAATGCAGTCCCTGGGCTTGAGGCCAAGGATAACTCTTGCAGCCCTATTCTGGATTAGCTTGAGGGGTCATAGAGGAAGCGGGTAGATTAAGGAAAAGGCTATTGCAGTAGTCTAGCCTAGAGAGAACCAGAGCTCTAGAGACATTGAGCTTCTGGGGGAAAGTGAAGAAAGGCAGAATTCCATTGAGAGGTAGAATTGAAAGTGGGCCTTCTGGACAAGGTCCAGAATGTGAGTGAGGTAGGAAAGAGAGGAGTTCAAGATGACTCCCAGGTTTCTGGCTTCAGATAAAGGAGAAGGGGGAGAGCCCATAGAAAATGGCCAGAGTGAGGGGAAGAAAGAGAGAGCAGGTGTCCCAATAGGAAGGATCTCAGGAATTATGGAGGAAGTGAGGAGAGGGTCAGAGGGAAATTTGAAAAAGAGTTGTGCTTCATCTGCATAACACTGGAAGTTAGGGGAGAAGGTGCAGATGGGGTGTGCAAGTGGGGCAAGATAGGTATGAAAGAGCCAGGGAGAGAGGTGGGAGCCCTGGGGGGTGCCACAGGTGGAGTTAGAGGTGGGGGAGGAGAAAGAGCCCAGAATAACCTGGGACGTATGGTCATTGAGGAAGGAGGTCAGCCAGTCCAGTGCTCGCTCTGAGATGCCTAGGGTGTCATGGAGCCGTTTTATGAGGATGGAGTGGTTGACCGTATCAAATGCAGAGGAGCGAGCAAGTAGTATGAGAACAGCTGGAGTGTTGGATTCAAGAGATCTGAGCTGCTCCACCCTGGTGTTCAGAAGAGCAGTTTCTGTGCTTCTGGATGCTCGGAATCCAGATTGATTGTCGTGAAGGCAACCAATAAGTTCAGTGTGCTGGGTAAGTTGGGGGAAGACCAGCTTCCCCAAGAGTTTCCCAAGGAAGGGGTGATAGATATGGGGTGGTAGTTGGCTGGACAAGAGGGGTCTGCAGAAGGTTTTTTCAGGAGGGGGCACACAAGGGAGTGCTTGAGGGAGGAGGGGAAAGATCCAGTAGCAAAAGAGGGGTTACAGATATCAGCAAGTGCAGGGGCAAAAGAGCCAATCTTGTCGCTAATGGCTCTGGAAGAGCATGGGGAAACCTGATTGGAGGAGACCTTCATGTAGCAGACAACTCTGGTGACCTTGTCGGGTGTGATAGGAGAGAAGAAGGTGAGAAAGGCAGAGGGAGGATGGGAGGCCATAGGAGGCAGGGGACGGGGGAAGGGGTGGGGGAGAGGGATGCAAGGGTTTTTCCAGTGAAGTGAGCGGCCAATACATTCCAGAGGGCCTGCGAGGGAAGCGGTGAGGTGTAGACTGCAGAAGGATTGGCTAATTCCCTGCAGATTCTAAAGAGTTCAGCTGTGTAATTGGATGCACCAGAAATGCAAGCCTGGATGTGGGCCCTTTTCTTGGTGCGGATGGAGCGCCTGTATTGTCTTTGGATCAAACGACAGGCAAGTTTGTCAGAGGGTGAGCCTGAGGTCTGCCACTTCCATTCAACAGCTCTACATTTGCGTTTCAAGACTGCAAGTTTAGAGTCGTACCAGATGTTTCACTTGGAAGCATGTTTCAGGTGGATCCTCATGACTGGGGCAAGAATGTCAAGGGTATTCTTAATGGCAAGATGGAGGTTGCTGAGAGCAGAGTCAGAGGTAGAGTCTCTAGTGGGGGGAGGGAGAGGGATGAAGGTAGATCTGAAGGCAGCAACTGACACTCATTTCATCGGACAGATGTTCGTGAACGAGGTTGGCAGGGCTGGGGGAGGTGCTGTCAGAGGGCTGAGAGGACCCAGGTGAGAAGAAAAGAGTGGTCTGACCAGGAGAGTGTGATGATCAGTGTGGGGTAGAGTGAAAGATCAGTGTGGATGAAGGTGTCAAGAATGTGTCCAGTCATGTCTGTGGGACCAGAAGGTAGAATGGAGAGGGAGAGTGTGGAGCGGAGGTCACGGAGGAGCATGGATGCTGTGATTGAAAAGTCAAGGTGGATCTTGAAATAACCCACTTAAAGGAGTTTAGAGGTGGTTGTGAGGAGAGAGGAGGAGAAATCAGCCCATTCAGAGAGGAACAGGGTGGTATAGCCGGGTGGCCTGTAGATAGTGGCAATGGTCAGGGAGGAGGTGGGAGAGATTACCAGCTTGCAGACTAGGCTCTCAAAGGAAGAGTAGGACTGGGGGGGTATGAGGGAAGAAGGGATCCACTCAGGGAAGATCAGTGCAACTCCACTACCAGCACGGTTAGGGCGAGGCTTGGAGATGATCTTATAGCCATCAGGGAGAAGGGAGTCAAAAGCAGTGACTGAGATGGCCTTGAACCACGTCTCGCAAAGAGCAAGGATATCGAAGTCAAGGTCTTCAAGGAGGAGGCAGATGTCGGCAAAGTGTTTGATGGAAGAGCTAGCATTATGCGTGGCTAGATGCAGAAGGTCTCCACCTTTGAAGGTTTTCCAAGGAGGGGTACAGGGGCGTGGTACACCAGTCGGAGGATGGGGAGACAGAGAAAGTGGAAGAAGGAGAAGCAGGAGTGGGAAGGAAGTTAATGAGGGTTGGCAGGCATCAGTCAAAGAGGAGGAGGTTGGTTTGAAGACCCTGAACCAAGATGGTGCCAGTGTGGTGGACATTAATGATACACTGGAATGATGCTAAGCCCGCCAAGTGGACTTCCCATTTAGTACCACCATTAATGGGTGAAGATGTGAGAGGAGAGAGAGGAGAGGTGAGAATGGTCCATAGATCAGGAGATAGGACAAAAAATGAGGATGTCAGTGAAGATCTGTCTGGAAGATGCGCTGACATAGGTATCTGTGATAGGTAGGCCAGGGTTAGCGATCGGGATATCTTTTTTAAGCTTTTTTCTTCCAGACTTTGTGAGAGAGGGAGGATAGATGATAGTATAGCAGTTAGAAAAGATAGGGAGGATGGTAAGTGCCATAGGTGTGGCGGAGGATGGGAGGAGGAAAGAGGCGGAGCTGCACAGTACGAGCATAAACTCACTAGGAGGCCTAGTGGTCAAGGGAAGCAAGAAAACAGATGCAATGGGAATAGCAATCAAAGCACACAAAACGGATGTAAGGGCATCTAAATTCGATTTTTGATACAACACACTTTAAACACACAAAAACGAAAATGGCAGCACAGATGTAAGGGCAGCTTAATTCGAATTTTGATACAGGCACTTTGAACACACAAAACCGAAAATGGCACACACCCAAAATGAAAATGGCAACACAGGTGGTAGCGTAGCTAAAATCATTTTTTGATATAAGGCACCTTGAACACACAACCATGAAAATGGCAACACTGATGAAAGGTGCATTTGAGGAAATGTTTTGGCTAGGCAAGCGTTTACAGGCAAGTGAGACAAGGTGATGATGACTTGTGATGAGTGGAAGTAATAGAAAGTTGGTGCATGAAGTAGAATGCCAAAGTGTCAGAAAAGGTAGTGTCACAGAGAGAGGAGAGAGCGTGCCTCATGGTAGCTCACCCGGGCTGGCGGTAGATCTTTGCGAGATTCATAGGGCTAAGAGGTCACAGGAGATTGCAGGGAGAGGTGCCCCATGCCCCATCATGCTCCGCCTTAGTGCGTGCCTTAGTTGTGGGCCTTTGGTTTGGAGGCCGGCGTTCCACTAGCGGCTCCTGTGATTGGCCCTTAGGGAAAGACGGTGGCCGGTGAAGTGGTAGGGGGCAAAGGCTGGCACTCATGTGCAAGTGAATATGGCGGCCATCATGGAAGTAGGCACAAAAGACCAGAGCATATAAAGCCCAACTGGGCTTTTGAAGAAAAATATGCAGAGTAAAAATTAATTAGTCCAAGAATGCTGCCATGTATAAGATACAGAACAATCAGGCAATTGCAGCAATTTGGAGCGCAGGTTGCTCCCATTCAAATTTATGTGCCAAATTAATACAAAAAGCCCATCTGGGCTCACCTCACTGTATGGATGGTGAGCACTGCTCCTGTGGCCTCGTGTGAGGGTTGGGGGCCGCAGATGTCGCTTTGTTTGGTGCTGAGGATGTGTGGAGGCAGGAAAGGCTCAGACGGGGGCCTTAGATGTGGGCCTTTGGTTCGGGGGCCAGCATTTGCCTACCTGCTACCATGATTGGGCCTTAGGGAAAGCCACTGGCTCCAGTAGGGTTATTTGAATAGATACGTCTAAGCTCTCCTTGCAGCATTCTTTTCTCAGCAAAAATGTTTTTATTATCATATTTGTGCTTGTATTTATGTGTAAGAGAAGCAATTTGAGTCTCTCTAGTTATAGGGGGAAATGATGAGCCATAAAGTTTGCAATTAAGGTCAGGTAATTTTCAAGTACAAATCTAGTATGGACAAATGAAAAAGAAGTAGGAGTTACTGACACCCCTATTGTTAAATTAGGATCCCCTAACTACACATTAACTAGTATCCCTCACACCCTGCTCCAGCCATATGTCAGACCCCATCAGATATTGATTAGCCTGAAGTATATTTGCAGAGTTCTATCTGAGTTGGCTTTTACTAGGATTTATATCAATAATCCCGATTGTGTCAAGAACGGGTGGGATGGTGGCAAGCCTCAGAGTAATCAGTAAGGGGAAATGGTCGCTTTCGTCCCTTGGTAAAACCAACACATCTAGGTCAGTCTGAAGAAGAGAGGTAGAGCAAAAGACATAGGGCCTTATTACGAGTCTGGCGGTAACCCTGCCGGTGCTACCGGTGGGTTGCCGCCGGACTCGTAACATTTTACCACCACCTATCTTCCCGGTGCCAGACCGGGAAGCTGGGTGCCAGAAAATGTTATGGAATGGGTACACGGAAGCATCGGCACCCTTACTAATGGTGCCGATGCTTCTGTGGTGAGTCTGCCTACCGAGGCCGCTGCACCTGGCAGGGTCAGGCCTTTCGGGAGCAGCAGCCTCTGCAGGCAAACTTGTAGTGTGACGGTCCGGAAACAAGGGTGCCAATCGGCTTACCGGCACCATTGTTTCCAGACCGCCACAGTCATAATGAAGTCCATAGTCGATCATTGTTGCGGAAGAGGAAGTGATTCTGGTGAAATTACCTAGTGAATCGTGCAAACATATGCCATTAAGCATGGACAAATCCATCATCCCTAGGGCTTAAGCCCATCTAATGCCAATCTGATTGACTTTAGTTTGAAAAAGCACTGAATCAGTAACAAAGGGCCTGCGTGTCATTACTCCGTTCAAGTATTATTTTGGTGTTTAGCCATAACAGCTCTTTAGTGCAGGAGTTATTGGGCAGAGCATATATATTAATAATGGGCATAAGGTCAAAAGACCTTTTTTACCAAAAGGGGAAAAAAAACGATTTAGAAAGACCGCTCTGTGACCGCGCAGAGCAGTCTTCCAAAATTGTAATGTCACGCCCCTGTCGCACACGAGTGCGCGCTGGAGCTGACAGTGCCGGTGAGTGTCTGTGTGTCTGTGCGTGCGTGCGTGTGTGTGCGTGTGTGTTTATAACTGTTTTAAGAATACCTGTGTGTATAGGGGTGGGGGAGGGGTGCTTGGTGAGGAGCAAAGGGGCAACGGTGAGTTAAATCCCCTGAATTTACAAAAAAAACCTCAATCATGTCCTTTTCCTGCTTTCTTATGTGCGAAAGCAGAAAAATTGACATAGAACCTAATAATCAGCAGATTTAAATCAGATCCATCAATACATTTCCTTTCAAGTATGCAGACAAGAATATAATCAGAATTGATGTTGAGATTAGTCATGCCGAAAGCTGTAGAGCAACTCAGAAGTAGCCCCCCCCCCCCGCCGCCTCCTTGGGTCTTCCCAAGCGACCTTTGGTCGTCGGCCTCTGCATGGTAACTCTACCATCAATAATGACTTCGGGCCAGGAGCCATGTCTCTTGTACAGTGATGATAGCAAGGGGAGCCACATTATTAAAGAAACCATCATCATCAGACAGATGTGAAGAGCTTCAAGTGTTCCAATTCAGAAAGTACAAGCCATGATTAGGGACGCTTCTGGTAGTTGTTCTGCAGTAAACCTGCAAGCCAAGAGCAGCCTTCATTTTTGTTGGACTCCATGATGGTCAGGAAGGTCTATACGTTTAAATGCATGCGATCCATCCATGTTAGAGGCGACTCTAAGAGGCGAGTACAGACCCCCAGTGGCCCGTGAGATAGGTTTGCTATTAGCATGAAAAAGCCATTGCTTTTGTGAACTAGCATGTTGTCAACATCTGTGTAATAGTCAGGCAGAGTCATTGTTGAGCATTCATAGCCCATGCAGTAGAGATCGACAGGTCTATTGTGGAATTCTGGTAAAAAAAGAAAATGGTGGTGATCAAGACACAATGGTCCGAAATTTCAACTAGCTTAATATCACGAGAAGACATAACACGTAAACGCAGAATGAGGTTTCAAAGCTCAAGAAATGCACAGCGGTTCAGGTAGTAGGAACTAGATCATTTAAATACACTACTTATTTTAAGGACTCTTAGTGCGAATAAATTGGTTGCGATGGACTGCAGTTGAGGTGATGTAAGTACGATGCGCTTGAGTATGAGCACAATGGGAAGTTTGCTAGACTCAGAGCAGATGTTTATACGAAGTCCACCATTGACGCTCTGTGATTCGGGCCCATGAACACTGCAAGAACCTCCATTAGGGTGCGTGGAAGGCAGCTGATTTGGTCAATTGGGTTGTCAATCCAAAATCTGATTCTTTGGATTTAAGCGATGTACACAATTACAATTGTTGCAGCATGAAGTCCATGCCTTATCCTCATGCGAGCGAAACATTTAATTGGGCATGATAATGGGCACGGGCGTGGTAGTTTCTGCCTCAAATATATGATGCGTGTCTTCCAATATGCAAGAAGCATCGCCTTCGTGCTCAATGGAAGTGTTGAAAGTCGTTGTGTGGAAACCTGTGTACAATGCATGCCAAGTAGAGTACGTATATCTTTTTGAGCCAATTAATTTCTTGGTATTTGTATTCCCTTTAGTTTTATTTTACTTCCCAACTACTTTTGTTGATTAGTTAGAACGTTGTTATCAGTGTTAATGGGAATGGACGGTGGCGATTTCTTCCTTTTCCTCAATTGAGTTGTCGGCGCCCCCTGTATATTTGTCATTGCAATGTCATCTTTATTGTAGGTGTAGACCAATGGATCGATTTGGCAATTTAAGGGAACATCGACATCTTGATGAGAGTTACCTTTCTCCGCAGAAGGCATAAGGCTGACTATGAGGATCGCCATGTTTTTTACGTTGGCTTGAGTGCTTGGTTCACCGGTATTATATATTGCAGAACTATTAGAGATATGTGTGTTAGTGCAATAATACTTATGTACAGTTCATGTTCGGTGCTCAATCTTAACAACTGAAGAAGCAGGAGCACTAACCGAAATATGAGGAGGATGACCAAATCGGTTCAACGGACAAGTCTCTTGTGTGGGCAACATTAGTATCAGTTCTAGGAACAGCTAGTTTGGTTATTAACTGATCAAACAAGGAAGACTGTGTCCTAGTGGTGGCAATAATGTTGTCACATTTGGCAGCAATGCACCAGCGCCATGTATTGAGAGCATGATAAAGTCGACGAGTGTGAGGCTTTAGAGTCAATTGCTGAATGATCGGCAACAAGAATCGCCTTGCCATTGCTTTCTACATCGTCCAGAGTTGAATTCATTATAGGCCGATCTGGAGTATCTAGTAGGCTGTGGTATAAACCATCAGTACGGGGCTGATGTATCTCTACTTGCACCATGGGTGGATCACGAGCGGTACCAGGAGCAGTCATGTCTGTTGCATTTGTGTCGAGACACAATTCCACAAGACAAGGGTACAACAAAAAGTATTTGAGGATCGGTGAGCTTGTTGCTCACTGGTGCCATTACGGAGTTACTCGCATGCTCAACCTTTTTAGTACCCAGGCAGCTAATGGATGCAGATAAATGAGTAACTGCCTGGGATGGTAGATCGGACTCGCTCTGGGTACGAGGAGAGACACATCTGCTGATATTCAGGGATTCGTTTGTTTGGGCATGTGCGGGTGCTTCAGTGATTTTTGGCCAGCATGTTCTAGGATGCCTAAGATCATAAGAACGAGCAGGTCTAATGTCACCATTGGTGGCCCGCAGTTCTTACCAAAGAGTCCAGATGATCAGTCGTGCCAGTTTCAATGGGTACAAAACAATCCACTCCATGACAACGACTGTAGACGGCGAATGGAGGAGCGATGCACTCAGCAGAAGCCCGCAAGCGGTGCTGCCGAATGACTGTGTGACGCGATGTGCTTTGCACGCTTCACGCGTCAGTTTAGCATCACCATTGTCTTTTATCTTTCCAGTGGCAGTTGAAAGGGTTGAGAGTGACCCTGCAGTCACTGTACTGGAATGCTGAGAGATTAACTTATTTCAGCAGACTTTCAAACAGGTAAGTGATCAGCAAACAAGAAAAATTGCCTTTGGTAAAACAACAGAAATTTGGAAGGAAGGATTCAAAGAAAACATAAAGATGGAAAGAAGTCAAAGTCTAATAGGGGTGTGTGTGGGGCACGGGGGACACCCCCATCAGGATCACAAGAAGACGTACATTGAAAATGAGAATATTATGCTAAGTTTTGAAACCAAAATGCATTTGGGAACAGAGCACAGAGCTAACATGTCACAGCACACACACCACATACAAAGGATGGTGGAGAAGGACTACATAAGTGAATAAACGCAAATAAATATTAAAAATGAGCAAATCTCCTGTAGAAATGAAAAATGGCCTTCGGTAACGGTTCAAATAAAACACAAGAATGGAAAGAAGTGGAAGTCAAATGTAAGTATGTGTGGGGGGAGTACACGCCCATCTAGGCAGCAAGAAGGAGAACATACAAAAGAGCAATATCATGTTAACATTTCTGGAAAAAATGCATGGGAACAAAACACATATATTGTACCGTAACAGAACACAGCATGGTGCAACTCACACACAGAGTTAGACTTGGAAAGTGAGAATCAATTAAGTGCACAAGGAAAGAGAGAACCATCCATGACACCTTTGCTCTATTCTCCCCTGAGGCAAATGACTGCTGGCTTCCATTTAGGAGGGCTTAAGACCCAGCTACAGGAAACACCTGGGGGTCCCATTCTGCTCTGCTGAACAAATCAAGCGGACAATCCAGGCACGACTGCCCATCTGAACGCAACAGTGGTTTCCAGAATATGGAATTATTTGTATGATTTAGTAGATACTATTGCACCAACATGATGCCTTAGAATGTACGTTTTAGCATCCAGCCTTGTTTACCCTTCTCAACCTGAGCTGCAGCTACTTTGTCCTGTTAACAGGGGCCAGCAGGAGAATCTTGCATTCAGAAGGGCTGTAGAGTCTGCTTGCCAGGTTACATTCGCATATCAACTTTGGGCTTTGTGGCCTTTTCGTGAATTGAGTGCTGTTAATGCGCACTATTTATTTATTTATTTACTTGGATGTTTGTGTAGTTCCATATGTCACCTTCCATCTGTTTCACAGCCCTTATTTATCGGCTTTGTACAAAGCGACAAGACACTGCTGTCCAATGACATTAAATAAATGACATAGCATGGTATAATATGACATACCATAAGGTGCCAATATAACAAAACTGCTTTGTTTGCATATGCTCCCCCATACATTTTCAGTATCACTTCCATGCCAGCATTTCCTTTGTACACCAACAAGCCTTTATTTACATGTGATCTCTCAAATATTTACAGGGTCACTGACACACCAGGATTATCCTACAACGCCATCATTTCTTACCTTAAACAAGCACTTACATGCCAGCCTTTCCCTATTTCCTGGGAGCACCAATCTATGCAGAGCTTAGTATACCCTGCTCAGTTCTCTCCCGTACACGTATACCCATGCTTAAAGAAGCACGCGCGGTTAGCACTTTACCATCTGACCCCTTATTCGAGCATACATCAGGAAGGTACCCAGCAAATCCCAACACCAATCTCAAACCTTGAAGAAACTCTTTTAATTCCTTGATCTTAATTATATGATATGATAGGTTATTTATAACGCGCTTAATACCCAGAGGTTTCTAAGCACGGATCCGGGGATCGAACCTGTGGTCTTGTGTTGTCTTGTTTCCAAGACGAGCACTTTGTCCCTGAGCTATCCTCCCAAGACTAATCACAAGGTGAGATTGGTTAATGCCTTGATCCTCTCAACTACAGACTAGTGTAACTGCATTTACACTTCGCCCTACTTTCACCGACCTGCCACCTCATTCCTGGTGCTCTGAAGCAACTTTGTATGAAAGCAGAATGATAGCTCCAAATTTAGAAAATACGCCTGCTCCAGACTTCAGTTTTCAGCAACAAATATGTCTGCTAGCATAATGCAGGCATTATCCTTACAAGATTGCTTGTCGTCTCAGTGTGACAAAATGACTACCGCTCTGCAGGAGTACAGGAATGAGTAGTGGCTCGACTGCCTACTGAGATCCACACTACTTCCAAACAAGCAGTGATCCCAGTCATAATAGTGAAACACCTACAGCTTGCAAGGTATACCTCCTCTGCCTCTTTTGGTAGTGCAGTGTGGGGGCAAGTTACATCTTCAGGAGGAGCGTGAGCTGATAATAGTAGGAACCCAAACAACTTAAGTATGAATATTCCAAAATACAAGAATGTCCAAACAAGGTTCTCTAAAAATAAAAACTTTTAATCAAACAATAAAATTCAATCAACTAACAAAAAACACTAGAAATAAAACACATTTAAAGAAAATGTGGAAAACGCAGACAGTTGAAGAATGGCCCTATGGGTAGTTAAGCAGGGCTGTTTAGGCACTTAAATGGCATAATGGTAATGTTCAACAATGTCATAGAAGAAAATTCAGCAAAGGAGGCAAAAAGTCAATATAGTCCCAAAAGTGGACAAGGAGGACAGGGTCTCTTCACAGTACCTTATTTGTGTTTTTTGGTGTTCAACAGAATTAAGCAAGGCTTTTCGGAATCAAACCTGGAGTCTGAGCACTTTCAGTGTTGGATTGCAGTCCATTTGTGGGGCAGCAGTGACATATCCCAATGATGTGGTGCTGTTCGGCAGTAGCACTGTCTTGTGGGTCAAAGACACTGTAAATGGCAGGCAGTGTCGGGTCAGCATCACTGGGTGACTTTTTGACGTCAGAAACGGAGAATCTGAGACTTGCCTTCATTAGTAAGAGGGCTCGGCTGGATAAACCAGTCATCATGACAGCGCAGCAGCGACAGCTGGGAGCTCGGAGAAGTTGACTAGGTGGCAGTGTCAATTTGGGGACACTACAAAATGTGGCACATTTCAGATGTGGTGATGGCATAGCTTCGGCATGGTGTCAAGAAATCTCATAGATGCAGAGGTGGTTGTACATCTGGAGCAAGGATGACTGTGGTGGTTCTCATGTAAAGCCATGGAGAGAATCGAAGGTGCCCAGAAGCACAGTTGCGAGGGGACACACTGGGAAAGGTTCCTGTGGCCTGAGAGGAGGGTGTTATCCTTCCTACCGGAGAATTGAAGGGCAGCATCCTGGCTATTATTCTACATGGCTGTAATGGAAACAGTCAGACCAGACCCAATGTGCATCTCTCTTGTCATAGCTGACCCTTCTCACAGAGCTGAAACTGTGTGATATCAAATTGCTTTGGGTGTATAATTGTGTGATTCTACCAATCACCATGCTAAACAAGGCATGAATTGTATTTACAGAATTACATGATACTGTCTAGATTGCACAACCATTTGAATTTAGTTCAGAAGTTTAGATAGTAAAAATGTGGCCTGTGCATTCATGGACTTAGTGTCTCAGTAGAGGTCAGGGAAGCACAGGTGACCTTTAAACCTGCTCTGCGCTACTGCAGAGCTGTCTCTGCTAAAGAGATTCCTTTGGGTCTGCCAATGAGACATTCCTTTGGATTTGCTAAAGGAGAGAAGTGTGTGCGTGTGGGGGGAGGAGGGGGTTGTCTTTCACTCTCTGTCAGATTTATTTGGGTTTGTCAATGAAGAGGGAGGTCTGTCCCTCCCTAATCAATTTCTTTGGGTGTGCCATTGAAGAGGGAGGAGGTCTGTCCCCAGGGGTCAAGTCCTAAAACTAAATGAGGGGCACATTAACGTACCAATTAAATGTGGTGTCACCAGAAAAAACATATCAAGGTGCCCCCTGAAAAAAGTCTCAGACTCCTTCCACCTGGATGTACTATTGACTTGAGCCCTGCCCGTCCCCCCCTAATCGATTCCTTTGGGTATGCCAACAAAGGAGAATGCTGGGTCTGCCACTGCCTGAGAGATTCCTTTGGTTTTCTCAACAAAGAGGGTGGGAGGTCGGTCACTTCTTGATATATTTGCCAATGTAGAGGGGGCAGGGGAGTTCAGCCACTGCCTGGTGTATTCCTTTGGTGTTTCTAACAAAGAAGGTGGGAGGTTTGTCATTCCCCAATAGGTTGCTTTGGGTTCGCTTTTGAAGAGATAAGAGATGCGAGGGACTGCAATTTATTGAAATATTTCGAACGGGGGGGATCTGTCAAGCTGTGATCGATTCCTTTTTGTTTGTCAAGGAAGATGAGGGGATGTCACTCACTTACAGGTTCTATTAGGTTTGTCTCTGAAGCAGGAGTGGGGTCTGCAAATACCTAACTGATGGATTCATTTGGGTTTACCAATGAAGATGGTGGGAGGTCTGTCACTCAATGAAAGATTCCTTTGGGGTTTTCCAATGAAGAGGGGGGAGGAGTTCTGTCACTCCCTGAAAAATTCCTTTGGGTTTGCCAACTAATAGGATGGGAGGTCTGTCACTCCCTGAAAGATTCCTTTGGGTTTTTCCAATGAAGAGGGGGGAGGAGTACAGTCACTCCATGACAGATTCCTTTGGGTTTTCCAAAGAAGAGGGGGGTCTGTCACTCCATGATGGATTCCTTTGGGTTTTCCAATGAAGAGGGGGGAGGCCTGTCACTCGCTGATATATTGCTTTCGGTCTGCCAATTAAGGGTTGGGGACAGCCACTTGCTGATGAATTTCTTTAGGGTTGCTAATGAAAAGGAGGAGAAGAGTCTGTCACACACTGATAGGCTGCTTTGGGTTTGCTAATGAAGTGGGGGCAGTGGTCTCCCACTCCTTGGTAGATTCCTTTAGGTTTGTTATTGAAGGGGTGGGGGCATCTGATAAGATTCCTTTGTAATTTTCAAGTAAGAGTTGGGAGGGGGTGCTGTCACTTCCTGGTAGATTCGATTGGGTTTGCCAATGAAGAAGGGGAGGTCTGGCACTTCCTGAACGATTCCATTTGGAGCGCCAATGAAGGATGTACCGCTCGCTGCCAGTTTGCCAATCTCTGATAGATTCCCATGAGTTTTCCAATTAAGTGGGGGGAGGCCTGCCACTCTTTGAAATAATCCTTCAGGTTTGTCAATGAGTGGGGGTGGGTCTGCCACGCCTTGACAGATAGATTCAATTGGATTTGCCACTGAAGTGGCAGGAGGTCTGCCACTCCCCGATAGATTCCTTTGAGCTATCTGAGACCCATTATTGCAGCCACAAATCCTCGTAATAATGACACACTTTTGGTGTTGCCACACCTAGAACATTCAGGGTAACATTATCCTACATTTTGGTCAATATTAATGTTTAGCTGTCTGAGAAACACAACCACTATACTGAAAAACGCAGGGGACCCAATATGGCATAGTCAATGCCAGACCGAAGGACATACTCTTTTGGAACGGATGACCGAGTGAAATACGACTTTATTGAAGTGCAGTGAAATTGGAACTTGCATTCTTTTTGCAAGTGCCACTTCAGGCTACTATAATCATCTCATGCTGTAGACTGACGGGAATATTGGTAGCGGCACTACCAAGTGGGAGCGTATAATCATTTCTCCCAATTTGAGAGACTCTTCTGTCATTTCCATAGACACAACACTGCAGGCAGATCCCGTCGTGTCCACGCAATTAGTGGTGGACTATTCAGCATACTATTTAGGATTCTGTGATGAAGACGTGGATTAAATAATTCCAACACGTCGAAACCGGTCGGAAGCCAAAGATCATTGGAGATGAGATCAAATGAAAATAAAAATTACGATCCGCTATTAGATGACATGTTCTTAAATTGCTGCAATATTATGAAATTTGTTTCAAAATTCTTTCATGTTGTCATCTGAATGCCTTTTTACACATAGACTAATATGTGCATGTACCTTTGTATGTGCATGTGTGTATAAGAATGTATGTTGGTGAATGTTTGAATTTCTCATTGCAGAAATGAGTTTGGTTATCTGCAATGTTTTTTTTTTTTTAAATGAGTTCTTCCTGCAACTTAAATGTGATATTGAGTGTGGATTGATACATGATTGACTCGTCTTTGTACATTTTGTATCAAGTGAAATAAATAATTTTGATACACAATGGGCCTCATTACGAATGTGGCGGTAAGGCATCAACGGCACCGGTAGTGCTACCGGCGCCGTTGTTACCATACCGCCACATTACGGGTTCTGCTTGCGGGTGCCGCTCTGCATGCCTGGTCAGACCTTGCCACACCTAGAACATTCAGGGTAACATTAGCCTACATTTTGGTCAATATTAATGTTTAGCTGTCTGAGAAACACAACCACTATACTGAAAAACGCAGGGGACCCAATATGGCATAGTCAATGCCAGACCGAAGGACATACTCTTTTGGAACGGATGTCCGAGTGAAATACGACTTTATTGAAGTGCAGTGAAATTGGAACTTGCATTCTTTTTAAAAGTGCCACTTCAGGCTACTTTAATCATCTCATGCTGTAGACTGACAGGAATATTGGTATCGGCACTACCAAGTGGGAGCGTATAATAATTTCTCCCAATTTGAGAGACTCTTGTGTCATTTCCATAGACACACAACTGCAGGCAGATCCCGTCGTGTCCACGCAATTAGTGCTGGACTATTCAGCATACTATTTAGGATTCTGTGATGAAGACATGGATTAAATAATTCCAACACGTCGAAACGGGTCGGAAACCGAAGATCGTTGGAGATGAGATCAAATGAAAATAAAAATGACGACCCGCTATTAGATGACATGTTCTTAAATTGCTGCAATATTATGAAATTTGTTTCAAAATTCTTTCATGTTGTCATCTGAATGCCTTTTTACACATAGGCCCTCATTATGATACTGGCGCTAAACCATGGCACTATTAGCACCATGGTTGGTGCCGGTATCATAACGAGTCCGCCAATGTTCAATGGGGAATTACCACCCCATTCCAAGGTTGGCGGGGCAATAATTCCCCATTGAACATTGGCCCTTCCCCATTCCCTTTTTTGCCCCATAGAGCTCAATGGGACTGGGGAAGGCGCTAAGTACGGTACCGCAAATTGCGGTACCATACTTAGCACCAAGCTCCCTTTGCGGGTCCCTACTTTAACGGCTGGTCTAGACCAGCCGTTCAGGTCGGGTCCCGCAAAGGGACCTCGTAGTAAGGCGCTAAGTGTTTAACGGCGCCGCAGCCTTTTACGGCGCCGTTAAACACTTAGCGCCATGGTCCTAATGAGGGCCATAGACTAATATGTCCATGTACTTTTGTATGTGTATGTGTGTATAAGAATGTATGTATGTTGATGAATGCTTGAATTGCTCACTGCAGAAATGTTTGGTTATCTGCAATTTTTTTTTTTTTAAATGTGTTCTTTCTGCAACTTAAATGTGATATAGAGTGTGGATTGATACATGATTGACTCGTCCTTGTAAATTTTGTATCAAGTGAAATAAATAATTTTGATACACAATGGGCCTCATTACGAATGTGGCGGTAAGGCATCAACGGCGCCGGTAGTGCTACCGGCGCCGTTGTTACCATACCGCCACATTACGGGTTCTGCTTGCGGGTGCCGCTCTGCACGCCTGGTCAGACCGGGCGTGCAGAGCGGCACCCGCGAACAGAACTCGTGATTGCACCAGCACCATTATAAACGGTGCCGGTGCAACCATGCTCCCCACCCCGTAGGGCAGAATGGGAATCGGAAGCCCGGCCATACGACACCCGTGAATGGGCAATTACCGGCCCATTCAACTGGTAATGGACCGGTAATGGCCCATTTGCGAGTGCCGGTGTCGCTAGCGAGTTTGGCGGCAAACTCGTAATGAGGCCCAATATCTGAATAGAGACCTCTGGATGCTTCTTCAGTTTCCTCTGAGAAACACAACCAAACAATAATAAATGTTGTTTGCAAAAGAAATATAAGAATGAGGAG
This sequence comes from Ambystoma mexicanum, assembly GCF_040938575.1. Taxonomy (NCBI): domain Eukaryota; kingdom Metazoa; phylum Chordata; class Amphibia; order Caudata; family Ambystomatidae; genus Ambystoma; species Ambystoma mexicanum. Next base: position 1,271,267,934 of record NC_090932.1, read on the forward strand.
TGAGGGCTGGAAGATTTTGTATCAATCATATGCATGTCATTTCTCTTGAGAACCCTGCAGACCAACATCCCTTACAAAAGGAGAACAATTAATATGCAACTTAGGCTAGGCTCCAGCCCCACATGATACAGCCCACCCCTACCTGCTAGATTACATCACTTCTGCATAAGGCCAGAAGCAACCCGATACATGTTTCAATGTAATCAGTGCGTGATATGTAGCTTGAGTTTCTAGACAGATCAAGCTTGGGATACTTCTCTGGCCATACCTGTCCCACTTGGTGTGATTGATGCAAAAGTAATATGTTTCAAATCAATCATAACGACTGGCTTTGCTATGCGCCCTACCACGCCACCAGGATCACCCTCTTTCATCCTATGTGACGGATCCAGGGAGTTTGTCCCTTCTCCCATAGGGGAGCCACCCTCTTTCGAACTAAGAAGGTGAGCCTGCAACGCAAAATACTCTCTAGGAGAAAGGCCAAGCGTGATTCTACTGGAGGTCCCCCCGCCCCCTTAGGGGAAAATGAATCCCCAGTTGACAATTCATAACATCTCCCTTAACATCGGAGTCACGAGCATTTATTGGATATATGGCTGTTAATCACAATACCAATACACAGGGCACATTAAATATGCCTGATTTGGTTGCTGTTCCTTACCGCTGAACAAAACTAAAAACCAATGGCATTATGTCTCTCTTTGACGAATATAAAAGCACCCCTTACCTGGAGGGGAGAAGCAGCTTCCGAGCGAACTAGCCATGGGGCAAGAGCCAGCCCGAACAACACTGTGCTCTTCCGTAGCTTTAAGTGCAGTGTCGAGTCAGGATATCCTGAAGGCGGGACTATGTTGCACATGTGGTGGCTGGGAGATCCCACCGAACATTGTTGAGCCCAGGAAGGCCGAGAGCCCTAGGCACTGAGGTCTCCTACGCAGAGAGACTGCACCGGCACCAAAGCAGCATACTGGCATGTACGAACAACAACGTCCAAAGGTAGGAGCACAAGAAGGGAACTGACGACCTAAGAAGCGGAGTGACTGCCTCCCGCACAGAAGAGCACCATAAATAAACAGGTGCGCGAGTCACACCAAGGAGAGAGAGGGGGGATCGAACTCTGCAACACTCCAGAAATTAGTAAGAGTAACGAGAAACCAGATAGAGTACCTGAGAGGCCCTTGCGGGGTTATAAGGACCTGGAGAGCAATAGAAACACCCCAAACGTGTACTCAATAACTCACGAGGTGTTACCAGAGAGCAGAAAGCACAATAAACACCCGGAAGAGGTGAACATGAACCCACCAAGCCACGACGGGTTAACAGAGAGCAGAAAGCATGAGAAATGCCCCGAAAGGGTAAACATGAATTAAAGGGTTTGCAGAGTCAAATTGTATGCTTTAGGAAAAAAACGTCTTATCTTTAACACAGCTTTGTGGTGAGGAGTTTGGAGTCCCCTTCCGTGTAGAAGATACTGCAACTTTGTTGTGAATTGTATAACTAGGCAATCAGGAGAGCAACCAAGAGACATTTGAGTTTTGTTTTTGAACGGTACGAGCAGGCTAAGGCCTGACAAAGCATAAGAGAAGAGTACTCGAGAGAGACATTAGGGACGGGGGTCGTGAACCAACCATCACAAGCCAAGAAACACTTCTCTCGCCTCAGTCTTTTTGTTTCCTTTGTTAGTTGTAGAGACGGCCAGTAGGGTAGCACGGGTTTGGATGGAGGGCGAGGTTGATGAATGTACGGTGTCATGACAAGCCCCCTTTTCCTATTTTTTATATTAGGGGACCCCCACCTTGGAAGTAGGGCTAGGTGCAGCATTTCATTTTATTTTAATAAACGAGAGAGTCTTTAAAGCATGTCCCGTTTGCTGTCTCCTGTGTCGGACCTAGCAGGCCCGCTATGCCATCACTGAGGGCAGGCAAGATATGCAACTGGACTTGGTTCCACCCCAACAGGGTCCGTCCAGCCCAAATCGTGTCCCGTGTGCATTAGAACACAAGAAAAACAAATGAAACATGGTTCACATTTCTTTTCCTATCCTGAGCCTGCACACAGGAACCTACAGGGGAAGGGGGGACATAGCAATAAACAGTGCTTTAAGTGGGGTGAGAAATTGAGTGGGGGCCTCGTTTGGGGGCGTGGCTTCCATTGTGGGCGTGGCCTAAAACGTGCACAAATCATTGTAAGGTGCGCAAACAAATATATAAATGTATGTGAGCATTTATATATTTGTATGCGCACTACTATGGTTTGTGCACTTTGCAAGCCACCTTTTATAAGCATAGACATTTATAACATATTTATATGTTTATAAAAGACGGCTTGAAACGTAAACAATTCAAGGCATCTTTTATAAAGCGTTGAGGACGGACAAAACCCGAGGTGGCTTTGTCCATCGACAAAGCTTTATAAAAGATGCCTTGAATTGTGCACGTTTCAAGCGGCCTTTTATAAACATAGAAATATTTCTACGTTTATAAAAGATGGCTTGAAACGTATACAATTCAAGGCATCTTTTATAAAGCTTTGCCAACGGAGAAAGGCGCCTCGGGCTCTGTGATCTATCTGCTCTGAGCAGAGAGATCACTGAGCCCGAGGCGCCTTTCACCCTCTGCGAACCTGTGGGCTCCGTGATCTAATCTGCATATTAGATCACGGAGCCCGCAGGTTCGCTGAGGGTCAGTGACCTGGCGAGGGCAAACAAAGGAACTGTAACTTCCCTGATGACCCCTCAGATGAGGGGTCATCAGGGAAGTTACAGTGACTGACAGAAGTGCAAGCCAGCCTCAGCGACGCTGTGCCTGGCTGGCAGGCACTTCTGTCAGCTCGCCTGAAATTAAACTGGCGGGCGCTGTTGCGTAGTAATACGCGGTTCAAGGCATGCGCGGCCCATAACGAGGCTCGCGCATGCGCGTTTTCAATAAAGACGGTCCCAGCCGGCAGTTCGCGCCAGAGACCAGAGCAGCAACACGTCTCCGGCGTGTCTCTTAGTGCGCGCGCTGCGTATGTGTGTGTGTGCCTACAGGTGGGGCCTGCCATCGCCCCACACCATCACACTGCCGACGAGGACGGCGCGGGAGCAGTCCTCCGCTCCGGTAGCATCCAGAGAGGAGAACGCTGCTCCGTGTCGGCACAGGCTCACACGTGTGGCCGGCGGCCATTTTGGATTGAGCACAGAACGCAGTGGTTGCGGCCCGTGAGGGGGCTCGTGCGCCACCTGCAATTCACAACGAGTACAGTGAATTTTTGGACCCTCCACAGCCTGTGCAGCCGCAAGGTTGGGGCATTCTGTCAAGACAACAGAAGAAAAAAAAAAAGAAGAAAAGAGTGGCACCAGTGAAGATATTGCGCCATGGGTGATCCGGGGCCCTGTCTTCGAAGCAGTTCAACGTACTCCTGTAAGTACCAGGCAAGGAAATGGGAGAGGAAGATGAACAGGATGGCGCTCCTGCCCCCATCCCTCGCAGGGTGAACAGTACACTGGCCCCCATGCCCGAATTTGATACCACGGCCCACCTTCCAAGTTGGGGCCTAAATGGCTCCTGTGGGTGAAGAGGTTGGAGATGTTCTTCACAGCCTCGGGGATCACGGAGGACGAAGAACGAATTGCAATCATGGTGTACTCGGCAGGGGCCGAGGTGCACAAGATATATGACTCTCTGAACATTCCGGTTGCAACATATGCGGCAGTGAAGCTGGCGCTCTGAGATCATTTTCTGCCAATGGCGAATGTAGACTTTGATAGATTCGTCATGAGTGCGGAAAGACAGCGAGAGGAAGAGTCACTGGATCAATTCTGTGCACGACCCAGAGTTCTAGCAAGCTCCTGTAGATGGGGGAATGAAGAGGAGATGGTTCGGAACCAGTTGTTGCAGGGCTGCAGCTCTGGTAAATTGAGGAGGCAGGTTTTGAGGGAACCTGGCTTGACCCTACAACAGATTCTGGACACGGGAAGGGCCTATGAGCTGGCTGATGCGAGGGGTGCGAAAATGGATGCAGCCACGCATGGGAGGATCGAAGGTGAGGCTTTTGCAATTGGCCGTAATAACCCAAGAAAGTCAAGGTGGGCGTCAAGAGGAGGTGATAACCCGGGGAGGCCGAGCAACGCTCCCTCGTGCCAATATTGCGGGTATGACCTGCCACATGCGGGTGACTGTCCAGCCAAATCGAGGACCTGTGGCCGGTGTAACACCCCAGGACATTACGCTAGGGTGTGCAGGGCATCAGCACCTGTCGCCGCGTCGCGAGGGCCCGAAAGAGTTGCCAGAGGCGGCGCTCGGAGAGTGAGGGGTGTATCATCCATTGAACAAGGCGTACAGGACCTGAACATCGCCGAGGAGTAGGAGGAGGAAGACGAAATCTTCTTCATCTCGAGCATAGCCGAAGGCCCAGGCAGGAGAAGACAACCCAAGTGCACAGTGAACATTGGGGAGACACCGACACCGGTCTTGATAGACACTGGGGCGTCCGTATGTGTGCTGGCGACAGAACACTACAACGCACTCCCTGGTCCACCAGGCCTAGCAGAGTCCACAGCACGGATATACGCTTTCGGAGGACACACACCGCTTCCCATCCAAGGAGTGTTCGTTGCTCCAGTCACTCACGGACAAAACAGAATAAGGGCAAGATTATTTGTCACAGATGTGAGCCCGCATTCCCTTCTGAGTTGTGCTGCGGCTGAGGCATTGGACCTGGTACACTTCTCATTTGCAGTCTATCACACCGACTTGGAAAATTTGTTGAGTGGTTTTGAAACGATATTCCGAGGGATAGGAAAACTAAAGGCTGACCCAATACGCCTCCACATCGATGGGTCTGTGAGACCAACGGCTCTAAAGCACCGCCGCGTCCCTTTCCATCTGAGGACACAGGTGGAACGCGAGCTGTAATCCCTGATAGACAAGGACATAATTGAGAAGATAGAGGGCCCCACCCCGTGGGTCTTCCCGATCGTGGTAGCCCCAAAGCCCAAACAACCGGGTGCGGTACGCATCTGCGTGGACATGAGGCTTCCTAACCTAGCGATCAAAAGAGAGCGCCACATAACACCCACCCTGGATGACATGATTGGGGAGCTTCAAGGGGCGAAAGTCTTCTCAAAACTGGATTTGAGGTCTGGGTACCATCAGTTAGAGTCAAGATACATCACAACGTTTACGACGCATGAGGGGTTATACCAATATAAAAGACTCAGTTTTGGTATCTCGTCCGCGGCAGAGGTCTTCCAGAACACCATCAGGGGAGCCCTGTCCAGACTCAAGGGAGTGATAAACATGTCGGACGACATTCTGGTCTTTGCCCGTTCCGAAGCTGAACACCTAAAGCGCCTGGAAAACACACTGGTGAGGTTGCGCGACCTAGGGCTGACACTGCACAAAGAGAAGTGTCAGTTCTTGAGGGACAGGCTGGAATTTTTCGGGTTCGTCTTCCACGCGGGGGGCATATCACCTGATCCCGAGAAAGTGAAGGATATCCGGGAAGCGACCCCGCCAACAACGCCTTCCGAAATCAAAAGCTTCCTGGGTATGGTGACGTATTGTGGTCGCTTCATCCGCGATCTAGCCTCCCTGTCGGAGCCCCTGAGAGCGCTAACCAGAAATGACATCGCCTGGAACTGGGGGGAGAAAGAACAGAGGGCTTTCGATAACATCAAAAGTGCCCTATCGGAACAAGAAACAATGGCATACTTTAATCCGGATCGGGAGTCCGAAATTGTCGTCGATGCAAGCCCCGTAGGACTGGGGGGCTGTCCTCATGCAGGCTGACAATCAAGGAAGCATGAGGCCCATCGCATATGCCAGCAAAGCGCTTACAGAGACGGAGAGACGGTACTCTCAGATCGAGCGGGAAGCTCTAGCCATCTTATGGGGGTGCAAGCACTTCCGGATATATATCTTGGGAAAACCGGTCGTGGTGGTAACTGACCACAAGCCTCTCATCCCGATCCTGTCCGGAACATCATCCAAACCACCGCCTAGAATAGAGAGATGGATGTTGTCGTTAATGGAGTACGGGGTCAAACTGCTGTATCGACCAGGCCCTGACAACCCGGCAGACTACCTGTCCCGCCATCCAGGTGCGGGGAGGCCAAAAGACACAGTGGAAGTGGCAGAGGGTGTTGAAGCGATACATCTCACGGTCGAATCGGCGCTGCCAATTGCCCTATCCCGCCAGGAGATCACCGAAGACTCCAACATGGACGAGACATTCGCAAGGATCAAGGTTGCCATGGCAAGTGGAGAATGGCGAGAGGTCCTCCAGGACAACTCACAAAGGAACGCAGGGGCTCAGAAAGACCTGCAGTCCCTCTGGAATGCGCGCCATGAGCTCTCAGTAGCCGAGGATGGCCTCCTGCTAAGGGGTCACCAGATTGTCATCCCGAGAACACTGGTTGACAAGGTTCTGCAGCTCGCACACAATGGGCACCAAGGGATGGCCAAGATGAAAGCAAGACTGAGACTCAAGGTCTGGTTCCCCGACCTGGAAAGCAGAGTGGAGGAGTTTGTGAGAAGGTGCATCCCCTGCCAAGCAGCCCACCCGGTGGAGAGGGCCCCAAACCATGGAGAGAAGTGACCAGCCATGGGGGGCGGTCAATGCCGACTTTGGATCCACCGGCCGAGGGCTCTACTTTCTAGTGGTGACAGACCAATGGTCCCGCTATCCGGAGGTTGAACTGGTGGAGTCGACGGCGAGTGACCACACCATCATGGCGCGGGAGAAAATGTTCGCCACGCATGGTTTTCCGGTGGAGCTATGCTCAGACAATGAGGCGCCATTTCGGGGGCAACGTTTTGCTCAGTACTGTGAGGAGAGGGGAATACGCCATAGCAAAGTCACACCGCTCTGGCCGAGGGCAAATGGGGAGGTAGAGCGCTTCATGCGAACGCTAAACAAAGTGTTCCGCATATCAGCAGATGGAGGCGCAGACCTCCGACTCAACTTAGTGGACTTCCTTCGAGAGTACCGCTCGACCCCCCATCAGTCAACCGGGGTCGCCCCTGCCGAAGCGCTCTTCAAGCTTGTACCGAGAGGGCTCCTGCCCGAAATGGAAGGCTGCCACCCGGGGGAGATTGAAAAGGATCAAGTGCGAACGGAGAGGGCAGAGAGGAATGAAAAGGAAACGATCAGGAGGAAGCTCTCGGAGAGGCCCATTGCGGTGGGGGATACGGTATTGGTGCGAAACAGAAGAGCAGAAGGAAAGTTATCGTTAACCTACGAAACCCAGCCCCTGGGGGTGACACATGTGAAGGGCTCGATGGTCACAGCGGCCAACGCACGTGGAACTGTCACCCGGAATATCTCGTTTTTCAAGTGGGTGGGGTCTGCCTAACTGATGAAGTCAACCCTCCGGCACCTGAGCCGAGCGATGAACCGCCCCTGAGACCTGATGGACTGGCCGAGACTCAAGGGACACAAGAGATGCATCCGGCCGAGGCACGCAGGTACCCGGGTGGGGCGCAAGCCGCCGCAGAGGTTCCAAGACTTTATTATGGACCCTGCCTAGGCATCTAGGTCGCGTTGGAACATTTATGGTTGAAGAATATGTTGTTAAGTTCTACTGTTGATCACTGTTCGTTGTTTGGGGAAAAAGGAGGGATGTTGCGTAGTAATACGCGGTTCAACGCATGCGCGGCCCATAACGAGGCTCGCGCATGCGCGTTTTCAATAAAGACGGTCCCGGCCGGCAGTTCGCGCCAGAGACCAGAGCAGCAACACGTCTCCGGCGTGTCTCTTAGCGCGTGTGCGCTGCGTGTGTGTGTGTGTCTATAGGTGGGGCCTGCCATCGCCCCACACCATCACAGGCGCATCTCCCGTCGCGGCTACGGCGGGATAATACATCCCACCAATGTTGTGTGGGATGGGGGGCCCCGGCAGGGCCCCGGCTCAGTCCCACTTTCTGGAGACTGCTGGGGCCCAGCCCCGGCAGGCCGCGGCCCACTTTAAGCACTGGCAATAAACAGCCTTCTTTGTGACACGCGAAAATGTATTGCTTGTCTGAGTACACAACAAGGCAAGCCAAATAAACAAGTCTGTGCAGTGTCCTGGTGCAATTCTGATAAACACCTGGCACAGTCGTGTGCAAACTTCAGCAACTAAGTTAGCTGCCCTACAACATGGGGCTAGGCAACATGTGCGCATGCATGTTTTTGCAATCACTTGTGTAACTAAGTAATCGGTCTGTAACTGCGATGCCTGGGGGCTGTTGTGCGCTTTATAAATACAAATAAATAAATACTGAAAGAGTGAAGGTGAAGGCGCAAAAAGTTCCTGGCAGGTGGTGTTGAGAGTAAAATAAGGTGTTGAGAGTAAAATAATAAACTTATTTTGTCAAGATGTATTGTGGGAGTTCTTAATCACGTGACAAATCATCGGGAGACACATGCATGGCGTCTTCTTTTTCAATGATCCGGTGCTAGGGCAGAGGGCCGGAAATGGGGGAACTGTCTGCAAGCCGCTCCCCTGCTGAGGCCTACGGCTGCGCGGTGCTCTCTCGTGGATGCTGTGCCATGGCCTCGGGCATCCCTCACATCAAAGTAGGAGGCTGGGGAGGACCGGAGTCCCTCCTCCCCCGCGGGAATAAGGGATGCGCCGTCGTTAATCCTGTCTCCGTGCTGTGCCGCAGGTATCCCTGGGGCCGTCGGCTCACGTCTGTGCCTGCCGTGCTTTAAGGGTAGCTGCTGCGGCTCACAGCTGCAGGGTGGCAACGGAAACCACGAGACGCCCTGTCACAGCGAGGCAGGAGACCTGAACACCTGCTCGAGTGGGGATGCGGGGGAACCTGAGCCTCTGTGCCAGAAGAGGGCAGCAGAGGGACTGGCAGGCCTCTCTAAAAGAGAAACTGCAGCAATGACGCATCCCTGTTTACAAACGAATTACCTTATACACTTTGCATCAATAGGTTGATCTTCCCTCGTAAGAACTCACATGGGATTGTTGCAAAGCAAAGAACTCTAGAAACGCACTCTGACATGTTACCACCTTTGTAAAAGTACCCATGCTTATTTGCATGTGTGATCTTTGGATGCATGTATGTGTGCGGTTTGTAAAGCGGGAACCTAGCTGAGAAGCAATGGGGCACTATACAGAGAAACCCTACCCAAGGTGGGGTTACAATTAAGGTTTAGGTGTAGCATAAGAGCTGGAATGGGCAGTGGGAGCAGGGGATGGAGGTAACTCCAAAGAGGGAGAATGGGTTGAGTGGAGCATTCTGATATTGCCAAAATATTCTTTTAAGAGTAGGGTATTCAGGTCCTTTGGGAAGTGTAGGATGGAGGTGGTGGGCAGCCTAATCTGCACTGGTGAATTGTTCCAGAAACCGGTTACATGTCAGGGCAAGTTAACTGGTACTTGATAGCTTTGACAAAAAAGCGGTCCTTCCATGTGTCCAATTGGTGTTTTATTGTATTACTTAAACTTTGTAAAGCAAAAGCCAACACATGTTTTGACTATTCAGTCTTCTTCAAGGCTAAGGAAATTCCTGATATCTTCAAGGCAAATAAAACATCCAAAATCTTCCTAACAGAAGGAAATACATGCCCCTATCCCAAGAACCAAGAATGGACATATTAGCAGATATCTGCCACAACATATTAGAAAACATTTGGAATTCATGAGAACCAGAAACCCTGACACAACAGGCATTATAGCCTTGAAGAAGACAGCACAGATCGAAACACGTGTTGGCTTTTGCTTTAAAAAGTTTGAATAATACAATAAATGCCAATTGGACACAAGGAAGGGCTGCTTTTTTGTGAAAGCTATCAAGTACCAGTTAACTTGGAAAGGAATGGGGCATGTGCGCATATATGCACAATACATAACCGAAAAGTAATTTCGACTGTAGCCCTGGGCATAGCCATAATGTTTGTGTAAATACTGCTGTCCCTATAACGAGAGGAAGTCATAACCTAGCTCAGAAAACATCGCATCTGTATGCTCACACACACACATTAAGAAAAAGGACTATTACCTGGTTGTTGTTCCTGCTAGCAGTTCTTAGTTTCCAGCCTGGTTATATTGTGGCTTTTGGTGGTGCTCTGGTGGTGGTGGGGGGGGGTCTTAGCTACAAACAGTGGTGTTTTGGTAATTACTGCTTTGTCGGTGGTGCAGGCAGTCTTGAATATGCTGTGGTAGCTTGTGCAGCTCCTCGAGGATGGGGGTGGGTGGTGGCAGGGCCGGCTGTACGGCAGGGCGGGCCGGGCGACTTCCCGGGCATTATTTCCCCAGAGCGCCATTACCTCCACGTCCACTGTTCCTCGTCCCAGTACTTACCTCATGAGGCACCCGCCTTCGACACAGGACCTTCTTCTATTTCTTCTTATTTCTATAACTCCTCCCCCACACCCACGTCACTTAGTTTCACTTTAATTTTTCCTGCCTCCGGCAGGTTGGGCTTGTTTTTTCTTCCCGGCGCGGGGCGCTGGGGAGCTCCGAATGCTGGCCCCCTGGTGGGGCTGTGTGGCGGGGCCTTTGGCTCCTTCAGGTGTGGCAAGACTCCTGGGTTCCCTGCGGGGCTTGGGACCCGGTTGAGTCAGGCTGCCTTGCCTGGTTTCTGCTGGGCTTTGGCCAGCGCAGGGCATCGTGGCCCGGGTTCTGGGAGAACGGACCCGGGTTAAGGTAAGGAGAAGGGGGGCATGTTTTTCCTGTTGCATGGCCATGCTGCATGGGCGGCTTTGCACGGATTGGCAGCTCCTTTTTCTTGTTTGAGCCACGTGCTCCGGAGGAGGGTGGGCTCCTCCTCTGGTGCTGCAGGCATGTTGCCATAGGAATTAATTGATGGTTGTTGTTCTTTCTGGCCTCTATTTGAATGTGGGAGAGGCACGTTAGCAATTGTTTGTATGTGGAGCCTTGATTCGGTGTACAGGGGTCTTTGGTGAAGCAGGCTTCCTTGGTCACTGTTTTTGAGCTTACTCAACATGGGAAAACATTCTGCAAAGAGCAGGCATCTGGTCCTGTCTTCTTCTTCTTCGTCTTCCTCTTCTCCTGATTTACACAGAAAGAGAAAGAAGAAAGCTAAGCGTTTTTCCCTGACCAGAAAGGAGTTGAAGAAGCTGCTTAAGCATCATAGAGGGAGTCGCACACGTGCTCATGGACACAAGCACAGGCGTCTGTCTTCCTCATCCTCCTCTTCTTCTGGCGCTGAGTCATCGGCCTCTTCTTGTTCCTCTTCGGCTGATGCTGAAGGGAAGTATCTGGACACAGAGGGAGTGGAGGAGGTGCTGGCTCAAGTTGGGGATTGCATGGGATTTTCAGAGCCCCTGGTGCCGGTGGAGGGGGCCGACCCTTCTATTCGCCAGTATAGGCATACACCTAGGAAGGGGTTGCCATTGGTTTCCGATATCCGGGAAAAAATCCTCCGGGAATGGCATGACCCGGAGAAGATTGCAATGCCCCGCTTCATGTCCAAACTTTACCCTTTGAAGGGCGAGACTTAGCTGTCTGATCCAGTTGAGGTCGATGATATCCTCGCCAGCCGGGTGGGTCGCTCCTCTATTCGGCCGAGGAGGCGGCCGTCCTGGATCCAGTGGACCGCCGAGTTAATTCTGGCCTTAAGAAGGTTCATGCAAGGGCGCATCTGGCCCTTCGAGCAAATATCTATGGTTCCTACACAGCTGAAACAGTGTTGAATGGTTTCAGGGAGTTGAAAAAGGCTGTCAATGAAGGCTCTGATTGTGCCCCTTTGCTTACAGATATGCAGAGACAGGTTGAGTTTTTGGCCGATCTGACTTTTGATGGGGTGCGTGGTTCAGCCATGGCCATGGGGGCTGGTATATCTGCCCGGAGGCATTTGCACCTAAGGGACTGGAAGACAGATGGGTCCCAGAAGGCGGCTGCCCTGAAACTTCCTTTCACTGGGTCCAGGCTTTTTGGTGATTGCCTTGAGGATAAGGTGCACAAAGTTTTTAGGGCGGACAAACATGCTGACAAACTTCGACGCAAGCCTCCTTCAACGGCCAATAAATCTTCCTCTGGGGCTGGTCCAGTGACCAGCAGGTCTTTTCCTGGCTCCTCATCACATTCTTTTCGGAGAGCTAGGGGGGGTCGGGGTCCTCCACGCTCTTCACGTCCTGGGCCGGCACCTAAGTCCTGACCGTTTGGAATTGCCGGTGGGCGGGCGGCTCCGGCAGTTTTTTCCAGTATGGGAAAGGTGGTGTTCCGACTCATGGGTTCTGGACACAGTACAATGGGGGTATCAAGTGCATTTCCTGTCTCCTCCTGTCCAGCATTGCATGGTTCGGACTGTGGTTCCCAGGTCTCGGCTCAAGAGGTTGGCCATGGACGCCGCGCTCTCCGGATTAGTGTTGAAGGTGGCCATCATGCCCGTTCCTCTCCATGTGCAGGGTCAGGGGTTCTACTCACGGGTGTTCCTGGTCCCCAAACCTTCGGGGAAGTACCGTCTAGTTCTGGACCTCAAAGCCCTGAACTGCTTCGTCCAAAAGAAACACTTCAAGATGGAGACTTTACAGAACATTCTTCCGATGTTATTAAAGGGGGATTGGATGACATCTCTGGATCTCCAGGACGCTTATTACCATGTGGCTCTCCATCCCTGGCACATGCAGTTCTTCCGCTTTGCGGTGGGATCCCGACATTTTCAGTTCAGGGTGCTCCCGTTCGGACTGCGATCTGCCCCCAGAGTTTTCACCAAGCTGGTGGCTCCCCTGGTGGCGCACTTACATCTGCGGGGCATTCAGATATTTCCCTACCTGGATGATTGGTTGATCAAAGCGTCCTGCCAGCAGACTGTCATTTCTCATCTCCGATTGGTCTGCCAGGCATTGCAGGACTGGGGTTTCCTGGTGAACTGGCAGAAGTCCCAACTGTAGGCTTCTCAGGATCTAATTTTCATTGGTGCACAGGTTTGCACCAGGAGGGGGAAGGTGTTCCTGTTCCTGGAGAGGGTCCGTCGCTTGCTGACTGTTCTGGGCAGGGTTCTCGGGAGGCAGTATGTCCCGGCCCGCCTATTGCTGAAATTGCAGGGGCACATGGCTTCTTGCGTGTTTCTAGTTCCCTGGGCCCGTCTTCATCTACGCCCCCTGGTGTCCTACCTTCTCTCCCACTGGCCCCCTTCATCTCAAGCTTTCAAGGCTTTGATTCCGGTGTCTCTGGCACTGCGGGTCTCCCTGCAGTGGTGGTTGAGGGTTCCGAAACTACGGGCTGGGGTGTCCCTGATCATTCCTCCTGTGACCACACTTACTACCGACGCCAGTGGAAGGGGCTGGGGAGCTACGTTGGGAGTCCTCTCTGCTCAGGGGTTGTGGGATCCGGAAGAGAGCCATCGGACATCCAATTGGCGAGAGTTGTGTGCCATTCTCCGGGCTCTGGTGTACTTCAGGAGGTTGCTGATGGGCCGGGCAGTTTTGGTCCAGACGGACAATACGACAGCTTTGGCTTACGTCAACCGCCAAGGGGGTTCCGGCCGCTCCTTGAATGCCCTGGCAGCTCAGATAGGTGCTTGGGGGGAATCACATCTGGTGCCCCTGGTGGCTTCACATATCAGGGGGGTGGACAATGTTCGGGCGGATCTACTCAGCCGCCGGTTTCCCTCCTCGGTGGAACTGGTCCTCTCGACCCAGGTTTTTGCAGAGATCTGTGTCAGGTTCGGGACCCCTATTCTGGACCTGTTTGCGTCTCCAGCCTCAGCAAAAGTTCCCCTCTTCTGCTCTCGTTTTCAGACAGAGGGTGCGTGGGGGGTGGACGCCCTCTCTGTGCAGTGGCCTCAGGGTCTCCTTTATGCTTTTCCACCTATTCCTCTTCTGCCTGAGGTGGTTCAGCACATCAGAATATCCAGGGTGACTGTATTGTTGTTCGCTCTGTACTGGCCCCGCCGGAGTTGGTTCCCCTCTCTGTTGGAGCTTCGGTGCCAGGAGCCTTGGCTGGTTCTGAAGTGGCCTTGTCCCCTCCTGGGGGAGCTACGGTTGGGGGTCCGCCAGATACAATGGGCAGTGTGGATATTGCACGGGCTAGGCTGATATCTCAGGGGTTTTCTGGTCCTGTGGTGGATTCCATAATGAATGCTCTTAGACCCTCCACTCTGAAGGCTTACGGCAGACATTAGAGCCATTTCCGGGACTGGTGTGGGCGGTCTGGGATTCCCCCCCTGCGTTCTGGCCTCCCCGCTATCCTTCAATTCCTCCGGGATGGGTTTGACAAGGGCCTGGCGGTTTCCACGCTTTGCTCTCAGTGGGCCTCCATAAAATTCCTTTTGGGGGACTCTGATGGGCACTTGGATGGAGAGGTGTTGGTGGGGAAGTTGCTCAGGGGTTTTTCTTCTTCCCGTCCTTGTACTTATAAGGGGCTTCCTCCTTGGGATCTCCATCTTGTCTTAAAGTTTCTTCAAGGGCCTCCCTTTGAGCCCATTTCCGAAATTGATATGAAACATCTGACGCTGAAGACTGCTTTTCTGATTGCCATAACTTCTGCCCGTAGGCTTGGGGGGATTGGGGCTCTGTTATGTCCCCCCCCTTTCCTGAGGGTTCTGCCGGACTCGGTGGTGCTGAGGTGTGATCTGACGTTTCTCCCTAAAGTTGTTTCTCGTTTTCACACCTCTCAGGATCTGGTTCTCCCTGCCTTTTTTCAAAATCCGCAAACGCCAGAGGAAGTGGCTTAGCATAACATTGATGTGCGGCGGGCGGTGTTGGAGTACTTGGCTAGAACTGCCCCTTTCCGCCGCTCTAACAGTCTTCTGATTACTTTTGGCCCGGCTGGGACTGGGCTTAAGGCATCTGTAGTGTCCATTAGCCGATGGATCCGTCTTGTGGTCTCCATGGCCTATGTGGCTTCGGGCCTGCCCGTGCCTGCGCACGTTCAGGGGCGGTCCACCAGAGGTTTGGCGGCCTCATGGGCCGATGCTAGGGGGGTTTCTCTACAGGAGATATGTAGAGCTGCCACTTGGGCTGATCAGAGCACCTTCATCAACCACTATAGGTTGAATGTCTCCCACTCGGGGGTTGGTTCCTTCGGGGTTGGAGTTTTGTCTGTGGGGATGTAAAATTGGAGTTATTAAAGGTGTGTGTTTCTGCACTGTTTTGACTCTGTCTCTCATTGGAACCTTTTTCCCCGTTTGTTGCTTTGGTATACCTCATGAGGTAAGTACTGGGACGAGGAAGAGTGGACGTGGAGGTAATGTTCTGATTACTTACCGGTAATCTTCATTACTCCTAGTCCTACTCTTCCTCGTCACAGTACTGACGACCCTACTCACCCTCCCTGCGGGGAAGGTCCCATGCTACGGCTTAATAATATGAAACTAAGTGACGTGGGTGTGGGGGAGGAGTTATAGAAATAAGAAGAAATAGAAGAAGGTCCTGTGTCGGAGGCGGGTGCCTCATGAGGTAAGTACTGTGACAAGGAAGAGTAGGACTAGGAGTAATGAAGATTACCGGTAAGTAATCAGAACATTAGTCCCCGCCACACCAGGCCGGGGGAATCTTTCAAGGGCTCCCCTAGCTGGCGTTGTGAGAGAAGGCGTGGCACTCTTTTGTTATTAAATGCGCCCGTGGACACGTGTTTTGATCCCAGTTTTGAAACATTAAATCTTGGGTATTGGGACCTGTGATATACTGCAAATCAAAAAATATATATGTGAAGGGCACTAATAATAGTAATTGAATAGCGTGATCAAATTTAGAGTCAGAAGCTCTACAGGATTGCAAATTGGTAACTATATAGATGGAATTTGCAAGCTAACTACTGGCATGACAACCATTAGGGAATACAACTAAAAAAAGCTGCCTTGAAGACGACCACGGGTCGAAACACGTGTCAAGCCGTCAACATTAGACAAATATAAATAATCTTACAATAACAGTTCAACTGGTCTGTCTATTAGGACACAACTAGGTGTATTGACTATGATCAGTTGTAGCGCATTTTGTCAGCATTAGACACACATTTTATATTCATTTGACCCAGATGTTTTGGGGTTTTTCTTCTTAATGCTGATGCTGCTGCATGCAACACACTATATAGATTGGGGACTCAGCACACCCAACCAAGGTTATTCCCCCACTTTTCATTTAGTTCATTGTCTGACAGTCCTCTGTGCATAAATGGTTCCACGTTCATAATAGCCTGCTAAAACCCTATTGATTTATTGGGAATTAATCCATGCTCTATGTCTATGGTCTAAACTTTGACCCCTCCCACACGTGCCATGCATACTCTACAAAGGGTTCAGCCTCAGACCTAAATTGATGAAGAGGGTATTCGTGTAAGCCTCTTTACGTTTTGGTTGAAAGGCGTTGGTTGATTCTGCAACACACAGTGAAGTAAAAACCTATGTATGTTTGTGAATGTAATATGGCTGAATGCACAGATGCCTTAATGATATGCCATTTTCTCCTTTTACATGTTTCTTGTATTGCAGTTGAAATGAGTTGCCACTGCTGGTCGTGTAATGAAAGGAGTCCCCGACTTCCGAAGCTTGACTTAAAAGTGATTGTTCCGCCTGAAATGCCTGCCTGTTTAGTAATGCAAACTTGAATGATTGTTATCAGTTAAGATGTGAACTGTGTTTCTGCCCTTTGGTCACGGCACAGCGTTTTATTGGGCCTCTGAGTCTACACTTGCCATATGACAGGCAACACCCATTGGCTTTTCTCGGTGTTCGAGGGTTCCTTATTGTAGAGCTCCAGGGAGCAAAAGGAGTCGATATTTGGACCTCCTGGAATCTTATGGATTGTACTCCATCAGATGATGATGTCTGTGATCCTTTCTCGACACAACACCACACACGACGCTGCTCTTTAGACAGCATCTTATGTCTGAGACGTTCATGTTAAGAGTTATTCATTTGTGAAGCGAGAGAGAGGGAGAGAGAGAGAGAGAGAGAGATGGTAGGGATAAGAGTATTGAGAGAATTAGAGAGAGAAGAAAAGTGGAGACAAAGGCATTGATGGCAGGGATGACACGAATAACTAAAAAGAGAAAAAAAACTAGAGGGGCATTGAAGAAAGGCATGCAAGGAGGGAAGGGAGAATTGGCAAAGGGGGGGGGGTCAAGCAGCATAGTGAGCATGGGAGGGAGAGCAGAACAAGACACCCTGTGGACAGAGAGGGCAAATGTGTGACAGAGGCGTGTGCACTGAGAACACACCGTATATAGAGAGCAGGGTGGGTAGTTACGCGATCACTGAGAAAGAAAGAGGAGACGATAAGCTGGGGAGGGACCCGTGCAGAGGGAGGCCCTGAGAGCCAGAAGGAAGGGTGCTGGGGCTGAAGGGGAGAGAAGGCAATCTGTAAAGACAGGACACAGAATAAGACGGAAGGAGGGAGGAAGGGAAGGAGGTAGGGAGGGAGGCTGCCAGCGGTCCAGAGGATCAGAGGATGGCTCGTGGATGGAGCACTCCCCTCTGGCATGGGGCAAGCTTGCCCGTCGGAATCTATGAACCCTTGGTAGTGCCCACTCAGTCCAACATCCATAGAGGTAAGTTAACTTAGTACCATAACGTGGGCAACAATAATAGGAAGTATTACAGCACATAGAAGTGGGAGGAATCTGGCATTAAGCGCTATATTAAAACCTGATACTTCTAAGTAAGTGGTGCAAACATGTTTTTTGCCGCTTTCCGTTGTTTTTCTAATATTATTTAAGCATAGAGTAGAAAAATGGCCATCCTTTGCTGCACCATCAAGCCCGAGATTCCCACGTTCACATCCTCTAATTAGGAGGCGAGGGAAGATTCGCAAGTTAATATCTTTAGATGTGCACGCGGCATGGGGTCTTTGCTTGCGCACAGCAAGCTAGGAATTTGCAGTTAACAAACCAACAAAGCAGATTCTGTGTAAAACATACAGCAGCGAAAGCGTTGGCAAAGGCAAGGAAATGTCGAGCAATTCTAGGGTGGCCTGCATCAGAGATGTCTCTAGGAAGCGTTGTTGGGCGTTTGGTACAAAACTGAAAGTCCCCAACACGAGAAGGTATTCACAATTAAACGTGCATCTGAAATATGTGTCAATAAACACAGCCTATGATGGGCCTCACTACGAGTTTGGGGGTGCGGTCCAACACATTGGAGGTGATTCCGTTACTGTGACTTTTTGGGGGTGACAGAATTACCAACGTTTTTACAACACCCTTGAGTTCTGAGTTTGGAGAAAAAGTGCAGGGATTACCTCCAGCAAAAAGCTGCAGGTGAATCCTCCAATTTTCATCAAAAACTCTGTAAAAAAAATTGCTTGTGGTAATTCTGCCAAAATCCCCATGGACTCCAGAAATGGGGATTTACACTGCCCTTCCACCACTCGTAATCCTGTGGTAAGGCCACAGGAATCCGTAACGGTAAACGGTAACACCGCAGATTTACCATCAAAGTATCGCCAAACTTGTAATGAGGCAGAATGAATTCCATTTATCTGTGACGAAAGAACCGTGGCTCGCATGTAGCATTCTCATGTGGGAGCTAAAAGACCATTCAGCTTCTGCTGGGAGCTACATAACTGGTTAATATTATTATTACTGTTAGTGCAACACATTCGTAAACTTCAACGTATACCACATATGGCGTCTTGTGGTTCATATGGAACAACATTATGGCCCGTACAAGTGAGACTTTTCTCTTGCTATCACTGACCTAAACCCCTGCCAGATGCTTTCATTTTTTATACAAAGGAGTAAAGAAATGTTCTAAGGAATACATCATCTAGTCAAGTTGGGAAGCTGGGACGTGAGCCCTGGTTTCCTTGTTTTAAAGCTTACAATGCAGGCAGCAGACCAAAACCCCTTATCTCCCATCTTTGGATTTATAATAGACAGTACTTTAGGAACAAATGTAATGTATGAATGCAAAGCATGAAATCACATGGCAAATGTGGGCACAGCAAGCAGATTCACTCTCACGGGGACCATGAGCACAACAGGCCATACATATCTGCAAAATGATTAGAAAGCCGCCCGCACTATAAAACCAGACCTGCACTCATCTGGACTCATTACGAGTTCACTCTTCGGTAAAATCGTGGTGGGAATTCCATCACCTCCACTTTTTTTGGTGGTAAGGGAATTACCGCCACCTCTACCAGACCACCGAATTTTGAGGTAAAATGGAGGACTCATCTCAGCAGATCTACTGCATGGTATAACTACTCATGGTAAATCTATCAAAAATCCCCATGGTCTCCAAAAATGGGGACTCTCATTGCCCTACCACCACTCGTAATACTGTGGTAAGCTCAAGGGACTGAGTGGCGGTAACAGTAAATGGGTTTGGCAGTAAACTTACAGATTTACCAACGATTTACTGCCAAACTCGTAATCAGGCCCTTGAAATCCATGAGCACCACTATAATAAAGTGGAAGTCCACTTGAGTCATTCACAAACGTATTCACAAACGAAGCTTTGAAAAGCATTGGATTGCTGTACATAACTAGGGGCCACAGACAGTAATTATATATGTATACATCGGAATATAAGCGATGAACTGTTACATTGTAGCTATCACCCCCGCATAGGGTGGCATACAGGGCCGGTAGTGGTCTGTCAACTCAAACCTTTGTGAGGGCTCAAGGCTGTTCCCAGCCCTCTATGCCCCCTACGTGGGGGTGATTGCTATTCGCACCCTGGTGTTTGTGCGGGGAGTGAACAGTTTTATTTATTTTGTTTGTTTACTGGAGACAGGCTCTGTGCACATTGCACGAGCACAATCAACAGTAACACAAAACAAAAGAAATGGTCACTGCCATGGTGAATAGAAAAGGGACTGATTGCCTGGACCAGAGCACAAGGCTCTAGTCCAGAAGGTAAGTGTGGAGGGAGAGAAGGGGTGAGGGAAGGGTGCGGGATGTCTTGGAGGCTGAGGGAGAGAGTGGTGGCATGGGGAGTCAGCAGGGAGGGGCTCCTTGGTGCTTCCCCGTAATCAAGATGGCGGCACCCGAGAAAGGTCCTTAGGTGGCTGGAGAAACATGGGCAGTACACTGTTTGTTCTCGCCTGCGCTTCCAGCAACCTGATTTGCTGAGTGCCCTTCCCCAGGTGTGAATAGAAAAATGATGAGCACCGTTATGGTCGAGTCTGCTCT
The DNA here is from genome assembly GCF_040938575.1 of Ambystoma mexicanum. Classification (NCBI taxonomy): domain Eukaryota; kingdom Metazoa; phylum Chordata; class Amphibia; order Caudata; family Ambystomatidae; genus Ambystoma; species Ambystoma mexicanum. The sequence goes on from NC_090932.1 coordinate 1,271,287,956, forward strand.
CAAGCTACAAGTTGAAAGAGTGAGGTGGCAAACTACTTTTGAGGCCAGGTAACCTCAAGACAGATGAAGAAGAGGTCACAGGGTCCGGGGAGCAGGGCCCATCAGGCAGCCTCATTGTTTTGGTTGACTTTGCCACTCCTTTAGTCTGCCACTGGACGGGGGCCTTTTCTGGTCAGCTCCTGTGCCTCTCCATTTGCAATTGCCGTTGCAGCTATGTCGACACTGGCCGATGGTCTCACCATGCCCCATGAATGATGTGATTGGGCCTTGTATGATGATGTCATTGATAAGGGACAGATGCCCTCCATTCACGTGCTGCTTGTCGTCTTCGTCAGCAGCATGCGGGGAAGAAGCGTTTGGCCTTTCCTTGGTAACTATCTTTCTGAAACAGGGGCTCTCCTGTTCAGGGGATTTTCTGAACATAAAGTGGACCCTGAAATTTGTAATAACTGTAGCATTTTTAGCCTGAGCCAAATGTTATGATCTTTATTGGCGACTCGTGAAGAACAGGTTTGCGGCCTCAATTACGTAGTGAGGTGCCTGTGTGACCTGCGAGTATGGGTGACAGCGATGGACAGACTGCAGCACCTGCGAGAGTGGCAAGGTGACAGCACAGCTCATTGGCGCCCATGCAAGAGTCCGACACCTCTGGCCCACCCTCCAAGTTGGGGCCCAAGTGGCTCAAATGGATTAAAAAGCTGGACATGTTCTTCAGAGCGACAGGGGAGGATGATGATGATGCGAAGGTTGCTACGCTGCTGTACTCCGCAGGTACGGAGGTGTTGTGCATCTATGAGTCTCTGAACATTCAAGTGGTGACTAATGCTGTCGTCAAAACAGCGCTTCGGAATCACTTTATCCCACTGTTGAACGTAGACTTTGAAAGGTTCATAATGTGCGGGGAAAAACAACACGATGACGAGTCCCTGGACCAGTTCTGCGCACGACTGCGTCAACTGTCGAGCACGTGCAGGTGGGACAATGAGGAGGTGATGATCAGGAACCAGTTAGCTCCAGCAAGTTAAGTAGGCAAATTCTGCGAGAACCGGGCATGACATTAGCACAAATCTTGGACAATGGCAGGGTATACAAGCTCGGCGAGAGCAGGGGAGCGAAAATGGACATGGCTGTACCCCTGAGCAAGGGGGAAGAAGCATTCGCAATAGGGAAATCTACCCCGTCAAAAGCCCGCTGGAGCCAGAAGCGCCAGGGTGCATCTCCCTCACAGGGTTCTCCAGCGGTATGCCAATACTGCGGGTACGACCTGCCACACGCTGAAGACTCTCCGGCGAAGTCGAGGGTATGTGGGAGATGCAACACACCAGGCCAGTACGCAAGGATGTGCCGAGCGGCGGCTCCAGTGATGACACACAGGGGACCCGCGAGGGGGAGTAGGAGCAATCCCAAGAGGCCGCAGAGCATAGCCATGCTGGAACACGATGCACAGAGACTAAACTTTGCGGAGGAGGAAGAAGATGAGGAAGAGATCTTCTTTATTTTGAACACTGCCACCGGAACCAAGAGAAGGAGGCAACCCACCTGTGTCGTGGACATTAAGGGCACCCTACACCAGTCCTTATTGACACAGGAGCCTCCGTGTGTGTGCTGGCAACGGAGCACTAAATGGCAATCCCGGGCCCACCACAGCTTGACCAATCTAAGGCGAAAATCTACACGTTTGGTGGCGACACACCCTTGCCAATACAAGGAGTATTCGTTGCACCAGTGACACACGGCCCAAATGCAATCAAGGCTCGTTTCTACGTAACTGACATCAGTCCCCACTCGCTTCTGAGCTGTGCCGCATCAGAGGTCCTCAACATCGTTCACTTTACGCTGGCAGTGTATCAGGCAGACATTGAACAGCTCCTGAGCAGGTTTGTAAGCATTTTTCAAGGGGTTGGCAAACTCAAAGCAGCTCCGGTTCGTCTACATATTGACGAGACGATAAGGCCTACCGCGCTCAAACACTGGGTGTCGCCTATTGTAGTAGCACCCAAGCCAAAGCAACCAGGTGCTGTCCATATCTGTGTGGACATGCGGCTACCTAACGCCGCCATAAAGAGAGAACGCCACATCACTCCTACGTTGGATGATATTGTAAGCGAGCCAAGGTCTTTTCGAAGCTAGATCTGCGGTCCGGGTACCATCAGCTTGAGCTCCACCTGGACTCGCGGTACATAACAACTTTCACCACCCACGAAGGGCTCTATGAATTCAAGCGATTCAGCTTTGGCGTGTCCTCTGCCGCCGAAGTGTTTCAGAACACCATAAGAGGTGCGCTAGCGGGCCTTAGGGGAGTGCTCAACATGAGCGATGACATTCTGGTGTTGCGTCGTTGGAGATGGAACATTTAAAGCGGCTGGAACTGACACTGCAGCGACTGAACGAGCTAGGCCTGACTCTACATCGCGGCAAGTGCGAGTTCTATCAGGATCGCATAGATTTTTTTGGGTTCATTTTTCATGCAAAGGGGATATCCCCGGATCCGGAAAAAGTCTGCGACATTCGTGAGGCCGCTGCGCCTGAATTGCCTGCAGAGGTGCGCAGCTTCCTTGGAATGGTGAACTACTGCGGACGTTTCATTAAAGGTCTTGCTTCACTCTCAGAACCGCTCCGGGCTCTGACAAAGAACGATGTGCCGTGGACGTGGGACAAAAAGGAACAAGAGACATTCCAGGACATCAAGAAAGCGCTATCAGATCAGGACACCATGGCATACTTTGATCCCACGGCGGAATCTGAGATAGTAGTGGATGCCAGCCCGGTGGGGTTGGGAGCGGTACTGATGCAGGCGGATGCCAGAGGAAGCATGCGCCCGATCGCATATGCAAGCAAGGCCCTGACAGATACTGAAAGGAGATATTCCCAAATTGAAAGGGAGGCACTTGTGATATTGTGGGGCTGCCGGCACTTTCGTCTCTACATCCTAGGGAAACCGGTGGTTGTAGTAACCGACCACAAACCGCTGATACCAATCCTGGGCGGAGTGTCATTGAAGCCCCCACCACGCATTGAACGCTGGATGCTCTCCCTCATTGAGTATGGGGTGAAACTGGTATACAGGCCTGGGACGAACAACCCCGCGGACTACCTGTCCTGCCACCCGAACAGCAATTTGGAACAAGGCCGAGGGGAAATTGTGGCATGTCCAGAGATCAGTGAAAAAACAGGGGGTCCACAACAAGCTACCTATTGATGTCACATATAGGTTGGAAATTCAAAATAACAGTGGGTGATTGCAGGAGATCATCTTATGTGAAGCATATACCACAAGATGCAAATAAGGTTTGGTTTACACAAATATACTTAATTTATTTGTGTAAACCAAACCTTTTTGTGGACCCCCTGTTTTTTCGCTGATCTGTAGTCCTCACCCAACAAGCCCCTAACAAAAAAGTGGACAAACCTTGCTCAGATAGTATTATACTGTGTCAAGAGATCATTCATAACGTCGTGGAAGTGGCCATGCCGGTGGAACTGTTAAGGGAGGTTGTTGCCAGAGAGTCCAACAGTGACGAAATTTTCAAAGTGATACAGTCAGCCGTACGGAGTGGAGAATGGAAGGAGGTCCTGAATAACAACACAAGGCGGGAGGAAAGAGAGCAGAGAGATTTGCAGGCACTGTGGAAGGTGAGAGATGAACTCTCAATCTCAGAAGAGGGCCTACTCCTACGAGGCAGACAGATAGTTATTCCAAGTGCACTGGTACCGCGAGTACTGGAACTGGCGCACACTGGTCATCAGGAAGTCGCGAAAACAAAAGCGCGGCTGAGACCAAAGGTGTGGTTTCCCGACTTAGAGGACCAGGTGGAAGGACACGTGCGAAGATGTCTACTGTGTCAAGCGGCAAGCCCGGCAGAAAGGGCACTTCCCATAAATTCCATGGACAGGAGTGAACTCCCATGGGGAACAGTCCACGCGGACTTTGGCTCAACCATTAGAGGGATGTATTTCCTGGCCGTGGTGGACCAGTGGTCGAAGTACCCCGAGGTAGAGTTGGTGGACTCCACCGCATGTGATCACACCATCTTAGCACTTGAGAAAATGTTCGCGACCCACGGATTCCCAACCATCCTCTGCTCAGACAACGGACCTCCGTTCACAGGAAACCAGTTTGCACACCTGAAGGAGAGGGGGATACAACACCGGAAGGTAGCGCCACTATGACCCAGGAGAGCGGAGACATTTATGAGAACAGTGAACAAAATATTCCACATCTCGGCAAATGGAGGTGGTGAACTGAGAAGAAACCTGCTCGAATTCCTATGTGAGTATAGAACCACTCCCCACCAATCGACGGGAGTCGCCCCAGCGGAAGCCCTGTTTGGACGGTGCCCAAGGGGGTTACTTCCGGAAATGGAGGGACGTGCGCCTGGCATAATTGATGATGCCAGGGTTTGACAAGAGAGAGCAGCCCGGAACGAGAAGGAGAGTGAGAGGAGAGGCCTATTGGAAAAGGAGGTATCTCTGGGGGACTCAGTGCTGGTCAAGAACTGCCGTCCTGAGGGTAAACTGTCACTTACGTATGTGCCGCAACCCTGGACAGTCACCAACGTAAAAGGAGCGATGGTAACAGCGGCCAGTGAAAGAGGAACAGTAACCCGGAACAAGTCCTTCTTCAAGAAAGTGGATGTGACTCCCAGGGAGAGAGTGCCAGAGGAGACTGTAAGACCAGAGGCGAGCGAAGACATCCCCGAAGCCGACAGACCGGCGGACATTCCGCCAAACGATGTCGTACCGCTGCCGACCCAAGGGAGCAGCAGCCCGTACCCAGTGAGACAAGGGCGCCAACCCCCGGTGCGGTTCAAGGACTACATCATGGACTCAGGAGACTGAGCCGATAGCACGTCCTGATGAATGACTCACATTGAGTCCTGTTTGAGTTATATTGTTGTTAATCGTTTCTGTTTAAAGAAAAGGAGGGATGTTACGTTGCGAGTAGGTGTGCGCATGCGTGAGCCTCGTTCGGGCCCACTCATGCGCGTTTGAAATAAACAAGTCCCGAACGGCAGTTGCTGCTGGGACTTCATGAGCACTAGACGCATCTCCGTGCATCTCTGTATGTGAGTGTGTGCGCGTGTGATTGAGGCGGCCCGAGGCACAGGCCCGCACCCAACAGCGACAAGTCAACTTATTTCAGTGTCTACATTTCTGTGTGTGCTTATGAAATGCTAGTGGGGATCGCAGTGTTTGCACGCTGCGGCAAATAGGGTGCTTGCCCCCACTCCTGTCCATCACTACTTCTGTAAAAGACCTTAGTCAAGAAGCACTGACAGGGTGCAAGTGGAGTCTGTTACTGGATTTAAAAAGCAAACGTTTTCGTCTAACAGATTAAATCTGTCGCTGATGGATGAGCATACAGTCGTGGCTGTTGTGAACTTCTTCATCTGTGTTACTTTGCCACAGTCGAGTTTATTCCAGAAGGTTGGCATTGTGATGGCCATTGGGAGCTCATCAAGGTTTTCAGTAGAACTCTACCTAAACTTTGACATTGACATTTGGGAAAGATTCTGGTTGGTGTACTCAAATTAAAATGGCCATGTCCAGCAAGATCCGTCTGATCAAAGAGGATATTGAATCCAGGTTAGTCAATTTGAATTCTCCACCTCCTATTGTTTTGGCCCGACATAGGTCTGATCAGCCTAAGCCGTTTAATTGTAGGGAGGTAACTGAAGCAGAGATTTTGGGACTACTTGGTAGGATAAAACCTAAGACCTGCAAATGTGATAATTGCCCTGTGAAAATAGTTAAAGCTAGTGCCCTGCCCCTGGCTCCCTTCATTGCTAAATTTGTTAATGCATCTTTTGGAGAAATGTTAGTCCCAAAGGAGGTCAAGCAGGCCTGGATAACCCCCTTTCTAAAGACGCCTTCTTTAGATCTGGTATGGCTTATCGCCCGATTACAAAATACCCTTTTCTTCTGAAGGTTTTGGACAAGATGGCACACAAACAGATCCAGGCATTCTTGAGCGCTCACTGCATATTAGGCCCCAAGCAATAGGGCTTTCAAAGCTTTCATAGTACCGAATCTACATTATTAGATCTCAAGACCAACATTTTACAACGAATGGATAAAGGCAAAGCTTCCTTATTGATGCTCCTGGATCTAACAGCTGCTTTCGATTTGGTTGATCATTCCATTCTAGCAGCAGACTATGTGAGAGGGCCTTCTTTTCTAGGGAAGCAGCTTGTTGGGTACTCTCCTTCCCATCAGACCTGACAGCTAAGGTATTCCACAAGGAGTCCATGTCAGAGGGCTGTGCTCTGGATTGTGGAATGCCGCAGGGCTCTTGTTTGTCACCCACTCTCTTTAACATATGCATGCTCGCTCTGTTTGATCAACTGGATACAGAAGGTACTTGTTACACCAACTATGCGGATGACACTCAGTGTCTTTCCCACTTACCGGGAATTACATTAAAGGCCCTGAGGTCATCAACGCCACTTACAACAGAATTCATCTTTGGATGTTGCACATAGGCTTTGCTTTGAATAATTCCATAACAGAGTTTATATTCCTAGGCTCTCCATCTACACTGTGTCAGTTATCAGTTAGACCAATCGTATTCCTCCATCCAAATTGCAGATTGTCTGCTGCCCACTCTTAAGAAACTGAAAACCTTGGGAGTCACTATCGATCAAGAACTCTCAATGAGGGCTTACATTAGCTGTCTAGTGTCTACCTCCTCATATTACATCAAGCTTCTGGCTCAACTTAGACCATATCTTGAAGTGTCCAGCTGTGCCACCCTGGTCAGAGCTATTATAGGTAGTCACTTGGACTACTGTGCAAGCATTCTACTGGGAGTGGGTAAGAGGGAAATCAACTTCTTACAAGTTGTTCAGAAAAACGCAGTTAGGGAGTAGTAGTAGACCTGCGCAAAACTGACCATGTGTCAGCAGCAAGGAGATCACTGGACTGGCTTCCTATAGCCAAGAGGGTTGTGTTTCGTACCCTGTGCATTGCACACTCCTGTCTCTATGGAAAAGGTCTGACTTATCTGACAGCACAACTTATATGGCTACCAGACAGATGCAGCTTTAGGTCCAATAACACTGGTCTACTATAACTGCCGGAAGCAAAACTGTCACTAAAGAAGATGCTTCCCGTTTTCGACCCCACGTCTGTGCAATACCTTGCCACCTGACCTGAGGCTGTGTCCTAGTTTCGCTAGTTTCAAACGCAATCTGAAAACCCTACTTTTTGAATAAATCTCAAACACTAGTCTGTTCTACCTTCATAGATTTTCCTGCCTGCTATATGTTGCTCGTTGTCTGTTTAATCTCAGCGCTCTCATGCCTCACTCAGGGCTCCTGTTCAGCGCTTCACAAATAAATTAAATCAATAAATAAATAAATAAACCAAGCGCTTTATTGAAAGCGCACAGGCACACGGCTAGAGTAGCGCAGTGGCAACGCGCTCGGAACAAGACGACGAAGAGCAACACAGGTTCAGCTCCCAGTTTAGGAACCTCTTCGGTTTTATAAAGTAACTCATGGTATCATAACATTTGGTGACTTAAGCAGCAAGAGTTAATGTAATTTATTTGATTTTTATCTAGCACTCGTTACCATCGGAGGGGCAGGTGACAGAGGTCAGCTTCATCCAGGTCATTCAGAAGATGTTCATCCTATCCTGTTTTTCTTTTCGTTGCACTTGTGGTTTATCTTGCCCTGCTAGGAATTCGAGTCACAGATTACAGAGATAACATAAAACTGTGTGGGCTTTTCACTTGTGGAATGGGGCTTCTGGGGTGGTCAGTCAGTGGTGAGAGTGTCTGGGCAATGACGGCACTCTCCATTCTGCCAGAGAAAAGACCCCTGCCCACTGCCCATTCTCGTGGTACTCAGACCTGCAACCGTTTCCGAAATGTAGGCAAGTGGCTGGCCTTGGTGAAATCAGGAGCCAGCTTCAGAGAATGATTTTGCCCACCCTGAGAGCTCCCATGAGAGGCGTGGCTGGATCTCGGCTGCTGCCTGGGCAATGGCACACTGCCGCCTAGAAGGCAGCCTGTGCTGTTTCCAGGCCGAGCCTTGCGAATGCGAACAGAGTCATGGAGATTGATATGAGCGCTGCACCACGGAGGTTGCCATAGCAATGCGGTGAAAGCGAGAGATGCAGCGCGGGAGAGGGGGGATTAACAGAAACGAAAGAGGGAATGGTAAGAGATTGGGAACAGTGAGAATTATGGAGGGTGGAAGGAGGAGATGGAAGAAGAGAGGGGCAGAGGGCCAGAGCAACGGATGTGATGCAGAGAGGAAGGTAGATGGAACCAGAGAGACGGGAGATGGCGTGGATGGAGAGTCAGGGGCGGCTGGAAGAAGAGAGGGAGAGAGAGGAGGAGAAAGAGGAGCATAAAGGGGCAGAGAACCAGGTGGTGGATTAGGGGAGCTCTGTGTATAAAGAGGGGGCGGGGCTGAGCCTGAGGAGGGAGATGAAAGGAAAGGGCGAGGCAGTGGGGAGGGATGGATTGACGATGGTCAGTTACACATAGAGACGGGGGGGGGAGCTATATGGTGGTAAGGGTGAGGGGCGGGGGCAGAAGAGCCAGGGGTGACACTCAACAGATAGGGGGAGCTAAAAAGAGGTAGCCAGGAGCGACAGGAAGAGTGGAGGACGAGCGAGAGAGGAAATGTGGCATTTAAAAGGAGCGAATTGTGGGCAAGAGTCAGAGAGGGCAAGTGGGGAGCGAGAGAAGGCGGGCTTTAAGGCAGTGTAAAGGGGCGCATAGAAGAACGGAAGAAGACAAGAGGCAGGGATATAGGCGGGAGAATCCTGGGCATATTGGTAAAAAAAATTAGAGCGGGGCACATCAAGAGACAAACGGTGGGATTCGCCTAGTCACGGGGAGATACGAGGAGTGAGCCAGAGCAGAGGGGGGGCCGGCATGGGTGACAGCGAGAGAAAGGGCAGGCGGAAGCCTGTGATTTAGGCTCCTGTGATTATCCGCCAATCCTCTTGAGCCTCCAGCAGGCTGCACCTGAGCCGGGTTACCTTAGCAACAAGGAGCAGCGACCTTCTAAGCTGCACCTCAGTGCGCAGGCGCGGGCAGGCCTGTGCTCAGCAGTCTGAGACAATCTGCCCTGCTGCTCCTGTACTCGGGGCTGCCCACCCTGGGGACAGGCACGGGCTGCTGCCGGTACAGTACACACACATCATGAACGCGACGGCCAGCTCCATCCTAAGCCAGACTGCACTGTCCAGTGGCGATGATTTACATCCATGCACGCATGCCGGAGCGCAACACGTAGGATGCGTCACAAGCATTGCCTTCCTTTAGGAGAGCAAGAACAGTATCCACAGAGCAAGAACAGTATCCACCAATCAGTAGGCGGGGGTGGCTGACCAACACCTTCCAACATATGCTTTGTTGCACACAAGGCCAACCACAGGCGACGTTGTAATTGCTGTGGCTTTGTTACATTGTAGGCCACAGAACCACTGGCCAGGCGATCAGCTTTCAACAAATGTCACAATCACAGATGCTTTAAGGCCACGTCGCAAGAACGAACATATCGCCACACACCGGAGTCGTACAAAAATGTCGACCTGGGAACTGCGACGGCCGAAAATGCAGACTTTTTTTTCTTTTTAACCCCTCCCTTACACCATATATATATGTGGGGGGTTAAGTGTATAATATTAATATGGGTTGCTGCGGGGGTCTCCCCCCGCATATATATGTGGTGCAAAACACACCTGATGCTGTAACTGTGCTGATTGTTTTTTGGTGGCACACATCGATGCTGGGTGTTTTACGCCCCACAAAATGGACTGACAATGAACCCTTGCGCTACGAAGGATAAAGAGAAGGACCACCAACCAGAAAACGCAGTAGAGTGAGCAGAGAAGGCGGGCAGCACACCGAAGTAGTAGACGTGTAATGACTGGAGGAGGACACTAGGGGCAGGAATCCAGTCAAAATCACCATTCTAGTGAAACAGAAAGCACAGCTCCTCCATCAAGGAAGAGGGGCCGCAGTGTGAAGGCACTGGAGAAGCCAGCCTCAACATTTGTGTGTGTGTGGGGGGGAGGGGCAGAGGACACTTTAAATAAGCAGGTGGCGAGTGAAGCAATGAGTGATCGCCCAATGTCTGGCCAAGTGCCTGCATGCCCACTGTTGTTAATCATGGCTTTTCTATGGGCCCACTGGACTCAGCAACCATCATACATAAACTGTGTCTCTTCTCCCAATTGTCCTGAAAAATGGAGGGGAAACAGTGAAACGCATGGGCCAGTGTTGACCAGTTACTTGTGCTGAGAATAAAACCGGTCACCCTCCTGGGGTGTTGTCGAGACTACAGGTCCCAGTGTAGCAAGCAAACCTGTTCAGCACCTCACAAGGAGCTGTGGATAGCTGAACACCCTCCCGCCCCCTTCCTTCGAGACCAGGGGACTGAATAAAGCAATATGCCCCTCGCGGTGGGGGCATTACCGACTCAGGTAATGCCCCGGGGCCCATAGTTATAAGAAGGCCCCGGGGCATTACCAGAGTCTGCAATGCCTCCGCCGTAAGGGGCATATAGCTATTAGTACCCGGCCCGTAAAAACTGCGTGACCGGGCACTGAAAGTTTTTTTTTTTGGTCCCGAAACGCTGCAGCTTTTCAGGAGAAGAAAAAAAAACGACAAAGAAAAGGCCAGCCGGGAAAGGGAAAATAGAGTTTCCAGAGCGTCCGCTCCCAAAAAAAAAGAATGTAAGTGCGGTTGGGAGGGCGGAACGGAGGGGAAGGGTAAAAAAAAAGAAAAACAAAAAACGTACCTGGGTGCCTGGTGGGGGACGAGGGAAGCCTCCAGCGTGTGGAGGCTTCCATCCGAGTCTCCACACGGCAGGAGGCTGCCATCGTCCCCCAGCAGGGACCAAGGGATAGAAGGTAAGTGGGGTGGGAAGGGCAGGGAGGTGGGAGGAGGGAGGAAAGGGGAGCGAAAAAAACTGGCTTACCTCAGTTCCCGGGGGGAGCGAAGATAGCCTCAGCATGGGGAGGCTCGGAGCGGGGATGGACCCACTTCGAGCATCCTCATTGGCTGAGGGGCTGCCACGCCCCCCGCCGTGGACAAAGGCCGTAGAATCCCGACAGAGGGATTCCCGGCCTGGTAATCACTCGGCGAGGGCCAATCAGAATGGCTCTTTCATTCTGATTGCGCCCTCGCCGGGTACTAATATCGTTTATGCCTTCCATTGTCCTGTTTTCATCCCAATTCAGAGGATATTTAGTTTCACAACGAGATGCTTATCATCGGGAGGGGAGAGCCATTTAAACTTTGAGCTGAGCAGTTAAGACCCAGTCTTGGTCATGGGAGGGAGGGGGTACTGATATTGGCATAACAGAACAAGCTTCTTGCCTCTGTCATGTTTACTTCTGTTGCCTCTTAATACTTTTTGTATGTACCCGCTCTGCTCTCAGAGGTGAGAGATTTGATTGGGCTCTTGTGTTTATGGCAGAGTGCTGCCTTCTACTTTTATTTATCTCAATGTGGGAGGGCTTAAGCACTCGCAAGCCAATGGCTGGCTCCACCACTGTGTGACGGACAAGCGAGGAGCCATTAAACCTGTGGCCGAACAAACTAAATCACACCTGCAAGACAGAAGGGGAATTATCATTATGGTCGAAAGCCTCAACTATGACTTAAACATTGAGATAATGGCCAGCTGTACATCACACATGGTGAAGGGGATGATGTTCAGGAAACCCGCAGATCGCAGCACTACCACATTATTCCAGATATTTATTTATTTATTGTGCATTTGTAAGGTGCTTATGCATACAGTAAATTGTATCTCAAAGTGCCCTAAGGTGTTGAAAGAGCGTTTACTATGCGGCACACCTGTGAGGGCAGAGTGTTTAAGTTGAAACAATCATTAACTGGCGGCACCAACAAACGCGCAGTGGCAAAGGGCAGAAGCCTGGCCTGCCGACTGCCGTATCCATAAAGCTCCACCATGAAGCCCAGTAATGAACTGCTCTGCTCAGCTTTGCGAAGGCGCACACCTTCTGATGAGGAGCATCTCTTTGTGAAGCTAAACATCCTCTGAATTGGGGTGACAGATGGATCTAATGGGCCAAAGGCAGGCTTAATAGATATTCTGCCTTCTGGTGCGAGAGGGAGAATGGGTACCGCGGGGCAGCTATGTGTAACTTGCAGGCAATACAAAGTTCCACACTAACCTAGCTTCACCTTGAGAAGTTGCCCCATTTGATGCCCAGCTCAAGTAACCTATCAACACTGACCCCTATGCTTTACTTCCCTCTCCCTCAATCTTTTCAAGGCAGCAGAGAGACAGCTTATGTATGAGGGTTACTGGAGCCAGAATGCACAAAGCGTAGGCACTATTGATTGTAGCCGTGCAGGCACTGATACAGGTTTTGGGTGATCACTCATGACCGCACTCGTGGCCCTCACCTCTTAAAACAGGTCTCTAGCCCCAAAATGTTGAGTGTGGTCCCATCACTGCCATTTGGCCAATGTCTATGCCTTAGGAGTACTTGCACTCACGTAGATGACTGCTTCAACGAAGCAGCACAGTGACCATAATGTTGAGGAACCGCGGGTGCCCGAGGAGCCTACTCAAGAGGTCAATCAGATAAGCCTGGAATTAGATTCGAGAAGCCGTCCTTACACAGAAAGGCACAATCAAAACCATTAAGGAGCACTCCTGCGCCATCCCCTCACCACTGAACTCTCTCATATACACCACTATTGCAATTGTTGGAAGGAGGGGAGATAATTTAAAGAAAACCCATGTTCGCTTGTTAAAAAAGAACAAAAATCTATATAACTTACTTGCTCATTCCAGACAAAATCCCCAAAGAAGATCAATCAGCATCACCGATAGGTGGGGTCTACCCAAGCTTTTGGACACTGCCCCTGTGTCGCAACATATTAACTTGGGCCCCGGGCTGTTACCACCCGATCCGGCCAGTTACTTCGTGGTAGGTGGCATTGTGGGAACACATTAAAAATATCTAGAGTGGCAAGGGGTCTGGAGGGCTCTGAAGTATAGGAGACATGGTGGGTTGCGAGACAGGAGGGGTATTTTGGGGGCCACCCCATAAAAGAGGAAATCTACCACAAAGTAACTGACCACTTTGTAAGTTTGAGGATGAATCATGCAAAACCCTCACTCATCCCTCCAGACTGCAATTTCAGGTAAGATGATAATAGTGCCATGCAGATATGAATAGTGTAGAGGGAACAAAGGATAGAATCTCCAGGCCTGAAATGAAATAGTGCCATGCAGATATGAATAGTGTAGAGGGAACAAAGGATAGAATCCCCAGGCCTAAAATGAAATAGTGCCATGCATATATGAATAGTGTAGAGGGAACAAAGGATAGAATCCCCAGGCCTAAAATGAAATAGTGCCATGCAGATATGAATAGTGTAGAGGGAACAAAGGATAGAATCCCCAGGCCTAAAATGAAATAGTGCCATGCAGATATGAATAGTGTAGAGGGAACAAAGGATAGAATCCCCAGGCCTAAAATGAAATAGTGCCATGCAGATATGAATAGTGTAGAGGGAACAAAGGATAGAATCCCCAGGCCTAAAATGAAATAGTGCCATGCAATTATGAATAGTGTAGAGGGAACAAAGGATAGAATCCCCAGGCCTAAAATGAAATAGTGCCATGCAGATATGAATAGTGTAGAGGGAACAAAGGATAGCATTCCCAGGCCTAAAAATGAAATAGTGCCATGCAGATATGAATAGTGTAGAGGGAACAAAGGATAGAATCCCCAGGCCTACAATGAAATAGTGCCATGCAGATATGAATAGTGTAGAGCAAGGTTGTCCAACATACGGCCCGCGGGCCACAATGCGGCCCTCAGAGCCATTTCATGTGGCCCGCGAGGCCGAACAGACAAAAAAAGGAAATCCAAAAGAACAAGCTGCATGGGTTGTGATTTCCATTGGCTGAGAAACAGCCAATGGAAATACTGTTGCCATGCAAGGTACGGCGAGCGCACCACCTTCACACTCCTGTTCCAGTCAGCTTCGTGTGAATCACCAGCCCAGCCCCCCAGCATCACGCCTGTGACCGAGGCCTGGTAAGTTTTTCTTTTTTAAAATTTATTTGCAGGCCACGGCCTGGTTTATTTATTTATTTGTTCGATGTTCGTTGGGTCCGTGGACCAGACAAACATCGAACAAATAAATAAATAAACCGGACCGTGCATGGCAGAGCACTGTTACTGCCTCTGGTGCCCCCTGAAAGGGGACACCAGAGGCAGTTACAGGCCCGGTGCATTTTTTTTATGCATGTTTGTCGGGTCTGTAGACCCGAATTCTGGGCCGTGGCAGGGGACTGTTACTGCCTCTGGTGCCCCCTTGCAGGGGGCATCTGAGACAGTAACAGGCCACGGCCTGATTTATTTATTTATTTGTTCGATGTTTGTCGGGTCCGTGGACCCGATTAATTTATTTATTTCTGCAATGTTGGGCAAGACCAACATTGCGGATATAAATAAATTAATCGGGTCCACGGACCCGACAAACATTGAACAAATAAATGGGCCGTGCATGGCGGAGCACTGTTACTGCCTCTGGTGCAGTTACAGGCCAAGGTGCATTTTTTTTTTATGAATGTTTGTCGGGTCTGTAAACCCGAATTCTGGGCCATGGCGGGGGGGGGGTCTGTTACTGCATCTGGTGCCCCCTTGCAGGGGGCATCAGAGGCAGTAACAGGCCACGTCCGGGTTTATTTATTAATTTGTTCGATGTTTGTCGGGTCCGTGCACCTGATTAATTTATTTATTTCTGCAATGTTGGGCCTGACCAACATTGCGGATATAAATAAATTAAATGGGTCCACGGACCCGAAAAACATTGAACAAATAAATAAATAAACTGGGCCGTGCATGGCAGAGCACTGTTACTGCCTCTGGTGCCCCCTGGAAGGGGGCACCAGAGGCAGTTACACGCCCGATGCATTTTTTTTTTTAAAGAATGTTTGTCGGGTCCGTAGACCCGAATTCTGGGCCGTGGCGGGGGACTGTTACTGCTTCTGGTGCCCTCTTGCAGGGGGCATCAGAGGCAGTAACAGGCCACGGCCTGGTTTATTTATTTATTTGTTTGATGTTTGTCGGGTCCGTGGACCCGATTAATTTATTTATTTCTGCAATGTTAGGCTCGACCAACATTGTGGAAATAAATAAATTAATCGGGTCCACGGACCTGACAAACAATGAACAAATAAATAAATAAACCAGGCCATGTCAGAGTTACAGCCACTGCAGTTACAGGCCCAGTGCATTTTTAGACTTTGCCAACTTTGCACCAGACCTGCAGATGAACTTAACTGGTCTGCTGTTAAATCTCAGTTACCACTTTAATGATATCCACTACACTACAGAATAATTGCTCATTTTGCTATAGCCAATATGATAGCTCAGTGGGTTGAGCGCTCACTGCTGCGATGTGTGTGTGATCTGAATGTTCGAATCCCCGCAAGGCCATCTCAGCCTTTCATCCTTCTTAGGTTGATAAATGAGTACCAACACAGGTTGGGTGATATTGTATGCATATTTGTTCTATAAAAAAGAGCTTTAGTGAAAGTGCTATAATATAACATATTATCATTTGACCTTGGACGTCTGCTGCCACTCATAGTAATTTGACAATAGGGATCTATACACACAGATATTAATGAAACATATGGTGATCCATTCTTGTATGAAATGTGTTCAATGTTTGTCGGGTCCGTGGACCCGAGTAATTTTATTTCTGGGCCATGGCGGAGGACTGTTGCTGCCTCTGGTGCCCCCTGGACCAATCACCTATGGTAGCAGACATACAGGCTGCAATGGATCTAGTTGCAGCTCACTAATTGTGCCCCCTGCTCCTCATGAACCCCCATAGTTGGTCAATCTAGTGATGTCATCAGGAATCAAATTTAGGAGGGGCACAGAGGGGGCCAAAGGCAAAAGTAGGGGACATGGTCAACATAGATACAGAATATTTACTTGACAACACTGGTCAAAACTATTATCTGCATAGTGAAGTACCTAATCACCAGTGCCATGGTATGCTCAGGCAGCATCAATCATGCTTTGTACAGGACAATGCTGCCTAAATTGGGAACAACCAGCATAGACATGTTGCTACAGGGGCATATTTTGGGCACAACCAGCATGCCAATGTGTTACATCAGTGACAGTGCTGTTTTACAACACTGTGGACACATTGATCATTAAAATGTGTTGTGTTCTACAATGTTCTTGTCTGCTGTTGGTGACCTGGAATGTACATGTTCCCCTTTAGAACAGATTGTAAACTTATGGCTTTTTGGCCAGTTTTCCTGCTGTAAAATGCACCATTTCAGCCCCATATTTGGAAATAAAATCTTGGGGGGGGGGCCCCCCCAAACCCTCCCTAGATCATTATAGCTCCCTCGCTATGCTCGGTCGCCCCCACTGTTTCAGAAAAATATCAACACACACTGGTGGAAGAAATCACAAGAAACTAACCTTTGACCACTGCCCCTGACACCCAAAGCTATCTTTGGGACTGCATGGCTATCACTGCCTGTGATGCTATTGTGTCAAAGGTCACACACCATCGATTTTGAATATACTGCTTTGGGTAAGGGTGTTGACTTTTGGCTCGCCGGCCCACCGGGTGACAAAAAGTTAATGCTTCGGCCCCACATTCAAAAAGGTTGGACAAGCCTGGTGTAGAGGGAACAAAGGATAGAACCCCCAGGCCTAAAATTAATTTGACAATTAATTCTGTTTCATCTGAAGCCTCCGAACAAACACCGTCAAATGTTGACAGTGGGTGCTACTAGAGACATTTGTTAGCCATTGCCAGCCCTCCGCTTTGGCCATATATTCTCAGGCACGTGCGAGATTTAACGCAAAATGATATTCTGATGCATAGCGTAAATTGGGCAGCGAACATTCTAAGGAAGCCTTTGCCATCTGCCCACCGCCAGGCATCCAAGGATGATGGCGAGTATCAGCGCATGCCCCTCAGCCTTGAAGCACTCGAGCGCAATGCCAGCTGCAGTGTGCATTTGACTATCAGATATGCAAAGGGGCCTTTTTATGGTTGTATACGAATTGTTCGTTTTACAACTGTTCGAATGACAATTGACCTTTTTACAATTGACCGAATTGTGAAGGTCAATTGTACCATATATGTGGGGGGAAACCCCCACAACCCCCCACCCAACGCAAAACCCCCCTAAACCCATATATATATATATATATATATATATATATATATATATATATTCGGTCAATTGTGAAAAGGTCAATTGTGACCCTTTAAATTCAGTCAATTGTTCATTCGAACAATTGTAAACGAACAATTTGGGTAATACCCTTTTTATTTTGAAAGCACTTGCAAAGCACCAGTTAGCTGCCTAAAAAATGTGTACTCCTCCAGCGCAATTAAACATATTGCACAAAACCGTTTTAGCTATTTGCCTTAATTCCACATGTTTATAGTTACCAATCCAAAAAACGTGTAAGTAGAATGTAACATTTTCCTCACATTGTGTATGGAGAATGTAAGTGAACCATGAATATTTGTCATTCTGGACACTGGAGGGGATATTTTCTCTGGCTCTGGATCTGCACTGATTTTCAGGGTGCAAGTCGATACATGTGGGTGGACAGCGTCCACCCACTTTTTTCAATGGGTAGACGCAACCCCGGTTCTGTGTTTTTGAGGCCAGCATTAAAAAAATGTTTGCTTGCTCAAGTGTTTAGCTACTAGAATTTCACACCAGGTGGTCATGTTTCCAATGCAGACGCTTACCCACACGAACACATAAAACTGCAATATAAACACACGTCTCATGCTTGGATTTTGTTTTCTTTGGAATATTTTCTTATAAATGGTTGGGCTTAAAACGTGGGCATCTTTTATTCTTCGCTAGAGTAGTTACTGCAAATTCTCTTCTCAGATTAGTTATTTATAGATTAGTTCTTTTTTTACCATGTTTTTGCTCCTACCTACATACGTAGTGGTCATTATCTTGTGATGTCTCTTCCTGTGATGTCACTTCCTGTGATGTCCTCAAATTCAAATTACGGGGCCCGCACTTAATTTGATGTACTTGGCCCCACAAAACCTAGGGCCGTCCCTGGGTGGGAGCATTTGGTTGGGCGAGGCAGCTCGCTAATTGGACCATGTCGGAAGGACACAAGAAGTGAGATGGCAGGGTGAAAGTAGCCACTCAGTCACAAGTGATTCTTCTGCTGGGAATGGCAGCACTGCCTGGTAGGGAATCCCATTCAGCACAGTGTGAGCCTTCACTCTGGCCTGTGCTTACATGTGACAAAGTAGCAAGGACCAGAACAGGGAGAAAAGCAGCTGCGACAGACGGCAAACTATGGCAGCCTGTATCGATTTGTATTTGTGTTAGTGTGTGTTTGAGTGCAGTGTGTGGTGTTAGAGTGCACACACACACCGTGTGTGTATACTGGTGCGAGAGAAGGTATGTGTGTTGTTGGAAGGGGTGCAGCCAGCTACTGGCTCTACTTAGCATATGGATTGACCTGCAGGTGTATCTGCACGTGGACATTTGAGGGGGAAAGGTCAGTGCTTAATTTGTGGGGGTGGTTGCCAGTGCCCAACACCGGCACTCTTTTTTGGGCACCAGAACTCATACGTGCCATTGCTTTGTTTGTTCTTCCAATTCGCTTTGCTTCAATTATAAATCATTGGGATTTGTCATTCTGATCTCGATCTCTCTCGTGCTTGCAGGTTTCAGGCCATGGCTGGCTTGGCCCAGGAGGGGCCAGCAATAGCAATGAATAACAAACTGTTACAAACAGCCAATGAAAACTACCATTCTGTTGTTATAATGCAGTATTTGATACATTCTGTATAGTAACACAGAATGTGCAGTTTTCATTGGCTGTTCTTCTGAACCAGTGAAATTACATGGTGACGTGTTGTTGTTGCCACAGGAGGCAGCGCGGCGCCACCTTCATTTCACGAGTTACTGTGAAGTGAAGGTGTCGAGGCGTGTCATCATTGGTCCTGACTTGTGAGAGAGAGAGCCTGCCCTGCTGCACTGCGTGGTGCGGCCTAGTTGCTTCCTGGGGCCCCCTCTGCCTGCTTTTTCATTTGTGCGGGTGCCAGTGTGCGCACCTGCCCCCCCCGCGCCCCACCCTGAGGCCCCGACAGGAGACCAAGTCCCAGCCGGCAAAGCAGGTAAGTCACTTGTTGTTGCGTGCGGTGCAGCATGTGCCCGGGCTTCTGTCTGTGTTACCTGTGTGCAGTGTGCTGCTGACTGCAGTCAGTGCTAGGCCCATGCCAATTTCTGTGACCAGGGGCTGACGGCTGCCACAGACTGAGTCGGATGACTCTGCCGCGGGCGGCCGGGCCCGTAGATTGTGCCCAAAAGTATGTTTTGTTACCTTTTTCTTTGAAAACCTGACCTTCCGTGGGGCCGGTGGCCGGGGCCCCGCTCCACGGAAGGTAGGTTTTAAAAGAAATAACTTATTTTGAGTGGCGGCTGTGGCCCATCACTTCGAAAGTGATGGGCCCCATCTGCCCAAATAAACATTTTTTCTTTTAAAATCTTTGGGGCCACTGCGCACCTATTTTTGTCATCATCAGGCTCAGCATGGCCGTGGCGGTGTTGGCCCCACGGAAGGTAGCCTAAGTGTTTGGGGCAAGGCATGACAAGGCCCAGGACCGGGGCATGGGCGGCAGCGTCGTCCCACTAGTGTCTATCACAAAAGGAATGAATTGTTGTTTGCAACTTTGGCCACCTTTTCATTGGTGCTGAGCCCAACTCGAGACAATTGTATGCCCCAGTACGACCCTGGATAGCATTCATCTAATCAAAACATGAACTGTGAATGTTTGCCTGGGTGTTTCCATTCTTCCTTTTAATGTTATCGGCTTCATTAGTTCACAAACGAGTTTCAGCGAGGGGACCTGGAACGGTGCAAGTATTGGGCCGAAACCGAACCGGCTGCACTTCGCAAGAAAAGCCCACGCAAAGACGAACTTCTGAAATGCCATTTCAGGCTTAAAGATACACACATGGAAACTAGACGGGGATAAACATGGTGCACATGCCCACTAATCTGTTGTCATAAATAAAAGCACTAGTTGAGTATTTGTGTATAATTCTCAACCGTCTTTTGCTGTCATTTTTTTACATAATTCCAGCGCATGTTTTCTATCCTGATGTGTGGTTTATACACCATATGTGGCCCCTTAACCTGGGTACAATACGCTCCGAAATATGTACTCCGAATGAGAGCACATGCAATCCTCAGATAGGAATCCTCAGATAGGGAGGCGGGTGTCTGTTACACCCTGCAGTTTAGTGAAGTATGTCAAGAACATGTCAGTGGGAAGGAGATATCCGAATATGCACCACCCTCTGGCTTCTGAATATTGGGTGACAAAACATATTTAGTTTTTTAATATGTATTAAGGTGGAAAGAGGCCCTAAAGCAGAAGTAGCACAGGCTGTTGATTTCACAACAATGTCTTGCAGAAATGACTTTTTCCAAGTTATACAACACCATGCTCATGCTTGAAGGAAGGGTGAAGGGGGATGCAATTATGAGATGTGATGACTGATAAGGGCTTGTGAGTAAATTGATTACACAAAACACCTGGATGAGGTGACTGAAGAACAGGCTGAGGGAGGGTGCTCTTCCTGGAGGTAACCGATTAACAATACTTGGTGTACTTTAACAGACTGCCAGATGGGGCAGAAGGGGTAGAGACAAATGCAGGTCAACAGTGACTGAAACAGAATGATTTTTTTATTTATTTGCATGTTTAAAGCGCTCACACAGCCCGGGGGCATTGAGGCGCAGTTACAGGAGGAGCATGTCTTAGTTGCGTATTTACTACTAGTCTGTGCCAGCAGTTGCTGCAGTGCCAAACTTGTGACATGGAGCAGCAGCAGTGTGATGGGCTGGTGGTGGGCCAATGTAGGTAGGTCTAGCACTGAACTGGCACAGCCGGCGCGCCCGTGCTGAGGGCGGCGCCGCGCCTGGCATTACGGGGCCAATATTTTTGGGCACTGGCACTTCTTTTTTTACAAATTAAGCACTGGGAAAGGTGGAGCTGCCATAGGATTTTTCAAGAAGCAATTTGGAACGGGTGGGTACATTTTCTGGAGGAGGTGGGGCGTGAAACTGAAATGGGGACATTTTCTCATAAGTAAATACACTGGCATGATCATATTCTGGAGGAACATGACACCAGCATTCTATCTTTCTAGGAACCATTGCATGGCAGTGTTATTAACTGTAGAAATGAAAGTTGGAAGTGACACCACAGCCTTGGAGGCGATGCAAGACTGGCATGGATGAACCAATGACTTGCAGCACTGAGAAGCTGACATTGCATTGGCTAGGTTCACTAATATGTCATGACATTGTGTTTAGCCGGCCAATTTGAAGCCAGCACCCTTTGTGTCAGCGGAAATCTTCAATGTGATTAGTTATTGGAAAAACATATTTTTTCACTTTCCCTTATTATTGTATGTAATTAATTACTCTACAGTTTTCTGTTTTATCTCGCAAGCAGTGCAATTGGCTCGTGTTTGATGTTTCTCGTGCTTCAGAAGAAGGAAATTGGACGGAAAAAATCCAATAACTAATCACATTGAGGATTTCCTCTTACACATACTATTCAAAAAGAGCCTGATTCATGGAAATGTGTGTAGAAATCCTGCAATGACCGCGTGCAGAGAAGGACACTGCGCAAGCCTGTGCGCAGAAGAAAAAATGTGTACACCGCGTATTCATGGAATTGTTTGCGCAAAGTAACCGTATTCGCAAATGTGGCCGGAACGCCCATGACACTCCCACAAGGAAAGCAAAAACTGCCAGTTCAGCTACCTTTGCGTACTCCCCCGGGCGTGAATGCACGCACCCTTCAAACAGTTTGTGGTGTCACCTGCAAGCAAACCTGCATCTCAGGGACCCTGTGCAGGGTCCCCCGTAACTGTTAGCGGCACCCCGACAACCTGCGTATATAAAATTGGAACTCAGTCTAAACTTGGAAGATCTGCTTGCAAACACCCGTAAACCATTCCTGCACCCCGCTAGACTGCTTACGCGCACCTCTAAGCTACCTTGGAAACCCGGTTGAGTACACGCACCCCAAAATTCGACATGCAACCCCACCTCTGCGCTGCATATCCTATGTGCAAGTATATTTACGCCTGCCTTTGGGTGTCAGATCATCTGAAGGACTTGTGTGGCCATTTCCCAGCTGAGAGGTTGCACAATCAAATCCATGTATACGTCTCGTGCAATAGTGGGTGTGCCCCCTTCCCAGCCTTCTGCGCAAGCCATGCCCATGCTTTGCGTGGAGTCTCGCACAAGGCCTTCAACTGCTAGCACAGACGTGCTGAGCCAGCGCAAACTCACCGTAAGCCCAGGAAAAGTACTGCGCATTCGATTCCATGAATCATCAAAGGCGGATTTGCGCACAGTTGCACGCGCAAGTACCCTATTTTCCATGGAGATGATTTCATGAATCAGGCCCAAAGGGATTTGCACAAAATACTGACCAAATCAAACTGGTAAAAGAGAATTAAGGAATGATGTCAATGAGATACATCTCATTGTTTCTGGGGAGATCCTGAGGAAGCACATGTTGTGAGAATATCGAGTCCATGTAGTGTGGAACACGCGTTGTCAATTCATTTTGTTTATTGATCGCAAAATGTCATAAGCCAATTTGATTTAGCTGTGTAATTGTGGGATCTTGATCGACCCCGTTGATTCAGACATATATATTAAATTGACTTATTGCTTGCTGTATAATTTGAAAACATATACCTACAGATACCATAAAGTGAAATACATATCAATAGGGCGAATTGATTGAAAGAGAATACATTATTTAAATGTTTGCACACTTTGATATATGGAATTCTTTAAATATTTAGGTATCCGTGCATTGGGGACAGCTTTAAATTTGAATCTAGCACCTGCATGACAATATGTGTTTTTTAATGGGGTTACTGTCTGATGTGTGTATTTATGCATGCATTTTACCTTTTAGAGATTGCTGGTCTAATAGCTAAATATCACATATAATATATTTCATACCTGGAAACATTTTAATATCTATTTGTCTGTCTATTTCATGTTGAAATAGGGATTTATATCTGTACCAACTCGCTTAATGATCTTTTATATATCCAATAGAAGATCAAACAAAGGTTGATATATTTATATATTTTCATGCTGCTTTGCATTTTTCTAAGAGGGATTTTGTCAACAGATGTTTGTACATTTGCGTGCATTTGCACTTTAGAGATCTTTAGTTTAAATCTTAATATTAGAAATAATATCTTGGCTATACAGTGGGGTTTGATTATGTTCTGTTTTCAAAATGTACTTATTCTAAATCGATGAATGTATTTAAATATATATTATATTTATTAATGTACTAGCTTCACAATTGTTTCTGTATTTTATAGGTGGTTTCTTGAAACTAGCTATGCTTGCTTTAAGTTATATTTCTTTATCCGTATTCTCTATCATTTTTCTGTAACTAAAATAAAATGATTCAGAGAATAGAAAAAAAAACAGGAAGAAGGAATTATGAAATGATGAAAAGGGGTAAAGGGACAGCTAATTAGTAGATCTACCGACTGTACACACAAGAAAGCCCTCTAGGAAGGGACAGCAAAGACATCTTCTCGCATACTTGGAAATCTGACAAATGTTGAAATTCGTGCTGATAAAAAACAATCAACAAGGCAATTCAATAACACACTCCCCTCAGTGCATGTGCAAACAGGACAGCAGTGTGCCAGTAACATGGTGCTATGACAAGTCTCAAATGTGGACAAGGCCTTACCCTGGTGGAATGGCTGCCCGGGTGTTCAGAATAGCTGGCCGCCGAGTCCCCGGACGGTTAAGATTGTTCTGTCCTGGAAGCTGCGTGCCGGCCGGGGCACTCTGACTCCGGGAGAAGGTGTTCACTTGTGTGCTACTCGGTGTACGCACTTGTTCCATCTTGGTTGTTCCTCCAGTAGGTGCACTGGCGCTTGACCACAGTGCCGTTCCACTAAATGTGTTGCTCTGCCGTACAGTCAGGGTCCCAGTGCCATTGCCAGAATACACTTTCCTTCTCTGCGATGCCAAAATGGCATTGGAGGCGGCCCTTGTACTGTTCACAAGCAGGCACTGCTGGCAGGAGCAAGGCTGTCCAGAGCTGGTGCCCACAGGCCACGACTGTGATTTGGGAATTGAACCCATGGTAAGCGGGTAAGCGAGGTCCATGCGTCGCCGGAGGCGGCGCTTCCGCTGCGTCTGGCGGTTCACCTGGGACATGCTGTTAAAGTAGATCAGGTAGCAGAAGCCCAACGTGGATAAGTCAAGCCAGGGGTGCTGCTTCTCGTAGGCATTCTGGATGGTGATGCAGATGTCCATGTCATACGGTGTCCAGGAGCCATTGTCGTTCTCCCATTCCCAGACAATCCCTTTCCCGGGAGCGGAGGATGGATCATAGAAGTTTCTCCTTACAGGGCGCATCGTCCCTTGGGGAAAAAAAAGAAAGAGCGAGCCATAAGTTTTAGCATTCAACAATTATTTTTGTAAAGCTTGTTTGCATCAGACCCACACATTTGTGGTATAAATCTAAATTTCGCTTTACAATTAATCAGTTTCATGCTTTGGATCACCCACATTTTTTGTATCTCATCCAGCAGATTTTTAACAAAAAGTCAAAACCTTGTTTTTCTTTGAATGCAATTGACCAATTAGAGGTAATGCACATAGGAAGCTGTGTGCATAGTCTACATTACAAACTTAGGGAAAGAGAATAAGTCTATTTCTTTATCCATACTGTATTGTCCCAATAAGCCTGCCCCAGTCAGTGCTGTGTGTTTGGCTAGCTCCTCATGAGAGAAGCTGATTAGCCTCAGTCTCTTACCGTTTCTTATTTAACAATAACAATCTACACCAGTCTCTGTGATGCTGTAGCAAGAGCAGCTTTCGATGGTGTGTGGGAAATTTGGATTTCTGACAACGTGTAATAGAGCTGAAATGATTCCTTCTGTTTTGTTTCGTCAGTGTATACTTTTCAGTCGTAATAATACAATGTGTGTGATGTTGTGGTATGTAAACTGTTTGATAAAATGCTGCCAACAAGTTGCCACCCATTTCGAAGGCATCTTGATTCAGTATTTCTGAGAAAGCCGGTCTTGGATTAGTCTGCGAAATGCTAGCAGCCATCTTGGATCAGTCTGTCAGATGTGATGGTAGCCATCTTGGATTCGTTTTTTAATAACATTTTTTAGAAAGTGCTGTAATCTTGTGCTGGGATATTTGGTTGCCATGTGGTATTCTAACCATCCGAACACTATTGCAGCATCTTCAAAATATGAGAAGCAAAATACAAAAAAATAAAAACTATCATATAAAGAAATGGTGAGTTACAACAACAGCGAAATACAAGATCATGCAGTACTATTGCCCCATCCCTTTGTTTTTCATTTACCATTGAGCATTCCCAAAACCCATTACGGCAAATGTGTCTGGCAGCATTGCGACCAGACAAAAAACACAGTTTGTTTTAATGTGGGGCAGTGCTGTCATTTTGGATGGTTAAAAGTAATAGAATGGGAGTAATACTGACAGTCACTCCCGAGGTGGGGATTTTCTGGGCATTTGTGGTCATCCCTTGTCATTGGTTGTGTCCTGCATGAATGTCATAATAACACCTAGGTTGCATTATTTATACAGAAGGAAGTAATGGGGAAGCAAATAGGCTCTGCAAGCAATGCTGGGGGTCTGACAGACATGGAAAGACTCCAGATGACGAGGCTGCAGCATTTACAACTGCATTTCCTATTTTCTTTGTTTGCCTATTATATGCCTTAGTGAACAGTAATGCATGTGTGGGTTTAGCAGCACCACCAACCAATCAGTGGCCAGTGCACAACATTTACAATTGCCCTGGTGTTCAGAGAGGAAAGAGACCATTTCCAGGAAGAAACGACATTTTCAGAGCCAAAATGGTATATATTATCAAAAGAAGCTATTAAAAAATGAAATTGTTTAATTGGGCTAACACTGTAAGATGTTTCTTTTTAAAATGTACCAATGTTCATTTTCATTGATACCTTCTATCATACATTGTAAACATAATAAGAACTTTACGCTTATCTTATTGAGCAATCCACATTATTAAAATCCATAATAATAACTTGTCAGTTATATAGTGCTTTTATCCAAAGCGCTTTACATGGAACATATTTTTACATACATTGTTATTACCCAATCAAAAATGGTACTTAGTGGATACCCATTTGAAATAAAAGGTTATCATTTCAATTTAGCATTGTGCTCTCAAAATACTCATGTGAAAAAGGGGAAGGGGACATAAAGCACAAATAAAAGTTCATGGCTGCTTTGCATAAAACCATAGAGCATTTTGGGAACATAAAAATGATGGCTGATCTTTATATTTCACAAATATATTTTTGATAAAAGGATCATATGCTTGAATCACTAATTGCATACTGGGCTCTGTATTAATTTACTTTTTCACAACATTCACTCTAACATTAAAGTGTTTGCAACCATATACTCATTCGAACAGCATCCGACTGAAATGGCTGTAATATCTTCTCTGCCTTTTGGCTAAGATCAACTGTAGTATCTGAACATATAAGACTGCTATATCTGCTTTAGTCACAAGCTAGGCTAAGCAGAGGCCTTCAAGCTTGCCTTTTTGAGGTCCAGGAACTAGGCTGCACCCCCAGCTTTGTTAGGAGCATGGATGTCAGACATGTGAGCAGAGAAAATGGGGTGACAGTAGATATGTACTGCTAATGTTCTGCTAGTACATAAATTGTCACCTGATGTGCTACTAACCACACTTTATATGGAATTATTTGCTTTGGTTTTGCACAGTGTATGACTATTATCTTGGTCTTTGCTTTTTAAGATATATTTATAATGTGAATACAATTTGTTTTACCATTATCACTCCTACTTTGTTTGTGTGAACAAATAGCTACTCTATAATTACAGCTAGCCTGCTGTAGGTTCTTCTGCTCCTCCCCTGCGCTGAAGAGAGGGGTAGCCTTTGACTCTATGTCCCTTTGCTCTGTCATACATGTGAGCCAACTCTGTAATGAGACATGTACTGGAAGCACCTGATACGGTACAGTTTTGAATGAAGATGCATGCAGAGTACCTTATGAACACCACTCAAGAGTGCAAGCGAGGTTTGCAGATTATGACTACATGGACTGCATCCCTGTAGGCCAGTCATACCAGGATTACCTAGTACTAAGATGTGAAAGAAGGGCAGGACATGCCTAGAACGTTCCCTGTGTGGGAAATGGTGGACATAAACTTTCATGGAACAGTGAGCTCAAATATGGCCATAAAACACCTAGTATCAACAGCGGCAAGATGGACAGGGCAGGCTCAGAAAATAGCCCAGGTGAACAGCCATTACCTGCCAAGTGACAGAAGTGTGGAAATCAGAACACTTAGCAGCAACTAGAACTGATTGACACCAAACCTGTAGAGGAAAAGGGTGACTTGTGTGACCAAGTAGACTAAGTGGAAGGAATCTAAGATAGCTCCTCACTTGGACATGTTTACTAAGACATAGATGATCTGACGACTAGTAGCTTCAAGGGCTTTCTGCAGGACATACAACATGAGAAAGATTCATAGGAGTTCTTTTAGAGGGGAGGTCTGTGCTTCTTCCATGCTTTATAAGACTTTGGGCCTCATTACAAGCTTGGCGGTATCACCAAACAGAATTACCATTACTGCCACTTTGTCCCGCGGATTGACCACGGTGGTGGGGGGGCGTAAGTCCCCATGTTTGGAGCCCATATGACTCCACCTGGATTTCAGCAGAATTACCATTGGCAGTAATTCAGCCGATTTTGCAGTTTTTATGGCTGTAAGGTAGAGGATAATAAATCTTCCACCTTACCACCTATAGTATGGCGGGACGGTAATGCGGTGGTAATGCAGCCCATTTTGCTGGATGAAAATCCTCCTACCTTACCACCTATAGTATGGTGGGACGGTAATGCAGTGGTAATGCAGCCCATTTTTCTGGATGAAAATCCTCCACCTTACCACCTAAAGTATGGAGGGACGGTAATGCAGCCCATTTTGCTGGATGAAAATCCTCCACCTTACCACCTATAGTATGGCAGGACGGTAATGCGGCCCATTTTGCTGGATGAAAATCCTCCACCTTACCACCTATAGTATGGTGGGATGGTAATGCAGTGGTAATGCAGCCCATTTTGCTGGATGAAAATCCTCCACCTCACCACCTATAGCATGGCGGGACAGTAATGCAGTGGTACTGCAGCAGTAACTGAAATATTGTCGCATTACTGCTGTTTTTACCACTCCACTGTACCTGTAATGAAGCCCTTTATGTTTCTAACCGGGGAAGGAGATCCTGCGAGATGGAGACTGGGACTTGCCCGTGCTTTGATCTAATGAGCCTTGTTCATATGCTGCGGTCCCCAAAGGCTTGCCTTCCAGATAATGTTAGGAACGTTAGCACTTTAGGATGGACTCTGTCCGGTAGATAACTGCACAAGCAAAGAACGGGCTAGCTTGCGAAAAAGAGTTAACAGCTTCAAGGAACATTGGAAAAAGCTCCTGGTCACGCATTACTGAGTGGAGATCGCCAGTTCAAGATGGCTCTCTGCATCGACGTGCAGGAACCTCAAGAGAAGCTAAGCGAATGCAAAACGAGAGGATTTCATGGGGAAGAATAAGACTGACGCACTGCCTATTCATTTCACCAACCTTATCGCTGACGTCGACATAGTACCCTATAAGGAGGGAAATATTAGGGGAATATGCCATTTTAGCTTTGGAGGCTGACTCTATAAGAGAGAACTCTTCGACTGGCAGATGCAGGACTATGCTGGAGTCTACTCAGTGCCGGCACTGTCCATACTGCTCCATGATACTTTAGAATTTACTAAGAGTGTCTGCACTTTCTACGACCCAGACCCTTTGAAAAAATGCACCTCACATGGCCTTTCCATGCTGCCACACGACATTATAGAGCAGGTGTCTGCAGGTGGAGTCTCTCCAGATGTTTTGCACTACAACTCCCATCAATCCTAGCCAGCAGCGTCAATGGTAATGCATCATGGCCATCGAAGTCCAAAAATCTGGAGAGCCACAGGTTTCAGACCCTAGGGAGGTGCTCAGGTAGTGTGGATCCAATGTTGCACTGTTACCAGATGAGCATATCGTTTCTGCCGTATCTTACATCATCGATGAATATTTATCACAATCTGCACCACGATGCAGGTGCTCAGCTCAGGGTCCCGTCGATACCTGGACGAATATTGCACACCCTCTGTGCTATGTTCTTTGTATTTCATCATTTTTGCAAAACTGTATGTTTACAGTGTCTAAAAGTGCTTTGAAGCAGTCACAAATTGTCAGGTTCGTGCTATGCAAATTAAGGTAAATTCATATATACAAAAGATGTCATGTTCCCCCGAAGAAGGGGACCAATACAGTCCTTTTACTGGTATAGCGTTCTTTCATTGATGAGTGACATTTCGATGGTCCCCCCACCCAGTACATTTTAGCGAAAAAACTCATTGAACATATAGGTGGGTGGGGGGTTGGAAAAGTATATATAAAAGCTGGGGATGGTCGGGAATAGGTAAAAAACAAAAGGGGATGGGGCTTGGGAGGGGAACCCTCCAAAAAATAAAAGAAAACTAATTTTGATTCGTTTTTTCGGCAAAAAATACTCTGAAAAAAAAACCATCGAAATTTCACCCATCGATGAAATGACATAGGACCTTTACTAATTAGGATCATTATTTCAGAACCGCTAAACCACGTAGAGACAGAGACTGTTTCAGGCCTGGCCAACATTCGATTCCAGGAAACCTGGGAGTGCTATATTCCTTCGGGGGGATGGGGGGGATATCTGGTCCCAGGGGGCAGGGTCTGGGGGAGGGAGGAAATCTACACAGAGGAGTCACGGTTGGATGATTAACTCTAGTGGGGGCTGCCATTGGGTCTCACCACCCTGTTAAGATGAAATCTGTTCATGTATTAGACACATTGATTATCTCCCCAAACCTTTGACATCTTGCATGGAAGGCTAGGCACGAGTCGATGGAACACGCGGGAGTATGGCGTCTGTCCACTTTTCCCAGGGAACGGATGCTGTCCCCCAGTGTGCTTTCAAGAAATTAAAAAAAATATATGTTTTGCTGCTCCACTGCTAGTAAACAGTGCCGAGGTACGTATGAGGTGAATTTTTCGTTTTTAAAAAAAACGAAGGAAAAAAATGTATTTAGAAAGACTGCTCGGAGACCGCTCTGAGCGGTCTTTCCAAATCGAACTGTCAGCCCCTGCGACGCACCCGAGGGCACGCAGGGGCTGACAGGTGCGGCTGGGCCAAAAGAGGAGCGACGCGGGTGCCCGAGATAAGTGTTTTTGGTGTGTGAGAGTGTGAGTGAGTGTCTGCATGTGTCGGTGGGGAAAGAGGGGGAATGTTTGTGGCATGTGGGAGGCAAGGTGGAGCGGGTAAATGTGAGTGTGTATGCATGTCTTTGTGCATGGGCCAGTGTGTCTGTTGTGGGGGTTGCCAGAGGTACCGCTTCCTGAGCGGGGTTAAGGGGTATTCCCCCAATAGTGTGCAATTTCCACTTTTAGAGGCTGCATGCAAACGGCTGAAATAAATTGATCTTTTTGACGCACGCCATCTATAAAGCAGAAATATCACCCAGAAACCCGAGGCTAGGATTCTAACTCAGGTCACTGCGCTGTGAGGGAAAATACCTAGCGACAACACCACACAAAACGTTCATCGGGAGGCTGTAAATGCCTCATATTGACAGTCTGCTACACAGGACATACTTTGTTAACGATTCGTGTAGGACATACTTTGTTAAAGATTCTTAGAGATAAAAGGTGCACACCATGTATACTTAACCAGCACTGTTATACAAAAAACTGTTATCTTGTCAAATGCTAATTTGTTCCTGATCTTTCTTCAATTGGACAGGCACATTGAATGACATTTGCATATTTCACTTTAGGATATGTTCAGTTCCTTGCTGTCACTTCCAATTGCATGTTAAAAGCCCCCACCCCACTATTTTAGGACTGGAGCCCTGATGGAAGGTAGCAGCAGATCTGCCCAGTGTTACGCACTTGCATGGAACTTGAGTGCCAAAGAGCTCTTCTCCATAATAAATACTAACTCTCTCCAGCTCAAAAAGTAAACCTCTGGCTTCTCATGAGGTCCTTGCAAAGAAAGAAAGAGCCCAGCAATGAAACGGCACCAACCATTGCCTCATACACAACCCCTCGCCGAGGGCCAGGTGAGCAAGGCAGCAGTGTCATCCAGAATGAAAACCACGGTCTGCTGCCTGCCCGCGAATACAGACATCAAATTGGAACATGCCCCAGACTTATGTTAATCTTTTTCCAGCTTTGAGTTGTAGCACGAAATGCTCTGAAGCTCTCATTGGTCCTCGTTTGTGGCACCATATAAAACCTGATATAAGGTATCTAAGTAGCTGGAAGACCCGTTCTGCCGCTCAAGTAGGTTTGAGTGGTCTTTGTAGGGTTGCAATTTGATTTCCATTGCGTCCTCTTGTGCTTCATACCTTGTGTATGGGCCCTTTGTAGATTTGGCATCTTCCTACCTCCCCATACAAATCAATGGATGGATGAGCAGCAACAGCCTCAAACTCAGCCCAGACAAAACCGAAATTATAATCACGCGCAATGACCTCTCCATTCATCAGCGCATTCCATGGCCACCTGGAATGGGAAACAGAGCGGAAGCATCCAAAGTAGTCACACATCTCGGCCTTCTGATGAATAACAACCTAACTCCAGAGCCCTAATCTAATGCAGTAGTGACTTCCATCCACGCACAATCATCATTATACTGCCCTTCCCCACCTTCCCACACAGAATCCTTTCTATCACCTCTCTCATCATGTCAAGTATAGACTACACCAAGAGCATCTACCTTGGAATGGCATACAACCATACCCAAAAACTGCAAGTGATGCAGCAAGTCTACTTCACAGACTCTGTAAGGGAGAGCATATGCCATCAACACTAAGATCCCTACACTGGCTCCCTGTCAAGAAAGGAATCCATTTCAAAACACTCTGCACCATCCACAGAGACATTCATGGCCAAGAAGCCTAGTTCCTGTATGAAAAAGTCTGCATCTTTTGGGTGGAAAGAACCCTGGGATCTAGTGATGACACATCTGGAAACCAACCAATAATCGGAAAAATGAAATATGGTGGATCAGCTTCTTCATACATCACAACGAAAGTCTTTAACTCACTCCTCAAAGAAATATGTACAATAGAGGAACACCTGGCCTTCAGGAACTCATTAAAAACCGGACTCTTTGATTCAGCAGCCTAAAACGCCAAACCGTAGTCTAAGAGAAATGCCCAACTACAATACAAATAGGTCCACAAAGCATGATGGAGTCCAGCGTGGGACTTAAGGTCAAGCCAGCTAGTTAGCCCCCACCGAAAGAAGACGTAACCTTGTTAACCATTGCACATTGCATTTCAGTTTAAACACCCATCTATGCAACATTGGCACAGGTTTCACCTCTCTCCTATCATTAACCCTACTAAAACACTCCATACTCCAGAAAACACGCCACACACCGACCAAATACAATACCCGCACATGGCTATCACGTCACCAACTGTAAAACCATGCAGCACAATGCACACCTCCTCCAATAACTCACACAACTGCAATACACTCCATTCCAACCTGACACCACATCCACACAAAACCACCCATACATTCTTAAACGCCCAAACACCCACCAACCAGTACCACCTAGAAACAAACCAAACATACAGTGACAGTTTTTTCCAACTGAAACTACAAACAGAACAGCAAAAGCAGTCTTGCACACCACCTCTGCCCCCCCTAAAACCCACCCCTTCCATTCTTCCTTTCAGGCCAACCAGAGAGCCTGGAGACCATGAACATGGTGGCAGTGAACTGTATAAATAACATAAATAAATAAATAAATAAATTAACATAACATACAGTGAGGGAGGGAGGACTCTGGATTGCCTGAGTTGCCCATCAGCTGATGGCTATGCTCCTTTTGTACTTCTGTGCAGAACACCACACCAGAAGCCGTGTGGGCAAAGCATTGATCCTGCTTTGATGTGCCCAGCCACCCTTCGCCATGAGTTGGTCAGCTGGGCACATGGAAATGGGTTAACTTGTCAGAGCTCGTGTGGTTTCTTTTTTTCCCTGTGCACTATATTGCTGATGTTTGCTGAGCTCAACTAGCAGGAAATTTGATGCACCAGATGTTAGCAACCCTGCATATAACAAAATACCTTTCTTGTACTGATCCTCTATGTTCTGTTCATAAACCATTGCAGATGTGTTTTAATGTTTGCATTCACGCTCAACGCATACGTTTGTTTACATGTTCTGCGCCATGCCCTCTCCACACTCTATAAGAGTGAAAGTCAATGTGCTTGTCTACAGCAGGTGCCACTCTCGATAAGTTGCAGAAAGCAGTACAAGCTTCCCTCGCACAAAAAAACTCGTGCAGCACGTCAAGATTTACACCAAGAATCTGCAACCTTTGGCTCATCAGATCTTTTAGACTACAACTCCACCGCACGAGGCGAGGGTACAGACAGGTGGATTGTGTAACTCACATTTTAGTTTGGGGTATTATAAGCAAAACCTCTTGCATTTTAGTACAGCTAGGGAGAAATGGCATATGAGGAGGGCATATGAGGAGAGACACAAAGTTTATAGATGATGTTTGATTATTTGCTCACCCATTGACTTCACGTGGCCATGCAAAGTCCTATAGCAATTCCCACCCAGTTCCTGCCCCTCCCTGCCAAAAACACCTCCTCGTAGGAACCCTTTGAGCTTGCTTTCATCAAGCCTTACCATCAAACTTTGCAATTGAATTACCTGCAAGTGTTTTCTCAAAAGCTGTTTTCTGAGAGCTAATGATTTGATTGGAGTTGTAAACATGCTACTGGTGTACTAAAAATGTCTAAAGAGGTCGGCCTAAGTTTGTGAAGTCTTTTATTGACACTAGAATTTTAGATGGTTGCAGGTTAGAATAGAGGATTGGTGTTTGTAATCACTATATAACACATGACAGCCTGCAATAATGTCCTTATTACAGGCTAGTTGTGAAATCACTACTGACCTGAAAATGACACCAGTACCGTTCTTAAATGTGGCGCTAACACCCAATCCAGCAGCCGGAGAGGGTGTTATGGCCTTTTAAGGCATTTTTATTCACTGAATGGGACGCTGCACGCGTCCTTTTCAGTGAATGAAAATACTGTCCCAAGATGGCCACCATGGATATGGAAGGCAGGGCTCCGTACAGAGCCCCTCTTCCATTTCTATGGCGCCCACAGATCGGGAGCAGAAGCGTGGCAGTAGAGGGGCATCCGTCACCGAAGAAAACAGGTAAATGAGGCAGGGGGCTGGAGGGAACATCAAAAAATAAAGATAAAGGAGGGTGGGGAAAGATGGCGCTGCGGGCAGTGGAAGCAACCTCCAGGTACCATGGAAAGTGTGATGTGATGTGATGAGATTTGCGGTTTTAGCCTGCAATCCAAGGAACCTGATTGGCTGCTCGCCCCACCCCGGATGCTAATATGTTATTACAGTTGAGTTGTGACATCACAATGCCTGTTCAAAAAAGAACAGAATTCCAGCTGCATTGCAGAACTTAAAGCCATGGCACGTTTTCCTCTCCCATACTATCGCTTTCTGTGACACGTTACAGACACTTTTTTGATAAGGAACGGTTTATTGTAGTATGTCAAACATCTTAAATTCGATTTAGCAAATGCCAGGTATTAGATGGAATAAAATACCCACTATCGTACACAAAATGGATGTTGCAAGTCACCTCGGAGTACTGTGACCTTATACAAAAACTCAACCTTCTGCGTCATTCCTCTGTTTGGTCACAGAACTCCTTTCTGACTTGCAATAGCCTTATATCGTACAGTACGGCGTACATTATCTAAAAGATAGTAAGGTCGGTGGGGTGGGCACCAGACTGAGATGCAATACATATGATTGATTTCATTTTGTCTTGGAACAAAGACATTAACTATTGGAAAATGGAGGTGGGAGCTGCGTTGGTCAGAGAGGTGGTCAGCTCCAGATGGAAAAGCAAGAGCATGGATGATTCATTTGCTGTCTTTTCAGGTCGGGCCTGGGAGAACGATTTATTTGGTCTTAGTACTGCTCTTTTGTAGCCATAGCTGTTCAGTCAGCCTGCTAGCATTCGGAAGGCAAGGTGGACTTCCTCCTGCCTCTTTTCAGCAATCGTCCAGAGATTACTTGGGGACGGCCATCGGGCTCAAACCATTCATTTCACACTGATTTGGTGGATTTTCTGTGTGCTTTTCTAGACAAAGCACAGAGCACAAGGCAACCAACACACTTAAGCCGAATATAGATAGGATCGGCAAGCGGGGAGGCTTCGGAGCACACTGTCCATGAAGGCCTCAGGGAGGGCATCTGTTTGCATATTGTTGCATTTCCCTGGCCACGCGAGGCCATTGGAGGAGTTTTATTAGGGTTTACTGGTCTGGAATTTCGTAAGAATATTATAAAGGACACAAACATGGTCTGACCAAGAGGGACGTGAGGTTTGGTTTCAGTCATAAAAAGTAGTCTAAGCAGTAGTGAGCATTGTCTGCGAGGTCAGCAACAAACTCTTGGGCAACAAGGGCATGAATGATCTTCGGACCCGATGTCAAGGTCTCCTTTGATAAGGGCATTCTTGGATACTGCTGACGTATACTGACCCTGGTCTGCAATACCAGTAGGAAAGGAAGATCAAGGTTTCATAGGAAGAGATTAAGCGCTTGCACTTGTGGAGAGATGGGGCAGGTAATGCACTTGACAAGCAAGTATTCTGACCATTTCTAAGAAGGAGCCGCAACCTCTTTGGGAATGGTGGGTATTGCGTAGATTACAGCTAGCCCAAAAATCCCTCAGCCAATAGACTGTGTTTCCAGAGAATGCTTTAGCCCAATGGAAGAAGATCAGGCAGAAGAAGAGTCAAAAATACAGTGAATCGACGCTGTTGAATGGCAGTGGCAGTAGGAATTCATAATAATGTCCTGGATGGTGGATGCATGCTTAGAAACCTATCTAACATTGATAAGTGTCCATGAATGTCTTCTTGTCAATTGATGTGGGCAAAGGATTTGAGAAGGAGGGGTGACAAAAGTAGCATGGGTGAAGATTATAGGAGTGCAAAAAGAAGTCTGTGCATTGGTGGCTTCAGGGCAGGCAGAGGAAATGGGAGA
The DNA here is from genome assembly GCF_040938575.1 of Ambystoma mexicanum. Lineage (NCBI taxonomy): Eukaryota > Metazoa > Chordata > Amphibia > Caudata > Ambystomatidae > Ambystoma > Ambystoma mexicanum. The sequence goes on from NC_090932.1 coordinate 1,271,324,273, forward strand.
CGTAGCTGAGTTGTGGTAGGTGAAGGATTCAGTGTGTTGTGCTTCAGCAAGAGGGGCGAGGTGATGTCTCCACAGAATGACCGGGTGTTGGAATCAGCAATAATGCATTGAGTGGAGCGCCATATTGGCAGTTAATGGCCCATCACCCATGTTATTAGGCTTAAGCTTAGCAAGGACAGTGTTAGGATCAGCCTTCCCTTCTATGGTTTCACCTTCTGAATGCTGTATGTATGTGGTGATGTCATTTGTGGAATGTATGAGGTATCTTGGAGTGTTTGTGTATGAAGGGGTTCTAACCCGAGCAGTTGATCTAAGGAAGCCTGGGTGGTGGGAGCCAGTTAGTAGGGAAGTCGCTCCCTCTCTTCTATTTACCTCTTCTGCTTGCCAACTGTCTCTGGCTGGTGGGCACATCCACTCACTGGCGCCGTGGGAAGATGGAGTTTAGCACTCTCTCTTATGTTTACCAACTAGAAATTGCCTCTGCAGCCCAGACCTTCTTCCCAGAGCATAAGAAAAATCCATTTACTGCTGGGTGCATAATAGGCCTCCTGCTTTACTCTGCCCGAGGTGCCTACCGGGACATCCAGTCCTTCTGAGACCTGCTCAGTGCACCAACATTTCCTTAGCCCTGGGTGGTGGGACTCTTCCTGGACCATGGGGGGCAGTGGGTTCCCTCTCCTTGTACAGTCTCTCATGTCAATTTCCTCCTGCTCTGCGCCCCCCGCAGCAGCATCTCCTTTCTGATTCATGTGAACCACACACACACACACACAGGTACCTGTTGCCTTGTAGCCTTCAGGGTCCATCCAACCAGTCCTGTTGGAGACCAAACCTCGTCGCCAAGTGTTATAACCCCTCTGGGTCATAGTGATATAAAGAGGATACAGTTGCAGGTATGCTTAATGGTTGCTTTATTCAGGTTCTTCAGTTACAGGTACAAATCAGGTCTCATCAAGTCCATAAGGAGATAGGAGGAAATCTTGAGGGAAACCCACTGGCTCCCACCACCCAGGCTTCTTTAGATCAACTGCTCGGGTTAGAACCCCTTCATACACAAACACTCCAAGATACCTCATACATTCCACAAATGACATCACCACATACATACAGCATTCAGAAGGTGAAACCATGGAAGGGAAGGCTGATCCTACACCTCCTTCCCTTACAAACCATAGAAGGGAAGGCTAATCCTAACAGACAGTTATCGAGAGCAGCCAGCTGTTGCCATCACAACATGGCTGACCACTTAAGGCATTTTTGCCATAAGCACCCCGGGATAAAGGCTGGGGTGCTCTTGGTTTCTTTTTTTGACAGAAAGAAAAGTGGTTAGTGCAAGGCTTTTTTGCTATAAAAATATAAACTCTAGCCAAAATGGCCGCCATAGAAATGTCAAAGGAGCTGTTAGGGGAATCCCTTTTCCTTTTTCCTTGGTCGGTCCAGAGTATCAAGGGGGTGTGGATCTGGGAATAGTGACAGATAAGTGCACAATTCTTAATTTGGGGCGGAACGGTGGCAGGAGGGAGAGAAGCATTATGGGGAGGTGGTGAAGGGGATTGTGGTGAGGCAATGAGGGGGATTTGAGATGTGGGGTGAGTGTAAGAGCAGGCAATACTTGCTTGGAACCTGATTAGCTGCTCCCATCGTCTGAAGTACTGACTAGGAGGAGATCCTATGTATCTTCCCGATTGTTCAGTCATTTAGGGATTGGGATTTATGGTCAAAATCCAACAAATTGGTCTGACTGGCTTAGACCAATATTTTGCCATTGATGAAGAAGTTGATGAATAACAAAGGAGAGTCCTGATCTCAAGTCTTTATGGTGACCATATTTTCCCCCAGAATTATATGCGAGGGATTGAAAGAGTATGTCAATCAAAAGGTATTTTACCTTAGGAGATGCCAGGAGTCTAGATGGGGAGTGTTGGTTTTGTTTCTTCCGTTAAGGTCTTGCAATCAGTGTCAAACATGTTTGTTTCAGGGTAACCTTGGAGGGTAACATTTTTGACATGGATGAGCTGCAATGAGCCATATGAACAGAATTGGATCATGTTCATCTGCAACATTGCAGCTTTGTGGTCTTCGAGTATTGGTTATCCTGCACACACTGCAGCCACCTCTGTAGTATGTTTTTCTTATGTCGAAGTTCAAGTTCTGCTTGTCTCGGTGGAGGCTGCTGGTTTACCATCTTCACCATTCATTGTTTGCTTTTCACGTTTATGAACTTTGGCACTACGACCTCACCTTTTGATCTGGGGAGGGTTCCCTGTAGCTGGAGGCCCTATAGGTTTCTTTCCATGCTTCACTGCAATGCTGCACGGTGATGAGTCTCCTATCATCACCTGACACTGTTTAAGTGTATTGTTTCCATAATCTGCATGCCGGTTGTGTCTGTAGGTGCCTCGCTATCGAATCTGAGTTTCAAAAGCAAAAGTGTTGTTGAATCACCTTTGTACAACCCTCAAAAGGGGCTGTACAACAACCAACGCTAAGGGTGCGACGGCTAACACACCCAATTAAAAATGGAAGCCAGGCCTCTCTTCAAGGCAAGTAGCATGGCAGACCAACATGGCTTAACTCTCGGGAAAGAGTAGTAGGCTGGCACAAAAGTACAATTAGTCCACACACTTATCCAGAGAAATATTCAGCACACCGATTCACTGAAAAAGATATACATTTATTATTTTATTATGTTACACACGTAGATCTCTTTTAGTTCAAATAAGTACTTAGATACATAATGCACAGTGTATATATAAAAACAGTAAGGTCTGTGAGCACTCTCCTCACCCCTATCTGTTAATGTGTGGCCACTATCACAAATAGACACACAACATAGAGTTGCAAAGGGAGGGGGTGCAGACATTCTAACAAAACAGCTAAAACTCCCTAGTGTCTGCACAACACACAGTATAGTGTCCTACCCACTCTTGCTAAATGCTGTAGTCCCTACACCTGGTGATAAGCACACAGCACAAATACAAAAGGGGGTGGGCAAAAAAGGGAGCCAGACATTTTACCACACAGGAAAAATTGTCTCTTTAACAGGAGAGACGATCAGAACTTTAAAAAGACATTACAAATCCCTCATATATACTAGACATCCAGTTATTGGCCTAGACCTCCCCGAGTCCCTTGTTGGTACCAGAAAAATGCCCAGGGTGGGTTTTTGCATGGTGTGACAGCATATGGTCCAGCGTCTCTCTGCAGAAGGATCTACTGCACGGCTGTGTTAGGGGTGAGTTGTGGTGGGAAGATACTGTGAGAGAGTGTGTGATGCTCTGAGTTACTTACATCCCTATGCTGTCAAATACTGACGGAGTTACCAAAATACCTGGAAATGGAGAATGGCTGAGTCAGCTGAAACAAAGAACCGAAATGCTAACGTTCAATGAAGCCTACATGCATAGTTCTCCAGCGCCTCGCCAGCGTCGCTCCAGCATCAAACTAGGACCCTTGGCATTCAGTGTGGACTCCTTCTTCAGATACATTGTAATTCAGGCCATACCAATGTATTGGCCCCAGACATTCAGGCCACCCTAAAGTAAATATGTCAATTACACATAACATAACCATGCCTCGAAGAGACAACTCCTTTCAATGATCCATCTAGAGGGGCCCGAGACGGCTGCCAGTGTATCCCAGGCACAGCGGCAAGGCTATCTGGGAACACGCGCATTCATTCCTTTATTAATGTTGAGTTTTTTGTAAGGGGCCAAATACGTTGCTTTCCAGACACTTCAGAGGACAGCTGGATGCTTAGATTCCAGTAAGTTGCGTCGTTTAAGTTCTCATATGGAAGATCTTGGGTGCTGGTATTAGCATAAATCTCTGTTCTGTATCTGGGATGGTCTATTCACGAGATCCATGAACCAGTGGGCAACAAACGCCCCTCCCATGCAGTGTGTAGTTCTTTGTGAACTATTACCTTGCTGCTAGAAATTGGTGCTAATGTTTCTTGATGTACTTTGCTTTTACTACGTGCTGTTTTAATTCAGTGTGTGTGATTTTAACTTTAGGACGCCGCCTCGCGGTCAAGTCCTCTTTCTAGTTCTGAAGTGGGCAGATCCTCTGCCTCACTTCCTGATTCCTCCTGCCTCTTAATGTGCTGGGTGACTCACCCACTCAGCGGATGGGAGCAGCGGGCATGCCGCCAGCGTGACGATGGCGCGCTTAAGACAATCCCAGCTGTGCCCGTCCGTGCTCGGACTGCGCAGGAAAGTCTGATACTGCCCCTGACCGGTACTGCTACCAAGAAAATGAATATGTCACGGAATTCTCTGATAGCCCGGGGCCCTAGCTCCACCAGATGACCTAAGGGATTTTTGAAATGTTTTAATGCCCATAGAACGAATGGGCACAAGCTTCACTGTGGGTTATTGAATACTCGCTCCCTTGCTGCACATTCTATGGAATGTTGTGATCTAATATCCAACCTGGGACTGGATTTCTTATTCCTGACAGAGACTTGGCTGAATGAGACATCTGGCCCTGCAATTGTGCAATCTCTTCCCCCTAACTATGATTTGATACATGTTGACCGGAAGGCTACCCATCCTGGAGGTGGATTGGCGATCATCTATAACACTAAATGTAAAGTTAATTACTCCAGTCCCAACCACACCCTTAAAATGGAATGTCTTTTTGCCGTATTCGGGTCTCTCCTACATCTATACTTTCAGTGCTGCTGATATACCGGCCCCCTGGGGTGGACAGCATGTTCTGTACTGATTCTCTGGCACTGAAATTGAAGATCCAATACCCCAATCTTATAGTTATGGGTGATTCTAATCTCCCTAACAACATTGCTAATAACAGGTGGAAAAATTCCTTGATATGATGAGGGATTTTGCCCTTAGTCAATGGGTCACTAAACCCACCCATGACCGGGGCAATATTCTTGATCTAGTCTTTGCTTTCGAGAAGTCTATCACCCTGTCTCCTCCCATTACTATTATCTGGTCCGATCACTGTCTGGTACCTTTTACTATCCTCCAGCCTGCTCCCATCTGTTTGCAAGCTAAGCCAGCGATTTTGAAACGTAACTGGCACAGGGTACTTAATTCTTCGATAACTACCACCTTGCTAACTCATTGTGGCCTCTCTTAGGATGTGAAAGCAGAATGTGCGCCCTTCTGAACCGTGGTATACGGATCAACTTAAGGCTGAGATGTTATGATGTAGACAAGCTGAGAGAAAATGGAGGGTTGACTATTCTGCAGAGACTAAGTCTGCCTTTCATTGCACACTTAGTGCTTATCATAAGCTAGTTATTGAGGCAAAGAAAGCTTTCTTCAGCTCCAAGGTAGAGGGTGCCCTTCATCAGCCTAGGGCTCTAGTTCAGCTTGTGCAATCACTCTCTACCCCACAATGTCCAGCACCCAGCCTACCCCATCTCAAGCTCTCTGTGATTCTCTTTCTACCTTCTTTGTATCTAAGATCTCCTCTATGCGTGCTAATATTAATACTGGAGCACACCTTCATCGGCTGCCTATGGCTCTACTGAGCCCCATCCGGCTCGTGGGTCTTGGTCGTCGTTTCCCATTTTCTCAGAATCTGACATCTTGGCAGCTATTCAACGTCTGAAATCTGCCTCCCCAACTGATGCTATTCCCCTGGCTCTGTTGAAGGAAAATTCAAAGTCCATCATCTCGCATATTACTCTTGCAGTAAATGCCTCTTTCACGGACGGCGTAATTCCCTCTACACTTAAACATGCACTTGTGATCCCGTTATTAAAAAAACCTTAGTTAGACCCAGAGGTACTGGCCAATTATCGCCCCATATCTTTGCTGCCTTTCCTCATTAAACTGTTGGAAGCCTTGGCTTCTCCTCTGTTGTCTACATTTCTTGAATCCTCTTCTTATTTTGATTCTTTTCAATCGGGTTTTCGGCCTGATAGGGGAACTGAATCTGTCCTTAATTCAGTGCTGGATGACCTGGCTCACCTGTTGGATCAGGGGGGTGTCGGCCCGGTTGTTCTATTAGATCTGTCAGCCGCGTTCAACACAGATGACCATCTCACCCTGATCTCCAGGCTGTCCTCGGCTGGGCTGTCTGGTAAAGTCCTTGACTGGTTCATCTGCTTCTTTGCCGACCGCTCTCAATCGGTTTCCCTCACGCTTTCTTGTTCTAGGTCGGTTCTACTCTCCTGAGGTGTCCCGCAGGGATCTGCTCTCTCCCCTATTCTGTTTAATCTCTATATTATGCACCTTCTGTCCCTCATTTTGTTTCATGGCTTCTGCTATTATTCCTACGCCAACGACAAACAAATCTTGGTCCTTCTTGACTTAAAACAAGCCGAGACGGCCACTCGGTTCAGGTGTTGTCTTCAGGAGGCAGGGGAATGGATGACATCGAACTGGTAGAAATTTAAAAGCAGTAAGACCGAGGTGTTGGTGGTGGGTACTACCTCACCCCTTCTTTACTGGACTAATGACTGCTGGCCCACCGCCCTTGACCCCCTTCCGGTACCTGTTCTATCTATGAAGAATCTGGGGGTCATTATCTCTTCCTCTCCTACCATGGATGGTCAGGTGGTGGCAGTATGTAAGAGCTGCCATTTTAAACTTCGCATACTCAGGAAAGGCCTTCCTTTTCTGCCTGATAAATGGCAGGCCACGGTGGTAGCCTCTCTTGTCATGAGTGGTTTAGACTACTGCAACTCAGTGTATTTAGCTCAGCCACACTATTTGGTTAACTGCCTTCAGCTACTGCAGAACACTTCTGCTAGAGCTGTTTTACGACCTCCTTTTGGCACCCAGATGACTCCTTTACTGAGGCAGCTGCACTGGCTCTCGGTAGAAAAGCAGATTCTGTTAAAGTCCCTGTGTATGGTGCACCATACCTTTAATGGCGTGGGACCTGAATACATTCAGGACAAATTCCCACACTGTGTGTCTCCGCTCTCAATCCGCATTTCTTGTTGTGGTACCTCGCTTCAGATTGTTGCGTACTGGCGGACGTGCCTTCTCAGTTGCCGCTGCTAAGGCTTGGCCCGCCCTTCCCCTGCCGCTGCGCAAGACCAGTGATCACCTCGCCTTTCGTCGTTTGCTAAAGACATCTGTGTTCTAATTTTGGCTGTCTAGGTTTTCTGTTCATTTTCATAGCGCCAGGGTGCCTTCGGGCGTTTGTGCGCTCTACAACTTCACTTAACATAACATAACAGTGTGAGCAGGCAGGTGTACAGTTGGCTGATTTCTGCTTGGTCTAGCTGTCTATGATTTTGCTTCTCCCCTGAGCCCAGTCCCTTATTTGGACTCCCCCCACCAGTGGGGAGCTTTGCTGTGGCCCTACTTCTCTGATATGTAGTGTGCAACAGATCTGCAAAGTTGAGAGCTATTGGATTGTTGATGAGCAGCAGCAGCCTCCAGGCAGGGCCCGCCCAAGGTCTGCCAGCGCTCTGTGTGAGCTGTGTGCGCTGCCCCGCCCCCGACATTGTGATAGTACTTCAGGGGCAGCCTGGGTCAAGGGGCGCTTTTCACTGCTTTTTTGGTTTGATTAGTGATGCACCATGAACCCCTCGGTGAGGAGTCCTGGGTCTGTCACTAATCGTGCCAACCCACCACAAATGCAGAACAGTAGGGGGCTCGGTTCTGTTGTTCGGCTGATACTTGTTCTTGATGTAATCAAAAACAAGTATCAGCCAAACAACAGAACTGAGCACACTGCTGTTTTTGTAAAGTGTGTTTAAGCATCGTGCCCATCTATATTCTTTAATAGGCGCTGGGCCAGACCAATACTTAATTTTACATGACACTGAGCTGGAGCCTCCAGATCAGTGTCATGTAAACTGGAGGAAAGGCACCCTTTATTTGCTGCACGGGAGGGGTGCCCTTGTTCGGCCGCACTCCCTGAGCGCACCTTGAGCCACTCTGCCTCCAGGAGTCAACCCGAGTCATGCGGGTCAAGCGTACTGGCGGGCGAACGCGCATGGGAAGCTGGCATGGCAGGCGCCGCCCCTTAGTGGGGGCGGTCCAGCCACCCTCCCCCCTTCACAAGGGTCGACGGGTCAGGGGGGCGGGAGGATGCGAGGCACACAGAGCCCGCCCCCCTGAAGCGCGCGAAAACGGAGGGGCAGGGCGGGAAACCGGGGAGAAGCCGGCCCATAAAGGCACGGGCTTGTGTGAACAATCACACATTCTCCCTCGGTTTCCCGCCTCACTGGAGCTCCGTTTCAGCACAAGAGCCAGCATTGATGATACGGTTCAGGAAAGCGCACAGCCAAGCACAGCCCATCATGTCTCCGTTCGACAAGGAACTATGGCAGCTAGTGAGTTGGGTCAAGGAATGAGGAACCTCGCTTCCAGAGCCTTAGCGGGGAGCACTTGGAATCGATACAAGGCCAACTATGATACATTTTTGTTTCACACCAAGCATTTGGAGGGCGAAAGCATGGACAAGAGGGTGGACGGTTTTGTGCTTTGGGCAAAGGGGATGGGAAAAACAAGATCATGGCTGGCTGGACACCTTAGTGCAGTGGCATTTCATAGCCAGCTGGCAGGCCAGCAAAACCCGACAAAAGGTTTTCTGGTGAGAGCTGCAATAAAAGGGTGGAACAGGGGTGGTTCGGCCACGGCAACAGCCCCTTCAACTCTAGTGAGGAAACCCATTGATTTTGAATTATTACAAAAGGTCATGACGGCAACTACAAGGGTGTGTTACTCGCAATATGAATGCATTATGTTGAAAGCATGCTTCGCACTGGCCTTTTTTGGGGCTCTACGGATTAGTGAGTTGGTGGCTAAAGCCAAGAACGACCAGAGTTGCAGAGTCTTGTTATGGGGGGACGTACGCCATATTGGGGAGGGGTTATCAGTCAACATTAGGATATCAAAAACAGACCAGAAGGCCAAGGGAAGCGAACTGGTGTTGGCCAGATTGGGACGGGAGGCGTTTTGTCCGGTCGAGTGCACGACAGCATACTTTGCAATCAGGGGGGGTGAGCCGGGGTATTTATTCCGACACAAGGACCGAACCCCACTCACCCAGTTTCAATTCAGGCGAGTCTTAGAGGGGCCTTGGCAGGTTCGGGTGTGGATCCGGGGCAATATTCAACTCACTCATGCCGCATAGGCGCAGCAACAACAGCGAGCAGGGAAGGGCTGGGGGAAGACAGGGTCAAAAAGATTGGGAGATGGACATCGGACAAATGCAAATTATATGTGCGCTAATGGAATCGATGCGTTGGCATCCAGTGGGGGCGGGGGGGTAGGGCAGCACATGAGGCAAGGGGGCACTAACTAGGCCACACAAGCTAATACAACCAATCATGTCTCCACAGAAGCCAACAGGGTATGGGTCGTGGGCCACTCCTTCGTGGCCCGGGCAGCGGCCAGAGCACGGAAGGCGTTTCGGGACGGGAACTTGGGCCTACGGAACACACAGATTAGTTGGATCACCAAGGGTGGCTTGAAAGTCACGTCCGTATGGGCGACATTGGAACAGGCGGCGCAGCAACACCCTTCGCCCGACATTATCTTGTTACATATAGGAGGAAATGATTTGGTGACTAAGGGAAGGAAGGATTTGTCAGAACTCTTGCGAAACTTACTAAACAGGATAGGGAGGACTTTCAGGGGGTGCGAGGTGATGTGGTCTGAGATAATCACAAGACAGGAGTGGAGGGGGGCGCTACGCCACAGGGCCATAGAGGAAGCAAGGAGGAAAACAAACAATCGGATGGGGAGTTTCCTGAAAAGCAGGGGGATGGTTTGGATTCGGCATCCCCTCATCACTCTAAAAGTACCCGGGTATTTTGAGGGGGACAGGACCCACCTGTCCGAGGTGGGCACCGCCATGATGTCCTTAGAATGGATGGTGGCACTTAAGAACGCGGGATGTGTACGAGGGGACGCGGCTCAGGAAGGGGGGGGGAGGAAAGTTGGGGTTTATCACCCACAATGCCATGGAATAAAGAAAGGGAGTGCCCTGTGCAAGCAAGCTGGGGGGGGAACTCTCCGCCGCCGGCAGCCAGCAGAGAGTCTTGGAGGAGTCACAGGCCAATCCCCGAACAAAGCACTGACAGACCTACAGGAGAATGATCAGCCAACAGTTTAGATGTACGGCGCCCCAAGAGCAATAGGCTTGGGGGAGGCCCTGGGCAAAAGGGGAGGGATGTAGGGGACTTGGGAGCCAATTCCAAGACCAAAATTGCGGGGGGGGAGGGAACGAACAACAAACTCAAAGAGGGCAGCAAGAGAAGCTGGTTGGGGGGAACAAGAGGAGAATACGGGGGGTTATGCTACGGGGACAAAATTACAGCAAGGGGAAGTCGTCACGAAGGGGGGGGACATGAGATGGGGGGGAGCTTGAGGAGGGATTCAAGAAAGGGAAGAATATCGGGGTGGAGCCCGGACAGAGAGGGCCAGAAAGGACAGGAAAGAGGGGGTCTGGCGGGGCGCAGCAAAGGGGGACCGGGGGAATGGGGGAGACAGTTGGGAAAGGAAGGAAGAAGGAGGGACAGGGTATCCGGAAGAGATAGGACACCAGCAGGGGGGGGGCACCGGGTAAGGCTTCACCGGGGGGGGGGCCTTGGGATAGAGGGAACAGGGAAGTTTTTGGGGGCTCGGGGAGATGGAAGGGGGACCTGGGGGTTGCATAGCTTAGATAGGACTGGGATTCCAATACCAGCAACAACGGGGGGACATAGGGGGGGCAGAGTAGAGTTTGGAAAAGAAAAGGTTAGATGGACGTCGCAAAGCGACGACCAACTAGGCAGGCAGAAAGTGGTGGCCGGCATCGGAGGGCGGTGTTGGCCCGAACTACGGATATGTAATATGTGTAATGTTGGGGCACTTGTGGTGGTGCCGGTGTAGGAACCTGAACATTAGCGAGGCACCGCGTGGCTGCCGGTTTTAGCTAGACCCAGACCAGGACACGGGGGAAGTGTGCGGGGGGGTCGGGTATTCACAACTAAAGACCTAGAAAAAATGGGGGCATGGGGAAATGCGGGGCGGAAATCAAATCACAAACAGCCGGGGTAGAGAGAGGTGGATAGCCAGGGCCGGGCTCAATTTGAGGCGTGCACCGGACGAGGACGATGAGGGAGGGGGGGAAGGGCAAGGAATCCCTAGGTAGCCGCACATTGAGTAGTATATCAGTGACGGTGAATTACGGTTCGCCTGTAAGATAACTCCAAGACTTTATGCAAAATAAAGCTGCTGAGGCATTCTAATCTTCCAATGTTAAACAAAGTGTCGGTGTCATTATTTGCTTCCACATGTATTGTATGACTTATGCCGGGAGGTGGGGGGGGGAAGACGGAGGGGGGCACAAGGGGTCTGGATAAAGAGGGGGGGAGGACAAGGCACTGGGGTGCCCACGCTATGGCGGGCGAACGCGCCAGGGAAGCTGGCATGGCGGGCGCCGCCCCTTAGGGGGGGCGGCCCAGCCACCCCCCCTTCACAAGGGTCGACGGGTCAGGGGGGCGGGAGGATGCGAGGCACACGGAGCCCGCCCCCCTGAAGCGCGCGAAAACGGAGGGGCGGGGCAGGAAACCGGAGAGAAGCCGGCCCATAAAGGCACGGGCTTGTGTGAACAATCACACATTCTCCCTCGGTTTCCTGCCTCACTGGAGCTCCGTTTCGTTATCCCACCCACCCTCCCAAAAAAGAAAAATGTCTAGTAAGAATTTGTCTTTTGTTTTACAGGTCGCCCAGCGGAGTTACATTTCGATCCCTTTAACGAAGCACTGACAGACCTACAGGGGAATGATCAGCCAACAGTTTAGATGTACGGCGCCCCAAGAGCAATAGGCTTGGGGGAGGCCCTGGGTAAAAGGGGAGGGATGTAGGGGACTTGGGAGCCAATTCCAAGACCAAAATTGCAGGGGGGGGGGGAACGAACAACAAACTCAAAGAGGGCAGCAAGAGAAGCTGGTTGGGGGGGGCAAGAGGAGAATACGGGGGGTTATGCTACGGGGACAAAATTACAGCAAGGGGGAAGTCGTCACGAAGGGGGGGACATGAGGTGGGGGGGAGCTTGAGGAGGGATTCAAGAAAGGGAAGAATATCGGGGGGGGGAGCCCGGACAGGGAGGGCCAGAAAGGACAGGAAAGAGGGGGCCTGGCGGGGCGCAGCAAAGGGGGACCGGGGGAATGGGGGAGACAGTTGGGAAAGGAGGGAAGAAGGAGGGACAGGGTATCCGGAAGAGATAGGACACCAGCAGGGGGGGGGCACCGGGTAAGGCTTCACCGGGGGGGGGGGACCTTGGGAGAGAGGGAACAGGGAAGTTTTTGGGGGCTCGGGGAGACGGAAGGGAGACCTGGGGGTTGCATAGCTTAGATAGGACTGGGATTCCAATACCAGCAACAAGGGAGGGACGTAGGGGGGGCAGAGTAGAGTTTGGAAAAGAAAAGGTTAGATGGACGTCGCAAAGCGACGACCAACTAGGCAGGCAGAAAGTGGTGGCCGGCATCGGAGGGCGGTGTCGGCCCGAACTACGGATATGTAATATGTATAATGTTGGGGCACTTGTGGTGGTGCCGTTATAGGAACCTGAACATTAGCGAGGCACCGCGTGGCTGCCGGTTTTGGCTAGACCCAGACCAGGACACGGGGGAAGTGTGCGGGGGGGTCGGGTATTCACAACTAAAGACCTAGAAAAAATGGGGGCATGGGGAAATGCGGGGCGGAAATCAAATCACAAACGGCCGGGGTAGAGAGAGGTGGATAGCCAGGGCCGGGCTCAATCTGAGGCGTCCACCGGACGAGGACGATGAGGGAGGGGGGGAGGGCAAGGAATCCCTAGGTAGCCGCACATTGAGTAGTATATCAGTGACGGTGAATTACGGATCGCCTGTAAGATAACTCCAAGACTTTATGCAAAATAAAGCTGCTGACGCATTCTAATCTTCCAATCTTAAACAAAGTGTCGGTGTCATTATTTGCTTCCACATGTATTGTATGACTTATGCCGGGAGGTAGGGGGGGGGGAAGACGGAGGGGGGCACAAGGGGTCTGGATAAAGAGGGGGGAGGACAAGGCACTGGGGTGCCATTGATCTGCATGCAAGGAACCTGGAGGCGCATCCTGCCCGTGCATACCACACTCCCCGCAGCAGTTCCTCTCGCCCAGCCCCCGCTCTTCCTCCCTGTCTAGGCCTACACGCATGACACCGGAGCCACAGTGAGAAGCTCAGCGTCTAATGAATAATGCTGTCTGAAGTGTTGTGTTAGAGATAGATACGTCCCAGGGGGCCCATAAAGCTGAACAGGCCGACATTAGTGGTTTCCTTGCTGTTTACATCCAGCGAACCTGGCTCTCTGGGGCCTGACACAGGCTGGCTCCATGCCCTGCAGAGACTGCTGCAACCAAGCCGTGCAGCACAGAGGCAGCCTCGGGAGGGGGCACGGATGCTGTTATTGTACCTGATCTGTCTGATGGAGTGGTCGAAGTGAGCGGTAGCTGTCGGGAGCGGTGCTCCTCTACTTCTTTTAATTAAGTGTTACAGTTCCTATACTTTTATTTTAAAAAGAAAGCGTTCTGGAATGGTTTCGTTTTAAAATAAAAGTGTAGGAAGAAGTTGAAACTTGCACTTTCAGTGCACTGCACTGAGCGTTCCCATAAACAGCAGGAGCATGTGCTTTGGGGTTTGCATTGTGCATGGGAGGCGGCACAGCGATGGGGTCTGTGGGGAGCGGTGCAGGCCAGTAGGGAACATGGTTCCACTACTTCTTTTCGTACACTTCGACCACTGGTCTGATGGAGTGAAGAGAGAAGGGGGAGGAGATATCAAGGGTACACACTGGTTTGAGAGCAGCAGAAATGGCATAAGACCAAAAGCCGGGAGCGAGAACAAGATTAATACAGACAGGAAGAGTGAGAGACGAAGAGAGACAATTTGAAGACAGTGCCAAAGAAGCATTGGCAAAGCCAATAGTTTGGGCATTTGGGTAGGCATGGGATGGGCATTTGTGAGGCACATATATAAGGGTACTACCTGGACATAAGATTGCAACAGCTGGAAAATTGAGAGATTCCCAGCGCATATGATGGAAGTAGCTGGCAACTGCTTATCTAATACCTCAAGCCAAAATGGATGGCTTTGTCATTTCTTGTTTGTAACAGGATTTCAGGGCATGGCAGAAATTTAAATCAAGTGCCTCTAGAGACACTTGGTTAAGGCGTTTATATTAAACCAGTAGCCATTTAAAACTGCAATTAAGCCATTAACTCTCAGCAGACTGCTTGGAAAAAGCACAGGCAGGCTAAAGTTTAATATTATTGCTTTAGCAAGCGAGCCCAAAGAGATCCCAGGAGGATGTGTTTAGGTTAAGGGGGGACAGGTAGTTGGTGGGAATGGCCATAGTGATGGGCCAGGGTCTGGCCTGTCTGGTCCTGGTTCTGGTACATCATGGCACTGCATGGGCCTCCAGGACCCGCTACATCTACCCCCCTGCATCGTGCTGCCTGCCCATGAGATTGCTGCGAGTAAAGCCCTGCAGGGCAATACAGAATTCTTTTATTGTCACTATTTCGACATGGCCTCCACCATGCAGACATCATTTCTACAAAGAAAACGCTGGCCTGTTTGGCGGCCTCTAGTCATGATCGACTGGATGGCTGCTATAATAAGTGCATCTACCAATGAAACACTCACATCTGAGATTTAGAATTTTGGTTCCAACACATGCAGACTGTTGCCTGGAGGACATGGGGACCCGAGCAGACTGTGTCTGCATCATCCCCACTCAGCTGGACAACAGTACATGCAATTTAATCCCTCGCTGGTACAAGGACCCTACATAGTTAGTGAGTGAAAACTGCCCCATTACCTTACTGACAGTCCTTACGATGCACAATATGCTTTCTTTAGGCTGATAAGTTAAACACTCCTCCTATTACACATTCCTTACATTTTTGTCCACTTGAAAATGTTGGCTGGTGTTCACCTCAACACCTTACTTTTATGTTAATAAGAGAGACTAGGAGCGACAATATTCAACTCACGTGTGCTCTTCGATGAGTGTAGTCTTGACTTTCCTATTTTTCATGGTGTGTATTTTTTTGCTACCTACACACAGGGAATAGTTGCTTGATGTCACCATAACGGATCATTCGTGACTCTGAGACATAATAGTCATCAATATATTGTTACCTACATATAGAGAATAACCGTATGATCACCTTTTCACTGATCCTTGGTGAACCGGTAAGATTATGGCCATATACTACAGCGCTGAGTTCTTTCCAGGACGTAGAGCTGACCAAGCAAACGACTATCACTAAGACGCAGGCGGAGGAGGGAGACACTTTTGGTGTCAACTGTGCACATGTGCGGGGATTATAAACATTAATACGCAGGCGCGCGCGGTCCACGCTAAGGATATCATCTAGGCGCATGCATGAAGGAGTAATGGTCGGTCGTATTGATCCGCACTACTCCCTTCACGCATGCACAATAAGGCATAACACCACCACAAGAAAAGCTTCTCGTCCGAGCGAGAGACATACACTCTTGCGCTGGACGGCAGGAGTTCTGACGGTCTAACTTGATTCTCGCTTGTGGGGTAAGTAATTATCCACTACACGTGGCCTACGATTTTCAGAAACCGTTGTGTCAATCTCTAGGGATTCGCTATAGCTACATGGGCTTAGTAGTTATTTCAGAAGGAGCAACACTGGTAGATGTATGACTGGTTTTTAGTCCCAAATTACTTTTTATTTATCAGTATGGTTAATTACAAGAAACATACCACTCCGGGTGAGACAATACAATACAATTAGACTAATCACTATATATATTGAGCACGGATTGAGTTATTATTCGTAGTCAGAACTGAACAAGTTGGCTAGATGGATGACTATGGTCAAACTTAAATTCAGTAATAAAAAATGCAAACATTTAATTTAAATATTAGGACTTATCTGAGTGCCCAGAACTCCCTCTATTAGTGAACTAATTTATATCGATCTCTACTTCTATTTTTAGAACCATTTGTCTCTGAGTGGACCATCCTGAGGGTGAAAGTACGACACACAAGTGTGCACGTATGCAGTGACATACAAACAGCAGGGAGTGCTATCAAGTCTGAGATTAGAGATCCCACCTGCATAAAAAACAGGTGGGTCCTGCACAATTGGTTAGTTGTGAACTGTTGAATTAGTCTTTTGAACACAACACTAATAGCTGGCCCTTTCTCTACATTTTACCCTAGGGATCGAAGGTGTGCATGAACTCATGTTTTAGAACTAATAGTATCATCTAACCTGAAGATGGACTGATGTATAGTCCGAAACGTGTTGCCAATAGAAGACATAATATAAACCTGGTACTTTTTGGGGGATTGGTGAATTTCAACCAAAAGAACATTTTTCCTTTTGACCAAATGAAGTTCCTATGGACATATGAGAATTTCTGTCGGTGAATGTTTTGGTTAAACAAATTTTGGAATTCTTTTGCTATACAAATCCTGTGAATTTCCTTTTTTACAATGTTTATAAATTAAATTGTTTGATGCCTTACCTAATTAAAAAAACTAGTGGAGGGTTCTTTTTCCTTCTGCAAGAATCTGTGTTATTGAATTGCCTTATTTACAATATTGAAAAAATGCATTGAATGATGCAACCCCAAACTTCTAAATTTGAATATGTATAATGCTTATTAGCTACACTAATATATTTGGGATTTTTTTCTCCCTTTGGAGTGCACTGTGGGCTGGCGGGTAGCAATACACGTCTTTTTCTCCAGTTTTGCTGTTAGTCCCGAGTGGCCCTGTGACATTTGCCCCGGTGCACCTGAAGATCATTTT
This sequence comes from Ambystoma mexicanum, assembly GCF_040938575.1. Lineage (NCBI taxonomy): Eukaryota > Metazoa > Chordata > Amphibia > Caudata > Ambystomatidae > Ambystoma > Ambystoma mexicanum. The sequence continues at coordinate 1,271,341,023 of NC_090932.1, forward strand.
AGAATTATTACTTACCAATTAAATCTGGTCATTGAAAGCTTTGAACGTCATAAATTTAAGCTATTAGTGCCTCCCTCTCTCTCACCACGTTGGCTGCTATAATATCCCATCCTGCACTGGGAGCAGTAGGCAAAGCCGGCCTCCACAAAAGGCCTTCCACTAAGGCCTGCCACATCGACACCTGTCTGGCCCTGTCCGGCAATGTCCACTTGTCGGGGGGAAATTCTGCCGGGGTCTGCTGGCCGTCCGCGGACCCCCGGGCAGAGAGGCCCCAACTCCTCCCGCGTATCCCAAAAATGAGTATGAGGCACACGCAAGAAGCAAGGTGGTTCTGCTGTTTATTAAAAAAAACGGCAGGGATGGGTCAAGGATCGTACGCGTCCGTCCTGACTCTCTCTCTCCCTTCGTGGGGCTCGCAGGCCCTTTTTTACCTCGGTATGACGCGCTACTCGCGTCACCTGGGAAAGTTAGCAAAAAACCTATCGCCACTCTGGATTGGTTCCTCGAGTGGTAGGGTTAGTATAGCATACGTATAGAGAACGCTGTTAGTGGTTGAGGGTCAGTCAGGTGGTATACTTGGGTTGTCACTTCAATTAGATACATGAAAATTGTTACATGAAGACCCCTGAGGATTGGCTAATGTTAATGGCGTCAGTGATAAGTGCCCCATGTTCTGATTGGTCCACTTGCGAGCCCCCCAGTCTGGGACCATCGCTGTTCCCAGCTCGCGGTGCACCTGTCATTTGCAACAATGTATAACTATGGGTATGTGCAGACAATGCAAGGATTTGTTCATATGCTGGAGGGCAGACTACTCCCACCGCCGCAGATGTCCATTGAGTCGCTTCATTGTTGCTGCCTGTGTCTCAAAACGTGGGATCCAGGCGCCTCCTTCCTCCTGGGTCTGGCACCCTGGCAGGTTCGGCCTGGTCACGTGAGGAGAGACCGTGGTTGAGGCAGAATTCTGCACATTTAATATTGCATTTTCCAGTGTGTGTCTGGCTTAGTTTGCAGGTGTGACCTTGGCTTCGGCTTGTGGCATGCGAGTTTGCAACATTGTGCCCTTGACTGTCTGTTCTCGCCGGGCTCACTCTGCAGGGTCAGCAATTGTACTCTTGCTCGTTCAATGTTCATGGAGGCTCTTGCTTGCGGCCTACTTGGGCCTGGTGCATAGGTGGGGATGTTTGATGCACGGCGCTTTAAGTTACGGTGTCATGTTGCTTTATCCCCAGTATCATGTCTTCGTTATATTTCTCATTGCAATGCATGGGTTAGGAGAAGCGTCAGCAAGCATTTTAGATGAGTTTGCTGTGCGTCTTGCGTTTCTGCATTTTGAAAACCTATGTGAAAAATAATTACGATGCGCGTCAGTGGGTGTTTCCGTCACCTATGTCATAGCACTGAATATGTTCTTCGTGTGGATTGGTGTGGGAGTGACCAGTGTGCATGTTTGCACGGGTGTGCTGACCGTTGGCTAGGTCGTCATGGCATCTCTAACGATGTGTTTATTTACTGTTGAATGGTTCAGTCGAGTTCATCCATGCCGCAGGTGTCGGCATGGGCAGGGCAGGCTGGTGGGCAGGCTGGTGGGCACATCCGTATGTTCCTGTACCAGGGTATTTGGTCGTCTGGTAGATAGGCAAACTCCTCTCGTGGCGGGTGTCTGGGCCGCGATCCTCTAGGCCAGGGGCGTGAGGGTTTGGTGGGAGCCTTTTGTTCCATTCTCCCACTTCAGTCCCCCCTCTGGTCGACTTGTCGACCACAAACATATCTTTTTCCTTATCTCCTCTTACTCTCCATATTTTAGTTACTCCTCCCAAATGTCCATAGTGGTTGACATGGTCTTCAAATGACCAATACATATATACACATGTTCCTCCAGGTGTGCAGTATACCCATTTCCCTATGTAGCTCCTTGGATTTCTTGGGTTTTCGAGCTTCACAGATGGTGGGTCCAGGTGGTTGGTGATGATCTGTTTGTGCAGTTTTTCTCTCTCTTTTATGATTGTGCCTGTGTGCTGGCCATCATCTGCCGGCATCAAGGGGTGCATACCAACCATTTCGATCATTTCGTCTGTAGTGCATGCTTCCGGGCCTTCCAAAATCTTAGTATGATCAGTGCAGCTCCAGCCAGTATTATGCATCCAACTATAATCTTCAGTCCGTCCGACAGCCAAGATGGCATCCATGACCATAACATTGAAAACCGCCTGTCATCCTTCTTCACTCCTTTACTTTCTTCCATCATTTTGCAGTGCATCTGGGCCAGTTGTGATACTGCTTCTGTCAGTGTACCATTGTCAGCATCATTAGCAGGAATGAATATGCAGCATGATTGTCCTATCTTTGCGCAAACTCCTCCTTCCATTGCTGTAAGGAGATCTAATACATATCTGTTCTGTAGTGCTACCATCCTCACTGCTCGCAGCTCCTCTTTTATTGCGTTGAATCCATTTACTGTAGAATTAATTGTCATCATTAGCTCCCATCGAGTTATCTGGAGCCATTTTGCGTTTGCGTAAGCTTGTAGTCCCGGATGTATTATTGACGAGAAGAACATTGCTGCTCTGCTGAATAGTCTGTGTTCTGGTGGGATTGAAGTGAGTGCTGTTTCCGACCTTCCCCATAGGTAATTTCCTGTCAGAGGTTCTCCTTGTCTCTTCTTTCTATTCAGGACATTGTTGTTGTTGTTGTTTTCGTTCTCTGACCCCTTCTGAGGTTTTACAGATCTCTTCTTCCTCTTGTTTCCTTCATCCATTTTAGGGAAGTTCGCCACGTTCACATGTTTCTGGGGCACCACTAGTGATGGTACATTAACGTGTACCATTGTGCATATACCATTCCACAGAGGGGGCAGTGTGTGGTATGCCTTGTTTCCGCGGGCCCAGTAATGGTCCATTAATACTGCTGTTCCTGCTCCCCCCTCAGGTAACTCTGTCAAGCTTGCACAGTTGGTGTTGTATCCCACGTCCACTTCTCCTCTATGTTGGTAGCATACCTTAGGTGCAGACAGCGGCAGTATGCTTATTGGGTCTTCATCCTTCTCCATCCATGTCAGCATGGGTACGTACTTGCCCCAAATCGTCCAACATCTGTTATTGTGTTCATCAATAGTTGTAATATTTTCTCTTGTTACCATGTGGCTGCCAATCACTCCTATGTCCCATTTGTGGTCCATGTACACCTTCCCTGTTATTGTTACCAGTGGTCTTTCCCAACATCCTTGTTTACCAGGAACTTCAGTGGCGTACCAGTCACATGGTAGGTATTGTAGTGTTACTTTCTTTGTTTCTCCCTTTTCAGGACCACTTGTCATGTATCTGAATGCTTCAGCATGCAAACTACTCTTGTGGTAGCTCAAATAAGTCTTGAGGATGTTGTTTTCGTATGGATATGTGTCTCGTGTTTTCCACACCGGTTTCACCACCGTCCCTTGAAATCTCCCTTTCGTTTGGAACAGTGCCAGGTATATTATACATCGTGCTGTCTTTTCATCTATTTCCGTGGCAACAAATGTTCGAGAAGCGCTCATGGCGTATGGGATCAATGAGCAGACTTAGCAACTGTCTTCTGTTGTCTGCTTACCTATTTGGGTCATGTGTTGGTACCACATGTTGTTCGAGACGTGTGCTGAATCTGTTATGTAATTATCAATACCTTTATTATCTGAGTATGTGCTACGTTTTACTCTATTTCCCTTATGTGGAGGCTTGCTAGTACCACCTGACGTAACACCTGTTGCAGCCGTGGATGGGGGTACATTAGGTTTGGGTACAGCCAAAATATTGATAGCATAACTTTTCTGCCATACAGAGGCAGCCAAAAACCCAGTGATCATCAAAATCACTATCATTTTTATTACAGAAGCTAGTCTCACCGGCATTTTGCTCTTACCTTGCTGCAGCCCGGCTGCTTATTCTTGCGACGTTAAAGTTGCCCGCCTGAAAATTCTCAATAGGCTTGTTATTAGTGTTAGTTGTTGTTTTCAAGCTCTTCCTATCAAGTAGTCGTTCAGTGCCCAGGCGAAGAGCTGTTCCCACGCCAATCTAAGTGATCTGTCTCTTAGGGCAGGCAAGTGTTGGTGAAGATGGGGCATTGATTGTTCTATGGCCAAGATAAATGCTGTGTAGTAGACACGTACCCTCCTTCTTTTTAGGTACTTTGGCCTTTTTATGTGATAGACAAATTGGTGTGATAGGGCTTCAGGGTAGTTATCGTCTGAGGGTAGCATCTACTCCTGGGCAATGAACTTTGTTAGTTATCTGTTTTCTTAGCAATACAATAATACGCGGTACCTGCATGTGCGAGAAAGAAAAAGAGAACATTCACGTGTTTACATGTGTATATGTGCAAGACAATGTCCTTCAATTGGGTGGTTACTGTAGTGGGTAGGAGGTCGATGGGCAGAGGTTCAATTGTCAGGAGTCTCTTTACTCTTTGATCGTGTGACCATGGGGTGGGCGGTATAGGAATTACCAGTTTCTATTTCAGTAGTTGTCTCGGGGGAATCTGGGAGGTGGCAGGGTATGGAGACACTTAGGTTGTCAGCTGTGGTAGAAGTCTCTTCCTCCGTGGGTGACGCTGTCGCTGTTCTTCCAATGGCCCTGTCGGTGACGCTAGGGCGGGTCTGGAGTTTGCAGATCTTTACGTCGTGTAGGTGATTCCAAGCACGCTTATCCTGCAACTTTACTGCTCTCGTAGATACCTCCTCTACAAGGTGGGGACCAGTGAAGCGTGGGCTGTTCCACTTTCTATTGAAATTGCGGAGTAGCACGCGGTCACCTTTAGCAATTTTGCACAGTTTTTCCTTTTCCGATCCTTGGTCCTCGTCTTCTTGTTGATAGCTCTTAGACCCGCCCCGCGTGCGCTCGAGCTGTTGAGACACAAACACTACACTAGTAATCAAAGAAGACACATATTGGTAAATTTCATCACCAAGAACAGTTGCAGTGTTTTCATAGTCTGTGAATGCCCTTGATGTTGGCGTTAGAGGAAGGCGCATTTGATGTCTGGTCACCACCTCATGAGGAGTGAGGTGGTGGTCGGAGCCTGGTCTATTCCTCAGCTCAAATAGAGCTAGCGGAAGGCAATACAACCAACTCTTCTTTGTTGTTTGCTGTATCTTTGCAATTGCCTCCTTCAGTAGGACATTCAGGCGTTCACATATACCATTGGCCTGCGGGTGATATGCACATGCAAATTTATGCTTGATGTTCAGTAAGGATGTGATGTGCTGGAACATTTCATTAGCGAAATGCGGGCCGTTATCCGACCGCAGTACCTCGCACACTCCCCACCTGGGGAAAACCTCCCTCACTAGAAATTTAGCTGCTCTAAATGCATCTGGATGTGAGCAGGGTCCTGCCTCAATCCACCTGGAGAATGGGCATACTACTACAATCATATACCTATTTCCTTGACATACGTTGATCATATCAACATAGTTAATATGGATTTGCAGGAAGGGTCCCTCTGGCCGGGGTATAGTACCTTTTATCACTTTCAGCGTGTGACCAGCCGTAAACTGTTGACATGTGAGACAATTGCTGATAAAATTTGTCACATGGGAATTTAACTCGGGACAGAACCAATCTTCCCTAATTCGTGCTGCAATAACTTCCTTGCCTGTGTGGGCTGGGTGGTGGAGTTGGCTCAGGGCGGTGTTCAATAAAGCCAATGGCATTACCATCTTTCCAGTGTTACCCTGGCGCCATAGTGCATCAGTTGGTGACATTGTACATCCTCTTTTTACCCATATTTCTTTTTCTGCCATTGGTGCAGCCGCTTGTAACTCCATTATCTGTGTGGCTGGGAGATGGGTGTACCCTTCTCTTATCAACATCTCTTTAGCTATCCCCCTCCCTCTCCCTCTCTCTGACTCTGGGGGGTTCCATATCTCACCAAAATATGCGGCATACTCCGCATGTGCGTCTGCTGCTGCATTTCCTTTTGAGATATGATCTTCTCCATTAGTGTGTGCAGTACATTTGACCAAAGCTTTACTTCAATTAATTCAGCTAATAAGAGAGCATGTTGCACTGGGGTGCCGTCAGCTCTCCTAAACCCTCTTCTCCTCCATTTGGACAATCCTGAGTGGACAGTAGACGTGACATATGCACTGTCAGAATATATAGTTTCTCTTTTGTCAAAGCTTTCCTTCAACGCCAAGATCAGTGTAACCAATTCTGCTGCTTGAGCAGAGTAATGTTGTGGTAATTGTACGCATTTCACCGCCACATACACCAATTCCTCTATCATTTTTACCACTGCTGCCCCAGTTCTCCTTATCCCATCACTTTGGTCTATTGTTGATGACCCATCAATGAACAAGAGCTCTCCTCCATTTAGCGCGTCCTCTTCAACTTTTCTAGCACATGAGTACATTTCGGTAGTCTGCGTACAATCATGTGCATAGTCACCTTCCTCAATCACTTCCGCTATAAACCTTGCAGGATTAACTGTGCTGCATCTAACAATTGATAATTCTGGTCTAGATAAGATGATCTCATAACCTGACGCCCTCTGTGTGGTTAGTGTGGACTTAGGCTTATTCAATATTGCAAATAGTGCATGTTCCACAAATAGTGTGGTTGGTCACCCCATTGTAATTGATGATGGTTTCTCTACCGCGAAGGCAGCTGCGGCGAGACCTTGTTCGCAAGGGAAATGTCCTAACATTACAGGATCCAAGTGACCACTGTAAAATGCTACTGGTTTGTAACCCATGCTTGTTTTTTGAGCCAAAACTGCTTTCATTACTGCTGAGTCGCAATGTGAAAATATAAAGAATTGTCGTTCATAATCTGGGGTGGCCAGTACTGGAGCAGTTGATATTGCATCTTTCAGTTCATCAAAGGCCTCTTTCATTTCCATTGTCCACCCCAATTTTTTTCTCCCCTTTGTTAGCTTCTCTTAATGCCTCAAGTAGGGGTCCTGTGTACGAGCTGTAATCAAATACCCATGCTCTACAGTAGTTGCACAGTCCCAGGAACTGCTGCAGTTCCCTCACCGTTTGTGGCAACGGCGTTTTTGATATGGCCTGTGCTCTTTGTGGTGCAATCTTTCTTCCGTATTGGGATATGAGCTGGCCAATGTATAGTACCTGTTCCTGACAGTACTGTAACTTCTCTTTGTCTACCTTGTAACCCTTTTCAGCCAATATTGTCAGCATCTTCAATGAGTCATCTCTGCAATTTTTTTCGCTTGTGCTGCAAACTATTATATCGTCAACATACTGCAACACTGTGCTTTCCACTTCAATGTTTCCCAAGTCCATCTGTATTACTCTGTTGAAAATTGAGGGTGACTCGCAGTACCCTTGTGGCAATCTGGTGTGTTTCCATTTTGTGTTTCTGTACGTGAAGCTTGTTAGATCTTGTGAGTCTGGATGCAGGGGTATTGAGAAAAAGGCATTTTTGAGGTCAATCACTGTAAATCGTGATGCCTCTGCTGGAATGCCACACAATATTGTGGCTGGGTTTGCTGCTATGGGGTATTCTGCTTCCACTATGTTGTTCAAGGGCCTGAGGTCCTGGATGAACCGCCAAGACCCTCCTTTAGCTTTGCGCACTGGATATACAGCTGTGTTACATGGTGATTCTGATGGTACCAATATGCCATTGTTTATAAGGGCCGTTATTGTTTCATATATGCCCTCATCTGCCTCTTTTGATAGTGGGTATTGCTTCACTCTAGGGAGTATTGCACCTTTTTTCAACTTTATTCTTACTCCCCCTATACTCTTTATGCACCCCACGTCATAGGGACTAGTAGTCCATAATGATGTTGGGACTTTTGCCATATCCTCCTCAAAGAAGGGAACTGGGGTGGATGTGGGTGTTTCAAGTGCCATTGCAATTTTCTGTGCCACTTGTTTGTATGTCACTCTTAGCCATATTTCTACACTCATCATAAATACCATTTCACCTTCTTCCTTTTCTTCTGAAAAGAGCTCCTCGTCTGACACCTGGGTGAGCCTGCATCCCTCAGCTAGGGCTATCACTGCCCTCCATGCTCTTCCTTCTCTGTCTTGGGCATGTACTGCGATATAATCAGCAGTTGCTGTAATGCTCTCCATGCTCACTGAAATCACCTTTCCTTCTGGTTCATTGGCTGGTGTTTCTGGTCTAAACAAATAGGCTGTTGACCTCCTCCAGATCTTTCCTTCTATTCCTGGCATCCATGCAAATGCCATGTCTGTTCCGTACTGGAATAGTTCGTCATCTACTGGCTCAGCCCTAATCACTGTCTGTCCACAATATGCTTGCATGATTTGTCGTGCAGTGAGCATGTTTATTCCAGGAGTGGAGCAAATTATGCCGTCCTCCGTAAAGGAGATCGTCATATTCAACCTTCTCATTATGTCTCTCCCGAGTATGTTTACTGGTGAGTCCCTAGAATATAGAAGCGGGACGGACATGTCATAATCCCCTATCGATAAGGGAATGCTATCAGTAAAGGGAACCAACCCCTAGCCCCAGAGAATCCTTGGGTGTTCATGGCCTCACCTGACATCTTAAATTTACCTTCCCTTATGCAAGACCGGGTCGCCCCGGTGTCAACAAGGAATGACAATTTTTTGTCACCTATCGTTACCTCTATGCATGGTTCCTCCGCACTATTAGGTGTTACCGACAGGATGGGACACACCAAGGCCGTCTGTCGGCTGCCCTATTGAGGGTATAATGATTGACCACTTCCTGTGTAAGGGTTGTGTCCCAGGACCGTCGCCCTTCCCAGTTGTGTTTGCTGTAGTTGTGTATTGGTAGAGGTTATTTTATGGTCTTGAATTTGGGCAGATTGCTGTACTTGCTGCACTTGATGTTGTTGTGTTATCGCTACCTGTTGTTGTGGTAGTGAATATGTCTGTGGCTGTTGTTGTGTTACTAGTTGTTGCTGCACATTTCCCGGTTGCAGTGCCTGCTGTTGTTGGGTGTCCTGCTGTTCTCTTGTAGGCCCTTGTTGTCCCTGTTCTCCCCATGATGGTGTGCCTGGTCTCATTCTACATGTGCGTGACATGTGCCCTAGTAATCCACAAATCCAACATACCGGTGGTTCCCTGTCCTGCCATGGAAAGCTCCCTGAATTGTCCTGGTATACTGGTTGCCCGGTGGGGTAGAAATTTCTGAATCCTCCCCCTTGCTGTTGTGTGTTATAGCCGTATACCCTCCCCCTCATCATTCCTCCCCTTCCCCTGTTATAATTATAATATCCAGCTCCTGGCGTTGAGTATCCTCCTCCCATGTTAGTCGTGTATGGTTGGGGTGGTGGCAGTTGTTGTGCTACAATCTGTGAAGGTTGTATTTGGGAGGGATCTTGTGCAGCCACTACTTGTGTGGGGTTTTGAGTAATTGTTGCAGGTGTAGTTATTAGTGCACCTTCCATTGTGTATTTAGTAAGTTTTTTCTGTACCAATTTAGCCTCTTCCGCTTTTCTATCCTCTTCCTTTTGTTTCATCTTTTCTTGCCATGTCCTACAATGATGTACTATCGTCAGTTGTATTTCTGGCCATGCTTTTGCTTCCATCCCCACTACCTTCTTCAGTTGTTTCTGAACTGCTTCTGGGAGCCCTTGTATTAGTATATGATAGAATATTGCTGGTGTTTTGTCCCATTGTTCTCTAGTTTCCATACGCCACTTCTCTTGAATTTCCTGGATATAATCAACAGGATCTTCGTTCTCACGCATCTTGCGTGAGGTAATGGCTCCTATGGCTGATGTGTCTGGGTACTGTACCCTCAGCGCTTGCCATAATGCATGTCTACAGTTTGCGAATGGTGCCCCATTGTGTGATGTGTTTGTTATTGTGACCCCGGGGAAGCCTGCTCTCTTCCAGATGTCATCTGCTGCATCCCCCAATATTGATATTAGAAGGCCCTTTACATCCCCCACTGCCAGTTCCTGTCCTGTGGTGTGTTTTTCCATTTCATATATCCATTTTCCCGCACCTCCACTTAATGATGGGAGCCTGCACTTTATATTTTCCTTGTCTGCATGCTTCCAAGGGACGTATTGTGGTCTAACCCCTTCCCTCTCCAGAAGTGGCATTAAGTTGTGTCCTGTTTGACCCCCTGGGTTCCACAAAATCGAGTCCGTGCACCCCTCCTCTTCTTCCGTGTCTTCTACATCATCAATTGAGTCCATATTTCCCCTGCTTGTAACTGTTTCTCCTCCATCTCTTCCCCTTCTTTTATCATTTCCTTTATTTAATGTGGGCGTGTGTATTCGTTCTCCCTGCCTGCGTCCAGGGAGGTCTCTAAGACTGCCTGCATAGGGTGTCAGTTCGTGGGGGAAGGGTGCGAGTTTAGGTGGGCATGTTGCACGTAATGAGTGTGGGGTGGTGGAGCATGTTGGACGGGATGATGAGGGTGTAGCTGCACGTGTCTGCCTGCCCACCATTCCTTGCTCTTCCCCCTTACTTCCCTCCAGTTCTTCCTTTCTCCTGCAGGCCCATGGTGATTCTCTATTTGTCCGGGTGATGTATAATTTATCTAGGCTTTCCCTTTCACTATTTCTTCCTTCCTTCTCCATTCCTTCCTCTTCCTCACAACAAAAACCATCCAGGAATGGCAACCCCCAATCCGTCCTTTTCCCCCTAAGCGTTACTGTTTTTAAGTCTATTAGATCCGTTCCTCCCGTTTCTTCTTTACCAATTGCTCCCCTTTGTGCTGATGTTGTTGCTACTTCTGTGTCTCCGTGTACATACCTCCTTACTTCACTCTCCCCTCTCCTATCTTCTCTTTCCCCTTCATTTTTCTCTGCTATTTCTCTACCAATTTCCTCTCTTTTCTTTTTCAATTCCTCCATTACTTCACTACTCATCTTTTCCAATATCCTTTCTTCTTCTTTCTTCCTTTCCCATCTCGCTCTTTCCCGTTCTAATATACTCTCTATCATCCTCCCTTCTTCGTATTTCCTTGTCGTTTCTGATAGTAATCTCCTCTTCCATATTGCCATTTCTTTTTCTTTCTCTTCTTCCTCTCTTTTCCTGTCACACAGTGCTGCTCTGGATACCCTTTCTGCTACTGCCTTTACCCTTTCGGCTTCTTTCTTTTGCTCCTCAGTTCGTTCCCTCATTTTTTCCAACTCATTCTTACTTTCTTTCCTTTCCCGTGCTCTCTCTCTTTCCTCTCTCTCGAGCTGCTTGATCAGTGCATTCTGCTCATCCCTTAATTCTGCTAATCGTTCCTCCAAAATCTCTTCCTTTTGTCGTAACAGCTCTTCCTCCTTTCTTTTCCCCTCTTCCCCATTCATTTCACTCTTCCTGGTATTATCCTCATCCATTTTCCTTACTACCTCCTTCTCTTCTCCTGTTAATGAACCTCGTAATTTTAATAGTACCTGCGCAGCTACCCACTCATCATGTCCTATTGCCGCGATCTGCTCTTCGCCAGTCCTCCCCTCCCCTGCGGGCATCTTCCTATGAGCTGATCCCGTCGTACTAGTCCGCTCCCCTCCCGTGTGGCCACCTGTAGTTGTAGATGGTGGCAGGCTGTATGTCGGGTTCGAGTACCCGTCAGCCGCCCTTAATTGTTCTCTTACTATTTCTCCTAGTTCTCTTAAAGGATACAACCCCCTTCCCTCCGTTTTCACTACCTTCGCTAGGGGCATATCGTCGCTCTGTTCCTTTTTTATTTCCTTTTCGTTTGAGTTGTTGCTCTTTTCTCCTCCCTCTTGTCCGTTCCCCGTGTTCTGTGTGCCTTCACTCTCTTTTTCCCCATTCTCTCCTTCCTCCTTAATCTTCTTCGCTTCCGTTGTTTCCCCCATAGTGAACATTCCGTTTGGTCCTGGTCGGGACCCTTGGAACATCCTCCATAAGTTAAACACCTCCATGTGGTGTGTCAACTTCTTCCCCTTGTATGTGTTATGCAGATGGGTTAATAGTGAATGTTGGGTATATGGATCGAAACTGCCATTAGGTGGCCATCGTGTCGTCATTTTGTTGTCCGTCCCCTGTGTCCATTCTATGCTGTATTTGATCAGTTTCTCCCTATGGGGTGACAGTGTTTTTCATATATGCTGTAGTGGTTTCCCCACCCTCCCGATCCTGTCCCGTGTGACATAGTAGCACTTCAATTGTTATCCTCCCTCTATATGGTAGTGGTTATCTTGCTAAGAGTGTACGCTATACAATTTCAGATCTTTACGTGCCCCCGTAATTTTGGGGACTTGCGATTGTCCGCTAAAACAAAATAGTGAAATATAGCATTTGCATTTGTATATTCTTTTCTTTCTTTTCTTCCTTTACTGAACACCTTTACGGCCCCCTGCGGCCGAGGCGCACGTAGCCCCAGCGACTGCGTGCCCTGTGTGACGTTCTTATACAGCCGTCCCACTTTGTTTTACCCCTCCGCCTCTTTCTTCACTTGTCGTGGCCGGCGTTTTCCGTGCGCGGCCACGTCCACCTTTTCACCTTGCCCCGATCTACTCGTTACCGTTTATCTCCGTCTCCACTCCCTTACCATTATTCTCTTCCCCACCACTCGACGAAAAATGCCTTGTGTTCGAGATATCCTATGAAAGCCCTACTGGTGACGTCACCGATCGCTTCCAAAACTACTGGTAAGTTCTTTACATGTTTTTTAAAAGGCCAAAATATGCTTGCAATCTACCCCCGTTAACCCCACAGCTGTCCTCTTGTCACGCCTGGAACAAGGTAATCAACAATATAATCTGACTGCGCACGCTGCGTCGCCTCGCGTGTGATACGCCCCTCGACAGGAGGGCTTAACCAGCCAATTATCTTCCGTATTAGGCAACCAGCTAGCTACCGCCTACAGGGAAACGTCATCCATCTATCGAGTTTCCTGCTCGATCAATAGGGATCCTCATCTACTCATTGATCAATAATCACCAAATCGTAGGAAACCGCACACACACACACCCTTACACGTGGTTGCGACCTAGGCCAATCAGTTTCTACGAGCGGCCGCACGTGATGTTTTCGTGCTCCGCCCCCTCCTCTTCCGTAACGTAGTAGACTGCTCTCGCACTTGTCCAGCTACCGTTCACTTCAACGTCAATTTTATCAAACCTTCGCCGCGAACCTGCGTAACACCTCCCGCCTCCCGTATTCCATTCCTCCCCCCTCCCTCACAATTTCACATTGCTTGTTGGGCGTGGCATACTCACCAAGTTCTCTTGATGCGGGGCCGCTCGACTGCGTGCACCCCTCCAAGCGGCTCGCCACCTCCCCTCGTCTGGACCACGTCTGGACACTCGCCAACCGCGGGCGGGATACTTCTCAACCGGCTCCCGAAGGCCAATATCCGGATTGCGCTGTCCGGTCTTCTCGAAGTTCCGCGATGGTCCTGTAGTCCTCAAAAGGGGGCAGCGGCAGAGGGGGCCGCGCCGCCGGGCCTCCTCGCAACGGGAGCACTCGGAAAAATAAAATAAAAGCAGATCTTAAACAGATCTCAGCAGTGCCTCCAACTTGTCGGGGGGAAATTCTGCCGGGGTCTGCTGGCCGTCCGCGGACCCCTGGGCAGGGAGGCCCCAACTCCTCCCGCGTATCCCAAAAATGAGTATGAGGCACACGCAAGAAGCAAGGTGGTTCTGCTGTTTATTAAAAAAAACGGCAGGGATGGGTCAAGGATCGTACGCGTCCGTCCTGACTCTCTCTCTCCCTTCGTGGGGCTCGCAGGCCCTTTTTTACCTCGGTATGACGCGCTACTCGCGTCACCTGGGAAAGTTAGCAAAAAACCTATCGCCACTCTGGATTGGTTCCTCGAGTGGTAGGGTTAGTATAGCATACGTATAGAGAACGCTGTTAGTGGTTGAGGGTCAGTCAGGTGGTATACTTGGATTGTCCCTTCAATTAGATACATGAAAATTGTTACATGAAGACCCCTGAGGATTGGCTAATGTTAATGGCGTCAGTGATAAGTGCCCCATGTTCTGATTGGTCCACTCGCGAGCCCCCCAGCCTGGGACCATCGCTGTTCCCAGCTCGCGGTGCACCTGTCATTTGCAACAATGTATAACTATGGGTATGTGCAGACAATGCGAGGATTTGTTCATATGCTGGAGGGCAGACTACTCCCACCGCCGCAGATGTCCATTGAGTCGCTTCATTGTTGCTGCCTGTGTCTCAAAACGTGGGATCCAGGCGCCTCCTTCCTCCTGGGTCTGGCACCCTGTCAGGTTCGGCTTGGTCACGTGAGGAGAGACCGTGGTTGAGGCAGAATTCTGCATATTTAATATTGCATTTTCCACTGTGTGTCTGGCTTAGTTTGCAGGTGTGACCTTGGCTGCGGCTTGTGGCATGCGAGTTTGCAACATTGTGCCCTTGACTGTCTGTTCTCGCCGGGCTCACTCTGCAGGGTCAGCAATTGTACTCTTGCTCGTTCAATGTTCATGGAGGCTCTTGCTTGCGGCCTACTTGGGCCTGGTGCATAGGTGGGGATGTTTGATGCACGGCGCTTTAAGTTACGGTGTCATGTTGCTTTATCCCCAGTATCATGTCTTCGTTATATTTCTCATTGCAATGCATGGGTTAGGAGAAGCGTCAGCAAGCATTTTAGATGAGTTTGTTGTGCGTCTTGCGTTTCTGCATTTTGAAAACCTATGTGAAAAATAATAACGATGCGCGTCAGTGGGTGTGTCCGTCACCTATGTCATAGCACTGAATATGTTCTTCGTGTGGTTTGGTGTGGGAGTGACCAGTGTCATTGTTTGCACGGGTGTGCTGACCGTTGGCTAGGTCGTCATGGCATCTCTAACGATGTGTTTATTTACTGTTGAATGGTTCAGTCGAGTTCATCCATGCCGCAGGTGTCGGCATGGGCAGGGCAGGCTGGTGGGCAGGCTGGTGGGCACATCCGTAGGTTCCTGTACCAGGGTATTTGGTCATCTGGTAGATAGGCAAACTCCTCTCGTGGCGGGTGTCTGGGCCGCGATCCTCTAGGCCAGGGGCGTGAGGGGATTGGTGGGAGCCTTTTGTTCCATTCTCCCACTTCACGCTATGCCGGGTACCTTTGTAACCCGAGAAGGAAAACATGCACTTCTGCAGCCTCTACCTTTACTTCCTTGCAAAAAAAACAGTATTTCCATGACTTTCAACCTCCACAAGCCACGGCCCGTAGCTGGCGACCGTTTCCACACTCTGAGTTGTCCTCTTATGATCCTGGCTCCCACTGCTCGCTCACCTTTACTGGAAGCCTGGCACCTCCTGCCTTTCAGTTCTCCTCGCGCGGGATGTCGCAACATCACAAAGCTGCATCCAAGCTGCCAAATGGCCTGAAAGGGCATCATGCCCTTCCCACTAAACCATTACGCTCCTGTACTCCAAACTCAGCAACGAGGATCACACGGCACCCATCCTCGCCCCACATGGCAGGTAACTAATCCATTTCCATGCAGAGCCTCACTTCAGTCCCCCTACCTCAGCTCTCTCCGATCCCTATTTCCCACCTTACTCCTTGTCTCCTTGGTTCCGGCCGCGCAAGCTTGCACTGGTTTGCGCCACCACAGCGTGTGATTCAACACGACTCCATGTGAAGAAATCACAAATGTGTCCATTTCAACCTATTATTTACTGCTATTTGATTTAATAATACTGAGTGGCATTGCTCGTCTTGGCCTCTAGAGACTTGCTCACTCTACCTTGTATAGACTTTATACACGTTTAATTGTCCAATACTTGGCTCTTGCAGATGTTTTTGTCTTCTTTAAGCTATAAGAATTATGTCTCGTCCATGGCTGCCTCCCCTTGTGCTTTGCAGCTATTCCTTAGAAATAGCAACCTTAATTCCAAGCCAACATAGACGCCTCTTTGTTTTGCACACAAAGCTGTTCTCCCTACTCTTCAACCTGGTCTGTTTCTGAGGTAGCTGAATTGAATCAACACGAGCCGGTGTTCATTTTCCAATTATGCCGTCCTAACCACATTATATATTCCTCTATAGCAAGCTTCTATATGTGTGTTCTACCTTGCTTTGCTGCGTATGTACACTTATTGGTCAGCAAGTTACTTTGGAGGTCATTACGAGGTAGGGGGCAACCATGCCGCTATTAGCGGCATTGCTACCCCCTTACCGTGTACCGGGTCCGGGTTCCTTGAATGAGGAATTACAGGGCCATTCCAACCTTGGAGGGCCCGGTAATTCCCCATTCAAGGAACCCAGATCCTGAACATTCCCATTCCTATTCAAGCCCCCATAGGGCTCAATGGGAATGGGGAGGCTGCTAACAACTGGCCCGTTAGTAACGGGCCCGTTGTTAGCATCCTGGGCTGCTCGCGGGACCCGCTAAGGGCGCCTGGCAAAACCAGGCGTCCTTAGCAGGTTCCCGCGAGCAGACCCGTAATGGGGCGGTAAGTGGTTGACGGCTCCGGCACCTTTACCGGCGCCATTAACCCCTTACCGCCTCACTTGTAATGACCCGCTTTGTCTTCTTTTGCAGTCATGATTACTTTATCATTTCGTACATGTTTCTCTTTTAACTTCAGTCTCATCATCTCTCTTAAGTATTGTCATATCGTTTCAGTGTGGCTTTATATGTTTGCTTTATGACATCACTCTGTCCTCATCAGGTTTCACTCAGCGCTCCCTGATGTCCAATGGTGCATGCTCACATCCTTCCTTACGGCATCCTTCCACACTTTCAGTGCGAGGGTACATTCGGTACGGCTGCCTGAGTGCATATCTGGATGCCTTTGGGCTTTGGCACGATACAAACCCATTAACATAACATAACATAACATAACACAACATAATATAACATATCGTCTCTCGTACACTCAATGTGATATAGGAACAACACATGGAGTCCCATACAGAGCTCTTCTCCTACTGTTCCAGTATGGCGGCGGTGAGGCATTGGGAGTTAGGAATAATGGGTCCAACTGCTCCTCAACACTCACCTAACTTGTCTCTTAGCTTACGTTATACGTATAACCGACCTGCAACGTATCTTACTCTGTCTCTATCGCGAGGCTTTTCCAGATTGTGACCTACTTTACCTACTTGTCCCTGCATACTTGAAATAGCCCCCATACCATGAGGTGGGGCTTTCCCAATCTGTGCTCACATATTTATGTTGCTACCACCTATTTGTACATGCATACTTGATGTAGCCCCGCACCATGTGGTGAGGCATCCCAATCTATGCACCGATACTAATGCATACTGCAACCCACCATTTTGCCAACAGCCCCCACAGCCCTTGCTGCACACTCCCTGATGTGACCAAGCAGCATTATGTTGCCTACACAACTCTCCATGTTTGCAATTCTCCTGATGTAACCCAGCAGCTCTATGATTGACACTGCAGCCCTGCACTGTGTTTTGTACTTAAACTACCTGTAACCACCGGATTACACTCTCAGTCCTGCGCTGTACTTCCTATTTGTACCTTTCTATTTGATGTAGACCCTGTACCATGAGGAGAGGCTTTCCCATTTTGTGCACCCATCCTAATGTTGCATTTTACCTATTTGTACCTGCATATTTGATGTAGCCTCCATGGGGCATAGCTCTGCCAAAGCATGCCTCCTTTATCTTGACAATTTGCACTTAATGTAAGCAGCACTGTAATAACTCAGGGTCTTGGGCGCTGCTATACATGCGACAATAAATAATAAACAAATGAATAGCATTAGTGTGTTCTGCTCTGACGAGCACTTCCCCCGCATGCCCCACTCCCTTGTACTTCTTGTTACTGCACTAGCACGAGCCAAGTTGTCACAAGGCCTAGTAGGACCATTTTTGTTATTCTTCATCCCTGTTTCCACACCCCTTTTGCCTTGTTGCCCCTTAAAACACCATTTGCTGTATAGGTGCATTATTAATACACAATAAATACATAAATAAATGGCCATGGGCCGTCAATGGGTGGGTAGGTAGCCAAACAACCAA
This sequence comes from Ambystoma mexicanum, assembly GCF_040938575.1. Classification (NCBI taxonomy): domain Eukaryota; kingdom Metazoa; phylum Chordata; class Amphibia; order Caudata; family Ambystomatidae; genus Ambystoma; species Ambystoma mexicanum. The sequence goes on from NC_090932.1 coordinate 1,271,358,878, forward strand.
ACAACACCCACAAGCTGTGTGTCCCTCCTCACATGTCATCCAATGGCATAGCGGAGGCCACTGCAGACACTGCAGTGTGGGGTGCCTCTCTATCATATTTCCTGATTGGGGGTGGGGGCTCGATTTCTTTTTGAAGTCACTCTGACTTCATAAAGAAATGATTTCCGACATGGTCCTGTAACAGAAATAATTTCTTTATGAAGGCAGAAGGACTTCAAAAAGAAACTATTTCTTTTGAAGTCATAGGCCCCCCTGCACCCCATTATATGGAGGCCTCTAGGTTGGAGGCCTCCATGTCACCCAGTGGGGGAAGCCCTATGACATCAAAAAGATCAAAAAGAAACAGTTTCTTTTTGAAGTCCTTCTGCCTTCATCAAGAAAGTATTTCCATTATCGTAATTGGTCCTCTAATGAAGATAAGTTCTTTATGAAGGCAGAGTGACTTCAAAAAGAAAGAATTTCTTTTTCAAGTCATAGAGGTCCCCCGCACAGGCCTCCAGCTCCATGACGGGAACAAGCGTTCCTGCTGCACTGGAGGCCTTGCTCCCTGTCCTGGATCAATGGATTCAAAGGAAAGAAAATGTATTGTGTGTAAATGTGTGTGTGTGTGCATGTAAGTGTGTATATGTGAATGAGTGAGTGAGTGCATGATGTACGGGTGGTTGCTTGGGTGTGTGTGTGTGAGTGTATGTTGAAAGGATGCACATGTAAATGTATGGGTTACTGGGTGTGCATGTGTGAGTGTATGGTGAATGCTCTGATGACTTACCAGTAATCTTCATTACTCCTAGTCCCATTCTTCCTCGTCACAATATTTGGGTATGAGGCACATTGCCTCATTCACAAGTATTGTACTGGGAGGAGGTAGAGGGAAAGGGATGTAATGCCTGGCTTAGTTACCTGCAGTCTTCATTACTCATAATCCCACTCTTCCTCATCCCAGTACTTACCTATGAGGCAAGGTGTAAGGTGCCTCATAGGTAAGTACTGGGACAAGGAAAAGGGACGTGGTGGTAATGGTGTGTGCTTGTGTTTAATGCCTGGCTTACTGTTTGGTGATCCTCATTACTCCTAGCCCTACTCTTCCTCATCCAAGTACCTGTGTATGAGGCATGTTACCTCATACACAAGTACTACACAAGTACTGGGATGAGGTAGAGGGCTCTGGTTGTAATGCCCGGTGTGGTTACATGTTGTATTCATTACTCCTAATTCCACTCTTCCTTGTCCCCTTACCTACCTACGAGGCATGATGCCTCATAGGTAAGTACTGGGATGAGGATGAGGAACATGGAGGTAATTCTGCGCAGATGAGCTGATTTTGGCAGCTGGGTGATAGTCTAGGACAGCCCAGAGTGTGGAGTGACCCATGATTTGTTGATGAAGTGGGGGCCTCAGCAAGACTAGCAGGGGAGCCCCCAAATGTTATGCTATGCTACTGATGTCATCTCCCCCTCCCTGTACTCCAATGCAGTCGTTTTGTCCGATAGGTGGCACTTAAAAAACACATAATAGTTCAAACTAAAAATGAGGTCGTCAAAAAAGATCAACAGTGCTACAGTCCCCTTCCCCACATCCAAGACAGACAACGGGCCTCATTACGACCCAGGCGGTAAGTTACCGCCTGGGCCGTGACTTTACCACCATGGCGTAAACTACGTTTACGCCATGGTGGTTGGCGGACTTACCGCCCCATTCCGAGTTTGGCGGGGCGGTAAATCCCCAATCCCCATTTACCCTTCCCCATTCCCATTTTTGCCCCATAGGGCATAATGGGAGTGGGAAAGGCGTTAATTACGCCACCGTAAATTACGGTGGCGTAATTAACTCCATGGTCCCTTAGCGCCATGGATTTTAACACCTGCTAAAAGCAGGTGTTAAATCTGCCATGGCGCTAAGGGACCTCGTACTCAGGCGGTAAGGGTCGGCGCTGTTTACGGCGCCGTAAACCCCTTACCGCCTGAGTTGTAATGAGCCCAACATGTTTAAGACATACAGACCTTACTAGACTCAGATACAAATATTATTAATTACAGCTCTGAGTTACAACACCAAGTTGTACGTCCGTGCTGAGCCCAGGTCCGCCCTGTTCTCTAAGTGTAAATGAAGGGACCAATTTGACACAGATCATGTATAGGCAGGTACACCCTGGCGAGATCTGGCAGCATTAGACCTGGGGTGGTAGCGGGATTTAGGGGACCAGGTTTTAGTGGGGCAAGCCAATAATGCAGCTGCTCTGACTTCCAGAGCAAGTAAACGCAATACCAACCTCTCCCCCACCCACACATTTTCCATAACATATATAGAGAACTGATTGACATTGCTTTCCTTTTATGCTTTGGGGACAGGATGAAACATAGTTTTCATTAATATTCGTGTTTTCATATAGACCTGGGTCAGAGAGAAGCTCCCCCTACACACCAAATGTAACATTATTTTTAAAGAATCATCTAACTTGGAGAAATGGGAAAGCCGTGATTTGAGCCCAGGCTTCCTTGTATCCCAGGTTGCAATTTGTTTGCAGGCTACAGCTCCCCCCATTCTATCCCATCTTTACTTTTAAACCATTGTGGATTGGTTTTGTCACTGTATGAAAAAAGGCTAGGTGTAAATGCCAAGCCACACCGTCACTCTCTGTGAGTCCCAGCTTGGGATATTGAGATATAGAAAATGTGTGAATTACTGGTTCCAAAAGTATTTTACATGTAAAAAATAATAGAATTCAACTGAGGGTCTGTAATAAATCAGTCTGTTCTTTGTTCTTTTAGAAATAAGTTTATATCCATGGGATTCATTTATCACTAATAATTTCTTAGTGAGGAAGCAAACAACATATTTATGCAATTTAGACTCAATTGCCAATGCATTTCAGAGTTTCCTCCTTCATCAGGGCGAGTCTTACATGATACAATGAAACCATCATGACACCAAGGTTATGAGCCAAACGCAGAGTAAGGAAGGTAGCCAGGAGAGAAGAAAAGAAGAGGGGGAGAGAAAGAGATAGTCTGTTTGCCTCGAAAGTAGAGAACTTCAGTCTTAGTGGAGTTGAGCACGAGCAAGTGAGATGCCATCCAATATTTGATGGTGAAGAGGCAGTTTGAACATTTTGACAACAGCTCATCGGATGACGAGGGAAAGGAGAAGGAGAACTGAGTGTCATCAGCGATGAGTTGATAGAAGAATCTGTGATAGGAGATTAAGGTGCCTAGAGCTGGAGTATAGAGAGTGAAGAGGTAAGGCTGTTAAAGTACACCTGAAAGCATCTCTATGCAAAGTAGGAGCAAACCAAGCAAGGGACTTGCAAGCCATGCAACCCAATATTATCTAGGTACCCCATCTTACCTGCCTTACAGTGACTTGGTAATGTTTTAGAGTTTGCCTCTTACCCAAGACTTTGTGATCTAGTGTACGGGGCAGGGAGGCCGTCTTTTTGACATGCAACGTTCATTTTGCTGGCCTTTCATTTTACACTGCTTTATTTGGATCATCACGTCATTGCCATGTGGTTTGGTTTTCTCTTCTTGTCTTGTTCTGGCTGTTCTGTTTTCCATGGTATTTTGCCATCAGTTCTCTGTTATCTATCATCTCTTTAATAATTGTAAAGTGCTTTGGTTTAAAGCACTATAGAAGAAACAAACAATATACAATAAACCAATGTAATGTGGAGGAGCAGATAGAGAATTCATTCGTAGAGCTCACCCAGAGCCGAGTCAAACATGAGCTGGCACTGCAAAAGACCTGTATCTTGACTCCTGCCTCCACACCCCACAACACAACACAAGGCACTCTTCTGGCAGCATCCTGCCCCACCTCCAGTATCCATGATATATATGGTTAATATAATAATTATTCATGTACTAACAAAATAAATTATAAATCCATGAGTGAGACTTAAAGCAGACACAGAACAGAATCACTGCTGGGTGTTGTTAATTTTGATAACTAAGGACAAAAAGTGATTTGCTCAGATCACATAATGTGCGAACCCTGGTTTCCTTGTGCCCCACTTTAGAATTTAGACAGCTGAGGTGACTTCATCTTCTCCCATTTCATCTTCAGGTTTTGAACCAGCAAAATGCTTTCTGCAAAGTTGTTATCCAAAGGCCGAACTAGCACATTGTTCAATCAATCTGGATTTCAAAACAGCAAGTCAGATGATAAAAGCAAGATGACAAAACAGAAGAGAATTCTTTAGCAGACTCGCATGTTGAAAAAGCAAGTATGCATCACTTTGTCAGAAAACGCAAAGAGGCAAGGCCTGACCTACAATAGGGGGCAGTGATGTGGAGGTTATATGCAGAGGTACTGTTCCGTATTGACAGCTCGCTCTCATTTACTCTATGTTCCTTACTGCCCCTCACCCCGTGCCCTTCCCTTGTGCTTCATCCTCAATGCCCCTTCACCCCCCTTACCTTACAATTCGCTTTCAGCCCTCCTTCCAACCTTTACCTCAATCTCCTTCTTCCCTTATCCCTCACTCAACCTGTTCCCTTGCACATATTGCTCATCAATTCCTTGCCACTCACCCCTCCGATTGTCCATCACCCAAGCAATTCATTGCCACTTACCAACCTATGTTGCCCTAGCTCACATGTAGATGTTAGACCACCTTGATTTGCCAGTCAGCCTCTGCCAGGCACACCAAGGAGCTGTGATTGGGGTCTTACTGATAACTCTGGCACTGAGGTCTGCACTTGCACAATGCAGAGCTAAAGATTACAAGGAGACTTGGCTTTCATTGTGCAATCAAGTTTTACCTTCTTGCGAAGTCAGCTGCGTACTTCAATTAACGGAGGCAGAGGAGATTGCAAGGACTGTCTGCCGGGGAGCTGGTGATGGAGAGGGAGTAAGAGGGACCAATTAGGTCTATTTGTGCTTACATGGAATGGTGTGTGTATGTGCTTGTGCATGTGTGTATTATAATGTGTGTGAGTGTGTGTGTCTTTTAATTGTTTAGCATGTCAGACTAAGGTTATGTGCTGGGTGTATTTGTGACTGTGTTCAATATATGTGCAAGGATTGATCTGTGTGTTTATGCAACTTTGTATATATTTATATGTGTGTATACATTGCTGGTTTGGATATGTGTCTTTTGTTGTTCACATAAGAGTGTTTTGTGTAAGCCAATGAAACACGATTGCAGACTCCCTTTGCAGTCTGATAATAATGAATACCCGAATGTCACAGCTGTCTCTGCAGGCTTGCCAACTGTGCCCAAAAGGCCGCACCACAAAACAATGCAAACGCTTTTACTATAACCTCCCTTTAGCAACCCATGTTGGTGGTATCCAGCGTACTCTGGGTAATGATTTGCAGTGGTGTCAAAATGACCAGCCAGGGTCACATTTGCCATTCAAATGTGTGCATTGCCCGAGAGTGATTTGAACATGCACCTGTCGCCCAGGCTCTTCTTCATCTCACTTGCTGTGAAGGCATAGATTTGTCGGTCACCCAGAAGCTTTTGCAACATTGTAGAAATAAACACTAGTGCACCCCATCTACACAAGAGATGAACAGGCTTTGCAGCATGCTGTTACTTCCAAGCAGGTTGCTTGTTGAAGGAGTCTCTTTTTATTTTGTTAATGCTTTGCATCCCTGGGCTGGCCCAGAATACAATAGCACTGCCAGCCTGGGGGCCAACTGCCCCCCCTGCACAATCCCCTCTGCCCCTCAGGAATGAGAGAGGCGCAGTTTCTGGGTTTTAGGAAATATTTCTCTGAAAGCAATTTTCCCTCCATATCATGGACCCCCCGAACATTTTGCTTTTGTTTGGCTATCCTGACCGGACTTTTTCCAGTGGAGCATAATCTTCAGCCGCACTCCCCATGGGCTTTTTGCTCATTTGTTATGGGGAAATTGACACAACATCAGGCTGTCAGTACTGGGAAACTATGTTTCCCTTAGTCTTTTACTTTGTTGCCATTTCTTGGTAACTTTTTATCAGTTCGCAAAGTACATTACTGTACCGTCCACTGGGGCAACAGTTTACTTTTCTAGTATATTAACTAAGTTTTATCGAGCCATACCGCGTTTACCGCAGATGGCTCATGACTGTGGCCAGTGCTGAAAACGGCTGTGCCACAAAGTCTTTTGTTCTTTTGGTCTGTCCTTTGGCCATCTTGTCCCTTTTCCTTTCCCCAGGTCGAGCTGACCAGGACTTCCTCATTTGGGCATGCAGCCTCCCATGAAAACCGCATCTTTCGCGGGCTCCTCCATGTCACGTGTGTTAGCACCCAGGAAGAAAGTTGGGACTCTCTGGTACCAATCCACACGACTGGTGCTAGGATGTCTGGTATGCATGAATACATGAGGACCACCGTGGACCATGATTGGACCACGGCTGGTGTGCATGCAAGGGAGCAGATCGTCTATTGATTGTCCAGATTCGACCAAGCATCGAACTTTGGATAAAAGAAGGACCTGCATCTATTCGAGGTCGATCTACAGTGGTTGATCTTGAACTAGTGAAGGAGCCAAGTATCCTGTGAGCTGAAGCAGACCCATGGTCGCGCCAGAGATGAGCTTGAAGGTTTGGCACCCTGAGCCTGCTGCTGTCCCATCGGACCCTTGCTTTGCTCTCGACCTTAGAAGGTCTGCAAGGCACCTTGACTCATTTCAGTATTGGGGACAACTGCTCTCGGTGTCTCCTGATTTCCGGCCAAAAGAGCCTTCTCAGAAGTGTTCCTGGGCCATCCATCCAGTGAACTGACCAGCTCTGTCCCGGGACATCGCATAAGAGAGCTGCCGTTTTGAGTTGAGACTTGAAACCTTGGGGAACCTGAGTGTCATGATGCCTACCCCCGGGGAACCAGACCAGGTCCAGCAACCCCGGAAGCACGCATCAAGTTATTTTGAGCAAGCCCAAAAAACCCTGCTAGGGGCTGTTTGGGTGCAGTCCTGGCGCCTATAGCGCCAGGCTCATATGGAGAGTCAGTCCTGGCACCATAGGCGCCAGGCTCATAGAGTAGAACTTACCTGATGCAGACCATGCTGCAAGCTTACCTGATGCAGACCATGCAGCAGAGCTCCAAGCCAAATGAGGCTTGGAAGGGACTATTTTACCTAGGGACTATTTTTTTTACTTGGGTGGGGCTGGGGAGGAATACTTACCGGGGACTACTTTGGGGGCTATTTAAACCACGCCCGAAGAGCAGCACACGCTTCGCGTTATTCTGCATCCAGCAGCGTAACGCTCACCGTGTCGGCAAGCCTGCATCCAGTCTTCTGCCATGCCCGCCTCGAGTCTGCAGCTCCTAGAAAAAGGGAGGAACAGAAGGAGAAAAGGTTAGAATAAGAGCAAAACCTTCGATCCTTCCCTGAATTCCTGATCCACCGCGCCTTCGAGCTGGAAGAAATAAGCATTTTACACGTGCCGCCTCGCCTGCGGCAGCGCCGCGCTAAACTCACCTGCCTTTGCAGCATCCTCACGATCCACCGCATCCTTCTGCACGTTCCCGCCGCACTCTGGCCCCTAAGGGGGACACAAGAACAGCAAAGGTGAGCCAAGGGAATAAACAGAGGCAATAGTAACTACCCCCATAGGCTTACCTGATTACCACCGGGGGTACTATTCCTCTTCACGGGTCGGCGCAGTCTCCATTGCATCCTCGCCGTACCCTAGCCCCTAAGGGGAACAAAAGGACAAAAAGGTGAGACGAAGGGACAAACAAGGGGAACTCTTCTCACCACAATAGACGTACCTAATTTTACCGCCGGAGGCATTATTCCCCGAACTTCATATTTTCTCTCCACACCTGAATAAGGGAGCAAGCCACAGGTTACATTCTGGCCTTATTTTATTGAACTGTGTAAGATAAGCCAAATCCTTAACTGAACTTTGCCAGCTACCACGAGGAACTCTTCGCTGGGGTCAAGCTCCAAACTACAAGGAATCGGACAAGAGTGAAAGTCAGACATGTGAACTCTTACGAACTACATACTTTTCGGAGTCAATATTGTTCTGGAACTCGCCAATTCCTTCGAGCCAGTGAAGCAACTGGTTATCAACGCGCCCCTGCGCTCAATGCAGGATGGAGAGCTCATTTTTTCAAACCATCAGGTGAGACTATAAGAGGGGACATCAAAGGTGATCTGTGGGGAGAACAGCGAGCGTGGGGGCATTTACGCTTAAACCCACGGGTGGGTAATTCCCTTTCTCCATTTACAGAAGAATATTCCTACGGGCCAAGCAAACAAAGCTAGGTGGGCCAGTCCAGTCCATCATCTCGGCCCTACGCATCACATTGGTGGAGACCGCAGCTGTCCAGTTCAGACCGACGACTCTGTGGGAGCCAGTTGAGCGTAACAGAACGCGAAGCCTACCCACAAATTCCCACCCGGGCGTTATGGATACCTCAGAGACTGACCAATTAGCCCAATTACTAGGGGAACTGAGGGCTGAAGTGCATTCCGCCCATCAAGAAACCAATGCTCTTAGGAGAGAACTGATTTTGTCAAAGGAGCAAACCGATGACCTTGCTAGGCAACTATTGCAAAGCCAGGCTGGACAAGCACCCCTACCTTGTTCCGGGGGAAATCCAGCTCCTGTGTTATCGAGTAACCCTGTGCAAATAAACCTACCAGGAAATATTCCATTAGCTCCACCCGAACGCTTTGCCGGAGATCCCAAAAGGTTTGCCGTGTTTATGAACCAATGTCGCGTGCACTTTTTATGCAGACCTGGAGCCTTCCCAAACGATCAAGCCAAGGTAGCCTTTGTATTGTCATATCTCAGTGGCAGTGCAGCTGATTGGTCAATTCCACTAGTTACTCAGGATGACCCAATTCTTCAGGATTTTCAGGGCTTTCAAACTAGCATGGAAAGACTATTTGCCCGGCACTCCCAAGGACAGGCCCTGGATAACAAACTTTTGTCCCTACGACAGGGTAACCAGCACCTTCTATACTACATCGCGACCTTTAATAGGTTAATAGTGGAAACTGGATGGCCTGAGGTAAAACGAATCACGTTATTTCATCGAGGGCTTCGAGGAGAACTCAAGGATGTCTTGGCTTAGGTCGTGAACCCACCTCAAGACTGCACTGAATATATAGACTTAGTGGTCCAGTTAGATCACAGACTTCAGAACAGAAAGGCTGATCGAGCCAAGTTTGAGAATCGGGTGTTGGTCAAAACCCACGCTAACCCCAAAGGAGCAGATGCTTCAGAACCCATGCAAATCGGATGGGTTAAAGGACCCTTAACCCAGAAGGAAAGAGAAAGGAGACGGCAAATTCAATTGTGTCTATATTGTGGAACTTCTGGACATTTTCTACGGGATTGCCCTGTAAAACCACCCAAGAAGGTGGTAGGAGCTGCTGATAAAAGACATATGGAGTCAGACTCGGGAAACGACCACACCCGACAAGCGTAGAGGTCCGCTTGCCGAGCTTGAAGAAGGATACTCAGACCTCGCATTTCATCATACCAATGGTCCTCGTAGATCCAGGGCAGCCATCGCGTATGCACGCAGTAAGGGCATACATTGATAGCGGGGCCATAGGAAACTATGTGGACTATGTATTGGCTTCCAGGATGAATCTAACTCTTTGCTGAAAAACCACCTCAGATGTCATCACCACAGTCGATGGAACAGAAATTGCCTCTGGGCCTGTAACTCATTCCACCGCAGAGATGACACTATTGGGTCAGGATGGGCATCGAGAGACTATTGTGTTTGATCTAATCAAAGCCCCACAGTTCCAAATAATACTGGGGATACCTTGGTTGGAAACACATAATCCTTGTATTGATTGGCGAGAGAAGAGAATAACCTTCACGGATTGTGCACAAACCTGTTACCAAAAGAAAAATCTGAACGCAGGCCTGGCCATAGTAACCACAGCAGTCATGCAACTACCTAAAGAATACCAAGAATTCCAGGATGTCTTCCAAAAGGAACAGGCAAACACCTTACCTCCTCACAGATCGTACGATTGTCAAATCGATCTCATACCCGGTGCACAACTCCCCTGTAGCAGGATCTATGCCCTTACGGAACCTGAGAACCTTCACTACGACAATACTTAGACCAGTACCTTGCCAATGGCTTTATTCGCCCATCCAAGTCCCCTGCATCTTCAGCTTTGTTCTTCGTACCCAAAAAGGAAGATGACCTCAGAACGTGCATAGACTACCACGCATTGAACCAGATAACTGTTAAGAACCGATACCCATTGCCTCTGATCCCTGAACTACTAGACCAAGTGAAGGACGCTTGTATATACACTAAATCATATCTCCGGGGGGCATACCATCTGGTACGTGTAAAAGAGGGCGACGAATGGAAGACTGCTTTCGGCACTAAGTATGGGTTATTCGAATACCAGGTGTTGCCTTTCGGGTTGTGCAATGCACCAACAGCCTTCCAATACTTCATGAACGATGTCCTTCGTGAACTCATTGACGTTTGTGTTGTCGTGTATATCGATGATATTCTAGTATACTCCTCTTCAGAATCTGACCATGTGAAGCACGTCCGAGCAGTCGTTGAGAAATTGCGCCAGCACAAACTATATGCAAACCTAGAAAAATGCGTTTTTCATGCCACAGAAGTTGAATTCCTTGGGTTTATCCTGACCCCAATGGGAGTCCAAATGGACTCACGAAAGGTGGACGCAATCCTTAAGTGGCCATCACCAAGTTCAGTTAAAGGAGTACAAAGCATGCTCAGCTTTGCCAATTTCTACCGCAGATTCATCCCAGATTTTTCACATGTCGTACATCCCATCACAGCACTCTTGCGAAAAAATAAACTCTTTATGTGGACTGAAGAAGCTGAAAATGCCTTCCAAGAGCTGAAAGCGAAATTCATGTCTGCACCTGTGTTAAAGCACCCGCGCCCTGAACTTCCATACATAGTGGAAACTGATGCATCCAGTCTAGCCATGGGAGCTGTCCTGTCTCAAAAGGATCCTGAAACTGGCCAGCTTCACACAGTAGCATTTTGGTCCAGAAAGTTCTCGGCACCTGAGTTAAACTATGCGGTTACCGACAAGGAGTTATTAGCCATTAAATCTGCCTTCAAGGCTTGGCGGCACTATCTTCTCGGTGCCAGGCATACCATTACTGTGATCACCGATCACCGGAACTTACAGTATTTAAAAACAGCCAAGGCCCAATCGTCACGTCAACTCCGATGGGCATTGTTCTTTGCCGAGTTCGATTTCGTGATAACCTATCGACCAGGTTGTAAGAATGGTAAAGCAGACGCCTTATCCCGAATAGGGATGGGAGAGACAGAAGTGAACCCAGAACCAGTACCTATAATTTCCGAACAAAGGATTCTTGGCATGACTACTCTACAGACACTAGAGGACATTCAGGTAAAGATCCAGCAACTCTTTGATCCTACAGCCCTGCAGGATTGGGTAAAGAAAGGCCCAGACTACTCTGTCACCAATGATCTGCCTTATTACCCAGGGCGGCTATTTCTGGCACACAAGGAACTACAAGGGCTAGTCATTTCCAGTTATCATGATACCCTAATGGAGGGGCACCCAGGTATTGCAAAAACTGAAGCTAAAATTAAAAGACAATTCTGGTGGCCCACCTGGCAAAAGGATATTAAATCATTTGTGGTGTCTTGTGGCATTTGCGCCCAAAACAAAAGTCAAAAGAAAAACCAACTGGACTCTTACAACCTTTAGACATTCCGCCTACACCATGGCACACCTTATTGTTAGACTTTATTACCGATCTACCTCCTTGTAATGGGTTTAACACCATTCTAGTTATTGTGGATCTTTTTTCCAAGATGGCCCACTTTATTCCTTTAAAAGGACTACCTTCAGCCTCAATCCTGGCCAAAGAATTCCTTGAAAACATTGTTCGCATACATGGATTTCCGTCCATGTTGGTCTGTGACCGGGGCAGTCAATTCATTTCACATTTCTGGAAGAAATGTTGTCAATTGGCGCAAATCGATGTGAGATTATCGACCAGTCACCACCCCCAGACCAATGGTCAAACGGAGAAGACCAACCAGACTCTTGAAAAATACCTGCGTTGTATGTTACATCAGACTGAGAGTAATTGGAAGGACATTCTTTGGATCGCCAAATATGCATAAAATAATTCAGTACATTCTGGAACTGGACAAAGCCCCTTTTATACCCTATATGGGCACCACCCTCGAACCTCAGACCTTGACTCACCCCAACACTTAGAAATGCCCGCAGTGGACCATCTACACGCTACGATTACACAAGCCGTTAAGGAAGCAACTGCACATTTAAAACAGGCGAAGGAGAAATATAAGAAAAATGCTGATCGGCATAGAAGTGATACTCCAAAGTACCAGATAGGGGACCAAGTATGGTTGGCCACAAAACACATACCTCTCAAGGCAACGTGGACCTTTAACCCTAGATATTTGGGACCTTACTCTATTAAGGACATTATCAACCCGGTGGCCATCAAGTTGGACTTACCTGCTAATGTGCAAATTCACCCCATCTTTCATGTGTCACTTTTGAAGCCAGTGCAACCAGGGACAAGACTAACCAAGCCACCAGACCCCATCCTTATAGACGGGGAACCCGAATTTGAAGTTAAGAACATCCTGGACTCCAAGATGGTGAAGTCAAAACTTTTTTATTTAATCGACTGGAAGGGTTACGGACCACAGGAAAGGTCTTGGGAACCTAGTGACCACGTGCATGCACCTCGATTGGTGAAAAGATGCCACTGAAATTTCCCAGACAAACCAAAACCATGGGGAAGAACGACTTTAGGAGGGGCCTTGGGGGGAGTGCTGTCATGATGCCTACCCCCGGGGAACCAGACCAGGTCCAGCAACCCTGGAAGCAGGCATCAAGTTATTTTGAGCAAGCCCAAAAACCCCTGCTAGGGGATGTTTGGGTGCAGTAGTGGCGCCTATGGCACCAGGCTCATATGGAGAGTCAATCCTGGTGCCTATGGCGCCAGGTTCATAGAGTAGAACTTACCTGATGCAGACCATGCTGCAAGCTTACCTGATGCAGACCATGCTGCAGAGCTCCAAGCCAAATGAGGCTTGAAAGGGACTATTTTACCTAGGGACTATTTTTTTACTCGGGTGGGGCTGGGGAGGAATACTTACCTGGGACTACTTTGGAGACTATTTAAATCACGCCCGAAGAGCAGCACACGCTTCGCGTTATTCTGCATCCAGCAGCGTAACGCTCACCGTGTCTGCAAGCCTGCATCCAGTCTTCTGCCACGCCCGCCTCGAGTCTGCAGCTCCTAGAAAAAGGGAGGAACAGAAGGAGAAGAGGTTAGAATAAGAGCAAAACCTTCAATCCTTACCTGAATTCCAGATCCACTGCACCTTCGAGCTGGAAGAAAGAAGCATTTTATGCACGCCGCCTCGCTTGCTGCAGCGCCACGCTGAACTCACCGGCCTTCGCAGCATCCTCACGATCCACTGCATCCTTCTGCACGTTCCTGCCGCACTCTGGCACCTAAGGGGGACACAAGAACAGCAAAGGTGAGCCAAGGGAATAAACAGAGGCAATAGTAACTACCCCCATAGACATACCTGATTACCGCTGCGGGTACTATTCCTCTTCACGGGTCGGTGCAGTCTCCATTGCATCCTCGCCGTACCCCGGCCCATAAGGGGAACAAAAGGACAACAAGGTGAGACGAAGGGACAAACAAGGGGAACTCTTCTCACCACAATAGACTTACCTAATTTTACCGCCGGAGGCATTATTCCCCGAACTTCATATTTTCTCTCCACACCTGAATAAGGGAGCAAGCCAAAGGTTACATTCTGGCCTTATTTTATTGAACTGTGTAGGATAAGCCAAATCCTTACCTGAACTTCGTCAGCTACCACAAGGAACTCTTCGCTGGGGTCAAGCTGCAAACTACAAGGAATCGGACAAGAGTGAAAGTCAGACATGTGAACTCTTACGAACTACATACTTTTCGGAGTCAATATTGTTCTGGAACTCACCAATTCCTTCGAGCCAGTGAAGCAACTGGTTATCAACGCGCCCCTGCGCTCAATGCAGGATGGAGAGCTCATCTTTTCAAACCATCAGGTGAGACTATAAGAGGGGATATCAAAGGTGATCTGTGGGGAGAACAGCGAGGGTGGGGGGATTTACACTCAACCCCACGGGTGGTTAATTCCCTTTCTCCATTTACAGAAGAATATTCCTACGGGCCAAGCAAACGAAGCTAGGTGGGCCAGTCCAGTCCGTCATCTCAGCCCTACGCGTCACATTGGTGGAGACCACAGCTGTCCAGTTCAGACCGACGCCTCTGTGGGAGCCAGGTGAGCGTAACACTGAGCTTGTGGTTCCTGACACTCTCCTCAATTATCACAGGCCTAGCTCCTCTGGGTGGCGAATTAGGAGAGTCTGTCATGCTTCAAGCCTTTGCGGTCTCAGCTTCATGGTGACAATTGTTGTGGGTGACTTTCCCGCCTTCTCTGGTGTTCCCTGAGTCCTGCTTCACTAGAATGCTCTTCTTCCTGCCTTCGTGGGCGGTGTTGTGGCTATTGTCCTGTTACAGTCTACTATCCTGTCCCACAGCACCAGAGAGCCGGATCCGAGAGGTAAAGGTGGTGTTTACTACCTCAGATGACCTTGACTAAACTGGCATAGTTTGGTCTGGAATGGACCTAGGGGCGGTGAGTACTTGCATAACTTACCGGTGGCCCCTGGCTCATTCATTTGTTTTTATGCAGGAGGGTTTCTTGGGATCCTCTCTTTGGCTGGGATAGCCTGCTCTCCCTGGCCTGTTCCAAAAGTCAGAAACTGCTCTGTCCGCGAGGCAGACCCTTCCCTGGTGAGTGGAACTTCTTCTACCCCCTTCAGGACCCTTACCTAACGACTGCATGTTTTTACGCACTGCTGTATACTGAGCACAAGCCTCCCCACTTCGTACGACTGGAATGAATATGTTAGGGTTTCTATCCTGAAGACTGCCTAATGCATAATTTGTGTTAACCCCCCCTTCTGTTACAGGTTGTGGATGTTTTACTCACTTTATCGCATTAAGCTACAGTAGTTGTATATATGTTAAATAGTGAAATGCTTGTGTAACTGTTGCATTTTTAGTTTGGATATTTGTGTTGTTTTATTGTATTTTTATATACACCTGTCTAAGAGTATTATGTGGTATCTTTACTGTGTATGCTCTTTGTGGCTTCTGATCACTCTCACTCCTCCTGAGACTTAGTCTTGACCGCCTGCAAAGCTACCGTGATTGGTCTGGCTTGTCCAGAAGGTTCCCTGTTTCAATAAACTAGGGTGGCCTCCTAAATGTCTGTCCATCAGGCTAAAGTTTAGAAATCCATTTTAACACTGGAAAGAGATGCATCAACTCTGCAGGGGCCCTGAATACCCAGGAAGTGCCTGTGGGGACAACCATTGTTTGATTTGATAATCGAGCTC
The DNA here is from genome assembly GCF_040938575.1 of Ambystoma mexicanum. Classification (NCBI taxonomy): domain Eukaryota; kingdom Metazoa; phylum Chordata; class Amphibia; order Caudata; family Ambystomatidae; genus Ambystoma; species Ambystoma mexicanum. The sequence goes on from NC_090932.1 coordinate 1,271,374,268, forward strand.
AGATGACACAAAATGGCTGTCGGACAGAAGAGAGAGAAGGATTGAATATGTTTCTTCATAATCCGGTTGAAAGCAAATCATTCCTGCTTGAATTACAACGTTTGGACATGGGATTGATAGGCTTGCAGGGTTATGTCACTTAACTATTCCATGTGACTGGAAAAGTCAATTAATATTCAGGGAAATTACCACAAAAAGTCAGTAGACCAAACAGTGAGAGAAACACTGCAGAGGCAGCAACATGGATGTCTGGTGCTGGTTCTTCTTACTTTTGCTCGTGTGTTTGCATATTTTCAGATAATGGACTCTATATGGGGTGGTGCGCCATTCTGCATGCTGAACAGATCCAGAGCCATGAATACCTTATTATGCGGACCAATGCAAACCGTGATCAGAGGAGGTCATAAGAGGCAGGTGAGTGCAGGGCCGGCCTGCCTTCAGTTTCATAATGCAAAATGAAACAGTTCACAGACAATCCACAGCAGAGGGCTGTTGGAAATCAGTAAGTCAGGAAATTAGGTACCAGACGGATGAGCTGAGAGCACGGGAAAGGTGGCAGAAGGGAGGAGTCCACTGATGTGCCATATTTCCACAATTAATGCAAAATTGCTATTGTCCTGAGAGTTTGAGGAGAAATTCCTCCTGTTGTCCACTCCCTTCATGTCTTGACTACTGTAACTCAGACACTCCTGTTGTGTTACATTCTGCCTCCATGACTGCATACCCGTGCCCCTCAAAGACAGAGAATTCTCCCAGCAGGAGTCAAAGACACCCATGACTAACCAAATATTGTATTTGTCCCATCTTCAACTGGCATGAAGTTGAATTTGCCAACAGGTTCTTAACGACACTGAGCAACCTGATCTAATGCTGCAGTTGCGTACACAGACGTATCTACAGTAGCTTTCATAGGCGCTACAGAGGACCTTCTGTGAATCCCAGAATCCAAGTTAATGACTGAGTATTTTAAAACCCCAGTGCCCACGATGCGAGAAGGCTTGGACCAGTGCCCACATGATCTCCTCCTGGTGAATGATTCACTTTTAACTTCCCTTCTTGTATAATTCTCAGGTCAAAATCCTCACTGTGCCACATATATTTGGTAAAGTAATGGCACTTAGGTGCACCATTGAGCTTCCCACTTTTTAGATCACCTGTGTAGAGGAGGTCCCAAGCCCGACCCGCACTCAAATTGCCCATTATGAAGTGCCAAGAACTTTCACGCCGAAGTATGTGACGTATGATGAGCAAATAAACCAGCAGAGAGCCGCAGTGGGGCTCTGCCCGGTACCTATCAGACAGACAGCACCTATTGAAGCACCTGTACTTAAGAAACCTTGGACAGTAAGGTACCCATTGAGCAGACCATATCGACAAGTGAGACAAACTGATGATTGTCAAAAGGCAATGCCTGAAGAAACCAAGAAAGTCCTAAAGGAAGACGAATGGTGACATCACAAGAACCCAGACTGACTCACATATAGATGATATGATAACCTGCGAATGACAAAAAGAGACGAAACACCATGGATAAGGGAAATCATGAATCTAAAGTGAAATAACGATGTCAAAGATATGAAGCTTATGCCATAAGTGTGATGAGGATATGTAGCCAGTTTAAACGTGTACATATGCTTGGAACCGCAAGAAAGCTGAGAAAATCGTAGAGCTTGCTATGCTTAGTAGTAAAATAGATTGCGGCAAGCACCACCTATACATGTCTACCTCAAAAAGGAGCATTTTATATAAGGATACGTCCACTGTGCACAAGAACAGAATCAACCAAAAGTTACTAAAAGGCCACAGGAGAGGAGCCCCTCAACACCAGAATCTAAAGCTAAAAGACAAGAAACGAAACTCAGACACATGCAACCGGTACCAAGAAGCTAAGGTCGCATTGGCTGACATAGACGTACCACAGATACGATTTATGAAGCAAAGAGCGGAGTATTCTGTTCAAAGAAGTCAAGATAAGCAGCAAAAGGCAGGTGGTGGGCAGAAAGCTAAATGAAATACACAAATTGCAGGGAAAGGGAGACGTTTCACAGTGTCTGAATCACGTGACCTGCCAACTAAGAAGAGTTGGGGCCTTCACATCGACGCATGGACTTGTGCCATACGCAGATATCTGAACTCTTCCCGACAGAGATACAGTCTTAAGGCCAAACCAACAAGAAATAATTTACACTTGACCATTGGGGAGGTGCTTGATGATGGCAATGGTTGGGGGAAGGCTGGAAGAGCGGGTGAGCACCTGCACCTGGCCGACCATTCTGCAAGCTGCTAAGCCAGTGGAAAAGTTTGTTTGTTTGTTTGTTTGTTTATTATTTCTAATGCACACCAAACCCGAAGGTAAAAGGGCGCAACAAAAAGGAGATACACAGTTTACAGGTTACAAAAGGTAAGTATTACAGTCAACAGCATAAAATACAATCTGGTTACAGGTATGAATATAGAGCAAGGTATAGACAGGTGTATATGTTATAGCAAGTAGGGTTCAGGGAAGCAAAATATTCACAGTATATTATTTACAATATATTTACACAGTGATCTAATGTAGTATATGGATTAGTGATCAGAAGAGTTGAGTAAATTAATGTAATTTTTTCTGAAGTGTAAATATGGTTGGTCAGCTCTGAGCTCATATGGCAAGGAGTTCCAAAGTGTAGTCGCCTTCACAGGGAAACTCTTACCGCCGATTTTGGTGAGTCTAGATCTAGGGACCACCAGACAGTTAGTTTTGCCAGCTCTAATTGGTCTAAGAGTCGTTCTTCTGTTTAATCTATCAGATAGGTAACTTGGGGCAGCATTGTTTAGTGCTTTGTGGGTCAAGTAGGCAGTGTTGAGCAGTATTTTGTTGTGAGTGGAGAGCCATAGCCTTCTGGTAGCAGAGATATGCTCTCTTTTATTGTTGCCTAATGCTGATCTAAGGGTATTATTTTGAAGAGTTTGTAGTCTTTGGATAATAACTTTATTGGCTGCACTGTATAGAGCGTTGCAATAATCTAATCTAGATAAGACTAGTGCTCCAGCCAATCTCATACAGCTATCATTGGAGAGGAATGGCTTACCTGCCCTGATAAGCTTGCAGGTGTAGGCAGTAGAGGGGGCCAGTGATTTCACTTGTTTGTCAAAGGACATAGTTACATCGAGGTAGAAACCAAGGGTTTTGACCTCCTTGGTTACTTTGAAGATATTTCCATCTATAGTAAATGAGGAATATTTCTGATCTAGTTTGTTAAGGTTGGAGTGAGTACCCAGGATTAAAAGCTCTGTCTTCCCATCATTCAGGCCTAGTCCGTGTGTGGCCATCCATGCCTGGATGATGAGATATACTCTGTTCACCAGCGCCAAATCCCCGTCATAATCCCCAGATAGAGGGAGGAGAATCTGTGTATCATCTGCGTAGTTGGTGTAGGTGATACCCAGAAGATCCAGATCATCGAACAAAGGTTTGGTGAATATGTTATAGAGAGTGGGGGAGACGCAAGAGCCCTGGGGTATACCACACGTGATAGGTACTGGGTCTGCTGCTGCTGATGGAGAGAAGACCCTCATGGTTCTGTTACTCAGGAATGATTCAATCCATTTGATAGCTTCTGTGGAGAAGTGAGCTGCAGAGTCTAAGTGATTGCACAGGACCTTGTGGTCCACAAGATTGAATGCAGCTGAGAGATCTAAAAGGAGAAGGAGGGATGTCTTGCCTTTATCTCTCAGCTCATCAATCTGAGTTTTTAAATCGATAAGGGCAGTTTCCGTCCCATGAAGTGGGCGAAACCCAGATTGTCTTACTCCCAGGAGCTTGTATGTTTCAAGATGTTTTTGGATCTGTAAGTATGCGACTTCGTCCAGTATTTTGAGGAGGAATGGTACCGTAGTGATAGGATGGTAATTGGTAGGTATGAGTGGATCTAAGGTCTGTTTCTTTAGTAAGGGGATTGTTTCAGGTTGGAAGGGATGGTGCCAGACGTGAAGGAGGCATTGATCAGTTTGGATATAAATGGGGACAAGTCTCTGGCGGCGTCTTTTATAATTTGAGCTGGGCAGTGGTTACCTTTGCAATTGGAGGGTTTAAGAGATAAGATAACTTTCTCTACCTCTAGGGCCGAGGTTTTGGTGAAGCTGAATCTAGTGGCCTGGGCAGTGGATGTGTCACTGGGGCAAGAGGTCTTAGGGGGGTGCTGTAAGGTCAGTGAGTCTTTGTTTTTGGTTGATTTTGATTTGAAGTGTCTTTACTTTATTGGCTAAGGCATTTTGAATGCCTGAACACCAGGTTTTATTTTTGGTGCAGATGTCAGGTATCGGGATCAGAGACTCTAAGGGCCTCATTCCGAGCTTGGAGGTAAGTACAGGTACTTTACGGCATGGCGGAAACTACGAGACCGGCCTCGTGACAGACCGCTATTTGCGGCGCATTACGACCTCGCGGGCACGCGCTTTCCGCCATGCCGGAAAATTACCTAGCGGCATGCCGCTAAATGACCCGTAAAACCCCCTACCGGCATGCTGTGAGACGTACTTAACAACACCGCCACGGAAGCAGCAGCGTTGGTAAATAATGGTGACCGTAATTTACGGATCCCATAAATTACGGTCACCGCAAAACAACGGAAGCGGAAATAACGTCATCGCACAGGAATGGGAAGGAGCGCGGCAACCATCTTTAAAAACACAATCCATTGCGATCCTCATCAGGCAGCACCCTTGGGAGCAATCCGAAGTCTGGGAAAGGACCACACACCCAGGAACAATGCCTAAAGCCCCAAAGAAGTCTGAGGACCGGCTCCGCAAGAAGAGATTCAGAACTGAAGAGCTTCAGGCAATGGTGGACAACCTGGCGGAGCACGTTGATGTTGTGGCCAGCACCAACATGTGTCTAGAGGCAATAATCCGGAAGAAAACATCTGGGCACAAACCGCCCAAAGGGTGAGCGCAGTAGGCACCACCCCCTGCAACCCCAAGGACTGCTGCAAGTGGTGGGATGACTTGCAGGTGCGGGTGCGGAGCCTCCTCTCCACCAACCGGAGTCTGGCACTGCAGACCGGAAGGGGCCCAAGTTCCCCAATGAGACTGGAGCCATGGGAGGAGACATGCGCCTCATTGATCGGGACTGAACCGATAAAGGGCATCGGCGATATGGAGTGCGGGGCAACCTTGCCTGTCGATGGAGGTGAGTGTCCAAAGACGACACTGGCAATGGCATTTACATGATGTATACTCCCCCAAGGGCCGTCAAAGGCACCTTGTCATGCTGCCTTCCCCCCATCCAAATAATGCAGAGCCAACTGCCACGCAATCAAGGGACAAGTGCAAGTACATAACGCACATCAACCATAGTGCACTAACTTGCACATCCCATTATGCACACTGTGCAGCAGGTTCAGCAGTGTGCGAGCCAGACTGCACATTACCAGGGCAGGATGAGTCACTCTGACACCTGCGTCCATGTCATACACATGCATATGTACTAGTGCTGTTGCAACGCCCAAAAGGCCCCAAACCCCAAATGACTGAAATGTGAATGCAGCAATCAATGTAATTAGCGTCTCAAACGATCACTCATGTCGTCCCTCTCTTCTACCCCAACAGGCACCGAGCAGGAGAGCGGGGAGCCCGAGACAAGCCGTCCAACCACCTCCACGGGCAGAGGCAGGGTCCGACGCATACCAGCCCAGACAAAAACAGCCACCCCGGCTCCCCAAAGGTCAGTGGAGGATGCAACACCCCAAACTCTCCCTGCATCGGCACCTGGCACAATGCCCATCCCAGGGTTGGAGGAGTCTAGCATTGCTGGGGAGGTGGCAGCTACGGCAACCCAGGAGAATGTGCACAGCCCCTTGTCCATCTGTGGGGCATCTGAAGAGGAGTTCTACCCCACAGTCCACACTCCGGAGCCCAGCAATGTCCCCCAGGCATCGTGCAGTGACTCTGGGGAGCCTGAAACACCTGGCCGTAGTGCATGTGCCGATACATAGGGAGACGCTGATCCTGGCCCCAGTTCCCCAGTCGAGGACATGCCAGGGCATGTAGGCCCAATACCCTGCAGGGATGAACAAGCATCAATGGATGCACTACGTGCAGGTCAGCTGACTGCCCTCATCACTGGGTTCATGGAGGACAACCGCCAGGGTGGAGTGGCTAGATGAGCTCAGGGAAATGCGTCAGGTGGTCACAGAGAGCAGCAACAGATTATGTGTCGTCCTAGGATGCATCGCAGATGCCCTTCAGGCTGCGAATACCAATCAGCAGCCTCAGCAGGAGGACCCACCCTCATCCAGCCAATCCCCCCAGCAAGCCCGCCGCGATGCACTCTGCGTTCCATGCGGCGCCGGGACATGCCTCCCCTGGGCCCCAGGAGCATGGATTAATCGGCATTGCTGCCACATGTGCCCTTAATGGAGAACACGGGACTACTGTTGTGGAGTTGGGGGGAGGTGGGTGGGGGGGTGAGGGTTTGTTGTGGAGCTGGGGGGGAGGTGGGTGGGGGGTGAGGGTTTGTTGTGGAGTTGGGGGGGGAGGTGGGTGGGGTCGGTGGAGGGAATGTTCACACTCATCCATTTATATTTTCAATACACCATTAGAGTTGCAAAGTTTAACCAGTGTGGACATTCATCACTGAGCATGTGCATAATGACGTCTGACAGTGCATGGTCTACAAGTATACACCCACCCAGTGCCCTGTGTGCCCATGTGATGCCGCCCTCTGCTGACTTGTGTTGTGGTTATTATGTCTAACCAATGTTTTCCACACGACATGTCCCTCCCGTGCACCGCCTCCATGATGCTGTCTTGCCCCTTCCTCCTCCTCCTTCACTCCATCTTCATCTGGTGCTAGCAGTCCCATGTCAGGGGACAGAGCCACATTCCAAGGGATGCACCTTTTGTCCAGCTTTACACATGACATGGGGGTCTTGGACATCACATTGCAGTGGATGGGTCCCCCACCAGTCCAGCTTCGGCAACTCATATGTGCCTTATGCAAGCCAGGTGACTACTTCATCTGCACGCATGCACGGGTATGGCCAGTATTTCAGGGCTCCCTGGGCTTGTTCTGTGGGTTTCTGACAGGGGTCCCGTACCATGGTGTCAAGGGACAGCCACCAACGCCTGCATGTCTAGCCAATTAAGGTAAGTGTTTGGTCTGTCATCGTGGAGAACTGAACTTGTCTCACTTGGCAGCAGGTCATTGAGGCCCATACGCACATGTCCATGATGCATTCAGGCCATTAATGGCCACAATATGTGTCCAGTGCAATGGAATGCTGTAGGGGGGCGCGTCTACGAGATGGTCCATGAACAATGGCACGCACATCTCGTGGTACGTGCTTCATTGATGCATGCAGCAGTCTTGATGTTATATCCATGAAGTGCTGTGTACTGTGTGAATCCATAGTTGGGTGTGTTGGCTGTAGTCAGTGGCTCATATTCATCATACTGCTCTGATCCATACTATGGTGACTTCCACCACTCCTATGGGTGTGCCAAACCGGTGATGTGGTGTGGTATCCCTGCTGCCCTCAGTTCAGGGTTCTTTACTCCTTCTCTGAGATGTCTGTATGTACTCCATGCCGGTAAGGTACTTTACGGCCTTAAGGAGGCCGTTATTTACGTGTGCTCCTTACTTGTGATCAGCTCCGGTTTACGCCATGCCGCTACTTTCGGCATGGTGGGGCGCGCGCGCGATCCGAGAGCGATAATTACGGCATCGTAGTTTACGGTGCCGTAAATAGCGGTCTGACAGGTCAGAATAGCCCGTAGCGGAAAGCGATGCCGTTAATCCTTTACCGGCATCGTTTTTCCCTTACCTCCAAGCTCGGAATGAGGCCCTAAATCTTTAAGTATAGTGAAGAGTTCCCTCATACTTGAATTAGAGTTGGAGATACGTTTGTTATAGGAGTTATGTTTGGCCAGACAGATTTCATTTTTATATTGCATGGAGATTTTGGCTAATCTACTTTTGTTTTCATTGGATGGACATAGTCTCCAAGTAGTTTCAGATTTTCATTTTAGGAGGCAAAGGTTGTTTAGTTGTGGAGTGAACCATTTGTTTAGGTGGGCTTTGGGTTTGCTTGGTCTAAGTTTAAGCGGTGCAATCTTACCCAATGTGGTGAGCATAATTGTGTTGTATTCATGGACCAATGAATCGGGTCTAGGTTGTCTGGCAATGTGTTTAGAGTGGGGATGATGGCAGGGATCACTTTGTCCATAGTGATGTTCTTTCTATTTCTGGTTGGGCAGGGAGGGGCAATATGGGGTGTTTTAAGGGGTGCTCTAGTAGTAGATAAGGTGGACACTAGAGAGTGGTCTGTCCACGCTAATGGCAGGATGGAGGTGTTGTCAGCTGTGCAGTTGTAATCGGCTACCCAATCTAAGGTTCTCCCCTTGATATGTGTAGGTTTGTTGGTTTTTTGTGATAGTCCTAATGCAGTAATAGTACTAGCTATTTCATAAGCATGCTTATCTGCAGGGTCATTGTATCCTAGGTTGAAATCACCTAAAAGTAGTAGTTATGTAGTTGTTTTAAGGTTGTTGGCTATTGTACTGTCCAAATCCTCATCGAAGGTCCCAAGGGGACCGGGAGGTCTGTAAATTAGGTGGATAGTGAGTGACTGAGAGTTGGAGAGGGGGAGTTTGACCGTGAGGATTTCACATGATTGCAGAGTTTGTCGGGGGGGCTCGTCTCAGTGATAGACTTACTTTGAATATGATGGTGATGCCTTCGCCTCGGGTTACATCTCTATCCTGTCTAGATATTGTGTAGCCATCAGGTATGGCTAACATAAACGATGGTCCTGCAGCGTTATGTAACTAGGACTCAGTTATGGAGAGGAAGTCGAGATTATTTTCCACTATTAGGTCGGAGATGTCTGTGGCGTGGGCAATTAGCGATCTCACATTCAGGAGTGCTCCTTTGAGAGGGTGTTCATCTATTTTGGATATGACCTGTGTGGGAGTGAGTGTGTGCTGTACAGATGGCTTAGGTTTCGTGACTTATACTGGTTAGCATTAATGCGAGAAGTCCCACAGGTGCCTTGGATAGAGTTAAGAGGCTTCATGCTAGCATGACAGTTGGTCCTCTTGTTAGTGGGGGGTAATGATCTCGTGAGAGGTTTGTGCAGTTTAGTCTGGCGCGGAGATTAAGGTTTCCAGCAATGGTAGGGCATGGGTATGTTTCGGGAATTCTTAGGTCTGTGGTAATGGAGCAGTTGGGATAGCTAATGCTGTAATTGTTGGCTGTCATTTTTGACAATATGGATGGAGTTTGACAGAGCCACCCGTCACTGTGCTCTAAAGTACTAGTTGGGCAGTGTATGTTGGCCACTGTTTCCAAGTAGATAATGTGTACATGTAGCATATCTAGTAAGTGGTGGTGCACAGTGATTATACTATGGTCTAGTTGAGATCTGGTAGAGTGGCGAGGGTTCACTGGGAGCTGGAACAAAGTGTCCTGGCAGTAAATTAGGTTAGAAGATCAGATTGCTAAGGATAATGGGTAGAGTACAATTTAGGCACAATCCTGCAAATGGGAACAGTACTGTATAAGCTCAATTATGTAAACACAGTATATGGGACCAGTAGGCAATAGAGTGCGGTCTGCATGCGATCCTGCAACTGGGAACAGTACTAAATAAGCACAAGTATATAATCAGGGTGCATAGGGTCACTAGGCTAAATAAGCACAAATATATAATCACTGTGCGTAGTATCAATAGGCAATAAAATACTGCCTGCATACGATCATGCAAATGGGAGCAGTGCTAAATAAGTACAAGTATATAAGCACAGTGCATAGGTTCAATAGGCAATACAATACTCTCTGCATATGATCATGCAAACACAATATGTATGTCGTTAGTGTGCATCAGGGCAGTATAAAACCGCATGTAGCAGGTGACTACAATATGTGAGGCAAAGGACACTTAACGGTAGTGTAGTTTGAATCAATATGATATGACACCAGATAGGTGTCTATTAGAGGGCTGAGCAATCGGCGGGGCGGTGCTAATAATACAATATGGTGACAGGGACTACGAATATCGTGACTGGGCATTCGTCATGAGGTAGAGTCACGGCAGTGTCACCATAGGCCAGTAAAGCCACTAGTGCAGAGTACAAAACAATCGGATACAGTAGCATTAGAAACACATGAAACAGTTGAGTTTGCATCTGTAGATGCTGAACATAGATAGAGGTGGACAATTGTAATGTTCATGTTAATCGGGAAGGCTGTGCTAAGCTATTCAGATGGCAGAGAATACAGTGCATACAAGGTTGGTTCCACAAATGGTGCAAACAGGTATAGGCAATATACGTTTGGCTTTTGCTCTAGGGCAATTGGTATTAGTCTGTGTGGACAGTTCAGGAGGACCGCATGTATAGAGGTCCTGGAATACTTTCCGTTTAGTTTTTAAAGCTGTGAACAATGTAACGTTGTGGAGTTATTGCGAGTCACGAAGGTATGAGCGTTTGTTTGCAGCACGTTACTGCAGAGGGGAGGAGAGCAGTAAAGTAATGGGTATAAAGTTACCTTTTAGATACTTGGCCAGCGAGAAGGACCACAATGGCCAGTGGGTCTGGCAGACGGCAAGACGGCTGGTGACAGGTTGAGGACAGGAGATGTCCTTGTTTTCCTGGGCCTTGGTGACGTGGTCCGGCATCCGCCTGCCGGCTCACGGGATAGGCTGCTTTAAAGTAGCCAGGGGCCAATCGGTGCTTCACGAAATACACTGGGCCTGGTTAGGTGGAGTGAGGCGAGCCATGCGGCGGGTGGCCATCTTGGAAGGTGTTTCCTTTTGCATGTCGGACAATGGAGACAACTGCACGCAAAGTTAGGGAACCCACCAGCACAGGCCAACGGAGCTTGAATCAAAGTGGCAGGGTGCTATTATGCACAATGAGGCGCTAGTAGGAATAATTAAAATGTAGTCAGATCGTGTGGCGGTGCGGGGTAGATTTTTGGGATTTCTCATGCGCATTCATCCAAGCACTTACTGCAACCGTGGGTAGCAACAGTTGGGGTTTCCAGCGTTGGCCACTGCTCCTGCAGTGATCTGGGGAGCTCCTGCTCCATAGATGGCTGGCCATGGAAGAGCCACGGAAAAGTACAAGGAGGCTTGGTGCCAACCCAATCACAATGGACCAAGTAATCTAGGATCCTATAGTTTGTAGAACCAATGAGACGTCATACTTTTAGTGATGTCCACAATAGCTATTCTGAAGGAAGGGCTCAGATGCCCCATCTGAGACTGATTACCCAATCCTGTCACCCCGTTCCATATACTATAGTACCTATAGTAAAGTTACCTTCCTATAACCAATAGAATTGCATACAACATTTTAAGCGTTACACGTCAGTGATGAGAAGATTTTAGTATAAAAAATGTGTTTTCTATGAAGTTCGTTGGAGTTGAAGTGAGAAGGAAGATCAAGCAACAGCTGATGTTCATGAACTCCCCGTTTTTTGTACTTGTCATTAAACGGACTCCCTTTGCCAAACCATTGAGTTGTCATTATTGATTCGATGCTAGAGTAAGAATCTGCATCCCCATCCATGTCACGGGTGCTGCTACCTCATTTTAAAGTGCTATTCGGCATCCCCCAGCTTTATGGGCCGGTTGGGGTCCTGGTGCAAACCTGCCTTTGGAGTTTTTAGTACTAACAGCAGTGGAGATAGTGGGGATTGTATGCATAACACTCCAGCCCTAGGAGCCAGTAAGGAATTGATGGAGAGGCATTTTGTGGCACAGTATCTAATTGCCGGGGTGGGCCCATCACCTCTTAAGAGCACGTAATGCTGAGTGTGAGTTGGCTTTGTGGGGGTTCAGCAAAGCATCGTGTTTTAAGAGGAGCTACGTTTTCTGGCTATTTCATGGTATTTCTAGTGTGGATCACTGATCCAGGCTAATAGAGGATAATTCAAACACCAAATCTCAAAGGGTGTTCATGTGTTAGGTCCTTTGCAATGTATGCTGCACCTGATAATTCTTGTCTCAAAATGGCTACAGTCCTAAATAAACACAGCTTTGGTTCCTGCATAGCATCACACAGAATTCTTAGACATAGAACGATCCTGCCGGTAAGACAGCTCAGCGTGTCGAACAATCAGTGCTGCGACCTGTGTGTGATCTGCAGGTCACAGGTTCAAATCCCGGCAAGGCCGACTCAGCCTTTCTTCCGAGGTCCATAAGTGAGTACCAACTTCAGTTGGGTGATATTGTATGTAAATATGTTCTATGTAAAGAGCTTTGGTGAAAGTGTTCTATAATTAACACATTACTATCATCGCTTAACACCCAAGTCTTAGTGTTCGGCTCAGTGGATTAATGCATCCACTGGAGAAATCTGTTTGATTTCAAGTTCACCACAAACAAGAGAACTGGGGACTGATACTCCTCTGCGCATACCATAACATACGGTGCGCATACCACTTCTCGTATTCATTTTCAACTTTGTGCCCTGAGTATGTTGTGGAATATCTGCTGCATCGACTACCAACAAACAGGTTCAAAGTCCCCTACACAGACTGACACTAGACAAATTGTTATGTAAACTCGGTTTGTTTGTTCACTGCACCTATCCCTCAATGATTTAATTGAAAGTTATACTTAACCCAGTTATTGCACTCCTATAGAGGTGAATAAACGACCACTTAACAAGTGTTCTTTCAACCAACAAATGTAGGAATTTCAAAATTGTTTACTCCTTCATTCCTTCCTGGTGATTTTCTTAATCCTGCCAACACGTGTTTTGACCTAAAAATACATCAGTCTTCATCAGGGCTGGTAAATCACCTTTTATGCAGGTCACTATTATATAAATGTCATACTATCACATCAATACAAATAATTCAATCACATGTCATGTACCATCCATATAAACATTGTTTCAACCATCATGATACCAATTATCATAAGAAAAGAAGATTTTTTTTAACAAAGGTATTTGCAATTAAATGTTAAATACCAACCAGGTCATGTATCAAAGGTTTGTTCCACAGCATGGGGTAGAGGATAATAACCCAAAAAGGAAAATAAATACAAACAATGTATGAGTAACTTCTCATAATAGTACACTCATGTCATCTCCCACTGTAAATTTATTTTGAACAACTCCTCTAATGTAATAGCTGATAAAGGTCACCTACATGTTCTATGTAAAGAGCTTTGGTGAAAGTGTTATATAATTAACACATTACTATCATTCACTTAACACTCAAGTTTTAGTGTTAGGCTCAGTAGATTAATGCATCCACTGGAGAAATCTCTGTTTGACTTTAAGTTCAATCATTCAAACCCTGGCCTGTTCACTCAGCTGTTCATCCTTGTGAGGCAAATGAAATGAGGACCATTACACTTACATCTGTTATCAGTGCCTAGATGCCCACTGGGAAGAATGTGTGCTCTATAAATAGACCTGTTATGTTAAGCCTTCACTAGGTGGGTGCCAACTACAATGCAGGCTGTTGCAGATTCACAAAATACCTAGATAGGCGAATAACTCACAGCCCAGTGGCTACAGGGTACTTTTTAAATTAAAACACGAAATGGGAAAAAAGCTGTGTATTGATTGCAGTTTTCTGACTTGGAGGTTAATCTTTTAAAGGAAAGCCCACCTAGGAGTTCTACCGCTGGCAACATGTTTATGTTTCGAGATTTATATAGTGCACCAGGTATCCAAAGGCCTAAGGGCGCTTGACATACAGACATTGAACTAAGCAGAACAGACTGCAAGTGTGGAACAGGTAGCAGGTCATAGAAGAGACTTCAAGGAGGAACATGGCATTTTATGGGTTAGACAGAGGTTAGGAGACGAGAACTGTTTTCAGATTTTTCTTAAAAACCTCAGTGGATGCAATAACTCTCATTGAGAGCATTAATGTATTCCATGCCTGGGGGGGCCGCCGATGCAAAAGCAGCATCCCTGGGCTTCTTGGTCTTACAACGAGGGATGGTAAGAAGATTAGAGTCATCTGATCTAAGAGCTCTTGTACTCTGCTTTAAGATGATGTCTTCTTTCAGCTATGTGGGCATTTGTCCCTGCACACATTTATGGGTGCTGAGAAGCAGCCTGAAGGAAACCCTGGCCTGAATGGGTAGCCAATGGAGACTTCTTCTTGCTTCCGACACATGATCTCTTTTCATAAGGCATTTAACAACTCTTACTGCTGCGTTTTGTACAGCCTGGAGACGGTGAAAGTCTGATAGGGGCAAGCCCACCAAAAGGCTGCAACAGTAATCTAATTTGGAGCCTATGATTGCCCTCGCTAGAGTTTTTTTCAGAAACGAATGGTCTGAGGCTGCAGAACAATTTGATAAAATATGAAGCCGAGGAGGCCAAGCTGTTGACCTGGGCTTTCATATTCAGATTTGTATCTAAATAGATGCCCAAGGTCTTCACCTTACTCATGACTTTGATGATACAGTTATCTATATTAAAGTTCTTATAGCTTGGTCCAAATTTCTCAAGTTTAGTCTCTGACCCAACTAATAGAAACTCCGTTTTAGAGCTGTTAATGGCTAAACCATTAGCCACCATCCAGTGCTGAATCTTTTGATACATGTTATTGATACATTTTTCATCCTCCAGGTATGATCCTGATATGGGTATAACACACTGAGTGCCGTCCGCGTAATTCTAAAATATGGTCCCTTCCTTTTCCAACATCTGAAAGAAGGGGATCATAACGATATTGTAAAAGCAGGGCAACACACAAGCTCCCTGTGGGACACCATACATAAGAGTAGTGGGTTTCACTTCTGCAATGTCACTGGCTACCCTGACTTGCCTCTCCTTGAAGAAGGAGGTAGTCCAATTGGTTGCTGCCTGGGAGAACTTGGCATTATTCCTTAACCTGGTGGACAAGATGGAATGGTCCACCAGGTCAAAGGCTGCCGAGAGGTCAAGAATCATGAGAGGGGACATATGACCCCTATCCATGCTCTGAAGAACGTGAGACTTTAAAGCCAACAGAGCGGTCTCGGTTCCTTGATTAATTCTAAAACCCGACTGATAATCGTGAAAGATATGATTCTGCTCTAAAAATGCTGAGATTTGATTGTAGGCCACTCTGTCCAAGATCTTTAACAGAAAAGTAGTGTTTGTAATGGGTCTATAAATCGACGCACTCTGAGGACAGAGATTAGGCTTCTTCAAAAGCGCAGTAATCCAAGCATTTTTGATAATGTCTGGAACCCTATTAAGGGCGAAAGAAGAATGGACACATTTAGTCAATGCAGGAATAAGAATAGGAGAGCAGTCCATTATCATGATGGATGAACATGGGTCGCCTTTGCAGCTCGTACTTTTAAGCTGAGTGATAATATTAGCCAGTTCTTGTTCCGAGATTGGCTTAAAATTAAAAATGGGCTGATCCTTATCATTAATTACAGGAGTATGTAAATTGACCTCCAAATCTTGTTTTGGCATGACACGTTTTTTCTCCTTGATAACCTCTCTGATTTTTTCCAATTTATTAGACAGGGCCTGCTGGATTTCAGTACACAAAGACTCATTTTTGAGAATGGCATCTTGAGTGAGGCCAGGTGTATGAGATTGCTCCTTTAAGATTTTGAAAAGTTCTCTGCTGTCAGATTTGGCGTTCACTGTTCTTGTGTTAAGTGACTCTTTTTTGGCAGTAAATATAGACTTTTTTTTACTCTGTTGTTGCCTTATTAAAGGCTGCAAAACTGAGCGGTTCTCTAAGTTGGCGCCATGCATAAAAGAGTTAGATTTTTTTAGATTTAAGTTCCTTGAGATCTTAATTAAACCAAGGATTGCGCACCATAGGTGATTGAATCTTACTTTTTACTGGCGCAAACTTCTCTGTAGCTGCGCCTAGAGAGTTCATAAGAGTGGTTGAGATTTCTTCTAAATTATCTGTGGTACAGACTTTGCTATTAAGGACAGAGGCCCAGTCGATGAGATTCATCAGGTTCAAATGTTTACGATTTCTGACCATTGATGACAAGTTGGGCTGGATAGCTTTTTTATTAAAATAATCAATCTGAAAACATATACAAGAGTGGTCAGACCATGGGCAGGCCTTGACCTCTATGTCAGTAAGGGTCAAATTAAGGGAGGACACCCAATCCAGTGTATGTCCCTTAATATGGGTCGGGACTCTAATCAGACCCTCCAGGATATTGCGGCATGAAATGGAAAATTTTGCGGCACAAAAAAGAAAAAATTGCGGCATACAACTGCATTTTTTGCGGCATTATTTATTGTCGAAAAATACATCATTTAACATCTTTTTTATCCAAAAACAGAGAACTTGAACAGTACAGAGTGTTGCACATTGAAACAGGAATGTTTGAGGTGATGTGGAGAACTTTTAACAAACCTTTGAGCTAACTTTATCGAGCAATAGCATCAAACTGTGAGCCTGAAATGCCCGTCATTGTTTTTTCAAAGCAGTCTTCTGAGTTAATGCCTTCTGCCACTTGATTTATAAGCACTATAATGGCACTGATTGCATAGCTTTCTGAGCACCCCCGTCCATTCCCGAGCAACATCAATTTCAGTACTTGGTCTCAATCCCATCTCCCCTAATCACATCAGTCCTGACTTGCAGCTCCTCTTTTATTCTGTGGGTTCCTAAATATAGCTCTACCAGTCGACCTCAGTCCTGACTTTCAGCACTCTACGCAACTCCTGCTTTGGTACCTTCATAATGCTGCCCAGCTATAAACCCCTGCATTTTCAGTACTGGGATGTAGACACATACAGGCACACACGCACACAGCTCTGCTGATCTACCTAAATTCTAAAATGCGCCCCTTCTGCTATCCCCCTACTGAGATCCTCTCACACAGGTGCGTCCAGGCACACCTGTCCCTAGTTAAGGTAACCCTTATGGTCCATTTCTGGAAGCCCATCACTGCTTCACTACCACTCTTTAGTCATGGCATGTGAACCCAATGTGTACGGGCAGTCCTCCGGGGTTAGGTCCACACATTTCAAAACAATGACATTGAAGTGGAGCTAAACACCCTCAAAGCCTAAATTGGCAGATAAGTACCAAAATCGAAAATTTTAAAAGACTGGGGAGTGAAGCGTTGGGTATAGATAGTGGGTGAGTGCAGTGAAGAAAGAGGAAATCCAAAGATGGCATGGGGGTGGTGGGATCCCTATAAAAGTAAATGGAAGGTGTATCTTGATTAAAGATGACAACGTCGATACGATAATCTCAAAAAGACTCAGTCTCCCATCCAAATGAGCCATGAGAATCCTCCCTTCAGCGGAGGACAGGAGCATCCTCTGCAGGCCATCTGGCTTGCCTCCAAGGCTGAAGGCACTTCCCTCGCCAGCATTCGTCCCCCAGATCTATACTCCCTGTCCGTTGCTGCGCACTGCTAGAATTGTTTTGCATAAATCAGGGATGTAATGTCCTACCTCCAGTGCGATTACAGTTTCAGAGGATTAGTCCTATATCTATTACAGTGAAAGGTGGGCTGCGTCCCACGTGGTGGGAGAGGCGGGGTTACCGCCTCGAGCGGCAGTTCGAGAAATAAAGCGAAGCTGTTAACTACGCCTGGTCTCTGCTCCTGTCTTATTGCATGCTCCAGCATATTGCTTTATTTCATGGTACTCTGAATTGCCTATTTGACACATAACAATGGCGACGAGGTAATCCGGTGCCGGAGCACGAAAATCCTGCCTGCCGCAAGTCCTTGACTCCAGGATTTCTGCCGCATATTTTTTTGCTCCGGAGCCGGTCACGAAGCACGCGGCACAGCATCGATCTCAAGTAAGAGCCTCTAATCTGTAAACGGCTAGCTGTCAACCCACGTGTTCCACGAGCCGCGTATCACACGTGGTACCCTGCTGAAAGAGCACGCGTATGCCGCTACGCAGCCGAAGAACCAGGCCCAGCACGCGAGAAATTGCATCGCGCTCTATTGACATTTCGCCACAGGCCTACGTACAGGCCCAGCACGCGCGACGTTTCATCGCGCTCTCCACATTACGCAGCAACACCAGCATCAAGTGTCAACCACGCGCGCAATCCTCACACAGCACGCGGTTGCCAGAAACGACACGGCAAGACGCCAAGACACCGTCGGTGCGCTGAACATATCTCAAGCCTAGTAGACCTCAGTGTTGCGAGCGCTAACAGCGAACGGACAAGGCATCGCTGACAATAGATTGAAAGCATTCATGTCTGAAGATAACCCGGACAGTGGTATCCTAAGCCCCTCCTCCAGTTCCACGCCCCGTCAAGCCACGCACAAAGATGACTGTGGCTCGGAATCACTGCAACTACTGGCAGTGCCGCCATTTGACATTTCAGACACAAGTAGCCTTGCCCCCAGATGGGCAGATGGCTCAAAGAGCTACATGTCTACATTGATGCATCAGGGGTAAGGGAGGAGCGCCGACTTAGAGGAATCCTACTCCACCCTCTAGGACCGGTAGTACGAGACATCGTCTTTGAAATGCCCGAATCCACCACAGACACCTTCCAAGGTATCATCGATGCATTGAATGCCTACTTCGCACCTTTGCGAAACGTCGACTACGAACGACACATTTTCCACACCTCCACACAGGACAGCAGCGAAAACATGGACAGTTTTGTAATGCGTCTCAGGAAAAGAGCAAAATATTGTTATTTTGACAGATACCCAACGGAAGAAGCAATAAAGTCCCAAACTATTGCCGGCTGCGCATCTCAAGAATTCAGGAAGAAATTATTGCAAAAGAGCAGGACATTAGAAGAGATACTACAACTCGCTCGAGCGGACGTTGCCCTCATGCAACAGACCGAATCACTGGACAACATCAAGATCACACAGTCTGCCTCCACGGCATCAATATGCCCCATCAGAACATCCAAAGAAAAAGAAGCACCACGTCCCACTGAACAAAAGAAATGTTATAGATGCGGTTTCAAATATCCACATGTCGGTCCATGTCCTGCCATAGGACACAATTGTGACAAGTGCGGAGGTGAAAACCACTTTCAATCGGTATGCAGAAACATCCATTTTTTCCAACCAACTGAAATGCACAGGGACACGAGGAGGTCAGACCGATTTTCAACAAGAGAAAGCCCGGGATCTCGTAGGAGACAGTCACCCACAGTATCCAGACACCAATCTCAAAACTCATCCCGTTACACGACACGGGAGGGGAGAAGGCGAGAAGAAAGAAGAGAACACGCGAGCAGGAGACATTCCAGACAGAGGATCAGACATCTAGAAAGCTCGCCTCTCAGGAGGCAAGACTCCCACTCATCCTCATCCAGTGGGGACAGGAAAAGGGGATACGTACATGCCATTGGAAACAGCATAGCCACAGAATACAGTCCCACGTTGCTATTACAAATAAACGGGCAAAACAGAGAATTCCTGATTGACACAGGGGCAACAGTTAATGTCATAAATGATGAGACTTATAAGCGACTCAATCACAAGAAGTCACTGAAGGAATCAGACACACTAATATACTCATATGGCTCAAACACGCCCCTCAATTGTCAAGGGATGTTCATGGCACACTGTCAGTACAAAGACATGAGTCAGAAGATCAAAATATACGTCATAAAAGGGGACGTACCAGGTGGCAGCATTCTGAGTTTCAAGTCTGCGATTCAAATGGGACTCATTCAAATTATGTACCAAATAATGTCGGCTTACACTACCAGCCCCAAAGACATGATAAAACAAATGTTTCCCTCTCTTTTTAAGGGGTTAGGCAAATTAAAGGACAAACAAGTGAAATTACACATCAATCCCCAAATAACCCCGACAGCGCAACACTACAGAGGCATACCATTAAACATACAAAGACATGTGGAGGACGAAATTCAGGCATTATTGCAGCAGGACATCATAGAGCCAGCGTCGGGACCAACCCCCTTGGTATCGCCCATCGTACCCGTGCCGAAGAAAGACAACAAAGACAGCATTCGCATTTGCGTGGACATGAGGGCCCCCAACATAGCCATAGAGCTGGAACGACATTTGGCACCTAGGATGACCGATATGATGCATTTACTGCATGGGTCCAAAGTGTTCTCTAAGCTAGACCTGAATAAGGGATACCATCAGCTAGAATTACACCCTACTTCGAGATACATTACCACCTTTTCAACGCATGTGGGTCTCTTCAGATACAAAAGACTCAGCTTTGGAGTATCTTCGGCTGCCGAAATATTCCAAAATGAAATACATCAAGTAATAAAACACATCCCTAACTGTCTAAACTATTCGGACGATATTTTGATTTTCGTCCTTACACAAGAGAGCCACAATGACACACTGAGGAGAGTCTGCATGGCGCTGGAGAATGCCCACCTCACACTCAACCAGGACAAATGTGAAATCAGCAAATCCACTCTCAAATTCTTCGGACACATCTTCTCAAAAGATGGCCTGAAACCAGACCCGGAAAAGGTTCAAGCACTCGTTGAGACTCCCACACCCACGTCAGCTTCAGCAGTACGCTCCTTCCTGGGAATGGCGAGCTACTGCACCCGATACATACAAGATTTCGCCTCAGTAAGCACGCCTCTTCGACTCCTAACCGGGAAACATCAGGAATTCCAGTGGTCGAATGCCTGCGAAGAAGCATTTCAAGAAATCAAGAAAAGAATTGCAACAGCCTCCTGCATGGCTTATTACGACCCTGACTTTGACACAGAACTCACAGTTGATGCGAGCCCAGTCGGACTAGGAGCAATCCTCGCACAATCCAGGCGTGGTGCCCCACCTGACTCGCCAAGAAGAATTGTAGCCTACGCCAGCCGTAGTTTATCCAAGACAGAATGCGCATACTCCCAGCCCGAAAAGGAGAGCTTAGCAGTAGTGTGGGCGTGCGAGCACTATCATCTATTTCTGTATGGACGACCTTTCACCATAATTACAGATCACCAGGCCCTCACCACCATCTATGGGAAGCCGACTGCGAGAATGCCACCACGAATTGCCAGATGGGGCCTAAGGCTACAAGAGTATTTGTTCAAGATAATACATCGACCGGGAAAAGACAACAACCCCGCCGACTTCCTATCACGATACCCGCTCCCAGCTCAAGATGAGCGCCAATCCCACAAAGCAAATCAATATCTAAGGTACCTAATCAGCAGCGCACTACCTAAATACATAACCAAGGCACAACTGCTCGAAGCAACCCAAAAGGACAGACTACTCCAGAGAGTACAATCTTGCCTCAAGTCGAACCAATGGCATGTCAGAACAAAAGGGGCATCCGCCTTGTCCACAGAAGAGGAACAACACTTTCGCACATTCAAACTCGTCCGTCATACGCTATCCACATCACCTGAAGGACTACTACTAAAGGAAAACAAAATAGTTATCCCAAAAACCCTACAAGATCAGGTACTGGACATCGCCCATGCAGGACACAGAGGAATAGTGTCGACCAAGAGGCAACTGAGAACCAAGGTATGGTTCCCCTCCATAGATGAGCGAGTAGAACAGCTCCTACGGAAATGCCTAGCATGTCAGGTGGTGGCACCGCGCACGTTTCCCGAGCCACTCAAGACATCGGAAATGCCGCTGCAAGTGTGGGATGAAGTAGCCATAGACATGTCTGGCCCGCTGGCAAATGGCAAATACGTGCTAGTGATCATTGATGAAATGTCACGATTCCCCGAAGTCCATCTGGTTCACTCGACCAGCGCACAATCCATCATACCTGCGCTGGACAAAACATTTGCTGACTATGGCATCCCTTCCAGAGTCAAATCGGACAATGGACCTCCTTTCACGAGCCATGACTTTGCCATGTTCGCAGAACATCTAGAATTTCAACACCACAAAGTTACACCACTGTGGCCACAGGCGAATGGAATGGTAGAACGTTTCATGGGAAACCTCAAACGCACTCTACAAATCTGCTCCATCACAAATGGATCATTCATGCAAGCCATCTGTACCTTACTACGAGAATATCGGAACACACCGCATAGTTCAACTGGTGAATGCCCATCAATGCTAATGTTTGGGCGTGTCATCAAAACACGACTTCCACACCACGTGCAAAGGAAGGATGAGTCCACACACACAAAGAGGGCTAGAAGCAAAGATCGAGAAAGTAAGGACAAGATGAAGACGTACACAGATGCCCGAAGACGTGCCCGACCCAACACCATCGGCATTGGCGATCAAGTATTAGTACGACAAAAGCAGGTCACTAAGGACATGCCTGCTTTCAAGCCAGATCCCATGATAGTGACCCACATCCAAGGGTCGATGATAACCGCTGCTAGCCCTAATGGCACAATCACCAGAAATTCATCCTTTTTCAAGACTTTTGACAGCACTGACACCACTGTCAGCACCTCAACAACATCGAGAAGTGACTCATCGGACACGAACTCCGAATATCAGGAAGAGGAAAGAGATGCGGATGACAGTGGCAGTGAAAGCGACAGCGCACTGGCAAAATCAGCCCCACCGGTGCGCAGCCCTTCCAAGAGGGTCATCCGCAGGCCCATTAGATGGATTGAAGAATCCAACTGAATATCATTGAAGTGTTTAAGGAGGGGGGAGATGTAATGTCCTACCTCCAGTCCGATTACAGTTTCAGAGGATTAGTCCTATATCTATTACAGTGAAAGGTGGGCTGCGTCCCACGTGGTGGGAGAGGCGGGGTTACCGCCTCGAGCGGCAGTTCGAGAAATAAAGCGAAGCTGTTAACTACGCCTGGTCTCTGCTCCTGTCTTATTGCATGCTCCAGCATATTGCTTTATTTCATGGTACTCTGAATTGCCTATTTGACACATAACAAGGGCATTTATGTAATTCCTTTAGCTCTTAGTCTTCACTGTGGGTCACCTGCGTCTGAAAATCACCTCCTTCCCAGTTCCTATTCCAGCTTTCTACCAGATTCACTGCCTGCTCCTCTGGAAGCACTCTCGAAACCGCATAACACTCTGAGGTGCTCCCACAGTCGGTCGGTCCATCGCTACTAGTGTTCTGTGAGTTGCTCCCAAAGCTTTAATCCTCCACAGCAACACTGTGTTATTTGGGGGAGGGGTCCCTCAAGATGCTTCTTAAGCTCAAGGGATCCAGTAAGCGCTCTTGCCAGTAATCCTGCCAGGTTTCCTGGCACCTTAAATCCTTTAAGTCATTTAGTGCGGTGGACAGGCCACATCACTGGTGAGGGTCACAGCACAGCTGTGGCAGCAATGCGCTTTACAGGAGCTTGCTGCCATGTGAAGAGGATATAGGATACTGCTGTTGCCGAAGCTTGGTCTCGGCAAGCTTGGTGTCAGTGCAGACCCTCCCTAGAATAACTCTGTTACACTTAATCAGGTCCAGTACCTCTGCCAAACACAAAACGTGGGTTCCTTCCCCAAGATAGTTTCTATGAGTGCCCTTCACTGAAGTCCTGCTAAAAACAAGCATTTGCAAATCCAACAGTATTGACTTGATTTTAACATAACTGTGTATAGGAATTGCCAGCTGCTGCTATGGTAATTAATTGCAAGGCCTTTGTCATTTGTGTCCCGTTCTGTCTGGCCACGCTCTTTAGGACAGCCAGGCTGAGTCACCACAGCCTTACATTTTGGGGTGTGGAGGGGGGAGAGGGCTACAGCTCGATCAGCTCCATGGAGGGGCTTGAATTCAAAGGTGTCAACCCTGGTTCACACCTTTGAACTGAAGCCCCTCGGTTTATTTGCTTTTTGCTCAGTGGAGTTGTTAACCTTTGAGCTGCTGCAATTGGCAACCCCTCTGTGGATGCTATAAATCATTAAATGAGCGTGAAAAAGATACATAAAGCTAATGTGTCTTTTTTGCGCTCATTTAATGATTTATAGCGGCCATAGCGGGGGAAAAGGCAAATTTTGCGGTTTTTTTGCAAATCGCAAAATCGCCATAAGCTGGGTGGTCTGTCTAATGTGACGAGAGAAACCCAGAGAGTCAAGAGTGCTCTCCTTAACTTTAGCGATAGCATCTGTGGCACACCTTAGCCAAAGATTGAAGTCTCAGAATAAGATGAATTTGGTGTTTGGCTTCAAAAGCGATAATAAAAGGCTGTTCAGAGTGGCTGGAAAGGTTGAATTAGATGAGGGAGCTCTATATAATAGGAGGATTTTAAGTGTGGTTTCAGCACTAATAGCTCATTTGACCAAAAGGGTTCTGTGTCAGGTATGGTATCAATCTTACTTTCCCATGTCTCTGTAAGGGCACATACATCCAGGTTAAATTCTTGAATAATGGCAGCCACTTCCATGGCATGTTTAGACCTAGGGCCTCATTATGAGTTTGGAGGTAGCCAAGCCATTAATAAGGGCATGGCTACCTCCAAACTCGGGTCCCGCAAAAGGGGACTTACCGGGCCATTCCGACCTTGGAGGGCCCGGTAAATCCCTTTCGCGGGACCCGGACCCGGTACATCCCCATTACCATTTGAGCCCCTGTAGGGCTCAAATGGGAATTGGGAGGATGCTAATAACGGGCCTGTTAATGACGGGCCCATTGTTAGCATCCTGGTCTGCTTGCGGGTCCCGCTAAGGACGCCTGGTCTGACCAGACATCCTCAGCAGGACCCGCTGCAGACCTCATAATGTGGCAGCCCTTACCGGCACTGTTCATTCCGCGGCCACACTCTAAGAGGCCCTTAGTGTTTAAAAGCATATATTTTAAAGTTCAGTGTGGTTTGGTAATCTTCTTAGCGTTATGATTAACAATACAAGTGGCTACTGGTGAAATAGTGACAGGGAAGGGCAGAGAGTCCGCTATTTGAGAGATCTGGTTGTAGTGAGATGATACTTCTACTACCATCTCCCTCATAAAGGCTATGGATGCCTCCTCACATGGATGCATGCCAGTGGCAGTGAGCCGGACATCAGTTATATACACTCAAGAAACTATATTAGAACAGGCCCGTAGGTTGTCACTATGTGTTACTAGAATCCTCTTCTCCTGCAAGGGCGATATGGGAGGGAGGTGACCTGCCGTCAGTTTATTAGAGGCAATGTTAGGTAATAGGGGGTTCAGTCTATCTGACTCTGTAGGAGTGCGTAACAAGCATCTCGCATCCAGTTTTTCTCTAGCCATTATTATATCATGCAAGACCTCTAAAATGGCCCTTTTGCTTTCTTCCATGAAGAGACGGAGGTTAGCCTGACTCCTGACTCACGTGACAAACCGGAACAAACCGGCTCCTACGCGCCGGTGCTTACGCACCTAACGTGAGAATAAGTATTGCTGCGAACTACAATCTCGCCGGGGACTGTAGTTCTGTGGGGTGTCTCTGCCATAGTAAGCTAATAAGGCAGACGTTTGCAGCCAAAGGACACAGTAACGTTAAGTAAAGCAAAGTAGATGCTTCAAAATGTATTAAAATGTAGAAATCAGGTAACACATACAACTATTAGAAATGTTCCTAAAATCACAAATCAAGGCAAAAATTGCCTGCAAACTAAATTCTATTCCAAACAGATGGCTAGCTACTAAATAACAGCACAAATAAGGTCTGGCACGCACTAACAAAACAAATAAAGAAATGGCGAAACGCACAGTGTTTAAATACCAGAACAAAACTGCTCCTACGCGCCGGCGCTTACACGCCTGACGTGAGAATAAGTATTGCCGCGAACTACAGTCTTGCTGGGGACTGTAGTTCTTTGGGGTGTCTCTGCCGTAGTAAGCTAATAAGGCAGGCGTTTGCAGCCAAAGGACACAGTAACGTTAAGTAAAGCAAAGTAGATGCTTCAAAATGTATTAAAATGTAGAAATCAGGTAACACATACAACTATTAGAAATGTTCCTAAAGTCACAAATCAAGGCAAAAATTGCCTGCAAACTAAATTCTATTCCAAACAGATGGCTAGCTACTAAATAACAGCACAAATAAGGTCTGGCACGCACTAACAAAACAAATAAAGAAATGGCGAAACGCACAGTGTTTAAATACCAGAACAAACCGGCTCCTACGCGCCGGCGCTTACGCGCCTGACGTGAGAATAAGTATTGCCGCGAACTGCAGTCTTGCTGGGGACTGTAGTTCTTTGGGGTGTCTCTGCCGTAGTAAGCTAATAAGGCAGGTGCTTGCAGCCAAAGGACACAGTAACGTTAAGTAAAGCAAAGTAGATGCTTCAAAATGTATTAAAATGTAGAAATCAGGTAACACATACAATGATTAAAAATGTTCCTAAAATCACAAATCGAGGCAAAAATTGCCTGCAAACTAAATTCTATTCTAAACAGATGTCTAGCTACTAAATAACAGCACAAATAAGGTGTGGCACATACTACCAAAACATATCAAAGAAATGCTGAAGCGTGCAGGGTTTAAATACCGGAACAAACCGGTTCCTACGCGTCGGCGTATACGCGCCTGATGTGAGAATAAGTAATGCCACGAACTACAGTCTCGCCTGGGACTGTAGTTCTTTGGGGTGTCTCTGCCGTAGTAAGCTAATAAGGCAGGCGTTTGCAGCCAAAGGACACAGTAACGTTAAGTAAAGCAAAGTAGATGCTATGAAATTAATTAAAATGTAGAAATCAGGTAACACATACAATGATTAAAAATGTTCCTAAAATCACAAATCAAGACTAACATTGCCTGCAAGATGAATTCTATTAATAAGGCAGGCTTTAAATGGTCTCTACATGTCTTCGATAAGGGCATTTGTAATGACACAGCTGCTGAAAACACCGATGTGTGTTTTCTTGATGCCCTATTTTTGAGCATACTAGAAAAAAAAATAACTGCTACCTCTGTTTTGCATTTTTCAAAATAGAAACACAAAGGTTGCCATTGTGGTGCGTGTATAGGCCGATTGGACCATGAGTATTTACCCGGACTTTAAGCATATATTTGAAGCCTGGAGACTAAGGCGAAGCTAATTGATAAAATCGTAGAAACAGTCTTTCAGGAGCTTCACAATGTGCATGCATGTTTCGTAATTTTGTATTAATAATGATTTTTTAAAATTGTTTGCGATTTGTAATGTTTTCCTATGTGATTATATTTTATTGATTCTTTTATTCAAAACAAATAAATTAATAAAACTAGCTGTACTAAGTGTATCGTACACCGATTTATCCATCTCGCACTCTCTCACTCTGGCACTCTCTTTCACTCTCTCTGGACTCTTTCTGCCCCTCTTTTTCTACATTGCTCCAGTTGCATTGTCAGGTGCGCATTTGCAAGAGCCACCCCAGAAGTTGGTGACAGCTGCGCGACATAGAGGAAAAAACAGATCTCTTGAAAGGGGAGAGGGTGCTTTGCAAGAGCAGCTTCTAGAGATACAAAAAAGGACACTTTTTACTTGCACTAACATTGCAAGCTGACCTTTATTTACATTTAAAAAAAAGTAATTTCTAAAGATCGGTTACAGCTCATATTTAAGTTATAATAAAAGCGTTGCGCTTGTCTTACTAAGCAACACACGTTATCAAAAGCGGAACTATTTATAGAAAGTTATCTTTCCAAAATGGACAGTCTTGTATACTGCTATTGTACTCGTTCAAAATACCTCTGTGAGAAAAGGGCAGGGGACAAATAAGAGTGGGCGCTCCAGCCTGCTTTGTTTACAACCAAAGAGTGTTTTAGGAAAATAACATTGACCACAGATCCTATAAATTTGACAAATATGTCTCTGATAAAAAGGGTCATCTGCTTGAATCACTCAGCGCATAACGCACACTAGGCCTGGCGGTCATTTCGTTTGTCACAACACTCACAAATGTTTGTACAACTGAACCACAACCAGCTCCAGAATGTGGAAATGAGGATTAAATGGCTGCAACTTGGGCCACTGCATTGGGACCCAATGGCTGCTCAGCCAAGTGAGGGTGGTGTCCATATGCTCAGTTGCTCTGTCTTTCCTATGTCAGCACACGGTCTTGCTAAGCTTCTACTAACCAACCCCAGCCCATTCTCTTGAAGGTCCAAAGGAGACCATGAAAATGACAGCAGCTGCACTATTTAAAACCCGATAACTAAAAATGAAAACTACCTCAAAGCCCACTTGCTGTATTTGCCCATCTTAACTCCAAAATGAGGCTGTTGCAGGAACTAAGGTTGCTCAATGCTGTGATGTCAGAGGAGTGTAAGCAGCTGTGGTGTCACAAAAGGGATCTGTGGCTTGCCCCCTGTTCCTACTGAAACCTAGGGGCTTCTTCAGCCACCTCCTCACCTGTAGCCCAGTATCGCTGCAGATCTGAGGATAGTGGAATAAGAGGCTCATTGCAGGGGCAACTACTCTCCATTCCCTTGGTCTTTACAGATCAGAGGGAAGCAGTGGAGGAGGTTGACCAGTGGTACCATGTCAAGAGAAGTGATGTCTTTCATATATTTCTTTGGGAGGTGGAGGGAGAGTCTAATAAGGGTGGGAAGGGAAGCGGGAGGAGGGATTTCTAATGAGACTTATGAGTGCCCATGATGCCTTGTACCACGCCTTACACCTTTCTGTCCATCGAGGCCAGCTCACTGGGATTGTTCAGAGACGAGGATCGAAGAGTCCGAGAGGGAGTGTATAGAGAGATGGCGGTAAGATCATGGACTGATTTATAGACGAAGAGAGTTATGCAAGAGGGACTGAATTCACATAGAGATCCAGCCTACATCGTAGCAGTATGTTGAGGTGGGAGATGATCTGGGCAGATTGTAGAGGGTGCATATTGCAAAGCCAAGAACTTTGTTAGAGGTGAGGGTGTGGAGTTAGCATCGGAGGCTGGGAGAAGAGTTTAAGAACAGGCACTGCACAGCCACCCAGCCACAGATGGCAGCGAGGCAGACAGTGACGTGTTCTGAAATACCAGGGGTGAAGGACGGGAAGACAAAATAGATCTGGGTGTCACCAGCAAAGAGGGGCAGTAATGTGTTTACTCAGTGAGGGCGTGCAGAGGGTGGAGAGGAGTGAGCCCAGGACTGATTCTTGAGGGATGTCCACTAGAGTGGGCCTGGGGGTGGAGATGGTAGAGTTCCATATGATGGAGAATAAGCAGTCAGAACGATAGGGGCTCACCTTATCAAGTGCAGCGGCCTTCAAGCTGAAAGAGGGAACGGAATGGAGGAGGGAGGGATGATCCACAGTGCTGGCGGCCGCAGAGAGCTCAGGTAGAATTAGGATGGAGGATAGGTGGGAGTGGGATGAAAGTTGGAGATATATGGGCGAGGGCAGTTTCAGTGAGGTGCTGGCTCTGAAATCTGAATGGGGATGGTCACATAGTGCAAGCGCCTTGATGAGGATGGAGACAACTCCCTCAAGGATTTTGGAATGGTGGTACAAGATGGAGACGGATATGTAGAATGAGGGATTTTTGGGGCTTTGCAGTGGATTTATTTACTATTGGTATCACAGTGGCTATTTCTTTGAAGGCTGGGAAGGTACATATTGCAAGTGAGACTGCATAGGGTGGAGGGATAGGAGGAGGTGACAGATGCAAGTTCTTTGATGTTTGAGGTCTGAAGAGATTGATGGGGCATAGGCTTCACATCGATCGCCGCATCTTCAGCGGGAGGGCAGGAGCCCTCTCCCCCAGCACCCCGATTATCTGCTTCTGGAGAAACGTGAGCACCTTCATATTCCCACCTTCGGGTAAGAACCGCTGCTTTTACTATAGTGCATTATTGAGCATCTTCACCCAACCACTATCAGAATTACTGCAAGTGTGCCCGATGCTGACCTTTGAAACTGACCTCCACGAGAAGCTCAGAATTCACCCACGGAGCCCGCCATTCCCACTTGCATCATTGTTTTGTGCTTCTCGACACGACCGCTTGAAAATGGCCGCTGCATTCTGCCCGCGTTGCTAGGAGGCCTCACAAGCGTCTGCCTCGGCCTTGTGCTTGCTGATTGGCTGCATCCCTGGGTTTCAACCAATCTATGCGACCAGCAGGAGGAAGCCGGCCCTACACCAAAGGCCCTCAGCTTAAGGCCAGGCACTGTCTGTGCCCCTCTTCACATCGATCGCTGCATCGTTAGCGGGAGGGCAGGAGTCCTCTCCCCCAGCACCCCACTTATCTGCTTCTGGAAAAGTGTGAGCACCTTCATATTCCCAGCCCTGATTGCATCACAGCGTAAACTTGTGTTCACCTCCTGCCTCATTTTTAGAACTTGTAGAAAACTTGAATGACTATTAGCTGCGTAGCACTATAAACCATTAGACCACTTTATGCCTTTTGCCTAATATTTGTGATCTGTCTGGTATTGGTATATGCTGCGTCGCCCTGTTGAACGGAATCGTACCAAAATGTCGCCCTCACAATTACGACGTCCGAAAATGCTGATGTTTTTTTTTTAGACCCCCCCCCTTTACACCACATATATATGTGGGGGTATAGAATATAATATTAATATGGGGTCTGCGGGGGTCTCCCCCTACATATATATGTGGTGTAAAAGGGTTTAAAAAAAAAGTCAGCATTTTCGGCCGTCGCAATTGTGAGGGTTGCAATAATCACATAGATCCCTGTTGAACCAGTCGTCCGTAGAGGCCTGCCCTGCTAGCAGCACTGCATTAACCGCTTGCTCACCTCCTGCCCTATACACAGAACAAGCAAATTATTTTGAACGGCTACTCGTTACCTAGCATGGTTTACCTTATGACCACGATATGTCTTTACGCCCAATAGCTACGTTGAACTGTACTGGCATACATTGCCCTGCCCCGTCTCGCTACGCAGCCGGCAGCCACCCAAGCGGCACTGAAGCCCAGTGTCAATCGATTGCTCCAAATCTGTTCTAGGCCTCCAGCCTGTGAAGTGAATCACAAAGATACACACAGTCTCTCTTAATCTTAAAGCAACGCAGTCTATCAAACACCTAACCAACATGTCCACCACCCTAATCAAAAACTTCATTGATGCCAGGCTGATATCCACCCTACCCAGCCACAGACTGTACACGCACAATGGCATGTTCAACATTGGCTCCTTGACAACCCAGCACAGCCTCAATCATCCCCCCAATCGCCCCTGCCCACTAACACTTAGAAACAACAACCTAGCATCCAGAACAAAACCCACTAGTGACACCCCCAATCCAATGCCCCCACCACCCTCAGAAAGAACTTATTCCTGACTTCTAGAACAATCCGCACATACACACATCCTTGCAAACTCCAATTTACCAACCTCTGCACGCTTGACTACAAGATTTTAGGAGCCCTCATCATGCCAGATCCTTACCGGCCTATGCTCTAGACATCACAGACATCATAACAATACATAAACTAGACCTCCTTGCCATAACAAAAACCCGGCTCCATGCTGCAGCCGGCCCAATCCTCCCCCTAGCTGTCCCAGATAGCTACTCTATCTGCAGGATGGATAGCCCCAACGCCAAAGGTGGAGGAGTAGCTATAATTGCAATAACCTCGCTGAACATGAGAGAGACGGCCATCACTACCCTCAGATCCAGTGAAGTACTATCTGTAAAAATGTCACTATCCTCAACGGCCACCCTTAATATCCACCTCATCTACAGACCACCAGGCCCTGTACTCGCCTTAGAGAATGAGGTCACACAAATCCTTTCCTCCAATGCCAAACCCAAATCCCAAACTATTATTCTGGGTGATTTTAACCTAGGCCTTAATGACCCACTTGACAATAATGCTCTATCCTTGGTCAACGCTATGGGCCTCATCGCGAGTTTGGCGGTAACCCTTAAATCTGGCGGTTGCGCTATTACCGCCGGATTTAAGGGTCCGCCAAATCAGGGCTTTGGCGGATTTCTCCCCAGCTCTAAGCTTGGGGGGAAATCCGCTGAAAATTCACGCTATTACCGCCGGCGGGAAATCCGCTGGCAGTAAGAGCGCGAAAATTCCCCATTGAGCCCAATGGGGAATGGGGCATTCCCGAATGGGCTCAGTGGGGAATGGGGAATTCCATTACCGCCAAACCTGTGATCCGGTGCTAATAGCGCTGGGGGGTTTGGCGGTAGGGCTAATACCGCCAGCGGTAATACCGCCGGTGTTACCGCCCAACTCGTGATGAGGCCCTATGTCAGCTCTCGGATACTCCCACAGAATCCAGAAGCTCACCCATGTGAAGGGGCAAACACTCGACTGACTTGCAGATATCAACTGCAACTCAACCATCTTGTCGAACTCTCCCTGTCCATGGTCTGATCACCATCTTATAACATTCAAAATCAATACCAAGATCAGTAAGACCAATCTCCTAACACTGCACCAGCTGCCCCGTCAAGAAACAAAAGGAATATCATAGCCAACAACCTACTACCGCCATCAATCCATCCTTGCAACACAACCCTTGAATAGCCCTAACCTGACAGAAATGACCACACAGTACAATGACACCATACTCGCAGCCATTAAAAAATTATCCCCCTCTTCCGTTCGCAAAGCCAAACAACCTGCCCCTTCTTTAAAAGCTCTAAGAAAGGCTAAAAGAAAGGTGGAAGCCCACTGGAAGAAATCCCCAACTGCACTAAATTAAATTGATTTTGACAGCACTGCAGGGGAATACAAAAAACAAGTGCTACTAACTAAAAGCACATTGTATAATGACAGAATCTCTAAGGCCAACACAAATACAAAGGAGCATTTCTCAATCCTAAGGGAACTAGAAACCCTGATTCCCCCTGTGGAAAGCTGCAACAAAGATGCAAGCTGGTGCCTGTACAGATAGAACGCTCTTCAAAACAAAATCACTCAACTTCAATGCACAATCGAAGCTAAAAGAAAAAGCCTAGCTGAACTCCCCGATCCTCCTAAACAACATACCTATTGCAATAGCCCAAATAACAACAAAATGCCTCCATTTGAATTAACAGAGGTAACCAATTCCGAAGTCCTCCAAATCATCTCTAGTCTAAAACCGTCTAGATGCCAGGGCGACCCTTGCCCCCCAACAGTCATTAAAGACTGTGCATTCCAAATCACACCTTTCATCACCAACCTCATCAAAGTGTCCTTTAAAAACAACTGCGTCCCCACGGACATAAAGAACGCATGGGTATTCCTTTTACTAAAGAAACCCAACCTTGACCCTAACATCCCCACAAACTACCACACAATAATGACAGTTCCATTTCCACTTAAAATATTTGACAGAGTAGCCTACCTACAAATTCAGAAACACCTTGAAACCAACAACATCCTAGCACTACGTCAGTCTGGATTTTGCTGAAAACATGGAACGGAAACAGCTCTCCTGGACTTAAATGTCCAAATGGATGACCTAAAAGATAAAGGGAAGCTAGCCCTTCTTCTCCTCCTGGACCTCTCGGCTGCATTGGTGCACCACAACATCCTGTTCAAACACTTGGTCTCAGCTGCTCAATTCTCCCCTAATGCCACCCAGTCGATTAGATCATTTTTAACAGAGAGAACAATGAAAGTCTTCTCCCCTAAAGCTGAAGCACCACCCACCTTCGTCTCGTCTGGAGTTCCCCAAGGATCGTGTGTCGCTCCCACTTTGTAAAATATCTTAACAAAGCCTCTTTTTGACCAACTTGACGATCTCGGTGTCACCTACACTAACTATGTGGATGACACCGAGATCCTCATACCGATCACCGGAGACTATATCTCAGCTACTGCTACTCTCAACTCCATTTACCTCACCATTCAAGCCTGGGTGGCACACCACAGGCTTTGCTTGAATGACGACAATACTGAGCTGCTCCTCGTAGGATCTCCACTTAGACTTAACAAACTAAATGATGCATTCAAATCATTTAACATTGATGGTAACACCATCAGAGTCTCCAAAGAGGTAAAAACTCTAGGTTTATACCTAGGCTCATCTCTCAACCTCACCAAACAAGTAAACGCACCACCTCAGCTACAACTTACACTTGCAAACTCATTAATGCTTGTAGGCAATTCCTATCACCTGATAGCTGCATTCCGCTGGCCAGACTCCTAGTCTTGTCTAGCATCGACTACTACAACACCCTATATGCCCTCACCAAGACCCTAAACATCCGCAAATTCCAAAAACCTACACTGGCTACCAGTACAAGAATGAATCACATACAAAATACTTTCATTAACACATAAATGTCTTCACCGGGTGGCCCTTGCTTACCTCTCTGACAGGCTCACACTACCACAGCGATCTAGACCAACCAGAACAGCCCAGCTACACCTCCTCACCACCCCAAGATTCAAGCTCCAAAAAGCAGGCGGAAATAGCTTCCCAACGATTGCCAGTAAGTAAAGGAACACCCTCCCGGTCCACCTAAGAGCACTAGACTCCTTTTGGATTTTTTTTACGCAAACAACTCAAAACCTACCTATTAACCCTAGGCACAGGCAATGAATGCCCCCAGCCACACATATGCCTTCACTCTAGCAGCTCTGTAAATAGTGTAAATACAATGTACATGTAATGTTAATATGAATGTAAATGTAATATAAACTTAACAATGTATCTTAACTGTTCTGAAAATGCCTGTATCTGCTCTGTAACCTTAGCATTTACTTGTAACATGTGTACCAATGGCAACCTTATCATAAGAAAGCGCCCAGATGCCTTAGGGCTTGGTGCGCTATATAAGCAATAAAAACAAATTATAAATAGGATGGATTAGATCAAAGGTGGATGGTGAAACAAAGTGGGCTGTTCGTAAGAAACTTCGCACAGTTCTTTGTTACAAGAGCACTTTTATTTGTTATAGTGCTAACATTAGGTTCATAGCCACATTTCAGGATGGAGACATAAACATCCACCAGCCCCCATGGTCAGCCACACTCTCCTCACTAACTGTCAAACTTCGAACCCAAACACACACAACATTCCACTCCCCTCCAAAATCCATTCATATGACATCACCTTAGCTGCATGAATGAGTTACTAACATGAAGGCAAACTCCAGATCATTACAGATGGGTATGAGGTCACTGTGTGAGGTGGTTTGAGAGAAGGATGATTAGGAGGTAATGGCAGGGCAACAGACGTGAAGAGAAGGGGGCAGTGAGTGGAAAGAATAGTAGGATATACAGGGTGTAGCATATTTTGGTGATTTTGGAGAAATAGGAGACAAAGTCATCAGATGGAAGAGGGGATAATGCAAGCTTTTTAGTGGGGCAAAGCAAGTCCCACAGAGTCTTGGATAGTCAGCAGTAGTGCGAGTAGATGGAGGATATCTGATCTGTATAGTAAGAGCATTAGTAGAGCCAGGAGTAGCAATGAGTGCAAGGGGAGGGTTTATTTGAAAACAGAAGGGCAGGGAAATAATCTTCACACCAGCAGCTTATGTGTAGGTGCATGTTTGCCCTCAGCTGTTGAACGGCTTCGGAGATCCACGATTGAGAGATGAAAGAGCGAGCAGGGTAATGATATTCAAAGTGGGTAGCCAGTGCGACAATGAACTGAATGAAGGGAAGCCTATTAGACTGGGCAAGTGGGGATGAGAGAGCTTGGAGGCAGACCTGGGCTTGGTCAAGATAGGAAACCACAGAGTCAGGCTTGAATTTTCTTTTGGTGATGGGTGAGGAGGGAGGTGGTGAGAGAAGAGGGGAATGGAGATGGTGAAGTGGATGTGTGAGTTGTCTGGGGAGAAGGACCCATAGGCAGAGCAGAGGATCTAAGAGTGAAGGATAGGAAGAGCTGATAGATGGAGTTTAAGTGGCACGGTTGTGTAGGTTGACCAGAAATTGATCAGAGAGAATGGAGTCTCTATTTTCCAGATTAATGCCTTTGGCATAATGTTAGGTTTCATTTTTTGGTTTGTTATTAATGTCTTTTTTCTGTTGTTTAAATTGAATATTACATTGGAACATTGTTGTAATGTGGTCACAATATTGTTCCTCTCTAGCACCGATTCAAATGGAAGAATCTTTGATTTCTTGGCATACTTAAAGGAGCGGTGCAGACAGGCCCCTAACATTATTACCTAGTCACTTTCATCAAATGGATTGCCACAAATGAACATGGGTCTTTGGGTGGCAAGTCATAGGTCCACTCTTGATCTATTCAGTACCCAAGGTGTCTCCCCCAGGGTATCACCCTCCACCCTTAATGCTGGTATTAGAGCATGAATGTTCACCAGGCAGTTCCCACAGGATTCCTTCTCCCATGGGTCACCTTAGCTTGTAGCCTGCACCATCTATTGCATGTGTTTCTGAACCCCAGCCATGCAAGTGTGCAGCTTAATTAAGCAATATAGAGGCCTAGGTGGATATGTTATCCCTAGCTCCCGCCCCTGTACCGAATGTACACTCATACTGAAAGGGTGGAAGGATGTCAGCATACACCATTGGACATCATAGAGCTATAAGTGAAATCTGACAAGGGCAGAGTGACGTCATGATGGGAAGACACAAAGACGCACTGAAACGATATGCAAATACTTAAGAATAAAGATGTAGCAGAAGTAACAAGCGAAACAATTACTCAAATAAGAAGAAATCATATATGCAAAAGAGATAGAGTAACCTACTGACCGATAAGTGTATACACGCAGAAACACAAGGTAGTTGAGACATATAGAAGCTTGCTGCAAAGAAAAACATAACGTGACTAGAGCAGCCATGATGAAAAGAAGGACGTCGGAATCATATTAAAACCAATCCACCTTAGAGACAGACCAGGGCTGCAGAGTTAGGAGATGCTTGAAAAACAGCTCTGTGTGAGAAATAAAGAGGAGTCTATTGCAATGGCATCAACGATGCTAATTCAAGGAATAATTGCAAGGCATAAGGAGAGTCAAAAGGATAAGCCATGCACGTAAGACATATTTCTCTTAGATTAAGAAAATAAGAAAACATCTGCACGAGCAAAGTATTGGACAATTAAAAGGACGGAAAGCCTATGCAAGGTGGAGTGAGCAAGTCTCTAGAGGCCGAGAGGAGTAATGAAACCCAGTACAATTGAATCAAAAATCAGTAAAGGGAAGGTCGAGATGGGAACATTTGTGGTCTCCTCACATGTGATTCAGAAGTCGAAAACAGGGGCTATCCATTAAGCTTCAGACGAAGATAATGGTTCCCCTACATTCCCTTAAAAGTCCCAGAATAAAGAACAGGCTGCAAGGTCAACTACAACGGAGAATCCTTGGCTTAGGGCCAGACCGATTAGAGATGATGTACTAATTGGAAAGGTGGGGAGTAGTCTGACGTTACTCTTGGCATCTGGGTTTCGTTTTGCTTACGTACTGCTAACCAGGCGAATGTCCAAGGATGGGAAAGCATGCCAACCAATCAGAGGGTCTATGTAGCACAGCATGCTATACAATGTTGCAAAGACCAACCTGCTGCTATTTTTCCACTATAATCAGTATTACATGCATTTAGAGGTAGTTCAAGGCGTAACTAACAGATAAGGGGCAGCCAATGTCATTAACACGTATGCATACATTTGGTATATATATTCCCTTAACCAATACCTCCTTTCAATAAGTTTTACAGTTTGCCACGTAGGATGGCATCATAGCTGACGTACATTAACGTAGAACACTTTTGTATAATCAAGTTTGGATGTGAGTGTGTGGGCTACAGCTTGTTGTTCGCCAGATTGCCCTACTTTATTTTATGCTAATAATAAAGTAGTACGTTGCCATATTGTTTGAGTCTGTCCAGTTATTTGGGTTGGAGATCTTTATTGGTAATTCCATCTAGCACATGAGACGCTTCAAGGTGCTAGAGCACAGCATGATGGCTCAAGAGCTATCATAAGTAGGCTGAAAAGGGGTGCTTCACCCTCTTGACCAAGGAATAGCACTGTGGTAAGGTTTTCAGTTTATGTTAAGCAACAGTTTTATGCTCAAATAAATTACCCTTCGAAGAGGGAAGAGTGGCTGAAATCGCACTATTAGCATTATCATTGGTTTTTAGAAGGTTTTGATTACAAAATGTTAAAGGGGCATTTAGGGGAATATCAAAAGTATTTTGTACTACATAGTAAGGCAAAGGAATATTGCATCGAGCACCCTTATAACAAAGCCTGGCAGCAGTAGTGTAGTTTCCAGGGGTCAGGGCACACAGATTGCTTCCCCACAACGCCCCCCGCGGACATCACAAGCACCTGCGTGACGTGTAGAACTTGGTCCAGGCAGGCGCCTCTACACTGCAGTGCACTCAGGACTCGAGACTAGCTTTTGACATGGGAGTGTTTTACTCCCTGTTTTTATTTTATCTGGGAGTCAAATTATATATTGGGGAATTAAAACATAATTACATAATTCCTGTTCCTGTAATTCGTACAAATGAACAGATATGATAGGTTATTTATATGATAGGTTATTTATAACGCACTTAATACCCACAGGTTTCCAAGCGTGGACCCGGGGATCAAACCTGTGGTGCTCCGTGTCATCTTGCCTCCAAGGCGAGCACGTTGCCCCTGAGCTATCCTCCCGAGACGATGCATTTTTAAAGTTGCTCTTCGGATCAGGCAGAATTAATATAGGAACTGCTTTCTGTGACACTGCTCTGCTGGTACCACTGGTCTGCCCATATCCATGAAGCTGCATGGCCGGAAGAAGCGTCCAATGTATCTGTTGTGTCCTGTTTTCTTCATTGACCTTCGTCTCCTGAGTTTTGTTGCTGTTACAGCTGCCTGTTTTAGGAGGAGAAAGCAGCCTGTGCCCTGCTCATCTCTGGAGATGAGTGCACTTAGCAGTTTCCAGGAACACTTAACTGGCGCGCTGCTGCCTCCTGGCAGTTGCATCTTCCACTCTGGACGAGGTAGAAGAACAAACTGCAACAATTGAATCTCCTGCCCCTTCTATCTGGGCCTGGAGGTGCCCATTTGTCTGTCCCCAGTCACTCTGTGCAAGGCTTTGGATGACCTGCCATGGGTAAGAGGCAGAGTAGTGCCGAACAGATGTGCACGACCCAGGTAATGATCCGGCTATCCAGGATAAATCTACCCTCGCTGACATTATAAAGCTTCTACTTCCGTGCAAAATATAATGCTGTGACTTATTACCAACCCATGATTGGGAGGTGATTTACAGCCATGAAAATAAGTACATCAAATAAGCAGTTTGACTTAACAATCACATCATTTTCTGAGCTGGTCCCAGGGGTGTTGTACATTTGCACAGAAGTAATTCAGTGTAGATGCGGTGGGGTGGACAGGGTGGGCCTGCATAGGACACACACAGGTCTAAAGCCGGGGTCCAAACAAGTAAAGAAGGTCGATGTTTCACCTGAGCCTGTTCTCTAGCCGGCACATGCGAAGGAGGATAACATAGGAACTATTACAGGATATTGGGCCTCGTTACAACCTTGCAGGTATCCCGGCGGTAGAGCTGCGAGCATACCGGCAAAGGCTGTTACCATTTCCGGCACTCGGTCCGGCTGCATTGCCGCCGGATTACGAGTGCCGGAGGTGCAGTGTAAATCGCTATTCATGGAGTCCCATTAGATTCTATGAGGGGATTTGCCATCATTACCGCCACCGGCATTGGCAGTGGCGGTAACAAGGGCTTTTATTGCAGGTAGGTTGCCTGGGTTACCTCCAGAGGTAAGCCAAGGTGCCCCACCGGCAAACCCATAGTCGGGCAGTCCAGGAAAGTGCTGGTATCTGTGGATACCGGCACTTTTTTACCAGACCGCCCGACTCGGAATGAGCCCCATTGTATGCTATTAACTAAACATGATCGGAGCCCAAACACAATCTGATTTGCATCGCTGCACTTTCAAGACACACATCAAAGAACATTGTGTGATAAGGGCACCTGCTTGTAGTTTTTGTTTGGAATGAAAATCAGCTTACTGTGCGCAATGTGGATGCGCTATGTGCTGAAAAATTCAATAAATGTGTTTCAGAAAGCACATGCTGAGGACCAGAGAGTGTGTTCTTATTAAAAATATATCATTTCATTCTGTTACAATTTCATAAAATACATTATTTTTGAACAATTATAAGACAACAATTAATTTGCAATCAATATATATTTTTGGGAACAAATGTTTTTTTGTGCAAATAGCGCATTTTTGTCCAAAAGCACAATGGTACTATACCGTTCTTGTTTATCAGATATGGTACAACACAGTTTTTTTGCTAACTAGAGACACACTATGCTTCAGCTAACATTTTTCTATTTTATACTATTATATTCACAGGAATTGTATTTAGCGGAATACTTTGCCTTTGATGCAGAGCTATAAATATTTCACTCGCTTACTGAAAGTTAGTGGAAAGGCACAGAGAAATAGAGGGCATG
The DNA here is from genome assembly GCF_040938575.1 of Ambystoma mexicanum. Lineage (NCBI taxonomy): Eukaryota > Metazoa > Chordata > Amphibia > Caudata > Ambystomatidae > Ambystoma > Ambystoma mexicanum. Next base: position 1,271,414,346 of record NC_090932.1, read on the forward strand.
CGAGGGGAGGCGGGAGAAGATTTCAGAATGTATTCCCCTTTTCCCCCCGTACGGCTATCCCCAAGGGTTCAACATCAAATATCAAATATCAAATATCAAAGGTCAGGGTTTGCCTTTTCCTCCCCGGGAACACTCTTTTCCACCTCAGCAGGTAGGACCACCGCCTTTACAAAATGTGTTCGAAACAAGAAGAAAGTCTTACAGAAGGTAAGTTCACCTTCTTCAGTATTTAATCTCTCTTATAGAAAGAAAGTTCACTTTTGGAAAAAGGGCTTCTCCTTTACCCCTATGAAGAACCCAAGCCAGAAGGAGACAGAAATAGAATTACGAGCCTTCTTGCGTAAAGTTAGACTTAAAGATTTATTTGGTGCTAATGAATTGAATAGTCAATTGACAGGGGCTAATACCCCATTTAAACCAGCTTCCTCCTTTATCCCCACTTTGAATATGATTTCAAAGGAGACAGCAACCTTTGAAAAAGCCGTATTACCGGAGTTTGGGGCCATCTATGAAAAGAAAAATGGTGAAAAAAACACAGAACATAGTTTCAGTTTCTCTAAAACAGATTGGAAATGCCTGCAGTCTTTAAGAAATTACAAATCTGTGGTAATTAAAAAGGCCGACAAGGGAGGAGGACTAGTTGTTTGGGATGCACATAAGTATGATGAAGAAATGATGAGGCAATTAAACAATACTGATATATATGTCAAACTGCAAGGTGATCCTACTGAGTCCATTTTGAAGGACATTAGAGAATTATGCAATACAGCTCTAGAAAAGGGTATCCTAAACAAAAAATAATTTTTGTTCTTAACTCCTAACAAGACGAGGACTCCTTAAATATATATTTTGCCAAGAATACATAAGAGTACAACTAATCCCCCGGGAAGGCCCATCATGTCCCTTTGTGGGTCTATTTTAGAACCCATTGGTCAATATCTGGACTTTTTTATGAAACCCATGGCCAGATTAACACCTACCTACTTAGCGGATTCCATCAATGTGATCAGAGCTGTGGAACTGTTACCTTTTAACGTGGATAGTGACCTTTTGATCACTCTTGATGTCGAGTCTCTATATTCCAACATTCCGCAATTAGACTCATTAAGAGTCATTAAGAAATGCTTAGAGAAAAGGGCAGACAAAGATACAGTACCTAGTGACTTCTTAGTTGAGCTTCTAGAGATTGCGTTAACAAAAAAAAATTCTTTTGCTTTTGCTTTAAGAATTTGCATTTTATGCAGATTAAAGGTACTGCGATGGGGGCAGCATTTGACCCTAATTATGCAACATTATATATGTGGGCCTTCGAAAAGTGTAATATTTTGGCAGACCACAATCCTTTCACAAAAGCGTTGAAATTCTACAAAAGATACATTGACGACATCCTTATAATATGGGAGGGGGGCGTGGCTACGAGAGCCATGTGAGGAGTAGCGTCCTGAAGGAGCTCCTCAGATCCTGATATTGATCCTTGCTGAAAGTGTACACACAGAGGCACACACGCTCTGTAAAACATCATACCGGCCCATGAACATGGCACACACGTGTGCAGAAACGTTCGCTGGATGAGTGGGGACGCAGATAAGGACTTTGCCGAAGTCGCACATCTAAAAACTACGGTCCAAAATGGCGATCGGGAGATTCGGACAAAGAAAACAGTCGTCCGGGTGAGGACAGATCGAAAACGACAGAGAATACGCCCGCCCACAAGGCATATCACACGGGCACCCTGGCACTGTGTGCGTGTGCCTGATGACGTTGGGATTCGAGAGGCAGTGGAACGGACCGTGCCCAGTACGAAGTGACTGAGAGACGTGCTGAACTGCCCCCAGGCTCGCCATCGCTATAGCACGGTGGCCCTCCACGACCCTGCGGGATGCGCAAGACAGAGTTGCAGAGCGATCGGACCGGCCGAATCAAGCACGGCCCCCGCCATAGCATAGCACAACAATGAGGCCGGCTTGGAAGCAGCCCGCAGGAGGGGCGAACCCCTTAAGGGGAACGGAAGAGCCCAGCGCAGGACTGCGTCGGGACGCCCACGGAACAGGTAGCGGAGCGGCCTGAGGCATCCGGTCAGGAGGACCCACGGCGGACCCAGTGGGAAGGTGATACCGGCGGTGGGTCATCGCCGAACAGCCAGTGGGGGCTGGAGAGTTAGCCAAGGAAGCGGTGGCCTGGAGCGGCGCGATTCTAAACAGAGGTTCGCATCAGGCCTGTGACCCTGCACCGGGGGCTGTCGGGGTGGGTACTTCTGGCGCTGCTTGCAGCTTCGCACGGGCATCCCTGCTTGGAGGACCTTGATGGCGGTCTCATGGTTGAGCCCGGCGCCAAGTAGAGGGAGCGGAGCCTGATATAAGCATTTAACCAGGTAGCACGAGAGTGCTCGTGATAGCCGCCGGGAGGGGCTCCAGGAGGACCCGGATGGCAGGACCACCACAGGCGCACTGGGGGAATACTCCCAAATTGAGGCTTGCACAGGGAGCCAAGCAACCCCTTTGAAGCGACCAGGGCGGGCCGCGGGCCAGACACGCCTGTGGCGTTGGCCACCCGAAGCCCAGGCGGCCCTGCTTGAAAGAGCCCCGTTGCAGGCTCACGGTTGGGCCGCGCACACGGCACAACACGTGCAGCAGGAGCGAACAAGCTACACCCACACATCCGTGGCTGCCATGGGGAGGCTCTCACAGTGTTGCGGGCATCACAACCAAAGGCTGCCTGAAGACTGCAGGAGCGCACTCGAGACAAGGCCCCAACAAAGACCTCGGGGCCCAGTGACACAAGGAAGCTGGCAACAGCCTTTGAATCTGCCCGGTATACGGGGGATGGGCCTAGAGTGCAGCCAGCGCATAGCATGTGAGGGAGGGCTGGAGCGTGTCCCCAATAGAAAGCTTGGAGAATGAGATCATAAGGGCCAGAGGCAGTGCGGATCCTTGAGCCCAACAAAGGGGGGATAAGGACGAAGCGTGCAGGGCACCCGGAGTAAGCACACTGTACAAGCGGGCGGGCGGCATCAGCGCCCGGATGGAACTCGTTGCCGGAGAGTGACAGACCCGTGGCTTCGCTCAGGCGCACGTACACGCAAGCCTGAAAACACCACGATGGCCAACAAAGTGCCCAGAGCAAAGGGCAAACAACCTACGATGGATGAATTTGCCAGGACACCGCCGGGCCCGGAAAGTGCCAGGAGCAAAGACAAGCCCCCCACAGGTGGCATGGCCGCCGCAGGCACAAATCAGGAGGTCCTGGCCGCGATTGTGGATTTGAAAGCGGACTTGAAAGCGGCCTGGGAAGCCAAGCTCGAAACAGTTGTGTCTGAACTGAAAACAGCGTTGGACCTGAAGGTCGGTGAAGTGCAAGAGGAGGTAAATCTACTCCGACAGGATGTAAGGTCCCTGTCGGAGCGCACAGAGAATCTGGAGAAGGAAGGGAGTTTGAACACAGCGGACTGTGCCTTACACAAGTCGGAACTGCATGCCCTGGTGCAGAGAGTGGGCAACCTGGAAAGCAGGGCGGAGGAAGCGGAAGGGCGCGCCCGAAGGAACAACATCCGCATTGTGGGTATACCGGAGGGAACAGAGGGCCATAACCCCACGGAGTTTGTTGAAAACATGTTGCTACAGGAGATAACCGGAGGAGTTCTGTCTCAAGGATTTGCTGTGGAACGAGCACATAGGGCTTTGACGAGGAGGCCGCCGCCAGGCAATCCGCCTAGGCCAGTTATCGCCAAGATCCTTAACTATCGAGACCGGGAAAGGATCCTTGAACACTTTCGCAAAGGTGGAACAATCAAGCGAGGGGAGGCAAACATAACGGCCTATCCGGACTATACCCTGATGGTGCAGCGGAGCCGAATGAACTTCGGGGCTGTTAAGAGGAGACTGAGGGAAGCGGGCCAGAAATACATGCTACTTTACCCGGTGAAATTGAAGGTCTTTCACAAAAACAGAACTTTATTTTTTGACACTCCAGAGGATGCCATGGGATGGCTTGATACGCAGAGTTGCCCCCAGGAGCCTGACATCCAGACGAAAGAAGGAGGCGGACGAGATAAGTAAAGAGTAATGGGAGCACTGGCAGATGGTGCGGCTTAAGACTATGGGACTTGATTATAGTCATTGATGTGGCCTGTTAGTAGGTGGGACCAGAGTAGAATAGATATTGTATTGTGTGCACTGCGACTGTAGCTTTATTGAGGAGCCTTGCAGGGCTAGTCCTCGCACCCCCATTTAGTATTAATAGTTAAATGGCCATTAGGGTGACTTCACCCTACTGAGCTCTGAGCGTACCAGACAGGGCTAGATGTGGGGGTGCCTGAGATCCAGGGATGGAGCTGGGCAACAGTTGGGGAGGGAGTTGTTGGGGAAGGGATGGGCGGGGGGAGGGGAGGAAGGTGGGGAGTTTGATGTGTATATAGTTTTGGGGAGTTTGAGTTTAAACACGAGCCTACAGGGAATAGCCCTAGAACTGTATCTGTATTGCACAGGCGGATGGGATTGGCGGAGAGGGAGGGAGATGGGTACTGACGAGTCATGGGGATCTCAGAATTGTGACATGGAATGTCAGGGGACTCAATAGTTATCTAAAAAGGAATAAGGTCATGCTGTATTTGAAACGACAAAAGATAGATATTGCATTGTTACAAGAGACGCATCTGACACGGGAAAAATTGAAGCTGGTGGGGAGAAAATGGAAAGGTACTGTGGTGGGGTCTTCGTACTCGGCCTATGCTAGGGGAGTGTTGGTCTGGGTGGCACCGCACGTCCCGTTCCAGCTATTACAGGAAACAGTGGAAACTGAGGGGCGTTTGGTCATAGTGAGAGGTTTGGTATAGAATAAAGAGGTGTGCATTGTAAATACGTATGCCCCCAATCAGAACACGGCAGAGTACTTCCGGACTATGTGCACTAACCTGAGCTTGTGCGTGGGGAGTGCAGTGATCTGGGGAGGGGATTTTAATTGCGTGCTAAACCCCGAAGTGGACAGATCGGATGACAAGATAGGTCAGGCCTGCCCCAGTGGCTAGGGCATTGCAGACGCTGCTAGACAACTTCGAATTGGCAGATGTGTGGAGAACAAAGCATCCTAATGAGAGGCAATACTCACATTACTCTGCCCCACAACAGCTGCACACTAGACTTGATTATGTTTTTGCCACACCAGATATAATGATAGAGATCGTTCAAATAGAATATAAAGCGAGGGTCCTGTCGGACCACTCGCCCCTGGTTCTGGGATGGCAATACTGCCGCCCTAGGGCACGGATTCCGACATGGTGCCTCCGTGCAGAGGCGCTTAAAGATCCGGTTTTTCGAGAGGATATAAGAGATGAGATTATCAGCTATTTTGAGGTAAACACAGGCAGTGTTGACTCGGCTGGGACACTGTGGGAGGCCTTCAAGGTGGCGATGAGGGGTGTGGCCATCGCTAAAATGAAAGGTCTGCAGGATGGGGTCCTGGCTGACTTACAAAGGGCGGAAGAGGAATTAGAAAGAGAACTAAAAAGTGAAAGCATAGACACTGAGCTGGTGCTTAAACTACAGCAGCAATGTACGGAATACTGGGAAAGACTCTGCAACCTTAATTACAAAAAGTACGTTGAGAGACAACATGCGGGTGGAGATAAAACAGGCCGTCTTTTGGCGTGGTTATACAAGAGTGAAACCCCGAGGCCCCCGATTAGGACAATAACAAGGGAAGATGGGGAGGTGGCAGAGACCCAAGAGGGAGTTAATAGGGAATTTGCGGATTATTATCGAGAACTATATGAGGACAGAGGGGGAGGAAGCCGGGATGAGATGCTGGAAACTCTGCAAGATATAGGATTGCCCAAGATAAGCGCAGAAGAAAGAGAAGAACTAGACGCACCAATCACTTTGGAGGAGCTGGAGGGGGTTGTTAGGCAGCTACCTACTAGTAAGACCCCGGGAGCAGACGGATTACCTAGTGAATACTCATAGGGATCATACTATGTGCAATAGCAGTGACGTTATCTATGCTATTGTATGCCCCTACAGTAAAACATACATAGGTAAGACATCGCGGCCAGTGAAATTAAGAATCACTGAAAATAGATCAAAACTAAGGAATAAACAGCTTAATGCTCCGCTTGTGGCACATTTTCTAGAATTTAATCATACCCTGATACCCTAAAATGGTGGGCCATTGAGAAAGTAAGAGGCACAGATTTAGCAAACACTGTGAAAAGGCTTTCGCAAAGGGAACAATGGTGGATCTACCATACCAAAAGTTACACTGACTGGCTTAATTCGCCAGAGGAATGGAGTTCATATATCTGCTATGTTTACACTCCTGTCTTTAGTAATGCTGCGAAATATCATGAACCAGTTTTGGCGGTCCTGTTGTTCCCTAATGATACAATAGACATTCAGACATATGGACACATCCGCTTGTTTGCTGTTTGTTGCTAGGCAAGTCCTTCTTAAGACTCTTTAGGATTTTTTTTTTCTATCGTAAGGTTTACACTCGGGTTGAGGATCACTGCTAGCTGGGCTGCTTTATTCAGTTTATTTCATTCAATCTATTTTCGTTTTTCTATTTTTTATTTGTTTTATTTATTTCCTTTTCCTTTTTATGATATACATTAATGATTATACTTCTTATTTTTATTTTTTGACTAACTTGGGTTGTCCTTATCTTGTAGCCTTAATCGTATTCCACCTTCATGCTTTAGAGAGCGTTTTTGCTAAATTCATCTTGAAGAAATATTCAGTTTTTTGTTTCTATGAGTGTACCCTGAGCTTGGGTTAGACGGAGGCAATGCTAAATTCATCTTGAAGAAATAGTCCACTTTTTGTTTCTATGAGTGTACCCTGAGCTTGGGTTAGACTGAGGTAATGCCTAGTCCCCTTTCTATCTCCTTTATGTTTGAAGAAGCAGTCACGCAATTGGCAGATTAGAATGCAAGTACCCCTTTAAAAGGAAGCAGGAAGTAAACCTAATGGCCAGTTCGGAACAGCTGACTGCCGCGGTTCTGTATCTCTGCCGTTTTTCAAGTGTTCCTGAGTAGGCGAAGCCCTTGTTTTTGAAGCCAGCATTCAAGGTAAGCTAACCTAGGACCCCTTCTCACATACGAATTCTGATGCTAAACAAAGGGCTAAGTCTATTGACTATCCTTCTTCTTTCCCACCACCTTCCCTTTTTTTAGTCTAATACTGGTGGGTGAATTTGACAGTGGGGAAGCAAGTGTGTCCCAGCGTGCTAGAACACTTTTTGAAGGTAAAATTACCTTTTTCATGTAAAAATCTACACTAGCAATGAAAGACTTAAAGCACCCTTTCTCAGACGAATTCTGATGTTAAGCAAATGGAAATGGAATTATGGGATATGTAGTTTCACACATTAGAAATAATAAGTCCATTGACTATTCTTCCTTCTCTTCCCTCCTCTTTCTCATGGTAGTTATTCACTGTTGAGCAAATTCGGTAGCAGGGAAGCAAGCGTGCCCCAGCTCGGTATAAACTTATTGAAGGTAAAATGAATTTTTTCATATGCAAAAATCAACACTAGCACTGGAATTACCAAAAGCACAACGGTACTATACCGTTCTTGTTAATCAGATACGGTACAACAGCGTTTTTTTTGCTAACTAGAGACACACTATGCTAATATTTATCTATTTTATACTATTATATTCACAGGAATTGTATTTAGCGGAATACTTTGCCTTTGAGGCGGAGCTATAAATATTTCACTCGCTTACTGAACGCTAGTGGAAAGACACTGTGGGAAACCACGGGAATCAGAACTTTTTGCAAAGCTGCAAAATGAAAACTTTTTCTAAATGGACGTTTAAAGGTACAAATGAGATTGCCTTGATTTACAGATATATTTAACCCTGGCCCTCGGTATGGTGTACCCTTTGGGGGCTTACAATTGCTTGAACTCACAGGAATGTACAGTAAGGGGTTTTTTTTTGGTTTTTATTTGAGGACAGCTGGGGACTTAGTGGCCCAATTTTAACAATGGCAATTCATTTACCCCTGTTTTTTGCATTAGGAGGTTAACTAACCCTGAGCATCTTGGGTCTGAGTTTATAACAACATTGAATTTTTCTCCCCATTAATGAAATAACGGTAGCATACTGAGGGAGCTCAGAGATTGTGTTTTTTAACAATGTTGTTTGTATATGTTTTTAAGCATTATTTAATGTTTTAAATCATGGTGTTGTTGTTTTATATGTTGTGGCACTGATAAAGCCTTTCATTAAGTCTACTTATCCTGACGAAGACGTTGACCAATGGTTCTGTACAATCTGGCCAATTGATGTCAAGTCGAAACTATACAAAAGGAAATCCAATGATGAGAGGAATACTACTAGAATAATCTTGGATACGTATAGTTGATACATAATGGTAGACTGTCAAAGTAGGAATATTACTACTGTAAAAGTTATTTAGAATGTCTCTATACAAACTAGATTTGATTGTGAATATGGTGTGTCAGTGATATACACATAGGAGACATGTCTACACAAAAATGCGCTATTTGCACAAAAAAACTTGTGTTCCCAAAAGTATATGTTGATTGGAAATGAATTGTTGTCATATAATTGTTCAAAACGGATGTATTTTATGAAATTGTAACAGAATAAAATGATATATTTTTTATAAGAACACACTCTCTGGTCCTCAGCATGCGCTTTCTTAAATACATTTACTGAATTTTTTAGCACATAGGGCATCCTCTCTGTTTAGTAAATATTGAACTCACCCCAGATGCCCATGTAGGGGTCCCCACGTTTGTTTTTGGATTGTACTGTGTGCAATGTGACACACGAGTTCAAGTGTTTAAAAAAGCAAACTGTTTTTGCATGTCTAAAAAGCCAACATTGTGGAAATAAACTAAGCAGTTTGAAAAGTAAAGGTCATTTACTGTGTGATTCTGAAGTCTTGAAAGCTTGGATTGCCAGCAGGAGTGTGGGGTGTGGGTCTTTTAGTGCCAACGCAGGCATTACCGTACAAATCACTGAGATCCATGCTTACTAGGAGGAACCTTTCCAGGCAAAAGAACAACCATGCTGCATCAAAGTGAGCAAAAACACATGTTACTATTGCTCAACTAAAAGTTATTCAATGTACTGGCTTCCTCAGATGAAACAGGTGGCCCTGACAGAATTCCAACATATGCCCTTTTTTTCCTTTTGCCACAGGAGAGAAAAATGCAAGCAAAGTGTTTATGAACCTTCTAATGCCCGCTAAAGCAAGCAATGCACAAATATACAGAATCTCATTCTCTCACCTAACATCACCAGCTCATGCTCATTTCTGTAGCTTAGAAATATGCTTAAGCAGAGCTCTCAAATCATGTTCAATAAGTCCTGGAATGTGTGGCGGATTCCATTTTGTATTCCTGGACATATTTTAAATGCAGTACTACAGGTACCAGAAAGCAGAGGGCTCCTTCTGTGAAATAGCTCTTAGTAAGGGTGTGCAGCTACAGTGCATGCTCATCCATTGCAAAAGAGCCAGCTACCAACTTGCAGTTAGAGAAAGGAAATACTGTCCAAAGAATGTGTGCTAAATACTGTGCAAAGACTGAATGACCCCCTAGGGAAGGTACAGAAATAGGGGAGGACTTTGTATGTAATATCATGAAAGAAACCGCCCTGCCGACAGGCCTGGGGGTGATGGGTCTCTCTGGATTTCATTTCCTCTTGTACTGTTTGCTGTTTCTTGTGAGATTGTGTCTGACCCTTTTAAGTGGCTCTTCAACTCCAAGCCTCGAGGGCCGGATCCATGCCGGATTTTCATGATACCCCTCATTCATATTCATGAGATAAATTTGCATGCAATGATTATAAATGTATGCACATTTTTCCTCATGAATATTAATGAGGGATACCCTGAAAACCCGTCAGGATACTGGCCCTCGAGGCCCGCGGTTGGACAACCTATGTGCACACTCACTGTGAGTAGTATTCCTTTCCTTCATGGACAGCAGAAGCTGCTCCCTTCACACTTATCCCCTGTTCTGCTGGTTGTATGGCAGGTTGGGCTCTGGGGAATTAAGGGTGGGCAGGCCAAAGGCTGCCTCTGCAACTGGGGGGAGGATTTCTGTTTAAACTGCTGATGCGGTAAGTCAATGGTTTAATGATCCTGTTGCAAGTATTGACGTGTAGCATGCAGGTCACAGGTTCAACTCACACTATTTTAGTTCAGTGGTTTCATTTGCCTGCTGCAGAAATCATTGTGCAACCTGAAATCCTCATGTTCAAATCCCATTAAGATATCTTAGTGAAAATGCGTTTGCTGCGGAGATGTGTTTATAATTCGTGGCGGTCTGCAATACCCATTTAAAACCCTGTAAATAATGTTCTTATTACAGGCTAGTTGTGACATCACTACTAACCTGTAATAATACAATGACATCACTGGGACACTGCAATTAGTTATTGCAGTTGAGTTGTGATGTCACAATGCCTGCTGCGCAGGGCCGGTGCTATGACAGGCAATGTTAGCGTTTTGCCGCTCTAACATTTGCTAATATAGGCAAACGCCTAACCTTGCCTAGTGATAGCACCGGCCCTGCTGCTGGGTGAGCCAGCACAGAGCCGGATCCCACCTCCCACTGCAGCTAGGCTTTTCAAATTCCTTTCTTGTAAAATAGCTTTCTGGGATACAGTTCCTGTTTATGGTACTTTGTTTCTTTTGTGCACTGCTGGCATTTAACACATAAACGCGAGAATCTAGCTGCAAGATGTTACTTATTCGAAAGCACAAAATGAAAAGGATTTTAGGTGCATTTTATTAAACTGCTTGAAATATTTTCTGTAAAACACTAGTAGTTGCATGCTATTTTTTTTAATTCAGGTTCCCCTTTGATTGAATGTATCATCTCATGGAAGATCTCTTACATTACAATGAGCACAGGGCCAGCTAAGGGGATGACAGTTTAAGACCATGCATAATAAGCAGCAAAATGTTCTTTACAATATTGCAAGTCATTTCGAAGTTCTGTAACCTTATAAAGGAACTTCGTCTTCCGCTTCATTCCTCTGTCTGGCCACGGGACTCGGGGGTGACTTGCAATAGCCTTATAACATACGGTAGGGGGTACTACGTCCCATATAGAACTTGCAGTTCACACATCTGAAGCGCAGTGCACGAGGGAGTGTTATCACCCTACCAGCATGCTGGGTCCTGTATGGGAATGCATTCACTGCATCCCTATAAGATCTGCGCAGCCCAAGAGCAGTCACGTGTGTGTTTGCTGCTCCCAGTCTGGTACTAGTTTCAAGGTGTTGCAGCTGCATAACATGTTAATTTGCCATCCCCTTTCTGTAACAGCTAGAGTGAGAATTGCCCTGAATTTTGCATTTTCTTACTGAGTTAAACAGTATTATTATCATCAGTGTTATTATTACTACTGGGGGTATTATTATTATTATTATTATTGTTATACCACCATGTGTATGAGGGTATATATCACAATTCTTCTAAATGAAGTAAATTATAAATGGAAAAGAAACATGAGCCCCAGATTTACAGGTAACCCATGTGTTAGCAGCGAATCCACTCCCTTTTTTTGTTTAAATTACATGTAAGTAGTTTTGCATTTGTTATTGTAAAATCATGACAATACCTATCAGAACGCATAGAAGAAAACATGCCTGGATAGGTTCATTCACCTGACCTGAGTGCCATTTAATTATCTGCTGAGGCACACACGGAAGTGAATTCTTGCAATGACATCTAGTCCACGCTGTCGACATGCGAGAACTGCCTTTTGTGGCACATTGGCTAGCAATTAAAGGCATCTATTTTAATGTTATGGGCATTACAGACTTGCCAACTAATTCCAAGCATTCAGTACTGCCTAAATCTAATCCGGGCTTTTAAGGAAACACAGCGTTACATTCTGGGAGTTGTGTCATTAGTTTGGCTATAAGTTATTTACGCACCCATTGACTGCCCAAGGCCATGCTAATCCCTATGGTGATTCCCGCCCACTTCCTGCCCCTCCCCGCCCAAAACACACCCTCCTGGGATCTCTTTGATCTAACTTTATCAAGCCTTATCATCAAACTTTGCACTTGCAGTGCCTGCCAGAGTTTGTTGAAAGCAGTCTTCTTAGAGCTAGTGTTTTAATTGGTCCTGTAAACCCGCTACTGGTGTAATAAAAATATCCTAATTGGGTCTACCTTTATAAACAGTATGCGTGTCCTTCACTGAAGTCCTGTTAAAAACAAGCTTTGGCAAAGTCAACACTTGTGGCTTGTGTGTAGGTATTAAGTAGGCATTTGCCAAACACTGCTATCATATGCCTGGATTTGTGCATCATTTTCAAGCTGCCGCCACTAGAGGCCAGTTAGTATGGCAATGTCTGGCAAATACCCTTTCCATATCTACACAAAAGCCAATGCTGTTGGCATTGCCGACGCTTTTTTTGTACTATAGGTAGGATCTACCAGTCCTATCATGTGACATGTCACTTGTAACATACAGTGCTAGGGTGATGCTGATGACATGAGACCAGTTGGCAACGCTAACACTAATGTGTTGAAATCTGCTCTGCATCTCTGTAGCATAGATTATATATCATGCAAGTTGCAAAGGTTGATGTTGCATTTTATGTACTAAATAAATGGCGAGCTATCGTAGTTTGTGGAAAAAAACATTCAGTTTAAAAGTGCACTCACACAGAATTATTTGATGGATCGATTTATTTTAAGTATTTCGAGGAAATTGTGTTATCGAATTACTTGTCTTTAATTTTGTCAGTGTTTCTGCATCAATTCTTTCATAGCCTTTATTTAAAGAATAACTGTGTTTGATTGCACTCTCGCCGCCTCACATTTGCAGGATCACAGACTGCCTCCAAGGACTGCCACACACAATCACAATCTTAGATCTAATAACTGTTCCCAATTCAAAAATCTGGCATGTAAGTTGAATCAGGTAAAAAAAGGAGCGTTCTACTCGGCTGCACCAGCATTATGGAATGGATTACCTGCTGGCCTGAGAGAAGAAACCTCAATTACAGTCTTGAAGAAGGGACTGAAGACTTTCTTGTTTAATTAACGAGACCTCCCTTTGTGTTCTCACGGCTGACCCTGCTGTCTTTTTCACCTGTTTCTGTTATGTCTTGTCTGCTTAGCGCCCTTAAGCCTCCGGGTCTGCGGCTGTGCTATATAAGTTATTAAAGTAAAGTAAAGGAGACTGGCCAGGCCCTTCTGTGTCACTCGGAACCTTGGAATGTGGGCTTCTGTGCTAACTGGGAATGCAGGAACCGGGCCCTGCTTTGTTAGCTGTGAAGCAGAGACTCCTGCCCTGTGTTATCTCAGTGGCCAGTGGAAGCTGGCCAGGCTGTGTTACACTGGCATAAGAACATGTGTCGTCCAATTCCCTTCTAGTGGGGTCTCTGGTACTGTCAAGTTCAGGGCAATGTCACTGACAACAAATTGCATTAAAAGCCATCATTTGCCACTGCCCTCCTTCTGTGAAGTGGCCTTTAATAATTCATACCCGAGTTGGACTAATGATACTGGCTAAATGTACTTTCAAATGCTCTATTTTTCCCACATTGCCACAGAATGTCCCTGTGGAGAGCACCAAATGCTCTCTGTAAAGTGGTCTTTAAATCCTGTCACGCTTTGACCGATATTGCAAGGTTACCAGGCAGAGGGCCCAATGTGTTTGCGTGCGGAGGCGCTCAGTGTTCCGAGTTTGTATGTCGGGAACAGCTGGTGGTGTTTACAGGAGTTCTTTGCATGTTTGCCTTAGGACGAAAATGTGGCTATGCCCATGCCTTGAATGCAGGGTCCAGTGAATTTGGCGTTTTGAGCCACAATTTATTTCCAAATCGATCTGAAAATCAGCCCCATGTCGCCTTTATATTTTTGCACTGACAAAATTATACAAAAAAGTATTTACTTTTTAAGGAAAACAAAGCACTTAATTAAAAAATATTGATTATAAAAACATGTATTCTTTATTCAAAGAAGTCTGCTTTAAAAAAAATCGATTCTGTGAAAAAACAATCTATTTGTGACCAAAATAAATAGGTTCGCAAAAGAAATGCAACGTTTGGTTTGCAAAAGAAATATATTTGCTCAAAGAACAGCGACTAACTGTTTCTTAATGTTGATCCACAGGCCCAATTCCCATAATTCACTTTCGAGAGAAATAAAGCAGAAGAAGAAGAAGAAGAAGTGATATCGTGGGAAGCGATGGAACACGACCTTTCACCCCTTGACAAAATAGAAAGTGGCATCACATAGCATTTTTCCTAAGTACACTACGAAAAATATGGTTACGATATCACTATAATGTGTACATTCCATACAAGAATGTATCGCCATATGTATCATTAAGATCAGTGTGTATAGGCCCATATTACCAAATTACTGTGAATGCAGGCAGACGTCCATAGCTGAATGATAATGATGTGTTATTATATAGCACTTATGCTTATTAAGCGTTTTATGAAAATATATACATACAATATCACCCAACCTGGTACTCATTTATAGACCTCAGAAGGATGAGGTGTTTAAGAACAGACGAAATCAGTGATTTACCCCCTGCAGTGTGCCTGAAATAAACCTTTAATGAGTTTAGCAATGATTGCATAGAATTCCAGAATGACACATTATTTGGTATTCCTATTCTATCTAATTTAGGGTCACTGCTGAAAGTGTTAGACTTGTGGAATGCATGTTTATCTTTAAGAGGCCTGAACAAGAAAGCCAGCCACTCCAGAAGCAAAGAGCTACATGGTGCTGGCCACAGCCCAGGACCTTGTATAAAAAAAAAAATAGGTGTAGCAAGGGAGACCAAAGGGGCAGCAAGGGAGACCTCAGGGCGATCTCTAAATGACGTCCCGGGCTTTCACTGTATGTATAGTTAGCTTAAAAAACAGTATTCAATAAAAAAAAGAAAATGTTCAAAAAAGTACCCAATAGGCATACACTTCATACAGCTTTAAAAGGCTAAGGTATGGTTGAAATGACCAAACGCCAATCAGATTTAAGAAAGAAGTCTGTGAGGCATTCGACCATCCACATGGTGGGTGTGGACTCACCTGTGCTTTTTTGAAATGGTTAAGTAAATGGATGATGGTAGAACTGCCGCGGGAAAATGTGTGGGGCTAATCCACACACATTTACCTATGCTCACTCCACAGCAAATGCATAGACCCATGTCTCCAGCATGGACCAGGCTACAGGTACAGTCCACCACTGTCATATTTAGTTGGAATATGACAGGAGAGCAGAGCACAATGTCATCCCTAGCAGGGGCTGGGGACCAGCTTCCCCTGCCATGGACAGCCTGATTAACTGACAAGGACTCCATGGAACCACCCTGCTCTTTTGTTAGCCCTTTAGTGGCAGCAATGAACATACCAATAGAGGGTAATTTAAACAGGCCCCCAATTCAATGGTGCCCGAGCTGCAGAGGATAACGAAGGAGACAGGAAACCCAACAAAACTTTCATATGTAACTGTGTCAACCTGAAGCCATCAAAGCCAGTGAACTGGCATACTTGAGTCTTTTTCTTGCAGTAGACAACCCCTGCTAAGGGTGCCCCATTCATAAAATACAATAATGTGGTTGGCAGAAACCTCAGAGTCTGGTCTCTCAGCATCTTCAAAGGAGATCTGCCGCTTTTAAAAGGAACCACCCAGGGAGAACCATTAACCAGAGAGACTCTTTGATTGCAGAAGACAAGAAGATTGGTGGATCTAGTATCACAGGGGAGTGAGTTCAGAACTCTTTCTGTTGAGACAAGAGTTGAGCCATATTTGTTCTGGGACACCCTGTTTTCCTGTCAGATCCCCTTATCTGTTCCTGTTGCAAAGCACTCTTCTTATGACCTCACACATACAGAATATTGATGGTAGAGATCCCTGGATTGGTTCACTAATGTAGGATTGGCCCACACCAATCACTGTGGCCCACTTGGCTTTAAGAGAGGGCTGGAACCCCTCTTTCAGCAGATCTGAAGACTTCACTTGAAGCATGAAGAAGAACTCATCCTTAGACCCTTGCTGAAGGTATAGTCTGCCTTACAGCTTCCGCCAGTGAAGGAAGGCCGGGAACCTCCAAAGAGGTAAGCAAGATCCCTCCCTTTAACTTCTCCCAGGGAACACAGGGAGAAAATAACTCAGAAGACACTCCCGCCGCATCAGAACCGGTACCCAGCTAGCACACAGCGTGCCATACTAGGCTCTGCAGCAAGCTCCCTGGACAGGGAGTGCCAGAAGGTCTCTGAAGCCTAAATCAAGGACAAGGCAGCTGCCTGCAACACACTCCTTGTCTCTGGGCCGTCCGCCTTAAATGACAATGCAAGCCCAGTGAAGAGTCGGGGAGAAGTGCAAAGACAAGCACCTGCCACCGTCCTTCTTAACGGACATTCTCGAGCCAATCCGCAACTATCTGCAATGCTTTTGAGCACCAAGAACAACTACAGCAAGAGGTACATTGTGGTTCTGTCCCCCTGGCCCTTCCAAGAAGGCCCCTAGAGACATTGTAAGACCCTTTCTCCCTTTTTGCTGAAACTAAGAAGCCTTTTAAAAAATTATTGTGGTTATTGATCATACCAACTACCCTCCTGTCAGTATCCATAATGCATCCCTTTTCCTTCTTAGAAATTGTCTGCTCTCTGCATTCCTTTACATGGTGGGTTGTTTTTAGGAGTGTTATTAGACTGTCTGTTGTGATAATAATAATAGAATCGATATTGTTATACAACCTTGACTGGACACTCCTTTTATCGTTGGATAATTATTGTATTTTCGCTGTGTTGCAAATAACCACCGATCCACAACCTTTAGAGGAAAGAAGCCTGCCATTCCATCCATGTTGCCAAAATTGGACAAGGAGGTTTATAATTTTAATTGTATGCTTTTTAATCCAATCTGTTTAGATTCATTCTAGTATACTGGAGGTGTGGGGCTGACTGATGGTTAAGAAACCGATATTCAATGCTGGACCACTGGTGCCCCAGAATTTGATTTGTCACAATGTCACTCTTGTGGGGTTGAACAAGACATCATTCAGAATGGAAAGCTGTTCTTGAACATTTGAAACAATTCGGTCAGACTTTACGCTAAACTACTGTTTAGTTGATTAGTCTGAGAGCTCTTTACATGCCACACTTTTTGTAGCACACCTCTTTTTATGTAGATATTGTGGGCTATTTTGACCCATTCCAATGTGCCCCGCTACATCACTGTACTGAAATGGTGAAGGAAACAGCCCAAAATTACCGCGCTTGCTCCTGAGCGCACCAAAATCTTCAAAACTGCGTTTGTGGCACAACCAGAAAAAGGCTGCACACCCTGCCAGACACAGTCAGGGGGCGTGAAAACACAGTCCTCACTGCAGGAGCATGCCAGTGGGCTCTGCCACAGTCAACATGGAGAAAAGTGAATGAATTGTGCTGAAAACCCGAAAATGCCTGTTAAAATGACATTTTCCTAACCTCAAAAAGTTCTGTTTTTGGCACCAGATCCATTAATATCTACTAAATCATTGAGATTAAAAGGGACCTGCAATGCCCAGGACCATCCAGTGTGACTCAGAGGAACTGGGTATCATTTACTGACAGCTGCTACAAACTGTATCTTTGAAAAAGCAACCCAGGAACCCTTGTTTTCATTTTCCATGGGAAAACACAGAATTAGCTATGCAGAGAGAAACTCTAAACAAAGGCATGATACATGTATCCATGTTGCAAACAATTCCATCACTCAAGGGAAGAACTAATGCTGACTAAAATGTGTATTTTGCTGCAGAGGAATATCAGATTCAAATAGATCAGTTTAATGTGCTTTTTCATGAATGAAGTGCAAAATCACCTGTTTTAAAGTATGTTCTTGTTTTAAGGCTTAATTCTTTAAGAATGTCAAAAGATTGCTAATGTTAAAAAATCCACCTATAAACTGTGTTCATTTTATATGTTTAAATGAAAGATTTAGGTGAAACTTAAAGGTAAGCCTAGTTTGAGTTAATCAACTATATAAAAAACAACAACCCTGCTCTGGGCCTGAGAAAGGTTGACACCTGCAATGTTGCTTGGAAAGGCTAATTGCTGCTGGGAGGCCTCGCATACTCATGACAAAGGACCTCATTAGACATTCGTCTGTGCCCCAGGTGAAGACAATGGCATGCTTGGACACTCACCCTTCCAGGGGAGGGGCAGGAAGCTCCACTCTCCAGGGAGAGGCCCTTTATTCAACTTCAAAAGATTTGCCATTTGCTCACACTTGGTAAGAAAGAAAAAAAACTGACATGTGATTTTTGGGTTTAAAATGCTTATTTTGCCACTGAACCTCAAGACATTTAACTTGGCAGCAAGAATAAGAAAAAGAGTGAAAAGTACATACATCTAAATCGGAATTTCTGCTACTCATTTGAAAACTTTGTAGAATTTCTTACTGTGTAAGGAACTGAAGTTATGAAGAATGACCAATTGCGCAGAAACTATTAATGTTGCAAATGTAATATTGTGTACCCAGATTATAGGGGTAATTGTGCATATATGTACAGAATTCGGAAATGGTAGGACAAACCTTTCATGGTAAAAATTGCCAAAATTCAACAGAAAGACTAAGCCAGCTCCCACCGACTTGGCAGTTGGATTAGAATGTGACCCATGAAATATGTAATTTATGTATCCAATTTTCATAGAGGGCATAACTACATAAATATGGATTTGTGGGAAAGTTGGATTTTGGTCCCAATAACTATGGGAGGTTTCCAGGACATCTCATAAAACATGACACACCTTTCTGTCATCCAACCAGCAAAGAGCAAGGTAAGAACTGTGCTCTTGCCCAATCATAGCCTTGTGAGTGTCGGTAGTAAGTCTGCCCCTACCATAATCTTTAGTGATGCAATCCCAAAACTTAAGGGAAGCTATTGATCCAACTGGCTTGCTACCATTAATGCTTGCCTGCTCCAAACTCGCCATCCCACTGACCTCTGGTCTCCAGTAATCAGCGCAGTCCAGTGCGGTCCAGTCCGAGGTGCCAGTCCAGGTGACCAGAAGCACCCAGCTGACCTAAATCTGCCAGATGTGCTCTGCTGTCCTTTAGACCCGACCCGTGTGATGACCAGAGTCCTTGACGGTCCAAAATCTTAATTTAAAGTATCAATAGGAATCATAGTAACCCATAGCATATCTTGCCTTACCTTGTCCTATCCTAATCTCTCAACCATCCCATCTTTATCTTAAGAACCTCTAATATTGTCTGAACCATTCTTGCAACCCTGTTTGTGATTCCTAGTCTTAGCGCCGATTTTCTCCTCCTTTTTGTGTTACTAGACCATAAGCCATTAGTGATTTTGATTAAATAAAGTAATTTCCATAAAGAAAATGGAGTATCTGCCACATGAAAGGTTACAAGCGCCGTGTAACTGTGGGGATTCACGGGTGGCATTCTCTTTTTCTTAGCCATTATTCTAGTTTAAGTAAACTCAACCTGTCATTTTAAAACCAATTTTCTGTTTTTCTCTGCTCCATTTTTCTAAAAACGCCTCTCATTCAACCTTGCATAACTTCCTCAATTTAATAGCTAGATACTTCATTTCAACTCTGGCTTAAACATAAGACCTCTAGCTACATCCCAACACAAAAACATCCGAAAACAGTGTATTTCACCCGTTTATCTTAAAAACTGTTTAGTGAATTTTAGGCTGGAATTCGCATTTTTGCAAAGTTTACACGTGTGATTTTCAATTTCAATTATTTCCAAACTTCCATTAAGATTCAAAGTGTTTACTGTTGCTCATACTAAAGCTCATGATTGTTAGCATCTTTTCAATGTTGCTCCCATAGGAATTTATATTGATTTAAGGACTTTTGCAACTTTTCATTGTTTTGCTCAGCCATTTTTGAATGTCATTTTAAAAGTGTAAGATTTCCAAAACAATTTTTCTCTCTTGTTTGGGGAGGGAAGATTGTGTTCAAATCCTGTAAACTGTTCTTTATTCCTGAATACCTGCTGCTCCCTTACCTCTGTGTAGAATTGCTTATTTGTGAGTTGAGAAATTTGCAGGAGGAAACCTTAAAGGCATGGTCTAGTAAAAAATGTTATTTAAAAAATAGATAGGCAAAATAAAAAAAATACTAGCATTCTCTTTTTTAAAACTTCCTATGTAAAATTTTGAGCTATTCAAGCTCAAAATTCGCAAAAGCAAGCACATGGGCGCATCCATTTTGTGAAATGGATGCCCTCCTGTGCTGGCTTTTGCTTTTGCGGCACTAATGAAGGTAAAGCCAGCCAGCTGTAGTAAACAAAAGCTACCGCTGGGGGACTTTCCCTTCATTAGTGCTGTACGCGGAGGACGGGGACCGGAGACCAGAGCAGGAAAGCTGCAGCTGAATCTCGGTAAGTGCTATTTATTTAAAAAAATAAAAATAAGCACTAGCTGGGGTTTTTTTTCTAAGTTTTCCGGGCTGGAGGAGCCATTAGTGATTTTGATTAAATAAAGTAATTTCCATAAAGAAAATGGAGTATCTGCCACATGAAAGGTTACAAGCGCCGTGTAACTGTGGGGGTTCACGGGTGGCATTCTCTTTTTCTTAGCCATTAATCTAGTTTAAGTAAACTCAACCTGTCATTTTAAAACCAATTTTCTGTTTTTCTCTGCTCCATTTTTCTAAAAACGCCTCTCATTCAACCTTGCATAACTTCCTCAATTTAATAGCTAGATACTTCATTTCAACTCTGGCTTAAACATAAGACCTCTAGCTACATCCCAACACAAAAACATCTGAAAACAGTGTATTTCACCCGTTTATCTTAAAAACTGTTTAGTGAATTTTAGGCTGGAATTCGCATTTTTGCAAAGTTTACACGTGTGATTTTCAATTTCAATTATTTCCAAACTTCCATTAAGATTCAAAGTGTTTACTGTTGCTCATACTAAAGCTCATGATTGTTAGCATCTTTTCAATGTTGCTCCCATAGGAATTTATATTGATTTAAGGACTTTTGCAACTTTTCATTGTTTTGCTCAGCCATTTTTGAATGTCATTTTAAAAGTGTAAGATTTCCAAAACCATTTTTCTCTCTTGTTTGGGGAGGGAAGATTGTGTTCAAATCCTGTAAACTGTTCTTTATTCCTGAATACCTGCTGCTCCCTTACCTCTGTGTAGAATTGCTTATTTGTGAGTTGAGAAATTTGCAGGAGGAAGCCTTAAAGGCATGGTCTAGTAAAAAATGTTATTTAAAAAATAGATAGGCAAAATAAAAAAAAATACTAGCATTCTCTTTTTTAAAACTTCCTATGTAAAATTTTGAGCTATTCAAGCTCAAAATTCGCAAAAGCAAGCACATGGGCGCATCCATTTTGTGAAATGGATGCCCTCCTGTGCTGGCTTTTGCTTTTGCGGCACTAATGAAGGTAAAGCCAGCCAGCTGTAGTAAACAAAAGCTACCGCTGGGTGACTTTCCCTTCATTAGTGCTGTACGCGGAGGACGGGGACCGGAGACCAGAGCAGGAAAGCTGCAGCTGAATCTCGGTAAGTGCTATTTATTTAAAAAAATAAAAATAAGCACTAGCTGGGGTTTTTTTTCTAAGTTTTCCGGGCTGGAGGAGCCCGGAAAACTTAGAAATAAAACCGCAGCTTTGAAAACGTTGTATTTATGTTTGCGGTTGCTTTTGAAGCGACCGCAAACATAAATACAACGTTATTGTGTTGGAAAACGCTGCGGTTTTTCTTTCCGAGTTTCTCAGGCTCCTCCGGCTCGGAGGAGCCTGAGAAACTCGGAAAGAAAAACCTCAGTGTTTTCCAACACAAACGCGTTGTGTTTCTGCCTGCTGTGGCTATCACTTTGGGTGAGCACCGGAGACCCAAAGTGAAAGCCACAGCAGGCAGAAACACAACGCGGTTGTGTTTACATGCCGCGTAGTGTTTCTGCCTACAGCTGATTTCCCCCTGGGGAGCCCGAGAGCCCCAAATGGGAAATGCTAAATGCTGCGTTGTTTCTGCCTGAATCTGCTTTCCCATTTGGGGCTCTCGGGCTCCCCTGGGGGAGCCCGAGAGCCCCAAATGGGAAAGCAGATTTAGGCATTCCAAAAAGCAATAGAAAAAGATTGAGATGTAGAAGCATAGCGCTGTTTAGTCTGAGAAACAGAGAGGCAAGGGGTTAGATGCAACAATAGGAAGTGTAATGGAAGTTAGGTTTGGTATAGGTTTTGTAACTAGAGAGAGTAGTGGAGCGAGAAGAGAGATTGCGTCAAGGAGAAGAGATGATAAGGACAGGAAGAGAGTTGTGATGGTTCTATGTAGAAAAAAGTGAAGAGAGAACTAGAGGGGAAAGGAAGAGATAGCATGAGAAATGAAGGGCGAGGGTGAAGCTCAGAAGAAGCAATAATGGATTCTTACACAGACGTAGCAGGACACAGCAAAGCAAAGACTCATGAGCTAAGAGGCAAAGAGACTGGTCAAATGCTGGTTTTCACCCTTCAACATTCCACCCTTAACATAGTCCAGATACCTCAATACGCTGATGACACATGGGGTATCTTAGAGTGTCGTCTCCAGCAGATGTTGTTCAACTCAGGCACTATCTCAGTGCTATTGAGGATTGGATGTCAACTTTCTCCCAAACATAATCCAACGAAGACAGAGTTTCCTTTGGTATCTTCCTCTGCTGTTCCTTCTTTACATTTTCAAGAGCCGCCTGTCCAACTCACGTCTTTAGGTATCAGCCCAACCCTGGAGCCAGCAGTGAAATCTCTTGGGTTTACTTTTGACTCTATTTTGAACTTTAAATCACATATGAATCATCTTACAAAATCTTGTTTTTTTCAGTTGTCTCTTCAATATATTAAACCTTTTATTTCTCCCTCAGACTTCTGGACCACTCTCAGGGCCTTAGTTCTTTCTTGTCTGGACAGCAGTGGTGCTGTTCTTATGGGTCTTACGGCTACCTCTATGTAGCCTTTCAAAACAGTACTGAATTTTGCAGGTCGGTTGATTTCCAGCATTCAGAATTTAAAGCACCTTCCTGAAATTCACGTATGCACACATTTCACTTTCTGTTAATTACCTTTAAGGCACTGTTCTTACGTCATCCTGCTTATCTGGCTACAATTCCGGCGATTTTTCAGGGCTCAAGCTGTACCGGAAGGGCCAATGTTTTACGCCTTATCATTCTATGATTTAAACACTCTTGTTTATCTCTTCAGATTGGAATACTAATCAATGAATTGAAACAGATATTAAATGATATAATTATTTTGAAGATAACTTGTCTGAAGGTTTATCAAATGAACGATTGAAATACCAATGAATTACAACATATATTGAATGACATAATGATTAAACTTTTCTCAAACTAAAAAGGTTTATCCAATTGAAGATTGGTATGCTACTTAATGAATCACAACAGCTATTGCATGATATAATTATTAAACTTCTTTCAAAATATATATAAGAGTTGAGCGCATGAATTTTGGAACAAAGCACTTCAATGTATCTCTTCAGACATTTGCAGCAGCTTCCCCAAGCTTGGAATGTGGGTCCTTCTTTCCTACATCATCTGCCCAACTTTCTGGAATTTAGGAAGGCTCTGAAAACAAAGCCCATTTATTCTATTTTGCCTATCCATAGGGATGCATCCAGAGACTAAGGAGTGGTGTCTGGCAAAGTAAGCAGGAAAGGTGGCAGGAGACAGATGGTAGAAGGGGCGGCAGCGGGCAAGCAAGACACACATCAGGAGATAAAGGTTAGGGGCAGCTCAGAGGCAACACAAGACAAATGTTTGTGATTACAGGTGGGAGGAGGATGACAGCAGCTGGGAAGAGAAAGGAGCGGAAGGTGCAGGATCCGAATCCCCCCACACAGACAGGACGTCGCTGGCGGCACACGATAAGAACAGGGGAAAGCTATCACTCATTTTCTTTCTCCATGCTCTTTCTATATTTTGTCATCTGTATTTATCTCTGTCGCTACTTTTCTCTCCATCCATCTACTTTTTAGATATTTTCCCTAAAAACCTTTAAACAGCCTATTTTGTTTACTTGATTTCACACGAAGATGTATCAGGCTTTTGATTATCAAGGACTGGGTTGAAAAGTATTGCTCTCAGTAATCGCTGCAGAGATGTTTCTGCTTTGGATCCTGAAATGCTGAGGTTGAGTATTGACACCCATCATCGATTCCATTTCTAGATTTAAAAATATTTGTATCATTTTCTTTCACTCTTTTTTCAATTGGTGGGTTCCAACCTTCACTGGATGCAACACAACATTCACAGCTTATTTCACTGTAAGTGGTCTTGCAGAATCAACCCAGTCAAGGTGTGACATAGGGTGCGTTTTAATAGTGGTTGAAAGAAATTCCTACTCTTCAGGGTGGGGACATAGTATTTTAATCCACATAATACTACCATACAATATTACACACAACATCATCAACAAACATCCTGTTACACTTTTATTTTACAAACATTGACAAAAGCATCAGGAAGGTGCATAACATTGAAACATAATAAGAAAAACCACCCTTGAAGTAGAATGTAAGTATGTATGGTATTTATAAAGTGAAAATCTAGCTGGGAAGCAACAGAGCGCCGTACATAGGGGACATACCGAAGGGGGATACAAGAAGGGTGTGGAGGAAGCTGAGGAGAGTAGAGGAAGAGGGAGGCTACAGGGGGGCTAGGGCAAAAGAGGGCTGAATGCAGTTATAAGTGGTTAAAGATCTTTTTAATCTACAAAAGAAGCAGACCCATGCGTAACTCAGATTCTGCTTCACTGGACTACTTAAATCTAGAAACAGGTACGGCTACTCGTGCGTCAGCTACACAATAGCACCCTCCAGGGATATCTCCAGTAACTGGTCAAGGATCTGCCACCACCCCGCCAGCATGGTCTCATCCAAGAGGGCTGTACTATTCTCTTGAGGGAGGTCAGTAGACTTCCCCATCTAGAGCGCCCTCTTGCCTTCTCTCCAAGCCCTCCGCAGGAACTGGACCACCTGTTGGTTACCTATTGTAGTCATGGGGCCTGATTTACAAAGCGTTTTTCAATGGGATTGACACATTGTACAATGTGTCTGTAAATCCAGCCCTCAGAGATTATCAGTTCTAGGGATGCACTTACAGACCTCCCCTGTCTGGCGGAGTACGGACACAGGCAATCGTCACTACAAGGACTTATATCTCGGACAAAACAAGAAAAGGAATGCTATGTTTCCAAATAATATGGTTTCTCAACTTACCCAATGGAAAAAAATCCCTTTCACCATTACTGGTCAGTTCTGAAATGAGACAAAAGGCAAACGAGCTGAGATTGCAATACCCCGAAATGCACAGACAAATAAATAATAGTTATTTCACTATGAATAGCGTAATCATCTCTTGTGCTATTGTGCCACCTACAAAACGGCGTTATGACCATAACAGGCAGCTTTACCCAAGAGAGCGTCTAAGAACTGAAACCAGTTATGGGAGATGTAGATATATGTATTAAATTACAAAGTATTCTATTAGCCATGGTCGTACAATTCGGTCCTTTGCTCTACAACTTAATCTTCAGAGTCGTGGAAAAGTGTAAATATGCTACCATACATAGTTGTTATTTTACAACCCTTCTGTAAATGATACTATGATATGATATGATATTTTATTTATATTGCACTCGTACACAGGTGTTTCAGAGCGCGACCAGGCGAAAGGAGGGGAACAGGGGAGAAACAAAAACAGCGTTCTTACTAGGCCTAGTGGCATTGAGAACTCACAAGTGCATGGGGGAGGAAAAAGGGGGAAAGTGCATGGAAGAGGGAGAAATTGGAAAGTGCAGAGCATAGGAGAGAAAAAAATAATAGGTCAAATAAACAAATAAGGGTGATAAACATTGTTAGTGCAGCCCTTAGGTGGAAAAGTGGTAGGTTAGTCAGATAGGGTGTATCTGATTAGTGCAGAAGAGGAGTGGGTGGGGGACTATATCGGTACAGATACAGGCCCCATTGCAAGGGGTGGCCGGGAGGAAGTGCAGGAGGGTGGCAGGGTGAGCAGGTACCTGGGCCCGAAGGACAGAGAGTGGCCGAGTGCACAGTGCCGAGACAGAAAACAGATCAGCAGGGGAGAAGCAGGACAAAGGCAGAATCAAAGAGGAAGGTCGTGAGGAGCTTCCGGAACTGTAGATGGTTCTCCTCAAATTTCAAGGTGGTAAGGACGCAGTTCCAAAGGGAGGCCCCAGCCGAAGACAGAGATACCCCCAGCTTGTTTCTTTGAAAAACAACTGACCCTGGAGCAGTTAGAGGTAGAGGAGCGAAGGGCTCGAGAGGCAAGGTATTTACGGAGGGATAGTTGAAGGTATTTTGGACCCAGGCCCCAGAAAGCTTTGTGGACAATGCAGCGGGTTTTACATTTAATCCTTACATCCACTGGGAGCCAATGAAGGGAGTTCAGAGCTGGAGAGATACGATCCCAGGGCTTGAGGCCAAGGACAAGTCTCGCAGTCCGGTTCTGGATTAGTTGTAAAGGTCGGAGAGTGGAGGCAGGTAGATTTAGGAAGCAGCTGTTACAGTAGTCCAACCTAGAGAGAATACGAGCTTGGCAGACAGTGAGCTTCTGAGGGAAGGAGAAGAAAGGAAGAGTACCTCTATGGAGGTGCAGTAAGAAGTTTGACTTTCTAGAGACATCAGAGATGTGTTGCGGAGAAGGAAAGTGTGGAGTCAAAGATGACCCCAAGATTCTTAGCCTCACAGGTAGAGGCAGGAGGAGGGCCAAGGGAGGCCGGCCAGAGAGTGAGGGGAAAGGATGGAGAGGGTGTACCAATGAGGAGGATCTCAGTCTTGTTGGCATTTAAACAAAGATCATTGGTGGCACACCAATTTTGAATGCCGATTAGGCTGTCAGAGATGAGGGAAGGAGAGGAGGTGGCTGAAGGAAGCCTGAAAATGAGTTGGGTGTCATCAGCATAGCACTGGGAATTTGAGCAGAAAATGAAAATGCAGTAGGTGAGAGTTGCAAGGTATTGGTTGAAAAGCCAGGGCGAGATGTTAGACCCCTGGGGAACATCACTGGTAGAGAGGGAGATAGAAGATAGGAAGGACCCAAGTTGTACTTGAGAGGGTCGATCAGAGAGGAAAGAGGTCAGCCAGGCCATAGCCTGATTGGTGATACCCTGGTTGTCACTGAGGCGATTGAGCAGGGTTGTATGGTTGACTGTGTCGAAAGCAGAGGAGAGATCAAGTAGGATGAGGACAGAGGGAATGTTAGAGTCAAAGACGGTTGGAGAGCAGGTCTTCATGGATGTTCAGGACAGCAGTTTCCGTGCTTCTGGCAGCTCTGAAGCCAGATTGGTGGTCATGGAGAGAGCCAACAGTGTCAGCATGAAGTTTAAGCTGAGAGATGGCAAGCTTTTCCAGGAGCTTACCCAAAAAGGGAGTAATGGAAATTGGGCAATAGTTAGCTGGACAAGAAGGATAGCTGTGTGTTTCTTGAGGAGAGGATGCACAAGGGAGTGCTTCAGAGGGGAGGGGAAAGATCCAGAGGCAAAGGAGATGTTGCAGAAACCGCCAAGGGCTGGAGCGAGGGTATCAATGTGGTCCTTA
Organism: Ambystoma mexicanum; assembly: GCF_040938575.1. Lineage (NCBI taxonomy): Eukaryota > Metazoa > Chordata > Amphibia > Caudata > Ambystomatidae > Ambystoma > Ambystoma mexicanum. Next base: position 1,271,441,886 of record NC_090932.1, read on the forward strand.
ATGGTTTTAAAGGAACAGGGATGGACCTGTTTTGATGAGGCTTTCATAGATCGGACTTGTCTAGCGACCTCATCAGGGGAGAAAAGAGGAAAGGAGAAGAAAGAGGGATAGGTGGGTAGCTTAAGGTGGGCCAGCAAGCAGAGAAGAAGAGGCGAGAGGAGTGGGAGAGGAGACAGTGTGGACAAGATGTCCTGGGTTTCAGAGATAAAGTGTGAGGCCAGGGCATTGCACAGAGCCTGGGAGGCAAGAGGAGGGGTGGATACTGCAGCAGGGTTGGCCAGCTCCTTGCAGATTTTAAAGAGTTCAGCCGAGTTGTTAGATGCCGCAGAGACACAGGCTTGAATGTGGACTCGCTCTTGGTGCGTACAGAGAGTCAGTATTGCCTTTGGAGCAGGCGACAGGCCAGTTTGTCAGAGGATGAGCAAGAAGCCCTCCATTTGCTCTTGGCTGCCCTACACTTACGTGTAAGTGTAGCTAGGTCAGAGTCATACCAAGAATTGCACTTGGCTTTGGACTTCAAATGGATCCTCATGACAGGGGCAGGAGCATCAAGAGTAGCAGAGATAGAGGAGTAGAGCAGAGACAGGGCTGTGGCAGGGTGTGAGTCAGCTTGGAGTGAAGGAGTGGGTGAGAAGATGGTAGCGAAAGCCTCGACTGACCCACGCTTCATGGGCCAGATGTCCGGGAAGGGTGGTGGCAATCTTGGGGTAGGCTTGGCTTGAGGGGAGGAGATGGAAAGATGAGAGGAGAGGACGCAGTGATCATTCCGTAGAGAGGAGTGGTGAGGAGAGTAGATAGGGGAGGCCAGAGGAGATCAAGACATCAAGTGTGTGACCAGCAGAGTGAGTCGGGCCAGAGAGGAGGATAGAGAGGGAGAGTGAATCACAGAGGTCCCGAAAGAGCACAGATGAGGAACAGGGAGAATCATGATGGATGTTGAGGTAACCAAGGAGGTGGAGTTGAGTGCTAGAGGTCAGGGGGGCGGAGGAGAGGTCTGCCCACTCTGAGAGAAAAGAGGTGATTTCACCAGGGGGCCGGTCGAGAGTAGCAACAGTAAGAGAGTGGCTAGGAGAGAGACAGAGCCTACAGACAAGGCATTCGAAAGAGGAATAAGTCTGAGTGGGGATGATAGTGGCAGGAATCCACTCAGGGAAGATCAGGACTACACCCCCTCCGGGCCTGGTGGATCTCGGTGCCAAGAGGATCTTGTAGCCATCAGGGAGGAGAGTGTCAAAGCTTGTGACAGAGCTGGCCGTGAACCATGTCTCGGTAAGAGCAAGGACATCAAGGTCAAGTTCTTCTAATAGGTGGCAGGTGTCAGAGGAGTGTTTAACAGCAGAGCAAGAGTTGAGGGTGGCAAGATGAAGAAGGTTGCCAGCCTTAAAGACCTTCTGGGGAGGGGTACAAATCAGAGGTACGCCCTGCAAAGGTGTGGAGGGAGCATGAGATGGAGCAGAGGAGGAGGGAGGAAAAGGCAAGGTAGCCAAGGGAGGAGAGTAGGGGACAGCTGGAGATGAGAGGAAGATGATGAGGTGAGCAAACCGCCTATCAAAGAGAAGGAGATTGGCCTGAGGGCCTTGCATCATGACAGTGCCATTTAGGTAGACATTAATGATGACTCTGGAGGAGTCAAAGGAATCCATACGGACTTCCCAGCGGGTGCCACTATTAATGGGAGAGGAGGAGATAGGACAGAGCACAGAGATCATATGAGGGGTCCAGAGATTTGGCGAAGAAACGACAAAGAGGATGTCAGTGAGAGTTTGTCTGGCAGAAACGCTGGAATAGGTATCAGCAATGGGGAGACCTGGGTTGGAGGCCAGGATATCCTTTTTAAATTTCTTCTTACCAGACTTAGTGAGAAGGGAGGGATAATTGATAGTGAAGCAGTTTGAGTAAATAGGAGAAACAGCGCCATGGGCAGGTAGAGAGAGGGGGCAGTGGGAGAAATATGCAAGTGCAGAGGTATGGAACAGTCACTGGGCTCGCAGGTTACAGTTGAGGTCCAAAGTGAAATGAAAAACACACCCAAATTTGCTTACAAAAACACACCCCATGATTGAATTATGCTTTTAAAGTGTTTTAATTGGTTATCCCTGAAGAAAATCCGGTTTTTATAACTGTCTGAAACTATTTGTCAGTCAAACTGGTTTACATTTAACCAAGTACTGTCTCGCTGCTAAAATATTCTGAAATAATTCAGCTACTACTTGATTTTTTAATGTTTGGGACAAGTTATGACCCCCTTTGACTCCCTTTGAGCAAGCACTAATCTGCTTCCTATCTCCATCTCTGACAGGTGATAGGTTTGGGGAAGTACCTCTTACAATATACTGAGACCACTGTCAGAGCCGCACCACTATCTCGGGTTAGCACTCGTCGTTAGACATTGTACATTTCCCACATCACAAAAGCTCACATTATTTTTCCCTCTTATTTTGTGCTTGCTTTTCAGTCCTCTTTTTGTGTGGCAAGTTTAGGCACCAGTGTGGGAGCTTTTGACCTTCTTGTTTTTACCCCTTTGTTGTGATATCAAAATAACCACCTGACTGCGGCCTCCCATGGAATGAGATGCATTTCCCTTCTGTGAATCATAAAACAATGTTTTTGGGAACACAAACCCCAGATGTGGGACATGATAATCGGGTCTGTGATAGAAGCGAAGGCCCTAAATGTTTGTCCTATATATCTTGGCGTCCGGTGCTCAGCCTGCCTTCTAGCTCCGGTGTCATGCCTTTTGCAGTAACGAGGAATGCATCGCAATTGGCGATCCAGCAAAAACACACACCTTCAATGAGTCTGTCAGGATATCTCTGAAGAGTCCTGGGTCAATTCAAACACGGCTTACATGTACATCCCAAAAATAAATCCAATGCTTGTTTTACAGTGGATTGCAAATTGTTCATAAGAAGATTCGTCAAACAGTCATCCTATTTTATATGATCTATATTCAAGTCAAAAAGATATACTATATAAAAGAAATATGTATGGGCAAAAACAGTGTCTATGCTGTACAAATCTCAGAATCTAGTAACACCACAAAGAATTGCTCAAATTATTAAAGAAACATGAGAATTGCATGTGTGGCGCTTCCCAGTTAGTGCCAAACTTCAGTGCGTTAGTAAGAAGCGCTATTTCAGGAATAAGGTTAGCAATAACTGTGAAACATTGTAAACAGCATAAATCCAAATCATCGCTGTATTCCCCAGCAACACTTTGCCAATCTCCTTGTGGCCTGAAGGCCGCAGTCTCTTTATCATTAGCAGTCAAAATCGATAATCCATTTCCAGAATCAGGAACTGCATATCCAACCCTTAATAGATCCGTTTTCATTCTTGTCTCTCAAATGTAAATGGCGTGTCTTATTATTTCTCTTTTCTCAGTGAGACTTCGATGTGACAGGGTGACCTAGCTATGTCTCAACGATGAGGCCCAAAAAAGCAGACTATACACGGTGCTGCTTGTGTGCCCATGGACTGTGGATGTGGCCTAGCAGTTCTGCCTTGACTTCTCTTTTGAGGGTGAGTAGGGAACTGATTTGCATATGGAGGGCCCATTTCTGTAATGACACGTCGAATCTACAGACAATGATGAAATCGAATGCTACCGGCAGAAAATCCACATTGATTTTACCATGAGAAATTGCAGAAGGACCGGCGTTGAAGGCTGCTGTTTGGGTAATGCTCATTACAAGGGGAGGCAGTTCGAAGTCTCTTAGTTCACAAGTTAATGAGAAGTCACTTAGGCAGGCAGCCTTTATGTTGCATAGCACTTGTGCAAGTTACTGGGCCATAGATTAAGGCCTAGCTCTGAAAGCACTTGTCCTTGAGATTCAGGGATCGTTCTCCATTGCAGCGGATCTAGTCATAGGCAGCCATCTTGTGGAAGCGGTTGGATTGTTGACATACTCATGATTATCATCCTGGATTGTCATTTGTCAAATAAAGACATGCACTGCTACTCAAGTTGATATCACATCACCTTATGACTGGTCAGGTTAGGCAGGGGACTCGTTTTTAGTTTGTGTTACAACTGTTTACAAAGAGTATATGAAGGCAACTGGGCACATAGACCCGCTAGCTAATGCACGGATCCTTGCAGAAAAATAAGGGGACTGCTGCGTGCCCATGGTTTAAGTGGCTATGCCTCCTGACAGTGTAGTATACCAAACCAGAAAATGCACGCTCATGTATTGCACTCACTGGTGCCCTGAGCCAATCATTTAGTACAAATGGAGTTGGTAATTTCAGTTCATTTTAATCCTAAATTAAAATCACGGCCACTAATCAGGACTGATCGCACGCCGAACACGGCAACATGCCGACTCTGGCATCGCATTGTGGCATCAGACTTTGATTGACCAATGAGTCAACAAATATACTTCACCAGCCGAAACTCATACACAGAATCAGAAACATATCAGATGATATTTTGAGATTATTCATACAGCGTTACCAAGTAATTGAACACTGTAACCATGACTATTATGACACAGCAAGATTAGCCAGCATCAGACTTGAAAAAGACCTGCCTAGGTCGAAACACGTGTCGTAAACAACAATTTAAAATTAAAATGACCTGAAATGACCAATGCCCTTTGTACTAAATGATTGCCTCAGAGTACCAGCGAGTGCAATACACGGGTGTGCATTTGCTGTTTACAAAGAGGATGGTTGAAGACTCATCCAGTTTCTGAAAATGTATGACCACTGCATGTGGCTCAGTTCCACTGAAGCGGATTAATTAGGAATCATCAGAACCAATTGGCTTGAATGTTCTGTGGTTTACGTATATCGACCACAATCAAGAAAGTCTTTGAAAATGGCTCTCCCCAATGGCTTCAACACCAGCCATCAGAGAGAGGAATACTGGATACCACACCACCATGTTTTTGATACAGTACAAGTGGGCCATCTTTGTGCTAACTGCTATGAACATTATCACCTTAACCATGGGCTCAAGCATTGACCCTTCACTGGACTATATTTCGCACATCACTTCGGTGGGCATGCAGAACGTGTTTGTCCTGTCTGCCACTTAATGAGAAGAAGAGATCTCTAACAGGGTGACCAAGTAAAAGCATCAATTAAGGTGATGGAGCTCTGCCTAAAGAGTCTGCAGCATTCTGTTAGGAGGTGCTGCCAACTAGTCCTAGGATAGGAGGAATCTGGACAGGTCTCGTTCAGAGCCTTGCTTGACGGAATATGTTGAAAGAAGAGACTGCTGGTTCAATATTTCCCTAGACTACAGTACTGCCGTGGGCTATGCCTTTGAAGCCACACTTTTTAGGGGGGGAGGGGTGAAAGTGCAAAATCCTAGACGTGCATGGTGGTGCCTTTGAACTAAATACTCTTGGGTGGAAAAAATTGAGGAGTTTATAAGATTCACTGTTACTCAAAGATGATATCATATTTACAAACGTGAAAGCAGGCCAGACTGAGTCAACTCTGGGGAAGGGGCTCTTACTGACCAGTAGTCTAGGTAGCAGTGGATTTGATTCACTTAGTAATGGGTGAATGCCTCCGGTGAGAGCAGTGCCTTAGTAGAAAAAGCCAGGAACCATCATAAGGCAGAGATTAAGGGGATTGTACTGAAAAGAAAGGTGTCCACCACAAACCTGACGAATTGGCAGTGGGACAAGTTGAGAATCATGTGAACGAATCTTGGAGATCCCATAGTGAAATGTCCTAAAATCGTGGGCTAGAGGCAGAAGTTGATCGACATCACAGAGGTCCAGTATTGCTCACAATATGTTGCGTACTACCCAGACTCACACCAGGGGTGCTCAGGAGGAGTTCTTGATATCTGCTGATGCAACATCAGAGGTCGGTTTTAGAATGTATGAAAATATGCCATCCTGAAAGTGAACAAAGAGTAGGACCCTGCAGAAGGGCTATGCCAAAGGGGCTAGCATGTCTTACAATTTGTAAAGGTTGGAAGGAAGCCTAGAGTTTAGTGTAGCAAGGTCTGAATAGCAATGAGGGACACAACTCCCAAAGAGAGGATACATTTAAACACTCTATTCACTCATCATGCATTCCTCGGAGAGCCCAGAATCCACCACAAATAAATGCATCCACCACAAGCCAACTAGAATGCTTTGATCCAGTAACAAACCCTTAGTAATGGTGCCAAGCTTCGATCAAAGATACAAAAAAGGATTGTGTGCCCTTTCCTCTTTTACTCAGCTAAGATATGCAATTCTAGGCCAAGATATCTGCATGCAGAGGGAAACCTCCTGGCCCTCAGAAAAGCCCTAAAAACCCTCCTATCCCTTTGACAACAGTATGACACAAGTAAAATCCAAACTGCAGCAATGAACCTCAGAACAGCATCAATCAGCAGATGCTGCTTCTCGGTAACATCAGCCAGGCAGAACCTTTCTCTGCCTACCCACAAGAACCTGACACCGACCTCTGCCCAATGCATCAGCCAAGGATTATGAGGGTTTGGACTCATTGGCCCTCATTACGACCCTGGCGGATTTTTACAGCCGTCGGCGGACTTTTCCGCCATGGCGCAAAGTCCCTTTACGCCATGGCGGATGGCGGACTTACCGCCCCATTCCGAGGTCGGCGGGGCGGTAAGTCCCCATTGACCCATTTACCCTTCCCCATTCCCATTTCGGCCCCATAGGGCTCAATGGGAGTGGGGAAGGTGTTAATTACGCCACCGTACACTGCGGTGGCGTAATTAACACCGAGGTCCCATAGCGCCATGGATTTTTACGCCCGCAAAAAGCGGGCGGAAAAATGACCATGGCGCTATGGGAACTCGTAGTTGGCGGTAAGGGGTCGGCGCAGCTAACGCTGGCGCAAACCCCTTAGCGCCAGGGTCCTAATGAGGGCCATTGTGTTCATTCTTCTTGCGACATTTAAATTAAATTGGAATTCTAGTCCCACAAACATATCACAGGCCTGCACCCACAGCATCAGCATAGGAACACGCAAGATTGCAATAATTTAGCTTGGTATCCTTGATCCACTTAAAGAAACGGGAAAGTCAAGAACACTTGACCCTGGATCAATAATCTAGAATCAAAAGATTCTCACTCACTAAACAATCCCCTTCTTTACCCCACTAACTGACTCATGTCTTAATCCCTCTCCACCTTACACAACTATATCAATACACCCTCACACATGGCAGCAAGCTGCTTTCGAACATATTTTAACAGAGTAATGCCAATGCACAGTCCTCTAACCTGATCACACTCACCCGTGCCAGCATCTAGCCATGTTCTCACAATGCTGCCTTCAACTGACTGATCTTGAGTTCTCACCACTGGATGAAACGGACACTCAAGCACAATAATAATATTATTATTATTATTATTATTATAAACGAAGGGTCTCTGTCACAAACTACCTAGAATCACACTGGCACTCAGATCTCAAGTATTTCCGTCCTGCACGCATCAACACCACAAGGTTCACATCTGCCTTCCCGTCTATCCCACTAACCACCACCTCAGTCTGTTATCTTTCAGCGTCCTGTTCATCCAGGCTGCCAACATCCTGGGACACTATACAAGACTACTTTACATTGCATTATTTAACTGTTAAGGTCCATTCCCTGTACTATGCACTACCTCATCAATTGAAGTGGCAATCAGGCTCGTCACCAAATAACAAGACAGTCGCTTGGTTTGAACAGCAACATTCTCATGCATTGAAGATCTGAGGCTGAGGGTGGTCCCAAGTTTTCATCAGGTGAGAAGAAGAGTGGGCTAGAGAGCTATCTTCTACAAATGAAGAGCTAATCAATCTAGCGGCATGATTGAACAAACACCCCAAATCAAGGGAGGATTGAATTAAATCTTGCCATTCAATGTACTTCCGTGTCTGCGCAATCAACATTTCGCACATAACCACTGCAAATCATCCACCGTGCAATCAAGGAAGCTCAAGACAGTGATGGTAGAGCAGTAATTGAAGAGTTATGAGAGATGGATAGGGGAGGGAGGCAAACAAACCAGGGAGCGGAGGGTGGAGGAGGCATGGGAGAGCATTAGGGTGAGGGAGGAGTTGCGGGGGTTCTGCCGGTGTCGTTTGGAAGAAGAGAGGAGCTCGGAGAAGGGGGGGTGGGGAGGCACAGGGTTCTGGAGGGGACCCAGAGAGTGAGGAGGGGTAAAGGAAGGTCATTAGGTGCACAGGGATTGAGAGAGATTATTTGTGGAGCGCATGTTGCACAAAGCTCTACATAGCACGGCTAGCATAGCTCAGTGGCAACGTGCTCCTCTTTCAAGCAAAATGACACACAGCAACACAGGTTTGAATCCCGGGTCTGCGCTTAGAACGCGTGTTATACAAAACCAATGATAATATAATTATAAGGGGAATTTCTAAAATAATCTCTACCAAATAAATAAACACTTCCATTTGCCCATCTGATTAATCTCAAATAGATCAATCCATCCTAGTCATCCGTGGAGTGTCAGTAAAAAATGATTCTCCTCTGTCAACTAGTCTCTGTTTGCCACAGAAAAAATTCTCTAAATTTTCTGTTGCTTTATTGTATCGCTGCCAGGTGATCATTGAATGTATTTTGCAATAAAAACAAAAAACCCGAAGAAAATAAATGTTGTTCTGGTATTCAGCCAAACCGAAGAACCAATTCGATCGGTTCAGCTTCTAATTTGCACTGAGCAAGCATGTGCTGCTATTTCTCACTTTTTGTAAAGGAGAAGGATTATGGTGGAGCTCTTCATCCTGGGCCAGATATGTAGCTGTAGATGTCAACGGTGGGAATGGCATTCAAATGATGGAAGGCCACGCCATTCATTTGGGATTTCCTTTTACCCAGGTTCTTAAACGTCTTTGAAATGTGGACACGCCCTGGGCAGCAGTAACCCCAACAGATCAGGACCCTAGAGTTCCCTGTTCCAAGGGCAGGCTCCTCCGGGGATTATCCAGAGGCCTGTCAAGGAATTGTCACAATTATGAATTCTTCCAAACTTCAGGGGCTTGCAGCATGCTTGATAGCTCAATGTGGAGGGATGGCTCGGTTGGAGACCCTGAACAGCTTCAACAATTAAATCAACCATAGTGATGGGGAGGGCTTTTGGCAGCCACCCCTTCCCTAGCTAATAGATCAGTCTATAAAAAGTGGAGTAGCTGCAACTCCCTACCCCCCAAACAAGTCACCATCACATCCTTGCTAAAAAGAAATACACTAGATCAAAATATTCTCTCCAACTCCAAATCGCCAGTCTTCCAGGACACTCCTCAGGAAGGACATTATTGCCAAATTCCAGGCTCACCTTGACACTCACAGGCTTCTTCATACTCGGCAGAACTAGCGGAAGAAGGCCAGACAGGTCTGCTCACACTGCCAGATCACATTGGTGCATTTAACACTGAACAATAAGAAATCCTGTTTCATCTTGACCACAGAAGCAGAACCCTCAGACTCCCCCCTCCCATGTGTTTGTCCTCGCTCTTTCTTTGTTCTCAGTGACTCAGACTGATCCCCACCTCTCTGGCTCCCATCAAGTCTTGTCTGGGGCCTCCCACCAATCTCCATTGTCTAATTGATGCTCTAGAATCAACGTCACCCCCAGCAGATCATCAATGGAAGCCATGTGAACTCCACAGATGCCACAGAATGTCATGTCCCTCGACACCTTCACCCAGACTGGGTGGAACTCACCACTCATACTGGACCAGCTCATTATCCCTCCACCAAAAACCCATGAGTTAGCCGCAATAATCAAATCTTGCTCTTTGCCCTAATTGGTGTTGTGATCAACCAATCCCACACCTTCCTCTCCCTTCTCAGAAACACATGCCAATTCTGCTTCTCCCATCTCCCCAAAAACCTCCCAGGACAGCGGGAACCACAATATACTACAATATCTCTCCTTATCTTAGCCTGCCCAAATATCAAATTTCTCATCTCCAAGTCCTCCAGAACAAAGCGGCCCTGAGAATCCAACAAAGTAATGCTGATATCTCTAACCTCTTCATTACCTGTGAATGCATGCAAGGTCCTCAGACCCCTCCTCAACAATCTACAAAGCTACATCCAAGATGGCCCCTGCACTCAGATAAAAACCTTCACATCAGTACAAGGACCCCAGCTTGGTAACATACTATTCAAATCAATCTGAAAATAAATCGCCCATCTAGCTGTCCGACAATGTTTTAAAAAAATAATTGCCTCACATCCCCATCCATCGGTGTTATGTTTTATCTAGAGATAAATATGATCCGGACACTGACTCGTGTTATTTTATTCCTTTTAATGTTATAGACCAATTGACCCCAACATTCCTCATTCTATCCCACATCCCAAATCCCCCCGCCATTCCACATTCCATATTCTATGTTCCACCTACTATTTTATAACTTGTATTTTCCTCACCTACACAACAACCCCCCCTTACTTATCATGTAAATTCAACTTAAATTCAATAAAGAAAATTACATCTGCACAAACAGGTGATTTGGCTTGCGCACCTCTCTGCGAGGGCGACATTTCCACACTTCCTCTGATGGGTCAGAATTTATAATACCACCAGAGTTTATGACATCACCTTCAGCCACCCCACTTCCTAAATTCACTGGATTAACACCATTCTGTTGACCACTAGACCCCTTTTGTACAGAAACATCATTGGATATCCCAGTGTCATCTTCATCCAATATAGTTAAATCAATGTCTGTGTCATGTGAATCACCCCCTTCACTCATCTCACAATCCTCCCCCTCAGAGTTATCACAAAACAACTTTTTGAAAAAGGATACATTTCTGGTTATCTCACAATCACCCCCTTCAGCAGTTCCCATCAACCCTTTAACATTCTTAATTGTCAGCGGCACTGGCCAATATTTAGGATCCAATTTCCTAAGCTGACTCTGTCGAACCAATACCGAATCTCCCACTTGAAGATCACTGCCTCTTGCTTTCCTTTTGTGATCTGTCCACTCTTTGATCTTTATCCTCTTTTCTTTATCTCGCTCTTGAATGTCCTCAGCAAGTGTGTAGTCCTCTACACATGGCAGTCTTGTACGGGGCTTATATTTCATCATCAACTCTGACTGAGAATATCCAGTCGCCTCATGAGGAGTATTACGGTAACTTCTTAACATCAGAGAAATAGCCTGTGGCATTGACACATTATCTACAATTGCCTTCTGTCGAGTCCGCTTCAAAGTACTCATACATCTTTAAGCCATACCATTGGCTTGAGGCCATAATGGTGTTATTTTCTGGTGCTTAAAACCGATATGTAAAGCAAACTTGCTGAATTCATGACCCTAAAATTGTGGCCCATTGTCTGTTTTTACAGCTTTCGGCACTCCCCACTCACTGAACAATTCATCCAGTACCACTGCAACATGATGGAACGCAGTAGATGCTAAATGCTTCACCAGGGGAAACCGTGAGTACTTGTCTATGGCCACCAGTAAGTATCCTCCTTCATCTAATGGTCCAAAGAAGTCAACCGCCACACGGTTCCATGAACCATCCGGAAGTGGCACCATCTGTAGAGGTGCTGCATGAACATCCAACATTGCCACTTGACATGCAAAACAGTTTTGCAGAATGTCTTCCACAATAACATCCATACAGGGAAACCAGACTTGATTTCTCAGAATCTTCTTGGTGTTTACAACCCCTCGGTGCCCTTCATGCGCTAGCATCACTAGAACTTTCCAAAAACATTTTGGAGCTACAAGTCTATTTCCTCTAAGAAGTGCTCCCTCCTCTGTTGCCGACAGTTCACTGCTCATTCTCGCCAACTTCTGCAGATCTTTCATATCTCCTTCTTCCACTCCCTCTTCTAAATTAAGACAATGCCATTTCCCTGTTCTGGTGAGTCTAATCGCCACCTGAATCATTGGATCAGTCTTGCTTTTCTCCCTAAATATTTCCTTAGTGATTGCCGGTGGTAAAGCATTGAGAGATAGATATGATATATATTCCTCAGCATTCCTTTGCATTCTGGTTTCTGCCACGTCTGCAGGATGCCTTGATAAATAATCTGCTGGATTTTCTTGTTTCCCAGGTTTATGAATAATCCTATAATCATATTCCTGTAATCGTATACCCCATCTTTAAATTCTGGGAGGCATCCTGACCCGAGGAGTGCCTGATGATCTGTAATAAGTATGAAAGGTTTTCCGATCACAAAATGGTTAAACTTCTCACATGCCCACACAGCTGCCAGGCTTTCCCTCTCAGCTTGCGAGTATGCTCTCTAAATATCCCTCAATGCTCTGCTAGTATAAGCAACAATGCGTCCTCCACCTTCCTGCCCTTCTCTTGGATCCACTTGCGCTAAAATAGCTCCAAGACCTACTCGGCTGGCATCCACTATTATCTCAGTTTCCAACTTAGGATCAAAATACGCCAATTTCCTGTCACTGACCAATTCCTCTTTGATTTTTTTAAAGCTCTTCTCACAATTTATTTCCCACACAAATGCCACATCCCTTTAGTGGATCAGTGAGGGTTGCATAGTTCGGTAAATACCGTGCACAATAACCGACCATTCCCAAAAAAGATCTTAGCTCTGCTATATCCTTTGGAGCTTCAAGATCCACAATACTTTTCACCTTTTCTGGATCCGTCTTCATTCCATTCTCTGAAAATATATGTCCAAAGAACCATAGGATTTTCTTTTTTATATCACATTTCTGCCCATTTAAAGTCAGCCCATTTTCTTGCAATAGCTTGCATACTTGTTCCAGAGCTTCATCATGCTGACCTTTATTTATTTATTTAAATTTATATAGCGCGCAAGTAACCCATGGGCATTGAGGCGCTGTTACTTGCAAGAGCTTAGTTACAGGCAAAGAAGCATTCATCAGTACATTATGTATTCAACAGGCATAGATCTGCTGTTTTGGTTGGTACAGTTGGTCATTACAAACAGTTTATGCAATGGAACATAGGAGATGTATTCAGCTGGTGCGAGGAATCTTATGTGAATAAGATGGTTTTTATGGATTTGCGGAAGGTGCAAAGGGAGGCCTCACCTCGGATTATAGGAGGTAGGGCGTTCCAGTGAGTGGGTGCGAGATATGGGAAGCTGGAGCCGCCAGCTCTGGCTTTTTTTACTAATGGCACAGAAAGCATGTTAGTATATGGTGATCTGGTTGGCCTCGTAGTAGAGACGGGGTGGATCCTTTGGGAGAGGTAGTCGGGGGCAGTAAGGTGAAAGCACTTGTGAGTCAGTGTAAGAGTTTTGAAGATGATCCTTTCTTTTATTGGGAGCCAGTGTGCTCGTTTTCTGGCTTCCGAGATGTGTTCTCGTTTGGCAATGCCTTGGGCTGCCTGGAGAGCGCTATTCTGAATGATTTGTAACCTCTCTAGGTTTTTGTTGGATGTACCTAGGAAGAGTACATTACAATAGTCAAGCCTAGATCCAGTGATGGCTCTGGCTATGTTAGTGCAGTTCTCTTTGGAGAGAAAGGGCCTGACTGCGTTGATTAGTTTGGCATGATATGCAGCTGCAGAGGCTATAGCGTTGACTTGTTTAACCATGGATAGGTTGGAATCTAAGTAGACGCCAAGTGTTTTGACTGATTCTGAGACAGGTATTTTGATGGAGTCTATGGTGAAGTGACTGAACTGGGAGTCTAGATTTTTCAGCGTGTCGGGTGAGCCTACCAGGAGGAGTTCCATAAATAAGAATATCATCACTGTAATTAAGCACATTCTTTATTGGTGCTATTACTTTCCTTATTGCTTCCTGAAATATTTCTTCTTCCAATGAGATGCCAAAACTGAGGCGCTTATATCTGAACAAACCTTTGTGTGTGCTGAAAGTGGTTATTGGCCGGGACTCGGGATCAATCACTAGCTGATGATATCCCTGATTTAAATCCAGTTTTGTGAATCTGCTGGCTTGATTTAAACATATTATCATGTCCTCATTATTAGGTCCGGGATGCCTTTCCCTTAGAATGGCTGTGTTGGGAATCCTCATATCTACACACAGACGAAGACGCCCATCTGCCTTAGGTACCACTACCAACGGAGATACCCAAGGAGTCGGGCCACTCTCAACTCTCTCAATAATGTCATTTTTTTTTAACTGTTTCATTTCTTGTGATACTTTTGCCTGTAAATGAAACCCTATGCGCCTTGGGTGTTGAGGAACAGTCCGAACCGGCTCATCAATATGTAAATGTATTGTAGTATTCTTCAGTTTCCCGATTCCATGAAACAAGTATGGAAATCTTTCTTTCAATATTTCCAAATTTGGCACCTCTCCTGACATGAACCTGATGTCATGTTGTTGTGACGGAACACCCTGTATCATCTCTGATTATTTGTATCTCATATCAATAAGTCTTAGATCCGTGGCAGTTTTGCAACTAATAAGACATCTACCCACAACAGGGCTTTTTACCACATGTATGCTAGTTGGTATAAATTGTTCTTCATGAATTAGATTACATTGAAATTGCCCTTTATTTAATAGTGGTTGATTTGCTCCCCACTGAAAGATTTCTGCTCTCGATGACTTTAGGGGATATTGATTGGCTATTTTCTCATATGCTTCTTCACTCATGACATTTAATGTTGCTCCAGTATCTACCAAGAACGGTATTTCATGTCCACCTAAATTCACTGTCATTTTTTTAATCATATTGTTAACTGCAGTATCGTATATCAATCGTACATATTTTTTACTGTATCTATCATATTCTTGATAATGTTCCATTGTCATTCCTTCTTCTTCACAAGAGATATCTGGATTCTCATACGTATCTCTACATTCTCTTTCTTCTTGACTCTGAATTTGGTGAGACATCATGTTCTGTCCCAACTCTTGACTACCTAGGTTTGTTGCCTCAATTTGTAAATTGTCCATAGCTCTGACGAATCCTGGTTGAGTCCTTTGTTGGTTTGTTTTTGATGTTGTATTTGGTCTTATCATTTCTCGTTCTGTATATGCTCCTCCTCCAAAGTTTCTTTGACCATCATATCTTCTGCCCGAGCTTGTTGTCTGAGTGTTGTAGCGGCTTGTCGGTATTGTTATTCTTTCTCGACACATCGTTTGAAAGTGATTCCCTTGCCCGCATCTTAGACATATTTGACCCATGGCAGGACATAGACCCTTGTGAGGAAATTCAAATCCGCATCTGGAGCATTGTCTCTCACCTACATTTCTGCGTACTGATCCTGGTGAGGTTATACCAGGGTATCTTCTCTGCCATTGTGAATTTTGATTTATAGCAGCAATAGTGTTCAATCTTTGTATTAGCCGCTTGTGTGTCCACTCTTTCGTATATTCTTGCAAGTTCCAATACTTCCCGCAAAGGTAAAGGTTTCTTTAGTAGATATTTTCTGAACTGCGAAGACAAACATCCTTCAATGACCCTTAACCTTATTGCCTCATCATCATTGAAGTTCATAAATTCACAGAACGTCGCCTTTTTTGTAGTCTCAGCACAAATTGAGCTATGGTCTCATGTGGGCTTTGTGTACAATGATTTAATACATATCTTTCATAGTCTCTGTTGAGCGGGATTATTATTTGTGTGTTGATTGCTGCTATCAATGACTGATATGTTGTCCTCTACTGATATGGTATTGTTTTGATTATGCTTTTTATCTCTTTTCCTACTAGGTTTGTAAAAATGTCCAGTTTGTTCGGGGCATTATGATCCCCCACTGCTCTTAAGAATTCTTCAAATTCATCAATCCATTCTTGCAACCTTTGGCCTTGGTTTTCTTGTGGCTCTAAACCGAATGGATTTGGGCGGCGCAGATAGTTCAAGGGATTTATTGACATGAGTGTTCCTGACACACCCTGAGAAGCACCTTGTTGCACATTCATATCTCCGCTGGCATTATCCGATGACATGTTTGTTTGTTTATATGCTGATTCTCTGTTGTATCTATGTTTGTTTTACTTTATTTCATTTAATTTTGTGTGCTGTCTTCTTCTCCTTTTTAGTCTTCACTTAATCTTTATTTGTTCTGTGTTGTCTTATTTCTTGCATCCAGATCAGGTGATAAATTTAGTTCATGCCTATTTAGTTGCTTGTTCTGTTTTATTTATTTATTTATTGTGAACTCTTTTCTTCACAGTACTGCAATATTTATTTATGCCGAATGTTCATTTCACTCCTCTTGAAATTGTCTTATTTTTATTCATCGACGCTCATTTATGTGTATCAATTTTGTTTCATTATACGCTTTTGTATCCGTCACGTTATTTCAAAAGCGTTATGTTGCTAGGGCAACCGTAATCATCATTCATAACTTTCGCTTCCTCGTTCACTCTTAAAATGGTGGCATGTACTGCCATGTATTTAGGTTCATTCCTCTAATGTTGTTGTGATATATATTTCCTGGAAATAGTGGCACGTAGGCTTCACGTACCTGGGTCCTTTCTTCAACGCTTCTGTTTTTCTTTCGATTTCATGCCTCAGATACCGCCATTGTCACGTTATCACGAATTTTCACTGTATGTCTCACCAATTCCTTTTGTATTTTTCTTTTCTTTTCTTCGTTCCGTTTCTCACTATTCTTCCGTGTCACTGTTCGTTTAATTCTTCAGTTCCCTTGAATCGACCATCACTCTCGCTTGGATTCTGTTCCCCTTGTAGCCAATTGTTATGTTTTATCTCGATATAAATATGATCCGGACACCGACTCCTGTTATGTTATTCCTTTTATCTTTATAGATCAACTGACACCAACATTCCTCATTCTATTCCACATCCCGAATCCCCCCGCCATTCCACATTCCATATTCTATGTTCCACCTACTATTTTATAACTTGTATTTTCCTCTACTACGCAGGGAACGACAGGAAAAGATATATAGAATAGAACTAGAGAAAGACAAAAAATGGTGAGATGAACAAAGGAAGTATGACAGTTGGAAGAAAGAAATAGAAGAAAGGGATAGGAGAGAAAGAAAAGGAGAGGATGAAGAGGCACAAAGAGTGTAGAAGAAAGTTTGCAGAGAAGGAGAGAAAAAGGAGAATAAAGGTAATATATAAGAAGGAAAGCACAAAAGCAATAAGAAGAGAGGGCAAGAAGGGATGCAAGAAAATGAAGGGAAGTAGAGGAAGGAATAGAGCAGAATTCAAAGCAGTGAGGTCTTGACGCCAGTCTCCTTCTTAAAGAATGAACAAGACTGAGCAATTAAATACAGCTGCGATGGGACATGATAAGTGAAGTTTTCCCGATAAGAGAAATGACTCAAGAAATACTTATGTAGCACAGAAAGAAGAAAGATATGATGAAGAAAGTATTGGAGGGGGAATTAATAAGATATATCAGCAAATGAGGCAGAACAGCGAGTATGGGACTCAAGGGAGCGGCAAACAATGCCCGATACCAAAACCACGGGATGAGGAAAGCATGTTTAGTGATGAACGAAGAGCCTTGGCTTTGAGTAGATTAAGTTAAGACAGAGAAGAGGAGGATGATGGTGACACCAGTTGGGGTGTAGCAATGTCAGACGAAGAAAGGGAGTCAGGTCGTGAGATAGAAGGGGAGGGTACATGCGTCCCCCTGGGAAGTCCAAATCTGGATTAGGCAGTAAAATTGTCAGATCTGGAGCACCCTAAGGAAATTAAACAGAATCTATTACATATCCCGAACTTCCCCAAAGACAATCGTGTAGTGTTAGAGAAGAATCTCCACCTTATGTGAGTAGGTTAAGGCCATTACCAGCACAAAGACGAATAGGGACAATGAATCCCGCATTGGGTAAACGAGAAATGGGATCCAGCTATGGGATGGGGTTCTCACAACGATCTTTGCTGGAGAAGGGGGAGGGCAAGACGGCAATATATTCCATGGCCTCAGATGGATAAGGATAATTTCAAATTCAAGTTACCTAGTTTGACTTTGGGGGATGGGAAGTGGATATGCAAATTAGAGAAAATGACAGGGTGAAATATGTTAGCCATAGGGGACATAAAAGGTCTATTGGCAGCTATTCTTGGAGAGAGAGTTGACGATATTTGGAGATGAGTGGGATATGCAAGTGTGACAGCACAAAATGCAGCGCATGATGCAGCCCCATTTAATAATTGCAGGGGGAATGTTTGGAGGGCTATCAGGGTACAGTAGCCTGCTACGTCAGATATGGGTGCAATTATGAAATGTAAAATGAAGGAAGATAAAAACCCCATTAAATTCAGTATATTCAATAGAAATGGCAGCTTGAGACATGTGAACCGTGGGCAAAAACAGTGGCACTATTCTATCATGTATTTTGTGTCAGGGGTTGCCAGAACAAGCACAGAGACAAATGAACAAACAAGTAGGAATGGAAGCAAAACCATGGGCTGAGATACAGTTGACCATCACGCATCATTGCCAATTGTTACAAGGGAAAAACAGAAAGAAAGATGAGAACAGAAAAATTGAGGAAGGCAAGTTCAGAAAGAAATTATCAAAATATTCTATAGAAGGGGTGATATTGACAAGTGGAGAAGCAGTAGGAATGCAGGAAATAACAGGTGCATCACAGGTGAATAATGTACACCCAGTGGATCAAAGTGGAAATGGGTTTTGGCCACGAGGAAGAGGTGGAGGATTTAGAGGAAGAGGAGGTAGATTTCAGAACACCCATGGTGGATTCCAGAACACACAAGGTAGATTTCAAAATGCCCAATGTAGGAAGGAACCATTTTACGGTGAGGGGATGAATTTGTACACCCAATAGGACAGTGCACAGCTTTACTTGATGTGACTCGCTCTTGTATTAGGGAGGGAAAATACCCAATATCAGGTATTGCCATGAATGCTCAAGGGTTCTCTGGCACTACAAATTTAGTTCATTTTACTGATTAATTACCTGTGTCTATAGGGGAATGTGATATATCTGTCTCCTTGTTATATTCACGACAAACGGCAGTTAACATTCTGGGTAGAGATTTGATGACACAACATAACATTACAATTTCATTTACTGATCAAGGAATAGTGTGCGCCACTGCAGGAATACACTATTTGAATGTAGGAGAGTTTATACTGGCATTTACAGGACAAGTGGCTCTACGAGGTGTACCGGTAGATCCGGAAGTCTTCATGTATGGGGTGAGCATTTTATTAACATGGCTTCCTGGATTAGTAGGGAAAATTGTGCGGATACTTGATTAATTTTTATTTAGACCTCAAGTACCTTTGAATGAGAAAGAAGGTCAGACTATTCCTGTATAAATGGAAGCAGCTATAGTACGAGGGAAAGAGCAATGCTTGAAGGGGTAAATAAAGAAGGCTGTGCATGGAGGACAGTGATAGCTCTTGAGGAGGGCTCTAGATTGACGGATATAATGGATGAAGATATGTTCAGAGATGAAGGTATAGATGATTAGGTAGTGTTTTTTATAAGCATAACATATTGGATAATGATTGAGAAAAGGGAAATCCCACAGCGAACCACTAATGTGGCAGAGATCAGTGTTTTTTCAGGAAGACATAGAAAAGGTGCCTGTCCTTTGAACTTCGGGCACATGTGATGCCAATTGAAGGGAGTCGAAGAGGTTAAAATACAATTCAAGCCAGGAGCAATATTACCCCGAGCAAAACAGTATCCTATGTCTTGAGAAGCTGATGAAGGCATATTTAAGACTATTTCAGCCTTGATCAATCAGGGAATTGTAGTGCCATCGGAGTCCCCATGCCATACTGCAGTGTATCCAAAATCGAAAGGAGGGTTATGGAGATTTATTCAGGACTTGTACCCTCTTAATCAGATTGTAGAAGCAGAGTTTCCATTAGTTCCGAATCCTGTTACAATATTGTGTAGCATCCCAGTTGAAGCTTAGTACTTCATGGTGATCGATTTGAAAAATGCTTTTTTCTCAATACCTTTGCACAAGGACTCACAAGACCTTACTTGCTTTACCTTCAGACAAAAGAGACAAAAACATACTCGACTGCCTCCAGGGTACTGTGAGCCCCTGTTGATCTTTAACAGGGTGCTACAGAGGGATTTAGCCAACATTGAACTCAAGAGTGCGGTTATTCAGTACACAGATTACATAATAATCTGCAGTGAAACAGAGGATGAATGTAGGCAAGACCCTGTTCAGTTAATTTCTATATCGGCAGACAAGGGACACAAAGAAGACAGTATTGCCAGGAAGAGGTGTTGTATATAGGCCACTTACTTTCAAATGAAGGAAAGAAAGTGACACTTGAAAGAGCTGAAGCTATCATGAAAACACCAAAGCCAAATACAGTGAGACAGATGGAGTAATTTCTGGGTTTATGCAATTATTGATGGGCCTGGGTTTTCGACTACAGCACATATATAAAACCACTTTTGCAAGCACTTAAGAAAGCACAAGTTGGTAAGGAAAAGATAGAATGGAGTGAAGAAATGGAGGAAAGATTTGAGGAATTAAAAGAACAATCTGTACAGCTCCAGTTTTAGGAATACCCAATTATAGTAAAGAATTGCATTAGTTTTTGCACACCAATGGGTCAGTAATGTCAGCAGTATTCACACAAAGAACAACCTTAGGGTATAAACCTCTGGAGTATTACAGTGGGATTTTAGATCCACATTTTCCATGTGAACAATCTTTGGTTGTTGCTGCATTTGCAACTGAGGAGTCCACATGTATTACCATGGGCTGTGCATGATGCTATACGTGGAGCACGCCTTATTTGCCATTTTAGAGAAACCCAAAAGTACAGTGATGTCACAAAGAGCATATGCGTATGAAGTAATGATTTCTAATTCAGCAATTAAAATTGTGACGTGTAAAATAGTGAACCCAGCCACGTTTGTAGCTGAACCTGTAGAAGAAGGTGATCATGTGCACGATTGCTCTAATTATGTTGAATTTTATGATGATATACCCTGTGTGAAAGAAAATGCTTTAGCTGGAGGGGAGATTCTCTTTATTGATGGTTCTAAAATAAATTGACCAAACTAGTGGGGAGAGGAATTCAGGATCTGCAGCTGTAAGACACAGATTAAATGGTGAATTTGAGGTAGTGGCGAGTGCAAGACTATCGTCCCATTTTTCAGCACAGGCAGCAGGATTGGTAGCGCTTATTGTTGCGCTCGAGAAACATAAAGATCGGGAAGTGACAGTGTACAGTGACTCTGGCTATGTGACGTTAACCGTACATATAGGGCTGTCATGCTGGAAAAGAAGGGGTTATCTCCACATAGACGGCACTCCAGTGCAACAAACGTCCTTATTGGACATGCTTATTCAGGCACTACAACTCCAGTAGCCATAGCGGTCGTAATATGTGCAGCGCATATTGAACAAACAAACTTTATCCCTCGTGGAAACGAAGCCGCAGATTTAGAAGCCAAAAGGGTTGCATATTCCTCAGAAATTACGCGTTTCGAAACTGAAAATGTTAAAGAGTTTGAGTAGGAGTAGAAGCATGCTGGTATGAGAGGGATTTAATATGCTGTCAATTACACTACTAATTGAGTTACAGGGTAGAGCCGCACAGGAAGAGCAAGAGCTATGGAGAAATGGGGATGTTCACTATCCCCCATGGAAGCACTATGGAGTCAGGAAAGCACTGGAAAGCCATCGATGCCAGTGGCATTACTAACAGTCGCACTTGAGCAGCTGCATTACCCCACACAAATAACCCAACTTGCTGCCAACATTGCAGAAGACTGGTTTGTTCCTAATTTATTGGAACACGTTGCAGAGTTCATTGTGAATTGCATCCTGTCTCAGAGGTTTCCAGCTGGGCATACACTAAGAACAACCAGAGGAGTAATAGCCCGTACAAATGGCCCATTTCAGGATTTGCATATTGATCACATCAATATTCTGCTGACATTTAATGGATATAGGTATCTATTAGTGATGGTGGGTCCCATTTCTCAATGGATTGAGGCAGGTCCTTGTACACATCCCGATGCCACCTCTGCAGCAAAGTTCCTAGAGCGTGAAATATTTCCAAGATGGGGTGTGTGCAAAGTATTGCGGTCAGATAATGGGCCACAGTTTGTCAATGAGCTGTTTGAACAAATAGGGCTTTTATTGAGCATAAAGCATACATTTTCTTCTGCTTATCACCCACAAGCTAACAGCAAATGTGACTGCCTCCTTAAGGAAAGGATAGCAAAGATCATATTAACTTTGAAAAAGGGATGGCTATATTGCCTACCCCTAGCCTTGTATGCCCTTCAAAATCAGACAGGTTCAGATCATCATCTTATACACCATGAACTGGTAACAGGGTGCTGCATGAGGACCCCCCCTTATACCCCCATTTACACTCAGGAGTGATGTCCAGAGTGTAGCGCAGACTCTAGGTGATCAAATGCATGATTATTTGACATGTATGACTACCAGTGTTTCTTTCATTTCAGATCAAGTCAAGCATCGGAGGGAGGGGTGGAGGAACACGGAAGAGGGTGGCACAGTAACCAATCCAAGTGAATTATTATCACCACCAAAGTTATATGTTGGAGATCAAGTGAGTATTAAAAGTTTACCCGTAGGTGGCCCAAGCCAAGGTTTAATGGATCATTTCATGCAGAAGTTTCACCTACTGCATTAGGGTGTCTGGAAGAAGAGCTTGGTTACATTTGGATGATGTAAAGATCTACAAAGGCGAGACCCTCCCTCTAGTACCCGCTGAACAGGAAGCAAGACAAGAAGACAAATTGCTGACCAGGAACAAGGATGATGAAACAGTGTGCAATTAAAAAACATTTCTTTTTGGACTGGAATTTATTGCACACTCCTTAAAAATAAAAATCAAGCAGGAAGTGCATGGACTTGCAGAGAATTCCAGAGCTTAAACATACTTTTTAGATTCTTTGAAAAAGTCAAATCTTATCGACACTATGCCCAAGCGCCAATTCATTATTAGAAATTGGAAGAGAGCTCAATACCCAAATTCATTTTTGGGAGTATATCTATTTTAAGAATAACACATGACACCAGCCGATAGTGACACACATAGGCTTGTACTTGCAGTTTTAGTGTTTATACTCCAGTCATACCATACCCTTGTTTGGAGAGATGTTAATATTCTCACATTTCTTCATGACCCAAGGAACGGCCCAGTTATAAAAAGGCTTTTAATTGCAATAATTGAGCAGATTTTGCAACTATGAATGTGATTTGAGCACATGTACTGAAGATGATTCAGGATGAAGAAAATGCAGTTGCAGGGAGACTAGCAATTCAAAGGGAAATGGCATGGCACACAAAATGTTTTTCTAGACTCTTATGCATGATATACATGTGCTTTCTCTTTTCCTTTCTGTATCTTACAATTCGAAGTCTTTATCATGCTGATGGTTCAATTGAAAACACTACACATGCGATTTTTCACAGTATAAGTATAAATGATGATCATTTCTTTGACCTATTTGGGCATGTCAAACAACGTAAGAGGAATGCAGAAGAAGATAACCAGGCGATAATACCTATCTTGATAATTCAGCTCACCTGGGGAATAATATGTGGCACCAACACATGAATAAGGTGGGGGAGTGAGCATCTGATGAGAGCTGTTATGTCTGCTCTCTCATACCCGATGCCATGAGTACAGTAAGAAAGTTCATTTCAAAAGAGATGCCAGCACATGATGCAAAGTTCCTCAGCCATTTAGCTGCATGTACTACCCGAGGACAGTTCCAAGGGAGATGGGCAACACTGTGATGGCTATCAAGACAGTCATTTCCATACCAGGATGATTATATCAAGACACAGCAAATGGAAAAGGAGCCTGGGTGGACAGACACGATGCCTGTGTATCATTCTGCAGGACAAGACAAAGTGATAATTGAAGAAATGAAGAGGATGAATTGCTATGATAGGAATGAAAAAAACTGGAATGCCTGCATGCTGGGAGCGCTGGATGAGGGATCACAAACAAAGGATGGGAAAATGGGATTATGTCCTGTACAGGTCATCTACTAAGGAAAAAACCAGTACAGAAGGTGAATGACGAGTGCCTAAAGTCATGGGCCAAGAACTCTAAACTACTGACATGGGTGCACGATGAATCAGGACCAATGGCTGTGGTCCCATTGATTAATGCGACAAGGTGCTTTCAAAGCATAGGTAAAGTTCAAGTTGGTGAGAATAAAGGATGCCAGAACATAATTGATGTCCCAGGAATGAGGAAAGGAACTTCCCTCCTAATGGATCGATATTGGGCCTGTGGATCCAGAGTATACATGAAGTTGCCCAGGAACTGGGGAGGAGTGTGTTCCATTGTACTCATCCATGTTTCAACCTTGGTGATTCCTCAGAGCGACCTGAAGATCGAGGGATTTCCACAAGTGGATGAGCACTTGAGAAAAAGAAGGTCACTTGCAGATGAAAAGAGAGATTTTTTTCTCATCAAAATTAATAAAGGCTTATGAAGACATTCCTGATGAACATAAGTTGTTCAGCAAGACTGCTATGATAATGACATCTATATGCATGCCCGGACTCCAAACAATAGTGAATGCCAAATGGCTGCAGATTACCAGATGGGAGCTGTTACAGACAATCAACGCCACTATAAAAGTATTTAACGCTATAAAAGAAGAATTGAGGGCCATAAGATTAATGACCCTCCAGAACAGCTATGTCCTTGACATGATTACAGCAATGGAAGGAGGTGTTTACGCCAAGGTCGGGCCTTCTTGCTGTACATTCATACCATCTCATGATAGTGGGAACGGGACTCTGACGGACGCTATAACCATGTTGACAGAATTGGACTAGACATAGGCTATTGGAGATGATGATTGGTTCTCATATCTGTTTTCATGGATTCCTGAATGGATTGCGAGTGTATTCAAGTTCCTTTGAGCAGTATTGACAATGAGAAAGTTTTGATTCTGTGTTATATGGATAATAATTGGACAATGCCAGAAATCAGCAAAGAAAGCAGTGGGAATGAAGATCATGATCGATGTGAAGGGTGAAACAGAAGACATTGCTCAGACTGAAAGTACGATCAGAGACCGCATAAAAGCAAATATTGTGGCATCTGAGGGAACAATGTTCTTGTATCCAAGAGATCCTAAGAATTACGTGGGACGTTGGGTCTTCTGTACCTCAAGTGGAGAATGCAATTACATGACCTTGAGTGTGGACGAACATATAAAGTGAAGTTCCCCCGTATCTTCCTGCGCCCTCTCTACACTCCCAAACTGCCCAACGGGTGGCCGTACCTCGCTTCAGATGGGCCCGCAAGGGAGGCCGTGCTTTTTCGGTGGCCGCCGCTCAAACCTGGAATACTCTACCTCTTCCCTTGCGTGATACCACTGATCACCTTATCTTCCGGAGGAATTTAAAAACTCTGCTTTTCTAATCATCCTCCTAAATAGCATGTCTCTCACCTCCTTCAGTGCCAAGATGCCTTCGGGCGAATGTGCGCTTACACAAATACCTTTAACATAATATAACATAACATAACATCAAAAATGTGGGCACCCTGAGTGGATATGGATACCAAAGAACCCTTTCTTCAAGAGAAGATTCAAAGAAGCAGGGAAACTTGAGAAAGGGGTTGAGGACTTGACCAGAGGGGGGAATGTAGAGGAGCAAATGTACATATTTGCAGCAGATCCTACCCTCCACCTTCCCTGTATTGTATGAGACTATGACCTGTCTAACACCAGCTGTTATACCAATAGCGTAGTGAGCATATGGAAGACGGTATCCGTTAAGACGACCATATCGAATGTACCCTCGAGTTGGTGACAGCAGGCAGGAGGAATCCCCTGAAGGAATATGAGAAGGAGTTAAGAAAATTAACTGATGAAGTCATAAGTAAGTGGGTACGATGTCCTAAAATACTGAATGAAGACCGATGTATGGATCCTCGAGGAGAAATTACAAAGTAAAGAATCAAGTGAACCTTAAAGTCTAAAAGAAGAAGATTACATGGTAAAAATGCTGTAGAAAACCGAAGTATAAAGAATGTATATACGCTGAAATGCAAGATAGATCAAGTCATCGTATAGGCTAGCTACAAATAGTGAATAGAATGCAGGCAAAGCCGCCATTGTACAGAAACTGGACACTGGTGTCATGAAATAATATGTCAAAGAACCATTAAGAAAGAATTAAAGGCTGTGTTGCAGTAGAATAGCAGGTGTTTGGAGCTGCGTTGGGCTGAAGTCAAGAAATGAGTAGTTGAGGACAACTATCTGCTCTGAAAAAGAACAGGTGTGTGGAGGATGAATCCTCTCACATTAAGGTGCAAGAAAGAACACAAAGGATGTCAAGACTTAATTCATTTAAAGCATTTAAAAGCTTGGAGAATGAACAGAATCATGGTCTCTGGTCACCTGAGTTCCAAACACGATAGCGAATGCCATCACTCCCGTTGCATTCCCAGGACAAGAATACTCTGCAAGTCCAAGTACAAAGAGAATTTCATGGAAGAAGGCATGGGTGATGAGAGATGCTGAGCTAATTGGGTGGTAGGGCAGCCTCATCTCCTATCTACTTGCACCTGGGTCTTGGTTTATGTGCTGCTAATTGAAGTGAATGTTCCAGACATGGCACAAGTGTACAAAACCAATTGCATTAGTCTGCATAATGAAGGACATTGGAGGTCATTACAACCCCGGCGTTAAGGGTTAACGACGGCGTTAACCCTTAACGCCGGATTCCCACTTTAACGCCTGCTTTTGGCAGGCGTTAAAGTCCATGGCGCTAACCCGCCATGGTGCTAATTACGCCGCCGTAATTTACGGCGGCGTAATTAGCGCCTTCCCCACTCCCATTATGCCCTATGGGGCAAAAATGGAATGGGGAAGGGAAAATGGGAAATGGGGATTTACCGCCCCACTCACCTTGGAATGGGGCGGTAAATCCACCATCCACCATGGTGTAAACATAGTTTACACCATGGTGGTAAAGTTGGCGCAATTAGCGCCTGGGTCGTAATGACCCCCATTATAGCTTAAGAAACCAATGAAACACTGTGTAACTGATTTTTCTTAAATTACACGTTTGAAGAGGTAATTGTCCAACTGATATCGGATGCCAGTAACAAACCTAGCTCCTATATGATTGCATATCTAGATGTGTCCCATAACCAAACCCAACTCTTGATAGGTTTTTCACTATTGCCAAAGAAGTATATAATTTTATTTTTTGTGGAGATCGCTGAGAGACTGATCGTACGTCCTTTGATGTTTGTTGTAACCTCCCTGTTTGAGATAATTGTTAATAAAACAGAAACTTCCCATCTTCTTGAGTTTGTCCGATTATTTGGACTCAGAATTGTTCTGGTGTAATCCCATCCTGCCATAGATGTACGTTCCAAGAGCCATAATCTCACCGGCACTCTCCAAACATTATGTCAGATCTGTGGCCCTAGAAGGGCTCCCACAGTCCAGGGAGTTTTATTTACAGAAGGCAGACAGGACCACCTGAGATGGTCCTTCATGACCCACATGTTTGCAGGGCCTCATGATATATTGTTTGTTTGGAGCAGGCGACTCCTATGATGGAATTTAAAGATCTGTATCCCCAGCTTGTGGAGCGGATCTTTGATGATTTGTCTGCAACATGGTGTGTAGTGCACAAAACGTAATACCAGACTCTGGGGGGAGCCCGTGGAGTCCCTTTAAGGCTGGTTTTATACCCTGGCAAATTTACATGTTATACACAGAGGGCAGCCACATGTTTTTTCAGCCTTCACATCTACGAATGTACTTCATAAGCTGGTCAGATAGCACAGCGAGTTGAGCATTTGTTCTGGCATCTGTGCGTAGCCTGCTGATGCAGGTTTGAATCCTGGCAGGGTCAACTTAGCCTTTCATCCTTTTGAGGTTGATGAATTGAGTAACACACAGTGGGATCATAATAACAACTGTTATTGCATCACTCAGAAACCTTTGGGTTTGTAGTGCTATATAAAAACTAGATATTATTACATTATTATTATTATTCATGGGGAGACCATGAGATTACTTTCATTAAAACAAGTTCGCCATCACCAGGGCTCGACTGCTCCATCCAAGTGTTATTTTGTGGATGGGCAGGATCTTTCTGCACATGGACAGGAGGAATTTGGTGTCCATGATCACCGATTTTATTTGCGGAGACGTGTGAGGCCTATAATGAATATTACACCCACAATCAACTTCTGGGTGCTCTATGCCTTTCCCTGGTGCTGTGAGGGCTGGATCTGGAAGAGGCAAGCTATCGTAGCCTGATGAAAGATGGCCTTATGACCCAATGGTTTCATCCTTGAAGGGACTTCTCATACAGTTGTGTAACATACATAACCATCCTATCCGAGGCAGGGCTAAGAGATGGGGATTCAGACCTCTGAATTCCACCATAAGGGTTGGATGACCCTGGTGCTGCCCAGACACCTGAGCTTTTTAAGTTGCCTCTATGTTCAAGTGCAAAGTAACGTCTAGCTTTTCCAGCAGGATTAGGACTGGGGCTTGTTATGCATCTGCAGCAAACCTCTCCTGGGCGGCCTGGGAACTATGGTGGCCCCCGCCCACAGAGACTAAGTTCAGACATGTTGGCTTTTTTCCCAGGCAGGTGACACATTAAGAGTGTGGATCTGCAGGTCACAAAATCGTGTAACGGCAGTTTCACGTCCAACCACTAAGTGGCAAAAGTCTGATTCTTTGGACACAGAAGGTATATAGGATGTAGGAGATTTATGCATTTGCAATCAATTTGCAATGCTGGGCATGAACTTAGCTACCCTCAAGATGTAGGGTTTCACAATCAGTTTCTATTTAATGTGCAATAGTTCTGCTCTTATACAGAGGTTTCAGTTATTAATTTTCTTTTCTGTGTCTTTTATGAGCTGTATTGATGTACTGTCACATTTTATCATTGAAAGGGTATTTATTACAGTTACATATGGTAATGAATTCATATGAAGTTTTTGCCTCTTTAAGTGTGGATTGTATTTGTTGTAATTCCTGCTCATCATGACGTCACACGCGCCTAGATACATGGCAGCCATCTTAGAACGCTGAATCCAACAAAATCGGTGTTCTGGGATCCCACTGTGCAGGCTGCGTTATCATATCCAGTCCACATTTCTTAAGGTGAGCATTATTTTAGGTATTTCTCTATCATTTTTTTTAGGACAACTGTTACTCAGTCATCCTTCTAGCCCTGCTTCTGCAAGCCCTACAAAGCTGAATATTGAAGTTCCTCACATTGCCTGAGACTTAAATTTTATCCACACAGCTGGCCTCATTACGACCCTGGCGGAAATCGAAAAACGATGGCGGAAATGCAATACCGCCATCGAATAGCGCTCGGTGCGACTATGACCCGTCACCGCAAAGTACGAAGCCATTAGCGACACCGTAGTGAACGCCAACGCTAACTGCACCAAGTACGCGCGCGCGCGCCATGCCAAACCGTAAATACCACCATGGCGCAAGGGTACGCGAATTCCGACCCTAGCGGACATGTACCTAACGCCATCAAGCATGGCGGAAAGTACCATACCGCCATGGTGAGAAGTACGGCATCGCGAATCAACCGTAAACGGCCCCACTGAGTGCCTGTACACCGCTCCCTGCCCACAAAGTACAACTCCCCGTAGGTGCAATGAAGTCACAATGCAACCAGTGAAATGTACAAGTCACCCATGCATGCCAACGAACAAAAGATCCACAAGAGGGGCCAATGGGAGCTGCAGGGCACAGATGGCACGAATACAGAAGCCATTCCAATGGACATGACCACAGTCCCCCCCCAGAAACGCACGCAAACACAGGCACCTGTGACCAGCAATATTGCGAAAATCACATCATTCCACCAGTCCACCTGGCTGACCGGCATCTGTTACACAAAACCCAATCCCCCGCTCCTGAGCATGACAACATTCAAACCGTCATATTGGCAGCCCCCATCCCTGACCTCACTGGGCTTCGTAGGCAAACGCGCCCAGCACAGTACCACGCAACTAAACTCCGAAGCTGGAACCCAATGCAGATCTCCTCACAATACATCGCTCCCCAAATAGGAATATGCCACATCACTCACAAAGAAGAACGCTACACGGCCCATATCAGAATAGAAATTTAATGCACAACAAAATCACCAAGCCCATACAGCCATTAGGCTATGAACTCCAAAACACATTTCACCATTGTGGGCTGCATCCGCAAGAAATGACCAGCTACTACTTGTGTGACGCCCTGTTCCATCATGGTACACAGAGCCACATTCACGTACGAAAAGGCAACATGGAAGCGCACAGAACCGCAGGGCCGTCCCAATGGGGAGGCACTAGTCCAGCTGAAAGGCCGAAATGTTGCTCCGAGCCACTAGTACTGCGTAAGGGCATGTGGCCCATTGGCGATCGTCCCATAAGATCGTAATGCTGCTCCACTGATTAACACGAAGCAGCAGGTGTCGGGAGTAAAAGCCATCTGCAGGAGTGGCATACAGATGGCAGTGGCAAAAGGGGAGGAGATACCTGTCAACCAAAAGAAAAGAAAAAGAACAGAATGGCCATCAGAACTACATTCGAACAACTCACTTCAATGATCACACTAAATCCACAGCCATATGCATGCTAGCCCACTCCAAAGGATCATCACCACCCCAAAACCACTTGCGACTCATAACCATCTATATCGAGGTGTAAACACCATCACAAACGAGTGTACCTGTGCATGCGTCTGTCAACACAGAATCCATCAGATGGGAATGTTAACGTGCATGGACACAAGTGTCTGAAGGCGTGCGAGACAGGGAGGGCTCAACAAGGCCAGATAGACGATGGTCCCACTATGGCAGCCCTGCATCACATAGCGCAGGGGAGGCGGATAGATTCCAAGAAGCCCTGTACATGGCAAACTCTGTATCAAATCATCTGCCCATGCATCCATTCATCATTCCCTCATCCCGGTATAAGGACTCCTGAATATTTACTCACATAACATTAGAAATATCCATTGAGTCTGTGCGTTATGCAGCCTGCAAAATCCACTGTGCCCCAGCCCGTAATTCCAGTGTTGTGAAGTAACATGTATTTGGGAACGTCCGGCCTCATCGCCCACGTCGCTATTGCGCATCCCAAACTATTCATATCAATCATTGCATCCTCGCCATGGCCCATGTCCCAAGGACATTGAACAATAGAACGTTACATTTGCAGTCAGACCTGTGGGCATCTCCTCGCCGCTAGCTGAAAACCGAAAGCGCCGCCCTTCGAATTCCTCATTTGCAACATCACGTCGAAAAGGCATCTGTGGCCGTTTGAAATCACAAATTAATCCATCTAGTGCGGCTGTGTGTGAAAATGGCAACTGCCTTCACCCACAAATGGGACGCCCCGCCCGTCGGTGCAACTCGGTACAGTGATGCATGAGGGCCCACCGTTACTCGAGTACTACGTTCCACTGACCCATCACAAGTCTGTTCGCGACTGCAAAGATTGTATGTGAAACAATGGGACCATAGCCAAATGTACATATCAACAAATGTTACACGGCCATCGGGTACAAATACATGATTGCAATAGCAAGATGCCATTCCTCGAATTGCAGCGTTGTGTGCGGGACGTGCTCGGCCAAAGGGGAGAGCAGCTTGCACAGGTGGAATGAATCACCACAGGTGGAGGCCATACAGCCTGAAAACACATAAATTGCACACCCAGTCTCCTCCCACAACCACACCCACTCCGAAATGCTACCGGCAGGACTCGCGATGTTGTCCCTGGGGGACCTGATAGCACTGCAAGTACTCCAACTCCAAGAAGAAGACGAACACCAACTACAACCGGCCGCACGGAGGGGACGCAGGAGGAGGAGGAGGCCAAGGCAGGGCCAGCAAGGGCCGCCAGCACAGCCACTACCACCACGCAGGCAGCCCGCAATCCCACGCCTCCGAGCACATCCGTTCAACCTCACTGATGAGCAGATCCACACCCTCTACCGTTTGGACCGGGACACCATAGCCGCCATTGTGGACATGACACAGGCTGACCTTGTCAGCATGATAGATAGCCCAACCGCCATCCCACCCCTACTGAAGGTGGTGTCTGTACTCCACTTCCTGGCCACAGGCACCTACCAGCACACAGTCGGACAGTTGCATGGCATTTCTCAGCCACTGTTCTCACGGACACTATTGCAAGTGCTCGATGCCCTCCTGCAGCACGCAGACGACTACATCTCTCTACCACGCTCGGAGCAGGAAATTACCAACACAAAAGTGGGATTCCATGCACTTGCCGGCATACCGGGTTGCATTGGTGCCATCGACTGCACCCATGTGGAATTGGTCGTCCCACATGCCATGGAGGCCCAGTACCGCAACCGAAAACAATTTCATTCCCTGAATATACAAATGGTGTGTGACTCCAACAGGATCATTACACATTGTTGTGCCCGATTCCCTGGATCAACCCATGATTCTATGGTCTTGAGGAACTCTACAATACCACGCTACATGGAACGACACGCAGGGAACAGATCCTGGCTACTCGGTGAGTCTCATTACATGCATGATAATGTGGGGTATGTGATTCGGCAATGACCTGGCAGGAAGGGGGGGGGTGTGCGTACGTAGCAATGGCATTCCATATCATACGTTTCTCGTCTACATACAGGTGATGCTGGGTATCCACTGAAGAGATGGCTCCTCACACCAGTCCGGAACCCACGGGACCAGCATGAGGAGGACTACAACCATGCCCACTCACGTACCCGTGTAGTCATTGAACAGGCATTCGGCCTACTGAAGACTCGTTTCCGCTGCCTCAGCAGGTCTGGCGGGGCACTCCTGTACCGCCATGAGAAGGTTGCAAAGATGGTCATGGCATGTGTCATGCTCCACAACATGTGCGTACGTAGAAATGTGCCCATGCCCCCTGACGCAGAACTGCAAGCACCTGAAGATGGTCATGATGAGGGTGGGGATGTGGCAGCACCTCAAGGAGTCTGCGAGGCACCGGAGGGCCGTGACATTCGTCAGCATCTCATTGATGCATGCTTCTAGCACTCACGCCTGGTGGCTGATACATGGACACGGGACTCGTGGCACTGTGTGTGTCTGGTACATGCACAATATGGACTGTACGCCTATGATGGCCTAGTACACAAAGATCATTGTCCACACATCTCATTGGTTGATCGTGCACTGTTTATGGCATATGTGATATCATGTTGAACACCCTATCGACCCGCCACCCAAGTGAGCCCAACACACCCCCTCCACCCTCCTACCTCCCCCCCGAACACCAGTGTCCAAAGATGCTCATTGTCAGTGGGCTGTCGCTATTGCAAGCCCCCTCTGCGGGTATCAGGGGCACCCCTGCCTGTGGAGCGCAGGTTCCTCCCAGATCTACGTTGGGGGCTGCCCTGGACGGAACTTGCAACGGATGATGTCTCTGCCTGCTCACGTCCATGCATGTCCCTAAGGGTTTGTGAGGGCTCAGTGAGCACACGGCGCACTGCGGCAAGTTCGGCACATACGTCTTTGGACGTCGCATGCAGTTCCCCCCTCAGGCTCTCGGTGCTTCTCTCCATTTGGACTCTCAGGCTCTCGGTGCTACTCTCCATTTGGACTCTCAGGCTCTCGGTCCTACTCTCCATTTGGACTCTCAGGCTCTCGGTGCTACTCTCCATTTGGACTCTCAGGCTCTCGGTGCTACTCTCCATTTGTGCCCTTAGTGTCTCTGTACTTCTCTCCATTTCTGCCCTAAGTGTCTCAGTTGATGTTTCTATGTCTGCCTTAGTGCCCCCACATTCATCGGCATGGTCCTTGAGGAGCGTGGCCAGTTGCTGCTGTTGCACGATTAACTGGTCGAGGGACTGTTGCCTCTGCTGGGCCATGGCCATTTGCGGGGGTGTCACAGAGGGGCTGTTGACCTCATGTTGCCTTGCCACAGGGCTTGTGGGGGATGGCCAGTCGTCGTCTTGTGGGTGCCCCTGCGTGGTATCCTCATGTTGTACGGGATGGGACAGACAGGGGGATTGGGACAGGTCATGGATGGATCTGACTTCGACATCCCCGTCTTCTGTGTCGGAGCATGCTGCCATCAATGGGGTGTCACCTATGGTGCTGCTGCCACCAGAGGCAGTGCCTTCTGTGGCATCCGTTGGGGGGACCTGTGGTGGTGGTGTTGTGGGCATGCTGGCTGCTGGGGTGCCTGTTGATGTTCCCTCCTCTGTGCTGCCACCTGATTTGTGCTGCTGCCGTGTCTTGATCCGTACAGCTGAGGTGGAGGGTCTTTGGCCGTTGGTCTTGGCCCTCTTTGCAGGTGTGCTGATAGGGGTGTCCTGATGCTCGTCGTTTGGATCGGACCCTGTGGTGGAGTAAAGGAGGGCGAGGGTTATTAATGGGTCTGTGGGAATTGGAATGGCATTGTATCACATGCATTGGGGTGGTACCTGAGGGTGATTTGGGTCGGGGCCTTGGAGGTGCTTTCATTTGTGTGTGGAGTGAGGGTGCAGTTGTTTGGCAGCCTGCAGTTAGGGTGTGCCTGCTGCACGTGTAGTGGGTGTTTTAGGGGTTTTTAATTATTTATGTATTTATTGTGAGTTTTAAAGTGCGCTATCAGGCCGATGTGTGTGGCCGTTCTCCTGGACATGTGTTTCTGTTGCACTATGTGGACACATGGTACTTCACATGATTGGGCATTGTGGATTTAGCATTGTTTTATTTGGCCCACCTACCTGAATCTTCGGATGTCTGCACTCCTTTCTCCATCCCTCCGACTCCCTCTATGCTCTCCATTCCGATGGTGGAGGCACAGATTTCTTCCCAGGGGGTCAACTTGATGGGTGATTCAGGACCTCCCCCGGTGGCAGTGGCAATGTTGCGGTTGACAGAAAGTATGCTGCGGACGCGTATCCGCAGGTCGTCCCATCGCTTTCTGCATTGCTGTGGGTTGCGGGGTGCGGTCCCCACCGCACTTACCCGCTGTGCCACCAGAGCCCATATGGCCTTCTTGTTCGCAAGTGCCGTCCTGGTCATTTGCGTGGAGAAGACGACGGCAGCATTCTCCTGGAGGGTCTCTGTTAGCACGGTGAGTTCCTCACGGGAGAAGTGGACCTGCCGCTTGCGGTCGCACGCTTTCTTCGCTACTTTTCCCATTTTTCTTGGTTTCGCTAGGGTGGATGACGGGTTGGGGTGTGTCTCAGGGTAGTGTTTTTAGTGGTTGTGTGGATTTTGTGGTTTTATAGGTGTACGGCGGGATGTTTCCCGTTCCGGGCCCATGTTTTTACTTCCGTTTCCGTATATTTACGGTCACCGTACTTTCCGGTTGGCGCTCACTGCGGTGTCCGCTGTGATGGGTAGCGGTATTGCACCTAGGGCGCCGTACGGCGGCGGTGTGGGCCGTTTTGGGGTCATTTCCGCCATCGCGGACTTTGCACTTCCGCCATGCCGTGGTGCTCGTGCCCGATGGGTCGGAATGGGCCGCACTTTGCTCCATCGTGCAATGGCGGAAACGCTATTTACGCTGTGGCGGTCCGGTCAGTCACTTTCCGCCAGGGTCGTAATGAGGGCCTATGCAATTTAGTTAGCTATCAACACCTACAATTCTTTGTTTAATCTTCCTGATGAGCCACTCAACTAAAGTGGTGAAACACATGCAGAGGACTTTTTTCATTTTGAGGACTTTCCTTTGAATCAAATTTGAAACCTTAATTTTGAGGACTCTACAATTAATTTGTTTGAACTTCCTCTACCTTTGGAGGAGAGATATGATGTTTGTACCTATACTGAATACGTGATTATGCTGGAATTGTGTAACCTCCAAGGAGTGTTGATCAATAAACAGCAAATTCTTCCAATCTAATTATTAACTTCAGAGTCTTTCATTGAAAGAACATGCCACATACTCGGTATGATAATTAAAACCTGGCTGGCGCATTAGCTCAGCTCCCGTATTTTTAAGAATGTATATTAGCCAGTAGGAAGGGAGACAATTTGGAACAGGGAGAGTGAGAGCATCTCCCCTGTACCCAGGCGACACAAACAATTCAGACAGCAAACAGCAAATTCAAGCTGAAGGATAATGAAGGGGGAACTGCTATGCATAGAGCGATGACCACTTTCTGTTTTTCCCCGAGTTTTGGAGTTGGACGATAATCCTGCTGATGTTTAATCCAATTCCTAATGAACAGCCACCCTGTACTGGAAATTTTGTACAAGTAAGCTTCCCGTAGATGAGGAAAAAAGATAATCTAAAACCAGAAGAGATTTCAATTTTCATTGCCGCATGATATTAATTCAGTTGGCTACTGGTCCATTCTTTCCAGTTTGGGTTTCTTGACCCTGCTTGTAGGCACTTGTTTTTTCCGTCAGCTGGTTCATAATCATCAAAGGTGGTTGTTATTGGCCCTGGTGTTATTCTCATAACTGTACAGTGCACAGGACTAGTTCCCTGGGGATTGAGTTAGTAATTGACTGTTTCTCCAAACTGCTAACAATGCTGGCCTGCTGTGGGTTTTTCTTCTCTTAATTGTAATTGTAAATGCACTCCTCCGAAGGATCCCCATGGCACTTGAATCCGTCATGAGCTAGTTAGAAGGGTTGGGCCTGGGCACCATCTCGCCTAGCCATCTGACACACACCAGTGCCTGCACCACAGTGTACCAATATGTTGTGCTCAGCTATGACCTCCTTTAAGGGGCATGCACGCCTGAAGAATGACACAATGAGGAACTAGGCCAGGTGTTGATGCCCTGTGAACTACTATCTATACCACATCTACTGTTTCCTCTCTTTCCTATTATTCATGAAGGGTTTTAAATGTGTGTAGTAGAATTGACTAAATGGTGGACAGGGACGTCATGTGAGGGTTGCCAGTTGTAGCAGCTGCTACCTCTGGCGCCTCCTCTGCTACCCCTAGACCTGTCCTTGCAACCCCTGGGCCACTGGACAAAGAGGCAGTGCCAAGAGCAGATATTTGTGTTGCACCTGAAACAGTCTGTTGTAAATGCAGCTAAATATGCCACAGCTTTTATCACCGGGAATCTAGATGCCGTTAGCTGGAGAAATAACAGGAATGCATTCAAAACCATGAAGCCGCCATCACTAACAGGTTGGCAGTCCATTAGTGAAGAATGCCTGAATGGTTGGGTTCAGAGGTGGAGCTGGCTGTGCAGCTCATACCTAGTACTGTAGCAACAAGAAGGGTATGGGGGCTAGGTCTGGCTAGCTGGGAATGGGTAAGAGCAGCCTGCAGTACTCAGTGACAGCACTGCATGAACGCAAATTTCATCAGTGTTTCTCGTTGTCTGCTTTGCACATCCAGTGAGCCAATGGCCCTGTAATCAGAGGGGTGAGCCCCGGTGGCTTCTGCCACCAATCCTGACTGGGCACTGTGTGCCCTGACCCAGATCTGCCAGACCTGCATCACAGGCACACTGTAGATAGACCTATGGTAAGATAATTAATTTACATGAAGTTGCCCTCTGCCTTTGAAGTAAACCATCTGTTGTGTCCTCAAGCAAAAACAAGTATATATTTGGAAGGATAGTTCAAAGGCAATGCACTTGCTTTGGGAACAAGAGGATGCAGTGCAACATGGGTCCAGTTCCTGTTCCAGTGCTTAGAAGCTGGAGGAGGCTGGCATTACGCAAGATATGAAGGACCACAGAAAATAATAATGTGCATTTTCTAGGGGTGATGGGATGGAGCTGATGCTGTTTACATTTTAAAATTTAAAAAAACATGGAATTATTGTGACCTGCAACACATCCTTCCCCTCTAGCTCCCATCTATCAACAACAAATGTGGGTTACTTACCAAATAAGCAAAACAGAATGGTGATGGCTGGAAGGTTGTTTCAAATCCCCAAGGCTCCTGTGTCTCTATACAATATATTCACCAAACCCTTGTTTGATGATCTGGACCTTCCGGGTATCACCTACACTAAATATGCAGATGATACTCAGATTCTCCTCCCACTTTCTGGGGACTATGACAGGGATTTGGCACTGGTGAATAGAGTGTATCTCATCATCCAGGCATGGATGGCCACTCACGGTCTATGCCTGAATGATGTTAAGACAGAGTTGATAATCCTGGGCACCCACTCTAACCTTAGTAAACTAGGTCATGAATACTCTTCATTCACTATCGACGGTAACATCATCAGGTTAGCCAAGGAGGTAAAAACCCTCGGCTTTTACCTTAATTCTACCATGTCCTTTGACAAACAAGTAAAATCGCTGGCCTCCACTACCGCCTACACTTGTAAGCTTATTAGGGCAGGCAAGCCATTCCTCTCCAAGAACAACTGTATGATCCTGGCTAGAGCATTAATACTCTGTAGGCTAGATTATTGCAATGCTCTATACAGTGGCACTAACAAAGCTATTATACAGAGGCTACAAACACTTCAAAATAACGCCTTAAAACTGCACTAGGGGTGAATAAAAGAGAACATATCTCTACCATCAGATGCCAACACAAGTGGCTCTCTACCCACCACAAAATTCTTCTAAAAATGGTAACCCTGACCCACAAAGCACTAAATAATGCTGCCCCTAGCTACCTCATAGACAGAATAAATAGAAGAAAGTCTATCAGACCTACGAGAGCCAACAACGCAAATTGCCTCGTGGTACCGAGATTCAGACTTACCAAGATTGGCAGTAATACCTTTCCCGTGAAGGCCTCCAAACTTTGGAACCCCCTGCCGCATGACCTCAGAGTCGATCAACCTTATTTACATTTCAGAATCAACTATATCAACCTGCTTAACTTGACTGACCACTAGTCTGTACTGATGCATTAGCTTCAACTAGGCCGCCTTAGCCCTCTCTCTATTATACCGTAACATGGTAATATCTGCCTTGTGCCTATTTATCATAACCTGTTTTAACGTGTACATTTGTATATTTATCTAAACTGAAACCCGCAACTATTTCGGTCGCCATGTAAGGATATTTGTAACCATGTAAGCCTTGCATTTTCTTACTGCTGCGCCCTGTCAGCCTTGGGTCTGGTGCGCATTAGAAATAAATAAACAAACAAACAAACAAACAAACAAATAAATCATTCATAACCACTGGCACAGCTCTAGGCAAACCCCAGACCATCGTTTTTCTCGTTGGACTTGTGTTGGTCAGTTGCTGTTTACAGTCTGTGACCAGACACTTGGCAGGGGCAGGATGTATGCGCTTTGGGATTTAGGCCTCATCGAGTTGCTCTGTCTGTTTACAGTTTAGCCCGATTGATGTACAATAGCCGAGGTTGTTGCCTTGGACGTCTGCTTACATTAACAGTCATTTTGTAACATGGGCCTATACACACTGATGTAAATGCTAAATATGGTGATCCATTTCTGTATGAAATGTATATCATATTACAGTGATGTCATAACCATATTTTACAGTACTGAGGAACAATGCTATGTGATGCCACTTCCTGTTTTGTCAAGGGGTGGAAGGTTGTGTGCCTTCACTTCCCGTGATGTCACTTGGAGTAGGGGTCAAATTACATCACTTCCTGCGATGTCATCAGAGGTCAAGGGTCATGTGATGTCACTTCCATGACCCCTGGCATTTTGGTGAAATGATGTCCCCGATGGTGGCTTTTGTCATCTCTGAGTTGCCTTCTCATTACCACCCTTAGGACCCAAGGCTGTGAATGTCAAAAGACTCCACTATCAACCGAAACGTGTGTCGATCAGGACCAAACCATAATGGAAATAATTTCTTTATGAAAGCACAGTGACTTCAAAAATGAACTATTTCTTTTTGAAGTCGAGCTCCCCCACCCCATGACATGGAGGCCTCCAGCCAAGAGGCTTCCATGCCATGGGGTTGGGGGATCCCTCGGACATGAAAAAGAAATAGTTTATTTTTGTAGTCACTCTGCCTTAATAAAGAAATAAAGAAATTATTTCTGTTACGCTGTAACAGAAATAATTTCTTTATGAAGGCAGAGTGACAAAAAAAACGTTTTTTTAGTCCAAAGGGGCCCCCCTCCCAGTACATTTGGTGGCTGGACCCCCTACACCACAGGGGTTCCGGGGGCCCCCATTACACCACTGAATGGGTGGTTTGCACTATGACCCCCAACTAAGAGGACCAATGGATAAGTGACTTGTTGCAACAAAAAATAAAGGACCGTGGCAAAGGGGGGGGCGATTAGTAACCTGCTAGTAAAAGCCACAAATGTCATTAGGCTAACTTCTAAGGACAACAAGGATGTTCAACCCAGAAACATAGAGATACATTGTATTGAAGAAATTAATAAAATAAACCAATGGGCAACCTACCTATGCGGAAGACAATTTACGATGACCAAATCCCCCAAATGAAAGGACAGATATAGATAGGGGGAGAGGGATGTGTGAAATGAATGTGTTGAAGGAAACTGGTCCGATAGAGCGTGGGCCTGCCCTCAGTTGCATACAGCCAGGTCCAATTGGAAAAGCCCAAGCGGATACTCCACAAGCCCGTGGTCTTTTAGCAAAGATGAACAACTGGGTAAAAATATAGAAATCTTGGAAATGTTTGCCACAAGAGACAGCTTTTTTTTAAACCGCCAAAGGGTACTGAACTCAATGTACCATGTTCCCTGTCTGACTGGGATCACAGCTACAGATATTCTACTCGTGGAGTTACCTGTCACTGGGTTATAGTGGAACTTGTATCCCTGATAATAACTGAACTAGTGGCTTTATCATCCGCACCTTTACTAAAATTGGGTTATGACTGTATAATATCCGAAGACCTCAGAAACAGAAATGAATGAGAAATGTGGCTTTACATCCGAAAGGCTCAGCCTGTTACATGCACGCTCTAACACCAGTCTGGGTAATCGTACAAAAAAGGCTGTGGAAAGGTGGACCACAGAAAGCACAAGATATTATGACGAATGAGATGCAGACCAAAAAGAATGTCTAACCATGATCGCGTGAAACTGCAGAGGTTTCAGGTCCTTTTATAGTATGGAGGGAAGGGCTATTATAACGGATAGTGATATTTTTGCATTTCAAGAGAGTAATCTATGTCGTTACGTTGCTATAAATGGCAGAACCCTTATCCAACGGTTTGCAAGAACAACTGGAATTGGCCGCCCATCTGGTGTCCTGTACATAGGGGGGAAGACTAGTCTTAAGATAATGGAATGTTGTAAACCAGGTTCTTCCTCCTTTGCACTAAGTGCTTGCGTAAAAGGATTGGACATTTTGGGAAGCTTATTAGTCATTAACATACATTATCCCCTGGGGAACTAAACACTCACAGCATTATGAAATATGTTGAACACCCAATTGACTGCTGGCATCGTGATTTTCCTAATGCCGTAATAATATTAGCAGGAGATTTTTACTCATATTGTCACCAAGCAGCTGTGCAATAGTTGGATAGCAATGATGATCTGAGAGAACATCCTGCAGTGGCCAGCACCAACATAACCTGGGGGATACCCCAAAGGGAAAAGGGATGAAAATGGCTGGAATATTTACATGGAATGGGATTTCAATATTTGAACCCTGCAAGCCGTGAAGTGGTAAATGGTTGGGATACATGGTCCAATAGTAAGGCTTCCACTCGAGTTGATTATATATTTACAAATTAATACTTAGAAATATATTCACCAGATATCTCATACTCAGTGACCACAAGATCCTGGAATTAGTAATAAGGGAAAGAGATACCTTTACCACGCTCAAGAGGGCCCAGAACATCCACGTATCTTTAAGGGGGAACAGAATCAGGTGGTCTGAAGGAAGAATAGATAGATTTAACCGCCTGTTTGTCATGTTCTCATTGGTTATTAATGATCTGAACCTAATGGGAAACACTGAAATAGTAACAATCTTAAGCGATGTACTTGCATGAGCCATGAAATCATCTGCCGTGTTAATTAACGGTAAACATCATGATAACATATATGACATGACCATTCAGGATAGGAAAAAAGTATATACAGGAGAAACACGCAGAATAAAAAGGCCTGCCTTGCTAAGTGGGATGGTTAAAAACAGGAGGACCGCTACCATAAGGATGAAAAATAAAAACTGGTTGCGATCGTATAATCAAGATGTCAGAAATGCCAACTGGAGAATGTTGTTTAATATATCCAGGTCTAAAGATGAGAGGAATGTTGGTGCCTCTAAAGTCAATATATCTCAGAAAAGGATCCTATAATGGTCAACCCTATAAATGCCAGCCTTCGGGAGATTTATGAGTGCATTATAGTGATACTTTCCTAAATTCCACTGAGGTATATATTGGACATAAATGTAGATATAACTTGCCGTTTGATCAGGAGGATTCCGTGAAAGTCATTACAAGATTGAAAGCCTCATGGGCCCGGACAGCGTCAATTGCAGCCAAAAAACAAGACCCCCCTAGCTGGGCACAGATACTACTCAGATTGTTTTTATTCATTAGGGAGTCACAGATAGCTGACGGAAAGCTATATATATACCTGTGCATAAGAAGGGGTCCAGATTAGACCCATCGCATTAGCATATGCTGGCCATGACTAATGTCTGTTCAAACATCTTCACTACCTTTCTATTAACTAAGATCAAATGACTGGGCAACCCAAAACAAGCTATTTTCTTGGCAGCAAACAGGTTTTAGATCTGGTTTTGGGCACACTGGATAATATTTTGTCTCTGCATCTAATATCTGGAACAAGGGCTAGTAAGGAATATAATATTTACCTTTGTTATGTGGACTAATCTGCTGCCTTTGACAGTGTTGATAGATCGAGGCTATGGTGGAAAGTACAGAACTGCAGAATATGTCCTTATTTAATAGACCTTATTAAGGCAATGCACTCTGTGACCACAGTGTCAGCTCGCCTGGACACATAGGGGATGTTAAGTAAAACTATCGAGACAAATATAGGCCAAGGGAAGGGCTGTGTACTGGTCCTGGCTTACACATGCTGATGACACAGTTGTCCTAGATTGCACTCCCATCGGCTTACAGCATTCTCTAAAAGCATTGTATAACTTTGTCACAGGAAACAACATGGTGATAAAGCTAAATAATACCAAGGTGATTCTAATAGGTGCCCCATTGCGTAGAAAATCTAAGTTTTGCTGGGAAATTATTGGAGTATCTCTTGAAGTATGTATATCTTGGTATGGCTGTGTTTACTAATCCCTCTAATAATTTGTATGAGAAAATATTGACCAGAAAGGTAGCTAGTAAGTGGAACATTATCAAATATTTCCTCCCAAAAAGAGGCTGTCATTTCATTGAAGGTTTTCTACAAATGTATAGGATGATATTATACCCAGCATCATATATGGTCTTGAGGTGTTCACTGAGAAACATGTTCAATGGCTTGACAGATTAGAGGGTACACTGTGGACTTTGATACTGAGATTGCCAAGATCTATCTCTATTGAGGCCATCAGGTGTGAAGTAGGTATTATTTCTTTACACACACTTTGGAAAGTACAACAGTGAAAGCTATATGTTAAAATTGAGGCACAACGCCTGATCGAAGATTCTATGATGGGCCTGATAGAAAGCGACTTCTTTGCCAAGAAAAATAACCTGTTACTGAAAAATATTAATATAGCCTCAGAAGCATTTCTGCAGTCTTTATGATTAAAAAATCTATCTGAGTCCCTGGAACTGCTGGGAAATATCAGTTTAAACCTTAAAATTAAATGGAGAGAATGGGACAATTCGCAAGAAAAAAAGCTCACTTTGCTCTAAAAAGCACTACAGAGAATATGCTATCCAGGGCTTTAATCCGAGGTGCCCATGTGAATATTTTATGAAATATTGTAGCTATGGCCTTAGGCGCTTTATAATCTATCTAAGGTTTAATATATTACCTTGTCATTAATATACTGGTGTGTGGGCTGGTGCCCCTATTGAAGAAAGGAAATGTTAATACTGTACATTAGACTTAGAGACTGCAAGGCACCTATTAACTGGCTGTCCTTTTTTGACCCAATACTATATAAAAGGCTATGCCGAACTGGTTAGTGAAATAACATCTATCTCCTATGATCAATTCTGGCCTGTGATATATTCTGCCAGGTCTTTGGTTATAACTGGGGCAGCCTATTCTTTTTGGAAAAGAGTGGTGTTACCAGCACAAGTGTGCTTTTCAGTCGTTTGGTAGTGACTATAACAGCTCTTTATTTTTTGCTGTGATATATCTTAATATGCTTAATGACTGCGTTGATCGTGAAACAGCAATATGTAAATGAAATATTAGGAATATGTTGTTTGATGTGAACTGAATAATAATGAAATAGGGATGTATGTTGCTTTTTGTTTATATGTTGTGTGAATTGTATGAATTGAATGAATTGAATGAATTGTTTGAGCTGTACTTCTATTTTTTATTGCATACATATATCCATATAATGACGTTATATACAATTAAAACATCAATAACACAATCTCATATTAGAACCACATATCAATCAATCATTAAAGTCAAAGAATATAAGAAAATACAAAATATTAATAGCAATCTAATTCATTCAAGCTACCCCATACAAAGTCATAAAAAGTAACCATATAAAATATTAAATTATAGTAATGTCCAGCCATGAAATACACCCATACGTTGTCAATTGTTTTGTCCCTCCATGCCCAAGAATATGTTTTCATAAATTGGTGGCATATAGCTTCCAAGCTGTTACAA
Organism: Ambystoma mexicanum; assembly: GCF_040938575.1. Lineage (NCBI taxonomy): Eukaryota > Metazoa > Chordata > Amphibia > Caudata > Ambystomatidae > Ambystoma > Ambystoma mexicanum. The sequence continues at coordinate 1,271,486,375 of NC_090932.1, forward strand.
TACATAAGGAGATGCATGGTGGTCTCAAGCACACAATCACTACACAATCTGCAGCCTCTGGAAGACATGATGAAGCCCCTTCGTACACTTATGATTTCAAGGATGTGCACTAGGTTACATTTGATATGACTACAATGCCCTACAATATAACCATGGGGATAAGCCTTGATGTATTTAGGGAGATTTTGTCTTCAAATATAATAATCCCCAAATATGCCACTATTAACCGCAGTGGATTAACAGACAGTGACCTGCTCCACATCATAGCTGTTTGGCAATTTTTTCACCAACTCCTTGAAGGCTTTGCGAGGTAGATCAAAGGAATGTAGACCCACCAATGGTGTCCAACGATTCATAACTGATTGTATGCCTTCTGTACAACCACGCTTAATGCGCAAGGATACAGTGGAATAATCAAGAGCTATCCTACACTGCGACGTTCCTTCACCTTCAAACAATAACTTGCGGCCAAATAATAATATTCTTTTATCTGATTACAGTTTCTACGCTAATCATATTAAATTCAAAATATATGTATTCTATTGGAAGAGTAATCGCAAGCTTGATGAATTTTTTCAAGTATTTACCTTCAAAGGCTTTTAAAAAACTTGTACATCGTGTACCCCAAATTTCTACTCCATACAACCTTAAAGACATACACTTAGATAGATACATTGTCAGTAAACTTTGAAGTAAGTGATCAATGCTTTTTCTAGCAAAATTACTCAAGCCCCCAATGTGCTGTTTAACCTTGTTACTCAAATATTCCCAGTGGTCACTCCACTTCAATTTTTCATCAAAAACGACTACCAGATATTTTTATTTAGTTACCTGCTCAATCTTATTGTTATTGCTCTTCCAGCAATATCTCTTCATTCCAGTATTCCCGGGTCTAAAAACCATTTCTTTGATTTGTCAGCATTTATTGTTAGACCATTTATTTCAGAATACACCCCCAATGCTCCCAGTTTGAATTGTAATCCCTTTGGGGTGTAATCTAAGATCAGCAGGTCATCTGCGTATCCAAGCCAGGATACTGCAAATCTTCCAAATGTTATGCAGTCCGTGCCAGGTACCACCAAAGCCTCTTTAAAATCAACCATATATAGATTGAACAATATAGGCTCAAGGAAACAACCCTGTTTAACAACCATGGTTGTAGTTATCCAATTAGTAGAACTACTGGTAGCATGAAGGCTAATTCTGACTCGAGTTTCCGAATATAGCCTGATGATCATGGATAAAAGACCTCACGGAATATCCCCAAGCAACTAGTTTTTCCCATAACCAATGATGCAGGATTCTATCAACGGCTGCACTATAACATCGGCAGCTCTCTCACCTTACAGGAGTATTCAATGAAAGATACACATATGTCTAAATTATATGTTGCACACAAAACGTTCCTAAAGCTATTTTTATCGTGCCAAGGTTTATATTGTTAACCATAAGCACGTAATACAATTTCTTTTTAAAACATGGCATGGCAAAGGTGTGTAAATGTAAAAAACGCTTGCATACATGCATGAGTGGGCTTGTGTAGATGAGGTGGAAGGTTGCCTAGATTCAGAAAATGGTTGCGTAGATGTAGAGCAGGGTTGTGTAAATGACAGAAGAGTCGTGTTCATGCAGTTCAGAGTTCTTTAGATGTAACAGTGTTGTGTACAGGGGCATAGCTCAGTCAAAGATATTGGTGATTGGGGAGCAGAGTGTACTTCTAAGTTTTTCCCCAACAAGCTATGCGCTGTACCCATCTAAAAGATGAGCAGTGCAAGTTGGGGATCAGTACTTCATTATGATATGATAGGTTATTTATAATGCGCTTAGTTCCTAGAGGTTTCTAAGTGCGGACCCGGGGATCACACCTGTTGCTCCGCACCGTCTTGCTTCCAAGGTGAGCATGTTGCCCCTGAGCCATCCTCCCGAGACTATTATGAACTTTGAAATGAATCAATAGCTATATTGTATTATGACTGCTCGGCCTTCAGATTTCTTATTGTCTAAATTTGCAGGATGTGTCAGTCATAAGGACATACTTTCAAACCTGCAACACAAATACCTTTTTTTCAATCTCACTCCCCTCCTCACCTCCCCCACCATTCTACACCTACCTAACAAACATTGCTGTATCCTTTATTTCCCTTAATCTTGAAGGAGAGAAACATGGCTAACAATAGATGTAGCCATTCGCAACATAAGAGCGATTGTAACATGCACCATATAAATGGTCTATATTGATACTATACACTGTAACACTTCGATGTGTTGAACAACTCATGAGCGAATCTCTTTGTGTGGGCAACACGTACATGAATCATTTCAAGGGTATAACGATTCTGAATCTAAGGCGCAGTGATGTCAAGTGATTTGCCCAGAGTCACATACTTTGGTCTAGTGCAGAAGCTGGGGTTCTAGCTACAAATGTCCTGGTTCTACAGTTTGTAGTTCAGGCAGTGGGCGCCATCTCCGGCATCCCATCTTTAGTTTTACGTCAGCGTACAATGCTTTCTGCATTGTTGTCTTTCAAAAGCTACACTAGTGCTATGCGTGCAACAAGCTGATGTGGAAAGCACCAAATCACATGGTAAACCAAGCTGATTTTCTTGACAGGAAAAAAGTATGCTTCCCTGTGAAAGTGCGATCCAATAGAGTGCACATTAATATGCTGCTCACCACACAGCAATAAAAGGAAGGGAAATAGTGTGTGCGTCTGTGTTTATTTATATATGAAAGTTCAGTTTGCTTGTACCATGTTAGACAAGGGTAACATAAAAAGCTTTGATCCACAAAAGACAATGGGCCTCATTACGACTTTGGAGGCAGCCATGGTGCTATTAGAGCCCTGGCTGCCTCCAAAATCGGGTCCGGGTTCCCTGAATGGGAATTAACGGGCCATTCTGAGTTTGGAGGGCCCGTAATTCCTCCTACTGGGAACTCGGGCCCGGAACTTCCCCATTCCCATTGAGCCCCCATAGGGCTCAATGGGAATGGGAGCGGGAGCTAACAATGGGCCGATTCCGACCAGCCCATTGTTAGCTCCCTGGTCAACTCGCGAGACCCGGTAAGGACGCCTGGTTTTACCAGGCGTCCTTACCGGGTCCCGCGAGGGGACCTCGTAATTTTGCGGAATGGGTTTAACTGGTCCGCCTCCAATAGCGGAGCCCGTTAACCCATCCCGCAAAAGTCGTAATGAGGCCCAATAGGTTGATACCTGGATGGAACAGGCAAACAGGGGCTACCAGAGGAGCCAAACCCCAAGAGAGGAAAGCCAAACAGGAAAAACCTCTCACGTCCAGGTGTGCCACGGTCAAGGGTTGAAGAAGGATAGGCGATAACAAATTGGAGGACCAGGACGAAGAACATTTTAGAGTAGCAAATACAGAGTCACAGGGAAGACCAGGGTAGGCAATGGCAGAAGGGCGGGAAGAGAAGCCAAGAAGAACAGGGAGAAGACAGGGCAGGGGGAACGGTGAGGACAAGGAAACGGAGAGTCAGGCAATGGGTGGTTTACCGGAAAGTACCGGAGAGCACTGGATTCAAGTGCTTACTATATCAGCGTACGGGAGAGAACACCCGCCATGTTGGAAGTGACATCATAATGTCTGCGGCGGTGTGTGGCGTGTGGTCGCCATCTTAGTATGGTACCGCAACGCTGCCAGCGTTGTCATAATGAGCAACACGTAGCTGGATTTCTGACAACATATCGTTTAGCGAGAGATGAGTGTTGGCTGTTTAGATACACACTACAGCATATACCATCATCTATATATGTGTGTGTGTAAGTGTGTGTGGTACGTGGATATGCTCTTTGCCCTAGCAATCTTGGTCGGGCAGACATGGTGTTTCATCAGTCAATGAAACAATTATTGTGTCAGGTTGTTAAGATGGATTTCTGAACTCTGTCCTGGAGGGGCAGAGGTTCAGAAGGCCAGCCTAGTTTCTTGGAACAGGGTAACCTCTAGACAAGCCAGAACAATCAAGGTAGCGATCGCGGCGGTCAAGACTAGGTCTCAAGAGGGGTGAGGGTGACTGAAAGCCCGCAATGAGCACACAAAGCAAGGACGCTTGCAAATTACTCCAAGCAGGTGTTATATTAAAAATATAGACACATTTATTACAAGGCCTTTGTAACATTGACCATAGTAAAGAATCACGATAAAACTCAAGTAAACCAACACATCACAATCAGATACAATATATATACAATTACTGAAGGGTCTAAAGAGTTAGAAGCACGAAATATGCAGACCACCTAGATGGGGAGGAAAACAGGTAGTGCAAGTAATCGTTTAGACCCAGTTCGCCTTCAGAGGCCACCTAACTAGAAGGAAGTCTGAGCCCTACGAAGAGTGGAGCCTTGTGCTCAAAAGTACCTGCACACGCTGGTGCCAATGGGCCAAGGGGAGTCTCTTCAAGGAAGTCAGGCAGTTCAGAGCAGTGAACAAAGGAGGGCGAACAGATCTCTGCTACTCAAGCGCGGCCTCCACTTGTGGGCAGAAGCAGAGCGCGAGTGCGAAAAAGGTGTGCTGTTTAATACAGTGAGGAAAAGCTACGGGCTACTGCAGGAGGGCGACCAGTTCCTAGCGTTGCTACTCACCGGTCCCCGATGCACGCAGACCCAGGCTTCTCTGCGTCAGTTTCAGTGCTGGCAGGTTCAGATACGAGCAGGGGACGTCTCGGCGTCGTGTAGATTCCGCGGCAGCAGAAGTTAGAGTTGAGGATGTCCCAAACGCAGTGAACCCGCACAGATTGTTACCACAGCAGGGCATCGAAGCGGCTGTGTGTATTTCAGCCCAATGTACACTTCTCACTTCAGACCTGGGAATGCCAAGTGTACGAATCGTGTGAGAGTGTCAAGGACTCGGAATACAGCAGCAACCTGACGGCGGTTACAGAGCAAGACTCCTGGGTAAACTTGTCTGTCCATTGGATGGCCCAGAGACGCTTCCGAAGGCTTACGTGCAGGAGATGATGAAGATGCCGAGAATAGTTGTTCCCACTATTCCAAAGGGTCGAAGTACCAGTACAGGCCTTCTCGTTTGATCAGAGGCAGAATGGTTTCAGAGTGCGACAGCAGTGCAGAGGGGCAGTCCTTCAGCGGGTCACCAGCGATTCCTCGGTTCAGCCTCTTAGTTGCAGGATACTTGGCTCCTGTATCTGTCGTTCGTGAGAACTCAGGGGATCGACATGGTAGTGGTGTTTCCAGCCTCCTCTTATCCAGAGTTCCCTTCGCGCCAAAATGGAGAGGACCCAATGGGAGATCTGCTAACAAAACACTCACACCATACGTGGACCTATCACGGACCACGGTGGTCCAAGGCATTCAAGACACACTAGACTCTATGGCAACCAGGAGGTGTATTGGGACCAGACATCCCAGCCCACATCCTGGAGGCACACACAAGGCATGCAGAAGCCTGCGAAAGCATCTGTGTTTCGCGGGAAAGTACATGCCCAAATAAGGATGGCCCCGGGTTGGCTCGACCTGGGGAAGGTGAAGGGGCAAGACGGTCAACAGACAGGACAAAGAACCTCGTGGCATGGCCATTTTGGAAGCCAGGCCACCCATTTTGGCCAAACGCGAGAAGCGCGGTTAACAGGGTAAAAGGGGGTTCAAAAACACAAAGAAACGATCGCTGCCACCAGTCCCGTCCGAGACATACTTGCACAGCTCGTTATAAATCCATCGAGAGTAACTAGGGCCTGTAGAATGACTAGAGGCCCAAGAGCACGGTAATGTAAGTTACGGTGCACTCTTGTGCCATGTTGCGCGAAAGCTGCAACATGAGAAAAGAACTACGGAAAACAATGTTTCCCGGTACTGATTGTCTTAAGGGCATGTCAGTTTCCCCGTAAGAATGGAGCGAAAGCCAAGAGGAGTGCGGCGGAAGGCTGTGCTTCTCTGGCAAAGTCTAGATCATGGTCAAAACAACAGCAAAAAGTTTAGGGGTTGTCACATGGAAGGAAAATTACCTACAATTAAGAAATCTTTCCTAACAGTCAGGTAATCATAACACCTTTTAAAGACATGCACAAAGAATAAAAACGTGGGACCTATTTATAACTTGCATTGTTCTGCCTCATGTTAGCAGTCTTCATGAAAAAAAAACTTCTGAGTAAGAACATTTTGAATATGGGTAATCATGACCATCCAATGCCACTTGTGTCATGTACCTTCACTTCTTCATTTGCACTAATTTCTAAACAAATCCCGAATGAAAACTACTGTATACTCAATGACAGGTGTGATAGGTTGGGCTAGTCCTGCTTTTTAAGATCACGCCGTTTTGCTTCCTTACACAATAATGAAGTTTAATGTTCCCAACATAAATGCAGTTCTACAAGTAGTACATTAGTATGGTGCTGCGTGTTGGGAAGTCAGGGCTTTGAATGATTGATTGATTTATTGTTTATTTATATAGCGCCTATGCACAATGTGTTTCAAAGCGCTTCAAGGAGGGAGGGAACATAGGAAAATACAGTTACATTCAGTAAAAGTCCTTGAAACAATGCAGAATGTGAAAAATAACTATCGTAATAGGCCTGTGGACATTTCTGATAGTGCAAGTGCATAGAACAAGTAAGGCAAGAGGTAATGGAAAAGAAGGAGAACAAAGCAAGCAGTAACATTACTATGTTGGGGGTCACTCGGAGCTCCACGTTCCACTGGTGGAGTATCTGGCACGTGACAGTGCACAGACTAATAGATCTAGAAATAGGGAACTATATTCCAAGCAACTTAAGCAATCTTTAAATATTGCTAAGTGGCCTGGACGCATGACATGTCTGACATCTCCATCCAGTGAAAGGCATTGAAAGGCAATTCCCATTCGCAGACCTTTAGTTAATTTCTCATGACTACCTACTTGCTCTATATGGTGTCCACACCTTGCCCCTGCCTTGTGTGTTTCTCTGCATTCGTGTACCTCTGTGCTTTTCCCAATACAAGTCCAGAATTATAGGTACCTAACATGCAAAGAAACCAGAACATCTGGGCTGGGCCAGCTGCTCACACGTGACATTGGACCAAGCGAGTTGTCTGTAGCATATGCACGTCAAGATGCAGCGCACAGTACACCCGATGCTATGTGCCGAGCACAATTGAAATGACATGTGCGCCGGGTTTGTTTATTTATTGGATTTTAATTATTTGTCCCAATGACCCCCAAGTGCCAAGAGATCTGCAACTCTGCGCGCCAGCTGTGAATGCTGCATCCTGCGCTGCGCGCTTCTTTGCTTGTTGGTATTCACAGTGTGCTGCTTGCTCTTCAGTTGTGAACGTGGAGCTGCGAGTGACTGAAGGCAAGCAAAGGGAGCAGTGCCGGAAGTGCTGTTGACATGTGACACAGGGATATCTAGAGATGAATGTGTATGCTGCTGTGGGTTGGCTGCGTTTTCGATAGAGGTCACGTGCCTTTTTTAACTATTTGAAACAGGGTGGAAGCTTGTTGTTGTGCTTTATGTGAATAAAATATACCGTTTTGGTTCTAAAACAAGCAGATAGTTTGGTACACTTTTAAAGCATTTGGTTCACTTTTTCATGTACAAATTAACCAATCAGTTGCTCTAATCTGTGTGAGTTGTGTGGACCGGGGGTGTACGTGGCTATAAAATGTAGTTGGCCCATGACAGTTAACAATATACACATTAGCACTGTTCTTGACGATTTGGAACTTTGCACATGAAATGGCCATTGGAGATGAACTTTCTTCATAGTTAGATGAAGGCGCATGGGTGTTTAGATGGAGGAGCAGGGCTGCGTGGATGATGGAGCAGTGGGGCTACATAGATGAAAGAGCAGGGTTGGGTGGATGGAGGAGCAGGGCTGCATAGATTAAGGAGCAGGGTTAGGTAGATGCAGGTGAAGTGCTGCATAGATGAAGGAGCAGGGTTAGGTAGATGCAGGAGCAGTGCTGCATAGATGAAGGAGCAGGGTTAGGCAAATAGAGGATCAGGGCTGCATAGATGAAAGAGCAGTTGGGCTATGTAGATGAAGGAGCAGGTTCGGTAGATGGAGGAGCAGGGCTGCATAGATGAAGGAGCAGTGTGGCTATGTAGATGTAGGAGGAGGGTTAGGTAGATACAGGAACAGTGATGCATAGATGAAGGAGTAGGGTTAGGTAGATGGAGGAGCAGGGCTGCATAGATAAAGGAGCAGGGTTAGGCAGATAGAGGATATGGGCTGCATAGATTAAGGAGCAGTGGGGCTACGTAGATGAAGGAGCTGGGTTAGGTAGATGGAGGAACAGTGTTGCTTAGATGACAGAGCAGGGTAACGTAAATTCAGGAGCAGTGCTACGTAGATGAAGGAGCAGGGTTAGGTAGATAGAGGATCAGGGCTGCATAGATGAAGGAGAAATAGGGCTATGTAGATGAAGGAGCAGGGTTAAGTAGATGAAGGAGCGGGGCTGCATAGCCGAAGGAGCAGTGGGGCTATGTAGATGAAGGAGCAGGGTTAAGTAGATGAAGGAGCGGGGCTGCATAGCCGAAGGAGCAGTGGGGCTATGTAGATGAAGGAGCAGGGTTAGGTAGATGGAGGAGCAGGGCTGCATAGATAAAGGAGCAGGGTTAGGCAGATAGAGGATACGGGCTGCATAGATTAAGGAGCAGTGGGGCTACGTAGATGAAGGAGCACGGTAAGGTAGATGGAGGAACAGTGCTGCGGAGATAAAGGGGCAATGTTTGGACAGTTTTACAGAATAGTTAAATAGGTGTTGCAAAGAGTTTTGTAAATGCAGGGCCAGGTATCCACAGATGTGCATACAGTGTTGCATACATAAAAGGTTAGGGTTGCATCACTGCATGACTTGTATTTTTGAATTGTATTTTATTTTTATGCAAGGCCAACTACTTTCCAATGGGCAATCAAGGATAAATAGAGTGCAACAATATACCCCCAAACCACTCCACCTCTCTAGTAGATCCCAGTTAATGCTCAATGGTTACCCCTAAAGAAGGGACTATCAGAGATAATTATTACAGCCTTTGTAAACGCCTCCTTTGCTACTGGGAAAGTCCCTGCCTCCCTCAAGGAAGCCTGGGTCTGCCCTCTCCTAAAAAAACCTACTCTCGACCCCACATCCCTCAACAACTATAGACCTATCACCACTGTCCGTTTCCTCCTCAAAATACTGGACAAAGCAGCCACCTGCAGGTTCAACACTTCATTGAAGAGAACAAACTCCTAGGACTCCGCCAATCAGGCTTCCGCCCTAGACACGGGACTGATACCGTCCTACTTGACCTGAAAAACCAAATGGATGATGCCAGAGACATGGGCAAACCAGCACTTCTCTTACTTCTTGACCTATCCGCGGCTTTCGACCTCGTGGATCATGACGTCCTGTGCCACCACCTCTCCTCTACTGCCAAATTCTCCCCTGAAGCCACAGCATGGATCACTTCCTTCCTACAAGACAGAACCATGCAAGTATTCTCGGACTTAGCATCCGCATCACCAACCATCATACTCTGTGGTGTGCCCCAAGGCTCCTGCCTTTCACCCACCCTCTACAACATCTTCACACGACCACTTTTTCTCATCCTCGACGCCATGGGCATTTCATACACTAACTACGCCGACGACACACAGATCCTCCTCACTCTCACTGGCAACTACGACTCTGACTCCATGACCCTCAACAACCTCTACAACACCATCAAAGCCTGGATGGCAGACAATGCACTATGCCTCAACTCAGACAAGACCGAACTCCTTCTGGTAGGCTCACCCGGCACGCTGAAAAATCTAGACTCCCAATTCAGTCATTTCACCATTGACTCCATCAAAATACCTGTCTCAGAATCAGTCAAAACCCTTGGAGTCTACTTGGATTCCAACCTATCCATGGATAAACAAGTCAACCCTATAGCCTCGGCAGCTGCATACCATGCCAAACTTATCAACGCAGTCAGGCCCTTTCTCTCCAGAGAGAACTGCACTAACATAGCCAGAGCCATCACTGGATCTAGGCTTGACTATTGTAATGTACTCTTTCTAGGCACCTCTAACAAAAACCTAGAGAGGCTACAAATCATTCAGAATAGTGCTCTCCGGGCAGCCCAAGGCATTGCCAAAAGAGAACACATCTCAGAGGCTAGAAAACTAGCACACTGGCTCCCAATAAAAGAAAGGATCATCTTCAAGACTCTGACACTGACACACAAGTGCATTCACCTTACTGCCCCTGACTACCTCTCCCAGAGGATCCATCCCGTCTCTTCTACGAGACCAACCAGATCACCATATACTAACATGCTCTCTGTGCCACTAGTAAAAAAAGTCAGAGCGGGCGGATCCAGCTTCCCATATCTCGCACCCACTCACTGGAACGCCCTACCCCCCACAATCCGAGGTGAGGCCTCCCTCAGCACCTTCCGCAAAACCATGAGAACCATCTTATTCACATAAGATGCCTCGCACCAGTCGAATACATCTCATTTGTTCCTAATGCATAAACTGTACTGTAATGACCAACTGTACCAACCAAAATGTCAGCTCTATGCTTTGTCGAATGCATAATGTACCACTGAATGACTCTATGCCTGTAACTAAGCTCTTGCAAGTAACAGCACCTCAATGCCCATGGGTTACTTGCGCGCTATATAAATTTAAATAAGTAAATAAATAAATAATGTACAGGTCTCAGTGGCTTAGAGGGAAGGCAGCATTCCATGGCAACTCCTGCATACCCTTGCACCATGGCAGAGTCATCACAGTCCCAGTTATTGCCAATATACAGCTCTGAACCATTTGGTGATAGGAGAAGAAAAGTAATAACATGCCATGGGATGGACCTACGTGGGTCTGTACTATGGGTTCTCCACTGTGCTCCAAGATCAATGCATCATCATAAAACTCAAGCAAAACTCTCCATATGACTTGGAAGACAAGAGTCTCTGTCCCCCGAGTCACTCTTCCCACATTTACCAATTTCACCATCTCCACAGACCAGTCCTCTACACTCAGAGTCGTGCGAGTCCTTGAATGACGCGGGATGATCCTCTTACCTGCTGACAGTCCTTTTTGCAGAAAAAGCTTCCAACCAGGTGGCAAGGGGGTTATCCCCTGAAGCTTTTCCTGCATTGAGCTCAGGCCTGCAGCCCATCACTCGGATCATTCTGTCTTCAGTTTCACGCCAGCCCAGGAGGACCTTACAGCAGAAGTAGAAAGCGTGCGAGTAGATGCCCTGGGTTGGCCACAATTGCGCCATGGGGTCACTCTCGTTCAGATTTCCTTGTTTAAATGAGTAGGTGTCCAATGAGGCTGGAGGTCTAGTTTCTACTGGTGTAGACTTTCTTCCACAGTGATTTGAATCTTCAGGGTATCTGCAGGACTTGTTCTCCAGTCTTTACCAGAGATGTCACGCCGTAGTTGCTTATTGCAGTCGAAGCGACATTTCTCATTCTCAGGAATATGCTTGTTGTCAGGTTGTAATTTCCTGTACATAGACAAGCAGGATAGCCTGTTGTCCCTGAGTCAGCGGTGTGTCCACAATGACTGACGCCTCTCCTGGCCCGACAAGGCTTCAGGCCCAGACACACTAAGGCTACGTTTAAGCCACATTATGTTCCATAATGTCCTCGGTGAGAAATTAAAGTCCCCTATAGATGTGTGAAACGTTTTCACACAATCAGCAGTGTATACTTGTTGCGCAAAGAGCAGCTCCCACACCTCCCCATTTAACTTAACGAATGGGTTATGCCACATTGATAGGCTTTTCAAGGTGAATCGACTCAGTATGCCAGTTGGCCAAGGATTTTTGTAATATATTTTTTTATGTTTTACATTCTTGTCAACAGTTTCCCCTACAGGTGATAATTCTTGGCCTTTACGAACAGTTCATTTTGATCCCTGGACATACTGTTTGACTCCATCTTGGCCCAGCAGGCCACCGTGCCGGCAACTGTATCAGGAAATAAACCCACGCGGGTGAGTGCAATCATTCTTGGTAAAGATGGAAGTCTGGTGGGACAAAGAGCCTCCCCTCAGGAGCGGTATCGAGTAGATGCATGAAGTGCTCTAAGGACATGCGAGATTAGAACTGAGTAGATACCGGCATAGCATTGAAGAGATGAAAGAACAGCATTACCTACCTGCAGGCACAGCATGGAGTAGATGCAGAGATGCTGAAGCAGGGGTGTGTGAATATAGGCAATGCTTTCTGTAGATGCAGGAGCAGGGTTACATAGAAGCAGTAACAGGGTAGTATTGTTACACGAGCAAGTTTGTGTTGATTCAAGAGCAGGATTGCATAGCTAGAGGAAAAAGCATTGGATGATGGACCAGGGCTGCACAGAGGAGCAGGGTTGCTTGAATGTAGGAGTATGGTTGCAATGCTAGAGGAGCAGTTGTGTGAATGTACGAGCATGGTCGTTCAGATGCAGCAGTAGGAGGGCTTAGAGGGTGACGATTTTTTAGATTCAAGAGTATGTTTGCATCCATGCAGAAGGTGACTGGGTGGAGGGGGGGCAGGTTTGCATAGATAAACAGGTTTGCATCGATGCAGAAGCAGAGTTGTGTAAATGGTGAAGCAGGGTTGTATTGCTGCAGTAAAAGGGTTGAGTAAATTCCAAGATGATGGAGCAGTGTTTATGCAATCCGTGGCCAGAATGCAAAATTAAACATCGCCTTGGTGCTCACCGAAGGAACAGATAGTTGGTTTTAATCTGAGGGTGACCCTTTCCAAGAAGGAATGACATTTTGGGAGACAAAAAGGTGTGTGGTCGTGGCAAAAGAAGCTATCAAAAAAAGAAATATTTAATTGTATTTCCATCATAAACAGCCTCTTTTTAAGATTTGACAATGTTCATGTATTGTAGTCGTAATACGAATGTTACACTTGTCCTACTGAGCAAAGCATACGATCAAATCCAAGAGGAGCCGCATACATTATTTACAGAGATAAAGTTATTCTAAGATGGACAATCTAATGCACTCTTATTGAATAAGAACTGAAGGTCTGAGGGCCACATCCGTTCTGTACGAAACCACAAGCCCTTACATGTTTCATTCTCAAAGCAATGCCAGTTGTTGTGATTAATTCCAAAAACCCTCCAGCCGCCAATCTTCAGTTTTGCAAATGTCACCCAGATTTGCATGGGTATACCAAGATGGCAGCCCCGAGCCCGCTCTGCCTGGAGACCCAAGGTGCACTTCACTGACGAAGCCCAATGAGGTTGACACATGTCAGAGGTTGGTTGGGGCCTCTTGATGAAGGGAAGTGGCCTAGCTGCTCAGGCTGGTCTGCCCCTTTTGGAGTGGGACTAAGCCTAATTTGAATATGCGAAACGCAGCATCCATAAGTGCTTTGCTAAAGGATTCTAGGCACTGCAAAGTCTGAGAGTGCTCCGTGGCGCGGGCTGCAGAAACAGAAAGAGCTGCACCTTAGCTAACGTTGATTCTTTATTTTTGTGTATATCCGACTGCTGATATAAAAGAGGAAAAGATGCCACATAAGTGACTACATTCATAATCACACACACTAGAAAGTACATTAAATTACAGACTTGGGCCTCTTTGGCTCAGCTGTTAAATACAGAAATAATGTCAGGTAGAATTCATTGAAAGATGTAGAGAAAAGGGATATCCACGAATTCCATGCACACTATCCAAGAGTAGTATTGTATAATGTTTAAGAAGTATTCTAATTCTTCACAATAAGCTCCAAGAAAAGGTAAGATTCAATAGTGTTACAGTAATTTCGAACGAAAAGCAGCATATGTTGTGTGAATTTACCATCCTAAGAACTACTTAATATTCTCATAAGAATTGGTGTGCAATGTGGATGGTTTGTTAATTCCAGCCTCAGCTGTCAAACTGTTTCCCAGATTTCAGATTATCCGCTGTCTCTTTCAAAGAAATATAGAACGTTCGGATTGGCTATTTTACCAAAATAGCAATAATTGGTCTGTGAGGCGGCCTCGCACTGCAAACACAGAAGGGAATCTTGCTGATTGCAACAGACGATAAACAATCATTTTCTCGACAGCAGCACGCCTTCCCAGCTTTAGTGCTTACTGTACCAGAAGCAGGCGAGCACCAAGGCTGGGGATATTGTGACAGGCGCCAGGGCAATGGATGTAGCATTGTAAATAGAATTCCAAAGGCTGACACACCCGAATATTCCAGAGAGATTCAGGGTTCTGATTGGCCCACGGGTTACTGGGAAATGTGTTATTGGTCTGTTGCGGCCAAATTGCTCCAGGATTCACTTCTACTTCTGAGGGGACCCGGCAATATGTATCCTCAGGTCAATTTCAAGGAGATTCGCCTCGGTCTGTCATGGGCAAATAGTGCACGTTATTTTATGCTATGTTACTCAGCTTTAATACTGCGACAATCACCACCATGGTGGACTGATCATGGTAGCGCATGTCTGAAGTGTGGTGTGCTGTGCCCACTGCCAAGATGTCGAGAACAGTCTGCTGAGACGAGGAAAAGCAAAGGGGTGAATCCACGCGGGAAGAATGGTACAGATCAAGCAAATGTGGGGTTCAAATGGAGGTAGAGGAGGTTAAAGGAAGAAGACACATATGACATCCATGGACATGCTGTGCGCCATCCTTGGACATACTGCGGGGCATCCTTAGGCATACTGCTCCATGGACAGACTGCGCCGCATCCTTGGACATACTGTGCGGCATCTTTGGACATACTGTTCGGCATCCTTGGACATACTGAGCGGCATCCTTGGACATACTGAGCGGCATCCTTGGACATACTGTGCGGCATCTTTGGACATACTGTTCGGCATCCTTGGACATACTGCGCGGCATCCTTGGACATGCTGCGTGGCATCCATGGACATACTGAGCGGCATCCTTGGACATACTGAGCGGCATCCTTGGACATTCTGCGTGGCATCCATGGACATACTGAGCGGCATCCTTGGACATACTGTGCGGCATCTTTGGACATACTGTTCGGCATCCATGGACATACTGAGCGGCATCCTTGGACATACTGAGCGGCATCCTTGGACATACTGTGCGGCATCTTTGGACATACTGCGTGGCATCCATGGACATACTGAGCGGCATCCTTGGACATTCTGCGTGGCATCCATGGACATACTGAGCGGCATCCTTGGACATTCTGCGTGGCATCCATGGACATACTGAGCAGCATCCTTGGACATACTGTGCGGCATCTTTGGACATACTGTTCGGCATCCATGGACATACTGAGCGGCATCCTTGGACATACTGTGCGGCATCTTTGGACATACTGTTCGGCATCCTTGGACATACTGCGTGGCATCCATGGACATACTGAGCGGCATCCTTGTCTCTCATGTACACATGTAGGGCTCCCCCCTGCTCTGCAGCCCCCTTTTCCACGTACGGAAGTAACTGTGCCACAAGGGTGTTGTTTGTGGGGGAGTAATTGTCCTGACAGGGGATTCACAGACTGACTTAAGTGGGGTCCTGTCTTCACAACATCAATGGACCCCAAATACCTGCAGGGTGGGGGATTTCTGGGAAAGCAGGCAAAGGGACTGCTCTCAGTCTGGAAGTTAAATGTGGAAATTCGCTCCCAGTTGAGCGTCCAGAGTACCCCCACCTGTAGGGAACATGGCATTTGAAGCCATTCGGATGCTCTTCTGAGGTATTCAGTCTTCTCGGGGGCCAAAGATCGTGGGCCCCAGCAAAGACCCTGTGATACACTGATGTTCACTCGGTATACTGCTGTTTGAGCATTTACCTTTTCTGGCTTCATACATTGCGCACTGTCTCAAAGCGCTTAGAGGTACCCTGAAGGCAGCATATCAGTGCTTTATCGCCCACGAACAGGAACACACTTACTCTTTTGCTTCCCTTACTGGGTGTTATTTAAACACACCTGCCAACATGCTCTACATCATCTGGGAGGTACTCACCGGTTCTGTTTTCTCTGAAGCTATATAACCTGTGGTGGCACGCACACCCTGCCACTATGGCCCACCGCACAGGCTAACCGCCCAAGCTAAGCCACTCTGGGTTATGCCACCATCAGCTCCTGCAAGCACCAGGCAGAAGGTGCAGGGACTTACTTTAAGTTAAACATTATGAAAATGAAAACTCAACCTGAGGTGTCTTGGGCGTGGCTCCACTGAGATGAAATCCCTTTTCTATGTTGATTGCAGCGATGCAATCAGCGCTGAAAGGGACCTTGGGGCGTGTGGCTCAGCACCAGAGACGCCTTGTGTACGTTTTATAGTTCATTTCTTTATTTATTTTTTTTCAAATCTGATTTTATTTGGTTTAAAACAGTGAGAACATACATCTTACATTTGGCAGACGAGTCAAAGTAGAGTCGCTTAACATCTTCCCCCCACCCACCACATATAATTACGTAACCAACAACTTAGGTTCCACTCCCCCTATCGCTCCCCCCTCCCTCCGAGACAGGATTATTCTATTCAGTATTCACTTTATCACACAGACACATTTAGGTGGATTGAGGACCACTCTGTGGTTTGTCGTGCCAGAACGTCCAGACGGA
This sequence comes from Ambystoma mexicanum, assembly GCF_040938575.1. Taxonomy (NCBI): domain Eukaryota; kingdom Metazoa; phylum Chordata; class Amphibia; order Caudata; family Ambystomatidae; genus Ambystoma; species Ambystoma mexicanum. The sequence goes on from NC_090932.1 coordinate 1,271,502,861, forward strand.
GCAATACAGTACTATCAGTAGGTATACTTTCCGATTTCCAGGGCTCACACTTCAGAATAATTCCAAGATGCGATACTATTCTCCATCTTCCTCGTCATTCCCATTTGCTGGATATTTTAGGGGTTTGGGATATACAAATTAGCAAAGTCGCTCCACAGAATCTCATGTTGGGTAGCCCTCTCATGTAGGGCTGCTGTGATCCTTTCCATGGTATATATATATACATATATATATATATATATTTGTGGCCACTCCGATCCTTTCTTGGATGGAAATAGTTCCGCCTTCCACCTGATAACCAGACAGGCGCGTGCGGCAAGCAATATGGGGAACACAATTCCATTAGCTCTCATCACCACATTCCGTCAAACCAAACAATATGAGGAGAGGTGGTACATCCTGGGAGAGCCCATCAATCTGCTTCATCCAGCCCAGGACCTCATTCCAATATATTTGGACCCGAGGGCACATCCACCACATATGCCAATAATCGGCCCTTTACCCACATAACCTCCAGCACAACGGGCTGGTAGATTGGTACATTTTTGACAATCTGTAGGGATCGTACTGCCACCTATGTAACAACTTAATGGTGGCGTCAATCTAATTCTCGACCTAGGTCTAGCTCCCATCTATGTTTAAGTTTTGCAGACAATCTCCTCCCATTATCCAACAGTGTCCTGTATATGTCCGTGATTAGGCCCTAGGTTGCAGACACACAGACAAGCAGCTTCTCAAAGGGCGTAAGTTCTCTTTGTATTTTCGGTCGCCACTCTTTCCTCGTCCGTATGCCCTTGAGACGCAAGTAGAGGAAAACCGGGATCGGATTTATCTGCAGTGCTTCCTCTAGTTCAGGGATTCGTGCGAAAAGTCCCTCCCTTCCACAACTGTCCAACCCTATCTAGGTCCGCATTGAACCAGGGCTGGTATTGCGAGTGTTCAGGGATCTCTTCACGGACCCCAGGGGCCCATATGTGGCTTAGGGGAGACAGCCAAGTGGTGACGCCTTTCATGTCTGCTCCTTCCTTCTATGGATCCCACAGAGTGCCCAGTATGGGGTGATTTCGGAGTCTCTTCAGGAGTTGGGCTCTGGGAACCCACAGCCATTCTGCGATCGTGGCTGGGGCCAAGTTGTAGTTATCGAGATGAACCCATTGCAAGTCTTTCCTCCCTCTCAAGTGGGGAATCAATACATGCAGTTGGACTGCCTGGTAATACAATTTAATGTCCGGGAGGCCCACCCCCCCTTTATCCTTGGCCATTATGAGTACCTCATACGGTATTCAGGCTTTTTTCTCCTGCCATAGGGAGTGTAATATGGCCCTTTTTACATCTCGGAAGAACTCATTGGGGATCCTAATAGGGAGGACCTGAAAGGGGTATGAAAATCGAGGGATGCATACCATTTTGATTGCATTGAGCCGCCCCATCCAGGAGAGTGTGAGTGGTTGCCATTTTGCTAGGTCTGCGCGAAAAGAGGCAAGGATGTGGGGGAAGTTTGCCTCATACACATACATATCCTCCATGTTTCTTGTCAAGTTGATCCCCAGATAGCGTAAGGATTTTGGACATGCAGTAGAATATCATTGGTGTAGAGAGCTAATTTGTATTCCTTCCCATCTACTCGCAAACCCTCCACCCGGTGGTCAGCTCGTGGTCAGCTCTAAGTGTTTGAGCTAGGGGTTCTAAAGAGAGAGCAAAGAGTATCGCTGATAAGGGGCAGCCTTGTCTTGTTCCCCTCTCGAGGTAGAACCATCTTCAGTATTCAGAATTTACCATGACCGATGCCTGGGGGGGATGTGTACACTGCCCTGACCCCTTTTCTAAATGTGGGGCCAAGTCCCACCTTACATAGCACTGCCTCCAGAAAGTCCCAATCTACCCTATCGAACGCTTTCTCAGCATCAATAGATAATAGTGAGGGTTTGCCTATCATTTTCTTTCATTCGTGTACTAGGTGAAGGGTTTTGCGTATAGTGTCAGCATCTTGCCGCCCCAAAATAAATCCGACTTGGTCGGGGTATATCAGGTTAGGCATATGGGACTCCAGTCTGGTTGCCAGTATGCGGGTGTAAATCTTCGCGTCTATATTGATAAGGGAGATGGGGCGGTATGATCCACATTGTTTGGGATCCTTGCCCTCTTTAGGAATCACAGAGATTAACGCCTGTGAGAATGATTCGGGACTCTATCAAGTGTAGGGTCCGACCACATATTAAAATCTCCGCCAAGTATGACCTCTCCTGCCGCCTCAAGCATTATCTTCGGGACAATACGCTGGAGGAAATAGGATTGCCCAGTGTTAGGGGCTTATAGAGTCGCTAGGGTAAGGGTGGTGCTGTGCATTCTACCCACCAACACATTGGCCCTACCATCCACATCTGACCAAATCTTGGAAACATCAAAGTTAAGCCCCTTCTTCATAAGGATACCCACTCCTGCCTTCCGGTGTGGACCAGAGCCCCAGTATTCAAGTCCCACCCAGGAATAGAGAACCTTGTGTTCCTCCCCTCGCATATATTTAGTCTCCTGGAGAAAAAGGATATCCAGATTAGCCCTTCTCAATACCTGAGAGACCAGCGACTGCTTGGTAGGGGAATTAAATCCTTTCACATTAAGCGTACCCACCCTGATGAATCCGGATCTACCCACTATATCGTCTATCGGCATGGCCATATCTGTAGTTTAGTCGCTCATCAGGGGGCCAAAGCAAACCACCTGTCATTTTGAGAAGTACAATGTTGTATGCACCTGTACGAAATCCTGTGTCTATCCCACCACCTCCCCTGCCCCATGTCCTCTCCCTGCCCTCCCCCTGCGGCGTCCAGTCTAGCTGGGTTATCGTCACCAAGGCAGTCTCGGACCACCAGTAAGGACTGTGCAACTCACAGCCCCAGAATGTATCACCTCAAGCAACAATGAGACCCCTGTTTCTGCCTCCCCCTTTTTACCGGGGCACAGGCAAGGCCATTCGTTCCATAAACATCGATCCCTCGGCTATGATCACCCGTTTCATAGTCTTTGGTGTTCTGCTCATATGAGCCCTTAGCCCAGAGTGCTTGGACGGGCTCTCAGTTCTATCCTCTATCATGATCGTGGCAATGCGCGATGGTGGAATTTCAATGTTCTATGTCCGGGGATGCGTTCATCCTCCTAAATTTTCTAGAACCCGGTATCTTCCTCCGCCTCGGTCCCTTGATCCGCCACTCTCCGCCCCCCCCCTCTTTTTCCTCCTTGCTCCTTCATCTTCTTCTCCCACCAGGTCCAGCGTGCAGGCACGAATATCCTTGTCGTATTTAGCCTGATCGTGTTGCCTTCCCATTCAAATGTAAGCGAAAAAGGGTAACCCCAGCAATATCGCACACCCCTTTATTTTAGCCATTTGGTGAGCGGGAGGTACTTCCTTCTCATTGCCAGTGTGAGGGAGGACAAATCCTGATAAATCGAAACATTTGCAGTAGCAATGGTAATCTATGGGCACTTTCTGGCTTTCTCGAGGACCCTTGCTTTGTCTGCATAGTTATGGAACCTTACTAGCACTGTTGTCGATGTGCCTCCGGCTCTATGAATGCGGCCGATTTTCTGTTTATCCACAGAGTCATCCTCGAATAGGAGTTTCAATGGTGTGTGCAAAGTTCTCTTCAAGTCAAGTTCGGTCTCCATCTCCTTTTCGACTATGCCGAAAATACATACATTGTTACGTCTTTCGCAATTTTCCAGGTCGTCGACCTTCAAGCGGAATTCCTCCTCCCTGGCCTCAATGTCTGCGATCCTCTGGTTCATTTGGGATTCGAGTGTGGTGAGGGAGGTCTGGTTATGCTCCACCTCTTCCAATCTCTCCTTCATCTTGTCTATTCTCTGGGTTATCTTATCAACCTTTCCCCCTATATCAGCTCTCATGCTCCTCATTTCGTTCAGTAGATCGGCTACATTTGCTTTGGTTGCGGATGCCTCAGGCCCTGGGGACAACATTATGATGACCCGGGGAAGAACGTGATGAGCATGGTGGGGGGAGAATTTGTAAGGGGGGAGCCTCTCCTTAATGTTCATGTGCTCCGGACGCAAGGCGGTTTAGAGGGCAGAACCCAGCCCTGCGTAGCAGGTACCTGTGTGTCAGCGTTGATCTCCCTGTTAGCGCCTGAAGAGAAGAGGGCACACACCCCAGGTGTGGGGGCCCAACCTTCTGTCAGACGATTGGGGTCCAGCGTAGAGAGAATTGCAGTCACCAGACGTGATGGTACTACAGGAATGGTAGTCGTCCCACCGAAGCATATAGTCTCCCACCTCAGATGCCCTTCGTGGCGGGACAAGGTTTCAAGATAGTTAAGGCTTTGTATGCATTTCGTTCTTAGACTGGGGGCGACAGTATAATTATTGACAGATGAGAACAGTGTTGAGGAGGCCACACGCCCTGGTGTTCAGGGGCCCAACCCTCTGCTGGCCCTCGATGTTATGTACTAAGGTGAGCGTCTCTTGATAGTGGGGACTCCTTGTAGTCCTTAGGCTCAATTGTGGTATACCCCAAATGGCAGTGGTTCACCAGTATTGCGTTTCACTTTAGGGGTCTCATCATCTCCCTCAGGGAAGGTATTCGTTCCATGCTGTATTCCCATTATAGGCCTTTGACACAGTTGGAAACTAGGCAGATTGTCAGGGCAAAGAGAAGCCTTCTTGTGTGGCTCCTGGCTTTCCTATTTGTCCACCAAAGTTCGTAAATGACGATGTCACTATATCCCTTTCCTTCTGTTTGGAAGGCAGCAAGTACGTTAGCGTAACCAGAACAGTATTATAGAGCTTCGGATGTGTTTCAGAGTGATTCCAGTATCATGCAGAGAATGATCGATACAGCTAGGATCGCACATGTTGCCCATTTATAGCCTTCATCTCTCTAGGTCTCTCGCGAGGAGCCGTTACCTATCGCCATGCGTGAGAGCCTCCTCTCGGCCCACGTGCGTTATTAAGTGCACAATATGCACGGCGGGGGCCTCAGCCCGGACAAGGAGTAGGACACCATGGGAAGTGATTTAAAGTGCTGCCCTATTGGCCGCATGTCGAGGTATGTTTGGAGCCACAATAGTATAGTGGTGATGTATTTTGTTTGAAAGTCGTTCAGGCGTGCACATAGCAAAGTGTGATGCTCAGGAACTTGTATTACATGTATACACCATTTTAAAAGGGGTAGCATTATAGAAATGCCTTTAAAATGTTATGCTTGTTACTCTCTGGGAATTGAAGCTCAGTCCTAAACTTCCAGGCAGAGTGTGGATAACAGTATGGCACATTCTCAAGGCCCTGATCATAGAATCCGTAGAAAAGGTTGGGAAAAAAAACCTATGCTAGAATTGTTCGAATTTCGGCTGAACAAAAATTACATACAGCCGAAAATTCCAAACAATTGCACCATACGGCAGCATTATAGTGAGCAAGGGGAATGGGGGTTGCGGGGTTGTCTCTGCACCCTTGTTCACTATGATGGCATCAGTGGTTGAGGGGGTGTCCCCCGCTTTCTAAACAGTAAAGTTTAGAGAGAAAGGGACCCTGCAGCGCCCTTTCCTGTCCCCGTAAGTGGAAGGAACTTGCGTCGCAGGGAGACAGGGGAGTCGGCGGCACACAGCGAAGTGTGCCATCAAAAGTTAAGTAGGGTGGGGAGGGTAATCAGAGAAACGTGAAAATATCGAAAGAGAAATGCGGTGAAATAAACTTCGATTTTTCCTCCCGCTGACTTTTCCCTTTCACATTTTCATGTATATCCCCTGATCACAGCCTCCTTGTCTTTCATAGGGCCTTTCTTGAGACAGGGCTCCTCACTGAAAGCAGCAGCTAGCCATGTCCTAGACAATACCAGGGCTGTTTCCCTTTTTTCGCTGGACTAGAGATATAATTCTGAAACTTCTGGTAAGTCTCATTGCTGCAGATTGAGGTAATTCACCATGGGCAATTTAAGGAATGTTTTGATGAGTGATTGGCAGAATCCTTTTACCCATCCCCTAGCTACCAGGATTATGCAGAAACCTCTAGGAAACGCTTCTCTCCCTTCCTTGCAAGGGTCTACACCTACAGCATGGTACAAATGAACCTTGCCTTTAGACTTTAGATTCTCTGGAAGAGTTTGGGGGTGAGATACCTTCGCCTAAAGATTCTATCCTCTAATCTGTAGTCTTATTTACCGGACCAAGAAATAGCAAAAAGGCAGTCAATGTGGATGCAAATTGCAGGCCTCCGAAAAGCCCTGTGACAGCCTTAGGGCGACGCCAGCCGTGTAATGGCTGCTGGTGTTTATTTCCGGCCTCCACCCAGGATCATGTCCTTGTGCTGTTCCTTTGGTGTATGTTTAGATCTGCGAATCTGCTGTGGCTTTCTTTAGCAGTATAATAATGAAGTCCGGCTGTTCCTCTCCGGTGTTTCATCTATTATGGGAGCAGCTAGAGCGTATCATGGACTTCCTACCAGAAGATGTTTGCAGTAAGCACATGGAAGGATGGCAAGCATGTGGAATGCGCAATATTCAAGTCAACGAGGTGAGCTGAGTGCAGCGGTGTAGGAGAAACTGTACAGAGGGGCAGCCATGCCGGGGAGTCAGAGGTACTGTGCAGTTAGTGGTCTACCAGGTGTTGCACCTAAGAATGTGGTTGCCCCTGCTTATGTTTTAGATTAGGCAGGCTGGGGTCAGGCCCCAGAACACAGAACATGAGAAAGACAAGTAAGGCCTGAGTGGGTGTGTGCACCCCCAAGGACCTTTCTACATGCCACGGGAGGTGACACAGAAATGTGTCACAACACACTGGACACGTGTCTATGTTGAGGCCCCATCAAGTTACCATTTTCCAGGCAACAAGCAGTATGGAGTGCCACAACAAGTGTAAAAACAGTCTCCCTTGCTTACAATACTCAACTTTGTGGGAGCATCCAATTGAGAACCCCTAAACAATACAAGTAAAATAACACAAAACTTAATTCAATGTACATTTGACCTCGAGTCTGTGCTTAGAAGAGTGCAGAGGGAAAGTAACACAAGGGTACATTACAGGAGTGACATCAGCAACCAATCAAGTGAAAGAGAACAATGCAATGATATGCCACATACTGAGGCAGCCACTGGAGTAAACGTGCTCAAAAGGGTTATGGGTTCCACTTTGGGTGCCGGTAACAGGTGTATGAAATCTGGTGGGCTGCTGCTGAGGTGGATGGTTACTAATTTCGGTGCTGGTGAGTTGGTCAGGCACCATTTTAAGACCCGTGAAGGTGGTTGAGTTCATGTTACGTCATGTTATGTTAAGGGTTCTTATACCGTGCACTGTTGCCACCTGAATGGTCTCTTGGCACTTTGGTGTATCTATAAAGCAAGGAGTGAGGCACGTAAGTTAGTAGGACTGAGAGGGAAAAATGGCAATAGAGCTGTGATGTGCTGTTGGCAGCTTCAGTCCCGTGACACTGTCCGCTGAGCGTAGGGGTGTTTTTCAGTTGGTGGCCGCCATATGGTGTTGGGCAAGACTATGTGTGGTTTGTTTAATTGTTGCAGTGTTGTCAAGTGTGTGCGGTTTGTTGTGCTATAGAGGTGTGGTTGTGTTTAGTTCAGAGTTTGAATGGTGTATGCGGAAGAGTGAGTTTTTAGTAGGGTTCATGTGAGGCATTCGACCATCTGCATGGCGGGTGTGCCCTCACCTGGGCTTTTTTGATATTATTTTAATAAATTGAATGATGGGCGATCAACCTCAGAAAATGTGTGGGGCTAATCTGCACAGATTTTCCTCTGCTTGCCGCACAACAAACACATAGTCACGTGTACTCTGGGTGGACCCAGCCTACAGGGGCAGTCCTCTTGCCATGTTCAGTTTGAATGTGACAGCCAGACGAACATGAAAACAGCAAGAGGAGGAGGGCAACACCTTCCTACTGCCATGGCCAGCCTCATTAAATATCAAAGGCTCCATGGATCCGCCCTATCTTTTGTCCACCTGCTGGTGGCAGAGCACACTGATAAGAGTTAATTGAAGCAGGCCTGCGGGAGGCCTGGTCGCATGACAGACAAAGGACAGGATGCCCAACATCCTTTTGATATTCATCTGTGTCAACTTGAAGTCAGCTCCCGCCCCTTAGTATGAATGGCAGTAAATGTCAGGTCTGGGACAACTCTTTACTGTGGTCATCCCCCCACGGGACCCCATTCAGGAAGGTACGAGTGAGTATGTGATTTGATGGAGACACAATGGGCCTCATTACGACCCTGGTGGAATGGGTTTAATGGCGCAGGTAATGGTGCCGGTGCCATTAAACCCATTACGCCCTATTACCAGGTTCCCTCGCAGGACCTGCTATGGAAGGCTGGTCAGACCGATGTCCTTTGCGGGTCCCGCGAGGGAACTAGCATGCTAACAACGGGCCCGTCATTAAGGGGCATGTTGTTAGCATGCTCCCCAATCCCATTGAGCCCTTTGGGGGCTCAAATGGGAATGGGGATCATCGGGGTTCCCTGAATGGGGAAATACCGGGCCCTCCAAAGTCAGAATGGCCCGGTAATTCCCCATTCAGGGAACCCAGACCCGGACATGAGTTTGGAGGCAGCCATGGCCTTATTAAGGGCATGGCTGCCTCCAAACTCATAATGAGGCCCACAGTCTGTTCTCGCCATAACTTCAAGGGAGACCTGCGCTTTGATCAGGAGCCACAGTGTTGCCAACCACTCTGGTTATAACTTATCGCATAACAGAAGATGGTTGGTGGGGACAAATGATTGGTTCATTAAGGAAGGCTTTGCCAGCACCAATCCATTGGGCCAATTTGGCTTTAAAAGAGGGTTGAGCCCCTCTTTTGGCAAATCATCCGACAACATCGAAAGGAGCAAGAAGAAGGACTCATTTGGACTCTGGCTGAAGGAAGGCCAGGATTTCCAAGATTGAAGCAAGATCCCTCCCCTAAACATCTCCCAGGGAACAGATGGAGATACCAAACTCAGAGAACGTGTCCAGCAGTTCCGAAAACGGTACCCAGCCAGCACACAGCGTGCCCTGCTAGGTTCTTCCAGCAAGCTACCTAGGTGGGAAGTGCCAGAGAGTCTCTGAACAAAGGACAAGGACGCTGCCTGCAAACACTCTCCTCAGCTTCAGGCCGTCCGCCTTAATGGATTACAGAAGCCCAGTGAAGAAGCTAGAAGGAATGCCACGACAAGCATCAACCAGAGCCCATCTTTTAAGAACATTTTCGAGGCAGTCGAGCCCTCGAACCGCGACTGGCTGTAACACTGACTGTTGTGACGCTGCAGTCACTGAAGCCGTCCGAGACGCCTCATCCAGCATTCCAGATCAGCCAACCAGCACAGGGACAATTATTCTTGGCCCTGAGCCACCGTGTGGGCCAGCCTGCAGCCGTCCATCCAGCCATTCTTTCTGAACTGCCTGCCGCCTGATAGGCGCAGCTGTCTCCCGTCTTGAACTCTGTCGCAGGAAATGCAAAGTGGCCTGTAAGCGACTCAACCCTGTCGAGCATCAAGATCGTCTCAAGCGCCAGGTACATTGTGGTTTTGTCCCCATGGTTCTCCTTTGAAGGCCCCTGGTGACATTTATGACCCCTTGCTCCCTTGGTGGTGAAACCAAATAACCATGAACAGTTAAGACAGATTGCTTTGCCGACTACTCTCCTGTCAGTACCCAGAGTGCATCCCTTTCCTTTGTGACACTCTCTGTCCTCTGTGTTCCTTTACGTGGTGGGTTGTATTTTGTTCTGTGCTTGAACTGTCTGTTGTAATAATAATAAAATAGAAATGTTGGTACAACCTTGACTGGGCAGTGCCTTTTATTATTGGGCAATAATTGTATTTTCGCTGTGTTGCAACTAATCAACGATCCGTGACCTTGCAGAAATAAGCCCGCCTTTCCAAGGAGGGTTATAATTCACTTGTGTTTCCAATCTGTTCGGATCCCTTCTGGTGTACTAGAGGTGTGGGGCTGATTGATGGTTTAGAAACCAATATTCATCCCTGGACAACTGGCGCCCCGTAAGTTAATTCGTCAGAGTGCAAAGTCAGTGCATAGTCATTTTTGCAGTACAAAATTACTTTGCACAGACTTTGCCCTGCAAGAATACACGTTTCACAGTTCCATGAATCCGGGTTTGTGGCGGCAGAGGAAAGTCTCTTTTCAGAAGTGCAAAGTCACTTTGAACTGTGCAAAAAATTCCATGAATCGGACCCTAAGGCTATAACTATGTGGAGGAGCAGATGTAAACATCCGCAGGAGATGCTAGTCTCCTACCTGCCCTGTATTGGGGACATGAGACTGTGCCCTGTCTAACACCAGCTATTGTACCAATACCGCAGCAAGTATTTGGAAGACGGTATCCATTAAGACAACCATATCGAATGTACCCTCGAGGTGATGACAGTCTGCAGGAGGAGGTGCCTGAAGGAATATGAGAAAGAGCTAAGAAAAGTCCTGAAATACTGAATGAAAACAATGTATGAATCCTAGGGGAGAAATGACAAAGTAAAGAATCGAGTGAACCTTAAAAGTGTAAAAGAAGAAGATTACACGTTAGAAAGTGCTGCAGAAATCAGAAGTATAATGAATGTACATGAGCTGAAACGCAAGATAGATCAAGTCATTGTATAGGCTAGATACAAGTAGTGAATAGAATACAGACAACTGGACATTGGTATCGGAAAATAAGTAAGCCAAAGAACCATGAAGAGAAAATGAAAGCCTGTGTCGCAGTAGAATAGCAGGTTGTTGGAGCTGTGTGGCGAGGCTGTCTGCCCTGAAGTCAAGAACTGAAAAGTCGAGGTCAGCTATCTACGCTGAAGAGGAACATGTGTGCGGAGGATGAATCCTCTCACATTAAGGTGCAAGAAAGAACACAAAGGATGCCAAGTCTTAATTCATTAGAACATTTAAAAGCTTGCAAAATGAACAGAATCGTGGTCTCTTGTCACGTGAGTCGAGACTGAAAAAAGGACTTGAACTTGGAGTTTCAGGTACGATAGCGAGTGCCCTCACTCCCGTTGCATTCCTAGGACAAGAATATTCTGCAAAGCCAAATACAAAGAGAATTTCATGGCAGAAGGCATGGGTGATTAGAGATGCTGGGCTAATTGGGTGGTAGGGCAGCCTCATGTTCTATCTACGTGCATCTGGGCCTTGGCTTATGTGCTGCGGATAGAATCGAATGTTCCAGACATGTCTCAAAATGGTGCCAAGCCAATTGTATTAGTCCATATAACAAAGGACCTTATAGCATGAGAAACCAATGAAACACTGTCTAACTCATTTTTCTTAAATGACACGTATGAAGAGGAAGTCATAACTTATCCACTGATATCTGACAGCCAATAACCAACCTAGCTCCCATATAATTCTATATCTAGATGTGTCCATGAACCAGTCCCAACCCTTGATAGGTTTTTTACTATTGCCACGTAACATGATGTCATTCTGACGCAGAAAGAAAGTATATAATTGTATTTCATGTGGAAATCTCTGAGAGAATGAGCGTATGTCCATTGATGTTCATTGTAACCTCCCTGTTTTAGATCATTGCTAATAAAACAGCAATGTGCCATCTTCTTGAGTTTGTCCAGTTATTTGGACTCAGAATTATTCTGGTGTGATCCTATCAAGTAACAGGTTCACATTTCCAAGGGCCATAAACTCAACGGCAGGGACATTGGGGCACAGGTACTATAAGACACGTGAAGAAGATGTCATTTTTGTAAGCGAAGAAATTGAAGTTGTGACTGTAAAATTCAAAATGCTAAAAAAAACAGCCTCACCTTGATATACGCAGTTTTCTTTATGACCCCATTAACCGATTTGATAGATGTGGCAATGCAGAAAATATCCATACTTTAAAAATAAATCCCAGGAAATGGATGATGCACTATCACATTGGAAACAATTATTATACTGTGAAACACAAAATGATCATAGAGGAATGTGCAAAATAATACATTGTGCAAAGAATAGGGGTCTGACAGTTATCTGTATTGATGATGGCATGTGGACGAATTTCATCAGGGCTAATTTGGGGGGCATGGAAGATGAGAGGCTTAGTACCTTTGGAGGCACCGAGATTTGGAATTGCTCTATTGGAGTTGCTAAACTTGAAAAATATGTTCAAAATTTTAAAACATCACGTGCTGCCGGCCCAGACGGGACCTGTAATCTTTAACTTATGCAGAACTCGAAGTTATAGTCAATAGCATTACATAGCCTGTTTATCCATATTGGACTGAAGGATTAGTACCCACATCATGGAAGGATAGTAACATCACAAGGACTGTTGGACCAATCCAGGGAACTACTGCCTTTTGTCGATGTTAGATATTCCAGCTAAATTGTTCACAAGGTTCTTCAGACTGGTTTTCGGCAAAAAACGAGTACGGTCCACAATATAGTCTTGTTGTAATTGGTTGAATATGCATAGGAAATAAGGAAGATGCCTGTCTATGGTACATTCATAGACTTTAGCCCAGCTTTTGATACCAGCTTTTTGTGCCCGGCCACGGTAATCAAGGACTGCGCCCTTGAACACACCCCATTTATCACAAACCTAATTAATGCCTCTTTCGCTAACAACATGGTCCCAATGGATTTCAAAAACGCCAGGGTACTACTGCTTCTAAAAAAAAATCACTAGACCCAAACATACTAACAAACTACCGCCCCATCACAACAGTGTTATTCCTACTGAAAATACTAGACAGAGTAGCGTACCTACAAATACAAAAATACCTGGAGACCAATAACCGCCTTGGTCTTTGACAATCTGGATTCCGTCCTAGAAATGGGATGGAAACCCCCCTCTTGGACTTAAAAATCCACATGGATGAACTAAAAGACAAAGGGAAATTAGCCTCACTGCTCCTACTTGACCTTTCCGCAGCATTTGATCTTGTTGGACACAAAATCCTATGTAATCACCTAGCCTTGGTTGCTCACTTCTCCCCAAATGCCATTCAGGGTATTCAATCATTGCTGTCAGAACAACAAGAGTCTCCCCTAGTGCGGAAGCTCAACCCTCTCCAGTCACCTGTGGAGTACCACAAGGGTCCTGTGCCTCCCCAACGCTATGCAACATTTTTACTAAACCTCTTTTTGACCGTCTCGATGACTTGGATGTCACCTACACTAACTACGCAGATAACACACAAATCCTCACCCCTATCACAGGAGACCATGTCACTGACATGGCCACTCTTTATGCTGTCTGTCTAACCATCCAAGCTTGGATGGCACACCATGGTTTGTGCCTGAATGACGAAAAGACGGAGCTGCTCCTCATAGAATCACAACTCTGTGTTGCTAAGCTAAACGACGCCTTCAAAACCTTCAGAATTGATGGTAACCTCATAAAAGTAGCCAAAGAAGTGAAAACCCTTGGATTGTACTTGGATTAATCACTCACATTAGCCAAACAAGTTAATGCTACAGCGTCAGCAACTGCATACATCTGTAAGCTCATCAATGCCTGCAGACCTTTCCTGTCAACTGACAGTTGCATTACGTTGGCCATAGCCCTTATTCTGTCTAGGTTGGATTACTGCAATGCCATCTATGCAGGCACTAAGATCCGAAATATCAAAAAACTCCAAGTACTTCAAAATAATGCCCTTAGGGCAGCACTCAACATTCATAAAGCTACCCACATCTCTACAGTTAGACAAAATGTGCCCTGGCTACCGGTTCAAGAACACATCAAATTTAAAACTCTCACCCTTACTCATGAATGCAGACCAACAGGCCCACCCGCTCAGCTAACACGAACCTACTAGCTACACCTAGATTCAACCTATAAAAAGCAGGAGGCAATAGCTTCCCCACAATAGGCGATAAACAATGGAACGCCTTACCTACCAAACTGAGAGCAGACAACTCTTTCTGGACATTTCGCAAACATTGAAAACCCACCTCTTCACACCGGGTCTATGTAACAAACTCTTGTAACTGTGTGATGTAACTAAATCAACACTTCAACAACCTGTACTATGCTCTCTGTGACTAATAATGAAATGTTCCATATACCTGTCTTATGTAAGATAAGCACCCAGATGTCCATCTGGTGACTGGAGCTGTTTGGTTTCACCATCTCTCATTTTAGTCAGCAGTCTCTATTATGGCAAAACCTAAAACTGATACTGGGCATCACAGAAGGACCAAAAACAGGCCCTCTTTCCGGGAGCACAATTTCAAGAGATCATGTATTGTAGCAGGGGCTGAGGTGGGGGGGTATCTCGGGTGCATGGCACATAGACTGGGGTAGTTGTCTGATTCTGTAAAGATTTTATCAACAAGAATGTGATGGGGGAACTGGGAACATAAAACTCAGACAATGCCATAAAGCACACTGTGCAGTTATTATTTTTAATGTCTAATATTACACACATTTACTATTTGAGATAGAAGACGGATTTTCTCAAGATCATACATTTAGTAACAGGTGCCAACGCTGAGTAGAAACCCGGCTCTCCTTGACCTAATAGGCAGCAACGTAGCCAGTAGGCCAAACCTTCTGCTATGCCAGGTCCATTGACCAGTGCTGGGTGCACTTTGCAATCGTTTTCTGACTGCAGTGATCTGATGCTCAATGATGGGTAAATAATTTGGAAGATACTTGGGCCCTATCTCAGGTAGACATTAGAACCCAATGGGCCTCATTACGAGTCCAGCGGTAACCCTGCCGGTGCTACCAGCGGGTTGCCGCCGGACTAGTAAACCTGTACTGGCACCTGACTTCCTGATGCTACCGGGAGATTGCAAGTCCGGGGGCACGGGAAGGCAAGCGCCGGTAAAATGTGAGTGCCCATTCCCATAGAGTCCCATGGGAGTGGGGACTCGGAAGCAACGGCACCGTTACTAATGGTGTCATGCTTCCGTGAATGGTCTGCCTACTGTGGCCGCTGCATCCGGCATGGTCACACCTATCGGGCACAGCGGCCACGACAGGCACACACATAGATTGCCAGTCCGGAAACAAGGGTGCCGGTGAGCTTACCGGCACCCTTGTTTCCGGACTATATTTGGTAGCATTAGCAGCCACAGGGTATTTCTATTGGCTCAAATGTTCTTCTATTGGCTCAAATATTCAGCAGAATATTTCATTAAAACATATAAATGTTATATTATTTCCAAGAGAGGCAACATATACAGTGTCACAAAGAAAACTGCTTCTGGAAATCCAAAGCAGTCTGATTTATATCACAGAACATCAAAATAAAAGGATCATTCTAAATATGATTATGAGTGTTGCAAAATAAGTATAGAAAAAATTGCAGGATTAATGTTCCAGCCAATGTACAGTTTTATCACTTCCAGTACAACCCAAGGATGAGATTCTACCAGGCAGCTGCCCTTTTCCACTTTCTTCACAATCGTACGGATTCAAAGAGATCCTTCTGCAGAAAGGTCATCATGGGCTGAGAACCTTATCACAAAGGATCTTGCATGATCTGCCTGTGATGCTAAGATAGACCCCCTCAATCAAAGAGGATCGCAGTGTTCTCACTTTGCAATGCCATGACATAAACATAGAAAGAGGACTCAAAGCACAGGGATCCATATCTGAGGTTCTGATTGAATATACTCCACACAAAGGTTACTCTACTCAGATATGGAGTCAGACCGGGAGATGACCGGTGTAGACTCTGCCCGGAACTGAGATCTTTAAGAACGCTGTCTTTCTACAACCATATGAACCAAACATTTGGAACAGACGCGGAAGCATGGTGGGAGGCCCCATACTACGTGTTGATTTGCTATGTGTTCTGGTAGAATTTCTAGAGATGGATTTTTGGAGGTGGAGGCCCGGAATGAATTAACTATTAATTGTAAGTGATTATGAGTTCTGTGAAGACTAGGTTTCCTTTTAATTGTAGTGTTCTTTTAATGATGTACTCCACTGAATGTTCTGCCTATTTTACCCTCATGTCGAATGTGTTGCTGTTTGAGATGTCTTCTTTCCATTTCTGTTTCCTTGGATTTTGTAACTGGCTAGTCCGATTGTAGTTTGATAAAAGTTTATAATAAACTAATCGCCTATTAAAAAATTGGTTTTGTTTTTAAATGTGACACATGTAAGGATATGCACAGTGGTGCTCATGTATCTTTCACTACTGTTGGGACATTTTGCGATGACAACCTTATGTCCAAGGGCCGATACATGTATCCGACAATCACCAGTACAGCAAAAAATGGAAATGGTCAGAGTAAGGGGTCTTTGCCCCACATTTGCCCTGCAAAGCTGGAGAACGGAGTAAGGCTTCCTGCCATTAGACCCTGCGGTGGTCGAGTCATGATATTTTCAGCTTTGAAGATGTTAACCACTACTGCCCATACTATCTATTCCACAGAGTTCTGGGGCCAGATTACAGAAATGTTGCAACGATGGAAGTGCAAAATCTGCACGGTATTTGCACTAGGGCAACGTCTGCCCTATTTTAAAAAAAATACACTGGGACACATTAAAAAAAAACATTGCACCTCGACTAGTGCCATTTGGCATATTGAAAGCACTAGGGCTAACATTGCCCTAGTGCTAAAAAGATACATTTTTGATGCATTTTTGCATCAAGGCAAAGTTTGCCCTAGTGCTAATACCATTCCGTATAAGCACTAGGTCAAGCTTTGCCCTGGTGCAACGTGTAGTGAAAATGCATCTTTTTTGCACTAGGGCAATTTTTGCCCTGCTGCTTTTAATTTTCCGAACTGCACTTGTTCAGGTGCAATGGTTTTTTAACGTGTCCCAATGTTTTAAAAAATAGGCCACACTTTGCCCTTGTGCTAATACCGTGCAAACTTTGCACTTGCACCAGTGCAAAGTTTTTGTAATCTGGCTCCTGGCCCCAAATGTTTTTATATCATCAAGGCTTGATTTTGTTACAGCATACATTTAGGACTCCCTGAAAAACACTAGACACACTTGCAAGAGACCAAAATGCACCAGTCAGACTTGTTCTAAAATAAGTACATGATGCCCCCAGAATAGGTTGTCAATGAAAAGAAGGGTACTGGTTAAAGAATTGTGACCACTACCGAAACCCTATTTGGCCACACACTGCCATGCATAGGCACAGATTACATCAATACCAACCTGGGCCAGCTCTTGGAACCAGGATCGTCCTTACAATCAGAGAAACAAGATCCGCTGCCAGGTCATTTTCCTATCAAGCTCTGGCTAGTGTGAATATATTGCCACTCCAGCTGTAATCTGAATGCATCTAGCATTGTAGCATCTAGCAAAAAATCCTTACACTTTAAAGAGAATCTTAAAAGCCTGATTAGCTTCTAGCCCCACTTTTATCCCAGGCGCTATGATGCCTACCGGTGAGACAAGCACTTTACAGAACACAAATACAGAAATAACTTTTCATAAAGAGCTGTCCTTCTCCCGAGGGGAAGTTGAGGACAGGGAGAAGGAAGACACAACATGTTTCTTTCCAAAAAGTCTCTTGCAGGGAACAGGGATCGCGCTTCGGGGTATGCGGTGGAAGAGTGTTACTGCTGCACTGCTCATCATTAAATATCTATCTCTTTCAGCAGAGATGTTCACCTCTTCAATGAAGAGAACCCGAGTACAATTCGACAATACCACTCTGCGTGGGTGCCTGCAGCAATCCTAACACAAGGTCAAACCTGGGCCCCCAGCATTCTCCAACCTCCGTTTTGCCTCACCACACCTGTTTTTAAATGTCTGGCTTACACTACTCAGCTGCTCAAGCCCTATGGATCACCTACTTTCCCTCGGTGCTCCTTAGGGTGGACTTCAATTGGGAAGGCGTGCTCGCGACTTCCCTGTGTGTACGCACCCCACCCGCACAGCGCTTTTTGCGCTATCATTGTGCACGCGTGTATGGACTCAGCCGACAATTGAGCTGTGCTAGCAATCATCAGAACAGATGGTAACCTCCCATCACCTATAGATTCTCTGCCAGAGGCTACTCCCAAGAAGATCTGAATGAGGCAATCACCAGGACACAGAGCAAGGACAGGGAAACGCTACTTGAGCCCGATCCCAAAAAAAGAACCGCCCCCTGGTATATGTCGCAAAGTGCTCTATAAAGAAGAATAAAAACAAGAGATCGAGACTTAAGAATTGGGAAATTCTCAGCAAAGATAATAAATATGGGGAACTGTTTAGAAAATATCCTGTTTTCGCATACCAGTGTAGTCAGTACGCAAGGATGGGGGACAAGACAGGAATACTGGAACTAGGCACCCGACAAAGGCACTTTTCCATGTTTGACCTGTGTTCATTGCAACAATGTGACTAAGGGGAATGTTATTTTCCCCCCAAGCAGGCAAAATGTTTTTTTAAATATATTTTGAAACATGTGATACTAGGAATGTTGTGTACAGCATCTAATGCCTGTATGGCATCTATTATGTCGACTTCACTACAAGAAAAGTCAAGGACAGATGGAATGAGCATCGCTCGAATGATAGAACCAACAATCCACGCTCACCAGTCGCAAAAAAGTTTCAAGAAGCAAGACACAACATCATGCAAATAAGGTTTCAGGTCTTGAAGATCAGAGAAGACAAGAGACACAATATTGACATAGAAAAAAACACTCTGGATAGTACTTTTGGACTCTCTACATCCTCAAGGCATGAATGAGGAACAATATTTTGCCTGCTTTATTTGACATTTATGCAGTACTGCTAATATGGAAAGGTCACATATGATGTTAGTTCTTTTGGGGTCTACATATTTTTATGAACTGTACATAAGAATATACCTGATCATTTTCTTTTCCGTTTTTCCATTTGAATCACTTTTTATGCTCAATGGGCAATTTATTTGATATTTAATGCATTTACTATCGTTCTATTGTGTCATATGTATTTAACAACCATGGGTATGGTATTAGTAATTACAACAGACATTCCGTAGTTGGGTCTCCACATTCCACAGATTCATACACTGGCCACCAGATACAGCACAGTAATATACCATTACCCAAATGGTACTTTTACCACATTGGGTTACCTGTTTGACATTACTTGCTATAGATACTATAGTATGTTGCTACATTGAGCCACTGATTTAGAAGACATGCATTCTGCATACAATTCGCCACATATTTCCTGTTTATGTTTTTTTATTCTTATGGTGTCACTTCCATGATGAAACATTTTTATTTATTTAGACCATCTGTTATGGCCTCTGTATTCTCAGCGGTCCCCACCATACCATTGTCACACCGCCCTTACAATCATCACATCATACCAATGACATCACATCATCCGCATAAACCTGTGGGCGGGTACATTACGGGTTTATAAGCCATCAGCTCAGTCTTGGGCGGAATTTCTTCCAGTTAACAAACTCCAGAATGTTTGGCAGCCACCATTCTACATGAGTAAGTTTGCCTTACCTCACTAGAGACTGTACATATAGTCTACATTTTGGTGTGTTTGGTTCAGTACCTAACATTGTTACGGCTGAGTTTGTAACTGCAGATCTTAACGAGGAGTGTTTTACATGTGAGCAGTGCCTATTATACCTTGCCTTTACTAGGATACGTGTACCTCAGTGTTTGTTTTTGTGTTGCTTGGAACTTTGGATGTATTCAACACAACCTGGTGTTCTCACTAATAGTTAAGCTACCTGGTGTTCCCACTAATAGTTAAGCTACCTGGTGTTCTCACTAATAGTTAAACGTTCTCACTAATAGTTAAGCTACCTGGTGTTCTCACTAATAGTTAACCTACCTGATAGTTAAGATACCTGATGTTGGCCATTAAAATTTAAGCTACCTGGTGTTCTCACTAATAGTTAAGCTACCTCGTGTTTCCACAAAGAGTTAAGCTACTTGATGTTCCCACTAATAGTTAAGTTACCTGGTGTTTTCACTAATAGTTAAGCTACTTGTTGTTCCCACTGATGGTTAAGCTACCTGCTGATTCCACTGATAGTTAAGCTAACAGTTGTTCTCACAAAAAGTTAAGCTACCTGGTTTTTCCCACTAATAGTTAAGCTACTTGGTGTTCCCACTGGTGGTTAAGCTACCTGCTGTTCCCAATGATAGTTAAGCTAACGGGTGTTCTCACTAAAAGTTCAGCTACCTGGTTTTTCCCACTAACAGTTAAGCTACCTGGTGTTCTCACTACTAGTTAAGCTATCTGGTGTTCCCACTAATAGTTAAGCTTCCTGGTGCCCCACTGATAGTTAAGCTAACGGGTGTTCTCACTAAAAGTTAAGCTACCTGGTTTTTCCCACTAATAGTAAAGCTACCTGGTGTTCTCACTACTAGTTAAGCTACCTGGTGTTCCCACTAATAGTTAAGCTACCTGGTGTCCTACTGATAGTTAAGCTACCTGGTGTTCTCACTAATAGTTAAGCTACCTGGTGTTCCCACTAATAGTTAAGCTACCTGCTGTCCCACTGATAGTTAAGCTACCTGGTGTTCCCACTATTAGTTAAGGTACCTGGTGTTCTCACTAATAGTTAAACTACCTTGTGTTCCCACTAATAGTTAAGCTGCCTGAAAGTTAAGCTACCTGATGTTGGCCATTAATATTTAAGCTACCTGGTGTTCTCACTAATAGTTAAGCTACCTGGTTTTTCCCACTAATAGTTAAACTACCTTGTGTTCCCACTGATAGTTAAGCTGCCTGAAAGTTAATGTACCTGCTGTTCCCACTGATAATTAA
Source organism: Ambystoma mexicanum (assembly GCF_040938575.1). Classification (NCBI taxonomy): domain Eukaryota; kingdom Metazoa; phylum Chordata; class Amphibia; order Caudata; family Ambystomatidae; genus Ambystoma; species Ambystoma mexicanum. The sequence continues at coordinate 1,271,523,503 of NC_090932.1, forward strand.
GCTACCTGGTGTTCTCACTAATAGTTAAGCTACCTGGTTTTTCCCACTAATAGTTAAGCTACCTGGTGTTCTGACTACTAGTTAAGCTACCTGGTGTTCCCACTAATAGTTAAGCTACCTGGTGTTCTCACTAATAGTTAAGCTACCTGGTTTTTCCCACTAATAGTTAAGCTACCTGATGTTCTGACTTCTAGTTAAGCTATCTGGTGTTCCCACTAATAGTTAAGCTACCTGGAGTCCCACTGACAGTTAAGATACCTGGTGTTCTCACTAATAGTTAAGCTGCCTGGTGTTTGCACTGATAGTTAAGCTACCTAGTGTTGTTGCTACTAGTTAAGCTATCTGGTGTTCCCACTAATAGTTAAGCTACCTGGAGTCCCACTGACAGTTAAGCTACCTGGTGTTCTCACTAATAGTTAGGCTACCTAGTGTTCCCACTAATAGTTAAGCTAACTGGTGTTCTCACTAATAGTTAAGCTATCTGGTGTTCGCACTAATAGTTACGCTACCTGGTGTTCTCGCTTATAGTTATGCTACCTGGTGTTCCCCCTAATAGTTAAACTACCTGGTGTTCTCACTACTAGTTAAACTACCTGGTGTTCCCCCTAATAGTTAAGCTAACTGGTGTTCTCACTAATAGTTAAGCTACCTGGAGTCCCATTAATAGTTAAGCTACCTGGTGTTCTCAGTACTAGTTAAGCTACCTGGTGTTCCCCCTAATAGTTGAACTACCAGCTACCTGGTGTTCTCAGTACTAGTTAAGCTACCTGGTGTTCTCACTAATAGTTAAGATACCTGGTGTTCTCAGTACTAGTTAAGGTACCTGGTGTTCCCACTAATAGTTACACTACCTGGTGTTCTCACTAATAGTTATGCTACCTGATGTTCCCACTAATAGTTAAGCTACCTGGTGTTCTCAGTACTAGTTAAGCTACCTGGTGTTCCCACTGATAGTTAAGCTACCTGGTGTTCTCACTACTAGTTAAGCTACCTGGTGTTCCCACTAATAGTTAAGCTACCTGGTGTCCTACTGATAGTTAAGCTACCTGGTGTTCTCACTAATAGTTAAGCTACCTGGTGTTCCCACTAATAGTTAAGCTACCTGCTGTCCCACTGATAGTTAAGCTACCTGGTGTTCCCACTATTAGTTAAGCTACCTGGTGTTCTCACAAATAGTTAAACTACCTTGTGTTCCCACTAATAGTTAAGCTGCCTGAAAGGTAAGCTACCTGATGTTGGCCATTAATATTTAAGCTACCTGGTGTTCTCACTAATAGTTAAGCTACCTGGTTTTTCCCACTAATAGTTAAACTACCTTGTGTTCCCACTGATAGTTAAGCTGCCTGAAAGTTAAGCTACCTGCTGTTCCCACTGATAATTAAGCTACCTGGTGTTCTCACTAATAGTTAAGCTACCTGTTTTTTCCCACTAATAGGTAAGCTACCTGGTGTTCTGACTACTAGTTAAGCTACCTGGTGTTCCCACTAATAGTTAAGCTACCTGGTGTTCTCACTAATAATTAAGCTACCTGGTTTTTCCCACTAATAGTTAAGCTACCTGATGTTCTGACTACTAGTTAAGCTACCTGGTGTTCCCACTAATAGTTAAGCTACCTGGAGTCCCACTGACAGTTAAGATACCTGGTGTTCTCACTAATAGTTAAGCTACCTGGTGTTCGCACTGATAGTTAAGCTACCTGGTGTTCTTGCTACTAGTTAAGCTATCTGGTTTTCCCACTAATAGTTAAGCTACCTGGAGTCCCACTGACAGTTAAGCTACCTGGTGTTCTCACTAATAGTTAGGCTACCTAGTGTTCCCACTAATAGTTAAGCTAACTGGTGTTCTCACTAATAGTTAAGCTATCTGGTGTTCGCACTAATAGTTACGCTACCTGGTGTTCTCGCTTATAGTTATGCTACCTGGTGTTCCCCCTAATAGTTAAACTACCTGGTGTTCTCACTACTAGTTAAGCTACCTGGTGTTCCCCCTAATAGTTAAGCTAACTGGTGTTCTCACTAATAGTTAAGCTACCTGGAGTCCCATTAATAGTTAAGCTACCTGGTGTTCTCAGTACTAGTTAAGCTACCTGGTGTTCCCCCTAATAGTTAAACTACCAGCTACCTGGTGTTCTCAGTACTAGTTAAGCTACCTGGTGTTCTCACTAATAGTTAAGCTACCTGGTGTTCTCAGTACTAGTTAAGGTACCTGGTGTTCCCACTAATAGTTACACTACCTGGTGTTCTCACTAATCGTTATGCTACCTGATGTTCCCACTAATAGTTAAGCTACCTGGTGTTCTCAGTACTAGTTATGCTACCTGGTGTTCCCACTGATAGTCAAGCTACCTGGTGTTCTCTCTACTAGTTAAGCTATCTGGTGTTCCCACTAATAGTTAAGCTACCTAGAGTCCCACTAATAGTTAAGCTACCTGGTGTTCTCAGTACTAGTTAAGCTACCTTGTGTTCCCCCTAGTAGTTAAACTACCAGCTACCTGGTGTTCTCAGTACTAGTTAAGCTACCTGGTGTTCTCACTAATAGTTAAGCTACCTGGTGTTCCTAGTACTAGTTAAGGTACCTGGTGTTCCCACTAATAGTTACGCTACCTGGTGTTCTCACTAATAGTTATGCTACCTGATGTTCCCACTAATAGTTAAGCTAACTGGTGTTCTCACTAATAGTTAAGCTACCTGGTGTTCTCACTACTAGTTAAGCTACCTGGTGTTCTCACTACTAGTTAAGCTACCTGGTGTCCCACTGACAGTTAAGCTACCTGGTGTTCTCACTAATAGTTAAGCTACCTGGTGTTCCCACTAATAGTTAAGCTACCTGCTGTCCACTGATAGTTAAGCTACCTGGTGTTCTCACTAATAGTTAAACTACCTTGTGTTCCCACTAATAGCTAAGCTGCCTGAAAGTAAAGCTACCTGATGTTGGCCATTAATATTTAAGCTACTTTGTGTTCTCACTACTAGTTAAGCTACCTGGTGTTCTCACTAATAGTTAAGCTACCTGATGTTCCCATGAATAGTTAAGCTACCTGGTGTTTCCACTAATAGTTAAGCTACCTGGTGTTCTCACTACTAGTTAAGCTACCTGGTGTTCCCACTGATAGTTCAGCTACCTGCTGTTCCCACTGATAATTAAGCTACCTGGTGTTTCCACTAATAGTTAAGCTACCTGATGTTCCCATGAATAGTTAAGCTACCTGGTGTTTCCACTAATAGTTAAGCTACCTGGTGTTCTCACTACTAGTTAAGCTACCTGGTGTTCCCACTGATAGTTCAGCTACCTGCTGTTCCCACTGATAATTAAGCTACCTGGTGTTCTCACTAATAGTTAAGCTACCTGATGTTCCCATGAATAGTTAAGCTACCTGGTGTTTCCACTAATAGTTAAGCTACCTGGTGTTCTCACTACTAGTTAAGCTACCTGGTGTTCCCACTGATAGTTCAGCTACCTGCTGTTCCCACTGATAATTAAGCTACCTGGTGTTCTCACAAATAGTTAAGCTACCTGGTTTTTCCACTAATAGTTAAGCTACCTGGTGTTCTGACTACTAGTTAAGCTACCTGGTGTTCCCAATAATATTTAAGCTACCTGGTGTCCCACTGATAGTTAAGCTACCTGGTGTTCTCACTAATAGTTAAGCTACCTGATGTTCCCACTAATAGTTAAGCTACCTGGTGTTCTCAGTACTAGTTAAGCTACCTGGTGTTCCCACTGATAGTCAAGCTACCTGGTGTTCTCTCTACTAGTTAAGCTATCTGGTGTTCCCACTAATAGTTAAGCTACCTAGAGTCCCACTAATAGTTAAGCTACCTGGTGTTCTCAGTACTAGTTAAGCTACCTGGTGTTCCCCCTAGTAGTTAAACTACCAGCTACCTGGTGTTCTCAGTACTAGTTAAGCTACCTGGTGTTCTCACTAATAGTTAAGCTACCTGGTGTTCTTAGTACTAGTTAAGGTACCTGGTGTTCCCACTAATAGTTACGCTACCTGGTGTTCTCACTAATAGTTATGCTACCTGATGTTCCCACTAATAGTTAAGCTAACTGGTGTTCTCACTAATAGTTAAGCTACCTGGTGTTCTCACTACTAGTTAAGCTACCTGGTGTTCCCACTAATAGTTAAGCTACCTGGTGTCCCACTGACAGTTAAGCTACCTGGTGTTCTCACTAATAGTTAAGCTACCTGGTGTTCCCACTAATAGTTAAGCTACCTGCTGTCCACTGATAGTTAAGCTACCTGGTGTTCTCACTAATAGTTAAACTACCTTGTGTTCCCACTAATAGTTAAGCTGCCTGAAAGTAAAGCTACCTGATGTTGGCCATTAATATTTAAGCTACTTGGTGTTCTCACTACTAGTTAAGCTACCTGGTGTTCTCACTAATATTTAAGCTACCTGATGTTCCCATGAATAGTTAAGCTACCTGGTGTTTCCACTAATAGTTAAGCTACCTGGTGTTCTCACTACTAGTTAAGCTACCTGGTGTTCCCACTGATAGTTCAGCTACCTGCTGTTCCCACTGATAATTAAGCTACCTGGTGTTCTCACTAATAGTTAAGCTACCTGGTGTTCCCAATAATATTTAAGCTCCCTGGTGTCCCACTGATAGTTAAGCTACCTGGTGTTCTCACTAATAGTTAAGCTACCTGGTGTTCCCACTGATAGTTACGCTACCTGGTGTTCTCGCTACTAGTTAAGCTATCTGGTATTCCCACTAATAGTTAAGCTACCTGGAGTCCCACTGACAGTTAAGCTACCTGGTGTTCTCACTTATAGTTAGGCTACCTAGTGTTCCCACTAATAGTTAAGCTAACTGGTGTTCTCACTAATAGTTAAGCTATCTGGTGTTCGCACTAATAGTAACGCTACCTGATTTTCTCGCTTATAGTTATGCTATCTCTGTTTCCCACTAATAGTTAAGCTACCTGGAGTCCCACTAATAGTTAAGCTACCTGCTGTTGTCAGTACTAGTTAAGCTACCTGGTGTTCCCCCTAATAGTTAAAATACCAGCTACCTGGTGTTCTCACTACTATTTAAGCTACCTGGTGTCCCACTGATAGTTAAGCTACCTGGTGTTCTCACTAATAGTTAAGCTACCTGGTGTTCCCACTGAAAGTTAAGCTACCTGGTGTTCACGCTACTAGTTAAGCTATCTGGTGTTCTCACTAATAGTAAAGCTACCTGGAGTCCCACTAATAGTTAAGCTACCTGGTGTTCTCAGTACTAGTTAAGCTACCTGGTGGTCCCCCTAATAGTTAAACTACCAGCTACCTGGTGTTCTCACTATTAGTTAAGCTACCTGGTGTTCTCACTAATAGTTAAGCTACCTGGTGTTCTCAGTACTAGTTAAGGTACCTGGTGTTCCCACTAATAGTTACGCTACCTGGTGTTCTCACTAATAGTTATGCTACCTGATCTTCCCACTAATAGTTAAGCTACCTGGTGTTCTCAGTGCTAGTTAAGCTACCTGGTGTTCCCACTAATAGTTAAGCTAAAAGCTACCTGGTGCTCTTACTACTAGTTAAGCTACCTTGTTTTCTCACTTGCAGTTAAGTGAGCTGATGTTCCCACTACTAGTTAAGCTACCTGGTGTTCCCACTAATAATTAAGCTACCTGGTGTCCCCACTAATAGTTAACCTACCTGGTGTTAGCACTGATAGTTAAGCTACCTGGTTTTTCCCACTAATAGTAAAGCTACCTGGTGTTCTCACTAATAGTTAACCTACCTGGTGTTCCCACTGATAGTTAAGCTATATGTTGTTCCCACGAACAGTTAGGCTACCTAGTGTTCCCATTAATAGTTAAGCTACCTAGTTTTCCCGCTCCTAGTTGAGCTACCTGGCATTCTTACTACTAGTTAAGCTACCTTGTTTTCTCACTAGTAGTTAAGTGTGCTGGTGTTCCCACTACTAGTTAAGATACCTGGTGTTCCCACTAATAGTTAAGCTACCTGGTGTCGCCACTGATAGTTATACTACCGGGTGTTTCCACTGATAGTTAAGCTACCTGGTTTTTCCCACTGATAGTTAAGATACCTGGTGTTCTCACTAATAGTTAACCTACCTGGTGTTCCCACTGATAGTTAAGCTATCTGTTGTTCCCACTAACAGTTAGGCTACCTGGTGTTCCCATTAATAGTTAAGCTACCTAGTGTTCCCGCTACTAGTTAAGCTACCTGGCATTCTTACTACTAGTTAAGCTACCTTGTTTTCTCACTAGTAGTTAAGTGAGCTGGTGTTCCCACTACTAGTTAAGCTACCTGGTGTTCCCACTAATTGTTAAGCTACCTGGTGTCCCCAATAATAGTTAACCTACCAGGTGTTTCCACTGATAGGTAAGCTACCTGTTTTTTCCCACTAATAGATAAGCTACCTGGTGTTCCCACTAATAGTTAACCTACCTGGTGTTCCCACTGATAGTTAAGCTACCTGGTGTTCTCACTAATCTTTAATCTTTAACCTACCTGGTGTTAAGCTATCTGTTGTTCCCACTAACAGTTAGGCTACCTAGTATTCCCATTAATAGTTAAGCTACCTAGTGTTCCCGCTACTAGTTAAGCTACCTGGCGTTCTTACTACTAGTTAAGCTACCTGGTGTTCCCATTACTAGTTAAGCTGCCTGGTGGTCTCACTAATAGTTAAGCTACCTGGTGTTCCCACTAATAGTTAACCTACCTGGTGTTCCCACTGATAGTTAAGCTACCTGGTGTTCTCACTACTAGTTAGGTTCATTTAGCAGATCTACACGCTCTAGCAAGCTGTCACGAAGGGCGTGCTTCAGTGAGCAACATTGTGTTGTGGGTACCACAACTCGTGGAGACAATGTGTGGGAATTGCTGCTTCACTCATGATCAGTGGAATGATCTCTGCATTGTATATCTAGATGACCGAGGCTCACAAGCTAATGACCATGTAGGTTTCTCCTATTTCTTTATATTTACTTCTATGCAGAGATGGGCGTTTCTCCTCCCTTTCGGAGGTTGATGGTTAGAAAAGGAGATGTGTAAAGTAGTGCCGTGATCAGTGATTTTGAAACAGGTTTTCTTGTTTTATTTTTGTGTTTTATTTGTTACATGTCATTATATTCTCACAGATGTGGTCCCTGACAAAGGACTTCCCATGGTCCAAAATGCATTGGACATCCACACGTGTTCGCATTTTGTCTACTCATTAAAACTTGTATTTTAACAACGTGTTTTTTCTAGAGGGTCATTTGCTACTGAGAACAGCATCTAACTGCTTACTTAAAACATGCGTTTGAAATGAGCAGCATTTTTTGCAAACGACCAGACAGCCTAAGGGGTTTTGCTCCTGGGTCTCTAATTGTACATATCTAATTCTCGGTCAACTTAATTTAAACATCGTGTAGAAGAAGTGGTGCCCGCTTCCCCAGAGGTTGACATGATCCCCCTAACCATGGAGCAGGCGATACGTGTGGTAACATCCCATCACCTGACCTAGTATGGGGCCTGGGTTCCATGCTTTTACATCCCCAGGCTTTTAAACGTGCACATTCCATCGAATGTGCTCATCGTTTTTTTTTACCCACATGTATTTTTTAGTATTGGCCACTCGGCCAAACCCTTATTTGCCCTTTCCCAACACCCCTAAAAAATTCGATGAGCACACACGATGTAATGTGTACGTTTAAAAGCCTGGCGATGTAACAGCAGGCGATGAAACAACATGGTACTGGAGCATGGCCAAACGTGTGGTAACATCCCCTCACATATCCGTTATGCACTCACTAAGCTCTGTTCATTACAGCAGGCCGGTATCGCATGGCATGGCCCACTCTATGACTCTATTATCGCTTCATTATGCCACAGATCTTGGATGAAAATTTCCCATAATGCCTTTACCATTCTAGAAATGTCTCCATTTCCTCACTTATCCCTCTCAGTGGTTTCTTCTCCTGGAGCAGTTTACTAGATCAGGAGCCTCAAACCTTTTGCGAACAAGAAATGGGCTCCAATCAGATGACAGGGTGCTCAACATCCAATCTCATTGGAAAAAATCGGTGTAAATGTGTTTGCAAAATAGTTTCATTAAATCTGTTCCATTGTAATTTATTTTTAATTTAAATTATTTTGAAAGCACCCCCCAACCATGAAGGCAGTAGGCCATGCTACAACAGTATAAAATAAAACAATCACAGGCTCAGTTTTAAAGAAAGCACACAGAAGAATTACAATAAAACGAAAACAAAAGAGTGTTGAAGCAGAAAATAGATCACAATACAGTGTATGGGTCGATTGACTGCTACAATTGACCAATTCTTAGACCGGATGGAGAAAGGCTAACCCTAAAAAGCAAACAATGCGTCTTTAAACCCTTCCTTTCTAAAGACTAATGATGAAGGAAGAAGATACATCCTCACAGGTAACGAACCCCAAAGTTTTCGGTCTGCGTCAGAAAAGACGTAGTTGGAATACTTGGGATAGGGAGTTTCTGCCGCAAGAGATTTAATCGAAGTAGAATTCATCTAAGTTTTTTCATCAGATTATGACCCAAATATATGTGAGAGGTGGTTTTTGGCTAATAACTAATGTAGAAGGGTTATGGGAGGCGTTACAGAGGGCGGGGGTCTCAACCTGCATATATGTGTTGCAAAATCTAACAGTATAAATACATTAATTAGATTACATTTTTCGAGCAGATTCCATTGAACCGAATACTTAGCCTACGCAAGTTTGCCACCGTCCACCCTACTAAAGTCAGTGCTTCTGGTAACTCTACTACTCCCTCCAGCATGCAACCTATCCATGAGATAAGAGGATGTGCTGTGGGATGAGCTTCGAAGATGAGGCAGCATTTCTAAAAATGAAAGGGAAGTGCAGTGATGATAATATAAAAAAGGGGTGATATGATCGACTGCTCAGGCACCCGCCCCGACCGAGCAGCAGAGTGCAGAACAGACTTCAGAGGGGCAAGTGTGCTTGCAGGAAGAGCAGAAAGAAAATGATTTCCACCACCCACTATGGATATCACTCAGGTTTTGACTACCGTTTGGAAGCCAGATGGTAGAAGGGAAAATTGTATTCTCCTTAACAATGATGATATGGATGTGGAAATCTTGAAAAGCAACTAGAGTGAAACCTAAGGAGCAAATTGCAGAAACATGTGCAGGTGTCATGCCTACAGAAAATAGCGACTATAACCATACTGAACAAGAGAAGCAGGTGATGAAAGAGAAGATGTCAACATAAATTATTTTTTTGATGAATTCAAATTAAAAGAGTGAACAGACATCCGCTCCTCTAACGCAACCAAGAGGACCCTCAGACGATAGATGTCTTCCACAAATGTTGCTTTTAGATGCAATTTTATATTTTGGTGGTTTTTGGGGTTTAAAGCACGGACCTAGCTCGAGAGCAGCAGAGCGCAGTACAGAGTGTGGGTAAACCAGCATTTGCACTAGCATTTTTTTAACAGTAGCGCAGTACTGTGAGGTCTGTGCGTTGGCATGTGCGTCGATTGGAATTAGTCCTTGGTCAGGTGTTGCTGAAAGAGTCATGTTGTGAGAAATTTGCAAAATTGAGAAATGTGCGGGCATTCCGAGCTGACACCAGGATAAAGTTTCGGAGAGGGGATGCATAACGAGATAAGGATTGTTTGCAAGTCCTCTCTTTACCGACGAGTTGTGATTCAAGCCGGTTGGTCGATTTGCTGTGTGAGGTGCCACCAGATATGTGGAGCTTAGCCGCCAGGTTCGCTGGTGTGCTACTTGTGACTGTTTTGTAGATGATACATGCAGTCTTGAACAGTATCCTGACCTGGAGAGGAAGCCAATGTAGTTCACATAGGATGGGGGGTGATTAGGTCAAAATTCCATGCTACCGTAATAAGACGCGCTACAGTGTGGTGGACTGCTTTTAAGGGAACCAATTCAACAGCTGGAAGACCTGTCAAGAGAGCATTTCCCCCATCGATGTGCAAGACCACCAGGGCCTGCACTGCAACTGGATATCTTGCGGCAGGATGAAGCTTTTGATTTTTCTAAGGGTAGATATTCCGAGGCAGGCTATTTCAGCCTTCTTGGCTACGTGTTTCTGGAAGGACAAGCTGCTGTCAATGGTGAAGACTAAGGATTTTGCTGAGTCTGAGAGTTGTGGATCAAATCCTTCATTGTGCATATCATGGAGCCATTGTTGGAAAAGTTGTTTTTTAGCAGGCGGACCGATGAGGATGAACAGGTTTACTTTGAAGTAGAGAGTCTGCATCCAGTTCTGGATGATGGCTAGATAATCGCAGAGATGAATTATGTCCTACGCGCTATTTACTCTCATGTACAACTGAGTCTCATCCACTTATTGGTGGATGGCTAGATTGAGATCTTTGAGGAGAGTACCCAGAGCCTCCATGTAAAGGTTAAAAAGGGTTGGTGAGCGGATGGAGCCTTTGGGCACTCTGCAGGTGACCTGGAGTCGGTTAAAATGCAACGGGTTCCTCTGGACAGCCTGGTGTCTGCTTGAGAGGTAATCCAACTCAGGATAATGCCAGAGAATCCCACCCTGTCAGCAAGGAGGGAGAGAAGGATGTGGTGGGCCGTAGTCAAGTGGGTAACTGATAATTAAATGGCAGCGTGTCAAGTGGGCTAGGTTCTGCACAGGTGATGCAGGGGGATGGTGTGAAGACTAAGGGCCTGGATCACAGAACGTTTTCCCATAGCTTTGCACCCTTATAAAACACTTCCATGAATCAGGCCCTAAGTCCAGGGTGTTTCCTTTGCTGTTTGTGGGAGAGAGTACAATTTGCTTACGGTCCATGGAAGTGGTCAGTGCGAAAAGCATTCTTCAAGTGTGATTGTTAGCCTTGGACTCAGGGATATTAAAATCACAGAGAAAGACATTATTAGACTCTTCTAATTTGACAGAGAGTAAGTTGGAGATACCTGCAATGAAAGAGTCTCTCCTGTAAGGTAGTCTGTGGATGAGGTGGAAGTTGATGGATTCCTTGTGTGAGAGCGTGAACCGGCAGGTGAGTGATTGAAACAAGCTTGTTCTGGGAGATGGGATGATGTAGCATGGGCAATCGCTCCTGTGGATGATTGCCACTCCTCCTCCTGCCCTTCCTGGTCGGTCAGCATGCTGGATGCAGTACCCTTGGGGTAATATTACCTGCATCCTGGTGAATGGCAACACCCAAACTCGCCCACCCCCCAACACACACACGCTAATTCTCCCAGCGGTTCCACATAGCTGTTAAATAAGATGCAAGACAGTATCAAACCCTGTGTCACTCCACACGTATGGCAATGGCGCTCGACGTCGAAGGGCCCATCTGAACTAACTGCGAATGGCACGTAAGAAAGGAGGGCAACCATACCAGGATGCTGTCCCGTATCCTCACCCAAATGGTCAATATGTTCAACAGTGGTCCATATGGGATAGTGTAAAAAGTTAAAGAGACAACACCCTCATCCAGTACATGGAGGGTGTTGTCCTCGTACAATGATCTTAACATTGCAAAAAAGCAATGTTAATTTCACTAATGACACCTGTTACAGGTGAATTTGCAATGAAAATGGTGCATGTTTAAGCACATTTTCCCGTTAAAGTTGGTCACAACTTGGAGCATTTAAAGACCACTTTGAATGTGCAGATTTTCCCCTTGTGGATTTTCGGGTGAAATTAATAGGAAATGGTACATTTGTAAGCACAGAATTAGCAAAGTTGCTTGGAAATGAGGACATGAATATTAATATTTATACAGGGTCGGATGCTTGATGGCCCCCCCCCAGGGGATTTTCATGAAATGTACTTGCAAATGGTGCCCCTTTAAGCACTTGTGATTAGCTACATTGGTCGCTACTTGGATACTTTAAACATCCCTTCACAAAGGTGGCGTGAGTTACTACCATGGTGTTATTTTTGGGCACTTTTGGGGGAAATTTGAAGTGGTCCTTATTAATAGAAATGCACTGGATTTTAATTGGACGTCAAAGGGATAAATGTATACGATAAATACCCAGTCCGGGCAAGTTTAACTTGTAACTGCATTCAAAATGTAGTTCTGAAAATGGAGACATCCATGGCTCATGGTGGCACCTCACTGATGACGCCCAATCAGGCCAAAACACGTCTGGGGATGCTGGTGGTCTCGTGCAGAAGGCATGTGACCAAGCAATTTGTGCTGGACTGACCCTTTCGTCGTGGGACCAGGCCTGATATGCATGAGGTCTTTCCCCTTATGTAATGGCTCGGCAGTGGAACACAGTGGTCTGGAGGGTTGCCCAGAGCGATAGCAGAGGTTAAGATTATTTCTAAACCTTCCAGCTATCTTCTCTTTTGCTATCAATTAAGGATGGCATAGACGAACATCAGGTGCCACCTGAGCGGCGGTCTGCATGCTGACGTAGCCCAGGCAATATGGGTGCCCTGGTGTGTGTCTGGCAGTCGCTGCTGAATACACAGGGCCTCGCTGGCAGGGGAGTTGCTAGGTCTGGAAAAGAGCCGGGGCTAAGCTGATATCAGAACTGTTGGGACTGGGGGCTAGCTAGTCTTTTGGTTGTAGCTTCTGAGATTCTATCCGTGGCTACAACCAAAAGATCAGGGGCTATAGCCCCCTTAGCCCCCCTAGCAACGCCCCTGCTCCCTGGTCTGTGGCTCCTCCTCCTCCAGGCTGTCTCGCTGTCCTCTGCCAACGGCCCTACGCATTGCTCACCAGGGTGCCCCTGGCACCGCTGCTGCGATTGATGGTTATTGGAGTGTAGCAGTAGCAAGACTTTCGCGGGGCCGACCTACTCTGCAGCTTTCAGACTCACCTCATGAGCTCCCCGCACAGTGCAAACCCATACACGGCCCACTGTTATAGAGCACGGGTGGAAGGAGACTATTCAGACAGTCCCGCCGAACCACCACGCTCTCAGCAAACCTTTGAGGCTCCTCAACCAATCATATCTCAAGTGCACCCGGTTCCAACTATGCCGCCATTGCTGTTTATCCCCACAGGGCCTCCTCACCCTCTGCCGGGAGATGGTGGGAGACAGCTCCAACTGGCGACCACTGTTTCGGGATGCCACAAGCAACATGTTCCCCGGCGAGCTACACGTTGAAACCTCTCCCATCTTTCATATCTGCCAATGCACCTAGAGACCATGCAAAAGGCAGCAGGGCAACGTATAAATCCCATTAGCTGGGGGGATCAACCAATCAGGTTCCATGAAATGCGGACTGAAACTGCTAATCCCAGCCGGCGTTCCATGGAACCCGCAGGCTGCCTCCACCGCCGTGGGCCGCCATCTTCTAGCCACCCTCCTTTTGATTTTTTGTTTGTTTTTTACTTTCCCATCCTCCCCAGTCTCACTTACCTGAATGTTGCAGCGGCTGCACACTCTATTGCTGCAGCAGCTTCCCTCCTCGCTTTTCCAGCCGCCATGGTAATAGAAGAGAGGCTCCATAAAGATCCCGGCCTTCTACAACCATGGTGGCCATTTTGGATAAATATTTTCATTCATTGAATGGGACGCATTCTTTTTTTTTTTAAACTTTGTTTATTGACAAAGAGTTAAGACAGGTACAGTACAGGATACACGGCAGCAATCAATCAATTTTGCATCACCAATATCATCACCAAACAAATAGGCACAGCTTCATCGGAAAAGAACAGTTGGTGACTTGGAATGGGTCAGAAGGGACGGATAGGGGGGATGATTAAAGTTTCATGGCGTAGCGGGCCGTGTCTGGGGAGGGGTAGCCAGCCATTCCACAGCATCTCTATTGTTCAAGTAACTGCAGAATTCTGTCCATATATTTTTGAGTCGTGATGTGGTTGGTAGGGATCCAATATATTCCTCTTCGCACACTTGTATCCATGTAAGGGCTTTGAGCCACATCGCAAAGGTGGGGGGTTTGCGGCACTTCCAGCATTGCAATATGCACTTTTTAGCAACAATGGCGCTCACATTCAAAAATGTAGACATTTTCTTTGCACTCTCCCCCCCCAGATACCAAACAATAGGGCAAGTGGGTCCATATCGACCGGGGACTCTATTATTTCGGAGAGGGCCTCAGCCACGGCTACCCAGAATGCGTTGATCATAGGGCAGGCCCAGAACATGTGGATACGGTCTGCTTTGGGGCATTTGCATTTCGGGCATGTATGAGATGGGGAACCTGTGAATTTCGCCACTCTATAAGGTGTATAGTAGAGCCTGTTGAGGAACTTGAATTGTATACAGCGGAATCTGCCGCTGAGGGAGACCATGCGCGTATGTACACACATTTTACCCCATAGACCATCGGTTATTTCCATTTCGAGTTCCCTAGCCCATGCCTCTCGTGGATTGAGGGACCCAGTCACTGTTCCTCCCAGCTGCATCTTATACAAATTGGATAGCACCCCCTTGGAGCCCGCGGAGTTTGCTATGTACCGGAGTGCGGGTGATTCTGGGGGCTCGTCTAGATATGAGGGCCACATAGCCCGAACTGCAGCTCGTAGCCTGTAGTACTGTAGCGTCTCAAGCCGGGAGTTAGTGTGCTCTGGGCGCCATGTCTGAGGGGTGATAAATTTGCCATCTGGGAAGAGATCAGTCAGGCCCCGATAGCCGAGATGTTCCCAGTGTCATGCGAGATGCTGGTCGTGTGTGGGGTAGAGTCCAGGAAACTGCCACAGGGGAAGCCACTTATAGTACGGTTTGCATTCTTGTTCGGAGTACAGAATAGCATTCCACGCCCTTATCGTGGTGGTCACTGGGTCTACATGGGCGTCCGTTTGGAGCGTGCGGTGCAACAATAGGGTCATGATGTTGGTCCCACCCCCTGCCATTTTCTCCAGTTTTACATGCGGAGGTGGATTCTGGAATGTGTACCAGTGAGAGGCTTGTTGGGCCTGCGCCACGTTCCAGTACAGTCGTAGGTCTGGAGCAGCGAACCCCCCTTTGTCATATGGTGCAGTCATGTGTTGCCACTTCTTGCGGACCGACCACGAATGCCAGAGAAAGTGGGCACATTCTGAGTGGAGCCTCTTAAAGTATTGCTTCCCGGGCCAGATTGCAACATTAGTGAAGACATAAAGGAGCTTGGGAACCACTATCATCTTTATCAGGGAAAGTCTGGCTGCCAAGGATAGCGGCAAGTGTCGCCACTTGGAGAACTTGGATATAATGAGGTGAGACGCAGCCTCATAGTTGTCCTTTAGTAGGGACGGTTTAGTTAGTGACACCTGAACCCCGAGATATCTGATTCCATCCGGGGACCAACGCAGGGGGTACTCGCATGTTGGTTGTCGCGTTGCTGTGGTCAGAGGGAACATTTTCGATTTAGAGTAGTTTATTGTGAACCCGGAGTACGTGCCTATTTTAGTGATGTCACGGATGATCGGGTCCAGAAATGTGGAGGGGTTTCTGATATAGAGGAGGACATCATCCGCATAGAGTGAGATGACTTCGGGGTGTCAATCAACCGGATGCCTTTATTGACGTGGCGCCCTCTAACATGGTCCGCCATGGGCTCGATGGCAAGCGCAAAGAGGAGGGGGGAAAATGGGCAGCCCTGGCGGGTCCCGCGGTGTAGTCTGAAGAGGGAGGAGGGAACTGGGTTTACTAGGACCCTAGCTAATGGATCTGTATATAGAATGGGACGCATTCTTAACACTTAATGGTTTGGTAACCCGGGGTGTATGGCATTACCACCCTTTTCTAAAGGCTGGAAAGGGAGTGCTAATGCCACAATAACATAACATCTCAACTCTGAATATATTACACGTGTACAGTGTTTAAAAAAATAAATAAATATTCATTGATACTGGTGCATTAACACACATCTTCTAGTAATGGAGGTCACATGTAGTTCCTGAACACACTATTGTAAATAACATCAAAAGAACTATACTTAAACAATGCACTGGGGCGGAAGTTCACAAACCTCGACTAGAACAAGAAAGGAGTCGAAGTGACAACAGTGCCTTTCCACAGAATGCCCCAGAAGACGCAGTCCCACAGATCAGTGATCAGACGTTCCCATACTGGGCCCCCACTCACCTTTCATCTCATAGGAATACCCAGACGTGTAATGAACGACCACTTGCAAAAGAAGATGACACCTGACGCAATATTATGTTGAAGTAGGGAGTCAAAACCTGATAGTGGAGGATAGCACAGGGGCAACGCGGAGGTCTTAGAAGCAACACCACGGAGAGCCACAGAGCTTCGGATCCGCGCTCAGAAACCATACTCAGGAACAGTATTAGGCGCGGTATAACTAATTAAATAAATAAATAACAGTCACTCGATTAGTTATTAGTGTTCTGTGTTTGCTCTGCAATGTACTGTTCAAATTAAAATGGTCACAAAACAATACAGAATGTATTCTGGGATGGTGTCTCGAGATATGACTTTGCACAAGGCCAGCTCGTCTCTGCCGCATTCTTGATAGCCACCGTGGCTCTCCTCGGGGCTGCTGGGATTCAGGATTTGCGAGTGTAAAATGGGCAGAGGGAGTGCGTCTGAGCATTGATTTATAGGAGATTGACGGAGGGCGCGGGCAATACAGGAGGAGACGGGTAGGAGAAGAGGTGACCACTGGGTGGATGTAGAGAAGCATTTTCAGGGGTCATAGGTGGGAGGGCAGTTAATGCTTTAAGTGGGAGGAAGAATTGAGGGTGACTCGCTTAGGGTGCATGGCCCAAATAAGGGTGGGTGGGTTGGGGGTTGTGGAGGGGCTTGCAATTGCTTGACTCCCAGTCAGTGAGAGCCAAGCAGGAGAGGCAGGGTGCCGTGCTAGCTTCCTTTTGGTGACACCATCCCTCCTTTTTTTTATCACAGGCTCCAACCCCACCAGCATGCTGCTAGTGGGGGTCACAGCCTGTGATTAAGAAACAACAGGGGATGCAGAGTGCACCGAAAGGAATGATAGCAGTGAGCCCCGCTTCTTCTTTTTTTTCTTCCTGAGAAGCACCAAGCCCCTCGGGCAGCCCTTTTACTCATTTTAGCTGTGTGTTGAAAGTGCTGCCTGTGGGAGCAGTGCCTCTGATTGAGAAACAAAAGCAGAGGCGAGGCACTGCTATCATACTTTTTGTTGCCCCCACCTCTCCATTTGTTCTAATTGGAAGCACCAACCGCTGCAGACAGCTCCTTAATCATGCAGCACTTGCGTGGAAGGGCTGCGAGAGGAGGTTGGTACTTCTAGGGCTGGTCAAGAAAAGCCCTGGAAGAGCCCCAATTCAGAAGCACCATTTTGGAGACGGCCATGGTTCTACCCCGGCTAACCCTGGTCCACTTAAAGCCCTGAGTGTAGCACTCATGGTGGAAACTACGGAGGCTATCTTTGCAGAGCACAGAACTTTGAAGGAGAGCGCAGTAACCCAATCCATGCGAGCTGCAAATTGGACTACTGGGTCTCCTCTATGAGAGTCTCACCAGCAGCCTGCAGAGCAGGGGTCTGTAGCCTGTGGCTTCCCAGATGTTTTGTACTATGGCTCCCCTGATTCTTCACCAGTGGCAATGCTGTCTAGGGCTGATGGGGGTTGTAATCCTAAAGATCTGGCACTCCAAAGTTTACAGACTTCTGCTATGGAGGATACCCCAGTGTTATAAAACGTTACTGCAAAGTTGGTCAGTGGGACTGGAAGACGCGCCCACGTGAGAAAGGCCTTTCTTCTGACTCCCAGAGAGAGTAACTGTGAGTTGTTAGCTCTATGCCTAATGCTTGAAGCCATAAAGCAGCAGCCTCAATGTACCTGAAAGACTATACAGCTCACCACAGACCGACAAGGTCCCTGTAACCCACCAGCACGAGTCTAATGGATCAGATGTCATCCACCTGCAGCCGCAAGTTCTCCCTGGCGGGTGTGATGGCGCTATGCAACGCTCTGCTGTGAGATGAGGTTCAGGTCAGCTGTGAGAAAGGGCCTTTCCTCTCCTGGCCCTTGGCAGCTAGTCATACGGCTGGATGGTCACGCTGTTTATCGGTGCACCCTGCCTGCCGAGCCCCAAAACAAGTAGACAGGAGAAATGCATTGGGATCGAGCCAGCATTAAAAGTCCCATGATTAGGTGAGAACCCAGAGGAGCGCCTGAGCGCACCCCTGGGCCCTGGGGAGACTTTAATGGAGTGAGAATGAACGCGGTGTAATCTGTATTTAAAGCGTATTACATATTTTATGAAACGGCTCCGCTGAGGGTGTGCGGTTGGGTTTTGAAAGGCAAGCAAATCCATTCCTTCCGAGGTGGGGGGAGTCCATGGGGGCTGAGGGAACCCGTGGGCTGTCCACGCCCACGGCAATAAACCTTCCCAATAATATATAGCCATTCACTCAGGAATCGCTGAGTGCAGCGATCAATACCGCCTCACAGCCCCAGAAAGGACTGCCCCCCCCTTCCAGGGGCTGCAGCCCAACACAGTGCTGCAATAGTAGGGGGCGGGGTGCAGTGGCAGCAAGGGCCAACCCATGGGGCGAGCGGTGCCATCAGTGGGTCGGGACAGAGGTGCATTGGCAGAGCTGCCCACGGGAGGCATATCAATCATTGGACGGCAGAGGGATATGCACGCCAAGGCAGGCGTGCGTATGTTATGTTGTGTTATGTATGTCCATTATTGGGCTCGCAGGAGGATATACAGGCCAGGATACAGGTGCATTGGCACATGGGTGCGTGTGAGTGATGTCAAAGAACTGTACTAGCACAGGCGTATGCAGACCAGGGCAGAGGTGCACTGGCAGATCTGTGCTTGTGAGTGATGTTACGTTTTGGACTAGAAGAAGCATAGGAAAGTCAAGACAGCGGTAAATGAGACATTTGCACAGGTGAGAGGGATCCATTTTTGGAAGAGACAGCAAAAGCATATGTGATGAAGACAGAAGTTGATTGTCAGATATGTACCTAAGAGAGATTTCAATTAGTGGAGTAGGAGAGATCTGGCTTTTCAGATATATCCATGCGAGGGATATCAACTATTGGACTCATGGTGGTATTTCAGGGCAGGACAGAGGTCCATTGGCATGTGAGATGGCAGTTGGTGGACTAGGAGAACCTGTCTTTGCAGATACATGCATACTCGTTCAACTATTGAACGAGTGGCTGTAATGCAGGACAGAGGTCGATGGCGTGGCAGATGCCAGTTCTTGGACTAGGAGAGATCTGTCTTTGCAAATACATGCATGCAGGGGATATCAACTATTGAACGAGTGGCTGCAATGCAGGACAGAGGTCCATGGCTTGGCAGATGCCGGTTCTTGGACTAGGAGAGATCTGTCTTTGCAAATACATGCATGCGAGGGATATCAACTATTGAGCGAGTGGCTGCAATGCAGGACAGAGGTCCATGGCGTGGCAGATGCCGGTTCTTGGACTAGGAGAGATCTGCCTTTGCAGATACATGCATGCAGGGGATATCAACTATTGAACAAGTGGCTGTAATGCAGGACAGAGGTCCATGGCGTGGCAGATGCCAGTTCTTGGACTAGGAGAGATCTGTCTTTGCAGATATAAGCATGCAGGGGACAGCAACTATTGGACTAGCGGTGGTAATGCAAGGATGGACAGAGGTCCATGACGTGTGGGGTGGCAGTGGTGAACTAGGAGAGAACTGTCTTTGCAGATATAAGCATGCAGGGGATAGCAACTATTGGACTAGCGGCGGTAATGCAAGGCAGGACAGAGGTCCATGGCGTGTGAGGTGGCAGTGGTGAACTAGGAGAGAACTGTCTTTGCAGATATAAGCATGCAGGGGATAGCAACTATTTGACTAGCGGCTGTAATGCAAGGATGGACAGAGGTACATGACGTGTGGGGTGGCAGTGGTGAACTAGGAGAGAACTGTCTTTGCAGATATAAGCATGCAGGGGATAGCAACTATTTGACTAGCGGCGGTAATGCAAGGATGGACAGAGGTCCATGACGTGTGGGGTGGCAGTGGTGAACTAGGAGAGAACTGTCTTTGCAGACATAAGCATGCAGGGGATAGCAACTATTTGATTAGCGGCGGTAATGCAAGGATGGACAGAGGTCCATGACGTGTGGGGTGGCAGTGGTGAACTAGGAGAGAACTGTCTTTGCAGACATAAGCATGCAGGGGATAGCAACTATTTGACTAGCGGCGGTAATGCAAGGATGGACAGAGGTCCATGACGTGTGGGGTGGCAGTGGTGAACTAGGAGAGAACTGTCTTTGCAGACATAAGCATGCAGGGGATAGCAACTATTTGACTAGCGGCGGTAATGCAAGGATGGACAGAGGTCCATGACGTGTGGGGTGGCAGTGGTGAACTAGGAGAGAACTGTCTTTGCAGACATAAGCATGCAGGGGATAGCAACTATTTGACTAGCGGCGGTAATGCAAGGATGGACAGAGGTCCATGACGTGTGGGGTGGCAGTGGTGAACTAGGAGAGAACTGTCTTTGCAGACATAAGCATGCAGGGGATAGCAACTATTTGACTAGCGGCGGTAATGCAAGGATGGACAGAGGTCCATGACGTGTGGGGTGGCAGTGGTGAACTAGGAGAGAACTGTCTTTGCAGATATAAGCATGCAGGGGATAGCAACTATTTGACTAGCGGCGGTAATGCAAGGATGGACAGAGGTCCATGACGTGTGGGGTGGCAGTGGTGAACTAGGAGAGAACTGTCTTTGCAGATATAAGCATGCAGGGGATAGCAACTATTGGACTAGCGGCGGTAATGCAAGGCAGGACAGAGGTCCATGGCGTGTGAGGTGGCAGTGGTGAACTAGGAGAGAACTGTCTTTGCAGATATAAGCATGCAGTGGATAGCAACTATTTGACTAGCGGCGGTAATGCAAGGATGGACAGAGGTCCATGACGTGTGGGGTGGCAGTGGTGAACTAGGAGAGAACTGTCTTTGCAGATATAAGCATGCAGGGGATAGCAACTATTGGACTAGCGGCGGTAATGCAAGGCAGGACAGAGGTCCATGGCGTGTGAGGTGGCAGTGGTGAACTAGGAGAGAACTGTCTTTGCAGATATAAGCATGGAGGGGATAGCAACTATTGGACTAGCAGCAGTAATGCAAGGCAGGACAGAGGTCCATGGCGTGTGAGGTGGCAGTTGGTGGACTATGAGAGATCTGTCTTTGCAGATATATGCATGCAGGGGATAGCAACTATTGGACTAGCGGCGGTAATGCAAGGCAGGACAGAGGTCCATGGCGTGTGAGGTGGCAGTGGTGAACTAGGAGAGAACTGTCTTTGCAGATATAAGCACGCAGGGGATAGCAACTATTGGACTAGCAGCGGTAATGCAAGGCAGGGCAGAGGTCCATTGGCATGTGAGATGGCAGTTGTTGGCGTAGGCAAGAATTGTCTTTGCAGATATATGCATGCAGGGGATAGCAACTATTGGACTAGCGGCGGTAATGCAAGGCAGGACAGAGGTCCATGGCGTGTGAGGTGGCAGTGGTGAACTAGGAGAGATACGTCTTTGGAGATATAAGCATGCAGGGGATAGCAACTATTGGACTAGCGGCGGTAATGCAAGGATGGACAGAGGTCCATGACGTGTGGGGTGGCAGTGGTGAACTAGGAGAGAACTGTCTTTGCAGATGTAAGCATGCAGGTGATAGCAACTATTGGACTAGCGGCGGTAATGCAAGGCAGGACAGAGGTCCATGGCGTGTGAGGTGGCAGTGGTGAACTAGGAGAGAACTGTCTTTGCAGATATAAGCATGCAGGGGATAGCAACTATTGGACTAGCGGCGGTAATGCAAGGATGGACAGAGGTCCATGACGGGTGGGGTGGCAGTGATGAACTAGGAGAGAAATGTCTTTGCAGATATAAGCATGCAGGGGATAGCAACTATTGGACTAGCGGCGGTAATGCAAGGCAGGACAGAGGTCCATGGCGTGTGAGGTGGCAGTGGTGAACTAGGAGAGAACTGTCTTTGCAGATATAAGCATGCAGGGGATAGCAACTATTGGACTAGCAGCAGTAATGCAAGGCAGGACAGAGGTCCATGGCGTGTGAGGTGGCAGTTGGTGGACTATGAGAGATCTGTCTTTGCAGATATATGCATGCAGGGGATAGCAACTATTGGACTAGCGGCGGTAATGCAAGGCAGGACAGAGGTCCATGGCGTGTGAGGTGGCAGTGGTGAACTAGGAGAGAACTGTCTTTGCAGATATAAGCATGCAGGGGATAGCAACTATTGGACTAGCAGCGGTAATGCAAGGCAGGGCAGAGGTCCATTGGCATGTGAGATGGCAGTTGTTGGCGTAGGCAAGAATTGTCTTTGCAGATATATGCATGCAGGGGATAGCAACTATTGGACTAGCGGCGGTAATGCAAGGCAGGACAGAGGTCCATGGCGTGTGAGGTGGCAGTGGTGAACTAGGAGAGATACGTCTTTGGAGATATAAGCATGCAGGGGATAGCAACTATTGTACTAGTGGCGGTAATGCAAGGATGGACAGAGGTCCATGACGTGTGGGGTGGCAGTGGTGAACTAGGAGAGAACTGTCTTTGCAGATATAAGCATGCAGGTGATAGCAACTATTGGACTAGCGGCGGTAATGCAAGGCAGGACAGAGGTCCATGGCGTGTGAGGTGGCAGTGGTGAACTAGGAGAGAACTGTCTATGCAGATATAAGCATGCAGGGGATAGCAACTATTGGACTAGCGGCGGTAATGCAAGGATGGACAGAGGTCCATGACGTGTGGGGTGGCAGTGGTGAACTAGGAGAGAACTGTCTTTGCAGATATAAGCATGCAGGGGATAGCAACTATTTGACTAGCGGCGGTAATGCAAGGATGGACAGAGGTCCATGACGTGTAAGGTGGCAGTTGGTGGACTATGAGAGATCTGTCTTTGCAGATATATGCATGCAGGGGATAGCAACTATTGGACTAGCGGCGGTAATGCAAGGCAGGACAGAGGTCCATGGCGTGTGAGGTGGCAGTGGTGAACTAGGAGAGAACTGTCTTTGCAGATATAAGCATGCAGGGGATAGCAACTATTGGACTAGCGGCGGTAATGCAAGGCAGGACAGAGGTCCATTGGCATGTGAGATGGCAGTTGTTGGCGTAGGCAAGACTTGTCTTTGCAGATATATGCATGCAGGGGATAGCAACTATTGGACTAGCAGCGGTAATTCAAGGCAGGACAGAGGTCCATGGCGTGTGAGGTGGTAGTGGTGAACTAGGAGAGATACGTCTTTGGAGATATAAGCATGCAGGGGATAGCAACTATTGGACTAGCGGCGGTAATGCAAGGATGGACAGAGGTCCATGAGGTGTGGGGTGGCAGTGGTGAACTAGGAGAGAACTGTCTTTGCAGATATAAGCATGCAGGGGATAGCAACTATTGGACTAGCGGCGGTAATGCAAGGCAAGACAGAGGTCCATGGCGTGTGAGGTGGCAGTGGGGAACTAGGAGAGAACTGTCTTTGCGGATATAAGCATGCAGGGGATAGCAACTATTGGACTAGCGGCGGTAATGCAAGGATGGACAGAGGTCCATGACGTGTGGGGTGGCAGTGGTGAACTAGGAGAGAACTGTCTTTGCAGATATAAGCATGCAGTGGATAGCAACTTTTGGACTAGCGGCGGTAATGCAAGGCAGGACAGAGGTCCATGGCGTGTGAGGTGGCAGTGGTGAACTAGGAGAGAACTGTCTTTGCAGATATAAGCATGCAGGGGATAGCAACTATTGGACTAGCGGCGGTAATGCAAGGCAGGACAGAGGTCTTTGCAGAAAGAGACATCAACTATTGCCTCGGGGAGGTACCTCCATATCAGGCAGAGGTGCAGTAGCACGCGGGAGATGTCAATGGGAACTGTTGGACTATCATAGCTATCTACTAACCTGATGTACAGGCTTGACCGATAGGCGCACCCAATTCCTGAGAGACACACTAGCACTAGCTCCTACTCTGACAAGGGCTGGATGGCGGCAGAGGGGAACCCAATTACCGCTGACATTTGTGGTGGTAACATTTCTTGAGGGCCTGACTGAGGGTAAGAATGATGATGAGGAATTGAACGAGTGATAGTAAACCCTGCTGCCCTGCACAGCTTAAAGGGGGGGGGGGGCTTGGGATAACTGGCCCGTTCGTGTTGGGGGGAGCAGGGGAGTGATGTGAGTGGTGTGTAGAAAGATAGGAACTGTGCATAATCTGTGTGAGTATAAGTGTGTGGATTATTTGGGATGGCTGGATTTGCTGATAGTTCTAGTTTGTGTTCTTCCGCCCCGCCCCTTTCCCTCTGTTAATATTTAGTTTTAATTCTGTATGGACTGTTTTTCTCTTACTTGCCTTCTTTTAAAGGCTATGTCTAATTTTGTGAATGGTTTGTGAAAGGTTTGTAATAAACCAATAAAACAAAAACAAACAAATAAAAAGAACAGCTCTATCAGTGGGGATGGTGGTGCTTTGACAGACACGCATGCGCATGTGAATCATATAAGGGCGTCAGGGCCGAGCTGCATCAGACTTCCGGTACACGTGAGGGGTGTCAGTGCTAAACTTTCAGCCGAATATGCCCAACAGGACAGAGCTGTGCGTGTGTGAAACAGCGAGTAATACTAACAGACTAGCAGAAATATGCAGGTGAGGGCTGTCAACTATCCTGTGAGCAGGGGCCCATTCGGGTCAGAGGTCAGGCTCAGCGGCAGGTCTGAGAAGGGGAAGATGCCAATTCGATCGCTACTAAATGCCAAGGCTGGTTATGTGCATCGGCAGATCTGTGCATGCGGGGGACATCAATTTGATAACACGTGCGTATACATAAGAGCAAGGCAGAGGCACGTGCGTATACATGAGAGCAAGGCAGAGGCACGTGCGTATACATGAGAGCAAGGCAGAGGTGCCCTGGCAATGCTGCCAATGTAGGTGCCTTGAAACACTTGTGTACAGGCGCGTTATAAATCCCATATCATATATATCAATTCGGGAGCAACCGAATCCCACAGAGGTCAGGGCGCGTGTGTATTATATGAGCTGTGCATGGCATCTCACTGGACTGGGTGGTGGTGACGACACTGGAGGTGTGCCTCCAGAACTTGGTCAGAGTAAATTGTGGGATCAGCAGAAGCGGGTACCAATACCAAACAGCACGACTGAAGCAGCCGTGTGATCCTGGGCAAATCCTTATCTACGTGTGTCTCTTATCTGCCAACAGTGCGCCCATAAACTAAAGCGCGCCGCCGTCGTCATGTAAACCCGCTGAACGTGTGGGGGAAGTGTTGCTTTGGGCCGTGTTGCTTGCAACCAAACATCCTTTGATGGGGCGGGAGAAGGAGGCAGCAGCTGTGTAAACACTGGGCGTGCTGAAGAGTTCGGCACTCAGACCCTCTCCCCCCCCCCCCCTGCCACGGGTCTCGAACTTCCACATGGCATGACTGGGAAAAGCTCAGCTGCCTTTCAGAAGGTGGGTTAGAATGGCCAGAAGCGGAAGGGGCACACTTAGGCACGGGAGCCCTCTAGAATGTGCAAATGGGGTAGGGGCACTGGCATTACCTATGGCAACTTTTTTTAAGGGGGAGTTTGCCTGCATGCTCAGATGTTATGTTATGTTATTTTGCACTTATATAGTGCCTTATATACCATTGGTATGGTCTGAAGGAGCTGGTAGGTTGAACGTCCTTGGGAACCGAAGTTCAGGTCAGTAGAGAGAGTAGGGAGATTCAACGGCGCATGTGCGCACCGGTTATGTGTGCAACCGGTATGGTATTCAAGTAATAGCTGCTTCTTAGCAGTAAGTGTGGTGGTTGACATCAGGGGTATGTGTTCATTCTGGCAGGATTTATCCAGACCGACTGTGGCTGCGTTAGTGCCTGAGGAGAACGCCTGGCTGGGGGGGGTGTAACCAGCAGTGTTTACTTAGAATGATGGGGAGAGAGCGGGAGATGTTGGTATGAGAACAGTTATACCGAATGGTGTCATAGTATCTCTGTGTTCTAGTTGAGTGGTGGTGTAAAGAAGAGAGTAAGCGTGGGGTGAGATACGATGGTTTACATGCTCTTTCAAACGTTCCCTGCATTCCAGACCATACTGTTTATGTCGCGCAGTTCTATGCGCTGCAGTCCGTTCTATGGACTTTTATTTATTCCATGCGTCCCCGTCTGCTACACACTCCGGTCTGCTCGACGCACTCATGCACTCCAGTCCGCCCCGCGCGCTCATGTCCACCCCGCACGCTCCAGTCTGCCCCACGCATGCACTCCTATCTGCCCCTGTATTTATCATTCACCAACCTTACGCAGTTCACCAGTTCCCCGCATTCACCCGTTCCCCACACTCACCCACTCCCCACACTCATCCGCTCTATGCACTCATCCGCTCTATGCACTCGTGCTTTCCACGCATTCAACTCATCCGCTCCCCGCACTCATTCGCTCGCTTCACTCATCCGCTCCCCGCACTCATTCGCTCGCTTCACTCATCAGTTCCCCATACTCATCCGCTCCCCGCACTCATCCGCTCCCCACACTCATTCGCTCTATGCATTCGCGCTTTCCCCGCATTCAACATTAATACGCACTCATCAGGCCGTTAGAGTCATTCGCTAATATGCAGTAATCCTGTTCTATAAATTCATTTGCTCTCTACACTCATCCACTCTATACACTCATCCGCTCTATACACTCGTCCGCACTGCCATACTCATCCGCTCTACACACTCATCCGCACTTCCATACTCATCCGCTCTACATACTCATCCGCTCTACATACTCATCCGCTCTACATACTCATCCACGGTCATATGTTCTGTGCATTCATCAGTTCTACACGCTCCTGCGTTCTATTCGCTTCTCTGTATTTATGCACTCATCCGCCATACACGCTCGTCCGCTCTACACACTCAACGACTCTATAAGCTCATCCGCATAACATGTTCATCCATTCTATACCCTCATCCGATCTACATACTCATTCGATTTACACACTCATTCGATCTATGTTGTCATCTGTTCTTCCACTCATGCATTGTTCCACTCAGTGCATTCATCTATTTACACTCAACCACTCTACACACTCAACCGCTTAACATGTTAATCCATTCTATACACTTATCCGATGTACATACTCATTCGATTTACACACTCATTCAATCTATATAGTCATCTGTTCTTCCACTTATGCATTCTTTCACTCAGTGCATTCATCTGTTCAACACGCTTCATCCATTCTAACTATTTCATCCACGCCATTCACTTCGTTCCCTCCTCATGCATTATGTGCCTTTCAGCAGTTTACATCTCCTTACTGTTTCCCTATTATTTATTCTTATTATCCACTTCACTATTTTGATCTACTTTACTCATTTAATTCTATTTATCTTTCTAGTGTATATTTGGGGTTATTGGCTGTCAATTTCTCGCATCAGGTAGTTTGTTGGGTGGGTGTCATTGAGATGCTGTTTGTCTGTTTGTGTTAGTTTGGTACCGGTTGGTTTTAGGGGAAGAGCCAGGTTTTCAGCAGTTTGCGGAAAGATTTTAAATCCTCAGTTTGGCGGATGTGGGGTGGGAGTGAGTTCCACAGGGTGGGGGCCAAGGCTGAGAATGATGATCCGCCTAATCTGACTGAGTTTGTCTTAGGTATGACTAGGAGGCCAGCTGAGCTTGATCTTAGGGTGCGAGGGGGGGTGGTAGGGTTTTAGTTTGTCTTGAAGATATTGAGGTCCTGTTTTATGCAGTGCTCGATGGGAGATGCATATGGTTTTGAAAGTCACCCTTCGGGCGACTGGAAGCCAGTGCAGCGTCTTAAGGGCTGGGGAGATGTGGTCTCTTGGGCCGAGTGCAAGTAGCATTTTGGCTGCTGCGTTTTGTGCCCTTTGAAGTTTATTCAGTTGGTATGTGTGGATTCCGAGGTATAGGGGGTTTGCATAGTCTAGTCTTGATATAACGATTGATTGGACCGCGGAGAGTCTGTTAGGAAAGGAGAGATATGGAAAGATACGGCTAAGGGTTTTAAGGTGGTAGTGGCAGGATTTTGAGACGTTGTTGACTTGGCGCGAGAGTGTTAGGTCAGAGTCAAGGGTGCATCCAAGATTTTTCACTGAGTTGCAGGGGGTTGGTGAGCTGCCCATGGCGGATGGCCAGGGTAGTGGATGCGGAAGAAGCTCGGAGTTGCCACATACCATGATTTCCGTTTTGGAGGGGTTTAGCAAGAGGTGGCTTTGGGTCATCCTGAGTTCTACGTTGAGGAGGCAGGAGACCAGGTCAGGTCGGGTGTTGGGATTTGAGTTCATTAGTTTTAGAATTAGTTGAGTGTCGTCGGCGTAGTTGTAACACAGGATGTTGTGTTAACAAATTATTCGAGGGAGGGTGATCAGGTAGAGATTGAACAGGAGGGCAGATAGGCATGCTCCTTATGGGACTCCCGTGTCGACTTGTCGGGCTTGGGAGGTATAGGTGGAGGGTATAGTTATTTGGTACCTATCTTTGAGGGATTAAGCTATCCATTTGAGAGCGGTTCCACAAATTCCTAGGGAGTGGAGGCGGTTTAGGAGGATTGAGTGATTGATTGTGTCAAAGGCGGCAGATAGGTCAAGAAGGATTAGTGCAGCGCATCCCGCGGAGTCTGCCGTCATTTTAAGGACATCCCAGATTGAGGTTAGGGTGGCTTTGGTTCCGTGACGGGCTCTGAAACCTGATTGTGCGGGGTCTAGGAGATTGATGGCTTCGACAAAGGCATTTAGTTGGGAGTAGGCGGTTCGGTCAATGAGTTTGTGCATCAATGAGATGTGCATGAATGCCTTTAGGTGTTTTAAGGCCTTGAACCTTGTAGGCCTTGGAAACACATGAAGCAACCCAGCGGGAGATGGATGCCTTTGAGGCAGGTTTTCCCATTTGGATCACCAAATGTGACAAAAAGTTAAGAGCGTCTGAGTTTGCTAGTCCTGTCGAGGTAGAACTTCAGAGCCCGTCTGACATCTAAGTTGTGCAGAGCCCTTTCAGCATCAGAGACCGGATTCCGGAAGAAGACCAGCAGAGATATAGACTGGTTTAAATGGAATTCGAAACCATTTTCGGAAGGAACAAAGGGTGGGTGTGAGGCACCACTGTATCCTTACGGAAAGGTAGGAACGGATGTTCCACAGAGAGCCTGAAGCTCACCAAGCGTCTTGCAGATGTTTCCGCAATCAAAAAATCCACCTTCCAGGATAGGTACATAAGTTCAGTAGTAGCCATAGGTTCAAAGGGGTTATGACATTTCTTGATGACTGGATTAGACAATGAAAAACAACAGCTGTGACAGGTAGGCGGCAATGGCGGACAAATAAGTCCTGCATGACAGGACATGTATGCCAGAGGCTGCCAGGTCAGATACAAAGGACAGAACAGTGCCGATAGAAGCATGCCTGGGATCGAGCTCTTTGGCCAAACACAAATGGCAAAAACGGAGCTCCTTGCTCCTGTATTGATCCCTTGTGGAAGGTTTCCTGGCTGCTTGGTTTATGCGCATGTTGTCATCAGACAGATTGAACTGCGCTAAAGATCAGAACTCGGGCACCAGGCCGCCAAGCTGAACGATTGTGGGGAGAGATGTAGGGGGGCATAAGTAATATCTATGCCCCCAGATACCTGGCCAAAAGGTTACCCAGACCCTCCACCAGACCAACTCGTGCCGCCTACTGCAACCGCCTGTCCATTCCCAGGTGGTAGCGATCCAAATCGGTTGGCTCCAGCCTTCCCGTCTCTGCTATCACACTTTGGAACTCACTCCCTGCCGCCCTGAGGGCAGAATCCTCTTACAGCGTGTTCCGAAAACCTCTCAAGACTTACCTGTTCAATTAGCGTCCCTATTGCTCCCTAAATATTCATGCACAGTCGTCAATTGCCTGTAACTAACGCCTCGACACCCAAGGGTTAAGTGCACTCCTTTAAATTAAATCACAAATACAATAAAATAAATAAAGTTATTCTGGAAATTTCAGCTGTTGTGAAGGACCGTCATTGGGGCACAACTGCAGTTTGCGCGCAGTGTATGAAATCCTGTTACTATTTTTAGAGAGGGGGTTTCGTCCACCTTATCCCAGTCGAGAGAACGACTTTAGGAAAGGCTGCGGTATTGAAACTACAACCTTACACCTATCGGATGATACGTTAAAATGTTAGATGACGGAGGCAAATGTTTGCTGGTACTTTTGGATTTATCAGCGGCGTTTGACACGATTGACCATAAAGTACTACTGGAAACTCTTCAGTACCGAATGGGGATCAGAGGAAAGGTGTCGGACTGGATACTGTCTTTTCTGACCAATCACCATCAGACAATAGTTATCGGCCGACAACGTCCTGACCCCAATCCAGTACCGTATGGTGTGCCTCACGGGTCATCTTATCACCAGTTCTTTTGAACTTGCATATAGAACTTTTGGGGGAAATTGCAAGAAAATGCAAAGTACACATGCACCAGTATGCAGATGATACACAGCTGTACATCAAAATTGTTTCTGAGGCAGGCGTAAAAATGATGGAGAGATTGGGGGTCATTACGACCTGGGCGGTAAGGGATACCGGGAACCGGTAAGGGGACCGGTGCCGGTAATCCCATATCGCCCTATTCCAAGGTCCCTTGGCGGGGACCGTAAGGGACGTGTGGTCTGACCACACGTCCCTTATGGGTCCCACTAAGGGACCAGGGTGCTAATAACAGGCTTGCAAGTCGCGAGCCCGTTATTAACACCCTCCCCTTCCCATTGAGACCTATGGGGGCTCAAATGGGAATGGGGAATGGTTTGTTCAATGGGGACTTACCGGTCCCGCCAGGGTCGGACTGCACCGGTAAGTTCCCATTGAACACAAGACCGGTGCCGGTCCCGCCATTGGAGGCAGCCATGGCGCAAATAGCGCCATGGCTACCTCCAATCTCGTAATGAGGCCCATTGTCTCCATTTTTATCTATTGGACATTTATAAGGCGTTTATAAAACAAGATAGTGTTTCAAAGCGGCATGAGATTGAAGATTGGGTGGCAGTGCATTTTTTTAAAGTTAAATCCATCAAAAACAGAGTTTTTAATTTGTTCTCACAATGTACCAAATCCCACATTGATGGTTGGTTTTCTAACATTAGGATTTTAGGATCTCAGCCCATTCATTTTACAAATTCAGCCAAATCTTTAGGATTTATCCTAGACTTTAATTTATCTGTATCTGCACACATACATGCTAACGCAAGCTGCTCATTTCCATTTGTTTAAATTATGAGAGATGAGTGAGACCCTTTTTCATGGAAGCTCATTTCCTTCTACCTGTCTAATTATTGGGACTATCTCGTATCGATTTTGCGAATTTGCTGCTAATTGCCCCCTCTAGATCCTTATTAGCCCTGCTAAAGGCTGTTTTCAATGGGGCTGCCCACGTAAGTGTGGGCACAAGAAAATATGAACATATATCACCCATTTTAAAACAGTCCATTGGCTTCCGCTAGAACAGCGGATCAAGATTAAACTACTTTGTATTGCGCACGGAGCACTTTATACTAAGACCCCCTCGTATTTTGCGGAAAAACAGAACATCTCCAGAGGTACAAGAGGGCTTAGGAGCCGAGAATCTTTACGATAGAAAGTGCCCGGATTCAATCGGTCAGCCACTATGAACCGCTCGTTTAATGCAGGAATAACTCCCAATTGGGTTAAGAGTGACATCTGATTATCAGATATTTCGAGAATTTTTAAAAGCAGGTTTTTCGAAAACAGTTTTTAAGTAGGTTTTTAATTGTTTAGAATGTTGACTTGAAAAATATTTTGTGACTTCAGAACATTTTTAGAATTGATTTTAGTGTGCGGCAAAGATTATAAAAGATGGAATATTGTTTTTAAAATGGTGGCTATTTAATGCATTTTTTTTTCATATTGCCAATTTATATGTAATCAGTTGTACAGCACCCTGATTCATTTGATTGTCTAGTCCGCACTAAGTCAAAGCGGTAAGTAAATAAATAAATAAGGCAGTGTAAAATTTTAACAAGTGTTTGTGGAGGCAAACACCTCCACAGGGTGGCATGCTCGGCTACAATTACTTAGCATCCTATCATTTGTTTTGAGCGGTGTTTTTATCTAGGAGTAATCTGGATTTCCACCGGGAAGGGGTTCCTGGGGAATGGAGCGCAACATGAGATGTGCGGTTTCATAGTTTTCTGCTTGTGAGCCACTCTAGTTTCCACTCGGGTGAGGATCTTAATACGAGATGACAGTGTGATGCCATCCTATGTTTTTATTTGGCTGTCATGTAGGCTGGTGCATTGGTGGGGTGTTGCCTGGTAGGTGAGACCTAAGTTTTAAAGCAGATCATAGTCTGGATGGAGAGACAGTGTAATTGGTGCAAGGTGGGGTTAAGGTGGTCAAATTTCCTAGAGCCTATGATGAGGGGAGTCATGACATAGTGGCCTACTTTGTGGGGGGCCAGGTGAGCAGCCGGGAGCCCTGCAAGGAGGGCTTTATCCTCATCAATATGCAAGATCACTAGGCCCTGCCCCAGCATTCGGGAGCCCTGGGGGGAAGAAAAGGCTTGATCTTGTGAAGTAGAGAGATCTGATCCAAACCGATTGAGCCTTTTTCACACTTAGTTGTTGGAAAGATAGGTTGCTATCCACAATGAAGCCTAAGTATTTTGCTTAGTGGGTGAGTTGAGGGTTAAACCCACCCAAGTTCATTTCCTCTAGCCACCTTTGATTGGTTACCTACTTGAAGGGGTAGCCACGGAGTACAAACCCTGTCTTGGTGAGCTTAAGCTCTAAGTAGGAACTTGACATCCATGTTTGAATGGTCTCAAGGCATGACCAAAGGCAAGCAATATCTTGTGGCCTTTGACCTTTAGTTACAGCTGTGCATCAATTGCAGAGTGGTGTATCGCAATGTTGGGGTTGTGTAGGAGTGAGGCCAGCAGTTCTAAATAGAGCTTAAAGACGACCAGGAAGAGAATGGAACAGGGAAGGACTCCACAGGTAACAGTGTCACCTTCTGACCCGTGGCAGCCTATCTGGACAGCCTTGTGTCTGCCAAATAGGTAGGATCTGAACCATTTAAGGTCAGGGCCACAGAAGCTCGTCCTGTTTGCAAGGATGGTTAGCAGTGTGTGATGTTTGACCCTGTCAAATGCACCTGAGAGGTTAAGTGGACTAGCATCCACAATACCCCTTTATTGATAATCAGAAGGGTGTTGTTGACTCCCTGCATGGTGGCTGTTTCAGTGCTGTGTTTGCGGTAGTACCAGGCTTGTTAATCCTGGAGCAGACCAAGGTGCTCCATTTTTGTAAGTAATTGATTAGCAACTACCTTCTCGATGACTTTGCCGATAATCAGAGGCTTATGATCTTCCGGTAGTTTGTTAGGTATTCCGGGTCGAGAGAGGGATTCTTCACGATTGGGTGCATAAGCCCTCTTTTTAGGATGTTTCGAAATGTGCCCTCACTAAGAAAGGCACTGACTTAAACAAGGCTTTTAGAGCAGGTTTGAGGATGTGAGCATATATAAGAGGTCCTCTGGCAATAGGGGAGAGAAGTCAGTGCACGGCTGAACAGCCCATGGAGGGATATAGGCACTGTGCTTCAGGGGATTTGGAGCCCTCGGTATGGAGCCTGATGGTGTTGGCCTGGTTTATATTGAACTCATTGATAGCCTCACATTTCTCATGGAATTCTGGTACCTCTGGGTCTCGAGTGGGGTTTGAGCAGTGTTTGCCTGCTGAAAACAGGCTTTGCTAATGTTAGAGGCTGCCCTAACCGTTGTGGGGTAAAAAGTAGCCTTGGCTTTGGATATCAGGGTCCGCCGTTTGGAATGTAAACCCTTGAGTGGTACAAGGTCTCTCGGTTTATAGGCTTTGCTCCAGCATTTCCCAAGACCTCTAATGGATGAATTGTTGATGGAGAGCTCTTGAGTATACCAGGGGCCGGATGGTTTGTTTCTGGGGTGGTCCGGAGTGAAAGTCTGTCAAATTCTTTAAGGTTTGGCTAAAGGTTTCTAACAGCAATTGTAATTGTTTATTTGTAAAGTGCTTATACACAAGTGAAGTGCTTCAAAGTGCTTCAAGGGGACATTTACAGAGTTGAGTACGTTGAGAAACTGTTATCCAGCTCCTCTACTGGATATTCTTCAAAAAGTGCAACATGCCACCATGGGGTGTTAATCCTGACTCTTGTGAATTGTCAGGGCGTGTGATACGGAGAATGGGAAGGCTGTATGATGGTGGAAAGTACCAGTCCTGTGCTGTGGTCTGTAGATGAGGTGGAAAGTGGGAGGAAGTTGGCAAGTGAGAGCTTCCATTGAATCTCATGATGATTGATTGTGTACCGCACAAGGGCAGTCCATTTTTGTGGTTGGCTGCCACTCCTACCACTGTTTTCCCCAAGCTGTCAACGTGGATGCTGTATCCTGTTGGGACAGGGACATCGAATAAATGGGAGGAGGTTGGTGTGAGCGAGGTTTCAGTAACGAAGATAGCAATGCGTTTATTCGCAGTGATCACGTCTGAAATGTCTGCTGCATGCAGGACAGATGAATGGGTGTTAATCATCATTAAAGAGCGCGCACAGTGCGAGGGGAAAGGGTGAGCAGCGACGTACAGGATTTGAAGAAGGTTGTCTGGGTTAGATGAGTGTGTTTGCTCAGATGGGTTCCTGGATGGGGGGGGGGAATGAGCTGGGTTTGTCTTATGATAGTGATGTGCAGAGAGTCTGGCCTTTGCCCTGCCAGGCATGAACAGGCTCAAACGGGGTGGTCTCCTGTTTACTTTGCTTATTACAATTCCACGTTTCCTCCAAAGCAGATACTTTCCATGCAAAGTACTAAGTTCTGGCAAAAGAAAAAAACATACAAATCCCTATAAAATGAAGTTACCCCAAGTGAGCACGTACACCACATTCACCAAAAGAGGCTGGCATTTCCTTGCTGGGAATTTACATCATCTGTTACTTTCCCCAAGTATTCACCGTCAGTGTTACTATCCAGGGCTGCCCCTTTTTATGTGGGCAATGGGGTGGTTGTTGGTTGGCTCAGAGTGTGTGTATGTACTGAGCACTGATATAACCTGTGGGTGTTTCTGGGGCAGGTCTCGCTGGTGTGATTGGATGGTGAGAGGGTACTGGTATTACCTAGCGTACTCCTCAGCAGGGTTGGGGCTGATGGGTATTACCTAGGAGAAGTTCTCAGCAGAGTGGGGTTGCTGGTAGGGTCCGATGGTGATGGGGCGCAGGTATTACCTAGAGGTGCCCCTCAGGTGTGATGTCAGTGGTATGATCAGATGATGCAAAGGCTGTGTAATTACCTAGAGGTGCTGGGGTGCCCCTCTGTGCGGAAAATGGCATGATCATTTTGGTGGTACTTATTTTACGTAGGGGTGCCCCCGGTTAGGAGTTTATTAATATTGTCAGATAGTAAATCAATGCAGTACCCCAAAAGCATAAATTCCTTGGTGCCCACTCACATGAGTCATATGTGCTAAGGCAGCATAAAGCACATCATGGTACAATGCATGTTCCAAAAATGATGTTCGAAGACGAAAGATTGTGTAGTCATGTGCCTGCACTATAAAACAATTGAATCAATAATACTATTACTCAAGTATTGTAGCTGTACCATTTAATGTCATAGCACAACTAAGAACTCAAATCCATAAATCATTTGTGTTGTCTTGTCATAGCACAATGAATACATCACATTTATAAATCAATTGTATTGCCCACACGTGTTTCAACTGACTTGTCTTCATCAAGGCAATAATTCCCTTGTGTCCTGAGCTGTTGCCTTAACGTAATTTCCTATAGTAAGGGAAGAGCTTTCCCATAGGCCAACCCCTGGTAGTGAGGAACTGGTGTGTAAATATCTTACAATGTTATTCCCACTGCTTGCCATAGGAAGCTGATAAAGTCGGGTGGTCTGCAGACAGGGTTTATTGGCACAACAGATGGTCTGAAATAGTGGAAGGTCCCTTGGGTCATGGGAGGAAAGCCTATACCTCACCAGCACCCTCAGATGAAATGCAGAAGCTCTTCTACAAAACCAGGCAATAAGGGACCGCTGATGAATCTTGACCAATCGAGGCCATGACTCCTTTTAGCTGAAGGGCCAGCTTTATTTCTTGCTTTCCTTTGCTCCCCCTGAGAATTGAGACAAAACACTACTGGGTCATTTATATGTGTAACTGCTTCCCCCTCAAGGCATCTGCAGCTCGCCTCCACCCCTAGACCTGGCTCCAAGATCGTATATGAAAGGTGGGCGTACCCCAGGCATCTGTAGCTTGCTCTGGACCCCTAGGCTTACTTCCCAGATCTTATACTGAAGGTGGAATTACCCCAGGCATCTGTAGCGTGCTCTGCACCCCTATACCTGCATCCCAGATCTCATACTGAAGGATGAGTACCCCATCCATATGCAGCTCCCCTGCACCCCAAGACCTGCAGCCCAGATCTCATACTGGAGGCTGAGTACCCCATCCATCTGCAGCTTGCCCTGCACCCCTAGACCTGCCTCCTAGATCGTATATGAAAGGTGGGCGTACCCCAGGCATCTGTAGCTTGCTCTGGACCCTTAGGCTTACTTCCCAGATCTTATACTGAAGGTGGAATTACCCCAGGCATCTGTAGCGTGCTCTGCACCCCTAGACCTGCATCCCAGATCTCATACTGAAGGATGAGTACCCCATCCATATGCAGCTCCCCTGCACCCCAAGACCTGCAGCCCAGATCTCATACTGGAGGCTGAGTACCCCATCCATCTGCAGCTTGCCCTGCACCCCTAGACCTGCCTCCTAGATCGTATATGAAAGGTGGGCGTACCCCAGGCATCTGTAGCTTGCTCTGGACCCCTAGGCCTACTTCCCAGATCTTATACTGAAGGTGGAATTACCCCAGGCATCTGTAGCGTGCTCTGCACCCCTAGACCTGCATCCCAGATCTTAAACGGAAAGGTGAGTACCCCATCCATCTGCAGCTCGCCTCCACCCCTAGACCTGCATCCCCCATCTTAAATGGAAAGGTTAGTACCTCATCCATCTGCAGCACCCCCGCATCCCTAGATCTGCAGCCCAGATCTCATACTGAAGGCTGAGTACCCCATCCATATGCAGCTCCCCTGCACCCCTAGACCTGCATCCCAGATCTTATACTGAAGATGGACGTACCCTAAGCATCTGTAGCTTGCCGTGCACCCCTAGACTTGCATCCCCGATCTTAAACGGAAAGGTGAGTACCTCACCCATTTGCAGATCGCCTCCACCCCTAGACCTGCAGCCCAGATCTTATACTGAAGGCTGAGTACCTCATCCATCGGCAGCTCCCCTGCACCCCTAGACCTGCAGCCCAGATCTCATACTGAAGTCTGAGTACCCCATCCATATGCAGCTCTCCTGCACCCCTACATCTGCAGCCCAGATCTTATACTGAAGGCTGAGTACCCCATCCATATGCAGCTCTCCTGCACCCCTAGACCTGCAGCCCAGATCTTATACTGAAGATGGAGTACCCCATCCATATGCAGCTCTCCTGCACCCCTAGATCTGCATCCCCCATCTTAAATGGAAAGGTTAGTACCTCATCCATCTGCAGCACCCCCGCATCCCTAGATCTGCAGCCCAGATCTCATACTGAAGGCTGAGTACCCCATCCATATGCAGCTCCCGTCCACCCCAAGACCTGCAGCCCAGATCTCATACTGAAGGCTGAGTACCCCATCCATATGCAGCTCCCCTGCACCCCAAGACCTGCAGCCCAGATCTCATACTGAAGGCTGAGTACCCCATCCATATGTAGCTCCCCTGCACCCCAAGACCTGCAGCCCAGATCATATACTGAAGGCTGAGTACACCATCCCAATGCAGCTCCCGTCCACCCCAAGACCTACAGCCCAGATCATATACTGAAGGCTGAGTACCCCGTCCATATGCAGCTCCCCTGCACCCCTAGACCTGCAGCCCAGATCTTATACTGAAGATGGACGTACCCCATCCATATGCAGCTCTCCTGCACCCCTCGACCTGCATCCCAGATCTCATACTGAAGGCTGAGTACCCCATCCATATGCAGCTCCCCTGCACCCCTAGACCTGCAGCCCAGATCTCATACTGAAGGCTGAGTACCCCATCCATATGCAGCTCCCCTGCACCCCTAGACCTGCATCCCAGATCTTATACTGAAGATGGACGTACCCTAAGCATCTGTAGCTTGCCGTGCACCCCTAGACTTGCATCCCCGATCTTAAACGGAAAGGTGTGTACCTCATCTATTTGCAGCTCCCCTGCACCCCTAGACCTGCAGCCCAGATCTCATACTGAAGGCTGAGTACCTCATCCATCTGCAGCTGCCCTCCACCCCTAGACCTGCAGCCCAGATCTTATACTGAAGGCTGAGTACCTCATCCATCGGCAGCTCCCCTGCACCCCTAGACCTGCAGCCCAGATCTTAAACTGAAGATGGAGGTACCCCATCCATATGCAGCTCTCCTGCACCCCTAGATCTGCAGGCCAGATCTTATACTGAAGGCTGAGTACCCCATCCATATGCAGCTCCCCTGCACCCCAAGACCTGCAGCCCAGATCTCATACTGAAGGCTGAGTACCTCATCCATTTGCAGCTCCCCTGCACCCCAAGACCTGCAGCCCAGATCTCATACTGAAGTCTGAGTACCTCATCCATATGCAGCCCTCCTGCACCCCTAGGCCTGCAGCCCAGATCTTATACTGAAGATGGACGTACCCCATCCATATGCAGGTCTCCTGCACCCCTAGGCCTGCAGCCCAGATCTTATACTGAAGATGGAGGTACCCCATCCATATGCAGGTCTCCTGCACCCCTAGGCCTGCAGCCCAGATCTTATACTGAAGATGGACGTACCCCATCCATATGCAGGTCTCCTGCACCCCTAGGCCTGCAGCCCAGATCTTATACTGAAGATGGAGGTACCCCATCCATATGCAGCTCTCCTGCACCCCTAGATCTGCAGGCCAGATCTTATACTTAAGGCTGAGTACCCCGTCCATATGCAGCTCCCCTGCACCCCTAGACCTGCATCCCAGATCTTATACTGAAGATGGACGTACCCTAAGCATCTGTAGCTTGCCGTGCACCCCTAGACTTGCATCCCCGATCTTAAACGGAAAGGTGAGTACCTCATCCATTTGCAGATCGCCTCCACCCCTAGACCTGCAGCCCAGATCTTATACTGAAGGTTGAGTACCTCATACATCTGCAGCTGCCCTCCACCCCTAGACCTGCAGCCCAGTTCTTATACTGAAGGCTGAGTACCTCATCCATCTGCAGCTGCCCTCCACCCCTAGACCTGCAGCCCAGTTCTTATACTGAAGGCTGAATACCTCATCCATCGGCAGCCCCCCTGCACCCCTAGACCTGCATCCCAGATCTTATACTGAAGATGGACGTACCCTAAGCATCTGTAGCTTGCCGTGCACCCCTAGACTTGCATCCCCGATCTTAAACGGAAAGGTGAGTACCTCATCCATTTGCAGATCGCCTCCACCCCTAGACCTGCAGCCCAGATCTTATACTGAAGGCTGAGTACCTCATCCATCTGCAGCTGCCCTCCACCCCTAGACCTGCAGCCCAGTTCTTATACTGAAGGCTGAGTACCTCATCCATCGGCAGCTCCCCTGCACCCCTAGACCTGCAGCCCAGATCTCATACTGAAGTCTGAGTACCCCATCCATATGCAGCTCCCCTGCACCCCTAGACCTGCATCCCAGATCTTATACTGAAGATGGACGTACCCTAAGCATCTGTAGCTTGCCGTCCACCCCTAGACTTGCATCCCCGATCTTAAACGGAAAGGTGAGTACCTCATCCATTTGCAGATCGCCTCCACTCCTAGACCTGCAGCCCAGATCTTATACTGAAGGCTGAGTACCTCATCCATCTGCAGCTGCCCTCCACCCCTAGACCTGCAGCCCAGATCTTATACTGAAGGCTGAGTACCTCATCCATCGGCAGCTCCCCTGCACCCCTAGACCTGCAGCCCAGATCTCATACTGAAGTCTGAGTCCCCCATCCATATGCAGCTCCCCTGCACCCCTAGACCTGCAGCCCAGATCTTATACTGAAGATGGAGGTACCCCATCCATATGCAGCTCTCCTGCACCCCTAGATCTGCAGGCCAGATCTTATACTGAAGGCTGAGTACCCCGTCCATATGCAGCTCCCCTGCACCCCTAGACTTGCATCCCCGATCTTAAACGGAAGGGTGAGTACCTCATCCATTTGCAGCTCCCCTGCACCCCTAGACCTGCAGCCCAGATCTCATACTGAAGTCTGAGTACCTCATCCATATGCAGCTCCCCTGCATCCCTAGACCTGCAGCCCAGATCTTATACTGAAGATGGAGGTACCCCATCCATATGCAGCTCTCCTGCACCTCTAGACCTGCATCCCAGATCTTATACTGAAGATGGACGTACCCCAAGCATCTGTAGCTTGCCCTGCACCCCTAGACTTGCATCCCCGATCTTAAACGGAAAGGTGAGTACCTCATCCATTTGCAGATCGCCTCCACCCCTAAACCTGCAGCCCAGATCTTATACTGAAGGCTGAGTACCTCATCCATCTGCAGCTCCCCTGCACCCCTAGACCTGCAGCCCAGATCTTATACTGAAGGCTGAGTACCTCATCCATCTGCAGCTGCCCTCCACCCCTAGACCTGCAGCCCAGATCTTATACTGAAGGCTGAGTACCGCGTCCATCTGCAGCTCTCCTGCACCCCTAGACCTGCAGCCCAGATCATATACTGAAGGCTGAGTACCCCGTCCATATGCAGCTCCCATGCACCCCTAGACCTGCAGCCCAGATCTTATACTGAAGATGGACGTACCCCATCCATATGCAGCTCTCCTGCACCCCTAGGCCTGCAGCCCAGATCTTATACTGAAGATGGACGTACGTACCCCATCCATATGCAGCTCTCCTGCACCCCTGGGCCTGCAGCCCAGATCTTATACTGAAGGCTGAGTACCCCATCCATATGCAGGTCTCCTGCACCCCTAGGCCTGCAGCCCAGATCTTATACTGAAGATGGACATACCCCATCCATATGCAGGTCACCTGCACCCCTATGCCTGCAGCCCAGATCTTATACTGAAGATGGACGTACCCCAGGCATCTGCAGCTCGCCTCCACCCCTAGACCTGTAGCCCAGATCTTGAACGGAAAGGCGAGTACCTCGTCCTTTTGCTACTTGCCTCCACCGCTGGACATGCCACCCAGATCTTACGTGGCAGTGCAGCCACACTTTGGCAAATGCCTTTTTAAATGCCAGCAGCATGTTTACTGTCCACCCCAGTGGCCGATACCATGGAATGGGGCAGTGTTAGAGAACTGTAAGGAGGTCCACTTTCAGATAGCTTTACAGTGCTAACAGCCACCCTGTGAGGTATTAATCAACACCCAATCATCAGACACCTGACTTGCCAAGTGCTGCATAGCCAACAGATTGTGACAGAAAATCTTGCACCAGTTGCTTCTTGATGGGAGTCATGCTGACAGGCCGGCTGGGGCTGTATGAATGTTGACCCTGTGGTTGCACCAGATTATTATCGCAGGCCATACCCTACTGAGGACAACCACTGCAGCTGAGATCACTGCCCCTCCCTAATCACTGTTCTGACGAGCATCAATAACAACCCTCAGGTTCTGACCAAACTTTACCCCAGGGAAGGATGAAGAGCTCCCTTCTGTCAGCTGGTTGCTTCTGATAACACCCTCAGGCCCTGGCCTAGGGCTCTTAGCTTCCAATAACACCCTCAGGCTTCGACCTAGGGCTCATAGCTTCCAATAACACCCCTAATGCTCTGACCTAGGACTCTTAGCTTCCAATAACACCCTCAGGCTTCGACCGAAGGCTCATAGCTTCCAATAACACCTCTCACACCCTGATATAAGACTCTTAGTTTCCAATAACACCCTCATCCCTGAATTAGGACACTGAGCTTCCAATAATACCCCTCAGGCCCAGACCTAGGACTCTTAGCTTACAATAAAACCCCCAGGCCCAAGCCTAGGACTCTTAGCTTACAATAAAACCCCCAGGCCCAGGCCTAGGGCTCTTAACTTCTAGTAACACCCACAAGCTCTGGCCTAGGACAGTTACCTTCCAATAACACCCCAGCCCCTAACTTAGGATCGTTAGCTTCTAATACCACCCCTTAGTTACTTTACTTACTTTATACATTTACATTGCGCAGCCACAGACCTGTAGGCTTAAGGGTGCAATGAGACAAACAAACGTATACCTAACATAAGCGGGATGCAATAGCCAAATTATAGCAAGTATGAAGCATTAGGCAAACAGGAGTGTCTTTCATTTCTTTTAAAAAACACCTCTAGACTCAATGCCCTGCCCTAGGACACTTAGCTTCCAATAGCACCCCCACCCTGACCTAGGGCTCTTAGCTCCCAGTAACACCCCAGGGGCCCTGACCTAGGACTCTTAGCTTCCAATAACTCCCCACAGGCCCTGACATAGGATTCTTAGCTTCCAATTACACCCCTCAAGCCCTGACCTGGGACCCCTAGATTCCAATAACTCCCCACAGGCCCTGACATAGGATTCTTAGCTTCCAATTACACCCCTCAAACCCTGACCTGGGACTCCTAGATTCCAATACTTCCCCACAGGACCTGACATAGAGCTCTTACCTTCCAACAGCACCCCCAGGCCCTGACCTAGGGCTCTTAGCTTCCAATAACTCCCCACAGGCCCTGACATAGGACTCTTAGCTGCCAATAGCACCCCCAGGCCCAGACCTAGGACTATTAGCTTACAATAAAACCCCAGGCCCAGGCCTAGGGCTCTTTACTTCTAGTAACACCCACAAGCTCTGGCCTAGGACAGTTAGCTTCCAATAGTACCACCCAGGCCCTGTCCTATGATTCATACCATCCAATAACACCCCAGGCCCTGACTTAGGATTGTTAGCTTCTAATAACACCCGTAGTTACTTTACGTACTTTATACATATACATTGCGCATCCATGGACCCGTAGGCTTAAGGACGCAACGAGACAAACAAACGTATACCTAACA
Source organism: Ambystoma mexicanum (assembly GCF_040938575.1). NCBI lineage: Eukaryota > Metazoa > Chordata > Amphibia > Caudata > Ambystomatidae > Ambystoma > Ambystoma mexicanum. The sequence continues at coordinate 1,271,566,424 of NC_090932.1, forward strand.
TAAGCGGGGTGCAAAAGCCAAATTATAGCAAGTATGAAGCATTAGGCAAACAGGAGTGTCTTTCATTTCTTTGTTTAAACATCTGTAGACTCAATGCACTGCCCTAGGACACTTAGCTTCCAATCGCACCCCTGGGCCCAGACCTAGGGCTCTTAGCTCCTAGTAACACGCCTCAGGCCCTGACCTAGGACTCTTCTCATGAGCAGTGCCCACCTGATATAGGAGGTATTATATAAAGACACAGCCCCTGCCAAAAATCTCTTCCTATAAGTTTGGGCATCAAGTATCCTACCCATGTTATGTTGGGGTAACCTACAAAAACTCTTACACAGGGTTCTAAGGGTTAATCTAGAAGAGTGTCTACCACCACTATGCCAGAAAATGCCAATGCCAATACCAAAATAATAGGACTCCAAAGTCTGCCCTAAGCGGAGATAGGAAATTTCAATATCAAGCCCTGGCTCTGACCCAAAATTAACCTTTGAGCTGGATCTACCCGACCTCGAAGGCCTCCGAGATAAAACTCGAGCTGATTTACAATGGCAGTGAGCCAGTCTACTGTAGGAGACCTCAATTGCACCCTCAGGCTTGGGCTCAAACTTCTACCCTTAAACTGCAGGTGCATCTACCCACAAGTTACCAGGAGAGGCCAGAAGGAAACCTTGTGCTCTCACAAATAAAGTCTACTCCTGTGCGGGAGAAGCAGGTGCCCACAATGTGCTAAGATATGTCGACAAGGACCCTTGGGTTGTGACTCAACGCTCTGATCCTGCATTGGAGTAGCAGATACCCATTCGGGGTACAGACAGATACCTACAAGAACCCCACAACTTTATCCCGAAGCTGCCGGGGTAGCTCTCCTGCATCACGGTTCTCATGCTCTGCATCGCGCTCCCCACCAATGAGCGGAAGGATCTGCTCTGCTCACAACTGTACCCAGAGAGTCCTATTCCAGGCCTGACACCTGTGACCTAGACCTCTGCCAATGGGGTACAGGGGTGGCTCCCCTCTTTGATACCAGGAGATGCTGATCTATCCTCTGGTCAGTGATGTGCCCAGGTCTATAAGCTCCTCCTATGCTGAGTGTGAGAATTTTAGGTGAAGACATTGGCTGAGGTCAAGAGAGTGCCACGCTGTGTGAGGGCTGTGCAGAAGCGACCTCAGAACATGCACTCACCTGTGTCTTGGCGGAACTGGTGCATGGACTGGAGGTCGATGATGTAGGGCGTCAGCTGGCCGTCCACCTGCCCCAGCACCACGCTGCCACGGGTGTCCTCCTTCAGCACGCTCTCGATGTGGTGGCACACTGTGGCCGTGTAGGGCCTCCATCGGCCATGCTCATTCAGCCACTCCCACACCACCACCCTGGCCAGGTTCTGGGGTGGGAAGCCCAGACCATTCACCGAGATCAGAATCCCAGAGCCAGGCCGCGACATTATGCCGCGTCGATAGATCCCAAAGTGGGACCAAAAAGAGGGAATAAACTTCGAGAGAAAGGATTCAATCCATGCTGAGCAGGAAGGAAGAGGTCCTTGAGAAGGAGAAATCGATGTTCAAGCATCCAGTTCACGGAGACTGGCAGTGGGGGAGAGGGAGAGGGTCTACGCAGAAAAAGCGTGTCACTCTGTCAGTTCCCATTAGATATCTGTCTTGCGCGTGGTCACAACCCCATGGGCATTAGGAATGTTGGGAGTTTCTTCTGGGTGCAATGGCGGAACCCAAGAGGTGCTCCAGCGTGCAAGTCAAGGGACACCCTAATCTTCTCGAGGTGGCAATCCGCGTCCTATGAGAAACTCAAGGCGCCCAGAACCAGGCCAACATCCTCCAACGCTCCATTGCCAAGGGGCCACATGTGGTACACCCCTTGGTAGTCCAGCCGAAGATCGAATGGAAAGGTTTGGGGTGTTAATCATTCATTCCTCGTTGAAGACCTGCCGCCAGCAGGGTCCTTCTCGTGCGCCCCCTTGACTCTATGCGCCGCCATCATGTTGTCGCTTGGGTCAAATGGTTCATCCAGATGTCAGCTTCCCCTCGGAGACTGTCGACAAATTGGTGTCCATGGCGACCTCTTGCATCGGATCATTTTTCCAACCGGTCCCCGGGGCTATATTTCCTCCTGTCCTCTGGGCGATGTCCCAGAAAAGGCGCCAGCCACTGAAACCAGCGATGCGCGCAGCCCCGGCAGCTCATGGTCCAGCGTGGCGGGAGAGCCCCGGGAGGCGGGCGTCACGGGAGCCGCGCGGACCTGCAGCCCACCCTGGGAGCTTCCCCCGGCTGGACATCACTGCCGGCTCTGGGCACCCTCGATGCCTCCTCCAACTCTGCCCGGAGGCTCTCCTCGCGTGCCGCCCCCTCCTGCACCGGAGCCTCGGGATCCTGCAGCAGCGGCGGGAGGAGGGGCGAGGATCGGACTCACTGCAGGGGAGCAGCGCTTCTCCTCTGCTCATTAAAATCCCCCGAATATTCCCCCTTGATGTACAGAGATCGCGCCCCCTCCCTCCTTTGCCGTCCTGTAGTGATTGCAGATGCAGCTGGGGGGGGCGAGGAGAGGCTGCCCACAAACAGCGAGGCTCTGGGGAGCTGGTGCCCAATGTGTGGGTGGCGGGGACTGCACACATATACTATTATGGCGTTGGTGTGATGTGGGAACCGGTTGCTGGCGTGCACGGCGTGTCCCGGGTCTCCGGGAGGGGGCGGGGTCTTCCTGCTCATGGGGGTCTCTGCAGAGGTGCAGACTGTAGTCTCTCTCTTCTCCTGCGCTCTCTCGCTCAGCGCTTAGGGCTTGGCTGTCTCTCTGCTCCCAGGGGGCTGCACATAATTCATAAGAAAACATGCATGAGCGAAACCCGTAGCAGGTGGCAGGGATTTCAACTCATCTGCTTGATGCCACCCTCGCCGCCCCTGCAGCGGTGTTGGGAAATCCTACACCGCTGTTTCTCCATCCACCTGTCGCCTTTCCTTTTCCTCATCTCGCGACCCCTCTCCCCATCGCTCCGCCGGTCTCTGCCCACGGTGCAGACCCTCTGTGCCTACCTCTGGCGGGCCCTCGCCGCCTCCCCACCCCTGTCATGTGCTATTTATCCCTAGCGCAGGTCCAGTCTATCGCCCTAGCCGTCTCCCCCACTCGCCCCCCTCCTTCCCCTCGCATCTGTCTCTGCGCCTCTGCTGTATCCCTCGCCGCACACGCGGACCCTCTGCGCCGCCCCCTCCTCCAGCCGCTCCATACCTCTGTCGCGCTCTCTCTAGCCCTCTCCCGTATCTTTTTCCCCGTCACGCTTTCATCCTAGTTCCAGCTGCCGCCCTTCCTTTCATCCGCCTTCTACGCTCTGCTTTTTCACACCCGTCTTTCTTATTTTATCCTTGGCGCCTGTCAGGCATTGCCCACCGTGCCCTCATTTTGGCTTTCCGTTATGTTTCAATCCCCCCTCACCGCCCCACGCGCCTCTCTTGCCTCACTTCGCGGGCAGGTGTACTACATACAAGACGATGCATATTTCACGGCGATTACATTGTGTGTCTTGTCTGTCCATCCTGTGAAGAAAAGCCACGTAAATATCGCAATCTGGCTCTGCCTCGTGCAAAATATTTGACGCGTGAGTTCCCCCAGCACTTCTGCGGCAAAAGCCCGAGGGTAGGTACTGCCTGGACCCGGCAGAGGTCGGTGCCGCGTCAGCGCACCTCAGACCCAGAGCCGAGCACTGCTGCGTCGGCCACACGGCCTTCCAATAACCCTCTGATGCCGGCCAAGGGTATTAGTGGAGCCAAGAGCTAGGCCGGTGCCGCCTTCTTCTTCCCACGACGACGTGGGCACCACTCGTTGCCCTGTACTTCTCTTCTTCCCTCTTTTTCTCTTTTTCTTGGGTGGTTGGCGGGTTCTCGGAAAAGAAATGTATTCTGCAGTTAGCACCTCATGGTACCCATTGTTGATCACCTGTTGCAACTTCCTGCCTCCCTGATCTCCTGTGTGGGTGTGGCAGTTGCTAATGCGCCTTGGCACCCTGCTATGGCCCTCTTCCTGCCTGTCCCTCTGCAGCTGGGTGAGAGGGAAGGGGTTTGGGCCTGACCCTGTGCCTTGCAGCATGTGTTCTGCCCCTTCCCCTCCCCCTGTGGCCTCCTTGCCCCCCAGGTTACTCGTCCTCCCTCTCAAGCTGCGGGGTGCCCCCTCCTCAGTGCTGCCTAAACACAGGGGCAGAATCTGATAGGCTGAGTAGTGTGGGCCCCCCCCCCTGCTCTTGACCCTGTTGTAATGTGCCCTGTCCCATAAATGATGACGCAATAGATCTGTTTGTGTGGAAAATTAAAAATGGCCGTAGGCCTTTATTATATACAAATAATGGCACTGTACACTGGTTATGACCGCTGTACAGTAATCAGCACTTTTTTGGGCACCTCGTGTCCAGGGGTTGGGATGCCCCCATTCCTTTGGCCTCCCTTTCGATGTCCTGTGGCATCCTTTCCTGGACACGTGCCGCCGCCTACGACTTTTTCTTCTTCTACCGTGTACCGTCAGAAGTACTCGGCGTTCCTGTTCCGGTTTTCTTCTTCCCTTTTTTGTAGGGTGGGTTGGGTGGAAAACGAATCCTTTACCGCCTTTAACCAGGGGCTGGGAGCTTACCCGAGTGAGGTGAGCTCCTAACCTGGTTGTGTCTTGCTCCTGCTTCTCTGGGGTATTTATCCCCCTTCCGCCTTTTGTTGTGGTGATTTTGGGCCGCAGTGTCCCTTCCTGTCCCCCCACCCCCCTGCTACTTTCACACCTTGCTTTTCCCTCCTTGTGTCTCCTTTTGGTCGCTCCGTGGGTGGGGGCGCCGCTCTGTCTGCCCCTCCCTTCTGCTTTCCCGCCTGTTGGGATCCCCCCCACCCTGCGCCTAACCCCCCAGGCCCTCTATCGTGCCGCACTTCGTGCAGCACGGGGCCTGGGGCATAGGCTGAGTAGTGTGGGTTCCCCCCCCTGCTCTTGACCCTGTTGTAATGTGCCCTGTCCCATAAATGATGACGCAATAGATCTGTTTGTGTGGAAAATTAAAAATGGCCGTAGGCCTTTATTATATACAAATAATGGCACTGTACACTGGTTATGACCGCTGTACAGTAATCAGCACTTTTTTGGGCACCTCGTGTCCAGGGGTTGGGATGCCCCCATTCCTTTGGCCTCCCTTTCGATGTCCTGTGGCATCCTTTCCTGGACACGTGCCGCCACACCTGAGGGGTTGCTTGGCTAAACCGCTCAGGTCCCCCCAAAACAGTGACCCTGCTGCCCTACCTATTTGTAACCCTGTGCCGCTAGCGCTGAAAAAATGTTGTCCGCAAATCTGCCCCAGCCTTGATCTGCCCAACCCTTTGTTGGATAAGTGCACCCCGTCCTGATGGAACCACTCGGGGTCATTTTGAGACAGCCCCTGTTTTATGAACTGTAACCCCGTGCTCCTACAATATTTCCCTACAGCTATGTTTAGCTTTTCCCGTGCCGTCTCAAATGGCCTGCCGTCAGCGTGCCCCATACCAAGTTCTGCGGGTAATTATTTCGGACATGAAAATTTCGGTATTCCACCGACATTGGGCTATTGCCCTTAATGACTCGCCTATGCTGCGCGTCAGCCCGCCCCTATTGGAATCCGAACCTTGCTTTTCGCCTGGCTCTCCCCATCTATCGTGTTACGGGCCATTAGTTCCCCTGCCCTGAAAAAAACCCCATGGTATGACTCGGCCCAGCTTTTCTTTCTCCCTTTGGCCAATGCCTCTTCCCAACATTCAACCCCTTTTTGCCGAAATTACGCCCACCTCCTGTGCTCCTGTTTTCGCCACTGCATTTATTACCTGCTTCTCGTACTGCTTACCTGTTTTGTACATTAGGGCGTTCCTTGCTCGCTTGTTTATGACCCGTCCTGTATCCTCTTTCCCTTTTGAGTTAACCTTTGTAGTCAACCGTACTTTCCTTTCCAGGTTTTTAATGGACTTTTTCTCTTTCCTTTTGGCCAATGCCTCTTCCAAACCTTCACACACTTTCTCTGCACTTATTTCCAGAGCTTTTCTTTGACATTTCCACTTTTCCTTTTCCTTTTGGCCAATGCCCTTACCAAGCCTTCACATATTTTTTGAGTTAACCTTTACGGTCAACCGTTCTTCCCTTTTCAGGGTTTTTGATGGGACCCATGCCTTCTTTGGCGTGGGCGTTTTCTCCTTTCTGGTGCCCGGCCTTGGCTCCCTGCACCTCTCGCCACTGAAACTGCGCCAAGGTGACAGCTACAGCCTTACTACAGCTGGGCATGGTGCACCCCCTTTATTCGACCCGTGCACCACTGCCATGTTATCCGACTGCACCGCTATTTCTTTTTTATTCAGCACCCCTCCCGCTGCGCGTAATGCTACCCAGCTAGTGAACCATTCCCGCCGTATTTAGCTTTTCAGCTAATGCTTGCCGTTCTGTCACGGTGGCCTTGTTCCTCCCTTTTTGCAGACTGCCCCTTGCCGGACTGAACCTCCCCTCTATCCATATGCCGTGGGCTGGCACGCCCCATATGTAGACATATCTCCCTGAAATATTCCTCCTCCTCTTGCATACCTAGCCATTTCTGTGCTTCCTTTTTCCTGATCAACTCTTCTTTTACTATGTTAAATATGTCAGGTTCAAAAAAAAGTCCTATCCCATATCCGGAAAGCAATCCATTTCTCCTCTAAACTCGTGCTCCTGCTTCATTCCATGCATCCCCCCCGCATGCCTTGTATACTTTTAACGCCCACTGCTGATATGCTACCAATGCTATCCCGCCCTCTGGGAGTTTTCTGTAATATAATTGTCGGCTTTTGTCTGAAAGGCAGTCATCCAGCTGTCGAAGCTCTTTACGACTGTTGCCCTCCTCAGTACCCCTTCCTGCCACTGGTACTGCTGTTGCTCCTATGGGTCCTATTGGCTGTGGGTTGGTACCTTGCGGTACCCCTCCTGAGTTTGGCACTATTGGTGCCCCCTGAAGTGTTGGGGCCATGTGCATGTTGCAGTTTTCCTCATTCCAACCTAAATCTGGGAAGCAAACCATTTCTTTCTTAAATTCGTGGTCCTATTTTTCCATGCTTCCCCCCCTAAATGCTTTGTACCTTAATACTCTCTGCTGGTATTTCCCCAACGGTACCCCGTCCTCTGGGTATTTTTGCAGTATAATAGTGGACATTATTTGAAAAACCGCCATCTATTTTTAAAAAACTCTTTGGTACCTTAATACGCCTTTCTCATCCTCCCCCTATTGATGCATTCTGTCCTCTCTTTTGGCATTCCAGCAGGGCAAGACTGATGTTCTACCGACTGAGCTATCCGGGCCCTTCAAAGAAATATCTATAAACACTTTTCTCCCTATTTTCTCCTTTACCTTCTCCCTAATGTGCCATGACTGTGCCTTCATGGACTGGCCTTGGGTGTCCTTCCCAACCGTGGGCCCACCATACTGGGTCACCCTCCTTTCCTGCTGTGCCAGTGAGTGGCCCTGCTGGGACTATGACTGTCCCTTGTGTTGGTACATGGGTGAACCCTGCGGGTGCCACTGGTAAGCTGGGGTTCACCTCCTAGTGCTGGCTCCGACCTCGCTGTCCCGTTACTCCCTTTACCACCCCCTTGTGCCGTCGGGGATATGTTGCTCTGCCGCCCTCTCTACTCCGAGAATTCTGCTCCCTTGATCTGTCATATGGAGTCTCGTATCTCCTGTTGTACCTATACTCGTTACCGTAATCATTCTGAACATATTGTTTCCTATAATAGCTATACCATGCTTTGTGCCTTTAAGGACCGACCCTGTGCATCCTTGCCTATCGTTGGCCTACTTAGCCATAACTGAGGTAGGCTCTGTTATTTCACTACGGGCGGCTCTGTCGTAGTTACTGCTTCAATGGCAGGTGACCCCTGGGGACCCGTATTTTGTGGAGGCCCTTGTGTTATTGGATCCCCGCTGTCTGTTGGCCCTTGACCTCCTGCCCCCTGACCTACCCCTGCCTTATCCGCTTTCTGTTTTTCTTTACTTATTACCCCTTTTGTTTCCCCCCATGCCTGCAGGTGATCCCTCTCTTCATCTTCGCTACTATTTGCCTCGGATGGCAGCCCCTGCCCTATTTTTGTACTCCTTCCTTCTCCCCTTGTTGGCTCTGGGCGACTTATCCTGAGCCGTGATACCTGCATTTAACACTTTCATCATTTTTGTTAATATTGTTATTCAATTTTACGATACCTTTCGTGGTTCCTTTCTTCCGTTTTATCCTCGGGGTCTTGTGGCTCCCTTGCGATCTCTCTTAACCTCTTTTGGCCTTGTGGTACTGCAGCTTCTTCGTCGCTGCCAGCGGATTCCCCAAGCAGCAGAGGCGACATTGCCCTAGCCCTTTCTTCCGACTGTACCACATTCATTACCCACTGCGCTCCATATTCCTTCTCCGCCTTTTTGGCCCATGCACTGAATTCCTGTGCTCTTCTTGCTCTTTCTTCATGTCGCTCCCTTGAGATCTCTCTTCACCTCTTTTGACCTTGTGGTACTGCAGCTTCTTCGTCGCTGCCAGCGGATTCCTCAAGCAGCCGAGGCGACATTGCCTTAGCCCTTTCTTCCGACCTTACTGCTCCTTTCCTCTGCCATTTTACGTTTCCGCCTTTTGCTTTTCCTTCCAGATTATTGCCTTTGGGTCTCTTCGATATATGTTGAGTTTGATGCTGCCGGGATTCGAACCTGAGCTCGACCGGCTCTGCGCAGGACTCTGTGTTCTGCTCCATGTGCTATCGGCACCAACCGAGAATGACTTGCCCCACGGGTCTCTCAGCTGTGCTTAATACTGTTGTTTAATTTTAAGATACCCTTGTTTTTCTGCTTCTTCCTGGGCCTCTCCGGTTCTTGCAGCTCTTCCCCTGTTCCTTTTGCCCTCTTTTGGCCTTGGGGTACCGCTGCTTCCTCCTCGCTGTCTGTGGAATCCTCCAGCAGCAGGGGCGACATTGCCCTAGCCCTTTCCTCCTTCTGTATCACATCCAAGACCCATTTAGCTCCATAATCTTTCTCTGCCTTTTTGGCCCATGCGCTGAACTCCTGCGCTTTTCTTAGCTTTTCCTCCATTCCTCTCCTTTTCTTGCTTCTGGTGAAAATTTTTGTAATCTTTTTGGAGCTGTATGATTTACTTTCAGGGCCAATCCTGCCACTTACTGCCCGTGTCACAGCAACTGGCTTGGCTAAAACAAATCAATAATGCCGTTGGTTGATGGGTGTTTTTCCTGATCCGGAAGGGTGGCGGGCTGAGATTGCCCCTGGCGGGCTGAGATTGCCCCTGCCGGGCTTCGAACCTGTGTTCGCAGGCACTGCCGCTGATGTGCGACTCGCGCCTTCACTCCCTGTGCCACCTGCCCCTCGTTGCTCTTTCGAAATTCCAGGATCCACCCCTGATGGGACTCGAACCCACGATCTCTGGTTTAAGTAGGCCACTGCCTTATCCATCAGGCCACTGGGGCCGCTCTCGCTTGGTGGTGTGCTGCCCCTTTAAGGCCCCCTCCTGTATGCCTTTATGCCCGCCTCCGATGCGTGACGTCGTCCTCCGCACCTTCCGCGGTCGCTTGCTTCCTCCTCTTCGGTGCTCCTGTTCCGCGATGCGCTTTCCCGGCTTCTCCTGCTCCTCGGCTCTTCCGCGGGCACCTAATTCCTCTTTCCTGTCTCTCCTCGCCGGCGATGGCGGGACCGCTTCTCCCGGCTTCGCCTGCTCCCGACCTCCGCCTCCGATGCAGTCTCTCCGAACCGTCGATGGCGGGACCGCTTCTCACGGCTTCTCCTGCTTCCGACCGCCGCCTCTGCTGCAGACTCTCCTAGCCGGCGATGGTGTGACTGCTTCTCCCGGCTTCTCCTGCTTCCGACCGCCGCCTCTGCTGCAGACTCTCCTAGCCGGCGATGGTGTGACTGCTTCTCACGGCTTCTCCTGCTTCCGACCGCCGCCTCTGCTGCAGACTCTCCTAGCCGGCGATGGCGTGACTGCTTCTCCCGGCTTCTCCTGCTTCCGACCGCCGCCTCCGATGCACTGGGTTTCCGGTCTTCTTGCTTCGTGGTCCCGTTCTCCGACCCGACGAGGTGAGTCTTCCTTCCTTCTGCTCCACCGGCGGTCTCTTTCTCAATAAAGCCCGTAGAGGCAAAACCAAGAGGAAGAACCGACACCACGCCGCTTAAGCCCGCAGAGGCGAAAGCGACAAAACGAATCCTTTACCGCCTTTAACCAGGGGCTGGGAGCTTACCCGAGTGAGGTGAGCTCCTAACCTGGTTGTGTCTTGCTCCTGCTTCTCTGGGGTATTTATCCCCCTTCCGCCTTTTGTTGTGGTGATTTTGGGCCGCAGTGTCCCTTCCTGTCCCCCCACCCCCCTGCTACTTTCACACCTTGCTTTTCCCTCCTTGTGTCTCCTTTTGGTCGCTCCGTGGGTGGGGGCGCCGCTCTGTCTGCCCCTCCCTTCTGCTTTCCCGCCTGTTGGGATCCCCCCCACCCTGCGCCTAACCCCCCAGGCCCTCTATCGTGCCGCACTTCGTGCAGCACGGGGCCTGGGGCACACACGCGAAAGCGCAGGGGCCTGAACTTGCCCTCAGACTTCAGACGTTCAATCACAGACTCCACACTCAATGCACGGGCCCACGCCCCACACTCATGCATGAATGTCAACATGCCCCATTCCATTCGGGAAATGGTGGTCCCGTTCCATTTGTATTATTTTGGGCAGTTTTGTGGCTTTTAGCACCACCTATAAGCCGAAACTATTGCATGAGAGTACAGATAGTTAGAAATGGCAAAACAGGAAGGACACAAAGCTTGTATATTGTGTTTGGTTAATTGTCCACCAATTGACAGCCCATGGCAATGCTAATCCCTATGGCCATTCCCACCCAGTTCCTGCCCCTCCTGGCCCAAAACTGAGAGTTAATGACTTAATTGGAACCATAAACTCTTTTGGTGCAATGACAATGTCTAACCACGTCTGCCTTTTTAAGCACTAAACGTGCCCTTCACTGAAGTCCTTTTAAAAACAAGCATTGGAAAAGCCCAACTTTGGGCCTGCGAGTAAGTATAAGGAATTTCCAGGCACTGCTATTAGAGGCCCAGGTACTCGCACCATTTTGCATCTGCTATCATCAATGGCCATCCAATACCACTATGGCAGTGCCTGGCAAGTGCCTTTCCCATTCCCACTCAAAAAGCCAAACTGTTGGCATTACCAATGCTTGTTTCTTTATATTCTGAAACTTGTATTCCTGTATTTATAATAGAGTGACCCAGTACTACACGTCGTAAAATGGAAACAAAAAACAGAACTGGACAAGCATCTTACGAATGGAATGATGAGGTGGCTAAGGTGAGGGGGTCACTTAAAAAAGCATAGGCTCATCCCCTTCCCAATCACACTAACTTACAGACATAAACACTCTGCTCTGGCACAGCTGCCAAGAGCACCAATGTCATTTGCATTTGTATTTGTATTTTATTTAATTTATATAGCCCTTACTCCAAAGTGCTTTACATAAGAACAGTAAATATACAGCAAGCATTAGATGACAAATGAACCACAACCAGATAACAGCATAAAGAGCAACTTACAGTAATGTAGCGGAGAGGAGGGTGTGGGAAGGGGAGGTGAGCTAGGGAGTGGTGGGTGTAAGAGGCGGTAAGTACGGGGGAAAGAGCAGGAATGTGAAGGGGGAAGAGCGGAGAAGGTGAGACAAGAGTCAAGCGGGGGGAAGGGAGGAAGGGGATCGGAGGGATGGAGAGGGTAGGAAGAGGAGGAGTAAGAGGTAAAGCGGAAGGGAGGAGGTAGGGAAATGTGGGGTGTTAGGGAGGTGAGTGGAAGTGGTAAGATTTTAGAGAAGAGCGAAAGGAAGGGTAGGAGGGAGAAGAGCGGATGTGAAGGGGGAGGCGGTTCCAGTAGCAAGGAGTTGGAAGGAGCGGAAGCGGGAGGGGGCACAGGGTGAAGGAGGAGGAGAGAGTAGGAAAAGATTAGCAGAGCGGAGAGGACGAGGAGGGGTGTAGAAGGAAAGAAGGGAGGAGAGGTAGGGAGAGCAAGATCATAGAGGGATTTGAAGATAAGAACGAGGAATTTGAACTTTAGTTGGGAGTGGAAAGAGAGCCAACCTAGAGAGGTGAGGGAGGATGAGATGGAATCAAGAGGTGAGAGAAGGCATAGGGAGCGGATGGCAGAGTGGTAGATGGATTTGAGAGGGGAGAGATGAGAGGAGGGGAGTCCGAAGAGAAGGGAGGAACAGTAAAAGAGTCTGGAGAAGAGGAGGGATGTAATTAAAAGTTTAGTGGCATGGAAGGTAAGGAGGGGTCGAATTTTACGAATGTTATAGAGGTGAAAGCGACATGATTTAGCAGTGAGAGAAATGTGGTGAGATAGAGAGAGGTGAGGGTCAAGATGGAGACCAAGGTTGCGGGAATGGGGAGAGAAGGAGAGCTGGGTGGGGAGAAAGAGAATGAAGGGGGGAGGGGAGGGAGGAGGAGCAGTGGAAAGAAAAAGAGCTCAGTTTTGTCAGTATTCAGAGTGAGGAAGTGTGAGGACATCCAGGATTTAATAGCAGAGAGGCAAGAAGTGAGTTTATCATGAATGTCAGGAGAGAAGGAGGAGAAGGAGAGGAAGAGCTGGGTGTCATCAGCTGGGTGTCATCAGCATAGAAGTGGTGGGAAATGCCAAAAGAGGAGATAATAGGAGCTAGGAATGAGGTGTAGAGTGAGAAGAGAAAAGGGCCAAGAACAGAGCCTTGGGGACCTCCATAGTTGAGAGGAAAAGAAGGGGAGGAGGAGCCACCCCAGGAGACAGAGAAGGTACGGTTAGGAAGGTAAGAGGAGAGCCAGTTAAGAACGTTGTCCTTAAAGCCAAATGATGAGAGGGAGGTGAGGAAAAGAGGATAGTCAACAGTATCAAAAGCAGCAGAGAGGTCAAGGAAAATAAGGATAGAGGAGTGCTTTGCATAGCGTGCTGATAGGAGAGAGTTGAGAACAGAGGTGAGGGCAGTTTCAGTAGAGTGCCGTGGGCAGAAGCCGGATTGGGTGGAGGGATGAAGTGAGTGGTTGGAGATGAAGGAGGAGAGTAGAGAATAGACAATACACTCAAGAAGTTTAGAAAGGAAGGGTAGAAGAGAGATGGGGCGATAATTGGAGGCAAAATGGGGGTTGGCAGAGGGTTTTTTGAGAATAGGGGTGATAGTAGCGTGCTTAAAAGGAGAGGGAAAGGTGGAGGTGGAGAGGCAGACGTTGAAGAAAGAGGTGAGGTAGGGAATGAGAAGGGGTAGATTTTAGGGATGAGGGGAGAGGGAATAGGATCAGAAGGGGAAGCAGTAGGATGAGTCTGGGATAGGAGGAGAGTGACATCAGAATGTGTGACCGGTGCAAAAGAGGACATAGCGAAGGTAGTGGGGGATGGAGGAGGGGAGGGAGGAGAGTAGGAGGGGGAGGAAATGATAGTTTGGCGGAGATTGAGGACTTTGCTAGAAAAGGAGGAGGCAAGGTCAGTAGCAGAGAGAGGAGGTAGTGAAGACGGGTTAATGTTTGAAAGATGCGGCGAGGGTGAGAGGAATGAGACTGGAGAAGGTCAGAGTAGTAGGTGCGTTTCGCAGAGTTGAGGCATGAATCGTAGAGGGTATGATAGGAGAAATAGGCAGATTGGTTAGAGGGGGATAGGTGTTTGAGCCACTGACGTTCAAGGCGCCTAAGGAGGTGGCGCATAGAGGAGAGATGAGAAGAGAGCCAGGGTTGAGCAGGTTTGTGAGAGGGGCGAAATGGAGAGGGGGGTGGAGAAGATCAAGAGTAGTAGAGAGGGAGGAAGATACGATGGGGGAGGCATCAGAGGCAGAGGTAGAGGAGAATTGGCATGGGGGAGAGGGAGGAGGATAGGGATGCTAGAAATTGGGAGGGGTTAAAGCAGCATAGGTCACGTCGGAGAAAGGAGGTAGAGGATAGAGGGGGAGGAGGAGAGGGGGAGGGAGGGGAGAGGGAAAAAGAAAGTAGGGAGTGATCAGATAGGTAAGTGGGAAGGGAGGAGATGGGGGAGGCAGAGAAGGAGAAAGTAAAGATGAGATCAATAGTAGAGCCAGATTGGTGGGTAGGAGGGGAGCAGAGGGGAGAGAGGAGGTAGGAGTCGAGGATGGAGATGAGATGAGAGGAGAGTTAGAAGAGAGATGAAGGTTAAAGTCACCAAGAAGAAGAAGTGGAGTGGGACTGGGGGAAATAAGACTGAGGAGATGGTCAATGTCCTCATAGAAGGAGCAAACTGGCCCAGGGGGGCAGTAGATGATGAGGAAGGAGATAGCATGAGGGGAATTAAAGATTTTGAACATGTATTCAAAGGAGGGAAGAGAGGGTAGACAAGTAGGGGATGGAGAAGAGGTAACGTGTGGGCGAAAGAGGAGGCCAAGACCACCACCATGGCCAGTGGTGTGGGGAACATGTTCAAAGGAAGAGGAAGAGGAGGTGAGGGAGGCAGGAACAGAGGTGTTGTGAGGGGGGATCCAGGTTTCAGTAATGCAGAGAAATTGTAGGTTAAGGCGAAGGAATAGGTCAAGGACGGCAGAGGTTTTATTACAGATGGACCTGGTGTTCCAAAGGGCAACATCGAAGGTATTAGAGGTGTTAGTGAGAGGAGGATAGATAAGGTTGCGGCGATGAGGTGAGGTGCTGGGGAGAGGGATAGAGAGGGTGTGGGAGGAGAGGGGAAGATGGAGAGAGGAGATGGCCATTAGAAGAATGTAGAGGAAAGTGAGGGGGAAGTGGTGGGGGAAAAGGGAGGGAGGAGAGTGTCAGTGTTGAGAGGGAGGAAAAAGCATAAAAGGGAGAGTGAATAGGAAGGTCACTTTAGGTGAGCCCGCAGTAGAGGAAGCAGTCCTGGGGAGGTAGGATGGAGAAGAGGCAGGTCACTGTAGTTGAGGCAGGTCCTAGGAAGGCAGGAGGAGTAGGTGTAGAGGAAGCTGCAGATGACGGAGCAGGCATAGGGTGAGCTGATGATCCCTTGATGGTAAAAGCAGACCTGAAGCAGCGAGAAGAAGAGCCCACAGGAAGGCACAGTAGTCAGTTGCCGCAGACGAGGAGAAGAGTCTGCAGGGAGTAGGGAAGGTGGGAGAAGCCACTCGAGATGAAACCAGTGAGAGCAGGGGCACAGCACAGCCAGTTACAGATGAGGGAAGATGCGGCAGGAGGCAAGCAGGAGAGGCCTTAGTGGTAGAAGCAGGCCGGATGACGGTGAGGGCAGCAGAGGTAAAGAGGTAAAGAGTGAAGAACAGGCAGAAGAGGCGAGCAGGTGAGATCAGGTGAGAACACAGGCAGTAGGTGGGTCGCAGTGGATGATGCGGGCCAGTAGATAGCCGTTGGAAGGACACTGTGGCTGTGGCCCACTACTGGTGGAGTCAAAGGAGACCTGTCTCAGAGGGGGGGCTGTCCCGTCAAAGGAGGAGCCGTACGATGGGTGAAGAAGCAGCTGAACACGGAGGTCTCGGATCCTGGATAGTGGAGCAGTACGGGGGTGATGAAGCAGTTGGGATAGGAGGACTTAGACAGTGAGAGGTGGTACCAGGAGCACGGGCGCTGCGGTGGAGGAGATGAAGTCCGTATGAGGCGGGGCAGCTGGGGGGCAGGAGTAGAAGGCATCGTAGGACTCGTGAGCAGGGGCACCGAAATGGAGGAGCAGCAATCCAAAGAGGAAGAGAGGGCTGGTGGGCGCCGGTGAAGCCAGGCTCTGAGGCAGCAGACTGTTACAGGATTCGGTCTGCCAGGGGCCTCGGGAGCAGCAGTCAGTAAAAGGAGCCGTTGGTGCAAGGTGCAAAGGCATTGAGGAGGAGGAGCCACAACCCACAGGAGGCGAGGCAGCAAGTGGGTGCAGGAGTGGAAGACACCGTAGTGCTCAGGAGCACGGGCGCCGAAGTGGAGGAGCAGCAAACAACAGAGGAAGAGCGGGCTGGCGGGTGCGGTGCAGCAGGCTCCGAGGTAACAGACCGTCGCAGGATTCGCTCAGCCCGGGGCCTGAGGAGCAGCAGTCGACAACAGGAGGCATTGGATCAAGGTGCACCGGCGTCGAGGTGGAGGATCCGCAGCCCGCAAGAGGCGAGGTGGCAAGTCGGGTGCAGAAGCAGCCGGCACAGAAGGACCCAGGAGCTTGGGCGCCGGAATGGCGAAGCCGCAGCCCAACAGATGAGAGGCAGGCTGACGGGGGCCGATGCAGCCAGGCTCCGAGGCGACAGACTCACCAGTGGACCAACTCAGCTCGGGGCCCCGGGATCGCGGGCGCCGGGGCGGAGAAGCTGAATTCTGCCCCAGGAGGAGTGGTTTGGTGGAAGATGAAGGAGCCGGGCGCAGAAGCACCAGTCAGCAACCGGTAGAGACGTGAAGGTGCTGAGGATAGGCGAACCAGCCAGAGGTCCGCAGGCGGAGGAGGTCCCAGGAGACAAGCAGGAGAGCCAAAGGGGCCACGGCCCAGGGTTGAGGTCGGGCGACAAAGACAGAGACCAACAGCCGTTGGGGAGTACGCCGCAGGATTCGCTCAGCCAGGGGCCTGAGGAGCAGCAGTCGGTTACAGGAGGCGTTGGTTCAAGGTGCACTGGCGTCGAGGTGGAGGAGCCGCAGCCCGCAAGAGGCGAGGTGGCAAGGCGGGTGCGGACGCAGCCGGCACAGAAGGACCCAGGAGCTTGGGTGGCGGATTGGAGAAGCCGCAGTCCAACAGATGAGAGGCGGGCTGACAGGGGGCGATGCAGCCAGGCTCCGAGGCGACAGACTCACCAGTGGACAAGATCAGCTCGGGGCCCCGGGAGCATGGGTGCCGGGGCGGAGAAGCTGAATTCTGCCCGAGGAGGAGCGGTTTGGCGGAAGATGAAGGAGCCGGGCGCAGAGGCAGCAGTCAGCAACCGGTAGAGCCGTTAAGGTGCTGAGGATAGGCGAACCAGCCAGAGTTCCGCAGGCAGAGAAGGTCCCAGGAGACAAGCAGGAGAGCCAAAGGGGCCACGGCCCAGGGTTGAGCTCGAGCGACAAAGTCAGAGACCAACAGCCGTTGGGGAATATGAGGTCGCCATCTTGAAATCGCTGAGGAGGCGGAGAGTCCGAAGGAGGTCAGAAGGCGCCTGAAGAAGAGAAGAATACAAGAAAACAGGAGTCCAGACGAGGCACAAAGCATTAATTAGGTGAGTAGATTTTGTTTGAAGTTGAAGTTGAAGTTAATACCGCTCTAAGGCCGTAAGATTCAGCCTGAGGGAGGGAGACGTCGGATCAAGCTTCCGATGCTTGAACGCCCTCTTCTGGTGTAGCACATGCAGCACCTTGGCTTCCGAGGTCAACGGCGGTTGTCTGCGAATCCAACATGGCGGGCCTTTCCAAAAATCTGACACAACCTTGTGCTTTTCACCATCCAATCAGCGGGCACATCCAATGTCCACAGACATCACATTGCCCCCTGGGCTAATCGGAGGCCCATTTGTGGACCGAATAGGGAAGTGGGTCCGCCGACAGAACCCAGATAACACTTTTATTTTTGACCTACTTTTGAGCCTTTTAAAAAAAACGACTGGGTGGATTTACACCAAATTTACAAAACCACACTTTCAGGACCAAGCCACCGCTCCTGTCACAAATTCGGTGAAAATCCGTCTAGCGATTTGGGCTGTAGGCGTGAGCAAAGCACATTTTCCATTGCGTCTGTGGGAAAAAACACACATTTTGGGACACCCCTTCACGAAACCTCACCAAACTTTGCACAATCAATCTGATGCGACATATACTTTTTTTGAAAAGTTTTATGAGGATTTGTCTCGAGTGGGCAAAGTTGTAAGCCGACGAAAAAGTGCTCTTCCTATGGGCTGAGCTACTTAACCATAACTACAGGGCCGCTACCACAGGCCCTGTAATCTATATTTGTATAGATATTTGATTGTCTCAAAAAATAAATGGTACCTTGTCTACTCACAATCCTCCAGCTAAGAATGGATATAAACAAAACAATGGACCGGGAGCACGAGGAGAGGAGAGAAACGAGGAGAGGAGAGAAAGTTATTCAGTAATTATTTCTCTGATATGTATTTATATCTACATTTTAATCATTTAGGGGTGCTAATCCGTTGGATGATACAGTCCCGCAAGCATTTATTACCAACGCCACTGAAGTTTTTTTTAAACCTTGGGTTGTCAATGAAGATTCTGGGAATGTTTCTTACCTGGAGTCCCCCAGGAATTATGCCTGCTTTTAAATGCTCCAGCATACATTTCCCGTGTAAATCTGTCCGCATTTGTTTTTTCTTCTTTTGCGTAATTTTTTCTAAATCATCATTAGCGCTGCTATGGGTTCAATCTCCCTTGCATCTGTAAACAATGCTGGGGTACTAAGTCATTTCTTGTAATGTTCATCGGAAAATTAATATACATTCACATTTTCCATGTCTTCAGGCAGTCTCAATTGCCAGATATAGTGAGTTCCCTTTCAGCCAAGGGCTGTACTAACACTCTTAAAAAATAAAGGGTACTTGGTCTACGCACGGTCCTCCAGGTAAGAATGTGCTAATGACTGCGGCACACGCTGCTGAAGGAAAACATCTCAGCTCCTTTTGAGTAGTTTTGTGATCCCCTGGCCTTTCTTTTCCCCTAGTGAAGAAAGTGCATAAGACAAACCAGTAATAGTGTCATCCCGGGGGTGAGTTGAGTTCTGTGAGAGGTTCTCTGGACAGAGGTATCCCCCTTTGGACCTTGTGGCTGCTGTAAGCATGAACACCCTGCTAAGTTAAACAAATGTGACATAAGTGTTTTAGGAACACCTTAACACGAGGATATGAGTGATCCCATACGCACTGTTTTTCACTTATAGGCTGTTTGAAGAGAAAATACCATAGAAGCAAGTTGGCACTGTATGATACCACAATGGAAGATGAGTAAGTACTTGTTTCATTGTGTTGGTAAAAACTCCTAATAGTAGGACGGGGGGACCCACTGTAAATAGCGGCACTCTTTTGGGGCTGACAGGGTAAGGGAAGGAGCTGGCCTCACACTGTGCCTTTGTTCAATAGTCTCGGCCAAGGATCATTTGGGGCACCCCAGCATTTAGGATTAACTCCACCGTTTTGAACTGCCTCCAAAATAAAAGTTGGCGGTGAGTACAATCCATGTAATTACGTACGAGTTACATGCACAATTTTTGTGTGCATTTATTAGGAATAAATGAGGATAGTAAGAACCATGGTGGTAATAGGTTTCGATCTTTTATTTTTTGTAGATGATGTCTCCCATTCCATATATACAGAAGTGAGGCCTCATTAGTGCTCAACATCCTTCCTGAAGAAGTTTGGGGATGCCAAGGGGCACATTGTTAAGCCCGCAACAAACCAACTGAAACACGTGTCGACTGAAAACATCTGTGTCAGAACAAATAGAGACACTGATATATGAAAGGGGTGTAAACATTTTTTAGACAACATTTGTTAAATGGCCTCATAGAGTGTAAGACCTAGATATAACATTGTTAAGTGGTAGATGTTGATGAATGAGTGAGTGAGTATGCGTGATGGAGTGAACTAAATGGAGTTGTGAATTGTATGGTTTATGTATGTATTCTTTTTGCAAACCTATGTTGGTTTAGCACCACTAAATGAATACAATTTAGAAATAAATATATTTTTGAGAAATAATTACTGAATAACTGTCTTGCTATCCTCGTGCTCCCGGTCCATTGTTTTGTTTATAGATATTTGATTGGACATTCCTATATTTTAGACTGTTTTGCTTTGCTGTGTGGGTTGCTACTGTTTCACATCCACACGCTAAGAGTAAAGCCTGCCTTTGACCAACCTTATCACAAAGGATGAGGACGGTATCTCTTACTTGTGTCTGTTACACCTTTATGATTGGAATCACTCTTGTTTTGTTGAAGTGTGAGGGCTGGTTAGGCCGTTTGGCCACTACTTATGCTTGTACTCCTGCAGGGAAGAAGTCATTTAGTCCCACTCACACCCATCAAAAAGGCCTAGGGTCCAAACCTCAACCACCCTAAATGCAGAGATACAGTGTTCACATTAACAGCACAGCAGTGTTACTCACCGACTAGGATCGATATGGAGCCACGAAAAGGTGAGTATGAATTTACGGCCTGATCAGCTTGATTGGGTTATTCCTTACCCAGGCCTCCTCACCTGAGGGTGCTCTTCCTCTTGCTACACCCCTCTGCTGTATTCCAATTTAGACCAGACAGACGAACGGATCAAGCGAAAGAGCGGGGAGCCCACACCGCTATGGTCTCAAGCTATGAAGAAAACACACAGTGGTTAATGTAAGTCTATGAAAAGGTAGACAATACTCTCACAGTATAGATTATTAACCTGATCTATGTGGCTTGGTGATTTAAGGAATAAGGAGGCAGCTCAGCAGGATTCAGGTACCTCATTCAAGGCACAGCAAGACCGTCAATGTGGGAGCCCCATCAAGAGGAACTGTTGTTAAAGGTAAACAGAGCTTTTCTTGCCAGGATATTACGGGATAAGGCCACTGGAGTGGAGTGATGGTGGAAATGGGAATTGGGTTCCAGTAGGTAAGAACAAAACGAAAGGTGTAAAATAATAAATGGGAAGGTTAGTAAGGGAGCTAACCCGGCCGGATCGAGGGTCGCTCTAGTTCCGGGATGGTGCACTAACACGATCAGCAAGGCGTCCAGAAGAGTGCACTATATCCAGAAGAGAATCACTTGTACCAGAGAGCATCCCATAAGTGTTTTATTGATATGAGGGAGTGCAAGTTCTTTTATGCAAAGTGACCCGTGGTCCGGTTTGTAAACAATACAGTTCAACGGTTGGAAATAAGCAAACAGTGGTACCTATCTTAAAGGACTCCGTACACCTCAGAATTATAAGCTGCACTGGAGTGGTGGGAAACGCGGTAGGCCTGCACATTCCGTTAAAGCAGATGTGGCCTCTAAACGAGCGGAGCAACCAAGTTCCAAACGGCAAGCAGTAGACAGTCCGATAATGCAAGCAAGGTTCAGCAATGGGCGTGGTAATCCAACAATGAAACAGCAGGCAAGGGAACCCGGAGAGCAGACTGATATACGCGGCTGCAGAACGGGGGGAGTTTAAGCAAAACACCCTGAAAATAACGGACGTGACCGCCTCCAGATAACCAGGATACACAACCTGGATTATTACAGAGAGCCAGCACCAGAACCGAGCGTGGTACTGACAACACGCCCATAAACGAAATCATGCCCAATCCACCATTAATGACAGTGGTGAGCCTGACAGCTTATATCTCCTGGTCCTGAGGAAAGCTTGAGGACAGCCAAACACAAGAACTGTAACTGAGTGACAACGTTTTCAAGCTAGAAACACCAATAAGTGTCACTATGAAAGTCTATCGTAACGACAGCTATACACCAAGTCACAAATTACTACCCCCACCAAACAATGCTGTACTGGACTCAACCTATAGTAGCTCTATATGATTGATAATATAGACGACAAAGGAATTTGTTGATGAATTGTGTAAACATTTGTTTGAATTGCAACATTTGTAGCATGTATTATTTTTTCTTGTTTTAAAAAAAAAAACTGTACAAAAACAAATAAACTCAATATATTTTGTGATATAACAATTGAGTGAGTGTACTGCTAGAAAAAGACAGATGCAATCATAGATCTGTCACCAATTGGGCGCATTACACAGACCTAGAGGTGGAAAAGGGAGGGGTAGCCTATGTCCACCCTATCTATGTGTCTTATATAACCCCTCACGAACAAAAAAGAGAGATACGTACCCCATTGTTTGAAAGACAGTCCGATAATGATAATGATAATGATGTGTTATTTATATAGCGCCTTAATCCAAAGCGCTTTACAGAGCACATATTTACATACAGTATCACCCAACTGAAATTGGTACTCATTTATCGACCTCGGAAGGATGAAAGGCTGAGTTGGCCTTCCCGGGATTCAAACCTGCGGCCTGCAGATCGCAGCAAGGTTCAGCAATGGGCGTGGTAATCCAACAATGAAACAGCAGGCCAGGGAGTCCAGGAAAACAGGGAGGGTTCGTCAGGTCAAGAAGTAGATCCAAGGATAAACTGTAAGACGATATTGGAAAGAACGAAGTCAATCAGAAGCAGTGGGCGCCGGGCAAGAACGCCACTTACGCATCCGCTGGAGGCATTTCCCCCGACGCACAACTGCTGATCCAGTCACATGAGTGCCTAACGTGGTGCAGCGTTTTGCAGAGTGTAGAACGGCGAATGCCCAACGCCAAAAAAGGAAGCAGCAAGATTATGTTTGCGAAAATGGAAACCAATCAGGGGAGTATGCTGCTCCACCTGTCTTTCCATGGGTCCAAGTTGTTTGGGCCTCAAATAGAGGGTCTTATGAAAAGATCGGCGGAGGACAGGACACAGGAGCATTGTAAAACCAATTCAGCCTGGGCGCAGGAGCGTTCTGCACAGAAGGATAACATGCAGGCTGCAGGCTCCAGGGGTCACAAAGCAGGCAGTCCTTTCAAGGAAGGGTCTGAGGTTGGTTGGCCCCTGTGTTAGATCGTCTCTCACCATCTACCACAGCCATTCCTCTGCCCCGAAGTCATAAGTAGCCAGTTTACAGAGATTAGCATGGTCCAGTAGGAGGTGGTTAAGTGCATTTGTAAGAATCTAGGAAATATCCATAAAGGACCAGCGGGTATTACAAACGGTCAACACTGGGTATAGTATAGAATTTGTGGCCAGCCCACCGCTCACAGGAGTAATCCTTACATATTGCCCAAGTGACCCTTCCAAACGGCATACAATGATATAAAGCATTCAATTTCTATTTGAGAAAAAGACCACTACAAGGGTACCGCATTAAGAATTTGAAAGGAGAAGATACTCCAGTCTGTTTCTTGTTCAGAAGCCATCAGGGGAGTTCCATCTACTACCGAACCTGAAGCAGGTCCACAAGTGGGTGGCCTACAAGCCTTTCAAGATGGTGACTGTACAAACAATCATCCCGCTTCTTCATTCATGGAAGAGACATCAATGTCTGGGATGCCTATCTGCATGGAGTGTCGCCCACAGCTCTGTGAGATTCACCTACCAGGAAACCCATTAATAGTTTGGTGCTGCGATTCAGGTTGGTTTCAGCCATGCAGGTCTTTACGAAGATCCTGGTGCCTCTGATAATTGTGGCTTTTTTATTCTTCAAGGCTTCAAGGGGTGTAAAAGAGTGTACGATTTTCTTCAAGACACGGATCCTCATCAATTGGGACAAGTGTTACCTGGGACCGGCTTAGTCCCTGATGTTCATCGAAGTGCATTTGGATACAGCTCTGGCCTGTGTGTTTTTCCAAGATGACAGAATGATGACGTTACAATCCAGATTGAGGGACCTAATGACTCTGGATTCCCCCTCAGCCATGTAATGTTTGAGAATACTGGGGGACATGGTGGCCATCACCCATGTTTCTCTCAGGATCCAATCTTACCTGAAACCCTTGGTTCCACAAATTCTCTCTCACTAGTCCACGGGGCGGTGATGGGGTGGGAGGGTAAGAATCACCAATCCCATGGTCTCCTCTCCTTGGGGACAGTCTCAGGTGGCGGCTCAATCCCAGTTATCTCCAGGTGGTGTTGCTCCTGTCCGTTTTATGCCCAAGGTGATCACAATGGGTGCCAATCATTTTGGGTGTGGGACTATCGTAGAGGAGGCACCTGTCCCGGCTAAATGGGCCCTACTAAAGTCTTTTCAGTCCTCCAATTGGTGCAAGCTGACAGCCATTTACAGGACCCTCCTCCAATTTGCTCCTTTTCTCCTGGTTCAAGTAGTTCTGGTCTGACCCGACAAAGCAAAAACAAAGAGGTGATGGCTGGAAGGTTTAGAATGAATTGTAACCTCTGGCATTGCTCTGGGACATCCTCCAGACCATTGTTCTATGCCTGCCAAGCCAATACAGAAGGGAAAGACTGTATGCAAATCTGGCTTGGTCCCACCCGCCAAAAGGGGCAGTCCAGCCCAAACTGCTAGGTCTCATCCCTTCTGCATCCCCAAACATATTTCAGCCTTGTTGGCCCTCATCAGTGAGGAGTAGCTTGGGTCTCTAGGCTCATCAGGCACGGGACCCACATCTGGGCATACCCGTCCCACCCGGAGTGACAAAGCAAAAACAAAGAGGTGATGGCTGGAAGGTTTAGAATTAATCTTAACCTCTGGCATTGCTCTGGGCAACCCTCCAGACAATCGTTATTCGCCTGCCAAGAAATTACAGAAGGGGAAAGACCATATGTAAATCAGGCTTGGTCCCACCCCAAAAGGGGCAGTCCAGCCCGAACTGCTAGGTCACATCCCTTCTGCACGAGACGACAAGCATCCCCAAACATGTTTCAGCCTGTTGGGCCTCATCGATGAGGAGTAGCTTGGGCCAACCAGGTAGCCAAGAGCTGCATTAATCACCAGGGGGGAAAGTGAACCAAAGTCCTGTCAGAGATGGGGGATCCAGATCTTTCATTGGACAAAGGGGAATATTCTGTCCTTAACTGCCGCATATCTTCCAGAGAAGAAGAACATGCACGTGGATCACCTCAGAAGGACCTTTCCCATATAAATGTATTTTCAGCTCAGGCCTCTCCTGTTTCTACACATTTGTCTTGGCCGACTGTGGATCTCTTCACAGCCAAACAGGACTAGTTACTGACATGCTTCATCACAGCGCCCCCCTCTCCAAAGGTTTGCAGGGCAGATGCCCTCTCCTTCTGATGGTCCAAAGAAATGCTTTGTGCCTTCCTTTTTATTCCCCTGGTCCCATGGGTGCTGAGGAAGATTTAGGAGGAGAGAGCTCCAGCGATCATCCCTCTCTGGCCCAGGTAGCCTTGGTTCCTGCCCCTCCTTGATTTGGCTCAGACAGAACCATGGCTCTTACCCCTGCTCCCTCCCGCCTCGTCAATTTTCTCAGTTGACACAAGACACATTCCAGAGCCTTCACTTGACAACCTGGTGGTCAGGAGGGTAGGGCTCCAGCAGCTTTGTTTCTCTAAGGGGGTGACTCTGTGTATTGAGGAGGCTAGAAAACATGCCACCTTAGAGGTGTTCCAGCAGCACTGGCAATTCTTTGATAAATGGTGCTGGAAGAAGGGTTCCTGGTTGCTATTCATAGGGGGTCATTACAAGGTAGGGCTTAACCATGCCGCTATTAGCGGCATGGCTACCGCCTTACCGGGTACCAGGTCCGGGTTCCTCGAATGAGGAATTACCGGCCATTCCAACCTTGGAGTACCCGGTAATTCCTCATTCAAGGAACCCGGACCCGGTACCTCCCCATTCCCATTCGAGCCCCCATAGGGCTCAATGGGAATGGGGAGCATGCTAACAACGGGCCCGTTAATAACGGGCCCGTTGTTAGCATGCCGGTGCCCTAGCTGGACCCGCTAAGGATGCCTGGTTTTAGCAGGCATCCCTACTGGGTCCCGCGAGGAGACCTCGTAATAGGGTTGTCGGTGGTTAACATCTACTGCACCTTTACCTGCGCCGTTAACCCCTTGATGCCCACCTCGTAATTAGGCCCATAGACTCCTTGCGCCTCATTACGAGTATGGAGGTAGCCATGGTTCTATTAGCGCCGTGGCTGCCTCCATACCGGGCTCCAAAACCCGGTTCCTTCAATGAGGAATAACCGGGTCATTCCAACATTGGAGGACCCGGTAATTCCTCCTTGAAGGAACCATTCCCCATTCCCTTTTGAGCCCCCATAGGGCTCAATGGGAATGGGGAGGGAGCTAATAACGGGCACGTAAATAACAGCCCGTTATTAGCTCCCTGTTCCCCTCGCGGGACCCGGAAAGGACGTCTGGTTTTACCAGACGTCTGTTCCAAGTCCCGCAAAGGGAATGAAGGGTGCCGGTCCCGTACCGGCACCCTTTATTACGGGAGCGCCAGGGTCGTAATGAGGCCCCTTTGAATCATGAATTTCCTTTGGGATGGATTCCTAATGAACCCGTCCCCTTCCATGTTGAGAGGACAGTGGACTTCTATTCCACTTTGCCGATTTACTTGGAGTGGTGGGGGGAAGCTGACATAGAAAATGTAGTGCTGAGAATGCTGTAGAGTTTGGAACATAGGCGTCCTCTGACACAACTTGGGGAGCTCTTGCTGTACTGAGCTGCTTCTATCTGAGGTCCCACTTAGCTTCTTGTCTGCCAAAGTGGCTTTTCTCCTCACCATCACCTCAGGTTGTAGAGTAAGGAAAATTTGGAGCATTTTATGTGAAAGGCCCTCCAGTTTTTGGAAGATAAGGTTGTTCTGCATTTCCCACCATCTTTCCGACGCACTCTCATGTCAACATTTCATAGGGAACAGGAAGTGGTTCTTCCAGTTCTCCATCAAGAAAACGGGGAGCTTCATTCAAGTGTCTACAAGCAGACCCTGTGCCTATTGTGTTCAGTCCCTCTAGAAGAGAGGGGAAAGAAGGATTCATCAGGATCACCCAAGACAGAATTAGTCTAAGATAGCTCCTCAAAGCCGAGAGACGTTGCCTCAAAGCACGGTGCCCAGAACACAACAGGACTTTGACATCAGCACCAACCGTAATGGCGCTGGGCACATGCTAGATCAGGTCTCCGTTATTTGGCAAGGAAATGGTTGTATCAATACAAATTGAGTGCAGGTGTCAACATAGAGTCCTCCTGGGTCACTGCCTGCTTTTAACGAAGTGCTAACCCCAGTGGTTAAAGGCACCTTCACACCACATGGCAATTTTGGCTGCATAATTGTTAATTGAATGGAGTGCTAGGTTCATTAATATCATCTGTTGGTAGAATCTGAAGATTATTTTTGAAAGTTTGAGAACCCTACACTTTGAGTGAGTGTACACCTATGTCCAGTATAACCAGATCACCTGATGTTCCCCTGCAGACAGAGCAGGATTACATTTAGCTGGGAAAAGATGTTCTTTGATTAATGTTGAAATGCTAGGATATGAGGTCACTGACCACAGAGACGCTGTCAATCTCTTCCAAGCAACTATTTGGGCAAGACCTCAAGTTGTCCCTAGACAGGTATGACATATTCATTAAGTTTAGCTTTACACTGCATTCTGTTCCCTTAAGTCCTTTATTAACTGTACAGGATTATACAATGGCATCTGCTAACAAGGCAAGGCATACAGAACAGGATCTGAACGCTCTGCTTTGCCATATCTTTTACAAAACAACAGTGTGAATGAAGATCACTGAGAAAAGTCGTCTTTGGTTTTTCTGAATGACTAACTTTAGGACCCAGAAGTTATTTATTCACGCAGAATACTCTTGTACAGTAGAAAACATGTAATGTCTGGGAGGTATACAGCGCAACCAAAGCCACAAGCAACAGAATGCTGTGTAGAAAAGGGGAGACTACAGAAAGAGAACAATGGGGAAATCTCAGGGGTGGGAGACCGATTAATAGCCTTCAGCCAATGGTAGGAGGTTCACATACATATAGATCTCAGGAGATCTTTATTTTATTTCTGTTTTTTAATTGAATTGTTTAAAGCATGAACCTAGCTGGAGAGCAGTGGAGCACTGTACAGAGTGCGAGTAGTCGGCATTTGGGCTGGCGTCTTTTAACAGTAGCGCAGTACTGTGAGGTCTGTGTGTCGGTGTGTGCGTCCATTAGAATTAGTAGGTGTTGTTGAAAGAGCCATGTTTATAGAGATTTGCGTAATTGGACAATTGAGGGGGCATTCCGAGCCGACACCGGGATCGAATTCCAGAGGGTGGGTGCATGACAAGATAAGGATGGTTTTCGGGTCCGCTCTTTGCAAAATGGAACCTATATGGATATGTTCATATTCTGGCAGGGTCAAACCTCAGCTTGGTTACAAGAGAATGCACACAAAAGGCAACACTCCAATTTAATACATATCCTTTATAGATGAGGACTTGTTTTAGGCCACCATAAGTTACACGGGGTATGAGGGGTAGGTCCACCCGTACATGAATTTGTGGGCACAACCCTGAATATAAACGTCAATTTTTACAAGCAACCATTTTTATTTCTTAAATATTCGGTGACTGATGGATGAACAAAAAGTCACAGTAAGGGGTGCAACAATAGTGTTGCACAGCGCTAGAATAGGGAGTTAAAGATATTCTGGTGTCAAAGTACACAATAGCTTGTCATAATATAGGCAGGAACCAGGACTGCTAAAGCAGCAATATATTTTGTTTACTGTCATATAGAGAGACTGATGAATAAAATCTTCAGCTCATTGAACATTTTTCCCGTATTAGTTTTGGCCTCCATGGATGACACTGTTATGGTGATCACAGGCCCATTAGTGTTCAATGTGCTATCGATGCACTATCCATGTCCAGGTGGATAGGTCACAGCCTCTGACATGCAGCAAGCCTGCATTTTGCACTTTTGAATGCTTGCAAGGCTTACTCGGTCCTTCATGCTTCCAAGATTAATGCATTGAGTCACAATAAATTGAATGATAACTACAGCCATAACAGCACTTAAAAGTGTGAGGATTCTTTCATGAAGCACAATACAAAACATGATTTTTAAGCAATATAACTAAAGCCCGGCCCAAAATGCCCCCCTGCAAGGGTTATATTGCTATTAGTACCCCGACACATTGTACCAGGGTACTAATAGTGTATTTTTCTCGAGATGAGAAACAACGTGTCATTGTCATCTCGTGAAAAAACGTCAAAAAAAGATGGCCACCATGGATCGGGGAGAATGGGACTACGCCTATTTGGAGATGCGCCGGAAGCACAACTGTTCCCGGCACCAGTGGGGGACAATGAAGCACAAGGTAAGTGGGGCTAGGGTGAGAATGAAGAGAGACAAATTAATGTGTCATTCATTTATTTCATCAGCCCCTCCCTTGTCCCGATGCTACAGGAATGGCAGGTGCACATCACTGGTTGTCTCTGACTCATACCCACAACAGTACCACAGATGGGAAATACGGTACTCGCTGAGACAACCATACAGGCCCTACCCCACAGGGATCGAAGAAGCAATGAACCTACAGGTATTTGAGGACATAAACGAGCTGTGATCAAAGATGAAGAGAACAAATGACGTCACTGCTAAACACTGACACATGTAGGTGCATTAGATGCGAAGCGCATACACATCCACCACGAAGATAGATGAACAATAGGTCAAACTGCACTTAGACATGAAGAATATGCTTGCCTCCATTAGGTTTCAGAACACATAGGGCCTCATTCCGAGTATGGCGGTAAGGGATAGCGGCCACCGGTAAAGAGACCGGTGGCGGTGATCCCTTACCGCCATACTCCGAGTTCCCTTTGCGCCCTCGCCCTTAACGCCTGCTTTGAGCAGGTGTTAAAGTCGAGGGCGCAAAGGGGCCTCCAAGCCAATAACGGGGACCGTAATGAACGGTCACCGTTATTTGCATCTTCCCCATTCCCATTGAGCCCTATGGGGGCTCATTTGGGAATGGGGAAGAGCCTTGGTGAATGGGGAATTACCGCCCCGCCAACCTTGGAATGGGGCGGTAATTCCGCCATCCACCAAGGCGCTGCCGGTCCGGGTACGGCGTCAACCAAGGCTATAATAGCACCATTGGTTAGCGCCGTACTCGGAATGAGGCCCATAAACTCGCTTTACGCTGAAATGCAAGACGCACAAGAATACACATAATGCTTGCTTAATGCAGAGCGCAACTAAAATGAGTGGCCCTGCAAAACAAGAAGGACAGCGCAGCCACATGTGGGTGAATGGGGGACTGTGGAGAATCTTTAAGGTTGTGAGCTTAGAGCCCTTTGTTAGCAGGCATGCAGTGGATGGGATGAAGAATAACTCTGACACCAAATATTGGAACCAACTCAGGAAGATGGCAAAGTTTTCTGTTTTAATATCAATTGTCTAAAACAGGGAGTTACAACGGATATCAACGGATGTTCGCTCGAGTCTCTCAGCATATTTTACAAAAAATCACATCTTTATAATAAAAATTCATCATACGTGATGTCATACTATGTGGCAAATTATCGAAACCTATGAGGGGTTGTGATAGGATCAATGGGAACATCTTAAGTATACTTCCTATAGGGGTGAGGTTGTGATTGGATGGCTACTGTCAGGTGGACAACTTATGCCTACCTCTACTGCAGGTCATCTTCAACACTATTAAGTACACAGTATATCATTGGATCTCAAACTATAAGGTCCTTCGTTATACGACCCTCTACCATTGGTTGGCACGCTCATGCCATGTCTGGAACATTTGGTTCACTTAGCAGCATGTAAATTCATACCCAGGTGACTGGAGGTGGACATAACTTTACCTCCCCACCCAATTAGCCCAACATCTCTCATCACCTGAAGATTGTCTTTGAACTTGGCCTTGCAGAGTATTCTTGTCTCTTGACATATAAGGGAGTGCGAGCACGTACTATCGTAGTTCTGGAACTCCATGCTCAACTCTATTTTTATCCTTGGCTCACGTGACAGGAGACCAGGATTTGTACCATTTTGCAGCTTTTAAATGTTTTAAATGAATAAAACTTGGCATGCATGGTGTTCTTTCTTTGCACCTTAACAAGGGATGATTCAGCTTCTCACATTTATTGCCTTTAAGAATAGATAACCGGCCTTGGCATGCTTCAACATTGTTACCAGGCCAGACAGACTCGCCACTCATGTCCACGATCTCAGCTAATTCTTGCTGCGACGCAGCTCTCAGCTTTTCCTCTCCATGCGTCTGGGTTTACTAAATTCATGACACCGATGTGCAGCTTCTATACAATGGCGGCTCAGCCTGCAGTGTATTCACTACGTATAGTCAGCTTCTAAGATTACTTAATCTACTTGCGTTGCAGCATTTGTACAGTTATTGAATGACTTGTATTTTCTGCAGTGCGTCACACACATGCAATCTTCTTCTCGCATATGAAAGTTTACTCGATTTTTAACTTCATCATCAGTTTCTATAGGATGCATGCATTTTCTTCAGCCAGTCTTCTCAGTGCATTGATATCACCAGCTCCTCTTTCACTTTTTTTCATATTCCTTTGGGGAGTTTCTCCCTCAGATTGTCATCTCTTTGGGAATACATTTGGTAATGCTTTCTCAGGGGGTATCTTCTTTCATATATTCTCTGTGGTATGGTCACAACTACTGATGTCAAGCATGGCACGATCTCAGGTTTCCAACATATAGAAGGTAGGGGGGCGGAACTTCCTGCAGAGGCATTCAGCTGCTCCTCTACACTCCCCCCTCTGATCGATTCATCGACCACCTCTTCACCGGTTTCCACATCTTGATACTTCATTCCAGATCTTCATCACCCCCTTCAGGATGCCGGCTGATTTAACATGTTCATCCACACTCCAGACCATGTAGCTGCACTGTCCATTCGGATTACAATAGACCCATCGTCCCACGTACTTCTTATGATTCTTTGGATACAGAAACTTCATTCCTTCAGGTGCTACGATGCAGGGCTCTATGTATTTTCTGACATCCTCATCAGTAAACTCCTTGCGTCTAAACTATGATTCGACATTAATCATGATCTTCATCCCTACTGCTTTCTTCGCTATTGTCTTGCACTGAGCGATTATTATCTTGATTATACAGAATCCAAACATCACCATGAGCAATAGTGCTCAAGAAACTTGAAGATGTTTGCCATTCACTGTGGGATCCATGAGAATAATGACGTAAACCTACTGTCTTTTAAAATGTCCTCTGTCTCATCTTCCATCTTGGTGTGCAGGTGCGTCAGCAACGCTATGGCCTCTGCCCAGGTCCCATCCTCTTCATCATGAGAAGTTATGAACGTGCAACATGAAGGCCCAATTTTGGTGCAAACTCCTCCTTCCATCACTGTGATCATGTAAAAGACGTATTTGTTCTGCAGGGTCATTAGTCGTATGGCCCTTAACTCTTCCTTGATAGCATTGAATCCCTTTATGGTAGTGTTAATTGTCTGCAGGAGCTCCCATCTGGTAATTTGCAACCATTTGGCATTAGCCATCATCTGGATCCCAGGCATGAAGATAGTCGTAAATACTGAAACAGTCTTCGTGAACAACCTGTGCTCATAAGGGATGGCCTCATATGCTTCAATTGACCTGGCTGAGAAGTTATTCTCTCTTCTGGTTTGATTAAGAAATTCAATCGATCTCTTCCTTCTCAAATGGGCATCTACCTTTGGAAATTCACCAATGTTGAGGTCACACTGAGGAATTAATAATGCTGGAACATGGATGAGCAATAAGGAGCACGCTCCTCTCCAATCCTTGGGCAGTTTCATGTAGGTTCTAGGTCCACAAGCCCAATATCGATCCACCAGAAAGGCTGTCCCTGCTCCCATTCTGGAAACTTCAACTGTAGTTTTGCAGCCTATGTTATCTCCCACACGCTTCTTTCCTTCTCTTCGGAAGTCTAATGTCGCATTTGCCAATGGAATCACAACCATTGGACCTGATTCATCTTCTACCCATGTCAGCAGTTTGACATGCTTAGCACATGACTTCAAACACCCATCGTTTACTCTCTGCACCTCTTGCACATATTCTGACTTCAGTAGAGGAGCTGCACAGGACATCAGTCCTGCTTCCCATCCCCTCTTGGACTTCATTTGTCCATATACTAAGACTTGAGTTTGTTCCCAACATCCAGGCGATCCAACTATTTCTGTGATATCAAGGCATTCCATTCTTTTTATGTCTTTTATAACTACTTCTTTCTGTCCATCAGCAGGATACACAAGCATCTTGCTCTCCCATCCAGGTTGCTTCTTCATCTCTGAAGTCTTGATATAATCATCCTTGAATGGAAAAAACCATTTCGATTTCCATTGTAAAATGGCCCAACTTCCCTGGAATTGTCCTCTGGTCATGCATGCTGCAAGATGAACGAGACACCTGGCATCACGTTCTGGAACTTCTCTGGAAATTAAAGTTTGCACTGTATCCATGGCATAGGGTATGAGAGCGCAGACGTAGCAACTCTCCCTAGATGTTCTCACTCCCACCTTTTTCATGTGTTGATACCTCATGTTATGACCTAAGTGTGCTGCATTGTCTAGATAGGTACTTATCTCATCATTATCCTCCTCAACATTTCTCTTATGCCTCCCAAATTGAAAATTCATGTAGAGAAGGAGCCAAGTACCCCCACCTCAATTGTCCCGCCCCTGTTACCTGTACGTTGGAAACCAGAGAATGTGACATATAAAGAACAGATGAATCAACAAAGAGCAGAATATGGACTCAGTCCAGTACCAGTGAAAGGGCCAGTACCTAAGAGAATCTGGGAGCCAAGGTACCCATTGAGAAAACCTTATCTGCATACAAAGAAATATGATGGCCATCTGAATGAAATCCCTGAAGAAGCTGAACCAATAAACGGCAAGAATGAATGGTAGTATCACTAGCCATTACCAAGTATATGTTACATGGAGCTGAAGATGAAGTACATGAAAGGAAGCAGAGACCAGAAAATGCGGATATTTTACAAGGCATTAAGAAAGCAATAAGGATAAGTGACATCTTGGGCTCAAGGTGAAGAAACTTATGCCACAGAAACAGATGAAGATATTAAATGATTTTACACGTGTACAGATGCAGAAGAAACGCAAGCAGCAAAGTAATCATGAAGCTATCTCTAAGCTTATAGTAAAATAGATTGCGGCAAGCACAAACGTATACATACATAGGAAGGAGAGAATTATGGATGTTTCCACTAAACGTATTATAGCAGGTTGGACATTAGCAAAAAG
This sequence comes from Ambystoma mexicanum, assembly GCF_040938575.1. Taxonomy (NCBI): domain Eukaryota; kingdom Metazoa; phylum Chordata; class Amphibia; order Caudata; family Ambystomatidae; genus Ambystoma; species Ambystoma mexicanum. Next base: position 1,271,600,105 of record NC_090932.1, read on the forward strand.
GCCTCAGTTCAGTATGTCACAGTTAAAGAGCAGACATTAAATTGCAGAAGCAGAGCTCAGAAAGGCAAGGTTGGATGAGCCCCAAGAAGCCAAGGTCTTATCAAACTGGGGTAAACTGACTTTGGATACAAAATCGTGTGAAAGAACAAACCTCCTTTTCAAAAGGAATAAACATAACAAGGAAGACATCAGAGGTCTATTAGAACAGAAAATTAAATACACGAAAAGGCTCGATTTTATGGTCTCTAGTCACATGGAAGCATGAAGTTGGAAGAACGAGATGGTCACACCTACGCCTGAAGGCAGACTGTGCTTCTTACTCCCTAATTTTCTCAGAGCTAAGAACACTCTCAAGGACGAAGTCCAAAGGCTTAATTGACAGTAGACCACTGAGGTGATGATACATTGATATGCTAATTGGTGGGAAGCTAAAGTTAAGGCAACCTCACTAGCATCTGGATGGCCGACCTGCAGGCTGCTAACGTAAGTGGAAACATACTGAAGATGGAAAGAGTGCCAACCAATTGTAGATGACTGCGTATTTAGGGGTCCTATAGTGTGTAAACCAATGGGACGTTTTGTATTAAGTGACGTTCATAGTGGTCATATTTAGAGGAGGGCTTAGTTGCCCCACCTTATGTTAAGTAACCAATCACATAGTTACACTTTTTAGACTAGTATGGATCATATACTTAGATGTTCACTCTGAACCCATAGCACATGCACATAGGTTTTTTTAGTTTGCCACGTAGGGTGACGTTAGTACACATGTGATGTAGACGTAATTGATGACACATTTTGCTATTAGATCATTGATATTAAAACAATCTTCCTTTTGTCAGCTTCCTGAGTCGGCTCTATTATTGATGTATGAGTAAGGAATGCATCCCCGTCTATCTTGAGGGTAATTGCTGCTTATCAAAGGAGCTGGACTATCCAGTTCACTCGTGCAATACTCACAAAGTAAATCAAAAATCAGTTCTTCTAATGGGGCAACCATAGGGGTTTCTATCTCAGTGGAAGTAAGCAAATCAAAAGCAGTTCCCATGGTGGGGGAAACCATAATGGCCTCTGCCTCAGTGGAAGTGCCAATGCGACAGAGACTGTGAAAAATGAGGAACAGAAAGACAAAGAGTGTAATCGTGCATGCATATAATAAGCTCCAAAACACTGGCATCCACTTTTTTCGCCATCCTGATACTCGTTGCTCATTCTCTAGAACTGTACAAGCTTCCAAATGTGTCATCTTTAATACAATCGTCAAATTACTTTATACTTGTAGCTACAGATTTGATCAATAATTGCAATAAGGAGCCATCTGATCACAGGGCCATTCTTAGGATCCTGTAAAAAAGTGCAAATATCAACGTCTTCTGACAAGAGCAGGATAAGCTTGAAGTATAAATACAACAACAGCAAGAACAAGCAGATGCACATCACTGTCTGTAAGTACCATAAGGTTTATATGCTTAGAACAAGTATGCACTATGAAATGAATCTGTATACTGAGCTTGTTTCCAATTTCTGATCAAGAACTGATGTTTAGGCATAACTTTGATACGTCAATGTATTTCTAGAGTTCATTTTCCAAAACTCCTGAGATTCTCAGCAAGGGTTTGCACTCCTGCTAAAATATCTATAAGGATTGTCCATTCATATCTCAGTCCAAGAGCAAAATATGAATCATCCACTGGCCGTTGCTTTAGCGTCATTCTTCTACGTCATCGATCAAGTCTGCACATGCTGAAATTCTTCTTCTTGTCTTGCAACTGGATTGGCAACAGTGGGAGGGTGATTCTCACCTTTACAGGCTTTCAAGTCGCCCAAGTGAAGCCAAGCCTGCCTGCGTTGGACCTTCACAGCTGAAGGGGTTATATTTTCAACACAAAAGGGGCCATGAAAACGTGGCTCGTGCCACTTCCGGGTAAAGTTCCTTATTAATATCAAATCACCAGCATAGAGCTTGAGTGCCAAAAGAAGTTCATTGGGGCTGGTTGTTTATTTGTCTTCATCTGTGTTCTGAGACCGACCCCCATGATGCTTGACTTGATCTGAAATGAGAGAGATGCTAGAAATCATACATGTCAAAAAATCATGCAGTTCATCACCTAAAGTCTTAGCTACACTCCGGGCATGACTTTTACTCTTAGACGGAGGTGTAAGAGGCATTCTCATTTGCCGTCCTGTCACTAGCTCATGAGGGGTGAGGTGATGGTCTGAACCAAGCTGATTCCGAAGGGCATATAAAGCTAAGGGCAGGCAGTATAGCCATCCCTTCTACAATGTCAATTTAATATTGGCAATCCTTTCTTTAAGGAGGCTGTTGAATCTCTCACATATCCCGTTCTGTTGCGGGTGATAAGCAGAAGAATACTTGTGTTTAATATTTAATAAAAGCCCTATTTGTTCAAACACCTCATTAACAAAATGTGGCCCATTATTGGATCTCAGCACTTCACACACACACCATCTTGGGAAGACTTTGTGTACTAGAAACTTTGCTGTGCAAGTGACATCAGGGTGTATACACAGATCTGCCTCGATCCACCTAGAGAAGGGATACACCACCACTAAAAGATACCTGTATCCATTACGTACTTGCCGCATATCGACATAGTCAGCATGTAAATGCTGAAATAGACCATTTGGTCGAGGTGTTGCCCCTCTAATTGTTCCCAGTGTATGCCTGCAGTAAACATTTGACACACAATGCAGTTCACCAGGGATGTAATTTCACCAAAATGTCAGGGATAGTGGAAGTGATATCACATAACCCTTGACCTCTGATGACATCACAGGAAGTGATGTCATTTGACACACCATGAAGTGACATCATGGGAAGCGATGGCACACAACCATTTACCCCTTGACAAAACAGGAAGTGGCATCACATAGCATGGTTTCTAAGTACACTATGAAAAATATGGTTACATTATCACTGTAACGTGATATACATTTCATATAAGAATGGATCACCATATGTATCGGCAGAAAAAATCATGCTATAACTGCAACTTGCGAAAAGCAAAATACATAGTCCAAAATTGATGCTTATTCTACTCTAAATGCTTTTTGGAGGATTTTGTCTGTATTGTGATTTTGAGGTGTTTAGGAACAGACTAAATCAGGGACTCACCCCCTGAAGTGTGCCTGAAATAAACCTTTAACATGTCTAGTAATTATTGTTTAGAATTCCAGAAAGACAAATTATTTGTTATTCCTATTCTTTCTTATTTAGGGTCAATGCTCAAAGTGTTACACTGTGGAACCCCCTGTTTTTTTAAGAAGCCTGAACAAGAAACCCAGCCACTCTACAAACGATTAGGCACATGGCATTGGCCACAGCCCCGAAGCTTCAATTTGTGAGAAAAAAAAACCTTTCCCCCACCCCTTTTTTTAGGGATAGCAAGGGAGAACTCAGGGGTCGCATACCGCTAAATGATGTCCCTGCAGTTCACCATAAAGAATGCAACATGTTCTAACAAATTCGGAATGAACCAGTCTTCTGCAATCGTAGCAGCAAGACTCTCGCTAGTTACATATGCTGGGTAATGCAGCTGTTCAAGCACCACCCTTAATAATGCTACTGGCATCACCGGCTTTCCAGTGCTGTCTTGTCGCCATAATGCTTCAGTGGGGGATGAAGAACACCCCTTTGTTTCCATAATTCCTGTTCATCCTCCGTGCACTTCCTTGAATCTCCATTAATTGGGTTATTGACAATTTATTAAACCCTTCTTGCAATACCATGGCTGTGACTACTTTCTCTTTAATATTCTCAGTATCTAAACTTGAAATGTCAGGGGAATATGCAACCCTTTTAGCTTCTGCGGCTTCCTTCCCACAAGAGATAAAATATGTTTGCTTAGTGTGCACTGTGCACTTACTGTCCAATAAGGATGCATGCTGCACTTGAGTGCCACCTGCACAGAGGCAGCCCCTCCTTTTCCAACGTGCTAGCCCTGTGTGTACGGTTGACGTCACATAGGCAGAGTCACTGTACACCATCCTTTCCTGTCCTTCGTGTTTCTCGAGCGTGACAATGAGCGCTACTAATTCTGCTGCTTGCGCTAAAAAGTGAGACAGAAGCCTTGCGCTTGCTACAACTTCAAATTCTCCATTTAATCTGTGTCTTACTACTGCACGCCTGAATGCCTTTCCCCACTAGTCTGATCAATTTTTGAAGAACCATCAATAAAGAGAATTTCCCCTCCTGCTGAAGCATTTTCCCTTATACGAGGTATATCATCATAAAATTCAACATAATTAGCACAGTCATGCACCTGATCATCTTCTGCTACTGGCTCAGTTATAAACGTGGCAGGATTCACTATTTTACATCTGACAATCTTAATGGTCCGATTCGAAATCATCACCTCATATGCTGAAGCTCTTTGGGATGTCATGTACCTTTGGGTTTCTCTAAAATGGCAAATAGAGCGTGCTCCACGAAGAGAGTCATAGAGCAGCTCATTACAATACTTGTAGTAGATTTCTCAATTGCGAATGTGGCGGCTGCCAATGACTGTTCGGAAGGAAAGTGTCCTTTCATAAATGGGTCTAAAATCCCACTTTAATATGCTAAAGGCTTGTACCCCAATGTAGTCCTTTGTTTGAGCATGGCTGTCATGACTGTCTCATTCGTGTGTGAAAACAAATAAAATTCCTCAGCATAATTGGGAATTCCCAGAACAGGGGCCGTACAAATTGCTTTTTTCAGTTCCTCAGACCCTTCCTCCATTTTCCCAGTCTATTCTATTTTTACTTTATCCACTTGTGCTTTCTTTAAAGCTTCCAAAAGGGGTCTCGTGTACGAACTGTAATCAAACACCCATGCTCTAACATAGTTGCATAATCCCAAAAGCTGCTGCATCTGTTTCAGTGTATTTGGCTTCAAGGTTTTCATAATTGCCTCAGCTCAATACTGTAACTTCTCCTTGTCCACCTTGTATCCCTTGACTGCTAGAATAGTCATCAACTGATTACAATCTGGTCTGTACTCATCTTCCGTCGTGCTACAAATCATAATGTCATCTACGTACTGTATCACTGCATTATTGCCTACATCCATCTGTAGAACTCTGCTAAAGATTGATGGGGACTCACAATACCCCTGGGGCAAACACATATGTTTCAGTTGAGTTTGGCAGAACATAAAATAAGTCAAATCTTGTGAATCTTTGTGAAACGGGATCGAGAAAAACACATTCTTCAAATTGATCACTGTAAAATATCAAGCTTCCACTGGGATACTCCACAGTATCATCGGTGCATTTGGAACTAAAGGACACTCTGACTCTACAATCTGGTTAATCGGTCTTATATCTTGTATAAATCTCCATGACCCTCCTTTAGATTTTTTAATTGGATATACAGCGGTATTACACAATGATTCTGATGGCACCAGAATACCTTGTTTCATCAGTGCTGAGATAGTCTGAAATATACTCTCATCAGCCTCCCGAGACATGGGGTACTGTCTTGCTTGAGGTAAAATCGCTCCTGGTTTCAGTTTTATTTTGACCTCCCATATTCTCTTCAATAAACCTACATCATAAGGGCCTGTGGTCCAAAGGACGGTTGGCACTTTCTCCAAGTCTTCCTGAAAATATGCTGGACGGTGCCGCATTATCGCCATTCGCTGTGGGCCTTCCCTCTTCTCTATCCTTATCCAGTATGTGATGCTCATAAAGAACACCACTTCATTGTCTGTTCGGTCTTCCCTAAACATATCATCATCAGTGATGTCAGTCTTTCTATATCCTCCCTTAAGAGCTATTACTGTCCTCGATGGTCTGCCCTCATTGTCCATTCCTTCAAGCAACACCATTTCCCTTCATACTATGGCTGCTTTCTAATTCTATAGGAATTGTCTGTCCCCCCTCTTCGTCGATAGGTATTTGTGGTCTGAACAAAAACTCAACAAGTATCTTCACAGTTGTTCTCACTAAGCTAGGTAGCCATGTCAGTAGAATGCTCACTCCGTACAGAAAAACCTCTGGAACGCCTTGCAGAGCCACTTGCCCTGTGAATACCAGTATGAATTTGCCCATGTTTAAATCGGGTATTCCTAGAGTGGAGCACACTATCCCTTGATCAGTGAATTAAATTGTCATGTTAAGTTTTGTCATTAAATCTCTTCCAAAAATGTTAATTGGTGCCTGTCGTGAATATAACAAAGGAACAGTCATGTCACATTCTCCTATAGAGACTTGTAATTCATCAGTAAAAGGAACTCGACTCATAGCTCCAGAGAACCCTTGAGCATTCATGGAAGTTCCCGACATTGGATATTTTTCCTCTCATATACATGAACTTGTAGCCCCAGTGTCTATTAGAAAAGAAAAAGTGTTGCCTCCTATCGTCGCATCGACCCTTGGTTCCTCTTGGGGGTCTGGTGTCACAGATAGTACTGAACACATCAAGTCACGCTGTGAGCTGTCCTATTGTGGGTATAGGCATATCCCCGCTCCTGTGAAAGGATTTCCTCCTACCACAGTGGCACCTCCTATTCTGGGTGTCAGCACCTGTCCTGTGTTTGCATACTGCTGTGTATGCATGGGGGCTTGTTGTGACTGCCCTTGTGGTGGATTCATCTGCACTTGTTCTGGCTGCTGTACCTGCTGCACATTCAGGCTTGTGTTTGATACACTGTCTGATCTTGGGCATCTCCTTCCCTAGTTTGTGTGCTATATGGTGGAAGATAAGCTGTCCCCTCTCTTGAGAATTGGCCATTCTGTACATTTCCTTGGCTCCCATATATGCGTGCAATGTGCCCTGTCACCCCACAAGTCCAACATATTGGGGGTGCTCATCTGACACGTCCCCCTTGATTAAATCCTCCCTGGGTGCTCTGATTTTCATTCTGTACATTTTGAATTCCATCTTGATTATTTTGGATTCCTCCTATTCCAATATAGCTCATATCTCTGCCTTGTGGCACAAACCCATATCCACCTTGATCCATCGGGACCCATTACTTCCTGCATTCCCAATCCTTCTCCGCTTGTCAATACCGCCCCTTCTATGGCAAATTTAGAAACAATTTTCAGAACTAGTTTGGCTTCATCAATTTTCCTAGTCTAATATTTCTTCCTATTTTTCTCTTGCAATAGCCGGCAGTGATGCAGTATTGTTAACTGTATCTCAGTCCATGAAAAAGTCCACTTTATTGTCTATAGGGGGTGAAATATGTGCAAACCCCCCCCCTGTTTTGTATGATATTTACAAGTTTTTCATAAAATGTCTAAAGAAATAAGGACAAGCCACTTAATAAAAGCTTGTCTTGCATAAACTAATGATCTTGAAAGTGGATGATTACTGTTGTTTTTCATGTACTGCTATCTTGGGTAACTATATAAATTGCGACACCCAAAGATAGGATACTGTCTTTAAACTTATACTGCAAAAAATATATTTTAGTCAGCTTAGACTTCCCCAGTCAGGACAAACCCCTCTTGTTGTACGCATTTGACTACCGTACTAGGCCTGACAACATTTCTGGTAGAGCCTGAGAAAAACAAAAGGTGAGAGAGAGGGGTGCAGAAAGGGAAGAGAGGAACAAAACAAGCGACTTTTGTACTAGGCCTGACGACATTTCGGATAGTGCTTGAAGGGGGGGAACAAATTAAGGGGAGGGGAGAGGAGACAGATGAGGTTGCTATCATACTAGGTCCAGGGACAATACTGATAGAGTAAGTGCTTAGAAGAAAGTAAGGGGAGGAGGGGCGGAGGTAGGAAAAGGGAGAAAGGGAGAGCAGAAGAGAACAGTGAGTAAGCAGTAAGCAGTGGTTGGTACCAACCACTTCACTTGGTAGTCACTATAGCTTCTCAAACCTTTCTCAATGACTTCACAACTTTTATCGCTCTTTGATGTCCTTACTCAATAAACAAACAGACAGACTAGTCGACTTTACACATTAATAAACACTGTAATCACACTTTTTTTGTTCTCTCGCTTTTTCTTAATACCCTGCACAGTGTTTGAGATGTCACCTTACACGAACCTGTTTGTGCGTTATATTTTTCTGCTCTACCACTGTTGGGATTTGAGACATCTCCTCCTGAAACTCTCTTGAGTTTAGGACTCTATGCGCTATTTCTTCTCTACACAAAATATTTCCGTTGTCCAAAAATGATCACAATCCCATACTCTTAACTTGCCATTCTCCTTAGTCTACTCACCATTAATTCGTTAATCAACTTGAGGCCTTCGGTATCGACTCCTCCAATCTGACCACTTCGCCTTCTGTACACAGGTGCCCGTGGAAACCCGGCAGGGATTTCATCAAAAGGGGACCTGCCCACCGTCTTGGTACTTCTTGCAAGATTTCTATTCAGCCGCTCTCAACAGGAAACCCTGCGATCTTCCAGCTAATGGCGGCGGACACTTGATCGTCCGAAACTCTAGAGATAAACTGGTTTGGATCTTTTAATCATCCGCAGTGCTACTGCGTGAGCTTAGAGCCATTTGATTAGAACGCATGCAGTGGATGGGATGCAGAATAACTCTGACACCAAATAATCAAACCAACTCAAAAAGATGGCAATGTTTTATGTTTTAATATCATAAGCGTGAGCTTAGAGCCATTTGATTAGAACGCATGCAGTGGATGGGATGCAGAATAACTCTGACACCAAATAATCAAACCAACTCAAAAAGATGGCAATGTTTTCTGTTTTAATATCAATTGTCTAAAACAGAGAATTACAACTGACATCAATGGACGTTCGCTCGAGTCTCTCAGCATATTTTACAAACAATCACATCTTTATACTAAAAATTCATCATACGTGACGTCATACTACGTGGCAAATGATAAAAACCTACGAGGGGTTGTGATAGGATCAAGGGGAACATCTAAGTATACTTTCTATAAGGGGTGAGGTTGTGATTGGATGGCTACTGTCAGGAGGACAACTTATGCGTACCTCTACTGCAAGTCATCTTCAACACTATTAAGTACATAGTTTATCATTGGCTCTCAAACTATAAGGCCCTTCGTTAAATGGCCCTTTATAATTGGTTGGCATGCTCGTACCATGTCTGGAACATTCAGTTCACTTAGCAGCACCTAAGCTCACACCCAGGTACAAGGAGTTCGACATGACTTTACCTCCCCACCCAATTAGTCCAATGTCTCTCATCACCCATGCCTTCTGCAATGAAGATTGTCTTTGAACTTGGCCTTGCAGATTATCCTTGTCTCTGGGAATAGAAGTGAGTGTGAGCATGCACTATCCTAGTTCTGGAACTCCATGCCCAACTCTATTTTCATCCATTTTGCAGCATGTGAATGTCTTAAATGAATAAAACTTGGCATGCACGGTGTTCTTTCTTTGCACCTTAACAAGGGATGATTCAGCTTCTCACGTTTACTGCCTTTAAGAATAGATAACCAGCCTTGGCATGCTTCAACCTTGGTACCAGGCCAGACAGCCTCGCCACTCATGTCCACGATCTCAGCTACTTCTTGCTGCAACACAGCTGTCGGCCTTTCCTCTACATGGGTCTGGGTTTACTAAATTCATGACACTGATTTTGTGCTTCTATACAATTGCAGTTCCACCTGCAGTCTATTCACTACGTATAGCCATTTTATAAGATTACTTAATCTACCTGCGTTGCAGCATCTGTACAGTTATTGAACGACTTGTATTTTCTGCAGTGCGTCACACACATCCAATCCTCTTCTCACATATGAAAGTTTACTCGATTCTTAACTTCGTCATCAGGTTCTATAGGATCCATGCATTTTCTTCAGCCAGTCTTCTCAGTGCGTCACGCTCATCTCTTGTGACATCACCAGATCCTCGTTCGCTCTTTTTCATATTCCTTTGGAGATTTCCTCCCTCAGATTGTCGTCTCTTCAGGAATTCATTTGGTAAGGCTTTCTCAGCGGGTATGTTCTTTCATATATTCTCTGTGGTATGGTCACAACTACTGGTGTCAAATATGGCACGATCTCAGGCTTCCAACATATAGGCGGTGGGGTGTCTTCCTGCAGAGGTATTCAGCTGCTCCTCTACAGTTGGAGGGGGACCTGGCTCTTTGAATTAGCAGAAAAACCTAAGTCAAACAGCCCAGACAATGAAAAGCATATGCTTGCCAAGGTTACCAGAGCTATACAGATCTGAATCAGCACACAAAATGTACAGACAATACTATTTCACAGGCGGGAGACATCGTTCTCTCAGATTAGTAAAAAAACAAGTAATGGCAGAAGGTCAGATTCCCACCACCTCAGACTCAGTATTGAGAGGAAAATAACTCAAACAAGTCTCTAGAGGCCAAGGGAGGTAACACCATCTGCAGTAAAAAGGGCTAAATTACTTATAAATGCTGAGCAGAATATTCCAAAATGTGGTCCCCACACACGTGACCTGCGGTTGGAGGATAATGGGCCTCATTATAAGTATTGTGGAATGGGTTAACGGGTGCCGCTAATGGTGGCGGACCCATTAAACCCATTCCGCAATATTACGAAGTTCCCTCGCGGAACCAGATGTGGACGTCTGGTTTTACCAGACGTCCTTACCGGGTCCCGCGAGGGGACCAGGGAGCTAACAACGGGCCGGTCGTAATCGGCCCGTTGTTAGCTCCCACGCCCATTCCCATTGAGCCCTATGGGGGCTAAAATGGGAATGGGGAAGGTCCGGGTCCGGGTTCCCTGAGGGAGGACTTACCGGGCCCTACAAACTCGGAATGGCCCGGTAATTCCCCATTCAGAGAACCCAGACACGGTTTTGGAGGCAGCCATGTCCTTATTAAGGGCATGGCTGCCTCCAAAGTAATAATGAGGCCCCATGTCTATACATTAGAGACAGACACAGACAGATACATTCGTTCCCATCCAGTTTTCGGGACAAAAGAAACAAGGTAGCGCAACATTGAAAGCGAAATATCCTGGCCTCTGACCTAGGGAATCAGACATTTTAAGCTTATTGGGACAAGCAGCTCCTTGGTGCTGTTCTCACCACCCCCTGTTGTGCTTATGTGCTGGTAACCTTCCTGAGTGCCAAGGCTGAGAAAGCCTCCACTGACCAATCCCTACCTCCCATCCATGTAACTTCACACATTGTTGCCCCGGCCAATAGAATGTTGTAGAGATTACACATATTCACCTGTAGCAACTTAGAAGGTGGTCTCAGGTGGAGTTAGTAGATAGAGCATGAACAATGAATGAATGAGTGTACTAACCCATATACAATGCATATGTAGGTGATTCCCCTATCCAGTTCCTTCCCAGTTAGAGTTTTCTTGAAATGAAACATCAATTGTGATGTCACACCCCTTTTTAAGGTACTGTCACAGAGATTTGCTTGATGTTCATGCTGTCCCTGTTTTATATGGGATTCGTTAAATAAAAAAGGGGTTTGTCAAATATTTGGTCTCTTCCGTTTTTTGGGTGTGGGATTTCCCCTGGCCTGTCCCCTTGCTTTTCCACAGGGGTCTTCTTCCCCATCATTACATGTGGTAGCAAAGGATGGTTGGCCAATGCCCTCAGGGATTTATTGCTTTTTCCTGCCATGAGCCTGAAGCACCGCGCAGTGACCCGTGAGGTCCGGAATCCCAATCACGCATGAACTGAGACAGTCGTCAGAGTCCGCCTTGGTGAAATCCCTGCCCGCTCCCTGGGGGACACCCCGCAGTCTGGAGGGTGGAGTGGCAGATTGTGGTGAGGAGTGGTTCAGAAGGCTTTGACTAACCCACTGGTGTAAGTATGAGAGCATTAATCTGACAAACGAAAGTGGCAGGGGGAGCTGTTTGAGTATTGTGAGTGACAAAGTGTTATTTATGACAGTTTCCCTGTATTCGAGGTTACGGAAGGGGGCGCCTTCAACTCAGAGAAGGTGTGTTGAGTTTTGAGATAAGAAAAGATAAAAGGTAAAGAAAAACAAAGAAATAAATGAGGTTATGCTAAGTGTAGGGCATATAAGAAGGCGCCTCGCCCCAAGGGGCAGTTATTTATGAGAAGATGGATCCCCTGTCGAAGTGAAGCAGGAAGACGGTTGTGGGGCATTCTGCATAGTGTGGTGTTTTGAGAGCATATTCACATGTCCTATATGTTTAGAGGTTACTGGTGCCAGTGAAAAGGGGCAAGGACAAGTGGCTGAAGGGGTGTCCTCCAGTAGGAGGTAGTGAATAGGATTTGGAGGAGTGATGGGAGGAGTTAATTTGGCTTGCCCTCGGTAGGGGGCACAAAGATTGTGGTGAAGTAGCGGAAAGAGTTTGTTTTCTAGAGGTGTATGATAACAGTAGAAGGGTGAGGAGTTGGCTTGAGTTGGTGGCAAAAAAGGTGGTATTGATAGTGGTCCATGTTTCAGGAGCATGTGACACTTTAGTTTGGCCTTAAAGAGCAGAGTTTCGTTTGGGGGCAGCGCTTGTGGTGCACACCCCAAATGGTGTTGATGAAGCCTGACAGGCTTTTGGAAAGGTTCGAAAAGTGTTGAAATTTGGAGGATACAGATTTGTTGTTGATGAGAAATTGGGAGAGTAAAGTGTAATTATATTTTATTACAAAAAACCCTGTTTTGTGGTCAAGTAAGTATCGGCAGTGAAAAAGGCCCTAGTTACTCTCAAAGGATTTTTAAGGAGAAGTGCAGATGTGCCTTGGACAGGGCTGGTGGCAGCTTATCTTTTCATATATCTTTTTAACCCTTTCCTGCCAGGTAAACCGCATTTTTCTGCATTTGGCGCGGTTAGGTGGCCTGGCTCCAAAATGGCCATACCACGAGGTTCTTTCTCCTGTCCTTTGGCCATCTTGCCTCCTTCACCTTCCGCAGGTCGAGCCAACTCGGGTCAGTCCTTATGTGGGCATGCATTTTCCCACAAAGCGCCAAGCTTTCGCTGGTTTATACATGCCTTGAGTGTGCGCCCCCGGACTGTGGGCTGGACTGTCTAGTTCCAATACACATCCTGGGTGCTAGAGAGTCTGGTGTGCTGTGAGTGCCTGGGACCACCGTGGTCCATGATTGGTCCACGTATCGTATGCCTGTATGTGAGCAGATCTCCCATTGGGTCCTCTTCTTTTTGGCACGAAGGAGATTTTGGATAAGAGAAGGCTCCAAACAACCATACCATGTCGATCTTTGGAGTTCTCACTGAACGAAGGATAAGATCCAAACTTCTTCATCTCCTCACCCACCTCCCTGAGCTGCTATAGAACCTTGAAGAGACCCCGTTTTGGCCATCTGCATTAACGCGTGAGCCAGCATTGCAAGTACATTTGAGCAATAGGCTCCACTCGTCTTAGAGATTGGACTTCCTTTCAGTTAGGATTGTGGTTGATATAGAAGGGACTAAAGACTATTTTCACTGCCTGTTTCCTTCCCCTTTTAGGTTGTGGACCAATTTCATGCATTAACTCTTTAGACCCCATAGGTCTTGTTTATATGTGTATAGATATTGGTTTAATAGTATTGTTGTGATTTTCTTGCTGTGTTTTGAATTGCAAAGGCCTTGGAATAAATGTATTTGTATTTTTAATATATATACACCTGACTGGGAGTGATTTGTAAGTGTATTTTACTCTCTGTGCTCATTTCAGTCACCCTCAACCCTTCTGAGATCTAGTCTTGACCGCCACCAAGCTACCTTGATTGGTCTGGCTTGTCCAGAAGGTTACCCTGTTCCAAGAAACTAGGCTGTCCTTCTGAACCTCTGCCCACCAGGTCAGAGTTCAGAAATCCGTCTTAACAATGACTAGCACAGGTGAATGGATGGGAGGACAGATACTGCTTAAACTAGACAGGAAAAGCCCATGTGACATGAAAGACAGAGAAACAGAAGTGCGAGAGAAGCAGGACAAGGGGGAAGAAGACGCACGGTGGAGAAAAAAGTTATAGGACGAGGAAAGCGAATGGCAAAGGGGGATAGAAGAAGTGGAGGAAAGGGAAATAAAAGAGACGGAACGGCAGGAGAAGAGGCAGAGGGAATTAGAAGAAGCAGAAAGGAAGAAGGAGAGAGAAGACCTTCCCTCTCACCCTCCCCTGCTAATACCCCCCCTGCTGCATTGACTCACTGCATGGTCCCTTCTGAGTGCTAGAGGGCACCAGGCCCTCATTCCAAGTGTACCCCAGGACCCCAGTCCCCCTACCCACCTAATCTGCAATTGGCCTTGCAGACCCTCTTCCCCTGACAAGCCTGGTGGGGTGTGCATCTCTACCTAGCCTGGTAGTCCACCCCAGTCCTTGCACTTAGCATGTGGGCCTCATTCCTTGCACTCCCTGCATCCCCTGGCACTTAGCACTTGCCCCTTAGCACTTCCCCCTTAGCACTTGCCTAACCCCATGGGCCATCTTCTTCCCCTCCTCATCCCCCCTGCACTTGCATGCCTCGACTCTGCCCTGCACTGCCCTCCCATCCTAGCATTATCTCTTTCCCCGACCTGCACTCCCCCCCACTCCTGTCTGCACTTGTTGTTACTGCACTTTCACAATCCCAATGACACAAGGCACATTGCAAACACCCCAGAGAGGGAACAACTATCTCACAAAAGATTTGGCAGCACATTTAGCATTTGGATGTGCACAAGGATCTGCCTCGACCCACCGGAAGAAGGAACACACCACACCTATCAAATACCTACTCCCATTGTACCTCTCTCCCATATCAGCATAGTCTATGTGGAGCTCGCGGAATGGCCCAGTAGGGTGAGGCAGTGCACCTCGTATCATTCAAAGGGTGTGGTCAGTACTCTAGGTCCGACATGTGATGCAATTCATCAGCATTTTAGTAAGAATTTCCTGCAGATTAGGGACACACCAGTCCTCCTGTATATTTGCAGCAATGTTTTGTTTTGACAAATGAGACGGATGATGCAACTGGTCAAAAGCGACCAGTAACAGCTCGTGCGGCATGAAAACTTTACCCCTGCTTTCTTGTCTGAAAGTCTGTGGGGGATTATGTACACCTTCCTTTCCACCATATCTCCTTCTCCTCCTGTGGTGCTCTTGTCTGCAGTTAAATAATGTGTGCTATTTGAAGTGAAGTGTATGGTGTTGGCAATTGCTCTCGCCCTGTGCTAGTACTGGATACTCAGAGATGTTAGACACTTGAAGGTAAGTGGCCTGCTTGGCGCCATGGCGCCATTGCTGAGTGAAACCTTGTCTATGTCATTTGTAAGGGTAGTGCATTTAACCACCACCGTCACAGAGGGCTTGGAAAAGGGGCATCGATCAATTTATCCAATAATGCTGCATGTTGAACCAGGGACCCGTCAGCCCTCCCAAACACCCCTTTTCCATCTTCGAGCCCAGAATGCACTGTTGTTGTCACACAGGCTGAATCGGAATAAATGGTCACGCCACATCCCTGCAATGCTAAAAGTGCTTCAATACGCACTATGAGCTCTGGTGCCTGGGCTGAATAATGCATGGGCAGCCTTTTTTGTACCAGTATTTTGTACTCAACAGCCAATAAGTGCTGTGCCTGCATGTCTCAGGCCTGTCCCCTGGTCAATAGTTGCTGAACCGTCAACAAAATGTACTCCTCCCCCCTCAAGTGGGCCATCTTTTGCTTTGGGTATGTCCTCCCCCTCAAAAGTTACACAGTCATATCTGGCAAGGTCTTCCTACACACACATTTCTGTCAGGAAGGTTTTGCACTGCACTATGTGAATATTTGGGCTGGATAAAATGACTTCATACACGGATGCCCACTGTGTGGTTAACGTTGATTTAGAACGTTCCAGTATGGTAAATACTGCATGCTCCAAGTACAGTGTTACAGAACATCCCATGGTCATTGTGGAACTCTTTTTTATTGCAAATGCAGCAGTGGTAAGTGCCTATTTGCAAGGGAATAGCCCATGCATTACTGATACTAGCACCCCACTGTAATAGGCCAATGGCTTGTGGCTCATAGTGGTTTTCTGAGTGAGTACTGCTGTCATCATTTGACCGTCAGAATTAGAGAACAAATACAATTCTTGTGTGTAGTCAGGGGTTGCCAAAACTGGGGCAGTGGGAATAACCTCTTTCAGTCTGTTTAAGCTTGTGAGCATGTCTTCTGTCCATGTTATCTTATTGTCTGTCTTTTGTGCTTCTTTCAGACCTTGCAATAGGGGCCTAGTGTAAGCAGTGTAATCTAGGATCCACGCTCTACAGTAATTACATAACCCCGAAGAGGGAAAACCGAGATCAAACCCAGGCCCCCTCACCCCAGGCGCATATACAGAAGAACAGCAGGAAGAACAAGGAGCGCACTTATCATTTGAACCAGGCCCCAGCGCACCCATGGGTGACAAATATGCTGAAACACACCCACTTCACCAACAGTGCAACTTCCATGCAACATTAGAATCAATGCTGCAATATCAGAATCTACAAACACAAAAATCCCTGTTTAAAGGCTTGCAAATGCCTATATGAATTAACATGGTCTAATTGCAAAGTGTAAAGCCATGTTTCAGGAAAATTACAGCCAAGTTCATTTCTCTCACTGAACACTGGCTGCAGAAGCCTTCAGCAATGCTCCTCGCAAAACCCACAAGCTGCCAAGGTCGCACATTCAAGATAAGATTGCTTTCTGCAGACAAACATTTTTAATTCTCCACAAATGCGAATAAACCACGGCAACCCAGTGTGTTTTTTTTTTCTTTCTGGGAAAGAAAGACATTTTCTCAAGGACTCGCACAACATTTGAAACATAATTGTAACAAGAATGGCTCAGCCCAGCCAATCAGCGCTCAGAGCTCAGGTGCAAACTGCTTGCTTCAGCTAAAAAGTTATGGGAACAAAGTCATATTGCAACAAGTTAGAATTGGGTAATGGGGGGCTGGCACAGCTAAACCAACCCACTGACGCAAAAGGCTAACATCCAATTGTCAGGCTCTCTATAAGGGCTACATAGGTAACCTATCACTTAGCAGCCAATAGCAGGAGGAGATTTCTGGGAGCTGATCCAATTCTGTGAGGTCAGCCTGCAGTGTGATTACAAAGCTGGCTTGCAAGCCTGCCCCGGGGGAGACGGCACCTGAACTCTCGATGTGCACGATGCTCTGCGTGTTTTTTGCTGCCCAGAAATAAACGCAGTTTGGAACATGCTGCTGCCTGCTTGGGACTCTGTTGCATTTCTGGGGGCCATATGGGAGGTGTTGGGGTCTCCCATAGATGGTGAGGGTATGGCTGCTGGCCCCCCACTGCCCTGGTGGGGGTCCAGCTTCTCCCCAACAACCCGAGCAACTTTTGCATTTGTTTGACAGTTTTTGGCTGGGTGGCACTGCGCACAGATGCAGCGCGTTCTGGTATTACTTTCTTCCCATTGACAGATATCAATTGGCCCAAATAAAGAACCTCCTGGAG
Source organism: Ambystoma mexicanum (assembly GCF_040938575.1). Taxonomy (NCBI): domain Eukaryota; kingdom Metazoa; phylum Chordata; class Amphibia; order Caudata; family Ambystomatidae; genus Ambystoma; species Ambystoma mexicanum. The sequence goes on from NC_090932.1 coordinate 1,271,617,412, forward strand.
ATAATACTGTAACTTAGCCTTATCCACTTTGTTCCACTAACAGAGCATGAATCCTGTTGACATTGTTGCTCATCACTGCATACTATCAATTTGTCCACATATTGAATGATAGTGCTGGATAGAATTCTGTTAAAGATACTACGGCATTCACAGTACCCCTGTGGAATCTTGTGTGCTCGTACTGCTTTCCGCCATGCGTAAACAGTGTGATAGTGAGATACTGGGAGTATGGGTATAAGGGTATGGAAAAGAAGTCATTATTCAAGTCTACAACAGTAAAATGTGTTGCTTGCTTTGGGATGCGGTACAGAATCGTTGCAGGGTTAGGAACTTCCAGAAATTCCACCTGTACTATGTCATTCAAAGGGTGGAGATCTTTAATCATTCTCCAACTTGACCCCTTTGCCTTTTTTATCAGGGATATAGCCGTATTGCAAGGGGGGTTGGAGGGCAACTTAATTCCTTGATAAAGGCGTGCAGAAATGGTATATCATATCCCTTCCACTGCTTCTTTGGACAGTGGATATTGTCTCACCTGGGGTAACACTGCACCTGGTTTGAGCATTATTTGAATGTGTGCCACTCACTATAAGATGCCTATATCATGGGCACTGGTTGTCCAGAACATCTCAGGGACTTGTGCTAGGTCATTTTCAGTGAGAGGGGGCACTGTTACAAGGGCCATCATAGAACACTGCACTTTGCGATATTGCACCATTATCTCACAGGGTATGCAAATAGTCAGCGGTATTTCTCCATCAACAACCCAATCCTCAAACAATTCTGCATCTCTTATTTCTCTCAAGGGTACTGTTGGCTCAATACACAATATTTTGCTCCATTTACACCCATCAGAATCAGTCCCAACTACGACAATCCTCTTTTCTGACACCACCAACCCCTGCAAGTCCAGTGAAATTATTGTGCCTGCTACAAGCTACGGGGACACAACGGGTGTAAAGATAATATCAGATGGTACCCTCCAACATACTTTTCCAACCAGGGCCACTGCTTCAAGCAAAACTGTAATCCTGTACACAAAAATGTAGAGTGAACAGGAATGCTGAGAACCACCACTTCCCCACCTCTGGCATGCATTATCATCATTGCTCTCAGGGTATACATTCCGGGGGTAGCACATACTATCCCCTATCAGTAAAAGAGATGTTCATATTAGCTTGCTCAAGAGATCACGCCATCCCAAATTTACTGGTGAGGTTTCTGTACATAGTAAGGGTGCACGCACCACCTTGTCTCCTATTTTGATGGCTACATCTTCTGTAAAAGGAACCATTGCCACAGCCCCAGAGAAGCCCTGCATGTCAAGAGTTTCAACTGATAAAAGGAAGTTTCCTTCACTAATGCATTATTTAGTGGCCCCTTTGTCAACCATAAAGATGAATTGCTTGTTCCCTATCTCAGCGCCCACAAAGGGTTCCTTGTCTGAGTGGGTAGTCATGGACAGGACTGGGCACGTAAGAGCTTTCTGTGGGCTGTCCTAGTCGGGATATGTTTTTTAACCCAAGAACACAAAAGATTGCCTCCCATGACAGTTACTCCTTGATTGGGATGCACTGTCCCATTAGGAACAGCATTGCCTCTGGGCATTTGGGTGCTATATGATTGGCCTGGTGGCACAGTTTGTGTTGGGATGCCGGGTGGGGCAGGCAACTGTGTCTGAGAGGGTCCTCATGGCAGCTGGGTATACGCCTGGTGTATCTCGTAGGGTATTGATGTGGGCATTGGGGGCACCAGAAAGTGTTGCTGCTGTGGCATTGGGCCCATGGGAGTGTTCTGATTGTATCCTGCTCTCATTCTGCATGTGCACTCTCTTACAAAATGACCCATCTTTCTGCATCCCCAACACTGAACTGGTCCCACTTCCCTTCTCGGCCCCATTCCTCTGAATCCTCCTCTGCCTCCCCTTCCACCTGGAAACACTCCTCTTCCTCGCTGATGACCCCATTGGAACTACTCAGGGTGTTGTCACTGAGGCCCACCACTCCATTGCCCTCTGCCTGGCCAAAATGCTGCTATTCATGTGTCTGTTCGCACTGCTGCCTGTTCTGCTAAGTCTGTTTGAGTTACTGCCGCGACAGCCCCTTCAACTGCAATTTTTGCTAGTTTCTTCTATACTAGCTTCGCTTCCTCAGCCTACAACCTTTGTGACGTTTCCTTCTCTCTTTCTTTGATCTGCTTACAGTGATGCATATTTATAGTCTGCATTTCAGCCGAACCTTTTTGCCTCAATGCCCACAATCTTATCAAGAGCTTTCTGCACTTCCTTGGACAATCCCCTTTTCAACACAAAATAGAAAAGCGGAACTGACCGCTCTCACTGTTCCCCCGTCTCTGCCCTACATATCTCCTGTACTTTAAAAATGTATTGGGCTAGGTCTTCATCTTCCCCCATTGTGTACTGCATTATGGACTACAAGTCCAGTGTATCGGGGTAAGCCCTCTGACGTGCAGCCCACACCTGCGCTCTTATGTTGTTAAAGTGCAGCCCGTCATGTGCATCATCATCTCTCCTAACTCCTGGGTATCCAGCCTCAAATCAGATGTCCTCTGCCTAATCCCCCACAATTGCTACAAGCAAATATTTTATATCTCCTACTGCTAAAGGGATGGGAACAGTTTGTTTATCAAATGCATATATCCATTTCCCAGCCCCTGCAGTTAGGGGCGGGAGCACTTAAATAAGGTTGTTATTGTCCATCTGAGCCCAATGTGCATACTCCACTTTCCTGGGGCATTTATGCAATAATGGCAACTGTGCACCCACTCTCCTTCTCCCCTTCTTGCCGTCACTTGCCTTTTTTTCCTTGCCACCGGTGCCCACCCAAATCTATTCCTAAACTTCAGAGTCCACAAGCTTTCTACCCATGGGGTTATTACAGGCACCTCCTCTTGATCTTCTAATTCATCTATCGTGTCCCAGTCTTCCTCCCGCAACTCCCTGTTTGTATTTCCATCCGACTTTACTGTTCCTTAGCCCATTCTCCCTGCTCCTCGTTCATCACTCTTCCCCTTCCCCTTCTCAATGTGAACACCCTTGATCGCAGCACTGTCTAATCTAAACAAAATATCTTCGGCCCTCCATCTGTCTAGACCGCAACCTGATTTGTTCCCTTCTTCCATGAGGGCCCTCAATCACACCAATTACGTTTGCACTGCCTTCAAACCCTCTTCTAACTCCTTCTGTGGTTTTCTATCCATTTGTAGAGTAGCAGTTACATGCGTCTGCACAAAGTCCCGCCCCCCTACCACCTGTATGCTGGAAGCCTGAAATTGTGGCATGCTTGACACCAGCAGTTGTGACCATACCACAACGAATATTCGGGAAAAGGTATCCACTGAGAAAACCCTATCTAATGTATCCCCGAAGAGATGATAATCTGAGGGAGGAGCTCCCTGAAGGAATATGAAAAAGAGAGAAAGAGGAATTGATGACATCATGAGAGACAAATGTGATGCCCTGAGAAGACTAGCTGAAGAAGAAAATGTATGAACCTCATAGAAACTGATGACGAAGTAAAGAATCAAGTAAACTGTCATATGCGAAAAGAAGATTGGACGTGTGAAAAGCACTGCAGAAAATGCAAGTCATTCAATAAGGGTACACACGCTGTAACGCAAGTGGATCAAGAAATCTTAGAAGCTGGCCATAAGTAGTTAAGAGACTGCAGGCGGAGCGACTATTGTATAGAAGCTGGACATCAGTGTCACAAATTTAGTAAGCCCAAACCCATGAAGAGGAAAGGCTGAGAGCTGTGTCACAGCAAGAATTAGCTGAGATTGCAGACCCGAATGGGGAAGTTGTTTGGCCTGGTGTCAAAGTTGGAGCAGCCAAAGCCAGTTATCTATTCCTGAAGACAGTGGGCATGAGAAGCTGAATTTTCCCTTGTTAAGGTGCAGAGAAGGAACACCAAGCGTGTCAAGTTTCATTCATTTAAGACATTTAATAACTGCAAAATAGACCAGATCGTGGTATCCTGTCACGTGACCCAAAGATGAAAATAGAGTTCGAACTTGGAGTCCTAGAACACGATTGTGAGTGCCCGCACTCCCATGTATTCTCAGAGACAAGGATACTTTACAAGGCCACGTTCAAAGACAATCTTCATGGCAGAAGGCTTGGTTGATGAGAGATGCTGGGCTAATTGCGTGGGGAGGTAGAGTCAGGCCCATCTCCTTTCACCTGGGTCTGGGCTTGTGTGCTGCTAAGTCAGTGGTCTTTAAACTTTTTATACCAAGGCCCCTCTGAGCAAATAATAAATTGTTCGGGACCCCTGTAGTAATATATATAGCGCTTTATAATATTTATAGCGCTTTAGGGTATATAGCGCTTCAATAAATGTGATGGCATTTTGTTGCCAGCAATAATGTAGCACACACATATAGCCATTTTATGCTGCCAGTATAACATGTGAATAGGTTGCTGGTGGCATGTAAGGTACAGGATCCATAATGCAGCAAAAGCTCAATGTGAAACTGCAAAGAGTAAAAGTGCACCATTTTTTTTCTTTCTCTGGAATACCTCATGCATAGAAGACTACATTATTTATATAACTGACTGACTTAACTAACAATTACTAATCACTAATGCTAACTCCTTAACATTATAATGTAGCCGCATGTACAAAATGAGGTGAAAATAAATATTTAGAAATTCGTTTTTTCAAATGTGCACTGGCATTTTTTTTTCTTCTTTCTCTTTCTGTGTTTGCAGAAAGCAGAAAGTATTTGCGAAAGGAAATAATAATTGAAACAGTTGCTCAGTGAGCAAAGATCCCATTTTGTAAAAGTGAAGGGTGATGCTGCCTGATTGGAGGAAAGTGTCTGCAGATATATCACGTAGGCAAAGTGGGTAGGTTCAGAGCTCTGCTAAGGGGAAAACTGACAGGGACAAGTTAGTTTGTGTTGGCTTGGCTCTGAAGACAGAAGTTCTTGGTGTCACTAAGCACTGGCTTGGAATTTTCGCTGTGCATCCCAGACACCAAGATTACAGGGACGGTTCATGCTGACTGGGCCTGTTCTTCTGAGGGGAGCAAGGACAAGGTCGTGTGGGAGAGAGCCACAAATATTTCTGGTAAGCAGACACAGTTTAAGTGAGGTCACTGTGTGCTGTTCTATGAATGAGCGCTCTAGAAATGTCACGTAGGCAGAGTAGCAAATGAAATCCCCTGCATTTTAATTCATCATGTTCATAATGCTAAATAGTCATGCCTATTTTTAAAAAGGCTTATTTGCTCAGTACCTGTTGTTTTTTTTTTGTTTTTCTCTTCCTCTTTCATTACAGATAATGGTGAAATGTACGTGGTAAGATTTTTATTGTGAATTGTATTTGTTTGCAATACAACCAATATATAAAAGCAGCTTGTTCAGAGTTTTTTTTTATTGCATTGGGGATTGCGTATGTGGACACGGGGGGGATTCATTTTCTTTGGTAGTACATTTGTCAATTTGCCCATACAGATAGAATAACAAACAGAATAAGCAGTCATAAAATAAGTGTGTGTCTATGTGTGTCCTCCTTGCATGTTGTTTGGGGGATTCTTATATAATACATAGATTACTGGAGGTCTATGAGCCAGTAATGATGCCTACGGGCGCATAGGTCACCGGTGTAGATAAACCTGTGATACCAGCCACAGGCTGTAGGTGGCATTCTTTATAAAAGTGTTGGGTCCCCTTGTGTGTATAGGTCCAAGGCCCTCTATAGATCACTAGGAGGTATTCTAATAGAAAGGAAGGTTTTGTTTATGATGGGGTTATAATGTAGGGAAGGAAACTATGCTCACCACTAAATGACCTATCACCACAAAATGCGAGTAGTACATATTACTAAATTCGCCAATCTAATATAACAAGGTATGGTCACTAGAAGGATTTGAGGCCAAACCCAATCTAAATGCAAGGATAAGTTATTACCAAACTACCACTCATCTTTTGGCAGTAAGAAAATACTGCTAGACCCCAAATTTACACAAAATATCCTACACCCCCTGCCCCTCTCTGTTGGAGTTCTTTTTTTATAGAGATAGCTGCGAAATGTGTGATGTCCATACACGAGCACACTGGATTGTTTTGTATATGAGACTCTGACGAGCATGCCAATCAAAGAAGTTGCCTCACATTGTAAATCCACTAGGCCAGTGGTCTTCAAAAATGTTTAGCCTGGGCCCCCCTGTGCAAATTTTGGGCAGGCCGGGCCCCCCCAAAAAATGCCAAATGGACAGTATGTATTGCGCACCGTCACTGCACCCTACTCCCAGTATAGTCCCTGGGCTCCTCCACCTTCTCCCATCACAGTCGCTGGGCTCCCTCATCCCACTCCTACCCAGTCCATGGGCTCTCCCCACACCATCACACACCCTGGGCTCTCCCCACCCTGCTCCCACCACTATCCCATGGTTCCCGCCCATCCTGCTCCCACCACAGTCCCTGGGCTCCCCATCCCGTTCCCAACACAGTCCGAGAGCCAGTGGCGGCTGGTGAATTATTTAAGTGGAGGGGCATAACTATTTCCCCCAGAAATGCCATAGCGACCGAGCGCAGTGAGGGAGTACAAACCAATCAAGAGGGTTTTGGGGGGTTTCCCCCCGTGAATTTGTTAATAAAATAATGGGTTAAATGTTGCATTGTAGAGCATTCTTTAAAAAAAATGTGTAAATATCCTAACAGTTTGCTATTGCTGCTGGGAGGACCAGGGGGCCGGCATGACGTGTTTTACTAGACATCTATGAAAGATGTCCAGCAAAAATATACCATACCTGTCCCCTGGGCCCCACTAGGCCTAACACAATCAACATGGTTATGTGTGTATACAAGGCGCTGGGGTGCCAAGGGGGAAAGCATGGTATTTGGACTGGCCATCTATGATAGAAATCCAGTAAAAAAAATACCATCCCTGTCCCCTGGGCTCCACAGCACCTCAGGAGAGCTGATTTTGGCAGGTGGGTAGGGGGATTGTGAAAACAAAGGCATTTTGGAATTTTTAAAATGCCTTTATTGTACAACCCTTCTTCTCCCCTCTATCCCTCTATCCACCACTTGCCAAAATCAGCTCAACGGACCAAAACAAACTAACACACACATTTATGCAGCAATCACTCTATCATTCACACGAGCATCTGTCACCATACACTCACACATCACAAGCATTCAGGCATCCATACAAATGATTCAATAAAATAAATGAACATAAACATACCTTCTGCATTGGCTTGCATGTGGGTGCTGAGACGCCTGTTCCAGGCTGCTCTGTCTGTATGTGCGAGGAGGTGCAGGAGCTCCCCCTCGCACATACAGACATGCAGTGCCCCAGCCAGCATTTCCAATGAGCTATGCAATGCTGGCAAAGCAAAACGCCCCAGCCTTGCATGGCTCAGTGAGCATGTGCGCTGGGGAATGAACTGAACTGTCAAAGGGAAATAGGGGTTCCATTTGACGGTTCAGCCAGCCCTCAGCTGAAAAAAGCAGCTGAGGGAGTGCTCATTGTTCCACTGGGCTGGCTCTTTAGCTCCTCCATAATGGATGAGGGAGCCACTGGGTGGGCACCCCTTCGCCATTATGGATGAGCTGCCAGGCTCGGACTGGCCTACTGGCCTGTTCCCCTTAACTTTGCCTGGTCGCGCTCTGAAACACCTGTGTACGAGCGCGATACAAATAAAATATCATATCATATCATAGGGCAATGCCTGTACCAAAAATAATAAATGCTAGTGTGGGTCAGTCAAAATGGGCCACCTTTTTGGCCAATGTGGGCCAGTTTAATGAGCTACTTCCATACGCAATTAGTAATTTTGACCATTGTTGCTGAATAAATATTCTATAAATATCACAATGTACTTACATTTTAACACAAAGCACCCCCTTAGGTACTATTCAAACAGTGTGTTAATGAATATCCATTTACAAATGTGGGCCACTTTTTCATTGGTGCCTGAGACAGTGTCATGCTTCAGCCCGACCATGTGAGCCGCCCCTGCCCATTTCTTCCAATCTAAAAAAAAAGAAACAAAATAATTTTAAAACATTTTTTTTTACTTTTCATGCTGGCCTCTTGCCGCCCCCCAGGGATGTGGCCGCCGCCCCCCACGGGGCCACACCCTACAGTTTGAATACCGCTGTGCTAAGTGAACCGAATGTTCCAGACATGGCACAGGCGTTCCAACCAATTGTAGTTGTCCATATAACGAAGGCCCTTATAGTTTGAAAACCAATAAGAAACCATGTATCTAATGTTTCTGAAGATTACATGTTTTAGAGGTAGGCATGTGTTGTCCATCTGACAGTGGGCAGCCAATCACAATCCTAGTTCCTATAGATAATATAGTTAGATGTTCGCCTTAAGCCTATCCCGATCCCCAGTAGGTTTTCATTATTTGCCATGTTGTATGACGTCACCTCTGAAGTATTTTGGGTATATATCCATGTTTTTATGAAAAGATTGTTGCGAGAAATCGAGCGTAAATCCGTTGATGTTCATTGTAACTCCCTGTTTTAGATAATTGTTGATAAAACAGTACTTTGCCATCTTCCTGAGTTGGTTTGGTTATTTGGACTCAGAGTTATTCTGTGTGAACCCATCCATTGCATGCACGTTCCTAAAGGGCCATAAGCTCACCTCACATCCTGTTGAAGTAAAGAATTTGTTATAAATCTCCCAGTATGTTATTTCTCAATTTTAGCACATGTTTTACGGCAGTTTATTTTTATGTTTAACTACTTTTTATTCTCTATTTAGGGACAAATGTGCTTTAAAGGTCACTATTGTGATCTACTATTTCCAAATGTTCTTGTGGGAGAACCCACAAACTGTGCTTAGAGGGATTGGGCCTGCTCAAACAGTGTCATACGGGGCTACTTCTAAAAACATTTCCAGGGCCACATTTGCTTCCCAGACAAACCCTGCCACCAGGGAGGGAACCTGAATTGAACGACTTAATCTGTTGGCTCATGTACGCATCAATGTGCTCCTATTTTTCTTGTGGCAATCCCTTCCTTTCAGAGTACATCCGAATAATGATGACCTATTGTCTCTTGAAGCCCAGACTGCACTTTGTTCAACTAGGCCTTCCCTCGTGGTATGAAGTGCTATCAAGTCTTAAAATTCCCAACCCTAGCCACGAACCCCTTGGTATGTGGACACCACCACACCCCAGCAGACCTGCACTTATAACGTTCATTACTTGCTTTTCACATACCTTGTGGAAAAAAAGAAATGCAGCTGCCTTTTTTCATGCTTGCTTGTTTGTATGCACTACTTGCTCCCTTGAGTTGCTCATGCATTCTCACTGGCACTTTGAAACAATACTGTTGTAACCTGGTGCCTTATAAAATATATCTAAAATAAAATAAACCACACAGGATACAAGCTTTGGTAATGGTGAGTTACACCACAATAGCACTAACGCACATCTACATTTGCTGCAGAACTGCCCCTGCTAAGATGTTTATAGCATCTACGGATCATGAGATAACAGCATATCCAACTGTACTCATCAACTGCCCACCAAATATCGACCGTATTCTCATTTCAGGTCCTGGTGAACGGGACAGGACAGGCATACCAACAACAGACTTTACTATTGGTCTAGTAAAACCTCTTACAACCCACTTCATCCTGGTTCTTAGGCTTCTTCCTGCTAGGGATCTTCATCAGCGAGTCAGGGAATGGCTTTGCCCCATCTGCCTCCCAGCTGGGTACATAGCACCAACCCTGGAGCCCGAAGATTCAAACCCCCTCCAGATGATTGCTAATCCCCTTCACCTGGCTTCCTTTTCTAACTCAGGTCAGGAAGTAAGAGACATTGGTTTACGAATAACAGCAATATTCCCTGTTTATTGTCACCCAACTCAACAGCATTCACTGTATGTCCTCTGAAGGATGATTATCTGAGTGGACGTCCCAAAATGTGAACCTGTAACTATTACCACCATTGCCTCTCTTCATCATCTCAGTCCTACATTTGAAAGCTCTCTGCCTTCCCCCTAGAGATTCTCCTGTCCATTTCTTGATTTCCTTTTCACCCCCTCATATAAAGGAGGGCACTCACTATACCACGTCCTCTTTTTTTCTGTCCTTCAGTGGAGATCAAGGAGCCCTGCTGGGCATGTCTCTCATGTCAGGATCCAGAGCAGGTGCATGAAATTGAAGTGATCTCCTACCCTCCAGACTAGGGAAGGAGGATAGGGGAGGTCGAGAGGCCTTTGTGCTTTGTGAGTTTTTCACTCTACTGACCGCTCGAGGTGCCCAATGTTCAGAGGGGCTGCACAAGGCCACCAGATGAAGGCTCATATGGGGTGAAGGTGCCCACTCCCCTGCGTACGAGAACATTGTGCACAGGGCAGCTACACAGCCCTGTACTGAGATTGTCACCTCAACAAGGGTTACTGGAGGAACTACGGGATTCTGTCCTCTTCACACCTGATATGTTTAGAGAGAGTGGGAGAGGGAGGAAAAGAAGTTGACAGCACACAGGTTACCCCTGTGTTTAGGGGTGAATGGTTTCACACACGACCGGCAGGCAGATTTTTTTCCTTTAAATGTAGCTCTCTCACAACTGGACATTGCTAGGATGCAGGTGGTTTAAGAAGTCTCTGTGAGGCTGGTTAGATTTTACTAATGGGCAAATGCATTTTGTTTTGTTTTTGTTTTTTGTTTTAAAACAATGTTTATGTTCAGTTTAAACAACCACATACAGTCATCACATCATGTTTTGTGTCTTAGTACATTATCATTTTATGTTTATCCCCCAAAAACCCCCCAGTTGCCTCCCTCCATTTCCTGGGCCTACTTTACCACATAGAACTCCACCACTTCATCGTCTATATGCAATGACTCATATGACTGTCAGTCACTCGATCGGGTCATGTTCCGGCTCTCTTCCTCCCGCTGTAGAGGTGATCAACTCCTCAATTAACTGCCTCCAAGCTACCACCACTCCTTCCCCTTGATCTTCTGTCTTATCTACTGCTTCTTGCCATACCACGGTTTCTGCATTCACCCATTTTACTAGGTCTTTCCACCACACCTGCACCATAGGTCTCGCTTGTGCCTTCCACCCCATCGCTATCTGGCGCTTAGCCAATATATATGCTAGGTCTTTAAGTTTGCTTATATGTTTGGCTCTTTTTGGTCTCGTAAATCCCCCCATTAAACACACCAGAGGGGATCCAGTATCCAGTTTAATATCTGCTTTCGCTAGTGTTCGAGCCACCTCTCCCCAAAACCTGCGCACTTCTATACAGGTCCAGAACATATGAATCAAATTTGCATTCACCTCTCCACATTTCGGGCACGTTTTTATCGCTGCGTGACCAAACTTTGCTATTCTGTTTGGGGTTAAATACACTCTGTGGGTTATGTACAATTGTATCTGCTGCAGCCTAAAGTTCCTAGACACTTTCTTGTGGTACACCATGGCTCTATTCCACATTGCGTCAGATATTGCTTCTCCCAGATCCGTTTCCCACTGTTGCCTCATCTGTCCTAATTCCTTCCCCGCCTTGGACATTAGCAACTCGTATATCCTTGAGACTTCCTGTCCGCCCTCTAACACATCATAAAGTGACACTATTGTTTCGTCCAGTTGCAGTTACGTTTCCATCCCTGGCCACCTGCTGCGTATACTCCGTAGTAGACAGGAGTGCACCCGGTGTTGACCAGGGTGCACTCCATCCTCTTCTACCAACACTTCAAACTCTTTCGGAGCCCCCTCCTTGGTCAAGTCTCCAACTGTCACTATTCCGTTAGGTTCCCAATATTTCCGTACATGTAACCTCAATTGGTCACTCACTCCCTCCAATGCCACCAGCGGGATCTAAAGGGAATATGGTGAAACAACCTCTCTCAGTTGACTAGCTCTACGCCACATCTCCCACCCCAATGGTAAGCGGACCATGAATGAGTTCACCATCTATACAATTTCTTTCAATAAAACTGTTCCCCTGTTGCTTGCAATTGCAACAACCGTTACTCATGCGTTTGCTCATCCTACAGCCACTTGGGAACAAATTGCAGTTGGCTAGCAACAAAATAGACCTTAAAGGTGAGCAGCTTTATCCCCTGTAGGTCGTATGTGTTTTGGAGTTTCCAGAGTGCTAACCTACATCTAGAATTACACCACAAGAAATCTCTACATATGCTATTCAGTTTATTTAAAAAACTTTCTCGGTATCGCGAACAATACATTTGTAAAAAAGTGGAGGAGTCTTGGCAGCACCACCATCTTCAGCAGTGCCCCTCTCCCCATCATAGATAATGGTAATCTTCCCCAGAAGGTTATGGTCTTTTTGATGCCATGCAGTGCTTACACTGTGTTATGTGTATGTTCCAACTGTGGGTCATGATAAATATGCACTCCGAGATAGCGAAACATATCTAATTCCCATTTAATTGGCAGCACTGGTAGTCTGTCCAACGGGCTCCCAACATATCCCCCTAGCGGGAACAGATTTGACTTTTGTGGATTAATCATTATACCGGGCAGAGTGGCATAGCGTTCCATCGCCTTCAGAATAAACTGCAAATTGGTCTTTGGATATTGCAGGTAAAGCAACATATCATCTGCATACAGTGATATTAAATGCTGTCCTTCAGGTGTAGCTATCCCTGCCTTTCCATATTCGTCTCGCAAATAGATTGCGAGCGGCTCCAGCGCCAATATAAATAGCATCAGAGACCACGGGCACACCTGTCTTGTACCTTTACTTAACTGCCATTGTTCTGAGATAATCGTACCTCTTTTCACCATAGCCATCGGTTTGCTGTATAGCAGTTTCACCCATTTAATATATGTTGGTCCCATACCAAACTCTTCCAACACCGTCAGAAGCCATAACCACCTAACCAAATCAAACGCCTTGACTGCGTCTAGTGATGCCACTCCTTACTGTCACGCATCTCCATGTGTGCAATCTATCACATGATGCAATCTGCGCAACTAACTAGTTATATTCCTATACGGGACATATCCTGTCTGGTATGAATGTATTAGCTTAGCTATAAGCGGCCTGAGTCTATGTGCCATCACCGCTGTAAATATCTTCCCATCTTGATTCAGTAGCGAGAGGGGTCTATATGAGCCACAATCAGTATCTGGCTTGTTTAGTTTCAGGTGGGGAACTATTATCGATTCCCTCAAAGATCCAGGTAGTCTGCCCGTTTCTAATGCTTCATTAAGCATTTCCAGCAGTGGTGGTAGAATCTCTGCCTTATATTCTTTATAGAATTCGCTAGGGAGCCCATCTGCCCCTGGGACTTTACCTGTCGGCAGCTCTATAATCACATATTCCAATTCCTCTACTGAAATGGGAACCTCCAATCCCTCCCATTCTTCTGCACGCGACTTGGGCAGTCTTATCTCCAGCGGTGCATCCCATATCTCTTCTACACCACACCACACGCAGAGGACTCCTCATATAATTGTTTACAGTACTCATAAAAGCATCTATTTACTCCCTCCTGTGTCTCTTGCTATTCCCCATTATCCCCTACTACCGCCGTAATCGGTTCCTGTCTGTTCTCACTCTTATAAATCCAGGCTAATAAGTGCCCATGCTTGTCTCCCTCTGCATGCTGCCTCTCAATATACCTCCTGTAACTTAGATTGCTCAACCTGTCCTAATGTTTCCGATATTCCTGCTGTACTTGTGTCACTTCTTGTGCCTCTTCTAAGGACCCGTCCCCTGTCTGTGATATATTTTCCAGCTTATTCTCTGCACCCCGCATTTTCCCGTAATATTACATCCTGCATTCCTTTAGACTGGGACATGGCTGCTCCCCTCACCACTACCTTAAAAGCCTCCTAAAGTGTACCCGCTGACCCAACACTACCTGTGTTATGGATAAAATACTCCACTTTTCTCCTTAGGCTTTCACGAAACCCAGTGTCTCTGAGTGCCTCAACTCTGAACCTCCATGTTGGAATCCTGGCCCTCGGTGGGAGAGCTTGCTACGTAACCACGAGAGGTGCATGGCACGAGAGGACCTGTGCTTTATATTCTGCTCCAACAAACTCCCCTGACAATTCTCCCCCCACCATAACATAGTCCAGCCTTGTGTACAGATTTGCAGGGGTACTATGGTGGGAATACACCCGGTCTTGACCATGCATCGCTCTCCACACATCCTCCAACTTGAAGGTGTGCAGTAGTGCCTTCAACGCTTTCGCTGCAGGGGTTGGGTGCACAAACTTCCCATACGATCTAACCAATAATGGGTTCAGCGCACAGTTAAAATCTCTGCCCCGTAATAGCACCCAGTCTCTGCATTGACCTATCTTGGCATATAAAGATCGGAAATATGCTGCTGTGTCATGATTCAGGTGTATGTGTTAATAACGCATATTTCTTTATTTTCCACCTTTCCTCGCAATACAACCATCCTGCCTTCCGTATACCTATAGGTCTGCAATACTTTGAGCGGGACATTCGGTGCCACCCAAATCAACTCCCCTCTGGCATAGGCTGAGTAGGTAGAACCCAAGATCATCCCTCCCCATTTTCGTGCTAAGGTCTCCTGCCTCTTTGGTTAAGTGTGTCTCTTGCAATAGGGTTATATCTATCTTTTGGCGTTTTAAATATGTCATCACCCTGTTCCTCTTTATATAGCTATTTAACCCTGTGACATTCCAGGTCATTAATTTGAGGTCACCCATTCTGTTTGGTCACGCCTATTGTTACCCAACCGTTCCTCCCTCCTCCTTCCTCTAGTATGTGTGTGATTGTAGGCCGACTTCCCCAAAACCATCCCAACTGCGGCATCAGCTCTACTGTCTGCCTTCAGTGCACAGCAGGCGGACACTCTACAACTAACACCCCAAAAAAAAAAAAAAATCTACTGGGGGTGATAGCATGATCCTGGCGTCGTCTGTGTCTAGACGATCCAGATGCTCCTGCATTTTGCCAATCCTTTATCACCATGCTTAATTGAACTGCAAATTTACTAGTGCATTTGTTTCCCAAAGGTCTCTAAGCATTTCAAATGTACATCATGCGGACAACATGGGTTCACTTATCACTTCCACTCTTGGTAGGGCCGTCTGCTTCTGCCGGAAAGTTCAATGCATCCATCCATTTAGTAACATCTTCTGGGGTTTCGAAGAAGACAGCCCGGTCCTTGTGTATGACATTCAGCTTTGCGAGGTATAGCAACATATACTTAAGGTTGGCTGCGCATAACCTCCTTTTGATCGCCACATAGTGCAGTCTTTGCCTTTGTATCAGAAACGTATAATCCGGGTACGCCGTGATGGTCGCCGATGTTCTGCTGATAGTTCCTCCTTTCCGCAAATGTTCCAGGATCTTCTCTCTGTCTTTATAGTTTAGTATTTTGGCAATAACCGGTCTGGGTGGGGCTCCTGTTGGTGGCCTTCTCGTCAGCGCCCTGTGTGCCCTTTCGACTGTAAATCCCTGGGTGGTGGACCCTGCACTAACCTCCTGCAGCAACATGTTTTCAATGAAATTGGTCGGGTCTGAGCCTTCCTCTCCCTCCGGGAGCCCGACAATTTGTACGTTGTTTCTGCGTGCTCTCCCTTCTGCTTCTCCCGCCCTATTCTCTAAGTTATGAATTTGTTGTCGCAGCTTGGAAACTTCCTGAGAGTTGGGGGTGTAAGTATCCGTGTTAGCCTTCACCTCTATTTCAAGCACACCTGTGCGCTCTGCTAATGCTCTAACATCTTGCCTCAGGAGGTTAACGTCAACACTAACATTCATTTTAAATTCCAAGGATGTTTTCAGCTCTGTGATGGCCTCAACGTCTGGGGTCTTCTGCGTTCTGTTCCTCTTGCCCCATCGTCTTCACAGCTTCATTGGTTTGTGCCGGTTTCGCATAGTTGTCCATTGAGGATTGTTTCCCTTTGGACTTTTTGGACTTGGATGCCATCTCACTTCCCAACGCTATGTTCTCTTTGTCTGTTATGGGCAGTGCGATGCACCTCCGGCTTGTTGTGGCCTGGTGACCCTGTGCTCCTCGGGCGTTCTTCGTATCTCTCCCGCATAGACCTCAGCTCTCGGATCCCATTTGTCTCTGAGGTGTTTTCATCCCCGACTGGTCTCCCCTAGGGCTAATCGCGGCAGAAGCTGTCTGCCAGCCCTATTTTTCAGGATATTTATTTTATCCCTCCCACAGATCGCTCATTTAGGCACTTCACCACCAATGAGATGTTACTGCGTGCACCCACTTCTATCATTCCTTGCTCACACTTTGTCTCTACGCCTGACACTGCTGCTAGCTAGTGCAATGAAGTCCCAGTGGGCGCTTCCAGAAGGCGCACAGTTCGACCCACCGGATTCTCCTCCACCCTGCCCCACCGTTCTCCAATCTGCGTCAGTTGGGACTGTCCAACTGCAGGTGGGTAGGGTTCTGCACACAGTCTGACCCTTCTCTGCAGTGTCTTAACTTATGGGCTGCTGCGCCACTTATGTATGTCCATTCACCATCTCAGATGCGATACAATCTGCACTTCTCGGGAGCCTCCTCGCCTTGAGGGAGAGCGCGGCTTTTATATTTGCACCCACAAGGCTATTTGTTGCAGTGCTTGTACTTGCCCAAACTTGCAGTCATCACACTCAAGGAACAGCCAAGGCTGCAAGGTCCGTCCTAGCTGTATATTGCAAGGGTTGACAGTGTTTACTGCATCCCGCTCTGCAATTCCGTTGATCGTGCCTCCCTCAGACCGTGCATTCCCTACAGTATCCAAGGTGGGGCCAATCCACTCTGCCCTCTTGTCACTGCAGATAGCGTATTACGGGCCCCCCCTGCACCGGGACAGTTGACCAATGCTGCTCCATCACCTCAGTGTATTACTTCTTCCCCATGTTGCCAGCTCGCTGTCTTGGCAGTGTACTTGCTTCATCTTCACCTCTTCTGTGACCTTGTCTGCTTGAGGTGTGTCACTGCGCTGCCGTGCCAGTGGCCAGTTTCACATCTGCTGTTAGGCCTGTACTGAACAAAGGATATAGGTCTCACGGCGCATTATGTTTCCTGCAGTGTGCTCCACTTCAGTGTTTAATCTCGTCTTGCCCTGGACAGATACACTTGTGCGAGACAGACTTCAGTTCTGTGGTTGGTTTATCAGATTACCCCCGGGCAGTCACCCATGAGCCTCCTTATCTGTGCAAATAGTTAATCAGGCTGCACACGTCCGTGTCCACTATTCACAGCTATTCCGACGTCATCCAGCTGACGTATATATCTGCTGCAGTGTATGTTATGCCCGAGGCTCCAAAAGCGCTACTTGTAGAGAGAGACTGTGTCCCGCATGCCTCAGCTCCGTCCATCAGCAACGTCCGTTCGATGTGTGTCCTTCTTCCGCGTGTTACAATGTATCTGGCCCCGCTCAGCTGCACATTACTGCTCCCGTGTTCGGCTCCTGCACCACACTGTGTCCCTGAGCTCGCTAGAGTAGCTAGTACTTATCAGCGATTCTTCCCGTATGCATAGGGCTCTTCTAGTCCCGTTCTCTTGTTCCGTTGCAGACAGTCCTCTCCTGCAATGGAACTTCCACGGGCACCGTCTATAATCTCCTTTGCTCAGCGCACGCTGTGCATCACTCCTCCGCTTCTCGCTGGCGACCTCTTTCGCTGCTGTTCACCGGTCTTGGTATCAGCTCAGGCGGCGACTCTATTTTGACCTCTATCTTCCTTCCCATATCCAGGGGAGTTGCTAGGTCTGGAAAAGACCCGGGGCTAAGCTGATGTTGGAACTGTTGGGACTGGGGGCTAGCTAGTCTTTTGGCTGTAGCTCCTGAGATTCTATCCAGGGCTACAACCAAAAGATCAGGGGCTATAGCCCCCTTAGCCCCCGCCGCTAGCAACGCCCCTGCCCATATCTTTGTTTAGAGAGTGCCGCCATTTTGGTTCTGCCTCCGGCTAGTCTCAGAAGGTTTTCACTGCTCATAACTCACGCATCTGAGCGCCGATCATTTCCGTTCCACGCTGTCTGTGTGCCATAGATCTTCACACAGCTGCTCTTTCAAGTTTACACACCATAACGTGTTTTTTGCATAGTTCTTGTCCGCATCATGAAGGATCAGCAGGAGCTCCTCCAAAAGCACATCCTGTCGCATGGCTCTTTAACCACACGCCCACCCTCAAATCTATGTTAAACACCAAGCGTGTGGTGCTCTCTTCTTCTTCCTCTTCTGATGCTGATTCTCTTCCTGCTAAAAAGAAACTGAGTTCAGAACAGCTAAAAGATCTAATCAGGTAGACTCTAAGAGAGAAGAGAGCTTCCATAAAGTGCTCCAGGAACCATTCTGTCTCTTCTGTGTCTGCTTCCTCGTTAGAATCAGAGGAAGCCTCCAAGCCTAAGGGCAAACTCCTAGATCGCAAGGCAGTAGCTACGATCCTGGCCAATGCAGTCAGATGCAAGAAATTTGAGGGACTAGATCCTAAGGCTGAGGAGGATCCAACCGTTCAGTGATTTGAGGAGGAAATCGAAAGAGGCCTGCCTATTAGAGCCAACATTTGAATTGCCCGGTGGGGGCCAGCAGCCAGATGTTAGGGAATTTAAATTACAGTTGTAGGAACATTTTGAAATATTCCTTTTCCTGGGGGGTGCCCGGGCCCCATAGCACCCACATAGTCAGTGCCCCTGGGCCTACCCCTCATCCCTGCCATTAAGGAAAAAACTGCTAAAAGAAGTGGGGGGTTGGCACTAAGAAGATTGTGGTGCATCATTTTATGAATAAGTTCTACCTTCTGGCACCAGATGAGAATCTGTCAGTTACCACTGTGGTGGAATCCCTACTATCCAGCCCCACAGGTCGATCTAAATGGCCCCTGAGGAAGCAACAGGTGCCCATCTGGGGCCCACCAGTGACATTATCAGAGAGACCAACAACTGATGGACTAGGCGATCAGGTGACAACAGCGTGTGTCATTCCTTCTGGTTTTGGGCTTCACTTTCTGTCTGGAACTTAACTGCCATCGGCCATCTTGGATTGGCAACATCATTTCCTGCAGCCATCTTGGATTGGTGACATCACTTCTGTGGCCATCTTGGATCAGTGGAAAACTGGAAAGCGCAGGAAAACCCTACGCTCTCGACCAGGGTATTATTGAACCAGAGAATGCCAAAGAAATGTCCAGAGGACGTTATTTAGAAAAGTATCAACATTTATTTTGCATGATACACATTTTATAGAAATAGAATCAATCATATATTAAAGCTCACTTCAAAATTTAATTTGCATTGCAGGAAAGCATAAAACTACATAAAAGCTATAAAGAGTATTTTTTTTTTATTTTTTTTTATTTTTATATGGTTTGTTACAAACCTTTAAAAAAGTAAGAACACGATGCAGCTGGGAAGACTATAAAGGGCCATCAGCCTAGACAGCCCACAAGAAGAGTGTGTAAACACAGCTTAGGAGCAACCACCGGACTAGGAGACCCTCAAGGAGGATGATCCTATCTGTAAGTCCCTCATATGACATGCATTTGGCGATACAGTGTTTTGAGTTAGTTTTACGATCGCTAGAGCTTCAAGGCTAGGTGTTTTTAGGGGGAGAATGATTCACCCTCTTAAGCTGGTTGTTCACCCGTCTCTGATGGCTTCGGCTGTTGTAATTCCGAGTTAATTTCGGCCTTTAGTAACTTCTCCAACATTGATTCTAAAAAGAAGGTTAGTTCAATTGTTAAGCTACGATCTGCATCTTGGGAAAGTCGTATCCACCATTCTTCGGCGGACAATGAAGGCTTTGCCCTTATGAATCTTCCAAAGTGCTTTGTGCGTTCCTGTGTTAGACCGCTGCATGCCAACGTCAGATGTTTTAGCGTTTCAGTATCTTTCCCACAGAGTCGGCACGTTGTAGAGATTTGATTCTTGTCATTCTGTATGTTTAGATTTTCTCTGGTTGCAAATTGGTTGAGACGATATTTCATGAATAATGTTCTGCGTTTTCTGTCTGGAAATGTATGTAAATATGGCTGAGTTTTGTTCAAATTTCTCTCACTGTTTGGCATCAGCTTCATGATTCTGTGTTTTTTGCATGTGTCACCCGTATCAATCCAATCTTGGATCCATAACAAGGATTTAACCTTGTTCGGGTTTTCCTGCAGTAGATTTCTGTCCGCTCCTATATCGCTAAGGATTTTTTCGCAGCGTTGGAGCCACATTGAGAACACAGAATTACCATGCTCTGTAGCCGAGGGTTTTAGAATGTTGTATTGAATGCTCGGCTTTTTAGCAGATGCTTTACAGAATTCATTTAAAGTGTTCCACGTTATCCTTCCATTAATGGACAGAAGACTCAGCTCATGTCTTATGCAGGCAGTTCGTACACCAGGCGGTAGGCACAAGACTTTTGACCAGAACGAATGCTCCAGGGAGGCCCATAGTTCTGCTGGACATCCGAAGGCACATTCAGCTCCGTGGGTCAGGGCCGGTATAACTTTTGTCTTATAAAATGTTAAGACAGGTGTTAGTGAGTGTTTCCCGAATTTTGAGTTAATAATGCAAGCCTGCGCTGTCAATTGTTTGCATTTTGACTTAACTTTTCCCACCCATGGAGCATCGTTTATGCTTGAGCTGAGCAGCATGCCCAAATACAGGGATTGTTTTTTTTGCTCAATTTTTTCATCGTTCATTTTCCACGTGAACTTTTTTTTTCCAGTGGGATCTTTATTCTTTTGCAGGTCTTGTAGGATTAAGATTTCTGATTTTTGTGTGTTTACATTTAATCCGTTTAGCTGGATGTATTTCGCTAAGATCCCGAGTTTTCGTTGTAGGCCTATTGGCGTCAAGTCCAAGAGGACAAGGTCATCTGCATACAGGAGCCAATGAAGATCTGTTCCATTTACTTTTGGAGGAAAAGTGTTTGCACCTTTGTATGCATCACCTAAGTCTGAGATGAATAGATTAAAGATAATAGAGGCCAGGGGGCACCCTTGCTTCACTCCTCGATAAGTTTTTATTGGAGCCGATAGGGTGCCGCTTTTGTCCAGCTTTATTTTTATCTCTGTGTCAGTATGTAATGCTTTTATTGCTGAAAGTAGGCTGAGTGGACATTGCCAATCAAACATTTTTTTCCAAAGTAGCTCTCTGTCTATGCTGTCAAAGGCTTGTGATAAGTCCACAAATGCCAGGTAGATCTTTTTGTTTCCTTTTATTGCTTCCATCTTGAGTAGATTTAGCAAAAGAAGATTTAGGCCACAGCCTACACCTTTGACAAAGCCCGCTTGGCGGGTGTCCAGATGACTTGACTCCTGAATCCAATCTTGAAGTTGTTTTTGTATTTGAGTCGCAAATATTTTTCCCACAACGTCTAACAAGGCAATTGGTCTGTAATTTTTAGGTTCGGCTCTATTGCCTTTTTTGAAGATTGGAATGACAATTGCGGTTTTCCAACTGGTTGGGACTTTTGCTTCGTTAGCAATTGTGGCAAATAGTTTTGACAGAAAATTTGCCCACTCTTCAGGGTTTTGTTTAAGGATGAAGTTCGTCAAACCATCTGGTCCCGGTGCCCTGGAAGAGGAGCATCTTTGGATACTCTGTAGGATGTCCTCTTTGTCAAAGCGCAAGTCCCATTTTGAAAGCTCGGGGAGCATCGGATCGACGGTGGTGCTTTTTTTTTCGTATACTGAGTTATAGTGGGTGATCCAATCTTTTTCATTCACCATGTTTGCTTGGATTGCGTCTTGCGTGCAGTTGGTATTGTTTATTAGTTTCCAAAACTCTGAGGAATTTTTATTATTGAGGCTGGCAAGCATTGTTTCGCTGTTGTTTTGATACATAATTGCTTTGTGCGAAATTTGCCAGTTTTTGTATTTCTGTTTGCTGATTTTAACCGCCTTCTTTTGTTGTTCAATGTTCAAATTTCTATGTTGCCTCAATTCCTTTCGCAGTTGTTGTTTTCTTTCGCGAACTTGTTTGTCATATCGGTGTATTGGTTGAAGAGAAGGTCTTCTCAACCCCGAATCTACCATCATAAATTGTTGTAGAAGGCAATTATATTCGGCTCTCTGTTCTGTTGCACTCAGAATATGCTTGTCATAAGATTTTGTTAGGATCTTTACTTCATGGGGTTTTATTCTCAATCGGGATCTGTTGGGTTCAACATGTATCTGATTGTGCCATTGTTGTGGCTTTTTGATGTTCGACATTTTGATTACCAGTTCTAGTTGACTATGATCACTGTTCGAGTTTGCTGTGATGTTGAGTGCAATAACTCGTTGTTGCAGACTGTCAGATATGAAGAAATAGTCGATGGTAGAGGTCTGCTTCAGTGATCTCCACGTTTTTTTTGGTGGAATATCCCCCATGATGTTCCCATTTAAGATGATGACATTTCTTTCCTCAAGCTCATCACACCATTTTTTTGCCAGATTTTGTAGCGGAGTTTTGGGTCCAAGCATCTTCGCCTCATTCACGCAGTCCAGATTAAGATCACCACAACAGATAATGTTTGGGTTATGATGAGCACTGTTTATTCCATCAATTAGGTCGCACACCATTATTATGAATTTGTATTTCCCTGCATTCTTGTGATGCCAGTAGATGTTGATGATGTGAAATCGGGTTCTGTTGTTATTCACCTCATTTTTTGCTGCAATCACAGAATACTGTATAAAAGGTGATACGTTTATTGTTTTCTCTAGGTTCCAGCCAGAGTTCTTCCTTATCATTATTAAGAGACCAGCGGATGGACGTCCCTTGGCTCTTGTGATGGCCGGGTTTATAGCCAGCTCGTATTCATCAGATACAGGACAGGTTGCCATCCATGTTTCTTGTAAGCAGATTACGGTGTGATCATTACTCCAGTTTTTTGTGTCATTAAATAAATGTGTAAATCCTCTCGTGTTCCAAGAGAGTATGTTTATGAACAGGCCGTCTGGCCCTTGTTGGCGTTAGCTTGATTTGCTGCCTAAGGCACCTGCTAGCCAATTCCAGTTTGAGCACTTACTTTGCATTTCTGCACCTTGTGTTTTGTCGTTTTCGATTATTGCTGGGTTTGAATTTCCATTTATTGTGATTTTTATTTGTTCGCCAAGTGTAAAGCGTACTTGGTTTTTGTCGCTAGGCTCCTTTTCGATCTGGAGTATTGTTGGTCGCTCAGTTGCGTGTTCGCTGGTGGATCCTGGTTGAGCCGCATCAAGTTTCACAACGTGTTTGTCAAGACTTTTGACATCTGCCGGGTTTTCACTTTGGGTGTCGATGGAAAATTTGTCTTCCCGTGATGTGTTTCTTTCTTCATGAATGTCAAATCCCAAGGTCAGTAGGAACTGGATCGCGTTCAAGAGTAGGTCACATATTAGTCTAGAGTCAATGTGAAGCCGAACTTTGTCGTTTTGATGATCACTTACAAATTCGACTGTTTGAATGTCGTTTGACTCTATGGACCGAAGGCCGGGCACATGGTGTAATAGGCGAAGAACGTTATTTCTATTTAGCGTTAGGCCATCTTTTGTGTCTAAGATGCGTTCCAGAATCAATACGTGCCTCCCAGACTTTTTATGAATCACACTTTGCAGGTTATTTTTTTGAGCGACTTGTCTGCTGGTACTGACATTCTTGTTAGTGATTGATCTTACTGTGAGATCCTTTGAGTATGTTTTAAACAAGGATTTACAGGGTGGAGTGTGGCAACTCGAAGTTTCAGGGGCGTCCATCACCTTTGGACCTTTTATTGTAGTTCCGGAATCATTTCGGTTGTGTGATGTTTCACTCGGACCATTAGCAGCTCTTAGCCGATTTCTTTTCTCGTCCATTGTCTCGAACTTGATCTTTTGTTGTACTGGATCTGGGGCTTTTGAGTCTTCAATAGGCAGTATTAATTGGCAGATTCTTCCACGGCTTGCCATGTCTTGTGTGTGTTTTATCACCTGCTTATTCTCAGGTTGCGGAAAACTTGGATTCTCAGAATCCTCCACAGTTTGTTCTTCAGTTTCCTCATTGCATGACTCTTCCTCGTAGGTAGAAAAGTCAAGGAGTTCGCTCTGTACAAATTCTGCGCTGTCCTCTATGACAATTGTATCTTCTGCAATAGGTTTTTCGTTTGTTTTAGAATTTGTCAGAGCTTTTTGGAGACTTTTGCTCGGCTGTTCTGCGTTTACAAAGACGTTCACTGCCTTCAGGTTCCTGAGAAATTTTCTTGAGCCTAGATTATTTCGTTTTCTCTTACATTTTTGATTTTTTGACTTCTTTTCGAGTTCTTGATTTGGAATGGTCAGGTTGGGTTTCAGAAATATGTCGTAGGTTTTGCCCTTGCTAGATTTTTGGCCAGCGCTATTTTCTCCACTTGGATTGGAGTCCTCCACTTCATTTGTTGAACATAGAGCTGAAATATCAATTTCATTTGGTATGTTAAGGGTATTCGCACCATTTGTCTTTTCACCTGTGGACGGAGGAATTTGAGTGAGTTGTGGGGATTGTGGATAGGTATCTCCAGATCCTATGATGCCATCAGCGTTGGCAGAGATTGTTGGCCACGCTTCTGCATGGGGAGTAGGCTCCTGGATGACTGCGATCTTCTCTTGTTCCAGTTGATTGCAGATATTTGGTTGGCACGTAACAGGGTAATTATTATGAGTAGCTTTCGCCACTTTTGGCAGTGGGCAGGAGTCCTGTGTAGTTTGTGACAACAAGGGACATGTAGTTCCCACGATAGGTGGTTCCATACCTTCTAATTCTCCAAGGCAGGCTTGTGTTGATTCTTTGTCTGGGCATTTAGGCAGGCATGGTGGTGCCGTGGTGAGCTGGCTCACCAGTTGTTGATTCAGCCCCTCCGAATCTTTCTTTTGGTTGACCACAGACCTCGATGTAGATTGCAAAGATATCATTGTGTTTGAGTCCATTTCATCCCTTCTTATTTTTTGACTTTGTTTTAATAAACCCAGTGCCTCTTTGGTCACCTCTGCTAGAACTCTCTTATCTTCAGTATTATTTCTCTTTTGGTCTGCTAGGTCCTTAATGGACTGGTCTATTCTTTGAATGTTTCCCCATAATTTGGCAGATGTCATGGCTCCCTGGGTATCTGCAAGAGGCAGTCTCGAATTCATCAAGGCAGACAGGGTTGAGAGATCTTTTATGTTCTCATTAATTTGCTCATGCATCTTGAGCATGGGGGCTATCGCTATTGTTAGTGAAGACATGACAAAAGGTCTTAATTCGTTTAGAGCTTCCTTGATTAATTTCTGAGCGTTTGCATCGTTCCTGCTTCTAATTGAAGGAGCTCTATTGCTCAAGCGTTTTGGTTTTGAATTATACCTTTGTTCTTCTGGAGAGTATGCGAGAGATTCATCATTGCTGGAAGAGGCTGGCCGTTCTTCTGGGCTTAGACTGAGAGTTATCTTGGGTGAGGAACATCTCTCTTGGTGATTGTCGTTTAAGTTTAAGTTTATAGAAGAAGTATGGTTGATTAGCCTGGGTCTATTTTGTGAACATTCGAACGGAGGTGACAAACTTTCAACCACCCGTCTTCTTTTTCTTGCGCCACCTGGCCAATGATTCCGCGGGGTAGAGACTTTGACTGGTATTGGTGGTGTTTGTTTTGTTCGACATGGTTCGTTATGTATTTCTTCTAGATTGCATTTTGAGTTGTTGACTACAGCCGATTTCGAGTTTAGAGAGCCGTTTAGCTCAGTCAAGTCTAACAGCAGTTTGTTTACAATAGTCAGCGAATTTTGTTTTTTTGCAGGGGATTGCATGCTTTTTTTCTTACTGTTGCTCTTGGGGCAAACAGGATCTGCATTTTCTTGTGGCGAAGCAGTCCCCGCCTTGTCTTGGCGAGAAACATCATTGCGTCTTTCCAGTTTTTCAAAGGATGGATTATTAGTTCTGTAGTTTACATCTGTCTCTTCCATCAAAAGTGAATCTGCCGTGCGCTCCTTGCGGCAGTCTGTGTGTTTTTCTCGAGTCTCTATAGTCTCTATGGTACGGTCTGTGTCATTTTCACCAGGCTCGGGTATGATCTCAGGGTGAGTGATGGGTATATGGCGCTTTTGCGCGGGTTCGAAGACTCCTGGACAGATCGGCGCGCATTCTAACCAGTCACTTGTACATTCGGAAGTTAGGCGTCTGTCTCTTGGCATTGTGTTCACAGGCAAAGGGTTCGCATCCAGTTCAGCCACCTGGGCGGCTCGCACGGCCAACACTCGCAAACGTGGCGGTTCAGATAAGGAGATTTCCCCCCCCCATGGTCGCCGTGGAGACATGGTCACCCCACACCTTCCCCCAGGCATGCTGGCCACCCTGATCTCCTGGCGCATGGCGGACCAATGCATCATTCGCGGCAGCCTCCTCCTCGGTGCGCCAACTATTGCTCACTGCAGCTGAACCAACTCCCGCAGTTCCCAACATAACAGACCTCGCGGAAGTTGACTGATTGTGCGGTAAGATCTCGTGGTTTTTAGCCGCGAGGTGAGTTTGAGGTGGATCATCAGCTGTATGTTTCATATCAGTTGTCATGTCAGTTATCTCAAATACAGATTCATTAGCTCTCATATTTATGCGAGTTTCATGTGACTTAAATGTTTTGGGGTGCGGGAGGGAGATTGTGCGAGGGGCTGGGGAAGAAAGACCGGATATTTTTCTTACTTGTGTAATCGCAGGATCTTCCTCGTTTGGGCTCGTAGTGCTAGTTGTCTCCGAAGATACTCCTCGTTCGGTCTTGCGCAGCTGTAGACGCGTTAACGGGTGGTGAACGCTTCGCGATGATTGCTTTTCGCGGTTCATATTAGTCATACACTGGATGACCGCGGGCTGACAGTGGGTGCCTCGGGTGCCTCGTGAGCCTCCAGAGACTCACGAGACTCTGCACCGACTCCGCGCCGCTCCGCGGACAGAGGAGGTTTTTAAGTCCACACCCCTCTGTTTAGTGGTAGCAATAGAGGAAGGACAACACTTCTCCAACAGGGACTCCAGGAAAAGCAGTGGGTCAGAGACTCACGAGACTCTGCACCGACTCCGCGCCGCTCCGCGGACGGAGGAGGTTTTTAAGTCCACACCCCTCTGTTTAGTGGTAGCAATAGAGGAAGGACAACACTTCTCCAACAGGGACTCCAGGAAAAGCAGTGGGTCAGAGACTCACGAGACTCTGCACCGACTCCGCGCCGCTCCGCGGACAGAGGAGGTTTTTAAGTCCACACCCCTCTGTTTAGTGGTAGCAATAGAGGAAGGACAACACTTCTCCAACAGGGACTCCAGGAAAAGCAGTGGGTCAGAGACTCACGAGACTCTGCACCGACTCCGCGCCGCTCCGCGGACAGAGGAGGTTTTTAAGTCCACACCCCTCTGTTTAGTGGTAGCAATAGAGGAAGGACAACACTTCTCCAACAGGGACTCCAGGAAAAGCAGTGGGTCAGAGACTCACGAGACTCTGCACCGACTCCGCGCCGCTCCGCGGACAGAGGAGGTTTTTAAGTCCACACCCCTCTGTTTAGTGGTAGCAATAGAGGAAGGACAACACTTCTCCAACAGGGACTCCAGGAAAAGCAGTGGGTCAGAGACTCACGAGACTCTGCACCGACTCCGCGCCGCTCCGCGGACAGAGGAGGTTTTTAAGTCCACACCCCTCTGTTTAGTGGTAGCAATAGAGGAAGGACAACACTTCTCCAACAGGGACTCCAGGAAAAGCAGTGGGTCAGAGACTCACGAGACTCTGCACCGACTCCGCCATACCATTTGTACTCCATACACACCTTTCACTAAATTCAGTGCCAGACATTCCTCCAAAAGCCACTAAAATGCATACCAATCTAGTAGAACATTATGTGGTGGGACATTCTAATTGTCGCCACAAGCAACTTTGTTGCATATATATTGATTGTTAAAGATCACAATAATTCTGTCACATGTAATCTACTAATGGGGTGGAACACAACGATGTTTATTCAGCAGATCACATCCCCATTTATCTTCTCAACTGGTTTCGACGTAAAGAGATGATTAAGTCAATGTCTTCATCAGGAGAACCATTATAGTGTATTTGCTTTTATAGTCCTGTGCTTCGAAGGCCAGATGAAATGGAACACTCTGGCCACCAGACCAGCAACAGCCCCATATCAAATAAAGAAGAGGGTCAATGCAAAGAAAATGCAATGATGGTGCAGCTACGGCAACAGGCGTTATCACAACTTCAATTTGGCAAGTCCAAGCATTCTTGTTTAGAAAATATCCACTCAGTAGATGAGTGTCATTCCGATAAGAGCCAAACTAACATCTTGGATCAGTAACATCACTGCCTGGGGACATATTGGACCAACCCCATCTCCAGTCGAAGGCCAAAAGAGGCTCCTCTGAGAGCACCAATCAGATAGAAATCGCCTCATCCTAGCAACACCGGGTACAATATCATAGAGACCAACTACTAATGGACTAGACAATCAGGTGAAAATAGCATGTGTCATCCGTTCTGAACTTCCTTGGGGTGTTTAGCAGGTGTCGCCCCAGTGAAGGACGGAACAGTGAAGGGTGAATACCAGCCATTGACCAGCCTCTTTGCCTCTTAGCTTATGAGCCTTTGTTTTTGCCTTCCTATCTGCTGCATCTGTAAGTACCCCAAGCTTCCTAATAACTCTACTGTCCACACTGTGCTACTCACCTATAATGCATTCACTCCTGCACCTCCTGCTCAAGGCCGTAGGACATGGGGGGGCAGGGGGGTCAAATCTCCTCCACAATTTTAAGTGGGGGGATATAATGGCATTGATCCCCCCCAGAATATGTCTGTGTTGTGCACAGTGCACTGTGTCTCTGCCACTGTCTGCAGTTGCAGGCAACATGTAAATATACTTCTGTAGGCTGTGCACTGCTGAAAAGTAACTTTGCACTGCCAACACAAACCCTGATTCATGGAACTGTGTAAAGTGCATTTTTGGCGTGCAAAGTCAGTGTTGGTTCCATGAATCAGGCTTTGGGTCGGCAGTGCCAATGCAAAGTCACTTTTCAGCAGTGCAAACTTGCAGTCACTTTCGACCGTGCAAACAATTCCATGAATCAGGTCCAAAAATGTGTCTTTACATGCCATTGGCGACGACCCCTGAGGTCTCTCTTGCTACCCCTGTGGTCTCCCTTGCTACCCCTAAGAAAATCTCCAAAAAAGGTGTTTAGACATTTTTTTTTTTAAATTGAGGCTCATGGGCTGTGGCCAGCAGCATGTGGCTCTTTGTTTCTGGAGTGGCTGGTTTTTCGATAGCTGTAGCCAGTAAGATAGCTCAGTGGGTTGAGTGCTCACTGCTGTAATGTGTGCGTGTCCTGCAGGTTGCAGGTTCGACTCCCAGCAAGGTCAATTCAGCCTTTCATCCTGCTGAGGTTGAAAATTGAGTACCAACACAGGTTGGGTAATATTGTATGTGTATTTGTTCTATATGAAGCGCTTAAACATAAGTGCTATATAATAACGCATCATTATTGTTTGGCCTTGCATTCCCAGTGATTTAGTATTATGGGCCTAGACGCACCGATATTAACGATACATATGGTGATCCATTCTTGTCTGAAACGTATATCACTTTACAGTGATATCGTAACCATATTTTTCGTAGTGTGCTTAGAAACAATGCTATTTGATGCCACTTCCTGTTTTGTCGAGGGGTGAAAGGTCGTGTTCCATCGCTTCCTGTGATGTCACAACTGGGTGGGGTCATAATTACATCACATCCTGTGATGTCATCAGAAGTCAAGCATCGTGTGATGTCACTTCGCTACCCCCTGGCATTTTGGTGAAATTACGTCCCTGAAGTAATCATAGGAAACCTTTGCCACATCATTTTAACTTTGTATTTATTGAAAGCTCCTTCGCAACACAACACTTGCATTGGTGTGTTTACAACAACAGGGCCTTTTCAGCTCCTGCACTTGTGCATCACTAATCCAATGCTTTGCTGGGTTCATGGTGTCATGGGAACATAGCTATTTATTTATGTATGTATTGGGTATTAAAAAAAAAGCGCCTGGACAGAAAATGGTGTTTCAAAGTGCACAAGACAAAAAAGGGGGCAGAGGACAGGGAAGAAAACACGAAGGACAGTCCTACTAGGCCCTGCTGTTAACAATATAGCAGCTGGAAGCTGCTGTCTGTCAGACATCAGTGAGATAATAAGTCAGTAGCGCCTGATCCTTATTCACATATCCTGATTCCTTCTCTTAAAATATCTCGGTGAATTAACTGCACATGCACATGTTTGGGCAACCAGTACGGCTCGAAATAGAGAAGTATCCAAAGTGACCTTCATTATAAATTCCACTCAGCCTCATGGAACCTCACCAGTCTGGACACCAGGCTCTTTAGGTCCTTTAATCACTGCATACTCAGTTGAAGTTCTGTCCCATTCAGCCGCAGTACGGCCCAGAATGCTGCAAAACATGCTCGCCTACACCAGCCTACGCCAGCTCCCACAGATTGTAGGCACACAGCTGAGAAATAGATGTTGCGGCTGCCAATGCTCTATTGGTGTAATCAAAATGTTGTAACCAGGTTCGTGCACAGCCACTCGATTTATAAGCACTATGTGTGTCCTTCACTGAAGTCCTGGTCAAAACAAACATTGGAAAAGCCAGCAGTTTTGGCTTGTGTACAAGTATTATGCATTTGCCAAGCACTGCTGTTAGATGCCCAGGTACTCACACCACAAGTGACTTTGCTGACACAAAAGCCCAAACTATTGGCATTGCCAATGCTTGTTATTTTTCAAATCAATTAGGATAAAATCAATAGAAGAAGATATTGTGTGAGTACATGTAGTCTATTGGTGAAAGTAAGATGCAAGCACTTCAAAAAATAAGTTCTTGACGGTAGCATAAACATCTGCAAAAAAAAATAATAATAATAAAAGAAGCTTTATATATTGTGGGATAGGGGATGCAGGTATAGGGAAACCTGAGGCTGAACAGGGCAGTTTCTGTATATGGGGAACCCTCACAGCCCTACTTTACGTGACGCTAATGCAGGTTTTGGCTAATGGGTGGGCTGATGCATTCTACTCACAGGTGTGGGCAACAAGAGGCCTGCAGTGTAGGAAATTGAGTTATCCTGGACCATGTGCTTTGGTTGGATTGAGCCCGCTAGCACAGGAGCCGAGATTGAAACCAGCTGCCGTGGTTCAACCACTGTGGTTTGGTGGTGCTCAGGCACCTCAAAGAGGAAGGGAACATTTATTTTTATATGGGAGCACAGCTTTTTGTTATTTTGTGGACATAGAATACCCTATAGGGTTGGGATTCTGCATTTGACACCCTTCTAGGAAGGACTTGGAATGAGGGAGCCATATGATCTCATGCAATGACAAAAACACACGCCTCCTCTTCGTACACATATTTGAGCGATGTCTCACATGCACTTTGAACACCATTGAAGGTTCCACACTGTATACATCAAAAAAGCCCCTGTATGGCAAGCCTCAGCCTCATCTCCCAGCAACCATCAATCCCAGACTCCCATGACCTTGTGTGGAGATTGGTGCAATCAACTCACTATTTCATAGATTGCCTCCTTCTTGTCCACATCACTTGCACTCGACATTTGCACCACATCCATCAGGCAGCGATTAACACTTTCCACCACCCCATTACTTTGGGGAGGTACAGCGCTGCCCTCCTGTGTTTTATACAACATTAGTACCCGGCGAGTAACAATCAGAATGAAAGGACCATCCTGATTGGCCCTCGCCGGGGCATTACCCGACCGAGAATTCCTGGATTTATGCTTTTGTCCCCGGCGGGGGTAGTGGCAGCCCCTCAGCCAATGAAGAGGCTCGAAGCAGGGTCATCCCCGCTCTGGAGACCGCCTTCGTCTCCCGCCGGGGATCAGGTATGTTTTTTTTTACCTCCCCCCTCTCCTCCCTCCCACCCCCACTTACCTTCTGCCTGCTTTGTCCCCGGTGGGGGACGATGGCAGCCTCCAGCCATGTGGAGACTCGAAGCAGGGACACTTCTGTTCCCAGCACGTCCATTCCAGATGGCCAACATGGAAAGGGAAAACGGACTCTATTTTCCCTTTCCCGGCAGCCATTTTCTTGGTCATTTTTTTTTTCTGTTGCTTTTAGTGCTCCGGTCACGCAGATCTTGCGGGCTGGGGTACTAATTGCTATATGCCCCTCGCGGCGGGGGCATTACAGACTCCGGTTGTAGGCCCGAGCATATCGAACACCCATAACGAAGGACGGGTTGGGCTGGCTGGGTTGGGCTGTCACCGAAAACACACAGAGTTCTCACTCCAACAGCCCACTGCACGCCCTGTTCCACTATACAGGAAAGAGGGCTTTTTAATGCTTCTTCATGGCCTGGTGCCACACCCAATAGACACTGTGCCAGGTCAGGGGATGCCTTCAGTCCTACCCCAATAGTATGATCCTAACTGCAGTACATGCTGTTAATGGCCTATGGTATTCACTAAGCCATGCTTAGAGCACCGAGGGCCTAATTAAAAAAAAATTGTAACATTGGGTGTCTGTCTTAAGCCACATCTCCAATCTTCACATCACACATTAGATTAAAGCACTCCTTTAGGGGATATGGATTTGTGAACAAATGCTGATGATCATCACTCACTACAAAATCATTGGCAGATCATTTTACTCTGTGGTGATTTGTGGACAGGACAAGGAATAGTGGGTGGACACCCATCTGCTCAGGCCATGAAGCCTTTTGACCTGGGAAGTGGTAACATTTTTACGTGAACTGAGCATCTGAAGTGAGATGATAAATTGAAGGATTTTATACTTTGAACTCCATTTCTTTTTCTTAATTTTATTTTCTTCTTTACTCTTGTTTTATACAGTGATGATATGTGTAATTTAATACGTACTGCTATTTTAATTTTAATTTTGTGAAAAGCCGAGTTCTTTGACTAAAACACAATGAATAAAAAAAAGTAAAGTCCCCAAGGTGTCCCCTGTCCCCCCAGATTTGATGTGTCTCCTACTCCCCTGCTCCTGCTGCTCCTCCTACTCACCTCTCCCCACGCTTTCTCGAATTATGCTACAACTACCTCCTTTCTCAGTGCTTAATTTATAAGAAAATAAGTGGCAGGGCTAAAATATGTTCCTGCATGTGGGATGGGGGATAGGGGCAGCTTCCCAACTACTGTTGACACCAACACTGTTTCTCTATACAATGTCACCTGGCTGCTCCATACAGTGTCAACATATTTGGGGTTAAAGCTCCAACTCCCACTGATTCATTGAGTGACCGATCAACATAACTTATTAGTTGTTTCTTGAAATAAAATAAATGTTTAAGAGTTTCTTTAAAACACATTATCGTTAACATTTAGCTTCAATCCTCTCGATGTCAAGTGGAGCATGTTAACCATTTAACAACAGGAACAAAAAGCAAAAATGCTTTCCTCCTATTGTTAATTGTTGGACGAATGTAAGCAAAATCCTTACTGAACTGATCGTCTTGCTTAGGTTGGCACTCATTACTGACTCTCCTCTTCGATATGGGTTGTTTCACTGACTTTGCTCCTTTGTTGGGGCTGCTGGTTGGTGACTGTCCTGTTGTTGTCAACTCACCCTGTTGGTTATTACACAAGAGAATTAGCAGCAATGTCATGCAGGCTGAGTGGAGCCATGTGTGGACATGGCCAGCATCAGTGCCCAGGATTGTCACCTTGCATTTCACTGTTTTTCATGAAAATGGATAAACAAAGTAGACTGGTCTACCGTTATCTCAACCTTGTGGCATCCAGCTAGTCGGTGACACAGCGTACCAGAGGTCTAAAAATATGGTGATTCGGGGGGCTCTGGACCCGATCGGCAACAGTCAAAGGCAAGCTATGACTTCATGGAATGTAAGGGGTTTTGGCAAGCTAAACCATGATTTGAGTATAATGGAAATGCTAAATGGCTAAACGATTGTAAGTCTTCAGGAGACTTGTGCGATGGAACATTTGGTTTGCGATAGTCGTCTTGTCTACCAGTAAAGGGCTTCCAGGACAAATGGAGGATGCCCGTCAGGGGTTCTATGTATCTGCCTCAAACATGGGGTGGGTATTAAGGGAAGTCTGTTCTCTAATGATTCTCAGAGAGTATTAAGTGTGGACATGGAGTTGGCAATTAACTGATCCTGGAAACACATCTACTTGATGAAGTTTGTTGGCACCGGTCCCATTGTGAGTTATCTCTTATGTTGGGGAATATAGAGAAACCTTTGGTAACTTATAAAGTACAATTCCCAGAATCTAAAATAATTCTGTTACGGGATTTTAATTCCCACTGTTTGCCCTTTGGCCTGGTTTTGGAAAGGGATTGGGACTTTACCAACAAATACACATTACTCCAAATAGAGCAGTGCAAGGAATGGAGGGACCTTTGGAAAGGTTGGAGTTTACACATTTTGAACGGGCAACCCCTGGGAGACTGTCCTGCGAGATCCACCTGGCATAGAGACTATTTCCAATCATGGATTGACCATATGGTGGTTTCGGAAGGCGTGGTCCAGGAATTAGATTTGTTCAAAGTACGCTCTAACATGTTTAGTGATCATGATGTATTGGCCTTACATCTTCCTACAGAGATTAAATTGCCCGAAATGCCAGTCTGTAGAAACTTAAAATTGAACAAGAAAAAGAATATAATTAGTTGAAGTGTGAAAGGACTCGAAAAAATAAATGGGATGATTGGAGACTTTTGGGAAAACACTACCTTTCCTGAAGAAATTAATGTATTGGGAGTACAGACTTTTCCCACTTTTATAATTGATAAGGTGATTAAATCACTTCCAAATCATGGCACTTATTCCTACTCAACTCATCCTCATATTTATGATAGGGAGATTCAGTTGAGTAAAAAGCAATTGATGAGGAGAATCAGGGAGCTTCTCTTAAGGCTGTCCTGCGAGAAAGAGAAACAGCTTTTAATTAGACAACAAAAGCAATCCCATAAAAATTAGGTGAAAAGTCATAGGCACCTATTGCTACGAAAAGATGGGGAATTGATGATAGAAGCAGTTATAAAAAAAAAAAAAAATTCTTTGTAATAGCATAAATAAAAGAAATGGGAATGTCGACGTGGGTATGGATAATCCTCTCCCTGAAGAGGTTTGGGAAAAAAAAACTATACAGAGTTATACCAAGAAGTGAAGCATGCACCCATTAATGTGGTTGGTGAGGTCTGTTGGGACATCAACATTACTATTGATCACCCACCTAGAATAAGAAAATCAGGGACCAATTCACAACCACCCGGCCCTAATGGGCTGTGTAATCTGGTGTTGAAACAAAACCCTGAATTATGGGCCATGATGCTGAATACCTTATTCCAAAATGTACTAAACAATACAAATATGCACTCTACATGGCATACTTTTTATAATGGTCCCTATCTTTAAGGAGGGGAGTCGATTGGAGCCCTCGAGTTATCACCCGATTGCTCTCCTGGACGCAGAGAGCCACATTTTTGCTAGATGCGTCCTGATGAGTATAGAGGATTGGAGCATTGTGACAGAACGACTATCCCGTTTTAAAACCAGATTTAGGAGGGCAACTGGTACAGATGCTAGTGGGCTGCTTATCCAGGCTCTAATTGACAAGGCCATTGTGGAGGAGAAGGAACCTATTTACGTAACGAGCATTGACCTGAGCCTTGTGTTCGACAAGGTGGACAGGCCTAGGATCTGGGCAAATCTCCTGAGGTGGGGTCTCCCAAAACACATGCTGGACATTTTGATCTCATTACACAGCGACACTGTGGTAAAGGTGAGGCTGGGTATTAATGGAGATGTATCCAAACCTATAAAACAGATCGAGGATTGAGGCAGGGGTGCATATTGGCCCCCCGCCCCTTTAACTTATGTATTTCAGATTAAGGTGTACTGTGTTTGTTTGTTTATTTAATATAGCACAAAACCAAACCCTCAGGTAGCTGGGCGCAAACATTACAAGAATACTTAAGAAACTTAGTTACAATACAATGCAAGAATACTTAGGAAGCTTAGTTACAGAAGTGTGTTAAGATTTATGTATTGATTCTTTTTTTTCTAAACTGTATAAGGTTTGTTTTAAACTATGTACAATAAAATATTTTCAAAAAATAAAATGGATAAATCTTCCTGCCCTGCCAACCTGGGTCATCAGGTTTGTGAATATCAATGTGCCAGCCCTGGATTCAGAGACCTTGGCCAATACAGACTGTTGTTTGTTGTTATGTTACTATAACTGACTAACAGTTAAAATAATAAAGTTGCCAAAACACCACAGCATAATCAAGCTGGGCTTAAAAATAAGTTCTGGTGCTCAGAAATAAGTGTCAGGCTGAGCCCTGGCAAATCCCCCCACAAATTAAGCACTGTCGGTTCCTATAACTATTACAAAACTTGGAACTCTAAACTCCGACTGCTCCACCTCTCTTCCACCTCCTTCCAACAAACAAAGCCGACGAGCTAACCATGCCTCCTCTAACACCCTCACCTCGCCTCTCTTCCTCTGAGACTCAACCTCTTTACTCTTCCTTACCTCATCAACTGAACATTGCACTCTGGAATGCTCAGTCTGTATGCAACAAAACTTCCTTCATCATTCACTACTTTCTCTGCAGCTCTCCTCTCCTAGGCCTTCTTGCTATCACTAAAACCTGGATTTCTCCATATGACACTGCCACTCTGGCAGCTCTACACAACTCCAAACTATCCTTCATTCACTCTACTCGACTGACTGGCAGAGGTGGAGGCATCGGACACCTACTCTCTTCCTGTCCCAATGCCTCACAAATCTCCAATGCCATGTTCTCTCCTACCTCTTTTGAATTCACCACCTCTACTATTGCTCTGTTTCACTCGGTTCACACCATCTCCATCTGTCGCCCTCTTGGTCCCACTGGACCATTCTTTAATGATGTATTGAACTCCTTGATTCTCTTTCCACCAAATATCACCTCATTCTCTTAGGTGACTTTAACCTTCTCTCTCCAACCACTTTTCAGAAATCTTAACTTCAGTCTATTCATAGTGATCATGCTCCCCACTCTATCCATAACCTACCTACCCACACAGGGTGTAACTCTGGACCTCTTATTCATTTTATCCATCTCCACCTCTCTCTCCACCACTAATACTACTGTCACGCCATCCATATCTGATCACTCAGTTGTTTCCACCACCATCTTCTTTCGACACCCTGACCTTTCCTTACCACTTGCTTCATCTATTACTAAAAGGAAGTGTAAACTTTCTGCCATTCCTTCCTTATTCCCCAACCTACAGTTTTCACTCTCCTCCTTCATACCCGATGCCTCTTTCACTAACACTGCCTTCTCCTACTTCCAATACCTACTACATGACTCTTTCTCCTCTCACTTCCCACTGCTTACTTTCACCCCTAAGTCTCAGCATCCTCATCCATGGGTCACCCCATTCATTTGCTCCTTCTGCATAGACATGCATCAATCAGCTGCTGCTGAAATGGAGGCATACCCACTCCCATGAGGACCTGCAACTCTACCTCTCTGCCCTGGACTCTCTCAAATTTACTCTTGATAAAGCAAAAAGGAAATTCTACCTAACCCTCATTGATTCTAACTCCAACCATCCAGGGCATCCTATACTCACTCCTTACTCCTCCTAAGTCTATGACTATCAACTCCACTCTCACAGCGAATGACCTAGCTGAATATGTTGCTGCAAACATTTCCAAAATTAGAGACTCTCTCCTGACCTTCCTCCCACGCCCTCCTCCTACATTTTACACTGCCTACTTTACCATTATCCCCTGCCTCTATCTCCGACTTTAGTCACACTAATACAAATGATGTGCCATCTCTACTGATTAAGGCTAACCCCTCTTGTGTCCCATCAAACCCTCTTGCTCCTCAGCTAGTCAAGCCTACTGCCCCTTTAGTGGCCTCTCACCTTACTAAACTCTTCAACCTGTCCTTGGACTCCGCCTACTTTCCCTCTGTTTTCAAAACAGCCATGGTCATCCCTCTTCTCAAAAGCAAGTGCCTGACCCAAACCTACCGGCTAACCTTTGCCCTTTGTCTCTCCTGCATCAATACTCTAAGGAGCTCAAAAGGGTTGTGTTCAACTGTCTTACCAATTTCTTACACATCCACAACCTTCAAAGCCCCTTACATAAACGTTTCCGCTCCTGTCACTCCACAAAAACTGCTCTCATGAATGTCTCCAACTTCATCACCTCTGCTAAGCACTCCAACCTATCCTCTATCGCAATTCTCCTTGATCGATCTGCTGCCTTTGACACTGTAAATCACTCTGATCTCCTTAATACTATCTTTTTTATTGGGATTTGCGATTGAGCCCTTGACCGGATTGAATCCTATTTTTTGCCTTGCCTATTCTCTGTCTCCTGCAGCAACAATACCTCTCAACTCACTCCTCTAACTGCTGGTGTTGCACAATTCTCTGTCTTGGGTCTGCTCCACTTTACACTCTACACCCCTGCTCTTGGGGCACTAACCTCCTCCTTTTGGTTCTCATACCAACTCTTCATGGACGACACCCAAATCTTCTTCTCCCTTCCTGAACTCTACTGTGATCTCTCTATCAAAATCTCCAACTGCCTCTTTGCCATTAAATATTGGATGGCTATGTACTCTCTGATGTTACACGCTACCAAAACAGAGGTACTCTTCTACCCTGCCAAAAGCTCTCTCTCTCATGCCTTCCTCTGCCTATCCAGTTCCCACCAGACACTATACCCTACTCTTCTTCAGGTAAAAACCTCAGCGTCATCTTGGACCCTTCTCACACCATCTCTACTGTCGTCTCCAAAACTGGAAGTATGCCTCAACCTCCTAAACATGAGGAAAATCAGGCACCGCCAACCATCACTCAATCACTCTTGTCTTCTCTAAACTGGACTACTGTGCCAGCTCCCTCTTTGTTCTCCCCAACTATGCTTTCTGTCCTCTTGACAAGTTCATTAACTTCGCTTTCAGGGCTCTCTTTGAACTCCCTCACTGCACACCTACTTCCTTGTACCGTCACAAGGCTGGATGACTGATGATGCAAAACAGGGCCAGATTGAAATGTCTTCTCCTGGTTCACATATCTATCCATTGTAAGGCACCACTGTATCTATCCTCCTCTAACCACCACTATTAGCCTTCTCATAATCTCGTCTCTTCCTCTTCCACTACACTTGTGGCTCCTCACCCTCCCTGTGC
Organism: Ambystoma mexicanum; assembly: GCF_040938575.1. Classification (NCBI taxonomy): domain Eukaryota; kingdom Metazoa; phylum Chordata; class Amphibia; order Caudata; family Ambystomatidae; genus Ambystoma; species Ambystoma mexicanum. The sequence continues at coordinate 1,271,656,487 of NC_090932.1, forward strand.
TTCCTCTCGCTAGCGCTCCTTCTCTCTTTTTCTCTAGTTGCATGGAATTCTCTTGCCCTGGACATCCGAGAAACAGTCCACACAGATTTGTTCAAAAGAAAACTAAAAGTCTACCTGCTCACCTTCGAGTTACCCTCTTAACCTACCTCTCATCTGCCTGCTAGCTAACACTTTTCCCTTGCTTCTAACCTGTATCTGCCCTTCAATTCCTCTGCCTCCATTCTAGCACTTCACCCATCATGGCCACATCCCGAGCACAGCTGGCCATGCCGCCTACCGGCACTTAAAAATGTCCAATGTTTGTTGTCCTTAATCTATGTAAGTCCACTTATGTGTTGTCCCTGGTGACTGTTATATTTACTCCCCTCCACAACCTGGTCAGAATGTCCCTCAAACTCACCCCATTGTAACATGTTCACCACTTCCCGTCAAATATGATTTCTTATCTGTTGTACATTCTTTTGTGATCAAAAGAGCATCATTCCTCCTGTATATAAACACATGAATTAAATAAGTACATCTTGGTCGTATGCTTCTCATGCTGCAAAGGCCACGCTGGAGGATTTCCAGCATTTGTAGGAATTAATGCACACAGGGGAGGATTGCTTATGATTAATTGAAATCTTGCATCTGCAAGCAGACTTCTTGTCTAATCTGGCTTTTGATGGAGTACATGCTGCGGCCATTACCATGGGATCCTCTATCGTGCCAGGAGACAGATCCATCTGAGATACTACTAGACATACAACGCCCAGAAAATGACAACTTCCTTAGTGCCAAGCTGTTCGAGAATAATCTGGAAAGGAAAGTCGACCAAGTCCATGTGATGCTGGAAATGCATCGGAGGGACAGGGCCTCTGTATCCTTGTCCTTTACTGCTTTTTATTGTGTGTTCTGTTGTGTTTTCCACGCAGGAGTTCGTGTGGGACTCCTGGCGGTGCAACTCTCTCTCTTTTGGTTTGGTGAACAGACCCATGGGATACCCTTATGGTACCCATAGGTAGGGGTGCAACCCTGGGCCCCTAGTGTATGTTTTGGGCACCTGTGTGTGACCCACAGAACAGGGTATGGGCTGGTGGCAGCTCCATGGTGAAATGCCTAGTGCCCTGAGTGTCCTCCATTTTGGGATGCCCAGGCCCTGTCATTTGGAATTGGTAGATTCCGGATGGAAACAAAATGGCCCCCATGGTCTCTTGCCATCCATCACCTGTTACCTTGATCTTCCCGAAGTCCCGGGAAGTCCTGCCTTTTCTCCCTGACTGGCTGTTGGGTGGAAGTTCCATATATGGTAGTGTGGGGAAGTGCCGGCCAGACTGGCTGGAGCCTTCTCAACGACCGTATGTTGTGGGTACGGCTGTGGGTGGGAACTGGGTGAATGGAGTGTGTGACGAAAATGCATTCTATGTTCTGGCTGTCTAGTATCTGGTAGTTGATGCAATGGTTGAGACAGCCCTGCCCGAACCCGGTATGAATGCAGCTTGGAGTGTTGAATGGCTCGGTACTTGTCCCAATACACATAACTTGTTGTGTGTGTCTGGAGAGAAGTGAATGGCCTGAATGCCCCGTGTGCCTGATTGGCTGCCTGCCTGCATGAATGACCGTAGTTCTGATTGGATGCTTGAGTGTGTCCCAGCGGAATTAATGGGAGATCAACAGTATATCTGGGGACCTGTCAATGCTAGGAATCGTGTTCAGAAGCTGAAGTAGACTACGACGAGTAATTGGAGTAACTGAAGCTTGATCTTGAAACCCTGCTGGAAGGGAAGAATTGCTGTTGCTCTCCTTCAGAATCTGAAAGCTGCTGTGCTTCAAGAACTGACCCAGAGAGGACCTGGAAAGGCGCCCACTTCCCGAGCTACGAGGGACCATCGTGCACAGCGGATCTTTGCCTAAGCTCCATGGTAGACAGACCTTCGACAGGCTGCCGACCCGATACAGGGATTGCTGCGGAACTCCAAGGAGAAGAGCCCATATTGCTGTCCGTCACTGTCGACGACCGCCGTCGCTGACTAGAGCCGCCGTGCTCCCGTGGCCTAAGAACTTCCTTGATCCAAGGACGCTCTCGACCGCATCGTCGCTGCTGACCATCGACGCGCCGAGGAGCATTCACCGGTGGGTTTCCCGCCACCCAAAGACCACAGAGACGCCGACGACTCGACACCCTTGCTGGGCCACAGTTCTTCAACTCTTTGCAGTCCAGAACTATCGACACCGAGGTGCCCCGCACGCCTCTTCCTGGCAGGACGTTTACGCTTCCCTGTCAACAAGCACCGCTAGAAACGACGTGGCCACTTCACTGCCGTAGCTCGACCTGTTCTCCGTCGGACGTTCGACGACCCGTGACTCCTGCCTGAAAGGGAGGAAACTCAAGAAGGGCTGTCGATTCCCCGACGTGGAACGCTACAACGCCAAGGTACTTTGGGGTTGCAGAACTATCGGAAAGTCTAGTGTGAACAATATATGGACTGGGCTTGTATCTTTCTTCTACAGGATGCCCAGGTGGGGGGATCTCCACACAGAACTGTGTCTAGGTAACGGGGCCAGTATTCTGCCAATTGCTCAACCATCTTCCTTTCCTTCCTCTCTCTACTGCTGGTTTCCTCTTTATTTTGATCTGTGTGTTATTCTGACTGTATGCACTTTAATGAGATCTGATAACGTTAGTGGTACCACTTTAGAACTGTATATATTTACCATTGTTGATTTCTGAGTACAAAGTGAGTTATCGTGATAGTGTACATGACCTTGAATATTAATTATATAAAGACTGTGTTGTAACTGATACAGTGTGTGGACATTCCTTTGCGGGTGCTTGGGGACTACACTGTACTTAAGGACCAGCCTGAATCACCTCCTGAGAAGCCAGGCCTTGATTGCTCGACCATAGCTACTGAATAGAGAATCTTGGCTGGGGTCCTCTGTGCCTCTCCTCTATCATATAGAGAGCAGAAGTACAGACACCCCCCTCCAGACTTTACAGTCCACAAACAGGACAAACCTGAAAACATGCTCAGGTGGAAAGTCCACTCTCATCTATTATTATTTATTTTTTATTTTTGCATTTGTAGCAGCGCACAAAGCCCTCAGGCGCTAGTTACAGTTACCGTAAGGATAAATGTTACACAGAGACAAGATGGTAGCAAGTTACGTAGATACAGGTTGATTAGCTGAGGAGCATGACAATAATATAAGAGCTTGCAGAAGTATCTTTAAGACATGTCCCGTTTGAGGTTCATAATAAGGCATGGTGGGCATGCAGGATCACAGTGGGAATACTTGTATAGGAAAAGTTCAAAACCGTTCATAGGTGCACTCCACAAAAGCCACACCCAGGGGGCTGGGGGTTACATCTGCTGTGTGAGGCAAAGCATAGATGGGAACAGTAAAAATTAGGTTGTTGGCGCACTCCAGAAAAGCCACACCCAAGGGTTTAGGGGCTACACCGGCTGTGTGAGGCAAAGCATGGATGGGAACAGTACAAATTAGGTTGTGGGCGCACTCCAGAAAAGGCACACCCAAGGGGTTAGAGGCTACATCGGCTGTGTGAGGCAAAGCATGGATGGGAACAGTACAAATCAGGTTGTGGGCGCACTCCAGAAAAGTCACACCCAAGGGGTTAGGGGCTACATTGGCTGTGTGAGGCAAAGCATAGAAGGGAACAGTACAAATTAGGTTGTGGGCACACTCCAGAGAAGCCACACCGGAGTTCTGGCTTGAGTTCCCAGTCTGCCCCAGTTACTACGTTCATTTTACCTGAGGAGCTGCACTATGAGGGAGAGTCCTGCGTTTGTGTTTGGCAATAAAAATGCTTCGAGGGCACGGAGCGCGGCACGGAGTTCCGGCTTGAGTTCCCAGTCTGCCCCAGTCACTACGTTCATTTTGCCTGAGGAGCTGCACTACGAGGGAGAGTCCTGCGTTTGTGTTTGGCAATAAAAATGCTTCGAGGGCGCGGAGCGTGGCGCGGAGTTCCGGCTCGAGTTCCCAGTCTGCCCCAGTCCGCATCAGGTTGCATCAGGCTGCTGCGGGACTGCGACACTAATAACGGCGATTACGGCCCACGAGGGTCCTGCTCTAAGGTGAAAAACATTGCAGCAACGCTGTATGCAGAACCCATGGACCGCTTTGAAAGCTGACCCGACCATCAAAATTCTTAAGGTAAGCTTCTTACCACCAACAACCTCTGATCTCCCTGACCCCCTAGAGCCCTCACCCACCTTTGCCACTCCCACTAACATTAACACTTCTGTGATGGCGGTGGCGCCCGGAATGTCTGCCGCGTTTGCGGAAGAGTCGGATCCTCAAGGGGGGGAGGAGATATGCAATCCGAGCGCCTGTCCATCTGAAATTGATGAAATTGAAGTACCCGATGCTGGTTTGATTACGGTGCCCAGTGAGGTGCCCGTCTTGGGAAACACTTTGGCTGAGGCAGTTCACAACGTCGAGAATGTCGATAAACTGCATTATGCCAAGCAACATGCCAAGCTTCTTACTCTGAAAAATGTACTGCTTGCTCCACACAGATCTCCTACACCAACAAAGGCAAACAAAGAGACGTCTTTGTTCACCCCTGAAACCATAGATGTTTTCTTCTCACCCTTTGACTGTACTGATGCTGAACTTATGGAGGCTTCACAAGACAAGGATGCCATTCTGCTTCAGCCTGGGCTAAATGCTGCTGCAACGCATGCAATCGTTGCAACGCCGCTGGAGAGCTCTTCTCTTGCAGCCTGTGCCACTGAAAATGAGCCCTGAGTAAAGAGTCAGGCTATGAGTGAGGTGGTCTCTAATAACCACAATCTACTCCCAAGGCTTGACACAACCTTGCTAAAAAAGAACGCTTCAAATGTAAATCAACAATTGGCTAATGGTGTGACGATGGCAAAGTCACTTCCTTTTCTGCTTGACTGTTTGGAGGTGCCATTGACCAAATACAAGGTTCGCTTGCCGGAGTCATCTTTGAACCTCAGCATGCACCTCGGCATTCAGGGCAATGAAACACAACCCAAAGGGAATCAGAATACACCTGCAGTACATGGGCCCCAGATGAGAACGCCAAACATTGAGGTAGCTAGGAAATGTGTTATTGATGACGCCTCTCAGCAAGCTGTGCATACAAAATCACACAGATCCTGAAATAGAAAGGCCTCTTCAAGTACTCTGCGAACTGTATGCACACGTACAATCTCAATTTATCCATTGAGAGATCCATGTAGGATTCCAGTTGTGAACACATCTTTAACAAGTGACTCTCATTCTGACACGGTAAACAGCATGCATTCAAATACGACGAGAACCCTGGCTCAAGTTCCAAACCCAGTCTCTCGTTGGCAGCAGCTGTGCAGATTTACAACAACGTTCTCGCAGCCTCATCAACTGCGTTGTTGCCCTTTCCGAAGATGTATGAATCCCTTCTTTAAGCCTTCAACGACCAGTCTTCACTTATATCAACTCTAAAAGAAAAAATTGACAACTTCGAAGCTGTGACCTTGTTTCTCCAAAATCAACTACTACGTGAGAGCAGATCAAACAACACGCTGGCAAGAAAGGTTGAGTGTTTTAGCTGCTCGACATCATTGTCAGAATGACGCCTTATCGGAAGGTCTGCTCGAAGCTGTCAAATGGATGCGACATTGAACTGTTACCTCGATCCAGCAAGCGGCATCTTTACTGGCCCAAGATCAAATATCCGTCGCTCCTATAGCCAAGACGCCAACCTACTCACAACCACATGCCCCTCGACCCAGTATGATGTATGTGAAGGAAAAAGCCAAGTCCAATAATGACATGCAAACTGTTACTCTAGACGTAGCTGATGGTGGTCCTGTTCCACAAGAAGTTCCACATTCAAACAAAACACTACTAATTTCTGAAATTACGCAAAGTAACCCCGAAAATGCTTGTCAAATTGTGAATGACCTAACAATTGAGCTTCCTGATCAATATATTCACGCAATCAAACAAAGGACTTGTCAAAATCCAAGCAAAACCCTAGATATTCCTTCGGCCTCGTTTGGGATTTTTGAGGGAGCTGCGAATTCAATAGCTCCAAATCTGAAGTCTGATCCTAAAATGACGGCAAGAAAAATAAACTCATAGGAGTCATCATCAACAAAAGGAAGTCAAGGCTCCAAACGAGCCCAAGGTTCCACGAAACAACGGAAATACATCAGAAATATGACGCCTTTGACAAAACCTGGGCTGTTTAGCAGAAAGGAAATATCTAATCCCCAGATTCCAGCAGGTAATGAAATAGATGATTTCTCATCTCCAACACAACACCGTTCACTTGTACCTCCAAGTAAACGACGTAGAGCTGAATCGGAAACAGTAGGGTCAGTGATAAGATCTCCTGGGTCTGTCACCGACCTATGTGACCTGTCAACCTACTCTGATGACTCTCTTGAGCAATCAGAGTACCACGAACAGGTGAATAACGATGCTGTAAAAGGAAACCAAAAGCAATCAAAGTCTACAAAACGTAACGTGATGAGCGACAAGCAAGTGGAAGGAAAGAAAGGTTCACCTGTTCGTAAATCGACAGTGATCTCAAAAATGAACCCAAAACAAACCACCGTTCAGAAAAATAAACAAATCCATTATACATCCCGTGTCCATCGGGCTGAAAGTTCAAGCTCAGTGAACTGCAAGCTGCGATTACAAAATCCCCATTCGGACGACAGCAAACTAAATCTGAACCGTCACAATGTGATGAAACTTTTCAATTGCATTCCATTACTTCGTACCATCACGTCCGATGACATAAAGCTAGTCGAGTATGCGACTGAGAAATGCTGTAACCAGGTTCTTCTACACATTGTTTCCGCCTTCGTTCGTAATATAATTCTGAAGGCTTCCGAGGAACTGCTTGTATTCGGTTTTGACATAACTCCATTCACTCAAGCGTGGAAAAGTCGAGATCGAGATCTGAGGACCACGATCATCAAACGTGCTGAGATACGCAAAGCCATGAAAACTTCTGTCAAGCCATGTCATGGCAACATTAATTCTCAAAGGCGACTCACTCACGCCTACGACGACCTGATAAATCCAGCGAACTGTAATTAGCCACGACCGGTTGCAAGCAACCAGTTGTGTGAATTCTTATCTTGGAATACCAGAGGTTTTTCTCATTTATTCAACAGATTTGATGTTTCTCTAGAAAAAGTCTTCGTAATCTGTCTCCAGGAAACTTGGCTAAGTGAAGCTCCATCAAGGGATGGCTATGTCACCTTATTGAACCCAGCCATTAAAAGTTTAAAAGGGAGACCTTCTTCGGGTCTCCTGACACTAATAAAAATCAATTCCTGGTGGTCAATTGTGAATACTTGGTGTCCTAACCCTTTTGTTCAAGGTGTCTTGTTGCGGACTGGAGACGAAAATACAACATCAAGGAAACAACTATTAATTATAAATGGATATTGGAATCCCGATAGAATTAGCACAAAGGCTTTTCTAAATTCCATCACACAGTTAATTTATGAGGCTTTGACAACCTATACGAACATCTCTATTATTTGCTGCGGTGATCTGAACTGCACATGGTTTAAAATCGATCTCTCAACTCAGTGTTTTATCCCACTTTGGAGTGAAGAGGTAAATGCAAGAGGTCAGATGTGGAGTCTTGCATTGCAAAATCGAAACTGCAAAAGGGTCAATGGTAACGTTAAAGGAGACCAACCACCTTGCGCAACCTGGTCAAACTTAAAATCACGGTCAATCATTGACTATTTTTGGGTTTCTGAAAATCTTTTTTGCCAAGATCTGAATCTGGTAGTATGTGAGATGACAAATAGTGACCACGACCTCTTGCGTTTCTCCTGCATAGTTGAATGGACACGTTGTACAAAGACTTACGTAATCCTGTTACTAGTCAATGCAGGGGGCAATCGACTGCGGATCAATGGCACTCAAATTCACACCATGAGCCAGCAATTATTCAACCAAAACGCAGTTCCGTCTGTTAATTACGCTCTGCTCCTTGCTGATTTCATCACTGTCAAAGTGTCCGACAGGGTGATGGGCATCTCTCACAGACATCTATCATCTATGTTGGTAACAAGTGAAAAGAGACTGATGCGATGGGACTTAAGAACCTTGAAAAAGTCTTCTTCCACATAGATGTTTGGCTCTGATCTCAAAGCTGCAATTCGGCTGCGACGACAAACATACAGAAATTGGTTGAAATCTCAAAAAATGATAATTGAACAGGACAAAGCTGAATCAATAATGAAACAACTGATTCTAAAGAACACACGTGAAATATGGGCATTCTTAAATGCAGGAAACTCGCAACACTCTGCGTCTTGGTCAAACAAAATTGAAGCAGCCAAATGGGAGTTGCATTTTAGGAACATCTTTAGTGCTCCCCGGAGTGAACCAATGCCTGATCCACAAAGCAATCTTACCTCGTGGGATCTGCAAATCTCTTTGGATGACATCAAGACTGCAATATGAGCATTGAAAAGCTTGCACGCTGCTGGTCCTGAAATGTTATCAAACATGATGTTAAAACAAAACGATGGTCAATGGTCAGTCTTCATCGAAGCACTGTTCTCTTTATTGTCCTCTTCAATCTTGTTTCCCGATTTCTGGCGTGAAGCAATTATCGTTCCTATATACAAGAAAGGCAATCGGGCTGATCCCAACAACTATTGCCCGATTGCCTTGCTGGACACTACCGGAAAAATCTTTGCTTCTTTCTTACACCAAAAACTGGTCCGGTGGTCTAGGCGAGAACTGATCTACGATGTCCGCCAAACTGGATTCACCAAGGGAGTCGGAGTAGAAGTCAACCTACTGATACTGAACTCATTGAAACTTGAAATCTTAAAGGCAAAAAGAAAACTATATCTGGCATTCATCGACTTACGTAAATCGGGGTATGTTTTGGCAGAAAATGTCAAACTGGAATTGCCCTCAAAACTTGTTGCAACCAATAAAAGCCTTACATTCCAATACCGTCATACGGATACGCCTAAATAATCAGGGCGACCTATCAAAGGAAATATCAACGGAAAAAGGTGTGAAACAGGGATGCCCATTGGCTGCGGAACTTTTTAAACTGTTCATCTCTGACTTCCCAATACACCTAAAATCTGTTAGTTGTTTTCCGCCAAAAATGAACAACAAGGAAATTCATTGCATAACCTATGCCGATGATCTTGTCTTAATGGACCTAACGCCGATTGGTCTCCAACGGCTCTTAACCAAACTATACGAGTATCTAATTACGAATGATCTTGAACAAAACACCGAAAAGACTAAGATCATGACCATTGGGGCAGCAGGAACCAAAAAGTCAAACACCTTCCAGTGGAAAATCAACGGTACACCTTTAAGTTTGGTTAATTCCATTAGATATCTCGGCATCAACTTTAACACATCTCTCAGTGAACATCACTGGAAGCTTGACCTTGTCAACCGAATGACGTAATTCAGTATCCAAGGCCTCAAAATAAATAAGTCTTATAGAAAATTCACGCTTGCCCCAGTTTTAATCTTCTACGCTCAAAAGGTTCTCCCAGCAATCACCTTTGGGTCCGAATCGGTTTGGAACATCGATGCCCAGTTTTGGCAGAAACTAGAAGGTATATTTTGGCGCCGGGCACTGAGGCTGCCTCTTTACATCTCGATGACCTCACTTCGATACGAACTCTCATTCAAGATGAAGTTGAATCCCTTGACCCCACCGTATCAAATCTTTGAAAAAATCCCAGGTTATGGGAGATCAACCCTCCTAGATGAATGGCGACTGTTGTTGAAGAATGCTCTAGATAATGTTGACTTAAATAGCCGATCTGATTTCACAACCCCAATGTGTCAAAAAGAAGTTTGAGGATCGGCCACCAGGGGGTGCACGGATGAGCCTGCTCTTCGTGTGAGCTCCGCACCTGAGGTCCCAAAAGTGGCTCTGAGCCCCCACTTTTATGACCCCCCAGAGCTGGTTACGGAGCAGGACACGTCCGAAGGCGACCCCCCCATCTGGGGAAAAACCCAAAGAAAATCGGAGGAGTCTTCACCGAGAAAACGGGATAAACGTTCAGAGGCCCTGGCCACGGCGAGCACAGCAACAAACGGAAAGCACACCTCCGCGCCTGAAAACACGCCTGAGGGGAGAAGCTGATATGCGCGACGGCCCCTACACGGCTGAGGGAGCCTTGCCCAGCCTTGCTCGTGTCGCGGCCCGTCGGTGTGGGACGGACGCCGCAAGCTGAGCCCTGTCCCCACGAGGGACCTGGAAGGGCCCCACCCAATGAGATAAGGTAAGCGGCCGCCCCTCACCCCCTGTCTGAAGGACTCCGCCAGGCAAGAGACTGTCCCGTGCTGCGGCACGCACCCCTGCTTGCCTCTGACCACATACACGCTCCTAAGTTCCCCGGGCTTAGGAAGACGATCCCGGCCTTCCACCTGGAGTGGTATTAGCGCACGTGGTGAATCCAGGAGGGCCGTGTCCTCCCCGTGCCTAGCTGCCCCTCTTCTTGGGGACATATCCTCTGAGTTTTCCGTTACGCTATGCCACTGACAAACCCCCATCAGAATAAAACGAAACAAGGTACAAGAAGGAGTCAAGTGGTGCCTGATTTTCTGAGGAACCCTGCTCGTCGGTGGCGACCTTTACAAAAGCTCTTTGCCTCAATGCCTCCCCTGGCCAACGTGGGATAACAGCTCGCACGCACAAGCGTATTACACTCGAATGACCACCCCGGCGGCGTAACCCTCTTAAATTCATCTGAGACCTGTCCTCCATGAACCTTAAGGGCAAACTGGCAAAATACAGGTTCACACCAGCCATCGAACCTTTGAGATCTTCCTCTGAGTCCAAGATGTCGACGGCGGGGTCTGATGCTGCTGCGACCAAGGCAGACGTCGCTGATCTACTCACCGAGATGAGAGGCATGAGAGCGGACATTGGCAGCAAAATAGACAAAATTACACAAAGGATGGACAAGATGGATGACAGGCTGGAACAGGTTGAGCATAATCAAACCTCTATGACCAGAATGGAGGCACAAATGGATCATCGCATCGCCGAGATAGAACATAAAGAGGAAGAAATCCGCCTCAAGGTTGATGATCTTGAAAACAGGGAACGCTGCAACAACATAAGGGTCTTTGGTGTTCCCGAGAGAGAAGGTGAAACTGAATTCGATCTAAAGCAGACCCTACACAAGATTCTAAAGCTCCTCTTCAAGGATGATTCGGTGGATGAACCCAGAATAGACCGTATTCACAGAGCTGGGGGTAGGCCGGGAGGCCCGAGATCGGAACTGGCCCGATTTCACAATTATGCTGACAGAGTAAGAATCCTGGAGAAGGCCAGGACTACCACACAACTTTCGCTAGAAGACTCCAATATTTCACTCTACCAGGATTTATCATCACTCACGCTGGCGCTGAGGAAGAAGTGCTCCCCGATCACGAAGATGCTAAAGGTTCTCCCTCACCTTTGAATGGGAAGGCTCGGCGATGAGACTCGGCTCGGAGAGGGATATCACTGACTGTATAGCGGACCTATTGGGTCCCCAGGGGGAGGGTTCCTCCCTTGTGGAGTCAAAAAAGGAGGAGGGTGAGTGGTGCACCAAGGGCCCAAGGCGGAGAAGAATTCATGGATCCAGAAAATTCCATAGGATGAACAATTCCCAGGATATGGAACATTAATCTGAGGCATGGATTCTCACATCATGCCGCATAACGCGAGAGAAACACTGAGGTGATAACATGGTGGGGCCCGGGAGCATGAGCGTCGCCCAACAATGGGTGGAGTAACTTAGCTCACTTGATGTCGATCTGACTCCCGGTGCGCGCCACTGATATGCTCGGCATAAGGGTCGAACTCCTGTCTTACTGTCAGACACTGGACAGATGCCCAAGATTGAGGCTGGAAGTCATATTTACAAGTTGGTTTTGATGAATGTTATGAGTGCAAAGTTGGGGGCTCACTGTTATATTGGTTTATACGTTGATAGGACCGCTTGTTTTGCGGTTCCCATTGGTGGTCCAAGGCCGACTGGGTGATGTTAACCTGGAAGGACCGGATGCCGACTGCACGGGGAGGAGAGAAGGGGTGGGTAGGTGGGACGGGTCGACACGTAGTATGCTGGAAGGTAATCCTAAGGGGCAGAAGAATACGATGCAAGTTTATGAAGGAACTGAGGGCGTACTGGGCGGGTCAATCACTGGCCTCCTTAGGACATGTTCGGTCCCAATCTGAGAAAGACAGCTCACGCCCCATCCTATTAAACAAGTCAAGGGCCATGAAGCAGGCGATTCAACCATTGAAACATTCACATAAACTCTGTGATGTCTCCCGCATTCGCATCCACTAACAATACGCTACGCATATGCACACTGAATGTAAAGGGACTGAACTCCCCCACAAAACGCTCCATGGTGGCCAGGGAATTTAGGCGGTCGAACATAGACATCCTGTTTCTCCAAGAGACAAGATACCGCAGAGGGGAGGAGAAACTTATTCCATCTCGTGAGGTGGGCCCCTCTTTCTGGTGCTCCAATATCACAAAAAAAGGGTGTGTGGGGATTCTTATTCGCAAAAGTCTCCGGATGGCGACTCTTGACACTTGGACGGATAATGAGGGAAGGGCTCTCGTGGTGGTGGGGAACATTCGCGGCACAATTTTCACCCTGGCTACACTTTATGCACCTAACCAGGGGCAGAATGGGTTCCTCCATAAGATTACGGAGAAAGTCTTCACCATGGCACAGGGACACATAGCTCTTGGGGGTGACTTTAACACCTGGATGGACTGTTCGATGGATAGACAAACCAGGGCAGATGCGCATAACCCACCCACCTCTCAAAATGTAGCCGAAATTAAACTTACCCTTGACCTATATGGTCTCACTGACAGTTGGCGTCACCTGCACCCAGCAGATAGATGCTTCACCTTCCACTCCCTCCCCCACAACATGCTTACGCGTATTGATTATATCTTCCTTAACGACGGCCTCCTGCGGATACTTCGTGCAGCAAATATTCATCCCACCGCGTGGTCAGATCATGACATGTTCGTGGTCGATTTGTGCTGAGACGACTTGGCACCTCTAAACTCCAAACGGAGGTGCAACGATTCCCTATGGACTGACTCGGTCTTCAAGGAAACCCTTGAAACTGAGATTGAGCATTTTTTTCTTACCAATGATACGAGAGAGGTCGGGAAGGTACACGTATGGGAAGCTGCTAAGGCCACCTGGAGGGGGGTACTCATTAGGGAAGAGGCCCAAAAAAAGAGGGAACGTGCACTGTTAGAAAAAAACATCAGGGAAAAGCTCCACATAGGCCAAAAAGTAGTACAATCTTCCCCGTGTGACAGACCCAAACACATGGCTGAAGCCAGACGGCTCAGGGAAGAGCTCCGACTACTCATCGTTGGTAAGACAGCCCGAACCCTGCAATATTTAAAACAAAAATACTATGAAAAGGGCGATAAAGCAGATGCTCTTCTGGCGGCTCGTCTTCGGGCGCAGAAAGCTGAAAGATGGGTAGATCGTATTGAAAGGGCTGATGGCACCCTCATAGATACGATCGTCACGTCTCCTGAGGGGATACAGGAGGCATTCACCTATTTTTATGAGGATTTATACACTTGCAGCCCCCCCCCTCCCCTAGGAAGCATTGACACTTACCTTAGAGAAGTTACGATCACCACACTCACACCCATAGAAGCCGAATCTTTAGACACGCCAGTCACTGAAGAAGAAGTCACAGAGGCCATAAAATGTCTAAAGACTGGGAAGGCCCCGGGAGACGATGGTTTCACACCTGGATTCTACAAGGCTTTCTCTACACTCATCGCCCCCTTCCTTGCATCCTTATTCAATCACATCTTCGAAACAGACCAGACACCCCCGTCCTTCTCACAAGCCCTTCTCGCTGTCATTCCGAAGGAAGGGAGAGATCCCACGCATTGCAGTTCCTACCGCCCCATCTCTCTTCTGAATATAGATGCTAATACGCGAGAGTCATTGCAACCCGACTCGAAACATACTTACCACGATTAATTCACTCTGACCAGGTTGGCTCTGTCATCGGGAGACAGAGTGCAGACACCATGAGGAAAACTTTACATCTTATTTATGAGGTGCAGGGAATGGGAGGGGACCCATCTCTTCTTTCATTAGATTCTGAGAAGGCCTTCGACAGGGTTGCCTGGGTTGCCTGGGGCTTCTTAGAAAGGGTACTAGTCTGGAACGGGTTGGGGCCGAAATTACGCCGTGTCATTACGGCTCTGTACACATCTCCCACAACATCAGTGACAGTTAACGGGGGCTATTCGCGATGGTTCCCTTTGGAAAGGGGAACGAGGCAGGGTTGTCCACTATCTGCAATACTATTCGTGCTCTCTCTTGAGCCGTTGGCACAGAGATTGAGGCAGGATGCTAAAGTAAAAGGCATTATGGTAGGAGATTGCGAATACAAACTAGGCCTCTATGCGGATGATATACGACTGCACGTAACTGACCCCCTAAGTTCTATCCCGGCCGCGATCACCATCATCGAAGACTATGGAGAACTGGCTGGCCTTAAAATCAACACCGGAAAGTTGATCCTCCTTCCACTTGACAAAAGTGGAGACTCTGATGCAGAACGATTCGCTCCCCTAGGAGTAAAGGTCAGCCTCACCACGCTTCGATATCTGGGTATTAATGTGACCCGAGACCTTGACTCCCTTTATGAGGCTAACTTTCCCCCACTATCGCTCTCCCTCCAAAAGGACATCCAAAGGTGGTCCAGACTCACCATCTCCTGGCTGGGCTGATTAAATGTAATAAAAATGGTGATTCTCCCTAAAATATGTTATCTGTTCCAAATGCTCCCCATTAAAATGCCCAAAGAATACTTTACAAGCATGAGAAAAACCCTCTTAGCCTTCCTGTGGCAGAGCCAGAAGCCGAGAGTCTCCAGATCCTTGCTACAGCTCCGGAAGGACAACGCGGGAATGGGCCTCCCGGATATAGAAGCATACTACAGGGCAGCCCAATTACGTGTCCTTGTCCCGCACATCAGGCAAAAGTCAGAGCCACAGTGGCTAGCCCTAGACAACTACCATCTCCGGCCATTCATTCTAAGCGAATGGCTATGGGTTCCGGGGCCCCAATTGCGAAATAGTGTTAAAAACCACCCTATTATTGGAACAATATTGTCAATCTGGACACCAGGCAAGAAAATGGTGGGAGTAAGAACTTGGCCATCTCCCCTTGGACACCTATGGTCACCGGGGATCTGGGACGCTATCCCAGACCCAGGGAGCTTCGAGACATGGTACGATGCGGGATTAGAGAGGGCTGGTCAACTCTGGAGAGACGGTGGCTTTATTACAATTCAGGACTTACAAGAGGCGCTCAACATAGGCCCACTCTCGGTTTTCCTATATCTCAGACTCAAAGGGGTGATGACAAGGGCGGTATGGAAAGAACAACTACTAAGGGATCTCACCACGTTTGAAAGCATTCTCAACACATGTACGAGTTCAAAGGGCTTGATAAGTGCAATGTACTCAGCGCTGATTGAGGTTGACATTGCACCATCACACACACTGAGGAACAGGTGGGAATCAGACATGGGAAGGCAGATTTCGCAAAAGCTATAGCTCCAAATTTGTAGAAGGACAGCGAAATCTTCCATATTCTGCCAATATAAATTGCATGCCGTCAAGTTGTTATACAGGTGGCAATATGACCCCGTCCGGTTGGCCAGAATGTATCAGGGAATAAGCCCACATTGCTGGAGGGGCTGTGGAAAACGGGCCGATTACTGGCATATGTGGTGGGGATGTGAGGGGGTCCAAGCCTACTGGACGGAGGTCCTCAGCTGGATCAAGGAGCTGGATGATGATGACAGAGAGGTACACCCACTCCTGATCTTGTTTGGCTTGGTTGAAACAGAAGACACAATTAAGAAATCACCTAAAATGATTCTGGGTTTACTGCTGGCCGCTCGAGCGTGCCTCACCATGGTGTGGAAAAGAGCAAGGCTCCCTAATAAAACCGAATGGCTGAGTGTTGCCTTGAATATATATAGAATGGACACCCTCACGGCGGTCCTTCACGGAGATCGCACCTCAGTGGAGAATGCATGGACGGAATTTCAGGCTAAATATGTGATATAAGAAATGTGTGCAAAGCGTTACAATGTTTGGAGGCATTTTGGTTGATGGCTGAATCTCGCTGCTCGGCTAAACTTGCAAGTTCAAATATGTCTATGTACCTGATGTCAGGTAGTTAATATTGGTTCAGAGATAGATACTGGTTTCTTCCAGCCCTTCAGACGGTACTATGTGCAGGTGGTGAGGGGGAAGGGTAGGGGTAGTTGGGTTTGATGAACCTACTCAAAGTCTATGCGATGTGCATCAGATCCCAAACGTTTTATACACGGTTTTACTATAGATGTGGTATAATTTTTTTTGTACTTGACTGTTCGGTTGCAAATGCCTTTACATGATTGTCAAACTTTTCTTTCAAAAACTAATAAAAAGACGAATTTTAAAAAAAAAAAAGAAGTTTGAGTCGTGGAGCTGGATCTAGAATTGCGATTGTGACAAACGATGCCAACTACACTGAAATTAGGTATTGGTGAACACAAGCTCAATGTCCAGTGTCGCTATCTGACAAACTGCCCATCACAACATCATTGTGAGCAATTCTTGAGGCTACGTCTAAACGCCCTGAAGACCAGGGAGATGCAATTTCGCCGGCATATGAAGGAAGTAAAGGACGATCTTTGTCGCTTCTGCAACATCAAAACTGAAACCTTAGAACATCTAGTCACCAGATGTCCTGCGATAACCTCACGGCGAATGCGCCACTTAGGGAGTTTCCGACCTGTGGAATCCGACAATCAGAGCTGGTGGTTATATTCCACCGCTGGTCACAATGTTAAATTGACCTGCGCTATTGTGGACTTCCTGGATTCTTTACAACTAAATGAGAATGTCGCCTCACAATGACTTCCTTAATCTAATTTTTTCCATGGCAATCGCGTTTTTTTTTAGCTTCGTAATCGAGGCTGATGCTTTTACGATTTGCAGACCATTCTTTTTGTGGAAAGAGGAAAGGTCGGGATAATTTGCTGTAATAAAAGTTCAGCGTCCTGTCAGCTCGCTTTCAGGGTTCGCTGTGCTGATGTTTCAATAAAAAATAAAAAATTTTTTAAAAAAGCCACACCCAAGGCGTTAGGGGCTACATCGGCTGTGTGAGGCAAAGCATAGATGGGAACAGTGCAAATTAGGTTGTGAGTGCACTCCACGAAAAGCCACACCCGGGGGGCTGGAGGCTACATCTGCTGTGTGAGACAAAGCATAAAAGGGAACAGTACAAATTAGGTTGTGTGCACACTCCCGAAAAGACACAACTAGTGGGCTACATCGGCTGTGTGAGCATGCATATGAGTTCCTGGGGGGGTATGGTAATCCAGTGCTTGCAGACGGGCCAGTGCCAATGTTTTTACAGAAGTTTGCGAGTAAGTGGATAAGTATTGTGGGTGGATGCGGGTGTAAACCTTAGCGGCTAGTAGGCCGATTGGCAGACAGGGTCTTTGGCTATGGTAGACTTTGCCTCACGGCACAGCTCTGCAGGCTAGTTTCTCCAGCACGGCAGTCCATGGGTGAACTCTCCAATGGGGGCTAGGGCGCCAGCTGAAGATGGGATAGAGGGCACTTGTGTAGATACATCAGTGATGAGGGGGTACAGTCTGCAGCATAGTGGGGGCAAAGAGGAAGGTTTCCGGGTGGATAGAGTGAACGATTCACTATGCTAGGAACAGCACATTTCCAAGCGTAGGATAGCGTGGCGTGGCTGATGGGTGGAAACGGGAGCCGTGATCAGGCTTACCTTACGAAGAAGAAGACTAGTAAGAGACGGCACATCAAGAGATAACACCTGGGCATGCGGCTACGGCGGCGGAGACCGGCGATACGATATGCAGCAACCTTGACTTCAGGCCTTTGCCGAAGCCTGGGTTTCCGCAGAAAGTCTGCCCAGAGTGCAACAAAACTTGATCCCATTCCACCGTGGGACAAGGCATGATGCATACCACCTATCTCAGGGCAAGGCAGGTACCACACACTCGAAACCTGAAGGAGGTCAACACCTTTCTGAAAAATATTCACTTCAAGGTGGAAACATTGCAGAGGATTACTCCACTCTTCGCAGGAGCGGACTTGCTAGCATCCCAGGACGTGATGGATGCATATCTTCACATACCAATCTACCCCCATCAACACTTCCTGTGGTGCATGGTGGCCTCCGCTAACTTACAGCCTGAAATCTGCTCCTGGGTGTTCACCAAGACCCTGGACCTGCTAGTGGGTCTTTTACACAAAGCAGCAGCGAGCATCTCTTCCTACTTGGATGATTCATTGTTTCAGGAGTCCTCTTGGGTCCATGCGCAGGGTTATGATATGATAGGATATGATATGGCATTTATAACGCTCCCATACACAAGTTTTTCAAGGCACGACGAGGCAAGGGAGGGGCACAGAGGGAGGACAGACAACGATCCTACTAGGCCAGGTATCATTCAGATCGCGCAAGACCTGCAGCCTTCTACAAGCGCATGGTATTCCGATAAATCTCACACATTTCCATCTGACTCCAGCAGAGAGGTTACAGTTCATTGGCTCTGTCTTTCTTACAGATAGAATAGTCCCACTACTGGAGGACAGGGCTTTGTCCTTTAAAGGGACTGTTTTCTACTTCAATGAAGTCTGCAAAGCATTAATCAGGTCTTGTCTACGAATCCTGGGCCTCACGGTGGCAACAGTATTTGTCACTCTGTGGGCACACCCACACCTGTGACCCTTCTTGTTCCATATTTATCAGATGTGGCTGGAAACCTTGCTCCTGGGATTTTGGGAAGAGAATTCCTATCTCGGTGGACCTCAGGGTGCCGTTGGTTCATCCTATTAAAGCCCCTGTTGCTTCGGATTCTCCCCATGGATGTTAGTGCAGCTGGTTGGGATGGTATTGGGGTGCAGAACTTGCAAGAGTTGATGGATCCCCAAGGAAAGCAGAACTTCCTCCAACCGTGGGGACTTGGAGGTCATTTTTCGAGCCCTGTTTCTGTTCTAACAGGATCTGCAAGGGCAAGCAGTCCAGGTTTGTACAGACAGGTCTTCTGATATGGCTTATGTGAACTGGCAGGGTGTAAAATGTCCAAGAAGATGGAGTGGATCGTCTGGCAAATTGGCCTTTGGTGGAGGACAATCTGCTTTCAGGGTGGTTCATTTGAGAGGATCTATGTGATCACTGTGACTGTCATAATTACGACGGTCGAGAATGCAGACTTTTTTTTAACCCCTTTACACCACATATATATGCTGGGGAAAACCCCAGCAGCCCTCCATATTAATATTATATCATATATCCCCCCACATATATATGAGGTGTAAGGGGGGTAAAAAGACAATTCGTCATTTTGGGCCATCGTAATTGTGAGGGCGACATTTTGGGCCATTACCATTTGAGAGCATGGCAAACAGCTCTTTGATGGATAACTTGAGTTGATCATTTTCATCATCTTTGGTGACATGGAGGTTGTTGTTTGAGACATTCAGCTTCCTCACACAGACCTGGGCGCACCCAGAATAGACATGTTGCGACCAGAAGAATGCCCTTCTGTCCCTCTTTTATTCAATAGTCAGGGTGGAGGGTGTGTGGGGATGGATGCTCTTTCTCTCTCTCTCTCTCTCTCTCTCTCTCTTTCTCTCTCTCTCTCTCTCTCTCTCTCTCTCTCTCTCTCTCTCTCCAAAGGCCAAGGGATTTTCTTTATATCTTTCCTCTAATTATGCTAATTCCCAGAGTGATTCAGAGGATCAGGGTCAGAAAATGCAAAGGTGATCCTTGCCGTGCCTTGTTGGACTTGAGGATGAAGATCCTTCATCTAATGGCGTTGATATCTGCCCCTCCTTTGCTTCTCTCACAGCTCATGCCCCCAGTTCTCACTGCCAAGGGCTCTCGGCTGATAAAAAACTGGCAATCGGTAGCTTGGCTCTTGAAGGGAAATGGCTTATGCAACAGGGTCTAATGGATGAAATCTGTTTGTCTTTACAGGCTTCCCATAAGAACTTAACGCTTCTCTCCTAGGAGCGCCATTGAAGGTCGATTGTGTCCTGTTATGGAGTCGCAGGGTCCGTCCGATTTAGTGCGGGTCCCCAGAATGTTCTTAGTGCTTGAAGAATGGGTTCAATTTGGGTCTGGCCCCCTCTTTGCTCCAGACCCAGTGGGGAGTGATGAAGGGTTTCTGGGAACCCCTTGAGAGAAGGGTTTGGAAGGGCAAAATCTGGTGTGTTTGTTGCCAGCCCACCCCGCATTAAGTCAATCTCCCTGGGGTGGGATTAACGTAAAGTCTTAAAAGGCATTTCGAGGACCCCCTTTGCTCCCCTGGAATCCATTGACATGAAGTTCCTGAGATGGAAAACTTTTTGTGATCACCATTACCTCAAGGAGGGGCCTGAATGACCTTGAGGTCATTCTTTACTAGCCCCCTTTTCAGTGTTATCTACAGAGGCAGTCACTCTTCAATGGGACCTGTCGTTCATGCCTAAATTGGTCTCATCCTTCCACATGTATCAGGATATCTCAACCCATCCCTCCCTATGGACCTCTTGGCGGCAGATACTCTCACGTTTGCTCATCTAGATGTCAGGGTGAGTCCGATGGAGTATCTTGCAAAAACTGCCGACCTTTGCAGATCCAATAGACTGTATGGAACCTTTGGGGGGTATATGGTCTCCCTGCTTACCATCAGCTTCTGACTAAAGAGAATGAACTTCAAGGCCTACAATGTGGAGAATCTCCTGTTCCCGCAGGCCCGTCCCACTCGCGGGATGGCTGCATCTTGGGAGGACGATGTATGCTTCCATCTAGGAGATTTGTCAGGCTGCCACATGCTTTTCCCTGTTGACTGTTGCCAACCGCTATCGGTCACATCTACCTGGTATGGAAGTGAGAGAATTTTCCAATGGGTCTTTGCGGGCTGTATTACTGTAATTGTTTCTGTTTACTTAAAACCACAGGATGTGCAGTTGATGGTGTCATGGGCCCTCATTAGGACTCCGGCGGAAAACGATGGTGCTATTAGCACCATGGTCGATGCCGGAGTCCGCCATGGCGGAATGGGGAATTACCACCCTATTCCAAGGTTGTCGGGGCGGTGATTCCCCATGCCACCATGGCCCTTCCCCATTCCCATTTTTGCCCCATAGGGCATAATGGGAATGGGGAAGGCGGTAAGTATGGTACCGCAAATTGCGGTACCGTACTTACCTCGAGAGTCCCTTTTCGGGCCCCTACTTTAACGGCTGGTCTACACCAGTCGTTCAGGTTGGATCCCGCGAAGGGACGTCGTAGTAAGGCGTTAAGGGTTTAACGGCGCCGACACCTTTAACAGCGCCGTTACCCCTTAACGCCTGGGTCCTAATGAGGCCCATGGTGTTTTGCTGTCAAACCAATCTGTGTTGTAGGTATGCTTCATGTGTAAGGACAGGGACAACGAAGGGGGACATGGAGGTAATGGCTGGATTACTCACCTGTAATTTGCATTCGTCCTAGTCCTACTCTTCCTCGTCCCTGTACCTGCGCTCCCTTTTCCCTCCCTGAAGGACGAGTTGCCTTGTCAGTGTGAGATGTCAGGAAGTGATATGGTAAGTGTCCTGAGGGCGAAAAGGAAATCAAGAAATTGAATGGAGAATATCTGTGTGGAAGGTGAAGAGCCTTCTTGTCATGACGATAACCAGTAAGTAATTGGGGCATGATACAACCCCTTGTCAGATTCAGGTGTTACCGATCCATGGCAAGGTGCCGGGGATGGCCGTCCACTGTTTTAGGTACACAGAATTGCATTTGAGCAGGCTTATTCGCTATGAACACAATAGTGACATTACAGCAGTGTACACTATGGGTTATATAAAGGGGAGTTCTGGTGAGACACTGACAATGTTTAACTTTCCCCATAACACACCATAAGCTATAAGTGTGCCCCAGTGTATGTAAGGCACAGGTTGCTGTCGGACAGACTGGGCCTCATTCCGAGTTTGCCGGTCTGCAAATAAGGGTGCCAGTTGCAAGTTACCGGCACCCTGTACGGACTGGCACACTACAACTTTGCCTGCCAGGGCCTTTGTACCCGGCAGGTCTCACCTGCCGTGTGCAACGGCCCCGGAAAGCAGAGTTGTCACGGAAGCACCGGCATGTTAACAACGGTACCAGTGCTTCAGAGTCCCCACTCCCGGAATAGGAACTAACATTTTCCGGCGCCAGATTTCTCGATCCGCTGGGACTTGTAATGTCCCGGTTTCACCGGCAAGTCAGGTGCCGGATTCTGTTTTACGGGGACGGCGGCGGAATGCCACTGTCCTTGTAATGAGGCTCAGTGTATTTGTTACAGATATACGTGAAAGTTGATTGCTGAAGTGACGCCGGCAGTGGTAGAAGTGTGGTAAACAAGTAGTGCGACTGTGTTGGGTAACAAGCAAGGTGCGCAACATGTTTAAGGGGTTGTGGATGGGGCAGGCTGACAGCCATGTGGGTGTAACAGGCAAAAATGGAGGTCCTCTGCATTGTTTTGCATTAATTTCTCTCATTTTGGCAGTCAGTTGGGACATTTAACTATGGTCTTTGTAAATAAATCACCCCTATTCGCTGATCTTGGCTCTGCTGGAACCCATACTTCACACATCCCGAACAGCAGCTGCTTCAAGAAGGGCCTGCCACTAGACAGACGCATGTGAGCTGCCAAGAATAGAATTTGGTAATTTAATACAAAGCCAGAATCCTAAGATGGAAAATCATATCTCCTCTGCTCTAACATATGAATACTCTGTGGTCCTGAATTAGCCCACAGGAGTGCACAACAGCAGTTGGATATTTGGTTATTTATAACATGCTTAATACTGAACAGATTTCAAAGCGCGGACCTGGGATTCAAACCAGTGTTGCTCTGCTTAGTCTTGCTTCCAAGATGAGCGCATTGCCACTGAGCTATGCTACCTGTACAAAGGATTCATCACTAAGGCTCCTAGTATGACTGCACCCTTGACCAGTGGCATGGATGGGCAACTCCCACATAGCCACATAATGCTAAACTAAAAGCCAGTGGAAATTGGTTAGACCTTTATCAAGTGTAACATGAAGCACGGTATGACGTCGTTACATCAATAGGCCTGTTTTCATGGAGTTTTTTGCTGAACATTTTTGACTGAAAAAACTCATCGAAAAATATGGGGGGTGGGTAAAGAGATATAAGGGATACAGGGTGTGGGTAATAGGGACTAGATAATAGGGAAGAGGGATTTGGGGGCAACCCGCCAAATATAAAAAAGTAATGTTATGAGTTTTTTCAGCCAAACATTTTCATCAAATGCGATAAAACTTGACAAGTTTTCCAAAACGAGTTATGGGGTGTCACTAGAGATCATTTCTTAGTGCCAGCAGAACCTCCTGCAGCTTCTTGTAGTTAGTATGAAGGCAGATCGAGTCTATCCAGGCTGAGAGGACATCCAGGCTGTGTGACTATATGGTGAAACAGATTTCAGTTTAGCTGTAACTGCCATAGGGTGGTAAAACCAAGAGATATGCTTTAACTTCAAAAAGAACAGTTCCAGAATAGTGAAATGGGTGTAAAAAGTAGTGCAACTGTTAAAAAAATAGTGGTACTTCGCTTCTGATATCTCCCACTGACTCTGATAACTGCACACCTTATTTTATTGGTGTATTTAAAGTGTTTCTATCTGCATGGTATGGCCCTGTGTCCTCAGTGGATAGAGTGGCTAGAGTGGATAGAGTGAATGGAGTGGATGGAACGGATAGAGTGGATGGATCGGATGGAGTGGATGGAACGGATGGAAAGGATAAAGTGGATGGAACAGATAGAACGGATGAAACAGATGGAAAAGGGCGATGGAGTGGATGAAAAGGATAGAGTGAATGGAATGGATGGAAAGGACAGAGTGGATGGAGTGGATTTATCTCTGTATATCTCTGTTTGTTTGTTTTATTTATTTGGTAATGCGCTCCGAGCCCGTGGGCATCTAGGCGCAGCAGTACAAGAGGACTCGAAACTTAGTTACAAAGCATGACACAGGCTAACACAGCAAAACAGTGGTCACTTACAGTGGGTGATACAATGCATATAAAATAACAAGGGTTAGGCGCATAAGAGTAGCATATTAGCAGGTTGTATCGTTTCCGCTAGGGTGAGGGTCGTTGCATATCATTGTTGTGCAGCCATTTGAGAGCGTAGGATCTGAATCTTGTGTAGGGTAAAGGGCATCTAAGGTCAGATGGGAGTGTGTTCCATGATTGTGCGGCTCTAACTGGGAAGCTAGCACCGCCCGCTGTGGTAAGTTTGAATCTGGGGACTTCCAGTAGGAAGGTGTTATCTTCGATATGTGCTATGTATATGCTACGTTCCTGTGTCCCCATGTTATCTGTATCACATGTTTACCCCTATCCATCCTGTCGCTTTATATACGTAAGCCGCTATGTACGCCCCCTGTCCTGCTTTCGTGCTTGGTCGCAGGTGCTTTACTGATAACTTTTCTTGGGAGGTACTGACCTCATTGACTGCGCCAAACCATTTTATATAAGCGTACAATAAATTGTAAAAAGAGATGAGAGGATCATAGTTATAGAATTAATGAAGTATTTAATCCTATATCACAAACCATCAGTTGGCACATTGATTGTTTTGGAATCACATATGGTTCAACAAAACTTAAGAGCACACCTGGTGTAAGGGCCCATCAAATAAACGTTATTACAAGTCAATAATTTAACAAAAGACAGGCCGTTTCAACCTAAAAAGGTCATCTTCAGGGCGTACAAATGTTTAGCAAAGCACACAAATTAACATAAATTACTATATATGTTATTTTTGGATCAAATCTAATGTCTCAAGTGTTCTCATTGAACAATCCGGAGCACGGGATATGTGCATTCTGCGCCACATGTAATACAGGCTTTCATAGTATATATTGTGCCGAAATCAGCAAGTAAGATTTGTTGGCACCATTATGTGTGCTGTTGGACACCTTGATAAATATATGAATATGTAGTCACAGTCTG
Organism: Ambystoma mexicanum; assembly: GCF_040938575.1. Taxonomy (NCBI): domain Eukaryota; kingdom Metazoa; phylum Chordata; class Amphibia; order Caudata; family Ambystomatidae; genus Ambystoma; species Ambystoma mexicanum. The sequence goes on from NC_090932.1 coordinate 1,271,681,567, forward strand.
AGCATATAATGAACATCGATCGAGTTTCCTCACATGAAATGATGGCGCAATTGACATGTCAATGTTTCATGCACAATGGCGAACGCCGGGCCCCACTGAGAGCTTTACTGATTACCACCATATCACACTACTATGCTTACACTCTCCTATACACCATCATTCAACTAGAACACAGCTATGCTATAACACATGCGGTCTAGCTGTTCTCATACTAACATGACCCATCGAACACCTCATCATCCTAATAAAACACAACTAGCTGAGCACATACCGGCTAGTTTAGGCGTCTCCTCAGGCCCAACGCAGCCAGAACCTGGTCTGGGTGTCCACCCTCCAGACTGAACACATCCAACTGATTTCCTCATCACCACAACTACCGCTAAGAAGCAGCTATCATGCAACAGCCACACCAGCTTAACACATATCCAGTGCACCCACGCACCATACGACACTCTCACTCTCTACTGACTTGAACTACGGTTCCCGGGGCGTTCAACCTACCAGTGCTTTGAGGTCATACCGATGATACATAAAGCGCTACATAAATGCCAAGTAACATAACATAGCATAACATAACATAAAGACAACACCGTTCGATTTGCCAATGTTGTTTCCACCTGGTTCCCTGTTATTTTTTTAGTGGCAAACTACAGCTGCCACAAAACAGTAGCACTTTTATTCGATAATCCTTGTATCTGGCTTACAGAGAGAACACTAGATAAACCACACCAAATGCATTCTGTGACTTGTTGGTTCAACATTGGTGCTATGTTTTTAGATGGTGGTGAATGAATGGGTTGTAGTTCTGAGTTAATTCTGAGGTCTGAAGTACTGTCTTGAGGCTTCATTGCATCCTGTACACTGTCAATGACCCGGAAAGACGGCAACTAAACCAGATTTAAAGTCTAGTGTAAAAGTACAGCCTCACACCTGAACTTAAGCTAAAGAAAGTTCCTCAGACTATGGGGATCATTACGAGTACGGCGGTAGGGGGTTAACAGCACCGATAAGGATGCCAGTGCCTTTAAGCCCCTACCGCCGCATTCCGAGGTCCCTTAGCGGGTCGCACTAAGGCCGGCTGGTAAAACCAGCCATCCTTAGTGGGAGCCGCCAAGGGACCAGGGAGCTAATAACGGTTATTAGCTCCTTCCCCATTCCCATTGAGCCCTATGGGGGCTCGAATGGGAATGGGGAATGGTTTTCAGAATGGGGACTTACTGGGTCCTCCAAGGTTGGAATGACCCGGTAAGTCCCCATTCTGAGGACCCGGACATGAGTTTGGAGGCAGCCATGGCGCTGACAGCGCCATGGCTGCCTACAAACTCGTAATGACCCCCTATATCTGCGTAGCATGTCTCATGTTTGGTGTCATCAGTAACTATTGGTTACATGATGATGTATTATGCTTGCCTGCACATGCTTTTCTCTGTTGCATTAAACGGGGGCTTCAGGGATTAGCCCCTGTTACTCTGCCTAGAGGTTGACCCCAAGAGCAGCAGTCTTATCCTTTGTTTTGCCATTCAGCCAACTCACGCATCAATCTGGAATTACAGGGTGAAGTGGGATCCTAGTAATTCGGGTAAGAGGTGTTGCGAGGTGGACACCATGTAGCACACATTTGGATTCTACCTTTACGAGGGGGCATTTGAACTCTGTCAGATTTGTGCTCTCCTGCATGCTTTTTACATGGGCCACTGTACTCATGTGTGCCATTACTGTACTCATGATTAGGCCCGCCTGAAGATGCGCCATTTCAACCTGATAGTTGGGGACCCCCTGCTTAGAGTGAAAACATTTGAGTCGTCCCTGGGGTGCATACATTACAATGGCTGCAAAGATAACCTTAATAGCCGCCGATTATCACGAGACGGCCATACAGCAGGGAGCTTAAACACTAAATCCCAACTGAAGAGCTCTAAACCCTTCCTTGTCAGCAAGGGGATGGTGTGGAGGAACCAGTGTTAGAAGGCAATGAGTTGATAACTGTGTGTAATTCAACCATCGCCATGGTGGGTGTGCGCTCCCCTGGGATTTTTGAAATGTTTAATTAAATTGAATGTTGGTAGACCAACCTCAGGAAAATGTGTGGCGCTAACCCACACACATTTTCCTATGCTTACAGCATGACAAACACATAGACATGTGTACTCTGGATGAACACAGCCTACAGGCACAGTCCCTCTTGTTATATTTAGTTAGGATATGACAGCTAGGGGTACACAATGCATCCCCATAAGGGGAAGGATCACATCTTTCCCTTGCCATGGCCAGTCTGATGAACTAATAAAGGCTCTATGGATCCATCCTGCTCTTTTGTTGGGCCCTGCAGCTGGTGGCAGCGGTTTGCATACCAATTAGAGGTTAATTCAAACAGGCACACATGGGGCCTGGCTCCGGAGGCTAACAAAAGAGGCAGGAAACTACAACAACCTTTCATATGCAACTGTGTCAACCTGAAGCCAGCTCCTGCCCTCAGTTTTGAAGACAGTGAACTGTGTGTTTTCAGTACTTCACCCAACAGGTGGATGCCATCATAAGGTACGAGAATGTGTTTTATAGGAGCCAGAGAGTCTGTTCTTACTGCAGCTTCAAGGGAGACCTGCCACTTTAAACAGGGACACAGAGAGATCCATTAACCAGAGAGACTCTTTGATCCACAAAAGACAGGAAGATGGGTGGAACTTAATATCACATGTATTCACCCCTTTACCTTCCCTGTTGCATAGCACTCTGGTTATGACCTCACGCATACAGGAGATTGTTTTTGGGGACAAGGTAGGCCTAGCCTACACCAATCACTGTGACCCATTTGGCTTAAAAAGAGGACTGAGCCCCTCTTTTGACAGATGATCTGAAGACTTTGCAAGGATTAGCAAGAAGAACTCATCATTGGACTCTTGCTGAAGGTACAGTAGGCCTTCCTCATTTTCAAATACCTTTATTCGACACAGAGTCATCAGGATCATTTACATTACACAATAGATTACATGGAAAGCAGCTTACAATTTAAAATAGCCCCGCTAAAAGTACTTTGGATAAAAAGAAAACAGATGTAGTTCACTAAAAACAATTGCTACAGCAGCGTATAGTTTTAACAAGTTAATGAGAAAGCACTGCCATGCTTAAAATGTCTAAAAAACTAGGAGAAAGATGATTACAGCCTGGGGGCCAAGGTAAATAAGCAGTCATCTTTCACCTCAAGAGCCATGATCAATGGATAAAATACAAAACAGCTTATAGTTTAGGTTAGCCACGATAAAAATACTTTAGTTTAGGAAACAGGTGTGATCAGCTGGAAAGAAATATTACGGCAGCATGGAGCTTTAGTAATCATGTATCAATTGATATAAAGGCGCCTTACATCTTCCATCAGTGAAGGAAGGCCAGGACATCCAAAGAAGCAAGCAAGATCCCTCCCCTAAACATCTCTCAGGGAACAGAGGGAGATACCGAATCTAGAGGACACTCTAGCAGCTCAAGAGGCAGTACCCTGCCAGCACACAGCGTGCCCTGCTAGGCTCTGCAGGAAGCTTCCTAGGTGGCAAGTGGCAGAGAGTCTCTGAACCCTAAACCAAGGACAAGCAGCTGCCTGCAACACACTCTTCAACTTTGGCCCGTCCTCTTTAAAGGACGACACAAGCCCATTGAAGAAGCTGGGAGAAGTGCCTCAACAAGCATCTACCGACGTCTGCCTTAGAAACACATTTTCAAGCCAGTCGAGTTCCACGAGCTGCAACTGACTATAACGCTGACCATTGTCAAGCAGCAGTTGCTTAAAGACATCTGATGCGTCTCAACCAGTGCTTCAGAACTGCCGACTAGCACTGAGACAAAGATTCCTCACCCTGAGCTGCCGTGCAGGCCAGCCTGCAGCCGTTCATCCAGCTTTGCCCGCCGAACTGTCTTGCTGCCTGATACCCGCAGCTGGCTCCAGTTTTGAACTCTGTCACAGAAGTCTGCAAAGCGTCCTGAAGCCGACTCAACCTTGTTGAGCACCAAAAACATCTACAGCACAAGATACATTGTGGTTCTGTCCCCCTGGTCCTTCCCAGGAGGCCCTTAGAGACATTTTAAGATCCAGTGCTCCCTGAGAACTTTGGGTTAGTGTTGTGCTATATGAGAATTTATTCAGTTAGTTATTTTGTGCTGAAATCAAGAAACCTTATACTATTGTGGTTATTTACCATACCGACTACCCTCCTGTCAGTATCCAGAGTGCATACCTTTTCCTTCTTTGCAACTGTCTGCCCTCTGCATTCCTTTACATGGTGGACTGCATTTCGTATTGTTACTAGAACTGTCTGCTGTGATAATAATAAAGTAGATATTTTTATGCAAGCTTTATAGTCCCTTTTATCATTCGGTGATACATGTATTTTCGCTGTGTTGCAACTAACCAACGATCCACGACCTTTTCGGAGATAAATCTGCTGTTCCATCTACGTTGCCAAAATTGGACAAGGAGGTTCATAATTTGCTTGTGTTTCCAATCTGTTTGGATCCCTTCTGGTGTACTGGAGGTGTGGGGCTGATTGATGGTTTAGAAACTGATATTCATCCCTGGACCACTGGTGCCCTGGAAGTTGATTCGTCACAATAACACTGCTGTATATCCCGTAAACATGAATATTTTTCTGTGTTACGAGACTGCTGACTGGCTACATGGGTTGGGGGGGGCAGTTGCTGAGGGCCCCACTGAGGCACGAGGCCCCTTTCATTTGAAAAGATTGAAAGGCCTTGATGCCGTCCTTGCTCATTATACGCCCACTAGAAGTGGCCAAACACAGATCTGCATCGCCGATGCATACGTCCAGAGAGCCACAGTCCCAGCTTATACTGATAACCGCCATATGTGCGCCCTGCGCCTGAACTCCATCTTGTGTCCCTCTCTGGAGGACTGGTTCCATTCCGTGTCAGTGGCCCCTCATTAAACTGGAAATTATTCACCTGGCTGCACACCTCGAATTGTAAGTGAATCTGCGCAACCATCTCCAGAAATGTGAAAGTCTGCAAATTGCCTATTGACCTGTCATTAGTTGAGGTGACGTCACCCACAAGTGGGCTCTGAGTGAACAGGATTTTGAATGCTATTTAATTGATCAGAGACAGATGCTCCAGATGCATAATTATTGAGATTTGTGATGGGAGTCAGGAATGCCCATTTAGGGGTAATAGTTTAGAGGGTGCGACGATGGCCCGGCAGTACAGACATAAAGCCCACTTTGAAAACCCTTAAATGGGTTTGGGATATTGCAGTGTCATGCGCGAGCAGTTAAAGCCTTGGGAAGTCACCACGGGTAGTTGATGGGGCTGGGTCTGGAGGTGGGGCATCATGTCTGGAGTGGCATTCTGCTGGACAGAGAGTGAGGGACGTGGCGAGCAGGACATCCACAGCTTGAAGCCGTTAAAGGACTCGCCTACTTCCCAAGCTGACAGGCTGGCATGGCAGGGCCTCTTTCCACAGAGTCATGCCCTGAAGGAGTTTCAGGGCCAGAGGTGACTGACAGGGACAGGGGCAGCAAGTCCAGCTCGTACATCCAGGATCTGCAGATAAACCCCCCTGATGCGACAGACCAATCATAGAGGGGCATGGGCCCTCAAACCAGGAAAGGCACCTAGATTTACACTCGGAGCTGGCTAGGGGCAAAGTGATGGCACGCTGGGAAAAAGGTGCAAGTGAGGAGAAACTTAGCCGGGGACAGCAAACCAGCAGAAGGAAGGAGCAGGGAGGGAGCAATGAGGCAGCAGCAGGGTTTGGGGGGAGGTCAAAGAACCGAGAGGGATAAAAGTGGAATTGGATCAGAGGTGAAAGTGAAAGGGGGCCATGTTGGCAGGGTACATGTACAAGAGGTGAAGAGACTAAGGGGGGTATGGACAAAGATAGCAAAAGTGGGAAGAGAACCAGGAGGAACAGGAGAAGAAGGAAACATCAGGAAGAACCACCAGGAGAAGACGATAGCAGGAGCAGATGAAAAGACAGATAGACTGCTCATCGTGGTGGGCTGGATCATGGAGAGGGAACGAGTAGAAAGAGGAGGAAAAGAAAGAAGACTTGTAAAGGAACCTCAATGAGACTAAGACAGAAGGAGATGGAGGTAACATGATAGAATGGAGAGGGAGGATCAAAGAGAATCCCAGAAGGTGTAAACAGTACTCCAGAGGGGGAAGTGAAGTGCAAGAGAAGCTCAGAAAGTGGAGGATGCTGAAGGGAAAGAGGCAACAGAGGTGGTGGAGAATAGAAAACCCTGAGCGCGGAGGATGGAGGAGAGAAAGAGAACTCAGCATGTGGAGGAAGGTGGAAGAGGAGAATGCCAAGAAGGAGGAGAAGAGAGTTTTATGGGAAGCATAACCTGAGAGGAGAAGAATGTGAGTGGAGCACACATATAAAGAACACAGAGATAGAGGTTACAGCCCCGGAGCAGCTAAGGCTGCGGCCCATGTAGAAGAAGCCAAGGAAAAGGCACAGAGGGACAAGGCCAAAGCCCCGGCTAAGGAGCAGGTGTATTAGGGAGCTAGGGAGAAGACAGAAAGGGAAAAGGTGGCAGTCCATGAAGAAAGAGAGTGAAAGGAGAAGGGGGAGAAGCTCTGTCCAAAGAGGGAGTGTGGAGGGAAGAGGCCAGAGCTTTGGCTGGGGAGAAGCCACAAAAGGAAAATAATCAGAAGCTCTGTTCAAAGAAAAGGGGGGATGAAAAAGCAGGGACACACAACCAGAGGCCAGAATGCAACAGCCAGAAGATGGACCCGGGAATTAACTCAGGAAGAAGAAAAGAACCCTCTGGGAAAAACTCGAGAACCATTCTCTCAAAAACAATAAACCATTGAAAATTAAGATTGGCGCATGCACCATTTGCAATGCTTTGTGGAATTCAGAGGTTATACGTTTCCGGGGCTATTTTGGTGTTGGGGGTAGAGAGCTTGTTATTTTTCGTGGGGAAGGGACATTTGCCGTCTTGAAAGCTAGCAGGTAAATTGTGAGCTAGTTTAATAAGGGAACTATCCCCCGAAGGCCTTAAGATGTTTATATATATTTGAAAAAAAACGAATTTTCATCTGCTAACACAATTTCCCGCAACCTTTTAGTTTTCTTTGCATTATGAATGTGGTGGCTTTTTAATGCGCTGGGATCTCCCTGGAGTCTGGGAGTGAGAATAGGGCATTTCTTGACAGGGCCGCAGTGTGATATCCAGGGAATGACCCGGAAAGGCCCTCTAATCCGGCTTCTGGCTTTTCTGTTTGTTCTGTTTTGTGAGCAGTGGATGGCAGCTCGCTATTTCGGAGGTCTCATTTGTAGTCTACCCGAGCAGCGTCTGAGACAGTGTTCTCCACTTAGCCTCTGCTCGCAGACAGCTTTGTTTAAACAGAGCGAGACTGATTAAACCAACCAGGAGCGGGGATTGATTTCTTTTCGATTCTGAGCAAAGAAGAAATGTAGCTGGCTGTTCGCTTGATTGAGGAATTGATAAAGTGGAGCATTCGTGCAGAAGATTGCATAGAGCAATCAGGATCAAGGTGATTGCCAAGGAGTCGCAGAAAGAGGCGGAGGAGAGTTTTAATCTGGAGCTGGTCCAGGTAGGCTCTGTCTCACACAGCTTCTTAGAGTTTGAAATCTGAACTGCCTAGTGTAGAAGAAAGGTTATGATCTAATCAGGGTTCAACAATGATGATTGCCGAGACACGCTTAAAGCTGGAGAAGGTGATATTCAGATATTATGTGCATTTAAAGAGCCCTCAGTATAGAACACATTATTACTAAAGAGATAATCTGCGAGTTGTGATTTTGGATGGAATGGAGAAAACAGAGCCGGAAGAGCATTACTCGCGAAAGACCGGCAAATAGCATACTCAATTGCACAGGACTACGAACTCTGACATTGACAGTTGCTATGACGGGCGCCATCGCGGAAGACCAGGTGACCTGCGTTTGAAAAGGGCTTTGGTTTAAATTGTACTGTATGCCTTTCCGTCTCTGTAGCCTGGTCCCCAGGAGGAGAGCAAGGCAGAGATTGGCCTGGGGAACCTGGCAAGCATGAGAGTCAATTGAAGTTGGGTGAGGAAGATAAAAAAATGACAACGGAATGGGAGAGTGTGGGTTGTTTGGGTGAGGTCAAGGAGCAGGGAGGTGGACCAAGACACCAGCCAGTGGCAGATTGGTGAAGCGGAACACAGAGAAGATAAGCAGAGAGAGTGTTGAAGGTGAGGGAACGTGAAACTTGGCTGTGATAGTCTATGGGCCTCATTACAACTCAGGCGTTAAGGGTTAACGCCGTCGTTAACCCTTAACGCCTGATTCCGATTTTAACGGCTGCTTTTAGCAGCCGTTAAAATCCATGGCGCTAAACCGCCTTGGTGCGCATTACGCCACCGTAATTTACGGTGGCGTAATTAGCGCCTTCCCCACTCCCATTATGCCCTATGGGGCAAAAATGGGAATGGGGAAGGGTAAAATGGGAAATGGGGATTTACCGCCCCACTCACCTTGGAATGGGGCGGTAAATCCGCCATCCACCATGGTGTAAACGTAGTTTACACCATGGTGGTAAAGTTGGCGTACTTACCCCCTGGGTCGTAATGAGGCCCTATGTATAATAATAATAATAATTTGGCATTTATATAGTGCTACAAACCCTCCGGTATCTGAGCGCTGCTTATTATTACCCACGGTGTGTGGTGCTCATTTATCGACCCGTGAACGATGAAAGGCTGAGTTTGGCACTGCTGGGATTCAAACCGGCGCTAGCAGGCTCTGCACGGATGTCAAAGCGAGCGCTCTACTCGCTGTGCCAATTGACCGGCTCACTTGTATGGTGAGTAATGTGAGTGAGTGGGACTAAGTGGGAGAGAAGGGGAGTAAATGAGACTGAGTAAGTGTGGTGACTCAAAGAGTGAAAGGAGGGTGAGTGCAAGATAAGGGGGTGGAGCATAGTGTGGATTGGAGAGTAGTCAGAGTGGAGAGTAGTGGAGAGTAGTGGGTGTAAAGTGTAGTGGGGAGTGGGCGGGAGTGAAGAGTAGAGAGTAAACGTCAGATGGGATAACATCGAACGAATTGACGAGAGAGAGAGAGAGAGAGAGAGAGATAGATAGAGAGGGAGAGAAAATAGAGAACGGCGGACAGAGGAGTGGGAGAGTAGAAAGAAGGGAAAGGAAGGAAAGAATACCAGGGTGAGGAATGTGAGAGCTGAGGGGGACAGCAAAAGGGGGGGCAGCTCACAACCAATTAGGCATATTTCAACATGCATTCACACACTATGCTACAGTTGTTTTCCCAGACCCTGCAAACTCTGCATTCATCAAAGCTCTAAATATGCTTATAGACATTACATGTCATGCATAAGCAGACCGTGATACACAATTTGGGTGGCACTTTGCTTTGGTTAGTTGTTTGTATAGGAGAAGCTGCATGCCTCTGCAGGAAATCCCTACCCCCTGCCCCCCATATGTTGGAAGTCGGAGACTGTGCAATGTTTGACACCAGCAGTTGTGCCAATTCTGAAACAAGTGTTTGAGAAAAAGGATCCTCTGAGAAAACCCTATCTATTGTATCCCCGAAGAGATGACAATCTAAGGGAGGAACTCCCTGAAGAAAATGAAAAAGAGTGAAAGAGAAGCTAGTGACATCACAAGAGATGAGCGTGACACACTGAGAATAATGACTGAAGAGAATGTATGGATCTTACGGAAACTGATGACTAAGTTAAGAATTAAGCAAACTTTCATATGCAGAAAAGAAGATTGCATGCATTCAAAGTGCTATAGAAATGCAACCGTTCAATGATTGTACAGATGCTGAAACTCAAGTAGACCAAGTGAACCAAGAAGCTGGCTGTACATAGTGAATAGACTACAGGCGAAGCCGCCATTGTATAGAAACTGTTCATTGGTGTCATGAACTTTAGTAAGCTGAAATCCATGAAGAGAAAAGGCTGAGAATTCTGTAACAGCCTGAATAAGCTGAGATCTGGAAGAGCCTGGCAGGGCTGTCTGGCCTGGTATCAAAACAGAAGTAGCCAAGGTTGGTTAGCTATTCTTGAAAGCAATAAATGTTAGAAGGATGAATCATCCCTTATCGAGGGGCAAAGAAAGAACACCAAGAGTGCCAAATTTGATTCATTTAAGACATTTAAATGCTGCAGAATGGACCAGGATCATGGTCTCCTGACACATGAGCTGAGGATAGAAATAGAGTTGAGCTTGGAGTCCTATGCCAATGATAATGAAATCCTGTAATCCCATATATTCCGACAGAGAAGGATACTTTGCGAGGCCAAGTTCAAAGACAATCTGCATGGCAGAAGGCATGGGTGATGAGAGATGTTGGGCTAATTGGGTGGGGAGGTAAAGTCAGGTCCACCTCCTGGCACCTGGAAATGAGCTTACGTGCTGCTAAGTGAACTGAATGTTCCAGACATGGCACGAGCGTGTCAACCAATTGTAGAAGCAGTATAATGAAGGGCCTTATAGTTTGAGAGCCAATGAATGTACTTAATAGTGTTGAAGATGACATGATTTAGAGGTAGGGATAAGTTGTAGGGATAAGTTGTCCACCTGACAGTAGACAGCCAATCACAATCCCATCCTTTATTGAAAGTATACTTAGATGTTCCCCCTGCACGTATCACAATCCCTCATAGGTTTTTCTTATTTGCCATGCAGTATGATGTATTTTTTTGCATATAGGATGTTTTTATGTGAAATTTGTTGAGAACTGAGGGAATGTCCGTTGATGTCCGTTGTAACCTCCCTGCTTTAGATAATTGTTAATAAAACCTTTGCCATCTTCCTGAGTTGGTTTGATTATTTGTACACAGAGTTATTCTGCAAACCCTATCCATTGCATGCACAATACTTAAGAATCATAAGTTCATGTTCGCTTGGAGTGTCCCTCGTTTTCTCCTGCGAGCAAGTTATTACCCTCAATTCATGCTGTGTTGCCATAGCAGGTCGAATGCTGCAAAAAAGCTGCAACAATTAGTGCACGTCCCCTATGCTCCCTCGATGCCACACGTGGCTATACCACATGCGTGGATTCGGTCATTCACTTAATGTGGCTGGTATTGCGTTTGGGTATGTGGCCGTATGTGGCATTATGGCATGTGTTGTTAGGCCACACATGGCTTGTAACATGCATCAGTTCCCATGCAGGATGCTACACTGTTAGTAACCGCCTTGGGGTTTTCAGTCTGTGCGGCGCAGATTGTTAGGTATGTGCATGTTATCAATGCACCTTCTTGCGTGCTTGCTGGCCGCAGTGGCAAATAACACTTAGCTTTGATGGAAGCAGGGGCCGGCTAATCCGGTGGGGCTGGGCCGCTTGTGCATTTCCCTGCTACCCCACTGAGCTGTAATAGCACTATAGCACTTATGTTTGTCAAACAAGGGGTCAGCGTGCTTCTCCAGTGGGGCATGGCATCTCACATGTAGGTGCAGCACCAGAGCTTCTTGGAAACATGTCCTGTTCAGTGAAGGTCTTGAGTGCAAACGCCAAGCATGCTTTTTGGAACATCACCGTTGGTGCCCAAGCCCAACATGGTAGCTGTTTTATAGCGCTTGGCCCGTGTGCTGTCGGGCATTGTTGTTCTATTGTTTTCTTTCCTGCAAGAAGGAAAATAAGTCTTCTATAGGGGTACAATGGTTTTGCCCTCACAATGTTTGTTCTTGTATGCATATGCTGCATTTGTTTATACATTTTAGAAACTGGCAACTGTTTCTGTGCCATTCCTTTCCTGTTTCCTTTTGATATATGGCAAACACAATGGATTGCCTCCAGGCCTGTCAGTATCGTTCATTTCATGTGAGTAAGGCCCACTTTTCAATATAGAAACTGACATCATGTTAAATGGAAAAGTGTGTGCATTTTGCAGCGTGCAATGAATACTTGGAGTGGAAATGTCTCTTTTGCCAGAAACAATGTGAACCTATCATCTTGGGAGATAAACCTTGGTGGTGCTATGCAAATATATGAAAACAATTCAAAGGCCTCTTTGATGATTAAATACCATGTTTAAAGTGAAGTTTGTGCATGGGGAGAAAGACTCCGGGTTTAGCCAAAGTTACATTTCTAATTGGATGTGAAGGCACAGGCAAAATGACTTCTCCCCATTCCTGGCTTTGTTCAGGCTCCCCATCTGAAAGACCATTGCTTTAAACCTTTGAGGCCTGAGCAGAAGGGCTTGGCTCATTCATGTCAGGAATGTATTGTTGTGTTGATCGACAGAAAGCCCACAGTTCAGGGGCTGAACTTTGTAAAATCCTCAAAAATTCAAATACATTTTGTGGACTACCCCTGGCCTGACTGGACAATGGCCTGCCATTAAGAGTGTCACATGACATCAGAGACCCATCTGGCTTGACAGATAAAATATCTTAAGCATCCATTAACTCTGACTTTTTGACTTCATAGGAATGATTATGTATTTAACTCCAGGCTCAGTCAACATTGAAGCACACATGCTGTTTCAAGGAAATCAAACCAAGGAACTTAAACTGTCAAATTAAATTCAGAATTATATCTATGTAATTAGTTGACTATAGGTTAATATTAGGAATTCCATTTTACCTGTTACTGTTTGAACCATGATACTTGCAGAAATGGGACAAGTGTCATTTTAAAGCTTAATTCGAGCCATTGAGTTGATCAAAGTTGTATCTAAATTCTAATTTTGAAAACCCCTAATAATCGAAAATGTGTTTCTAGCTTTCCCAAAAATATTGGGAAGCTGAAAGTTGGGGAGCTGGTGACGTATTAAATTAGATATCTGGGTAGAACAGTTCACATTCAGAACTTTTATCAACTGTGTAGGAATGGAGAAAACCCACAGCTCGCACGTGCAATACCCTGCCGAAATGGGTGACATTTCGATAAATCTGCCATGATTATGGGAACATAAATATAAAGATATTGGGCCTCATTACGACCCTGGCATTAAGGGGTTAACGGGGCCAGTAGAGCTGCTGGCCCCGTTAACCCCCCACCGCCTCATCACAAGGTTTGCTCACGGGACCCTGTAAGGATGCCTGGTAAAACCAGGCGTCCTTAGCGGGTCCCGCGAGCAGACCAGGAAGCAAACCACGGGCCTGTTATTAATGGGCTTGTGGTTTGCATCCTCTCTGTTCCCATTAAGCCCTGTGGCGGCTCGAATGGGAATGGAGATGTACCGAGTCCGGGTCCCCTCAATGGGGAAATACCGGGCCCTCCAAGGTCTGAATGGCCTAGTATTCCTCATTCAGGGAACCCGGACCCAGTACACGGAATGGGGGTAGCCATGCCGCACACAGCGGCATGGATACGTCCAAGGTCATAATGAGGCCCATTATGATGTTTATATGGAAATTGAACGTTTTTGTTATGTTGTGACTTTTGGTGTGAAAAATCTGAAAAGTTTAAATGTTAACTCTGGTGGGTGGATCCATCTTTTGCATCAATTCCACTTCAGAACTCCATTGGTCCCTTGGAGGGGGGAGACGACAATTAAAGTCCAATGAAAATTCAAGGCTAATAAGTTAACACCTCCTGATCTTAATTTATCGGGGGTGGGACTTAGGCGTTAAAAAGTGGCTGCACAAGCCAGAGAGATGAGAGCTGCCTAAAAATCTTGGAAAGAAGACTTGCCTTAAGACTATCTTGGTGAATACTGACACAGCTGCCTGCCTTACCTGGGTTGGAAAGGCCTAAACATTGCTGCAGGATTAACTTTGCCTGGGATGACAGCAAATGAGAAAGACAAAGAAAGCTTGGATTTTGGCAAGGAGAGCAGGAACAGAGGGATTCATGTTCGTGGCTATCTTTGACTGAAGTCCCTGACCAGATCTCTGTGCTTCTCCAAGAGACAGTCCTGAAACGCTGTTGTCTCTTCCTGAGTGCCAAAAACAGAGAGATCCAATATAAGTAGCTTAATCCAGATGAAACTCAGTGTGTGGTGGATCTGCTTGCCCTAATATTTTTCCCTTACTAGTGGTTGGGGAAGGGAGCAAACTGTGTAGACCCTTAGCATATGTTATTAAATATTAATTTAATTAACTCCCATATAGATTGACACAGGGGATCTCGGAGGAGTTTGAAACCTCCACCCTCTTTTCTAGCTGGAAGTTAAGTTATAGTAATTTAGAAATAAACCAAACACGGGCAATAAAGATTCACAGATCTTTTATTCTGTGCAGTTTACAAAGAAACATAGAAACAGATACAGATAGCTATCTGGCTCTTAATACCCCACAATGAGTACCAGCCAGTCAAAGAGAGGAGAGAGAGTGCTGGACATCTGAACATTCATGCTTTTTATACATTTCAACAATATTGTCCAACCCCTCTACATGTTAATAATCTGTGGTCTAGAGTTCGTGCCAAGTTCACATACAGTTTATACAATAATATGCAGAAGGATTACATAAGTTTGTATTTCCATCAAGTTACAATGGTGATGTATATTCTCAGATCTCACGTTAAGCTTTATTCTATATCCCAACACAATGTAGTTCAGTCTGTGTCCACGCTTGGCATTTACATTTCATGGTCGCCGATGTGTATTCGTGGATAAGGCTTGTTAGTGCAGACAATACTGAGACGACAGTTCATTCGTAGTACAAGTTCTCTTTACCTAGTCTAAACAGTCGGCCTGCGGACAGTCTAACCATTAACAGAACTCAAAGGTTAGGAGGCTTGGTTGCAAGTTAGAAACACAGTCCACCATTTTAGAACAGAGAATCATACGAACAGAAATTAAAATGGTGGATGATTCTAAAATGGCGGCGAAGTCGATCCAAAATCGGCACTTTGCAACGCGGTTTTCTTCGCAGAGCAACGAGGCTTAGGCCAATATAAGTCAAAGGATGCATAATATGATTTCTGTTTAACAAACCCTTCTTTTGGCCTAAGCCAAGTGCTAAACTAAGTACTAGTTACTTTACGAGTAACTCCACATCTCAATGTCCATACAACCTGAATCACATTCATCAGATATATCAATCGCCATAAGATCTACGATGGAAATTTCCTTCATCACAAATTTGTTGGTCATTGTTTCCGGTATGTGTACCTTTGGTCACAGTCTGTACACAACATCCCCCTAACATTGAACATATGGCAGGAAGACATTGTATACAGCAACAACAGAACAACAGAACAACAGAATACCCAGAATAATCAATAAGACTGAGAGAAGCTTCCATCCCCAAGATCGTACGAAGACTCAGAACCAAGCACCAAGATCCCAATTTCCCTCGGGACTTCAGAGCTTAGTACATGCAGATTTTGTATTGTCTTAAAGATGGTTCTGGAGGAATCTGGTACGAAAAAGCAGCACGCGGACCCCACTAATTTGCATACTCCACCACGCTCAGCCAAGATGATGTCTAATACCATCCGGTTTTGCAGCACCACTAATATGATTGCTTTCTGTTCTGGAGTCATGTTATAGAGTATGTCAGTGGTCCGGTTGATGCTTTTCTCCAGTACTCTCGGAGATAGAGTGTGCAGGTGCACGAAAGGTGTAGATACAGTTGGAACATTCTCAGTAGGCAAGAATGTTTGTAGTGGGCGTACTTCTTCCATATACCAAAATCCTAAGGCAACTAATACTACAAAACCAGTTAACATTATTACAACAAAACAATACGTCTTGAAAGACCATGTATTTGATCATCCATTGTCATTGTTGGCCACACAGTCACTTATTTGTTCCATACGAGTAGGGGCGATAACAGGCATTGTTACTTTGAAGCGAAAACTCTGTAGTCCTTTTGCTGGTGATCTCCTGATCATGCATTCTCTTAGTCTTTCCCTATCCCTAGCCACCAACTTTCCTTCAGATGCAAAAGATGGGGCGAAGGACAAGCCCTATGGTTACTTTCCTTGTGGGCACAGCCGAACCATGCAGTAAGTCTAGCTCCGTGGACGCAGGTTGTACCTTGTGACTCCTCATACAGTGTGATCTGCGAACAGTGTGTCATTGCTTCCTGATGGAAGTGATGAATTTGCAGCTGAACCAGGCAAAGATGCAAAAGGATCTGCAGGAGAGTGTGGAGATGAAGCAGCTGTTTCCCCAGGCCCCACAGGCTCAGGGAGTACCTCCGAAGCACTCTCAGTACTGCTCAATGCTGGATGATCATTCAGAACAGAGCAAGTAAGTTTTTCCTTATCTTCTTCATCGTGTGGCAAAGGGAAAGGTATCCTCTAAACATGCGAAGTGTGTATCCAATGTTTCTTTCCAGCTACTCATACCGCAGTCTGTGTAGCCAATAGGTCCTGATAGGGCCTTTCCACCTCGGTGCGAGACAGGATGCTCTCTAAAATGCTTTATTCAGCACCCATTCTCCACATCGGATGCTATGACCTGGCCCCTCGTATTTAGCTGGGAGGGCTTCTCGCACCTGTTGATGAATCAAATACAGATTTTTAGTTAACCTTTTGCAATATTCAGAAAGAAGTGCATGTTTTATTTCCCTTAAAGCCCTGGGATTAGGAAGATTCCAAATGTTAGCTGGCCTCCCCATCAACATCTCATAGGGGGAGAGCCCAGTCCTAGTCTGTGGGGTTGTTCGCATCGAGAGTAACACTATCGGTACGGCGTCCGGCCATATCAAATTGGTGGCGGCACACGTCTTAGCAAGCTTGTTCATTGTGTCTCTCTACCAATCCAGCAATCTGTGCGTGTCTGGCCGAATGGAACCGTTTATCGATCTGTAATCCCGCACATATCTGTAGAATTAAAGCAGCGATAAAATGTGACCATTGTCCGACCAGATGACTCTTGGCAAACCAAACCTAGGAAAATATTCCTTAAGCATGGTTTTCGCAGTTGTCATTGCTGTGGCATCTTTTACGGTAAAGGCTTCAACCCATTTACTGAAAGCACAAATAACAACCAAAACAAATATGAAATTATTACAATGCTGCATTTCAATAAAGTCGAAGTGGAGCACTTCGAAAGGGACAGAAGGTGGACCAAAACTACCCCTTGATGTTGATGTACCCTTCCCCATATTGTGCTGTACACAGACCATACAACTCTGGACAAAACGCTCAGCAGTTTTCGGGATGTTAACATTTACCCAGACAATTTCTAACATTTTACAAATGTTCCTAGTGCATATGTGAGTGGGACCATGAGCCAGTGAAACCATCATAGTAATATACGCATCTGGCAGCATCTATTTTCCCTCTAGGTTATCCACCCAACACCCATCATCATCCAACCGCGCCAAGCCCTCAGCCCATTGCTTAGTTTCTTCTAGAGTGGCGTCAGCTTGGATATTTTTTATAGACTCAATTCCTTCGTCTATGGTACAGACATTCGTGGCTTCCCTTATAGTATACATATCTGAATAGAGATCAGTAGCAGTCTGTTTGGCTATCTGGTTAGCGAAAGCGTTCCCTTTTCCTACATCGTCTATGATTTTCTGATGCACACTTCATAATTGCTAGCTGAGTGGGAAGTGCAAGCGCTGAGAGTAGCTGAACTATCAAGGTGCCATATTGAATCTTCGTTCCATGTGAGGTCAAGAAACCTCGTTCTGCCCAAAGTTTACCAAAGTTGTGAACTACCGCAAAAGCATACTGACTATCAGTATATATGTTTACTCTAAGCCCTTCGGAAAGTTCACAAGCTCAGGTCAATGCAATAATCTCTGCGGCCTGCGCGGAGTTATGCGAAATTCTTTTAGTTTCCACAATTGTGCTGAGTGTAGTGATGGCAGAAGCAGCAGTGGATGTACCATCCGGAAGTTTGAAACTGGAGCCATCACAAAACAGCTCCCCTTGTGGATCGTTCAAAGGTGTATCTTTCAAATCGATTCTGCCTTTAGTTTCTTGTTCTGTGGCATAAAGGCAGTCATGTGTCCACGCTTGGCGTTTACATTTCATTGTCGCCGATGTGTATTTGTGGATGAGGCTTGTTAGCGCAGACAATACTGATATGACAGTTCATTCGTAGTACAGGGTCTCTTTAACTAGTCTAAACAGTCGGCCCGCGGACAGTCTAACCATTAACAGAACTCAAAGGTCAGGAGGCTTGGTTGCAAGTTAGAAACACAGTCCACCATTTTAGAACAGAGAATCATACAAACAGAAATCAAAATGGCGGATGATTCTAAAATGGCGGCGAAGTCGATCCAAAATCGGAACTTTGCAACGCGGTTTTCTTCGCAGAGCAACTAGGCTTAGGCCAATATAAGTCAAAAGGAGGCATAATATGATTTCTGTTTAACACCCCAGCTTTAAGGTCAGAACTATCCAGAAGCCACCTGAATCCTTGTGAACCATAAAGAGACATTTAAGACAATGAATATCTGAATACAGTACATTTGCATCAATCATAGTGCTGATTAATTTCAATGTATTGTTCTGATCCTGAAGTAGATAAACAGGTGGTGGGTTCTTAATTGCCGGCTTGTTTAAAGCCAAATTAGATTACCTGGACAATCGGTGATTACATTTCTTAAGCGTGCCTCATGTTACAAAAAGTTGTAGGTGCCTCAGTATCGGTGGGCTGTATTAAGCTCTAAATTGATTAAGCAATCAGAACTGTAAATTGTTCCGCATGACTCATCAAGAAAACATAAAATAGATGCTTTGATGGGGCAGACTACCTAAAGCTTACTGACTGAAGGGCTTCAGTGCACTGCACATGCAGTGTGCATTTTGGCAAAATGTACTATATAATGAAAAGAATAAGCACTATGTTAATGTTAATGTTAAAGGACATTTGTACCACGCACTATCACCACCGGAGTGGTCCCCTGGCGCTCTGGCGGCTCTGAAAGAGGAGGGGAAGTTGAGTTAGTGGGAGGAAGTAGGAAAAGTGCAAGAGACCAGTGATGTGCTGTTGGTGGCCTCAGCCCGGTTGGTCCGTTGGCTGGGCCTGGGGTGTTTGCGGCCGGTAGTCGTTGTGTACTGTTGTGCATGACTATGTGTGTTATTGTTTTGTTTTTGTGATTTAGTGAAGTTTGTGCGGTTTGTTGTGCTGTAGGTTTTGGTTGTGTTTGGTTTGGAGTTTGAGAGGTGTATGCAGAAAGGGAAATTGTTAGTAGGGTTGGTTAGTTTGCGTCTCCATCCTGAGTTGAGGCCCTCAGCTTGCGTGGTCTCCCCTGATGCGGCTCTGTTCTGATCTGGGTTCGACTGGGATATAGGTTCCTTACTCCTCTGGCCCCCACCTCTACAATGCTCTCTCATGGCTCCCCTTATCCTCCCTTCATACTCCTGCGGCCATGGAATTTGTAGGTACTATCTTGAGACATGTGTTGCTTTTCTACCCCCTCAATCCTTTTGATACATGCTTGTGCAATCATTTGCCATTCTGTTGCTGCACGATTCACTGTAATATTATCAAACTCATGTTAAGCCCTGAAGAATATCTGAAGAGCGAAACACGCGTCACCACGTGTAAGAAATACGAGCATTGGAACGTATAGCTTGTATGGATTATGGGATTTGTAGTCCTTAAATCATTTGGATTCCAAAGGATCTTCTTTAGTCTTTTCCAAGTGCTTTTCATTCTCTTCTTCTTCCTAAATTATCAAGTGATTGGTGTGTAGTAAAAGCACTCAGTCACAGTTTATCTCTTTTACTTTTGCTATGCAGGCCAAAAGGTGGTTGGTGTGCCCCCTTTGCTGAGCCCAACACCCAGCATTACTACTCACATACCACCAGTCAGGCCGAGTACAAGGATGATCAACACCCTTTTTCACACACAGAATCAGGAGGATTATGGGTAAGTTATGTATTTTTAAAGTGTAGCCCTTTAAGGTAAAAGAAAGAAGCAGTTGGTGAACAGTTGGCGTGGAGACCGAACATCCTCGATAGTAAGGAATAGGACGAGGAACAGAGGCGTGGAGGCAAGGGAAAACGAAGAGGTGACCAGCATGTTCTCGGCACAACTGTGATGAAATGGAATCTGGTCGTCCTTAGTTTGAAGTTTGAAGTTTAGTTTATTAGTAACTAGACTCTCTGGGTAATGCAGTTCATATAAAACGTTTAAATACTCCCTGTTCAAATCTCTTTCAAAACGACGCCAGTCCAATTTCAATAATAAAAGCAATAGCTGCATTGATGTGGCTGCTTTAACTGTTCAGGTATTTCTTCTGTTGTGATCGACCACTAGAGGGGACTAAGAGTTCACATATAAGCAGCTCGGGCCCTCGATCACCCATATGCGGCAAGCAGGACACGTCTGTAGTGAGTCCGGATTGAGAGAAACCGTTCACAGGTAATTAACTCCCTCAATGAGTACTTTGGCAACAATGGAACAGCTTTCAGTGGAAGTAAAAGAAATAACACGATCCAACACCCAAGTAGTAATGGAACTGCCTTAGACGCCTTGACTGGTTAGGAGCCACAATGCCCTAGGCCTGCTGTGCACTTTATACATGTTAATAAATAAATAAATAAAGGAGTAATAATGTTGGTCTACCTAAGAGACCCCTCTGTTGATTGCCCTGCACCTAGGGTAAAGGAATAGAACATGTAGCAGTGATTCAATTGCCCGAGAACAGAAAAGACAACAACTGGCTACATCTTTGCCATTTCAAATGCCATTAACTGTTTCCAGGTAGAGCATATTAAACCTAGCTCCTGTAATGTAAAAATGTCAATTGGCACCTGGGGTGGCGGAGCCAACCAATCAGGTTGCTCGGATCACAGGCTGAATCCCCTGATCTCTTCACCCACCCACCCCTCCCCTCTGGCCACCGTGTCCTTCCCTCTCTGCCCCCCTACCCCACTCACCTTATTTTTCTGGTGGGGGAAACCGCTGCCACCGCTACAGCCTCTGTCCTGGCCACCCCGGCCACCATGGAAAGGGCTCCAGCTCGACAGCGGTCATCTTAATAAGGGATAGAGTCCTAAATAAAGTGCGGCGACAATGACGTGCATTGGCGGAGTGTCGTCATTGACGTCAAATGAAATATGCAAATGTCATTCAGGCTTGTCTTAAAGCATTTGCCAAGAGAATAGATGTTTATATTACCATGCTGCTTAAGTAAAAAAAAAAGTATGCACCTTCTAAATCTGAGAGCCTGTAACAAAGCATGTCCTGTATAGTAAGATGTCAATATGAGACATTTTGCAGCTCCTCGACCAGCGATTGCTCTGGTCTTGTGGTTATGTGTCTCGTTGTAGAGGCGCAAGGTCAAGACCACAACGCAGCAATCTGTTATTCTGTTTTTTTTTTTGCGTTTCTTAAAAATCCTTGGGATGGCTTCTGACCTCTCAGAAAAGTGGGCGGACAGTGTCCACCCGCATGGTCCCTTGACTTGAACTCTGATCTTAAGTATTTTGTTTCAATGCGTCCTGTTCATTAAAACAAAATACACTGCTGCTAGCACCCTGGTTTTCCAGATTTAAAACCTGAGGTGCTAATAGCAAAAACACAGGATCCGGCCGCCGGATCGGGTGGCAGCGGCACCGGGCCCTATTGTTAAGGCCCAAGCGCTATTACTTGGGCCCTAGGCTGTTGCCACGGTTCGGTGTTATTGCTGTATTGCACTTTATACACCATGCAGCAAGGTATTGATATTGATATTGACATTTGATTTCTATCGCGCTCGTACACAAGTGCTTCAGAGCGCGACAAGGCAAGGGAGGGGAACAGGGGAGAACAAAACAGCAATCTTACTAGGCCCAGTGACATTGAGAACGCGCAAGTGCATGGGAGAGGGGGAGGGGAAAAGTGCATGGAAGGGGGGAGAGGTGGAAAGTGCTAAGCAGAGGAGAAACATATAAATAACAATAAATAAAAAAGTCAACAAACAGTGGTTGTGCAGCCAGCAATTTGCAAATGCTAGGTTTAAGGCAGCAGACAGGATAGGTCTGATAAGTTCTGTATGGGTACAGAAACAGACTCCAATGCAGGGGGTGGCCTGGAGGCAGTGCGGGATAGTGGCAGGATGAGCAGGTACCTGGGCCCGGCTGAATGCCATCACAAATGCTCACAATAGCCTCCCTCCATTCCGTGTTCTTATTGCTCATCGTTTATGCTGCATTGCCTCTACTAGTCTGGAGCCTATTCAAAAGCAGATTTTTGCAGCCTCTTCATCCCGCACAAGGATGTTTTCTGGGCAAGAGAACCAGACATCACAATTGATGGTAGAAAGATCGATTTGAACTTTCCGTCAGGAAATCCTGAGGGCACGTGAGCTACCCATTTGATCACACAAAGATAATCTGGAGAAAGTGGCTTGGCCATTGCCCCCGGCTGTCCACCAAACAAGGGTTGGAGCTCCTGCCAGTAAGTCAGTCTAACCCCAACTCTACGTGTGCAGCATTTATTGGCCCCAACATTTTCATACACAAATCATATTAACACTAGTGTATGCAGCAAGGGTCACATAGCCCCACATCTCCAAGGACTGCACGTTTGCCACATAACACTTAAATATTACGTCGGCCAGTTAAGGCGATTTAGTAGCTGAGTTAAGTCTCCTACAGCCTGTGCCATTCTACCTGCCTGCTGGACAATATGCCCCCACCCTCGGTCAGAGGTAAAACGTACTTCCAAATTGTCAAACTCTTTCGCATTCTCTAACAATCCCCCAGCTGAGAAAAATGTCCCTTTTCCCCCTTTGAGGCCTTCCAATTTACAAAACAACAGATTTTTTAAATACTTTCAGAGACCAGTCTTGCTAAAAGAGAGTAGATTAATCAATTAAGGACTGTAATGCTTTTGGTTTGCAGCCCATAAGGACAACGTCATCACCATAGGCAAGGACAGGTAGCGTGCATTTGCCATACATGGGAACGCCAGCTATCACTTTTACTAAAACCTCTTGAAGAGCCGTGGTGTTTAAATTATAAAAAAGATGGGTGACAACCCCTCCCCCCGGTTCCCCACCCACCTCATCCCTCTTTTAAAGTGAATTG
Organism: Ambystoma mexicanum; assembly: GCF_040938575.1. Lineage (NCBI taxonomy): Eukaryota > Metazoa > Chordata > Amphibia > Caudata > Ambystomatidae > Ambystoma > Ambystoma mexicanum. The sequence continues at coordinate 1,271,704,413 of NC_090932.1, forward strand.
GGGCTGTACACCTAATGTCCTACTGTCCCTGTCTTACCTCACAATAGCTTCGGTCCCTACGAGAGGCCTCCTTCAGAAGGACCCCTACCCCTGTTCATTCACAAGGTCGAAGGCTGTTGACAGGTACATTCAGGGCAAGTACATTGCTGAGCCTTGCAATGCAAGATAAAGGCTCATGACATAACCAATGGTGCCTGGGCCTTCCCTTAAACCGTGACATATTAAAGCGCTTCGGACAACGACCGATGCACAATAGTGCAACGCGTTTCCCCTAACGGCCTATGAGGAAAAGCAGAGCTGAGCAGAAGGGGGCAGGTAAGTGCTGTCATGTGGGGTAGGTAGGGTGGGGGCGGGAATACGGAGGGGGCTGCCAAGCGGGAGACGCTGGATAGGATGGAGGTCCTCCAAAAGTAGATAGGAGGAGGTGGGGAAGAGGGCGGGAACGGCCTTGCAGAAGCTGGACAGAGACCCAGCTGGGATTGCCTACTCCATAAGCCAATCCAATAAACTGGAGTCAATATCCAAATATCTTCCAAGTTCCATCCAAAATGTACCGAGGATATGAACCTGGTGACGATGTATCCCCTTGTGTGTAAAGCGTGAAGCTAAATGTTCGTTACCAGATATTGGGGGGGACAAAGCCCGTATTTTATGGAATTGACTATAAGGGTGTGAGATGGAACCTGCAGATCCAGATATTTAAATAATCTATGAGAATTCCATCAGGCCCTGGACTTGTATTAGGCTTCTGATCTTCCAATTCCTGGTGAACTTCCGGGAGCACCAATGGAGATGTTCCTATCTCATTCACACCAGACACAATAGAGGGTTCGCAGAGCCTGCAGCCATACTGTGAACATTTTCTCCTATAGATACCGGAGAAGTGGACAGTCAGGCCTGAACAGGCACATTTGTTTCTAAATCAAAAGAGCACGTTTGTCCCTTGTGCCACCAGCTGCCAGAAACGTTTGGAGTCAGATAATCAGGTGTTCCTGCCACCTCTTCCCAATGTCCTGCTGCAAGCTCCTCTTTGGCTTCCGCGCATACTCAAAAGTAATCTTTTCTCTTTAAAGTAATCCGTTCTCTATTTATGATTTTTTCGGTCTGGCCCAAAGCTTGTTCCTAGCGATTCCGCAGCAACGGCTAAACTAAGTTTTCCGTTTTTTGTTACGCCTCTTCTTTGTTTTGTAACCAAAGGAACAGACATCCTTAGTAGATTACAAAATCCTTCTATCTGATCTTTCTCTGTACTTACCTTTGAGTAGGCCCGGTCAACTAGAGAGAAGCTGCTATCCCATAAAATATGCTTTTATTGAGGCTCTCCTTCTTGGGGCAGGAGGGCATAAACCCCTCCCCCAACAAGCCCACTTCTAGTTCTATTTTTATTTTCCACAGACAGTGGCTGGAAAACCTCCACGGCATGTCTCCATGACTCCATTCAGTAAGGTAAGCCCTCGCAATTACCTACTATCCAGGCGGTAGATCAATGACAAGTGCCTGCTATTGCTATAGGTGCATCGTTGGGAATGCTGGGCAGGGCCAGGAGAGGTGTAGGGCAAAAGTAAGGAGTCTTGAGCCCCTCCTTTGGGAGTTGGAGGACTAAGACTCCATAGTAGTAGACAGTGATCCCTAGTAGGTCTAGATGCCAAGAATCACATGCTAGTGTATGCACAGGTCTCAAACACTCCTGCTGGGCTTTCATGTTTAAGTATTCTTGAATCTTTGTTTTTCACCAAACCTTCCTTTTGAAAAAAACACTTCTTCTTTTCTGGTTATTCCTTAATTTTCTGTTGTTAATTAATATTTTTTTAACAATATGTATATATGTATGTACAGATCGTTATAAGTTGCTGTGCCTGTATTTGTTGTTTCTTTTTTGATATGTTGATTTGTTTAATGCACTTGCATTGTTTGCTGTAAAAAAATATATACAAATGTTTCGATACTTGTGGTCTACAAGGTGTTTTATGTGACTGAATATACAAATGAGTTTTATATTGATGGGCTGGACTAAAGAGTTTTTTTCTAAATAATTTAACCCAGATGTACCAACCCCGCACGTAACAGTACACTTCCTTTTGCTGATAGGGTTTGAGTGGCAGGACTAGTTGCCACAAAGTGGGGGAGGGCCCCAATCCAGCTCCTGCAGGGATCTAGTTGATGGGGAAGAACATATCGCAGTCAGTATGCAGAAGATCCCGTTCCCACTCCTGATAAACTCGGTGACCAGGGACATCCTGGGAGAGCAGTGCTGTTGCAGAGGTGGGTGAACGGTTCACGTGGATGGAGGCTTCCTAGACATGGGGTGAGGGCTATACGCAATTAGTAGCTTCTTCCGAAGCTTGCGAATAACATAATTTCATCATGTCAAAGCTGACAGACGCAATCCGTCCTACCTGAAACATGCATTTTAGCAAGAAGCTGCAGCAGGCCCAACTCGTGCACCAAGAAGCATAAATGGGATGGAATGCACTGGTGCTGTCCCTTATTCATTTACGCTACAATGCAATTTACTTGGAGTGTAGTGAGAGGCAAGAAAGTAGATTATTTTAACAGGTAAAGGGATAGTCCCTGATTCCTGTAAATCTTAGCAACGTGGGCTACAGAGAGAAGAGTTATACAAGTGAGCTTCTCAAAAAACCAATGGACAAAAGGAAGCCACATGCATGTCACTAAGAACTCCTCCATCACATCTATGTCTTCTCTTCCAGATCACGCAATGATAGCCTGGAGAAAAAGGAGATGAGGTCTCTTTTAAAGAAAACTATCATGGAGATTGTAATGTCCTCTTTCTCTTTCTAAACTTGGGATGGGCGGCAAGAGGAGGAAGTGCTTTAGGGGCAAGAATAAATAAAGTAATAACGAAGACGCACTGTTAAAGCTCCCGTCTGGTTTTTGCATCTGCTGCTACTATTACATAGCCAAGGCATCAGATCAGAAGACACAAAGATCTCTGCCTTACAAAGGGCCTCATTACGACCCAGGCGGTAAGGGGTTTACGGCGGCGTAAACAGCGCCGACCCTTACCGCCTGATTCCGAGGTCCCTTAGCGCCATGGCGGATTTAACACCTGCTTTTAGCAGGTGTTAAAATCCATGGCGCTAAGGGACCTTGTTGTTAATTACGCCACATTAATTTACGGTGGCGTAATTAACGCCTTCCCCACTCCCATTATGCCCTATGGGGCAAAAATGGGAATGGGGAAGGGTAAATGGGGATTGGGGACTTACTGCCCCGCCAACCTCGGAATGGGGTGGTAAGTCCGCCAACCACCATGGCGTAAACATAGTTTACGCCATGGTGGTAAAGGTACGACCCAGGCGGTAACTTACCGCCTGGGTCGTAATGAGGCCCAAAGTCTACACTTCGGTGACGGTTTCTCTACCATGCATTCACCATACACAGGTACATCTATTGTATTATCATCTTCACATTCAACTCACTAAGACCAGTTCTCTTCCTGCACATATTACCTCTTTGTCCAACATGGCGGATGATGACCTTTCCCCCTCCACAAATGATGTACTCTTGTCATCTCGTGTATTTAACGATCCTGTTGAAATACTACAAATTCCACAATTTGACATAGCTTATTCCAGCAAGTTAGAGCCTGGTTGGGCCAGATGGATGAAAGATTGTAACGTATTGGTGATGACAGTTGAGTAAGAGGCATACTGATGTAATCAGTTGGTCCGACGGTGTATGACATTATATATGACTGGCTGTAAGCATCAGAAAAGACATTTCAAGGGTTGAAAGACTGCCTAAACACTATTTGCCCCACCATAAAAATGTAGACTATGAAAGGCACATTTTCCACAACACAGTTCAAGCTAAAGGGGAAACACTGGATAGATTTGTCATGAGGCTACAAACACGATTAAAGTGCAGCGACTTCGACAACTACTCAAATCAAGAAGCCCCCGCTCACAGATAATTGCCGAATGTGAATCATCCACATTCAAGACTAAATTATTACAGACAACAAGAACCCTAAAAAAATATTGACAATGGCTTGCAAAGCAATGGCAATTGATGTCCAAGTCAGTGCAGAGGATAAACTAAAAATATCCCAGAGAACAATGGTGCCGATATGCCAGTATAAACCAAAGATCCAACACCACTTTAAAATGCACATTCTATACATTTCCCACATTAAGGCGTGTGCCAAGCAATATGCAAAATGTTTGATCCATGTGGTCGAGAAAACCATTTCATATCTGGTTACAAATCCTTCAACAATCTGGTCTCCCCAGTGGTACGCATTTGTCACAAAGAGCCGCAACCTCCTATAGACAATCATGGAAAAAGTCACCTGAACACCCACGTCATTCACCATATATATCTCAACAATCGTTAGATCATCATCGACGATCTCCACCTGGATACCAGAAAGCACTAGAAGAGTTCATGATTGAAAATCATGTCATAAAGTCTGATATCTTGAATCCACGACTCTTCAGCACAATGAATCTGATTCCTCCTCAAGTGTTGTGAAAACACGGCTATGTTTTTGCAAGAGGAAATCCTACCGCCATCGAGCACAGCCCTACTCCTCTACCGAACAGAAGTCCCCTTGAAGGTCTAATTGGCACAGGAGCTACAGTTAACGTCATATGGAAACTGCTCATACACTCTTAAGTCATACTCCAAAGATGAATCCAGTTGACATAGACATATATCCCTACGGCTCAAAATTGGCATTCCCCTGCTAAGACATGTTCACAACAACCTGCTCTTGCAAAGACAAGACAGTACGAATAGGTATTTTTGTCATCCGAGCGGACGTGCCAGGAAGCTGTATTCTTCACTTCAAATGTGCAGTACAAATGGCCTTGGTCCACTTTATATATCATTTGATGACGGCCTATACATCAGGCACCAAGGACATAGTTATGAAACTATTTCCCTTGCTATTTCAGGACTTTGGGAAATTAAAGGGCCAACAGATAGAGTCCACATGAGCACATAAACCCAATAACTCAACACTACAAAGGAATTTCATTAAATATACAGCTGCAGGTGTAAGATGAAATCAAAACACTAGTAGACCAGGATATTATTGATCCTGTGAGAGATTGACACCTTGGTTATCCCTAATAGTGCCAGTATCCAAGTAAGAACCCAGCCAATGCATTTGTTTGTATCGACATGTGTACACTGAACCAAACCATAGAAAAGGAAAGGCACCTAGCGGAGAGAATGATGGCCATGGCACATCTATTACATGGTGCTACCATATTCTTCAAGCATGATTTAACAAAGGCTATCACCAATTGGAACTACATCCAGTTTCACAATATATTACAAACTTTGCAACACACATATGTTTATTCAGGTATAAATGCCTCTGTTTCGGCATCTGATTGGTAGCAGGCATTTTCCAAGATGAAACTCGCAAAGTGATCAGACATATTCCCCAGTCAGGGACGTCATTTGAGGGTCACTAAGGGTTACTACCTCTGTGGCCTCCCTTGCTACCCCTAAAAACATTTTAAAAAATTATTTGTATTCTTTTTTTAAAAAATTGAAGCTGTTGGGCATGTGACCAGTGCCATGTGGCTCTTTGCTTCTGGAGTGGCTAGCTTTCGTGTTAAGGTCTCTTAAATTCTTTTTCAGGCCTTGTAATATAAACAGGGGGGGTTCCACAAGTGTAACACTTTGAGCAGTGACCCTAAATAAGAAAGATTAGGAATAACAAATAATGTGTCTTTCTGGAATTCTAAACAATAATTGCTAGACTCATTAAAGGTTTATTAAAGGCACCCATCAGGGGTTGAGTCACTGATTTCGTCTGTTCTTAAGCACCTCAAATTCACAATGCAGACAAAAACTTCCAAAAATCATTTAGAGTAGAATAAGCATTCGATTCACACTATGTATTTTGCTTTTCACAAGTTGCAGTTATAGCAGGTTTTATTCTGCTTTTGTCTCCGTTACAATCATCACAAGACATTCCATCTCGGTGTCCTCGGTCACTTGACAAAATCCATGTGTCTAAAAGCTTGTGTACAGTGTAGAAATGTTTGAGCATAGCACATAAAGTGGCCCTTGATTTGATTGAGCCACAATTAATGCTTTGTTGTAATGTGTCTTTCTTTCCTATCTCCCTGGCATGCTGTTTAGGACGTTTGTTTGAATGTATGAGGTAACGAGTGCCCACAGTGCTCAATGCCGTGTGAGTGCGCTCCTTTCCCAGTGCTACTCTAAATCTTTCAATGGACAGTTATGAGCCCTCCCAATGGTATGCATTTTGCAAACCTCTGAAGCCTGAAAAGTAGATCCACCCAGGCTTGACATGTGGACAACTTTGCACCAGACCTGCAGATGGCCTGCTGTTAAATCTCAGTTAACAGTCTAATGGTATCCACTACAGAGTGTAATTTGCTTTCTGACTTTGAGAACATTCAGACATGTAATTGCTCATTTTACTATAGCCGTAAGATAGCGATAGCATGTTTACTGTTTGCTGTGAACCTGACCCGTCTCCACTAGTCAACGTTGCTCCTTCAATGGCGTACTTGGACAGTATATTCTGCACTAACTTTGCCTCTTAACCTTTCCTAGCATCGTCTTTCTTTTGATTCTTCTCTTGCAAAAGCCTGCAATAATGCGCAATGGTCAGTTGTATCTCTGACCATGGCTTTGCTTCCATGCCCACTAATTTCTTGAGCTGCTTTTGTGCTCCTTCTGGCAACCCTTGGCACAATATATGATAATACACAGTTATGGATTTCCCCCAAGCCTTGCGTGTCTCCAAAGCCCACTGCACTTGGAAATTCTGAATGTAAACAAGAGGATCCCCCCCTTCCTGCATCTTTTTTGCCATTATAGCTCCCATGTCGTACATGTCCGGATACTGTATTCTAAGTGCTTTCTAGACCGCTGCCCTACAGTTATTAAACGGTGCTTCTTCATGAGCAGTGTTTATCATGGTAACACTAGAATACCCTGCTCTTGACCAAACATCATCAGCCCTTTCCCCAAGGATAGTGATCAGGAGACCCTTAATGTTCCCTATTGCTAATGTGTTTCTTCCTGTCATCTTCTCTAACTCAAGTATCCATTTCCCAGCGTCAGAAGTTAAACTCTGGAGTTTACACCTTAAATTATCCTTATCCATCTGTAGCCATGGTATATACTGTGGCCTAGATCCTCCTTTCTCTAACAAGGGAAACTGTGAAACCCCAAACTCACACTCATCCCCCATTGTCTGTCTGTTCATAACAGGTACAATGGTTCTGCTCTGCTTCCTTCCTGATAGTGACCTTAACCTGCTCACATAAGATGGAGAATCCCCCCTCTCACCATGGGATCACCCTTTAGGTGGGTCTAGACGTGTCAGTGATTCTGACGCCCGAGATTTGGGTAGGTCTAGATCCAACCATCTTACTTCCTTACCCATTGAAAAGCACCCTTCAGGGCCACATACATTGCCTTCCTCCTTCCCATGGAAGGTTTCCCTGTCCTTGTCTGACATATCCTGTCCCCAACTCATGTGACTTCTCTCCGCTTCATCTCTATTTAGAGTCACTCTATCTAAAGACAGCTCCTTTGGCTCAAAACTGCATGAGGCTCCTTCTTTGTTGTACAACTGCATTCTCTCGAGTCGATAATTTTTACTGTTCCCTTGTAGCACTTTCTTAGTCCTCTTATCAGTCTTCTCCTAGGAGATTTTAATCTTGGCTACAAAGACCCCTCAGATCCTAACGCCACACAGATTAATGATTCCATCCGCTTTCTTCGCCCAAAAGCTAACAGGCGCCACTCACACTAAGGGCAGAATCCTTGATTGGATAGCGGAACACCATTGTGTAACGTCCATTAATGCCATAACACCCATGCCCTGGTCTGACCATCACATGATCTCTTTCGCCCTTGAACTCACAGCCCCCGATCATACCATTAGTATAGCCCCCGCTATTCCTACAAGGAACAAAAAGAACATTACAGCTGACAAACTAACTCCTCTGATCATCCCTACCTTGAATTCTCTCCTTGACTCTGCAGACCCATTCACCTTGGTTGAAGAGTACAATAAGGTAATGTTATCCGCTTTGGATACCATAGCACCTTTGAAAATCAGAAAATGCAAACGGAAAAAACATGTTAATTCATGGTTCTCTCCCCACCTAAAAACCATTAGACTTGAGAAACGTAAATGCAAACAGATATGGAGATTAAACCCTTCTGAAACTAACAAAAACAACCTAAAAAAACTAGCCGCCCTATACAAAAAAGAAATAATCCTTGCTAAACAAAAATCCTACAATTTGCGCATCACCCAAGCTAATTCCAATACTAAAGAATTATTTACAATCCTTAAAGAACTGGAAACACCTATCCAAGCCCCTGACACCTGCCTCAAGGACAAAACTTGGTGCACTAGCATTCAGAGTGCTCTAGCAAATAAAATATTGACCTTGCAGGCTAAAATCAACAACAAAAAAGAATCACTCCTCCTCGCCTCTAACTCTAACAATGTTACAGCCCCTGCGCCCTCGAATACCTCACCTCTCACCTTGTCCGAACCACCTAAACCCCTTTTCAACTTCAAGAAATTATCCATTCTCAAAGTTGAAAAAGTTATCTTAACTCTCAAACCATCCAACTGCCATGGCAACCCTTGCCCTGCACAAATCATAAAGGATGCCGCAAGGGACCTTTCCCCATTCATAACCAAACTTATAAATGCCTCATTCTCTTCCGGCACTATTCCCAACAATTTGAAACAGTCATGGGTCCTCCCACTTCTAAAAAAACAAACACTTGACCCGACCATTCCCACTAATTATCGTCCCATTACGACAGTGCCATTCTTGCTAAAAATTCTGGACAAGGTAGCGTACCTCCAAATTCAACAATATTTGGAATGCAACCACCTCCTAGGAGTACGTCAGTCAGGCTTTAGACCGCAACACGGAACAGAAACTGCACTGATTGACCTTAAAGCTCAAATAGACACCCTGAGGGACAATGGAAACACAGCACTTCTTCTACTGCTTGACCTCTCAGCGTCGTTTGACTTGGTTGATCATAAGACTCTCTGACTCCACTTAGACTCGCTACCCACTTCTCACAAGAAGCCATAGGCTGGATTCAATCCTTCTTAGATAATAGAACCATGCGGGTCTTCGCACCTTCAGCAGCCGCAGACCCTATTCCTATCACTTGTGGTGTGCCTCAGTGCTGATGTTTTTCGCCCACTCTGTACAACATCTTCACAAAGCCCCTTTTTGATGATCTAGATGGCCTGGCTATCACCTACACTAACTATGCAGATGATACACAGATCCTCATCCCGTTGATGGGAGATTACGACAAGGATTTGGCCTTTGTGAACAGAGCATATCTCATCATCCAGGCATGGACGGCCTCTCATGGACTATGCCTGAATGATGATAAAACGGAACTCCTTATTCTGGGCACAACGGCTAATCTGAATAAATTAGGCCATCTATATTCTAACTTTATCATAGACAACAACAACATCCCAGTAGCCAAGGAAGTGAAAACTCTTGGATTTTACCTAGACTCCACTCTCACCTTCAAAAAACAAGTTAATTCTATGGCTTCAGCCACCGCTTACACGTGCAAGTATATTAGAACAGCTAAGCCATTCCTTACACCTAACAACTGCATTACTCTAGCAAGAGCTTTGGTATTATCTAAACTGGATTATTGCAACGCCCTATACATAGGCTGCAATAAATACATTACCAATAAGATCCAGATCTTACAAAATAATGCTTTAAGAGCAGCCCTCAACATTCCCAAGAAAGCCCACATATCTGACTTTAGAAGATCCAACAACTGGCTCTCCACCAAAGATAAAATTCTCCTCAAATCAGACTCCCTAACTCATAAATGTTTACATATGGCCGCCCCCCAGTACCTTACCTCCAGATTCTGGAGACAATCTACTAACCGCCCTTCTAGAACAGCCAATACCAACCTACTACAAGTGCCTAGTTTCAAACGTATGAAGACTGGTGGTAGTAGCTTCCCGGTCAAAGCGGCCCAAAACTGGAACTCACTCCCACCCTCTTTAAGAGAAGACATGCCCTACCCACACTTCAGATCTAACCTCATCCAATGGATTAAGGAGCATGACATTTGACCCACTACCACACTGCGTATATTTGTATATATATTTGTATTTGTATAACTTGTATATATTGTATATAACTGTTGCTCGATGCCCTCTTCTTACCCTTGCTCATTTGTATGATATAGGCCAGCACTGTTTATTAATATTTTGTACTGCATCATACAGCAATGTAAACTAAGCTGAACATTCCTCCTTTCCTTCGTCTGCGCCCTAATACCCTTGGGTCTGGCGCGCTTTATAAATAAATAAAAAAAACAAAACAAACAAACAAACATATCATGATAGAGTTTATCAATAGCATCCCCAATGCTTCTAGAGTCAAATTCATCCTCTAGATTTACTCTAGACGGACCTGCTATTGGCTTGTGCGCAGGGAAGAACTCTTCTATGTCTTCTCATGCCACTTCTGGATTAGGACCTGTTAATTCCTCGTCCATACATTCAAGATCATGTGCTCTCTGCCTCCTCTTTCTGTCTAGTTCGTCATCAAACTCTCTTTGTTCCTTGCTTCTTCTCTTACTCTTGTTTCCTCTTTTCTTTTCATATCTCTCCTTTCATTTACCCTTCGTATCTCCTCGTCTTTTCGTCTTTGTATTCTTTTATCCCTTAATTCCTGTTCCTCCTCTTCTTCTCTCTTTCTTTCTATTCTTTGTCATTTTTCGATTGCCCTCTGTCTATTGTCATACTTTATCTGTTCCTCTGCTCTTTACTGTTTTTTCAGTTGCTCCTCTTGATACAACTGTTCCCGTCTTTGTCTATCCTTCCTTTTAGCTCTGTCTTCTTTCAATTTCCTCTCTCTTTCTCTATCCGTTTTTCCTGTTTGCCTTGATCTTCCCTTTGCCTTACGTCCTCGATGCTCTTACCATCAAGTTTGTGCAAAATCTACCCATCCATTTGTTCGGTATAAGTGCTAACTCACCAGCCTTATATTTTTCTCCTTTCCATCTCTTTATTTCGCGTCCTATGTCTACGGATGTACTTGGTCGTTCACTTCTCTCTTTATCACATCTCTCCTTGTTCCTCAGGACATTAGAGATTACATAGCTCTCAGGTATTTTCTCTGGGCCCTCGTTGCTGCTTTGCGCAGGTGACTCATATGCCGGATTGCTGTACCCTGTCGTTGCCTTAAGCACTCTTAATGGGTATAACCCATCATCTTTCTTATTATCACCATCTGCTTCAAGCGCGGCAGGTGGAGCAGAAGGCTCCTCACCCCCCTCTTTGCATATATTCAATATTCAATCCTCAGGAGGTGGCTCTTCTCATTCCTCCTGGTACATTTTTCAGAGCTCTAAGCTCGCTAATCACTTGTCTAACTTTTTTACTGTATATGCAGCATGCAAATATGTTGTCATATGCTGCAAAACTGCCTTTGATAAAGATCCCCCTTGTGGCCATGGCATGAACATTTTGTCTGCCGTCCCTTTAACTCATTCTGCACTGTAATGTCTGAGCTTGGGTGCGTGTTTCGGCAACTGTTTGCAAAGGTGTCTACGTGGATGGGTGCTCCTACCATGTTGACAACAATGGGGAAAAGGAACTAGTGGTGGGTGTGGGGAATGCCTGGGTGAATGTTGCCCCAGAACCCTCTGCTGGGTACAAAATCAGTCCCCATAGTAGTCAAGTGGCAGAGCTGATGGCTGTGCATCAAGCCATCCTCACTGCTGTCCAACACCAACTCAACAAACTGGTCATAATCACTGATTCAGATTATGTCCGGAACGGGTTCGTGAAGCACCTGGTTAATTGGAAAACCAGAGGAATGCTAACAAACCACTAAACCATGGAAAAGTAATGCAAAATATTGATGATCTGGTCACCTCCAGTGGGATGACCATCTACTGGAAAAAGATCAAGGGTCATTGCAAAGTAGAGGGACCAGACAAAACTGGAAATGACTTAGCTGATCAGCTGGACAAATCTGGAGCCATCCAAGGGGATCTACTTGAGATCGAGTCTCTGTTGGGGGTAATCCAGGTCACTGCTATCACTAGGTCCCAGACAAATGGTCACAATAAACTCTCAACTGCCCAGTGGAGTAAGGAAACCTCAGATGCTGATTTAATCATGGCTCAAAAAGGGGATCCAAAAATTGGTACGTTTTATCAACACATTGAGGATCCTGAGAACTTTCCCCTGACGGATACCAATTGCATTGGGAAAGAGGACCTCAGAGTGTTGATGAAATGTTCAAAAATGTTCCGAATACAAGACGGTTTGTTGGTGAGGAGATCCATATCTGGATGTGAGCAGTGGGTGGTCCCTACCTCATTCCGAAGCCTGATGCTAAGTCACGGCCATGATGCGACTACAGCCTGTCATCGGGGGTTTCATACGACATTAGAAGTCTTGCGAGAGGTTGCATACTGGCCACACATGGGGCAGGACCTCACCTATACTTGAAGGGGTGTCTTGTGTGTGCACAATATCAGCCAAGATCACTCACACACCATGCTCCCCTCCAAAAGAGGGGGGTGACACTGCCTTGGTCAGATTTGCAAGTCGATTTCATCGGGCCCGTGATTCGCTCCTCTAAGGGGAACAATACATGTTAACCGTAACATGCTTGTTTACTAAGTGGGTGGAATGTCTCCCGTCCCCAAATTGCAAGGCAGAAACAGCAGCCGCCCTGATGATCAATCACATCTTCTCGCGTTTTGGACTACCCCAAAGGATTGAGTCAGACCGAGGTAGTCTCACCAGCGAAGTGAGGACAAAGATGTGGGAGATACTTGGGGTAAAAAGGAAACTACACATTGCAAACTGGAAGTCCTCTAGTGGTGGAGTTCAGAGGTACAGTAAAACCATTGTGAGCATATTAAAAAAGTTTGTGGCAGACTCTGGGCCAAGTTGGGATATTCGATTACTCCTTGTCCTGACGGCCATCAGAGCTACCCCTTCTTCTGCAACAAAAATGTCTCCATTTGAGCTGATGACTGGACGAAGGATGGTGCTACCCCAGCATCTGCTCTACAGAACCCAAGAACAGACATTGATAAATGCCTCCACAACTCATGAGTATGTTGAGAATCTGAGAAAACACCTTCAACATGCTTTTGCGTATGTTCAGCGGAATCTAGAAAGATCTGCAGACAGTATGAAGACCCAATATGACCTTACGACAACCAAAAAGGAATATCAAGTAGGAGACAGGGTCTACTTCTTCAATTTCCAAAGTAACCAAGCCAAGGAGCGCAAATTTCTGCCTAGCTGATGGGGATCGTTTGAAATTGTCGACAGAATCTCACCAGTTGCCTACAGAATCTGCATCCCCAAGGTAAATTTGACAGAAGGGGAAGATAAGTGGGTCCACATAAACCAGCTAAAGAGTTGCAATCCCAGGCATACTTTGCGGCAAATAGAAGAACCTACCAGAAACCCAGAGGGAGATAATCCGGACACCTAGGAAAAGGATTAAATTGTCATTGATTACATGCAAGGAAATTGTTAGAATTGTCATTGAATACATGCGGGGAATATTGTCAATTGTTATTGAATGCATGCGTCTATCCCACTACTGAAATCCACCTGGGAACAGTAGTGGGAAAAATGTTCATAACTGCGTTATGTTCTGTTTTCTAGTATTGCACTAAATCCACCTAATCACCAAGGAGGACCTCCTCCGGGACCCGGGAGGAACAACTCAAGAGATCCGGAGTGTCGCTCCACACTGGAAAAGAAAGCAGGGGAGAAGACGGGAGTATCTTCCCATTCCAACCAGAACCGGCGAGGAGAGCGTGTCGCATCAATCGCTGATGGGAAGAAGCAACCGGATTTCTTCACATGGACAGAAAGAAAATCCCATGTGCCCGACTTCCCCATGACTGGAAGTCAAGCCAAAGCAGGGGGCGGGGGCTTTGTGGGATATTTTTACCCATGCCGATGCGTCCCACTGCACCCCTTTGCCAATGGGGAAAGAATCAGCCAAAAATGGATGCGCTAACCCCTGTGCACGCAAATATCTGCAAAATGGCACATGGTTCACCATCACAAAAGGCTGCACACCCCTGTCACACACAGTCAAAGTTGGGGTAAAAAACAGAACTTATCACTGCAGGAGAATGCCAGTGGGTGCTGTTACATGTAACATGAAGCAAGGCCACAGAAGTGGGCTAAAAACTGAAAATGCCTTTTAAAATGCAGCTTCCCCAACAAATTACAACCTACTTAATTTAGTCATTTTCCAAGTGAACTGTTGAAATTAAAAGTGTACTGAAATCACAGATTCTCCAGGCGGCTCAGAGAAAACCAGGCCTCACTGACTGACAGCAGCTAAGAAATGTATTTCATGAAAAACCAACCCAGCAACATTTATGTCAAGTTCCATGGGAGAAATGCGGCTAAAAGTGGCAACATATAACAATCCATTTGATTTTCAGCTGTGCAGAGAAAACTCCAAGTAAAGGCTGAGTATTTACTTCTAGATTGTAAACAAATTCCAGCACTCAAGGACAGAAATGGTGGTGAGTCTATGTGTATGCTACAAAGGAAACTCTGATGTAAAAGACTCAGTTTAAATGTGCTTTTTTCCATTAAGAAATTGCCAAATTTGCTTGTTTAAAAGCATGTTTTTGTGAAGGGCTTAATTCCTTTAATTGTCAAAATCCCCTACAAACTCTGTTCATTTTTATATCTTTTAAATGTAAGATTTTAGGTGAATCCTAAAGTAAGCCAGTTTGGAGTTAACTGGTTAATTCTGATTGGACAGTGCCCAGCCTGGGAAAGATGACACTTCATGTTGACACTATGCTGTTACCAAGAAGGTTTAATTGATGCTGGAGGTTCTCACATATTTAGAACAAAAACCTCATTATCCATTTGTCTTTGGCTGAGGCAAGGACAAAAGACAGGCTGAGCATTGACCCCTTCTGGGGAGGGGCAGGAAACTTCCCTCTACACCCTACCCTGATCAAAGGGATTTGACAGCTGTTGTCTGTTGAAAGGAGAAAAAAAACTGCTCAAAGCAATCTGTTGTTTAAAATGCATATTTGTGATTAAGTTTTGAAAACCTTTAACTTTGCAACATGAAGGAGGACAAATCTAAAAATTGGTAGTTATAAATCTAATTTTATGCTCTTTCTGTCGAGACGTTAGTGAACACTGTACTACACAAGGAACCAAAGTTACACCAAAACCCTAATTGTGGCAAAACTATTGATGCTGCAAATATGATATTGTATACCCATGTTCTAGGGGTAATCGCCCAGATATGTATTGAATTAGAAATTGTTAGGCCAAACCATTATGATTAAAATTAACAAAATTCCACAGAACGACAAAGACAGCTCTCACAGAGATGGGAATTGGACAAAGTATAACTCACAAAATATATTATGTATGTGTCTGATTTTATTAGGGGGCATAATTATAGAAATTTGCATTTGTGAAAAAGTTAAATTGTGGTTCAAATCAATGTGGGAGTTCTCAAAAAGCATCATAAAGATGACAGCTCTTTTCTGACTTCTAACCAGAACAAGGCAAGTGCCTTTGACCACTCACAGCCACGGGGGTGTGGTTTGAAATTCTGCCCTTACCATAAACTTTGTGATGTCACTTGGCATGATAAATATAGGAACTTCACCACACATAGAGACACACTGATTCCTGACTACCTCCTGATTTCCGTGCAGCGCTTTGTTCCTGACTTCTTCATCCTGTCCAGAACTTTTCATCTTGTCCTGATTCCAGACTTATTTGCAAAAACCAAGGCCCAGCACTTGCTGAACTCTTTTCAGCTAGGCCCAAATCCAACCATCCTAAACTTCTAATTCTGTCTGGCTTGCTACCATTCATGCTTGCCTACTGAACTCGCCATCCCGCTAATCTACCGTGACCAGTGACCAGAAGGGCCAATCCAATCCAGTCCAATCTGAGGTGCAGTCCAATTGACCAGAACTGCCCCGCTGACCGATCCCTTCAGAAGTGCCCTGCTGCCGGTAGACCTGATCCGGATGACCAGAACCCTAATGGTCCAATCTGAAATTACAGTGGACTGTAAGTATAAACAGGAATCATAGTAACCCATAGTATATTTGCTTGTCCTATCCCAATCTTAAACCATCTCATCTTTAACTTCAGAACCTCTAATATTGTCAGAACCATTCTTGCGCAGATTTCTTTTCTCATTTGTTTCATTAAACAATAACCCATTAGTGATTTGGATTAAATAAAGTAATTCCCATACAAAACGGAAACCAGAGTATCACAAGTGAAGAGTTATAATTGGCTGTGCGTAAATGTGGAGATTTTTAAAACCGAAATTTTACTTTTCTCTGTTCTACTTATTTTCAAAAATGCCTCTCACTAAAACTAATTTCAACTCTCAGTTAAACCTAAGACCCTTAGCTACATCCACAACTAAAAACCGCATTGGGGAACAGTGTATTTGACCCGTTTTTATTAAAAATCGCATAGTGAAATTTTGCCGCGAATTTGCATTTTGCAAAAGTTTTTACATGTGTCATTTTCCATTCAAAGTGTTTCTTAACTTCCATTCCGATCTAAAGTGTGTACTGTTGTTTATCTTGTAGCTCATGTTTGTTAGAACCTATTTAGTGTTGCTCTTATAGGAATTTTTATCAATTTAAACATTTTTGCACACTTTTCATTTTCACAAAGCCATTTCCAACTGTCAGTTTTAAAAGTGTCCAAGTTCCATAAACGTTTTCTCTCTTGTTTGGGGAGGGAAGATAATATTCCAACACTGTATTCTGTTGTTCATTACTGAATACCTGCTGCGCACTTACATCTGTGTAGAATTGCTCATGTGTGACTTAAGAACTTCGCAGGGGGAAATCTGAACCTAAGCGCTATCTGTTCACAAACCAAAACTGTCTTTTCCAAGAGTTTTATCTTCTGTGCTGCTTAAAAGTGAATTCAATTGTCTTACTTATTTTATGATTGTATTGTCACCACATTGGTTATTGCTGCCCCACTACATGGCCACAATAGTGGCCATGTAGTTATGGTTAAGTTGGTGTTTCCATAGGAAGAGCATTTTTTGGGTGGCTAATAACTTCGCTCTCCCTGGACGAATCCTCACCAAACTTTGCAAAAAAAAGTATTTGGGTCACTCTGAATTTCTTTGCAAAGTTTGGTGAGGATTCGTCCAGGGGGGGGCAAAGTTATAGGGGGACATGCAACGTGATCGCTGATTGGACAGCGTGGAGCGTGCAGCGCGTCAGATTTTCGGTAGCGGCCGCCATCTTGGATTTGCGGTCGTCCTCGGACAGCGCGGTGAAACTTTGTTCAAAATTTGTATTTAGTAGAGTGTGTTGGTGTGTAGGAGTGTTTGGGGAGGGTGGGAGTGTATGAGATAGGATGAAAGTTGTGTTTTTTTATGTGTTAGACATTCTTTTTGTGTTCGATTTGTCTGCGGACATCACGGGTGTTCTGAAATGTTCTAAATAAACTGAATGGGGGTGTTCTGAGGACTCAATATGTGTCCGTTTTGTTCGCAAGCAAACTGAAACTGTTCTAAGAACATTCGCAGTGTCCTGAAATGTTCGCAAATAAACAAAATGGGGGTGTCCTGAGGACGCTGTCCGTATTGTTCGTTGTCAAGTTGAATATGTTCTAAGAACACTCGCAGTGTCCTGAAATGTTCGCAAATACACAAAAGGGGGGTGTTCTGAAGACGTTGTCGAACACTCGCTGTGTCCTGAAATGTTCGCAAATATGAATGGGGGTTGTGGCTGACAAGTTGAATGTGCTTTAAGAACACTTGCGGTGTCCTGAAATGTTCGCAAATAAACAAAATGGGGGTGTCCTGAGGACGCTGTCCGTATTGTTCTCTGTCAAGTTGAATGTGTTCTAAGAACACTCGCGGTGTCCTGAAATGTTCGCAAATAAACACGATGATGGTGTTCTGAAGACGCTTCTAAGAACACTCGCGGTGTCCGGGGAATGTTCGTAGGGGGTGTCCTGAGGACGCTGTCCGTATTGTTCTCTTTCAAGTTGAATGTGTTCTAAGAACACTCGCGGTGTCCTGAAATGTTCGCAAATACACAAAATGGGGGTGTTCTGAAGACGTTTCAAAGAACACTCGCGGTGTCCTGGAATGTTCGTAGGGGGTGTCCTGAAGGCGTAGTCCGTATTGTTCGCTGGCAAGTTAAATGTGTTCTAAGAACACTCGCAGTGTCCTGAAATGTTCGCAAATAAACAAAATGGGGGTGTCCTGAGGACGCTGTCCGTATTGTTCTCTGTCAAGTTGAATGTGTTCTAAGAACTCTCGCGTTGTTCTGAAATGTTCATAGGGGGTGTCCTGAAGATGCTGTTCGTATTGTTCTCTGTCAAGTTGAATGTGTTCTTAGAACACTCATGGTGTCCTGAAATGTTCGCAAATAAACGAAATGGGGGTGTTCTGAGGACACTGTCCGTATTGTTCGTTGTCAAGTTGAATGTGTTCTAAGAACACTCGCGGTGTCTTGAAATGTTTGCAAATAAACAAGATGGTGGTGTTCTGAAGACGCTTCTAAGAACACTTGCGGTATCAGGGAATGTTCGTAGGGGGTGTCCTGAGGATGCTGTCCGTATTGTTCTCTGTCAAGTTGAATGTGTTCTAAGAACACTCGTGGTGTCCTGAAATGTTCGCAAATAAACAAAATGGGGGTGTTCTGAAGACGTTTCTAAGAACACTCGCGGTGTCCTTGAATGTTCGTAGGGGGTGTCCTGAAGGCGTAGTCTGTATTGTTCGCTGGCAAGTTGAATGTGTTCTAAGAACACTCGCAGTGTCCTGAAATGTTCACAAATAAACAAAATGGGGGTGTCCTGAGGACGCTGTCCGTATTGTTCTCTGTCAAGTTGAATGTTTTCTAAGAACTCTTGCGTTGTTCTGAAATGTTCGTAGGGGGTGTCCTGAAGATGCTGTTCGTATTGTTCTCTGTCAAGTTGAATGTGTTCTTAGAACACTCATGGTGTCCTGAAATGTTCGCAAATAAACGAAATGGGGGTGTTCTGAGGACACTGCCCGTATTGTTCGTTGTCAAGTTGAAAGTGTTCTAAGAACTATCGCGTTGTTCTGAAATGTTCGTAGGGGGTGTCCTGAAAACGCTGTCCGTATTTTTCACTGGCAAGTTGAAAGTGTTCTAAGAACACTCATAATGTCCGCGGACATTAAAGGTTTCCATAGACCATAGTTGAAATGTTTGACTCTATGGATGTGATATGCTGCAGTGGTTGTTGCCAGGGCATAGAGTCTTGGGTGCATGGCCATTTGGCCATACACCCAAGACTCTATGCCCTGGCAACAACCACCGCAGCATATCACATTCATATTTGCTTATAACTTTGGGTGAAAAACAAATGTATAAGGAACAAAGGTATTAGATACTATGGATGTGATATGCTGCTATGGTTCTCCTTATTATTGTATACTTATTGTTTGGTCTAGTAACCGGAGTACATGTATTTCTTGTTAATTTCTGTGATAAAAGAAAATAGCATGTTAGTATTAGTGTTTTGTAATGACTTATTACATTGTATAATCAATATTCTTTTTTTTTTTGGACCCTCATATTTAGTAGATTACAAATCTGTGCAATTTGCTCAGTTTCTGTATTTGTTGCTAAAATCATTGGGTCTGTGGGAGAAAAAAAATCCATGTTGGATTAAAAAAAAAAACTTTTTCTGTTATGCTGCAGTTTATTTGTTTGTTTGTTTTCAGTGTTCACTTGTTGTTTCTAGCTAATGCTTTATACTTTGGTTTGTTGTATTTTTTTGGAGCAGTAACATATTATTTATTTGTTTTGATATTATAAAATTTTGGAGCAGTTAGATACCAATTGGCATATTCTAACTGTCTATTTTTTTTATATATTTTAGTGGTATTGATTTATTTATTTGGATATTGTTAAATTTTGGGACAGTTAGATACCAATTGGTGTATTCTAACTGTATATTTTTTGGTCTAATTTAGTGGTATTCATTTATCTGATTAGTTGTTGTAGAATCTTTGAGCAGTTAGATAGCTTTTGGAGTATTCTAACAGTTTATATTTTTTTAACACAAGTTTACTTAGGGTTTAAATACAGTTTAGTTATCAAATTTTGGTTTTAAGAACATCAAATAAGCATTTGTAAGATTTCCTGGTAATCTCTGCTTTAGAGTAATGGTACTATCATTACATTCAAACCATCCACATTTCTTTTTTATATATGCAGTGTAGTGCCCTGAATTGGTTGTGGCTCCTGCGTGGTAGATTATACCTATTGTTGTGAAGGTTTTCTTACCAAGTGATATTTGACAATGTGTGAATCCAGTCAGCTTGCAGTTGTTTTTGGCACCATCTGCATTGTAACGTAGAAGCATTAGTATTATGTATTTACTATGTGTTTGTATTACTAACGTGGAGCGATTATCTGAATTGCAGGTAGAGCATAATCTACCATGGTTTGCATTTTGTACAAGTCACTGAAATGGAATGGATTCACAATTTGGTATTGATATATATATGAAGCGTTCATTGGGGATTTCTTCTTGTGTCACATTGTTGCAGAGAGTGCATGTATGTTTCCACATGTATGAAATCTGAAAGATTTCATTTATAGGTATGTTTTTGTTTTCCAGTACTTGTAGTAAGTACATTAGAAATTCTTGTGGATCTTCCTGTGAGTTTATAGTGAATTTCACCATTCCAGCACAGTAGTCCAATTCTTGTCTTATTCCATAAACACTATATGTGTTGTCAGCATTGTTTTTTGCGTTTCTATGAAGTACTAACATTTGCATACACAATGGGACTCTAAAGTGTAAGTAAATGTTGTCAACAATTGGTGGTAATTGAAATAGAATATTCATTGCTACATTTGCATAGCAACTTACACCAACTATATTTGAGAATTTATATGGTCCAGGTAGTTCTGTATCTAACTGCTTTTTTTGGAGTTTGTCTTCCTTCTTTAAAGAAGTACCTGGTTTACTTTCCCTAATTGATTCTTTTTTGCTTGTGGTACTTGATGAAGTATTAGTTTCTTTTCCTCCCTTATAGGATTTGCAGTGACATCCTGTTGCATTTCTGTTTGATTTATTTTTCTTTTATAACGTTTTACTTTTTGTGGAACAGAATATGTGTTTAGATGGGGGGTGTATAGTGAACGCAGTCTATTGTATTCTAAAATCCAAGTAATATCAGCGTTTATTTTACTTGCATCAAAGTTGATTAGAAATAGGCCTTCAAGTGTACGTAAGCATGATAGTGCTACATAGCTCATGCCTTCTTTAAAGACTGTGTTACCAATATCTATCATTGCTTTGTCTAGGGTAAGACCTTGTGATTTATGAATCGTGACTGCGTATGCAAGAGTTAGAGAAAATTGTTCTCTGCGTACATACATATCTTTGAAGAGAAGGAATCTAGCTGTTGAGCGTCCTATCCTTTTTACTTCTGAAAGTTTGTCAAAGAGTATATTGACAAACTGAATTTTGTTGTCGCGTGGGTATGTTTGAAAGCCAACAACTGTACCCAGTGCTCCATTAACTAGTCATTGGTCCACATCAAGGTTACGTTTAAGCATTACTCTGCAATTTAAGGATAATTTTTATATCTTTTCTAAGCCTGCTGTGTTTGAGATTGATTTTTCTAAACTATTTAGTCTTGTTGTGGCTTGGTCACACATGGGTAGTGTCATACCATGTACATCTAGTTTGTCTGTGGTGCTAATTTCCATGATTGGTTGCATTTCTTTACTTAGCATGATTTCATTGAATTTGAAACAGCTTGCAAGATTTGGCATTAAGGCCATTTAATTGACATTTTTGTGGGCTAATTGTTCCATAACATCTGTAGCACATGCATTATCGCCATAAAGTGCATTAATGTGCCGGGTTTTCAATATTGCTTCTGCTTCTTTAGAAAGTATACCAACTCTGATACTTTTTAAAATGTTGGCATAAGTGAGATCTGCAGATTGACGCATGTTTTCTGTTAATTCTCCGTATTGGAAATGTTGCCAAAGGTTGACATTTCCAATGCTGCCAACAGTTTTACGGCAGAGTTTGTGTCCTAATGTTTTAAAAATAGGCTCACCTTTTACTGGTGTTAATTGAAGCAGATCTCCAAAAACAATAATGTGTTTTCCTGCAAAGAGCTCTTCATAGTCTGTTTTGAGTACTTCTTGTAATCTGAGGTGAATCAAAGCTAACACCAGGTTGGAGACCATGCTCACTTCATCTATTAGTAGCATTTTCATTTGTTTCAATACTCTGCGTAATTCCATTGCAGCTTCTGCAGAAAGTTTGTAATAGTCTAATTTGTTCTGGTGTTCTACTGGTAATAGTAGTAATTGGTGTAATGTAACACCACCTATGTTGTAGGCAGCTAAACCTGTGGGGGCAGTGACAACAGCTGACAGTTTGTTGTTTGTCAATTGTTGAAGGAACTTACTAATGATTTTCATTAGGAATGTTTTGCCAGAACCAGCTTCACCACTGACGTACAGTAGTATAGGTTTATAATTATGGCAGGAACATTCTTTATTTTCATGTTTTATACCATGTGCAATTTGTTTTGTTACTTCTTGAAAAATGCTACTTTGCTCATTGTTTAGTTTTGATTGTAGTATAGTTAAGTCTTCTTTATCTTCATACTGACACATGGTGTTTTCTACGTCTATCATAGCTAATTCTGCATCATTTATTATTAGTGGTTCTCCCAGTGGTTCTTGGCTTCCTGTTACAGAAGGTTGACTACTGTCAGGAGTGTCCTTATCTAGTTGGGCTTGGAGTTCTTCTTCGTGTTGCTGTTCATTGGGCACATTGTTTTGTACTGTGTATAGTTTACATCAGTTATAGTGCTTTCATTTGCTTTGATAGCATCCTCATATGAGTCATAGTTATCTAGTAATTGTTCTTCTTTTCTCCATGGTTTGAAGAGTTGTAGCAGGGACATGTAATATACTTCTTTATGTTGAGGAGTCTTTAATGACAATTTGATATGATTAATTAAATTTGGTTTAGTGAGTTTAACTAAGCTGCCTTCACAGTTTGTCACTCTATATTTACCTTTCTTTTCATCAGGTTTCATATTATTTTTGTATGTGTAGTTTTGGGCTTTGTGGTATAGACACATGTTTTCCAAAGTATTACTTCTGTTTGGGTAGTATGTGTCCAATAAATTGTTTTTTAAAATGTCTTGGCTGGTGGGATCATGTTTGGCTATTGTTTCTATATCTTCATATGATTTTAGAACTCTTTTTCTAGATTTAGCTGGACCAAGACTTAGCCATACTATATTTTCAGATTTACCATACAATGCAGTACCAGTTAAACGATCAGCTCCTTCATATGATCCACATTCTCTATGGGTGAGCATTTTTATGCCCAAGCTGTATAATTTCTGAGATACTGTTTTATCTGATGACAGGTCATTCCAGAGGTCTTGGAGCTCTGTCTTTTCTGCTTTAGTTAAGTATGCTGTGACATATCGTGCAACTGCAGTAGAATTGTCTGCAATGTACTGCACATCTATGTTTGCATTCCATAAGTGGGCAATGATTGCATTATAATCATTGATATATTTTTCTTCTTCTTTTCTTTTTATGTAATATGTATTTTTAGGTGACTTACCTTTAACACTATGTCTAACTGAAGACATGAGGTTGTTCACTTGACCTGTATTTGTAACTGGTCTAGGGAAACCAAATCGGCATTTGGTGTAGTATTTCCCTTTGTTTTTGTATTTGTGACAATATTTTCCACATTTGTGTTTTTGAAATTGTAAAATTTGTGCATGAAGATCACTATTTGTGGCTTCTGATGGAATTTCACAAGTGACATATTTTTCAATAAACTGTAAAACAGTGGCATCACTGTCTTGACCAAATTTAGGAGCATTTTTAATCCATTAAAGCATGTGGATATGTGGTGCTCCTCTGGCTTGGTATTCTTTTCTCCAAAGAAGTGTTGCACTTCTCCAAGGGAAGGAACAGTTTTATTACAAATAAAATGTAGCATAGCAATGAAGCGATGGTGAAAATATCTTGAAACATTAACAGGATCCAAAGAACAAAGTTCTCCAGGTGTTAGTATATCTATGTTTGTTTTGTTTTTATTTGATATGCGTAGGAAATCATGTAAATCTTCCCATGCATATTCTGCATAACTTAATGTAACAAACCAAGTGGGTGGGTCAAGGTTTCTGATCATACAACGTACATCTCCATGACGTCGAAATCAGTACTCTTTAGTACCACGCATATTTGCTAATAGATTTGTAATATTTGATTGTAAAACCTTATCCTTTTGTTGCACTTTTTCTAATAATTGTGCAGCTGTCATATTTTGAAAGTGTGATCCTGATTTTAATATGTGTGCAACTCCGTAACATAAAGTTGCTAGTTCACTTTCAAAGAGTAGGTGGAATATGTATTCCACATTTTGTCTAAATCTGGGATCTTCAGAATACATCTGTAATGAGCGGTATTCTGAAGCTGATATTTGAATAGGTCTATCATCATAACTTCCTCCTTTGCCAGTAGGAAAGAGTAGAGGAAAAGCACGTGCTTCTATACTTTTTTCCCATATGCTGATTGGCGATCCTTTTGATTGACGCATTTGGTAAGTTTCCAGTACATCTTCTACGGTGTCATTACAGTGCAAAGGATGAATTGTATAATGGTCTAAAGTATTTGATATTGTAGCAGGATCTAGTAGCTCAAATTGACCAGCTTCTTGTGTTTCTTGAATTATTTCAGTTGTATCTTTCAAGTTTTCTTCAATATTAATTTCTTTGTAATATTCATTATTCTCTTTAAGATACTGGAAGGCTTGTCTAACTTTATATAAATCTACCAGCTGTTGCCATATTTTTTTGTCTTTTGTAGGTACTCCATTTACTAAGATAATTAAAGATTGCTGCATTGGACGTTGCACTCCTAGAGTATGCACATTTTCTTTTAGATCTAATGGTAAATAAACTACTTTTCCACAAATGTCTTTTACCAATTCAGAGGGAGGTAATTTTGCTGTTTTTGGTTGAAGGCGTATTATTGCTTGAAATGGGTGTACTGTTTGAATTATGATGCTCTCATATAAATTAAGTTGTTGTAGGGGTTTTGGTACTGGGTATAATTCCAAATTATTTGTGGTAGCACTTGAAGGAGTTTGGTTGTTGTCAAGTTTTGTAGTGCAGTAACTGCAAAGTATTAAGGGCTCAGTTATTTCGTATTTGTTTTCTGCTACAAGGTAGAGAGCTAATTCAAACCATTTAGAATCTTCATTGTCTTCTATTTTGTATGATAGGTTTTTGTGTTACTTTTATAAAAAGTTCTAGGCAACATACACATACATGGTTTGGTACTTCAGCTGATGTACTTTTAAATTTTAGTATTTCTTTTTTGTATGTGTTTAGCAAAAGGTTGCCATGTGTAGAATTGTTGCTTAATTGGTTTAAAGCTATTTCATTCTGTAAATGGCTTTCACTTCCAAAATATTTTTTCTGGATATAGTGAATTTCTTCAAGTAGGTCTTTTGCTGTACCATGTAGAAGGATGTTATTTAACTTTGCTAGTGCTAAAGCAGGACGTTTAGCAAAGTACAGTTTATAGACTAGATTTCTTATAGTTGAATGATGTGTTGATATCCTTTTGATATCATGGAAAGTGGTTTTACAAGTAGGTCCTGTAATGCAGGCCAATGAATGTCCTTGTAGTCCTGTGTACTTGCGCACTAGACAGGTATCCATATTTTGCAGTAATTTAATTTTGATTTTGTCTTTGCTTTTTACATATTTATTGAGGAATTGGCATAAAGATTTGAAACATTGTTTGGGAATGTTACACATTGACGTGCATGGCCATTTGTACACTAGACGTTCTGATTCAGTTGAATGGAGGGGTAATTCTAAGTTTTCAGGGCATATTTTTGTAAGGAGTACTTCTTGTTCCATTATGGTATTATTCACTTTTTCATAACCTCGACCACTGCTATGTATGGCAATTGTATTTGTTTGCTTTTGTTTGTACGCTTCTTCATTAAAATATGGTTCTGTGCTCGTAGTGTGATTCCATTCACCTCCGCAGATACTTAAGAAGTTCTTTCTGTTGACATTTCGCTTATTGAGAAGTCTTTTTTGTAATTTAGTTATTAGTTTTGTTAGTGGTTTCATTTTGTTTAACAGTAATATAAATAACTTTCTTTTGAGAAGAATTGCACTGTCCATCGACGCTTCTAAGATTAATTTCCTACGATAGGTTTTAAGCATTGAACTTGATTTCTCTCCTGTTTTTATAAGATTTTGAAGGACTTTGTGACGGTACATTTTGGATAAAATACTTTTCTTGGTATGCTTACTTTGCACTATATTAAAATTTGAAGAAGTAGTTTTATCTGTAGTGATAGCTGATTTTCTGTTAATTGTTTTTTGGTTTGTTTTACATTTTGATAGAGGAGGCAACGTTTTTGTACTTGAAACTTCTTGTGTTTCACTAAATGACTGTATTAGCTGTTTTGTTTCAACTTTTGTTTTACAAATTCTGCTAGAGATGGATGCTTATGTTGGACACTTTTATTTTCATTTGTTCTACTTTTGCGTTGCTTTCTACAGACTTGACTTTTGGTAGGCTTTCTTTAGGGTCTGTTGAAAAAAATAAAGAAGGTATGGGTTGGGGTGTTCTGCAATGTATGTGTGGTGTGTGCATGAGTGTTTGAGTAAGATGATAAAGATGTATGTAATGGTGTGTGATTGTGCATTGGGAACTACAACTACTAGGGATGGGTATTATTAAATTAATGTGTTACTAAACTGGGGTTCAGAGGACAGAAAAAAGTAAGCTAGTGGTGTGGAGAAGTATACATAGTATATCTAATGCTATACAATTAAAACAGTTGTTTGTTCTACAACATCTAAATTCTAGGGGTTGAGTTGGGTAATTTGTGTGTCGAAAAATAGGAATTTGTGGGCCATTCTGGCTGTAAATCGCTGTTTAAGACATGGGGATTTTTGG
This sequence comes from Ambystoma mexicanum, assembly GCF_040938575.1. Classification (NCBI taxonomy): domain Eukaryota; kingdom Metazoa; phylum Chordata; class Amphibia; order Caudata; family Ambystomatidae; genus Ambystoma; species Ambystoma mexicanum. The sequence goes on from NC_090932.1 coordinate 1,271,731,464, forward strand.
ACAGAATGGTGCACAATCGCTATTTTTAGGCACAGAAATAGCTTGTATTAACGTTATAGTATGTTTGAGTAATAATACAAATATTATGGTGATATTCTACTTACTTTTTCTCTTAAATTAACAGGTAACTTCTTAGTTCTTCTTTGTTCTTCGAATTCGGCTGCTTCTTTTCAGGAGACTGGTCTTCACTGCAATTGTAAAAGCTTCAAATTAGTAACTTTGTTTGTATATAGCGCTGTTTTTAATTTAGATATTGATTATTTTAATTGAAATCCTCAGTGCCTTCTTTAAAACCATTACACTAATTTATTTACATAAGATACATTGCATCCGTTCAGTACATATGATATATTCTTAATGAACAAATTGTATTGAATGACTAACTGTAGCAAAAAAAATATCTTTACTATGTCTTGTGAAATTTATAATATACCAGTGAATACCACTATTTCTGTAACTAAGCTGTTCTAGGTAATAGCGCCTCAATGTCATGTCTAAATTAAAGTAATTAAGTAAATAAATAAATGAAAAACAAAAAAATATGAAATTGTATAAGTATTTTTTTTAAAGATTTAAACATAGATTGTGCTTGCATGCAATTTTGTTTGAATATATGTAGTCTATATATTTCATTTAAAAAATGTTAGTTTAGCATGATTTGAGTGTGTGTGTGTATAAAGAAAGTAAATAGTATAAAGGTTTATAAGTGATAGTTGATTTTAGGAAATTGAAAAAATACAGTAAATTCATTTTACAAATTACACAAGCTAAAAGTCTGTTTGAAAATGTGTTCATCTACTGTACAGAAAATATGCATACCTGAAGTTTGTGTTCATGCACATGGATATGCATGGAGCTGGAAGTAGAAATCTTGGAGACTTGTACAGTATTTCTGGTAGATGGTGCTTGCCAATGATATGACACTTGTACTCAGAGAGATTCACAGTACATTTTCAGTGCTGATCTATGATGATGCAGTTAGATGTAGAGGTCTTGAATGTGATTGGTGCATTGTCATGTGATTTCTTAGCTACATCCAATGAGGGAATGGCAGAGAGAGTGAAGTGGAAATGGTAGAAGGGCTGTTCATGTTACGATATGTCTGCGGACATGGCGGTAGTTCACGGACATCCGGGGTTACATCCGGGGATTTTTGGCTTCAGAAGTCATGCAAATGAGAATGAGTACTAACAGGGATTGGTCAGGAAAGTTTAGTGGGTGTGTTGTGCCAGAAGAGAGTTTTTCATATACTGTTTTTGCCAAAAGAACAACAGATAGCTATGTCTGTGTATTTTAGGAAAAAGATTGTATGGATTTTGGGAGATTCATGGATATATTGGTTGAAGGTGCATGCAGAAAGCTGTGGAGTAGCTGTAGATCTTGGATTCCCACATGTGGAAGTACACTGGCATGGAGTACATGGAATGAAGTGGTTGGACTTGCTACCTCTCTGTGCTACTTTGGAGACAGAGCAACATCCAGACATAATTGTAATTCATTGTGGAGGGAACAGTTTAGGACATGTGACTGGATTTTTTTTGCAATTTGCTATGAAAGAAGGACTTGGGAAGGTTATGGACATGTTTCCTAATTCTCAAGTGATATTTTCACGGATTGCGCAGAGACAAATGTGGCTTCGTTCTTCTTCATTTGGTCCACAAATGGAAAAAGCAAGGCGCAATGTTAATAAAGCTGTGTGTGCCTTTCTAAAAGATTTTGGCATGTCTTCTTTTCACAATGAAAATATTCTGTTTCGTAGTACAAACATTTTTCGCAAAGATGACGTCCATCTTACTTATGGTGGCAATCAGATTTTTCTGAGAAATGTACAAAATGCATTGCGACCTTTTTTGGAATTACAACATCCATTTTGAAGTAGGTGTTAAGCATTTATAATTTTTGACTTACAAACACCTCCCAAAGGCTCTTTTCAGAGCCACCACTTCCTCCCAGAGAAAATTGCAATGTTTGTGATGGGGTAGCAACCCAATTTTTTAAATGTTCGCAAACTGTCCGCGGACTTCTAAAAAATACAAAGGGCCCTGCTTCATTTATTTTCACTTCTATTTTTTAACTGTGAAAGGCGGCTCTGAAAAGAGCCTTATTTTTTTTGGGATTTTTGATATTTTGTATTTTTTTTGGTTTTTTATAGACGACACACTAGGAGAGGAGGGGAAAGGAAGGTAAAGGGGGGGCACCAACCACAGGGATAAGAAAGGGCGAGCTGAGAGAGGAAGATGTAGAGTGGGTTTTATTTGGGTAGTGAGCAGATCGTCTCGTGCTCTGAGACGATAGTCTCAAAAGCACTACAAAGTCGCTCCCCCCTGCAGAGTACTGTGTCACAGTACATACATACAACTGTGACCCTCGAAAGGTAAGGGTCATCAGCATTCTGTATGGCCTGTGAGGCAGCTTGAGGAAGAATCTGTCCCACAGAGGTGGTCCTTGTGGTGACAGGATCAGAAACAGAGGATGAAGTAGAAGAAATCAACCTGCTACGTTCTTCGCAAGGTACAACCCTGCGAATAACCCCAGAGTGAAATGACCACAGGTGTCGCTTCATAGTAGTGGTCCCAAAGCTGTACTTACCGTGCTTCCCGTGACTGAGTATCATTTTGCACTCATTGCAGGTAGCACGGTTCGCACGAGCCTTAGGAACAGTCCCATGAATGGTAAATAACCGCCACACCCAAGACTCACGCAAAGTGCGGGTAGTAGGGTTTTCCTCTACCTCATTCTCATCATCCTCTTCTTCCTCCTCCGCATCCTCACTCCTGTTCCCCTCTTCAGGCCCTTGGGGAGGTGGTGGAGGGGGTGGGGATGGTGCTGAAGCAGGTGCAGCACCAGGTGGGTGGCAGTTCAGCAGCCAGGGATGCCATCAAAGATGCAATGGAAATCTGCAGTTGGCAGCAAAATTCGCTGTGCTCTGTAGAAAAGCCAGAAACACAATAAGAATGAGCTCTAGGGCGTGGTCTTTTATAGGGGTCCTTGTGCGCGGTCCGCGGACATGCGCGCTGTCCGCGGTCAGATCGAACACAAAAGAAGTTTGAAAAGTTTCAAAAGGTATGTAGAAACTCAGGATTACGATGTGGGACTTGTGCCATGGTGAGATTTTACTGAAAAATATAATGGATTAATTGAAAATGTACTTTTAATTTGTTCGGGGCCCCAAACAGTGTCCGCATTCAGAACACGTGATCAGCGTGGGCGCGGTCATATGATCCGTTCGCGAACAAGTCCGTGAAGGAAGTGCATGTCCGCAGGACACCAAATGCACGGAGATTGGCTAGCGCATGCGCGTTGATGTTCTACGGACACTGTTCGGGTCCTGAACTAATTAAAATTGCATCGCACGTGAAACGAACATTTCAGGACACTGCGTGTGTCCTTAAAACAGTTTAAACTTGCTAGCGAACAGTAAGGACAGATATAGTGTTCTTCAGGACACGTTCAATTTCGTTTATGTACGAACATTTCAGGACACCAATTGTGTTCTTAGAACATTTTCAACTTGCTAGCGAACAGTACGGACAGGTATAGTGTTCTTTAAGACCCCTCCATTTTCGTTTAATTACGAACAATTCAGGACACCGCGTGTGTTCTTAGAACAGTTTGAACTTGCTAGCGAACACTACGAACAGGTATAGTGTTCTTCAGGACACCTCCATTTTTGTTTATGTACGAACATTTCAGGACACCAACTGTGTTCTTAGAAGAGTTTAAACTTGATAGCGAACACTACGGACAGATATAGGGCCTCATTACGACCCTGGCGGTAAGGGGTTTACGCCAGCGTTAGCTGCGCCGACCCCTTACCGCCAATTACGAGGTCCCTTAGCGCCATGGAGCTTTTAACACCCGCTTTTAGCGGGTGTTAAAATCCATGGCGCTAAGGGACCATGGAGTTAATTACGCCACCGTAATTTACGGTGGCGTAATTAACGCCTTCCCCACTCCCATTATGCCCTATGGGGCAAAAATGGGAATGGGGAAGGGTAAATGGGGATTGGGGACTTACCGCCCCGCCAAGGTCGGAATGGGGCGGTAAGTCCGCCAACCACCATGGCGTAAACGTAGTTTACGCCATGGTGGTAAAGTGACGGCCCAGGCGGTAACTTACCGCCTGGGTCGTAATGAGGCCCATAGTGTTCTTTAGGACACTTTAATTTTTTTTTTTACGAACATTTCAGGACACCGCGTGTGTTCTTAGAATAGTTTCATCTTGCTAGCGAACAGTACGAACAGGTATAGTGTTCTTCAGGACACCTCCATTTTCGTTTATTTACGAACATTTCAGAACACCTGCACTGTCCGCGGACACCTACATTGTTTTTTTTTTTTTTTAAAACGTAACTATTCACAACACAATATAAAAATTAAATTTTATTTAACATATATTAATAATTTATGACAGAGAAGGTGAGGCAGAAACAGAAACAAAAACAGGAGAATTAGGGGTTTCAACATGATTGTTATTAGGTGAAGAAGGGATGGAAGTCTCATCAAAACGATTTGGGTTATGGAGAGGGTTTGGGGATAATTGACTGGGATATGGTGAGGAGGGACATGTGGGGCAATGGTACGAGGTTTTTGGTTTAAAATGATCTTCCACAAAAGTTTTCAAATTATTAAAATTAGTCAACAATGAATCCATTTTTTCTTCTATACTGTGAAAAGTGTTATCCATAACAGGTTTTTCTGAAGTATTTTCTATTTTGGTATGCTCTGTACAAAAAAAATATATATATGTTAAATGTATTCAAAATAATAATAATTAAATGGTTTATATTATAAAGTGTTTACCATTAGTTTCACTATCTTGTGACATTTCTTCATGTGGGAAATGCTCCTCTAGCCATTCCAGAGTACTAGACATTTCTGTGAGAGAAAAAAAAAGATAATATATTTTTTTATCTAATACAGAAAGTTTATAAATATGTGAAGAAAATTAAGTACACTTACTATTTCAGGTAAGATATGTCCTATGTACTCAGTGGGTCTGCTCTTGTTCTCAGTTCTGTTGTGTTTGTGAGGTAATTATGTTGGAAGCCAATTTATTTTCTTGTGGTATATTCCATTTTAGAACATAGTGCATTTAAATGAATGGTTAGTGTGTTGTATATATGGGTTACATTTCTTATGTATTAGTACATATAGGGGGTAATTCATAGAATTCAGCGCACAAGTGGCGCACGCGGCTGGCGCACAGTGTGCGCGTGCGAATCCCTGCGCCAGCCGCGTGCGCTAAAATCCATTTCCGCGCACGGCGTGTTCATGGATTCCAGCCACCAAAACCAGCCGTGGCGCACAGTGGCGCAGCGACCCTGCAGCCGCGCCAGTTACGCCCCCAAGAACGCCTCTCGTGCAGGGAAAAGCCATCAATATACCCAATCCAGCGCAAAGGGCTGCGCTAACCCTGTACCAGCACGGCAAGCGGGCTACGTGTATCACTGGGGTGCGCGGGAAGTACCTCACGCGATTGGCCCCGTGCGAGCAGGGTATGCGTATTTCAGGGGTGCGCGGGAAGTTCCACACGCGATTTCCGCAGGGTACGCGTATTTCAGGGGTGCGCGGGAAGTTCCACACGCGATTTCCGCAGGGTACGCGTATCTCAGGGGTGCGCGGGAAGTGCCACATGCGATTTCAGCAGGGTACGTGTATTTCAGGGGTGCGCGGGAAATTCCACACGCGATTGGGCCCATGCGAGCAGGGTATGCGTATCTCAGGGATGCGCGGGAAGTGCCACACGCGATTGCAGCAGGGTACGTGTATTTTGGGGTGCGGGGGAAGTTTCACACGTGACATCAGCAGGGCACGTGTATTTCAGGGGTGCGCGGGAAGTACCACACGCGATTTCCGCAGGGTACGCGTATCTCAGGGGTGCGCGGGAAGGGCCACATGCGATTTCAGTAGGGTACGTGTATTTCAGGGGTGCGTGGGAAATTCCACACGCGATTGGGCCCGTGCGAGCAGGATACGCGTATCTCAGGGGTGCGCGGGAAGTGCCACACGCGATTGCAGCAGGGTACGTGTATTTTGGGGCGCAGGGGAAGTTTCACACGCAACATCAGCAGGGCACGTGTATTTCAGGGGTGCGCGGGAAGTTCCACACGCGATCTCATCAGGGTACGTGTATTTCGTGGTGCGGGGGAAGTTACACACGCAACATCAGCAGGGTACGTGTATTCCAAGGGTGCGCGGGAAGTTCCACACGCGATACCATCACGGCACGTCTATTCCAGGGGTCCGCGGGAAGTTCCACACGCGATTGGGCCCGTGCGAGCAGGGTACACGCATTTCAGGGGTGCGCGGGAAGTTCCACACGCGATTCCATCAGGGTACGTGTATTACAGGGGTGCGCGGGGAGCACCACACGTGAATTGCACGTGTGGGTCCTCCCAGGTGTTCCCTCTACACCCTCCACGGCCCCTGCAGGTGGCTCACACCACAGGGGACTACCCTGCACATATCCTGCAGGCACACCATCCACCATGGCCATGACCCCCAGCCAACCCACATGTCAACTTGCACTACTGCCCACCCACGCATGTCCCCCTGCACCCCCAGCCACCAGGAGCACCCTCCACCAGGCCCCGAGCCATGTCTCCCACCACCCCCACCCCCCAGCAGTGCAGGGGCAGCCTCCACCATGCCCCCACTCATGTCTCCCAGCACCCCCACCCCCCAGGCACCAGGGGAAGCCTCCACCAGGCCCCCACCCATGTCTCCCAGCACCCCCACCCCCCAGCCACCAGGGGCAGCCTCCACCAGGCCCCGACCCATGTCTCCCACCACCCCCACCCCCCAGCAGTGCAGGGGCAGCCTCCACCAGGCACCCACCCATGTCTCCCAGCACCCCTACCCCCCAGCAGTGCAGGGGCAGCCTCCACGAGGCCCCCACCCATGTCTCCCAGCACCCCCACCCCCCAGCCACCAGGTGCAGCCTCCACCAGGCCCCGACCCATGTCTCCCACCACCCCAACCCCCCAGCAGTGCAGGGGCAGCCTCCACCAGGCCCCCACCCATGTCTCCCAGCACCCCCAACCCCCAGCAGTGCAGGGGCAGCCTCCACCAGGCCCCCACCCATGTCTCCCAGCACCCCCACCCCCCAGCCACCAGGGGCAGCCTCCACCAGGCCCCGACCCATGTCTCCCACCACCCCCACCCCCCAGCAGTGCAGGGGCAGCCTCCACCAGGCCCCCACCCATGTCTCACACCACCCCCACCCCCCAGCCACCAGGGGCACCCACCACCAGGCCCCCACCCATGTCTCCCAGCACCCCCACCACCCAGCCACCAGGGGCAGCCTCCACCAGGCCCCCACCCATGTCTCACACCACCCCCACCCCCCAGCAGTGCAGGGGCAGCCTCCACCAGGCCCCCACCCATGTCTCCCACCACCCCCACCCCCCAGTCACCAGGGGCAGCCTCCACCAGGCACCCACCCATGTCTCCCAGCACCCCCACCCCCCCAGCAGTGCAGGGGCAGCCTCCACCAGGCCCCCACCCATGTCTCCCAGCACCCCCACCCCCCAGCCACCAGGGGCAGCCTCCACCAGGCCCCGACCCATGTCTCCCACCACCCCCACCCCCCAGCAGTGCAGGGGCAGCCTCCACCAGGCCCCCACCCATGTCCCTCAGCACCCCCACCCCCCAGCAGTGCAGGGGCAGCCTCCACCAGGCCCCCACCCATGTCTCACAGCACCCCCACCCCCCAGCCACCAGGGGCAGCCTCCACCAGGCCCCCACCCATGTCTACCACCTCCCCCACCCCCCAGCCAACAGGGGCAGCCTCCACCAGGCCCCGACCCATGTCTCCCACCACCCCCACCCCCCAGCATTGCAGGGGCAGCCTCCACCAGGCCCCCACCCATGTATCACACCACCCCCACCCTCCAGCCACCAGGGTACCCACCACCAGGCCCCCCCCATGTCTCCCAACACCCCCACCCCCCAGCCACCAGGGGCAGCATCCACCAGGCCCCCACCCATGTCTCACACCACCCCCACCCACAGCAGTGCAGGGGCAGCCTCCACCAGGCCCCCACCCATGTCTCCCACCACCCCCACCCCCCAGCAGTGCAGGGGCAGCCTCCACCAGGCCCCCACCCATGTCTCACACCACCCCCACCCCCCAGCCACCAGGGGCAGCCTCCACCAGGCCCCACCCATGTCTACCACCCCCCCACACCCCAGCCACCAGGGCCAGCCTCCACCAGGCCACGAATCATGTCTCCCACCACCCCCACCCCCCAGCAGTGCAGGGGCAGCCTCCACCAGGCCCCCACCCATGTCTTACACCACCCCCACCCCCAGCCACCAGGGGCACCCACCACCAGGCCCCCACCCATGTCTCCCAGCATCCCCACCCCCCAGCCACCAGGGGCAGCCTCCACCAGGCCCCCCCCATGTCTCACACCACCCCCACCCCCAGCAGTGCAGGGGCAGCCTCCACCAGGCCCCCACCCATGCCTCCCACCACCCCCACCCCCCAGTCACCAGGGGCAGCCTCCACCAGGCACCCACCCATGTCTCTCACCACCCCCACTCCCCCAGCACTGTGGGGCACCCACCACCAGGCCCCCACCCATGTCTCCCACCACCCCCACCCCCTAGCAGTGCAGGGGCAGCCTCCACCAGGCCCCCACCCATGTTCCACACCACCCCCACCCCCCAGCAGTGCAGGGGCAGCCTCCACCAGGCCCCCACCCATGTCTCCCAGCACCCCCACCCCCCAGCCACCAGGGGCAGCCTCCACCAGGCCCCCACCCATGTCTCCCACCACCCCACCCCCCAGCAGTGCAGGGGCAGCCTCCACCAGGCCCCCACCCATGTCTCACACCACCCCCACCCCCCAGCCACCAGGGGCAGCCTCCACCAGGCCCCGACCCATGTCTCCCACCACCCCCACCCCCCAGCAGTGCAGGGGCAGCCTCCACCAGGCCCCCACCCATGTCTCACACAACCCCCATCCCCCAGCCACCAGGGGCACCCACCACCAGGCCCCCACCCATGTCTCCCAGCACCCCCACCCCCCAGCCACCAGGGGCAGTCTCCACCAGGCCCCCACCCATGTCTCCCAGCACCCCCACCCCCCAGTCACCAGGGGCAGCCTCCACCAGGCACCCACCCATGTCTCCCACCACCCCCCCCCCCAGCACTGTGGGGCACCCACCACCAGGCCCCCACCCATGTCTCCCAGCACCCCCACCCCCCAGCAGTGCAGGGGCAGCCTCCACCAGGCCCCCACCCATGTCTCCCAGCACCCCCACCCCCCAGCCACCAGGGGCAGCCTCCACCAGGCCCCGACCCATGTCTCCCACCACCCCAACCCCCCAGCAGTGCAGGGGCAGCCTCCACCAGGCCCCCACCCATGTCTCCCAGCACCCCCAACCCCCAGCAGTGCAGGGGCAGCCTCCACCAGGCCCCCACCCATGTCTCCCAGCACCCCCACCCCCCAGCCACCAGGGGCAGCCTCCACCAGGCCCCGACCCATGTCTCCCACCACCCCCACCCCCCAGCAGTGCAGGGGCAGCCTCCACCAGGCCCCCACCCATGTCTCACACCACCCCCACCCCCCAGCCACCAGGGGCACCCACCACCAGGCCCCCACCCATGTCTCCCAGCACCCCCACCACCCAGCCACCAGGGGCAGCCTCCACCAGGCCCCCACCCATGTCTCACACCACCCCCACCCCCCAGCAGTGCAGGGGCAGCCTCCACCAGGCCCCCACCCATGTCTCCCACCACCCCCACCCCCCAGTCACCAGGGGCAGCCTCCACCAGGCACCCACCCATGTCTCCCAGCACCCCCACCCCCCAGCAGTGCAGGGGCAGCCTCCACCAGGCTCCCACCCATGTCTCCCAGCACCCCCACCCCCCAGCCACCAGGGGCAGCCTCCACCAGGCCCCGACCCATGTCTCCCACCACCCCCACCCCCCAGCAGTGCAGGGGCAGCCTCCACCAGGCCCCCACCCATGTCCCTCAGCACCCCCACCCCCCAGCAGTGCAGGGGCAGCCTCCACCAGGCCCCCACCCATGTCTCACACCACCCCCACCCCCCAGCCACCAGGGGCAGCCTCCACCAGGCCCCCACCCATGTCTACCACCTCCCCCACCCCCCAGCCAACAGGGGCAGCCTCCACCAGGCCCCGACCCATGTCTCCCACCACCCCCACCCCCCAGCAGTGCAGGGGCAGCCTCCACCAGGCCCCCACCCATGTATCACACCACCCCCACCCTCCAGCCACCAGGGTACCCACCACCAGGCCCCCCCCATGTCTCCCAGCACCCCCACCCCCCAGCCACCAGGGGCAGCATCCACCAGGCCCCCACCCATGTCTCACACCACCCCCACCCACAGCAGTGCAGGGGCAGCCTCCACCAGGCCCCCACCCATGTCTCCCACCACCCCCACCCCCCAGCAGTGCAGGGGCAGCCTCCACCAGGCCCCCACCCATGTCTCACACCACCCCCACCCCCCAGCCACCAGGGGCAGCCTCCACCAGGCCCCACCCATGTCTACCACCCCCCCACACCCCAGCCACCAGGGCCAGCCTCCACCAGGCCACGAATCATGTCTCCCACCACCCCCACCCCCCAGCAGTGCAGGGGCAGCCTCCACCAGGCCCCCACCCATGTCTTACACCACCCCCACCCCCAGCCACCAGGGGCACCCACCACCAGGCCCCCACCCATGTCTCCCAGCATCCCCACCCTCCAGCCACCAGGGGCAGCCTCCACCAGGCCCCCCCCATGTCTCACACCACCCCCACCCCCAGCAGTGCAGGGGCAGCCTCCACCAGGCCCCCACCCATGCCTCCCACCACCCCCACCCCCCAGTCACCAGGGGCAGCCTCCACCAGGCACCCACCCATGTCTCTCACCACCCCCACCCCCCCAGCACTGTGGGGCACCCACCACCAGGCCCCCACCCATGTCTCCCACCACCCCCACCCCCTAGCAGTGCAGGGGCAGCCTCCACCAGGCCCCCACCCATGTCTCACACCACCCCCACCCCCCAGCAGTGCAGGGGCAGCCTCCACCAGGCCCCCACCCATGTCTCACACCACCCCCACCCCCCAGCCACCAGGGGCAGCCTCCACCAGGCCCCACCCATGTCTACCACCCCCCCACACCCCAGCCACCAGGGCCAGCCTCCACCAGGCCACAAATCATGTCTCCCACCACCCCCACCCCCCAGCAGTGCAGGGGCAGCCTCCACCAGGCCCCCACCCATGTCTTACACCACCTCCACCCCCAGCCACCAGGGGCACCCACCACCAGGCCCCCACCCATGTCTCCCAGCATCCCCACCCCCCAGCCACCAGGGGCAGCCTCCACCAGCCCCCCCCCATGTCTCACACCACCCCCACCCCCAGCAGTGCAGGGGCAGCCTCCACCAGGCCCCCACCCATGCCTCCCACCACCCCCACCCCCCAGTCACCAGGGGCAGCCTCCACCAGGCACCCACCCATGTCTCTCACCACCCCCACCCCCCCAGCACTGTGGGGCACCCACCACCAGGCCCCCACCCATGTCTCCCACCACCCTCTCCCCCTAGCAGTGCAGGGGCAGCCTCCACCAGGCCCCCACCCATGTCTCACACCACCCCCACCCCCCAGCAGTGCAGGGGCAGCCTCCACCAGGCCCCCACCCATGTCTCCCAGCACCCCCACCCCCCAGCCACCAGGGGCAGCCTCCACCAGGCCCCCACCCATGTCTCCCACCACCCCACCCCCCAGCAGTGCAGGGGCAGCCTCCACCAGGCCCCCACCCATGTCTCACACCACCCCCACCCCCCAGCCACCAGGGGCAGCCTCCACCAGGCCCCGACCCATGTCTCCCACCACCCCCACCCCCCAGCAGTGCAGGGGCAGCCTCCACCAGGCCCCCACCCATGTCTCACACAACCCCCATCCCCCAGCCACCAGGGGCACCCACCACCAGGCCCCCACCCATGTCTCCCAGCACCCCCACCCCCCAGCCACCAGGGGCAGTCTCCACCAGGCCCCCACCCATGTCTCCCAGCACCCCCACCCCCCAGTCACCAGGGGCAGCCTCCACCAGGCACCCACCCATGTCTCCCACCACCCCCACCCCCCCCCAGCACTGTGGGGCACCCACCACCAGGCCCCCACCCATGTCTCCCAGCACCCCCACCCCCCAGCAGTGCAGGGGCAGCCTCCACCAGGCCCCCACCCATGTCTCCCAGCACCCCCACCCCCCAGCCACCAGGGGCAGCCTCCACCAGGCCCCGACCGATGTCTCCCACCAACCCCACCCCCCAGCAGTGCAGGGGCAGCCTCCACCAGGCCCCCACCCATGTCTCCCAGCACCCCCACCCCCCAGCCACCAGGGGCAGCCTCCACCAGGCCCCCACCCATGTCTCCCAGCACCCCCACCCCCCAGCCACCAGGGGCATCCTCCACCAGGCCCCGACCCATGTCTCCCACCACCCCCACCCCCCCCCCCCCCGCAGTGCAGGGGCAGCCTCCACCAGGCCCCCACCCATGTCTCACACCACCCCCACCCCCCAGCCACCAGGGGCACCCACTACCAGGCCCCCACCCATGTCTTCCAGCACCCCCACCCCCCAGCCACCAGGGGCAGCCTCCACCAGGCCCCGACCCATGTCTCCCACCACCCCACCCCCCAGCAGTGCAGGGCAGCCTCCACCAGGCCCCCACCCATGTCTCCCACCACCCCCACCCCCCAGTCACCAGGGGCAGCCTCCACCAGGCACCCACCCATGTCTCCCACCACCCCCCCAGCACTGTGGGGCACCCACCACCAGGCCCCCACCCATGTCTCCCAGCACCCCCACCCCCCCAGCAGTGCAGGGGCAGCCTCCACCAGGCCCCCACCCATGTCTCCCAGCACCCCCACCCCCCAGTCACCAGGCGCAGCCTCCACCAGGCACCCACCCATGTCTCCCACCACCCCCACCCCCCCAGCACTGTGGGGCACCCACCACCAGGCCCCCACCCATGTCTCCCAGCACCCCCACCCCCCAGCAGTGCAGGGGCAGCCTCCACCAGGCCCCCACCCATGTCTCCCAGCACCCCCACCCCCCAGCCACCAGGGGCAGCCTCCACCAGGCCCCGACCCATGTCTCCCACCACCTCCACCCCCCAGCAGTGCAGGGGCAGCCTTCACCAGGCCCCCACCCATGTCTCCCAGCACCCCCACCCCCCAGCCACCAGGGGCAGCCTCCACCAGGCCTCCACCCATGTCTCCCAGCACCCCCACCCCCCAGCCACCAGGGGCAGCCTCCACCAGGCCCCGACCCATGTCTCCCACCTCCCCCACCCCCCAGCAGTGCAGGGGCAGCCTCCACCAGGCCCCGACCCATGTCTCACACCACCCCCACCCCCCGGCCACCAGGGGCACCCACCACCAGGCCCCCACCCATGTCTCCCAGCACCCCCACCCCCCAGCCACCAGGGGCAGCCTCCACCAGGCCCCGACCCATGTCTCGCACCACCCCCACCCCCCAGCAGTGCAGGGGCAGCCTCCACCAGGCCCCCACCCATGCCTCCCACCACCCCCACCCCCCAATCACCAGGGGCAGCCTCCACCAGGCACCCACCCATGTCTCCCACCACCCCGACCCCCCCAGCACTGTGGGGCACCCATCACCAGGCCCCCACCCATGTCTCCCAGCACCCCCACCCCCCCAGCAGTGCAGGGGCAGCCTCCACCAGGCCCCCACCCATGTCTCCCAGCACCCCCACCCCCCAGTCACCAGGGGCAGCCTCCACCAGGCACCCACCCATGTCTCCCACCACCCCCACCCCCCCAGCACTGTGGGGCACCCACCACCAGGCCCCCACCCATGTCTCCCAGCACCCCCACCCCCCAGCAGTGCAGGGGCAGCCTCCACCAGGCCCCCACCCATGTCTCCCAGCACCCCCACCCCCAGCCACCAGGGGCAGCCTCCACCAGGCCCCGACCCATGTCTCCCACCACCCCCATCCCCCAGCAGTGCAGGGGCAGCCTCCACCAGGCCCCCACCCATGTCTCCCAGCACCCCCACCCCCCAGCCACCAGGGGCAGCCTCCACCAGGCCCCCACCCATGTCTCCCAGAACCCCCACCCCCCAGCCACCAGGGGCAGCCTCCACCAGGCCCCGACCCATGTCTCCTACCTCCCCCACCCCCCAGCAGTGCAGGGGCAGCCTCCACCAGGCCCCCACCCATGTCTCCCACCACCCCCACCCCCCAGCCACCAGGGGCAGCCTCCACCAGGCCCCCACCCATGTCTCCCAGCACCCCCACCCCCCAGCCACCAGGGGCACCCACCACCAGGCCCCCACCCATGTCTCCCAGCACCCCCACCCCCCAGCCAACAGGGGCAGCCTCCACCAGGCCCCCACCCATGTCTCCCACCACCCCCACCCCCCAGTCACCAGGGGCAGCCTCCACCAGGCACCCACCCATGTCTCCCACCACCCCCACCCCCCTAGCACTGTGGGGCACCCACCACCAGGCCCCCACCCATGTCTCCCAGCACCCCCACCCCCCAGCATTGCAGGGGCAGCCTCCACGAGGCCCCCACCCATGTCTCCCAGCACCCCCACCCCCCAGCCACCAGGGGAAGCCTCCACCAGGCCCCGACCCATGTCTCCCACCACCCCCACCCCCCAGCCACCAGGGGAAGCCTCCACCAGGCCCCGACCCATGTCTCCCACCACCCCCACCCCCCAGCAGTGCAGGGGCAGCCTCCACCAGGCCCCAACCCATGTCTCACACCACCCCCACCCCCCAGCCACCAGGGGCAGCCTCCACCAGGCCCCGACCCATGTCTCCCACCACCTCCACCCCCCAGCAGTGCAGGGGCAGCCTTCACCAGGCCCCCACCCATGTCTCCCAGCACCCCCACCCCCCAGCCACCAGGGGCAGCCTCCACCAGGCCTCCACCCATGTCTCCCAGCACCCCCACCCCCCAGCCACCAGGGGCAGCCTCCACCAGGCCCCGACCCATGTCTCCCACCTCCCCCACCCCCCAGCAGTGCAGGGGCAGCCTCCACCAGGCCCCGACCCATGTCTCACACCACCCCCACCCCCCGGCCACCAGGGGCACCCACCACCAGGCCCCCACCCATGTCTCCCAGCACCCCCACCCCCCAGCCACCAGGGGCAGCCTCCACCAGGCCCCGACCCATGTCTCGCACCACCCCCACCCCCCAGCAGTGCAGGGGCAGCCTCCACCAGGCCCCCACCCATGCCTCCCACCACCCCCACCCCCCAATCACCAGGGGCAGCCTCCACCAGGCACCCACCCATGTCTCCCACCACCCCGACCCCCCCAGCACTGTGGGGCACCCATCACCAGGCCCCCACCCATGTCTCCCAGCACCCCCACCCCCCCAGCAGTGCAGGGGCAGCCTCCACCAGGCCCCCACCCATGTCTCCCAGCACCCCCACCCCCCAGTCACCAGGGGCAGCCTCCACCAGGCACCCACCCATGTCTCCCACCACCCCCACCCCCCCAGCACTGTGGGGCACCCACCACCAGGCCCCCACCCATGTCTCCCAGCACCCCCACCCCCCAGCAGTGCAGGGGCAGCCTCCACCAGGCCCCCACCCATGTCTCCCAGCACCCCCACCCCCAGCCACCAGGGGCAGCCTCCACCAGGCCCCGACCCATGTCTCCCACCACCCCCATCCCCCAGCAGTGCAGGGGCAGCCTCCACCAGGCCCCCACCCATGTCTCCCAGCACCCCCACCCCCCAGCCACCAGGGGCAGCCTCCACCAGGCCCCCACCCATGTCTCCCAGAACCCCCACCCCCCAGCCACCAGGGGCAGCCTCCACCAGGCCCCGACCCATGTCTCCTACCTCCCCCACCCCCCAGCAGTGCAGGGGCAGCCTCCACCAGGCCCCCACCCATGTCTCCCACCACCCCCACCCCCCAGCCACCAGGGGCAGCCTCCACCAGGCCCCCACCCATGTCTCCCAGCACCCCCACCCCCCAGCCACCAGGGGCACCCACCACCAGGCCCCCACCCATGTCTCCCAGCACCCCCACCCCCCAGCCAACAGGGGCAGCCTCCACCAGGCCCCCACCCATGTCTCCCACCACCCCCACCCCCCAGTCACCAGGGGCAGCCTCCACCAGGCACCCACCCATGTCTCCCACCACCCCCACCCCCCTAGCACTGTGGGGCACCCACCACCAGGCCCCCACCCATGTCTCCCAGCACCCCCACCCCCCCAGCATTGCAGGGGCAGCCTCCACGAGGCCCCCACCCATGTCTCCCAGCACCCCCACCCCCCAGCCACCAGGGGAAGCCTCCACCAGGCCCCGACCCATGTCTCCCACCACCCCCACCCCCCAGCCACCAGGGGAAGCCTCCACCAGGCCCCGACCCATGTCTCCCACCACCCCCACCCCCCAGCAGTGCAGGGGCAGCCTCCACCAGGCCCCAACCCATGTCTCACACCACCCCCACCCCCCAGCCACCAGGGGCAGCCTCCACCAGGCCCCCACCCATGTCACCCAGCACCCCCACCCCCCAGCCACCAGGTGTAGCCTCCACCAGGCCCCGACCCATGTCTCCCACCATCCCCACCCCCAGCAGTGCAGGGGCAGCCTCCACCAGGCCCCCACCCATGTCTCACACCACCCCCACCCCCCAGCACTGTGGGCCACCTGCCAGCAGGCCCCCACCCATGTCTCCCAGCACCCCCACCCCCCAGCACTGTGGGGCACCTGCCAGCAGGCCCCCACCCATGTCCAACTCATGTTCCCCACCACCCCCACCACCCAGCACTGTGGGGCACCTGCCAGCAGGCCCCCACCCATGTCCAACTCATGTTCCCCACCACCCCCACCCCCCAGCACTGTGGGGCACCTGCCAGCAGGCCCCCACCCATGTCCAACTCATGTTCCCCACCACCCCCACCCCCCAGCACTGTGGGGCACCTGTCAGCAGGCCCCCATCCATGTGCAACTCATGTTCCCCGGCCAACATGTCATCACAATCTAGATCCCTGGTCCCTATGGTCAGCCTCCAAATGCAAAACACCCACCCGAGTATCGCATCCACCCACTCGTAATTTGCAATTACATCACAGAACACCAATTGCAAGTTCCGAAACAAACCCATTTCCCTCACAGACACCCAATGGGTGTCAGTGAATCTCAAAACACATATCATGAAATGCATGAAACCAATGAGATACCACACACTGAAGTTCACCAAAATAAATATGTATTAAAGGAAACATAAATAGAATCAAAAATGAAGAAACAGAAATGTGAATGTACAAAAATTAAAAGAAGCATGTTCAGGAAAAAAAGCAAAACCAAAAATAAAATTCCAAAGTAATGTCGTCCAAAGTCAATGTCCACAAAACAAAATCCAATGGGAAATAAAAAAGAAAGCCATTGCTCCATGGTTAAAATGTGAAAAAATAAATACAATCCAACACTGAACTATGTACATGGGAAGAAGCCAGGGTCCATTATCCCAACAAAAGAAAGGAAACCTATCTAACTACACTAACTAATAAAATTAACTATATACAAAAATGTGGCCAATGTCCGAAAGGTCCAAATAAAATCAAAACAAAAATGAAACCTAACACTACCTACATAACTATGTACAAGGGCAGCGGGCTAGTGTCACGGCTCACTTGTGGATGTCCCGGGCCAGGGCATCATCGAACTCCTCCTCAATGTCCCGGAGGCGGTCCTCCTCCATGGCCCCGAGGGTCCGCAGGGCCGTCGACGTGTCCACCTCCAAACCCCTGCGGATTGCCTCGAGGCACTCGGCCCGCCTCAGGGACCTCCGCATGGAGTTCTCCGCCCTGACCATTGTGAGCCGTGCCTCTTCCGCCCGCTGCCGCTCCGCATCTATGGCGTGGCCCAACCGCTGCCACACGGAAGACACTCTCTGTCCTGGGTCCTCCTGCCCTCCGGCCGATGCCTGCCCCTCCGATGTTGAAGGCCCCGAGCCTTCATGGCTCCCACCACGTTGCTGCTGCTGCTGTGCCTCTGCCCGTGCACTGCCTCCTGCTGCCTGCACATCCTCCGCCGGCTGGGGTGCAGTCGTAGATGTGGCCACCCCTGCTGGACGTCCGACTCCCGACTGTGGCAGGGATGCCTCCTCCACCAGCCTGGCCGCACTGTCAGAGGCAGCTCCACAGGGCACCCAGGTGACTGATGGGTGGGAAGATGGCACGGAGGACGACTGGCGCGTAGGGGGTCCAGTTAAGGAGGGGGTCGTAGCAAGCCCCATCAGACGGAGGAATCCGGCCTGGGTGACCTGTCCCAGCAGGCTGACGTGGTCAACGAGCCATTCGAGATGACGTGCAGTCTCCTCATGAAAAGACTGCCGGTCACCTCGCATGGCCCGTTGACGCAACGCCACACCAGCCAGGACAGGCTCAACCCGGACCCGGATAGCCACGTCCGCAGGCAGAGGAAGGCCAGTTGACGTGAGCTCATCCCCTGCCTGAAAACGGGTCTGGACGTAGGCATCCCTGCTGGTGCAAGATGATGCAGGGACAGGATCAGGGACAGGATTGCACACAGGCACCTCCGCGGCGGCCTGTGCTGCCTCCTGTCCCTGGTCCTGCACTGCACCACTAGCACCAGTGGGATCCCCACCTCCAGACCCCGTCTCTGGTGCTTGCACGGCCTCCTCCTCCACCAAACCCCCCACTAACCTGGATGACTCCGTGCCATCTTCCCCTGTTGGGCCCTGTGGGGTCCCAGCTGCCCCTTCTGCTGCCGAGGAGTCCAACTCCAACCTCCGCCTCTTGGACCGCCCCCCGGCAGCTGCAGCCTGGGACGCGGCACCGGACTCCTCACTCCCCGACGAGATCACAACATGGGAGGGGAGCCGGGCCTTGCGTCTCCGGCTGGCGGTGGGATCCCCGCCGCTGTGCTCCACAGCACCTTCTCCGCCCTCTTCATCAGTTGACGCTGCAGACAGGGGGAAACAGAACACAGGCATCAGGGCACTGTACAATGGACACATACACACATGACAGTTGTACATGAGTGGCATTGGCAAACCTCAGACATGTCATCACAATCCCCAACACACGTGTCATTTCAACTCGCACACATGAGCCATACCACAGCCATATCGCAACTGCCAGCACCATCCATACACATACAACAGCATGAGCAGCCAAAGGTGAGCCAGACATCACATGCAACACAGGAAGTGCACCACACATGTACACACACCACCACACTTGCATGCATGTGTACACCTCTGCCAAGTGTCGCAGTGTTCAGACGGGCATCCATGTCACACCTGCCAATCAGGCTTCCACATACCGCTGTCACATGCATCCATGTTGCATCACTGTTGCACCCTTGTCAAATACACACACATGCACATGTACACAGTGCTGATACATGCAGCCGAAAACAACATACATGCGTGACATCACGGACATGTCTACTTACATACACATTCATCCAAACATGTGTGCCCACACAACTGCATTCGCCATGCAAGCCTACACACACAAGCACCATCCATGTCTCACACATACTAGCCCTCGCATGTGTTAGCCCCACGGCCCTGTACACCCCCACCCATACTCGACCCCATACAAACAGATGTGCAACCTGCACACTACTGAATAATCACCACACGCACTGCTCACAATCAGGATGCATGTACACTCACCGCTCGACTCCAGACGGGTCTGCCTCTCAAGGACCTGGACGTGGAGCGCTGGGGATATGCGTTCCAGGACCCTCATCTGTTCTTCCGACAAGTGGCCCCGGCGCCCCTTGGCATCCGCTGCCTTCAAGAGGTGCCCGGCCTTGTTCAGGGTCCTGGACCTGAAGTCCTCCCAGCGCTTCTTGACATGTTGTAAGTCGCGGACTGCCACCCCCTCCGCGTTGATGGCAGTCACGATGTCAGTCCAGATCCGAGTCGGTCATTCCTTGTCGGCGCGGGAACCTCTGAAGAGGGCATCATACTGCCCCAGGACTTGCTCCACCAGGACACCAACTTCGGTGGCACTGAAGCTGGTGCCCCTCTGCCTCTCTGGCCGGGGGTTGTCAGTGGTCTCAGATGGTGTTTGCCCCGACATGACAACCCCAGAGGCAGGAGTGGGTGGGCAACTGGGTCCTGGGGCTGGGCTATGGAGCGATGGAATCCCAGTCGGGAGTCTTCAGTTCCAGCAGGGGTGGTCACAGCAACAGCACCCCTGGCTGAAGTGCAGGCAGCAAATGGCAGGGCACGTGGGCAGCAGGCAGTCAGGCAGCAGCAGATGGCAGGTGGGAGCGTGCTCGGGGCTCTGGGGGGCAGTAGTTCGGCCTTCTGGGCAGGAGCGTGGTCTTCCGTGTGCTTACGCGTGGCCAGCTTGATACGGAGTGATTTGGCATGTGAAAAATCTGCACGTCAGCGTGTAATTCGAGGAAAGGACCTTAGCGCGTAAGCGCGTCTGCACGCATACGCATTTTCATTGGACAGAAGGCCCCTCAAGCGCAAGCGCCCCTGTGACGTGACGTGTACAGACGTGCATGGGCATTTCAGCGCACGTGAAAAACTGCACGTCCGCGTGTAATACAAGGAAAGGGCCCATACGCGTAAGCGCGCGTGGAAAACTGCACGTCCGCATGTAATACGAGGAAAGGGCCCATGCGTGTTAGTGACGTGACGCGCGCGTGCGTTTCCCTCAGCACGGGTTAAAGGTGAGCGGGCCCAGCAGTTCGCTGTACGTGCCTTTCGTGGAGACCGACGTGTGTTGCTGCTTCCTGTTGTTTCGCGCGCCATCACAACTTCACAGCTATCAAGGACGTATCTCTTCTTTTGGCGGGGGTATTGGCTACTCTAGTCAGACGGTGAGTCGCACACGCTCTTTTTCCCACTGCGGGTGCCCCTGTGTATCGCACCCATTTTCGATGTCATAGTAGCCTGCGTGTCCCACGCGTACGCGTTATTCGTGTTACTGGGTGCCACCGCGTACTGCGGGAGGTTGAATCCACGCACGTAGGCTGCAGGGTTGCGTGCACGGTTTTACTGCAGTTTTGGGGTGCCTGAGCGTTGCGTGACCCGTCACCACATCACCGGGGTCACATACAGCCTTGCAGGTGCAGGGGGGCTGTTAACATCTTGCTTCCCACCCCCTTCACCCCAATTGCCCAGGTCAATTGTGGTGTACACCTCCCATTGGCACCACTCCATCTGTGCCAGCACTACTACATCTGTGCCATGGTTGGGAGGCCACCAAAGGTGAGCGGCGCCTCAGCTGGGCGTACTCCTCGTGGCGGGCGTGGTCGGGGACGTGGCCGTGGTGATCAGGGAGTAGGGGGACTCCAGGGTGTCCAGGGCAGCCACAGAGGGGGAAGAGGCAGGGGTGCGCCACTTGAGCACAATGTTGTGCCATGTGTCGTGCAGCCATGCCACCACCCCCTGTGGTTCCGGGGGATGCAGCTCCTGCATCTGGCACTGGCACCCGTATGACCCGGCAGTCCGTTCCATCGACTGCCACGGGCCCAAGGGTAGTGGTAGCTGCAGGTGCAGCTGTGGACACCGCCACCCAGGCTCAGGGTCTGCCAGCGCAGACTGCGTTGGCACTTGAAGAGCCCTTGGTAGATCTCCAACAGGCCAGGGGGGAAACCATAGGGGCACGCCGGGCTGCTCAGACCAAGACACGTGTCCCTGGGGCAGTCATGTCATCTGCTGCCCCGAACAGCCGGGTGTTGGCAAGTGCAGGGGCAGATGCACCCAACAGCACCCCGGTTGTGAGTCTGCCAACCAGGACCGTTGCGGTCAATGGCCCTCATTACGACCCTTGCGGAAAGTGACTGACCGGACCGCCACAGCGTAAATAGCGTTTCCGCCATTGCACGATGGAGCAAAGTGCGGCCCATTCCGACCCATCGGGCACGAGCACCACGCCATGGCGGAAGTGCAAAGTCCGCGATGGCGGAAATGACCCCAAAACGGCCCACACCGCCGCCGTACGGCGCCCTAGGTGCAATACCGCCACCCATCATAGCGGACACCGCAGTGAGCGCCAACCGGAAAGTACGGCGACCGTAAATATACGGAAACGGAAGTAAAAACATGGGCCCGGAACGGGAAACAACACCCCGTACACCTATAAAACCACAAAATACACACAACCACTAAAAACACCACCCTGAGACACATCCCAACCCGTCATCCACCCTAGTGAAACCAAGAAAAATGGGAAAAGTAGCGAAGAAAGCGTGCGACCGCAAGCGGCAGGTCCACTTCTCCCGTGAGGAACTCACCGTACTCACAGAGACCCTCCAGGAGAATGCCGCCGCCGTCTTCTCCACGCAAATGACCAGGACGGCACTTGCGAACAAGAAGGCCATATGGGCCCTGGTGGCACAGCGGGTAAGTGCGGTGGGGACCGCACCCCGCAACCCACAGCAATGCAGGAAGCGGTGGGACGACCTGCGGATACGCGTCCGTAGCATACTTTCTGCCAACCGCAACATTGCCACAGCCACCGGGGGAGGGTCGGAATCACCCATCAAGTTGACCCCCTGGGAAGAAATCTGTGCCTCCACCATTGGAATGGAGAGCATAGAGGGAGTCGGAGGGATGGAGAAAGGAGTGCAGACATCCGGAGAATCAGGTAGGTGGCCCAAATAAAACCATGCCAAATCCACAATGTCCAATCATGTGACTCACATGTGTCCACATAGCGCAACAGCAACACATGGCCAGGAGAACGTCCACACACATTGGCCGGATAGCGCACTTTAAAACACACAATAAATACATAAATAAGTAAAAACCCCAAAAACACCCACTACACGTGCAGCAGGCACACCCTAACTGCAGGCTGCCAAACAACTGCACCCTCACTCCACACACAAATGAAAGCACCTCCAAGGCCCCGACCCAAATCACCCTCAGGTACCACCCCAATGCATGTGATACATTGCCATTCCAATTCCCACAGACCCATTAATAACGCTCGCCCTCCTTTACTCCACCACAGGGTCCGATCCAAACGACGAGCTCCAGGACACCCCTACCAGCACACCTGCAAAGAGGGCCAAGACCGACGGCCAAAGACCCTCCACCTCAGCTGCACGCATCAAGACACGGCAGCAGCACATATCAAGTGGCAGCACACAGGAGGGAACATCAACAGGCACCCCAGCAGCCAGCATGCCCACAACAGCACCACCACAGGTCCCCCCAATGGATGCCACAGAAGGTACTGCCTCTGGTGGCAGCAGCACCATAGGTGACACCCCATTAATGGCAGCATGCTCCGACACAGAAGACGGGGATGTCGAAGTCAGATCCATCCATGACCTGTCCCAATCCCCCTGTCTGTTCCATCCCGTACACCATGAGGATACCACGCAGGGGCACCCACAAGACGACGACTGGCCATCCCCCACAAGCCCTGTGGCAGGGCAACATGAGGCGAACAGCCCCTCTGTGACACCACCGCAAATGGCCATGGCCCAGCAGAGGCAACAGTCCCTCGACCAGTTAATCGTGCAACAGCAGCAACTGGCCACGCTCCTCAAGGACCATGCCGATGGATGTGGGGGCACTAAGGCAGACATAGAAACATCAACTGAGACACTTAGGGCACAAATGGAGAGTAGCACCGAGAGCCTGAGAGTCCAAATGGAGAGTAGCACCGAGAGCCTGAGAGTCCAAATGGAGAGTAGCACCGAGAGCCTGAGAGTCCAAATGGAGAGTAGCACCGAGAGCCTGAGAGTCCAAATGGAGAGAAGCACCGAGAGCCTGAGGGGGGAACTGCATGCGACGTCCAAAGACGTATGTGCCGAACTTGCCGCAGTGCGCCGTGTGCTCACTGAGCTCTCACAAACCCTTAGGGACATGCATGGACGTGAGCAGGCAGAGACATCATCCGTTGCAAGTTCCGTCCAGGGCAGCCCCCAACGTAGATCTGGGAGGAACCTGCACTCCACAGGCAGGGGTGCCCCTGATACCCGCAGAGGGGGCTTGCAATAGCGACTGCCCACTGACAATGAGCATCTTTGGACACTGGTGTTCGGGGGGGAGGTGGGAGGGTGGAGGGGGTGTGTTGGGCTCACTTGGGTGGCGGGTCGATAGGGTGTTCCACATGATATCACATATGCCATAAACAATGCACGATCAAACAATGAGATGTGTGGACAATGATCTTTGTGTACTAGGCCATCATAGGCGTACAGTCCATATTGTGCATGTACCAGACACACACAGTGCCACGAGTCCCGTGTCCATGTATCAGCCACCAGGCGTGAGTGCTAGAAGCATGCATCTATGAGATGCTGACGAATTTCACGGCCCTCCTGTGCCTCGCAGACTCCTTGAGGTGCTGCCACATCCCCACTCTCATCATGACCATCTTCAGGTGCTTGCAGTTCTGCGTCAGGGGGCATGGGCACATTTCTACGTACGCACATGTTGTGGAGCATGACACATGCCGTCACCATCTTTGCAACCTTCTCATGGCGGTACAGGAGTGCCCCGCCAGACCTGCTGAGGCACCGGAAACGAGTCTTCAGTAGGCCGAATGCCTGTTCAATGACTACACGGGTATGTGAGTGGGCATGGTTGTAGTCCTCCTCATGCTGGTCCCGTGGGTTCCGGACTGGTGTGAGGAGCCATCTCTTCAGTGGATATCCGGCATCACCTGTATGTGGACGATAAACGAATTATGTGGAATGCCATTGCTACGTACGCACCCCCCCCCCTTCCTGCCAGGTCATTGCCGCATCACATACCCCACATCATCATGCATGAAATGAGACTCACCGAGTAGCCAGGATCTGTTCCCTGCGTGTCGCTCCATGTAGCGTGGTATTGTAGAGTTCCTCAAGACCATAGAATCATGGGTTGATCCAGGGAATCGGGCACAACAATGTGTAATGATCCTGTTGGAGTCACACACCATTTGTACATTCAGTGAATGAAATTGTTTTCGGTTGCGGTACTGGGCCTCCATGGCATGTGGGACGACCAATTCCACATGGGTGCAGTCGATGGCACCAATGCAACCCGGTATGCCGCCAAGTGCATGGAATCCCACTTTTGTGTTGGTAATTTCCTGCTCCGAGCGTGGTAGAGAGATGTAGTCGTCTGCGTGCTGCAGGAGGGCATCGAGCACTTGCAATAGTGTCCGTGAGAACAGTGGCTGAGAAATGCCATGCAACTGTCCGACTGTGTGCTGGTAGGTGCCTGTGGCCAGGAAGTGGAGTACAGACACCACCTTCAGTAGGGGTGGGATGGCGGTTGGGCTATCTATCATGCTGACAAGGTCAGCCTGTGTCATGTCCACAATGGCGGCTATGGTGTCCCGGTCCAAACGGTAGAGGGTGTGGATCTGCTCATCAGTGAGGTTGAACGGATGTGCTCGGAGGCATGGGATTGCGGGCTGCCTGCGTGGTGGTAGTGGCTGTGCTGGCAGCCCTTGCTGGCCCTGCCTTGCCCTCCTCCTCCTCCTGCGTCTCCTCCGTGCGGCCGGTTGTAGTTGGTGTTCGTCTTCTTCTTGGAGTTGGAGTACTTGCAGTGCTATCAGGTCCCCCAGGGCCAACATCGCGAGTCCTGCCGGTAGCATTTCGGAGTGGTTGTGGGAGGAGACTGGGCGTGCAATTTATGTGTTTTCAGGCTGTATGGCCTCCACCTGTGGTGATTCATTCCACCTGTGCAAGCTGCTCTCCCCTTTGGGCGAGCACGTCCCGCACACAACGCTGCAATTCGAGGAATGGCATCTTGCTATTACAATCATGTATTAGTACCCGATGGCCGTGTAACATTGGTTGATATGTTCATTCGGCTTTGGTCCCATTGTTTCACATGCATTCTTTGCAGTCGCGAACAGACTTGTGAAGGGTCAGTGGAACGTAGTACTCGAGTAACGGTGGACCCTCATGCATCACTGTACCGAGGTTCACCGACGGGCGGGGCCTCCCATTTGTGTGTGAAGGCAGTTGCCATTTTCACACACAGCCGCACTAGATGGATTAATTTGTGATTTCAAGCGGCCACAGATGCCTTTTCGACGTGATGTTGCAAATGAGGAATTCGAAGGGCGGCGCTTTCGGTCTTCAGCTAGCGGCGAGGAGATGCCCACAGGTCTGACTGCAAATATAACGTTCTATTGTTCAGTGTCCTTGGGACAGGGGCCATGGCGAGGATGCAATGATTGATATGAATAGTTTGGGATGCGCAATAGCGAAGTGGATGATGAGGCCGGACGTTCCCAAATACATGTTACTTCACAACACTGGAATTACGGGCTGGGGCACAGTGGATTTTGCAGGCTGCATAACGCACAGACTCAATGGAATTCTCACATGTTATGTGAGTATGGAAACAGGCGTTATCATTACGGGATGAGGGAATGATGAATGGATGCATGGGCAGATGATTTGATATGGTGTTTGCCATGTACAGGGCTTCTTGGAATCTGTCCGCCTCCCCTGCGCTATGTGATGCAGGGCTGCCATAGTGGGACCATCGTCTATCTGGCCTTGTTGAGCCCTCCCTGTCTCGACGCGCCTTCAGACACTTGTGTCCATGCACATTACCAATCCCATCTGATGGATTCTGTTTTCACAGACGCATGCACAGGTACACTCGTTTGTGATGGTGTTTTCACCTCGATATGGATAGTTATGAGTCGCAAGTGGTTTTGGGGTGGTGATGATCCTTTGGAGTGGGCTAGCATGCATATGGCTGTGGATTTAGTGTGATCATTGAAGTGAGTTGTTCGAATGTAGTTCTGATGGCCATTCTTTTCTTTTTCTTTTCTTTTGGTTGACAGGTATCTCCTCCCCTTTTGCCACTGCCATCTGTATGCCACTCCTGCAGATGGGTTTTACTCCCGACACCTGCTGCTTCGTGTTAATCAGTGGAGCAGCATTACGATCTTATGGGACGATCGCCAATGGGCCACATGCCCTTACGCAGTACTAGTGGCTCGGAGCAACATTTCGGCCTTTCAGCTGGACTAGTGCCTCCCTATTGGGACGTCCCTGCGGTTCTAGGCGCTTCCATGTTGCCTTTTCATACGAGAATGTAGCCCCTGTGTACCATGAAGGAACAGGGCGTCACACAAGAAGTAGCTGGTCATTTATTGCGGATGCAGCCCACAATGGTGAAATGTGTTTTGGAGTTCATGGCCTAATGGCTGTATGGGCTTGGTGAATTTGTTGTGCATTAAATTTCTATTCTGATATGGGCCGTGTAGCGTTCTTCTTTGCAAGTGATGTGGCATATTCCTATTTGGGGAGCGATGTATTGTGAGGAGATCTGCATTGGGTTCCAGCTTCGGAGTATAGTTGCGTGGTACTGTGCTGGGCGCGTTTGCCTACGAAGCCCAGTGAGGTCAGGGGTGAGGGCTGCCAATATGACTGTTTGGATGATGTCATGCTCAGGGGCGGGGGATTAGGTTTTGTGTAACAGATGCCGGTCAGCCAGGTGGATTGGTGGAATGATGTGATTATCGGAATATTGCTGGTCACAGGTGCCTGTGTTTGCGTGCGTTTCTTGGTGGGAGACTGGGGTCATGTCCATTGGTATAGCTTCTGTATTCGTGCCATCTGTGCCCTGCAGCTCCCATTGGCCCCTCTTGTGATTCTTTTGTTCGTTGGCATGCATGGGTGACTTGTACATTTCACTGGTTGCATTGTGACTTCGTTGCACCTACGGGGAGTTGTACTATGTGGCCAGGGAGCGGTGTACAGGCACTCAGTGGGGCCGTTTACGGTTGATTCGCGATGCCGTACTTCTCACCATGGCGGAATGGTACTTTCCGCCGTGCTTGATGGCGTTAAGTACATGTCCGCTAGGGTCGGAATTCGCGTACCCTTGCGCCATGGTGCTAATTACGGTTTGGCATGGCGCGCGCGCGCGTACTTGGTGCAGTTAGAGTTGGCGTTCACTACGGTGTCGCTAATGGCATCGTACTTTACGGTGACGGGTCATAGTCGCACCGAGCGCTATTCGATGGCGGTATTGCATTTCCCCCATCGTTTTTCGATTCCCGCCAGGGTCGTAATGAGGGCCAATGACCCTGCCACAGCTGATGTTGCTGCGCAGGGTCCATTAGTGGGCACCCAGCTGCCACTGACACAAGTCAGGCCTTTGGTCATCCCTCCACCTGCCACTCCCTCGGCTCAATCCACCGAACCCACTGGCCATACTGGTCAGGGCGGCATTAGCCAGCCAGGGTCTGCGCCACAGTCCAAGAGGAGGAAGGTTGCACCTGCAGCACAGGCTGGGACCCCACACACAGCCACGACCTCCTGCACGTCGAGGAAGAAGCCTTTCTGTAAGCAGGAACTGGACTTCCTCGTGGACTACGTGCGGGGCCACAGCCGTGACATGCTAGTGGGTGCCAATAGTCAGACTACGGCTGCCCAACGTGACACCCACTGGAAGCATGTTGCGGAACATGTCAGTTCATTCGGCCATGAGGTGCGCACGGCGCAGGAGTGCAAAAAGCGCTGGAATGACATCAAGCGCAGCACTAAGGCTAAGCGTGCCTCAAATTACAACTTGACTCTGGTGACTGGCGGTGAGCCTGCACCAGAGGAGGAAGAACTCACTCCGCATGAGGCTCTCGTTGCGGAATTCATACCACCTGAATTGGTCGAAGGAGTGGGAGAGATGCTGGACTTTGATGCCCAGTCCAGTGAGTGTTGATGCGTGTTTGTTGAGGACGTGTGTGTTTCACTTGTGGGATGTGTTGTGCATGATTGCTGCTACATGTGACGTGTACATGGTTCTGATGTGTAAGTAATGCAATGCTACCGTCATGCATGTCTCCTCTGCCTGCATGCGGGACTCCATGTGGGCATGCTCCCTTGCCTCTCCTCCGCCACTCTGCACCCCAGTTCCACCTTTGCACTGGTCTGCTTCAATCTTGCCAATGTGTAGTTTCTTGTTCATGTGTCCTGTGTAGATGCTAACTTCCAGCGTAGAAACTGCCAGACATATGCCGTGTGGTACAGCCTTAGTACTCGATGCAGGGTATCCCACTTGTACTGTGCATGGGTCAGATGTCCCGCAGGGACACGAGTGCCCATTCCTGCTCCATGTGCATTGCACGCATGCCCCTATGTGTCCTTGACTGGATGATCACTGTAATATGAGTCCTTGGTTACATACATTGCCTGCCATCTCATCGGCCTCCCCATGTCAACTGTGGCTCAGTCCTGCGTTGCACACATGTTTAGGCTCTGACAATCTGTGTGGCTCACAGGCCTCAGCCTGTTCAATGGCCAATGACTCTGTCCAACTCTTGTTGTGTCTTCTTCACACGTGGGCGGCCTCCGGATTTTCCATCATGTGTCCTGCCCACTGTCCCAGCATCATTTGCAGTGTTGTAATTTGAATCACATTAAGCTGTTGATCCCAGTCAACACTGCCTGTCAATACACAGGTGTATGGTCAGCCTTTTGATACCATGCTAGGCATCCCTGCTTTGGTACTGGGGTGGAGGGGTGCTTGGCTTCTAGACATGGTATACATTGAATGCACAATGCACGTGATGTCTGAATTTGACATTGCACTGCCTTCACATTTCCTGGCACACACCATGGAGTGCTTGTACATGTAGGTAGTGAGTGGCGTACACATTTTCTGCACTGCATAGACCCACTTCCATGGAAACTGCCACCTTTCAACAGGTCTGATCACAGAAGCTATTCAAAGTAGACCCAGCATGCATGCCAGGTCATATGTTGTGTGTCACATGTCTGCCGGATGCCTTTGCTGTCGGGGTGTGTGTGTGTCGTGTGCTTCTGACATGTGTAGTGACCTTTTTCTCTCTATTTTTCAGGTGATGACGCAATGGAGGCGGAGGATGGTGTTGTCATGCCAGACTCAGGGTTGGTAACACCACATCAACCCGGCACTAGTGGGGGTCGTGGGGTGGTAGGCCACGAAAACCCCCAAGTGCTGCGGTCCATCTTGTCTCTGGCTGCCTATGAGTCCAGCCTTGATGACGACTCTGACGTCCATGTTGAGTTGGATGAGCATCAAGTCCATGTGTCAGGGGTGAGTGATTCTGATGTGGACACTCCTCTGTCTGCGACACCTGCACTGAGGGATCAGACAGTCTTGGTTCCTCCGCCCGTGGTGGATCGGGACGCAGGGTCACCCTCCACACCAGTCACTGATGTGCCTGGGACATCACGTCGACGGGGGCATGTCGTCGTGCAGCCGCAGGCGGTGCCAACACAGCGAGGACCCCCGGTCCTTGGGTCCCACAGGGGTCAAGCCCGGCAACGCGGTCGCCGCGCGCAACCGCTGTATACTGAGTGGGAGCAAGACATGACTGCCAATTCCGAACGGCAGGGGGCAGCAATGGAGAACATCGCTGAGAGCATGGAGCGTGTGGCCCGATCTGTGCTCCCCCCTGCTAGGCAGGTGCTTCTCCAGCAGCAGGCGGCACGGTCCACGGCCCGCTCGCTCAGGCTGGGCATGGCGGCCTCAGACTGGGCACACCAGGCTGAAATGTCGTCTCTGCGTCAAGCAATTGCTGCTCACGCAGAGGTGCACATGGATGCCCTGAGGGAGGAGTATGCTTCCCTCAGATCCACTCTGGGTGTCCTTATGATGTCCCAGAGGCAGCAGGCAGAGGAGAGCTTTGCACAGCTTGAGCGTACCATCTCGGCTGAGCTACAGGCTTGCCGGGAGGTGCAGCGGTTGTCCAGCCAGGCCTTGCAGGAGGAACTCCGTGTTACACGTGCTACCTTGCAAGAGGAAGCACGTGTATCACGTGAGGTTCTGCATGCAGACCTATGTCACATCGCCACACAGAACCAGGCTCACCCATCCGGCAGACTTGCTGCCGACGAGGGGCAAGCTGCGGCTAGGCATGGCCAGGCTACTGTGCCACATCCTCCTTTACAGGATGAGCCAGACTCGGACGACCATCTATCTCCCACATAGGTCGTGCTGTGCAGGCGTTGAGCCCATGGAGGATTTTTTTTTTGGCTCAGCATCATCGCTTGTGGATGTTGAGCAGCACCCTGTACCTCCCCCCTCCTGGGTGCCTCCCCTCCCCCTCTGGTCGTATGTGGCCATTTTTGATTTTTCTTTTAGTTTAGTTAGTTAAGTTTCTGTTTGATAGTTAGTTTAAATAGGTAATGTAGGTTTTCCATAGTTAGTGTAATTAGTTAATAGTTGAGTTAGTTTAAAATTGCTAGTCCATTGTGCTTTCATGTGACGGTGCGGTGCTTTGTGGCTTTTGAAGGCATCCACTGTCTGTTCCAGCTGGGCCCTTCATGGTTGTCTTGTGTATGTGTTTGCTGCTTTGGGTCCTTGACGCACATATGCCACTCCTGCCTCCCTTATCCATGGGCTCGCAAGGATGGTTCGGTGTTACAGAATATTACACAAGGGCTTTGGACTGTCATATCTGTGGCATGTCTGGTGCTGTGTGACTTGTGTTGACACCCCTAGTGGGGATGATTTAGGTGTCATTGTCCACTGTTCAGCTTTTGCTAGATGGGGTGTGTCATGATCAATGTGTACATTGATTGCTATGCATTGTGTAGTATGTTTCATATCTTTCCTGTACACGTGCTTGTTGCAATTCATGCTGTAGATAGTGTTCCACACTTTGGAGGTGAAAGACGGACTGATGGTGTGATTTGTGATGTGACTCTCTGACATGGTCAAGTAATGAGATGCCTGATGAGACACACACAGATGACTTTGAAGCATTAATCATGTGTTTCATGCCCTTTCTGCAGGGGGATGAGCCTCCAGAGCACCTTTGCCAGCAGACATGGCCCATTGGACGACGGAATTCTGGACCCGTTTGTTGGTGCCCACATGCACATGTGTGCACAAGCAGAGGCACAGTGATTGCAGACCCACATCCTAGAACTGCTGACATGTCCCAAGGAACTCCAGGCAAGGTGAGCATCACAGGGGGGCCACGACACAGCAAAGCTTGCACCAGGCGAGTTGCACATGCAGGCTTAGTCACAGCACTGAGGGTGAGCTTAGACGAATATTGGTGTTGAAGCACACAATGCAGCTCAGATGTGTTTGTGGACTGATGGCTGTTGATAGTAGGGTTGTCTGGGACACATGCAGGGGCAGTGGCACATACCCTCCGGTACACCAAGGTCCATTGAAGCACTTGTATCAAACATGTAGCCTTCTGAGACATGGAAAGGGGCAGCTCACAGGGACATACAGCAAGGGACATACTCGGGTGCAGTGCATGTCTTTTCCACGTACTTCATGATAAATGCACTGCCAACTTTGTTTCGGTCATGGTGGTACGCAACTTGCTCTGTAGTCATGGCTTGCTATATGGGTCTGTCTGCTTACCCAGGGAACATTGCATGTTGTGTGAATTGTGACACATTGGTGTTCCATTTGCCACGCACCCACCAGCGGCTGACTTACTGCATTGACTGTGTATGACCCGTCACAGGGGTGATGGTATATATGGGTACGAAGCATCGAGCACAGATTGTCTGTTTGTAGAGTAGTTTGTTGCTATGGGGCATGTTTGGTGTTGTGTTTTTGTGTAATTGGCATGTACAGGTTGTTGACTGTGGCTCTCTTTGCAGCATTGCAGTGCTCCTGTAACCGGACCTGAGAGTGCGCAGGCTAGAGGCCAGCACTCAAAACCAGAGCTAAGTGTCTTGTTGTTTTTCTCTCGAACTGCTCTGCATAGGCTTGCTGGGGAGTGTACTGATGCATGGATGTATGTGTGGTTCAATTTGATATGTTTTTCCTCCCTAATCACCCGTGATCCTATGCAATTTTGAAACCTGTACCCTCTACCCGGTGTTCCTGCTTCCCGTACCTATCCAAGCAACGTTCCCTGACCCTCTTTCCCCACTGGGGTTGCGGATGCCTGTGTAAGCCCCGAAATTGCAGGCGCCAAAACCCTAGAGGGGGTGGTTGGTTCGTACCACTCCTGAGCCTGGACTACAGAAGGCCATGACAATGATGTTCAAGTTTGTTTGGATTGTGTATGTGTTCATGCAGGTTGTACATTTTCGTGCATTCCCTAGTTTCATGTGTCATTCCTCCTCCCCTCTCCTGCCACTCATTCCAGTCATCCAGTGTGTCAACACCTGTCCCGACTGCATATCCCTGAACCTCATTCCCCACCAGGGTCTCAGGGCCTATGTGAGTTTGACCTTGCAGGCACCCGGGACATGGTGGGGGTGGTTGTTTCGTGACACTCCCGCGCCTGTACAGGGGACCTGTGACAGTACACATCCATTCATGGTGCATCATCCTATGTCATGTACCACACATGTCTCACATCCTGTCGTGACATTGTTTTGCTGTGCTACCTTGGTTGTTGCATCATTGTGGTAGTACTTGGCCTTTGTGAGGTACTGCTACGTCAAGTCATCTACTGGAGGGTGTTCGGGTTCGTTTTCATGCCTTGGATTTTGTGATTTTGGAAATGAGTGTGGATTCTGAGGGTTCAGGCATCTTTTTACACACAAGGTGGGAGATGGTGACGAAGGGTAAAGGTGATCCTGTGGCCAGGTGGAATTGAGGTTTGGAGGCTCCATGACCCAGGTGCAGTTGTTCAGTGGGTCATGGTCATTTGTGAGGGAGGGGGGGGGGGTTGTTGTTGATAGTTGCCTTGCCCTGCAGTGTGATGGGAACTCTGACATAGTAATGGTGGTATCCTATGTACATGTTGTGTTCTGCTGATCAATGCCTGTTCATGTGTTGTGTTTTCCTTTCAGGTGCGAGGGGATAGTTGTGGTTTGACATGCTGGGGTGTACACATGGTGGATGTTCACATGTGATGTGTAGGGAACACTGATGGTCACTTGAGTGCACATGCATATGTGGAGTGCATGTCCCTGCAGAACCACACACTTGCACTCTGATGCACTACATGTACTCCCACCCTTGCATATCCACGTGTACACTGTTTGCCTTCTGGTGCCCACTGTGTCCCGGCAGCACATGTTCTGTGACCGATTATGGATCCAGTACATGCCTAATTTGATGTTTGATGTGGTCTGTCACTTAGATGTGATGCTCAGGGTGTGCATCACACACAATGGCTGTTCATTGTGCTGTGCGCTGAGCAGTGTGATGCAGGAGTAGGACACTGCACACATGAGCTGCAGTGTTGATTTTGCAATGCATAATGTGCATGTAGACAGGCATTCATTGTTATGTTACGTCTACGACTGTTGTAATGCATTTGGAAATGACTTATTTTGGGTGGGAGATTTTGTTGGTCTGTCATTTCATCAGATTCCGGGTCAGGCATCATTGTCCGATGCCACTGTACATTTAGGACATGGCAATGTGTACCTTATCGTTACTGCGTTGGTGTATGGGTATTGTTTGCCATGTCATGTTGATGTTTGGGAGGGTTTGAGTGACATGACAGTGATGGGCATGGCCTGTTTTGCAGGTGTGTGTGATGCACACCTTGCATGTCCGGGTCATCCGCTTCTCAGAGCAACTAGCTGGGGGTAGATTTCTCTCCGCAGCAGGGCCCTCCCCCTGGAACAGACTTCCTGCCTGACTTGAACTTGAGCGGAACCATCTCCAGTTCTGGTAGCACCTCAAGACCTTCCTCTTTGCTTCTGCTTACTCTCTGTCTCTCCCTTGCAGAATTCTTCACTGGAACTGCACAGGAGCTGCAACTGGGCCACTCTCACCGACCTCGGTCCCTGGCCCAGCCACTCTCCACTTGCACTGCCTCCCTGGCAACCCCTGCACTGCAGTAGTGTCTCTCTATCCCTACAGCCCTCCCTTCCCAGCACTTGTCTGCACTTACCTTTGCAGTTGCCACCAGGCGACCTATGTATTATTTTTTTGGGCTACTTCCCCTGTACTGGACTCCCCCCCACCCTTCCCCTTGCACTTTTCCCTTCCCCCTACCCCTGCACTTGCACGATCTCAATGACACCTGGCCTAGTAGTACCGTTCTCTGTGTTCCCTTGTTCCCCCCTCCCTGCCTCATTGCGCCTTGGAATACTTGTGTATGGCCCATATCATGTCATATGTCATATGTGTGCCTTTTGGTCACACAGGATAGGTTGTGTTTAAGTAGCTAGGGATGCAGACAATGTGGCACTTCCATGGCAACTATCTCAGGGTGGTAGGGTTGTGACAGTTGACTGTCTCTTTGTCATCATCGATTGTCACCTGGTATGTGCCAGGCCTGTGTGCACTCCGCAGGGGTGGGAGTTTAGGTGAAAAATGTGGCCACAAGCTGGGTCCGGGCTTCCTCGCCACGTGCCCTGTCCCCTCCCATGGGCAGCGCCTGTGCCTGTGGTTGGGGATGTGGGGGCACCACCATGTCCACCGGGACGCCCTGCCATGTTGCAACATTGTGCAGGACACATGCTGCCACAATGATCCTGCACACTACTGGTGGTGCATAGAGTAGTTGCCTACCAGAGCGGTCAAGGGAGCGGAAACGTGACTTGAGCACTCCGAATGTGCGCTCCACTATGCCCCTGGTTGCAATATGGGCGGCGTTGTATCTTACCTGGGGTGGTGTGGTGGGGTTCCGGATTGGCGTCATCATGTGGTTGCTCAGAGGGTAGGCACTGTCCCCTGGGGAGGTGATAATAGTTGAGATTATTAGGGTTTGGATATTTGTCTGTGTGTGACTTGCATGCATGTGCAAGGGCATTTGTACTGACCTAGGAGCCATGTGTCGCCATGCTGCCCAGCTTCCAGGGCCCGGCTCAGGGCGGACATTCTGTATATGAAACTGTCATGGGTGGAGCCAGGGTAGTTTGCATAGACAGAGGTGATGATTCCCTTTGCATCACATACCACCTGTACATTGATGGAATGCCAGTGCTTGCGGTTTCGGTAGATGTGCTCAATGGCCCTAGGTGGACGTAGGGCCACATGGGTGCAATCTATGGCACCGAGCACTTTGGGGAAGTGTGCCACCCTGAAAAAATCCAGGACAACGGCCTGCCTTTCTGCGGGTGTTCTGGGCATGTATATGTGCCTGCGGACTGAGGGGCGCGCTGTCATGATTGCCAGTACCTGGTGTAGGCAGCGTGACTGCGTGGCCTGTGAGACCCCCCCCCACTATGGCAGTGGTCCGCTGAAATGACCCAGTGACCAAAAAATGCAGGACATTGAGCAGCTTCTCCAAGGGGCTCAATGCTTGGGAGCAAAGGGTGGGGGATGTGAGGTCATCTTCCCACTCCCTGACCAGGTCTAGGATGATATGGGCTGGAAACCTATACCTGCCGTAGACCTGGTCGTCAGGCATCCCAAAAAGGCTTGTCCGTGGTGCGAAAATGCGTTCCCTGGCTATTCTCCTCCTCCTGCGGTGTCCCACGATCAGTGCAGCGACAAATGGGGCATTCATCGTAGCTGTATATACGCGTTTGTTGTTTGCATGCACTTTTATGCTGTGCGCGGGGATGCCTCCGCCTACCTTCGTGTGGGCGGACGCGTTGACGCCTGTGCACGTCTTTTGCCGTGAGCGGGTTTCCCGTATTCGGATACGTGGTAAGACTGTAGGTCCGAGTGTCATCGCGTGTGATCGGAGGGGAGTGAGCGTACACGCGATTGGCCTGGGTACGTGTGTTTCGGGGTGCGCGGGAAGTTCCACACGCAATTAGCCTGGGTACTTGTGTTCCGGGGTGCCGGGAACTTTCACACGTGATTGGTGGAAATCCACGTGTGTTCTGTCATCACGTGCAATGAGGGAAACACCCGCGCGCGTCACATCACAGACGCGCTCATGCGCTAAGGGCCTTTGGTCCAATTAAATCGCATATGCGTGCTGCCGTGCATACGCGCTAAGGGCCTTTCCTCGTATTACACACGGACGTGCAGTTTTCCACGCGCGCTTACGCGCATGGGCCCTTTCCTCGTATCACACGCGGACGTGCATTTTTTCGCGTGCTGAAATGCCCATGCACGTCTGTACACGTCACGTCACAGGGGCGCTTGCGCTTGAGGGGCCTTCTGTCCAATGAAAATGCGTATGCGTGCAGACGCGCTTACGCGCTAAGGGCCTTTCCTCGAATCACACGCTGACGTGCAGATTTTTCACGTGCCAAATCACTCCGTATCAAGCTGGCCACGCGTAAGCACACGGAAGACCACGCTCCTGCCCAGAAGGCCGAACTACTGCCCCCCAGAGCCCCGAGCACACTCCCACCTGCCATCTGCTGCTGCCTGACTGCCTGCTTCCCACGTGCCCTGCCATTTGCTGCCTGCACATCAGCCAGGGGTGCTGTTGCTGTGACCACCCCTGCTGGAACCGAAGACTCCCGACTGGGATTCCATCGCTCCACAGCCCAGCCCCAGGACCCAGTTGCCCACCCACTCCTGCCTTGGGTTGTCATGTCGGGGCAAACACCATCTGAGACCACTGACAACCCCCGGCCAGAGAGGCAGAGGGGCACCAGCTTCAGTGCCACCGAAGTTGGTGTCCTGGTGGAGCAAGTCCTGGGGCAGTATGATGCCCTCTTCGGAAGTTCCCGCGCCGACAAGGAAGGACGGACTCGGATCTGGACTGACATTGTGACTGCCATCAACGCGGAGGGGGTGGCAGTCCGCGACTTACAACATATCAAGAAGCGCTGGGAGGACTTCAGGTCCAGGACCCTGAACAAGGCCCAGCGCCTCTTGAAGGCAGCGGATGCCAAGGGGCGCCGGGGCCACTTGTCGGAAGAACAGATGAGGGTCCTGGAACGCATATCCCCAGCGCTCCACGTCCAGGTCCTTGAGAGGCAGACCCGTCTGGAGTCGAGCGGTGAGTGTACATGCATCCTGATTGTGAGCAGTGCGTGTGGTGATTATTCTGTAGTGTGCAGGTTGCACATCTGTTTGTATGGGGTTGAGTATGGGTGGGGGTGTACAGGGCCGTGGGGCTAACACATGCGAGGGCTGGAATGTGTGAGACATGGATGGTGCTTGTGTGTGTAGGCTTGCATGGAAAATGCAGTTGTGTGGGCACACAT
Organism: Ambystoma mexicanum; assembly: GCF_040938575.1. Taxonomy (NCBI): domain Eukaryota; kingdom Metazoa; phylum Chordata; class Amphibia; order Caudata; family Ambystomatidae; genus Ambystoma; species Ambystoma mexicanum. The sequence continues at coordinate 1,271,769,372 of NC_090932.1, forward strand.
GTTTGGATGAATGTGTATGTAAGTAGACATGTCCGTGATGTCACGCATGTATGTTGTTTTCGGCTGCATGTATCAGCACTGTGTACATGTGCATGTGTGTGTATTTGACAAGGGTGCAACAGTGATGCAACATGGATGCATGTGACAGCGGTATGTGGAAGCCTGATTGGCAGATGTGACATGGATGCCCGTCTGAACACTGCGACAATTGGCAGAGGTGTACACATGCATGCAAGTGTGGTGGTGTGTGTACATGTGTGGTGCACTTCCTGTGTTGCATGTGATGTCTGGCTCACCTTTGGCTGCTCATGCTGTTGAATGTGTATGGATGGTGCTGGCAGTTGCGATATGGCTGTGGTATGGCTCATGTGTGCGAGTTGAAATGACATGTGTTGGGGATTGTGATGACATGTCTGAGGTTTGCCAATGCCACTCATGTACAACTGTCATGTGTGTATGTGTCCATTGTACAGTGCCCTGATGCCTGTGTTTTGTTTCTCCCTGTCTGCAGCGTCAACTGATGAAGAGGGCGGAGAAGGTGCTGTGGAGCACAGCGGCGGGGATCCCACCGCCAGCCGGAGATGCAAGACCCGGCTCCCCTCCCATGTTGTGCTCTCGTCGGGGAGTGAGGAGTCCGGTGCCGCGTCCCAGGCCGCAGCTGCTGGGGGGAGGTCCAAGAGGCGGAGGTTGGAGTTGGACTCCTCGGCAGCAGAAGTGGCAGCTGGGACCCCACAGGGCCCAACAGGGGAAGATGGCACGGAGTCATCCAGGTTGGTTGGGGGTTTGGTGGAGGAGGAGGCCGTGCAAGCACCAGAGACGGGGTCTGGAGGTGGGGATCCCACTGGTGCTAGTGGTGCAGTGCAGGACCAGGGACAGGAGGCAGCACAGGCCGCCGCGGAGGTGTCTGTGTGCAATCCTGTCCCTGATCCTGTCCCTGCATCATCTTGCACCAGCAGGGATGCCTACGTCCAGACGCGTTTTCAGGCAGGGGATGAGCTCACGTCAACTGGCCTTCCTCTGCCTGCGGACGTGGCTATCCGGGTCCGGGTTGAGCCTGTCCTGGCTGGTGTGGCGTTGCGTCAACGGGCCATGCGAGGTGACCTGCAGTCTTTTCATGAGGAGACTGCACGTCATCTCGAATGGCTCGTTGACCAAGTCAGCCTGCTGGGACAGGTCACCCAGGCCGGATTCCTCCGTCTGATGGGGCTTGCTACGACCCCCTCCTCAACTGGACCCCCTACGCGCCAGTCCTCCTCCGTGCCATCTTCCCACCCATCAGTCACCTGGGTGCCCTGTGGAGCTGCCTCTGACGGTGCGCCCAGGCTGGTGGAGGAGGCATCCCTGCCACAGTCGGGAGTCGGACGTCCAGCAGGGGTGGCCACATCTACTAAAGCACCCCAGCCGGCGGAGGATGTGCAGGCAGCAGGAGGCAGTGCACGGGCAGAGGCACAGCAGCAGCAGCAACGTGGTGGGAGCCATGAAGGCTCAGGGCCTTCAACATCGGAGGGGCAGGCATCGGCCGGAGGGCAGGAGGACCCAGGACAGAGAGTGTCTTCCGTGTGGCAGCGGTTGGGCCACGCCATAGATGCGGAGCGGCAGTGGGCGGAAGAGGCACGGCTCACAATGGTCAGGGTGGAGAACTCCATGCGGAGGGCCCTGAGGCGGGCTGAGTGCCTCGAGGCAATCCGCAGGGGTTTGGAGGTGGACACGTCGACGGCCCTGCGGACCCTCGGGGCCATGGAGGAGGACCGCCTCCGGGACATTGAGGAGGAGTTCGATGATGCCCTGGCCCGGGACATCCACAAGTGAGCCGTGAAACTAGCCCGCTGCCCTTGTACATAGTTATGTAGGTAGAGTTAGGTTTCATTTTTGTTTTGTTTTTATTTGGACCTTTCGGACATTGGCCACATTTTTGTATATAGTTTATTTTATTAGTTAGTGTAGTTAGATAGGTTTCCTTTCTTTTGTTGGGATAATGGACCCTGGCTTGTTCCCATGTACATAGTTCACTGTTGGATTGTATTTTTTTTTTAACATTTTAACCATGGAGCAATGGCTTTCTTTTTTATTTCCCATTGGATTTTGTTTTGTGGACATTGACTTTGGACAACATTACTTTGGAATTTTATTTTTGGTTTTGCTTTTTTTCACGGACATGCTTCTTTTAATTTTTGTACATTCACATTTCTGTTTCTTCATTTTTAATTCTATTTATGTTTCCTTTAATACATATTTTTTTTGGTGAACTTCAATGTGTGGTATCTCATTGGTTTCATGCATTTCATGATATGTGTTTTGAGATTCACTGACACCCATTGGGTGTATGTGAGGGAAATGTGTTTGTTTCGGAACTTGCAATTGGTGTTCTGTGACGTAATTGCAAATTATGAGTGGGTGGATGCGATACTCGGGTGGGTGTTTTGCATTTGGAGGCTGACCATAGGGACCCGGGATCTAGATTGTGATGACATGTTGGCTGGGGAACATGAGTTGCACATGGGTGGGGGCCTGCTGGCAGGTGCCCCACAGTGCTGGGGGGTGGGGGTGGTGGGGAACATGAGTTGGACATGGGTGGGGGCCTGCTGGCAGGTGCCCCACAGTGCTGGGGGGTGGGGGTGGTGGGGAACATGAGTTGGACATGGGTGGGGGCCTGCTGGCAAGTGCCCCAGTGTGCTGGGAGGTGGGGGTGGTGGGGAACATGAGTTGGACATGGGTTGGGGCCTTCTGGCAGGTGCCCCACAGTGCTGGGGGGTGAGGGTGGTGGGGAACATGAGTTGGACATGGGTGGGGGCCTGCTGACAGGTGCCCCACAGTGCTGGGGGGTGGGGGTGGTGGGGAACATGAGTTGGACATGGGTGGGGGCCTGGTGGAGGCTGCCCCTGCACTGCTGGGGGGTGGGGGTGGTGGGAGACATGGGTGGGGGCCTGGTGGAGGCTGCCCCTGGTGGCTGGGGGGTGGGGGTGCTGGGAGACATGGGTGGGGGCCTGGTGGTGGGTCCCCCTGCACTGCTGGGGGGTGGGGGGGTGGAAGACATGGGTGGGGGCCTGGTGGAGGCTGCCCCTGGTGGCGGGGGGTTGGGGGTGCTGGGACACATGGTTGGGGGCCTGGTGGTGGGTGTCCCTGGTGGCTGGGGGGTGGGGGTGCTGGGAGACATGGGTGGGGGCCTGGTGGTGGGTGCCCCTGCACTGCTGGGGGCTGGGGGTGCTGGGAGACATGGGTGGGGGCCTGGTGGAGGCTGCCCCTGGTGGCTGGGGGGTGGGGTGCTGGGAGACATGGGTGGGGGCCTGGTGGTGGGTCCCCCTGCACTGCTGGGGGGTGGGGGGGTGGGAGACATGGGTGGGGGCCTGGTGGTGGGTGCCCCTGGTGGCTGGGGGGTGGGGGTGGTGGGAGACATGGGTGGGGGCCTGGTGGAGGCTGCCCCTGGTGGCTGGGGGGTGGGGGTGCTGGGAGACATGGGTGGGGGCCTGGTGGTAGGTGCCCCTGGTGGCTGGGGGGTGGGGGTGCTGGGAGACATGGGTGGAGGCCTGGTGGAGGCTGCCCCTGGTGGCTGGGGGGTGGGGGTGCTGGGAGACATGGGTGGGGGCCTGGTGGTGGGTCCCCCTGCACTGCTGGGGGGTGGGGGTGGTGGGAGACATGGGTGGGGGCCTGGTGGAGGCTGCCCCTGGTGGCTGGGGGGTGGGGGTGCTGGGAGACATGCGTGGGGGCCTGGTGGTGGGTCCCCCTACACTGCTGGGGGGTGGGGGGGTGGGAGACATGGGTGGGGGTCTGGTGGAGGCTGCCCCTGGTGGCTGGGGGGTGGGGCTGCTGGGACATACGGGTGGGGGCCTGGTGGTGGGTGCCCCTGGTGGCTGGGGGGTGGGGGTGCTGGGAGACATGGGTGGGGGCCTGGTGGTGGGTGCCCCTGCACTGCTGGGGGGTGGGGGTGCTGGGAGACATGGGTGGGGGCCTGGTGGAGGCTGCCCCTGGTGGCTGGGGGGTGGGGGTGCTGGGAGACATGGGTGGGGGCCTGGTGGTGGGTCCCCCTGCACTGCTTGGGGGTGGGGGGGTGGGAGACATGGGTGGGGGCCTGGTGGAGGCTGCTCTGGTGGCTGGGGGGTGGGGGTGCTGGGAGACATGGGTGGGGGCCTGGTGGTGGGTGCCCCTGGTGGCTGGGGGGTGGGGGGGTGGTAGACATGGATGGGGGCCTGGTGGTGGGTGCCCCTGGTGGCTGGGGGGTGGGAGTGGTGGGAGACATGGGTGGGGGCCTGGTGGAGGCTGCCCCTGGTGGCTGGGGGGTGGGGGTGCTGGGAGACATGGGTGGGGGCCTGGTGGTGGGTCCCTCTGCACTGCTGGGGGGTGGGGGGCTGGGAGACATGGGTGGGGGCCTGGTGGAGGCTGCCCCTGCACTGCTGGGGGGTGGGGGGTGGGAGACATGGGTGGGGGCCTGGTGGTGGGTCCCCCTGCACTGCTGGGGGGTGGGGGTGGTGGGAGACATGGGTGGGGGCCTGGTGGAGGCTGCCCCTGGTGGCTGGGGGGTGGGGTGCTGGGAGACATGGGTGGGGGCCTGGTGGTGGGTCCCCTGCACTGCTGGGGGGTGGGGGGGGTGGGGGGGTGGGAGACATGGGTGGGGGCCTGGTGGAGGCTGCCCCTGGTGGCTGGGGGGTGGGGGTGCTGGGACACATGGGTGGGGTCCTGGTGGTGGGTGCCCCTGGTGGCTGGGGGGTGGGGGTGCTGGGAGACATGGGTGGGGGCCTGGTGGTGGGTGCCCCTGCACTGCTGGGGGGTGTGGGTGCTGGGAGACATGGGTGGGGGCCTGGTGGAGGCTGCCCCTGGTGGCTGGGGGTGCTGGGAGACATGGGTGGGGGCCTGGTGGTGGGTCCCCCTGCACTGCTGGGGGGTGGGGGGGGGTGGGAGACATGGGTGGGGGCCTGGTGGTGGGTGCCCCTGGTGGCTGGGGGGTGGGGGTGGTGGGAGACATGGGTGGGGGCCTGGTGGAGGCTGCCCCTGGTGGCTGGGGGGTGGGGGTGCTGGGAGACATGGGTGGGGGCCTGGTGGTGGGTGCCCCTGGTGGCTGGGGGGTGGGGGTGCTGGGAGACATGGGTGGGGGCCTTGTGTTGGGTCCCCCTGCACTGCTGGGGGATGGGGGGGTGGGAGACATGGGTGGGGGCCTGGTGGTGGGTGCCCCTGGTGGCTGGGGGGTGGGGGTGGTGGGAGACATGGGTGGGGGCCTGGTGGAGGCTGCCCCTGGTGGCTGGGGGGTGGGGGTGCTGGGAGACATGGGTGGGGGCCTGGTGGTGGGTGCCCCTGGTGGCTGGGGGGTGGGGGTGCTGGGAGACATGGGTGGGGGCCTGGTGGAGGCTGCCCCTGGTGGCTGGGGTGTGGGGGTGGTGTGAGACATGGGTGGGGGCCTGGTGGTGGGTCCCCCTGCACTGCTGGGGGGTGGGGGTGGTGGGAGACATGGGTGGGGGCCTGGTGGAGGCTGCCCCTGGTGGCTGGGGGGTGGGGGTGCTGGGAGACATGGGTGGGGGCCTGGTGGTGGGTCCCCCTACACTGCTGGGGGGTGGGGGGTGGGAGACATGGGTGGGGGTCTGGTGGAGGCTGCCCCTGGTGGCTGGGGGGTGGGGCTGCTGGGACACATGGGTGGGGGCCTGGTGGTGGGTGCCCCTGGTGGCTGGGGGGTGGGGGTGCTGGGAGACATGGGTGGGGGCCTGGTGGTGGGTGCCCCTGCACTGCTGGGGGGTGGGGGTGCTGGGAGACATGGGTGGGGGCCTGGTGGAGGCTGCCCCTGGTGGCTGGGGGGTGGGGGTGCTGGGAGACATGGTTGGGGGCCTGGTGGTGGGTCCCCCTGCACTGCTGGGGGGTGGGTGGGGAGAAATGGGTGGGGGCTGGTGGTGGGTGCCCCTGGTGGCTGGGGGGTGGGGGTGGTGGGAGACATGGGTGGGGGCCTGGTGGAGGCTGCCCTGGTGGCTGGGGGGTGGGGGTGCTGGGACACATGGGTGGGGGCCTGGTGGTGGGTGCCCCTGGTGGCTGGTGGGTGGGGGTTCTGGGAGACATGGGTGGGGGCCTGGTGGTGGGTGCCCCTGCACTGCTGGGGGGTGGGGGTGCTGGGAGACATGGGTGGGGGCCTGGTGGAGGCTGCCCCTGGTGGCTGGGGGGTGGGGGTGCTGGGAGACATGGGTGGGGGCCTGGTGGTGGGTCCCCCTGCACTGCTGGGGGGTGGGGAGTTGGGAGACATGGGTGGGGGCCTGGTGGTGGGTGCCCCTGGTGGCTGGGGGGTGGGGGTAGTGGGAGACATGGGTGGGGGCCTGGTGGAGGCTGCCCCTGGTGGCTGGGGGGTGGGGGTGCTGGGAGACATGGGTGGGGGCCTGGTGGTGGGTCCCCCTGCACTGCTGGGGGGTGGGGGTGGTGGGAGACATGGGTGGGGGCCTGGTGGAGGCTGCCCCTGGTGGCTGGGGGGTGGGGGTGCTGGGAGACATGGGTGGGGGCCTGGTGGTGGGTCCCCCTGCACTGCTGGGGGGTGGGGGGGTGGGAGACATGGGTGGGGGCCTGGTGGAGGCTGCCCCTGGTGGCTGGGGGGTGGGGGTGCTGGGACACATGGGTGGGGGCCTGGTGGAGGCTGCCCCTGGTGGCTGGGGGGTGGGGGTGCTGGGAGACATGGGTGGGGGCCTGGTGGTGGGTCCCCCTGCACTGCTGGGGGTTGGGAGACATGGGTGGGGGCCTGGTGGTGGGTGCCCCTGGTGGCTGGGGGGTGGGGGTGGTGGGAGACATGGGTGGGGGCCTGGTGGAGGCTGCCCCTGGTGGCTGGGGGGTGGGGGTGCTGGGAGACATGGGTGGGGGCCTGGTGGTGGGTGCCCCTGGTGGCTTGGGGGTGGGGGTGCTGGGAGACATGGGTGGGGGCCTGGTGGAGGCTGCCCCTGGTGGCTGGGGGGTGGGGGTGGTGGGAGACATGGGTGGGGGCCTGGTGGAGGCTGCCCCTGGTGGCTGAGGGGTGGGGGTGCTGGGAGACATGGGTGGGGGCCTGGTGGTGGGTCCCCCTGCACTGCTGGGGGATGGGGGTGGGTGGGAGACATGGGTGGGGGCCTGGTAGAGGCTGCCCCTGGTGGCTGGGGGGTGGGGGTGCTGGGACACATGGGTGGGGGCCTGATGGTGGGTGCCCCTGGTGGCTGGGGGGTGGGGGTGCTGGGAGACATGGGTGGGGGCCTGGTGGTGGGTGCCCCTGCACTGCTGGGGGGTGGGGGTGCTGGGAGACATGGGTGGGGGCCTGGTGGAGGCTGCCCCTGGTGGCTGGGGGGTGGGGGTGGTGGGAGACATGGGTGGGGGCCTGGTGGAGGTTGCCCATGGTGGCTGGGGGGTGGGGGTGCTGGGAGACATGGGTGGGGGCCTGGTGGTGGGTGCCCCTGGTGGCTTGGGGGTGGGGGTGCTGGGAGACATGGGTGGGGGCCTGGTGGAGGCTGCCCCTGGTGGCTGGGGGGTGGGGGTGCTGGGAGACATGGGTGGGGGCCTGGTAGTGGGTCCCCCTGCACTGCTGGGGGGTGGGGGTGGTGGGAGACATGGATGGGGGCCTGGTGGAGGCTGCCCTGGTGGCTGGGGGTGGGGGTGCTGGGAGACATGGGTGGGGGCCTGGTGGTGGGTCCCCCTGCACTGCTGGGGGGTGGGAGGGTGGGAGACATGGGTGGGGGCCTGGTGGTGGGTGCCCCTGGTGGCTGGGGGGTGGGGGTGGTGGGAGACATGGGTGGGGGCCTGGTGGAGGCTGCCCCTGGTGACTGGGGGGTGGGGGTGCTGGGCGACATGGGTGGGGCCTGGTGGTGGGTGCCCCTGGTGGCTGGGGGGTGGGGGTGCTGGGAGACATGGGTGGGGGCCTGGTGGGGGCTGCCCCTGGTGGCTGGGGGGTGGGGGTGCTGGGACACATGGGTGGGGGCCTGGTGGAGGCTGCCCCTGGTGGCTGGGGGGTGGGGGTGCTGGGAGACATGGGTGGGGGCCTGGTGGTGGGTCCCCCTGCACTGCTGGGGGGTGGGGGGGTGGGAGACATGGGTGGGGGCCTGGTGGAGGCTGCCCCTGGTGGCTGGGGGGTGGGGGTGCTGGGACACATGGGTGGGGGCCTGGTGGTGGGTGCCCCTGGTGGCTGGGGGGTGGGGGTGCTGGGAGACATGGGTGGGGGCCTGGTGGTGGGTGCCCCTGCACTGCTGGGGGTGGGGGTGCTGGGAGACATGGGTCGGGGCCTGGTGGAGGCTGCCCCTGGTGGCTGGGTGGTGGGGGTGCTGGGAGACATGGGTGGGGGCCTGGTGGTGGGTCCCCCTGCACTGCTGGGGGGTGGGGGGGTGGGAGACATGGGTGGGGGCCTGGTGGTGGGTGCCCCTGGTGGCTGGGGGGTGGGGGTGGTGGGAGACATGGGTGGGGGCCTGGTGGAGGCTGCCTCTGGTGGCTGGGGGGTGGGGGTGCTGGGAGACATGGTTGGGGGCCTGGTGGTGGGTGCCCCTGGTGGCTGGGGGGTGGGGGTGCTGGGAGACATGGGTGGGGGCCTGGTGGAGGCTGCCCCTGGTGGCTGGGGTGTGGGGGTGGTGTGAGACATGGGTGGGGGCCTGGTGGAGGCTGCCCCTGCACTGCTGGGGGGTGGGGGTGGTGGGAGACATGGCTGGGGGCCTGGTGGAGGCTGCCCCTGGTGGTGGGGTGTGGGGGTGGTGTGAGACATGGGTGGGGGCCTGGTGGAGGCTGCCCCTGCACTGCTGGGGGGTGGGGGTGGTGGGAGACATGGGTGGGGGCCTGGTGGAGGCTGCCCCTGGTGGCTGGGGGGTGGGGGTGCTGGGACACATGGGTGGGGGCCTGGTGGTGGGTGCCCCTGGTGGCTGGGGGGTGGGGGTGCTGGGAGACATGGGTGGGGGCCTGGTGGTGGGTGCCCCTGCACTGCTGGGAGGTGGGGGTGCTGGGAGACATGGGTGGGGGCCTGGTGGAGGCTGCCCCTGGTGGCTGGGGGGTGGGGGTGCTGGGAGACATGGGTGGGGGCCTGGTGGTGGGTCCCCCTGCACTGCTGGGGGGTGGGGGGGTGTTAGACATGGGTGGGGGCCTTGCGGTGGGTGCCCCTGCACTGCTGGGGGGGTGCCTGGTGGAGGGTGCCCCTGGTGGCTGGGGGTGCAGGGGGACATGTGTTGGTGGGCAGTAGTGCAAGTTGACATGTGGGTTGGCTGGGGTGCATGGCCATGGTGGATGGGGTGCCTGCAGGACATGTGCTGGGTAGGCCCCTGTGGTGTGAGCCACCTGCAGGGGCCGTGGAGGGTGTAGAGGGAACACCTGGGAGGACCCACACGTGCAATTCACATGTGCTGCTCCCCGCGCACCCCTGTAATACACGTACCCTGATGAGTTTGCGTGTGGAACTTCCCGCGCACCCCTGTAATACACATACCCTGATGGAATTGCATGTGGAACTTCCCGCGCACCCCTGTAATACACATACCCTGATGGAATCGCGTGTGTAACTTCCCGCGCGCCCCCGGAATACACGTACCCCGCTCAATCGCGTGTGTAACTTCCCGCGCGCCCCCGAAATACACGTACCCCGCTCAATCGCGTGTGTAACTTCCCGCACGCCCCCGAAATACACGTACCCCGCTCAATCGCGTGTAACTTCCCGCGCACCCCCGATGTACACGTACCCCGCTCAATCGCGTGTGTGACTTCCCGCGCACCCCCGAAATACACGTACCCCGCTCGATCGTGCGTGTTGCTTCCCGCGCACCCCCGCAATACACGTGCCGCGCTCGCACAGGCCCAATTGCTGTATGTTGCCACTTTTGTGATGCGCTGGGACTGTACCGCCTGCCTTCGTGTGGCGGACGTGTTTCAGCTTGTGCGTGTCTTTGGCTGTGCGTGGCTTTGCCCTATTCGATTCCATGAATACGTGTGGTTCGAGTGCGTGTGGGCGTTCCGTCTGCTTCCCTGCAGTACATCCCCAGTTACGCCCTTATTTTCGCGCGTTGTTCCCCATTCCGCGCGTTACGCCCCGTGTCCCGCCCACTTTCTGGTGTATGCGCCGAGGTTGTGCGCTTTCACTGTGCGCGTTGCGCACGCCTTTCGGGATGTTGCAGTGACTTGTGCGCCATGCACGGGTTTGGCGCACATCCCGAGGTGAACACGCGCAGGGACTTCCATGAATCGCACGGGTGCGCGTGCACCTGTTTTTTTCCGCTTGCGCCTGCTTGCGCATGCTTGCGCATGCTTGCGCAAAGATTTTCGGCGCACGTTTGTTCCATGAATCGGCTCCATAATGTGTTTGTGTGTTTCTTTTTGAATTTGTTAAATGTTCCTATGTTATGATATAACAATCAAACATACCCCCCCAGAGTTTTTAGGTAGTGGTACTGTTCTTCGAACATGTCAGCGTACATTAAATGAGTTCGCGGACATCAAGTACAGTAGAAGAGATTCAGTCAGTTCCATATGATATGTATATAAAGTCAAAGTCATTATTGTTAAGTTGCACTACTAAAAACCTATGAAATTCAGTGAAAAAACTTTGTTAAAGGGACGTTATGGTTAAGTTGCACTACTAAAAACCTATGAAATTCAGTGAAAGAACTTTGTTAAAGGGACGTTATGGTTAAGTTGCACTACTAAAAACCTATGAAATTCAGTGAAAAAACTTTGTTAAAGGGACTTTATGGTTCCAAGTAAAACCGAAAAACCCTTGAAATTCGCCAGTTATGGTAAGCTAAGCAACCATAACTCGCGCCACCACCGTGCACTGCTAAGACTAACACCCACGACATCAAATATGACATCACAAATTTCATTGATGACATCACTGATGACATCACATGTCTGACTCACTCTTTTTTCTTTTGCTGACATATCTTGGCCACATGGTTTTCTTCAGTAACAGTCAAAAACTAAAAAATGTATTTTATTTGTAAATGTATCCTTCAAGTAGGTTCTTACAGTAATTCCCTTAGAGTCCAGTCACATCATATGAAACATATACATAGGGGAAGACACAAGCTTGAAAGACAGCAATCCTTTTTGTGCATAAAGATAATCAATAGACTTATCAGCACTTTCTGATAGTTCTGTTGTTTTTTTATGGCTGTACTTTACCTGTATATGGTCATATTTGTATACATTGTACTCACACTACTTTCCTTAGGGTCCAATCACATCAAGTGATACATATACATAGGGTAAATAGCAGCTTTGAAACAGCAATCATTTATTTGCATGAAAATAATCAGTTAGGTTATGAATTGTTTCTGCTACTACTTGTGCTTTTTTGCTAACTTCACTTTCCCTGTATATACCCATATTGGTACGTGTTCTTGTCTCTTTGTGTTTTGTCTATAGTAATGCAATTATGTAATACATGGGTTTTATTAGCTACTTATTACATATTTCACAGTACACAAAAATATATTAAAAAAACAATTATCATTTCAGTATTCAACATATTAACATTACGAATATTATACCTTCATCTTGTACGCTGCACACAATGCTATGTTTCTGCATGAGTAGCTTAGTATACTAGATAGAACCCCATAATAGAATGCTATTTATATCAATGCATCGTTCAATGCACTAATTAGGGTATGATATTTATTGCAATGATCCTTGACACTTTTTTCGCAGCATTATAATAAGAATCCCTTGTACACATATTTAATGAAAAGTACATACACATGTGATGTCATCAGTGATGTCATCAATGACATTTGTGATGTCATCTTTGATGTCCTGGGTGTTAGTCTTAGCAGTGCACGGTGGTGGCGCGAGTTATGGTTGCTTAGCTTACCATAACTGGCGAATCTCAAGGGTTTTTCGGTTTTACTTGGAACCATAACGTCCCTTTAACAAAGTTTTTTCACTGAATTTCATAGGTTTTTAGTAGCGCAACTTAACCATAACGTCCCTTTAACAAAGTTTTTTCACTGAATATATATATATATATATATTAAAACTTATGTGTGATTTGAATTTTAAATAAATAAATACATATTTACCTTTGCAAACTAGCCCGATTCCTGGTCCACTGTGACCTGGAGGTATATTGAGACAGGTGTGATATGAGTGGTACATCACTCAGAATATTGAATCTATAGACATAATAAATATTTAATCTGTGCTTTACATGCTAGGCGAGACCCAGTTTTATTGCCTGATTGAAATCCTTAACATTATGAAAGACAGATGACTTTGAAACAATACGAGCAACTGTATCTAAGCATTTAACAAAACCACTTTGTGGATGTTAGGGTGTGCAGCCCACACCGAAGGCTAGTTAGCCTTGGTCTTTTTCCCCTGTTACCCATTTGTGCCCAGCACGGAGGCACTAATTAATGGGTTTGCACCCCACTCACATTATTTCCAGAACCAAAGAAGAATCTTTGGAGTAATTATCTGTAATTAGTACCCGGAAAGGAGGGTGTGGTGACCTTCCAGTCAACGGGGAGGCTCAGAACGCTGGTGTTAGCAGATGGTAATCTCGCCGCCCTGAGCCTCTTCAGGTCTGGCGGTGGCCATCTCCCCTCACCGGTACGTCTTCCCCTCCCCCAGCCCCCATCCACAGAATTCCCTCCACGTCCTCCCACCCCCACATACCTTATTTGCTGTCCATTTCAGGAACGGACACGCTGGGAACACTTGTGTCCCCAGCACATCCGCTCCAGATCTGCAACAGGCCGTCATGGAAAGGAAGAAGGGACTATGTGTAGTTCCTTCTCCCGTTTCCATGGCGGCCATTTTTTGTTTACTTTTTTCTATTTTTTTCAATGGCCACCATGGAAAGAGAAAACTGATTTAGTTTTCCCTTCCTTCCCCGGGGGCCATTTAAAAAAAATATCTTTCTGTTCCGAAACACCAGAGCATTTCAGAACATAAAAAAAATGCTTTTAGTACTCCGGTCTTATGGGCCGGGGTACTAATGGCAATAGGACCAGAGCAGGGGGGCATTACCAGTTCAGGAAATGCGCCCCTGCTCGGGCCTATTGCTTAAGTGATAATAAAAGAATAAGCGGTGCCCACTCAACAATTACACATTTATGTTCTATATTTTTGACATTTTATAATTTTGGGTCTCTCTGGAGTAACACAGTTAAGGTTACTTTTGGGAAACATTTTTTTAGGGGGCTTGAGCAAAGCCTGATCCCAAGCCATAGTTATAGACATCAAAATTCAAGATTTTATAAGCATAGAGCTTCCATTTCTTTAGCTGATTTGCCTCCTGCTGCTTTGTATTCTCTCCTGTGCCTCTACAAAAAAGTCCTGAGCATGTACTCACAATTTCAACAAGCATTCTCCATGCCAAACCGTTTTGGGTTTTGTGTAGGCATGGGAAATGCATTTGCCAGTCACAGCCGTAGTGGTAATTTGGCCACTGATGGTAGCAGCTGCAAAATGGTGTGATTACCTAGGCATATAATTGCACCGCTTGCCAAATGTTTAATACTTGTACACAAGCCAAAATTGTTAGCTTTGTCAATGCTTGTTTTTAACAGAACTTCAGTGAAGTACATGCATAGTAGTTATAATCGAGTGGCTGAATGCAGACCTGGATAAGACATATTTATTACACCAGTAGCAAGTTTACAGATCCAATTAAGTTATTAACTCTCAGAAGACTGCTTTGAAGAAAAATTGACAGGACCTTCGAGCACAACGTTTAGTGGTAAGGGTTGATAAAGCTAGCTCAAATAGATTCCTGAAGGATGTGTTTTGTGCAGGGAGGGCCCAGAAGTGTGTGGGAATGGCCATAGGTATTAGCTTGGCCATGGGCAGTCAATGGGTGGGTAAATACCCAAACAACACCTGCAAGCTTTGTGTCCCTCCTCATATGCCATTTCTCCCCAGCTTTACTCTAATGAAATAGTTTTGGTATATAGGTCGTGCTCTAGCACCACCTAATAGTCAAAACTAAAAGTAGTAAAATTGTATTTGGCCAGTGCCTCTCTCAAAAGCCACTGCTCCCACCTAGCACCAAAATCTGTCTCTGCCAATGGGATGGTCAATATGGAGGAGAGATGTGTTATAGCAATGTTCCTGAATACTTCTGCATGTGCTATAAGAATATTAGTTCACAGGCAAGTTAACTTTTTAGGAGTATACATGCACATATCTGTGTGTGTTCATTAATGTACTTGCTCTGGGGTGTATAAGGGTATTTATGTTATTAGATGGTTTGATGAGTACTTTGGATAGTTTGAAGGTGGAAGTAAATATTCTCCACGGATGTGCACGAGCAACCAAACGTAATGAATGAGCCGCAACCAATCAAGGTGGGTTCGGGGGTAGAGGGTTCTCGCCCTAGACATTTTTCAAAAGAATATGTTAAAATGGCGCATTGTGAAGCCCATAAATTGGCTAAAAAGACATACAATTCATAATCGGTTTACGTAGGGTAGTACCATGAACACAATCTACCAGACGCCAGGCGTCACCAACATTATACATGAGCATTTTCCATTGCATTTTCATGATGCCGTTGCACACAATATATGCCATTGTTCTTCCAGTGTAAGAAGACATTCTGCGACCACAAGGTATTACAGTACTCTGCCAGTGTAACAAAATATTTTCAGGTTGATTGAGCTGAATAATGTCAGTATTGTCACTGTAAGAAAACAAATTCATGGTGCCTCGGCCAATTTTATTTATTTATTTTATTTTGCATTTGTAAGGTGCTTATACATCAAGTTAAAGGTGTTTCATAGCGCCCACAGGGCAACAGGGAGGGAGCATGGGAACGAAAGGCACATATAATAACAATGAGGAGAAAGAAAAAGACTGGCCTACTAGGCCTTGTGAGCATTCAGAGCGTCCAAGTGCAGAGAGAGAGAGATGGGGAGAAGGAGGGGGTGGGGTGGTAAGGTTAGGAGTTACACTGGAGGAAGTGCTAGGGAGTAAGTTGCGAGCATCTATTAAGTGCCTGTCAGAGATCACTTGGTAAGAGTGGTCAACTACCAATCCAATAAGTGCAGTCCTGTGGGACAGCACTGTCCGTTAGGTACCCTAAGGCAAGAGCTGGTTGTGGGCAGAGGTTGATGGCGATTGTGGGGAGGGAGGACAGGACCCAGAAGGATACACAAGGGCCCTAGTCACCAATCTCAGGTACTATGGGGTTTAGCAAGGGAGGGGTAGGGGGAAAGAGGAGGTGAAAAGGAAAGTCTTGAGGAGCTTTCGGAATTTGAGGAGATCCGTTTCAAGACAGAGAGGAAGGAGAGGCTGTTCCAGACGAGGGAGCCAGCCGAGGAACGAGATCAGCCACCATCTCGCTGTTTTGAGAAGCGCTTGATACACAGAGAGTTGGCAAAGGAGGAGCATAAAGATCTGGAGGGAGAGCATTTGGGAGAGCCAGTTGTAGATGGTGTGGTCCCTTCCAATATATGGCAGTATTCGCACACAAGAACATAATCATTTTGCCTTTGCCCATAATGGCATAATGCCACTGTAAGAAGACAAGCCATGGCCAGCTGTACTAATTTCTGCCAATATTTTCAGCCAGATGGCCTCATGTTGGCTTTTTCTGTAATGCCAATAGCCACAGTTAAAAAATATCCCATGCTAGATGTGACAATATATGACAGTATTCCTATATAAGGACACTATTGTGTTGCTTTTGCCCATAATGCCAGTAATGCAACTGTGAGCAAACAGAGCCGTGCTTGCTATGTCGATATATGCCAGTATACCCACATAAGAACATTTATGTTGGATTTTCCACTCATTACAAACTACACATATATCACCTCCAAAGACAGAATTGCACTGTTTTATACTAAATGAGATGTTAAAAAATACTTATATTCAGATAACCTCTATATATCAACACAGCCAAATGATCAGAATCACCATATATATTCCTTTTTACTCCAGATTTCATAATATAAAACATGTACATGTAAAATAAAATCAGATTAGTATCAAACTACAGTCTCTTTTCACATAAAATACAATAACAGGGTCAGATATGCACACTTTAAACAGCCTAAAACAGGGTAATAGTCCCATAAAATGAGGTTGCTTATAAGAGCATGTATCAATGCCCATATACAGTTCTCGCATGCCCATGAAACCTTTCCTAGTTAATTCCTTTTTGAAAGACATGGATTTTCTCTGAGGAAGTTTCAGTAATATCTCTAACATGTTTCGTTCCCCATAGACATTATTTGAACTTCGTCAAGAGGCAACAGGCATCATATGTAAAGAACACTACAAAGATAGAAATTAAAGGTTGGGATTTTGTACCAAATTGTAGGATAGACAAAACGATTGGTAATTGTCATGCATGGCAAACTGGTATAAATATTTAACATACCTTCAATCAATGACTGTAAATCCAGACTGGTTTTAATGGGGAATGTATCCCATTCCACACATTGTGTTCCTGAAGACCCTGGAGTCAGCAGACGTCTTCATTGACTCTGATATCTCCTGTAGAAAACAAAACAATACTAAAGGTACAGCAAATCTTGTCTGAGGAAGCCCATATTGTTAAATTGGCAGTTTTATTTTTATTTATTGTGTTTGTTACAAATGTTGAAAGTGTACATATACTAACGTTTGTTTTTTCTTTGCAAAACACCTTGTACAGAAGGTTCTTCTAGATATCTAGTGAGATAAAGTAAGTATATCTCAATTTTGGTCCATCACGTGTAAATAACTTTTTAAGAAGACCTCCCCAATCAAATTTATTTCAAATGAAAAGAAGTCAATCGCGCCTTGAAACACTTGAGTATAGGCGCGTTTTAAATGCCATATCATTTATCAATGCTGGCTTCCAAGTTCGAGGTTTCACTGCCAGCACCTCTTTTTCCACTCAACACAACACAATCTACTTCGCGCCACAATCGTCAGACCCCCCACCTTCTGCCCCTACGGACACAAACATGCAGAGTGTGCTCGAACCTGCACACACGTATATACGGCTGTATTGTGTCAACGTACATGCACACACATTGACATGCAGAAACATCCACACAGGCACGCATTCAAATGCGTGCAGAGAGCGCTTGTGTGCCTTTACACAAACACAAGTATTTTCTTACCTGCTCACATTGGGGCAATATCACTTGCAACCGCATACTTACCCGGACACCCTGCCCATGCTCAAGTCTCTGGTTGGGCTTCAGGCAGACTGAAAGGCAGTATGACCAGACCTCAAATGCCCTGCCGGCCTCTCAATAAAAAATGACTGCTGCATTTGTGTAGAGACTTTGGCCTCTTTTTGTAAAGTAACTTAGCGCCACTGCAGAGTCAGCATGGCCCTCATTCCGAGGTTGGTGCTAGTAGCGCCATGACTAGCACCAATACCGGTACCGCCACCGACTTGGTGGTATGGGGACTTACCGGTTTATTCCGACCATTGCGGGACCGGTAAGTCCCCATTTGAAAACCCATTCCCCATTCCCATTTGAGCCCCCATAGGGCTCAATGGGACGGGGGAAGGCGTCAATAACGGTACCGCAAATTCTGGTACCGTTATTGACCCCGGTATCCCTTTGCGGGTCCCGTCCATAACACCTGGTAAAACCAGGCGTTAAGGGAGGGACCCACAAAGGGACCTCGGAATAGGGAGCAAAGGGATTACCGGCACTGGTGTCATTACCGGTGCCCAGTATCCCTTTGAGCCCAGGTCGTAATGACCCCCATGTGTCCTTCCCCATCATAAAGTCCAGTGGATTTGGAGAACGGCTGCCACGGTGTTGCACTAGTTAAAAGATGTAAGTTTAGATCTGAAATATGAACTTACATCTTTTTACCTCAAACAAGGGGTGCATGCACTCCCCTTGTACCCCAACACACCAGCTACCACCTCTTTCCACCTCGTAAAAGGCGCACAGACACTTGACAATTGAACACTAGCTGCCAACTTGCATAACACCTCCCCAACCAACACGTCTGTGCAGTATGAGCACACAAGACTCCCTGCTAGAAACATATATCTCGAGTGCCCTCAACACAAATCACCTAGAAACAGCCCCAAATGCAGCACCTGGGGTCTTCCGGCCTGCATACACCAACACAACAGCAAAACGATGTTATTCGTGAGTTCACAGAAGCTTCAGAAAGATAGGTTTTTCGTTTTGTGGGTGTGGGGGAACCAATGTTTGCTGTACTTACCATTCCACGTGCTTGGAGGACATGGGCAATGAAGCAACACTATGGGCCTCATTGAGAGTATGGAGGCAGCCATTCCCTTAATAAGGGCATGGCTGCCTCCATACCGGGTTCTGTGAATGAGTAATTACCGAGTCATTCCAACCTTGGAGGACCCAGTAATTCCTCATTCACAAAACCAATCCCCATTCCCATTTGAGGGAATGGGGATGGAGCTAATAACGGGCCCGTTAATAACGGGCCCGTTATTAGCTCCTTGGTCCCCTCGCGGGACCCAGAAAGGACGTCTGGTTTTACCAGACGTCTGTTCCGGTCCCGCTAGGGGACCTCGTGATGAGGCATCCCGTAATGAACGGTGCCGGTCCCATACTGGCACCCTTCATTACGGGAGCGCCAGCCTCGTAATGAGGCCTTATGTATTGCACTTACCGGGAGTTCGTGTCTTACCTAAACCGGAGGTGCATCACTACATTTTGGTGACGAGTTGACTTCAAGATCTGCTGGTGGGGAATAGCAGGAGTGGGCATTGAGGGCTGCTGTGAGGGCCAGCCGGATCTGAGGACTTAATACAGACCCCAAATCATTGCCAGTGCCGCGGAATGAGGGACACATGGAGCTACAGGGCATGAGGGAATAAGCAAGAGGATAAGGGGCAATGCCATAGGACATAAGGAATATAACAGTGAAATAAACAGCAACAATTATCAGCACTCCCTGCCGCATTTGCCCACCATCACACATGGCTCAATGTCACCAACACCAGACAGGAAGGGAGGCACAACAGGGTGCTAATAGCAGCCAGGTGACTAAGATCTAAGAACAGGATGAGGCAAGGAGGAAGGGACAATGGCAACAAAAGAAGAAAGGCCTGTCACACCAAAGTGTGACGAGCCATCAGCGCCAGCTGGCCAGGGGTGCACCCAAGCACCCAGACAAAGAACAAATGGCATAACTCCAGGCTATGCATGAGAAATATGAGGAGAGGTAACTTGAGGGAAACTCCAGTCCTCTTTGGTGCCCAAAAGTACAACTAGAGATGAGACTTTTTATTATGAGTGTAATTTATAAATACATTACAAATATGTTTTTATGATTTATGTGTGAGCAAGAAAATCCACTGCCTTTTATTGCCAACACTAAATCCAATGTCTCATTCATCTGTGGGGAAAACCCAAAGGGGTTGGGTTTGCGGGGAAGAACATTTGGTTGCCATCTCTGTTCCCCAGTTTATTGCCAGCAGGAGCAGAGCCAGGTTTCACTGCGGCTGGCGGCCCGGTCAGAGCCAGTCAGTGAGGCTTTTGGGGAAGGCGCAGCGGGAACCAGACATTTTCGTTGCAGCTGGATGGCTGGGAGGATTCAACAGGAGGTGACCATGTCCCTCGAGCTGGAACTGTCCCGCGAGCTGATGTGCTTTGTCGGGGGTGCCGAGGTGGGTGTGAGCAACTCCTCGCAGTCGCACCCAGGCAGATGGCGGCCGTGACATCCAGGCAGCCGCAGAATGGCAGACAGAGGAGATCCATGCTATTCCGCTGCAGATGGAGTAATGACTTTGCACAGCGCAGACAGTGCGCTGCAATGTCATCAGCCAGAAGGCTAGTCTGCGTGTGGCCGTTGCGCCGCACACAGGACTTCGGAGGGGTCAGGTGACATGTTGCCTGGCACAAATGACACAAATACCTTGAGGGGAAGTTGGAGCTCTGGACAAGTACCGATTTCGGGATGCGGATGCCCTGGGTCATCAGGACAGTAGGAAATTTGTTGCTTTGCCTGCCAGAAAGATCAAGGTTTTGCACAACGGAGTTCCAGCATGTCGCAACAGCTGGTCATGGGGAAACAATGGAGGCGCAGGATCAGCAGGTTTTCCCGAGCTCTGGTGTTTGCCTGGAGGGAGACTGGTTTGTTGCTGAGGTTTCCAACAGGTGTTAGAGTATCGCTTCCAAGATGAAGTAGGTTGATTTTGATCTATGGCTGTTGTTCACAGACCCCGGCAGGTTTGACTATCGTTAGGAAAAGCTTTCTCTAGGTTTTGGTTGTGTTGGGGTCAGGTCAGTGTGTCATATTGTTCAATGTTTTGTAGTAGTGGCCCTTTTAAGGAAGATCCTTGTGGTGGTCACAGGTTTATGGTAGGTTCAAGGCATGTGATGTGAGGTTGTTTATGTTTATGTGGTGGCCTTTTGCTGTTTAGGTTGGGGCTTGATCTTGATGTTACATGTTTTTCATGGACTTAAAGGGTGTGGTTCACACAGGAGTCATCATTATGTTTATCTTAAATGTTTTCAGCAGTTTTTTCTCATGGACATGAGGGTTGGGGTTTGCTAAAGTGTTTTTAGCAGTTTTCTTGGACATAAGGGTTGGGGTTTTTGTGATCATTTTATTCAGCTGAACTTGGACATTTGGGTTTAACATGCTTTCCTTTACAAGTATTTTTGGAACATTATACCTGCTACCCGAGGTTTGTGTTATGCTGGTGTGGGGTCGGGGTCATGACTAGGGGTGATTGGCATATTTTGTCATCTGTTGTCATGTCAATGTGTTATCTTGTTTTGGGGGATTAGGGACATTTCCGGGTGGCCATAGCAATATTCTGTGTTATGCTCTGGGTGATTCCAGCAGTTGTTGGTTGTTGGTTTACCAGTTGTTCCAGCACAGCTGGTGTGATGGATGTTGATTTGGGTTTTGGCGGATTTGCTGGTTTTAGCACAAGTATGTGTTTTTTCTACCAGTTATTCCAGCCCAGCTGGTACAGCGGATTTTGGTTTGGGTTTGTCGGATTTGCTAGTTTAACAGTATTTGCTGGTTTTGGTGGATTTCCAGTGTTGACGTTTCGGGTTCTGCATTTTTGCTGGTTTGGGTTTCAGCACAAGGATGTGTTTTGCCGGCTGTTCCAACATTGATGGTAGAATGCATTTTTGTTGAGGGTTTGGCACAAGGCTGTCTTCCACCGTTGTGCCAGGGTTATGGCACAATTTATGTATGTGTCCTTTACCTTGTTGTTTCATCGCAGCTGGTACAGTGGTTTGTTTTTGGGTTTTGGCATTAGCAGAGTGTGTCTCTTCCTGGTTTTCCAGCTTTTGTTTTTGTATTTTGCACATTAATGTGCTGTCTGCCAGGTGGTTTTTAGCGTGCCTGGTATGGCGTATTATTGGTGATTTTGGTCATCCTTTGATGCATATGTTTGTGCCCTGAGTTTGACTTTCAGCTGATGCTTGCCGTGTGGTTTGTTCAGAGTGTACCCCACAGGTTTTGGGCTTAGAGGGTTAGTTCTGCTCACGGAAGAGTATTTGGCTTGTGCTCAGGTGTGGCAGGTCCGAGGCTTTGGGGGTGGCAGTTCCAGACATAAGGATGCTCAGTTTATTTTTCTGATGGTTAAAATTGTTAGATTGTTGAAATTTGATCAGGGGAGAGCAGTTTGTGCTTGGACGTGGCAGGTCTGAGGCATCGGGGGCAGGCCAGGGAAAAAGGATGTTTGTTTTATTTTGTTTGTGACTATCCTGTGGATGGTAGTGGCAGTTTTTGTCCTTTGGTTATTTTGGTGGAAAATGTTCCTGTTGTTGCTTTTTTTTTTTTTTGGTCAAGGAGGGAGTGGTGTTGGTCCGGTATTCAGTCTGTGTGCATTTTTGTGGGGTGCAGCTAACTGTGTGGAATACATGGTTGTGAGCGTTTTTGGCTTTATGCATATTTGCCTTTGGCATTTTTGTGTTACTGCTTGTGGAGGTGTTATTTACAACTGGTTATCTCATGTTCTATTCACGCCAAGAAGTGTTTCATTCATCTTGTTCGTCCACATTATATGAGTGGCTACTGTTTCTTGGCGTTGTCCTTTGTTGTGGTACCATTCTGGTTTCATGGTTTCCTTTGGATCGTGTGGCTCTTAAGCATTTTCCTACTTGGGTGGCCACTTTGTAGGGAGGCATTTGGGGCGTGTGGTGTTCATGGGACAGAGGGACTTTTGGGTGCTGGTTATCTTTAGTGTTCCATTCTCATGCTTGTTGTAACAGTAATGGGGGAGGTGTGTGCCGTCTTGGTTCTGGTACTATGGGCCTGGCCTGATGTCATTGCATGGAATCTTGTGTGACTGGAGTTTTCTGGTCCTGGGGGTTCTGAGCTGGACAGTTGGTTCAGGCAGGTGGACGAAGAGCTGGCCAAAGGGTATGGGGGAACCAATGTTTGCTGTACTGACTATGTTCATGTTTCTATCTAACTATCCCACGAGCTTAAAGGACCTGTGCAATAAAGCAGCATTATTTATTGCACGCACCTACCTGGAGTTTGTGTCTTTCTTGAGGTGCAGTTACATCGCTACAGATTTGTGCCAATTATAAAGGTGGAACCGAATGGTAGTCAATAGTTGGTGACGAGGTAGCAGGATTAAAGGTACAAACAGGATCATGTTTTTCAAAGAGGGTGTTGGGACTTGGTAAAAATCAAAAGTCTTTTCAATAAATGTGGTCTGAGGAGGAGATGCAGCTAAGAAGCAGGACCTGACCTCGGCAATGTAGGGAGACAGGGAGTCCAGTTTGAACTTGTGCTTGGAGATGGAAGAGGTTGGGGGAAAGGAGGGTTAAGGAGGGATAGAAATATTGGATTGGCGGCTCTCTACCACGATTCGTTTTGTTGAGAGAGGAATCTAGAAATGTCACCAGGGTACCTTATCTAGAAGTTTGGTTGTGTAGGGAAGTCAATGAGTGGTCTGAAAGGAGACGGTCCAGTTCAAGTTGGTGGGGGCAGGAGATTGTGAGGCGGGTGAAGTCACCTATTGAAGAAATGGGGATTTTGATGGAAAGGTAATCGTGTAGACGAGCAGTTATGTGGGGTGCATTTTAAGGCCCTTGCAGGAATCCCCTTTCAAACAAAAACTGCATGGAAATAATGCGGAAAAACAGCTGTGCTTTTCTTTCCATGGCGCATATGTGTGGCAAGCACTCAACACAAGAATGCCACCAAAAGAAGTGCTCTGCATTGTTTTACCACCATTTAAGTCATCTGAAAATGACCTACATGCAGAATGGCACCACATTTGCTGTTCTATTTTCCGAATACTAAAGCTGCACCCGTGACATCCAAGACGGCTTTGCATGTGTTCTTGATTTCATTTAAAAACATCACAAAGTTGTGCCCTTCATGGAAACACACCCCGGCATGGTTTATTTCTGCTGATTACTAAGAAGTGAAGCAATACATTTCCAAAACAGCAGATGTACTGGGAAATCAATTGAAAGGCAAAATAATTCTGTTTTTCTCTTAACACAGTTTTTGTTTTCTTTTGCTATGAACCATTGTGCACAAACTGCAGTAAAGGAAAGACATAATGCAGTGTTTCTTTTTCTCATGACAATATCAAAGACAGCCTGGGCAGCATCCTTTTGAGTCCGTAAATCAACTGTATATGTAAAAACCCCAGAAGATTAAGTGAAATTAAACTATGGTCCGCAGAAACCACATTGGGAATAGGAAATGTAAAGCTTGCAAGCATATTACTTTGTTATTTGCAAAATGAAGGAAAAATGACATTTAAAGTCAAATGTCAAATGACTATTGCTAGCACACGAATATTTTTGCATACGGGGTGGAGGGGCTGCACAGCCATGTACATTATGCTCTTTTCCCCCCACAAGACCTTCATCAGCCTGGCTGAGGCCCAGGAATTCCAGTCAAAACAGTTTGGCAGGAAGGCTTGCCTCCCACTTTTCGCAGCTACCAGTGAACTGATGCTGCAAGGACATGTGCTGGGACTGACACTGTGATAATTACGAGTTCTGTGAGACTGGCCAGCAGGACTGCCAGAAAATACAAAGGAAGTGACTGGGCCCTGTGTTTTGACCCAGAGGTGCGACTTCCTTCAACACATTCCCAGGAGGTCCTTTGTGCAGGCTGACCCAGGGGGAGACAATTTGGCTGTGGCGGTTTGCAGGACCGCCCACACATGTGACTTATCCAGCCTATTGACTTTAAAGAATTGTAGTATGTTAAAACATGTTCTCCAGCAACCTGAATATTTACAAATCGATATTATGACAGTTTTCATGTGATTTTTAGAAAGAGACTAGGTGCATGTCCGGTCAGATAGCACAGCGAGCAGAGCGCTCCCTTTGACATCAGTGCAGAGCCTGCTGATGCAGGTTTGAATCCCGGCAGGGCCAAACTCAGCCGTTCATCCTTCCGAGGTTGATAAATGAGCACCACACACTGCTGGTAATAAGCAGCACTCAGATGCCTGAGGGTTCGTAGCGCTATATAAATGCAAAAATAAAAAAAATTAAAAAATGCTTCTAGCACATGAGTAACTGAAACGCCCATGAAAAATGCATTTTGGGGTGAATGATCAACGGCAAAAATATAAAACTTGGGGAAATATGCAAAATGTACTTATGAACGTTTGCCATAATTTTAAATGTTATGTATCTCATACAAAGGGCAAAAATGTGCCAAAAAGCGATGCAACATCACACAGAGTTGGCGATCGGACTGTCCAATTCCCTTTGAACCATTGAATCTGCACATCTATTTTTCATGATGGTGAATAGTCTAGATTGGAAGTTTTGCTCCATAACTCATTTTGGTAAAAAGTAGCTTTGGGGAAACAAAGAAAGTCATAAATGTACACACATAAATGATGTAATTTTCCCCTGAATCAATCAGCCCGGAGGGAGGAGGGAACACCAGTAGCCTGGCCTATCCCAGTAGAGGGGTAAGTCCAGAGTACTTCCCCCCAGAACGTAACATTTTCTGATGTCACTTTGGCTATATAAGCGGGAGACAAAGAAACACAAGGAACAAGCCTCTGAATCCATTCAAGAGCCAGGAAAGCAGAACCATCCTTCCATCGAGGCAGAACCACCCATCTAGATCCAGGCCTACCCAATAATCCAGGGAAAAGGAGGAAAGGCAGCTCATCCCATCTAGGAGAGCCCAGTTGCCAGACCTTGCCCAGCTGATCCCATTCAGGAGAGCCCAGTGGCCAGATCTTGCCCAGCTGATCCCATTCAGGAGAGCCCAGCTGGCCACAGTGACCAGACATTGCCCATCAGATCCTACCCAGGAGAGCCCAGCAGTCCCAGTGACCCCCAGTGAACAGATCCCTTGGCCCCTTTGTCCAGAGACCTCACTGATTGTCCAAACTACCAAACACAATCTTACCTTGTAAGTATCACAACACCCAGTACCCAAAACTGCATATCCCACTCTTTTGACCCTTGCATCCTATTCAAACTCCATTCAAATCCCAGTCAAATCCCAAAGTGCCAGTATCATCTGTTTACCTTTTCCATTGAAGAATCTGTGTTAGTCCATCTCTGTTAGCGTATTCCTTTTAGAATTTCTCCAGTTATCTGCGTAAGTCCTTAGTACCATTTTGAAGTAAATTAATTAATTCCCCTATGAGGAGGTTCATGGTGCGAGCTGGTTCAAATTCGGAATTAACCCCCTTGCATGCAGTGTCTTTCTTTAATAATATAGCTATTAAAATATAGCCTCAGTAGAACTAGTCATTGTGCTAACAAAACCGAATTTGCATGTGCATTGTGCTTTTCTATAAATTCCGACTTGCATTTCCCATAGAAAAACCCACACTGACATCCAATTCAAATTAATACTCTTCCCTCAAAATCCTATCTGTTCTGTTCCTGTGTTTCTGATCCACAAAACCGATTTTCGATTTTGATATCTAAGCCCCTTTTCTTAGCTGATTGTCACATTAAAGCCTGTGTGAAAAACTAATTGCAATTCTGCTGCGTGTGTTTTCTTCTGCATTGTTTTCTTCCCAAAGTCGATTTTCTCACCTATGTTCACATTGAGTTGCTGACCTGATTAGTAGTCTGTAAGCTTCCTTATTATTTAAGGGCAGCCACCCAAATTTCTTTCCTAACTTTCTCACTGCAATTGCAAACTAATGCACAAATAATAAGCAAAATCCGAGTATGCCATTTTGCTCCTTTTGAAGGTTTTCAATATCATTTCTGGCTTCCCATCCTGGGGTGGTGGGCTATATTTTAAATTGATGTTACCCTCTTCCTACTGACTCCTTGCCACTACTTTCCATCCAAAAAGAATTTAGTTAGTAGGTTTTGGGGGAAGTGTTGCAGGGGGAGTGCTTAACCTGTGTGTCTTCTGTCATTCTCAAAAAACAATGTTGCTTCTGTTTTCCATTAAAGGTTAATGTAGATTATGCTAGGAATTTGAATTAACTGAGTTGTGTGATTGTTGCATTTGTATTGCCACAACAGTGGTGGCTGCTGCCCTATCATTCCATTTTGCTTGATTTCTATTGAATTAAAAAAATGTATAAATATTTCATTGTTACACATCAGCCTGGTTCATAATCCATTGCGACACAGGGCATTTGATAAGGTTGGTGTGAGACGGCTTGGGTGTCTTCTCAATAAAGAAACCAGGGTTCCAATAAAAATCAAGCATGTTTTTATTGTGTGCCATATTCATTGTCAGTGGAAGACATCCCTGGCTGGAGTGTGGTATCTCATGAAATCGTTACACAGTGGAGGCTCGTGCCGTGATTGAGTTTAGTGTTTCCACCCATGACAGCTTAACACAGCAGTCTAACCCAGAAAAGGTAGTGATAATTTTGGTGTCTAGAAAACTGTGTTACACTGTAAAAGCACCATCCCAAAATGTATACCCTAGGTTTCAGGCCTGTGTGTAAAAATAAAGTTAACTCTAAACTGCACAAGAGCAGGGTAGAGACTTGTCCTTAAATATATAATTAAATAAAGGAAGAACACTTTTCAGAATGAGCATTGTCGACATTAACATGGCTAGGCAGCACCTTCTGTCCAAACTATTCATTCGAGGGGAATGGGCAGAGCAGGAGCTGGAAGCCCGGCTATCCAGCATGATGCAACCGGTCACCTCCACAAGCATGTGTGGCAGGACAGTGGCCTGTTACATCAAGCGTTGACTGAGTTTTACATGACTTAGAATATCAAAGAAGAGCAGCTTAAAATGGTCCGACTCACTTCCTACATATACCGCCACATGGTGTTTATGGAAGGAAAATACCAAGAAAGTATAACCTTTGCACAAAGCCAGTCTGGCCTCTTAAAATCAAACCCAGAGTGAATTAAAGCAGGTAGAAGAAAATATGCAAGAGAACCAACATCCTGATTCAGAGTTGAGAAATCTCACCCAACAGTTAAAAGAGGAGTTGGCAGCACAGCAACTAACTAATTCAGAACAGGAAGCCCAATTAGCTACATTAACAGAGGAGTGCCAAGAAAAGGTTGACTTTCTGGAACAGAGTCAATTAAAATTGAAATAGAATCTGTCTAGGAGATATGGTTGCTTTGCAAGATCAGATCAAGCAGTTAAAAGATGAGAATAATACATTAATCATTGAAGCAGCTCATTCCTAAACAGAATTTGACCAAGAACGCCAGAAGGTAGGTGCTACAAAACAACAGAAGGATGACCTGGCTGAACAGAGGGTCATCCTGTATCAGGAAAGAGATGCACTAGGTAAGGACCTACAGAAAAGAGAGTCAGACCTTCAGGAACTGACTGACCTAAAAACTGAGTATTTTTAATTTTTCTTTTATTTCTTTATTTTTTTAATTTGTATACGGTTTATTCAAACCTTTAGAAAACATCAGAAAACAGTCATTTAAACACTATTAAAAACAATCCATTAAAAAAAACACAGTGAAAGAAAATGTTTTCACATTATACATGAACAACTCTACCGACAATTAACACAAAATCAAGAAAATATGATCTTCGTTATACTCAAACATTACATAGACAATTTCATAGACAATTTCATAAACAATTTCATGATCCTTCCATAACAATTTTAGATATATAGCTATATGGTGTTATAAATTTATAAATTCAAACTTTTAATGAATCCGGATAGGGCTAATCCCTCATGAGTGGTTTGAATATTTAAACATCTTTTCCATACCTACTCATCCTCAAACAAATTATAATTCAGTTTTAGGGATTCCAAATATTTTACCCTAAGTGGATGAAGAAACACGCATTTCATAACCAAGTGTTTTAAAGACTCCTCCTTGGCCAGGCAGAACCTGCATCCAGCCATATCAACAGGGATCTCCCCTCTTCTGACCAAGATGTCTCTGGTAGGAAGTACATTCCATCTACCTCTAAGGACAATACCACGGTATAATCTATCTGGAAATTGTAAAATAACCTTTGAGGCAGATCCCCGAGCTCTATGTTCATGGTTCAAATGCACCAATGAGGAATAGGAATGGAATGCATCTACAGTTTCACACCAATCAAAATTGAATAATGCATGTTTTACATACATAGGATTACAGATTAAAGACTCAGTTGTCATTCCGATCTTTTCTAAAATGGCCTCTGATCGATCCCTTAAAGAAGTCAGTGTACTCGAGTGATCTAGGTTTCTGTCTAGTAGGTGATACAATGTGTTTAGTACTCCAGTTTTAATTTTTGCATAAAGAGATATAGAAGCCCACTGTACCTGAGCCCACATTGATGTAATACCCAATTCAAATCTAATTGCAGAGATTGGAATTGCATTTGGCATACATAGCAATCTTCTCCAAATACGCCCCTCAATACTATTTAGTGACTCCCTCACTCTCTCTGGAGCCAGTTCCAGACCATAGATCAGTTTGGGTATGATTTTACTCTCATAAAATATCAGGGCAGGCTTTAGAGAAAATTTACCAAACTTTCGGTCAATCCTGACCACCCATGTTTCTAACAATTTTGCCTTATCCAATATAGAATCAATTAAAGGCTTACAGCCCGAGTAGGCTGAGATTTTAAACCCCAAATATCCCACAGACTCAACCAATTTCAAAGGAGTCTCCCCAATTTACCAATAAAGCCTGATGACTTGCCCCTTGCTTTTCTAAAGGACAGAATACGAGTTTTCGAGGGATTAATCAGTAGACCATTGGTTTTAGCGTAAGCTTCAAATTTTCTTAAAGACTGTTTCAACCCCACCTTAGTGTTATCAAAGATCAACAGATCATCAGCATAACCTAACCAAATAATTTTGTCCTTGCCGATTTTAGGGGCCAACAGTCCTTCCTCGGCAAATGCGATGGCTACATCTGAAAAATATTGGTTGAACAGCCAGGGTGCCATAGTGCAACCCTGTCTGACCCCCTGATAGAATCTAATTCTCCTTGATAGATCTACTTCTTGGTTCAAACGAACCCGAACCCCGCAGTTCTCATAGACCCCACAGATTAATCTCAAAAGCCCAACCGGTAGACCCCAACCCACCAATTCTAGCCACAACCTGCCCCGGTCAACCCAGTCAAATGCGGCCATCAGGTCAATTGAAGCCATATATGTGCACCCCCTGCGCTATTGACCATGCCGCCTCTTGTACACATTTCAGGGCCAGACCGTTGACATTGGTCGAATGACCCCTTCTGAACCCAGTCTGAAATTGGGCCAGCAGGTGGAATCTAAAAGCCCACTCCTCCAAGTGAGACAACAGGAAAGATGAAAAGATCTTACAATCTGCATTGATTAAAGAAATCGGGCGATAGTTCACCGAGTCAGTCCTGCTGCCACACTTGAAGAGTGGTACAATATGTACTGTATTCCAGGATACAGGGGTCATCCCTGAAGATAGAATGTCACTGAACTCCAGGCGCAACAACTGAGCCCACAAATTAGGGTCATCCTTAAATGTATTATTTGTTAGGCCATTTGGGCCTGGAGCCCTCGAGCGCTTACATCTGGTGATTAATTTTGAAATGGTTTCTAACTCTACTTTTGGGATCCACCTATCTTCTCTAGTCAGGTCCAAAACCAACGGTGGGTCCTTCAATGAGTTCCCAAATCTGTTCTCCAAATATTCAACCCACTCTTTTTCTGAAATTGAATTTGACTGGCAAGTTGCATAATTTGGGTCCTGCCCATTGACCAAAAACCAGAACGCACTTGCATTTGCAGAAATTAGTGTCCCAAGCATTTTTTCCGAATCATTCTGCAGAATTACAAATTTAATAGACTTACAGTAATTCTTATATGATTGCTTAATCTTCTTTATGACCATTCTGCACACTGCCTCATCCTGATTAATATTCTGAATCTGCTTTAATGTTCTTCTTAGCATCCTTTTTGCTGATGCTACTTTGGAATTATAACAGTGGGCATGCCTAACTTTGCAGAAACCATTCGTTTTCATTCCCAAAGCCATTTTATCAGTCATTTGGCCCACAAATGACTGGAACTCAACTGCATTCAAATTTTGGAGTTTCCAATCATAGGTTGAACGACTCAATGCATGATATATTTCAGAATTCAAGGCACGAATCTTAGGGTCAGTCCACTTAACAGCATTCTGCCCTACCTTAACAACTAGATATAATTTTTGCCCACGTTTTCTGATATTGAGTACCCAATTAAATTGTGCCGTAAGAATGCAGTGGTCACTCCAATTAATATTGAATATTTCAAATGACAGGCATGAGTTCATAAGGGAAGAGTCTATGAAAATATAATCAATCAGTGAGGAACTATCCCCTCTGTGCCAAGTATGCCAATTGCTAGAATTCCCTGATCCAGTGCTCTTCCCAATCAATGGAAAGAGACCCCTCCCTCCCAAATTCATTAACCATTTTTGACCAGCTGCTTTCTTCGCTGAGATACCCCCACCAGTCATTCCCAATTCTCCCGACCCGTGGGAAGGTACACAATTTGCATTTAGATCTCCCATGACTATAACCCTGCCATCTGGGTGATTTTCTATCCACTCATCCAACACTCGACAAAGGCAATCTGTAAATGGGCCAACCAATTCAATACCTTTATGCCAATAGATATTGATTAATAGCAAATTAAGTGAACCGTCTATTGACCTACAGTCAACCCCCAATATACCAAAGGGCAAGTTTGCAATTTTCACACCACTGAGGCAAAGAGAAATATCTACAGTAATCAAAAGGCCCCCAGATGGTCTCCCCCCCGTCCCATCTCTAGCCGATTGGATAAAGACATTATAGCCATCCAGAGTGGGTGCTGACGATAGCCATGTCTCTTGCAGACCAATACAGTTTGCCTTTCTCAAAGTTTTCATACATCCAGGGTTTGTAAATAGGTGGATATTGCCTCGGGTATTCCAAGATTTCAAACATAGCGTTATGCTATTCCAATTCTCTCCCACAAGGGGAGTCTGTTCATGGGACCAATTTTTGCCATAAAGAGGAGATAATGGATGCCCAATCCATATCGTTCGACACTCCACCCTGGGTCGGACCCTCGGAAATGGCGGCAGCCTTGAGAAGACTAACAGTAGGTTGGCTCATCGCATTCCTGATAATTCCCTTCTTTGTTTTCTGAATCAGAGAAATTTCAAAACCCATTTCTGCTAGTTCTTCTTTTTGGGTAAAAATTAGTTCCCTTACCAGCAGAGAGGGCAGAGACATAATACTCTCCCAATATCTGCCGATGACACCAAAGCCAGACTTCGGATAGATGCAAAAGTGGTTAGAATATTCGGCCGATTCAGACAGATCTGATAGTCTGAACCTAGAATGCAGCAGATCTTAACTTGATGTATTGCATGTTCCCCATCCTTCCCCCTCTGCTGAGTGACTATTTTCCCTTTAAGTACTTTCGAATAAGAAGGTTTCACTAGAGGAACGCCCGCTGGGCCATAACATGGCTCTGCATTACCTACAGAAGCACCAGTAGACCCTCGAGCAGTAACACTTGAGGGGAAGTGAAAGCGCTGTAACAAATTCTTCATACTAGCTGAAACTCTAGGGTAGTTAGATTCTGGGGGGAGGTCAACCACCTCTTTGAGGAATATTGATTTCCCCATCCCAGATCCTGCCACTACCCTGTCTATAGGGAAGCAGGATTAGGACATGGGAGGGGCAAATGAGTAATGGGGGTGTCCCCTGAATCCAACATGGGTCTGGCAAGGTCGTTTATAACACCCTGACTTACTGATGGCACCTCTTTTGGGACTACAGGGGGCTTTACAATCAGGCTTGCATGTACCATTTTCCCATCCGCTTTATTCCCCAACATAAAATAGGTAGTTACCCCCTCTGATGGACCCCAGATAGACAGAAATTGAGCACCAGAAAGCGAATTAAATGGATTAAATGAATTGAATCTATCAGAACCTCCTCCCTGCTCACCACAGCAGGGAGGAGGGAGTTAAGTAGGGGAATGGGCTCATGGGAGAATCGTTCAGTCTCACACCCTGATTCATATTGGTGGCTTCCCCTGCCCTTGTCATATCCGTACACTTTGCCAGTGACTCTATGATAGGGTTCCGAAGAGCCGAGACCCCAACCACCCTACCTGGTATAGTTGAAATATTCTCAGATATACTCTGAGTTACCAGCACTGGTTCAGGTACTGGCATTACCTGTTCCAAAACAGGGGATAGGCTAGCCTGAAAAAGAGTCCGGTGGGCCTTTCTTAAAAATAACAATCTATTATTTTTGGCCCCCACCCTCCGCTTCAAAGCTGTACCTTTCACCACAACAGTCATTTTGTTTTTAGGAACTAGGAGACCCTGTGGCCCTTTGGTTAGTGTCCCTTCACCCTCCAGGCGCATATTGGCCACCACCTCTACTAGGATTTCATCATTAGAGATATCAATAATGTCCCCCACAGTCCCAGTAGATCCTTGTCCTGGCCAATTAATTAAAGGGTCCAATCCACTAAAAAGATGACCTCGCTCCCATGAGGATTGGCTGATCGTTAGAGCCCTGATCGTTAGAGATTTCAATGACAGACCCCAAGGCGTTATCAGAATTTGCCTTAGGCTGTGATACAGATCTAATTTGATCCTCATCTCTCATAGGCACGTTAGCAAATCGAATTTCAAACTCTAATTCCTCAAGTTTTGAAGTAACATTAGTCAATATAATGTTGGTGGATTTCAGTTCAGCCCATATGTTGTCATATAGGGCAACAAAAGAACTTAACACCAAATTCAAGGCTGATACAGTAGGGTGAGATAAGCGAATACGTTCATCCACCTCCTTCAATGTATGATGTAACTCTGAGGAGCCTTCGTAAACTCCCAGGTCCTCCTTCGTTGGTAAGGGAATTTGACAGTCTTCTTGGTAATGACCAGGTAATTCCTCATTTATAGCATCCACCAAGGGAGTTGGTGAATCAAAAGTAGCGGCATGAAGAGGCCGCTGAGACTGAGAATTAGAATGTTCCATATCAGAGCCTCCAGTTCGTCCCCTGCTTGATTAGCCATTTCAATGATGCTAATATCGGTCAGATCTTTAAGACCCCCAAAATTGGGCTGCGTATCCATCACTGAATGGTCCAACATGGCTGTTCCCTTTAAGACTGGTAAGGATTTAATCTCAGTGCTTGTGGTAATTGTTTTAACAAAATAGTGATCCATAACTCTTTGACCTGAGATAGGCTTTAAGAGCTGCATTGAATTAGATGCCCGAGAGGCCGAAACATTTGAAATTACTGCTTTGCTCCCCTTCTGATACCCTTGGGATGTAATAATTGAAATGGGGAGACTTTCCAACATTGATTCTAGGGCCTTTGTTCTATTACCAATCCCCTTACGGATAGGCCCTATTGTTTCAAGTACACAGACTGGTTTACTAGGCATATGTCCCATTTTTGCAGCTGTTGACTGGACTTCACATGCCAGAATCTCATTATCAGTAGAAAATGTTATCCCTGTCTCTGATGGTAGTGGGACATTTACCATAGAGTGTATACTTTGCCCATTCTTTACAGGTATAGAAAATTCCCCCAACTGGGTGCCACTAGCTCCACAGGATAACATCATAGGCTCGTGTACAGTTGTACGTAAGCCAACTCCACTTCGTAATCCTGATCTCATTGGGATCCATCAACAGGATAATTACTGAGCAAAAATCGGGTCAAAGGGTAAAGACAACAGCCTCACCCCACAGTCCCCGTTTCCAGATGTGTGTATGAGTAAAAAAACAAAACTTACACAGTTTTAAGCAGAGTTGTAAACGTTACACACCATGAATGCTTAAAATAATATGTGTGCTTTTCGAATCACCAGAATAGCAATTAAAGGAAAACAATGGGATCAAAGAGGACTTGCTTCAACAGTCTTTCATCTTCGGCACCCTTGCAGAGCCAGTAACCTGCTCCTCGCACTGAGCAGAGCAAACGGCCAAAAAGCACCAGCCCTTCTGCCACCAGGGCTCACGCCGCAAGGGTGTTCGTGGCCAGAAGAAATACTTCCTTCCCAGTCACGTGATCCGTCACTTGACAGTGTGTGGATCCTCCCCGCTCAGGAAGCTCTGTAAGGTGTCTGTGGCTGTGGCGGCAAGAGCAGATGCTCGCAGTGCAGCCTTTCCAAAATTCGAGCAGCAAGGTAAAATTGTCCTCGAGGTTATATGTTTTCAGATTAATAAAACACTCCAGCAAAAGCAAAGTTGAACGCCGCTCGAGCGTTCGTTGCTGGAAGAAATACTTCCTTCCCAGTCACGTGATCCGTCACGTGACAGTGTGTGGCTCCTCCCTGCTCACGAAGCTCTGCAAGGGGCTGTGGCTGTGGCGGCAAGAGCAGATGCTCGCAGTGCAGCCTTTCCAAAATTCGAGCAGCAAGGTAAAATGGTCCTCGAGGTTATATGTTTTCAGATTAATAAAACACTCCAGCAAAACTGGAGTATACAAAGTTAATGGGGTGCATGACACAAGTAGAAGGGGATCTAGAAGAGACCACCCAAGCCAAAAATGTGCAGAAACAGGAGATGCATCTCCTGCAACAAAAATGGTCTCAGTGTTCCCAGGCAATACAAGAAGCACAAAAAGACAACAAGGCCCTTTGTGATGAGATCAGGTGCCTCCAGAGCCAGGTAGCAGCACAAGGGGAGGTAATATAGGCCAGTCAAGCCCTGATAGCAGAGCAAAAGGCTCAGGCCTTTTCCTACTATCAAAAGGTAGGTGCTGAGAAGGAAAAACTTGGGAAGTTAAAAAAAGCATGTGCTTGATTGAATCAAAATTTGAGCCACCCCGAACAAGTAGAGAGGGACAGGGCAACCCCTGATCACAGTGTGATGCCCTCTGTACCAAGTACCTCAAACCCATTTACCACCTTGTATGCACAAGGCACTGCTGACTTCATGCCCACCAGTGCACAAGAACCGGGAACCATGAGGCAGCCAGACATAAATAGGCCTAGCATGATTGAGCTGACAGATCAGAGACTGATGGACGGGCGTCCCTGTTCAGGTTCAAAAATGTCATGGCTGATAGATCTGACCAGGAAAGCTCCTATGACCAAATAACTAGGGTGTTAGACTTGCAGAAACATTGGCTACAAAGGAGCCACTTGGTTCGCTTTGCAGAGAAAAAGAAGTCTGCGTTGAGGCCCCAAAAGAGTATTTTGAAAACCTCCACCCAATCAGGGAGGTGGGGGGAGTTCTCCACCAACTCTGGAAGCATGGAGCAGTCAGAAGACTACTCTCCTGTGTGAAAGAGGGAGTCCAAGGGGAGTGACTGAGAGAGACAGAAATTCAACAGGGGAGATGAGACTAGGCCTCATCATTCTGGGAGAGACTCCCAAGCTCAAAGAATTAGGGAGCGCCTAGAGGATAGGAATGGGACCTCAAATAGCAGCAGCTATGAGTCAGAGGGCGAATGGACTCAGGTGCAGTGGCAAAAGAAGGCTAACAAACCAAAAAGGACTCTTGTGAAAGACCACATTAAACAGATTAAAGCTATCAGGAGTTTCATGACTTTGTACCTCAAAAATGCCAAATATTCTGTCTGGAGCATCTGGAGCGGTATGAACAGATGATGACATCTTTTGACATTAAAAATGATCAGAATTGTATAGTATTTGAAAAATGGACGTTCTCTCCAGAGTAGTGCAGCTTCTTTGCTGGGCTGGAAGACCAGAACCATTCATGGTGGTCCACCTATAAGGCGGCCATCTTGAAGAACTTCTCCATGCACAGAAACCCCCAGGAGGCCCGCAAGGCGGCTTACAATCTTCAGTGTGGAGAGGATCAGGCCCCAGGAGAATTTGTTCAGGAACTAAAACGGGCATTTGCACAAACTACTAGGTGGGTGCGCATGAATAGTAGGGAATTTATAAATACCTATTTTCATGGACTCCCAAAATATATCATGACACAGTTGGTAAGGGATTTTCATGATGACAGGACCCTGGAATGGGTAATAGAGTAAGCTACCCAGATCTACGAGGTCCAAAAACCTATAGAAAACAAAAATCCAACAAAAAAGCCAAACCAATCAACACCCCGCTGCTACCAAGGTGGCGGAGGTGAAGATTGCCCCCATTTTGGTCCTATAAATGGGGGGACTTAAAAATACACCTTCCCACAACCAACCAAATCAGAGGCAGAGAAGACACTCTGACCAATCACAAACAGGCGGTAGTCAGATAGGGTACCCCACAAATGTGCCCCCTAAACTCTGCCAATTACATCAACCCTAGGTACAACGGCAACAGACCCATCCTGGGGGGGTACGTGTGGACTCCCCTGGCCTGGGGGGGGCAATCAGGTGAGTACGGCCCCAGGAAACTTTCCCTCCAAGCTTCCCTCAGGAGGGCAGTAACATTCCAAATTCTGGTTTAAGCTTCTTCCCCAGGTACCCTCAAAACCCCAACATCCAGAACAACCCTCCTTACTCTCCCCACTTTCAGGAGTCTAGACCACCAAATTCGGGAGAGGGAAAGCCAAGGTTGGAGGGCTACCAGGGAAACCCCCAGTACCCAGGTTACTCCAGGAGAAGGGATAGTTACCCTTCCAAAGCAACCCAGAGTTGATCCAAGACCCCCGTACCAGCCAGAGCGGGTGACCCAACTGGAGCGCCAGGTCCAGAACCTAATTCAAGATCTGACTCACATGTTGAGGGCTCAGCAAAACCCTCAGATGAACATGGCAGACTCGAATAACTCAAACCAAGGGTCTGGCGCCTCAGAACAATGATGGGGAGAGAACCCTGATAACCGACCGGTTCCAGGGGAGGCAGCACGGGCGGAGGGGAATGCAAAACCCTAGAGGAAGCTTCCTTCCTCACCCATGAAAATCCCCTAGACACCCCAGAACCAGAACTTAAATCGCCTGCCCCCGTAAACCTGCAACCCAAGGAACAGAGTGTAGGTAGGAGAAAGAAAGGGACCAAAAAGACCCATTTGTGGAGGAAGTCAGTGTCCTCCCGTTTGAAGGAGAAGAATCCTTGGAGGAAAGTCTTCTCCTTCAAGGATGGGGGAATTCCTCCCAAAGAAAAATGGGTCCCAAAAGACCATAACCCAGACTGGTTAAGTGTGGGGACTGATTGAGAATCGTCCATCCCTGAACCCCAGAAATGTCATCCAGAGAACATAACGATCACAGAGGGATCCTCCCCACAAACCGGTTCTAGTCACTGTTTCCAGGTGAAGGGGGACAGCACAGACCTAAGGGAGAAAGGGGATTCCAAAATCCCATCTATTTCAGGATGCCAAATTTTCTTTACAGATTCCCAAACTCCGACACAATAAAACTGTCCAAGACCCCACAGTGTCGGAGTCAAAAATAAAGAAACTAACTGCCCAGCTTGCCAAAAATGCCCATTTCCTTTGCCCCTTGGAGGAGAAAGAAGGTAGGTTCTATGCCCCCGTCCGTGTGCAATGGCAATGTGCATTTTTAGCACTGGTGGACACTGGATCCTAAGCCACTCTTCGGTCCCAAAGGGCCTTTGAGCAGCTAAATTCAGGAAGGGGGGAGAGACATCATATCCCTCTCACCTCTCTTCCTGGACAACTCCAGAACTTTGACAGGAGTGAAATTCTCATTGAGGGGACTGTGGATTTGGAGATTAAAATTGGGCAACACAAGGTGAATCATACGGTCGTAGTTGTGGCTCCAGAGGGACAGAGGGAACCCCCTGTCTATTAGGAAATGACGTCCTTTGGAGGTTGTTTCCCCTGATAGACTGTGTGAACAAGGTCCTCTGGACTCAGGCTAACCGGCCAATAAAATTAAAACAAAGCATCAACTATGTCAGTTTAAATGGCACATGCCACATGGTTGAACAATGATCTGACCAAATTGAGCTCCATTTTCAAAACAATCAAATACCTGACATAACTGTAATTGCTGTAGGACAACAAACTGGTGATGGGACCCCCTCTCCATTCCTGAAAATCAACCTTCCTTCCAGTTTCAAGTGGGATTCCACACTCGAAGGAAATACCTTGAAATTCTATACCGATTCCCAATTTGAAAATCCAAGTCCCATGATAGAAAGTGATGAAAAACCAGCTCAAAGCTTGGCTGATATTCAGAAAATGGGTGAACAGCTGTTCCTCCCTATTCAGTTAAATGAGGGGAGGGAACCTGTTCTCACCAGAGTGTGCCTGAATAATGGAAAAAGCTTCATCAGCGAAACGTTGCTCAGGAAACTCTCACAAGATCCAACCATTCCCACATTTAAATTGGTTGATAAGTGGGAAATGGGCCTGGAAACTCCCAATTCCAAACATATCCTGCCTAGCAGGTGCATGCTAAAAATGTTCTTATGTGACAAAAGCATAGAGCATAATTGTTGGGTCGTGCAAGATGTCCCCTCTGCTTTAGGCAGTGACATTCTCAATCCGTTCGCAATTAATTTGGACCTCATAAATTCCAAAGCCTGGTCCCGACTAGGGGGCAACCCTATGGGCTTTGATGATTCTGAAAAGGCATTTCGGTCAGCTCAATTGCTACCGTATGCAGTTGAAATTCAAATTGGAGAGGTGGTCACCATCCCAAGAAGGACCCGACAATTCCCACTTCATTTAAAAATTAAGAGAGGACAGAAACTCCAAAACCCGGACGCTTATGTACACTTCAGTTCCCATCTCCAACAACAGGGGTTGGGGTTGCACCCGACACCATTAGTGAACACAACACCATACCAATAGTGGTGGATAACAGCGACCCTAGGAGTATCACTCTGGGTGCAGACACCTTATTGGAATGGCGGTTGATGACCAGCATTTTTCCATGTACATAGGAAATGAAATCATAGGACCAATCCCCAATGACTGTTATGGCTGTGACAATGACATTCTGCCTGAAAAGATCCTCACCCGGCAAGGGGGACATTTCTTGGTGTACTCTTCCTGCCCTTACGGGGGGGTAGAGGTGACCTGTGACATCAGGAAGGATGTGGTGATATTCCAGGTCCACACTGACTGCCTCTCCTACCTGAAACCCTCTGTCCAGGTCAACATCATAACCAGAGATCTCTCCACACAGCTGGAGGAGACCGCTGAGATTGCAAAACCTGAGGTCTTCCCAGGCTTCAGACAGATGGTTGAAGAATGG
Source organism: Ambystoma mexicanum (assembly GCF_040938575.1). NCBI lineage: Eukaryota > Metazoa > Chordata > Amphibia > Caudata > Ambystomatidae > Ambystoma > Ambystoma mexicanum. The sequence goes on from NC_090932.1 coordinate 1,271,808,719, forward strand.
GTCAACCTCACTGATGCCTATGAGACCGCAGAACAAAATCAAAAGTTGAAACAAGTGTTTTTGGATTTTCAAGATATCTTTGCTGTGGACTCGTACCACTGTGGACACACTGAGATACATTCTACCTCAATTCCCACAGACCCTGGAATAACTCCTGTAGTTATGAAGCAGTATTGCTTACCTCTCGCTTCTATAGAGTCCCTTACAGAAATCATAAAAAACCCAGAGTCCCGTGGGATAATTCATCCAGTACACAGTACCTTTAATAATCTGGTACTGGGGATTTTAAAAGTAAATGGCCAATGGAGACTTTGCACAGACATAGGGAGCTGAACAAATGGGCCACATGTCCCGATGGCCTCTTTCCGACGTTGACCAGGGGCTGGCCCAGATCCAGGGGTCAAAGGTGTACACCGCCCTTGACCTGACCAATGGATACTGGACAGTACCCGTCAGTAAGGAGGACCAGTCCAAGCTGGTCTTCACCTTCGGGGGGTAGCAGTACACATGGACCCAAACTCCCTTTGGATACATAAACTCTGGCAATTAATTCAACATCTTTCTGCATAAGGCCATGCCCGACTTGGGTGAAAAGGGTAACCTGGCCTATGTGGATGATGTCCTGATTAAAAGCTCAACTGTGGAGGAACATATAGCAGAAATCCGCTATGTTCTGTCCCAGTTGAAGGTTGCCAGAGCAAAACTGTCCTTCCAGAAGGCACAGTTGTGTAGGTCCTGTGTCAACTTCTCGGGACATGAAATCACCCCTGAGGGTCTCTGTCCCCAGGTAAAGAAAGTGGAAGCACTACTAAAACTAAAAGACCCCACAACTCTGCGTGAACTAAGGAGTCTTCTTGTACTGTCTAATTACAATAGGAAGTTAATTGAGGATTATGCATAGGTCACGAGACCCCTGGTCCATTTGTTAAAAGGGGGTCAAGTGGGAGTGGGGTCCAGAACAAGCCAAGGCAGTGAAACAACTCAAAAGAAGCCTTTCACGAGCGTTTTGTCTAGCTTACCCCATCAAAAACAAGGAGTTCTTCTTCTTCTGAGACAGGGTTCTCGAATACATGCTTAACAGCAGTATTATACCAAAAACATGACAAGGTCAATAAGGTAATATCCTATGCAAGTAAGACTTTATCCTCTGTGGAGGAAAAATTCAACGATTGTGAGAAGGCACTCCTCGCAACGGTGTGGGCATTGAAAAATGACCGCATGTTCATTCAAGGGGAGCACATCATTGTGGAGACTCCACACCAGCCTTTGCAATACTTCCAAAGTGACAGAATCGGGGCAGAAAATGTAAGTAATTCCAGAATTACTTCCTGGATTCTTTCTGGCGCAAGTTTTGGCTGACTTGCATGATTGTGTATGACAAAACTGTCTCGAGGACGAAAGTCTAAAATCCCAAAACAACATGGAGGTGTACATGAATTTGCAGCACAAGGTCTATGAATAAGACAAGTGCCAGGGGATGCCCACAGTTTATGCGGACGAGTGCTCCTACCATGTTGACTACAATGGTGAAAAGGAACTGGTGGCAGGTGTTGGGAATGCCTGGGTGGATGATGCCCCTAAACCCTCTGCTGCGTACAAGATCGGTCCCCACAGCAGTCAGGTGGCAGAGTTGATGGCAGTTCACCAGGCCATCCTCACTGCCGTGCAGCATTGACTCCACAAACTGCTCATAATTACTGATTCAGATTATGTCTGGAACGGGTTCGTGGAGCACCTGATTAATTGGAAAACCAGAGGCATGCTGTGTGCAAACAATAAACCACTCAAGCATGGCAAACTCATACAAAATATTGATGATCTGGTCACCTCTAATGGGATGACCATCTATTGGAAAAAGATTAAGGGTCATTCCAGAATAGAGGGACCAAACAAAACTGGAAATGACCTGGCTGATCAATTGGTCAAAACCAGAGCCATCCAGGGGGATCCCCTTGAGATCGAGTCCCTGTTGGGGGAAATCCAGGTCACTGCTGTCACCAGGTCCCAAACACTTGCCCACAATGAACCCTCAACTGCCCAGTGGAGTAAGGAGACCCCAGATGCTGATTTAATCCTGGCACAAAAAGTGGATCCGATTACTGGGACATTTTACCAACACATTGAACTTTCCCCTGACGGAAACCGATGACGTTGGGAAAGAGGATCTCTGGGTGTTGATGAAGTTTCCCAAAATGTTCAGAATCCAAGGCTATTTGTTGGTAAGGAGATCCATCTCTGGATGTGACCAGTGGGTGGTACCTACCTCATTCCAAGGCTGGTGCCCAGTCACGCCCATGACGCGGCCACAGCCAGTCATCGGGGGTTTCAGACTACTTTAGACATCTTGCGGGAGGTCGCATACTGGACACACATGGGGCAGGACCTCGACTAATATTTGAAGGGGTGTCTTGTGTGTGCACAACTTCAGCCAAGTTCACCCACACACCGAGCTCCCCTCCAGAAGAGGGAGATGACACTGCCTTGGTCTGATTTACAAGTAGATTTAATTTGGCCCGTGATTCGTTCCTCTAGGTGGAACAAGTACATGTTAACAGTAACATGCTTGTTTACCGAATGGGTGGAATGGCTCCTGGCCCCAAATTGGAAGGCAGAAACAGCAGCTGCCCTGATGATCATCCACATCTTTTTGCATTTTGGCCTTTCCCAAACGATTGAGTCAGACCGAGGAAGTCACTTCAACAGCGAAGTGATAACAAAGATGTGGGAGATACTTGGGGTAAAAAGGAAACTTCATATTGCATACCGCCAATCCTCTAGTGGGGGAGTTGAGAGGTACAATAAAACAAATGTGAGCATTCTTAAGAAGTTTGTGGCGTACTCTGGGCCTAGTTGGGACATCCGATTACTGCTTGTCCTGATGGCCATCAGGTCTACGCCATCTTCTGTGACCAAAATATCTCCATTTGAGCTAATGACTGCATGAAGGATGGTGCTACCCCAGCATCCAGCATCTGTTTTATAGAACATGAGAGCAGACACTGATTAACACCTCGACAACACATGAATATGTTGAGAATCTAAGAAAACATCTTCAGCATGCTTTTGCGTACGCTCAGTGGAATTTGGAGAAATCAGCAGAGGGGATGAAAACCCACTACGACTTAAAAACAACTAAAAAAGAATACCAAGTAGGAGACAGGGTCTACTTGTACAATTTTCAGAGGAACCAGACTAAGGAGAGGAAATTCCTCCCCTCCTGGCGCGGTCCCTTTGAAATTGTAGACAACATTTCACCTGTCGCCTACTGGATCTACATCCCCAAAGGAGAGCTGTTAGAAGAGAAATGAGTCCACATCAATCCATTAAAAAGTTGTCACCCCAGACACACTTTGCCGCTGATTGATGAGCCAAAAGACAATCAAACAGAGGAACCATTGGAAGAATGAGACAAAAGGAAAAGAAAAAGCAGAGGGAAGTATATAGATGCATAGGTATATCTATATAACAGGGAGTACTTTACTTGATATTATCATAAATAGAAGAAAAAGTTGTTTTAAAAGTCAAGTTGTTGTCCTTATCCTGTTGAATAATGTGCTTGATGTTATTGTGAAAATGAGAATAAGAGAGCACAGAAAATTGTAAACTGTAATCATTGTTCCGCTGCTGTAAATCTTTCAGGAACAATGCCCGTAAAATGTACTAAAACTTGTTTCTATCTATCTTCTATTAGATAATAACTCCATTACCTCCTAGCCTGGTGAGGACCTCCTCAGGGACTGAGAGGGGAAGAAAGGAAAGAGGGTGCTGCTCCATACCCTCCAACCGAAAGATGGAAGAAAATCCTGGAGTGCTCCTCCCTGATGAAGGAGAGTTCTGCCAAATGAACCCCACTCTGCCGTACTCTCCCTCATCAAAAAGTCACAGCAGGGCAGGGGGGGGTCTGTGGGGTAAAATTTAAGGCTCTTGCAGAAATCCCCTTTCAAACCAAAACCGCATGGAAATAATGCGGAAAAATGGCTGCGTTTTTCTTTCCATGGTGCATATGTGTGGTGAGCACTGAACACAAGAATGCCACCAAAAGAAGTGCTCTTCATTGTTTTACCTCCATTTAAATCATCTGAAAATGACCTACATGCAGAATGGCACCACATTTGCCATTCTGTTTTCTGAACATTAAAGCTGCACACATGACATCCAAGACAGCTTTGTGTTCTTGATTTCATTCTAAAACATCACAAAGTTGCGCCCTTCAGGGAAACATCCCCTTGCATGCTTTATTTCTGCTGATTATCAAGAAGTGAGGCAACATATTTCCAGGACAGATGATGATCTGGGAAATCACTTGAAAGGCAAAAGAATCCTGTTTTCCACTTAACACGGCTATTGTTTTCTTTTGCTATGAACCATTGTGCACAAACTGTAGTAAAGGAAAGAAATAACAGAGTGCTTCTTTTTCTCATGTCAATATCAAAGACAGCCTGGGCAGCATCCTTTTGAGTCCGTAAATCAACTGTATATGTAAAAACCGCAGAAGATTAAGTGAAATGAAAATATGGTCTGCATAAACCGCATTGGGAATAGGAAATGTAAAGCTTGCACACATGTTACTTTGTTATTTGCAAAACAAAGGAAAAATGACATTTAAATTCAAATGTCAAATGACACAAGACAATTATTGCATATGGGATGGAGGGGCTGCAAAGCCATGTACATTATGCTCTTCCCTCCCCCCCAAGATATTAATCAGCCTGGCTGAGGGCCAGGAATTCCAGTGAAACCAGTTTGGCAGGAAGGCTTGCCTCCCACTTTTTGCACCTACCAGTTAACTGATGCTGCAAGCACATGTGATGGGGCTGACAGCTTGATAATTACTAGTTCTGTGAGACTGGCCGACAGGATTGCCAGAAAATAGAAAGGAAGTGACTGGCCCTGTGTTTTGACCCAGAGGTGCAATTTCCTTCAGCACACATTCCCAGGAGGGCCTTTGTGCAGGCTTACCCAGGGGGAGACAGTTTGGCTGTGGGGTTTTGCAGGACCACCCACACATGTGACTAATCCAGCCCATTGACTTTAAAGAATTGTTGTACATTAAGACATTTTTCCCAGCAACCTGAATAAGCAGTAATGTGATATTATGGCAGTTTTCATGTGATTTTTAGACACCCAGAAAGAGACTAGGTGCATGTTTCTAGCATGTGAGGAACTGAAACTGACATGAAAAATGTCTTTTGGGGTGAATTATCAATGGAAAAAATATGAAACTTGAGGGAAATATGCTAAATGTACTTATGCACATTTGTACTCATTGCCATCATTTTAAATGTTATGTGTCTCATACAAAGGGCAAAAATGTGCCAAAAAGCAATGCAACATCACACAGAGTTGGCGATCGGACTGTCCAATTCCCTTTGACCCATTGAATTTGCATATCTATTTTTCATGATGGTGACTAGTCTAGATTTTAAGTTTTGCTCCATAACTCTTTTTTGGTAAAAAGTAGCTTTGTGGAAACAAAGAAAGTCATAAATGCACACCCATAAATGATGTCATTTTCCCTGAACCAGAAACGTGAACAACACACTGTGCACAGCTTGCTTTGGATGATCTTATTACATATAGGTTGTATATTTTTATATATATCTAGAGATATTAAACAAAGTAAAGGTGCGGGGGAGAGGTGCTCAGCCTTGGTACCTAGGCTGGAGATAGAGGACAAAAGAGAGTGTTTTCCTATTAGGAAAGCTTCGTCCCCTGCACACTATCTAAAAGGCCAAAGCCTAATGGTGATTAGAGAATCGTTAAAGATGGAAAGTCTTTTAAAGGCATTTCAGATATATATTCAAAAATTCACTAAATAATTACATTTTGACAACTTGAAGGATAAATTCATAAGCAAGACGATTTATTATTCATACAAGATGGTAGGCCCAACGCGTTTTGAGTAGGAAACAACTCTTCATCAGGGGCATTTTTTCTTTAAGAATAACATTTCTATAAAGAAAAGAAACATTTTAAATTTAAACAATATAATATTTTTAGTCAATAAGCAATTTCGAAAGCAACAATTTCAAAACAACCTCAATTCAAGGACATCTGTGAGATACATGTCAACACACAGATCCTGGACTTAAAGTGTACAGCGCATAATTCAAATGGACTTAATTGTTTTAGAGTGTCTAACAGCCTTTAGAGTGAAACCGTTATCAAAAATTGACAAAAACTTAAAACTCTTAATTTGAATCAAAACAGATACATTTTTCATCAAAACAGATACATTTTTTCGTACAACCAGGTTATTACTGGTGCTAAATGCCTGTATATGCTGTTCACGGAGAGAATAATTCAATGTTCTAAGTGTTTTTGAACAAAAATGGATAAACTGAAGTTGTCACATAAGGAACAATTATAGCTAGTTGTTTTTACCTCTTTAAAATAGGCCAAAAAAAATGGAGTGTCTTGTATGGCCATAGATGAAAGTGTTCCTGAGATGATTTCGCAAAGTTTGTTCTTGACCTGTCGTGAGATCTGGTCTAAGAAGCAATATTCAGATAAGGAGAAAGACGCTGTCTTAATGACAAGAATATAGGTATCTGGTTGTCATGTTTATGCATAAGTGAAAACACACTTACAAGTCTTTGGTTGAACAACTGGTCCAATGGTAGAGCTGACCATTCAATGGTCACTGGGTATCTTAATCTGGTAAACGGTTAATCGATGAAAACTAATCCAAATCAACTGTTTCCAAGAAGAGTAACCTAAAAAACCAAGGTGGTAGAGGTAAGTAAAGGGGAAACGGGGTATTTTTTAGAAAATCTGTCACGGACCAAGTAAAGGCTATGTGGCCAGAATGGAAATGGTTAGTCTCTTATTATGATTCTACATAAAAGTGTTTGGCAGAAGAAAAGCTTTATTCCCCAAAGTACCTGGCATAGAACAAGTTAAGGCTATGTGGCCAGATTGGAAATAGTAAGTATCTTATTTCGATTCTACATAACTAAGTGATACCAATAAAGTGATAAAGTCCAAGTCAACTTACTTCTCTTCCTTTTTTACAGGTCCCAAAATGGAGCAACATCCAGACCGGCGAAGGCTGTGGAGGCGTCTGCCATTTTGTGATGGAACTCGTCTTTATGTACCTTTCGGACAAGCTGACGTCATTCGCGCATGCACGAGTGACGTCACTGTTGTTTATATATTGAGTGAGTGACGTTGTTCGCGCGTGCGCGTGCAACGTGTAAATAAAGGTGTCTATGTAATCAACATGGAATATTAGGCGATCAGGTACTCCAAGGGGCATGTCGTCTTGTTACAGCTAGAAAATAAGTGGGAAACGATTCCAATGAAGGTGGAAAAGGTGCATGTCACATTATAGGTAATGACTCCAACTTAGTGACGTCAATCGCATATACACGTTGTACGTCCACCAAGTTAAATCTATATATGTGTGTTAAAACACTTAGAGGGGAGAATGAAGAAGATAAGCCAGTGATAGGTTTGGTGCAAATGGCTGTCTGTATTTTGACTAACGTCATGTTTACACGTTTGACTAAAAATACAAATTAAATTTTATCAGATGTAACTGTGAGGTCTTATTGACTGCTTTTCAAAGGTCCACAGGACATACTTGGGTAAATGAGGGTGTTAAACCTAATGATAAGTAGAAAAACCTACATGGGCACATGGTCATAGATGCAAAATAGTCATGGAGTACCTGCCTGATTATTAATGGTTAAAGAAATGAATATTTTAGTGTCGACCATTATCCACATTTAAACATGTGATTGGCCTATTTGACAAATCTAGGACCTCGTGTAAACCATTATACACTTTTTATCATGTTGTGAACCTTTTTGACAAATATAGGCCATTGTGTTAGCACTACCCCAATTGTATGGGTGTACAATCTAAAGCAAAAGCATCACTAAAAGCAGTTTCTTGAAGATGAAAATCACAAGTGAATTGACAGCAGATAATGTAACTAAAACACTCATATGCGAAGAAAATAAAGGTCTTTGTTCTAATATTCGATACCCCAGTAATGCTAGGGTATGTTTGATGGGAGAATCTATTTAAAAACAAAGAAGCAATAGTAACCTATAAGGTTTAAACTGGTAGCAGCAATTGGTTTACTTTCATAGATGTTAAAACTTTAGAGGAATGGTCCAAGGTAATAGTCCTCATTCATGCCTAGTGGTGTCATTGCGTCAAGCCGTTGGATCCAAAAAAGTTCTCTTTGTAAAAGTTGTCTTTGTAAATCGCCACCCCTCGGGAGTGGGTGTATTACTTCCAATATGATCATTTTCATCTGTGAGATGTTGTGGTTATGGTCTCGGAAATGTCTAAATACAGGAGGTTTGATATTTTTTGTTCTTATGGAAGACTTGTGCTCTGTCCATCTTTCTTTGGCTTTTCTGTTGGTTTTTCCTATATAATAGACTCCGCAGGGGCAACGGATTGCATAGATGACGTTTTTGCTGTCACATGTAGCATAGTGTCTCAGACTGATTTTTTTACCTGTATTGGGATGTCGTACATATTCTCCTTTAATGATGTTGTTGCAATGTTGGCACTGGAGACATGGAAATGTGCCTGCTTTTTGTTTAGAAAATGTTGTTTGTAGTGGTTTTTTTGGCCTTTCCGCTTTAATGAGTTGGTCCCGTAGATTTCTTCCTCGTTTGTATGCCATCATAGGGGGTTCTGGAAACAATTCTTGTAAGGTTTTATCTGACTTAATCAGGACCCAGTTTTGTGTATTATTCTTTTGGCTTGAAAGCTTTGTCTAGAGTATTTCAATGAGTGAATTGAATTTTTGGGAACTGGTTTACTGTTGCTTGCTAGGAGTTCTTTTCTTTCCTGTGATTCGGTTCTTGTTATGGCTTTCTCCTGGGTAACCTCTTTCACAGAATCGATTCCGCATGGTTTCATATTCCATCTGTAATGTGGTACTATCAGATGTAATACGTTTCACCCTTAAAAGTTGGCTGTAGGGGAGGTTCTCCCTTAAATGTTTCGGATGAAAACTGCTATGATGTAAGCAGCTGTTAACATCTGTTGGTTTCATGTATATTTTTGTCTTAAGACCTGGTCCATGTATTTCCACTGTAACATCCAGAAAATTAACTGAAGGTTTCCCAATTTCAATTGTGAACCCGATTCGTTCATTGCAGGTATTTAAGTATTTCCAGAATTGGAGAAGTTCACTTTCTGTGCCTAGCCATATACCAAAAATGTCGTCAATGTATTGTTGCCAAAATTTAATTTTTTATTTCCACTGTTGGTTTTGTAGTACAAATTTCATTTCAAATTGGTACATGAACATGTTGGCATATGAAGGTGCCACTGATGAACCCATTGAGGTTCCTGAAATTTGTAAATAAAATGTTCCATTATGTCTAAAGTAGTTGTTATATAGAATGATGTTGATTAATTCTATAGCTAGTACTTTGTGAATGTTGATGTTTTTGTTTTCTAGTAGAAACCATTCCAATGCTTCTATCCCTTCTCTGTGTGGTATTGAGGTATATAGACTGTTCACGTCCATTGTGAAAAGAATTGGGCTCTCCTCTGTGAGATTAACAGAGTTGATGATGTTCAGGAAGTGGGTGGTGTCCTTTAGATAGGTTTGAGTGCTTTGTACAGCTGGTTGTAGTGCCGTGTCCAAATATATGGCTAACGGCTGAAAGATACTTTCTGTCCCCGCAACTATGGGTCTGAAGGGAGTGTCAGTGGCACTTTTGTGGATTTTAGGTAATCCATAGAAAACCGGAGTCACTGGAAATTTTTGTATCAAAAATTCAGCTGTCTTGTCTGTGATCCAATCCATGTCTGATGCTTTGACAACCACCTTCTTGATCATTTCTTTGATTTAATTTACCGGGTCTCCATCTAGTTGTATGTATGTCCTAGTATCATCTAAGAGTTTTTGACATCCTATGTTATACATAGTAGTGTCCATTAGGACTAGAGCTCCTCCTTTGTCTGCTTGTTTTAATGTTAGACTACTGTCCTGGGCCAATTGCTTAATGGCTTCCATCTGATGTTTACGAATATTCATTTTATTTGGCTGCCCATATTTTAGTCGGTTGAGATCTCTTGTAGTCTTTTGTTTAAACAAGTTAGTCAAAGGATGGTTCACTTGAGGATGAAAACTGCTTTTGTTTTTGAGTTCCAAAAATTTAGATTTTGATTGTGGTTGCAGTGTATCTTCAATTTTGTGGAAAAAGACTTTCAGTTCCATTTTGCGGATGAGTTTGAAAAGATTAACTTCTTCTTCAAAGAAAGAGGTGTTGTTTGTAGGAATAAATGAGACCCCTAGATTCAATGTCTGAATCTGTGTTGTTGTCAGTGATTTAGAGGAAATATTAATGACCAGATTCTGTTTTATTTCTACTTCTGTCTTGGTTTTCTTCTTTCCTCTTCTTGTCTTCCTCCCTCTAAAAAAGGTGTAGACCGTTGGTTTTGGGAAGATAACGTAGGTGGTATCACTTGAGATGCTGCGGTAGGCCCGCTTTCGCTGGTGAATGGAATCTCTTCCAGCTCTCCGCTGGTGACTTCACTGCTCTCTGTGTTGTTAGTGGGCTGCGGTTGTCTTGGTGGCCTATGTTGTGGTGGTCGGTTATTCGCATAGAATTCCTGCCACGAGTAGACAATGTCCCTCGCGTAGTCTAGTGTATCCCTTCTAAACTTTCTTATTTTTCGTTGTTCGATGTCTTTTTTATAACTGTCAAGCTTTGTATTAGTGTCTTCCAAAATTTGTTTCAATTCCGTTGCAGTTTTGAATTTAGCCAGTTGGGATGTGATGTCATCAATCTCTTGTTTAAGGTTGGAAACGGATTTTGCCAATTCTTCAATGGTTAGCAATATTAGGTCTAGTGAGCATTTGTTCAGGATTTTCTCCCATCTGATGACAAAATCTTTATTCTCTTTGCAAAGGGTAGGTCCAAGATAAACTATAAGTCCTCTTGGAATCCGTTTAGACTTATAGTACTGGGGGAGGGTTGTTGCATGTAATTTTTGAGAAATCTCTCGTCTGATGAGTCGTTCTAATTTATGGATTAGCCGTTCAGGGTTCTCTCCCGTTGGTGTATCTTTACTATTATCTGATATTAAACCCAGAATTCTTGTCGCCTCTTCATCTGAGAAGGCCAAAGTTGTAGCTGCTTTGTCTGTTAAAGCGCTGATAGTCGAGAATGACATTTTAGTGTTTGTGGGTGCTCGTGTGTGGCTATGGTACCAACCCGTGAGTGTAAACAATACTAGAAACGTGAACAACACACTGTGCACACCTTGATTTGGACGATCTTATTACATATAGGTTGTATATTTTTATATATATCTAGAGATATTAAACAAAGTAAAGGTGTAACGCTCACCTGATTCCCGTAGAGGCGCCGGTCTTGACTGGGCGTATACCGTATCTTCAAAGGTGATGTGTAACACACGGCTGGCTCTTTGGGCTGGACCTCTGTGCACTGTATGTCTGCCTCGAAGGGTAAGATGTCTGCAGATAGAAAATATGGGATTAAGGAACTGGGTTATTGAATGTCTCTCTCTTCTTCCCTTTCTCTTCTCCTGTAGAACCCCAAAGGTTAACGCTCTCACCTTAGGTAAGTGAACGCCGTGCTCTCCATCTGCCTCGGGGCAGGGTGCTGTAACCAGTTTCTTCACTGGATAAGGCGAGCAGGCCTCTTGACTTCAGAGGACTGCTGTCCGTCGTTTACTGCACCAACGGTAGGTTTCGAGTAATTCTAATGTCTTTAAAGTCTTTAGTAATGATGTTTCTTGTTTTGCAGGGTTCCGGCGATGGCGGATGACGGGCTGAAGTGAGTTGAAGATGGAGCCCGTGTGATGAATAGAAGCGCCTGGAAGCACGTAAGTAAGCGCTTGTTGCCTGCTTCACGATGCGCTCTAACTGTCTTTTTATTTTGCAGGTACAAGTTCGGAGCGGCTGCAGGGTGCCGGAATACCCACTGGGTTAGATGTGGAAAGGAGTAATGGCACGTGAGTATTAAAGTTCCCCAATGTCTTTAAACGCACCTTATTTTGTCTTTCAGATGCGGGATGCAGCGCCGAAGGCCTCCGGAGCGTGCGAAGAGTTGGTAAGCTTTTGTCTTTCAGATGCCGGAATGCAGTGTGAAGACCTCCGGAGCGCACGAAGAGTAGGTAAGCCTTTGTCTTTCAGATGCCGGAGTGCAGCGCGAGGCGTTGGTGACAGCCGATGGACCAGGTAAGTGAAGAGCTGTCACTGAAGACCGTAATGCTAACCTGTTCTTTCTTGTCTTTATAGGTGTTGCTGAAGACTGGATTCGGGATGGTAAGCCTTTTTCCTTAGGCCCAGGATCAGATGCAGAAGACACGATGAGCGTTCTGCTGCAGAGGATGCAGAATAACGCAAAGCAAGATTCATCCATCGGGTGTGGTTTAAATAGCCTCCTGTAGTGCTTAGGTGTCTCCTTCCACAGCCACGCCTAGGTAAGAAAAGAGTTCCTGCTTTCCAGAAGAGTTCCAGTGTTCTGAATCTAGGGAGTGGCTCCTGCCCCACCCAACAGGAAAAGTAGTTCCAAACAGAAGAGGATCAGAGGCTCAACTGGCAGGCAAGTAAGCAGCATGGTCTGCTGCAGGTAAGTCCACCCAAGCATTATGAGCCCGGCGCTTCCAGCGCTGGGACTGGGCATATTTATGAGCCTGGTGCCACTGGCGCCAGGACTGGGTCCAAAAGGTCCCAATTGGGACTGGTTGGCACTCGGAACCTGGGTTATGGATCTGCTTCCAAGGGAGTTGGGAAAACCCTGACCTTTTGGAAGCAGAGATCATGACAGTACCCCCCCTCAAGGCCCCTCCCAAACCGGGCTTCTCCGGGGGTTTTGGCTTGTGAGGAAATGTTCGGTGAAATCTTTTGATTAGGCGAGGAGCGTGGACATATTCAGCAGGTTCCCAGGATCTCTCTTGGGGGCCGTAGCCTTTCCAGTCAATTAGGTAAAATAGTTTAGATTTGGAGATCTTGGAGTCCAGAATGCTTTTGACTTCAAACTCGAGTTCTCCATCAACTAGGATAGGTTTTGGAGATTTAGTTAGTCGGGTTTGAGGTTGCACAGGTTTTAATAGAGAGATGTGGAAGACCGGATGTATCTTCATGTGCGGGGGCAAGTCCAACTTGACCGCTACTGGGTTTACTATGGTAGTGATGGAATAGGGACCAAGGTATCTTGGGTTGAATGTGCGTGGCCCTTTTAGAGGTAGATATTTGGTGGATAACCAGACTTGATCCCCTACTTGATATTGAGGGGCTTCCTTCCGATGTTGATCTGCTCCTTTCTTGTATTGTTCTTTAGCCCTTTGAAGGTGAGAAACAGCTTCCTTAAAGGCTTGGGTGATTGTAGAATGCAGGTAGTCTACTGCTGGTGTTTCAAGATCTTGGAGGGGATCCAACTCCGAGGTTCGAGGGTGACTGCCGTACAAAAGAAAAAACGGGGTTTTCCCAGTTCCCGAATGGACAGAGTTATTGTAGGCATATTCGGCTATCCAAAAGATGTCTTTCCAAGTTTTTTCAGTTTGTTGCAGCATGCAGCGTAAATACTGTTCCAGAGTTTGATTGGTCCTCTCGGTTTGTCCGTCGGTCTGAGGGTGGTGACTGGTCGATAGTCTCACATCAATTTGAGCCGACCGACAGCAACTTTGCCAAAAATGAGAAATAAATTGACTACCTCGATCCGAAATTAGAACCGAAGGAAAACCGTGCAGTCGGACGATGTTTTCGAGAAATTCTCGGGCCAGAGTTGCTGCTGTTGGCAAGCCTTTGAGCGGAATGAAATGCGCCATCTTGGAGAATAAGTCCACGATTACTAGAATCGTATTGTATCCGGAGCATGGAGGTAGATCGGTGATGAAGTCCATAGAAAGCGTATGCCAAGGGCGAGGTGGGATGTCAATAGGGCGTAAGAGGCCTGCTGGTCTTTCCTTTTGACTCTTGTTTTGGGCGCATACTCCACAGGACATTATAAAGTCTCTGATATCTTTTTTCCAAGACGGCCACCAGAAGTAGCGCTTGATCTTTTCTGAGGTCTTGGCCATACCGGGATGTCCTTCCATTAAAGAATCGTGATAACAAGAGATTACTTTTTTCTGTAAATCTGTGCTGGGTAGGTATAATCGTTCTTGGAAATACAATAAGTTGTCCTTTACTGCAAAGTCCTTTCCCTGCAGATGTCAATTCTGTATGTCTGCTGGAGTTACAAGTTGCCTGGCTTTATCCTTAACTTCCTCTATGGATTCTGTGGCGATTACACCCAGAATTCTTTGTCCGGGAATGATTGGTACAGGTTTAGGGTTGATCAAGTGTTCTTCCTCTCCCATCCGAGAAAGGGCATCAGCTTTACCGTTCTTTGTACCAGGTCGATAGGTAATTATGAAGTCAAACTCGGCAAAGAATAATGCCCAACGGAGTTGTCTAGAGGATTGGGCTTTTGCGGTTTTCAAATATTGCAGGTTTCGGTGATCCGTAATCACAGTAACGGTGTGTCGGGCCCCCAGCAGATAATGCCGCCAAGCCTTAAAGGCAGACTTGATAGCCAGAAGTTCCTTGTCAGTAATCGTGTAATTGATTTCAGGAGGCGAGAATTTGCGGACCAAAATGCCACGGGATGCAACTGATTGGTTACCGGGTCCTTTTGTGATAGAACTGCCCCCATGGCAAGGCTTGAAGCATCAGTTTCCACGATGTAGGGGAGTTCGGGGCGAGGGTGTTTTAAGATTGGTGCAGAGATAAATTTAGTCTTCAAATCCTGGAAAGCTTGTTCCGCCTCGGTAGACCATTCAAAACGTTTGTTTTTCTTTAACAAGGCAGTGATGGGCTGGACTATTCGAGAGAATTCGGGGATAAACCTGCGGTAAAAGTTAGCGAAGCCTAACATGCTTTGCACACCTTTTACGGAGGATGGCGATGGCCATTTGAGAACTGCATCGACCTTCTTTGAATCCATACGCACTCCGCCAGGTGATAATATGAATCCCACGAATTCAACTTCAGTCACGTTGAAAACACATTTTTCCAACTTAGCGAAAAGTTTGTGTTGACGCAATCTTTCGAGGACCATTTTCACGTGTTTCCGATGTTCAGATTCCGATGAAGAATAAACGAGGATGTCATCAATGTAAACAACAACACACACATCTATGAGCTCTCTGAGGACATCGTTCATAAAATATTGAAAGACGGCCGGGGCATTGCAAAGTCAGAAGGGCATGACCTGATATTCAAATAGCCCATACTTGGTGCGGAAGGCCGTCTTCCATTCATCGCCCTCTTTTACTCGTACCAAGTGGTAAGCTCCTCTAAGATCCAGCTTTGTATATATGCATTCTTTTCTGACTTGGTCCAGGAGTTCAGGGATCAAAGGTAATGGATATCTATTCTTAACGGTGATCTGGTTCAGGGAGCGATAATCTATACAAGTTCTAAGGTCTCCTTCCTTTTTTGGAACGAAGAACAAAGCTGAAGAAGCAGGGGACTTGGAAGGACGAATAAACCCATTTGCCAGGTATTGATCCAGGTATTGTCGAAGGTGAAGGTTCTCAGGCTCGGTGAGGGCATAAATTCTACTACAAGGAGGAGTAGATCCAGGTATCAGGTCTATCTGGCAGTCATAAGACCTATGAGGAGGTAGAGAGTTAGCCTGATCCTTCCGGAAAACATCTTGGTATTCTAGGTATTCGGGAGGTAACTGGGGAGTCTCTGAAGAAATTGCTGCCAGTGCAACACCAGGTGGAGGGTGACAAGTAGAGACACATTCTGGAAACTGGACCGTTCTTGCTCGCCAATCGATCAGAGGATTGTGTTTCTATAACCAAGGTATTCCTAGAATAATCTGAAACTGAGGTGCCTTGATCACATCGAACACGATCTTCTCATGGTGTCCATCTTGACTTACTAGCGTCACCTCTTGAGTGGTATGCGTTACTGGCCCGGAGGCTATCTCCGTACCATCCACCGTAGTAATGACGTCCTTTACAGCCTTGGGACAAAGAGTTAGATTCATCCTCAAAACCATTTCATGATCCACATAATTGCCGATGGCACCGCTGTCGATGTAAGCTTCAATTGCATGTAATCGATCCGGATTATCAGGGCTAATGAGGACCATAGGTATCACGAAATGCGAGGTCACGGAACTGGTTTTCACGCTCGGCAAGAGGACCTCTATTCTTGTCGGGCGAGGTCATTTCCCTGCTCAGAGTTTGTAACTTTGGTAACTGCAGCTCCTACTGCCTTCTTGGCAGGTTTCACCGGACAGTCTCGAAGAAAGTGCCCTGAGTTTCCGCAATAGAGGCATAATTGCAACAGTTTTCTCCTTTCCCGCTCCTTTTGTGTTAGAGGACCTTTCAGACCCCCTATTTGCATGGGTTCCCCGGAGTCTACTCCTTTGGAAGGAGTTGGCGGTTTGGAAAATACTCAAGCATCAAACTTGGAACGATCGGCCTTCCTGTTTTGCAGTCTGTGATCTATTTGAACGACTAAGTCTATATAGTCCGAACAATCTTGTGGGGGATTCACTACTTGGGCTAACACATCTTTGAGCTCTCCACGTAGACCTCTATAAAACAGCGTAATCCTTTTGTCCTCAGGCCATTAAGTTTCCACTATCAGTCTGTTGAAAGACGCAATATAAGCCAAAAGGTCTTGATTACCTTGTCGCAACGAAAGAAGCTCATTGTCCAAGGCCTGCCCCTGTGAATGTCTTGCGAACAGTTTTTCCATACTGAGCTGAAAAGCTTGAAAATCATGGAGGACCGGATCATCTTGATTTACTAGAGGGATCGACCAGTCTGCCGCATTGCCACTAAGGTACGAAAGCACGAAAGCTACTTTAGCTTGATCTGTTGGAAAGGCTGCTGGCCGGCATAAGAAATGCAACCGGCACTGATTGATAAATACTGCAAACCTCTTTGGGTCACCAGAAAATCGTTCGGGCGGAGCCAGAGGTACATTCCCAGGTAGGTTGATCTGCACTGGATTCATAGAGGATGTAGAAGGAAGATTTCCCCCAGATGCGGGTAACGGGGTCTGTCCGGCTTGTGACTGTAGCAATTGTCTAGCGAGATCATCTGTTCGCTCCTTGGAAATAATCAGTTCCCTTCTTAGAGCGTTCGTTTCCTGACGGGCTGCATGCACTTCTGCCCTTAGTTCCCCAAGTAACTGGGCTAGCTGGTCGGTATCCGAGGTTTCCATAGCGCCTGGACGGGAGTTTTGTGGTAGGCTTTGCGTTCTGTAACGCTCACCTGATTCCCGTAGAGGCGCCGGTCTTGACTGGGCGTATACCGTATCTTCAAAGGTGATGTGTAACACACGGCTGGCTCTTTGGGCTGGACCTCTGTGCACTGTATGTCTGCCTCGAAGGGTAAGATGTCTGCAGATAGAAAATATGGGATTAAGGAACTGGGTTATTGAATGTCTCCCTCTTCTTCCCTTTCTCTTCTCCTGTAGAACCCCAAAGGTTAACGCTCTCACATTAGGTAAGTGAACGCCGTGCTCTCCATCTGCCTCGGGGCAGGGTGCTGTAACCAGTTTCTTCACTGGATAAGGGGAGCAGGCCTCTTGACTTCAGAGGACTGCTGTCCGTCGTTTACTGCACGAACTGTAAGTTTCGAGTAATTCTAATGTCTTTAAAGTCTTTAGTAATGATGTTTCTTGTTTTGCAGGGTTCCGGCGATGGCGGATGACGGGCTGAAGTGAGTTGAAGATGGAGCCCGTGTGATGAATAGAAGCGCCTGGAAGCACGTAAGTAAGCGCTTGTTGCCTGCTTCACGATGCGCTCTAACTGTCTTTTTATTTTGCAGGTACAAGTTCGGAGCGGTTGCAGGGTGCCGGAATACCCACTGGGTTAGATGTGGAAAGGAGTAATGGCACGTGAGTATTAAAGTTCCCCAATGTCTTTAAACGCACCTTGTTTTGTCTTTCAGATGCGGGATGCAGCGCCGAAGGCCTCCGGAGCGTGCGAAGAATTGGTAAGCTTTTGTCTTTCAGATGCCGGAATGCAGTGTGAAGACCTCCGGAGCGCACGAAGAGTAGGTAAGCCTTTGTCTTTCAGATGCCGGAGTGCAGCGCGAGGCGTTGGTGACAGCCGATGGACCAGGTAAGTGAAGAGCTGTCACTGAAGACCGTAATGCTAACCTGTTCTTTCTTGTCTTTATAGGTGTTGCTGAAGACTGGATTCAGGATGGTAAGCCTTTTTCCTTAGGCCCAGGATCAGATGCAGAAGACACAATGAGCGTTCTGCTGCAGAGGATGCAGAATAACGCAAAGCAAGATTCATCCATCTGGTGTGGTTTAAATAGCCTCCTGTAGTGCTTAGGTGTCTCCTTCCACAGCCACGCCTAGGTAAGAAAAGAGTTCCTGCTTTCCAGAAGAGTTCCAGTGTTCTGAATCTAGGGAGTGGCTCCTGCCCCACCCAACAGGAAAAGTAGTTCCAAACAGAAGAGGATCAGAGGCTCAACTGGCAGGCAAGTAAGCAGCATGGTCTGCTGCAGTTAAGTCCACCCAAGCATTATGAGCCCGGCGCTTCCAGCGCTGGGACTGGGCATATTTATGAGCCTGGTGCCACTGGCGCCAGGACTGGGTCCAAAAGGTCCCAATTGGGACTGGTTGGCACTCGGAACCTGGGTTATGGATCTGCTTCCAAGGGAGTTGGGAAAACCCTGACCTTTTGGAAGCAGAGATCATGACAAAAGGTGCGGGGGAG
Source organism: Ambystoma mexicanum (assembly GCF_040938575.1). NCBI lineage: Eukaryota > Metazoa > Chordata > Amphibia > Caudata > Ambystomatidae > Ambystoma > Ambystoma mexicanum. The sequence continues at coordinate 1,271,827,414 of NC_090932.1, forward strand.
AGGTGCTCAGCCTTGGTACCTAGGCTGGAGATAGAGGACAAAAGAGAGTGTTTTCCTATTAGGAAAGCTTCGTCCCCTGCACACTATCTAAAAGGCCAAAGCCTAATGGTGATTAGAGAATCGTTAAAGATGGAAAGTCTTTTAAAGGCATTTCAGATATATATTCAAAATTTCACTAAATAATTACATTTTGACAACTTGAAGGATAAATTCATAAGCAAGACGATTTATTATTCATACAAGATGGTAGGCCCAACGCGTTTCGAGTAGCAAACAACTCTTCATCAGGGGCATTTTTTCTTTAAGAATAACATTTCTATAAAGAAAAGAAACATTTTAAATTTAACAAGAATGGTGATCTATGATCTTCATTTATAGGGAGTACTGATATCAGGGGTGGATATATGCTTAAATCTGGCCCCAGAAAATCTGCTATCTCTCCTACTGCTGGTCCTGTTGTATCCATTGGTGGGGCTTGCACAGCTTCCTCTCCCACTTCTTCATCATCAATGTCTACCGAATCTGTCTCTCTGTCACTTTCTCCACTCCCGTCATCCTCAAGTATGAGATTAAAACTCACTCCCTTAACAGGTTCTCTTATATATGTTCCACTCATTACTTCTGGCAACACATCTCTGCCCCTGGTCTCCGGGGTTACTTCTCCCCGTACCGTCTCTCTCTCAACTCTGCTCTATCTCCTCCTGTGTCTCTCTCCTGAATTCCTCCCTGGCTGCGTCCTTCATTTCTTCATACTCCACTACCTCACCATAATCATTTTCTGCGCCTTTCCCAATCAGTATGAGCAATATTTTTCCTCCTACCCACTTCTCTGGTTCAATCGTTGTCTCCCCACTACCTTCATTACCTATAGGCACACTTAACACCATTTACCACCTGTCTGCATGCCTCTCACTCTCCGGAGCTCCTCCTCAGCTTCTCTTAGCTGCTTTTCTAGGCTATATAGCCTTCTATTCTTTTCCTTATCCCTTACCTGTGTCTCTAAGCTGTGCCATGCTTCATTCTCCATTGATAATTATGGTGTCTTTCTTTTTACTACTTTCGCCCTCCTCCTACTATCGTCGCTTTCCTCATAAGGGCATTCATATCTGGGTTACTATATCCTGCAGCTGCAGCTTGTAGTGGGTATATTCCTGGGATGTCGGAGCTGGAGCACTCTCCTCATTCGGAGGCGGTACTGTGAACTGTCTGTAAGCATCCGACTCAGCTGGTGACGGCAGGGCTGTTGGTGTGCACGAGCGCTCTCCTCAGAGGAAGGAGATGGAAGCAGCACCATGTGCTGCTCGCGTTACCCCTCACACATATTAAGCATCCATTCTTTCTTAGGCCCCTCTGTTTCTTCATCAAAGGCCTGGCAGAGCTCTAATATACCTAGCATATTCTTAAGCTTCTTGCCATTGTGTATGGCATATAAGTATGTGCACATGTGCTGGAGTTCATCTTTCGAGTGGGTGTCTTCTCTTGGTCATGGCATATACATCCTGCAAGCAGTCTCTTTAATCCACTCATTATGCTACTTAGTCATTTTGGTGCTATATCTAGGGAATGCCCTGCATAAGTGGGTTATTGGGGTATCTGACATGGTGACAACTTTTAAGCAGCGCACAGCTTGGCACTAAACAAATGACCAATATAAACAATAAACAGTTTACCAATAATCAAAATAAACTTTGTTCCACAACACATTCACACTCTCCTCTTGCTTACACCCCTTCCCCACTCCAAATATACATCACCATTAAATCAATTTTCATTGTCTGAGGCCACAATACTTTAATTATGCTCATACGTTACACCAACAATAACAACTCATAATCTAAACCATACTTACTGTCATCAATCTCTTCCTGCAATACTATCTGCTACGCCCACAATACAGAAGAAAAACACCTCTGCAGGACGTATCTCACAACACAACAATATAATCAATTTAAACACAATACAACATAATAAAGTACAGCTGTCTTCCAGTTTTCCCACAGGGTATCGTTATCTCTCTATCTCTTTTACTCCCCCAAAAATGAGATGGTATGCAGCCTTCCAAGAACCTTGTCTAGGGGTATCTTTATCTACTTCTCTGTTTCATAAATACCACATAATAAATTCCCCAAGTCCCAAATGTTACCCCACGCTTAACATACTTACATCTGCTGATCCTTTGAGGGTTGGCTGCGTCAGGGGTCCCCACCAGTCTACCTGCTTGTTATAATATGGAAGCTGTATTGTAGGCTCACTCACAGACCAGCCGGGCAACCTCTGTAGTAGTTCCAGGGTAGCTTTATTTACAACCTCTGTAGACAGTTCCATTTACTTGTAGTATTGTACAGGACACAGATCATGCAGTACACCCACCGACCATCCTTACATCTCCAGCTCAGGCCCCCAACTGACACTCATGGAACACTCTTACGCAACACTCACCCAACAGTCTCCTGAGCTGTCTATCATTACATTCACCAACATTCTACCAGCACGCATCATGGCAAGCAAGACAGAACAGGGCTAGACTATATCACAACATCTCCCTCCATACACAAAGCCATACACCATCAAAAGCAACATGCGCACTCACATAACTATCACATTATATAACAGCCTAGCATTCAACACAGCATACCACCTCTACAACCAAACACATTCCAGGGCTGCCACCCCCAGATACAGAGTCTGCCACACCCTGGCACAAACCATCCTCATGGAAACACTCAGGAAACAACCTAGACACAGGAGGTGGGGAAACATGACAGGGGAGAGAACCACGGATTGCCCAACAAATGGACCAGGGTACATCACAACTCTCGGAGTAACACCTGGGCAGTTTAACCACGCCACCAAAGTCCAAGCACTGAAATTAAGGAAGGGTGGTGCTGCCCATGACCTAGAACAGCAAACACAGAAGGGGTCAGTAATCTGCTAACTTCCCCCCTTGCACACAAAACCTCAGGCTACACAATCAACTCCACTGAACACCCAAATCAGCAATTCCCATCCAGCATAGAAACTCACAGTTAAACACAACATTACATTCTGTCCTCATCACACCACACTGACACTGCACTGTGCAACAGTCATTCAAGGAAATACCACTCAGTACCACTACACCCTCACCATGCGCACAGCACACAGGCAACATAATATACAAATTCAACATTTAGGGGGGCTCCTGGCAGCACATATAACTAAATTTGATATGAAATTTCTATATAAGAAACATTCTAATGAATCAATAAATAACAGCAGATCTGCAACAGAACTAAAATACATTTGGCATCAAATAAATATATATCCAGGATACATCAAAACAAGAAGATCCTTCTTTTCTCCTTCGCTTTTTTTATTTGTCCAATTCACTACCTCGAAAAGGGACAATCCAGAACATCCATCAATTCTTCTTCTGCTGCTCACATATACATCGGATGAGACAGTCAGTTTCTCTTAGTATTCAGTTTCCTTTCTTTTTTTGTATATGTGCCCATCTCACTTCCTTGATAAAGGCAAACCAAAACCATTTCTGAGTCCACTGCTGCTGTTCACATTTCCCTTGTGTGAGACAGTCAGCTAAACTCATTTAAATAAACCTGGGCACCTGACACTTTATCACACAGGTGTGCCGTATTAATAATATGCAAAAGCTGGGAGAAAAACAAGACCAACAGGCAAACTCTCACTCCAGGTTCGCCAACGTTTAAACAGGAAACAGCAGTTCATGCAATACAAATGAGTCATATCTCTTGTCATCATGATCACCAAGTTTTAAAAACCAATGTCTATTGTTCATTGTCTTTCCTTGCTAAGCTACATACATTTCATATATGTCCCATAATAATGAGTGGATAACTCCCTATCTAAGGTCCCACCCAAAGACATCTCATTAAATGTGCCACATCACCATTCTTAAATATCATTGGTTGGCACAAAAACGACTTCTCCGGTGAGAAGGGTACTGTTTATCTGTTAGCATGTGGTCACGCGATACCTGAAGTGCTGTGCATGAGGAAATATGGATGTAGATGGGAGGAGCAGAACAAGTGTATTGCTCTTTGTTCTTAATTAAATTAAACAGCCCATGTTATCGCAGTCATTACGTCTCTCGAGGTTCCAACACCTTGTTCTTGCGAGTCTGCCAAACTCCAGCCCTCCTTGTCTTGCACAGTAGATGCACCATCTTTCCTTAGCATATTATGAATAATGACTGTTTAGTTTAGTTTATTTGCTTATATAGCGTGCCGAACCCAGAGGTATCTGGGTGCTTTTACATGGGTATAGAACAATAGTTACAAACAAAGAACAATGAGGTAGAATTACAAGGATATGTGACAACGAGAAGTGGCAGACAAAGTGTGGTACAGAAACGAGGTGTTGGACTTGTGTTACAGGTCAAGTCACAAGATTACAGCAAGAGAATTAAAGTTCAGGCATAGTTAATATTCTTATCCAGTTCAGGTGGTGTTCTAGCTAATGAAGCAGATACCAGGACAGGTATAGAGAAATGAAGCAAAAGTGCAATGCAGAACACAGGGTTCTTGACTTGTGAAACAAATCAAGTTGCAGGTTCATAGTAGACATATACAAGGTTCATATCATAGCTGGAACAGTATTGAGGTGGGACCCTCAAGGGGTCGCCTGTTGATACATATCTAGGCTATGGGCAAATTCTGGTCTTGCGGTTTAGTCAGTAGTCATGATGGCAGGTTGTGGCGTTTAATTAGACTGGGAAAAGAGCCAGGATTTTACCTTATTCAGGAAGGATAGGAACAGAGGTTCTGTCCTTAGGGCAGGGGGTAAGGTATTCCAGTTCTTGGCTGCTAGCACTGGGAAACTAGATCCTCCGGCTTTAGTCAGTTTGAATTTAGGGATGTTGAGGCAGTGGGCGTAGTTGGCTCTGGTGGGTCTAGTGTATTCCTTTCTAGAGAATTTGTCGATCAGGTGCTTAGGGGCTGAGTTATTTAGTCACTTGTGGGTGATTATTAGGGTTCTGAAAGTGATTCTGTCTTGAATAGGGAGCCAGTTAGTGTTCCGTCGGATTTGTATGATTTGGTTGGAGCGAGGAATGTTTAAGCCTTATCTGAGGGTGTTGTTTTTCAATACTTGTATCTTGTGAAGGTTTCTCTGGCCACTGCCTAAGTATAGAGTATTGGAATAGTTTATTTTGGAGAGTATAAGAGCTCTTGCCAGGGTGATGCAGCTACTGGTGGACAGGAATGGTCTACATGCATTTATCAATTTGGATGTGTAGGCCGTCGATGACGATGTAGCGTTAACTTGTCAGTGGAGTGATAGGGAGGAGTCTAAGTAAAAACCTGGAGTTTTGGCTTCCTTATCGACTTTGATGTTGTTCCCGTTGATATTGAAGGAGGAGTATTGGGGACCAAGCTTATTGAGTCTTAGCTTAGAAACAATGAGCAGAAGCTCGGTCTTGTCGTCATTCAGATATAGCTCGTGCTTAGTCATCCACGCTTGGATTTTACTGTAGATTTCATTAAGGAGTGTTGAGTCTGAGTGGTAGGAACCTGAGAGTGTGATGAGAATTTGCATATCATCTGGATAATTAATGTAGGATACACCAAGGTCATTTAGGTGGTCAAACAGGAGCATTGTGAAAATGTTAGAGAGGGTGGGGGAAACACATGAACCTTGCAGGACTCCACAGGTGATTGGAGATGGTTGTCCGTCTGGCATCAACAATGCTATGAGCCGCAGCGTAGAGAGAGAGAGACGGAAGACAGAAAGGCAGTGTACCGGCTACGAAAGGGGTTCGCAGGTGTGATTGAATCACAACGGTTGATTCTATAACGCTACTACTGATATGGAGAACTACCCCATGTGATGTTAGCGACGAGAGAGTCAGGTCCATGAGGACTTAAATTTCTACCTTGAAGAATGTTGGGATCACCTGATAGCAGGATTTGAGCGGTCCGACATTGTTGTTTGGATACTCCCCTACAGGAACCGTTGTTCAATTAACCTTTGAAAAAAGTGACACGGTCAAGAATTCTGTGATGCTGAGTTAATCATGCACAGTAAAGCGTTTTGAAAATGAGGGATCTACCATAGGCGAAGAGATATTGTTTAAGGGTACAGATGGTCCCCCTGATGAAGTTCTTTAACACTTGGTCGAATAAATGAATGAGGAATGAAACATGTTGGGCAACTAAAGTTATTGTGATTTAGTGACAATATATAAATTATTCTGATATATCGGACTGGTATCCACCCCAGGGTAGCACTGGAGGGGGTAGGAATACAGTAAACAGATTAATTACGTGTATAGTGGTATCCTTTAGTAAAAGTGAACCACGTAGCTACCGACCATTTGGTCTCTTGAGGTAGAGTGTTCATCCTAACACTACACATTATTGAGTTTTGTATAGGCAGGTTGACACAGGGGTGAGCATAACACAGGTTGTTTTATATATGGGAATTGTTTTATGAGAGTGTTGTAAAATGTTTTTTATGAATTTTTGCAATTTTAAGACGATGTTTTAATGAATTGAATAATGTATTGTGATTTATATGGAATTAAAATTGTGTTGTACAAAGTGTGATTGTGACTTAGTACCTATTTGTTACAAGTACTGAGTTGTTTGTTGACGAGGGGAAGACAGGAGGAGATAACTGGTGACGTGGTGTGACCCTTAGGTAAAGGATTGTCCCGAATTTGTGCTTAGGAGCCCGGTCACTACGTCATTAAAATGGCTTCATGTCTCTATTTGGTGGTTGGATTGGAGATGGTTCTGCAGATGCAGTTGGGGAAAATACCCTCATAGATATGTCAGAGAGGAAGGAATAAACCAATGCTGCGGCTTTGGTGGAGAAGGAGACAGCTGTGGTAAGATGATTGGTTAACATATTGTGGTCGACTATGTCGAACACCATCGACAGGTCAAGTAGGAGGAGTAGGGCAGCTTTCCATTGTCTCTCGCCTCATCAATTTGGATGTTTAAATCTAAGAGGACTGTCTCGGTTCCATGTCTAGGTCTGAACCCAGATTGCTGGAGTCCTAGAACATTATTGGCTTCGAGATGGTTTGGAATTTAGGCTGCTTTATCTAGTATTTTAAGAAGAAAAGGCACTGTAGTAATCGGTCTAAAATTGGTGGGAATATTAGGGTCGAGGTTAGGCTTTTTGATGAGGGGCATGACCCAGGCATCTTTGAGATTTTTGGTGACGGTGTAGGAGGCAAATGGGGAGTTGATAAAGGAAGTGATAAAGGGGGCGAATTCTTTGTCTCCCTCTTTTATAATTGATGCAGGGGAAATGTGTCCTTGGCTCCTGGACAGCTCAAGGCTTGCAAAGATGGATTTTACCTCTTTCAGTGTGACTGGGGTAAATTCAAAGAGATTGCCTTGATTGGGGGCTGTGTCGTTGTTATTGCTGTGTCTGGGCGGTGTTGCATCTAGGTCAATGGGTTTGGCCGTGGCAGCCAGACAAGTTCTTTTTGCTTCAATTTCTGCTTGTAGTAATGCAATTTTGTCCAATAAAGCCTTCTGGATGTTGGCGCACCAGATGGAGTCTTTATTGCATGAGTCTGGTGGGGAGATAGGCGACTCCAGCTCTTTAAGGATAGTGGAGAGCTCCTTGGTGCTGGATTTGGCATTGTGGATTCTGTTATTGAAGGTCTCACTTTTTTCGCTTTCAGTAAGTCAGTTTTATAGGCATTGGAGGCAGTTGTGAAATTTTTCTTGCTCTGAGCCGACATGCTTTTTTTTTTCCAGGTCGCTTCTGCAACTCTTTTGGTTTTATGTAAAGTTTTAAACTCGGATGTGAACCATTTGTTAAGATGTGTCAGTGGTTTGGCTTTCCTAAGTTTGAGTGGGGCTAGATGGTCAAGGTCATTGGGTAAATTCTGATTGTATGTGTCCACCAGTTTGGATAGATCTGATTTGGTGACCTTCCGTTGATTAGTGATAGGTTGAGGTTGAATTAGGGGGAGTATGCTCTCTAGCGTGATCAGGCGGTTATTTCTGGTTAAGGCTGGGTGGAGCTTGGTGATCCTTGGGGATTGGTTGTCTAAAGTCATGGATCTCCAAGGAGATGACATTATGGTCCACACGGGGAGTTTGAGAGAATTTTTGTATTGCATTTTAAATCTGCTACCCAGTCTAGGGTTCTGCCTTTGCAATGTGTTGGATCTGATATACGCAGTGAGAGGCTTAGTTCTGTGATAGCCTTTTCTAAGGCTAGGGCATTGGTGTCTAATAATTTGGGAGCACGGTTTGGTGTTCTGGGAGAGAAGGCTGGTGATGTCTTCCTCAAAGGAGGAAATCGGGCCCGGTGGTCTATACAGAATGTGGATAAGAAGTGTACTCGCAGATGAGAGAGGGAGTTTAATAGAGAGGAGTTCTCCAGAGGGGAAGGGGAAACTAACACTTTCTCTGATGCCCAAAGTATTTTTGGCAATGATAGCGACTCCACCCCCTCTGCTACTGGTTCTATCAGCTCTAATGATGGCAAAGTGTTCCGGGACTGATAGTATGAGAGAAGGCCTTGCTGCTGGATGTAGCCACGTTTCTATGACTGCTTGTTTCTGTGACTGCTTGTTGGAAGAGATGAGGTCTGCCATATCTAAGGCATGTGCAATTAAAGATCTGGCATTGATAAGGGCCCCTTTAACATGCAGAACTTATGACAGTGGGAGTGATAAGGGATGGCTAGGCGTAAATATTTGTGGTAGTTTAGGAGTGTGTGTGTAAGAACAGTTGGAATTGATGGGTGTGGAGTTAGGCCGGGGGATTGTGTAGTGCGTAAGGTATTTTGTAGTGATACGGGAGCCAAGTCTCTCATTCCTGAGGGTGGTGGGACAGGGTAGATTCCTAATAGGCGTAGTGACAGTGTCCACTGACCGGTGACACGTTGAGGAAGAGTAAAGGTTACTCATAAGGTCTATAGTAATTAGAGGCTGTACTGTTCTGGGCAAGTGCAGGAGTGGTTTTTTTACATGCATTAATGTTGAGGAGCGGTAACAATATTGCCATGGTGTAAAGGACACCCCACACGTTCGCCATGAGTGTTGGGTGTGAACTTGTTGTTCTGAGTTATTTTACTTTGACCGCATTTAAAGATTTCCATTCCTGCATTATTTTTATTTTTGCCGCATCTGTGCTTTGTTCGTTACCCCTTGCCGGTTGCTGGGACACAAATCTGTCAACTACTAAGATATTTCAGGGCAGCTCCTTCCGTCCCATGGACGTCAAAGCACTGTCTGATGTGTTATTGTTACTAATTTATTAAAATGGTTGACTGCCTCGCCACAGCAGGTACTGATATCTTGTGTGTTTTGTTCCTTTATGAAAAACTTCCCTTCGGTTACCTCCCCCTTCAAATTCCTTTTCATTAGCTGTTGCAGCCACTGCAGATTTTCTGAGAATTAACTGTATTTGTTTGAATAGCGAGCTTTGCTGTGAAACCTTCTTAAAGCCACATAACTTTATTCTCAGCTGTGCCTATGCAGTTTAAAATGGCAACTGCTTGCCTCGTTTTATTCTCTGCAGGACACATTTACTCTTCTGCCTACCGATTCCTGGTGCATGCCTTTCATATGTCTTCCCTTCCTATGTGTACGTAGCATCCTTTGTCTAACTGCAATCTTCTGCCTTACTTGTGTGACGAGTCCCTTATCTGTGTACACTCTTTCCTGTCACCTAATCTATCCTATTTTGAAGCACACTATTTGGGCAAATGATGCCTTCATGTTAGGCACTGTCTGTTTCCTACTTGTGTAGTGGAACTAGCTATTCTTTATGGCAGCTGCATTTCCACGAGAGTATAGAGTGCAATTTGAAATGTGTCCTGGCTCACCTTATATTTTTGTTTTTTCTGAGGCAAGTAGGGGGAGGTGTAGTTTCAACATGCTCTCTAGTCAATAACTGCCTCTCTACAGGGTCAAGAGAGAGAGACATAAAAACCATGTTGTAGCAGCAGACAGATCCCAGACTCATCGTTAGAGAAAAAACATAAAAGAGCAAGTATTAGTAAAGCCAACAGATTCGGCTTTTGTGTAGGCATGAGTGTCTTGAATGCCATCTGTAAAAGTGAAATACTGAACAGTGGGATCTATTCCCATCAAGCTTTCCGTCTTTTGTGAAATCATTATGATGTAAGGACGGGAGCAAAAGAACAGGCATCCGGGTGGTTTCCACAGCCGTCTTTATTAGAGGTTACAAGACACTTCTGGAAAAGCACACAGCAACATTTTGCCTTCATTTTGCCTTCAACCTGCTTATATGGGCTTATTTGGATGATGCAACAACCTCATGAAAACACAAGCATTTGATGTCATCTTATTGTCAGCTTGGCGTAGAGTTCATGAAAGGGTCTGATGTACATTAAGCTGTTTGGCCTGCATTTACCCACAAACACCATATTGGATCCAGCCAGGAAGTCTCTCTCTGATCCCATGGGAATAGTTGCCACCTTCCTCCAGGTCACAGGGACACACCCTGGGAGATCTTCTGGGATTCTGGAAGCTGGTGCTTCAGAGACAGTGCTGTCTTTGCACAGGACCCCCTCACACCAGGGTGCTGATTACTGTAGTCATTTTGAAGTAGGCAGACAGAGGAAGGGGTGGAATGAGTTTCATTTGAGAGAGGCGTCTCACCAGTTTGGATTTTCGGGTCCTAAACTTCCTGTTGGCTCCTAAACTTCCTGCTGGCATCCCGACCTTCTGCAGACAAGGCACTCTGCATCTTATATGGAAAGGCAAAGCTCCTTCTTACAGCATCCAGGATTGGACCCCTACCAACAGACTTGTTGTGAACCAATCTGCAGAACATTTGGCCTATACTCCCCTTGTTGAGGATTCATTTTTGGAACATGTTTGAAGAAGTACAGTTTGCTCCATAGCCCGCTGCCAGATAAATTAATACCTAAGACTTCCAAGCCGGGGGCAGGCTTTTGTCCTTAACCATCACTGCAACTGAGGGACTAGTACCCAGCACCCTGATACCGGAGGTGACAGAATCCCGGGAAGTGGCCTCTAAAAACCTTCCTGGCTGGGAAGTAACATGTAAATGGCAAACACCTTGCTTTTACACCAGACATTTGCAGTCTGGAGATTAAAACATGTCTCCCAGATAGATCCCGGTAGGATGTGTTTTCGGCTGGGATGGGCAAGTAATGGGTGAGAATGGAAATATAAATTCCAATGGCAGGCATTGTGAGCTGGAAAATATCAAAACACCCCAAGCTGAGTCCCTCCTCACATCCCATCTCACTCCTATATGTACTTCAATTCAATAGTGTGGTTTTATAGGTGATGCTTAAGCACCACCTAATTGCCAAAGCTGAACAGTCCAATAAACATTAGTAGATAAAGAAAGAGATGGGGTGAGGAAAAAAAGTAAGAATTTAGTTTCTCTATTAAGAAAGGAAAAATACCACTCAGAGGCAGAGAGTCCAACAACACGGTGAGACCAGGGCTAGTAGCCAAACCTCCCTATATGCAACTCGCCGTCTTCCGTGCATCAGCGTCAGTGAGAAACAACTTGCCTTGCGCCAGGCCATGAAGACTTTGGGCCTGATTCACAGAAGTGTTTTATAATGGCGCAATCCCATAGGAAAAGGTTCTATGAATTAGGCCCAATTGTTCTTTACCCTCAGTCATTCAGCTGCATCGCTTCATGTTTCCTCGTGTTGCCAAGACACCACCTTGGTGATCAGGGCAGTTTCTAGAGAATATTGTGCATGAGGCGAAACACCAGAATACACCCCTAATGCAAGTTAATTAACGGTTTATTGACGTATACTTAAATGTAATGAGTAAACATTGCATACAACAATATTTTAAACAGGAATTCTTTTTCGATCTCATGTTTTTCTTTAATGTATAACAGAAGGACACCCCTACATGACGCTTTAACAAAAGCGTGTATTGCTGCTACTCCAATCGATTCTCCCAACAATTTTGCTCTCAATCGAAAGTGTAGCAAGAGCCAATAGCTCTCTACTATTGTTGAACAGCGCTCAGAAGCGGTTCCAAATACTCCTGCAGAAGTATAGAAGATGGTGTGAAGTAAAGGTAAATGGTAAGGCAGTGGTGAAAAAGAATGCAGTTCCCAGCTATATTAAGTAAGGTTAGGTTACAAAGAATTCCTTGCAGCTACTTCAAAGCGCTGTAGGGGAAGACTAGGGAAGTCTGTAGGCTATGGGGTCAATTAGGCATGTTGCCATGTGATCTGTTGTATCCAGAGCCTTGATGCCCCCGGGTTTAGAGCGCTCTACAAATGTAAAAATAAATAAATTAATTAATTATAACAATAATTGCCAAATGATGTGAGTGCATGAGCATTAAGTGGGAAAAACTGGTACATGGTGAGAGTACCTGAGCAAAGGATGGCAGTATCTAGAAAATGGCATGAGTACTTAGGCATTTGATGACAACAGCAACCTAGTTGGGTAAGTGCTTATGCATATAATGTTAATTTCTGGCAAATAGTTTCATGCCGGATCGATAGCTCATGTGCAGCATGCTGGGTTTGGCCAATGCCATGCAACAAGTTTGAAACTCTGGCCCTTCTTCATTCTGGGGGTGATAAATCGAGTGCCATCAGTGGGTGATAATAACACTGACTAATACAGCGCTTAGAAGTGCCCCATCTAAATGAAGCTCTACAAAAACCACCAAATTATGATGAGCTGATGCAGGTACAATACCAGCATATTGAAATGTCTAGTAAATTGTGCTAGATGTTGTTGTCTGATGACAAAGCAGGCCATTTGTGTGAATACCTGACAGTGATGCGAGTTCCTTACTGAATGATGAAAATACCTGTAATAGGTTTTATATTAACATCTCAGGGGGGAGATTAACAGGCTGCTTGCTGGGCCCCTTGCCCTTCACTGTGACCTGGGCCATTGCCCGGTTTGCCTGCCCCTAGAGACAAGCCGGTTGTTAATGTTTCTACAGTACAGGAAGGAAGACCTGTTTATCCTCATTGGGGGCCAAGGGGAGGGGAAACCTCAATCGATCAGCCTGTATCAGCAAATAACCTCGAAATATATAGTTTCCATATTCATCTTGTGCAAAAATCCTTCCAACAAATTTTGGGACATATATTAGCAGAATCGAAAGCTCCTCAACCATACATCTTTTTCGTGTAAAGAGCAGGAGTAGGATTTAGCCTTGCATGTATTCACCGTTCACCCTGCTGCCGCCTTCAAACACAAGTAACCGTGGCACAGGTAGGATGTTTGACATGGAGTGGTATATGTGGAAGACTTTCAGAGGAGCACAGCCTTGTCTTATGAGGGTTCCGTCTTCACATAATAGCTGGAACCCTAAAAGGATTCCGATAGGGCCAGAGGCTGCCACCAGATCTCTCAAGCTTCCCATAGCTATGTGTGAGAAGGCCATCCAGTCCTATTTTCTGCTTGGATTTCTGGGACTTGTAGTTTTTCCTAAATATTACATGGGAAAGAAAAAACTACAAGTCCTAGGATCCAAAAGGAAAAAACAGGACTTGATTACGTTCTCACCCATGCCCATGAGAAACTTGAGATCTCTGCCAGCCTCAATTGAGATTGCCCTCTGATTCCCCCAGGTTCCTGCCAATCTAAACATGGTACTTGTGGTTCTTCAGGACCTCCAGGCTCTCTTGATACCCTAGTGCCTGTGGCCCAAGCACAGATCGTGTGGCAATGCCTGCCTTCTCCTTTTACTGTGGGCTGTCTGAAGCTTCAATTTGTCTGTAATGTGCTCAAATGCTGCCGGAAGGCAGCACTGTAGTGCTTAATAAATCTGTAGTAGGTAGATCGGCAGCTGCTGTGTTCAGAAGTATTTTTTTTTAAATACTGATACTATATGGGGCCGACCCTGCCGGGAATGCCCCACTGCCCAAGTTAAGGGCCTGAGTGAAGCGATTCATTTGCCATTTGCACCCGTGTGGTTTCCTACAAAAGAGCTTATGGTGTTTAACTTTGTTTTAAAAACAAACTTACCTTACAATGCTGTGCAGCTCCCCCCTTTAATTTCCGATGTCTGTTTTCTATGTTGATGGCCTTGACGTCAGCAACAAGGAAACAGACTTTAGAGACCGTGTTGTGGCACCGTTCCACACCTCAAGGTACTTTTTCTTTTTAATTAAACACTCTTAGTAACCTCTTAGGAACTACACACGTGCTAAGAGATGAGGGGGGAGCGGGAAAGTGAATTTGGTGCTGGCCTGCAGCACTCAGACTGCTGGGAATGTGGGCTTATACCAGAGAATACAGACCGCATGCAGAGCTTCTTGAGTGCCCCCTTCCCGTTTGCTGCTAAATAATTTTAATCACTGCACATTGGACTCCAGGAACAAGTAGGAAAATACATGTTTTTATTTTGAAAACTGACATTAGGAGTGCATTACAAATGCAGAAACAATGCGAATAAATTGCTGCACTTAGTCTAATCAGGTGGAATGGTGATTCATTTTCAAAACTGGCATTCAGTAGAAGCCGCTGGTGGAAATATGTGGAGAAGATTGCCATGGAAACCAACAGAAATGAAATGCTAAATATGGAATTTCAAGGTACACACAGCAAAGTAAGATGTTCACAGTGTAAAGGTCCCTAGGTTTGGGCAGGATGAGTTAGTACATTTATGTCCCGCCATCTCTATGAGAATCTAATCTCTACTCACCGTGGGGTATAAGAGGCAGAACTAACTCCAGAGGAGAGATGCTGAAGGATAGACAGCTCTGCTCTCTTAGGCAGTGCGTTAGACATAGGAGCAACGCCTGCTTTCACTCCCTCTGAGTTCAGAGTTCCTGCATGCGCAACACCTTTGATTCCAGCATGAAGATGAGTCGGGCAATGCTACATGCTTGGATGGGTAATGCAAGTGGTTTTAGAAGGAACCCTTTGCACAATACATTGCCAGAGGAGAAACCTGCAAAGGCCTGGCACGTAGTCCTTTTTCTCTGTCCGGGAGGGAACTATAAAGTTCGGACATGCATGCTTCCCATTTATTCGGCAAATCTTGCAAAATCATTCCTGATGAATGGAGGGCCAATATATATATATTTATTTGCAGTGCCGGTCTTTGCATCAGGCAGCCCAGGCGGCTGCCTGACGTCAGTCAACCTCTAGGGGGGCGCTGCACCAGCAGTCCACAGTGCCAGTGCTACAATACACGTGTTAGTTTCCTAACATTATAAAAATCAATGTGCCTGTTCATTTTTATAATGTTAGGAAACAAAGGTGTTACACGTTTATTCTACCACTGGCACTGCTGCAGGCTGTGGCCTCGGCCCGGGCAGTTTCTAGTCCATTTGGTGCCCAGGGCGAAACACTAGGAATGTGCGCCCCCCGCACCCTGTGCTCCACTCCCGCCGTACCCCGCACACCACTCCCACCGCACCCCGTGCACCACTCCCACTGCACCCTGCTCTACATTACCAAACTACACCGTTAAGGAACTCCTACCCAAAGTCCAACAGTCCGTCACACAAGGAATGATTTGCCATTTGCAACGGTGGACCACTTTTTCACTGGTGCCCAAGACAATTTTATGCCTCAGCCCCACTTAGGATGCAGATAATGAGGACTGGGCACACCAAGAGACCATGAATATGGGATAGGATGCAGTATGTACAACCAACAAAGAACACAAGATGCTGAAGGGGGTTTGGAGGCAACCGCAGCCAAATGGGAAATGACAAGGAGACACCTGAACCCAATAAAAAATCACTTTAACATTCTTTGAATGGGAATCAAGTGTATGCTTTGATACAGTGAAGTCTTGACTGTTGTAAGGATACATGGACCAGGATTATTTATGTATTCATGCAATTTTTGTGGGGTACCTGCATATTTATTTATTTATGCAATGTGTGTCGGATACAGGTGTTTTTATTGGTGTGCTTATGCCCCCCACCCCAAGTCTCACGAAAGTGGTCAGAGGGAGCCTCTGACTTCTGTAATGTCACGTAGTACTTTTGTACTACGTGACATTACAGTCGGAAGGAGCAGCGCCAGGACCTGACCTGCGGAACTTTCACCACATCAATGCGCCGCCCTACAAACTGGGGAATTCCATCCCCTCCAGAGGCTCCAGGGACCGGGGCAATTGTGCCCCCCGGGGCTATTTCACCCCAGGCAGTTGCCCGCCTTGCCCGGGCCAAGAAACGGGCCTGGCCTCGGCCCTCAGGCAGGGCAGGGCAATTGGCAAATAAATTAGCAACATTTGTTGCTTTATTACCTTCCCCCAGCCAGGCCCATGAGCACACGTACGGTGTGCCCTCCTCCAGGCTATGGGCGTGCACTGACACTGAAGTGTAGATCGATTGGTGCTGGCTGGTGTTGTCGGCCCCGGCCATTACAGAAAAGAGGAGCGATTGGGTCACTAAATCCTGACGTTGTTCACAAGCACACACTCCCAAGCAGCAGCAGAATCAGCAAATACAAACAGTTGCCACATCCTGCCCTCGCGGATTGGGCCTTGTTTCAGGAAATCCGGTAGTAACTACAGCCTGCCGAGGCAAGCACACTTCTTACCTTCTGCTCCCGTCCTCGCAGGTGAGGCATATTGCTGCATAGGTGTTTTATTTATTTTAAAATGGTATTGCAGGGATGACTGGGCCAACCAAGAACGGCCTCTGGAGGCCACACAGCTAGACACTTTTGTCAAGGCTCAAGTAGTTGTGAAGAAGGAAGCAAGCACTGGTGGTGGACTCTCCTCAGGAGATCAAAAGGCTGGTTCTCGGAAGACCTGGGCAGAGTGTCACTGTCAGCAGATCTTAGACAGTTGCAAGTTCCAGCAGGGTTGGATTGTTCCGTCCGTCGGCCATTCGGCCCGTGGCCAGGCCAAAATCACTTTGAGGGCGAGGCCCTGGGGGCCAGTACCATGTGTGGGCCGGTTTGGAGGTTACTAAACCCCCCTGGTTCCCACTCCCAAGCATATTGTTCGTCGTTCCCTCTTTCCTCTTTCCTGGGCATCCACTGCTGACTTTATTTAAATGCAAGAGTTTCATACATTTCACTGTTCGCTCAGACTTGTCTTATACTCTTCTTTGTCGTTGTGCTTCTTTTGTTTGGAATAGCAATCACGCTATCTAACAAGGTAAACAAACACCTACACAAGCACGCCTTGTGAATGATGGTGTGAAGGATGGATGCAGGCGCTGGACCATAAGCTGAGCGAAGTCTGCACAGCAGCTGGCTTGGGAAAGCGACTCAGCAACTACAGTAGAAACCGTCTCCGTGGACGGTTGGCCCGTCTTCCGTATAATGCAAGTACCCAAACTTGCAGGATGCATGCTTCACTTTCTTTGTTCCATTGGGGGCGACATGCTGTAGCATCAATCCATGGCCTTTAAAATACCCTGCACGGTGCAGTTTCCAATCTCCTTTAACACAAACGCTGGGTTGGCCATGACTAGCTAACGCCACATTAATCAAAGCCAGGTCTCTAAAGAATGGTTCAAGTGTTGGGGAATCACCTGCTCACACTTTCTGTCGTGTGACCAACCAGTGCGCAAAAGGTGTTTCAGAGCGTGGGGCTCTTGATGCCACCGATTTCTGCATTTGATACACCAGCAGCTAAACACACCCTAGGGAGGCAGCTCCTTCTGCATAGTCCATTTCTCTCCCAAGCTCGGGACAATGTTCTTTACCATAGTGAAGAATGTTAAAAAGCGTAGGGCTGCAAGGCTGGGGGGTGAGGGTGGAGGGCAAAGCGCACTAAGCTTGGGGTACACTGGAGATGCTTCCCCTGATACCCGCAGTACTCCAAGTCCCTTGAAATGAAATTCATCTGTACACTGCACAATGTGCAAGGGCCGCTGTTATTCAAGCAGCACGCAACTAGTAATTTGCAAACAGTAAACTTAACGAGTCCCAGGAAAAGGTTGCCTTACACCCTTTAAGAATTTGATTGTTTTTGTTTTTATGTTGGGATGGTAGACATCGTTTTTCTTTGCGATCTTACAGTTTCATGGTGCTGTCGGGAGCTAAAATGAGTGATCACGAAGGAAACATGTAAAAATGTTGAGAGTTCACGAGCATGAGCGAAACAAACCCCAATACTCGAACTGCCATTTCTCTGCCGCGGTAATGCACTGCAGTGTGTTTCAATGTAAAGTCCACATTGTAATGTCATAATTTTAGAACGCCACCTCTCCAACATTAACATTGGGAGCTATGTTGAATTGTACATGCATGTCAACTCTCTGCATATGTTTAAAGTAGACTTTACCACTCACATGGAGTAGTGATATTGTTTACGTGTGTCCCTCCTAAATATATTTAACTTCCCGTGAAATATTTGATGCAATACATATTGCATAAATGCATGTATTTTAATGCTGAGATAGACGGGCTTGTACAGCTATCGGTGGGTATGTTGCTGGTGCTTGTTCTTGGAGGTTCAAGTAACACTGTTCAAGACCAGTTCATCACCTCTTAAGAGTGGCTAAATGTTTGAGGTCATACGAATGAGATTAGTGTAGATCTGACATTGTCGATTCTCTGACCTGAGTCACAGCAGCAAACTGGTCATTGTTACTAAAAATGAAGAGCAAAAGCAGACTAACAACCAGGCCTGTTTGGGTTTGACCCTCTTATTGCTGTTTTCTGAGGTTCATGAAATTCAGCAGATGCCAGCATTGACAATTTTATTAACTCATAGTCCTCACTCCTGCTGCTCGGCCCATGACGCATGCATGAGATCACAGATCGGGGGAGGGGGGCGCCAACGATGCTTCCCGCCTGGGGTGCAATCTGTTGTAAAACCGGCCCTGTTTATTTGTAATCCTTCCCAATTCCCCAAGCTGAGAAGTCATCTAGAATTGGAATGCATGCCTGGTGTGAGGCTTATTCCTGTCATGCAGGATGGAAACAGCATGAATCGTCATGATCACGACGTGATACCTGCCAGGTGCTGGTAGTCAGGATGAATCAGCAGGTACTATTGCCAGACATTGCAAGCATGCTCAGCACAGCCGGCCTGTCTAGTTCACTGGGGCACTGACACATTTAACAGGACTTGATGGAGTCAAGAAACAGAAACCACAGCATCTCCCTTCTGAAGCACTATTGTGGCAGCAATGACTCTGTGATGTTTCGCAGCTTGTGTCACTGCTCTGTGATCTGTGTCTTTATTCCTCCCACTATTAGTTGGGTTGTGCAGAGTTGTGGGACATCACACTTTGTGAGGCTTTCTACAGAACGTTGCAAATCTCATGCATCTGATGTTTTCCACAGGCATCATTGAATGCCTGCAAATTGGGCTTTGCAGGCATTTAAGTATGCATATGCTTTCATTCGTCCGATAGATGGTGCTCTGGAGGTGATGCTTGTTTCCACTCCTCAGCCAGCTGCAAACGCAGAAATAATTCTGCTAATGTATTAGCCGTCATACCAAGCAAGTTGGTGCCAAGGAATATTCCTGCAAAACACTGTTTGCTTAAATTATTTCTCGCAAACCAACAAGGCCAAGAGGAGGATAGAGATGAGCATGTCATGCACTCAAGGCAGTATACCACCTCCACTTCCTGTTCTTCTCTCGTGGCTGCCCTGAAATTGAGGCTGACTACACCTCCATGACAGAAAGGTTTTGGATGTTGTGACGGATTGCCACCTGCAAAGGTGTAAAATCACATTTTTTTTTTATTTGTGTCCACATAAAGTAATGCAGGTAATTCTGTTTCTGAAAAAGATGACTGCTAATCAGACCCCCCCTTATATAAATGCTTGATGCCAAAAGTATAGTACATGCATGTGCCTTGGCTGCAACCATTCTTCTGAGATCTACAGCCACAGTTCTGCAGTGACACACAGCAGATTCAAAGGTCACATGTGCATCACTGACAGCTGCTGGGACACTCATTCCCTGTAGGAAGCAGTGTTTTTTTCATTATCAGCAGCTCTGATCTAAATTATAATAAATATAATAGTTGTATGCCTTTGTCCGTCTGGTGGCACATAGATGTTTACATGTAAGCCATGCCTTTATACACACAGACAATCATACGGTGACAGCAATTTGATTTCGCAAAATGTCAGCTATGGCAGGACTGATGTGAATCTGTGACAGCCATGGCTCCACTACAGCCATGTGGAACAATAGTTACGATGCTGCCCCTTTGATTCTCCTGCAGGGCAGGTAACACCTTCACTCAGGGCATAGAGACTTCCCTCAGGTGGTCTCTTCTGGACCAGTGCTTCAGAGGCACCACTGACATAAAAATGGCCCTCTCACACCAGGATGTTGACTACTGGAGACACTTTGGAGTTAAGTCAGCATGGGTATAGGGAGGAGTTACAGCAGCCAGAAGGGAGAGGTAGGCAGGAGAATGTTCCCAATACCTTAATTTCTGTTAGGGCTGTCTTCCTTTTCCTGCCGCATCCATTTCCTTAGACATGCTACTCTGTGTGTGATGTCATAAGGCAAAGGGCACTTGTTACAACAACCTTGACTGGACCACTTACAGTAGACTTTCTTTGGACCAATCCCCTTGACATTTTGCCTTTAAAAGAACATGGGCAGCCCCCTTTCTTTGATTTAACATTGGACTTCCACAAGGACAACAAGAATTAATCTGGACCTTTGGTGGGGAGTAGAGTCTATCCCAAAGTCTGACAACAAGGAGATGAACACAGAAGGCTTCCCAGCTACCTTTCGAACCAAATCACCAGAACCCAATCCACCAGGCCCACCAGAGCTGCTTACTCCTTCTGCCTAGACATCCCCCACTTCAAACGGCAAAAAGTTGGTGGCAGTAGCTTCCCAGTAATTGCAGCTAAACACTGGAACTCCGTACAAGTAGCACTGAGAGCTGCCCTCTGGTCCTTTAGGAAAGAACAAAAAATCCCGGCTCTTCAATCTGGGGAACTAGAGACAACGGCACAACGGTTTAACATTAATGAACCTGCTACCATGTACCCTGCATGACCATTGTATGACCAATGTTTTACTCAGATTTCCACGGCAGAACCTCTGCAATTCTGTAACCCTAAGCATCATGAGAAACCATGTGTAAAACAGCATAATAAATGTACCTGAGGATCTGTAATGTAAATATATGAGTAACTGTTACCATAAGCAATATAAGCGATCATCTAACCAGCATGCTCCTGTTACCAGCGCCTAGATGCCCCCCGGCTAAGTGTGCTTAACAAATGTCAAAAGAAAGAACGAACGAAATATGATAGTCAATGAACTTGCAGGCCTTAACGTGAACAGCTTTTGAAAATGTGTACTTTTATTTTGTATGACTAACATTGTATTTTTCATGTATTATTTTTCACAGTTTGTATTAATCTTGATTACTGTTATTTCTGATCCATATTATTTTCATCACTTTGCATTTTTCATGAATCCCTTATTTTATTTCAATTAAAGGGTTTGTGTGGATGCAAGTAAAGGAATTGCAACAGAGTGTGGTAGAGGAAAATAACAAAAGACGATGCAATGGTTGCTGCATCACAAATGAGAAAGAAGAAAACATTACAAAGACTGCTGATTTTTTCAAATTTTCAGTAGTGCACACTATCACAAAAATGGCGCAATCATTAATGTGTCCATTTCGGATTGAATGCAACCTTTACTCCTGTCAGGTACAGCAGCAGCTCCTACAGAGTCCCAGCTGAATGAAATACCTTAAAAGACATATTTACACTATGAATATATGCTCCTGACACGTTTGTATTTTTCACAACAAAACCGACTACTGACAATGTAAGCAAATACATTCATTGCATGTATAGTGCATGCATACTTTGGATTAAGGCGCTATATAAATAACATTATTATCATTATCATTACTTTGAATATCAAGGAAATAGAACAGAATGTGACAGGTCTAGGAAAGTGTAAAAGCAACACCAGTTGCACGGAATATCAGAAAACACAAGTTTAATAAGTTTGAAGAAGCATAAAACAGTATCAAGCATTGCTGGTTAAGTTTTTGACAATTGTATCCACTGATACATTTCTGTGCACTACCTTTATTTACCTTTGGAACACAAGCCAATCGTAGGCTCCATTTTTTTGTTGTATTCCTATGTATCACGTTTTAACAACTTAAGCTATATTTATACTATAGATTTATGTGCTTTTTTGATTTAATACTGTTTTATGCTTGTTCAAACTTATTGAACTTGTGTTTTTTGATATTCAGTGCAACTGGTGTTGCTTTTAGACTTTCCTAGACCTGTCCCATTCTGTTCTATTTCCTTGATACTCAAAGTATCTCCCACCCGGGATTAGATAGAACGGACACCCTAAACTCTGTGTTTGTTTAGTGTCCCCCGGGATTCCTTCAATATTCATTAGTGCATGCGTGCTTACATATTTTTTCTCTTCCATGCAGGCAGACCAATTAATCAAGCGATTCCGTTACACGAGAAGTAAAACCGCAAAAGGGCACAAAAGAAGCAAGATGGAGCAAAAAAGAAAGTCCCCACATCCAAGAAAACAAGCATTGTGCCCAGCCTGGCACCAAACCATCCCCATACTGAAGGAGAAGTCTACTGTATCCCTCATAATCTGGTAAACTTGGTGAAACCCCTAGTATTGAGCCCGGTGGAGAACAAGGAGGTTCTACTTAGCTCAAAGCATCATCTGATTTGAATCATATGTGAAAGAAGGGAACTGGCGCTGCAGTGCTGATCTTTGGTGGTGAGCAGGAGGAGGAGTGACTGGAGGAGGGGCAGGCACTATATAAATAACACTTTGTCAGTGTGAAAAGGCACACATCAAGCTGTCAGCGCACATCCTTAGGATGTAAGCAGGACATCAAGACCCAGCCCCATGCCCCCTGCGGCCCCCTCCAGGCATCAGAGAGATGCTTAGTGAGCCAGGCCCCCCTGATTGCAGTAAAAGCACTCTTTCGCAGCCTTAAAGAATCCAGCATCAAGACTGATTTCACCAAGTCAACAAGGTACCACAGAAACCATCTCTTGGTTCATGCTTAACAATGGGAAAATTGCCAAAATGGTGGCAGTTCAACCCATACCTATTTATCCGTGGACACTGAAGGATTCTATGAATTTGGCAAAACATATGTTTCAACATTTGCAGTGCATGATCGTCATGAACACTTTTAATGAAAATTGGAAAATCATTCATGAGGTTCAATGTGCACACCAATATTTGTGGCAATGGACATATGGACCAGTGGACAGGCATATTAGGCTTCTTTTGAGCAATTGCACACTACTGGCTACAGAACAACTACCATACAACAAAACATTTGACAGCAAACAACTCTTCAAATGTATGCCCTGGAGAAGCAGCACACAGTAGAAAACATCCTGCCACTATTCAATGATAAGATCTTGGAATGACTCAGATCAGAAGGATTGTCCTTCGGATTTGTTGTCAGCGAAAATGGTAGCAACATTGTGCATGCAATGGTTGATGGCATCTACTGCTGTGTGCCCTGTTTTGCACGCTGCTCGAACCATGTAGTACAGGAACCTCTGGAATAAGCCTCTTAGGTTGCCAATGTAAGGCCATATGTCACAACCTGTGTGGCAATTTCAGTCCTTCTGTCAAAGCCCGGAAGTCACTGTTCTAATTTGCAGATTAAAACTGCAAATGGTGTTCCCCAGCTTAGCCTCATACAGGTGGTTTGAACAAATGGAATTCTAACCTTTGTATATTTAATGCCTCTTCGAACCGTACAAAGCTATCAAAGAGTCTGTGATGCAACACAAAGGTCCAGCATGTCTTTGACCCCTAGGCAATGGGTGCTCATGAAATGGCTCATTAAGCCTTTTCCTTCTGAACATGCTACAGAGGCTGTGAAGTATCATAATACTACTATCAGCGTTGGGATCTCTCTGGGTCATGTGCTCAACGACCAGCTTGTGAGTATGGGGCAGTAAATTAGGGATGGAGAGTAATTTTGAAGCTCTGTGCTTGGCCGACGAAATGTCAGGAAAAACACAAACATAGCTCCAAAGCGTTCATATGTGCCACAATTTTATATGCACCCCACAAATCTCAATTGTCTGGTTTTTTTTGGTACATCTTTTGGAGTATTATATGACAAAATGCAAGCTATGGATCTTGACCTGAATTCTGGCACACCAGTGGGAGAGGTCTCACTTGCAACTTCCCATGGTTGGAACTGGTGAAATGCCATCTTCGTGCCCCTCCCCACAGAGCAGATTCATTGGTATCACCACCGCCGCCACACTAGGGCAGTGTAATTCCCTAGCAGAGAAGCCTATTTGGAAAGGACTAGACAAATTGGAACTCAAGTCACAGCCAACAGGGCAGTTGTCCTTGACAAGAATGACAACAGAGCACATTCTCCAGCAGCATCTCACAGATTATGAGCTGCTGAGCATACATTACATGCATCTGATTAGTTGGCATTGCCAACGCAGCAGTAACAACACTAAGCAGGCTGGCAATCAAATATTTATAGTGGCCTACTGGTAGCGTCAACTCTAGCGCAGCAAGCGGGATCACTGGAGACAGAAGACAAGTCTGTCAACCCAAAATAAAGGAATCATAAGAAAAATGAAGATGAACCAGCACTGCAAACACGTGCTGTATAAGGTGATCAGACTCATACAAACTGCCTATCAGTTCCCCCTTTCAAAATGACCGCAATCGGGGGCAATAGCTTCCTGGTCAAAGCTGCTCAACTGTGGAACTCCCTCCCACCAACCTTGAGGACTGACCAATCCTACCTACACTTAAGATTTAATACCATCACCTGGCTCAAAGAAAATGACCTGTAGCTCTTGCATAACTTGCTATTTCTTGTATCAGACCTGTGTAACCCGGACTGAATCCTGCTTTTCTTTTGCGGAACTATGCCTGTAACCAAACATGTATCATAGGTTTTGTTGCTTTATTACACCTGTAACTAGGTAACTTGGTATGGTACCACTGTAAATACGCAACCTTGTAACATTGTAACTATGCAAGCCTAGAGTATTCTTGTTCTCGCGCCCTAACACATTCGGGTCTGGTGCGCGCTATAAATAAATAAACAAACTTAATCAACCATGGGTATGTGAAACAAGCTCATCTGGAAGACCTGGCACATGTTCCTGCTCGTGATGCAGATTCAGATGGCAATGATGCAGAAGATTGTGCCATCTACTAGTGCTGCTTGTGTGAGCTGCAGCACCTTAGAGGGAAGGGTACGAGGAAGACTGTAGGAATCATGAACAGCTTCATTCATAGATTCAACCAAATATCCGGGTTAACAAGTCCTTCCACAAAAATGATTTTTACAAATAGCATCTTTACTTTTTAGGAAATGCTTTATTTGTCCATGGACCCCTTGTAAGAAATGAAATAACCTAAACATGCACATTACAGCACAACAAAAGAACAACTACCTGCTCTTTACCCCCTAAGGTAAGTATTTCACAAAAAGTACTCAATGATGTGTGGAAATGCAATGGAACTCACCTCACAAATAGAAAATATCAGCCTTTTAGAGCTATAGAAGAGAAGACCATCATGCACCACTATTACACTCCAGTAGCACACGTGACGTAGGTCTTAGATCCCCCAGACATCCTGCCATAACTCACTTAGAGAGTGAAACACTGGTCTAGTAGCACCGAAGAACCAAACAACGTATGATGGCAATTGTTTCAAGGGGATACAAACATGTTGCTATTACAGCAACACAAAAAGTACAACAAAAAGGGAACCCAAGTGTCTCACTGTCCAGTCACAAAGACTTTACCATTAAAAATACATTAACAAGGAGAAAAATTGAACAATGGGAAGGGGTCTATAAAAGTCCCACCGCATGGAAGGCCATGTCTAATCTCTCCTCAACATGCCATTTAATAACCTGCGTGTTATCCAGCTGTTTTTGGATTTCCCAGAACTACCCATTTCTTTTCTTCCAGAGTCAATGAAGGGTAGTGCCACCAAACCTAGAGGTATGGCGTCAGTGCCAATTGGGCGGGGGCAATGGTCATGGCAGGCTGCTCTCTCTTCTTGAGGTATAATGCCCACATCTGTGCTGAGCTGCCTGTTGCCATACCTCTGAAAGATCTCGTCTGCGACTCCTGCTGATTTCCATCTGAGAAAAGGAAACAGATATAAAGTATTTAGTAAATTATCATACATAGTTTAGTATATAGCGCAGTTTCGTATATAGCGAGTTGACCGTTTAGTATGTAGAGTTAAACTGTTACAGAGGTTAGAGAGTTAAGAGTGTAGAGTTAGAGTTTCTGTTTTAAAAGTAAAATGAACGACAGACTTCATAATTAACTTGTTAACTTGTTGCCACTGACCTCTACCTTCTGCTGATGCTTCACTCCTGGGTATCACAACCTCCAATACCTGCACGCCTAGGCTTGCAATCAGCTACGGCTCCAGCACAGCACATTCTTTTGTGTATATGTGCCATACACATGTCCAATAAATAAAGGGACTGCTTCGGGTGAATTTCATGTCAGATCCCACCTCCTTGTTGGTGACCATCTTTCCCCCACACAATGCCTGTCTTACTTGCATGGGGTATGCCTCACTCACCCCTTCCAGCATTAGTGGCACATAACATGACACATAGCGCATTTGGCCGGTTACTTCCACCGTAGTAAATTCTGTGCTCTCAGCAGGATCATCTGCCGAGCCACTAATGCCGGCTCACAGAAACAGTTACCAAGGAAGAGCAGTAGCCAGGCTGATCAGAACCTCATGTGTGTTATGTGCATACATGAACCTTAGTTTCCACCTATATCATGCTGAATGTGCCTGAAGAAACCTCTGCAAATGTATATATGCATCTTCTCTTTTCCATTAAAGGCACGTTGGTCATGAATCCTTTTTGCAAGCGTGGTGATGCATGATTTTCTGATGTACTGGTTGTACTTTAGCAAGTAGAAATCTTTGTAAATTGTGTGATGTGTTTCAATTCTTCGGCACAACTGTATTTTTGGGTGCTACCTTATGCACATACATGTGTGTGATAACGTGTAGCCACAAAGAGCATTGGTGTGACAACCTTGTTATTACTGATCAGGCCCTGGCCTGGTAGACCTCCTTTCTCGCCGACCGACCCACTCAGGTCCAACTGGGGTCTTTCCTCTCTTCTATCTCTCTCTGTACTTGTGGTGTTCCCTAGGGGTCTAACCTCTCTCCCTGGCTCTTCAACCACTACCTGGCACCTCCTGCCCACTACATCACTACTTTCTGCTCCAATTTTCAATGTTAATGCGGATGACACTCAGCTCTCTTTCAGGCTCCCCTCAGCCACCTCTGCTTTTTCTCTCATACCAGCAGTGGTCGAAGTGAGCGGGAGCGGTCGGGAGCGGTGCTCCTCTACTTTTTTAAATTATCTTTTACAGCTCCTATACTTTTATTTTAAAAAGAAAGCGTTCCGGAATGGTTTTGTTTTAAAATAAAAGTGTAGGAAGAAGTTGAAACCTTCACTTTCAGTGCACTGCACTGAACGTTCCCTTAAACAGCAGGTGCACGTGTTTGAGGGGTGTACTGTGTGTGGCAGGGGTCGTGGCAATGGGGTTTGTGGGAAGTGGGTGCAGGCCAGCAGGGTACATAGCTCCACTACTTCTTTTCGTACACTTCGACCACTGCATACCAGACTGTCTGGCTACAATTCAGGAATAGTGTGCCACCATTGATCTCTGCCTTAATGCCAGTAAGCCTGAGATCCCCCTCATTGGGACAACCACTCCCTCCTTTCCTCTCTCTTTCTGGCCGCTCACTCAGGGCCCTCTTCCTGCTCCTTCCTGTGAGGCTAAAAACCTCGGTGTCATCTTCGACTCCACCCTCTCCTTTTCTCCTCACATCTCTGACGGCTCTAAGAAGTCAAACTATCAGCTGCACCTCCTCAGAGGTATTCTTCCTTTTCTCACTTTCCCCGAGAAGCTCAATGTCTCCAGAGCTCTGGTCCTCTCTAGGCTGCACTATTGCAACAGCCTCGTCTAAATCTTCCTGCCTCTACTATTCGACCTTTACAACTTATCCAGAACAGGCACGCCAGACTTGTCCTTGTCCTCAAGCCCAGGGATTGTATCTCTCCAGCTCTGAAATCTCATCACTGGCTCCCTGTTGCTGCAAGGATCAAGTTCAAGACCCTCTGCACTGTCCCCAAGGCTTTCTGGGGTCCAGAACTCCTCTACCTCCAACTTTCTCTTCCAAAACATCTTCCTTTTCGAGCTCTTCGCTCATCCACCTCCAACACTCTGAGGGTCAGATGCTTCTCTAAGCAGAGAGTTGGGGGCAGATCTATCTCCTCGGCTAGGGTCTCCCTCTGGAACAGTCTCCCTGCCTCTCTTAAACTTGTGCAGAACCATCTCCGGTTCCGGAAGCAACTCAAGACCTTCATTTTGCTTCCGCGTGCTCTGCACCCCAGCTCATCGCCATTGTAGACAGGATACAACGGAGGAGGGCTCACTTTTTATATTTCTTACAACACTGCAAGACTAGCTGCTCCTGCTAGGGGCAGGCTTCTTTCTCTGCTTGCTCGCGCACCCCAGACTCGCTCTTATCCGGGGGCCGACTGGGAGGCCACCAGCACGCTGGGAGCTAAGGCACTGCAGCCCTTGCGAAAAATCTCCATCTATTCATCTGCACAAATAGCATTGTGAACGCTTTTGCACTCAAAAGTACTGCCTCAAAAGAGAAGACTTTTACCCCCATTCCTAGCATGGCAGACAGTGTCAGCGGTAAATGAATTGGTGGTCTTGCTGCACTATTCTTAATACTAGTCATTTTAATGGGACATATGTTCTCTGCAGACTTAGCCCAGAATTGAACAACATGCACCTGATACAGTGAGCCGTCAGTCCTGACCGGAAACATCACTCATGGAAATGCAGATGACTAGTGCTTCCCGTGCCCCCCAAAACAAGAACCTTAGGCGAGAGGTGCTCTATAGAGTCTCATGAGCCCTTTAGCTCCGTTAATGTGAGCTTTTAATTGTTTCGGCCTGTGGTTTGAGAGGGAAGGGGGAAAGCAATGACGACCCACAGGGAGGCAGCCTTAAATCAACACCAGAGCAGCCCGGGTGCATTTAAGAGATCCGGGCCAGGAATAACTGAACTGATAATTGCCCAGTCCGCCCCTTCTCTTATCCATTCCTCACCCAGTACCTGGCTGACTGTCACTCGCACGCCATCACTGACATAGAAATAGGACCAGCAATGGGACCAGATGCTACAAACAGGGTGAGCACTGAGAGGGGAGAAGCCAATACCCAATGAGGAAGCAGAGCATTGGGTATGAGCTGAGCGTCCTCTCTGCGCCGAAAACGTCAATCCTTCTCACCAGCAGGTACTTATAACTATATGCCTCTGAGAACGTACTCCATGCATCCCTCTTCACTTGCAGGAACATTCACCCCCTGATCCCTACATAGAGTGGCAAGCCCCCAGCACACGCACCGCCTGCATGAACTGGTGCACCTTCTCCCACTGTATGTTGTATGTCACCCCTTCTGGGAGCATGGTAGCTACCAGGACTGGGGTAATGGTCACATGGTGGTAGCCATGTGACCAAGCAAATAAAAGGGGCAAACAGTTTATGGTTCGTCAGTTGACCAAGACCTGACTCCTGTGTCTGATTGTATGCACCATGCTGGTGCCTCACAGCATGCGAAGTGGCCTGCCCATGTGGCCCGCATCCGGACTGTGTCCCTGCTAGGCAACACCGTCCCGCTGTCTGTTGTGTGCGGTGTGTTCACGGCTATGGTTGAAGCCCCGGCCTGGGTGCTCCCCAGCACTGATGTCCTGCTCCGGTGATCTGGGGCATGCAGGGTGCTCCCTGCTGAGTGTATGCTGTGTGAACGCAGCCCCATGGTCCATGTCGGGTGACTCCGACATCATTGGTGGCCCGCTCTGGTGATCCGGGAGCTGGCCGCCAAAAATGGCGACGAAAGTGGTCCAGGACAAGCTGTCTGGTGCCCACGACAATGAGGAGGCGGATGGCACATGTGTGGTAATAGCACAGGCCGCCTGGTGCCCATGTGTGAGAGGGCGGCGCTGCCCGTTAAGAAGGAGGGAGAAACGGCGTCCGCCGCTGGTGCTCTGGGTGGCCCAGTCCTTTGATTGCCCAAGAGGAGGAAGGCTGCGTCGGCTGCACGGGAGGTGGAGGGGGCCACCGAACGAAAAACAGCTGTGGACCTGAGGCGGCCCTGAGGCGGCCTCGACATGAAGGTGCGTGCCCGTGAATGCGGGCCACAGCAGTGAGAGTGGGGTGCTGAGGCCAGTTGGCCTGCGACCGCTCTGAGGAACGCGCCCACCCAGAGATGGGAAAAAAAATCCTCCGGACCGGAGCACTAAAAAAGAAAAGAAATACGGAAAAAGAAAAAAGAAGAGGTGTCAAAGCCTGCGGCAGCCGCGGGAAGGAGGGGCATGCCCCGTCAATACCCGGGCCTGGCGAAAAGAACAACAACAATAGGAACAACCGGTCATTGCGGCCCGCGGCGGCCCCAGAATGGGGGCGTGGGCCATCGACACCTAGGCCTGTGGTGGCATTACACAGGAACGCTGAGGAGCACAACTCCGACTCGAGTGAGGGATAAAGGGTCGTGCGTGCGCGACTGCCACACAGAGGAGCTGTATTTACCCGCCCCCTATAGAATTAGGAGGGGGGGAGTAAGGAGAACATAAACCCCTGCAGCATTTCCTCCATTTTTCACCAAGGAGAGGCACTGCACTCGTCCAGTGGGGGGCATAAGGACAGTCCCTCAAGGCCCACCAGATACCCGGGAGAAGGGGTTGAGGAAAAGAAGATGCAGGTGGCCCTCCTAACATTCCGGGCCGATGGTGGGTGAAATGGGTCTGTTCTTGGTCAGAGCCTTTCAGAAGAGGTGCCCGAGTGTGATCCTGGTCCCAGCAGCGGTGATGTCCGGTGTGGAAACAGAAGATAGGGATGGCAAGGAAAGGACACTGCTGCATCTGCACTGCTGGCACAATAGCAGGCACAGTGATGGAAGTGTGGGGCTGCCCATGCCCACCATATACGGGCAGGCCCCATGCCAGTGTGCCAAACGTGCGGTTGCCACGGTAGAGCCAGGTGGCGCTGAAACCCCCAAGAGGAGGAAGAAGGAGCAAATGGTAGTTGCAGCTCTTGTGCCCTCCCATGCCACAGAGACTCCTGCCTGAGGGAGGGGAATAGGCCATGTGACCCAGACACCCTGTCACCTGTGCCTCCCTGCCAGGGACCCCTAGGTGGAAGGAGAAGTGAAAGGAGTGGTTTGTCATCCGGCCGCCAGTACCCTGCAACGGTGGGCCTAACCAATCTATGATCGAGGCCAGTGTGGCCCCTGGTGCTCCCAGGTGCGGTTGTGTCCACCCCGGAACTGTGCACACGTCTGTCATTCTGCTACCACCAGCATCCTGCCATGGTCTTTGCCCCACCAGCTAAGGACTAGGCCGATGTGGCCCCTGGGTCCCCAGGTCCGGCTTTGCGGGCCCGTGAACTCTGAACTGTCCTGAAGAAGATCCCATTGGAAGTCGGACGGGTATCCTGTGGACCGGCAAGTGCTCGAAGTAAACCCAGTAGTCATCCACATCAAGGCTGGGAGCCCGCAGACCCTGGACATGCTTAAACTGGCCCAGCCAAAAGATTGTGTGAAGCTGTGCTCCTGCGCTTGTGGGTTTGTAGTGAGGATGGCTGGTGCGAGCGATGGTGTTGTGGCAGTGGTGCAAGGTTCTCTCACCCAGGTTAACAAAGGGTGTGCTTGCATTGTGGAGTTTCCAACGTGTCATCAGTAGCTCACCAACCCTGACTGTCACCCCGAGGTGACCTTGGCCCCTAAGTGTGTGAAGATTAGTTGCAGGTAAAGTCCTAGTATTATTGTGTGTAGTGTGGCGTGATGTTATTTTGTTTGGTCGTTATGAAAAAGGAGGAGTGTTGTATTTCACCCCTTCTGGGAGCATGGTAGCTCTGAGGACTTGTGTAATGGTCACCTGGTGGTAGCCATGTGACCAAACTAATAAAAGGGGCAAGACCTTTCCGGCTCACCAGTCGACGAAGACCTGACTCCTATGTATGATTGTTTGCACCATGCTGGTGCCTCCCAGCATGCCGACGGCCTGCCCACGTGGCCCGGCATCCGGACGTTGCCCTTGCTGGGCAACACTGTGCCACTGTCTGTTGTGTACCGTGTGATCACGGCTATGGTTGCAACCCCCCGGCCTGGGTGCCCCCAGAGCCGAGGCTGCTGTAGCCTGGGTGCCCCCAGCACTGATGTCCTGCTCCGGTGACCCCGGCCTGGGTGCTTCCTGCTGAGTGTATGCTGCGTGAACGCAGCACCATGGTGCATGGGTGGTGACCCTGACAACATAGGTGGCCCGCTCTGGTGATCTGGGAGCGGGCCGCCAACACTGTAGGGACAGCCCCTACCTCTTCATCTGCTTCACCCGCTCTCACCCTGACCCATCACAATGCAGATACAATACAATTTTATTGGGCTGACAGCTTGGACAACGCAACGTATTAGAAACATTATCATAGCTTATATAGTGCATTACAAGGGGCAGAACTGTATGTTTAAGAGGCGCACACACTACATACCGAGGCACACTGCGTTATTATTGGAAGTTCGTTAAATTAGAGATTTTTCTTCCCTCGCAAAACAAATAAACTGAGTATCTCAAGTGACGCATAAATAGGAATTATGCATATTGCCTTTTCAAGCTGCTGCCTGGGAACTACTGCATGCGTCGCCTTGTTTCTTCTGGTGACGCACAGAGACATACTTTCCTTCACTCGTCACAGTTTCCGTGATTTCCCCAAGGACGAGAGAGAGTTTAGAGATCTCTAATTGTGTTAGGAAATGTTCATTTTCCTCTCCGACTAGAGGACAGCCTCTCCCCCACGCCCCCGGATGTCGCTGTGGGCAGAGAAGTGCAGGGGAGAAAGGAGTGTTCCCCTGTGTTCCAGATTATTCTGCGCTTTCTCTGTTTCTCGCTGATCTGTGTCGGACACGCTGTTGTCTCTCAGTCTGTATTTCATGAGCGTTTGCATGGGTTCTGAGCCTGGGATCACGGTCAGGCTCTCAAGGAGCCTGTAACATTCTTGTTTACCTTTTTGACCAATCTGTGTCTTCCTGTAGGCTGCGCAGTGACTCCCTACCACTTATGTAAGGACACTCCTTCCTGTGTTATGTTATATTGATCTATACTGCGCACTGCTACCACCCAGGGGCAGTCTACAGGCGCTCACATAGTTCTGCAACAAAAGAGGACAGGGTGTGTTCTTGAGGATAGGATGATAGGATAAGTTCAGAACCAGGATGAACTGGCGTCTGTGTATGCTGTCTTGCGTGTGGGTTGGTTGTGCTACCCGGCTTGTTGTAACCGTAAGAGTAAGACTCAGTGCCTCCGATATGTACTACTGTTTTATGTTGGGTGTGTAGGTCGTATGCGGTTAGGGTGGCAGTACAATCGTGCTCACTGGTTTGCTGTATACATAAGGGGATCCATTGTTGCGGTTGTGTTTGATGGGGTTGTGTTGGTGTGCGTTTGTGTGCGGTGTGGTTGGATTTATTGCACCGGTATGTTCCGTCTGAGGTTATGTCCAGAGTCTCTGCAAGTTTGTTGAGTGCGATAGTTGATTAATGTTAGGTGTGTCTATATTTAAAGTGACTAGCCCATAGTCATGTGTAGTGGCGTGGATTGTGATGTTGGAGCAGGAGTGGGGAGGATTAGATAGTACACTGTGTGTGGTTCCTCATGCATGATTTTGGCAGGTGGCGCTATCATGCGTGATGGTGGGGCAAAAGGGAGCCGGGACCATGACAGGCTTCTAACGCAATGGTTTCAAACTGTTTTATGCTATGGCCTACTATTAAAGTCGGGAGCCCGGCTGATCAGAGGATGGCTAGCCCCCACCCCAGAAATTTTACAACCCTGATTCTTGGCTCTAATGTCTAATTCTTTGTCATAAATGTCCCCATTGGTCTGTCTAGATAATGCTCCACGGACCCTGCCTTCCCCTATGCAAAGAAAATGTTTTGGATGGTGTAACCTTATTATTTTATAAATATGTTCACCCCATATCATAATAAGAAAAGTACCACGGGTATTTGTGGTGAGCGTTTTGCCTTTCTACAAAAAGGCACATGGCAAATGCGCTTGAAGTGCAAGTGTTTTCTTTATGTATATTGAAAGTGAAATAAATATATATTTTCATACAAACTCCGATTATTCAGGAAGGGAAATTTGACATGAAGTTGCAGTGCTTAAAGAGGAAGTGGATGGGGCTCAGATAGGAAGCAGCTGGGGCTTAGAATAGAAAGGGTGGGGCTTAGCCATTAATGGGGCATAGCGTAAACAGGAAGTGGCAGTTTAGGCATGCAGCCTACAGTGGGACATCATTCCCAGACAGGAAGTAAATGGAGCTTGGAGAGGAAGGTTGGGGCTTAAGCAAGGCAGGGCTGGCTTACTCATGAAGAGAGTGAGGCCAACTGACACTGATGATGAAAGGTATTGCTTTGCTTTCTTCCACTTATGAGCAATTTAAACGCTTGCACCTGCCTCCTCTTCAGTCACCCTACTATTCCTTCCTCTCCCTAGAGAAGGCGCTAACGTTTGGTTCAATCATTTCTTTTTTGTTGCCTGGTACCCACCCCTTCCTCTGGCAACACATTCTTCTGACATGGGACTGCCTAGCTACATAACTAAAGCAGAGCCCTCTACATCATGTTTACCACTCTACCTATTCTGCTCCAGTCTCATCTATCTCATTCTACACTCCTAACCACTACTTATACTTTCCCACTTCTTAATGCTCCGCCCCTAAGCTCCTGGGCTTGCAGGGCTCTAACCTTATAGCATCACTGTACAGAAAGGCCAACTAAATGAAGTTGAGGTTCAACAACTTCCCCGGAGCATTCAAAGAGGCCTTCACGAACACATGTTATTGTTATGAACCACTCAATTGAAGAGGATGCGGCCAACCACGTCCTCGCAAGACCATTGTTGATGGCCACATCCTACGCATAGCCGCTTGGCCATTTGGATAACTGTAGACTGGTATTTTAGGAATTCATTATAATGTCTTGGGATTGACTGTTGTCTTAACTTTATGTATTATATTATGGGTTGAATATTGAATGTGATATTTAAATTGAGATTTTTTAAATTTGTATTTTTAACAAGTTCTGATTGAAATTGGAAGTCATGTTCTATTAGAAATGTTACATTGAGTCTATTCATGTATAAAGGTTTTAATTACAAAAAATAGCTGATTGGGGCCAGAGCAGTGCAGCCACAGTTGAGAGTGCACGCAAGTGGTTGAAAATAGTCATCCTGATCAACATATGATCGATCAGGTGTATTATTTAAATGATTAACATGATTTTAGGTTTTATTAAGCACAAACCAAGCTGAAGGGCAAGAGAAGGCTGCAGTGGGGATGGAATGGGGTGGAGGGGATGACATGAGATTGGGTAGAAGAGAAAGATGGTACACCCCTAGGGTTGATGGTCATCAGTGGATAGCAATGCTATGAACAAAGTGCTCAGCCCACCCTATATACCCCTGTGAGAAATGCTAGCAGCGTGATATATGTAACCTCCCAAACGCTGCGTAAGCCGGACCATGTTCAATATTTAGTATCTGGAAATTACCAAATCTTGGCTTCTACCACTTGCCTTGTCCTCTCTTTACCTGCAATAGTTCTTACTGAGATCTTTGAGTGATAAATATATCAAAAACAGTTGTTTACTTGTTACACTCAGCCAATGCCATTTTGGTGGAAGGTGAAATTGGAAAGGAAATATGACTGCTTAGGTGCACAGAAGGGCAAAGGGCTGCCACCTTCTCTCTCCCGGGCATGTCTGACTAAGGCCAGCCACCGAGAGGGGCCTCTGGGGAAACTGCCTCAAAGAAGTCACTCTGAAAAGCAAGTCCATGGGGTGAACCATTATGGTCTGGCACCCATCATGGGTGAGCCAGCGTGTGGAGAGGGTTTCTACCACCTCAAGATGGTGGTCCAGAACAGAGATGAAAGGAAAAGACCGAAGCTCCAATGTCATGACAGACTGACCTGCGACATATAGAGGTCAGCCTCAGCAGCTCCTCTTTGACATACACACATTCCCAGGAAGGGCTGGAGGAGGTTGTAGGATTCTTGACATGTTTTCTGAAGCTCTACACAGCATCCTCATTCCCAACATGCAACACCACACAGCCTAGTCTATATGCCACACCACCCTACTTTTCTCCTTCCTGGATCAACACAAGGTGCATGCCCCTAGGTTGAACTACACTGTGACATCCCACACACACTTGAAGATCACCCAGAGGAGAGGGCGAACATAGACATAGAAAGGCTGCTAACCAACCTGTGGGACAAGATGGTGCATCAGAAAGAAAGACAAGAATCCTCCAACACAGACCTCCTTTGGCACTGGGACTCATGGTGCACTGTCTGTTGTATCAGCCCGGACAATGTGGAAGGTAACCCATCAGACTGCTAACATTCCAATAACATTTGTAAGGAGACTTTACACACACTTGCAGTCATACATCATCATCATATTCCTGCTGTGCATCTGACCTCGCCCTGCTCAAGGAACTCTGTGCTACACGCAGACAACTGATCACCACCGCTAAGGCCACCTACTACGAAATAACCATAGCCAAGGCCAGCAATGAAAGCAGAGCCCTCTGCAAAGCCATCAAGCACTGCATCAACCTGCTGCCCAGCCCACCCATACCACACTCCTTTGAAAAATGCATTGCCATCAACTCTTTCATCATCAACAAGAACAGCATGATCCGTCACACGTAGACACCAATGCTACAACTGGCAGCACACTTCACATCCCACCTCACAAAACCACAACTACTTGATCAACCTTCAAGACACTGACTATGGAAGACCTAACTGCCCGCCCTGGCAATCCCTCAATGTCACGTCGTAAACGAACGACATCCTCGCTGCCACCATATTCAAGACCCTTCTGACTGAAGCACTCCTCCCTTACCTGACAATCATCAACAGCTCACTAACTCAAGGCACCTTCCCGTCGACTCTCAAGACCAGACAAATCCGTCCACTTCTCAAGAAACCAAGACTGAATGACACAGATGACCAGAATTGTAGAATGGGTGCTGGGGGTGCACAAAAGAAGGGTTAGACAAATAGGATTTCCCCACCTCAAGCCATGCCAGATTGGCCTCGGGTGGAGAAGAAAGAACAAGTGTTTCCCTTATATGTTGTGTTTTGGTGACAAAGTCACTGGAATGCAGTATGTGCAAATGGAGGCGTGACTGTAAAATAATGTGCGGCAGGGTAGATAGGTTAAATGAGGCATTCACATTAAGGATAGCACGCTACACAGGTAACTGTGCTGCCTGGAACATTACGCACAGGCTTTGCATAGGTGCATTCAAGGGATGCCCAAAGCGGCAGGAGAGCAAACATTCTTCCAATTGC
Source organism: Ambystoma mexicanum (assembly GCF_040938575.1). Taxonomy (NCBI): domain Eukaryota; kingdom Metazoa; phylum Chordata; class Amphibia; order Caudata; family Ambystomatidae; genus Ambystoma; species Ambystoma mexicanum. The sequence goes on from NC_090932.1 coordinate 1,271,864,750, forward strand.
TCCCAAGTCCCCCAAATAGCCAGCATTATAGACAGGAAAGTTGGAAATTAAAGGCACTCTGAAATGAGGGTGGCATCTAGTCTGTGGCTCCACTAGAAGCAAGGACCTGGACTGGGCTGCTTGGAAGTTCACGATGCCTGCAAGTGGTCAATAATAAAGGTGGTGCAGGGGGTTGGATTTCGCTTGACCTGAGGATGGGCTCTTTTGGTAATTCACCTGCATAAACCAGTATTGTCTACCATTCTTAGCCTGGGCTGCATTTACCTCATCCTGTTAATCATATGCAGCGGGATTATCTTAGTTTCAAGAAGGGTTGGAGAGTCTGCTTTCGCAGGTGTACATTGGGCAATGTTATTTGGCGTGTCTGGAGCACTATGTCAACTTTCTGCTGCTTCACCACCCTTATTGGCCTTGTACAAAGTGACCTGACATTGCAAATATGACATGACAAAACATGCCATAATATGGCATGACGTAACACGATATACCACAATGCGCTCGTGTAACAAAACCGTTATGTCCAAAAATGTAAGGATTGTGGGCTTAAATAAATATACTAGTACATAAAACATAAAATAAGCAAAACTTCCTTACAAGAAAAAATGGACTTTGCCAACAAATTCTAAATTTGGTAGGAAGAATTCAAGAAAACACAAGGATAGAAAGAAGTAGCAGTCCATCAGAAGTGTTTGTGTGCATGGGGTGGGGGGCGACGCCCCTATCAAGGCAAACAGAAGGTTTACATTAAAAGAAAGATGTAAGGGGAAACAAATGAATGTTCTAATGTTTACAAATGTGTGACTTCAACCCAGTGCGATTGCATTAGAATCTGACAAAACACAAATGAATTTTCTCCGTAGCAGACACCCAGACTTCACCAGAAGCATCATACATGTGGAATTTTGGCAGTACCTAGGCGGGTGAATCCTTCGCAAACCCTTGCAAATCCCAGAAGGGATTCCACACCTGGAAAGGTTGTCTGGGAAGAAACCTGTGAAATGTGAATTTGATGTCGTCCTGATTCGATGACCACCAAAGTGTTTGAATGAATGTAAAGCTTGAGATCTACTTAGGGGAAGGAATTGTATTGTAAGAAGACACTGGCAAAGACTGGCTGTGAAGAAGCCCTGCTGAACCCCAAAACCTCCCAAGTCGCTCCCGACAAGAATGTTTTTCCAAGACATGAGAGATCCGCATGCCAAGCTAACAGGGTGAGACCAGGACTCACTTTGTCCTGGCAAGATCAGCTTTGATCCAATCCTCGACAACTGTGCATTCTGGATGCCTTGCTGAACCCTGTCACAATGCTCACCAAAACCGTGAAAAGGGGAGAACAGGTGCATTGAGACACATCAGCAGCTGGCAGTCTCAGATGAACCGCTACTCCCCAAGGTACTTTGAATCACAAAATGCACCAACAGTTTCAGGAGTGCCTCCTTACCTGAAGCATACGGCCTCCAGATTTTCCAAATGAAAAACTGGGACAGGCCACCGACATAGAAGATGGACTACAATTAGGCAGTTCTTTCCAACTCAGAAGCAGGACTGCACTTCAGATGCGGCCATCAACATCACAGTGACACGGCAATTACAGTACCCACAAACATATCAGAAGGACTTTGATGAGTACCACAAAAATGTCAAGAGTATTAGTACACCAATTAGAAACAGGAGGACTCTAGCAGAAAGGGCTATATAAAAACCTTATATTATTATGCCTAAGTAAATAGAGCTAAAGTATAAAAGGGTGACATGTGATATGTCAAATTAGAAATGTTTTCAATGGTCACCGCAAGCACATGCTGGACTAATCACGCACACATGCAGTTGTTTATAGTTGGCACTATAATGTGGATTACAAAACTATCAAAAGATGCCTTTGAGTCACTGTCCCAAATGCAATTTGCCATCCCATTTACTACCTGCTGTCAAAGGTCTTGCACCCAGCGTGCCATTATGAAAAGTTATTGCAAACATGTAACCTGATCAGAACTGGTGCATGCTCTTTAACTATGGCTAAGCTTGTTTCTGCAGCTATATGAAAGGAATTTTGGACACACTGAAAACTCTTTTATTGAGGCGATATAAACAGAGGCGGCAGGCGAAGCAAGGGCCCTTTAACGTAGGCTGCAGTGCCGTTATTGGCAGTGTCAGTCCATCACTGCGGTGTATATCACCATTAGCACTTGCGAGTAACCACACGCAGATACTATTGGCTAAGTACATTCTTTTAAAAAAAGGAAACGTACCTTGCTCCTGTTAGGGACGCTGTGCCTGCAACAGGAGTCTGTTTCCAGTGTTGAATACAATGACGTAATAAACAGGCAGATTCCTGTATGAGATACAGCGTCGCCTGACAGGAGAAAGGTAGGTTTAGCTTTTTTTTTTTAATGTACTTAGTCGTTAGCCCACACATGTGGTTACTCGCGTGCGCTAAAGGCTGTATGAGGGAGGTGGGGGTAGCACGAATCACCTTCAAGACTTGATGCATCATCTATAAGGCAGTTGCCATCATGTCACCCAGCTACCTCGCAGAGAAACTCAGCATCGCCGGCGGACAGCGCACCACCCACCAGAAGCTAGGACCCGTGCAGACTTGAAATCCGCCGCTGCAAAAAGGAAAGGACCGGAAAACAAGCCTTCTCCGCCTACGCCCCAAGACTATGGAACCTCCTCCATGTGGGAATCAGACTCTCCCCCACGCTCCTAAAATTCAGAAAAGAACTCAAGATCTACCATTTCAAGGAGTCTCTCCTCCTCAACACCTAGGCCATCATGTCGACCCCTGCACCACCCTACTCACTAGGTGCAGGCCGTACCTCCCTTCTCCGCCATGCAGTACAACTGTACCCATCCTCTGTGTCCCTTTGTATCCTAGCCCCGCTGTATATCTGTTCTGTTGTTACATCTGAACAGCGCTCTCTTATACATCTGTAATGTTGCACACTTCTGTAAAGTGCTCCGTTATGTATCTTTATTGGTGTATACCTCTGTAAAGCACTCCATTGCTTCTCGGAGTTAGGTCCACACTAAATAAATACCATAATAATAATAATAATAATAAAAGAGAGGCACAGGACGAGAGCCGCACAACCGTGGGGGAGCTCAGAACGCAGGCTTATACCAGAGGATATCGCCTGCGTTCCGAGCTCCTGATAGGCTGTCGCCCCAGCCCAGGGTGCTAATGAACTATTCTTGTACTGTACTGGAGAATGATATTTGTATGTATTGGTCTTTTTTATCAATCCACTGAATCAACCATCTCCCCAACACATTTCACCACTACTTTGGTCCCAATTAGGCTCGGATACATGTTGGATGCAGCTTTCTTGTCATGCACTGGCCACACGCACATTCTGTGATGATTGCACTGTGAGGAAGACATAAGTGTGACTTGGAGCCTCATTATGAGACTGATGTTAACCCACCGGTGCTATCGGCGGGTTTTCTGGCAGTCTGCCTTACAATTACTGGCACCTGATATCCCAGTGTTACCAAGATATTATGGGTGCTGGCAACAGCAGTAAGTTCCCATTCCATGGCATCCCCTAGGACTCCATGGGATGGGAACCACTGAAGCACTGGCACCATTGTTAACGGTGCCAGTGCTTCAGTGATTTGTCTGGCTGGAGGGGCCTGACTCGAAGTAACCCGGTCCGCAAAAATTGCCGGAGCGGAGTACAGGCGGTTTACCAGCATTTCTTCCAGACCGGATTACTCATAATGAGGCCTGTCAAGCACATAGATGTTGAGACCCCTAATCAGTCCCTGTAACATTGGTGGACCTGAAGTTGGGTGCCTGCCTGGGGAACGATCCGGTGAACCCCTCATGAACTGGGCAAACCCCTCAATCAACTGAACAACAGGATCCGCCTGCTCCACCAGTATTATTAATGTTGCTTTGGTGTAGGGAACAGGCACTCATTTTTAGTCCTCATTGGTAGCAGTAAATGCAGATTCCTGCATTGCTCCTTGCTGCCACTGTACTCATTGACATGTGTATGCTTTGCCTAATAACACTTCTGCAATAATCAGGTGTATATCTGTATAACTGTGCTGACGACATGCAGATATTGGTCAGTCTGCAAGCAGATGATAAAGCAACCCACAGTCAATTCGTTTCCTGCCTTCTTCAAATCAATACGTGGATGGCAAAAAAAGAATTCAAATCAAATGCTTTCGCAATTGATTGTGGACACAACAGTTCCCTTGCCAGCTCAACTTGTGTATAGGCGCATTATAAATGCCATATCATATCATATCATAATTTGGCCTACAGAGTTACGCCTATGACCGTGCCCGGTTGGGCATTATCGTTTACATGTCTTCATCCTTCCCTTTAAAAATCGCTGCAGCAACCAAGGCTGGCTTTGCTACCCTACATAGATAGAGATCTTCCCTCTTCTTTCTTTTAACCACAAGGTCCAATCAACAATGGTCTTGTGTTCTCCAAAATTTGATTTAGCAGCTCGTAGTTATCTTGGTCTGGCTGCTTTTCTCATAAGAAAGCTAGAGTGATTACAACAGGTAGGCCAATGACTGCACGTGAAATGTAGAAAGCACATTTCGCCAGCCCAACGCGTACCTCATTGGCTACCAGTGCAGAGGAGGACTGGATTCCCTGCTCTGTGAATGGTTCGCCAAGCATCCTCTGGCAGAGGTTCAGCTTTTCACAAAATAAGCAACTTTCGCTCCTTCGTTCAGGCGAATCCCACATCCAGAACTGTTTAGGGGACAGGGGTAGACAGGGAACCAAAAGTGGCCCCGGGAAATGACTTTCAAAGTGTCCCCATGTCCCACCAGATCTGAGCAAGCCCAGCCCCTCTAAGGGGAGCAGAAATCAAGAGTACCCTCACAAGAGAGGCCCATGGTGCAGAGGCCCACTGGGAAATGTCCAGAATCCCCTGTAGGCCAGTCCCGCCCTCATAGGGGAACAATATTTACAAACAAGCTATGGAACAAGCCATTTACGTTTTAGAAAGTCCCTGAATTGCTACGTATTCTCCCTGCCACCTTTATTCTCTTGCACTGCCCTGCTGAGAGGGGTTCCTTTACAAGTATCAGAAAGCTAGTTATGCCAACTGTCGCTCTATATAAGCTTTCCCCTGCATCCGTGCACTCATCCTACATGTACAAAGTCATGTCAAAGAGTGATTTATTGGATGTGTTTTATCTAAATCTAATCTTTTTTGGGTGCTCTCAACTTCTACAACAAAGCAAGGGGCTTTAGTGAATTTGTTCAGTATACAGCACATTTGGCACTCGAGCAGTCGAAGCGTGTGACTTAGAAGCACTTTGAATCACATTGACTTTCAGGCGTCTGGGTTTATAGTTATAGCATCGAATGCCAAAGCATCGAATGCCTTACCATCTAATGCATTTTTTTTCTTTTTTTTTGTTCATGGGGGGTCCCCCTAGCCCCTCTTTGTTAACCTTTTAAAACCCAATACAATTAAAATAAACCCTTTACCTTAAAAAAACCTAAGTAGATGCTTTTTTTACACTTTTTTTTATACGGTAAGGCATTCGATGCTATGACTAGATACTGGCGCCTGCCATGTTGCCAGAGGATAGCTCGGGGGCAACGCGCTCGTCTTGGAAGCAAGACGACGCAACACAGGTTCGATCCCCGTATAACCAATTACTATCCCTGCCGTGCTAGTAGGCCCTTGAATAGTATGCATCTCTGGGAAACCCTTAAACAGCGGCGGATAGCCTTCGATTCTTCATTCCAGCACTGACACCGTTATCATTTGTTTTGTTTCAGGTTGCTCATAAAGAAAAAACACATCAGACAAATATACACGGAGAGCTCTTTTCCTGTTAATAAATAAACAAGAAACAGATCCACTGAGTTGGTCCCGCGAACGGGGGTGAAAGGTAAGCCTCCCTCAGCGAAGCTGGAAGTGCACCAGGTGGTCTTTAGGCACCCCTCTCCCTTTTGTTTCCACAAGACTGACTGCGAAGTGCCATAGTATTCACCGCCATGCACCTGGGGCAATTTGCACTGCTGCCACACCCCTGGTTCCAGGATGATTTTCAATGGACTGAGCAGCCAGAAACAGCGAATGCCAAGAAATAGTGTGTTCCGTTCAGCGGAGACTGTCCCTTTGTATCTTCTTTCCCACAGAACCTCCTCCTGTAACTTGCAGAACAACGTCTGCACTGTCCTATCTCCACTCCCCCAATTGTTTTATCTGATCAACACTGTAGATGTTCAAATGAATGCACGGGCTTCTTCTTTTAGCTGCCGTGCTGTACGACGTGTCCATCTCTTTCCTTATTACCTGGTACCTTTCCCCAGCCCTTTTCTGCAATATGGCCCTGGAAGAGTTTGCTATGAGGGTACTGTACAGCGTGTTGTGTTCTTCTGACTTCCCATGTGCAAGGGTCCATGACATTAACCTGCAGCATGATTTATTTCTGCTTCACCAAGATTGCGACCTCAAGAACTTATCAGTGCCCCCTTAAAAAGAGTCCAGCACCTAAAGGTCCTATTCACAAGGGTATTTGTTAATACACTGTACAGCCTGAGTTGTCTTATGCAGCTCCTCAGAAATAATGTGTGCCATTTCACTGCTATTGTCTCTCTATATGTTTCCACACTGTCTTATTTTAAGGTGAACTGATCCCCTGTACGTTTTAGAGGCATCAGCCTCTCACACCACCCTCCATTGCCCTTGGCCACCATGGTCAAGAAATATGTTGCAGGGCCAAAAGCCTTGCAACGCCCCTGGCACCATCCCCACAAAATGCTGAAATTTGTGGAGAAGATTAGCAGAGAAGCACCCCGGGCCCAAAGAAGTCATTTCTCAGAATTAGAATGGGATTTATTCACTATTAATGAAAGAATGACAAAAGATATAGGGCCTCATTACACGGATGGCGGAGAACCATGGCGCTATTAGCACCATGGTTCATGCCGGTAAAATACCGGCACCGCCTTGGCGGAAAGGGGAATTATCGCCCCATTCCAAGGTTGGCGGGGTGGTAATTCCCCCTTCCACCATTGCCCTTCCCCATTCCCATTTTTGCACCATAGGGCATAATGGGAATGAGGAAGGCGCTAATTGCGGTACCGCAAATTGCGGTACCGTAATTAGCTCCATGGGTCCCTTTGCGGGTTGGTTTTTAACGCCTGCAAAAAGCAGGCGTTAAATCCCCCAACCCGCAAAGGGACCTCGTAGTAAGGCGGTAAGGATTTACCAGTACCGGTATTTTACCGGTACCGGTAAATCCTTACCGCCATCCGTGTAATGAGGCCCATAGTCAACAAACTAGTTGATGAAGGGGTTGGGGTCGCACTGTTAAGTTAGATCAGGTGCGGCTCCATGGTTTATACACTACTCAACAAAGAGGGAAATTACACCATATAACACCAAAACCCAACAAAAAACATCAGGCTGGCAATTCAGGAATTTACAGCTGTTGCGATAGAAGATAATGGGTCTCATTAGGACTACGGCGCTAAACCATGGTGCTATTAGCACCATGGTCCATGCCGGAGTCCGCCATGGCGGAATGGGGAATTACCACCCCATTCCGAGGTTGGTGGGGTGGTAATTCCCCATGCCGCCATGGCCCTTCCCCATTCCCATTTTTGCCCCATAGGGCTCAATGGGAATGGGGAAGGCGCTAATTACGGTACCGCAAATTGCGGTACCGTAATTAGCACCAAGGTCCCTTTGCGGGTCCCTACTTTAACAGCTGGTAAAACCAGCCGTTAAGGTCGGGTCCCACAAAGGGACCTCGTAATTAGGCGCTAGGTATTTAATGGCACCACAGCCTTTTACGGCGCCATTAAACACTTAGCGCCTGAGTCGTAATGAGGCCCAATATCTTGAGTGATTGTGCATTCCAATTTCTGAACTGTACTATTTGAAGGACACATACATTTTATACAAAATGCACAAAGACCTTATAAATCCGCTAGGTAGACCCAAGGGGCAGATTCTCAAAGAATGGGGCATCTAAAAATAGCGCAGCGGATGTGTTACTTTTAAATAGGGTGACCAGATTTTCAAGACAAAAAACCGGGACAGCCAACAACATAAAAGAGGGACTACTCCACTCCCTCCTTGCCCCCTTCCTCCCTCCCGTTAACCCCATCCACTTCACCCTCCATTCCAAAGTATCAGCATATAAATTGCGAGGTTTTGTCTGTGGGTGCAAGCACTTTACTAACAAAAGGAGCTGTTGCTCAGTTTGACATTACATGCCTTTCTATATTCACTTGTTTCCCACCTACATGGGATCCTGTTGAAACGACTGAGGGAAGTAGGAAAAATCTCAGAAAAAGCCCTTCAGTGGTTTGAGTCTTTTCTGTTTATCAGAGAACAAAGGGTATGGCTCGGCGATTTCCTATCAGTTTCCGTCCTACAAAAATGCGGGGTTCCTTAGGGATCTTCACTCTCCCCTTTGCTTTTTTAACTTATACGTTAAACTGCTTATGGACATACTGAGGCAACATACCATCAACTTTCATTCGTACGCGGATGACACTCAGGTGTTCTTAAAGGTGCAGAGAGTTGAAGACACATTTGCAATAGTGGAACAGTACCTACAGGAGGTAGAGGCCTGGATGTGTGCTAACCAATTGCTGCTGAACGCCAGCAAAACGGAAGTATCATTATTTGCCTCAAGACATCATCTGTAACAGAACAAACAGATATTGCCACCATGTTTCCTAGGAGCGCAGCTCAACTTCGCAAAGAAAATCCAAAATTTGGGCTGCGTGTGGGAAGATAATATGGATTGTGCAGCGCAGATTAGTACAAAGGTACAGTCAGCATTTTACACACTACGATTACTGAGACACATTCTGCCATTTATTGCAAATGAGGATAGAGCAGTGGCAGTAGGGACACTTGTAAAAGCGCGCCTGGATTATGGAAATGCACTGTTGTCAGGAATACCAGCATTCCAGCTGCACAGATTGCAGGTGGCCCAAAATGCAGCAGGTAGGTTAGTGTGTAGGGTATCAAAAAAGGCACCAATCATCAACTTGAGGAACTCTTTACATTGGTTAGCAGTGAAAGAGCGAATAGAGTTCAAAACTCTCTGCCTGGTTTTTAAATGTATAAATAAATTGGCACCAGGCTACTTATCTGACAAAATCAAGAACTACATTCCCATTCGGCAGCTACGCTCAGGGGAAAAGAATTTACTCCAAGTTCCGCGGTCAAAATATGTGAGCAAAGAGACCGTAGATTTGGGGTCTATGGACCAAGACTATGGAATAAGCTCACGGGACATATCAGAGAGGCCAAGACACTTATGATATTTCGTAAGGCCCTAAAAACCCATCTGTTTTGTTGAAACTTCCCACGGGAAACAGTGACAAGGGCAATCTAATTACTATTTTGGAGAAAGACATTCCAATATCCACAGTTTTCCATCTGCGCCTAAATACGATTTAGTTCATCTGGTGCGCGATACAAATGACTCAAAACTCAAAACTCGAAACTCAAACCTAGTCTCGGTGGCACAAGCAGTAACTGCATGAGGCTACTACCTGGAAAACTGTCAGTTCAAGGCCACCCTCAGATGGCAAAATTGTGAAAATATTATTGTGTATATTTAGTTCATAATTGTTGGTGACACACTCCCTTTTAGACCGGGCGTGGTTTTTGAAATAAACAAACTCTCTGGCTGTGGTGTCAGAGGGCCCATTTCCGGTAGAGTCCTGGAAAAACCAAGACGTCTGGTCACTCTTTTATTAGATGCCAATTTTTTGGAAATGTATTATATTGTATTGTATTCGTCATTTATATTGCACCCTTTCCCCATTTGTATGGCCTCAATGTGCTTTGTGGTTGGAACGCCCTTGGGGAACGTAGTTCATGTGTGGGAGATTCTAAGAGTTGATTTACAAGATGAGTGTGTGCATTTTGCAAGTTTATGACTTAGGTGAGCTGGCTAAGCTCCAGTAAGCAGCCCGGAGGTCAGGCACGTGGACGGGTGCTGTGCTAGTGCCGGAGATTCACTGTATGCCCAGCTAGACGGAAATTATTCATAGGTTGTCGCTGTATAATAATGGCAGAAGGTTTGGGCCCATTCCCGATAACACACCTATACACCCTAATCTCCACGGATGCCGTAAGCGTTCGCAGAAGCACGCCGTGATAAATTCGCCCACACCCACAGATCGTACATAACTCCCCCATTCCTCCAGAACCCTCTCCCACTGCTTAGACTTTCATTTTAGGGAGACCACAACTGGAGAGACCAGCAAATCATGTTGGACCTAGAAAACCGACAATGAAGATTAGCTCCATCCGAGTTTAAGTTATAAATACCTTGCACCACGTCTGTGGACACAGGCTGCAGGCATGGCCACCCATCCATGCACTTTAGAATGCAGTATTGGCTATGCAATTCCGGTCTAGCAGCTCGCATAGCTGTCCACACTGACACCCCTGATGATGGGCAACACCGGCACACTTTTTTGGGCACCGGCACTCCTTGAGAGTTAGGCGGCCCGAAATCAACTGGGAGACAGGCGAGGGGCCGGTCTTGCGCCGGCTCAGGACTGCCTGCAGGCCTTTTCTGATCTGCTCTGCATGATCAGGGCCTGCAGGCACTGAGACAGCGCGAGAGACACCATGGCGCCAGTGAAGGAAGTGTTACTTTTTGACAAAAGACTGGGGGCGGGCTGGGCTGGCTTCACATTTTTGTGCTTACACAAGAGCAGCTTACATTTATGATTTAAATTATTGTTCACTCAATCCCATGTCCCTGCATTGCGCAGTAAAGAGACCATGCAAGTTCCCTATGAAGATGCTAGGCAGTACTTCTTAACAGGCCGCGAGGTTGCACGTCGGTAAACATATTAACTTTCAAGTCTGGATTCATGGTGATAGAAGCACCTGCGTTTCTGCGTCTGGGTTCCCTGGTTGAAAACACAACTTGTTCCCACCTGGAAGCTTTTCTATGTTTACCTGACACAGTGAGTGAGGCACTTGGCTCGAGTTGCAAGGGCCTTCAAATTCAAAGGCATGGATAGGTGTGATTGGAGCTGCTGCCACGACATTTCCAACCACTTTTTCCTTGCATAGCTGGATTTTATCTATCCTAAGTAAATTACAACCTGGGGCCTAACTGACGAAGCCCCTGCCTCCCTACGTGTTGAATAAATGTGGTGGTGGGCCGATTTAGTACATATCCGTCCCGGCCTGCATGCATTGCGGGTGCCGCCCGCCGGGGCCGGTATTAGGGAGCCAAGATTTTTTGGGCACTGGCACTTTTTTTTTATAAATTAAGCACTGGGCACATAATATTTTTTACAAAAAGTGGTGAGGGGCGCTATATCATCACTTGCACAAGCAACCAAAATCAGAATCCGGTCTCAAGTGCCCAGATCGGATATTGACCATTATTGTAAATACATCAGTATCTGCTTGCAATCAGTGGCAGAAAATACCTGCGCATTCCTCCAACAAACGCAAGACGTGATGAGTTTGGTGGACTAGTTTCCCTCCGACAGAGATTTCAACATGTCAGTAACATTCAATGTGGAATTTCTGAGCACTAACATACTACAACACGATCACATGAATGGAATAAAAAAAAACTCTGAAAGTCGGGGAAAGACCACACGAAGTGGCAACAGATTTATAAAAGAGGCTCCCAAAAGTTCCCCATTCAAAAGCTTTTCTGAATTTAAGTATTACGAGTATGTAGCCTCATAGTTTCTTTGAGTCTGTGGGAGAAATGAATGTATCCACGATGGATATCTCATGGTTAGATGGGATGATCACCTGCACTCGCAGAGGTTCTCTTCCTATTGAACAATCCTTCTAAACGATCCCGATGAGATAAAATAGGGATAGGTAGATTCCATCGCAGGTTTTTCCCTCGAGGGAGAAATCATCGAGTTTCTTTCAATACATTTTACTGCACATGTATGTCAGAGGTGGGTTAGGGTAATAAAAGAGGTAGAAGGGTATGGGGGGCTCCCCCCACGTATATTTGCGGTAAAATGTCCTTTAAAAAAAAGAACATTCAATGGATTTCCCCTCGATGAAAAAATCTCAAGGAACACAGAACCGGTAAAATGCTGCTCAGATGCTCCTCTTAAGCCCTAGTTCCTGGCTCCTGAATTTTTTGTCCCATCAGACACGTCTCCTGGATTTGGAAGTAGTGTACCCCCCTTGGGAAAATGGACCCTCAGTTGCAGGTCCTGCATCTTCATTGTGCTGTGTGTCTTCAGCGCTGAGCGTAACTCTGCGCTGCTCCGCTCCTTCTCTGTGCACACTCACTTCCAATCCTAAGAGCATCACTCTGAGCTGAAGGTTCCATCCCAAAGCCTTGTGATTGAGGCTCTTCAACAAAGACCATTTCGCTTGACCAATCATAATCTACAGGTTTAAGGATCGGATGTGTACTGAGAAGAGCCTTTTATCTGTGTGGACAGCTGATGTGGTGTTCTTCTTTTCATGGACATGGCTCTGAACTCATTGGTTGGGGTACTGCAGATCCACTGTGAAGCCCCACAAAGGCGGCCTTCAAAATAAGCGAACACTTGGCTTTTCCACTGACTGTCGTGTGTAGACCTTTAACCTATGGACTGAAGGTACCCAGTCTTGGTACAATACCAAAAAGTGGCAGTAGGCAAAACGCGGAATATTATAAGGATGTAGAGTCTCATTGTCTAGGGTGTTCAGGGGAAGACATTCACAATCCTTATTGTTTAAGTGGGGTTTGGAAGTGGTCTAGGCCTGCTTCCACATTATGCTAATAATGTATGTCTTCACATTTCATTTTATTATCAGTACATTTTCTGAAGTACATTTGTGTGATATTGTTCTGTGAAATAAAGATTATATTTTCAATAACTCTATGATATTTTAAGTGAATGACAGGTTATATTTTTATGATACCCATATGTATTTATTGGGATTTCGTCTATGTGCATTGCTGTAACCTGAGAAAGTCCAGCCACATTCTACAAAAAACAGACTGAGTCATCAGCCTCGCTACCCAAGGTGAACCTTTCAAACTCCTTGTTTGTCTTCAGGTTAAGTGTGGCATGTGCAGCTGGGGTGTCAATAAGCTTAAAGATAACCATTTTAGCGCACATGCGTTAGACATGCCTGGGATTTACAGACCTGTTCACAACCAGCCACCAATTAATCAAGACAGTCGTAAAGACCTGGGCCAGGTAGGGCCCTTGAAAGCAACATATGTGAGATGCCCCTTCATATAATATAGGGGTTGGTAGCATACCAGTCAATCATATAAGGAATTCCCTGAGGTCACTTAAACACTTTCCACCAGGCTCATCATTAGATGGTAGAAAAGTGATAGACCTCCATGCAGCCCCCTAACACAGATGTTTGGGGGACCTTTACTTTACCAGGGTTAAGGGGCGAGGAGTTATTCCCCCACCAACGCTGTCCTGGTCCAGGGGCCGTAGAGGGTCTTATATGGCCTCCTTGCAGAGCAGGAGGAGGTGGGAATCCAGGACAAGGGTTGCTTTTATGCTGTCTTTTATAAAGAAAATAACGTAAGGAAAGTGTTCTAAATCGTCTTTACAAAATTTAACTCAGTTGGATTGTAAATGATTTTAAAACTGGCATGATTTAGTGAGTTTGATCTAACAATATACCTTTTTTTCAGGTTCCTAGAGCCTGTGATGTTGAATGGACTGGGAGCCCCAGGTTCTACCTTGCCCTTTCAGAACTGTACTGTGTCCTACACTCCTGGTCACTGCATACATTTCAGTGTGCACAGGTAGGCGAACACTCACACTAACCTACATCCACCTCTAACACCTTAATTGTGACTGAGGTTAATGTGGAAAGAATATGCAGAAAAAGGCTTTTGGTGCCTTTTGTCGAATTCACCGCTTTCTGGGGAGGGTGAAGAAGAGTGTCTGTGCGGTGCAGGGACCCGGCGCAGAAACCCCACAGTGCGGCTTCTGATTTGATTTCCCGCACCATGCAGGGTCCCATCAGGGCAGTACGTGAGGATCATCATTCTAATGCCTGCGTACTGGCTGCCTTTCAGTGGATGGTGGCTGCTTTTCCTAAAGCAGGTGCTATGCATTGAAATCAACTGTGCAATGACGGCTGGCATGCTTGGTGGTCAACATTGCAGATGTTGTGTGCATGGAAGAGATCAGTCCAGACTCATGCTATGGGGAAAAGAACGGGAACCACACGTATATCTTGGGTATGGAATTCCAGAGTGGATCCTGGGAACGGAAACGAAAAGGGGATCACAGGTTCCTGAGCCTTTGCCCACGTGTGTGGTGACTTGATGACTCAGACGGAAACCCCACCCATGGTATACGAGAAGCTGAACGGACAGGAAGTTAGAGAGGCGGTAAAAGAGGCGTACGATCCTGAGTGTCGGAAGATGAACATGCGAATATTGAGTAAGAACTGAGCAAGTGGTAAAACGTTATATGGGTTATAAGTGATGAGAAGTGATAAGGGAAAGAAGTGAAACGGAGGGAGGTGGGATAAACCTAACTTGAGAATAAGAGTGTTAAATATTGAAGAGAAATTGACTTGTGTGAGGTCAAGTAATTAGAGGTATCGTGAGGAGAGTGCCACAATAATAGTATACGCCCTATGCCTGTGTTTTAAAGAACGTAACAGAAGAAATCTTAACCTAAAATCCCACAGTGGAAGCATTAGACGACGAGGTCCGTTAAAGACGTAACTTAAAGAGGTTGATTTAAACTCCATAGGAGTATTTATTAGCGGGCAAGATGAGTCTTGGAGAAAAGATCGTAACAGAAAAGAGATATATGTGACCGGTCCAGTGTGTCTGTTTGTCTGTTCGTTTTATGTATTTCTGTGTTGATGATGACATAATAGTTACCAGTGATTGTTGAAAAAAGGAGAAACACAAGGTTAAAGAATTTAAGTGATCGTTTAATCTTGCTAAAAAACACCATCAACTCAAATTCAAAGTAAAAAACGTGATTTAAAGGGATTGGAGCCTGCGACGACTGGTGCATGCTCATATTCTATTATTTTTCTGACATGTGTTGCTTTTTCAAATCTGTGACAAAGGCAAACGAGTATTGATAGTCAAGAGTGACAAGTCAAAAATGGAGGATGTTACTCCACTTGTGCACCTCTGCAAGCAATTGCCGAAACATGCACCTGAGCTTAGACAGTATAGTGCAGAATAGGTTATGGGAACCGCAGATAAAATGTTTATGCCATGACTGTAAGGAGGGTCACTGTTGAAGGTAGTCCTGCAGCATATGACGACATATTTGCATGCACCATATATGGGAAAAAAGCTAGACAAGTGACTAGCGAGCTTAAAACTTTGGAAAATGTACCAAGAGGAAAGAGAAGAGCCGCCTCCTATAGATTGGATCCTTAATATATGCAAAGAGGGGGTTGAGGAGCCATCTGCTTCCCCCGCCCCGTCAGAAATTGATGGCAAAAACAAGGAAGACGATGGGTTATACCCATTGAGGAAGCTTAAGGCAGCATCAGGGTATAGTAAACCAGCATGTGAGTCGCCTGCGCTAAGTAGTGAAGAGGGCCCAGAGAAAAATTCAGAGAAAGATGTAATACCTAAGGTCCTGAGTGACAAGGAGAGATGTGACAATGAAAGAAGTGATCGCGCAAGCACATTTTTAGATATAGGAAGAGAAATAAAGAGATGCAAGGGAGAAATTGACAAATCTGATGAGTTAGCTCGTCTACAGAACAAATGGATCGGTGGACAGATTTTGCTCAAACTCGATGATAAAGGCATCAAGGATGTAAGACAACGGGAAGATCAAGATGGGCAAGATAAAAAGGATAGAGAAAGGGAGGAACGATCGAAAGAAGAAGAGGTGAAAAGAAAATATAGACAGAGACGAGAGCAGCGATAGCAAGATGAACAGTTGAAGAAGGAGGAAAGAGCAGAGGAACAAAGAAAACGAGATAATAGACAAAGGGCAATCGATGAAAGGGAAAGGTTAGAAAGGAAAAGAATAGAAGACGAAGAACAGAAGTTAAGTGATAAGAGAATTCAAAGACAAAGGGACAAGGAGATACGAAGGGCAAACGAGAGAAGGGATATGAAGGAAAAAGAGGAAGACAGGGTAAGGGAGGAAGCCAGAAAGTGCAGAGAGCTTGATGATGACATAGAACGAAAAAGAAGGCAAATAGCATGCGATCTCGATCGACTAGAGAATGAGGTAAGGAATCCTGATCCAGAAGTAGCATGGGAGGACATAGAGGAGTTCTTCCCGGGATACGAGTCATTACCAGGCCCGTCTAGAGTAAATCTAGAGGACAGGTTTGACTCTAGATGCATTGGGGAAGCAATTGATAAAGTTTATCATGATATGAGAGCCCAGAAAGAATTGAAAGGGAAGGGAAAAAATGATCGACTAGAGAGTACACAGTCGTACGATACAGAGGGAGCCTCATGTAGCACGAAGCCCCCTAAGCAGTTGTCTTCAGATAGACTGACACTACACACAGATGAGGAGGAGAGAAGTTATACGAGTTGGGCACATGAAATGTCAGATGAAGACAGAGACACCTTTTGTGGAGAAGAAAGGGCTGTCGTATGTGGTCCTGAGGGTTGCTTTTCAATGGATAAGGAAGTGAGATGGTCACATTTGGATGTGCCTATATCTCGGGCATCCAAATCATCGACACAGTCAGATTAACCTAAAGGACAATCTCATGGTGAGAGCGGGAATCGCCACCATGTGTAAGCAGATTAAGATCGCTGCCAGGAAGAAGCCGGTGCAGGAATATTGTCCCTGCCTTAAATGGGCTGACGATGGGAGATGAGAGTTTGGGGTTTCACAGTTTCCCTTGCAAGCGAAAGGGGGGGACCAGACCACAGTATATACCGCGCCCGCAGATGGACAGGGAATATTTAAGGTGTAAACTTCTGAGTTTAACTTCTGGCGCTGTGAAGTGGATACATGAATTAGAAAAGATGACAGGAGGAAATACATTGACCATAGGGGGCATTAAGGGTCTCCCGATTGCCATACTTGGAGAGAGAGCTGAGGACGTTTGGTCCGGAGCAGGATACGCTGGTGTTACTACGGTTAACACTGCTCATGACAGAGCACTGTTCAATAATTGCAGAGCAGCAGTCTGGAAAGCGCTTAGAGTACTGTGTCCAGACACGTCCGATATGGGAGCTATAATGATGAAAAAGATGCAGGAAGGGGAAGACCTGCTTGCTTCCATTCAGAATTTTCAAGAGCACTGGAGCTTGGAGACACACAAAGCTTGGGGAAAATCTATACCTGTATTCTATCATATATTATGCCAAGGGCTGCCAGACCCAGTAGAGAAGCAGCTCAAGAAGTTAGTGCGCATGGAGGCGAAACCGTGGCCGGAAATCCAGCTGACCATCGCACATTATTGCAGACTCTTGCAGGAAAAGAATCACAAAAAATATGATATCAGGAAAGGCAAAGAGGCAAAATTAGTGCAAAAGAAGTTATCTAAGTACGCTATTGAAGGGGCGATGATAACTAGTGGAGACGGATTGAATTCACAGCAGGTTATAAACATGCTGCAGGGGAACAACCAAAGGCAGTTTGACCAAGGTAATAATGGGTTTATGCCACGAGGAAGAGGAGGTTTTAGAGGAAGAGGTTATCAGAATAATCAGGGGTATTTTCAGAGCAATCAAGGTGGGTTTCAAAACATGCAGAATGATAATCAAGGCATGCAGGGAGGACAGATGGGGAGACCTCCGCCTATATGTTGGACATGTGGCATGACAGGTCATTTGGCTCGCATGTGTAGGAGTCAATGGTTTGTGCAAAATGGTCAATTTTCAAGAGGGGGGACTTCAAACCCGTCTGCGTATTCACAGCAGAGTGGAGATGGGTTTGCACAGAATCAAATGGTGCAACAGGCACACGCGCAGAGAGTGCAGCAACATTTGCAAGCTCAGCAAGCGGCAGAGAATCCACCGCAAGGGCAGTCGCAGCATTCACCTATGCAGATACAGCAAAGCACGAGCACAGGACAGTTAATGACTCCAAGGATAGGAGGTGTCACTGTAGAGGGAGGGAATCCTTTCACAAGTACAGGAATGAGGCTGTATCCACAATAGGACAGCTCACTGGGAGACTTGATGTGTTCAATACTTTCCGTGACGACAAATCCTCACAAGGAACCGAAGGTAGAAGTCAGTATAGGAGGCAAAGGTTTTTCATTTTTAGTAGAAACAGGTGCAACACACTCATGTATAAAAGAGGGAAAATGTTCAATGTCTGGCAATGCCATGAATACTCAAGGCTTCACAGGAGCTACACGCAGAGTTCCTTTTACTGAAGATTTACCCGTCTCAGTAGGAGAATTTGACATGTCGGTGCCACTGTGGTATTCAAGGTAGACACCTGTCAATATATTAGGTCGAGAGCTGATGACTAAGTTGAATATGACAATTTCGTTTACCGATAAAGGTATAGTGTGTTTAACACCAGGAATGCATTATTTAAATGTGAGCAAATTTATTATGGTATTTGCAGGACAAGTGGCCATGAGAGCAGTCCCGTTGGAACATGAAGTGTTTCATTATGGGGTAAGTATTTTGTTGACATGGCTACCAGGCCTTTCAGGCAGAACTGTGAGAATACCTGATGAGTTTTTATTCAGGCCAAAGATACCTATCGATGAAGAGGAAGGGAAAATCTTGCCTTTAGAATTACGAGCAGGCATAGTGCAAGGGGAAATGGCTTTGCTTGATGGACATGACCACGATGGCAGACGATGGTGCACAGTGATTGCCATTGGGGAGGGTTACAGATTGACTGACGTCACAGATGAGGACATCTTTGGAGATCATCCATCAGATGATGAAGTGATATTTGAGATGAGTATTACTTATTGGGTACGAGCCATTAAATGTGAGGTTCCCCAGAGAATGATGCTAACACAAAAGTGTCCTGTCCCGAGTATTTTGAGGAAGACATGGCAAAAGTGCCAGCTTCATTATGGCCGACAGACCCCTATGACGTAGGCCTATTGAAGGGGGTTGGAGAAGTGAAGATTAAATTGAAAACAGGAGCAATTTTACCTCGAACATGACAGTATCCTATGTCTCGAGAGGCAGATGAAGGTATTTTTAAGACAATTTCCGCCATGATGGATCAGGGCATCTTGGTGATGTCAGAGTCACCGTGTAATACGTCAGTGTACCTTGGGGTTATGTAACTATGTCAGAGCATGGGTCTTTGATTACAGTTCATATACAAGGTCTTTATTAAAAGCTCTGAAGAAAGCACAGGCAACGCAAGAGAAAATAGTTTGGACTGAGGAAATGGAAGAAGGGTTTGAGGAATTGAAAAAGGCAATTTGTACAGCTCCAGTTTTAGGGATTCCCAATTATGCTGGGGAATTCTTTTTGTTTTTGCATACAGATTTTACCATTATGACGGCAGTCCTCACACAGAGAACCACATTGGGGTACAAGCCCCTTGCATATTACATTGGGATTCTAACCCAGTAATGAGGGGTCATTTTCTGTGCACACAGCCAATGGGGAGTTTGAAACATTGGTAAGTGCACGACTCCTGGCTCACTATTCAGCACAGGCTTCAGAGTTAGTGGCAGTGATAGTCGCGCTCAAGAATCATGCAGACCAGGAAGTAACGGTGTACAGTAACTCTGCCTATGTGATGTCAACAGTGCACGTAGGATTAGCATGTTGGAAAAGGAGGGGCTACCTCTGAGCGGATGGCACTCTAGTACAGCATGCTGCCTTATTGGATAGGCTTATTAGGGCACTACAACTCCCAGTAGCCATCGCAGTCATTAAATATGCAGCTCACACTAAAAAGGCAGATTTGATCTCACGTGGAAATCAGGCAGCAGATGATGAAGCCAAACGTGCTGCATGTTTAGAAGATATAATATCTTTTGATACGCCTAATGTGAAAAAATGGTGGTGATGATGAGTGTGTCTGACCCATATAGTAATCTTTCAAAGACACAATTAATAGAGATTCGGGGAGAAGCACCTCAGTTTGAGAAGGATCTATGGATGCGAAGAGGGTGTTCTTTAAACCCCTCTGAATCATGTGGTGACAAGACAGCACTGGTAAACCAGTGATGCCTGTAGACTTATTAAGGGTGGCGCTGGAACAGCTACACTACCCTGTGCACACAACTAGAGAAAACCTTGCTGCAACTATTGCAGAGGAATGGTTTGTACCAAATTTGTTAGAACACGTAGCATTCTATGTAGTGAATTGCATCATTTGTCAAAAGTTCACTGCTGGGCACACACTGCGCACAGTTAGAGGAGTTATCCCGAGACCTAATGGCCCTTTTCAGCATTTGCATATCGATTATGTTGACATGCTGCAAGTATGTAATGGGTATAGATACATGATTGTGGTAGTTTGTCCCTTTTCTGGATGGATTAAAGCTGGTCCATGTACACACCCAGATTCCACTTGTGCAGCAAAATTATTAGTGCGAGAAGTATTTCCTAGATGGGGAATATGTGAAGTATTAAGATGAGATACTGGTTCTCATTTTGTTAACACAGTTTTTGAACAGATTGGCTTGTTGCTTGGTATAAAGCACACGTTTTCTTCGGCTTATCATCCACAAGGGAATGGAGTCTGTGAGAGGCTCAACGGCTTGCTTAAAGAAAGAATAGCCAAGTTGAAGCTTATCTTGAAGAAAGAGTGGTTGCATTGCCTACCACAGGCATTATATGCATTGAGGAACCAACCAGGTTCAGACCACCATCTCACCCCCCATGAAATAGTGACAGGGAGGCGAATGAGGACCCCCTCACACCTCCATCCAGAGTTAGAAGTGATGCTCAGCCAATGTCCGAACTGTTAGCAATGGAGTTACGTGATTATCTTACGTGTATGACCTCAAGTATCTCTGTCAGTTCAGGTCAGCTACAGCGAAGAGGGTGTGGGGCAGCGCAGAACGCAGAAGGAGATGCTTCAACAAATAGACTTCATGAATTATGTGTTCCTTAAGTGTTCCCTGGAGATGCGATCCTTATCCGCAACCATACAAGGAAAAAGTGGGACGGGCCCCGCTTTAACGGTCCTTTCACCGTGGAAGGTGTCACGCCATCTGCAGTCAGAGTGCAGGGCAGACGTGTTTGGACTTTTCTAAGTGACGTAAAGATCTATGCTGGAGATACCCCATCACCCCTGCACCCTTCGGAAGCAAGCATCGGGAAAGAACCTCAGAATTGCCAGACAAGGTCTGTGATGAGGAAGAAGGACGCAGAAGCTGTTGAGTAAAGAAAAAGAGTTATTTGGACTGTGGCTTATTTCGAACACTCTTTTCAGTCATTTGGGGTAGAGTTAAGGGAAGATATGTGTTCTTGAGCCACAGGAGTTTGTGACATTGGACTGAGGCATGCTGAAGCCTTGATAAGAAGAAGAAATATGCCAGATCCTGATTTTGCTTTCAACAATTGGAAGCAGGTACAGTACCCTGATTCATTTCTTATTGAGTTCCTGTTTGGATTTGCTCATGGTGATGTCTGATGGTAACGTTTCATGGATTATTCTTGCTTATTTCGAGTTTGTATTGCGTGCATACCCTTCACTTGTGGGGAGAACTACTAGCATTCCTGTTTTCTTGCAAGATCCTAAGAATGCCCCAGTTGTGAGAAGATTGCTTATAGTTATCACTGAACAAATTCTTCATCTTCCTGAATACGCTGGGGAAAGAACAAATGCCCCTATCCGCTGACAATGCACATAGACTGGTCGTTTGGTATTTTATTACTTGGTTGAAGAGTGTCCACAGCTTGGTGGGAGACACACAGATGTCTGCACGTTCCTAAGGGATCCTAGAAATAATGCAGCATTAAATGAGATTTTGAGAGACATCATATTTCAAGTAAATGCTTATTTCGAGAGAACTCTGAGATCTGAATGAGGCTTTTTCTTTGAGAGAAAGATCGAGGAATTGCTAAGTAAAAAAAAAAGAACCCTTGTTTCATGCTGAAAGAAAATCATCATGTCGTCTAGCGAAAGGCTGATTCGAGGAGTTCACTGGGACTTTGTGTTCATCGACCAGTAAGCAGTCGGTTGACCAAGGAAGGTTATTGAGTGAGATCAGCAGTATCCAGAAACCAGTGCATAATGGTGTCATATTAAAGGTTCATTTTTCCTTCCTTAGGCAATAAAAAATGGGCAGTATTAGTAGTAATATCATTATGCCAGATCCAGAGAACGTCCACGGTATGTAACAAATCAATGCTGTACACTCTCATACCTCTGCCTTATTTATGCTTGCATTTTGTTCATAATAATATTGCTTTCGCTCACTGTGCGAACGTCCTATTACTTAGATCTGAATGTAACAAAAACTCATGTGAATCTTCCTAAGCAGAAGGAAGGTATAGACGTGGCAACTACTAGGCTGACATTACGCTATGTAGTTATGCTTGTTACAAAGAATGATGAGGAATCACCTAAGTCTGAGGTAAACGTTACTGACAGTCAGTCACATGCTAAAGGTGTCTTAGAGATTATTTTTAGACACCAGCGACAGGCTTTGCAAGGGAGACAAAGGAAATGGGTGTTGAAAGGTGAATCTACACAGAAAATTAATGTAACCACACCCATCCCACTGACAAATGTACCTATGTGTATGTATGTATGTATGTATGTATTTATTTTTTGTATAGCGCCGATAGCCCGTGGGCATCAGGGCGCTTAGGCAAACAACGAAAAGCAAAACAATACAATAGGAACGTCTGCGCTAAGCCATGAGGTGGTCATAATCCCCCGTATCCCAGTTCATCATCTGAAAAGATGAGTCTTCAACCCTTTCCTAAAAACAGTAAGGTTGGTAACGGTTCTGAGTGTTTCTGGAACACTGTTCCACAAGCTGGGGGCCTGCACCAAAAAGGAACTGCCCAGCCCAGATTTCAATTTAAACTTGGGGACGATCAACAGACATTTACCCTTTGAACGAAGATTCCTACTGGGGGTATGAAGCACTAAGCCCTTTTTCAGATACTCAGGAGCAGAGCCGTACAGGCATTTATGCACCAGGCAGAGAGCTTTGAATTTAATACGCTCCTCCACTCTGAGCCAATGCAAGGCTATTCTCTCTGCAGTAACATGATCTCTTTTCTTCAGATTTTTTACCAGCCTAACCGCGTTGTTCTGAAGCACTTGACAACTAGAAACATCCTTAGAGGAGGCCCCTAATAACAGGGCATTGCCATAGTCAAGCCTTGATAGTATAATGGCCCTGGCTACGGTGGCCATATTACCCTCATTAAGAAACGGCCTAATGGCTTTCATGAGCCTTAAGTAATATGCCGTATTTTTTTGTAGGTAGCTAGTCTGGGCATGAGAATCCACCTGTGAGTTGACCATTATTCCCAGGGTCTTCACTTTCTGGACCACCTGGATAGTGCCATTCTTGATTTTAAACGATTTATACTCAGCCCCCAAGTTCGCTAGCTGATGACTTGATCCAAACAGCATCAACTCGGTTTTAGAGTCGTTCAGACACATCCAGTTTGTCTGCATCCAATCGTCGATTATCTTATAAAATGTGTCACGCCCCTTGGGAGGCACTGGTCACTCTGGCATCGGCGGACTCGACGGTATGCAGCATCCATTTTTTCTCCTAAAATGGCGGTCCATCCCGCTTGCAGCAGTCTAGATGTTCGACTCCCGAATGGCAGGTTGACTCCGCCCCCTACACCGCGCACAGCATACCTGCCGCTCTCTCCAACAAGCAGATGCGTTGCTACTCTTCTGAAACAACGCTTCATAAGTACGGACCTAGGCTTTGTCTTCCTGTCCCTCTTACAAACTCTGTTCAAGCTCACTTTCTGTTTCTGTTTTCAAATTATCAGAGCAAATTGACTCATACTCGCGGACCTGAAAACTCTATCCCAGATTTCCCGGAACGAACGCTTGCACATACACAGACTTCTCCTTCGCGTTCCCACTTCAATCCTTTTCCGGCTTCTTCGGAGGTAAAGGACCGCGTTCGCGTCTTAGTTCTTCTCAATTACTAGTTCTTGCCTAACTCTGTAATCTCCTATCTTTCAGCCCTCTCCTTACAAGAAGCGTTACACGACTTTCTGTTTACAGCTCAGATACTATCGAGTTTAGCATCCCAGGTACATTTCAGTCGGTAGAAACCCAGTCACCATTCCTTCTAACTATCTTGGTCTAACTCTTATTTCTTTGATAGTGAAACCTCTCAAGGATCTGGATCCTCGGTCCTTGTGTCATTACCCACTGCATTCAACATTTAAAGGGGTGAATCTCATCCGCTTCTCTTTACTTACCTTACTTTACCCTTTATTTTACAACAATTTACCATATCCATCACCACCTTGAACCAGCCTTCTGCCTAGAAGAAACATCTGAAGCAGACGATATCCAGACGTGCAGGGTTTTATTCCCCTCGAGGGTTTCCCTGGAGTCCTTCTCTCTGCCTGGGGCCTTGTGTCACGGGGTGAGAGAGGAGTTTCAGGGGGATTCCTATAGCATCAATTCTTCTACACTTCAGACACAGACACGTTCCAGAATCCACTCCGCTGGTGAGTCTCTGGGTGAGGGTCCAGTCCTTGCTATATCTTTGTATATCGCTTGTGTAAGAGTTTTGCAGTGGCTATAATTGTCACAAATCCTACAGTTAGCAACGCCCAAAAGGAAGAAATATTGAGTAGGGCAGGATTTGGACCCTTGGTAGAGGGCTCCAGTGGACTGTCGATCCCCAAAAATTGACCCAGCCCAGCAACAACAATTGCTGGCTGTTGTTCAATCACTTACTGTCGAAGTTCAGGCTTTAAAACAGGAAAATGCAATACTTCGCCAACATATGGGAAGAGCCCCTGGTTGTTCTGAATTGCCTCCCGGTCCGATTCCTGGGGGTTTATATGATGGGGATCCCCATAAATTAAAAGCTTTTGTAGAAGCTTGTACAGTCCAGTTTTCATTTAAATCTGCATTCTTTCACAGTGATCGGGACAAGGTAGGGCACATGATTTCAAATCTAACCGGCCCTGCCTTAGCCTGGGCACCTCCATTGGTTACCACTAATAATCCCTTGTTGGATTCCTACCCCCCTTTTTGAATAGCCTTCGGACCATGTTCCGGAGGCAAGAAATCACAGTTTCAGCTCAAGAACAGCTTTTAGATTTCAAACAAGGGTCACAAGACTTATTATCGTATATTAACAGATTCAAACAGTTGGCTGCAGGCACATCCTGGGCTGATGATGCTCTAATCACGATATTTAGAAGAGGACTAAATGAGGAATTAAAGGATGAGGTATCAAGAGTGCCTCGCCCCCCTAATCTCGCAGAATTAATCTCCATTTTGATGCAAATGGATTACTGCTTACAAGAAAGACATAGGGAATGTCGTAAAACTAAGAATCTGTGCATTTCTTCTGATCTTCCCTTTTCCACTACCACCAAAGCCCACACAGACTAGCCTATGCAGATTGGGGCGACACATGGTCGCTTGACTCCAGATGAATGAAATAGACGTCGTCAACTAAAGCTATGCATGTATTGTGGGGCAAAGGATCATGCGGTGCAAAATCTTCCCATTGCTCCTGTTAGGGGGCAGGGAAACGCCCGCACCCTACCATCAGGGGAACCATGGATAGGGAATTAGTGAAGGGTTCCTCACCGGTACATGTGCACTCTCAGATTACAGAAGCCCCTGAACTCCCCACCTGAACTCCCCATGGTCGTTCTACGCATTACCCTTCTATGGAATACTGCAGAACCTGTGGAGGTGTCTGCCGTAGTAGACTGCGGGGCTGCTGGTAATTTTATTGATTATCTATGGACGAAACCGATGGGAATACCCAGTTCATTAAAATCCCTAGCTATTCCGGTGGAATCAGTGGACGGAAGTCCACTAGTTTCCGGGCCCATTACCGAACAGACACAACCTCTTTTGATGAAGATAGCTTCCCATATAGAGACCATGATATTGGGTATCATTCGAACTGCCCATTATCCCATCATACTTGGATTACCCTGGCTTCGGGTTCATAACCCATATATTAACTGGACAGCTGGAACCCTCTTTTTAGGTTCAGAATACTGTTTAGGAAACTGTCTTTCAAGTGGTGCCTTGGGTTTTCATCCTGTGTTGTCCTCCCAAGAAAACAAGCCGAACACCACTGTCCTTAATCATATACAGGGTGTTCCTGAGATCTTTCAGAACTTTCATACGGTATTCTCGAATTCCGAATATGCCGAACTCTCACCTCACCGGAGAGACGACTGCGCTCTCGAATTGGTGCCTGATGCCCCTATTCCATTTGGGCAGATGTACGTTTTGTCATCCAGAAAAAAAGAAGTTCTGAAAGATTACCTTCAAAAGAACTTATGTCATGGTCTTATTGCAGAATCTACGTCGCCCGCTGGGGCTTCTTTATTTTTTGTTCCGAAAAAAGACACTACTGAACTCAGACCATGCATTGACTATCGCAGATTGAATAAAATCACCATTACTGATCGTTATCCCATGCCGCTCATCCCTGAGATTCTTGAAGCAGAAAAAGGGGCTGTAGTCTTTACGAAATTGGATCTCCGTGGGGCTTACCATCTTATCCGTATTCGAGCTGGCGACAAATGGAAGACGGCCTTCCGAACACCTTTTGGGCATTATGAGTATCGAGTTATGCCCTTTGGTCTCTCTAATGCCCCTGCCGTCTTCCAGCGCTTCATGGATCACATCTTCTCCGATCTCCTTCTTCACTCTGTAATCGTATATCTGGACGACATTCTGGTCTTCTCTTCCTCCACGGCTGTACACATGCAACACGTCACAGAGGTACTCCAACGTCTGTCTGATAACCACCTATATTGTAAGTTGGACAAATGTGAGTTTCACAAGGAAAAGGTGGCGTACCTGGGATACATTTTATCGGCCAACGTAGTATCCATGGACCCGCAAAAGGTTTCAGCAATTACCGAATGGACGGCTCCTGGC
Source organism: Ambystoma mexicanum (assembly GCF_040938575.1). Taxonomy (NCBI): domain Eukaryota; kingdom Metazoa; phylum Chordata; class Amphibia; order Caudata; family Ambystomatidae; genus Ambystoma; species Ambystoma mexicanum. Next base: position 1,271,891,673 of record NC_090932.1, read on the forward strand.
AGTGTTAAAGAACTTCAGAGGTTCCTTGGTTTCGCTAATTTTTATTGGCGCTTCATTCCCAATTATTCAGAAAGAATCTTACCGATGACCGCCCTTCTGAAGAAAGGAGCGATTTTCGGTTGGTCAGAGGCAGCTCAATCGTCATTTGAAGCACTCAAAAAATGCTTTGTATCCAGACCGATTCTTATAACCCCTGATCAAACTAAGAGTTTTATTGTGGAGTCGGATGCATCACACCATGCATTAGGAGCCGTTCTACTACAAGAGAATAACCAGGGAGTGGAATGTCCTGTGGCTTACATGTCCAAGACTCTTTCTCCTTCTGAACGGAATTACACCGTCCTCGAGAAGAACTGCTTGCTATCAAACAGGCCTTTGAGGAATGGCGACATCTTTTGTTGGGAGCTAGTCATGCTATCGAAGTTCGAACCGATCACAGTAACCTCCGTGCCCTACAATATGCCCAGACATGGAACAGAAGACAAGCCCGCTGGGCACATTTTTTTTCTCCTTACGAGATTGTTTTTACTTTTATTCCTGGCAGAATCAATCTCAAGGCTGACGCCTTATCAAGAAAAGACGACACTTTTCTAGCCCTTTTTGGTCAGAACCCCTCTTTCCCAGAGCCGTATTTCTACAGATGGTTACTACTTTTTTACAATCCATCACAGAATCTACAAAACACCTTCTGGAAGCTGATCCAGATGTCCTGGATAACCTGAAACTGGTATTGTTCCAAGGGTGTGCCTACTGTGAGAAACGTTTATTCATTCCTTCAGAAGATAACAGAAGAACTGTGATGCAATTATGTCATGATTCACAGATGGCTGGACACAGGGGCATTGCCAACACTACAGAATTGGTTCTACGACATTTCTGGTGGCCTACTTTAGGCAGAGACATACAGGATTACGTCTCAACGTGCTCTACCAGTTTACAAATCAAAACCCCATCTTCTGCTTCACTGGGCCTTCTTTCCACGATGGCCATTCCTGTTCGTCCTTGGCAACATATTTCTACCAATTTTGTGGTGGATCTACCCGTTTCCGAAGGTTGTATGACAATCATGGTGGCCGTGGACTTCTTTACAAAAATGGCTCATTTTATTCCACTTCCTCAGGTTCCCACTGCTGCTCAGATGGCAAGGATCTTCATCGCACAGATATTTTCACTGCATGGTCTCCCTGAGACCATTGTTTCGGATAGAGGGCCACAATATACCTCGCGATACTGGCGCCAGGTCTGCAAGAGTCTTAACATCAACAGGGCTCTGAGTTCTGGATTCCTCCCACAAACCAATGGTCAGACAGAGCGCCTAAATCAGACTCTTGAAGGATACTTACGCTGTTATATTTTGGCCTCGCAAGACAACTGGTGCGAATTATTGCCCATGGCAGAATTTGCCAATAATAATTCTAGATATTCTGCACTGAACGCCAGTCCTTTCTTTTGCTCTTATGGTTTTCATCCTACCTGCTTTCCTGTGGGTCTTTCTTCCCCATCTAGGTTTCCTGACGTTGACAGTTTACTATTGGATATTCGGGATGGCCAGCGATCTACTCGGACCTCTGTTCTGGCCGCTCAAGAATGTGTCAAACGTTTTGCTGACAGATGCCATACTCCAGCCCCGCGGCTGGTTCCAGGTGATCTTGTATGGTTGACTTCTCGCTTTCTGCCCCGTCACTTGGTGCCTTCTAAGCTGTCACCTAAGTACTTCAGTCCCTTCCCGATTGTACATTGTGTGGGATCCGCTGCCTTTCGTCTACGTCTCCCTCCCTCTTGGTCCCGTATTCACCCTGTTTTCCACATTTCCCTGCTGAAGAAGGATGTGGTGGACCGTTATTCTAGACTCAAGGGTTCTCATCCCCCTCCTGTTTCTACTCCTTCGGGCCCTGAGTTTGAGGTTGCTGGCATTTGCGACTCCCGCTATTACAGGGGCCGCCTTCAATATCTGATTGATTGGCAAGGTTATTCGCAAGCGGAGCGTTCTTGGGAACCCGCTTCTGCTGTCCATGTACCGGGTTTGCTTCGCCACTTCTATCGTTGTCATCCTGGTAAGCCGGGTGCCCCGACCCTTCCGAGGGGGCATACTGTCACGCCCCTTGGGAGGCACTGGTCACTCTGGCATCGGTGGACTCGACGGTATGCGGCGTCCATTTTTTCTCCCAAAATGGCAGTCCATCCCGCTTGCAGCAGTCTAGATGTTCGACTCCCAAATGGCAGTTTGACTCCGCCCCCTACACCGTGCACAGCATACCTGGTGCTCTCTCCAACAAGCAGATGCGTTGCTACTCTTCTGAAACAACGCTTCGTAAGTATGGACCTAGGCTTTGTCTTCCTGTCCCTCTTACAAACTCTGTTCAAGCTCACTTTCTGTTTCTGTTTTCAAATTATCAGAGCGAATTGATTCATACTCGCGGGCCTGAAAACTCTATCCCAGACTTCCCGGAACGAACGCTTACACAAACACAGACTTCTCCTTTGCGTTCCCACTCCAATTCTTTTCCGGCTTCTTCGGAGGTAAAGGACCGCGTTAGCTTCTTAGTTCTGCTCAACTACTAGTTCTTGCCTAACTCTGTAATCTCCTATGTTTCAGTCCTCTCCTTACAAGAAGCGTTACACTACTTTCTGTTTACAGCTCAGATACTATCCAGTTTCGCGTCCCAGGTACATTTCAGTCGGTAGAAACCCAGTCACTATTCCTTCTAACTATCTTGGTCTATCTCTTATTTCTTTGATAGTGAAACCTCTCAAGGATCTGGATCCTCGGTCCTTGTGTCATTACCCACTGCATTCAACATTTAAAGGGGTGAATCTCGTCCGCTTCTCTTTTACTTACCTTACTATACCCTTTATTTTACAACAACTTACCATATCCATTTCGTCTTTCCTTGGTAGACATCACTGCCTTGAACCAGCCTTCTGCCTAGAAGAAACATCTGAGGCAGACGATATCCAGACGCACAGGGTTTTATTCCCCTCAAGGGTTTCCCTGGAGTTCTTCTCTCCACCTGGGGCCTTGTGTCACGGGGTGAGAGAGGAGTTTCAGGGGGATTCCTATAGCATTGGTTCTCCTACACTTCAGACACAGACGCATTCCATAATCCACTCCGCTGGTGAGTCTCTGGGTAAGGGTCCAGTCCTTGCTATATCTTTGTCTATCGCTTGTGTAAGAGTTTTGCAGTGGCTATAATTGTCACAAATCATACACTATGATTGGTCCAGTAAGAATGAGTTATGCTGACATGTTGTATGAGATAATCGTGGCAGATCATAAGAGAAGATTAAGACCTAAAAGAGATATTGGGAAGTTGACTTTGAGCTACATGATTACCTGGATAGTACAGCACATTTGGGAAACAACATATGGTATCAACATATGAGGAAAGTGGGAAGAGTGGGAAGAAGACCTCAAAAGAGGAATGCTTTGTATGTGCACTCCTGCCTTATAGTATGGGGAAGTATAAGATCTTCATAGATATTGAAATAGACGTCCAGACAGAACATTGTCTTTCCCACATAGCACTTTGCCGAACAAGAGGCCAGTTTATGGGCTGAGATGCATAGCTCAAATGGGCAACTGAATGGACAGATCCAGATGATGATGACTATGTCCAGGACACAAAGACATGAAACAGAGCTCATACTAAGAATCATGTGATCAGATACGAGAAGCCTGGAGTGGATAGAGCTGAAATCAGATGGGGAGTAAACAAAAGACTGGAGAGTCCAGGAAAATCTGCAGAAGAAATCCCTATATGGAAGAACAGAGGCGAAATGCAGTTATGGGGATCAGTGCTATCACCAGATGGATGGGAAGAAGGAGTGGCGATCTGCAGAGCCTGGGTGGTTATTGGTTGTAATAACCCTGCCATTTTACATAGTGCAGAATGGCTGCAAGCCACTACAGCCAAGACTTGCTAAACTTCTGTATTGGGTCAAAGACAGGGGAGGACCCTTGCAGATAGTGCCTTTGGAGAGTGGAAAGCTGTGCTTCAGAAATAATGGCACATGAAAAGTTGGAGAGAATCAGAACTGTGGTTGAATCTTTGATGTACCAAGAAAGATACTTGCAACAGCAGTAATCATGGATCACTATTGGGCTTGTGGCTCCAAAGCATACATGAGGCTACCCAAGTATTGGGGAGGATGATGCTCATTAGTGAATGTTCATGTTCCAGCATTGGTGATTCCGAAAAGTGATTTGAACCTTGACAGCTTTCCAAAAGCAGATGCTCACCTGAGAAAGAAGAGATCTGTGGAGCTGATAAGTAGAATGAAGAGAGAGAACTATTTCTCAGGAAAATGTATAGAGGCTTTTGATGCTATTCCCTATGAGCACAGACTATTTAGACAGACAGATTCAGTGTTTTCGTTGATCTTCATGCCAAGTGTCCAGGTTGGAGCAAATACCAAATGGCTGCAGATTACTAAATGGGAATTGCTACAGACAATCAACACTACCATAAAGGGATTCAACGCCAGTATCCATGCACCTGAGGGGATGAAGTTTCTGTATCCAAAGAATCATAAGAAGCATGTGGGTAGATGGATCTATTGTAGTCCAAATGGACAATGCAGTCTCATGACATGGAATAAAGATAAGCATGTGAAATCAATTGGATGCCTGAAGGGAGTCAAAAAGATATGTGTCCCAAAGAAGTTCTTCTTCAGACTAAGATGTCTGGATGTGAGGAATGATGAGAGAGTGGTTGATAAATCACCCAGAGGGGGGAGTCTAGAGGAGGAGCCAAGTACCCCTCCCACCTCAACTACTTCACCTATATTGCCTATATGTTGGGGGCACGGATGTGAAAATCATGCTGTACCAGTGAAAATACCAATACCTAAGAGAATCCTGGAGGCAAGGCTCCCATTGAGAAAACCGTAACTGCATACAAGAAAATATGATGGCCGTTTGAATGAAATCCAAGAAGGAGCAGAACAAATGAATTGTCAAGACGAATAGTGACGTCACACAGAGCAGAGCTGACGTGCCAGAAATGATGCAGAGACTAGAGAATGCAGATATTCTGTAAGGCATCAAGAAAGTAACAAGGATAAGTGACACCTTCGGATCAAGGTGTAGAAGCTTATGCCATAAAATGGATGAAGATATCAAGTCAGTTTACATATATACAGATGCAAACGAAACGCAAGCAGATGAAGTATTCTTGAGGCTAGCTTTATTGTGTATAGAATGCGGCATGCACCTATATATACATATATGCATAAGGAGTAAACAATGGATGTTTACACTACGTGTTATAGCAGATTAGGACTAAAAAAGAAAGGCCTCTTCTCAGTGTGTTGCAGTAAGAAAACACATGAATTAAAAGTGAATCTCAAAAGGCGAGGCTGGATGAACCATGAAGCCAAGCCAAGAAGCTAAGGTCTTATCAGGATGAAGTTAACTAGTATTGGATACAAAACCGTGTGAAAGAACAAGCTCCTGTTTAGAAGGCATGAACAAATAAGGAAGACGTCAGAGGTCTATTAAAAAATATTGTTTTAAAGACAGTGAAAGCTCAATTTGTGGTCTTCAGTCATGTGGAAGGATGAAGTTGGACGAGCAAGATGCTCACACCTACACATGAAGGCAGAGCATGCCTTCACTCCCCTGATTCTCCACAGTACAGAACAAACTCAAGGCCGAGCTTCAAAGACTAATTGACTACGCTGACCACTGAGGTGATGATAGATTGATATGCTAATTGGTGGGAAGCTGGGGTAAGATGAACTCCCCAGCACCTGGAAGTCCAATCAGTGTGCTGCTAGACGTAGGTGGAAAAGTACTGACGAAAATTAGAGTGCCAACCAATTGTGGGGGACCGCTTAATTAAGGGTTCTATAGTTTGTGTAGCCAATGGGACGTTCATAGTGGCCATTTTGAGGGAAGGGCTTAGTTGCCCCACCTGCTGTTAAGAAACCTATCACTTTCACTCACTATCCCATACTAGAATAGATCATATATTTAGATGCTCACTAAGAGCCTATCACAGTTGCTGTTAGGTTTTTGTAGGTTGCCACGTAGGATGACGTTGGTAGTGACGCAGTTCAATGTCAATGATGACAAGTTTTGATATATAGTTTCTTATTAACCTTATTGAGTAAGAGGCTTGAGCAAATTCGTTGATGTTCGTTATGCTCCCTGTTTTAGACAATTACAAATAAAACAGTTATCCTTTTTACCAACTAACTGAGTCATTTTTTGATTATTGATGTTTGAATAACTTCTGAATCCCCATCCATCCCCAGGGTAATTGCTATTCATCTTAAGGGGCTGATTTTATTCAGTTCACAATCCTCTTCAAATTCAGGTACCCAAAAGAACAAAGAGTAACCCCCAAACTCTAGTTCAGCCGTGCACACCGAAAGGAAGAGCGCAGTCGCCCCTAACACTGGGACAGTTACTTTCTCACCACCCAACGGTTGTTTTGTGTGTAAGGAGCTGGGCCATAGTAAAGGGGATCCTGCTTGTAACGGCTTACCAAAGCAAGCCATAGTGAATGTTGGACTCGTGAAAGAGGCCATCATTAGCGCAGGCCTCTCAGAGGAGGATTTCCCACTATTCCAGGGAGTGGGCGAATGTGGATTGGTTACAGGAACGGCACCGGTTCTCCAGAAGAGACCCCAGTTCCCAACAATACTGAACTCTATCTAGAGCACGTGTACATCAACGGACCCAAAACTCCTGTGGTTCGAGACACTGCGGCTAGCGTCACCTCTGTCACCCGGCAGTGGGTACAGCCAGGCCAGTATATATTGAGATGTGCTTAAGTGGATTTGATGGTAAGACTAAGTGTCCCTTGGCGATAGTAGAATTCAGCTGGCAAAGTGTAATGACCCAGCGCTGTGTTGCGGTAATAGACTGCATCCCTGTCCCATGTTTGTTGGGTTATGATTTTCCTGATACCCAAATAGTCGCAGTGGCTACACGATCGATGGCCAAAGAGAACACCAGACTGAATGCTCTTAAAACCTTAGGGCCTGGAGTGCTTCGAGAGGGCTTGCTGGAAGGACTAGCATGGCTGGTAGCCCCTATTCCAGTTCCACAGACTACTGAGTCACTTACTCCTGCAGGAGAGGGGCTAGTAGCTACGGAGGACCCTACTTTGGTAGCGGGGGACCATGTGACTTCAGAGTTGCCTAGCGCAGCACAGGAACCTGAGGTGGAGGACCAGGTGGGCGCAGACTGAACGATCTACCTAAGCTGGATGAGTTTGCATCAGCTGGGGGCACAGATCAGACTGACTTGTACACAGCCCAGAGTGTCCCACTCTGGTGGATCTGCAGAAGGAGGTGGAGGAGCAGACTAAGGGCGAGGCACCTGAACTGTTCAAAGTGTACTGGGAGGATGGACTCCTGTACAGTGAGCCAAAGGATTCTGAGGGCGAGGACAACAGAAGGTTGGTGGTTCCCCAATGTCACAGAAAGTTCCTTATAGCTAAGGCTCACCAAATTCATTTAGTGGGTCACTAAGACATCCGACAGGTTATCTGCGCACTTTTAGTGGCCGCAGTTCAGCATAAAGTTAAGGAAATTTGTCCGGTCCTGCCCAACTTGTAAAGCTTCTGGCAAGTCAGGTGATGCCACAAAGGCCCCATGAATTCCACTACCCCTGGTTTGGCTGCCTTTTGAGAGAATAGGAATGGATTTTGTGGGTCAGTTGGATCCTCAAAACAGCTCAGCGAACAGATATATCTTGGTGGTGGTGGACCACGCCACAAGATATCCTGAGGCTGTCCCTCTGAGGAGCATTAAAGCCCTCGTGGTTGGGAAGGCTCCGATTGGGATATTCTCCCATGTTGGATTCCCCAAGGAAGTCGTGTCTGACAGGGGATCAAACTTCATATCAGCATATATGAAGGCTATGTGGGAAGAGTGTGGAGTCACCTACCAGTTCTCTACCTCCTTCCATCCACAAACCAATGGGCTTGTTGAGCGGTTCAACAAGACCCTGAAAGGCATGATAGGTGGCTTGGAAGAGGACCTGAGAAGAAAATGGGATATTCACCTGCCATGCCTTCTGTTCACCTATAGGGAGGTGTCACAGAACAGAGTTAGGTTTAGCCCCTTTGTGCTTCTGTTTGGATACCCTGTACGAGGTCCCCTCAGTATATTGAAGGAGGGATGGGAAAGCAAACCCTCATCCAAGCCACGAGATGTGGTGGACCATGTGCTCGGCCTTTGGTCTAGAATGGCAAAGTACATGGAACAGTCAACAAAGAATCTAAAGGCCAGTCAGGAGCTGATGAAGCACTGGCACGACCAAAAGACCACAGTGACATTCTATTCTCCAGGTCAGTGGGTGTGCATTATGGAGCCTGGCAAACCCAGTGCCCTCCAGGACAAGTGATCTGGACCTTACTGCGTGCTGGAAAAGGTCAGTCAGGTGAATTATCTCATTGACATGAAAGGACTTAAACAGATGTGCAGGGTATTTCACGTCAACCGGCTAAAACCCCATTGTAGCCGGGAGACCGATCCCTTCCCAGACCTCTTGCACACTGAAGCCACAGATGGGTCAGTTGAAGGTGTCCACCTTGCAACAGACCTATCAGAACAGCAAGTGACAGACTGTCGCTGTTTACTGGCACAGTTTGCCGGTCTGTTTTCGCTGACTCCCAGTCACGGATTGGTGCACCCATGATGTGGATACTGGAGACAGTAAGCCGGTAAAGAGTAAGATTCACTGGATGTCCGATAAGGTCAGGGACACCATCAAGGACGACGTTTCCAAGATGTTGTCCCTAGGAGTGATAGAGCCATCACACAGCCCCTGGGCTAGCCCAGTGGTACTGGTCCCTAAAATGACCAGTAGTGGGAAAACTGATGTTTGCTTTTGTGTGGACTACAGGGGGCACAATTCGGTAAAAAAGACAGATGATCCCCCATTCCTTGGGCAGATGAGCTAATTGAAAAGCTCGTAGCTGCCAAGTACACAAGTACGTTTGACCTCACAGCGGGGTATTGGCAGGTCAGCTTGATAGATGGAGTGAAAGAGAGGTTGACAATCTCAACACTGGAAGGCCATTATCAGTTAACTGTGAATCCCTTCGGATTGAAGAATGCACCTGCCACTTTTCAGAGGATGGTTAACCAGGTTTTGTCTGCACTGGAAACCTCCAGCATTGCCTATATAGACGACATTGCTATTTTCAGCCACACCTGGAAGGATCATGTATCCTATTTGAAACAAGTTCTTCAGGCGCAGAAGAAAGCGGGCTTTGCTATCAAGGCCACAATGTGCCAGATAGCGCATGATAGCGTGACTTACCGAGACTACCTGGTCGGTGGAGGTAAGAAACAACCTCTCGGAGCAAAGATACGGGCTGTTAAGGAGTGAGACATCCCCACCACACAGACACGAGTGAGAGTCTTTCTAGGTCTCACTGGGTACTACCATTCGTCCATCAGAGGGTATGGGACCATTGCCATGCCCCTGAATGATGTAACGTCCAAAAAGATGCTGAAGAAGTTAACTTGGACCCTCGCCTGTCAAACCTCTTTTCAGGATTTAAAGGATGGACTGTGCAGGGCCCCAGTTCTGAAAGTGCCAGACTAGGGTCAATAATTCATTATCCAGACTGACGCCTGTGATTTTGGGATTGGAGCAGTGTTAGCACAACTGAACTCTGAAGAGCTAGAGCAACCTGTCGCCTACATTAGCAGGTGATTGACAAAAAGGGAAAGGAACTGGGCTGATGTCGAAAAAGAGGCATATGCAGTCGTGTGGGCTGTAAATAAGCTGAAACCCTACATCATTGGGTCTCACTTTACGATCCACACAGACCACAGGCCTCTGCGATGGTTAATGGCCATGCAAGTGGAGAATCCTAAGCTTTTGCGGTGGGCCATATCCCTACAGGGATTAGTTATGGACATCCAGCACAAGCCAGGCTCTCAGCATGGACATGCAGGTGGCCTCAGCTTGCACCTTCACCTTGATGACGAACCAGATCCTCAGTACGATGGTGGTTCACATGTTGGGGGGCATGTGAGGAAATTGACCATTTGCACAGGGAGCGTGTGCTCGCCTACGCTTTTTGATAAATGAAAATGAATGATGGGTGATCAACCTTTCAGGATTGTGTGAGGCCATTCAGCACACAGTCCATCTGCTTTCCGCACAAAATGCATAGTCACATGTACTCTGGGAAGACACTGCCTACAGGCGCAGTCTTCCCCTGTCACATTCAGCTGGAATGTGACAGCCCTGGGTACATCAAAGCATCTCAAGGAGGGGGAAGGCATACCTTCCCCCAGCATGGAGTGCCTAATTTAAATATCAAAGTTCCATGGATCTGCATTCCTTTTGTCCTCGGCAGGTGGCAGTGCATACTAATGAGACATTATTGAAGCAAGCCTGAAGGGGATTGCTTGGCAGAAAAGACAACAGGAAAGGCAGAGCTAACACCCCTTTGGTATGCAATGTGTCAACTTGAAGCTAGTTCCCACCCCTCTGTAAGAAAGGCAGTGAAATGCATGTCTGGGTCCACTATTTACCATAGGCAAACCCCTGCAGAGCTGACCCGTTTCAGAGGAGAGAAGTATGTGGTTTGGGGGAGACAGGAAGTCTGCTCTGACCACAAACTTCAAGGGAACCCTGCGCTTTAATCAAGAGTCACAGAGGGCTCAGTTAACCAGAGAGATACTTTGATCTACAACAGACAGGGAGATGGGTGGGACTTAGGTATATCTTGTCACCCCCTTGTCTGTCCTGTTGCAGAGCACTCTGGTCCTGACCTCATGCATAACAGAAGATTGTTGGTGGGGACCCAGGATTGGTTCATTTAGATAGGCTTACCCTGCACCAATCACTGTGGCCCATTTGGATTTAAAAGAAGGCTGAACCCCTCACTTAGCAGATCATCTGAAGACTTTGAAAGGAGTAAGAAGAAGGACCAATTTGGACCCGAGCTGAAGGTACAGTCTAACTTACATCTCCCACCAGTGAAGGAAGGCCAGGAGTTCCAAGAGGGAAGCAAGATCCCTCCCCTAAACATCTCCCAGGAACCAGAGGGAGATACCGGACTCAGAGGACCATCCAGCAGCTCAGAACCAGTACCCATCCAGCACACAGCATGCCCTGTTAGGTTCTGCCAGCAAGCTTCCTAGGTGGGAAGTGCAAGAGAGTATTGTATCTGAACTAAGGACAAGTCTGTTGCCTGCAAACACTCTCCTGAGCTTTCGGCCGCCCGCCTTGAAAGGACACGGGCCCTGTGAAGAAGCTAGGAGGAGTGCCACACAAGCATCATCCTGCGTCCATCTTTTAAGGACATTTTCGAGGCAGTCGAGTCCTTGAACCGCATTGGGCTGCACTGCTGACTGTTGTCATGCCACAGTCACCAGAGCCGTCCAAGATGCCTCAACCAGCATTACAGATCTGCCAACCAGCACAGAGACAATGATTCTTGGCCCTGAGCCGCCACGCCAGACAGCCTGCAGACGTCCGTCCAGCCTTGCTTGCCGAACTACCTGCTGCCTGGTACCCGCAACTGTCTCCAGCCACTAACTCTGTCTCAAGGGCTGTGAAGCACCCTGGAACCGCCTCAACGCTGTTGAGCACCAAGAGCTTCTTTAGAACCAGGTACATTGTGCTTCTTCCCCCATGGTCCTTCTCTGACTGCCCCAAGAGACAGTTATGACCCTTTGCCCCCCTTGGTGCTTGAACCAAATAACCTTGAACTGTAAGCTTGATTACTTTACCAACCACCCTCCTGTCAGTATCCAGAGTGCATCCCGTTCCTTTATAAAACTGTCTGTTCTCTGTGTTCCTTTCCAGGGTGGGTCGTATTTGTAGTTTGCTAGAACTGTCTATTGTAGTAGTAAAGTAGATATATGTATACAACCTTGACAGGACAGTCCCTTTTATCATTGGAAAATAATTGTATTTTCGCGGTGTTGCAACTACCCAACGTTCCACGACCTTGCGAAGATAAGCCTGCTGTTCTGTCCACGTTCTGAAAATTGGACAAGGAGGTCTTATAATTCACTTGTGCTCCAATCTGTTCGGATCCCTTCTGGTGTACTAGAGGTGTAGGGTTGATTACTGGTTTAGAAACTGATATTCATCCCTGGACCACTGGTGACCGGGACGTTGATTCGTCACACACACAGTGGCTATATTAAGTTCCAGGGTTCAAAATTAAGATTGACTAAGCAGGAGCTAAAAGCAACTCCTGGGTATCCAGCATTAACCAGTAACCAGGAGCTATCAATGCGGAACAAAAAGCAAGTATGCATAATATTTAATTTGCCCATAATGCCAGTAATGATACAATAAGAAAACAAGCCCATGCTGGCTATCCCAATATCAACATATGCCAGTATCCCCATGTAAGAACATACTCCTGTTGGGATTGCCTATAAAGCCAGTAGAAATGCCATGCCATTATAAGAAGACATTCCATAATGGCCGACCACTGTAGGACAGTATGGTCATGTAGGAAGACTCATCATGTTGGTTCTGCCCATAATGCAGTGCAAAATGTCCTTCCACTGTAAGAAAATATGTCTATACCATCTGCACCAAGGTAGGCCAGTAAGGCCATGTAAGAACAGTCATTGTGATTATTTTGCCCATAATTCCAGTACAAGAAAACATATACTTACTGGATACACTCATGTTGGCCTCTATGGCTACTCAAGAACACACATCTTTTGACTTTACCCATGATGCTACTAAAAAATGATATGCCACTGTAAGAACACATTTCCATACTGACTGCACCAATGTAGGCGAGTATGCCCACATAAGAGCACTCATTGTGTTGGCTTTGCCCATAGAAACAATCAAATCTTCCATGCCACTGTAAGGAAACATCTACATACTGCTTGTAGGAATGTAGGCCACTATGGCCACATGAACATACTCATCATGTTGGCTTTGCCCATAATGCCAGTAAAATATGAGATAGCACTTTAAGAAAAGCTATTCATACTGATTGCAACAATGTATGCCAGTATGGCCACATAAAAAACACTCACCATGTTGGCTTTTCCCATAATGCCAGTAAAAATGGTATGCCAACTATATGAAAACATCTCCATGCTGCCTGCACCAATGTAGCTTCGACTCTCACAAGTTAGCACACTCATCATGTTGGCTTTGCCTATAATGGCAGTACAAATGTATGTCACTGCAAGAAAATATGTCCATGCTGGCACTTCTAGCAGGTGGAAGAATCTAAATTGTGTTCTTCTTTTTATTTCGTCCTGTGATGGGTGGAACAGGCGTTTAACTGTCATTGGATGATGTACGCCCATTCACTATACACAATCAGACCCCTCATCAATGCCCAACGTTCCAGAAAAAAATCAAAACATCATAACCACTGTACCCACACCATGAAGGCACCTCATACATATTACACAGTCCCCCTGCTCAAGATCCCATTTGAGTGGTCCCTATTAAATCCGACAATGTTCAAGAACTTCTCAGTTATCTTTAATATATTCAACTTGTTTTTTCCATCTTACTCTGCACCTGAAAAGAAAAATTAATGTCCTCAATCAAAAGTCAAAATGTTCTCTTTTGTCACCACCAAAGAAGTATTCTTATCGACCAGGTGCCGAGCCATATGATCTGCAGAAGCACCTGTAGTAGTTGATAACTCACATGAAGCCAGACAATCCTGACTACTCCTCTTCTGAACTTATACTCGCATCTGTGCAAACATCAGCATAAGACATATTGTTAGAAACTCCCATCGTTTAACCCTGGCCACACACCTATATACCGGGCACTTTTTAAACATAACACAGTGATCCCCACCACAGTTCCTATGTTCATGCTTTTCTCATCTAAAGAGTCCTTAATATCATGGAACCTCTATATTTAGCACAACATTGCCCAAACCGAACTTCTCACAGCTAAACCACCGCAACAGAAGGGGTACATACTTCGGCACCCAAAACCTTTCATAACCTATTCTCAAATACTGTGGCACATCCATTGACTTAAACATCACCAATACCGTAGTAGAATGCACCACCCCATCCCCAGTACTAACCGTCTGCCTGCCACTACATCATCATGCTTCAGCTCCACCATTAAAAGCTCCAAACATGGACTGCCCGGCACTCCATAAAGCACCCCTCACCTCTTTCCACTCTCACTGGCGGTGCAGTTCACACCGCAGGAAGCTCAATATCGCCTCCTTTTGCTCAACACGTTTGCAAGAAACCAGAAGCCTTCAACCTCCAATTTTATGTATAAACCAAGGCGACCGAACCCTCTTCAGTAAAGATGCCGCAATTTCCACCCGGCACACATTTCTAAAATCCCGATCCTCTACAGTACTCACCACTGTGACCAAAATATCACTATCATCAGGGGTAGCAACTTCGGCATCATTCAGCACTGCCAATTACACACAAGATTGAGTGGTACTCACAGCTTCCCAACAACATCCTTCCACCTTGCACCCCCTCATCTTCGTTCTCCAGTACCGCATATCTCGAGGGTACGGCAATCTCACGTCCACCAGTCACCCCTCCACCCACAGGAGACCTGCTCCTAGTCTCATTCTGACTCCTATACTTCTTTTTCAAAGGAACTGAACTCCACTCAAAGCCAGAATCACTAGAGCCTGAGGATTCCTCCATTGAACCATTCCCAAAATTGCCACTGAACCCACAGGGTGGCCCCCAACTGGTTTTCCGCCTCATTCTACCCCAATGCTTAATTTGTACAAAAAATTAAGTTCCCGGGATCAACTATTTTGTATCATGCCTGTGACACATTGGGGTGGGCAGCTCCCCACACTCAATTGCTACCACCCACGGCTACTCCCCACAGTGTGAGTATATTTGTAGTTAAAGCAGCAACTCCCAACGGCTCATTGGGAGTGATAAATGCACTGCCGACAGATGTGTAATTTACAGACACCAATCAATTTAATACTAAATTACATAATATACTAAATGTGTCTTCAAATAGGAGAAAGTTTAAGCTCTTTTTTAAACACACCAACTTCATTAACATTTTGCTGTAATTCTATAGGTGGCAAATGGAACTTATTGGCCTTCCATCCCCAACATGCTTTGCCCCTATGGTAAATTGATAGACAAATCCATGCTGGAAAAATCATTACTGAACTGATGAACTTGGCTAATAAACACTACAGTGGGATTTTCTAATGTAGTCTGCCACTCAGTTTTATTTTATTTTATATGGTTTTATTACACGCCGAAAACACAAAAGGCATCATGCCCGACACGTCTCTCCGACAGTGGCATTTTCCCTGGCCTTTCCTCTGCTGTGGTGCTGATGGCTGCTGACTCTTCTGTTGTTGTCAACTCACCCTGCTGTGGCAGTGATACTGGTTATTACAGCAGTGGAGCTGACTGGAACAGTGTGTGGTAAGAGCCAGCACAAGCACACAGTATTGTCAATCACCAACTCCTTGTTTTCAATGAAAATGGATGACTACCTGTACCCAGTCCGCCTGAGATTAGGCTCCTGAATAACAATGAGCCTGCCCAGGCACTGGCGTAACGGGGTCCCCGCAGGTCCCACGGTGCAGGGGACCCCACGCTACCCATTCCGAGCGGGGAGGCCCACTGGCGGGTGGGTTTGTGGCTGGACCCATCAGCTGAGCTTGCATTGGGGCCCCCACATTTTGTGTTACGCCACTGTGCCCAGGATGCAGAGACCCTAAACATTGCACACTGTTGTTGCTTGTTGTGGATAGGGGTGGACTGAGAACTAAAAGAGGCCCTGGAAATAAGGTTAAAAAGTGGCCGCATATTACACATTTTCAGCAAGCCCAACCCTTTTCCTATGAGAACATTTGGAAATAAAATAGGTTAACACACAAAACAGGCCCAAGGTGCAGAGGCCTCCCGGGAAATCTCCAGTGTTCCCTAAGGCCAGTCCACCCCTAGTTGTGGAATTATGACTGACTGAAAGTTCAAATAATAAAAGTTGCCAAAAAACATTAGAAACAAACAGTACTTAAGTGCCACGGATCAGAATAAAAGTTGTAGGTTTGCGCCCAGGCAAACAGGGCCACAAATTAAGCATGTTCAACCCTCATGCTACCCTCAATATGCGGCAACCTCGTGATGGTAATTCTTTCCGGTTCATTTCTAGTTTTTAACTTAAACGTGTTCCATTTTAAATTAGTGTTGTGTGCAGTACATGTATTACATCCACAAGAGGGCGCAATGTGACTGTGCACGTGTTTTGCTGCCACATAGATTTCAGGGGTTTGTGGGGCTGACGCGGAAGTTTCTGGCCAAGCTCAGTTTTCCGATATTTACGAATTCAGAAGGCAACTGTTTTGATTGCTTGCAAAAGTAGTTCCAGATTGCGAAGCATTCTCCTCTCCTGTCAAGTGTGGCTATCAGTTTTATTTTATTTATTAGTCTTTTTAACAGCAAGAACAAAGCACCAAGGTGCAAAAGAGCGCCGAACATATTTCAGAAAAATATATCCTTACAGTCAGTGCTTAATTTGTAGAAAAAAATAAGTGCCAGTGCCCAAAAAATCTTGGCTCCTTAATACCGGCACCAGCACGCGGCGCCCGCAATGCATGCAGGCCGGGACGGATATGTACTAAATCGGCCCACCACCACAAATATTCAACACGTAGGGAGGCAGGGGCTTCGTCAGTTAGGCCCCAGGTTGTAATTTACTTAGGATAGATAAAATCCAGCTGGGCAGGGAAAAAGTGGTCGGAAAGGTCGTGGCAGCAGCTCCAATCACACCTATCCATGCCTTTGAATTTGAAGGTCCTTGCAACTCGAGCCAAGTGCCTCACTCACTATGGGCCTCATTACGACCCAGGCGTTAAGGGTCAACGCCGTCGTTAATCCTTAACGCCTGATTTTGATTTTAACGGCTGCTTTTAGCAGCCGTTAAAATCCATGGCGCTAACCTGCCATGATGCTAATTACACCACCGTAATTTACAGTGGCGTAATTAGCGCCTTCCCCACTCCCATTATGCCCTATGGGGCAAAAATGGGAATGGGGAAGGGAAAATGGGAAATGGGGATTTACCGCCCCACTCACCTTGGAATGGGGCGGTAAATCCGCCATCCACCATGGTGTAAACATAGCTTACACCATGGTGGTATAGTTGGCGCAATTAGCGCCTGGGTCGTAATGAGCCCCTATGCCGACCCTTAACGCCTGATTACAAGGTCCCTTAGCGCCATGGTGAGTTTAACGCCTGCTTTTTGCAGGCGTTAAAACCTTGGAGATAATTACGGCACCGTAATTTACGGTGGCGTAATTATCTCCTTCCCCACTCCCATTATGCCCTATGGGGCAAAAATGGGAATGGGGAAGGGGGTAAATGGGAAATAGGGATTTACCGCCCCACTCACCTTGGAATGGGGCGGTAAATCCGCCAACCACCATGGCGTAAATGTAGTTTACGCCATGGCGGTAAAGGTACGACCCAGGTGGTAACTTACCGCCTGGGTCGTAATGATGTTTACTGACGTACACTTGCATGGTCTCTTTACGGCGCAATACAGGGACATGGGATTGAGTGTACACTTATTTAAATCATAAATGTAAGTTGCTCTTGTGTAAGCACAAAAATGTGAAGCGTACGCAATGGTCGTTGGGTGCCTGGAAAACTCGGGAAATGTTACCTGAGCCAGGATTTTTCGACAGCCAGGCACGTGTGCATTATCCATGCATCATCCCCTCCAGTCCATCCCCTCCAATCCTTCCACCCACCTATAAATCGTATCTACCTGCCTACCCTTTCCAATCCATTCACCCATCCTTCTTATCCAGCCATTCTCTCCTTTACATCCATCCATTTGATTATTCATCCATGCATCCTCGTCAGTCGTTTCAGCCATCCTCTTCCTGCCATCCTTTCTATTCGAACATCCTTCCATCCTCCCTCCGCGTTCCATAAACCCACTCATCCTCGTCACTCCATCTATCACTACTCGCACACGACACACGAATCTTGCAGCGGTTTTTAGCTGACCTGTTAGTAAACGTGCCCAGTCACCCCGTTGTCATGTAGGCTAGTTCCAGTGCTCCTGCCAGGGGTGAATTATTTCTTTCCCGACTAACACAGACATTTAGCTTGCACTCTGGCTGTGGTCTAGCCTTCGAGACAAGTGGTCCCTAGCCACGGTTCCACTACGGCAGCAGAAACCGCCATGTGCATGCTGCTGCCATTACAGGAGGCTTTGGAATGCTTAGGAGAGCTCCCACTACCCAAATGACCCCCATCCCAAATCATGCTCGTAAGAGCCACAGCATTCAGTGCCCACTGAACATGAACATTTGCAGATTAAAAATCACAATGTTCCCACCCACTCAGAACATGACAGACGTGTGCTTGGGAGAGCCTAGCAATGGCAATGTAAATGGTTGCATGATTTGTAGACGCCACTCCTGCACCTCTTTCAAAGACATGGGAATGATTAATGGCAGGAAGATGTCACGCATTTCAGCACTGTACAGGTGCCGATTTCACCTTGGTGTAAAACTGAGACTCGGGGTCAGCGGTGAAGAAAAGAAAACCCTGCGAGCTTCCCTGTCCTATACACCCACTCACGGACAGAGCAGCTGGGGTGGTTTAGACCACTTGCACCCCAACCCAGAGCACAGACATTTATGTTGCGGAAATACTAGGTGCCCTTGTGGGGGAAAGCACGGGGCAGGTGGAACATGGTGGTCCCTATCCGAGGAACGGGGGAGCGGGGACATAGGCGCAGCCACTGGCACGTCCTGACAGCAACCCCAGCAGCTCCTTCCCTGCCCGAGAACGGGCACGAACACACGCAGCTCGGGCACGTCTGCTGCCAAGAGAGGCAAAGTTGAAAACGGGGAGCACTGTAGGTCAGGGAACACATCTCCCCTTTGACATACACGGCTTCCGCTGTGTTATTACAGCTTAAGAAGTCAGGGGTGGGTGGGCAGATGGACAATGGGACGAGAGTGGATGTAAACAGGGCAAACTCCCTGCAGCTGGCAGCCTCGCCGATGTGTGGATGCCGTGTGCAGCCTCGGGGGTGCTCCTGCTCCACAACTGTTGCACATGTGGAGCAGCTGCACTCGCTCCTCGCCACCCATTGCACTTGTGTCAGGGGATGCAACTGTGAACACAAAGCTCCTTTAGTGTGCATTACCTGGGTGCTGCTGGTGGTGGGCAACGGCTGCTCTTGTATGGGCAAGGCGGCTGAGTTCCTCTTAGTGCCGCGGGGAATAAAGCTGTCCGGATCCACCCCTCCTCCCGCTCGCTAGTTCCGGAACCGAGAGAGGGTCGCGACGCGTGGCCCTGGCAACTTGTAGCGTGCCGCCTTTCACAGTGCCGCCCCAGGATGTTACTTTTTTACCAAACCCTGGGAGCGGGCCGATCTGAGGCCAGCCAGGCGCGCCCCCGGTGTTTTTGTAAAAAAGTAACACTTCCTTCACTGGCACCATGGTGTCTCGCGCTGTTTCAGTGCATGCAGGTCCTGATCATGCAGAGAAGATCAGAATAGGCCTGCAGGCAGCCCTGAGCCGGCGCAAGACCGGCCCCTCGCCCGTCTCCCAGATGATTTCAGGCCGCCTAAATCTCAAGGAGTGCCGGTGCCCAAAAAAGTGTGCCGGTGTTGCCCACCGGCAAACACCGGCACAAATTAAGCACTGCTTACAGTGCATAAACGTTTAACAGTAACAGACTCAAGCAAACCGTCTCTTCCCTGATAAAATAATAACCCATTACCTTGACGACATGTTTCCTCGTCACAGTACTTACACATGAGGTACCTTACCTCTCATAAGGAACCATTTTCACTTTCGATTTTTTCTCCGCTTGGCCCCACCTCTTTCCTCCAGGGCATAATAGCCTTCCTCCACCAGTCTCCTTCTTGGCTGAGCCAAGAGGGCCATGATGTTCAAGCGCACTGGCCAGGCATCCCCTTCAGTGTGGGGGGATCCTGACATGTTAATGTTAATGTTAAAGGCATTTGTACCGCACAAACCACTGCTGTGGTCCCCAGGCACTCTGGCCAATCTGAAAAGGAGATTGTAAAAAATGGGGTCAGGAAAGGGGGGGCTAGTAAGGTGTAGTGGGAATAGGAAAGTGAGAGTTGTGGTGTTCTGTTGGCTGCTTCAGTTCGGTTTGCACTGTTCGCTGAGCTTAAGTGTGGTTTTCGGGTCGGTACCAAATTCCCATGTGCTGTTGGTCCGGGCTATGTGTTCTTAGTCTGTTGTTGAAATGTGGTGAAGTGCGTGCAAATTGCTGTGCAGAGAGGTGGTTGTGTGAGTTTCTGTGTGGCGATCATGGGGAAAGTTGAATTTTTAAGGTACGGTTAAAATGTATTTGAAGTGTTTTGTTGATATTTAGCACTTTGTCTTTGCGTTTCTGCATCCAACCTCTATGGTTATCCTGTGTGTTTGGTACTGTAGTTTGTCCGCCTAGTTGGCAGGCTGTTTGCGGAATGGGAGCCCTCTTTGGTATGGACTCAGTGGCTTGTGAATCTAGCTAGTTTCTACAATGGTAACATTTTAGTCACATTATTTATCGTTGCTTGATCTGAGTGATCTTGTTGGGTGGTAGACGGTTATTCTTTTCTTTAGGGGGGAGGGAGATCATTTCTTTCTCCCGCCAGGTGGGAGGGAGACCTTGCTCCAGAAAGTGGGTGAAATGAATTTCCCCATACAATTGCATTGGGGTTTTAATTATTGTAGGCGGGAGCAAGTGCTGGAGTTTATCTTCCTCTGCTGGAGACTCTTGTGAGTTGAGGGAGACTGCATGTCTGTGGATCCCTTGCCTGTGGCCAAGGCTCTTGGAGACCCTGCTGAGCGAGGGTACTCAGGTGGAGGGGGCCTTCAGCCCAAGGACCCTTGATGGCCATGCAAATCATCGGGTGCCAGTTGAGGAGGTCTTCTCAGGGAAGGAAAGACCTTGATGATGACGGACCATCGAGCAGAGCGCCGGTGGAGTCCCAGAAGCCCACAGTGATCCGGTCCCAGTCAAAGGTGAGTGTCAGGTTGCTGAGCAACCAGGGGAGGCATCCTATGCATCACGCTGGGGTTGCTAGGCGACCAGTGCACTCCAGTCGAAGCCCCAAGGGATTATTCTTTATTTACGCAACAGGGAGAAGAGCAATGGAGCTCGGACTCTACTGTGTAAGCAGCAACCTTGTGTGGCAGGTTCCTTCGACAGGGCAAAACCTGTAACTGGGAAAGATACTGGAAAAGGGAACCCAGTTGAGCCTAGGTCACTCTTCTCTTCTTCCTCCTCTTCTCCTGTCAGATCACATAAGAGGAGGAGACAGGATAAGGTCTCTGACGAGGAGGAGCCCTGAAGGAGGACATTTTTAAACGGGAGAAGCCCAGGCATGTTTCTCCTTCCTCTTCAGCTTCTTCAGAATCGTATGGCTCCGGCTCAGAGGGCTCTCATTCCTCACACAGTGAGGACTTTAAGGGCAAGTACCTGGACAAAGAATCAGTGGCCAATGTTCTCATCTAGGTGGCCCATTACATAGATTCCCTGATTCCAAGCCTCTAGTGACTGCATGCAGAGCCACAAGGGCCCCCCTCCCCAGTTTAAACACACCCTGAAGAATGAGCTTCCATTTCTCCCAGAGGCAAAAGAGGAGATCTTCAGGGAGTGGAAAGAGCTGGATGAGACAGTAGTCCTCAGATTCCTGGTCAAACGTTATTCAGTGAAGTGGGAGGAGAGGACAATGCTGCAGTCTATTCAGGTGAATGAGGTCCTCCCGAGCCGGGTGGGGAGGTCATTGATGGTTTCAGAAGAGACCATCAAGGACCCTACAGAAAGCAAGGTTTAGGACGCATTGAGGAAGGCATATGAGGGTACTTACTTAGTCCTCATATCTGCCACCATCTCGTATACAGCAGAAACAACCCTGGGAAGGCTGAAGACAGCAATGAAAGAGTGAAGGTAGCAGTAATGTTCATGGGCTCCATAGTAGCTGGGGGTGGCCCCTGCATATCAAGGATTGGTGGAAGGACTCTCACCAAAGATATACAGCAATGAGGATTCCCTTTGA
The DNA here is from genome assembly GCF_040938575.1 of Ambystoma mexicanum. Taxonomy (NCBI): domain Eukaryota; kingdom Metazoa; phylum Chordata; class Amphibia; order Caudata; family Ambystomatidae; genus Ambystoma; species Ambystoma mexicanum. The sequence goes on from NC_090932.1 coordinate 1,271,913,665, forward strand.
AGGACGGATGCGGTTTGGGGGCCTATTGGAAGACAATGACCACTATGTCTTCAAAGCTGAAAAATGTGCGGGGAAACTCAGGAGTAAATCGTATCGCAGATCTAAATGTTCCATTTCTGCCAGACGCCCAGAAAGATCTCATGGTCTAAGACCTGGCACTAGGGGATACCCCACTACAGGACAGAAATGGAAATGGCAATCAAGCGACCCTCCCCCTCAAAGCACTATAAATTCTGATGCCAGACCAGTTATGGGTAGTCTGCAGCACTTCTGGACCCAATTGACCCAGCTTTCTGGCGATGTCTGAATCAACAGGCTACAAGACCGACTTTGCATCGCTTCCACACCCAATCGGGCACCGTTCGGATGCTGCTCCCACAATCCAGGGCCAAGAGGATGGCTATGCAGCAGGCGATCCATGAGCTGCGTGTGAAGAGAGCCATCAAGAGAGTCCCTTTGAAGGAGAGGGGGGAGGTCTATAGTGTTTAATGTTTCTGGATCAGACTCATCATATATCAGAAACACCTGAATCTTTGTATACCAACACAGCATTTCCAGATAGAATGTTTGCAGAAATCATCCCGCTGGTACAGGACAAGGACTTCCTAGCATCGCTAGACCTGCAGGATACCCATTTCAATATGCGATCTGGAGACGCACCAGCAATTCCTGTGGTTTTCTGTCAGCAGGGAGCATTTCCTTTTCAGGGCCCTCCCGTTCTGACTGAAATCACCCAAGGGTTTTCACCAAGTTCATGGGTCCCAGGTCGCATGTCATTTCGCAGACAGAAATTACTTTGTGGTAATTTACCATGAAGTAATGACTTCGAAATGTGTCTTCAAATGCCACCCATTCTCTTTCTGTACTGCCGCTACCCAAAACTCTCCCCAACCCATTTTTATCCCGTACCCCAGAGACCCTACATTTTTCTAAGAAATCTCTAATTAATTACTTTGTAGTAAATTACCACTAAGTAACTACTGTCGATGAAACAAAGTGATAACGGGTCCCATTGTGGCAGCTCTCCATCTCCAGGGAATCCAAATGCTCCCTTACTTGGACAACTCGCTCCTCAAAGCCCCTTTTGGTTCAGCATGTAGAGTCGGCATACAACATGCTAGAGACCATGGGGTCATCAACTTGTCAAAATATCAGAACCGTCACAGGACCTTCAGTTCATAGGAGAGAGGTTCCGGGTAGCCAAGGGACAAGTGCAGTTACCAGTCAATACTGCTCTGAAGTTGCAGGACACCTTAAGAAAATGTCTATCCTGGCACCAGGCCCCTGCAAGAGACTTCCTTCAGGTACTGGAGCACATTGAATCTTGTATTTTTCTTGTCCCCTGAGCCAGACTAAAACTAAGGCCCGTTCTGATTCACCTCCACAAGTTCTGCAGGGAGGGCTCCCTGGACTTCAATGCACCAGTCCCTGCGGGATCATCTCTTCAGGAAAGGAAAAGCTACTATGGTGGCTCTAGATGGTACCTCCCTTAGAGCATCCACCTCTGACCATTGTTACCACCAAAGCCAGCAAGACAGGCTGGGGGGCAGTGGCCCAGAGTTGAGCCTTCAGGAGATATGATCAGGTCAGGAGGCGGGACACTCATCCAACAGGAGGGAGCTTGCAGCAGCCTTCACAGCCCTGCAGACCTTATCCGAGGTGCCCAAGGGAAAGTCGGTCCTCTTCAAGTTCGACAACACCCCTAGAGTGGCTAATATAAACAAGAAGTGGGTTTCCCGCTCAAGGCCCTTCAGGGCTTTAAGTGGGCTGGGGCCTCCCGGGGCTGGGCCCCGGCAGGCTCCAAAATCTTGTTTTGAGGCGGGGCCCTGCGGGGGCCCACTAATCTCCAGTGGCAGCCCCAGCCACTACATGAAAAGGCTTTTTTCTATAGCCTGAAGCTCTCGCTCATGTGGGAGAGCTTCAGGCTTCATAAAAAAATGCCTTTCAGCCATAATGGTGGTGCCGCACCTGCGAGGCATCCCTTTAAGCACCATTATGGAGAAAACGTGAGGCCGCTGGAAGCAGAGGCCTTGTTTTCTAAATTCTGAAGCTCCCGCGCATTCGTGGGAGTTTCAGTCTTCATGAAAACGGCCTCTGCTTCCAGCGGCCTCACTCTTTCACCCATAATGGTGATGCTGCCCCTCCCCAGCTGGCGAGGGGCAGCGCCACCATTAAGGCTGAATAGGCGAGGCGCTGTCCCTTGCCAGGCAAGCCTATAGAATATAAATGCAGAGATCAGCACCCTCTCCCCTTGGGGAGAGGGTGCTGATCGCTACAAAAGGCTGCCTGGCAGGGGTGCTGGTAGCCCATTGAGCTGGGGCTCGTCAGGTGGGCGTGGCCTAATGGGACAGCAGGACCCCCGCCATTAGGCCCCACCCCCTTGATGAGCCCCTGCTCATTTTGTAGTGCCACTTAAGGCACTGAGGCCCTTGGTCCACCTGGCACTTCGCTTTGGGTCCTGGGCAGAGGCAATCCTCCTGGCACTGTCTGCTTTCCACATCAGGGACCAAGACAACGTAGTGGTAGACAGGCTGAACAGGGTGTTTCCTGTATCAGACTGGGAATTGAAGGATGAGGTCTTTCAGAACATCTTCAGTGTCTTGGGGTCTCCAAACCCTAGATTTCTTAGGCTTCCCCAATGTTTTGCTCAGGGTTCCCCTTCCAAGCGGCATGGAGGATGGACACAATGTCCTTGGCTTGGTCGAAGGGGCTGCTATGTCCCTTTCCTCTGCTTCCACCAATGCAAAGTTCTGCTCAAAATCAAAGACTCCAGGGTGGAGGTAATTCTGGTAGCTCCCTTCTGGCCCTGCAGGATTTGGTTCCCCCTTCTCCTGGACCTAGCTGTAGCTTCCCCTCGCCTTTGTTTCAAAGCCAGTGTTGTCCCCGCTAGGGTTGGTCGCTCCAAAGAAATTATTTTGGAGGGCCTGGAAACTGAAAGGGAGAGGATTATGTCAGAGGGTCTCTCTGTGGAGGTAGCTTGTTTCATCCACAGTGACAAAATGCCCTCCACACTGAGGGCATAGGACAGGCATTGGAAAAATGTTGATTCCTAATTCCAATTGCAGGGGTTTTCATTGTCCACCTGCCCCAGAGTGAGTATTCTCCAATTCCTCCAGGATGGCTTTAACATGGGTGTGTTCATCTAGACTCTCAGAGCACAGTGGCCTGCTATCCATTCCTTCCGAGTCCAGGGTAATAATGCTCCTAAACTGCAGGATTTATTGGGTCGTTTCCTGAAGGCCTTCTCTCTGTTTAGGCATCGGGGCAACCTTACGGGGCTCTCCCGCTGGTCCTTAAGTTGTTGCAATTTCCTCCATTTGAGCCCTTGGGGGAAATACATATAAAATGTTGGATGCTTAAAAGCGTCTTCCTGGTACCCATCACCTCTGCCAGAAGACTAGGGGAAATCAGTGCCCTGTCACACGAGGCCAGGTACTTAGTGGTCTCCCCAGAAGCTTTGCTCCTCAAGTGTCATCCCTCATTTCTTCCTAAGGTGGTTTCCACATGTCACAAACCACAGGATAACATTCTACCAGTGCCCATTCATTTTATCACAAACATTACAGAGTGGTACATAACAGAGCAGACAATAACAAATAACACTGAAAAACACTGAAAAGATTAAATAAATATATAAAGGGCAGTGGGGGTAAGGGGTTAAAATGGGTCGGGATGGGTTTGGGGTAGCGTTATAAGGGTGGACAATCAGGGAATTTGGGCCCTCTTTCTACCCTTGTTCTTCCCTGATCCATCATCCCCAGAGGAAGAGCTCTGGTCGAAGTTGGACATCAGACGTGCTGTACTGCCATACTTGGAGTGGAGCAAGGCCTTTCGCTCAGTTCCCAGGTTTTTGTCACCATTGGGGGACCATCTCCGGGAATGAAGGAAACAGAACCCACCATTAGGCATTGGCTGAGAAACGCAATTTCCCTGGCTTACATATCGGGCGGTTCTACCCCCCCTAATGGTTTTCAAGGGAGATCCACCAAGGGCATGTTGGCATCCTGGGCAGAAGCTGAACACCATCATTGGACACTGCTGTCTTAATCTGCACCGTCAGGAGGCTGGGGCCTTTGGTAATGGGGTTTTGTGAGTTTCACTGCTGTAATCTACTGGATATGAACACAAGGACGTGGTTTGTTGTCTCTTGAATACATCTCATAGTGGCGGGTGTGCATACCTCTGCATAGTCTGGTGTTCCTATTCTAGGCCAATTCGTTATCCAGAGGTCTTATCCCTCATAGGTAAGCACTGGGATGAGGAAGCGGGACGTGGAGGTAATGCTCAGATTACTTACCGGTAATCTTCTAGTACTACTCTTTGTCATCGCAGGACGTCCGTCCTGCCTCTCCCTCCCGATTGATGCTATGATAAATGGGCCTTCTATGGCAGTTGGTAAAAACTGTTGGTGGATGGTGAAGGAAGGCTATTATTCCCTGGAGGGGAGAAGCAGGTCCAAGCAGGGAAAGAAAGGAAAGTGAAAAGGGTTCCTGATGAGAGATAAGGTACCTCATAGATAATTACTGTGACAAGGAAGAGTAGGCCTAGGAGTAATGAAGAATACTGGTATGTAATCCGAGCATTTATAGGTGCACGCCCTAAACCATGCAAATCCATCAAATAATCAGTATGTTTTAAAAGCTCTTTCCCAGAGCCAAGTCTTTATTAGTTTCCAAAACGTACATAATAGCAACATGCGCCAATATTGTTTTAATATACACCTAGGGAACTACTGAGGACCCAGTAACTTAGTTCAGTTCAGGGACCAGCGAATTCCAAGTCTATCGTCAGAGGGGACATTTCATTCCAACACTTGGCCCATCAAGCGCTACTTCCATAGACAAAGGGTATTCTATTTCCGGGACCATCATCTCTCTGTGAGAATGGTCTTTGAGAGCTGGGGACCTCCAAGATCCATATGTGGAGTCCTGGGTTCCACAAAGAGCCATGTAACTATTGACCGTCAGGTTCCATTTCACTGGGTGCCAGGTATCTTAGTCCAGGAGGCTACTAATGCCTGCATCCCTGGAAACAGGGTTTTCCACTTCAGGGTGCGACCAAAGTCCATGTTACTGTGGACTCCAGATAACCATCAAGAGCTACTCCTCTGGGGCAGTCTATTCCAGTCCTAGACGACCACCAAGTTTCATATACCTTAGGTATTCTGGTCCCCTGGACTATCAGTGCCATATGTGGGGTCAGGGTATACCAGGGCTTTAACCACAAAGCTTCATGTAAATAACAACTTTAACATGTCCACTTTGTTACAATAACTAATAATGTGTTGGGCACATTACAAGTTTGCTATGTTATGTTATTGGTGCTTGCCAGTTCGCAGATTCATGCCATTGTCATTGACTCTTGGTGCTTTGGTTGCAGAAAAAAAGAGGCAGTGTTTGGGTGTATATGTGTGTGTGTCATGCTATGACTCTGCAGCCCGGAACCCATTGCCTTTGTGCCAGTCAACGTAGTAGGCTTGGTGAGCCAGTATGTGTCTGTGGTAGATGGCAGGGCATAATATTGCAGAAAGAGTGCTTGATATGTGTGATGCATGTTGCATGCAGCTAAGAAGACAGGTCAAGGGTAGTAGTTAATAGGTCCCCCTTTTTTGTAACTCAAATGTTTGACAGATGGGCACTCCCCCTGCTTCTGGCTTTAGCCCCGCCCTCCTTTTGCTACGGTTTTTGATATCAATTTAATATACATTTTATGTAAAAGAGATAGCAGCATTTTCTTTATATCAATTTAATATAAAATGTACATTTGGTATGAAGTGGGTATAATTTATATCAGTTTGGACATAAAGTGAATATACATTTGATATAAAAATGATGTAAACATGGGAGCAGCGTGTTGCGGTGTTGCCTGGTCGACTATGGAGGGAGAATTGAGCTCTAAAGACAGGGACTGTGAAGCTAGGGTTTTGCAGCGTTATGCGGCGATGACGCAGAGTGGGTTTGGTCTTTAAGGTGATAGGAAGCGGCTATAATGTTTTATAGAGAGTATAGATGATGTCATTATTTTACAATGTGAAGGACACAGGTAGTAACATTAAACATGTATATAGCTTTGTTATGGTGATGAACGAAAAGATCAAATCTAATGCTGAATGTTTAGTGTGCAGTCGGCATAGTAGATTAGATCTTTTGCCCCCTTCTCCCCAGTTCAGTATTATGGTCTGCGGGGGTGTCCCACGCAAAAGTGAGGGGGACAAATGGAGGAAATCCCAAAAGATCAAATTACAAAATACGGGCAAGTGAGCTCTATGATTTTGTAATTTGATCTTTTGGGATACTTTTTTTTTAACGTACATCCCTTTGGTATAAAATGATGGAGCTATAGATAGGTCTGGGCATGATCTGAGGCTATGACGAGGCCATGGAGTGGGGTTTACAATACAGATATATAGTTTTTGCAGTAGGGATGGAAAACACAAGCGCTCTTACAGCTTTTTGGGGGTATCGGGTTTGATAGTCAGGAAACAGGTATTATGAACAGCTACAGTTACGACAAGTGGAAAAAAAAAACAGGAAGCCCAGAGTGTTTCGAGGGTAGTCATATTTCTGATTGTTTTACGATGTGTGATGGGATCGAAGATGCTCAGGATTTGATGGCCGACTATGAACCCTGAAGAGGTTTGGGATGACGACGATGTGGCTTTGGAGCAACCATTTATGGGTGATGTGGGTTCCAAAGACAGGGACTTTGAATATATGGCTCTGCAGGCAGATGAGGCATGATGCTGGAAATTGACCCTGTCTCCAGAGGACGTGATGAAAAACACGGTTCTGTGTGTGGGAGTGAGGAGTGTCAAGCTGTAGCAGAGACTATTAATATTTACTGTGCTTGCTGTTCAAATCAACTTGAAAACCCAGCACATAGTGCTAATAACCTATGGAAGGACTTTGTTTTGTTAATGGGGTATGATAGCATATAAGACAACACTATTTCTATTGTAAACAACTCAGAACAGGGATTAACTGTGTCCTATTGCGCTGGGGAGAAAAGGTGTTGTGTGCCAGCTGCACGGTGAGTAGAATGTGGTAACCCTGACGCCACTACATAAATACATCTAAGATAAGAAACCACTTGCACTCCACGCTTGGCCAATATAATTAGCAACAATTGTCCATATATATATATAGTATCCCAAAGTCTTCAACAGATTTGTATTCCAGTGTATTGTCTGATATTAGGTAAGCAAAAACAGCCAACACATGTTTAGACTCGAAAGTCTTTCTCAAGGCAATTGGGTCTTTCTATAAGTTGCCAGGTAAGTGGATTGGAGTGTTCTTTTAAAAATAGGTATTTGATGTTGTTGTTAATGTTAAAGCAACCACCCCCCTTATCAGAGTCAGGTAAGTGGATTGGTGCGTTCGTTTGAAAGTAAACATTTTATGTGGTAGATAGTGTTACAGCAATTATCACCCTCGTTGGAGCGTCCCTGTCAGACACCAGAAGCGTCCATGAAGTGATTCCTTACAGGACACTTCACTCAAAACCTTTGACTCCAACAAGGGAGATAATTGCTGTAAAACTATCTACCACATCAAATTTTTACTTTCAAAAGAACACACCAAGGCGACCATCTGGCCACCACAGCATTTTCATGAATTAAATGTATTTGTTCAAATTGCCTGCTTAGCTGGGTCCTCTCTTAAAGCTGCAGTTTTTAATTCTCTGCTGTGTTGGTTTAGTTTTAAAATGGCAACTGCTTGTCACATTATTTTTCTATGCTGGACACCTTTATTTTGCATTTATTTTGTTATTTACCGAGTTCCTGGTGCATGCATGTCACATTATATTTCTCCCTATGGGTAGCAGCAACCTTATCTGCCTTACAATTTACTGCCCTACTTGTGTAGTGAGTCCCTATCTTGTGTGCATGCCTTCCTGTCACCTAATCTATTCTATTTTAAAACACACTAATTGTTCAAGGTAATGCCTCATCTGTTCCCTACTTGTGCAGCAAGAAATAACCATCCTTTGTGCCAGCTGCATTTCCAGGAGAATTTAAAGTGTTGTTTCAAATGTGTCCTTTCTTATATTATAATTTAGTTTCTTCTGAGGAAGGCAGGGGGGCAGAGCCTGAACATGCTCTCTAGTCAATAATTGCCCCATTAGATTCCCCCCCTCTGCTCGAGCCATCAACCACTTCTTCATTTTGTGTCATCATATTATAGCCAGCCTTGAGCATCCACCCTCTGGTGATCTCCTTGTGCTACGTATTCTGCTGCACTGCATATCATAAGCCAGCACTTGCCATTGTCACCACATTTCATCCCGTGCTCATTGTAGTTATGGGTATCTTTTGAGCATGCAAACAATGCTTCAGGTTGCTGACCCAATGGGTACATGAGACAGTAAACTTCATCATCTGTTTGAGTGTACTCTTGTACTGTGTCAGCCACAGTAATCATTACTTTCATTTGTAGTGCCTTCTTGCCAGTCTTTTTACATTGGTTTATTGCTATTCTGAAGATGCAAAAAGCCATTAGGACCAGTACCAACATTGCCAACAGGAATTTGAATGCATCTGTCAGCCAGGTAGGCATCCATGAGAATAGATAACTGAACAAGCTATCGTCCTTAATGCCATCCACTTCCTCCACCATTTTATCATGCAGCTCTTTCAAGGAGTATATGGCCTCTGTCAAGGTTCCATTCTCCTCATCATGTGCGGGCCTTATGTACAGCAACTTGGCCCTATCTTTGTGCACACTCCTCCCTCCATGGCTGTGAGGAGATCCAGAACATGCCTGTTCTATAGGGTCATTAATCTGACTGCTCTTAACTCCTCCTTGATGGCATTTATTGTGACATTAATAGTTTCTAACAGTTCCAACCTAGCTATCTGGTTTTACCAAACACCTTATGACTCGCTGGGATTTCATAAAATGCAACATTGTCCCCCTTGCAAAAAATATTTAGTTCTTTTGTGCGTTTTAGACCTAGGGATCTTTTCTTCCTGTTGTGTGCCATTGAAGGAAAAGTGAGTCCCTCTCTTGTGTACACTCCTTCCTGTCACATACTCTATTCTATTTTAAACACACTAATTGTGCAAGCTAATGCCTCATCTGGTCCCTAGCGAGAAATAACTATCCTTTGTGCCAGCTGAATTTCCAGGAGAATTTGTGCGGTCTCAAATGTGTCCTTTCTTATTTTATAATTTTGTTTCTTCTGAGGAAGCCTGAACATGCTCTCTAGTTAATAATTGCCCCACTACAATTTTACAGATGGTGCTATGGACATAAAACCGAGGCTCCCCAGCAGGATGCTCACAAATGTTTGAAGATATTTTATGCAGATAATTTGCTATGTAAAACATGTTACGTGTTGAGCTCAAATATCTTGTAGATCTGCTGTGATTGACACAGACACTGACACAGATAAGGATTGGCATAGAGACTGAACAGGGCATGTCTAAAACATTCTAGGCTATAGAATCAGCGAATCACCCTCTTTTGAAAATGAAGCAGTTTAGATGCATGTGTCCGATGGGTGTTAGAAACATTGTTGAGAAAACGGTTTGAAGTGGGAGGGGATAAAGTCTATGTAATTGAACACGGAATGTCGACATGCTTGCTTATCAAGGTGGCGATGTGCAATTTGTCTGTGCAGTAATCCTATGTATTACAGAATCCATACAAAGACTGGTCATCGTGCAGCAACTGCCAAACCTCAAACGATTTAATGCAAAATACATGTTTTGAATGTTGATAAAAAATATGTTATTTATAAAATCTGGTTGTCTGTTTATGTTGATCGGTTATCGGGAACAATGTCTGGCTTGAAGCTGTTGAAAATATATTATGATGAAGGAGATGGAGGGATTCACAGGCTGGCCGTAAACTGCAAACCAATGGTGAGAAGGTGTCACAGGGATCATTTAAGGAATGGTTTCCAGGCAGGAGGCCTACATGCTGCAAAAGCTGGCCCTGAAACATTTGAAATGGCCAATGACTGTGGTATCTGACATCGATCAACAATGGCAGGCAGACATTATGAATTTGAGCCAGTTTCGTGAAGATAATGATGGTTTTCGCTTAATTCTAGCGATCATCAATGTTTTATCAAAGTATGCCTATCTTGAGGCTTTAAAGAACAATACTAACCACAGAGTAGCAACAGCTTTCAAATGCATATTTAACAAAGGCAGAGTCCCTGCTAAACTACAGACGGATGCTGGTAAAGAGTTTTTAAATAAACCGCTGCAGGGGCTTCTAAAGCAACACGGGGTGCATCACTTTGTAACACACTCGGAAGTTAGAGACTCTATTGTAGAACATTTTATACGCACCTTTAAAACACGACTCTGGTGAGTCTTCATGGCTTAAAACACGCGTAGATATGTGGAGGTGTTACCCGCATTCATAAATGTGTATAACAACACGCATCATAGGTCTATTAAAATCACCCTATCTTGTGTAACGCTGCAGAATTCCCTGGAAGTCTGGAAAAAACAGTATGCCGAAAGACCTTTTAAGAAGATAACACTTAACACTCCTTAATAGGGGGGATCATGTGGCTTATCTCAAAACACAACGCTGTCTTTACAAAGGGGTATAATCATAACTACAGCAATGGGATATTTATCATAAATGGAGTAGTGCGGCGGGAGGTTCTTTATATCTATAGTTTAATTGATTATGCAGGGGAGATCGTTGAAGGTGTTTTTATGGGGAGGAGATTTAGAAAGAGAGTAAAAATAAACAGTGAGTTTATAGAATAGAAAAAGTCATAAAGAGTAAAGGTTGTGGAGACAGGAAGCAACATCTAGTTAAATAGCTAGGGTGGCCTGACAAATTCAACAGTTGAGGACCCACCGGATACCTAGAGGCCACAGGTGTGTAATGGGGAGGCATGGAGTCTATAACTTTTACATTATGCTCCACAACAATGCTTCACTTGAGACATTTCAAGAGAACAACATTTCCAACTTTACTGTGAATCTAGCCAAACCTGTACATTTGGAGGGGCAATGGAGGGTAGCGCTTACTGAAGTTCAGTATGTCCGATCATGGGACATTTTAGCCACAAGGGAAGCCATGTTTATCATAAAACTAACACACCCTCTGAGGCTCTCCAAATATGCAGGAACTTGTCAGAGTCATAAACAAAGCTGTATCAATCATACCCGAGTATGGCGATACGACACTACACCTAGACCTGCACCAGCAAAAAGTTTTTCTACATGGTCCAGACATATCTTTTAGGTTTTCAACAATGGGGAGTGCAACATATTGGGATCAGTACAACACAATGGAAGCAAAGAACCATGGAACAATACCTGCACCAACCTTAACAGGGTTTTTTATCGCTTACTGCTTTACAGCGATATCATGGAGTATCAAATGGTGGGAGATAGCTATGCACCGCTACTTAGAAACATGGAGATTCAAAGGAATAACAATGGCATTGTGAACATTCAATACAACAAACCCGATTACATCCCTGTGTGTAAAAACCATTTTGACACCATCAACATACAGATAAGAGACGGCCAGGGGCAGTTTGCATCATTTAAATATGGAAAGATCTGACTGCAGTTGCACTTCAAACCACTCCAGCTGAAAGACGAATAAATCAGCGTTATAATGGCTGTGGCGAAGAACTATGGAGACCCATGGGGCATATATGGAATATTATAGGAACTAAGCTGATTTAGGCAATCAGGCATATTTTTGGAAGACATTTTAGATGCTTAATGCCCTTTTTATGCTGTGGCTTTCAATTAGCTAAACCACACATGAAAGCGGCAGCCTCCAATATTGCAAAAGGCATCATGGGAAGTGTGACAACTGCAGTTGCAGAGCATCTCACCAGAAAAAGGAGTGTCAGGACTGAGCAGGACTCATTTATATAGCACGTAGGTGCGTTAAGGGGAGGAGGTCAGCGTCCCTGCTGTGCGGCCTCCCGAAACCCACCAAGAAAAACCAATCAAGAGCCTGATGCGAACAACTGAATAAAAAGAAGAGAGTATCCCTAGAAGACACATGGGGGTGATATTTTGTAAAGAACAATGACCTTCTTACACAGAGCCTCCACATAATGTGTGAAATCGTAGCGTGATTTCTTCACCGTACCCCTGACCCAGACCAGCATCCATAAAAGTTACTTCATGGAGGTCTCACCTTTGGCGGCTCTATCACTGCTAGCCCCCATAAAATTCTTTGTATCGGGATCGACCGACATGTATCTGGATTTGAACGACTTGCTGATGTATCTGACTTGTAAAACAACAAAGGCAGATGGGACTGACATCGCGGCTAACACAAGCGTGGCCCCAATCGCCTATCTCATCGCCATCATGTTTAACCAGGTGGACGTGATGTTGGGCGATTGTATGTATACCTACAAGGCCTAGATAGAAAGCCTATTAAAGTTTGGCTCTGATACTCTGGATAAGCAGCTCTCAGCAGGCTTCTTTTATCGGGACAACGCTGGTAATTTCGACTCCACAGCTTTTCGATGGCAAAAACACAGGGTTTACAAAGAGAGCCCACCTCGCCAGGACCAGTAGAGTATTTGATTTACTACATGGACGCTTTCTGTCTCATGAGCAGACATGCCTAAAATACTAGCTAGCCACCATATCGGCAAGTTTATTCGTTAAGCATGTGAGCATCTCTCTGACTATTAGATTGGTACATGCAGATGCACTGCAAATATCTAACGTAAAGTACCCGGTGGAGAGAGTCGCCCTTAAAGTTTTCAGCATTCCTACCGATAGCCGTGGTACCAGTCAAGACAAACTGTTTCTGGGGCAGCTCCCAAAAATAATGATCATGGGAGTTGTTGAAGCAACGGCGCTTACTGGTGCATACGATAAAAACCCCTTTGAGTTCAAACACTGTAACATGAACTGTACGGTGTCCTGATCGCTGCTAAAGCATGCAAGCCTAACTTTGGAGTTCTGAACATATAATCAGGAAATAGCTGGGACTGGTAGCTCTCACGGGAAAGCACATGCGTGATCCACCACTTTCAATCACACGAAACGAGTATGCCCTCGGCTACACCCTACTGGTATTTACGTTATACCCCTGTGCGGTTCAAGACTCTAAGGCCATGACCTGTGGTCAGCACTGTATATTATTAGCAGTCAAATGGCTGAATGGAGATTGCTGTCAGCTGTTTTGAAAATGTATTCAAACAATCCCAATCAAAACAATGAAATGGTGGGCAGATTTGTTAATAAAACGTTGCCTAATGTGACTAGATCTCTCAAAATGTTCACAGTGTGTCATATATGTAACGGTGGATCATCTATCTAATGATACAGGTATCAATAAAATAACTTTTTAGAAAATCAACAAGAGTCATGTGTTATTATACATAATAAATAACACAACGTAATGAAGAACCTGTCGGTTTTATGATTTGAAATATTTTATATTTGCAAAAATAAAAAAGGTTATAGCTAAGACAGAAAGAATGAAAGTTATACCACAAACCTGCCAATACAGAAAAAGAAACGTATACATTTGGACAAAGATGGGGCTCACATTAATCAGCTAACCAAATAGGCCCTTGCGTTTCTGTGACATGGACTAGACTCTTCAGTGGTATTGATGACAGGGGCGTCGTAGATTTGTGAAGGGATGGGTAAAGGCTCTTTAAACCAGCTGGTATTCCACACCTTTTGGGACTGGGGAATGGGGCTGTTCAGAGCGGTATCTAGTGGGCTGTGTTGTTGATGAGAACTAATGGGAGGTACAGTTTTTAGCCGCTCCAGGAGGCGTTGTTGGGCAACGTTAATGACAACAGCTATTGGGATATTCAAATCAGCGATCGCTTGCATAAACTCATTCCAGCCAATGGGGACATTTATTATAGATGTGGAGTGTCGATTTCTAACACCGTGTACTAAATCATGCAGGTTTGAACCCTTTACAAACCTGCCTCTGTAAATAAACATCCCCCTATCAGTCCAGGCGGCCACATCCATTGAAAGTTCCATCTTATATAGCAATAGTTTCATGATATGTTTATAGCATTGGTTAACAGTATTCACCACGTTCGCTGCTACCGGATCTGGCCCTGGTGGAGCCTTCGCATCGCTAGATTCCTCGAACGGCATGTATAAAGTTCGTTTGTTTTTCTCTGCATCGTTTCACCAGGTGTGTTTTAAATATTTATGCTAAATAGCCATATATAAGGCTGCTATATCATGCACTGCTAAATCAGTTCTGTTCAAAACATCTTTCATTTCCGAGTTGATACGCATAGTGGCAACCTTCCGTATATATCCAAATCCGTTGGGGGTCATCATACTTTCTAATTGACGATTGTTCACCAGATACATTTTATGGGTTTTCTCCATCACTGGCCTTCGAGAAATCTGGTGATTAGGGGTAGGGCTATGCCTATCAAAGATCCCATATATCCATATGCCTGAGAGACCATTGTTCTTTTAGCCCTTAGAGATATCCGCTTTTTGACCAGTTTTTTGATGATGCCCTCTTTCTTTTTCAACACACTTATTTGACAGTGTTTTAGTGGGACGTGTGTTATGACAAGGCATGCGACTTAAATGACTGACATGTCAGAATCAGCAATGGTGAGCAGAATGTGAGGAATTGCCCTGAGATCCTTATCTCCTCGAATGCAATAAGCAGGGCGACAAGGATCGCAGGGAAACCCTATGGGGAAGAAAACCCTGTTGGTCCCGATGATAGGTAGATGTAGCTGCCCAACTCAGATGTGAAGATGTGATGTTGTTCTCTGTTCATCTGTGGGTGGGGAACTGTAAACAGCATCGATATAGCCTCAATCACTGGAGGCATCTGAGACTATGCACCAAAACACTGTAGCAACAAGAAGGCGAAAAGAATGAGAATGAGGTAAAACTGAGAGAGAGACCCTCGCGAGATCGGGTGGGACCCGCTAAATATGCGGTAAGAATAGAAGACAAGCCTACCCGCATCGGGCGCGGATGGTAAGTCAGAAGCTCAGGCTTAGGATCGGGAAAGCGTAAGCATTTCGTTATTCTCAAAGACGCAGGGATAAGGTCTTGAAGGAAAACACAGAGGAATGTAAAGGAAGAGCAATTAGGAAACACATACATAAGATCTCAGGAAATGATAGAGGAAAGTGACAGCGAAGATTTAAACAAAATTACAAGCATCTTGCGCAGAGAAAGTAGCAATGTGCCATTGTCCATGGCAATGGCTCACTTGAAGCCTTTCCTCTTTCCATACCAATGATGACGAAGGAGCGGTGATGACGAGGCATGCTGTCACTGCTGCAGCTGGACCGGTACTTCGAGCTGGAGGCGCCATGTTAGATGAGGAGGTGTAGCCAATGTAATGCATCTGGCACCACCTATTCCACACAGAATTTCGGCGAAAACGGGATGCAACAACATGTCCCTTTAAAGTCTTCTAAGCAAATTCCAAAATAGTGGCCACCAGCTCGTCAGAGGCTGTGGCTAGAATGGCCCTGCATTGTAGAGGGGTGGCATGTACAAGCATTTGGAGTAGCTCCATGTTTCTCTCCCTACATGATGACATGATGACGGCACGGCTGGCTACTAATGCAGTATTGCGATTAATGGTGTTTTTTAGATGTCTTTTTAGGAGTATAAACTGCTGGCCCCGGCGGAAATATATCGGTGTGCAATCTATAATCCTTTAGAGTAGTTGTTTTTAAATCAGCCAGAAGATATCCATAGGGATTACTGGTCATGTCTTCAAAAGCCTCCATAAAACATGTTTTGGATGGATGCATCTGTCTCGCTATCATGGCTAGTTGTTGTTTAACCCAAGTGTTTTTAAATAATACAACTAGCGTTTAGCATTATAGATCTATTTTTCTTGTCCTTGTTGAACAAATTCTGCACGATGTAGGGAATGTTTAGATTGCGATGATGGGATATTGGGTAAAGGCTTTTTCTAGCTTGGCGCTCTGACCCCTCTCGGTCATCAATTTGTCCACAATGATCATATTCACCATGCTAAGAGGTACTAAACGATTGTCGTTGAGACTCTCAGGCATACCCTCTACAAAACAAAGGCACTTAAACTGTTGTTGCAAGGTGGTATGAAGAGGTACAACCAAACAATATTATTGGGGATACATGTCATTGTGGTGTGTGTATTGCCACAGCTAGTAGGGCCTGCCAGCACACACGTGAATGTAGCCTGGTATCCATAATGGTAAATACTTGAGGCTTGAACAGCCATGTGCAGATATCTACATGTGAACCCCACCTGGTGGAATCAAATCACAGGGCGGGTTAGCCTTTCAACCTTCTCGGGGGATTGCTATAACAAACACTGCTATATCTGCACATCAACATTCAAAAGCCGATTCATGGAATAATTAGCGCGGCGCAAGTGGGCAAAAACGTGCGATTCGCAGTGGAATAGCGAAAATCGCAGTGCAATTGCGAAAATCGCACGAAAAGCAGCGCACGCCGATTCATGGAAGGCCGTGCGCGAGAAAACCAGCGGATGTGCGATAAAAAAGTGCGCGGCGCACGTTGGCGCACAGGCCATCTAACAGCGTGCGCCAGGTCACAGCGAAAATCGCACAGGCCACAGCGAAATTCGCACATAGCGCGGCGCACGCAACAAAAGTAGGCGGAACACGGGCGTAACACTCGGAATGGGGAACAACTTGCCAAAACGTGGGCGTCACGGGGGAAGTACAGGGCACAAGTGCGCGGAACGCCCACACGCTCGCCTACAACACGTATTCATGGAATAGAATAGGGGAAAAAAGCGCACGCTCAAACCAGCGCACAGGCACAAACACGACCGCCACAAGAAAGCAGGCGGTAGCGTCTCTGCGGCTGTAAGAAATGTGCGCCAAAAGGTGCGCCAACAAATCGCACCTATATACTGCCATGATGAATGTCCCATACTGTGGCCCTCCAGGAAAAATGACGTGCAAAGGGGTACCCACAAACACGGACACCCGCTGACAAAAAATACGTGTGCGTATATACCGGGGTGCGCGGGAAGTCTAACACGCGATTTCAGCAGGGTACGTGCATCACAGGGGTTCGCGTGAAGTTTCACGCGCGATCGGGCCTGGGGGAGCGGGCTACGTGTATATCAGGGGTTCGCGTGAAGTTCCTCACGCGATCGGGCCTAGGGGAGCGGGCTACGTGTATTACAGGGGTTCGCGTGAAGTTCCTCACGCGATCGGGCCTGGGGGAGCGGGCTACGTGTATTACAGGGGTTCGCGTGAAGTTCCTCACGCGATCGGGCCTGGGGGAGCGGGCTATGTGTATTACAGGGGTGCGCGGGAAGATCCAGGGGTGCGCGGGAAGTTCCACACGCGAATAGCCTGGGGGCGCGTGTATTCCAGGGGTGCGCGGGAAGTTCCACACGCGAATAGCCTGGGCGCGTGTATTTCAGGGGTGCGCGGGAAGTTCCACACGCGAATAGCCTAGGCGCGTGTATTTCAGGGGTGCGCGGGAAGTTCCACACGCGAACAGCCTGGGCGCGTGTATTTCAGGGGTGCGCGGGAAGTTCCACACGCGAACAGCCTGGGCGCGTGTATTTCAGGGGTGCGCGGGAAGTTCCACACGCGAATAGCCTGGGCGCGTGTATTTCAGGGGTGCGTGGGAAGTTCCACACGCGAATAGCCTAGGCGCGTGTATTTCAGGGGTGCGCGGGAAGTTCCACATGCGAATAGCCTGGGGGCGCGTGTATTTCAGGGGTGCGCGGGAAGTTCCACACGCGAATAGCCTGGGCGCGTGTATTTCAGGGGTGCGCGGGAAGTTCCACACGCGAATAGCCTGGGCGCGTGTATTTCAGGGGTGCGCGGGAAGTTCCACACGCGAATAGCCTAGGCGCGTGTATTTCAGGGGTGCGGGGGAAGTTCCACACGCGAATAGGCTGGGGGCGCGTGTATTTCAGGGGTGCGCGGGAAGTTCCACACGCGAATAGCCTGGGCGCGTGTATTTCAGGGGTGCGCGGGAAGTTCCACACGCGAATAGCCTGGGCGCGTGTATTTCAGGGGTGCGCGGGAAGTTCCACACGCGAATAGCCTGGGCGCGTGTATTTCAGGGGTGCGCGGGAAGTTCCACACGCGAATAGCCTGGGCGCGTGTATTCCAGGGGTGCGCGGGAAGTTCCACACGCGAATAGCCTGGGCGCGTGTATATCAGGGGTGCGCGGGAAGTTCCACATGTGATTTGACAGTGTGGGTCCTCCCAGGTGTACCCTGTACACCCTCCACGGCCCCTGCAGGCAGCCCACACCACAGGGGACTACCCTGCATGCCTGGTCATGTCCCGCAGGCAGCCCACCCACCATGGGCATGCCCCCCAGCAAAGGCACATGTCTCCTTGAACTAATGAACACCAACTCATGTCCCCTTGCACCCCCACCCCCCAGCACTGTGGGGCACCCTCCACCAGGCCCCCACTCATGTCACCCACCACCCCCACACCCCAGCAGTGCAGGGTCACCCTCCAAAAGGCCCCCACTCATGTCTACCACCACCCCCACCCCCCAGCCACCAGGGGCACCCTCCACCAGGCCCCCACTCATGTCACCCACCACCCCCACACCCCAGCAGTGCAGGGTCACCCTCCACCAGGCCCCCACTCATGTCTACCACCACCCCCAAACCCCAGCCACCAGGGGCACCCTCCACCAGGCCCCCACTCATGTCACCCACCACCCCCACACCCCAGCAGTGCAGGGTCACCCTCCACCAGGCCCCCACTCATGTCACCCACCACCCCCACACCCCAGCAGTGCAGGGTCACCCTCCACCAGGCCCCCACTCATGTCTACCACCACCCCCACCCCCCAGCCACCAGGGTCAGCCTCCACCAGGCCCCCACTCATGTCTCCCACCACCCCCACCCCCCAGCCACCAGGGGCACCCTCCACCAGGCCCCCACTCATGTCACCCACCACCCCCACACCCAAGCAGTGCAGGGTCACCCTCCACCAGGCCCCGACTCATGTCACCCACCACCCCCACCCCCCAGGGGCACCCTCCACAGGCCCCCACTCATGTCTCCCACCACCCCCACCCCCCAGCACTGTGGGGCACCTGCCAGCAGGCCCCCACCCATGTCCAACTCATGTCCCCCACCACCCCCACCCCCCAGCACTGTGGGGCACCTGCCAGCAGGCCCCCACCCATGTCCAACTCATGTCCCCCACCACCCCCACCCCCCAGCACTGTGGGGCACCTGCCAGCAGGCCCCCACCCATGTCCAACTCATGTCTCCCACCACCCCCACCCCCCAGCCACCAGGGTCAGCCTCCACCAGGCCCCCACTCATGTCTCCCACCACCCCCACCCCCCAGCCACCAGGGGCACCCTCCACCAGGCCCCCACTCATGTCTCCCACCACCCCCACCCCCCAGCCACCAGGGTCAGCCTCCACCAGGCCCCCACTCATGTCTCCCACCACCCCCACCCCCCAGCCACCAGGGGCACCCTCCACCAGGCCCCCACTCATGTCTCCCACCACCCCCACCCCCCAGCCACCAGGGGCACCCTCCACCAGGCCCCCACTCATGTCTACCACCACCCCCACCCCCCAGCCACCAGGGTCAGCCTCCACCAGGCCCCCACTCATGTCTCCCACCACCCTCACACCCCAGCAGTGCAGGGTCACCCTCCACCAGGCCCCCACTCATGTCTACCACCACCCCCACACCCCAGCAGTGCAGGGTCACCCTCCACCAGGCCCCCACTCATGTCACCCACCACCCCCACCCCCCAGCAGTGCAGGGTCACCCTCCACCAGGCCCCCACTCATGTCACCCACCACCCCCACACCCCAGCAGTGCAGGGTCATCCTCCACCAGGCCCCCACTCATGTCTACCACCACCCCCACCCCCCAGCCACCAGGGGCACCCTCCACCAGGCCCCCACTCATGTCTCCCACCACCCCCACCCCCCAGCCACCAGGGTCAGCCTCCACCAGGCCCCCACTCATGTCACCCACCACCCCCACCCCCCAGCCACCAGGGGCACCCTCCACCAGGCCCCCACTCATGTCTCCCACCACCCCCACCCCCCAGCCACCAGGGGCACCCTCCACCAGGCCCCCACTCATGTCTACCACCACCCCCACCCCCCAGCCACCAGGGTCAGCCTCCACCAGGCCCCCACTCATGTCTCCCACCACCCCCACACCACAGCAGTGCAGGGTCACCCTCCACCAGGCCCCCACTCATGTCTACCACCACCCCCACACCCCAGCAGTGCAGGGTCACCCTCCACCAGGCCCCCACTCATGTCACCCACCCCCCCCACCCCCCAGCAGTGCAGGGTCACCCTCCACCAGGCCCCCACTCATGTCACCCACCACCCCCACACCCCAGCAGTGCAGGGTCACCCTCCACCAGGCCCCCACTCATGTCTACCACCACCCCCACCCCCCAGCCACCAGGGGCACCCTCCACCAGGCCCCCACTCATGTCACCCACCACCCCCACACCCCAGCAGTGCAGGGTCACCCTCCACCAGGCCCCCACTCATGTCTACCACCACCCCCAAACCCCAGCCACCAGGGGCACCCTCCACCAGGCCCCCACTCATGTCACCCACCACCCCCACACCCCAGCAGTGCAGGGTCACCCTCCACCAGGCCCCCACTCATGTCTACCACCACCCCCACCCCCCAGCCACCAGGGGCACCCTCCACCAGGCCCCCACTCATGTCACCCACCACCCCCACACCCCAGCAGTGCAGGGTCACCCTCCACCAGGCCCCCACTCATGTCTACCACCACCCCCAAACCCCAGCCACCAGGGGCACCCTCCACCAGGCCCCCACTCATGTCACCCACCACCCCCACACCCCAGCAGTGCAGGGTCACCCTCCACCAGGCCCCCACTCATGTCACCCACCACCCCCACACCCCAGCAGTGCAGGGTCACCCTCCACCAGGCCCCCACTCATGTCTACCACCACCCCCACCCCCCAGCCACCAGGGTCAGCCTCCACCAGGCCCCCACTCATGTCTCCCACCACCCCCACCCCCCAGCCACCAGGGGCACCCTCCACCAGGCCCCCACTCATGTCACCCACCACCCCCACACCCAAGCAGTGCAGGGTCACCCTCCACCAGGCCCCGACTCATGTCACCCACCACCCCCACCCCCCAGGGGCACCCTCCACAGGCCCCCACTCATGTCTCCCACCACCCCCACCCCCCAGCACTGTGGGGCACCTGCCAGCAGGCCCCCACCCATGTCCAACTCATGTCCCCCACCACCCCCACCCCCCAGCACTGTGGGGCACCTGCCAGCAGGCCCCCACCCATGTCCAACTCATGTCCCCCACCACCCCCACCCCCCAGCACTGTGGGGCACCTGCCAGCAGGCCCCCACCCATGTCCAACTCATGTCTCCCACCACCCCCACCCCCCAGCCACCAGGGTCAGCCTCCACCAGGCCCCCACTCATGTCTCCCACCACCCCCACCCCCCAGCCACCAGGGGCACCCTCCACCAGGCCCCCACTCATGTCTCCCACCACCCCCACCCCCCAGCCACCAGGGTCAGCCTCCACCAGGCCCCCACTCATGTCTCCCACCACCCCCACCCCCCAGCCACCAGGGGCACCCTCCACCAGGCCCCCACTCATGTCTCCCACCACCCCCACCCCCCAGCCACCAGGGGCACCCTCCACCAGGCCCCCACTCATGTCTACCACCACCCCCACCCCCCAGCCACCAGGGTCAGCCTCCACCAGGCCCCCACTCATGTCTCCCACCACCCCCACACCCCAGCAGTGCAGGGTCACCCTCCACCAGGCCCCCACTCATGTCTACCACCACCCCCACACCCCAGCAGTGCAGGGTCACCCTCCACCAGGCCCCCACTCATGTCACCCACCACCCCCACCCCCCAGCAGTGCAGGGTCACCCTCCACCAGGCCCCCACTCATGTCACCCACCACCCCCACACCCCAGCAGTGCAGGGTCATCCTCCACCAGGCCCCCACTCATGTCTACCACCACCCCCACCCCCCAGCCACCAGGGGCACCCTCCACCAGGCCCCCACTCATGTCTCCCACCACCCCCACCCCCCAGCCACCAGGGTCAGCCTCCACCAGGCCCCCACTCATGTCACCCACCACCCCCACCCCCCAGCCACCAGGGGCACCCTCCACCAGGCCCCCACTCATGTCTCCCACCACCCCCACCCCCCAGCCACCAGGGGCACCCTCCACCAGGCCCCCACTCATGTCTACCACCACCCCCACCCCCCAGCCACCAGGGTCAGCCTCCACCAGGCCCCCACTCATGTCTCCCACCACCCCCACACCCCAGCAGTGCAGGGTCACCCTCCACCAGGCCCCCACTCATGTCTACCACCACCCCCACACCCCAGCAGTGCAGGGTCATCCTCCACCAGGCCCCCACTCATGTCACCCACCACCCCCACCCCCCAGCAGTGCAGGGTCACCCTCCACCAGGCCCCCACTCATGTCACCCACCACCCCCACACCCCAGCAGTGCAGGGTCACCCTCCACCAGGCCCCCACTCATGTCTACCACCACCCCCACCCCCCAGCCACCAGGGGCACCCTCCACCAGGCCCCCACTCATGTCACCCACCACCCCCACACCCCAGCAGTGCAGGGTCACCCTCCACCAGGCCCCCACTCATGTCTACCACCACCCCCAAACCCCAGCCACCAGGGGCACCCTCCACCAGGCCCCCACTCATGTCACCCACCACCCCCACACCCCAGCAGTGCAGGGTCATCCTCCACCAGGTCCCCACTCATGTCTACCACCACCCCCACCCCCCCAGCACTGTGGGGCACCTGCCAGCAGGCCCCCACCCATGTCCAATCCATGCCCCCCTGCACCTGGGTCCCAACATTCCCCAATCATGTCCGTAATGCCCATCCTCCCCTGCCAAAAGGCCCAACCAACTATCACACCCACCCACATATCAAAGGCAATTACATGTTACACCCCCAATTTAAATAATGCAATTTAACACATGTCTGTCACACACAATGGCTGCAAGTGAATGACAAAACACCCAACATGACATGCCTGAAAGCAATGAGATGATACGACACATTGAAGATTAAAAAAATAATATGTATTTAACAGCAAGTAGAATGGAAATGAAATAAGAAAAAACACAAAGCAAATCAAACAAAACAAGATGAATGTCCAAGAAAATAATCTGAAAAATTAAAATAAGCCAATGAAGAAGATCATCCTGGGTCCATGAGCCCTACCAAATTAAACCTAACTGACTACTAACTAAAAAGTGAACTATATACAAAAAAGTGGTGCATTGTCCAATCGCAACCAAAAAAAAATCAAAAAAACAAAGGAAACCTAACCCTAACTATACAACTATATACAAAGGCAGCGGGCTATTCGGACGGCTCACTGGTTGTTGTCATGGGCCAGGGCATCATCGAACTCCTGGTCAATGGCTTGGAGGCGGGCATGTTCCCTGGCCCCGAGGTCCCGCAGGGATAACGCAGTGTCAAGCTCAAACTCCCTGCGAAGACCCTCGAGGCACTCAGCCCGCCTCAGCGCCCTCCGCATGGAGTCCTCCGCCCTGACCATCGTGAGCCGTTCCTCCTCTGCCCGCTGCCGCTCCGCACCTATCCGCTGGCACAACCTCTCCCACACGGAAGCCACTCCCATTCCAGGGTTCTCCTGCCCTCCGGCCGATGCCTGCACCCCTGATGTTGATGGCCCCGAGCCATGATGCCTCCCACGTTGAGCCTGCTGCTGCCTCCGACGCAACTGCCTGTGCCAGCACGACGGCATCCAGGCTGATGGAAACCACCGACGCCGTCGTGCACGTGCCCTGCCCGATGATGCCGTCACATCCTCCATCTGCTGGGGTCCAGTTGCTCTGGTGTCCACCCCTGCTGGATCTCTGACTCCCGACTGTGGCAGGGATGGGATCCCCACCGAGCTGGCTGCATTGGTCGGGGCAGGTCCACAGGGGGCCCTGGTGGCATCTGGGCTGGAAGACGGCAAGGAGAACGACTGGTGGATAGCCTGCACAGAGGAGGAGAAGGCCGCCACATTGGCCAACACATGCAGGAAACCCCCGAACATGGCCGATCCCAATTGGGCCACGTCGGCACGGTGCACTTCGTGATGACGTGCGTGCTCCTCCCGGGAAGCACGCACGGCATCACGAATCACAGCCGTGCGCATCGCGACCCCAATCAGGACCCTCTCCACACGGCCAGGGGTTCCCACGTCCGCAGGTGGAGGGGAGTCAGGTGACATGGACATCCCCTCTACCTGCGGACAGGCCTGGGACGGGGCATCCCTGCTGGTGCATGGTGGTGCACTCACAGGGTCAGGGACAGCGACATGCACAGGCCCCTCCACGGTGACCTGTGCTGCCTCCTGCCCCTGGCCCTGGACTGCACCACTTGCACCAGCAGGGATGCCCCCACCAGGCCCCATGTGTGCCCCAGTGGCGGCCTCCTCCTCCTCTGTGCAAACCACCAACCTGGATGGCTCCTCACCGTCTCCCACCGTAGCAGGCCCCTGTGGGGGCTCACCCACCCCTGCCGCTGCAGCCGTGGGGGCATCCCCGCCGCCTTGCTCCACAGCGCCGTCTCCGCCCTCTTCTTCACTAGCCGCTGCGTAGAGGGAGACAAAGAACACAAGCATCAGGGCACTGTACAATGGTCCCCTAGACAGGAAGCAATAGCAGATGAGCACCACTGTCAAAGTACACTTCCATCATGTCCCTCCACAACACATGGGTCAGTCCAGGCAAAACACACACAGTAACAGGCATGGTGCATGCCATGGACATTTCCATGCATGTCCAATGGACTCTTGAAACATTCAATGATATGTAACTCACATGCATCATGGCTCATGCCCATCACATGCACACACTTCACCTCAGTCACATCCATCTGGCCCCAAACACACCAAACACAGCGGATACAAGGGTAATTTGGCTGCTTTACTGAATCTCTGCATTGTCACACACATGTGTCATGCATCCATGGCATGCACAAGTCACAGACACGCAGGTCAGGCACACAGACATGGCTACCATATATGTACCTGGCATCAGCACCCATCCCTCACCCCCACCCATGTCCAGGTACAGAGACTGGCATGCTCTCATGTTCAAAATCTGAATAGGGCTCCCCATGCGGCATTTCAACACATGCAACAACCATGTGCATCACACATCACTGGTCGCACATGCATTACCATGATGTCCCTGCACACATACATGCATACATGGCCTATGGCACACATACAGGCAAGTATCATAGAACCAGCACACCGCAACATGCCCTGTCTCACACAGTAATGCATGGACACTTACCGCTCAACTCCAGACGGGCCTCCCTCTCAAGGATCTGGGCGTGGAGCGCTGGGCGTACGCGTTCCAGGACCCTCAGCTGGATGGAACTCATGCGGCCCCGGCCCCCCTCCACGAGGCGCCGGGCCTTCACAAGGGTCCTGGACCTCAAGTCCTCCCAGCGCTTCTTGATCTTCAGGACGTCGCGGGTTGCCACCCCCTCCGCGTTGATGGCAACCACACAGTCGGCCCAGATCCTCTGCCGTCCTTCCTTGCTGGCGCGGGATGATCCAAAGAGGGCATCATACTGCCCCAGGACATGCTCCACCAGGACACCAACTTCGGTGACAGTGAAGCTGGTGCCCCTCTGCCCCTCTGGCCTGGGGTTGCCACTGGTGCCAGATGTGGAAGTGCCCGACATGGCAACCCCAGAGGCAGGTGTGGGTGGGCAAATGGGTCCTGGGGCTGGGCTGTGGAGCGATGTAATCCCAGTCGGGAGTCTTCAGTTCCAGCAGGGGTGGACACAGCAACTGGACCCCTGCAGATGGCTGATGTGCAGGCACCAAATGGCAGGGCACGGTGGCAGCAGGCAGGCAGGCAGGCAGGCAGCAGCAGATGGCACGTGGGAGGCTGCTCGGGGCACTGGGGGGCAGTAACTCGGCCTTCTGGGCAGGAGCGTGGGCTACCGTGTGTTTTCGCGTGGCCAGCTTGATACGGAGTGATTTGGCACGTGAATATCCTGCACGTCAGCGTGAAATCCGAGGAAAGGCCCTTAGCGCGTAAGCGCGTCAGCACGCATACGCGATTCTATTGGACCAGAGTCCCTCAGCGCGTAAGCGCGTCTGTGACGTGACCCGCACGGGTGTTCCCCACTCAGCACGTGATGACGGGGCACACGTGGAGATACTGCACGTCAGAGTGTCATCGCGTGTAATTGGACAAAAGTGCGCGTACACGCGATTGGCCTATGTACGTGTATTTAATGGGTGCGCGGCCACTTACACACGCAAGTACGTCAGCGAACCTGTATCCCATGGTGCGTGTGAATTTCCACACGCTATTGGACTGGGAACTGGATTCCAGGGGTGCGCGGGTCACATGCTGTATCCCGTGGTGCGTGTGAATTTCCACACGCTATTGGACTGGGAACTGGATTCCAGGGGTGCGCGGGTCACACGCTGTATCCCGTGGTGCGTGTGAATTTCCACACGCTATTGGACTGGGAACTGGATTCCAGGGGTGCGCGGGTCACACGCTGTATCCCGTGGTGCGTGTGAATTTCCACACGCTATTGGACTGGGAAATGGATTCCAGGGGTGCGCGGGTCACACGCTCGCCTAGAACACGCGCAAAGCATAAAATTGCGGACTTTAACAATAACAAGCTCAGACGCCAGGATGAACATACCGTTCCTAGCAGTAGTGGCAGTGGGCTACCAAAGGAGGAGGAGGAGGATAGTCAGGGCCAGAATATTCACACCCAGAACCAGCCTTTTCGGGATGCCTGATGACCAGGTGTATGGGAGGTACAGGTTTCCACCACACATCATACTGGACCTGGTGAGTGAGTGGGAGGATGACCTCACATCACCCACCCTGTGCTCCCAAGCACTCAGCCCCCTGGAGAAGGTCCTCAATGTACTGCACTTCTTAGCCACTGGATCATTTCAGCGGACAAGTGCCATAGTGGGTGGGGTGTCACAGGCCACCCAGTCACGCTGCCTACACCAGGTCTTGAACATCATGACTGCACGCCCATCAGTCCGCAGGCACATATACCTGCCCAGAACACCTGCAGAAAGGCATGCTGCCGCCCTGGATTTTTACGCAGTGGCACGATTCCCCAAAGTGCTAGGTGCCATCGACTGCACCCATGTGGCTCTACGTCCCCCCAGGGCATCTGAGCACATCTATAGGAACCGCAAGCACTGGCATTCCATCAACGTGCAGGTAGCATGTAATGCCAAGGGAATCACCACCTCAGTATATGCCAACTATCCCGGCTCCACCCACGACAGCTTCATTTACCGAATGTCCACCCTAAGCCGGGACCTAGAAGCTGGGCGGCATGGCGATACATGGCTGCTTGGTGAGTATGTATGCCACTGCACATGCATGCATGTTGGATACTGAGCAAGGTCACAACCTCACCAATGATACCAATCCCCACCTCCACAGGGGACAGTGCCTACCCTCTCAGCCCCCACATGATGACGCCAATTCGGAACCCCACCACGCCACCCCAGGTAAGATATAACACAGCCCACATTACAACCAGGGGCATAGTGGAGCGCACATTCGGAGTGCTAAAGTCACGCTTTCGCTCCCTTGATCGTTCTGGCGGGCAGCTGTTATACGCTCCCCCAGTAGTGTGCAGGATCATAGTGGCAGCATGTGTCCTGCACAACGTTGCAACACGCCGGGGCCTGGCCGTGGACATGGTGGTGGCCCCACATCCCCAACCACATGCACAGCCGCTGCGCATGGGAGGGGAAAGGGCACGGGGGGAGGCAGCCCGTACACAGCTAGTGGCTAATTACTTCACATAGAAATCACACCCCTGTGGAGTGCACACTGCCCTGGCACATTCCATCTGACAATCAATGATGACTCAACCTGACACTGATCATGAATGTCTGGAGAATGAACCGGGAATACCATGTCAGCCTGAGATTGTTCACCTGGAAGTGTCACAATGTGTGCATCCCTACCCACACAGACACCACCAATGCAGTTTTGTGAAGTTACACATTGAAGCAGCTAAAATGAATACCCACTTGCAAAATGCAACAAGAGGACAGTGCCATGTCAGCCAACCCAACCCCAGCACTGCCACACGACACACCGTGCCATGTCATGCTAATTGCAGGTAAACAAAGTAATCCCCACAACATGACATCACTCTCACTATGTACAGTGGCACTATTAGAAACCTGCAACACCTGATATGCTCACAGCAATGCCGGACCAACAACATACTTGAGCACGTAGTACCATTAACATGACATCACAAATGTTACATATTAGTAGTCTCACCACCTGGAAATGCCTGCACTCCCACCACTACCAACTGTGCAGTGTTGGCGCCATGTAGAGTTGTAGGTGCACTGCTGCCAACATGGTCCCCATCTCCAGACTAGAGGTCCTTGTGTGGACTTGAGGAAGGGACCTGCAAATTGGGAGGTAGACACAGAAGAAGAGTTACACATCAATGCAACATGCAGTGTACAACACAACAGCAATATGCACTATGAATGTATACACAGTATTGACTACAGACTGGCCACACAGCTCATGGGAGTCCAACGTCACTGTGTAATTCACTGTCACTTGGGCACACCCTTTGCAAGCCCATGGAAACGGGAAGCAGGAAGGGTGTGTGTGACTCAAACCCAAGCATCTGAACCAAATACATTACAAGCCTGCATGTGCCCAGCCACAATGCAGCGTATGCCCACAGGAACCACGGAAGCCAACAGATCGAAGCCAACAGATCGAAGCCAACAGATCGAAGCCAACACATCGAAGCCAACACATCGAAGCCAACACATCGGAGCCAACACATCGAAGCCAACACATCGAAGCCAACAGATCGGAGCCAACAGATCGGAGCCAACAGATCGAAGCCAACAGATCGAAGCCAACAGATCGTCCCAAAAAAATTGGGAATAAAAGAAATCAAAATAAAAATAAAAATAAGAAACAATCAAAAATGGCCATTGATGGGCCCGGGGGGGTTGGGGAGGCCACCCAGGAGGTCCGAGGACAGGATGCACACCAGAACCCACCTGCGTGGATCCTGGGAAGATAAAACACCTCCATGGGCTCATGGCCCACACGGCTACCCTATTGTGGGAGTATCACTGCTGTCGCTATTATCACCCTGTGCAGCTGCATCCGGAGGTGGTTGCACTATGGGAGGCAGCCCACGCAAGGCCCTAGTCTGCTCCTCCATGGCTGCAAGCATGCGGGTGTGGTAGGTCTGGTTCTGGAGGATGAGTGTGCGGAGGTCCCCATGCAACAACTCACGGGATGCCCGGACCTCCGCCCTCGTTGCCTGCATCTCAGCTGAGAGCGTACGGGTGAGACGCTCCAGCTGCTGTTCTGTCCTTTGGTGTGTTGAAGCCTCAAGCTCAACAAGAGTCGTCCTGAGGTGTAGGAGCTCCTGCCTCAGGGCTTCCCTGTGGCCCTGGGACTCAATGGAGATGGCCTCCTGCAGAGTCGCCAGTGCCGCCCGCCTGTCCCTGTTGGACCCCAACATGTCCTCCCTGTGTGACTGGCAGATGGAGTCGGTTGCCTGCTCTAGTCGCTCCATCAGCCTTTCTGGGGGGACAATGGAAGTGGCCACCCTATCCATGGCCTGAGCCATCATCTCGGATGATGCAGCCTGTTGGGTAGCCATACCGTAAATGGATTGCTCCCATGCGGTATTGCCGGGTGGCGTACGGCCACCACGTCGGCGGGCACCACACCTGTCTGGGGCAAGGCGAACTGCGCCTTGCTGTGCCGGCACTGCCTGAGGCTGCAGGACTGCATTCCCCCTCTGATCTGCTGACCCAGGAACAGGATCAGATGTCGCGGAGTGTGACCCTGCATCCGTAACCACCGAAGGCGTAGCTGCCAACACTGACATCCCCATGGAGGGTACTGACCCTGGTGCAGGTGGGTGAGACAGAACAGAATCCCTCCCTGGAACACTCACCTGCGACGGCACGTAGGTCTCATCCGAATCAACACCTGAGTACAGCTCGGGGGAGGTGCAGCCAGAGACACCCCTTGAGAGCACGACCTGCAGCACTTGTGGGTTCTCCCCCACCACCACACCACGTCCCTCACTGGTGGTTGGTCGGCCCTGGGACACCTCCTGGGTCTGCACCATCTCCACAACCCCAGCAGTATCAGGTGCGTCTTCCCCTGCAAAGACATGAAAACAAAGAAATGGAAACAGGCATTAGCACCATGGCACACATTGAGGGCTGAGAAGCAAGAGAACCAGTACTTTATTGACACATGTCCCACATGACTAAAACCCTCCCATGCATGCACCCTCACTGCGTATGAAGTGCAGGCAAATGGCACACACTGATGACACCAAGATGGAAGATGAACAAATTTTCTGCATGCTGCCTGGCAGTGGCATCACACATTGGCCTGTGATTGGCAGGTGAAACACACATGCCATCACACAGATGGCATGTACCATTGCTATTGAGTGAAGATGGAGAGGAGGGCAGCACCTATTCATTCAGTCCAGTTCCCGCATGTAATAGCTTTTCTAATTCTAACAGGTCAGATTTTTCACCTGGAGCTGCCAGTCTGAAATGGTCAAATTGCACAGGGACATGTGTGTACAAATGATATCCAGGTAACAAAGTCACTCCACTTTACCATACCCATGTCAGACATGTGACTAGTGGACAGCGACATGCCTAGTGAAAGTGGTGGAATGCAAACAAACAGACTGAATGAACAGTGAAAAAGAAGCAAATATGTTGTGTCAAGGTGACACTTCAAGGGCAACTGGCGTGCAGTTGTGCTAGATGTCTACTGTTGGCAGAAGGGATACTGCTATGGCCAAATGCAGCTGCGCAGGAAGGATTGCATGAAGCACATGGCTGACCCATACGACTCAGGCGCACACACTCTCACCTGGCACCCGAACAGAAGCCCTCACACACACACCATGCACATGGATGACACACACATGCATGTGCACTCACCGGACAATGCCTCGTAATCAGCCAGATCTCCCACGCCTTGGATCTGTTCCTCCGTGACGTAGGTCCCAGCGACTGACTCATGTGGAGTGAGTTCCATGTCTACTACTGGAGACCCACCTCCAGTCACTAGAGTTGCGGCATGACTTGAGGCCAGCTTACTCTTTGCCCTGCGCTTTAGGTCATTCCAGCGCTTATAGCAATCATTGGCTGTGCGCCTCACGATTCCAAGGGCACTTACGATGTCCGCAACGGTCTGCCAGTGTGCCTGGCGTTGTGCAGGTGTGGTCTTGGATCCTGCAACAATGACCATCTCGTTGTCATGTCCGGACACATACTCGACAAGTGCATTCAGTTCGTCATCCGTGAAGCTGGGCTTCCTGGACGGGCCGGACTGTGTAGCCGTGTCTGGGGCATCAGCCTGTGCCGGACAAGCACTCTTCCTCTTCCGCTTGGAAGGTGGTGGTGATCCTGAGTGTCCTGCGCCGCTCTGGACACTAGGGGCAGGAGCCCTGGTGGACTCTGTATCAGGAGTGTGGGATTGCACACTCAGCATGGGAGTTGGTGCAGGCATTGGCTCTAGTGTGATGGTGTCAGGGGGAATGTCAGCAGCATGGACTAGGACCGACACTGTCCTGGCTGGGTGTGTGAGGGCTGGGGTGGATGGAGCCGCAGCTGCCCCTGCAGCCTCTCCGCCCTGCCTCCTTGGTGCAGCAGATGACCTTGCTGCCCCAGATCCACGTGGCATGATGGCATCAACGTGCACCAGCGCACGTGTCGTAGCCCTGCTGACCTGGAAGTCAGCCATGGAGTCAGCCAGGTCTGGTGCCACAATGGGCTGGTCCAACAAGGGCTGAGCATGGATGGTGTCAGCCACTTCAGCCTCAACGGGAGGGGGGGAGGGGGGGAGGGGGGGGGATGATGGGTGCCCTTGACTGGTCCTCCACACATGGGGGGACAGGCTCACCCTGCAAGTTACGACCACGTCCCCTACCGGATCCACCACGGCCACCACTTGTGGCTCTTCCACCTTTACCACCCTTACGGAATCCTCGCCTCCCAGCCATGGCACTGATGTTAATGTGCGTATGGGAGTGGATGTAGACTATTGTCCTGGGCAATTGGGGGTCAAAGGGGTTGGGTACCAGATGGTAATTGTACCCTAGTGCTCTAGCAAGGCTGAATGTAACCCCTAGGGAAAGATGACGGGTCACGCAACGCACAGGAGGCCCAAAAAAGGGAGATGACGTGCACGCAACCCCTCCTAGACCACGTGTGCAGAAAGAAAAACCTGCACTACGCTGTGGCACCCAGAAACACAAGAATGAACGTATGCGTGTCACACGCAGCCTAGAATGACCTCTGAAGGGGTAGGCTACACACGGGGCAAGCACAGATGTTAGATACGTGCGTGACTCACCGTCTGCCTGGTAAACGAGCGTGTAAAAGGAGCACGTTTGGTTGGCAACACCCCCGCAAAAAGAAGATTTGTACGCTGTCTGAGGAGACAGGACAACAGTAGAAGGGAACACTGTTTGAGGGAACAGGCCCAGGTAAACCAGTAAAAGAGAAAAAAGAGAAAAAGCTGTCAGAGGTAACAGGGAATACGAACTAGAAACGCCGTGAAGTAAATCGCGTGTGAAACGACAAGAAGTACAGAATTCACCCACTCGCTCTCCACGAAAAGCACGTACAAGGAAAACGTGTTCTACACGTACCTTTTGTAAGAGGATTCAATTCAGCACTACAGCCAAGTTAACGCCTAGTCTATGATACTGAATGAAAACCCTTATTGATATATCTTTAGGTCCAGTTCATGCGTTCTGGATGACTACCCTTGTATAACACCCCTCTCTTGGAATCCCCCTGACCCCACTGAGCCAAGAAGTAGTTCTGTTTTGCAAGTTTAAAAGGTTTATTTGATAAATTAAAATATAGATATCACACTTTATAATAAATTAATAATTGAATATCACACTTTATCTGATATGGGAAATATTAACAACGGAGAATCTGGCACTAGCACACTTCTTTATAATGACTAATGAGTGGACATGAAATGAATAAGGTAGCACACTGGTAAATGGTACAACAGAAAAAGGTGGTAAAGAATGCTTTATGTAGTTCAAATGGATATAATGTTGAATAAAAATGCAATACAGAAAATACTCAATATGATTTCAACAGACAATGTAATCACTTTTCTCTGGCAAGCCCTTCCCCCCCTTTTTATGCAATGCAAGGAATGGAAGGAAGCACACAGTTCTCAGAAATGCAATCAACTGTAATTCAGTTCACCCCAGCAAGCTTAAACAACAGAAAACAGATAGGAGTTTTGAAATCACAGGCCCAAACTGCTTTGATATGTGCTGGCAATGAATGAGAAATATGCTAAATTTGCTTTTAATTCCCCTTTAGAGGTTCAGGATGAGTGGTATCTAGTTAATATTAGTCCAGGCTCACACTAGCAATGATGCCGGAATGATTATCAGGTCAAACGAATTTCTAGCAAATGGAAATCAGCATCAGCAGTTTTTTTACATGTGAAGAGATTGCAAATCGCGGCAAAATTCGCGGGTGCGTGTTCCGCGATTGCGGTAAAACTATAAGGGGTAGGGATGTGGTTCTAGGTTCCTAGGAAAGCCTGGGATCTCAGCTTCCAAATAAAAGTTATTGCAAGTCTCTAACCCAAACGGTTGCGGAGATATGAGCAATTTAGTAAAGGTCGTTTTTGGTTTTGTAAATTTTAAACGCACACTTTTTCAAAATGACAAGTGACAAATTTTTGCAGCTAGAATGACAGGTGACAGCTAGGAGGCAGTTCTACTTGGGTTAAATAAATTGAATTAGATGAATTCAACTAAGAGATGTGTTCTGAGTTTGCTAAGTACTCACAAGAGATTTTGAACAGGAAAGCGACTTGTCACGATCTGGTCAACAGTCTGGTCAGGTCTTTCCGGGTTCTGCTCACAGCGCCTGGTCTGGTCTCTCTGCTAGGCACAGCACTGCTTTCTCTCTGGGTTCTGCTCACAGCTAGGCACAGCACTGCTTTCCCTCTGGTCTGGGTTTTGAAGTCTCTAGTTTGGCTTTCAGGAGGTTGATGAATTTGAAGTCTGGATCTCGGGATGTTGTCTGGTCCAGCAAAGTGCGCTGCAGCAAATGGAATTTTAGGTCCCTACCTAAGTTTCAGTGGTCCATTTATATGTTCTCCAAGTGGGTGTGTGTGTCGCATCACTAGCCTTGCCCCTCTCCACTTTCCATTGGTCCAGCTTTCATCCCTTACTTGATTGGGGGAATGAAATGAAGTGTCATCATGATGAGGTCTGTTTATGATACAGAGAACCCACCCCTTTCAACTTTATACACAATCTATATCTGACCTAAAAACATATTTGCACAGGTACACATTTGATTAAAATCACATATACATGGTGTGGCTGAATTTAGCCATGTCTCTGTCCAAATGTGTTCATCCTCGGAGCTTGCATTCAAAAACGGCCACTTCTAGCACTTATTCATGTGCTGCACAACATTGGATCTTCATTAAATTTTACACAACTGTTCCTCACATATCTACCCACATACCAATGCATTTTCGTTTGTCTAGCTGAAACAGGGAGTCTGTAATATTAATAAACAATGGGGTTTTGCCCCAGAACATCACTCAAATTCGAGTTTGGCCTTGAATGAAAGGTACATTTTCTTAATTAAAGCTCTCAAAGTTATACATTTCTGTCATTTGATTACAAAGAGTTATCAGTGTTTTTGTAAAATATATATTTTCTTTTCAATTCAATCCTCAGAGTGTTGAGGTCCGCCTCCAAGACTTGGGTGGGTCAGTCCTCTGGGCAGGCAGGGCTTTGTTGACATTAAACAGTTCAGAATTAACATATTCCTTTCAGAGGAAAGGGTCCTTTGTGTGGTCTCTGGGAAGCTCCCAGCCAGTCTGCCTTCTATCAATCAAGAGGTCATGTGAGATTCTAACTCCTGGTGTGAAGCTTCTGGAGGTGAGAGGGTTTCCCAGGCTTCAGGCCTCTGGGAACAGCATGTGGCTAATTTTTTAATTAAAATGCAGCCTTTGAAGTCAGCTGAGTCAAATCCCTTTGTACAGCAACTGCACTCAGTTCTCCAGTCAGAGTTTAGACCGCTAGTGCCGCCTAGAGGATTTTGTTGGCACTGCATGCAACTTTGGGATTTTCTTGGATTAATGCATTCTAAACACACACAAAAAGGGTTGAATCTTTAAAGTGGTCCAATGAGTCACGATTTCAGCAACTTTTTGACATCAGTAAAAGTGGATTTTGTCAACAAAGACCTTTCTTTACACTGGTGGGTGGCAAGTTAGGTAACCATTTTGGTGTGCGCACAACTGCGCAGCTGTCCTGGATTCTGGGATGAAATGATGGGCGGCGACAGCGCATCCCCATCTTTACCCACTCCAATTATTTATTTTTGTTCTGGGGCAAAATGATGGGCAGCGACAGCTTAATCCCCATATTTACCCCGTCTAATGATTCCACATGGGTCAAAACAATGGTTTCAGACTACTGTGCGGGTAGTCCAATGGTGGTTTTAGGCAGCGTCCTTCTGTGCCCATAACATCGGCAAAAATGGGTGGCAGCCTATTCTTCCTGCATTTCCCGGTGCATTTTCTGGGAAGCTCTGGTCATCATGATGTTTTCATGTCAGTACTGCACAGTTTTGAGGTAGGGCTAGGATGCATGGGTAAATACATCCCACAAGCCCCCCTCTTGCGATGGCCATCCTATTTCACGAATGGGACTCGCAAGATCTGGGATGTTTCCTCATCTTCTTCCAATAGATGGCATAGTTCAGCATCTTTTCCTCCATCCGGTACTGATCGATCGGTTCTCCTCGCCGGTCCTGATGGGAATATTGGGCGGTACCCCGAGCCCGTTGCGTCTCAGCTCCCGGTCTCCGGATCGTCCTCCTTGGCCCGTCTCAAGGTTTTCTTTCTCCTAGGACGACAAAGGAAGAGCGGCAATACCTACTCATAGACGTTTTTCCACCACTGTTGAGATGGTGGGACAGCATATGCATTTCATCATGACAAAACATTACATTCTTATTTTGATAAAGAAAACAGTATAACTAAGAGACAGTTTCATGCAAATCACAATATTTTAGAGACTAGATGTGGTATGTTTTATGATTGGAACTGAATTAGTCTGATACAGTACCCGCTAGGATTCCAGAGGATTCCTCCAGTTGTTGCAGAGTGTGCCTGGGATGGCAACACTTCAACTGGTTTATGTGGACCCACTTGTCTTCCCCCTCTGCCGAACCACCTTTGGGGATGCGGATCTTGTAGGCCACCGGAGAGATCTTATCGACGATCTCAAAGGGTCCCTTCCATGTAGGCAAAAATTTGCGCTGCTTGGCCTGGTTCCTTTGGAAGTTGTATAGATAGACCCGGTCTCCCACCTGATATTCCTTCCTGGAAGTTTTCAGGTCATAATGGGTCTTCATGCTATCAGTCGATCTTTCTAGATTCCGCTGAGCATAAGCAAAAGCATGTTGGAGGTGTTTCCTTAAATTCTCTACATACTCATGAGTAGTGGAGGCATTTATCAGTGTCTGCTCTTGGGTCCTGTAGAGCAAATGCTGCGGAAGCACCATCTTGCGCCCAGTCATCAACTCAAATGGTGACATTTTGGTTGCAGATGAAGGGGTAGATCTGATGGCCATTAGGACCAGAGGTAATCGGATATCCCAACTTGGCCCAGAATCTGCCACAAACTTCTTTAATATGCTCACAATTGTCCGGTTATATCTCTCTACTGCCCCAGAAGAAGCTGGTCTGTAAGCAATATGCAGCTTTCTCTTGACCCCCAGTATCTCCCACATCTTTGTCATTACTTCACTGGTGAAGTGGCTACCTCTGTCTGACTCAATCCTTTGAGGTAGACCAAAACGGGAAAAGATGTGGTTAATCATCAAGGCAGCTGCAGTTTCTGCCTTGCAATTTGGGGCTGGGAGACATTCCACCCACTTGGTAAACAAGCATGTCACAGTCAACATGTACTTATTCCCCCTAGCCGAGCGAATCACAGGGCCTACAAAGTCGATTTGTAAATCTGACCATGGCAGTGTCATTCCCCTCTTTTGTAAAGGCGCCCGGTGCGTGAGTGATGTCGGCTGAAATTGTGCACACACAAGACAACCCTTCAAGTACTGGTCGAGGTCCTGCCCCATGTGTGGCCAGTATGCAACCTCTCTTAAGATTTCCAATGTTGTGTGAAACCCCCTATGACCGGCGGTGGCCGCATCATGGGCGTGACTTAACATCAGGCTTCGGAATGAGGTAGGAACCACCCACTGATCATGGCCAGCTTTGGATTTCCTTACCAACAAACCGTCTTGGATCCGGAACATTTTTGGACATTTCATCAACACTCTTAGGTCCTCTTTCCCAATGTAATCGGTATCCGTCAGGGGAAAGTTCTCAGGGTCCTCAAGGTGCTGGTAAAATTTACCAATTATTGGATCCCCCTTCTGAGCAGTAATCAAATCAGCATCAGGGGTCTCCTTACTCCATTGTGCAATTGAGAGGTCGTTGTGAGCATTTGTCTGGGACCTAGTGATAGCAGTGACCTGGATTTCCCCCAACAGGGACTCAATCTCAATTAGATCCCCTTGGATGGCCCCGGTTTTGGCCAGCTGATCAGCTAAGTCATTTCCAGTTTTGTCTGGTCCCTCTACTTTGGAATGACCCTTGATCTTTTTCCAATAGATGGTCATCTCATTCGAGGTGACCAGATCATCAATGTTTTGGATCAACTTCCCATGTTTCAAGGGTTTGTTGTTAGCACATAACATGCCTCTGGTTTTCCAATTAACCAGGTGCTCCACGAACCCGTTCCGTACATAATCCGAATCTGTGATTATGACCAGTTCGTGGAGTTGATGCTGGACAGCAGTGAGGATGGCCTGATGCACAGCCATCAATTCTGCCACCTGACTACTTCGGGGACCAATTTTGTATCCAGCGGAGGGTCCTGGGGACTCATTCACCCATGCATTCCCTACGCCAGCCACCAGTTCTTTCTCCCCGTTGTTGTCAACATGGTAAGAGCATCCATCCACATACACAGTGGGCATTCCCTCACACTTGTCTTCTTCAAAGACTTTGTGGGGGGAATTAAGGTATGCCTCCATGTTGTCCTTTATTTTTAGACTTTCGTCCTCGAGACAGTTTTCTCTGGCACAATCATGCAAGTCAGCCAGACCTTGCGCGAGTGGACTCTTCTTGTTTTGGCCATATCTGACCTCCACAGGAAAGCCTTGCATTGACAGAATCCAGGAAGTAATTCGGGAATTACTCACATTTCCGGCCCGGATTCTGTCACTTTGGAGATATTGCAGAGGCTGGTGTGGAGTCTCCACTATGATGTGTTCCCCCTGGATAAACGGGCGGTAATTCTTCAATGCCCACACCGTTGCCAGGAGTGCCTTCTCACAATCGTTGAATTTTTCCTCCACAGAGGATAAAGTTTTGCTCGCATAGGAGATTACTTTATTGACCTTGTCATGCTTTTGATATAATACTGCCGTCAAGCACGTATTAGAGAACCCCGTCTCCAGGAAGAACTCCTTGTTTCTGACAGGGTAAGCTAGGCAAGGCGCTTGTGAGAGGCTTCTTTTGAGTTGTTTTACTGCCTCGGCTTGTTCTGGACCCCATTCCCACTTGACCCCCCCCTTCAGGAGATGAATCAGGGGTCTGGTGATCTCTGCGTAGCCCTCAATGAACTTTCTGCTGTAATTAGTCAGTCCAAGGAGGCTCCTTAGTTCCCGCAGAGTTGTGGGGTCTTTCAGTTTCTGAAGTGCTTCCACTTTCTTTTCCTGGGGACAGAGACCCTGAGGAGTAATCTCATGCCCCAAGAAATTAACACGGGTTCTACACCACTGTGCTTTCTGAAAGGAAAGTTTTGCTCCGGCGGCCCTCAACTGTGTCAGAACATAACGGATCTCTGCTATGTGTTCCTCCACAGATGAACTTTTGATGAGGACATCATCTACATAAGCCAGGTTACCCCTCGTACCCAGGTCGGGCATGGCCTTATGTAGGAAAATATTGAACTCATTACCGGAGTTAAGGTATCCGAAGGGAGTCCGGGTCCATGTGTACTGCTGGCCCCCAAAGGTAAAAGCCAGCTTGTATTGGTCCTCCCTACTGACAGGCACGGTCCAGTATCCATTGGTCAGGTCTATTGCAGTGAATACCTGTGACCCCTGGATCTGGGCCAGCCCTTGGTCAATGTAGGGCAGAGGCCATCGGGAAGTATGGACCCGTTTGTTGAGCTCCCTGAGGTCGGCGCAGAGTCTCCACTGGCCGTTTGGCTTCAATATTCCCAGCACCGGATTATTGAAGGTGCTGTGGACTGGACGGATTATTCCCCGGGACTCAAGGTTCTTAATTATTTCAGTAAGGGACTCCATTGATGCGAGAGGCAAGCGATATTGCTTCACAAACACAGGAGTCATGCCAGGGTCCGTGGGGATTGTTGTGGTGTGGATGTCGGTGCGACCACAGTCATATGAGTCTACCGCAAAGAGATCTTGGAAATCCAAGAAAACTTGTTTCAACTTTTGCTTTTGTTCCAGAGTCACACAGGCATCAGCTAGGTTGACTCTCTCTTCCACCATCTGCCTGAAGCCTGGAAAGACTTCTGGTTTGGCTATCTCCGCGGCCTCCTCCAGCTGGGTGGAGAAGTCCCTGGTCAGAGTGCTGATTTGGACCGGAGGCTTCAGGTGGGAAAGGCAGCCCTCATGGACTTGGAAAATCACCTCATCCCTCCTGAAGTCACACGTCACATCTTCCTTACCATAGGGGCAGGAAGTGTACACCAGGAAGTTCCCCCCATGCCGGGTGAAAATCCTGTCTGGTGTTGTATTGTCCTCACTGTCACTGTCAACACAGTCCTTGGGGATTGGTCCTAACAGTTCATTTACAAGATCAATGGAGAAATGTCGGTCATCAACCGCCATTCCAATAATGGTGCCTGCGGCTAGAGTAATACTCTTTAAGTCGCTGTTATCCACCTCTATTAGAATGGTGTCATGTTCTATGTTGACTAATGGAGTCGGGTTTACCCCCAACCCTTGCTGTTGGAGAGAAGCATTTAGATGTATGTAAGCATCAGGGTTTTTCAACTCTTGTCCCCTTTTAACTTTCACTTCCAGGGAGAATTGTCGGGTCCTTTCTGGGATGGTGACTTCCTCTTTAACCTGAATTTCAACCGCATAAGGTAGCAATTGAGCTGACCTAAATGCTTTTTCTGGATCATCAAAGCCCATGGGATTATCCGCTAATCGGGACCAAGCTTTGAAGTTTATTAGGTCCAAACTAATGGCAAAGCGATTGAGAATGTCACTGCCTAAGTAAAAGGCGGCAGGGACGTCTCGCACGACCCAACAATTATGGACTATGCTCTTGTTGCCAATGGAGATTTTGAGCATACACCTGCTTGGCAGGAGATGTTTTGAATTGGGTGCTTCCAGGTCCATTTCCCATTTGTCTATCAGTTTGAAGGTGGGAATGGTTGGATCTTTTGGGAGTTGGCGGAACATGGCTTCGCTGATGAAGCTCTTACCGTTGTTCACACACACTCGAGCGAGAACAGAGTCCTTCCCATCATTTAACTGAACAGGGATGAACAACTGCTCTCCAATTTGCTGAACATCAGTCAGGCTTTGAGCTGATTTCACATCTTCCTGGACTATAGGAGTGGGAGTTTCTGATTGTGGATTGGTATAGAATTTCAGAGTGTTTCCTTCCAGCATGGAATACCACTTTAGACTGGAAGGAAGGTTGATTTTCAGAAATAGAGAGGACCCCCCATCACCAGTCTGTTGTCCTACTGCTATTACTGTCACGTCTGGAATTTGGTTGTTCTGGAAGTGAAATTCTACTTGGTCAGATTTTTGTTCAACCATGTGGCATGTGCCGTTTAAACTAACATGGTTGACACTCTGTTTTAATTTTATGGGTCGGCTAGTCTGAGTCCAGAGGACCTTGTTTACGCAATCTATTAGGGGTGACAACCTTCTCAGGAGGTCATTCCCTAGTAAACAAGGGGTGCCCTCTGGGGTCACAACTATGACCGGGTGTTTCAACTTATGTCGCCCGATCTTAATGTCCAAGTCTGCCGTCCCCTCGACGGGAATTTCCTTCCCGTCAAAGTTCTGCAGTTGTCCAGGAAGAGAGGTGAGAGGAATTTGGTAATTCTCTCCCCTTCCTGCATTCAGTTCGTCAAAGGCCCTTCTGGACAGAAGGGTAGCTTGAGATCCAGTGTCCACCAGTGCTGAGATTGTACCCTGCCCCTGTACTTGTACCGGGGCATAATATCTTCCCTCCTTCTCCTCAAGGGGGCACAGATAATGTACATTTTTGGACAACTGGTGGGCTAATTTTCTGGTTTTGGACATCGCTAGCGAAGAGATTTGGGCAGAATCTTGTGGAGAGCCTTGGGAATCTGGAAGAAAAATTTTGCAACTGGAGATCAGAGCCATTGTGGGTTCCCCTGGCTCCATTTCTGGGCCGCCCCCCCCTTTTTGGAGGCAATCCCCAGGATGGGTTTGAACCAGGGGATTTTCTTGCTGTTGGTTCTGGGATGAGATGGTGGGCGGCGGT
The DNA here is from genome assembly GCF_040938575.1 of Ambystoma mexicanum. NCBI lineage: Eukaryota > Metazoa > Chordata > Amphibia > Caudata > Ambystomatidae > Ambystoma > Ambystoma mexicanum. Next base: position 1,271,955,298 of record NC_090932.1, read on the forward strand.
AGCTCACTCTCCACATCTCCCCAGTCATGATTTGCATCCCTAGGGACCCATTTTTCTTTGGGAGGAGTTCCCCCCTCTCTGAAGGAGAAAATCCTTTTCCCAGGATCCTCTGAGGATCCCTCTCCCTCAAATTGGAAGATCTGTACCTCCTCCTCAAACTGAGTCTGTTTGGGTCTTTTGTTTCTCCTACCCCCCCTCTGCTCCTTAGGAGGCAGACTTTCAGGGGCAAGAGATTTTGTTTCCGGTTCCTGGGTTTCCAGGGGCTGTTTACAAGTGAGGAAGGAAGCTTCCTCCAAGGCTTTACACCCCCCTTCCCTTTGTGCCTCCTCCCTGGGAACCGGTGATTTATCGGGGTGCTGCCCCCGTCATTGTTCTGGAGCACCAGGTCCAGAGTTGGGTGCGTTCTGCGCTGGCACGCCGATCTGAGGGTTCTGCTGCGCCCTCAGTATATGACCCATATCCCGCGCCATGTTTTGAACCTGGCGCTCTAACTGGGAAACCCGCTCAGGCTGATACGGGGCCCTGTTTTCTCCCCTGGGCTGATCCCGGGAAGGGTAGCTATCCCTCCTTTGGTAATACCCCGGGTTGGGAAGATTTTGGTACCCCTCCACCCTTGGCCTCCCCTCTCCCGGATTCAGTGGTCTGGGCTCAGGGAATTGAGGAAAGAAGGATGGATGATTTTGGGGTTGGAAGTCGGGTGGATATCTGGGGAAAAAGTTCTGCCCAGGGTTTGGTACATTTCTGCCCTCCTGTGGGAAGTTTGGAGGGAAGTTCCCTGGGTTTGGTGCTTGGCTGGATCCCCCCCCTTGGGCTGGAGGAGTCCACACATAACCCAGGATGGGTCTGTTACCTTTGTAGCGAGGACTTACATAGTCAGGAGAGCGAGGGACCCCATTTGTGGGGCTGCCTCCCTGGCTCCCTGTCTGTGACTGGCCCGAGGACCTTCTGGGCCTAGCATTATTCGGTGCAGGTAGGTTTTTAGGCCCCCCCATCTCCAAATCCAAAACGGGGGTGACCTTTACCTCTGCCACCTTGGCAGCAGCAGGGGTGCTGTTGGCTTTGGGGTTTTTCTGGGCATTGCTTTTATTTTCTATGGGCTTCTGCACCTCATAGATGCGGGTAGCCTGTTCAATGACCCAGTCTAAAGATCTTTTCTCGTGAAAATCCCTCACGAGCTGGGTCATGATATATTTGGGCAAGGCATGGAAAAACGTGTTGATAAAATCACGGCTATCCGTGCGCACCCTTCTTGTGGTCTGTGCAAAAGCCTGCTTTAACTCCTGCACAAATTCTTGTGGGGCCTGATCCTCCCCACATTGCAAATTGTAGGCTGCCTTGCGAGCCTCTTGAGGATTTCTGTGAACAGAAAAATGTTTCAGGATGGCCGCCTTATAGGTGGACCATCTTAAATGATTTTGGTCCTCCAGCCCCGCAAAGAAACTGGAGTATTCCGGGGAGAAGGTCCACTTTACGTATTGAATGCAGCTTTGGCTGTCCTTCAAATGGAAAGTCTCCATCATTTGTTCAAACAACTCTAAGTGCTCCCAAACAGAATACTTAGAGTTCTTATGGTAAGGCGTGATGACGCTCCTGATCGCCTTAATCTGCTTTAAGGGGTCCTTAAGCAAGGCCCTTTTTGCCTTATTGGCCTTTTTGGTTCGGGTAACCCTTGTCCATTCTTCGTCGGACTCAGAGGCACTGCTCCCAGAGGTTCCCGTCTGTTCTTCCAGGTTTTCCCGGATTCTGCGAGCCTGGGAATGGCTGGCAGAATGTGGGGACCTGGTCTCCTGTGTCCTGCGCAGTTCAGAGGAGTCTTCAGATTCCTCCTTGCTGCCAGGATTGGATGGGTACCCCCTCCACTGACCTAACTGGGCAGAGGTTTTCAGGATGCCCTTAATGGGCCTACTCTCCTGGGGTTCCCCACTGAACTGTATTGTACTTGGGTGCCCATACCCGGATGCCCACCCCTCCATTCCTGAGTGGTCCTGGCCTATGAGCCCCATGCTTCTGGCTGGATAGTAATCTGCCATCCCTGTGGCCCTGTGCTCATGTGCGCCAGGGGACATGGGGGTGGCAGAGTTCAGGGACTGGGGAAGATGAAGGCCCCTGGTGTTAGGGCTCCTGCGGTTATGGTCAGGAGTCTCTCTTTCCCAGCGGACCTCATCTCTATCCGCCCCTGCTCCCTGTTGCAATGCAAGAGCCTGCATTTGTGCTTTCAGTTCCTCTGTTAAGGCCTTACTCGACTCTATCAGTTTCTCCTGCATCGCTACCTGCTGTTGGAGCCTATCATTGTGTTGGCAGAGGGCCTCATTTTCCCTCTGTGCTTCCTGGTTGGTCCTGGAGAACTGGGCCAGTCTTTGCTGCAGGAGGGTTACCTCCTGGGCAATGTCCCTATTGGCCTGCTCCTTTCTTGCTAGAGCATCCTCCACCCTTCTGGTGTGCTCTACCAAGTTCTGGTTTTCTTTTTGGAGGTCACCCAGTCCCTGGTGGGCCAGGTGATTTTCTTCCATTTTTCTTTTTAAATGGCAGACTTCCTGGCCTATGGCGTCTCTTTCCTGACTAAGAGCCTGCATTTGTGCCGCCAGGTCGTCCCTTTGCCGTTGAAAGGCACCAGCTTTCTGGCGCTCCTCATCAAACTCTGCCTGGGTATCCAGGTCTTTCAGAATTAGTTTGTTGCTCTCTGCCTTCACTCTATCTAGGTGGCCTTGCAGGGTGACTACCTGCTCAGCACATACCCTGTTGAAGTCTAGCTGTTGCTCCAGCTTTTTCTGGCTTTGCAGTAGGGAGTCCAAACCTTCTTGGTGTTCCTTCTGCAAGGCCAGAAATCTGGTATCCTGTTCTGACTTTTCCTTTTGCAGTACATCCATATCCTCCTTTATTTTAGTAATGTACAGTCTGCTGTCATTTTCTGACTCCTGGCTCCTCTGCAGCCTCTGCTCAGAAGAGTCCAGATCAGATTGGACCTTCTGTAATTCCATCTGTTGCCTATTTGCCAGATTTTGGCTTTCAGCACATCTATCCTGCATGTCTCCCATATATAGGTACAGGTATGCTGCTATCCTGGCAATCTTATTGTGTTCCTCTTTGGCTTTAGGAGCCATATATAGTTCACTCAGGGCCTCATGTAATGGACCCTGATCTCTCCATAGGTCTGACCCTGTTTCCGTGACCTGTTGCATGATGGCCTGCAACCAGACTGTTTGGTCCTGGTGAGTCCACTCACCTCTCACAAATAACTTATGTAAGAAGTGCTCTCTGGCTATTTTCATGTCTACTAAGGCCGTCATTCTAGAGATTGGTCTCTGTCCTGACTTACAGAAGTTAGTATTTTATTTTTGCAGAACAGAACTTTTCTTGGAGTGTCCCTTTTGAGGAATGCTTCACAGCGTAATGCAGCGTGGTGATCCGACCGGATGTATGTATCCCGTCAGTTAGCACACTGTATTAAGCTGCACAACTGGTAAATCTAACCCAACGTCTCGGCTCGAGCCCCCAATTTGTAAGAGGATTCAATTCAGCACTACAGCCAAGTTAACGCCTAGTCTATGATACTGAATGAAAACCCTTATTGATATATCTTTAGGTCCAGTTCATGCGTTCTGGATGACTACCCTTGTATAACACCCCTCTCTTGGAATCCCCCTGACCCCACTGAGCCAAGAAGTAGTTCTGTTTTGCAAGTTTAAAAGGTTTATTTGATAAATTAAAATATAGATATCACACTTTATAATAAATTAATAATTGAATATCACACTTTATCTGATATGGGAAATATTAACAACGGAGAATCTGGCACTAGCACACTTCTTTATAATGACTAATGAGTGGACATGAAATGAATAAGGTAGCACACTGGTAAATGGTACAACAGAAAAAGGTGGTAAAGAATGCTTTATGTAGTTCAAATGGATATAATGTTGAATAAAAATGCAATACAGAAAATACTCAATATGATTTCAACAGACAATGTAATCACTTTTCTCTGGCAAGCCCTTCCCCCCCTTTTTATGCAATGCAAGGAATGGAAGGAAGCACACAGTTCTCAGAAATGCAATCAACTGTAATTCAGTTCACCCCAGCAAGCTTAAACAACAGAAAACAGATAGGAGTTTTGAAATCACAGGCCCAAACTGCTTTGATATGTGCTGGCAATGAATGAGAAATATGCTAAATTTGCTTTTAATTCCCCTTTAGAGGTTCAGGATGAGTGGTATCTAGTTAATATTAGTCCAGGCTCACACTAGCAATGATGCCGGAATGATTATCAGGTCAAACGAATTTCTAGCAAATGGAAATCAGCATCAGCAGTTTTTTTACATGTGAAGAGATTGCAAATCGCGGCAAAATTCGCGGGTGCGTGTTCCGCGATTGCGGTAAAACTATAAGGGGTAGGGATGTGGTTCTAGGTTCCTAGGAAAGCCTGGGATCTCAGCTTCCAAATAAAAGTTATTGCAAGTCTCTAACCCAAACGGTTGCGGAGATATGAGCAATTTAGTAAAGGTCGTTTTTGGTTTTGTAAATTTTAAACGCACACTTTTTCAAAATGACAAGTGACAAATTTTTGCAGCTAGAATGACAGGTGACAGCTAGGAGGCAGTTCTACTTGGGTTAAATAAATTGAATTAGATGAATTCAACTAAGAGATGTGTTCTGAGTTTGCTAAGTACTCACAAGAGATTTTGAACAGGAAAGCGACTTGTCACGATCTGGTCAACAGTCTGGTCAGGTCTTTCCGGGTTCTGCTCACAGCGCCTGGTCTGGTCTCTCTGCTAGGCACAGCACTGCTTTCTCTCTGGGTTCTGCTCACAGCTAGGCACAGCACTGCTTTCCCTCTGGTCTGGGTTTTGAAGTCTCTAGTTTGGCTTTCAGGAGGTTGATGAATTTGAAGTCTGGATCTCGGGATGTTGTCTGGTCCAGCAAAGTGCGCTGCAGCAAATGGAATTTTAGGTCCCTACCTAAGTTTCAGTGGTCCATTTATATGTTCTCCAAGTGGGTGTGTGTGTCGCATCACTAGCCTTGCCCCTCTCCACTTTCCATTGGTCCAGCTTTCATCCCTTACTTGATTGGGGGAATGAAATGAAGTGTCATCATGATGAGGTCTGTTTATGATACAGAGAACCCACCCCTTTCAACTTTATACACAATCTATATCTGACCTAAAAACATATTTGCACAGGTACACATTTGATTAAAATCACATATACATGGTGTGGCTGAATTTAGCCATGTCTCTGTCCAAATGTGTTCATCCTCGGAGCTTGCATTCAAAAACGGCCACTTCTAGCACTTATTCATGTGCTGCACAACATTGGATCTTCATTAAATTTTACACAACTGTTCCTCACATATCTACCCACATACCAATGCATTTTCGTTTGTCTAGCTGAAACAGGGAGTCTGTAATATTAATAAACAATGGGGTTTTGCCCCAGAACATCACTCAAATTCGAGTTTGGCCTTGAATGAAAGGTACATTTTCTTAATTAAAGCTCTCAAAGTTATACATTTCTGTCATTTGATTACAAAGAGTTATCAGTGTTTTTGTAAAATATATATTTTCTTTTCAATTCAATCCTCAGAGTGTTGAGGTCCGCCTCCAAGACTTGGGTGGGTCAGTCCTCTGGGCAGGCAGGGCTTTGTTGACATTAAACAGTTCAGAATTAACATATTCCTTTCAGAGGAAAGGGTCCTTTGTGTGGTCTCTGGGAAGCTCCCAGCCAGTCTGCCTTCTATCAATCAAGAGGTCATGTGAGATTCTAACTCCTGGTGTGAAGCTTCTGGAGGTGAGAGGGTTTCCCAGGCTTCAGGCCTCTGGGAACAGCATGTGGCTAATTTTTTAATTAAAATGCAGCCTTTGAAGTCAGCTGAGTCAAATCCCTTTGTACAGCAACTGCACTCAGTTCTCCAGTCAGAGTTTAGACCGCTAGTGCCGCCTAGAGGATTTTGTTGGCACTGCATGCAACTTTGGGATTTTCTTGGATTAATGCATTCTAAACACACACAAAAAGGGTTGAATCTTTAAAGTGGTCCAATGAGTCACGATTTCAGCAACTTTTTGACATCAGTAAAAGTGGATTTTGTCAACAAAGACCTTTCTTTACACTGGTGGGTGGCAAGTTAGGTAACCATTTTGGTGTGCGCACAACTGCGCAGCTGTCCTGGATTCTGGGATGAAATGATGGGCGGCGACAGCGCATCCCCATCTTTACCCACTCCAATTATTTATTTTTGTTCTGGGGCAAAATGATGGGCAGCGACAGCTTAATCCCCATATTTACCCCGTCTAATGATTCCACATGGGTCAAAACAATGGTTTCAGACTACTGTGCGGGTAGTCCAATGGTGGTTTTAGGCAGCGTCCTTCTGTGCCCATAACATCGGCAAAAATGGGTGGCAGCCTATTCTTCCTGCATTTCCCGGTGCATTTTCTGGGAAGCTCTGGTCATCATGATGTTTTCATGTCAGTACTGCACAGTTTTGAGGTAGGGCTAGGATGCATGGGTAAATACATCCCACACTTTTATACAGGCCCACACATCCAGCGTCACTTACGCGGCGTGTACGCGCTAGGGCCATTTCCACCTATTACATGCTTTGTCACTTCTGCGTGTAGGGCTATTTCCACCAATTACACGCTTTGTCACTTCTGCGTGTAGGGCCATTTCCACCAATCACACGCTTTGTCACTTCTGCGTGTAGGGCCATTTCCACCAATCACACGCGATTACACTCTGACGTGCAGTCTTTCCACGTGTGCTCTGTCATCACGTGCTGTGTGGGAAACACCTGTGCGGGTCACGTCACAGAAGCGCTTACGCGCTGAGGGCCTTTCCTCAGTTTTCACGCTGACGTGCAGGATTTTCACGTGCAAAATCACTCCGTACCAAGCTGGCCACGCGTACGCACACGGAATACCACGCTCCTGCCCGGAAGGCCGAACTACTGCCCCCCAGAGCCCGAGCACGCTCCCACCTGCTGCTGCCTGACTGCCTGCTGCCCCTGCACTGCTGGGGGGTGGGGGTGATAGGGGACATGAGTGGGGGCCTGGTGGAGGCTGCCCCTGCACTGCTGGGGGGTGGGGGTGGTGGGAGACATGAGTGGGGGCCTGGTGGAGGGTGCCCCTGGTGGCTGGGGTGTGGGGGTGGTGGGAGACATGAGTGGGGGCCTGGTGGAGGGTGCCCCTGCACTGCTGGGGGGTGGGGGTGGGGTGGTAGACATGGGTGGGGGCCTGGTGGAGGCTGCCCCTGGTGGCTGGGGGGCGGGGGTGGTGGTAGACATGGGTGGGGGCCTGGTGGAGGCTGCCCCTGGTGGCTGGGGGGTGGGGGTGGTGGTAGACATGGGTGGGGGCCTGGTGGAGGCTGCCCCTGGTGGCTGGGGGGCGGGGGTGGTGGTAGACATTGGTGGGGGCCTGGTGGAGGCTTCCCCTGGTGGCTGGGGGGTGGGGGTGGGGTGGTAGACATGAGTGGGGGCCTGGTGGAGGCTGCCCCTGGTGGCTGGGGGATGGGGGTGCAGGGAGACATGAGTGGGGGCCTGGTGGAGGCTGCCCCTGGTGGCTGGGGGGTGGGGGTGCAGGGGGACATGAGTGGGGGCCTGGTGGAGGCTGCCCCTGCACTGCTGGGGGGTGGGGGTGGTGGGAGACATGAGTGGGGGCCTGGTGGAGGCTGCCCCTGGTGGCTGGGGGTTGGGGGTGATAGGGGACATGAGTGGGGGCCTGGTGGAGGCTGCCCCTGCACTGCTGGGGGTGGGGGTGGTGGGAGACATGAGTGGGGGCCTGGTGGAGGGTGCCCCTGGTGGCTGGGGTGTGGGGGTGGTGGGAGACATGAGTGGGGGCCTGGTGGAGGCTGCCCCTGGTGGCTGGGGGTTGGGGGTGATAGGGGACATGAGTGGGGGCCTGGTGGAGGCTGCCCCTGCACTGCTGGGGGGTGGGGGTGGTGGGAGACATGAGTGGGGGCCTGGTGGAGGCTGCCCCTGGTGGCTGGGGGTTGGGGGTGATAGGGGACATGAGTGGGGGCCTGGTGGAGGCTGCCCCTGCACTGCTGGGGGTGGGGGTGGTGGGAGACATGAGTGGGGGCCTGGTGGAGGGTGCCCCTGGTGGCTGGGGTGTGGGGGTGGTGGGAGACATGAGTGGGGGCCTGGTGGAGGCTGCCCCTGGTGGCTGGGGGGCGGGGGTGGTGGTAGACATGGGTGGGGGCCTGGTGGAGGCTTCCCCTGGTGGCTGGGGGGTGGGGGTGGGGTGGTAGACATGAGTGGGGGCCTGGTGGAGGCTGCCCCTGGTGGCTGGGGGATGGGGGTGCAGGGAGACATGAGTGGGGGCCTGGTGGAGGCTGCCCCTGGTGGCTGGGGGTTGGGGGTGATAGGGGACATGAGTGGGGGCCTGGTGGAGGCTGCCCCTGCACTGCTGGGGGGTGGGGGTGGTGGGAGACATGAGTGGGGGCCTGGTGGAGGGTGCCCCTGGTGGCTGGGGTGTGGGGGTGGTGGGAGAAATGAGTGGGGGCCTGGTGGAGGCTGCCCCTGGTGGCTGGGGGATGGGGGTGCAGGGAGACATGAGTGGGGGCCTGGTGGAGGCTGCCCCTGGTGGCTGGGGGGTGGGGGTGCAGGGGGACATGAGTGGGGGCCTGGTGGAGGCTGCCCCTGGTGGCTGGGGTGTGGGGGTGGTGGGAGACATGAGTGGGGGCCTGGTGGAGGCTGCCCCTGGTGGCTGGGGGTTGGGGGTGATAGGGGACATGAGTGGGGACCTGGTGGAGGGTGCCCCTGCACTGCTGGGGGGTGGGGGTGGGGTGGTAGACATGGGTGGGGGCCTGGTGGAGGCTGCCCCTGGTGGCTGGGGGGCGGGGGTGGTGGTAGACATGGGTGGGGGCCTGGTGGAGGCTGCCCCTGGTGGCTGGGGGGTGGGGGTGGTGGTAGACATGGGTGGGGGCCTGGTGGAGGCTGCCCCTGGTGGCTGGGGGGCGGGGGTGGTGGTAGACATGGGTGGGGGCCTGGTGGAGGCTTCCCCTGGTGGCTGGGGGGTGGGGGTGGGGTGGTAGACATGAGTGGGGGCCTGGTGGAGGCTGCCCCTGGTGGCTGGGGGTTGGGGGTGATAGGGGACATGAGTGGGGGCCTGGTGGAGGCTGCCCCTGCACTGCTGGGGGGTGGGGGTGGTGGGAGACATGAGTGGGGGCCTGGTGGAGGGTGCCCCTGGTGGCTGGGGTGTGGGGGTGGTGGGAGACATGAGTGGGGGCCTGGTGGAGGCTGCCCCTGGTGGCTGGGGGGCGGGGGTGGTGGTAGACATGGGTGGGGGCCTGGTGGAGGCTTCCCCTGGTGGCTGGGGGGTGGGGGTGGGGTGGTAGACATGAGTGGGGGCCTGGTGGAGGCTGCCCCTGGTGGCTGGGGGATGGGGGTGCAGGGAGACATGAGTGGGGGCCTGGTGGAGGCTGCCCCTGGTGGCTGGGGGTTGGGGGTGATAGGGGACATGAGTGGGGGCCTGGTGGAGGCTGCCCCTGCACTGCTGGGGGGTGGGGGTGGTGGGAGACATGAGTGGGGGCCTGGTGGAGGGTGCCCCTGGTGGCTGGGGTGTGGGGGTGGTGGGAGAAATGAGTGGGGGCCTGGTGGAGGCTGCCCCTGGTGGCTGGGGGATGGGGGTGCAGGGAGACATGAGTGGGGGCCTGGTGGAGGCTGCCCCTGGTGGCTGGGGGGTGGGGGTGCAGGGGGACATGAGTGGGGGCCTGGTGGAGGCTGCCCCTGGTGGCTGGGGTGTGGGGGTGGTGGGAGACATGAGTGGGGGCCTGGTGGAGGCTGCCCCTGGTGGCTGGGGGTTGGGGGTGATAGGGGACATGAGTGGGGGCCTGGTGGAGGGTGCCCCTGCACTGCTGGGGGGTGGGGGTGGGGTGGTAGACATGGGTGGGGGCCTGGTGGAGGCTGCCCCTGGTGGCTGGGGGGCGGGGGTGGTGGTAGACATGGGTGGGGGCCTGGTGGAGGCTGCCCCTGGTGGCTGGGGGGTGGGGGTGGTGGTAGACATGGGTGGGGGCCTGGTGGAGGCTGCCCCTGGTGGCTGGGGGGCGGGGGTGGTTGTAGACATGGGTGGGGGCCTGGTGGAGGCTTCCCCTGGTGGCTGGGGGGTGGGGGTGGGGTGGTAGACATGAGTGGGGGCCTGGTGGAGGCTGCCCCTGGTGGCTGGGGGATGGGGGTGCAGGGAGACATGAGTGGGGGCCTGGTGGAGGCTGCCCCTGGTGGCTGGGGGGTGGGGGTGCAGGGGGACATGAGTGGGGGCCTGGTGGAGGCTGCCCCTGCACTGCTGGGGGGTGGGGGTGGTGGGAGACATGAGTGGGGGCCTGGTGGAGGCTGCCCCTGGTGGCTGGGGGTTGGGGGTGATAGGGGACATGAGTGGGGGCCTGGTGGAGGCTGCCCCTGCACTGCTGGGGGGTGGGGGTGGTGGGAGACATGAGTGGGGGCCTGGTGGAGGGTGCCCCTGGTGGCTGGGGTGTGGGGGTGGTGGGAGACATGAGTGGGGGCCTGGTGGAGGCTGCCCCTGGTGGCTGGGGGGTGGGGGTGGTGGTAGACATGGGTGGGGGCCTGGTGGAGGCTGCCCCTGGTGGCTGGGGGGTGGGGGTGCAGGGGGACATGAGCAGGTGTGCAGGGTAGTCCCCTGTTTTGTGGGCTGCCTGCAGGGGAGCGTGGAGGGTGTACAGGGAACACCTGTGAGGACCCACCCAGCCTAATCGCGTGTGTAACTTCCCACGCACCCCTGTAATACACGTACCAAGCCAAATCGCGTGTGAGAATTCCCGCGCATACCTGAAATACACGTACCCTGCTGAAGTCGCGTGTAAAACTTCCCGCGCACCCCTGAAATGCATGCGCCCAGACTATTCGCGTGTGGAACTTCCCGCGCACCCCTGAAATACACGCGCCCAGGCTATTCGCGAGTGGGACTTCCCGCGCACCCCTGAAATACACGTAGCACGCTGGGAGACATGAGTGGGGGCCTGGTGGAGGGTGCCCCTGCACTGCTGGGGGGTGGGAAGGGTGGTAGACATGGGTGGGGGCCTGGTGGAGGCTTCCCCTGGTGGCTGGGGGGTGGGGGTGCAGGGGACATGGGTGGGCGCCTGGTGGAGGCTTCCCCTGGTGGCTGGGGGGTGGGGGTGGGGTGGTAGACATGAGTGGGGGCCTGGTGGAGGCTGCCCCTGGTGGCTGGGGGGTGGGGGTGATAGGGGACATGAGTGGGGGCCCGGTGGAGGGTGCCCCTGCACTGCTGGGGGGTGGGGGTGGGGTGGTAGACATGGGTGGGGGCCTGGTGGAGGCTGCCCCTGGTGGCTGGGGGGTGGGGGTGGTGGTAGACATGGGTGGGGGCCTGGTGGAGGCTGCCCCTGGTGGCTGGGGGGTGGGGGTGGTGGTAGACATGAGCAGGTGTGCAGGGTAGTCCCCTGTTTTGTGGGCTGCCTGCAGGGGCCGTGGAGGGTGTACAGGGAACACCTGTGAGGACCCACCCAGCCTAATCGCGTGTGTAACTTCCCACGCACCCCTGTAATACACGTACCCAGCCAAATCGCGTGTGATAATTCCCGCGCACCCCTGTAATACACGTACCTGGCCAAATCGCGTGTGATAATTCCAGCGCACCCCTGTAATACACGTACCCAGCCAAATCGCGTGTAAAACTTCCTGTGTACCCCTGTAATACACCTACCCAGCCAAATCGCGTGTGATAATTCCCGCGTACCCCTGTAATACACGTGCCCTGGCTAATCGCGTGTTAAACTTCCCGCGTACCCCTGTAATACACGTACCCTGGCTAATCGCGTGTAAAACTTCACGCGTACCCCTCTAATACACGTACCCTGGCCAATCGCGTGTTAAACTTCCCGCGTACCCCTGTAATACACGTACCCTGGCTAATCGCGTGTAAAACTTCACGCGTACCCCTGATATGAACGTTACCCGCTTTGCGTTCCTTGTTTGGCAGCCCTGTAAACTGGTCCAGGGTTAGCGCAGCCCTTTGCGATGATTTAGCGATTTTGATGGCTTTTCCTTGCGCGAGGGCGTTCTTGGGGGCGTTACTGGCGCTGCTGCAGGGTCGCTGCGATACTCTGCGCCACGGCTGGTTTGGGAGCCTAAAATCCATGAATACGCTGTGCGCGGAAATCGGTTTTAGCGCACGTGCCTGGCGCAGACAATCGCACGCGGACACTCTGCGCCAGCCGCTTGCGACACTTTTCTGCGAAATTCTATGAATTACCCTGTCAGTGTTTAAGCAACACGTGAAAACCTATAAATGAAGTGCAGGCCCTTCTCTATGTAACCTAGAAGAGGCGAATAAAAACATGTGACATCCATATATATTTTCTTCAACAATATGGCATTAAAGACTATATAAAATATAAATTGACTGTATATAATACATAACATACCTTTAGATGCTGTAATAAATCAACCAACAAATGGCGACCCCCTCTCAATCCTTTAAAACAATGTTCACAATTATATATTTTCTTCAACAATATGGCATTAAAGACTATATAAAATACACATTGACTGTATATAATAAATAACAAACCTTTAAGTGCTGTAAAAAATCAACCAACATATGGTGACCCCCCCCTCCCAATCCTTTAAATCAATGGTCACAATTAAAACTGTAGTGGCTACTATCTTATCCTGTAAGGCCGGTTGTTGGGGTCAAATCCACTACCTGAAGCACCCCATCATTGGCACCTTGATAGGTGTGGCACCGCACCATCTGCATGTCCTCTGGTAATGACAAAACAATAGGGACCATTACAGTCTCATAGGCTTAAAAGTAGCGGTGGTGTCCAAAAACCACTGCCGCTTGCCGATGTATTTCCACAACCTCAGCTGTGAGGCAACCTTAAAGCGCCCAAAAAGCCATTCTGAAACTGTGTTGCACCCCCATCATCCTTGGGTCTTGCTGGCCCTGAAAACAGATGGGGCGTGTTAACATTCCAAAACAATTACGTTACGGAGGCTGCAATCCCAAAACAACCATTGATTAATTTGAAAAACAACTCTGTGGTGTTGGCACCCTAGACATTCCATTGGTGATTGATAAAGGCTGTAATCCCAAATTAGCATTAATGAATCAGAACAACAGCTCCTTTGCAGTGGACCCCCATTATCCTTGGGTCTTGCTGGCCCCTAAACCAGATGGGGCGTGTTGCATTACTTGAATCAATCGCCATAAATCCAAGTGCTGCCGGTTGTCAGCTGACACAATTCATATCCACAGATTCTGCTGACTGTGCCATCCATGTGTTGGGGTACATTCCAGGTACTTACTCTGTGAACCAGGTGGGATGTGTCACATGGGTGAGGTGATATATTGTGTAGGTGAAAAGGATGTAGGTACGTAAGCTGCAGGGTGGCTAGATAAGGGTGAGGTGATTCAGGTCAATAGATTAAGAGGATGGTGAGGGGAGGTGCTGGGAGGAGACGTGGGTGGGGCAATGGCAAAGGTGGGTGGGGAGAGGGCGGTAATAGTATTGTGTTCTTGAGTAGCGATTCATGCCAGAGTCCTCCAGCTGCTAACAGGTGTTATTTGTACCCTATTTTGAGTGGGACTTGACTAACCAACCTCGGTAGGATGAAAGGTAAGTCGAGATTCAAACTTGCTTTACTCATCTTGGACAAATCTGGAATATGGCCAAGATCTGCTGTAGTATAAGTATTTCAGCTCCCAGGAAAGGAAACATGGGATAGCACTGTAATTATTAGCGCTGGGGGCGTGGCCAGCGGGCTCAGCATGAAGACGTAATCTCTGCGAGCTCCTGGGCCACCAGCAGAATCCTGCAAAATCCTGGTGAAAATCGAAAAGAAGCCAACGTACACTTAAATCAAATCGAAGCATACAGCTACTGCCATAACCTGTGCGACTCTGGAGGTGAATCGGTGGTCAGAAGCAGAGAAAATAGCTGAGGAAGATAAGGGAACCGGCGCCGAAGCATGTCCAAGATGGCCGCCGGGCGCTGAGAAGGAGAAGCTGCCGCCCAACCCGACGCCTCTGGGGACGGACCGCGCCACGGGGAAGTGGACGCTGTGGAGGTGGGCGAGGAAGGTGTGGCATTGTCCTTCCCGCTGCGCCTTGCGCTGCTCCTTCGGGGGAGGACAGCATGTGTCGGGAGTGGGGTCCTCTACCTCACGCTCCGCCATTGCTGGGCGGGAAATAAGCACCAGTGCCCGACTAGAGGACCGGCAGCTTGGAGCGGGGGCACTGACCGGCTCCTCGCGACACGTTTGAGGAGTGGAGGCGGAAATCGGAGAGACTCCGGAAGATCGGGGCTACTCCTGGAGGTGCACCGGGCGCGGACCCTCCCAGCCATCCGCTCCGGTCGAAAACGGACATTCGCAAGCGCTCCGTTTATCATCGAGTGCTCGCTGCAACACAACAATCTACAACAGCGGCGGCCGGCGAGGTGAGGGGAAAGCGGAGTGCACGAGCCGGTCACTGGGGACAGATCGCAGACCGGGGGAGAGAGAGGACCGGAACCCGGCCCCCACCATCTGCCTCCCTGAACATACTGGCCGCGACCGGCGGCGGAGGCGGACGGCGCCGCGCCGGCACAGCGTACTCGCCATGAATATGAATGAGAGGGCCTGACTACCCCACGCGGCGGCTGGAACAGGAGACCAGGAGCGGAGAGGACCCTGGAAACTGCAACCTCGAACCCGGGTGAGCTGCGACACAGCGCCACTGACTCCTGGCCTGAAGCGCCGGTAAGGAGAGGGGACGGTGGAGGTATAGCCCTGAATTAAAAGCAACCTAAACACACGAAAATAGACTGCCAGAACGGCGAAGGGGGCAGAAGGGCAGATCCTGAAATAGAAGGCAACCAATATACTAATTTAATGCAAACGGCGCCTTGAGGGGAGCGGAACCCAAAGGCTGAGACGGGGGAGGCTGAATAGACTCAGGAACTGGCCTAATGGGAAGGGATCAGGCCCCCACGCTCAGTGTGACCGACACTTCCAAGCTACACATGTGACCACAACACAGGGGAAGAAGGGAGCTGCAAATCCATAACCAGCACAGCAACCGAAGACACCCACTGGTGGCGCGGCTTCAAAGCACAACATACAGGAAGCCACACAGTGCATCACCCATCTGAGATAGCAATCTCCCGCATAGAACACCAGCATTGAAAGCACCACCCCATAAGACGAAAAAAGGCACACTAAAGTCTACACCCCACGCAATAATAAACAGGCAAACAGTTGCCACAATGGGCAAGGATAAAGTGACGACAAAAAAGGTGGGCAACCAGAGCACTATGGAGCAATTCACAACTGCCACCCTGCCTCTACCAACGGAACAAAATGGCCCGGAAGATAGGCAAAATCCGGAAGAAACCCTCTCCCTAAGGGATGTGATGGCCGCCATTGCCAACTCACGGGCATCCATGGAAGTCAAAATGGATGGCATCTCAACAGAAGTTTCCCTGTTGCAGCATGACCTTCAGAAACTATCATCCCGCACTGGAGAGGCCGAAACTCGCATATCGGTCGCGGAAGATGAGCTGAGAGGTATGGGCCAACAAATGAACAGAGCGCTAGAACGCATTAAGGTACTGGAGAGCAGGGTGGAGGAGAGAGAAGGCAGGTCAAGAAGAAATAACATCCGCATTCTTGGGCTGCCCGAAAAAACTGAAGGAGAGAGCATGGAACTCCTCCTGGAAAAATGGCTTGTCGATCTGTTTGCGCCCAAGACCCTTTCGACACTATTCTCAATAGAAAGAGCACATCGAGTCCCAACAGGCGTCCCGATCCCTGGAAAACAACCGAGAACTGTTGTAGCGAAGATCCTTAACTACAGAGATCGGGACGCGGTGCTGCAGATGGCCAGGACAAAGGGAGAGATAACATGCAATGGCTCCAGGATTGGCTTCTTTCCAGATTTCACTAGGGAAGTGCAAAAGATGAGACAATCCTTTGACCCCCTCAAAAGGCGCCTTCAGACACTGAAGGTAAAATATGGCCTCCTGTTCCCAGCACAATTGAAGATATATCATAATGGCACCACAATACATTTTACTGATCCCAAAGGGGCATGGACCTGGGGCGAAAGGAATCTGAAGGGGGAGTGGAACCCACACAGAAGACAAGAAACGAGAAGGAACAGGCCACACCGAAATGAACCACCGGATAGACCAGACCATCAAGAACAGGAAATGATGCCCCAGAGAGGTGATGAATAACTGCAACAAAAGATGTAAAATGGCAGAACACATGGCAAGCATGAAACGTAATCTGCCCAACATAAACAGCACCCGGTAACAAAGCTGACGGCCCGAAGACCAACACGGCACGACCCCCCACAGCAGGAAGTGCATACGGAGGTACTCTCGAGCTAAAGAGCTAAAATAGTTAGAGATGTTTAATGTTCTGTTTAATGGGCGACAGATGCTTCAGTTGGGGAAGGAGTATGGGGAGGGGGAATAGAGAGTCACACACGTATTCAAATGACGCCTGGCTTATCAAGGCCACTCCGAACATGAAGTATATGAAGATCACAAATGTCAATTATCCGCATACACCAAGGAACTCGGTGAATAATGGCTACAGCTGCACATAGGGAAAAAAAGCTTGCCTTCATGACATGGAACGTGAATGGCCTGGGAAACAGTATAAAGAGGAGACTAGTAACACAATGTATAAACCGACATGATCCGGATATAGTGATGCTTACCGAAACACACCTGACGGGCACGAACTACCAATTCTTCAAGAGAACAAACTATAAAACAGCAGTCCACGCAGGTTTCTCCATGGGCTTGAGGGGAGTGTTAATACTGATAAATAAAAGAACCCCGATAGACATAACAAAAGTAATTCAAGATCCGGGGGGCAGATTTGTGTTCATGCAAGGCACACTATGGAACCAAACCATAGCTACAATGGCAATCTACTTACCTCCAGCACTAATGACCAGTCTAATTGAGGAAATCACACCCATAATAGCAAACAATCCAGCAGATACACTGGTGATGGGCGGAGACTTCAATGAAGTGATGAGCATTGTTAAGGACCGCACACACCAAAGGGGAAGAGATCTGACACTGCCGACCAAGTTGGCTAGCTTTGCATCAGCACTGGGCCTGAAAGACGCATGGAGGGACCTTCATCCAGAAGAGAGACAATTCTCTTTCCACTCTGGTGCACACGGATCGATGTCCAGGATTGATTACTTTTTCCTCCCCGGCGAGAATGTGCGTAAAGTAATCGAGGCAACTCTTCAGCCCCGAGGAATATCGGATCACTCCCCACTCACGATGCTGCTCGAGACAGAAAGACCCCGTCCTCCACCGAAATGGCGACTCAATGCATTGTATCTAGGATTCCCGGAACTTACACAGAAAATTCAAGAAGCAACTAAAATGTACTTAGAATTAAATCACGATTCCGTGGATGATTCTGGAATAGTATGGGAAGCATACAAGGTGACCCTAAGGGGTAAAATTCTGAGCTAGACTTCAGCACACAAAAGGGCACACCAACGAGAAGTGGCAGAAGCAGAAATGGGGGTGAAGCGGGCTGAGGAGAACTTCATAAGCTCCGGTACGGAGGAAGACAACATATTGCTACAAGTGGCACAAAAGAAGCTATACAACGTTGCGCTAACATGCGTGAAACAAGCACACAGGACTATGCATGCAAAAATATATGAAACAGGAGACAAAGCCAGCAAGATGCTGGCATGGTTGGAAAAGAGAGAAGAGAGCCACCCACAGGTACGTCGAATAAGCATCACGGACACTGAATGGGCCTCAACGGACGCGGGCATCGCAGAGGCCATTGCAACCTACTATGAAAGGCAATATGCCCCGCCGACGACCCCACTGGATCCCAGCATGTTGGATACAATGACCATCCCAGCATTAAATGAAACCCAGAAGATGAATCTTGAGGCTGAAATAACGGAGGAGGAATTGACGACTGCCATCTCCCAACTACAGAATGGAAAAACCCCGGGGCATAATGGCCTGCCAGTGGAAACATGGAAACAAATTGGCACAGGAGAAGTGGCACCACACATGCTCAAAATGTTCCTACAGGCGAAAGAGAAAGGCATACTACCACCGGACCTAAGGAAAGCTAACATAATAGTGATATATAAGGAAGGCAAACCTCCAGATGCATGCAGCTCGTACCGACCAATCTCTCTAATTAACACCGAAGCCAAAATACTGGCAAAAATACTGGTCAACAGATTGCAAAAAGTGATAACCTCCTTGGTCCATCCGGACCAATGCGGCTTTATGCCACAAAGATCCACACGGATGAACATTCATAGACTCCACGCTGCCATTGAAAAATCCCCCACCCTACAGGACCCACTAGCATTGCTCACTATCGATTTTGAGAAGGCCTTTGATTCGGTTCACTGGGAAGCCCTATGGCTCATTATGGGCAGAATGGGATTTGGGGAGCACTTCACAAACTGGGTTAAACTCTTATACAATGCACCGATGGCAGAAGTTAGAGTTAAGTGCTGATCCTCACGCACCATAGCACTTGGGAAGAGTACTAGACAGGGGTGTCCCCTCTCTGCGATGTTATTTGCACTCGCAATAGAACCACTAGCAATAATGCTAAGGGACTCCCCAAATTGGGAGGGGTTCCACTGGGCACAAAACTGGGAGGACAAGGTATCCTTATATGCAGACGACCTCCTAATCTTCTAAGTGACCCAGTAGCCTCCTGTCCCATTGTTGTGAATATACTAAATACTTATGGAAACTTCAGCGGGTTAAGGGTAAACTATGAATAATCCCTGCTGTTTCCGATTAAGGGGCTTGATGCAGCAACCCTAGATACTTGCCTATTTAAGACAGAGAAAGAGCAGTTCCGATACCTTGGGATACAAATCACCACAGACCTAACACAATGTATAGAGAAAAACCTGCATCCAGTGAGGTATAGATTCGTAAATGACGTAAGACACTGGATGAACCTTCCGCTCACCCTGCTAGGGAGAGCTGCCTTATTCAAGATGTTGTCCCTCACCCGATTCTCATACGTCTTGCAGAACGCACCACTATATATACCTAAAATAGAATTTCGCAAAATAGATGAACCACTTAGGAAACTGCTATGGGGAGGAGGGCACCCCCAAATTGCGCTAAAAGCCCTACAGCGCTCGATATGGGAAGGAGGAATCGGACTCCCACACCTGCAGACATACTACTGGGCAGCCCAAATGTCAGTGGTGAATGACATCCTACATATCGATCCAATGCTACCGCATAATAGAGCAGATACCGAGGCGGACCATGGGATCACCCTGCTAGAAAGCCTCTATCAAAAGAAAACAAGACAAGTCACACCTACAATGATTGCTCAAAGAACGCAGATATGGATAGATACACATAAACACCTGGGATGGGAAGGGAAAGTCACATTAAAACAACCCCTGTGGTATAACAAAAATCTCCCAGAACTTAAAGATATTCCCAGGTGGGTAACCTGGGAGGAGCCGTGGATAAAGACACTGGAAGACATGATACGGGTTGGAGAAATTAAGACCTTTCAAATCCTGAGAGAGGAATTTAATCTCCCCATCACAGAACACTTCCACTACCTGCAGATAAGACATGCACTCACGGCGAGCGAAATAGACATCCCAAATGTGCCAGAATGCACCCCGATCGAGAGAAACATCGTGATGGATCGAATCGAACACAAAGTAACATCTACAATGTATAACGCCATCAATTTGTTTGCCACGAAGGAGCTCATAGGGCTCAAAGAGAAATGGGAAAGAGACGTGGGTCAAATACAACCAGAAGACTGGACAGTGGCTCTTATGTACCCCGAGAATCAGCAATCTCAGCCAGAATTAGGCTGATCCACTAAAAATCCTACATAGGATATACTACCCTAGGGAGGCCCTGCACCAATGGGGGAGGGCGACGGACCCCAACTGTCTAAGATGCCATCATCAGAGAGGAACCTTCTTCCACACTTTATGGGAATGTCCGCAGATACAAGACTTTTGGCAACAATGCTGCGATAGATTATCAACAGTACTTGGCCGCGAAATTTCCGATGGATCCCAAACTCCTGATACTGGGGATAGATGCAGAGATAGAGCTATCAAGATTTGAAAAACTCGTGTTCGCAACAACCACAAGTCTTGCAAAAAGAAACATTGCTCAATTATGGGGCTCACCCACACCACCGAGGTATGAAAAATGGGTAACGGATGTAGATGTGTGTGTGCCAATGGAAGTGAGAGTGTATACTACGAGGGGGTGCCCAGAGAAAGCGACCAAGATATGGCAAAGATGGGAGGACAAATTAAGGCTAATAAAGAAGAGCCATAAAAACACTGAATGCTAAGCAATGAACTTAGATAAGTGATCGAAACGAACTCAAGATCTATTAGATGTAAGAACTGTATAATGCATGCAAAGATAAGCCAGATGCCGGGAAGAAGTGTATACCTGTGTGTTTAACTATAGTGACTAAGGGTGAATTATGTATTTTGGTTGTGTTTTGTTTGTACCTATAAAACAATAAAAAGTATTTTATTTAAAAAAAAGATAAATTTATGTGTAATGGAACTATTATGATTATGCTGCTTGTTTGGTTTGTGTTGTTTTGTTTGCATAAAATCAATAAAAGAAATAAAAAAAAAAAAATATTAGCGCTGTGCATGTGAATGCGGGGGTACACAGTATGAGCATAAACAATTTAGAATGTCATAACAGTCTCAGTGTGCCACTCAATGAGAGTTACACAAGATTCCCAGCATCCATGCATTTTTAACCACAGTTTGTATAGTCAATATAGCATGTATCGTATTTGTATATTGTACATGTTGTTAAAAAGTGAAATGTTTTGATTGTATGTTTATGGAAATAATTGTGTTTATCAATATGCACCTTGTTTGCACTTTATTAATGGAATAAAAGATTAATTCATTTAGACCATCTCAGGTTTCCATTAAAAGTAGAATGCATACAAAATACTGCATGAGCCACCAGAAACTGCTAGTAGGCGTTCTTAACGAATAAATATAGTACCTCATCCATGGGTAGTACAACTATTTAGAGCTATTCTTTAAATTCAGTTACACAAGGTTACCCATACACTTTACAAGTGTGTTTTTTCATAGATATCCCTGCTAGTGTATGGAATTACAGGGACTTCTTGAGTAGGATATTTACTTGTGTAGCCATACACCCTTGGCAAGGAGTAGGGTGATGAAGTCAATGAGGTGGGTGAGTGATGACCAGGGAGTGAAATGAGTAGTAAGGAATGGGGTTGTTGTTAGGAGTGACTTAGATGGAGGTAAGAGAGTGAAGCTGTTGTGCATGAAAGGACAGGTTGAGCAGAGTAGACAAGTTTAGTTGGGAGGTGGGATGAGAGGTGGGGTGGGAGGTTTTTATTCAGGTGAGGGAGGGGTGAGTGGAAGGTACGTGGGTGAGGAGGGACTCGGGAGATGTGGATTGACTGTGCTTGGGGTGAGGTAGATGAGTAAGGGGGTTGGTGGGTGAGGAATGGGTGGAGGAGGATGTAGTGACTGCTCGTGTCCTCTGTGCTGTACAGCCCACAAAATCTATAATAACGGTAGAACAAATAGTGCACTAGGGTTCAACAATGTCAGGATGTGTAACACATTTCTGCAGGTTTTGTCGATAGTGTATGCACCATGGTGCACGTGTGCGTGCGTGTGTTGATGTGCGTGTTTGTGTGTGCCTAGTGTCCTTGCTATGTGCATTTGTGGTGTCATTTAGTGGCCAGAGAGCGTGTATGTAATTTGCTGTTCTGGTGTATGCTTGTCTGTCTATCCACCCTTGGTAAGGAGTGGGGGCCTAAACCAAATAAGTGGGTGAGACTGATGAGGAGGGAGGTGTAATAGAAGGGGAGCGTGTGTTTTGTGGTCCTGTGTAAGGCAGTGTTTTTAGGATGAGCTATGTCTACTAAAATGCAATCTGATACAAAGTGATCTTCTATAGCTAACTTCTGCCACTTTGGCGGGGTGGTGTTTAGTAAGGGTGGAGGGAGAGGCGAAACATGAGCTGTTGATGCTTATATGCCAGAAGAACTTGCCAGTATGATCCTACACGGTCTATGGACGGTGACACGTCGGTCAAGAGTTGAGGAACCAGATAAGTATGTTGGTAGCGTTGAGCCTGAGCCAGGGGATCTGTCTTGGCCCTGCAGGCCAATCAAGAGCTGAGACAACATAACAATCCATAACTGGCCTGCTTCCTCCCTACCTCCCGAAACACAAAGTTCATATCTGTCATCTTATCTCCCCACCCATCAGAAGACAAGACCCATACCTGGAATACTGCCTTCCAACTTGCCTGCCTCCCGACCTCCCTTCCTCCAGAAGATATAAGCCATACCTGGCCTCTTGCCTCCCCATAGCTGCCTAGTGGCCCACTTATCATGCATGAAGCTTTCAGCCACTCCTGGTTTTGCATGTTGCATGCATGGACTTCTAAGCCCATCTTTTCAATGAGGAAAATATCTTCTTCTTAAGGTTTTACTGGGCGACTTAAACTACCAGTCCTAGCATGCAGTTTGCAAAACTAGGACTTACTGATAGTGACATCAACAACACAGGGCCACTTGGCAGCTATAACTTCCCACCACCCAAAAAACAAGGCTCACACCTGGTATCCTGCTTCAGCTTCCCCTCCACTCACCTAACCTCAACATGCAAGAGGGATTATCTGGAAAAAAGCCTACATGAATCAAGGTAGGTAAGCCCCTTTACCCTTCATCAATGGGGCAAGGACCATGCAAAAGGGTGGTGAATGAAGCGGATATAGCTGATTGTAAATATATTTATTTGAATTTTCAGAAAATGAGGATGCTTGAAAGCCTATCTTAGCAAAAGTAAATCACATATTCCATACATCATCACAAATTCATGTACAAACAACCTTAGGATTTCTGACAATTCTGTACAATAGATTTTGCAGACAAAGTGTGCTGATAGAATTTCCTTGCATGTTTTCACTTTAGCACAGTCTGTACTTTCGGGGTTTCTCTGTGGGGCACATTGATTTATGCACCATGCAATTTAAGCGCTGGATGATTTTAATGGATTAGTTCCAGTTTTGGACTGAATATATTGTGTAAAATTGCAAATGTTATTCGAAGATTATACCTTGGCTGAATTGTTTGTACATGAATTCGTGATGATGTATGGAATATATAATTTACTTTTGCAAGGGTAGCCTTTAAAGCATCCTAATTTTCTAAAAATGAAGATCAGCTATATTATCCCATTAATTCACCATCCTGTTGTTTAATATTTCTGGAGAAAAGCCTTCCATCCCCCCCCCCACACAGTCCCTAGTAGTGTTATAAGACTAGAATCGGTTCTAGTAACTATGGAGGCAATTTGGAAATGGAAGACATTACAATTATATGCACAAATCTTGGATCCGCACCATAAATCTCTTTTAGAAAACCTGACAATCTTAATTGAGTGGAAATTATTGAGCGAATTGAACACATTTGGGGACTTTAATAATGTTGTGCTTGCATGAATTCATTTGTATAGTGACATGTTAATACGAACCCTTTCAATGTCAAGAAAGGTCTATACAAAGCAGATTGGTCTAAAACACTAGAAATGGTCCGAAAATATTAATTATATAGAGATCTAGTGGAGATCCCAGGCAAAAGCAAGTCTTTATCAAAACATGTGATAAGATGTCCAGTTTGCTGTGTGTGAGTTATGTGAGGTTTAAATTGAATGTAGTAACAACTTTGGAAATATTAGGAGCCAGGATGCAATTACCAAAGGAATCCCCTATCTGTACGTTATGTAAAAATGTAAACACCACAGACACTATAAAGGACTTATTAATTGACTGCCCAGTTATGTGGAATTTTGCCCAGTTACGTGGAATTTGAAATACACGCATTTCACAATATTTGCACATAATTACTCAAATGAAGTGGCTGTATGTAGAATTTGATGTGGAGTAGATTTCGTGAAGGTTGTGATGTCTCTTTCACACTTCCCCACCTATGTTCCCTACTCCTTAACCCTTAGCTCGGCGCATTCCAGTTGCAAAGCTCATGAGTATATACATATTATAAAAGAAGGTATTCACAATGACATATAAAATGGCATTATGGGGGACATAGTATCATGGGGGATATCAAGGGGAGTGTGCCACGTTAAGTTGGTCATGACTTCCCAGATCTGCAGAATTTAAAGGGTTTTGTTGCGTTGAATCTGTGCAACTTAACTGCACCTTAACTCAGATTTTTTCAGTAAATATAATATATATATATATATATATATATATATATATATATATATATATATATATATATAGTGACTGTCTCCTGGACATGCGCTCTTCCAGTGAAAAAACAATCAAGACAATTACTAGTCATGATAGAGTGTATTGTACTTCAATGAAAATTAAATACACTTTAGCAAATCGATTCTTACGTTCTAGGTGTGTTAGTAAGTAGTGAGAAATCTAATCACATGTTGCTTGGTGACAAATAGATATACATTTTGCCGACTGTAGGGCCATCAGTTTCGCCCATACTCTGGCTTTGTCAAGGTAGAAAACAAAACCACTCAGTGTATCAGAGGAATGCCAGAATTATATTTGAATCTTGCCGGGATTGTAATTTGGATATTCATACTAGATGGCTGATTAGATGATGGGATTTATGGACGCACTTGAGATCGTTTTGCAATGGTGAAGCAATGTTTTCAAAGCAAACACAGACTCTCAAATCCAGCCTCCCCTTTGTCTATTGTATGGTGAAACGTAATGTCTCATTAGGCCTCGCTCCTGCTCTGCAGGGCTCTCAAATCTAGGTGCGACCTCCGTCTCTGGCTGCTATATGTTGAGAGCCACCTATTGTGGAACCTAGACCTTTCTCGCTCTATACAAGACTCTCATATCTAGGTATAGCCTCCATCGTTGTCTTCCATACGGTGAAACGTATTGTATTGTGAAACGTAGGCCTCTTCATGGCTTTGCACGACACTTGAGTCTGGGTGTGGCCTACATCTTTGTCTATTGTATGGTGGAGCATGGTGTATTGTGGGACCTGGGCCTCCCTCCCACCATGAAGGATTCTCAAAATCTGTGACAGTACCGTGTATTTACTAGTCTTCGTCACAGTCAGAAAATTGCTAGAAATTATTGGCATTGCACTGAACCAAACCTAGAAAGTGCCCACTGTGATAGTACTGTGAATCTACTAGTCTGAGTCGCCTGCCTGTACCGTTCTCCTAGAACCTGTCTTATTACAATTGACTGAAACCTAGAGGGTGCATGCTATGATGATACTGTGATCTATTTCACATGTAGGAATTGTTCTTGCAAGAATGATTCACATCTAGTAAGATACTTTATCTCACCTCTTGAAAGTATCCCCTCTTATGGTACTATGACTCAGGTGCATACGCTGTACAATTAGAATCGCTCTCACCCGCTGGTCTCGCAACTAGAAAATGCCGCCTGAGATAGTTCTATAAGTCACTTACCTATGTTTTGGATCATAACTCAACCCAAACTCTCACCTCCCATATCACTACGCTTACTCTGTTCCCTACACCATCACTCAATTAGAGTGCAGCTATACCCCTCGATCAAATTTGGCCTAGCTGCTCACATACGAACATTAACACATTAACATCTCATCATTCTAATAAAAACGCAGCTATATCCCATGACAAACCGTCCTAGCTGCTCACATAAGCGTCCTACAGGCCCAACGTAGCCAGAACCCAGTCTGGGTGTCCACCCACCAGACTGCACACATTCAACTAATATCAATACCACCACACCTAATTCTAGGATGCAGCTACCATCAGGCAATTACATCAGCTGCGCACATAACTGGTGCACCCAAGCACCCTACAACACCTTATTCTCTCAACTGACCTGGACTATGGTCTCCAAGGGCATTCAACCTACCAGCGCTTTGAGGTCATACCAATGATATATAGAACGCTATATAAATGCCAAATAACATAACATAACATAGGAAAGAAGATGGAAAATGGAAACATTAGCAATGGAAATGTCCTATTAGCAGAGAAGAACAGTAGTCAATAATTAGGTCAGATACACTGAGTAGTTTTGTTTATTGCCTTGACAAAGCTCGAGTAGGGGCGCAAGTGATGGGCATACAGTTGCCAACATGGATATCTTTTTGTCCCTAGGCAATATGTCATACATAGAAAGACCACTTTTTTGGTAGTTTATATATTTAATACCGTTCTACGAATTCACACAAAGATTTTTTAAACGAATGCATACCCGACTCTGAAGTTCTGTTGAAATCGCACGTGGTTTCGTCAAAAAGGGACAAAGTTATAGTAGGATGTCCAAAGACGTATGCTTTACTTATCATTTACATATGTACATTTTTGTCAGTGCCTAAATCCCAAACTGCTGGATGGATGTGTGTCACATTTCAAAGAGTGCGGTTTTATGTTCCCAAAAAACATTCCTTCATAAATGTGCTGTAAATCCATCCAGCTGTTTCTTTTAAAAGTGTCCAATAGCAGAAAAAACAGATTATTGCTGTTTGCAGGGTCCTGCCGTCCCACGCGCTGCTAACATTTTGGACATTTAGGGAATGTTGCATCCTTCTTTAAATGCTGGGGCACCGAAGTGTGCAATATACCACCACGATGTCGAGAAACTGGTACTTTTACCACATGTTTCATGGACCTGGATCTGGTTGTCAGACGCCGCGACACGCAGACCCAGATCAGCGTTTAA
This sequence comes from Ambystoma mexicanum, assembly GCF_040938575.1. Classification (NCBI taxonomy): domain Eukaryota; kingdom Metazoa; phylum Chordata; class Amphibia; order Caudata; family Ambystomatidae; genus Ambystoma; species Ambystoma mexicanum. Next base: position 1,271,982,021 of record NC_090932.1, read on the forward strand.
GGCCTGGTCCATGAACCTTTACTTTACCCTGAGAATTGGCAGGGCTTGGGGCATGGTGGCCTCTGGCCACGTCTGCAGGCGATACCAGCGGTCCACGGACCCATAAAGTGGGTAAAGTGGCCACTGACCATGGCCTTAGTTCAGGTCCAGTGGCTTCTTCAGGTGGCCCTTGGCCAGGTCCAGTGGCTTCCTCAGGTGGCTTGCCTCGGGTTGGAGAATGCCTGAAAGCCATGCCATGGGCAGAGCGACCCACGAACCCTCAATGGGATTAAAGTGGCCATCGGGCCTGGCCGTAGTCTTAACCCAGTTTTTATTTCTGGTGGCTTGGTAGGGTCTCATTGGGCAAAGTGAACACAGGCCTTGGCAGCAAGCCGTGACTTGTGGCCCACATAATCACAATGGGTGGTAAAGTGCACACTGGCCAGGCCCAGTGGCTACCTTTGGGTGGTTAATAGGGCCGGGGGCATGACCTATTCCCATGCCTTAGCCCAATGGACCCACAATGAGGATAAAGTAGCCAATGCAGCCAGTTTCAATGACTACATAAGGTGGCTTGGTGAGTTCTGGGGCATGACAGAAGGCCTTGCTTCCGGCAAAGGAGCCATAGCCCATGTTCAGTGGCTTTCAGTTCTAAAACGGTAGTAAAGTGCCATTGGATGGAAAGTTAGAGTAAGATACATAATTATTTCAATGTTTTTATTACAAACATGAGTACAAACAATATGACATATGTGAAGTGTCAAATGCACCCATCAAGAGGCCTTTGTGCACGCTTGGAAGACCGAATATCTAAATAAAGGGAATTATGGATTGAACATTTCGTTTGAAGAGGCAGTGTAGGCGGGCTTTCCCATTCCTGCTGCACTGGCTCCGACCACTATTTCATTCATACTGATATGCTGAGTTGGAGCCAGAGCTCCATACCATCATGGCCGCCCCCTGATCGGCCCATCTGCGAGGAGATTTGTGCCCCGGCATGCTCCTGTAGAGCGTTGGCTGTTAAACATCTTTTGTGCACTATTGGGACCAAAGCCAGATGATACAGCCAGTGTGGCCTCACAGCAAAGGCCCACATAAAAGGCCTGTTTGCCTGTCAGGGCCTGTTTCTTTTCTATTTCTTTTGAACAGGCAGCGTAAGCAGGCTTTACCATCCCTGCTGCACTGGCAGTGTCCACTTTTTCATTCATATGGTATGCTGAGTTGGAGCCAGAGCTCCAAACCATCAATGCCGCCCCCTGATCGGCGCATTTGCAAGGCGATTAACGCCCCAGCATGTTCCTGTAGATTGTCCCCATTGGCTGGTAAGCCTCTCTTGCGCACTATTGGGACCGGAGCCAGATGGCACAGCTGGTGTGGCCTCACAGCGAAGGCCCACAAAAAACGACTGTTTGCCTGTCTGGGACTGTTTCTTTCTGTTTCTTTTGAACATGCAGTGTAGGCAGGCTTTCCCATCCCTGCTGCACTGGCCGCATCCACTTTTTCATTCAACCTGACATGCTGAGTTGGAGCCAGAGCTCCATACCATCATGGCTGCCCTCTGATCGGCCCATTTGCGAAGAGATTTGTGCCCCAGCATGCTCCTGTAGAGCGTCCCCATTGGCTGGTAAGCATCTTTTGTGCACTATTGGGACCGGAGCCAGATGACGCAGCCAGTGTGGCCTCACAGCGAAGGCCCACATAAAAGGGCTGTTTGCCTGTCTGGGCCTATTTTTGTTCTGTTTCTTTTGAGCGGGCAGTGTAGGCAGGCTTTCCCATCACTGCTGCACTGGCCGCGTCCACTTTTTCATTCATACTGATATGCTGAGTTGGAGCCGGAGCTCCACACTATCATGGCTGCCCCCTGATCGGCCCATCTGCGAGGAGATTTGTGCCCCAGCGTGCTTCTGTAGAGCGTCCCCATTGGCTGGTAAGCATCTTTTGTGCACTATTGGGACCGGTGCCAGATGTCGCAGCCAGTGTGGCCTCTCAGTGGAGGCCTACATAAAAGGTCTGTTTGCCTGTCTGGGCCTGTTTCTTTTCTAATTTAATTCTTTTAAACAGGCATTGTAGGCAGGCTTTCCAATCCCTGCTGCACTGGCCACGTCCACCTTTTCATTCATACTGATATGCTGAGTTGGAGCCAGAGCTCCATACCATCATGGCCGCCCCCTGATCGGCCCATCTGCGAGGAAATTTGTGCCCCAGCATGCTCCTGTAGAGCGTTGGCTGTTAAACATCTTTTGTGCACTATTGGGACCAGAGCCAGATGACACAGCTGGTGTGGCCTCACAGCGAAGGCCCACATAAAAGGCCTGTTTGCCTGTCTGGGCCTGTTTCTTTTCTATTTCTTTTGAAGAGGCAGCGTAGGCAGGCTTTCCCATCCCTGCTGCACTGGCTGTGTCCACTTTTTCATTCATACTGATATGCTGAGTTGGAGCCAGAGCTCCACACTATCATGGCTGCCCCCTGATCGGCCCATCTGCGAGGAGATTTGTGCCCCAGCATGCTCCTGTAGAGCGTCCCCATTGGCTGGTAAGCATCTTTTGTGCACTATTGGGACCGGTGCCAGATGTCGCAGCCAGTGTGGCCTCTCAGTGAAGGCCCACATAAAAGGCCTGTTTGCCTGTCTGGGCCTGTTTCTTTTCTAATTCAATTCTTTTAAACAGGCATTGTAGGCAGTCTTTCCAATCCCTGCTGCACTGGCCACGTCCACTTTTTCATTCATACTGATATGCTGAGTTGGAGCCAGAGCTCCACACCATCAATGCCGCCCCCTGATAGGTGCATCTGCAAGGTGATTCGCGCCGGAGCATGTTCCTGTAGAGCGTCCCCATTGGCTGGTAAGCATCTCTTGTGCACTGTTGGGACTGTAGTCAGATGGCGCAGCCGGTGTGGCCTCACAGCGAAGGCCCACAACAAATGCCTGTTTGGGATTGTTTCTTTTCTGTTTCTTTTGAACATGCAGTGTAGGCAGGCTTTCCCATCCCTGCTGCACTGGCCGCATCCACTTTTTCATTCATACTGATATGCTGAGTTGGAGCCAGAGCTCCATACCATCATGGCCGCCCTCTGATCGGCCCATCTGCGAGGAGATTTGCACCCCAGCATGCTCCTGTAGAGCGTCCCCATTGGCTGGTAAGCATCTTTTGTGCACTATTGGGACTGGAGCCAAATGACGCAGCCGGTGTGGCCTCACAGCGAAGGCCCCCATAAAAGGGCTGTTTGCCTGTCTGGGCCTGTTTTTTTCTGTTTCTTTTGAACTGGCAGTGGAGGCAGGCTTTCCCATTACTGCTGCACTGGCCGCGTCCACTTTGTCATTCATACTGATATGCTGAGTTGGAGCCAGAGCTCCACACTATCATGGCTGCCCCCTGATCGGCCCATCTGCGAGGAGATTAGCGCCCCAACATGCTCCTGTAGAGTGTCCCCATTGGCTGGTAAGCGTCTTTTGTGCACTATTGGGACCGGAGCCAGATGGCGCAGCCGGTGTGGCCTCACAGCAAAGACCCACATAAAAGGTCTGTTTGCCTTTCTGGGCCTGTTTCTTTTCTATTTCTTTTGAACGGGTAGTGTAGGCAGGCTTTCCCATCCCTGCTGAACAGGCCGCGTCCACTTTTTCATTCATACTGATATGCTGAGTTGGAGCCAGAGCTCCACACCATCATGGCCACCCCCTGATTGGCCCAACAGCGAGGAGATTCTTGCCCCAGCATGCTCCTATAGAGCATCCCCACTGGCTGGTCTTTTGTGCACTATTGGGACCGGAGCTGGATGGCGCAGCAAAGGCCCACATAAAAGGTCTGTTTGCCAGTCTATACCTGTCCGGGATTTACAGCGGCTGCGCCTGATCTGTTGTCTCGCTACTCCGGACCTCACCTTTGTCTCTTTCAAGCGCAAATCAAGCAGGGTTCTCTTCATCTCTGCACGAGCAAGGTAAGGAAGGTGTGGTCCTCCTTCTCTCTGGTTTCTCACCATGCTGCCTCTCGTCTTACCCTTGCTACTACCATTTGGGCCTGTTTCATGCTCTATTTATTTGCGCCTTGACCCACTTGTAACCAATGGATGTGACTCTCGCGGCCTGCACTGCTCCTGTATTGTTCCCACTTGTAACCAATGGATGTGACTCTCGCATCCTGCGCTGCGCCTCTATTTGACCCTCATGTGACTAATGGATGTGACTCTCGCAGCCTGCGCTGGGCTTGGATTTGACCCACAAGTAACTAATGGATGTGACTCTCGAAGCCTGCATTGCTCCTATATTTGACCCTCACGTAACCAATGGATGAGATTCTTGCAGCCTGCATTGCTCCTATATTTGACCCTCACGTAACCAATAGATGAGATTCTTGCAGCCTGCGCTGCTCCTATATTTGACCCTCATGTAACTAACGGCTGTGACTCTGGCAGCCTGAGCTGTGCTTGGATTTGCCCCACATGTAACTAATGGATGTGATTCCTGAAGCCTGTGCTGCTCCTATATTTAACCTTCATGTAACTAATGGATGTGACTCTCGCAGCCTGCGCTGCGCTTGGATTTGACTCACATGTAACAAATGGGTTTGACTCTCTCAGACTGCGCTGTATCTATACATTTGTCATCCTACTGACTTTTACGCTCTGCAATCGCAGCTGCACCTGCACTTAACATACTTATAACCACTGAACGTGACTAATAGCCTATATCTGTATCACAGCATTAGCCCCTGCAATACGAGGGGCAGCTCTGCCTTACTGTAACCTAAGCACTAAGGGTAACATGTATGTAACAGCACCCTGATGCCTGAGGTTTTGGTGGGCTTTATAAATGCCAAATAAATAAACCTCATACTCTAACTCATAATGAGCTGTTAATTCCCCATAAATATAGGTGGTTCCCTTCATGAGCATCTCTGAAATGTACAGCTACTGACTCATTTGTGTTACCATTTTAATGTTACTCCCCACTCACCCGTGCTGTGGCCCAACGACACGCATCCTTGCCAAGACCTAGAACCCTCTATACTAATAACAACCAGAAATAATGAGACATCCTGGCCCTTAATTCCAAGTGGATAAAATGTAGGAGTAAAAGGCATTGAACTTCGGTACACCGGCCCTCATTTAGAGTTACATGAAGGTTAGGCACAGAGCTAGAAGAGTGGTACATGAACATAGACTTACATTATTATGAACAGCTGGAGCCCCAAATAGTTCAGTAACTAACATATCATCGTGTTTGCTTAGACATCGCTGGCACTCAAAGCTGTATAATCCAATACACTCTGGTTCCCCCTGTGGCAACGTCGAAAAAACACACACGCATGCGCGGGGGAGCAGTGTGCGAGAACCGGGTTGTCACACGACACACCCTGCGCAGAAGGGGATGTGACTGGCCCATGGGACTTGCGCTACCCACCCACGCATGCGCAATGGGATCTTTTCTAAAGTACACACCATGCGCATGCGTGATTGAAAAGCGGTCTGACCCGCTCAACGCATGCGCATAGGTATTCAAACAGTACTTAAAACAGTATACACTCATAAGCATACGGACCGGAGAGAGCCACTCGACATCCGGATACCTAAGGATTCCTGACACACACGCGCATTGCGCACAGAGGTGAGAGATAGATCTATACTCAAACAGTAGGACAAGCCCCTACATTGCCATAGAGCTAATATAGGAGTTACTTGGAATATTGCTAAGGTTAGAATTACACTGAAGTACAGCAAACAAGGTATAACCTGCCAACTAAGGAGGGTGTGAGGGATGACTCTGCTCACCCCACTAACTAAAAGTGGTTCACCATAGGAACCAACCCTATAGAAGTTGTATAAAAATGTACCTAGAATCCCCTAAGAAGCATGCACTGACTCTACATTTCCCTCTGTTTTTTCTCAAGAAGTTCTTTCTGTGAGAGCCTTCTTGAGGTGAAACTGACCACACACACAGCGAGTTATGCACAGTCAATTCTACCAACAAGGTGTGTCCAAAGACCAGAAATAAAGGTGCTAGCAGCACTAAAAAGGAGGTGTGTTAAAGTGAAATGTTTGTAATTGTTAGAGTTGTAACTTTCAAAGTTGTAATTTCTTAGAGTTGAGATTGCCAATATTGAGTCAGTTAAATAACACTAATAGTGGAATATTCTCTATGTTTTTTGCTTTAGGAATTGAGATCACGAACATGTATATTTTTGGAACAAATAGTATCATTGGCCCTGAAGATGGACTGTTGTAAAGTCCGAAACGCGTTGGCAATACACTGAAAAATCTTGATGCTATTTTGGATTGGTGACTTTAACCAAAGAACTTTATTATTTAATTGTGTTATTATCCCAAAAAAAGGACTTTGTGAATTTATGTGTGAAACAAAAGTCTTACAATTGAGAATGTGTTAAAGCCTGTGAGACAAACCAGCTATGGTTTAACCTTGGTTATGTTTATCACAAATGTTTTGAAAAAATTGTACACTTTGATTAATTAAAATAAACCGTAGAGGGTTTTTCTACTTTTCCAACGTTTTAAATCTTTGTATCAAGGAACTGATCTTTTTGAAATTTTTTGGACCTATGAATTGTCATATCTTGTGAACTGAACTAAGTGCCTTGGTGCACAACTGTTTGATAAATTAATATTTAATCGGATGTTATACACTTATCTCAAACCCCCCCCCCGAACATTAGCACTTCAAATCCTAACATAAGAAATGACAACTATACTTAAATTTCGAATAGCAAGCAGTGGGACCTTCATTAGACCTCACGCTGATGCGAGCATGACGAGCACAAGAAAAAAGGTGTAACTTCTGGTAGCAAAAGTTGAACTGGTTCATCAAACGTGTTTACACCTGTTTCATTGGAAGGAGAAACCTTGTCCGGCAAACGTACGCCCTGAGAGATCTTCCACCTCTGCCGTTCTGTGGCAGATCTTCTGCTGTGTAGTTGTTGTCATAACACACCTGAAATTAGTGTGTTGGGGATTGTGGCCTGGCTTTTGTGGCATAACACGGGTGTGTGTAAGGGTGCATAACAAACACGAAGGCAAGGTGCAAGTTGGTTGAATTAAATAAAATTGTAAAATTGTACCAAAACCTGTGTGATAAATTGCATGTGCAAGATGATGATGTAAGTGTGATGTGTGAAGTGTGAAAGTTGAAATATGAGGGTGCAAGGGAGTGGAGTGGATGGAGTAAGTTTAGAAGAGTGTGGGGAAAATGTATATTTGTGTGAGAAAATGAGAAAATGGAGTTACATATGGCTGGTGAAATATATCCACTGTGGATCTCTAACTGACGGGTTTGTGCCAAAAGGGTGTTTTCTTAGTGATTCAGGCAGAAGTTACACCAGAATTTACACCTGGTGTAGCTTCTGCCTGTAATCATAGTGTGGTTGGCTTAGTGAATACCAATTTTACCTTGTAAATTAAATCAAACTTAGTCAAAAAGGAGAACAGGAGTAACATATGCAAAAGTGTAGTTAGTAAATCAGGCCCATATATTTATACTATACGTAATATACCTTGTATTGTCTATTATTAAAGCAATATGCCCCTCGTGGTGGGGGCATTACCGGCTCAGGTAATGCCCTGGGGCCCATAGTTAACGAAGGCCCCGGTGCATTACCTGAGTCAGTAATGCCCCCGCCGCAAGGGGCATATAGCTATTACTGCCCAAGAACTGCGTGACCAGGGAACTAAAAGCTTTTTTTTGGTGCTGAAATGCTGCAGCGTTTCAGGAGAAGAAAAAAAAGACAAAGAAAATTGCCACCGGAAAAGGGAAAACTGAGTCCGTTTTCTCTTTCCATGGCGCCCATTGGGAGTGGACGCACTGGAAACACAAGCGTTCCCAATGGGTGAAGGCAGCCTCTCAGCCGTGGGGAGGCTCGGAGCGGGGATGGCCGTGCTTCGTGTCTCCTCATTGGCTGAGGAGCTGCCACGCCCCCCGGCGAGGACAAGGAGGCTGGAATCCCGGCCGAGAATTGAAGGATTCTCTGCCGGGTAATGCCTCGGCGAGGGCCAATCGGAATGGCTCTTTCATTCTGATTGCGCCCTCGCCAGGTACTAAATTTATTTAATATATTTATTATATATTTATCATGCAATAGGTGTAATTAATTTGTTATAGTTGTTATTTTCTTTTCTTAAATATCATAACAGCAGATATACCTGGCATTGCCTGTGCTGAAAAGGAACTGAACCTTTGAAATGGTTTTCCACTGGTGAACAAAGAGACCTAAGAATTGGCTAAATAGTTCTGTATTCTTTATCAATGCATATATATATATATATACAAGTACATACTTAGGAATGATTAGCATTGTCACTGAACACCTCAATAAACACAATGTTGAGTGTCTTTCCAGTAGGGACATAAACAAAAAGATCACCTCAGCTTGCCGAGCCGTTTTACTCTGGAGTCTTGTTTGGCGTTGATCTGGTGTCTCTGGCTGTGGTTTTGATGCATGCCTCGCTGTTGTCTGGTTTGTTGTGGGGTCTCCTTCTGTATTTGTGCTGTATGTCTGGCTGTATATACAGTTGTCTGGCTTGTGTCTCTTCTAGTGCCTTCAAAAGTACATTGACTCCTGGGTGGCATGATGAATGAATCACAGGTTTTTTTGCGCTGGGGATGTGTACTTCTTGAGTCTCAAGAGGAGTAATTGCCTGGATTCTCTTGTGTTAATTTTTCGTGGATTTCTTGTACTAATCTTTGGCACATGTTCATATTCTATCATGGTTTGTTGAGCAAATTGTTAGCTTTTGTGATGGACACGTGTCAAGCCAAATAGCTATGGTAATTTGTTAAGCAAAATAACCATTAGTTCTAAGTTCATTTATTCTACGTTAATCCACCAGGGGTGCCTCATCAGAAACTTTAAATTAATCAAAATGAGCATCAGTTCTACGTTCATTTGTTCTAAGTTCATCCACGCAAAATGCAGCGCGATGAGGCGGTTTACAGCCGAAAGATCTTAGCAACCATCCCTCTGCTACCACTTGTCGAGGAGCTGCATGGACCCTATAGCAGTCACCCCAATTACCAGCAGAGAGACACTCGGGCCCATCAAAAACTCCCCACCGCAAGAATGGAAGACTCAGCCATGGGGCGAAGTTTACTGTCTTTATTATCTAACAAAGAGACAGGGATCACACTAGAAAAACATGAATTCTCCAGGGTTCTCGTCTCCTGGTTTTATCCAGGTGTGAAATCACAAAACCAAGTTCCATCCCCGAAACCTATTGGGTGTTCAAATTGGTCAGTTTAGGCATACCATTTATGTGTCCTATAAGGGTTCATTCTACTACTAGGTAGCCATATCTGGTAGCTCTGCCTGGGACCACCTCTACATGTATCATCTTACAATGTTGCAAGAACGTGGGGAGACCATTGGCTCCTGCAACATACGATACCTTCACGTGAAAGGCGACTCTGGATTGGACCAAGTGCTTCCTCCCATCCCTGGAACCGTGGACGGTTACCAGGCCAAGTGTACCTTCTTAAGGTAATGAGAATGAACATGGAGGGGATGTGTTTTCCCTAATGTTGCCATCTCTGATAACATAACCCTGGAAGAGTGCATTCATTTGTTAATTCAAAAGCAACACTTGTATCTCTCCACCTATGATTCGATGGGAACAGCTTCTCTCCGTCTACCTTGATTGAATGGGCATTGTCTTGCTTGGCTGGGTCACATGTGTTGAGACCATGTAATTGAGCTCTCTTGCCTGTAATTATGAGGATTTTAGCCTGAATTTCTTGCAGGTGGCTTATTGTCTTGTTAACCAGGAGCATTCAACTTTGGCTGGGTGCATTGGTCTGCTTGCCGCTGGCTGCAGCGATCAAGCCAGCACTTCCATGTACTCAAAGCCTTTCTCCGCTTCTTCATTCATTTCAATGGGCCTATAGCTTCCATATTTGTCCTTATGGCTTTTCCATGTTAGTGGCAGTCAAGCATGTGCAAGCTAGGTTGGAGTTCGGCTTTGGCGAAGAATGCGGGCACATATAGAGATATGTATGTGTGTCTGTCATCTACCTGTGTGAGTCATAAGCATGTTTTTTGTGTCTCTATGAAACAAACTAATGCATGTTCATGTAACTTTGGGAATGGATGGCTATGTGCTTCATGTCTAAGTGTGGCTATGTGGTGATGTCAGTGATGACCTCATTGATTTCTTGATTTACAGTCAGTCGACGTGTTCAATTGATGGCACCTCCAGCTCCCCCAGATCATCGATTGGGTATGGCCTGAATGGCTGTCTGAGAGAGTAACATTTCCCACATCTGCGATACATAGATGATGGCGTTGAAGGGCCTAAGAGTGAGGTGCATCTGTTGTGTCTCTGGGCCTCATTAAAAGTTTGCTGGTACAGTAACAACAGAACCGGTAAGCTTGCCGGTACCGTTGTTACCGTACTGGCAAACTACGAGGTCTGCTTGCGGGTGTCTTTTCGCCCACCATTGCGAATGGTGCCGGTGCATCCGACCTCTCCAATTCCATTGGGCCCTGTGGGGCTCGAATGGGAATGGGGAGAATTTTTTTCTGGTGCCCGGGAATGGGCAATTACCGGGTCTGGCAGGGCCGTAATGACCCGGAGATTTCCCATTCCCGGGCCCCGGTAAAATAACGCCTATGTCTGGGCTGAGAGTCGTGTGGGGGTCATGAGGGCCATACTTGGACCTCCGTCCTCAGGTGGGTGGCCTGGTTACCTCCAGGTCAAAGTTTCTTGCTGTGCCCTACTCAGATGTTAATCTCTGCTTTCCCAGATCCCACATTGCCCGATGGCTCAAGGAAAAAATACTTGGAGGGAAATATCAAGGTGCCAATTGGTCCTCCATACATACACTCAAGATCCTTTCCTGTTGAATATTATGCTCTATACATAATAGAAACACTTCCAGACAGTGAATCTGAACAAATATATATTTATATACATTTTATTCTGAATACATCAAAAATGGTTTGCATCAAAAAATGAAAAGGATGAAAAAATGAGACAAACCTATTAAAACAAACAATACCACCTACATCAGTCTCAGAAGGTAATCGACATAACAAACATGGATCCAACTCAAAATAACTGGAGCCATTTGAAGCTAACACCAGTAAACCATCACCAAGTGACTTAAGTTAAAAAATATACTATATAACCACACAGACCACACGTATTTTAAAAAACAATACTTTGTATGAAATAAACAATTTGAAAATATAGAAACCACTCAGAAAGCTTAAAAAACAGAACTATGCAACTACAAACTAATTGTTGTTCTTGTGCCCGACATGTTTCTGTTCCTTGCATGTTGCAGAACATTATTCATATGCAGATTTTCAATTCTCCTGTGACATTGAATGCCCCAAAATGTAAATGGCGGACTTCTCAATCTTCTTTCCAACTAGAGATGATGGAAACACGCCCACGTGACCCAATTGCTTGTTTCTTTCCTTAACATAGGACCAGCCGCACTGGTGGCCCTATTAACTTCAAAACACAATCTTTATTTAGAGGCTGTCGCTCAAAAAGCTTCTAGCTTCTAAGATGTGGAGCAAATGCACATACAGTGCCTGACGGTGTGTCGCTCGGTTTTGTGTCCACAAGCGACGCAGGTGTTTCAGCATGTCTACTTGCGAAGGCAAACTGAGTTGAAGCTACACAGAATACCACAAGATAAAGAGCAGTACGCATGAGACGTTCTAGTCCACATATTGTCATGGAACTCAAGAGGTTTTCTAACATAATAAAAAACAAAGGAATTATTGAGTCCTTTATCATTGTTTGCCTGCAGGAAACCCTTATGATGGACCCACAAATAATGGATGGCAATGAGGTATATTTTAATAGTTAAGCAGGGCCTAAGCGGTCGTCCCTACGGTGGTCTGCTTACAGCCTTAAAGCGCGGTCAGGGTTTTGTTGGAAGATACATTGTAACTGAGAGGAGTGACATGCTTGTGATTATGTTAACATGGAAGGACTTGTGTGAAAAACAGTCCGAAAATGTCTTATATTTAATGTGTACTTTAACCCTAGTAGTGCTCCAATAGATTAATTTTTAGCCGAATTCTCATATCTAATGTTAGGAAAAAGTCCAGAAGAGGGAGCATACATAATAGTAGTCAGGAACTTTAATTCAGAATGCCTGGATGACCAGTGGTATTGGAAGCCAGATAGGGCAAGCGTCTCGAGTAAAAAGTGAGCCAAGTGTCAACTAATAAGACAAGAATTAGACCAATGGGACCTGGCTCCTCTTAACGGTACAGAACAGGTAGATATTCCCCCAAAATTCTCCTGGTACAATAATCAGTGGAGATCTACTCTTGATTATGCCTTTGTATCCTCGGGATTGCAATACAGGGGAGGAAGACTAGAGGAATCACGTACAACCTCAAGTGATAGTTCCATGGTGGTATATGCAGCCCCAATAACTAGACTTGCAACAAACGCAGCAGTGAACATAAATGTGGAGATTAATCCCAGGGATCACAGTGTGAGGTGGCACCACAAAATTGCATCATCATTTAATGGGTTTATCACGGCATAGTATAACAGTATAGATAACCTATTATGCAACCGTACGGAATTCAAACCTACTATTCGATCTATCTTGGGATGATTAACATCCTCCCGGATTCTGTTAATAAGGGTAACTGATCAACCACAGAAACACATCTTTGATCACGAGGTGCAATAGTGTAAAAGAGAACTAGGCACTAATCTAAGAGTATTGCAAAGAAAGAGGCCACTAAGGATGACGAAGATATGCAATCAGAAAACCATTTTTAACAATTGGACACAAGGTCACACATTTCTGATGTTGATTAATGATGCAGAAAGGATGTTGAGCTGCATTTTGGGAAACTGCATCGATAGATTCTGGCACCTCATCAAATCAGAAGGCATTGATTCATTTTTGAAACTCAACCCATAAATGAGGAGGTTTGGATTGACCATTTTAAGGAATTATATAAGGTTGATGAAGTGGAAGACCCAGTCGGATATAGGTGTCATAGTTGGTCGGGTCCATTGTTTGGGACAGGGTGTCATGTTCTGCCCATGGCAACTTATGAAGCGCTGGCTGCTTCATTGCATACTGCTGCGATGTTGTTCGCATTGCGTAATGAGCAGTCTAGCTTATTTCCAAGATGGCCCCCGCCAGTATTTACCAGCCGTCAGTGAGAGGCTCCATGCGTTTCAACCCGTTTCACACTGATTAATACGTTCATAGTATTTCTCTACACTTTGTTCTCTATTCGGCTTTGCCTCCCGCTCTGCTTCACCCTGGCGAGCATTCTGCTCCCTGATACGCTCTCCCTGGTTTTGCTCCGCTCTGTGGGCAGATCTCTCCATCTTTGGCTTTCTAGTGCTCCGCTGCTCTTTCCCTTTCTTTCTCGCTCTGATTTCTTGTATTCCCGCCTCCTTTGCATCACGGCTGGCTTGGGGTTCACTTTCTTGAGGGATTCTCTTTCCTGACCATTGCCTAGTCTGCTATTTGGGAATTACTATAGAAATTGTCACCAACGCAGCGTCCCCCTTTCACTTCTGCTCTGAACAATCCTACCAGAGAAGGAATTCCCTACCTTGTCCAGCGCTGCTGCAGTTATACAAGCAACACAAGGACCACGCTTCAAGGATCTTCCTGGTCTTTTGGAACGCTCATATCCTGCTTCTTCTTTAAAGTCTCCAGGGATTTTTCAACCGCAGGGTTTTTTCCCTAGTCAGGGCTGGCTCCTCAGAGTCCCCCTCTGCTTGGGGTGATTCCCATCCGGGCAAGGTGGCCTCCGGGGGAGCTCGCCCAGGAAAAGAAGACACAGAAGCCTACGACCAGCAGAAGAAAGAAGAAGACGGACGTTTCAGGAAGTTCATCAAAAGACCAAGGTTAGGAGGGACAGAGGGAAGGATCACCGGTTTAGGAGACAAGGATGATATTGTAAATTAAATTAAAAACAGTAAAAAATCAAACGCACCAGGCCCTGACAGTCTGTCAACTATGACACTAAAATCTAACAAGTTTTTATGTTCTAATGTCCTTTTGGGATTTTATGGTAATATTTTATCGACGCAAGTGCTTCCTCCATCCTGGAAATAAGCAGTGCTGATTTTGGTGTTCAAGGGGGGATAGATTCTCCCCTCTGAACTATAGACCAATCTCATTACTGTATGCAGCAAATAAAATATTTGCTAAAATGTTATTAAATGAACTAGAAACCTGGGCCTTAAAATCAGACCATTTGGATTGTTATCAAGCAGGTTTTAAGAAGGGAGTTGGTACTGCAATAAATAGTTGTGTAGTCTCTTTGTTGGACAGACAGGCGAGGGAACAGGGAAGATCAGTGTACCTTGCCTTCCTTGAAGTAAGTAAGGCCTTCAATTGCATAAACCAAACAGTCCTCTGGAAATAAATGTTTAATTGTGGTTGTCCAATGCCCCTGATTAGTATACTAGTCTCCTTACACAAGGATACATCAATAAAAGTGAGGCTAGACACTCAGGGAACTTGCACCAAATGGATAGAAACAAACCGTGGCCTTCGCCAAGGGTTTGTTTGGGCCCCTTTTTTTATATATATTAAAGATATGTTAGATGTCAGCAATTGCTGATACAGTCTAGAGACTGTGTGACCCCCTTCTGATACATTGTACTATGCATCCCCCTCGGGTCATCATCATCTGGGAGATCTGGCCATCTTGTCTTAATTTTCTGGACTATACTGTTGTATAGTATGAACTGACCGGTGTGTATGTCGTGCATCTCCATCAACCGTTGGTATTCCGCCCAGTGTTCTTCCTTTCTCAAGTCTGCTCTCTGGGCTATGCCTTTAGCTTCCCAATGGGATATGTATATTGCGTGGGTCCCTGTGTCCGTGCCTACAAATCCCACAAGGGGGATCTTAACGAGATAACGAGATTTGGAGTGTGACCCCCATCTATTTCTATCCCTGTGTCCCCGTATTTGGCCCGAAGAAAGAATGCCAACGGTTCGAGGGCCAGTATATACAACATTGGTGACAGTGGACAACCCAGCTTTGTGCCTCTGTAGATCCTCCAACCCTCCGAGATACTTCTCCCAGTTGTATAAATGTATCCTTATTAGGAATGGAGCTTAATCTTGACATTTTTAAATAAAAATGATTCATCTTGAATGCAGAGAAATCGAAGTGGAAACATTTTGGATGGAGTATATCAAAACACAAAGTTGTTATTCGTTTTAAATATCTGGAAGTTTTATATACTCTAGTGCAATGAAATTGACAACATATAAGGGAAAAAAGGCAATCTTTCTAGCATCTGCCTCTCAGTTGTGACAATTTGATTACAAATTCGGTAGATTTTCAGTTTTGCCTATGGTTAAGCTTTACTGGCAAAAAATACTTCCCAAATAGATTTTTTTTGCAGAACATTTTAATGCAGATACTCCATGGAATCAGGGACGAATTGGGTTGACTTTCTCTGCAAATGTTTGTAGAGTGGAGGGTATTGCAAATGTATGCCTCAATTTTGTTACCGCCACAAGCATCTTTATATGTTAAATTAAAGGAAGAACTGAAGGGTGGATAGCCCTGGGGCAACGCGTTTATCTTGGAAGCAAGACAACACATAGCAACACACGTTTGAATATCAGTCTTGCTCTTAGGAACCGGTCTCGGGTATTAACCGCGGTATCAAAGAACAATTATAATTATATGGGCTCAAGCAGGGCACTTTTGCAAAAGGAAAAGTAAATGTAACGATTTACTGAAAAGGATAGAGTCCTCTGCTGAAGAGCTCAGTGCTAACCCAAACAAAATGAAAATGAATATGTACACAAATGAATGGATTAAGAACAGGGATGTTTTAAGGAGTTACCGCTGTTTTAATGATCATTTTAATTGCACTGTAACATTTTTTAATGTTTTAGCACCTTATTTAAAAAAAACACCACTCAAGAGAGTTTAGATTTAGGGTAATAAGATTAAAATTGAACCTGTTGCCAACATCGGATGTTTTAGGTATGCGTTTGAAGTCTCTGATTGGAGAAAATGTTATGTTGCCATTGTGTTACGAGAACTGAAAACTTAGGACATTTATGTATCGAGCGTGCAGCACTTACGACAATACAGAATGAGAAATTGGGCAGATTTACATATAACCCGAAGAGGGTGTTACCAGTTATGATTTGTATTTTAAACACAAATGAAATATCATTATTAATTACAATATTAGAATTTGTGAATTTAGTATTGTCTGATTAATTATGATGAAGCAGATTTTTGTAATATTTTGTATATTTTGTACTTTGTAATGTTTTGTAATTGTAACAATAGTATTGAATCATATATGTGAAAGGTTCAGTTGAGGAACCAAAACACACAATAAATAAATAAATAAACAAATAAAGTGTGTCGAAACTTGGATGTCCTTTATGGCCCACTGCATTATTCACCGTGCCTACTGGGTGGGTGGCCTGGTTACCTCCTGGTCAAAGTACCTTACTATGCTCTACTAGGATCTTAAGCTCTGCCTTGCCTGATATCACATCACCCCTTGGCTCAAGAAAAAAAAAACTTGCCGCTTGGGCCTCCCTCTGGAATTGCCCCCATTGCTTAACACCAGAAGAAAGTAATTTTTGTTTCAGGAAACTACCAAGACCACCTTCTACAAGGAATGCTTTGGCTCATAGGTGGATGCCTTGCTTTTGCTTGCTCTGTTGAGTGATTCCTGTTTCCCTGGACACCTCTTCTCTTCTCTTTATAGCCTTGCCTTGGGGGCTGGAACTCCTTCCCCTTTCCCTTGAGAGCAGAGGAAAGTCACTCTTGTTTCAGGAAACTACTGAAACAAGAATGCATTGGCTCATAGGTGGATGCCTTGCTTTTGCTTGCTCTGTTGAGTGATGCCTGTTTCCCTGGGCACCTCTTCTCTTTATAGCCTTGCCTTGGGGGCTGGAACTCCTCCCCCTTCCCTTGAGAGCAAAGGAAAGTCACTCTTGTTTCAGGAAACTACTGTAGACTTTCTTCTGCATGAAATGATTTGGTTCATAGTTGGATGCCTTGTTTTTGCGTGCTCTGTTGAGTGAGGCCTGTTTCCCTGGGCACCTCTTCTCTGTATAGCCTTGTCTTAGGTGCCACCTCTTCTACTACCTGCTGGCTCTTACTGGCTTCAGAGTAGCTATGTCACCAATTTCCTCAGTAGCTCTTGAGAATTGGGCTACTGCATCTCACACTGTCTGGGCCCCTGTCCTGTTTCGGTGTTCCTGTCCTGGACTTGTTCCTTCTGGTTCTAGTACTTACCTCCATGTACCTTGCACTTATTGCTTGTACTGGGGGTTCTGACCGGTCCTGCACTTATTTTGTCAGTAGTTTATTTTTGTATCTTGTAGTTGAGGTAACCAGCGTGCACCTTCCACTTATTTGTTTGTAATTGGGATTCTGGTATTTTCCCACTCATATGTGTCTGTACGTGTGATTCCTATGTGCTTCCTTTCACTTACTTTTGAATGTAATTAGGGTACCTGGGGGGCCTCTGCACACTCCCTCTATTCTATACTTTGCACTTATCTGATCTGAATGTGACAGGGCTTTGAAGATAAGTCCACCCCCTCCCCACTTGTGTAGCCTCGAAGTGACTGTGCTCACAGAAGGATCACTGTGACCGCCCATCTTTGTTCAGAGGCTCTCCCAGGCCTGCCAGGTTACGCAACAAGAGCCCTTACTCAAGAGCTCAATACCTAAGCACCGCTCTCGCGCATATCACACACGCCTTGAAAAAGACCCATGTTGGGTCGAAACACGTGTCGGCTTCAAGTGTGTAATTAAATCACTTTTCTATATAAAAAAACAAGTGACAAGACTTTTCATGTATTGTTTGATAAACCAACTAAACTACACAAACTACTTTATCAGTGACCCAGAGCCTGGGCGATCCTGGTTCTTACCCAGACCTACTCTGTGCTCACAGAAGGAACTGCATGAATTAGCAAATCATAAACAAATGAAATATTACGTTTTCTATGTGGATAATTTACAAGTTAAGTGTTCACCTCAGATATTGTGCTAGCCTGCACTTTGCTGGTCAAAATTCCACAGCAGGAGCGACTCAGTCCATTATTCTTCTGAGGTCGAAAGCTTGAGTGCCAATAACATGTGTTATGTACAGCACCTGTTATTACAGTTCTTAGAAGCAGGAGGAATCCAACACGAGCGTTATACAAGAGATCCAATTATTCCAATTATATCCCTGTTCATTTCATCCGTCCCTCTCCAAGGTTGTGTAGTAGTCTTCTTCAGAAGCAGCCTTACTTTTTGCCAAGCTTTGCCCTTAAGAAGCACAGCCCCCAAATAAAACAGTGACTTTTGTAAGAGAGAGTGCCACTTGCCAGGGCTGCAGCTGCATGTAGATGTACATCATGGTGTACCCCAATGGTTTGCAACCTTTGGCTCTCCAGATGTTTTGGACTACAGCTCCCACCAGCCCTACTGAGGACAGTCAACAGGGAGGGATCATGGGATGATATTAGGTTATTAGGGTGTATACCGTGCACCACTGTCATTTGCATGGTCCCTGTAATAATATATATATAGCACTTTATAGGAATATATAGCGCTTTTACTAAATGTGATGGCATTTCTGTTGTTGCCAGCAGTAATATGGCACACACATATATATTTTTTTGTGTTGCCAATATAACATGTGAATATGTTGCTGGTGGCATGCA
This sequence comes from Ambystoma mexicanum, assembly GCF_040938575.1. Taxonomy (NCBI): domain Eukaryota; kingdom Metazoa; phylum Chordata; class Amphibia; order Caudata; family Ambystomatidae; genus Ambystoma; species Ambystoma mexicanum. The sequence goes on from NC_090932.1 coordinate 1,272,000,657, forward strand.
AGGTACAGAATTCATAACACAGCAAAACCCCAATGTAAAACTGCAGAGAATAAAGTGCACCAATTTGTTTTTCTTTTGATACCTCATACATAGAACACTACATTATTTATATAACTGACTAATTTAATTAACATTTACTGAACACTAATTCTAACTCCCTAACATTATAATGTAGTCTCATGTGCAAAATGAGGTGACAATGCATATTTTGGTAGCACTGCCATAATTCGTTTTTTTTTAATGTACAGAGAGACTGTCGGAAGCGACTGCTGGGCGTTCTGTGTGCAGTGCGGCTTGACTGTCTCGTTGGCTCTCGGATCCCCTTGGGTCCTTTCCTCGAACACGTCGAACGCGACGAATGCGACGAACGTGACGAATGCGACGAACGCGACGAATGCAACGAGGCGACGAGGCTCTGTGCGTTCGAGTTGGTACTGGTGCGGCCACGGAGGAGCCGGACCGTGGGAGGATTCTGCTGCATTCGCCCGCGTGGCCGTGTGACTGCTGAGGAGCTCGGACCACGGGAGCAATTTGGAGTGCGGCCACCGAGGAGTTTGGAGCGTGGGAGTATCCAGGAGTATCCTGGAGCGTGACTGCGGCGTTTTCCATGCTGAGTCTCCCTTTGGGTCCAGGACTGCGTTGTATAGCATAGCAGTACACAGGGTGAGTTTGGCTTGAGCGGTGGAACGTGGGGATAACCTGCATTGTGCCTTCGCTATTTGAAGTAGTGGAACTGGGACCACTGCAGTAGGTCGCTCTCTATGGGCGCTTATTGAGCCTCCTAGCACTGACTCAGAGCTGTGAGCAGTGGAGGTGGGACCCTATTTGTCTGTGTCTCCCCCCTCCGTGTTTTTTTTGCTGGGATACCGAGCGGTTACCACAGCACCCTTGTTTCCTGTTCCTTGGCACTGTGGTACAGTCGGAGCCTTAGGTGCTGCTGAGTGGTGAGTGTAGGTTGGCGGGACTGTGAAAGAGAAAGAACTTGCCTGGTACTCTGCTTCTAACCATCATCTTCCGCCCTATATTGCTCATATCATAACCTTCTGTTGCTCCTGTGTGGGCTCTGTCTGGTCCAGTAAAATAAGATCTACGGCCAGAATTGACGGAATATAACTCTGTGCAGGTGGCCTATTGGCGTGTCTGGCCGATTGGGTCAGGTGTGCCATCTGAACCAGAGTTACAGTATCAAGCGCAAGGGCGCTCCCAGGGTTCCGATAGGGGTGCATTGGAGCAATCCACTCGATACTGTTGGGAGCACCTGTGATAATTGGTGAATGTTATCCAACTTTTATTTGGATCAAACTTTATACTGAAAAGGCCACCAGGGAGAAAATTGACACAAAATAAATATAACCTACACAAGACAAAGAAACAACTGGAAGTAGATGCCTTGCAGAGCGAAGAGATGGGAAGCCCTAAAGTAAACAACAAGAAGAAGCCCAAAAAGCCTACTCTCTGGAGTCAGGGGGCAATAACTGCACCCCCTTCCTGTACCAGAAATTAATTCTACAATTATCGAGGAACCTGTCCTCCCTGGAGATGGGGGGGAGACCCTATGAGTTCTACCAATTTCGATGATATCGACAATAATTCACTATTAGAACTCTGTATGAGTATTCAGCGAGGAATGACCCCTCAGATTCCTAGGCTATCTGGAGATAAATGCCTGCCTCAGGATAATAACCCTTTGTCTTTACCAGTCAATGCGGTGGGCCACCCGGTACCCATGAGTAGATTGTCAGCTTCCCCAAACATTGTAATGGTCTCAATGGAGGATGTGCCTGATTTGGAGGAAGGAGATCTTTTCACCTTGTTCCCTGGGGCAAAGGAATTGGCAGAGATTCAATCCTCTGTGGCTTCTCTTCAAATTACTCTCAAAATATTGCTCCAAATGACAGGGCGCATTCTTACAAACACTAACTCATTGACCTCCACCCAGGCAGAAGAAGAAAATAGAGGCGGAAATCAATTTATCTGAAGCCATTGTTATGGCTGAGGAGATAAATATTACATCAGATAATGAAGCCTCTGTAATCATGGATCAGAGCAAGGTGATCTTTTACTCCCGTAAGCAACGCAAAATGGGCAAGAAAGCGTTAAAGAGCAGGAAAAACCTGACTCTGGGTACCACAGAGGGAGATATGCCGAACATTGGTGGCCGCTCAAAGAAAGCTAAAAAAAAGGGCAGCCAGAGCCAGAAAAAGATTAGCTCGGGAGGAGGCTGTTTGTCTAGCTGGCTGATTACTGATCAAGATAAGAACAAAGATCTGCCGGTAGAGCTGGAACAACCAGTAAGTGAGGTCATGAGTGCAGAGGAAGGAAGAATTCCAACCATGGATTAATTAGAGGAACAGGCAGACAAATGGGAACGACTTGAGAACGATGATCAAGTGGTGGAGGAAATACAGCCCAGGAGCTCTGACATATTGTCCCAATTCCAGCCAGCTTCTGTTGCTGCAAGTAATCTTCCCACTAGATTAGCTAAGGCCGGGAGCGATTTTACAGCTAACAGGATTTGTTTGATCAAGAACCTGTATAAAAATGGCGAACGCAGGTGGCTACCACGATCTGAGTTTCTAACCCAACTACATTCAGTCCCAGAACTACGTGTCCTGAAGTCTGATGACTTCCAGTTCGTGGAGCCACTAAAAGGCCTTAATCCCTGTGTTTCTGCCCTACATTGTAAGTTTCTATCCACTGCACAGATGATCAGGAAATATTGTGATGAGCTATGGGCTGTGGATGTTGAGATCAATGCAGATCTGGATGAAGTTGATCCCAGCATCGAATACGAAGAAACAGGAGGGTTGGTTAACTCGATGGCATGCCCCTTGATTCCTAAGGGAAAGAAAGTGGAAGTTACAGATGTCCAATTGGTCCTAAAGTGAATCTCTCCGTGAGGTGTTACCTACACACTGAAATCTATCATTGACATCTTGGAACTGAAGAGGTTTTACACATCTACTGACTACGGAGGGATCTGTAAACTTTGTGGCTAAACATAGTCTAATATGCCTACAAGAGACATGGGCAATGGACATCCTTTTACTTGATGGTTATACGAACTATCAATCCTTTGCTAAAAGGGGTGAGAAAGGTAGACCATTTGGAGGGCTTCTGATAGGAGTGGCTAGCTCCTTGACCTCGAGGCAGATTCCTTGCAATCAAGAAAATGATTTGCTGGCAGTTGAGGTTGAGTATGGTACTAATGCTAAAAGGGAAATATTTGTATTAATAAATTTATATAATCCTCCTCACGCCTTGATAAGTGAACCACTGCAAGAAGCCCTACATGAGCTATTAGCTTCTTGGTCCATCTTACCTGGAAATAGAGCGATAATTGTAGTGGGCGACTTCAATTGCCGCATGCCTGCTGAGGGAGGGATGCATCCACAAACTCCTAAGCTACGAGAGAGAACGTCTATTGATTCACACCAAAAATGACATTGAGGGCCCACGTTGGCGCAAAATGTTTGATGATTGGGACCTGGAAATGTTGAATGGTTACACTATCAGTGACTACCCTCGGAAACACACTTGGTCTAATGGGCAGTACAGTAGTGTACTTGATTATATATTCATGTGCCCTAAAATGCTGCTTGATATTGATGATATGATTGTCTCACCGAGTAAATGGAGTGATCATTCTGCACTTCGATGCGCATTAAACATCCAACAAAGGGCACCTGAAAAGAGCAATATGGGCACAGTATGTGTAAATAAAGTAGGTACAAACATAAGGTGGTCTGCCAAGAATATAAATCAGGCCACATTAGCCCTTGAGATTGACAAATGGCCCAACTTACCTGATTTCAACTATATGTCCATTTAATCAATAGAAAACTGGATCAAGGCTTTCTCTCGTACACATGCCACGATCCCAACTAGGAGTATGATTAGACCAGAGGGTGGACTCCCCAAGTTTAACAAGAAGATTAGAGATGCCAAGAGGGACCTGAGAAGGGAGCTGCCTATCCGCAAGAAAAAGCTTGGCCCTTCTGAAGAATTAGGTGTGATGGTGAGGAAAATTAAAAACAAATACAGAGCCATTATCAGAAATATAAGATATGCTGAAAAAACCTTAGCTCACCAGAAGCTAGTGCAGATTATTTGCTCTAAAAATGTGTGTAGCATCTGGTCACTTCTTGGTGAAGCCAGGGAGAAAATCAAGAGTCAATTGTTCAACCCTATTAAATCAGATGAATGGGTAAATTTTTTAAAAGGTCATAACGCTAAACTACAGAGAGGGGAGACTTGCCCCCAGATAGCCATGGCACCCATTAAGCCCTTTGATATATCTTATACGGCTATAATTAGCAAGATAAAGACTCAAATCCTCCAGAGCACCGGGACCTAATGGTCTAGCCAACATAGTCATCAAAAATCAGCCCAAATTTTGGGTGAGCCTGTTGGCTATACTGTTCAAGAAGATAATAGCGCAGGGATCAATAACAAGCTCTTAGCAGACGACTGTGTTGATACCCGTATTTAAAAAGGGTAACCGATTAGATCCCAACAATTATCGACTACTCTCCATGCTGGATACAACAGGTAAATTGTTTGCCTCCCTGTTGCTTGAGGAGCTCCAGTTATGGGTAGATGAGACTGAAATTTTGTCCAGATTCCAATGTGGATTCAGGAAAGGCTATTCGACGAGTCATAGGGCCTCATTACACGTTGTGCGGTAAAAATAGGAATTTACCAGCATGGCGTAATTAGCGTGTCCGCCCTCGCAAGAGGCCGCCAATTGCGTGCCATTACGAGTTCGCGGGCACAAGCATAGCGCCATGCCGGTAATGTTCCTACCGCCATGCCGCAAAAGTCCCCAAAAAGTCCCTTCACGGCATTGTCGAAAGCGCTGTTAGCACTTCCGACCTGCCGCCACATGCAATAGCGGTCACCGCAATTAGCGGACATCGGCATTAGCGGTCACCGCTAATAGCGGTGACTGTTATTTTGCGGAACCGGAAAAAGCGTCATCGCACAGGAATGGGAAACAGCACGGCGGCAATCTTTAAAACACAATCCATTGCCATCCTCCTTATCCAGGACACCTTACCAGGAAACACGTTCGGAAATCCTTCCAGGACACTGTAAAGATGCCCAAGGCCGTGAAAAAATCGTCAGAGCGGCAACGCAAGGAGAAATTCAGCAAGGAGGAGCTCATAATGCTCACTCAGACACTAGCAGAAAATGCACAGGTGGTCTTCTGCAACGACATGCGGCGGGAGACCATCCTGAAGAAGAAGACCATCTGGGAAGAGGTAGCCCACAAGGTCAGCGCGGTAGGCACCACCACCCGCACAGTTAAAGACTGCCGAAAGAGGTGGGACGGCCTCCGGCTCCGTGTGAGGAACATCCTATCCGTAAACCGCAACCTGGCTACGGGCACAAGAGGAGGCAGCGAATCGCCGATTAAGCTCAGTGAGTGGGAGGAGACCTGTGCATCGACAATCGGCGTGGAGTCCATCGAGGGTGTTGGACAAATGGAGCATGGCGTGGCCATTTCGTCTGATGGAGGTGAGTGTATGCATCAAACAATGCACAGTGAAGTGTGATGGTCCCCCCAATCATGTGTCCATATGAATGCCGTGGATCCAGCCACAAACAAACATGCATGCATCACCACATACCCGTTCAACACAGAGCCATTCATGCATGACCCACCCAACATCCCCATTACCTGCATCCACACTAAAGAGCCCTAAATGCATAGAACGGCATGACATATTCATTCAGCATAAGGCAGGTCGACCCATAAATGATGATTTTCCCCATTTCTCGCCCGTACAGGATCACACACAGAAACGGAGGAGGCACGCACTTCCACACCTGCTCCCACATCCAGCAAAAAACCCAGGAGGGATGCCACAGGGGACACCGCCACATCCTCAAGGGCAGCCAGGAGGAGTGACCATGACAACAGGGACAAAGGCAGCAGGTGCACCAGTTGCATGCAGCCACAGGCCATGCCTGCTGGCGTTGTGGCACCCACGGGAGTGTGTCTCCCAGCAAGTGAAGGCTGCATTGAGGGAATGCACTCTGCTGCCACCAGCTCAACGGGTGAGGCAGCAGCCACTGCCCCACTTTCGGATGAGGAGGAAGCACCTGGCATTGAGGATCTAAGCCAGAGCCCCAGACCAACACGCCCCTTACTGGCAAGCCTGAGGATGTCATCAGGTCCGGGTAGCCAAGGAGAATCACCCACCCCCACCCTTGAAGGGCCATGGAGCCCCCAGGTATTCTCACCTGATGCAAGTGCCATGGATCCAGGCGCATCAGCCATCCCACCAGCACCCACCATGCGACATGACCTATCATCCATCTTTCAGAGGCAGACTGAGATGACTGTTCTAGTAGGGGAGCATGTGGCTGAGACAGGCCGCCTGAGGGAGGACATCGGTACATTTGCACAGCAGACGAGGGAGGCCATGGAGGCATGCACCAACAGAATCTGCAATGAAATGGCCCAACTCAGGCAGGCCATGAACCGCATAGCAGACGCAATTGAGCGCCGATGCCCACTCCCAACCCAGGATGAACCGGGCCCCACCTCCTCTGGGAGTTCACAGCAAAGTAGCCCCCTACGCCGGTCTCTGCGCAACCTGCAGCGCACCACTTCACAACCACCAGATGACGGAGCAGGCACTGGCAATTAGGGCCAGCAAGGACTGGGTGCCACATGTGGAGAAGGACACATTCACGCCATGAGGCTCACATGGGGGTGTTGTGGGGGGAGGGGGTAAGGGTGATTTTGGGAGTGTTGTGGGGGGAGGGGGGGTAAGGGTGATTTTGGGAGTGTTGTGGGGAGAGGGGTAAGGCTGATTTTGGGAGTGTTGTGGGGGGAGGGGGGTAAGGCTGATATTGGGAGTGTTGTGGGGGAGGGGGGTAAGGCTGATATTGGGAGTGTTGTGGGGGGAGGGGGGTAAGGGTGATTTTGGGAGTGTTGTGGGGGGAGGGGGGTAAGGGTGTTTTCACAGTTGGGGCCCTGCACTTATTGTTGTCTTTTGTTCACAATACACTGTTTGAAAGTTTACACTGGCTTGGTATTCATCATTGTGTGTGTGTACTGTATTGGGGAGATGGTTCTTTGTGGGACTGACCACATGCATCAGGGCAGTAATACCCATCTTTATCCATTACAGTCATACCTTGGATGACATGCAATCTGATGCATCAGATGCTGACGCACATTGTGTCTTGCCTGGCCATTGCCACTTGCATGTCCCTGCGGGCCTTTTGAGCCATCCTCATCACCATCCACATCATCCTCATCTTGTGCTGGCATGTCAGGTGGCATAGTCACATTCCGCCTGATGTAATTTCAGTCCCGCAACACACATGCCATGGTTTACTTCGGCACTTTGTCATGGCTGTACAGGAGGGCTTCACCCAGCATGCTTAGGGACCGGTGCTGTGTGTTGTAGAGGCCGGATCCCTGCTCCATCACAGCGCAGGTACGGCTATGTGCAATTTTCTTGTCCTCTTCCTGCTGGTTCTGTGGTATTTCTGGGTGCCCCGCTGGTGCTTCTTGCGCCTATCTTGCCCTACTCCTACTCCTACTCCTCCTGCGTCTCCTCTGTGGTTCGTGTTGTTGATGGTGCCGCACTACAATCACATCCTCCAGCCCATGTAATGCGGGCAGTATTGGAAGCATTTTTGTGTGGGAAGGGGTGTGGGAAGGGGTGTGGTGTGCCCTTTTGTGCTGCCACTGTCTCCATCCCCTACACCTGTGCTGGATGTGTCCACCTGTGGCAGGTGGACTGCTCAGGTCTCTTAACGGGTTGTTCGCGATGCCGGTATTAGCGCCATGGCGGTAGGGTGTTTTGGGGTCTTTACCATGCCGCTATTTGGCAGACCTGTATATTGCTTACAAGTGCATTTATATTTTGCCTAGACCAATTGGCGGACTTTCATAAAATGCACTTAGATTTTGCTTAAACCGTAATTGCACTTAGATTTTGCTCAAATTATAATTGTATGTCTTTGTTGAAAGTAATGAATTTTATGTATTTGTTAAACACACTCTCTCTTTTTTGTGAAATAAATAAGTCAGAAAGAAAATACGTTTTTCTTTGTGTAAAATGATGTTGCTCTATGCTTCTTATGGTGACCTTGGGTTGTTCTAAGTTGGAATAAGTAGGATATCCTGCTGGATACCATTTAAAATCATTTCATAAATTTTCAAATTTAGTCTTTACGGCTTTTGAAACCCTTGTTATGTGGCTATTACCATGTCCGCCTACCTTGTGATGGGATGCTATTATCGACATGCCGCAATTTCCGACCTGGGGGTCGCGCGCCCACGGCCTTGCCGCTATTAGTGCCACCGTACTTAACGATGGCGCTAATAGAGGCAAGTCCGGGTCGTAATTGGATAGGAAATTTAGCGTTACCGGTATTCACTTACCGGTAACGTTATTTCCTTACCGCCGTCCGTGTAATGAGGCCCATAATCGTATGGTGATTAATTTGTTGAGAGCAAGGGCCCGCTCTAGGGACGAACCACTGCTATATGCTTTATACATCAATTTCAAAGCAGCCTTCGATACGGTCCCTAGAGAACGTCTATGGACTAAACTCACCGCCCTAGGTTGCCCTGCTGGTATCTTGTATTACCTTAGACTGTTGCACTATAACACCTCAGTCAGGTTGAAATTAGATCAGGAGGGACATCTGACTGATAAAGTGCAACAGAACAGGGGGGTTAAACAGGGTTGTGTGACTGCCCCTCTGTTATATAATCTTTACGTCCACGATATATCGGTGGCTATTACGGCCGCTACAAATTGTCCTCCTAAAATTGGGGAGGCAGCCTGCCCTGTTCTGGCATACGCAGATGACTTGGTCATTTTCGATCATACGATCAGTGGTCTGCGTAGATTGGCTTTGGCACTGTGGGATTATGCTAAATGTAACGGTCTCACCATTAACCTTGATAAAAACTAAGGTCCTGAGATTTACCAGCAAAAGAGTATCTCGGGTTAACCTTATGGTGGGCAACATCATAATCCCCTACGCACCACAATATCGTTATTTAGGTATAGATTTTTAGCCTAGTGGGGAATATGTGGCATGTAAACTTTCCCGGAGCACACGCGAATGCAGGTTACAGCTTTAATGGCCAGTTTTACAAACAAACAAGGAGGTTTCACGTTATGGGGAACACGCCAACTCTATCTGCAAGTATTCATCCCCATGATGACCTATGGGCTAGAGCCGCTATTTGATCTAGATCTCAGCTGGCTTCAGGTCATTGAGGGGAAATTTTGGCAGCGGGTTTTCGGGTTTAGCACCAGGAATTCCGATGGCCATTATACGCTTGGAACTGGGAATACCTTCATCAAAGCCATCGTTATGAAAAAGAGGTCTGGGCTATTCCTGAAAATGCGTAGTGGTACAACGAATCCTCTGCTGATAACAATCAGTCAGGAACTATGCAAGAAGCAAAATCCCCTCTCACCTGCAGTCAAAATGACAAAATATCTTGCAGACATAGGGTGGTCTTGGCGAGAAGGGGGATAGTCTAAGCAGGTCCAGAAAGCTCTTGTTAAGCGTGTCGAAATGTAGGATTGGCTGGAGAACTTTGCCCACCTCAGTTCATTGAAAAGCTATAAATGTGTGCAATTTAGGCTATATTCATTCATGAAACCGCAACACTACCTTAATCTTTGCCCTTCCAAACGACTGCAACGCTTTATACTCCTATTAAGAATGAATCAGCTCCCAACCTTATTGCTCACGGGTAGAAGAGAGCAGCTACCTATGGAACAACGTACCTGCCGGCTGTGCAAAGTAGCCAATGCACTGGAGTCAGCTCAACATGTTCTAACACAATGTGGAAGTATGATAGACGTAATCCATCACCACATTGGAAAGTATACCCATGATCTGGCTACAATTTCTGATTCATTATTTTGGCATCATTGTATTAATTCAGAGAGTATCTGTGTTCTGGCTGCTTTTTACAACATATGGCTTAGGGTTGAGCAAATACTGTGCATCAGGATCTGAACATTATGTTCCTACTAAATATTAGACTCTGCATAGGACGTGGAACGTTGCAGATTGCTGTGTGTCATGAGAACTATAATGTCTTGATACTTTTATCTATGTTCTTATTTATGTTTACTCTCGGTTCTTCGTTAGTTATGGTGGCATATTTTATATAAGTTATCTTTTAGGTAGGATTGCTATCCTTTTATTTCTCATTTTACTAAAAGTGGTTTTGCTATTTTGCATTTGCTATTTGTTGTGTTGTTATCATCTTATGTCATGCTATATTATTTGATCTCAGAATTATTATATGTCTAATTGTCTAATTGTTGTAGTATGTTATGTGTAAAGTTTATTAACTAAACTGTAACACATTAAATAAATTATTTTAAATGTACACTGGCATTTTTGTTTCTCTCTTTCTGTGTTGGGTTGCAGAAAGCAGAAAGTATGCGCGGCAGGAAATAAAAAATTGAAACAGTTGCTCTCTGAGCAAGGATCCCATTGTTAGAAAACTGAAGGGTGATGTTGAAAACATGCTTTTAACCTTATTGGAGGAAAGTGTCTGCAGACATACCACGTAGACAAAGTAGGAAGATTCTGAGTTCTGCTAATGGCAAACCTTACAGAGAGAGATCAGTTTGTGCTGACTGGGCTGTGAAGACAGAAGTTCAAGGTGTCACTGAGCGCTGGCTTGAGAGTTTCTCGCCATACTTCCCAGACTGTAACGCTCACCTGATTCCCGCAGACTGGCCGAATACTGGCTGAATACCGTATCTTCAAAGGTGATGTGTAACACACGGTTGGCTCTTTGGGCTGGACCTCTGTGCACTGTATGTCTGACTCGAAGAGTAAGATGTCTGCAGATAAAAAATATGGGATTAATGAACTGGGGTTATTGGGTGTCTCTTCTTCCCTTTCTCTTCTCCTGTAGAACCCCAAAGGTTAACGCTCTCACCTTAGGTAAGTGAACGCCGAGCTCTCCATCTGCCTCGGGGCAGGGTGCCGTAACCAGTTTCTTCACTGGATAAGGGTGCAGGCCTCTTGACCTCAGAGGACTTCTGTCCGTCGGTTACTGCACAAACGGTAAGTTCCGAGTATTTCAAATGTCTTTAAAAGTCTTTTGTAATGATGTCTCTTGTTTTGCAGGGTTCCGGCGATGGCGGATGACGGGCTGAAGTGAGTTGAGGATGGAACCCGTGTGAGGAATAGAAGCGCCTAGAAGCACGTAAGTAAGCACTTGTTGCTTGCTTCACGATGCGCACTAACTGTCTTTTTATCTTGCAGGTGCAAGTTCGGAGCTGCTGAAGGGTACCGGAATACCCACTGTGTTCGGCGTGGGAAGGAGTAATGGCACATGAGTAATAAAGTTACCCAATGTCTTTTAACGCACCTTCTTTTGTCTTTCAGATGCGGGATGCAGCCCCGAAGGCCTCCGGAGCGTGCGAAGAGTTGGTAAGCTTTTGTCTTTCAGATGCCAGAATGCAGTGCGAAGACCTCCGGAGCACGCGAAGAATAGGTAAGCCTTTGCCTTTCAGATGCCGGAATGCAGCGCGAGGCGTTGGTGACAGCCGATGGACCAGGTAAGAGATGCGCTGTCACTGAAGACCGTAGTGCTAACCTGTTCTTTCTTGTCTTTATAGGTGTTGCTGAAGACTGGATTCAGGATGGTAAGCCTTTTTCCCTTAGGCCCAGGATCAGATGCAGAAGACACGATGAGCGTTCTGCTGCAGAGGATGCAGAATAACGCAAAGCAAGATTCATCCATCGGGTGTGGTTTAAATAGCCTCCTGTAGTGCTTAGGTGTCTCTTTCCACAGCCCCGCCTAGGTAAGAAAAGAGTTCCTGCTTTCCAGAAGAGTTCCAGTGTTCTGAACCTAGGGAGTGGCTCCTGCCCCACCCAACAGGAAAAGTAGTCCCAAACAGAAGAGGATCGGAGGCTCAACTGGCAGGTAAGTAAGCAGCATGGTCTGCTGCAGGTAAGTCCACCCAAGCATTATGAGCCCGGCGCTTCCAGTGCTGGGACTGGGCATATTTATGAGCCTGGTGCCACTGGCGCCAGGACAGGGTCCAAAAGGTCCCAATTGGGACTGGTTGGCACTCGGAACCTGAGTTATGGGTATGCTTCCAAGGGAGTTGGGTGAGTCCTGACCTTTTGGAAGCAGAGATCATGACAGCACCCCCCCTCAAGGCCCCTCCCAAACCGGGCTTCTCCGGGGGTTTGGGCTTGTCAGGAAATGTTCGATGAAATCTTTTGATTAGACGAGGAGCGTGGACATATTCTGCAGGTTCCCAGGATCTTTCTTGGGGGCCGTAGCCTTTCCAGTCAATTAGGTAAAATAGTTTAGATTTGGAGATCTTGGAATCCAGGATGCTCTTGACTTCAAACTCGAGTTCTCCATGAACTAGGATAGGTTTTGGAGATTTAGTTAGTCGGGTTTGAGGTTGCACGGGTTTTAATAGAGAGACGTGGAAAACCGGATGTATCTTCATGTGAGGGGGCAAGTCCAACTTGACCGCTACTGGGTTTACTATGGTAGGGATGGAATAGGGACCAAGGTATCTTGGGTTGAATGTGCGTGGTCCTTTTAGAGGTAGATATTTGGTGGATAACCAGACTTGATCTCCTACTTGATATTGGGGGGCTTCCTTCCGATGTTGATCTGCTCCTTTCTTGTATTGTTCCTTAGCCCTTTGAAGGTGAGAAACGGCTTCCTTAAAGGCTTGGGTGATTGTAGAATGCAGGTAGTCTTGGTGTTCCAAGATCTTGGAGGGGATCCAACTCCGAGGTTCGAGGATGACTGCCGTATAAAAGAAAAAACGGGGTTTTCCAGTTCCCGAGTGGACAGAGTTATTGTAGGCATATTCGGCTACCCAAAGGATAACTTTCCAAGTTTTTTCAGTTTGTTGCAGCATGCAGCGTAAATACTGTTCCAGAGTTTGATTGGTCCTCTCGGTTTGTCCGTCGGTTTGAGGGTGGTGACTGGTCGATAGTCTCACATCAATTTGAGCCGACCGACAGCAACTTCGCCAAAAATGAGAAATAAATTGACTACCTCGATCCGAAATTAGAACTGAAGGAAAACCGTGCAGTCGGACGATGTTTTCGAGAAATTCTCGGGCCAGAGTTGTTGCTGTTGGCAAGCCTTTGAGTGGAATGAAATGCGCCATCTTGGAGAATAAGTCCACGATTACTAGGATCGTATTGTATCCGGAGCATGGAGGTAGATCGGTGATGAAGTCCATAGAAAGCGTATGCCAAGGGCGAGGTGGGATGTCAATAGGGCGTAAGAGGCCGGCTGGTTTTTCCTTTTTACTCTTGTTATGGGCGCATACTCCACAGGACATTATAAAGTCTCTGATATCTTTTTTCCAAGACGGCCACCAGAAGTAGCGCTTGATCTTTTCTGAGGTTTTGGCCATACCGGGATGTCCTTCCATTAAAGAATCGTGATAACAAGAGATTACCTTTTTCTGTAAATCTGTGCTGGGCAGGTATAATCGTTCTTGGAAATACAATAAGTTGTCCTTCACTGCAAAGTCCTTTCCCTGCAGATGCCAATTCTGTATGTCTGCTGGAGTTACTAGTTGCCTGGCTTCATCCTTAACTTCCTCTATGGAATGTGTGGCTATTACACCCAGAATTCTTTGTTCGGGAATGATAGGTACAGGTTTAGGGTTGATCAAGTGTTCTTCCACTCCCATCCGAGAAAGGGCATCAGCTTTACCGTTTTTTGTACCAGGTCGATAGGTAATTATGAAGTCAAACTCGGCAAAGAATAGTGCCCAACGGATTTGTCTAGAGGATTGGGCTTTTGCGGTTTTCAAATATTGCAGGTTTCGGTGATCTGTAATCACAGTAACGGTGTGTCGGGCCCCCAGAAGATAATGCCGCCAAGCCTTAAAGGCAGACTTGATAGCCAGAAGTTCCTTATCAGTAATAGTGTAATTGATCTCAGGAGGCGAGAATTTGCGGGACCAAAATGCCACGGGATGCAACTGATTGGTTACTGGGTCCTTTTGTGATAGAACTGCCCCCAGGGCAAGGCTCGAGGCATCAGTTTCAACGATGTAGGGGAGTTCGGGGCTGGGATGTTTTAAAATTGGTGCAGAGATAAATTTAGTCTTCAAATTCTGGAAAGCTTGTTCCGCCTCGGTAGACCATTCAAAACGTTTGTTTTTCTTTAACAAGGCGGTGATGGGCTGGACTATTCGAGAGAATTCGGGGATAAACCTGCGGTAAAAGTTAGCGAAGCCTAACATGCTTTGAACACCTTTTACGGAGGATGGTGATGGCCATTTGAGAATTGCATTGACCTTCTTTGAATCCATACGCACTCCGCTAGGTGATAATATGAATCCCAAGAATTCAACTTCAGTCACGTTGAAAACACATTTTTCCAACTTAGCGAAAAGTTTGTGTTGACGCAACCTCTCGAGGACCATTTTCACGTGTTTCCAATGTTCAGATTCCGATGAAGAATAAACGAGGATGTCGTCAATGTAAACAACAACACGCACATCTATGAGCTCTCTGAGGACATCGTTCATAAAATATTGAAAGGCGGCCGGGGCATTGCAAAGTCCGAAGGGCATGACCTGATATTCAAATAGCCCATACTTGGTACAGAAGGCCGTCTTCCATTCATCGCCCTCTTTTACTCGTACCAAGTGGTAGGCTCCTCTAAGATCCAGCTTTGTATATATGCATGCTTTTCTGATTTGGTCCAGGAGTTCAGGGATCAAAGGTAACGGATATCTATCCTTAACGGTGATCTGGTTCAGGGCGCGATAATCTATACAAGTTCTAAGGTCCCCTTCCTTTTTTGGAACGAAGAACAAAGCTGAAGAAGCAGGGGGCTTGGAAGGACGAATAAACCCATTCGCTAGGTATTGATCCAGGTATTGTCGGAGGTGAAGGTTCTCAGGCTCGGTGAGGGCATAAATTCTACTACAAGGAGGAGTAGATCCAGGTATCAGGTCTATCTGGCAGTCATAAGACCTATGAGGAGGTAGAGAGTTAGCCTGATCCTTCCGGAAAACATCTTGGAATTCTAGGTATTCGGGAGGTAACTGGGGAGTCTCCGAAGAAATTGCTGCCAGTGCAACACCAGGTGGAGGGTGACAAGTAGAGACACATTCTGGAAACTGAACCGTTCTTGCTCGCCAATCGATCTGAGGATTGTGTTTCTCTAACCAAGGTATTCCTAGAATAATCTGGAACTGAGGGGCCTTGATCACATCGAACACGATCTTCTCATGGTGTCCATCTTGGCTTACTAGCATCACTTCTTGAGTGGTATGCGTTACTGGTCCAGAGGCTATCTCCGTACCATCCACCGTAGTAATGACGTCCTTTACAGCCTTGGGACAAAGAGTTAGATTCATCCTCAAAACCATTTCATGATCCACATAATTGCCGATGGCACTGCTGTCGACGTAAGCTTCAATCGCATGTAATCGATCCGGATGATCAGGGCTAATGAGGACCATAGGTATCACGAAATGCGAGGTCACGGAACTGGTTTTAACGCTCGGCAAGAGGACCTCTATTCTTGTCGGGCGAGGTTGTTTCCCTGCTCAGAGTTTGTGACCTTGGTAACTGCAGCTCCTACTGCCTTCTTGGCTGGTTTCACCGGACAGTCTCGAAGAAAGTGTCCTGAGTTTCCGCAATAGAGGCATAATTGTAACTGTTTTCTCCTTTCCCGCTCCTTTTGTGTTAGTGGTCCTTTCAGGCCCCCTATTTGCATGGGTTCCCCGGAGTCTACTCCTTTGGAAGGAGTTGGTGGTTTGGAAAATACTCGAGCATCAAACTTGGAACGATCGGCCTTCCTGTTCTGCAGTCTGTGATCTATTTGAACGACTAAGTCTATATAGTCCGAACAGTCTTGCGGGGGATTCACTACTTGGGCTAACACATCTTTGAGCTCTCCACGTAGACCTCTATAAAACAGCGTAATCCTTTTGTCCTCAGGCCATTGAGTTTCCACTATCAGTCTGTTGAAAGACGCAATATAAGCCATAAGGTCTTGATTACCTTGTCGCAACGAAAGAAGCTCATTGTCCAAGGCCTGCCCCTGTGAATGTCTTGCGAACAGTTTTTCCATACTGAGCTGAAAAGCTTGAAAGTCATGGAGAACCGGATCATCTTGATTAACTAGAGGGATCGACCAGTCTGCCGCATTGCCACTAAGGTACGAAAGCACGAAAGCTACTTTAGCTTGATCAGTTGGAAATGCTGCTGGCCGGCATAAGAAATGCAACCGGCACTGATTAATAAATACTGCAAACCTCTTTGGGTCACCAGAAAATCGTTCGGGCGGAGCCAGTGGTACATTCCCAGGTAGGTTGATCTGCACTGGATTCATAGAGGATGTTGAAGGAAGATTTGCCCCTGATGCGGGTAATGGGGTCTGTCCGGCTTGTGACTGTAGCAATTGTCTAGCGAGATCGTCTGTTCGCTCCTTGGAAATAATCAGTTCCCTTCTTAGAGCGTTTGTTTCCTGACGGGCTGCATGCACTTCTGCTCTAAGTTCCCAAAGTAACTGGGCTAGCTGGTCGGTATCCGAGGTTTCCATAGCGCCTGGGCGGGAGTTTTGCGGTAGGCTTTGCGTTCTGTAACGCTCACCTGATTCCCGCAGAGGCGCCGGTCTTGACTAGCCGAATACCGTATCTTCAAAGGTGATGTGTAACACACGGTTGGCTCTTTGGGCTGGACCTCTGTGCACTGTATGTCTGATTCGAAGAGTAAGATGTCTGCAGATAAAAAATAAGGGATTAATGAACTGGGGTTATTGGGTGCCTCTTCTTCCCTTTCTCTTCTCCTGTAGAACCCCAAAGGTTAACGCTCTCACCTTAGGTAAGTGAACGCCGAGCTCTCCATCTGCCTCGGGGCAGGGTGCCGTAACCAGTTTCTTCACTGGATAAGGGTGCAGGCCTCTTGACCTCAGAGGACTGCTGTCCGTCGGTTACTGCACGAACGGTAAGTTCCGAGTATTTCAAATGTCTTTAAAAGTCTTTTGTAATGATGTCTCTTGTTTTGCAGGGTTCCGGCGATGGCGGATGACGGGCTGAAGTGAGTTGAGGATGGAACCCGTGTGAGGAATAGAAGCGCCTAGAAGCACGTAAGTGAGCGCTTGTTGCTTGCTTCACGATGCGCACTAACTGTCTTTTTATCTTGCAGTTGCAAGTTCGGAGCTGCTGAAGGGTACCGGAATACCCACTGGGTTCGGCGTGGGAAGGAGTAATGGCACGTGAGTAATAAAGTTACCCAATGTCTTTTAACGCACCTTCTTTTGTCTTTCAGATGCGGGATGCAGCGCTGAAGGCCTCTGGAGCGTGCGAAGAGTTGGTAAGCTTTTGTCTTTCAGATGCCAGAATGCAGTGCGAAGACCTCCGGAGCACGCGAAGAATAGGTAAGCCTTTGCCTTTCAGATGCCGGAATGCAGCGCGAGGCGTTGGTGACAGCCGATGGACCAGGTAAGAGATGCGCTGTCACTGAAGACCGTAGTGCTAACCTGTTCTTTCTTGTCTTTATAGGTGTTGCTGAAGACTGGATTCAGGATGGTAAGCCTTTTTCCCTTAGGGCCAGGATCAGATGCAGAAGACACGATGAGCGTTCTGCTGCAGAGGATGCAGAATAACGCAAAGCAAGATTCATCCATCAGGTGTGGTTTAAATAGCCTCCTGTAGTGCTTAGGTGTCTCCTTCCACAGCCCCGCCTAGGTAAGAAAAGAGTTCCTGCTTTCCAGAAGAGTTCCAGTGTTCTGAACCTAGGGAGTGGCTCCTGCCCCACCCAACAGGAAAAGTAGTCCCAAACAGAAGAGGATCGGAGGCTCAACTGGCAGGTAAGTAAGCAGCATGGTCTGCTGCAGGTAAGTCCACCCAAGCATTATGAGCCCGACGCTTCCAGCGCTGGGACTGGGCATATTTATGAGCCTGGTGCCACTGGCGCCAGGACAGGGTCCAAAAGGTCCCAATTGGGACTGGTTGGCACTCGGAACCTGAGTTATGGGTCTGCTTCCAAGGGAGTTGGGTGAGTCCTGACCTTTTGGAAGCAGAGATCATGACACAGACACACAAGATTATAGGAGCAGATCGTGCTGACTGGGCCTGTCTTTGCGAGGCGAGTGAAACAAGGTCGTGTGGGGGAACTTCAAAGAAACACTTTTGGTAAGCAGATAAGTATAAGTGAGGTCACTGTGTACGGTCCCATGGATGACTGAATTATAATACAGTGTAGACAGGATCGGAAATCCCCTGCATTTTTACTTTGTCATGTTCAGAATGTGGAAGAATTACCTCATGTTTTAAAAGGCTTGCTTGCTCTGTATTCTCTTTCTTTTGTTTTCCAGAAGATGATGCAATGTTTTTATGGTAAGAACTAATAATTGTGAATTGTATTTGTATATAATATAATGACAATATATAAAAACAAATGGTTTAGTGTCATCTTTGCATCTGTGAACTTATTCATATACTCATATACCTATAAAGTATACAGTACAGGGGAGGTCCATTTCTCTTCAGTAGTGCATTTGTCAATTTGCCCCTGCAGGTAAACTAACAACCCAGAATAAACTGATAATATTCAGTGATAAAGCAGATTTGTGTGTGTTACCACCAAACTACTACTCGTATTTTGACGGTAAGAAAATACTGCCAAACCCCAAATTTACACAAAATATATTACATCCCCTGCATTCCGTCTAGCCGAAAACATCTGGAAAGATACAGGATACAGGTAGCAGAGCCCTAGTGTACCCCGTGCAAATACAGCCCCACCCAAGCTAGCAGGAATGCCCAGTAACTGCCCGGACCAGTGACAATCTTTTGCTGGTGTTAATGTTGGTGGTTTTAGGGGAGTCCCATGGGTCTGGAAGTGTGTGGAAGTCCCAAGGGACCTCACCAACTAGTGAAAATGGAGCAGCCACAAATGCACCATACGAGCCCCCCACCTGTTGAGGGCACAAGATGTCCACCACCACCACCATTGCATCCTTTGGTCAAGAAAACTGGTGGTACTGTGCTTTTCCCCTTAGGATAAGTGGAGTGGCATTTTTGTAATCTCACTCTGCATGTATTTTTCCGCCTAGTAGATGTCTGCAGGATCCGCTGGGTCAATATAAAAATGTACTGTACTATGGTCAACAGGCTGTACATGCTTTACTTCCATTCAGGACTCTAACACGCATGTTCCCCCACATTTGTGTTTTTGTGAATAAGTGCCCTTCCAGTTACAAGTAACATGGCCATGAGAGAGATTAATGTATTGCTGCTGTATTTTCACAGTGTCATGTGTACCTCACAACAGTTTGTACGAATCTTCAGTCTGATAGTTCGGTCTAGCTTCCATCGGTTGGAATTTAGATTAGTGACCGAGTTGCAGGGAGTGAATAAATACTACAGATGTGGAGTACACTCTGAGTACCTCATGGAGAAGCATGAGACAGAGGATTACAGAGCCATGGTGACCGAGGACATACTAAGTATAGAGCACCAGACAGGATGTTCCAGGTCTGGAAGAATGCAGAATGGCCCTGCACTGCCCCCACCCCTCCCTGAGCCCCTGAGGACTGCCCCATCACCCCCTGGATGCCCACAGACCATACTCTTGTTTAAAAAGTTCATAGGCCACATACAACTGAAGTCAGGCTACGCCAGTCCTTGGGTTTGAGGAAGGGTCACTGAAGAGAGGCTAGACAAGTCCGGAAGCATTACAGAACAAATGTCTCTAAAGGGAGGGGTCTCCCATGCTTTGGAACTTCCGAACTCTGGGTATCTGAGCACTGGGTAGGCATACCCAGGAGTGGTTTTAGCAGCCCAGGTCAGCGGGCTCATATCGGCATACCGTGTACAGCCACTAGCCCTCCTTTTCCCCCCACCTCAAACCATCCTCTAACAAACTTTTCATTTGATGACACAGGTTGGAGGATGCATTCCACAGCGGCCAGTCTGAACATGTTTTCCACAGGAAACAGGATATGTGCCGAGATGAAGATCAAGCCACTGACAGGGGAAGAGAAAAGAGCGTGAGAGAGGCAGTGAGAGACTGGTGCAACAACGGAGCAGAGAGAGAAGTTGCGTAGGGATTAAGAAAGACTGAGAAAGAGAGAAGGGGGAGCAGGGATGAAAGAGAAAGAATGTAAAGAGACTGTGCTATCAGTGGGAAGAAGGGATGAGACAGATGGTACGTCAGTGGGAGTAAAAGAGGATAGGCGGAGATGAAAAGTGATGAGGCGGGGAAAGAGGACAGACGTATTGCAATCAAGTGTTTCACAAATTAACTTTGTGGATGTCGTCATTTACTTACTCGATCTTCAGAAACAGACAACACGGACTATTTTGGAAACGCTGTCATCTGGTAATCACAGGTGTGAAGAGGCCTTAATGGTCCATTGAAAATCACAAAAGACAGAACAAGTCACAAGAGGAAGTAGCATTATCCCCGCTGCACGCGCTTGAGTTGGTATCCACGCTGGGCAGAAAGCTGAATGCCTGGCAAAGAGAGACAGGCATTTCCTTCTCGGCCGCTCAGTGCAAGAGACATCTAGCAGTACCCCATCGGCCTGATTCAGAAAGATCTGCACCAGAGCAGATCAACTAAGGAAATGGGCTGGAACAAGACAGAGTGGCATTCCGGCAAAACACATCTCGCCGCTCTGTCGCCAGAACCAGGGCCTACCAAATGACTCGCCCAGATACTGCACTTCAACGAACAACAGATCGCAGCGTTGTCTTCTGAGAGCAGTCCGCTTTTTGCTCAGTGTGCTACATATAATAATTGCACAGCACACTGCTCTATCCCCAGGACTTAGCACAAAAAACACTATCAAGCGTTTTTTCAACGAGCATAGCTCTGGGTACTGAATACAGAAACAGCCAAAGCCTCTTAACCATTGCTGAAAGTGTCTTCTTCTTCTTCTTAATTATCGGAGGCGTGGGCGGACCCACGCAGGCGCTTCCCCATCCTATAGGATGATGTGCACCGTACCCACTAATTATTATTTGGCTCCATTTCAGCTCACAACTCCTCCCACCTCCCCGTCTGCCTCACAAAATCCAACATCACACTACTCCTCCTCCTGCCTCTCTCCCCATCACCTCCCAGTATAGTCCTCCCACTCAGCTCAGCCACACCCAACGCAGTCAACCGAACCCTCATCAATTCTCTCTCTGCAACATGTCTTTCACACCTAATCAAAAAATGTCCAACCGTTTCAGGCACCCCACACACCTCACAGTCCCTTGATTCACGCTTCCCTATTCGAAATAGACAGTCATTCAGCCCCACATGACCTATCCTCAACCGATTCAGCATCACCTTCTCCCCCCTCCTCCATTCTGAACTCCCTGCATCCACCTTCACCGACACTTTCCCACGAACACCGAACATCCACCTGCCCTTCACCCCATTCACCCACCTCTCCTGCCAATCATCCAGGACCCGTCTCACCATCACAGCCTTCACCTCATTCACACTCAAAGGCAACCTCACATCAATCGCTTCCCTCCTCATACCCTCACCCGTCGCCAGATCCACCAACTCATTTCCCAAAATGCCACTGTGACTAGGAACCCACGCCAACTCCAAATCCATACCCCCGTGCACACACCGATCAATCTTCATCCTAATGTCCAAAATCACATCCTTCCTATCACCATCCCCTGCCACAATCGCCTGTAACCCACTCAATGAATCTGAGAACACCACCACTTTCACATACCCCAACTCGCACACCCTATCAATCGCCAATGCAATCACCACTAACTCAGCCGTACAAATAGACACATCATTCGTCAGTCGTCCTATTTTATACTCCCCAATGCTTTCTAGATAATACACCATTCCCACTCTCCCAGACACAGGATCCTTTGAACCATCCGTAAATACCTTGTATCCTTCCTTTCCTGCCACATACTCCTAACCCAAAGCTTTGATTTCACCCCGCATACCTCTCTTCTTCGATACCACATTCGCCAACTCCAGACACACCTTTGGTGATCTCATCATCCACCTCAGCCTTCTCTCCAAATCCGTATCTGTCACAATCTTCAAATCACCCACACCCCACTGCACTCCCTTCTCCCACATGTGAAACCCAAAAGTGCCCCCCTTCCTCCTCCACCAATCCCTGTAATAGTCAAACCTCCAATTATACTTCAAACATTCACGCACCGGATGAGCCACACTCTTCGCAATGCAATTCACCCTCCATCTCATATTTAACGCATCCCTCCTCAACCCCAATGGCATCTCTCCCACAAGCACCTGAACCGCCTTCACTGGAGAGGACCTCATCACACCCGAACACACTCTCAATGCCCTCGCCTGTACCCTATCTAACCGCAACTTCCGACTCGACGTATAACCCACTGACACCTGACACCCAAAATCCATCACACTCAAAATCAACCCCTTATACAACATTCGTAAACACTTCTGTTGCGCACCCCATTCTTTCCCAGTCACCGCCCGCAACAAATTCAGCCTGCGTTTACACTTATCCACCACACCATCCACTTGCACATTCCAATTCAACTTTCTATCCAGAATCACCCCCAAGTACCGAAACTCTTCCACGCTCTTCACCCTCACACCTTTCAAAACCAAATTCAACTCCTGCTGCACTCTTTTCCTTGAGAACACCATACTCACACTCTTATCCACAGACACCGAGAAACCCCATTTCCCACACCACTCCTCCATGCGTATTATCGCAGCTTGCAACCGTCTCTGTACCAACAACAAACACCGCCCTCTTACCCAGACCACACCATCATCCGCAAAGAAATCCACCTGACACCCAATACAGACATCTCTCTATAAGGGTGACCATTATGACCAATCAAAAAAGCAGAGTCCAACTTCGCTTAAAATGGTTTCCTACTGACTCTCTATAAGGCATGTTTAACATTTAGAATTGCGGACATTATGATGTTCCCATAATCCTCTTTGCTTTCATGCAAATCATCAGGCTTGGGTTCTATGAAGAGATACTGGGCCTTTTTACGAGTATGCAGGTAAGTGGTAAAATTGGCGGTAACGATTTTAACACTACACCAAATTTTAAGGTCGGGCCTGGAGTGCAAATCCTGGAGGTAAATTCTGCCACTCACCACCGAATTACCACAGTGGAAATTCCGCCACGGTAATTCCGCCAAAAAAGCCCCATTGAGTCGAATGAATTAAAAAATAATGGGGAATTAAACCACCAATGCCACTTGTAATCCAGCGGTGATTCTGCCGGACCAAGTGGTGGTAAGAGTAATTCAGTTGGGTGGTATTCTGGTGGATTTACCACCGGGATACCGCCCAACTCGTAATGAGGCCCACTGTATTGAACAACCTGGCCAGCCACGCCCCCTCCTTCCCACAGCCCGCCCTTCCAAAGAGGTGATGGTTCCCCAGTACATTGTTTCCATTTCTAGCACTGGAGCAGATTAGGAGATGCCCGTGAGCAGCACAGATCTGCACCTGCTGCCTTATACCGTAATCATCAAGCCTCAAACTGGAGCACAGCTGGAGATGCCTGGAGCATCTTTGAGTTGTCCACGGTGCACCTAGAAGCAGCCCTTCCAGATGTGCTATAATACAAGGGTTTGTGAGAGTGACATAAGGAGGCAGGTGCACATCTGATACGCACACGGGCATCTCCTGACCTGCTCCAGGGCCAGACCGTCCGATTTAGGCTTATATATGATGATATTATATGGCATTTACAACGCGCCTATTCAGAAGTGTTTCAAGGCGCGACGAGGCAGGGAGGGGAAACAGGGAAGACAGGCAACAATCCTACTAGGCCAGGTGACATTGAGATTGCGCAAGTGCGATATGTGCTGAGCACTAGAAGCTCAACAGGTGTGAACACCGTTTCAGTTCACTGAATGTTATTTCCTCAGACAACATGGAGGGATTATTGGGTACATTAATAACTGGCTTAACAGCTGGGCACAGATGAGAGTTAATGCTCCACAAAGCACTGCTGTCTGAAAGCAGCCCCCGATCCATGCGGAGGCCGGTGCTAGGACAAGAGGTGCCTTGATGCTGTCCATCTTGGGTGTGCAGTGGGGACAGAGTTCAAAAGTAAGAACAGTCACAACATGTGGGTGTTTGAGAAAAGGCTTACACATTATTTTATTTCAACACAGAGGGCAACTCGAGAAAGCAGCAGGACCCCTATCCTGGGCAATCCCTGTCACCCCCACAAAGTTCACTACATCTACCAGAGCCTGCCATCACCCAAACAACATACAGTCATGACAACAGCAAACAGGCTGCACAAGGCACTAAAACCCACATTTCGTACATAAGTCACAACACCCAGAAGAGACGTCCAAAGCCCACACAAGATTCCACACATGCCCTTACTCACCACACACAAGAGACGGAATAATTGCCCTCCCCTTAAGAATATAGCCTGAGGTTAAACCAAGAAGCAGAAGCCTCGGCTGCCAAAGTCTCCAGACATGGCCTCTCCACACAATTAGGAACCCAAATGATGGGTTTCATTACAAGTTCGGTGGTGCAGGAAGAAAGTGGTGGCAATTCCGTTACAGACACTTTTTTAGCGGTAATGTTAATGATGTACTGCACGGACAGCGTGCTCGCAGTTTGGCAGTTCGGTTGTTCAAGGTACAATGATTGAGTCTACCTGTAAAATCGCAGCCGTGCTTCTTTTTCATCTGAAAGTCACGGTGCTGCTGCTCGAGGGGTGCGCTTCGCTTGACTTGCCTGACTGCTGGACTGGGACTGACCGTTGCCAAAAGGTGAGTGATTTGTGCATATTATCATTGCCGCACTGTTAGAGCTTGGCTTGATGTTTGGTGTGCCTGCGCTACGAAGGAGGAGCTTGGGAAAGCAATCTCACTGTTCATCTCCATTGGAGTTGATAAGCATGGGATGGAACAGTATATTCATATTTACCAGAGGTGGGCGGCAGTGCTCAAAGTTACCATTGGAGTAACAAGGGTAAGACAGCACTCCTCCTCTTACTCGACCTCTCCGCGGCCTTCGACCTCGTCGACCACAAGGTCCTCTGCAAACACCTTGACTCAGCTGCTCACTTCTCCCCAGAAGCTATCAAATGGATTGAGTCCTTTCTGAGCGAGAGAACCATGAGAGTCTTCTCCCCCTCAGCAGCAGCAGACCCCTCTCCTATTACTTGTGGAGTCCCGCAGAGCTCATGCATCTCCCCCACACTATATAACATCTTCACCAAACCCCTGTTCGACGATCTGGACCATCTGGGTGTCACCTACACTAACTATGCTGATGACACTCAGATTCTCCTCCCACTTTCAGGGGATCACAGTAAGGACAGAGAGTTGGTGAATAGGGTATATCTCATCATTCAGGCATGGATGGCATCGCATGGTCTATGCCTGATTGATGACAAGACAGAGCTCATCATCCTAGGTTCCCCCGCTAATATCAACAAACTAGGCCTTGAATATGCCGAATTCAACATAGATGGCAATCTCATTAGAGTATCCAGGGAAGTAAAAACCCTCGGCTTTTATCTAGATGCCACTATGTCATTCACTAAACAGGTCAACTCACTAGCATCTACCACTGCGTACACCTGCAAATTAATAAGGGCAGGCAGACCATTCCTATCCAATGACAGTTGCTTGATCCTGGCAAGAGCACTCATACTATCTAGGCTCGATTATTGTAATGCCCTCTATAGTGGCGCTAACAAAGCCATTATCCACAGGCTTCAAATCCTTCAAAATAATGCCTTGAGAGCTGCCCTTGGCATTAATAAGAGAGATCATATCTCTACCACCAGACGCCAACAGAAATGGCTCTCCACAGACAACAAAATCAAATTAAAGTTGGCCTCCCTAACCCATAAAGACCTCAACAATGCCGCCCCCAGCTACCTGATGGACAAGGTAAAGAGAAAGTCCTCCATCCGACAAACAAGAACTATCAATTCCAACCGCCTGATAATTCCCAGATTCAAACTCTCCACCATTGGTGGGAACAGTTTCCCGGTGAAAGCTGCCATGCTCTGGAATTCGCTGCCACACAACCTAAGAGCTGACCAACCATACTTACACTTTAGAAAACACCTCATCAGTCACCTTAACTCCAATAACCCTTGTTTGTAGCTGCACTTTCTATACCTAGGTATAGATAGTGATACCTTGCTCGCGACCTCGCCCTCGCCTCTAACAGCCCTTACAGCACACATCTGTACACTTTCCTCCTGTATAGATATTGACCTTTTATGTATGAAGATTTGTATACATTTCCATACCTCCTATTCCTGTAATCCTGTAATCCTGAATATTTTTTCTCAGGAGTACCCGCCTCTAACAGCCCTGTACATATTTGTATATTTGTATATTTACCCCTGCATAGATATCGACTTTGTATGTATGAAGATTTGTACATTTCTTATTCTGTAATTTTGGTTATCTCTATCACTACCTCAATGTGTATATTTCTGCAACATTGTAAGCTTCGAATTATCTTCTGCCTGCGCCCTGTTGCCCCTGGGTAAGGTGCGCCATATAAATAAATAAACAAACAAACAAACGAACCACACTAATGTATTATTAAGACCCTATCAACAGCCTAGTAACAGCGTTATTAACAGCCATGCCACAGCCCTCTAGGCAGAAAGGAGAAAAGAGAAAATATAATTTGCACTCAAAGTTAAGGACAGTGGTGGTAGGACAAAGTACAACAGGGAATTCCCCCTTTAACAATCAGAGCTCCCCCTCCATGGGCAGAGTCAATGCGTAGGATGTATTGCAGAATGGAAGAATCACTACTTCATGGCGTAGGCTGCCGAGATGGACCCTATAAACGATCAAGTGGAGGGTAAAATGTAGGTGGACCAGATTTGGAAAATATAAAACGGGGACAGGCCACTGACATAGAAGTAGGACTAGAGCTTCTGCGGTGAAACTGTAGTCCTACTTCTGTGTAGGTGGACTGTCCCGTGTCATGTTGCAGCGCTGGGGTCCCAAGGCTATTTTAAGTTTAAAAAACACATCCGGAATTTGGGGATCAGAAGGCTACCATCCCGGTTTTTGTCAAAAATCATGATATCCGGCCAAAAACCGGGATGGGAGCCACCCGAACCCCAAATCCCGGGATCCGTTTTTAATCTTAAAAAAGGCTCGCGACTCCGGGACGGTGGTGCAAATACCCGGACAGCCCAGGCAAAACCGGGACGTCTGGTCACCCTAGAAATGGAAAGTACAATGCAGCAAGCCTCATCCATATTGATCGACAATAATAATTCCCTCCTCGAGCTCGGCTATTCCCTGCAAAAGTCAATAAACAATGGGCTAAACTGTACAGAATAATGCAAATGGCGGAGGCAGCTCAACAGAAACCCACTTATCGCCGTTGCCAGTTTTATTTGCGGAAGTGTCTGAGCTTAGTAGTGCCACAGCTGTCGGTAGCCAAGGGAATCACTCCAGTTTGGCGCTGGAAACATTGCAGTATGCGATACACATATTATTTAAACTCTGCGCGCGATTTAGAAGTTGGCCTGCAGAGAATCTTGCTGGAGAAAGCTGAAATCCCGCGTGGTTTCACAACCAGTGGAAATAACGCAGAGTGGGAAAAGGAAACAGCTGCCCCTGAGTTTGGAAATCTGCAAGAACTTGAGCATCTTGAGAAAGAAGTTCCCATTGGGGCTAATGATGAAGCTGTAAATAGCTGCAGTGAAAGTATCTTCTTGGCTGGCAAGGAAAGAAGGAGGTTCAAAAGAATAGCCACCCTTACAGCCACTGCTGGTCATTGGGCCGGGCCTCGCCGGATCCGAGATCTGGCACCAGATGTGTAGCCGGATCTCGGGATCCGGCCAGAGTCAGCCGGTCCAAACCCCTGCTCTGCGTTGGGAAAAAGAAGAAAAAGGAAAAAAAGAAAAAAAAAGCACCCAGCAAGCAAACTGTAACTTACTCTGGTGATCCCATGCAAGAGGTCACAAGAGGAAGTTACAGTCCTCAGCCACGACCCGGTCCTCAACCACCACCCAGTTTATTCATTTATGTATGCAATGTTTGTCGGATACATGAACCCAGATTATTTATTTATTTATGCAATGTTTGTCGGATACCTGTATCCGACAAACATTGCATAAATAAATAAATATACACGTATCCGACAAACATTGCATAAATAAATACCCCTATTAACATCGCACACGATGCAGCCACCCAACTGCTTTCAGAGGGGAGCTGCAGGAGCTGTGCTGGGTGTGGTTCAAGTAAAGGAAAACGTTGCTTATGGCGATCAGAAATCACCGTGTTTGAATAGTACCCAAGGGGAAGTTTTTTTTAAATAAAATGGAATGCAAATTGTGCATTTTAAGAATATTCTCGCAGCAACACTGGTCAAAACTATTATCCGCATAGTGAAGTAACTCATCACCAGTGACATGGAAGTGGTTTAAAGTGGAATTGATATATAGTTTGGAAAAGAAGCAGCATGAAAGAAATTGTGCTGTTTTAAACTATTATTTTGGACATTTCCTTTGATCAGAGGTCAACTGCCAGCTCTGCCCCCCCTTAAATCCACCTCCCCAGGCACCGCCCCCCAACCTCCGCCCCCACCCCAGCCCTTGTGGGATCCCCCACCAATTTTATTCCATTTTCACCACTGCTTACAGCTAAGAATGGGCTAAAGCAAAGGGGACAAAAGACTGCTTCCTGCACAATACAAGAAAGTCAGGAGCTCGAGAACAATGAGGCAGATCATAACAAGAAGCTAAGGAACACAGAAAAAAGAAGGAAAAAAAGAGCAGGGTGGAAATCTGGAAGGTTGACTGCTGCTCCGCCTGAAACGGATAACACTGCCCAGAATGATGATGGTGAGCCCCTTTCTGCAAGTGAAGTAAATTCGACCTTTATGAGCTATGAGGATAATGACATGGGAACACTAGATGAGTGACTCCCTGTTGGGGATAAAGAGGCCATTTCGCTCCCTATTCAGTCTAGCCGATCAAATTCCTCAAATGCCATTGAGGCTAATAAAACCGAAAGAAAAGTAGCACAAGGGTCTTGTAAAAGGTTCTCAATAAGTAGCCTGTTCTCAAATATTGAGGAAAGATGGCTAAACAGGAGGGCGGTCTACTCAATCCTCCATGTAATTCCTCAACTTCGGGTGCAGATCTCTAGTGATTTTGAATATGTGGAATTATTATTAGTATTATTTATTACTTTAAACGTGCAGCACGCTTCAGCCTCAGTGCGCACAAATAAACAGGCGCAGCAAATCAAAAAACATGATAAAAAATCAGGCAGGGAATCAGCATTCAGAAATAGAGGGATGGTCATTGGAATTCGAAGATAATGGAAGCACTCTTTCCTCTGATGTTTATTGCTATGCTAGCTCGACTGTGAATTTGGTACTATCTCATCAATGTTTATTGAGAATGGGCTACAATATAGTTGCTCTAAATACAGATACTAATCCAGATGAATTAAACAAGGGTGTGTGAGACCCTCTACTGAGAACGAACATGGGTCAAATACCCTGTTCTGTGGAACTTCTTCCACTCAGGAGGGTCTACAACCATGTTTAGCTCACTGCACCCTTCACAGAGGAGAAATATCCATTTGCATATCAGTGTGATTCTCCCACAGGAGCAGTCCAGAACAGAAATGCTAGGCAATGCTCCTATGAACAAGAGTACCATCAGCAACCCCAGACATGTGTTTCCGCCTAGTTGGGCCTCATCAGTGAGGTGAAGCTGCACCTCTCTAAGGCACAATGAGCAAGGGGGCCACGTCTGGATTACCCTGGCTTAAATAGGGTGAAACTCAAAGTTTTACAAATTAAACAAGGGTGTGGGTGCCCCTCTACTGAGAACGGACATGGGTCAAATACCCTGTTCTATGAAATTTCTGCCATTCAGGAGGGTGTACAACTGCGTTTTAGCTCACTGCACCCGTCACAGAGGAGAAATAACCATTTGCTTATCAGTCTGGTCCTACTCACAAGAGCAGGCCAGAACCGAAATGCTAGGCATTTCTCCTCTGAACAAGAGTACCACCAGGCCTGAAATGTCATCAGGCCTAGTATGATAGTTGCTTGTTTTGTTCCTCCCCTCCCTTTCTGCACCCCTCTCCCTCACCTTTTGTTTTCTCCGGCTCTACCAGAAATGTTGTCAGGTCTAGTACGGTAGTCGCCTGTCTGTTTCCATTTCCTTCCCACTCTCCCCCTTCCTTCCTTGTCTATGTCTTAGCTCTTGCATTATCTGAAATGTTGTTAGGCCAAGTACGATAGTTAATTTCACATCCTTACTGTTCATGGCCTGTAAGAATCTCATTGTGTTTTCCCTTGTTCCCTCCCTTGCCTTGAAGCGATTTGAAACACATTGTGTGTAGGTACTATATAAATAAACTATCATATCATATCATATCATATGTGAAGGTTTAACAAAACAGCAAACAACAATTTGTTTCATATCTACGATAATTCAATCATAAAAACCCAACTCATTCCTAAAAACAATGCTAAAAGTGCAATATGCTACAATCGACAAATCTAAGTTATACAATGTTATACCTCTTACAAACACTAAGTGTCAATCATTCTTTTCACAAGTATAACACATTAGTCTCAACAGTGTTACTGTGTGTCTATTAACGCCACAATCTTGGTGCCAGGAATCATTTGACACTTAAACGAATAAAATCAAGCAATGTGTGTCATTACTTCCTAATGGTGTAAATTGACATTGAGATCAATAATGTAAAAAGCAAATTAATAGTGCGCAGCTGGGGGTGGTGGCAGCAATGGTGGGGAACCGCCCACCCACAGTTTCACAAGCGTGCTAGAAAGTATTTGGACACAGGATGCTGCTGTTGGCTGAGCCACTCCCAGTGGGAATTCAGTCATGCATACATCATTTCCTCAACATTTTTAGAACATCTCAGGGCTCTCGTGTGGTTCAATGAACCAACTTTCCAGTCTTGACACCCGAACTACACTTGGGATAGTGAGTGGACCAGAAACTGCAAGATATGTTCTGGGATGCCCAGGTTCTGGGTGGAGTCGTACTGGATGCTGCTGCAGTCAGGAATCTCCTCCTGTCAAACGCAGGAAAGACCTGGAGTCATGAGACGTCTGTGTCCATCAAGCCACTAATCCGGCAGGCTCGGCGTAGGAAATGGGCACCACAAGAGAGAGCAAAGCTCCAGCAAAGTGTGCCTCTCTAAAGCACTGCTCCATCTGTTCCCAAGCAGCGCTCTTCAGAAGACTCGGCTCAGACTGAATTCAGAAACAGCCACTTCTTGCTCACAAGCTGTTCAAATTGGTATTTATATCTCGCAATTTACAGACATCTTTATGTAGGGTGAGTATTGTGACCAATGAAAAGAGCAGAGTCCCACTGCTCGCTCGAAAGGTGTTCTTGCTGATTCACTATCAACGACATGTTTATGTTTTTAAAATTGTGAACATTCTTTGTTCCCATAATAATCGGTGCTTTTATGCAAATCACCAGCCTTGGGTTCCATGGGGAGATACGTGTTTTGTTGCGTGTCCTGGCTTGGGGATATGCCCCTCGGCCCTGCCTTCATCCCCACTCCAAGGAGGACGGCGTCCCAGGGTATTTCTTTTTCATTCCAGACACTGGGCATACTGGGAGCCTCCGATTTATCAGGCTCATGCCATTGTGGGGAAACAGGCCCATCCTGAGACCACTCAAGGTGATCCAGAATGTCTGAATACCAACATGACCAATCGGCTCCAATTGATTCAGGCACTTCCGCACTAAAGCGCCATGGATCAGCCAGGGGAAGTGTTCCTAGATATTGCTATGGAGAGGGAACATACAGCTCCTGATGGAGCAGTTTTGTTTCCCCGTGTCTAGATTCCTTTTTTGGGACATGTCTCACAAAAGATCGGTGAGATCTCATGGGAAGCAGGAACAGGTGACTTTGGCTACGGTGAGACTGTCTTCCATGAAGCTTGGGAAGGTCTGTCCACTCTCTCAAAATGTGTGAGTGATGGCATTAGTGTCTTAAGCAGCCCAGCACCTCAACTGTTTGCACACTTGGGCGACCTTGCTGAATGGAAACTCGTGGGGCATCTTGTTGGAGTCACCGAAGCCTTCATAGCTGAGACATGATGGCTAGAGGGTTATGAATGAGTATTAACTGCTGGCATTGCTCCTCCAAACCAGTGTTTTTCAGCCTGACATGCATTACAGAAGGGGAAAGGTCATCTGCAAACATGGCTTCATCCCAAAACAAATGAAGCTGTTCAGCCGGAACTTCTAGGCCACATCCCTTCTACACAAGACCATAAGGAAGCCCAGACAGGTTTTTGCCTCATTCGGCATGATCAGTGAGGTGAGCTTGCATCTGTGGTTACAGAAAGCTTGCATCTGTGGTTACAGCAAGCTTGGGGCCCACCCAGTACATAACCGCCCCACTCAGATGACGTTTGCAAAGCTTAAAAGTGATGGCTGGAAGGTTTCGATTGCACCACAAGCACTGGCCCTGCTATGGGCAACTCTCAAACCAATGCTTGACAGCCTGCAGAGCCATTAAAGGTAATGTGCAAATTAGGCTTTATCAGGTGGGAGGGTTGTCCAGAGCAATGACACTGGTTATGATTAGTCAAAACCTTCCACCTCTCACTCTTCGGTTTTGCAAATGGAGTCATTAAACATAGAGGGATCTTTGTAGCAGGCTCCAGCAATAGGGTATTGATATTCCTTTTGCGGGGTAAGTGGTTATTTTGTTTGGCTTTTGTATGGTGCTCAGTGTGAGAAGAAGCTTCAGGGTACCATTTAGGATACAAACCGGCGCAAACTGGAGGAGCTCCCACTTACCTTTCCTGAAAGCAGCGAGTGACTCCGCAGGACATCGGCAGCTTGGGGTCTCAGTGTCATGTCAACAATAGCTTGTTTCTCCAGGAGGAGCGATTACACAGAGATGCACCCCTTTTTAGGTGAACAGCGGTGCGTGTTGGCCTGAGTTCTTAGACCAAGGCAGATTTTCAAAAACAAATGCAATGAAAAAAGTGCAGAGGAGGTGCCTTTTCTCTTTGTACTTGTTTGTGATATGTACAGGTCACATTAGGGCCAAATGATCCAACCCATATAAAAGGGAATATCCTTGATTGGATGGCCAGCAGTAATATTGCATTATTGGGATCATGACCACACCTTGTGTATGGTCCGATCACTCCGTTATTTCCGGTCAAATACAGCTTTCCCACTCGCCAAGGCAACACCATCCCGACATACATATAGAGCAATACAATAGGGATATGACAACATTTTTAGAGGGAAGCACACCTATGAAATCTAGAATCACTAGAAAAGCCTCCAATCATCAAAAATGGTTCACGCCTGAACTGGCCAAATTAAAAGCCAGTAAGAGACACGCAGAGCGCATTTGGCTCAAAGATAAAAACTCTGAAAATAAAGTGGCTTGGAAGCTTCTAGAAAAAATTTACAAAGATATAGTTACTGAAACTAAAGTGAGTTACTATAATGACCAGAAAGAAAGGGCCTGGGACAAAACCAAGGAAATGTTTTGTCTCTTTAGATCTTGGAAAAAACCTATTGTTCTAAATCAGACTATAAACCCCACACAGGATGATTGCACGAGAATCCAGAAGGCCTTCTCAGACAAACTGCGATGTGCCCAAAATAAAATCTGAAACGAGCTGGCGGGTCTGAAATCCGACATGGACACCATCATTCTGGGGAATGCATGTGCCAGCAATGTGGCAGACTGCCCGTCCCTTAATAGAGAAGATCCAAACCAGGAGACATCTTCTACCGGTTTCCATTTCTCTGAGATATCAGCCGCAGAAACCATAAATATTATGAAAGCGATTAATCCTTCTAGTTGTCCAGGAGATCTTCTCCCCTCTAAGATAATTTTGAGTCTTGAGTCACCAAGATATTTTTGCACCCTACCTATGTAGCTTCATTGACACGTCTTTCAGTCATTGAACAATCCCGCAAGCTATCAAAGCCTTTACAGTGACTCCGTTACTGAAGAAAGCAGGCTTGGATCCAAAAGACACCGCATATTTGGACCAATCACGAACACCCTGAAATTCCTGAAATTGATCGATAAAGTGGCCATGACTCAGCTACAACTTTATATGGAAAACTCTGGCTTGCTGCATGGAAAGCAATCAGGATTCTGTTGCTCTCACAGCACTGAGAGCGCCCTGATTGATCTCCAGACCTAGATGCTGAGCATAATAGAAAAAAGAAGATCAGGGCTACTGGTATTATTGGATTTGTCAGTAGCCTTTGATCTGCTAGACCACAAGATCATACTGAAACGGCTGGTAGACACAGGGGTCTCGCCGATGACGCGATAAACTGGATGAAGTCTTTCCTGGAAGACATAAGATCGAGGGTGCACTGGCGAGACATTTTCTCCAAGGTGGAGACCACACTTTGTGGTGTCCCCCATGGGTCTTGTTTATCCCCTTACTTTTTAATATCTATATAGTACCCCTTTGTAGAGAGTTGGAAAAATTAGGATTCTTCTTTACGAATTATGCAGACTTTCATTTGTCCCTGGAGATGACCAGAAACTATCAGGAGGATCAGGACAAGTTTAGTAAGATCTACCGGACCATACAAAATTGGATGACCAATAACTGGCTATGGCCCTCATTACGACCCTGGCGGAAATCGGAAAACGATGGCGGAAATGCAATACCGCCATCGAATAGCGCTCGGTGCGACTATGACCCGTCACCGCAAAGTACGAAGCCATTAGCGACACCGTAGTGAACGCCAACGCCAACTGCACCAAGCACGCGCGCGCGCGCCATGCCAAACCGTAAATACCACCATGGCGCAAGGGTACGCTAATTCCGACCCTAGCGGACATGTACCTAACGCCATCAAGCATGGCGGAATGTACCATTCCGCCATGGTGAGAAGTACGGCATCGCAAATCACCCGTAAACGGCCCCACTGAGTGCCTGTACACCGCTCCCTGCCCACAAAGTACAACTCCCCGTAGGTGCAATGAAGTCACAACAACCAGTGAAATGTACAAGTCACCCATGCATGCCAACGAACAAAAGAAACACAAGAGGGGCCAATGGGAGCAGCAGGGCACAGATGGCACGAATACAGAAGCCAATCCAATGGACATGACCACAGTCCCCCCCCCCCGAAACGCACGCAAACACAGGCACCTGTGACCAGCAATATTCCGAAAATCACATCATTCCACCAGTCCACCTGGCTGACCGGCATCTGTTACACAAAACCCAATCCCCCGCCCCTGAGCATGACAACATTCAAACAGTGATATTGGCAGCCCCCATCCCTGACCTCACTGGGCTTCGTAGGCAAACGCGCCCAGTACAGTACCACGCAACTAAACTCCGAAGCTGGAACCCAATGCAGATCTCCTCCCAATACATCGCTCCCCAAATAGGAATATGCCACATCACTTGCAAAGAAGAACGCTACACGGGCCAAATCAGAATAGAAATTTAATGCACAACAAAATCACCAAGCCCATACAGCCATTAGGCCATGAACTCCAAAACACATTTCACCATTGTGGGCTGCATCCGCAAGAAATGACCAGCCACTACTTGTGTGCCCTGTTCCATCATGGTACACAGACCCACATCCACGTACGAAAAGGCAACATGGAAGCGCACAGAACCGCAGGGCCGTCCCAATGGGGAGGCACTAGTCCAGCTGAAAGGCCGAAATGTTGCTCCGAGCCACCAGTACTGCGTAAGGGCATGTGGCCCATTGGCGATCGTCCCATAAGATCGTAATGCTGCTCCACTGATTAACACGAAGCAGCAGGTGTCGGGAGTAAAAGCCATCTGCAGGAGTGGCATACAGATGGCAGTGGAAAAAGGGGAGGAGATACCTGTCAACCAAAAGAAAAGAAAAAGAACAGAATGGCAATCAGAACTACATCCGAACAACTCACTTCAATGATCACACTAAATCCACAGCCATATGCATGCTAGCCCACTCCAAAGGATCATCACCACCCCAAAACCACTTGCGACTCATAACCATCTATATCGAGGTGTAAACACCATCACAAACGAGTGTACCTGTGCATGCGTCTGTCAAAACAGAATCCATCAGATGGGAATGTTAACGTGCATGGACACAAGTGGCTGAAGGCGCGTCGAGACAGGGAGGGCTCAACAAGGCCAGATAGACGATGGTCCCACTATGGCAGCCCTGCATCACATAGCGCAGGGGAGGCGGATACATTCCAAGAAGCCCTGTACATGGCAAACTCTGTATCAAATCACCTGCCCATGCATCCATTCATCATTCCCTCATCCCGTAATGAAAACGCCTGTTTCCATACTCACATAACATGTGAAATTTCCATTGAGTCTGTGCGTTATGCAGCCTGCAAAATCCACTGTGCCCCAGCCCGTAATTCCAGTGTTGTGAAGTAACATGTATTTGGGAACGTCCGGCCTCATCGCCCACGTCGCTATTGCGCATCCCAAACTATTCATATCAATCATTGCACCCTCGCCATGGCCCCTGTCTCAAGGACATTGAACAATAGAACGTTATATTTGCAGTCAGACCTGTGGGCATCTCCTCGCCGCTAGCTGAAAACCGAAAGCGCCGCCCTTCGAATTCCTCATTTGCAACATCACGTCGAAGAGGCATCTGTGGCCGTTTGAAATCACTAATTAATCCATCTAGTGCGGCTGTGTGTGAAAATGGCAACTGCCTTCACCCACAAATGGGACGCCCCGCCCGTCGTTGCAACTCGGTACAGTGATGCATGAGGGCCCACCGTTACTCGAGTACTACGTTCCACTGACCCTTCACAAGTCTGTTCGCGACTGCACAGATAGTATGTGAAACAATGGGACCACAGCAGAATGAACATATCAACCAATGTTACACGGCCGTCGGGTACAAATACATGATTGCAATAGCAAGATGCCATTACTCGAATTGCAGCGTTGTGTGCGGGACGTGCTCGGCCAAAGGGGAGAGCAGTTTGCACAGGTGGAATGAATCACCACAGGTGGAGGCCATACAGCCTGAAAACACATAAATTGCACACCCAGTCTCCTCCCACAACCACACCCACTCCGAAATGCTACCGGCAGGACTCGCGATGTTGGCCCTGGGGGACCTGATAGCACTGCAAGTACTCCAACTCCAAGAAGAAGACGAACACCAACTACAACCGGCCGCACGGAGGAGATGCAGGAGGAGGAGGAGGCCAAGGCAGGGCCAGCAAGGGCCGCCAGCACAGCCACGACCACCACGCAGGCAGCCCGCAATCCCACGCCTCCGAGCACATCCGTTCAACCTCACTGATGAGCAGATCCACACCCTCTACCGTTTGGACCGGGACACCATAGCCGCCATTGTGGACATGACACAGGCTGACCTTGTCAGCATGATAGATAGCCCAACCGCCATCCCACCCCTACTGAAGGTGGTGTCTGTACTCCACTTCCTGGCCACAGGCACCTACCAGCACACAGTCGGACAGTTGCATGGCATTTCTCAGCCACTGTTCTCACGGACACTATTGCAAGTGCTCGATGCCCTCCTGAAGCACGCAGACGACTACATCTCTCTACCACGCTCGGAGCAGGAAATTACCAACACAAAAGTGGGATTCCATGCACTTGCCGGCATACCGGGTTGCATTGGTGCCATCGACTGCACCCATGTGGAATTGGTCGTCCCACATGCCATGGAGGCCCAGTACCGCAACCGAAAACAATTTCATTCCCTGAATGTACAAATGGTGTGTGACTCCAACAGGATCATTACACATTGTTGTGCCAGATTCCCTGGATCAACCCATGATTCCATGGTCTTGAGGAACTCTACTATACCACGCTACATGGAGCGACACGCAGGGAACAGATCCTGGCTACTCGGTGAGTCTCATTTCATGCATGATGATGTGGGGTATGTGATGCTGCAATGACCTGGCAGGAAGGGGGGGGGGTGTGCGTACGTAGCAATGGCATTCCACATCATACGTTTCTCGTCCACATACAGGTGATGCTGGGTATCCACTGAAGAGATGGCTCCTCACACCAGTCCGGAACCCACGGGACCAGCATGAGGAGGACTACAACCATGCCCACTCACGTACCCGTGTAGTCATTGAACAGGCATTCGGCCTACTGAAGACTCGTTTCCGCTGCCTCAGCAGGTCTGGCGGGGCACTCCTGTACCGCCATGAGAAGGTTGCAAAGATGGTCATGGCATGTGTCATGCTCCACAACATGTGCGTACGTAGAAATGTGCCCATGCCCCCTGACGCAGAACTGCAAGCACCTGATGATGGTCATGATGAGGGTGGGGATGTGGCAGCACCTCAAGGAGTCTGCGAGGCACCGGAGGCCCGTGACATTCGTCAGCATCTCATTGATGCATGCTTCTAGCACTCACGCCTGGTGGCTGATACATGGACACGGGACTCGTGGCACTGTGTGTGTCTGGGACATGCACAATATGGACTGTACGCCTATGATGGCCTAGTACACAAAGATCAATGTCCACACATCTCATTGGTTGATCGTGCACTGTTTATGGCATATGTGATATCATGTTGAACACCCTATCGACCCGCCACCCAAGTGAGCCCAAGACACCCCCTCCACCCTCCTACCTCCCCCCCGAACACCAGTGTCCAAAGATGCTCATTGTCAGTGGGCTGTCGCTATTGCAAGCCCCCTCTGCGGGTATCAGGGGCACCCCTGCCTGTGGAGCGCAGGTTCCTCCCAGATCTACGTTGGGGGCTGCCCTGGACGGAACTTGCAACGGATGATGTCTCTGCCTGCTCACGTCCATGCATGTCCCTAAGGGTTTGCGAGAGCTCAGTGAGCACACGGCGCACTGCGGCAAGTTCGGCACATACGTCTTTGGACGTCGCATGCAGTTCCCCCCTCAGGCTCTCGGTGCTTCTCTCCATTTGGACTCTCAGGCTCTCGGTGCTACTCTCCATTTGGACTCTCAGGCTCTCGGTGCTACTCTCCATATGGACTCTCAGGCTCTCGGTGCTACTCTCCATTTGTGCCCTTAGTGTCTCTGTACCTCTCTCCATTTCTGCCCTAAGTGTCTCAGTTGATGTTTCTATGTCTGCCTTAGTGCCCCCACATTCATCGGCATGGTCCTTGAGGAGCGTGGCCAGTCGCTGCTGTTGCACGATTAACTGGTCGAGGGACTGTTGCCTCTGCTGGGCCATGGCCATTTGCGGGGGTGTCACAGAGGGGCTGTTGACCTCATGTTGCCTTGCCACAGGGCTTGTGGGGGATGGCCAGTCGTCGTCTTGTGGGTGCCCCTGCGTGGTATCCTCATGTTGTACGGGATGGGACAGACAGGGGGATTGGGACAGGTCATGGATGGATCTGACTTCGACATCCCCGTTTTCTGTGTCCGAGCATGCTGCCATCAATGGGGTGTCACCTATGGTGCTGCTGCCACCAGAGGCAGTGCCTTCTGTGGCATCCATTGGGGGGACCTGTGGTGGTGGTGGTGTGGGCATGCTGGTTGCTGGGGTGCCTGTTGATGTTCCCTCCTCTGTGCTGCCACCTGATTTGTGCTGCTGCCGTGTCTTGATGCGTGCAGCTGAGGTGGAGGGTCTTTGGCCGTTGGTCTTGGCCCTCTTTGCAGGTGTGCTGGTAGGGGTGTCCTGATGATCGTCGTTTGGATCGGACCCTGTGGTGGAGTAAAGGAGGGCGAGGGTTATTTATGGGTCTGTGGAAATTGGAATGGCATTGTATCACATGCATTGGGGTGGTACCTGAGGGTGATTTGGGTCGGGGCCTTGGAGGTGCTTTCATTTGTGTGTGGAGTGAGGGTGCAGTTGTTTGGCAGCCTGCAGTTAGGGTGTGCCTGCTGCACGTGTAGTGCGTGTTTTAGGGGTTTTTAATTAATTATGTATTTATTGTGGGTTTTAAAGTGCGCTATCAGGCCGGTGTGTGTGGACGTTCTCCTGGACATGTGTTTCTGTTGCACTATGTGGACACATGGTACTTCGCATGATTGGACATTGTGGATTTAGCATTGTTTTATCTGGCCCACCTCTCTGAATCTTCGGATGTCTGCACTCCTTTCTCCATCCCTCCGACTCCCTCAATGCTCTCCATTCCGATGGTGGAGGCACA
This sequence comes from Ambystoma mexicanum, assembly GCF_040938575.1. Taxonomy (NCBI): domain Eukaryota; kingdom Metazoa; phylum Chordata; class Amphibia; order Caudata; family Ambystomatidae; genus Ambystoma; species Ambystoma mexicanum. The sequence goes on from NC_090932.1 coordinate 1,272,040,767, forward strand.
GATTTCTTCCCAGGGGGTCAACTTGATGGGTGATTCAGGACCTCCCCCGGTGGCTGTGGCAATGTTGCGGTTGGCAGAGAGTATGCTGCGGGCGCGTATCCGCAGGTCGTCCCATCGCTTTCTGCATTGCTGTGGGTTGCGGGGTGCGGTCCCCACCGCACTTACCCGCTGTGCCACCAGAGCCCATATGGCCTTCTTGTTCGCAAGTGACGTCCTGGTCATTTGCGTGGAGAAGACGACGGCTGCATTCTCCTGGAGGGTCTCTGTTAGCACGGTGAGTTCCTCACGGGAGAAGTGGACCTGCCGCTTGCGGTCGCACGCTTTCTTCGCTGCTTTTCCCATTTTTCTTGGTTTCGCTAGGGTGGATGACGGGTTGGGGTGTGTCTCAGGGTAGTGTTTTTGGTGGTTGTGTGGTTTTAGTGGTTTTATAGGTGTACGGCGGGATGTTTCCCGTTCCGGGCCCATGTTTTTACTTCCGTTTCCGTATATTTCCGGTCACCGTACTTTCCGGTAGGCGCACACTGCGGTGACCGCTAAGAGGGGTGGCGGTATTGCACCTAGGGCGCCGTACGGCGGCGGTGTGGGCCGTTTTGGGGTCATTTCCGCCATCGCGGACTTTGCACTTCCGCCATGGCGTGGTGCTCGTGCCCGATGGGTCGGAATGGGCCGCACTTTGCTCCTTCGTGCAATGGCGGAAACGCTATTTCCGCTGTGGCGGTCCGGTCAGTCACTTTCCGCCAGGGTCGTAATGAGGGCCTATGTCTGAACGCCGGGAAGACCGAACTAATGAGATATGGGTCAAAAAAGTCAAGGGAGAATCTAGATCCGTCTTTTCCAGGTTTCTGGTGGAGTGCAGCCGGATAGCGGTAGCTATCAAAGTGAAAACTTTAGGCACGTATATGGAAGCCACTTTGAACGCAAGTGCGCAAGCAGATGCTATTGTAAAAAGCACAAACTATCATCTGAGAGTTTTAAGACAGGGGGCTCCTATGATTACTAAAGGCAACCAGGCCAAGTTGGCTAGAGCTGTTATACTCCCCGGCCTGGATTATTGTAATGCCCTTCTGGGTGGTGCCAACAAGGAAGATGTCCTCAAGCTGCAGAAAATTCTGAATGCTGCTGTTCGTATTGTCTACGGTATGACGCGAAAAGAACCTATTTCCACTGCCAGGAAGAAATTGCACTGGTTGCCAATATCAGCCAGGATCTCTATATACAAGCCTATTAGAGACCTTCGATCCACAAGCGCCCATCTCCTCACAGTGGATCGTGCCAAAAAAGCGCATGGAAAGTGACGCTCTTGTCCAGTCCTGGTGCCATATGCATGGAATGAGCTGCTCCAAGCATTAAGAGAGGAATAAAATCACTTGGCCTTTGGAAAATCTCTAAAAAGCACACTGTTCATGTAAAGTATTTGGTCATTATTCTGTGTTTTCCTTGTTTTTGTAAGTTTTAGCGCCTGGATACCTTAGGGCTGTGGTGCTATATAAGTTCCATAACATAACAATTCATGAAAAAGTATGCATAGATACCGCAAAGCCTGCACGCCGAGAGCGACTCTGCGCGAACCTGCACACATAGGTTTTTCTGCGCACTCCGTGTTTTTATGGAATTATCCCTGCAAAGAAAGGCTATATGCAAGTTGTGGCTGAACGGCCCCGGCACCCCCCGCAAAGCAGATACAGCCACTAATACCTACCTGTGCGCTGTTCTCGGGTGCAAACTCATGCACCCCTGTAATCCTGCGTGGGGCCCCTTGCAACCAGCCAGCACCCCAGTGTCACTGCGTAGTGTCCCTCGGAACTATTCCCAGCACCCCATTAACATGGGTAACATGTATTGTAAAAAAGTGAGCATTTCCTAGTAAGTATGTGTACAAACCCCCGTAAACATTGCTGCACCCTGCTACACTGCTTATGCGCACTCCTGTCTTCTATCGGAAACCCGACTGCGTGCACGCACCCCTAAATCCAACATGCAATCTTAGCTCTGCGTGGTGATTGCTATGTGCAAGTGTCTGTACGCCTGACTTTGGGTGGAGGTTACATCGAGAGCTGTGCGTGGTCACTTCCCCGACGTGCGGTTGCGCGGTCAAATCCATGAACATAATTTTACCCACTCGGTTGTGGGCGGGCAATCGCTTTGTGCGTGCCATCTCTCAGAATGCCCACTTTTTCCCTTGTTCTTCCCCATTTTGCGAGTCCTGCCCCCTGCTCGGGTCTATGCGCAGGCCATTCCCACGCTCTGTGAGGTGTCTCACGCAAGGCACTTGGCTGCTCACAAAGACTTGCCGAGCCTGTACAAAGTCCCCTCAGAGTACGAAGAAGTCCCACGCAGTCGATTCTATGAATCGATACACAGGGTTTCACGCACGATTTGGCACACAAGATCCCTATTTACTGCACAATTAATTACATGAATCGGCACCTTTTTCTCAAAGTTGAAGAGCCTATTTCAGTGAGGCTGGACAACAGCGCAATAGATGCGCTGTCCATCCCACTTTACTCAGTGTGCTCCCGACATTAATGTATGACAGGCACCCACGCCGGTGCTGACAGCACATTTCACAGTGACGGCTCCACAAAGGGCCTGACACAGTGAAATGTAAAATAAAAAAAATGAATTAAGCTTTTCTACCCTATTTAATGGATTGAAAAGCATATGGGACAGCAACGATTTGTAGAGCCGATGTTTCATACAGCCGATGTTCCAATTACAAAAAAATCCACGACCGGGACAGGAATGGTTCTGTTATGCGATGCACACCCCAATGAGCCTGTTCAAATCAGGGCCAGAGGAATGCCTTTGTTTTTAGAGCATGTTAAACTGCATCACCTTATGGACATGGGATGCTTTTTAAAATGTGCAGAAGTGTCACCTTATTTGTAAAAAAAAACATGCAAAGGAGTGAAATAGAGCTTTTGAATGTGCACATCAATAATGAACACGTTCAAATGCCCTTCGTGCCTGGCATGCAACTTTTATCGGCGCATTTGATGAGATGCATTTGTGCATCTCATCACATGTAGCAATAACACCTTTGCGAAGTGGACCAAAGGCTCTCCGAGGTGGGTTTCACTCCCTTGGAACGCAAAGATTGGGTAGCTAGCTAGGGTGACCAGACGTCGTGGTTTTCCCAGGACAGTCCCGGGAAATCACTCTCTGTCCTGAGGTCCCGGGGGCCCGGGAGTTTTTTAATTTGAAAAATCCCATCCTGGGTTTGCAATGGTGGGTGCCTACACGAAATCGGGTCCCGGCGCAACTCTTCCTGCGCAAATGAGGGCGTGAAATGCTTTTCACACCGCCATTTCCTCCTCTTTCCCCTCCCCGGCCACTTTCCTCCAATGAAATGAGTGTGACTGTGAGCACATACACTCCCTGTCCCCGGGCGAAATAGAAGTAGGACTACAGTTTTATTTGTATTTACTTTAGTCCCACTTCCATGTCTATGGCCTGTCCCATTGTTTTTCTTTTTTTTTTTAATCTGGTCACCCTATAGCTAGGGCAATTGGGGAACCTGGGGATCAGGTTCCGGCAGATTCCTAGCTGGAACAATACTGCATTTAGAAAAGGAAACATGCAGTTTGTACTATTTATTATGTACAACAGGTTTTGATCCACGGATGAAGACTGTGGGTGGAGGCTGGGTGTGTAACTCAAATCCTTCATTGCAAACTAAGTTTGCTGGTGTGCACGTTGGATCTCAGGAGCTGGAGGCAGCGCAGCTCTTGTAGGGTGGAGTTAAGGCCTCAATGCTGCAGATTCTGAGAATCAAAGAGATGACTTTGAGGTCTTACAGTAGGTCAGAATGAGACCTGGGGGATTAGATAGGTTCTTGAACAAAAGGAGTGAGCAAAACTATAGAGCTTGAGTGGTATTGAAGGCACCTTGACGAGACGGGCGACACGTGAAACCTTCTTTTGACTGCAATTGATCCAGTCTACATGCAAATGCGTAATAATATGTGATGGGCAAAATGCATGATATTATAAATTAAGCTCCCTGTTTTCCGTGATTTTTACACAGTATTTATTTGTCAAAAAGCGGATATGATGGTCTCTTGCTTAGCACGCCAGGTTGCCAATCAGTGCTTGCAGGCCAATAGCTGTGCAAAGCAACTGAACTGAGAGGCTTAACAAAAGGTTTCCCTTTTAGGCTGTTTAAATATCATCTGAGATGCTACAGGGGTCAGCAGCAATGGACACCCCTTGGCTTATTGTGAAAGCACTCCATTCAATGAGAGGCCCATTAGAGGCATCCAAGCCCTACATTTTACATTTTAATGCATATGTGCAAAAATACTAGTTGCAACTTATTTTTAGCAGAGCAACACATACATGTGGATTAATACAGAGAGACATTTGGAAAAAAAATACATAACACTGAGAACCTTAATTACAAAGGTGGAATCGCTGCATATTTAAGATCAGTGTGCTGCAGTGACATGTCTTCAACCTGTATTGCAGAAAACAGGGGTGGGGAGGGGTCTTTTTGAGGGCAGTTTATATAGAATATTAAAGGATACATGAATGCAGTTGCACAGTTGCATAAACAGAGTGTGGCATGAGTTGCAAGCACTCGTCTCACAACGGCTAGTCACACATGGGGGATTCACAGCCCTCCTATTTTGTGGGATCTCTACATGATATATACAAAAGGAAGGATACCAAAGTGCTTCAGCATATAGTCTCAAATGTGGAACTTTACCCAATACTCTTTCATTTTTTTAAAATATTTTTCAAATTTTATTATGAATATTACACACATAAAACACTAAAATTCATGTCAAAGTAAAAAACAATATAAAAAAATCTCACACTACACAATAATACACATCTGTAAACACAAATCTTCAATCGTGGAGAACATCTAAATATCTCAATGACAAATAGTTTCTAATCACTTCAATGTGTACATTTGTGGACCGTTCTATTGAACAACGTAGGTGAGTGGCAAGGATTAACTCCATTGCCCCAGGGACTACCCTACAGTCCGGCCAAGGAGTTGTTTGTGACGGCTGATAGGTTAGCATGCCCCTTCCTGTGGAGGAAGTGGAGGAAGCTCTTGCCAGTTAGCAGGTGTTTTGAAGAAATTGGAACCTGAATAGAAAAAAATTGGCTACAGCTTAACCCAGAATAAACGGAGGTGATTATGTTTGGGAGGAAGCATCTCCTTGAACGAAATTATTGTCTCCCTCCACCTCAGTTTTTGCGTACTAGCCTTAACTATACCTCCAAAGTAAAGAACCTTGGCTGTAGGTGGCAGAGTGACCTGGGATGTAATGCCCAGGTCTCAGCTAAAGTCCAATCGTTTTTTTTATAACATCCTTTTTTTTTCGCCAAGCACTACCCTATGCCTCTATTACTGATCGTGCTGTGGTGGTTGTGGCCTTAGTCAATTCTAACTCAGACTATTGCAACGGACTGTTGGCTGGAGCTCCGGCCAATCAGATCCACCACCTTCAAAAGGCGCAAAATGCTGGTGTAAGATTGGTATTTGACATAGCCAAGAACACCCACATTTCTGGTCTTTGTCGTTCATTACACTGGTTAGCGGTCGAAGACCGGATTACATTTAAAATTGTATGTTTTGTCTACAAATGCCTGACTGTGCTGGTGCCAGTTAACCCGATTAATAAACTGAAGCGCTATCACCCAACTTGAGCCCTCAGATCTGAAGACCAACTTCTCCTTGTTATCCCTAGGACAAACTGTAGATCGAGAGGAGATCGTTGCTTCTCAGCTGTCGGACCTAGACTATCGAATAGTCTTCCGCTGAGCTTAAGACAGGTAACTTCTCTGTCGAGATTTAGAGCAGCTTTAAAGACCTACTTATTTAAGTAGGCCCGATCATGGCTTCTGTTAAATCTCTAGTGTTTCTACCAGGTTTGCGTTTCCTTTTCTTATATGGCTCATCTGGCCCAGGATACGATTTAGTTTGTTGTATGCGCGTTACAAATTCTTCAAATTCAAATTCAAATTTCCTTAATGCACAGATAACATGTTGAACGTTTTGTTGAACTCCAAATTTCATGCAAGTCATGCATAAAAACAACCTACATACCTGTGTCAGGAAAATGGCCACACACATGTGACATGCAGGCTTGCCTGCAGTGTTTAGTCTTGAAAGTAGCACAGCTCGTTGGGCAGCAAGGCAAGGTGTCTAATCTCAGGTGTGAAATAATCAACTAGACTTCACTTTTATACCCACATCATATTTATTGTTTTTATTTGTATTCTCCATTTATAACAGACTTAATACCAGCAAGTGATTTCTAAGCGTGGGATTGGTTATCCCTGAGTTATCCCTCCTCCCCGTTCTGGCACTGAATTTGTGTATTTTTAAACTGTACAGGAATGCAACATGAGATGTTCTACCAATGCCGGTACTTAAACAACATGACGTGAGAGATCAGTTGGAGCAAATCTTTATGAAACAAGAATATAAATAAAGTAGTTGGGTGAGAAACTGGGCAGTGTTTTTTTTATACTTTTCTAAGTTAAGAATTGCCACACTCAGCAGTTGTTTTGCATGCAGATTACTGTTGCGCAGTAGTTTAAGAATTGCCACACTCAGCAGCTGTTTTGCATGCAGATTACTGTTGCGCAGAAGTTTAAGAATTGCCACACTCAGCAGTTGTTTTGCATGCAGATTACTGTTGCGCAGTAGTTTAAGAATTGCCACACTCAGCAGCTGTTTTGCATGCAGATTACTGTTGCACAGAAGTTTAAGAATTGGCAAACTCAGCAGTTGTTTTGCATGCAGATTACTGTTGCGCAGTAGTTTAAGAATTGCCACACTCAGCAGTTGTTTTGCATGCAGATTACTGTTGCGCAGTAGTTTAAGAATTGCCACACTCAGCAGCTGTTTTGCATGCAGATTACTGTTGCGCAGAAGTTTAAGAATTGGCAAACTCAGCAGTTGTTTTGCATCCAAATTACTGTTGCGCAGTAGTTTAAGACTTGCCACACTCAGCAGTTGTTTTGCATGCCGATTACTGTTAGGCAGTAGTTTAAGAATTGCCACACTCAGCAGTTGTTTTGCATACAGATTACAGTTGTAAAGTAGTTTAAGAATTGCCACACTCAGCATTGGCCACACTCAGAAGTTGTTTTGCATGCAGATTACTGTTGCGCAGTATTTTAAGAATTGCCACATTCATCAGCTGTTTTGCATGCAGATTACTGTTCCGCAGTACCTTAAGAATTGCCACACTCAGCAGTTGTTTTGCATGCAGATTACTGTTGCACAGTAGTTTAAGAATTTCCCACTGAGCAGTTGTTTTGCATGCAGATTACGGTTGCGCAGTATTTTAAGAATTGCCACACTTAGCAGTTATTTCACATGCAGATTACTGTTGCGCAGTAGAAGAAAAAATAGTTGCACATGTATGTATGGGATTTATATAGTGCAAACCGAACTTCCAAGCAAGGGAGAGTTCTACAAAAAAAGAGAGCAGATTAAATATCGATTGGGGAGCCAGGCAAGGGGGACAAATAAGAGGGTTCGTCCAATGGGGCTAGGCTCACATAAATGACCTCTCTAGAACCTGCATGCATATGTTCGGATCTGGTAGGGTTCTTTCTGCTTTTCATCCTTACAGAGTCGATAAAATAAATAAAATTTAGCAGGAAATAGTAGACATCTGTTATTTACAATGCAATGCAGAGAGCCTGTAAAGTTTGAAATAAAACACTCCAATTAAATAAATATTTCTTCCTTACCTCATGGAGAGCCATTCACCAGGCCCATATGTTTACAGACCCATCCAGCTGTGAAATTCTAGTTACACCACTGTAGTTACAATAGAACATATAAAGGATTTTCTCTGAACAGGCACCTACCTCCTGCTGCTTCTAGTCGGACTATGAGTGAAGGACTAGGCTGAGGGAAGTGGGGGAGGGATTTATCGCCCAACAGAATGGAGGGTGTGCTTGCCTATGGCCTAATATAACTGCATTCAATTCTCTTTAAATATTTCTTTTTTTTTAAATTGGCATTGTTTAAATACAAAACATTAGCCTCATACAATTCATCATCAATTAATTATCAATTAAGCACAGGCTTTTTTAATGAAATGCAATACATGTAATAAAATAAAATAAAATAAAATAAATAAAATCCAAATGTATTCAACATTAAAACGTATCACCATCGTTAAAATGTTTTCGAACAATCTGATAACCGCTAAAAGCAAGGATTCCCTCTCACTGATCAATAGAACTCCCCACCACCCTTCCTGATTCCGCATCCCTATGCAAAACAAAAGAAGGTGCTGGAGTAATTCAGTGTCATTCATGTTCATACAAAACCTACATGTCTGATCTTTTACGCCTGCTGCCTTTCTAGCAAAAAGGATTTCTTCGAATGGATAAAGATTAAGACGAAATCGTAGCAACTGCCCATGTTGGTAACTACTAGGAAATGTGCTCAAGTACTCTCGGACAGTGTTAAATGATCTACAATCATAACTATAAGGATGATGCAATTTGTATTCAAATTTGTCCTGCCGTGTCTCAATGTCTCAATCCAATCTAGCTTCCATAATTTTCTTTTTAAACTTGTCGGATTTTCTATTTGGTCAATTTCAGACATACCCAATGTCTCCAGAACATTGCAACAAGCACATTTCCAATCATTCAATATTTGTTTGTTCTTTTTCTCCAGTGCTGTACCAATGATCCGAAACACAACCGGCCAGTTTTTAACTACGCATTTACTATACAGCAACAACGTCTTCCACACCAGCATGACTCTGAGGGAGAGGGGGCCAAGCCTGTGGCCTATAACCTGGATCGGAACTCATCCCGGCAATTTCATCACTATCCTTCAAAATAAACCCCCCAACACTGGCCAAGTGGAGGCCGGCAGTGCAAATGATGCCTCAGAATCATAAGTATTATAGCCACTACCTTTAACTCATAGAATTCTAAGACTGGAATTAATGAATAGCAACCGAACCTGTTCAATTCTTAGGCGGCCACGTTTTTCATCTTAGCTCATAAGAGTTTTGCTCTCAGTGCCTCAATCGAGCTGATATTTAAATGCTCTACCAAGTATGTCAAAGTGTAGATACAAGGGGCTCCTTATTCAATTGCCATTGAAACTAAAACTTCCTCTTGGTGTGTGGTGAACGAAAGACCAAAACTCTTAATTTATTAACATTAATCTTTTCTGGTCCACATATTGTTGCAGTGTATCAAGCTGGCACTGCAGGCCTACTGGTGTCTGGTCCAAAAGTACCAGGTCATCGGCATACAGCAGCCAGCGTAATGATCTACCATCTAATCCCAGTGGGAATGATCCACCTCTACCAAGTGTTACACCCAAGTCCGATATAAGCAGGTTAAACAGTGCAGGAGCTAAAGGGCAGCCCTGTGATAACCCTCTATCGGTGGCCATGGATCATGATAGAGTTCCAGCTTGGCTTAGCCTTACGTTCATCGATGGGCATGAGTGTAATGCCCTTATTAGCTCACCAGGGCAGCCCTGTGTTTCCATTTGGACCACAAGGGTTCTCTGCCCCCACTGTCAAAGGCTTGGGCCAAATCCACGAATGCCAGGTAAACCCGTGACTTCTTTATAAGTGTATGGGTCTTCATGATAGTCAACAAAAGCACATTGAGCCCTCTGACCACTCCTTGCATAAATCCTGACTGAAATATGTCTTGTCGACCAGAACATTCTGTCCACTTGGTCAACCAAGCCAACATCAGCGAGGCAAAAACTTTACCCGCTACACCCAGTAGAGCAATAGGGCGGTAATTGTTCGATTCCGCCCTATTGCCCTTCTTGAAAATCGGCACAATTGTGGCTATCTTCCAAGACACTGGCAGTTTCCTCAATTTTCTCACTTGTCCAAATACCAGCACCAGAAAGTCTGCCCAGGTGTCCGATTCTAGCTTCAACCCAGCATTTGTAATCCCATCCAGGCCTGGAGCGCGTGAGTTACTCGTTGTTTTTTTTTAAATTAAAACCACAATGTCATCCTTGTCAACCTTAAAGGACTATTGTGAAATTGACGGGTTTAGTCTTGCCTCTATAAACTTGTCTAGGGTGATAAATAGACTAGAGAAATGGGTCCCCCATGCACCTTATGCCAGAGCATTCATTTGGAGGGCAAGCTGAGGGAGTTCTAACAAATTAATTAGTTGTCATATTTCTCCAGACATCTTCTTAGCTATTTATTTGAAAGTGGCATTACCCTATGTGACTTAACCCAGTTGTTATATTGTTGCTTTTTGTGTTTAATCTTGGATACTAATTCTGGACCACTCTCTACTTTTATATACCTTACTTCCCTTTCAAGCAGTTTTTTCCTTTCAACTTTCATTTGGCCATAGGTATGCCAGAGACAGAGCATCCTTCTAGATGCCCCCTTCCGGATCTCTAAAAAATCAACAAAGATTGGTGAGTATTCAAGACAGTTTGTTCCACTTAGGCCATGCCATTTATTTATGTGCTCATTGTATCTCACTTTTAAGTGCAACACTATCTCTTGATCGCATTTTATTAAATATTCTGATAATCTGCCTTCAAGGATTCCCCCACCTTTTTCTTAGTTTGGGCCGAAATGTTAGCATTAGAGTACAGATAGGGAGAAATTGTGTATAAGGATGGACATAGAAGGGAGAAATTGTGTATAAGGATGGACATACAAGGGAGAAATTGTGTATAAGGATGGACATAGAAGGGAGAAATTGTGTATAAGGATGGACATACAAGGGAGAAATTGTGTATAAGGATGGACATACAAGGGAGAAATTGTGTATAAGGATGGACATACAAGGGAGAAATTGTGTATAAGGATGGACATACAGCTTGTATATTGGGCCGAACACATGCATAGTGGATCACGTGTATGTTCACGTATCTGCAGTTCACGACTTGAAAGAGGTGTGCATCGCGCAGCTCTGGAGAAATGATGGATGCTTGCATGAGTGTCATGGCAGAAATAGTACGAGGAACTAAAGATTAGCACATCTAAGATGCAAGAGAAACACATGAGGGTGCTGTGGTCTGGCACGACTTCTGCCTCTGAGAGGCGTTTATTCCTGCAAACAGGAACGTGTGATGACAACTTAACGCAAGCAAGCCTTCCTGAATGGACGTGGTGAATACTGTGATATGGGTATTTGGCCGTGTAGCTTTGATGGCAGTCAGTTTCCAAAGGGGTCGAGCTACCACTTTATCCACAAATAGATTTCTATGACATGATTGAATCTCTGCTAAAAAGTTTACCGGTTTGTACATTTTCCTTAACAAACTGTGAAGTGTGACACTTTGGGCATCTCTTTCTTTTTGAATATCTCTGCCCTGAGGAAGGCTTGGCCTTGGAAAAGTGTTGGCCGATTTAAAGCCAAAACCCGAGTAGGCGATAGGTGAAGCGTTCTAAATTTCTATGTCTGACTCGCTGCTTAGTGGTAGGGTGGATTTATGGGCCTACCCTAATAAAACTAGGCTGAGTATTAGTCAGGAGATATGATTGTGAGGTAGTAAACAATTGCAGTCCCAGGTGTATGACCTCTGTAGGTCCGCTAGGCAAGGAAAGCATTTTTGTCATTGTTTATGTTTGGCTTTTAAATTTCCTTTTAGGTTTTTCTGTTTGATTACACGTTTTGTCTGGTGGTGGTAACACTTGTCTACTCTCTGTTTTCAAATTAGATGATGTTTTGTGTTTGTCACAGTATTTTGTATCCACTTGCATACTGTGGCTTCATTTATTTTCATTGTGTAAATGTGGTGTCTTCTTGATACCCCCCCTTTCTAGAGTTTCAAATTCAGTATGAACTTTTATCATAAATTATTTTGAATACATGTTTCACTGAATTTTCATTGCTGCTTCTGACAAACAGAATACACGTTGTGGAATCAGAAAATATACAATATTACGGCTGTTACACCGAGCAGAGGAAAATACACCGACACGGGCTTATAAAGATTCCCAGAATTGTTTTTACAAAACTGAACAGTATTCAACAAAGTACACAAAGAGCTATTTGGCCGTCAATACATCACAGAGACCACCAGCAGGTCCAATATGAGCAGTGAGCGAATTTCCTAGCTGGACATCGGTGCATTTATACAATTTGTAAAATGATGTCCAGCCCCCTTACAGGTTAATCATGCACTGGGCTAGGGTCGCGCCAGGTTCACTTTCCTAATTTACATATCTCGTGCATGCGGTTTACTTTTCGATACATTTACTAACACACTCCATTATTCTTCAATTTAACATTTACACTCTTTATATATTGTTATAATACAGACCAAACAATGTTACGCATATTATATTTGGATAGCATTACTGTTCTTGTATACTTGTAGTTTAACATTGCTAATTCAAGTAATCCCCTGCTCCGAGGTCAACAAAGGACAAGGTCTACATGACCCCAACATGTAGCCTAAAGGCAGGTTGAACATTAACTTCCCTACAGAGGCTGGAGAGGTTAAGGCAAGAACAAGGACACACGAGACGGCCATTTTAGATTACAGGGTGACTTTGTACAAAAACCCCAAAATGGCGGTTTCTAACCTAAAATGGAGGCTTGATTCAAGATGGCGGCTTACATCAATTTCTAAGGTCAAGACCTTGCCGCAGAGAGTTATTCTCGTACAATTTTCAAGCAACTTGGTGTAGGCCAATATACATACAAATCGTTTGTAATAAGAGGCATAATTTAATATCCGGTTTCACAACGTGTTTCTTGTGATTATCAGTTTTGCATTCATTTAAGATTGATTCCCTAGGGCACCATCTTTGCTTTGTTTTGTCTGACTGATCCCACTTTTTGGTGCTTGTTCAAACTCACATAGTGGGTTACCTCTCCTGTGTTGTGTATGTCATAGTATAAATGCATTAACGTCTCTTTTAATATTCTGATAATCTGCCTTCAATGATTCCCCCACCTTTTTCTTGCACCACCTAATAGCAAAACATTTGAATTAGAACTAACTACCCCGACAACTTCCAGCACACACACCAACCCTTGAAAGTAAATACAAAATGTACAATGTACTTTATATGAAGCCCTGTAGTGGAAATGTAACTCCATGTATTTTTGTGTAACTCAAGTACTGTAACACTGTTGTATGCTCACAAATACTCCAAGATGTAAAAGTTAAGCATTAAGTATCCTCTGTAACTTACATCATGATACCCGAGGGTCTGGGCGTACAACCAAATGCTATAAATAAAAAATAAATAAAATAGAATACAGATAGGGAGAAATGGCGTATAAGGATGGACACACAGTTTGTGGGTGTTGTTTGGTTATTTGCCCACCCATTGACTGCCCAGGGCCATGCTAATCCCTATGTCCATTCCCACCCACTTCCCGCCCCTCCCTGCCCAAAAGACCTCCTCATGGTAACTCTTTGAGCTCAATTTAATCCAGACTCATTATCAAACTTTGCACTCAAAGCGCCTGCCAGTGTTTTCTCAAAGCAGTCTTCTCAAAGTTAATGACTTAATTGGAGCTGTAAACCTGCTACTGGTGTAATAAAAATGTCTTAACCAGGTCTAGCTTTAGCCACTCGATTTATATGCACTATGTGTGTCTTAAGTCCTTAAAAACAAGCATTGACAAAGCTAACCGTTTTGGTTTGTGTATAAGTAGTAGGCATTTGCCAATCAATGCAATAAGAAGCCCAGGTGCTCGGACCATTTTACACGTGCTACCATCAATGGCCAGTAAATACCACTACGACAGGGCCTGGCAAATGCTGCTCCCAAATGCCTTTGCCAAACCTACACAAAAGCCTAAACTGTTGGCATTGCCAATGCCTGCCTGCATTAGAGGTTGAACCCTTGCCATTGCAGCTGGCAGAGCTAACATCTGTGCCATTCAACCTTTACAATATGTTTATTCAATTTACAAAGTCTATTATCGCTGTCTTGCATGCACTTGCAAAATCCAGGGTCAAGGCAGGGAGCCTCAACTCTTTCCCTTGCTGAAATTGACGTATTGCTGTCCCCTTGCTTAATGGAGTGTAAATAACAGTCGTACTTTGTTCTCTGTGGCTGCAGTACGGCCACCCTTGAACACCCTCCCGAGCCAAGGTCTGCCTGATGGATGGACTCTCCAGTCAGCTGTTCGGTGGCCTCTTCTGATAAGAATCAATGGGGGGTGAAGGCTTCCAGGGTCGGACTAAGCCATACAATTGTCTCGGGCACCAATGAAAAAGTGGCCCACAGTTGCAAATGGCAATTCTTTCCTTTTGTGACTGGCAGTTTGAGAAGTATACCCAAAGGGGACGTTTTTGATAAAATGTGATGCAAATTGTGCATTTTAAAGAATATTTTTTCAGTCAGTATCACTGGTCAAAACTACTTACCAAAAAGCTGCCCACTGTGACCCAAAAAGCGGGCCCACACTAGTATTTTGTGTTTTTGCATTGGCGTTGCCCCATTGCCCTATAGGCCAGTCCGAGCCTGAAGGCTTCCCATCCTCCTGGAGCGTATCTCTATTCCTGCTCTCACGCTGCACTTAGGTTCGGCCTTGGAGGGGGGCGAGACGGGCGCCATTAGCCCCCGCAACGCCAGCTCGGGGGAGTCTTTCAAGGGCTCCCCTGGGATGGCGTAGTGGGAGAAGGCGCAGCAGGTGGGCGTATTCAATGTCAATCGGGTGCTCAGCACCCGATTGTCACCAAATGCACCCCTCCGCCGCGGGTGCCTTCACCAACAAAAGGCACTGTTAGCCCCCTGCCATGCCAGCTCGGGGGAGTTTTTCAAGGGCTGCCCAGAGATGGCATAGTGGCGGCAGGCACCTCATTGTTAGTCAATGCGCCCGCGGCAGCGGAGAACATTTAGGAACAATAGGGTGCTGATGCACCCTATTCATATAATGACCTCCTCGCCGGAGTGAGGAGGTTTTAAAAAAAAAATACATTTTATAAAGTGACACTCTGTGGCCACGCCCCCTGTTGACCAGGGGTACGCGGGGATGGCGGGCGCCAATTCGCCCAGGGTGCTGCTGCCCCTAAGGCCGGCCCTGGCTGCACTGACTGGTTTCACTCCCCAGGCAATCTGCTCCAGGCTGGTTAGAGACTGCCTGAACCCCTTCTGGGTGAAAGGAGGAGTCCTCGCATCATTTCGATTCATAGAACTGATCTCCACCAACACCCAGAAACAGCTTCTTGCCACGTGGACAGGCTGCCCAATGAACTTTTCTGTAACGTCATTTCATGGGATTTGCATACAGTCCAAGATGCACTAGGGGACGTTATAATATCATATTCATTGTCACTACAGAAATCCCATTTCACCCAAATGCTGGGCTAACCACAGAGACAGGCTCTTCTAATCTCTGCTCTGAAAATTGGCAGATGGGCTAATATTATTAGTCTGCCATCACACTATTGACCCATTTTGAAACCTTCAGGCTCTGATACCGAGAGCCCTAGAGGGTAGGAATTCATGAAACGTCTCTCTCCATCCCACATCCTCACCTTCTGCAGGTTGCAATATATAGCCTGTTTCCCAGGCTTGCAACGTATAACCTGTTTTCCACGGGCGATGAACTTTCATGGCTCACTGTGTGAGTATGGAAATAAAGTAATGATACTCTGGGGAAACCAAGCGATATATGGGCAAGTCAATAAGGAGTTTTAGTACCCGGCGAGGGCTCAATCAGAATGAAACAAACAAACGGGATTCCATGGGCTTTGTCCCAGCGGGGGGTGTGGCAGCCCCTCAGCCATTGAGAAGGCTCAAAGTGGGGCTATCCCTACTCTGAGCCTCCACACGGCTGAGAAGCTGCCTTCGCCCCCCGACCAGGGACTCAGGTATGTGTTTTTTTCCCTTTACTCCCACCTCCCCACCCCACTTACCTTCTGTCTCCTTTGTCCACAGAGGATGGCGTGGCAGCCTCCAGCCGTGTAAAGACTCAGAGAGAGGCCATCACCGCTCCGAGCCTCCACACGCCTGGAGGCTGCCTTTGCCCCCTGCCGGGGATTCAGGTACGTCTATTTTTTTTCCCTCCCTCCCAACCCCACTTACCTTCTTCTCTGTTTTCTGTCAGGAGCGAACGCGCTGGGCAACTTCTGTTCTCAGCACGTCCGCTCCCAATGGACGCCATGGAAAGGGAAAACGGACTCTGTTTTCCCTTTCCCGGCGGCCATTTTCTTGGTCTTTTCTGCCGGTTTCAGTAGAGAAAAAACTGCTTCTAGTACCCCGGTCACGAAAGATCTTGCAGGCCAGGGTACTAATAGCAATGTGCCCCACACGGCAGAGGCATTACAGAGTCAGGTAATGCCCCAGGGCCTTAGTTAACAATAACTATAACTATGGGCCCCGGGGCATTACCTGACTCAGTAATGCCCCCGCCGGTCGGGGCATATTTCTTAAATATATCTCAGAAAAGACTGAATGAAATATTATCAATTACACTGTTAAGACAGACTGCGGGACGCAGAGGATATATAAGATCCTCAGACGTTTGTAATAAAACAGATGTCTAAAAACAATCATGACATACATTTTATATGTGTGTTGACTTTTTATGGAACAGTGAGAATTGCTTAACTTTTTAGGTTTGATTTTATTCATCTTGTCCTTCGATATACCCCTGTTTTATTGTCCTAATCCTGGTTTTTACATTACATATTCAATGCTGGCCATAAATACTACTGCATGTGTTTAGCATTGAGCACTTTAGCATAATTTTTCTTTAACAAACTGCCACAAATAACAACTTGAATTCCTAAGAAATAATTTATAAAAGCCAACTGATTGCGTGAAGGGTAATGTTCAAGATACTAACAGAGCACTTTTGCACTATGCACTTTAGGTTTTTAAAGACAAATGGACTGAGAGTTATGTTTACAGCACTATGCACTTTATAATCTTGAACCTACGAAATACGTAATGATTAGGAAAATACAGCTCTTCACACGGATGCAGTTTGCAAATAGAAAATCCATTTCGGGCAGTTAGCTATTAGTTAATCAATTGTTTAATTACACAATGCCAGCATTTGATTGTAACTTCAGACTGTGATTGGGAATAATATGTAATTGCACAACGAGCAGGTTTCATTTTTTAATTATTATTCCAATAATATATTTTGATCATTGTGAAAATGAAAATGAAAACGTGTTACTACACAATGTATGGCCTTATAAAATAATTGTGATATCTCTAAAAAAGTATTCGCTTTAATACACTATGTATGGGAATTCACACATCTTAAAATGGCCGCCAGCACTCAACATAGAAGGCTTATGGGGTATTTCAAGAGTTGAAATAGAAGAAAGACAAAATGTGTTGGGCGGAATCATAGAGATCGAGCCCTTCTGTACTTAAAAGCAGTTTGCAACCTCATCATATTGTATATGTGAGCAAGCAACGGGAGCGTTGCGAAACGCGTCGTGAGTTTAATGCCTTGAATAAAACTGGATATGGCATAAGAACCTTTGGCGAATGGTGAATTGATTTATTTTTTGGAGATCCCTACTGGCGTCCTAACCGCGAAGAGTGCTGTCCTTATGTGGAGAAGTGCAATTAATTTTCCCCTTGTTTTACTATATATATATATATATATATATACACACACATACATATATATTTCATGTCACCAATGTGTGAAAGCTCAAAAAACCACCACCAGGTCCAAGGCATATAGAACAGCCTATAAATCAATAGGACTATGCAGAGCAACATAGTACAACTATTCACAAAGTCAGGCCTATACAAATTTGCTTTGCTGGGATTGAACAACATAGGCAAACAACTAGTTTTGGCTGCGCCCACTGTATAAGGCTGCCTTCGTCAGGGTCAGTTGAAGTTAGTACCTGTGTAAAGTAACATATATAATTTGAAAATACTGAACAGTCAACAGACTAAAAACAACAGCAAATCCTAACAAACTGAATCTCTGAAACACATGTAATCAATGGAAGAAGCCCAGACATATCCTCAATGGACATACAGCAATGTGGGTTCAGCAGCTGCTGGTCTATCACAGAATAGTCCCAAAATCTGTTGCACAATTATCTCTTCAACAGGTTAATGTGAAAGTCACTTTCTACTCAACCAGATAACTTGCTAATCCACCAAACCACTTAGCATGGAAAATTGTACACAAACCCCTTCTAGGTATAATAATGCAAGCTATACTCGCATGTACGTTTTTAGGTTCACAGTATACACTGGTAGATGCAGACTCCTGACAAGATATGTGCCACACCTTTAGACATTCAGGTCCCTTCTGCAGCCAGTAATTGTTTTCTACAATGTACTTTGTGAATATATGTGTGTGTCCATGTATAGTCATGGTGCAGGCCTAGACCAGACTTGGGAAGAATTTGACCCAATCTCCGGCTTCTTGGTGGCGTCCAGAAAAATTGTGTAAATCAAGGTGCCCTAAAGAAAAAAACGTGCAATGTTTCAATGATGACAGAGGGGTCCTGTTCAGCAGCCTGTGTGTTTGTATGAGTTGCCCATCTCATTTATTTATTTTTATGTATTAATTACATTTGTGTAACGGCCAGACCTGGAGGTATCGCACCATTTGTACAGAAGTCATGAAGAGTTAGGTAGAACAGTAGGGATACAATTAGGCATTAGTCGTATTTGTTAAATAACCACGTTTTCACAAGTTTTCTGAAAGACAGATAAGAACGTTCATTGGGTGGCTGAGAGTTCCAGAGAGAGGGCGCTTTGACACCTTTCCAGTTTACAGATGAAGTACCCTATTACGGTCTTATCCCCGAAGAAGTAGCACAAAGAGGTCAGTTCCTTTAATAACCTCCCATGCTCATGTCATTCACCAATATATCAACTGATACCCATCAGAGAAAAATACAAACTATTCATTATGTTTATATGAAGGGATCCTCCAAGCAATCAAAAAAGGTCCTGAAGAAGGCAACAGGCAAGTTATATACAGTTGCTGAAACTTCTCATCAGAAGACAGTCAGGCCATGAGCCATTGTCAATGAGTTAGCGGTAACTTCACAATTTATTTCAGACGTAGACCTGCATAAGGATTTATTTGTTGTAAAGTTTAAATAAGCATCAGAACCACAATATTTGTAAATAACACAGTGGTTTTGCAACACTTAACAATATTTGTTTACCTTAGTGGATGTTATGTGTTGAATTTCTGCACTTGTCAGATTCTTCTTTTTATTTTTTATTTTTTTATTTGTATATGGTACAAAACCTTTACAAGAAAGAGAAAATATCTTTGTTTAAGAAAAAGATTAGAAATAATATATCAATCTTCACATAATTATAAAACCATTAACACGTACAACAGTCTTAAAAAATGAAGAAAAAAAAAGGGAAAGAATGATCACTACCACTCTTTTGTTTGGACTTTTGCGAACTAAGTAAGATTCAGTTAGCTATGTTTCATCATTTAACCATAAGAAAGTTCGACAATAATGTTTCCAAGTCTGCTCTTCCACTCAGCGATTGTCCTTGGGTTCCTCAGATCTCAGAGAATGATGTTACATTTCTTCAGAACCTGCACAGTGGCGGATGTAAGAGCTGGCTCATGCCCAGAGATGATTCTTCTCCAAAAAAAGTCTGAAAGCAACCCCTCGCCCCGGTCCACAAATCTTTATTTAATTTGATTTGATTGCAAATATTAGCCTACCACAGGTTATCTTTTAGCACACAAGCATCATAAAAAGATGTATATTCTTTCATAGAATATGTATTGGTGTATATAAAATCAGACAAAAAAAAAGAAAAATCACACAGGTTCTTTTGATGAAAAGTATCTTTAATATGTTTTGGTCCCATACATAAACCTTTAGGAACCAAAATGGCATGCACATACTTAGTTGAAACCATGCTTTTTGTGGGCACATGTTGGGAACCCACCCATGTATTTTGTACAGGAGCTCACCGCTCCAGCTTTTCTGCTTTTGAATCTTGGTGTGATCAGGGTAAGGCTGGCTGACAATCGTAGGGGGCGCACCTGGGGTTTCAGGGAAACGCTGCGGTGAAGATAAAGCGGAGACTCTTTGCACATGCAGTGGTGTGCAATGGTTAGGATTTAGAATTCAATGCGTGCCCTGATGGGGAAGCCATTGGGCGTCTAGTCTGGTTGCTGAGATGTGATTGGTGCGACGTAAGCTCAGAGCTGCCCAAAGGGCTTTGTTGTGAAGGAACAAAAGTTTTACAAGGTTTTTTTGCAGAGGTGCCCATGAGTAGTGCATCAAAGCAGTGCAGTTTACTGTTGATGATGGCTCTCCCGAGTGTAGGGAAATTGTCCGGAGTGAGGAATTGCCTACTCAAGGAAATACGTTCAGAGGTGTAGGTCATGAAGGAAACAAGTGCGTTTATACGTTTGGTCAAGGAGAGATCCGCATCCAGATCGATGGCCAGTGTTTTGACGTTGATTGAGCCCTAAGGCAATCATCTAATTCACATTTCCCCTGAAGTGCTGGATACTGTGCAGCAGTCGTCTGACAAAACTTTGGGAAGAAGGTTAGCAAAGAAGGCAAAATGACAATGAGCTCCTGAAGAGGTGAAGTGTTGTGGGAGAAATTGCAGAGGAAGCCATAAGAGAATCTTAAGAGGAAGGAATTGCAGAAGTACCTTTGAGAGATACTCAAGAGTGACTTTGAGGGTTAGACCAGCGGCATGGTGTTCATTTCCACATTGGCAAGAACAGCCAGCAAGCTTAACCTTTTGAGTCTCAACTCTGGCTAACAGCTTGTGGAAGAAGAAACCATGCCACGAACGAAGACCCAATCCACCACTCGTAGCAGCGGCCATTAGCAGGGGCCAGGGGAGGACAGTAAAGAGCTGTTGCAGTCCTCTCTCTTGATTGCTTTGGCCATAATCCTCCAGTGGAATGGAAAAGGAGGGATCCAATACTAAAGTGGGAGGTCATCGCTGCGCAGGCAGGAGAATGGTTTCTCGGTGTATGTGGATGATATGATGATGTATCTAAATAATGTACAATTTTCATTTCCCCGATAAGATCAAGATGTTCTGACTACCTACAGATAAAGTGGTATAAAGCATGTGTTATTCCCACTGAAGATTACGGATGTGGGGATACTGATGAGCTGCTCATGAAGGGGGGTAGGAAAGAAATGAGATAAGCAGGACTCACTGTGATCAGGACAAACAATTCTTAATGCACAACCTAGGCTTAGTGGTCCAGAGATTTATGAAAGATGCAAGACACTGGGCTAGATTCCTCATTCCAGTGGTAGGGAATGTGATATGGTTGGTATGTGATGGGAGATGGGAGATGGTGACCAACATGCAAAAAATATATGTAATTGTCTCTAAATTCATATAGTCAATTTTAAATTAAATCACTTGTGCTTTCACTCTATGTGAGATGAGTAATCAAGACATAGACCCCATGCACTCTGTGCCTAGAGGGGCAGCCGCACCCCAGCCTCACCTCACTGTCGGTGCACACAGGGCTGCTGGTGGTGCTCTTGCCTACAGGAGACTTGCCTAGTATTTGAGGTTTGGCTGCCCTTAATGGTGGGATCAGAATGATATTCCAATGGATGTTCTCTTCTGGTATGGCACAGGTAAATAAAACTTGATTCTGGTCCTCCTGAATGGGTAAGCCTACAAAACAAGTTATTTAAGCTTTTTTTGTACTATTTTCTAAGAGAGTTATCTTTCATCTTTGTAGGTTGACTCTGCTAACATGTGCTGCAGTGCAAACAGAAAAAATAAAGAGTTTTACTTGTTTACAGTGAGGATGACGCTGAAGAGTTAGGCGAGTTTAGTTTATTTATTTGTACTGGGCACCGTGCACAGAGGCATCTGGGAGCTGTGCTTATGAGTTACAACAGAAAGCCGAAAACAACAGAGTACAGTAGCATAATACAGACAGAGTTACAAATATAGGGCTTAATAATAGGGTATACATTGATGACATACGTATGTACAGGAACATGACAGGATTATGGGAGAACTAAACGACTGGTTTTACAATTTACAAGCCATACTTATGAAAACCAACAAAGAAATATTTACTGTGACACAGGACACTGGAGAGAGTCACAAGAGAACACATAGCAAACTTAGAATATGATTACAATATTATTTCAGAAAGCTTCTACAAGTCTCTTTCCAGGCACCATTGATTCACTTTCATCACTGAAACGTAAGCCTTGGCATCTATGGGGCCACAGGTTACACATAACAGGCAACACAGGATAATGGGTCTCTTTCAAGGACTAATAATGGGTCCCTGAAACCCGGAGGGAGGACTGGACAAAGGTGTTCTGGGATCCAGCCTATAACAGGCCAAGAACAGGTAGGTACTCCACTCTTTTTGTCCCATCACTTACCTTCCCCACTTAACCTGCCTTCCAGCCTTTCTTTCTTTTGCATTTGTTCAGGGTGTATATGAAGGTAACCTGTGCCACACCCACCAGCCAATCTCTGTCGGCCGTTTCCCACTTTTTTGCCCACCCCACCCCCAGCCTTCTCCTCTTAACTCTTAGCTGCAGACCAGACAAAGACAAGGGAAATTCCGGTTTGGAACTGGAGGTGCTGGGATTTTTGTGATTCACACAGAGAAACTTTAAAGATACTGGATGCTGTTTCTATAGCCAGGGATATAAAGCCAGGGATATAAAGCTGGCCCCATTTTGGCCTTTCTGACGAAACAGAGAAAGGCCTCACAACATATCCCTGAGGTTCGCAACCCCATAGGTGAGATTACGACTAACCAGAAATTAACAACAAACGTGCCTTTTTCTTTGGCCATTTATATACTTCAGAATCAGAGAAGTCAGAAACTGACTGCGCAGGGTACTTTCAACTGTCCGGTTTGCCTTCCATCACCACAGAGTATGAAAACGTTGAACCCAAAGTCAGACATCTATAGCTTTAATGAATAAAAGCAAACCACCAGACCCAGATGGGTTCCCAGCAGAATACTACAAACACGACATAGAGGGGTTGGCCCCACAACTGGTCACAACTTATAATGCAATATTATCTACGGGCTACCACCAATCATCCATGACATAGGCGCATAGCTCTTTGAGCTTGAATCCAGGGAAATACCCCTTGCTTGGTGGAAGCTCTGTCCCATTTCTCTTCTTATAGCAGATCTCAAGATCCTTGCCAAGAGTTGATCTCAAGGATTATAAAAGTGCATTCGTACAGATCAGATAGGCTTTATCAATGGTTGACTGTCATCTGACCCCCTCAGATAGATAATGCATCTGATCTACAACAAGGCGAAAACAGGGGGCTCCCCGGCCCGTGTTTTGATTGTTAACGAAAAGGCACTTCATAGAGTAGAATGGCCTTTTCTCCAGTACTCTCTCTCTTTAAATGTACTTTTCCCTCTGCCTTTGTTTCTTCGATTAAAGCACTCTATGGCTCCCCTTCCACGCAAGTGAATGCAGGCATTGCAAGGGTGCAATCTTTTACATTTACAATTTTGCGATAACTCTAGAACCCTTTGCTAACAAAGTAAGACCATTTCAGGACATGGAGGGCCTACTTCTGGAAAACATAGAGAATAGGCTATTTACTCTATGAGGATTACATCTTATTTACACTTTAAGACCCTGCTCTTAGTGCCCTCAAATTATTAGAATTGGTGGAAGATTGGGGTTGATTGTCTGGTTATAACATCACCTGCCACAGAACTCTTAACCCTGAGCCAGAGAGAACCTTAATCTAAAAGGCACATTAAGATTAATATACACATGCACCTTACGATATTTGGGGATAGTTCATCACAAGAATTTAAAGTTCCAAAATGACAACTAATTGTGACCTGCTTTTGGTAAAGATAAAAGGGCGGTTTTCAGAAATGGTCGTTATTCCAGATATCCATGATGGGCAGGTGATTACTGCCCCCAGAGAATGTATCTGCTCATATTGTTTCCCACTTAGGGTACATAGCAAATACTTTACATTTTTGGAAGGAAGAATGGTAATTTTTTTCTGGGCCTGGGAGATGATGGCTTAAGCTTCAAACACTTTGCAAAACTCGTCTGGACAGGTTACTCGAGGTAGTATTGTTGAAATTATACATATGGGCTACTAGTGTCGCCCAACTGGTAAGAGTTCAGATTGACGCCTCTTAGGGGCCATTCTCTGTAAGATATGAAGCTGCTTTGCTACATCTGAGCACCATGTTTCAGTGGGTTGAGGGATCTTCTCTGGCTCCCCCCCAAAACATAGTTCTGCAACATTCGTGGGAGCTATGGAGGAATAGTGATACGTATTTCGGGCTTTCTCGTATTCTTTAACTCTCCTATTTGGCTTAATGACCAATTCAGGATTAAAAACGAGATCCTGGCTTGAAACGATGGATGGAGAAGGGCATATTTCTTTTAGGTCAATGCTTTGAAGCATTTTAACAGAGGTTTGGTTCTGAGAAGAAAGACATTTGGAGATACTGTGACATTTGGAGATACTGTGAGACCGGCATGGTATCAAGAGAGACACAGACTCAAAGGTAACAGTTTCAAAATCTATGGGCAGGATATCCGTGTTTAAAATGATTACTGCCCCCAGAGAATGTATCTGCTCATATTGTTCCCACTTAGGGTACATAGCAAATACTTTAAATGTTTGGAAGGAAGAATGGTAATTTTTTTCTGGGCCTGGGAGACAATGGCTTGAACTTCAAACACTTTACAAAAATTGCCTGGACGGGGTACTCAGGCTTGTAAACTTGAAATTATACATATGGGCTACTAGAATCACCCAACTGCTAAGAGGTCAGATTGACGGCTCTGAGGGTTCTCTTCCCCAAGTCTAAGCCCCTCCTCACGAAGTTCAACAATGTCACGTGTGAACCTCTTAGGGTTCCCTTCCCCAAGTTTAGGCCCCTCCTCAAGAAGTTGAACAAATATCTCTTGCGGACGTCTTAGGGTTCCCTTCCCCAAGCCTAGGCCCCTCTGCTCTCAAACAAACAAAAGGTTCCTCTTGTCAGGGTGTACATTTCACTGTACAGTTCTTTCATTGGAGTACTATCAGAGACTTTTGAGAACTTCCCGGTTCTTTGCTCCTTGCAGGGGTGACCACTCTGACCTCTAACTCCTCTCCTTATTCTCTGGCACCTTGTCCTCCTCTGTAACTCTTTCACTATGTCCTCTTCTACTTTACTGTGCTTCATGCGCACCTTCTTTTCTGTCGTGCACACTTGCACCTTCTTTTCACATTTCTGTGCCTCTTGCATACTTCTCCTTACTTTTCACCTTGCTCTATTGCACCTTCAGTTTCTCACTGTTCTCTCTTGCACCTTAATTTTCTCATCATGCTCTCTCAATGATTCCGGCAGAACCAACCTTTTTATACTGGCGGCGAGAGTAAATTAGAGTCAGGTGTGCATATTTGGAGAAAAGTGCCTGACCTTGCCTCACTTTGTATCCCTATGTTGTTTCTATGGGTAATCCGCATTGCTCCCGATTGCCTCTTCTTCGTGCCACTACTTTTAGGAAATGGGGATAGGGAAATGGGGTGAGAGTGCAAATATCCCAGACAGACTGAGGGACCCTGAACCTTTCTCATACTCCTTTCAGTACTAGGTGTGGGGACTTGTTGGGGCAGATTAAGGTGTGGCAGTGATGCCAAATCTGCACAGGGATATCTGGGAGGGTAAAGGTGGGTTCCCAGCATATCTTCTGGGTTTTGAGGAAGGAGAGACAAGGTTCGTGTTAAGAGTTGAAAAAGGGCTTGGTCTCTCTAGATGACCACAAGATTTTATCTTCCTTTTTGGTGAGGGAAGATTAAGGGGAAGGATGGCCTTGTGGTCATAAAATCCTGTGTCACGCCTTGAAAAACGTGTGTATAGGCGTGTTACAAGTGCCATATCGTATCATATCATATCTTAACAAAGAGGGTGGTTAGGATACAAGGAACGGGGAAATACCATGTCTCGCCCTCAGACCCTCTTCCCGGAGTTCCCAAGGACCCCCTGCCCATGTTATCCTCCCCCGACTTGTCTGCCCCAGGGTTGGGATCTAAGAGCGATGGCCCTACCCTGGCCACCTGAACAACGGATCCCTGGGGACTACTTGTGAGAACGCCTACAGGTTTCTCACAATACCTACAGTTAAGTCATTGAATAAACCTAAAGAAATCCACACCTCCTATCAGAGTGACTCAATTTTTAACAGATACATGAGATCCATAGTTTTGATGAAACATAGCATTTCATGGGCATATTCCATCCTTCACCCCTCAACATTAGCACTGGAGGAGCATTTCGGGAAACTGTGGGAACAGGATTTGGAAATCGAACTTCTCTTAGAGGTGTGGCAGGATTGTTTATTTGAATGGCACTGCTGTTCCTCATGCAGACAATTCAAAACGGATCTCCTACAACACAGTACATAGAACATATTGCATCAATGTTTTGCTGGAGGGGATGTGGTGACCCAGGGATATTGATTCATTTATTGTGCTTTTGCCCGATTATCCGCAGATTTTGTTCAGATATTTCAACCCAGATACAGAGAGCTGCCCAGGGCTCTGTGGCCTTGTCTCCAGAGTTAGCTTTCTTAAGCATTGACTTTTCGAGATCTCCTTACATTTACAGAGGTAATCATTGAGAAGAGCTGCGCTTCAAATAGGTAGATGAACTGTCCAGAGACACTGGAAACAGAACAGCAAAGGTTTACTTAAAGAATAGTCTGAGTGATAGTCTGAGTGATTATTAAAGATTATGACCGCCTACGAAGAAATTATTTTGTAAGAGAAAGGAGAAAATAATAAGCTGGCAGATCTTGGTTCACGATTCCTGGTAGTGTCACTTTCATAGAATTTGAATTAAGACGTGTATTTGCACAATGGGATCCTAACTTCTCGTGTTAAAGGGAAAGTTATTCACTGAAACCTATACATTCCGTTATGTTGTTAGCAGTGGTCGAAGTGAGCGGAAACAGTCGGGAGCGGTGTTCGCTTTTATTTTTTTTTCATTTTTTTACTGTTAACAGTTCCACTACTTTTTGCAACCATTGTCACCATTCTGGATCTGTTCTTTGTGACGTTAAAGCACACTTCTCTACTTTACTGCCTGATGACACTTACAGCTATACTCAGTGCTTTAAGTGGAATTTAAAATCGAGGGGGGGCTCTAGTTAGGGGGTGTGGCCTAAGGACATGCCCTCTAATGAGAGCCCCCCTCGATTAAGGGGGGGCGGCTGGTAAAAGAAGTGGAGCTGGGGCACACTGGCATCATTACCTTTGATGCGCCCAGTCCCTACGTTTAAACAAAAGAAGGGGCTGGGCGCACCAAAAGGTGTGATAGCAGTGTGCTCCAGCTCGCACGCAGCAGGCTGTCCTTTCATTCAAGAAGCCCGATTTAACCACGGGCTGCTTGAATGAAAGGTCTACCTGCTGCAGGTGTCTCTGTACTCGAAACAGTAGGAGGGCTGGAGGGCCCACTCTCTCCTTTTGTTCCGAGTAACTAGTCATCACCCAGCATTCATGCTGGGTGATGACTAGTTACTCAAAACAAAAGGAGAGCTGAGCAGTCCAGCCCTCCTCCTGTTTTGAGTACATAGACATTATGCAGCCCTTACTGCATGGTTACACCTGCTGTTTGCAGGTGTCAGTACTTCGGTTGAGAAAACAATAAAAGGCGATGCCTTTTCTTTTTTCTAAACCGTGCTGACACCTGCAGGCAGCTCGTGTAACCATGCAGCCTCTTACACGGGCTGCCTGAGGTGTCAGCTGGCTGGAAATAGTCGGGGGTGGGCCCCTGCTTGCGAGCCCTTTCTGGAGACTGCTGGGGCCCGGCCCCAGCTGGCCCCGACCCACTTGAAGCCCTGGCTTCTGAAATCTGTTTCAACTCAATTGGCTGTCAGTCAGCATGGCTGAAAAATGAGTTGCACAGTTGTCCATTTATACTTACTATGGAGGTCATTACGACCTTGGCGGCAAGGGGTTAACGGTGCCGATAAAGGGGCCGGAGCTGTCAACCCTTTACCGCCTCATTACGAGTTCTGCTCGCGGGTTTTACCAGGAGGCCTTAGCGGGTCCATTGAGCACCCCAGCATGCTAACAACGGGCCCGTTATTAACAGGCTCGTTGTTAGCATGATCCCCATTCCCATTGAGCCCTATGGGGGCTCGACTAGGAATTTATTTATTTATTTATTAGTATTTTTAAAGCATGCAGCAGCCCACAGGCATCGTGGCGCTGTTACAAAGAGTGTGTTGCAATAGCATAGTGAGGCATAGTTGCTGGTTACATGGAACAAGGGTGCAGTTTACACATAGTAATAAGAAGTTGTAGGTACAGTATAGAAGCGGTGCATGCTTGGTTACATTTATGATTACAGTGCATACTTAGTTACATTTGTCGGCGGTCATGGCTGTGTCAATTAAATAATGTGGTTTTAAGGACTTTGCGGAATGTGAATAGGGAGGTTTCAGCATGGAGTGCAGTGGGGAGGGCATTCCAAAGTTTGGGTGCTTGACAGGAAAAGCCTATACCTCCAGCTTTCGCTCTTTTCACCGAGGGTATGTGTAGCAGGTTGGTGTGTTGTGTCCTTCTTGGCTGTGTGGAGGTTTCTCGTTTGATGATATCGGAGAGATGGGGGGGGGGCGTGAGGCTAAGGCATTTATGGGTTAATGTCAGAGTTTTGAACATTATGCGTTCCTTAACCGGAAGCCAATGAGCATCTCTTCTGGCTTGGGTGATATGATCCCTTTTAGAGAGATTGAGGGCCGCTCTGAGCGCATTGTTCTGCACTGTCTGTAACCAGATAAGGTTTTTTTCAGAGGTGCCTACTAGGAGGGCATTACAATAGTCGAGCTTGGCGTCTATGGTAGCTCTAGCTATTGAGAGGCAGTTCTATTCGGATAGGTAAGGTTTAACTGCGCTTATTAGCTTGGTGGTGTGAGCGGAGGCAGAGGGAATAGCGTTGACCTGGTTGTTCATCGATAGAGTGGCGTCTAAGTGGACTCCTAAGGTCTTTACGGATGTGGAGACTGGGATGGTTGTGTTTTCAATCGAGAAGTTAACATATTGCGGGGGAAGTTTGTTCAAGATTTCTTGTGGGCCCATGATGATGATCTCAGTTTTGTCCCCATTGAGACATAGGCCGTTTATGGCCTTCCATGCCTGAATGGTGGAATAGATTTTGAAGAGGGCTGCTCAGTCTTGGTCGTAGGAGCCCGTGAGAGGGAGGAGGATTTGGGTGCCATTGGCATAGTTTGTATAAGCTATGCCGAGGGAGTCAAGTTTGTCAAAGAGGGGTTTGGTGAACAGGTTGTAGAGTGTGGGGGCAGTGCAGGAACCCTGTGGAACACCGCAGTGAATGGTGGTGGGGGTGGCGTTAGCTGTGTCAGAGAATACTTTCATAGCTCTTCCTTCTAAGAAAGAAGTGATCCAGGAGGTAGTGTGGTCGGAGAAGTGAGCTGCGTTTGAGAGGTGGGAAGTGAGGGTTTTATTATCTACAAGGTCAAATGTGGCAGATAGGTCCAGTAAGAGTAGGAGGGCTGGTTTACCAGTGTCCATTATTTTGGTGATTTGGTTCTTTAAGTCCAGAAGGGCCGATTCTGTGCCATGGCCTTTGCGGAACACTGATTGGCTTATTCCTAGGATTGAGGTGGTTTCTAAGAAGAGCAGGATTTGGTTGTGGGCAGCCTTGTCTAGGATTTTGTGGAGGAAGGGGACAGTAGTTATGGGACGGTAGTTGCTGGGGGAGGATGGGTCTAGGGAGGGTTTCTTGAGTAGCGGACGTACCCAAGCTTCCTTGAGGGTATCAGGGACGATGCCTGAGGCGAATGATGCATTAATGAATGCTGTGATAATTGGGACTAAGGAGTCGGCACTGTCTGTAATGATGCTAGGTGGGCAGATGTCACCTTTGCATGTGGAGAGTTTGATGTGCTGTTCGAGTACAGTGACTTCTGCCTCAGAAACAGTTTAGAAGGTGAAGAGGGGAGGGGTAGGCTTATGTGTGGTGGCAGGTGGATGGTCAGCTATGTCAGAGCTGGGCAGAAGGGAGTGTTGCGTACAAATTTAATCTTGGAGAAGAGAGATTTTTTTAAGAAGAGCTTCTTGGGTGCTGTTACACCATGCTTGGTCTTTGGTTATTTCGTCGGGGCCTGCAGGAGGAAGGGCGAGGTCTTTGAAGATGGTGAATAATTTTATCTTGGAGAAGAGAGATTTTTTTAAGAAGAGCTTCTTGGGTGCTGTTACACCATGCTTGGTCTTTGGTTATTTCGTCGGGGCCTGCAGGAGGAAGGGTGAGGTCTTTGAAGATGGTGAGTAATTCCCTAGATTTAGGGTTTGCCTTGGATATGCGGGAATTAATGTTGTTGGATTTGGCTGTGAATATTGCTTTTTTGTATATTGATGAGGTTCTTTTAAAGTCCACTTTGGTGGTCTCACATGGGTTGGCTTGCCATTTGGAGATGGCGGTCCGCTTTTTAGTGCGGAGAGCCATGAGATCCTCAGAGAACCAAGAGTTGGTTTTCATGGATTTCTTTTCTTTTTTGGCTTTAATGGGGGCAATGGTGTTGATGGCTGTGGTAAAAGTGCGCGGGTAGATGTCAGCCAGAACCTTAGGGTCATTGGAAAATGGTGGTTTGAGTTCAATGGTGTCTAGCAGAGGCCAACGATTGTCTGCCATGAGTTTTTTGGAGCTTCTAACCGTGGCTGGGGGTGCATAGGAGAATGTTTTAGTGGCAGTTTTATTAGGGATGGATAGTTGGAGGCAGTTGTGATCTGTCCATGGGTAGGCAAGATTTGAAGTTATGGATGCGGAGCAGTTGTGGTCTGCCAGCCAGTCCAGGGTGCGTCCCTTCGCATGAGTAGGGTCCGTGACTCTTTTGGAAGTAACCTAGATTTTTGAGGTCTCTTGCAAGGGTTGCAGAGGCCTTGTCTTTTGGGTCAGAGAGGCCTAGGTTTAGGTCACCGAGTAGGAGGGATCTTGTGGAGTTTTTAGTTTGTTGCTTAAGACGTGGTGGAGTTGCCCTTGGAACTCCAAGGGTGTCCCTGGCGGTCTGTATATGATGTGAATGTTTAGGGTGTCATTGGCTGATGTGGGGAGTTTGACTGAGTGGAGGTCGCTGGTACCTTCCCATGTGTCATTGCACTGTCTGACTGGAAGATTGTCTCTGTGTATGTGGGCGACTCCCCCGCCTATTGCTGATTTTCTATCCTGCCGAAGGATGGAGTAGCCTGGGCGGAGGGCGAGCTTGATAGCAGGGCCGGATGCCTCATGGAGCCATTTTTCTTTAATGGCCAGTAGGTCTAGATCAGATGTGACAATGAGGTTGTTGATTTCGAGGGCATGTGCCTGAAGGGATCTGGCATTGATGAGAGCACATTTGAGTGCTCTGGGGCTTTGGGAGCATCGGGGGAGGTAGCGGCAGTGTGGGTTGAGGTGGGTGTGGTTGTGTTTTTGCGTTTCTTGGAGTGGCAGGTGCGGATTTGAGGAATCATGGGAGTATGAGTGACTGAGCATGGAGGAGAGGTCTGGGAAGAGGTTGCTGAGTGATGCTAGGCGTGTTTAGTATGATCTTGGAAGGAGGCTATGGTGGAGTGGCTTAGTGTTAGTTCTCTGTGGGTGGTTGATTTGGGAGGGCTGCTGGTGAACAGAGGGTGGGTGCGCGTTCTTAGTCTAAGGTTCCTGGTGTTTGTGTAAAGTGTGTTGTTTTGACTGAGTGTGATGGGTGCTGTGGTGGAGTTAGTGCGTTTTGTAGGAAGGTTGGTGGCCTGAAAGGGGGGTGGTGTGTGCTTTGTGGATAACATAGTGGTGGATGAGTGCAAGGAGGGTAATGTGGCATTGGTAATGGGTGTAGTATGCTTGTATTCAGCCTGTCCCTGCCAGGGAGCGAAGGGTGAGGTAGTAGGCAGGAATGGAGTGGGGCATTGGATGGGGTGATGCCGCGGGCATCCAAGTCTAGATAGTCCTCTGCCAAGGGCTATGAAGGCACCACTTGTGCATAGTACTGCATTCTGTATAACACAGAATGGGAACATGATTACGAATAGTGAGACTTGCATAGTGCACAATCGCTACGAGTGGTGTAATAGTGTGCTATATATAAGCAGTGGTGTTCATAGGTGAGGTGGGGCAGTGTTTGTCACTAGCGTAGGGTAGGTAGCCTTGTGGGAGGCGTATTTGTGATAACAAACAGTGGGCATATGATCTGGTGCTTCAACAGAGTGGTGTATCGTCTGGGTCAGAATAGTATGGGCTACACATGATATTATTTATATAACAATGTGGTTTTAACAGTACAAATGACTAACAACACAGAGAGGCTAAGTAATGCTTTCATTGATGACGTGGAAGATGGTTCATGATATATGCATTGTTAGCTGAACAGAAGATATGAATCTATATTGGCCTACGGTTTAGTATAGAGCTGTTGTACACAGTGACCTGATGTTAGGATCAGATAGAGGGTGCCGTAGTGTGGCGTCTGACCCTGCATGTGCTAATCATACATAGCATGTAATGGCTAATGTGAGGAACAAATAATGAGTTTGTATTGTAGTAATGTCGCAGTAGGAGGTGGTGGGTATGCCTCATGCGGTAGGCAGCCGTGCTGAGTCAAGATGGTATAGCGGACAGTAGTCCTTTGAGCAGTGTCATGAATTTCTGTGTGGGAGCCTGATACGAGCCACTTACTGGATACAGAAATGCTTCGTCCCTTTTGTCCCGCCGCGGACAGCCGCAGACAGGCCCTTTGGATCACGGCCCTTTGCGGCGAACGGCTGGCTTCCGCCTCCGGTTGGGGGTCTGCAGCTAAATGGTAGAGGAGCTAGCCCAATCAGCTGTGGAGGGGTGTAGATGCGTGGGCCTACAGTGGGACTACAAGAAAGTGTCGGCCATTGTGGAATGGAGATGTACCGGGTCCGGGTTCCTTGAATGAGGAATGGCCTTGCAATTCCTCATTCAAGGAATCCAGACCCGGTACCCGGTAAGGGGGTAGCCATGCCCCTAATAGCAGCATGGTTACCTCCTACCTCGCAATGACCACTTATGTCTCCCACCAGGGTCACAGTTACACTACTTTTTGTGATAAGGAAAATGGATTAGGGGGTAATAGAAGAAGGACTCCTAGCCGGGGTCTCCGTGAGAAAGAACGAGAACGGGCTGTGTGAAGAAACAGGGGTGTAGGTCTTTGTCAGCAGGATTTTGCAGCGCACTGTCAGCAAGTCAGAGGCATGTCACGTTGCGTCTGCGTGTAATTGCAAACAGGCAGTATATTTACGTTCAGGACCGCACGTCTCTTCCACAGATGTAAACATTTATCACTGTGTTGTCTTAAGTGCTTGTGCAATGGCATTTTCCACCTCTTTCTATAACAACTTGCATATTAAGTACCGCCTTATTTCTAGAACTAGCTGAAACCAGGTTCCCCCAATGGAACGGAAAGGAGGAGAAAGAGGACAGGGACGAATGTATGATGAGTTCCAGGCCACAGCTGGCATGCGTTTGCTGTAATGTAAAACAAAAATACTTTTTACCGCCTGGTGACTAAAAAATCTTCCGCTCTTCTGTTTGTTTGAAGTGCATGTTTTTTTGCTGTACTTAATTAAACTCGTGGTTTCGCGATATGGCTGCATGCAATTGCTGCTTGGAAGAGTAGCATTAATTAGTGCTGCATGAGTTCCCACAGGACTGTCACTCATGAGGCATTCACTCTGCTACCCCCTTTTAACTCACAAAGGAAACTGGGGCAGAGTTTGGTAGAAGCGGTATATGCAGATGGTTGCCAGAAGAGTCTTGCACTGCTTCAGAAGGACCCTGTCTTCCCCCCAAAAGTGGAACCCCTAGAGGAAGGTGACAGGGTTAAGACTTCCTATTAGAGCAGTCACAGGGCAGGAAAGTACACACCGACCACCCCACCCTCACTTCAGAGTGTCCTCAGACCCACCCTGCCATCTTTCCTCTGGAACTGGCATTGAATGGGTGTTTAGGGGTACAACCTTCACTGATCCTCATTCCACTTACTAGCATTCAAGCCTCGAGCACTGTCTGAAACCGACCAGAAGGCAGCATCTTAGCACTATATTGAACTTAAAGAAACAGTAAGAACCTACCACTAAACCGAACATTTCCATTCTTTCTAGACTATTCAATATAAACATGGGAATTAAAATATCTGTTCAATAAACTTAGAAAAGGATGGTGGGTTTTGCCAAACTGGTAGGTTGACCTGTGTGTTGGGAGGAAACAGGCAATGTTTTGAATTTTTTACTTTTTTAGTGTTATAAAATTATTGTTTTATCTTTACTTCAATTTCAAAGGCTCAGAGAGAGAGAGAGGCCAGCATCTTTGTTTAACCCAACCGACATTGCTGATCTCCATCTATTGCCCCTTTGACCAAGTACTTAATTTCTAAGAATATAAGTCTCAGGGGGCAAATATATGCTAGCACGCCTGTTACACATTGGGGTGGGCAACTCCCCGCCCACTGTTGACGACACTACCCAGGGCTGTACCATACTGTGTCATCTTATTTATGGGTAAAGCTGCAGCTCCCACCAGTCCATTGAGGCTGATGTATCCGCTGTGCGCTTTACAGATATCACTCGACATTACATATTAGTTGTGTCTTGAAATAAACTATATGTGTTTCTTTAAAATACATCATCGTTAACATTTAGCTGTGATCCTATAGGTGGAAAGTGGAACATGTGGACCATCCATCCACAGAAGAAAAAAAAGAACACCCCTGCTTTCCTCCTACAGTAAATTGATGGACAAGTGCAGGCAAAATCATTACTTAACAATGAGCTTGCCTATCACACACTGTAGTGATATTGGCTTATATAGGTTTCAGTTATGACAGGAACACCTCTTCGATACTGGCCTTTTCACTGACTTTACTTTACTTTTACTTTATTGCATTTATCTTGCGCAGCCATGAACCCATAGGTGTGAGGGCGCGGACAGGTAGAGAAAACAGTAAAAAAGCAGACAGAGAGAACCGGTAACCGAGAGGTGGTCTAAGAGTAGTAAACTACTACTTGAAGAGGAAGGTTTTTAGGTCCTTCTTGAAGTTGCTAAGTGATGCAGAGTTTCTCAGCTGACCAGGTAGGGTGTTCCAAGTAGCCGGTGCTGCAATGGCAAAGGCACCGCATTGTGCTTTTTTTGGTCTTGAATTTGGGTTGATGAAGCATGTTCTGATTATTGGAGCGTACATTTCTGAGATTAGATTTTATTCCTATGTACCTTTGAAGGTAGGTAGGCATGGTTCCCTTAAGACATTTAAAGGTGATGACCATGAGCCTGAAGGTAATACGCGCCTCCACTGGCAACCATTGCAAGGCGCGCCGGGCCTCAGAAACATGTGCTCTATAGGCTAGACCAGTGATAGCTCTGACGGCTCCATTCTGAACCACCTGAAGGCGGCTAAGGGTCTTTTTGCTGGCACCTGCTAATAGACTGCAGCAATAATCCAATTTAGAACCTATGATGGCACGAGCAATTGACTCTGCATTAGGCTGAGAGATAAGTGGTCGCAAGTGGGAGAGCAGTTTAATATAGTAGGTAGCGGAAGACACAATGCTGGCCACATAAGAACTCATGGTGAGCGATTGGTCCAGAATAACCCCCGAGATCTTTACCTTGGGAAGAGTCGGGATCAGGACCTCTCCAAGCTGGAAGTGTTTATAGGCTGGTTCTAGTTTGGCCAAAATACTATCAGAGCCCACGATCATAAGTTCCGTCTTTCCACGGTTAAGAGCGAGATTGTTCCACATCATCCAGAGTTCAATGATGGTGAAGATACGGTTAAGTTCTTTTTCATCCTGGTCATGCTGCCCCGTAAGAGGGATGACACATTGGGTGTCATCTGCGTAGTTCCAGAATAAAATACCCTCCTGGGCGAGGTGGGCAAAGAAAGGGGTCATAAAAATATTGTATATGCAAGGTGATAGGCTAGCTCCCTGAGGTACGCCAAAGTGTATCTGGATTGCCGGGGCTTTAGCATTATGGGCGCATACTCTACTAAATCTATTACATAGGAAGGAGAGTAGCCAGTTAGTGGCGGCCCGTGAGCAATTGGCTACTGACATAAGCCTTTCTGCCAATATGGCATGGTCGACAAGGTCGAACGCTGCCGATTGGTCCAAAGAAATAAGGAGGGAGAGCTTCTGATTATCCATTCTTTGAAGCAATTGTGATTTAAGATCCAATATCGAAGTCTCAGTGCCGAAGCTTTGTCTGAACCCTGACTGGAAGGGATTGAGGATGAGGTGGGAGTTGAGATGATGAGCCAGTTGAATATACGCTACCCGATCCAATATCTTTAGTAAGAAAGGGGTGTTGGTTATTGGCCTATAGTTAGTGGGTACATTTTGATCTAAATTTGGTTTTTTTAATAATGGGGTAACCCAGGCTTGCTTCAAGTCATCTGGGACCGTGCAGTTCTGAAGAGAGGCGTTGACGAATTTGCATATGGCCTGTACCATAGAGGGGGGGCATGTTTTAATGATGGTGGAGGTACATGGATCACCTGTGCAATTAGTCGCTTTGAGTTTGTTAACAATGGAGGCAAGCTCCTCTTATGATATGGGTACGAAATCAAAGATAGGGATATCTGGATCCCTGATGAACGTGTTATTTACTAAATGGGTGTCCTGTATGTCAAGTGTACTTTTTTTGGTGGCTATGGAATCTCGGATACCGTTCAGTTTGTTTGCCATGGCATGCTGTATATCCAAGCACCAATCGTCATTTTTTATGATCGTCGCTACCGCAGGTTCTGGGACAGTCTCTTGTTCTTTCAGAATTCTGAATAATTCTTTAGAGTTTGAGGTGGCCTGTAGAATTCTGGAATCTAGGTAAGATTTCTTGGCTTCAGTGATGGCTCTTTTATAATTATGGGCGGCTGCTTTATAATTAGATAGTGCTATAGGAGATTGGTTGGATTTCCAGAGGTAGAATAACTTAAGAGAAGTAGCTTTTATTTCAGAGGAAAACCAAGGATTAGACGGTTTTCTTTCTGATGATATTTTTTAGGCTTTCATGGGTGCAAGAGAATCCGCTACCAATTTGAGATTAGAGCTAATTTTTTTAAAGAGCATGTCAGTGTTGTCTGTCTCTAGGATATGTAAAGTTTGAGTGGTAAGTGCTTCTATTTTATCCAAGGTAAGGGATTTAGTGTTGCGATATGAAATCGCTTCCGAGTGAGTAAGCTGGATTTTTGTAGAGAATGGTACCCTGATCGAAAAATGCACAGCATTGTGATCCGACCATGGGCATGGAGATACCACGACGTCATGATGCAGAATATTAATGAATGCTACCCAATCCAGAGTATGTCCCAGATTGTGAGTGGGGGCTTGAAATATTTGAGTAAAGCCTAGGTCTGAAAATGATTGTGCTAGCTCCAATGCAGTCTGGTCCTCAGGGTGGCCCAGCCAATAATTGAAGTCACCAAGCACTATAAATCGGGAGTTTGGTTTCAGTAGCGGCAGGAGATAACTTGCGAGTTTGGTACCAAATTTGCCTAAGCAAGAGGGTGGCCGATAGATAAGAACAAGATTCACTGTAGTTTTAGAGTTCATCCCTATTTTAATATGAGGAAGGTCTGTTCCTTCCATAGAATGTCCCTTAATTTTCCAGGCTAGTAGCGATTTCCTTAGAATACATGCTACCCCACCTCCCCTCCTCGCCTCTCTGTCCTCAATACCCATCCGGGATAGCAGAGTATAGTGAGGGTCCCGCAGAGGCAGTGGCCCAGGTTTCAGTTATAGCACAGACATCAAGATTGTTAGCCTCGATATAGGAGGACACTTCATGAGCATGCTTAACCAGCGATCTGGTATTAAGCAGCATGCAGTTTAAGGAGCCAATGGGGTGTGTGATGGTGTGATCCTCTCCTTTAGTGCTGCTGACATGAGTGACAGGCTGTGACAGAATACTAAGAGCAGCAAAGTGCTGGTTTACAGAAGAAACTGCATGCAGAATGTTGTGGAGGCATGGTGTATTAATGGCGGTTGCCTTGGGTGAGGGGGGTAGGATTTCCAGGGCCAAAGGGAGCGAGGACTTACCCCAAGCAAAACCAAGCGAGACGCCGACACGTCCGGCCACGGACCGGCACAGACCGGCTTGTCCCCTTCGCGCCGGCGCGTTCGTGCCGGGATTAAACAGATGAAGGAGCCGAGAACTACAGGGCTGCTGGGAGATGTAGTTTAAACTCCCCAGGCAGCTCGTATGGAAAACAACAGTCTGTTTAAGGTTAAAACAATATCTAGGTATTCAAACTTTGTTCTAGCACGTGAACAAATGGACTACAACTTATTATTTCACAGGTTAAAGAAGGATTCACTTCCAATAATCTAACACACAAGTTTCCTTAAAAGCAAATGATGAAACGAAATGCGGCGGAGAAATAACGGCGTAATTAAAATAAATGAAACTTGAGCAAGTAAGGGCTCAAATGGACTTTATAGTCCGGCCAGGCCGGCACAGACCGGCTTGCCCCCTTCGTGCCGGCGCGTTCGCGCCGGGATTAAACAGATGAAGGAGCCGGGAACTACAGGGCTGCTGGGAGATGTAGTTTAAACTCCCCAGGCAGCTCGTATGGAAAACAACAGTCTGTTTAAGGTTAAAATATCTAGGTATTCAAACTTTGTTCTAGCACGTGAACAAATGGACTACAATTTATTATTTCACAGGTTAAAGAAGGATTCACTTCCAATAATCTAACACACAAGTTTCCTTAAAAGATAAAACGAAATGCGGCAGAGAAATAACGGCGTAATTAAAATAAATGTGACCTTGCCCCAGTGTCGGGGCTTCTGGCTGGTGACTGTCTAGTTGTTGGCAACCCACCTGATGGTTATTACAGTAGAGAATTTGCATCAATGTCATCTGGGCTGTGTGGAGCAGTGAGCGGACGTGGCTAGCATCAGTGCCCAGCATCGTCACTGTCCAACTCATTGTTATTCATGAAAATGGATAAATAGCCCTGCCAGCCTAAGTCATCAGGTTCATGAATAACAATGAGCTAGCGGCTAGCCCATGCAGAACCCTGGCCAGTGCACAGTGTAGGGCTCGAAATTAAGGTTCAACGAGCAGGGGCTAAAACCAGCTCTTGGGTGTCAGGCATCACCCAGTAAGCAGGAGCTACGGCTAGGTAACCAGTAGCGGGTACACAGCGCACCACAAATCTAACTTCCACATGATATGCACAGTGACGTTTCAGCTATTATGTATGATCCATTATGTATAAATGTGTCCTAGTTCTTCTTTATTAACGTTTTCAATCACTCAAGTTGATGTCACATTTACATGTTTGGAAGGCATCATTTGGACGGGGGAGCCAAAGGTATTTCCTGGTAGCTGTTGCTTTCAAGGTAACCAGGCTCTCGTAGGGTAGAGGTAGGAGCTAAATAGCTCCCAGCTCCCACATTGCAGCAATTTCAAACCTTGCACTGTTGGCATATTACTATGACTGACTGGCTGCCAGTTAAAGTAATAAAGTTGCCAAAACACCACAACATAATAAAGGTTGAATCAGAAATAAGTGCCAGGGCTGAGCCTTTGTAACCCCTGTGACAAATCAACTTCAGGGGCACCAGTGGTCCTGGGGTGAATATTGGTTTCTAAACCATCTATCAGCCCCACGCCGCTAGTACACCAGAAGGGATCCAAACAGATTGGAAACACAAGCAAATTATAAAGCTCCTTGTCCAATTTAATGGCACGCTTATCTCCAAAAGTGTGTGGATCGTTGGTTAGTTGCAACACAGCAATACAATTATTAGCCAAAGATAAAAGGGACTGGGCCTCATCCCGAGTTTGGCGGTAACCCTTAAATCCGGCAGTCGTGCTATTACCGTCGGATTTAAGGGTCCGCCAAATCAGGGCTTCGGCGGATTTCTCCCCAGCTCTGAGCTGGCGGGAAATCCACTGCAAATTTGCGCTATTACCACCGGCGGAAAATCCGCCGGCAGTAAGAGTGCGAAAATTCCCCCTTGAGCCCAATGGGGAATGTGGCATTCCCGAATGGGCTCAGTGGGGAATGGGGAATTCCATTACCGCCAAACCCATGATCCGGCGCTAATAGCGCCGGGGGTTTGGCGGTAGGGCTAATACCACCGGCGGTAATACCGCCGGCGGTACCGCACAACTCGTGATGAGGCCCACTGTCTAGAGAAGGTTGTATACAAATATCTACTTTATTATTATCACAACAGACAGTAACACTGCGAAACACAACCCACCCTGTAAAGGAATGCAGAAGACACACAGTTTCAAAGAAGGAAAAGGGATGCACTCTGGATACTGACATGAGGGTGGTCGGTATAGTAAATAATCGCACCAGTTCAGGGATACTTGAATTCAGCACAAAGGGAGCAACAGTTCTTAAAATGTCTCTAGGATCCTTTGTAGAAGAACCAGAGGGATAGAACCACAATGTACCTTGTGATGTAGGTGTTCTTGGTGCTCAACAGGGTCGAGTTGGCTTAAGTGTTATTTGCAGGCTTTGCAGGCTTCTGTGACAGAGTTCAAGACAGGAGTCAGCTGCGGGTATCCAGTGGCAAGACAGTTCGGCCAACAAAGCTGGACAAATGGCTGCAGGCTGGCCTACATGGTGGCTCAGGGTCAGGAATCATTGTCTGAGTGCTGGTTGGTGGTTCCGAAGCACTGGTCGAGGTGTCTTGGATGTCTTTAAGCGATTACAGCGTAGCAACGATTGGCATTGCAGTTGGTTGCAGCTCGAGTAACTCGACTGGCTCAAAAATATCCTTTTGCTCGTCTCAGCACTTCTCCCAGCTTCTTCACTGGGCGTGTGTCGTCTTTAAGGCAGACAGCCCAAAGCTGAGGAGTGTGTTGCAGGCAGTTGCCTTGTCCTTAGTTCAGAGTTCAGAGACTATCTGGCACTTCCCACCTAGGAAGCTTTCTACAGAGCCTAGCAGGGCACACAGTGTGTTGGCTGGGTACCAGTTATGGAGCTGCTGGAGGGTCCTCTGGATTTGGTATTTTCCTCTGTTCCCTGGGAGATGTTTAGGGGGGGGGATCTTGCTTTCCGCTTGGAGGTCCTGGCCTTCCTTCCCTGGAAGAAGATGTAAGGCAAATTGTACCTTCAGCCAGGGTCTAATGATGAGTTCTTCCTTCTGCTTCTGGTGAAGCCTTCAGATGATCTGCTAAAAGAGGAGCTCTGTCATCTTTTAAAGCCAAATGGAAGACAGGGATTGGTGTAGGCTAAGCTGAACTTAATGAAGCAATCCTGAGTCCCCACCAACAATCTCCTGTATGCGTGCGGTCATAACCAGAGTGCTTTGCAACAGAAAAGATTAAGAGGTGAAAACATGTAATACCAAGTCCCACCCATCTTCCTGTCTGTTGTGGATCAAAGAGTCTCCCTGGTAAATTGAGCTCTCCATGGTTCCTGATAAAACAGCTTGTCTCCCTTGAAAATGCAGCAAGACCAGACTCTCTGGCTCCGCCAAACTACATACTCATACCTTATGAATGGGGTCCCCCTGTGGGGTTGACTACTGTAAACACGCAGTCTCAGACATGTTCACTGTCAATCAATACTGAGGGCCGGAGCTGGCTTCAGGTTGACACAGTGCATATAAAAGGTTGTTGGGGTTTCCTATCTCCTTTGTTAACCTGTGCGACCAGGCCCCATGTAGGCCTATTCGAATTACCCCATGAATAGTATGCAAATCACTGCCACCAGCTGCAGGGCCCAACAAAAGGACAGGGTGAATCCATGGAGCATTTTTTAGTTGATTAGGCTGGTCATGGCAAGGGGAAGGTTTGGCCCTCCCACTTCTGGAGATGCATTGTGTACTTCTCCTGTCATATCCCAACTAAATTTGACAGGGGGGACTGCACCTGTAGACTGTGCCCACCCAGATTATACAGGGCTATGTATATGTTGTGCGGTGAGCATAGGAAAATGTGTGCAGGTTAGCCCCACACATTTTCCGGAGGTTGATCTACCATCATTCAATTTCATTTAAAAATGTTAAAAAGTCCAGGCCAGTGCACATCGTGCGGATG
Source organism: Ambystoma mexicanum (assembly GCF_040938575.1). NCBI lineage: Eukaryota > Metazoa > Chordata > Amphibia > Caudata > Ambystomatidae > Ambystoma > Ambystoma mexicanum. Next base: position 1,272,082,679 of record NC_090932.1, read on the forward strand.
GTCGAATTCCTCACAACCCCCTCCCGCCCACAATTAAGCACTGCTTTGACCACCATGTCATAATGCGAAACGCTATGGTTTCTCAAGCGAGGCCCAGTGGCTCAGAAGGAGTTTGGGTCTGACAATGGAAAGGTTGCAGATTCCAGTACCTCATTGGCATACAAATACTCAACTGGAAGGTTGAGCTGTGCATTGGGAGGAAATAGGTAAAATATGTAATTTCTAATGTTTTTTACTTTTATAAAAAATATTGTTTTATCTTTATTTCCATTACATATGGCTCAGAGATAGAGACCTGCCAATTTGTCTATCCCTGCCGACATTGCTAGTTTCCAATTTTTTCATCATAAAGGAAACAAAGGCAGGTGCAACACCCGTAAAACTGGGATTGAGTTCTAGACTATTGTTGTTGTGCCAGGGGAGTATTGTTTTAACATTGAAATGTTTAAGCCTAAATGCTACCATGGCAACACTCACTGCTCCTAGGCCCGCTGCAACGTCTCCTAAGGGAAGCACCCAACAATCCACGAGTCTAATCACAAAGAGGAACTTGGCTATTACATCTACCTGACTGTCTTAGTGTTTTCTGCTAGTGTTTGCTGCTTGGTAAACCCTGAGGCAGAACACATGCCCGGTGCTGTGAATATGTAAAAAATAAAAAACAGTTCAGGGTCTTATCTACCCACGCAAACCCCTGGATATGAAAGCCGATTGCATTAGGTATTGATAAAAATTGCTAGGCAAACTTCAGTTACTGGTGTTGATATAATTTATTAAATGGTAACGTATGGAATCCGTAGTTTTTTATATCACCTAGACATAAAAAATACTGCTTGCACTATTTGTAAAAAAAAAAAAAACGACTTAAGCCAATTGTGCCAGCACGTATTTCACACCCGGGGCGCTTCCTCAAAGTAATACAATTAATGACAAACAGTTCATTGACAATGAATGAAAAACTATCGATAATATAATTTACCAACCAATAAGCGTTATCAACACTACTAACTGAAGTCTTAACATTTTTACAAAAAAGAGAATAAAACTGAAAGTTATTTGTTTTCATATTCGGGGGTAGTGCAGGTAGATAATAGGCTAAATCGTTTTTATTTTTTACTTTTCTCCATCCAAAGTGGTATTCAATAACTAAGCCAACAACTAGTTTGCAGAATAAAAGGCTACGTTTTATTTGTTAAAAGTCACATACCGTGGGGGCGCTACTGAGCAGTCAAGGGATATGGCTGCCTTATTCTGATCCTCTGTCGGTCTCCGGCTCATAATCACTTATTTGCACAATTGTCTTCATTCACAATGGCAGCCGTGCAGCTTTAATCGGCCCCGCTCTTTCGGCCTCACGTTTTTTTCCCACTAGTGAGGTAGAGGAAGACTGCATGGCCTGGACGTCACTGGTTGCTATTGCACCCCGGCTACTTCCTCGCAAAGGGGGGAGCAGGGCCAGAGTGCCTTTTTCACAGGTGAAATAAACTAATCAGAGAGGTCCAGGCACCGCTCTGAGGTGAGTTGTTGCTCGCTTTGTGTGTCAGCTCTGTCATAAGTAGACTGTGTATGAAGATGAATGTTGTTGGTAACGGAAGGTAATCACACTCCCTTTCATAAAGCTCCATGCCAAAGGCATAGTGCATACCTGTGCCGTTGCTGCACCAGTCTCCTGACAACAGCAGCATCTGCTCTTCAGTAGCACAGGGCAACTTTAAAGGCCACATGTGTGTTCCTGACTGCTGCTGTCACCCAAAGTCACTACATCTCTGATTCCAAATGTAATAATGTTTGCCTTGTGCCTGGTGGCAGGTTAATCTATATAAATATGCCATATCTGGTTATTGTATGGTGACTGATAAGAGCTCACAACTATCAAAGCCATACCAATCTGATATCATACAAGTGTCAGCTCCGTGAGTGCATACCAGCTAAGTGACAAAAATGTCTATTTATGACAGCCTGGTTATCTGCACTGCTCCCAGTGAGCCAGAATGCTGTCTTTCTTTGATCCCCAAATTGAAGATTAACACCTCCCCACCAAGAGATCTCTTGGGAATCCTGTTTCAAAGGGGCACTCACATAACGAAGGCCAGCATCACACCAAGGCACTACACACCAAAGGGCCTATGACATTACAGGCATAGGAAGAGGGCATATAGTTAGGCTAGCCAGAGAGAAAGGAGTGGACATGAGAATGGGTTCCACCACGTTTCTTTTCTGTGAGGCTCTCCTTCCTCCTCGCTCCTCCTTTTCCTGCAGAACAAGGCACTCTGGGTGTGATGCAAGAAGGCAAGCGCCACTTGTCACAGCAAAAGGAATTAGACCGCTAACAGCATGCTTGCTTCTGCTCAATAGCCTGTGACCTTTTACCTCTATAAGGAAGGAGCCTCCCACTCATTCTTTGATTCATCTAAGGACCATCAAGTGAAGAGAAAAGATACAGATTTGGACTTCTGCTGGGACTGCAGCCCATTCAAATGTCCTCTGCCATTAAGGTAAAGCCAGAAGGCATCCCAGGCAGAAGAGTTCTCTATCCCCTAACTATCCCAAGAGAACAGTGAGAGTGATGGCTCTCCAGTAGGTGCCAGCGAAGCTCTCTGGAGTGCAACCAAAGGGCTTACTTTGTCCCCACAGACCCAGAATGGAGCCCCTCAGCATCACTGAAGTCAAAGATCAGCTCTGGACCCTGATTCCCGCATTGTGAACAACACTGCTTCAGACTTTTCCTGCCTTTCCCAAGCTTCTTCGTCCAACGTGATGTTGCTCCTTGGACCGCACTGCGTGTTGAACCCAGTCAGACAGCACAACAACCCAATGCTGAATCACTGCCTAGGAAGCTCCTAGAACCCTAACTCAATGCTGCTGAGTCCCCAAAGAAAAGAAGAAGGTATTGCGAAGAGGCCCTGTCCCCATGGTACACTTTGGGACCATAGTGTCTTTTAAACCTACATCTCTACCTTTTTCTTGAAAGACATATCCTTTGGACAACGGCATTGCTGCAATTAAGTGAATTAGTTGTTTGAACGTTAGATTAAAGTATAGATATTTTTATAGAACCTTGATTGGGAAATCTTTTATTTTAGAGTCTTTGTGCTATTGCTGTTTGGGTTGCTACTGTGATCACTTCACATCCCTCTTGAGAGTATAGCCTGTCCTCGGCTCATGGTACCACAAAAGGCAAAGGAGGTATATCCGTCGGGTTGTGTCTGTTTTACCTTTATGATTGGGATCACTGCTGGTTAAGTTGTGTGGGGCTCGGTAGGCAGTATAGCCACTACTCATATCACTCTACTCCTGCAGAGCAGTCATCATTTCGTCATAAGTAGTCACAATAAAAAAAGGCCTGGCACCTTCAGGTTAGTAAGGTTATTATTGTAGCGCCGTAGACTGAGGGAGGGGTCATTATCGTTGAATAATGACCCACAGCCAATTTGTAGCCTGAGGTGAAGCTGAGGACCATACATTGGGGAAGGATCATCATCGCAAGCAATAATGACCCTTCCTGAGGTCTATACAGTTATTATATCATGGCCGTAGTAGCAATACATGTTTTGGTGATTTGGTGGTAAAACATGTTACTTTAAAAGTGAGTAAAGTAAATAGACAAAATGAGTTAGTAAATGAAATGTGGTTTCATTCTGTAGCATTTAAATAACATGGTTGTCTTCATTGGTTAATCATTTCAAATGCAACTTGGTTGAATTGGAACTGCTCTAACATGAGCATGCATTAGGTGTCATGTCAATTTAAACAGTTTCTCTATATGAAAGTGAAAGCATTTTCCATGTTTTATCTTTCTCGTTCGTGTTAAATAGCATATTGCAGCAAACAACGTCCTCCTAGAGAGCAAACGTCTTTTTGAAAATAATCTTGCCTGAAAATTGCATTTTCTCTCTGTCTGCATCTGAAAACAGAATGTTCAAAATGCAGGCAATATTTAATAGTTATTGACTGTATTATAAAAATTCTGATTGGCTGAGAGGTGGCTGAGAGGTGGTAAATAACAATCTCCATGTGCTAGTGCTAATAAGATTTAATTGCAGGTCATGTCGTACTAGACTTCATTTTAGGTCACAGTGAAACAGCGTGGAGCCTTACTTTGAAGTAGGCTATCAAAGTATATAGTAAAACCTAGCCTTCAATAGTGAGAAAATATAGCCTGAGCTCCCTATGCATGAAACATAATTTTAAGGTGACATTTCACAAGGAGCTTAACCTGGGCCCTGATTCATCGGTTTATTTCCGTTTATAACAGTGACTTGCATCCCATTCTGCCCATAAATCCCTGTTTGACGAATGGGGATTTGCGGGCATAATGGAACACAAATCCCCGTTTTACACTCTAATATTTCCATGAATCAGGGCGTGTCTTAGATCCTGCAAGTACCCGGCAAGATTTGAAGTGTGGGATGGGTTGTTTGTACATTTAATGAGGCACCCTGCCATTAGACCCCCGCCACGCTAGCTCCAGTGAGTCTTTCAAGGTCTCCCCCGAGCTGGGGTGGTGGGAGAAGGCGTGGCAGGCACCCTATTGAAATTAAATGGCTCTCGGGAGCAGAGGGCATTTAATAACAATACAGTGCCTGCCGTGCCTATTAAAAAATGTGGCACCGCCCACCCTGTCGCAAGACGAGGGGCGCGTGGGGGGAGAGCAGGGGCACCACATTTTTTATTTGCTGCCGGGGGTGCTGCAGCTTCTAAGGCGGGCCCTGATTAAAGGGGTGACATTTCTGATGACCTTTCTGTGTTTTTGTATTGCGTTATTAAGGTGAAGAGGGAGTGGTCATGGTGTGGGGGGGTGGGGGTGGTCGGGGAGCGTTAACGACATGCTTTTGCCTCCATTGCACCAGCTCGCCTCCCTCGTGTCCTTACTCAGACCCACCCGTCCGCAGCCCCAATGTACTTCAGGTGTGAAACGGAATGCCAGGAAGGGCTCTGTATAGGCCAGGAGAAGCGGAGGGACCAAGGGCAGCCAAGGGAGGGGTTGGGATCTGGTAAAAGGACATTCTGAAGCGCAGGAGGAAGTGATCAAGCACGAAGAAGCCGAGCAGGGGGGTCAGCTGGTGTAATGGGGGTGCGTTGTGTGCCTGTAATGACTATGTACGCACCGGGTGGCCTAGAGCTTGGAACAGATCCCCGATGCAACACCAAGAGCCGGCTCTGACCCCGAGCACAAGTCGAGGGAACACACAGCTAGACTGGATCCGCGCTCTCTATTTTTGAGGAATTTTTAAAGTAATAATTTGCTGTACTCAAGTGCTCAGCCAGGATATGAACCCAGGCTTGGAGGCAAGGCACGTAAGCGTAAGAACACAATAAACCCTGACCATGAAGCAGTAACATCTGTCTTACTGGCATTTTGGTGCGAACATTTTAAACGTAGCATCTTTTATACGTAGGTGGCAAGAAAACCTGTTATCTTGGCTTCTCAAAAGCAAATGCTACGTATTGAATTAAATCTGCATATTTAACCTTATGACATATTCACTCCTATGATGTTTAGGAAGGGAGCCCTGCTCGGAGCATACACATGCAAACACTAAAAGTGCTGCTTTGCAGAAGCGTATTGTTGTTGGCACCAGCGGACTGCCGAGGGCATGATTATTCCTTCAAATGCTTCACGTCTTGCGTGACCGTTACTTCCTATTTTGAGTAAAGCCCTGATCTCTTTGCTGCACGTGACGTGCCGAGGGAAAGGGAATACAGGAACTGTGTGTGATGTGACCTCTGTTTGTCTTCTGACGTCGGCCCAGAGCTCTGTGTGCAGGCGGTTGTCCTGATTCTAAATATTTTCCTCACAGACTCTGGAAGATGCAGCCCATGGTGAGTTTAGTCCCCAGATGGCCCCACAACCATTTCAAACACTGTAAAAGTGTTTGAAAATGGCTTTTAGCGCGCTCGGCGCTCCAGTTCCCTTCCTCCCTCCCACCCTTCTTCCCCATCCCAATCCCGCCTCCCAACCCTCCCCCGGCACCCTGATTGGTCTCTTGGCCACATATCATAAACCCTCCCAGGGCAGCCCTCTGCCCGGCAGCCCCTGTGGCTAAGGACCCCAAGGCCAAGGACGGCTTCTACATTGACGGCTCCAAGATGTGTCTGCAGGTGTCCGCAGGGGAAGCCATTGAAGCCAGCAGCTAACAGACACCAACGAAACTGTGAGTGTGGTATGGGTGGGGATTAGAGCAATCACTCTACTCCAGAAAGACCTGCCACTCTATCTTACCTCCCAATAACATAGACTGCCATAATATTAGCATGAGATAGAATTGTGAATATTAGCATGTCCACACTTAGATAGAATTGTGAACACAAGCCTGCGTCACATCTAGATAGGACTTTGATTGAAGGATAGCATGCCCGCGCATAAATGAAACTTGAATGTTAACATGTGCCACACTTAGAACTGTGAACACCAGCCGGCGCCGCATCTAGATAGGATTGTGAAGACGAACAAGTGCCACACTTAGACAAAACTGTGAATGTTATCAGGCTAAAGGTCAGGTAACCCACTAACCAATATAACCTCAAACTCTGCATACCTATCTCACCCAAAAACTCACACAACCATCTCTCGCACCACAAGCCGCACGCACTTCACAACACTGCAACAACACATAACCCGGAGCAACAACACACGCGGACTGATACCGATCCAATACCCGCACCAAAGCTCAGCACCCGGTGTATACCGAGTTGAAGCTGCCAACAGAACACCACTCCTCTCACTATCCTACTCCCTCTTCACCTACTAACCCATCCCACCTTATCGTTTGCAGATCCGCCAGAGCGCCTGGGGACCAGTTCCGTTGGTGACGGTGCGCGGTACAAATACCTTTAACATTTAACATTTAACAGATGCACAGAATATTGAGTTTGTCAAATGCATCAGGGGCATAAATGCAAGTAGTGCAATCGTATGGTCGCGAGTCACACGGGGAACACACATTCGTAAGTGTGGTGCTGCCCCTTTCACGGGCACCCGCACGTAGAGGAGTGACGTTGCACTCCGCCACCTTCCCTATAAATAAAAGGGGCATTCCCAGCCGCCGCAGAGCAACCGGGGAGCCCGACCTGATTATACTGGTGTCTGTGCGTATCTGTAGGCAGGAAGGAAATCAGGGGCACTCCGGTAGGAAACAGAGGCACACAACAGTGGTGGCGAAGATCGGATCTGTCACCCGAGCAAGGCAGTGAATTTTTATTTCTCTCCGGAGTGGATTTTCACTGTCCTGAATGCCGCGGAGAGGGGACGGACCACGCGGTATGGCGGGAACTTTGTGAAATGGGTTTTGATGGTTGCAGCACTTTTTTAGAGCGCCTGTGCGTCATCCAGGTTCAATGTTTTGGAAAAAATCATCAGCAGAACTGCTGATAATGCACGTGAAGTGCCTGTGAAGTTCTTTTCTTTCAGAATTTCGTCGAGTTTGAGGTGAGGAGCTAGGGGAGGTCTGCTGTTTCCTTTGTTTCGATCCCCTGGGCCCACCCAGCTCAATTTCTGGAGCCACTGACTGGCCTCATGTTTCATTGGCAATAACATCTGGGCTTCCTGCGCAGTGTGGACTGTAGTGCTTCCTGAAACCACCAGATTTGGCTGTTCTGGACATTTTCTGAGGTGTACAAAACTGCACTACTGTGGACTGCTGTTGTGGTGATTGCTGGAGCCTAGTGCAATCTGCTGATTGGGCTTAACATCGTATCACAAGAAGGGGGTGGTGAGTCGCGGCCCGTCTGAATTAGGGGGGTGCCTGTGCGCTCGCCACCATGAGTAACGCCAACCAAGCAGGACCTCCTGTGTTTCCTGCTCAGTTGCCCCAGCCCCCAGCGCCTCAACAACTGCCTGGGACAGGCCCGGCTCCAGCAGGCGGGCCAGGGGGACCAGGCCCCCCCAGAGCCAGCCCCTGGCCCCCCCTACAAACGAGGTCATGTCAGTGGTGTAATACACCATTAGTAACCAAGGTAGTGGAGGGTGGATGTCACTCTAAACATTCATCAGCAACCTCAGAGACATCATTCTGAGAGGCTGAACTGCAGGAGGCCCAGCCAGGATTTGTTTTCCTGCCCTAGACAATGATTTATGCCCCACAGCTATGAAAGTACAAATGACCCAGGAGATGGAGGGCCATTCACAACTCTAAGTGAGGTAGAACACATATTCAAGCAGGCTGCCTACAAATATTTTCTCAAACCTAAAATCACAATTTTGGTTTCTGTAATTTAAAGTATGTTTATTTTTTGTGGGAACATAGTGGTTTTTCACATCATGCTTAATACAATGGTTAATTATATCAAACAATATAAATGACAGTTAAAGTTGCTTGAACACAGATTTCTGCAGAAGGTGCGTCAACTGACTGGTGGCTCTTACAAATTAAATTCAAAGTATATATTCAGCTGCATTAACTACTTGAGTACAAGTGAAAAGATAAGATTGGTAGTAACACACATTTAATTCTGGAGGGGAAGAGTGTAGTAAAATCAAAAAGTGATAGATGCAAGGCTTTGAATTAAACATTACCACTACCGTTTCTCTGCGCAACATTCCATGCATTAATTCTGTAGTATGTATGTGCCATTACAGAAGGGGACAAGCCATTAGCAAATTACGTTTGGTGCTGCCACCAAAATGTGCAGTTCAATATCAATTGCTAGGCTGTGTTCCATCTGCACTGGAACACAAGTGACCACATGCATTTTTAGGCCCTGTGGTCTAGCAGTTTGCGACGGGCTTCTGATATTAGTGACAGGACCAAGTCTGATATGCAAACAATGGTATGGAAGGCTGGCCAGAGCAATGGCAGTGGTTCTAATTGATTCAGAGACTTTTTACCTGTTAGGTGCAACCAGAACACATGCTGTGAAACACAGATAGGATTGCAATAAAATGTGAGGAGAAACGCACCCTGTGGGGGTGTCTGGTCATTTACCCACCTAATGACTAGCCATGGCTATGTTAATGCCTCATCACCAAAACCCAACCTTTCTAGAACTCTTTGAGCAAGCTCTATCACAAACTAACACCAAATGTGTTGCTGTATAGGGCCTGCCAGTGTTATATCTAAGCATTCTTTTGAGTGTTTAATTACTTAATTGCCTCTGTAAATGAACTCCTGGTTCTCTTAATGCGTGTCTTCCGCCAGTTGATTTTTAATATATTTGTCAATGCCTCAGTGACAGTGCACTAAAGTCCTGTCTTAAACAAGCAATCACATTCCATCAGTTTTTACTTGTGCATAGGTATTAGCCGACATTTGCCAGGCAATGCAATCATATGCCCAGTTTTCCAGCTGTTGCCATTTATGGCCATTTGGTACCCGCATGTTGTACCCTTATGGCAGTGCCTGGCAAATGCCTATCCATGCCTAATCAAAATCCCAAGCTGTTGGCTTTGCCAATGCATGTTGGCTTCCGTTTGTCTCCCTAAGTGAATGTGTATATGCCCAGATGTGGGTGTCTTGCTTGCTATGCCTAGGGAATCAAGCTGCACCTCACTGTGCTGGTCCAACAAGGCCCTACCTCAAAATGATAAGGCTAGGTTGCCAAGTATTGACCAGTTTCAGATTTTCTCATGCATATTTACCAGTGGGGCTGCGACTTAAATAGAATGTATCTTTGTTTGGAAGCCTAGTCTATTCTGCCAGAAAGTTTTGTGATTCAAACTGATAGGTACTGACTTGATAACCTCATTCTGTTTGAGTAACTTTACAGAATTTGCATGCAAACAGAATATGTAATGCTTGTTGTGGGATTTGTTTGGAAAGCATGATGTAAATCCTGGGTGCTAGGTGTTTATGCAGTGCCGGAAATGAAACATGAACACCCGTAAAATAACATAAAAGAAGAGCGTTTTCTATAATATTGCGGGCAAAGTATAAAAGGTGCACATCTTTTATAACTAAAAAGCAGTATTTCAATATTTTCTAAAGAGGTGAATTTAACATCTGGACAAGGTTAAAATGCCAATGTCCCCCACCCCCTGTTCTACCCTCTCCCCTTAAATGCAAATAGCATGGCTGAACAGGCCCTACCATTGAGATTGTTTCTTTTCAACGTGCCTCAGAAGCAGATTATTTACAACAGGAAGTGCTATGATATGCTGATGATACTGTGCCTTTTCCCTTTATCAGATGACCACTCCAAAGACACTGAGGTCATTAATGCTACATACGGCTAAAATCCAGCTGATGCTGTATAATGGCCTAGCCCTGAATAACTCAAAAACTGAGAATATTATCCTGGGCACTGGCCCCAAGTGGCGCCAGCTTGATCAGTCCTATTGATTCTTTCAAATTGTAGACAGTCTGCTCCCCACTTTGAAAAAAGTAAAAACCTTGGGGATCACTATTGACCAGTAGTTCTCAATGAGGTCACATATCAGTGGCCTAGTGTCTAACTCAACATACTACATTACACTTTTGGCACAAACCAGACCATTCCTTGAGGCCTCCAGTTGTGCCACCCTATCCAGGGCGATCATTGGGAGCCGCCCGGACTTCTGTTCCAGCTGTCTACTTGGGGTAGGCAAAGGAGAATTCAATTGTCTGCAAGTTGTGCAGAACAACGCAGTGAGGGTCGTTATTGGTATGCGTGAGACAGATCATATTTCAACAGCACGCAGAGCATTACATTGGCTCCCCATTAGAAAGAGAATCAAGTTTCATACCCTTTGCATTGCACATGCTTGCATGTATGGACTAAGCCCTTCATATATTGCAGCACATTTGAAGTGACTATCTAACTGGCGTAATCTAAGATCCAATAACGCTGGGTTGCTTTTCACCCCAAAGGCCAAGCTGGTACAGGTGCAAAATGGATGCTTCCCAGCCGCAATTCCTCACTTGTGGAATACTCTTCTGCCTGATTTGAGGCTGTGTGCCAGTCTTCCCAGGTTCAAACGTGTCCTGAACACCTTTCTTTTCAAGTAAATTGATCCTTGGCCTCCACTAGTTTCCCTCAGGTTTCTCCTGAGGCCTCTCTGAGCTCTATGTTTTTATTGCATGTAATGTCAGCCTTTTATACCTTCAGGGCCACTGTCCTAGCGCTTTAGAAATAAATTAAAGATGAAAAAAGGTACCATTGCTATGGCACATCAAACAAAAAAAATATATAGGGTTTTAAGAAGCTGTTTGGGTGATTAGTAATTAAGGGGATACAGAACAAGCTGTGTGAAACAATAACCTTGTCATGCATTTCATTTCACTTTGTGGCTGTATCAGACTTTTTGTAAGTTCTCATTAATTGCTATGCTGGAGCTTATAGGCTTCCATTCAGGATGGGGAAAATAAAGCTACAGTCATAGGGGATTATTTTGGAGGTCAAGCGGAGTGGAAGAAGTGGCACTAAATGCATTTAGCTCCACTTTTTATAAGCTGTTGGATTTTGTATGATTTGATAGGCGAAGTTGGAGAGCAGATCAAACTAAACAAGGTCCCCCTGCCAAATCTGATTGGTATTCCACCAGCATATATTTTTATGTTGGCAGAAAACCAAATGATTCCTATGGGATCTGCCTGACTTTTACACCAGGCAAAAGTGGACAGAGTCAAAAGGAATCCATTGTGGGTGGCTCCCACAATCGTTAATTGTGGAAGTGATTTACACTTTTCCAGACACGTAGTGGTAAAGTAAAGAGCAAAGGAGATTTTCGCCTGTGTTTTACTCTTTACTTTTCCAGTACTTGGTGGAAACAATTAAAATTAATGAATGGCCTATTTTGCAAAAAAGTGCAAACAGGAGAATTCTGCTCTATGCAGTTTATAATTCAAAACAAAATGCCCCCCTTAATCTTTTCATCAACATGTTTCTACAATGATGAATACATTGTCAGGTTGTTTTATCATGTGACTTGTGCATTTTTAAAGTAATCTGTATATAATTGAGCATTATTTTAGGTATTCAAAGCTAATATTCAACATATATTTGTACCAACTTGAGCTCAGAAGATGTGTAGTATCTAAATTTCAGGCTAGTCTGAAATTATGGCTTTACCACTTAACCAAAGTGTGTGATCCTGAGCCTTTTATTTTTCACTATGCCTTGCTTGTTAAAATGAGGTGCCCCTAGAAGTGATTAAGTTCGCATTATAAGCTATTCCAAAAAGCCTCACTCATGGTTTAATGGATGGGCAGAACAGGCATTAGGACACACGCACACACACACACACACACACACATCTTACTTTGAAAATATCCGGGCCACATTTATAGAACAAATTTGTATCATTCAATACCAAATCAAAGTAAACACATCAAGCAAAGAGACATCATGGACAATTGCATATTATAACCAGTGTATAAACAGTATGTACCAGACAATGCTGTACAGGGCCATGGCAGGGGAACAAGGCCCTCTCCTTCATGCCACGCCCCACCAGGAGCGATACCAGGATGCCGGAAACCCCTCAACCAGCACCGTCTGCCTCCTGATACAGCCCTAGCACTGTCTTGCACTCTCAACTCAGTTAAAATGTTTGAAAAAATGCAACAAAATCTAACATTTTGTGTTTAAAATGTAATCATTTTGGACATGAGCCATTGATGGGAAACATTCAGATTGGCACTACTGTAGGGGATCACTTGGAAAGGAGAGGGGGTTGTGGACTGGGTGGGTGAAGGGAGGATTGTATACATGTGTATGCTATTGGAGGATATGTTTTTGTGCTCAAAATATTGTTAAAATCAACAAGGCTACCTGTATTGATTGGGCATGGTATGTTCTGTTCTGGAAAATAAAAACTAGTTTGAAAAAAATGTAATTTTGTAGGAAATAAAATCTCCTATTCCTTGCTTCAGTATTCTGGGGTTTACGGGGGTATATCTTTAACATCAAGATGGAGGGAGCACAAGCATCTCCTCTGGGGTCTGCTGGGAGTAGCCACAGTGCTCAGGAAGGTTTTGTTGGGCAGACACCATCTGAGATGGTACAAAGACGGTGAAAGGTGAAGGAGGATCAGATATAACAGAAAGGGGAGAGCAGATGGGAAGGGAAGATAGGTAGATTGAAGTTGCAACCCTATTTGCCTTGCTTCTCTTTTGCTATCTACTGTTTCTTATAGAGCAGTGCAAATGGGAAATCTGGATTCATGCCAGCACTTTGATTAGGGTACTCCTAGACCCACACCCAATGAAATGTGGGCCCCCCTGGTCAGAACCCTGGCCCACCCAGATGACAATTCCTGGAGCCGGGCCTGGCCTGGGATGAGACCACCTGCCGCTTTACAACCAATAGCTGAGTTTGATATCTCTGGTGCCCCTTCCAGCCTGGGCCCCAGATGGAAGATATGGATTGATAGGTTGGAAATGTACTGTTGGGCCACCATGGAGACCAATGATGACAGCAAATTGGCAACACTGCTCTACTCTGCTGGGCCTGCAGTGCATGAGATTTTTCTGTCACTCCAACCCCTTGATGACTGCCAAGGCAGCTTTGAATGACTACTTCCTGCCACTTGCCAACGCAGACTACGAACGTTTCATCATGAGTTCATTTTGCCAGAAAGATGACGAGACTCTCGACACGTTCTACGGAAGGTTGCGCCGGCTAGTGGTGCTGTGTGCATGGGATAATCTGGACACTATGATACGGAACCAACTAATCCAGCGATGCGCATCAGGAAATCTGCGCAGACAGGTGCTGTGGGAATCTGGCATCTCTCTGCCCCGCATCCTGGAGCTCGGTCGGTGTCACGAGGTGTCAGAGGCGAGGGCGTCTCGAATGGAGGTCGGGGTGCAGAGGGGCCTGGAAAGGCAGAAGACGTCTGTGCAGTAGGCCGTGGTCTGGGGGGCAAAGGGGCCAGATGCCCAGGTGGGAACCAGCGAGACAAAGTGAAGTTACGACCTTCCATACTCTGCAGAATGCCCGGCAGTGTGGAAGGCCTGTGGCCGCTGTGGTGTGGCGGATCACTATGCTTGCATGTGCAGAGCTTCGCTCCCGCTCATAGTCCTGAGAGGCCCAATGAGAGCGGGATTCTTTCACCAACAACGGCCGCCCAACGTCGCCCAGGTGGATCAAGGGGAGGAAAGTGCCACACTGGACAAGGAAGAGGAAGAAGAGGAGGAGAATATCTTCTTCGTAACCAGTGAGGGTGTCCTGCGGCCCAAGAGTAGGCGATAATCAAGGTGCCTGGTGAAGGTAAATGAATCATCGATTCCGGTGCTGGTGGACACAGGAGCTTCGGTAAATGTCATGGCACAGGAGCACTATGACGCAATGGAGTGTCTGCCAAAGCTGGTGACGCGGAAGGCATGCATATTCACATTTGGGGGGGCATGGCCAATCCCGCTGGGCGGAGGCTTTGTGGTTGATCTAAGGCATGGTGTTTCAGTGATTAGATCACGGTTTTATGTCACCACAGTCAGCAGCCGCACCCTGCTGAGCTGTGTGGCAGCGGAGGCGCTGGGGATTGCATACTCAGTGTATGTGGAGGACATTCAGATGCTGCTGGAAAAGTACTCCCGCCTGTTTGAAGGGATCGGGTGCATGGTCGGTGATCCGGTGAGACTGCATATAGATGAGTCAATCCAACCAGTTGCCCTTAAACATTGGCGGTTACCGTTCCATCTACGAGACCTTGTCAACCTTGTCAAATTAGACATCATTGAAAAGGTGGAGGGCCCGACTCCATGGGTCTCTCCGATTGTCATCGCCAGAAAGCCGAAGCAGTTGGACTACGTCAGAATATGTGTGTACATGCGGCTCCCTAACAAAGCAATCAAGAGAGAACGACATCTGACATCCACCATTGATGACACATCACAGAGTTGCAAGGAGCACGGTTCTTTTCGAAGCTGGACATGCGAGCTGGGAACCACCAGGTGGTGCTGCATCCTGAGTCGAGGTACATTACCAAGTTCACCACCCATCGTGGTCTGTACCGCTATAAGAAGCTGAGTTTCGGGTTGTCGTCTGCAGCCAAGGTGTTCCAGAACATAATCCGGGGGGCCCTTGCTGACCTGGAGGGTGTGCTCAATATCAGCGATTACATTTTGGTGTTCACCAAGTCCGCGGCGGAGCATTTGAAGAAACTGGTGAAGACCTTTGAGTGCCTTCAGTCCTTGGGCTTAACACTACACCGGGACAAATGAAAATGTATAAAGACTACGATGGAATTCTTTGGCTTCTTATTTAAAGAAGGTGGTGAATCACCTGACCCAAGAAAGGTGAAGGACATAATGGAAGCCCGACCGTCGGAAAACGTCTCAGAAGTGCGTAGTTTCCTGGGAATGGTCACGTATTGTGGCCGGTTCATCAGGAACTTAGCATCCCGGTCTGAGCCACTACGGGCCCTCACCAAGAAGGATGTCACCTGGCAGTGGGGGCCGCTGGAGCAAGCAGCATTTGAAAACATCAAGGGGGCCCTAACTGCAGAGGACACCATGGCCTTTTTCGACCCGGCTCTTCAGTCAGAGATCATTGTGGATTCCAGCCCGTTTGGTCTGGGTGCCATGCGCACCCAGGTTGATGTGAACTTGGAAGTACGTCCGATCGTATATGCCAGCAAAGCATTGTTGGAAACAGAACAAAAGTATTCTCAGATTGAGCGGGAGGCCTTGGCAGTCCTGTGGGGCTGTCGACACTTCAGGTTATATGTGTTGGGGAGACCTGTGACGGTGGTCACGGACCACAAGCCCCTGTTGCCCATCCTGGAAGGGTCTTCCTCCAAGCCACCAGCAAGGATTAAGCGGTGGATGCTGGCGTTACTGGAGTATGAGGTCTCCCTGGTGTACCGGCCTGGGAGCAAAAATGCAGCCGATTACCTCTCCAGACACCCGAGAGGTGAGCCCGACAGGCCGCGAGACATCTGTGCAGAAGAGGCTGAATGTTTCCTTATTCTGAAGGCAGCCATTCAGCAGGGCTCGTGGAGGGCGGTACTGGACTCTCTGGCCCTAAGAACTCAGGAAACCAAAGCTACACTGGAGCAACTCTGGGGGGTGAGGGACAAACTGGCATTCTCCGAGGCTGGTCTACTGCTCAGAGGGTACCGATTAGTGATCCTGCAAGTAATAATACACTTGATCATCGAACTGGCCAACCAGGGACACCAGGGCACTGCTAAAATGAAGGCCCGTCTGCGCCAGAAGGTCTGTTTCCCGGATCTGGAGAGGCGGGTGGAGGAATTTGTTGCAGCATGTGTGTGGTGCCAGGCGGCGTCACCAGTGCAGAAGGAGCCCGCAATAGAGACTATGCCGCGGGGCACCAGGCCATGGGAAGTGGTCCATGCTGACTTTGGCTCTACGACCCGGGATACACATTTCCTGGTTATCGTTGATGAGTGGTCCAGGTACCCGGAAGTGGAGTTTGTTGAATTGGTCGCATTTGAGAATGTGGTGGTGGCTGTTGAGAAGATCTTTGCTACTCACGGACTGCCCAAGGTGCTGTACTGTGACAACGGAGCACCTTTTCAAGGATAGAGCTTTGCCAATCTGATGGAAGAATATGGGGTGCATCATGGAAAGGTCACACCACTGTGGCCCCGGGGCGAATGGCGAGGCAGTGCGGTTGATGAGGACTCTAAACAAAGTCTTCCGGATTGCCCAGGGACAGGGTCAGTGTCTGAAATGGGCCCTGTACAAGTTTCTGCGGGAATACCGGGCCACCCCCACACATCTACTGGGGTGGCGCCAGCAGAGGCGATGTTCAGTCAGTGTCCAAGGGGTCTTTTGCCAGAGACGGGCGAGCGTGAGCCTGCCATCATAGACAATGAGCAGGTGGAAAGGAAGAGGAAGTAAAGAACGGAGCAGGAGAACATTTGAAGGGGACTCATGCCTCAGCATTTTGTCCCCGGCAATGAGGTGTGGGTAAGAAACCAGCACCCATAAGGAAATCTGTCCCTGCCCTATGAGCTGGGGCCTATGGATGTCGTGGCAGTGAAGGGATCGATGGTGACTGCATCTGATGGGACTGCGTCCGTCACTCGAAATGCCAGCTTCTTTAAGAGGTTGGGCGAATCCAGGACAGAGGCGCCGCAGAACAAGGACATGGCGGAGGTACCCGATGAGGGCGGTGGCCTGGCTCTTCTGCCAAGCTCTCCAGCTCGAGAGAGCTCAGGTGAGGGAGTCCCAATCGGGGAGGTCGGCAGGAGGTACCCCCAGAGGACTGGGCGAGGGAAACCTGCACACCTCAGTGACTATGTGCTTGAATCCTGAACTGGTAGCAACACCTGGAGGGACCAACAGTTTGAGCTGGGAATGAGGGGGACTGTTATTAAAGGTGTTTTTTAAGTTTACTATGCCATGTATTCACATGTTTGGTAGATAGTTATGCTTTGTTCATTGTTTGTTTTTATGGAAAAGGAGGAGTGTGTTGCTACCCCTTTTACGGGCATGCGCACGCGGCAGCGTGATGTTGCACTCCGCCATGTGCCCTATAAATAAAAGGGGCGTTCCCAGCTGCTGCAGAGCGACCGGAGAGCCTGACCTGACTACACTGGTGTCTGTATGTATTTGTAGGCGTGAGGGGGCTCACAGGCACTCCGGTATGAACTGGAGACACACAACAATAATAGTGCCACCTCCGTTGCCCAAAAATCAGTTAAAAAAATATTTAGTTTGGTCCCAGAAAACAAAAAGACATTTACAGAACACGTCTTTTTTCAAACTATCATCACTGTTGTGGTGTAGAGAAGGGGACTTGTGAGTATCATGAGATTAAATGGCATGATGCGCTAGAGTAAATAAAAGAGGCGGAGACCCACACGAACGGGTCAGCGCCAATTACCACATCCATCTCTGTGTGTTTCCATTATTCGGCACGGCCAGCCTAGTCAGGTCTGGGATCCGTGCTGCATCACACTGGCGACGAGGAGGCAGCCTCACGCAGCACGCTTTGTGGAGCTCAGTGCTCCCTAAAATAATAAAAATGTTTTACCCCCTGCAACAAAAGACTGCCTGAAGACAGCTGGAAGCACAAGGGGGCCCAAACACTCAAGGCAGAGAAGCAGCAAGAGCAACAGTCGCCACCGCTCATGTCGGCACCAGGAGCAGCCGCTGAGGTGTGTGTGTGATCACGCCTGCCCTAAAATTGTCAACATTCAAGGCACACTGAATGAGGGACAACACCTTTGGAACAACAGACGCATGCAATACATGCACTGCCATCATTATCAAGGGACACCAGCAATCAACCACTGCCAACAAGCAGGGGTTTGGGGGGGACCCCAGAACACGTTACCTCACAAGACAAGATGTCAGATGACCAGAAAACACCACCAGCAAACACTACCAGCCCACAGGAAAGTCATTGGGTGGGCAAGGCCCACGCCTGGGAGCCACCACATGGCAAGACTCTTCACAAGGTGCATTTATGAAGCCATTTGACCCCTATGAAGAAGGTCCCACCCTCCAGTGGGAGCTGTGGTTTTCAGCAATTTGAGCTACACGTTAAGTCAAGGAAGATCACAGCAGCAGACGACAAAAAAACCTTCCTCATGCTAAATCTGGGAACATTAGCGGTGCGGCTGATCTGCGCCCTGCTAAATCGGGGCCAGGAAAATGACTATGAAGCAGCCAAGACAGCCCTCAACAATAAGTTCAAGCCCCAGCTAAATCCGTACTCCGAGCAGTTTCAGCTAAGTCTGGCGAGACAACCGCTCACAGAAAAAATCGATGTTTACCATACAAGAGTACGGGAGATGGCAGTGGGGGGGAATTCCCTGACAAGGAGTTTGCAGTCTGACAACAGATCATGCATGGCATCCTGTCTGACAAGCTCAGGGGGGCATTCTATCAGAGAGAAACCTACCTCATGAGAGAATCCTGGAGATGGGGCGACGGAAGGAAAGAAAAGACTTCCAAGTGGTAATCATGGAGGCGGCCATGAGCAGCATGCCGATCGTTGCAGAGAAACCTGTTGTTAGCATTGCTGCGATTGATTTGCGAGGAGACATGAGAGGAAACCCCTCTAGCATACCTGGAGGCACAGCACAAATTCAAGAATTTTGTAAGTGATGTGGAGGAGCATGGCACAAGGAAGAACCAAGCCCAGCCTTAGGAGCGACATGCAACAAGTGTGGCAAAGTAAACCACTTTGCTTCCCTCTGCCTGAGGTGCAAGTTCCACTCAGAACCCCACAGATCGAACTCGAAGGTGACCAGAAAAACAAGAACAAGCTACCAGAAGAGTGGAAAAGGAAAAGCAAGAATGGTTGGTCGTGAACATAATCAGAACGAGAGTGACAGTTAAGACGATGAACAGTCTGAGGAAGAGTAATTCCCAGAGCGGAGAACAAGACAATGAAAGAGACAGAGTGAAAGAGTACACCCATTCTAAGCGATAGAACCAGCAAAGAACAAAACGAGCACTAAACACAAGTCCCAGCCAACATGCACCATGTTTGTAGACAGCACGCCATCCTGAATAGTAATTGACACCGGAGCCACTGTGAGCGAGATGTCACTGAATACATTTCAGAAGATACCAACAGGACCACAGCTGCAACACAAAACAGTCTGACTCTATGCATACAGAAGCAAGAGGCACCTCCCTCTGAAAGGGTCCTTAAAAGCCCATGTATCATACAATAGAGCGACATGCCTCACCCGAATATATGATGTGCGGATCGGCCTCTGATCACCTTAGCCCAAAATAGGCCCACCACTTAAGAAGCGAGTGCACGTTTGCCCATAAAGCAAGTGTATTGTACAAATGGCCAGGACTAGCTAGACGATGCTTTAGAGTCAAACTAACCCGAGTCTCCTCGAACCACACAAGTTGACACATTTTGGACATTTTGTAACAGTAAAAACACTCTCACATATTTTATTACAAATCATCGCCCACACATTATTGGTCAAACCTATACAAAAGAAATCCAATCTCCTTTAATCCCCACACTCTCAATAAACACAGCACCATCAGCTCATATTCGTAACACATCCCTTTTCTGGGATACTTCCGTGGGAGGTCATGACATCAACGCATAGTTACACATTCAAACACAAACATTATTAATTACAAGTACCAGCTGGCCTGGACCTTAAACCCTGAATGTGATGCACATGGTTTGCAAGGACACTTTAATGATATGCAGAGGGGAGAAATAACAAGGTCCCTTTGAACTGGTGATAAATATCTTACCTGCCCAGACTTGCTGGCATCCTTGTTTCAACCTGATCTATATGACTACCAATTCAACACGCATGGCCTCTGGAGAAACTGACCGAAACCCATAAAGCATTTGTGCCATTAAGCTTCCCTTGTTTGGCTGAGTTTATTTCTGGGTGAAAAACAGATGGCCGTACTTCTCTGGACAATGCATAAAAGGCTCCTATGTACTTAAAAATATTGCATCTCCTTTTCACAATAGTGCTAAACTATAAGAACCCTGAGCCTTCTTGTGGCTGACCATCTGATATTGTCACAACTGCCCGTTGCCTTTCCTCAGCCCTCAATCTTGCTAAACCCATTTTCCCATTCACACAGAGTTCATCTTGCCAACCCAGGGTGAAAAGCCTGCACAAACTATGAAAATAGCTTGCAGTATCCAGATTTAATAATTCCAAACATGTGTCCCTCAAAACCCCCATGTGTATATGTCTGTGCATGTGTGTTTAAGACTAACACATCTTCTTTACAGTGGTTTTTTCATTGCAAATCCCCTTTCTCACATGAACATATGACGCTCCTTGCTGCTTAATTATTAGGCGCTATGTGGCACACCATACCTACATCGCGTATATAGTTCATCAGCATTTTTTACATTTATCTTGCTGCGTACATGCAAATTTAAATGTATCAACTTAAACACAAATGAACACTAAAAGTAACGCTATCCCGTTCCCATTAACTACACTAGATACATGTTAAATTGCACATCATGCCAACTTCACCATTCCCCCAGTCACCAATAGGGCGCGTGCAACATGATCCCCTCATCTCATTGGGACCTTTAATGACTACCCCAATAATGTCGTGGACGCTGGCATAGAAACACTGGAAAGATGGATGCTACAGCCGCTTCACATTGCGATACTATTCAGAGCACAGTTAGACAACCGAGTGGATTATCTGTCCCGACAACCCCGGCCGGTGACACCGGCAGAACAGTATGCAACACAAGAGACGGATGAACACTTCTGCCATGTGATAGCAAGCGACCGACCGACCAAAAAGAATCAAACTGGACGAAATAGTGAACAAAACATCACAGGACGTGCCTTCAGTTGCCCATAGAATCAGTAACATCAGGAGATTGAAAGAATTTTCTTAGGGCAACAAGCACAGTGGCAGCCCAAGAACTGCTACAAGGTATCTTCGGAATAGGCCATGAGCTGTCCATCACCCCTGAAGGAGTAATACTAAAAGGACATTGCATTGGCCTGCCGATGACGCTTGACCAATGTGCACTCATGAAGGTTATCAAGGCATAATAAAAATGCAAGCCTTCCTGAAATCAAGAATATGGGAGCCGAACATCCAACAGAAAGTGATGACATTAGTGAGGTCATGCACTGCGTGCCGGTCCTCCCAACATCAAGGACCGCCTGAGCCAATTGCGAAACCCCCGCGCAGCCAGCTGAGATCAGACTCGACCATAGATTTCTGTTTCGTTGCCAACAAAGCCTACCTACTAGTAGCGAATGATGAATTTAGCAGATACCAGCAGGTTGAGCCTATGAAATCCACTGATGCGATGTCAGTATTAACGGTGTTAGAAAAGGTGTTTGCTGTACATGGACTTCATAACAAAACTAAAAGTGGCAACGATCTACCAAGGGGATAGAACTGCACAGATTCATCGACAACCTAAACATGCACCACCACAGGATCACCCCATGATGGCCCCAAGTCAATGGCAGCGCAGATATATTTATGGCATCTCTAAACAAAGTGATGCAGATTGCAAAGGGCCAACAGGTCTCATGGCTGCTGAAAGTATACCTCTTCCTCTAGACATACCGGTAAACTCTGCACTCGTCGACCCAAGTGAGCACGGCAGCTCTCATGTTCGGGGTGCCGATAGAGGAGGGGCTGCCAGTACACCCTAACTGGGTAGCTCTGGACCTAGATCATAAGCAAATAGAGCAGTCCAGGCAAACCAGAAACCTAGCCTGTGACCTTACACCTGGTGACAGTGCGAGTGAAAAACAGATCCCCGCCAAAGAAGATGACACTGGGCCTCATTACACGGAAGGCGGTAACCATGGCGCTATCAGCGCCATGGTTGCCGCCGGTAATTTACCGATCCCGCCATGGTGAATGGCGGAATTACTGCCCCATTCCAAGGTTGGCGGGGCAGTGATTCCCCATTCACCATTGGCCCTTCCCCATTCCCATTTGAGCCCCCATAGGGCTCAATGGGAATGGGGAAGGTGGCAATTACGGTACCGCAAATTGCGGTACTGTAATTGCCTCCAAGGTCCCTTTGCGGGTCCCGTCCTTAACGGCTGGTAAAACCAGCCGTTAAGGTAGGGACAAGCAAAGGGACCTCATTGTCGTATGAATCATAGCCATGAGGCCTCATTACACGGATGGCGGTAAGGGTTTACCGGTACCGGTAAGGGTACCAGGGCCGGTAAGCCCTTACCGCCTTACTACGAGGTCCCTTTGTGGGACCCTACCTTAACGGCTGGTTTTACCAGCCGTTAAGGACGGGACCCGCAAAGGGACCTTGGAGGTAATTACGGTACTGCAATTTGCGGTACCGTAATTACCGCCTTCCCCATTCCCATTGAGCCCTATGGGGGCAAAAATGGGAATGGGGAAGTGCCATGGTGAATGGGGAATTACCGCCCCCACACACCCTGGAATAGGGTGGTAATTCCGCCATTCAACATGGCGGACTCGGTAAAATACCGGCGGCAACCATGGCGCTAATAGCACCATGGTTACCACCTTCCGTGTAATGAGGCCCATGGACAATAACTGAAAATACACATGGAATGGTGACAGCGACTCAAGGCAACAATAAATGCCTCACACTTTCAAAGGGTGACACACACCATGTGGAAAGAAACCCCCATGATGACCCCAGAGATGACATTGGGCAGAAATGAACCCCTGGAAGAGCAGAGAACAGACACAATGACAGATAGCAGAGGAACCGCTGCTGAGTGACCCCCCACAAGTCTGAGTCCAGAAGAAAGAGTCATCCCTGATGAGCCTCGTGACACCCTCAGGGAGAACAAGTCGAAAACCGCAACTGTCGACAAAACTGAGGGGTTTCGTCCTCCATGGCATATATCAACTAACTGTAAGCTGAGCGCCGGGTCTGCGTTGCTATGGTTTAATGTCAACCAAGTTAGATAGGGATGCAGTATAGAGAAGGGGACGTGTGAGAATCTTGACGTCAGATGTCATGACGTGGTAGAGTGAATAAAAGAGGCAGAGACCAACGCAAACGGGTCAGAGCCAGTTACCAGCTTTATCTGTGTGCGTGCCCGTTAATCGGCCGGCCGGCCTAGTCAGGCTTCAGACCCACACTGCATCACAACTGCGATGTATGGAGCCTCCACTTTAACGTATTATTCACATCGTTGTAAAGAGGAACGCCCCATAAGGCAGGGGGAGAAAGGGAAGTGAAGCGGGGAGGTGGGGAGATTGATTATTAGCTACGACTATGGAGAATAAAGGAATTGGAAATCACCCTCCTTGTCTCGTGTCATTATTGGGTGAGGCTACCTAACAGAGAGGACCCGTAGTAGCAGAGGGCTAGTCACATTCCACATGACCAAAAAAGGAAGAATAATTAGGGGTTGTCAGAGGAATTGATATATGGAACAAGCATTGGCAAAGTCAGCAGTCTGGGATTTTGTGTAGGTATGGGACAGGCATTTGCTAGGCACTGCTATAATGTACTATGTGGCCATAACATCGCAATAGCTGGAAAATGGAGAAAGTACCTGCGCATAGGATGTCAGTACCTGGAAAATGCTTCTCTAAAACCTCAAGCCAAAACTGTTAGCTTTTTCGTAGCTTGTTTTTAATAGGAATTTGGTGCATGGAAGAGGCTGGAGGCACACTTGGTTAAGACATTTCTATTGCACTAGTAGGCATTTACAACTGCCATTAACCCATTAACTCTCTGCAGACCGCTTAGGAAAGGCACTGTCAGGCTAAAGTTTGATGTTGCTACTTTTAGAGCAAACTCAAAGAGATCCCAAGAGGATGTGTCTAGGGCGATGAGGGGCAGGTCGTGGGTGGGAATGGCCATAGGGATTAGCATGCCACTGGCAGTCAATGGGAGGGTAAATAACCAAACAACACTCACAAGCTGTGCGTCCCTCCTCACGTCATATCCCTCCTACCTGTACTCCAATGTAATCTTTTCAGTTTATAGCTGGCACGTAGGCACCACCTAATAATCCAAACTAAAAAAGGAATGAATCCCACTCCTTTTAGCCAACACCAATGGTGAAACAAAATTAGAACATGACTTCTGGGGATTGGGGGTGGAGGGTTTCTCTTCAAATGTTGGGGGAGCAGCGATCTAAAGATACTTTGGCCCTCGTTAGAAGTTTGTCGGGGTTACCAGCAAACTCCTCTTACCATTACCGGTGCCCGATATCCCGGTGTTACCGGGATATTCCAGGCAACGGTGGTAGGTTTACATTCAATGAAGTCCCATAAAACTCCATGGGATGGGAATCCCTCAATCACTGGCACTGCTGTCAACAGTGCCATTGATTCAGTGAACTCTCTGCTGGTAGGGGTCTGAACTACCAGCAGGTCATGTCTGCTGGTGGTTCACTGCCCCTACCGGCAGACTCGGAGTATGCCGGTTTGGAAAAAATGCCAGAGCCGGTATTATCCGGACCGGAATGCCAATGATGAGGCCCTTTGAGTGGGCAGAGCAAACGTTCTAGTATGGGGCCCTCTCCCGTTACCTCTTGTCCTTCTTCCTCATCGCCGTCCTTACACCATAAGGCTCCCGTTTTGTGAGACAGGATTTCTTCCAGTTAAATCATCCCCTGAATTTACCCTTTTGGGCAGGGTGACCTTGGCCCCTCCCCTTAAAAAGAGGAGATGGGTGCATGCTTGCTGTTTGGAGTCTTTTTTTCTTTTCTTTTCCTCGTTCCATTCCCACAGCTGCGGGAATCTCTGATTCGCCCTGATGCCGATCCACGCTACTCCTGGTCTAGGAGCAGGGGGCAGGATGGGCACACTGGGGGTACTGGTAAGATGCCCTGCCTAGCCATGCGCAGTTGTGGGCCCCACAGGCGATAGCACTGCTGCACAACGGCAATTGGTGAGGAGCACTCTTCAGCCCTCACCCGTCATGGACCAGCTCCAGATCGAGGCAGAGGGAGGGGCATGTTAGATCCTCATAAATCGTGCAGGTTAGAGTGTTTGACTGCCGGTGTGTTGTTTTATGAAGTTCTTGCCAATTGCTGATAATTGCTGATATTTTTCAAGATGGAACAAATGGGTTGTACCCCCACCTTTCGAAGTCGCGCACATCTAGATCCTGCTCCCATTCCAGGAGGAGAGAAAGGGGACACAGGAGCAGAGGTCTTCACCCCGGAAACCCCTCCTATAGAAAAAGGCCCACCGAGGGATGCAGGGAGCTCTCTGAGAGTCCGTCTTCCACCTGCTGAGCCTACTCTAGCTGTCAATATCCCCACAGCAGAGCTCAGGTCCATGCAAGTAGAGATCATCAACATGGCCATTGATGCATGACTACCTGTTGTGGTTGCCCCGGCTTTGCCTCCCCCGCCTCCTGCTGTGCCATAGGATCTCCCACAGCTGCAGTCCCCTTTGGACCAAATGGGTCTACCGGGTTGAAACAGGACATCTTGGTGGGGGTCTTTCAGCGCCAGCCGTTTGCCCTCGGCGCACCTTTTTGGCTGCGGCCAGCAGGGAGCATTGGCCTAACACCTCCCAGAGCTGTATCTTCAATATGCGAACATCCAAAACACTAAGAAGTGCAGTGATTGGATGACAGTACATCCAAAGGATGCGCGGCTTGCAAGCAAAGCTGTGCTGTCAGCTTCAGTTGCTGAGCATGCCATGCACTCCTTGAATATACTGTCATCCAAAACACTGCACTTCTTAGGGTTTAGGTTGACAGTATTTTGGATATACTGTCATTCAAAACACAGCATGTATTAGTGGCTTGGGTGACAGTTTATTCAACAAATGGTGCTGCTAGGTGTTAGGTCCCTGTGCCCTGCTGCCCACGGCTCACAGGGCACTCTCAAGGGGGACTTGTGCCAAACGTGCTGCGCCGAAACGGCTGGCGCTGAAAGGGCCGTGCCAAAATAGAATGTACTGCTGCTGGATGATGAAGGGGTGATGGCAAGCAAGTACTTGAGAAGAAAGATTGTGGATGAGGTTGCAACAAACCGGCTGAATACTCAAAACATGCGGGATGTAAAGGCGGCACCGGTACCTGAGATTGGGCTTCCTGTGTAAAAAAGTATCCGGGACATTGTCACCAGTGACTGGAGTGAACCTGAGATGGTGTCTATTTCAGGGGGGTGGTCTAAACTGTAACCCCTTCTGGGGTTTGGCCTGGAATTCGCTAATATGTTAAGGTAGATTCTATTCTGCACTCCTTTGCCTGTTAGATAATCATGGCCACCGAAGATGCTGCACCTTCAGACCCAGTGGACAGAAGGGTTCTGGAAAAAGCTCAAAGCCACACTCTTTAACTAACACAGCATCCCCAGCCCCCGTCCCTCCCCCCACCACCCTCTCTCTGCTTGCAACTAAGTATGTACACTGCCTTCCTTTCTGTAACTCATGTGATTTCTCATGCTCTTGACTGATGTCTGTAACAGCGCCACGAGATGCTCCCAGGCTGATGCACGCTTTAAAAATGCTAATAATAAAAAAATAAATAAATAAATAAATGTGAAAACTGCTCTTGAGAAGGTTCATGGAGCTGGGGATGTTGCTCTCAGAGCAGGGACCTACTCTGTTTACATATCCCAATCGCTGGTTAAGGCCCTAGAGGAGGGTGAAGATTGTGAGAACCTGTTTGAGAAGGAGTTCATGCTGTCTGACATGATGAGAACTGTGGCTATGGGGGACCTCTCAGTCAACTCAGCCAGGCAGCGGTATTGGCTCAGGCAATGGAATGGGGAACCCTTTCAGAAGGCCATATTAATGTCACTGCTTTTCTTGGGGGAGAAGATATTCCGCTACCAAATTAATGACTTAGTCAAGCAGGCCAAGGAGGACAATGCACTATCGGAACCCAAGAAGAAACAGGCCCGGCCTACAGCGTCCTATAGGTACTAGTCACAAGCTTCGTTTCAGGCTCCTAGAGGCTTAACCCCTCCGTACTATATCCCGGACTCAGGCATCTGTGACGTCCTCTTCCAACACAGAGCTGAACAACTGGAGGTGGCCCCCCACTGGAGATGACATATGGGGTCCTGATCTCCCCGAGTCAGGAAGTAAAAAATGCTGCCAGGGGAGTAATCTTCAGCGCGATGAGTTTAAACCCTTTCTGCCAGAAAGCCTGGTACACATAGTGCCTATAGGAGTCTGAAAGAAAGTTTGTGACTGGTACCTACAGGACTCTGTAAGCCGGGCCTGTTTCTTCTTGGGTTCCGACAGTGCATTGTCCTCCTTGGCCTGCTTGACTAAGTCATTAATTTGGTAGCCGAAGATCTTCTGCCGGACCTTCAATGTTAAGGTGTTAGACTTCCTGCATTATGGTTCAGGGATGCAGTCGGCCCATTCCACTCTTTGTCCCAGCTTGCTGCAATCAGGGCTTTCAGGGCTCTGTGGGTCCCAATAGCCCCCGTAGAAGAATTAGTATCCTGCCTACTTTGGGGGGGTTGAAATTTCATGGCTGAGGGTGAGCTGTCCTTTCCCAATTTGGGACCTTCCTCCTGCATTCCTGGCTCTCTCTACGGCCCCCTTTGAGCCACTGGAGGAAGTTCCTGTCAGTCCGCTGTCTTACAAATGCTTGTTTCAGGTCACTACGGCATCTGCTCGTGGTTGGAGGAGTTGGGGGCATTGGTCACTTATGATTCTTATCTGAGGTTTGTGCTGGATGGGCTGGTCCTTTGCCCTCCTCCCCTCTTCGGCCAACGGTCATCTCGGATTTTCACCTGCACATGGATCTTGTCCTTCCTAACCTTAAGGACCTTGCAGTGACCCTGGTCTTCCTCATCGTCACCTCTTGGATGTGGGCAGGGTGGTGAGGTTATAGTTCATCATATTTCGTCTGGTGTGTGCTGGTAGGCAACAGAGTTCACAGCTACCTTGAGTAGGTGGGTGAGAACGGCCATTAAAATAGCCTTCTAGTCTAGCTGTGCTTCCCCTCTTAAATCGGTACAAGGTAGATCCACCTTTGCTATGTCGGCCTCAAAGATGTCCCTATGGGGCATATCTGCATGAGCTGCCACTTGAACGTCCCCCGAGTCCTGTATCTCCCACTATAAACTGTATGCAGCATCTCCCAATAAAGTAGTTTGGTCCAGCAGTCTTGTCTTAAAGACAGAAATTGTTTGCCATTCAATTTTTGTTATGTTGCACCACATCTATATATCGTGGCCTTTTTGTGTGTTACAATTCCCCCCTATTGCGACTGGTTATCCTCTTGGTGTAAGGATTGGGACGAGAAAGAGGGACGAGGAGGTAATGTTCTGATTACTTACTGGTAATCCAAGTCCTTCTCTCCTCGTCCCAGTCCTAGAACCTCTCCCGCCTGCCTTCAGGGTGATTAGGACGTTCTCATGATTGAATAGAGCATGTGGGTGATGGAGTGACTCTCATCCCCTGCCCCACTTATAGGGAGGGCAGGAGTCACCTCGCCCAATGGGGTGGATTAGAGTATGTTTTAACTAGAAATTATTTTGTCTCATGAGGCAAAAAGTCTCATGGTGTAAGGACTGGGACAAGGAAGGGAAGGACTCAGAGTAATTCATCTGAACATTTGCCACCAAGGAATGTCTGTGGGAGTTATTGTCAAAGTAGTAGACGGACAATGGGCCAGTGACATTGTATGAAAACGTGACTGGATTTAAATACAATATGCATGTTTTTATTGTTGCCGGCCTGAGTGGTATTGCTTTGGTTGTCATGTGATGCACGGTTGGCTTGGTCACTTGCTATTTCATGGTGAATGCCCAACTGCATTGTGCCATACTCCCATGTACGCTTGAATGGCACTATCGTTGGAGTGTCTTTGAGGTCTCATTGGGTAGTCATAAGGGAGGCCATGGTATAATTGGCTGCAAGTTGTGGGCCCTGAGTTTCAGCGTAAACCGACATATCATGGCTTAGCTAACAACACATTTGATAGCATTAGCAGGTGACAACCGTTTTATATATACACGAGCAAAAAGTACCCATTCTCATGTGGACAGACGTGATAACACTCTCATAAATTGTTCAAAATCAATGATCCTGGAGGTCGCTGTTCCAATTTGCATATAGCTTGATGTGCTTTGCAATCTGAAGTAAACTGCATTGAGAATGGGCGTGTATGTCTGGCTGACATATGCCGGAGCAGACGTTGGGCGAAGGGCAGAGTTGGGGTGCTGCTGCATACTGGGACCTACTGTGCTCCCACCCCACCTATTCTCTCACCCTGGCATGGTGCCGTTCATTGTGATGCATTGCAGTGCAAATGCCCCAGAAACCATACATTCTAGGGTTGAGGACTGGTCCTTCTACGACCACATTGATGTTTCGCTGATTTCTGGCAACCGTCTCATGTGTGAAGGGGCTGAAATCCACGGAAAGGGGTGGGGTGTCCAAATGTTATGTAGCCAGTAATGTCCGGAGGGGCCGAACAGGTGACTATGTAACACTTGGTGCAGATTGGTGCAACGGTGTGGAATTATATAAGGAACAACGCTTCACCAAGCCACAAACCCACAAATGAATTTTGACTTTTGCTGAAATCCAGGAACGGGGTGGGGTGTCCAAATGTCATGTAGCCAGTATTGTCCGGAGGTTCCTAACAGGTAAATATGCAAAAATTGGTGCATACTGGTGAAACAGTGTTGAATTGTTTAAGAAACAACTATTCGCCAAGCCACAAACCCACAAACAAATGTTGACCTTGCTCCAATCCGGGGAACAGGTTGGGTATCCAAATGTCATTTAGCCAGTGTTGTCTGGAGGGTCCTAACAGGTAACTATGCAACATTTGGTGCAGATTGGTGAAACAGTGTGGAATTGTATATGGAAAAACGCTTTGCCATGCCACAAACAAACCAAACATTTTCACTTTTATAAATAAAGATAGAAAAATAAATGCAATCTTTTTGATATTTCCAAAGTCCACAATGATTCCTGCAATGGTTACTGTGTGGCCTGTTTATCAAGCTATGGCAACAATTACCACCCCTTACCACTCTCTAAATCATCCTTCCTCCTACCCTAACCATAAAGCTCAATCCACATGTTTACACATTGGAATGTACACCACCCAAAGGCACTTGTCTTCACTAAATTTCTAAGTGTCAACTTTGCGTGAACATGAACACCTGCTCCAGATAATTTGCAAAATATCTAAAATGTACAAGTCACCAGAGCCGTAACATTTCAGATCTTCACACATCAACATTTTAGTTAAAAACCTTTCTCTGTTCCCTCTACTTCTATGTTAGTCTGTGAGCATCCACACCACCCCCTGAAGCACCAAGGGGATGAAAAAACTGCATATGTTATGCTACACAAGTGGCAGCAACATATAACAGGGCATAGCAATGGCTTTCACTCATTCTTCTGTGTAACAGAACTCTGCCCACCCAGGCAACTGCAGTGACTGGCAGGAGCATGGGAGGACATTAAGGATGGTTCTTCGTCAGTCAGTCCCATTGTGATGAAATGACTACTGCTCTGCGGGAGTGCAGGCATGAGTAGTGGCTAATGCACTACTCAGCCCCACACAACTAATAAAAACTCTACTGTTTCCTACCTGTAAGGGAAATCGCTGAGAAAGTAGACTTTAAAATAAAGGAACACTCTTGTTTTGTAGGCAGGGGTGCTCAGGCACAGATTTCAGCAGCAAAATGTCATAGTTTATGGAGATGTCTTTAAAATAAAAGGTAGAGAAGGGAGCTTAAAAGTCACTAGCTTCCTTTAGGGCGAACCAAGGGGACAGGTTCAAATACCTTTCGTTTTTGTCTTTTTGGCCTAAACAGCAGAGAACCAGGCTTTTCGGCATCGAACTAGGAGTTACGGGGCTTTGAGCGGTGCTGTTCAGCAGCAACGATAACTTGCAGCGTCTTTTACATGAAGCCTCTGGGTACACTCATCAACGACCCTGATATAGCCATCCACCAATACAGATGATACAGACAATATAGCCATCGACCAAAAGACGATACTCAGTTGTATGTGAGACTAAAAAGCCCAAAGGACATCAGTCGTCTCAGTGATTACCTAGCCATCATCCAGTCCTATATGTCAGCTGCCTGCCTTAAAAAATTAAGTCAGCCAACACTGAATTCGTCCTCATCGCCGGCCCTGAATATATTCCCTCCCCTCAGAATTTCCCATATTCCCACTATCAAGCACTAAATCACAGTCTTCCCACCACTTGGCATGATCAAAATCACAAACAACACCTATGGAGAGGTAAGAGGATTATGAGCCCTCCACTTAGCACATCCTCAATATTTTTAGGCAAAGCCTAGAGCAGCAAACAAAACAGTGCCAAGGGGCTTGTTATGTTCCCTTTTCATTTGGTGTCCCAAAGCTTGCAGCATCAATCACCAGTTACTGATCAGATTCCAAACAATTTTACAAAAATATATATCATTTTTTAATTTTCTCATAATTAAAACCTGGGGTTTGTTCACAGTCAACAACAAAAGCTTCAATAACCAGGCAGCTGGTATAAAGTGCAAGTGCTAATAACATGTACCCCTTCAAATTTGGAGGTAAAGCAGCAGAATAAACAGAAAAAGAAAATAAATTCAGAATATTCACAACAGATACCAAATAATAATAGATAGTGTGAAAAACCAGGAGTGGAACGAGATTGGGGTCACTCCGGGGTAGTGTTGTGCAGGTGTCACCAAAATCAACTTAATCATGCACTACATTCATTCTAATTCAAATTCAGACATACTCATTCATTCATCACTTTCCCAACATGTTTCTTTCTGAACGTGTGTATAAGCAAAGTAAACAGAAGTTCTTCAGGGGCAGTCTGCCGTCTACCACATCCAAAAATAACCCACTATTGGTATTTGATAGGGTACAATTCTTCTAGTAACAACCACAATTTGATTATTGCAGGGTCAACCAAGAATAATTAAATAGAAAGCCAAATAACAAATGCATCGGCTTAAGGCACGTATTCATGTGGATTGATAGTCCAAACTTTTCTCGTCCTGTGAATGATCCAAGAATCATTTGGGACTCAACAGCAAGAGAGGGACTCCATATGTCAATGATGGAGGTTCACAAGGAAATTCGAAAGGGGTCGTCCGAATTAGTCGGTCTTCAGTTCCGTATGGCTGCAGTTAGGTGTTGTGCAGAACACCGCTGGCTATTCACTCCTTGTGCATTAGAGGGTGCACAGTAGATGGATCCGTACACCACCCATTTATGTCGTATTAGTGTGCTTGTCACTCTATCTGTATGCTGTGGACTGGACTCCGGTTAGGTGTCCTGTGGCGTTCCTTTGTTTATAAATGGCTGTAGAGGTGCTACAGATACTGGTCCATAGCCGAGTTGTTCGTGTGCTCCAGTAGTTCTCCGTCCGTGCTCGCAGTGCCATTGCTAGATCGCCGGCCCTGAATATATTCCCTCCCCTCAGAATTTCCCATATTCCCACTGTCAAGCACTAAATCATAGTCTTCCCACCACTTGGCATGATCGAAATCACAGCACCTCCATCCAGAAAACTGCCCCCCACGTTATCCCTATACTCCGTGAGGGCACCCCATTCCTCCTGAAATGTGAACAGGTCATCATGTGACTACTGTACTTGCACAATCCGAACGTCTCAAGACCTAGTAGGAACGTTATTGTTTTTATTTTTTCTACACTGTACCTTCCCCTCCCTTGTCTTGCTGCACCCTGAAACACCATTTTGCTGTATAGGCATATTATAAATACTCAGTAAATATATAAATGTGAGCTTCTCCATTAGGTACACATCCCACACCTTCCACGGCCAATCCGATTTGTCGGGTGCAATCCACAGTTTACAATTGTGTGCAACTGCCAGCCTGCCTGCCTATAAAAGCATCCATATCCTTGGAATTTGAGAACCCTCATAATCCCTTGGAGGATGCCCAATAAAACAGTCAACACTTCCATCTTCATGGGGACTGCCGTGATGTCTTTGATCCAACTCAAAAGCTCTGCCCAAAAGGTATTTATGACTGGACTTGTCCACCACATATGGAATAACGTCCCCCTGTAACACTTGGCCGAATAGCTAGCTAACCTCTTAGAAAGTGTGTAAGGTTCTCTATGGCATTGACGCAGGACCTTAAAGTTGTGTTCCATCTCATGGGTCGTGAGATTTGCATGAAACACAACTTTCATTATTTTATCCCACAATGTTTCAGGAAGAACCCCAAACTGCTGATTCCAAGAACTCCTTGAACAATTGTTGTGACAATGTTTCACTAGTGACAAGAGATTTATAGCTTTTAGAAACACTGCCCTTCCTTACGACACTGGTGTTGAAAACCAATTCAAAGGGGGTGAGATCTCTACCCGAGTTCACCTTCCATCTCGGGTTTGTAAAGTGTCCTTTCAACCTCAAACAATCCAAAATCAAGAGAACCCGAGGCCCCCAACATGGACCGAACCACATCAAAGTCCTCAAACCTCCCCCCTCGAACAAATGGCTTGCTCTTTCCAGACCCCCATCTGAACAATCCTGTGCATAACATAAAACCAACAAACCAAAATCAAGAGGGGTATCCCACAGTGAACTAAGAGAAGAGGGCCATGTGGAAATCATACTGTTAGTCACCCCCTCCTTCCAAAACAGGATGCTTACATGCCAACTCTGGGACCAACCTTATGGGGGACCACATGAAGTTTTAACTCTTCTACGATGAACCACCCAATCCTCAAGGAAAGTCCAATAATTACCGAGGCTATCTCTCTCATGTTCCAGCAGTACCCTTAACTGGGCTGCCTTATAATAACTATAGAAATCCAGAAATCCAAAACCTTCATGATCATTGAGGAGCATCACCTGCTTACCCTGCCACAAAAAATGGTGAACCATAAAATTCAGATCCTTAAAAAAAGTCTCCAAGAGAGGTGTGGGGATCATGGAAAAAAGAAAAAGAAAATGAGGCAAGATGTTCATCTTGACCAATGCCATCCGACCAAACCAGGATAGAGACAGCTTAGACCAACACCAAAGGTCTGCCCTAGCAGTGTGCAATAGGGGGCCATAGTTAAAAGCAAACAAGTGGCTAAAGTCTTTAGGAATTTTGATCTCCAAACAATGAAACGCAGAATGTACCATAGATATACCATTGCTATCCCGAGGCCCCTCCTGTTCCAACTCATCAGCCTAAAAAAAAATCAAACTCGTCTTGGCTCGGTTAAATTGGATGTTGATGCTGACCCGTAACCCCCTGTACAGATTCCCCTTTCAGTCGCCCTCTTTCTTGTGTTTTGGTTAATCCTTAGGCCTGCTAGACTACCATACCTCTCAATCGCTGCATAAGCTCACTAAGCGATTCCCCGAGTCAGTAAACTAGACCAATATGTTGTCTGCAAAAAGAGAAAGCTTAAACTCTGCCTCCCCACAAACAATACCCTGAATATTCAGGTTAGCTTTAATGGCTATTGCCAGGGAATCTATTGCAAGTGCATAAAGCAACAGAAACCGCTGACAACCCTGTCTCGTACCCCTGGAAAGCGAGAAACCCTAAGACAAAACTCCATTAACCATAATACGGGTCATCAGATTTCTGTAGAGCAAAGCCACCCAACTCTGAAAGTTAACCCCCAAACCATACCTTTCCAATAGGGCCTCCATAAAACCCGTCTGCAAAATGTCATTAAAGAGTCTAACCATGACCGTCGCCAAAGTAGAGCAGAATAATTTATAAAATCGAACCGAGAAGCCATCATCACCCGGTGCTTTACCACTCTTCATAGACTTAATCGTATTAACTACTGCTTCAATGGTAATCAGGGCTTCAAAACTCTCCACCATATGTGTGCACAGCTGTGGGATTTCAAGAGCATCAAAATAAGCCTCCACTTGCTCCTGTCTGCCCTCACACTCAGACTAGTACAATGTATCATGCAACTGCTTAAATGTCTCTACAATGTCCATATCTGTAGACTTAATAATCCCCCCCCTGATGTATGAACCACACCAAAACTTCTAAAGCCTTTTTGTTCCCTTAACCATCAGGCCAGTATCCTATCAGCTGTTTCTACCTTTATATAATATGTTTGCTTGAGAAACTTAAGCTTCCACTCAGTCTCATGTATCAAGAGAGCGCTCAATTCAACTTTAAGAAGACAACGTTCACGAGACCTTGGAAGGTTAACATAATCTCTCCCCCTGACGTCCCAGCTGTAAATGACCTATCTTGTCCCATAAGGATAATTCTCTGCTTCCTCTCTTTCTTACGGTATGAGGCTATCTGTAACAGGTGGCCTTGCACAGTGGCCTTAAACCTATCCCATACGGTAGCAAAACTAACCGTCCCATTGTCATTAAATTACAAATATTCCTTGATCTTTAATAGTACCTCTAGCCCCACCTCCCTGTTCTTCAAGAGAAAGTCATTACATTTCCAACAGCCCCTCACAGTCCTTTCCGCCCCAATATCAACACGAGCATGCACCAGACCATGGTCCGACCACAGAACCGCACAAAGGTCTACTCCCAAGACTCAATGGCCCACCGTATCATCCACAAAAATCATTTCAATCCGCAAGACGGAATCGTTAGCCACCAAATAAAAGGTATAAGATGGACTACCCACAGTTAGAACTTCACCACATTCCCGAAATTGCAAAGTTCCATTGAGCTCTCGAAATCTCCTCGAGACCGTTTCCTGTTCCTTAGGGATCAGAGATGACTTAGAGAACGACCTCTCTCCCCTAGGGTCAAGCACCGTATTAAAATTGCCATCCACCAATAAGAAACCCTCAACAAACAGCTGAGGGTTATGGCACACCCCTTCCCAGAAAGGCAGCTGACCGTGACTAGGGCAATGAACTGATCCCAATGTGACCTTCACCCCTGCAATGGAACCCTTCAGAAAGAGGTGATGTCCTTCCTGATCCATTAGTGTTTTTCCCACCTTAAAATTACAGTTCCCACCAATCAGTATGTTTTTCTTTTGGACCCCTGATGCAAAAGAAACCCTGTCCAACCCTCCCCTCTTCATGGAAGGTTCCTTACCCCGAAGCAGGTGAATCTCTTGTAAGCCTAGAACGTTAATCTCCTGAACTCACTCATAACCAATGATCTTTTAGTCGATGAATTAAGCCCTCAAATATTCAGGGGGCCTATGTGGAGGCCCCGATACATGTCTGTCATCATGTCACCTGTGCCCCTCCCAGAAATCTCTCAAAAAGGCCCTCAGGCCCACGTCAGGGAGCCACACACGTCTATAAGGATTTAATTTGCCACTCTCAGATTCAGCAAAATCCTTAGGCTTCACCATTGACAGCAGTCTGTCCTTCCAGAAACACAGCCAAGAAGGCCCAAACAGCCTGGCTGCAAATCTTCACCTTTTGCTAAACCAAACCCTTCGTCCTGCTGCAGGAATTCCAGACCCAAGTGCAAGCCCCTTTGGTCTTGCACATTGATGGGCAAAATGCCCTCCTAACAGCTCTTAAACGCTCACTTGGCTTACCTAAACGCAGTCCACCACACTGCAGCACTTCTTATTAAGAGTGTGCAGAAATTTGACTGAATCACTTCCGTCCTTTGTGAACTGCATTGGCTTACTCTGCGGTCCAGGATACTGTTCAAGTTTGCATGTATCATCTACAACGTGAGTAGCACACCAGCTTTCCTGGAAGCTAAGCTCCACATATCTGGTGTCACGCGCTCCTTGCACAGCAAATCAACCAACTGGCACGACTCATAAGTAGTCTGCAAAAAGAGGACCCGCAAACAATCCATTTCTTATCACACAGACACCCTCTGTTCCTCGATCCCAGTATCGACTCGGAATGACTCCACAATTCTCCAATTTCACAAATCTCTCAAAACGTGGATTTTTCAACAGCACCTGACTGTGGACTAATCCTAATTGACGCACAGAACGCAACTCACAGTACTTTGCTACTGTTAAAAGAAGTCAGCCCAAAAGCTGACTACCCAAACCTTGTAAAGCGCTCTGCTGCTCTCAAACTAGAGCCGTGCTTTAAACAATAAAATGAAATAAAAATAAATGCTGGGATGGCAGGCAACGTCAGGTCAGTGGCACTTGAAGACTCTGTGGCCTCGGATTTGGAGAAACAGGGACTGGCCTTGATCAGCGAGCTGCTTCGGCTGCCTCAACACAGCAGTTGGGTACTACATTGGTGACGGCTCAGAGCTTAAAGAAGCGGGTAACCAGGCAGGTGGTGCTGAGTTGGGGATGTTAGAAAACTCAGCGGGTCTCAGATGTGGGGGCAGCCGAGCTTCGGCATCGAGCGAACCTCAGAGATGCAGCAGTTGTCAAGCATCGAAGTTGAAGATGACTCTGGCTTTTCTTTTGCAGAAACTTGTAAGATGTCAAAGTTGCCCAAACTGACTTTGAGGCAATTCAGAGATGCTGGGACAGCCAGGGGTTGCATCCTCGCCTCTGTGTTGCAGGGAGACCTAATCCAGGGTCTCAGCACAGCAGAACCCTTGATCTACTTTTATGCCCAGACAAAGTCAAGAGGGTACCAACACACAGAGTTGACCGCAGTACACAAAACCGTATACAAGAAGTCACGTGATTCATTGTTACATCCAGTGATAAAGATCACTTAACCTACTATGTTATTTGTTTCAAAATATTTACCAAATGTTTGATGCCAATGTTTTGGTAAGGAGTTCTTCAGGCCTATTACTGGTTTTTATCTACTTACCTCAGGATAGCTGGACAGTAACCAGACATTGGTTCCTTTTTCTTTGTAGATTCTTTTGCGTTTTTCTCAAGAAGTTGTGATTAACTCCCTCTTTCAATATTCCAATTGGAACTTCACACACATGAGGTGACTTATGAAGATGGTGCATTAGCTATTATGATATTGTGGAGACTAAATAGTACCGTTGTGACAATTAATTGATTAGTTACTTACATCTGCTTTTTCTGATTACTTGCAGGACTTGTTAAAGATGATACCCTTGAAGAAGAGAGTTGTTTCTCGAAACGCATTAGATTCTGTTTCACATTAAAGATTGTCGGTTTGAAGACAACAAAAAAAAGATGCGAAGAAGAATTTCTTTCATGAATGATTAATGATTTACCATGTACTTCATGTACATCTGTACATAATCATATATTTATAGCCTGTATCGAATTGCTTAGCTTTTCTAGGCCCAAGACAGTGTGAAGGGGACAGGAATTCCCACATCTTTGGGAACGTTGCCTTCTTGTATGTTAATGTACAGTCCATGTGCCAGGACTGCATTTTCTACCCTGCACCTCTATACACTATCTACCTTATCTAATTCCTTATTCCTATACTCCTTTTTCTAAACCACCTAGTACTCTCTAACAACTACAAAATAGTGGTGTGCACTGTGCTACTTCCTTTGTAGTGTTTTGAACTGGGTCATTATTAAGCACAGTGAATTTAAAAACACGGTTCAGAAATGAAAACAGTTTTTGAACAATTGTGTTTAAATAACACATTAATGTGTGTTGGCTGCACGACCACCAGTCTGAAACTTATAAGTTTACCAGAGCCTGGGTATTTGCTTCATTGCCCTTTTGCGCTGTTCTGCTTTGTGCATATTTACGCTTCATGCATACTGTCATATTATGAAACACAACAATTGCACCAGGCTTCAAAATTAGTTTCAGCTAATTCCCCAAAGATATCCCATTATTACCTGACCTCTGATATTTAAAAATAGGCTGTGCTACATAAGCACCACAAAATGAGAACAATAAACTGCTAAATCAGTTTGCGATGCAGTTTCCACTGGTGCAAACTCTTCCATAATATTTCCCAGACTTGGCAAGGCATTTTGCGTCATGACCTGCTTTGACACCCTTGTGGTTGCTATATATGAAAGATGCAGTTGTTTTGTGAACTCCCAATTTTGGCAGCCCAGGAACAGTGGGATTCAAGTTTTTGTCAAAGATCACACATTTTGATGAAGCGGTGTAGCTGAGATTCTTTCACACAAACTGATTGAAATGTTGATTTTTAAGGGTTTAAGTGCTACGGTGTTACATTGGACTTAAGATGCGGGGGGCTTACCCCACTGTATGTTTTGTATTGCTACTGGTGGAAAAATGTTTTTGAATATTTCAGAGAGGTGACTGGCAATGTTTAAAAGCCAGCTTTTTTCACATTCCAATGACTGTACCAGTTAATGTTTTAGCTTGTGTCCAATGGGTGGTATTGGACTCATTTTGTATTTTCGAGTTACAATTTACATTGTTTGGTTGGTCTAAGTAACACTGAAATGCTTTTGTGCCTAGCTTCTGTGTACAAGGGAAGCTCAGAGTCTTAGGCCGCATCTTTTAAATGTGGACGACTCAGTGGGGGTGCTAAGGTGCACAGCGCTTTATCTGTTTATTGTGAGAGAGACGTGATATACCGTGCGCTAGGGCTTTTAAAATACACTTATAACTCCAGCCATGTCACTCACAATACTGACACACCCCAAGCTGTGGTGCTTTGTGAACATTTGTATCTGTGGATACATTTCAAGACCATAGCACCATGATACTGACAAGCAGTAGTCGCTAAAGAAAGCTGTATGTTGGTAGATGAATTGGGTGGATGAAATCCTGTGAAAAGGCGTTTGCAGATTTGTATGTTTTTCAAAATTTTAACCACCCATACAAAATGTGCACTTGCTGCACAAATTATTTTTCATTTTTCTGCAGCAAGTAGTGCACGATCACAACGTTGCACATATTTCAGTTTCACAATGTAAATAATTCCAGTTTAGCATGATGCAGTTCACCACTCAGCATTCTTTTGTTCTACATGTTCTCCAAATGGGTGTTTGAAGGGATGATCTGATTATAAATGACATATCATATCATATCATATTATATCAAATCATTGTACAGAAACGGGGGAATTCATTTGAACAGATGTTGTCAAATGTGTTCTCGTACCAGTATTTTTACTGCTATTATTATTATCATTATTATTATTATTATTATTATTATTATTATTATTATTATTATTATTAAGCACTTTGAACACAGGGGCAAATACCCAGAGTACTATGCTTTGATAGATGAAAGGGTGGACTACTGCACGTTCCTTTCTATTAACATTCACTTTCACTGTCTGCAACTCACCATACACCACCCCACCTCAATAGCCCGGCAGCCGAGAGTGCATGGAACAAGTTCTCTTTA
This sequence comes from Ambystoma mexicanum, assembly GCF_040938575.1. Classification (NCBI taxonomy): domain Eukaryota; kingdom Metazoa; phylum Chordata; class Amphibia; order Caudata; family Ambystomatidae; genus Ambystoma; species Ambystoma mexicanum. Next base: position 1,272,123,066 of record NC_090932.1, read on the forward strand.
TAGTGACCACTGCATCCCGATGTGTACCTTATTCCATTTGTAAGAAGTACAGGACCGGTAACTATGTATTCTTATTGCAGTACACTTGCAAGATTAGGAGTTACATGTAATAGGAAAATGGCATTGCCACTGACCTTTCAATGGGATTGCAATGTCAATATGCCCGATGCTAGTGCCAGCAGAGTGTGTGATCCTAACTATCCTTTCAGTTTCCTTCCTTCTGAACTTTCTCTGTTTGATCTCAGTGATTATGTATACATTTATAGTTCTGTTAATTAGTGCACTATGAGATTTTAGTACAGAAGAGTAGGGTTTTGTTAGCACGTTACTCCCCTTCAGCTCTGCCAGCCAGGACTGAGGTCTTTAAGCCAATTAGTAAACACAGGGCTAGCTTCCAATCAACGCCCTTCTGGAGGTCTCTTCTGCCCCAGGCCTGCAACAGCTCCACAGGGATCCACTTATCTCCAGATAGCCCAAATTCCTAGCAAGTCCTGCCCAGCAGATCCACTCAATTAGTCCTCCAGCGTGAGCCTCCACACAGGGTATTTTCCAATGATGACCTCAGATGTTCGAATTTTCAACTCCAGGGACAGAATCCACACGGCTCCCAGGAGATGGCCTCCTGCACCAGTCAGAAGAGCACCTTTTAAGGGTTAAAGACACACAGCTCATCCCCTACCCCCATAATGTTTCCTGGTCATAGGGGCAACATGCATCTACCCTTGTCCCCGACCCCCCCACATTTCCTACTAGCTTTGCTGAAAAAGATGATACAGACAATATAGCCATCGACCAAAAGACGATACTAAGTTGTATGTGAGACTAAAAAGTGCAAAGAACATCAGTCGTCTCAGTGATTACCTAGCCATCATCCAGTCCTATATGTCAGCTGCCTGCCTTAAAAAATTAAGTCAGCCAACACTGAATTTGTCCTCATCGCCGGCCCTGAATATATTCCCTCCCCTCAGAATTTCCCATATTCCCACTATCAAGCACTAAATCACAGTCTTCCCACCACTTGGCATGATCAAAATCACAAACAACACCTATGGAGAGGTAAGAGGATTATGAGCCCTCCACTTAGCACATCCTCAATATTTTTAGGCAAAGCCTAGAGCAGCAAACAAAACAGTGCCAAGGGGCTTGTTATGTTCCCTTTTCATTTGGTGTCCCAAAGCTTGCAGCATCAATCACCAGTTACTGATCAGATTCCAAACAATTTTACAAAAATATATATCATTTTTTAATTTTCTCATCATTAAAACCTGGGGTTTGTTCACAGTCAACAACAAAAGCTTCAATAACCAGGCAGCTGGTATAAAGTGCAAGTGCTAATAACATGTACCCCTTCAAATTTGGAGGTAAAGCAGCAGAATAAACAGAAAAAGAAAATAAATTCAGAATATTCACAACAGATACCAAATAATAATAGATAGTGTGAAAAACCAGGAGTGGAACGAGATTGGGGTCACTCCGGGGTAGTGTTGTGCAGGTGTCACCAAAATCAACTTAATCATGCACTACATTCATTCTAATTCAAATTCAGACATACTCATTCATTCATCACTTTCCCAACATGTTTCTTTCTGAACGTGTGTGTAAGCAAAGTAAACAGAAGTTCTTCAGGGGCAGTCTGCCGTCTACCACATCCAAAAATAACCCACTATTGGTATTTGATAGGGTACAATTCTTCTAGTAACAACCACAATTTGATTATTGCAGGGTCAACCAAGAATAATTAAATAGAAAGCCAAATAACAAATGCATCGGCTTAAGGCACGTATTCTTGTGGATTGATAGTCCAAACTTTTCTCGTCCTGTGAATGATCCAAGAATCATTTGGGACTCAACAGCAAGAGAGGGACTCCATATGTCAATGATGGAGGTTCACAAGGAAATTCGAAAGGGGTCGTCCGAATTAGTCGGTCTTCAGTTCCGTATGGCTGCAGTTAGGTGTTGTGCAGAACACCGCTGGCTATTCACTCCTTGTGCATTAGAGGGTGCACAGTAGATGGATCCGTACACCACCCATTTATGTCGTATTAGTGTGCTTGTCACTATCTGTATGCTGTGGACTGGACTCCGGTTAGGTGTCCTGTGGCGTTCCTTTGTTTATAAATGGCTGTAGAGGTGCTACAGATACTGGTCCATAGCCGAGTTGTTCGTGTGCTCCAGTAGTTCTCCGTCCGTGCTCGCAGTGCCATTGCTAGATCGCCGGCCCTGAATATATTCCCTCCCCTCAGAATTTCCCATATTCCCACTGTCAAGCACTAAATCACAGTCTTCCCACCACTTGGCATGATCGAAATCACAGCACCTCCATCCAGAAAACTGCCCCCCACGTTATCCCTATACTCCGTGAGGGCACCCCATTCCTCCTGAAATGTGAACAGGTCATCATGTGACTACTGTACTTGCACAATCCGAACGTCTCAAGACCTAGTAGGAACGTTATTGTTTTTATTTTTTCTACACTGTACCTTCCCCTCCCTTGTCTTGCTGCACCCTGAAACACCATTTTGCTGTATAGGCACATTATAAATAATCAGTAAATATATAAATGTGAGCTTCTCCATTAGGTACACATCCCACACCTTCCACGGCCAATCCGATTTGTCAGGTGCAATCCACAGTTTACAATTGTGTGCAACTGCCAGCCTGCCTGCCTATAAAAGCATCCATATCCTTGGAATTTGAGATCCCTCATAATCCCTTGGAGGATGCCCAATAAAACAGTCAACACTTCCATCTTCATGGGGACTGCCGTGATGTCTTTGATCCAACTCAAAAGCTCTGCCCAAAAGGTATTTATGACTGGACTTGTCCACCACATATGGAATAACGTCCCCCTGTAACACTTGGCCGAATAGCTAGCTAACCTCTTAGAAAGTGTGTAAGGTTCTCTATGCCATTGCCGCAGGACCTTAAAGTTGTGTTCCATCTCATGGGTCGTAAGATTTGCATGAAACACAACTTTCATTATTTTATCCCACAATGTTTCAGGAAGAACCCCAAACTGCTGATTCCAAGAACTCCTTGAACAATTGTTGTGACAATGTTTCACTAGTGACAAGAGATTTATAGCTTTTAGAAACACTGCCCTTCCTTACGACACTGGTGTTGAAAACCAATTCAAAGGGGGTGAGATCTCTACCCGAGTTCACCTTCCATCTTGGGTTTGTAAAGTGTCCTTTCAACCTCAAACAATCCAAAATCAAGAGAACCCGAGGCCCCCAACATGGATCGAACCACATCAAAGTCCTCAAACCTCCCCCCTCGAACAAATGGCTTGCTCTTTCCAGACCCCCTTCTGAACAATCCTGTGCATAACATAAAACCAACAAACCAAAATCAAGAGGGGTATCCCACAGTGAACTAAGAGAAGAGGGCCATGTGGAAATCATACTGTTAGTCACCCCCTCCTTCCAAAACAGGATGCTTACATGCCAACTCTGGGACCAACCTTATGGGGGACCACATGGAGTTTTAACTCTTCTAAGATGAACCACCCAATCCTCAAGGAAAGTCCAATAATTACCCGGGCTATCTCTCTCATGTTCCAGCAGTACCCTTAACTGGGCTGCCTTATAATAATTATAGAAATCCAGAAATCCAAAACCTTCATGATCATTGAGGAGCATCACCTGCTTACCCTGCCACAAAAAATGGTGAACCATAAAATTCAGATCCTTAAACAAAGTCTCCAAGGGAGGTGTGGGGATCATGGAAAAAAGAAAAAGAAAATGAGGCAAGATGTTCATCTTGACCAATGTCATCCGACCAAACCAGGATAGAGACAGCTTAGACCAACACCAAAGGTCTGCCCTAGCAGTGTGCAATAGGGGGCCATAGTTAAAAGCAAACAAGTGGCTAACGTCTTTAGGAATTTTGATCTCCAAATAATGAAACGCAGAATGTACCATAGATATACCATTGCTATCCCGAGGCCCCTCCTGTTCCAACTCATCAGCCTAAAAAAAAATCAAACTCGTCTTGGCTCGGTTAAATTGGATGTTGATGCTGACCCGTAACCCCCTGTACAGATTCCACTTTCAGTCGCCCTCTTTCTTGTGTTTTGGTTAATCCTTAGGCCTGCTAGACTACCATACCTCTCAATCGCTGCATAAGCTCACTAAGCGATTCCCCGAGTCAGTAAACTAGACCAATATGTTGTCTGCAAAAAGAGAAAGCTTAAACTCTGCCTCCCCACAAACAATACCCTGAATATTCAGGTTAGCTTTAATGGCTATTGCCAGGGAATCTATTGCAAGTCCATAAAGCAACAGAAACCGCTGACAACCCTGTCTCGTACCCCTGGAAAGCGAGAAATCCTAAGACAAAACTCCATTAACCATAATACGGGTCATCAGATTTCTGTAGAGCAAAGCCACCCAACTCTGAAAGTTAACACCCAAACCATACCTTTCCAATAGGGCCTCCATAAAACCCGTCTGCAAAATGTCATTAAAGAGTCTAACCATGACCGTCGCCAAAGTAGAGCAGAATAATTTATAAAATCGAACCGAGAAGCCATCATCACCCGGTGCTTTACCACTCTTCATAGACTTAATCGTATTAACTACTGCTTCAATGGTAATCAGGGCTTCAAAACTCTCCACCATATGTGTGCACAGCTGTGGGATTTCAAGAGCATCAAAATAAGCCTCCACTTGCTCCTGTCTGCCCTCACACTCAGACTAGTACAATGTATCATGCAACTGCTTAAATGTCTCTACAATGTCCATATCTGTAGACTTAATAATCCCCCCCCCCCCGATGTATGAACCACACCAAAACTTCTAAAGCCTTTTTGTTCCCTTAACCATCAGGCCAGTATCCTATCAGCTGTTTCTACCTTTATATAATATGTTTGCTTGAGAAACTTAAGCTTCCACTCAGTCTCATGTATCAAGAGAGCGCTCAATTCAACTTTAAGAAGACAACGTTCACGAGACCTTGGGCGGTTAACATAATCTCTCCCCCTGATGTCCCAGCTGTAAATTACCTATCTTGTCCCATAAGGATAATTCTCTGCTTCCTCTCTTTCTTACGGTATGAGGCTATCTGTAACAGGTGGCCTTGCACAGTGGCCTTAAACCTATCCCATACGGTAGCCAAACTAACCGTCCCATTGTCATTAAATTACAAATATTGCTTGATCTTTAATAGTACCTCTAGCCCCACCTCCCTGTTCTTCAAGAGAAAGTCATTACATTTCCAACAGCCCCTCACAGTCCTTTCCGCCCCAATATCAACACGAGCATGCACCAGACCATGGTCCGACCACAGAACCGCACAAAGGTCTACTCCCAAGACTCAATGGCCCACCGTATCATCCACAAAAATCATTTCAATCCGCAAGACGCAATCGTTAGCCACCAAATAAAAGGTATAAGATGGACTACCCACATTTAGAACTTCACCACATTCCCGAAATTGCAAAGTTCCGTTGAGCTCTCGAAATCTCCTCGAGACCGTTTCCTATTCCTTAGGGATCAGAGATGACTTAGAGGACGACCTCTCTCCCCTAGGGTCAAGTACCATATTAAAATTGCCATCCACCAATAAGAAACCCTCAACAAACAGCTGAGGGTTATGGCACACCCCTTCCCAGAAAGGCAGCTGACCGTGACTAGGGCAATGAACTGATCCCAATGTGACCTTCACCCCTGCAATGGAACCCTTCAGAAAGAGGTGATGTCCTTCCTGATCCACTAGTGTTTTTCCCACCTTAAAATTACAGTTCCCACCAATCAGTATGGAGACCCCTTTTTTCTTTTGGACCCTTGATGCAAAAGAAACCCTGTCCAACCCTCCCCTCTTCATGGAAGGTTCCTTACCCCGAAGCACGTGAATCTCTTGTAAGCCTAGCACGTTAATCTCCTGAACTCACTCATAACCAATGATCTTTTAGTCGATGAATTAAGCCCTCAAATATTCAGGGGGCCTATGTGGAGGCCCCGATACATGTCTGTCATCATGTCACCTGAGCCACCCACACCTATAAGGATTTAATTTGCCACTCTCAGATTCAGCAAAATCCTTAGGCTTCACCATTGACAGCAGTCTGTCCTTCCAGAAACACAGCCAAGAAGGCCCAAACAGCCTGGCTGCAAATCTTCACCTTTTGCTAAACCAAACCCTTCGTCCTGCTGCAGGAATTCCAGACCCAAGTGCAAGCCCCTTTGGTCTTGCACATTGATGGGCAAAATGCCCTCCTAACAGCTCTTAAACGCTCACTTGGCTTACCTAAACGCAGTCCACCACACTGCAGCACTTCTTATTAAGAGTGTGCAGAAATTTGACTGAATCACTTCCGTCCTTTGTGAACTGCATTGGCTTACTCAGCGGTCCAGGATAATGTTCAAGTTTGCATGTATCATCTACAACGTGAGTAGCACACCAACTTTCCTGGAAGCTAAGCTCCACATATCTGGTGTCACGCGCTCCTTGCACAGCAAATCAACCAACTGGCATGACTCATAAGTAGTCTGCAAAAAGAGGACCCGCAAACAATCCATTTCTTATCACACAGACACCCTCTGGACCTCGATCCGAGTACCGACTCGGAATGACTCCACAATTCTCCAATTTCACAAATCTCTCAAAACGTGGATTTTTCAACAGCACCTGACTGTGGACTAATCCTAATGGACGCACAGAACGCAACTCACAGTACTTTGCTACTGTTAAAAGAAGTCAGCCCAAAAGCTGACTACCCAAACCTTCTACAGCGCTCTGCTGCTCTCAAACTAGAGCAGTGCTTTAAACAATAAAATGAAATAAAAATAAATGCTGGGATGGCAGGCAACGTCAGGTCAGTGGCACTTGAAGACTCTGTGGCCTCGGATTTGGAGAAACAGCGACTGGCCTTGATCAGCGAGCTGCTTCGGCTGCCTCAACACAGCAGTTGGGTACTACATTGGTGACGGCTCAGAGCTTAAAGAAGCGGGTAACCAGGCAGGTGGTGCTGAGTTGGGGATGGTAGAAAACTCAGCGGGTCTCAGATGTGGGGGCAGCCGAGCTTCGGCTTCGAGCGAACCTCAGAGATGCAGCAGTTGTCAAGCATCGAAGTTGAAGATGACTCTGGCTTTTCTTTTGCAGAAACTTGTAAGATGTCAAAGTTGCCCAAACTGACTTTGAGGCAATTCAGAGATGCTGGGACAACCAGGGGTTGCATCCTCGCCTCTGTGTTGCAGGGAGACTTAATCCTGGGTCTCAGAACAGCAGAACCCTAGATCTACTTTTATGCCCAGACAAAGTCAAGAGGGTACCAACACACAGAGTTGACCGCAGTACACAAAACCGTATACAAGAAGTCACGTGATTCATTGTTACATCCAGTGATAAAGATCACTTAACCTACTATGTTATTTGTTTCAAAATATTTACCAAATGTTTGATGCCAATGTTTTGGTAAGGAGTTCTTCAGGCCTATTACTGGTTTTTATCTACTTACCTCAGGATAGCTGGACAGTAACCAGACATTGGTTCCTTTTTCTTTGTAGATTCTTTTGTGTTTTTCTCAAGAAGTTCTGATTAACTCCCTCTTTCAATATTCCAATTGGAACTTCACACACATGAGGTGACTTATGAAGATGGTGCATTAGCTATTATGATATTGTGGAGACTAAATAGTACCGTTGTGACAATTAATTGATTAGTTACTTACATCTGCTTTTTCTGATTACTTGCAGGACTTGTTAAAGATGATACCCTTGAAGAAGAGAGTTGTTTCTCGAAACGCATTAGGTTCTGTTTCACATTAAAGATTGTCGGTTTGATGACAACAAAAAAAAGATGCGAAGAAGAATTTCTTTCATGAATGATTAATGATTTACCATGTACTTCATGTATATCTGCACATAATCATATATTTATAGCCTGTATCGAATTGTTTAGCTTTTCTAGGCCCAAGACAGTGTGAAGGGGACAGGAATTCCCACTTCTTTGGGAACGTTGCCTTCTTGTATGTTAATGTACAGTCCATGTGCCAGGACTGCATTTTCTACCCTGCACCTCTATACACTATCTACCTTATCTAATTCATTATTCCTATACTCCTTTTTCTAAACCACCTAGTACTCTCTAACAACTACAAAATAGTGGGGTGCACTGTGCTACTTCCTTTGTAGTGTTTTGAACTGGGTCATTATTAAGCACAGTGAATTTAAAAACACGGTTCAGAAATGAAAACAGTTTTTGAACAATTGTGTTTAAATAACACATTAATGTGTGTTGGCTGCACGACCACCAGTCTGAAACCTATAAGTTTACCAGGGCCTGGGTATTTGCTTCATTGCCCTTTTGCGCTGTTCTGCTTTGTGCATATTTACGCTTCATGCATACTGTCATATTATGAAACACAACAATTGCACCAGGCTTCAAAATTAGTTTCAGCTAATTTCCCAAAGATATCCCATTATTACCTGACCTCTGATATTTAAAAAGTATGGTGAAAAATAGGCTGTACTACATAAGCACCACAAAATGAGAACAATAAACTGCTAAAACAGTTTGCGATGCAGTTTCCACTGGTGCAAACTCTTCCGTAATATTTCCCAGACTTGGCAAGGCATTTTGCGTCATGACCTGCTTTGACACTCTTGTGGTTGCTATTTATGAAAGATGCAGTTGTTTTGTGAACTCCCAATTTTGGCAGCCCAGGAACAGTGGGATTCAAGTTTTTGTCAAAGATCACACATTTTGATGAAGCGGTGTAGCTGAGATTCTTTCACACAAACTGATTGAAATGTTGATTTTTAAGGGTTTAAGTGCTACGGTGTTACATTGGACTTAAGATGCGGGGGGCTTACCCCACTGTATGTTTTGTATTGCTACTGGTGGAAAAATGTTTTTGAATATTTCAGAGAGGTGACTGGCAATGTTTAAAAGCCAGCTTTTTTCACATTCCAATGACTGTACCAGTTAATGTTTTAGCTTGTGTCCAATGGGTGGTATTGGACTCATTTTGTATTTTCGAGTTACAATTTACATTGTTTGTTTGGTGCAAGTAACACTGAAAAGCTTTTGTGCCTAGCTTCTGTGTACAAGGGAAGCTCAGAGTCTTAGGCCGCATCTTTTAAATGTGGACGACTCAGTGGGGGTGCTAAGGTGCACAGCGCTTTATCTGTTTATTGTGAGAGAGACGTGATATACCGTGCGCTAGGGCTTTTAAAATACACTTATAACTCCAGCCATGTCACTCACAATACTGACACACCCCAAGCTGTGGTGCTTTGTGAACATTTGTATCTGTGGATACATTTCAAGACCATAGCACCATGATACTGACAAGCAGTAGTCGCTAAAGAAAGCTGTATGTTGGTAGATGTATTGGGTGGATGAAATCCTGTGAATAGGCGTTTGCAGATTTGTATGTTTTTCAAAATTTTAACCACCCATACAAAATGTGCACTTGCTGCACAAATTATTTTTCATTTTTCTGCAGCAAGTAGTGCACGATCACAACGGAGCACATATTTCAGTTTCACAATGTAAATAATTCCAGTTTAGCATGATGCAGTTCACCACTCAGCATTCTTTTGTTCTACATGTTCTCCAAATGGGTGTTTGAAGGGATGATCTGATTATAAATGACGTATCATATCATATTATATCAAATCATTGTACAGAAACGGGGGAATTCATTTGAACAGATGTTGTCAAATGTGTTCTCGTACCAGTATTTTTACTGCTATTATTATTATCATTATTATTATTATTATTATTATTATTATTATTATTATTATTATTATTATTAAGCACTTTGAACACAGGGGCAAATACCCAGAGTACTATGCTTTGATAGATGAAAGGGTGGACTACTGCACGTTCCTTTCTATTAACATTCACTTTCACTGTCTGCAACTCACCATACACCACCCCACCTCAATAGCCCGGCAGCCGAGAGTGCATGGAACAAGTTCTCTTTATAGTGACCACTGCATCCCGATGTGTACCTTATTCCATTTGTAAGAAGTACAGGACCGGTAACTATGTATTCTTATTGCAGTACACTTGCAAGATTAGGAGTCACATGTAATAGGAAAATGGCATTGCCACTGACCTTTCAATGGGATTGCAATGTCAATATGCCCGATGCTAGTGCCAGCAGAGTGTGTGATCCTAACTATCCTTTCAGTTTCCTTCCTTCTGAACTTTCTCTGTTTGATCTCAGTGATTATGTATACATTTATAGTTCTGTTAATTAGTGCACTATGAGATTTTAGTACAGAAGAGTAGGGCTTTGTTAGCACGTTACTCCCCTTCAGCTCTGCCAGCCAGGACTGAGGTCTTTAAGCCAATTAGTAAACACAGGGCTAGCTTCCAATCAACGCCCTTCTGGAGGTCTCTTCTGCCCCAGGCCTGCAACAGCTCCACAGGGATCCACTTATCTCCAGATAGCCCAAATTCCTAGCAAGTCCTGCCCAGCAGATCCACTCAATTAGTCCTCCAGCGTGAGCCTCCACACAGGGTATTTTCCAATGATGACCTCAGATGTTCGAATTTTCAACTCCAGGGACAGAATCCACACGGCTCCCATGAGATGGCCTCCTGCACCAGTCAGAAGAGCACCTTTTAAGGGTTAAAGACACACAGCTCATCCCCTACCCCCATACTGTTTCCTGGTCATAGGGGCAACATGCATCTACCCTTGTCCCCGACCCCCCCACATTTTCTACTAGCTTTGCTGAAAAATGACCTCTGGATGCCTGTGCCACTGTAGCAGAATTAAAAATTAGCCTGGACCCCTGCCCTCTTTGCTCCCGCCCCCCAACCCCTGGGCTGCTGCTTTCAGTCTCTTTCATATCAACCCATTATCATTTTATCAGAAGCTGAAAATAGCCCTCCCACCCCTGCTGAGGTCTGGAGAATGCAGAGATACCAGTGTGAGTCATCGGAATTCCTGTCATTCCAAAACCCATGAATCACTGTATTGCATCAGCTGATCCCTGAGCTTTGCAGAGCCAAAAAACCCTCCACACAGCAACCCCATGTTTGTGATATCTTCGCGCCGCCATCAGCTTCATCATTTGTATTAGTCGGCTGCAGTGCAGAGGTCTCAACAGGGTGAGGTTTCTGAAGGCTGTCGAGGGGGTGGTTTGGAAGCAACAGCTAGCTGCAAACAGGTTGGTGTCTCTACAACAGCCATTTTCCGCAAGATTGTATTAATTTAAAAGAAACAAGCATGGCCCCAGACAATAGTTTTGGTCTTTTGTATTGACCCTGGAAAAACACACTTTACCTATAGAGCGAATTCAGATAGGGCTATTTTGGCCGCCATTGAAAGGTCTGAGGGTGCCATGCTACTCAGTGATGCAGCAAACTTAACTTTGTAGGGTTATTTTTAGATGCTGTCAAATGTCTGGAATGCCATGACATCATCTATATTATTTATAGAATGTATATCCAGTTAATATAACATTGATATATACTTTAGAAAAAAATTAAATCAAAATGTTGGGGGTCAATTAAAATATGTTGGGGGTCATTAAATCTATATAACAAATTATATTGAATTTTATATAAAAATGTATATTAATTTATATCAAAATGTTATGATAGGATATGGCATTTTTAAGTATTTCTAGGCGCAATGTATATACTTTTAATTGTATGTACATTTTATATTAAACACATATCAAAATGTTATATTGCATTTTATATACATTTTATATAATTTTATCTGAAAATGCATATTACATTTTATATAAAAATGTTATAGTAACATTTCTATACATTTGATATAAAAATTATATAAAAAATGTGGGGGCAATCGAACATTTTGGGGGTTCTTATCAATTTGATATAAAATGTATATCCACCTTATATTCACTTGATATCAAAGGGGTAGGGGTGGGAAAAGGGGTGGGGCTTAAACCAGAAATCGGGGTGGGCCACCTGTCAAAATATAACTTTGAATGAAAAAATACCCGTTCCACTACTTACAGCCCAAGGAACTCGCTATGTGGACCAGTCTTGCACATAGCATCCTGGGAAAGTCATTCTAGCAAGATGTGCTGTGTGTGAGAAGTGCCCAGCATCTTGTCAGACTCTGTTTTAATCATCATTGTCATAACCCGTTTATCAGTGGTTTTTATATGTCTGGTGATGGGTGGCCATGTTTGCACCCTCCACCATGAGTGCTTGATTGCCGTCTAGGTACCCCAATGGGAAGAGGTGTTAGTAGCCTGACAGCACATTCATATTTGCAGTGTCTGTCATACTTAGAGCAAGCACTGACAAAGACAACCATTTTTGCTTTATCAAAAGCCGACATGATTCTCATCCAGATATTTGTTGCATAATAACTTGTTCCTTAGTACTTACATTTTCTAGATAAAGAAAATAAATGAGTGAAGCTATGCGTTTTAATTCAGGGCTGTGTGCTGTGGGGTTATATTGCTTAGTAATAAATTGGAGCACAGCATAGTTGGTTAGCAGGTTTTATTAAACCAGAACCTGTGTTATCACAGCCATTGTCTCATTAACTTTCAGACAGATGCTTTCCCAGGCAGACATTTCTGTTTTAAATCACCTAAATGTCTAGGGAGGATAGGTTAGGAGCAAAGTGCTAGCCTTTGAAGCAAGTCGACACGTAGCACTACAGGTTCGATCACCGGCTCTTTGCTTAGAAACCTCTGGGTATTAAGGGCATTATAAATAACCTATCATATCTTCAATGTGACAAGTATATAACTAAAGATCAATTGAATGTGGCAATAAGCCACGAGACGGCGGGCCAATACGGCTGCAGGTAATGCCCACGGGGCATTACCGCAGTCGGTATTGGCCCACCGTCGAGGGGCTTATAGCCATTAGTACCCCGGCCCGTTAGACCAGGGTACTGATTGCTTTTTTTCTGTTCTGAAACGTGTTTCGGAACAGAAAATAAAAAAAGTATTAAAAAATGGCCGCCAGGAAAGGGAAAACGTAGTCTGTTTTCCCTTTCCATGTCGGCCATCGGGAACGGACGTGCTAGGAATACTCTGTTCCCAGCGCGTCCGCTCCGAGAAAAGAAGCAAAAAGAAGGTAAGTGGGGTTGGGAGGCAGCGGAGGCTGGTAGTTTGCAGGGGAGGGGGTGGAGGAAAAAAAAAACTTACCTGAGTCCTCGGCGGGGGACAAAGGCAGCCTCCAGCCATGGGGAGGCTTGGGGTGGGGTTTGGCCCGTTTTGAGCCGCCTTATTGGCTAAGGGGCCGCCACACACCCCGACGGGAACCAAAGGCACGTATAGCGTGCAAGGGATTCCCGGCCGGGTAATGCCCCGGCGAGGGCCAATCCGAATGCATCTTGACCCTCGCCGGATACTAATGGTTGTTATTTAACTTTTAGGCAACCTTTTTCAGGCAGAAATGGCTTTTCGTTGATCGCCTAAATGTGACATGAATGTATATTCTATGATATGATATGATGATATGATAGCTTATATATATAGCGCCTATACACAATGTGTTTCCAAAGTGCTTCAAGGCAAGGGAGGGAACAAGGGAGAATACAATGACATTCTTACAGGCTATGAACAGTAAGGATGTGAAATTAACTATCGTACTCTCCCTGACGGCATTTCAAATAGTGCAACAGCTGAGACATAGATAAGGAAGGGGGGGGGGGGGGAGTGGGAAGGAAATGGAACCAGACAGGCGACTACTGTACTAGGCCTGACGACATTTCTGGTAGAGCCAGAGAAAAACAAAAGGTGAGGGAGAGGGGTGCAGAAAGGGAAGGGAGGAACAAGCGACTATCGTACTAGGCCTGACATTGTTTCAGATAGTGCTGGAGGGAGGGGGGAGGGAACAATAAGGGGATGGGGGATGAAGGCAAGCGTCCCCAGATAGCACGATCCTCCCCGCAATGAGAGACAATAATGGACTCTCCCAGGATGGGAATAAGGCCAGGACAAAGTGCGGGTGAGCTTAAATGGGAGTTTATCGATCAGAATAGGGCATGCAAAGAACTCTGCAAACTCCGAGAGCGCTCTGTCTGACATTAGCAAAGACAGGCGTATATATTTACAAAAAACGTCATAAGAACCTACATACTTTAGGGGGCACAGGTTCGTGGGGATTGGGTGGCGACGACTAGCTATAGGTGCTGCTGCAATGTGGTTTGCTGTGGCTGGAGGACGTCACTGGTTACCCTCGTGGGTTGGGCTGGGCCTGGCAGGTCAGCTGGGCTCATCGGACGGTGTTGTTGTGCCAACCATGACCTGTTTAGAGATTAATGTCTTTCCTGACTTTCTGCCCTAGGGCCACGCACACCACAGTCATTCAACATTGCAATATTATCTTCCCTGGTAAATCTTCCAATAGGTTATTCTACAGGTTAATGCAACACAGGAGGAATGCACCTAGAGTGGGGTCTGCTGGCGATTCATCAATACATGGTTGCCCTCGTCCTGTTGACCGGGTATCATAGGTCGCAGGGTTGGGTCTCGGGGCATGGGACAGGCGGTCCACGTTATCCCATCTTGTTAGAAGTCATTATGGATGTGTTCCTGTAGTGTTGCCATAATATTGGGTGTCCTAATTTTACAGGGGCCATTAACCTAAGGTGAGCCGGTGGGTCGTGGAGCCTATGAAAGGGTGCCTTTGGATCTGTGTTTTAAGGCCGGGGTTTACTGCTGGGTTGTAAATAATTCAGGTGGCAGGCTGTGGCCTTGCGTACTGCGGGGGGAATGTGAATGCTTGAAGCGGCTCCAGCCGAATTGGGGGAGGTGGAGCAGTGCGGCACAGGCCTCTACTTTTTCGTCTTGCAGGCTTCACTGGGAGGAAGGGGGAATGGCCTTGCATGTGCTCACAAAGGTATTTTCCTCGTGTGTTGCAGATTTTAGGTGGAAGAGACATAAACATTCATATAATATACAATATTCATTGAGTCTTTCCAAAGCTCACGTTTTTGACATTGCTAGTGCCATCCATATGGCCAATTTGAGCACATTACTTGTACACTATGTTTTTAACAACTACAACATTTTGTTATATGCTTATACATGCGCGGTAAGTGAGGTAGTAGTAAGGTTGGTGGAGCACGCAGGAACAACCCGCCAATGAGACTGGCGGGAGTGGCACATAGTGGGCTTGGACACACATATGGTGCATTTTCGTGCACCCCTTACATGAGCCCTCAATATGGTTGCATTTGTCTTCCTTGGCACTCTAGCAGCATTAGTTCCGTTTTGGCGCGGGACCGTGGGGTGCAGTCTTCTCAATAACACACATAACATGAAAAACCCCCGGGACGCTTTTACCATTTGCGCATAGCTACAGGGATGTGGGTGCTTCGTCCCTAATGTCATATGAGCACCCATTCTGCCATTTTCATATATTTTACAGGTTTTTTAGTCAGAGAGGTTGTGGAGAGAACGCTTCCATCACAGGTGGTTTGCTCATTAGTATTTGGGGACTCTGCTTTTGTTAGGGGACCATTGTACAGTTCTTTTCCACCCAGGCCCTGCTGGCCGGGTCATGCTGGAAACAGCGATACACTGCGGAAGGTGAAATGTTACAGTGTTGGTATCTAACACTAGCTCATGTCCGTCTGTTCATGGGAACGGGCTCTTAGCGGATCTGCCAGAGAGCTGTGGCCACAGGGATAATTGAAACTCTCCAAGGGTGGGGGCTAAATTCAGCAGGTTTGGTCAATGTCTTCAGCCAGTGGCCCATCCACCACCTGGGCCCTGGTGGCAGGGGGGACCCCTGACGAGCCATGGACCTCACCGGGGGCGAGGATGCAGGGGAGGGGGGTCGCTTGGACCAATCCTCCCTTACAGGGAGTGACAGACAAGGTTGCTATCATACTAGGTCCAGGGACAATTCTGATAGAGCAAGTGCATAGAGGAAAGTAAGGGGAGGAAGTGAGGAGATAGGAAAAGGGAGAAAGGGAGAGGAGGGGAGAACAGAGAGTAAGCTGTCAAAAAGAGTGGAGAAGCAAGAGGGGAGAGCGAATACAATTGCAGGAGTCAGTAGTAACACATAAGGCTTCAAGCCAGGATACAAGATGAAGATGGGAACAGCATGATTCAGGGCCACCATGAGTACAAGATGCAAAGGAAGTCCAGCATGAGAGTTGAGAAAGGGTGAAGCACCATGAATCAATGAAGTCCATAAAAGTCAAATCCAGCATTGGCCACAAGACGGTGATGGTGAAACCAGAATGTATCAGCACAGACTCCTGCAGAAGTAGGCTGGAGTGGGAGCAGGGTATATAATATAGAGAATGTGTTGCTGGACATGGTACTTGTGTACATTGGTGACAAAAGTGCCAAACCCACGAATATTTTCTTTACAAATAGTTATGTTCTCGTACACGTGGCTATTGCCACCTCCACGGGCCAAAATCAATAACGCGTCCACCCATGCAGAAAGCCTGCTCTCAGTTTTACATCTGGAGGCTTTTTAACATCGATGTTTTTTCAGCTTTACGCACGTGCGGCTTAATTTCACTGAAATGGGCCCAAAGTCTAATGTTTAAGAGGTGAGAAGGGATTGAAAGGAGAGCCCAGCATGGGGGCCTGTCATCTGCTTGAAAATTAGCAGATGTGTTTCTCTGAAGGCGCCTGCAGGGTTCGCCAGCGACAAAATCAGATCAAGAACTTTAAAAACAAGCATTGGAAAAGCCAACAGTTTGGGCTTTTGTGTAGGCATGGCGTAGGCATTTGTTAGGCACTGATGGAAAGGTACTATCTAGACATAACACTGCAACAGCTGGAACATGGAGCGATTACATGGGCATATGATGTCAGTACCTGCATGGAAGAGCTATAAATCAAGTGGCTAACGGCACGCTTGGTTAAGACTTTTTTTATTACACCAGTAGAAATGTACAGCTGCAATCAAGGTATCAACTCTCAACACACTGCTTATAAAAACACTGTCAGGCTAAAGTTTGATGTTACTCCTTGATAAAGCTAGCTCAAAGAGATCCCAGGATTTATGTTCGGGAAGGGGCAGGTACTGCGTGGGAGTGGCCATAGAGGTTAGCATGGCCAGGGACAGTCAATGTGTGGGTAACTAAGCAAACAACACCACAAGCTGTGTGTCTCTCCTCACATGCCACATTTCTCCTACCAGTACTCCAGTACAATAGTTTCGGCGTACAGGTGGCGCTTAAGCATCACCTAATAGCGCAAACTAAAAACAGGGGTTTGACTGCTGCTAAAATCCCGGATCTAGGTTCAGTAACAGAGCTTTCAGTGAGAAGCAGAGGAGCCTGAGAAGGACAGGTCAGAATGGTCCGGCGTAATGCACTGACGCTCTCACTGACGTCATGCACTGACGTCATGCGCTCCCTGGAACTGTGATTCGGCAAGACATATTTTGGAAGAGCACTATTCCAAGGAGCTCCGGTACTGTTCTTGCATTGATCCTCCATTCCCTGCACAGGCAGAATTTTCTTTAAGACCAAAACCATAAAGCATCTGAACCAATGACAGGTCCCCCCAGTCCCCTCAGTCCATACACGAGGAAAAATGTAAATCCAGTTGAATATCCATTTAGACAATCCCCAGAACCTGCTTAATACTCCCAAATTAAACCCATCAACAGAAAGTCTCCTCCAGGGCAGGATGGGGTGAAAGGAACACATTCAAAGGTGGCCGAGCGAGTGTGGAGCCGGCGGGGCGCCTTGGAGCAAATAAACGGTGGTGCCTCGTAGCTCTACCTTAGTATGTATTTTACACAGATAACAGTTCACCCCATTATACACCACTGTTCATTATAGCACAATCGCAGTGCAAGGATCGTGTGTATGCTATGCAAGTACCCACCCATTCTAAACAAGCTAACCAAAAGAGAACATGTACTGTACAAGAAAGACTGTAAAAAAAGGTCTGCTCTTGCATGTCCAACACCTTAGAAAACACATAAATAAATAAATAAATACACCAATGAGAGGACGGGGTCACTGAACACAGGAACAACTACAGCGTGGCACACCATCTCTACAAGAACTCTATGTCCAGTCTACAAGCACACAGACAATAAACACTGTGATGCACACACATTCCCATCACCCACACGCGTTCAACATATCAAAAGACACGCACACTTTGCAAGCACACACATGTGCATATACCTTCACCTTAAACATACCCAACTATTATGATGCGCAGTGGCAGCAGGCGTGGATATGGTTGCCCAAATGGTGGCATTCCAACACTGCCTGCTTGACAAACTTTACATCTTTACTAAGCATCACAAATCCATAATGAAGTCAGACTATTTTTGCCTATATATTCTGGATTATTTACCTATGTTTCTAATGCAATCTATAATTAAAAGGGGGCGGGGGGAGTTCTAAATGTTGATGCAATTATGTGGTAACATTGTATGTGGAAATATAGTATTTGCAATCAGATTTATTCTGTACAAATTAACTAGTAGTATGTATTGCAGTATTATTGGTTTTCAGAACTGACTACAAATGTTGTATTGTTTGACAACAATATCCCAACATTAGATACAATTCATAAATGGTGTACACATTATAAGCACATGGTGAGCATCTACTGTACACAGTAAAAGTACAACCAGGGAGCATGTTGTACACACTAAGCACAAAGATGGATTATCTGCTGTACAAAAACACACAGAAACTGTCGTCCACTATCTGCTTCATGTATTCTGTGGGCATGCCCTGCACGGGATGTGATTACAATGTGCGCGCCATAATGAAAAATGGGTTCCATAGCGCTAAACACACAGGCCCTCATTACGACCCTGGCGGAGTGGGTCTACGCCAGCGGTATTCGCGGCGGACCCGTCCGCCCTACTACGAGTTCCCGTAGCGCCATGGAGCGGTTTCCGCCTGGTTTTCCCGGGCGGAGAAATCCATGGCGCTACGGGACCTTGTTGTTAATTACGCCACCGTATTTTACGGTGGCGTAATTAACGCCTTCCCCACTCCCATTATACCCTATGGGGCAAAAATGGGAATGGGGAAGGGTAAAATGGGGAATGGGGACTTACCGCCCCGCCAAGGTCGGAATGGGGCGGTAAATCCGCCAACCCCCATGGCGCTATCGGCAGCTTTCCGCCGTGCTCCATGGTGCATATTGCACCACGATTTCCGCCAGGGTCGTAATGAGGGCCACAGAATGTACATGTTCTTTAGATGCCCAGAAAACTCATTATGTGTGGGCTGTACATACTTCAGCCTTGCATATTTTATGCGCTAAGTACATAACATGAGCATATACACACTCAGCAAGAACACATAAAACAAGATCTCTCACATTAGAAGAATATGCAGCAAGCATGCGTAATACACACTACAATCACACACAGGGAAATCCTAAAATGCACCTACCAGTGAACATGTTTTTCAAACACTGTAGAAACAAATGTTGAGTACTTATTGGACAGTCTAAATCCACTGTTGTTGTTCATGAAAGCTCACAGCAAAGCTGAGTGGAACAGAGTGCAGTCGGCTGTTGGAGGTGTTGCTGTTTTGTTTTATCACCTGTCTCAACTGCTGGCCTTTAATACACTCAGGTGCCTTTAAAAGCAGAGGCGGAGCGCAAAGCTGAGTGCCACAGAGCGTAGTCGGCCGTTGGAGGTACTGCTATTTCATTTTTCATCTGTCTCGACCGCTGGCCCTTTAACACACTCAGGTGCCTTTAAAAGCATAGGCGGAGCGCGTAGCGTTCGCGCAATGCTGAGTGCAACAGAGTGCAGTCGGCAGTCAGCTGACAGAGGACTGGAGGATCAGAGGGTGCGTTAGACAGCTTTTACATCCTGGCGTCTGGGAACCTTTTGATTGTTACATCCATGCTACTGCCCAGCTGGTAAAGCCCAGTCTTTAGCACGGAACAGCCCTGTTGTTTCTGGGGGGTACATTTAATGTTAGCTTCTGAGTTTATTTGGAAGCTGTTTCTTCTGTGGACAGCATTTGTCAGTATATATTTGTTTATATTGACACGCTGCGAACGTTCAGCTTTTTCTTAACTAAACGTTGGCAACTACACTTCAAAGTTTAAATGGTTGAAACATTACTAAATGCACACATGAGGCTGGCCACGGTGTGTTTGCCCCCAGACGCCCCTACTACCATTTCAAACACTGTAAAAGTGTTTTAAAATAGCATTCTTGCGCGCTCGGCGCACCAGTCCCCTTCCTCCTTCCCCAGCCCAATCCCGCCTCCCAACCTTCCCCCGGCACCCTGATTGGTCTCTTGGCCAAAAAAAAAAAAAAGGAAACAAACTCAGGAGCGTGGCGTCCTCGCCACCACCATCACTCTACATGAGGCTGGCCATGGTGAGTTTGCCCCCAGATGCCCCTACTACCATTTCAAACACTGTAAAAGTGTTTTAAAATAGCATTCTAGTGCGCTCAGCGCTCCGGTCCCTTTCCCCCTTCCCCCTTCCTTCCCCAGCCCACTCCCGCCTCCCAACCCTCCCCCGGCACCCTGATTGGTCTCCTTGTCAAAAAAAAGGAAAAAAAAATAAAGGAAACAAACTCAGGAGCGTGGCGTCCTCGCCACCTCCATCACTCTACATGAGGCTGGCCATGGTGAGTTTGCCCCCAGATGCCCCTACTTCCATTTCAAACACTGTAAAACTGTTTTAACATAGCATTCTAGCGTGCTCAGCGCTCCAGTCCCCTTCCTCCTTCCCCCCTCTTTCCCCAGCCCAATCCCGCCTCCCAACCCTCCCCCGGCACCCTGATTGGTCTCCTGGCCACATATCATGAACCCTTCCAGGGGGCAGCCCCCTGCCCGGCAGCCCCTGTGGCTAAGGGCCCCAAGGCCAAGGGCGGCTCCAACATTGGCGGCTCCAAGATGTGTCTGCAGGTGTCCGCAGGGGACGCCAAGAAAGCCAGCAGCTAACAGACACCAACAAAAACTGTGAGTGTGGCATGGGTGGGGAGTAGAGCAATTACTCTACTCCAGAAAACCCCTGCCACTCTATCTTACCTCCCAATAACATAGAGTGCCATAATATTAGCATGTCCATACTTAGATAGAATTGTGAACATCAGCCTGCGTCGCATCTAGATGGAATTGTGAATGTTGGCGTGTCCACACTTAGATAGAATTGTGAACATTAGCCTGCGTCGCATCTAGATGGAATTGTGAATGTTGGCATGTCCACACTTAGATAGAATTGTAAATATTAGCATTTCCACACTTAGATAGAATTGTGAACATTAGCCTGCATCGCATCTAGAAGGAATTGTGAATGTTGGCATGTCCACACTTAGATAGAATTGTGAACATTAGCCTGCGTCTGGATAGAATTGTGAACATTAGCCTGTGTCGCACCTAGATAGGACTTTGAATGCTAGCATGCCAGCACTTAGATAGAATTGTAAATATTAGCATGTCCGCACTTAGATAGAATTGTAAATATTAGCTTGTCCACACTTAGAATTGTAAATATTAGCATGTTCACACTTAGATAGAATTGTAAACATTAGCCTGCATCACATCTAGAAGGAATTCTGAATGTTGGCATGTCCACACTTAGATAGAATTGTGAACATTAGCCTGCGTCGCGTCTGGATAGAATTGTGAATGTTGGCATGTCCACGCTTGGATAGAATTGTGAACATTAGCCTGCATCACATCTAGATAGGACTTTGAATGCCAGCATGCCTGCACTTAGAGTTGTAAATATTAGCATGTGAACACTTAGATAGAATTGTAAATATTAGCATGTCCACACTTAGATAGAATTGTGAACATTAGCCTGCGTTGCATCTAGATAGGATTTTGATTGAAGGATAGCATGCCCGCGCCTAGATGAAACTTGAATGTTAGCATGTACCACACTTAGAGCTGTGAACACCAGCCTGCGCCGCATCTAGATGGGATTGTGAAGGCCAACAAGTGCCACACTTAGACAAAACTGTGAATGTTAGCATGCTAAAGGTCACGTAACCCACTAACCAATATAACCTCAAACTCTGCATACTTATCTCACTCAAAAACTCACACAACTATCTCTCGCACCACAAGCCGCACGCACTTCACAACACTGCAACAACACATAACCCGGAGCAACAGCACACGCGGACTGACACCGATCCAATACCCGCACCAAAGCTCAGCACCCAGTGTATACCGAGATGAATCTGCCAACAGAACACCACTCCTCTCACTATCCTACTCCCTCTTCACCTTACTAACCCATCCCACCTTATCGTTTACAGATCCGCCAGAGCTCCTGGGGACCAATTCCATTGGTGATGCTGTGCGGTACAAATACCTTTAACATTAACAAGAAGTAAAACAAGAACCGATATGGACAAAGAGACCATTTCAGACCAAACATTGGTCGCCCACATGGAAACAGTGCATGCAAAGCTGGTTTTTACGTCTCACACTGCAAAAGAATCGTGTGGGGAATCCTGTGGGTGTACCAGTTAACCGAGTGTGCCCCTCCCTCTCTTCCTAAACTTCCTACAAAGTCAGAAATCAGAAGGGAACGATAACTTCATATTATGCACCAATGAAGATCCAAGGGGAGCCGCAGAAGGGCTCAAATGAGGTCAAACAGGTCAACAGAATGGAGGATGTGCCTCTCATCTCCTTTCCTGGCAAAGTGCCACAAGAGTCGCCAAGCATAGACAATAACAACTGGCTTCTTAAACTATGTTATAGTCTACAAAGGGAAGCAGGAGAAATGACATGCTCTGAATTAACCAAACAGGAGTCTTTAATCACTACTCTTTGCTTGAGCATCCCCAGACCAAGTGTAAATGCTCAAAATATAATTGGCCTTTGTGAGCCAATGCCCGCCCTGGAACCGGTGACATTGGAGGATTCTACTGTTCTGTCATCTACAGCTTCCTCCAATGTTTTGGAAAACACAGCTCGACTCAAGAGATATGGGTCTGAAATATCTCACGACGACCTAAGATCACTTCTTAAAGCAATCTTGGAACTTTGTACAGACATCTATCAGGGACAAAGGCACTGCATTAAGTGGATCCATTGGGGAAGATCAGAGCCCCTCATGAACTGCACTCTTCAACATTTATGGACAATGAGGAAGGATCCCCGGGCCTTGATATGATATGATGATATGATGTGGCATTTATAGCGTGTCTGTACACAGTGTTTCTAGGCACGACAAGACAAGGAGGTGAAAACAAAGGGAGGACAAAATAACGATCTTTAATAGTCCTTGTGTTATTCAGATCACACAAGTGCAGGGAAGAGGGATGTGGAGAAGTGCCATGTGGGAGGGGAAGCAGGAAGTGCAGTTAACTCACAAGTGCAGCCAACGGGTGGCTCATAAGTGCAGAGAGAAGGGACTGTAAGGTTTCAGATACAGACCCTTAAGTGCTGGTGAGCCAGAAGGCAGTGCGAGGCAGAATGAGCTTGGTTCCTGGAGTGACAGGTAGAGAGATCTCTGTCACTGAGAACTTTAAAGAAGTTGAAGAAAGTCTAGGTGACGCGCAAGATCAGTGCAAGCAAATGTTTCAAAGCATTGTGGATGAAACCATTAGTGGTGCTCAATCCATACCAATGAATGTTTAAAATGGTCCTGAAGAAGGCCTGAAATCACCGGCCATGGTGCTGAGTCATCCAAAGCACAGAAGAGGAAGGAAAAATAGAATACTTAAAGCTAAACAAGCTGGCCAAAAATGAACCAATGCGTGGTCGGACCACCATGTCATCTCCTTCTCTATCCAAGGGAATGTGCTGCACAACACTTGACCGGCCACCGTCCCACAAACCCTCTCCAGTAACAATCGTAATATAACACTGCAAAGCCTTCGCCCACTAGTCCACAACATCCTCACCCCCGGAAACTATGCCAACCTAGAAGCGGATCAACTGGCTGATCTCTACAACAAATCTCTTGAATCAACAGTAGAAAACATCGCTCCCATCAAACTTATCAAAGCTAAACCAGCAGCCCACCTTAACAAATGGTTCACCCCTGAACTTAAAATCTGTCGGAATGCCAAACGGATGGCGGAATCGCCAACGCCAAATCAAGAACAAAAGAGCTCTTCAATATCCTCAGGGAAATGGAGTCTCCATCCACACCTACAGAAACCTGTGTGAAAGATACAGACTGGTGTGAGAGAATTCAAAAAGCTCTGGCAGACAAAATTGCCATGCTCCAATCTAGAATCAAACAGAAAAAGATCAGTTTATCCAAAAACGTAAACGCCCCTCCACACACCACTCATACATTTCCTGCCTGCCCCCCCCCTTCTCTTTCGCCCCTGTCTCAGCCAAAGAAGTGGAAAGAATCTTCAAAAGCCTTAAGCCTTCTAGATGTCAAGGAGATTTCTGCCCAGCTACCATCATTCAGGAAGGTGCCAACGAGCTGGTCCCCTTTATAACAGCCTTAATAAACTCCTCCTTCAAAACGAGTTCAGTTCCCAAATGCCTCAAGGAGGCGTGGGTCATGCCCCTCCTAAAAAAAAAAAACCTAGACCCTAACAGCCCCACTAATTATAGACCAATCACTACTTTTCCCTACATCCAAAAGATCTTAGACAGAGTGGCCTATCTGCAAATCCACAAGCACTTGGAACAGAACAACCTTCTGGCCCTCAGACAATCTGGCTTCAGGCCAAGGCATGGAACTGAAACAGCCCTTCTGGACTTAAGAATTCAGATGGACGAGGCAAAGGACAAGGGCAAACTAGCCATACTCCTACTGCTCGACCTCTCGGCAGCCTTCGACCTCGTTGACCACCAGATCCTTACAGATCATCTGGTGGCATCAGCTGCATTTTCTAGTAAGGAGACCACCTGGGTCCAATCCTTCCTAGCCAACTGAACTACCCGGGTCTTCTCACCGGGGGCTTCAGCCCGCCTGTCCTATCCACTGTGGCGTCCCCCAGGGTTTGTGCGTATTGCCGACCTTATACAATATCTTCACAAAGCTATTGTTCGACCACCTCGATAACCTGGGTGTCACATACAAAAACTATGCTGACGATACCCAGGTTCTCATCACCTATCAGGATGCTACGAGGAAGATTCCAAACGGATTAACAACCTCTACCTGGAGATACAGGCGTGGATGGCTGAACATGGCTTACGCCTTAACGATGAGAAAACTGAGCTCCTTCTCGTTGGTTCCCAACCACGTCTGAACAAACTTGACCCCCGCTACGCCTCTATCAACATAAATGTTAACTTAATCACAGTGGCCAAAGAAATCAAAACCTTCAGGGTTCATCTGGATTCCACGCAAGGTCTCAAAAAACAGGTCAATGCCATAGCCTCCTCCACGGCCAACACAAATAAGCTCATCAATGCCTGCAAGGCATTCCTCTCACCCATTAGCTGCATCACCCTAGCCAGGGCGCTAGTGCTCTCAAAAATCGATTACTGCAGCATCCTCTTCCTGGGCACCTTGGACCGCAACCTGAAAAAACATCAGGTGCTGCATAATATTGCCCTTAGGGCAGCTCTGTGTATCCCGCAGCACTCCCACATCTCCGGCTATAGACAAGACGCCCAATGGCTTTCAGTAAGTGACAAAATCACCCTCAGATCACTCGTCATCATTCACAAATGCCTCTCGAATGATGCCCCCAAGTACTTGGCGGATACATTTAACAAACATATATCGGCCAGATCAACCAGAACAATGTATTCCCACTGCCTCTCCATCCCCAAATTCACCAAAAAAAGCAGGTGGTTCCAGCTTCCAGGTCCTAGCAGCCAACCAATGGAACGCTATACCCGTGAATATTAGATCGGAATCATCTTTCAGACCTTTAGAGCAAAAACTAAGTCCTGGCTTGCTAAAAAGAATTGCTCAAATGCATGACTATCCACTGTCCCACTACTGTACTGCATTTTTTCTCCCTGTGTTTGTCCTACGACCATCATGTAACCCGGTCAACTGCACAAACCATTATTGTCGGGTATATTTCTGAAAATGCCTATAACTTGTTGTAACTTGCTTTAAGTCTCTGGCGCCCAGTTACCCCAGGGTTCGACGTGCGGTATAAATAAATAAACTAAACTAAACTAAACTGGCAAAATAAGACAAATAAACGAAAGAGCGAGCAGAAAAGGCAAATAAATTGCATGTGCCTTGGCAGAGGTGGACTCTGAGAGGTATGAATGTCTTAACATGGAAGACGTTATAGAGCTCAATGATGTAGTTTGCACACAGCAGGCTGAGAATTGACACAAGCAAAGCAAACGGAAGAAGAACGTTTTGGGTACCCTGAATGGTTGGGTCCAACATGCAATTAAGGCTTCTGAATACTCAAACACTCAAGTATCCTCTGAGTTAGTCTGTGATGATCAGATGTTCGGTGAAGCTTCAGAGGACGAGTTGGAAGTTCACGACACATCCAGGGTTACTACTACGCAAGGTGGTGCCTCAAGGGGATCATCTGGAGGAATAGTGCTTAGAGTTATGTCTGGAGACGTGATCCCAAGGAGAAAAGATAAGAGCTCCAATCCCAATGAACAAGATTTGAATACAATAACCATCACTGACATTTTTGCAACCCTCCAATCACCTTATTTAAATAGAAAAGTGATACTGAGGCTTTTGCACACCTGGCCGCATTTAAGAGTACTTACCTCCACTGACCTGCGGGCTGTGGAATGGGATGAGAGCTGGGTGTGTATACATCTTTCACATTCTAACCTGGTTGACTTTATAATGCCTTGTGCCCCCAATTTTCTGCGCAAGGTCTATCTTTTTGAACTGGGAAATACCTATAAGCACGGAACAGTAGTAAAAAAAGAGAGAAGATCGTGTAGAAGGTGAAGTAACAAAGGTGCCAGCAAGGGAAATGTTGGGGACCAGCGAGAGGGCACTGGGTATGGGTTTCGCACAAAATGCATGAAACGGGAAGCATTTGCACTAGGGATTACACAACTTTCCAGACACGCTACCTTCTTAGTTGGAACACTAGAAGTCATTCTCATGTTCCCCACAATTCAAATGCTCTGGCTAGAAAGGGGCCGATGGGTAGACCGAAAGGGGGCTTAGCGACTGGTATCCGTAGCGGGATAAACTCCTAACAAATTGAAGTTGTGGGTGCTGGAGAGTATATTATCAGAGTGCAAATGTGGCAACAAATGGCAGTAGAGACTACTTATACACTACTGATTAATATCTATAACATGCCAGGGGTAAATGTGTACCCAGTATTATGCTTGCACTCGAGCAGTTGATCTCAGAATCGATAGTCTAATACCCCCGGGGAAGGGTTATGATAATTGGTTACTTTAATGTAAATTGATACAAGACACTGCAAGAGAAAGAGCCTGGCAAAGTGAAATTTTGTAATCAGGGAACTAAATCGTTGAATCGTATGCTAACAATGGGGCTGCAATTTGTGATACCATCGAACTCTGATAATTTGGAAGTATTTTACACTTAGACCAATGGGAAGTTTAGAAGAGGGATAGACAACACTTTTGTGAGCGAGGGCAGAAACGTTAGCTACACTAAGCTTATTCTATGCTACACTCCATATAGTGATCATAAAATGATGGAAATCTACTTCCCAGGTATATACGATCTAGTGACAGCATGACATTCATGCCAGATTTAATAAAGGAAGAAATCGAATCAGTTGGAGGGATAAAAATATAACTGCACTAAACAAACATATTGCTATTGACAGAGTGGAACAGACAGCTCGAAACCTGGAGATTGAGGATACCGCTCTGCTCTTGGAAGAGTATGCAAATAGATATGGTGTTAAACCCAGGATTAATATGGGAGACGTGACCAAAGAGATACATAGGGAGTATGACGTGGACATTGCTAGAACAGTGAAACTAAAATGGGATATCAAGGAAAACTTAGTCCCAAAAAATGCGAAGATATGATAAGAAACACAAAAACCAAATATAAAAACTGGCTATAGAAATATAATGCCTCTTGTAGGACGGCCTGATGGCGAATGTTATTTCTCTTGCTAAGAAAGAACGATACCAAGAAGCTCTGGCGCGAAGTGAGAGAGATCACAAACTGAACCGTCCATACATTACTGAACCCTATTCCCAAAAAACAATGGGAGAATTATATTGGGGTGTGGGGTTGTATGGTGGTAAATCTAACAAGCAATGGACTTTCTTAACTCCGAAAACATACCATCAAGACAAAATGGTTTTCACTGAGGACGAGGTTAATATGGCAATTGAGAGGCTGAAATTATCTTGAGCTCCTGGACCTGACGGCCTGGCTAATTTAGCATTAAAGGATAACATCCAGGTTTGGGTCCCTCTTTTGGCAAATCTGTTTAATAAAATTGGGAAAGAAGGACTTATTCGGACATTGTGGAAACAATCTTTGCTAATCCCTGTCCACAAGAAGTGTGACTTGGACATAGTTTCCATCTATCAGCTGTTGGCCATGTTGGATGCCCCTGGAAAACTATTCTGCACCCTTCCTCTGGACCGTTTAAAAGCTTGGGTAGAGCAGCAAACTGGCTTTCGCGAAACAATGCGGACATATCAAAATATATCAGCATTAAATGATTTAATTTGACAGACCTTGGCATTCAAGGACAGAAAGTTATATGTAGCCTTCGTTGACTTTTCGAAGGCCTCTGACTGCATCGACAGGGGAAGACCTAGGGAAAAACTAGCAGGTTGGGGCATTGAAGAAGATCTTCTGCACCTAATTAAAACATTCCACATAGAAACATCAGCGGCAGTAAGACTGAGCCGGGATGATCTTATTACTGACTACATGGAGACATTGAATGAACTGAAGAAAGGCTGTGTCTTTGCACCAGCAGTATGTTACCTGTATGTGGCAGATTTGGGAGCAGACATAGACTCATGTCGATCTTGCCCGCCTAGAATTGGAAACAGGCGGATAGGCTGGCTAGTGTACGCTGATGAGACCATATTACTAGACATGACACCTATAGGTCTTCAAAGGGCCCTGAACAAACTCTATGCATACTCTGAAGGAATGGGCTGGCGATTAATAAAGACAAGACCAAGATAATTGAAATTGGACAGAAGAGAAAGCCTGGGAGCTTCGAGTGGAAACTTGAACCCATAGAGAAAGATGGTCCCTATGTCTAATAGGGACACCTTATTACCCCGACATGTTCTGTTGAAGCAATCAGGAAATATATCATGAACAATGCCCTTCGAAAATTTGGGACAGTAAGAAAACGAACTGCCTCACGGGCTGGCTCCTCTGTGGAAGATTACCGTACCAGTATAGGCCCCAGTGTTACATATGCCCTTGAGGTGACTAAGGATACTGAAACACAGTGGCTTAAGGTATTAGAAGGAAGTATCTGGCGACTTGCACTGGGGCTACCCCATGGCACACCAGTAGAAGCTATACACATGGAATTAGGCCTAGTATCGCTAGAAACAACCTTAAATATCAGGAGATATACGCTCCTATATAAAATGCTCAATGACAACAGAAGAACACACTGTTGTTGGTATAGTTCCCTATGGGATAAGCTTCCTGTTCGTGGCTTATACATGAGTGTGTGGAAAGCTACTTTAGAGGCATTCCATGGAAAGATAGACGTACCTCTGGATTATACAATACATCAAACCATATTTAAGAACATGATCACTAAAAAGGCCCTAGAATGAGAAAGAATCGCCAACTTGGAACATCTTCAGGGGAAAGGTACTTTCCAGTTTTACATTATGCAGAAGTCCCCGTTTCTTGCACCATTTTCTTTTTGACGCAATGGGATAACCCACATATGTGGTACTTTGCTTTAGAATTGCGGTTTAATCTTTTGCCCTGCTTGATTAGCCTGGGTTCTTAAATACATCTCGATAGGGAAAAGACAATATGTAGATTATGTAAAGTTCAATTGGAAACTACCGAACACACTGACAGAAAACCGATGTAAAAGAAACAAAAGGGAAAG
This sequence comes from Ambystoma mexicanum, assembly GCF_040938575.1. Lineage (NCBI taxonomy): Eukaryota > Metazoa > Chordata > Amphibia > Caudata > Ambystomatidae > Ambystoma > Ambystoma mexicanum. The sequence goes on from NC_090932.1 coordinate 1,272,152,877, forward strand.
CCATTGAAAGAGAAGGTAAATAGTGAAGAAATGTAAAGCAGCATGGCAAAAGGCAGATGATTAAACAGACACCGACAGCAGAAATGGGCAAGAGCATCTCCTTGACTGGCACACCCTTCAGGCAGCTCATCACAGCACCCACCACTGGCCAGATCTCCATGGGTCGCTAGTAGGGACTTAGCCGCCGCTCCCTACCGTGGCACTCACGCTAAAATGCCCACACGCATTTAAAATCCTCTTAACGTCTCCCATACATTGGACTCCAGTCCTCGAAGGGCGTTCACCCACAGCACTTTGTGGCCATACCAATAGAACTAGGTGCTTTACAAATGCCATATAACATAAAACAGCAACACAGCAATAGAAAGAGTGGTTAATCAAATGTGCATTTTTAACTGCCATGGGTTTCTCCCCCCAGTGCCAAGGCCTTTTTTTGGTGATTTTGGTATTTTGCTATTCAATGCCGTCTAACGTTTTCTGTTTCATTAACCCCTTAAGTGCCAAGGACGAGATATCTCATCCTTGGCAACAGGGAGGTGATCCCAAGGACGAGATTCCTTGCCCTTGGCACTTAAGGGATAGCTCCCAGGTCATGACGGCTAACTCCGGGTCGGATGGAAATCTGTTCACCCGGGAGCTACTCCCAGCTTCTGCTCAATGAGCTTAAGTTTCGACTGTCTGCTTAAGCTACTGCATGGGAAAGCCTCAAATCGGGTCTCAAGTACATTTTAAGTTATGCGTGTTCATTCTTCCTGTCCGTGAATCAAAACAATGTATCATTTATTTCCATGTTAATTATATGCTGAACCTTCTGTGCACTACCTGGGACTTCAATCTGATAAGGGCTGGAGGTCACATCTAGCACAGCGCTCTAATGTTCAATATGGAGAGAGGCAGACTACAAATCAATAAGGATACTTGTTCTATGCCATCGTGGCACATTATGCAGGAGCGCACTTGCTGACTGCAACCTGACAAAACTAATTTGCATTCAAAACAGATAGCGAGCTGGCTGGACAGGCACCTGGCCGGATCTTAGTGGCAGCAAGTGGCAGTGTGAACGTGTTGAACTCATAATAAGACCAAGGAAGAAGATGGACTGTGACGTTGTTTCTCCAACAGCAAAATAAGGATGATGCTCTTAATCTAACATCCCAGAAGTGATCATATCCAGGCCTTTTCATTTCTACAACAGTGCGCAGTAATGCATTGTAATGGTTTTTAGTGCTACACAACGATGGTGCTTTTCGTGGAATCTGAAGTATTCTAGCATAAATCTTAGAAGTACTGGTATGTTGCATAGAGCACTGCATTATTGTATAGAGATGTGAAAGTGTAGCTTAATCAGAGTGTTCAGAAACACAATGGGAGTCATTATGAGTGTCGTGGCCTGGAATGAAGGGTGCCAGTAGCAACGTACTGGCACCCATAGCGGACCGCCACACTACAAGTCTGCGGGTGGGAGCCATTTCGCCCGGGAGGTCAAACCTGCCACGTGAAACGGCACCCGCCCGCAGAGTATTCACTGAAGAACCATTAGCAACTATGCCGGTGCTTCCGTCTCCCCACGCCCATGGAGCCCTATGGTGCTCCATGGGAATGGGGATTAACATTTACAGGCTCCTGACCACCCGAACTGCCGGGACTTGTACTGTCCGGGTGGCACCGGGAAGTCAGGTGCCGGTAAAGTGTTGCGATTCTGGTGGCAAACTTCTAGAAGCACCGGCAGGGTTACCGCCAGACTCGTAAAGAGGCCCATTGTATGTCCTATGTATTGGAGATTAGGTTGTTTATGGACCTCGCCAGTTTTGTTCAGGGTGTTATAAATTGCCCAAAATATACAACTCCTCATACTGAGTACTGTTACTCTGTTACTCTATAACTCTGGCTAAAACCCGCTACAGCTTAAAGATCTTCATCCTGGCTTCCATGTCATATCTCTTCATCCTAACTGTCTGACTTGAGCTCACCATAGCCGTAAGAACCGACTCATGCTTCTAAACATATATCTTCAGCTTGGGTACAGCCACTGTCTGGCTAGAGCTCACTACAGCCTTAATAACCAGCTCATGCCTTTAAACATATATCTTCTTCTTGGGTACAGTCACTGTCTGGCTAGAGCTCACCATAGCCTTAATAACTAACAAATGCATCCAAACATTTGTCTTCATCTTGGGTGCAGCAACTCTGCCTGACCAGAGCTCACCAAAGCCTTAATAACCAGCTCATGCCTTTAAACATGTATCTTATTCTTGGGTAAAGTTACTGTCTGGCTAGAGCTCACCAACGCCTTAATAACCAGCTCATGCTTCTAAACATATATCTTCTTCTTGGGTATATCACTGTCTGGCTAGAGCTCACAAAAGCTTTAATAACCAACACATGCTTCTAAACATATATCTTCCTCTTGGGTATATCACTGTCTAGCTAGAGCTCACCAAACCCTTAATAACCACCTCACGCTTGTAAAGATGTAACTTCTTTTTGAGTACCATCACTGTCTGGCTAGAGCTCACTACAGCCTTAATAACCAACTCATTCGTCCAAACATCTGTCTTCATCTTCGGTACAGCAACTGTGCCTGACTAGAGCTCACGAAAGCTTTAATAACCAACACATGCTTCTAAACATATATCTTCTTCTTGGGTACAGTCACTCTCTGGCTAGAGCTCACCACAGACTTAATAACCAACTCATGTGTCCACACATTTATCTTCATCTTGGGTACAGCAACTGTTCCTGACTAGAGCTCACTGAACCCTTAATAACCAACTCATGCTTCTAAACATATATCTTCTTCTTGGGTTCAGTCATTGTCTGGCTAGAGTTCACCACAGCCTTAATAACCAACTCATGCTTCTATTCTATTCAATATAATTTTTATAAAACACCAACTCGCTCACGGGCCTCAGAACGCTGACAGGAAACACAAACATAAAAGACATAAAAAGGTGCAGTGAGACGCGTCGAGACCGTGTCAACGTGAGAAGCAGGTAGGGATGGAGTTAGATACCTCTGCCATGAAATGGGTGAGTTTTGAGGACTTTTTAAACTGTGCCAACAAAAGCAGTTGTCTGATTGATAGGGGTAGATTAATCCAGGCTCCTGGACCCCAGGCATTGAAACTCAGATCTCCAAAACCTTTAAGTCTGATGCAAGGTTGCAAGAGTAAGTCCCTATTATTAGACCGCAGCGCCTGTCTGCCCGGCAGTCTGCTAATACGGGATTTAAGATAACCAGGAGCATTCCCGGCAAGGCATTTGTAGACTATGTAAGATGTTTTAAAAGGATCCTTTGCTGTATCAGCAGTCAATTAAGTTTTCTCTGGGCATCTGAAACATGATCATGTTGTCTGATGCCACAAACATATATCTTCTTCTTGGGTACAGCACCACCTGGCTAGAGCTACAGCCTTAATAACCAACTCATGCATCCAAACATCTGTCTTCATCTTGGGTACAGCAATTGTGCCTGACTAGAGCTCACCAAACCCTTAATAACCAACTAATGCGTCCAAACATCTGTCTTCATCTTGGGTACAGCAACTGTGTCTGACTAGAGCTCACTAAAGCCTTAATAACCAACTCATGCTTCTAAACATGTATCTTCTCGTGGGTACAGTCACTGTCTGGCTAGAGCTCACCAAAACCTTAATAACAAACTCATGCTTCTAAACATATATCTTCTTCTTGGGTACAGTCACTGTCTGGATAGAGTTAACCACAGCCTTAATAACCACCTCATGTGTCTAAACATATATCTTCTTCTTGGGTACAGTCACTGTCTGGCTAGAGCTCACCACAGCCTTAATAACTAACTCATGCATCCAAACCTCTGTCTTCATCTTGGGTGCAGCAACTGTGCCTGACTAGAGCTCACCAAACCTTTAATAACCAACTCATACTTCTAAACATATATCTTCTTCTTCGGTACAGCCACTCTCTGGCTAGAGCACACCACAGCCTTAATACAAATCTCATGCTTTTAAACATATAACTTCTTCTTGGGTTCAGTCACTGTCTGCATAGAGCTCACCAAACCCTTGATAACCAACTCATGCTTCTTAACATATATCTTCTTCTACAGTACAGTCACTGGCCCTCATTAGGACCCTGGCGCTAAGTGTTTAACGGTGCCGTAAAAGGCTGCGGCGCCGTTAAACACTTGGCGCCTTACTACGAGGTCCCTTTGCGGGATCCGACCTGAACGGCTGGTCTAGACCAGCTGTTAAAGTAGGGACCCGCAAAGGGTCCTTGGTGCTAAGTACGGTACCTCAATTTGCGGTACCGTACTTAGCGCCTTCCCCCAGTCCCATTGAGCCCTATGGGGCAAAAATGGGAATGGGGAAGGGCCAATGTTCAATGGGGAATTACCGCCCCGCCAACCTTGGAATGGGGTGGTAATTCCCCATCGAACATTGGCGGACTTGTTATGATACCGGCACCAACCATGGTGCTAATAGCACCATGGTTTAGCGCCAGTTTCGTAATGAGGGCCACTGTCTGAATAGAGTTCACCACAGCCTTAATAACCAACTCATGTTTCTAAACATACATCTTCCTCTTGGGTACAGTCACTGTCTGGATAGAGTTAACCACAGCCTTAATAACCACCTCATGTGTCTAAACATATACCTTCTTCTTGGGTACAGTCACTGCCTGGCTCGAGCTTACCACAGCCTAACTAACTCATGCTTCCAAACAGCTGTCTTCATCTTGGGTACAGTAACTGTGCCGTACAAGAGCTCACCATAGCCTTAATACCAAACTCCTGTCTCTGAACATAGCTCTTCATCCTGCCTTATGAACATATAGCTTCTTCTTGGGTACAGTAATTGTCTGCCCAGAGCTCACCATGGCCTTAATAGCAGCTCATGCGTCCAAATCTCGGTCTTCGTCTTGGGTACAGCAACTGTGCCTGACAGGAGCTCACCATAGCCCTAATACTTCATCCTGCCTTCTGAACATTTAGCTTCTTCTTGGGTACAGTCATTTTCTGCCTAGAGCTCACCATGGCCTTAATGGCAGCTAATGCTTCCGCTTGCAAACATCTATCTTCTTGGGTTACAGTTACTGTGTCTTGCTAGAGTTCACCAGGGCCTTAAAAAACACATAATGTTCCATCTTCGGCAAACCATTTGCTTCTGCCCTAACTCGTTTATAGGCTGAAATGGTAGAAGAAAATTATACTTGCAGCATCCAATCTAGTGTCACAAGAGTGCAGGACAAAAACACTGCTACTCCTTGTGTTAAGGTTGACCAGGCAGTATACAAAAGTAATCAAATGAATGAATGTAACATTGAGAAAATATACACCAGCCCATCTTTTCACAACTTACACTAGCTTGTGACCCAGCAAGCATTGCTTTAATTGCAGCTGGATCAAAGCGGGTAAACGACAATTCAGATTTAAAGATCCCTAAGTGGGACTCAGGGTTGTCCTCTGTGAGCGGACTCAGATTTTCCTCCATAGCCAGCCTATTTCCTCTGGTGGATCTAACTTTCTGTTGTCTTAGAACCGTGACTTATTAATAGGGTTTCCTGTTTTTAGTGTAAGCTTTGGGAATTCCGTTCACACATTCCAGTGTGTATACGTATTCATCCAATTCTTCCTCAAAACTACATTTTCCCATGTTTACGAAATAAAAAGTTACGTTCGTGGCATCTATAACATGCATTTTTCTTTTAAAGCCTACACATGGCAGAGTACCTACAGAGCTATTTGTAGAAGAAATATTACAAATGTGCACCTGGCGAAGAGAGCTGAGCCAATCAGTTTGCTGGAAACGCGGGCGAGAACCACCAGTGTCTCGCCCACATTCCAACAGGCACCAGAGCCCATTCCCCAGGTGTCGGCAATTTATTTTTAGATGCCTTGTCACCTTAGCCCTGGACTCTCTGACAGCTCCCTCGGCCCCTCACCTACCCCCAGCCCAAACTTCATACCCTAACCCCCCACTCTTCTTATCTGCTGGGGTTCCCGGCTCCCGTGATCTTTCCCATCGGGTCACCATGGAAATAGAAAAGGGACTTGGTTCCTTTTCTATTTGCTATGGCAGCAGACATGTTGTACTTCTTTTCAGAGGCGATTGGGCTCATAATATACCTCTGGAGCCCATCTCCCAAGAAGAAAAAAAAAAAAACTTTGAAACCTCTCAACCCGACAGAGGGAGTAAATCGATGACAGAGGGAGTAAATCGATGACCACCTCATCAGGGGCATATAGGGCTGTTAATAGTCCTGATATCTTGGCGAGGTCTTCATTTTGCCAGGGCCTGCCTAGCCTCAGGCTGGTGGGCTGTTACTGGCCCTGTATGTCCCAACACAGGGGTGATAGCTATTGTGGAGGAAAAAATTGAATACAGTTTAAACGTGCAAAGTACCACTCCAATCCACCACCTTGTAGAGCCATGTGCTCAGCTTGCACTCGCCATGTTATATTAGACACACAAGGCAAATCACTAACTAATCTGCACTGCTCATGTCACTTTCAAAGATGCACCCCACCCAATAATGAAGATTGCTCTCCACCGATCTACCATAGCTCTCAACCTTTTTCGATGCAAGGGCGGGTGAAATCACCCGATTTTGTGTTTGGCGGGTGAGACGCCCATTGAAATGAATGGGCGTGCACGAGGCTTGGCGGGTGACTCACCTGTTTACAAGGCGGGTGACACCCGCCAAAAGTGGGTGAGTTGAAAGCTATGGATCTACGCTTCTGACGCATATCCTGTTTGGCACTGGTAAGCCCATTCCTCACTCTCGTCTTTTCTGTTCAAATCGGTACTGGCCAGCGGATGTCATCAAGTACAAGTCCTTTAGCCTGCCTCAAGGTGAGAGTGAGATGTTTTAGGGAATACTGTCACCTTGAAGACTTGCTTTCTCTGGTGCCGCCCTTTGTAGATAACAATAACAAGCACTATCAAATGCAGCTGGCATAAAAACACTCTACAAAGAGGGATTGTCTCTCATCAGCAATAAAGTGCAAGGGGTAACCTTGCCAAATGGAGATCACCCTCCTTTTCATTGAGACCCATGGATTCTTGCAGGTATAAGAGAGCAGGAAAGAGCATGGGGGTCTTGTGCCGCAGTCCCGTTTGACGTTGGTTGTTTGTCTGCTTAGCTGCTTTAACTAATAAAATGTTAATCGATCCACCAACTTCGTCAGTGGTCCTTATTTTTCCACGACAATCTGGGGCCATTTAGACGTCAGATCCTTCTGCTCACTAGCTGGACTCGGGCCACCAGGTGCACTTCCTGGTAATCCTCTGGGGCCAAGAAGGACGGTTCCGTCAGAGTGGGGAGCCGGCCGGAGCACCCAAATACATTTGGGGCAGGCAGATGGAGCAGATGTGGAAGAAAGAACCGATTGGACATTCATGGGTCGATGAATACAGGTAACTTCCGCAATGTCCCGTAATGTCATGTATTGTATTGTCTGAAACTGGTTAAAGCATCTGTATTTGCATGCAAAATATAGAATCTGCCGGGAACAATAGGAAGGAAGGTACCGTGCCTAAAACAAACTATGTGAAGTTGAAAGAGCTAAAGCAGTTGGCAATGCAGTTCATAAGCAGCTAATCCATACTCCCTACTAACGTAAACAAAATGAGACTGCAATGCCAGCCAGAGTAGTGCAGGGGCAAGAATGAATGCGTTCTGTATGTGCGCAAAGGAAACAGTTGGATGAAAGAACCCTGTGACTGTCTTGTATTGACCCCACCTTGTTATTCAAACACCCCTGTGCAATTCAAGTTGCGACCCCACTTTACGTTTCACATTCTCCTCTATCCCAGCTCGGGGGCTGTATGAGGCTGGAGTTCCACTGATTATGTGTCTTGTCTTCGACCCTCACCTACCTGTGTCACTGAAGAACTGAGGACTGCTCTGCATAGGGATAGAATAAAGGGGGAAAATAAACTGCAGAACAGCAGTTGTCTGAATCTGCCCGACACCTGACAGTGCCTCTGAACTTTCTGTACTGGGGAGGAATTGAGGGCGCAGAAAGGCAGATGCCATCTCTGTGGCCAACATGCTGGTGGCTGAGTGCGCACCTCGGTTTGGACTGCCCTGATGTATAGACAGCGACCAAGGTACCCATTCTACTTGCCGGTTATCCAAGAATTGAGCAAGGCACTCAGAATAACCCTGCAATTCCAGTGCAATTACCACCTGCGCTCCAGCACACACGTAGAATGCTGCAACAGCGACCTTAAGTAGAGGCATCAAAAGCCTGCAAAGTCACTTCCCGAAAGTCATCCCATTCCCTCAAAGTAGTGTTGCTAGCAATGAGGAACAACTCCCATCAAAAACATAAGTTATCTGCCCACGAAATCCTCACAGGGTGCACAATGGGAATGGGAACTACTCCCTGCACGGTTTCCCGAGCCCCGAATTGGACCTTAGAAGATGACACATTAATACAGAGCTGTCGCATGTTAAGACTGTTCGATCTCTCCACACACATGTCTACGAGGCCCTGCCCGAACTAGCAGTGGAACCTTGTCATCCTCTGCGACCAGGACACTGGGTCCTGGGGAAGATTCATTATTGAAAGACTGCCCTCTAACTGAGGTGGTGAGGCCCACTCCAGATCCTCCTGGTCACCAACTTAGCTGTGAAGTGTGATGAAATCCTGGTCTGGATCCACGACTCGCTACCTGATGACATCACCACCGAGATGTCCGATCCTCCGGGGCCAGGCAACACCGCTGCCCAGACCCCCGAAACCAATGCTTGTGTCAATGGCGGAGTAGTGCCAGTACTGGAACTGCCATGCTTTCCTGGGGAATACCAACCTGTACCAGCAGGCCAGAGCCCGACCGGCCATCAGCCAGTACATGCACATACTGCAGCAGAACCTGCAGCTACAGAGTTGTTTCACCATCGTGAGAGCTCAGTGAGGACTATTGCTGAAGCTCCTGCAGCAGGCGATCTCAGCTCCAGAGGGAACAGCCTGATACAAGTTCCCCTGTTGCTCCACCACCTCAGGAGCCTGACACCCCTGGACCTGTCAACGCAGCCAGGTCCAGATATTTCCTGCGATTTCAAGGCAGAGTACCAGACGCTGGACCCCTTTTGCAATGGCGCAGACGGGCTAAAAAAACGGTGGTGTGGAAGGTTGCCCTGAGAAATGCTAGTGGCACAGATTCATTCAAAACCTTCCACCCATCACTTTTGTGGTCACAGGGTACCAGACGCGCCAAAGGTACCTAAACACTGAACATTAGTGGTGACTGGGCAAGTTACTTGTAACGCGATCCAGCTTATCAGTCACCATGAGTCCGCCAGTCGAGTTGGCTCCTGAGCAAAGAAACCCCATGCAGTACTGCCCATGCCGCTACTCCTGCTGGTCTTTATTGTTGTCTCCCTTACCCTCCTGTTTGTCTGCCTCTGGTACCTGTGGATGTCGTGAAGGCAGGGCGGCCCACTAAAACACATGCACATTTGGAACTGTTGCCATTGGATCTACTGTTTCCCCTTTGACTTATCTGCTTTATTTTCACTTTTGAACTATTGCCACCGAAGTATCAACCCTTTTGAATCCCCACCTTTCACTAAAATGTTTGTGGTTGTGAAAAGGCCTCTCTTTCACTGGAACTGCTTATTGAAATCATCGACCCACAAAGACATTTGAAGTGTCTGTATTGTGCTCTGCCATCAGCCTCTACCTCACCAGCCCGGCTACCCGAGGCGAAGGTTATATCTACCCAAATATGCTCCACCGTGCACCCAGCCATCCCCAGGCCTGGGCTGACCGTGTAAACAATCGCCCTCAGGGAGCCTCACCAGAATAAAAATGGCAGGTTACGTGTCTGTCATTGTAGTAATTGTACGCCTCATGCTGAATTTCAATGTGAATGTGACCATGCCTTTCCGCACCTCCTGCCACGATAACGAGGGCCCCACAGGACATCTCTGGGCTCAGAGCAAGAATACCTTCGTGCACCTCTACTGGCAATATGCCTGCATTTTCACCCTAACCGACTGTTGGGGGTGCTCACACTTGCCCCATGATATGTTTGCCCAGTTTCCCATCTCTCCCATAGATTTCTGCCTCAGTCGCAAATCATTGACCAATCCACTGACCGTGGTCCCTGTAGAAATGTTCCATCCCACAAGGAGCTCAAGGGACCCCTGAAACCTGCCTCCTCTGTGCTGGTTATCCGTCAGCTGGTTGCACTCCGCCTTGCATTCAGGCTAAGGGTCTCCTATGTTACTTTAACCAAAGGGGCCAGTACATGTGGACAAGTACGTGTCAGCACTACATATGCACCCGAGCTAGCATAGTGATCCACACCGTCACCATTGCTTTTGATTTCGGATCCATCCCTACCCAGTCTGGATATACGGCCATTTCCGGGACGTACTTTATCTGTGGAGATAAAGCGTACTCATGGTTGCCTAACAACTGGGGAGGGAGTTTTTACCTGGGAAACACTTTCCCCGCTCTCCCCAGAACGCAGAGAGCCTCATAGTGAGGGACATTCTTTGCCATAGATGGATATATAATGCCAGATCTAGGGGTTCAGATAAACCGGGACCTTCTGTCCAAGCTGTCAAACCTGTCAAACCTGGTGGAAGAAATTGCAAATGCAACCACTGCGACCCTGTCCTTACTGTCCCGCAAGCAGTTGGCCATCCATGCTGCCATGATGCTCTAAAATCACCTGGCCCTAGACATTATACTAGCTGCCTAGGGAGGCTCCTGCGCAGTCGTAAAAAGCGATTGCTGCACATTCACACCCAATTACGCCAGTAATAACACAGACATTATCACCCACTTTCACAACACTGTTGCTCACTTGTACAACGATGAAGAGACTGGTTGGTCCTTTGGATCATGGATCCTGGGAGTGCTGGGTCCATTGGGCAGCTCTATCGGGCAGATCTTGCTCATAGGGTAGCCACTCCATGGGGATTATCATGTCTGTCCATGGTATGTAAGGTTGTCTGTCAACAAGCATTCACCCACGGCACAAGTCATGCACTGCCATGTTACCGAAAACACAATTTGCTATGACATGCCTGATTGTGACATCTACTCCAATAATAAGATAAATACATGTGACTGGGGTGATGGTATCATAGGACGGGACTTTGGAGGAAAAATGAAATACAGTATCAACGTACAAAGTACCCCTCCAATCCCCTCCAATCCTCCATCTTGTACAACCATGTATTCAGCTTGCACTCGCCATGTTATATTATGGTTCACAGACACACAAGGCAAAGCACTAAACACCACTGTGCATGTCACTTTTAAAGATGCACCCTGTACAGTATTAAAGAATGCTCGCCTTCCAGCGATCCATGCTTCTGACGCATATCCTGTTTGGCACTGGTAAGGTTGTTCCGCACTCTCGCCTTTCTGTTCAAAGCAGTGCTGGCCAGCGGATGTCATCATGTACAAGGCCTTTAGCCTGCCTCGAGGCGAGAGTTAGATGTGTTGGGGCAGTACTGACACCTTGAAGACACGCTCTCTCCTGTGCCGCGCTTTGCAAGTGTTCATTGATCCACCAGCATCGTTAGTGGTCCTTATTTTTCCACTACACTGTACTATTAAAGAGAGAGTGAACAAGAGGGAGAATGGGGGAAGAGGAGGTGGGGTATCGGAGAGAGAGTGGCACAGAGAGAGAAGAGAGGGGAAGTTGGTGAATGGTTGAGAATGAGAGAGATAAAGGAAGCTTCAGGAACAGGGCCGCCAGATGTCCTGGAACCATAGAGACGCCATGTTTCCAGTCCTGCGTTTTCCTTTTTACAAACCACTGAATGCACTCTACATTAAAATGAAGGAAAGTTGAATTATCTGGCCACCCTTCAAAAATTATACATGCCATCCCATATGACTGAAGGTTATACCCGGCTCTCCAGCCCCACCCATCTTGCCAGCCAGAGAAATGCACTGTAAGAGACCAGAGGTGACACCATGGAGCAGGGGGAGGTAGCAGCGATTAGGAGAGGGAAGAGAGCAGCCACAGAACCCGTGATATGTACAGTGTTGGCCAAGCTCTGCAGGGAAACCACACAGTCATTATAAATAACAGCTGTTAACCATTATCAAACTTAGTGCCACTTTACAAGCCCTAGCAATATCAAACGTTGAGTTCACCCTGCCAGACTTGGTAAATGTGTGTGCACACGTGTGACCAAGATCTGTGCATATCACCGCAAACCGCTGGAGATCTGAACAAATAATCTAGCCACATGGGAGGAATTTGTAACTGTTTGCCTTCACTCACAGTATTAATCTGCATGCAAAGTAACAGCAGAGTCAGTACATTTTGAAGGCGAGGCTGGTATTGAAAAGGCTCTGACACTTTTCCCCTTAACATCACTAATGAATTCACACTCATTTCCCAAGGAATCTGCAGAAATAAATGGCCAGACTGCGGTCCAGCTTAACTCCTATTATTTAGCTGCACAGTACTTTTAGTTTTGTTTCCCATCATAAATGCAAAACTGCAAGTACCAAATGCAAAATGAGTTGCCAAAAATGCCAGAACTGAAGAATCATTTGCTACCTGAAAAGGGGCATCTCGAGAGTTCCTTAAAATATCTTCTGTGTTTCACCGGTGTAATTTCATGATAAAAAATACATAACAAAAGTAAGTGACATATAACCTTTGTATGATGATTGGGCTGCAGCTTGTTTTGCACTGGGAACTGTGTGTGGTGTCTGTTTTTACATGCACCTTGATCACAGCAGTAATTAAACGTGTAAGGAGGCATAGCAAGCATGTTATGTTATGCTATGTGCCACTACTAGAGCACGCTTCATTGAATAGCAGAGCGTAAAGCCACGCAGGAACAAAATACAGCTGCTATTGAAAGTACATTGATAGCAAGGGCATTGACTTAGCATAGAAGTGCGTGATGTGGTGGGTCAGAAGAAGGAACAGACTCTGATTATCCATCTCACTAAAAGTTTTATTAAACAAACAAATAAATGCCTATGTTTCCCTATATTATGGGGGTTCCCTAACTAACAAAACTAGCTAAGGTGCTTGTCAGTGAGAGTCTAAACAGAATCTGTCGACCGTCCGAACTAACCCGTTCTGACCCTACAACTATTATAATAGCTAAAGACAGGCGGATGACTCCCTTTTTCTGAAGGCTTGTTTTTCATAAAGTTCAGTTCAGTAAACTATCCTCGAATAGTTTCTTGTGACTGTTTGTATCAATTCGTACAATTCAGTTACAGCGTTATTTAACTTCTGAGTCTTCTCTCTTTGGTGACTATTCTCTGTTTCTTTCTTGTTCTTCTCTTGAATTGTGCTTCGTTATAGTTATCCTTCTCTTTTCCCAAGATAGTGGTATCCAATACGCAATGCTCTCTCCCGGGGCCCTCTGGTCTTTGGTATATAGTTCACAGGGACGTCATTCGGGGGTCGCCAGAGGTCGCAAGAGCGACCTCTGCTGATTGGCTGGCGACCTCTGTCAGTCTCTTGCGACCTCTGCATTTCCGCCAGTCAGAGAATGCAGGGGGCGTGGCCACAGCTATCATGCACGTTGCCGCGTGTGCCTGGTGTGCTCCATTTTATGTTTTGTCCACTCTCCCCCTCACAGCAGCGTGTGTGGTTCACTGGTTCTCCTGTCCTCGTGGCTTACAACACGGTAAAGTGAGTGAGCAGGTCGGGGGTGAGTGTGTCCAGTTCTGCGTGGGGGTTGCCGGTGGGTCCTCCTCATTGTGTGTGCGGGTTACGGGCCGCTACGCCTGCGGCCTGGAAGGGCCGTGGCACCGGCTGACATCAGCTGACATCAGGCACGTGAAGGGACTGGAGAAAGCCATCCGCACCTGCAGTGTTTTTTTTATAGCATGAGTTGTTTTTTTGTGATCCTGCCGGACTGGACATGTAAGCGAAGGAGGCTCAGCTTCTGTGGCTAGACCCTCGAAGGATCTTTGTCCCACGAGGTGGGGTGCGCACAGGGTTGGGTAAGTGGAGATAAACACCCTTCCTTACACAATCGCAGCTGATGGCTTGTACATCTCTCCCCTTCCGACACACATGGGTTTCGCTGGCCGAAGGGCGACAGCAGCCTGAACTGAGCGTGTACGTTCCACTCTCAGTTCCCCAGTGACGACCTGTGTGATTTTATGCCACCCACTCTGTATCCCGACCTCTTTTGTTAATATTCAGTCACTAATACGCTTCGCTCAACATTCTCGCCAAAGCTTCTGTCTGGAAAGGTAAACGCCATTTAAAAGGTTAATAACAAAAGTGTTGCTTCAATTGTAAATGGGGAAGGGCACGTTTGAAACGAGAGCTCAACTCTTTACAACTAGGTGTGTGACGGAGAATCTCTCCAGTGCATGTAAGGAATGCCATTTTCCAAGGTGAGCACTATTACTGCATTTACGTTCATCATGGCAGAAATATTTGCCTTGCCCAAGGGTTCGTAAAGTAATGCAGATGGGTACGTATGGGGACGGGATAAGCATTAGGTTTCCAGCGCTCCCTTCTTCATTAGCATATCGCACAGAAGTCCACAACAAAGGCTACCTCAAATTTAAGAAAGCCCCAAAAACGTCACTGATGAATACGACCATCCCTTAATTGGCGGACAGTTTCCCATCGACCCCTCATCAGATAATTCATGGCACTTCATGTCTGTACTTCCTTCCTCTTACAGTGGTGTAACTAGGCTAACATTTCGGAGGGGGCAAACCTTTCAAATGTTGGGAGACGGGCTACCTTCAAAGACTGTGGGGAAGGGGCACACTTGTGTGAGTGCATCTAACTTCTTTACACATCCTAAAGAGGCTATTCCAGTGGTGCAATGACCACTGGGCGTTATCGTGATGGGGGTTGGTATTTGCATGTCAGGGGAGTGATTGGAAAGGTATTGGGTGACAGGAGACAAACTCATTCTCATAGCAGTTCTTAAGTGTATGGTTTCAGACGTGAAGGAGAGTTGCGGCCCGAGGTCCCCTTGCTATCCCTGTGGTCTCCCTGGTTACCCCTAAAAAAATGTTTACATTTTTTTTTCTTTTTTAAATGGAAGCTCCTGGGCTGTGGCCTGCACCACATGGCTTTGTTTCTGGAGTGGCTGGCTTTCTTGTTCAGGCCTCTTCAAAAACAGGGGGTTCCACAAGTGCAGTGACCCTAAATAAGAAAGAATAGGAATAACAAATTGTCTTTCTGGAATTCTATACAGTAATTGCTAGACTCATTAAAGGTTTATTTTAGGCACACTTCAGGGGGTGAGTCACTGATTTTAGTTTGTTCTTAAATACCTCAAATTTACAATGCAGACAAAAACTATATGTATTTTGCTTTTTGCAAGTTGCAGTTATAGCATGTTTTTTTCTGCTGTTGTCTCTGTTACGATCATCACAAGACATTCCATCTCGGTGTCCTCCGTCACTTGATAAAATCCTTGTGTCTAAAAGCTTGAGTACAGTGTAGAAATGTTTGACCATATCACATCAAGTGGCCCTTGATTTAATTCTGCCACAATGAATGCTTTGTTGTAATGTGGCTATCTTTCCTATCTCCATGGCATGTTGTTCAGGATGTCTGTTTGCATGTATGAGGTAGCGAGTGCCCAGAGTACGGGATGCCGTGTGAGTGTGCTGCTTTCCCTGCACTACTCTAAATTCTTTAATACACAGTTATGAACCCTCCCAATGTATGTATTTGCCAACCTCTCAAGCCTGAAAAGTAGATGCACGCCGGCTTGACATGTGGCCAACTTTGTATCAGACCTGCATATGAACTGGCCTGCTGTTAAATCTGTTACCAGTTTATTGGTATACACTACAGAGTGTAATTTGCTTTGACTTTGAGAATGTTCAGGCATGTAATTTCTCATTTTACTATAACTGGTAAGATAGCTATAGCTAGTAAGATAGCTCAGTGGGTTGAGCGCTCGCTGCTGCGATATGTGTGTGTGTGTGTGATCTACAGGTTGCAGGTTTGAATCCCGGCAAGGCCAACTCAATCTTCATCCTTCTGAGGTCTATAAATGAGTACCAACACAGGTTGGGTTATATTGTATGTATATTTGTTCTATATAAAGCACTTAAGCGTAAGTGCTATAAAATAACACATCATCATTTGGCCTTGGACGTCTCCTTGCCCTCACAGTAATTGGGTAATAATATTAACGATACATATGGTGATTCATTCTTGAAACATTACAGTGATATAGTAACCATATGTATCGTAGTGTACTTAGGAACAATGCTATGTGAAGCCACTCCCTGTTTTGTCAAGGGGCGAATGGTTGTATTCCATCGCTTCCCGTGATGTCACTTTGGGGGTGGGGTTAAATGACATCACTTCCTGTGTTGTCATCAGAGGTCCAGGGTGATGTGATGTCACTTCCGCTACCCCTGGCATTTTGGTGAAATGACATCCCTGATAGTTCACAGTGTTTGGTTTCTCTTTGGACTTTACGCTTATTCTCTGTTTCAGCCTTAACTTAGGGCCTTTCTTTTCTATTTTGTTTCTCCTTTAATTAGACTTTCTTTGTCTGGGCAAACACCAATGTGAATATTCTAGTTTTGAGGCTTGTTCCCTCTCTTACTTTGCAGTGTGTTACAGCTTTCTCCTTGACTGGGACGAGTATGTGTACTCCAACACTGATTCTCATTCACATCTCTGTAAGTTAATGTTTTCTCTTGACTGGGACGAGCATGAGCATTCCAATCATTATTCTCCATTCCCCTCCCGGATCTCCCGTTTTCCCTGTTACATGTGAAAGTGAACCCCAACTTACAGGGGCACCCCTTAAATACAGGGGACACATAATCACCATAAACCAGAGTAAATGCACCCCTCGAGGGAAGTAAAAGCCATAAGTCTATCTTGCAGGTGATAACAAGACTTTAATCTTTACAGATCATGAGGATTGGGGAAATGACAGAGGACTATGCTATTCCAGGCCAGTATTCTGTCGTAGTCCTTCGCTTGACTGCCAGGTCCTGAATACTGGTGCTGTACCTGGGGTTTAAATACTCTTCACTTGGTCACTGGATACCAGCAGAGCTCCTCCAAACTTGTCTTTCTTGCCAACAAGGGATGCTTGCAGTGTCCCCAGTGTTGCATGGCCAGGTTCCCTACTTAACATAATGCTTTATTACCAGGAATATATTATTGCTCTTGTTTAGCATAATTTACTATGTTATAAACATTCATACATAAACACATCTCCCCACCATTCTCTCAACATTAATTGTTTGCACTTAGATTTCAATCCAAACAATCTTTATTTAGCCACCCTCCTCCCCCCCTGGACTCTTGTAGTGGTTAGAAAACAGTTAACAGAGGTTTTGCCTAAGAAAGCACTTGGACACTTTGGAAATGAAGGAAAGGACTAGGCTCCTTCCCAACATTCCCCCCTTTCATTACTTCCACCGTAACAAACTCACCCCCACCCTACATATCTACAACCCCAGAAATATTAGTTTGATTTTCGCTGTTTATTGTATGGCAAGGTGTTTTAGATCCCCCAATTGATAGCATCATCTTTGCACTATAAGTGACAATAGGAACACATCATCGGAGACCCCATTGGCACGTGTAGAAGAGAACC
The DNA here is from genome assembly GCF_040938575.1 of Ambystoma mexicanum. Lineage (NCBI taxonomy): Eukaryota > Metazoa > Chordata > Amphibia > Caudata > Ambystomatidae > Ambystoma > Ambystoma mexicanum. Next base: position 1,272,170,417 of record NC_090932.1, read on the forward strand.
AAGAAGAGAAGAACATGATCACAGGAACCAGTATTTTTACTGCTGCCACCAGCCATAACAGGACCCAATCAAAGGCAAGCGATAGCCAATCTGTGTTCTGAACTCCACATTCTTTTTTCCATTTGAACACCTAGATTGTGCACAGCCTTGATGAAGTGGTTTAATGACCCATTCTCACCATCCTCCGGGGGTAGAAAAGTGCAGCAGCTGCTTGTACCCCAGGAGCCAAAAAAGAAAGTCTCGGCTGAGCTAAAAGGTCAATACTTGTCAGGTATTCCTCTGAGCAGTGCGGGACAGTCTTTCGGCAGTTTGAGCTCTTCTTTCTTCCTCTCCGTTGAATTTGTCCTTTTTCTGGCAGCATACCAAATTCTTGTGTGATCTGCAAGTTGGAGTAGGTACGAATAGTGTGCGCGGAATTGAAAACCAATCCCCAACCCCTCTTCCGGTGATCACCAAAATTCTAGATCTTCTTGACAAGGGTCACGAGCTCACTCATCTTGAATTAAAGGAATCTATGGCCATCTTGCATTATCTTTGCTCCAAAATGGATAAAATCGAGGGGTTTATCACTGCAGTCGACACCCTAAGATCCATTCAATCTGAAATTAGAGGACAAGGCCATAGCAATGAAGAGGCAGGGAGGCACTTTTTATATGTAAACAGCTTGAAACAGTGCAATCAGGACGCATCAATTGAACCTGTGAAATGTAAGTGCGACAATGACTTGAAAGAAATTAAGGCATCAGTCGATGCACTGAATTTCACAATTACAACTCACTTCTCCAAAATGGAACCTTTAATGCGGTTTCCTGATAGCCCATCTGCTCTCCTTGAAGAAATCGAATCACAAAAAAACAGAGACAGAACACTGTGGTACTCAGGAACCTTTTACTTTTATGTCCCGTCGAGTTAAAAAAAATCACTTGCGAGCCGTTAAGAGATATGCTAAGCGTAGGAAGGAAGCACTATTACACAAGAATGATGGACGTGGAAAGGATACTTACTCGGTTCCTAGTATAGAATTAATCGATGAAGATCATATTGATGTAGGACAATTGTCCAAAGAAAGCCAAGATGCTCTTACCCCAGTTACTAATTCATCGGAGGAAGTAAGTCAAAATGGTATTATTACTAAGTCACTAATGATGGGTGCTGTCCCTCCTCAGATTGCTAATCTTAAGTCTGGCATTGTTAATCCAGCGAATTGTATATCTGAGGAAATTACGATTTCTAAACCTTTGATCAAATCAAAATTATGTGAAATGTCTCTAAAGGTGTTAGACAATCAGGATAATGGATGTGCAACAACTCTAATCGAACCTGCTATCGGCCCTGTAGTAAAAAGTAACTTAAAGGACTTTTTCCCGATTATAGGGAGATGTCGTACGATGAAAAACAACATTATTCACCCGGGCCCTCATGGTAGTGACAATTCAATTTCACTAAATAGGAAAACTTATAGTGAAGTATGTTCGAGGGATGTGACTACTGAACTCTCTGCGAACAATATCTCCGAACAGCCCAAAAATATACCCTTAGTTGCTGTAAATGGTATTGGTAAAATAGGGAAGGTAGAGGTAGATGAAATAACTAATATCATAGAAGAGGAGGTGAATATGATTAACTCGGTAATTGCAGTAAATGGCACGGGAAAAAGAACTACTTTGGTTGAGGCATCGGCCGTGCTTCATAAGGAGAGTTCTAAGTTCAGCCGTTTCGATCAAACTGGATCAATTGATAATGTAATGACTCCAAATCGTATATTTATACATGGCCCTGCGCAAAGCAGAACACTATCACAAAACATGAATACCAATCCTTTCTTGCATAAAAATGGCGAAGCCTCTGTAGCTCTGAGTAAAACTTTCCATATGGACAATCAGAATACAAACAATCATAGCAAGATTTTATTAAAACAACCTAATAATTTATTAATCAATCCTGCTGTTGAAGAAGGAACTCCAGTAGTCTCAGCGCCAATCTCACACAGGCCCTGGCAGTCAAAAGAGATGAAGGAATACATTATAGGATTTGAAGGAAATGCTGAGGAATTGGTAGATAAACGTATTAATCGTTCATTTATCTTCTCTCTTTTCTCAAAAATACCTCAATTGAGAATGGTTAAATCCAATGATATTACCAGAGTCTCTCTGGCCAGAATCAACAATTTCAGGGCCCTATGTTATCTTGGTTCTGAGGCAGTAATGAAATTTATTTGGTCCAATCGGGAGGAAATAAAAAGAGAGGGTTTGGTATTACTTACCTTCGGATCCGAGGATGATGCTGCTCTATTCCTAGATCCACCAAAAGTGATCGATGGAAACTGTACTGATATGACTGTACCCATTGTTAAAACAAATATGGGCTCTGGACTTGATTTGGCTGAGATTCTGAAAGTTGTAGCTCAAACAAATGGCCTTCCTTGGCTGGAACCCATGCTCTTGGCCATTTTGTCTTCTAATACTACTTCATTACCTACAAAACCAGTCACATAGCTATCTAACCACAAAGAACTTAAAATCATATCCTGGAATTCGTGTGGTTTTGTGAATTTAATGAACTGGCATCTCAATCTTATCAGTGATGAACGACCAACTATAATTATAATTCAAGAGTCGATGAAAACAGAACCTCTACTTATCCCTGGTTATGTTACTTTTAACTCATTAGCTAAGAGACATTTATCAGGCCGCCCATCTGGGGGCTTATCGATTGCAATAAATACTTCATTTAAAGTCCAACCTAATTTAGTTTGGAACTCTCCGAGTTTACTTGGGGTTCATCTTAATATACCCTCAATCAGATATCCATCATTAATTATCATCTCACTATATTGGAACCCTGCCAATTTAACTATTGAAGAGATGTTTGACGATCTTGAAGCATGCTTGGAACTCTCCGCTAGTATATATCAGAACTGTGAGATCATTCTTGGTGGCGATTTTAATTGTGACTGTAGAAATGTGAATGAAACTAGCTTATCTAAACTCGCAACCTTAGCATGCATTAGAGGAGCCAAGTTTAGAGAACTCTTAACTGATTGGGACATGGATCTCTTGGCGACACACGATATGAAATCAAAAATTACATGGGAAAGAGGAGTTAAAGAGTCAATGATAGATTTTATCTTTGTATCTCGTAATCTTATAGCTTACATGGCCCCATTAGTAATAGATCCTATATTGATTGGTGATCATGCACAACTTATAACATCATTGAAATTGAAATGTCAATCGCTAGGGGTAAATAGTTCACTAACAGCAGTAGAAATTGATCGCCCTCACCACTCAATCAGGTGGAACAAAGGCTTGTGCGATCAGATTGTTAAACACATATCTCGAGAAACACTGCGAGTTGACCAATATGGTGCCAATTTAAGAATAAAACTATCTGATAGGGATTACTCCAAAATAGTTGACACCGTTTTGCTCAAATTTTGTAAAAACCGCAGTAATGTGAAACATGCTCATACCTACGATCAGAAATGCAAACTGTTGAAAAGGGAAAAAACAAAGCCCTAAAACAATTGAAATATAATGTTTTAGGCACTGAAAGACTCAGAGAAAGGCGGAATCAAATCATCTCTCAGTACAAACAAAACTTAAGATTCGCCCGGATCTCAAGACATAATGAGGAGAACTGTACTCTAATCCGTGCCATCACGTCATATGACACTCGAGTTATATGGCGTACTCTAAAAGCTGACCCAAAAAATGCCGTGTTATCTATGCCGAATTGTATTTCTGATCACACATGGCAGACGTATATAACTGCCAAATATCAACTACCCTATAAGTTCCAATTTCTTCCTAGTATATTGCTAGACTCTACCAGGATCCCTCGGTTCAATTGGAGCATTAGGGACATAATTTGGGCAATCTCGAGGCTGTCGTATTCTAAGGCTGCAGGACCAGAAGGGCTTCCCCCTTGTCTCTATAAAGCGGACCCTGCCATGTGGGCAGAAATTATAAATACCAAATTCGAAACCATCTTCAACTCTGGGGAAATTCCACCTTCTTGGTTAACTGCAAACATAGTCCCCATATTTAAGAGGGGTGATCCTTCCTGCCCTGAAAATTATCGCCCGATTTCTCTAATCGATACCGAGGCTAAAATCTTTGCGATTCTACTTCTTCACGATTTGGAGAAAATTATTGAGTCCAAGGGTCTTTATTCTAAATTTCAAACGGGTTTCAGAAAGAATAAGAGTACCCCTCTAAATGCAACTATCCTTGCGCACGTTATTGCTGGAGCAAAAAATAAGAACTCTAATCCGGTATATATCGCAATGATTGACATGAGTGCGGCCTTTGATAATGTTGTCCGCAACTTATTGTGGATGAAAATGTTGGCTTTCGGAATTCCAAAAGATTTAATGTATTGGATTATGAAATTGCACACCAATACATCTTATAGAATAAAAATATCACAGGATGGAGGCACCACTGCTCCAATAGGAACAGCACTGGGCTTAAAACAGGGCTGCAACCTTGCAGCAACCCTGTTTAATCTATACATGGCGGATCTGGATAAAAACTGGGAAAATATGAACCTGTTTTCTGTGAAGGTTGGGAGTATATCTTTGCAATGGATTGCCTTTGCAGATGATATTATCTTGTTTGACCCTACTCCTGTAGGTTTACAAACGAAATTAACACTTTTTGAGGAATTTGCAAAGGACCATAATTTGACTCCCAACCCGGCAAAGACTGCCATTATGAAATTTGGAGTGAAGCAGAAAAAGGGCAATTTTAGATGGCATATTATGGATACGCAGATATCTTGTATTAACAACGCTATTTATTTGGGGTATCATCTCTCTGATCAGAATTCCATCAAGGTATGGACAGACATTATTAAATGCAAAACCAGGACACTCCTTTCACAAATGAAAAGGATTTATACCCGGTTCTGCAAATTTTCATTAACTCCGTTAATTGAATTCATGTCCTTGAAGACTGAGAGTATCATTCTTTATGCACTAGATATTTGTTTGTGTGATATGTCTAATATGTTGGATTGTTTACAAGGTTCACTTTTAAAAGCAGCAATGTTCTTGCCTATGTCCATTCCAAATGCCATCATACGTCATGAATTGGGGTTGGTGGCACTATCGTCTAGATGGAAATGGAGACAGTTAACTCAGTTTGCAAAAATGAATTACCCACCGACTAATTCAATATATGCGGATTTGAATAAAATGCTGGGTACCCACTGTCTTCCTTCCTTTTATAATTATCAACTGAAAATGCAACAACTTTTAAGTGAAGTGAATATTACAGTGAATGATGTCCATCTTCGCCCGTGCCATGCAAAAAAAAACTCTTTGACTTAGACTGGTGTGTAACTATTGATCGGATTATGACATACAAATCTTATGAAGAATATGGTGCCTTTGTTAAACAGCGCATTCCTCGCTATGCACATATCACTTTATTCCCCTGTGAAACTACCAGGAAGGCATATATTCGATTTAGATTTAAGCTTTACCACACTAGAGATAGAACAAAGAACTGGCGAACAAATGCCACCACATTTGCTGTGGGATGTCGATTTGATGAGTGCAATGAACCACACGAAACATTGAAGCATCTCATACTCTATTGTCCCCATTTTAACAAAATACGTACAGCAAGATTTATGAAATTTGTTGATATAGGGTTTGAGGATTGCCTCGAGTTTTTATGGTCTCGTATGATGCAAGGAGCTCACAACCGTTTAATTTATGAATTAGTAAGTTTTTGTAAGCATATAGAAAAAGAACTCACTTTGAGTGGAGAATGAAATGCCTAGTTGGTAAATTGATTGGTATATTTTCTCTTGCACCTGTATTTTAAATTGTATTTTAAAGTATTGTGTGCTAATGTAAAATAATGTAATTTCAAATGTTTAAATTTTTCTTTCTTTTTACATGGATTTTAACTTGTTCTTTTGCAAAGGTTCTACTCGAAATTATTCTTGTAAATGAACTAAATGCAAATAAAAAAAAAAAATAAAAAAACAAATTCTGTTTCTTTAGGTGCTAGTGTGGCTGTTGGCACCTTGACAGGCATTTCTTCTCCCTTCACATGTCCTTCCAGGATTACTAGTAGCACTGAGTGCAGGGTGGCCAGTGAAAAGTTGCCCCTCCAAGATGGTAGAGTTTCAAGTAGGATTGTTGGCCACAAACCCAGTAGTAATCCATCACTGCTGCTCTACCTTTTGTCATACCAGGGATCACAAGAGCGTGCTTGCACAGTTTGGATGCGCCACCAGGAACTGTTCCTTCATTGCTAAGACAAAGTTCAAAATGTTTGGCCCAATCTATTCGCACTGGTTTCTTCATTGTTGCAATCCGTGCCAGCCTTGTGATATATTGGGACCATATTTACGCACACATAGTCTCTATTTGGGATATTGCTTCTCCGCTGTACTCGATCTGCCCATCTGCCAGGCACATTACTGTGGTGCCCTGCCATTTGTCATTGTCATTTGAGTAACCTCCCAAGGAGAAATTTGGTCCTTGTAAACACTGGCAGTATTTTGTTGCCATTGCATAACGCTGGATCTAGATCAATGCTCCTCAACTGAACACTATGTGCCTGGAATGTGCCCTTTATCCCTTATAGTGCAAGATGTACCCAGCATTGTGCCTCTGTAATTGGGATTGGATGTGGCCCTAAAAACCTTAGGAGACCCTGATGTGTGTGGGATAAATGCACACACGTAACATCTTTCATTGATTTCCTTCCTGCAATGCGCAAATAAGAGTACTAGCTATTCAATGTTTCTACATTCTGGATGTCAGAAATAGTGTCAAAACCTAACACCTTATGTAAATCATATGTCATTCATACTTCCCGTTTCATTTGTCTAAGACAACTTGTAAGGGTGGCCGGCAAAAAGTGAGACATTTTGTATTTCCTTTTTTATAGACATTTTAGCATTTTTATCTTTCCCAACTGTCCAATTCCCCTCCCCCTTTATATGGCCACTCCATATAACAAACATCCCATCATCCACTTCAACAACCACAACCAGCTTCATACAAAACAACACATTACTACTACCTTTCTAGACTAAATAACATCTTTATTTATTATTATCCCTACACAACAGAGAGGTCGGTCAGCCATCTTTGCTTATTCCTGGAGAGGAGAAAAAAGGTTATCAAGAAAGAGAGAGAAAGAGAAAAAGAAAAAAGAGAAAGTAAAACAGAGAAAAATGGAGAGAGAGTGAGAGGGAGAGAGAGAGAGAATAGGGAGATAAAGAGAGAAGGGAGACAGAGAGAGAAGGGAGATAGAGAGAGAAGGGAGAGAGAAAGAAGGGAGGGAGAGAGACAGGGTGAGAGAGACAGGGAGAGAGAGAAGGGAGAGAGAGCCTTGGAGAGAGAGACACAGAAAGAGACCCTTTTCCCACCATGGCTGACCGGATCCTGCACCTTCCAAAAAAACAGAAAACAAAAAAAACAAAAAACAACAATGAAAAATAAAAATAAAAAATTGACAAAGACAAAACAAGAAAAAATTAAAAGATTTAAAAAGAAAGAAAGAAACAGGCATGTGCCACTGCACACCACCCTGGCATGGATCCTCAAAAATGTCTCTCTTTTGGCTATGCCGTTACTAAACATTACCTTTTCTCAGGTGCTCTTAGAACACCCGACAGATGCACCCAATATCTAACTCCTTCATATGGACGGCGAGAGGACTACAGAACACCACCTCAAATGGACCTTTAAACCTGGGGCTGATCCGTTCCCCAGATTATAATGGTCCTATTGTAATATAGGCAATGCTGTGTATGGAACCATGGTCTCGCTTTCTACAGGGGTGGCCACTATTTCTCCCCGCCTTTACCGTGTCCACTACCACCCCTGTGTGCTTCCATTCCGAGGTCAATTATTTATGACCCATCACCATATAATATGTCTCCTTCCGTCAATTTATCAGCCATTCATCAGAGTGGGAAAATAAATAAAACTCCTGTAAATAATCCAGAGTTGCTAAAACAGGGGCTGTGCAAATAGCTTAAGTCCTCACAATTGTCTAGTCATTTTGTCAGTCCATTAAAATGTACTTTTAAGTCCTCTGTCCTTCCCTGAGACTTTGTAACAGTGACCTTGTGTAGACTGCGTAGTCTAGGATCCATGACCTACAAAAATTACATAAGCCCAAAAAACTGCTACATTTCCTTCACAGTAGCAGCGCCTAGAGCCGGTGCGTACTGCCGCCGCCCCTATCTGATTATTTCTTTCCCCATTACAAAAATGAGTTGTCCCAAGTATAGTCCCTCCTGTTGGTAGTATTGTAGCTTCTTTGTATCTGCCTTGTATCTTTTTTGAGCCAGCAATTACAATAATGCAACAGAATCCCTCCTGTACTGATGTTTATTTTCACTAAATCCCAACCGATCATTCACATACTGAATGATTTGTGCTAAGCACCTTACTTCAATGTAATCTGTACAGGGGTCACAGCTCTCAGTAACCCAACATCGTGTGGATTAACAGTCCATAATTATGCTGGCACATATCACATCTCCTCTTCAAAAAATAAAAACATCTGAGTTACTACTGCCATCAGGGGGCACTGTACCTCCCTACACTGCACCATGATATCACAGGGGATGCAGATTCCCAAAATGATCTCCCCATTTTGTTCACGGTCCTCAAATAACTCCTTATTCTGTCCATTCCTTTAATTGTACTGTCAGGTCTATAGATAATATTGTGCGCCACTTGCAACCGTGCTGGTCTTTTCCAAGCAAGACTACTCTTTTTCTGACACTACTAGTCCTTGCAAATCTAATGACAATATTGTCCCTGCCACCTTCTCGGGTGGCACCATGGGTCGGAAAATAAAATCTGTAGGCACTCGCCAACACTTTGTCGCAATTTGAGCAACCGCATTTACTAATACCTTAATACCATAACCAAAAATATATCTGAGGCCACAGGAACCCCATGTACTACTGACTCCCTTGCTATTGCATTGACTATTACCATTGCTTGAGCTGCACACATCCCTGGAGTGGAACACTCTATCCCTTGATCTATGACTGATACATTTCTGAGCAGAATCCTGCCCAACAAGTTCACAGGGGAACTCTCTGAATATAACAAGGGGGCTCGTACTACATCCCCTCCCACTCTTATATCCAACTCTTCAGTCTATGGAACTGTAGAAATAGCCCCAGAGAATCCCTGCATGTAAAGAGTTTTTACCTGATAATGGAGAGTTCCCCCCCATGATCCATGATTTAGTTGCACCTGAATCTACCTTAAATATAAATTGCCTGTTTCCTATTTCCACCTCCACCAAGGGCTCCTCTTCAGGGTCTGCGGTTATCAATAGGATTGGACATGCACGTGATTTCTGTGGGCTGTCCTAATCAGAATATGGATTTGTCCTGGGGAATGAAAAAGTGCCGGCCGTCATTGTAACTCCTTGGAACGGGGTGCCTGTTCCCCCTGCCATTCTGTTAAACTGTGTTCCCTCACCCTGCTGTAGTTATTGCCCATGATGCCCTTGCCTGTCAGCCCCATAAGGGGACTGATTTTGACCTCCTCGCCCAAAATGCTGTTGTCTCCTTCCTTGAGGCCCTTGGAATCCCTGCCCTGAAGTTGAAGCCCCATAATTAAATCTCATCCCAGGCCTGTTCCTGCACTCCCTTGCAAAATGCCCCCATTTCCCGCAACACCAGCACTGTTATGTTCCCAATCCTCCTCCCGGAGGCCCTATCCTCCCAAAACCTCCTGCTCTTGCTCCTCAAAATCCTCCCTTTCCCCTTGGTGCTCCTTCATATCACCACTGTGGGTTTGGGGTACTGCTCACCCCATAATTCTGCAGTTGTGGCATTCCCAATTTGTTGAGTATCTCCTGTCCTTTCCCCATGAGCTGGTGCCTTCACTGGTGTCTGAATGACAACCTTATTTAGTTTCTTTTCCCCTAGTTTTGCCTTGTCAATTTGCCGCTTCTGGGCTGTCTCCCTGTCCTGCTCCTTGATTCTCTTACAATTGTGACCTATTACACTTTGTATCTGTGCCCACCCTTTGGTTTCAATTCCCACAATTTTATCTAGTGCCTTCTGGACCTCTTTTGATAGTCTCCTCTTTACAATAAAACAGAAAAATGTTACTGTCTCAACTCTCCACATTTCCTGTTACTTAAGAATAAACGTAACTGGGTCCTCATCATCACCCACTGTGCACTGCATTAAAGAATGTAAGTCAGGGATATGTGGGTGCATCCTTCGTAGGGCATCCCAAACCCTTCCCCTTACCTCATCAAAGGCTGCTCCATCATGTCCATTATCTGCAAGACTTACCCCAGCCCTTGCCCATATGTCCCCAGCCTGGTCCCCGACTATGGTGATCAGTAAACTCTTAAAGTCTCCTACTGCAAAGGCTACCCCTGCTGTTTGTTTTTCAAATTCATAGATCCATTTACTAGCTCCGTCTATAAGCTGGGGGAGAGCTTTAATCAAATTATTTTTGTCCTTTTGAGGCCATGGCACATACTGCGTTATCCCTACTTCTTTATGTATTAGAGGCATCTGTACATCTATTTTGTTTTCTACCACTCTAGTATTCTTCTGATCTTGTACTACCTGATTAAATCGGGTCTATTTCTTGGTCTGTCCCTTCCCACTGCCTCTTGTGGCAGGGACGGGTTTCTCCCCACCTCCTCTCCTTGATCTCCTTCTTGCCCTCCCGCTTCATTATTTCTACCACCTTGATCTTCCCCTTCATTATCCCTTCCTTGTTCTACTTCCTGTCCCAGGACTGTCCATACACTCTGCCCATCACCTTTTTCAACACAAACATTTGTTATTGCCCCAGGGTTAAACCTAAATAAATAATCTCCTGTATTCCAATCCCCTGTTTTCTGCACGGGTACCCGTATTGCTGGTGATACTTTTTCAGGCACTTGTAACCTGACCAACCTTTCCTGCAATGCTCTTAGCTCATGGTCAATGTCTACTTGTGGACCCTCTGGGTACACTAATGCTACTGGCATATTAGAGCTTGTGGGTGGGTTATAAGGAGGTGCAAAAGCTCTCAAGTCCCCTCTCCTAGTTGCTAATCCTGCTAATCCTGTTGACACTGTTTTTATACCCTACTGCAGGTTTAGGCGTTACTGGGTACATCCCCTTACATTTTCACCTTCCTTATCTCCCATATCCTCAACTCATTTATAGAGATCTGGAATCTCTTCTCTTTGTTGGGACTTGTTCCCTTTGTATTTTGCTGCTACAAAGATGGACATTTTTTCTGCCATGTTTCTGTTATGGGAGCCCTGCTCCGGCCAGGAGCAGGACGTCCCCCCTTCCTTTGTTTCTACTATCAATTGTTTATTTATTCTGTCACAAAACAGTGGCAGAACCCTATGCATGGGTTTTATTGGAGTTTCTTCCTCCATAATGTTGCCGCGTGTCCCTAATGCTTCACTTAAACCCTACTGTGATGCTGCACATGCTTCAAAAATACAGATCAACCCACTTTTTCCCCCCTCCCACTTTTACACTTTCTTCACTTTGGTTTCACACATACACATACACACACACACACACACACACACACACACGCACACCGTGACTCATCCACCTTCCTTCCTTTTTTACCACAAAAGACAGCACGAGAAAATATAAAAGACTAAGATCCAGGCCCATTCCTTATACCGAGCCACTACGTAATACCACTTATTGCTTTTATCATCATAAGAAGAATATTGGGCCTCTTTACAACAATTGCGGAATGTGTTTAACGGCGCCGATAATGGTGCCGGCGCAGTTAAATGCATTCCACACTATTACGAGGTTCGCTCGCGGGACCCCATGTGGACGTCTGGTTTTACCAGACGTCCAGAGCGGTTCCCGCGAGGGGACCAGGGAGCTAACAACGGTCCGGTCGTAATCGGCGCGTTGTTAGCTCCCGCACCCATTCCCATTGAGCCCTTTGGGGCTCAAATGGGAATGGGGAAGGTCCGGGCCTGGGTTCCCTGAAAGAGGAATTACCGGGCCCTCCAAACTCGGAATGGCCCGGTAATTCCCCATTCAGGGAACCCGGACACGGTTTTGGAGACAGCCATGCCCTTATTAAGGGCATGGCTGCCTCCAAAGTCGTAATGAGGCCCATTGTGTGGTACTACCTCCCAGTCCTTATAAGCTGGGGACCCTTTTCCTTCCCTTTCCATTATAAAAAGTAGAAAAACAGAAATACGTGACAATTTCAATACATGACCCACTTTTTATCCAATTTACTCCACAACACATCACCTGCAATCCAATCTATCCTATCCAATCTTATTTCTTATCACCAAAAGTCCTATTTTATACTCAATCACCAATACTACATCACCAAAAGTCCTATTCCATCTATTCCACTGACCTTGTACAACAATCACATCACCATTATATCACCCACATCACCAAAATATCTATCGTTCATATCACCAAACCGTTCACATCACTATATTATACATACACGTTCCAATGTTGTTATCACCTACAAGAGTATACTCACCTGGGCATTGTTCACTTGAGTTACCCTCTGTTACGAAGTCCCCATGCCGGTCGTTCTGAAGCCACGCCCTGCCCCAGTGAGCAGAAAGGATTTCTTTTAAAATGGCTTCTACTAAAGTTGCTCAGGATACATGGGGTTTTTGATTAAGGGGACAGATCACTATAGCTTGGCGTGGCTCTTTTCCTGGTGACTAGACCTGGTCTTTGCAAAGAAAGGGGCTGAAACTGAGATCACGTCGGGATAACCACTGAAAGTGAACCCCCAATTTACAGGGACGCCCCTTAAATACAGGGGACCCATAATCACCATAAATCAGAGTAAATGCACCCCTCTAGGGAATTAAAAGCCATGAGTCTGGCTTGCAGGTGATAACGAGACTTTAATCTTCACAGATCATGAGGATTGGGGAAAGGACAGAGGACTCTGCCATTGCAGGCCAGCATTCTGTCGTAGTCCTTCGCTGACTCCCAGGTCCTGAATACTGGTGCTGTGCCTGGGGTTTAAATACTCTTCACTTGGTCACTGGATACCAGCAGAGCTCCTCCAAACATGTCTTTCTTGTCATACAAGGGATGCTTGCAGTGTGTCCAGTGTTGCATGGTCAGGTTCCCTACTTAACATAATGCTGTATTAGCAGGAATATATTGTCCCTCTTGTTTAGCATAATTTACTATGTTATAAACATTCATACATAAACACATCTCCCCGCCATTCCCTCAACATTAACTCCATAAAATTATATTTTATCTGGTTCAGTATTTCTCATAAAAAACACTTTTTTTTCCAATACTCTGTCGTGCTGAATCTCCATTGGCCTGTGATTGATAAGAACAGTTTCTCAACCACTTCGTGCTCTCCAGCCTGCCTAGTCTATATTTAGCACAGCCTGACTTTTACCATGTGCTATGAGCAAAGCTAATTTACAATGTACAACAGTTTTACAAATATATCTATCCATCTACATAGTTGTTTGCACTTAGATTTCAATCCAAACAATCTTTATTTAGCCACCCTCCTCCCCCCTGGACTCTTGTAGTGCGTAGAAAACAGTTAACAGAAGTTTTGCCTAAAAAAGCACTTGGAAACTTTGGAAATGGAGGAAAACACTAGGCTCATTCCCAACACATGCAATGGTTAGGGATAACATCACAGGGTTTATTTTTCAGGTGAAAATAATAAACCGTTTTGTCAGGTTAGCGTCTCGTGATTCTTCTGCTGCTTTTTGTTTGTTTTGCTGCATAAGCAGGCTCCTCTGAACTTCAACTACCGGTAGGTTCTGCATTACTTCTAGAGTAGTGGTATTGGCGTTGTTCACATGACCTCTGGTCCAACACAAGTCTGTTGTGGTCATGCCACCACTCTGCATTCACTCTCTCTCTATGTTGGGACACAAAACGCATCCTACTTGGCTTCTCTCCTCTCTCTGGTTTCCCAGTACTGCACGTCTACTTTTGCAGTTTGCTTGTAGATCTGGTTTTGCCACTAACACAGTGGGGGAGGACCAGGGACTCTCATATGAATCAACAATATTGGCTTTAAGCATTTCTTCAACCTCCTTTTCAATTATTTTCTTCATAGCTTTGAGGATTTTGTAGGGTTTTAAATTAATACTTTATCGTTGAGGTGTTCTGATACAATGGGAAAAATTTGTAAACATACCTGGTTGTTCTACAAATACCTCAGGGAATTGAGCTAACAAATCTCTGATGTCTGCCTGTTGAGATGGTGACAAGTCTGAAGAAACTATGGTGTGTTCTTGGTTGGCGTCGGTAAGAATAGTAGCCATTGGTACCATGGAGTCTTCACTGGGATCTACTCTCCTCTCTTTGAGCAGATTAATGTGAGACCGTTGGGTCTTTTGTCTCCGGTCTGGTTGTGATGTAAGGTAGTCCAATGGGCCTTTCCTTTTAAGTATGTTATATGGCCTGAACCATTTGAACACCATCTGATTCTTGGAAGTGGGTAGTAGAACCAACACTGAGTTCCCTACTGCGAAGGTACAGGGAGTGCCCCTTTTGTCATAATTAGCCAGTTGATGTTGTTGGGCATGTCCTAGAATGTCTCTGTACAATTTCTGTTACCGTCGCCATATGCAAACATACGTTTTGGGTGGTTTGAGAAATTGATAGGATGAACTCTTCTCTTTCTTCCCATGTTTCCCTCAACATACCAATATGTCTCGGGGTTCCCTCCCATAAAGTAGTTCAAACGGAGTGTATGCTAAAGATGCTAGAGGGGTTTTTCTCACAGTAAACAATGCCCACGTGATCATCACATCACAGTTTTTCCCACCTGCCTCTACTAATTTATGTAACCTCCTTTTTAGCGTCTGCTTGAAGACTTCCACTAAGCCATCTGTTTGAAGGTGGTATATCAAAACTTCCGTTCTAAGGTTGTTCTATGGCTGAAAACGTAGGCCTTCAAACACTCCTAGGTGTTAAGTCTTGCATACGCTCTCCTTCTGTACATATTGTATCCACATGTGTTTATCTGTACATACGTATATAAGCCTGCTATTATTATCGCTGTGTGTATGTATATATTTTTGTTGTTGTAACTAAGCTTCGCATATTCATGTAACTGCTGCGCCGTGTTACCCTAGGGTATGATTGCGCATTACAAATAATAAAACAAACAAACAAACAAACATAGGGAGGTTGTTAGTGTTTTGATGTTAAGGATTTCTTTCACTTCATGCATGAGGCGTGACATAAATGTGGTAACGTGGTATGTTAGGATTTCTGTAGGGAACCCTACTCATGAGAGGCAATGTATCATATGCTGCAACATCTGTTGCATGGTTTTACTTTACAATTGAAAGGCTTCAGGGTAAAAAGTGGCGTAGTCCACTATAACAAGAATCAAAGGATTTCCCACTCTGGATGTTTCAAGTGGTCCCACTATATCCATGGCTATCCTGGAAAAGGGGATATCAATGAAGGGTAATGGTTGTAGAGGAGTACTGGGGTCGTATTGCCCCTATATAGAAGTCCCTTCCTTACGAAGAAGAAGGGACCAGCCGGATTTCTTCCTTCTTCTTCTGTGACCACTTTGACAAATGCCTCTGGGAGGATTGGGTCTTTTCATTGGGAAAATGCCAAATCAGGGAGGACACTGATTTATTCAGTCTCTTGTGGAGATGTATCTTTCATAGGCAGATCAGCCTCCCCAAATCCCTGGGAACCTCTACCAGTTTCTTTCTGGGTATATACCCCGTTGGGGATTAGGAATAGGGCTTTTTCCAATATCCTTTCGGCTATCTTTTCCCCCTCCTTTGCTGTATAGGTATTATTCCCATGATTATGTAGGAGGACTTAAGCGTCTCCTCTATAGTCAGGATCAATGATTCCTGCCATCATGTCTAATCCATATCTCCAAGCTAGTCTACACGTTGAGGCTAATCTTTTGTATGTTATTTTAGGGGGGCGCTGATATTAACCCAGTGGGGATCAGGCGTCTTTCACCTGGTGATATTATCATCTAAGTGGTGCTCTGTAGGTCAAATCCAATGGATTCTGCTGTAGCTACCGTAGGGGCTTTGGGCATGGGACTTAATTTGGTAAATTGTAAGGTTCCCCAAATTTTATCAGTTGGTCCCAATCCCATTCTGACACCATATGTGGTGGCTCAGAAGAAGGAGCAGACTCTGATTATCCATATCACTGAAGGTTTTATTAAACAAACACATACATTCCTGTATTTCCCTATATTATGGGGGTTCCCTACCTAACAAAACTAGCTAAGGTGCTTGTCAGTCGGCAGTGAGAGTCTAAAAAGAATCTGTCCACCATCCAAACTAACTTCTTCTGACCCTAAAACTTATAATAACTAAAGACAGGAGGATGACTCCCTTTTTCTGAAGGCTTGTTTTTCCTCCTTGTTTTCCACTACTTGTGCGATTTTGTGAGACCATGTCCTTGCTCGTTGCTTTTCAGTCAGGCTTTAGGCCTGGCCAGGGTACCAAGAATCTTGTTGTCTCAGTGCCTGATGACCTGACACTCATTGTGGATAAGCGTGGAGTGGAGGCACTGATCGGTTGGATCTTTCTGCCTCATACGGTCAAACACTCCATCCTGATCAGTCGTCTATCAGCAGCTTGTGTGTCGGGCTTGGTTCTCTCGTGGTTCAATTCTTTTCTCTCTGACCACTCGCAGCGCCTTTCACTTCAACCTTTTCTCTCTGTTGTTTCTGCCTTGGTGTGTGGGATCCCTCGGGGATTCCACACACCAAAACAAAACACTCCCACTCTCTCCAATATATACATCCAGCCTCTGATCGCTCCGATCCGCTCCCATGGATTTAGATGCTACTCGTATGGTGATGATACTTAGATTCTTGTTCGGCTGGATCTTCTTCATCGAGACCCCATCACTCAACTGTGAGACTGCTTGACAGTTGTGGGATGCTGGATGAGCGAATCCTGGCTGAAACTGAATGGGGATAAGTCTGAGGTCATGGTTGTGGGCTCTACTACTGTCCCGTACCCTGGGCTTCTTTTTTCTGGCCTTCTTCTTTTGGTTCCTTTACTGCTAGGGTCCCTGTGGTCAGGAATGTGGGTGTTAAGCTATCTGCTTCTCTCTCTCTCTATGGCCTCCCAAATAGCTCAATCTGTCAGGCTGGTCACTTTCAATTGAAAATACTTAGAAAGGTTTTGCACTTTATTCCCTTTCATCTGCGGGCTGCGGTGGTCTCTGCTCTGGTCCTTAACCGGATTGATTATTGTATCTCTATTTGGCCCAGCCTGATTACTTGTTACGCCGTCTTCAGATCCTCCAAAATTCAGCTGCCCGTCTTGCCACTTGGGCTTCCTAACAGGAGCATATTTCGCCAGTTTCCAATGGCCTTCATTGGTTACCAGTGGCAAAGTGTTTGCATTTTAAATCTCTCTGCCTGGTGCATATGGCTTTCTATGCTGCTGGCTGGAGAACCTGCAGTCGAAATTCTGACCTCATGTTCCTGCCCGCATGTTACGTTCTGGGGATCGCTCTTTTTTGTCTGTCCCTAGGTTCCGTAGCGCAAGAATTGGAGGCTGCTCTTTCTCTGTTAACGCTGCCATTTTTTGGAATGTCCTCCTGGATGGCCTTCGCGCTGTGTTCGTCCACCTGCAATTTAGAAAGGCTCTGAAAACGATACTCTTCTAGCCTTGATTTTCATCTAATCTTGTTTTCTCAGTCATAGCTCCAGGTTGCCTCTGGGTGTCAGTTGTGCTGTATCTTGGTACGAAAAATCTTAACATAACATAAAGTTCAGTTCAGTAAACTATCCTCAAATAGTTGCTGTTGACTGTTTTCATCAATTCATACAGTTCAGTTACAGGTTTATTAAATGTCTGAGTCTTCTCTCTTTTGTGACTATTCTCTGTTTCTTTCTTGTTCTTCTCTCAAATTGTTTTACTTATAGTTATCCTTCTCTTTTCTTAATATAGTGTTATCCAAACCTTAGGGCTAACCTCACACTCTCTGGTCTTTGGTATATGATTGACAGTCTTTTGTTTCTCTTTTGACTTTACTCGTATTCTCTGTTTCAGCTTTATCTTCAGTCTTTTCTTTTCCGTTATGTCTCTCCTCTTTAATTAGACCCTCTCTCTCTGGCCTAACACCGACTGTTCCGTCTCTTACTTTTCAGTGTGTTAAGGTTTTCTCCTTGACTGGGACAAGTATGTGTTTTATTTTGTTTGTATATTATTATTATATATTATAAAGTACCTACCCAAGAGGTAGCAGGGCGCAAGAGCAACAAGAGTATTGTATAGTTTAATTTACATAAGACATTACAGGTAGAGTACAGCTATGGTTACAGTGCTGGACACATCATCAGCGTTAAACAGAATACAAGTCATATTTACATACAATATGCACGATTTACAATTTTATGCTATTGCCTAATATATACAGGGAGCAGAAGATCAGCAATATATGAATTAATTGTCATTTTCCTTAATCCACAGGATAAGATTAGATCTAAATTGTAGGTAGGGAAGGTCTTCCCATAGGGCAGGTGGTAGAGAGTTCCAGTGCTGTGCTGCTTTGACAGGAAAGCTATTCCCCCCGTCATAGTACATTTAATCTTGGCACCAGTAAGAGGTTGGAGTTGGCCTTTCTGGAAGGACGGCATGATACTTGTCTAGTGAATCTCGCCGTAAGGTATTGAGGGGCAGATTGGTGGAGACATTTATGAGTCAAGGAGACAGATTTAAGGAAGATCTTATCTTTCGTAGAGAGCCAGTTGAGAGATCTTCTAGTATCTGAGATGTGGGCTTTCTTCGGGAGGCTTAAGGCTGCTCTTAAGGCGTTATTTTGCAAGATTTGAATCTTATTCAGAATGTATTTATTGCTACCTACATAGAGAGCATTACAATAGTCCAACTTGGACAGGATCAGGGCTCTAGCTAAAGTGATGCAGTTATTGGGAGAGAGGAAGGGTTTGGCTGCTCTGATTAATTTGCAGGTGTAGGGGGTAGCGGCGGCCATAGTATTTACTTGTTTTTTTAAAGTTAATGTGGAGTCTAGATGAAAACCAAGGGTTTTAACCTCCTTGGCCACAGCAATGATGTTATTATCAATTACGAACGAAGAGTAGCTCTGGTCTAGTTTATTTAGATTAGAAGTAGTGCCTAGAATGAGGAATTCCGTTTTGTCATCATTCAGGCATAGCCCGTGAGAGGCCATCCATGCCTGGATGATGAGGTACACTCTATTTACAAAGGCCAAATCCTCTTCATAATCGCCTGTCAACGGGATGAGGATCTGAGTATCATCGGCGTAGTTCGTGTAGGTGATACCCATACCATCAAGATCATCGAAAAGGGGCTTTGTGGAGATGTTGTATAAAGTAGGAGGAACACAGGAACACTGTCGCACGCCACAAGTAATAGGTATAGGATCAGCAGCTGCTAGAGGGGAGAAGACTTGCATACTTTTATTGTTGAGAAAGGACTGAATCCAGTCAATTGCCTCTTGGGAGAAGTGGGCAGCAGACTCTAAATGGTTGCAAAGGATCTTATGGTCAACCAGATCGAATGCAGCTAAAAGATCAAGGAGCAGCAGTAGTGCCGTCTTACCCTCGTCTCTCAGCTCATCTATTTGTGCCTTCAGGTCTAGGAGCGCAGTCTCAGTTCCATGTTGGGGTCTGAAGCCTGACTGTCGGACTCCTAGAAGGTGGTTGTGTTCGAGGTAATGTTGGATTTGTAAGTATGTTATTTTGTCAAGGATTTTAAGTAGGAAGGGCACTGTGGTGATAGGGTGGTAGTTAGTTGGGATGGAAGGATCTAAATTTGTTTTTTTTAGGAGTGGGAGGACCCAGGATTGTTTTAGGTTATTAGGTATTGTGCCTGAAGTAAAGGAAGCATTTATTAGTTTAGTAATGAAAGGGGAGAGTTCATGAGCTGCATCGTTTATGAGTTGTGCTGGGCATGAGTCGCCATGACAATTCGAAGGTTTAAGAGTAACAAGGATTACTTTTTCAACCTCTTTAATAGATACTTTGTGAAAGTTGAAGTGGGGAATAGACACGTGTGGTGGAATCAAGGTATTTTGCGACACTGGCGTAGTAATGTTACTAGGCTTGGAAGTGGTGAGGAGAGAATCTTTTTTGCTATTAATCTTAGTCTTCAAGGTGGTAATTTTATTGGCCAGAGCATTTTGTATGCCTGTACACCAATTTTTGTCCTTGAGGCAGGAATCTGGAGTTTGGATAGGGGATTCTACCTCTTTTAGAATTGCAAAAAGCTCTTTGGTGTTAGGTTTAGCTTGAGAGATACGAAGGTTGTAGGACGTTTGCTTGGCTTGGATAATTTCTTTTTTGTAGCTAGAAGCTAGTTTACTCAAGTTGTTCTTATTAGTCTCTGATGGATCTAGCCTCCACATTGTTTCACATCAGCGTTTCTCTTGTCTAATAGCTCTCAGGTGAGGAGAGAACCAAGTGTTCAGGTGTTTGCGAGGTTTGATCGTTCTAGTTTTCAAGGGTGCTATGGCATCAAGGGATGATAGCATTACTTTATTATATATATCTACCATGGTGGAGGGATCTGTGTAGTCCGAGATAGAATTAAGAGTGGGTAGAATCAAGGGGATGAGGTTTTCGGTAGTAATGTTTCTTTTGTTTCTGGTAAGGGCTGCTGGAGCTGTGCTGTCAATAAGCATGGGGGTGACACCTCTAGAGAAAACGTAATCAGGTAGTGGTCAGACCAGGGCTGGGGCATTATGGAGGTGACCGTAATAGGGCAGTTATGCTCAGCAATCCAATCAAGGGTTCTACCTTTGATATGGGTGGGTCCTGTGATCTTTTGGGTGACTCCTAATTCCTCTAAGGAATTGTTGATTTGAGTGGCATTAGAGTCTAAAGGGTCATTGAGGCCAAGGTTGAAGTCACCTAGTATGAGGCTGTGGGAGGAATTCCTAAGGTTGTTGGAAAGGATGTTCATTAGGTCCTCTTCAAAGGATCCTAGAGGGCCAGAGGTCAGTGTATGAGGTGTATAGATACAGACTGGGTGTTGGAGATAGTTAGCTTGGCAGTGAGAGATTCACATGAATCTATGAGGCGGAGAGAGTCTCAGTGTTAGGTTAGTTTTAACGATTATGGCGAGACCTCCACCTCGAGAAGTGGTACGATCGAGTCTTAGAAGGATGTAGTCGTCTGGGATGGCTAGCATAATTACTGGACCAGCTGCAGGATGGAGCCAAGATTCAGTAATAGCTAAAAAGTCTATATTTTCACATTGTAATAGGTCTGCTATATCTTTTGTGTGGGCTATCATAGAGCAGGCATTTATAAGTGCACCCTTAATCCTGGATTGTACTAGTTGGGCCAGTGGTAATTGTGCCTTGTGAATGCATTTCAGGGCAGAGAACAGCTCTCGGAAGAGTCTGCAATTCAGCTGAAGAGGGTGCTGGGAGAGGCTACTTTTGCAGGGATAGGAGGTAGCGTTGCTTAATGCTATTTTGGTTAAAGGGTCATACAATCTTCGGAGTCTAGCACGTAATTTAAGGTTCCTCTGTAGTAAAGTGCAAGGCTTGGTAATCATATCAACTTGCAAAGGGAGGTCATGCGCAGGCGCTGGTGGTGGTAGGTATCGTATCATGGTGCTGATTTGTAGGTTGATTATATAAAGGAGGGCTTTAGTAGAACAGTGTAGAGCAGTGGAAGATGCATAACGTATGCATAGAGCTAGTTGTGGGGTAGACCGTAAATGGAGGTGTGTGTAGGCTACTATCACAACTAGGTATCGGTATTAGCGGTGGAATAGGGCATGTGATCCTAAAATCCATAAATCCACCAAACTATTCCTGGGCAACTAAGCATTTAGCATGCATATTAGATTATTATAATGTACGGCAGCAATCTGTTGGCATACATGGCGTAATAGATCTACCAAGTTTGGTCTGGTACAGGTACATAGGAGCCTAAGGCTATGCAGCGGTAAAGATGCACTTATGGAGTAGACAGGCTGAATACAACTATCAAGTGGCAGTGCAGCTAGCAACTAAATGCAACTATCAAATGGCAATGCATGAGGAGGTTGAATGCAACTATGAAATGGCTATGCATGAAGAGGCTAAATGCAACTATCAAATGACAATGCAGCTAGAAACTAAATGCAACTATCAAATGGTTATCTATGCATGAGGAGGCTGAGTGCAACTATCAAATGGCTATGCATGAGGAGGCTAAATGCAACTATCAAATGGCAATGCAGCTAGCAACTAAATGCAACTATGAAATGGCAATGCAGCCAGCAACTAAATGCAACTATCAGATGGCAATGCATGAGGAGGCTAGATGCGGCTATCAAATGGCAATGAAGGAAGGGGCTGGATGCAGATATCAGATGTTAATACAATACTAAATACAGCTATTAATGGCAGTATAAATGGTTATGGCTGTCAAAGGTCCATGCTAGTACAGAAGTCAAATGGCAAAACAGGCAGGTAATAGGTGGCTATGTAAATGAGGCAAACTCTCAAGTACAACTCTCAGGTGGCACTACTATGATATAGGTGCATAGAAAGGTCGCATATGCAAGAGGGAGAAACATGGTAATACTGGTACAATCAGGAAGTACTCACATTTGTGGTTACACCTGTGAAGTTTAATGCAGCATCTGTTTAAACCTGATATGTTCAAATAGAGCCTGGTGTGCTGCGAGGGGCAGAGTCCTCAGGGTGCCCTGGTCCTGGTAGTCTTGGCCAGGTGGGCGTAGGCCTTGGTGGTGGAAGGGGCTTACTGTAGTGGGCAGCGTGGTCGTATGGAGACAGAGGGCCAGGCAGAGTGCTGCGTAGCTTTCTGCTATGAAAGATAGCTGATAAGGAGCATGCGTCACACTGACAAAGGGGTAAACTCCTTAAATACGGAGGGTCTCTAGGTAGGTCCTTCTCATCTTTCCAGTCACAGTGCAAAATAAATAAAAGTGCCAATTTCGGTGACTTTCCAATGCACTCGCGACGGGCTGGCGGCGAGTGGATTAGGTAGCCTCTCTTGCCTTCACATCCCGGCCGGATGAAGGTGGGGAAGGGTTGCTCCTCAAAGCGGGGAGCAAGGCCAGAGCTCCTGCTCTGGTGTCGACGTCCTGCAGCTGGGCTCACAGCAATGATTCTCAATGATTGTGACAATGATGGTAACAATGATTCTCAACAATGGTTGTGTACTCAAACAATGATTCTCATTCACTTCTCTGAAAGTCAATATTTTCTCTTGACTGGGACGAGTATGAGTACTCCAATAAT
The DNA here is from genome assembly GCF_040938575.1 of Ambystoma mexicanum. NCBI lineage: Eukaryota > Metazoa > Chordata > Amphibia > Caudata > Ambystomatidae > Ambystoma > Ambystoma mexicanum. The sequence continues at coordinate 1,272,193,643 of NC_090932.1, forward strand.
GATTCTCATTCACACCTTTAAATGTCAATGCTTTATCTTGACTAGGATGAGTAGGAGGATTCCAATAATGATTCTCTTTGCCCCTCACTGGTCTCCTGTTTTCCCTGTTACCTACAGTTTTTATCGATAATGTCACCGGGTTTATTATTTTAGATGAGATCTTCTCCCCGGTTTGCCAGGTTAGCGTCTCGTGATTCTTCTACTACTTTTTGTTTGTGTTGCTGCATAACCAGGTTCCTCGGTACTCCGTCTACTGGTAGGTTCTGAAATAGTTCTAGCAGAGTGGTATTGGCGTTGTTCATGGGACCTGTGGTCAACCATGAGTCTGTTGTGGTCATGCCAGCACTCTGCTCTCTCTCTTTCTCTCTGGGTTGGTATGCCACGCATTCGACTTGGCTTCTCTTCACCATGGTTTCCAGATGCTGCACTTCCGCTTTTGCAGTTTGATTCTTCGTGATCACAGGGTGCCACGCGTCCAGTCTCTCCTCTGTGTAACCTAGAGAGTCGATTCGTAACTGGCAGACTTCCTCTATCTTTCTCCAGACTCTTCCCCTCTCATATATTATGTAGCTGTGGTACTTCTTTGGCACAGGTCTGTATTCTTTACTCTCTCTTTGTGTTGTCTTCTCTCCTGCTCCTCAGGTCCTCCTCCTCATCCCAGTAAAAGGGGATTTTTCTTTTAAAGGACTAATCACAGTTTCCTGATGACAATATTACATATTGGTATTTTCTTCATACTTTTCTTTACTGGATGTGTTTGAAGAGGTACTGTTAGAAGGTTCTTTAGAGTGTTCCTCATATGAATGGGAGTCCTTGTTTCAAGGGGCAGTCTCCCCTAGTGAAGTCCCACTTGCCTCTGCCCCTAGGGAGGGTGTTGCAGAGCAGGCTCACCTTCCTAGCCTCACAGAGTCAGGTCCACTGAGAAAAGGGACACATTCCTGCGATTGGTCACAGTGCAGAGTGGCCCAATTAAAGTAGGTTTGGTCTGGTGGCCACCCACCTTCAATCTCACTTGGAATCACTGTGCTCATTGGGCCTCCCCCAACAAAGGGTGCTCAACTGTCACCACCGTACACGTGAGCTGCTCACTTCATGGCCATGTATTGTGCCTGCTGGGAGTGGTGACGGGCCACCACGAGTGTGTAGAGGGGTAAATCATAATGAGAAATAAAGCAGTTGGGGGGCATAAGGGGCACCATCTTGGGGGGGTGGTATCGGTAGCGGACACCCTGCGGGAGAAGGATGACCGATAGCAGTGAGGATTTGCTTTAAGGCACTTAAATGAACGGGAGCTTGAATTTCCAAACATTAGAGGCACCTGTGTGTGTGTGTGTGTGTGTGTGTGTGTGTGTATGTTTGTTTGTGTGTTTGTCTATATGCTAATTAGCGCACCGGCATATTACATCACCTCCCTTCACTGGTTAATACTGTTTATAATGTCGGAATGTAACAGGTGCGACCTTCTTCCTTTCATGGTGCTTCCGTTCTCTTGCTGGGGGATGCAAATTGTGTTCTCCTTGATTAGGGGAAATGTTTTCTACAAGAACCTCTTTATTTTGAAGTGGGTAGATACGATTGTGGAACAGGATTTACACAATTACCGTTATTAGAGAAAGGGGGAGGCCGACCAAAATATATACCATGGCCGCAGATGGATAAAGATAATTTAAAATGTAAATTACCCAGTTTTACTGCAGGAGCAGGTAAATGGATTTATGACTTTGAAAGAATCACAATGGGAATGCCATTAGCAGTGGGTGACGTAAAAGGACTAGTAGCAGCAATCCTAGGGAAGCGAGCTGATAACATTTGGAGACGAGTGGGATATGCAAGTTTAACAGCACAAAACACGACACACGATGGAGCACCATTTAACAATTGTTGAGCAGATGTTTGGAGACCCCTTAGAGTACAGTATCCTGATAACGTCAGATATGGGTGTGATTATGACACGGAAAATGGGAGAGAATGAAGGTCCTGTTTCTTGCTTGTTTGTTTGTTTGTTTGTTTATTACATTTATAGAGCGCACCAGACCCAGGAGTAGCAGGGTGCATTCGGATATGCAAAGCTTACATATGTTACAAATATACAGGCAAAGTACAAAAGAGTCGACATTACATCTGAAATAATACAATATAGAGGACTAAGCTGTACATAGAGGCAGAATAATTTACATCTAGTGAGTTAAGGCTATACACAATTTATAATCTAGCAATGGGTCATGCTGATGAGGCATCATTTCAGGGTAAGCTAGTACTCAGTCGTGTTGTGGTGACTAATGAGGTTCTTTCTGAAGAAAGAGTAAGGGAGGTCGGCTCTCAGCTGGTAAGGCAGGGAGTTCCAAAGTTTGGCGGCCTTCACGGGGAAGCTGAGGCCGCCAATCTTTGACAATTTGTATCTGGGTACTATCAGACAATTAGTGTTAGGGGTTCTAGTCGGTCTTATGGAGGTTCTTCTGGAAATTCCGTCAGTAAGGTAGCTTGGTGCCACGTTATGTAGCGCTTTGTATGTAAGAGGCAATTTTTAGATGTATTTTATTCTGTGTCGATAGCCATTTGTGGTGACGTCTGATGGCAGAGATATGCACTCTTTTGTTGATGCCCAGTGCAGCTCTAATGGCATTATTTTGTGATATTTCGAGTTTTTGGATGATGGTTTTATTAGCACTACTGTAAAGGGCGTTGCAGTAATCTAATCTTGAGAGAATTAATGCTCTGGCCAGTATAAGGCAGCTGTCATTGGAAAGGAAGGGCCTGCCTGCTCTGATCAGTTTACAGGTATAGGGTGTGGTAGAGGCCAGAGAGTTTAATTGTTTGGTGAAGGACATTGTTGCATCCAGGTAGAAGCCAAGCGTTTTTACCTCCTTGGAGACAATGGTATTATTGCCGTCAATGCTGAAGGAGGCATATTCAGATCCTAGTTTGGAAATGTTAGATGGGGAGCCTAAGATTATCAGTTCTGTTTTATCATCATTCAGGCATAGGTTGTGAATGGCCATCCATGCCTGAATGATGAGAAATATTTTATTCACCTGCTCCAGGTCCTTGCCATAATCCCCAGAAAGCGGGATGAGAATCTGGGTGTCATCTGCGTAGTTAGTGTAGGTGACACCCAGAAGGTCCAAATCATCGAACAGTGGCTTAGTGAATATATTTTAAAGGGTGGGGTACACACAAGAACCCTGAGGGACTTCACACATGATAGGGGTGGGGTCTGCAGCTGCAGAAGGAGAGAATACTCTACTGGTTCTATCGCTCAAGAAGGATTCTATCCATTTAACAGCACCTCTGGAAATGTGGGCTGCTGTATCAAAATGCCTACAGAGGACCTTATGATCAACCAAGTCGAATGTCGCTGAGAGATCAAGTAGGAACAGCAAGGCTGTTTTCCCTGGGTCTCTCAGCTCATCGATTTGTGTCTTTAGGTCTATCAGTGCCGTTTCCGTCCCGTGTAATGGTCGGAATCCTGATTGACGGGCCCCTAGGAGTTTGTGCTGTTCGAGGTGTTTTTGGATCTGTAGATATGCTATTTTATCCAAAATTTAAGAAATGGTACTGTTGTGATAGGGCAGTAATTGGCTGCTGTTGGGTGTCTTGGCCCACTTTCAAGTTATTATGCTGCAACACTTGGTGCTGTGGGTTTAGGAAATCCAAGAGGGCGGAAAAGCCCACATTTGCGCCAGAATCCTGGAGAACCGCGCAGTTTTGCGCACAGCAAAGTGTTCCCCTGACCTGCCACCCACCAGGGCAAGCATGATGGGCCAGGAGTGCCATGAGTGAAATGTGTGCCAAAGGAAAAACAGCAGTGCCTGTTAGCTTAAAAGCGCTTTAAAATCACCTTTGTTTCCCTGAATGCAAGCTCAAAATGCCTATTTTAAACATCACACGATATTCAAAAATCTCAATGAACACCAGCAGACATTTGGCAGAATGTATTCTTGTGTGCATACTAAATCTGGAGAGAGAAAGAGCATAACAAAACTGGCTGAGCTGTGGATGTCAGCAGCTGAAGTGAAATTGGACTGAAAGACACTAAAATCGAAATGTTTAAATTAAATGAGTGACCTACTTTTGAGTGTCACATAGTTTGCAACTGTTAAATGTCATAGTTTTGAACTTAGAATCAGCATTCTAGCCACATGTGCAAAAATTGTAAGTTTGATTTGAATGTAGAAAACTGGGAACAAACATGACATTTAGCTGAAGCTTGGCTTAAAGAAGATTGAATTCTGCCTGACAACTACCCGCGACAGGAGTTGAACTGGCTCAACAACTCTTCCAGGCCTGGCTACATCCTGCTGCCCCCACCAAAAGGAGGTGACACCTTTCTGTTTGAATTAGGGGAGTGGTACCTGGGGACTACAGGAAACTAAACAAAGCACTGTCCCTTGCTCAGGCAAATGTTATATTGGGGGGGTCGTAAAATGGCTTCCTCTTGGGAGAAACTGGGAGGGGCAGTGCCTGTGAGAGCAAGCTGAGCTTGAGGGAAGTGGATAAACCAGAAATTCCACCATGTGCTTTGGAAAACCACACCCCTTTGAGGCAAGAGCATGATTTTAAAAAGATGGATAATTCACAGTGCGGACTTGTCAAAATTATATAAATAACATCATCATTCTTGTGATTTTTCTGTGCACATTTTAAGAGGTGTTAGGACCCTGTGGTATGTTCTTGGGGATAGTAGCGGAAAAAAAGGTTGTTACTCCAAATGTATGCATGTTAAAAATCTGACACTTTATCATCTGAAACCCATATCCCTTGTGCACATTTGTGTAAAATCTGGAAAGGTTTAGAGGTTGTTATCTGGATGAAAAGGGGAGAATTCTGTCATAAGTGGACACAACATCTTACAAAGGCAGGGATCGGATGGTTTGGTGCTACAGAAAATATGTTAACTGGACCTATAATATTAGAAAAATGGTACATAGATAAATATGTATTTGGATCAGAAATAGATTTGTGTGCAATTTGACAAGGGGAGGATCCTCTGACCATAAACCTACCTCATCACTCTGACTCACAACCCAGTTCCCCCAATCAAGGAAGAGAGGAGGAACTGGCCAATGATAAGTTGAGAGGGTTGGGCATGCAGAATGAGCCGACCCAACCACTTTCTAAACACATAAAAAGAGCCACTGGAACCCAGGTAGGGACATTCACTTTCCACTTTCTTGCGGGACGCTTTGCCGGGAGACTTCAGACTTCACATCCAGAGATCCAGACTTCAAATCCATCAATTTCCAGAGACCAGACATTAACTCCAGAATTTGTAGCAGAGAGGCCTGAATCCACAAGCTGAATCCTCTTCAGCAGGCCTCAAAACCAACCAAACTATTCAACAGCCGGGCGTGCTGTTTGAATTCTATGCCAAGAACTTTTGCAAGAACCTGTAGCAGTATCCAGAAAGCAGTGCTGTATCCGGAACCAGAGAGAACCAGAGACCAGATCGCTGTGAAGAACTGCTAGCAGAAGTCCAGCCAATCCTGACCCGATCGGTGACGAAGTCGCATTCCTGTCCAAAATCTAGTGTGAGTACCCAGCTAGCACTGTGCCAAAACCAATCTCTTAGTTTAAAATAATCTAATCCAAACTATTTTAGCCTATTAGAACTACCTCCTAGAATCGTGTCATTCTGTCATCTTTAAAACCGAAAACTGTCATCTGTCATTCTGAGCTTTAAAATTTCAAATCCGAAAAACCACCTTTACTAAATCGGACGTATCTCCGGTGCTAGGAGCGAGTTGTAACTGTCATCTTAAAGCTAAGATTCTAAGCTTTTCAACGAGCCTAGAACCGACTTCCTACTCCTTATAATGCCTCTGTAATTGCGCTCGACGCACGCGACTAAATTTGCCGCGATTTGACATTTTGCTTAATTTCAGCCACGTGTAAAAATATTTGTCCTTGCTTTCCTTGCTGAAATTCGTGTGCAACCTGACAATCATTCATAGAGCATTGCTAAAGTGATCCTGAATTAATTTAAGTATCTCTCACTCACCCTGAACCTCCTATAGGGAATTAAAAGCAATTTGAGTATATTTTTCACTTCATTGCCACCACATTTAAAAGGATTTTGCCTGTGTTTAAAACTCCTACCTGTTTTCCTCTAAGCACGCTAGGGGGGAACTGAATTATATTTGATTGCATTCCTGAGAACTGTGTGCTTTCCTTCCATCTCTTTCATTGCATAAGGGGGGGTGAATTGTCAAAGAAAAGTGATTACATTGTCTTTTGTTGAAGTCACTTCACGTTTATTTTCTGTACTGCATTTTCATTCATCATTGCATTGTCCTTGAAGCCATAAAAGCATTCTCAGCTACTTTATCCTCTCTATATCACTTCTAAGCCATCAAAAAGAGTGTACCACTGTAACATTATCCATTGTTGATCACTATCATCTTCACAAGTGTGCTATCAAACATTAATTTATTATAAAAGTGAGATATATATATATATATATATATATATATATATATATACATTGTTTAATTTTCAAATAAACCTTTTAAATTTGCAAAACAAACCTACTTCTTGGCTCAGCGGGGTCAGGGGGATTCTGAGAGAGGGGTGTTATATAAGGGTTGTCATCCAGAGTAAACGAACTGGACATAAAAATATATCAATAAGGGTTTCCCTCAGCATCCCAGACTAGGCATTGACTTAGCTGTAGTGTTGAATTGAATCCGCTTACAAAGCGGGGGCTCGGAGCCAGGATATTCTGGGTTAGATTTACCACTTGTGCAGCTTAATACAGTGTGCCAACTGACCGGATACACACATCTGGTTAGATCACCATGCTGTTTTACACTGTGAAAGCACTCCTCAAAGGAACGCTCTAAGGAAACGGTCTGTTTTGCAAAATAAAATACAAACTTCTGTAAGTCAGGAAGGAACTCAAATTCCAGAATGACGACACTGGTAGACATCAAAATAGCCAGAGAGCACTTCTTACATAAGCTATTTGTGAGAGGTGAATGGACTGAGCAGGGCCAGAATGCGTGGTTGCAGGCAATCACACAACAGGTCACTGCAACTGGGTTAGATAACTGGAGAGATCAGGGTCCCTTACATGTGGCCCTGAGCGAACTATACATGGCTCCTAAAGCTAAAGATGAACACAACAAGATGGTTAGGATAGCGGCATATTTGTATCTATGTATGGGAGCCATGCAGGACAAATGTGCTGAAGGCCAAGATCTGGCAAGTAGGCAACTGTTGGCATTAGAGAAGGCCCAATCTGACCTGGTCTCTTCTGTGCAGAGGAGCCAGGAGTCAGAAAATGATAGTAGGCAGTATATCATTAAAATAAAAGAGGACATGGATATACTGCAACAGGAAAAGACAGATCAGGATACCAGAATTCTGGCTTTGCAGAAGGAGCACCAAGACAGTTTGGACTCCTTACTGTAGAGCCAGAAACAGCTGGAGCAACAAATCAATTTCAACAGGGCATGCACAGAGCAGGTAGCCACCCTGCAAATCCAACTAGACAGAGAGAAAGAGGAAAGCAATACATTGATTTTGAAAGACCTGGATACCCAGGCAGAGTTTGATGAAGAACGCCAGAAAGCTGGTGCCTTTCAAAGGCAGAGGGACGACCTGGCGTCACAAATGCAGGCTCTTGGTCAGGAAAGGGATACCTTAGGCCAGGAAGTCTGCCATTTAAAAAGAAAAATTAAAGAAAATCACTTGGCCCTCCAGGGGCTGGGTGACCTCCAAAAAGAGCATCAGGGCTTGCTAGATCACACCAGGAGGGTGGAGGAGGCTCTGGCAAGAAAGGAGCAGGCCAGTAGGGTTGGGACTCAGGAGGTAACCCTCCTGCAGCAGAGACTGGCCCAGTACTCCAGGACCAATCAGGAGGCACAGAGAGAAAATGAGGCTCTCTGTCAGCACAATGATAGGCTCCAGCAACAGGTAGCCATGCAGGAGAGACTGATAGAGTCTAGTAAGGCCTTAACTGAGGAACTGAAAACGCAGGCTCTTGCATTGCAACAGGGAGCAGGGGCTGACAGAGATGACGTTCGCTGGGAAAGAGAAACACCTGAGCATAACCTCAGAAGTCCTAGTACCAGAGGCCTTCATCTCTCTCAGTCCCTGGACTCTGCCACCCACATGTCCCCTGACGCGCATGAGCACAGGGCCACAGGAATGGCAGATTACTATCCAGCCAAAAGTATGGGGCTCATAGGCCAGTACCACCCAGGAATGGATGGGCGGGCACCCGGGTATGGGCACCTAAGTACAGTGCAATTTAGTGGGGAACCCCAGGAAATTAGGCCCCCTAAGGGCATCCTAAAAACCTCTGCCCAGTTAGGTCACTGGGGGGGTACCCATCAAATCATGGTAGCAAGGAGGGATCTGAAGACTCCTCTGAGTGTCACAGGACACGGGAGACCAGGTCCCCACATTCTGCCAGTTATTCCCAGGCCGGCAGAATCCGGGAAAACCTGGAAGATCAGACGGGCACCTCTGGGAGCAGTGCTTCTGAATCAGAGGATGAATGGACCAGGGTTACCCGAACCAAAAAGGCCAATAAGGTGAAAAGGGCCTTGCTTAAGGACCCCTCAAAACAGATTAAGGCAATCAGGAGTGCCATCACGCCTTATCATAAGAACCCCAAGTATTCGGTTTGGGAACACTTGGAGCTCTATGAGCAAATGATGGAGACTTTCCATTTGAAGGACAGCAGTAGCTGCATCCAGTACGTCAAATGGACATTCTCCCCTGAATGCTGCAGTTTTTTTTGCGGGGCTGGAGGACCAAAACCATTCAAGATGGTCCACATATAGGGTGGCCATCTTGAAACATTTTTCTGTACATAGAAATCCCCAAGAGGCTCGCAAGGCAGCCTACAATTTGCAATGTGGGGAGGATCCGGCCCCACAGGAATTCGTGCAAGAATTGAAGCGTGCCTTTGCGCAGACCACCAGAAGGGTACGCACGGACAGCAGAGAATTCATCAACACATTTTTCCATGCTCTTCCCAAGTACATAATGACCCAGCTCGTGAGAGATTTTCACGAGAAAAGATCTTTATACTGGGTCATTGAGCAAGCCACCCGATCTATGAGGTGCAGAGCCCATAGAAAAAAAAGTAATGCGCAGAAAAACCCCAAAACCAACAGCACCCCTGCTGCTGCCAAGGTGGCGGAGGTAAAGGTTGCCCCCATTTTAGATTTGGAGATGGGGGTTGGGGGGGGCCTAAAAACCTGCCTGCGCAGAATAACTCTAACACCAGAAGGCCCTCGGGCCAGTCACAGACAGGGAGTCAAGGAGGTAGTCCCACAAATGGGGTCCCCCGCTCCCCTGATTATGTAAGTCCCCGCTACAAGGGAAACCGACCCATCCTGGGTTATGCGTGGACTCCTCCAGCCCAAGGGGGGGGATCCAGCCAAGCACCTGACCCAGGGAACTTCCCTCCTAACTTCCCCCAGGAGGGCAGAAAGTCACCAAATCCTGGGCAGAACTTTTTTCCCAGGTATCCACCCAATTTCCAGCCCCAAAATCATTCATCCTTCTTTCCCCAATTCCCTGAGCCCAGACAACCTAATCCGGGAGAGGGGAGGCCAAGGGTGGAGGGGTACCCAAATCTTCCCAACCCAGGGTATTACCAGAGAAGGGACAGCTACCCTTCCCGGGATCAGCCCAGGAGAGAAAACAGAACCCCGTATCAACCTGAGCGGGTTTCCCAGTTAGAGCGCCAGGTTCAGAACATGGCACAGGATTTGGGCCGCATGCTGAGGGCCCAACAGAACCCTCAGATGGGCATGCCGGCACAGAATGCCCCAAACTCTGGACCTAGTGCTCCAGAACAATGACGGAGGCAGCACCCCGATAACCCACCGGTTCACAGGGAGGAGGCACAAGGGGAAGGGGGGTGTAAAGCCTTGGAGGAAGCATCCTTCCCAACTTGTAAACAGCACCTGGAAACCCAGGAACCGGAAACAAAATCTCCTACCCCTGAAAGTCTGCCACCCAAGGAGCAGAGAGGGGATAGGAGAAACAAAGTACCCAAACAGACCCACTTTGTGGAGGAGGTAAATGTCTTCCAATTTGAGGGAGAGGAATCCCAAGAAGATCCTGGGAAAAGGATCTTCTCTTTCAGAGATGGGGGAACTCCTCCCAAGGAAAAATGGGTCCCAAGAGATTCCAATCCAGACTGGGTAGATGTGGGGATTGAGCTGTCGCCGCCCATCATCCTATCCCAGAACCAACAAAACCAAACTTCCTTGGTTCAAGCCCATCCTGGTGACTGCCTCCAAAAAGGCAGGGGCGGCCCAGAACCGGAACCAGGGGAACCTAAAACCAAATCAACAGACTGGGTTGATGTGGGGATTGAGCTGTCGCTGCCCATCAATCTATCCCAGAACCAACAATACCAAAATCCCATGGGTCAAACCCATCCTGATGACTGCCTCCAAAAAGGGGGGGGGGCGGCCCATAACCCGATACCATTTCCAGTTGCCAACTTTTTCTTTCAGATTCCCCAGGCTCTCCACAGAATTCTGCCCAAATCTCTTCGCTAGCAATGTCCAAAACCAGAAAATTAGCCCACCAGTTGTCCAAAAATGTGCATTATCTGTGCCCCCTTGAGGAGAAGGAGGGAAGATACTATGCCTCGGTACAAGTACAGGGGCTGGGTACAATTTTGGCACTGGTGGACACTGGATCCCAAGCTACCCTTCTGTCCAAAAGGGCCTTTGATGAACTAAATGCAGGAAGGGGGGAGAAATACCGCATTCCTCTCACCTCTCTTCCTTGACAACTGCAGAACTTTGACGGGAAGGAAATTCCCGTTGAGGGGATTGCAGATTTGGACATCAAAATTGGGCGACACAAGGTGAAACACCCGGTCATAGTAGTGACTCCAGAGGGCACCCTTTGTTTACTAGGGAATGACCTCCTGAGAAGGTTGTCACCCCTAATAGATTGCGTAAACAAGGTCCTCTGGACCCAGACTAGCCGACCAATAAAATTAAAACAGAGTGTCAACCATGTTAGTTTAAACGCCACCTGCCACATGGTTGAACAAAAATCAGACCAAGTAGAATTTCACTTCCAGAACAACCAAATTCCAGAGGTGACAGTAATAGCAGTAGGACAACAGACTGGTGGTGGGGGGTCCTCTCTATTTCTGAAAATCAACCTTCCTTCCAGTTTAAGGTGGTATTCCACACTGGAAGGAAACACTCTGAAATTCTTTACCAATCCACAATCAGACACTCCCACTCCTATAGTCCAGAAAGATGTGAAATCAGCTCAGAGCCTGGCTGATATTCAGCAAATTGGAGAGCAGTTGTTCATCCCTGTTCAGTTAAATGATGGGAAGGACTCTGTTCTCGCTCGAGTGTGTGTGAACAACGGTAAGAGCTTCATCAGCGAAGCCATTTTCCGCCAACTCCCAAAAGATCCAGCCATTCCCACATTCAAACTGGTAGACAAATGGGAAATGGACCTGGAAGCACCCAAATCCAAACATCTCCTGCCAAGCAGGTGTATGCTCAAAATCTCCATTGACAACAAGAGCATAGTCGATAATTGTTGGGTCGTGCGAGACATCACTGCCGTCTTTTACTTAGGCAGTGACATTCTCAATCGCTTTGCCATTAGTTTGGACCTAATAAACTTCAAAGCTTGGTCCCGATTAGCGGATAATCCCATGGGCTTTGATGATCCAGAAAAAGCATTTAGGTCAGCTCAATTGTTACCTTATGCAGTTGCAATTCAGCTCAAAGAGAAAGTCACCATCCCAGAAAGGACCCAACAATTCTCCCTGGAAGTGAAAGTTAAAAGAGGACAAAATTGAAAAACCCTGATGCTTATATTCATCTAAATGCTTCTCTCCAACAGCAAGGGTTAGGGGTAAACCCAACACCATTAGTCAACATAGAACATGACACCATTCCAATAGAGGTGGATAACAGCGACTTAAAGAGTATTACTCTAGCCGCAGGCACCATTATTGGAATGGCGGTTGATGACCGACATTTCTCCATTGACTTAGGAAATGAACTGTTAGGACCAATCCCCAAGGACTGTTTTGACAGTGACAGTGAGGACAATACAACACCAGACAGGATTTTAACTCGGCATGGGGGGAACTTCCTGGTGTACACTTCTTGCCCTTATGGTAAGGAAGATGTGACTTGTGACTTCAGGAGGGATGAGGTGATTTTCCAGGTCCATGAGGGCTGCCTTTCCCACCTGAACCCTCCAGTCCAAATCAGCACTCTGACCAGGGACTTCTCCACCCTGCTGGAGGAGGCCGCTGAGATAGCCAAACCAGAAGTCTTTCCAGGCTTCAGACAGATGGTGGAAGAGAGAATCAACCTAGCTGATGCCTGTGTGACTCTGGAACAGAAGCAAATGTTGAAACAAGTTTTCTTGGATTTCCAAGATCTCTCTGCGGTAGACTCATATGACTGTGGTCGCACTGACATCCACACAACAACAATTCCCACAGACCCTGGCATGACTCCAGTGTTTGTGAAGCAATATCGCTTGCCTCTCGCATCCATGGAGTCCCTTAATGAAATAATTAAGAACCTTGAGTCCCGGGTAATAATCCGTCCAGTCCACAGCACTTTCAATAATCTGGTGCTGGGAATATTGAAGCCAAACGGCCAGTGGAGACTCTGCGCCGACCTTAGGGAGCTCAACAAACGAGTCCATACTTCCCGATGGCCTCTGCCCTACATTGACCAAGGGCTGGCCCAGATCCAGGGGTCACAGGTATTCACTGCAATAGACCTGACCAATGGATACTGGACCGTGACCTGTCAGTAGGGAGGACCAACACAAACTGGCTTTTACCTTTGGGGGCCAGCAGTACACATGGACCCGGACTCCCTTCGGATACCTCAACTCCGGCAATGAATTCAACATTTTCCTACATAAGGCCATGCCCGACCGGGGTCCGAGGGGTAACCTGGTTTATGTAGATGACGTCCTCATCAAAAGTTCATCTGTGGAAGAACACATAGCGGAGATCTGTTATGTTCTGACACAGTTGAGAGCCGCCGGAGCAAAACTTTCCTTTCAGAAAGCACAGTGGTGTAGAACCCGTGTTAATTTCTTGGGGCATGAGATTACTCCTCAGGGTCTCTGTCCCCAGGAAAAGAAAGTGGAAGCACTTCAGAAACTGAAAGACCCCACAACTCTGCAGGAACTAAGGAGCCTCCTTGGACTGACTAATTACAGCAGAAAGTTCATTGAGGGCTACGCAGAGATCACTAGACCCCTGATTCATCTCCTGAAGGAGGGGTCAAGTGGGAATGGGGTCCAGAACAAGCCGAGGCAGTAAGACAACTCAAAAGAAGCCTCTCACAAGCGCCTTGCCTAGCTTACACTGTCAGAAACAAAGAGTTCTTCCTGGAGACAGGGTTCTCTAATACGTGCTTGACTGCAGAATTATACCAAAAGCATGACAAGGTCAATAAAGTAATCTCCTATGCGAGCAAAACTTTATCCTCTGTGGAGGAAAAATTCAACGATTGTGAGAAGGCACTCCTGGCAACGGTGTGGGCATTGAAGAATTACCACCCGTTTATCCAGGGGGAACACATCATAGTGGAGACTCCACACCAGCCTCTGCAATATCTCCAAAGTGACAGAATCCGGGCCGGAAATGTGAGTAATTCCCGAATTACTTCCTGGATTCTGTCAATACAAGGCTTTCCTGTAGAGGTCAGATATGGCCAAAACAAGAAGAGTCCCCTCGCGCAAGGTCTGGCTGACTTGCATGATTGTGCCAGAGAAAACTGTCTTGAGGACGAAAGTCTAAAAATCAAGGACAACATGGAAGCATACCTTAATTCCCCACACAAAGTCTTTGAAGAAGACAAGTGTGAGGGGATGCCCACTGTCTATGTGGATGGATGCTCTTACCATGTTGACAACAACGGAGAGAAAGAACTGGTGGCCGGCGTAGGGAATGCATGGGTGAATGAGTCTCCAGAACCCTCCGCTGGATACAAAATTGGCCCCCGAAGTAGTCAGGTAGCATAGTTGATGGCTGTGCATCAGGCCATCCTCACTGCTGTCCAACATCAACTCCACGAACTGGTCATAATCACAGATTCGGATTATGTACGGAACGGGTTCGTGGAGCACCTGGTCAATTGGAAAACCAGAGGCATTTTATGTGCTAATAACAAACCCTTGAAACATGGGAAGTTAATCCAAAACATTGATGATCTGGTCACCTCGAATGGGATGACCATCTACTTGAAGAAGATCAAGGGTCATTCCAAAGTAGAGGGACCAGACAAAACTGGAAATGACTTAGCTGATCAGCTGGCCAAAACCGGGGCCATCCAAGGGGATCTAATAGAGATTGAGTCCCTGTTGGGGGAAATCCAGGTCACTGCTATCACTAGGTCCCAGACAAATGCTCACAATGATCTTTCAACTGCACAATGGAGTAAGGAGACCCCTGATGCTGATTTAATTACGTCTCAAAAGGGGGATCCAATTATTGGTAAGTTTTACCAACACGTTGAGGACCCTGAGAACTTTCCCCTGATGGATACCGATTACATTGGGAAGGAGGACCTTAGAGTGTTCATGAAATGTCCAAAGATGTTCCGAATCCAAGACGGTTTGTTGGTAAGGAAATCCCAAGCTGGCCATGATCAGTGGGTGGTCCCTACCTCATTCCGAAGACTGATGTTAAGTCACGCCCATGATGCGGCCACCGCCAGTCATAGGGGGTTTCACACAACACTTGAGATCTTAAGAGAGGTTGCATACTGGCCACACATGGGGAAGGACCTCGACCAATACTTGAAGGGTTGTCTGGTGTGTGCAAAATTTCAGCCAACATCCCTCACACACCGGGGGCCTCTCCAAAAGAGGGGGAAGACACTGCCATGGTCAGATTTGCAAATCGACTTTGTAGTCCCTGTAATTCGCTCGTCTAGAGGAAACAAGTACATGTTGACCGTCACATGCTTGTTTACCAAGTGGGTGGAATGTCTCCCGGCCCCAAACTGCAAGGCAGAAACAGCAGCTGCCCTGATGATTAACCGCATGTTTTCCCGTTTTGGTCTACCTCAAAGGATTGAGTCAGACAGAGGTAGCCACTTCATCAGTGAAGTAATGATAAAGATGTGGGAGATACTGGGGGTTAAAAGGAAGCTACACATTGCTTACAGGCCAGCTTCTTCTGGAGCAGTAGAGAGATACAACCAAACCATTGTGAGCATCTTAAAAAAGTTTGTGGCAGATTCTGGGCCAAGTTGGGATATCCGATTACCTCTGGTCCTAATGGCCATCAGATCTACCCCTTCATCTGCAACTAAAATTTCACCATTTGAGTTGATGACCGGACGCAAGATGGTGCTTCCCCAGCATTTGCTCTACAGGACCCAAGAGCAGACACTGATAAATGCCTCCACAACTCATGAGTATGTGGAGAATTTAAGGAAACACCTTCAGCATGCTTTTGCCTATGCTCAGCGGAATCTAGAAAGATCAGCTGACAGCATGAGAACCCACTACGACCTGAAGACCACCAGGAAGGAATATATTGTGGGAGACCTGGTCTATCTATGCAATTTCCAAAGGAACCAGGCCAAACAGCGAAAATGTTTTCCTACATGGAAGGGACCATTTGAAATTATAGACAAGGTCTCCCCAGTAGCGTATAAGATCCGCATCCCCAAAGGTAGTCTGGCGGAAGGGGAAGACAAGTGGGTACATATAAATCAGCTGAAGTGTTGCCATCCCAGGCAAACTCTGCAGCAACTGGAGGAGTCCTCTGCAATACCAGAGGGGACCGCTCCAGATTAATTCAGTTCCCATCCTAAAATATCCCACATATACAGGCTGATTCATGGAATTAATGTGCGCCAAAAATTCCGGCGCAGAGGTGCCAAAACGTGCGAATCGCAGTGCAACTGCGAAAACCGCAGGGAAACCAGCGTACATCTATTCATGGAAGTCCGTGCGCGAGAAAAATATTAGATGTGCGCTGAAAAAGTGCGCGGCGCACGCCGGCACACAGGTCATCCAACGGCGTACGCCACGGCCGCTGCGAAATCGCACATAGCGCGGCGCACATAACAAAAGTAGGCGGAACACGGGGCGTAACACTCGGAATGGGGAACAACGCGTGAAAATATGGGTGTCACGGGGGAAGTACAGGAGGCAAGTGCACGGAACACCCACACGCTCTCCTACAACTCGTATTCATGGAATCGAATAGGGCAAACCAGCGCACGGTCAAAGACGCGCACAGGGCCAAACAAGTCCGCCACAAGAAAGCAGGCGGTAGCGTCCTTGCGCCTGAAATAAATGTGCGCCAAAATGTGCGCTAACAAAAAGCACCCATATACAGCTATGATGAATGATCCATACTGTGGCCCTCTAGGACAAATGAGGTGCAAAGGGGTACCGACAAACACAGACACCCGCTGTGTGAAAAATAGCATGTGCGTGTATTACGGGGTGCGCGGGAAGTTCCACATGCGATTGACCTGGGTATGTGTATTCCGGGGTGTGCGGGAAGTTCCACACGCGATTTCAGCAGGGTACGTGTATTACAAGGTGCGCGGGAAGTTTCACAAGCAAATTTTTAGGGTATGTGTATTTCGGTGTGCGCGTGAAGTTCCACACGCGATTTCAGCAGGGTACGTGTATTCCAAGGTGCGCGTGAAGTTTCACACGCAAATTTGCAGGGTACGTGTATTTCGGTGTGCGCGTGAAGTTCCACACGCAATTTCAGCAGGGTACGTGTACTCCGGGTGCGCGGGAAATTCCACACGCAAATCCAGCAGCCTACGTGTATTTCGGGGTGCCGGGGAGTCCTACACGTGAATTGGCCGTGTGGGTCCTCCCAGCTGTTCCCTCTACACCCTCCACGGCCCCTGCAGGTGGCCCACACCACAGGGGACTACCCTGCATCCCTGCACATGTCCCGCAGGCAGCCCATCCACCATGGCCATGCCCCCCAGCCAACCCACATGTCACCTTGCACTACTGCCCACCAACACATGTCTCCCTGCACCCCCACCCCCCAGCACTGTGGGGCACCCTCCACCAGGCCCCCACTCATGTCCCCCTGCACCCCCACTCCCCAGCATCCAGGGGCACCCTCCACCAGGCCCTACTCATGTCCAACTCATGTCCCCCTGCACCCCCACCCCCCTGCATCCAGGGGCACCCTCCACCAGGCCCCCAATCCTGTCTCCCTGCACCCCCACCCCCCAGCACTGTGGGGCACCCTCCACCAGGCCCACACTCATGTCCCCCTGCACCCCCACCCCTCTGAATCCAGGGGCACCCTCCACCAGGACCCCACTCATGTCTCCCAGCACCACCAGCCCCGAGCACTGTGGCGCACCCTCCACCAGGCCCCACTCATGTCCAACTCATGTCCCCCTGCACCCCCACCCCCCTGCATCCAGGGGCACCCTCCACCAGGCCCCCACTCCTGTCTCCCTGCACCCCCACCCCCCAGCACTGTGGGGCACCCTCC
Organism: Ambystoma mexicanum; assembly: GCF_040938575.1. Lineage (NCBI taxonomy): Eukaryota > Metazoa > Chordata > Amphibia > Caudata > Ambystomatidae > Ambystoma > Ambystoma mexicanum. The sequence goes on from NC_090932.1 coordinate 1,272,211,122, forward strand.
ACCAGGCCCCCACTCATGTCTCCCTGCACCACCACCCCCCAGCACTGTGGGGCACCCTCCACCAGGCCCCACTCTTGTCCAACTCATGTCCCCCTGCACCCCCACCCCCCAGCATCCAGGGGCACCCTCCACCAGGCCCCACTCATGTCCAACTCATGTCCCCCTGCACCCCGCCCCCCTGCATCCAGGGGCACCCTCCACCAGGCCCCCACACATGTCTCACTGCAGCCACACCCCCCTGCATCCAGGGGCACCCTCCACCAGGCCCCCACTCATGTCCCCCTGCACCCCCACCCCTGCATCCAGGGGCACCCTCCACCAGGCCCCCACTTCATGTCCCCCTGAACCCTCACCCCCCAGCACTGTGGGGCACCCTCCACGAGGCCCCCACTCATGTTCCCCTGCACCCCCACTGCCCCAGCATCCAGGGGCACCCACCACCAGGCCCCACTCATGTCTCCCTGCAGCCCCACCCCCCTGCATCTAGGGGCACCCTCCACCAGGCCCCCACTCATGTCTCCCTGCAGCCCCACCCCCCTGCATCCAGGGGCACCCTCCACCAGGCCCCCACTCCTGTCTCCCTGCACCCCCACCCCCCAGCACTGTGGGGCACCCTCCACCAGGCCCCCACTCATGTCCCCCTGCACCCCCAACCCCCTGCATCCAGGGGCACTCTCCACCAGGCCCCCATTCATGTCTCCCTGCACCACCACCCCCCAGCACTGTGGGGCACCCTCCACCAGGCCGCACTCATGTCCAACTCATGTCCCCCTGCACGCCCACCCCCCCAGCATCCAGGGGCACCCTCCACCAGGCCCCACTCATGTCCAACTCATGTCCCCCTGCACCCCCACCCCCCAGCATCCAGGGGCACCCTCCACCAGGCCCCATTCATGTCCTCCTGCACCCCCACCCCCCTGCATCCAGGGGCACCCTCCACCAGGCCCCCACTCATGTCTCCCTGCAGCCCCACCCCCCTGCATCCAGGGGCACCCTCCACCAGGCCCCCACTCATGTCCCCCTGCACCCCCACCCCCTGCATCCAGGGGCACCCTCCACCAGGCCCCCACTTCATGTCCCCCTGCACCCCCACCCCCCAGCACTGTGGGGCACCCTCCACCAGGCCCCCACTCATGTCCCCCTGCACCCCCAACCCCCTGCATCCAGGGGCACTCTCCACCAGGCCCCCACTCATGTCTCCCTGCACCACCACCCCCCAGCACTGTGGGGCACCCTCCACCAGGCCCCACTCATGTCCAACTCATGTCCCCCTGCACGCCCACCCCCCAGCATCCAGGGGCACCCTCCACCAGGCCCCACTCATGTCCAACTCATGTCCCCCTGCACCCCACCCCCCAGCATCCAGGGGCACCCTCCACCAGGCCCCATTCATGTCCCCCTGCACCCCCACCCCCCTGCATCCAGGGGCACCCTCCACCAGGCCCCCACTCATGTCTCCCTGCAGCCCCACCCCCCTGCATCCAGGGGCACCCTCCACCAGGCCCCCACTCATGTCCCCCTGCACCCCCACCCCCTGCATCCAGGGGCACCCTCCACCAGGCCCCCACTTCATGTCCCCCTGCACCCCCACCCCCCAGCACTGTGGGGCACCCTCCACCAGGCCCCCACTCATGTCCCCCTGCACCCCCACCCCCCAGCATCCAGGGGCACCCTCTACCAGGCCCTACTCATGTCCCCCTGCACCCCCACCCCCCTGCATCCAGGGGCACCCTCCACCAGGCCCCCACTCCTGTCTCCCTGCACCCCCACCCCCCAGCAATGTGGGGCACCCTCCACCAGGACCCCACTCATGTCCCCCTGCACCCCCACCCCCCAGCATCCAGGGGCACCCTCCACCAGGCCCCACTCATGTCCAACTCATGTCCCCCTGCACCCCCACCCCCTGCATCCAGGGGCACCCTCCACCAGGCCCCCACTCATGTCTCCCTGCACCACCACCCCCCAGCACTGTGGGGCACCCTCCACCAGGCCCCCATTCATGTCTAACTCATGTCCCCCTGCACCCCCACCCCCCTGCATCCAGGGGCACCCTCCACCAGGCCCCCACTCATGTCTCCCTGCAGCCCCACCCCCCTGCATCCAGGGGCACCCTCCACCGCACCCTCCACCAGGCCCCCACTCATTTCCCCCTGCACACCACCCCCCAGCAGTCAGGGGCACCCTCCACCAGGCCCCCACTCCTGTCTCCCAACGCCCCCCCACCCCCCAGCAGTGCGATTTCCCTAGGTACGTGTATTTTAGGGGTGCGCGGGTAGTCTTACACGCAATTTCATCAGGGTACGTGTATTATGGGTCCGCGTGAACTTCCACTCGCGATATCAGCAGGGTACGTGTATTACGGGTTTCACGTGAACTTCCACATGCGACTGGGCATGGGAGAGCGTGTTACGTGTATTCCTGGGTTGGGCGGGAAGATTTACACGGTCGCCTACACCGCGCCAAAAAGAAAGGTCCAATCTGGAAACACGTATGCCAGCATGAAGCAGGCGCACGTCCCGCGCAGCATAAAAGAGTGCGCAAACAACAAACAAGCTCAGACGCCAGGATGAATATACCGTTCCTAGCAGCAGTGGCCGTGGGATACCGCAGGAGGAGGATAGTCAGGGCTAGAATCTTCACACCCAAAACCAGCCTTTTTGGTATGCCTGATGACCAGGTGTATGGGAGGTTCCGGTTTCCACCACACATAATACTCGACCTGGTCAGTGAGTGGGAGGATGAATTCACATCACCCGCCCTGTGCTCCCAAGCACTCAGCCCCCTGGCGAAGGTCCTCAATGTACTGCACTTCTTGGCTACCAGATCATTTCAGCGGACAAGTGCCATAGTGGGGGGGGGTGTCACAGGCCACGCAGTCACGGTGCCTACACCAAGTGTTGGCCATCATCACTGCACGCCCATCAGTCCGCAGGCACATATACCTGCCCAGAACACCTGCAGAAAGGCAGGCTGTCAGCCAGGATTTCTACAGGGTGGCACAATTCCCCAAAGTGCTAGGTGCCATTGATTGCACCCATGTGGCTCTACGCCCCCCCAGGGCATCTGAGCACATCTATAGAAACCGCAAGCACCCACATTCCATCAACGTCCAGGTAGTATGTGATGCCAAGGGAATCATCACCTCAGTATATGCCAACTATCCAGGGTCCACCCACGACAGCTTCATTTACAGGATGTCAACCCTAAACCGGGACATGGAAGCTGGGCGGCATGGCGATGCATGGCTGCTTGGTGAGTATAAATGCCACAGCACACGCATGCATGACAGATACAGAGTAATGTCACTACCCCACTAATGATCCCCATCACCACCTCCCCAGGGGACAGTGCCTACCCTCTGAGCACCCACATGATGACGCCAATTCGGAACCCCATCACGCCTCCCGAGGTAAGATACAACACAGCCCATATTGCAACCCGGGGCATAGTGGAGCGCACATTCGGAGTGCTGAAGTCACGCTTTCGCTCCCTTGACCGTTCTGGCGGGCAGCTGTTATACGCTCCCCCAGTAGTGTGCAGGATCATAGTGGCAGCATGTGTCCTGCACAATGTTGCAACACGCCGGGGCCTGGCTGTGGACATGGTGGTGCCCCCACATCCCCACATCAACCATATGCACGCCCGCTGCGCATGGGAGGGGAAAGGGCACGGGGTGAGGCAGCCTGTACGCAGCTGGTGGCTAATTACTTCACATAGAAATCACACCCCTGTGGAGTGCACACAGTCCTGGCACATACCATCTGACAATCAATGATGACTCAATCTGACAATTCTGATGAATTAAGGGACAGTCAACTGTCAAAACCATAGCAGCCTGAGATTGTTCATCTGGAAGTGTCACAATGTGTGCATCCCTACCTACACAAACACCACCAATGCAGTGTCATCAAAAGACACACTTCTATGCAGCAAAAATGAATACCCACTTGCAAAATACAACATGAGAACAGTGCCATGTCACCCAACCCCTGCCCGGCACCGCCACACAACACACCATGGCATGTCATGCTATGTGAGAGCAAACAAATGAATCCCCACAACATGACACAAGTGTCACAAACTACAGTGTCCCTAATGGAAACTGGCCACACATGAAATGCTCACAGTAATGCAGGACCAACAACACACATTACCAAATATTTACCAATAATACGAATCACCTGCACAACCTCCAACCTACCATAAACATGACAGTACGGACTTAAAAAATTGGTAGCCTCTGTACCTGATAATGCCAACACTTCAAACACTTCCAACTGTACAGTGTTAGTGCCACGCAAAAGTGTAGGTGCACTGCTTACAACATGGACTCCATTTCCAAAGTAGACCTCCTTGTGAAAACATGAGAAATGGACCTGCAAATTAGGAGAATGAGATGGATGCAGAGGCATATATCGATACACCATGCAGTGTACAATACAACAACAATATGCACTAGGAATGTATACACAGTATTGACTACAGACTGCCCACACATCAAATGGGAGTCCAACATCACTGTGGAAGTCAATGTCACTTGGGCACACCCTTTGCAAGCCCATGGAAACGGGAAGCAGGAGGGGTGTGTGTCACACAAACCCAAGCATCTGACCCAAATTCAGGACAAGCCTGCATGTGCCCAGCCACAATACAGCGTATGCCCACGGGAGCCACACAAGGCAACACACTGTCCAAAAAATCAAAAATCAAAAATCAAAAATCAAAAATCAAAAATGGCCATGAATGGGCCAGGGTGGGTGAGGGAGGCCACCCAGGAGGTCTGAGGACAGGGTGCACACCAAAACCCACCTGTGTGGATCTTGCGGAAAAAAAACACCTCCATGGGCTCATGGCCTGCACGGCTACCCTATTGTGAGAGATTCGCTGCTGTCGCTCTCCTCACCCTCTGCAGCTGCATCAGGAGGTGGTGGGACTATGGAAGGCAGCCCACGCAAAGCCCTAGTCTGGTCCTCCATGGCAGCAAGTATGCGGGTGTGGAAGGTCTGGTTCTGGAGGATAATCGTGCGGAGGACCCCATGCAACAACTCACGGGCTGCCCGGACCTCCTCCCTAGTTGCCTGCATCTCAGCTGAGAGCGTACGTGTGAGCCGCTCCAGCTGCTGTTCTGTCCTTGTGTTAGTTGAAGCCTCAAGCTCAACAGGAGTTACCCTGAGGTGACGGAGTTCCACCCTCAGGGCTTCTCTGTGGCCCTGGGACTCAATAGAAATGGCTTCCCGCAGAGTCTCCAGTGCCGCCCGCCTGTCCCTGTTGGATGCCAACATGTCCTCCCTGTGTGACTGGCAAATGGAGTCTGTTGCCTGCTGTAGTTGTTCAATCAGCCTTTCTTGGGGGACAATGGAAGTGGCCACCCTATCCATGACCTGAGCCATCATCTCAGATGATGCTGCCTGTTGGTTTGCCCTACCGTATATGGATTGCTCCCATGGGGTATTGCCAGGTGGCGTACGGCCACCGCGTCGGCGGGCACCGCACCTGTCTGGGGCAAGGCGAACTGCGCCTTGCTGTGCCGGCACTGCCTGAGGCTGCAGGACTGCATTCCCCCTCTGATCTGCTGGCCCAGGAACAGGATCAGATGTTGCAGAGTGTGACCCTGCATCCGTAACCACCAAAGGCGGACTTACCAACACTGACATCCCCATTGAGGGTTCTACCCCTGGTGCAGGTGGGTTGGACAGTACAGAATCCCTCCCAGAAACACTTACCTGCGACCGCACATAGGTCTCATCATCCGAATCGACACTTGAATAGAGCTCGGGGGAGGTGCACCCAGAGACACCCCTTCAGATGATGGTCTGCAGCAAGTGTGGGTTCTCACCCACCACCACACCACATCCCTCACTGGTGCCCAGTCGGGCCTGAGACCCCTCCTGGGTCTGCACCATCTCCACAACCCCAGCGGTATCAAGTGCATCATCCCCTGCAAAGACACGAAAGAAAAGAAATGGGAACAGGCATTAGCACCATGGCACACAATTAGGGCTGAGAGGCAACAGAAACAGTACTTCATTGACACATGTCCCACATGACTATAACCCTCCCATGCATGCACAGTCACTGCGTATGAAGGGGAGGCAAATGGCACACATTGATGACACCAAGATGGAAGACCAACACATTTGCTGCATGCTGGCTAGCAGTGCCATCACACATTGGCTGTGATTGGCATGTCCAATACACATACATGACACATGCCATCACACAGATGGCATGTACCATAGCCATGTCACACATTGACAATAGGACTGAGAAATGCCTAGTGAAAGTGGTGGAATGCAGACAATCAGCCTGAATGAACACAGAATAATACGCAACTATGTTGTGGCAAGATGACACTTCAAGGGCAACTGGCGTGAGGTTGGGCTGAATGTCTACTGTTGCCAGAAGGGATACTGCAATACACAAATCCTGGTGCGCAGAATGTATTGGATGAAGCACATGGGTGACCCAAACCACTCAGGCACACACACCCACACCTGGCACTCAATCAGAAGCCCTCACACACACACCATGCACATGGATGACACGCACATGCATGTGCACTCACCGGACAATGCCTCGTAATCTGGCAGGTCTCCCACGCCTTGGATCTGTTCCTCCGTGACGTAGGTCTCAGCAACATACTCATGTGGAGTGAGTTCTATGTCCTCTGCTGGAGACCCACCTCCAGTCACTAGAGTTGCGGCATGACTTGAGGCCAGCTTTTTCTTTGCCCTGCGCTTCAGGTCATTCCAGCGCTTGTAGCAATCATTAGCTGTGCGCCTCACAAATCCAAGGGCACTTATGAGGTCCGCAATGGTCTGCCAGTGTGCCTGACGTTGTGCAGGTGTGGTCTTGCATCCTGCAGTAATCACCATTTCGCTGTCATGTGCGGACACATACTCAACAAGTGCATCAAGTTTGGCCTGATTGAAGCTGGGCATCCTTGGTGGGCCGGACTGTGTAGCCGTGTCTGGGGCATCAGCCTGTACTGGACGAGCACTCTTCCTCTTCTGCTTGGAAAGTGGTGGCGATCCTGAGTGTCCTACACCGCTCTGGACACTAGGGGCAGGAGCCCCGGTGGACTGTGGACTAGGAGTGTGGGAATGAACACTCACCATGGGACTTGGTGCAGGCATTAGCTGAAGTGTGATGTAGTCAGGGGGAACGTCAGCAGGATGGACTGGGACCGACACTGTCCTGGCTGGGAGACTCAGAGCTGGGGTGGATGGAGCCGCAGCTGCCCCTGCAGCCTCCCCACCCTGCCTACTCGGGGCAGCAGATGACGTAGCTGTCCCTGATCCACGTGGCCTGGTGACACCAACATGCACCGCCACACGTGGCCTAGACCTGCTGACCTGGAAGTCAGCCATGGAGTCACCCTGTGCCAGGTCTGGTGCCACAATGGGCTGGTCCAACAAGGGCTGAGCAGGGATGGTGTCAGCCATATTACCCTCAACCGGGGGGGGCGCATGGGTGTCCCTGACTGGTCACCCACACATGGGGGGCTAGGGGCACCCTGCAAGTCCCGGCCACATCCCCTACCGTATCCACCACGGCCACCTCTTGTGGCTCGGCCACCTTTGCCACCCTTACCGCGTGCTTGCCTCCCAACCATGGTACTGATGTTGTTGTGCGTATGGGAGTTGCAGTAAACTATTGTCCTGTGCAATTGGGGGTCAAACGGGTAGGGTACTAGATGGAATTAGTACCATAGTGCTCTAGCAAGGCTGTATGTGACCCCTGGGGGAAGATGACGGGTCACGCAACGCAGAGGCACCCCAAAAAAGGGAGATAATGTGCACGCGACCCCTCCTAGACCACGTGCATGGAAAAATAAACCTGCACTACGCTGTGCCACCCAGAAACACAAAAATGAACTAATGCGTGTCACACACAGCCTAGACTGACCTCTGAAGGGGTGGCAACACACGAGGCAAGTACAGATGTTAAATAAGTGTGCGACTCACCCTCTGCCAGGAAAAATCGCGTGAAAAATACGCGCGTGTGTGCGTTGGCAACACCCCCGCCAAAAGAAGAATTGTATGCTGTCTGAGGAGACAGGACAACAGGAGAAGGGAACGCTGTTTGAGGAAACAGGCCCAGGAAAAAGACAAAAAGAGAAAAGGCTGTCAGAGGTAACAGGGAGTACGAACTTGGAACGCCGTGAAGTAAATCGCGTGTGAACCGACAAGAAGTACAGATTTCACCCACTCGCTCTCCACGAAAAGCACGTATAAGGAAATGGCGTTCTACACGTACCTTTTAAACATGCCCACACGTCCAGTGTCACTTCCGCGTGTACGCGCTAAGGCCCCATCCTCCAATTACACGAGCTGACACTCTGACGTGCAGCCATTGGATGTGTAACATGCACCCGTGTACAGGTAAACGCCCGCGCACACATCACAGACGCGCATACGTGCTGGTGGCCTTTGGGCCAATGAATTCGCGTACGTGTGCTGACGCGCTTACGCGCTAAGGCCCTTTCCTCGAATTACACGCAGACGTGCTGGATTTTCACATGCCAAATCACTCCGTATCAAGCTGGCCACGCGCAAGCACACGGAAGACCACGCTCCTGCCCAGAAGTCCGAATTACTGCCCCCCAGAGCCCCGAGCACGCTCCCACCTGCTATCTGCTGCTGCCTGATTGCCTACTGCCCACGTGCCCTGCCATTTGCTGCTTGCACATCAGCCAGGGGTGCTGTTGCTGTGACAACCACTGCTGGAACCGAATACTCCTGACTGGGATTCCATCGCTCCACAGACCAGCGCCAGGACCCAGTTGCCCACCCACTCCTGCCTCTGGGGTTGTCATGTCGGGCACTGCAACATCTGGCACCACTGGCAACCCCCGGCCAGAGAGGCAGAGGGGCACCTGCTTCACTGCCACCGAAGTTGGTGTCCTGGTGGAGCAAGTCCTGGGGCAGTATGATGCCCTCTACGGAAGTTTGCACGCCGACAAGGAAGGACGGATTCGGATCTGGATGGACATCGTGACTGCCATCAACGCGGAGGGGGTGGCAGTCTGACTATTCCATCATGTCAAGAAGTGCTGGGAGGACTTCAGGTCCAGGAACCTCAACAAGGCCCGGCACCTCTTGAAGGCAGCGGATGCTAAGGGGCGCCGGGGCCACTTGTCGGACGATCAGATGAGGGTCCTGGAACGCATATCCCCAGCGCTCCACGTCCAGGTCCTTGAGAGGCAGACCCGTCTGGAGTCGAGCGGTAAGTGTACATGCATTATCATTGTAAGCTGTGCGTGTGGTGATGTGCCAGTAGTGTGCAGGTTGCACATGTGTTTTTATGGGGCCAAGTATGGGGTGGGGTGTACAGGCCCGTGAGGCTAACACATGCGAGTGCTCTCATGTGTGAGACATGAATGGTGCTTGTGTGTGTAGGCTTGCATGCCAAATGCAGTTGTGTGGGCACACATGTTTGGATGAATGTGTATGTAAGTAGGCATGTTCGTGATGTCACACATGGATGTTGGTTTCAACTGCATGTATCAGCACTGTGTACATGTGCATGTGTGTGTATTTGACAAGGGTGCAACAGTGATGCAGCATAGATGCATGTGACAGCGGGATGTGGAAGCCTGATTGGCAGATGTGACATGGATGCCAATCTGAACACTGCGACAGTTGGCAGAGGTGTACACATGCATGCAAGTGTGGTGGTGTGTGTGCATGTGTAGTGCACTCCCTGTGTTGCATGTGATGTCTGGGTCACCTTTGCCTGCTCATGCTGTTGTATGTGTATGGATGGTGATGGCTGTTGCGATATGGCTGTGGTATGGCTCATGTGTGTGATTTGAAATGACATGTGTGTTGGCGATTGTGATGCCATGTCTGAGGTTTGCCAATGCCACTCATGTACAACTGTCATGTGTGTATGTGTCCATTGTACAGTGCCCTGATGCCTGTGTTTTATTTCTCCCTGTCTGCAGCGTCAACTGATGAAGAGGGCGGAGAAGGTGCTGTGGAGCACAGCGGCGGGGATCGCACCGCCAGCCGGAGACGCAAGGCCCGGCTCCCCTCCCAGGTTGTCATCTCGTCAGGGAGTGAGGAGCCCGGTGCCGCATCCCAGGCCGCAGCTGCCGGGGGGAGGTCCAAGAGGTGGAGGTTGGAGTTGGACTCCTCGGCAGCAGAAGGGGCAGCTGGGACCCCACAGGGCCCAACGGGGGAAGATGGCACAGAGTCATCAGGTTGGTGGGGGGTTTGGTGGAGGAGGAGGCCGTGCAAGCGACAGAGACGGGGTCTGGAGGTGGGGATTCCACTGGTGCTAGTGGTGCAGTGCAGGACCAGGGACAGGAGGCAGCACAGGCCGCCGCATGGTGCCTGTGTGCAATCCTGTCCCTGATCCTGTCACTGCATCTTCTTGCACCAGCAGGGATGCCTACGTCCAGACCCGTTTTCAGGCAGGGGATGAGCTTACAACAACTGGCCTTCCTCTGCCTGCGGACGTGGCTATCCAGGTACGGGTTGAGCCTGTCCTGACTGGTGTGGCGTTGCGTCAACGGGCCATGCGAGGTGACCTGCAGTCTTTTCATTAGGAGACTGCACGTCATCTCGAATGGCTCGTTGACCGCGTCAGCCTACTGGGACAGGTCACCCAGGCCGGATTCCTCCGTTTGCTGGAGCTTGTTCCGACCCCCACCTCAACTGAACACCCTATGCGCCAGTCGTCCTCCGTGCCATCTTTCCACCCATTTGTCACCTGGGTGCCCTGTGGAGCTGCCTCTGACGGTGCAGCCAGGCTGGTGGAGGACACATCCCTGCCACAGTCGAGAGTCAGACGTCCAGCAGGGGTGGCCACATCAACGACTGCACCCCAGCCGGTGGAGGATGTACAGGCAGCAGGAGCCAGGGCACGGGCACAGGCACAGCAGCAGCAGCAATGAGGTGGGAGCCATGATGGCTCGGGGCCTTCGACATCGGAGGGGCAGGCATCGGCCGGAGGGCAGGAGGACCCAGGACGGGAAGTGTCTTCCGTGTGGCAGCGGTTGGGCCAAGCCATAGATGCAGAGCGGCAGCGGGCGGAAGAGGCATGGCTCACGATGGTCGGGGCGGAGAACTCCATGCGGAGGGCCCTCAGGCGGGCCGAGTGCCTCGAGGCAATCCGCAGGGAGTTGGAGGAGAACATGTCGTCGGCCCTGCGGACCCTCGGGGCCATGGAGGAGGACCGCCTCCGGGACATTAAGCAGGAGTTCGATGATGCCCTGGCCCGGAACATCCCGAAGTGAGCCGTCGGACTAGCCCGCTGCCCTTGTAAATAGTTATGTAGTTAGTGTTAGGTTTTCTTTGGTTTTTCTTTTTTTTTTGGACCTTTTGGACAATGCACCACATTTTTGTATATATTTTTTTAATTAGGTAGTATTATTAGATAGGTTTCATTTCTTCTGTTGGGATCATGGACCCTGGATTGGGTAAGCTGTATATAGTTGACTGTTGGATTTTATTTTTTTATTTGGAATTTACCCATGGAGCAATGGTTTTCGGTTTTGATTTTCCTTTGGATTTACTTTTTTGAACTGTGACTTTGGACACCTGGGGGTGCAGGGGGACATGAGTGGGGGCATGGTGGAGGGTGTCCCTGGATGCTGGGGGGTGGGGGTGCAGTGGGACATGAGTGGGGGCCTGGTGGAGTGTGCCCCTGGATGCTGGGGGGTGGGGGTGCAGGGGGACATGAGTGGGGGCCTGGTGGAGGGTGCCCCTGGATGCTGGGGGGTGGGGGTGCAGAGGGACGTGAGTTGGACATGAATGGGGGCCTGCTGGCAGGTGCCCCACAGTGCTGGGGGGTGGGGGTGCTGGGAGACATGAGTGGGGGCCTGGTGGAGGATGCCCTGCACTGCTGGGGGTTGGGGGTGCTGGGAGACATGAGTGGGGGCATGGTGGAGGGTGCCCTGCACTGCGGGGGGTGGGGGTGCTGGGAGACATGAGTGGGGGCCTGGTGGGGGGTGCCCCTGGATGCTGGGAGGTGGGGGTGCTGGGAGACATGAGTGGGGGCATGGTGGAGGGTGCCCTGCACTGCTGGGGGGTGGGGGTGCTGGGAGACATGAGTGGGGGCATGGTGGAGGGTGCCCTGCACTGCTGGGGGTGGGGGTGCAGGGGTCCTGAGTGGGGGCCTGGTGGAGGGTGCCCCTGGATTCTGGGGGGTGGGGGTGCAGAGGGACATGAGTTGGACATGAGTGGGGGCCTGTTGGCAGGTGCCCACAGTGCTGGGGGGTGGGGGTGCTGGGAGACATGAGTGGGGGCCTGGTGGAGGGTGCCCTGCACTGCTGGGGGGTGGGGGTGCTGGGAGACATGAGTGGGGGCATGGTGGAGGGTTCCCTGCACTGCGGGGGGTGGGGTGCTGGGAGACATGAGTGGGGGGCTGGTGGAGGGTGCCCCTGGATGCTAGGGGGTGGGGGTGCTGGGAGACATGAGTGGGGGCCTGGTGGAGGGTGCCCTGCACTGCTGGGGGGTGAGGGTGCTGGGAGACATGCGTTGTTGATCAGTAGTGCAAGGTGGCATGTGGCTGGGATGGGGGGCATGCCCATGGTGGATAGGCTGCCTGCGGGACATGAGCAGGGGTGCAGGGTAGTCCCCTGTGGTGTGGGCTGCCTGCAGGGGCCGTGGAGGGTGTAGAGGGAACACCTGGGAGGACCCACACGGCCATTTCACGTGTGGTACTCCCCCCCGCACCCCTGAAATACACGTACCCTGCGGGATTTGCATGTGAAACTTCACGCGCACCCATGAAATACACGTGCCCTGATGGAATCGCGTGTGACACCTCCTGCGCACCCCTGAAATACACGTACCCTGCTGAATTTGCATGTGATACTTCCCGCGCACCCCTGGAATACACGTACCCAGGACGATCGCGTGTGGAACTTCCCACGCACCCCTGAAAGACACGTACCCTGCTGAATTCGCGTGTGGAACTTCCCACGCACCCCTGAAAGACATGTACTCTGCTGAATTCGCGTGTGGAACTTCCCACGCACCCCTGAAAGACACGTACCCTGCTGAATTTGCGTGTGAAACTTCACGTGCACCCCTGAAATGCACGTGCCCTGATGGAATCGCGTGTGACACTTCCTGCGCACCCCTGAAATACACGTACCCTGCTGAATTTGCATGTGATACTTCCCGCGCAACCCTGGAATACACGTACACAGGACAAACACGTGTGGAACTCCCCGCGCAGCCCTGAAATACACGTACCCTGCTGAATTTGCGTGCGAAACTTCCCGCGCATCCCTGGAACACACGTACCCAGGACAATTGCGTGTGGAACTTCCCGCGCATCCCTGAAATACACGTGCCCTGATGGAATCGCGTGTGTTACTTTATGCGCACCCCTGATATACACGTACCCAGGACAATCGCGTGTGAAACTTCCCGCGAACCCCTGAAATACACGTTCCCCGCTTGGCATTTGCTGCTTGGCAGCCCTGTGAACTGGTCCAGGGTTAGCGCAGACATTTGCGATGAATTGGGGATTTTGATGGCTTTTCCTTGCGCGAGGGCGTTCTTGGGGGCGTAACTGGCGCTGGTGCAGGGTCGCTGCACCACTCTGCGCCATGGCTGGTTTTGGAGGCTAAAATCCATGAATACGCTGTGCGATGAAATGGATTTTATCGCACGCGGCTGGCGCAGTGTATCGCACGGGGACACTGTGCGCCAGCCGCGTGCGCCACTTTTGTGCGAAATTCTATGAATTACCCTGATAGTCTCTAAAATATTATGATTGGAAAAAAAAATGTTTCATGTTATATCTTGTTTTAAAATAAGACTGAAAAATGTATCCTGATGTATAAAATGTATATGCCGCCCCACTATATCAACAGTGGTGGAAAAATGTCTATGAATAGGTATTGCCGCTTTTGCTTTATCATCCTAGGAGAGATGAAACCATGGAGACTGACCAAGGAGAACGATCCGGGGACTGGGAGCAGAGATCCGAGGGGCCCGGGGTACCGTCCAATATTCCCATCAGGACAGGCGAGGAGAAACGATCGATCCAACCGGATGGAGGAAAAGATGCTGAACTGTGCCATCTACGGAATTGGAAGAAGATGATGCGGACATACCAGCGCGTGGATCAAAACATCCTTTGCACCTGACTCCCCCTCGACTAGAAATCAAAGTGTAGTCGGGCGGGGGGGTTTGTTGGGTGTCTTGGCCCACGTTCAAGTTATTATGCTGTAACACTTGGTGCTGTGGGCTTAGGAAATCCAAGAGGGCGGAAAAGCCCACATTTGCGCCAGAATCCTGGAGAACCGCGCAGTTTTGCGCACAGAAAAGAGGTCCCCTGACCTGCCACCCACCAGGGCTAGCATGATGGGTCAGGAGTGCCATGACTGAAATGTGTGCCAAAGGAAAAACAGCAGTGCCTGTTAGCTTAAAAGCGCTTTAAAATCACCTTTGTTTCCCTGAATGCAAGCTCAAAATGCCTATTTTAAACATCACACGATATTCAAAAATCTCAATGAACACCAGCAGACATTTGGCAGAATGTATTCTTGTGTGCATACTAAATCTGGAAAGAGAAAGAGCCCAAAACAATGTTTATAACAAAACTGGCTGAGCTGTGGATGTCAGCAGCTGAAGTGAAATTGGACTGAAAGACACTAAAATCGAAATGTTTAAATTAAATGAGTGACCTACTTTTGAGTGTCACATAGTTTGCAACTGTTAAATGTCATAGTTTTGAACTTAGAATCAGCATTCTAGCTGCATGTGCAAAAATTGTAAGTTTGATTTGAATGTAGAAAACTGGGAACAAACATGACATTTAGCTGAAGCTTGGCTTAAAGAAGATTGAATTCTGCCTGACAACTACCCCCGAACTGGCTCAACAACTCTTCCCAGGCCTGGCTGCATCCTGCTGCCCCCACCAAAAGGAGGTGACACCTCTCTGTTTGAATTAGGGGAGTGGTACCTGGGGACTACAGGAAACTAAACAAAGCACTGTCCCTGGCTCAGGCAAATGTTATATTGGGGGGGTTGTAAAATGGCTTCCTCTTGGGAGAAACTGGGAGGGACAGTGCCTGTGAGAGCAAGCTGAGCTTGGGGGAAGTGGATAAACCAGAAATTCCACCATGTGCTTTGGAAAACCACACCCCTTTGGGGCCAGAGCATTATTTTAAAAAGATGGATAATTGACAGTGCAGACTTGTCAAAATTATATAAATAACATCATCATTCTTGTGATTTTTCTGTGCATATTTTAAGAGGTGTTAGGACCCTCTGGTGTGTTCTTGGGGATAGTAGCGGAAAAAAAAGGTTGTTACTCCAAATGTATGCATGTTAAAAATCTGACACTTTATCATCTGAAACCCATATCCCTGGTGCACATTTGTGTAAAATCTGGAAAGGTTTAGAGGTCGTTATCTGGATGAAAAGGGGAGAATTCTGTCATAAGTGGACACAACATCTTACAAAGACAGGGATCGGATGGTTTGGTGCTACAGAAAATATGTTAACTGGACCTATAATATTAGAAAAATGGTACATAGATAAATATGTATTTGGATCAGAAATAGATTTGTGTGCAATTTGACAAGGGGAGGATCCTCTGACCATAAACCTACCTCATCACTCTCACTCACAACCCAGTTCCCCCAATCAAGGAAGAGAGGAGGAACTGGCCAATGATAAGTTGGGAGGGTTGGGCATGCAGAATGAGCCGACCCAACCACTTTCTAAACACATAAAAAGAGCCACTGGAACCCAGGTAGGGACATTCACTTTCCACTTTCTTGCGGGACGCTTTGCCGGGAGACTTCAGACTTCACATCCAGAGATCCAGACTTCAAATCCATCAATTTCCAGAGACCAGAAATTAACTCCAGAATTTGTAGCAGAGAGGCTTGCATCCACAAGCTGAATCCTCTTCAGCAGGCCTCAAAACCAACCAAACTATTCAACAGCCGGGAGAGCTGTTTGAATTCTTTCCCAAGAACTTTTGCAAGAACCTGTAGTAGTATCCAGAAAGCAGTGCTGTATCCAGAACCAGAGAGAACCAGAGACCAGATAGCTGTGAAGAACTGCTAGCAGAAGTCCAGCCAATCCTGACCCGATCGGTGACGAAGTCCCATTCCTGTCAAAAATCTAGTGTGAGTACCCAGCTAGCACTGTGCCAAAACCAATCTCTTAGTTTAAAATAATCTAATCCAAACTATTTTAGCCTATTAGAACTGCCTCCTAGAATCATGTCATTCTGTCATCTTTAAAACTGAAAACTGTCATCTGTCATTCTGAGCTTTAAAATTTCAAATCCGAAAAACTACCTTTACTAAATCGGACCGTTTGTGCTAGGAGCGAGTTGTAACTGTCATCTTAAAGCTAAGATACTAAGCTTTCCAACGAGCCTAGAACCGACTTCCTACTCCTTATAGTGCCACTGTAATTGCGCTCGACGCACATGACCAAATTTGCAGCGATTTGACATTTTGCTTAATTTCAGCCACGTGTAAAAATATTTGTCCTTGCTTTCCTTGCTGAAATTCGTGTGCAACCTGACAATCATTCATAGAGCATTGCTAAAGTGATCCTGAATTAATTTAAGTATCTCTCACTAACCCTGAACCTCCTATAGGGAATTAAAAGCAATTTGAGTATATTTTTCACTTCATTGCCACCACATTTAAAAGGATTTTGCCTGTGTTTAAAACTCCTTCCTGTTTTCCTCTAAGCTTGCTAGGGGGGAACTGAATTATATTTGATTGCATTCCTGAGAACTGTGTGGTTTCCTTCCATCTCTTTATATCGCATAAAGGGGGGGGGTGAATTGTCGAAGAAAAGTGATTACATTGTCCTTTGTTGAAGTCACATCAAGTTTATTTTCTGTACTGCATTTTCATTCATCATTGCATTGTCCTTGAAGCCATAAAAGCATTATCAGCTACTTTATCCTCTCTATATCACTTCTAAGCCATCAAAAAGAGTGTACCACTGTAACATTATCCATTGTTGCTCACTATCATCTTCACAAGTGTGCTATCAAACTTTAATTTATTATAAAAGTGTGATATATATATATATTGTTTAATTTTCAAATAAACCTTTTAATTTTGCAAAGCAAACCTACTTCTTGGCTCAGCGGGGTCAGGGGGATTCTGAGAGAGGGGTCTTATATAAGGGTTGTCAGCCAGAGTAAACGAACTGGACATAAAAATATATCAATAAGGGATTCCCTCAGCATCACAGACTAGGTATTGACTTAGCTGTAGTGTTGAATTGAATCCGCTTACACTGCGATAAGTGGGTCTAATGTTTGCTTCTTGAGAAGCGGAAGTTCCCAAGATTGTTTCAAATTGGCTGGGACGGTGCCGGTAGCAAAGGAGGCATTGATCAGTTTGGAAATGAAGGGGGAGAGGTCTCTCGCAGCCTCTTTTATGATATGTGCTGGGCAGATATCGCCTTTGCAGTTAGATGGTTTGAGAGAGAGGATGGGTTTTTCCACCTCGAGGATGGTGGTTTTGGAGAGGGAGAAGGTGGTGTTTGGATCGGTGATGATTACATTGGATAGGGGGGATGGTTGGTTGGTTGAGATAAGTTCAGAGAGTCTTTTCTGTTTTTTATTTTGGTTTGGAGGGTTTTAATTGTATTAGTTAGTGCTAGTTGTATCTCTGAGCACCAATTCTTGTCTTTAATACAGATATCAGGGGAGAAATTGGGGATTCTAGCTCTTTTAGGATTGAGAATAATTCTTTCATACTGGAATTGGACTTGGCTATCCGTTCATTATAGGAGTTTCTTTTAGCCTGGCAAATTTCTTTTTTATAACGTGATGCAGTGAATGCTAGCTTCTTGTTATTTTCGTGGGGGGGCAAAGGTGCCAATCGGTTTCACATTTTCTTTTTAAGAGACGCAGGTCTTTTAGCTGCGGCGTGAACCACTTGTTGAGATGTAATTTGGGTTTGCTAGCTCTCAGTTTGAGAGGGGCGACTTTGTCCAAAGTGGAGAGCATGATCTTTTTGTATTCATGCACCATCGTGCTAGGGTCCAGGTTGTCTGCCAGCGAGTTTAGGGTAGGTAGAATACTTGGGATCACGCTGTCCACTGTTATGTTCTTTTTTAGCCTGGTTAGACAGGGTGGTGCTTCTTGGGTAGCCATGAGTAATTGTCTGGTGGTAGATAGTGTCATGGACACGAGGAAATGGTCCGTCCAAGATAGGGGAGAGATTGAGGTAATGGTAGCTGTACAATTATGGTCGGCTACCCAGTCCAGGGTTCTGCCCTTAATGTGGGTGGGAGCGTTCACCTTTGGGGTTAATCCTAGTGCATTAAGAGAATTTGCAATTTGCACAGCATGAATGTCAGAAGGATCATTCAGGCCTAGGTTGAGGTCTCCAAGCAACAGTATTTGGGAGGTAGGTTTGAGATTGCAAGCAATTAGATTGTGCAGATCTTCTTCAAAGGTGCCAGTGGGACCTGGGGGTCTGTAGATTATGTCCATGGTAAGGGATTGGGAATTCTTTAGTGATAACTTAACAGAGAGGGATATGAATGATTGCAGGTCATGTGGGTCCGCTGGTCTCAGTGATAGACTCTCTCTAGATATGATAGCTATTCCACCGCCGCAGGAGCCATCTCTGTCTTGTCTGAGGATGATGTATCCATCTGGGATGGCTAGCGAGAGTGCCGGTCCTGCGGCCTTGTGTAACCATGATTCAGTTATAGCTAGGAAGTCTAAACTGTCTTCTATGATTAAATCGGCTATGTCGATAGCATGGGCCACCAATGACCTAGCATTAAGGAGGGCTCCTTTTAAAGGTGGGTCGTCTTCTTTAGTTGTAGTTATGCATGTAATAGGGCTATTGGGGACTAATGCCTTGGGGATGAGAGTCGAAGTCTGAATATCAGAAGTGCTACAGGTGGGAGAAGTAGTGGGCCGTTTGGCGCTTGTGGTTCTCGTAGTGTAGTGACAACTAGTTCTCTTGTTGGACGGTGGTAGAGATCTAGTGAGTGGCTCATAAATATTTTGGAGTCTACTACGTAGTTTAAGATTCCTGATGTCTGTAGTACAAGGGATCATGGTATATTCTCCTGTGAGTTGGTAGATCTGGGGGGTGATACTAAGCTTAGGTGCCATATTGGTGTAGGTATGGGGGTGTGATTTAGACTCAGCTAGAAGGGCAGCGTTGATGTAGGCTACTAAGATAATGATCAGCTGAAGGATGATGGGTCTCATGTAGAGGATGCGGCGGCCTGGCATATTAGAGGTGGGCAATGAGCCCATTCAGCTTAACTAGGTAGGTATGGGACTCAGTGTGCATAAGTGGCAATGTGGGTCTGGCTGTCTTAGTAAGGTGCAAGGGTGTTGTACAATGTGGCTAGACAAATCCCACATAAGGTAAGTTAGTAGTTCGCATAGGTGGCCAAAAGGGCACTAGATCGAGGTGCAGAGCATAGCAACAAGTCACCTGGATTCAATTTTCACAATGAGAGCCAGAAAGGCACTAAAACAGGGTGCATAGCAGCAAGTCACCTAGATTTGAATTTCACAATGAGAGCCAGAAAGGCACTAAAACAGGGTGCATAGCAACAAGTCACCTAGATTCGATTTTCACAATGAGAGCCAGAAAGGCACTAAAACAGGGTGCATAGCAGCAAGTCACCTAGATTTGATTTTCACAATGAGAGCCAAAAAGGTACTAAAACAGGGCGCAGAGTAACAGGTCTAGAATAAAAGTAGCCAACTTGGCGGGAACAGGGTGAGGGTGCACACCAACAAGCAGAGTGCAAAGTCAAAGGTTCCTCTGGAAACAGACTATGAGACAAAAGTTACTCACAGTCTCCAGGAGCATGAGCAGGGGGTATGGCCCTTGGCTCTGGTCAGCTCGGGACAGTCTCAGGACAGTTACTGGCCTTACCCTCGGGCCTTTCCAGGAGGGGCCGGCTTGCGCCTACCGGTTTTCTATTGGCTCTGATAAGTGGTGCCCAGGCCAATCATCACCAGCCTTCTCTCTGGTGGGGAGGCTGAGCATAAAGAGCCTGGTGCGAAATTCAGGCCGCCATCTTGAAAATTCCACACCTCGTGAGTTGTAATGGCGGTTTGCAGTAAATGCCGATAAATAAAGGCAATGCGGCATGAGTGCAACGCTATTATAATGCAATTAAATGCACATGGTTTCGTAGATATTATGGTGGCTACCACGCGTATAGAGCTAAGAATAGCCCAGAAAATAATTACTGCTTTATAGTGAAAGCAATCACTATAAGGAAATCCTGTATTTAGGAGATTCAAGAATATTGGCGTCTTGAGATGAGAGAACCGTGAGATAAAACCATAGCGTTAATTTGTCTTATTTTATGTCATGGACTGCCCGAGCCAGTGCAATGGCAGATGAAAAAACAAGTAGGGATGGAAGCGAAGCCACGGCCTGAAATACAGTTGACTATCTTACATCGTTGTCGATTGTTAAAATAGAAGAATAAGAAAAAAGCAGAGACTAGGAAACTTGAAGAGGCAAAGTTAGTTCAGAAAAAGTTGTCGAAAATCACCATAGAAGGAGCAGTACTGACGAGTGGCGAAGGAGTGGTTACACAAGAGTTACTGCCTACACAGCCAAACAATGTAGAGTACCCCGTAGATCAGGGCGGGTAACATTTTTGGCCACGTGGAAGAGAGGGAGGGGGATTTAATGGAAGACAGCAGTAACAGTGCTGGAATTATGGGAGGTTGGGACATATGGCCTGTACGTGTAGAAGTAGAGAGGACATGCAGGAGAGCTGGCAAGCTCCAAGAAGGAGGACAGGCTACTTTTCATCGTATAGTACTGAACCATCAGAGTATTATACCCAAGATCACACTCCGTTTCAGACAAGAGTGCCACAAATGCACCAAATGCAAACAATTTCACTGCAATCACAGTTGCCACAAGGGCAACCAAAGCAGGCACCTATGTCCCGGGAGGATAGCTCAGCAGCAACGTGTTTGCCTTGGATGCAAGATGGCATGAAGCAACACAGGTTCGATTCCCGGATCTGCGCTTAGAAACCTCTGGGTATTTACGCGCATTATAAATACGCAACTAAGACTTTCTTGCAGTAACAAAGTTGCAAACATTGAAGCAAAAAGAGCTGCATATTTTCCCAACATTTCTAATTTTGAAGTATGAAGTGTTAAGCAGATATCAGAACGATGCCTGATGATGAAAGAAGGCTTTATGTTATCCATTGTACAGTTAATTGAGCTACAACGTCAAGCTCTTCAAGAACAAGATTATATGTGGAAAAGACAAGGGTGTTCTTTATCCCCCACAGAGACTGCACAGTTAATTGAGCTACAAGGTCAAGCACTGCAAGAAGAACAAGATTTATGGAAAAGACCGGGGTGTTCTTTATCCCCCACCGAGGCTATATGGAGAAAAAAAAACAATTACGCAACAAAAAAACAAAAATACATTCCTGTAACAGCGCCTTGATGCCCGCGGGCTGTGTGAGCACTTTAAAAATGCAACTAAATATGTAAACACAACAAGTGCAGACTCAACAGTACACTCCGACACAACTTTCAATGATGCCACAATGGAAGGCGAATGCAGGATCCCCACAAATATCTCCACCCAGGATAGGGAGTGTGGCAGGTGTGGCAGTGGTGAGAGGAAATCCTTTCAAAGGTGCAGGGCTGAATTTATCTCCACAACAGGAAAGCCCACAGAGTGACCTAATGTGTTCAGTACTATCTGTGACACCAGATCCCCAAGAGGAATTGATGGTCAGGGAAATTATAGGAGGTAAGGCATTTTTGTTTCTTGTAGACATGGGATCAACTTTTTTCTGTGTTCAAGAGGGAAAGTACACAATGTCTCGCATTGCCAGGAATGCACAGGTATTCTCTGGGGCTATGAGTTTGGTTCCTTTTAGTGATGAATTACCAATTTCAATAGGAGAACATGATGTGTTTATGCCACTATTGTATTCCCAACAGACACCAGTTAACATATTAGGACATGATTTGATGACAAAAATTAACATGGCGATATCTTTTACTGACAAGGGGATAATATGCTCCACTCCAGGGATACATTGCATGAATGTAAGCAAATGTATACTAGCATTTACAGGCCTAAAGGCATTGCAAGGAGTTCCTTTAGACCCAGAAGTATTTTTGTATGGAGTCAATATTTTGTTGTCCCTGGATTGATAGGTAAGTTACTGGGGATACCTGAAAAAGGTCTTTTAGACCACAAATACCTATGGATGATGAGGAAGGGCAGGTTATTTCCATAGAACTAGAGGCACCAGTAGCAAGAGTGGAAAGGGGGGTTGTTCATGGGACGGATGATGAAGGAGGAGCATGGAGAACAGTAATAGCTCTTGACAAAGGGTATAGACTAACAGACTTGACAGGTGAGGAATTGTTCAGAGATGAGAATTCAGATGATGTACTAGCATATTTCATAAGTATTACTAATTGGATACAGATTGAGAATAGAGAAATATCACAGAAAATGGCATTGGTAAAAAAGGAAACCATAATTTTTTCAGGAAGATTTAGAAAAGGTGGCAAGCATCTTATGGACAGTCCATATGGCGTGGGTCTATTGAGTGGAGCAGGAGCAATGAAAATAAAGCTTAAGCCAGCAGCAATTTTACAATGAGCTAAATGATACTCCATGTCCAGAGAAAAAGATGAAGGTATATTTTATGCTTTAGTACAGCAGGGAATACTGGTACAATCAGACCATCAGCCTCCACATGTAACATAGCTGTGTACCTAGTTAGGAAATCAATGGGGGCTCATGGAGATGTATTCAGGATATACACCCCCTAAACAATATTGTTGAAGCAGAGTTTCCTCTGGTTCTGAAACCCAGCTACGACAGTGTGCAACATCCAACCTACAGCTAAATATTTTACAGTAGTAGATTTAAAAAATGCTTTCTGTTCAATTCCTCTTCATGCAGATTTTCAGGATCTGACCATATTTACGTATAGAAATCCGCGGTGACAAAAGATTACCACACGTGTACTGTGAGTCCTCATCAATCTTTAATAGGGTCCTTTAGATGGACTTAGGTAACGTACAACTTGAGAGCACAATAATTCAGTACATAGATGAAATACGGTTTATAGTCATAATTTCGAAAAAAAAATGTCAACAAACAAAAATGTCGAAAAAAAAATGTCGAAAACAATAATGTCGACATCCTATACTTATAATGTAAAAAGTCATTTTTTAGAAAAAAAAATGTCGACAAAAAAAATGCCACTTAGAACTATCAACACCTCACCCAACACCCCCCTGCAACCCCCCCCACACCCACCACCACCACCCTCCCACCCCTCATACTCAACACATACTAATTATATATATATTTATTTATTTATTCAATAATTAAATAAATAAAAAGAGTATCATTTACTATGGGGGGGGTCCCCCCCAACCCCCTTCACCCAACACCCCCCTGCCACCCCCCCACACCCCCAACCACCCTCTCACCCCTCATACTCAACACATACTAATTATATATTTATTTATTCATTCATTCAATAATTAAATAAATAAAAAGAGTATCATTTACTATGGGGGTGTCTCCACCAACCCCTCTCACCCAACACTCCCTGCCACCACCCCACACCCCCCACCACCCCTCATACTCAACACATCTAAGTTATATATTTATTTATTCATAAAATAAACAGTCAAAATTTCGAAAAAATATCGAAAAAATGTCGACATTATTGTTTGTCGACATTATTTTTTTCGACATTTATTTTTCGAAATTTTGACTGTCGACATTTTTACTGTCGACATTATGACTGTCCACCATGAAATACTACTGTGTAGTGAGACAGAACAATTCAGAGAAGATTCAGTCCAGTTAATGACAGTACTAGCAGAAAAAGGGTACAAAGTGGACAAAGAGAAACAGCAGTATTGCTAGGAAGTGGTCCTGTACATAGGACAGCTAATCTCTCAATAGGGGAGAAAAGTGACACCTGAGAGAGCAGAAGCAATCATGAAAACTATAAGACCTGAGACAGTGAGGGAAATGCAGCAATGTGTTGGCCTTTGTAATTAATGTAGGGCCAGAGTTTTTGATTAGAGTACATATATTAGACCACTTTTGAAAGGACTCAAGAAGCACAGATAGGTAAAGCCGACATAACATGGATAGATGAGATGACAGAAGGATTTGAAGAGTTAAAAAGGGCAATTTGTACAGCTGCTGTGTTATTGATTCCAGATTATAATTAGGAGTTTTACTTATTTTCGCATTCAAATGGAGTGGTGATGACAGCAGTTCATACGCAGAAGACAACATTAGGACCACATACATAAACCATTGGCTTATTACAGTGGAATTTTAGACCCAGTAATGAGAGGGCACTAACCCTGCAAACAAGCATTAGCTGCTGCTGCCTTTGAAATTGAAAAAGCCGCAAGTTATACGTCGAGCATTTCTTATTCGCCATTTTGAGGGCCTCATTACGAGTATGGCGGTAAGGCAACAACGGTGCCGTTATCGCTACTGGCACCATTGTTACCATACCACCATACCACGAGTTCTGACCAGGTGGTCGTACCGGCACCCCTGAGTAGAACTTGATGGTAATATCGGTACCTTTATTAACAGTACCGGTGCTACCACCCTCCCCATTGAGCCCTATGGGGCCGAATGGGGAGTCCCTTATTACAGGCACTCACGATTGGGCAATTACCGGGTCCGCCAAACTCGGCATGACCCGGTAATTGCCCATTCGCGGGTGCCAGAAAAAAATTGATACCGGCGGCAGCCGTGCCTGTTTTACAGGCACGGCTACCGCCAGCCTCGTAATGAGGCCCAATTGACTACACAAAGAGCATCAGGATATGAAGTAATTATTTCCAACCTAGCGATCAAAATAGTTAGATGTAGAGTAGTGAATCCAGCAACAGTCATAGCAGAGTTTTATGATGATATTTCCAACTTAAAGAAAATACTCTAGGAGGGGGGAAATTCTATTCATTGATGGTTCTTTGAAAATTGATCAAATGACAGGAGAAAGGCATACAGGCTTGGCAGTAGTGAAGTTAAAACAGAATGGTGAATTTGAAGTAGTGACAAGTGCAAGATTGCCTTCACATTGTTCAACACAGGCGGCAGAATTGGTGGCGCTTATCGCCTCACTTCAGAGATATGAGGAAGTGACAGTGTACTTTGACTCCACCTATGTGACATCAACTGTACACACAGGTTTGTCACGCTGAAAAAGGAGGGGCTTCCTCCATACAGACGGCACACAAGTGCAACATGCATCACTATTGGACAAACTTATTAAGGTACTAAAGCTCCCATTGGCTATTGACATGATGAAGTGCTCAGCCTATACTAAGAGGGCAGACATGATTTCTTGCAGTAACAAAGCTGCAGACATTGAAGCAAAAAGAGCTGCATATTTTTCCAACATTTCTAATTTTGAAGTATGAAGTGTTAAGCAGATATCAGAATGATGCATGATGATAAAAGAAGGCTTTAATATGCTATCCATTGTACAGTTAATTGAGCCACAACTTCAAGCTCTGCAAGAAGAAGATTATTTGTGGAAAAGACAGGGGTGTCCTTTATCCCCCACAGAGACTGCACAGTTAATTGAGCTACAAGATCAAGCACTGCAAGAAGAACAAGATTTATGGGAAAGACAGGGGTGTTCTTTATCCCCCACCAAGGCTATATGGAGGCAATATAGTATTGGAAAGCCAGTTATGCTGCTAGCATTATTGAAAGCTGTGCTAGATCAGCTTCACTAACTTGCGCACATAACCAGAGAGAGTCTTGCTGCCATGATCACAGAAGACCCGTTTTCACCAAATGTATTAGAACACGTTGCACAGTTTATTGTGAATTGTATTGTTTGTACAAAATTCACAGCAGGGCATACCTTGTAAATAGTGAGAGGAGCTCTACCCTGTCCTAATGGTCCCTTTCAGCATTCAGCATCTACATATAGATTATGTAGATATGTTGCAAACATGGAAGGGCTATAGATATGTTTGTAGAAGTGTGTCCTTTTTCTCGATGAATTGAGGCAGGTCCATGCACGCACTCCAATGCCACATTGCTGCCAAGTTTCTCGTACTCAAGACGTTTCCTAGATGGGGTGTATGCGATGTCATACAGTCTAATAATGGGCCTCATTTTGGAAATGTGATGTTTGAGCAAGTAACTCTTCTATTAGGCATAAGACATATGTTTTCATCTGCTTATCACCCAGAGGTGAATAGTGTTTGTGAGTGATTAAACAGACTCCCCAAAGAGAGGATAGCAAAGACAAAGTTGACTTTGAATAAGGGATGCTATTTTGCCTACCCCTTGCCCTATTTGCTTTAACAAACCAGCCTGGCTCAGATCACCACCTGACTTCTCATGAGTTGGTAACTGGATGGCACATGAGAAGAACCATTCCTCCTCCCACTGAAATAGAAACTGATGCTTATAGCGTAACAAAAGCATAAGGGGATGAGAGGCATGATTATTTAACAAATATGACTGCTAGTGTTTCTTGTGTACACCAAAAGATGGAAACACAGAGGGAAGGGTCGAAGACGATTGAAAAAGACAGCCAGATGATCAACCCTGTTGAAATTTTGAAACCGCCTAGTTTGCATCCTGGAGACCAAGTGCTGATTAAAAATGTTGTCCTCACTTAGAATAAGCCCTGTTTTGACAGACCGTACCTAGTAGAGGAGGTCACCCCCACTGCCACAAAGATCCAAGGAAGACTAGCCTGGCTGCATCTGAATGATGTAAAGCTCTACAAAGCAAAGACACCTACCCCTCCCGAACCCATTGACAGTGAAGCAAGAGAAGAAGTTCCGCGTATGCAGACCAGATCGGCCACAAAGAGCCAAAAGGAGTAATCAAAATAAAAACAATTTGAATTGTCGATCATTCCCAGGTTTAAAGGGAAATAAATAACTTTTCACAGAACTATCCCTGTTAGGTTAAAGAGACACTGTTTTGAAGAAAATAAGTGCATGCAACACTTTATGTTGCCTATAACGTTGCACACATTCTTGTATGCTATCTTTATATATATACTTCAATCCTATCCAGCTCTAGTGAGACAAAGGGCCTCATTACAAGTCAGGCAGTAAGGGGTTAACGGCGCGGGTAAAGGTGCCGGCGCCATCAAACCCGTACCGAATGATTACGAGGTCCCCTCGCGGGACCCAGTCTGCACGTCTGGTTACACCAGACGTGCAGAGCGGGTCCCGCGAGGGGGAGAGGGAGCAAACAATGGGCCGCTCGTAATCGGCCCATTGTTTACTCCCTCTCCCATTCCCATTCAGCCCTATGGGGGCTGAAATGGGAATGAGGAAGGCCCGGGTCCGGGTTCCCAGAGGGAGGAATTACCGGGCCCTCCGAACTCGCAATGGCCTGGTAATTCCTCATTCTGGGAACCCAGACCCAATTTTGGCGGCAGCCATGCCGCCAATAGCGGCATGGCTACTGCCAAAATCGTAATGAGGCCCAAAATGTTGATATTGTCACCTTTTTTGGAAATCCTAAAACAGCTCCTTTTATTCACAGGATTATCATTGCAATACTATTCCAATTTCTGTTGTGAAAGATAGTGGTTATTATAAAATGTAACAGGAAGTAAACTTCCATTTCATAAGATACACATTACTAGCGAGAAGGCTGTTTAATACGCAAAATGCAGTACGCGCATTAATTCTTTTGCAATATTTCTTGTAGCTACATTTTATACAATGCGTAGTCTTTACTTCCTTATTCTTATAGCATTTCGTCAAATGATGTTTTACAATATGCATGAAGAGTTCAATAATGAGACATCTGTTAATATCCCTAACAAAAGCACAAGTTAGTTTCGCGCCTTGAAACACTTGTGTATAGGCGCGTTACAAATGCCATATCATATCATATCATATCATAAGTGATAAGTTCCCTGATATTTCTAAGCAAATTAAACGACTTAAGAGGGATGCTGGAGAAGATTATCAGGATATACCTTGATAATTCAGCACATTTAAAAAATAACTTGTGGTATCAGCACATGATTGAGGTGGGGAGAAGACGTCAGATAAGTGCTGCTATGTATGTTCACTCATCCCTTATGCCATGAGCACAGCCACAACATTTATAGCAAGAGAAATACCTCCACATGGTGTGAAGTGTCTCAGTCATTTAGCAGCATGCATGATAAGAGGACAATTTGAAAGGAAATGGGCAAACCTATGATGGATGACAAAAAGATTGTTCCCATACGAAGATGCTTACATAAAATCTCAGAAGATGATAAAAGACCCAAGATGGAAGAGCAAAATGATCCTGTTCTCATTGAGTGGCCTGAATAGAGGAGAGATGAAGATTGTTGAACAAAAAAGACTGGATTGTGCAGATACATGGGAAACACCAGGATTGATAGGATCCTGGGGAGACCTCAGCTATTGAAATATGGACAAGTAGCCACCAGTACAGGATGGGAAGACGGAATGTTAGGATGTAGTGCACACTTATTCATGATAGCACCAGTAAAGATAGTGCAAGTAGTGAATGGTGATTGCCTCAACGAATGGGCCAGGTATTCAAAGTTACTAACATGGGTTGAAGATGAAGCAGGACCTGTATCCATATTGCCAATGATGAATGTGACACTATGTTTCAGACCAAAGTTGGAGACAGTTAAGTATGCAAACATATGATTGATGTGCCAGGAATGAAAGGAGGAACTGCTGTGCTAATGGACCACTCTTGGACCTGTGGATCCAATGTTCTATTTGTAGTAATACATGTTCCTGCACAGGTGATCCCCCAAAGCGATCTCCACATAGCCAACTTTCCAAAAATGGATGTGCATCAAAGGAAAAAGAGGTCCCTCAGCTTCAACTGCAGAAGAGAGAGCACTATTTTTCATCAAAATCATAGAAGCTTATTACAACATTCCAGATAAGCACAAATCGTTCAGTAGGACGGCAGTGATATTTACAGCCATATTCATGCCAGGAATTCAAGCTGCAGCAAATACCAAGTGGTTATAAATCATGAGGTGGGAGCTGCTACAAACAATTAACATGACATTTAACTGATTTAATGTGATAAAAGAATAATTGAGGGCCATCGGACTCTTGACCCTCCAAAACATGTATGTCCTGGACTTAATTACAGCAAAGGAAGGAGGAGGGTGTGCCATGGTCTGGCGTTCTTGCTGTACATACATACCTGCCCATGATAGAGAAAACGGAACCCTGATAGAAGCTATAACTCTGTTGTCAACTCTGCATACGAAAATGGTGGAAGTAGATGAGAGCAAAGATGAAGATTGGTTTTCATATCTGTTCTCATGGGTTCCAACTTGACTGGCGAATGCCTTCAAAATGTTGGGAGCAATACTAGTGTTAGTGTTGCTGGGATTCTGTCTTATAAGGATCATTATAGGACAATGTAAGAAGACAGCAAAGAAAGCTGTTTGAATGAAGATAATGATTGATGTAAATGCTATGGCTGACAAGCATACACAAACTGAAAACACCACCAAAGAGCACCTGTACAGAAGCCCTATAGCACCTTCAGGAACAAAGTTTTATTATTCTAAGGACCCTAAGGACTATGTGGGACGTTGGGTGTTCTGTACACCAACTGGGGAGTGTTACGTTGCCATATGACCTAGATGAACATATAAATAATGAAGGTGACTTGAGGAGGGTAACAAAGGTATGGATTCCGAAGAAACCACACTGTGAAGGAAAGGTGAAAGGAATTGAGGGGATGGTTGAGCACTCAACCAGAGGGCAGAATGTATAGAGGCAGACAGAGCCCACCCCATTACTCCCATCATATTGAAAGAACAGCAAGAAAACACTGTGTATCACACCTGGTATGATCCCATAACCACATCGAAGGTACGAGAGACATTATGCGCTCAGACAACCGTACCCAATGTATCCTCAAACTGATGTGGTAGACATGAGTCTTCAGACACCACTGGATATAGAAGAGCTATAAGTAAAGTCGGACGTATGTAAAGTAAAGTCATGAAGAAGAGAAGATACGTGGACGCACTGAACTCGATGTATGGATATCAAGAGAATGAAGATGTAATTGAAGCAATGAAGTAGACATACATGTGAATTTTATTTATTTATTTTTATTTATTTGGATTTGTATAGCGCACTGCAGCCCAAAGGCATCAAGGCGCTGTGTAGAACTTAAGAAGGCTTGATTAAAGGTTACAACAATGCCGCCAAATGAGAGTAACTTGTTACAATGCAGGAAAAAATGGTTACAAGGTTGCGTAGATACAAGTACAGTGGTTGTGTAGGAACATAGAAACAGAGTACATGAGAGTAATCAGATAAAGAGGCTGGTTTTGATGGCCTTGCGAAAGGCAGAATGAACTCAATTAGTCTGATGTTCGGGGGTAAGGAGTTCCAGAGTGAGGGGGCAACCGTGGGGAAACTGGAGCGACCTGCCCGAGCTTTTTGAGTTCTGGGAACAGACAGAAGGTTGGAGTAAGGAGTCCTGGATCGTATGGAAGTGGTGGGTTTAGAAATCCTTTTAGCAAGGTAGGGGGGCGTGGCCATGGAAGCACTTGTGGAAAGAGCGAGAGCCTTAAAGATTATTCTTTATTTAACTGGGAGCCAGTGGACCTGTCTTCTGAGTTCTGAGATGTGTTCTCTGCGAGAAAGGCCTGTGGCAGCTCTTAGTGCATTGTTTTGAACAATTTGAAGCTTTGCAACATTCTTAGCAGATGTGCCTACAAGCAGGGCATTGCAATAATCCAACCTAGATCCGATTATGGCTCTGGCGATGGTGAGGCAGTTTTGTTGGGACAGGAAAGGTCTTACTGAATTGATAAGTTTAGAATGATATGCTGAGGAAGAGGCTATGGCATTAACCTGTCTGTTCCTGGACAGGTCAGGTTCCAGGTAGACGCCTAAGTTTTTAATCATTGGTGAGACGGTGATGGCGATACTGTCAGTGGTAAATGAGGAGTATTGGTTGTCCAGTTTGCTCAGTGTGGAGGGGGAGCCAACCAGCAGAAGCTCGGTTTTCTCACTGTTGAGACAATGAAACGGAAAAGGAAAATCATATATACTAAGTAGATAAGTGATAAGAGATGTAATCGATGTATATACACAGAAACGTAAGGTAGATAATACAACGTAGAAGCTTGCTAAAGTAGAAAATAGAACGCGAGTAAAGCAGTCATAATGAGAAAATGGATGTCAGCATTGTATAATAGTAAGCGAGAAGCCTCGAGAAAGGAAACCAAAGCAGCAGTGCTGCGTTCTTGATGCATATACCATTTTCAAAAACAAAATTGCAAATGTAGTATTGCATTGTTGATATCTAATGCTTTAATCAGAAGGTTGAATATGACACTCAAGATATGATTATTTTAATTAATACATAAAGGTAGCTTATTATGATGAACATTAAATAAGAGACATTTCAGCTACAGATATGATTTACCTTTAAAAAATATAGTACTAATTATTCTTTTTCCTTTCTCACATTTGACGATTTCTCAACTTTAATAATTTGTTGTGAATAATGGTGACTGACGTTACATTTTAATTTTCCTTACGCTTCTATAACAATGTATTAAGAATGAATTAAAAAGAATTGAATAACTCACATAGAAACACAGAAAAAAGTTTGTTCTTTTCTTTTTGTAGGTCAATTTAAAAACAGAAGGAGAAGTGGTGTCAACGTTTTTTCCTGTAGCTGGGAAATAGCAATATATGAAATTTGCTGTTGAATATTAATATTTCATATTATTTCACCACAGGTTCAATCTAGTTTTCACAAGATAATCAAGATGTAGTTCTTGTAGGTGTAGTAACAGTTCTGTAATGTTGGGAAGAGGCTAGGAATCCATTCAAAGATCAACACATGCCTCATTATGAGTTGGGCAGTATCCCGGCGGTATTACCGCTGAGTTACCACCCACGCTAATATCATTACCGCCAACCGGTCCAGCGCTATCAGTGCCAGATCAAGGGTTGAGCGGTAACTGTAATTCCCCATTGGGTTCATTGGACCCAATGGGGAATTTTTGGTGCAATTAGCTTGTGCAGAACACAGACATTCTGGGACATTCTGGGACTACACCAGGCTCAGTAAAGTTGTTGCAGAGAAGGGCTTCAAGCAATAATTTGCATGTCAAAAGAGCAGATCTAAACATGACGCTTGATATGCAGACAGTACATGATTTTCCGAGAAGGGATGAAGCTAGTTTCAAGTATTCTTTGAGCTTTCCACCCTAGAACTGCCGGGCCTTTGATGGACACATAAACCTTTAGAACAAACAAATGACTGTTGAAACCCGGGGTACAGCGTCTGTATCCTAGTAGATCTATTTTGTAATCCCTCACCCACTCCAAATGCGCCAGTGGCAATGTTCAGTCACCAGAGAAAGACTTTGCAATCAGGAAACATTGAAAGGTATATTGGAGGATGATGGTATAATCTGCACCTGAATCTGCAGGTAGGTTTTGTGGTTACTAATAGTGAGAAGTGGTCTACTCATGCATGCACAGGACTAACCATCCGGTCTACCTGTTCGATTACATCTGAATATTCCTGTACAGCAGCCCGAGTGTGGGGATGTTTAGAATTGCACATGAATGCACAATGTCCAATCTTGAGGCACTCCATGCGTTCTTTATCTGTGGCTGGGCACATTCTGTCATTGGCTATATCGTTGCGACTGCTGCTTATTAAGCACTCACATGTCCTTCCCCCGTTCCTGGTGGCAGAGGCGTTGCTAGGGGGTAGAGTGGCTAAAGGGGCTATAGCCCCAGGTCTTTTGGTTGTAACCCCAGATAGAATCTCAGGGTCTACAACCAAAAGGCTAGCTAGCCCCGAGTCCCGATAATCCCGACATTAGTGTAGTCCCAGATCTTTTCCAGACCTAGCAACACCCATGCCTGGTGGTCGGGTGGCATCTGTAACCTCCTCCTTCATTGGTTTTGCATTCATGTCAACTTTGATCGTGCTTGCTGTGGTAGTGGCGCACAACGCAGACGTCTCGGTTGAATTGTGCTTGCTTGGCTTTCGCAATGTTAGCTGGTCAAGAATCAATTGAGCAGCTATGTTTCTAAATGCACAGGTGCTGGCTAACACCTTCAATGCTGTGACAACATTGTCTGTGGATTCCAAAGCTGCATGCTGCCTGGTATACAGCATCCGATGTTCTAGACGGGAGCAATGTTGGGCACTTTACCTAACCAGCTTACCAGGCAGGTTGGTGCTTCCAAGACTGGATCACTAAAGGCTGAGCAATCTGGCTTCCTAGTGGAAGAAGTTAGTGCAAACAGTCTCACTCAGACTTTTCATGCCCCGATGTGGGCCATAATGCAAGCCATCTATTGCTTCCAGATATGTCTGGAACTGGGAATGCCATTGGGCCTATAGGATAGGGGGCTCACCTGGTGATTGCAGGAAAGCAGTTGGAGGGGTCACGCCTTGCATGATGCAGACTGTTGTAGCCCCCTTTGAAATACAGGTACGAACAGTATGGGCCTCATTACGACCCAGGCGGTAATCTGCCGACATTACCGCCATGGCGTAATGAGCGTTTACGCCGTGGGCCGATGGCGTAAAGAGCGCCACATTACGACCCATCGTGCACGAGCATTACGCCATGGCGGTAATGTAAATAACGCCATGGCGGAAGGGGCCCCTACCGGCATCGTAGGGCGAGCAAGGTGCACTTCCGCCACCGTAAGTAGCGGCCACCGTAATTAGCGGTGGCCGCAATTAGCGGTCACCGTAAAAAGCAGAACCGGAAATAGCGTCATCGCGGCGGAACGGGAAACAGCATGTCGGCCATCTTTAAAAACACAATCCATTGCCATCCTTCCGAACAACACCAGATCCAACCCTGACACCTGTCCCAACCCATCACCCACCCATTCAACCACCCAAAAAGGCCTAAAGTTGTTAAGACGGCATGTGACCGCCAGCGCCAGGAAAGATTTACCCGGGAGGAACTCTGCATGCTTGCGGAGACCCTGCAAGACAATGCAGCTGTCGTTTTCTCGCCGGAAATGACCAGGCCGGCGATAGCAAAGTAGAAGGCCATATGGGCCCTGGTGGCCGAGCGCGTCAGCGTGGTGGGGACCGTACCCCGCACCCCACAGCAGTGCAGGAAGCGTTGGGATGACCTTCGCATACGGGTCAGAGCCGTCATCTCTGAGAACCGCAACCTTGCCCTGGTACCGGTGGAGGTTCGGAATCCCCACTGAAACTCCAACCATGGGAGGAAATATGTGCAACCACGATTGGCATGGAAGGCATTGAAGGCGTCGGAGGGATGGAAAGGGGAGTTCCGACATCAGGCGATGAAGGTAGGTGCCTCAAACAAGACATGCCATAGTCACTGCAGTCCATTCATGTGTAGCACAATGTTGCCCTAGAGTGTAAATGCAACACATTAGCTGGACACTGCCCATAGCCACATGCGAGCTCCACCCTGTATAAACTGCTGGCACCCACATACCTCCATCCACATTCCACACAAAAAGGAGACAACCTGCATGGCCCTGCCTGAAATCTGCCTCATCTACTGACCAGAATCATGTCAATCATTGTCATTCCAAAGTCTGCAGACCCATCAATAATGCCCTGCCTCCTTTGCTCCACCACAGGCACAGAATCACACCCGAGGACCAGGACACCCCTGCGACGAAGAGAGCAAAGAAGGCCAATAATACCATCCCCGCACCCTCAACCTCAGCTGCAGTGAGGCAGACCCCACAACAAGCAGAATCCACTGCAAGCAAACCGGACGGCCCACCGGCAAGCACCCCAGTAGGCAGCAGGCCAGCAGCAGCAGCACAACCTGTACCAACATTGTCTGCCACAGAAGGCACCGGGTCTGCGGCCAGCAGCAACATGGGTGAAACAGCTGCAATTGCTGCATGTTCAGACTCTGACATTGAGGAGCACGAAGTCAGAAGCCCCACTGACCTTCTACATTCCCCCTGTTTGTCAAATGCCAGCCCCCATGAGGATCACACACAGGGGCACACAGAGGAAGAGGAGTGGCCTTCTACCCCATGCCCAGTTCTCAGTCCACAAGAGGGGAGCAGCCCCTCCATCACACCACCAGCACTGGACATGGCCCAGCAGGGGCAGCAGTCCCTCGAGGACATCATACAACGGCAGCAACATCTGTCCACGATGCTGACTGAGCATGCTGTAATGTGTGGGGGCTAGGGCAACCATTGAACAGGCCACGGAGACCCCAAGGGCCGAAATTGCGCAGAGCACTGCCACCCTGAGGGATGCTATGCAGGCCATGTCTAGGGACATTTGTGGTGAACTTGCCGGGTTGCGTCGGGCGCTCACTGAGCTCACCCACACCCTACATGACGTGCATGCACGGGAGCAGGCAGGGGCATCCTCCGCTGCCAGTTCTGCACAGAGCAGCCCCGTCCGACGTTCCGGACAGAACATGCGCTCCACACCCAGGGGTGCCCCGGGTACCGGGAGAGGGGGCTTGTAACAGCCTGTGGCCACTGTCTCAGGCATCTGTTGACACTTACATGGGGTGTGTTGGGGTGTGCAGGGGGGAGGGGGGAGGTGGGAGGGGGTGTGTTGGGGTGTGCAGGGGGGAGGTGGGAGGGGGTGTGTTGGGGTGTGCAGGGGAGAGGGGGGAGGTGGGAGAGGGTGTGTTGGGGTGTGCAGGGGGAGGGGGGAGGTGGGAGGGGGTGTGTTGGGGTGTGCAGGGGGGAGGGGGGAGGTGGCAGGGGGTGTGTCACAACGTTTTATGATTGAAATACACTTTTTCCTTTTCCGAAATGAAATGTGTGGACATTTTCATTGCATATGTGTGCTTTATTGGTCTACAGTCCACAGTGTGCATGTCCCATAGACACACAGTGCCCCAAGTACAGTCTCCATGTGATACACACCAGCCGTGTGTGCTAGAAGCAGTGTTCGATGTTATTTTGACGCATTTCACGCCCCTCCTGTGCATCGCCTCCTCCATGAGGTGCCGCTCCATCTGCGCCCTCCTCATCCTCATCGTCAGGTGGTTGCAGTTCTGCGTCAGGGGGAAGGGGCACATTCCGTCTGACGCACATATTGTGCAGCATGACACATGCCATGACGATCTTTGCCACCTTCTCATGGCGGTACAGGAGTGCCCCACCAGACCTGCTGAGGCATCGGAACCGTGCCTTCAA
The DNA here is from genome assembly GCF_040938575.1 of Ambystoma mexicanum. Classification (NCBI taxonomy): domain Eukaryota; kingdom Metazoa; phylum Chordata; class Amphibia; order Caudata; family Ambystomatidae; genus Ambystoma; species Ambystoma mexicanum. Next base: position 1,272,247,272 of record NC_090932.1, read on the forward strand.
TAGGCCGAATGTCTGCTCTATGACCACACGGGTACATGTATGTGCACGGTTGAAGTCCTCCTCGTGCTGGTTCTGCGGGTTCCGGACTGGTGTAAGGAGCCACCTCTTCAGGGGATAGCCTGCATCACCTGTATGTAGGCGAGAATGTATGTGTCAGTCATGACGTCTGATCAAGAACATGATGTGCCACCATGGCTTGCATCCAACTGTTACTTTGGCTCACTTCTACATGCACTAATTGATTCACACAATGCAACCAGTATATGCTCATGGCTCCCATGGCCTGTTTTGCATGCCATCACCCAATGTATGCAGAGGGGTGGAGTGCATTGTGAGTCCCCATCCACTGTGTCCGTTCATGCCATTTTGTAAGTTGGCCAGGCACATGTCCTGTGATGGCAATGCGCACCTCATTGCAACATTGCTGTGGGCCTCATCATGACCCCAGTGAGCAATGCTGATGTATACAGGGACATTTTGGGGGCCCTGCTGTCTGTGTAATGGTGTGTTGATGTTTCTGTCCGTCATGTGCCTCCTTCGTGGGCAGTTATGGGGGACAGGCCTATCGGTTGATGGTGTTTGGTGACGTGCATGTAGGTGCTTTTCATTGTTGACAATGTGGTCTGAATTGGTAGAATGCACTTGTAGATGGTTGTGTCATGGTTGGGACACAACCTCATTCACATGGTAGGGCTGCATACATTGGGTATTGGCTTTACTGGTGTTGGGTGGAGTTTGGGTTGCTTTAGGGTATCATCTGTCTCCGTTCTCTCTGCTACTCACAGCCAATTGGAGTATGCATCACCCCCCCCCTTTCAGCCAGGTGGAGTATGCATCATTCCCCCCCCTTTCAGCCAGGTGGAGTATGAATCACCCCCCCTTTCAGCCAGGTGGAGTATGCATCATCCCCCCCCCTTTCAGCCAGGTGGAGTATGCATCATTCCCCCCCCCCTTTCAGCCTGGTGGAGTATGCATCATTCCCCCCCTTTCAGCCAGGCGGAGTATGCATTATCCCCCCCCCCCCCTTTCAGCCAGGTGGAGTATGCATTGGTACGTCATTCACCTACCCACTTCACATTTCCATGGTCATGACATTGGACTCAACGAGTAGCCAGGATCTTGGGCCTGCATGTCGCTCCATGTAGCGTGGTATTGTGGAGTTCCTCAGGACCATAGAATCATGGGTTGATCCGGGGAATCGGGCACAACAATGTGTGATGATCTTGTTGGAGTCACAGACCATTTGCACGTTGATTGAGTGGAACTGTTCCCGGTTGCGGTACGGTACCTCCATGGCACGTGGAACCACCAATTCCACATGGGTGCAGTCGATGGCACCAATGCAACCAGGTATGGCGGCTAGTGCATGGAAACCCACTTTGGTGTTTGCAATCTCCTGGGCAGTCCTTGGTAATGAGATGTGGTCGTCTGTGTGCTTGAGGAGGGCATCGAGCACTTGGATGAGTGTTTGTGAGAATAATGGTTGTGAAATGCCATGCAAGTGCCCCACTGTGTGCTGGTAGGTGCCTGTGGCCAGGAAGTGGAGTACAGACACTACCTTCAGTCGGGGTGGGATGGCGGTTGGAGTTTCTATCATGCTGACGATGTCGTTGTGTGTCATGTCTACGATGGCGGTGATGGTGTCCCGGTCCAAACGGTACAGGGTGTGGATCTGCTCAGCAGTGAGGTTGAATGGATTGGCTCTGCTGCGTGGGATTGGGGGCTGCCTGCGTGGTGGCACTGGCTGTGCTGGTGGGGCTTGCTGGGCCTGCCTTACCCTCCTTCTCCTCCTGCATCTCCTCTGTGTTGCCTGTTGTTGTTGTTGCTGTTGTAGCACTTGCATTGCTATCAGGTCCTCCAGCCCCAACATTGCTAGTCGTATTGGTATCATTGTGGAGTGTGACTGGGTGTGGGAAGGGGTGGGGTGTGCTCTTTTTGTACTTCCTGAGTCTGTATTGCCTTCACCTGTGCTGTTTCTGTGCACCTGTGGCAGCTGCATTCACTTTACATGGCCATTTCCGGTTGGTTCGCGATGGCGTAATTAGCACCATGGCGGTAAGGTACTTAACGGGCTGGGTGATGGCGTTAGGTGCATGTCCGCTTGGGTCGGCATTCGCGTACCTTTCCGCCATGGCGCTAAGTACGGTGTGGGAGGTCGCGTGCGCGCGCCCTTGGCGCAGTTAGCGGCAGCGTTAACTACGATGCCGCTAATGGCATCGTAGTTAACGGTCACGGGTCATGATCGGACCTAGTGGAAAACGATGGCGGTAACCATTTACCGCCATCGTTTTTCACTTAGCGCCAGGGTCGTAATGAGGCCCTATGTCTGCAACATAGAGGCAGTGGGTTGTGGACCCCCAGACTAATAGGCTGGCCATACTGTGGTGTGCCAGTGCAAACAGTCTGAACCTGTAGTCTGGAAAGGGCTGGCCTTAGAGCATGTGGCAAAGGAAATATTTATGTGGGCAGAGAGAGCTGCGTTTTCACATTAGAACAATGGTGAGAAATAGTGTGTTTGAATATACATTGCACAATCTGGACAGGCATGTGATTGAATAGACTGCAAGGTGTTTCAAGGGGGAGCGACTAGGCAGAGCTGGAATTTTCCTTAGCTCAGGAATGTGAAACCCCTCGGAGCCATCAAGTCTCCTCAACCCCCCTCCTCAGATCTGAAACTGCCCTGAGTTTCAATTAATGAATGTACTTTATTTTTTATCATAAAACAGTATGTAACTCTGTTTTCCATGTTTGGATTACATAATATTAATTCCAGTCTCATTGCTTTTTCGGTAACATTCCAGTCATATACTGTGAGAAACTCATGCTGGCAACAAGTAAGACATACACAAGTGATCACAGTTCAAGGGCGTTTAATGAACAATGAATGATGTTTGTAGGTTGGAAAAACGCCTAATCTAAACCTAAATCTAAGATGGGAGCAAGCGTCAACCATCAAATGAAAAATAAGGCAGTCCTAGTTGCATCATGTCAAAATAAAAGGGCCTATACTCAGAAACATTGCCAAACCTCACAACTAATACAAAAAGGGGTGTAGAATAGTTCTCAAGAAAAGAAAGAAGTGTTAAACAATATAGCCTGGACCTTCCTTCCCCACGTTTTGAGCATGGGCACGAGACGCTAGTTTCAATGGCACTTCTCAGGTCCGTGGATGGCCAAGTCTTGTTTCCTTTGAAAGTCTCTTTCCTTCTGGGGCATGACGTGTTCCAATAACAAAACCAAAAGTTCCTTTAACCAAATGAAAGTTCTTTTAGGGTGAAAATGGTTCACCCCTGGGTCCCCCTCTTCTGGTCGCTGACCCTTCTCAATTGTTATCCACAGCTCAGATAGGGTGATGGTTTCACCCATGGGTCCCCCTTTTCTGGGTGCTGACCCTTCACATATCGTATTCCTCAATTTATATGTCAGTTCTTTTCTTACTTGAAATTTGGATGATAGCTTTACCCCTGGTCTCCCTCGGCTGGGCTCGGACCCCTCTTGAATGCTAGTACTTGGGTGATAGCTTCATCTTGGTGTCTCTTTTAACTTTTGCTTTCACTTTTCTCAATCTTGGGGTGACAACTTTTCACCCTTGGGTCCCCCTCTGCCAGGTTCCGACCCCTCTTGATTTTTAGCCTCCCTTCAACGGGTTTACTGTGGTTCTCGATCAGGTTGATAGTGGCTCACCCCTGGGGCCCCATCCTCTGGGCGCTGACCCTGTTTACTTTCAAAATTCTCAGTTTTGCACAGTTTAATGTTTGTGAATTCATCTCCCTTTCTTTCGCACTGTTTGTAGATCAAAGTTTTTTTTAAATTGTACAGGGATTTTGCTTGACCCTCTGTATGACCACTTTGACCTATTTCACTGGACCTCCTATGCCCTTCTGGTAATTGTAGTTTCATTTAGATGGAGATCGACCAGAGTCTTTTGAATTTAGCATCCACGTGGTGCCCGGTTTCCCTTTGTAGCTGGTCTCCCCTTATCACTTTTATAGTTCTTTCATAGTTCATCAATTTGGTTCAAAAACTTGCCAATCTGTGATTCTCACTCACCACAGCCTGGTTCTTGTTGGTTCTCCCCTCGACACACTGGCTGTGATTGTCAAGGGTCTCGCAGGACCCTGGCGCAGGAGTGGAATAACCAACTACCCCCGCAATGGTCTTGTTGCCTGCAAGTCAGTGCTTACACAGACATTTGCGACCAGAGCAGGGAAAGAGGGTTAGGGTCTCGTTGGTTGGATGGGTAGAGGAAGTTAGGGTAACCGTAAAAAGGGTTAGGTAGAGGTTATGGACAGGACTGGGGAGATTGGGGATGGCTTGATTGCTGCACACCTGTATCTTCTGTTCCACAAGGCAGCTTCCATGGTGTCTCAAGGTTGGCACACAGTTTACAACTTTGTCCCCCAAAGCAGTTCTGACTACTATGTTAAGAATCACAGAACTAGGCATAACATACACAATGTCAGTTAACGAGTCACTGACACTAAACATCTATACATGCACACTTAACTTTTAGTTTTCCAAGTCCGGTAACATGGTCCTTAGCGTCACCAGTCGGGAGCTGTCAGTCTCATGCGGCATCTTGTAGGTGGTTCAGGCAGGGTTCATGCTACAAAGAAAGAACACAGTGTTATTGCCTGTATTATGGCTTCATACAGTCATTCTCTCTCCATACTGCACTCGTACATTCACACACACACACTTCCAATGACGTGTGGCACCGCACGTGGTTTCCCGCAGACTGTCCTCACTGTTCCCCAAAGCAAGCTGCCCAATAATACTAGCACGAGCGCCGCTGCGCGTGGCTTGCAGCTCCTGAGTTTGCCCTTCGTTCCGCGGTGTCAGAGATATGTTCCTCCTTGACACACGGAATGCGCTTTTACACGTGTTCCAAGAAATATTCCAACCCGGAACCAGTATCCTCGTCAAAGCGGGAGTACAAGTGAAAATAAAAGGGAGCCGCTTCAGATGTGGCTAACTATCTCTTTTTGCAGGCGCAGGGGCGATTGGTATGGGCAGAATGAAAGGTGCCACCTGCACTCCCCCAGCTCCCTCTGCAACTCATCCCGAGTCTTTTGTTTTGCTTCCCCGCTCCCTCTGCAGCGCCTCCCCGACTTATCATTTGGTAGGCTAGGATCCGGATCCTTGACCTGGTGGGGCAGGGCCCCTCGCGTGAAGTTTTCACCTGAGCTGCTCTGCCCACGTCCTCCTCCGTTGAGTTCTTGAGCACAAGCCCCATGCTCTGTAGCTCGCACATGCGCGGTGACTCGTGCCACACCCGATCTGCTTCCTGATTGGCTGTCCATGCCCAAAGCATGCTGGGCAATGTAGTTTTGTTGTGCTTTTTGCCTACAGAGAGGACAAAGCAGCCTCCTGTAAGGCAGTATACTCTTCGTGGCAGTTTTCAAAGGGTTAGCAATGTTTTTAGGTGTACAGTACCCACACACCTACCTGTCTTGGCATTGTTCGTGTGTTTTGTCCGTGAGTTTTGTCTTTTCTTGGGTCTGCCCCTGACAGTGATGAAATGCTTGGCTTTTAGCTTCTCTGTAGTCAAGGCCGGCACCACGGGCGCCGGAGCTTCCCTTACTCCTGCTTATTGGCGTAAGCTTGCCCCGTGTACCGTTGACATCTGCTGCAAGACATTGGTGCTATTGTTTGTGGTCTTAGGCTCTCTTCCACAAAGGTTCTGCGGTCTGGGATGAAAACAGCAAGGTCAATTTGTTCCTCGCCACCCTCTCAATTCCTTCTGCCTTTCTCCTTTTCGTGAACTGCCACGCTTGACTAGCCGTCTCGTCATGCTGGCTGCCATGTTCGCTTTGCTCGTATTGTGCTTTCTTACTCTACCTTTTATCTCTGCGGGGAAAGGAAGGGTCCATCAGGTGTGTCCGATTTTGGTTAATTGCCTGCTCTGCTTGACCGTCGAGTTGGGACATGTCAGGTAAACAGGTTGCAAATTAGTCTGTTGTCTTTTGTGTGGTGCGAAGGGGTTCGTGTCGCAAAATGGGGGCAGTGTTTTTGAATGTCCTACATGAGAGGATGATATGTTATGATATGGCATTTATAACGCACCTTACAAAAGTGTTTAAGGCACGAAAAGGTGTCAAAGGAAGGGGGATTCCGCATCTCACCCATTGGTGTCCCACCTTCACTCCTCAAGGACCCCCCATCTAGGTGATCCCCCCCCCGCTGCTCCACCCCCACGAACAGGATCCAATAGCGATGGTCGTGTCCTGGCCGGCTGGATAATGGATCTTCAAGGTTTTGACAGGGAGACACCTTTGGGTTTCTCACAATACACTGCATCAAAAATGTCTTTGCACCCTCACCACGGGTTTGAAACTTGGTACATTCTTAATGAACCCCCCTGCACTTTTCCATGGTCTGTTCCCCAACCTATCTTGCCACTTCCACAGGAGCCTGTTGCTGCATCAGCCTGTGCTTTCTAGACCCTCTTCCAGTGAGCCTGTCCCTGCAATCAGTTGTGATCTGAGCTCTGAGGCCTTGTTGTTGGGCATGCTGCCTTGCATCCTGTTTATCCTACACCCAGACTTGATTGCTGTTGTGGGTTGCAGCATAGGTAGCTGTGTCCTCTGTTGGGCCGCAGCCCACCTCATACTGTGAGAGATCTGCAGCAGCTCCAAATACTGAGAACTAGAGAAAATCAAGGGAGAAGACACTGCTGCTAATCAAGGCAGCTATGGCGTATTACCACATGCCAGGGTTTAAAAGACCAATCGTTTTTTATTTTTATAAAATAAAATGTGGCAGGTAATTCTATTTCTGAGAGGGAGGTCTGCTCATCAGACACCCTTTTATAAGGATCCCATGTCCAAATTAGAATGCATACATGTAACTTTGCTAGGCAGCCTTCTGACACCCCCAGCACCCGCCCTTACGTAGAACAGGCTAAGTTCACTGGTCACAAATGCATTCCTGACTGCTGCTTGAACACAAAATTCCCATAGGCAGAGATGGCTTTTTAAATCTTCTGAACCTCTAATCTACATTATTATAATTGTATGCCTTAGTCAGGTCATGGAAAAGAGAGCAACCACAAAGGGCCTCATCACGAGTTGGGCTGTAGCTCTTAAATGTGGCTATAATACTTTTACAGCTGCATTTAAGGGCTGGCCATATTATGAGTTGGGCGGAAAGTTTGGAATTTTACCTCCAGCTTTTTGCTGGAGGTAAATATCCTGCTTTTGGCCCATTTATGGCGCTTTTACCACCAGCAGTAACAGCGCCGAAAATTCCTATAGAGTCCTGTGGACTTTTCAAAAAATTAGGAATTACAGCCTTACCACTACTAGTGATCCGGTGCTAATAGCACCAGACCGAATAAATGTAACGCTAATAGCGCTGGCAGTATCCCAGTGATTTTACCGCAGGGATACCACCAGACTCATGATGAGGCCCAAAGTGTACTTTATGGGCCTCATCACGAGTTAGGCTGTAGCCCTTAAATGCGCTGATAACAGTATTACCGCAGCGTTTAAGGGCTGGCCCTATCACGAGTTGGGCACTAAAAGGGCTGTTTTACCTCCCGCTTTTTCTGAAGGTGAAAATCCCATTAAGTGGGCCTTATCACAAGTTGGGCAGTAGCCCTTAAATATGGTGGTTACAGTATTGGCCTCATCACGGGCTTGACGATAACCCTTAAATGGGGCGGTAATACTATTACAGGCGCATTTAAGGGTCTGCCAAATCACGGCTAGGTGGATTTTCCCCCAGCTCTTAGCTGGGGGCAATTCCGCTGCGAATGTGCCGATTTTCAGCGTTATTACAGCCGGCGGTAATAGTGCTGAACATTCCCCATTGGGCCCAATGGGGAACCAGAATAGCGTTAACAGCACTGGAAAACCGGCGATAATACCGCTGGAAATACCCCTAGCCGCCTGCTAGAGGTAAATGAACCCAGGTGATAGTAATAAAAACAATGCACACAAGAGGGCTAGCAAAGATCCACCCAGGCCCAAAACACACTTCCCAACACCATGATGCCATTTGTAGCAGGGAGCTTTGACATGGATTTCCACATGTGGTGCCTGGAGCTACAAAGACTTGGCAACCAGCCCAGGGCACAGGGAGCACATGGGGATGGGGATGGGGATGAGGAGGAGGGTACCAGCCCCAGCAAGGGGTGCAGCTATCCCCAGGGTCAGGTCATCACCCTGAGCCCTGACTAATGGCCAGTTGGTAGCAGAGTACAGGCTGGACAAGGCTGCCATCACACAGTTGCTGGCCACAATTGAAGGGGACATTGGGAGCAGGATTGCCATCAGCACCAATGTGCCCCCACTCGTCAAGGTGCTTTCAGTCATGCAATACCTAGGCACGGGCAGCTTTCAGCACTCAGCAATGATGCATGACATGGCCCAGTCCACATTTAGTACAGTCCTGGGCCAGGTGCTGGATGCACTGCTGCACCACGTGAACCAGCATATGGCATTGCCCACCAGCCAGGCACGTGTGAATGAACTGAAGACACAATTCTATGGGATTGCACAAGTGCCCAACGTAATTGCAGCCCTAGAGTGAACACATGTTGGACTGGTTGCACCCCAGGCCCATCAGGCAGCCTACCGGAACAGAAAACATTACCATTCAATGAATGTCCAGATTACCTGTGGCCCTGACCTCACCATCAGCCATTGCTGCGCTCACTAACCTGGATCCACCCCACGACTCAATGGTGCTGTGCAACAGCACACTGCCGGCCTACATGTAGAGGCACCGAAGACAACGCACACTGATAGTGGGTGAGTACAAACCCTGCCAGAAATGCATGCCAAAGCACAGGAAATAAAGGGGGCCTGGGGGCATAGTCACAGTAAGCCTTGCATGCCACCATGAGCCACAGCCAGCACCATCACAGCACCAGTACCATTTACGGGTGGCACACAAGGATACCTGCACACGGCCACCACACCTGGACCCACACAAGGTGATGCCCACACACTGCTCCAAACACCATAGCACATGGACTATGACAACCACAATGCAACTTGACTGTGCTGCAGTTCTGCTTTGAACCCTGACACCCAACAGCAACTCCACCCAGGGCACCGCACAGGAATGCAAAGTGAGAGGAATCCACTCCCCATCCCCTAAACCACTGTAGATGATCAGTAGCAAACACAGGCATGAACATCCCTGAGAGAGTGACGCATGAGTGCACACTAACATGTATAATAACCAAAATGAAAACTGGGGCCATGTTGCTAATTCTCCGCCAGCTACTGAGACGGCCACATCCAAATACAAATGACCACTCCCACTGAACAGCCAGTCATGACGATAGCCCCATCCTGAGGGTCTGGATGAAACACTGTGCCAAACACAGACACAGAGTGGTGCAGGTGGAAAGGGGGCTACAAGGGTCATGACGCCCATGGCAGATCAAACCCATGGAACATGACTACACCCTATTCAAAGTGACGGTACTTGATGAGTAGGAGTGGGGCGCACAACCCCATTCACATAGTGCAGTATCCACTGGCGCCACTTCAGTCATCCCATGTGCAGCCAACCGTCATCCGCCAAAGGACAACCCAGTCAACCACACAGAGTGCAAGTACGGGTCAGATGATGCAGGGCATGAAACATAATGGATGTACACCAATCAGCCAAGAACATTGCATGTCCCTGTTGCACACAATGAAGACCACAGTGCGTGGTGTGTTGAGGCGTTGTCCTTGCACACCCATTTAAGGGACATACGCCTCATGTACTCATTTCATCCCATGCAGATGACTCAGCTCACATGGCTGATGACCCCTGTACGGAATCCCCAAACACTTGCAGAGCAAGCATACACCCATGCCCACAGTAGGACACACATCTGTATTGATACGGACATTTGGACTACTGAAGGCACGATTCAGGTGCCTCGACCGCACTGGAGGGGCAAAAATGTATGCGCCAGAAAAAGTCGGGAAGATGGTCCTCACTTGTGCCATGCTGCACAACATCTGCTGCCGAAGGAAAGTGCCACTACCCCCCGACGCAGACAGGCAACCCCCAGGGGAGGAGAGTGATGAAGAGCATGAGGCTGGGGCTCTTGTACACAGGGATGGGGTGAGGGAGGGGAGGTTGGCCAGGCAGGCGCTGAAAGAAAATTATTTTTCACATGGTGAATGCGCACATACCATGACCAGCACATGTAAAAAAAGAACACTTGTATACAATCATGATTGTCCTTGCATTATCTTAGGTTTCAACATGCTTTAATGAATGTGAAACTAACCCTCTCCCCCCACCAACTCCCCAGCACACAGGCCCCCACCCCGCACCAACTCCCCAGCATACCCCCTCCCCCACCAACTCCCCAGCACACAGACTCCCCTCCCCCACCAACTTCTCAGTACACAGAACCCCCCTGACCCTACACAGTGCCAATGGGTCCTTGTGACCGACCCTCAGGCCAACAGAGCTGTGTCCATCTAACGGGGACGTGGACGCTTCCCACGTGCACCGGCATCAGGTGAGCTGTGTTGCAAATGACACTGTGACCTCTGCCTGGGTGATCCCTGCAGGGACCCCTCTGTGGGGGTGGTGGAGGTAGATGGCACTGATGCAGTCAACTGCAGCTGCTTGAGGAGCAGATTATTAAACTCCCACATTTGTTCGCCATGTGCAGATTGCCGCAAGCAAAATTCGCTGACTCGTTGGCTAAACCCTGTGAGGAACGTAGTGCATGCCTCCACAGCCTTACATGTGTGTGCATTGTCACGTGCCATGGACTTGGCCACCCCCTTAATAGCACGGCTGATGGCCTTGATGTGGCGGTTGTGTGCGTGGCCATGCCCTTGATCCTCCTCTGGTGTGCCTCTATTAAATCCAGGCGTGCCATGATGGTCCCTGCGGGACCTGTTGGTGTGTCCCGGGTAGGGCTGTGCTGTGTTGTGGGACTGCTGTCGCTGGAGGGGCTGGGCTGTCTGGTGGGGCTGCTGTGGATGGAGGAGCTGCCAGCATATGAGGCATACGACGGAGTGGCCTCATCTGCCAATGGTCTGTGTGTGCAGTGTGCACGGACACGTGGACCTTGACTGTGCATCTCCCCATGGTCAGGAGTCCCTTCTGGAGTGCCCATTTGCTGCACCGTGCTGTCAGGGCAGATCCTGCCTGTTGCTCAATGCTAGCTTCTCTGGATACTTTGCATGCCCGAATAAGGACTCCCTGAGTCACAAAGAGCAAAGGGAAGGCCAATAGTCAAAATGGCCAAAGGAGAAGACAAATAACTTGTGGCATGGCCATGACGAACCCGAGCCACAATCAGGAGCCACATGCGGTAAGCACAGTACGGCTCAGGTTAATAAAAAATACATGAAAACGCTTCTGCTGCCACCCGTCTGCTCCTAGGCACATTGTCCAGTTACAAAAAGACCCTTAAGGGATGTCTACGGCCTGGAAACAAGTACCTCAGTACGCGGTACTGTAATGTACTTTGCACACTGAAATACAGTTGCCAAAAATGGCAACAAAGTCATAAGACTAAGGGAAACAATGTTTCCCAGTTCTGACTGTCAGAACGACAAGTCAGTTCCCCCAGAACGATGAGCGAAAGCCCAGTGAAGCACAGCTGAAGGCTGAGCTTCACTGGCAAAAGTCAGGACAGGAGCCTGAAACAAGAGGAAAAAGTTGGGGGGGTCCACAAATATAGAGCTAAAACAGCAGTAAGCGAAATTGTACCTAACACTTTGCACCTGTGGTGCCATCTGCTTCATGCTCCAGCCTTCCTTGGCCTTTGGCTCAGCCGTGCTCCAGAAGCAGCCCAACCTGTTATGCTTTCTCCACTGCTCATTCCATTTACTACATTCCGTGTCAGCCGGCGGGACCCCTTTTTTCCACCCTCTTTGCCAGAACGTGTGCAAAGGACCAGCCTGCCTGCACCTCAGGCTCCATCACCACTTGTCTCTGGGCAACAAGGTGCCTAGTTGCTGGCCACCAGCACTGTGGGCACTTTTAGGATGACCATTAGGTAGGCCATGGGCACATCTTCAGAGCGTGGAGGGTACACTCACTTGCACATTTTCTCTGGTGGAGATGCCAACCCTCTGAGACAAGAGTGACATCCAAACTTGGATGGATCACCCCAGCATATGTTTGAAGACTGGCAATCTTCTGAGAAATAGAAAAGATGGCCTAGGCCTGCTCTTGAAGTCATTCAGTCCATACAAGCAACACAGACCGATGCCTCTCCAATGGAACTCCCTTACAATCTTGAAGGGGCTTTTGGAACCCGTGAAATAGTGGCAGGTCTGGTGGCCCAGTTCCACAATATCTAATACATACAGCAAACACCCAGTGGGGCATTACACAGAATTACAAATGCAATTTATTCAAATTCTAGATTATTACAAATGTGTTTTGCTTCTTGTGGTTTTGGTCCAAGGCACACAGTTGAACATAGATTTACTCTGCATGTGGCAGCTGACCCAAAATAATGAAAGGAGGGATTTTTCAGTTTCTGTTTGAAGTTAACAGAAGCTGAACAGCCCAGCTTTTTACCAGGTGTGGTCTTCCCAATTATTGAAGATGAAATGACGTGGATATTAAGAACCACGTGTGAAGCACATTGGAAACTGAATGAAATTATCATTGGACCTGGAATTGTTAGATTCATATACTGAGAAAAAGAAGCAAATGTACCTGCATAATTTTGTTTTAGTAGTGTAATAATACACACATATGTTGACCTTATGAAATGATTAATGGGTGTGAGTTTGCTTAAAAATCTGAGGATTTATCAGAGCTCCTATGTTGTGTAGTGGTATGCCACATGCCCTTAGGTGTACATAGGTGTAAGGTGTTGGCCCCTGAAGAGGTTCCTGCATTTATTTAGCAGAAAAGGAATGAAACATGTTGGGACTACGCTTGTGTATTGATAATTGGCTTAATTCACTTGTCACTTGTGAGTGTTGAGCAATCATGTAATGTTGAGAATACTCAAAGGAATTGGTGATATATTAAATATAGATAAAATAAATATGGATAGACCTAGTTTTGAATTTTTGTTAATTTGTATTGTAGATTGTTGGATCACAGGAATCCACATGGGGGAGCTGAAGCAATGCATTTTGCCTTGATTAAGGTCAAAAGAACAGGAGCAATTCATAGTAGCTCATGAGGCCGAAACACATCTTTGTCAACATACTTCAGGCATAACAGCTTGACTCACACATACTGTTTACCAAGTCGATTGAGAAGGCATATGTGAGTAGAATAGCCCTTAGTGTAGCAGGAAGGGAGGAAGCACTGTTGGATAAAGAACGATGAGAAATGTATACTAAGAAAGACATGTTTTGCACTTTAGTCCTGTGTTGTATGTGAAAACTGTAACACTGTATTGTATATTGTTTTATATGAAGTATTATGTATGATTCTGTGACAAATGAATTGAAAAAGTCTCAAAAAAGCAAACAAATATTATTTTATTTTGGAAAAGTTATATGGTTTAAGGACTGTCCATTTCAACCTGATCGGTGTGTTTTTTTGCCATATGGTTAGAATATGGCACAGAATGAGTAGCTCTGTTTGCACATTTGCACTTTGTTTGGGAGGTTGCTGCTATATTTATGTATTATGGCCATTGTGTGTTGTAATGTTCGGGCATTAATTGTATTTGTGATGGATGAGACTTGTTTTATGATTATTACTGTCGACCACAATGTATTTTGACATTTTGAGTAATGTACAATTTGAATAAAATTGCATTTGCAATTCTGTATAATGCCACACTGGGTGTTTGGTTCATGTAATGAATTTTGTGACATGGGTGAACCCAGTGAGATAGTGTCCTTGTAGTCTCTTTGTAGTCTTGACGCTAGTTCCATAATACCCACGTAGCCCCTGGTACAAAACTCTCAGCTTACATGGCCTTCGCACACACAAAACTCTGTTCCGGCACACCAAGGTCTAAAAACAGAAGGGCACTCCTGCTGCTCAGTTGGACCTTGCCAGAATTAGACAAGTGTGGCGAGAGCACACAACCATGGAACTTGTGCTCGTACAACTGAGACTCAGAGACAGACACCTGTTGCTGCCAACATATTGCCCTTGAGCGGTGGGCACCTCTAACTGTATCATGGACCAAAGCAGGAGGCGGAAGAGCTGCGTGGCACCATCAACCTACTCCAAGCACAACTCTTCCCATCCCCTACACCTGTACCCTCCACTGCAAGGCGCCTGCCCATGTCATCCAGGGAAGGGGGATTCATTGTGCCCATGAACCACGCATGCCCTGCCAATGTGCTGGTCCCCCTTTTGCCACAGGTGTGGAGAAGGACACTCCATTTGGACTTCCAAGGGTGCTGAGAACCTTGCCATGGTAGCCGAAAGATCTGCTGCCCTCAAGCATTTTGCCCAAAGTCTGCTGGGAAACACCAGTGAGGCGCTACACCAGGAGCTACTCTCACCTCAGTAATTTCCAGCTCCACCAGCAAGCTTGTGCCTGCCGCCTCAGTTTGTACCCCCAGCTGCAATAACTACACCAGCACTAAGGTCAATGCTATACACTGATAAAAAGGTTATGGCTAATCCTCTACTGGCTGTTCCAACATTGATACCACCGGAAACTGTTAACTCTGCCATGATACCCGAAAGAAACTCTGTTCCGGCACACCCCTCACCACTCCAGGAACTGTAAAGACTTTGCCCACAACCCAAGACTTTGCCCAAGCAGTTCTTTTCACCATCCTGGGAACTGCCCCAGTGGAAGCTGCTAAAGACTTGTGTACTGCAGCCTCCACTGTCACCTCCTGGCTGTGCTACTAATGTATGCAAAATACTTTAGTCAATCAAGTTACCCCTGCCCTCATTCTGACTGGTAAAGCTGTGCAACCCAGAGACTCTGTGTTGTCATGCATCGCTGCCACCACGGTGATAGACCAGAAGATGCAAGCAGAAAGCATGTACAGTTCAGCCCGTCAGTGACCACCCTGGCTAGAAGGCCACAAAGATCTGCAATGCAGAGACTCCTATTATCATGAGGTGCACATTTGAGTGAGCTGATAAGTTTTTAGGGGCCACAAACAAATAGACTATAGATCTGTCCTGTGGCCCAAGTCTCAGTGTTCCTCAAAACTACCAATGATAAAAAAAAAGACCTGGCCCAGCCACTAAAACCCGAAAACATGTATACAACCAACAATGTGGCTACCAATATGGAGGGGGGTTTGGATCCTGTAGTCAGCGTGAGCTATTCAAGCTGCACAGCTCACTGGATCACCCACCACCCTCAGCAGCCAAGTACAGGCACCCAAACTCTGCCCACTATGTGGGAGTTAGCCGACCTACAGACATCTGTGAAGGGCTCATTGGCCCAAGAAAACAGTGCCCATGATCATTAAGGGAAGAACAACTATAGGTGTGCTCGAAAGAGGGTGACAGGTGACAATTGTCTATGAACTCTTTCACCTGACTGCAACCACTACATCACCTTCCACTGGAAACCCTGCTTGGATTCAGCTTGACTGAGCTAGGTGATTGGCCTTGCCAATACTTGGAGTACATACAGATCAGTCTGACGCTGCCTTAGGACATTGTCAACATCAATGTCGCCAGCAATACCTTGGAATTGGTGTGCGGCAGGGGGGACCCTGATCCATAGCCACGTATGATCATGGGTACCAACGCCTCGATTTTTAATGCCTCGGCAGCATGTGCCAGTGGTTGGCCTGACCAACTACCTCGCCCGTCTAACCTTGCACCCCATGTGCCAAGCGGTATACATACACAAAGAACTGCAATCCAGGTTGCCACCTAATGACCCAGTGGAGGAGGTCTGCACCACCCACTATGGAAAAACAACTGTGCTCTCCAAGTTCACCATCATGGTGCCCAGCTGTGTCTGATTAGACACTAACCTCTGACAACACTTGCTGGTGATGAAAGCACTAAAGAAGCAGTCACTTCCAGGGGGCTACTGGTCCAGTGCAGTATACTCTCATGCCAGACACTGACATGTGCAACCTAGGGGTGCCTATTACCAACAGTACCAGAAAGGCAAGCTCTGTCTCTGTTATTCTGATCATTGACCAGTTCCACCAGGTTGCTACCGCAGCATAGGAAAGCATTAGCCAACAAATAGACATTGAGAACTCTCTGATTGTGGGCCGAGAGATAAACTGGTTGCGGAAGCAATTGGCCCATAAAACTGAGGTAGTCTCAGTATGCAATGGGGACCTAGGTAGACACACTCTTTTTCGAGAAGGGTCCCACAGGTTGGCACCAAGGTACACTGAGGAATATGAAATGTCACCTCAACAACCTGTTACAAGCAGGGAGTGTACAGGAGTCCCAGAATCTCTACATATGCCCGATCATGGTGGCTTACACAGTGAACAACAGTGCCACATGTGCCTTGACTATTGCAGATTAAATAGACAGACAGTGCCTGACCAATACATCGCCACCCATGTACAAAAAGCTCTCAATTGCCTTACTGGGAGACAGTGGTTTAGCGTGTTGGACTTAAGGAGCGGGTACTATAAGATGCCAATGCACCCCAATGACCGGGAGAAGAACGCCTTTATTTGCCCACTGGGCTTCTATGAGCTTATTCAGATTTACCAGGATATATCAGGAGCCCTTGCCACATTCCAGAGGCTGATGAAGAAGACTGTTAGTGGCATAAATCTCCTGGAGGTGTTGGTGTATCTCGATGTCCTTATCACCTTCGGGCGCCCCCTTGATGAGCACAACTAACAACTTCTGAAGGTTTTGGACCGACTATGTGAGCAAGTGTTGACTATTTCCTTGTGCCAATCCCAAATCAGCTGCAAGAGTGTAAAATACATTGTACACATTGTCGCTGAGAATAGCATTGACAACAATCCAGCAAAATCAAATCTATGCATACATTGCCCCGTACCAAAACACTGCAGGACGCACAGAGCTTTCCGGGGTTCTCTAATTATTACAGACGCTTAGAGATGAAAATCAGCAGGCCTCATGTGGAACTAATCAAGGGATATCCCTCCACCCATAAGAAGTTCCATTACAGGCCTCTGAGTATGGATCCACCCTGCCACATAAGGAACCACTTTGGTGACCATTGGATGGGGGTATGCCAACAGGCCTTTGATATCCTTATTAAACATATGACCTCTGCAACTATACTGGTGTATGCAGACCCACGTAAACCATATGCACTTTATGTGGATGCCAGTATGGATGGAATTGGGTCTGTCCTGAGACCACTCGCCTATGTTAGTCAAGCACTACGCAAGTCTGAGAGAAATTACCCAGTCCACAAGTTAGAATTCCTCATGCTGTAGAGAACAGTAAATGAGAAATGTCATGACTATCTGTATGGGGCACAGTTTTCCAGAATAACAGACAGAAAACCACTAACCTATGTTCTGAAATAAGTGAAACTGGATGCCTCAGGCCACTCTTGGCTCGCAGTGCTCTCTCCATATTAGTTCCAGCACCAATAGCAGCAAGGTAGAACCAACATCGATGCCTTGTCCCACTGCCCCATCCACCGTCTGTATAATCATTTGTGTGGGAATAAGCAATCTGGACCCTGGCAACTTCTGTGGCATTGACTGTCTGGGACCCATGTATGTAGGACTAACACTGGCCATCTGTAACTTGGTTAGCTGGAAGGTTTGCAAGCTTCCACAATGAACCCAGCAGACTGACCTGGGAATTTCCCCCATCCTGCAATCCAAAATAGAATGCTGTAGTGATATGATAGGTTATTTATAATGTGCTTAATACCGAGAAGTTCATAAGCACGGACCCGGGGATCAAACCTGTGCAGCTCTGTGTCGTCTTGCTTCCAAGGCCAGCACGTTGCCACTGAGCTATCCTCCTGAGTGAACCCTAGAACCTAGGGGAAGTCTTGGAGCATGCCATCCTGATGCAAGAATGTAAGTCCCCTGTACTAAAGTAAGGACTGTAGGATAAGGTGAGCCATGTCCTAGACCAGTTCCTCTAACAGCTGGTTTTGCCCCGCTAATTCAGAACAGCTGTCCTTTTGGTCCTCCATGCTCAACATAGATGTCTCGGCAGAACTAATGCCAGCACTGTGCCTACTGCCTGACCAGGGTGACTGCAGCTCAGCCTGCAGCTTACCTTCGACATGTTCAGACCTCTGGCCCCATGGATCTCATGTGCATTGACTTTTAGTGCATTAACATCGACTGAAGCGGCATTGAAAATATCTTAGTCTTAATGGACCACTTTACTCGATACCAAGCCTTTCCCTCTACAGCCTTTACCCCTGAAGGCTGTGACTGTGGCAAGAGTTTTGTGGGAGAAATTATTTGTCCATTACAGTTTCCCTGCACAGATTAATTCTGATAAGAGCCCATACTTTCAATCCCATCTGATCAAACAGATGCTGGCGCTAGTAGGTGTCTGAAAGACCTGCACATCGCTTACCACCCTCAGGGAGACATACAGGCCAAGCGCTTTAACGGAACACTGCTCAACATGAGTGGCACCCTAGACCTTGTTTGGTTATACAAATGGCAAATGGAGTATGTAGGAATATTAAGCACCACCAATCCCGAGAGAAATGATATAGATATTAGGTTCCCTTAAAGAACCGAGATAAGTGAGAGTCTTCAGAAATTCAAATTGGGCTAGTCGAACAAGTTTACCTCACTGCAGTTGTTGAGGTCGGAAAATCGAAAAATGCTCAGAGCAATATCGCATTCCCTGTATTAGCATGTGTGAACATGCACTAAATGATTCATATGTACTGTGCTTTGCACATAAGTCACTATAACTAATCCCATATGCAGATTTTTGCACTTCATATAATTATATGTACTGTAAGTTATTTTTTAGAAGAGTTCAAAAAGGTGAGATGTATAAATCTCAGAAAAAGAATACAATTTGTATTTTTATATTTCCATAATAAGTTGGAGTTCCTTGTGCAGTGATTGGAAGAATTGGCTGCTACAAAATTCGCAAGGTGGTTATTTGAAGTCAGTAAAGGGAGCAGGCGGGGTCGTGTGTGGTGGTTGTTGTTTGGTGATGTTTGATTAAATGTATCCCTGTTCACCACAGACTCCCCGAAAAAATAAATAGAGGGATAGACCTGTTTCTTTACCACGCTGCAAGCAAAACAGAAATCCTGCTGAAGCCATGCGTAGCATCACTAATATATGCCCACAACTATACCACAAACAATGCATTTGGCTTCTTGCCGTATGTCCTAAATTTGGACAGAACGGCCCGGCTACCAGTAGAGCTTTGGTTTGCAGTAACACGCAATGGAACCAGAGCAAGAAACTATCTGCTGTGTCAACCAGCACCAACAGCAAATGGAGCGGATTTATGAATATGCTAAAGATGCCGCGGACCGGAACACTGATAATTAAAAACAAATGATGAAAGATACGGTATCAGAATCTCCAGCCCAGTGACCATGTCCCAATCTGCCTGAATTACCTCAGCCACAGTCGCAGTACCTATGTGCTATCATTTGGATACTTCTTTTCCCTGTGCCTGGCTCTGTGGCCAACTCTAAACTCATGCTACTGAGTCCTTTGCAAACTGTGACCCTGAGGTTGCTGTCCAACCAACACCAGGTGGCGTCCCCAAGTTACAGCCCCAAACCCAAACATTGGATGTTTCAGGCTGGCCGCCAACTGGATCAGACCCCTCTAAGTGGTGCAGATGCTCTCAGGAGATAATCAAGAGACAGAAAAACAATTATGAAGCTGAGCTTTCATGCCCCCCGGAGTGGCTTGCAATGTCCCCATTTCCAGTCCCTCCCAATCTCTGTCTTCTCAAGTTCAAAAGCTGTTCATTCTGTTTTCCTAGTGAAGCTTTCCTTTGCTTACCATCAAGAATGACCAAACCCACCAATAGTCTATGAGAATTGTATCCAGTATTGTGACTGAAGAAGGGCAATCCTTGAGGACAAGGCCTTCTCAAAGGGGTGGGGGAGTCTGAGGCCCCCTGCAAAATACATGTGTTAAGAACAGTATGTCTGCAACAAAGACAGTTCCGTGTGGGTCCCAAGACTCTGACAGGCTGGTCTTACCATGGTGTGCAAGTGCGGACAGTTAGAACTGCAGTTAGGCAAGGCCTGTCCTAACAGCAGGTAACAAAGTAACCATTTGAATTGGCAGCTATAGCTGTGTTGTTACATTAGAAAAGTGATGAGAAATAGGGTGCTTGAAATGTTCATTGAGCTACATGTCTTTGCATGGTCTGCAATGTCTTCCAAAGATCAACGACACTGCAAACCTGGGATTCTCCTCACTGTAGAACTGTGAATTCCCTCAGAGCCACCGAGTCTCCACAGCCCTCTCCACTGATCTGAAAGTGCCCTGTGTTTGAGTGTGTAGTCAGCTCTAACGGACCCTTATGGTGCAAATCATTCATCCTGCCACCTGTTGTCCTCTACTTAACATTGAGTTGTTAAGAGAAGGAGGAGGAGGATGCCCCTGTCTGACCCGGTACTGCTCTGGAGGTGCCCCTGGCATGTGTGGATGGTTTGATTTAATTATAAACACATTAAGTAAATCTGTTACCCATGTTCTCATTTAAATAATTTGTATTTGTCTTCCAGTTTTTTCACAGTTTTTCCAGTCATATAATGTGTTTGTGTCCAAAATGTTGTAATAGCACCACTGCCCTGGGTTTGGTACTTGGTACATCCTCCCTGAACCCCTCCTGCACGTACCCTAGGTGTGTTCCAATACCTTTGAAAATCTGAGCCACGCATTGGTTTGAGGCAATTACTTGCCTCTTGCAAAGGAGCCTGTTGCTGAGATACACTGTGCTTTCCAGACCCTTTGCCAGGGAGCCTGTCCGTGGACTTACTTGTCTGCTGAGCCAGGCCTTGCCACTATGCCTTATGACTGGGTGTTTTGCTTGTGTCCTGTCCTTCCCTGCACCCATATTTGAATGCTTCTGTGGGTGCTAACCTGAGGTAACGGCGTCCCCGCTTAGCCACAGGCTGCCTTGGGCAATGAGAGAGCTGCTCCAGGTCCAAAACCGGAAAACCCGAGAGGAGTGAGCGGGAGGATCCACTATTGCTGGTGTACACCTCACCTTGCAGACTACAGTGCGAAAGACCGTAGGAGAAAGACAGAGGGCCTCATTACACGGACGGCGGTGGACCAAGGTGCTATCAGCACCTTGGTCCATGCCGGTAAAATACCGGCACCGCCTTGGTCGAAAGGGGAATTACTGCCCTATTCCAAGGTTGGTGGGGCGGTAATTCCCCCTTCCCCCATTGCCCTTCCCCATTCCCATTTTTGCCCCATAGGGCATAATGGGAATGGGGAAGGTGCTAATTACGGCACAGCAAATTGCGGTACCGTAATTAGCTCCCTGGTCACTTTGCGGGTTGATTTTTAACGCCTGCACAAAGCAGGCGTTAAATTCTCCAACCCGCAAAGGGACCTCGTAGTAAGGCGGTAAGGTTTTACGGGTACCGGTAAAATACCGATACCGGTAAACCCTTACCGCCGTCCGTGTAATGATGCCCACAGTCTCCCAATCGCTAGCAGTCTAGTTAGTCCCGGTTCTGCTGGAAGGACCTGCGGTAGAGCTCTGCTCTTGCCTGCCCTACACCCCTGAGTTTACCCTTGGCCGAACTTGCCCCAAGTACCTTAGGCCTAGACTCGACTAGTATTTCCCACTTAAGTACTGTACAGATAATCCGCAGATGTCTCGAAAAGACAGTGCAAATAAGTGAAAGTATTGCATCCCTGTTGAAGGTAAAGTGTACAGCATTTTATTTTAACATTTTCTGTTTCCTCTCTATACAGAGTATCCCCTGTGTATTTCGAACTGTCTGCATTTATTCCAACTGTATAGTATTCAACCTGATTTAAGGTTGTCCCCATTGAGTTGTGTAAATACTACTTTCATATCATATAGCTGATGTTAGAGTTAGCTGCTATTATTCTGCCTTGTTGTACAGCATTTGTAATCACCTTAAATATTGCTCTGCCCTGTTGTGTATCCTTTGAATTTATCCTGCATGTTATTCTGCCATGCTGTGTATTATTTCCATTCACCTGGTATTGTATTCTGCCAATTCAATTTTACTAAAAGGTCTAACTAGCATCCTTGGTGTCAGTAATCATTCATATGTGTGTGTGTTAAGTCTCCCATTGCCTCAATTCATGTTGAATGTGTACCATGTGCTACCGTTATTTCTCATTGGTACTTCATTGACCCTTATGTTATCAGTTGTGTACTAAGGTCCCCACTCCTCCTGTCCACTTCTTCCCCTCCTCCACGTGTCCCCATTGGTAGGGTTTGCACAGTAGCTATTCCATCCACAATGTTGATTCAAACTGAGAACATTTATCAGGTTACCCCTTCTTCATAGGGCACTCATTTCGTGGAGGCACTCACTAGGTAGAACCCTGCTTGATCTGGGCCCTCACACAGTGAGAGACCTTCGACTAATCACCACCCATTCCATAAACCTCTGTTACACTATGCACTGGCGTGGAAACAGGGTGATGATGCGAGGTGAGGTGGCCTGTGGAGAGGTGGGTGGTGGAGCAGAGCTTGCTTGTGTCCGTGCAGATGCCTTCAAGAGAAACTCATTGCCACAATGCCAGGGTCTCCAACCAGTAGACGGCGAGCCACTGGTAGCTTGCCTATGGCTTCCCAGTAACTCTTTCCATCAGACACCAAAATGATCACTGTGGGTTTAGTTATGTGTCTGAAGTCCTTTGGGCTCTTCCCCTGCGCTCTCCTCTTCCTGCAAAGCAAACAGTCAAAAGCTGTGCACATGGTGAGCAGAGGGGCTGCATCTGGTCTTGAAGAACTAAGATAGTGTCCCAACAAAGGGGTAACTATAAATAGCCCAAGTAATAGGAAATGTGTGTTGCAGCCATTGTTACAAAGCGGTGCAAATGATGTCTGATTGGAAACGGAAGGGGTGCATAAATCTGATTGCCTTGTGTTACAAATCTGAGGCTCTGATAATTTCAGTCTCACTCTGTTTCTTTAGATTTATTCATTTGTGATGTCATCTTTGATGTCCTGGGTGTTAGTCTTAGCAGTGCACGGTGGTGGCGCGAGTTATGGTTGCTTAGCTTACCATAACTGGTGAATTTTTAGGGGGTTTTCGGTTTTAGTTGGAACCATAACATCCCTTTAACAATGTTTTTTTTACTGAATTTGATAGGTTTTTAGTAGCGCAACTTAACCATAACGTCCCTTAACACATTTCTTTTACTGAATTTCATAGGTTTCTAGTAGTGGCACGTAACCATAATGTAAACGAACATCTGACTTCATTGCACACCTTCCGGAGAATGCCACATGACCATATGCTGGCGCACAGCATGGTGACATGTCCGAAAACCGTACACACTTCACAATAAGATCTGTGCCTCGTGGACAGTGTGGAACTACATTTTCTACTGATGTAGGAACTTGCAACTTCAACATTTCCCTTGCACAGCTCCAACACCTATTCCTACTCAGCCATTAATAATCTAGTACACAGTACATACTTTTATCAAAGCTGCTATTTATCTTAAAACGACATCAGCTAAGGCCATCCCTCCTCCCCAAGAAACAGCACCACTGCTGTAATGAAGGAGCATGAGAAACACTGGCCCCTGGCTTACAAATAACACACGCACAACATTTTCCCCCGTCCACTTACCCCTACTATTATTATTTGGTGCCTCTTTCCTCAGTTCCGTCCGCAACTTTCGTTCTTAGCTGACCTCCCAAAACCAAGCCATCCATAAACAAAATAAGTGTTCCTTAAGGAACCACCTTTCACAGTTAAAAAATAGAACTAAAAAAACAAACGCATAGACTCCATCTACTTTATATTTCTCAGTAAAGTACATAGACGCACTAAGATTTTCCAACATTTCCATTTGCAGTTTGTGTTATGCTAATGGGAATATTGTAGCGTTCATCCTCCGTTCCAGGGACTGGAACGGTGGATAAAGGGACAGCAGGCCAAGTTATCAGCCCAATCGAAGCGAGAGTGCATAACGAGGTATCTGGATCATTACCCCCCCTTCAACCCCTAAAATGGGGGATGAATGCCATTAACAATCTAGATTTCCAAAGCAGTAACCCATGCCTGTGGCGTTCCGGTTTAGGAAAGAAAATCATTTTCCAAGGTGGCCACCATAGAAAGGGAAGGCAGGTGTTCCATACAGGGCCCCTCTTCGCTTTCCATGGCAGCCTGCAAAAAGCAAAAAGGAAACCCTGTGACCATATTACTACGAGCACATTTTTCTTCCCTTTCAAATGTATCCTAATGTCGAACAACTTTACCACAAAGCCAGTCCCAGGTGGACATGGCCTCTTTTATCCTATGTTTTGTCCCTTCTGGTCATGGCCAGTAGCCACATTGTCCGGATCATGACCTTATACCATGACCCCGACATTCTCCCCACTGCCCATGGCTACAGCCTACCCCGCAATCACTGAAGCTGTACCGCTATTTTTTTTAACTACATTATGACACTTGTCAAATACGAAAACACTGCCACATCTCCAACACCATGCTTTTTGGTCGTTGCCTATCAGCCTTACATAAATTTACTGTGAATACACCCACGTTTATTTTTTCAAAACTGTCAAAAGAATACACAAATGATTCGTCATATTAGGTGTGCACAAAATCCCTACAAACTTTGTAAACTCATTCGCAATCATGTCAGAAATATTCCAACCATCAGCATTAACCCTCACCTCCCCACACATTATTTCATAAGTTTCACAAATGCAACGGTGAGAAGATATGATTATCCCGAGGGTTCGACCATGTATTTTTTTACAAATGGTGATCTATCGCAAACATTTCCAATGCACCTTACCTCATTTTTCCTCTTTGAGAAACATACGAAATCTGACAGCAGAGCGCGTCCATCTTGTGCTAATCTTGTCCATTGCTGCATCTGCCTAAAATAAATTGCCCTGATGTCACTAAATCATATGGACCGCCCTGACCCTCACATAACCAACCCTAGTGATATTGAACACCTTTCTCGGTGACGTTCCTCTCCAGCGTAGCCAAATGCACCCATAAGCACCTACGTGGCGTGACGCAGAACCTAAAAATGAACACACATCAATTTACAACATAGCACATCACAATTTGAAATAATAAACCGGTTTTTAAAAGAAAACAGTAACACTTTACAATTTGTAAAGTACTTTTATTTCACAATAAACTGTCTGAGAACATCGGACTATTCCCATATTCAATCAAATTGCAAATTTGTTTCTTCGCTCGTGATGGAAAATGTTAATCGTGAGGCACACGTTGTTCTTTTCCCATACACAAAGTATTTGTTTTCGATAAAGGAACCAATTCGGTCGCACAGTGAATTCCAGGGCGTCGGCATGAACTTGAGCCTAGACCACCATAAAAGATGTTATGTTACTCCTAAGCGCCAGTGCAGCATACGGACACATGGGCCCTGCGCGATCGTCCCACAAAACAGTCACAGTGATTCAGCCGTTCACGACTACGTGCACCTGGCGTATAAAAAAGCTATCACTTGCCATCTGGAATCCATGGCAATCGCAGTAGGGCTGCATGTAGCTATTTGGAAAACATAACAGAAAATACGTATCAGTACCCAACCTTTATTACAATACATCTATTGATTTCTTAATTCGGCATACAGTTTAAACTAACGATTAGTACACACAGCAAACAATTTCAAAAAAGGCAAAAAGAACGTGGAAACTGATACACAAATCGATGTGGTCATACATGACATTTTAAAGAAATATTAGCGTTGAACCTGGGTGAATGTAGTGATAGTCTACAAACGCAGAGATTCTGCACTCCCCATAGCTACAAAAAAATGACAACCACACAGAAAGATAGTACTTCAGTTACATTGCCAAAATTAATGTTTAGGTAATAAAAAATTAAATCTCGTTCCGGTGTACAGTCGTCAAAAGCAAATTTACATGATATTGACCATCTCCATTCTCTTCGTGTAACTCAGACAGCAATGTGCTTGCACCAAAGAATCTTCATGAACTGATTGTACATGTGCCTTACAAACGTTTGGAATGCATAACCTTATCAAATGTTCCTTATTGCAAACCTCCTCTCCCTGCATTCTTACTGAATATTGCCTTTCGCTCAAGGTCAAAAAACAATTGACCCTTATGGGTTCAGTCCATGCATGGGCCTCCTGAGCTCACAACTCAAAAAACAAAGCTAGTGACCTTCACTCAGAATCCAAATACATTCTCACTTTGCAACAACATGGCTCAACGCATTCATGAGAACTGGTACTCGCATACACTTGCAGACCCGCTGTTTCCATCAAACACTGCAGGTGGCTGCCTCAGATGTCAAACTCTAGGGTGCCAGTCTGACTTCAATATTATTTTAAATACATTGTCATAGTGACCACTATGACATACTACCAATCTGATTGTAGTATTTGAAATCCACAATACATGTTACTAACCCTACCAAACTGTGATGTAACTACAGTTTTGTACTCATTTCCATTTTTTGTGTTTTTCTGTTACAAGGCAAACGAGGCTTGCATGTGATCTTACGTTTCAAACTATGTATTCTTTACTATGAATTCTATATTCTATATGTATGTCTGAATAAACAAAAATATCTATCCTCTCTCATTTTTTGTGACTTTTGATAGCTAGCATTTAAAAACTAGCTTCCTGCCTTTTGAAAACCTACCGCAGCCTAAACGGTGTAATAGGGGTAGCTTATGACTCTCTCTTCTCCCTGTAATTAACGCCTTTTTGAGTCAAGCCCATCTTTAACAAAAAAGAAGGCAACTAGCCCCCTTTTTTCTATAGTCAAATTGTTAATATACCTATTCATATATTGTCTGGTTGGGTTGTTATATGATTTGGGCACTTTTCAAGCCATTGCTATAAAGCTGAACTTTTTTGTTTAGCCCTGTGATTTATAATATGTTTGCCTACTTGATCACAGGATTTCCACATGTTCATTTTTTTCAATCTTTCCAATTATTTTGACATAAAACCTTTAAGGGTTGTCGACAAAGTAGGTATTGGCTAACTTTTCCTTGGTTGAATGCTGTGACTTGGCATGTGAGCAATTTGCATGACTTGGGGATATGCTAAACTGGAGGCAGATTTTATTTTTGACAAAAAAGAATGTGGCATTTGCTGAATGTTTTTAGATCTGTATAACGCATTGATAGAAATACTCCTGACATTGTTTTTGCACATGCAGAACCAAAAGAAACAAATAAACTACCCTTGTTGAAATCCTGGATCCAGATGCAGGCATACACCCAACAAAAGGCTAAAGATGTACCATTTCCATCAAGAGTGGGAAACCATTTGATACATAATTCACGTTGATAGGCATTTTGCAATAATACACACAATTTATGAAAATAATGTTCACAAAGGAAGCTGCCTGTGATCCTAAAAAGTAAGTAAACTAAACGCTGCAATGCAAATGCTTTTACAAAGGCATCCTTCGAAGTTGCTCATTATTTGAAGGAAATCAAATGTACTTTCACAGATGGTTCTATTGTGAAGGGTGCAGTGACTCCTCAATCTTTGTCTGCCATGTCAGGTGTGCAGTTAGGAGCAAGGACTATGGCAAGGAGGGTATCTGCACTATTAGACAATCTGATTGCCTAACTCTGTGAATCTGCCCTTTTCAGATAAACTTCCTGAAATCAAAACGTTGTTCCCGTCTGACAGCATCTGAGTGCTGATGCTGTTTCAAGCTACACGCCAGACATAGCAGTCAGAATTTATTTTAAGGAAATGTAATCAATGGGAGCACATAGCCCCAAACTGGATGCAAAATGTGCACTCGCCACTAGCCACTGGCTAGTGATAATCTACTGTTGGTGAGTAAGAAATGGTATGCTGCTTGTATGTGTACAATTGCGCTGATGAATACCTTTTTCTGGCTGGATAGTAGCTTGCAACTTGAACTATTGCACATCAACCAGGACAGTCTTGTGGTGTGTCCTCTTGCTCTGCTCTTCTCTGTTATCCTGATTGCTGTTGCTCATGCAGATCCATCTGCTTTGTCAGGGGAAGGGGTGTGTGCATGGGAAGATGCTGCGCAAGGGGCAGAGGAATACTACAAGGGGCTATAGGGCACAGCAGAGCATTATGGGCACAGGGGGAATGATTTTCAGTGGTAAATAGAGCAGAGGAGACAGTGCAGGATTCACAAGGGTAGGTTAGGCAACGATCAACAAGTGCGGGTGAGAGTGCTATGGTGGATGTGGGGAGTATAAGGGGTGCAGTATAAGAGGAGTTTGAAGAGGGGAACCTTGATATATCATTTTAAAATAGCAAGGACGCAGCATGGAGCAGGAGTGATGTTCAGTGAGGAAAGCCTGCAGCAGGGGCATGGTTCAGCAATTGCGGAGTGGCATTAGAGCAGAGGCAAGGATACCTGGTGGCAGGAGGGAGGCACATAATTGACACAGAACCCCCCGCCCCACCTTCAAGACGATATAACCAGGGAAACGCAAAGGTAGGATGATCTTTATGGCACTTGCCTCCCTTTGCAAGTCTGTGCTTCTGCAACTCTTCGTTTGATTCCCTCCTTCTGAACATTCAGGGGCTAATCCTGGAGTAAAACAGGTTTCTGCGCTTATGTTCTTGACATAGGCAGTTGGGTACTGATCTCCCCCCTCATCCAACATACCCCACAATCTCCCTGTGTCTTATTTTGTACATAAACCTGGGGCCAGACCAAGCTCTTCTTATTGTGGCAAAACAAGGCAGCAGTTTCTTATGATATTTTTACAATGATACATTCAACGCACACATTCATTTTAATGACACAGATGATCGGCAGCACCTTTTATTTGGTCTTCCTTCAGCGGCACCGCCTTTTTCCTTTTTATCATTTTCTTCATCTCCAGTCAGCTCTCTTTTTGTTCTTACCAATTCTTTACCAAGAATCCTAAGGTCTCACTCCCCAAACCACCCGCTCAGGGAGAAACACATTGGCAGCCGCTGCTGTTGGGCTGCGGGGAGTGCCATAATGCTTTCCTTTCCACCAGCCAAGGCTGGAAGCTGGCAACCAAACGGGGGATGCACATCTTATCAGACCTTACTGCCTCACAACGTGCTAGGCTAAGAGGGGTCTATTTACTCCTGGTCATCCTTGCCCTTTGTCATGAGGTTATTTTGGACACTGTTCAATCGCCTGAGTAACCACCACAGCCAAAAGGGGTGTTTGCCCCTTTGCCGTCCCCATCGATGCCAACGTGTGCTTTTTATTCACAACCTCGCTCTCTTAGAGCTTCTTCCAAATTTGATAAAAAGAAGTACACACCAATTTCTGACAGATGAACCCTGCCCTTCTCAAAGTACGCAGGCACTCCTAGGTTTATCAGCCCATGTCTAATCGTTGCAAAGTCAGCCGCCCTGCAGGCTTTCGCCATGGCTATGTTCAATTTCTTCCTCGACATTTCCACTGCTGTATGGGGTTTTTGGTCCCTCTCCAAGAAAACCTAGATATCATCCCGGACCTAATCAATTCGCAAGCCTGCAGGTCCTTGCTGAAGCACCAAAATGACTACCACATTTCCTGTAGTAGTTGCCCCCTGCCCTTCTGTGCCAGGCCATTCCAACATAGATGAATAACCACCATGTCGCGATGGACTTCCTGGAGAACCTCTTCATAATGCTCTCACGTTTGTCCCATCTCATGCCTCGCTTATCAAACCATTGAATGTCTGTATTTCGAAGGCCCTCTATCTTTTATTCCTCCGGTAGATCTCCCATTCTGCTGCTCTCACTACGAATGAGTGACCAATCACCCATGCTATCTTCCTGCCACTCGTGGGTCCTCTATCACAGGGCAAGAAAAATATCTAACCATCATTGGTGTGCCCTGTATCCTATCAGTCCTAACATACATCCTGCAGGCACCCGATCGCCAACGCCCGACATCCGTAACTCCTTGAATGCTCGCCCCTGACTCTGTTGTTGTGGTGAGCAACTATGGCCACCTAACCAATTATCTACTATTTGCTTAGCATACTTAGGTCTCACTCCCTCAACCTCCTAGAGCCTCCTGCTGAAGGCAAATCACCTTGACAGCCGCCGCTGTTTGGCTGCTGGGAGCTCCGTTATGCTTTCCTTTCCACCAGCCAAGGCTGCAAGCTGACGACCAAACGGGGGTTGCACCTCTTTATTCATATCCCGTCAGGTCTCTTTTTCTCATTATCATCTCTTAGCATCCGATGGGCTACTTTTCTTTTTGCATCCTGGTGGCCCTAATCATCTCTTTATTTATTAATTCTACTTATGGCCTGGGCTGTATTCCGCTATAACTTAACTTTGCTGCCTCTTAATTTGACGGACAGACAAAACTTCCACCTGCGCCGCCATATGTTGATTGATTAACGAATACAGCGTGTACCTTACCCACACTTAATTTTTAGTTTGCTGGATGAGTTGCGGGATAATGACCCTAGCGCCTACATTAATTACCTGATACTTACTTGCCATCAAGAGTAATTGTTTTGTACTCATCTGATGGAAGTCCCTGCTCCCTTTGGTGCTCCCTCAGTCCACTTGGACGGTTGAGGCCCTCCATTCAGTTGAAATATTTTCTATTATGAGTAAATCAATACTACTCTAACATAATATTGAGTAGCTCCTTCTTGCATCTCACTCTTTTAGTTATTTTGCAAGTTGCTGGGAGAATGGACCATTAGTCAAAATTCACATGCTCTGCACGAGACACCAAGCTTAATAGAGTTGTGATTGGCAAATGGAGGGTCGTTGAGGCATCACTGCCCCTGGTGCGACCCCAAGCAACTATTTTACTTTGTAAATGTTTTCGTTTTTTGATTTAACTCGCTATAACCCCGGAACTGGGACTCGAACCTGTGTTGATTTGCGTTGTCTTCCTTCCATACCAAACCCGTTGGTCAATGCATTGGCAGGGAGGTGCAGTGCACCCTGCTTGATCTCAACCTATCCTATCATCACACCATTTGCCAATCCAGCTGACAGCAAACCTCTTCCTTGCAATAACTTATATACTAATGCCATTCCGTTCATAACCTTGATATCTGGTATTTGCAAAGGACCCATGCTGCAATCCACGGGAAATGCAATCCGCACCTTCCCCACTCATTCAACATAACGGCCACCGCTGCCATGGTGTGTGCCCCCGCAAAATGGTGCTGCGCTACCAACTGAACTATCTGGGTTCCTCTATACTACGACAAATGACCCGTGATACACCATCCTAGTTCCTTGACAGCACTTCCCCTCATTGTTTGTGAAGCAGCAATCACCTTTACAACAGGTTGTTGCTAGCTCTGTCTATTTGCTCCCGCGTGAGCAACTCTTTACTTTGAAAAAACAAAGCAGGCAGGGCATTCTGCAGTTAACATATATCGCCAGCAGCAAATTACGCTGCAACATCATAGCAGGGCTAACATCAACTGCAGCCCCCAAGGCATTGGAATACATCACAATACACATTGTTACCTCAAGTAATTTTGACAAACACAATTTTTGATTGGAAAAACACATGATCACTTTATTGGAGTCATCCTAACAAGCGGTCCTAGCCCTGCTCAGACCTTAGGTATGCCTGGCCTACAAATACTTGTTTCCAGGTGGCTCTGCCAATTTCCGTGTTTACATAGTTAATTTTATAACTGGTGAGCTCTCCTCACTTAGCTTTCCATTCTTGCGAGAACGACGTGCCCTGGTATCCGACTGCCAGTTCAGTCACTCTCATATCAGTTCATTTTAAAACCGGTGAGCGCTCCTCACTTCAGTTTCTGTTCTTGCGGGAACGGCCTGACTAAACTGCCAGGCCAGTCACTCCCATAACCTTGTATGGGGCGAGTCCAGGGCCACTGCAATCAGTTTTGGAGGAGTCCCAACTGTCCCTACTGGTGTCAGGGACCATCTCACCCCATGCAGCCAGCGGATATAGCTTGCGGCAGGACCACAGCGTGCCTCCTTCTCTAGGACCACCCTTGTAACTCCACCTGTGACAATAACACAAATTAGAACATTGCCAGAAATCACCTAGCTATCAAGGTAATTGTGGTGAATACATGCCACACATCTTTGTTCCTGTCAACATGCAACTGAGCTGGGAGGGTGGGTGTCTGCTGGTGCCCGGGCTGCAGAGGGTTAGCCACCTCAGCCTGGCCAATTTTATGTGCCTCCCCAGGAGCAGCTGGTTCTAGCCGGACCCTGGTGGCACACCAATTCCGCCCCCTCAAGTGAGGGGAGACGAGTCTAATGCAGTGGGCCAGAGGGGTCCAGTATGCAGCTGCCCCTCTAGCGTCCCCTGTGTGGGCTGGGGCATCTGCTAAACCTTTCACTCCTGCTGAAGGTGCAGGGAAGCGGACACATGTGCTCCGCGTTTGCTCCTGGTGCGATGATCCCTCTGGTTCTGCTTTATCCCTCGAGCACTCCTATCGTGCCGGTATCAAAATAACCAGGTGGGTGAATGATTCCCAAAACAGAGACATAAGGAGATACTGGAGCACCGTAGTAAAGTAAAAAGCAAGCTGGAACCCAAGTCACCCACCCAGCATGCAAACTAGAGTATGCGGGGTGGTGAACAGCAAACGGTGGGGAAGGAGGTCGAGGCTCAGAAGGCCTGCCCGTCGAGTCAGTGTCTGTGCACTGCTTGCGCAGGGTCCACGTAGGCACCCTGACCCTCAACCCACTCACTTTTTGTTGTTCCAGTGACGTGTGCCTGGACAAAATGGAACTTGTAGCATGGGGTAAAGCGGTGAAAGAGACCGCTCCCCCGCACCTCCCCTGTTCAGTGGCCCCAAAGGGCTTCTGATGTGACCTGTTGAAGGAGAAAAGATACTTTTGCCCTCCAATCAGGGGATTAAACCGGTGGGAGGGGGGTTCTTCCCCTTCCTGTCCCTAAGCCCCTTTTGCCCTCTGCTTCCTCTACCTCCAGGGTCACCATCTTGGTGACCCCAGATTCCTGCTCCTTCCCTTACGGAGAAGAACGCGGGCAGGGGGGCTTCGCCTCAGTGGATATTGGGGAGAGGGACGAGACAAGGATGTCCGGTTTTGCCAATTGTATTCTCATTGGTGCTGGAACCACTAGCGAGATGATTCAGGAGGGAGATGAACGAGACAGGTATAGCAGTGGGGGGTAGACAAAATGGGTCTCATCATGAGTCGAGCGGTAACCCTGCCGGAGTTGAATGGATGGTGCCACTCCAGGTAGAAGTAAGGCCTCTCGTTTGAGGGGAGTGAAGGAAGTGGCAAAGCCCCAACACCCTGCCACCAGTGACACCCTGCCACCAGTGTCGCCCTAGGACTGGCCATGACTGCTGCCTCATCAATAGCAGTGACTCCTGCCTGGGGGAGTATGAGCAAACATCTCCCGTCTGGAGGAGGGAGAGACTGAGGGCGGCCCCCTGCTGCTTTGGGAAGACCACCAAGGGTAACTACCCTGCCGACGAGTGGGCAGCCCGTCCGTCCCTCAAGTCACTCACCTGGCTGCGACTCTCAACCCAAGAGAGTGCTCGTGCAGCCAGATCACGAAGAGGACAGCAAGACCTCCTGCCTGGGGGGGTGAGGGGGAGAGTGTGGCCGATGCCCTGATGACAAGTAGGTGGGCCCAGCCCCTCCAGTCACTCACCTAGCTGCGGCTCTCAACCCAAGAGAGTGCAGCCAGGTCCAGAGGAGTACCACAAGACCTCCTGCTGAGAAGGGGGGTGAGTAACACTTTTCCACCCCCTGCTCTGTCAACATCCAGAGGCATTCCCTCCTAGGGCAGCCTGAACGTGGCAGAGCATAGATGCTCTACCACCAGTGTCTCGCTGCCTGCACCAACATCAAAGGACTAAGCTGATGTGGTCCCTGGTGCTCCAGGTGCGGCCTCGCCGGCCTCTGAACTGTGCTATCAACTGTCCTGAACTAATGCTAATGCACGTTTGAACTAGCTGCTTCCAGCTGCGCAAATGCTTAAAGAGGACTCAGTAAACTTGTATTTGTGAGCCGGCATGTCATTTCCATGCTTAAAGTGGTCTCAGTAAGGATATCTATGTGAAGCTGTGCTCCTGCAGATTGTCGGTATCCTCTAGGTAGGGCCACTAGCAGACACTAATGTCATTCAGTAGTTGAAGTTCCACACATCCCAGGTCAAAAAAGGGTCTCTTAAAATGTGGTAGAACTGCCA
Organism: Ambystoma mexicanum; assembly: GCF_040938575.1. Taxonomy (NCBI): domain Eukaryota; kingdom Metazoa; phylum Chordata; class Amphibia; order Caudata; family Ambystomatidae; genus Ambystoma; species Ambystoma mexicanum. The sequence goes on from NC_090932.1 coordinate 1,272,281,380, forward strand.
ACCTTCCACAAGCAGTTTGCCAATCAGGAATGTCAACCGCTGAGTATGTATAGAGTGCTTTATATGTGTTACATGTCTGCAACTACCTGAGTCCCAATGTATGTATCATTGGTCTATCCTCTGATTGGTCTACTTACAATTCACAAGTGGTCTAAGTATTGTTGTTCTGTAACGGGGGGATACATTTATATTTCAGTAACATTTGTCTTTGTTTGTTATCAAAAAGGGGGAGTGTTATGTGTGGGTCCCTCCCAAATGTATCGCCCCTTTAAGATGAGCCATGGCTTAAAAGGGGGTCCTGCATGCACGTGCCTCACAACGGCTGCAGACTCCAGCAATGGAACTGCTCACTCCGTCTCTCATTTCGGACCTGCAGGCCCATACTGTGTGATCACGGTCCTGCAGGTCAATGCTGGTCTGGGACCCCCGGATCATCCTGGGTCCCTGGGTCCGCCCTGGACACCCTCCATCTTGGATGCTCCCGGCATCCATGGTGCCTCCGGGCACCCAGGCCCCTGTCCTCGCTTCCATCGGGGTAGGGTACTGCCCTGCAACACCAGTGGGTCCGGTGATCCCGGCAATCTACAAAAGTGCTGGGCCCCCCAGCAATGGTGAGGCTGGCCGTGTGTCCACCGCCGGCCCAACAACAAAAGGCAGCTGTTTTTTTGTCCTCACTTTCTCGAATTGGGAAAAATAAATTGAATGAAATGTGCATACTTTACTTTCGGTGTAGTCACTTCCTGTGATGTCAACTCCAATGTGCATGTCAGGGACCGCCACTTTTTTTTTAAGGCTCTTGCCCTGCATAGTTTACCCAGCACACAACTTGGCCATTACTCATCAAAGCCTTTACTGGAACAATGCCTGTGCCCTCTTACACACCCACATCCATTGTCAAATAAACACATATGGGTCTCACTTCATTAGTACCGCACCGGATATGCCTTGAAGCATTAAATCCAGGCACCATAACAGAGCTGTAACGAGCAGCCAGCCCGGAAGCACTACTGCTGTTTCCTGAGCCATCTGTTGGCAGTTGCGTGATGTGGGAGGAGTGAAACAACTTCCTCGCCAATGAAAAAACCGGTGAAAAACCCTTTGCTTTTCATCAGCTACTCAAAGCTTTGTGCCTGACTTCAGGCGGATTTCCTCAATGTTCTTGCGATGGAAGTCACTGCGAGGAAAATGCCTGAATGCAGAGGAGATTATGCCATTATTCTAGCAGAAATAAGCTGCTAGTGACCGCCCGACATTTTGTCTGATTGCCGGGCTCAAGTCGAGGGTACACGCGGGGGTACGTAGTCCCCCCACTTTATTCAGAGGGTGGACTCAGTCCCCCCCAGCTAAAATAAGAAACATTGAATGTGCCCTTTGCATTTAATCCAACTTCGGGGATCGAACCGCAGTAATTGGGTGTGTAGACCAGACACTTCATCACTGCACTATGTAAGCTGATGAAGAATGACAAACAAATAAAGGTGATATGTCTCATTTCGGTACTGCACGTGCCAGGGAAAACATTTGTATTGGTTCTTGAAGTTTAAAACATGCACACCTCTTAACGTTTTCAAAAACAATATTACAAGAAAATATCCTCTCTTGGTTTTTTTTATGAAAGGCAAATGCCATTCGTCCTGTGTAATTTGGGTGGTTATGCAAACCTAATTTAATGAAATGTGCATATTTTACCATGATATGATAATTTCTGGCTATGTCACATCCCATTCATTTGTTGATGAGTCCCCCCACTTTCATTTTTAGGACTTGACATCTGTCTGATTGTCCCTTTAGCATATCTGTGTAGGCAGGATTTTGGTATTTTACTTAATGCTGCCCAGCGGCTGTTGCAAAGCACTTCAGGGGACGCCAAGAAAAGAAAGGGGAGGTAGAGGAGAGAGGATGGCAAGAGGAATCAGAGATGAAATGGTAGAAAGACAAATTCCGGAGTGACAGAGAAAAGAAAAGGGGTTTGCCCGTGCATTAGAGCTTCGGGAGCAAAGTGAGAAGCGAACTGGGGCAGAAGGGTCCCCGGTTTGACTTCTCTCTCGCTTCCCACAACATCGCAGCAGACAGGCTCTGCCTGTTCCTGCCTCTCTACCCCGTGGATGGCTTTACCTGCTGGGACTGGTGATAAAGTGAAAGGAGGGAGAGCTGGGGTCACAACAGCAGCCAAACCCCTTCTTTGGACTCAGAAGATGAGGTTTGGAAAGGACAAGGGCATTATTGTTCGAGGGAGGTCAGAACGTGGCCTGCCCCCTCTGCTTTATTGCAAGTCGCTCTGCTCGCTGTAATCTAGAAGGTTGCAACCAAGTATTTTATTTTTTGTGTGATCATAAAACAATCTTATGGATTAGATAATTAAACAGCAAACAAGTGTTTCTGTGTTGTGCCTGAATATGCTTCCACAAGGCTTTTTAAAATTCTTCTTTGAAACACAACTTTTGTAACACTGCGATGTATAAATATAGTCCTCCCGAATCAAATCTTATGAAGAGTAAACAGTAACACCCATTTGCTCTATGAATGCCAGAGAGCAGAACAAAACAGAGGCTTGGAGCTCACTAAGCTGCAGCGATATTTCCTGCATGTACACCTCAGTTTAACAGTTGGAATAAGCCTTGAGAAAGTTGCATTGGTCGCAAAACACGCGGTGGCTGTTTATTTATCAGACCCATATAATTCTATTGTGATTACACACAATGTAAAGATGAATTGCTTGCAACTTTCCAAATTTCAAAACCGATTTAAGAGCATAATCAGATCAGATTTTAAAGAAATGTGCTGTGGGTGACTGGGTTCTGGTTGATGTCACTGGTGTTAGGCCTCACCGTCTGGGGTCCTTGATCTGTTCAGATTGTGCAGCTGTTGTTAAACAGAAATGCATGGGGTGTACCCAGGGAATCTAAACAGCTTCCATTTTTGGTATTCATCCATACCATCAGCTATTTCATGTTTGTTGAGCACATCCAAATGTATAAGCACAAGTATCTCAAAGGTGGTGTTATCTTGGTATTTTTGTATCTTCTGTGTCCTGGTCTCTTGGTATCCTCTTGGTCCAAGAAGATATCTTCTTGATATCTTCGGCGTCCTGGTATCCTGGTAAATTGGTATCTTATTGGTCCCTGAAATGTCTCTTCCAGTTGACTCTCCCCCTTTCTTGGGCCCACCCTCAAACTCTCCCATGAAGATTTATAACTTGGAAATAAAAGATCTCGCATTGATACTACAGTCCAACACCATCTCTAAAAAGGCCTACCATCTCCTTCATGTTTATTGTGCCACCATGCAGCGACATATTCCCCACAGTGGCCCTCTCCTGCAACAGCACGTATGGAGGCCTTCCAGCCAGCATGTTGACAGCTCTCTTAACTGCACCAAACTATGTGGCATGATCTCTTCAAAGACCAAAGTATAATGATCTCATCATAACAGCAGTGAAGTCATGTGACCGGTTCCCAATGAAGGAGAGGGTAGAATTTAAAGCCATCTAACTTGTTTATGAAGCCCATCATGGCGGTCACCTGATTGCCCCTGGAAGCCGCTGAAATTGTAAAAACCACCAAGCACATGCTGTCAAAACAGACTTTCTTTCAGCCTGTGTTGTGTGAGAGATCAATGTTTTGAACTAAGATCTTTAAGTGTGGGAGTTGGTGGAGTTTACAAGGATTCTGTACCTAATGAAGGGTAAAAATACAGGCCCTTAGCACTTGCGGGCTTTAGCACTCAATTTCGAACTGGCTTGAACTCTCTCCCTCTGTCATTCTGCTTTAAAGCTCACTTTAAGAAGTCCTAAAAAGGAGTACCTTCTCTGACCATTTCCCTATCAACTTTTTTCCAGACACCTGCCACTCCATCGAAACCTAGCACCGTTTCTGAACGTGCCCAATAGATCTCAACAGGCAGCAAATAGACGATATAAACACAATAACTACATTTGACATATTGTGTAAATATATGAATTCAAGAAATAGTAACAAGCTCATGATCACCTTTAGTTGCAATAAGACACTTCATCCAGCATAGCCGAAATATGATGGTTCAATAATGTTTACATCAAAAAGTATTTTTATTGGGTTTCCCCTGTAACCAGTGAGGGATACACATTTTTAATCTGGATGCCATCCAATCAAATTCACTGAAATTAGTGGGATTAAGGGTACATTCCATCTGCTGATCAACGCATTCTGGATATTGTATATTTCTAATGTTTTAATCTCCTATATTAATTTACTGCCAAATACTTGTCAGAAGAAAATAAATAAAAAATCCTAAAGCTTTCCAAGGAAATTGAGCCACATTAATTGTATTTATGATCCATATTCTGGCCTGAGCTAATGCGGCAACAGTGAGCTTTCTGTGACAAAAGTGTTTATTAATCATATATACATAATTGTATTGTCGTGTAACCCTGACTTTCTTTAAAGAGACACTGCACCACTTTATATGAAAAATTAAAAGGAAGATGCTAATTAACACTGAAAGCACATACACGGATTGTGTGAATTGTAAATGTGAGCCTTGCAGGAAACCTGGGTGGTGGAGTCGTCCCTGGTCTCTGATGGACATGATCTCCAGATCCTGGCAGCAGCACACCACACTGCACACTGTCCGGGCCCCGTTCCTGAGCGAGGAACCAACAGCTGATAGAGCCTTGTGGTGGGTTGCTTAGGAACAGTCCAGACATTTGGCTGATGTCCATATGCCTCATCCCCTGATCATATAGATAAAACACCAGGCAGGCTCAGGAGCCATTGCTTGCCATAAATAGTTATAGTCACCTTGAAGCCATATGTCACCATGTAATGGTGTGGGGGTTCAAGCTGTGGTTCCAGGATGCCGGCCCCATCAGAAGAGGTAGGGTTTGTGATGCTTTCAGAAGAAGATTGGCAACTGACCCCCTTTTTAGAGGTCATATTATGAGAGCTCTCTGGGGAGCAGCCACTTCTGTGGGCTTCCTCAGGTCAGGATGCGGTGCAGGTTCTGTGTTGGAACCCAGAGGACACCGGTATTTCCCTTGTGCAGCAAGATGCATGAAAGTCCTATTCTCAGTGGTGGACTGGCCTATCGCCCTTTCGGCCACCGACCGAATAAAAGTAGACTCGATGTGGGCCATAGGACGGTTTTAAGAGCCATAGATGGGCCGGAATTTGAATTTACATATCTCTCACTCACAAATCATTGTTCAGTGTTCTGTTCTGTTTCTTTCGGCTCAGGCCTCATTAGTGCCTGCGGTGCCGTGCACAGTGGGAACAACAGTACATCAGCAAATTAACACTTAGTTATAAGTGTCACTTTACTTTGAGATTAAATAAAATGCACCAATAGCAATGCCCCCTGTTGCCAGCCGGCGTGGCACCAGACCTGCATGAACAAGAATTCATGTGGGGGTGGGAACGGGTGGTCGAACTTGGAAATGGGAATAGGGAGACTACTGATGAACACGTGATTGGGCCCGGGGCTGCCTGCCTGAGCCGCTCAGGGCAGGGCCAGGGTGGTATTGTGGCTGTTGGTATGGAGCAGATTAGTTATGTGCACCCTCTGCTCATGGCATTGTGCTTGCCTGAGTCCTGGGTGTGCACGGTGCCAACACGCCCAGCCAGCCAGCAGCCTGGAGGACAACAGAGCAGAGGAGGAACTTGCCTCCAACCAAAGAGAAAGTCTAGATTGTGCATGTGGGCCTGTCTGCTTGGGAGCGTCTCTTCTTTGAGACACATCTTTGTGGCAGTTAAATACCCTTGGTGAGTAGTTAGGGAAAAAGGCCTTTTTTTGCTGTCATGAGGGTGGCAGACACGCTTATGTAGGGGAACGGTCAGATGCGCTGTTAGGTTGCAGAAACACCAGCTACATCACTACACAAGGCAGAGCGACCCAGCAGTGGTTCAAGCCACTGCAATGCTGACAACCTCCAAAAGAGGAGACGACCGGACGGGCACCCACCCAGGGCCAGACGTCAACCCTGCAGAATAGCCATGACATTTAGGCTGGATTATACACTGGGGAGCATGCGAATCTCCGATGTCTTCGATAGCGACCAGAACGCCGTAAATCTGCACTAACAGCATTCCCAGATCATGTGATCGAAGGATACACCTCGGTGACCACAACCCCAGCAAACATCTGTATCACTCAAACCTCTTGCAAACATCTTGACTGGAGTCCAAGATACATTGTTCAGTATTTTGGCCTGACAGACTGTCTCCCCAAGACGCATTGAGGTCAGAGCAACATTCCCACGCATTTCTTCCCATTTCCCAGCCATAACATCCGTGCCCAGACAGTCAGAACAAGCCTTGAGAAGTTCTTCATTCGGGCACCTTAAACTCAACAAGAACTTGTACATTACAGAAGCACAATGGGCCTCATTACGAATTTGGAGGTAGCAATGACTGTAATAAGGGCATGGCTGCCTCCAAACTAGGGTCCGGGTCTGGGTTCCCTGAATGGGGAAATACCGGGCCATTCCGACCTTGGAAGGCCCGGTATTTCCCCATTCAGGAACCCGGACCATCCCCTTTCCCATTTGAGCCCTGATAGGGCTCAATGGGAATAGGGAGCATGCTAACAGGCCCGTTAATGACGGGCCAGTTGTTAGCATGCTGGGCCGCTCGCGGGACCCGCTAAGGACGTCTGGTAAAACCAGGCGTTCAGAGCGTGTCCCGTGAGCGGACCTCGTAATAGGGCGGTTAGGGGTTAAGGGCTCCAGCACCTTTACCGGCGCCGTTAACCCCTTACTGCCCACCTCGTAAGGAGGCCCAATGTCATATTGTTTTCAGGGACTTTAGTTGTCTTCTAAGAACAACATCTTCCAATACAATCAGCTCACTTAATGGCAGTCTTAATTTGCGTTGTTCACCATAAGTGCATCCTCTGAAGTCTTTTGATGCAGACAAGGTGTGGAAAGGAATCCATTTGTTGTCCTTGGTCAGGTCTCCGATCCAATGTACCCCACCAAAAACCAGTCTGGGCAGAAAAGTGGCTTCCCATTCAGTCGTACCTTTGTATACATCCAAACAGATGGCCTCACCAGAACTGTGTCCCCCCCCAGTCAATTTCTCCAACCTCTGCCATGTCTTCCTCAGAAAATCTGTCGCCGCCGATGCTGTATAGCCTTTAATGTTTATGGATGACAAATGTGCCGCAGGAGACCATGGCCTGCTCAGACCAGACTCTGCCCTTGCCCAGTCACCTGGGATTCCTCCAGGAATTGTAATAGGTGGACGGCAGAAAACGATAGATGATATAATGCAAAATCAGGAATCCCCATACCACCTTTTTCACATGGGAGTTGTTATTTCCACAGTTTAAGTTGTGGCTGTTTGTTTTCCCACAGGAAATGTTGCAGCAAGCCATCAATTTCTTTAAAGTTTTTCTTCGTGATATGTAGTGGCAACATGCTCAACATGTAATAAATGCCTGGTGCCAATGATATTTTGATGGCATTAACCTTCCCCCAAAGCGACAACCCCAATTCTGTCCATCTTGCAAATTTCAACTGCAGTTTCGATATAACACTCTTCAAGTTAGTTTTCACCATTCATTGTACTTCATTTGTTAGCCAGACACCTAGATATTTAATTTTCTCTGGACACCAACGAAATCCGAGCCTTGTGACACACACGCTGGAGCAGGCAGAAGAAGCCGGCATCGTCTCGGACTTTTCCCAATTGATTTTCTACCCTGAGAAATAATGAAAGTTCTCAATTGGCCGCATCAGAGCCATCAGTGAGGAATCTGTTGTAATCTGTGATCTTGGGTGGAATGGAATGCACGCGCCTACAGAAGTGCATTGTATGACTTGGGTGACGTGCGTGAGTTCGAGGAGAGTCAGTTGGTGAGTGCCCGCCGGGTGGGAAGCCGGTGTCTGTTCTCCTACGAGTAAACCTGTACTGGAGACATTAAATACATACCAGTAACTTACCTGCACGTCTGGAGCTACATTATTACACTGGCAACGAGGTTTGGGGCTGCTGCGGAGGGGGCAGCGCAGCAGGAGAGGACACTGCCCTCCAGTTTGAGGGTCTGTAGCACTAACAGCATGTCATCGGCATCTAACCACACCTTCTGCAACACACCTCCGTAATGCACTCCCTCGATCTCCTCATCACACTTGATCTTCACTGGAAGTGGCTCCGTCACCAGCACGAACAGCAGAGGAGATAACGGGCAACCCTGCCTTGTTCCACAGCCCAGTTTGAACATTTCGGATGACCATCCATTTGCATTTACAACAGCCGTTGGTTTCGAATAAAGCAATTAAATCCATTCCATGATATCTACACCAAATCCATAGCTTCTCAGTAGAGCAAACAAGAAACTCCACTTCATTCAGTCAAATGCCTTCTCGGCATCCAACAAAAATATGGCCAGACCTGTGTCCAACGTATTGCATCTCTGCAACGTCAATATCAATTTATGCATGTTCGATGAAGTGCTCCTTCCCTTCACAAAACCGGAATGATTAGGGTCAATTAAGTCCTCTAAGGTGTTCTCAATCCCCAAGGAAATAGCTTTGGCCAGAGTCTTTTTTATCTGTATTGATCAGACTGATAGGCCTGTAACTCCCTACTGAAGTCGGTGGTTTCCCACTCTTTAATAATACAGAGATTGAGGCATGTCGTTGGTAGTATACCTTTCCATCTTTACTCAATTAACAACTCCAATAGGAGCTGAAAGACCACTCATGCCATAATATCGTAAAACACTGCAGGCAGCCTGTCTGGACCAGGACATTTCCCATTGTTTAAGTGGAACACTGCCCGCATCAATTCTTCTATTGAAAGATCCAATTCTGATGAAGATGTCATTGTGTCCAGCAGTTTCTTCAACCCACAATTAGATAATTTGTCAGGCTTGCGTCAGCTGGGAGACCTTCAGAGGTATATAAAGCAGAAGTCTTGGAATTCTTTGTTTATCTTGCAGGGTCAAATGTCATCCCTCCTGAGGCTTGTGTAATGGCACTAATGGTTAGATCTGTCTCCTGCACCCTCATGCGATGTGTCAACAGTCTGTCACATCTTTCGCCCCTTCATATTAATTAAACTTTGTCCTAAAAAGGTGATTTGCTGCCCTTTCAGTTAATAACTTGTTCAGGTGATATTTGTAATAGATAAACAGCTCCCTGGCATCTACTGTTGGTTTCAACATATTCTCTCTAACTCCAGGACTTCAGCCTGTTGTGCATTCAACTCACACATCAACACTTTATTTCTCTCACTGGATAGGCCTATCAGCAAGTCACGCATATGACATTTAAAGGCTTATTGAGTTGATATCACCCTCACATCTGCTGACCAATTCACTGATATAAAGAATTCAGCCTCCTTCACAATCTTATCAACCAGTTCAGTGTCATTCAACAGAGTAGTTTTGATATTTCAGTAGTTTGATTTGGGTATTATGAAAGGAAATGACATCTCAATCCAGAATGATGCATGGTCAGATATTAGTATAGCATCCATATCTGCCTGCATGAAATGTTGTGTGCATTGGCCAGCAGTCAGTAGCATATCAATTCTTGAAAAAAACATTGTGGCATCCTGAATGATATGAGTAACCTTTAACAGTAGGATTAGCTAACCTCCACACATCCACAAAATGGAACTTGTCAATCAATGCATGCAAAGATATGTGATTTCCACCCATACAATTTGCAGTTCCGCCACTCGGGTCTATAAATGGGTCCATTGTTTCGTTAAAGTCTCCGCCCAGAATCAATTCATTCTGCCCAACTCCTTTAAGAAACTGGTTGAGAGACCTGAAGAAAGACCCACCCCCCCCGCCCCCCAATTTGGTGCATGCATATTACAGATCCCAATGACAGAATCCTGTATCTTAATTGTTACGTAGATGATTCGGCCCTCATCATCCTTTTTAGTGGAAGGGACATTCAAGGGCAGACCTTTTCTCAATAAAATACATAACACTCTGGAATTAGAGTTGTAACTGGATGAGAAAACGTAGCAAACCCACCCTCTCCTTCTCAGGTCCACATTAGTGTCCACCAAATAGGCTCTGGCAGAAGGAATACATCCGCTTTCATTCTGTCTAATTGATCCAGGACCCTTCTTCTTTTATTTGAATGATTAATTCCGTTCATATTCCAACAAATCACTTTTAGACTGTGCTTGCCCCAAGATGATATAATGAAAAAATCACTCCCCCCATCCGACTCACAACACCACATAGACAGACATACAGACAAACACAAAAAACAACAAAAGAACTAAAACACTTCCTGGTATTATCGCACCAGGCTGCAAAGCCCACACAATTGCAATTGTGTTCAGAAACATCCCATACACCACCCTCCCCACGCATACATTTACCCCACAAGCATATTCCTTCAAGTATTATGATATGTCCACAAACCCAAGGAGACACCCTAACTATCACAGATTACTCTGATCTTGTTATTCCTAGCCCTCGTTCTGGCTCCTAATCCCAACCAATGCCCAGGTGTTTGAGAGAGAGTGCTTCAGGTGGCTTCCTACTTGATATTAATCATACAGCATTCATAGAACCATGACACAAAGCCATAACGCTGTCAAAACGATCTAAGTCACAATCTTAACAATCATAGCACAGCATCAACCAGACATGTTTGGACAGGGATTCCACGACTTAGTTTATGGTTGTTGTCACCTTGTTTGCTGAGTCACAATAATCAACAACCGTGATCTCATTACACCAGACCAGGTCTATACAGGCAATTACAGTTCAACATACACATCGCCGTTGGCCTGTGCCAGGGATCATTCTGATTTAATTCAGAGGGTAGCCATGTGATCAGTGCAGTAACAGATAGGAGATCAACAGGGGAGAGGAAGAGAGAAGGCAAAAGCAAATAGGAAGGTCTTGTGGTGCTTCCAGAACCAGAGATGGTTCTGCTCATGTTTGTCATCCACTGCCCAGCACACCAGGCCAGCCCATCCAACACCTTACGTACATGCGGCTCCCACCTAACAACACTCACGTAAACACAAATGCTACCGGGTGAGAGCCACCCACACAAACAACACCAGACAAAGCAGTCCAATGCACTGTGCAGCAAACACCAGAGGTGCATCCATAGGGCGTGCCAGGCCGGGCCGGCAAGACATGCCCACCGTGCCAAGCAGCAGCCCAAATCCACAATATCCTCCACAGGGACCCGCTTCACGTTCCCTCTATCCAAGGCTCTGAACGAACCTTGCAGCACTTACCTGGCATTTGGAGCATCCACCCCCTCGTCATCTCAGCTCCGGTTGACAATACGACCAGGCGGGCACACTCCCATGCGGCCCTCGGCCCAGCCCCCATGCTCCATAAAATGCAATAGTCCAATCAACCTCCTGTCTGCCCCATTACTCTGCGCACATCATTCATCCCATCTCGATTACCGTGATGTGTGCACTAAAGGAAAGGACCTGCGCACTCTCTCACAAGCTCAGGGAAACCCTGGCCTCTCGAGCAAGTGCACTCACAACGTTTTAAAATTAAAAAATAAACATCCGCCAACTGTAACAACCATTCTCAAACATACCAAACGTATAAACATAATTATAAAAGTAAAATACAAGCCAGACTCAACCTAAAATAAATATAAAACATGAAATCAAACCCCACATTTATAATGAAAGCATTTAAAAAAGATGCAACATATCAAGGATAGCATTTTATCTAATATTATTCCAAATCAATTCTTGTTGAAGATTCCTTAAGTCACTGCAGTGTCTCAACTGGATTCTCTGTGCTCGTAGCCTCTTTTTCAAAGAAAATCTATAATGTGGTTTGCCTAAAATAACACAGATGTTTTTCTTCTTCGCCCGTGATTTTGCTTCCTTGAAGGCTCCTCTCTTTTCCACGATCTCTTGAGGATAGTCGCGATATATGTAAAGGGACACCCATTCATACAGAATTTTCTTTTTTTCCATCGGTGCTTTCAAAATCTCCTCTTTGGCACTTGAGCTGGTTAAAACCATAATAACATGTGGAGTTTTTCCACTTTTCACCACAAACTTTTAGACTAAGCCTAAGGACCCTCTCTGTCAGGTTTTTGTACAAATCCAGAAGATCAGGAATGCCCACCAAGTGCAAATGAAGCCTTCTAGACAACATCTTGAGTTTCAGGTTTTGGGCTCTCGAAGAAGACACCTCTCTTTACAAATTCTTGTAGGCTCTGAAGCTCCCACTAACTTCAGAGGTTAGACCTTTAGTATCAATTTCCACTTTCGTCACCCTTGTCTCCAGATGACCAACTTTAGAAGTCAGTTCAGAAAGGGAAAGGAGCTTCTCTGCTGCATCTCCAGCCACTTTAAGGAGAAGGTTATAGATGGCATCAGCCCGAGGAATCCCCTCAGAATCAGCAAACTGCTTTGACTTTTTGGGAATATGGTTTTCAGGAACATCAATCTTTTTCTTGTTCATGTTTGAGGGTCAAATCAATAATAAAATCTTCTAGAGCAGGAGCTGCTGAGTTAAGCTGCTGCCTGGTCAACCGACATTCTGCAATCTAGGGCAGGGGATTTTTCATACACTTTCCAGCGATGTAGGCACTGTTGCGACACTGACTGCACCAAAGCACTCATTTCAATACGACATTAAATACAAATTAAAATAGCACCATTGCACTTCTGTCTCCATGTTACACTGTCACAGCTAGGAGAAGAAAACAGGGGCCAAAAGCCTGATTTTCAAAAGCATTTTACCAGTATAATTCTTTTGAAAATATGCATTGTAAGCTAGGCCCTAAGAGTTCAATTGAATCCGATTTCGCATAATGTGGACCCAAGGGGTGTTAGGGACCTGTCCGTTCTTGTCGTGCATAAGAGCGGCTCAGTGGGTTGCATGGAAGCAGGCAGGTGCAGCCCCAATGATGCTCTCGCGTGGGTACTGGGTTTCCGTTGATCGCAAGTCTGAGACAGTCTGCACTTGTTTATCCATTGTAAGGTAGCCCGGGGACCCCTCACTTCTTTGGGGTGCTACTAGGCGGGAGAGCTCCACACATGGAGGAGGCCTGACACCAGTTCAGGTGGGATGGGTTCTGAAGTGGCAGTATAGTGGAGTCACCAAACACGCAGCCTAATGTATAAAACCTTAATGCTGCTCTCTGATGCTGCTTAGCGAAAGAGGTGTTCATGCTGCTTAGCGTCAAAGGTGCTATGCTATGGTCCTCAGTGTGCTGCTATGTGTTGGGGAAGACATTTTAAGCCCCAACGTGAGAAAGAGATTTACATTGCGCAAAGTGCATTAGGCCCTAGTGCGGTAGAGTTGAAAGGCGATGTAGCCACTAAAACATGTGATTCAATGTAGTTAGAGGATTGGAGTGTTACTTTTTATTCACAGATTACAGTTACAGTAGGTAGTAATATTATTAGTAGAATGAACAATGTATTGCGTAATGTACCATTTGTAGCACTTAGTGGCACAAAGCGGGATGCTCCGCGCACATGGGTGAAAGGATCCCGGCTCCAGGAAGTAAACATGGGGTGACATGGTAATTCTGAACATTGAACATGTGAGGGTTTGACAAAGGCTTAAAATGTAAAAACATTATAGCATATGAAAACATCGTGGAATGTGCAAGGGTTTTTACTCAGTTTAAAAGTCCATATAAATTACAGAATTTGCTAGTTTGCAGGGAAGGGGATTTTCGGCTGGCCTAGAAGGCAGCAGGACCAATGTCACGATATGGGGATGGAAGCAAGCTGCATATGGTCGGCTGTGATAATATCACAGAGGGGTGCAGGATGCAAAGCCATTTGTGCAGAGTCTTTATGGTTGGATTGAATTGTAGATACAAGAGATAATTTCCTCGGGTGCATGTAGGTTCTTGCATGGCAGGGTGAAGGAAGGGTTAGTTAATAATCCATTTGCTGGCCTGGGGCTTCTAGGGGGTCCAAAGGAGATAAGCAGGTTGTGAGTTATAGATGGTATGGTCTGAGATTACAGTTTTAAGTAAGGCTATGTGAGGTAATGACGGAAAAATAATACAAAGATGCAAGCGGGTTTTAATTGTATTATTGTTCCAAAGGAATAATAGCCCTGTACAATCACCACCTGAGTTAATGGGTTTTAGACACATGGTATGAATAATAATAAATTAGGTTATTTATGAACAACATATGTCTCATGTGGATAAACATCTTGTCAGACGATGGAAGAAGATCACATGTCAAAAAGGGTGTACCTTATGAAAGTATCCAATGAGAATTTTAGAGTTAGGGAGATTAAGTCACTTTGTATTAGTGTTAGCCAATAAGGCGCTAAGAGATGATTTCGTAACAGAAAATTTGTAATTATACAAATTATTTAAACTGTATATAAGATACTATGTTTTTATTGCTCTGGGAACTAGGTTTGTTTTTCAGCTCTAAGGAATTGACTAGCCCCTCAGAATCGTAAGCATGCAATAAACCTGTTTTCGGACAGAAGGGCATTCGCCTCTTCATGGAAGCCGTACTTTTGCATTTGAAGCGTTCAGACCTGTCCCAACATATGTGCTAAAGGCATGTGATGGTGTTCTGTGGTGAAAACACTCCTGCCCAGTGGTTAAGGTATTTAATGTTAATCAGTGTTAAAAAGCACTGAAGGTAGTTAATTGTAAAGGTTTAAATTGGGTGGGAGGGAGTAGTAATGTAAAGTATTTAGGGTGCTCCGTGTTCCAAGTAATATTTGCAGGCAGGCAAAAGCTCTATCATGTTATCGTACTTGCTGCTGGCTCCATCATGCTGTGAGATTGTATGTACGTTACACTGATCACGTCATGATCGAGCCTCTCTGAAAACACTCTGGAAAATAACTGCAACCACCCAATGTGTATCTCTTTAACCCAGGAGCTAGAGCACTGATGATCTTCTTAAAATGATTGGCTGAAATTCGACATGGAAAAACCCCCAAGAATTCAGTGATTCAGCATTTATCTGAACAAAAGTGTCTCGGTCAGACTAGTGGCCAGGAAAAAGCTTCATAATTTTAGTTTACAGAAAAAAACATTTGCATTAAACTGTAATAAATATTGATGCATGTACATGTATGTGTATTTTGTGCATGCCCATTGGCTAGGGGTGTCCAATGTACAGTGTTTCATGTAAGAGCTGTTTTCGTAGGTTCCTGTGTACAATTATAGGAAAGTCATTTGTACTTGTGCATTCGTATAAAGTGTGGCAAGCACAAGTGTGCACTACTTTTTGTCATAATTTGCTGCTTTCACTTGTTGGGGAGCAGGGGCGAAAGTCCTAGGCCCCCAGGAGATTTAGGATGAGGCGGTTGTAGAAGGAGATGTCGTAATTGAACTGGGAGAATGGTGGGGGTAAGAGGCCCACTCATAGCAGTTGCATTGTAGTGAAAACATATTGAATTGTAACATTAGAATCATGTGTATAGTGAAACTCCATCTTAGAAGTTAGACACCATTTTGTAATTGAGGCCTAGTACCACGGCCATGCTAGTACACATATTTCCAGCTCTGAGGGTTAGAAGGATGTGCGTGTACTTTTTGCTCACAGCCCTGGTAGCTTCACAGAAGGTACATTTCTTGAACAACACACACACACACACAGTTATTTGTTGCATCCCATCAGCAGTGAATGCAACCCAGAAACAATGTGCCCTGCAAAGCCAAGAGAGGGACTGTCGGGACCCAGGGCTATCTAGACTTTTGGTTGTAGCCCCTGAGCTTCTATCCAGAGTTACAACCAAATGATCTGGGGCTATAGCCCCCACAGCCCCCCTAGCAACACCTTTGCAAATAATCGAGGGATACTGGAGCACAAGTACACATTTCTGGCTGCCAAATGTAAAGGTAAAAAGCTTCATATTTGGCAGCCAAAAATGTGTACTTGTGCTCCAGTATCCCTCGATTATTTGCGTGCGCCTGTGGCTCCATGAGGTCACCATGGGTTCTAGTGGAATACTGGTGCGTGATGTGACCGTTGGCAGTTAGAGATTGGAGATGTCTTCAAGGGGTGTGGGTAGCCGGTGCCTGGGATCCTGTCTTGCGTTATGCTGTCCTACTCACTGGCGACGAGGATTGTAAAAGACGGTACAGGTGCAATTGCTGCTGTGGGGGGTGCAGCTGGTACCGGACACCGCCCCCGTGTGTTCACCACACCCCAGGACATAGGGCCATATCTGGCCGTGACAAAGGAGAGGTGGCCAAGAAATGGTGCGGTGGCCAAGGGAAGGTGGTCGTTGGCCAGTACGGAGGAGAGGTGGCCAAGAAATGGTGCAGTGGCCAAGGATAGGTGTTTGGTGGCCAGTATAGAGGAGAGGTGGCCAAGAAATGGTGTGGTGGCCAGGAAATGGTGTGGCCGCCAGGAAAAGGTACTATGGCCTGGTAAAGGTCGCCGGAGGCCTGGATAGGAGGTTTGTTGCCATACAAGGCAGAAAGGAGGCCAAGCAAGAAGAGTGGCGGCTGGGGGGAAAAAGGAGAGGGGCCTAGCAAGCAGTGTGGAGCGTTTGCATTTCTGGACTAGGGCGCGTGGGGTGTCCAGCAAGTTCAGGCAGTCATGGCCGAAAGTGGAGGTGCGCATAAAACGGCGCGCGGGCTATGGAGACCTTGTGATTCTCAGCGTGGAAACAAAGCAGTGAGTGACTTGGAGGAGGGTGACGTAGCCAGCAATAGCATGCGGTTCGTGGCTCCTGAGCGGGGGCGTCTGGTGAAGTGCATGTCCAATCCCATGTTGAGGATTCAGTGCCGTGATCTGGTGACGGCGCCGGGGAGGGCAACAACGTCAGCCTTGGCATATCACGGTTGGTGCACATGTGGCCGCTGCCCTGCACAGAGCGCAGTGGAGGTGACGGAGCATGGATTGTCACGTGTGAACAGTGGACATACTCAGAGCAATGCCGAGATAGGACTGCATTTTGAAGATTTCGCTCAGTGGGCTCCAGTGAAAATCGGGGATCGGTGCATCTGGTGCAGCCTCGACCACGCATTGGGATGGTTCGAGGATCCAGGAGGACGCAAAGTATAAGTGTCTTTGGGGAGGTAGGTGTCGTTTTGGGCCAGTTGGTTGTGGATGTTTGTGGTTGTGTGTGTTTGTGTTGCCAGTGGCCCATAGCTTGTTGGTTAGGATCGTTGGTCCCTGGGTGGGTGTGTTAGTAGTGGGCGGCCGTTGTCATGTGTGATTTGAGTGTGTGTGTCATAGCCGTGTATGTTAGGTCCCGGGATCAGGGTTTCCAAGTTTGGAAAGTAACTGTCGACATTTTACGAGGTTCCAAAATGGAGCCGGGGTGCTGAGGTCTGCAGTCGGCCGGAGTTTCGAAAAAGGTGAAACTGTATGAGGAAAATTAACGGGGTTCCTATGGGGTCACGGAACATTAAGGACAATGTTCCGTCAGGGGTCACTGAACTTTAAGACAGTGTTCTTTTGTCGGAATTTACATGAACATGCGGGTGGAAAGCTTCACGTGTGGGGTATTTTGGACATGCAGGTCAGGGTGTGGGTTGGACCCATTTGTAATCCACTCTGGATTCGTTTCAGTCATCATTGTAGGCATAGGTGTGTAGCATACAGGTGAATGGTAGTCCCTGTTTGTGCACTGAATGAAGTGTGCAGCACAAGAGGTATGTCACTGTGAAAGCAGTGCTTTTAAAGTGTGCACTGGGTGTTGTTGCTTTCTGGGGAGTGCATGGAACGGAGTGGTGGGTGGCTGATGAGTTTGCCACACAAAGTATTTTGGGTTAGTAACTATTGATTTTCCTTTCTGGTTGTTCATTGGAATGGTGGTGGGTACAGTGACATTCAGTGAACAGTTTTGCATAGGCAAGGGAAGTTTGTCAACTTTGTGAGCTTGTAAAGCGGTAAAGCATTATTGATTTTGCATTTGGATTTGAGAAAAATGTGTTCACAACATACTGTTTGGTAGTGTGTGCGGAAGTGCGTGACGTGTGATGGGGTGTTGTCTTATGGAAATTTTGGCTGGATTGGTGGTTTGGAGCAGCGTTCCCGGGCTGACGTGGTAGAAAGTGCTGAGTGTGCTTGTGGCAAGTTGGATTGTGCTTTGGCGTGGCAGGCCTAAGGTCCTGGGGGGGCAGACTAGGGCGGAAGGAGTATGGCCTGTTTTGTATTTTATTGTATTTGTTTATTACTTATATTGCGCCGAACCCTGGGGTAACTGGGCACTTGAAAGCATAGATTACAGGTGTAAACAGGTATACAGGTAATACAGATAAAAAACAACAGGTGGGACCCTGGTTACAGCTGGGTCAGGGTATGAGATGCGCAAACGGAAATGCAATAGTGGACCCTGGTTACAGTAGGGTCGAGACAGGGGAGGCAGCTAGCCTCTTACTGAGAAGGGTTGTGGCTTAGCCAGTTTTTTATGCCAGCTTTTTTTTGTTTCGGTTGCTTAGGTCAGTGCCGCATGGGTTGTGGAGTGTCCAGGTGTGGCAGGCCTGGGGTTTTGAAGGAGAGCTCAAGACTGGTGGTTAAGCAGTGTTTTTGTTTTTGGTTTGCGAGGGTTCATGTGGTCCGGGATAGTTTTGGGGGGATATTTGGGGCCCTTTTCTCTAGTTCGGTGGGTCCGATCCCTGTTATCTTTTTGTGGTTTGGTTTGACAAAGAGTGTGGTTAGCTTATTAGGTGTGGGAGAACATGGTGCTTCCTGGTCGGTTGTTGGAAAACGGTATGGCAGTTAGATACCGTGGGGTGAGCATGCCGGCAGTATTGTGGTCCGGTGTTGGTTCAGTGGAGATTGTTGTTTTCTTTCCTTTGTGCGTCAGGTCTATTGCCTAGTTGGCCACTTTGTGATAGGGCTGGAGTGTGTAGAGTGTCGTTGTGAGTGGAGTATTTCAGGTCAATGTTCCATTTATTTTTGTTGCTGATTAGTATAAGGGAGGAGGATGTGTCATAATGGCGCCTGTGCACGTGGCTCCGTGAGGTCACCATGGATTCTAGTGGAATGCTGGCGCGTGGTGTGACAGTTGGCAGTTAGAGATTGGAAGTGGCTTCAAAGGGTGTGGGGAGCTGGTGTCTGGTGTCCTGTCTTGTGTTATGCTGTCCTACCCAGAGAGTACTGAACCAAGGACAATAAAGTATATGGTGTACATACCATAGTGGGCGCCTCCGCTTCAATTGTATCACTCTCCTTCCTGTATTTGCATTGGTTTGAAACTTTTAACTTGAAAGGCTGTAGTGTTCAAAAAATTCTTGTCAGAATAATGTCCTTTCCTCTTTTTAGAGTTATCTTGGGTGGTTTCTTTGGTGAAAAAATATATATAGTTCTTCAGATTCTGAGCAGTCCCTACGTTGGAGAGATCACTCTTTCTAAATGTTCCCCTTTTTTTTTGTAGGTTCTTGGTTCTCAGAAAAGGTTAGATGCTGCGGTATGGCTGCAACTCTACTACTCGGTTTGAGGAAACGTTAAATAAACGCGAGTTCATCTTAACTGACTAATTGCAGCCTTCAGAGACGAACTCGGTAATAACTAAGCGAAGAATAACTTGCTGGCACTTCAGGTAAGCAACATATGTAAAACTTCTTTCTTATTCACAAAGTTCATTCATTAACAAAAATAACTTTTGTTTTGCAGGTTTTCTGAAAACTGTAGATGAATTACCTTCAGGCGATGCGGAGACTGCTGAGGAAATCTTCTGAATGAAGGCACAGCGACTGCGAATGAAGACTGCTGTGAGGAAGATGCTGCGGCTGCGACAGAACATCTGACAGAAGATGCAGAGACCACGAAATAAACAGCTGACTGAAGAAACACTTTGGAAATACTTCGGTTCGGTAAGTCTTTTCAGTAAAGTATGTTGATTTTCTGTGGAAACTAATATCTTTTAACTTCTTTTTTTTTCTTTGACAGGCTCTGTCAGATCGCTGGTAGTGTTACCCGCTGTCAGCGGAGAAGACGCGAAGCGAGCGCTTCAGCGGATGCAGTGCTTAAGTGGCTCCCTCTGCAATAGGTGTAGTATGTGCTGTGAGATTACAATGGACTTGGCGGCAGTCATTTTCAGTGTAGGAAAACCAATGTAAGCTCTATGTGAGCCTATGGGTGCAGTGGTATGAATGAGACAAATGCCTTTTGTGCTGAGATTGAAGCCACTGTTGACCCATTGACTGATATGAAGTTCCTTTTTTCCCTGGTATTTCTGAATGGGAATGGTGCTCCTTTGCTGGGATCATGACACAAGGAAAAAGGCAAGTGACGGTAAGTAGGCAAGGAGGGGAATAGGCAGGCCATTGCCATTGTTGCATAAAGGCTCCGGGAGGGTGCAGTATGTTCCTTAGGCATAAAAACAACTTGGTTAAAGCACTCCCGCCCCTCACTGCATGTGCTGGGAAATGGCTATATGCTTTTGTAAAACAAACAGCTGGAATTCCTTTAGCAGTGGGAGATATAAAAGGTTTGCTGGTTGCAATTTTGGGAGATCAGGCGGGGGACGTTTGGGTTAAAGATGGATATCCCAGAGTTAAAATAGATGACTATGTACATGATAGGGCGCACTTTAATAACGTCAGGGCGCAGGTGTGGGCTGCATTTCAATGGGCATATCCTTATATGCCGGATTTGCAGTCCATAATGCAGTATACAATGGGGGATGATGAAGACCCTGCTCAATACCTTTTGAAGGTGCAGGAGATGTGGAGGGCAGAGACGGGGGAACAGTGTGACCGATCAGTTCCGCTTTTCTATTTTATCAAAACGGATTGCCCAAGGAGGTACAGAAAACCCTTGAAAAGATTGTGGGGATAGAAGCGAAACGTTGGTCCAAAATAAGACTATTATTATACATCAGTGTAAGCGCATTAAAGAAAGGGAATACGAAACAGCACAAAGGTTGGAGCCTGAGGAAGCAAAACTGCCACAGAAAGAATTGGCAAAGATTGCAGTTGAAGGGGCTGCAGTGGCAGTAACTCAAATGGATACAGCATAGCAGGCAGCAGTGCAAACGGATGCAAGAATAGCAGCGTTTTGGCCAGACAGAGGACAGTGGAATGATGGATCTCAGTCATAGTACCCTGAGTGGTACCAAGGAGCTCAGCAGCGGGGAAGAGGGGAGTTTCAAGGAGGAAGCGGGGAGCTGAAATGGATTCGGAAGGATGGGGCCAAGAGGAGGAGTGGCACCAGTCCAGTGTTGGGGATGTGTGAAAATGGGTAATTTTGCAAGGGAGTCCAAAAGTAGGATGGGAGCAGGGTACAATCCATACACTCCCACAGGCCCAATACAGCAGCAGCACTTCCCCGCACCCATGATGCCTACATCAATTCCATATGAAATACACCAAGCATATACACAGCTGTCACCACAAGCCCCTCAGACACAATTGCCAGCCCCGCACGGCGCCCCAACACAGGCTGCACCGCCAAACCAATCATACAGCGCTCCAATGCTCTGAAGCAATCCTTAGATGTTCCCAGGTGTCAATACATGTCCTGAATAGGACAGCACATAGAAAGCTCTTGCATCCCCAGTCCTGTCTGTGACTACCCACCCACACAAGGAACCCTTGGTGGGTGCTGACATAGGCAATAAACAATTCATCTTTATGGTTGAACTTTTGCATCAGTGAGGGAGAATTCTCGTTATCAGGCAAAACTCTTGACATGCAGGGCTTCTCTGGGGCTGTAACAATGGTAACTTTTACAAAATAGGTAGCAATCAAAATAGGAGGCAAGGTGGTGCATGCCCCTTTATTATATTCAGAAGCCTCACCAGTGAATTTGTTGCGCAGCGACCTCCTAAGCAAATTAAACATGACCATCTCCTTTACAGATCAAGGACTAATAATTGCTACTCCAGGAATGTGTGCTATAAGAGTAACGGTGATAATACATTCTAGAGTAGGGGAGGTGGTAGTTTGTGGCATTCTGGTTGATCCTGATATGTATGTGTATGGGATTGCAGTTTTACTTGATGCAGTGACCAAAATAGGTAAGGCATGTTGGTGGATACCACCTGATTTCATTTTCAGACCTGTTGTGACAACAGAGCTAGTAGCAGGGACCATACTTTCACTGTGCCTGCAAGTGTTGGTGGTTTCAGAGAAGAGTTTTGTTGTAGTTGGGACTGATTTAGACGGATGTGAGTGGTGTACTGTACTGTGTATTGAGCTGACAGTACCCTTAAAAGCAGTAACCGATGTAAAACTTTTGAGGACAGGTTTGATGATGGAGAGATAGTGTTGGCTATTTCCATACCCTGCAAGATGATGGTGCAAAATCGTAGAATACAATGTTCTTTGATGGCCCATGAAACAGCGCCCTCTATCACTGAAAACATTTTGGAACCAGTGCTCACAATGTTGTTCTCTTACAGGGAGTGGCACCCGTTCGAATCACACTCAAGGTGCAGTGTTGCCCCAGGTAAAACAGTACTCACTGTCCAAAGAAGAAGAGGAGGGAATAAGAGATACCATATCTGCACTCCTAAATCAGGAGATGGTTGTGCCCTCCAGCTCTCCATGCAACACGGCTATATACCTGATATAAAAGGTGAAGGGGTCAGGTTGGAGAATGATCCAGGATCTCCGCCCCTAAATGACATTGTACAGGCAGAATCTCTGCCAGTTCCTAATCCTGTGACCATTTTGTGTAGCATCCCAAAACAAGCAACACATTTCACTGTTGTGAACTAAAAGAATGCCTTCTTTTACTTACCATTGCACCCAGAATCTCAATACCTCACTGCATTTATGAATGGTGGAAAGAGGTACGAGCATACAAGACTGTCATACAGGTACTGTGAATCCCCTAGTATCTTCAACAGAATACTACATGCAGATTTAGGAAACATACAGGTACCCAGCACCATCATTCAATATGCGAACGACTTGCTGTTATGCAGTGACAGTGAACAACATTGCCAGAGGGACTCTGTCACGCTTTTACAATTGCTGGCATATGCGGGGTACAATATAGACAAAGCAAAGTTACAATACTGACTCCAGGTGTCAAATGAGAAATTATATCGTGTCTCCTATTGCAATGAATATATGTATATTGGCCTACGCCAAGTTGCTTATAAGTCACTTGCAAAGAAATCCGTGTTGCAAGGTCCTGACCTTAAAAATCAACGTAAGCTGCCATTTTAGGATCATCTGCCATTTTAGGTTTGCTTTGTAAAAGTCACCCTGTGAGTTAAAATGGTGGACGATGTCATTCCGAAATACAACATGGCCTTCTTGAGGTCTGTATGTAGCTAATATGTAACTTGCCTGCAGGCCACTTGTTGAGGTCGTGAACTGAGACCTTGTCCTTCGTTGTCCTGTGTGTAAAGGATTACTCGTGCAATGAAACTAATCCGCGAGCATATGTTAAGAACAATGTATTCAAATACTGAACGTAAAACACTTGTTTAACTACATTGGGCCTCATTACACGGTAGGCGGAGAACCATGGCGCTATTAGCGCCATGGTTCATGCCGGTAAAATACCGGCACCACCTTGGTGGAAAGGGGAATTACCGCCCCATTCCAAGGTTGGCGGGGCAGTAATTCCCCCTTCCACCATTGCCCTTCCCCATTCCCATTTTTGCCCCATAGGGCATAATGGGAATGGTGAAGGCGCTATTTACGGCACCGCAAATTGCGGTACCGTAATTAGCTCCCTGGGTCCCTTTGCGGGTTGGTTTTTAACGCCTGCAAAAAGTAGGCTTTAAAATCCCCAACCCGCAAAGGGACCTCGTAGTAAGGCGGTAAGGATTTACTGGTACCGGTAAAATACCAGTACCGGTAAACCCTTACCGCCTACCATGTAATGAGGCCCATTGTATTAATGTTTGAGAAGACCTGCATGGGAAATCCCAGAATACACAGTTGCCGTGTAGGCTTGTTGATATATGTATTAAAAGCAAACCAGTTACATGTGGATTTGCGGACTTGGCATGAACCCTAGATCAGTAATGTATTAGAGTAATATTAACCCGATGTAGGGTTGGACATCGTGTTCACAAATATTATAAAAGAGCCATGAATTTTAATGTACAGCGTCTCTCACTAAACACACTGAACTACGCTGGAGTTCGCTGTGTTGCACTGAGGGCCGATAGCTATCTGATTTTTCGCTGTTCTTCGTAACTGAATTCAGTATAGAATAAAGTACTTTGTATGTTCCTTTGTAACCCATGTTCGGTGTATTTCCTTTAGGGTTACTCAGCCTCGATATTTTGATTCTGTTTCCACAGTTGGTGCCCGAATACGGACCCTCAAGATTGATGCTGGATTGTCGAAGGTTGACGGAGGCTATCGGACCGGGATCGGACGGTGTGACAAAAAGGGGCCCCACTGAACGAGACACGACACCTCAGCAGCGCTGCACGACCCGATCCCTGGACGATTAGCTAGTGGTCCGAGACGGCATCTTGACGAGGGTCCACTTATCGAGGCGGGCAGATTTGCCGAAATCACCATACACAGGGGAAGATTAGTTAGGTAAGATTCTTTGAAATCTGATCGGACCTCCTTAGGCTTGATCAGGTGAGTCGTGACCCGACTCTTAATATAACCCTGATAATTTGATTCTGGCGTATTGTATCTGCAGACACAATTATTGACCAGGTAACACCAATAATTTGATATGCCTGGGAAATTGTCTACCTGCTTCAGGGCGTTGTTCCGCAGCGATAGACAATCTTTGGAATTTAGCCGTCTGGCACCACAGGAGGGGTCGCCGGCATGTACTATGTACTTTAAGCATGGCATTGGAAGTGTAGTATTTAATGACATTTGGCACAGACAAACCAGACATGCCTCCGAACTTCAGTGGCCAATCAATGGTAGTTTTAAAATCCCTCGTATTGAGTATTTAGAGTCAATTCTATTAAAGAAAAAGTCTAGACCTGCAGCATTTGATGTTTTGCAGAATTGGAAAAAAGAAGCGTTGCAGCAACTTAAAAGTAGAGAAAAACATGCGTGCCGTCATAAGACGAACAACCGAAAAAACATTATTGTATGACCAAGATAAACATTCTGAGTCGACTAGGAATATGGATAGGGCTTTCTCACTTGGAATTCAGAAAATCTATCCTTCCAAAGACCTCCATGCTTCCGATGAATTCATAGACAAATTGTTAAATGAACGAAGGCCTGGTGCCTCTGCGCCACCTCTGTATGTTCCTCTTCCTGCTGCTTTGCCTCTTCCTCCGGCTATTCCTGCTCTACCTGCTGTTGTTCCCGTTGTTCCTGCTCCTCCTAGTGTTCATCTTCCTCCAGCTCCTCCACCTCTCATTATCGCACCAGTAACAGTTCCTCCATTGAATTTGCCTGCTCCCTCTCTTCCAAGAGGTCCTGACCTGCTTGTAGTCGATCGAGGTGCAGGGTCGAAGGTTGTCACTCGCAATACTGTACCACCAGAGAAAAAACGTGATTTGATTGCATGGGCTAAGCATTGTATGGAGAGGGATGATCAAGCTAATATTTTTGCCACACTTTGTAATATGGATAATTTTCCTGAGAAAAATGTTTTTTTATTGAAGGTTTAGGGATTCATTTATGTGTAATGTGGGAAAAATTAAATAATACAGATCTCCCGCAAGGGTTAAGGGATCTAAATACTTTAGCATTTTCTAGAGACACTGTGGAGAAAGTAAATGAGCATGTCGAGAGGTTATTTGGGTATAGAAAGGAGTTGGAAAGGTTACAGAATGAGGATGACGAGGGGGAAAGTATGTATGTACAGAAACGGTTCCTGCCTTGTCGAAAATCGATATCTGAGGAAGCACGAATTTGTACGAAGGACGCGCTTAGATGGATTTCAGATATGTCGATAACTCCAGTTGAAATATATGACACATATAGTCAGTATACGCTGGAAATGCAGAGGAAAGTGATACAGGTAATGATAGAGTACCTGCAGGATGATTGTGTAAAATGAAAAATTAGTTGTCCCACAGAGTTATTGAGTATTTATAAGAGAGCTTTTTCACTTGACACTCCTTCGACTGCTTTAGCACTCGACTTAGCTCTGTTGCTTAGTAAGCGTTCGGAGTCACCTTCTTCTCAGTTGCCTATGAGAGAGGTCCCTCCGACATTTGTCCCAAAGGTTGAGATTGCGGCCGATGCTGCATGGGGTATAGTCGCTGTGGACATTTCTGCACATTATGTATCACAGTTTGTTCACGTCCCGTTCTCAAGACAGGAGGTGAATACTATTAGACAATCTATTCCTGATATTAGGAAAAATCTGACAGGATTCTATAAAGAAATAGAGTCCGTCTTGCAGTCCTCAGTGTTCATCGTAGGAGATATTGATTTGTTATTCGCTGTGCTCCTGCCCGTAGATTTGTGGAAACAAGTTAGAACTATAGACGACGTGCCAGGGTTGGGAGATACATGGGCGAATATAACTAGACTCGATGGGGAAAGGCCAGCTGGTGAAAGACCGCCTCAGGTGATACTAACTTTGCCTGATAGAATCATTGCAAAATTGAAAACCATAATCCCAGAGAAAAGAATTATTTGGGACAAACTTACGGCCTGTGTCCAAGGGAAGTCTGAGGGTGCTACCGAATTCTTTAATCGGTTCGAACAGGTATTCTCGGATTTCAGCGGACAAGACCTAGGCACAGAATCTGGAAAAAGGTTATTTGTGGACAAATTTGTGCGTGGATTGCTGCCTGACATCCAGTCACAAATGATGTCTTCTGAGAGCGATTGGCAGGCGAAGTCCCAATCAGAAGTACTGCATATGGCTCAGTACTACGAGAATCGTGTCAATAATGAAAAAGATAGAGTCGAGAAACGAAAAGGTGATTTAAAGACTAAAGTGCTATTACAGCAAATTGTTAGAGGCCCCAGAGGGGGTAGTTTGCAGATTAGAGGTCAGTATGTCCCGCAGGGGAATGTGCCCTTGGGTCCCGTGAACATTAACCAGTGCGCCTATTGTCGTCAAGAGGGTCATTGGCGTGCACAATGCCCCGTCCTTCGACAGAGGTCGAACAACTAATTTGGGAATATGGGTAGACGATCCAGAGGTCACCCGGGTGTAGGGGGCCCTGGTAGAGGTCAGTTTACACAGGATCCTCTGCAACCTTTTTCTCAGGATAATCAAACTCCGAGTGTGGATACTAGGAACATATTTGATCATCCTTCTGCTGCATATTTATCTGAAGTGCTCCCTTTTGATGACATTCTGTTTAGTTAGGATTGCCCGAAGCAGGGTATGGAACCTACACCTATTCCCATCAATCATAAAGGTCCCTACATTGAAATGGTGGTGGGAAATAGGAAACATCAGTTTTTGATAGATACTGGAGCACAGAAGTGTTCCATTGATCATTCATGGGTTCCAAACATTCCACTGTCAGGGCAAACCAATGTTTCTGTAGGGTTTTCTGGCACACCAGTTGTTGGTCCGATTTCTACGCCTGTACCCATTTCTTTGGGTCCCTTTACGGGCCACTGTCCATTTCTGTTGACTTCGAATTGTGGAGAGAATTTGCTGGGGTTGAATCTGTTAAAAGAGTTAATTGCAGTGATTTATTGTTCTTCTGATGGAGTTCGCTTGACGATTTCACCCCAGCAATTTTCTGTCTCGTAATTCTTGACTAGACCTTTGCCGCCAGAATTCATTAATGTACCAGAGAGCTTATGGGCTGTTGACGACAATGATGTCGGTGTTTTACAGATTGAGCCTGTTAAGATAGTTCTGAAACATGGAATTGAGCTGCCACGCATTCCCCAGTATAAGATTTCAGTTGAGGGCGAGCGAGCTTTGAAATGCATTGTTTCTGATTTTGTGCATTGCGGGGTGATTGAAGAAATTTCAGGAAGTTTGTGTAATAGTCTGATTTTACCCTTGTACAAGAAAGGCGATAATGCAATTCCATTCCGTTTCATAATTGATCTACGTGCCATTAATAAAGTCGTCGCTCCACAATTTCCAATTGTGCCTGATGTGATGACAATAGTAACCATGATTCCAGCTACAGCAACTTACTTTAGTGTTGTGGATCTAAAGAATGCTTTCTTTAGTATTCCTATACACAAGGATAGTAGATACTTGTTCGCGTTCACCTTAGGGGGACGCTCGTTCACATTTACTCGTGCACCTCTAGGGTACACAGAGAGTCCTAGCATATATAGTAGGGCTTTGAAAGAACAGCTTGATACCCTTGAATTGCCCTCTACTTGTACATTGCTTCAGTATGATGATGACTTGCTTATAGCTGCTGGATCTGAGAGTGCCTGTAAGGAGGGCACTGTGTTATTGCTTATCCATCTAGCTAAGCATGGTCACAAAGCTTTGCTTAAAAAGTTTCAATATTATTGCCAGGGGGTCACCTATTTAGGCTATCTCCTGTCAAAGGAGGGAAGAAGATTGAGACCTGAACGTATAAAACACATTTCTGGTGTGTCTGTCCCAAATACACAGAAGGAAGTTAGAGCCTTGATAGGTATGGCTTCTTACTGTAGGTTGTGGATCCCAAATTTTTCACTAGTGATCAAACCGATGTTGGCTTTGACAAAGAAGGGCATTTCTTCGCCATTGCCGTGGAACGCGGAACACCAGCAATCGTTTGACTTGCTCAAGACTGCATTGTGCTCTGCACCAGTTTTGGGCACACCAAACTATGAAAAGGCCTTTGTGTTGTTTGTGCATGAATGTGATGATGTGCTTTGGCTGTATTAACACAGGAACATGGAGAGAAGAATAGGCCGTGCGGTTACTTTTCTTCCGCCCTTGATCCTGTAGCATGCGCTTTGCCAAGATGCTTGCGAGCTGTCGCTACTGCGTCTGTAAAACAGAGTGAGGGAATGGTCCTAGGCCATGATCTAACCCTGATGGTGCCTCACTCTGTAGATGTTCTACTGAACCGAACCCAAACGCAACACCTCACTTCTGCACGGTTGACGAGATATGAATTGATCTTGTTTGCTCCTCACATTCAAATTAAGAGGTGTTGTGTTCTTAATCAGGCTGAACTCCTACCTTTCCCGCAAGGCACTACTTGCGGCGATGAAGAGTCACATGACTGTCTGTATACTACCGAACAAGAGACAAAGGGTAGAATTGATTTGAAAGACACTCCTCTGGATAATCCGCAAGGAGAGCTGTTTTGTGATGGCTCCTGCTTCAAACTTCTGGATGGTACATCCACAGCGGCTTATGCAATCACCACTTTAAGCACGGTGGGGGAAACCAAGAGAATCACGCATAACTCTGCGCAGGCCGCAGAGATTATAGCATTGACCCGAGCTTGTGAACTTTCCGAAGGGCTTGCAGTAAACATATATACTGATAGTCAGTATGCCTTTGGGGTGGTTCACAACTTTGGGGGACTTTGGTCAGAAGAGGGTTCTTAATTTCACATGGCACTAAAATCCAACATGGCTCCCTAACAGTACAACTACTCTCAGCGCTTGCGCTCCCTACTCAGTTAGCTGTTATGAAATGTGCAGCGCATCGAAAGATTACAGATGAAATAGGAAAAGGGAATGCTTTAGCTGATCAGATAGCTGGACAAACTGCTACCGATCCCCTTACGGAGATGAATGTTTCAAGGGAGACTGTAAATGCTTATGCAATGGATGAGGGTGTTGGGTCTCTACGGGATATCCAAGCTGATGCCACGTTAGAAGAATCCAATAGGTGGGCTGAATGCTTGGGGAAACTTGATGATGACGGGTGTTGAGTGGACATAGTTGAAGGGAAATGGCTACTCCCTGATGCGTATTTAATGATGATGGTCATCATGGCCCATGGTCCTACGCATGTATGTGCCCAGAAAATGACAAAAATGTTAGAGAAAGTTTGGGCAAATGACAAAATTTTGGAAATTGCCCAGCGCTACGTCCAGGATTGTATGATTTGCCTACAATACAATGTGGGAAAGGGGACAGCAACTCCAAGGGGAAGTTTTGGGCCACCCTCTGTCCCCTTTGAAGTTATCCACTTTGATTTTATTGAAATGGAGCGGTGCAACAATATGAAATACGTGCTGGTGGTCATCTCTGCTTTTAGCAAATGGGTTCAGGCTTTCCCCGTCAAAGATGCTACAACCATGACTACTGCGAAAACCATGTTAAAAGAATATTTTCCATGGTTCGGGCTACCAAGAGTTATCTGGTCAGACAATGGTCCACATTTTGTCGCTGCTGTAATCCTGCAGATATGTGCGGTATTACAGATCGAAAAACGGTTCCATTCGGCCAGACATGCTCAGAGCGCCGGACTAGTAGAAAGGCACAACGGTATTATCAAGAACAAGCTCGCTAAGACGTGTGCCGGCACTAAATTAAAATGGCCGGACACCTTACCGATCGTGTTATTATCCATGCGTACAACACCTCAAATATACGACTGGGCTCTCTCCATTTGAGGTGGTATTGGGAAGACCTGCCAATATCTGGAACCTTCCTAAATGTAGTTCGTTAAGAAATGTTGAAAATGTATTACTTTCAGATTATTGCAGTCAGTTGACTAAAAACCTGTATTTGATTTATCACAAGGTACCAGAGGCTTTACATGTGCGATACAAGGGCCCGGGCCACAGCATACGGCCTGGAAGCTGGGTGCTCATCAAGGCATTTGAGTGCTCTTCTTGCCTTGCACCTCGCTGGCGGGGCCCGTTCCAAGTCCTGTTTGTCACCCAAACAGCAGTGCGGGTTTCTGGAAGAAAGAATTGGATCCACGCGTCCCACGTCAAGAAACTTCCTCACCCTGTGCCACACGATACAGAAGAAACAGAACCCCTCGCTAACGCTGCAACCAATGATCCCAAAGCAGTAAATAGCGCAGAGAGTGTGTCGGAGAATCTTTCTGAGCCTGTGAGGCTTGAGGAAGCAGCCATCTTGTCTCCACACTCTCCAAAGGTTTTTGCATCCGGAAAATGTTGTTTTAAATTCGAAATCTTCACTTGTCTCTGATATGTTGCTTCCAACGGGAAGTGACAACATATTGTTTCCGGATCAATCAGTACCGGAAAAAGCAAGGTACAATCTGCGTCCAAGAAAAAAGACTTACGGCACGGTTCTGCTGTGCATCTGATAGACTTACGGCACGGTTCGGCTGTGCATTTGGAGAAGAAAAGGATCATTGAGGGCTTGTTTTTGCCCAAATTTGAGAAAGGGGATTCTGTTGGCTAGGGTTGTGAAAGGACTAAGAAGTCGCGCGGCCGGGAGGTCGCCAGCAACGAACATTGGGGTTTCCGTTTGAAGACTACAATGCCTGCCACCGCTACCGCTCATTTGGGACTTGTAAATGATGGGGTGACCAACCGGGACAATGGACAATGCACCTGGGCCCCAAAAACATATTGCTGTGTTTTTATAATGATATTTGGTTTTTTAATAGTCACTGTCCTAGGTTTGTGGTACCTTGAGGAAATGCATCCTTTAGAATCCTTGTGGCCCACTGAAAATGTACCTACTGTTCCTACTCCCTTTGTACATTTGGATATTCTGTCCCCTAGGGACTCTCAGCATAGACAAAGGTACCCCAATAATACTCTGCTACTTATCATGAACGCTACGCATGCCATTTTTAATAAGTCTAACTGTTGGGTCTGCTCGCATTCACCGCAACACGGGGATAAGTGGCTAGGTTGGTATATTCATCCTTTACCTTTGACAACTGCCTGTTATGCTTCTCTTAGAGCACTGTTCTTTGGCCGTTGAAATGATAGCATCTCAGGGAACTTTGATGGCACCAATTTGAATAGTTTTGAGAAACGTGTTTTGACTCCCCTGGGATGCTCGCTTTTCACAAATAGGAGTAAACCTAACGTTGCTTCTATTAGGCCTTCTGATAGATTGTCTCGTGTTTTCCAATCTTTGATTTCCTTTAAGATGGCTCTGATAGGCAATAAGGATGCCATGCCTCCTTCTTACACTGTTAACCATAGCCCCGATTCAGTTTCTTTTTGCATACAGAGGAATGGAACTCAGTCAATGGGAGATTTTCTAGGTTGTGCCAACGTTGCAAATTTGACTGGGGAAAACAGACCTTTGTATGTAGGCGAACCTGTCTACTTTGTCTGCGGTAATGTAGCATTCCCATGGTTGCCCAGGGATTGGCAGGGAACCTGTTATTTAGGGATCCTGTTACCCGGGGTGTTTATAGCTAGTACAATAGGAGTTTCAAAGGCTCGTCCACGGCGGGACGAGGATGTTGATACTCCAGCACAAATCTTGGGAGATATAGCAAAATCAGTTGTGCCATTTTTGGGGCAGATAGCGAATTCCGAAGATATCAGAAGACTAGCGAGAGTACTGGAGAGAACCATCAACCGGACATACTCTATAATATGACATTAGAACAGAAGGCGATAAGACTAGCAGCACTTCAGAACCGGATGGCATTAGATGTCATTCTGGCTGAACGTGGTGGAGTGTGTAAATTAGTGGGGTCTGCTTGCTGTGTTTTCGTACCAGATTCCTCCCCAACTATCTTCAAGGCAATACAGAATCTGCACGTCCTTAGTTCAGAAGTGCACGTTCCCGAGGGAAACTGGGATCTTAGCGCTTGGTTCTGGGACTTCTTGCAATCTTGGGGTTGGAAGGTACTTTTGGTCTTGCTGATTATTTTGGGAATTCTGTTGTTTCTTTGCTGCTGTATTCAGTGTCTACTTAGTATATGTTCGATGCTATGGGGATGTTGCGCACAAGCGATAGGTACGATAGGACATAAAGTGTATGCCCCAGATAAAACTTCCAAAGAATGTGTGTTGAAAGAAACTTTAGCGAATGACCTAATGGCAATTGATATTTCCGACAGCGATTCAGGGTGCATGGACGATGATGCATGGAGTTATTTGCAAGGAGATCCAAAGTAGTTTTAGCACTTGGCATAGGCCAAAAGGAGGGTTTGTCAAATGAGAAATTATATCGTGCCTCCTATTGCAATGAATATATGTATATTGGCCTACGCCAAGTTGCTTATAAGTCACTTGCGAAGAAATCCGTGTTGCAAGGTCCTGACCTTAAAAATCAACGTAAGCCGCCATTTTAGGATCATCCGCCATTTTAGGTTCGCTTTGTAAAAGTCACCCTGTGAGTTAAAATGGTGGACGATGTCATTCCAAAATACAACATGGCCGTCTTGACCTCTGTATGTAGCTAATATGTAACTTGCCTGCAGGCCACTTGTTGAGGTCGTGAACTGAGACCTTGTCCTTCGCTGACCTGTGTGTAAAGTATTACTTGTGCAATGAAACTAATCCGCGAGCATATGTTAAGAACAATGTATTCAAATACTGAACGTAGAAACTTGTTTAACTACATTACACGGTATGCGGTAACCATGGCGCTATTAGCGCCATGTTTGCCGCTGGTATTTTACTGTGTCCGCCTTGGTGAGCGGGGGTGGTAATTCCCCATTCACCAAGGCACTTCCCCATTCCCATTTTTGCCCCCATAGGGCTCAATGGGAATGGGGAATGAGCTAGTTATGGTACCGCAAATTGCGGTACCGTAATTAGCACCAAGGTCCCTTTGCGGGCCTGTTCCTTAACGGCTGGTAAAACCAGCCGTTGAGGTCGGGTCCCGCAAAGGGACCTCGTAGTAAGGCGGTAAGGGTTTACCAGTACCGGTGCCCTTACCAGTACTGGTAAACCCTTACCGCATTCTGTGTAATGAGGCCCATTGTATTAATGTTTGAGAAGACCTGCATGGGAAATCCCAGAAAACACAGTTGCCGTGTAGGCTTGTTGATATATGTATTAAAAGCAAACCAGTTACATGTGGATGTGCGGACTTGGCATGAACCCTAGATCAATAATGTATTAGAGTAATATTAACCTGAAGTAGGGTTGGACATCGTGTTCGCAAATATTATAAAAGAGCCATGAATTTTAATGTACAGCATCTCTCACTAAACACACTGAACCACGCTGGAGTTCGCTGTGTTGCACTGAGGGCCGATAGCTGTCTGATTTTGCTCTGTTCTTCGTAACTGAATTCAGTATAAAATAAAGTACTTTGTATGTTCCTTTGTAACCCGTGTTCGGTGTATTTCCTTTAGGGGTACTCAGCCTCGATATTTTGATTCTGTTTTCACACAGGAAGTTCTTTACTTGGGCCAGTTATTCTTGGTCCATGGAAAAAAGATAATACCAGAACGTACTGCATCAGTGAGCAGTGCCCCCCAGCCAAAAACTGTCAAAAAATGCAGATGTTTCTCAGACTGTGAAATTACTGCAGGACAGGCATTTTAGATTATGCAGAATACTCCAGGCTCTTGTTGCAAGGTCTTGAAGAGGCACAGACAACAATGACAACATAACATGGACGAGGACATGCTTAGGAATTTTAATGAATTGAAAGAGGTCAATTCCACTGCCCAAGTGTTAGCAACCCCTGACTATACTCAAGAGTTCTACTTGCTTTCTCATTCGAATGGTCAGATGATTACTACAGTACTTACTCAGAAGAGCACTATGGGCCATAAGCCATTGGCCTATTACAGCGAGGTACTAGACTCAGTAATGGAGGGACAGTTTTCTTGCGAACAAGCGCTTGCCGCTGCTGCAGTCACAATTGGGAAAAGCTCCACAATTACAATGGGGTGTTCCGTAAACTGTATATGGTGCATGCAGTGTTCGCTATTATTGAACAGTACAAATCAACTTTGACCACTCAGCAAGCATCCACATATTAAGTTAATATATCCAGCCCAAACATCCACATAGTGAGGTTCAAGTCAGTTAACCCTGTTACTTTTCTGACAGAGCTGTGTACTCAGGAAGACCTTGCCAGACATGATTGTGTAACATAGGAGGGGGAGGAGGAGGACATACCAAAAATTAAAGACAGCCCACTCGAAAGACGGGGGTGCTTTCATTGATGAGTCAGCAACTATTAACCAGGGGACGGGCTTGAGACATACTGGTGCAGCAGTTGTCCACCTAGTGGATGATGAGTGTGAGGTGGGGGTGTAAAAACGGCTGCCTCTGCATTACTCAGCTCAAGCAGCAGAGCTCATAGTGCATATTGAAGCGCTTCTACTGTCCATGGGATGCAGAGTGACTATTTACTCTGACTCACCATATGTCACCATAACTGTGCACTCAGGGCTTGCAAGGTTGAAAAGAAGAGGGTTTAGGAGGGCTGATGGGTCCCCAATTCAACAGGCATTACTGGATACATAAATGGATGCCCTCTGCAAGCTCTCCATGACGGCGGTGGTTAAATGCAAATGACACAGGTGCAGTTTCACTCAGCAACACTGCCGCGGATGCAGCGGCCAAACAGGCCGCATATCTTCCTGTACCTGTTTATTTCAGAGTATCCAGTAGCACAAAAACAGGAGCATTGCCAGCCCCATACACTTCCCTTCCAATAGCACAAATTATTGAACTACAAGGACAAGCCCCACAGGAGGAGAAAGAGTTGTGAAAGAAGAGAGGGTGTACGCAGACCCTTACAGATTTGTTATGGTGGAAAGATAGCATGGGTAAAGTTGTTATGCCATGCAAACTGTTGCTGATCACCTTCGACCAGTTGCATCATCCAGCTAATTTGTCAAAACAACATATTACCGCTGATATACAAGAGGCCTGGTTTGCTCCCATTCTCCAGGAGGTTCTTACTAAATTGGTGATAAATTGCATTACTTTCCAACCATAAAGCACTGGTCACACACTAAGAATGATACGAGGTGCATTGCCTCCCCCTACTGGGCCATTTAGGGAGCTCTATATCGACTATTCTGACATGGGAGAGTAGTGTAATGGGTGTAGGTATTTGATCATTGTGTTATGTCCCTTCTCCCGGTGGGTCATGGCCGGTCCTTGTGTACATCCAGATGCTAAATGCGCTGCCAGTGTTTTTGTGAGAGAGATGTTTCCTCACTGGGGTGTCTGCAATGATGTGTTGCAGTCAGACAATGGCACCCATTTCTTTAACAAACTCTTTAAGGAAATCACAGTGTTTCTAGGCATTAAGCATCAGATGTGTACAATTCACCACCTCCAGGCCGACGGGGTTGTGGGGAGGATCAATGGATTACTGAAAGCAAAACTCCCTAAATTATGCACCACCCTTAAAAGAAACCGGGTGCACTGACTCCCTCTTGCTTGCTTTATTCAGTTTACGCACACAGCCCTCTAAGGATCATCACTTATCACCACATGAGGTGGTAAAAGGCCGACAAATGCATAATCCCCTTTCTCCTGTAAGGAGGTCCTCTGATGTTCACAGGACAGAGTCCATTCTGAGTGAGGAATTCAAGGACTGTTTGACTATGTTAACTAAATCCATAAAATGTGTCTATTAACAGATAGCACCACGGCGATCTGAAGAATCAACAACCGCTGCACCTACTCCAGCAACTACACAGCCTATTCAATTGTCACCAGGGCACCAGGTGTTCGCAAGTAACTTTGTGCGCAGGTGGAGTGAGCCTGATTACAATGGGCCTTTTTCCGTTGTCTATGCCTCTCCATTTGCAGTGAAGGTCCGGGAGCTGCGATATTGGGTGCAGCTCTCTTATGTCCAAAGGGCTCCTGATGCCGCACCCTCCAATAATGAGCACGCCAATAATTCTTGAGTAATGTCTATTACAATTGGACGTATATTTTCAACGTGATTTACAGTCTGTATATATATATAATTCTGAACTTCACATACATACAATTTCATAAGGGATTAAGAATGTTTTTGATAGTGTTTTAAAATACGTTTATTTTTTGGAGTAAATTGTTCTTTTTCTTTTGTTTTTTTCTTTTGTTTTTTTCGTTTATTTTTATTTTTATCGCAAAATGTCAGTGCATTTGCTTATCGACACACCTATTTCTACTCTACAGTATAAAGCAAAAAAGAAAAGGCCTCAGACGGCATGTTTTCATCCATGTATATGTGTGTCATGCACTTCACACTGAAAATATGTTGTGTTTTTATGTTTGAATTAGCAATTTATCTAGTATGTAATTCTATATGGTTAGAACATATCAATTGGGGGGATATCCAAGGGAGGTGTACCAGGGCCGGGTGTACATATATGAATGGGGATAATAACACAATATTGGGATTTCACACTAATACACAATTAAAGAGGAATGTGATGTCACAAGCAATGAATATCAATGTATTACCAGATGTGAAGTCATATGCATCACATGTAGGAATATTAAAGCGTTTCAAAAGACAAACTAGGAAGCAATATGATAGGTAAAGAGGTTCAGGTTTTTATATAATAGAGGATGTGCACCACCCAGAGATGAGTAACAGTTGGTACGCAGACATGAGATTCGTGGGGAAACAGAGGCTAAATAGGATTTGTTATATTTACTCCTTAATACCACATGCATCGGGAGCACCCAAGGTATTAATACCAGAAGAGGTTCCATTTTTGGATGCTCAATGTCTCGTCCATCTAGCACTATGTAGATTGCAAAGCATATTCGAGGCAAACAGCATACGCCTTGTGATGATGGATCCAGATGAACAGCAGTGTGCCTGCAACGCCAGAAGCCTACAGTTTTTGCAAAGACCATACATGTAGCTAGAAGGAGTGATGCTTGTGGCCAATCGGTGGGAAGAGACTTTGCTGAGCTGTATGGCAGTAGGACTTATAGGACAGAAAAGATAAGTGATTCAGGTGGTGAACAAAGTATGTCAAGAATACTGGAGGAAAGCATGTGGCAAAGTTAACATGGATCGAAGCAAAAGAAAAGCCGGTGAAGGTGCAGAAACAGGAAGAATATCAACTGTGCTTCTATAATGCAGGAGATGTCTCTGTGGGTACCAAGACAAGTGCAATGTGACAATAAACATCCCAGATCTCAAGAAAGGAACAGCTCCAGAGATGGATACCTGCTGAGTCTGTGGCCATCAGGCGTGTTTGCACCTCCCACCATGATGGAGGGGTGTATGCTTGCTGACCACGCTGTTCTCAGCTCTTCTCATGATCCTTGAAACACACCTAATCATGAGACCAGGGAGCTTAGGTACCCCCACACCACCACCAAGGCCTACTGCCTCTGCATCGCAACTACAGCCCCCCATTTTTCTGATTTTGCCAGAGAATAAGGAAAACATACTTCTGAAAAGGAGGAAAAAATCTAACTATCTATCAACAAACTCAGCCCACTTGCTCGAAAGAAATGCCTGATCAATACAGACAGTGTAATAAGGAAGAGACACTTTTTTCTTCTGTGTTACTGCTGGGCATACATGCAGCGGCAATGATAATGGCTTCAGATTGTTCGTGGGAGCTGATACAACTGTCGAATGACACTGAGCAAGGATTAAATGCAATCAAGGTTGAACTGACGGCCATCCGGTTAATGACATTATAGAACCGGTATGTGCTCGATCTGCTACATCCATGGAGGGGGCGTTTCTAAAGAAATAGGAAAGGCCTGCTGTACTTACGTGACCCCAAACGATGCGGCAAACAGGTCTCTTAGGCAGATAATAGAGATGTGCACACTCTCTAAGAGCATGGGCAAACAGAAGCAGAGATTCACAAAAGTGGCTGGTTCTATGATCTCTTTTCGTGGGCACCACCGTGGGTGAGAGCCGTTGTCAAAATACTGGTGCCAGTGGTGGTGTTCTGGCTGGTGGTCTTCTGCACGTGCCAGTTGGACCTTTGATGCTGTACTAAAGTGATCCCCAATAGTGCAATGATCATGGTTTCAATTGGGTAAGCAGTGCACCTCGCGATGGGCAGGTGCAAACTGAAGACCCACATAAGCCCCGCATGGTGAGAATAGAGCAAAGTATTGTCCCCCCTGGAACAGTTACCATGGCCCCACCAGATCCTGAAAACTATGGGGAAAATTGGGTTGACTTTGAAGGATATGGGGGCTGTATATAGCTTACGTGCACCCCTGAGCAGTACACCCAAGCGGCAGAAAGTTTGAGGTCAGTATGTAGAGTGTGGGTGACCAAGAAAGAAACATGGGGGTATTAGGAGGCTGAGAGAATGGCAAAGGAGTTTGTTAATAGATCATTAACGAAAGGGGGAATGTTGGGAAGCAAGGGTGAAAGTCCCAGGCCCCCAGGCGATTTAGGATTAGGCGGCTGTAGAAGGAGAAGGAAGGAACTGGGAGAATGGAGGGGGAGGGAGCCACTCATAGCAGTTGGATTGTAGTGGAAACGTAGTGAATTGTAACATTAGAATCACGTGTGTAATGATATTCCATTTTAGAAGTTAGATGCAATTTTGTAATTGAGGCCTAGTGCCACGGCTATGCTAGTACACATATGTTCGGCGCTGAAGGTTAGAAGGGTGTGCGTACACTTTTTGCTCACAGCCCTGGTAGCTTCCCAGAAGTTATATTTCTCGAACAACATACATACACACACAGTTCCTTGTTGCATATTATCAGCAGTGAATGAAACACAGAAAGAATGTGCCCCCCAAGGCCAAGAGAGTGCCGGAATGGCTCTTTGAACAGTCATCCCAAGAGAAGGGAGGGTGAGGCATGTAGGCCATCACTGCCCAGATCTATAAGTTATAGCGGGCTGAGACGGCCAAGCCCTGGGCACAAATATTTGAGTACTTTGACCAACCCAAGACCCTTGGACATAAAACTGTAAAATTACCAATTGATCAGGAAGATCAGAGAACACAGGCAGCCTGCCCCCACTATTAGTCTGTGTGATTTGTGCTGCAAAGTGCCAGGGGAGAAGATAACAAATATATGTCGCAGGTGGGAAAGATGTGGAGGGGCCAACATGTCTAGGAAAGGAGCGGGGGTACACGTAGTTCTGAGAAGTTATCACAACCTCAAAAGTAGCCGTCTCATTTATGTCCTTAGTACCAGGTGCCCTGTAGAGATGTGAAATGATGGCCTGTGTAAATAATTTCCAATTGCTGTTTTTTGTATTCTATGACGGCAGAAGAAGATCTCCACATGGAAGAAGATGGACAGAAGATTCTGGGACCAATCACCTGGCATTCCGTATGGAGCAGGCTATATGTGTATAGGGTCACCTCATCCAGCCACCTACATTTGTAACCTATGTGATGTACATCAGCTGTAACGCTGAGTATGTTTAAAAGCTATTGCTCATGCTGTTTTTGTCAGAGCACTCAGTAGCAGCAGAGTTCTTTTTTGGCACATACTTGCATTTTTGTGGAATTAACCTTGTTCTCCTTGCAAGAAGTGTGCTGGGCCTTTTTCCCTAGTGGGTTGTATTTTTTCTGGTGTGAGCATTTGGGGGTTACTCTACAGTCCACCAAACAGTTGGCACTGCAGCCTACCCAGTATTTGACCTTGCTTCCGAACTTTGCAGCATATGGCTGTAGCGTTCTGTAAACCGTAGGATTGTATTTCGGAATGTAGTACATATCCAGAATATGGGGATGATTAAGGCAATCAGCAAAACTGTTTTAATTTAAAAAACTATTTCCCAGAATGCCTTGCACAGTGCTTCATCCTTACCTTTGCAGGTCAGCAGTGGGTGAAATAAAAGGAACATCTGTGGCTGTCAGATGGTTGCATTTGATCATCATTCTCTCTTAAAAGCCTCCGTTTCGTTTATTCCAACTTTAGTTACGGTCTCTGGCATCTAAACACTGGTCCTTATTCGAGACAGTCTGCCTTTATTATAAATTTGGCATATGGTTGAATGTACAAGTCCTACCTTTTATGTGCCTGAACACTTGCACAGCTAAACCCCAATACATGCCTCCCTGTGCATTTGATGGAGGTTTGTTACAGGCCCCTCAGTAACGTACCTCTCTGAGGCTGTGTGTGGCTCAGATTCAGTGGCTTCAGTGAGAAACCTTTCTGAAGTTACATAAAGGCCTGTTTTCTGGGGCACTTTGTGTGCCTGGGACATAAGGTTTGTTGCACCGTGTTTCCTTTGAACACGTGTTTTCTGGTGTAGGGCATGTTTGCTAAGGGTGAACAGTCAACAGGAAGTTGTCGAAAGAGACAGCTTCTCGCTTCACTTAAGTCTAAATACAGCGATCTAAAGCCAGGTTATCAGATGTTGCTAGTGAAAGCCGCTTCTGCAGCACGCTGTGATTTAGTTATATGATGATCTTGTTGTCTTTTTTTTTAAAGATCAAAAGGAATTTTATCACTGGTGTTCTCACGTATTTACACAAAACATTGCATGCAGCAAACACTGTTAACCCTCCATAAGTATCATTTTCTCTAAAGTCATGAATTGACGTGATTCATGGATGAGGCCACTTGTTTTGAGGTGCTGATGCCAATTTCTTGTGCCAGTATGACCGTGCCTATTCCATCCACCAAAGTCCTTCGTGTGCAAACCTATGATCCGGGGCACATCGAGCTTAAGCTAGCACAACAGGGCTAAGCACAAACTGTCAACCTGCCAGGGAATCGATATCAATTCCATATGTATCTTTTCATCTTTTCCCTAGTAAGCAGAAATGAGAGGGGGCCACTTTGTGTGAAGTGAGGGGCTCCATTGGGGCAGAGGTTGCTGGGATGAGAGGCAGGACAGCAGAATGGAAGGACAGTGCACGCTCCTGAAATGGCAGTATGCACGTTCTCAGGTAATGATAATGATGTGTTATTTATATAGCGCCTTAATCCAAAGCGCTTTACAGAGCACATATTTACATACAATATCACCCAATCGAAATTGGTACTCATTTATCGACCTCGGATGGATGAAAGGCTGAGTTGGCCTTGCCGGGATTCAAACCTGCGACCTGCAGATCATGCTCAGATCGCAGCAACGAGCGCTCAACCCGCTGAGCTATCTTACCGGCTTATCCAGGCTCTCCAGGTAGAGAGGGGGCAGAGGATGAAGGACTATCTAGAATAAAGCCTTTAGCTCAGACACCTGACAGATGCCATATTTGTATGTATAGGATATATGAAGCGTGAACCTTGCTGATAACCAATGTATATAGGGGGCATGCCCACGGGGTTACAACAAAGGTGCAGGGGTCGCTGAGATCGGCAGAGGGAGCAGAGCAATAGGGCTCCAGTTGGGGCGAATTAGGGTTGGGTGGATCGATCTGCAATTGCGGAAATGTTCTTTGAAGAGTGGAGTCTTCAGGTCCTTCCTGAAGCGTAGAATGGAGGGAGCCCATCTTATCTGCATTGATAACTTGTTCCAATCTGGGTTCGTAGCTTAGTCCGGTCGCTATGCTGGTTTGTGCTATTAAACATCACTAGCACCTTAGTGTTTAACATCCAGGCATTGTTATGACTTCCTTTCAGCTTGATTGCCAATCTGCTTGGTTTTGTCCTTACTCTCCTCCTCATTATTCCATCTGTGCCTACTCAGTTTCCCACTTACCATCTTATGGTTGTGGTTACGTTTTATTGACTCAATTACAATTTATTTTATTGCTAGGGCTTCATGCTTATAGTTTATTGGATCATCATAACATTTTAAATTTTTCTAATGGTTTCTCTTTTTTTATGTGTTAGTGTTCTGATATGTATTGTATTTGTCATTATTTCAGCTTTTGTACCATCTCATTAAATTGTGTACAGCGCATTGGCGTAAAGCGCTTTAGAAATAAATAAAATAACAATAACAAATGATAACAGGAAAATTATTGTTTTCTTTTTTTTTCTCCATATTGCGATTCTTGGTTTCCAGCCTGGAAATGCTGTGGCTTGTGTGGGTGTGATCGTTCCTCTGCCAAGTGGAGTGTCATTTTGGTTGTGACGGCTTCGTGTGAGATGAATACTGTCTTGGACATCATGCATGCGTGAAGGGGTAGACAGTTCAGCTCCTTGAGGATGCTGAGGATGGGATCCCATTTTCTTAGTCCTGTGAAGAGGTGTGCAGGATCATGCTCGATGGCTCTCAGAGGGTCTAACGTGGCATCTGGGACTCCTGCAGTTAGGATGTTGCCACTTTCTAGGTGGGAGATGATCAGGGCTTGCACAACTGTTCTAAAACTCAGTACAGAGATGAGAGGCTTGCCTTTGTAAGACTGCAAGCTGGAACAATGCTGCTTGGATCTTCTTGGAGATGTGTGTTTTGAACGAGAGATCATAGTTGATGGTAAAGCTGAGAGATTTTTCACTGGTTGAGCTTTGTGTAAATTAAGTAAACATAGTTGGACAAAAAGAATAGCAGGGGGCATATCTGGGAAGAAGCAGGAGCGAGCAGGGGTTCCTCTTCCATCCCTTATCCCCTCCAATCATTCCTGGAGTTTATTTCAGAAGGAGGGGAAGCCACACCATGAAAAAGCAGTTTTTCAGATGGAGGTTCATACAGACTGCCCTGTTTAACAGGAATGCTTTAGCAGAGCAAGGGACATTTGAGGATGGAGGATTCGGAGTAGAGCTGGGCAAGCCCGGAGGGGCTTGAGCAGGCCCAAGCCCCACCT
Source organism: Ambystoma mexicanum (assembly GCF_040938575.1). Classification (NCBI taxonomy): domain Eukaryota; kingdom Metazoa; phylum Chordata; class Amphibia; order Caudata; family Ambystomatidae; genus Ambystoma; species Ambystoma mexicanum. The sequence continues at coordinate 1,272,324,528 of NC_090932.1, forward strand.
AGGGCTCTAGCCAGACCCCTACACTCGGGCCAGTGCCTGCCCAAAGCAGGGGCCAGCCACAAGCCCCACCGGGTGCTCGCACACACCTTTCATTTAAAAAAAAAAAGAAACCGTGATTGTGTCTGCCTGTATTCTGGCCGCCTGACCTAAACGTACCCTACCCGGGAGAGCATGTCATTCTCCCCCTCTCTCCTGACTTCCTGCATCCAGAAGCACACATTGCACGTTCACCTCTTTGCCCGCTGCATCTTTCAGTGCAGCTATTTTACCATGGCCGCACTGTGCTGCTGTGATGCTGCGGACCACATTGCGTCCTTTTTTCTTAGGTTCTTCATGATGTTGAAAACATTTAATTAGTGACTTAAAGCAACATTATTGTTTTGCATATCAAGATATTAGACATCATGGATATAAACACATTTTTAAATGGGCGCTTTGTGTTGCTCCCTTTAACTAGCACAGTGTAGCAAGGTAACTGGTGCTTTGCGAGCTCTTTGAGTTCCATCATGCATATGAAAGGCTCCACCACTTATAAAAGGAATGTGTTTGCAACCTGAGCGGCCTGCAGAGCCACAGACGTTGTGTGTGTCTGCCGAGCTGAGACCTGGAAAACTGGCAGTGCTTGAATGTCCGGCCTGAGCCGATTCTATGTTTGCCTCAAAAGAAGGAAAAAGCATCCAAGACGCGTTTCTTGAGCCTTTGAACAAAAGGTACGCTCTGTAAAAATGAAAAGAACTAGTAATACAGTGTATGATATGCTATGATATGATATGATGTGATATGATATGATAGTTTATTTATATAGCGCCTATAGACAATGTGTTTCAAAGCGCTTCAAGGCAAGGGAGAGAACAAGGGAAAATACAATGACATTCTTACAGGCCATGAACAGTAAGGATGTGAAATTAACTATCGTACTCAGCCTGATGACATTTCAGATAGTGCAAGAGCTAAGACATAGATAAGGAAGGGAGGGGGAGAGTGGGAAGGAAATGAAAACAGACAGGCGACTACCATACTAGGTTGACGACATTTCTGTTAGAGCCGGAGAAAAACAAAAGATGAGGGAGAGGGGTTCAGAAAGGTAGGGGAGGAACAAAATAAGCGACTATCATACTAGGCCTGAGAACATTTCGGATAATGCTGGAGGGGCGGTGAGGAGGAAAAACCCAGTAAGGGGTGGGGGGAGGAGACAGACGAGGTTGCTATCATACTAGATCCAGGGACAATTCTGATGGAGTAAGTGCATAGAAGAAAGTAAGGGGAGGAGATGGGAAAAGAGAGAAGGGAAAGGAGGAGAGAACAGAGAGTTAGCAGTCAAAAGAGTGGAGAAGCAAGAGGGGAGAGTGAATACAATTGCAGAAGTCAGTAGTAACACATAATGTTGCAGGCCACGATACAAGATGAATATGGGAACGCATGATTCAGGGCCACCATGAGTACAAGATGCAAAGGAAGTCCAGCATGAGAGTTGCGAAAGGGTAATGCACTGTGAGTCAATGAAGTCCATAAAAGTAAAATCCTGCATTGGCCACAAGACGGTGATGGTGAAACCAGAATATATCAGGACAGACTCCTGCAGAAGTAGGCTTGAGGGGGGTGAAGGTGGAGCAGGGTAGAAGAATCAAGCAAAACAGGCTGTGCGAGAATGGTGGGGGCACAAGGGAACATCAAGGGGGGACCAGTGGGGGTGGGGATGGCCTGTGGGGACAGAGGGAGCAACACATGTTGGTGCATGCTTACCTGCTGTCTGAGCAGGGGGTCAGGCCCTGGGTCCTCCTGGTCCGAACAGGTCCAAACAGGAATTGCCCTTTTCTTCGTCTGCCCTTCGCTTAGCATGCCCGGGCGAGAGACGCCCTTGATCTAATAGTTAAAAGCAGCATGGAAGAGGCAGGGCTAAGAAGGGTGGTGGTGCTGAGGCCAGGTGACCTAGATCCACTTGCACCTGCTCCCCATCTGCAAAGGAAAAGAGGCTGGAGGGCTCCTTAAGTAGGGAAGTGCCAATGATTTATAATACACTGCCATCTCTGAATGTCGGTGTATTGCTGCCCCCTCTCCCACCTTTTGCAGGCAATAAGGCTTCATTAACACTGTTCATGAAAATGCAGTCGGGGGGGGGCAAAAAATGCATGTCCTGCAAACGCACTTAGTAGCAGTTAAGGTGACCATCACTTTACTTATGAACTCCATACTATAGAATAACAGGGAGTGTCCTAATCCTATACAATAGTTGGTAAGATAGCTCAGTGGGTTGAGTGCTCGATGCTGCAATCTGTGTCTGATATGCAGGTTGCAGGTTCTCATCCCAGCAAGACTAACTCAGCCTTTCATCCTTCCGAGTGTAGATTGATGGGTACCAGCTTAGGTACAGATTTATTGACATGCAAATATGCTGTATGTACAGCTCTTTGGAGAAAGCGTTTTGTGCAGCCATTTCCCGGGCTCGGCCAGTGGTGGGCTCGTAGAGCCATGCCTGACTCCCAGGCTCGGCCCTACCCATGAAATCTCTATCTCCCCCACCACTAATTAGGAGCTGCTCTTTTCTGCATAAAGGTCAATAGATCGGACAAGTTCCCCTCTCCAGATGAGGACTGCTTCTATTAGAAAAGGGCGCAGGCCCTGAGGTCAACATGTGTACTGCATTGAAAAGACCCAAACCCCACCTTTGCTTTCTATGCTCGCATTCCTTCTGTTCGCATTCTCACAAGTTGAGTCAGAAGTGCGATTGATCATGTTGGGCATGAAAGGCATCACTCAGACTATGACTGAGTCAAAACAGTAGTTGATAGCGGGATGGATCAGCATCATCTTTTTCAAGTGGTACAGACAGGCCAGTGGGCATTATTGGAGGTGTTTGATAGCCCAGGAGAAAGCAGACAGATATCCACCATGGACAAAGCAAGCACAGCTGATGGAAACCCTGGCCTCCAAGGAAGTTCTTTTACATGCTCAAGCTTCAGAAAAACAGGACTACTTTGCAAAAAAGGGAGGACATTTCTTTTTCAGCAACTATAAAAAGTGTAGATACGAATGCCCACATTAGGGTCATAATATTGGAATGCTTTATGTATGATTATCATCTGAAGTCAAGGTAAGATATTTGTGGACCTACGAAGAACACACTTCAACTCTATTTATGAAGCAATGTGTTCTGGATTGTGATACTATTAGCACCCTTTTTGCTGACAAAATTGAATCAATTTGGGCTTTATTGCTGTTAATAGGGCCATCAAAGTGGATAGTGACTCTCAGGAACAGTCAGCTGGCTGAGAATGTACTCCTATGATGGATCATTTTGAACCGGTCACTGTTGACATGGTCAAGGGGACCATTCAGAAATGGAAATCATCTTCCGCTCTGGATCCTATCCCTTTGTGGGTATTGCAGTCCCTGCCCACAGAGTTTATCTCACTCCTTAGATCTGCAGTGCAATCCTCTATCACTTCAGGATGTTCCTGGTGCTTTGAAGCATGCTCTTGTTTCACCACTTCTGAAGAAGCCACAGCTTGATCCAGCTCTGGCCTCCAATTACCGGGCAATCTCACTACTACTGTCTGTTATGAAAATTATGGAGGCAATTGTTACTCCACAGCTTTCACTCTTCGTGGAATCTGGTGGCCTGTTGCACCCTTGTCAGTCTGGCTTTTGTCCTATGAGAGGCACCGAGTCGGTCATGATCTCGGTGCTGGATGATCTGGCGTGTCTACAGGACCGTGAAGATGTTGGAGGTTTGATTCTGCTCGACCTCTCAGCAGCCTTTGATACCATTGATCACGGTATCTTGCTCAGGGTTCTGAGGAAAGCAAGAATCTCGGGGGGAGGGGGCCTTGCCTGGTTCACATCCTTCTTGGCAGAACATACACAGACAGTATCAATGTTCCCCTTTTTATCTTCAGCCAGGATCTTGCCCTGTGGGGTGCCGCAGGGCTCCTCACTGTCCCCGTTACTTTTCATTTTGTATCTGCGTTCTTTGGCTAACTTGATACAGGAATTTGGCGTAAAATGTTATGCCTATGCTGATGATACTGAGCTTCTTTTTTGGCTAAATTCGTCTAGTAGTGATTCACCATCCCTATTGAAAAACTGCTTGATAGCAGTGGGGGACTGGATGGAAAAAAACTGGCTGAAACGGAATGAGGAAAAAACAGAGGTCATGGTGACGGGTGACTCTGAATTTCAGATATTTTGGACCAACGATTTCTGGCCAGTTTCACTGGGTCCACGTCCACTTCCTGTCAACTCGGTAAAAAGTCTGGGCATCAAAGTTCAAGCCGCTGGCTATCGGGAACTGCAAATTGCATCCATCTGCAAGTCAGGGATTGTCAAATTAAAAATTCTGAGGGAGACTCTCCCTTTTCTCCCTTTGGAATCCCGCCCTAAGGTTGTCACTGCCACAGTCTTTGTAGCTATGACTACTGTAATGGCATCTATTTGGGAAAACCGGTGTGTTTAATTTCCCGACTGCAGTTATTACAGAATGCTGCAACCCGTATGCACTAGGAGTGAGTCGGATGTCCCATTCCGTCGATCTTGGTCAACTGCTTTGGCTCCCGTTGCATAGCCGCATCGAGTTTAAGGCTCTGTGCGTAACCCATCGGGCTATGCATCAGGGGAGGGGGGCAATATCTGCAGGCTAAGCTTACCCAGTACGTCCCTGTTAGGTGCCTGCTGTCTGACTCTCAGAAGCTTCTGAGAGTCCCTCATTTTCAAAGAAGTCAGATAGGAGGATGTGCCTTCTCCAGCCTTGCGCCAATTATGTGGAATAAACTCCCAATTGGCCTGCAAAATATTGACGATCATCTATTATTTCGGAAAACCTTGAAAACTTATCTTTTCTAGTTCTGTAACAGCTGAAGTTTGATGGAGGCGGGGGAGCTGGCCTCTTCAGCAGCCCACGTTGTTTCTTTAGCGCCTAGATGCCAATGGCCTTAGTAGCGCTCTACACATGCCGTTACATTACATTACAGTTTGGCTAGGACATTTCGTATGGCCTGGAAATCGGGCACTTAGAGTGAAGTCACGTCATTCCCCCTGTGTCGCTGAGCTGGTTGGAGTGTCGGAATAGAAACAATATTATGCCTCCTATTGTAACAATTGTATGTGTATTGGCCTACGCCAAGTTGTCTAAACATCATATGTGAACAAACTCCACGGCAAGGTCTTGACCTTAGAGAAAGTAATGTAAGTCGCCATCTTGGATTAAGCCGCCATTTTAGGTTCTCTTGTTATATGGAAGTCACCCTGAACATCAAGATGGAGGCCAAAGGACATTCTGAGTAAAACTCTGGCCGTTGAGACCTCCGCACACATGAATAATTAATATGCCTGCAGGCCACTTGTCGGGGTCGCGAACTGAGACCTTGTCCTACCATTCACCTATATGTAAATGTACAACTATATCAGTGAAACTAATCGAAATGCATATATTAAAGGATTGACCTGGCAAGGAACCCATAGACCATTTTCACAGAATGGTTAACCCGCAAGAGGGTTGGCCAAGGGCTGGACAAATTGTATAAAAAGCCCGGGTATTCCAATGTGCGCTCTCTCACTAACACATCGAACCCTTGTTGAAGTTTGTTATGTTACTCTGAGAGCCGAATAGCTATCCGTTTGTCAATTGACTTGGTAACTGTTGTAGCTTTTAAATAAAGCACTTGTATGTTTCTTTGTAACCTGTGTTGGTGTGTTTCTTTTTGGGCTTCCCGGCCTCATATTATTTTTCTGTTTTCACAGTTGGCGCCCGAATAGGGACCCTCAAGATTGATGCCGGATCATTGAAGGATTGATGCAGACTATCGAACCGGGATCGGACGGTGTGATACTGCGGGCCTGACCGAACGAGACGCGATACCTCGGCAGCGCTGCACGATCCGATCCATGGACGATAGTCGTGTGGTCTGACACGGCATCTTGACGAGGGTCCATTTTTGATGCGGGCAGATTTGTCGAAACCACCAAACACAAGGTAAAATTCGTTAGGTAAGTTCTTTGGTAAACCATACGGTCCTCCTTAGGTTTGGTCAGGTGTAGTCGTGACCCGACTCTTAATATAACCCTGACAATTTGAATTTGGCGTATTGTATCTGCAGACACAATTATTGACCAGGTAACACCAATTTTTTGTGAAATGCCTGGGAAATTGTCTAGCTGCTTTAGGGCTCTGTTCCACAGCAATCGACAATCTTTGAAATTTAGCCGCCCGGCACCATAGGAGGGGTCGCCAGCGTGTACTATGTACTGTAAGTATGGCATTGGAAGTATAGTATTTAATGATATTTGGCACAGACAAACCAGACATGCCACTGAATTTCAGTGGCCAATCAATGGTAGTTTCGAGATCCCCCATATTGAATACCTAAAATCGGTCTTGCTAAAAAAGAAGGCCAGACCTGCAGCATTTGATGTTTTGCAAAATTGGAAAAAAAAAGCGTTGCAGCAGCTTAAAAGTAGGGATAAACGTGCACGACGTCATAAAACAAATGCGAAAAGGCGTTGTTATATGATAGGGAAAAACATTCAGAGTCAGTCAAAAATATGGATAGGGCTTTTTCACTCGGTATCCAGAAAATCTATCCCTCTAAAGATTTCCATGTTTCTGAAGAATTTATTGAAAAATTGTTAAACGGACGCAGGCCTGGTGCCTCTGCACCACCTCCGTATGATCCTGCTGTTATTCCTGCTGTTATTCCTGTTCCCCCTGTAAAACCTATTGTTCCTATTCCTCTAGTTGTTGTTCCTCCACCTATCCTACTACCCCTTCCTCTTGCGCCGATAGTTGCACCCCCATTGAATTTGCCCACACCTCTGCTCCCGAGTGGTCCTGTACTGACTGAAGTTGATCGAGGTGCGGGGTCAAAGATTGTCACTCGAAATACTGTCTCTGCAGAAAAGAAACGGGAATTATTTGCATGGGCTGAGCATTGTATGGAGAGAGGTGATCAAGCTGATGTTTTCTCCACATTATCAAATATGGGCAGTTTTCCAGAGAAAAATGTTGTTATTGAAGGTTTGGGGACTCATTTATGTGTAATGTGGGGTAGATTACATAATACGGATCTCCCACAAGGATTTAGGGATCTAAATACTTTAGCACTTTCGAGGGACACTGAGGAGAAGGTACATGGTCATGTTGAGAGGTTGTTTGAGTATAGGAGGGACCTAGAAAGATTACGGGATGAGGATGGTGAAGAAGACAGTATGTATGTACAGAAACGGTTTCTTTCGTGTCGTAGATCGGCATCTGAGGAAGTACGAATTTGTACCAAAGATGCGATTCGATGGGTCTCGGATTCATCGATACCGCCGGATGAAGTATATGACACGTATAGTCAGTATACAGTAGAAATGCAGAGGAAGGTGATTCAGGTAATGGTACAGTACCTGCAGGATGAATGTGTAAGGAAGAAGGTTAGTTGTCCTATAGAGTTATGGGGTATTTGTAAGAGGGCTTTTTCGCCCAACACTTCTTCGACTGCCTTAGCGCTCGACCTGGCTCTGTTGCTCAGTAAGCGACCGGAGTTACCTATATCTCAGTTGCTAATGAGAGAGGTTCCTCCGACATTTGTCCCAAAGGTTGAGATTCCCGCTAACGCAGGGACAGGTGCACCCGCTGTGGACATCCCTGCACATTATGTATTGCAATTTGTTCACGTCCCGTTCTCGTGACAGGAAGTGAACACTATCAGACAATCAATTCCCGATATTAGGAAGAATCCGACAGGATTCTACAAAGAGATAGAGTCCGTTTTGCAGTCCTCTGTGTTCACCTTAAGTGATATTGACTTGCTATTCCCTGTGCTCCTGCCCGTAGATTTGTGGAAACAGGTTCGAACAATAGACGATGTACCAGGTTTGGGAGATACGTGGGCTAACATGACTAGGTTTGATGGGGAAAGACCAGCTGGTGAGAAACCACCTCAGGTAATACTCACTTTGCCTGATAGAATTGTCGCAAAATTGAAAACCATAATTCCTGAGAAAAGAATTATTTGGGACAAGCTTACAGCCTATGTTCAAGGAAAAACTGAAGGTGCCACCGAATTCTTCAATAGATTCGAACAGGTATTCTCTGACTTCAGTGGACAGGACTAGGGCACAGAGTCTGGGAAAAGGTTGTTTGTGGACAAATTTGTACGTGGATTGTTGCCCGACATCCAGTCACAGATTATGTCCTCAGAGCGCTTGGCAGGCGAAATCCCAATCTGAACTTTTACACATGGCTCAGTATTATGAGAACCGTGTTAATAATGAAAAGGAGAAAATAGAGAAGAGGAAAGGAGATTTGAAGACTAAAGTATTGTTACAACAAATTGTTAGAAATCCCACAGGAGGTAATTCACAGACCAGAGGTCAGTATGTTCCAAAAGGGAACGTTCCCTTGGGTCCTGTGAATGTTAATCAATGTGCCTATTGCCGCCAGGAAGGTCATTGGCGTGCACAGTGCCCCGTCCTTCGACAAAGGTCAAACAGCACATTTGGGAGTATGGGTAGACGACCTAGAGGTCGCCCCAGAGTGGGGGGCCCTGATAGAGGTCAGTTCTCGCAAGATCCTCAGCAACCTTTTTCACGGGAAAATCAGATTTCGAGTGTGGACACGAGAAATATATTTGATCACCCTTCTGCTGCCTACCTTTCTGAAGAGCTTCCTTCCGATGACATTTCATTTCGTTAGGATTGCCCGAAGCAGGGTTGGGAACCTTCACCTATTCCCGTTAATCAGAAAGGTCCCTACGTTGAATTGTTAGTGGGGAATAGGAAACATCAGTTTTTGATAGACACTGGAGCACAGAAGTGCTCCATTGATCATTCCTGGGTTCCAAACATTCCACTGCCAGGGCAAACAAATGTTTCTGTAGGGTTTTCTGGCATACCAATTGCTTGCCCGGTTTCTTCGCCGGTGCCTGTTTCTTTGGGTCCCTTAATGGACCATTGTCCCTTCCTCCTGCCTTCAAACTGTGGAGAGAATTTGCTGGGGTTAAATTTGTTGAAGAAACTGAATGCAGTAATTCATTGTTCCTCTGACGGAGTGCGACTGACGGTTTCACCAAAGCAACTTCCCATTTCTCTGTTTTTGACTCGACCATTGCCTCCTGAGCTTAGCGTTGTCCCGGAATGTTTGTGGGCGGTTGACAACAATGATGTCGGTGTACTACAGGTTGAACCCGTTAAAATAATTTTGAAACATGGAGTTAAACTACCACGCATTCCGCAATATAAAATATCAGTTGAGGGCGAGCGTGCTTTGAAGTGCATTGTCTCCGATTTTGTGCATCGAGGAGTAATTGAAAAGATTGCAGGTAGCTTATGTAACAGCTCGATTTTACCCGTATACAAGAAAGGCGACAATGCAATCCCATACCGTTTCATAATTGATCTACGTGCTATTAACAAAGTTGTCGCCCCACAATTTCCAATTGTGCCTGATGTGACAACGATACTAACGATGATCCCTGCTACAGCTACGCACTTTAGTGTTGTGGATCTAAAGAATGCTTTCTTTAGTATTCCTATACACAAGGAGAGTAGATATTTGTTCGCGTTCACCTTGGGGGGACGTTCGTTCACATTTACTCGTGCACCTCAAGGGTATACTGAAAGTCCAAGCATTTATAGTAGGGCTTTGAAAGAGCAGCTTGATACCCTTGAATTGCCACCTACTTGTACACTGCTTCAGTATGTCGATGACTTGCTTTTAGCTGCAGATTCTGAAAGTGCTTGTAAAGAAGGCACTGTATTGTTGCTTATTCATCTGGCTGAAAACGGTCATAAAGCTTTCGCTTAAAAAATTTCAATATTGTTGTCAGGAGGTCGCCTATTTAGGCTATCTCCTGTCAAAGGAGGGGAGAAGACTGACACCTGAAAGAATAAAACACATTTTTGGCATGTCTGTTCCAAATACACAGAAAGAAGTCAGAGCCTTAATAGGTATGGCTTCTTACTGTAGGCTGTGGATCCCGAACTTCTCACTAGTGATAAAACCGATGTTGGCTTTGACGAAGAAGGGCATTTCGTCGGCGCTGCCATGGAAATCGGAACATCATTTGAGCTTCTCAAAACTGCGTTATGCTCTGCACCGGTTCTGGGTACTCCAAATTATGACAAGGCCTTTGTGTTGTTTGTGCATGAATGTGATGGATGTGCTTTGGCTGTGTTAACACAGGAACACGGAGGGAAGAATAGACCGTGCGGCTACTACTCTTCCGCCCTTGATCCTGTCGCATGCGCTTTGCCAAGATGTTTGTGAGCTGTTGCTGCTGCTGCCACGTCTATAAAACAGAGTGAGGGAATGGTCCTAGGCCATGACTTAATCCTGATGGTACCGCACTCTGTAGATGTCCTATTGAATAAAACCCAAACGCAACACCTCACCTCTGCACGGCTGACGAGGTATGAATTAATTTTGTTTGCCCCTCACATTCAAATTAAGAGGTGTTGTGTTCTTAATCCGGCTGAACTCCTACCTTTCCCGCAAAATACTGTTTGCGGTGACGAAGAATAACATGACTGCCTGTATACTACTGAACAGGAAACGAAGGGCAGGATAGACCTTATAGATACTCCTTTGGGCAATGCGGAAGGGGAGCTGTTTTGTGATGGCTCCTGCTTCAAACTCCCAGATGGTACATCTACAGCTGCCTATGCAGTTACTACATTGAGTACGGTTGTTGAAACTAAGAGAATTCCGCATAACTCCGCGCAGGCCGCAGAGATTATAGCATTAACCCGAGCTTATGAACTCTCCGAAGGGCATACAGTAAACATATATACTGATAGCCAGTGCGCCTTTGGGGTGGCTCACAACTTTGGGAGGCTCTGGTCGGAAAGAGGGTTCCTAACCTCACATGGGACCAAGATTCAACATGGCCCCCTGATAGTGCAATTGCTCTCGGCACTCTCGCTCCCTAGTCAGTTAGCGATCATGAAATGTGCAGCACATCGTAAGGTCATAGATGATGTGGGAAAAGGGAACGCTTTTGCTGACCATATAGCCAGGCAAACGCCCACAGACCTGAGCGCAGACATGTATGCTCTAAGAGAAACAAAAGATGCCTATGTAATGGATGAGGGTATTGGGTCTGTGCGAGATATCCAAGCTGATGCCACAATAGAAGAATCTAAAAGGTGGGCCGAAGGGATGGGGAAACTAGATGACAATGGGTGTTGGGTGGATACATCTGAAGGGAAATGGTTGCTCCCTGATTCATATGTGCTGGCGATGGTTACGATGGCACACGGTCCTACGCATGTGTGTGCTCAGCAGATCACGAAAATGTTAGAACAAGTCTGGGTGAATGATAACATTTTGAAGATCGCACAGCGCTATGTTCAAAGTTGTATGATTTGCTTACAGCACAATGTGGGGAAGGGGACAGTAACTCCAAAGGGTAGCTTTGGGCCCCCTTTTGTTCCCTTCGAGGTCATTCACTTTGATTTTATTTAAATGGATCGTGTAACAATCTAAAATATGTTCTTGTGATCATTTGTGCTTTTAGTAAGTGGGTTGAGGCTTTCCCCGTTAAGGATGCTACTGCCATGACCACTGCAAAGACTATGGTAAAGGAATTCTTTCCACGATTTGGGCTGCCAAGGGTAATTTGGTCGGACAACGGTCCCCATTTCGTTGCAACAGTAATTTTGCAGATATGCACAGCGTTACACATTGAAAAGCGATTTCACTCAGCTAGACATCCTCAAAGTGCTGGGTTGGTAGAGAGACATAACGGTATCCTAAAGAATAAGCTTGCCAAAACATATGCCGGCACCAAACTGAAATGGCCAGATGCCTTACCTATTGTATTGTTAGCCATACGTGTCACACCTCAAACTAAGACTGGGCTCTCTCCATTTGAGGTAGTGATGGGGAGACCTGCTAACATTTGGGGCCTTCCGACGCCCAAAACTCTGAGGGAGGTTGAAAATGTATTGCTTGTGGACTACTGTAACCAGTTGACTAAAAATCTGTATCTCATTTATCATCAGGTTCAATCAGCTTTACCTGTACGGTTTATGGGCCCAGGACACAATATTCAGCCTGGAAGTTGGGTCCTGTTGGAGGCCTAAGAAAGGTCTTCCTGTCTCGCGCCTCGCTGGCGGGGACCCTATCAGGTGCTGTTGGTCACCCAGACAGCAGTGCGGGTGACTGGAAAGAAGCATTGGATCCATGCGACGCATGTCAAGAAACTTCCTCACCCAACGCCACATGTTACAGAAGAAGCAGAACCCCTCGCTGATGCTACAATCTCTGATCCTGGAGTAGCAAATAGCGCTGTGAGTGTGTCGGAGAATCTCTCTGAGCCCGTGAAGCTTGGGGAACAGTCCATTTCGTCTCCACACTCTTTGGAAAGGTTGCTTCCGGAAAACGTTGTTTCAAGTTCTGCGACTTCCGTCGCCTCTGATACGTCGCTTCCCTCAGGAAATGATGTTACCTTATTTCCGGATCAAACAGTACCAGGAATCACCAGGTACGACCTTCGACGAAGAAAATAGAACTACGGCACGGGTTTTTCCTGTGCATCTGGAAAGAAAGAGTCATTGAGAGTTTTGTTCTTGCAAAAGAAAGTTTTTGAGAAAGGAAAAAGGGATTCTGCTGGCTAGGGTTGGGGAAGGACTAAGAAGTTGCGCGACCGTAGTGTCGCCAGCAACAAACATTGGGGTCGTCGATTGAGAAACTACGATGCCTGCCACCTCCACCGCTGCTGCTCGCATTGGACTTGTAAATAAGGGGGTGACCAACTCGGACAACGAACAATGTGCCTTGGCCCCAAAAACATATTGCTGTGTTGTGTTAATAGTAATTGGAATTTGTATAGTTACTGCTGTGGGACTTTGGTACTTCGAATAAATGTATCCTCTAAAACCTCTTCTGCCAATTGAAATTGTTTCTACTGCTTTGACTCCCTCTGTACACTTTCATACTTTGTCACCTAGGGACTCCCAGCATAGACGAAAGTACCATAATAACACTTTAATGATAATAATGAATTCAACGCATGCCATTTTTAATAAGAGTAATTGCTGGATTTGCACCCATTTACCGAAACATGGGAACAAGGGGCTAGGATGGTATATTCACCCTTTACCTTTAACGACTGCTTGCTATGCCTCTCTTAGAGCACTATTCTTTGGCCGTTGGAATGACAGCATCTCAGGGAACTTTGATGGAACTAATTTAAATGATTTTGATAAACATGAATTGACTCCCCTGGGATGCTCACATTTTGCAAATAGAAGTAAACCTAATGTTGCATCTATTAGGTCATCTGATAAACTGTCTCTTCCCTTCCAAACTCTAATTTCCTTTAAAATGGCTCCGATAGGCAATAAGGATGCTGTGCCTCCTTCCTACTCTATTAACCATAGCCCCGATTCAGTCCCCTTTTGTGTACAAAGAAATGGCACTCAGTCAATGGGAGATTTTGAAGGTTGTGTGAACATTGTAAATTTGACCGGGGAGAACAGGCCTCTGTACGTAGGGGGGCCTGTCTATTTCGTTTGCGGTAGTTCAGCATTTCCCTGGTTGCCCAAGGATTGGCAGGGAACCTGTTATTTAGGAATCCTGTTACCTGGGGTATTCATAGCTAGTACATTGGAAGTTTCTAAGGCCCGCCCACGGCGGGAGGGGAATGGAGATACCCCTGGGCAAATCTTGGGAGATATAGCCAAATCAGTTGTGCCATTTTGGGGACAGATAGCAAATTCTGAAAATATTAGGAGGCTAGCAAGGGTCCTGGAGAGAACCATCAACCGGACCATGGATATACTCTACAATATGACACTGGAACAGAAAGCAATAAGATTGGTAGCACTCCAAAACCGGATGGCATTAGATGTCATTCTGGCAGAACGTGGTGGAGTATGTAAATTAGTGGGGTCCGCTTGCTGTGTTTTCGTACCAGATTCCTCTCCGACAATTTTTAAAGCAATACAGAACTTGCACATCCTAAGTTCAGAAGTGCATGTTCCTGTGGGAGATTGGAGTATTAGTGCTTGGTTCTGGGATTCTCTACGATCCTGGGGTTGGAAGGTGCTTTCTGTTATACTAGTTATTTTTGGAATCCTGCTATTCCTGTGTTGCTGTATCCAATGTCTACCTAGTATATGTGCAATGCTAGGGGGATGTTGTGCTCAGGCAGTGAGCACGATAGGGCACAAAATGTATGCCCCAGATACAGCGTCTAAAGAGTTTGTGTTACAAGAGGTTCTGGTGAACGACCTAATGGCTATAGATATTACGGATAACAATTCAGGATGTATGGACGACAATGCATGGAGTTATTTACAAAAACGTTAGAAATGATATTAGCACTTGACATTGGCCAAAAGGAGGGTTTGTCGGAATAGAAACAATATTATGCCTCCTATTGTAACAATTGTATGTGTATTGGCCTACGCCAAGTTGTCTAAACATCATATGCGAACAAACTCCACGGCAAGGTCTTGACCTTAGAGAAAGTAATGTAAGTCGCCATCTTGGATTAAGCAGCCATTCTAGGTTCTCTTGTTATATGGAAGTCACCCTGAACATCAAGATGGAGGCCAAATGACATTCTGAGTAAAACTCTGGCAGTTGTGACCTCCGTACACTTGAATAATTAATATGCCTGCAGGCCACTTGTCGGGGTCGCGAACTGAGACCTTGTCCTACCATTCACCTATATGTAAATGTACAACTATATCAGTGAAACTAATCGAAATGCATATATTAAAGGATTGACCTGGCAAGGAACCCATAGACCTGTTTCACAGAATGGTTAACCCGCAAGAGGGTTGGCCAAGGGCTGGACAAATTGTATAAAAAGCCTGGGTATTCCAATGTGCGCTCTCTCACTAACACATCGAACCCTCGTTGAAGTTTGTTATGTTACTCTGAGAGCCGAATAGGTATCCGTTTGTCAATTGAATTGGTAACTGTTGTAGCTTTTAAATAAAGCACTTGTATGTTTCTTGTAACCTGTGTTGGTGTGTTTCTTTTTGGGCTTCCCGGCCTCATATTATTTTTCTGTTTTCACAGGAGGGCTATCGGTAAGGTGAACCAAGCGCCGGTCAGATAGCCCTACAGCCAGAGCAGCAACATGGCTGTCGGTGCGGCACTCCCATGATGAGATGAGGTGCCATGGCGACAGCCCTGCTGCCAGCGCTGCAGGGATCTTGGCACAGGGCTCCCTCTCACCATGAGTGCTCCTCGCTGAGTCCCCCGGCACGAGCACAACTCCCCACATTGTCTGAGCCGCACCTGAATCCCAGCCTCCCCCACCCCGACTCCTTACCTGCTTAATCCGACGTGACTGAATCATCCGCCCCCTCAAGCTTCGCCAAGGCTGTATCGGACAGATGCAGACTGGCTTTTCACCACCCCCGACCGCCACTCACTTGCCTTGTATGACCTCTTCAGCCCAGCTGGGATTTAAGCCCCTCCCCTTCCCCCCTTATTGCAATTTACGTCGTTACTGAGAACTGCCTTTTTTATTTTTTATTTTTACCCTGCCCTCGCCCATAAACCAGGACATAATAGCTTTATAGACCACACCCTCGGGCCATGCAGGGAGTTATGGGCCCTGAAGACCTTGTTCAACACCCTTTCATAGGTCTATGAATCTTAAATAACACCTTCAGAAGAGGCAATGACCCAATGTTCAATGTTAAAGACGCTCACAAAAAGCAGAAAGCTGCCAGGAAGACTGTGGCCAGGGAAAACACGGGGCGGTAGGGAGCCCGAGCGGGACAGGATGGGAGAGTGGGGGGTGCAGGGCAACAGGGAGGGAGTAGCTGGAGCTGGATGAAATTGCCAGTGGTGGCACGTAGTGCACCTAGGCCATCAGGGAGCACAGTTATCAGGTGCCAGGCCATAAGGTAAAGCCCGCATTTCAATGCCGCTTATTGGCTGAGCGCAATATAAGCGCATCAGAACCAGGCTGTAAAAAGTCTACAATCCTGTACTTGCACTGCGCCAGCTGTGGTGGAAGAAATATCTCTGTTTTTTAGAGGCACACTCTGCACCTGTACAAAAGTAGGCGCAACAACATGTTGACATAACTTAGCAGAAGGCATGGATATTGGCTCGGCCTATCAAAGTACTGAAAGTTAGCCTTCCGAGGGAGAATGCCCTCACTTCCAACCACGAGTGAACATGCTCCACCAGGGGGACAGCATTGTATGTAAGGCTGGCTGGGCGAGCCCAGTTTTGGCTTGCTAGTTGGGAGCAGCGATAAAACGAGATATGGAGAAGAAAGCGGGTGTGTAGCAACCAAGAGCATGTTCGGTAGTGGTCAAAAACCACAATAACAGTGCTGTTGAGAATGTTTAACGGCAAAAATCAAGGCCAGCTCCTGTTCTTTAGAGCACAGGGATGGAATTGAGCGGGCATGGGAGGGAGCAGTGTTCCACTACTTTTATTTTGTTCTAATTACCATTCCTCTACTTTTTATGACCATATTCACTATTCTCTAGAGAGGATTTGTCCATTCATGTGACATGTCCCTGTGCAAGTGTAAAGTTGTAATATGAGCCTTAGTTACCAGTCAGTTAGACTATTGCAATGCCCCGGATGCAGAGGCTTTGCTACGGGGACAGGAGGGGCTCAAGGGGCAATAACCCCCGGGTCTTTTAGTTGTAGTCCCAAATAGAAGCTCAGGGGTTACAACCAAAAGGCTAGCTAGCCCCGAGTCCCCACAGTCCCGACAATATCATAGCCCCAGATCATTTCCAGACCTAGCAACACCCCTGCCCGGACTCATCACCTTCAGGGGTGAACAGGGAACCAAAAGGGGCCCTGGAAGTAAGTTTCAAAGTGGCCCCATATTACATATTTTCAGCAAGCACAACCCTTCTCCTATGGGGAACATTTGGAAATACCACAAAAGAGGCCCCCAGGGTGCAGAGGCCTACCGGGAAATCGCCAGTCCAGCCCTGAACACCTTGTCACATGTTGCACTATGCTTCCGCCTCCTCTACCCCCTGGAGAGGCCACTGTTCCACTACTTCTGTTGGTACACCTCTAGCACTGCTAGAGCAGGCTGTGTGGCAACGTGGTTCCTGCGGGTTCTACCTTCCGAGATTGCCGTGACCCCCTGAGGGTTTCTGCTGAATGCACGGTCTAGGTCTAGGTATGTTTCCTCATGAATGAATATTTGATTAAATATTAGGTACATTTTCATAAAGTTGTACTCTTTCGGGACACCGCGTGATGTGTATGCACACACACCCAGCGGCATATATGTATTTATTTACTTATTTATTTTGCTATCTGGGCGCTGTTCTTCAAAATAAAAAAAAACGCAATGGTTATATGGTTGCATATATACAATGGCATGCATTATACCAGAAGCTGGGCAATAATGTCATCTCAGCATTGATCCATGGATTTTTTGCTTATTTGTTCAAATCAAACTTTGCTAACTGTGCGTTCTCCTGGTTCAGCAACTTTGTGCATGCGCCTATTCCCGCTGGAACATTTGGAAGGCATTTTGCACATCTGCAAATACTTGGTAAATGTATGCCAAAGATATCCTGTGTACTGGGGGTGGGTGATTAAGCATGATGGGTGCTGCTTTTGTTGACCTCTAGACAATGAGATGCAGCCACGTGCGGGACATTGGAAGGGTGGTGGTTATTTATTATTTATTTATTTGTTTGGATTTATAAAGCGCCCAGCAGCCGGAGGCATTGTGGCGCTGTTACAGGATATTCACTTAGTGCAGGTTATACATTGGTTACGGAAACAGATATAGACATTAGATCACATGGTAGAGTGGTGTTCCGAGGTTACAGAGGAACAGTGTTGGAGGCAGTGCAGGACATAAAGCGATCTAGTTGATCAGCTTTGTTTTTAGAACTTTTCTGAAAGTTGCCACGGATTCTTTCTTTCTATGGCGTGGATGAAGCACTTGGAGCTGGAGCCCGGCGCAAAATTTTAGATGTTAATGTTGCAAATTCCCAAGTTCCCTTTGGGGCCCTTTTGCTTCAGTTACAGAAGGACAAATCCAAGATATCCCGCAGCCTCTGCTCCTGGAAATAATTCACAGCTGTAAGACGTTGTCTAATTTGATTTTTGAACTTGGAGGGGATAAGGCAAGAAAGCGAATGGGGTGGAGGCTGAGTATTGGCCCCGTTTCCAACTCTCAGAACTAACTAAAGGCTTCCAGAAAGCTCCCCAGGGGTCGGACTCCAAGAATGCGAATCCGTCATTGTGGTTTGCGGGTCAAACCTCTTGGCTTCTCTCGCTCCCTTCGCGTCTCCGTCAGAATTGACGGAGGTAAAAGAAATGAAAACCAGCCCAAACGTACCCAGAAACTGGAGATGCAGCTTGGCTGGTTGCAGCAGCGAGGGGGAGGGGGGTGTTGCTTGGGTGAGGCTGGAGGCTGGCCCACTTCCAGCTGCAGTTAAAGAGCTCTAATACTGTAATTCTATAGACGCAGCATGGCTCGCTGTACCGCCTCCCGGCCCACTATTTACTCTGTAAGCATGTGAGACATGGGATTGCTTATTTTGTCTGAAGCAGGATTAGGTGCCAAGGAAGGTTTCTTTTTCTGGTTTATAGAAGGTTGCATTCTGCTGTTGGGACACTCCATTGGGCGGCGTTCCCACACTAGGATCTTCAAGCGCGCGACTCGGCCATGCTTACTTTGCTCTGTCAAGTAAAGCATTGACGCAGGGTGGTCTCTGGGCCAATGAAAGGACAGCAGTTCACTTCCGGGCCTTGATAGCCAAGGCGGCCCGGGTTCTATGACGGTGTCCTGTGAAGGATGTGCAAAAGCACATATGCATCTGGCGGGAGCAGAGGGATTGTGATGGTGTGCCATTTGAGAGCGTTGAATCGCTTGCTCTTTGTTCATTTTTAGCAACAGAATTATGATGGTCGTGTTTCTGAAAGAGAGGCCTGCAAGTTAGCAACCCTTTTATAATTCTCCTGTCCAAAAACACACTGCACCCATGTACCTTTGCGGTGACTGACTCCTGTCTTCCCCAGTGCATGCCCTGCAGTGGCAGCAGGATAGGGTCAAAGGTCACGTGCATTCCTGAACAGCTGCTGCAACACAAAGTTCCAACCAGCAAAGGTGGGTTTTGAATCATCTACACCTCTGGTTCAAACGTTGTAAGTGTGCACCCCAGCTTCCTGGTGGCATGTTAAATTGTAAATATACACCCATTCTAGTTACAACATGGTGGCTACTGAAGTTGCAAAATTATACAACCGCAAGCATTGGTATGTCATATTATTAATAGCTTGGTGAGATGACCCATTCATGGCAGGGCTGGGTGTTCATTAGCTGCCTGGTTTAGGTGTACCCACAGCAACCATGTCTGACCCAGGGAGCTTCTCCTTTGATCTCCCCCCCGCCCCCAGGAAGGTTGGCGCCTAACTCCAGGGCTGGGTGTTCATTAGCTGCCTGGCTTAGGTGTAACCACAGCAACCATGTCTGGCCCACAGAGTTTCTCCTTTGATCCCCCCCCCCCCTGAGGAAGGTTGGCACCTAACTCCAGGGCACAGGAACCCTTGCTGGGGGGTCTGCTGAGAGCCAGTGCTTCAAAGACAGTCCTAGCATGTCAATGGCTCTCTCACATCAGTGCTGATTACTGGAGTCCTTTTGGAGGAAGGCAGTGCAGTTGGACTAGTCTGGAAGAAGTCCAGAAAGGGGTTCCACCATCTTGGTTTTTTCTGGGGCTCCCAGAACTTTCTGCCCATTCCCCACCTCCTGCAGAAAAGGCACTTTGAGGCTGACATTAAAGGGCATTGTTAGAGCAGCCCAGGTTGGACCCCTGACTAGAGGTTTGATTTGGACCAAGCCTCTTTAGCATTTTGCCTTTTTTAAGGGAGTGACACCCTCCCTTTAGTTGTTTAATTTTTGTACTTCAAGACAAGGAGGAGTCACCTGAAACTGTGTTGAGGATGCATTCTATTCCAAAGTCCTCTACCATAGAGGTGAAGGCGGAAGGCTCCTGGGAAGAGGAAAACTCGTCTCCCTGCTAAGGGCGCATATGTGGTGAAACTGCTTTGCGGACAAGGTCTACTGCAGTTGTGGCACTGGTACCCCACACCCTGCTATTGGAGATGATATCATTCCTGCAAGTTCCCTCTACAAACATTCCTCCAGCAATCCAGAAGGCAAGGTACAGCCCTGAGCCCTAGTTCCTGACTTGTTCCACTTCTGAGCTGCACAGACAGAGACATTGCATGCCTGTCTCAACCTTCTTCATGCCACATGTGGATGCTGCTTGAATGGCACTGTGCATTGAACCCACTTGACCAGCTCACGAACCCAATGCCAAATCACTCACTCAGAAAGCTCCTAGAAGCTGGCTCAATGCTGTTGAGTCCACAGAATAAGACCTAATAGTATTTTAAGTGGGCTGGTCCCCCTGGTCAGGACCCTAGTGACTTGTAAGATCCAACTCGCTACATTTTAAAAGACATTTTCATTGAACTTGAACATTTGATGCTGAAATGTTTGCCTGTGTGCCCCTTTTCTTTATATCCAGAGTGCCCTATTGTTCCAAAGTTTACATTCTCTGGAGGTCATTACGACCCAGGCGGTAAGTACACCAACTTTACCACCATGGTGTAAACTATGTTTACACCATGGTGGATGGCGGATTTACCGCCCCATTCCAAGGTGAGTGGGGCGGTAAATCCCCATTTCCCATTTACCCTTCCCCATTCCCATTTTTGCCCCATAGGGCATAATGGGAGTGGGGAAGGCGCTAATTACGGCACCGTAAATTACGGTGCCGTAATTAGCACCAAGGCGGTTTAGCGCCATGGATTTTAACGCCTGCTAAAAGCAGCCGTTAAAATTGGAATCAGGCGTTAAGGGTTAACGACGGCGTTAACCCTTACCGCCTGGGTCGTAATGACCGTGTCTGTGTCTTTCTTTACAGAGATGAGTTATGTGTGTTTTGTATTAGTTGTGTGCATTGTTAGAACATTTGTGGGACTTTCTTTTAGCGCCACCATATTAGTGTTGCTTGCGCTGCATCTGTGCCAGCTCACAGTGGGCCTCATTACGACCCAGGCGGATTTCGCGGTGCTAAATGCACCGCGAAGCATGGCGGAAAGCCGCCGATAGCGCCATGGGGGTTGGCGGATTTACCGCCCCATTCCGACCTTGGCGGGGCGGTAAATCCCCAATCCCCATTCTGCCCTTCCCCATTCCCATTTTTGCCCCATAGGGTATAATGGGAGTGGGGAAGGAGTTAATTACGCCACCGTAAAATACGGTGGCGTAATTAACAACGAGGTCCCGTAGCGCCATGGTTTTCTCCGCCTGGTAAAACCAGGCGGAAAAGGCCGCCATGGCGCTACGGGAACTCGTAGTATGGCGGAGAGGTACGCCATGCACTACGCTGGCGTAAAACCCTCTCCGCCAGGGTCCTAATGAGGCCCAGTATACCCTACCCTCAACTCACATTATCAAAAGAGGCAAAGGAAGAATTCCTCTCGTTCTGGCCCTGTTTCACCTTTATGATTAGCATCATAACTGTTTTAGTAGTAGTATGGGGTGGAGTAGACACATGAGCCACTACTCATCCCTGTACACCAGCAGACCAGTAGTCATTGTGTCTAGCATGAGTACACCCAGATTGGCAATGTCATGACTAATATGGAGGCTGTTCAGGCTCCAAATCACTTGACACCCAAAGGGCATCGCTTCAGGACCAAGGGAGAGACAGGAAATGTAGAGGTGAAAGATCAGATCAAGGGTGGCGAAGCAACAGTATGGTGGGAAAAAAGCTCTCCCAGAAAAAGCTAATCAAGGCCATTATCAATAACTCACATTTCGACAAGAATCCTGTGTATGACCCATCATGACTGCGCCTACTGAAAAACACTACTGGGGCAATGGAAGGAGGGTGCAATTTATGGACTGCAAGAGGCGGGTCTCTGTAATTTCCTAAAAGTGAGAGATGATCCTAAATATGTTGCAGAAAGAGATTGGAGGTGAGATCTTAAGACATGCTCCCTGGATAGAGAACCAATTGCCTCCCTGGCTGATTTATTAGAACTATACCATCGGTAGGACTCTGTGTGATGGCAGCCGGTTGCTCTCGGAAGAGTACAGAAGTTGAACTGGGAGGAGGGAAAGGTTGGAGCAGGTTGAAGAAGGGCTTTGCTCACCTAGCAGAGTCTCTTCAATTCTGATCACACGATCAAAGGATGTCAGTCAAATACTGGAGGACCGGAATGACGTGTGTTTGATAGCCCGTAAGAGATATTGGTACTTTTTCATATGTGTTATAGGTGCCTGAGAATGTATGGGAAGGACTCAACAAGAGCATTTACCTTGGAATTGTGGGTAAAGTTGTGGACTAACAGAGTTTGGCAGACATTCATGTAATGGAGCCATACATTGGAAAGCCTGAGCTCGACTCCATCCCCAAAGAAAGTGATCTTCATTTTGCCTCTGTTGAGGTGTTGCTTGGTTTCTCCCATCCTTAGTAACAGAAGGGACAGCCCTAGAGAGGGATAGGACTATGGGCTTTCTGAATATAAACACAGCGGGGGGGGGGGCGTCCGACCCTTCATTTTCATTGTTCATGTTTCATTTAAACAAACAATATCTTGTTTTAGTCATATATTGTACACATTTGCATCAGATTAAGTGTACCGTGCATATCATTTACAAAATTCAAGAGCAAAAACACAATTACAACATTACAAACCACTGCATTAATTAATTTGCTGTTCTTTTTTATTTTGCTTTCTTCTTTAGGTCATTTTTTCTTATTATTTTTCAAAATAATTACTGCCTTTCATTATCTTAATGTTTCAAATAAGGAACATGACAGCGCGATCCTTTTTCAAGCTTGAATCTTTTCAGCAAGATTCATAAACTCGTTAGTGAGAAGTGACATTTGTGTTGCACCTTCACCTCCAGTGACTTGGGAATGTAATCAATTAAACACAATCCAATAAGAATCACGATTAAGCAATCTATACAGCTATAGTTGCGACGCTGGGCACAAAAAGGATGGCCTAATAATAGGTCTACTTCTGGAATTCAATCAACAGTTCTGCACAATCAGTGTTAGGTCCCTGGATGTTTCGGCACTTCAGTTGGTGAGCCTTCTGTGGACTGGGATAGGTCTCCCTAGAGGAGGAACATATAAAAGACTAACATTAGTCGTGTTATGTGTGTATTTGCATTAAAATAATTCTATATACATGACAAAAAAATAAAAAAGATTAAATCTAATGACACCTAGGAGTAGCATTTCAGCGTACAGGGCAATAAGGCACTGACCTTGAATGTGTTTCACTAGAGACTCTCTCTGTGTTGTTCTAATGGCTTCAGGGCATGGTCCTCTACATAAACTCTCCTCTGCGTGTGCACTGTAGGAAGGCATATGGAGGAATAGCTTAGTCGAGCTATAGATACTCAATATACAGGGTATGGTTGGATACTACACGCAGTGCTTAAAGTGGGCCGGGGCCTGCCGGGGCTAGGCCCAGGCAGTCTCCAAAAAGTGGGACTGAGCCGGGGCCCTGCCGGGGCCCCCCATCCCACACAACATTGGCGGGATGCATTATCCCGCCGCGGTCGCAGCCGCGACGGGAGATGCGCCCGCCAGTTTAATTTCAGGCGAGCTGACAGAAGTGCCAGCCAGGCACAGCGTTGCTGAGGCTGGCTGGCACTTCTGTCAGTCACTGTAACTTCCCTGATGACCCCTCATCTGAGGGGTCATCAGGGAAGTTACAGTTCCTTTGTTTGCCCTCGCCAGGTCACTGACCCTCAGCGAACCTGCGGGCTCCATGATCTAATATGCAGATTAGATCACGGAGCCCGCGGGTTCGCAGAGGGTGAAAGACGCCTCGGGCTCAGTGATCTCTGCTCAGAGCAGATAGATCACAGAGCCCGAGGCGCCTTTCTCCGTTGGCAAAGCTTTATAAAAGATGCCTTGAATTGTATATGTTTCAAGCCATCTTTTATAAACGTAGAAATATTTCTATGTTTATAAAAGACCGCTTGAAACGTGCACAATTCAAGGCATCTTTTATAAAGCTTTGTCGATGGACAAAGCCACCTTGGGTTTTGTCCGTCCTCAACGCTTTATAAAAGATGCCTTCAATTGTTTACATTTCAAGCCGTCTTTTATAAACATAGAAATATGTTATAAATCTCCATGCTTATAAAAGGTGGCTTGAAAAGTGCACAAACCATAGTAAGGTAAGCACACAAGTGTGCGTAAATTACTATGGTTTGTGCACTTTTCAAGCCACCTTTTTATAAACCTAGAAATACGTAACATTGGTATGTTTATAAGGCTTGAAAGGTACACAAACCATAGTAGTGCGCATACAAATATATAAATGCTCACATACATTTATATATTTGTTTGCGCACCTTACAATGATTTGTGCACGTTTTAGGCCACGCCCACAATGGTAGCCACGCCCCCAAACGAGGGCCCCCCCTCAATTTCTTACCCCACTTAAAGCACTGACTACAAGGCATAAGGGAAATTACCTTATTATGTAGTACTTTGTACACGAGGTGTGTATTCTGATCTGATAGTGTTGGGTAGCGTCAGGAGGAATCCGTTGGCATCTAAATCAGGGCGCCTCTGGGTTAGTCTCTGTTGCTATGCAGTGAGTGAGCACGAGTGTGGTCCTAATTGGTGGTTGTAATGAAAGGCAGTAATTATTTTGAAAAATAATAAGAAAATAAGAAAAAATGACCTAAAGAAAAAAACATAACAAAAAGGAACAGCAAATTGATACATGCTGTATGGGTTGGAATGCTGAAATTGTGTTTTTGCTCTTGAATTTTGTAAATGATATGCACGGTACACTTAAGCTGATGCTAATGTGTACAATATATGACTAAAACAAGATATTGTTTGTTTAAATGAAACTTGAACAATGGAAATTAAGGGGAGGACGCCCCCCTGTGTTTATATTATGGTTTCTCCCATCCAGCTGGTTTTTAAATCTGGCAGATGGGAAGTGTTAGTGTCATCTAGTTGAATCATCACCCAGGTATCATGGGGACCATGGGGGAAGTGGGAGGAGCAAGGAGGTTGTGAAATGTGTGCACACGAGAAGGACCTGGAGGGTGCCTTGCAGGTTAGGATGTGAACGATGCTAGGGAGCTTTGCTAAGTGCATCTATCATGGAGTGAAGGGGTAGCCATTTCAAGGCAAGACCAAGGAAACCAGCACTATACAAAACCAAATCCTTGAAGCTAAAAGGGATTATTTCCCGGATTGTCTCATTTCAGCACCAAACATCCAAAATTAACTCTTCACCTTCCTGAATGGCCTTCAAGAAATCAGCACCCTTGCCAGAAGAGATTCAACATTTATTTTTTCACAAAAATCAAACCATGCAACCAAACATCTTCATGCCCACCCCGAACCCAGGCCCCAATCATCCCTCCTAAAGAAAAGTCTTTGCATGCCCAAATACTGACATCTTTCACCCGATGAACCAAGAATCATTTGC
This sequence comes from Ambystoma mexicanum, assembly GCF_040938575.1. Lineage (NCBI taxonomy): Eukaryota > Metazoa > Chordata > Amphibia > Caudata > Ambystomatidae > Ambystoma > Ambystoma mexicanum. The sequence goes on from NC_090932.1 coordinate 1,272,349,969, forward strand.
CTGTCTTTCCCTCAGGTGCAAACCAACTGCCTCTCCGAGAGACCCGGGCCCTTCTAAAATAATAAAACGTGTCACCCTCGTCCTCCAAGAGAAGAGGATCTGTGCACCTTATTTAATTCTTCTTTCCTCACAGGAAACATGCCACCTGCTCTTAAACATAGAGTCGTCCATCCCCACCTTAGAAAGGGTCTCTCGAGCCAAGAGACCTAGGAAACATCCACCCAATCTCGCAATTCCTCTTGCCAGGCAAACTACTAATATGAACCGCAATGCCCCAACTGCAGCCATTCATAGAAAGTAATAACCTACATTGCCACATAGCCAGTTTTTGAGCAGGCAGAGGAACTCAATGGCCCGCATTACGAGTTCGGCGGTAGCCATGCCGCTATTGGCGGCATGGCTGCCGTCAAAATCGCGTCCGGGTCCTCAGAATGAGGAATAACCGGGCCATTCCGAGTTCGGAAGGCCCGGTAATTCCTCCCTCCAAGGTCCCGGACCTTCCCCATTCCCATTCAGCCCCTATAGGGCTGAATGGGAATGGGAGAGGGAGAGGGAGAGGGAGCAAACAACGGGCTATTACGAGTTGGCCCGTTGTTTGCTCCCTCTTCCCCTCGCGGGACCCGGTAAGCACGCCTGGTTTGACCAGGCGTTGCTTCCTGGGTCCCGAGAGGGGACCTCGTAATGAGGCGGTATGGGGTAAATGGCGCCGGCACCTTTTACGGCGCCGTTTACCCCGTAGTGCCAGGGTCGTAATGAGGCCCAATATGTCTTCCATGCTGTCCCCACTGGTATCAGGAAAATAACCCACACCAGAGGCATGAGCACTTTAATCCTGCTACACCTCTGATGCTTTTTGCACGAATAACTATGCAACCCACTTAGACTGTCTTTCATGTGGCGGAATCAGAAACCATGCAATAGCATGCCCAAATTCTGTCTGATCATGCACAATCAGTACCACTGCCCCACTTTGAATTAAAGAGACATTGCTACACTACCCTGTGGAGCGCCACCAGGTTCCATTCTGTCCACGCTGACCTTCAATCTTAAAACATTGGTAGACATTAGCTGTTCCTTTAATCGCTGCATCTTCACCTATGCTGTCAATACCCAAATACTTCTAAATATAAAAAGTGACCACCAACATCTGCAAGACAAAAGTCATTGAATGGATACACGCAAACAGACTTAGTTTCAACCCAGCAACAACTGAGGTACACACTTTCAACACAGGTTTATTCACATGGAACCCAAAAATATGGCCTCAAATGTTGGGGTGCTGCACGTCCTATGTACAAAACGTCCATGATGGGGGAATCATTATTGAATCTAACCTCATTTTCGAGTTGGAAATCAATACAGTACTCTCCTTAATTTCATTATGTCCCATCATTGACTTCTTCTCAATCAGCCATAAAATAACCAAGGAGAAGCAGAGGTCGAAGGGGGCGGGAGCGGTCGGGAGCAGTGCTCCCATACTTTTTATTTTTAAGTTTCACCGTTCCTATACTTTTATTTTAAAAAGAAACCGTTCTGGAATGGTTTCGTTTTTTTAAAAAAAAGTGTACGAAGAAGTTGAACCTTGCACTTCAGTGCACTGCACTGCACATTCCCATAAAGAGCAGATGTGTTTGTTTGGAGGATTGGATTGTGTGTGGAAGGGGGCAAAGGGATGGGGTTTGTGGCGAGTGAGGCAGACCAGAGGCGAATATAGTTCCACTACTTCTTTTCGTACACTTCGACCACTGAGGACAAGGCCGTTTCCTGCAACACTCTCCTCAGTTTTGGGACGTCCGCCTTAAAGGAGGACACATGCCCAGTGAAGTATCTAGAAAGAGTGCATCGACAAACATCAACCAGCGTACACCTTAAAGGACATTTTCAAGCTAGTCGAGCCCCTGGAGCTGCACCCGACTGCACCGTTGACTGTTGTTACGCTGCCGTTGCTCACGCTGTCCGAGATGACTCGACCAGTGCTTCAGACCTGCCAACCAGCACTGACACAATGATTCCTGACCCCAAGCTGCTGTGTAGGCCAGCCTGCTGCTGTCCGTCGAGCTCTCTTGCCGAACTGCCTGCAGCCAGATAGCCACAGCTGTCTCCCACCTTGAACTCTGTTGCAGGACCTGCAAAGTGCCCTGAAACCGACTCGACCCTGTCGAGCACCAAGAACCTCTACGAGCAGAAGGTACATTGTGGTGCTGTCCCCCTGGTTCTTCTCTGAAGGACCCTAGTGACATTTTAGGACCCATTGCTCCCTTTGTGCTGAAACCAAGTATCCTTGAACTATTGTGATTGATTACTTTACTGACTACCCTCATTTCAGTATCCAGAGTTCATCCCTTTTCCTTCTTGAAACTGTCTGTCCTCTGCATTCCTTTGCAGGGTGGGGTGTATTTTGTAATGTGCTAGAACTGTCTGTTGTGATAATAATAACGTAGATATGTGTATGCAACCTTGACTGGACAGTCCCTTTGACATTGGGTAATAATTAAAATGTTTGCTGTGTTGCAACTAACCAGCGATCCACGACCTTGCAGAGATAAGCCTGCCGTTCCGTCCATGTTACCAAAAGTGGACAAGGAGGCTCATAATTTGCTTGTGTTTCCAATCTGTTCTGATCCCTTCTGGTGTATAAAAGGTGTGGGGCTGACTGGTGGTTTAGAAACTAATATTCATTCCTGGGCAACTGGTGCAGCGGAAGTTGATTCGTCACAGTTCTGAAAACACCAAATCCAGCATTCCATTCCGGGGCCAGCATCTATGATCTGTCCATGATAAATGGGGGGGGAACGGTCGAAGATGACAGTCCCTGTGTTCTCAGGGGCAGGCATGTTGTTGAAGGTGAAAAGCAACACACAGCAGAAATATAGGTACGTGGAGGCTTGCAAAGGGGTAATGGCAGGAGTGCAGTTGATTGTATGTCACTTTTCTGTTTCCTTGCATGTGTTCTTGCACTGTTTTGTTTATATTTCTGGTGGCTAACTTGTTTGTGTAGATATGTATACTTTTTATATTGAAAGTTCAGCAGTTAAAGGTCCATTGCAGATAATGGAGAATGTAATGTACCAGACAAAGAGGGAAACAAGCACATATACATGTCCATATGACTGAGAACCCAGTGCGGGCAAATGCTGGCGCCAGTTGGCAAGAATTGCTTTTGTTGTGCCTAGCCGCTGCCTGCACCACTCGGTTATATTCATTTCCTGCGGCCAGGAGCAGATTGTCCTATGGAGAAGCGGGAAAGTTCCTTGACATATGAATCATCACGCTCCCCAGGCCTACTAGTCGATAAGGGCCCCGGCGTGCTTGGGAAATTTCCCATTTGCTCCATAGGCCCACGTGACTTTGCTCACCCTAGGATTCGTTTCTAAGCATTGAGTTTGTGGGGGCAATGTGTACCAGCGTTTTCTTCCCACCGTCATGTGTGCTAGCAGGATGCTAATCCTGCCTTATGGCCATTACCTTAATTATCTTCTCGTGCTCTGCCAAAAGCCAGTGATCAAATCCCCAAGTGCCACAGCAACTCGCAACTGCCACTGCATGTGCTGGCTACCAGCCAGGGATGTGGGGTCCTTGTAGGAGCTTGCCCGCCTCCCAGGTGGGTGCAGAAATGAAAGGGCGTCAAACTTCCAGGAGAAGGACCCTGGGCTCTAGTGGCTTCTGGCCAAATGCAACTGTTTGATCCGTAGGGTAGGCTTATAATTGACTTTACAGCTGACTGTGCAGGGCCAGGAAGGAAAATAATAACACGAGGTGATTGGTTGTGCCTCCATTCCCCTGCTCACATAATTGGGCATGTGCGCTGAATTGTAATTCTCTGGCCAGCTGGAATGACTAAAACAGGCGATGTGACTTCCAAGTTTTACATGGCCTTGAAAGGCAGACTAGGAGTACCGTGGCAGACATCAAGCCGGCTATGGCGAGGAAGGAGGCGTCCGGGCAAGAGAGCAGAACTAGTCTTTGAGATTTGGAGGGTGTGTGCAGTACACAGTCAAGGCATATCACAAAGTAGAGATGGCCCTTAGCAGAGCAAATATGGAGTGAGCCGGGAAGAGTCCACCTCCAGGCGGTCTCCCCAACCGCAGCGATACATCCTATGCAAAAATAGGCACCCCCAGAAACTTAGAGACAGAAATAATATGACTTGTAAGCAAAGAAATACACTACAATTTGGTAGGGTCTAAAATAGCCCTCAACCAACCTCTTAGTATTATGTTAGCAGGTCAACTTAATGAGGGGACGCCCACCTTGAAAAGATCACCTGCTGCCGGGATGGTGACCATCTCAAGGGACACCAGGTGACACGTGGACCCAATCCCACGTGTATGATTATGAATGCATCCAAAGAAGAAGAGGGATCGGAGGCACAACAGTAGATAAATGGTTTTTCTACAAAGTCTGTGTGGAGTTGAGACGTCTCCTTGTGATTATTTTAATAGGTCAATTAATTACACTTCAGGTGCAGCAGGGTTAACCTCGAGGCCAATCGAGGTCCAAAGCAAGATGAACACAGAACAGACATCGGGTGTTGCCACCCGATAGCCCTATGCTGCACTCCTATTGGGACACAGTCCCAGGTATGTTCTTTTAAAACAATAGTGAAAAGGAGTCTCCCAAGAGAATGGAACTCACAGCCCACTATTGTAAATTTCTTCTGATTATGAATGCATCCCCTGCCCCCCCCCTCCCCCATGCTTACTGTATTCATTACTTAATAAATCAGTTCAGGTTTGCTTAATGCAGGGGTCTGCAACCTTTGGCTCTACAGATGTTTTGGACTACGCCTCCCTTGGCCCCACACCATTGGCTATGCTTGCTAAGACTGATGGGAGTTGTAGACCAAAACATCTGGAGAGCCAAAGGTTGCAGACCCCTGGCTTAATGGGTCACGCCATAGTAAGTGGTCAAGAAAGAGTTTACCAATCCCGGAGAAACTCCCAGATCTATGGATTCCGGTAGCTCACTGGGCCTTATTCTGGTAATGCGTGATGTCATTACGGTGCAATGTCACCACCATAGATCACCTCTCTTTGTGCATGAACACCTAACTGGGCTTTGTGGTGGAAGGACCTAGTGCCTGGCTGTTTGGTGCCCTCTCTCCCTCACAGGTCCTCATGGTCTAGAAGCCTGAGTCTAGGAGGGCAAACACAAGATGCGGGACTAAGAGCAGTATGGAATCCATGAAGCAGGGTGGCATGTGATGAGGCAGTATGGGCAGACTCCTCTGATGGCGCAGGGGTACAAGGGACAGAGTTATTTGCTGAGCATCCAGGTGGCCTGCGGTGGATAGAGCCCTGTATCAGTGGATGGGAAGGAGGACCAGGACCATGCAAAAGGAGATAGGATGGATACAGGTCTGCTTGGGGCAGGATGGAGAGAGAACCCTAGGATGGAGAAGGGGGGCAGACACTTGTGATGAGGCAGGATGAACAGACATGGACGTAGCCATCTGTTGAAGGAAGGGGCTCGGCACAGAGATGTAATGGGGTCCGGAGGTGCCAGCTCTTACTCCATTCTCCCTTACTCTGCATCTTCTTTCTGCGCTCCTCGATTGCACCCTCCCCCCCCCCCCACCGTTCTTTGGTTGCTCCCCAATCCCTCCCACTTTTCTCTCTTTGTTCTCCTTGCTTCCCCATGCTATTCTTTATTTATTTATTTTTTTGATAATTTATTTACAATACAAATAAGAATACACCAACGCATAATACATTAACATTATATACAAAGTCACAGAAACAGTAAATAAACAACAAAATTTCAGGACCCAAACCCACCCAACCCCATGTTCACATCTCGTTACCTACAAGATCAGATCAACACAGTTCTAAAAATGTTCCCCAAATCTTAAGAAACAAACCTATTTTGCCTTGCTTTCTATACAGTCGTTCCTCCATAGCTGCCAAATTCCCCATTTCAGTCAGCCACAGCTCTTTGTCTAATATAGCAGTCGACTTCCAATTTCTGAGGATAATCTTTTTACCCATTGCAGCTCCTCTGAAGAACCATTTTTTCTGGCACTGAGTGCGATCTTCCAAAATGGAATCATTCCCCAGAATTAACGTCTCAAAATTAAAATCAATTGTCACATCCAAGATATTCTCAGATACCACCCATATCATTCCAAAACCCACGGACCTTCACACAATCCCACAACATATGTTCCATAGTACCATCCTCCTGAACACATGCCCAACATTCCGGTCCATCCTTCAAGCCTCTCCTCCACAATTCTTCCGGGGTCCAGTACACCCTATTCAAGATCTTAATTTGTCTTGCTCGTTCAGTCAGTCCCAAGGAACACAATTTGACATTCTCACACATCCGTATCCAACATTCCTCAGTAATGTCCGCTCCAATTCTCCGACCCCATTCAATTCTTAGGCTATCATTGCTTTTATAGGCAGATTGTTAATAATTCCCCACGCTATTCTATCTTTCATTATCACCCTCTTCGATATGCATTGCTGTGTGTCCCACTGCAGGTCAAACCGGGGGTCATTCCGACCCTGGTGGTAGGGGGTTAACGGCACCGGTAAGGATGCCGGTGCCGTTAACCCCCTACCGCCACATTCCGAGGTCCCTTAGCGGGTCCCACCAGCGGGTCCCTACGGGGGCTCAAATGGGAATGGTTAATGGTTTTTGAAATGGGGATTTACCGGATCCGCATAGGTCGGAATGTCCCGGTAAGTCCCCATTCCGACTACCCAGACCCGAGTTTGGAGGCAGCCATGGTGCTAATAGCACCACTGCACTCGGAATGACCCCCACTGTCTCCTTCCACTTCATTCTCTCTACTCTTCACACTTACCACAAAAACCTCTGCCCCCTCCTCAGCACCCTTCTTTCTGAGTGCTATATTTTCCTATCCTCCGACTTCTTTTCCGGCTCTCCCTCCTCTCTTTCCACTCGCCCAATTCAATTCAGAGGCTGCTATTGGCATGTAAACACAGAGCTGCAGCCAAATACATGACATCACCTATGAGTAACAGACAGAAAAGAATAGTAAACCGTCAGCAGAGTGCATTTCTGTTTATATTGTGTTTGGGGCACGCCCCCTGGCTATGAAGGGCTAAATGTGTGATCTTGTGCCAAGCGACACAACGCTAGAGCCCTAGACTTACCGGTACAACCTGACAGAGTCGCTGTCTTGCCCTGAAAGACCGAAATCGCCCCATAGCGCCCAAGCAAGTTCTCTTTATGACCCAGTCTTTCGCATGACACCCCCTGGTAAAGTAATACAATCAAGTAGTGCTGTGCATGACAAATGCCCCTGCATAGCACTGCTTGCCATCATGTTCGCCCCTTTTTGCGTATTGTCCTTGACAAACCACAGTTATCTGTGGTCGCTCTATGACTGGTGATGGTTGGCCATGGTTGGCCCAAGGTACCTATCAGGACTGTCCTTGTTAGCAGACACTACCAAGTGCTTGACTGTCCCGGAGTAACTCAGGTTACAAATGCCTCGATCCTGAGAGGACAATGGGCCTCATTACAACCCTGGCGATAGCCGTGTGGTAAAAACAGCAGGCTGGCGCCGGAGTTGCGAATTTTTCCGGTGCCTGACTTCGCGGAATCTCCGGGGAATTACAGCCCCGGCAGTCCGTGAAGCCAGGCACTGGAAAATGTTACTCCCCTTTGAGTTCCATAGGCCTCAATGGGAATGGGGAGGACAGAAGCACCGGCATGTGTGCAACAGTGTCTGTGCATCCTTCAAAGTCTGTGGGTGGTTGCTGTCCCGCCCGCCAGCCGCCCACAGAACTCGGAGTGTGCTGGTCAGGTAACAATGGTGCTTGTATGCTTACCGTCACCATTGTTACCGGACCGGCACACTCATAATGAGGACCAATGAAGCTCATTACGAGCATGGCGGTAGCTGTGCCTGTATGGCAGGTGCGGCTACCGCCATGCTCGCTACCGGCACCGCCTCCCACGATTGGGCAATAACCGGCCCATTACAAGATGAAGGGGCCGGTAATTGCCCATTCACGGGAGGCGGTAATGCCGGGCTCCCGATCCCCATTCTGCCCCATAGGGCACAATGGGGGTGGGGAGCATGGTTGCACTGGCAACGTTGATAACGGTGCCGGTGCAATCACGAGTTCTGCTCACGGGTGCCGCACAGCCCGCCAGGTAAGACCTAGAGGGCTGTCAGAGACCCGCTAGGGAAACTCGGAATAAGGCGGTGCAGTATGGGTGGTGCCGGTGCCATACCGACACCGTCCATACCTGTACCGCCAGGGTCATAATGAGGCCCAATGTCTCCCGCAGTGTCTATGCCACTTACAGCAAGCGTCGACAAAGTTAACAGTGTCAGCTTTACTAACGGCAGCCATATCCCCAATTCAGATATTGTTAACTTTACAAATGTTATCTATACTACAGTTTTCTACAAATGATCTGAATAAAGGGAATAAATATGGTACTACAGCTCTTTAACTTTTTTTTCTTCTGAAAAACAATAATAATAATATAACTATTATTTACATTTTCTACGTAAATGCAAAAATGAGGCAAGAGAATAATTTTAATTCACGGTTGTGTGCTGGGATTAATGCTTACAGATAAGGTAACTGAAGGCTCACTAGGTTGAGAGGTTTTCTTAAACCAGGGCTGCTAAAGGTGCTATTAGCTATTGGGATTTATAATGCGCACACTTAGCTGGGAAGCAACAGAGTGCTGCACAATGGGGAAGCACCCATGGGCACATCGTAATGTGCAGGGGTAGAAGTTGAGCAGGGATAGGTAGAAGGAATAGAGAGGGGGAGAATGCCACAGTAGGAGAAAAAGTTGAGTGGAACAATCAGTATTTGGAAATATGTCCTTTGAATAGGAGGGTCTTGAGTTCCTTCCTGAAGTGTAAGGTGTGGGGGCAGTCTCCTCTGTGTTACTTGTTTCAGAGATAGAGTGCATAACAGGAAAAGGCATGTTTCCTGCTGTTTTCCCACTTGCAGTTCTTTGTGTTCAGCCTGCCGCTGTTATAGTTTTTGGTGGTGCTCTGGCCTCCAGAGATGGTGAATGTATCTGCCAAATAGAGTGGTGTTTTGGCTGTGACTGTTTTGTTGATGATGCCAGCAGTCATGCACATGATGGGTGATTGAAAGCACAGCCAAAGCAACTCCTAGAGGATGGGGTGATGTGGTCGAATGTTCCCAGTCCTGTGATGAGGCGTGCTGCAGAATGCTGGACTGCTTTCAGAGGGGGCAAGGTGACATCTGGTACGACCGCGAGAACGGCATTGCCACTGTGCAGGTGGAAGATGACCATGGTGTGAACAACTGTTCTGAATCTCAGGGCAGGGATGAAAGGCTTGACTTTGTAGAGGACCATGCTGGTACAATGCTGCTTGGGTCTTCTTGGCAATTAATGTTTTGAATGAAAGATAACTGTCAATAATAAAGCCACGAGAGTTTGGACTGGATGTGAGTTGAGGCATGGAACCATCAAGCTTCGTGTCAGTTAGTCACTTGTGGACTGGAGCTTACTTGGATGGGTTTCCTAGGAGAATACATTTGATCTTTGCAGGGTGAGCTTCAGATAGGCTCTTGACATCCAGGCTTGGATGAGGGTAAAGCTGTGTCTTCTTCAGATTGGTTTATCCTGATACCAGTGTTTGTGAGGAGATCCCCCAGAGGTTTCATACAAAGGATGAAGATGGCAAGAGATAGGTTACTGGGTGGCGCTGGGATCTGTTGGGTTGGATGAATTGGTCTATTTTGGAGCAGTAGTTGGGGAAACGACTGCAAGACTGTTCCATCAAAGGTCATGACCATGGTGAGGATGTTGAGGAGGGCTTTGCTGTCAATGGTTTTGAAGGAAGGAGAGAGGTCAAAGGGGTTGGGTAAGTGAGAGTCCCCATTATCCAGGAGGTGTGGCCATCTCTGTGCTGCATTGTAGTTGGAAATTGGATTGGTAGTCCTATAGATGATTGTGCTGAGTGATCCTTTCATGCAACTGGATGGCGAAGTGTAAGGAAATCTATGTGGAGAAAAGCATACGAAGAAAGAAATGCACCATTTTAAAAACAAACATTGTAACTGTAGCCTACGCACATCTAAAAAAACACACGTGCAAGGAAATGTGCAATGTTTGCAGCCCATCTATAATCAGAATACATGCCCAAAGTAAATGAGAAAGCACAGAAATTAATCTTATCAGTCACATGGAAGAATCCAGCAAACTTGTATTCACATGGAGAACTGTCCAATCTGAGATGAAAAGCACAGCATGTGATAGGAAAGGGAAAGAGGTATTGGGCCTTGCATTTCGATTTCCTCTACAGGATTAAGAATCAGTATGTTGAAACCTATAGATGTGGAAAATATGTCTGTGTGAAAGGAGTTGTATGCTAGGATTCCAAAATGCACCTTACCTCATGTGCCCCTCTTCCCAGGGAGGTTTTGGCATCTATGGGGGCCCCCCACTATTTAGCATCAGTGGTCCATTATCCAGTGGGGAAATCTACTAAAAGATGTCTGCATTGCCCTCCTTCATTAAGAAAGCCGGATTACTGCAGCTCCATGACACAATAGAGCCATTAGGATTCTTAGACCAGGGGCCATCTAACGAAAGGACAGGTCTGTCCATTTCAAGATTGCCACTTTGTGGTGATACATGGGCCCTTCCAACATGGCCACCATGTTGCTCCTATGTGCTGCATAGGGTCGTACCTCTGATTGTCTACAGAAGATAAAAACGCAGAGTCAAGTATGGATCGGTGTCTTTCAAACTTGTTTCCTGAGATGGCCTGTTGACTTCATTTCTAGGTATTTAGATGTTTCTTTTTCTTAGGAGTACCACACACTCTTTTTGATTATGGAGACCTGGTGGTTACTGTCAGGGCCATGACTTTCAGGTACATAACTGGGACTAAGGGGGATTACATATGTTTGACCTTGTGTTCTTATTGACCCTGTCCTTATTTCTTGTTTCCCTCCAATACAGCTCCTGGTCCAGGTTGTCAGGAACCTATACAGAGGTGTAGAGTATACGCCGCCTCAAACTAGTGGGATGGGATCCTGGACAAAATGTTCCTATATCACTAACCAGAATTCATCTTTCAGGAAGGGGCTTTAGGGCAGTTTTGCCATAGCTCCCAGAAAAATCTAGTGTTACAGGGTAAGTCCTGCGAGAAGTGAGTCTGATCCCGACAGATTGAGAGAACTTAAACGTATTCTCTCTGAGCCATGGAAGACATTGCCAAAGAGTTAGCTTCAGCACTTCAGAAATTGCAACGTAAGTAACTGCCTCCTGACGGGAGAATGCTATGCTATGTCAGTCCATGAGTGCCTTACAAACTAAAGTGGATTCATGGTCTTCCAAGACTCCAGGGGTCGGACAACCTTGGGGTGCTATAAAAGGTCCCTCTACTCCTTTGTCCATCCGTACTGATACCCATCTACTTCTGAATCCCCCCACGCTCCAAGAACCGGGGATAGACCCTAACATTCCATTTGCTCCCATGCCCAATAAATAAGCAGTGGACCCTAGGGAATTTCGGTCCTTTAAGACCCAATGCTACATTAATTTCCTGAACTGGCCCGCTTTACATGCCACAGACCAAGGCAAGGTGGCCTTTCTATTATAAACCCTTGACAAGACAGCCTTGTCCTAGGGCACCTTGTTCATTGATAGCAATGATCTCCTTCTACAGAACGACAGGGCTTATCTTGGAGCATTCCAGTACGTGTTTAACAGACAGTATGCCACTCAAACACTTTGCAATGATTTCATCATTATTCGACAAGGTAATAGAGACCACTTGACCTGTACAGCCCAGTTTAGGAGCCTAGCAGTACAGACCTTGTGGTCTGACGAAGTACAGCTTACCTTATTCCAGAGAGGTCTTAGAGATTATCTCAAAGACACCCTTAGTCACGTGGTTTCACCCCCGGAAATGTTATCTGATTTAATCCCCTTGGTGGTATGGTTAGATGAATGAATCAGAGAAAGAAGGGGGCCAGACGAACAATAGAATACCTTAGGTATATATGGAATCTCCCTCTTCCCCTTCTGAGAACAGAAACCCTATGCAACTGGGCAGTGTTTGAGGACCAATTTCCAACCAAAGAATGGAGTCTCAGCCAGATACTGAATCGATGCTTTTATTGTGCGGATTCAGGACACACTGTTTATCATTGTAAATGGAAAACCTCTGCCAAGGTGGGAAACAAAACAGCTCATTAATATCTGGGAATACCTTAGCGAGCAATGCAGCTACCATTGCCTGACCAACTTGTGCTAGCTTACTGTCTTTATATTTGTCAATCTCTCTGCTCCTACCCAGCATTGACCCAGAGTAACAGCACTCCTTGATTCTGGAGCTACCAGAAATTTAGTTGACTTTTATTTTGCCCTTGAAAAAGGTATTGAACAAAAGACATTGCAAAACTGATCATTTCTGATGAGAAAATCAGGAAGTTACACATGATTTATAATGAACTTCATCAAGATGACATCCGTTTCGATGCCATTTCAGCCCCACATTTCAACTCATTTTGGGTATACACTGGTTAACCTATCACAGCCCTCTCATAGATTGGGAAAAAAGAACCATAGTTTGGGATCCTCCTTGTCCCGAGAAAGGTGTAATCTAGTTCATAAATTCTTCTATCCTTCAATTACTGCCAACTGTCCCTTGGTGTGGATGCTTTGGGAAGGTGTTGCTTCCACTACAGACATACCTGTGGAGTACAAAGAATATAAATCAGTCATCGACCCAGTGGAAGCTAATAAACCTCCCCCACAGAGACCATATGACTGTTGAATAGAACTATTTCCCAGGGTTAGTATTAATTACAGCAGTACATATGCCCTCTCGGAAAAGGAACATCTTATCCTGAAAGCTTAGATCGATGAGGACCTCCAGAAGGATTTCATATGTCATTCATACACTCCTGCTGAAGGTGTCTCACCCGCTAGTCCCCGGGATCTGTCATCCGGGTGGCCAGGACACAGCCATCGCATTTGGATCCAGTTCCTGATGGTGGACCAGTGCGGGAGGATCACCTGGGTGAGTGGTCTTTGGGGAGTGGGAGTGAGACACCGGACAGCGAGACGCAGTATCCACTTCCCTGTAACACCTTTACCCAATCCTATCAGGTAGGATACTTAGGAACTCAACCCCACTGCCTCTTTCCCGACATGAACACTATCTCATGAACAGCTCACCATAGGAGAAAGTGGACTAACAACGAGCCGTATACCTGACATGTGCCAATACAATAGTCAGACAAGGTCAGGCAATTACTGACCATTACACACACCGGACTTCCATTACACTTACCCACATGGATAAAAGGTGGATCACACTCTGAGCAAGGCAAAGCACACGAGGAAGCAGCAGTTCCAAGATGGCAGTTTAATATAAGGCAAAAGATGACATACCGAAGGGGATCGCAAGGAGAGAAGTACCCTTGACCTTTTCAATAAAATAGCGTTACTTTCATGAACCTTCAAGAATAGCAAACGTAAAACCTGGGATCAAAGCTGAAGAATCCTGCATTGTATGTCAAAAGTACCCGGGGATCTCCTGCATCGATAGTCAAGGCGGGGAGAATCGCTTGCCGCTGTGGTACTGTCCTTGGCTCCTACAACAAAGCATCACCAGTAAAGTTAGCACAGACGGTGAGTTGAGGAGACTTATCCATGACTTGTCTGTGTTGAAGCCAATGTTGCAAGTGGCAACATTAAATTGTTTATATAGTGCAACAGACCCTCAGGTAACTGGGCGCATATATTTCACATTGTAAAGTCAAAGCTGAAGCGAACAGTGTATGAAGCGTTTGTGGTAATCAACACGAACAAACCAACAGATGAGTGATTGAACCTTTGAAGCCAAGATACAATGCCTTAAACAGAATGGTCCAGCCCCACCTGGGTGCTCATTCGAAAGTCTATGTTAGGTATCCAACTGAAAAGTGGGAAAGTGACTATTGTGTTAAGAAAATGGAAGTGGTCCTGCAACGGGTCAAGCAAATCCCAGTGCACATTTGAAAGTCTTCGATATCAATGGTATAAAGAAAGTTGACAACAAAGTAGATGAAATTGGTCTGAGCCCGGTGGAGGGAGATCAGCTGAGAGCTTTTTGGTTAAAGCAAGTTTGTGTCAAAAGTTAAGTTTGAAATTGAAATCAGTCTGAGCCCATTGGAGGGAGTCTGAATATTGTGTTGAAAAGGATCTGAGCCATACTGAGGGGATCTGAGGTGAACCGTGAATCACCCGAGAAATTGAATGTATGACTATCCTGTGAACATTATGTTAAGAGGATCCGAGTCCGGCTGAGGGGGATCCGAGGTGAATGGTGAATCGCTTGAGAAATTGAGTACTTGTGAAGTCCTAAGTGGAAAAGAACTTATTGTTTGTCGCATCAGGCCCTCTGAGAGAAGAGACTTTGAAAGGCAAAGAGACTTGGGCACAGAAAGCCCTGATGCTAATGATTGAACTGCATCCTCGTGCTAGAGAAGCCAGAGACTGTGCTAACCTCCACTGTACCATATTGTCCCGTGCTGAAAACGTGGGGAAAGGTGGCCAACGGCCTGAACATCCTGAAATATCATTTGTGAACACTTCTTTCTTTTTCGTAACACAGTTTCCCACACTATCCGTATTTAGAGGTAAGAATTTGGTAATAGGTTTATTGGTATAGGCCCTTTTATTTTGTCAAGACACCACTAGGACAGTGTTATGATTATTTGATGGTCGTAGCTTGCTCCCATCTTTGGATTGAGGATTAGATAGGTGTTTTTCAAACCTTTTTGAAGTTCAATAAACACCCTTGAACTATGATCTCTTTTGTTTGTCTTACTGTTGAGACCATGCCTTCCTTACATCACTGACCATAGTAACCTAGAATTCATTAAAACTGCAAAAGCTTTGAATCAGAGACAAAAAAGGTGGATACGCTTTGTTTCTTGATTTTATTTTATAGTGCCTTACAAGCCTGGAGTAACTAAAACCAAGGCCGATGCACTATCCCACAGTTACTCCGATGCCAATGACGAATATCAGGACATTCCGTTCATTTCCCTTGAAAAGATAGTAATGTCTATTTCTAGCCCACTACAACTATGGGAACAAGAACTAAAAGAGAACTATATTCCAAGGATGGTACAAAATCTCTTGTCTGCTCAACCTTTGCATCAATTCAAACAAGGACTATGTTTTGGTGGAAATTACATATGGCTACCGTTTAAAAAATACCAACTATTAGCCATCCAGTGGAGAAACGACATCCAAAGTGCTGGACATTTCAGAGAATTTAAGACACAGAAGAAACTTGATAGGATCATGCGGTGAAAACCCATAAAAAAAGATGTAATGGTTGACCTCCAAGTATGTGGGGCCTGTGCCCGATCAAAGGCACCTTGCCCACCTCCCATGGGGCTCCTACATCCCTTGTCAATCCCTAACACCCCATGACAATGTTGCACTATGAATTTCATAACCAATTTACCAAAGACAGAGGGTTGTACAGGAATCTGGACTACAGTGGATTCTTTGACTAAGGTGAGCCATTTCATAGCATTGCCCCAAGTTCCTACAGCCATTCAATTATCAGATGGGTTTATTATACATATTTTTAGAGTCCATGGTCTACCCCAAACTATCATCACAGATAGGGGTTCACAATTTGTTTTTGCCTTTTGGAAATCGCTTACCAATACCCTGGGTGTATCTATCAACTTTTCCACAGCTTACCAACCACAAAATGATGGGCAGACGGAGAGGGTCAACCAAACCATTGGTCAGTATTTGTGTTGCTATCCAACAGAACATCTAGATGATTGGGTATCCTTGCTACCGTTTAGCAGAATTTGCATATAATGATGCACACCACGTATAACTGTATGACATACCTTGTCATGTAACATTTGGGAATCATCCGGTTTCCTTGCCCAGTTGCATCGCATACGTCTCTTCCTTCCCTGCTGTCCAGGAAATGGTCAAACATCTTTAGGAAGAGCCCATAAAGCCAATCAATACTTAACTCAAGCTCAAATAGATGCAAAAGAGTTTGCCAATAAGAGACAATTACCCAGCCCCATATACAATCCTGGGGAATCAGTCTGGCTTTCCACCAAGTACTGTCAAATTCATTCTTGCCCACACACACTGAAACCACAATACATCAGGCCCTTTACTATACAAAAGAGATTCACTCCTCATAAAGGATACACCCTGTCTTTCATGTTTCTCTTTTGAAGCCAGTGACACAGTTACAGAGGTTCCCTGATCGCTTAACTTCCATTCCTCCACAGGTGGGCCCTGAAGGAGAGTACAAGATCACTAAGTTTAGTTGATTGGAAGGGTTACGAACCTGAAGACAGATCTCGGATCCCTGCTAAATATGTTCATACACCAAGATTATTGCAACTGTTTAACAAGAATCAGTCCAGGAAGCCAAGGGGGACCAGTTCCCTATATCCGAGAGGGAGGTTTATTTATTTATTGTGTATTTATAATGCAACAGTACACAATGTGTTTCAAGGCGCAGCAAGACAAGAGGGGTTGGGTACAGGGATGACAAAAACAAAAATGGTCCTACTAGGCCTTGTGACATTCAGATCGTGCAAATGCAGTAAAAAGAAGTGCGGGTGAGGGTGTAAGTGCCGGTCAGGGCGGAAGAGCCAGCATGTTAAGCATAGTGCCAGGGGAGACCAGGTGGACAGAGACAGGGGAAATAAGAGAGTGGAGGGGGAAAAGGTCCACATGCTAAGTGTGTGGAAAGGCGCTGGAAGGGCTCCAGAGGCGCAGGCCCAGCCAGGCAAGTGCAGGGAGAGGGAGCCCTGAAGGGGAAGTGCAAGTTGTGGGGGGAGGAGGGTCAGGGGAGACCAAGTGCAGGGAGAGACTGGCCAAGGAGGGCCTGGAGCCCTGTAATAATCTGAAGGAATCATGTGGCCTGTCAGGAGACAGAGGGGGACCTTAGCAGGAGAGGGGGAGATCTAAAGGGGTACGAGCTGTTTGATTCTGTAATACACCTTACCTCATGTGCCCCTCCTTCCAGGGAGGCTCTGACAGCCACGGTGGACCTGCCACTGTTTGGCATTAGTGGTCCATTATTCGAGTGGGCGGAAAGCTAATATTAGATATAGGCATTGACCGCCTTCATTAAACAAGCTGGATTACCGCAGAACCAGGACACAATAGTGGCATTAGGATTCTTAGAGCAGGTGCCATCTAGCGAAATGACAAGTTGGGCCATTCCCAGATGGCCTTTTTGTGATGACATGTTGGTCCCTTCCAAGATGACCACAGTGCTGCTCCTACATTCTGCGTAGGGACGTAGCTCTGGTTCTCTAGAGAAGATAAAAACACAGATTCAAGTACAGATCAGTATCTTGCAAGCTTGTATCCTGAGATGACCCTATTGACTTTATTTCTACGTATTTAGATGTTTCTTTTTCATAGGAGCCCTACATGCTCTTTACTTGATTTGATTTCTGATTCTCCCTGTGCGCTTCCAACACAGGAAATCCCTTTGGAGGCCTAGTGGTCAGGGCCATAACTTTTAGGTACATGATGAGGACTGATCAGGATTACATATTTTTGATATTGTGTCCTTATTGACCCTCAATCAATCAATTTGTTTCATCTAGAGAGCACTTTCACCAAAGGCATCAGGGCGCTGACACAGAGAAAATACGAAAAACAGAGAAACCAAAATGGACGGCAGCCCCCTATATAAAAAGAAAGGTCTTGAGTTCCTTCCTGAATGATGCAAAGTCATCATGATTTCTTAAATGTACGGGCAGAGAATTACATAGTTTAGGCCCAGCCACAGAAAAGGCTCTTCCACCCAGCCGTTCTGTCCTTTTTTCCCCTGTCCTTATTTCTTGTTTCCCCCCAATACAACTCCTGGTTCATGTTGCCAGGAACCTATACAGAGGTGCATAGTATAAGCTGCATCAACTCAATGAGACCGGATCCTGGAAAAAGTGTTTCTATATCACTAACCAGGTCTCATCTTTCAGGGAGGTGTTTAGGGATATTTCATCTGTGGCGCCCAGAGAAATCTACTGTTCCAGGGTAAGTCCTGTGAGAAGTGCATCTGACCCCAAAATTTTAGTTGCAAAAAGTAAAGTTATAATGTTGCCATGTTTTGTGGAAATTTAAAAGCAAAGGGGAAAAGAAAATGTAACTTTAAATGCTGCTATTGTGAATGAAACCAACCTGAATCAAGGGGGCCTGAGTTGCCAAATGGTATTCCAACTCACAAACCCCCAGCAACAAGGTGCAGGATATGGGGGTTGCTTTCAAAGAAGAAAAAGTGTGAACACTGGACTTAGAAACTTACCATAATAAACATTATTACTGCTTGGATCCTGGACCTCAGAGTAATGGCCCCCATTTACAACTTACATCTGTCTCTGATCTTGGGCTTAAATCCTTAAATATATATTGAAATTGCTCTTAGTAGCGGTCTGTAGTGGTCCCCTTTTCTATCTTATCTGTTATTTCAATCAGGCAGGCCTCTCCTGAAGGAAATTCTTCACACATGTCAAGACTGAAAGCCTGCCTTAAGTGATAGGAAGGGGCAGCCAGATCTTGGAAAAATGCAAAACGTGTGGGCCAAAGTCATAAATGGCCCTACCAGCTTAACCACAACAACATTGACATGGCAACATCATTCACAGGAGTGATACAATCTCCAACTCTGAGCTGGAAGGAACTCACACCAGATGTTTTGTTACTGGGCAGAGAAATTGGAGTTGCCATTTACTATATTTTTTAAATAAAAATGCACCATTTTTTAATTTTGAACTGAACCCCGCAAAGACTTAATTTCTTTTTAAATGTCCAGCTGGGAAAGCAGTATGAGCTGGATACCAAATATTTTGTTCATATAATGTTAATTATGTAAATTAGGCAAATGTGGACATGGTGCACATTAGTAATCCATATATCCTAGCATTCGTATTGGTGTGCCTGTTATCATGAGATGGAAATTGATTTTTTGTATAAAAGTATTAGTTATAAAAAGACAAAAATCTATAACACAAATGTCCCATGTCATACCAAGATGAAAATTGAATTATTTGATCTGTCTAAACGAGAGCAATCTGACACACTGATTAGGGACACAATCACATGTTGGAATATGCTATTATAGAAAGGTACCAATGTTTAATATAGAAATCTCCAAGATAGCATCGCATCAAATAGGAGGAAAACTGGGTTTAAAAGTCACTCCCATTAGACTGCCCTCTTCATTAATATTCCCAATGACTAGGGGGGAATGGTTTAGGGTGATGTCACTTTTGGAACACTGTCCAATTACATATAAGGGCCAATTAGATTAGAGAAATGATGCACACCTTTAAGGGGTGTGGTTTGCATTATGTAAGGGTTTAAACTCATGAATTCTGCAACAGATACTCGCTCAGTCACTAACTGATGGAGTGGAAGAATGAGAGTAAGGAGAATTGATAACAAAGGAGAATAGAATAGATTGCCTTAATTTTTCTACCCATATTTATGGATTACTTGTAGAGCACTGTAAGAGAGACCTACCTGGATTTAAAGACTCAGGCCTTCTTCAGCGGAAGAGCCAGCAGACAAATCCCAATACAGAAAGAGGGAAACCAGGTTGTGGAGGGAAGCTGACACTATCTTGCTGACTAAAGCCCACCTGTTCCTAGAGGGGGTGAATTGAACTAGTCCCAAAGAGGGTGCCCACCTGTCTGTGGGCTAGCAGAAGAAACTTAGATGTAAATATAATACAAATGGGAAATAATCCTGAGGGAAGTGTTGCTCAAAAGGAAATAGATTAAACCCCAGCCCCTGACATTTGTAAGCACTGAAGGGCAGAGGTATTTAAATTGACTGTAGATCCTGGGAAATAAAGATTTCAGAAGCGTGTGTGCTTCTGAAATTATAGCTTTAATGAAATAAATCTTATGGTGTGTATACTAGGAAATTCATTGACTCTCTTTCTCTCCAATTTACAAGCACGGAAGAGCAAAGGACATCTCACTGTGTGGATACCTAGAAAATAAAGTAATTGAAGTAATTTCCTGGTTACACCAAGCAAAGTTCTGTTACTATGAGGAAAGGGTTATTAATTGCCACCTATTTTCCCACCTTTAAGTTGCCCATTGAAGATGAGAAATGAACATGTTCACATGGTAATGCAATAAAAACACCACTGAAGCCAACATACGCTTTCATTCTGTAAGTGAGCCACATGCTGGAATGTTAAGTAGCTTGTCTTGCAATTGGGTTTTCTAGCACATGGTTTGAATTTTTGACAGGTTCATTGAGTGGGGCAATGTTCATTTGCAATTTATCAGAAGTAAAGAGATTTAGATAGGCAGGGATATTCTGATTTAATTTTATTTTGTATAAAATGATAATTTTATCCAGAGCTCTCATTCCCTGTTCAATGTATGGGGATGCACGCTCAAGATAATTCAAATGTACACATGGTGGTGCATGTGTTTTAAAACTTCACTTTCATATTAATGCCGTTTTGATTGATGTTGAAATTTCATAGATGTATATTTTGTGTACACTTCCACTGATGCAATTTATTTCTGTTTTCTATTTTTCTGAATAAATAGACCTTCTGTGCAACCATACATGTTTCTTATCCTGAAATTGGAGGGCGGCTGTTGGGAATCCATGTTATTGAATTGGGGGTCCCATGTTCATAAAAAGAATATCATCCAATCAATAAAAATTGTGCATGCCTGATTTGAAATGGGTGGACAATTGCCCCAAATTTGATGTCGTCCGATTTAAACATCCTTCACAAGGTCATCTCTGTCACTATTCTGAGGATGGGTACATGCGTAATGGTGTGATAGTTGACCAGCTCACCGGGGTTGAATGTGGGTTTCTTCAGCAGTGGGAGAATCTGTCCCATTTTCAGTGAAACTTGGATGGTGTATTGTTTGAGGAATGTGTTGATGACGTTGAGAAGTGGTGTGCATTGCTAACCTTTGATGCCCTTCACTATGTAGTGTTTTTATATCCAGAGAGATGCGTTTGCAAGCAGAAATGACTTCCTCAAATCACCCAAATGCAGCAAGAATCTGATTAAGGATTATCTTAATGGCTGCAATTAACCCATTACCTTTAATACAAATGTTTTTGCAGGCAAAATCACTGTTGTAAATTATATACATGTGACAGGAATTGAGATAACACAAAATGTTTGCTACTGGCCATAGTATATTGTACATGTATTCCTCCACAAATGCTGAGTGCCAAGCCAGCATATACTTTTGCATATTGATACTTTTTTTCTCATCCAGGTTGCTATTTTCACCTCAGTGAGCGACAAGTAAAAAGGCACCTATTTTGCAGCGTATTAGTATGAAATTCCATGGGGATTCCATTTGGAAGAAGATCCACAAATATTCACATAACAACTATGGAGCAGATGGTGTCTTGAATGCAGAGATCTGAAATTGCCCCATGTCATTTGAGTAGCTCAATTCAATCCTATTCTTTCCTTTGTATTGTGGTTTGTGTGATCTACCTTTCCCCAGTGTTCATGCATTCCTGGGGAAAGGGGATGTCTGCCCATAATAAAGCAGAGGTGGATAGCAGACGATGTAGAATATTCACCCCTTCCTTCTGCTGTGTGGAGTGCCCAGCTTAACCACCCTCTTTTTTTAAATTAAAAATAGCGCTTACCGAGATGCAGCTGCAGCTTTTCTGCCTGTAGTGTCCAGTCTCCATCCTGCGAGTCCCGGCACCAATGAAGGAAAAGCCACCCAGTGGTAGCTTTTGTTTACTACAGCTGGGTGGCTTTTCCTTCATTATTGCCGCAAAAGCGAGCACAGGCGGGCTTCTCTGAATGAGCACATGCAACCTAATTAGAGAAGCATGCGTGCCCCCATGTGCTTGCTTTTGTAAATTTTGAGCTTCAATTGCTCAAAATTTTACATAGGAATTTAAAAAAGAAAAAAGTGCGAGTATATTTGTTTTATTATTGGCCATCTTTTTGGGCAATAAAAATGTTTGGGCAAACCATTCCTTTAAGTTTGATGAACAATGGGAATTGACTTCTTTTGCTCAGACAGCCTTATGGGCCCCCTCCAGGGTAGGGGCCTGTGGCAAGTATTCCTTTTGCCCTCCCATAAAGATGTCTTTGAGTCATGTAGGCGCAAGCAGTGATCGAACGTCGAGTTGACTCGTAGCAGTAGCTCAGAGCAGTTCAGAGGCGCAGTTCGAGTGATGCAGTTCAGAGAGCACACCAGGGTCAGTTAGAAGGCTGGATCAGTTTGAGCTTTTTGGTAACCGCTGGTTAGGATTAATGAGTGACACTCCAGTGGTTCAAGTCGAGGTCCGTGATGGCTTGAAACTGTGTCCTGATGGTCCGATGTGTGGTTCAATGAGTCGAAGGTTCGAGGTTGAGCCGGTTCACGAAATTGATAATTAGTGATTCAGGTTGATGTTTGAGGCAATGCTTCTAATGGTTTGAATCAAGGCCTCGTGATGAGCTGGTGGTTCGAACCAAACAAGTGATGAGCTTGGCTTAGAACGCTGCAGCATCAAGCTGGTTTTAAAGTGCAAACTCAGTGGTTCGAAGTTCGAGCAAGTGCCCAATGCAGCAGCGGCAGTACCTGTTGGTTTAGGTGCACCGAACATGAACTCGAATGTGGTTTGATTAACTCAAAAACAGGGATCCTGGGTATTCTGGCTCTCAGGATGCTGGGAGCCCCAATCCAGGGCCACAGGGACAAGACAAGTCCTTGTTCTAGTTCTCCAAACATGGGGGAGTCTGGCAAACACATGCAGGGGTCCTTCAACTCCAGTCGGGACTTGGGTAGCGGTGTAGCTGGCCACCCTAATGTGCCCTGGGAGGGGATAGGGAGCTTGCTCTGCCTTGAACCACTCAATCTTCATCTCACTGTCGGAGTGCTTTGGAGAGGACTGCTCTCCCAATAGAGATTCCAATAAGTTCTTGAAGGGCCAAAATTAATCCAAGAAGGGGTAGAAAACTCCCCTCTTTTATAGGCAAAAGGCCTCACAGGATTTGGGGAAACCAAGCCCACCTTAAGGGGTCCAATCTCTGTCCTTGTGAGAAGTGCTATTTGTCTTCTTGCATCACACCCAAAGGGCTTTGTGTTTGAGAAAGTGTAGAAGACAGGAAGGAATGAGAGGTACAGAGAAAAACAAGATGGTGGAATCCTTCCTCAACTGTGCTGGGATCTCTCTGACTAAACTAAGTCTGCTCCTTCTCAGACCCTGCACATCAAAGGCCCTTTAGTATGCAACACCCTGGTGTGAGGCTAATAGTTTTGTTTAGGGTGTGCCCTTTGATTCCTGTTTCCCAGGAGAGCTCCTGCTGAAAGTCATCCTGTATAGTGAGGTGTTCCCTGACCTCACAAAAGATCAAAAGAGAGGCAGCTTCCACTGGCTTTGTCTTGCCGGGTGCAACAAAGACAGCCAGTCTAGGGAGAATACTCACAGCCTGTGCATTCCTGGCCTAGGCTCACAGTGTAGACACATGTATGATACAGATCAGATGTGGCTTTAGTAATTATGTGAATTACCAGCCACCATAACACAATCTCAGGTATGACTCATGTTTAAAGATAGTTTGTCAGAATTATGTAGTTTTGTAACAGAGGTGCAGATTTTAAATAGAGTCTCTGTGCCTTTTAAATGACTTTACTGTCACCCCAGCTGTCAAGGGGGCACTTGTGACTTTTGAACCTGCTCAGTGTCACTGAAGAGCAGTGGCTGCAGATCAGGAGAATGATGCTACAGGGCACATATGTCACTATGCTTTTAGCATACAGCATAATGAAAGGAGTCTGGTTAGCAGACCTCCCTTTCTGAGATGAAATTATCTGCATCATTTTATTAATTAATAACAATCCAAAAGCCAGGACTTCTACACCTTTGTCAGATGGCATTTCTTCACAGTGTAACACTCTGTTTCCCTAATTGGACAGAATTATTTTTATCCGACCTGCTTTCTGCTTCTCTAATGGGTTGGCATTTGCTCAATCAGAGAAGCCCGCCTCTGCTCGCTTTTGCGGCAATAATGAAGGAAAAGCCACCCAGCTGTAGTAAAGAAAAGCTACCACTGGGTGGCTTTTCCTTCATTGGTGCCGGGACTCGCAGGACGGAGACCGGACACTACAGGCAGAAAAGCTGCAGCTGCATCTCGGTAAGCGCTATTTTTAATTTGAAAAAAGCACTAGCTGCGTTTTTTTTTCTAAGTTTTCAGGGCTGGAGGAGCCCGGAAAACTTAGAAATAAAACAGCAGCTTTAAAAATGTTGTATTTATGTTTGCGGTAGCTTTTGAAGCTACCGAAACATAAATACTACGTTATTGTGTTTGAAAACGCAGCGGTTTTTCTTTCTAAGTTTCTCAGGCTTCTCCGAGCTGGAGGAGCCCGAGAAACTTAGAAAGAAAAACAGCAGCGTTATTGAAACACAACTGCGTTGTGTTTCTGCCTGCCGTGGCTAACACTTTGGGTCTCCGGTGCTCCCCCTGGGGAACACCGGAGACCCAAAGTGAAAGCCAAGGCAGGCAGAAACACAACGCGGTTGTGTTTGCATGGCGCAGTGTTTCTGCTTCCAGCTACTTTCCCATTTGGGGCTCTTGGGCTCCCCGCGGGGAGCCCGACAGCCCCAAATGGGAAAGCAGCTGTAAGCAGAAACACAACGCGGTTGTGTTTGCAAATGCCGCAATGTTTCTGCTTGCAGCAGCTTTCCCATTTGGGGCTCTCGGGTTCGTCATGGGGAGCCCGAGAGCCCAAAAAGGGAAAGCAGCTGTAAGCAGAAATACAACACGGCCGTGTTTCGAAAACGCTGCAGTTTTTCTTTCTAAGTTTCTCAGAGGAGCCTGAGAAACTTAGAAAGAAAAACCAAAGAAGGAAAAGCCACCCAGTGGTAGCTTTTGTTTACTACAGCTGGCTGGCTTTTCCTTCATTAGTGCCGCAAAAACTAAAGCGAGCACAAGCGGGCATCGATTTCACAAAATGGATGCCCCCATGTTCTTGCTTTAGCAAATTTTGAGCTTCAATTGCTCAAAATTGTACATAGGAATTTTAAAAAAAAGTGCGAGTATATTTGTTTTATTATTGCCCATCTTTTTGGGCAATAAACATTTTTGGGCCAACCATTCCTTTAAATAGCACACGTCAGGATATTTTATGAAATGCTGCTGTGGCTCCAAACCTATTGCCTGTCGGTTGCTAACAGGTACATTCTGCTCTGATCACTTCATCCTGTAATAATTTCCGTGTTCACACTGGTATGCAAAGTTTGTGCATTCACGCACAACTCCTGTGGCATTCTCACCTTTCTGTGGGGATTATAATGATCATATGAAATAGCCAAAGTCGAAATTCATACGGATACACTTGAGTGCTGCAGTGGTCAGAAAATAGCTCATTATGTTAAGCACTTGTAGAAATCTGTGTTCATGTGCAAAATTACAATATCAAATTCCAGCAAGGCAAACTCAGTGTTTCTCCTGTCTGATGGCAATACACCTGCTTGTATATGTACTTTGTTTTATAGCACTAAAGGTGCTATTATCAGCAATGTACCTGCACCAGATAGTGGTTGCTTTAGCAACAAACATAGCATTGGTGTGGTGAAGGTCTACACGTTGATTTGTTCAGACAAAGAGTTCAAAAACCAAGCAAGCCATCTCCCATGTTGAGCATAAAGTGTTAGACCATAGAGGTGATTAGGTATCCAAATTCAAGACGGTAGAACCAAATTATTCATGCTTCTATCCTGGCTTTCACAGCAGATGATACAGTGATCCTGGAAAAATCATCATATCACTGACATTACTGTGCTGTCTTTTGTGAAAATGTTTGCCTTCTCACATGCTTGTGACAATGTTTAGCCCATTAAATGAACTTTCTTTTTATGTCGGCCAATTAAGTGGAAGGGATTCTAGACAGAAGAAACTGGACCAGACTTGCAGGCCTCTAGCAAGAATATTTAAGGTCTCCTCATTTGACCCAAAAAACGGTTTGCTTTATTTTACAATTCAAAACAAAAACCCAGATTAATTATTTTAAATTGCATCAATTAGTATGCTGGTACTTATATACTTCCCTTGATGATGGAGACAATGAAGATATCATCTTTCTCATTTTGCATAATATGCTTCCATACCATTTTTTTTTAATTGCCATGCTGGGTGATGTGATTTGTGTACTTTCCAAGTCAGTTCTATAAAATGGGATTATCGTAGTTCATGGTAAGAACTGGAAAATAAAATGGTAAAGACCTGAAATTGCAGAGTGGGTGTAAATCCCTGCATCACATCTTAAACAATGTGTGATCCTGGGAATTTCATTCAATATCGTATTGCCTAACTTGTCAAATTTCCCAGTCCCTAAACCTTTTACAATTGACACCATTCAGATTGATTTAATTCTCAGGGTATGATATTCACAAAGGCTTCACTCAGGGTTTCACCAGCTTTGGTGTTTATTCCTCTATAATAATAGTGAACACTGATATATTGCACACCACAGCCACATGCTTTTTTGCTCTCTAACAACAATAGCAACACTACTTGAGAACCGTGTCCCTCTTCTAATCTCAGTCCGCCTGGATACAGAAACATTCCCGGTATTTTCTAATCTCCACCCAGTATCTATGCTATGTATAGCTTTAACCTTGCTTCCAATTGGTCTCCTGTATCCATGCTTGGGCACTTTTGCATTCTCTGAGGCAGTTTATCTGAGTTCTCTTGTCTATTATGGATTATGTGCACCTTTCTCATACGCTCTATGGCCTGCATTTATAGTCTGGCCTGTGTACCTTCTTTGTGGCTGCTATTAATGAATTGTCCTGTACCCTTGTTGTGGCCTGCGAAAGAATCAAGAGGGTAAAGGGACTGAAAGGGAGTACCCATGCTTGTTGAGATCTCTGCGAGGCAGCATATCAAGCTGGGGGTTGCGATTGTGACACAAGGGGGGGACCACCAGATAACCTGGATCCCTTAATTCAATTGGTTTGGTGGAGGGGAGCCCCAACGATGCCTGTGCCCCGGGCCCCAAAAGTACTTAAGATGGCACTGACACGATTGCTTCATCTAACCTGGTTCGACCCACTTGTACTATGATAACAAACCTGGTTCATTGTTGTTGAACTGCCAATAACTGAATAAGGTACTGTTAGAGGGCCCCAGTCCCACTGGTCCACTTGTTGGGACCCAAGAGATTGATTAAGCCCCCTTTTTGCACCTTTTTTACTACAAGACATGTCCATTTTGAACTCCTTGTTGCATTTCTTGGCTTTTTTTCCTCCCTGCCAAGTATCCAGAGTGCTGCATCATTGCATTCTGCATTTCTCTGTCTTCCTTTTACAGGTGTGGGTTTTTACAGTTTTTTGATAGTGCTTACCCCAGACTGACCCTGGGGTATGCACACTCCGCAATCTCTGTCCAATTATCTTCCTAAACCCCTTACTATCAAGATTCACCACTGTGCCTACGAACACTTACGTTAAAGTTACCAGCTCTCACTAACATACCCATGTTAGCTACGTAAGTACGGCATCTCTACGCTAAGAATGCAACTGGCACATTGAGTAAGGACCCTGATCCTCTTACTCGCGCTACATGCACAAATCATACCAGCATTAACATTATCACTGTGCATCCGATACCCTATATATTCAGCGCAAAGGTATCGGCAGCCAGTTCCATATCTACTACCGCCTGGCACCTCTGTTACTGTCTTACTGCTAACCGCTTTACCCTCTCTTGTCCTGGTCCCACGTTCCAACTCGCTCCTATATGTGGCACTGAGAGGTACTCCTACAGCAGATACCTAGCCACCTCTCCTACAGACAATGTCTGCAGCTACAGCTAGACAATCCACTCAAACCATAGCTTCATAAATAAGGACTGCAGCGTGTCTGCAGCATTGGAATTTACCTGAATATTCCCTCTGATGTATACTCTGCCCACTTTTTGTATACTCTGTCCTTATATGTACTCCTGCACATTGCATTTTATTTCCATATATGTACTACTGTATCCCGCAAGTATCCACTGATGACTGTTTCTTGCCATTGCAACATAGCTAAACTTGGTCATACTCTAACTTTCTTGCCATTTTTTGCCATATATGTACTGCTGTATACTGCAAGTGTCCATTGATGACTGTCTCGTGCCACTGTAACTTAGCTAACAAATTTGTGCCCTAACATATTTGCCACTTCAGCGAGCTTGGCAATAGTTAATACTAGCACATTCTAGCTAACTGCCTCCTCATGATCTTAGACTATATCAAAACTCATTAACCGGTAGCCCACTCGATATCCTAGCAGGTTTATAGTCATAATATCGACTGAAAAAATGTCGAAAGTCATAAAATCGAAAAAAAATGTTGAAAAAAAATCGAATGTCTTTTTTAATACATTTTATTTTTTTACCTTTTTTTTCATCCCAAACGCCCCAAAAAATATATAAATAAAGAAATAAAGAATTCGATTTTTTTTGGACCTTTTTATTTCGAATTTATTGTAATTCGACATTTTATTTTCGATATTATGACTGACCACCATCCTAGCACACTAAATTGTAATAACTTTGTAGTATCCAAGACACCTAACCGACCCTAGTTTAACACGTACATTGCCAGGTCATGTTCATGTTTCTCTCAATTATCTCGTGTCTTCCAACTATACTCAGTTCCATGCTTCTGTTCATGATGGCCTCTGAAGATGCTACCAATAACTTCTTGTCACCAAACATTGACCTTTACGCTACACCTAGTACTCCTAGCATCTCCCTTTCTATGCGTTGAGACTACTATTATCTGACAGTATACGACCATCAGTATTTTTACCTTCCTGTCTTTGAGCAGCATCTAAACCTATTCACCCCACACTGTCAACGTCAAACAGTTCTCATCCTATCACACCAGCCCATTGGATCAAACTATTTGCTACAAGACCTACACCTAACCAACCTTGCCCAATGAAAATCAGGAACTTAAGACTAGGCTCTAGATTCTGGCCAGCTCACTCCTTGCCTAACTCCAAACACACTACTACTGCCAAAGGGTTAACCACAAGAACAAAAGTAGTCAACACTAGTAATAGTACAGTAAACATTGCCCTCTTGCCTAGAGAAAATACATCCTACACAAAAAGTAATATGCACAGCTCTACCAGATTGATTAAGGGTGCACTTATAAACGCTAGATCCTTGACAACTGACACACTAGATATTGCCGATATCATAACATCCAATGACCCTGACTTCTTAGCCATAACTGAGACCTGGCATCATGCTGCAACAGGGCCATTACTCTCTCTTGCCATTCCAAGTGTGTATTCCATCACTCGACTAGACAGAGGTCCTCATTACGACTCCGGCGTTAACCAATGGCGCTATTAGCGCCATGGTTAATGCCGGTAACTTACCGATTCTGCCATGGTGAAATGGGGAATTACCACCCCATTTCAAGGTGGGCGGGGCGGTAATTCCCCATTTACCGTTGGCCCTTCCCCATTCCCATTTTTGCCCCATAGGGCTCAATGGGAATGGGAAAGGCGGTAATTACGGTACCGCAAATTACGGTACCATAATTACCTTCAAAGTCCCTTTGCGGGTGCCTACCTTAACGGCTGGTCCAGACCAGCCGTTAAGGTCGGGAGCCGCAAAGGGACCTTGTAGTAAGGCGTTAAGGGGTTAATGGCGCCGCAACCTTTTATGACCCCGTTAACCCCTTAACGCCTGGGTCGTAATGACCCCCAGAGAGTCCTCTAAACGTCGGGGGTGTCGCCTTTATTGCCAAAACAACATTAGGCCTTAGGCCCATACAAACCAAACATTTCCCTCAGGAGAATTATTGTTTATTAGGTTACCTATCACAGCATCTCGAACG
This sequence comes from Ambystoma mexicanum, assembly GCF_040938575.1. Taxonomy (NCBI): domain Eukaryota; kingdom Metazoa; phylum Chordata; class Amphibia; order Caudata; family Ambystomatidae; genus Ambystoma; species Ambystoma mexicanum. The sequence continues at coordinate 1,272,379,806 of NC_090932.1, forward strand.
CTTACCATCCACCACATATATAGACCACCAGGGCCTCTCTCTACCTTCGAAGAAGACATTACACTACTGCTTACTGCTAATACTAAACCAGGATCACAAATTATACACTAGACTTTCTACATCGCATCACTAAACCTACACACAACAAAGGAAGGACACTAGATTGGTTGGCCGACTTCAACTGCGACACAAATATCCTCTCTAACACACTATGCGCCTTGTCGGACCATCACTGTATCTCATTCACTATAAAGGAAGGTAACCATCTCAATCAGCAGAATCCTTTATCTCTATCTATATGTACAAGGAATAACGGTAACATAACAGCTGAGAAACTACTTCCCCTGCTACAGCCGATTATCAACTTTACTGCATCAAGCACGGACCCTACTATTTTAGTAGACTTATACAACCATACTTTACTTAATGCCATTAATACAATAGTGCCTTTAAAAATGTGCAAAGCCCAACCCGTGCACATTTAAACTCCTGGTCCACTGTGCACCTTAGAACCCTACATAAAAACAAAAGAAATGCAGAAACACAATGGAAGTGTCTTTCTTCGGCCCTTAACAAAGACACATTACCAATAGCATCCCTCAATTACAAAGAGGCCATTCTCCAGACCGAAAAAGACACTTACAATGACCTAATCATCAAAGCTAAATCTAGTACTAAAGAACTTTTCAATATACTTAGAGAGTTGGAAACACCCTCCTCATCACCAGGCACTTGCACTAAAGATATCACATGGTGTACCAACATACACAAAGCGTTATTGGACAAAATAACACTGCTGCAAGCTAAAATAGAATCTAAAAAACTCAGTCTCTCCTCTAACACATCTCAGCCCCTGCCTTGAGCACTCCATCCTAATACTCACAAGCTTTTCAACTTCTCTCCTCTCTCCATTAAAGAGGTTGAGGACATAATCACGAAACTGAAACCCTCAAGATGTCAGGGAGACATTTGCCCTGCTCCCCTTATCAAAGATGTAGCTAAGGAACTGGCACTTTTCATCACCACTTTAATCAACGCCTCTTTTGAAAAAAGTATAGTCCCTACCAACTTGAAAGATGGCTGGGCTCGTCCCTTACTAAAACTAATTATAGACCGATCACTACGGTACTGTTTCTCCTGAAAATTCTTGATAGAGCAGCCAACCTGCAGATACAAGAATATCTCGAAAATAACAACCTCCTTGGTCTCATGAAATCAGACGTTAGACCAAAACACGGTACGGAAATGGCTCTGATTGACTTAAAGACAAAAATGGACGATTTAAAAGACAAAGGCAAACTAACCCTCCTTCTACTACTAGACCTATCAGCTGCCTTTGACTTAATAAATCACAAAGGCCCTCATTACGACCCTGGCGGAAAGGGGTTTACGCCGGCGTAAAGCATGGCGTACCTTTCCGCCTGACTGCGAGTTCGCGTAGCGCCATGGTGATTTTTACGCCTGCTTTTTGCAGGCGGAAAAATCCATGGCGCTACGGGACTTGTTGTTAATTACGCCACCGTAATTTACGGTGGCGTAATTAACGCCTTCCCCACTCCCATTATACCCTATGGGGCAAAAATGGGAATGGGGAAGGGTAAATGGGGATTGGGGACTTACCGCCCCGCCAAGGTCGGAATGGGGCGGTAAGTCCGCCAACCACCATGGCGGAGTTGGCAGCTTAGCGCCATGGACCATGGTGCAAATTGCACCATGGTTCTCCGCCAGGGTCGTAATGAGGGCCAAAGTCTTATGTAACCACCACTCAACAGCAGCACACTTCTCTGACAAAGCCACAGATCCATGAGGGTCTTTGCACCCTCGGCTTCTGATGAACCAGCACCAGTCACATGTGGAGTCCCTCAGGGATCCTGCGTTTCTCCAACGTTATGCAATGTGTTCACAAAGCCTCTCTTCGACGACCTAGACCATTTGGGAGTCACCTACACTAATTATGTGGATGACACCCAAATACTCATCCCTATCACCGGCGATTACAACATTGACTCAAATGTACTAAATGACATTTTCCTCATCATACAAGCCTCGATGGGTAAGCACAGACTCTGTCTTAATGATGATAAGTTACTCCCCTTGGGATCCCAAAAGAGACTTTACAGATTAGATGGACAGTTTAACTCCTTCAATATCAACAACATAAAGGTTTCTAAGTATGTGAAAACACTAGGCATTTATATTGACTCCGCACTAACTCTGACAAGACTAATCAATGTAACAATTTCCTCTACTGCTTACACCTGTAAGTTAATGAATGCCTGCAGACTGTGTATTAGACTCTTGTAATGCGCTTTATCTAAGAACTAACCAGCGGAACATAAAAAAGATGAAAGTAATCCAAAATAAGGCCCTCAGATCCCTGTTGAATATCCCCAGATTTCACACATCTCTAAGTTGAGATGTAGCTTGCACTGACTCTCTGTCAACCAGAGGATCGCGTTTGAAACTCTGTCACTTACACATAAGTGCCTTGCGAATCTAGCGCCCAGATACTTGACTAAGAGTTCCTCATGAAACATCTCAGACCGTCCAACAAGGTCCTCACAATTACATTTCCTAGGTTTAAGCTCCAGAATGCAGGAGGCAGTAGTTTCCCTGTATTAGCAGCAACACTTTGGCATACTTTACCATTAACCTTAAGATCAGAACCGTTCTACCATATATTCAGAAAACATGTACAAATGTGGCTCTTCTCGCAAGAGACTTAGAAATGTCTTATATCCTCATGTCTGTTTGCCTGTACAATTGACCATATATATATATATATATATATATATATATATATAACAATTGACATTCACAATTCGGTCAATTGTGCAAAGGTCAATTGTAATTCGAACAATTGTAGTTCTAACAATTCATATACAACCCTTCTTTGCTGCAATTTCAATGAACATGTTGTACTACCTTAATTGTATGTAACTGCACAACATATGTATCTGTAAAAAACATGTACAATTGATTTGTATAATTTAAGCATATATTTCATAGAACCTTAGTTGGGCATTATTCTATTTTGGTGGAACTGTTGTACTATTGCTGTTTGGGTTGTTACAGGCTAACCTTTAAACCCCTCTTAAGAGTATAGCCTTCCATCAGCTTATGTTACCACAAAGAGCGACAGAGGTATATCCCTAAGCTGGGCCTGTCTTACCTTAATGCTTGGGATCACTATTGATTTGAAGAAGTGGGCTGAGTAGGTGCCTATTAGGCAAGATTGTATGCAGTACCCTTATGGTGCACTAAAACAACCCTGACCTCCTGGAAATAGCAACCGAACCTTTGGTACAAATCTGTACCACACTGGTTGGTAGTGTGGACGAGTAGTCAGGCTTATCCCAAGAGGGGTCAATGTGAGCTGTAGGGGAGTTACACAGAGATTTACAGTGACAAGTATTCAAACAAACACTTACACACAAGGTTTCTTGATAAAACAATTATTAATTTATTTACCAGTCAGTTAATGTAAGCCTTCTTTAGAAGGGAGCACTGTAAAACACCACACAAATATACTTGAAAACTATACACTCTCTTAAGTTCAGAATCAGTAAATACCCATTTGGAATGCAATACAGCAGAGACCTACACCCACAGGTGACTTCAATAGTTAGGGTGCTGTTGACATTAATGTATTACTGTTGGCATTCAGAATTGGTTTAAGAGCACGTCAAAGGAAAAGGTTATTAGAGCAAACAAGATACCACGATTATTCTTAAGCAGGCAAATAATTTCAGATCCCCCAATAAGAGTCATTCAGTGAAACAGGATAAACCAAAGTCCAATAGGCACAAGTCTATATGAGCTGAAGCACTTCTTTGCAGTTAAGTAGGAAAGTCGTTGCACAATGTTTTAAAAGTCTTTGAAGAAAAAGATGAATCAATGTAGGGCCACAAACTGTTAGACTTGTGAGTAGTAGAAGATGCAAGTAACTCTACAGCAAGAGTTCTCTTAGACTTTGTACAGAACCTTTAAAATGAAGAAAAGAGTCAGCAGATGACTCCTGTTCCTGTGCAGCTCTGCAGATCTCACTGTTCCTGGGCGTCAGTCCTGGGGACAAGACGGAGGACGCCGGGGTCTCCTGCACTGCACTGAGACGGTCAAAACGTAAAAACCTGCAAACTTCACTTTCAGTGGCTGTTCGGCGGTTCAGCTCCTTGTGTATACTGCAAATAGCAACACTGCGGTTCCTGGCTGTCGAGATGGACTTTCCTTGCTTCTGGGGTCCTGCACTCTGTTGAGGGGGCTCAGGCTCGGTCAGTCCTGCTTCCTGGGAGTCCGGAGGATCTTCCTGGAGCTCTTGGCCAACTTAAAAGCAACACACACACAATCTGGTGTTCCTCTCCTTGGCTATACAGTTTCCAGCAGCAACTCTGTGGAAATTCAACTAGCTCCGAGAAGGATGTCCAGGTGGCTAACTTTGGAGTTGATTGGTCTCACCAACTCAAGGGCTTCTCTGTCGATGCAAACTTGCAGTTTCAGCACAGCAGCAAACCCAACGGTCCAGGAGTTGCAGCAGGCGTCCTCTTCAAGTTCTTCTTCGGTTCCTACGTCCGGTGATCGACTCTGCCTTCCAAGCCAAAAGACTCGCCTTTTATTCAGTTCTCTCTGTTTCATTCCAGCCTAGCTGTCAGTCACCCAGCAGATTGGCTGTCCTTGCCGCACAGTCAGCCAGCCAATCATCACAGAGTGCATTTGGGTCTCTTAGGAGACTAATCACTGGGAGTTTTGGGCCCCTCCCTCACTTCCTGCCTACCTCAGACACCCTGGAGCCAGAGGCGGGCTTCACTTGTAAATTCCGTCAAAGACAAAATGAACAAAGGGACCAAACCTGGTTTGGCACTCAGAGCAAATCTCAAGAAGGACTTTTCCACAGGGAAATGGCGAAAAAAGAAGACTGGAGACATTTTGACAAAAATGTCACCCTTGGCTGCTTTACTGCAGCTGCGGACATAGCCCGTGGTAGATGCTCACCATGGTAGTAAAAATGAAAGCACTGCCACCAGCCATTCTGTGAGGAAAGGGTAACATAAAAATGTTACATGAGAAGCTAGGCAAAAGGGGATACTAGGTAACCCCTCCACACCCTATTGTAAGATAGTGTGTGCTGGGTCTAGAAAGTTACAAATGTAAGTAAAGTCAATTTCACTTTACTGCTCTGGGAAACAGTAGTTTATCACAGAGAAGGTATTTAAACCCGGGGAAATCTGAAAGCCTTCCCTGTGCCACTGCACTGAAGGTGCTGTGCCACGATGCAAAGATGATGCCTATGGAGTTTGTCAGGCTCCATTACCAAAAAGAAACACAAAGCTCAGAAGCCACATTCAAATACATGAGAAAAAGGGAAAAAGGATCTCACTCTCTCCAGGTTAAAAAAAAATGTAAGTCCTCAGAATCCAGCAAAGTTTCTGGGGGTCTCTAAGGTAGAGAGAAATGGCACATTTCTGAGATTTTTCCCTAACAGCGCTTTAGCCTCCACTCATTCTTCTACTCCTGCTGAGCAGAAGTCATTCCGACACATAAACACTGGCTTCCACATTAGTCAACATGTTTGCAAGGCAAGCGGCTTCAGTTCAGGTGTATTTTAAGGCCTGCAAATCAATTCTTTCCATAAAGTATACTGCAGGCGATTTAGAGTTGAAATCCACATCTTCTGCTGTGGAGATTCTGCCCGCCATTGTGCCTCCCTATGCTTAACAAAAAGGTAAAAAGTCATGCATAACAGGAACAACAGGATGGGCTAGTCAGCCTCACAATGGAGAATGTGTGATTGATCTCCCTTCACATTGAGGAGGATGCAGTCTGCACACAATCTTCAAAGTCATTTAGGGACAAGTGGAGCTGGCCTCAACAAATCCACATTTATATTATGGTGCATTTTACAAAATTGTGGTCTGGTTTATGCCACCCTCTGTGATCTATGACAATAATTGCGAAGCTCACACTTCCTCCCACTCTACACCTGGCATGCAGTCTGTCTATCCTCTAGCACACTTCCTCTCTCACCTTTCACTCTGCCCCGTTATGAAACGTGCTTCATACCCAGAGGTTTCTGAGCGCAGACCCAGGGATGGAACCTGCGTTGCTCTATGTCGTCTTGCTTCCAAGGCCAGCACGTTGCCCTTGAGCTATCCTCCCGTTGGTATGTGATCTGCCCCACTCCTTCCTCTCTCCCACCCACGTCTACTTCATATTTGGTATGGCTTTTCTCTCTCGACATCAGTACTATGCCTTGTCTCTCCAATTCTACTTGATGTTCTATTTTCTACTCCATCGCCTCTTCTTTTCTGAATCTGTTTACTGCCCGTCTCTCTCTCTCGCTCTGCTGTGGACTCCTTCTCCCGCTTTATTTGCCGTCTCTTGCTTATTGTCCTTCACTGCCCCCTTTAGTGATGCACTGTCCATACCCTACCTCGCGAGTGCTGTCCTGTTCTGCCTTCGTGCCTCTGCCATGCTTCCCCTCTCTAGTGATGTCTCTCTCCTACCCCCACCCTCTTACTTGCCACCTATTCTTGGTTCTTCTCTCTCTGTCCAGCTAGTCATATCTCCTCCCCCCTTCGTCTGGTCTCTCTTCTAGCTCTCTCCCGGTACTGTCTCCTTCGGCCCTTACCAGGGAGTATCTTCCTGCTCGGTCTAGTGCTTGACCCTCTACTCCCTCATCCCACAGACAGGCGCTATGCCTCTGCGCCTCTCTAATTCTGTTGCGAATCGGAAAGTCCTGAGCTGAAAGTAGCTGGCAGGGTAACAGTCACTACCTGGTGGCGACGTTCACTGCGGATTCTAATCCCCAGAAAGCAAACAGGGTTACAATTCCGCTCTTCACCCCAGATATACTAAATATAGTGGCACTAAAGAATACTCATTTCATAGCGTTTCCTCTCATAGTATTGCTGCACCTCTGCCATTTATTTTAGGGGGTGGGCTCGCCACCCACTGTTATGTGTGTCCTCTATTGTCACTCTTTTAGTATCGCACATATATAGTGCGATCAGGGAATATTGTGACTTTTCTTGGGGCCTGAGAACATTGGCTGCTTGCGTATCTCAGAGACTTAATTCACCAACTCGTGAATTAATTCACAGGGTTTGCAGTAGTTGTGCTGTGATTTTCAGGGTGCCCTGGAGTGTCTGGGATCTGGTGGGCTCCCCAACATGAAGCTCACGTGTGCTGCTCTCTGCACCGTTACCTTCTCTACTTCTCCCGGTGCGGCTCACTTCACGTTCTTTCAATGCGTGTCCCTTCTCGCTTTCCGTCAGTTGCGCCCAATGACCTCATTGACGTGCCTGTGCTCTCCTTCTCGGTAGTACCACCGTCCCTTCTTCCACCGGCGCTTCCCTCCCCCACCCATCTTCCCTGCAGCTGCTTCCTGGCTCGCGGGCGTCTGAGGAAACGCCATTTCCCCCTGGTGCTTTGATTCGTGCTCGGGTCCTGGGGACGTCCTGTGCCTCATTTCCTCTACGCACGGGTCAGTGGAGCTGCTTCACACCCTTGGACAGGTGATAGGGGCCGCTGAGGGAGTGACGCAGCCCCCAGAGGCGTCACGCTTCCCGTGTAGCCGCTATGGCAGCCTGCGCCGGAGGCCCGCTTTGCGGCCACTCACCCACAAAGGCCCCCGTTGACAGGCACGCATGCGTCCGCGCCAGGTGTACTCAGGCCTTCTCCCTTTCCTGGCCGGCGTCGGACACGTGGGCTGCGTGAACACGGGGAGCTTCTGTGAAGTAAAACCAAGTCTCACTGCAATAGTTCTACTACTTCTTTTGGTACACTCCGACCACTGCTTATTATCAATGCGCTCTCGGGTGTTTTTGATAAATCACCATCAGGCGTATCGACCTGTGGTCCAACATGGGTTCATTAAACAGGGCCATTTCAGAAAGTTCAGGGGCCATTTCTGCAGCCGCTGCCTCAACGAGAGCTGTTTACACTTGTCTTTCTTTCAAGCAACGCTTATTCTCAGTGGTCGAAGTGGGGGGTGGAGGGGCATAGAGCAGTGCTAGTCTACTTATTAAAAATGTTTTTTTGGGGGGGGTAGAGCGGTGCTAGTCTATTTTTTAAAAATGTGTTATTGTTCCTATACATTCGTTTTAAAAGAAACCATTCCGGAATGGTTTAGTTTTACAGTTAAAGTGTAGGAATAAGTTCAACATTGCACTGAACATTCCCTTAAACAGCAGGTGTGTCTGTTTGGCGGTCTGGATTGCGCATGGAAGGGGGCCTGGCCAGTACTTAATTTGTGGAGGTGTTTGCCAGTGCTGAGCACCCAGCACTTATTTCTGAGCACCAGCACTCTCTCTCAGCCTCAGATCAATTATGATGTCATGCTTTGGCACCTATCTTTTTTAATCTGCCATTCAGTCTTAGTTGCACAACAAGCAACATCTGCGTGAGCCACACCATTAGGTGTCCAATTTCAAGTATAACAATGAGCTGGAAGAGGACAGCTCTGTCTGCTCATGCCAGAAAAGGTCTCCAGCCAGCCTCAGCGACTAGCAGCACAGATGCAGCAGGGTGAGTGGCTTGGTTATGTGGTGCTTACAGAAGCCCGGCAGCCATGGTACCAAGTTCAGCTTACCAGTTCAGCAGGTATGCTAGCACGCTTATGTAGATGTGCCAGTGTCTGTATTACTCTGGGTTTGCTGCGCCTCTGCAGGCATAGCCACTAAGCGGGCATATTCAGGGCCTGGAAAATATTTGGGCCCTGGCACTGATTCATTTACAAATTAATAACTGGGCATCGCGATGGGGATTGTGGAGAGCAGGGGCAGGTCAGCAGGGAACCTAGTTCCACTACTTCTTTTCGTACGCTTCGACCACTGCTTATTCGGCGAAGATGTGCTCTTCCAGGACAGCAGACGCAGGGGAGGAGGTGGGCTCTGTGTGTGGAGATTCAGCAGGAGAGATTCGGTGAGTGGGTATGCATGAGTTGGTGATTCAGTCATGTATAATTCGGTCAAATCACATGGAACCGTTTAATTTGATAGCTGCACCCACCCACTTCCACTTTGGTGCCTTTGATGAAAGGATCTGCTCACCTTCAGAGTTGGCATGAGAAGGACAACATTAAATGACAAAAGGCACCTTAACACCAGTCGGGCAATTACTTATGTAAAATATTTGATTTGTTAAAAGCACCTTTCTTAGGCGCAAATGCATAGTCAATAATGGGGCAGTCCGAAATGAAATATCCCCATACTACCACAGTTAGCCATCAAAGCTGTGACTGCTACCCAGACAATTTCTTTTAGTGTGTTTCTTAAGATGCTTACGGTACAGTAGTGTTAAACAAGATATTTTTATGCTTGCAATTGCATTATTTTGCATTCTGAAACTTTTAGTTTTCCATTCAGGATGTGGAAATAAAGCCATAATTATATTCTTTTGTCTTGACATATTTCTATAAGGATGGACATGTCAGGTTGCTGTGCTATGCAATTTGTGTATTTTGCAAGTAATCGCTGTAATACAGATTTGTTGTAGTTCTTAAATGCCAAAACTTAAATATGTGTACAAAGTAAAGCTCGGAAAGTATGGAAAGTGCATAAATTGCAGAATGGTTTAAAATAACAGCTTCACTGATTAGCCTGTGATTCTGGATAACATGTTTTTAAATCTCACTATCTGCCTCATTACGAGGTGGGCGGTAAGGGGTTAACGGCGTCAGTAAAGGCGCCGGAGCCGTTAACCCTGTACCGCCCTATTACGAGGCCCCCTCGCGGGACCCGCTCTGGACGTCTGGTTTTACCAGACGTTGTTAGCGGGTCCCGCGAGGGGGCCAGCGAGCTAACAACGGGCCTGCCATTAACGGGCCCGTTGTTAGCATGCTCCCCATTCCCATTAAGCCCTATGGGGGCTCAAATGGGAATGGGGATGGTCTGGGTTCCCTGAATGGGGAAATACCGGGCCCTCCAAGGTCGGAATGGCCCAATATTTCTCCTTTCAGGGAACCTGGACCCGAGTTTCGAGGCAGCCATGCCCTCATTAAGGGCCAAACTCATAATGAGGCCCTATGACTTAAGTGCAAGACTTGGAGTCTGTAGAAGTGATTAAGTTCACTCTATTTGAAAACAGACTCCCTTAAAAGAGGACAGATTTAATGATTTTAGGAAAAATATTTTGTGTCATTGTGCTCCTTTGTTCTTGGTTCCCAAAGCCTTCAACTACAATAGTGCTATTTTTGCACTGGTCCTCCCTCAGTCCCATATTACTCGATTGACAGGCAGATATATATTCTCATCAGATAGTCAGTGTACAGAGATTCTAGCATAGCGGACTGACTGCAGAAGAAACAAAATTAGAACCCTGCATGGATGTGCTGGCCAATCACGCGCCTCGGAACGCAGACTGCCCTGTATGGAGCAAGCCCACGTTCTGAGCTGCCTTGGCAGCCAGCGCCCCCTTCCTTTACCCGCTCCCCCTCCACCAATTAGCACCTTTGTAGCTTCCTACACAGGTGCTAAGGGTGTCTTTTTAAAAAAAATACATAAATAAATAAATAAACATGTTATGTTATGTTATATTATGTTAAGTCACTTGTAAGGCGCCAAAGCCCCAAGGCATCCAGGCGCCATAGAGAGAGGATGAAGCGCTGCCTATCTTGTTACACAAACAGGTTGGTGTTTAACTGTTTTCTAAAGACCAGATGATTGTCAGTATTAAGTAGGTGTTCAGGTAGGGCATTCCAAGCCTGTGCAGCTTGTACATGAAAGGCATGACCATTTCTGCGAGCTCTCTTAACGTAGTCTACTTCTAGAAGACAGGCTTTAGCAGATCGAAGGTTTCTTTTGGGTTGATAGAATCTCAACCTATTCTTAAGGTAGACTGGGGCATCACCAAAAACACATTTATGGCAGGTGGTCAACAGCTTAAACTGAACTCTGGCTGAGGCAGGCAGCCAGTGGAGTGTCTTTCTGGCCACTAATGTGGGCTCAATACGGTTCATCTGGTATACAATACGCACAGCAGCGTTCTGGATCTTCTGCAATTTTTGAATATCTGTCTTCCTGGCTCCCCCTTGGAGAGCGTTACAATAATCTACTCGCGGGAGTATCACGGCTCTAACCAATTCTTTGCGATTTTCTTCTGCGACCACTGGGGCCACTTGCCGTAGCACCTTAAGATGGTAATTGGTGCCTTTCACAATTGCATCCACATGGGCACCGCTATCCAGACTGGCTTCCAGATAGGTGCCCAAGGTGTTTACCTTAGGTACTACTGTGATCTGACTGCCATCAATCAGGAAGTTCGTATAGACAAAACTCAGCTTCTCTCTGGCTTGTCTGGGGCCATATAGCATTAGCGCGGTCTTAGTCGCGTTAAGGCATAGCCAATTGGTGGACATCCAGCTCTTAACGATCTTGTAGATCGAGTCCAGCGTCTGTTGGTCTTTTTCGTAGTGCCCACAGATCTCCAGTGCCAGTTGCAAATCGTCTGCGTAATTGCAGAAGAAAATACCCAGATTTTCAAGGTCCACACATAGTGGGATGATATCAATGTTAAAGAGCAGGGGTGAGAGACATGCCCCCTGGGGGACTCCACAGGTGGTAATTTCGGCATCTGATGCACTATCACCCCAGTAAACTCGGGAACTATGTCCCTCGAGAAAGGAGTTGAGCCAAGTTATTGCCTCCACTGAGAGGCCCCGACAGTGGCCGTACGACCCAACAGGACCCCGTGGTCCAGCAAGTCGAAAGTTGCCAATAGGTCTAAGAGCATCAGCAGCCTCGACTTGCTAGACTCCAGCCCGGAGAGCATATGTGTCTGTAAATCCAGCAGAGCACTCTCAGTGATGTGAAAGCTACGGAAGCCTGAAACCAGCGCTGCTCAGTGCTGCTGTTTGTGAAGTATGTTTTCAGGTTGATCACATCACAGTCATCAACATGAAAAAGGGACTTAACACGAACAGCAGCACTGCTGGCGCTGAGACGCGCAAGAAAGTTACATTTATTTTCTTTGAACAAAAAAAAGACAGCTTAAGCACCCGTGTAGGATACTACACGGGTGCTAATGGCGATATGCCCCTCAGTGGTGGTCTGACCCTTTCAGTAACAGCACCACAACCCTCGTTAGGGGACCCTCCCTGCGCTCAGGCCCTTGGGTGGCAGCCCGTTACCTACAGGGTAGGTGCCTCATTAATGACTTTCTCTGTTACTGCCAATCACCAAACTTGCTTGGGCTATCCAGAGTATTGCCCCAAAGTAGAGTGAATTATGCTCTTGTATATATGACCTGTTATGCTATGTTATTGAGTCTTGTATAGCACATCTTCTCCCCTTTTCACAGTTTCCAGAAGAGTCATTATCCAACGTAGTAGCTGGAGGAGCAAAGCAAAGTTGATTTGTTGTGATGCTGATCTTTGCAGGTCAATGAATAGGGCTTTTTGTGGTGGGAAGGTTTTAGATATTTTGTGAGATGTCCGTGGCAGTGGTTAATGTACACTCCGGGTTGCTAATGAAAATCGATTGTGTGGGTTTCGTTGGTGTGACATCTGTCAGAGTGGAGAGAGTTGGCTTGGTCTATCTGTGGTGAGTTAATGTGCTTTAAAGGGAACTTTAGTGGAGATTCGTGTCTATAGGTGGTGTACGTTCCATTCTGTATCCTGTGTTGTTTTGGTGTGAGTAGTGGCTACACAGCGTACTCAGCTCCACGCCAGTGGTGCAAAGACCATTGGGCAGATCAGGCTTTAGCCCCCTGAAATTCTGGGCTATGTTGACATGACCTCTCTGACACACAGAGCTGTAGCAGGACAGAACAGGAGACAGTGAATAAACAGGTCAGTTAACAAATGCCTGGCAATTACTAATGTAAAGCATTTCATTGTTGGCACCTGAATGTGTATGCAAACATTTTTAGGCAATTGAAATCGTGATAGGGGTTACTATTTACATGTCTGGGGAGTGATTGGAAGAGTAGGTTTCAGACATGAAGGAGAGAGTTAACTACTTGTAACATCGAAGATGCACTAGAATAGTCTCTTTGGAATGGTTAAGAAGTTAGATGCCCCCACACAAGTAAGTTTTACCCTCCCTCACATTGTGTAAAGTTGGAACCTCTCCCAACATTTGACGGGTTAGCCCTGCACTCCCACAAAATGTGTGCCTCGGTGCACCCCTGCCCCAGAGTACTACAAAACAAACTCTGATTCCAATTCTCGAAGTGAAGCAGGCACATCCAAAGATATACCTCCTTCACCTTTTGAGGTACAGCGGGACGAGGACAAGCTGTATACTCTTTGGAGGGGTGCGAAGTGATCACAGTAGCAGCCGAAGCAGCAAAAGCAGAACGACTCCAAAATAAAAGAATGTCTATACAAAATACGTATACTTTAATTAAACAATTAAAATGCAATAATTAACCAGTAAACACAAGGCAAAGCCCACGTCTGTAGAAAGAAAACTGAAGAGGCAGAACTTGTAACGAAGAGCCCAAACTTGATAGATTATTGTATTTATCATCCTTCAATCAGCATATACATGGGTTGGGCGGAGTGACAAAAAAGTGGCGGTAACTCTATTACCGCTGCATTACCTCTCTGCCTAATCCCGAGTTTGGCAGAAAGTTGGAGATTTACCTCCAGCTTATTGCTGGAGGTAAAACTCTCCACTTTCCACCCAGTTGCGGCGCTACTACCGCAGCGCTATTCGCACTGGCTGTAATAGCACTAATACTGCCCCATAGAGTCCTAACGACTCTTAATAAAATGGGGAGTGACAGCCATCCCACAACTTGGGATCTGGCGCTAATAGCACCGGACCGAGTTGCGGTAACGCTATTGGCATTGGCAGCATCCTGGCAGATTTACTGCCGGGATACCACAAAGGTTGTGATGAGGCCCAATATATTTTCCAAAAATTTAATATCTCTCTTTCCATTTTAAAAACGAATTTAGCAACACTGTACATTCTATGAGACCATGCAAAAGGGACCATCTAATTCCATGCACTACTGCAATCTCTCACACATTTGTGCTTTTGTGCACATTCTGTGTTACTGAATGCACAAATACATGAACACCGGTCATGTCATCAACCTAACGTCCCGGCTCAACAATGCCCCCCTTCATGTAGGAATATTTGGTGTTTTTATATCAGCCTCCCGTAGGCATAACATGTCGGTCTCACATCCCCATGTATACAATCCCAACCTACAATTCTGGGCTAGGAATAGACAGTGTCTTATTCAGAAATCAAAATGTATTTAAAAGCATAAATGTAACTTCAAACAAGTTGGTTTTTCCATGGAAATCACTGCAATTCTAGATGTATCCAAAATCAATAAGCAACAAAAAACTAAATATCCTGCCTTGATCAATCTCACTATTGTCAGTTCATACAAGCATGCATTCTAAAAAAAATATATTTGTTTCTAAAAGATACTAGACATTCTAAACATTTCTGTTGCTTTGCATTTATCTCAAATAACACCAAATACTTCAATGATAACCTTCTTGGCGCTTGAGCAGAGGCGATCAGTCAAGCAATTGCAGGAATGTAATTTTGAACAGGTTATTCTTTTCATTTATTTTTTTTATATTATATTTCTTTTCAGGAAAATGTTAAAAAAATGGGCTTGAAAGTCACTATGGTCCCAGAATGTGGACTGAGTGACGGGGCCATGCCACAATACCATATTCTTGTCTTTAAGACTGATGCGCCAGGCTTCTGGGGAGGCCCCTGAGGTGGCTGTTTTGTGTTGGGTTGGTGAGCTGGTCGACTGGGTCCAATACGCGATGCAGTCCAGGCAGCAATGTCACGTGACACAAAGAAGCTTGAGGAATGCAGATGATGTCTGGATCCATAGACCTCATAAGCAGTTCAATGCGGGACCCAGGGCCTAACGCTGTTTCCTGACTTTTGGGAGTCCCAAACCCAGGTTTTCAGAGACAGGGTAAGTCCTTTGGTTGCGCTCCCACTCCAGGGTGATTGGCTGGAACCAACAAGGGATCTTTTAGCCGCAGTGAACAGGGTCCTGGTTCCAGTGCAGCCAGTAGTGAGACCTTGGCTCAACAATGCCCTCCACCCCCACTGTTCTCTGGTGATGGTCATGGGACAGAGATCTCCTCTGCCTTGGATTCCTTCTGTCTTCACCTCTATGGCAGAGGACTTTGGAATGGACTGCGCTCCCAGCAGAAGTCCAAAACGGTATCCTTCTTCTTTTGATGGTACAAAGATGAATTTCGGAAGGAGTGGGAGACCCCTTTCCTTACAAAGGTAAATGGTCACAGGGGATTGGACAGAAGCAAGTATACTAGAAGGGTTCCAGTCCCTGTTGCTGTAAGAAGAGACGTTGCCTTCTTGCATCAGACACAGTGTGCCTTGTTCCGCAGGAAGTGGAGGGGACAGGAACGAGAGTCCCACAGAAAACCAAGATGATGGACGCCTTCTCTCAGTTCCATTTCCCTCTTTGGCTACTCTAACTCTGCCCTTCCCATCCATTCAAATTAAAAGGCCATTTGGAGTGCAGCACTCTAGTCTGAGGCTGGCCTTTGTCAATGCCTCTTTAAAAGCATTGTCTAGGAGATCTCCTGCTGAGACCTCCCTTTCCTGAGGGGAGGTGCTACCTTCCTTCCAGTGAAGGAGGGCAGCATTTGGGCTATTTTCTCATTGGGAGCAGTATAAACCGCCAGACTGCCATGAATATGCATTGCCCTCATATAACTTGCCTGGGCTTACATGGTGACACTTGTATGATATTAAAATGGAGTGGCTTCAATAATTATGGGCCTTTATCAGTCACTATATCTTAACCAGGTGTACCCTGCCACCAGATGGATAAGTACGACTATTTTTTGATGTTGGATCAGAGGTGCAGAAATTAAATGCATTCTCTGTCTTCAGTGACTTTGGGTCACAACAACTGTGAGGACTGCACATGGGACCCTTGAACCTGCTCCTCTATGACACTGGAGGGCAGGTGATGCAGTGTTAGGAGACTGATGCAACAAGGGTACATGCATGCACTATGCTTTTGGCATTTAGCTTAATGAAAGGGGGTTCTGATTAGCAGACTCTCCTTTCAGAAATAGAATCATCCCAACATGTCATTTTAATAATAATAAAAAACTCAGGCTATTTCACCGTCACCATATGACAATCCGTCACAATTGTGTGTCGAGATGTGTTTTCATTTGGGGTGGGCAGTATCACCAAATACCATTGCCCCCGGAGCCTTGACACATTACAACCTTTTCAATCCGTAATCGACTGTTGAGGTGAAGTGGACTCCATAACGGCCTTCTCTAATCCTGATTGGTCATCTATCATAGCATTGGATGCAAGTCCTTTCGGATTAGGCACAATCCTACTACAAAGGGATACCAGTGACTACCAATGGCCAAATGCATAAGCAACCAGAACCCTAACCACCACCAAACCCAAAACTCCCAAATTGAGAGGAAAGAGTTAGCAGTAGTATGGGGTTGTCTGCCTTTTCACTTATAGGAATTTGCTGCCCAGTCTCAGTAGCCCAAAAGCACAAGCCACAGCTACCGATCTTGCAATGCTCATTGCAATGCCCGCCCGCCGCAATAGAGTGCTGCCTCTGACGTCAGAAAGACTACAATGTGACATTATTTATTTATGTATTTATTTTGACATTTATATAGTGCACCAAACCTTGGGGCATCTGTTATTGTGTTATAATAACACCTAGGTAGTGACATTCCAGTGGACTTCCTCTCCTGGGACCTTGTCAATGCACGTCACACAGTGGAGTCCGAAAAAGACACGGCTGATGCCCAGGTCTTGGCTATCACGGTTGCTGCTGTGTCCGTATCAATGATGTTCGAGGGAATAATGTGGTGACAAGGAATGGTAACTGCCTACCATTGATGATGCAAGTGGTATGCTCAGGAAGTTGACTGCTTCTCTCGTTAATAACATCCACCACAGCCCTGAAGTTGCCACTGCCATATCATGCATATGGCGGATAAGGATGAGTCATGTCCCCCCGGAAGGACTTCTTCTACAGGAACCAAGGATAGTAACACCAAGAGCATTGAACGACGAGATCCTCGGACTGGACCACATGGGCCATCAATGCATCGTCATGATAAAAGCCAGACTGGCTGGGAGAAAAAGTTTGGTTTCCATGCCTAGAGGACAAAGTGGATGAGATCATGAAATGCTGCATATGTTGCCAGGCTACGGAGAGACCCAAATGAGAGCCCATTTTTGAAACACTACTGCACAGTTTCGCGATGTTGCAGGTAATAAATGTAGACTTTGCAACCATTCTTATTGACCAACCCTTTCTTGTTATCATTGACAAGTTCTCACGCTTCCCCAACGTGGTGCTCATATCGTAGACAGCCACACCCACAGTGACCCTGACATTTGAAAGAAACTTCTCATGCCACGGACTGCCGGACGTCCTCCGGTTAGACAATGGTCCACCATTACCCGGGCATGGGCGTAATTATAGGGGAGATAGTTTTTTTTATCCCCCTCAACTTCTGTGGCATGCCTTTTTGTCCTCCCCATTTTTGGAGGGAGGGCAGGGGGGGCCGCAATCATCAATTATGTAATTGGACAGCGCGAGCCTGGCTGGGGTGCCCAGCAAGGCTTGCGCTGTCTCAATACATAATGCTGAGATGCCTGGCAGCCGTGCTGCAACACATTCAGGGCTGGGATGCCCTGCGTGGCTCAGTCCCTCACCCTGGCTGGCCTAACTCAATGTCAGCAGCCAGGGTGCTGAACTGGGTGTTGCAGGGCCTGGCGCCTGTCCTGCCACGCTAGCAGCAGAACTCCCAGGGGCTACGGCGCAGCGAATCGCTTTCCGGCTTTGTGTTTGTGCTACACACAGACAGGAACTAGGGAGCTCATTCAGCTTGCTGGTTTCTGGCTGGAGGTGCGTGAGTGCAAAGAGGTTAGGTCGGTGTAACATGAGATGTGGCCGGGCGGCATTTGAAAGCAGAGCAGAGGTACTTTTAAAAGAAAAATAATTTTTTATTGTGTTTGTGTGTGTTTTTTGGGGGTCTGAGTGCGTGTGTCACATTTGAACAATGTGAGCAGAGCTCACAGTACACATTAAGGCCCCAGGTATGAAGACACACTAACAATAACAAATGGTGCATTCTCTGTGGCAAGCCACAGCTCTACAATGCCTCTAAAATGAATCTTGCCACTTTTCAGATGCTACTAAAGCACCACCATCCTAATTTCAAAATGAAGTTGGCGGAAGGTGTGCCCTCCCCAGGTAGAGTGGAAAGAGTCAAGCTGAGAAAACCTGTTACCCAAAACTCTCATACTCTGCAAATTCTGTGAAATTAAGCTGAGTGCTATATGCTTTCCAAACATGGTGAACTTTTGTTAAGCAGTTTTTGCTCTAGGTGCGCAGAAGGAACCATATGGAATTTTGTGTTAAAAGCACACTTTTAGGAGCCCTGTATAACTTTTCCCCCTGCCACCAAAAATATCTCTTCACCAAATTGGCAAAAATTATTTTGAGTTTTGCAAACACTTTTTCAGGACGGTTTGGTGCAAATGAGTAAATGGGTGTCATGGTTCAGGTTACAGGCCACCAAAAACTGCTTCACTTACCAAACTAAGCAAGGGAGCATCCAGCATTGTAAGAGTGTGGGGGCTGGGGGGGGGGGGGGCAGGAGGGAGCAATGAAATGTAGTGTGTGGAATTCCACATGGTCTCATTGGCACCCCCAAAACTCCCACCCCTGACCCAATCACCTTTTAGGTAACATTAGTGGAAGATGGCATTTGAACACACAACAAAAAAAATAAAACTGCAGGATCATTCCAGATGCAGGAAACTCATTTATTAGAGCTCTGTCCCAGCCCTCTGAGGCTAAATACATTTAAACTTCCTAATTATTATATGGATTGGACCAACAGAAGTGACTTCACAGATAAGCACACTGCAAAGCGCATCATCAGTCTTTGATACTTGGAGGCACCATGGAAGTGACTTTAGAATAAGCTGCCATAAATAAGCCAAGTGACAAATAACTTTGTGGTGCAAAATTGCACTCTTGTTATATGTAGAGAAACTCTGTAGTCATTAGACGTTTCCATTATAATACCGTGCTACATTAACATAAGCTTTTAAGTGAATCAGAGTCACTTGCAGAGCTGCAGATAAGGCACAATGGGCCTCATTACGAGTTTGGAGGTAGCCATGCCATCATTACCGGCATGGCTACCTCCAAACTCGTGTCCGGGTCCCGAAAAAAGGAATAACCGGGACATTCTGACTTCTGCGGGCCCGGTAATACCCATTTTCGGGACCCCAATCCGGTACGTCCCCATTCCCATTTGAGCCCCCATAGGGCTCAATGGGAATTGGGAGGATGCTAACAACAGACCCATTTATGACGGGTCCTTTGTTAGCATCCTGGTCTGCTTGCGGGTGCCGATATGCACTTCTGGCTAGACCAAACGTGCATACCGCCACCCGTGAACAAACTCGTAATGTGGCGGCCCAGTATGAACGGTGCCAGTACCTTACCAGCACCGTTCATATCACGGCCACCAGTAAACTACCCATACACTATAAACATTGTCATAGAAATATGTTGAGCAATGGGATTATGGCTTTAGTTTTATTCTCCCCATTCTGCATGCAAAGTCACAATAGTATCATGTAGATTAATGTGAGCCTAACAAATCCCCCTTGGGTTTTAAAGCCATAGTCATTATTTCATAAAGCATGCAACCTTATGCCCCCTTCTCACTTCTGATCACTCCCTCCCATTCCCATTTCTAAAGGGACAGAAGTCCCTTCTAATAGTACCCCCTCCCTCCCATCAGTGCCTAATGGCTCACATTGTGATTCTCTGTTGATACAGAGCAACGTGAGGGCCGCCTGCTGCCCGGAGCTCCTTGGGACATTGTCCTGGCAGCGGGACACCTCTACCATTCAGAATGGGTAAGGTGTCCTGCTGCCAGCACAAGGAATTGCTCAGCACACATTGTCCTGCCTGTGGGCCACCTTTGCCTTTGGTTGCCCTCTTTGAAGTGCCGAACAGGAGAGGTGTCCCAATGACAAATGTCTCCGTCTGGCTCTTAAAAGAGCCACAGGGGGCAGCTTGCTCCCCCGCCCCCCTGCCTCTCACGCTCGGTACTCCACTGCTTGGAGCCATTTGAACACAGGAAAACATACCTTAATTTTAATCAGTCAGAATCTTGTAGAAAAAATCTATCAGCATCTACACATATAAGGTGCTGTGCAGAATCCAGGTTTGGAGATATATGGCATTTAAAAATGGATACCAAATATACTTGGTCACCCACTGCACTGCATTAACCGATGGCTTCTGCCTTTGAATACAAGGAAAAATCAAGGAAATTGCTGACATTCCTGTGAATCTATTCCTTTTGGCCATGGCTTTATAGTTCAGCTAGGTCAAGTCAACTTAGCCCAAAGTGTCAGGGATCAGAGGGTGATAAAGTCTGTCTTCTCAATGGACGTTGCGCCATTGTTTCTATGTGTTCTTGTATATGTCCATATACATGTTGTGTGCACACAGTGTATATCAATGTGTGGAATCAGAAAAATACAATATTAAGGCTTTTACACCATGCAAAGAGAAATACACCGACACAGCCTTGTAAAGATTTCCAGAATCTTTATTACAAATCTGAACAGTTACCAAACAAAGTACACAAATAGCTATTTGGCCATCAATACATCACAGAGACCACCAGCAGGGTTCAATGTGAGCAGTGATCAGGATTTGCTAGCTGGACATCAGCGTATTTATACAGTTTGTTATAATGATGTCCAGCCTCTTACAAGTTAATCATGTACTGGGCTATGGTCGCGCCAGGTTCGTTTCCTAATTTACATATCTTGTCCATGCGATTTACTTTTCAACACATTTACTAACACACACATATACAGGTGTTTCACATATCGTGTTTTGGATAGCGTTATTGTTCTTGTATACTTGTAGGTTAACATCGCCGATTCAAGTAATCCCCTGATCCCGAGGTCAACGAAGGACAAGGTCTACATGACCCTAACATGTAGCCTGAAGGCAGGTTGGACATTAACTCCCCTACACTACAGAGGTTGGAGAGGTTAAAGCAAGAACAAGAGAACACAAGACGGCCATTTTAGGCCACAGGGTGACTTTGCACGAATAACTAAAATGGCGGCTTTAACCTAAAATGGAGGCTTGATTTACTTAAGGTCACAACCTTGCAATATGAATTTTCTCGCAAAGCGACTGGGCATAGGCCAACACATACAATGAGGACGAAACAATATTATATCAGTTCTAACAAACCCTCCTTTTGGCCTATGCCAAGCGCTAAACTACCTTTAATCACTTTGCGACTAACTCCACATTTCAACGTGTATACACCCCGAATCATTGTCGGACATATCTTTTGCCATTAAATCAGACACAAGAGTTTCTTTCAACACATACACTTTGGAAACCTTATCTAGGGCGTATATTTTATGCCCTAATACACTTGTTGCTTGCGCGCAACACCCCCCGAATACTGAGCATATCCCAGGGAGACACTGTATACAACAACAAAGGAACAGAAAACTTCCCAAGATAATCAGCAGGGCCGAAAACAACTTCCATCCCCATGACCGTAGGAGGTCCCAAAACCATGCACTAAGTTCCCAGTTTCCCTCGGGAACATGTACTTCTGAACTAAGAACATGTAGATTTTGGATAGCCCTAAAGATTGTTGGAGAGGAGTCTGGTACGTAAACGCAGCAAGCGGACCCCACTAATTTACATACTCCTCCACGCTCAGCCAGAATGACATCTAATGACATCTGGTTCTGAAGAGCCACTAATCTTATCGCTTTCTGTTCTAACGTCATATTATAGAGTATGTCAGTGGTCCGGTTGATGGTTCATTCCAATACTCTCGCTAGTCCCCTGATATCTTCTGAATTCGTAATTTGCCCAAAAAATGGCACAAAGGATTTCATGATGTCTCCTAGAGTTTGCGCTGGAGTATCCCCTTTCACACCTCGTCGTGGACAAGTTTTTGAAATGTCTGCAGTACTGGCAATAAATACCCCAGGTAGTAGAATCCCTAAATAGCAGGTGCCTTGCCAATCCCTGGGCAACCATGGAAATGCCACATTACCGCAAACAAAATAGACATGTTCACCTACGTACAGAGGTCTGTTCTCACTAGTCAAATTCGCAACGTTGGCGCATTTCCTAAAATTACCCATTGACCGTGTTCCATTCCTCTGTATGCAGAAGGATACTGAATCGGGAATACTCTTGACTTAGCAATGGCCGCCCCCCGCATCACCACCTTAAAAGCTTCCCATAGTGTGCCCGCAGAGTCAACACTTCCAGTATTTTCCACAAAAAAGTTAGTAATCTCCTCCCTTATATCTTCTCTAAAGATTGGATCTTTGAGCGCCTCCACTCGGAGGCGCCATGTAGGGATTTTCGCCCTTGGGGGGGGGGGGGGCAATATTGCCATCCGAGGATCAGGGGCGAATGATCCGCGAGGACCCTGGCCTTGTATTCGGTTTGAGTAATCTCGGACATCACATCTGCTGTGACAAAGACGTAATCGAGCCTAGTGTGCAGTTGGTGCGGGGCCGAATAGTGTGAGTTTTGCCTCTCAGTGGGATGTTTCATCCTCCACGCATCTGTAAAACCAAAATCTGTTAGCAGCGTCCGCAATGCTCTCGTCGCTGGGCTAGACTTACCCACCCTGTCATCTGACCTATCCACCACCGGATCCAACACACAATTTAAGTCCCCGCCCCAGATCACCGCGCTCCCCATACACACACTAAGATTGGTACACAGGGCTCTGTAATATGCTGCTGTGTTTTGGTTGGGGGCATATGTGTTTACTATGCATACCTCCCTGCTCTCCACCAGCCCTCGCAATATAGCCATCCTTCCATCCATTTCAACCACCTCAACCACCTCTTGTGTCAATTTGAATGGGACATGCGGTGCCACCCAGATTAGCACCCCCCGGGCATATGCAGAGTATGGCGAGCCCACTACGGTCCCATTCCACTTTCTCTTAACTAGGTCCAACTTCTCCCGTGTCAAGTACGTTTCTTGTAGTAATGCGATGTCTATTTACTGCCTTTTCAGATACATCATGATCTTGTTTCTTTTCAGGTAGCTGTTAAGGCCCCTGACGTTCCACGTTATTATCCTGAGGTCGTTAATAAGCACCCACCCGATCCTCCATCGATTACGTCCCTTCATGCACTGCAAGTGCCGCAAGCTGATTCTCCCAAATAGGCTCGAAACAAAACTTAAACTCCCCATAACCACACACATACTCAACTCCCCGTCCCCCAACTTTCTGCCCACCCACCCCTCCCCCAACAATACCCTCCCCAACAGTTGCCCAGCTCCATTCCTGGATCTCAGGCACCCCCACATCTAGCCCTGCCGAGCGCAAGCTTCTACTCAGGGCTCAGTAGGATAAAGCCGCCCTAATGGCCGCTGAAACTAATAGTCTTTTGGGGTAGGTCGTCCGCGTTCTGTTGCTTCTTTCAAAAAACATTACACATTCAATTGCCAAACCGTTACCGATTACAGTTACACTCACTATATTCCAGTCCGAATCGAGCACCAGTCTCAGATCGTGTACAAAGTTCAGTTAGTCACAGCTACTCCATACAATCAGTGACCTTTTTCTTACTGAATCTTCATTTGGTATGATCCTGCTCATCCCAATCCGCTTCTTGTTCCGGGCAGCCCTGCAGGTCCAGCCATGCGACAACATCCTCAGGGGTATCGAAAAATAGCGCTTTGTTCTTATGTAGCACTTTCAATCGTGCCAGGTGCAGAAGCATATATCTGATTCCTGCTGCCCTCAGCCTCCTTTTGACGGCTACATAGCTGTACCTCTGCCTCTGTACCAGCATCGTGTAGTCCGGATACGCTGTGATGTTGGTGGATGCTCTCTCTATCGTGCCGCCCTTACGAAAGTATTCGAGGATCTGTTCTCTATCTCTATAATTCAGGATCCTCGCGATGATCGGTCTTGGCGGGGCCCCCGGCCGGGGTTTCCTCATCAGGGCGCGGTGCGCCCTCTCCACCGTGAATCCCTGCGAAAGATTACCAGCTCCGATCCCTTGCAGGATCATGTTTTCAACATAGTTTGTGGGATCTTGGCCTTCTTCTCCCTCCGGAAGGCCAACCACGCGAATGTTGTTTCTCCTCGCCCTTCCTTCCGCCTCTTCCACACGATTTTCCAAGTTAGCGACCTGTTGTTTTAAGACATGAATCTCCTTCGCATTGCTCGTGCTAACATCGGTATTAATCTTCACCCCACTTTCCAAACCCCTGGTCCTTTCTGCAAGTGCCCTAACATCTTGACGAAGCAGGGTGAGTTCTGTACCTACAGCATCGATCTTATTCTCCAGAGCTGTGCGTAGATCCGCCATTGCCAAGTCCCATTTAGCTCTTAGCCCCGTTATAGCTTCTAGGATCTGGTGCTTATCCCCTTTGGGGGCATCCTCCGCGGGGGTCTCGATCGCGCTCTGTACTGATGTCGAGGGGGTCCGTTGCGTTCTCGTGAAAGTCTCCATCGTGGGTTGCTTGGTCTTAACTCTCAACCCTTTCGCCGACATGGCTCTTCCCGCTGCTCCTGTGCGCCTCTGCTTTAGTGCTGCTGACGCACCATCCTCGGTCCGACAATGGTCAGGCTTTCAGGTCACCAAACGCACATTCGAGATGGCACTTCGAATTGTCTTGCGGATAGGCTATGGCCTTCCACTCCCCATGGAACTCCCATAGGCCTCGTCACCCAAGCATCCAATGTCATCTCCTCTTGCGGTCAGATCGCCGAGGCTCCATTCGCGTATGTCAGGCCGGGCGCTTTCATGGATTCGACCACTCTGCCATATCACCCAATTGTGTTGCTTCTCCAGGCAATTTACCGCAGCCGTGTCCCGCAGGTCCAGGGAATCAGTTTCGTTTCTCCTCGGAGGCCTTTACTTTGTTAGCCGCCATCTTGGTGTCGAAGCAGCCACACAATCGCACCGACAAAACCATGTATATCTCACGATTCTCAGGGACTATGAGCTTCTCCAGCGAACTTCACTTATCGTGCGGCTTCCGACACCTGATCCTCAAAGTTCTAGGCGCTCGTTGCAGTTTCACTAGGTAAATTTGTCAAAAATAGAGTCGGATCATCAGGAGTTCCTCACGCAGCACGTCCTATTCCATGGCCAGTTAGCCACGCCCCTGGAATTATGCATAATTCTTTTGGTTTCCACAATCGTGCTTAAAGTAGTAACGGCATAAGCAGCCGTGGATGTACCATTCGGAAGTTTAAAACAAGACCCATCACAAAATAGCTCTCCTTGTGGGCTATTCAAAGGCGTGTCTTTCAGATCGATTCTACCTTTAGTCTCTTGTTCTGTCGCATAAAGGCAATCGTGTGACGTTTCGTCACCATCAACAGTATCTTTTGGGACAGGTAAAAGTTCAGCCGGATTTAATACACAACACCTCTGAATTTGAATGTGGGGGGCAAACAAGATCAGTTCATATCTTGTCAATCGTGCGGAAGTGAGGTGTTGCGTTTGAGTTCTATTCAATAAAATATCTACAGAGTGAGGTACCATTAGGGTTAACGCATGACCCAGGACCATTCCCTCACTCTGTTTTACAGACGCAGCAGCAGCAGCAACAGCTCTCAAACATCTCGGCAAAGCGCATGCAACAGGATCAAGGGCGGATGAGAAATAGCCGCACTGCCTATTCTTCCCTCCATGTTCCTGCATTAACACAGCCAAAGCACATCCATCACGTTGATGCACATACAACACAGAGGCCTTGTCATAATTCGGAGTTCCTAAAACTGGCACTGAACACAGCACGGATTTGAGCAAATCAAATGCTGACTGGTGTTCCAAAGTCCATGGCAATGGCAAAGAAATGCCCTTCTTTGTCAAAGCCAGCATTGGTTTAATCGTTAACGAAAAGTTAGGGATCCACAATCTACAGTAAGAAGCCATACCTATCAGGGCTCTAACTTCCTTCTGCGTATTTGGGACAGACATGCCAGAAATAGTCTTTATTCGTTCAGGTGTCAACCGTCTTCCCTCCTTTGACAGGAGATAGCCTAAATAGGCAACCTCCTGACAACAATATTGGAATTTTTTGAGTGAAGCTTTGTGGCCATGTTTCGCTAGATGACAAAGCAACAAGACGGTGCCTTCTCTACAGGCACTCTCAGAATCAGCAACCAAGAGGAGATCATCTACATACTGAATTAACGTGCAAGTAGTAGGCAACTCGAGAGTATCGAGCTGCTCTTTTAATGCCCTACTGTAAATACTTGGACTCTCGGTGTACCCTTGTGGTGCACAAGTGAATGTGAACGAGCGTCCACCTAAGGTAAACGCAAACAAATACCTACTATCCTTGTGTATAGGGATGCTGAAAAACGCATTTTTAAGGTCGACAACGCTAAAATAAGTGGCATAAGCCGGAATTATGGTTAGTATCGTTGTAACATCAGGTACAATAGGAAATTGGGGAGCCACAATTTTTTAATAGCACGTAAATCAATTATAAATCGAAAGGGAATCGCATTATCACCTTTTTTGTATACTGGCAAAATGGGGCTGTTACATAGGCTACTCGTAATTTCCTCAATTACTCCACGATGTACAAAATCAGAAACTATATATTTCAAAGCCTGCTCACCTTCAACTGAGATCTTATATTGCGGAATGCAAGGTAATTTTACTCCATGTTTCAGAATAATTTTAACAGGTTCAATTTGGAGAATGCCCACATCATTATCATCAATTGCCCATAAGCATTCTGGAACATTACTAAATTCTGGCGGTAAAGGTCGAGTCAAAAACTGAGAGGCGAGTGATTGCTGAGGTGAAATTGTTAACCGAACTCCGTCCGGAGAACAATGTATTACTGCATGCAATTCCTTCAACAAATTTATCCCCAGCAAGTTCTCCCCACAGTTTGTGGTAAGTAGAAATGAACACTGCTCCGTGAAGGGACCCAGTGTTATCGGTACCGGCAAAGAGACCGGATAAACTACAGGTGTGCCTGAAAACCCTACGGAAACATTGGACTGCCCTGACAGGGGAATATTTGGAACCCGTGAATGGTCAATGGAACATTTCTGTGCTCCTGTATCTATGAAAAATAGATGTTTCCTATTTCCCACCGCCATCTCAACGTAGGGGCCTTTCTGATGAACGGAAATAGGCGTTGGTTCCAAATCCTGCTTCGGGCAATCCTAGCGAAATAGAATATTATCAAAAGGAAGCTCTTCAGAGAGATACGCGGCAGAAGGGTGATCAAAAATGTTTCTATTATCCACATTCGAAACTTGCTTATCTTGTGAGGGAGGTTGCTGTGATTCTGGTGCAAACTGACCTCTGCCAGGGCCCCTGCACCTGGGCGACCTCTGGATCGTCTACCCATGTTCCCCAATGACCTTTGCTGCAAGGTCGGACATTGTGCGCGCCAGTGGCCTTCCTGTCGACAATAGGCACACTGGTTAATGGTTACCAGAGCCAGGGGCGCACTTCCCTTTGGAATGTACTGACCTCTAAATTGATTACCCCCTCTAGGGCTTCTAATAATCTGTTGTAATAAGACTTTTGTTTTCAGGTCACCCTTTTTTTTCTGAAGTTTTTCCTTTTCATTATTCCCACGATTTCCGTAGTACTGAGCCATATGCAATACTTCTGATTGAGACTTCGCCTGCCAAGCGCTTTCGGAGGACATCATTTGTAACTGGATGTCAGGCAGCAATCCACGTACAAATTTGTCGACGACAAACAGCCTTTTCCCTGACTCTGTGCCTATGTCTTGTCCACTGAAATCTGAAAATACCTGCTCGAACCGATTGAAGAAATCGGTAGCACCCTCCGATTTTCCTTGGACACATGCCGTAAGCTTGTCCCAAATGATTCTTTTTTCAGGAACTATAGTTTTTAATTTTACAATAATCCTATCAGGCAAAGTTAATATCACTTGGGGCGGTCGCTCGCCAGCTGGTCTTTCTCTGTCGAGTCTAACCATGTTATCCCATGTATCTCCAAACCCAGGTATATCATCTATAGTCCTAATCTGTTTCCACAAATCGACTGGCAGGAGTACGGGAAATAATAAATCAATATCACTTAAGGTGAATACCGTTGATTGTAAGACTGACTCTATTTCTTTATAGAACCTAGTCGGATTCTTTCTTATATCGGGAATAGATTGCTTTATGGTGTTCACTTCCTGTCTTGAAAACGGGACGTGAACAAACTGTGATACGTAATGTGCAGGAATTTCCCCTACAAGTATTCCTCGTGCAGCATCGGCCGCAATCTCAATTTTTGGGACAAATGTCGGAGGGACCTCTCTCATAGGCAACTGAGAAGTAGGTAGCTCCAAACGGTTACTAAGCAACAGAGCCAAATCAAGAGCTAAGGCAGTCGAAGAAGTATCAATTGAAAAGGCTCTCTTATAAACACTCAACAATTCTGCGGGACAACAAATCTTTCTTTTTACACACTTATTCTGCAGGTATTCTACCATAACCTGTATCACTTTCTTTTGCATTTCTAACATATACTGACTATATGTGTCATATACTTCATCTGGAGTTATCGACATATCCGAAATCCATCTTATCGCATCCTTTGTACAAATTCACGTTTCCTCACCTTCTAATTCACAGCGAGGAGAAAACCGTTTCTGTAAGAACATAATACCCAAACTATCACCATCTGCTTCCTCATTCTGTAACCCTTCCAACTCCTTTCTATACTCAAAAATCTTCTCGACATGCTTATATACTTTCTCCACAGTATCTCTGGACAACGCTAAGGCATTAAAATCCCGTAACCCTTGTGGGAGATCTACATCGTTTAATCTATTCCACATTATAGACAAATGAATCCCTAATCCTTCAATAAAGACATTTCTCTCAGGAATACCTTTTAAATTTTGAGTGTGGAAAAAACATCAGCTTGTTCACCCTTCTCCATGCAATGTTTAGCCCAAGCAGTCAATTCATTCTTTTTGTCTGGGGACACAGTATTACGAGTCACAACCCTTGGTCTCGCTCCCTGGTCTACTACAAGTGTTGCAGAATCACTTGGAAGAGGAAGAGTAGGCACATTCTGAATATCAACAGGTGGAGGCAAAGGGGCAGGCAAAGGAGTGAACAGGAAGAACAGCAGGGAGGACCGGAGGAACTATAGGAGGGGGAATAACAACGGGAAGGGGCAAAGAGCCAAGAGGAGGGACGTACGGAGGTGGCGTGGAGGCACCGGGCCTTCGTTCATGCAAAAGTTTATTAATCAATTCATCTGACGTATGAAAATCTTTTGAACGGTAAATTTTCTGAATGCCTAATTGAAACGCCCTGTCCATGTTCCTAACTGACTCCAATTGTTTATTTTGATCATATAACCGTGACTTTTCAACACTTGTCATATGTCTGCGCATATATTTCTCTCTACTCTTTTGTTGCTGCAAAGCTTCTGTTTTCCAACTATGCAATGCGTCAAATGCTGCAGGTCTAGCCTTTTTCTTTACTAATACAGACTCTAGGTATTCTATACGAGGGATTTCAAAACTACCATTGGTTGGCCACCGAAGATTAGAATTATGTCTGGTCTGTCTGTGCCAAATGTCATTAAATGCTATACTACCAAAGCCTTTCTTACAGTACATAGTACATGCCGGCGACCCCTCCTGTGGTGCAGAACGGCTATCTTCCAAAGATTGTCTGTCGCTGCGGAATAATGCCCTAAAGCAGGCAGACAATTTCCCAGGCATATCAAAGTTCTGGTGTTACCTGGTCAAATAATTGTGCTCGCGAGTACAATCCGCCAAATTCAAATTGTCAGGGTTAAATTAGGAATCGGGACACGATTCACCTGACCAAAGGACTGGGAGGCCCGATCGGGTTACTAAGGACAATGCTAAGGACCCACGTGTCTGGTGATTTCGGCAAATTTAGCCACCTCGATATATGGACCCTGGTCAAGACGTCGTCTCGGGCTACAGCTCACCGTTTAGGGATCGGATCGTGCAGTTCTGTTGAGTAATTCACTTCTCGTCCAGAGTGGCCATTTCTGTTGGCACCGTCCGATCCCAGTCCGATAGCCGAGCCAACCTTCAACGAGACAAAGTCGATCTTGAGGGTACCTATTCGAGGCGCCATCTGTGGAATCAGAAAAATACAATATTAAGGCTTTTACACCATGCAAAGAGAAATACACCGACACAGGCTTGTAAAGATTCCCAGAATCTTTATTACAAAACTGAACAGTTACCAAACAAAGTACACAAATAGCTATTTGGCCGTCAATACATCACAGAGACCACCAGCAGGGTTCAATGTGAGCAGTGAGCAGGATTTGCTAGCTGGACATCAGCATATTTATAGTTTGTTATAACGATGTCCAGCCTCTTACAAGTTAATCATGTACTGGGCTAGGGTAGCGCCATGTTTGTTCCCTAATTTACATATCTCGTGCATGCGGTTTACTTTTCAACACATTTACTAACACACACTATTATTCTCTAAGTTTAACTTTACACTTGTTACATATTGCTTTAATACATATCATACAGGTGTTTCACATATCGTGTTTTGGATAGCGTTATTGTTCTTGTATGTTAACATCGCCGATTCAAGTAATCCCCTGATCCCGAGGTCAACGAAGGACAAGGGGCCTCATTACACAGATGGCGGTAAGGATTTACCGGTACCGGTAAAATACCGGTACCGGTAAATCCTTACCACCTTACTACGAGGTCCCTTTGCGGGTTGGGGGATTTAACGCCTGATTTTTGCAGGCGTTAAAAACCAACCCGCAAAGGGACACAGGGAGCTAATTACGGTACCGCAATTTGCGGTACCGTAATTAGCGCCTTCCCCATTCCCATTATGCCCTATGGGGCAAAAATGGGAATGGGGAAGGGCAATGGTGGAAGGGGAAATTACCGCCCCACCATCCTTGGAATGGGGCGGTAATTCTCCTTTCCGCCAAAGCGGTGCCGGTATTTTACCGGCATGAACCATGGCGCTAATAGCGCCATGGTTCTCCGCCATCCGTGTAATGAGGCCCAAGGTCTACATGACCCTAACATGTAGCCTGAAGGCAGGTTGGACATTAACTCCCCTACAGAGGTTGGAGAGGTTAAAGCAAGAACAAGAGAACACAAGACGGTCATTTTAGGCCACAGGGTGACTTTGCACGAATAACTAAAATGGTGGCTTTAACCTAAAATGGAGGCTTGATTTACTTAAGGTCACGACTTGCAATACGAATTTCCTCGCAAAGCGACTGGGCATAGGCCAACATATACAATGAGGACGAAACAATATTTTATCAGTTCTAACAAATGGAGGTGCTGGGTGCACATGTGTGTTGACCTTTGTGTCTGAATGAATGATAAATAAGGCATTGGTTGTATGTTCTATTGGAATTAAGTTTGTGAATGTTATGTGGTGTCACTGTGTGCATGGCAGGCCAGCTGAAGATGTGTGGAGATCCAATTGAGTTAAAAGAATATGCCACCAGTATTATGAAAGTTATAACAGAGCCTCAGCAAAGGACTCTTGTGGTGTAGTAGTCTAGTGTTCTCCCTCAGGGATTTGGGTTGTTTGACCGAGGTAGAAAAATCACGGCAGAATTGAACATAGTCATTTTTCCTGCGAATACGTTTTTACCTTGGTACAAAAAACCAAACCCATGTCCCTGCAAACTGCCAGTACACCCATAATCCTCCCTCGCTACTTACCTTTTCTCCATCCGCCGCCTCTCCTGTACCCTGCAGCGTCAGATCCATCCATCTAACGCGGTCTGATCTGACGCTGGAGGCTCCCTTTTTCTTCTTTTTTAATTTGGTTGGATCCCTTGCCACCAATGCTGAGGAAGCGGGGGACACCACTGCAAGCACCAAAGACAAAAAAAAGAACATGCGGAGCGGGGACACCCCCGCAACCGCAGCTCTTCATGTTTGGTATCTCCAGCTTCGAACTAATGCTGGCGAACAAATTCAGTCAAATCTACCATTCCGCCTAATTTCTTTGAACAATTTGGCCGAAACGATCCGTAAGAGCCACCATCCACCCTCCCTCAACCCCACCCCTGTCCCCCCCCAACATTTCTAGCAAAGTTACTTCACTGTCCCAGGGTCTAAATTTCACACATTCTTGCAGAACTATATTATTGCCCGCAAGAGGATCACTCCAGCATGGCCCTGTGCTAATGGTGAGGCACAGAGATTCATGCAAACTCTGAATAAGGTATTTTGCATGCATAACCCTGGATCAAGGAGAAGACCTATAGTGTGCCCTCATGACCTGATGAAATACCACCACACATCTCACTCCATAATGGCCGTTGCTCCAGTGGAGGCACCGATAGGCCCCAAAGTAAGAGACCTGGTTCCATTACACAGCTCCCACCTGGTCCAAGTTGATGATGTGCTTCTCATGGGGCAGAAACAGGTGTGGGCAATGCCAAAGAAAGTGAGAGAAGTGGGAGCCTGTGCCATTACAATGTACTGGGGTGACCATGACCTGATGCATAACAGACATCCCAGGCACAAACTGATGCACATCCGTTGGCGGTAGTAGAGGTACAAGGTTTCATGTTCGTAGCCAGCGATGGACACTCCTTGATAACCTGAAAGGCCTCCCTCTATAAACAGTTGAATGGAGACCCAACAGAGCCTAGGAACAGTTATGAATCCGAGCCAATAACATCAGAAGAACCATAAGTGAATACAGGAGATGGAGAAGACATAGTAGAAGGACCAGCCAACAACGACAGCCCACAAGAGGCAGGGGTCAAGTGGATCCTGCCACAGAAACATAAGCAAGAAAGACTCCCTCAGAAGCAGCCGACAACAATCCATGTACACCAAGATACCCCACCAGAAAACTTCCTGGTAGGTTTGTTATGCGTAAGAACTAATTACAGCCATGAGTCAAGGAGTAACAATGGAAATATTGTTGCATGTTTGTGTTAATGTTGGGGAGGGATGTTACCAGGCAAGAGTGTGGGGTAATGACCCGGACTTGTGAAGTGGCATTGCTAGGGGGGAGCTGAGGGGCCTATAGCCCTGGGTACGTTGGTTGTAGCCCCTGAGAGAAGCTCAGGAGCTACAACCAAAAGGCTACCGCGAGCCCCGATAGTGCCGACATTAGCGTAGGCCAAGATCTTTTCCAGACCCAGCAACACCCCTGGACTCGTGACAAGAACACATGCATAGTGGCAACGTTCACATCACCACATAAAAGAAATAATGGGGGAACAGAACCACCGGAACTTGAGGTCAGTTACCATTCACTCTATTCCCTGGGTCTGTCATTTGTTCCAGCAACCTGTGCCTGTTAAGCTGCACCCCGTAACAGTGTAGACATACAGCCAGCCTTTGGTGTGAAGGGTCATGCTTGGTTGAATGTATGTGTCTGATGACTGGGAATCTCCGGGCTGCTAGCTAGATTTTCAAGGACGGCTAGGCACGCCATTTTGTGATGCATCAATGTCAGCACACCCCTCACAGGCCAGCTGCTGCTTGTCCTTAGCAGTGGCAATTGCAATATGCCGGTTTATTTACAGTAGTTGAACTCCTAGATGAAATCTCCAAACGGCTGGTTTGTGCTTCTAACTCAGTACAGCTGTGCAAAAAAAACACAACACTCACAAACGCACACACATATGGGCCTCATTACAAGCATGGCGGTCTACGAACTCCGGTACCGTAGTTACTGGATCGCCATACTACGGGCTGTGCTCGTGGGCGCCAAGTCTGACCTGGCGGGCAAAGCGGCACCCGCGAGCACAGCACATCGGATGCACCGGCACCATTCTGAATGGTGCCGGTGCATCCACGTCAGATTCCCATTCAGCCTTATGTGGCCAATTGGGGATGGGGAGTCCCTCATTACCGGCACCCGCGAATGGGCAATTACCGGGTCCACAGCACTCGGCATGACCCGGTTCTTGCCCATTCGCGGGTGCCGGTAAAAATGCAACTCCTAATATGAGATAATTTCCAGTGGTACGGTATAGACGACGGCCTTCACCCCGCTTTGCCCCAGTGCAACCACTCACTCTCACTAGTAACCCGCCTACTCATGCCTAACCAATGCTGTTGTGCACCCACACGCACTCGCTGTTCATGGAAACCCACTCAAACCCATCAATGCAGACTCTCTGCTCTCTCTCGTCTCTCTCTCTCTCTTACACACATTCACACAAACAGCCCGCATCCTTCGCATGAGACAGGTCCTCCCTTCTGTCCAGCCCTCCGACCACAGAAATATGCCAGCGTCTGCACTTTCTGAAAGCCTGCTCTGAGCGCAAGACGGACCTCCCACCAGTCTGCGGCAAATGTGGGAAGGAAGACGGGACAGAGGAGGGAATGTCGTCTGTGTGAGGAAAACAGCACGGTATGTGATGTTGAAGAGGCAGGAAAGGACAGATGTTGGATAGCTGTAATGTTGTGTAAGCTACAAGGAAGAAGGAACACAAGTGGCGTGTCTGTTAGACGGAGAGGGTGGGAAGGTGTGTGGCCAATATAGTCTAAAGGCAAGAAAAAACCGAAAGCGAATCCCGAATGTTTGAGAAGGAAGGAAGGCAGGCAGTGCAGATGGGGATATCTAATGCATTGGATGGAAGGAAGACGGGGCAGAGGGGTAATTTCTAATATATGAGACAGAATAAAGACTTAAGGGGAATTTATAATGCATGTGGGAGGGGGAGCAAGTTAGGAGTAAATGAGAATGTATATGAGATGAGAGAGAAAGGGAGAAGGAAGAAATAACAGAAAGGAACACGTGCTACAATGAAAATGTCACCCCTGTGGAGAATGACCCCATCCCCCTATCCAATCCTAATACCCTCCTAAAAAAGTAGAAACGCGAATGAATAAATAACACACACTGCCATCACCTCAAAAGCCCCAAAGAATTAAAACCTTAGTTTCCCAAAAATAACAAAAGGTCTGATAACGAACTGCTACTTGGAAAAGGACAAGGCATAATCTTGAAAATAAATTACAGGAGCAGCCTGCCACTAAGAGTGGAGGGTGCGCTCTCATCCCCCACTCCAGAGTGGCTGGCCAGCACCATGCTTGAATGACAGGCAGCAGAGTCTCTGTGCGCTTTGTTTCTGCGGGGGACTGTGTTGCCTGCCTCTTAACAGAGGCTTGTGTTCCTCGCGATGCTTTTTTATTTGTCGCAGAGGAGGCCTCTCCTGTCTGTCCCCTGCCAGGGAGCATGTCTGCATCCTGGAGAGGAGGGCCACCCGCTCTTCCCCATGGCTGCACAGGACTTTATAGTGATGCAAGCAGGCAATGGGCCTCATTATGAGTTTGGAGGCAGCCATGCCCTTTATAAGGGCATGGCTGCCTCAAACTCGGGTATGTGGCCCCTGAATAGGGAAATACTGGGCAATTCTGACTTTGGAGTGCCTGGTATTTCCCCCTTCAGGGAATCCGGACCATCCCCATTCCCATTTGAGCCCCCATAGGGCTCAATGGGAATGGGGAGCATGCTAACAACGGGTCCGTTGTTAGCATGCTGGTCTACTCGCACGACGAGCAAAGGACGTCTGGTCTGACCACACCACTCCTGCATTCAGGAACCCATGCAGCCCGCAAATGCTGCCCTACTACGAGGACAGACATGATTTGATCACCACATGAAGACTTATTGTGTCCTGAAGAAGATGGTCTACAACCACTCATAACCATTGAAACTGGTCGACCAGACCTGTTGTGGCTTCTCCACAACACCACACAATATCCCCAAGACCAAGAGGGGGTACCGACAAACTGAACTCAAAACCCAGAGAAGCATGGGTTTTCAGCACACCCCATGAATCAGTGGGACTGTGCGGTTTTTAAGAAAATATTTTGTTGAAAAACCAGATCTAGGGCCTCATTATGAGTCAGGCGTTAAGGGTTTTACGGCGCCGTAAACGGCGCCGACCCTTAACGCCTGATTACAAGGTCCCTTTGCGGGATGGTGATTTTAACGCCTGCTTTTTGTAGGCGTTAAAAACCATGCCGCAAAGGGACCTTGGTGCTAAGTACGGTGCCGCAATTTGCGGCACCGTACATAGCGCCTTCCCCATTCCCACTATGCCCTATGGGGCAAAAATGGGAATGGGGAAGGGCCATGGCGGAAGGGGGAATTACCACTCCGCCAACCTCGGAATGGGGTGGTAATTCCCCATTCCGCCATGGCGGAGTCGGAAAGTTACCGGCATGGACCATGGTGCTATTAGCTATTAGCACCATGGTCCATCCGCCAGGGTCGTAATGAGGCCCCTAATCTTTTCCTTTTTGTTGGGCAACCACCCACATGCAAAGAGCTTTGAGACATCAGGGTGAATAAAGAACCAGCTACAGAAATCCCGATGTCTCCGACCTGTACATGTTAGCCAAAACTGCTTGGTTTATCACTTTGAGATTTAATCCCCCTCTCGTATCAACCCACCACCCTGCTGGTTGCCCTCCCATCCCCTTTGTAGGCTGTTGGTGTTAGCACTGCATGTGGCATACAGATAACCACATGCAGAGAGCTGAAATTAGTTCCTACTCCCCTCCCAGACAGGTACTATACCATCCACTGTCTACAGCCAGGCAACCCAAGAACCCCCCCCCCCTCTCTTTTCCATCATTGGTAGGGTTGTGGGTGTCTGACCAAAGGGGCAGAGCAGCTCATCATCTTGTGTCAAACGATTAGGACTACCACTAAATTACCACAACCACTCCTTTTCCCTTGCCTTTACCTGCAAGTAGACCTTTGTTTCCCCACTGAACCATCCATTGTGTACCAGTATGCCCTTACGGATTGGGATGGCAGTTGCTACCCTGGCTTATGTAAACCTCAATTGACCCTGTTGTTAATTTGAAGTGTAAAACAAACATGTATTTGAAGTGTTATTACAAGGCTAGACTGGCCTACAATCTATATAGGCCAGTCTAGCCATGTGATGACACTTCACATATCATTTGCTTTACCCTTGATGTCAGGTATTGTGTATCAAGGGTAAAACAAAAACATAAGTGTTATTAAGTGGCTAAAGGGCCAACATTGAATGCAGGCTAGCCTAGCCAGGTAAGTACAGTTATGTTTGGTTTACCCTTGATGGCAAGTAAAGCATTTCTTGACACATTAGGAATCTATATGCAGACTGGCACTACTACTGTCAGTCTGCATATATTTTCTTTCTGTGGGATGGCATTTATTACTGTCTGGGGGGCCTTATATGGGTTACAGGCATATATTGGTGCAGCATGTATGGACTTGTATGGAGACAGCCAGCATGAAAATGTTGATATACTGGCATATGTTGTGGCCAAAGGCATCATGAATATGTGCTGCAACATGGTCCTGTGCACTGTTGGTGACTTGCATCTATTTTCTTTTTGTGTGTCTGCTACCATACAAAGCTGATAGCAAACTGTGTGGGATTTTCACCCATTCTCCCAGAGAAAGTGCTGTAAAATGCACCATTTATCCTAATATTTAAACATTTTCTCAGGGGGAGAGCCCCCCTGAAATGTCTTTGTTTGGTTTAGGCTACCTCGCTCGCTCACGCATTGCAGGCTCAAACATTTACACCCCTCCAGCAAAAACCCACGAGCCGCCAATGATAAATTGAGAAAGTTCAAATCACCTAATGAGAAAATGTCTTGCAAAATGGATAACAATACCACACCACAATTGAACCGTATCAGAGCAGCCCATTGTAAATCCAAACAAGTGTTCATCATCTATAGTGAACTAACTGATTTCCAACAAACCAGACAATCCCCCAAAGCTTCAGGGGCAACTAATTAACACAGTAGCAGTTGCTTTTCAGGTGGA
This sequence comes from Ambystoma mexicanum, assembly GCF_040938575.1. Taxonomy (NCBI): domain Eukaryota; kingdom Metazoa; phylum Chordata; class Amphibia; order Caudata; family Ambystomatidae; genus Ambystoma; species Ambystoma mexicanum. The sequence continues at coordinate 1,272,417,622 of NC_090932.1, forward strand.
ATTAGAAAAATACAAAAAAGATTAACTTTCAGAAAAGAGGCCCAATATTTTAGGAGAACAGGAGAATGGCAAAAGGTGGTAGTCTGGAAATGCAGCAGGAGGGCCATGAGGCGGTTAGAACTGGAGTGCCAAGAAGGAAGGCACAGTAGAGGGAACCAGGAATCACAGGAATGAAGGCAAGGCTGAAGCGCTAGCAACTAGGAGCAAGGGGATACTAAGTATTGGGAGTGTTACAACGAAAAGTGATCCACCAACTAGACATGCCTATTCTGCCAGCGTTCTGCATTCCTGTGCTGGAAGCCAAAGTAGAAGGCCTTCATTTTGGATAGGGCTTCCTGAAGCAGTTTGTAAGGCATCTGGGATGGTAGACTGCCATCTTTAGAAGGTTAGAACATCTATAATCGAGCAGCACAGCTAACTAGAGCTTCACTAGCAAAACACCACTCTGTCCTGGGGACCTGTGTTGACTGCAACATTGAATTGAATTGATATTTTATTTCTATCGCGCTCGTGCACAAGTGTTTCAGAGTGCGACAAGCCAAGGGAGGGGAATAGGGGAGAATAAAAGAACAATCTTACTAGGCCCAGTGACATTGATAACGCGCAAGTGCATGGAAGAGGGGGAGGGGGAAAGTGCATGGAAGGGGGAGAAATGGAAAGTGTGGAGCAAAGGAGAAACAGATAAATAATAATAAATAAATAATTTAGAAGGACTGTGCGCATTATAACATAATATGACTGTAACATTATAGGACTGGAGGTCCCTGCCAGCGAATACTACAGGCGGGATCTCAGCATACTCACCGCTGTCATGCAGACCATTGGCACGTGTGAATCGTAACACAAATGCTCCCTCAAACCCCAAATAAACACCTTGGCCATAAAATAGCATTTCCAACTACACACCTCAAGATTAAGTGTCCTATATTTGGAAATGACACACAACATTGACATAACCAGAGCCACAATCCTCTCACACCTCGAAAAAGCTTATACCTAGGACTGAATACATATTGAATACAATTGATACAAAACAAGACGACAAAGCACATTCTATGCCTGAAAGCATAGGATGATATCCCCCAGCTTGGAATCCTTTAAATGGTGACCTGATAAATAAAGGGATTATCCTTTTCATCACCTTCTGAATGCCAATGAGCATATGGCCCTTTAGGAACGTGCATATGGAATGGATGGGATCACACAAGAACAATTCTGAGTCCAAATAATGCAACCAAATCAGGAAGATGGCAAAGTACTGTTTTATTAACAATTATCTAAAACAGGGAGGTTACAACAAACATCAACAGACGTACGCTCAGTCTCTCAATGATCTCCACACAAAAGTTTGCTTTTATACACAAAATGCACCACAGTGACGTCATAATACCTAGCCATATTAAAAAAAACCCTATCACAGGTTGGGATTGGTTAAGGGAAAGATCTAAGTATACTTTTCTATAGGAGTTAGGATTCTTCTTGGCTGTCTGTTATCTCTAAAAACATGTAATTTCAGAAACATTAGATACAAAGTTTCTCACTGGATTTCAAACTATAAGGTCCTTCATTAAATGGACTGATATAATTGGTTGGCACGCTTGTGCCATGTCTGGAACATTCAGTTCAGTTAGCAGCACATAAGCCCAGATCCAGATGCAAGGAGAGGCATGTAACTACCTCACCACCCAATTAGCCATGCATCTCTCATCACCCATGGCTTTTGCCATGACATTGTCTTAGTACTTTGCCTTGCAGAAAATCCTTGTCTTTGAGAATGTACAGGAGTGCGGGCACTCGCTATCATGTCTTGAACTCCAAGTTCAAACTCTGTTTCCATCCTTGGCTCACGTGACAGGAGACCACAGTTTGGTCCATTTTGCAGCTTTTAAATGCTCTAAATGAATTAAAGTTTGGCATCCTTTGTGTTGTATCTTGCACCTTAATGTGAGAAGGTCATCCTCTGCATACTCGTTCTTCAGAATAGATAGCTGACCTTGGTTGTTTCAGTCTTGACTTCAGGCTAGATAGCCTTGCCATGCAGCTCCATGAGCCTACTTATTCTTGCTGTGACAAAGGTTTCCATTCCAGCATAATGGGTTCAGGCTTACTAAATTCCTGATACCAATGTCTAGTTTTATGTGCAATGGGGGCTTTGCCTGCATTCCATTCACTACTCATAGCTAGCTTCTATGGTGACTTCATAAACCTTGCGTTTCAGCGTCTGTACATTTGTTGAACGGTTGTTTTTCCGCAGCACTTTGTGCATGTGTAATCGTCTTTGTTTACATTGGAAAGCTCACTCGATTCTTCACTTCGTCATTAGTTTCTTCAGGATCTATACATCATCTTCAGCTGGTATCTCGGGATGTCGTGCACACTTCTTTATGACATCATTAATTTGTTGGTTAGCTTTTTTTCATACTCCTTCAGGTTTTTCCTCCTGTAGGTTATCATCATGTCAAGGGTACATTCGGTAGGGTTGTCTCAATGGGTATCTTCTTTCAAACACTTGCTGCGGTATTGGTATTATGGCTGGTGTTAGGCACGGCATGATCTCATGTCTCCAATACAGGGGTAACCAAATTATCCAGAGGTAGGGGGGCAGGATCTCCTGCTGATGCACACAGCTGCTTCTCTCCAGTCCCCCCTCTAGACGAGTCCTCAACCACCTCCTCAATTCTCTCAGTGTCCGTGTCTTTTCTCTTGAAGAAGTGTTTCTTGGGTGTCAATATTTTCATCACCCTCCTCAAGGTGCCTGCCTATTTAATGTGTTAATCCACACTCCAGGTCATGTAATTACATTGTCCATTCGGAGTACAATAGACCCAACGTACCACATATTTTTTATGATTCTTTGGTTACCAAAACTTTGTTCCCTCAGGTGCTACAATGCTGGCATTTATGTAATATCTGATGGCATCATCAGTTAGCTCCTTGGCTTCTGGTCTGCCCCAATTCCTGGGCAACTTCACATATGCCCTAGATCCACAGGCCAAATATCAATCCATCAGAACAGCTGTCCCTTTCCTCATCCCTGGAATGTCAATTGTGGTTTTACACCCTTTACTCTGTTCATCGCAATTCTTTCCATGTCCCCAGAAACACATTGTAGCATTAACTAATAGAAGCACGGCCACTGGGCCGGATTTGTCTTCCACCCATGTAAATAATTTGGAGTATTTAGCCCAAGACTTCAGGCATTCATCATTCACCTTCTGTATTCCCTGCACCACTTCCTTCCTCAGCAAATGAGCTGCACAGGACATCATTCCATCTTCCTATCCTTTGCTTGTACACTCACCCATAGATCAACAGCTGTGATCGTTCCCAGAATCCAGGTATCCGAGCTTTCTCTGTCATATCAGAACAGTTCATCCTCTTAATTTCTTCGATGATCACCTTATCTTGCCCTGCAGCAGGATACACAAGCATCTTGTCTGTCCATCCAAGCTCTTTCTGCATCTGAGTAGTCTTAATATAGTCATCTAATCTTGATATGGAAGCAAATGTCTTGTTCTCCATCTTGTTCTCCATCGCAGATTTGCCCAACTCCTTTGGAATAATCCTCACGTAGTACATGCTGCAAGATGTTTGAGGCATTTTGCATCAGATGCCACCACCTGTTCCGAAATGAACGTCTTTACTGTATTCATGGCCTAGGGGATGAGAGAACAGACATAGCAATTCTCATCAGATGCTCTTTCTCCTACCTTCTTCATCTGTTGATAACACATATTATTCCCCAGGTGAGCTGAATTATCTAGCATGGTATTTATCCCTTGGTTATCTTCCTCTGAATCCTTTTTGTGTCGTCTAACATACCCATAGAGATCAAAGAAATTATTGTTGTTTGTACTCATAGTAGGGAAAATCATAGGAGCTCTTTCTTTAACAGGACTATTAAGATAATAGAGGCAATGAAATCGAAGGTACAAGAAAATAAAGAGAATACACATATATATGTATATTACGCATAGAAGTCTGGAGAACCATTTGTTGTGCCATCCTAATGCTTGCTGAGCTAGTGCTTTCTCGATAACCACATTTTTCTCCACATGAATCATTTGTAATACCAATAGCGAATTCCTTTACATTTGTAACTGCACAATCTGTTCAATTATAGTGAGAATGAGTCTTCTTATCACAGGACCGTTTTTAGGTTCCTGTCAAAAAATATGAATATTAATGTCCCTTCTGACATGAGCAGGATAAGACTGAAGTATAAACACAACAATAGCCACTACAGGCCGATCTGTGTCACTGTCAGCAGCTATCATGTATTTTATCAATTTGAGAACAAATATTCTCCACAAAATGAATCTGGATACTGATCCCTTTTCCAATTTCTAATAAAAAACGGATGTTTAGGCATGATGTCAGTGCAACATGTATTTCTTCAAAAAGATTTTCCAAAGTTTGTTTCAACCTCTGGAATTCCTCTGCAAGTCTTTTGCACTTCCTGCTAAAATATATAAGGAGTGTTAATTGAATTCCAGTCCCAAGAAAATATGTGCTAATCACTTGATGCTTTATCGTCCTTCTTCTTGTCTTGCTTCTGGGTCAACAACAGTTGGAGGGGGGTCTCGCCTTTATAAACCTTAAGGTCACTCAAATGCAGCTAAGCTCATCTTCCCGATACCTTAACTGCAGAAGGGGAGACTTCCCCAGTGACAAAGGGGCCATTGAACTTAGGTTCGTGCCACTGTCAAGTAAGTTCTTTATTAAAATTAGGTCCCCAACATATAAATATGGCGGTCGCAATAGTTCACTTGGCTTGATCACCAGATCATCCTCTTTCGTGTTCTTAGACCACTCCCCTGATGCTTGACTTGATCTGAAATGAAAGGAATACTGGTAGTCATACATGTCAAATAATTGTGCATTTCATCACCTGGAGTCTTTGCTACACTCTGGGCATCACTCCTAACCCTAAATGGAGGCACAAGAGGCATTCTCATATGATGCCCTGTCACTAATTTGTGCGGGTTGAGGTGGTGGTCAGAACCTGGTTGATTCTGAAGGGCATATGAGGCTAGGGGTAGGCAATATAGCCATCCCTTCTTTTAATTTGATCTTGGCAATCCTCTCTTTGAGGAGGCCATTGAGTCTCTCACATATGCCGTTCAGGTGTGGGTGATACACAGAAGAAAACCTGTGCTTTATATTTAATAGAAGCCCTATTTGTTTGAATAATTCATTGACAAAATCTGGCCCATTATTGGATCTTAATACTTCGCACACCCACCACCTTCGGAAGACTTTGCGCACTATAAACGTCACTGTGCAAGTGGCTTCAGGGTGTGTACAAGGACCGGCTTCGATCCACTGAAAGAAGGGACAAACCAGCGCTAATAGATACCTTTATCCATTGCATGTCTGCAGCATATCGACGTAGATGATATGTAAATGCTGAAACAGACCAGTCAGTTGAGGTATTACTCCTCTAATTGTTCTAAGTGTATGCCCAGCAGTAAACCTTTGATACACGATGCAATTCACCATTAACTGCGCAACGTATTCCAATAAATTAAGAATGACCCAGTCTTCTGCAATAGTGGCAGAAAGACTTTCTCTGGTTATATGCGTGGGGTAATGCAGTTGTTCATGTATGACCTTCAATAATGCTATTGGCATAACTGTCTTTCCAGTGGTTTCTTGGAGCCATAAAGCTTCCGTGGGGGATAAAACACCCCCTTTGCGTCCATAGCTCTTGCTCCTCCTGTGGTGCTCTTACCTGAATCTCTATTAATTGAGTTATTGACACCATACTAATCGCTTCTCGTACTAACATGTTTCTAGTTAATCCTTCATTAATGTCTTCTGTATCGTAATTTGAAATATCTGGGGAATATGCAAATCTTTTGGCTTCTATGTCTGCAGCTTCCTTTCCATGCGAGATTAAGTATCTTTGTTTAGTATGGGCTGTACATTTTATGACTGCTCTGGCCACTGGGAGATCTAGTGCCTTGATGAGCCTGTCCAATAAGGATGCATGCTGTACTGGAAAGACGACTGCACATAGATAGACCCTCCTTTTCCAGCGTGACAGTCCTGCATGTACTGTTGACATCACAAAGATGGAATCACTGTGTACACCATCACTTCCTGTCCTTCATGTTTCTTGAGCACGACAATAAGCGCTACTAATCCTGCTGCTTGCGCTGAAAAGTGAGACAGTAGTCTTCCATTCGACACTACTTCAAATTCACCAATTAATCTGTGTCTTACTACTGCAGAGACTGAATGCCTTACCTCACTAGTTTGGTCAATTTTTGAAGAACCATCAATAAAAAGAATTCCCCCCCTGCCATTTTCCTTCAAACGGGGTATTTCATCATAGAATTCAACATAGTTTGCAGTCATGCACATGATCACCTTTTTCTATAGGTTCAGCTACAAACATGGCTGGATTCACTATTTTACATCTTACAATTTTAATTGCTGAATTGGAAATCATTACTTCATAAGCGGAAGCTCTTTGGGATGTTAATGCACCCCTGGGTTTCTCTCAAATGGCAAATATGGCATGCTCCACATAAAGAGTCATAGAACAGCCCATGACAATACTTGTAGAGTTCTCAATTGCAAATGTGGCAGCCGCCAAAGATTGATCGCAAGGGAAATGTCCTCTCATAACTGGATCTAAAATCCTACTATATTACGCCAAAGGTTTCTACCCCAATGTTATCCTTTGTGTAAGCACTACTGTCTTGACTGCCCCATTTCTGTGTGAGAATAGATAAAATCCTTGCCATAGTTGGGAATCCCTAAAACTGTAGCTGTACAAATTGCTCTTTTCAACTCCTCAAATCCTTCCTCCATTTCTTCAGTTCATTTTATCTTTTCCTTACCAACTTGTGCCTTCTTTAACGCTTGCAAAGTGGCTTCGTATATGTGCTGCAATCAAACACCCAGGCTCTGCAGTAATTGCACAAGCTACAGCTGTTTTACTGTGTTTGGTTTCAATGTTTTCATAATTGCCTCAGCCCTTTCAGGTGTCACTTTCTTCCCTTCATGTGAAATCAACTGACTTATGTATAACACCTCTTCCTGGCAATACTGTAATTTCTCCTTGTCCACCTTATATCCTTTGCCTGCTAAAATAGTAATTGGTTGGACAGAGTCTTGCCTACACTCTTCCTCTGTTGCACTACAAATCAATATATGGTCTACGTACTGTGTCACTGCACTTTTAAGATCAATATTGCCTAGATACATCTGTAGGACCCTGTTAAAGATCGATTTGGACTCACTGTACCCTTGAGGAAGACAAGTATGTTTTAGTTTTTTTGCCTAAACTTAAAGGAAGTCAGGTCTTTTGCATCCTTATGCAACGGGATCGAGAAAAACACATTTTTCAAATCGATCACTGTGAAATACTGAGCTTCGACTGGGATGCTGCACAATATTGTTGCCGGATTAAGAAGTAAAGGAAACTCTGCCTCTACAATCTGGTTAAGAGGACGCAAATCCTAAATAAATCTCCAGGGCCCCCTTTAGATTTTTTAATCGGATACACTGTGGTATTGAATGATGACTCTGATGACACTAAGATCCCCTGATTCATCACTGCTGAAATAGTTTGGAATATACCTTCATCAGCTTCTCAGGACATATGGTACTGTTTTGCTCGAGGTACAATTTCTCCTGATTTAAGATTTATTTTAACCTCCCCTATTCCCTTCAATAGACCCACTTCATAGGGGCCCGTGGTCCATAGGACACTTGGCACCTTTTCTAGATCCTCATGAAAAAATGATGGTCCTTGCCGCATTATCGCCATTCGCTGTGGCATTTCTCTCTTCTCGATCCTTATCGAGTATGTAATGCTCTTAAAGAACACCACTTTGTCACTGATACGGTCATCTCTGAAGAAATATTCATCTGTTATGTTAGTCAATCTATACCACTCTCCAAGAACTATCACTGTTCTCCATGATCTTCCTTCGTCATCTACCCCTTCACGCATTTACATTTCGCCGCAAACTATAGCTGCTTCTAACTCTATAGGGATACTCTGTCCATCTTTCTCATCCATAGGTATTTGTGGTCTAAATAAAAATTCATCAGGTATCCTCACAATCGTCCCTATCAGACCAGGTAGCCATGTGAGCAAAATGCTTGCTCCAAATAAAAAGACTTCCAGATCTACCGGGATGCTTTGCAATGCCACTTGCCCTGTGAACGATAGTATGAACTGTCTCACATTTAAATAGTGTATTCCTGGAGTGGAGCACACTATTGCTTGATCAGTAAATGAAAAAGTCATGTTAAGTTTGTCATTAAATCTCTTCCCAAAATGATAACTGGTGTCTGTCGTGAATATAACAAAGGAACGGACATGTCACATTCCCCTATGGAGACCGGTAATTTATCAGTAAAAGGAACTAAATTTGTAGCTCCAGAGAACCTTGGAACATTCATGGCAATACCTGACATTGAGTATTTTCCCTCCCATATATATAGTTGCCCCAGTGTCTACAAGAAAAGAAAATGATGTGGCCCCCTATCGTCACATCCGCCCTTGGTTCCTCTTGGGGGTCTGGTGTCACAGTTAGTACTGAACATATCAAGTCACCCTGTGAGCTGTCCTATTGAGGGCACAAGCTAATACACATGAAAGTATTTCCTCCTACCACAGTGACACCTCCTATTCTGGGTGTCAATAATTGCCCTGTTTTTGCACATTGTTGTGTTTGCATAGGTGCTTGTTGCGACTGCCCTTGTGGTGGGTGCAATTGCGCTTGTTGCTGCTGTTGTGCCTGCTGTACTTCTGGCGCCTGTGCCTGATAGGATGTGTGATCCTGGGCAAAGCCCTCTCTTGTTTATGTGCTGTATGGTGGTGGCTAAGCTGTCCCCCTCTTGAAAATTGGCCATTTTATGCACTTCCTTGGTTCCTGCACACACGGCAACATGCCCTGCTATTCCACAATTCCAACACACTGGGGCTGGGCCTTTGGCGAACCCTCCTTGGTTATTCCCTCCCTGCACACTCTGGCTCTCATCCTGAATATTTTTAAATCCACACTGGTTGTTCTGAAATCTGCCTCCTCTTCCCCTAAAACCCATACATCTGCCTCATGGCGCAAACCCATACCCACCTTTATCCATCAGGCGTGAAGTATTCACCTGCGATGTACCTATTGCTTCCTGCATTCCCAGTCCTTCTCCGCTTGTCAATACTGCCCCTTCTACGGCAAATTTGGAAACAAATTTATGAACTAATTTGGCTTCCTTGATTTTTCTATTTTCAACCTTCATTTTGTTCTTCTCTTGTAATAACCGACAGTGATGTACTGTAGTCAACTGTATCTCAGCCCATGGCTTCGCTTCCACGCCCACTTGTTTTTTCATCTGTCTCTGTACTGGTTCTGGTAATCCTTGACACAGAATATGATAAAATAAGGCCACTGTCTTTTCCCACGGCTCGCGAGGTTCAAGCTACCATGTCTCCTGAACATCCTGAATATAAGCATTAGGGTCTTCATCTTCTTTCATTTTTCGTGTCATAAATGCACCCATATACGATTTGTCAGGATCCTGTACTCTGAGAGCCCTCCAAACATCTGCCCTACAATTGTTAAATGTTGCACCGCCATTGCTGTGTTTTGTTCAGTCACACTTGAATGCATTGCTCTCCTCCATATGTCATCTTCCCTCTCCCCAAGAGTGGCTGCTAGGAGACCTTTTATGTCTCCTATGGCCAGCATGTTTCCTCCTGTCAATTTTTCTAGCTTGTATATCCATTTCCCAGCCCCCAAAGTCACAGTAGGGAGCTTACATTTTAAGTTATCCTTATCCATCTGTGGCCATAGAATGTACTGTGGTCTTGAACCCCCCTTCTCTAGCAGGAGGAATTGTGTGAATCCCATCCCATAGTCGGATCCTACTATTAGTCTATCTATTGCAGGGGTAATCGTCCCTATCCTTCTTCTTGCTGGTAGTGATCTTAACCCGCTTACATATGGTGGAGCCTCTCCCTTCTCGCTATATGATCGTCTTTGGGGGAGCTCAAGATATGCTATGTGATCTGACATTCTTTCTTTAGGATGTTCCAGATCTGACCATCTTACTTCTTTATCCATCTGTAGGCCTTCCAGGAGGGCGCACGCACACTCTCCTGCGGCCTCACGACCTGACTCTCTTTCCTCGTCGGACATTTCTAGACCCCAACTAGTGTAACTGTCATCCCCCTCGCCGCTATGTAAATTTAATCTTCTCAAAGGCAGTGCTCGACGTTCATCACTAAACATGTTTTCCTCCACAATTCGTAGTTGAGATACTGGGGATCGATTGCCTATCCCTTTAGTTTCATACTCGCTATCTCATCTTAATTGCTAATAGAACTTATCGATCCTTTCTCCAATGCCTTCCGCTTCATATCTTTCTTCTTCTAGCACTACTCTAGGCATTTCTGGTGTTACCTTCTTTGTTGGGGGAATCTCTTTTATTCTATCCCACCATATTTCTGTGCTCGGCCTCATTTTTTCCTTGAGGATGTGACTGGCATCCAAACCATGCTGCCTCCTATTCTGTTCTATTTCTTGATCTACTTCCTTTGGCCTTCTCCCATCCCTTCTAGCTTTTTCTTCCTCCTACCTTCGTTCTTCCCTCCTTACTCCTTTCCTTCATTCCTCTTATTCTCTTCTTCTCTTCTTCTCTGTAACCTTTTGTCCTTCACTCCTTGTGCTTCTTCCTCCTCTCTTTCTTTCCTTCCTGTCCTTTTCTTCTGTGGCTCTTTGTCTATTGTCATACTTTCTTTGTTGCTCTGTTCCTTTTTCATCTTTCTCTTGTTCCTCCCTATACATCTGTTTCTGGCGTTGTTCATCCTCCCTCAATCTCGTCTCTCATTGCCGGTACTTCTTTTCTTGCTCATCCTTATCTTCTCTTTGCCTCACTTCCTCTATGCTTTTCCCATCTAACTTGAGTAGTATCTGTCCTTCCATCCATTTGTTCTGTACGAACGTTAGCTCGTCAGCCCTATCCTTTTCTCCCTTCCATCGCTTAATTTCTCGATCTATGTCTGTTGATAAATTCGACCTGTCAACTCTTTCTGCCTTATCTCGTACAAGTTTACAAGCATCTTACTTTCTTTTTATTCTCTTCTGGACTGTTGTCACTACTGTAAGCGGGGGGTGCATATGTCGGGTTACTATACCCTGCCTCTGCCTTCAACACCTTTAAAGGATAAACTCCTATCTCTTCGAGATTTGCACTTTTACTTTCGGGCAAGGTAAGAGGAGCTGAGGGCTCAACACCCTCTCTCTTATGCTGACTAAGCATCTATTCCTCCGGTGGTGGGTCCTCTTTTTCCTCTTGGTACATGGTCCAAAATTCTAAAATTGCAACTCTTTTCTCTAATTTATTTCCTGTGTATGCAGCCTGCACGTATGTGGTCATGTGTTGCAATACCACTTTTGACAATCCTACCCCTTGCAGCCATGGCATGAACATATTATCCACTGTGCCCTTTACCCATTCTGCACTGTGCTGTTTGAGCTTGGACAAATGTTTTGGCAGTATCTTACAAAGATGCATGAAAGGACAATCTTCCATAATGACAAGTCTCAATTGATTGTCGATACATAACAGATCATTAAATAAACCTTTTAATTCAACTCAGATAGCCACTTTTAGTGTTTTAAAACAATAAATATGAGCAAGCACCATCAAGCTTAATCTCCTTCTATTTCAATTACCTATCTATCTTTTGATTGGGGCCAATCGCTAACTGCACCTTAACTTCAAACACTGCTACATCCAACTTTTCACAGATCTTTTATTTCTTAATACTTCACATAATAAACAATACTTAAAATATTCAAACATTACACATTAATAACCTGCGTGATCACCTCCCCTTGTTGCTAACTGACTAAGGGGTCTACTTCTGTCGCCTCTACTTATTTTACCCTATACAAGGTTTAAGACATCCCCTTTCAGGGTGTGTTTTCTCTTATTATCACTATTCCCATTGGAGTTTGAAATGTATTCTTCCAATTCCCTTGAACTAGGATTTCTAGGCACTATCTTTGTCTAAATAAGGTAAATGAAGTGACCATACTCTATGGACACTCCCGTCCCAAGCACACCTATAAGTACTGGCAATAGTGTCCAGTCAACATTAACAGTAACATTGGTCAGTTAAATTCGTTATGAATGAGTTAATTGGTTATTCTCAATGAATTCACTGAATGCACAATTTGCGCACTGTATTTTTAAAGAAAATAATAGTCACCAATTTAGGAAATCGAGTTATTAAATATCATCATCATGATTTAATTACATATATATATATATATATATATATATATATATATATATATATATATATATATATATATATGTTCTTCTCATACATCTCATGTCTGCCAAATTCATACATACATTTTTATAGTTCCAACGTAATTGTGGTTCAAAAATTCTCAAAATTAAATTCCAAAAATCAAAAAAGCTCAACGCGTTTCGAGTGTTAGTCTCTCTTCCTCAGGAGCAACATATCCTTATGTACAATTAACAAAAGCAATTTCACAAATGTGATTTCATTTCATTCAGACTTTATGGTTATTCTTTCTCTGGTTGGGTGCTTCAATGTCCGCTGTAATTAATACAGATAATACTCAATGGTAAATAATTCATAGTCGGACAAGATTAATTGACAACGATAAATAAGTAGTTTGTTTATTTGTTTGTTTGTTTTGTTTGTTTATTTGTTTTTATATAGCGCTCCTGACCCAGGGGTATATGGGCGCTTAAGTATCAAGTTACAGGCAAAGGTAAGGAACATTTGTACATTTGTGCAGCATATGTAAAGTTACAAGAAGGCAGATACTGACAAGCCGACATAGTAAGGATGCAATCATACATTAGGCATACAAACATAATTGGTTATTTATTGAGTAACCAAGTGATGACCTTAGTTCTGAAAGGTTGGAAAGTAGGGGTGGATTTGATATCCAATGGGATAGTGTTCCACAGTTGTGAGGCTAGAACTGGGAAGCTGGATCCACCGGCTCTTTTAAGGGAGTATTTGGGCACCGTCAGTTGTAAGGTATTGGAGGATCTTGTGGTTCTAGTGTTCTGTCTTGCAAGAAATTCTTGTGGCCGAGATATGTTCTCTTCTAGGAATATTAAGGGTGGCACGGAGTGCATTGTTTTGTAGAACTTGCAGTGTATTAATTACCACTTTGTTGGCACCTACATAGAGGCTATTACAGTAATCCAGTTTGGATTGTATAAGTGCTCTGGCTAAAATGAGGCAGTTGTTAGGGGAGATTAAAGGTCTGCAGGCCCTAATTAGTTTACCAGTGTAAGCAGTGGCTGAGGCGGTCATGTTAATTTGTTTGGCGAGGTTGGTATTCGTGTCTAGATAGAAACCAAGAGTTTTTACACTCTTAGCGACGGGAATGGTGTTACCGTCAATGGTGAAGCTGGTATAACTAGTGCTGATATTCCGGATGGTATTAGGTGAGCCGACAAGGAGCAGTTCGGTCTTGTCGTCATTCAGGCAGAGGCCATGTGTGGCCATCCATGCCTGAATGATGGAGAAGACTTCATTGATCCGGTTGGCGCCCACATTGTAATTGCCGGATAAGTGGAGGAGTATCTGGGTGTCATCTGCGTAGTTAGTGTAGGTGACACCCAGATGGTCCAGCTTGTCGAATAGGGGCTTTGTAAATATATTATACAAAGTGGGTGAAACACAAGATCCTTGTGGGACACCGCAAGTGATGGGAATGGGGTCGGCCGCTGCTAGCGGTGAGAAGACTCGCATGGTCCTGTTGTCAAGGAAGGATTGGATCCATGCGACCGCAAAGTGGGAGAAGTGTGCTGCCGATGACAAGTGATTGCACAAGATTTTGTGGTCAACCAAGTCAAAGGCAGCGGAAAGGTCAAGGAGAAGAAGGATGGCAGCCCTACCTTTATCTTTGAGTTTGTCTATCTGGCTTTTGAGGTCAACAAGGGCCGTTTCCGTCCCATGTTGAGGACGAAAGCCAGATTGGCGAATTCCCAGTAATTGGTTAGTCTCGAGGTAATCCTGAATTTGTAAATAGGCCACTCTGTCAAGAATTTTTAGTAAGAAAGGGACAGTGGTAATGGGTCCATAGTTCGTGGGTATATCTGGGTCAAGGGTTTGTTTTTTTAACAGAGGTAGGACCCAAGATTGTTTCAGATTGCTAGGGACCGTGTTATTGGAGAATGACAGATTTATTAATTTGGTGATGAAGGGGGAAAGATCCCTGGCTGCATCTTTTATGATCTGTGCAGGGCAACTGTCCCCCTTGCAGTTCGAGGGTTTCAAGGAAGCTATAGTTTTTTGTACTTCAGGTATGGTTACCTTTTTGAAGGTGAAACCTGAGCTAATGGCGGTGGGTGAAGGCAGGGTGGAACTGGAGGTTGGACCATGCGTAAGTTGTTGTCGTTTGTTTTCAATTTTAGTTTGGAGCCCTGAGATTTTGTTAGCAAGGGCATTCTGGATCCCTGTGTACCATGCTTTGTCCTTTGTGCAGGTTTCTGCGGGAGGAATGGGGTTTTCTAATTCCTTTAGGATGTTAAAGAGCTCTTTTGTAGTAGAGCCTGCCTGAGAGATCCTGGAATTAAGAGATTCTTTCTTAGCGCGTATGATTTCATTTTTGTAGAGGGTAGAAATATTAGTAAGGTTAGTTCTGTTGTCTACTGAGGGCACTGATTTCCATAGTGCTTCAAGTTTGCTTTTTTGTTGTCGTAGGGTTTTGAGCTCCGGGGTGTACCACGTATTCAGGTGTGCTTTTGGTTTCCCTTTGCGCATTTTTAGTGGGGCAATGATATCGATAGCTTTAGCCATGGAATCGTTGTAAGCGTTGACCATCAGGCTTAAGTCAGTAGTAGCTGGTAGAGTGTTCAGAGTGGGGGTCACCAGGGGTATTAGTGCTTCCGCTGTGATGTTGCTCTTTTTCCTAGTTGGGCAGGCCGGTGCAATAACAGGCCTTTTATGCACTAAGTTACTGATTTTAATGTCGAGAGGGAGGAAGTAGTGGTCCGTCCAGGTAAGCTGTACGGGGTCCTTCAGGTTGATGTTGCAATTGAGGGCGGTTACCCAGTCAAGGATTCTACCCTTAGAGTGGGTGGGTTTGGAGCATAGTTGAAGGAGGCCATGCTCCTCTAACGCTGTAGCCAGGGCATTGGCTGGGGTGTCGAGAGGGTGGTTAAACCGAAGATTGAAGTTTCCAAGTATAATAATTTGTGCTGAAGGTTTGGAGCTTTCTGCTACTAGTGAGGTGATATCTTCCTCAAATGTGCCAGGTGGGCCCGGGGGTCTGTACATTAGATGCAACGTGATGGTGCTCTTAGGGGAGGTTTGTAATTTAACTGTGAGATGCTCACATGATTTGAGTGGGAGAGAGGAGGCTAGTCTAATATCAAGCGAGGACTTAAAGATGGTAGCTACACCACCTCCTCGAGCGTTGGGTCTGTCTACTTTGAGGATGGTGTAGTTGTCGGGATGGCTAGTGTAAGAGATGGTCCCGCCGCTTCGTGCAACCAGGTTTCGGTCACAGTGAGGAAGTCCAGGTTGTTGGTCAGAATAATATCGGCGACTTCTGTGGAATGGGCGACTAATGATCTAACATTTAGGAGAGCTCCTTTTAATGTGGGAGGGTTGGAGTTGATTGAGGTAACAGTGTGAATGTTAGTCTTGTTGGGTGGTTTGGCTGGGCGTTTGCTAGTTCTGTGGTTGGTTCTGGCACCGAGTCTATTGTTACGATCGGTAGGGATGAGGGTAGTAGTTTGAGAGACAGTTAGGTCAGTCGTTATGCAGGGGCTGTAGTCAGGGGTATGGCAGGATGCTCTCGTATCGGTAGGGTTCTCAGATAGCTTAGAGCTATCTGAGTTCTTGTTGGCTAGGATATCAGAAGAGTGTGCGTGGTCAAGGGTGGGATAGGCAGATTGTATGACCGGGAGGAAGGCTGGTGTTGTGGGCAAGAATGGAGTGGGGCAGACGATAGGGTAATGTCTTGGACAGGCAGGTCTCGCTAGACCATTTTTATAGGCTATGTAGCTGTAACCATTGCAAGGTATGTCACTTTGCACGACACAAAAGGGGAACATGATTGCGGTGAGGCAAAGTAGCATAATAGAGAAGCTTGGGCCGAGGCACCGTGCAGAGGATTGGCGAGTGAAGGACATCAGTAGCATGGGTAGGGTAGTGCCAGATAGTAACAATGTCATAGGGCTGGTAAAAAGTTGTGGCTGAATGTCAGGCAGGTAGGGTAATGGTGTCGATTAAGTAGCTAAATACAGCTATCGAGGGCAGGCTGCATGCAGCTAACAGGCTGGCTGAACACGGCTGGCAAGGTAGACTAGATGCAGCTATCAAGGTAGGCTAAATAGAGCTATGAGGGCAGGCTAAATACAGTTAACAGTTAGGCTGAATACTGCTAGCAGTTAGGCTAAATACAGCTATGAAGGCAGGCTAAATACAGCTATCAAGGTAGGCTAAGTACAGCTTGAGAATGCAGTTTGGTGGAGTTAGTAGAGGCATTGCGATTCCATAGAGGCATTGTAATACAGTGCAGTATTAGTGTAATAATGGCTAGCATTGGTGCAAAGAGCATGCAAAGATACTGTTAGTGTGCAATAGTAAGAGGTCATCTGAGTATTGAACAGCCTTGTTAGGGCGATGTTTGCATACATTTAGCAGTTGCAGTTATATCATAACAGATAACAGTTTGCTGGGGTAATTCAAAACGGATACGCTTAGCTGTGGCTGTTAAGCAGAATAGGTTATGATCATGCGTGCAAAAGTACATAAATCTTTGCATGTCTGCGGCAAGCGGTTAACTAACTCCATGGGACAATGTGAAGCGTATAGACTAGCAAGTAAATTGGAGATAGCACGTTGAGATGGTAGCGTTTACAGTGAGCAAGGGTCTGCGGCCCCTGCAGGTAGCGTATACAGGCGCTATAAGTGGGAGTTGAGCAAGCGGCTAACTTTACTGTGTAGGTACTTACAACATAGATATTGTCCAGGGATGTAGTTCAGTAATGGTCCTCATGCGCCGTCCCGCGGCGAACAGGAGCAAACAGGGCCTTAGATGGCCTTTGAAGAGGCCGGCTCTTCCGCCTGCCGGCGGATGCGGGGCAGTTAGATGACGATGGTTGCTTAGCAACCACGAGGACGCTTAGCCTCGTTTTGACGCTGCATCTCGCCCGACATTTTGTTTTCCTTTACGAATGTCGAGGCGCTGATGCAGGCGAGTGGCCCGGGCTGCCCAGGGTGAAAGTGGGGAACTGGATGCTTACCCAGTGGCAGGACCTGGAGGTCAGTGGGCAACAGAGGGGGGCGCCCACGTCAAAGGGGTGGTTCTCCTTCGATCTACGTGGCACGGCGGTTCACCTTCAGTGCTGAGGAGGTGGGGGCTCCTGCCCTCAGTGCTGCAGAGGTGGGGGCTCCTGCCCTCGCCACCAGAAGGGGAACTGATATAGAAGTAGCATTAATATATTACCTGAATTATAGGAATCTGTGGTACAGGGTTTGCCAGTTTCATGTAGCGGGTCTTGACTAGCTTATCTGGACTGTTCAAGACTGATCCTGTAATATAGGTATGGGTATGTGTTCATCGATGACTGTGTTTCAAAATACTTTCAATTGCATTCATTTCAATACAGTTTTCTACAATCACCAATATAGTTTATCTAGGGTCTCTTTCTTATGTTATTAGCGAGTACCAATTTCTAGAGCTTACCTCTAGTCTGATTTCAGGTTGGCGCCAGATTGTACATCCCCTCGCTTCCCTCACAGTGTGTTCCTGTGTTGATTGCAATCGATCGCGGTAGCGATCTACTTTCTTGCTAGTTCTACAATATAAAGGCTGTCAATTAGCTTGCAGTCCTGTCAAAGACTTTTCTCGAATTGAGGATACATTAAAGATACTTACAAGAGAACTCGCGCTTCACCCTCATAAGCTGATATATCTTTCCGGCGTTGTGGCTAGTAAACGATTGTTGCTAGGCAACACAAGCGTTACATACGTTGTGTATTCAATCAGCAAACGTAAGCACATTCGTTCAGTAGATTCATCGGAAATGTAGTCTTGTGACTACACTTTCAAACCATCATGTCTCACTTAACGTGGACATATAGACAGTGGCCCTCATTAGGACCCTGGCGCTAAGTGTTTAACGGCGCCGTAAAAGGCTGCGGCGCCGTTAAACACTTAGCGCCTTACTACGAGGTCCCTTTGCGGGACCCGACCTGAACGGCTGGTCTAGACCAGATGTTAAAGTAGGGACCCGCAAAGGGACTCTCACGGTAAGTGCGGTACCGCAATTTGCGGTACCGTACTTACTGCCTTCCCCAGTCATATTGAGCCCTATGGGGCAAAAATGGGAATGGGGAAGTGCCAATGTTCAATGGGGAATTACCGCCCCGCCAACGTTTGAATGGGGTGGTAATTCCCCATTGAACATTGGCGGACTCGTTACGATACCGGCACCAACCATGGTGCTAATAGCGCCATGGTTTAGCACCAGTATCGTAATGAGGGCCAGTGTATTTAATTCAATTCAATATTGCGTCACAGCGTTTATGGAGTGAGAATGCTTAATCAGACTAGTAAATGTCACTGATAAATCAGTAGGCGGTATTTGTCACATCGATGTCTTCATGTTACACAATGTCTGACAAAAGAGTATAGCCATTAATTCACATTGAGATCACAATATAAATGTTGTTAGAATGATGATCACATTGTTACATAGTTACATTAGATTGCAACAATAACAATAATAGCCATATTTTTACAAGCAAAATATACCATTGATACTGTTTCTAAACATTCATTTATGACTCCTTTTTGACAATGATGATGTTCATATCAATCTACAGGTAATTTGATGCTATATGATTATGTGATTTTTTTTTTAAACTTCGCCTATCATGCCTCACAGACCAATAATCAGAAAAATACATTAAAGGAAAATTCTTCATTCATTCCACGTGGTTCGAGGGACTCTAACTTATGAATCCAGAACATTTCTCTATGAGAGAGGATTTGGTTTAGGTTCCCCCCTCGTAGTGGTTTGGTAACTAGCTCAAGGATTACAAACCTCAGTTGGGAAATCGTATGGTGTTTGTTCGAGAAGTGTCTCGCCACTGGAGATTTGTCATTTCTTGTGCGTATGTTTGATTTTTGTTCTGAGATTCTGTCTTTTACTCTCCTCGAGGTTTGCCCTACATAATATTGTCCACATGGGCAAATGAATGCATAGATAGACAGTTTGCTTTCACATGTTGCATAGTCATGAAGCTCAATATTCAGTGCAGTATATGGATGTCTAATACATTTTCCTTTTTGTACATTGTTGCAATAGCAACAATTCAAGCACAGAAATGTCCCCTTCTTGGGTTTGGCCAAAAACAATTGTTTGGACTTGTCTGCTCTTTCTGTTTTGACCAAAGAATCTCTCAGATTGCGTCCACGTTTTTATATGCCATCAATGGTTGGTTGGGGAATAGTGCACTCAGTTGTTGGTCCAATCTTGTGATTTTCCAATTTTTCATAAGTATTTTTCTGATTTGTGAACTTTGTTTTGAGTACTGGGATAGATAAATGAGTGGATACTCATCTTTGTCTTCCTTATGTCTTGGGTGCAATAAGTCAGCTCTGTTCTTAGATCTACTTTTTAGGGCTGCTTCTGTTAGAATGTTTTCTGGAAATCCCCTGTCCTTGAAACATTTAATTTGGTCTTGTGCCTCTATTTTGTATGTGTCCTCATCTGAGACGATACGTCTAATTCTTAGGAGTTGGCTGAGAGGGAGATTCTTTTTCAGGTGTTGCGGATGATGACTAGTGTAGTATAAGCTGTTCTTGACATCAGTTGTGTAAGTGATTTCAATCCGCCACACACCCAAGTCAAAGCTCAGCATGTAGTCCACAACTGAGATCCTTATTTATTTTTGTCTAAAAGTTCAATATTCTGACTGATATATCACTCATATCACACCCTTCTCCTCCCCCATAGTCACACTGAACCAGGAATCAGGCTGGTTTGCAAGGGTAAATATTTATTTATGTATTCAACATTTCATCACAAAATATTTTTATAGGTTAACAACAATCACCAATGGGGTGACAGAACACTGAATAATATCTTTAATACACGAGAAGTAAGTAATGAGCAAAACAAATGCAGTACAGAAAATAATACTTTTCTGTTGGTTCAGATCAGATAGATAGCACTAGTTTTAGCAGTTTCCCCTGCAACACCCCTCAACCCCCCAATAGGCAATTTAAAGAAATAGGAGGAGAGAGCAGGTATTCAGGAATGGCACAAATCAAACAGAATATCAGTCCCACTTTACCCCTTTCAAACACAAGAGAAAACGGAATTGACTGTCCAGCTGTCAGAATGGCTTTTAAGATTGTCTTTAGAATGGACTGGGCAAACACCACATCTGGTAAAAAATACTGAAATTGTTATAAATTCCTATGGGAGCCTCTTTGAACAGTTGCACACAAGAACAAGCAATGATTTGGTCGGCAGAAAACAATGGAAATCTTAAGGTCCAAGTTGGAAGCAGTTTAGAGCTATTTTACATGTGTAAAACTTTCAGATTTTTAAAATTGCGGCAAATTTTAAATTCTATGGATAGCTATGGATGCTGGGTACAAGAAGGAGTTGAAATTTCGTTTCTATCTCAAAAACTGAGGGAGTTATGGAGATTTTAGTAAAGGTCACTTTTGTAAAATAGGCGCGAGAATTGGAAACAGAAATGTACTTTTGAAAATGACAAATGGGTTTGCTTAAACTAGGGCAGTGGTCTTCAAACTTTATTGTCCTGGGCCCCCCCTGAGCAAAATTTGGGCAGGCCGGGCCCCCCCAAAAATGCCAAATGGACAGTATGTACAATCGGCTATGAACTATTTTGCGCTGTCACCGCACCCTACTCCCAGTATAGTCCCTGGGCTCCCCCACCTGCTCCCATCACAGTCGCTGGGCTCCCTCATCCCACTCCTACCCAGTCCCTGGGCTCTCTCCACCCCATCACAATCCCTGGGCTCCCCCCACCCTGTTCCCAACACAGTCCCATGGCCAGTGGGAGCTGGTGATTTTTTTAAGTGGAAGGGAATGAATATTTCCCACAAAAAATGCCATAGCGACCGAGCGCAGCGAGGGAGCCCAAACCAATCAAGTGAGGTTCGGGGGGTTTTCCACCATGAATTTTTTTTTAAAATAATGGGTCAAATGTTGCTTTTTTTAAACATATGTTTAAAATAAAATTGGTAAAATGCCAAACAGTTTACAATTGGCGCTGGAGGGCGAAGGGGGAAAGCATGGTATTTTTGACTGTACATCTATGATAGATAAAGAAAATCAGCTCAACGGACCAAAACAAACACACACACCTTCCCACAGCAATCACTATCATTCATACGAGCACCCATCACCATACACTCACTCATAACACAAGCATACATGCATCCATACACTATTTAAATAAAAAGATAAATGAACATAAACATACCTTCTGCAGGTTTCTGCGTGTGGGTGCTGAAATGCCCCACTCCAGGTTGCTCTGTCTGTATGAGCGAGGAGGTGCAGGAGCTCCCCCTCACACATACAGACATGCAGTGCCCCAGCCAGCATTTCCAATGAGCTATGTAAGGCTGGCAAAGCAGAATGCCCCCAGCCTTGCATAGCTCAGTGAGCATGTGAGGCTGGGGTACTGTGTTGGCAAAGGGATGACAGTTCAGCCAGCCCAGGAGCACTCCCTGAGCTGGAAAATGCAGCTGAGGGAGTACTCAGTGTTTCACTGGGCTGTCTCCTCCATAATGGGTGAGTGGGCCACTGGGTTGACAAGCCAATTTTGGATGAGCCGCCAGGCTCGGACTGGCCTATAGGGTATTAGGGCAACTCCTGTGCCAAAAACACAAATGCTAGTGTAGGCCAGTCAAAATGGGTCACACCCTTTTTGTGTGGGCCGGTTTGATGAGATACTTCACTATGCAGCTAGTAGTTTTGACCATTGTTGCTGAATAAATATTCTTTAATATCACAATTTGCTTACAAAAACAGCCCCTTGGGTACTACTCAAACATTCTGTGCCTAAAGGAATGAATATCCATTTGCAACTGCGGGACACTTTTTCATTGGTGCCTGAGCTGTTTTATGGTCCAGTCTGACCATGTGAGCCGCCTCTGCCCATAACCTGCAAACTAAAAAAATAAAAAAATAATAAAAAAAGTTGTAATTTTTTTTTTTAACACATTTCATGCTGGGCTCTGGCGTCCCCCCTGGGATGCGGCCATGCCCTCCTGGGGGGGCGCGCCCCACAGTTTGAAGACCTCAGCACTAGGGTATGACTATGAAGAAGCGAATACCACCCAGAATCTTACAGTCACTGGATTAGGGTGACCCACCCGATAAGGAAACTCGACTTCTCCAGATAAGAAAAGGGTCAGCGCAAAGATAGTTCTAACAATACCGGTTCTGAAGGAAAGGTAGGATGGGTCTGAGACAGGGATAAGACTATGCAAAGTACATCTAACAATACTGGTTCTGAATGAAAGATAGGATGGTTTAGAATAGGGATAAGACTATGCAAAGTACATATGCTATGGGACACAGTTGTTCCTATTTATACTCACAAGATACGTTTTTAAAATGGGACCATCAGCTCTGGTCAGGATTGGGTCTGGTCTAGGAAAAAAAGCACATCAGGCACGGGACTGGGCACTCTAGGCCGGTCGCCGGATTGGCACAGGATCTGCTCTCCTAGTCTGTGGGTATTTGGATCAGCTGGATGGCGACTTCCTCAGGCAAGCCTAGTGGTGGCAAGCCAGAGAATTTGTGGATACTCGATCAAAATGGCCTTCTCACACCACACAGTGCTTTACTGAGTGGGGAGAATAAATTTGAGGATTGGGGCCTTGCTGGAGATCAATAGTCTCTATTGCTGGCAAGAGATTTGGCATCTGGATCTGGAAGAATATTTAAAGGTGGATGTAGAAAGCTGGATCAGAGTACTTCGCCAGAATCAGGAAGGTGGCTGGATCAGGGAGTGAGTCCCTATGTGTTGTCAGCTGTCTCTATTTATGCCTTAAAAATGACATCATAAAGGGATCTATGGGCCAGTTTAGCTAAGCTTGCCCCGGTGAAAGGTGATTGGGTCAGAGTCTACTCTCTGCATTGATAGGAGGGGAGAAACAGAGTGTCATCTTTATGGTATAATTTTATGATGCTGGGAATCCATCCCTAGCCACTGGAACACAAAGTCGAATTTTGGCAAAATACATATTTGCACATGTGCAACCTCTATAAAAAATCACATACACAGATTGCATATTTTATGGAGTATCTGCTCATCAAAATCTCACAGCTGTAGGATCTGGTATCAGCTTTCTACAGAATTTTGTCCTTTTCGCTATGCACACAATGTCCAAATTGTATGCAAATTTCCACAAATGTGTGTACATTTTCACAATTCTAACAGTAATACATTTTGCATAAAACCACATATCTTGCCATTCCTGTCCAGAACATGTCACACAGTTCTGCCGCCTCATCACACGTGCAGCCAGAAATTAAATGAACAACTCTGTCATTTTCATATTTTTCACCATTTTGAATAGCAAGTTATACGTCTTCTAAAAAGTGTTCTTTGTTCATGTTTAGCAACAGATGCTCACTTAGCTCCACTTCTTTTTGTCTCCCTCCAGTCCATGAGCATGCTCCTCCTTGTTTGTTCCTTCCAGAGGCCATTTACGACCCTCTTCACACTTCTAGTTTCCTGAGCTACAGTGTTGTCATTGTTCCTTTGCTCTCTGTAGACAAGATTATGTCCTAACCTGCAATTAACACCTCCCAGTGAGTTTCTGCTGAGAGGAAGGCCCTCCTTCTAGGAGATAAACCTGCTTTCCCGGTTTTTTTCAACTTCAGCCAAGCTAATTACTTCTTAAACCTAACAAAACCCACATTTGTTGCATCACATACAAAATACATTTCTTTCTTGGCCTTAAAATCTGTGGAATCAAAAACACAACTAAAATCTGTATTCCGTTTTGGTAAGAATCCTGTTTATGTTTGCTAATTCAGCAGACCTTTGAGTTTTAGGTCATTTTAAAGCTGCCTTAGTACTCCTCTGACAGCTGTCATTCAGGTCACACAGGGTACTGCACCCAGATTTTGGCATAGAGGCTATCAGTTTTCAGACTTTGTATGTTTCACAATGTTTCATTTG
Source organism: Ambystoma mexicanum (assembly GCF_040938575.1). Lineage (NCBI taxonomy): Eukaryota > Metazoa > Chordata > Amphibia > Caudata > Ambystomatidae > Ambystoma > Ambystoma mexicanum. The sequence goes on from NC_090932.1 coordinate 1,272,441,842, forward strand.
ATACATGGATTTTAGCACCATGCAAGATTGTGAATGTTGAAAAGTGTTGGGTTATAGGCATTTTGGAGTTTTTGGCAACAAAGCAAAGTCATTTATAGGCACATTTTTCGGTTTCTTTTGCGAGTTGCTGCTTCTCTCTCTGCACTCTGTTTGCTGGTCATGGAGCCGAACATTTTTGCAGGGTGTGCTCTATGCCACTTCACATGCACCATCGGTGGCAGGTTATGCATCCCTCTTTTTGTGTGCTGAAGCACACGGTTTTTGTAGGTTTTTGTAGGCTCTTGGCACGCACAATGGTTTTTCCACCATTGTTGCCGTTTCTTTCACCACAACTGGCAGAGTGATGCCGCATAGCATAGCGGAGTGGGTCAATACATCCCGCAGAGCCCCCCCCGCTACTGACTTGATTTTGACCACCCGTCAAGGGGAAGTCGGGAGATTGGGATGTTCTTTTCTTTTGTCCATGTGGAGAAATTCAGCTGTTTCTCCCGTCATTGATGAAGCGACACTCTCTCCTTGTCGGTTATGGTCAGGAGTATTGCTGGTTCTGGTTGGGAGTATGGAGTAGCACTCCGGGCTCCTTGGGTCTTTCCTCCCTGTCCCCGAGTGGTCCTCTTTGGTAATCCTTTGGATAATTCTTAGTCCAGATGCTAGAAGATAGAACAGAGCATGGTCTTGATATGTTTCCCACTACTGTGTCCACACGTCATTTGGGGATGTCAGCAGTGAGAAATACACTTGCATTGGTTATAATTGGCACTATTCCCCAACTGGGTTCCTCTATTTGCCGCAAAGTATGCCTAGAATGGCAAATCTTCAGCTGGTTTATGTGGACCCGCTTGTCTTCCACTTCTGCCAAACTGCCCTTGGTGATGCAGATTCTGTAGGCGACTGGTGAGATTCTGTCCTCAATTTCAAAAGGACCCCGCCAACTTGGGAGGAATTTGCGCTGTTTGCCTTGATTCCTTTGGAAATTGTACAAGTAGACCCGGTCTCCTACTTGGTATTCGTTTTTAGTTGTCTAGAGATCATAGTGGGTCTTCATACTGTCTGCAGATCTTCTTAGATTCTGCTGAGTGTAGGCAAAAGCATGTTGAAGGTGTTTCTCAGATTCTAAACATACTCATGAGTTATGGAGGCATTTATCAAGCTCTGCTCTTGGGTTCTGAAGAGCAGATGCTGGGATAGCACCATCCTTCATCCAGTCATCAGCTCAAATGGAGACATTTTTGTTGCAGAAGAAGGGGTATATCTGATGGCCATCAGGACAAGGGGTAATCAATGTCCCAACTTGGCCCAGAATCTGCTACAAACTTTTTTAATATGCTCACAATAGTTTTATTGTACCTCTCAACTCCACCACTAGAGGGTAACCGGTAGGCAATGGGCCTCATTACGACCCAGGCGCTGGACCATGGTGCTATTGCCGGTCTCCGGCCGGTCTCCGGCATGGTGGATGGCGGAATTACCGCCCCCATCACAAGGTTGGCGGGGGCGGTAATTCCCCATTCACCATTTGCCCTTCCCCATTCCCATTTTGCCCCATAGGGCATAATGGGGATGGGGAAGGCGCTAATTACGGCACCATAAATTACGGTTGCCGTAATTAGCTCCAAGGTCCCTTAGCGGGTTGGATTTTAACGCCTGCAAAAAGCAGGAATTAAAGCCTCCAACCCGCTAAGGGACCTTGTAATCAGGCGCTAATGGTTTAACGGTGCCGACGCTCTTTACGGCGCCGTTAAACCATTAGCGCCAGGGTCGTAATGAGGCCCAATGTGTAGTTTGCTTTTGACCCCAAGTATCTCCAACATCTTTGTCATCACTTCGCTAGTGAAGTGGCTACCTCGGTCTGACTCAATCCTTTGGGTAGTCCAAAACGCGACAAGATGTGATTGATCATCAGGGCAGCTGGTGTTTCTGCTTTGCAATTTGAGGCTGGGAGACATTCCACCTATTTAGTGAACTAGCATGTTACGGTCAACATGTACTTGTTCCCCCTAGAGGAGTGAAAAACAGGCCTGATAAAATCGACTTGCAAATCTGACCAAGGCAGTATCATCCCCCTCTTTTGGAGGGGAGCCCGGTGTGTGAGGGATGTTGGCTGAAATTGTGCACACGCAAGACACCCCTTCAAGTACTGGTCGAGGTCCTGGCCCATGTGTGGCCAGTGTTCAGGAGGAGAGGAAATTACTGACAGGCCCATTGGTCAGTACTCAAACCCCGAGAACTTGTAATACTGGATAGCTGCACCGTGTGAGGACAGGGTGCAGGATTCACATACTGCAGCACATCTCAAAAATCAAGACTCAGTAAGTTGGCAAAGGGAAGTCTGTTTAATGATACATACATCAGCATATGGAAATCAGCATCATTGCAAACACCTGTCTCGCTCCGACTTCCTCGAACTTCAGTCGAACAGCCATTTTTATAGGCTAAACTCATCATCATTGACGTCTAATTCTCCAAAAAATCATCATGCAATATAATTGGTTGGGAAAGGTAACTTAAGTATAGGTGTTATATCTGTATATGACAATAGAGCATGCGGATTGGTTAACTTTTATCTGGTGGGCGTCTACGCTCATCCCTCTACATCATGCGTGATGGACCTCACTATAAGTACAACGTCCTATTGGTGACAGTGTCCATAGGACCCTACATTACATGGTCCATTGTGATTGGGCAAGTTACACCCCTAACCATAAATCTCCACTTTAATTAGCAGCATGCAGGATGGACACTCAGGTGCCTAGTGTCCCAAGATTCACCCTGCCTCCCTTCCATCAATCAGTGGTTTTAGGGCGATGTGTCAATTAGTTGGCTAAGGAAAGCCTCGAAACTGTAGTTTCTTATCAGGAAATGTTATGACACCCCTTGGATCTGGGTGACATCAGACGGTGGTACATCTTGGCGCCTGGCTGGTCACATGTTGGTTCACCGTGAATCTGCTTCAGTTTCCAGCTTTTCGTGTATTTAATTCTCCATGTAGCTCCACCAGCTGCCCAGGCCTCCTTATCCTGACCATCAGAGGGCAGGCTGGTATGCTCTGTAGTTTCGATTCTCCTTAGCTGAAGCTCGCCTCCCTCTCTTGGGTTGACCTCGATTTCCCAGGCCTGAGCCATCCTTTGTTGAGTTTCGATTCCGCTCTTTCCCCTGGCTTGGGCTTGGATATGAAACCCGACCAGTTAGGCCTTGGCCGCCTGGGCGTACTTCTGCTTTTACAAAATGGAGTCGCACGTGTACATTGTGCCTTCTTGAGGTAGATATATGGTTGGCGCTTGCCGCTCTATCTTCTACTAAGCATTGCAAGCAGTATCGATTTCTTAGCATCTTGCTTTTCAAGCCTATTTACACACGTTTAACAGGTTCGATTCTTTCATCTTGGTTCTTTTGCTATGACGTTTCTTACGTTTTAACATTGTGTTGTCCTTTGTGTCTCTTGCACCTGTTTTCGTGGATTCACGCATTCGCGTGTCGCCTTTTCTCATGTGTTAGTCTGTCCAGGCCCTCTTCTCATCAATGTTTGCCTTCCATCAGGGCTCTTTCTGTCTCCTCATGGAAAGTCTGTAAATACTCATTGTTTCGTATCAGTGGCTGGTACCGTGCTGCCCAGGGCTGTCTGCTTATTGGCATTTCAACAGGTACTGATGTTCTAATGTACACAGGGCAGAGGTCCAATATGGCTCTCTGTTGGTTCAGTTGCTCCTCATACGTCACATACCTTGGCAAGTATTTTACTGGCAACTCGCAATGGGGGGCAGGGGTGCAGGCCATATCTGGGACCTCCTCTACACTCGCCCCTCTGGTCGGTTCATTTACCACTTCTGCTTCCTCCTTTATATTTAGTTTCTTTGTTTCTTCAATGTCTTGTTCATCGTCTTCCGGGGTTATACAAGATGGCGTAAATGCATGCACTTTTGGTGTCAATATCTTTATCACCCCTTTCAAACTTCCTGCAGTTTTCTAGCACTGTGTGATGATTATCTTGATAACACAGAATCCTAGCAGCACCATAGCTAGTAAGGCTCTCAGAAACTTGAATATGTCAGCCATCCATTACGGGACCCAGGAGAATACGGTCCCAAACCAGCTGTCATCATCCACTTCATCTGTTTCATCGGTCATCTGGTTCTTTAGGCTTGTCAGCATGCCTATGGCCTCAGTGAGGATTCCATTTTCTTCATCGTGTGATGGTATAAATGTGCAACACGATTCTCCAATTTTTGCACAAACACCTCCATCCATCACTGTAATCATGTCAAGCACATATCTGTTCTGGAGAGTCATCAGGCGGACTGCTCTTAGTTCTTCTTTAATCGCGTTGAATCCTTTTATGGTGGTATTGAGGGTCTGCAGAAATTCCGATCTGGTTATCTGCAACCATTTGGTATTTGCACTAACCTGAATATGTGGCAAGAGTATTGTTGCGAATATGGATGAGGTTAGGCTAAACAGCTTGTGTTCGTAGGGAATGGCATGAAATGCATCCTCTGATTTGGTGGAGAAGTAATTTTCTCTCTTCATCCTCGACATTAAGTTCACAGACCTCCTTTTCCTTAGGTGAGCATCTGCTTTTGGGAAGCTGTCCAAATTCAGTTCATTTTTTGGAATCACCAGTGCTGGAACGTGGACTTTCACCAGTGTGCATATGCCTCCCCAGTTCCTTGGTAGCCTCATGTATGCCTTGGATCCACATGCCCAGTAATGGTCCATCAGGACTGCGGCTCCTTGCAACATCCCTGGGGCTTCATATATTCATCCGCAGTTTTGATTCTCCCCCATTTCCCTTGTGCCATTACTTCTGAAGCACAGTTTCGAGTTTTCCAGTGGTACTATTTACAGGGGTCCTCCTCTGTCTTCAACCCTTGTTAGCAGCTTTACCAATCTTGGCCACAATGGTTTGCATAGTCTTTGTGAATTTTCTATTGCTTCTTGGCAGGCTCCAAGGACCATCCAGACTCGGCAGATCACGACCATTTCTTCCCATCCGTTTGGGGACACTACTGACCCCCAGATCTGCATTTGGCCTCGGTTCTTCGGGATTTGAGCTTCTTCAGCTGTTTTCCCTTGGACATTCAGTCTCAGGTTTATTTCCCATCTTATTCCTGATCCTTTGATGTCCGGGTTCTCATATCTAATCACATGATTCTTGGTGTGCACCCTGTTTCTTGTTTTGATGTCCTGAACAAAACCGTCTTAATCAGGGAAATCCTTTTCTTTGGCCCATATCAGAGAGGCGTCTCTCCCCATAAACTGCCCTCTGGTGTTGCACATTGCTACGTGTGACATGCAATTTTCAGTGGGGACATCAACTTCTATCGCCACAAAGATTTTGGACTTGCCCATGCTGTATGGCAGGAGTGCACAGACAAAACATTCCCCTTCTGATTTACTCCTTCCAATTTCCTTCATGTGTTGGTACCAAATGTTGTTTCCTAGATGGGCTGTGCTGTCCAAGTAATCGTTTAGTTCGTTGTCGGTTTCATATGGGCTTCTCTTGATTCTTAACGTTTTTCTGTAATTGGCTATCACTATGTATCTGAATGCGTCTGTACTGCTCTTCCATTCGGGTAGGCTTTCGGGTATTATCCTTGGTGGGGCAGGGTTCATTTCCTGCCCTGCAGTAATAGGGGGATGTTTTGCATTTCTTTTCCTTCCCTCATGCATTCTTTTGTAGACCTCCTCCCACCACCATTGGCTCGTCATCTTCCCAACACGTGGCAGCATTGTAGGCCTGATGCTTATTTCTAGCGTTGGAGCAGGCATGTTCGTTATTGCAGTTTCTGTGGTTTTCTTGCTCAGCTCCTCATATAGCTTCTTTGCTCTAAATATGAGTGGGAACACAAATTCACCAACGCATGTGTTTTCTCAGTAAATTCCTTTGTGGCTTTTACCGGTTCTTTGAGGGCTTCTGTCATGCCCCCTCTGCTTTGGTTCTCACCTGGCTCCTCTTGTTTACTTCCACTATTTCCTGGAGCTGGTCGTTCCTTAGGCAGTTTTTCTTTTACTGTTGATTTGGTCTGAGGTCCCATAGCCATTGACACTTGCCCTTGTTCATGTGCACTTAGTGTGTGGGTGCGTGCCGTGGACAGTGCTATGTTATCATTCATTCCAAGTTGACCCTGTATCCAACTTTTCTCATCATTCATAACCTCAACCGTGTATCTGTCACTATTTATTACATTCAGTTTCAGTTTGTTTGCTTTACCACCAGCTTTTCTAGGAACAGGGATGACGATATGTGGTCTGGGTGCTTTTGTGGGACCCAGATATTTGTTATCTGGTGGATGCACAGACAATGGGACACTGCGTGCACCAATAAAAAATGCAGTTCTGATAGTTAGAGACAAAAACACAATAATAATCACCATGCATATACATATAATGGCTTTAAACAATAGCTTGCAGCATCTCCTTCCAGGGAAGCGGGGGTGCCCCTCCGCGGGTGGCAAAACTAGGTTACTGTTCTGGGCCCCCATGTCGATCAAGTCCATAGTCAATAGTTTATTTCCTTTCTTACTTTGATTTTGTTCCTCAAAAGGTTCAGCAAATACTAAAGTGACAAGTATTATTCAAATGTCCCCCTTATGGGTGGGTGTAACCAGTAGTCTCGAGATATGCGGCACAGTACCGTTTAGCTAGACTATGGAGAAAGGTTAGACTACCATCTTTATCATATCATTTTCATTTTGCAATTTTACAATAAACACAGTCCCTGGGCACCCCTCCAATTCACCATGGCCTTGAGGACATGTAGGAATCTGTTCGCAATGACACCATGAAGAGATGGATTCGCTACAAATCACGCAAAAATAAAATGTCGAAAAAATAAAAATAAAAATAAAAGTGAACATATGAAACGGTAGGAAGGAATAAGAAAGATGTTAAAAATGGAAAACACGATGGTGAAATTCTTGTGTCCGTTCCTTTCAATTGGTCGTTCGTTGACACATTGAAGAGTAGTGTCTCTCTCGTCCATCTGCGCCACGGCAGAAAGATGATGAAAAATAGAAGAAAAATACAACAATTAAATAAAATAAAAATAAAATACAAACACGATGTGGTTATCCTTGTTTCCACTCTTCTCAATCTGTCCTATGTTAGCAGAATGGAGAACTTTGGCCCCGTTTTCTTACTCTGTCCTCAGGGGACGGAAGATGAAGAGTTTTATCGTGGATCTCCCCCTCCCCCCCAAGGCTCTCCTCAGCAATGGATGTCCGTAATTGCTTCTCAGCTGCGAGATGATAGCTCTCAGGAGCCTGTTGAGTTGCGCGTTCTTTGCTGGGTCACTGAGGAAGGTGGGCACGTCGACAGTGATGGGTCTACCCACTAGTTCTGGAAAGTTCTCAATGAGGTGGAAGAAGACTCGGAAGGTGTATCTGCTGTCTTCTGGTGTCAACGACATTCGCTCTTACTTTCTGGCCTCTAGATCACAGGCCCTTTTTTTGTTGACATGTACAGTCTCTGTACTTCCCTCGATCTGTCCCTCGACAAACAGTCTCACAGGAATCTCCCTAGGAATTCTCGCTGGAAGTTGGACAGTTCCACTTGGAGCATGATCCCGTGGAGAAGAGTCTTCATGTGTAGGAAATTGACTGGATCTCTGAGGAAAGTGACAACATCAACATCAGCAGGCCTTCCCACCATTTCTGGATAGTCTGTGATTAGTCTAATCAGGACATTGTGGGCTAGCTGCGTGTCTGCAGGGGACAGGGACATTTGCTTTGTTTTGCTGGGTCCCGATCGCAAGTCTTTCTTTTGTCGTGAGCAGTTTTTGCACTTTCCTGCTGCGTGGATTGCTACCACATGGTTCAGTTTATAACACACTTGGTTCAAAAAGTCATTGTTTTGGGGATCTCTGATGAAAGTCAGTGTATCTGTGGTTCTCCCTCTTTGATTCGGAAGAATAATGTATACGTTATTTCATCAATGATCACTTGGGGTGGGAGCATTAGTCTCTTGTTCACTGTGCTTGGGCAACTCGGCGAAGACCTCTGCGACAGTCAGTAGTTGCCTGATTACCTTCTTATTTTCTGGATCTTGAATGTATTCTGTGACACTTGTTCCTCTCCCTATGAGTGACGGATATGTTAGGAGCACGAGCTGAAAGTAGGTGAGTACATCCCACTTGAGACTTCTGCCGGGATGTACCATTAGTTCTGTGCACAAAGTCTTGGTACTGGATGCTTTAGAATAATGTTTTTTGGTTCTCAGAAATGTCTTATTTTACTAATCAGAGTCTAAGAGTTCATGTTCAATGCTTCGAGTGGTTCAACGTGTTCGAGTTACTATGTCACTGTGGTTTCGGAATATATGATTCTCCTTTTTAACCCTGCACTTTTGGCTGCACAGAGTGTTCGTTTGCTTGGTTTTGTCTCTTTCTGTGCATAAAGGAAAGGTTCAGTGTGGACACGATTTTCACAAACGGGCTCTTTTCTTTTCTTCTCTGCTCATGCGTCCTTCTTCCTCGCCATAGATCTTGTCTGCACGTGCTGAGGTCCTTCCCTGTTGTCTGTAGATTCCTCAGAGGTGGATGCAGTAGGAGTGCTCTCTCCTATAAACGGTTTAATGTCGTTTAGGAAGATCCAGGCTCTTCTGCCCTCGAGCTTGACGGCGGACAGGGTGCAGTCCTCTACGATGAACGGGCCATTAAACCTTGGTTCGTTCCATTTTTTCCTTGTAAAATTCCGTACAAGAACGCTGTCGCCAGTGAAGACAAGAGGTGCATGAAGGCTGTGAGCTGCGCCAGTATCAGCACTGTCTGTTGTGGTTTATGCTGTGCTGTTCCCTTTACACCATCCTGGAGCTGGCCTGAAATGACAGTGGCTCTGGATGTGAGACAGTCAAGGTAATCCTTCATCTCTGCTCCCAGAACCTGCCTAGCAGGCTGGGCATCACATCTAGCCCAGTCTCGGGGGGTAAGAGGGGTCCTCATCCTTCTACCAGTGACAATTTTGTGCGGTGTAAGATGATGGTCGGAGCCTGGTTGGTTCCGAAGAGCATACAATGCCAGTGGTAGACAGTGCATCCATCCCTTCTTTAATGTGAGCTTCAACTTGGCTATTCTCTCTTTTAACAGGCCGTTGAGTTGCTCACATATCCCATTTCCCTCTGGGTGATACTCCGACGAGAACTTGTGCTATATACCAAGCAACAAGCTACTCTGCTCAAACACTGTGTTTACAAAATGGGGCCCATTATCTGATCTCATTACCTCGCACACCCCCCACCTAGGGAACACTTCCCTCACCAGAAATGTTGCCGCACAGGCTGCATCGGGGTGTGTACAGGGACCTGCTTCTATCCATCTTGAGAAAGGACACACCACCACAATTAAATACCTGTACCCATTACACACCTGAATCATATCGACATAATCGATATGTAGGTGCTGGAACAGTCCATTAGGTCTGGGAATGATTCCTCTCACTACTTTTAATGTGTGCCCAGAGGTGAATTGCTGACAAATTATGCAGTTGACCATGAAAAATGCAACATGCTCTGCTAAATTTGGCGTGAACCAGTCTTCTGCGAGCGTTGCAGCAAGATTTTCTTTTGACATGTGTAAGGGGTACTGGAGCTGTTCTAACGCTACCTTTAGAAGGGTGACAGGCATTACTGGTTTACCAGTGCTGTCTTGCTTCCACAATCCGACAGAGGGGTTTAAAGAACACCCTCGACGCTTCCATACATTTTTCTCCTCCTGAGGTGCCTCCCCTTGGAGCTCCATTAATTGAGTCTGCCCCATATTGCTATAGGCTTCAGGTGTGGCTCGCGCTACCATCATTTGTTCATGGGTACGTGCCACCTCCACGTCCATGATTGTTTCATTCTTGGATGCCATGCGCTTGGCTTCCGTGTCCACTTCATGGTTTCCACGACACTAAAAATCTGTCCCCTTGGTGTGAGCGGCATATTTCACGATCGCTATGCACACTGGGAGCTGTAGTGCTTTTATCAGCCTATCCAGTAAGGCTGCCTGTTGCACTGGCGTGCCTTCTGCTCGGAGGTAACCCCTCCTTTTCCATCGTGCTAAGCCTGCGTGCACGGTGGAAGTCACATAGGCGGAATCACTGTACACTGTCACTTCGTGATCCGCATGATTTTCGATGGCGAGTATCAGTGCCACCAGTTCTGCAACTTGGGTTGAATAGTGAGAGGGTAATCGCGCACTGACGAGTACCTGAAACTCTCCATTCGCCTGGTGTTTCACCACGGCTAAGCCTGTATACCTTTGTCCGTCTTCTTGGTCGATTATAGAAGACCCGTCAATGAAGACGACCTCCCCACCTGGCAGGGCATTTTCCTTTACCATTGGGATTTCATCGTAGAATTCTTCATAGTTTGCACAGTCATGGACTAGTTCATCCTCGATTACTGGTACTATTATGAACGTTGCAAGGTTCACCGTTTTACATCAAACTATTTTGATCTATGGATTAGAGATGATCACCTCATAGGCGGATCCTCTCTGTGATGTCAATGTGCCTTTTGGCTTTTCCAATATGGCGAACAGTGAGTGCTCGACATACAGTGTCATGGAGCACCCCATCACAAAGGAAGACGACTTCTCGGTGGCAAACACGGCGGCAGCCAGATTTTGTTTGCATGGGAAGTGGCCCCTCATAACTGGGTCCAGACTCCCGCTGTAATACACTAGAGGTTTGCACCCCAGCGATGTTCGTTGAGCAAGTACTGCCGTCATAAAATTGCCATTGGTATGTGAGAACAGATAGAATTCTTCTGCATAATTAGGGATCCCGAGAACTGGGGCCTTACAAATTGCCCCCTTGAGTTCTGAAAAGCCCTTCTCCATTGCCTCAGTCCACTCGATTTCTTACTTTGTCACTTGGGCCTTCTTCAGGGCCTGAAGCAAGGGCTTGGTGTACGAGCTATAGTCAAAGACCCAGGCTTGGACATAATTGCACAGGCCTAAAAACTTTGCATTTGCTTGATCGTGCGTGGCTTGGCCCTGTTCATGATGGCTTCAGCCCTTTCTGGGGTTATCTTTTTCCCTTCATGAGAGATTAGTTGCCCTATGTACAGCACTTCCCACTGACAGTATTGCAACTTTTCTTTATCAACTTTGTACCCCTTCTCAGCTAGTATCGTTAGTAGCCGGACAGAGTCACTCCTGCATTGCTCCTCAGTGGTGCTGCAGATCAGAATGTCATCTACATGCTGCAAAACAACACTGTCTACCGCAATATTGCTTAGGTCCATTTGCAGGACTCTGTTAAAAATGGATGGGAACAATACCCCTCTGGCTGCCTCGTGCTTTTCAGGCGCATTTGCCTGAACGTAAATGATGTCAAGTCTTGCGAGTCACGGTGCAACGGAATTGAGAAAAATGCATTTTTCAAATCAATCACTGTGAAATATTTTGCCTCAGTGGGTATGTTACACAAATTGTAGACGGGTTAGGGACTAGAGGGAACTCGGCTTCGACAATATTGTTTAATGCCCTTAAATCCTGGATTAAACGCCAAGAACCGCCTTCGATTTCTTGACGGGATAGATCACAGTGTTACAGGGTGATTCTGACGTCACTAGGATTCCCTGTTTCATCAAGCCGGAAATTGTCTTTGCGATCCCTTCGTCTGCTTCTCTGGCCTTGGGATACTGTTGTGCTCTTGGTAGGATCGCTCCTGGCTTTAGTTTGATTTTCACCTCTCCCGCCCCCTTCAGGAGTCCTACGTCATAAGGCCCTGTTGTCCATACTGCTACAGCCACCTGGGCCATGTCCTCCTCAAAGTATTCTGGACGTACCATCACCAACATCATTCTATGTGGCACTTCTCGTTTGATCATTTTGACCCAGAATATGAGACTTACTTCCACTCTTGTCTCTTCTAAGTCAGGGTGTTCTTCGAACAGATTGTCATCCCTGACGTCAGTCACTTGATACCCTTCTTCAATGGCAATAATAGCACACCATTGGCTTCCATCATCATGATATCCTTCTACTAGGACCACCTTCCCCTTTACTGTGGCAGATTGTATTCCCAAGGGAAATATTTGTCCCTCTTCCTCATGCATGGGTATTCTTGGTTCAAATAGAAATTCGTCAGGGGTTCTCATAGGTTTGTCTGCGAGGCCTGGCAATCCCGCCAAAAGCACTCGTACGCCATATGCGAAAACTTCTGGCTCCAGCGGTATAGCTCTCATGGCTGCATGCCCACAGTATGCTCCGATCATTTCGCACACATTAGAATAGTGCATTCCTGACATGGAGCACACTATACCATCCTGAGTAAACGAGATTGTCATATTCAACTTTGTCATTAAATCTCGACTCATGATGTTTACTGGGGACTGACGTGAGTACAATAAGGGCACATTCATTTCACTCTCTCCCACTGAGACTGGGAGTGTGTCTGTAAAGGGAACTCTGCTATGAGCTCCAGTGAAACTCTGAGTATCTATAGCCTCAGAAAACTTGCCTTCTCGTATACACGAGCGTGTTGCACCCGTGTCAACTAAGAAGGAATATTCTTTACCCCCTATGGTGACATTTACCCTGGGTTCCCTATTAGGGTCTGCTGTCACCGATAGGATAGAGCACATCAGGGTTTCCTGTGAGCTGTCCTATTTTATGTATAGGTTCGGCCCACTTTACGTTTGTGGAATACCCCCATTCCCGGGGTTGGCTCCTTCTCTATTGTTCATTCCTTGTGACACCGGCGGTTGTGCCTGTTGGGGCTGCCCCTGTTGCAAGTTCCCCATGTTTGAGGGTTGAAACCCTTGTTGTGCACCTTGCTGGAGGCTTGCTGCCTGCTGCTGCACTATGTGGCCCTGCGCACTGCCTTGTTGCGGGACGGCAGGCTGATTCACCATACCTGCTCCCATTCCTTGGCCATTTTGCCACATGCCTTGGTTTCTGCACATGCACGCCACATGTCCTGTCATTCTGCACAGCCAGCATACTGGCGGTGGTCGGACCATCTGCCCATCCGGCATAGCTTGACCAGTCATCTGTTCATTCTGAAATCCGCCTTGGTTATTTTGAAAACCTCCCTGATTACCATGGAAACCTCCCTGGCCACCTTGCCATCCTCTTCCTCTAAATCCTCTACCCCTCGGGTAATATCCCGTATTTGCTTGGTTATTTACTTGCTGCCTGCTGGGCTCGGCTGGGCTGGTCAACATGGCTCCCTCGAGAGTATACTTCGAGAGCTTCTTTTGTACCAGCTTCGCTTCCTCCCCCTTACGGGTTGCTTCCTTTTTTTGGTTTGTTTCTTGTAACAATCTGCAGTAGTGTGCATTTGTCAATTAAATTTTGGCCCACGGTTTGGCTTCGATCCCTACCAATTTCTTGAGCTGTTTTTGCACTGGTTCAGGCAACCCTTGACACAGTATGTGGTAGAAGACAGTGATAGACTTTGACCAAGACTCATGCGTTTCGAGCACCCATGTGTCTTGAAAATTTTGGATATAAATCAACGGATCCTCTGACTCTTTCATTTTCCAAGTCATTATAGGTCCCATGTCTGATGTGTCTGGGTATAGCGTTCGCAGCGCTTTCCATACTGCTGCTCTACAATTATTAAACAGAGCTCCGTCATGGGTAGTGTTAGTTATTGTTACCCTTGGATACCCAGTCCGTTTCTACACATCGTCAGCCCTTTCACCAAGTATGGTGATGAGGAGGCCCTTGATGTCCCCTATAGCTAAGGTGACTCCCCCGGTCATCTTTTCTAACTCGTGTATCCATTTCCCAGCCCCCGATGTCAGCATTGGAAGCTTATTTTTTAAGTTTTCTTGGTCCATGTGTGGCCATGGAATGTATTGTGGCCTCACTCCCCCTTTTTGTAGCAGCGGGAATTGAAAGGCACAATCTTCCTTTTCTTTTCCCCCCACTCTTCCCGCCTACTGACGGGGCAGTATTACCACCTTGCTGTCTACCCGGCAATGCCCTTAATCTGCCAGTATAGGTGGATGCTGGCTCCCCCCTCTGATCGCGGGGTGTTCCCTCACATTTGCAATGTGCCTTGGTAGGCTTTGATGTCCTAGGTTCAGTTTCACTGGCGTCGGACCTTCGTACCCCTTGGCCTCGAGGGAGCGGCTTTTCACATCACCTCTCTTCCTCCTGTGCCTCGTCCTCCGTATCCCCACCGGAGTCAGACTATGAATATTCCCAGTTTACACAACTTCTTGCATCATCTTCATTCTGTCCAATTTCTAATCTATCTAGGGACAGTCCCCTACTCCCACTACTTCAAGTGACATCCTCAGTTTCATATAGCTGAGCGCTCTTCTTCCCTTTCCACTTGGGAAATTAGTTCCAGCCCCATTTCATCATAGATTTTATCAATCGTTTCCCCGATGCTTCTGGTATCGAAGTCATCGTCAATATTTATCCCGCTTGTACCTGGTACCGCATCGCTTGCAGGAAGGAATTCTTCTATGTCTTCCCATTCTACTGTAGGATTGGGTTTAACAACTACCCGCTCCAAATACTCAAGATCTCGTGCCCTTTGTCTGCGTTTTCGTTCCAATTCCTCATGTATCTCCTTTAGCTTTTTCGCTTCTTCTCTAGCCTTATCTACTTCTCTCATTCGTTCCTTTCTACGTTCCTTTGCCCTTCTGCTCTCCTCGTCTTCCCGCTTTTTCACCTTCCTTTCGTGCACTCTCCTTTCTTCCTCCAACTTCAACATGTTCAGCCTGTATTTTTCATAGGCTGCATACTGTGTGCGACTGAGCGGTATTCCTTGCTCTTCGCGATATAGTTGTTCTCGCCTTAATCTATCCTTCTTTCTCATCCTTTCATCCCTTGCTTCTTTCTCCTTTCTTTGCTCTTCGTCGTGCCTTCCTCTCCTCAATACATCATCACTTCCCTTTCCATCTAGCTTTAATCTGTCCTCCCATCCATTCGTGTTTCGCGAATGCTGTCTCATCACTTCCTTTCTGCTTCTTTCCCTCTCTATCTTTATTGAGAGGTGCACTAGCCTGTGCCCGATCCTTCCTACTATCACCGCGCCTCCCCTTGTCCCTCGGGGCTGTGGAGGCCAAATCAATTTCCTGCTCCTGTTCTTTAGTTTCCTCACTACTACATGTAGGTGACTCATATGCGGGGTTACTGTACCCTGTGGCTGCTTTGAGTTCTCGTAATGGGTAAAGACCCTCTGATTTGCTTCCCTCAATGACTGGTTCTGGCGGGGCTGACGGCGCGGTAGGCATCTCACCCCCCTCCGTACATACATTTAATATCCAGTCTGCAGGTGGTTCTTCTTCCTTCGTTTGCTCAAACATCTTCCAAAGCTCGAGAACATCAAGGCGTTTCTCAAGCTTCTTGCCAGTATATGTGGCATGTAGGATGGTTGTCATGTGCTGTAAAACAGCCTTAGACAAGGACCCATTCTGGGGCCAAGGCATAAACATCTTATTGGCAGTACCCTTGACCCACTCCTGGCTATATTTCTTCAATTTTATTGCATGCTTGGGCAATTGCTTGCACAAGTGCGCAAGTGGGGTAACCTCTTCCATTTTTTAACTTCGACACCAACAATATTCACACAATCTTTTAATCTTCCCACTAGTATTAGCGAGCACCACAACTGCAAGCTCCAGTCCACTTCTTGCCGCCAAAATGTATACTATCAATTAACTCAAAAGAAACCATCAATTCACTGGCGATTCCCTCTGAGTTACAGAATCGAGCAAGGCCAAAATGCATTTCAATCAATCACCAATACAACTGTTGTACATTTAACATGCAGTAAGACACATATGACGGACACTTGACAGACTAGACAGACACCAGCTGGTCATACATGTACCTGCCTTCTAATTAATACCACACCATGGGATTTGAACGAACCCTGTTAATGCCGTCTTTAAACGTAATCGTAGCCTAAATTGTCCCCCCTCTGTGGGCTCTGGGTTCATGTTCCTTCTGACCACTCTTTAAAGCGCAGGAACAAGGCGAAATCTCGTTTTTCACTCTGGTGTCCCCCCCCCGGTATTCTTTTATGTTTTAGCTCAGGTGCCCCCCTGGTATTCTCTTGCGTTTTAGCTCAGGTGCCCCCTGGTATTCCTCTTTATATATGTTTTTCTTTTTATACTCGAGTCATTAACCTTTTAAATATATACAGTCTACTCCACCTTTAGCTACTTTATTTTTCTCCGCCACCCTCTGTTACCTTTCCCATACTTGCTCTAATGCCTATGAGACATTTGCCAAGGTAACGAGTTTAGTTGTTTCACTCACCGATCGCCTCTTTTCCTCTCTGGAACTTCAGGATCACCGCCCATTCCTCTTCCCGCTTTTAACGTTTTCGTCCGATACGCTGCCCGTGGGAATGAGATTATGCTTGGAAAGGCGGATTTCTTCAGACCCACTGCAGATTTTTTGAAATTCTTTACTCTATCATTGTCCACAGGGATCTTCTCGGCCTACTTAGCAGGAATGGCGAAAGGACTCGTGATGTAACCGAAGGCCCAGAGTTGCTTTGTGCCGTCGGTTTAAGGGTGTCTTATAACTATATTAATCGATTATCAATAATCGATGGCCAAAACCATCCTCACTCTACCAAGCGTTCAGGAGGAGAGGAAATTACTGACGGGCCCATTGGTCAGTACTCAACCCCCGAGAACTTGTAATACTGGATAGCTGCACTGTGTGAGGACCGGGTGCAGGATTCACATACTGCAGCACATCTCAAAAATCAAGACTCAGTAAGTTGGCAAAGGGAAGTCCGTTTAATGATACATATATCAGCATATGGAAATCAGCAGCATTTCGAACACCTGTCTCGCTCCGACTTCCTCGAACTTCAGTCAAACAGCCGTTTTTATAGGCTAAACTCGTCATCATTGACGTCTAATTCTACAAAAAATCATCACGCAATATAAATGGTTGGGAAAGGTAACTTAAGTATAGGTGTTATATCTGTATATGACAATAGAGCATGCGGATTGGTTAACTCCTATCTGGTGGGCGTCTACGCCCATCCCTCTACATCACACATGATGGACGTCACTATAAATACGACGTCCTATTGGTTACAGTGTCTATAGGACCCTAGATTGCATGGTCCATTGTGATTGGGCCAGTTACACCCCTAACCATAAATCTCCACTTTAATTAGCAGCATGCAGGATGGACACCCAGGTGCCTAGTGTCCCAAGATTCACCCTGCCTCCCTTCCATCAATCAGTGGTTTTAGGGCGATGTGTCAATTAGTTGGCTAAGGAAAGCCTCGAAACTGTAGTCTCTTATCAGGAAAAGTTATGGCACCCCTTGGATCTGGGTGACATCAGACGGTGGTACATCTTCGCGCCTGGCTGGTCACGTGTCGGTTCACCATGAATCTGCTTCACTTTCCAGCTTTTCGTGTATTTAATTCTCCATGTAGCTCCACCACCTGCCTGGGCCTTTTTATCTTGACCTTCACAGGGCAGGCTGGTATCCTCTGTAGTTTCGATTCTCCTTAGCTGAAGCTCGCCTCCCTCTCTTGGGTTGACCTCGATTTACCAGGCCTGAGCCATCCTTTATTGAGTTTCAATTCCGCTCTTTCGCCTGGCTTGGGCTTGGATATGAAACCCGACCAGTTAGGCCTTGGCCGCATGGGCGTACTTCTGCTTTTACAAAATGTAGTCACACGTGTACATTGTGCCTTCTTGAGGTAGATATATGGTTGGCGCTTGCCGCTCTATCTTCTACTAAGCATTACAAGCAGTATCGATTTCTTAGCATCTTGCGTTTTAAGCCTATTTACACACGTTTAACAGGTTCGATTCTTTCATCTTGTTTATTTTGCTATGACGTTTCTTACGTTTTAACATTGTGTTGCCCTTCGTGTCTCTTGCACCTGTTTTCGTGGATACACGCGTTTCTCATGCGTTAGTCTGTCCTGTTAGTCTTCTCATCATTGTTTGCCTTCCATCAGGGCTCTTTGTGTCTCCTCACGGACAGTCTGTAAATACTAATTGTTTCGTATCAGCGGCTGGTATGGTTGTCTGATTGGGTACTGTGCTGCCCAGGGATGTCTGCTTATTGGCATTTCAACAGGTACTGATCTTCTAATGTACACAGGGCAGAGGCCCAATGCGGCTCACTGTTGGTTCAGTTGCTCCTCATACGTCAGATACCTTGGCAAGTATTTTACTGGCAACTCGCAATGGGGGGCATGGGTGCAGGCCATATCTGGGACCTCCTCTACACAAGTATGCAACCTCTCGCAAGATTTCTAATGTCATATGAAATCCCCGATGACTGGTTGTAGCCGCATCATGGGCGTGGCATCAGGCTTTGGAATGAGGTAGGCACCACCCATTGGACATGGCCAGATATGGATCTCCTTACCAGCAAACCATCTTGGATTCACAACATTTTTGGACATTTCATCAACACTCTGAGGTCCTCTTTCACCATGTAATAGGTATCCGTCAGGGGAAAGTTCTCAGGGTCCTCAATGTGTTGGTAAAACTTTCCAATTATTGGATCCACTTTTTGAGCCGTAATCAAATCAGCATCTGGGGTCTCCCTACTCCATTGTGCAGCTGAGAGTTCATTGTGAGCATTTGTCTGGGACCTAATGATAGCAGTGACCTGGATTTCCCCCAACAGGGACTCGATCTCAAGTAGATCCCCTTGGATGGCTCAGGTATTGGCCAGCTGATCAGCTAGGTCATTTCCAGTTTTGTCTGGTCTCTCTACTTTAGAATGACCCTTAATCGTTTTCCAGTAGATGGTCATCCCATTCGAGGTGACCAGATCATCAATATTTTTTATTAATTTTCTGTGTTTCAATGGTTTGTTATTAGCACATAGCATGCCTCTGGTCACATCTTCCTTACAATAAGGGCAGGAGGAGTACACCAGGAAATTCCCCCATGCCGGGTGAATATCCTGTCTGGTGTTGTGTCATCATTGCTATCACTGTCAAAACAGTCCTTGGGGATTGGTCCTAACAGTTTGTTACCTAAATCTATGGAAAAATGTCAGTCATCAACCACCATTCCAATAATGGTGCATGTGCACAGAGTGATACTCTTTAGGTCACTGTTATCCACCTCTATTGGAATGGTGTTGTGTTCTATATTGACTAGTGGTGTTGGGTATACCCTCAACCCATGCTGTTGGAAATGAGCATTGGGATGAACAAAGGCATCAGGATATTTCAGTTTCTGTCCTTTTTTTAATCTGTACTTCAATTGAGAATTGTCAGGTCCGTTCTGGGATGGTGACTTCCTCTCCAATCTGAATTTCTACTGCATATGGCAGCAGTTGAGCTGACCGAAATGCTTTCTCTGTGTCATCAAAGTCCATAGGATTACCCGCTAATCGGAACCAATCTTTGAAGTTTATTAGGTCCAAACTAATGGCAAAGCGATTGAGAATGTCACTACCTAAATAAAATGAAGCAGGGACATCTCGCACAACCCAACAATTATGAACTATGCTCTTGTTAGCTATGGAAATTTTGAGCATGCACCTGCTAGGCAGCAAATGCTTGGAATTGGTTGTTTGCAGATCCATTTCCCCATTTGTCTAACAGTTTAAATGCTTTCTCTGTGTCATCAAAGTCCATAGGATTACCCGCTAATCGGAACCAATCTTTGAAGTTTATTAGGTCCAAACTAATGGCAAAGCGATTGAGAATGTCACTGCCTAAATAAAATGAAGCAGGGACATCTCGCACAACCCAACAATTATGAACTATGCTCTTGTTAGCTATGGAAATTTTGAGCATGCACCTGCTAGGCAGCAAATGCTTGGAATTGGTTGTTTGCAGATCCATTTCCCCATTTGTCTAACAGTTTAAATGTGGGAATGGCTGGATCTTTAGGGAGTTTGCGGAACATGGCCTCGCTGATGAAACTCTTACCGTTGTTCATGCATACTCGGGTGAGAACAGAGTCCTTCCCTTCATTTAACTGAATAGGATGAACAACTGTTCTCCAATTTTCTGAATATCAGCCAAGCTTTGAGCTGATTTCTCATCATTTTGGACTATATGAGTAGGATTTTCTGTTTGTGAAATTGTATAGAATTTCAGAGTGTTTCCTTCCAGTGTGGAATGCCACCTTAGACTGGAAGGAAGGTTGATTTTCAGAAATAGAGACTCCCCATCACCAGTTTGTCCTTCTGCAATTACTGTCACGTCAGGGATTTGATTATTCTGGAAGTGGAATTCAATTTGTACAGGTTTTTGTTCAACCATGTGGCATGTGCCATTTAAACTAACATGGTTGACACTATGTTTCAATTTTATTGGTCCGTTAGTCTGGGTCCAGAGGACCTTGTTTACACAATCTATGAGGGGAGACAATCTGCGCAGGATGTCATTCCTTAGTAAACATGGTGTGCCCTCTGGAGTCACAACTATGACCGGGTGCTTCACCTTGTGTCACCCAATTTTAATGTCTAAATTCGCAGTCCCCTCAACAGGAATTTCATTCCCATCGAAGTTCTGAAGTTGTCCAGAGAGAGGGGTGAGAGGGATTTGGTATTTCTCCCCTCTTCCCGAATTCAGCTGATCAAAGGCCCTTTTTGACAGAAGGGTGGCTTGGGATCCAGTATCCACCAGTGCCAAAATTGTATATTGCCCTTGTATGTGGACCGGGGCATAAATACTTCTCTCCTTTTCCTCAAGGGGCAAAGATAATGCACATTTTTGGCCAATTGGTGGGTTAATTTCTTTGCTTTGGATTCGGACAGAGGGGTGAATTGGGCAGGATTTTGTTTGGGATCTTGGGAACCTGTAAGAAAAAGGTGGCAATTGGATATGGGAAAAGGTTTGGGCTCCCCGGTTCTGATTCTGGGCTCTCCCCATGCCTTTTTGGAGGCAGTCACCAGAATTGTTTAGAACAAGGGTATTTTCTTGCTGGGCATTCTGGGGTTTGATGATGGGCGGTTTTAACTCGGTCCCCACATCTACCAAGTCTTGATCAGGATCTCCTGGGACCCATTTTTCTTTGGGAGGAGTTCCCCCATCCCTGAAGGAGATCCTTTTCCCAGAATCCTCTGAGGATCCCTCTCCTTCATATTGGAAGATTTGCACCTCCTCCACAAAATTGGCCTTTTTAGGCTCTTTATTTCTCCTACCCGCCCGCTGTTCCTTAGGTTGCAGATTTTCAGGGGCAGGAGATTTTGGTTCCGGTTACTGGGTTTCCAGGGGCTTTCCGCAAGTGGGGAAGGAAGCTTACTCTATGGGAACCAGTGGGTTGTCGGGGTTCTTCCCCCGTCATTGTTCTGGAGCACCAGACCCTTGATTTGAGGAGTTCTGAGTCTCCATGTTCATCTGAGGGTTCTATTGAGCCCTCAGCATGCGACCCAGATCCTGTGCCATGTTCTGGACCTGGCGCTCCAGTTGGGACACACGCTCTGGCTGGTACCGGGTTTCTCTGGTCTACCCTTGGTTGATCACAGGAAGGGTAACTATCCCTTCTCCCATAATACCCCTGGTTAGGATAGTTCTGGTACCCCTCCACCCTTGGCCTCCCCTCTCCCTGATTGGACTGTCTGGGCTCAGGAAAGTGGGGAAAGAAAGAAGGGTTGTTTTGGGGGTTGAGGTTTGGCGGGTACCGGAGAAAGAAGCTTGGCCCAGCATTTGAGGGATTACTGCACTCCTGGGGAAAGTGAGGAGGGAAGTTCCCTGGGTTGGCAGCTGCCTGGTTGGATCCCCCCTTGGGCTGGAGGAGTCCACACATAGCCCCGGAAGGGTCTGTTGCCCTTGTAATGGGGGCTGATGTAGTCAGGGGAGTTAGGGGTCCCATTTGTGGGGTTACCTCCCTGACCCCCTGTTTGGGATTGGCCCGAGGGCCTTCTGGGTCTGGGGTTGGTAGGATTCTGCGCGGGAATGTTTTTAGTCCCCCATCTCCAGATCTAAAATGGGGGCAACCTTCACCTCCGCCACCTTAGCAGCAGCAAGGGTTGTTGGTTGGTTTTGGGCTTTTGTTAGTATTTTGACTTTTTAGTGGCTTCTGCACTTCGTAGATGTGAGTTGCTTGTTCAATGACCCAGTCTAGTGATCTTTTCTCATGAAAGTCCCTCACTAGCTGGGTGGTCATAATGTATTTAGGGAGGGCATGAAAGAAGGTATTGACAAATTCCCTACTGTTAGTGCGCACCTTCCTGGTGGTCTGTGCAAAGGCACGTTTCAGTTCTTGGACAAATTCTTGTGGGGCCTGGTCTTCCCCACATTGCAGGTTGTAGGCTGCCTGGCGGGACTCTTGAGGGTTTCTATGAATTGAAAAATGCTCGAGGATGGCCGCCCTATAGGTGGACTATCTTGAATGGTTCTGATCCTCCAGCCCCGCAAAGAAGCTGGAGTATTCAGGTGAAAATGTCCACTTGACAAACTGAATACAGCTTTGGCTGTCCTTCAGGTGAAAAGTCTCCATCATTTGCTGAAACAATTCAAGGTGCTCCCAATCTGAATATTTGGCATTTTTGTGGAAGGGCGTGATGACGCTCCTAATAGCCTTTATTTGCTTCAGGGGATCTTTCAGTAAAGCTCTCTTAACTTTGTTAGCCTTTTTAGTTTTGGTCACCCTGGTCCACTCATCCTCTGACTCAGAGGCACTGCTACCAGAGGTGGCTGTCTGTTCCTCTAGGCTCTCTCTGATTCTGCGAGCTTGGGAATGGCTGGCAGAATGTGGGGGTTTAGTCTCTGGCGCTCAGAAAAGTCTTCTGACTCTCTCTTGCTCCCAGGATTGGCTGAGTACCCCCGTCCTAGCTGAGAAGAGGTTTTTGAAATGCTGTTTGTGGGCCTAGTCCCATGGAATTCCCCACCAAATTTGACTGCCTAATCTCTTGGTAGATTATATTTATGAGGATCCAGTTCCCTGACTGGAGTCTCCCTGATCAGAGAAGCTGGCCCTAGCATTTGAGAGCCTGTACATAGATGCCAGTCCATCCATTTCTGGGAGGCATTGATCTATCAGTCCCATATTTCCCATTGTGTTGAAGTCTACCATCCCCATGGCCCTTGGTTCATATGAGCCAGTGGACATGGGGGCGGCAGAGTCCATGGAATTGAAGGGATTAAAGTCTGTGGTGCCAGGTTTCCTGAGGTTATGCTCAGGGGTTTTATCTCTCCCATTTTACCCCATCTCTTTCAGCCCCTATTTCCTGATGACATGCCAAGATCTGACCTTTTTCTCCTCTATTAAGGTCTTACTGGTCTCTATGAGTTGTTCTTGCATGTCTATCTGTCTATGGAGCCTGTCATTCTTTTCACAGAGAGCCTCATTGTCTCTCTCTGCTTCCTGCCTGAATTGGGAGTATTGGGCCAATTTTTGGTGCAGGAGACTCGCCTCCTGAGTTTGGTCCTTACTGGTCTGATTATTCTTTGCCAGAGCATTCTCCACCCGCCTGGTGTGCTCTAACAGCTTTTCATAATCCATTTGGATTTCACCAAGTTCCTGAAGGGCCAGGTGATTTTCTTCTAACTTTGTTTTTAAATGACTGGCTTCCTGGCCTAATGCGTCCCTTTCCTGAGTTAGAGTGCCCCTTTGTGCAGCCAGGTCATCTCTCTATTTGTTGAATGCACCAGCTTTCTGGCGCTCCTCATCAAACTCTGCTTGGGATTCTATAACTTTAATGATTCATTTATTATTTTCCCCTTTTAATTTGTCTATCTGGTCTTGTAAAACGACCATCTGTTCTACACAGATTCTATTAAAAGTTAATTGTTGGTCCAACTTTTGTTGACTCTGCTGTAGAGAGTCCAACATTTCCTGACACTCTTTTTGCAGTGTCCGTACCTGGGTATCTTGCTCTGCATTCTTTTGCAGCAAGAGCGTCAGTTCTTCTTGCAGTTTGGTGGCATACTGCCTAGCCTCTGTTTCAGCTTCTTGGCTACTCTGAAGCCTTTGCTCTGCAGAGTCCAGATTAGTCTGGATTTTCTGCGTTGCTTCCCCTTGCCTCTTTGTGAAGTCTACATTATCTGCGTATTCTTCCTGTCTCACTCCTATGTGGAGGTACAGTCAGGCCGCTATTTTAGCAATTTTGCATTGCTCCTCTTTTATTTTAGGGGTCATGTGCAACTCACTGAGTGCTTGATGTGATGGCCCGTGTCCTGCCAGTTTTAAGGTTGGTTTCAGTGACTTCTTCTTTTATTCCCTGCAGCCATACCCATTCACCCCTGACAAACAATTTGTGCAGTGGGTTTTCCCTTGCAATATTGATTTCCACTGGGGTCGTCATTCCAGAAATATTAATTTCCTTCTGACTTATCTCAGGGTTACTTTACTTTTGAAAACAGGCCCAACTGCTTTGAGTATTTTCTTTTGAAAAACTGGGGGAGTTATGGAGGTTTTAGTAAAGGTTGTTTTTGTAAAATAGGCGTGAGAATTGGAAACAGAAATGCACTTTTGAAAATGACAAATGGGTTTGCTTACACTAGGGGATGACTATGAAGACGCGAATACCACACAGGATCTTACAGTCACTGGATCAGCGTGACCCACCCGATAAGGAAACTCGACTTCTCCAGATAAGAAAAGGGTCAGCGCAAAGATAGTTCTAACAATACCGGTTCTGAAGGAAAGATAGGATGGGTCTGAGATAGGGATAAGCCTATGTAAAGTACATCTAACAATACTAGTTCTGAATGAAAGATAGGATATGTTGGAATAGGGATAAGACTATGCAAAGTACATATGCTATGGGACACAGTTCTTCCTATTTATACTCACAAGATAAGTGTTTAAAATGGGACCGTCAGCTCTGGTCAGGATTGGGTCTGGTCTAATAAAGACAGCACATCAGGCACGGGACTGGATCCTCTAGGCCGGTCGCCGGATTGGCACAGGATCTGCTCTCCTAGTCTGTGGGTATTTGGATCTGCTGGATGGCGAGTTCCTCAGGCAAGCCTAGTGGTGGCAAGCCAGAGAATTTCTGGATACTGGTTCAAAATGGCCTTCTCACACCACACAGCGCTTTACTGAATGGGAGAATAAATTTGAGGTTTGGGGTCTTGCTGGAGATCAATAGTCTCTATTGCTGGCAGGAGATTTGGCATCTGGAAGAATATTTAATGTTGGATGTAGAAAGCTGGATCAGAGTGCTTCGCCAGAATCAGGAAGGTGGCTGGATCAGGGAGTGAGTCCCTATGTGTTGTCAGCTGTCTCTATTTATGCGTTAAAAATGAAATCACAAAGGGGTGTATGGGCCGGGTTAGCTAAGCTTGCCCCTGTGTAAGGTGATTGGGTTAGAGTCTACTCTCTGCTTTGATAGGAGGAGATAAACAGAGTGTCATCTTTATGGTATAATTTTATGATGCTGAGAATCCACCACTAGCCACTGGAACACAAAGTTGAATTTTGGCAAAATACATATTTACACATGTGCAACCTCTATAAAAATCACATACACAGACTGCATATTTTATGGAGTATCTGCTCATCAAAATCTCGCAGCTGTAGGATCTGGTATCAACTTTCTACAGAATGTTGTCCTTTTCGCTATGTACACAATGTCCAAATGTTATGCAAATTTCCACAAATGTGCATGTTTAACATAAGGATATGCGTGTAAATTTTCACAATTCTAACAGTAATACATTTAGCATAAAACCACATATCTTAAAAAGTGTTCTTTGTTCATGTTTAGCAACAGATGGTCGCTTGGCTCCGCCTATTTGTGTCTCCCTGCAGTCCAGGAGCATGCTCCTCCTTGTTTGTTCCTTCCAGAGGCCATTTACGACCCTCTTCACACTTCTAGTTTCCTGAGCCACAGCTTTGTCATTGTTCTTTTGCTCTCTGTAGACAAGATTATCCTAAGATCTCTCCTAACCTGTAATTCACACCTCCCAGTGAGTTTCTGCTTAGAGGAAGGCCCTCCTTCTAGGAGAAAAATATGCTTTCCCAGTTTTTTTTCAACTTCAGCCAAGCTAATTACTTCTTAAACCTAACAAAACCCACATTTGTTGCATCACATACAAATACATTTCTTTCTTGGCCTTACAATCTGTGGAACTAAAAACACAACTAAAATATGTATTCCTTTTTGGCAACAATCCTGTTTATGTTTGCTAATTCAGCAGACTTTTGAGTTTTAGGTCATTTTAAAGCTGCCTTAGTACTCCCCTGACAGCTGGCATTCAGGTCACCCCGGGTACTGCACCCAGATTTTGGCATAGAGGCTGTCAGTTTTCAGACTTTGTATGTTTCACAATGTTTCATTTGATATGTGGATTTTAGCAGCAGACAAGATTGTGAATGTTGAAAAGTGTTTTGTTATAGGCATTTTGGAGTTTTTGGCAACAAAACAAATGTCATTTGTATGCACATTTTTGGGTTTCATTTGCAAAGTGCTGCTTCTCTCTCTGCACTCTGTTTGCTGGTCATGGAGCCCACTGGCACATTTTTGCAGTGTGTGCTCTATGCCACTGCACATGCACCATGGGTGGCAGGTTGTCCATCCCTCTTTTTGTGTGCTGAAGCACATGGTTTTTGTAGGTTTTTGTAGTTTCTTGGCACACACAATGGTTTTTCCGCCATTGTTGCTGTTTCTTTCACCACAACTGGCAGAGTGATGCCGCATAGCATAGCGGAGTGGGTCAATAAATCCCACAGTTGGTTTCCTGAAGATGGTAGTCTGTAAATGGTTATCTTTTGGAATAATCTTAACATAAAGGAAGTTTACCTCTGGTGTCCCACTTCTAGAGTAAATTTTATCTTTGGGTTACAACTATTTAGATCATCGATGTATCTTCTCAACATTACCAGTTTGGGTGACCATATGGGATTGTCCAAAATGTGAGTAGATTCAATGTAAAACATGAAGATATTGGTGTAGGCAGGAGCCATCACTGAGCCCATGGATGTGCCTGAAATTTGTAAATAATATTGCCCTTGAAATCTGAAGAAATGTTTGCAAAGGATCATCTTTGCCAGTTCTATCGCAAACACTTTATTGGATTGAAAATATTCCTCTTTTAGTAAGAGCCACTCTAACGCTTCCAATCTTTCCTCATGGGGTATGGATGTATACAATGATTGTACATCCAATGTGAGCAGAGTCCAGTCACTTTGTATCTGGTCCATGTTGTTGAGTGAATGTGTTGTATCTCTGAGGTTTGTGGTTGTTGACTGAATAATAGGTTGTAGTAATTTGTCCAAGTATTTTGAAAATGGATCAAATATGCTCTCTGTTGCTGCAACGATTGGTCTGAATGGAGGGTTCATAAGATTCTTGTGGACTTTTGGAAAGCCACAGAATACCGGTATTATTGGACTTTTATTGATAAGAAAGACCTTAGTTTTGTCCGTGATCTAGCCTTTCGTTTACGCTTTGTTAATGACGCCTCCAATCATTAATTGTATTTCTTTGGTTGGATCATTATCCAAGGTTATATAAGTATCTTTGTCTTGTAGCAATGTTAGGCAACCGTTCTTGTACATTGTAGCATCCATGATTGCAATGGCCCCACCTTTATCTGCTGGTTTGATTTCAATTGTTCTATCCTCAGAAAGTTGCTTCAATAGTTTATGTTGCTGTTTTTCGTAAATGATGACTTCTTGTATTCATGTATTTGATGGATTTCAAATCTTTACGTATTTTCATTTCAAACAAATCTAGGGCCAAGTTTTTTACACTTGGACTAAAGTTACTCTTGGCTTTGATTTCTAATGTGTCAAATGTGGTTGATCTTTCTTGTTGCGGAGTAATCAAGTCAAAGAAACCTTTCAGCCTCAATTTCCTCATCAATTTGTCCAAATTAACTTCTTCATTAAATAGATTGGTGTTGTTTGTAGGTACAAATGATAATCCTAGGCTGAATAAGTCTAGTTGTTGTTTAGAGAGTGTTTTGCTTGAAATATTCACAATCAAGTTTGTGTTGTTTTCTTTTTGCTGCAAAGATTTCTTAACCCCTCTTCGGACCCTCTGCCATCTAAAAGGAATTGGATGCGTTTCTTCTTGATTTCGAGGTGTGATTTGGGAAACAATCTCTCCAGTAATTATCCCTGATACCGATGGTAAGGCCAGTGCCAGATCTCTGCTTTCACTAGATGCGTCACTCGATGGATCAGTGCTCTAACTCTCCCTCCTTGGGGGTCTGGCCGGTGTAAATCTTTTCTCAGGTTGATGTTGTGGCTGATTTTGTTGATAAAATTCTTACCATGAATATACTATATCCCTGGAGTAATCTAAAGTGTCTCTACGGAATTTTCTGATGTCACTCTGTTCTAAGCTGGGTGGCTAATTGACAGTCTTTATATTGTAGAACTAGCAAGAAAGTAGACTGCTACCACGATCGATTGCAATCAACACAGGAACATACTGTGAAGGAAGCGAAGGGATGTGCAATCTGGCGCCAACCTGAAATCAGACTAGAGGTAAGCTCTAGAAATTGGTACTCGCTGATAACATAAGGAAGAGACCCAAGATAACCTATATTGGTGATTGTAGAAAACAGTATTGAAATTAATGCAATTTAAAGTATTTTGAAACACAGTCATCGATGAACACATACCCATACCTATATTACAGGATTGGTCTTGAACAGTCCAGATAAGCTAGTCAAGATCTGCTACATGAATTTGGCATAACCCCGTAATGCAGATTCCTATAATTCAGGTAACATATTAATACTACTACTTATTTATCGGTGTCAATTAATTTTGGCCGACTATGAATTATTTACCATTGAGTATTATATGTATTAATTACAGGCGACATTGAACCAACCAACCAGAGAAAGAATAACCATCACTTCACACTGGGATAGGATCTGATGCAAAAAATTGATGTTATAATATGAAACCATTATCAGGCAAAGAAAAGTCTGAATGAAATTAAATCACATTTGTGAAATTACTTTTGTTAATTGTACATTAGGATATGTTGCTCCTGAGGAAGAGAGACTAACTCTCGAAACGCGTTGAGCTTTTTAGATTTTTGGAATTTAATTTTGTGAATTTTTTAACCACAATTTTGTTGGAACCATAAGAATGTATGTATGAATTTGGCAGACATGAGATGTATGAGAAGAACATACATATATATATAAAATTAAATCATGATGATGATATTTAATAACTCGATTTCCTAAATTGGTTACTATTATTTCTTAATAAATACAGTGCACAAATTGTGCATTCAGTGAATTCATTGAGAATAACTAATTAACTCATTCATAATTAATTTAACTGAACAATGTTACTATTAATGTTGACTGGACACTATTGCCAGTACTTATAGGTGTGCAGAGGATGGGAGTGTCCCTAGAGTATGGTCACTTCATTTACCTTATTTCTTCTTTGACTTGTGATACCAGAGTCAATCATTATCCCCTGCACCCTTTACATTCTTGAACTAAGAGAGTCTGGTGGCTCTAAAAACTCTGAAATGCTTTACCGAAAAGTACTTTCAAGATAATGGTGTGCTTTATCTCCAATTTTTGTTAAGTCGAGCTATCTTTGTCTGTTATGTTATGTTATGTTAGTTTGCATTTTTATAGTGCCTTATGTACCATTGGTATGATCTCAAGGTGCTGGTAGGTTGAACGCCCTCGGAAACCGTAGTTCAAGTTAGTAGAGAGAGAGAGAGAGAGAGATAGAGAGAGAGAGAGAGAGAGAGAGAGAGTCATAAAGTGTGTGTGAACACCGGATATGTGTGCAGCAGCTGTAGCATTCGTGTGATAGCTGCTTCTTAGCGGTAGGTGTGGTGGTTGGGAGATCATCAGTATGTGTTAATTCTGGCAAGTTGTTATCCAGACCGATTCTGGCTGCATTAGGCCTGAGGAGAACTGTGTAGCCAGCTGTGTTTAATTAGGATGATGGGGAGTATGAGGCATGTGATGGCATGAGAACAGCTATACCGAATGTGACATAGTAACGCTGTGTTCTAGTTGAGTGGTGGTGTATAGAAGAGAGTAAGTGTGGAGATGTGATATGGTGGCTTACATTAGGTGCTTCAGATCGAGCACACTCCCATAGTTCTATGCACTCCAACCATTTCATGCACTCCAAACCATTCCATGCACTCCAAACCGTTCCATGCACTCCAACCGTTTGATGCACTCCAACCATTTTTTGCACTCCAATCATTTTATGCACTTCAACCGTTTTTTGCACTCCAACCGTTTTATGCATTCAAACCATTCCATGCACTCTAACCATTTTTGTACAGTGCCAATTGCGATGATCTGAGTATACAGTCTCCGGATGCAAAGCGCCTAAAAGGTGATGTCGCCATTCTGTGAAAGCATCCTTAACCGCCAATAACTCTATCTCAGTGACTGTATAATTCCTCTCATATGGCGTAGGTTTACATGAAAAATATGCCACTGGATGGACCATCTTGGTCTCTGGACATTCTTGTGATAGGACAGCACCGACCGCGATGCTAGAGGCATCAGCCTCAACCAGAAATGGCAAAGCAGAATTAGGATGTTGGAGTATGGGTGCAGTAGGGAAATCATTTTTCAGAAAAAGCAATGCTGCCTGAGCAGCATCATTCGAACAAAACGATGTCTTAGAACTGATCTAGGCAGTAAGCGGTGCTACAGCAGCCGAAGATGAGCGGATGAAATGCTGGTAAAGATTGGCAAATCCCAAGAATGACTGTAATGCTTTAGTAGAATTAGGAGTAGGCCACTCCTGTATGGCTTTTACATTGAAATGGTTCATCCTTACCCCATGGCTGGTAATGTCGTAGTCCAGGAATTCCACCTCTTGTGCATTCAAAACACATTTCTCAGCTTGACATATAGATGATGTTCACGTAACCTTTAGAGCACCGTGGTGACATGTATTATGTGTTGTCGAATTGACGGAGAATAGATCAATATATCATCCAAGTAAATGATAAAGTATTGGTCTAAGATGTCACTGAATATGTCGTTTATGAAGAAGTAGCGGGTACATTGCAGAGGCTGAATGGCATATACGTTGGCTTCCATTCATCACCTTGACAGATTCAAACCAGAATATAGGCTCCCCGGAGATCCAGCTTGGTGAACACAGCTGAGGAACCCAACTGATCCAAAAGGACAGAAATCAATGGCCAAGGATATAGATTATTTACTGTGATGTGTTAAGCGCTCTGTAATCAATACAAGGACGCAGATCGACTTCCTTCTTGGGAACGAAGAACAGGGGAGACGCTGTTGGTGACCTGGATGTCTGAATGAAGCCGATTTGCAATGCCTTGTCAATGTACTATTTAAGAGCCAAGTCCTCCTTTTTTGTTAAAGAATAAACCAGACCCGCAGGGATCTTGGCCCCTGGAACCAACTCAATAGGGCAGTTATAGGGTCGTTGCGGAGGCAGTTATTCAGCCATACCCTTGTCGAATACATCTGAAAAAAGAGCATACTCAGGTGTTATCAAGGCCTTCTCACTTGCTACTGAACCAACAACCGGAGCCATTCTTGTCATGGCCAAACAAGACGACCTCCAGGCCACTTCCACATTATATTGCCATTTCCATTAGTCTACTTACATTTGTTAATCGACTTGAGGTTTTCGGTATCGACTCCTCCTTCAATCTGACCACTTCACCCTCCATCCGCAGAGCGCCCGTGGAAACAGAGCAGGGATTTCTTCAAAGAAGGACCTGACCACAGACTTGATTCTTCTTGCAAGTTTATTTCTATCAGCTGCTCTCCACAGGAAACTCTGTGATCTTCCAGCTAATGGCGGAGGATGCTCGATAGTCCAAAACTTTGGAGCCAAACTAGTTTGGATCTTTAAACCCTCCTCTCCTACCACGTGTGTATATGGCCATTTAGGAATGTGCATATGCAATGGATGGGAACACCCGAGAACCATTCTGAGACCAAATAAGGGAACCAACTCAGGAAGATGGCAAAGTACGTTTTTATTAATAATTATCTAAAACATGGAGGTTACACAAAAATCAACAAACGGATGCTCAGTCTCTCATTGATCGCCACACAAAATATAACTTTTATACACAAAATGCATCAGAGTGAAGTCATACTATGTGG
The DNA here is from genome assembly GCF_040938575.1 of Ambystoma mexicanum. Taxonomy (NCBI): domain Eukaryota; kingdom Metazoa; phylum Chordata; class Amphibia; order Caudata; family Ambystomatidae; genus Ambystoma; species Ambystoma mexicanum. The sequence continues at coordinate 1,272,473,752 of NC_090932.1, forward strand.
CAATAGTAATAAAAATCCTATCTAGGGTCGGTGGGATTGATTAAGGGAGACATCTAAGTATACTTTTCTATGGTAGTTAGGAGTCTTATTGGCTGTCCGTTATCAAGTGGACAACTTATGCCTACCTCTATAAAACATGTAATTTCAGCAACATTAGATACACAGTTTCTCATTGGTATTCAAACTATAAGGTCCTTTGTTATATAGACTGATATAATTGGTTGGCATGCTAGTGCCATGTCTGGAACATTTGGTTCAGTTAGCAGCACGTACGTCCAGATCCAGGTGCAAGGAGATAGGGCATGTAACTACCTCCCCATCCAATTAGTCCAGCATCTCTCATCACCCATGGCTTTTGCCATGAAAATTTCTTTTGTACTTGGCCTTGCAGAACATCCTTTTCTTTGAGAATGAACGGGAGTGAGGGCACTCGCTATCGTGCCTGTAACTCCAAGTTCAAACTCTATTTCCATTGTTGGCTCGCGTGACAAAAGACCATGATTTGGTCCATTCTGCACCTTTTAAATGCTCTAGATGAATTAGAGTTTGGCATCCTTTGTATTCTATCTTGCAGCTTAATGTGAGAAGGTTCGTCCTCTGCATACTCCTTCTTCAGAATAGATAGCTGAGCTTGGTTGTCTTGACTGCAGGCCAGACATCCTTGTCATGCAGCTCTATGAGCTTGCTTATTCTTGCTGCAACACAGGTTTCCAATCCCGCTTCATGGGTTCTGGCTTACAAATTCATGATACCAATGTCCAGTTTTCTGTGAAATGGTGGCTTTGCCTGCATTCTATTCACTACTCATAGCTAGCTTCTATGGTGACTTAATCTACCTTGCGTTTCAGCATCTGTACATTTGTTGAACGGTTGTTTTTCTGGAGCACTTTGTGCACATGTAATCGTCTTTGTTTACATTGGAAAGCTCACTCGATTCTTCAATTCATCATTAGTTTCTTCAGGATCTATACATCATCTTCAGCCGGTATCTCAGGATGTTGTGCACACTTCTTTATGACGTCATTAATTTGTTGGTTAGCTTCTTTTCATACTTTCAGGTTTTTCCTCCTGTAGGTTTTCATCATGTTGAGGATACACTCGATAGGGTTGTCTCAATGGGTATCTTCTTTCAAACACTCGCTGCAGTATTGGTATTATGGCTGGTGTTAGGCACGCCATGATCTCGTGTCTCCAATACACAGGAGGTAGGGGGGCGGGATCTCCTGCAGATGCACACAGCTGCTCCTCTACACCAAAAAGAAACAGTCCACACTATCAGAACACTCCTATAACCAAAGAAAAACATCAGATCTGCATTAATCAGCAACCTAACCAACTACATCCCATTTTAAAAGAATGACACATAGAGAAACGACTCTAACCCTACTAGGAGGCAGATACCTGAACACCCTCCCCTTCAACCTGAAAACAGAACCCAATGACAGGAGGTTGAAGCGACCTGAAACTTTGGCTCTTAGAACAAGCTATTTCATCATTTAGGCAATCATTAACTTTAACCTCAGCAAGGAGGAACCATCTCCTCCCGACACGATTTACTTCACCTTCATGCAATCGACTTGCAACACCCTGCATTTGACCCAGGCTGACCAGCACTTCCTGGTCACCGGATTAAGCAGAATAATACCTGTTGTCTCTACGATTACCTTCCTTCACCCTGTGAAAGGTTATCTGATCTGTCCCGTGTCAGCCATCACATCAATGTATGCATCTGTCTAGGGCCAATTTGACCTGTAGATGTTATTGTGCATGCTAGACTACACGCAGCTGTTTCCTTTACATCTTGTTTTGCACTTCCTGTTTCCACTTGAATGTTACACCCTAATGTGTGTGATAACATGGTGGGCCTGGAACCTCAACCTATGTTTTGTCGTTGTTTGCTCCTGTATGTATAACAACTGCTTGGCACTGTGTAGCGGCATTCCTGCAAATTGGTTCTCTATAATTCTTTCAAATTAAATTAATACAAAATTCAAAAATGTGTTTCATTTGCTTACCAAGGGCTGCGCCCCCAAAATAGAACGTTAATGCTGCACCCTTTAAGAACAATGTGAATATTTGGCCATTTTCCTTTTTTTGCCATTCCTCTATTCAAGTCGTATAGATGTCATGCATTGAGTGGAAGTGAAGAAAAGTTAGCCAATAATGGAATGACATGCAGACACAAGTTATTTGCACATTACTTGTGATTATGTCAATTTGTAATTGGTTATTTATAAGACGCGCTTAATACGAAAGAGGTTTCTAAGCAGGGTCCTCTAAGACGAGCGTGTTGCCACTGAGCCATACTAACCTTGTAATCGGGTATGGGATTCGGGCGACAGGCCTAGCACATGCACAGAAAATTTTCTGTCACATGTGCTGTGATTGGCACCAGTGCAAGTACCCGTCTGGGTATGTTACTCCAGCATGGCCAATAGTTCAGTGTTTTGTCTCTCAAGAATGCATCTCAAATCTTGCCCTGAACTCATCAGCCCTGGAATGGAGAGGACAGCAGCTACTACTCAGGGCCACCGATGCAATACAGTAATGACAAGCAGCCGCCCTGGGCACCACCAGCCCAGTCGCACGAGAGAGAGGAGAGCACAATGTTGGCCCTTGCTTCATAAAATATGAGCCATTGCCCAGCATGGACTACACCAAAATGGTACTTTGCTTGGGAAGAATGCACTCTTTTGTCGGTCCTGCTACTTTTGTATTGAAGGCTGCTGAGCAGTCCTCCAGCTCATAGTGGTGCACAGCTCAGCTAGGATCATGGCCGCTGATATAAAGCAGACAGTCACCGCAGGCTTGACCTGTTGCACACCCAACTAAACTAAATCCGTGGGAAATGTTGTACCATGCTGGCTGCATTATCACAGACACTATGGAACATATTTCACCCCGTTCCTTTGTTACAGGGGGCCCAGAACATGGGATCAAATAGGCCTCTTTCTACCCACACATTGGGCACTCAGTAGCCTCGTCGCAGGATCTTGTCTATCACCTGGGGTGGGTACAGGTTCCAGCGATACATCTATACTTGATGATCCTAGGAGACATGTACTCTTCTTTATCCATCATCTCTGCCAGTACAAAATAGGGTTTCCGCTATTAATGGAGGCGGGAAGGTACAATTTCCCTGGTGGGATATAGGCTGGAATCCCCATGCCCTTGAGTAATTGTGTGTTCTTCATGTCTGGTATTAGTGAAAAGAAGTGTGCTTACTCTTCAAAATTACCAAAATCATCATTTTCTGAAGGAAATTGTACAAACCCATTTTCGGCACAGTTTTGCAATGTACTGGGTCTTCTAAACAATCAGTGGAGCTTAGATAAAAACTGATGGAACCATACTGAAGCAGCACAAACATTCCTACGCGTCTTTGCACCTGGGGCGCTTCATCGGAACAATTGTTAATTGAACAGAGATTATTATAATTTGTAGTTATTTATTTATTTTTATTTTGTGCTTTTAGCCAAATAGCTTTTTGCACCTCAAAAACCAACACACACAGAAATAAAAACATACTTAAAATCGTAGCATCTCAATAAAAATGTACATATGCATAATTTTCAAATCCCATATGAATAATAAAAAACCCCATAGCTACATCTAGAAAACACTCACCAATGACAGTTTTTCAAAATGTTTCCAGTTCAATTATGGCCATGTTATCCCATTGCTGGCAGACATTTTTGAACTGTTAACCATGTACGATATGCTGCTGCCTAAAAACGTGATGACTAAAGACTGCAGCATATAGTTTGCGGGCCATAATTGGTCATTTTCCAAGCCACAACCAATTATACAGAAAGCACCATATCATCGCCTATAATACGCAATGAATTTGGGACAATTTATCAAACTATCTCTTGATGTCTCCCCCTCTGAATTACAGAGGCGACATTTGCATTTTTCTAACTCCAGTGCCTGCCCTGCCCCGGTGTATTCCAGGACTGGGAGCATGTTCAAACGCAAACACACAATGAAACGTCAGAGCGTTGGGCAGCAAAGTTGTGTTAAATAGGCTCGCAGGACTGCCAGCATGTAGCCCTGAGTGGAATATTCCATGTAGCGTCTCATGTTGGTCAGGGCATCTATGTTGTTAATTTTTAAGTGGTTTTTCAAAAAATGCCAACTGCATTTATTTCTGGGATATCAATGCCCTGGTCAATAAGAGGCTGGGAAGCAGCCCTTCCAAGTTCCTCATATGCTGTATTGTTTCCCCTTTCTCTGCTACCGCCTTCCATGTGATCTGACATAATAGACATCAAGGCGTCCCCTAGCACACGCCCATGCATAAGCTTAAAACACAGCTTGCTGCTGGCGTTCTTCCAAAGCGTGTGCAATGAAGTTAAGCCTAGTTCTAAGCGGATCGCCTCCACCGGAACTGATATAGGCAAGCCCAATATGGTCCCGAGTACTTTCCCCGCCAGTATCTTAATCTAGCTTATGTTCTTCTCTGGCACAGTTTCAAGGGCATATAAAATACAAGGTGTTGTGCTTGTGACGAATCAACTTCTGGGGCACCAGTGGTCCAGAGATGAATATCGGTTTCTATACCATCAATCACCCCCACACCTCTAATACACCAGAAGGGATCCGAACAGATTGGAATAGAAGTAAATTATAAGACCTCCTTGTCCAATTTTGGTAATGTGGATGGAACGGCAGGCTTATCTCCGCAAGGTCCTTGATCGTTGGTTAGTTGCATCACAGCCAAAATACAATTACTACCCAATGACAAAAGGGACTGTCCAGTCAAGGTTGTATATAAATATCTGCTTTATTATTACTACAACAGACAGTTCTAGCACACTACAATTACAAACCACACTGTAAAGGAACACAGAGGACAGACAGTTTCACAAAGGAAATGGATGCACTCTGGATACAGGAGGCAATCAGTCTTACTGTTCAAAGTTATTTGGTTTCAACACCAAAGTGGCAAAGGGTCGTAACTGTCTCTAGGGGCCTTCAGAGAAGGACCAGGGGGGGGGCAGAAACACAATGTACCTGGTGATGAAGAAGTTCTTGGTGCTGGACAGCGTCAAGGCAGTTCCAGGGTGTTTCGCATCCCGTGAAACAAAGTTAGTGGTGGGAGACAGCTGCGGGTACTAGGCGGCAGACAGTTTGGCAAGCCAGGCTGGACCGACGTCTGCAGGCTGCCCGGCATAGCGGCTCAGGGCCAAGAATCATTGTCTCTGTGATAGTTGGCGGATCTGGAATGCTGGTCGAGGCGTCTCGGATGACTCTGGGGACTGCAGCGTGGCAACAATCAGCGGTGCAGCCAGATGCGGTTTGAGGACTCGCTGGTCTCAAAATTGTCCTTAAAAAGATGGACGATGGATAATGCTTGGGTGGCACTCCTAGCTTCTTCGCAAGGGCTTGTTTCCTTTCAAGGCAGACGGCCCAAAGCTCAAGAGGGCGTTAGCAGGCAACAGCCTTGTCCTTTGTCCAGAGATACTCCAGCACTTCCCACCTAGGAAGCTTGCTGTCAGAACCTAGCAGGACACGCTGTGTGCTGGCTGGGTACCATTCTGGATCTACTGGACGGGTCCTCTGAGTCCGGTATCTCCTTCTGTTCCCTGGGAAATCTTTAGGGGAGGGATCTTGCTTCCCTCTTGGAACTCCTGGCCTTCCTTGACTGGCGGAAGATGTAAGGTAGACTGTACCTTCAGATCGGGTCAAAATGAGTCCTTCTTCTTACTCCTTACAAAGTCTTCAGGTGATCTGATCAGTGAGGGGCTCAGCCCTCTTTTAAAGCCAAACGGGCCCAGTGATTGGTGCAGGCCAAGCCCACCTTAATGAACCAATCCTGGGTCCCCACCAACAATCTTCAGTGATGCTTCAGGTCAGAATAAGGGCGCTTGGCAACAGACAGTGGAAGGATGACAACATATACTTCTAAGTCCCACCCATCTTCCTGTCTGCTGTACATCAAAGTTTCTCCCTAATTAACTGAGCCCCGTGTGGTGCTTGATCACAACATGGGCCTCCTTTGAAGTAGGGGTTTGCAGGGACACTTTCATCTCCTACAGTTCACATATTTGCTTGCTCTGAAAGGAGTGATTCCAGAAAGGAAATTCACTGCCCTTTCATACCATGGAGGGGTGTGAGTACCAAGTTGAGACATTGCATTACACAGAGGTGTTGGTCTCTGGTCTGCATTGTCACTTCCTGCACCCAAGCCATCCCTGAGGCCAGCTAATTAATAATCTGCAGTATTCGCTGCCACCAGCAAGGTGTAACAATGGAGATGCCAATCCATGGGGCATTGAAATGCTAATCAGGCTGCCCACGGCCAGAGGCTTTTGATGTACCCACAGCTGTCAGGTGTCAGCTACACATGACATGGGAGGGCGACACTGGTAAACTGTGTCCTCCCAGAGTACATGGCTATCTTTCTGCTGTGCAGTGAGCATGGAAAATATGTGCAGGAATGGCCCCACATATGTTATGGAGGTTGATCTCCCCTCATTCATTTTTTTTAAATAAATCAAAAATCAAAAAGCCCAGGCGAGCGCACTCTCCCTGTGCGGATGGTCGAATTCCTCCGAGTACTTTTTGTGTATATCTCTAGTAAGGCCTCTACTGAACCTCCACGCTTAACTTTACATAATTTCTCATCACCTGCCAGTGAGCAAATACTTTAGTATGCATAATTTCTTAACCCTGGGATGCTGTGGGGTAGGTGTAGATCAGGGAGTCTAAGTTGAGGTATGAATTAAACCTCCAGTTTAACTTTATCTATATACCAGGCAAAGGGAGAACTGCATTGTTTCCTGTTCACTATGGTCATTATCTTTGTTTTCTTGCGATTTACCCCATTCTCATTCTCTTTTGCATGTTCCTGCAATCTCGTCATTGTTCTTTACAGGCCCACTGGGGTAAGTTCTAATAACGGTATCGTCCACATAGCTTAGCCAACCTTTGCTTTTATTGGACACCTTTGTAGGAACATTTAAGCATTTAAGCAATTCTCCAATTCTTTGCCCATATCACACACATATATATTGTCAAGAACGGGTGCAAGAACGCAACCTTGTTTCAGTCCCACCTTGTCCTGTTAGAACCAGTTACTGCTCCATCTTGTGATGTTCTGACTACCACTCTAGTAATTGTGTACAAGGCCTGAATGAAATATAACAAATCCGGATCAATGACCCATTTTCACAGCCTCCTTCGGTTTACACCATCGAAGGCGTACGAGACATCTACGAAACAAAGATATAGGCAGCTGTTCCCTCTGCGACTTGATTCTGCCACCAGCAGACGTAGGGCTAATATACTGTACATTTTTCCACTCGGGGTTCTGAACTCCGTTTTTTGGGAACTTAAGATCTTCTTTTCAGCTACCCATTTTTTCAGCTGTGTTAATAGTATTTTAGCAATGATAAACTCCTAACATCTAGCATTGACAGTAATCTAAAGTTGGTACGTTAATGGCTGCACGTTTGGCGTTCGGCGTGTCGCTGATGCGAGAGGCTGGTACAGGCACATTGGTGACTTTGATCATTTTGTACATGCCCTAAGATAGGATAGTCACGCGACCCGTAGCGGGAACTGAGTTTGTACATATTGATGTATTATTTGATCGTTGAGTAAGGTCTGCTAGATCCGTGTTTAATGGGTTTTATTTTCACATTGTTACAGGCACCGAGCTTCTGTTTCACTGTGTCTGTAGGAGATTGAGGGTCAGCTGGCTGACATACAGCACTGAAGTATTTTGCTTCTCATGGTTGACTTTGACGGTAGGTGTAGAAACGTGCTACTGAGGATGTTATCATTATTTAACCTCACTTTTGCCCGTGCCTTTCCTTACTGAGCGATATATCTATTTTTTCAGTTCAGATTGAACGTGGTGTTCCACAAAACGGTTCTGGAAGGGCCGTTACCGACAAACTTCTTTTCGTCCCAATAATCATTGGGGACAGGTAGGTGGTATTGAATTTTGAGTGATAATGTATTAAGTAAACCCAGTGAATGTATGTGAATTTTGCACCCTGACATCCTAATGTGATCCTACTGCACACCTCCACGAGGGAGTTCGTGATTACTGCATGGCAGAGATTGGTGGTGGTCCTCACCTATTTAAGGGTATATAATCTACAATGGGATGGTGAGGGGACATCATGTGCACCTTTTCGATACCTTTGGAATGAAAAATCGGGGTCACAATGTAGTGAACAGGGTAGTTTGTAAACCTGTGGCTTGTTGAGCTTTAAGATGATTGGCCCGGTGTGGGCTTGTATTATTTTTTAAACCAGTGGCATGCTATAATATAATGCAAGATATGTGGTTTGTTTATATTTACAGTTCGGCTCCTGAAGAAGGGGATATGTTCCCTGAAACGGGTGAGCCTCGAATAAACAGCTGGACATTACAAAAAACTTTGTAAAAGAACATTGGTGGATATTTGTGTATTGAATGTTTCATAGAAAATGACTACATGCTCAATCATATGCTTTAGCTGGCTTTCCAGCTTGATGGTGTGCAGGGCACAGGGGTGTCCAGAGATTGTACGTATTTATTAACGGCTTTGTGTCGGGGCTGTGATTCCTCCCCTGCACCTCAGCTCGTGTTATATACACTACACAATCTTTGCTTAAGATTATTGAACTTAATGTGTAGTGTACTTGATAGATCAACCTCTAAAGGCTGAAAGTCCATTAGCACCCTGGAAGGGGTCACTGGCCAATTAGAAAGCTCGGAACGCGGGCTGTATTGTACGGTACAAGCCTGCATTCCGAGCAGCCTGGGTGCTGCTGTCTAGCGCCCCGTCCCTTCCCAGTTTCTTATTCCTTCCCCTCCCTCACCCTCACCTCTTAGCACCTGGACTGTGAACGAGAACCCGGTGCTTGGCCAGGCAGAAAAGGTATGTTTCTTTTTTTTTTAAGTTTCATTAATACACTCCCGTGTAGGTAAGTGTACGGGTCCTAATGGCGATATTACCCTCAGCAACAGGCCGACCCTGTCGGTAACGGCACCGCTGCTCATGTTAAGTGACTCTCGCTTCGCTCGGGTTATTAACTTGGGCGGCGGGTCGTTACCGACAGGGTCGGCTCGCCGCTTCGGGTAATATCGCCTCAATATGGCCGTGCCATGATTCATATATGTGATTTCACTTGCCACACAGATGTCAGAGGGACGAGCCTAATTAATCAGTAATAATTTAACCAGACTTATCCTTGGTTTGAACAAATTTGACCACACTTCTCATGCTCTGCAATCCCTGCACTGCAGAGCAATCTTTAAGACATTCTGCTTGACTGACACCCAGGGAATACGGGATTCCGTGGCCCAAATACCCATGGAAACTACAACCCACTTCAGGACCTGAGATCCACCTAAGATTAAAACGGCCCTCAGGCCTCATTCAACATTCAAGCTGAAAGATTTGAGAGGCAGGCCTTGGGTGTAGTTGGGAAAGCTAAATGGAAAAAGTGTTGCCTAACATTGAAAATGCAGCAGAGGCGAGTGAGGTCAATGGGGCGTGGGGGGGGGGTGGCAGGGGGCAGGTGGCTTGGGAGAGGTAGAAGGGGTCTCCTGCCATTTATTTGCCTCTTCTGTATGAGTGAAACTTGCCCTTCTGCTGCCCATGCATTCGTGCAGCAGTAAGCCTAATTTCTTTCTGATGGGTGGAGCAGGGGAGGGGGGGGGATATGCAATAATCCTTCCTGTTTCGCACTGAACATGATCTTTCATTAGCCTCCCACTCCACACTCCCCTTTAGAGGTTTCAGCGTACTTTTTATGTACACTCGCAATATTACACTGTGATATCAGATTTAGAGCTGTGGGTGGACTAGCACATTGAGATAACTACATGCCACAGAGACACCCCCTTTCTAGTCCCTTTTTAGCCCTGTATACATCCCAACAGTTTAGAGTAATGGCTATTGGGGAAAAAAAAGACCAAACTACTGCTGCTTGTTTACACTATGTTGGCATAATATGCAGATAAAAAGCTCTTGCGTTGTCCCCAGCGAGGGTTGAGATGCTCAAGTCCTGTCTTTCAACACATTTCATTTGGTATTTGTGTACAGTACGTGTAGTTTTATGTTCAGACATAGCTAACACTGAGTTGGTCTGCTATTTACAATTCTGTAAAGGAGCAAAACTGCTGTAGCGAGCAGTAGACAAAAGCATGCTCCTGTTATTGAAGAGAATTGCATCATATGACGGTGCTGCTTCTATTTTATGGATGTAGACTGAAATGGAAAGCAGATCCAGTTCCGGGAAAGCAGATAAGTGTTCCGGGTATATGATGGATGAACATTTGAATGTAAGGCTGAATCTGATCTGGGCATATGAAGGTGTTCCTGGCATTTGATGAATGTAAATTGAAGGTGCTCCTGGCATTTGATGAATGTAAATTGGAACGTTTGGCTGAACCTGGACATATGAAGGTGTTCCTGGCATTGGAACATTTGGCTGAACCTGGACATATGAAGGTGTTCCTAGCATTTGATGAATGTAAATTGGAACGTTTTTCTGAACCTGGACATATGAAGGTGTTCCTGGCATTTGATGAATGTAAATTGGAACGTTTGGCTGAACCTGGGCATATGAAGGTGCTCCTGGCATTTGATGAATGTTAATTGGAACATTTGGCTGAACCTAGACATATGAAGGTGTTCCTGGCATTTGATGAATGTAACTTGGAACGTTTGGCTGAACCTAGACATATGAAGGTGCTCCTGGCATTTGATGAATGTTAATTGGAACATTTGGCTGAACCTGGGCATATGAAGGTGCTCATGGCCTTTGATGAATGTTAATTGGAACATTTGGCTGAACCTGGGCATATGAAGGTGATCCTGGCTTTTGATGAATGTAAATTGGAACATTTGGCTGAACCTAGACATATGAAGGTGCTCCTGGCTTTTGATGAATGTAAATTGGAACATTTGGCTGAACCGAGACATATGAAGGTTAAATATAAGGCAGAACCTGGACATATGAAGGTGGTTCTGCAGATAAGTTGACAGGGCATATTAAGGTGTCTACAGTATATATGTTGGTACAAGGACATTAGTAAACAAGAGTACTTAATGAAACCCTGAAGCTGGTGCTTCTAGACACTCCCAAGAGAATTTGATAATCACTTGGAACACCCTTTTTAAGTTGTCCTATAGGGCCCCCAAATAATGTTACACACCCGTTCATGGAGCAGAACTTAAATGCAACCAATTTTTGAAATTACCCGGGTCTGATAAAGAACACAGGGCATACCTAGTTCGTCCCTAGTTAGCAGCTAAATATTCTGCAGGGCTAGTAGTAAAGAACACAGAATCGGCAAGTTACTATTATGGGCACTCGAGATTCAAAGCCCCCAAGTCCTCAGCCCATCTCAAGAAATTGTGCAGTCCAGTGAAAGAACTCTGGGGGCCTGGAAGTGCTGCTGGATCTTCCAGAATTAGGTCTCCAACAGAGTGTGGAGGCCTGATGTCAGTGAGGACACAGGATTATGGGAGGATGATGTGAGTAGTTTTGGCTGCACAGTCAGTGATGGCAGAGAGTAGTGGGGCCTGATGCCAGTGGTCCTAGCAGTGCAGTGGAAACCCGCATAGTCAGTGATAGGAGACAGTCATAGAGGTTCAATGTCACTGGTCCTGAGAGTGCAGCTGGCACTGCCACCGTCAGTGATGGCAGTGAGTCGTGGGGGCTTGATTACAGTGGTTCTGGCAGTGCAGCTGGAACCCTACAGTCAATGCAGGCAGAGATTCCTGGGGCCTTGTTCCATTAGTCTTTGCAGTGCATCTGGGGCCCCTTGTAATGGATTGTCATCTGTGAGGGTGTGAAAGCCCTAGCTCATTTGATTTTTATTAATATAAATTGATGTGGGTCATATTGTTTCTGAATGAGAGGTCTGCTAATCAGACCCCCTTTCATAGAGGTTCTATGAATGAACTATAGTGTACACGGGTACCTTCGCTAGGACAGCACCCTGGCCCCATCAATCCCAGCCATTCAGTGGCAAAGAGAAGGTTCAAAGATCACATGTCCATTCCTGACTGCTGCAGGAGCACAACATTCTTGCAGGCAGAGGTTGCCTTTTATTCTTCTTTTGCACCTATATTTTAAACATGTATATTTGTATGTCTTACTCTGGTGACACATACTTCTTTAAATGTAAGCCAGGCCTTATTTTGGCATAGTGACTATAAAGAGCACACATTTATGCAGCAACAGCAATTTGAGTTAACACTGGTGTCAGCTCTGTGAGAAGGGCCCCGTTATGACAGAACTGATGTGGATTAGTGTCTGGTCTAACTGTCTCTGCTACAACCATGTGGGACAATGGCCAGATGCTGCCTCTTTAAATATCCTGCAGGACGGGCAATATCTTTCACTGAGGCACAGGAACATTCCCCAGGAGACCTCCTGGGAACTAGTAAGTTAAAGGAAACACTAACATAACAATGTTACTCTCAAACCAGTGGGCTGCCCACATGAATCCCTTTGAAGTCATCAGGCATAAGAGGGGGAATTAGCATAGCCAGAAAGAAGATGTGGGCTGAGAGAGAAGGGTATCACCATCTTGATTTCTGATACAACTCTCTTCCTCTTCCTGTCCTGTCCATATCCTGCAGACAGGGCACATTGTGTTTGATGTCATAAGGTAACAAGCACTTGTAACAACAACATGGATTTGGCAATTTATAGCGGGCTTGCTTTCAACAAATTCCATGTGACCTTTTGCATTTACAAGGAGAGGGGCAAACCCTCGTTCTTGAGTCATCTCTGAAAAACAAAAACAACTCACTGCAACTCTTTTGGGGATACACTCTATCCCAAAGTGCTCTGCCAGGGCAGTGTAGACAGAAGGAAATGTAGGAAGTTTTCATTGCCTCAACAGGAGCCTAGATTCTGCTTTTGGCATTTCATAACTGTCGTGAGACAGATGAATAAGTAATCTATAGCATCGGCCCCTCCCCTGCCTCCATATTGAAGGAACGAGGGGAGAGCATCGTTCATGGAAATTGTCCCCTTCCTGCTGCCGTATCATGGAAGTAAAATGCAGTATTTGCTCAGACAACTGTACCAGTCTTATCCTGAAGTAATTGGAGAGGAGGTGAACCTGGTGTGACCCGGATGTCAAAGTAAATGACGTCCCTGTTGGAGCTTGCACACGTAGACGCATTAGTCATGAAGCAGATATACATCCACCATGAAGCTACACAAACTATAGGTCAAACTTCACTTAGACATGTAGGACTGACTTGCGCCCAATGGGTTACAAAACATATACACTCCATACGCTGACACGTAAGATGCACGAGAAATGGACATTAAAGCCTGCTTAAAATGTAAAAGGCGCAACACGTAAAACAAAATGGACAGCAAAGCTACAGATAAGTGAATGGAAGGTACTAGGGGAGACGCAGAGCCTGCAATTAGCTAAAATCACTGGGCCGAGCAACATAGAAGCCAGCTGCTTAACCCCTGCCATGGTTACAGTAGAAAGGGGAGTCTTGGGCCGGCACCGAAGAGAACAGAAGATAATGCCCATGGGTGAAATAATTCCTCTTAGATTAAGTCCAGTAAAAACAACTCATTGAAGACCAGATGCTCATTAATTAGGAGAATGGAAGATAATGCCGAAGGGCAAAACCTTTTCTCTAGAGAATATGAAGGGTAAAGACCCCATTACCCAAACAGACAAAAATCCCAGTAAAAGGCAAGCAGAATGATTCAAAATGTGGTCTCGCCACACATGACCTAGAGTTGAAGACAGTGCCTATTCATCAAGGCAAGGTACAGGAATGCATCTACCAGCAACTCCTTAAAGGTTCTCGGAGCTACGATATGGGACAAGGTTAAGTTCAAAGCTAGACGTCATGGCTCATGGCTTAGAGAATTAGAGATGGTAGGTTTTAATTGGGAAAGTGGTCTCTCTTGATGTCTCTCCCAGTACCAGTACAGTTACTCATGTGTTGATGGTCTGCCAAATAATCAAGGTTGGTGAAGTCCACGCCAACCAATCCTTGGCCTCAATTCACAATATCTCATAATTAATGCACCAGCCAATCCCAAGTTAAAGAAATGACCTCAAGTAACATTATCAATTTAGACGTGGTTCCGGGTGGTGCCATCAGATATGGCATAAACAATAAGAACACTAACCCCTATATATCATATAAGTAGAATATTCCCATAACCAATCTAATAACTAAGTTTGTCATACCATGCCGATGACGACGCGTTTGCCATTTATAATCTGTTACTGCATTGAAAGAGTTGAGAGCTCTGAGGAGTGTTACTTATGGCTGTCCCTGTTTTATAGAACTGATAAATAAAACAGACCTTTGTCATTTACTTTGACTCTTCCATTTATTGGGTCTGGGATTCTCTAGCCTGCCTGGCCTGCTTAAGGGCTTAGATGTCCCACCCTTTCATTACATTTGGTAGCAGAGCGGATGGTTGACCAGGACCCCCGGAATTGTTGTATCTTCCCGTCACAAGCCCGATGACGGCAGAGGTGACCCGTGAAGATAGCAAAAATCATGCGTGAATAAAAGACAGTCGTCAGGAGCCTCCTTGGAGAAAATACTGCCCAATCCCTGCGGGGGCACCCCGCAGGGCAGAAGGCAGGTGGCTGATAGGGGGAACAATGATACCAGGGACCTCGGCTGATCCGTGGAATGTAAGTATAGAGTATTGACCTGACAAATGAAGTTCATTTGCTGTTATACATGGGAGTGATTGAGGAAGTGAATAGCCTAGGACAAGGGTTCTGGAAAATCTCTTAGTAAACCCCGGTACAGGGCATTGATTATTGGTCATCCTCTGATGAGGACTATGGAAGACTTCTTGATAAACCCTGGAGGTGGGATGAAGAAAATACAGGAGGTTACCTTGCTAGGAGAGCAGGAAGACGGCCGTGAACTTTGGGGATTGTACACTGTTGTGTCATCCTGTGGCGTGCACCAATATGTGTAAAGATTGCTACCGCCAGCGGAGAAAATGAAAAAGTGGGTCCAGATGGAAGAACAAGACTTTGTGGATAGGTGGTTTATATTGTAGAGCATGGAGTTTTGGTTTGGATCCAAGGAGAGGAGTCCTGAGCAGAGGTGGCGTTTGGAGGATGCACCTAAATTGGTGGTTTTGAAGCTGAAAGGCGTGAGGAAAGGTGAACAAAGTGGTTTACAATTAAGGATAATAGTGCTGATAAAAAAGAGTGAAGAAAACGTGAGGAGGGGGAGTGAGAAGTTAAGAAGGGTTCTTTACGGTACGTATCAGCAGTCAAGAGCCTTACGTGCCAGTATGGGAGGAGACACTCCTCTTGTGCATTTGTGCAAATCTCTGCCAAGGTACAAGGACAAAACCCAAAAGTACCATGCCCAGTGGGTCACAGTGACAACAGATAAGATGTTCTTGCCATGGCCCCAATAGGTCAGTCTTTTGAAAGCAGGGCTGCAACACATGATCACATACTTATATGCTGCATATAAGGGAAATACATAGCAGAAGAGATTGGCCATTTTTGAGATATGGAAAATGTTGTATGTTCCCATTGTGAGCCCAAAGACTGCGGAGGTGACCCGTGGAGACCAGAAAAATCACATGTGAATCAAAGACAGTCGTCAGGAGCCCACTTGGAGAAAATCATGCCCAATCTCCACATAGGTGCCCCGCAGGATGGAAGGCAGGTGGTCGATTGGGGGAAGAATGATATCAGGGACCTCGGCCAATCTGCAGAATTTATGTATAGAGCATTGACCTGACAAATGATTTTTTTTCCCTGTTATATATATGGGAGAGATTGAAGAAGTGAATAGACTAGGACAAGGGTTCTGGAAGATCTCGTAGTAAACCCTGATACAGGGTATTGATTATTGATCATTGGTTATCCTCTGGTAAGGACTAGGGAAGACTACTTGATAAACCCCGGTGGTGGGGTGAAGAAAATACAGGTTACCTATATAGGAGAGCGGGCAGACAGCCACGAACTTGGGGGATTGTACATTGTTGTGTTGCCCTGTGGGGTGCGCTCATATGTGTAAAGATTGCTGGAGCCAGCGCAGAAGGTGAAAAAGTGGGTTCAGTTGAAACACCAAGACTTTGTTGAAGGTGGTTTCTATTGTAGAGCATGGAGTTGTGGCTTGGACCCAAGGAGAGGAGTCCTGAGCAGGTCGGCGTTTGGAGCATGTGCCTGAATTGGTTGTGTTGAAGCCAACAGATGCGAGGAAAGGTGCAGAAAGTGGTTACAATTGAGGATAATAGTGGTGATAAAAGAGACTGGAGAAAACGTGAGGAGGCGGAGTGAGAAGTTACGAGGTTTTTTTTACAGTAAGTATCAGCAGTCAAGAGCGTGAAGTGTCAATATGGGAGACACTCCTCTTGTGCACTTGTGCAATCTCTGCCACGGTACAAGGACAAAATCCAAAAGTACCACGGGCAGTGGGTCAGGGTGGCAGCAGATAAGATGTTCCTGCTCTGGCCCCAAGAGGGCAGTCTCTCAAAAGCACTGCTGCAACACATGACCACATACTTACATGCTGCATATAAGGTAAAAATTGCAGAAGACATTGGACATTTTTGACAGTTATGGAAAATGTTCGGGACGAGCTGGAAGATCCACCCCAAAAAGAGTGGATGCTTAGCCAACATAAAGGAGAGGGCATGGCGCCCTTGGCTCCACCTCCCCATGGCATTGATCCACCCAACAGAGGGCAGGGATTCTACCCACTCAAAGAGTTAAAAGCAGCCGTCAGGGTATACTAACCCCACATATGTGCCACCCGCTTGTAGTAATGAAGATGTCAGTAGTGGAGGTAAATTAAGCACCCAAAATAATTTTCCCATGCGCCATGAATACTGCGAGTTGCAGGCGAGGTTAACTGAGGCAGAGCAAGACATCCAGAGACAAAAAGGAGAGCTAAATGACAAGGGGGAAGCAGCAATAACTCCAAAAGAGTTGGTGGGAGGATGAATATTACTTAAATTGGACGGAAGAAACGTGGAAGACCCTAAGGATGAAAATGGGGAAGCTAAGGGAAATGGAGGAATTAGAGGGACAGCAGAGAAGGAAGTTAGAAAAGGAACAAAGGGAATGGGGCAGAATAATGGAGGTAGTGGAAGAAAGGGAAAGACAGCATAAGGCAAACCAAGAAAGATAGAAGAAACGACAGGAAGAAATAAGGAGGAAGTAGAAGAAAGAAAAAAGGAGAGGGAAGATAATGAGAGAGAGTGAGAGGCAAAGAGAAGTAGAAGAAAAGAAAGCAAAGGAGATAGAAGAAGAAAGAGAAAGGCAGATAGTGTGGAGCAGAGAAAGACAGCAGAAAGAATTTCAGAGGCTCCTTAAGGAGTGCACACTGCACGGGAAGGTGAAAAGTTTGGGACAGTAACGGGCGGAAAAGTGAAATTTAGAGAGGCACCCTCGAGAGGTGGAGGACATAATGAGGATTAATACTCTTCCAGATGAAGATGAAGGAATGGCAATAGGCAGGAGGATTGGCGACCTATATAAGAGCAGAAGGGACAGTGGGGATAACCGTAGGATGAAAAGGAGTGTAGTAGAATCTTCATCCAAAGTGTCGAGTTTACTGGACCAGGCGCTGAGTGAAATATATTGGACAAACCCTCCGAAACTACTAGACTTTCAGGGCAGAGAGGTCGAAGAAAGTGATGACAATTGTAGGACAATATGTTCAGATGAAGAGAGGTATGGAGAGGGAGCAGGACAGGCCCCATCAATGGGAGTGAATTCAGAAAGAGGATGAGAGTGGTTAGATTTAGAAGAACCAGAAGGAGAGACAGCCGAACCCACAGCGTGCCCCAAGTGGCCTTATGAACGACTGCGTACTGTAGAAGAAACAACCCCTTGCACAAATAGATTAAGGACATTGCCAGGATGTAGGAAAGTGAGCATGACAGACACATTCACCAAAATAAAAGTTTTCTGAACCCTGAGATAATTTGGGACTGACACAGTTCCCATTGTTACAGAAGGGAGGAGGGCAGCCACAATACATACCATGGCCACAAATGGACAAAGATAACTTTAAGATGTAAGCTGACAATGTTGACATCGGGGACGGGAAAGTGAATTTACGGACTAGAAAGAGTGACCTCAGGGATGACACTGGCAGTAGGCAACAATAAAAGGTTCATCACAGCCACCATTGGGAAGGGCTGATGACATTTGGAGATGAGCCGGGTACCCTGGGGTGACCGCGCAAAACACATCTCATGATAGAGCCCTGTTTAATAACTGTAGGGCAGCCGTATGGAAAGTACTCTGAGTACAGAACCCTGGCACATCGGACATGAGCGCAATCATGACACACAAAATGTGTGATGATGAGGACCCTGTTGCGTACATTCAGGAAATTCAAGAGCATTGGTGTCTCGAAACACGAGAGCCATGGGGCAAAACCATACCTATTCTTTCTCACATACTATGCCGAGGGTTGCCCTAGCAAGTGCAGAGACAATTGATGTAACTGGTGGAGATGGCGGCAAAACCATGGCCAGAAATTCAGCTGACAATAGTTCATCATTGTAAATTTTTGCAAGCAAAGGCAAGAAAGAAGCTTGAAGAAAGAAGGATAGAAGAAGCCAAGCTAGAAAAAACATTAAGGTTTTCCATGGAAGGCACTGTGTTGACAAGTGGAGAGGGAGGAGTTACGCAAGACGCACAGCAAGGACAGATAATGGCTGGAGAGAATTTCACAGGAAGGGGACAATATAATTATTGGCCACAAGGCAGAGGGGTTGCATCGTGTTGAAGAGGGGTCGGGGTTCAAGCCCCGCAAGGAGGGGGATTTAATGGAGGACCCCCATGATTTGGGGGACCACCCCAGCAGTGGTGGATTTGTGGAAAAATGGGACACGTTGCTCAAGTGTGTAGAAGCGGAGGAAGGATGCAACACAATTGGTAGGACCCAAGAGGGGGGACGGCATACCAGCTACCATACAGGACAGAGCCGCCCAAGTATTATGTCCAAGATCACACTCGATATCAGACACATGCACCAGAAATGCAACATATATAACAGCAGTCAATGCAAGCACAGCCACCACCTGCACAGGCCCAGCAAGTACCCATATGGACACAGTAAGCACAGATGCAACCGCAAATAACAATACAACAGGATACTACCATGGCAACTTGGAATGCTAATGCAGGAGTTCAGGCACATACCCCCAGAATAGGGAGTAGGACCATAGTGAAGGGTATTCCTTTAATGGGGACAGAGATTAACCTTTATCCACAATAGGACAGCCCACAGACTGACTTGATGTGCTCAATCCAATCTGTTAACCCTGACACACAAGAGGAACCACAAGTTTGGGGTATCAATGGGTGACAAAACCTTTTTCCTTCCTTGTAGAAACGGAATCAACCAAGTCCTGTGTTCGAGACAGGAGATTTCTAATGGCAGACAATGCCATGAATGCACAAGGGTTTTTCTGGGGCTACAAATTTGCTTCCATTTACTGACAATTTACCCATCACTATCGGGTAACACAACCTCTCCATGCCACTGTTATATTCCTGCCAGACACCCATTACATCATGGGAAGGGACATGAGTCAGCTTAACGTGACCATCTCATTCACAGAACAGGCAATAGTGTGTTTCACTCCAGAGATCCATTATGTGAATGCAAGAGAATGAATATTGTCATTCTCGGGACAACAAATACAATGGGGCATACCCACGGATCACAAAGTGTTCCAATATGGAGTGAAGCTTTTGCCAGCATGGCTCCCTGCAATAAGGGGCAATGTGTTATGATTACCTGCAGAATTTCTATTTAGACCAGAGATCTCCATGGACAAGGAGGTAGAACATGTGTTCCCACTAGAACTAGAAACAGTCACAGGGAAGGTTGAGAGAGTTATCCTCCACGGGGCGGATGAGGAGGGGTTAGTGTGGCAAGCAGTGATCTCCTTGGATGAAGGACACAGACTGACTGACTTGACAGGCGAGGAACTATTCAGGGATGAGGAGTCAGATAATGAAGAGTTGTTCTGCATAAATCTCACGTATTGGGTGAGAATTGAGAAGAGGGAAGTGCCACAGAAGATAGAATTAATAAAAAAGACACTGTCCTTTTTCCACGAAGATTTGATACAAGTACCAAGCATCCTGTGGACCAGTAGTCCTTATGACGTATGCCTGCTGAAAGGAGTAGGTGCAGTTAAAATTAAATTGAAGCCAGGAGCGATCTTATCCACAGTGAAATAGTAACCATGTCAAAAGAAGCAGACAAGGGCATATGAAACAATGTCAGCACTAGTGAAGCAGAGAATATTGTTACCTACTGAATCCCCATGTAACACAGCAGTATACCCGGTGAAGAAATTGACGGGAGGGTGATGGAGGTTTATCCAGGATTTACGCCACCTAAACAATATTGTTGAAGCTGAGTTTCCATTGGTCCCGAACCCAGACACAATTTTATGTAACATTCCATATCAAGCAAAATGTTTCCCAGTAGTAGATTTGAAGAATGCATTCTTCTCGATCCCCTTGCATCAGGTCTTACACAACCTGACCTCATTTTTGTACCGAAACACTAGTTTACCAGAGGGGTATTGTGAGTCCCCGTCGATATCCAACCAGGTCCTCCAGATGAACTTAGGGAATGTACGCCTGAAAAGCACAATAATTCAGTATGTGGATGACATTTTGGTGTGTGGTGCAACAGAAGAACAAGGCTGAAATGACTCGGTGCAGTTAATTACAGTTTTGTCAGACAAGGGGTACAAGGTAGACAAAGAAAAGTTACAATATTTCCAGGATATTGGTCCTATATATTGACAATTGATATTGCAAGATGTGGGGAAGGTGGCCCCTGAGATTGCAGAAGCAATTATGAAAACACCACAGCCAAAGACAGTAAGGGAGATGCAACAATTTGTGGGTCCATGCAACTATTGCAGGACCTGGGTCTTTGACTACAACACATATGTCAGGCCCTTTCTGAAGGGACTCAAGGAAGCCCAGAAGGACAATAGACACATAGTGTGGACAGAAAACATGACTGGAGCCTTTGATGAATTAAAGAGATCAATATGCTCTGCACCAGTCCTGGGGATCCCGGATTATGGTGCAGAATTTGTCCTGTTCTCTCACTCAAATGGGGTGGTAATGACAGCCGTAGTTACACAGAAGACTATGGTAGGACAAAAGGCACTGGCCCATTACAGATGACTTTTAGACCCAGTAATGAGATGCCACTATCCCTGGGAACAATCGCTGGCTGCTGCAGCCTTTGCAATTGAGAAATCAATGAATATTGCAATGGCTTGTGGAGTAACATTGTGTGTGGAACATGCCCTGTTTGCCATTCTTGAGAAACCAAAACGCACACTAACAATGCAAATAGCGTCCGGGTATGAAGTGATTATATTAAACCCAACTATCGATCAAGATTTTCAGGTTGATAAACCCAGCAACGTTCATAGAAGAGCCAGTGGAAGAAGGATATCACGTGCATGACTGCAACAAATACACAGAGCATTATGAAAACATAGCCCATGTTAGAGAGAATACCTTCGGAGAGGGGTACTCTTCATTGAGGGGTCATTGACTGTTGATCAAAGTTCAGGAGAAAGACATACGGAGACCACAGTGATAAAATTGACACAAAATGGCAACTTCGAAGTAACAGCGAGTGTGAGATTGTATTTATGTTTTTCAGCGTAAGCAGCAGAATTAGTAGCGCTCATTGCGGCCCTCGAAATGCATGAGGCTGAGGGGATAACAGTGTATTGCGACTCCACCTATGTGACATCAACAGTACATGCAGAGTTGTCACGGTGGAAAAGGCGGGGCTTCCTACGCACAGACGGCACACCAGTGCAGCATGCACCGTTATTGGCCAGACTCATAGATGCACTGGAACTACCATCGGCCATCGATGTGGTGAAATGTGCAGCCATGTGAGAGTAAGAGACCTAATTTCCTGCAGCAAAGAAGCCCTGGACACAGAGGCCAAAGAAGCAGTACATCCCCCTGAAATATCTGAATTTAAGGCCACCACCTATACATGAATGTGTAGCATAATAATGAAGGAAGGCTTTAATTCATTGCCCATAGCACAGGTTTCAGGACTACAGGATCACTCACCACAAGAAGAACAAGAATTATGGAAATAACTGGGGTGCTCAGTGTCGCACACAAAGGCACTGTGGTGACAGAAAAGCACCGGCAAGCGATGATGCCCAACGCATTACTTAAGGTAGCATTAGAACAGCTCCATTACCATACACACACAACACAAGAGAGTCTTTCAACCATGATTTTGGAGTACTGGTTCATACCCAATTTGACTGAGTATGTTTCTGTGTTATTGTTAATTGCATGATATGTCAACAGTTTACAGCGGGACACACTCTGCGAGTAGTGAGATCAGAATTGTAATGCCTATAGGTACCTGCTGGTAGTTATGTACCCGTTTTCCAGGTGGATCGAGGCTGGTCCATTTTCACACCCCAATGCCACCTGTGCTGCCAAGATCCTCATATGCAAGGTTTTCCCTAGTTGGGCGGTGTGCAAGGTTCTCCGGTCTGAAAATGGACCGCATTTCATAAATAAACTCTTCTCTCACATTACTATTCTACTGGGTATTAAGCATAAATTCTCATCCGCTTATCACCAACGGGCAAATGGTACTTGTGAGAGACTCCACGATCTGCTCAAGGAAAGAATAGCAAAAACCAAATTGACCCTGAAAAAAGGATGACTTGATTGCCTACCTGTAGCACTATTTGCACTATGCAATCAGCCTGGCTGTGACCATCACCTGACTCCTCATGAGCTGGTGACGGGATGCTGCATGCACACACCCCTTGCTCTTCCCACTAGAGCGCTGATGCCCAAAGTATTTATGCTGTTCTTAGATCAGAAATGCAAGAATATTTGGCTACTATGACGGCAAGTGTCTCTTTAATGTCTCACCAGCTACAAGCCCAGCAGGCAGGGTCAAAGCAGAATTATGAAGATGACCAACATCTCGACCCACAAACCCGCCTCGAGCTCCCTGCCTCATACCCTTGAGATTTTGTTCTTGTTAGAGGTTTTTCTAGAACATGGAACAGGCCTAGGTTCAACGTCCCTTTCCTTATAGAGAACACAACACCTACAGCTGTTAAAGT
This sequence comes from Ambystoma mexicanum, assembly GCF_040938575.1. NCBI lineage: Eukaryota > Metazoa > Chordata > Amphibia > Caudata > Ambystomatidae > Ambystoma > Ambystoma mexicanum. The sequence goes on from NC_090932.1 coordinate 1,272,496,872, forward strand.
TCAAGGAAGAATAATGTGGCTTCCACTCAGTGACATAACAGTGAGACCCCCCTGCTGGAAACCCCTGGAAAAGGAGGAAGTGACGAGAGTGCTGACGGGATCTGCTACAAGGATTGATACACATTTGTGAAAGAGAAGATCCCTGCAGCTTAAACAAACCAAAAGAGGAAGCAACTATATCATAGGTGAAAAGTGCACTTGATGAAATCCCATGGGAGCACAGATTGTTTAGCGGACTGAAATGTTTTTTGCCTCCCCAATCCATGGGGTGCAGACACACAACAATGCTAAATGGTTGCATATAATTTGTTGGGATCTGCTGCAAACAATTCCACGGTGAACGGTTTCATCACAATAAAGGAGGAGCTAAGGGCTATAAGACTGAGGACCCACCAGAAATAGGTATGTCCTTGACCTAATAACAGCCATGGAGGACGGAGAACTTTGCAGTGGTGTAAACCAATACAGATACATAACGCAGTGCTTTACAGAGGTGTACAACATTACAGATCCATAATGGAGTGCTATTCAGTACCAACAGAACAGAACATATATACTGCGGCGGTAGGATACAGAGGGGAACAGAGGAGGGGTACTGAGTGGCAGGGAGGAGAGGGGCGGGTGGTACCTAGTGAGCCAGGTGTCACAAGGGGTGATGTGATGGCCTAGGTGTTGTGGAGGAGAGACTCCTTGAAGAGGCGGGTCTTGTGTTCTTTTGTGAATTGTATGAGCGTGGGGGCGAGTCTGATGACGACAGGGAGGAGGCACATAAGGCTTGTTTTCAGTTTGTTTCCTTTTTGCAGCGCCGGATTTCAAGTCTGCATGTCTCCTGGCTTCTGGTGGTGCACTGTCCACCAGAGATGCAGAGGTTCTCTGCGAGGTAGCTTGGTGACTTGAATATGACTGCCCTGTAGATGATGCAGCAAGACTTGAAGGTGATTTGCGAGTGCAGTGGGAGCTAATGAAGGTTGATGAGGGCCGGGGTGATGTGGTTGTATCTGTGTAGACCCTTGATGAGGCATGCAGCCGCGTGTAGGACACTTCTCAGGGGCACAAGGGAGGATGATGGGAGGCCTTTGAGGAGTGTATTGCCCCCATCCTAGTAGGATAGGACCAGTGCTTGAACGGTGGATCTAAATCTGTCCTGAGAGAGGAAGGGCTTAACGTTTCACAGGAGGGAGAGCTGATACCAAGTTGTCTAATTGTTCTTAGCTATGTTTGTCTTGAAGGAGAGGTGTTTGTGGATGTGGAACCCAAAGGACTTCTATAGCGGCGGCCCCTCCCTCGCCTCCATATCGAATGAACAACAGGAGAGCATCATTCATGGAACCTTTCCCCTTCCCACCACTGTATCATGGAAGTAAAAGGCTTATTCAATCGATCACCTGGTCAGATCTCCTCCTTACTCTCTGAATGTGCGGACCTCTCCTCTTCCCTCCTGGTCTCGACTAGCACCACTCTACTCCAGCTTCTTGGAGACTTTAACATCCACCTGGATGCTTCCTGACCTTCCTCTTGACTCTTTTGCGACCTCTGCGACTCTCTCTCACTCTCTATTCTCCCCTCTGGCCCGACTCACTCTGCAGAGCACACTCTGGATGTTCTGATCTCTTTAGACCTTCCCCTTTCTATCCCTCTCACCACTCCTCTCTCCTGGAGTGATCACTTTCTCCTTTCCTCCCAGCTCACCCTCTTTACCCCTCGGCCCAAGCCAACTCCAGCACTGCCACCCACCTTCTCGGCTATCCGACCCATGAAGCGTGTGTCAGTTGTGGCTGTCACTGCCACTTTCTCACCCTCCCCCTTTGGCTGACTCACACCCTGACACAGCCCTTTCCATGCTGCACTCTGCTAGATCTGATACTCTCGATGTTCTTGCCCCTGTCATGAGGATTTGCTTGAAGCCCAAAGCCAAGTGCAACTCCTGGTATGACTCAGACCTCCTCACCCTCAAGCGCAAGTGCCGTGGGGATGAGTGGAAATGGCATGCTCCTGGTACATCCTCTGACAAACTGGCCTGCCGCCTGCTCCAAAGGCAACGCCGGCTCTCTGTCTGGACCAAGAAGAGAGCTCACTTCAAGCCTGCGTCTCTGCGGCATCTAACAACTCAGCCAAATTCTTTAAAATCTGCAAGGAACTGGCCAATCCTGCTGCAGTATCTACCTCTCCTGTCCCTTTCCACTCCCTCTGCATGGCTCTGATCTCTAAAACTCATTGCATCCTGTCCTCTCTCTCTTCCTCTCTCTCTCCTCCCTCTACTCCCTGCTCTTCCTCTGGCCCTTCTTCGGCCACCTCTCCTCCCTCCTTCATTGCCTTTCCACTGTTCTTCCCAGACGAAGATTCTAGAAAGTCTCATCAAAACAGGTTAATCTCTTTTCCTCCATATCCATCAAGGGCCACATTGACTCCCTGGCTCCTGCTCTGTCCGACTTCTGCAACCACTCCTTCGCCACTGGAGTCTTCCCATCCCCCCCTGAAGCACGCCCTTGCACACCCTCTTCTTGAGAAACCCTCTGCCAACCTGTCCTGCCTGGCTAACTATCGCCCAATCTCCATCACTCCCTTCCTGGGAAAACTTCTGGGAATCTCCCAGCTTAATCTTCACACTGAATCTGACGGTTGTCTTCATGATCATCAGTCTGGCTTCAGAGCTGCCAGAAGCATGGAAACTGCCCTCCTGAACATCCGTGAAGACCTTCTCTCAAACCTTGACTCCAACACACCCTGTGTCCTCATCTTACTTAATCTCTCTTCTGCCTTTGACACAGTCAACCATGCTATCCTGCTCAACCGTCTCCGTGATACCCTGGGTATCACCAGTCAGGCCCTGGCATGGCTGACTTCTTTCCTCTCTGATAGACCCTCCCAGGTCCAACCTGGGTCCTTCCTCTCCTCTATCTCTATCTCTACCTGGGGTGTCCCCCATGGGTCTAACCTCTCTCCCTGGCTGTTCAACCAATACCTGGCACTTCTTGCCCACTGCATTGCTGCTCTCTGCCCAAAATACCAGTGCTATGCGGATGATACTCAACTCATTTTCAGGCTACCCTCGGCCACCTCTTCTACGTCTCTCATCTCTGACTGTCTGTCTTCTATCCATGAGTGGTGTGCCGCCAACAATCTCTGCCATAATGCCAGTAAGACTGATATTCTCCTCATCGGCACACCCGCTCCCTCCTTTCCTGTCACTCTCTGGTTGGCCTCTCTTGGCCCTCTTCCTGCTCCCACCTGGAAGGCTAAAAATTTAGGGGTCATCTTTGACTCCACACTCTCCTTCTCTCCTCACATCTCTGACATGTCTAAGAAGTCACACTACCAGCTGCACCTCCTCGGAGGTATTCTTCCTTTCCTCTCCTTTCCCTAGAAGCTCACTGTCTCCAGAGCTCTGGTTATCTCTAGGCTGAACTATTGCAACAGCCTCTTTCTAAATCTGCCTGCTTCTACTCTCCGCCCTCTGCAACTCATCCAGAACCGGACTGCAAGACTTGTCATTGACCTCAAGCCCAGGGATCGTATCTCTCCAGGACTGAAATCTCTGCACTGGCTCCCAGTGGCTGCGAGGATTTAGTTCAAAACCCTCTGCATTGTCCACAAGGCCTTCTGGTGCCTGGTGCCTCAATACCTTCAACTCTCTCTTCCTAAATATCTTCCTTCTCAAGCTCGTCACTCATCCGCATCCAACTCCCTCAGGGTCAGTCGATTCTCCAAGCAATGAGTTGGTGGTTGATCTCTTTCTTCGGCTGGGTCCTCCCTCTGAAACAGCCTCCCTGCCTCCCTGAAACTTGAGGAGAACCATCACCAGTTCCGGAAGCACCTCAAAACCTTCCTCTTTGCATCTGCTTTCTCCCCTCCTCTCCCCTGCTGAACTCCTGGCTGAATCTGGAACTGCACTGGTTACCTGGCCACCCTCTGATTTCGGGCCCAGGTCCACTCCCCCACCAGTTGCACACCTGCACTGCCTCTCTGGCAACCGCCATACTTGGGGACTGTTTTCTGTATCCCTACAATCCCCTACCAGCACTTGGCACCTGGGGCCTCATTAGGACTCCGGCGCTAAACCATGGTGCTATTAGCACCATGGTCCATGCCGGAGTCTGCCATGGCGGAGTGGGGAATTACCACCCCATTCCGAGGTTGGTGGGGCGGTAATTCGCCATGCCGCCCTTCCCCATTCCCATTTTTGCCTCATAGGGCTCAATGGGAATGGGGAAGGCGCTAATTACGGTACAGAAAATTGCGGTACCGGAATTAGCACCAATGTCCCTTTGCGGGTCCCTGCTTTAATGGCTGGTAAAACCAGCCGTTAAGGTCGGGTCCTGCAAAGGGACCTCGTAATTAGGCGCTAGGTGTTTAACGGCGCCGCAGACTTTTACGTCGCCGTTAAACACTTAGCGCCTGGGTCATAATGAGGCCCCTGATGTCTGCACGTACCTTTGCACTTGCCACCAGCTGGCCATATTTTTTACTTATTGTTTTATGTATTCTATTTATCCCATGTACTGCACTGTACTCTCTCCCTTGCCCCCTGCACTTTTTCCCTTCTCCCTTTTCATGCACTTGCACGATCTGAATGACACCTGGCCTAGTAAGATCGTTGTCTCTGTCTTCCCTCTGTTCCCCTCCCTTGCCTTGTCGCGCCTTGAAACACTTGTGTATAGGCGCGTTATAAATGCCATGACATTCGCTTAGACAACCGTACCAGCCTTACCCTGTAGTAAGTCAGAGAGGAGGTGAACGTGCATAATGAAGAAGAAGTGAGCCTGGTGTGATAAGAGTGTTAAAGCAAATGACGTCGCTGTTGGAACTGACACACATAGACGCATTAGACACGAAGCAGATATACATCCACCATGAAGCTGCGCAAACAATAGGTCAAACTGCACTCAAACATGAAGGACGTGCGTGCGCCCAATAGGTTAGACTCTATATGGTGAAACGCAAGACGCATGAGAACTACATATAAAAGCATGCTTAAATTGTGAAAGGTGTCCATGTAAAACAAGATGGACAGCGAAGCTACAGTCAAGTGAATGGAAGGCACTAGGGGAGACACAGAGCCTGTAAGCAGAACAGACCTGGTGAATTAGTTAAAATCACTGGGCAGCACAGAAGCCAGCTGTTCAACCCCTGCCATGGTTACAATAGAAAGGGGAGTCTAGGGCCCGCACTAAGGAGAATGGAAGATAATGCCCAAGGACACAAACATTTCTCTTAGACTAAGTCCAGGAAAAACAACTAATCGAAGACCAGATGCTCATTAGTTAGGAAACAATATTGAAGAAAAGTACCCAAATAGACGAAAATCCCAGTAAAAGGGGAGCAGAATGATTCAAAACGTGGTCTCACCATACATGACCTAGAGTTGAAGACAATGTCTATTCATGAAGGCGAGATACAGGAATTCACTTGTCAGCAACTCCTTAAACGTTTTCGGAGCTACGATATGGGACAAGGTTAAGTTCAAAGGTAGAGGCCCTGGCTCATGGCCTATAGAATTAGCGATGGTAAGTTTTAATTGGGAAAGTGGCCTCTCAATGTCTCTCTCCCTACAAGTACAGTTACTCATGTGTTGATGGTCCGCCAAATAATCAAGGTTTGTGAAGTCCATGCCAACCAATCCCTAGCCTCAATTCACGATATCTCAAAATTAACGCACCAGCCAATCCTGAGGTAAAGAAATGACATGAAGTACACATTATCAATTTAGAGGTGGTTCCGGGTGCTGCCATCAGATACAGCATAACCAATTAGAACACTAACCCCTATATATCGTATGTGTAGAATATTCCCATAACCAATTCCTCATAGGTTTTTGTAACTAAGTTTGTCATACCATGCTGATGATGTTGCGGTTTGAGTTTATAATCTTACCTGCATTGAAAGAGTTGAGAGCTCTGAGGTTTGTTACTTATAGCTGTCCCTGTTTTATATAACTGATATATTATTATTAATATTATTATTATTATTATTATTATTATTATTATTATTATTATTATTATTTAATATTTATAGGGCGCAACACGCCCATAGGCCTCAGTGTGCACAAGTGAGAAAAAGCAAAAACAGCAAGGGAAGCAAGAAAGCCAGAACCAGGAGTCCAAGGAAGAAGAGGGTAAAGGGCTATCTTGAAGTGCTATCTTGAAGCTGGTAAAGCTGGGGATGTCACTGATGGATGAGGGGAGAGAGTTCCATAGTGTAGGGGTCAGAACTGAAAGCATGTGCCACCAAAGTTAGTTGAGTTTGTGCCTTTGTCATTTACTTTGACTCTTCTGTTTATTGAGACTGAGTTTTCCCGGTCTACCTGGTCTGCTTAAGTGTCTGGATTTCCTGCCCTTCCATTGCAAAACCTTTGAACCACATGCTGCATTTTCAAGTCATACAGACAACTGCTAGATCAATTGCCTCATTCCATCTCGAGCAATCCGATCGCAGGCTTGCCCCTTGAGGGAGCAATTGATTCACGTGCCTACTTGACCTGCTGGAAACCATCGTACTCACTGTTCACTCGACCCAGCAGAAACCCTCAGCTTGCCACCAACTCAACAGCAGTCTGAACCATTGGAAGACATCGTCTCACCAACTCCAATGCCGACTTGAGGAGTTGGCACCATCAAACCAACTCGATGCTGAGTGCCAGGGGGCAGGGATGTCATTTCAGCAAAATGCCAGGGGGAGCGGAAGTGACATCACACGACTCTTAACCTCTAATGGCATAACAGAGAGTGATGTCATTTGACCCCACCCCGAAGTGATATCACAGAAAGCGATGGAACTCGACTCTTCTCCCCTTGCCAAAACAGGAAGTGGCATCACATAGGATTGTTCCTAAGTACACTGTGAAAAATATGGTTACAATATCATTGTAATGTGATATTTCATACAAGAATGGATCACTGTATGTATCTTTAATATCAGTGTGTATAGGCCCATATAACGAAATTACTGTGAATGCAAGCAGACGTCCAAGGCCAAATGATAATGATGTATTATATTGCACGTACGCGTTGTGGGGTGCATATAAGGCCCTAACAGAAATCCCCTTCAAACCAAAAACCGCATTTCGACATTGCCTGTGCTCTGCTTCCCTGGCACATATGAAGGCACGGTACCAATTGAACTTAAATCCGCCTGGATAACCCTCTTGTTGAAAAAGAGAATTTAGATCTCACCAATAAAGACAATTACAGACCAATAACTAATGTACCCTTCATATTGAAGATTTTGGACAAACTTGCATACATCCAACTTCAGGCCCACGTCAAAGAGCACAACATCATATGCACTCGACAGTCAGGCTACAAGGCTCGCCACGTAACAGAAACCGCCATGCTTGACATAGAGTCTACTCTAGCTGGCATAGCGGATAAAAATCAAGCTGCATTGTTGATGCTGCTTGACCTCTCCGCAGCCTTTGATCTTGTTGATCATAGCTTGCTAGTGACAAGGCTCGGAGAGGTCGCAAATTGCTCCAGATTGGCATCCAAATGGATAGCATCCTTCTTGGGCCCTCGCATGGTAAGGGTCTGTGTGGGTAATAATCACTCCATCCCCATCTCTCAAACCTGCGGTGCTCCACAGGGCTCATGCCTGTCGCCTCTGCTTTTCAATTTGTATATACGACCACTACTGCATCTCCTAAATGAATTAGGTGTTCAATATACAAACTACGCTGACGACACTCAGATAGTCATTGAGCTGAGCAGTCATTATAAAAATGATGCTGAAACTATCAATACCATCTATAAAGCCATCCAGGACTGGATGGCCTACAACTCCTTGGCCCTGAATAACAATAAAACAGAGCTCATGAGAGTATCCTCTATGAACACCCGAAACAAGCTAGCCAGAGGCTATGCCAACTTCACTATCGCGGACAATGTAATCATGGCCCAAAGGAAAGTAAAAACATTAGGCGGCGTTCTAGATGACGAACTATCCATGAAGCCCAACGTCTCCAGCATTCGATCTAGCTGTGGATGATTAATAAGCTAATACACTATATTCACCGATTCATAACAAGTGAAAACTGTGCACTTCTGTCCACCGTGTTCATTATTTCAAGATTAGATTATTGTAACAGCCTACTGTCTGGCACCACCGCTGCCAACATGCAATCTTTGCAGGTGACTCAGAATAATGCTCTGCGCACCATCTTTAACCAATTGCGCCGCACACACATTTCCACCTGCAGAAAGAAGATAGATTGGCTTCCAGTAAAACACAGAATAACACAAAGTGTTAACAATGACACACAAGTGTGTGTCCTTAAGCAGTCCCTTATATTTGTCAGAACGCATCAAAGTCAAGACAACCAGCAGGAACCTTTGTTCCTCTACTGCTACAGTACTTGCTTCCGCCAGATTCAAAATCGCTAAATTTGGAGGTACCACTCTCGATTTCCAGGGTCCTCTCCTATGGAATGTACTTCCACCTGCAATACGCCAGGTTCAAAACTGCTCTCTTTTTAAAAGAGCTATAAAGACTCGCCTTTTTAACATAGAGTAATCTTACGACTTCTCCACACTTCCTCTGCTTCAGTCTTTTAATGTTTTGTTTGTCTTGTTTTCGTTTTCTGTGCACCCTGAGGCCCACGGGCATGTGGGGTGTAACAAGAATGAAAAATAAATAAATAAATAAATATGTTGCACGCATTTCAACATTTCATCAGAAATGACTGTGTTGTGATCTCTCTGGCACATGTGTGGCAAGCATTGAACACTGCCACCCAAAGAATAGCTCTGAAATTGCTTTCCTGTCATTTGAATCATGTGAAAATGACCTGCAGTCAAAACGGCTCTACATTTGCTGTTCTGTCATCTAAAAACCAAAGTTGGACCCTGCATTTATTTTTTCTTTCATCTGAAATACCACAAAATATGTGCTGCTAGTCAAGACGGCCCTGCATTTACTTTATTCCATCTGAATTGCCAAAACGTTAGGCAATATATCTCAAAAACAGCCTTGTCTGACTTTCCCTTCACATGAGAGGCATGGATTGAACATTGCAACTGACACGGCTTGGTTTTCCTTTGATGTGAATCACTGCATGCACGAAGCACTGAATATAAAAGAAAACAGCTTCTATTTTTCATTCTGTGTCAAGATCAAAGAAACTCTGCGCAGTATCCCCTCTGTGACTATGGATCAACATTATATGCAAACCCATGCAAAATGATCAATTGAAAGAGAATATAATTTACAAAACCGCATTGAAAGCCATAAATGAAAAGCTTGTACACGTGTGAATGTGTTCTTTGTAAAATGAGGGGAAATGATGTTTAAAACCCAACGTCAAATGACAGCTTTTGCTTGCATCATATTGTTAGTCAATATGTTGTGGGTGGGGGCTGGCAAAGCAATGTATATTATGCATTACCTCCCACAATACTTCAATCAACTTGGCAGAGGTCCGGGACTACTAGTCAAACCAGTTTGGCTGGAAGTCCTGCCTCCCACTTTTGCACCTAGAAGTGAACTAATTCTGCAAGGACATATGAGGGGCTGAGGGCATGATAATTACGAGTTCTACCATTTCTGCAAGAAAAGACAAAGGATGCAAGTGTGGCCTGTGTTTGACTGAGAGGTGTGATTTCCTCCAGCACCCAGTCCCAGGATGTCCTTTGTTGCAAGCTGAGCCAGGAGGGGACAATTTGGCTGTGGGGGTTTGCAGCACCGCCCTCCCATGTGGCCAATCCTCCACATTGACATTGAAAGAATGCTATATTTCAAGACATTTTTCCCAGCACCCGGAATATGTAGTAAATTTGTATTATGCCATGTCGCCATGTGATTTTTAGGAGAAGGAAAAGAGATCAAGTACATGTTTCTAGCACTTGGTGAACTGAAATGGCCATGAAAGATGCTTTTTGGGGTGAATTATAAATGTTATTCGGAATACGAGTAGTTATTGTCGGAATTTTAAATATGCTGTTCATAAAAAGGGTGACATTGTGCCAAAAGGTGATGCAATATCGCACAGAGTCAGCGATTGGACTGTCCAATTCCCTGTGACCTGTGGAATGTGCATATCTGATTCTTGTGGCAGTGGCTAGTATAAATATGAAGTTTTGCTCCATAACTTATTTTTGGTAAAAAGTAGCTTTGTGAGACAAAGAAAGGTCATAAAAGCAAACACATAAATGGTGTAATTTCCCCTGAACCAATCAGCCCAGGGGGAGGAGAGAGGGATGACAGACTGTCCAATCCTGGGGTAGGGGTAATTTCAAGGTACTGCCACCCAGGTTTTAAATCCGACAATGTCATTTTGGCTATATAAGGGGGAGACAGAGAAACACAAGGGACTCAAGAATAAAAATCCATTCAAGATCCAGGAAAGCAGAGATACCGCCATCCATCCATACCCAGGCACACACAAGAATCCAGGAAGAAGGAGGGAGGCAGCTGATCCCATTCAAGAGAGCTGTGACCAGATCCCTTGCCTAGCTGTCCAGCATCCCAACCAGCTGTCCAGAGTGAACAAACCCTGCCTTGCTGTCCAGCACCCCATCCAGGAGAGACCAGTGACCAGATCTCTTGACCCAGCCATCCAGAGCAACTAGATCCCTTAGCCTAGCTGTCCAGAGACATTGCTGGTTTTCCAGAACCCCAAACTCAAGCTTACATTGTATCACATCACCCAGTGACCAAATTCCATATCCTGCTCTTTTGACCCTTGCACCCCATTGAAATCCCATTCAAAATACCACATTTCCAGTATAGTCGGTTCACCTTTCCATAGATAAATCTGTATTAGCCTGTGTATGTTAGTGCATTTCTTTGATAAGTCCTTCCTTAGTCTGTATAAATCCTTAGCATTATTTGCAAGTAAATCAATTAATTCCCCTATAGAGAGAATCACGGTGAGCTGGTTTCCATTCGAAACAAGTAACTTTCATTAATAATTATAGCCATTAAAATATAGTCTCAACAGAACTAGTCTTTGTTTAACAAAATCTGAATTTGCCTGTGTGTTGTGCTTTCCTACCAATCCTGATTTGCATTCATCCCATAGAAAAGTCCAAACTGTAATCCCATTAAGAGTAACCCCTTTCTATCAAAATCCTATCTGTTATGTGCATCTGTTCCTTGTCCTGAAAACCGATTTTCGATTTTGAAAGACAACACCTTTCCGTAGGTGCTTGTCATCAAAAACAATGTGTAGAAATGAATTGCCATTCTGCCTGTGTGTTTTGTTTTGCATTCTGTCTTTTTCCCAAAATCGATTTTCTTACCTGTGTTCACATTGCCTTGGTGCCCTGCTTAGTAATCTGTAAGCTTCCTTATCACTCGAGTGTAGCAACGCACATTTCTGTCCTAGCTATCCCATCGCAGTTGTAAACTGCTGTGCAGGTAACACGTGTAATCTGATTATGCCATTTTGCTCATAATTTAGGTTTTCAATTTATTTTCTGGTCTCCCATCTTGGGGTGATGGGCTGAAATCTAAATCCGATTTTTCCCTCTTCATTCTGACTCCTTGCGACTGCCTTCCATCCACAAAGAATTTAGTTAGCTGAAGTTTGGGGGTGAGTGTTGCAGGGGGAGTGCATAACTTGAGGGCCATCAGTTATTTTTAAAAATGATGTTGCTTTTGTTTTATATTAAATGTTTCTGTATATTAGTTTAGGAGTTTGAATTAACTGTATTGTGGGAATCTTTGCATTGCCACAACACAGGTGGTTGCTGCCCAATTATTTGATTTTGCTCTGATTTTTCATTGAACCATAAAATGAATAACTATCATATTGTTACACACCGGCCTGGTTCCTAGTCCATTGCGACACAGGGTGTTTGTTAAGGTGTGTGTGAGACGGGCTGGGAGCCTACTCAAATAAAGAACCCAGGGTTAATTAAAGAAAGAAAGCATTTTTATTGTGCTCCATATTCAGTGTCAGTGGAAGAAGTCCCTGGCTGGAGTGTGCTCTGTTATAAAATCATTACAGGATAAGCATTTTACATAGAACAAACATACAATATCACCCAACCCGTGTTGGTACCCGTTTATCAACTTCAGGGGGACGAAAGGCTGCGTTTATCTTGACGGGATTCGAACCTGCAACCTGCAGATCTCACTCACATTGCAGCAGTGAGCGCTCAGCCCTCTAACCTATATTACCGGCTAAAGCTATCTTACCGGCTACAGTACATTGAGAATTACATGTCTTAATGTTCTCAAAGTCAGAAAGCAAATTACACTCTGTAGTGGATTCCATAAATATTGTACCTGAGATGTAACAGCAGGTCAGTTCATCTGTAGGTCTGCTGCAAAGTTGGCCACATACAGCGCACTCACATGGCATCCCGTACTTCATACGTGCAAACAAACATCCTGAACAGCATGCCAAGGAGATAGGAGATGGGAAAGATAGACACATTACAATAAAGCATTAATTGTGGCACAATTAAATCAAGGGCCACTTTATGTGCTATGGGCAAACATTTCTACACTGTACACAAGCTTTTAGGCACAAGGATTTTGTGAAGTGACCGAGGACACCAAGATGGAATGTCTTGTGCTGATCCTAACAGAGACAACGGCAGAAAATAACATGCTATAACTCCACCTTGCAAATAGCAAAATGCATAGTCCGAAATTGATTCTTATTCTACTCCAGATGCTTTTTGGAAGTATTTGTCTGCATTGTGAATTTGAGGTGTTTAAGAACAGACTAAATCCGTGGCTAAAGTGTTCCTAAAATAAACCTTTAATGAGTCTAGCAATTATTGTATGGAATTCCAGAAAGACCAATTATTTATTATGCCTATTCCTTCTTATTTACGGTCACTGCTCAAAGTGTTACACTTGTGGAACCGCCTTAATAAGAAAGACAGCCACCCCAGAAACAAAGAGCCACACCACAGCCCAGAAGTGTCAATTGAAATAAAAAATTGGGGGGGAGCAAGGGAGACCACAAGGGTAGCAAGGGAGACCTCAAGGGTCGCAGGTGCGACCCCTGGCGACCCCCAAATGATGTCCCTGCCTCGGCTCAAGACACTTTGACTTTGGTTAGACTGCAGCTAAAGTGCTAAGGAGCCTGGCTCAATGCTTTGAAGCCCCAGGGGCGACTTTTAAGTACCCCTTTCTACCTTTTTCTTCAAAGACACATCGTTCAACAGTGAGATTGTTGCCAATTGCTTGCCTGAACACACCTGCTCATCTACCCACGGGGCCCTTTCACAAATATCTGCATGCTCTTCATTTCTTTTTTGCAGGGATCATTTTTCTGGTGTTTTTGATGAGTTGATTGTATTTTATTGTTTGATATGATATGATATGGCATTTATAATGCGCCTATACACAAGTTTTTCAAGGTGCAACAAGGCAAGGGAGGGGGAACAGGGAGAAGACAGAGACAATGATCTCACAAGGCCAAGTGACATTGAGATCGTGCAAGTGCGGGCGGAACGGGGAGGGGGCAGTGCAGTACATGGGAAGGACAGTAAAATAAATAGAATAAATAAACAATAAGTAAAAGTGCGGCCAGCTGGTGGCAAGTGTAAGGGTAAGTGCAGACATCAGGTGTCAAGTGCTGATAGAGAACTCTAGGGATACAGAAAACCGTCCCCAGGTGAGGGGGATGCCAATGAGGCAGTGCAGGGGTGCAACTGGCGGGGGGAGGGGGACCTGGGTCCGAGATCAGAGGGTAGCCAGGTGTCATTTCGTCACTCCGCCTTGGTCAGGGACGGCAGAAAGTCGGTTGGGCCCTGGTTCTCCTGGCAGTGCAGCGATATCTTCCACCCTCAGGAGCCCGGTGCCGGTTATATCGGGAAGGTGTGCGGCAGAGCTGTGCACCGGGAAGCAAGTCGCGCTTAGTCACATCTTGCTAGAAGAGTGAAAGCTGAGACAACAGCCTGCGGCGCTGAGGGTTTTTCGGTATTTTAAGCATTTTATGTCCCAGAAACTAGACTTGCTTAAAAGCAGTTTTCATTGGAGCCAGTCAACGCTCCCACTTCTGAATAAGTTAATTACAGACTGGCCTGCCCTGGGGGTAGGATGCGTGGGAAGGATGGAGTGAGAGGTAGAAACAAGGGAAGGAAGCAGAGGAAAGAGCACATGTGAGGGCCGACTGCGAGGGGAGGAGAGGGTTCTACCCAAGCAAACAGAGAAAACGCAGCAGAAAGAAATGACAGTTGGGGCGGAGGGCGAAAAAGAGACCCTGTGCAAGGGAGGAAGGGCAACAAGAATACAAGAGTCTGCCTTTGAGGTGAAGAAAATAGGAAGAAAGACCTGAGACCGGTGAGGGCACCGGGACCTTTCTACTCTTTCAACTGAAATGGGACCCCATTCCTTGGAGTAGTGGGGGGCAGGACCTCTGACAAAGAAAACTTACAGCCTTTACTAAAGTGGTGATTGGGGAGTCCAGGTCGCCTGCTGCCTGCCTTTCTTGGTTCTGCCTTGCTGTGGCAGTGAGCATGCCCTTTGACGATGTGCATGCCACACTCTGACAGCCACAGAATTAAGGCACATGCTGGGGTAGTGAGCGGCACTATTCACTTAGGAAGCCACATTCTGCACACTTTTATCTAGGACAGGGGTCTGCAACCTGCAGCTCCCCGGGTGTTATACCTCCCACTATCCCTCGCCATTGACTACACTGATGGTAGCTCTAGTCCAAAACATCTGGAGAGCCAAAGGTTGCAGACCCCTGATCTAGGAGCCCTGTAACCCAACAAGAAAGATGTTACAGTGTGACAATAATCCAGATCCTTTCCCCACAAGTCTTCCCATTGCTCATTACGCATTGGTTGTGCAATCAAATGAATGCACTCTAGGAACACACATTGCACCATATGAGACTGTGTCTGCCCTACCCCAAAACCTATACACGTTTTCCCCCGGCCCTTGTTGCTGACATGTGGAGGCTAGGTTTTCCGGCTGAAGGTAAGGGCCCCCCAGGCAGTTGATATAGGCCCCCAGGCAGTTGATGTAGGGCCCAAGCACCTCCAGCCAGCCCTGCCTGCGGTGCAAGAGACAAGGAAAAGACGCGGATAAAGAGCACACGAAGCGGAAGAAAGCGAAAAGTGTCAGGACTATGGAGAGAGAGAAAGGGGCGCACGAGAGAGTGACCCGAAGACACGGCATAGGCGGGGAAATGGCCCTGGGGGCTGGGGCTGCAGGAAGAAAGAAAAGAAAGAGAAAGGGCGGCCAGGGCAAAAACACATGACGGGGCTATGGTGGAGAGCAGCACGAGATGCACGTGAGAGAGTGAAGGAAGGGTAGACGGGGCCGAAGCATGCGACAGAGGAATGAGAGAGGGCAAAAGGCCGGGCGCAAGGAAAGAGGGCGACAGAAGTGTGCTGCGAATAAAGGAGCAGCAAGCCAACAGGAAGTAAGAATGTGAGCAAACGCACCAGGCTAAGAGGATATGCGGAGAACGAGTAGACTGGCCCCGGAGAGAGGGGTCGATATGTGGGATGGGCAGCAAGGGGAGGAAGGGAACAGGGAACTGCTGCCGGTCAGCAATGGAAGGGTTAGAGTGTGACTGTGCAAGGAAAGCAGAGAAGGTAGTAGTTGGACAGAAGGCGTGCGTGATGTATCGTATTCAAGAGCAGCGATGGTTCTGAGGACTGCCAAACCGTGTGATTTTGGACCAATCGTTGGAGTGCTTGCGTTTGGGAGTGTGGGTGGCGGTGGGGGGTCCCCTGCGCATTTAGTGTAGGCAAAAAGGCAAGTCAAGTTACCCATGGGAATCAGAGAGGGGGGGGGGCGAGAAGGGAAGGGGGTGTCTGCCTGACGCCGGGCCAGGCTGAGGACATTAAATCAAGCAGTGCCCCACAAGAGGGAGAGACGTGGGTGGGGGCAGCCCTGGGTCGGGCGACCCGCTCCCTTTCAAGAAAGCCCGGGATTGTTCGCCTGCCTTAATCCAGCGCAGGAGAGAAAAGAGAGAGAAAAGGGGCCGGGCTGGGAGCTGTCTAATCACAAGCCGCCTGCCAGAGTCCCCGCAGCCAGGAGGGAGCAGGGGCCGCGGAGCTCAGAGAAAGACTACTCCAGACAGGGAAGGCAGGCCACTGCTCTCTGCTCCTGAGCTCAAGGGGACCAGAAGAGTGTCCAGACGTAGCGACCACCCAAGCGCCCCCGCCAGGCGTGTAGTGCCCTGACCCTCCAGGATCCCAAACCTACAAGAGCTCCCTTGTGCCGGGTGGGGTGCTGCCCCCTCCCAATTTCTTGAATTGGCGGCGAGTTTGAACGGCCCCAGTGCTCTCGGGGTGAGCGACTTGTGCCCGAATAGTGCCCTAGACGTAGATCGAACCGAGTTCTCTTTGTCCCAGGCTGCGCCGAGGACCCGGGCACCGAGAGACCTTTGGCTGGCTACTTTAACTCAACTTTTGGAGTGCTCGTGCGGAACCTCGCCTCAGGACTGGAATTACAGTCCACGATGAGGACTGGCCTGCCAGGAGGCTTGAGCTGGCTGCTACGGAGCTTGGTCTGTCTGTGCCCCCTGCTGCAGGAGGTGACCCCCACATGGAACCAGGGACTTCAGTACAAGCACGCGGTGGGGGCGCCCCAGCATTTGAAGGAGCACGTCTCCCCCAGTAGAAGGTAAGGGCTGCCCAGGCTCGCGCTGCTGCTATGACTGAGGGCATCCTCGCAACCAGACGTCACCGCTCACCGGCGCATGCTCACGGGGTGAGGGGGGTGTAGAGGCACGTGCTGAGGGTCGTGCTGGCTGCCAAGGAGTAGTGCAGACTGCCAGCAGGAGCCATTGACTGAAAAGAGTCCCGGTCGCCTCCAAGTATTGCAAACAGGCACTCTGGGTAGTGCGCACGGCGCTGGGAGCTGTGCAGGCTAGCATGGAGCGTAATGCTAGCTTGGTATTTCGCTCAACAGGCAGCACTCCACTCACTGAGCTGTCTGCCTGAGCTAACATGCACGCCGCCTCTGAAAGCAGTGCTGTCCCGTCACGGAGGCCGGCACTGAGCATAATGAGTACTGGGCTGGGAGAAGGAGCCGTTTCCTGTTTTAAACATATTGTTTTCAATTTGGTTCAGTTTATTTTCCACATTACTAAAATCCGCGAATCATTCATGTCTTAATTGTGGGGTATGGTCGATAAAAGCGAACACATTTTGGACGATTAATGTACCCCTCAAAACAAATAAACGAGCTCTATTCCTTAATTTTGAAACAGCTGAGTTTTATCATGGTAGCGAATTGCAGTGAACTGTTGTGCTTGATTGCGTTGTTTGTATAGCTTAAATTAATCCAAAATAAGCGTCGGGTCCTGACAGGTGTGCAGCCCATTGCTGGCCGCAGCGCGCACGGGTATGTGCAGAGGAGCAGACAGCGTGGCAAGTAGTGCAGAGAGGCGCCGAGACTGCTGCGGAAATGCGCTGGCAGTATTGCAGACACGCACCGAGCATTGTACAGACAGGCAAGCAGGGTACAGAAGACCGCTGCTTGGCGAAGCGAGGACGGGTACTGGGAGTGCACTGAGAGTATTGCAGAGCAATCAACGCCGGGAACAGGGCAGGCAAGTACTTGAGAATACACCAGACCCCGAGCACTGCGGGTAGGGAAGACTGGCGCTGAGAGTACCGCAGACCAGCACTGCTTGTACTGCAGGCAGAGAGTACAGAAGAGCAGCGAGTGACCCTGGTCCATAGCCACTGAAAGGAGTGCAGACGGTGCAGTGAGTAGAGCACACTGGTGTCGGCAAGTGTTGGGAGAGCTGAAAGTAATAGCGACAGGTGCTAGCAGTACTTCTTACTAATGGCACTGCAAGTAATGGAGAAATGCTAAGAGAGTACCGCAGACTGGTACTGAAAGTGGTGCAAACTGGCACCAAATGTAGTGCAGACTTGCTCACTACTGATAGTAGCTCAGTCACGCATTCAAAGTAGTGCAGACCAGGTCAAAGAATGGTGCAGATCGCGAATGGTTGTAGTACAGATTACTGATAAAAGTAGTGTCCAGCGGTGCTGAGAGTAGTTTAGGCTGGCTTTGAGGACAGCGCCGAGAGTAGTACAGTTCGACTCGGACACCTCTGCACAGCATTGTATACCAGCATGGAGGGTAGTGCGGGCTGGCTCTGCGTGTTCTCCAGGTAGTGCAGATTGGAGCCGATCTTAGAGCAGACTGGCCAAGAGAATACCACAGCCCCGGGCTCAGAGTGGTAAAAGCGGCCCGGGAGGGGATTGCAGGAGGGAAAGAGAAGCCACTAAGGAGAATGTGTAGAGGGATGCATGCCCCCAGAGTGCAGGGAGTAGTGCAGAGCACTGCAGATTGCTGCTGCGTGTAGTGCAGAGTGGACTGGAAACGCGCTGAACATACGCACGCCCCCAGCCCAGAGAATTGATATGATATTGATAACGCGCTTAATACCCAAGGGTTTCTAAGCGCGAACCCAGGGATGGAACCTGTGCTGCTTCCTGTCGTCTTGCTTCCGAGGCGAGCACGTTGCTGCTGAGCTATCCTCCCGAGAATAGTGCAGGCTAGTCCAGAGAATAATTCTGGTTGGCTCAGTGTAGAGTGCTGGCATGTTCTGGGGAGGCGCCCACTGACAGAGAGAGTAGTTAGGTCTCACTTTGGGAATAACGCAGGCAGTCACTGTGAGTGGAGGGGTGGTGCAGACCCACTCTGAGGGTAGTGCATGCTGCCGGCGAGGTTAGGGCAGTACAGCTCAGAAAAAAGGGCAGACAATCGCTGCAAGTGGTGCAGATAGGTGCAGGTGGGCAACAAGCATAATATAACCTGGCATTGGGAGTGGCACATTCTGACTCGGTAAGTAGTGCAGATTGGCATTGAGAGTAATGCAGACCAACAGAGTAGTGGGCAATGTTGCTAAGATTACTGCAGAGTGGCTTGCTGAATAGTGCAGGTGGACGTCGGAAGTAGAGTGGGTGGAGCAACGTAGTTTAGACTAAGAAAGAACAGCGAATGCAGTAGAGAACAGTAAGTCACCCTGGCACTAGAGTACTGCATATTGGCAGACCGGTGCTGGGAGTGGTGCAGAATGATGCTGAGATTAGAGCAGTTAGCTCAGTGAGTTAAGCACTTAGTGATGAGATCTCCGTGTGAACTGCGGGTTCAAATCCTTCCCAGATGGACTCAATCAGCTTTGATTGCATTACAATAATTGTGCACTTCAGACAATCCCCAGCGCTTTGAAACCCATACAATGGCGGTTTGGTGCTATGCAAAAGATTTCTAACAAAACCTGTTCTATGCAATGCATATAAAGCACAACATTAGTAGTAGTAATAAGGGTAACCACATAAAAACCTCCATGAATAGTGCTGAAGGGTGCAGTGGCGTGTCCAGACTCTTCTGACTGGTGCGGCCCAAGTGGGGCACCGACTTATGCAGGGGTGGCATGAAGTACCATCGAACACTCACCTCATGATCCTAGTTTAGGATAATGGGGTGGCACGTGAGTGGCAAATCAGATTCCAGGGGTAGCACATCCCACCCCAGGCCACGCCCTGGACGCGCCCCTGGAAGAGTGCTGGAGCCGTGCTTACCAGTGCTGGAAACACGGTTTAGCATCAGCTGCTGAGATAGGAGTCTAACCTGAGGGTCACAAGCTCAGAACATGGCATCCTGGCCCACCTTTACACGCTGCCGTGGTTAATGGTACCACCACTGCTTCCAGAGACTATGTTACATTATGTTATGCCATTTGGATTTATTCCCCACACTGCTGCCACCTGGACCTGTGATGCACCAGTATAGTAACACCCCATTGAGTGGTGCAGTGTTGCCTAAGGAGAGGCAACATTTTGGCAGAGGGTATGGTTAAGTCCTGGGAGGATAGCTCAGTGGCAACGTGTTCACCTTGGAAGCAAGAGACAGCAGCAACCCAGGTTCGATCCCCGGGTCCGCACTTAGAAACCTCTGGGTATTTAAGCGGTTATAAATACGCAATTACGCAACAAAAAAACAAAAAATTCCTTTAACAGCGCCTCGATGCCTGCAGGCTGTGTGAGCGCTTTAAAAATGCAAATAAATAAACAAATTAAGCCGTGTGCCTTCATTCACTGATCCTCTAACCTTACACCATATGTTGCTCTGAACACTGAGTTATAGGGCCTAATTCACCGGAGCGTTTTCCAATGGCAAAACCCAATTGAATAAATTGAATAAGGGCCTATGGGCCTGAAAATCCCAATCAGGTCCTTAGTCTCTCTGCTCCTGGAGCAGAAGCGACTGCAGGCTTTGGGGTTCTGGTTCCAGAGATGGCACATCTCTTGTTCTGCACTTTGGGCAGCTCTGGTTTTGAAGTGGATGCTGCTCTCACCTTGCTGTATACTTGAGTTGGTCTCTAAGTCCCTGGAAGATCTGGGGAAGAGCACAGGTGGTACTTCAAATCTCTCTGGTGGCCCAGTACACACCGTCTTTAATCATAAGCCAAGCAAGGGGCTTACAGGGGCACCAGGCGCATGCTTGGGCAGCGAGGATGGACACTTCCGGCTGGCGGCTCTCGGGCTGAGTCTTTGGTGTCTGCCCATCGGATCACCGCCGCTCTACCGCTTTTGGCCAAACGGCTGATTAGCCACATTTTTCGCTGAGTTCTTTTAGGCAGGGGTGGGGTTAGGGTACATTAAACATGGATTTTTAGGGTGGGGAAGGGAGACGTGGGTCGTGGGGGATCTGGGCACTAAAAAAAAACCCCAGCAAAAGTGTGGCAAAAAGGCCAGCATCAGAAGTACTCGATCCACATCTTCCTGTGCTAGATTCCTGTCCTCATTCACCTCATGTCCTGCTGAAAAGTGCAGGAATCAAGAACGAAGCCAGACCTTGAGCCCCCGTGGTAGTTTTCTATGCACTTTAAATGGGTCGAGTCAGCACCAAGATTTTCGAGTTGATTCCTACTGGATTGCGGGCGTTGAGACAGTTGAGTTGGCTCGAAACGATCCAATCGATGCGGTGCAGTCCTGGAGTGGTGATCGGCTCGAATGGGGTGAGGAAGCCAAGAGGTCCAACAGTGCATTGCATTTCTTCTAAGGCGATAGGCTAAAAAACCTGATGGGCAGGCATGTGATAGGTTGAGTCAGCAGCTCAAAAAAGCGTCAAGTATCAAAGGCAGCTCTGCATAAATGTAGTGCCTTGAAAACCGTTCTAAAGTGGTCTAGCCAGCTCAACCATGATTGCACGCTGGGAAACAGTGTCCAGAGCTGGAGCTTGCCTTTTGGGTGCTGGGGACCCCGTCCAGGGTCTCCAGGAACAAGGCAAGTCCTTTTCTTCTGCTCTTCCCAGGCTAGGAGGAATGTCCTGGGTACCAGTGGTCTCAATTGCAGTAGATCTTGTCCAGCCAGCAGTTGCCCCAAATCTTCCCTTTGTATGGTTAGGTGGAGAAGTTTGTCTCTTCCTTGGAACTGTCTCTCTTCACCTCTATGGGCCAGACTGTACCCCCAACAGAGTTCCAGGTGAATCCTTCTTCTTGCAGGCTCCAGAGATGAAGCAAGTTAGAGGAGGGTCTCCCCCACCTTATGTAAGCAAAAGACTACATCAGACTGTGTCCCTTCTAGCCTTCATGAAAGCGTCCGATTGTGATTACTATTTCAGAATCTTTTTTTTCCTGGTGATGTCATGCTGTCATGAAGAAGTGTTTGTCTAAAGAAAATTGGGGACACGGACAGGAAGTTTGGGAGAAGTAGGGAAATCCAAGAAGGTGGGACCCTTCTATGGACTCTAGCTCTATCCTGGGCTACTGCCTGACTTCATCAAACGATCTCTAGTAATGAGCACCCTGGTCTGAGTTGCCCATTGTATTGACAACGCTACCTTTGAATCACTGGTTCATAGCAAGTCCTGAGAGAGAGAGAGAGCATCTGTGCCCCAGAGAAGGCAACAAGCCTTGTCAGGAGGATCAAAGAGAAGCTTTCTTGGCTGTGATCCAAATGACTGCTTTGGGTGAAACCAGCCAGACAAGGGAATACAGACAAGGCCCTGTCACATATGAGTCACTACCCACCAAGCTTACATTAAGATGACATCAATTTCTTTTGGCTGTATAATTGAGAAGTCCCAGTAGCCACCATGTCAAAACCAGACATGGCTTAAGTTTAGTTATTCATGAAACTGCCACCAGACTCTGGGATCCCACAATTATATCAATTTGATCTGGGCTTCGGAAGGTAAAAGACAACCCTTGTGTGTTGGAACATTGGGTTCTAACAGACTGTCTTCAGGAATGCACATGTGACCTTTGAATATGCCCTGTTGCCACTACAAGGCACCTACTGAGGGGGGTTTGAGGAGGGGGGTGTCAATAGACAGTCACAGCAGAGGTACATGTGTGCACTACACATTTTGGCATGGAATATTATTAGAGAGAGCATGATTAGCAGAGCTCACTCTCAGAGGCAGAATTACCTGCATCATTTTATAACAAAATATAAAAAAAAGCACAGGGAATACCACTCTAAGATAATGCATTTTGCCACAAAAACTCACAATAGTCTTTAATCTAGAGCTAAAGTCTAAGAATTTTTGTACAGTCCATTTTCAATGGTGGGTACTACAATGTGGTGAGTAGGTGGTCCAGAAGCATGAGTTCTACATTGCAAGACAGTCAACGAGAAGGTGGGCTTCAGTCACACATTCTCATGATCCTTGTCAGGTTTCACAGTCATACTACAACAGTGTAGTCAATGGATCCCAACAAATGTACAAGCAGGCATCAGGGGAAGAAACAATGGGCCTCATCATAAGCCTGGTGATCCGGAAATAAGGGGAGCTACGTACCAACCCCCCTTTCCAGAGCGCCAGACTACAAGTATGCCTGCAGGGGCTGTTGCTCCTGGCAGACCTGACGGGAGCACCGGCCCCTGCAGTCATGTTTTTGACATAAGCACCGGCACTGTTAGCAACAGTGCCAGTGCTTCCGTGTCCCCATTCACGTGGAGTCCTATGCAACTCCACAGGAATGGGGACTTACACTTTCCGCTGCTTGACTTATATGGATATCAGGTGGCAGAAAAGGTGTTACGAGTTTGGCGGCAACCCGCCGGTAGCACCGGCGGGTTACCGCCAAACTTGTAATGAGGTCCAATCATTTTAAAAGCATCATTCACTAATGTCAACCGTCCTAGACAGCGCCACTTACTCCTATAAAATGGCTGCTTCTGTAACAGAGCTTTCAGCAAGATTTAGTCCTGAAGAAATGCAGAACTGGGGTCTGGCACCAGGATCCCTCTGAATATGTTCCTTCAAGAGCTCTGGCAGAGAGCAAATATATCTAGCCTGCCTTATAAAAGTGTGCATGTGCATGGGCTTTCTGCAATAGTGCCAGTCTCTCCTTAGGACACAAACAGTTCTGATCAATATAGATCCTCAGAGTGGTGTCCCGTCACTATGGGCGGGAGGGCACCACCCAGTCACCTGAATGGTAGGCAGCACAGTCCACCTGTGTGCTTTATTCTCATGGGGAACTGTGCTGCCTACTTCTCAGCAGAAGTGCGTCACCTACTTCACATTTTGTGTGTGTATACGGGGCCCCG
The DNA here is from genome assembly GCF_040938575.1 of Ambystoma mexicanum. Taxonomy (NCBI): domain Eukaryota; kingdom Metazoa; phylum Chordata; class Amphibia; order Caudata; family Ambystomatidae; genus Ambystoma; species Ambystoma mexicanum. Next base: position 1,272,520,313 of record NC_090932.1, read on the forward strand.
TAGGCTCCACAACAAATGTAGCACAGGATAATGAGAGGCCACTGGGCATCTCTCATTAGTGCACTAACAGCGTAGACCTGCTGACTGACTGGAGAGCAGTCCTCTCCTGTCAATCAGCATATTCACGTTGTGAGAGGAGGGGAGGGCCATCCAGCCCTCCGTGGTGGCATGGCACATGGGGAGGCTTTGAGCTGGTAAGGTAAGTGTTGTTTTAGTATGTATGTATGTATGTATGTATGTATGTGTTTATCTTGGTGTATTTGTTTTTATGTATGCATGCTGGCAAGGAGTTGTTTAAATGATGTGTGAAAGCACGGATGAAAGTGTTGTATGTGAGCGTGTGTGTGTCAGCCCCACTCCTTAAATTTAGTGGCCCTGCTGGCTGCTGGGGGCATGGCATTCTTTTTCGCTTTATCCTTGAAGCAGTCGTGTTGATCAGGGTGAAGCAAACATAATAAGTGAAGTGATGTTACGTAGCTAGACTGGCCTACTTTCAGGAACTCTGCATCAAGGGTAAAGCAAACATATTAAGTGTTCTCAGGTGGCTAGACTGTCTAAGAATAATGTATACACCGTATTTTTTATTTTTCGTCTTCTTTTTATAAGTTGGAAATGTAATGTATTGTGAAGTCATTGTGAAAGATTTGTGATGAACCAAACATTAATAAAACATTAAAAAATAAAAACCTGTATCAGGTTTGCTTTAGCCTTGATGCACAGTTTACTGTGATAAAGGGTAAAGCAAACATGAGGAGGGTTATTACGTGGCTATACTGGTCTACACTCACTGTAGGCCAGCTAGCTACAGAATAATACTTATGTTTGTGCAGTTACTGTGCATCAAGGGTTATTAGGTGCTAATAAGCCATTCTAGCCATGTAATAACACTTAAGTTTACTTTACTCTTGATGCACAGTAACTGTTATAAGTGTTATTATGTTGCTAAACTGGCCTACAGTAAATGTAGGCCAGTCTAGCCACATAATAGTTATTATGTTTGCTTTACCCTTGATGCCAAGTAAAAATACCATTCCACATTAAGAAAGTAAATGTAGACTGGCACTGGTAGTATAATGTAACATGACATTTTATTAATAGTGACAGTCTACATTTACTTTCTTAATGTGTCATGAAATTTCTTACTTTGCATCAATAGTAAAGCAACCGTATAGTTCCTGTGTGTTAAAGCATTGTTGTACTCGACATAAAGGGTAAAAGCAAATATTGTGATTGTGTGGTACACTGGCCTATATTAGTATAGCCAGTTTGGATATATTTTATTTCTGTGGCAGGGCATTTTTTACAAGCTGGACCTTCTTATATGGTAATACTAGCATATAGTGATACAGCCTGCATGGAAGTGTATGATCACAGTCAGTGTGAAAATGTTTTCTATACCGCCACATGTTGTGGGAAAAGCAAAACAAAGAGGTGATGGCCTGAAGGTTTATAATTAACCTTAAACCTCTGGCAATTGTGCTGAGTAACCCTCCAGACCATCGTTCTTCACCTGCCAAGCCATTTCAGAAAGGGGACAGATCACATGCAAATCAGGCTTGGTTCCACCCCGAAAGGGACAGTCCAGCCCAAAATTCCAGGTCACATTCCCTTCTGCACGATATCAGAAGCCTCCCCAGACATGTTTTGGCCCCATAGGATATCATCAGTAAGGAGTAGCTTGGATCTCTAGGCCCAGTAGGTACGGGACCCAGATCTAGGCACACCCGCCCCACCCAGGGTGACGATGCAAAACAAACAGGTGATGGCTCTTAGGTTTAGAATTAATCTTAAACCTCTGGCAATTTCTCTGGGAAATCTCTCCCTCCCCACCACCCTCCCCCCAGACCATAGTTCTTCACCTGCCAAGCCATTACAGAAAGGGGAAAGACCAGATGCAAATCAGGGTAGGTCCCACCCCCAAGGGGCAAGTCCAGCCCGAACTGCCAGGTCACATCTCTTCTGGTGTGGGCAAAGTCAACATGTAAATGAGTTGGAAAATGGTCTTCTGCACTGTTAGTGACTTGCATGTATTGGTTTTTTTCACGAAAGTGCTGTAAAATGCACCATTATAATCCATTATTTAAAAAATGTTCTCAGGGAGTGGGGGAGAGAACACTTTTTCTTTGGTGCGGGCTCCCTCACTGCCCTCGGTGGCTGCCACATATTCAGCTCATACATCTACGCCCCTCCAGTTCAAAACATTGAAAAGGCTTGCAGCTCGACATGGAAAAGGCCATGAAGCACAACAGGGGCTTCTAAGCACTCTGGGAATTATGCATTTATAGGTGCTATATTTTGTTACACATACAGAGAGCATCTGCTTTATAGAGCCTTTGGCACCAGCGCTATTTAGCAATAAATCATCCCTTGCTCGGCATTGTCCGGGGAACATCGCTGTCTGCACAAAAGGGCAGCACCAATGTGCCTGGCCTTCCCAGGTCGCATTATAGGTAAATGGCAATGGGGAGAGACGCTGTGACTCACTACTAAACGCTACTTGGTCCCACATAATGTGCAATGTCTGGTGCCCAAAGAGCAGATTGTTGTTGTGAGGGAACGGTTTGCAGATCCAGTATTCTTAGCTTTAAGAGGTGCCAAAAGCCGGCACTTCTTTTGCAGAGCAGGCACAGGTGTCTCCTGATCAGTTGGGCTTCTCATAGGCTAGTCCGCATCTCTTGATCGGAGGGACTGGTCTGGAAGCGAGTGGATACGTAGCCAAGGGAGACCATGCCCGGGAAAGACCATAGCGCGTTCCAAGAGGAAACATGGCTTCTTCTTTACCCAGACCCATAGGTTCACTAATAAAGAAAGCAGCATGTGTTGAGAGCAGGCGGCATGGGCGCAGATTAGACCATAGCCGGGTACCCCTAGATTCTATTCATTTCACAGAAGTTGCATTTTTTTAAATTCAAGTTGATGCGGGGACTGCATTTATTTTATTGCCAATTCTGCAATTCTGATATATCTTTGTTTGACCATTTTAATAGGCTGGTTCCAAAATGATTTTTATTGTAAAATGTAAGTGCAATCGTCTTTTGACTCCAGTAATTCCCTTTTACTAAAATGCCCCCTTAAAACGCCGGGAAGTGTAGAATTGATGTCATCTAAGACAGCTCAGGATACTCCACTTTTACACCATGACATGTTTGTGCGAACAGAAGAATCACGAGAATGTATTGTGCTAAAGGAAAACCTACAACTTTGGTCACTAACGAGCTGAGAGAAAATTCAGGCCCTGCCGAAAGATGGTCACGGCTAATTAGATCTGTTGTGCTCTACATGTGGAACAGGAAGTGGGGCTTGTTGGCACGGACTGGAGAGTGTCATGGGATCTTCACCAGCCCTAAACAGATCCCTTAGGCACTTACTGGAAACATCTTTGACAAAATGAATGCATTGACATCATCACTCTAGTGCGGAGTCTCACACTTTGGAAAATACATGATGTAATGTTAGATGTCAGATTAGTGGTGCTATATATATGTATGCCTTCTCCACTCGTGCCTCTGAACTTGTTAAAGATTGCTACTGGCAAGGAGCTGCAAGGAATGGCTCATCCAATGGTGGGATCACTAACACCGTGAATGTGGAGACGGGGATCCGTCTCACCTTCTGACCTCCCACTGCCTGCATAGTTGCTGTAGTACAGATCCAGTCCTTCCTATTGCCAGATGAGGCCTTCCCACCAGAAGCCTTCCTGAACCTGAAAACATAAGTGGACTATATTGAAAAATATGCCTGCCCTCATGGTAGCCACTAACATTACATATTGTTTGGATCCAGGGTCTCTTTGCAATTCCTGAGGTGATTTCATCTCCCTACATTATCTGTTACACAAAGTGTGGTCTTACGAGGCCCGCTTAACTTGCATGCTGTCCATTCCATGACAAAAACCCTGCTTCTTGGATACGGTTGAACAGGTTCAAATGTTGTGTTAAATAGCACATAAAAGCCCGACTTGTGCATTACAGGCCCCTCTGTGATTAAGGTGCTATTTGATCAGATCTGTTATGTACGACATCTTGGAAGCTGCATTTGTCCCGAAGTCCCAAGAGACCATTACAACCTTGAGGACAGGATCTGCAATGTCCGCTCTTCTCACAAACATTGCTTTCCACCCATTACCTGATGTGTTGCAGAATCACTGCAAAGCCCCCAAAAGACCCTGAAACTGTGTAAGTGAACAACGGTTTAGTCAGTGGCTGTTGCGGTGCAGATGTTTAGGCTCTGGAGTGCAAGAAGCCCTTTCTGGTAGGGTGCATAGCCAGCTTGTGGGAGGCGTACTCACGCCTGGGCATGAACTGCCAGTAGGATTCTTATGGTGGAGCCTAATCCACAGGGAACTGGGCGTTTAATATAAGCACACAGGGTGAACTTTACTTAGATGCTCTATTCTCAGAAATGAGCAGGTCACTTTATAAGGCGATCTGCATAGTTCTTGGTGGCCATGCCCATTGGCACATGATGTGCTTCGCAGCCCTTCTGCATATAATAATGCAGAGGCATACACGCCTGGCACCTGTGTAGCCATACGACCCTAGCCAGAAGAAGCAGCCTGCATTGTGCAGCCAGGAAGAGGCTGGAGAGGCCGTTGCAAGAAGCCCAAGAGGCAGAGGTCTGCCGCAGGGATGCAGAAAGCCGGGAGAGCTGCTAGAGAAAGCAAGCAAAGCATCTGCCAGACCCGACAGTAGACCGTAGACCGAATCAGAGGACACAAAGGAATCTGAAACTGATGCTGAGAACCGGTGGGCCCACCAAAGGGGATTGGGATGCCGGGCCGTTAAAAGGGTATGCCACATGCCGAAAGAAACAGTGTATGAAGGTTGGGGAGAATATTTGCTTGGCTTAGGATCAAGAAGCAATGGGAAGGCACAAATGGAGTTGAAGAGGATAAGCTACATACGCACAGCATATTTCTGTTAGATTAAGCAAAGGAGTGAACATGTTCAAGTGCCAAGTATTGAACAATTAAAGAAGCAGAAAGCACATGCAAGATGGAGCAACCAAGTCTCCAGAGGTCAAGAAGAGTAATAGCACCCAGTATAATTGAATCAAATAGCACTAAATAGAAAGTCAGATTGGGCAAAATCGTGGTCCCCTCACACGTGGTGCAGGACCAGGAAACAAGGGTTATTCATAAAGCTCCAGATAGCAGTATACCTTCACTCCCTTTAAAGTTCAGAGGAAGAGAATAGTCAACAAGGTCAACTACAACAAAGAAACCTTGTATTAGGGCCTAACTGATGGGAGATGGTAGGCTAATTGGCCAAGTGGGCAGTTGTCTGACGTTATTCCTCACCTGGGTCTTGTTTCACTAACATGCTGCTAACGAGCCAAATGTCCAAGGTTGGGAGAGAATGCCAACCAATCATGAGGGTCTATGTAATGATGGATTATACATTGTTACAGAAGCCACTCTCCTGCTGTTATTTTGCTATTATCAGCATTGTATGCAGTTAGAGGTAGCTTAAGGCATGCTTACTTCATAAGAGGCAGCCAATGATGTTATTAACACCTAAATAAGCCATATGTATATATGTTTCCTTAACCAATCCCTCAGTTCGATAGCGTTTTTACTGTTTTCCATGTTAGATGATGTCATAGCTGACGTACATTGAGGTATGAAGCCTTTTGTGTAATTCAAATGCTTCGAGAGTGTGTGAGCTACAATCTGTTTGTACATCAGGTTTCCCTACTTTATTGAGTTGATAATAAAGTTTTATTTTGCCATATTCTTTGAGTCTGTCTGGTTATTTGGGCCTGAGATCACTTACTGGTAATCCCATCAGGCACTTGGAATGCTACAAGTGCTACTGCACATTTTGGTAGCAATGCGGATGGTTCAGATAAAGACTCTCAGATTCTTGACGCCTTCCTCCATCAGGTGGAAGACCGCAGAGTTTTCTTTGGGGAGCGGGAGAAAAACACGTGTAAGGCAAGATGGTCAGCAGGTGCCTATTTGAAGAAATCTCTGTACGGTCCTCATGGGCACCCTGCGGACAAAAGGCGAAGTGGTCGACTGGGAATTGATATCGAAGGGCTCGAACTGAACAACGGACGTAAGTATAAACATTGAAAGTGCCAAATAAAAGGGGAGGGATCGTATTGCATGTTTATATATATATAATTGGAGGATAAAACTGGATTTAATTAAGGAGAGATACCTCAATTCCTATCCTCCAGGAGGTAGAAGGGCATGCATTACACACCCAGAGGGGGTATCTTTGGAGAGGATTCCTGGGGGAAGGCTGCGATGAAGAATGCGTATCACACTCCAAGGTGGAGTAAAATAGAGCTAGCATACTTTTACTAGAGAAAGTAAAGAAGACAATCATGGAAATTATAGCGCACATTTGTTTGGGGTTGTGAAAGATATTAATGTTAAAAGTTGACGTGTTTTGTATTAGATTGTGATAATATAGGTTATAGGCTAAAACTATAAAACGATAGTTAATAATTCAACTAGTTATTAAACACTAAAAAACAAGTGATTGGTGCCAATCAATCATAGGAGAGTAGCAGTTGAAAAAAAAATGAATAAAGTAACAATTCTTAGATTGTCAATAATTAAAGCAGGATAGTACGAATCAATAGAACCATAAACAAAGAAACAAAGAAAATATTATATTGTGGGCTTGGAAATTGTTTGATGGATATTTTGGGATAATGGATGGCAATAGATGGTGCTGGCCTGAATTGATTGTTGTCGTATAATTAATGAAAACAATAACAGAATAAAAAAATGGTAAGTATTGACAGTTAGGAACGACTTGTCATTATGCGGGACACTCCCCTACTACACTTGCGCAAAACATTACCAAGATACACACCCACGATTAGGAAGTACCATGCCGAATGGGTAAAAGGCACGGCTGACAAAATGTTCATGCCTTGGCCTCACCCTGGGCTCCTCTTTCTCCTCCTAAAATGATAGTACAATTGGGGACAAGCAGGGATTGTATGTGGCCGGGTATGTTAAATCGACATACACGCCCCCGCTTATAGTTGTTAGGACAATATAGAAGAGAGCAAGATTAAAGAACGTAAATATATGTCAGCAAGCAATGAACATAAAGAGCGTGATGAAAGAAGGGACAGACAGAGATAGAAGACAAAGCTAAGAAACAAAAAGGAGAGAAGGATAAAGCCCATAAAGTGACAATAGTACAGAACAAGTGGATGGGTGCATAGCTATTACTCAAATTAGACAGAAAGGATATTGACAATGTTAGAGAAAGAGAAGAAAGAGAGGAACGGGAAAATACAGAAAAGGAATGAGAAAGGGCACACAAAGAGGAGAAGGAAAAGGAGAGGAAGAGAAAGGAAGAATGAAGAAGGTATGAAAAACAGAAAGAGAGAAAGAGAGAATAGAGGAGAAGAAACATGAAGACATAGAAACACAAACATTGAAAGAATGCAAGTTGCAAAGAAGGCGAGATGAAGAAGAGAAAAAGAAGATGAGAAGAAGGAAAAAAGAAATGATAATGAGTAGGGTACAACGGGATTATGAAATAGATCACATTGTTTATAGATGTATAATACCAATCGAAGCACGAGAACGATGGGAAGAAGAGAGAGGGTCACAACAGCCCCTCATGGCTGCAAGGGTTCTGGAGAATACAGACATGGACTGAATAACATGAGGCAGAAGGCATATGGAAAATGATTGGGGATTTATATAGGCAAATGAGGACAAAGATGGATAAAAAACCAAAGGGAGCATTGAAGGATCTCCACCAAAAGGAACAGGAGAAAGATTAGATGACATAATGATGGACGAGCATAGAGCGCTGTCCCTAAGCAGACTAGATCTTGATGATGAGGAAAGGGATAATAGCCATACCACCTGGGGTCTAATGATGTCAGACGAAGAAAGGGAAGAAAATGAAAGAGCGCGAAGAGAAGGCGCATGCAGCTTCACAATAGATTCAAATATAGGGCTAAAGTGGTCAGATTTAGAATACCCAAAACAATAAACACCAGAACCAACACTATATTCTGAATGAGCACAAGGACAGTCGTGCAGCGCAGGGGATATATCCCCACCGTTTGTAAGTAGATTAATGTCATTAACAGGACGAAGACGAATGGGTGAAACTAGCCCCACCTGCAAGACAAGAAGTGTAAGTGGGTACAATTGTAGACCAGGATTTACCCAATTTCCATTATTGGAGAAAGGGAGAGGATGACCACAATATATACTGTGGCCACAAATGAGCAAAGATCATTTAAAATGTAAATTACCTATTTTGACTGCAGGTGCAGGAAAATGTATTTATGAGTTTGAAAGAATGACATCGGGAATGACGTAAGCAGCGGGTGACATAAAAGGCCTGCTAGCCGATATTTTGGGGGAGAGAGCTGACGACATTTGGAGACAAGCAGTATATGCAAGTGTGACAGCTCAAAGTACGACACATGACAGAGCACCATTTAATAATTGTAGAGCAGGCATATGGAGGACGCTTAGAGTAAAATACCCTGACACATCAGACATGGGTGTGATTATGGAAAATGGGTGAGGACGAAGAAGATCATGTTGCCTTTATTCAGGAGGTTCAAGAACATTGGCGTCTTGAGACGAAAGAACCGTGGGATAAAACGGTAGCACTATTCTATCATATTTTATGTCAGGTGCTGCCCGAGCCAGTGCAACGGCAGATGAAGAAGCAGCTACAGATGGCAGCAAAGCCATGGCCAGAAATACAGTTGCCTATAGTACATCATTGTTGATTATTACAAGACAAGAATAAGAAAAAAGCTGAGAACAGAAAGCAGGAGAAAGCAAAGTTAGTTCAGAAAGAATTGTCGAAGTTTGCCATAGAAGGAGCAGTATTAACAAGTTGTGAAGGCGTGGCCACATAAGAGTTACAGCCAGCACAGCCAAGCAATATAGTATACCCTACAGATCAAGGTGGGTACACTTTTTTGTTACGAGGTAGAGAGAATGGCCCTAGAGGAATAAGAGGTGGATTTTAAAACCCTCAAGGGGGAGGACAATTTAATGGAGGACAGCCGCAACAATGCTGGAATTGTGGGAGGACACGACACAGCCCAAACATGTAGAAGTAGAGCGGGGATGCAGGAGAACTGGAAAGCTCTGAGAGGGGGGTGAGCTATTCTCCACAATATAATACAGAACCACAGGAGTATTATGCCCAAGATCGCATGCAGAATCAGACACGTGCACCACAAATACAGCAAACGCAGCAAGTTCCATTGCAATCACAGTCGCCACAAGGGCAATCACAGCAGGCGCCTATGCAAACACAACAAGTACAGACCCAGCAAGTACAGACACAACAAGCAATGGTGCCGAAATGGAATGTGAATACTGGAGTCCCACAAGCATACACATCCAGGATAGGGAGTGTGACAGTAGTGGCAGGGAATCCTTTTACAGGTACAGGGATACCTTTATATCCACAATAGGAAAGCACGCAGAGTGACTTGATGTGTTCAGTACTATCAGTGACACCAGACCCCCAAGAGGAACCTAGGGTCAGTGTGATGGTAGGAGGAAAGACATTTTTTTTTCTTTTAGACACTGGAACGACTCGTTCCAGTGTTCGAGAGGGAAAGTACCCAATCGCTGGCATTGCCATGAATGCACAGGGGTTCTCTGGGGCTATGTGCTTAATTCTTTCTACTGGCAAATTACCAATTTCTATAAGAGAACATGCCGTGTCTATGCCGCTATTGTATTCTTGGCAGACAACAGTTAACATATTAGGACGTGACTTGATGTCAAAACTTAACATGATGATATCTTTCACTGACAAAGGGATGGCACACCAGTGCAACATGCGTCTCTGTTGGATAAGCTCATTTAGGTAGGCTCTGCCATCAAGCTTCCCAGGTGGGAAATGCCAGAGAGTCTCTAAACAAAGGTCAAGGCCGTTACCTGCAAACACTCTCCTCAGCTTTGGGCTATCCACCTTAAAGGATGACACAAGCCCTTTGAAGAAACTAGTAGGAGTGCCATGACAAGCATCAACCAGCATCCATCATTTAAGGACATTCTCGAGGCAGTCGAGCCATTGAACAGTGACTGGCTGCACCACTGACTGTTGTCACACTGCCGTCGCTAAAGCCGTCCGAGAAGTCTCGACCAGCGTTCCAGATCCACCAACAAGCAGAGAGACTATTCTTGACCCTGAACCACCCTGTAGGCCAGCCTGCAGCAGTCCAGTTAGCCTCGTTTTCTGAACTGCTGTAGGCCAGCCTGCAACCACCAGTCCAGCCTTGCTTGCCAAACTGCCTGCTGCCTGATACCCACAGCTGTCCCCCATCTTGAACAGGAGCTGCAAAAACGTCCTGGAACCGAATTGACGCTATTAAGCATCAAAATCATCCCAAGCACCAGGTACATTGTGGTTCTGTCCCCCTGGTCCTTTTCCCCAGGCCCATAGTGACATTTACAACCCCTTGCTCCCTTGGTGCTGAAACCAAATAACGTTGAACAGTTAAGACTGATTGCTTCACTGACTAACCTCCTGTCAGTACCCAGAGTGCATTCCTTTCCTTTGTGAAACTGTCCTCTGCGTTCCTTTACAGGGTGGGCAGTATTCTGTAGTGTGCTAGAACTGTCTGTTGTAATAATAATAAAGTAAATATGTGTATACAAGCTTGACTGGACAGTCCCTGTTATCATAGGGTAATAATTGTATTTTCTCTGTGTTGCAGCGAAACAACGATCCAAGACCTTGCGGAAATAAGCCTGCCATTCTGTCCACGTTCCCAAAATCGGACACAGAGGTTTATAATTTTCTTGTGTTTCCAATCTGTTTGGATCCCTTCTGGTGTACTAGAGGTGTGGGGTTGATTGATGAATTAGAAACCGATATTCATCCCTGGACCACTGGTGCCCCGGAAGTTGATTTGTCACATTGGTGACAAGTGGAAGGATCAGTTGCAGCCTTGCACACAGCTTAGTCACGCAACTATAAAAGTACTGTTGCAGGCAACATTTAGTCACTGCTAGGTATTAGTAATAGTCATGGATCTTGACATGGAGACTGTAAAAGGCAGGACCAAAGATGTCCTGCGTGTCTTATGTCAAAAGAGGTGATTTCCCCACAGCAGTAAGGTTAATAAACCTAAGTTGCTGACCAGCCTTCAAGCTTGGGTAGAAGTGAGGGCAGTTGGGGAGAAGACACTAGGGGATGGGCTAGGCCCTGTGTACCTGAACGGACAAGACCTACGGAGAGAGAAAACAATGAGGATGACCGCATGAGCAGTGTTTCTCGCCAATCATTCCACCGGGGGCAGCTGTGGTTTCTCAACACTCGAGAGTGTCAGTGAGGATAGAGGCTGGTGTGGCATCCTGCAGGTCCCAGGCCTCAGCAAAGTCTCTAAGGGTCCCAGTAATTGTTCTGGGTGTTAATGAGGTAGCGGCTAGAAAGATTCTGCTCGAGGAGAGGAGACTAGTGCTAGAGGAACAGAAACAGCAGGACAAGGTCACCATAGAGCTGTGCAGGCCGCACTTGAAGAGAAGAAGGAGGCCAACAGATCCACCTCTAGCGAAAGCAGTATTGGTTCAAATCAGAGTGCCCGGGATAAGCCCTGGCGGCACATCGCCAAAGACTTAGTGCATGCTTATGAAGTGAGGAAGGATATTTTTGACTGGTTGAAGTGCTCGAGCTGGCTTTCCAGCTAAAGCAGGTGGAAGTAATAGGGGTAAAGCCAATGTGATGAGTATTCTGACATGGCTTTCCTGGCCATAATTGGTTCAGCCAGTCTGGGCATGTTTTCATAGTGTGTCATGGCATTTTTTGCTGTCAAAGTCAACAGGAGTTTGTTTTTATGTGGGGATACTGGAATATGTTGGCAGAGTCAGCAAGGACATCTTTTCTTATAGCACCATTACTGGTGCGATGGGTGAAGAAAACATGAGTATGTTCTTATATTGGAATACTGGCATACACCTATGCAGCCAGCATTGGCATTTTGGACACAGCCAGCATGAACATGTTTTTATATTGGCATACATTTTGTAGGCAAACACAAAATCATGAAAATGTGTTGAAAAATCCTTCTGTGAACTGTTACATAGCATATAATGGATTATTTCATGTGTTAACCTACAAGACCGATTGCAAACTGTTTAGCATTTTACCCAATTTTTACCCAATTTTTCACTGAAAGTGTGCTTTAAAATTCTGTCCGTTTTCTCTGTGGCCATGCGCTTGGCCGAGCACTCGCAGGGAGAACTACAATCCCCAACAAACCAGACGTCAGCACGTGCACAGGCCTGCAGTGAAAAAGGAGGCTGCCCTTTTCAACGGTGCATGCGATTAAGCTAAACCTGCTTTGTTGGGTTCTACAGCGTGCAGAGCCCTTTGATATACCAAATCACTTTGCAGTTTTCAGCACGGAAAGGTGATATATGTTCAGAGATCCCAGGCCGGGTTGCAGCAGTTATGTTATGTTATGTTACTTGGCATTTATATAGCACTTTATATATCCTTGGTATGAACCCAAATCGCTGGTAGGTTGAACGCCCTCAGGAACGGTAGTTCAAGTTAGTAGAGAGAGATAGTGTTCTATGGTGCGTGGGTGCACTGGATATGTGTGCAGCTGGTGTAGCTGTTGAATGGTAGCTGCTTCCTAGCGAATGGTGTGGTGCTGCGGATATCAGTTGGATGTGTGCAGTCTGGTGAGTGGACGCCCAGATTGGGTTCTGGCTGCATTAGGCATGAGGAACGCCTATGTGAACAGTTATCCGGGATGTGCTCAGGTATCTGCGTTTTATTAGGGTGATGAGGTGTTCATAGGATCGTATTCGTATGTGAACAGCTAGGCCGAATTATCAGGGGTATAGCTGTGTTCTAGTTGAATGATAAGTGTATTCTAGAGAGTAAGCGTAGTGGTGAGATATGGTGGTTATCAGTAAAAGCGCCTTAGAAGTTAGGCCTTCATCTACTTCATCCACTTCGTCTGTTTCATCCATTCATTTGTTTCATTCGATTTGTCCACTCCCTCTGTTCTATTCGCTCCATCCGTTCCATCAACTCTATCCATTTCATCCACCCTATCTCTTTCCTCTACTCTATCCGTTCTGTCCACTCCATCTGTTCCATTCACTCCATCCACTCCATCTACTTAATCCGTTGCATCCACCCTATCTCCTTCATCTAATCTATCTGTTCCATCTACTCCATCTGTTCCATTCACTTCATCGGTTCCATCGGTTCCATCAGCTCGATCCGTTCCATCCACTCCATCCATTCCGTCCACTCCATCTGTTCCAGTCATTCCATCCGCGCCATCCACATATTCGGTTCCATCCCCTTTATCCATTCTATCTACTCCATCCGTTCCATCCGTTCCATCTACTTCATCCGTTCCATCTGCTTCATCCGTTCCATCCACTCCATCCGTTCGATCCATTCCATCCGTTCCATCCACTCCATCCGTTCCATCTGGGCCCAGGATCAGAGGGTCGCCAGGTAACCAGTACAGTTCAGCCAGGAATTTAGCAAGGGAGAAGAGGAGAGAAAGAAGAATCAAAGAGGAAGGTTTTGAGGTGCTTCTGGAACCGGAGATGGTTCTCCTCAAGTTTAAGAGAGGCAGGGAGGCTGTTCCACAGGGGGGCCCCAGCCGAGGAAAGAGATCTACCACCAACTCGGACTGACCCTGGGCGAGTTGGAGGCAGATGAGCGAAGAGCTCGAGAAGGAAGATATTTAGGATGAGAGAATTGAAGGTAATGAGGCCCCATGCCACAGAAGGCCTTGTGGACAATGAAGAGGGTTTTGAACTTAATCCTCGCAGCCACTGGGAGCCAGTGCAGAGATTTCAGTCCTGGAGAGATACAATGCCTGGGCTTGAAGCCAAGGACAATTCTCGCAGTCCTGTTCTGGATGAGTTTCAGAGGGCGGAGAGTAGAAGTAGGCAGATTTAGAAAGAGGCTGTTGCAGTAGTCCAGCCTAGAGAGAACCAGAGCTCTGGAGACAGTGAGCTTCTGGGGGAAGCAGAGGAAAGGAAGAATAACTCTGAGGAGGTGCAGCTGGTAGTGTGGCTTCTTAGAGATGTCAGAGATGTGCGTAGAGAAGGAGAGTGTGGAGTCGAAGATGAACCCAAGGTTTTTAGCCTTGCAGGTCGGAGCAGGCAAGAGCGGCCGGCCAGAGAGTAGCAGGAGAGGAGGGAGCGGGTGTGCTGATTAGGATAATCTCAGTCTTACTGGCATTAAGGCAGAGATCGTTGACGGCACACCACTCCTGCATAGCCGAAAGACAGTCCAAGATGACAGATGGAGAAGAGGTGGCTGAGTGCAGCCAGAAAATGAGTTGAGTGTCATCTGCATAGCACTGGAAGATTGGGCAAAGAGTTGCAATCCAGTGGGCAAGAAATGCCAGGTATTGGTTGAACAGCCATGGAGAGAGTTTAGACCCCTGGGGGAGACCCCAGGTAGAGATAGAGATAGAGGAGAGGAAGGACCCAAGTTGGACCTGGGAGGGTCGATCAGAGAGGAAAGAAGTCAGCCACACCAGGGCCTGACCGGTGATACCCATGTTATAACAGAGACGGTTGAACAGGATGGCATGGTTGACTGTGTTAAAGGCAAAAGAGTGATCAAGTAAGATGAGGACACAGGGGGTGTTGGAGTCAAGGTTTGAGAGCAGGTCTTCACGGATGTTCAGGAGAGCAGTTTCCGTGCTTCTGGCAGCTCTGACTTAAACGTACCTTTAGGATGAGAAATGTTGCTAAAACTTGATGGACGTGGAAGACAATTAGTTGCATTTGGATTGTTTGGAGAAGCGCAATGTAACTCACTCTGTTGTATTGGAGGGTGGGCAATGTCGCTGCACATGGACATTTACGGTGGGAAATGTACTGCACTTGGAAGGGTCTGGGGATGGACAATGTATTGCACTGAGATGAGCACTGAGGGTGGGCATTGTATTGCACTTCCGATGGATTTTGAGAGGGAGTATTGCTCTGTGCCTAGATGGAATCCAGGGGTGGGCAATGTTTTACTTGTAGCTAACATATTTATTCCCTTTGCACTCCACACCTTTGGAAATTAGCTGAAGGCACGGCATCACACCCGCACACATCTGCTTTCACATATAACTCAAAAAGCCCTTTGCACGACAACTGTCATAAGAATGCAGCTACCTTTCATGACAAAAAAGTCTAACTCAGCTACACACATAACTAACTATACACTTGCACACCCCCTCCAGTTTATTTATCTAGTGTAGCTCTTTCCACCCATCCACATGCCATTTAAACATGGGTGAATAGCAGGTTATTGGCCACACCCTCACAACTTGAATGGCCATAATGCACACACGCATTATGGCACTGCCAATTTCCCCATTCTTTGGACTTGGCCCGTCCGAGGGGCATTCAACATACAGCACGTTGGGACCATACCAATAGTGAAAGGCGCTATACACATGACAAAACAAAATGAAATAGTGTAGCTTGGGCCTGACAGTATGTGTATCGTATGTCCCAGAGATGGTGCAGCTGTGACTCTGCAGTGTGTGTATTTCACTTCCCAAGGATGTTGATGCACTGATCCCTGGTTCTGCAGTGAAAGAAAGAGAGAGAGAGAGAGAGAGAGAGAATGAATGAATGAATGAATGTCTCATTTCCCAGCGATGGCGCATCTATGGCCCCGCAGATTGTGTGTGTGTGTGTGTATCTCATACCTCGGAGATGGTGCAGCTGTGGTCCTTCAGTATGTGCATTTCATGTCCCTGGGATGGTGCATTCCTGGCCATGCCGACAGTGTGTGTGTGTGTGTGTGTGTGTGTATGAGTGTGTCATGCCCCAGTGATTGTGAAGCTGTGGTCCTGCGGTGTGTTCATTTCATGTCCCTGGGATGGTGCATTCCTGGCCATGCCGAGAGTGGGTGTGTGTGTATATATGTGTGTGAGAGACAGAGAGAATGAATGAATGAATGAATGTTTCATTTCCCAGGGATGGCGCATCTATGGCAGAGAGAGAGAATGTGTGTGTGTGTCTCTCTCTCTCATACCTCAGAGATGGTGCAGCTGTGGTCCTGTGGTGTGTGCATTTCATGCCCCTGGGATGGTGCATTCCTGTCCCTGCAGAGAGACTGCAGTGTGTGCATCTCATGTAGTACATACTCTTGTCCTGGACACGTGTAGGCCCTTGTCATGGAAGTCGAGCAGCTCTGGTCTTGGGAATTGTTCATCTCTCGCCCTGGAGGTGTTTGGATTCTCTTTGTAGCCAGTGCTTTAAATGGGCAGGTACTTTTATTTGGAAGATATAGCACAGGCACTTCTCAACAGTAAGCAGGTACTCTGGGAAAGCGAGTACCTGCACTTCTGTTTTTCCATTTAAAGCACTGGCTATAACATGGGAGCAGCAGTCGTGCAACCCTGGCAGTGGCCGATGTCTGCTGCCCCCTCGCTCTGTGGGTGGTGCCACTATTCAGTCTGAAGGCTGTGCAGGCATTGTTCCTGCTTCGTGTGCTGCGATGCAGAGCGTGCTTGCCCATTAGCTCAGCCCAGTCCGTCGACACCTCAGCACCCCACGGGCGCCAACCCGTGACGGCTCAGTGCCTTCTCCGTCACCTGGACTGGGGCAGCCGCCACGCATTTTTTCAGCGCGCGCGGAGGTGGTTGCTTATAGTGCAGTCTGGGCCTGTGAAGAGTGATGCGCGTGATTATATTCTCTCCGGGGTGCTCTGGGCGGCGGGACTTTTATCAGAGGTTGGAGGAGACGAATACTGCGTCCGCTCAGATACGGGGAACTGCTTCGGTAGTATCCGGGCGCAGACTGGAGGCCTTATCTCTCGAGACGGAAGCGGACTATACCCGGGGCTTTACTATCTGTTGCTCAAGTCGTTGCAAGATGGGAGCAGCTCAGGTGCGTCAGAGGCGGCGTCGTGTACGACACGTGGGCGCGTGGCAGCGTGCCAGCGTCTCAGTGGAGGCGTGCGTATCTCACAGTCGCCTTCCCCTGTGTGTCAACCTGTGGGTTTCCCTGTGTAGGACAAAGGGGTCAACGTCGGGGTAGGGAAGCAGGGAAGTAGGTTGGAGCCTGGGGAGGTACGGAAAGGTGGAAGGAGGGATGGAGTTTGAGATAGAGATGTGTGCAACTACTTAAATATGTATATGTTTTTTACACGATTTATTAAGAAGCATGTTTTGGAAATGAGCACGCTTCCGGGTGCTATGTCTTGGCTCATCACAATGACAATATGTTTTTGGTTGTGTGTGGTCACTGTAAAACTCAAGCCATGCCCATTAGTCCAATCTTCTGTCTGGTACTTTTACTTTCCCAATAAATTAATGTAATACAAAAACTTCTTCTAGTCTTTCCTACCCAGAGCCGGCCTTAGGGGTGGGGGGCGGGCCGGGTGACCGCCCGGGGCGTGATGCTCCTCCAGGGCACCACTAGCCCCCTGCCACGCCAGGTCGGGGGAGTCTTTTAAGGGCTCCCCCGAGCAGGCGTAGTGGGAGAAGGCGCGGCAGGCGCCCTCTTGTTATTAAATGCACCTGCAGAAGCGGGGCGCATTTGATAACAGCACCCTATTCACATGATGATTACCTCCCTTCTCTGGAGTGAAGAGGTTTTCATTGGAACAGGGCGCTCATGCATTAACATGCATGAGCGTCCTATTCCAGTGATTAACCCCCTGCGAGGCGCCGGAGCAGGGAGGGACAAAACAAATGTGGCACTCAAGCCCCCCACCCGCCTCTCCCCCTCGACCAGCGGTGTGCAGGGAGGGGGGGTGCCAATTCTCCCAGTGCGCTGCTGCCTCTAAGGCCGGGAACTGTTCCTACCCACTCTGCGGCTGTGTGGACCATCTTTCAGAGGCACTGCTCAGTGTGGCAGAGTTGGCAAACAGACCCGCACCTCTCTTTCTATACCTCCCTAATATGTTTATATGCCTTTATACTGCACCAAATCACCTCCCGGAGGTCCCCAACCTTTGTGGACAATGAGCAACGTTTGCCGAAAGAGATTTTGAAGCTGTGCCTGTAAAGAAAAAAAACATAGTTTAATGAGTGAAATAAATACACCAAACATGGTAGTAAAATAAATGTTCTTTTATTTTGGAATATTTAAATAGCAAGGTTGTCCTCATAAGGTCATCATATTTTATTATAAACTTGGTTGAACTGGAACAGTGTTAGAATAAGCTTGCATTAAATCTAAAGTTGAAAGTGACTAGATTCAGTTTCCAAAAACAAAGGCATTGGGTCTCATTATGAGTTTGCTGGTAAAACACTGGTTATTCCGGCATGCCAGTATTACCGTCTCCGGCAGAGCGACCGCCAAAAATACTGGTGCATTACAAGTCCTCATTCAGGCCCACACACCCCTGCTGGAAACGGTAATACTGACGTGACGGTATTACCAGCGTCGGCATCAATCTGCCGATAATACTGGCAGAAATGTCCCGGTAATACTGATACCGGCACCCAAAATGCAAGCATTACTGGCCCTGGAATTACCAATGACAGAATTACCAACATCGTAATTAGTGTCACCACCGGAATGGGAAGCTCTCCGCCGGCTATCTTTAAAATTCAATCCACTTTGAATCCCCCACTTCTAACTGCCATCCACTGACACAGGAGGTGGCAAACACGTCTGGAGACAAGAAGACATGAGTCGCAGACATCCGCAGGTGCAAACAGAAAATTCACGGAGGCAGAGCTGACTGCACTGGTAGACACTGTGGTGCAACACTCAGAGGCACTCTTTGGTGCTGGCCACAGGAAAACCAGCCAGCAAAACAAGACTGCTTTATGGCAGGAGGTGGCAGAGAGGATGACAGCCGTGGGGACTGTCCCCCGCACGAAGAGGGACTGCCGGAAACGTTGGGACGATCTTCACCTGAGGGTCCGAAACGTCATCTCCCAGCACAGGAGGGAGACATCTGCCACAGGCGGAGGGACTATGGCATCCCTCCACCCCATGCCCTGGGAGGAGAAATGCAGCTCCATCCTGCACATGGAGGGCATTGAGGGGGTTGGGACGGCAGAGGCAGGAGCTGGGACCCAAAGTGAAAGGGGTGATGTATCCTGGGCCAGATGACAGGCAGGAACCACTCGGGTATGACACAGGACCCAGGTAGGTTCAAATGAAAGCTGAATGACTTTTACATGGGGTTTGTTGTACAAATGGAAAACTTCTTTAATGTTTCAGTATACAGTCTCCAACTGACATCCTGGGAGCCCTAACTGGAAAGATGTGTCAGCCCATTTCTCCAGACTAATCTTCCTAGCTGTATACTGAAACATTAAAGAAGTTTTCCATTTGTACAACAAACCCCATGTAAAAGTCATTCAGCCTCATCACGAGTTTGGCGGTAACCCTTAAATGCGGCAGTAACGCTATTGCCGCCGCATTTAAGGGTCCGCCAAATCACGGGTTTGGCTGCAGCTCTGAGCTGGGGGTAAATGCGCCAGGAAAATTCCCATTTTTGGGCGCAATTAGTGCCGCGCTATTAGCGCACGCTACTAGCGTGCGCTAATTGCGTCGAAAATTCCAATGGACCCATTGGGGAATTACTGTTAACGCCAAACCCATGATCCGGCACTAATATTGCTGGAGGGTTTGGCTGTAACGCTATTAGCCCGAGCGGTATCCCGGCGGTAATCCCGCAGGGATACCGCCCAACTCGTGATGAGGTCCATTGTGTCCAAATACATGCACCCCCAAGCAAAGAACCACCTAATGTGCAAGTGACTGGCCCAATACATGTCAGTCACAGCAAATGGGCAGATCACACACACACACACACACACACACACGCCAGGGGATGCAGGTAGACGTAGCCATGCACCTGCCCATGAGAGGCAAGGAAGTCCATGACCTGAATCGTTGGCCCACCACACACACCAAAAAAGGCACCAGGGCATGCCAACAGGCAATCTGCACTCCCACCACCAACATGTAGGAGCACACCGCACATTAGGCCCAAGACCCCAAAGAGGCCACATGAATAGAGCAGGACACATAGAATGTTGCATGAGTGTAATGCAAGCCAGCACACATGGCTCCCAGGCGACTAGCAGCATCCCATCTCTTCCCAACATCTCATAAAACACCAGGGATACTGGAGTTCCTATGAAGTTCAGGACAAACTAATCATACACACACAACAACTTCATGGGTGAAAGTTAAAAGTGCATAATTATCAATCAACATCTTAGGGTAAACCAGTACCCTTTAAAGAAGTGTGTGCTGTCACATGAAATATATGTATATGTATTCAACAAATTGTTTATAAGACAAAAATGTAAGCATATGTAAAAGTTCAAAAATACAGAAAAACGTTTGTTTTGTGCCATAAATCACAAGTATGGCGCTGCTCTGCCCCGTCATCAAGGACCAGGTAGGCGTGCCTGCTTCTTGATGACGGGGTGGATTAGCACCATCAGTTCATTACCTCTGCACCTTGAGCATACTTGTGTGATTTTTGGCACTAAAACCTTTATCTGTATTTTTCTGTGTGTTTTTTGTTGAACTTTTAGATATGGTTTAATTTTTGTCTTATGAACTATTTGTTGAATAGATTTACCTGTGTTTCAGACAGTGCATACTCCTTTGAAAGGGTACTGGTTTGCCGTTGATAATTATGCACTTTTAACTTTCGCCTATGAAGTGGTTGTGTGTGTATGATCATCTCTTCCCAACAGGCACGCAGCGACAGAGATGGACCGTCAACATCAGCCAGACCTGCAAAGTCCACCCCCCGCCAGCAGGCCCAGGCAGCAGGGCAGGGCCACCAACACAATGCCTACGTCGGCTGCCCCACCATCAAATGCGTCACCACTCACCACTGCAAGTAGCACATCAGTGGTGGCAGAGTCTGCTGCCCTCACTCCACCAGTAGTCAGTGGACCTACCACTGGTCAGCAGGAATTGTAAATGTAATTGTTTATTTATAAAGCACTTATGCACAAAGTGAAAAGCTTCCAAGCGCTTCAAGGCGGGAAGGGAACAAGGGGATAAAGTATTGATTCTTAGGCCTTGAAGATTCCTAATGATCTAACAACAATAACTAATATGCCAGCATACCAGGCCAGAGGCATTTCTACTGGTATAAGTGCATGACAAAGAGTGGGAGGGGGGAGATAGGGGAGGAGGAGAGGCAAAGGACATAAAGAAACAAAAAAGGTTGGTCTATGCACCTATGCATTAATATATCAGGCACAACCAAGCTAGGGAGGGGAGACATAGGGAGGACAGGACAGACAAACCTGCTAGGCTTAGTACATACAGGTCGTGCAAGTCCACAGACAGGAACTGTGAGGGGGGGACAAGTGCGCCCAGTCCAGCAAGGGCCTGAGTTAAGTGCAGAGTGGTTGCCACTCTCGTGGAACATATTCCAAGTGTAGTAGTGCAAAGCAGAGTGCAGGGGCCCAGAGGCAAATGCGGGACTGGCATGGGAGCCTGGGACCTGTGAGGCTCTGGAGGTGAACCAGGAGACCAGTCAGTGAACTGAGCAGGTTGGGGAAGAGAAAAGGGAGGGAAGCAGGATAGAAGAGAAGAGAAAGGAGGTTAGCAGGGGAGAGAGAAAGAAGAGAAGAGAAAGGTCTTGAGGAGTTTCCGGAACTTAAGGAGGTCCGGCTCAAGACAGAGAGAGGCTGGGAGGCTGCTCCAGAGGAAGGCACTTGCAGAGGATAAATGTCTACCCCCAAATCTCTGTTTGGAAAAATGGCTCATACACAGAGAGTTGAAGGAGGCAGAGCGGAGGGCTCTGGAAGGAGAGTTTTTAGGAAGAGAGCATGAGGGCCCGTGCCACGGAAAGCTTTATCAACTATGCAGAGGGTCTTGAACTTGATCCGTGCAACCACAGAGAGCCAGTGGAGGGATTTTGTGCCGGAGAGATGCGGTACCTGGGCTTGAGACTAAGGATAAGTCTTGCGGTTCTGTTCTGTTCTGGATAAGATTAAGTGGTCGGAGAGTAGCAGTAGGAAGATTGTGGAAGAGACTGGTGCAGTAGTCCAGTCTGGAGAGAACCAGGACTCTGGAGACAGTGAGCCTCTGGGGGAAGGTGAGAAAAGGTAGAATACCTCTGAGGAAGTGAAGCTGGTAGTGGGACTTTTTGGACATGTCAGAGAAGTGAGAGGAGAAGGAGAGAGTAGAGTCGAAGATGACCCTGAGATTTTTTGCCTCACTAGTGAGTGAGGGCACAGGACCAAGGGTGACTGGCCAGAGTGAAAGTGGGAAAGCGGGAGCAGGGGTCCCAATGAGGACGATCTCTGTCTTACTGGCATTAAGGCAGAGATCGTTAACAGCACACCAGGACTGAATTGCGGACAGTCAGGGATGAGCGAGGAGGAGGAAGAGGCCCGGGTAGCCTGAAAGAGTGCTGTGTGTCATCCATATCACACTGAAAGTTGGAGGTGAAGGCAGAGATCTTGTGGGCCAGGGGGGCCAGGTAGACATTGAAAAACCAGGGGAATAGATTAGATGCCTGCGTGACACCACAAGTAAAGAGAGTGATAGCAGAGAGAAAGGACCCAAGTTCCACTTGTGAAGGATGATTAGAGAGAAAGGACTCTAGCCACGACAGGGCCTGATCAGTAATGCCCAGGGTATCACAGAGATGTGATATCAGGATGTTGTGGTTTACCGTATCGAAGGCAGAGGAGAGGTCAAGAAGAATGAGGATAGAGGGAGAGTTGGAGTCAAGGTTTGAGAGCAGGTCTTGACGGGTGTTCAGAAGAGCAGTTTCTGTGCCTCTGGATGCTCTAAAGCCAGACTGATGGTCATGGGGACTCCAGGAGTTTGCTCAGGAAAGGAGTGATGGCGGTCAGGTGATAGTTTGCAAGAACTGTAATGTCGGCAGAGAGTTTTTTGAACAACGGGTGCACAGGAAGACACACCAGCCCCAAGAGCCACCTCTGGCATGCCTGCCCAGGCCACAGTCTGGGCAACCCTTGCTGCCATCCCTCCTGTGCCCTTAACACCACCACTGGAACTGCAGCCACAAGTCCATGGTGGCAGGGTCATCACCACTGACGGGAAGGAGGACGACGACACAGCCTACCCCTCGGATTGTTACAGCCCTTGCCCACCACACAACCCTCCACCACTGCCCAGCATCAGATAGCTGGATGCACACCTGCGTACCATTGAGGACAGGCAGTCAGAACTCACCCCCATGCACGCCACCACCTCGACGAAATGCGCCTGATCTGGAAGTACATGTAGGTGTCGAGCCGCAGGACTGCCAGGTCCCTCGGACATGCCACTGCCGCCCTCATCTCCCTTGCACAAAGGGTGCATGAGGGCAATGAGGTGGCCTCTGCCACAGCTGAGGCCATCAACCAGAGCATACAATTGACCCTGCAGGACATACAGGGCCAGGGATCTGGCCCACCAACCTCCATCACCACCACCAAGGGCTTACAGCCCTGAACCCTACAGCGCCACTACCAGGGACTCCAGACAACAAGGAGCAGGAAAAGAGTCCCATGGTGAAGAGGCATCACATGTGACTATAGAACACTGGCATGGTGCATAACTGGGTGTTGGGTAGGTTTTTTGGGGGGAGTGTCTGGGAGTGGGTGATTGGCGAGGGCATTGTTTTTTTGGGGGGAGGGTGTTTGAGGAGGGCGGGGTGTGTGGGGTTGTTTGGGGAGTGTGGGGGTTGTTTGTGGAGGAGGGGTGTTTGTGGAGGGTGAGGGAGGGAGGTTGTCTGGGGAGAGGGTATTTGGGGTTGCCAATCTTCATGTTTCAATACAAACTATTTCACTTGAAGCAATGACTGAACTTTCCTTTTTTTAAACAAGTGTCTACTGTGATGGTGCATGATATTTACAAAGGCACAATGGGTGTGCAAAGTGGAGGGTAAACTTCAAAGAAGTTCCCAAGCAGTTTGTGCTGGGCCATGTGCCCTTCCCTGGCCTCCATGCACTCTGTGCGTACATGCATAGTACCGGCTGGGCTGCATCATCATCTTCTGGGGGAGGCATGTCCAGATCTGGGGGCAGAGTTATGTTGCGCCTGACGCAGATGTCATGCAACATTGCACAGGACAGGACTATCTGTCCAATACTATCTGGCCTGTACACCAGTGCACCCCCAGACCAGTGTGGCCATCTGAATCGGGCATTTAAGAGGCCAAAGGTCTGCTCAAGGGCCACCCTGGCCCTCACGTGGGCCCCGTTATATGCCATCTATTGCAGCTTCTGGGGATTCCTCAGAGGGGTCATGAGCCAAAGAAGCAGTGAGTATCCAGAGTCACCTATAAGGGGGTATGGCATGAGTGTGACTCATGATGTCCGGCAGTGGTATTGCCTGTCATGTGTCATCTCAATGGTCAATCTGTGCATGCATGTCCCATTTCACATTTTCCACACTGTTTCATGTTCCGGTCCTTGAATTCGTATTGCAATGCCAACAGGGTTGTCCATCCGACATGGTAATACTTGCACACAGCACACGGCCAACACAAATTAATCATTTTTGTATCTGAATGTGAGGTCACCAGGCCATGCGGGTGTGGGCTGGGCCTGTGCATTGCCACCATTCGTATTACCTGATGGGAGTCCAGGTCCCATGTGGCAGTGGTCTGTGTAGCATCCATGATGGTGTGTCATTACTTGTGAAACAGTGTGTGCCAGGTCAGATGACAGGGTAGTGACCCTCAGTAGTTGTTTGGTAGTGTCTCATCCCATCTTTGGGTGTGTCATTGGGTGGGCCAATTTAAGGTATTGCCATGTGCAGCATTGTTGTTCATGTGCTCTGCACTTAGTCTTGGCCTGTACCCCCGAGCTTACGGCAGGTGTGTATGTGGGCCTGGACAGCCTGTTCCGGTCATGTGCGTGTCATTGGATTGGCAAAGGTAAATGTGCATCACTGTAATGTGTTGTTCCCTGTGACTGTACGTAGAGCTTGTCCCTTGTTGTTGTTGCGTTCAGTTATCCCCAGACTTGACACCAGGCTCCTGGGTTGCCCCTGGATGTACATTTGATTCCCCAAGTTGGCCATGTCAACTCATTCACTACCATTGCAGGGGGTGGGTGTTGCATTCTGGTACCTATAATGCATTCCATGTGGTTGTCCTGTTGCGGTTGAATAGGCCCGGTCAGGGACTGATGCATCCCCAGTAAGGTACTACTCCTGTGTGTTGTGTGTGACCTGTCATTTAAAATGTGTGCTGGTGAGTCCTGCATGTACAGGGGCCATTCTGGGCATGTATTTGTGACATTGTTGGCCCCCTCCTGTGTCTTTCACTCCTGCTAGATAGATAGATAGGATTGCACATGTACTCACCCAACATCCAGGTCCTTTGTGACACTCCGTGTAAACCGGTAGCGTGCTGTTAGTATCTACCTGTCAGTGAGGGCTTAGGGTGTGGCCCTTGTGTGAGGGATCACTGCACACCTCCACCTCGCCAACTGAATCCCCATCATCCTCATCCTACTCCTCTCCTGGCCTCCTGTTCCCTCTGTGGTACTCCAGCTCCTGCAGCTGTGGATGGGCATGCAGTGCCTACAGCTCCATGTTTGCGACAATGACTGGCAGCATGGTTGTGTTGCGAAGTGTTTTGGGGGAAGGTGTGCCCTTTTCTATTCTTTCTGTGTGCATTGGTGCACCTGGGTTGATTGGGGGCACCTTATTTCCTTTACCTCTGTCCATTTACCGGCAGCTCTGAGGTGGTATCTCCGTATTGGTTTTGCCGTTATTACAGGTAAATCCAATCATGTAATATGCTGGTGATATCATTGTGCCGGTATTACCGGCGCAGGTTTCTGACCCATCCAGTATTTTCATTGCCGGTATTACCGGTGCCGGTAATTTTGGATGAGGTGATACCAGCACTGGTAATTCCGACAACTTTTTTTCCAGCAAACTTGTACTTGGCTGAAATGGTAAAAGTGCTAGTAAACGATATTATCTGCACTTTCACCGTATACAGGCACACTGGTAATGAGCCCCAATGTTCCATGTTTTAGTTCTTACTTTGGTGCATTTACTTGGATGTTAATGTCGCGTTGGTGATGCAGTGAGATCATAAAACTGTCTTCGCCAGGAGAAGCATTGCTGTTTCTTGAATTGCTGAAAAATGCTTTATGTGTTTCCCTGTTTATCAGTTATTGACTGCATTTCGAGCATTCTGGTTGGCTGAGAGGAGGGCATTATCCTAAGCGATAATGATTTCTTCCTAGTTCTATAAAACTATTAACAGGCAGTGCTAGAAGCAATAAAGGTTTTGAAACTGTGGTGGTAAAGTAAAACATGTTAGTTTAGCAATAAGTAAAGTACACAAAACATATTAGTCAATTATATGTGGGTTCATTTTGTAATGTTTAAATAGCGAGATTGTCTTTATAAGGTAAAGATTTTAATTGCAACCATGGATGAAATGGAACAGTGCTTTTATTGAAACGTTAAAGTGTTCTTTTTTTCTTTACAAAAGGCAAAGCATTGTTTCGTGCCTTAGCTTTCACTTTATTGTGTTACAATAGCATGGATTGTCTTGTTGAAAGAAATCTTGTTGTGAGATCGGATTGCTGTTTCCTGGTTGGAGAGAAATGGTTTCTGTTGTTTCCCTGCCTTCATCTGAATTCAGAATGTCTTGAGCACAGTCAATGCCAGTAGTTATTGACTACATTCCGCACATTTTAATTGGCTGAGAGGAGGTCAATAATGACTTCCATGAGCTAATATAGCATCATAGACTGAGAGAGGGGTCATTTTCACTTCTGGAAACCCAGTACTGCTCATAGTGGAATCATACGGAATCATGTGTCCTGCACTGACCCTGCACTGCTCACAATGTAGCACTTGGCCAGCGCTGCTCACATTGCACTAATACTGCAGTACTCATACTGCACTCACATTGCCCTGTTCACAAGGCATTGCTTAGCAGAAAAGTTGGCGGATCAAATAGACTGCTCTTAATGCAATCGCATGGCAATGATATGCCACTGGTGCTGATTGTGCAATGTGCATAATTCAATGTGCATCGCACTTTACACATGCTAGTCTGCGCTCGCAGCTTTGGACTACATCTCCCATCACCTTTAGGGAGAGGCAGGTATTTATGCATCATTTGAAAACCTGTTTCAACCTGGGTGGGCACATGGGCATTTCACACTGCCGCCAGTTCGATGTGGCACCATTGGTAATTGGGGAGTTCTGCCTTTTTAGGTATTTTCCTATTTTTCCTTCCCTGATCCACCCGGAATGCCTCACGCTTTTCTCAGTTGTAAATAAACATTTGAAGATGGAACCCCAAGATTTGGGCATTACCTCTCCAGATGGGGACACATTTGTCAGCAACGACGCCTCGCATGCTCAGAAATGTGCCATTGACGATGGTAACCGTTCCAAAGTGCATCTAGAGGAACCTCAAAAAGCAAGAACTTGGCTAATTCCTGAATCTCACTATATGATGAATCTCTCGTGTAACAAACTATTTGCCGACGGTTGCACCTTCCATGATTACGCCAACATTCAAATGAGATACTGCGAACATTCCAAGCTTTCGCCACAGTACTAGTCGAATTTGACTCCATCAATAGGCACACGCTACGTATATTCTCTACTACAAATTCAGTTCCAAAGCCCCTGAAGTGTTTTCTAGCACTTATCAACATTGGGAAAATCCCCTACACAAGGCCTCAATCGCATGAAAGACAAAACCTTCACATATACCATTACAAATGTGCTCTGATCAATACTCGATCAGTTCCAGCACATAAAGCTGACATTTCGGATCAAATCACTCAAAACAATTTGGAATTATTTGCCATTGCTGAAAAGAGTTCTCTGGGCTGGTTATTGCAGCCTCCCTTCCTGGAAGCTATTCTATCCTTCCCTCTAATAGGTTGAAGGGTAATGGGAAGGATTAGCCCTTAATCTTTAGGCATACTCTAAAAGCAAATATAATATACCATGTGCGTAGTTTCAAACTGAGGGTATCTTAACTTTAAAATGATGGGCCAATTTCTTTTACCAATACAATTCGTTATTATTTACCTACTACCGAAATATGATTCTTTTTTGTGTGAAAATATACTTAATGCGTAGTATGCCCAATGAAGACCTCATCACAATTGATTGCATTCGGCGAGTTCAACTGGACTTTAATTACCTTAATTATTTGCACATAAAAGACCTTGAACATGTTTTACAGGATCTGGGTTTATCGAATCTACGTACTACACATACTTGTAGAAAAGGTTGAACCCTGGACTGTGCATTAATTCATAACACCAATCATCATATAGACTGGTCCATGACGTGGGAAGGGTGAATGAACCATGCTATTCTATTGTTCTCAACCTTGCACTTATTGCATAAAAGGGTATTGCACAACAAAGAGCGGATTGCTTTATACCCTGATAAGCGAAAGATGTCTGCTCAACCTTTAAATCTGATTCTCAATAACATAGGGGAGAACATTGCCTCAAATAATTCTGTCAATTTCTTGCAGAATGCATGTAATGAAACTATCAGTTAATGCGTAGAGAGGCACCACTGAAATTAAAGCAATTAAAGTAAAAAATAGGGTAATGTTGGGTACAATGAAGATCTAACAACCATAAGAAACAATTTACAAAATAATAGAACATAGATGGAGGAGGAATGAGAATCAGGAAAATGGCTTCAATTTAAAGAGTGGATGATCTAAAAATAAATTGGCTATAATTGAAGCAAAATGACAATACCTGCCAAACAAAATTGACCAGCAGCAAATTCTATCAATACCCTTTTCGGATTCCTAGTTGAACAAATAAATCCCTCACCCAAAGCCAACAAGAGTCACCAACGGCTCTGGACAAGGCTGCATTTAATTCCAGGCTCTCGTGGAAAAGAGGCAGCTATTAGGAGATAGGCAATCGGGATTCCAACCTCATAGAAGTACAGAGATGGTGTTGGTTGATGTAAAGGATATCCTTCTTAAGATAGTAGTAAATATTTATACCGAATATAAAATTCCATAAAAGATACAATAACATTTCATATACATTAAGACAGTAAAACAAGCGTAAACATAATCTCAAGGCCCCAGTAACGATATACACAGTAAAAAATAAAAAAAATGCACATGAACAGTCAAGACACCAATGACAGATATTGGAAAAATAAATAAATAGTACTTACTCAACCATTAAAACCCTATGCTCCCTAATCCTCAGTAAAACTGATACAATGTTCCAGGGACCAGCATACTCTAAAGTCGTTCGCCAGCTACAGATAATAATAGGCCACTGGACACTGCCTAAAACCAAGAATCTTAAAAGTGGAATTAAATATTCCCAGCGTGGATCGTCATTCCAATGGCAAAAGAACACAGCATGCATTGTTCGACATTATCACATTTGCAATGAAGATCATTCAGACTTTTCCAATGCATTCTTTTAACCGCGAAGGGAAGCTGATTAAATCATGATTTTTTTTTATTTCTTGCCATTTATTGTAGACACAAAACAGGTCAAATATGTTACTAGAATTTAAATGCATGAATGGCAGATATGCCCTAACATTTACTTTGACGTCCTTGTTTAGTTCTGCCTGGATAATAGTTTCTTGTTGACAAGATCTAAAATCACTTTCCTTTGGGTTGACAGAACAGAGAGTGGCTTATTAGCCAGGTTGTAGCATCCTACAGAGTGCAGGACATTTTTGAAGGTAAATGGGAGATTCCCCAAACTCCAGCACTGTTGCGTGCAATACCACCTGACTTTGCCTGATATGCCTTGATTGTTGGGGGAAATGCTCTGCCTCTGTGAGAAAAAGAGAATCGCAATAACCGGACATTAGATTGATTTAACAAAGTTGTGTTTTATCAATATGGGCTGACCCGGTGTTCGGGTCACTGAATCTGATGCCTAGGTAGTCAAACATATGTACTCTTTTCAGATCTACTTTGTCCACGGAGACACCCAGGTTTGCCCTCTTATTCCTATTAAAAACCATTAAAACCGGCTTAGAGCTATTCACTGTCATGTCCCTGGACTTCATACATTCTGCATAGGAGTTTACAAGTGTGTGTAAGGCTTTAGGAGTCCTGCACAGTAGTACCTCATCATCTGCATACCCTAGGCAGGGTGTTTTGCAACCTAGGAAGGATGGCACATCAACACGAGCACTTAAAGGATGTTTCTCCAAACCATCAATGTAAAGGTTGAATAGTAGGGGGGCCCTAACATAATCCTGGTAGACCTCTCTACCGATCTTAAATGTACCTGTGCGTTCACCAGCCTTCCTGTACGTATTAAAAGCCTCAGTATTGAAATATAGCTGCATGATGATGTCCAAGAGACTTGTGTCTATGTTCAAATCTTCAAGGACTGACCACAGCAGGGGTCTATCCACCTTATTGAAAGCCATTGCTAGATCCATGAATGCCAAATACAATGTACCCCCTTTGATCTCATAGTATTTGTCAATGGAAAAGGATATGTTTACTCAATGTTCAGTGGTACCCATGGACTTACAAAAACCCAATTGCGTGTTAGGCATTATCTTATTTCTCTCTACACACATTTGGAGCCTATCTACCTAAACCTACCCCAGGATTTCTAGTGACACACCGCTAAGGGCAAGGGATCTATAGCAGGAGGGACCGGCATGGTTACCCTTTTTGAACACTGGAACGATGTTCAACGGTGACCACGTTGGTTGGAGAACGGTAGTACAGAGTACAATCTGGAATAGGTTAAACAACAGGAGAGCCCACATGTCCGGTGATAGCTTATACAGATCACCTGGGACTCCGTCTGGTCCAGAATCCTTGTACCAACCAATAGCTTTCTATACATCTAATAAAGTGATACTTTAAACCAACAAATTAGATGGTGGGAAGGAAATCAATTCCCTAGTTAATATCCCTGCACTGGAGCATCCATACACCTTAGTATAACGGCTCAGCCATTGTTCTCTGGTAATATTTCCGGCCATGCAATCTGCACCCGACTTATAATCGTGGTTGAGGCCCGAAGGCACTAGACTCCAAAACTGCCTGATATCTTTTGAATAGCAGGCTTCCCACGTACAAGCCCAAACCGCAAGTACATGTGATCTTTTTGCCTCCTGAATAGCATGTCTATAATTTGTACAAGCCCACCTACTTTCAAGAAACTTAGAATATGGATTTTCCAGAAGCTTAATAAGAATGTATATTGAATGATGCAATATATAAACACCAATCCGGATCATGTCAATTAGTCTTTAGACCAACAATGTTCCAAGAGACAACTTTCAAAAACATTAGAGGCGTGAGAGGGCAATTCTGCATGCTCCGCTGCCTTTTCTAGTACCACTGCTGGTAATCCAGGAATAGAAGGATTGAGGGGAGTAACAGTGTTATCAGTAGCACACAGTCAATCCACTTCATTAGGATGAGTCAAGGGCTCAAATCTGTTCCTACGCTCCTGGATAATCAAAGGGGGATGGCAGCCCCATCCAGAGACCAATGGGTAACGCAGGATGTTGTGTTAACTGCTGGGTTCCTGGACACATTCCTCTAGCACACAGGGCATCATTGCGCTAAATTCAGCAGTCTATGTTGAATCAAACAATAATCCTTGTTCGCGGGAGTGGATATGGTTGAGGATAGTTCAAGAGAGGGTTTATAAAATAAAACAAGAAAAAGAATCTCTTAATTTGGTCATGACTTCACCCCTGGTCGAGAAACTCTTTAAGATGTTGCCAGCTATGAACGGGTGTGTGCATGTGGTGACCACAAAGCCCCCTCGAAATAACTTTGATCCCTTTCCAACCCAGTCCAATCTACGAGCTATTAAGAGATACCGGTTTTGTTCTAGACATAAGTCAGTAATGCTGTTGAAGTAAGTCGATTTCAGAACAAAGATATCAGATGAGGGTGACACCGAAATACTGATGCTGCTGGATTTGTATTCAGCATTTGATGCTTTAGATCATTCTATTTTATTGCAATTAAAGGAAGCTGCCAATGGTGTTCGATAGGGCGGTACTCAGGTTTGAGTACTGTCTAACCAAAAGAATATCTAGAGTCAAAAACTATGAATATACGTCAATACCAGAGAGAGAGGCATGTGGCGCCCCTCAGGGGTCATACGTTTCTCCTCTATTATTCTACACGTCAAGCCCTTGTATGACCATTTAGTAAATGTAGATGTTGCTTTCCAGAGCTATGCAGATGACACCCAAATCATCTTTCAATAAAAAAAGACACGCCCAAGGCAATTTGGCTTTCATTCAATCTCTTTTTTCTAGAATTTCCTTCTTTGATGTCACGGACTGGCTTGGCTTCAACCAAGCTAAAACAGTGTTATTAGTGTTTCCATCAACAACTATGAGACTGAGGGAAATCACCCCACTTAGTGAAATTACTTTGTCCAATTGTCCAATCCAAATTCTAGATGTGGTTAAATCCCTTTAGATGATTTTGGGCTCCTCCCTGTCTATGGTACTCATATCAGAAACATTTAGCCCCCCCCATATACTGTCATCCTAGGATCTTCAGACAACTGTGACCCCTGTTGACAAAGTGAAATCTTAGCAAGGGCAATAGTTGGATCTAAACTCGATGATTGCAATGACTTATAGGCAGGATCTACAAATCAAGCTCTCCAGGGCAGAATTCAGTGCCCTGCATTGTGACTAAAGTCAAAGACACAATCATGGGACTCCTATCCTCAAGAGGTTGCAGCGCCTCCCTATTGGTGCCAGGATCAAGCTTACACTATTTACACTAGTGAATAAAGCACTTTATGGTACTGCACCTTTCTATCGTAAGCAATGGTTCTCGTGGCACACATCTCTGAGATCTCCAAGATCTTCCCAGTGCTCAGTGGCACCAGTCCCTAGGTTTCATAAACACAGGGCCTTTGACAGATCCTGTGCGATCTGGGCAGCAAGGCTGTGGAAAAGTTTGCAATCAGAAATTGTGGACATTCTAAATTTACTTCAGGGGGATGAAATGCACTTATTTCATCAACACTCAGAGCTTTCTTACTTCTTTGGCCCTCAAGCTTCCTCGCCTTCCTTCCTAATGCTTATCTGGGCGCTTGGAAACCTTCGGGTGGTAGCACCCCCTTTGACCTTGAAATCAGACGATGCACTGACTTTTAACACAGCACCCACACTTCACTTCTCATGCTAGCTGCACACAGTAGGGTGCCTTTAATACGCTGCCCTTGCTGCACGGGTCAGACCCATCTCTCCCTGGCTGTTGGTGCCTCGTTCACACTTGCACACATATGTTTTGCCAGTTGTGTCTCTCAGGGAAGCTTGCATGGGTCCTACTCTTTCTGTGCATGTACCCATGTGTGAAGGAAGCTGGCAAAGTCCCAACCCTGCTGTTACTAGGTGGCACTCAGCCTTAAAGATGCAATTCATTTTTGTGCTACGGAAGCTTCCACTGTTCCACCCTATGCGGGTAGCTCTGCCAGTTTGTGAATGAAACATGTACAGGACCTGCTCATACTGTACACTTTGCCCATGTGGACTTGTTGTGAGGAAACATCTACTTGTCCTTCCTTTGCTCTATCATTTGTGAGGAATTCTTGCCTCTCGCCCCGGCTGGCCTTAGTTGCAGCAGCGCCCTGGGTGATTTGGTACCCCCCCTCCCTTCGCGCCCCTGGTCAACAGGGGGGAACAGAAAGCTCCACATTTATTTTCAACCTCCTAGATCAGGTGCCTTGCAGGGAGCTAATCATTAGAATAGGATGCCCGATTTAAATGCAAACCGCCTCGAGGGTATGCGTCCTGCCGCTGCGGGCGCATTTAATAGCAAACGGGTGCCTGCCGCGTCTTCTCTCACTATGCCAGCTCAGGGGCATGGCGCAGGACTAATGGCTCCCTGGGGGGGTGTGGTGCCGCGGGCAGTCACCCGGCCCGCCCTGCTCTCGCCCTTGTTTGTAATGAGAAGTTCCTCTAACCTTGTTCATGCTCTGTATGTCATTGTTCGGTCTTTTCTGTTTGGGATCGAAGGTTTTAGTTTGTGTGAGTGTATGTATGTGTTTGAGTGTGTATTTGTGTGTGCATGCCCGTGTGTGTGTGTCTGTGCTGTAACTTTAGCATGTTATTAAAAGAAGGTTTGAAGGATGAAGGAGAAGGTGAGTGTGGTAGGCATGTGTAGGGGTTGGAGAATATGGAGTTGGTGTTGGGGCTGCATGGCAAATTACTTGTTTTCAAGGGTGGCAAAACTCCTTGCTGTGCCACTGCTCCAGGCTGACGCAATACGCATCCTTCCCCTGAAGTGGATGCAGTCCTTCCTGGTTCATTGCAAACAATATGTCCGCCTGCCACTTCATGAGTGCTACTGACTATAGCAAGTGGAGTTTGAGGTCCCTCAGGGTTCAACCCTGCCCTTTTCCTATTTATCCCATCATTTGGCAGAGATATATGCTACTATGCCAATGATATTCACTTTTTAATCTTGAATCAATAAACCCCTATAAGTTTAGAAAAGATTTGGAAGCGTTCTAATGTCCATTGAACATTCCATGACTGTACACTTTTTAAAAATCAGTCTCTCAAACCCGAAGATGCTATTGGTTGGTCACGCTGAACAGGTCACCCTGCAGACAATGCGGCCAGCACAATTGGTTGACTGCTTGACTCCTTCTGAATGGTTGCCAGACATTTGGTCGAAAAAAATTGGTCGACCAGACAAATGGTCGAACCAATTTGATCGAAAACCAAATGGTCGAATTTTTTTTTTTTTTATTTTAACCCTTTTTTTCATTTTTTTGGGTGGGTCCCCTCCCAACCCCCTTTTTTTCTCTAAAAACCCCTTTTTTACTAAACGAAAACCCGAAAAATGTCATTCTGCATATCTCTCCTAACCCGTGTGTTGTATATTGACTGCCGGTTAAGACATGAGTGGATTTTAAGACTACCTGCCAAGTACACAGGACTGATTTTGGCCCAGGTCCCCCAATTTTGAAAGGAAGGCTACCTTCATACAAACTCTGCGTTCATCGGATGCCTCTGTGTTGGGCAATCCACTATTTAAACAAGCATTGGAAATGATGACAGTTTGGGCTTTTGTGTAGGCATCGGAACGGCACTGCAGTACTGGTAGTACTTGGCTAATGTTGGCAGCAGGTACAAAATCATGTGAGTAGCTAGGATGTGCCTGGCAAATGCAGAATACATATACACAATCCAAAACTATTGGCTTTGCCAATGCTTGTTTTAACAAGACTTCAGGAATGGACACGACTAGTGCTTAAAATTGCGTGGCTGAAGGCAGACCTGGATTAGACATTTTTATGACACCAGTAGCTGTTTACAGCTCCAAGTAAGTCATTAATTCTTAGAGGACTGCCTCTAAACAAACTGGAAGGTACTTCCAGTGCAAAGAAGTAAGGCTTGATTAAAGTGAGCTGAAAGAGTTCTCATGAGGAGGTTTTGGGGCGGTGAGAGGCAGAAACTGTCTGGGAATGGCAATAGGTTTTAGCATGCCCATGGGAAGACAATGGATGGGCAAATATCCAAACAGCATTTACAAGCTTGGTGTCCCTCCTCATGTGCCATTTCTCCCTATCTGTACTCTAATGCAATCGTTTTGACTTATGGGTGCTGCTAAAGTGCTACATAATAGGCCAAACTAAAAACAGAGGGCAGAAGCTCATGCCTTTTCAGTCTAATCTGCAACACGATGGAAATCCTGCCTTTTACGCTAAGAGTGCTAGACAATAACCTGCTTTTCAAGAGATGCCTGAAGACCTTGTTTCTTAGTGCTATGCTAGCGAGTTGTGTTCTGTTCTTTTCAGCGTCAAGATGCCCCTGCTCGGAGTTGATAGTATTCACTATACTAAAAATAACAACACACACAGATACACACACGGACAAACTAGCCACACTGCAAGCACGCTTCAATGCTCATACGACACACTATCATGCTAGTTTTGTGTACACATTACACTACTCACAATGATCACAGGCACACACACACTGGCTGCACCGACTGAGTGCTCACACCGCACTTACACTGCACTGCTCACACTAACAGTTCACAGTGCACTCTTGGTGCACTGCACTACCCACAGTGTACTGTCCTCCCTGCATGGCCTGCTTATACTGTACTCACACTATACTGACACAGTCCTACCTACTCAGATTGCTGACACTGTTCTTCTCCCATTGCACACAAAGACTGTATTTTATTTTATATAGCGCCTTACACCAAAGCGCTGAACATAAAAACAAAAACAGTGCAAATAATGAAGTCAATATTTAAAACACTGAATGTTTCAGCAATTGCAGAAACCCTCATTAACCAGACGAACGAAGGTAGGATCGTACCTGAAAGGATGAATAGACAGTAGTAGAATGAAGAGAAAGTGGGAGTGTATTCCAGTTTAAGGGACTGACCACAGGACTATCACACTGCACATCTCACACCGCCCTACTCTTCTTGCTGCATGACCATTACACCACTCACACTGCATTCACCATGACTGCCAACACTGCACTCCCATTGCCCGCTCATACTGCAAGACATACACAGCAGTGTTCACACAACACTTACAGCGTGTTCCTCACACTGACTGTCGTACTGCACTCACATGGCTCTCACACTGTCTTTGTCATGCATACTGTTCCTTCTGGGCTCCCACTGCCTTGCACACAGTACATCCTGTCTCGCTAAACTTCCCTCAAAATGGCCTCACTTCTCAGACTGGAGTCATATTACGCTGCTAGCACTGCACCCACAGCACTGCTCACTGTATGGGCCTGGTCACTTTGCTACTTTTCCAGTATTGAGAACAGTTGTGATCACTCTAGTCTACCTCCTGCTTTACAGCACAGCCCTGGCCACTCTTCCCCACTGTGGAGCACAGCCCTGCTCGTTGTGTAATGAATCACACTTAACTGAACGGGCTGTTTAAAAATAAATGCAAAGAATAACACTTCGGTGTCATGACCCTTTAGAGAAAAGTGAAAGAAACGCCGAGTTACTAGGTAGGGCACAACGAAAGACCATCAATGACACTTCACCTGAACGCAATCTGTACTGCAAGGGCCCTTAAAATGAAAGTAAATGCAGTACACTTCATTGGACAAAGCCTGTTTTAGAAAATCCAAATGAGCAACACTTTACTGTGCATGGCTTTGAAATAAAATCTCTATTACCAAAAATTCACAGACAAGACCTTTAAAGAAGGTTATAATAAATTACACTGGTAATCTCTTAAAAGAAAGCACAAGAAATGTCACTTCATCGGACAGGCCCATTAAAGATCAAGGTAGCAATGACATTTGGGGCATTTTGTAGAAAGTGCAAATTGCATGCAAGGGACCAAGGTTAGCATGTACATGCTGCTGGGCCCTCTGCATGCAATTTTGCAGATTCACAAAACATGGCGGAAAGTGAAAGAGTAAAAACAGGCGAAATTGCCTTTACTCGACGTTTTGTAAAAAAAAAAGAAAAAATGCTGCCTGCAAATAGCGCTTTGGAGATGGCATGTATAATGGATTTCTATGGGTTCTGCCTGTATTTAGCAGGTGCCACGTGAGGCAGAGTTCACAGGAATCTGGCAGTGTAAAGCCAGCATGAAAATACGTTGGTGCTCATTTACAAATGGCTGATAGGGTAAGTATAGCTTGCACGCCGCATTTAACGCACCAGGACAGGAGGAGGGGCAAGGAGCGGAGCTTCCACTTACGCCTCGTGTCAGCACTGCGTCTGACACCTGCATCAGATTTAAAAGCAGGTGTAAACTTTAGAATGCACCTAGCCGTCGCACCTGCGAATGCGCCATTGGGTTCCATTGATATCCATTAATAAACGCCTCCTGGGATGCATAATTTGCAGGCCGCGAGAACTTTGTTTTTACAAAGTGAAGAGTAAAACTAAAGTGTAATGGTGATGATTACTCCTGCTTTTACTCTACAGTGTTACCCAACGCTTTTTAAATGTATAAAATGGCCGGCAGGGGACTTAACAGCACCAAAGTGCTAATTTTGGTGCTCCCCTGCATGTACTTTGCACTTTTTACAAAATGACCCCTGTGGCGTTAAACCACGTGCTCTTAATGTGGCAGAAGGAAAGCACGGCATAAATGCAACTTACACTTTGTGCACCTTCTCCACCAACAAATGGCTGTGCAATGCAGTGTAAAAGTAATGTGTAAATGGCTCACACCTTGCTTTTACACCTTGCATTTACACTCTGGGCTTACAAAAAGGAGCCCTTTTGATGGCAAAATATGTTGTAGCATTCTTATTTTCAATTTTCATGAAGTTTCTTCTGTCAATGTGTTCAATACATGTTGATAAACATATTGAACGTGCTCATGGCAGTGCCTGTTAATATCAGGCTGCGCTTGGCTTTTGCTAGCAGTATCTAAGCACGTGGGACTGCACCCAGGCACAGAAGCTCTATCAGGTTGCCATTGTCTTTTGCTAGTAGTACCTTAGCATGTGACACTGTACCTGCGCATATGCGGCTGCACCTGGGCATAGGAGGCTGTAAATTACAACTGTACCAGATAATATGAGGCTGCACCTGGGCATAGGAAGCTGTATATTACAACTGTACCAGAGCATATGAGGCTGCACCTGGGCATAGGAATCTGTATATTACAACTGTACCAGAGCATATGCGGCTGCACCTCGGCATAGGAAGCTGTATATTACAACTGTACCAGAGCATATGAGGCTGCACCTGGGCATAGAGAGCTGTCTATTACAGTACCAGAGCATATGCGGCTGCACATGGGCATAGGAAGCTGTATATTACAACTGTACCAGAGCATATGAGTTTGCACCTGGGCATAGAGAGCTGTCTATTACAGTACCAGAGCATATGCGGCTGCACCTGGGCATAGGAAGCTGTATATTACAACTGTACCAGAGCATATGAGGCTGCACCTGGGCATAGGAATCTGTATATTACAACTGTACCAGAGCATATGAGGCTGCACCTGGGCATAGGAATCTGTATATTACAACTGTACCAGAGCATATGTGGCTGCACCTGGGCATAGGAAGCTGTATATTACAACTGTACCAGAGCATATGAGGCTGCACCTGGGCATAGAGAGCTGTCTATTACAGTATCAGAGCATATGCGGCTGCACCTGGGCATAGGAAGCTGTATATTACAACTGTATCAGAGCATATGAGGCTGCACCTGGGCATAGGAAGCTGTATATTACAACTGTATCAGAGCATATGAGGCTGCACCTGGGCATAGGAATCTGTACCCGAGCGTATGCAATTTAATAGGCATTTATACTTTGTCTTTCCCGGGATTGCTATACTTATGAAATGGTGTCAGTACCTCGGCATCTGATGCAGGTCCTGGGCTTATGAAGATGCTCTACACGCGAGGCTGTACTTGTGCATGTGATGAGCGTAGATGTATCAACTACGATAATGCCCAAATTATGCAGGATTAGCAAAAATGACCCTGCCCGGAAAGAATAGTAATTCTGACCATATATGGCAGAATAAGCAATAACGATTATATATGGACGGATTAGGAACAATGACAACACGAGGCGAGACCAGCAACAGTCACAACATTGGGCAGGATTTGGCACGTGGACTGCATCAAGTGTAATTAGAAACAGTGACCAAACCAGGCAGTATTATAAATGACAATATCAGACACAAAAGCAGCAGTAACAACCATATAAGGCAGGCATAGCTGCAGTTAATAATAATGAAATAAGCCATCATTTGCAATAATAATAATTTCATAGAGGACTATGAATAATTTATATCTGGTATAATCAGAAACAAATACCAGGAGGCAATGCCACACACGGAATAGGCACTTGCATATGTGCACATGCAAGCAGGAACATGCACACAAACACATATGCACACAGCCACATACACATAAAACATGCTCACACAAAGATGCATGAACAGATAATCATAAGCACCGACACACACAAATACATGCAGATAGACACACACATACAAAGACAGAGTCGCTCAGCAGTCATCAGTTTAAAATATGCATTTTGAACGTTAAAATAGGGAGATTATCAGAACACATATAACTGTCTGATATACTCAATAACTGAAATTAGCACATGTAGGTGATTATTGACCTTCTTTCAGCCAATCAGAATGTGTTAAAGTGCAATCAATAACAACTGGTATTGACGGCATTCTGAACATGCTGTACCCAAAAGCAGACAGGGAAACAAGATTGCAATTTCCAGGCAAGAATTGTTTCAACAAGACACTTCCACTCTGGGAGGACCTTTTTTCCCTTGAAACATCCTATTTAACAGACCAGAGAGAAAGCTAAAACGTTTGAATATCTTTTCAACCTCTTACAGAGAAACTGTCTATTTTTTCACAACATCTAATACATGCTCATGTTAAACCCACTCTAGTTTGACCAATTTTTCAATTAAAATGCTTAACTCATAAAAACAACTGGGATTGATTTCCAAACGTGTTTTACAATGGTGCAATCCCATCGTAAATCACTTTATAAATCAGGTCCAACTTTCTTTTTTAAATACTACAAAATAAAAGCACATTTAATATGCTCTGCCATTTTTTATTTTTATTTTTTTATTTTTATTTTATTGGACATTTGTATACACAAGTGTTTCAAGACACCACAAGACAAGTTGGGGGGGCAGGGGGGCGACATGGGAACCACAAAAGTAGAACAACAAAAACGGTTATATTGTCCTTGTGACAATCCTACCATGCAAGTGCATGTAAATGTGATAAGTGCAGGGGGGCAGGGGGTAGATAGAGAAGTGCAGGAGGGGTGCCCAAAGGGAGGGGGTGGGCAAGTGCTGGGGGGGCAAGGGCAGCAATGGCAGGGGATAGAGGGGTGGGGAGGGTGAATGCAGTGGGCAGGGATAACCAGTTTGGGCTAGTCTGGGAAGGGAGCCCGAAGGAAAGTGCTGGCAAGGGATGCTGGGGTGACTGGTAGGGGGTGGTCTGGCCCCGGTATAACTCTGAAGGGACCAGGGCCCAGTTGCAGCAGAAGAGGGAAAGTTAACACAGGAGGGGGAGAGAGAAGGAAGAGGAGAAAAGGAAAGTCTTGAGAAGTTTCCGGAGCTTAAGGAGATCCGGCTCAGGTTTGAGGGTGGCAGGGAGGCTGTTCCA
Organism: Ambystoma mexicanum; assembly: GCF_040938575.1. NCBI lineage: Eukaryota > Metazoa > Chordata > Amphibia > Caudata > Ambystomatidae > Ambystoma > Ambystoma mexicanum. Next base: position 1,272,561,309 of record NC_090932.1, read on the forward strand.
AAGGGAGGAGCCAGCTGAGGAAAGGGATCTACCTCCCACTCTCTGCTTGGAGAAACATTTGACCTGCAAAGAGTTGGAGCCAGAGGACTGAGAGACTCTGGTAGGGAGGTATTTAGGGAGGGAAAGCTGGATCTAGAGAGGTCCCAGCCCTGTGACTGATGCAAATGGTCTTCAATTAGATCCTTACGGTCATTTGAAACTAGTGTAGAGATTTTAGGGCCGGAGAGATGCGGTCCCTGGGCTTGAGGCCAAGGATAGGTCTTGCAGTCCTATTCTGGATTATTTGAAGGGGGCGAAGGTAGGAAAGGGGCAGATTGAAGAAGAGGCTGTTGCAGTAATCCAGCCTAGAGAGATCCAGGGCTCTGGAGACATTGAGCTTCTGGGGGAAGGTGAGGAAAGGTAGAATACCTCTGAGGAGGTGGAGCAGAAAGTTGGACTTCGTGGCAAGGTAGTGAGGTGTGGAGAGAAGGAGAGAGAGGAGTCAAAGATGATCCCAAGGTTTTTTGCCTCACAAGTGAGTAAGGGGAAGAAATCCATGGAGTCAGGCCAGAGAGAGGGGGGAAAACAGAGCCGGCGTCCCCATGAGAAGGGTCTCCCTCTTGCTGGCATTAAGGTAGAGATCATTGGCAGAGCACCAGGCCTGAATAGCCGTCAGGCAATCAGGTATGAGGGAGGAGGGGGAGGAGGAAGACAATGGCAGCTTGAAAGAGAGCTGTGTGTGATCTTCATAACACTGGAAATGAGGGGAGAAGGTGGAGATCAGGTGGGCCAGAGGAGCCAGGTAGATGTCGAAGAGTCATGGCGAACGAATGGTTAGAGCCCTGAGGGATGCCACAGGTAAAGAGTGAGGTGGAGGAGAGGAAAGGACCCAATTGCACTTGGGATGGTCTGTTTGAAAGGAAGGATGTAAACCACGCCAGTCCCCTGTCCATGATGCCAAATGTATCATGGAGACGATTTATGATGATGGAGTGGTGAACTGTGTCAAAGGCAGAAGAAAGATCAAGGAGGATCAGAACAGAGGAAGTGTTTGAGTCCAGATTAGAGAGTAGGTCTTCACAGGTGTTCAGGAGAGCAATTTCCATGCCTCTGGATGGCCTGAAACCAGACTGGTGGTCATGGAGGATGCTGGCCACTTTGTTGTGTGGAGTGTCAGTTGGGGGATGACCAGCTTGTCCATGAGATTTCCCAAAAAAAGGGTGATAGAGATAGGGTGATAGCTAGCCAGGCAAGAAGGGTCAGCAGACTGCTTTTTTAGAAGATGGTGCACAAGAGAGTGCTTTAGGGGTTGTGGGAAGGAGCCAGTGGCAAATTAGTTGTTGCAAAGGTCAGCCAAGGAAACGTTGACCTTGATGGTTCTGCAGGTGCAGGGGAGCAACTTTTTAGAGGAGACGTTCATGGAGCGGACAACTCTAGAGATCTCATCTGGTACATTGGGAGAGAAGGAGGAGAGTATGGGGGGCCAAGGGAGGCGAGAGAAGGGGGATTTGGGGCGGAAGCGGATGACAGAGAGGCCAGGATGTCCAGAGTTTCAGAGGAGAAGTGGGTGGCCAGTGCAGAGCAGAGGGCCTGGGTGGATGGAGAAGAGGAGACTGCGATAGGATTGGCAAGTTTCTTGCAGATTTTGAAAAGTTCAGCCGTGTTATTGGTGGCTCCAGAGATGCAGGCTTGGACATGAGTCCTCTTCTATGAGCAGATGGCGAGACAATATTGCCTTTGGAGTAGGTGACAGGCCAGTTAGTCAGAGGATGAGCTTGATGCCTGCCACTTTCGCTCTGCAGCTTTGCATTTGCGTTTCAGAGCTGCCAAGTCGGAGTCATACCAAGAGTTGCATTTGGAGGCAGGATTAATGCAGACCCTCATGACAGCGGCAAGGATGTCCAGGTTGTTAGAGATAGAGAGATGGAGGTCAGCTAGAGTAGCGCCAGAATGAGAGTCAAATGAAGGGGGGGAGGATGGATGAAGGAAGAGTCAAATGCAGCGACTGACACACGCTTCATCGGTCGAATGACAGAGAAGTAGACTGGCAGTGAAGGCGGAGGCATCATCAGGGGACCGGGCGGGTCAAGGTGGGAAAAGAGGCGAGAGTGGTCAGAACAGGAGGGATAGTAAGCGCGTTGGAGAGTGGGTTATCTGTTGAGATGAGAGCATCCAAGGTGTATCTGGCAGAGTTTGTTAGGTCAGAGGGAAGGGTAAGGAGGGAAAGGGAGTCGCAGAGGTTGAGAAAGAGAACGGCAGCCATATCAGGAGAGTCTAGATGGATGTTAGGGCTTCATCACAAGTTTGGCGATATTCTGATGGTAAATCCACCCTGGAATACTGCCTGATGGAATTACCATTATCGCCACTTGATCTGGCAGAATTACAAGTGGTGGTATGGTGGTGTTAGTCCCTATTTATGGTGTCCGTAGGCCTCTATGGGGATTATGGTGGAATTATCACTGGCAGTAATTCAGCTTGTGGTAATTAAGACAATTTTACCGGTGGTTGGGGGCAAGGCAGCAGAATTACCTCCAGCATTTTACTGGAGGTTTTTCCTCAGCTTCACTGCCAAAGTTATAGTGTGGTAATGCTGTGGTAATGCACTAGTAACATAGTTATCACTGCATTACTGCAATTTTTTCCAGCATGACCGTACTTGTAATGAGTCCATAGTGGTACAACCATTATGTGCTAATAGCTTTATATGCCTGGTGAGGGGTTATTATCACTTGGGATAGTGGCCCTTCCCCAATTTATGGCAAAGGTGAATTAGGTGGTAGGTCAATATCCCACCATAATGACCCCTACCTCTGTCTATAAGGCTGTACTAGCACGAATGCTGCTTAAATGTTTGACCTTTCTGCAGAGACAACTGACACGTCTTCTCTTTTCAACGTTGTAAAGAACCCACTGTGTGTCTGGGGGTTGGTCTGTAAATCCCAGGTGGATCCCAGGTGGATGGGGACAGCTCCAAAGTTGGCACCAATTACTCCAGCAGTCAACTGCTACCAGGCAAAGTGTGACCCATTTGTAACGCAAGTATTTGACAGCTGCACGAAGGCAAACATTCAACCAGCTGGCAAATAATATGACAGAACACATTGCATCGTACAATGGAGGGGGTGGGTGGGGGGGGGGGGGTTACCAAAAGGACACTCCGTTCTACAGAGAAGCTGCATTTGTTCATTCAACATTACTGGGTTTCCTCTGCCAAACGTGTGCTTAACCTGGGGGGAATTCAGGACGAACACACTTGCTCTTAGCACTTAAGGAGTGTTGCAGCCAGGATTCCCAACTGCACACCCCCAGGGTATCAGTCAGCCTTTCTGTTCAGCAGCCACAAGGACAAAAGAACCCATTTGCTCGGTGTAGAGTCGCTTGCAGCTGTATTTGGGGAGAATGTCATCTGACGTCTCTGATATAGTGGGGAGGTTCCTGGTTTTCATGCATTCAGTTCCCAACCCCATTCCATTTATACAAGGATGTTTTCGCAGGCTATAGAAGTGTGCGAAACTCAAGCTCAAATCACCTTGCTATGAAACGTCGTTTTACCTTCGGTCACTGTAACTGAATGTTGTGACCTTCCATTTATAAGACATATACCCCAAGGGCTGAAAAGTCCGACCGCTGCTGATCAAATTACGGGCTTTGCGTCCTTAAGCAGTCTGCCCAGAAACACAAGCCTGGGGTTTTGGTCAGTATATATAAAAAAATCCTTGTGGTAACCGTGACCTAAATGAGGGAACCAAACAGATTTCAGTTTTTTGGCTTGCTTTTCAGGGAGCTTTCGCAAACGTGGCAAATTCGTATTTCTGACTTACTGCCCCTCCCAAAATGTTCTTGGAGGCCTAGGGAAGTAAGTAAAAGGGCTTTGCTGTTATGTTTCCTTGGACATAGATTCAACATGCCCTGGCTCACCATGCGGCGAGTGCATTCGGGGCATACCCCCTGGCGTAGCGAATGCCTCTCGCCAGCTGTCTCTCCTCTTGGTGCTGCGCCCCACACAGTTGAGTCCTATGATGCATTCGGTGCAATTGTGCACTGAGCTCCTTCACCTGTTCCTTCTCATGCCTTCCTCAGCACCTTATCTATCCTCTGCCCGCCTCCCAGCTATCTACCCGACTTTGCTTCTCCCTAACACGACTGAATGTTCTATCATATTCCTCCTGTGCCTCTCTGGCAGTCAAATCGCTTCGACGCCATAACCTCTGGCAGGAGGCGCTATACGAATGCAAGCTAACATAATACATCTTAACTGTTGTTTCTTACCACCCTACAAAGGTTTTACAAAGCGAGCAATTGCCTTCGCAGGACTGGGTTTGTACATCCATGAGCTGCAGCGAGGTTTGGATTCACGCAGAACTTCACATGAAGCGAAGCGCCCACTGCATGCAGTGCCAGCATCTCATCCAAAGCAAAGCAGTCAAATCTAAAACTCGAGGTGACCAGGGCAAGGCCTTAATCTGGCCCTGTGGCAGCTGCCATGGAATGCAAACCCAGAACACGGAATATGCTGCTTCGGCAACCAGCCACGTGGCAGAGGAAAGCCAATCTCATGCTGCCAGCAGCAGAACAGCTGGGAACATCTGTGTCTAGCATAAAAGAAGGAAATGTGTGTTTGTTCTCTGCATCTTATGACAAATGGTAACAAATAACCTCCACATGTCTATCATAGCACACCGAGAGAAAAGGGATAGAACCTTTTTATTGGGAACATGACAAATGTCAACCAGGTGGCATGTCTAAACAGTGGGGGGTGGACCCGAACTAGGTCTGCCCCATTAGAAGTCAGTGAAATCAAAGTTAAGCACACTTTGTTAATTAAAAAGTAAACACAGCCCAAATGTTTGTAAAAGAAGACCAAAATACTTTCATAAATACCTGGCTGTTTGATAAATGTGACTGGGGCTCATATGGGGTCTATCTTTATTAAGCACAGATCCTGTTTTTTACCCTTCACTTCTCTGATCTTGTGCTAGCGCTGTGATGCCTCTGGGTTTGCGCTGCCAACAAATGAAATAAGTAAATAAAAATAATACTTTCCTAGTCCCATACATTTCCCAGCACCAGGGGAAGTGAGAATCTTTATGGTGGTATATGTTGAGACTCCCCTTTTCCCTCTTGCCCTGGGTGCTTCACAGAGTATATTGGTCAGGGGGGTGCCTGGGGCAGGTCAGAATAAGGCCCACTTTGCTGAACGATGCCGCCGCCTACTGGCACACACCAGCTGCACCTGGAAAGCGGCCCCATGTTGTGACCCTCTTCAGCCAGTCCTAGCTTTTCAGCCGGCATCACTTTGCATAGCGGGTTTTGTGAGTCTATTTTTATAACTTTTCCGGAATGCAAATTGCTATTGACCGAAAAACCAGGCCTGGCAGAAAGTGTCACAAATGGCTTGCGGCCTCTTGGAAGCTATTACTCGACCGCCCTTGCAGCTGGCGCTGCCACCGGAGCATGCGTTTGGCGCCCTTCTCTTTCTCTGGTGGATAGCTGTCTCTGGCGTCATGTGGCTACAGGATTGCCTAGCAGTACCCTTTGCTAATTGCCAGGCCTGCCTGGCTGCCAGAAGACGAGCAGTTATTTCTGTTCTCACAGCTTTCACTTGACAGATCTCTAACTCTCCTGGGCAGATTTCTTCAGTGCTTAATTTGTAAATAAAATAAGTGCCAGGGCCCAAATATTTTCTGTGACACTGCGGGTGGGCAATTCCCCGGTGCGGCTGCCAGCACCCATAGCTGCGGCCCACAGTGAGGACATATTTGGGGTGACACTACAGCTGGCACCTGCTGATTGTGGGTGGTGGATGCACTGACTATCACCACTTCATAATTAAAGTGAGTCTGAGGCAATTAATGCTGGGCTCAAAAACATAAAAGAAAGTCATGTGCACACAGGTTGTTATGGAGTGGAGAGAGAGAAGAACCCAATCCAGGCCCCAGCCATTCCTCTGGCCAGCCAAGTGGCTGAAAATATCCTTTCAACCCAAAGGACAACATTCCCCCCTGTGTCTGGAGGCCCCCCCTGAGCCTTGTTGAAACTAAGCTATGGAATTCCAAGATCGTGGGACAAGCCCATCACATGGTGCCCAGTGCATATCCACCCGCTCACACCTATTATCCTCCACCCCCCACACCCTCCAGCACCAGAAGCTGCTACGGCTACTGATGCAAACAGCAATGCTATTGGTGTCTACAACTTGCAATCACTGACATCACAATGAACCGACCCTTTCAGAAACACTGGGCTTATCAACCCTTGATGATTGGTGACTTCTTGGTGGCAAGTGTGCTCCAGGCAGATGGCACATACGTTACCGAGCATTTTAAGTTGCCTGGTTAGCAATGGAAAACCATACCTAAACACAGTTAGGATGCAGCTCGCTTGCTCAGAAGCGGGGTGAGTATTTTTTCCCCACATGTTTGGAGCATCACCAGCGTGCCACTGCGCGGGAGCTGTACGCAAGCTGCCATTGGTCGGGGAAGGTCCGAAGAGCTGGCATGGCGGTCCAGTGTAGTCCAGGTTTTTAAGGACTTAGTGCACTTTGCTAGATCCTTTGAAATGAACCATTACGCCCAAATGCTCCCAAAAAATGAGCCCCCAGATACTACTCAAACATTTTGCTGTCAAAAGACACGTTTAGCTTGTTTAAAGCAGGACACTTTTTTTGGTGTCCAGTGCTATTTTCTGTCCATGGGTCGACCGACGACTTACACACTGATGCAGGAGCTGCGGCTGCGGGGTGTGGGAGGGGGGTACAGTTAATGGTCGGGGGCACTTGTAATGCACGATCAGAAGGGACTCCTGTCCGGGGTGGACTTGGAGCCAAAGGAGGCCCTGGAAAGAATGTTCAAAGTGGCCCCATGTTACACATTTTGAGAAAGCCCCTTTCCCATTAAAATATTGGGAAATAAAATAGGTAATCACACAAAACGGGAGCTTGCTGCAGAGGGCTACCGGGAAATCTCCAGAGCTGCCCGTAGGCCAGTCAAGTGGGAGCACTGGTTGTGGGGGAGCAGTGGGGAATGCTGACTGGTGGGGGTTACATTGCTATTGCTCGTCTGATACACTGGACATCACTGGGCCCCAGATCCAGTCACGTGTGCGCCTGTGTATATCCACCGTCTGGCCTCTTCTCTCCTTGGTCGTGCCCACAGCTCCGCGGTTGAAATTCTACCTCCCACTCTCTCAGCGGCGCTGGCACAGCAGTGATCGCCCTGGCTGCTGCGCGAAGAAAAGACTGATTGTTAAACCAGAGGTAACAGAGCCCGGCTGCAGCCCTGGCAGGAAGCAGGCACCTCGGTCAGGCGGATGTGGCTCACCAGGAGTCTGTCCTGCTCCCCCGGGGGCTGTCTGCCCACTATCCGCGCCTGGCAGGAAGGAAGAGTCCATGGCAGGATGGGAAAGTCATGGCAGGGCAGCGACTGAGGCCATCGAGAGAAGGGCTTCATCAAAAATACCTGCTGTCCCCAGAGACTGGTGCCAGCAGTAGAGGCTCTTGTAGACACCGACCAAGTCCCAAGCATCATTTTGTCCTCGCGCCAAACTCATTCTGATTAGCAATGTCCTCATACCAGTGGTGGAAATGGAAAACATGGAAAGGGGATCCCACAAGGGCCGGGGTTCGGAGGACCGGGCAGAGTTCCAAGGGAGCAGAGCTGGCATTTGAACTCCCTTCTAATGAAAGGTTCAAAATAATAGTTTCAAAATGGTACAATTGTTTTCATGCCGCTTCTTCCCAAACTCCACACTGTACATCAATCCCACTTGAAATCACTTCCATGGCAGCGGTGCCCCCAAGATACTGTGGTAGTACAGGCGTAGGCTACTGCTTGCTAATCGTAGGACTTTTTTCAATTCCTTGTAAAGAAACGAGTGCTATAAAATGTGTTTGGCCAGGGGGTGGGCTTGGCTGGTCGTGTGCGTAGGGCGGAGCTGTGGGGGTATTTCTGCCCGTGTAGGGAAAATCAAAAGTTATCACGTGTGATCCCAGTGTTTAATTTCCTAAAAACAACAGAAGCATTTATGTGTTGTTGTACACAGCTTTATACCGGAATAGAAACCATAAAAGCATCATCACAGAACATAAAACAATCAACCGCAATAGCCATGAATATAAATTCATACCAATAGTACACATTAAAGTACATTTAAAATTCCTTAGGTTCCCATACAATTAGATCAAAGACATTTAACCCTATATAGCCATGCCCTGTGTATATATTTAGCAATAAAATAAATCAGGTATCTATAGTACTTTTACAAGTAGCAACTGCCAATTCTGTCGCTCTGATCTCCTTTAATCAAAATATTGGCAATAAGTAAGACCTCCTCAGTCTATTATACCCTGGGCAAAACAGAAGAAAATGCTTTAATGTTTCCATTGGGTTGCCACAGACCCTGCAGTGCTTTTCCCACGCCGCAGTCCAGCTCGATGTAAACTCAGCTACCCGCAAAGTATTGGGGCGCACCTGGACAAACCGCATTCAGGCATATGCTGGTTTTACACAATCCAGATATGCTTCGAATCCTGCAACTGCTGTAAGCACTATATAGGGGGCTCCAGTTTTTAACACAGTACAGGCCCTTTCCATTTTACCCAGAATTACTTCTTGACAGATGGATTTGATGCTGGCTTCACCTCTCAGCGTTATACCTTCTGGGGTTACCCAGTGGTCCAACGACCTAGCCGCAGAGATCAATAACAGGCTACTCAGCGACTCCCTATACTTTGCCGATTCAGGAACACTCCAGAGCCTAATCCAATACAGCAGGGGCTTAATGGCAATTACTTCGTTGATCGGTTTGAGGTCGTTTTCCCATCGCAAGCTTGCCATTGGGTCTCCCTTAGGCTGTGTAAGTAAACTCCATAAAAAATTGTTATCTGCTACACACAGCTCGGCTAGGGGGTAGTGACCCCACAATTCTGACCCGTAGCTTGCCGCTGCCCTACCTTGTTATAGATACAATTTGATAGCCGGGGAGATAGCACCCCTTCCCAATCTATTAAAAAAGCATCAAAGTCCCCCGCTATATTTCTCTAGAGTTTTTGTAGCTTCAACAAGATGGCATTCAGGGAGGAGGTGGGGTTATTTCTGCCCCTGTAGTGAAAATGAAAAGTTGTCACCCATGATCCCAGTGTTTAATTTCCCAATAACTGCTGCCAGCACAACAGAAGCATTTATTTGTGATTAGGCAGTTTGATAAGCAAATAACATCTTTATAAATGTAACCTGTGATAAAAAAACAAAGGAAGGGGCACAGAAATGACAGGGTATTTGTGTGGTAGTCTGACACAAAAAGAAACACATTTGAAAGAAAATTAGTATATGCAAGTTTAAGCTGCTTTTTTGACTTTTGAAAATAGTTTTTTTTTCTGTGAAAGTCTAAGATGCGCATTTGGGAAATATTAGTTAAAAGCCAGCTTTTAACTGTGATGGCCTCCACCTCAGTGATTTTCATGGCCCCTTGACTCCCGTGGTGTCCCTTTCAGGTGAGAAGAAAGAAAACAGGCTCAGCAAATAGAACCTGCAAGGCGCGAGTGATGGCTGGGGAAAGGAGGACGGCAGATTAGATCACCAAGCCCCCAGCTTCCCTCAGTGAAGCTGGAGGGCTCGGTGAAGCCTTGTCAGGGCTGAGGCAGGCTGGGTCTGAGATCCAGCCAGATATCTGATGCCGGATTTCAGACCTGGCAAGAGCCGGCCCATTGACCAGCGCTGCCTCGTACTGTTCCTCCGACTAGGCCTTTAGTTTCATGAGGCAGGGGGCACAGTGAACCTATTAAGGTATACCCACTATATGCTCTTGATGGTTTTTTACAACCTCTCCCATCAGCCCCATCCAGGATATTCAATGCCAAGGGCGTATGATAGTGATAGCCCAAAACATCTCGAAAGCCGCAGATTGCATTTGCAAGCCCTGCTGCTGCAGATTCGGGGTGAGTTTGCCACCATACAGTAGTAATGAAATGTGTATGTAAATGTTTAGTCATGTCAAATGATGTCATTTCTTTTATATTTCCTGCTGCCCCCACGGCCCGCGCATTCAGATCAGTAATGCCCTTATTCAGTGCATGTGCTTGCCAAATGTTTTGGCCTACAACTCCCATCAGGCATACCCAGGAAATACGGTGGGTAGGATGATGGAAGTGGGATGTCCAAAATATCTCTTGAGCTGCAGGTTGCATCTGCAAACCCTGCTTGCCTGGCTTTGCTAGGTATATGCCAGCACACAATAGTAATGTAACATGTTGAGTAATGTTTACTAATGTCAATTGATGTGACCTTGTTTCACTTCCTGAAGGTCTGCCAACTCAACCCCGCTTGACCCAACTGCAAAGACAGGAATGCCTAAGCACATATATAAATAAAATACTACATGAGGAAACTAGTCCGCGTTCTTCAAAGAGAGTATGCCATCTTAGTGGGGGGTTTTCTGTGTGTCTGGGGGAGTCATTGGGAGTTCGCCCAAGCTGGATGCGAGAGAAGGGGGAGAAGCAGATGAGTAAGACTGTAAAACTGGCCACGAAGAAGCATCCCCAAGAAGTTGTTTACCTTGCCCTTAATATTCAGGCTGTGATCCTTTGAGAAATGATCAGTAAACTCATCCTCACACTAAGAGACTGGGATGCTTTGTTGTATGACCCATCAAAGTTGACATTTTTATACCCATCTTGATATCAGGTGTTTGAACAGTATGCATACCATCTTGCCTGGGAATACTTGCATATACTAAAGATGAGTACTCACCTCCGGGGTTGTCCATTCTACTTTGGAACCATGGTCAGGGCTGGTAGTGGATCCATGCTACCATTGCAGGAGCAAATATTGCAAGGACAAATGGGTTGACTGGTGTGCAATGCCCAGTAGACATGTTTGAAGTGCTGTGTGTGAAGCTGCCAGGGGCAATGCTGTTATTGGGATAGGTGTTATGAGTTTGGTTTTGATGGGTGTCATGCAGGGGGCAATAGTCAGATAGGGTGTGTAGGGTGACGATGAGAGAATGGGGCTATTGGGATGATTGGTAAAGGTGGGGAGGGGCAGTAGTACCAACATAGCTGGCAGTGCCATTCAAGGTTTCTGGGGAGCAATGGAATGCTAGATTACAAGTAATGGTAGTGAGACCTTCAGGCTGGAATTGTGCCTCAATAATATGTTGCAAAGCTATTGTAGACAACCCTGTGTGCCCCTTTTGCATCACCCCCCTTCTCAGGTGCACATTGTTCCATTAGAGGCGCAAACACCACTGATTGGGTGTACATTGCTGGGGGTATAGTCCCTGCATCTTGGAGTGCAGGGTGCATGGGCAGCCCTTCAGGTGCTGGACCTTTTTACAGGTACTCGAAAGTCCTTAATATGAGTGACATCCCTGCAATTGCAAGTCATCAGCCTCACCATCAAGATCCGAACGTTGCACCTCCACTCCATCGTTGATATGGTAGGAACGTGTATCTGTGATGTAAACAGTGTCACTTTCTACACAAAGCCAGGAACCAGAAGGTAAGTTTACATGTAAGTTTATTCTCTAGTTATAAAGTAGAAAGAGCAGAGGCGTAGCCAGGATTATCCATCAAGTGGGCCCTGAAGCTAATGTAGTTGGGCCCACCGCTGTGACATTAACATCTGTAAAAGCCCACACACCACTGCTGAGTGGGCATTTACAGATTTTGGCTGTGGGCATTGCCCGCACAGACCCTACCCTGTCTTCGTCTCTGAGAAAGAGCACTGGGACCTCCACCCAGCCCAGCTAATCAGGTCCAACTGCCATCCGTGGAACCTGGCTCACAGCACATACATCAACATTCCACCCTAAGTGACAACACTCCACGCTCAAATGACATCACCAGCCAACCTACAAATCCAATTACAACACACCTCCCTCCATTCAATACCTTAACAACAGCAACCACAAAAGAAGGAAAACCTTAAACAACTCAAATGGAACATCCTAAAATCCAATTACAACACACACCCTAAAAACCAATTACAACAATCTGGCCTCTGGACTTTCCCTCACTCAATGGCGTCATTCAGTGGCGAGGCCTTATCCTAGACGATGTCCTGCACTGGCAGAGGTGATGGAAACCTAAATAATGTTAATGTCAAGGGGTCCTAAAAAATAGGAAGAATGGAAGGGCAGTACTGTAACTGCTTGCAGTATCAAACTCTTTCAATGCCAATAGGGAATGAATCATCATTTGCAATGGGAAGGGTTATAACGGGAAGAACACAACCCCAGTGCAATATCAAACCCTTTGGATGCCAACCAGAGGACATATCAATGATTAAATTACCATATCTGGCACAAACAGTGTGTTGGCAATTTATTCCACTTCGGATGCCATTACTGAAATTAAAAAGTAATAGTTGACAATAGGGGAAGAGGCAGAAAAGAAACACACCGTACAATACAGTAGTTGTATTGATTTATAAAGCACTTTCACCAAAGCCCTGTTCATTAAAAGACGGTCCAAAAAACATGAGTTAACAACCGAACATTGCAGAGATAATATTAAGAAGAATGAAAGGGGAAGATTTTGAGATTAGAGCGAAAGAGATAGCGGGTCGAGGGGGACCTGATATCGAGGGTTAAGGAGTTCCAGTCTTTGGAGCTAATAGTGAAAAAGATCTAAAGTGGGATTGGGCACAGGGAGGTTTGGAGAAACTAATAGGAAATGATTTTCGGATCAAAGAAAGTGACGGTGGACAGAGAAAGTCAGTAGCAAACAAAGATAGGGAGGATGAAGCTCATACAATACAAAGAAATTGAGCCACTAATTGAGAGTTGAAGGATATCAAGGAGCGAGAGAGAACTAACAAAAGGAGTAATAGAGGTGATGGCTGAAAGAGAATAAAAAGAGTACAGATAGATGAATTGCAGACAAAGTGTAAATGAGCAATCTGTATAAGCAGCATGGAGCAAAAGTCAAGATGGGATAAAACAAGGGCAGAGATGAGTAGCTTAGTAGCGTGAAAAGAAGAGAATTGATGAGCTTTACGAATACTGAATAACTGATGATGACAATAGACATTACAGATGTGAGAAGAAAAAGACAGGGAAGCATCGAAGAGTACCCCAAAGTTGCATGCGGAAAAATAAAGTGGGATAACAGAAGAAGGAAGGGATATAGAGGGGGGTAGGGAGAGAGTGGACAGCATAAGAGGCAGGGAAAAGGGGAATCTTATATTTTGGTTAGGTTAAGGTGGAGGCCGTGAGCATGCATCCGAGATTCTATAGTGAGAAGAGCGGAGAACATTTCAGCTTGAAGATAGTCTGAAAACGAGAAAAAGAAAACAAAGACCTGAGAGTCATCAACGTAGAAATGGGAAGAAAAGGCCAAACAAAGAGTTAATGAGTGAGAGAGGGGAAGAATAGAGGGTGAAAAGAAGAGGACCCAGCAGGCCATATTACAGGGCAAGAAAGGGTGAGAGCTGACCAGCCCAGCAGGTAGAGAAGGAGCGATCAGGACGATAAGACTGAAACCAATAGAGAGCAGAGCCAGAGAAGCGGAACAAGGGGATTTGAAAGGAGAGTACTGTAATCGACAGTATGAAAAGCAGCAGACAGATCCAGAAGGATAAGTATTGAGGAGCGTTTGGGATGACCAGCATTTAAGAGTGAGTTTGATGCACTAAGACCCGTTTTGGTGGAGTGGAGGGGGCAGAACCCTGATTGGTCCAGGTGGAAGAAGGGCGTGAAGACCAATATAAGATGGTACTTGGGAGGGGATGCCTCATTCCGGTATTTGCGAGAGAAAAGGAGGAAGTGAAATGGGATGAAGGTAGCTGGAAAGAAGGGTGGAGTGAAAGCTTTGTTAGAATCGGAAGAGCAGGTGCATGCTTAATGTCAGTAGGGAAAACAGCAAGTGATATGACCACTGCACTTGAACTGCACCTCCAGGGACCATCCTCTTTGCCAACTAACCGACTGTTAAAATTACTGTCTAACAAACCCTGATGGCCTTCACGATCTGCACTTCTCTCTGAGCATCGTCTTCGAACTGCACAAGCTCCTGTTCGACCTTCACCCAATATCTACTCGCCATCTAGAACAAAGCAACTGCTGTACCCAAATCACTGAACTGCACGGTTAAACATGTTCACATCCGCACCCTGCTTGCTGAGCGCGTTGTTGCCTCGGCTCTAAGTGCAAGCCATGTATTGCCCCTGATGCCTTCAAACCACTGTTTGACTCACCAACATTCTTGCTGCTGAGGCTCATCAACAGTTGAACCGACTCTAGTGGACTAATGAGCACTGACCCTCGAACGCAGACGGAAACCACTCGAATCTGACTGCACATCCAGTCTCCAGCCTCCAGGGCTTTGGTCGAGGTGACGGCAGAGCAGAGAAGAGTCCGAACCAGGGCTGCCGATAAGATGCATTTTATTTTGTATTATTGTGTAATGTGTGTGGGAACAATTGAGGGTATGCGAATGTTATGTGAACGTGTGTGCCCATGTATTTGTGCTCGGCTGGGGAGCTGATTTTGGTGTGCAGGGGACGCGGCAACAACAGCAGTTTTTACTGGGCATCTATCTTAAATGCTCCATAAAAATGTAACTTTTTAAAAACTTTATTGTGCAAATTGGTTAATTAAAACCTTATACACAGACTTTACTAAATAATATATATATATTATAAAACATATTAAAAATGCCAGACCAATCACAACAGTATAAGTTGACCAGTATATACGAATTCATCATAAAAAATCATCGTCAAACAGCATTACATAAAATGAGATACTTGAGATATAGCAGCATAAATAGCAGCCCAAAATTGATCGCAGGTTATCGAAGCAAAATCACATAATAATCCTGAGTTGCCCCTGTAATAGAGACTACGTAATTTAAGGCACCTCGTAAGTAAGTGTCTCACAGTCTGTACCTAATTTCCACAATAACATTTCCTTAGCTCATACGGGACTGAGTTCCAACCATCAGTATATTCTTTGCAAAACCTAAAAACATCATATATTTTTTCAATCATGTTTCCCATATTTCAATAAATAACCACACAATTTACCAATAATTTTAAAACCTTGCATAATATAATAAAAACATCTCTTTTTGGTGCTTATGTATGCCAGGGATTTAATCATTTCCCAATCTATAGCTTTCTTCCTCATTAATGAATTAAAACAGGGATCCTCATTGTCAGTTTCGACATTATTGAAGTCAATATTAAGGAAAAAGCAGTCCACATTTTGCTTTAACATATTCATGTACACATTAGTATGTCCAGATCTGGTAGCATTCGCTATAATGTCAAAGAGGCTAACATGTTCAACTGTTCTCATGGCATTATTATACAGTTTGATACAGCACATTTTCCTCAACGTACAAAGTGAAACTGTACCCAGCTCGCATCTAATTGCTTCAAGTGGAACAGCACCATGCAGCTTAAGTACAGGTCTCCAAATCCCACCCTCTAGTTCGTCCAGCCATCCAACCATAACACAAGTTTCTCATCAAGTGCCTCAAATGCATACAGAACTCCAGGAATAATAATGCCTTTGTAAATTTCAATGAACCCCTCGATGGAATAACCACGGTTTGCTCCCAGATATCTTCTGATAACATTCCACTGGTTAATCATCCTATATGACAATATTTTATCATATGATGAAATTGAAGAATTAACAATGGGCATTCATAAATATGGATAAACGTCCACAACCTCCAGCGCTTCATTGTTAATCTTCCAAACATACGTGTTTTTCTTTTTCTTTGATTGGGCACCAATTATCATAACTTTAGACCTGTGTATATTAATAAAAAGATCATTTTGGCTAGCATAAACGCCCAACGCTTCCAACAATCTTTTGAGGCCAATAGCAGTCTTCTCCATTAAAACACATCGTCCGCATATGATAACCATCTTATACCAACATCACCTATTTTAGGAGGAAAACAATTGGGACCGAACAAGCTAAGATCCATGTCTGCCACATACATTTTGTATAGCAGAGGAGACATCACGCATCCCTGTTTTAAACCTTTGTTAGCTTCAACCAGGGTCGTAAGGGATCCTCTTCTGTCCACACAACAGTCACTGTTGTCACAGTATTCGGTGCCCTAATAAAATGTAATACCATCAGACAAATACTCAGTTTCTGCAACT
This sequence comes from Ambystoma mexicanum, assembly GCF_040938575.1. Taxonomy (NCBI): domain Eukaryota; kingdom Metazoa; phylum Chordata; class Amphibia; order Caudata; family Ambystomatidae; genus Ambystoma; species Ambystoma mexicanum. Next base: position 1,272,577,412 of record NC_090932.1, read on the forward strand.
TTAGCCAGAGTCTTTCACGATGAACACAATCGAATGCCCTACTCTGGTCTATAAAGCACACATACAGCCTACTCTCAGGACGTCGTAAGATATGAGGAAGTTGAGTGTAAATATATTATTTAAAGTGCTATGCCCCCCTACAAAAACCAGTTTGCTTGTGATGAATAATATTCAGGTCCTCTATCGATGTATTTATAATTTTCAGTAATAGAGTACTAAAAAATGTGCAACAAGTGTCCGACTATTAAAAATAGGAATCAGAATCAACTTCCTCCAACTTTCAGGTATTTCACCAGTTTCCCACATTGACGTAAGTAATTCAAATAGCTAAGTGGCCCACGTCTTTGGATTCCGTTTAATCACGACATTTTCCAAACCATCAGGCCCTAGTGCCCTGGATGCTTTACGCTTCAAGGATCCCAAATCTCCCCATTTAACACTGCTCGAGTGTATATATTCAGCACTCTCATCAAAATAGTACCTATAAACATATCCAATCCATTCATCAATACTAACACCATTCACTTCTTTGTAACTATTCTCAGCTAGGTAATACCGATACAGATACCAAAAACATTTGGAGTCATTAGTATGCAACATTCTAAAAATAATTTTCCGATTAGAATTATTATAACTTTTATAAAAACGCAGCCAATTCTTAAATTGTGTACCTAGATTAGTTCTAACACTCTTTTTCTTCAAATTACTCATAATTTGATTATCATTCATCTTACAAATATGTTCCTTCAACAATTTTCTCCTTTAATATATGATACAATCATTCTTATTCTTATGCCCCCCCCCCCAAGAATAAATCAATCTGACATTTGGGTAGTGACTCAAGAATGGACTCCAATATCTTGCAAATGTCACTACTACTCAAGGTATTAAAACTGTCAATCAAAGTCTGATGTAGAGAATAACTTCTCAAAACGGCTGATATTAAGTTCCGTCCAGACAATCCTATAACCACCAGCATTGACTTGAAAGCCCATATTCTTATATCTTTGGGAAAGTCCTATACTACAGTTTAGAGTGAGTGTTCAGGATAACATGGTCACTCAAGCAGGTGAACACATGAGCCATATCTTTTACAATTTCAATCAGCCCTTTACTCACTAAAATACAATCCACTCCGGATGAAACTGTGCCATTTGTCTGTGTATCCCAATTGCCCTCATCATTAGGATTATTTGGATTCACCAATTCTCATTAAAAACCTCTAACCACTTCATACCATTAGTTAATTGAGTCTGGTTTTTATGATTTTTGGTTACCTCTTTTGGACATTCAGACCATACAGTTCGCAGAACTCACCCGACTCATCCATCACTATCACATGGGATTTGGGGAACTCATCAGTACATCCATCCATAATCTTGCTAAATAATTGCAAAATTGATTGGACCTGTTTATCACCAGGAGGAAAGTACACGTGTATTAATAAAAAGTCCCCAAAAATACCCAACCCTGAAACACCTCCACAGAGGATAAATGGGGAGCTGCTATCCTTGCAATGCTTGCTTATTGTCAATTTATTGGAGACCCCCAATACATAACCCCAGAAGGTCGCCTGACCCCAGTATAAATGGCAGGTTTGGTCAGAACACTAAAACCATCAATAGTATTTTACCACAAACTGTGGATTCCTGGAGAGCAAAAATGTCACAACTAGAAATTGCCAAACATGCTTCAGGGCTGAGAAAGGAGTGATAGCCTCGTGCATTCCATGCTAACAGAGAAATTGTGTTATTTACCAACTATTTTCAATGGGCATCATAGTGCAAGCGTTCTGAGTGCCAAGATACAATTTTATTGTTTTCACCAGGTTCTAATTGCTGGCAAACCTGTGCCATAGGTTGACCCGTTTTCTCTGATAAGTGGTTCGGATCCCCTATGGGGAATGAGTCAAAAGTTGTGGCAAATAAATTAATTTGTCATTCAAGCATTTTTTTTACAAATAATAATTTGAAATCCCTTACTCAATAATTGGACCGCAAATTTTCTTAACTTATCCACAATAACTGAGGAGCCAAATTAAATAATAAAACAGTTATCACAGTCTGGCAAAACAATACACTCAATATCACTCAAAGTGAAAATAGTCAGTTCAGGAATTAATTGAAGCAGTCCTATTGCTCTATTCCGATTAAGAAAGGGACTCTCAGTCGTGGGCAAAATTTCAACCAGTTGTATGGATTTTCCCAGCATATAGTTACCACCTACATTCCCGGTACTATACCCATATGAAGAGTGACTTTTGTCTACCTCTTCACCTTCATCTGCATAACCATTACCTTCCATATAGTTATGCATTTCCATCACAACCCTCCCATCCTCACTAGCAGACACCATGGTATCTAAGAGAAGGAAGGTAGTGTACATAGTTTTGGCTTCTGTAACTGTACGAGGCACAATTGGAATTGACTCAGGAGTGTCCCGTGTCACTATAATCCATTTACCAATCAGTCCAATTGCCTGTTCCCCCACCTTAATCTTTTTTGCAGAATTTCCTCTAACAGAAGTCACGTCATACCAATTATCAATGCTGATACAAGCAATGTTATCAGCACTGATATGGGCCAGTGAGACACTATTCTTTTTAGAACACTTTATAGAAGGTGCCTTACAATTAGTATTATTAGATTTGGCGTTATTTTTATGACCCTTCCGTAGTGACCTCTTTTTTAGCCCCGGACTTGGGGATGACATTTCCTACTTCAACATTACGTTCAGGGGGAATAGGGATAGCCCCAACATCCCCACTGATGAGTATTTCACACCCTCGTTCATCTACAGCCAACAAGGTCTCATAGTTAGCATCCTCCATGATAGCATCACACAAATCCTCAATCATTTCATTAGGTTAGCCACCCGGTGCTCAATGGACTCCGCAATAATGTTGTAATTATTGTTATTCAATTTGACATCCACAATTTTGGCCCCTATGTAGTCGAGATCCGAATTTTCCTACATAATGGTGCAGCACAGACCAAAAACTGCATCTAAAGTCGCTGAAATCCCATCCAGCTTATTGGAGAAAAAAACAAAATCAGCATTATCGTAATGTATAGAATCATGTGCACAATCTTGAGATAAAGTTGTACTATCAAGCAATAAACTTGTCTCAGAAGAAAAAGAGCTAAGGGATTTAGCGAAACGTGCCGAATCTGGGCTCGCCGACATGGTACTACCTATAATATTATCACATTGCTCCCCCAAAGATGGAAGAGCTTTAATGTCAATGACATTTTCACACCCTTACATACTCTAACGTATCTTGTTTTCTTCATGCGGGAGTGGTCCCCCAGTGATATGTGTTTTAATTCAAACACTAATTTAAGCAAGGAGTTATTGTCAACCACAGAGTACGATGGGCTATTAGATAATAGTATAGGCTCGGATGTGTACAGGTGTTTACATATGTTCACAGATTCCAAAAAGATTACACTTGAAACTAAAAGTTCTGTGATTTTAGTCTTATCTGTGGTGTGGCTCCCCTTAGTGTTCTTGCCATTGTTCACTGGTTTGGTTACTTGTGGCCTTTAACTTTTTAGGTGACCGTGTATCAACAATAGAGGAATGAAAGTCTCCAGAAGCATGGCTATGAGATCGCTTGGTGCCTTGAGACTTGTGTGAGCGCAGTTTAGCAAGCATTTTATAAGGCTCCCTTAAGTCCACCCGCGGACTCTCATGCTGCAATGGGGCTTTGTGCCAGTGGCACCTTCGGAAGGCCGAGTCCCGAGCTCCCAGGCCAAACAAAGTGATAACCATAATCTAATAAACTGCTCTCCCCTTCACCATAAAGATACACTAACAAGCTAATTTACTAGCACTTTTGCCCACGCGTATGTCAACTCACCACCATGGGACACCGCCCCTGGGAACGTCCCCCAATAAACAGGAAGAAAAGGGAGGCCAGACTGCAAGCACTGGCCCTAGAAAGCAAGCTCGGCGCAGCGGATACATTCTCTCAAAACATCTCACAGCTAAACACAGAGAACACACTTCACCTCACTTTATGTAGCTTTGCGACTTCTGAGGCGTTAAATAGGAGTTCCTTAAAGAGCCAGGGTCCAATTTTCAAGTATGGCACTGCAGACCGTAAAAGCATGTCCTTTCACTTCCGTGTTCTGCAAGGAGTGACACACGGAACACACTTCACCTCACAATGCTGTTGATAAAGCAAGGATGATATGTGTTATTATGTGGCTAGACAGGCACTTTGGTGCAGCCAGTCTAGTAATTTCTTACTGCGGTATGACATTTTTTAACTGGGCTTGTGTGATAAAGCAAGAATGATTAGCGTTATTACATGGTTAGACTAGCACTTTAGTGCAGTCATTCTAGCTATGTCTCCCTGTTGTATAGCATTTGTTTGCTGGGCATCAAGGGTAAAGCAAACATGATAAGTGTTGTTAAGTGTTTAGACTGGGCTGCATTGTGCAACCAGTTTGGACATGTTTTCCTATTATGCCATGGCATTTTAATGGCAAAGCCAACAAGAGTTTGTTCTCACATGGGAATACTGTAATTTATTGGCAGAGCCAGCATGGACCAGTTTGCTAATAGTATCTCTACTAGCATTATGCGCAAAGCAAACATCAGTATGTTTTCACATGAGAATACTGGCATGTATTGGTGCAGCCAGCATGGAAATGTATGGGCACAGCCAACTTGAAAATGTTTTCATACCGCCATATATTTTGGGAAAAGGCATCATGAAAATGCGTTTGGAAATGCTGCATTGCACTGTTGGTGACTTGCATCTATTGCATTTTTGGATTGAAGTTACCCTACAAATCCCATTGCAAACTCTCTGGCCTTTTACCCTATTTTTCGCAGAAAGTGCACTTTATAAGGCACCATTTGTATCCATTATTCAAAATATTTTCAGGGGGGAAACCTGAAACTCCCCAGCCACCGAGATGCAGCAAATATTTGTTCACACATTTAAGCAACACAACTGATATTGGGGCTGCAGAAATCAGAACACATCACCCCGCCTCTGAAATACTTGCATTGGCAGCTTGTCGAACGATGTAGTGCCTTTAAAACTCAGTGCATCCAACATCTAGTACACTGGGACACAGCCCCTAAATACCTGCCAAGTTGGCACTTCAGAAGAGCAAACTCAGAAAATGCTATGGGAGAAATAGACTTGGCAGCAAATCGAAGACCCAAACTAACCTTCAAGCAAGGAACAAAGTACATAAAGACTTGAGCTTCCAGGAAGGCCACTTGAAGTTCAGGAGGGGCCTGACAACATGTCTCTTCCGGCAAGCCTTCCTGAGCTAAAGTCATTAAATCCCTGCTTTTCGAGCCAGTCCGTTTTCGAAAGCACTATCATATTCATTTGGAATGGTACTGCATGACTGCAAAAAACCCCATTGTGTTTGTGCTGAAGACTTCCGGTCATCCTTCCTCCCCATTCGCCCCTTCCTGCCTCTCGTAACAAGCTAACAAGCGAATTCACAATACCCACAACATTCTGACTCCACCATGACACACATCCCTGCCTAGGAGGTTCATCAACAATAAGAAAGGAACTAGATGTAGGAAATATTTTTTTCATTTTGATGCAAATACATTTTCCGTGCTCCTTTCTTCTAACATCCCATCGTGTGCGAGTGGAAGCCCCCCCCCCCTGTGATTTTGATCCTACAATGTTTGTCTATGCGATATGTGCAGAATGGCAACATATGTGTGTCTGCATGTGTGAGTACAGTGCTTACCAAATCCATACTGTATTTTACCAATCAGTGACAAACAGGCTGACACCTAATATTTTAGCATCTAGAAGCAATAGCCTTGAAGAAAGCTGTTCTCTCGTCTCCTACCTGCATTTCTTTGAAGTTTCCTCATCCATGTTTCCCTTTGCTCTCTCATTCCAGGTGCAGTTGCAGCCTGGTCTTGCTCTTAGAATGTGGGACGTCTTTCTCGGCATAAACTACCTAAACCTTCCTGTGTCTTTTCCTTTATGTGATTTACAACAGTGCCATTTCATAAGCAAGATGGGGCCTGAGAGGCAAAACCCACCCCCATTGCCCCTGGGCCCACTCTGCTGTTCCGGCCAAAGCCCAGCTGTATTCAGATGTGTCCCTCACAGTTAAAGGAGGTGCAGTACCAAGCCTGACCATAGGGGAAGCCTTCATTCTCTTTAACTTAAAGAGCTGCAATAAACAGATGAGCACAGCATGCTTGCTCTGGCATAGCTACACACTTTTCTGGGAGACAGTGAGTGAAAGAATGCTTCAATCAGGAACACTGGCGGCTCGCCACAATGGGCAGGAGGGTGCCTCAGTGGCAGACAGCACAGTCCACCCGTGAGTTTTATTTGTTATGTTATGTTGATTTGTACCGCATACCGCTACCACACAGGGGTAGTCTCTGGAAGCTTGCGTGGCTCTGCAAGAGAGAGGGTGGGGGTTAGTGGGCAAAAGAGTGAGAGGACAGATTCAGAACCAGGAGGAACTGACGTCTCTGAGTGTTGTTTTGCATGTGGTAGTTTGTGAAAGGCCTCATGCATTGTATCCGTATGACTAAAATTCCGTGCCTCGGGTGTGTGGTAGTGTGTTGTGTGGTTATGTTGGTTTAGTCGTATTCACTGGTCAATTATTGTCTATAAAGGATCCAGAGTCACAGGTGGTCATAGCTGTAAAATAATCTGGCATCTTGGTGTGTAGTTGCATTGTTGATGGTTTTCTCTATGTCTGTGGTTTACTCTAGGTGTGGACATAGTAATGGGTTTCTGTTTGTTTATGTGGAGTTTGGCTCGCACACGATCTGGTGTAGTGGTGTCAGTTATGTAGAAGGAGCAGGAAGGGAAAGGGGTTAGTAAAGTTGGCCAGTTTGTTGGGTCCTCTGGCGCAGCCCTTTGGATGCCGCTTGACGGTATCTAGCCAGGATCTGATTTGTGGTTCTTTTGGCCCATCTCGTCTAATCTCTCTGTCTGTGCTGTTGTTGTTGCCAGTGTACCTTCTAGGTTGTCATTGTCTGCTGATCAGCCAGGTTTTGAGCATTTTCCTGAAGGTGATGTGGTCTTCTGTGGTTCTAATTACTTTGGGCATGCTGTTCTGGATGTTAGCAATTAGACGTGAGAACTCTGTTCTGCCGAATTTCCTTTTTGCGTAGTGTTTTGCCTCTTTTTGTAGGTCGTTGCAGGATCTTAGTTCCCTTCCTGGGTGATACTGGCTAATCTTGTCCTGTAGGAATTCCACTCCTTGTCTGTGCAAGGCATTGCGGGCAATGCAGAGTGCTTTGAATTTGATGTGCTTTTTTACTGGTAACCAGTGTAGGCTTTTCAGTGCTAGAGCAATGTGGTCTTTTCTGTTTAGTCTTAATAGGATCCTGGCTGATGTATTTTGCACCCTTTGGAGTTTCCTGGTAAGTCTTTCCAGCAGTCCTAGGTAGAGGCTGTTTGCATAGTCAATTCCTGTGAGTATCAGGGATATGATTGTGAGAGTTCTGTGGGGGAATGAGAGGTAGGGGAGTATTCCTCTGAGCAGTCGTCAGAGGAAGAAGCATTTGTTGTCCATGAGTATTCCTAGCTTATTTACTACATCAGTAGTCTCTGGTTGTGTTCCCGTGCCGATAGGCCAGTCCAGTTGTGGGTTCTCTCCATCGAATCCTGCGGGTGGGAGTATTATTTAAGTTTTTGCCGGGTTCAGTTTATGGTTGATCACTGTCATCCAGTTGTAGATGTCTTTGAGGAAGTTGTTGAGGCTGTTATTTTGTTCCTGGGTTCTGTTTGTTTTCACAATGAGTTGTGTGTTGTCTGCATAGTTGTAGGTGATAAGTCTGTGGGTGTGAATGATTTTCATCAGTGGGCATATGCAGATGTTGAAAGGTAGAGGGGAGAGTCTGCAGGATATATTTTTGGTGTTTGAGGTGAACGGTGGTAGGGAGGGTCTTTCGGTTCAGTTTGCCAGGAATGAGGTAAGCCCCTTTTTTGCGGATTCCTTTATGCCACATTACATCATTCTTTTTATTAGTGTTGCGTGGCTGATTGTGTCAAATGCTGCTGTCCAATAGTATGAGGATCGATTGGGGATCATCTTCTGTGTTTATTTTCAGGTCTTCCCATATCAATAGGAGTGCTGATTCTGCTCCTCTCATTGGTCTGGAGCAGCTTGTGAACGGTCGAGTATTCCGTTTGTTTTGACGTGTTTAAGAAGGATCTTTGCTGGGTAGGGTCGGTTGGATATCGGTCTGTAGTTGCTTAGGTCTTCTGTGCTTTCTGATTCCTTTTTTTATCAGTGGTTTAATGTGTGCTGATTTGAAGGAGGATGGTACTATTCCTCTTTTGAGTGATAGATTCATGATGTTCTGGAAGTGTGTCACCGGGGTTCTGTGGTTGAGGATTCCTTTGAAGATGTCCGGGGGACAGGGGTCCCTTGGAGATCCTGCAAGGTTGGTTTCCTTCATCAGTGTGGTGAAGGTTTCTTCTTTGATTGGTTCTAGGCAGGTGAGTTTCGCTGTAAACTGTGTTTTGCCAGGTGTTTATCTCTTTGATGATTTTGAAGCGTTCTTTCTGTGGATTGTTTGCCAATTCTGTTCTTGTGGCATAGTAGAACCTTTTTGCTTTGAAGACTGTTTATTTGTATAGTTTCAGTTGTCTTTGGTATTTTATTTGGCTTGTCGGGTGTCTTGTTCTCTCCATTTTCTTTCCATTTTGTAGCTGCTTTATCCTTGATGCCATGTAAAAAAAAAATGGCTGCCACAATAACAAAGTATATGGAGACTGGCCCCACCAATGTAGGCCAGTCTAGCAGCCTAATAACACATCATGTTTGCTTTACCCTTGATGCCAAAGAACAAATGTCATGCCACATTACGATAGTAAATGCAGACTGGCACTACCAATGTATGCTAGTCTATCCATGTAATAATTCTTGTCATGTTTGCTTTACCATTGATGGCAAGTATAAAATGCCACACCACATCAAGAAAGTATATGCTGACTGGCACTGTAGGCCAGTCTTGCTACATAATGTCACTTATCATGTCTGCTTTACCCTTGATTCACAGAAATATGAATCAAGGGTAATAACACTTGAATCATATTTCCTTTACCCTTGATGCAAAGCAAACATAATGAGTGTTATTACATGGATAGATTGGTCTACATTGGTAGTGCCCATCTGTATTTATTTCTTAATGTGACATGGCATTTTTTCCTCGGCATAATGGTAAAGCAAACATGATGAGTAGCATTACGTGTGTTAGCCTAGCTAACATTGGTCACTTCAGTCTCGCCACATATTCATACCCACAAGTGCACAATGCTGAGATTCCTTAACGTTGTTCACAGTGTTATTGATTTTTTTTGGTTCTCTTCTTGTGATTCATGAAAGATTAAGTTATTTCCACTATATACTCACAATTAAAATTCTAAGTGTGACGAGTCAATGAAATAATTTTTCTTCTCAATTTGATTTTCTTAAATACCATACACTGAATGACTGTATAAAGCCATACGCAACCGTAATATATTTTTCTTAACATATTTCTCTTTGGATACACACTTTTATCATGACTACGTCATAGTGTTTACAACACGGAGTATATTATTGAACATATCCATTAGCTCCCTCACGCATATCGTTATATTCATGGGTTCTTTTCTGCATCCGTTTCGGTACCTCTTTTCTATCCCTGACCCGTTTGAGTCCTATCTCTTTGTTTATACTTTTTCCCATAGTCCCTTTTCTATCTCTCCACCATGTCTCCATGGCTACTTTACATACAATGGATGAGAGCGTGTTTCCAATCACATCTCCAGCTGCGGCAAAGACACTCTCTCACATACAGCAGGTACGCTCTTCTGTTCCATAGCAGTTTTTGTGGCTATTTTTCTGTTTAGTTTGTTGGCCTTATTCCGTGTGCTAATCACCCCAGTATATTTCCATTACAGTCTTCATACGTCTTCAAGTGACATAAATGTCCGGTAGATACAAGGCAAAGAAGCCCCATCTGACGAACATTGGCTCGTTTGAGCACACGATTTTCCATGAACAAATGCACTCAGGATTATGACATAATCTAACCTGAAAGGTAATCCAGTTCAGCATACTTACATTTCACACTTCCTCTTAGTGGTTTACAATACTCTGTGGGATTACTCACCAAAATGCCTGCGCAGGTATTTCAGTGAGTAATCTCACATACCCAGAGCACCAGAAGCATCTAGTTATCACAAGTAAATCATTCTAAATGAATACCATTACAACTTATTTAAAAAGTAGTGCATCCTCACTTCACACACTTGAAATAAAAGTACAGGCATGCTCTTGTTTAGCTCAGTATGTTGCCTTAATGATTTATCAGGTTTAATTATAATGTGATTTGTGTACATGTCAAGTCATCGCTATAAAATGCAATGTTATTTTAGCCTTGCATTTTAGAATGTTTACAAGCCTATCACTCAGGCCACTCTCACACATCCCCAGAAGACAGTTTCCCAGGGTACATTTTCTCTATCTCCAGCTCTTTGCTTGCCGGCTTCCAATCTATGAAAGAAGACTGTCCCGCTAAAGGCTGTTTCAGTCAGAGGATATGTATCGTTAGTCCTTTCATGGAGCAGGGAGGAATAAATGGCCCTGTCTGTGTTTTTCACTTATGTTACTTAATATAAGTAACAGAATCACTTCCATTCTCTTTGGCTGGCGAAGCACCCCAGTCCTTTGTCCCCCTTTCCACTTTCTTTTAACCATATATTCTCATCCTCTCTTCTCACTGCTCTCCCATCCCCCCTTGTACCTCCACCCGGCTTCTTTTCCCCCTCCAGTATCGTGTATAAAGCCCTCTAGATGCAGTGGGGCAGAGGTGTAATAAGTTGCATGTCACGGGTGGCGCGTGGCCTGGGAAATGCTTTTCGAAGTGGCTCGATATTTGATGGTGCGAGCAAAATAGGTCCATGAAATAACATTTAAAAAAACGCCTCTGTATTGGGATTAGAAAGCAGTTAAACATAACAAAACACAGACATGATCGGCATCCGATAAAAGTGAGGAACAACATACTGTAATTTTTACAGCAGCGGGGAGGGGGAGGGGTGAGGAGATATCTCATGCACGAGGTGACTAGGAGAGAAGGTAAGATGAGCAGAAAACCAGGTTACCCACACAAAACAAGCCCATGCCTAGGCGGCCGGGACCGAAACCTTAACAAAGTTCCCTGTAGGACAGTTCCCCTATATTCAGGTTCTGTCTCGAGGTCCCCTCGTCCTTTTTGAGACACTGGCTTGTTGTGGAACTGGCAGGGGGTGTGTCTCTGTCCGTGGTGGCGCAGGCGCATGCTTGTTTTAAATGTCCATTGTCACTTGGCACTGCCCCCCCAGTTCTGGTGGTCTCTTACACTTTTCCACTGCATACTCTCTTACCCGCACCCCTCCCCAACTGTACACGCTCAGCTTCGACTCCATTTACCTCACAAGACGTCGCTCAAAGTTTTGACTCGGTTCCCAGACACCCTGGGACCTTGCTTTTTATTATTCGTCGATTTGAATGCACTTTCACTGGCGGGCCGCCATCTTGGCTCTGCCCCGCAATTAGCTCATATCGGAATCCCACAAGTGCTGAGCCAGGACGCCAGGGGCCCTACTTCTCTCCGCTGAAGGAGGCGGGAAGAGGGTACACAAGGGCATGTGGAGAGGGGTGAGGGCGACCTGTGGAGCGGAGAAATAGAGTCTGTGCGAGTGCATAGAGAAGGAAGGAAGTGTAGAGCAGTGGAAGCCAGGGGCCGAAGCCCAGAATCAGGGGCGCAACAAAACCTACATTTCAGGGGGGCTAACTCTTCAACAGTGGCGGCTGGTGTAAATATTTCCACATAAAGATTGAGTGAAAGAGTGTAGCGAGGAACCAGAAAGCAACCAAATGGCGGCTTCTGCGAGTGGCAAAGGGGAGTTCTCCCCCTGGGAACTGTTTTGAAAGAATGTGTTAAAATCATGCATTGTCTGTACACTTTGTAAAGGATTAGGTAAAAGGTCACACAATTCACAATGTTTTCTGCAGGGTAACATGAACAATGCAATAGATCCCAAGTCACCACTAGTGTGCAGTAGCATTTTACAAAGCATTTTTAGATCCCACTGCCTCCACTATGCACCAGTATTTCTACTGTAAGAGTGCATTTGTCTTGGCTTTGCCCTTTTATAACAGTACTACAAATGTAATATTACATATATGATTTGTTAGTCTAATATTGACAGTACTACAACTATCAGAGCACACCCATCATGGCGTAGCCCAATAAAGCTAGTACTGACCTCAGCCATGGAAAACTACTATCAAATGCTATGAGTTTTTTCTATTTTGCAGGTCGATGTTATACAAAAAATCTTTTGCGAGCAACGGCATCACTTCTTGTATTTAAGAATCCGTTTCAGAAGGGAATGTCCAGCCACAGAAGCGTGCAGCGCGCTTCTAATGACTGAATGTACTATGTTTTGGCTCAATCACATTGCAGTTTGTTTAATACTTACCGTTTTACCGGCCATATATTCAGAAAAACAATACAAAGAGATGTGTTGATAATGTGTTTGCAGTCCTTGCAGAGAAGTGCAGGTTCAAAACAAATCCAATCCAACAGAAAATAAATCCCTTTTTCCTAAGTGTAACTCTTCGGATGAAATATGCACACAGTTGTCCCTGAAGCAATGTTAGGAACAATACTAGCTCAGAAGAATACGACGTTAACCGTGCTTTCCTCCATATAAAAGGCAATCGTGTCATCTTTTCTGGTGATAACATAGGCCTTCTTCATGCACAGCTCACCTCTTTGTGCTCACTTTCCCAGTGCTGCAATCGCTCATTCCTTTTCTGTGCTGGACTGCCCTTGTGGGCGGGACAAAGACTGATATGCAAATGGATATTTCCCATCTGTGAAGGTACAGTGAGCAAAAAGCAATGGCTGTGAACTCTCAATGTGGTTAATAACCACTGAACAGGTTATCATGCCTCGTTCTTTCGAGAGAGGGGCGTCTGCTACCTTTGGGTTGGTCACCATAGGTTACCTGGGGGCAACCAGACGTAGACTCCCTGCTCACTGTGCTTAGAGAGGCTCAGCTTCACCTCACTGATGATGCCCAACAGGGCTGAAACACGTGTATGGGGTTTCTGATGGTACTCTTGTTCAGAGAGGAATTGCCATAGCATTTCGGTGCTGGACTGCCCTTGTGGGCGGGACAAAGACCGATATGCAAATGGGTATTTCCCATCTGTGAAGGTACAGTGAGCAAAAAGCAATGGCTGCGAACTCTCAATGTGGTTAATAACCACTGAACAGGTTATCATGCCTTGTTCTTTCGAGAGAGGGGCGCCTGCTACCTTTTTTGTATTCCTTTTCTGTCTCAACAGTTGCACAAAATGGAGTTACTCAGCATTTTCGAACCAACATTCAGCGGTCTTCATTTTCCAAGTACTTTTTGTCAGGATTTAAACCAATAATTCCTTTCCGAATCGTATTTGTAATTTTGGTGCACCAACCCCATTAGTAGTGTGTCACTCTATGGTAGAAATAGACAACACCGAACCTGTGCACCGGAAGTGGAGTATAGCAGGCGCATGGATGTAAAAAATGCAAAGCTATTTATCGATATAACCTGAATACACTTCTTGAAAGCACTGCAATTCACATACAACGCGGTGTTGTTACAGGAGAATCCACCCAAGAAGGCTACTACTGTCACTATAAAAATGCACTCTTGTTTTTTGTCTGACATCACAGCGCTCTGTTGGACGGATTAAATTCCAGGCGTAAGCATGATAAAGGACGGGACTGTCTGTGATATGACATTTATAACGCGCCTATACACAAGGAGCCTGATTTATGGAAGTGTTTTATAATGGCGCAATCCCATAGGAAAACGTTCTATGAATCAAGGTGTGGAGGACGACGTATAGCCCCCAATTCCGTGGCCCAAGACGTGCATTACCTAAGGAGCACTGTGGTCACACGTGTCCTTTATGTATGTGCACACAACCGCAGAGTCAACATCCTTGACTCCAGGAGAGGTGAGCAAAGTCCAACAAAATCATTAAGCAATGGATACACACACATAGCTCTCAACTCACACGCTTTTGGCGGGTGTCACCCGCCCTGTAAAGGGCTGACTCACCTGCCAAGCCTCCTGCACGCTCATTCATTTCAATGTGTGTCTCACCCGCCAAAAACAAAATCGGGTGATTTCACCCACCTTTGCAACAGAAATGGTTGAGAGCTATGCACACATTACCATCTGCTTCAGCGCGTAGCCCCTCAGTTTTACCAGGCAAGCATTTCAATAGAGCCTTGCTACCCATTTCTCTGTGCAGACAATAACCTGCAGGGTCCCTGTATTACACACACCTTGTTATGGGAGATTTAAACAAGGTTAAAATGGAGGCAAACACGCGTAATATGATATGATATGGCATTCATAATGCGCCTATGCACAAGTGTTTCATTGTTGTTGTCATTGCTTGACATTGTTTGCTCTGTTTGTGTAGTGCTTGTAGAGCAAACCGGTTTTGCTAGAGTTTTCTAGCTCATAGGATTGCTGTAAGGGCAAAAACGAAACAACACGTTTTTACACGAGTGTCTGCATTTATTTTATAGGTGTTGCAGATGCGAACAGTGGAAAAACACAACAGCAAAAGTAGCACAAAAAGAAATAATCTTGCTCCGTTGGGCGGCCATGTTGCAAGAACAAATGATTTGGGTTCCCGCTTACGCCAACTTTCAAATTGCGCACTATGGCTTTGGCAGTTTTTACCGCCGCTCTCATGCTTTACATCTTATGGACGTTGCCTGACTGGTATCAGGTAATAATGTCCCCATACATAATGTCCCCATGCATAATGTCCCCATGCATAATGTCGCAGGGAAAAGGCATTGGCTACATTATATGTAGTGACATTATGTATGGGGCTGGGTTGAAGGGATGAGCCCTGATCCCATTTAAAAAAAAAACAAAAAACAAAAAAAACAGGGGTTGCCGCTCCCATGTTCAATGTAATAATGTCTCGGCAAAAAACACAGACTTTTTTGTCTGGGGACATTTTTACAGGGACATTTTTACATGGAACTGCCTGATGTGGGTAGAATTCTGTTCCTTCAAAGCTCGCTAATAGAAAGGGGACTGGCACTATCCCAGCACCAGAAGAAACTGAAATTATTACATACTTTTATTGTGTTTTATGGGGAATGGGTTTAAAATGGTTCCTCCCAGGCAAGGGGCAACTGTGCAGGCCATGAATTGGGCTGTTTTCGTGCTTGAGGGAAAATTCTAAAAGAACATAGACTGACTGACGTAAAGACTTCCCGCATTTCTTTGAGAAGAAATAAGCAGCTTGGCTGAGACCACACACACATGCTGGAAGGCCTGTTCTAGGCGTGTGTGGTAGTGAAAAGAGGGTTCGTCTGTGTGGAGGAAGGCGGGCACGACATTCCGGTGGCCAGTAATTGGAATCTTAGAGTCAGTGTTTTTTTGGGGGGGGTCAGGAAGTGCCCACGGCCATACCCCTATACAGATTAAGATCTTTCCGGAGTGCCTTGCTACATGCACACTATGCAGTGAATAGTGAGATCCGAAATGTTCACTTTAAATGCTTGCTTTTAAAAGGGAGATATGCAGGGGAATCTTGTGGCCAGCAGTGCGGAAGTTAGTGAAGCATAAACGAACCTCACCTGAGATTCAGTCGCTTCCTCTCTTCTGATAGGCTGGCGGTGGTTGTTAACTCGCTGCTCCTCCATCCCTGAGCCACGTTCTGAAGCAGTGTGCAGCACGTGCAGAAAGACGCAGCTCCCCCTGCCGCATCACACATTCAATTTCCATTGGCTTAGGAAAGCAGGCAATGGACATTGAATGTATACATGACTGCCGGCAGACATGGATTCACATTGGTCCAAGTCTGCTGTCAATCATGCAGGAGGGACAAAATGTTGCTTCTGCGAGGTAGCGGGGCTTGACATCTTACACCACGCCGGCCTCTAATGGCAAAGCCCTACACAATCTGTCCGGAGCCCTGTGGGATCCGTGATTAAAATGAGACAATTCTTTGAACGGGACGCGCTCTGCCACTCCAGACACACACACGCTCCCAAGCCTCGAGCAATTGCATATACAATGATTGATCTAAAACACACACTGGCTGCCTGTATGCTGCAGCGCTGACAGCGGTACATACAAGATGATGTAGATTTGAATCAAAACATACATCTTTAATCTTACCCTTAGCGCAAAGGTTAACGGGGCGTCGCCCTTTTGCCCCAGCATACTGTCGGCCACTGCTCCTCAAATGTTGGGAGAGCCACTAACATCAGAGGCGGTGAGGGAGGGGAAAACCTATTTGTGTGGGAGGTATCTAACTTCTTTAGGCATTCTAATGAGACTGCTCTAGTTCATCTTAAATGTTACACGCATTTAACTCTCTCCTTTAAGTCTGAAAGCACCCACTTAAGGACTGCTGTGAGAATGACTGATCTCCTGTCTTCTCTGTACCCTTTCAATCACTCCCCTGGCATGCAAGTACTAACCACACATCGCGATTACAATTGCTTAAAAATGTATGCATTTGAATGCAGGTGCTAACAATGAAATGCTTTACGTTAGTAGTTACCGGGCCTTTGTTAACAGCAAAGCCCAGGTGCCGTTTAACACCTGTCTTCTGCTCTGTCTGGGCACTGATCTGTCGGTCAGCCAGGTTGAGTCAACATAGCCCAAAGTTTCAGGGGGTGGGGGACTGAAGCGCGGTCAGCTCAATGGTGTTGCACCACTGCCCAGAATGCAGGTAAGAATAAAGGAGAGGAGGGGGGAGGGTAGAATGGGTGACAGTAATGTGACAAAGGACCAAAATGAGAAAACAAAAAGGTAGAGAGAAGGCAAGAAGGGTTTATAAAGACAATGGCCTCATCACGGCCTTAGCGGTATCCTGGCGGTGATACCACCAGTGCAAATAGTGTTACTGTAACTCGGTTCGGCTCTATAAGCGCCGGATTACGAGTAGAGTTATGGCGGTAAATGCCCATTCCCCATTGGGTCCAATGGGTTTTTTGGTGCTATTAACACTAGCGCAATTAGGGCCACCACTAAAAGCACTGAAAACGAGTGGAAAGTTGACATTTTTAGCTTCAGCAAAAATCTATAGCAGACACAGGTACAGAAAGGACAAAGGTGAGGATGGAGTGCAGCAACAAGCAATCCCAGTGTGGCTGGCGGAGAAGAATGTTCACAGCAGACAGGGTGAGGGCAGCAGAAAGTCTTCTATGGGCATAAAGGATGCAGTGCTGCAAGGAGGGAGGAAGCGGCAACAGGGTCAGAAAGGACACAGACAGAAGACTGATGCACAGTGCTCAAGAAGGGCGTAGCAAACGACCTGGATAAGAGGCTAAAGTTAAGTAAGGAGAGAGAGCAGTGGCACAAGTGGGGCACAGAGATGATGGAGGGTATTAAGAAAGAAGAGTGCAGCAGAGGGCCCAGGTTGGGTATGAGGCACAGGGTGGCTTGCAGTAAGGAATTAGCATAAGAATGGAGCAGAGAGAGAAGGGAGAAATGCAGACAAAGAGGAGAAGTGGAAGGTTGAAAGGTGTGTATGGAGTAACTGTAAAGAAGAATAAAAGAGAAGTCTCAGCCAGTGATCTTCTCAGCTAAATTGGTGGAAGGCTTGCATGTCCTGTACAATACATGTCACATTGGTAGGAATGTTTCTTGCTCAGCTCCTACTAAAATTATCTGATGGAGTGTCCCAGTCGCCACATGCAATGCAGTCATTTCCACAGTCTGTCATCGATGACTATGATCAAGTGTGTGAGACGGTGGCTCAGCGGACCAAATAAAAACTGCTTGAGGAACAGAGACAAGGTGCGAATCGGTCTTGCCGGATCCGACAGAGGCGGTCGAGCCGTATCAGAAGGAAAAGGAGAGATTTTTGTCCGAGCGAGAAATGCTGACAAGTGATTCCACGTGGGCGGAGAGAGGATCTGCGGAAGTCAGAGAGACACTAAGGAATAATCCCTGGTGCAACATCAGAGTAGGCTTGCAATCAGGAGCTCTGCTAGGGAGATGGAAGGTGTACGTCAACAAGTTCACTGATAAATCCTGGAGCGACCCACAACTGGATGCTGGATACCAATTCCATAAGCACTGGCAACAATTGGGGGGCAAATAACATGACATGCAGAAGAAGAGCTAAGGCCAGCTAGGTGAAGAAGGCTGAGAGGAACAAAGGAGGTTCCCGCCTGCTGACAAAACCAGAATCCCAAGAATAAAACAGGGAAGAAATTGAGAGCAATGAACATAGATGCATGTCACAGAGAGTGGAGAACCGGAAGGAAACCCCTGTGGAACTTGCAATAAGGTTTCTGAAATGTATATACCCTGGGATTAGTATAGAAAACCAAGTGCATTCTGGAACTTGAGGTATAGGCCTGAAAACATATATGAAACATTGAAAGCAGAAGAGAGAAATCCTGCCCATTGCTGAAATGGAGCGGATGGGGCCCTATCCTAGAACTGTGCAATTGGACATTGGGGTCCAGAAAGAAAGAAAAACAATATGTTCTGGAACTTGAGTAGAAGGTTCCCAAACATACGACAGTGCACTTGAATATTGAAATTAGACAACAGAAAACCAAATCCAGTTGGAAACATGATGGGAAGGCTGCCAAACATACAACAGGGTAAGTAAACACTGGGATCAAAAGAGAGAAAGCCCAGTGCACTTGAAACTGGAGGGGACGGTCCCAAAACATACATTAGTGTGCAAGTGATTTCAACCCGGCACTCCACCTAAATCAATGCCTAGCGTGTGATGTACAGCTGGAACCCTTAATTATATGTTTTTGTCTATAAGTTCTTTCATTTCTGAATGGTGTACCCTTATATCACGCCCCTCTTTTTGAATCCCCCCAGCCTCACTGAAACAGGAAGCAGGCTGTTTTGCAAAGTTAAAAGATTTATTTTATGGATTTTAACAATATATGTATCACACTATTTAATATTTATACAGGATCACTAATGGGTGATGTTACAATCAATAATCTCTTTAATCAGAATGAGTCTGGATAAGAAAAATAATGCAGCATGGAATAATACTTGATATGGATAGGAAAACAATGCAGCATAAAATAATACTTGATATGGGTTCAATCAAATGCAATGTCACTCTTTCCCCCTGATACTACTTAATCCCCCCTAATATGCAATATAGATATGGAAGGAGAGAAAACAGGTTTCAGGAATATACAATCTCAACCAATACAGTTTCACTCCCAGTTCCCCCCAGCAAGCATAGAGAGAAACAGGAATGATTTCAAAACAGGTCAAATGCTTTCAAATGTGGCTTGTAATGAATGGGAAAAACACTGAAAAATTGATTTAATTCTCTAAATTGGATTCAAAACTAGTGGGAGCCGCTATCACTACAATTATCAAAGGGCTATATGGGTAAGGGAAAGATTCAGAAAAGACGAAAGAGATTCTACAATGCAGTTCTGGATATGATAGAATGCTTTTGGATTGGATTACTTAAGGATAAGAGATTGTCTATGGACAATTCTATGCTATAGATACTCACAACTATGGTTTGGAATAGGCCCGTGAAAGATCTGGTCAAAGGTTTTGGACTGGAATCTGCTAGCCCACCGGACAGGATTCAGGCACTTGGTTCTGCACGCAGCACGGCACTCGGGACACTGCACGGCCTCTGGAATGGATCTGACGGGTTGGTTCTGGGTTGCAGCTATCCGGTTGCAGCTCTGCTCTACTGGTTTGGATCTCTGGGTTCTAGCCAGAGTTCTTGGCAAGAAAGCAGAATCAGCACAGCCCGGCTGTTCTATTGGTTTTGTTGTGTTCCCCTTGGAAGTCTGGGGTTAAAATCAGGTTTCAAGATTTTAAAGGCCAGCTTAGAAGGGTTCAGGTTTGGAATGGGCCTTCTGCTTTTAGAATTCTGGAGTCTTGGATATGGATTCTTCTAGCAAAGCGCTTGGCCAGTAAATCAGTTGATGGATGAATCTGTGTGTCTCTAGGTCCTAAACTGTCCCTATTTATGTATTTCCCTAAGGGGTGGGTAGGCTAAATTATACTAAGCACACCATCTAAGAATCCTATTGGTTAGGGTCTGTCCTCTCTCCTGATTTGAGAAAGAACACATGGTTTCATGATGATGTGGCATTTCACAATCCAGGGAGTACCTCCCCTTTGTTTCAGTACAGTAAATCTGTTTTTCACATAAATCGTATTTACAATATCACCAGCTTGCTAATAATACATATACACATCACAGATTTAGTAGAGCATGTATCCGTCCGAGTCCCAACTCAGTGAGAGCTTTGGTTCAAAATTGACAGTTTTTCATGCTTTTGGTTGGGTACCCAGTGTCAGATCTGTCCAAATGTTTCTCCATACATGCGCATGACATCTGGGCATAATCCTGTGAAGTTTCATATTTCTAGCATTATCACAATCGCTACAATATCAACATGTCGGTAGTCCTGTCTCTGAACATCGCACAGTTCAGAGTAGTCTCAAACTGTGAGCAGAATTTTCATATTAACAACCTATAAATTACAGATTTTTACAAGTTTTGCACAGTTCTCTATGAGTCATTTTCCAAAAAGATATTTTCTACAGTTTCAGATACACAAATCTGTCTGGTCCCGCCTCCATGGTTTGCTGGGCCCAGAGCAGTCCAGGGCTCTCTTCCTGCTGGCAGTTGGTTTCTGTTGACACCTGAATTTGCATTCCCTTTCGGTCCAGGAAGCCTATTGTCTCTTCCCAGAGAAGCAGAGCAAAATCTCCTCCTTTTTTAATTAGCATCCAACTGAGATTTCCTGGGCAGAGAGCAAAAGAGAAGGCACCTTTGTTGGGGCCAAACTGTGGAATGTGCCTTTGAAGTCCAGTGTGGCTGGCCTCAGTTCACTGTAAAACACTTTGTTCAAAATTGTCTTTTGCTAATTGCTAAAATAAACCTTACATTTTCAACAAATATACACAAATCTGTTAATTCCAGTCTTTTCAAAACAAAGAAATTGAATTGTAGCAACCTATATTGCTTTTGATGGCAAGTCTCTTCTTTTCCACAATTTGATCTTAATGTACAAGTTTAAACTACAGGGTAAGTAAATGACAGCTTTGACACAGGCGAGCGGCAGTACTGTGCCCATATCTGACAGGTTTTTCCAGGCAAGCACCTTTTTGAATAGGGATATTTTTGTGATGAAAGGTGCTTCTCCTGACATTGTGCTTATGGGGATTCCTTAAATAAGGTGATGGTGAACACTCCACAAGGATGTTGGATCTTCTCTGCTGTTTGGGGAACATGATTTTGCAATTTCAACAGCCAAGGAACAATGGATTTTAAAGCACTTCTGGTTTTTCCTGGCAATGCAGCACTGCCTTTTCAGGTAATTCCATTTCACTGTATGGGCAGCCCATGACAGGTTTTATCAGTGTGGTCTCCTGTTTTACCACTGACATAGGCAAAATGGATTGGCAGCCTATTTTAACCGGTTTCCCTGCGCACTTCTCAGAGATTTATAGCACATAGGGCTTTTTTTTGGCGGCCATTCTGTTGTTTCTGATGAAAGCAGCACACAGTGATGTTTCAGGGCAGAGCCTAGCGGGTCAGAACATCCCACATGTGCAATTGAATAGTGGGATCTGAAGTGAGGAAAGCCATAACTTCTGGAACGTGATATGTAGGCTCCTGAACAGGCACGAGACATGTTGTGCATTGAGATCAAAAGGAAGGAAGCCCATTGCATCCTGGAACCTGAAGTAAAGGTTGACACATGTCCAGAAATAGCAGTGAATATTGTGACAAAAAGAGATAGTTCCCCAGGCGTATAACAGGGCAGGGGAATATTATGAATATACGCAAGAACACACAAAACACATGGCATTCAGTAATCAGAGGTGATGGCTAGCAAATCCAGAATGGGGCAATTGAACTATATAGTCTAAAGGGAGAAAACATGTCTGCAGGATCCTGGACCATTTCTATGTATCAACTGAGTCTCATGACACAAAGGGGGCCTTCAACTGTACACTGGATACGGGAGTGAAGTGTTCTAAGAACATAACACAAGTAAATTGTAGTGATCAAAAGGGAAAAGACCCACTGCATCCTTCAACTTGCAGCTGATATTCCCATGCAGGTCACCATCCGCAAAGAATTCACAAGAGCTCCTAATCATCAAGTATCGAGGAACATCTTGACCATTGCTCTACAAGAGATACAAATAAAATGTGTTTTCTAAATTCAATATCAGACCACACGTGGTGTTAGAGTGGGATCATTGGGCCCTGCCAAGTGGACCAACCCACCTGAACAACTATGAAGGAGTTACACTATTGTAACAGAGAGGTTGAATCACCAGGCTTTGAATTAATGTAAGGTAAGAGTGCCCTTCTGCCAACAATATTGGCCGTGTTCTGCGCGTCCCTGTCTGAGGTGTGCGGGAAAGAAGGAGAAGCAGATACAGAAACCTGTGTTGTTGATGAGTGTGGGTTAAAAGTGCACGTTTGCCCATATAAAGACCTGGTGTTCTGAGAGGATGGGGGTATTCGCTGGGGCAGGTTAGCCGTACGGGCCCTCTCCTGGTTGCATAAGCAGTGATGAGTGTGGTGGTGGGGTTGCTGATATAAAGAGAGCGTAGGAATGTTGTTTAGTGTAATAGACCTTATAGGTCGTCTGTTGGGGAGTGAGGTGTAAGGTTGCAAGATTTTAATAGTGAGGAGCTTGTGACAGATGAGAGGTTGTGGGAGGGGTATGATGGGGTGCCTATTTTCTCCTGGACGTTGGGTGAAATTAAGTGGAATCCTTGTAGAAAAACAATGACAATGACCTAGAGACACATTGCCTTAAAGATCATTGTGGGAAGATCTGCATTTTAAAGCACATTGGGTCGGCAAGGCTAATTAAACCTGCCAGCTGTATAGTGTACCAAGTCATTAAATCGATCCACATTGGCCCCAGAAATGTCTGCATTAACCCATTTTGCCAGCCGTTTGGGCATTGCCCTGTTGGACCATGCGCCAGACTGCTGCTTTGTGGAGCTCAACGTCATCTTTCATATCACTGTTTGGGAGGAAAAAACAGAAAATCCTAAGGCGGTGCAGGAGGAACCAAGATCAACTTACATCCTCAGCTTTATCTGGAGCAGTATTTAGAGGTTGAAATAAAGATCTGAAGTCTGAGCCTTGCAGATGTCATCAAATGGGATGCTATCTGGAACTTTGGCCAACCAAAGAAATGTTACTTGTAACAAAAGATAACTTTTCTTGGAGCTGCAAAACTGTTAGGGAGAATCGGGAGAATGACATGATCTCTCTGAAAGTTCAGACCCATAGAATAAATCCTCTGCTGCACTCCAGTTAGAACTAAGCCGCCATTAGCCCAGCACTAATTTTGGGAAGAAGGATCAGAGACAGACATTGGCACGATCTGCATTTATAGAAACAATGAGATTTAATACAATGGCAGATGGGAGTAATGAGTAATTCTATATCTACCAAGGCCAGTGATAATTGGTACAGATGTTCCTCTCTACGCTGATCTTTGCCAAAATAAAACAATGGGAATGAAAGAAATCCATCGAAGATTTGAGCGGTCCAATGAATTGCCTGTCTTTTTGCTTAGCAACATTTCTTCAAGGAATGGATGGATTGGAATGCAATGGGAAACCATTGGATCAGAGAAACTAGATACAAACCAAGCAATTGGACAACGGTAGTCCCAGGATCCCTGAGAGATACTATGGCCTCATTACGACCCTGGCGTTACCGTAATGAAGGGTACCGGTACGGGACCGGCACCATTCATTACGGGATGCCTCATTACGAGGTCCCCTAGCGGGACCCGCACAGAACGTCTGGTCAGACCAGACGTCCTTAGCGGGTCCTGCAAAGCTCCCTCCCCATTCCCATTGAGCCCCATGGGGGAAGGGTTTTTTCAATAAGGAATTACCGGGTCCTCCAATGTTGGAATGGCCCGGTTATTCCTCATTGAAGGAACCCGGAGCTGGAACCCGGTATGGAGGCAGCCATGCCCTTGTTAATGGCATGGCTGCCTACATACTCGTAATGAGGCCCTATACCTTTCTAGGGACCTCGTTCTGAGTATGACAGGGTGGTAAAAACAAGGTAGCAGGAACAGAATTACCACTATTTTTACTGCACAGCCATATTCCACTTTGCCTGAAACAAATAGATGAATTACCACTGACAGAATGACCATGGCAGCAATTTCTCCAAATCTGAAAGTATGAAACTACGCAGTTTCTAAGAGATGAAGTGGGAGGGAGAGCGGGGAACCGAAGGGGGCACCAGCTGCACAGGCAGCTCGGGACGCTGGTTTGTACCAAACATGACAGCCCACATTCTGAGCCTCCTGACTGGCTGGCACCGTCCTGGAGGGTGCTAATGTCTGTTCTCATCCGTGATCGGGACACCGGCTCCATGGTCGTAGAAAAACCAGAAGAACAGTAAGGGTGAGTCATGATTCAGCAGGCAGATGCTCTGGAACACTACCAAGGGGATGAGGAGGAATACTGGCACAGCAGAGAAAGGCTGATGAGTGATCCAAGCAGGTGGAAAGTGTGTCTTGCCAAAGCGTAGAGAGGAGGACAAACAGCACAGACAAGAGAAGAGCGATTCCTGTCCAGGGACAGTAATGCAGCTGGATATTGAATACTGAGGCTGTAAGCAGTGGCAAAGAGCGGAAATAACTAATGGGTGGCCAAGAAGCAGAGCGACAAACAACTAAGAGAAGGAATCCGAGAGGAATAAAAGAAGGTTCCGGCTTCCGAGCAAAACCAGAATACAAAGAATGAACAGCAAAAGCAAGTGAGAACACCAGTCTGAGAAACATGGTTGAACGAACACCGAGCGCAGGGACAGGGAAGGAGCTGTAGTGCATTGTGGAACTGATTTTTTTCCCAAATGTGTACCATCAGCCATTGAGGATTGTGGCAAGGAAGGCAACCTTGCATCTTGGACGTGTAGTAAGGTCCCCATGCATTTATTTATTTATTTATTCATTTATACGTTTATGAAGTGCACTAAGCCAGAGGGCATCAAGGTGCTCGTTACAGGTTAATCAACAAAGTCCAGTAGAGTCAGAAACAGTTTGGATTTCCAAAAGGTCCAGTAGGATTGCTTTACTCTCAGTGCAAGAGGTAGAGTGTTCCACTTCTTAGTGGCGATGACTGGGAAGCTCAACCCGCCCGCTCTTGCACGCTTGAATCTTGGGGTGATCAGTCAGCGCGTGTAGGCGGAGTGAGTAGGTCATACAGATTGCATTTTTTTGAGTTTTTGGGCGAGGTATAAAGGGGCATAATTGGAATGGCATTTGTGGGTGATTGCCTGAGTTTTGAAAGTAATGCGATCACATATTGAGAGCCAGTGAGCTTTCCTTCTGGCCATCGAGATATGCTCTTGCCTGGGGATGTTCAGGACAGCTCGAAGTGCGTTGTTCTGGATGACTTGAAGTTTGTTGATGTTGTTAGTGGAAGTGCCGGCGAATAAGGCGCTGCTGTAGTCAAGTCTAGATACAATAAGTGCACAGGCAATGGTGAGGCAGCTGTCGGTGGAGAGGAATGACCGGCTGGCGTTAATTAGCTTGGTGGTGTGAGCAGCTGCAGATGCTATAGCATTGACGTGCCTAGTTAGCAACAAGGTAGCATCTAGGTGGACCCCCAAGGTCTTCACAATGCTACAGGCTGGTATAGTGATGCCTTCTATGTATCAGGCCCTGTAGGCATGGGCCATCTTGTTGAGGACGACTTGTGAATTGAGCAGGAGAATTTTGGTTTTGTCGTCATTGAGGAAGAGGAGGTGATCCCCATCCAGGCTTGGATGGTTTGGTATACTGTATGCAGAGTGCCAGAGTCAGTAGGGTAATTGCCAGTTAGGGGTAGGAGAATCTGTGTGTCATCTGCATAGTTGGTTTAGGATATGCCCCCCAGAACCTCACTAAGGATAAAACATGGTGTGACAAAATCCAAGCAGCCATGCTTAACAAGCTGAGGTCACTCCAAACTAAAATACAAGCCACTAAAGACTCGCTCCCCAACTCTCCTACCCACCCCCTCCCCCTATCTGGACTCCTCCCCACTATTCTCATTTAAGTCCATACAGGGGTACGACAGGATCAACCTCATGAGATGCATGAAGCCATCTAACTGTAAGGCTGACTCCTGTCCTGCCACAATCATCGAGGACTGTGCTGATACCCTCGCACCATTCCTAACAGCATTCATCAATGCCTCCTTGCCACGGGGAAAGTTTCTAGCCCCTCTTAAAAAAACAGGCTTGACCCCACCTCTCCAAACAACTACAGGCCCATCACCACCGTCCCATTATTACTCAAGATTCTGGATAAAACAGCCTAGCTGCGGGTGCAACACTTCATTGAAGAAAACAAGCTCTTAGGGCTACGCCAATCTGGTTTTTCCACTCTAGGCATGGGTCTGAAACCGCCCTGCTGGACCTAAATAAACAGATGTATGATGCCAGAGACTTAGGTAAACCAGCCCTACTCTTACTGCTTGACCTCTCCGTGGCTATCGACCTCGTAGACCATGATGTCCAGTGACACCACCTCTCCTCCATGGCTAAATTCTCCCCTGATGCCACGGCATGGATCACCTTCTTCCTTCAAGGCAGGACCATGCAAGTATTCTCTGACACGAACACCGCCTCACCTACCATCATCCTATGTGGAGTACCCCAAGGATCCTGCCTCTCCCCCACGCTCTACAACATCTTTACTTGCCCTCTTTTCCTCATCCTTGATGCGCTGGGTATCTCCTACACCAACTATGCGGACGGTACCCAGATCCTCCTCAACCTCACAGGTAACTATGACACAGACTCCACCTCCGTCAACAACAGCTACAACACCATTCAGGCATGGATGGCAGCCAACGGTCTATGCTTCAACTTACAAGACTGAACTACTAGAGGGATCCCCTGACAAGCTAAAAAACCTCGACACACAGTTTAGCCACTTCACCATTGACTCTATTAAAATCCCAGTATGTGATGCAATCAAAACCCTTGGTGTCTATTTGGATTCCAACCTTTCCATGAATAGACAAGTCAATGCAATCGCTTCTTCAGCGGCATACCATGCTAAGCTCATTAACGCAGCAAGGCCATTTCTATCCAAAGAGAACTGCACCAACATAGCCAGAGCCATTACTGGCTCAACGGTAGACTACTGTAATTTACTTATCTTGGGGACTTCCACAAAAAATCTGAAAAAACTACAAGTTATCCAGAACAATGCTCTCCATGCAGCCCAAGGCATCTCCAAAAGGGAGCACAATACAGCTGCCAGAAAATCAACCCACTGGCTCCCAATAAAAGAGAGGAACATATTCAAGACATTGACACTGACCCACAAGTGCATCCACCTCTCCGCACCTGACTACTTATCGCAAAGGATCCACCTCTCCACCTCCACAAGGCCAACAAGAACACCCTACGCTAACATGCTCTGCGTGCCCATGGTAAAGAGAGCAAGAGCAGGTGGCGCTAGCTTCCCCTACCTCGCACCCTCACACTGGAATGCCCTAACCCCCTCCATTTGGGGCGAGGTATCCCTCATGGCTTTCCGGAAATCCACGAAAACAGCGCTCTTTGCCCGATATACACCATAATCACCTGCTCAGTCAGATAAGTCTAAATGTATTTATGAATCGATTATGTACCTAAATGTATCAATGTACAAATGTATGTATAAATGCATCCCCCAGCTGTACCTACCGTGTAGCTAAGATCCCTGCAAGTAACAGCGCCTCAATGCCCAAGGGCTGCTGTGCACTATACAAATGTAATAAATAAATACATAAATAAATATGCCCTGGGCATCCAGGAGGTCAAATAGAGGTTTGGCGAATATATTGTAGAGGGTGGGGATACGTAGGAGCCTTGGGGGACACTGCAGGTGACATGCGAGGGGGGGCCAAGGCATTTTCAGGGAAGACTCTCATGGTTCTGTCGGATAAGAAGGAAGTTACCTAAGTGATAGCTTCTGGCGAGAAGTTTGCTGCAGAGGGACGGTGCTGGCCAATATTGATGGTCTATGAGATCGAAGGCTGCAGACAGGTACAGCAATAGTAGGAATGCTGGATTGCCTGCGTCTTTAATCTCGTCGGGTTGGTTTTTGAGACCCAGTAATGCTCATTCAGTGCCATGGCCAGGGCGGAATCCAGATTGGAGCAATCCTAGGATGTTATTGACTTCAAGATATCGCTGGATCTGGGGGTCAGCTGGGGGTCCTTTAGGAGGAAAGGAACAGTGGTAATTAAGAGGTACTTGGTGGGGATGTAAAGGTCTAAAGTGGGTTATTTTCGGAGAGGGAGAAACCAAGATTCCTTCAGATTGGAGGGCACTGAACAGGCAGCAAAAGAGGAATTGATAAGGGAAGTGATGAGGTGGGGTGAGGGTGTCAGCACAGTCCTTGATGACAGGGGCTGGTCATACATCCCCTTTGCAGTGGGACGGTTTGAGACTTTTCATTATCCGTGAGACCTCAGATTCTGAGACTGGGTTGAAGTAAAAGGGAGAGGTCTTGTGGAGTGTGAAGGGGAGAGATATTCCGGGGACCTTGCAAGCTACCACAAAGGGCTTTTTTTCAGAGAGATTTATTTTGGGAGAGTGCTCAGCTTACCCAGAAGTGCATTCAACAGTGTAATTGAATATTAGGACCAGAGGAGAAGAAATCCAATGCACTGTGGAATGTAAAGTGAAGGTTCTGAAACATATAACAATATTGGAATAAGCAGAGAAAATACCCAGTGAAATCTGAAAATAACGATGACGTTTCCCAGATTTACACAGCACAATTGAACGTTTGGGATCAGAATAGACACATTCAAGTGCATTTAGAAACTGAAGTGAAGTCCCTGGAAAGCCACAATATAATTGAGCATTGAAATCAAAAGGGGGGGACCCAATTGCATCATGGAACCTGAAGTGGAGATTCCTATCCAACAGTGCCAATGAATATTGTGAACAAAAGAGAGAGTACCTTTTGCATTCTGGAACCTGCACTGAGAGTTGCCAAACTATCCTCTCGGGAGGCTCGGGAGGATAGTTCAGGGGCAATGGCTCGGGAGGATAGCTCAGGGGCAACGTGCTCACCTTGCAAGCAAGACGACACGGAGCAACACTGGTTCGATCCCGGGTCCGCGCTTAGAAACCTAAGGGTATTAAGCGCATTATAAATTACCAATCATGTCATGTCATCCAGCAGTACCAGTGAATGTTGAGAAGAGACAACACTCCTGGCATTCTGGAAATGGTGGTGAATGTTCCAACGAGGTAATTGAACACCACTAGCCACAAAGCAAAAACCTTTTGCACACAGTGACCTTGATTGATGGTTACCAGGTATCCCCACATGTGCAAGTGAGCATTGTGACAAAAAGGGAGAAAGCCTATTGCACCCTGAAGATTGGAATGACGATGTCTGAGAACATAAAAAGTGTAGGGATCAGAAGGGGAGAACAGCCATTGCATCTTGGAACTTGTAGGTTTGATTCCCAACCAGATCAAGACAAAGGGCTCATTATAAGTTTGCCGGTCTGGTAACAATGGTAACGGTAAGCTTGCTAGCTGGCAAACTACGAGTTCTGTTTGCGGGTGCTGGTGGGCGTACCGGCACCCGCGAGCAGAGTATGTTGGATGCACCGGCACCATTCGCGAATGTTGCCGGTGTATCCGGCCTCCCCATTCCCATTGAGCGCTCTGGGGCTCAAATGGGAATGGGGAGCATTTTTTTCCAGGCCCGCGAATGGCCAGTTACCGGGTGTGGAGGGGCCGTAATGACCCGGTAATTGCCCATTCGTGGGCGCCGGGAAAAATGTCATACCGGCGGCAGCCATGCCGGTTTTACCGGCACCACTACTGCTGGTCTCATAATGAGGACCAAAGACTGCTCAAAATCTCCTGAATCGAGTATTAACAAACAGTCTGACAATTGTCTTATAAGAAGTAAAACAAAATGTAAACTATTTTCTAAATTGAATGTCCAAAATTAGGACTGTTAGGGCCTGATTCGTGGAATTATCTGTGCAGAAAATCAGGTCCTTACGTGCCATTCTGCATGCAAAACGCCATTCTTCGATTCATGAATCGACTGCACAGAACTATTTCGGGACTTGCGTGGACTTTGCACAGGCCTAGCATGCCTCTGCGAGCAGTCGAGCGCCTTGCACGAGACTCCTTGCAGAGTCTGGGTTGGGCCTACGCAGAGTCCTGAATAGGGGGCGAAACATGTAAAATGAGGAACAACAAGGGAAAATGTGGCCGTGCCGAGGGACGACCTGCTGCGAGGAGATTGCACGCCCACAACTGCGCAGAACAAATCGTATTCACGGATCTGACCGCGCAACCTCAAGTCGGGGAAATGACCACGCAAAACTCCAGATCTTACCACCACCCGAAGGCAGGCGTACAGACACTTGCACATAGGAATCACCACACAGAGGTAAGATCGCATGTTGGACTTCGGGGTTCTGATGTAACTTAGGGGTCTGCATAAGCAGTGTCACAGGGATGCAGGCACGGTTAACGGGGGTTCGCATGCAGATTGACTGTGAAATTACTCGAGTTACGGAACACGGTGCGCATGTTGTCGGGGGGCTGTGAACAGTTATGGGGGACCCTACGTAGAGTCGCCAGGATGTTAACTTGGTTGTGGGGGTGCCCACGCAGGATTACCGTGGTGCATGAGTTTGCGCCCGAGTGACACGCATAAGTAGGTATTAGTGGCTACATTTGCTTTGCGGGGGGTGTCGGGGCGTTCCGGCTGTGACTTGTAACTTAGCGGGATGGTTTCCATGAATAAGTGGATCGCGCACAGGAGCCTCATGCACAAGGAGGCGCGCAAGGTCCTTCTCGCTGCACAAACTTTGCAGGGTCAAGGTGCACTTTTCTATGAAGGGACAAGGTGCACTTTTCTGTGAATCGGCCCCTAAATATAAAGGCTAAATATAAAGAAAAGCGTAACATGCTACAGTGAAAATGTTTTTCAGATTCAAAGTTTGCAATTATTTGCAATCGCTTCAAGAGCTATTCCATTCACATTAACTGCAAATAATGATATGGCGCCACCTCTTGGGTGATTGTGCTTCAATAGCATTGCTATGGATTGCCTTGTGATTGGAGCTGGATACCTTATTGTTAAATTAAGCCTTATAAACCAAGGGTGGGAACATTATCACAGGGTTATGACCCACCCCAAGATACTGCTAGAGATGAAGCAGAGGAATATAAGTTGAAGAAGGGTCATTATCCCAAGTGATAACTATCTCTCCCAAGGTGTATAAGAGTGCTAGCATATGGAGTTGTGCAACTAAAAGAGAAAGTGCTTTTATTGTGGAGAATATAAATGAAAATACACAAGTAACTGTTAATGTTATGTTAATGAACATGGAACTAGTAACAAGCTTTACACGTGTGTTTCACTGCTGTTTGCTGCTTTGGGGTAATGAACCACACGTGTTCACCTCTAACTTTACACAGCTGAAGGCAATTGTGTCTGTGCTACTTGGGAGTCTGCTGCTCAAGTCAAAATGTTTGGAATGAGGTCTATACCAGAGATTTGAAACTGCATTCCTGACATTCGGATTGGCTGAAAGGAGATCTATAATGCAATCCACGCGCTAATACTCATTTTCGACACTGCAGGATATCATTGGGTCGGGGCACATGACTTGAAAAGTCATCAGTGTGCTGACGATATATATCTTTTTATTCCATACGTGAAATCCCTGTTGGATTTTGCTATGTAAAGTAGTCTTATATACAACTTTAGACATTTTGGTGGCCTTTTTTGCATGGTTCTGTTAACGAACAGGCCAAAGCACAATTACTCCGACTAATCTCTGCCAAGTAAATAGTAACATACTAGGTGCAACCAACCCTCTGCACTCAAAAGAACCATGGGGGAATGTGGCCGCTATGCATGGAGAGGAGGCGTGTCTGGCCAACAGACCTCAACCAGGAGTGTTGGAGGGCACCATTGAGTGGCAACAAGATCTGCGCTGAAGACATACTTCAAGGCACTGCCAAAATGAACTGATTCACTAACCAATCCCACCCATTCCTGCACCTCCAACATAACTTACGCTACTATACTCGACTATGGTCTAGCCACACTACACATAAACACACCTAGCATTAATCTAATTCTCACACTTAACTAACTCTCTGAGACTCTGGACATAGTCTTAGACAGACTATACCAATGCACATAATCCATAAATCCATCCACATAACACAAACGCACACCAACACAACTCCATCAAGTAGCTAACAGACAACCGCAACACTGGACGGCCCTTAGGGATACAACTAACCAGTGGGCACGGCCGTACTTCCACCCTAACCGCATACGACCTACACATCCAACATAAAACACTAGTACACATCTGAGGCACTGAGTCTTACCATTATGGTCACAAAAAACCAGGCCTTTCAACCCACTCCCACGCGCAAGACAACGCACACAGATGCCAGTTCCTCCTGGTTCTGAACCTATCCTATCATAGTTTGCTTACTGACACACCACGCCCTCTTCTCGTGCAGAGCCACATGAGCGCCTGGAGACTGCCCCTTGGAGGTAGCAGTGCACAGTATAAATCAACATAACATAGCAACGAACAGGGAATGTAGGGGATTTTTAGTGGGAGTAGAAGGAGATGCAGTTACAAATATTGATGATTTAATGAGTGCTGGCCTGAAGTGCCTGCTTATAGGCGATTTCCGGTGCTGACACTTGAGGTATCTGTATATCTGGAGGGGAGTTCCCAAGTGTTGATATCCTGATATATTCACTACCAGTGCAGTTCTAGTGAGCGAGTGGTTGCTCAGGAAGTAGTGGGGTGTATTTCTGCTAGAGGGTTGAAGTGTTGCAGAGGCATGCAGAGTAAGCGTTCCACGTCTCCAGTGGGGCTAGTCAGGTGGTGTTAGGCTGCTGTGTGTACAGGAACCCACGTATGTAACAGGAAATGATGGTTCGGCTAGTGTGTGTGCGGAATCCATGACTGTGAGTATTATTCAGACTGGAGAGCCCTGGCTGTCCTTGGTTTTGTTCCTTTGATGGTACATGCTCGTGGAGAGCTGCTGATGACCTATGCTATGGTGGAGAGCGAAGTTGAACTAATAGGGTCTGGCCGGTATGGTGGGAGTAACAGTAGCATTACATTAGAAGAGAGGACTTTACATCCTGTGCCCCCAATGAAGGCTGCTTACATGACACTGAGCCAACGCAATGGTCTCCATGTTATGGTCATTCTTGACCCAACCTGGGCCTGTTCTCAAGGAGTTCCATAGATGTCGCATTCATACTATGGCGGACATGTAAGCAAGATTGACTCGATTGAGTCCGGCCTTGGGCACGCTCGTGCCTGCGCATTTGCACTCAAGGGGCAGGGTTAGGGTTCAGAGTCCTTTGTGGGGTGGGGTTTGTGAGTGGGACGGATCTGACTGAGTGGCTGTGGAAGCGCGACTGTGTGCATCAGCAGCAGTTTGTTTATTTTCGTGAAAAGGTCGCCTTGTAGATGTAGAGGAATTGATGTAAGTCTGGAAACAGATCAAAGTTTTAAAAATGGTGGCCGATTGCACTCAACATGCCAATGCTTTAACTGCTTCTGCTTGTGAGTAGAGTGTGCGGTCCCCGTGGCTTTGCTGTACAGTTTTATGAGCGAAGCTTGTATTAGCCTTGCCCATGCTGTACCCATGACTGTTTGGTAGGGAAACTTACAGTTGCAATGCCTGTGCTGTACCTATTTAGTGTAACGTACACATATATTCGTCCATGAGGTTAACAAGTCTACTTCAAACTTTATCTTGGAACGTGAGTAGCGACCACACTGGTCAACATTTTATCTGTACTCATACAATTCTCCATTGTGTGAGGGGCAGCCTGGAGTGACCATAACCATACTGTACCTGTACAATGTATGTGGGATGCCTGCACTCGCTATGCCCATGCTGTAGCTTTGAGTGCGGGAAGCTCCCACCCACGCAGTACCTTTCTTATTTGTGGGTGCATTATCACTGGCTCTGTCCATGCTATGTCTACCTGTGCTGTTTGTGCAGTGATGTTGTGCTGACCAGGCCCTTGGAGGTCCGGTACCTGTTGCATTTATGAAGGAAGTCTGTTCTGTTGCCGTCCATGCTGTACCTGGGGTCCTGTTTGCGTGTGTGTTTGTGTGTGTGTGTGCGTGTGTGCTGGCAAAAGTGGAGAAGGGGAATATTTTCAGCCAGTAAATGCTACAGATAGGATTCAATCAGTGGTGTAACAGAAAATGTGGTGGGGGGGCTGCAAGCCCTGCTAAGGGGCCTCCTTCATCCTTCTCAGAGAAGTGCAGGCCACACCAAAGATGTCTGGTCTGGCCTGGGCCACCAAGCACGCTCAATCCTTATGATGATACAGAAATGTTTTACAACATTTACATGATCCCTGTTTCCACAACGTATGTCAGCAGTGCCATTATGTCACTGTCATGTAGTTGCACCCACGATATATGCCAGCATTGCCACTGTAAATCTGTGTATGAACCTTTTCCCATAATATATGCAAGCATTTTAATTATAAATCACAGATGTTACGGCCACAATCTACAGTACTATGGCCACTGTAAATCATTTTCATGACACTGATGTCACAATCTATGCCACTATGTTCACTGCAACCTCTGAATATGATCAGTGGCACAGCAGTGCTGTATATATTGAATATTGTGCATATATTTTGAAGATAGGGAAATTCCAGAAAAAAAGCAGACAATTGTCCTTGTCTGCCACCCACATATATATTATTGCAGCAAGTGACGATTAAAACCATGAGCAAGGCTTTTGTTCAAGGAGAATACACAAAATCTAAATTACACATTCAATTTAAAGTGGTATTCCATTTTTAAAGAGTGTGTGCCACAAGATAAAATGAGATTCTCAGGATTGCACACTTATGTGGTAAATGAGGGTTTTGGCAGAGTGAGCAATTTTGGGACTTCGTTTTAGCCTCAATAGTTCCTTGTTCTTGTGACAACGTGCATTTATTTCTAAATGCTTGATTTACTAGAACTAAAATATTATGCTGTTTTGTAGACCTGACTTTCAAAATACACAAATCACATGATAAACCAACTGATAAGTACATGATTTGTGAATGACGCAGCATCCTGGAATATGTAGTCAAAGTAAGAACGAATCCAAAGGAGCCCTGATGCTGCATTCAGGGAAAACTAGGTAAAAGATAACAGTAAAAGCATTGAACCAACCACAAGACCTTGTGTGAAAGACAAAGGCCTAATGTTGTATTGCGGGAAATATGATGAAAGTACTAAAACGCCCAAAAGACACTGAAAGAAAAGAAGTGTTTTAGCTCCTGATAGTCAAACATTAGTACATATTTGTACCGACCAGAGAGATGAGAAGATATGTGGTTAAGTGCTTAACTCGCAGATTGTGCTCATACACTGACTTCACTATTTAATTAAAGCATGTGAAATTAGGCAAATTATGATATCACACTGTTCCTCGTTTGAGAGGCCTACATGGAGAGGCCCTAAAAGTTGTATCATTTTCACAGTGTAGACTATTAAAGAAAACTCAATTGTGGAAAGACTGGAGTGCGGATCCAAATATAATCATCAGTGAGTAGTCATATCAGAGCTCAAACTTGCCACTCATCAGTAAGAAAAAGTGCTTATGTATGTACTGTTGTATGCATGTGGATAATTGAGGGGACGAGTTATATATTTATGTCTGGCTAGTATCTTGCAACCTGGAATATCTAACCTTGTTCATATGTTTCACATCGCAAAGTTATTGGTCTCTTGACTTAATAATGGCAACTTCTTGTAATGTAATTTCCTGTGTTGCCCTTGGGTATCAAAGTTTGATGATGCCATGTTTGTGATATCACATCCACTGATATCAATATATATGTAAATTAGGGGGTCCACATGCCTTTTGTCGCACAGGACTTGCAAACTGTTATTGTTATGTACAAGGAAAGAAGAAGACTGCATTATTATTTGCACAAACAAGCTTTGAAGGCTCACATGTCATCTCTGCATGCAAGGAACCAATGAGACCCTTGCATCCTTCTCAGGCTGTGGACAAAAGATGATATGCTGCAGGTAGGAGGAACCCTACCAGGAAAAATCAGTGGCACATCAGAACTGGTATTTCTCCAGTTGCCTCTGAAAAGGGTTGCCTTTTTCTCTCCCTAGATTTTCATTTCCTTTTTAGTTTGGGTTATTAGGTGGTGGTTGCGCACCCTATATGCCAAAACGATTGCATTAGAGTACAGATAGAGAGAAATGGTATATGACAAGGGACACAAAGTTGTCAGTGGTGTTTGGTTGTTTGCCTACCCATTGACATGCTTATCTCTACGGCAATTCTCAGCCAGTTGCTGCCCTCCATGCCCAAAACACCTCCTCATGGGAGCTCTTTGAGCTTACTTTAATTAAGCCTTACTATCAAAATGTGCACTTTAGTGCCTGCCAGTGTTTTTCAAAGCACTCTTCTGTGAGTTAATGATTTAATTAGAGATGTAAACGCGCTATTGGTGTAATATAAATCTCTTAACCATGTCTACCACCAGGTCTACCTTTGGCCACTCGATTTATAAGCTCTGTGTGTGTCCTTCACTGAAGTCCTGTTAACACGAGCATTGGCAAAGCCAACAGGATTGGCTTGCATGCAAGTATTAGGCATTTGCTAGGCACTGCTATTAGATGCGCAGGTACTTGTAGCATTTTGCACCATCTACCATCAATGGGCAGTTAATACCACTACGGAAGAGCCTGGCAAGTGCCTTTCCCATGCCTATACAGAAGCCCAAACTGTTGTCATTGCTAATGGTTGTTTTAAGTGGCCATGCCATCCAGATTTCAACTATATGTGACTACAGGCGTACATTAGAAAATTACACATTTCTTTAGGGTCTGAACTTAAGCATTATCTCTCGCAGCGCAAATGATGTGTCATGCCATAGACTGACCACCTTCTTTAAAAAACAAGTTTTTCTCATTTTTGTATTCCCCTCATTTAGGTGAGATTCTCTTAACAAAGCTTTGCAGCTTTATAGCAGGTTTTCGCCTATGCCACGCAGTGAATTCATTTTTATCAGGTCTGTCATTTAGACATTTTCTGAGGGAAGCACAGGTATTTTTGGCAGCCTGCTCATTATGTTTAACAAAGTTTTTTTTGCTTTTAAGATGAAAATCTGTATATATGATATGATGAGTCATTTATAACGCGCCTGTACACAAGTGTTTCTAGGCGTGAAAAGACAAGGGAGAGAAGACAGAGGGAGGCCAAAACAAACAATCTTACTGTGTCATTCAGATCGTGCAAGTGCAAGAGGCAAAGTGCAGGGTGGAGCCGGAGGGAGAGGGGAAGTGCAGGGGGGAGGAGAAAGTGTAATCAGGGCAGCAATTCTCTGAGTAAGTGCAGCCATGGCAGTGCGACTCTGGGTAAGTGCAAGGAGACAGGGGACTGTAGGGGTCCAGATACAGCCCCTAAGTGCACGGTAGGCCTGGAGGCAGGGACTACTGGTCAAGGGGGGCCTGGTACCCATGAAACTCTGAGAGTAGCCAGGCAGCCAGTCAGTGCAGCATACAGGTTGGTCGCCAGGGGGCAGAGAGAAAGCAGAAGCGAAAAGGAAGGTCTTGACATGCTTCTGAAACTTCAGGTGGTCTGGCTCAAGTTTGAGAGGGGCAGGGAGGTCATTCCAGAGGGAGTCACCTGCAGAGGAGAGAGATCTACCCCCTTCTCTCTGCCTGGAGAAGCGTCTGACCCTCAGAGAGTTGGAGGTGGCTACGCAAAGGGCTCGCGATGGAAGGTATTTAAGAAGAAAGAGATGGATGATGTAGTGCAGGTCCCAGCTCCAGAAATCCTTCTGGACAATGCAGAGGGTCTTGAACTTGATCCTTGCAGCCACCAGGAGCCAGTGGAGAGATTTCAAGGCTGGAGAGATATGGTCCCTAGGCTTGAGGCCAAGGACAGGTGCGAATAGGAATTACATCCTTCTGAATACTCCGGAGAGCATCTGTGGTCATAAATGGTTGTGGATTTTCTCAGGAGCTGCTTAACTGAGTAATTCAGGAGTGGGGCACTGTTGCATGTCAGACTACAGGAGTAGAGGCATTTCCCAATCAATGGTCTGGGAGTGAAACACAGGGTCAGGGGCGCCGAGTACGTGGGTGCTCTGGGTTGCAGCCCCTCCCACTGCCCTTAAAGGCAATCTGCATAAGAGTCCCTGTAATTAATAATCGAATGTCCCAGAATTTTGCCCAGCGCACCCAATGTCTACTCCCCTGCACAGTGTATTAGGCGTACTGCAGAATCCTAGTAGTTGGGCAGTAAGTGGTGGAGCAATGGATTGGTGGTAACTAATAACCCCTGAGTCATTGATAATTAAGCTGCCTTTGCTATTGCTGGGGGAGCGGCACCAAGGCAGCATATGATGCAGTAAGTCTTGCCAGATCCCATCCCAGAATTAACGTTCCTATGCTTGGTCTAGGGGCCAACACTGAAAAAACAGAGCAGGCTCCAAAACTTAAGGGCAAGTCGTACCCGTTCATGGTGTGTCCTAAACCTAGGTGGCAAAGCTTAGGCAGGACCGAAACAAGTGTAAGTCTATCATCCAATGTTCAGGTCTATCTCTTTTAAAGCCCTCCATAACGCTTGGGAGAAGATACCTGCTTGGTGCAGTTGTACGTTCAATATGCCACCCTCTTCCTTATGCTTTGTTGGTCTACACAATGCTGAGTTCTAGTCTGGGTCATTGTACTCTGCTAGAAGTGGGCCTGAAGGAGATGTTGACTCTGTTGCAAAGCTGCGTAGCCCCGTGGTGTGGAGAAGCTGGCGCTGACTCAATCCTTCAATGACCCCGTCCTTCCTGAAGGGAGTGCCGAAGGAATCCCCTTCCCTTTAACCCACCTGCTTCTACAGCAATGCCCGGGCAATCCAGATCCATAACTCTATTCTGTCCAGCCCTTGTTTACAGTGTGGAATGAAAACACACCACAATGTCTCCTGGGCTTAGCACAGCACACTTGTAGGTTGACTTCTGTATACACTGCCTTGGCTGATGTGGTTTGCAAATATTTTCAGAGGATGTCTTCCTCACCATGCCTGAACTTGTTCTAAAGGGGGGATTATTCTCTAAGATGCTGGCGAGTGGGTGAACCCAAAAGTGGGTCTGTCTCCTGGGTTATTCAACGCTGTTGACATCCCTGGACCAGCCGTAGCCAGGACTTGCCAGCCAGGTGCCCCACAAGGGCTGAAGCATTGCTTGCCAGGCATATCCCCCCAGAGTGCACTGATGGAGGGATGTGAGCTTGGGGTGAGGATCCATGTCTTGGGCCACGAGACACTGTGAAGCGATCCTCGCCTGCTCTCCTCGGGGGCAGTGCCCACCCAATCCAGCTGTAACACTGCAATAAGCCTCCTGTTCTCCATCACTGCTGCAGGGCCCTTTAGCTTTCAAATGAGGCCTTCCAAAGATGGTACTCCCAGAGAAAAGTAGCCAAATGCGTTCCTGCTCTAACACAGATGATTGGGACAGCACAGAAGACACAGGGTGTGGAGAATGCATTCAGGTTTTTGGTGCGACCCACATTTCTGTAAACAACGAGTATAAGGATAATAATGCCGTGCCTGAATTCTCCCACATCTAGGTACTACAGTGCTAATAACTGTTATTGTCCGATTTACTGGTACTCAATTTCTCAACCTCAGAAGAATAAAGGCTTGAGTCAGCCCTGCCAGGATTCGAACTTGCAAAACATAGACTTGTCCCATGTCAGCCATGTCAAAGGAGAGCACTGAATCAGTGAGCCACCCACCAGGACTGACACTTAGACAGCCCCACTTGGAATATTTCATTCCCAGAGAATGGATGTCATCAGGCATTAGCCGGGGAGTAACTAGGGAGCCAAGACGGCACCTGTGCTTACAATGAAGAGGGGAAGGCACCCTACCTTCCTGCCTTAGGGTCTACCCAATGCGGCTCTGCCATTGTAATTGATCAAATTGCTGCTCCTAAAAGCTGGGTCATCTTGTGGGTCTTTTAAACTTCAGTCCATCCATTGCTGCATCTTATCCAACTCAGCATCAGCTAGAAGCCCTTCTTTTATTTAAGGGACACTAGGCTTACTGAAGAAGTACAATGGGCCTCATTACACGGAAGGCGGTGGTAACCATGGCGCTATTAGCGCCATGGTTGCCACCGGTATTTTACTGAGTCCGCCATGGTGAATGGCGGAATTACCGCCCTATTCCAAGGTGTGTGGGGGCGGTAATTCCCCATTCACCATGGCACTTCCCCATTCCCATTTTTGCCCCCATAGGGCTCAATGGGCCTCATTACACGGAAGGCGGTAAGGTTTTACCGGTACCGGTAAGGGTACCGGTAAAACCTTACCGCCTTACTACGAGGTCCCTTTGCGGGTCCTCCCATAACGCCTGGTTTTTCCAGGCGTTAAGGATGGGACCCGCAAAGGGACCTCAGCGATAATTACGGTACCGCAATTAGCGGTACCGTAATTAGCACTTACATCATTCCCATTGAGCCCTATGGGGCTGACTGGCTATGATGTAGGGATAATGGAGGATGGCGGAATTAGCGCCATCACCCACCTTGGAATATGGCGCTAATTCCGCCATCCACCAAGGCGGACCCGGTAAGGGACCGGCGGCAGCCATGGCGCTAATAGTGCCATGGCTTACCGCCTTCCGTGTAATGAGGCCCAATGGGAATGGGGAAGGGGGTAATTACGGTACCGCAAATTACGGTATCGTAATTACCTCCAAGGTCCCTTTGCGGGTCCCGTCCTTAACGGCTGGTGAAACCAGCCGTTAAGGTAGGGACCCACACAGGGACCTCGTAGTAAGGCGGTAAAGGTTTACCGCACTGGTACCCTTACCGGTACCGGTAAACCCTTACTGCCATCCGTGTAATGAGGCCCAATGACTTTTATGATCCAGGCTGCATTTGTACATCATTTCTGTTCTTTATCTGTACTATATTATTTCTCTTCTTCTATACATTTTTATTTTTATTTTGTTCATCATGTTTAATAATGTTCTGTGTTTAATCATGCCTAGCATCACTTCTGAAGCAAAACGTTGCCCTTCCCTTGCCAGTAAACAGAAAGGGCGATTTCAAGAAGTCAGTGGCCACCTTTTGTGCAAGCCTGAATGAGCCGTATTTCGTGGGAGGGGTGATATTGCCTATCCAGGGGCCTGCAACCTTTGGCTGTCCACATGTTTTGTACTACAGCTCCCATCAGCCATAGCTGGCACCATAGTCGTCCTAGCCCAGAACATCTGGAGAACCGAATGTTGCAGACTCCTGGCCTATACCAGCCTTGCACCCACAAACACAGACTACAGGTTGACCAGTAACCTCAGACACTTAGGATTGACACAGGAATAAGGAAAGTATCACATCTGGCACAAAAGATTGCCACTGTCACCTATAGCACAGTGGATTGGTAAAATGGACGCCTGTCACCCCCTGGAACTGTAAATCAAAAGCGGTGCAGGTGAGGTACACATATAATAGACAATAGATCCTGCCAGCCATTTCAAGGAGGTGAGATACAAACATCAGGCATGCATATTTGTTCACCATTAGAACAAGGACACAGAGGATGCCGCTTATAATATCCAATTACATAGGGGACTGACCCTATAGCCATGCTGTGTCACTTATATCAGGTTATAGAGCTTCTCAGCTCAAGGACTTGGTATCTCAAGCTATTGTTCTAGCGCTGGAGAACCTTTCACCTCTAGCACTGGATATCCCAGAGGTGCACTGTGGTAGAGAGCCTTTCCCCTATAGACTTGGTAGTACAGTGGATCACCCCCTAAGATCAATGCAATAAAAAACAAAATCATATTGTTAATGCGGTTGAAGG
This sequence comes from Ambystoma mexicanum, assembly GCF_040938575.1. Classification (NCBI taxonomy): domain Eukaryota; kingdom Metazoa; phylum Chordata; class Amphibia; order Caudata; family Ambystomatidae; genus Ambystoma; species Ambystoma mexicanum. The sequence goes on from NC_090932.1 coordinate 1,272,619,352, forward strand.
CCTGGGCAGGTAATATGAGGAGAACCTTGTACTAGACTGGAATGTATATACCCAGTGTTGATTGTATCCTTTGAGAAGAATAAAAAGTAATTTTTCCTTGGTATTTTTTTAAAGAAACTGGTGCTCGTTCGCTGTGACACGGACAGTCTCCTGCCACGTTCAAAATGGCACCTACCTCCAGAGGATGTACCAGAACTGTCGATGGCCCATGGGATGCACCGGGGGCAGGTGAGAGCTGCTTTCGTTCACAACTTCTCAATGGCTCTGCTCTGTCTTTTCACAACTCATCCACAGCTCTTCCCCCTTCTACTCTCAAGGCTCCTCTGTAGCTCCCTCTTAATGCTCCTTTGTAGCTTGCACTCACAACTCATCTACAGCTCTTTCCTCCTTCTACTCCTTTGACTACTGTGCAGCCTCGCCTCAAACTCCTCCACAGAACTTCCCCCTTCTACTACCAGGTCTACTCTTTACCTTCGCCTCACAGCTCATCTACAGCTCTTCCCTCCTAGTCGCGTGACTCCTCTGCAGCTTTCCTCACAACCTCTCCACTCCCCTTCCCTCCTTCTAGCCGGTGACTCCTGTCCAGTGCCTCCTCACAACTCCTCCACAGCTCTTCCCCCTACCTACGCCAGGTTTAAAATCACTGTCCACAGTGCAAGGGATTTTCCTAATTTCTGCAGGTTTTGCCGGTACACCTGTCGCCTATGCTCTCCTACTAAAAATAAATGCCTTTAGACCAGCATGTCAGTTTCATGCTGGTCTAAACGCATTGGATTCCTAAGATTTTCTCCGGTTTTTACCACCTGCAAGTATCAGGATGAGTCCATAGGAATCCATTGTAAATGCCTAATGTAAGTGCAAATTGCAGGACACATTTACACTTGTGCTACAAAGTGCAAAAAGAACACGTTGAGGAGATGTTTTAAAGGGATATTCTTAGGGAGACTGTGTCCAGTTAAAGTACCTAAATCAAAAGGATCGAATGCCAAAGGTGAGAGTGAATTCAACCGGAAACAAAAGGATCGATTTTTTTTTTTAAATGTATATTTTTTTGTTGCTATAGTTTAGCTAAAAAAAGGTGTTTTTACACCAAACACGGGGGTTGGTGGGGGACCCCCACCCCACAAAAAAAAAAAGTGTTCCTTTTTTTCGGTCGAATTGACTTGACCCTTTTGTCATTTGACCCTTTTGAGTCGATACTTTGACCTATAACCTAGGGAGAACAATAGGAGGTGGGGCAGGAGATGTGGTGGAATAGGCAATGGAAAACTTGTAGGGAGTGAAGATGGTGTTTGAGGATGATTTTAATGTATAGTGGTGAAGTTCTTGATAGCACAGAGTTGGGTGTTCCAGTGTAAGGGTGTAAGAAGTGAAAAGGGGCGAGAACAGGAGGCATCGCCAGGGGGGTCACAAGGCGGGCAGGAGACATTCACACTGAGTGTTGCCTGGGAATGGAGGGCGGTGAGATGGAGAGTAGTAGGCAAGGCGTGATGTGCAGGTGGCGCGTGGCCAGTATGAGGAAAAAAATCAAAGAGTGAGTAGTGGTGCATTGAGAGGTGGCCTACAGGTCGTCAGTGGTTGGGAAGGAGCAAGGGGGAGTGTAACGAGTGTAAAGAGTGCAAGCAGCAAAGTTAAGAATGTTGCTAAATGGGTCAAAGCAGCAGAGAAGGAGGTTCACTCGGTAGTCTAGGCGACCAAAGACAAGTGTTACCTGGGAATGGAGGGGGTGTGATGGAGAGTAGTGGGCTGGATGACAGGCAAGGACAGGTTTCTCTCACGTTCATCAGACTGAGCCTCTCTGCTGTGGTGGTACAGATGATGAGCGATTGGAGCTTGGGTTTGCTATCAAAGACGATCAAAGATGGGATGTGAGCATTTCCTTTAGTCTCCCTCTCATTTCATTTTGCTCCTTTCCCCTCTCCTCTATTTTCCCCCTTCCCTATTGTCTGTTTTCACTCACTGTATTCTCTTGCTGGCCTCATCCCTTGTTCCTCAGTGCTGCTTTTTCGTCATTATCCTCTTGTTCTCCTGTTTTCTTTTGATTCCCTGTTCTGCTCTCCTTTTTTTCCACTTAGTCTAAACTTCTTGACTCATACCTGTTTCCCATTCGCCTCAGCCCTACCGCTCATGTGAGCAGTCCTGGCCCAGCCTATTGGGCGAGCTCCTGCGATTTGGTGGTACTGAGTGTCATTCATATATGACAAGATGGCTGAATTGTGAAGACCTGTCTGGTGGCTTTCTCTTTGTGTCTTACAGCTACAGAGCCATGGTGCGACCAACGTACAAAGTCGCGTACAAGACAGTGACGGCGCTAGAATGGAAGTGTTGTCCCGGCCACTCGGGTGCACAGTGCGAGGAAGGTAGGGATTTCGTTATATGGGTTTCCAGGTTCCTCATGCAGTGGCATCTGCATCACAGAGCGGCTTCTGGGGTGGGGTAAACTAGCAGAGTTCACTATTCTACTGAGCTAGATGCTTTAGGATTGGGCAGTCTACTCTCAATTGACGCGTACCAACGCGCGGCTGATTGGTTAACATGAGAACATGGGGCAACTGAGCTGACACACAACCAATGTGCTATGGAAAGGGATACATGCACAAACACAGTGGCAGCGACCACGTGGTTTTGCTTTCTGAAGTTATTTGACAAAAAAAGGAACTAATATGGACTCACTGGTCTGCCTCTACTTGGGCCTGTTAAGGGCTGATTTCTAATACAAGAACTGACGGGCAGAACAATAGTAGAGTAGCTGGTGGCACAAGGTTACTGGCAAAGCAACCAATGGGGTGAGATATTTAGCAGAACAAATGACAAGCCATGATTATTGACAAAGAACTGCTAGGCCTAGAATTTTGTCAAAACAGTTGATGAGCATCCTTTTAGGTAGAAAACCTGCTGCCACGTAATTATTGACAATACAAGATTACCCATACAGTAACTATCACATGGAGGTGGCGATATCTGGCAAAGTAACTGATGGAGAATGATTCATGGTAAACCAATGAGGGGGGGCATAGTTACTGAGGGTTAAAATTGACGTGGCGGTGATTGCTGGTAACATACGTTCATCATGAAGGCATTAACACAGGAAAAATACATGATAAGATTGTGATCACTGTCAACATAACTAATCGGGTAATGGTCACTGGTGAACCATTGTTTGGGTGTAATAACTGGCCAAAACACTCACATGTGATATGATATGTTATTTATAAGGCACTTAATACCCAGAGGTTTCTAAGCACGGACCCAGGGATCGAACCTGTGTTGCTCCGTGTTGTCTTGTTTCCAAGGCGAGTGAGCTATCCACCTGAGACGATGATAACACATGTGCATGATTACTGTCAAAATACCTCCTGCAGTAATTGTTCATAGACGTGGACATAAGGGGAACGGAACTCCTACGAAAGAACGGAACTCCTACGAAGAGGCACAGGGATCACATCCAATTATTGGACTCTAAAAATTTTGAAGGGAGGTTAAATTACTTACCAATTAGTATATGTTCGGCTGTGAAGAAGGCCAAGGGCCGAAACTCGTGTCACGCTAACGGACTCTACTTGCTACTTACAAATCAATTCAATTTCAACTGACGCAAATTGTGTGGTGGCACCAAATCTTTTTGTTTCTAAAACAATAACTGATGTAGTCTTCATTGTTGTTTCAATACCGGTCTGAAGGGTCATAATTATAGGCAAAATTACAGATATGGTTATGAATACTGGCAAAATGCCTGATGGAGACATGATCATTGCTAAAATAACAGATGCCCTCCCGTTTTCTAACACATACCTGATGGGGAGTGCTCATTGGCAAACATGATTGATTTGGGAATGGGAACTGGCAAAAAAAGAGAGGAAGGCATTGCAATTGGGGAATAGTTCTTAATAGGCATTATAACTGGGGAAATAGTTCATTAAGGCACGGTCACTTGCAAAATAATTACTCTCAAAATAACCGACGTGGATTGGCTACTGACAACATAACTGCTGTGGGCATGATTACCAGCAAAATAACTGATACCGAAATGATCAGAGACACAATAATTAATGTGGGCATGATCACAGGTATAATTACTATCTAATATGGACACAGCTGGCAAAATAACTTTTGGGAGCACGGCTAATAGAAAAACAACAGATGGAGGCACAGCTGCTGGCATAATAGTGAATGGTGCTCAGATGACTTTCACAGGGATTCACGTCAATATGTTTACTGACTAAATAACTCCTGGGAATATGATTGCTGGCAAAATATGTCACAAGATCATGGTTGCTGTCTAATTTACTTCTGGTGCCATGCTTGCTGGCAAAATACCTTCTGGTGCCCTGATTGGTGGCCAAATAACTTCTTGTTGCATGATTGCTGGCAAAATAACTTCTGGTGTCATGATTGCTGGCGAAACAACTTTGGGTAGCATGATTGATGGCAACATGAGTCATAGGATCATGATTGCTGGCTAAATAACTTCTGGTGTCATGATTGCTGGCAAAATAACTTCTAGGTAGCATGATTGCTGGCAACAGAATCATAGGATCATGATTACTGGAAAAATAACTCGCAAGAGCATTGTTACAGGCAAAATAAGTTATAGCATCGTGATTGCTGGCAAAATACCTTCTGGTAGCATGATTGCTGGCAAAAAAAACTCAGATGAACATAAATACTGGCAAAACAACTTTGGGACCATGAATGTATTTGTTGTGCCAATATTTTCTGCACTTATACTGCTTTTATTATTGAGCCAGAATTGCCAGCATTGCAAACTGTCCTTATTAACCTCATAAAAACAACTGTCTCTCAACCCAGTCTAACAGCCCCATGTACCTCCCCCATCCTGCTCATGCGGACCCTGATTCTCTGCATCCCCCCACGGCCATTGGTCAGTTATTGTTCTTTAAGCTGGCAACCCTGTTAGCAGAGATTCACTGCACTGAATAGTAATACACGCCAAGCTGCTCTCATCCCTCTTAATCTACACAAATTCTGCTGCAAGTTTAAAAGACCTCACCCGCTCATGCAAAAATTCCAACACCCTAAGAAATGTGATCATTTAGAGACAGAATAGAGGATGGGTTTATTTTTTTCCATGTGACTGACCCATATCAATGGTATAGATTAAATCACAGCACAATTTAAAGAAGAAAAATGCCTTGGTAACAAGAATAAGTCATCGTAGCCATATATATATCACACGGTTCTATATGTTACAACTAACATTTCTCATGTTCTTACAAACGGGGCCGGCCTTAGCTTTGGCAGTGCCCGGGGCGAGTCAACAAAATGCAGCATAGGCCATGTGACTCTGCATCACGGCTCCGCTCATTGTTATTCTTCGCCCTGATGCAGCAAGCTGTGCTAGCTAGTCAGTTTCATGAATAATAAGGATCTGGAAAGTGACAGCAGTGGGTGTTTGTGCAGGCCATGCCTGCAAGCAAGGATGGAATAGGGCATAAAATTGTCGCGGCCACCAATGAAAAAGGGACCCACCATCGCAAATGACAATTGGTTCCTTATGGCAGACATTTTGATTAGTACCCAAAGGAGATTTCTTTTGGTTCAATGTCTTGCAAATTGTGCATTTTGAAGACTATTTGTTAAGTAACAATGGTTACAGCTACTAACTGCATAGTGAAGTACTCATAGAACGGGCCCATTTTGGCCCAAAAACCAATGTTAAGCAAAACACTAGCATGCTGGCCCTTCACTTCGGCATTGCCCTATAGGTTAGTCCAAGCCTGCCTGCAATGCATGTGCCCTCCACTACTGTAACAACTGCTAGTACTACCGCAACACAATCAGTGGTCGAAGGGAGCGGGAGCGGTGCTCCTCTACTTTTTAAAATTACGTTTTACAGCTCCTATACGTCCCGGAATGGTTTCGTTTTAAAATAAAAGTGTAGGAAGAAGTTGAAACTTGCACTTTCAGTGCAGTGCACTGGATGTTCCCTTAAACAGCAGGTGAAAGTGTTTGGGGGTTTGTATTGTGTGTGGGAAGGGGCGTGGAGATGGGGTTTGTGGGGAGTGGATGCAGGACAGTCGGGAACATAGTTCCACTACTTCTTTTCATACACCTCGACCACTGAACACAATGGGTAGCTTGGGTGTGCGTGTGGGCAGCAGCCAGGCAGCCATGGCACTGGGGTGGTTAATTGGTTCAGGAGGCAGGTGGGCAAGCGGATAGATATTTGCCAGTGGCTAGCACTTGCAGGGCCGTGTTACCATGGCATTTCCCTGGTCTTCCCTAGTACACAGCCAGCATGAGATGGGCCGATACGCAGAAGCGTGCCAGGCCCAAACAAACACAGGCACGCAACTGCGATCAGCGCTGCACAGTCGCCAGTGCCATTATTAGGGCAAAGGGGGATGATGTGCAGAGTGGACAACAGCACAGTCACCAACCAGCAGCACCACCACAGGGGCAAGGCCAGGGAAAAGGCAGCTGCTAAGTAGGAGATCCTGTGCTGAGTGCCGACAGATAGAAGAATTACTTGCTGTCAGGTTTGACAGTCAAGTTAGTCAGCATAGTAATGACCTGGACTACACTTGCCCATCACTTTACTGAAGGAGGAAAGCCCTTTCGTTCTATTTTCTTTGGATAGACAATCCAAATGTTCCCCTTTCCCTCTACAGACTCAGAGTAGAGGACCAGTATGTTTGTCCTATTTGCACAGACATGCACAATAGCCCAGTTAAAGGGTTAAACATTTGTTATGTTGTACTTTCTTATGTTGTGCAATTTACAAATACTGTAAAATATCCCAATGATCGTGTGAGAGGTACTCTGCAACCTCAAATATGTTGACACTCTGGAGGGAGCAGTGCGTGATGGCAGCAGTGGACGGCAAGTTGTCACACCGCTTTGGCACGGGTGTGCTGGAAATAATTTGGGCCCTGTCACTTATTTTATTAACTAACTAAGCACTGGGCACTATAAATTAAGAACATCTGCATTATTAAATAATCCACAAAACAATGTAATCAAAAAGTCAAGAATCAATCATTTGAGAAGATCAGTTATCATAAAACCAAACACCCCTGGATCCTTGGAATAATCTCCATTTACATGGAATGCGAGTTGGTGTGCGGGGTTGACTCCCTGTAGAGCCGCTAATGATTTGTAAAATGTTGAATTTACTCCATTAATGGCAACCACAATCAGACATTGGATGGTGGGGGTCTGAAATAGTTGAATGGTCTCAGATGTAGTTAATATTCTGAATGCATTGCAGCGTGCAATTGCTGATGACCTTGCGGTCTACCCCTCAGCAGGCTGCTTAATCCAATGCTTTTGCAGATAGCTTTTCAATTTAGTCTATCAATCCATATTGCATTTTAATGATCCGTCATCTACTGTTATATGAGAAGCAACATTTAGTGCCAGAAATGTTGGAAGACACTTATTTGCATTTTAACATTCTAGTAGTATTTCTCCTGTTAGCCCACAACGACACCGTGTTCTCCAGAGACGTTTGGCCGACTTTACCATCCATGGCACGGATTAAATATATTTGCTCATGTATTCACTGTGGTTTTTGCAGCGATTCTTCAAAGTGCAATCAGTAAAAAGGGAGTTCAAGAGTCCGGGAAGGGGATCATGCCAGTTTCTACACAAGGTCTCATTGCTGGAGCTATAATCTTTTACAGTAGACATTTTCAGTAGAAATGTCGGTAAGAGCTGCATCAACAAAAGTCAGTCCCCACGGATAGTTTGAACGAATGAATATCGTGGAACTGAAGGAGGCGTAGAAGATTGCTTGTCAACCAATAAGCCTGAGCGAACAACATGTTACATTTCGTTCTGAAATGTTAGGGTTCCTTTCAGTATCTGATGTCCTCCAGAAGCTGGTCCCACCACTTTGTGGCTATGATAGAAAGCAGTATTAAACCAGGCTGCTTCCTTTTATATTTGCCAATTCAGAGCAGGCCTTTGATATCAAGCGGATATGTTCTTCTGGGAGAGATTAGATGTGGTGATGGTGGGCACGTACTTCAGCCCAACACGCCAGGCTGCCCTATGGGTGATACACAAAACCTTGAAGAGGATCTGATATTACGTAGGGAGCCGGTGTGGGCTCTTAAGGATTGTAATGACGTGTCCAAACCGCTGTGCATTTCTTATCATTCCAGCTGTTAAATTTAATGGAGCTGATTTCGCTTGATCAGAATTGTTGGTGATCCTGAATAGATGCTGTTATAGCAGGTGATTCAGAGTCTGTATGATCGCCACTTTCCATTGGATATCAAAGAAGGGACGGATGTTCCAAAACATGTAAAGTTGGAAGTTTGATTTCCTGTGTACTAGAGCGCGTTGTGCTGAGAAGTCAGAAATCATGCTAAGATTTGGAGCTTGATCGGTCGGGATGTATGACGGGCCCAAATATAATGGGCATGCAAATGGGAGGTTGCCAGTGATTGTGATTGCAAGAAGTATAACCTCCGTCCTGCTACAATTCAATGATGGATTCTTTCTGTGCAAACCATGATAGGGTGAGCCTGGTTTTTGTCAGCCCCAATGAGGACCATTATTGGTTAATCGCCTGCATAGAATTGGGATGATAAGTCACGGGTCTCTATCAGGGAAGCCAGTGGCCTCATATAGACATTCAATAGACACTGGAAAATTGCCATACCTTGAGGCCCGCCTATGATGCAAACCAGACTTTGGACTGGAATTGGTCAGGTTTTACCTGATACAACCTATCTTTGTGAAATGATAAAAAAAAAACACATCTGTGGTTGATCACCAATCGCCATTGTATTTTGGAAGTGGTGAAGTAGGATGTAATGGTCAACCATGTCATAGGCGATAGAGAGGTATAAAATGACAAGTGCAGCTGGTAGGTCAGAGTCATAAATAAAGTGCTCTGACACACTCACTACTGGTTTGTCTGGCCTGCTGGTGGGGTGGAAACTTGATTAACAGCAATGAAAGAGGTTATTCTTCAAACTGGCAGATGGCAATTGGTCCATAGATAGCAAGGGATGTGGGATCTGCATTGACCTTCTTCAGAAGATGTCTCATTGACACTCAATGAGTGTGGGATGTCACCTGCACCGAGAGAGGCGGTAGAGAAGGCAGTGAAAGACGGCCTTAGGACCTTATGTGTTCGTTCATGATACCAAATGAAAGCAGCATGGGGGCTACTATTTACAAATATGTCTAGGTCAGCACCAGCCTGAAGGGGATTCATTTTGCTTGGTAGGAAAGGTAGTTCTAGGCACACGGAAGTGACAGAAAGGCCCCTGGGAGTGATACACGGTTTGGTCTTCCCAATCTTAGAGATGAAACTGGGCCATGCTATGGCTGCATTCTTTCACATTTTTGTAGAACGTCATGAACCACTACAACAGAGAGGTGCAATTGTGCATGCAAGTTCTTAATGCTTTGCGTTTTGCATCTGTGATAGACACTTATCTTTGCCAGTATAACATGCCCTGTCATTAAATGAAGCCACTGACAATGCCATTAGGGAAAATTAACTTTACGTATCAAAGACTTAATGTTTTAAAGACCTAGTATAAAATCAGACATGTTCTAATCAATTCCGCGTTGAAGCAAGATAATACTGTTTGTTGCCTTTGTAAACATGCATCTAATAATATGATAATACAATTAATAAATTGTACAATTTAAAAAAACATTTTTTTCTTACAGTCAGTTATACCTGCACTTTGTGTTATAGAATGTTATTATGCTTTATATAAGAAGCTATCAAATGTTTCTTTTTTATTGGACAGTGTATGAATTAAATTATTATATTATGGGATACATTTATAAAGGTGATAAAAAAAATGTCAAAAGAGCCCCATGCCTTGTGTATCTTTTGACTCGCACCAAAGATCGCCATTTCAAATGATAGGCAGTAAAAGGTCGACCTGCTACGAAGGTCGACATGCCTTTTATGTTTCTATGTTAAATCTCTTTACCACAGAAATATCAGCGCAGAATTATTTTACCACACATTCAGTGCCAAATGTCTGATGTAAAATGCCCAGCGGGTTTGGGTGAGGCAATATGGGATGGAGGACGGTGGAGGATGGGTGGATGGTGGAGAGTCCCCTCCCCTCAACCACATTTTGCATCAGAAAAACAGTAAAAACAGTAGAAAAAGTGCAGTAAAAAAAGTGTTGAAAATATGTGCCATAAAAACACATGTAACCCATCAAAGATCCCATGTTAAAAGACATGTCAACCGATAGACGTGGAAGGTTGACCTACTGCAAAGGTTGTGACAAGTCGGTTTTACAATGAAAATGACATTACATTTTACAGTGAAACACTGTCAAGGAAAAGTTCGACATTGTTCACTCCCTATGCCCTCTTGCCTTGTCTGCCCCTGCCATGCTTTTCCCCATAACACTGTAGATAAACTGAAAACATTGACATACAAACGTATATTCAATGGTTCCCTTTCATTCAGATTGCCTTGTTTTTATAATGGGGGATTTCATCCTTCCATACCAACTTTCATGCCCTTTCACACCCGTGTCAATACCTCATTTCACATCCCTCTCAGCCACAACATCGACCTCATAATGTCGTCATTTTGACCCTGTCTATCACCTCATGACTCCATGCTGGCTTAACTTCACTCAATTGAAACAAAGACATCAAGAATATACCCCGCTCTCTTCTGCTTGCTCAAGACCAGTTCATCTAACAGCAAATGATACAAGTACAGCTGTAGTGTAATGCCGTACTTATCATGAGACAGCCCTGAAGTTGTTGGCTAGTTCTTTTATTTAGACTAGACTCGCCATTTTAACACTCAGCCTGAGGACTAAGCAGGGTATGTCCTTGTATATGCAGCCTTCACGCACCTCCCTAGGCCGATTTCACAATCCATCTCTTGTCAATAAAAAAGTAATATGGCTCCCCTGATGCACAAGCCCTACACTTCACTGTTGCAGTTTTATTGTAAATTGAAACATAATTTCAAAAAGCATATTGCCAACACATCAGACAAGGACCTATTCCAATTCAAAATGTTCTGTACTGGCTGCTTAAATTGCTCACAGATGCCATCGTGGAACTTTGGCGATAGCATGTACCTGGAATCCGATCCCTTTTCCATCTGAAATCGCCCTTTTTCTGTGCACAACTCTACCTGACTCCCTCGTGAATCCAGATCGTCCCATTGGTAGCTGTTTGCCGTAATGCGTGCACCGGGAGTGCAGTCTGTGCCTTATCGGGTCTACTCCAGCATACTTGTGTTTAGTGATGGAGCTAGGGAAGGGGCTGGGGAGGCGGATGCCCGCCAGGGGCGCCTTTCAGGTCCTGATCTGACACCGGCACATGAAGGCATTGACCTCTGCCCCATAAGGAGCCCATCTCCCTCATTGGCACCAAAAACTGCCTTCACCACTGATGCCCTCCACAATGATGCCATCTTGAATTAGCAATTTGCGAGAAATCCAGCGGACATCCTTGTGCTTTGTCTGCCAGGGTAGTTGGGCACTATCAGAACAGGACAACATGCCACCTGGTCACCTCGACTGACACAGTAGCTTTGTCAGTGATAGGCAAGATATATGTTAATATGTCATGTTAATAACATTTATAGAGCATCGGGGTGTCACCGAGATATCAAAGAATACGAAAGATTCCCTTATATACATGTCGACTCAGCGTATCCAAAGAATGTGTGCAGTACACATGTGCGCACTGTGCTAAGATGCTGCTTCCTGTATGTACCACCAACGTGCCGTAGTCACCTCTACACCACCTGTGTGCATCATGGCCATTCCCTGACAGCCAAGATTCAATGCAGCCCAAAGCAGCTCCCCACAGAGCCACTGGATACTCAGAATGGCGCCGAATCTGTCATGTCTGTCAGTATCCGGACATTTTATTTCTCGTACTTACCTGGTGCATGGAAGACTGGGCAGGTGTTCTAATAGTGCATGGAGACCAGTCTGATGCACATGCTCTTCTGCATCATGACAAGGCGAGTGGGCACTAGAGGCTGAATCAACTCAGGCAGCACTGGGCCATTAGGTATACTGTTTGTTTAGGTTTTGGTAAATTCATTTAGCAGCAAGCGCACCGGAGGGAGATGTGCTTCTCACACCTCTTTTATTAACATGAAAGGGTTGCATCCCGGGATTCTTGCGTTGATAATAAGGTACACAAAGTTTTACAGGTTTTCGTGTGAAGGATTTGATCAGTGATTTAGGTAGGTCAGCCGACACGTGTTTTGACCCATTGGGTCTTACTCAAGGCTAAATTAATTCTAGGCTGCCCATGGTTGATGGGTTTATGTCTTGCCGGTTGGACAATCCCGTTAGCAAAGGCAGAGCCGGAATCATTTCGGCTCCTGTTCTCCTCTGCTGGTCTCTGGATAGTCACTATCCAGAGACCAGCCAAGGAGACCAGCTAAGAGGCACAGCAAGCCCACACCCATAGGATTACTAAGCCACACATACCTGAGACCAATCTTCAATTACCCAACGGAGCCAGGGAATCCAGCTCTGCCATTGCTAACGGGATTGTATAACTGGCAATCCTTACATTCTCCTGTATCATGCAAGTTCTTAAACATTTGATACATTGCTGTATGGGATAGGAATGAAATAGCAAGCAATTTACATGGCATCCCGGACAGGCTTCTACCAACTTGCCACTCACTCTCATTAGCGCGCAACCTCATTAGGCGCAGCACTGAATACGCCACTATCACTGGTAACATGAACTTTTCCCCGATACGGAATACCGGTGTCATGAAAGTCAGAACCTGCAATTGTCACCCAGCTGTATTGGCTTGCCAAGTGCATTTCAAACAACTTAACCTTTGTATTTGTATTTATTTATTTGTATTGCGCACCTTGCCCGGAGGCTTGCAGGCGCATGTTTAGTAGGCAGTTACAAGTTGCAGAGGAGAAGTTCCAGGTTCCAGGAGAAGAGGTTAACAGTTACATAGGTAGTGATAAAGTATAACATGAACGGTGAAAATGACAATGATACAGTATAACATAACGGGTGAAAATGACATAGATAATAACAACAAAGTAGCAGTACCCAAGGTTACAGTAGAAGGGTACGCGCTGTGAGCAGTTACAAATTTACAGGATGTCTTGTTCCCGTAACCAAAGTTTAGCTTTGGTTTTGAATACGTGGCAAAGCGGAATGTTCCTTAGTGCATTGGGGAGTGAGTTCCAGAGCTTGGCAGCAAGGACCGGAAAACTTGACCCTCCTGCCGAGCGTAATTTGAAGCTGGGGATGTCCAAAGTGTGCGCCTGGGCAGCTCTCAAGGGTCTGGTGGCTGTGTGATGCGAGAAACGTGATATTAAGTAGGCTGGAGCTGCATTGTTCTGTGCCTTGTGTGTGAGCACAAGTGATTTGAGTGATATGCGGTGCAAGATAGGTGACCACTGGATGTTGCGTCTGATAGTGGCTATATGATTCCGTCTAGGTATGTTGAATGCTGCCCTAATGGCGTTGTTTTGTGTGACCTGTAGTTTGTCCAGATTTCTTTGGCTCGTCCCAAGGTATAGGGCATTGCAATAGTCTATTTTGGATAAGATGAGGGTTCTCGCGAGGGTCAGACAATTGTCTGGAGTCAGGAATGGCCTGCAGGCTGTAATCAATTTGCAGGTGTAGGACGATGCAGAGACAACTGCATTGGTTTGTCGTGTGAGGGACAGGGTAGAATCAAGGTAGATTCCTAGAGTTTTGGTGACATTGGCCACTTTGATGTCAATCCCGTCAATAGTGAAGGAATTGTAGTTGGCGTCAAGTTTCGCGAGTTTAGTTTGGGAGCCCAGGATGATTAACTCTGTTTTTTCGTCGTTAAGGCAGAGCCCATGATTGGCCATCCAGGCCTGGATGACAGAGTAGACCGTATTAAGAGATTTTGAATCGGTTACAAAATCACCAGTGATAGGGATGAGTATCTGGGTGTCATCCGCATAATTAGTGTAGGAGACACCCAGATAATCAAGGATATCAAAGAGTGGTTTAGTAAACACATTGTAAAGGGTGGGAGATACACAGGATCCTTGTGGGACTCCACAGGGGACGTGGGAGGGGTCAGCCGCTGCTAGTGGAGAGAAGACCCTCATGGTTCTGTTGGCAAGGAATGAACTGATCCAAGAAGTGGCTGCTTCCGAGAAGTGGGCGGCGATTTTGAGATGATGACAGAGAATTTGGTGGTCAACCAGGTCGAAGGCAGCTGAGAGATCAAGGAGGAGCAGAAGTGCCAATTTGCCCTTGTCTTTCAGGTCCTCGATTTGGGTTTTCAGGTCCAGTAAAGCTGTCTCAGTGCCATGCCTGGGACGGAAACCAGATTGTCTCAGCCCTAGTAGATTGTTGCGTTCGAGATACTCCTGGATTTGGAGATAGGCTGCGCGGTCAAGGATTTTAAGCAGGAAAGGCACAGTGGTGATGGGCCTGTAGTTTGAAGGGTTGCTGGGGTCAAGATTGGCTTTTTTAATTAATGGTATGACCCAGGCATCCTTAAGGTTGTCAGGTACGGTGCTTGATTCAAAGGAGGCATTTATGAAGGAGGTAATAAATGGGGCGAGCTTGGGTGCGGCTTCCTTAATGATGACAGCGGGGCATGCATCACCTTGGCAATTGGAAGGTTTTAGTTTAGATATGATGATTTCTACTTCCTTGATGGAGAGGGGAGAGAAGCTGAATGGTTTGAAGTTGTGATTGAGTGCTTGTATTTTATAATTCAGGGTGGTGCTCGTTGAACTTGAGAGGTAGTTTTTTTTGCTTTGATTTTAGTTTGGAGAGTGGTGATTTTGTCTAGTAAAGCATTTTGGATGTTTGTACACCAATCAGTGTCAGGGGTACACTTATTGAGAGGAGCGATAGGGGACTCCAGTTCCTTAAGTATCTTAAACAGTTCCTTAGTGTTAGAGCGGGCTTGGGTGATTCTTTTATTATAAGCTTCCTTTTTGGCAGCAAGGATGGCTTCTTTATAGGCCAGGGTGGCTAGCGTAAGATTATTTACTATTACTTTGGTCTGCCTCATTTACGTCTGCCTCATTTACATCTCACTGGGCTTTTGTACATTCTCAGCCTCCCACACACAGCCAACATTAGCTGCTCAATGAGTCACTTCTGCGGTACACCTCAATCATCATTTTCATTTTAATTATACACACAAAACAGGTGCCTCACATCTATGCCTCTGCTATTTCATGCTGTAATTGCACTGATACTCTTGCATGGTATGTAGGCAACCCGCCAAGACCACCCACTTGTGGTGGTTTGGAATTTAGGGTGCCAGCATAGCCTACAGATACAAGTGACCAGCTCATTAACTCTCTAGCTATGGCCTCGATGAACCCCTCCCCCTTATGCACAGCCAAGCCCTAATCCTGGAGCAAAATGGGCAGCGTTCTCCATCACGCATCCTCCATGTGCCTCTAATTCATCACCCTAAAGTATGAGAGTGTCACAACCAGTCCCGGAGCACCCTGGAGAGAGAGGGACCTTTCTGAATCCCTGTGGTCCTTGTCCTCCCAGAAACCCCATCTACCTAAGGACAGGACGGCATGTGCACCTGGCAATGCCCTCGGGGAAGCCACCCAAGCTGCTTAAGTTCAGGCCTTGGGCTCTGCAGCCGAGGCCTAGTCACCCTAGACCATGACAGTGTCACAGCCAGTCCCTTAGCACCCGAGAGAGAGAGAGAGAGAGAGACAGAGAGAGAGAGAGAGACAGAGAGACAGAGAGACAGAGAAAGAGAGAGAGAGAATAGAGAGAGAGAGAGAGAGAGAGAATAGAGAGAGAATAGAGAGAGAGAGAATGGAGAGAGAGAAAGAGCGAGAGAGAAAGAGAGAGAGAGAGAGAGAGAGAGAGAGAGAGGGAGGGGGGAGAAAGAGCGTGAGAGAGAGAGAGAGAGAGAGAGAGAGAGAGAGAGAGAGAGAGAGAGAGAGAGCTTTCTGAAACCCTGTTGACCTTGTTCTCCCAAAAGCTCTGTCTGAAAGGACGGGATGTGCAACTGGCAGTACTATATATTTATTTATTTATTTATTCATTCATTTATGTATTTATTTATTGGGCATTTATAAAGCACCTATGCATCAAATGGTGTTTCAAGGATCTCTGCTCTCTGCACCTCTTATATTAGCTCTGCGATCCAAAGGCTAATGTATGCATTTAGAAGAGAGTCAAGTAATAGGGGGGACTTTTCTGCAGAAACTCAGCCGGGAAAAACTGTGTGCCTGGGACTTCTGTGCCCTTACCCCTACCTCACTGCTTTCCCTAGGTCTTAACCCACTGTCACACCTTGTTGTTACTTTTCACTTCCCTTCCAATGCCACCTCTCCTCTTCCCATCCTCTGCTCTCTGCCATTCTTCCTCCCTGTTTCTTCACTCCTTTTTAGTGCTTTATGAAGGCCATATCAAGTGTTTTACAATAAACCTTCATGCTGACAGTGTGACAAATCAACTTCTGGGGCACCAGTGGTCCAGGAATGAATATCAGTTTCTAAACCATCAATCAACCCCACACCTCTAGTACACCAGAAGGGATCTGAACAGATTGGAATACAAGTAAATTATAAGACCTCCTTATCCAATTTTAGTAACGTGGACGGAACGGCAGGCTTATCTCTGCAAGGTTGCGGATTGTTGGTTAGTTCCAATATAGCGAAAACACAATTATTACCCAATGATAAAATGGACTGTCCAGTCAAGGTTGAATACAAATATCTACTTTATTATTACTACAACAGACAGTTCTAGCACACTACCATTACAACCGCCACTGTTAAGGAACACAGAGGACAGACAGTTTCACAAAGGAAAGGGATGCACTCTGGATACTGACAGGAGGGTAGTTGATAAAGTAGTCATATAGTTCAAGATGATTTGGTTCCAGCAACAAAGGGGCAAAGGGTCGTAACTGTCTCTAGGGGCCTTAGGATAAGGACCATGGGGGCAGACCCATAATGTACCTGGTGCTGAAGAAGTTCTTGGTGCTGGACAGCGTTGAGGTGGTTGCAGGGAACTTTGCAGCCCATGAGACAGAGTTAGTGGCGCGAGACAGCTGCGGGTACAAGGCGGCAGGCAGTTTGGCAAGCAAGGCTGGACGGACGTATGCAGGCTGTCTGGCATGGCGGCTCAGGGCCAAGAATCGCTGTCTCTGTGCTAGTTGGCGGACCTGGAATGTTGGTCGAAGCATCTCTGATGGCTCTGGTGACTGCGGCATGACAACAGTCAGCGGTGCAGTCGGATGCAGTTTAAGGACTTGACTGTCCCGAACTTGTCCTTAAATAGAAGGACGATGGATGATGCTTGTGTGGCACTCCTCCTAGCTTCTTCACAGGGCTTGTGTCCTTTCAAGCCGGACGGCCCAAAGCTCAGGAGGGGGTTAGCAGGCAACTGCTTTGTCCTTTGTCCAGAGACTCTCCGGCACTTCCCACCTAGGAAGCTTGCTGTCAGAACATAGTAGGGCATGCTTTGTGCTGGCTGGATACCAGTTCTGGAGCTTCTGGATGGGTCCTCTGAGTCCGGTCAGAGACGTTTTTATGGGAGGGCAAAAGGGGCACTTGCCCAGGGCCCCCACCTTAGAGGGGGTCCCACAAGGCTGTCTGATCTTAAGAAGTAAGAATCCTTTGTTCACCAGACTTAAATAGCACACATCATGATATTTTATGGCATGGTGCCGATGCTCTAAACCTGTTCCCTGCCTGTTTTGGCAAGTACATTCTGCCTCGATCATTTCATCATGTAATGCTTTCTGTGTTCACTGTGGTATATGTAGTTTGTGTGTTCCTTGCGGCACAACTCCTGTAGCATTCTTTCCTTCCTGTGGGAATTATGTTGATGAGATGCAATAGCTACATTTGAAATGCATATTGGTAAATTGAGTGCCACAATGGTTCAGAAGTAAGCTCAGTGTGTTAAGCACTCATTGCAGAGATATGTGTTCCTATGCAAGATTAGAATAGCACATTCCTGTAAGGCTGGCTGAGCCTTTCCTATGTCTGAAGTTTACAAACCTGCCCACATATGTAACCTCTTTGTAGACTGATAATGTTGGCCTTCAAATGGTACTTGTTTACCATCTGATTAGACCAAGAATGAAGAGGGGAAGGGGATTTAAAGGGAGTAAACATGCTTATTTTTAATGCTGTGAGGCAGCATATCAGCCTATGGGTTGTGATCGCGGCGGGTGGGACGGGGCAGATATTCTTGATCACTTAATTCCTTTGGTTTGGTGGAGGGGGCCCCAAAGATGTCCATGCCCAGGGCCCCAAAACTGCTTAAGGTGGCCCTGAGTCCGGTATCTCCTTCTGTTCCCTGGGAGATGATTCGGGTAGCGATCTTGCTTCCCTCTTGGAACTCCTGGCCTTCCTTCACTGGCGGAAGATGTAAGGTCGACTGTACCCTCAGCTCAGGTCCAAATGAGTCCTTCTTCTTACTCCTTGCGAAGTCTTCAGATGATCTGATCAGTGAGGGTTCAGCCCTCCTTTAAAGCCGACGGGCCCCAGTGGTTGGTGCAGGCTAAGCCCACCTTATTGAACCCATCCTTGGTCCCCACCAACAATCTTTAGTGATGTTTCAGGTCAGAATCAGAGTGCTTGGCAACAGACAGGGGAAAGATGACAACAAATACTTCTAAGCCCCACCCATCTTCCTGTCTGCTGTACATAAAAGTGTCTCCCTAATTAACTGAGCCCTATGTGGCGCTTGGTCACAAAATGGGCCTCCTTTGAAGTAGGGGGTTGCAGGCAGACTTTCGTCTCCTACAACACACATACTTCCCTGATCTGAAAGGAGTGGTTCCAGACAGGACATTCACTGCCCTTTCATACCAAGCAGGGATGTTAGTACCAAGTTGACATATTGCATTACAGAGAGGTGACTGGTGTTTGGTCTCCATTGTCACTCCCTGCAGCCAGGCCTTCCCTGAGGCTTGCTAATTAACATTCTTCAGTATTCGCTGCCACCAGCAAGGTTTCAGAATGGAGATGCAAATCCATGGGGCCTTGAAATGCTAATCCGGCTGCCCACGGCCAAAGGCTTTTGATGTACCCACAGCTGTCAGGTATCAGCTACACATGACAGGGGAGGGCGGCGCTGGTAAACTGTGTCCTCCCAGAATACATGACTATTTTTCTGCTGTGCAGTGAGCATGGAAAATATGTGCGCGAATGGCCCCACATGTTATCTGGAGGTTGATCTGCCATCATTTATTCTTTTAAATAAACTAAAAATCAAATAGCCCAGGCGAGCACACTATCCATGTGCAGATGGTCGAACTCCTCACATGCCCACCAGCCTCAACATGTGAACCACCACCCTACTGAGGGTCTGTTTCGTCATCAAGGTGAAAGTACCAGCTGAGGCCATCTGCATTACCATGCTGGGAACCTGGCTTGGGCTGGATGTCCATATCTAGTCCTTGTAGGGATATGGCCCACCGCAAAAGCTTAGGGTTCTCCCCTTGCATGGCCATTAACCATCACAGAGGCCTGGGATCCCTCTGGATCGTAAATTCAGACCTAAAGATGTAGGGTTTCAGATTCTTTACGGCCCACATGACAGCTTATGCCTCTTTTTCTACGACAGCCCAGTTCCTTCCCCTTTTTGCCAACCGCCTGCTAATGTGGGTGATAGGTTGCTCTAACCCTTCAGAGTTCAGCTGCGCTAACACTGCTCCAATCCCAAAATCACAGGTGTCTTTCTGGATAGGGAATTCCTGACCATAGTCTGGCACTTTCAGAACTGGGGCCCTGAACAATCCATCCTTTAAATCCTGAAAGGAGGTTTGACAGGCAGGGATCCAGGTTACATTTGTTGGCATCGTTTTGGATGTTACATCATTCAGAGGCATGGCAATGGTCCCATACCCTCTGATGAAAGACCGGTAGTACCCGCTGAGACCTAGAAAGGCTCTCACCTGTGTCTGTGTGGTGGGGATGTCCCAATCCTTCACATCCTGTACCATCACTTCAAGAGGTTGTTTATTACCTCCACAGACCAGATGGCCTAGGTAACTCACAGTACCCTGCGCTATCTGGCACCTCGCGGCCTTGATAGTCAGGCCTGCATTCTGCAGTGCCTGAAGCACTTGTTTCAGGTGGGATGCATGATCCTCTCAGGTGTGGTTGAACACAGCAATGTCGTCTAGATAGGCGACGCTGAAGGTTTCCAGTCCTGACAAAACCTGATTAACCGTCCTCCGATAAGTGGCAGGGGCATTCTTCAATCCGAAGGGCATCACAGTGAACTGATAATGTCCTTCTGGGGTTGAGAATGCTTACCTCTATTTCGCTCCATCTGTCAAGCCAACCTGCCAATACCCTGAGGTCAAAGGTACTCGTGTACCTGGCAGCACCAAGCTCGTCAATCAACTAATCTGCCCAAGGAATGGAGAGAGCATCTGTCTTCATGACAGAATTGAGCCCCCTGTAGTCCACACAAATGCAAACTTCAGTCTTCCCACTACTGGTCTTTTTAGGGACCAGTACCTCTGGGCTAGCCCAGGGGCTGTGGGTTGGCTTTATCACTCCTAGGGACAACATCTTGGAACTTCCTCCTTGATGGTGTCCCTGACCTTATCGGACATCCAGTCAATTTTACTCTTCACAGGCTTACGATCTGCAGTGTCCACATCATGGGTGCACCAATAGGCGCGACCGGGGGGAGTCAGCGAAAACAGACTGCCAAACTGTCCCAGTCTGTCTGTTGCTGCTCTGACAGGTCTGTTACAAGGTTGACACCTTCAACTGACCCATCTGTGACTTCAGTTTGCAGGAGGTCTGGGAGGGGATCAGTCTCCTCCTCAGTCTATCCATCAGTCACTAACGCCATGACCAGGTCAACCTGGCTATAATGGGGTTTTAGCTGGTTGACGTGAAAGACCCTGCACATCTGTTTAGGTCCATTCACATCAATGAGATAATTCACCTCACTGATCTTTTCCAGCAGACTGTAAGGCCCAGTCCATTTGTCCTGAAGGGAACTGGGTTTGACAGGCTCCATCATCCACACCCACTGGCCTGAAGAATAGACTGTCACTGTCGCCTTTTGGTCCTGCCAGTGCTTCATCAGCTCCTGACTGGCCCTTATGTTCATGGTTGACTGTTCCATGTACTTTGCCATTCTAGACCGAAGGTTGAGTACATAGTACACCACATTTTGAGACGGGGTTGAGGGTTAGCTTTCCCATCCCTTATTCACTAGACTGAGGAGACCTCGTACAGTGTGTCCAAACAGAAGATCAAAGGGGCTAAACCCTACTACGTTCTGTGGCACCTCCCTCTAGGCGAACAGAAGGCATGGCAGGAGAATATCCAATTTTCTCCTCAGGTGCTCTTCCAAGCCACCTATCATGCCTTTCAGGGTCTTGTTCAACCACTCAACAAGCCCATTGGTTTGTGGATGAAAGGAGGTAGAGAACCGGTAGGTGACTCCGCAGTCTTCCCACATAGCCTTCATATATGCTGATATGAAGTTTGATCCCCTGTCAGAAATGATTTCCTTGGGGAAACCCACACAGGAGAATATCCCAATCAGAGCCTTCACAACCACAGGGGCTTTGATGCTCTGCAGTAGGATAGCCTCAGGATATCTCACTTGGTGTGGTCCACCACCACCAAGATATATTGGTTCCCTGAGCTGGTTTGAGGATCCAAAGGACCCACAATATCCATGCCTATTCTCTCGAAAGGCCGCCCAACCATGGGTAGTGGAATTAAGGGAGCCTTTGTGGCACCATCTGTCTTGCCAGAAGCTCGACAAGTGGAGCAGGACCGGACAAATTCCTTAATTTTTACGCCCAACTGCAGCCAGTGAAAGTGCGCAGACAACCGGTCCCATGTCTTAGTCACTCCCAAGTGACCTGCTTAGGAATTTGGTGAGCCAACTCCAAAAGGAACTTTCTGTGGCATTAGGGAACCACCAAATTTCTGGTGTCCTCGCCCTCAGAATCCTTTGGCTCACTGTACAGGAGTCCATCCTCTCAGTACACTTTGATAAGTCCAGGGGCCTCCCTCTTAGCCTGCTCCTCTGCCTGCTTCCGCAGACCCACCAGAGCTGGACACTCTTTCTGGGCGGTGTAGAAGTCAGTCTGATCTGGGCCCCCAGCTGATGCAAACTCATTCTGCTTGGTCAGACCCTTCAGATCTGCGCCCACCTGGTCCTCCAACTCAGGTTCCTGTGCTGCGCCAGGCAACTCTGAAGTCATGGGGTCCCCTGCTGCCAAAGTATGGTCTTCCGTGGCTACTAGCCCCTTTCCCACAGGAGTAGGCTACTCAGCAGTCTGTGGAAATGGACTAGGGGCTATTGGCCACAACGGTCCTTCCAACAAGCCCTCTGGAAGCACTCCAGGCCCTAAGGCTTTCAGAGCGTTCAATCTGGCATTCTCTTTGGGCCTCGATCGTGTAGCCGCTGTGACTATTTCGGGATCAGGAAGATCATTACCCAACAGACATGGACCGGGATGGAGTCTTTCACCCCTATATGGCGCTGGGTCATTACACCTCATCAACTGAACTCTACTATCGCCAAGGGGCACTTACTCTTACCATCGAATCCACTTACGCACAACTCAGACCCATACATATACTGGCCTGACTGTACCCACTGCCGGGTGACAGAGGTGACGCTAGCTGCAGTGTCTCGGACCACAGGAGTTTTGTGTCCATTGTTATACAAGTGCTCTAGATAGAGTTGAGTATTATTGGAAACTGGGGTCTCTTCTGGAGATCCGGTAACGTTCCGACTTGGTGTAACCAATTCACATTCAGCCACACCCTGGCCTAGTGGGAAATCCTCTTCTGAGAGGCCCACACTAATGATGGCCTCCTCTATAACTCCAACATTCACTATGGGTTGCTTGGTTAAGCCCTTGGAAGCATGATTCCCTTTCCTATGGCCCAGCTCCTTACACAAGAAGCAACCTTTGGGTGGTGAGAACGCAGATGTCCCAGTGTTAGGGGTGCCTGCGCTCTTCTTTGTGGGTTACACAGATGAACTAGAGTTTGGGGGTTTCCCTTCACTCTTTTGGGGACCTGACTTTGAATAGGGTTTGGTTGGACCTTTGTCCTTCCCATCCTTGTTCACTTGTTTGTCCACTGAGATCTCTTCCAGTTTGGGGGTGCTCGCCTGATCCTTTTTCTGGACTCCAGTACTCACAAACATGTCGGCAGCCTTTGGAAGCCCCCTAGGGTCTGTGATAGTCTTGTCCACAAGATGCTGGCATAGGTCCACCTCACAATTTCTATACACATGCTCACATGCAATCAAATAGTACATCCCTTTAAATATGTCAACTTTGTTACCAGTCACCCACCCGCTCAGATATTTCAATGACAAGTGTGTGAACGCTTCAAAGGTCTGCCCACCTTTCTTTCAGAGCTCTCTGAAGCTCTTTACATACTGTTCTACACATGGCATGGGAGGGCAGTGCTGGTAAGATCTGTCCTTCCAGAGAACATGACTATTTTTCTGCTGTGCAGTGAGCGTGGAAAATATGTGCGGAAATGGCCCAACATATTTTCCAGAGATTGATCTCCCATCATTCATTCTCTTAAACAAACAATAAATCAAATAGCCCCGGCAAGCTCACTCTCCCTGTGTGGATGTTCAAATTCCTCACAGACATGCATAATTACTGCCCATGGTTCATTGAAGGTTAATATTTTATGTGAAGATAGCGTCACCTACTTTCACAACTGTCTTAGAGACTTTGAGCGAGCTTGAGTTAGGCACCAGAGCGAGCTTGAGTTAGGCTCCAGAGCGAGATTGAGTCGGCACCATAGGGAGCTTGAGTTAGGCACCAGAGCGAGCTGGAGTTAGGCACCAGAGCGAACTTCAGGTAGGCACCAGAATGAGCTTGAATTAGGCACCATAGCGAGCTTGAAATAGGCACCAGAGAGACCTTCAGGTATGCACCAGAGTGAACTTGAGTTAGGCACCAGAGCGAGCTTCAGGTTGTCACCAGAGTGAGCTTGAGTTATCCACCAAAGCGAGCTTGAGTTAGGCACCAGAGCAAGCTTCAGGTAGGCACAGGAGCGAGCTTGAATTAGGCATTAGAGCGAGCTTGAGTTAGGCATTGATTTTACATCACCATGGGCATACACTACATGTCTTACAACATACATGATTTTCATTACTTTCAAGGTATGCAACATACTGTTTGTACATGGAAAGTAGGTCATGTTTCCGTCCTTGGTGAATGGGGGACTTTGATATTGTGTACACAAAGTGATGCATTACACAGGTAAGACTATCTTCATCATATGCCCCTGAATAACGGTCAACTCTTCCGTTTTAAGGCCCTAACTCTAGGCCAACCACAGATACCATCAATAGTCAAGCCCTTCTACTGTAAAATAGGCATTAATTGGATTTGACTCAAGCTATCGTGCATTAAGTTCATATTTCCTTGTGTTCGTTCTCCATCACAGAAGTCCCTTGCTTATCGCTACCAGATCCGACTGTCTGTTTCAACTATCACCATATCACTACCGACCCTTCCATTTCAAAACATGTCGTAATGCAACCTATCCTTAGCTTCAGGTATTTGTTGAGTAACACATTATTTTGTGGCAATGTCACTTGGGGAGAATGCAGCAGTGGTGATGGCTCTTCAAGACTTTCAGTAAAATCAACTGAGAATCAAGGAAAATGATTAAGTCGGCCTTCGTGCGTGGCTAGATCGGTCAGTGCTTTCGGTATCATAGACTGCTCTAAGCCAGCTGTTTTAGGCATCCTTGGTAACAGAGGCTGAGAGAGACTGCATAGGATCTTCCCTTGCAAGCAGACACGCCAGGGAACAGCTGGGTGAGGCAGGATCCCCATTTGTTCCAATGAGGACTTAGCCTCTCCCGTGTCATATTTATCCTCCCTATTAATATCTTTGATGAGGCACTTCACCATTGCCCAGAGGCGCTGCTCGAGGGAGGGGGTGCTAAGGGGGATATAGCCCTGTGTCTTTTAGTTGCAGTCCCGGATAGAAATTCAGGGGGTACAACCAAAAGGCTAGGTAGCCCCGAGTCTCGACAGTCCTGACATTAGCATAGCCCTGGATCATTTCCAGACCTAGCAACACCCCTTGGCTACTGAAGGCTGTTGCCTTCTTTCATCCATACCCATATGACACTTGGGTAGATTTCAAACTCTCCGGGTGGAATTGCGCTATTCATTCGGGTGGACAGGCGTGTAACTTCTCAAACAGGAGTCACATAAGTTGGATGGGCGCAGACACTGCTAATTTAGACATTTTAATAACAGCCTCTCTGTACAAACAGCCACATAAGCCTGTATCCCCATTCGCAGCAACAGAGACCTGCAAAACAAAGTGAAAAGGTTAGGTGTGATATTATATGATAGGTTAGGTTATTTATAACGCGTTTAATACCCAGAGGTTTCTAAGGGTGGACCCTGGGGATCGAACTTGTGTTGCTCTGTGTTGTCTTGCTTCCAAGGCGAGCACATTGCCCCTGAGCTTTCCTCCTTAGTGTCGTCTTTGATTCTCCTCCGTTCATTGAAGGGTGGTAGCAATCACGTGGTCAGGTCCATCTGGTATTATTAGCTCGATCTTAGCTCTCTAATGACCACTGTCCCATCATTTCTAGAGCCCTAACTGGCTCTGAAATCCACGTGGGAAGTTCATTCTATCGCAGCACAGCAGCTCAGCATGTCTCGTGATTCCCCTGCAGCAAAGTGTTGCCGAATGCAGCAGGATTGTCACTAAGGGGCACAGACAGGGTAGGGCCTGAGCGGGCAAGGCCCCCCACAATCTGTAAATGCCCACACAACAGTGGTATGTGGGCATTTGCAGATGTTAATGACATTGTGGTGGGCCCAACTACATTAGCTTCAGGACCCACTTGTTAGACAATCCTCGCTACGATAACCCCTATAGAAAACACATCTTTTGACTTTAGAGGTAGAAGTCCCAGAAGGACTGGTCTATTTCAGATGTGCACAGGAGTTTCTGCTCCGAACTGTAGGGCGATAGATGTTGGGAACCGTAGGGAATGTGCAGGAGTGCTGAGGGTCCAAAGGGAATGTGAATGTGTGGTCGCATGTAGGAAAAGTGTCAGAGCTTTGGAGTGAGGGGTTGCTATGGATAATGCACATGGAGTGTGTGCTGAATGTTGAGGAGTTGCATGGAATGGTGAAGGCGCATTGTCTCTGGGATAGCTGTAGGGAAGGTCCAGGAACCCTGATTGAGGGGAATCTGTGAGGACCACAGGTGGGAAGCTGTTTGTGTAGGAGCTGTAGGTGTGGTGCATTAGTGCTTGTTAGCAAAGAACTGTAAGGATGCATCCTGGATGTGTGTTATGGGTGCAGGATGGCCCCCAGCAAGCCACAGGGAAATTATGCAGAAGAACTACCCACAAACTGCACAGAATGATGCGACCCATGGGCTGTAAGGGAAGCAAACTTGGAAGCAGGCCTTTTCTGCTACACACTCTGGCTCTGGAAGAAGTAACCAATGCAGATAAGACTGTCCCTCTCCATCCTACACTTCAGGAAGGACCTGAACACCCTAGAATTCAAACAAAATCTCAGCAATTGCAGATCAATCCTCATCCCCGGTTCCCACTGCCATGTAGTGCCTTGATTAGCCCAGCACACTTTATGTAACCCCTTGGGTGTGGTGTATCCTGTGCACAGCACTCTATCGATTCCCAGCTAGGTTTGCGCTTTGTAAATCCCATGCATGCATGCAAGGTGCAGGAAAGCTGCCCGGGAGCCTCTAGGAACTGGGCAGGCGAGCTAGCCATTAAGAAGAAAAAGAAAGAGCACATTTTGTCAAGAACTGCAGGTACTAGTGTATCATGCACAACTATTGTCAGAACAACTGTGGGATATGTGCAGGAGGTGTGAGTGTGGATAGCTGTAAGGGCTATCTCAGGATAGAGCGCTTTCTTTGGGAGACTGTCTCAGTGTTCCTCTTGAATCTGTTGGGGTGGTCAGAAAAGGTCCCCACCATCAAGAGGAGTTCTTGTTGCCCACGCCATAATTGTGACTGCGGGTGTGGCAAAGTGGGTGAGATGTTGCAATTTCATATGTATGCATTATAGTTAAATGTGAATGGCATGTGTTACTTAGTGTTACTTTTTGGTTAAACTGATATATACTAGCTTTGCACATGCATAGAAAGACAAATGCTAAAACCGCCAAATGGAATATAAACGTGATTCAGACATAATGGGCCATGGAGTGCACAAATGCAGGCAATGAGCAGTTTTTATAATGTGCATGCGAGAAAGGGAGCCTGTCCTAAAGAATTCCCTGTAATTCAAAGATAGTATTTATTAAACATGCATGCACACTGAGAAAACATATAAAGGGGATTTATGTATCTACATGCAGTGGGCTTTTTATAAATAGATTAAAATACGTCAGTCAGAGGTTGACTTAGTTTCAGAGGGCAGGCGATGAATAAATCAGTAACTTCGACCTTACCGATAGCTCAGCTGCATGAGCCTGCCACGCTTTCTATGGTCTGGTAAGTATCTGTGAAGGCAGGTGTAATCTCTTGAATGCATGGGAGATTGCCAGTTGGTTTCCGCTATTCGTTCTGACCAGCAATAAACCATGCGGGGAATCAATGCTCGAGGCTAAAGTGATTAAAGTTATATTTTCAGATGTGCTGTGCGTGACGAACTGGCAGTTATTGAGTTATCTGCAGCCTCTCGACCCCCACCCTGAGCCACACCTATGACTTTCTGCTTCTTGCCGGCACTCCCCCTTCCTCCTATTTCACTCAAACGCGATCAGCAGTTGTCCGGATCTGTTTGCATCACTGTGCGGCTGCAAGTCCCCCACACCGCTGTTGCTAAAATGACTGTGTGCGAGGAGACCAGAGTTGCCTAATCAGACATTAAATGTAAGTCGCAACCTGCTAACTTATCTAATTGCATTACTCTCACTGCACATAGACGTTGTTTCTGTTTTTGAAAAGGTTTAACGTCACACCCATTTTATCTGTTTATGGGTTTAGCAACTGGGTATAGTGATCCTTACACTAGTCTATCTATGATGTGCCTATGTTGCTTGCTCAACTATCGCTGCCCCACGCTAGTTTTGTCCTAGCCATTGCCCACCCCCCAAGCCACCCACTCACGTAATGAGGCAGCTAATGCCACTTGTGCCCCCCTCCCCCCTTGTTCGCATGTATGGTGGTGTCTGCCCCCCACACCCTTTATGGTCGCATGTATGGTGGTGTTTGCCCTCCACCCCCCCTATGGTCACCCGTGTTGTATTGAGTGCCCCCTTCCCCCCTTGGTCTCCTGTGTGGTTGTGAGTGCCCCCCACACCCTCTATGTTCACATGTATGGTGGTGTTTGTCCCCCACCCCCCATGGTCGCCTGTG
This sequence comes from Ambystoma mexicanum, assembly GCF_040938575.1. Classification (NCBI taxonomy): domain Eukaryota; kingdom Metazoa; phylum Chordata; class Amphibia; order Caudata; family Ambystomatidae; genus Ambystoma; species Ambystoma mexicanum. Next base: position 1,272,647,652 of record NC_090932.1, read on the forward strand.
TGTGATGTGTGCCCCCCACCCCCCCTATGGTCACATGTATTGTGGTATTCTGGTATGTGTCCCCCCCCTTGGTCGCCTGTGTGGTTGTGAGTGCCCCCTCACCCCCCCTATGGTCGCATGTATTGTGGTATGTGCCCCCCACCCCCATTGGTCGCCTGTGTGGTTGTGAGTGCCCCCCACTCCCCTATGGTCACCATATTATATCGGTGCCCCCCGCACCACCTATGGTCGCCCCCACCCCGCCTAGGTTCGCATGTATGTGGTGTTTCTCCCCCACCCCATGGTCGCCTGTGTGTGATAAGTGCCCCCCACCCGTCTATGGTCGCATGTATTGTGGTATTGTGGTATGTGCCCCCCACCCCCATTGGTCGCCTGTGTGGTTGTGAGTGCCCCCCACTCCCCTATGGTCACCATATTATATCGGTGCCCCCCGCACCGCCTATGGTCGCCCCCACCCCGCCTAGGTTCGCATGTATGTGGTGTTTCTCCCCCACCCCATGGTCGCCTGTGTGTGATAAGTGCCCCCCACCCGTCTATGGGCGCATGTACTGTGGTATTGCAGTGTGTGCCCTCCCCCACAGGGTCGCATGTATTGTGGTATTGTTGTGTTTGCCCCCCTCACCCCACCTTGGTCGTCTGTGTGTTTGTGATTGTCACCCACCCCCCTATGGTCACATGTGTTGTGTTGAGTGCCCCTAACCCCCCTTGATCGCCTGTGCTATTGTGAGTGCCACCAAAACTGACTCTGCATGTGTATGCTACTGCCGCCCTGCGAAATGGGGTTGGCCAACAAGTTTATGCCATTTATACTGACTCTGCATTTGTATGATACTGCTGCCCTGCAACATGAGGTTGGGCAGCCTGTATAATTTGCAAGCACTTATGTAACTAAGTAAGCCGCCACGCAACAAGTTGTTAGGCAACATGTATGTTCTGCAAGCAGTATTGTAACTAAGTAAGCCTTCTGTAACAGAGATGCGATGGCCAAGGGCTGGTGTGTGCTTTATAAATGCAAAAGAAAATAACAAAAATAAAAGAAATTTTAAAATGTAGCTTAGAATGTTCCAATGGAATCAGTGAACTGGGGGATGAGAAGTTATCACTTATTCAAAAAGAACCTGTCTATTCAGCCTTTTTCCATATTGCTTCACGTATTTATGTGATCCATGTGCAATTAAGAGTTACGGTTGAAAGAGCTTAGGCCATTTATTACTAGTAATGAATTATGTTTGCATACAAATGTTTAACTGGTTGATGATGTCATGGCCTACCACAGACAAATCCTGAACGGAGGTGTGTTCTACACATGAGCTGAAGACGGAAGTTAAGATAACAGCTACCAATGAGAATGTAGGAATTGGAGAGAGGTGGGATTTCTTTGAAGAGGGTTTGTCCAATCACATGTAGGGGTTAAATTGTAATAAATTATCTGGGGGTGTTTTAACTGTTGCATAAATGTATATAAGGTCTCAGTTTATGTGGTTCATTGAGACTTGGGTTAGCTTGACTCTGCTGTGTCATCCAACTGCTTCTCCGATGATTGCACAATAAACTTGATTTATTCCCGGGTTCGGTTGGATAGCTCAGGGGCAATGCGCTCACTTCGGAAGCAAAACAACGTGGAGTAACACAGGTTCAATCCGTGAGTCCGCTCTTAGAAATCTCTGGGCATTAAGCGCGTTATAAATAACCAATTACTTTACGTACAAAACGTGCACTCGTTCCGCTTGGATTGAAGTAATTAGGGGTCCACCCCCACAAGTCTTGCTACCCATTCCCTGGGAAGAACCAATGCACCCTTTGCAGTACTCACTGCTCACAGCAGGTGTACCATTTTCTGAAATGCAGAGCAGCTCTCGAGTGGTTTTTGGCTGGACTTGCAGGAGTGTGTGTGCGTAGCACAAGAAGGACATTAATCAAGCTTTGACTAGAGCGGCTGAGCATACTGTAGTGAAGCCACAACTAGCGCTGTACATGATGCCACAGGGTGCCTGCAGAATGTCTGGCTCAAATTAGCACTTTCAGTCTCATCGTTGTACTCTCCCTTCAGCCTGCATGCCTGGCCACACAAAATGACGTACTCACATAAGGACATTTCAGCACAGCAATAATTAAACTTGCAGTCAAGGAAAGACACTACAACTTGGCTTGATTTTAAAATAGGCCACAACCAGCCCTTTTTCATCAACGTTAGATTGTCAGATTTGTAGGGATAAAGCCTCCCTTTAAAAGAGTGCATTTCCACCTGGCACCAAGATGGCGAGCAACTAAATGGATGCCTGAGGGCTTATAACATCTAGCGAACCCTCATTCAACAGTCCAGCATTGCCCCCAGGCCGAGCACAGGTTCAGTTTTCCTTACTTAAAATGTGCTCTGTTTGCTCAACAGGTCCATGTGTGGCACACAGTTCTATCTTGCTCCATTTCTCTCTAAGGGCAGACCATAGTGGGAGGCACAATAAGACCTTCTTCTAAGACAAACTGAGCCACAACATAACCTCCACCCCATGTATGTTTGGCAACGCGAAAAAAAGGATTTGTTTTTTGAGAAAGGCGTACATTGTTCACATCATGTATAATAAGGAGCTGCATGACAGTGTTCAACATGAATACTAGCAAGTGGCCATGTCACGGTTTTATTGTTTAAAGCTGTGTGTCTGTAAGTCTTGAAAGTACAATTGCAATCTGGTACTTGCAGTCTTCCATTCAGGATAGGGATATGAAGCTACAAATGTACTGTTTTTGCTTAGCAGGATGATTTACATAGTACATAATAGGATGTGTGTACTTTTCAAGTCATCTCTGTAAAACAAAGTATTCTTTTAGATCTTTAAAGGCAAACATCAACTCATAATTTTATCAGCTAGACCTGAGAAGATATATGGGAGTGTCCTAACCAACTGGAATTAAAGGCCAGCTTCACCGATTCATTAGAGTGTGTGATCCTGGGCAACTTTTTGTATCACATTATGCCATATACAAGAGAGCTGGATTGCCAGGTATGGATTTTGTATTGTGTGGCTTGGGGAGGCAGGTCTGATGGTAGGGGTCTTGTGTTGTAGGAGATGAGACATCAGGATGTCAGGGTTGTTTTCTGGCCTGGCTTGTGTTACCCTTTTAGAGCCAATCCAGGCCCTGGCTCTGCGCTACCCATGAATTATGTGTCTCCCCCATTTCCAGAATACCAACAGCCACAATGCCAATGAAGGGCTAAGAACCAGCCATGACTTCATGAATACATTGTTTATTTAACATAAATAGTGGTTACGGCTGCAATAGGCGAGGCATCAAAGCTATAATTTACCTTCCTATAACACCCCCAGACAAGTGCCCTCATGTGGATTCAGAATGGGTGGGGAAGTGGCATAAATGAAGATGATGAAAACATGTTGATTTACATGCTATCAAAGGTGGCGGCCACGGGAGTCCCCATGCCTCGCGAATGCACTTAGACAGGGTGCTCCTGGAGGAGAGCACACGAGGAAGGAAGAATGGAATATGTGTTTGCGCTTACTTCCCCTCTCCCAGAATCCCTCACGTACTGAATTTCATCCCCCAATCCTGAACATTGATCCATTCCTACCAAAATCCATCCCTCCGAATACACCTCTTCTCCAGTACGCCCTTTTTGTTCTCTCTAACAGGGGGTTTCATCCCCCCTCCCTATCACTGCTCAGATGTCTGCCTCCCCCCACTGCTCCTCTTGCCTCTGTGCCCGCGATGTGGGGCTCTGCATCCTTACCCGTTGCCATGCCATCTCCCCTTACCACTTCCTCCTCACCGCTCCATGCTCCCCTTCTGCGTGGTGAACATTCGACATAGAAAGCGACAGGGCTTAAAGTGGCAAGGGCTAGCCGAGGCAGAGTCCCAGCAGTCTCAGAAAAGTGATTCTGAGACTGGGCCCACTAGATCGCTAGAGGCCAAGGCTTTTTTTTCTACATCCTCAAGGCCTCCCTCATGGAGAGCTTAATGCTTTAGAAAAAAGGGTGTTTCTCCATAATGTTGGCACTGTCAGCTACCAGGCATCCCTTTAACCAAGATGTTTATTTTCATCTTAAATTGTTGAAACCTTTATTATCACTTATTTCTGAGAAAGAGTGTTCAGTGGTAGTTGGTGCATTAGTTAACTCTAGGTTCGACTATTACAATGCCTTGCTCATGGGGATCCCAAAAGGCTATATGCAGCATCTGCAGGTTGCTCAAAACCCAGCTGTTAGGCTTGTTTTTTTCCCTGCTTAGTTTCTCGGCTATTTCTCAGTCCTGGAGGAATCGTCATTAGCTCCCAGTAGAGCAGAGAGTCCTGTTTAAGACCCTCGGCTTGGTTTTTAAATGTCTTCATGGCTTGCCTCCCACATCCCCATATCTTTCTTCAAACATTGTTGCTTGCTTTCCAAATCGCCCTCTTCGGTCCTTGGGACACCTTCTGATAGTACCATCATCCAGGTTTGTTTCTTCGGTTGATAGATGTTTCTCCGATGGAGGTCCACGAGCATGGAATTTGCTGCCACATGATCTTCAAAAAATTGAATCCCTTTGTGAATTTAGAAAAAAACTGAACATGTTCCTTTTTGAATAATTATCTGCACTGTTTATCTGGTTTCCTGTTCTACTACTTACATCATCTGCACCCAGGTGCAATTTCTTTGCTTGGTTCTGTGAGATATGCGCATTATACATTTTAAAATCAATCAATCAGCAGATGCCCGTGGGCCGGTGCCACCATTATGGAAGAAAAGGCGAAGCCGTTAGAAGCTGAGGCCTTTTTTCTAAAGCCTGAAGCTCTCACTCATTCGTGGGAGCTTCAGGCTTTAGGGAAAATGGCCTGGCTTCAACCTGCCTCACATTTTCATCTTTAATGGTTGGATCAGCCCCTCGCCCCGCATCCCTTTAACTAAGAGATGCAGTGATCACCCAAGGGTGATCGCTGCATGGTGATCGCTGCATCTCTTAGTTAAAGGGATGTCTGGCAAGGACCACCCTTAAGGCTGAAAACAAGTGGCACTGTCCCCACCAGGCATCGCTTTTATATATATTATAATGCATAGATATGGTACATTTTCCCTAAATCCAGCCATTTTATACTGGAAATCAAAAGTTACACCAACAATACTATATGGCCTAGAAACTAATAAACCTTTCCCGTCATGTACCTTCGATCGAGGGGAATCAAAATATTGGAAACAAACTTTACAGCTTCCTCAATGCATTCCAGTTTCCTGGATTAGATATGATCTGGGTCTAACTTCTCTCTATGCAATGTACCAGTGGAACTATGTGCCCGCTTTCGTAAATGTTTGATCTGGACCTCTATGGCTGGGATGTTGAGAACCTTATCTGAGTATATGTTTATAAGTCAGCATTTATACAATGTTGGCTACTAATGATCTATAGAATTCCGTCTCATGCTGATGTTACAATCGATCTATTAATTTGCAATCCGGATAAGGCGAAATATAAAATGTATTGTATCGATTGGATCGATAACAGAACATCTTGTCTGCAATATAAACAAACACCTAAAGGCAGATTTTGGCCAAAATTGATGGGTAACATAGAGAAATATTTGGAACGCTCTCCGGCTGTATTTTACAGGTTTGCCATCTTACGTCTTTGATTCAACCTGTGGCCGACTAGGGGTTTGTGGTTTAAACGTAAGGTACTAACTAAAGCCTGAAATATTTGTCGCTTTGCCAAGTACCTAAGTCTCCTGAAACTAGTGAACATTTGATTGTAGCTTGTCGGCTTTGACAAAATTAAGAGCATTCATTTTAAGAAAATACCATAAATATTTGGGGAGCATGAATGAACAAGCATGCGGGTCACTCATTTTAAACACTCCACATACATCTATTCAAATTGCAGCTGTGAATTTTTTGAATTGTTTGAATCTTGAAGTAGATGGAATACGAAGAATATGTGATTATTCTATCCGGATGTAATAGTGTGGTTTAATCACAGCTTGTTGGATGTACACTTTTGTGTATGTTATGGATTTTAAGTTTATCGTAACAGGCTAAATTATTTAATTGTCAATGTGTTTCTTTTTGTTGTGTTAAATCTATGTTAAATCAATGTAATTTAAGATTTGATTGTAAGTAAAAAAAATGTAAAGTTGATTAATTTCAACTTATTCAATAAAAAATAATAAAAAAAAATATAAGGGCTGCAGGATCATTACCCTCCCATCCTGGGGTGCAGAGCGATGATCCCTACAAGGGATGCCTGCAGGGGTCGGCGTCACAATTAGAAGAAAAGGGGTCAACCCCCACTAAGCGTCGCTCTAGTTAAGAGATGCAGGGATCAGCACCCTCTCTGCCTGGGGGAGAGGGAGCTGCTCTCTGAAAAGGGCTGTCTGGCGCGGGGTCGCCTGCACCCCATTAGGCTATGGCTTGTTAAGGGAGCGTGACCTAATGAGCCGTCAGGTGACCCCTGCTGTTAGGCCACACCCCATTCACGAGCCCCAGCTCTTTTTCCCATGCCACTCAAGGCACTAGAAAGTGGACCACACTATCGGAAGTGCAGAGCAGTAGGAAGGTCAGGATGCTGGCGTGTTCCATTGGGCAACTTCAACTTCGAGAAAAATGAGTACATTCTATGAAAAAGAGAGGTGCGAGAGGAAGAAAGAGATTCAGAAAGAGTGAGGACAGTGAGTGATTACTGACAATTGGAGAAGGAAAGTGCAGAGCAGGCTGAGTAGAGGTCAGCGGGATGAAGACAGGCGGGGAAGGGGGAGGCCCATGGAAGGCACGCTGGGCTTGCTGGCTGGAAGCAGAGTTTATATTGTACGCCTGGGCCAGCTGCACTATCCAGGGGACCGGAAAGAAAGAAGGAGCAGTGGTTGCAGAGTGTTTGCAAACCCCAGGGCCTGGCCTGCTGCCAGCCCCCTTCCTTTGCTAGGTAGAGTCAGAGCTGCTCTGGGACGGTCTCTCCCTGCTGTGAGAGGCAATGGAAGGGGTGGCGGGGGAGCCCTGCTTCTGATAAACCGCTGGCACTCAAGCCTGGTACCGCTTTGGTCCTGACGTAAGCCCATGCTGAGTTTTCCTTGTGAAAGGTCTCAGGTTTCTGTATAAGTGGATGTGTGCAGTGTGAGTAAAGAGGCCCCCAGCAGGAGTGGCATGAAAGAGCAGGCTTTGAAATGAGAGGGAAAGGGGGATAGGCAGAGGGGCAGGGGTGTCCTGAATGTTGAGAAAAGAGTGAGAAGAGACACGGTGAAGGAAAAGGGGTAGAGCAAGATGGTAGGGGAAGCCTCGCCTTAACCCAGCACCCTGGCAGAGGAAGGAGACCGAAAGTAAAGGAAAAGAGGTCAGGAGGCAATATAGATATGGGGGAAGAAAAAGACGGCATGACATCACCCCGCTCTCTGCGTTGTGTAGGACAGGGAACAAGAAAAGAGAAGTGAGAAGAGCAAAACTGAGATGTGGGTGAAGAAAAGAAGGATGAGCTTAGAGTCAGTCCTGTCAGAGGAAGTCGAAGACAGGACATATGATCAGTGGCAGCTGGTGAACCTTTTAATTGGAGGGGGAGTAAATGTTTCCCACAAATATGAGAGAGTGGGCATAGCGAGGAAGGCCAAACCAACCATGGGGAGTTCTGGGGATTCTCTTCCAAGGAAAATGTAAAAAAGAATGGATTAAAATGGTACCTTTTACAGCACACTTTCTGTGAAAAATTGGGTAAAAATCCATACAATTTGCGATCGATTTTGTAAACTAACACATGTAATAATCCAATAAATGCAAATCACCAACAGTGCAAATGAGAATTTTCCAATGCATTTTCATGAAGCCATTCCCCACAATATATGCCAGTATAAAAACCTGTTCAGGCTGGATGTGCCCATATATGTCCATGCTGGCTGCACCAACATATAAACCAATGTCATAGAAGAAAATGCTCCTGTCGGCTTTGCCATTAATAAATACCATGCTGTTGTAACAAAACATGTCCAGGCTGGCTGCACCAAAGTAGGCTATTATGTCCATGTAAGAATACTCATCAAGTTGGCTTTACCTTGATGGCAAGTAAAAAATGACATGCCACAGTAAGAAAATATGTCCAGACTGAAATTATCAATGTAGGCCAGTGTGGCCACATAAGAACACTCATCGTGCTGATTTTACTCTTGAAGTGAAGTGAGAAATGCTGTCACTCAGTAAGAAAACATGTTTAGATTGTCTGAACCAATATAGGTCACTATGGCTACGTAGGGACACTCATGATGTTGGCTTTACACTTGATGCCATTTAAGAACACTTCTCATGCTGTCTTCATCTTTGATGCCAGAACACTCATCAAGTTGGCTCTATCTGTGATGCCCAGTGAAAAATGCCATGCCACAGTAAGAAAATATGTTCAGCCTGGTTGCACTAATGTAGGCCAGTACTGTCAAGTGGGGTCCTTACCATGGGGCCTTGGCATTCTTTTTGCCAAACTGCGACTGCACATCTGCTGAAGCCACCTTCCTCTGGTAATGATTTACAGCAGGCAGGTGACCCCAAATATGGGGGCCAGTTTTCAAGCACAAACCAGGAATGGGAAAAACTCTCAATAGAGAATTTGGTCAGGTGAGTGGCTGACCGAAGTCTGGAGGTGAGCGACAAGGAAACATAGGTAAGGTGAAACAAGGAGAAGGTAAGCAGTGTAGCATGACAAGGCAACAGGAAGTCAGGGAGAGGTAAAAGAGAGAACTGGAGGCAGGGCAGGAAGGCAAGGAGGTACAGGAAATATGAATTGCAAGGGACTGAAGAAGCATAAATAACACAGGAAAAATGAAGGGAGCACAACAAAGTGCACGTGATCTGTGCTGTGCAGCAAAGAAATACCGGCATTCCGATACTAGTGACCAGAAGCAGAAGTACCTTCATCGTGGATATCTCCATCGTTTGGTGACTGGTAAAGGCAGAATGGATGCCCTGGAGCAGGCAGGCACGCCAGCAGCCAAGTCTTCCCTGGTGCATTTCGAGTGAGTCTTGACAAGTACAGCTATGTAAGAACACTCATCATGCGGGCTTCACCCTTGAGACCAGTAAAAAAAAAAATGCCATGTCACAGTTAGAAAATATGTCCACACTGGAAGCTGCTGCACAATAGTAACCCTTCTCCCCAAATCAAAGACCCACTCCCCGAAACACACACAAGCACACGCCCTCATGCAGCATTCATATGCATTCACCTTCACACCCATACAGCATTCATACCCTCTCTAATTTACCCTTCACCCATACTACATAGACTCTCTCATTCATACACTTGCCCAAACAAAGTACTCTCTCTCACTCACATACATCCAAATAACAGACACTCTCATTCACATGCACACTTACAGATACAAACCTTCTGGAGTCCGAAGGTGGGTGGCAAGGAAGCAAAGGCAGGTGAATCCATTGATACCAGTACAAAAATGCCATGCCACAGTAAGAAAATGTGTCCAGACTGGAAGCTGCTGCACACAATTATAGGCCTACTCCCCGCCACACACACAAGCACAGGCCTTACTATAGCATTCATATACATTTACCTGCACAACCCATACAGCATTCATACACTCTCTAGCTCACCTGCCACACGTACAGCATACACTCTCTCATTCATACGCTTGTCCAAACAACATACAGTCTCTCGTTCGCATGCGCCCAAATGGCATACACTCTCTCATTCACATGCACGCGTACGGATACAAACCCTTGCATGTACACATACCCTCATGCATATATAAAAACTGTGTATTACCTTCAGGCCAGGTCCAGACTCTGCTCCAACTCATGCCACCTCGGTCTTGCACAACCGCCCTCTGGGACCCGCACAACCTGCAACAGGAACCAGGGAGCACTTCCTGGTTCCTGCACATGCGCCATGAGCCGAAGAGTCTACAATCCAATGCCTGTGGGCCTCTGAAAATGCAAAGAGGTCCAGGAGTGCCCCCTAGACACATTCGGTGCTGAATTAACCTAGCATGCACCCCCAATCAGCCACACAAGGCAGCGGAAGCAAAACACCCTCTGCCTTGCATGGCACATTGGACATGCATTCTGGGGTACTTAACTGTGAAAGGGAAACCACATTTCCCTGTAAAGTTAAGGCCAGTGCAGGGAGGGAGGCTTAACATGTATGCAATAACGAAGTGGTTTTAGTTGTGTTAGCTGCCAGTAGCACTTCTGCTCAGGCCACTATTCCACACCAAATTTCATTTTTCAGGTGATACTTGCAACTTCCCGCAGATCGGTAAGAAAAAATTGAATATCATGAGGGCAGATTTTTTTTATAGTGGCCGCCCTTTGAGTGAACTTCTTAATAATTTGTGATATGAATCCAAGTTATAGCAATAAAATTCAAAGGGAAACACAATGCGGTCCACTGTTTTGTTGACATAGGAAGTGTGAGCAAGTGCATCATATAGTGATGCTAGAAAGTCCTTATGCAACTTATGTATTTTGGGAAAGATTTCTATCCTGTAAATAAGCAGAGTATAATGTGGCTCAGGACAGCTGACTTAAGATGGCGTGTGTTATTGTGTCCTTCACGCCCGTTCTTGAGCGCACCAGCTATTGAAACAGCGTGGTCAACATAAAAGGAGGACCCGTGAACCACGGATTCTTGAGCACACTAGCTCTCGAAACAGCGTGGTCACCATAAAAGAAGTACCCGTGAACCACGGAAGAACGTTTTGACTTCTGGGACGAAGCAGCAGACTACATTTGTTTCAAATAACATGTAAGGTAATGGTTGGAATTTAGGGCATCTCCATGTATACACAGGAATCAGATCTAACACGTGAGATGGGTGCTTCATACAGGTAAACAGTTTAATTATTTAGGCATGCCATGCTTGTGCAATAGGTGAAAGGTTGGTTTTGATATTGCAGACAATGCTGTTTTGCTGTCCAGAAACCCAAAGGGGCTGCTGAACCAATTGAATGTTTTTGACAAGCTGTGTGCTGCAAAAGGTCTGCAGATTAACTATTCTAAAAACCAAAACAATGCAGTGTCATCAGGTTGGGAGTAAGGCCCGCAGGAGTGCGAGGTTCCATTTGAACTCTCGGTTGTTGGAATCAGTGGAGTCTTCAAATGGTTTAGTCAGGTTGAAAAAAGCTCATTGAATCATCTACGCCAATGTGGATTAATATTGAGCCGGTTGTGTCTGAGTTTGGCATATTAATAATTAAATATGTCATTATGCGTCAGCCTGTTTTCTTTACTGGCTTTGTATTTGGAACACCAAAGCCCTTTTGTTATATCGGGTAGGTCTATTAGGGGTTCTTCACACAACTGGTGGAAGGCTACTTCCATGGTATTTACATGTTAGAAATATGTTAACCAGTATCGGGATTGCAGACCTATGGGAAAACCTTCAGACGTTCGGGGCCGGATACAAAGGTTATGTGAAGAAATAATTTATGGAATGGGCTTCGAGTAAGATGATCGACAGCTGATTTGCATGGACAATGTCAGTGGTTTATCTGCGGCTAAAAAAGGATTGGGGTTGCAGAAGCTAATTTTGATTTTCAGCACACCCCCAAACACAAAAGCTGGTATGCTAGGTTTCGGCTGGGTATTCTACCACTGGAGAATTTTACTGCCAAATGGAGCAAAGGTAGTACTTCAACTTGCCGGCTCTGTCTGGATGAAACCGAAGATGAGGTGCATTTTTTCATTTTTTTGCCCATTTTATCTTGTGGTAAGTTGGCAGTGGCATAGGCCATTATGGATACGTCACAAAGTATTGTCTACTCAGTTGGCCCTTGTAGTACTCAAAGGTTACCCTTCTTACCCACTTGTGTTGGCCGCTTCTGTCTTCTTATCTTCTGCTTTTCAAAAAAGAAGATTATTGATAAGCAATGTTTAATCTATTGTATTATCTCAGGGGGTGGAGGGGGTGATTGTTGTATGTGATTCCATGGCGATACATTTTTTTTAAATCTGTTTTAACTTGCTGGCATTCATTTTAACTTGTGATGCAAATTTGTTGGCCATTTTTGCCGAAATAAAGATAAAGAGAGAGAGCGATATTGCAGGCACCAGATATGTTAATATGGGATAATGGGGATAATGTGGCAGGGTTGATCAAACAAGCATCTGTCAAGAAGGCTGGAGATATGGACATTTGTAATTCACCAGATCCATCATCAGCATGTTTCTGGCTTTCCTTTTTCACAGAGCCTGTTTTTTAGCAATTGCTGGCTTGGACCTGCAGCAATGGGAAATGATGTATAGGTGTCCAAGAACTTTGAAAGACAATGGTATGTCAGGCATGCCAGTTATTCACTTTCTATGGGGATGTAAATTGCGGTGTATTGATGTAAGCACCTTGATAATAAATCACTATCGGTCTAAAGCAAATGGTCACGAGTGGTGGCAGCTAGTCTCTTGGATGGAGTGGTTGGTGTAAGTGTGTTTGCTCAGGGTCAAGCACATGCACTTTTTGAATGGATTTGTTTACTAAATGAATTACTGTTTACATGCACTGTCACTTTATGTTCATTGGATTTTGAATTGGGCATTGTCAATGAATGTCTATGTAGGCATTATGAATTACATTTATAGAATCAGTGATTATATTTAATTAAAGTATACGTTTTTTAATTGCTGTTTTTTGTCTGGCTTTCCAGTGTTCGAATGGCAGAAGTTTGCCTTCCATATATACATCTCCTACCCTCGTGCAACCATTACTAGTCAGTTTATTGACGTCTTGGGTTTTCATTATCACTCGTAGAATTGGGTCGAACCGTAGTGGCAGGTTTGGGCTGTACATCCTTGATCTATGTCGTTTCCTTGGGAGGTTGCTCTAGATCTTTCTCGGGACTGTGTATATATGTCCCACCCCCACCATGCCCATTGTGTTCCACAGTAACTCGATCCCTTTCCTGTTCCTCGGGAATCCCTGTAAGAACCTTGTCTCGTCCCCTTCTGGTGAATCGTTCCAAGAAGTTACCATCTGCATCTGGGCTGCTATAAAGTAGGATTCAAAATCCAGAAGTGTAAGCCCCTCATTTAGCTCTGGTCTGAGTTATGTGTCGAAGGCCACTCATCTACGGCCCGTCCACATAGTAAAGGCATTGTAAACAGTAGTGGTGAGACCGGGCACCCCTATCTAGTACCCCTTTCTAGTGTCCATTGTGACGATATCCAGCCCCCTGTTTTGCTCATGCTACTGGGTCCCTAAACAATAGGTGAATCCACCTCTGAATACTGCAGTACCCTAAAAAGCCAAGGACACTCCAGAGAGTCAAAAGCCTTAGTTGCATCTAGGGAAAATATAGCTAGTTCTTCCTTCGAAACCTGTACCTGCTCCATTATGTAATGTAATCTCCTAATATTCATGAAAGTATTCCTCCCGCCCACAAATCCACACTGATCCAGATGTATGAGATCCGGGACCACTTTAGACAATCTCGAGACCAGTCGTTTCTCCAAAATGTTGCCATCTACGTTAATGCGGCAGTTAGGTCTATTTGAGCCACAGTGATTCAGGAATTTTCGGGGGTTCAGCAACATTGTGATTAATGCCTCCTTCATAGTTTTGGGAAGGGAACCCTTCTCATATGCTGCCTCATACAGCCGTTTCAACTGGGGAATCAATATATCCATGTAAGATAGAATTCCACTGGCAACCCATCTGTGCACAGGGATTAACCTCTCTGCATATATGGGAGTGCACTCCTGATGTTGTCCTCCTCTGTGGGTGCATCTAACACCTCCCTCTGGTGTTGTAGCAGCTGAGGTATCTGTGCGATATCTGACAGCTCCGCTGCTTCCTCCTCCAAGCATGTGCCTTCACTGGTATATACATTTCTGTAACACACCCCTTGCATACTTCAACAGCCTGTGCCCCTGATGAATTGTAGATCTGTGTAATAGCCCCATTGGAAATTCTTTCTGTATCAACCAGGCCAGGAGATGCCCTGCCTTGTCCCCTTCTCCATGTATATTCCTCGTATATTGACTATAATCGAACCTGGACAATCCCTCTTGATGATCCCACTGGGTGAGAAGTGCTTCTGCTAGATCTTTCCCAATGCTGCATTCTTCACACCTATATCATTCTCTAGATGTCTGATCTGCTGTTCGGTTTCCTTCAAGGATTCTAACATCATTCTCTGCACCCCCACTACCTTGGAAAGGCAAACCCCTCTTGAGGGCCTCCAACATAGTTCCCGCCTCCGCCACTGACCCTTCATTATTTTCAAAGAAGGCGATTATTTCCTCCTGTATTGTAGTTCGGAATGCCACATCCTCCAATGTATCCACCCTCAGTCTGCATGTCAGTATGGCTATTTGGTTGGTGCCCCCCCTGAAATGGGTCACCAACGGGGCATGGTCCGACAGAATCTTCCCTAGATATTCAGTGTGTTCAAATCTATGTGTGTATTCCCTGCCCACAAATAAGTAATCTAATCTGGAATATGTCCGGTTTACTGGTGAACAAAAGGAGTATTTCCTATCTTCCCCATGTGATCCTCTCACAACTCCACAAAGTCCAATTCAGACACCATCTTATTCAATGAGCTCGTCGACTTTAATCTCACAATACGAGATTGCGTGGGCTCACTCACTTTTTCGGCTGCATGTGCTCCCTCACATCATGGGTCGCGTGCATTCCCTCGCAATCCTAGATTGCATGCACTCGCTCGCATCTTAGGCAGCGTGCGCTCCCCTGCAACTCTAGGAAGGTCTCTCTCTACTCAGCCGCATGTCCCCCGCGTTCCCGGCTGGCCCTCTGCTTCCCCTTTTCCTAGCCCCCATCCCCTTACCTATTGTGTACTGTTCTAAGGTCTTGTTCTACACAGTTGTTGGCTATTTTGCATTGCCTGTATCCCTGCTGTGTTCATTCTTTCTTTTAGGTTCCCTGTTCGATTGTCCTGTTTTTATGCGTTTTTTGCTATCCATGGTTGTTTATTCACATTGTAGTGCCTGCATCCCTACTGTGTTCTTCCTTACTTCTAGGTTCCCCAAGTGATCGCTCAGATCTTTTCGTTTCTGTTTCTCCTTGGTAGCTTGTTTACATTGTGCTGCCTGCATCCCTGCTGTGTTCATTCTTTACATCTAGGTTCTGCTGACAATTACTTTGTCTATATGTTGCATCGGATTTCTGTCATTGTTCTGTTCGCTGTGTGTCCCTCTTGCCTCTGTGTCCCCTCCCTAGTGTTTCCCCCACCTGCCTGCTCCCTAGCCCACCCCCCTCCACTCTCCACTCTCCCTTTCCGCCCCACTCTTCCTTTTGCACCCTCTATGGTGCTCTCTGTCCCTCCTATCCTCTCTAACTGCGTTCTCTGTTGACAAGCCTCTCCTTCTCACTACGTCTGGCAGGAAGAAAATCCAAAGGGATACCCTGGTCTCCAACCCAGGCCCCCCTATTGCTGATACCTACACCAGTGCTTCCTTCGGACAGACCCTTACTGACATCCTCTTTGTCGTTCCCTCTCCAGGCCCATAGACCCCCCCATATGGTCTCTGTTCTCTGTCCTTATTCCTCTTCACTCATTAATGTTGCTTCAGCGAAAGTTGATGTTATCCCAAGACGTTATCCATCATGGTTAGATCCTTTAAAAAGCTCACTCCTCATACACTTTCAGAGGCGCTTGAAAGTACATTGGACAATATGCAGAACTATGACAGTTCGGCAGCCATCTCAGCTCATGTGAAATCTACGCTACATTCAACCATAGAAGATCTTGCTCCTACTATCACCAGGCATATCAAGCCAGAAACATTGATCCAGCATTGGTTTAATGAGGACATTCTTACTCTGAGGCATCGTAGGCGAGGAGCAGAGCGCGCCTGGTGGAAGCAACCGTCACCAGTGCTTCTGGCCCAGTATAAATGTACAGTTAAAAAATGCAAGGCCGCTTTTATTCTTGCTAAATCCACAAATTATAACAAACGAATTGTTCAAGCAACATCTAGTTCAAAAGAACTGTTTTCTATCCTTTGCGATTTTAATTGTAACACAGTGACTAATCAGGCACTGCAAGACTCAACATGGTGTCAAACTATCCATGACACCATTTCAACTAAAGTTGCTTCTCATTTGGAGACGAGTGCCTCCACTCAGACTAATGTCATGCATACTACCACAACTCTAGCATCTTCACCTGTACCCTTTCCATCTTGCACTGGTTTTTTCTCTGAGCAACTCAGCTCCAAGCTGACTTCACCAGCAGCAACATCAGTGCCCTCTTCTTGTTCGGTCTCTACTCCTGGGCAATCCACTGTTAAGCCATCCTTCTCTTTCACCCCCTGCGCAGTAGCTGAAGTTACCAAGATTATTCTCAACATGAAGCCTATGACATGCAAGGGCGATGCCTGCCCCTCCAGGTGACTGGTGGAGTGTCTTGATACCATTGGCCCATGAGTGACTAAGCTCATCAATCAGTCCTTTCTTGAGGGTTGGGTACCAACTGATCTTAAAGAAGAGTGGATCACACTGCTTCTAAAAAAAGACAACCTCGATCCTCTTCAGCCGAAGCATTACCACCCAATCACGAACGTCCCTTTTTTACTTAAGGTGATGGATCGGGTGGCATATCTTCAGTTGCACAGCTTTATCAAGGAAAACTCCATCTTGGGGCCTCATCAATCTGGCTATCGTGTTCGACTCGGCACTGAGACTGCCATGCTCGATTTAAAGTCTAACTTGGTGGCCTTTATTGATCATGGTCATCCAGCACTTCGCATGTTGCTGGATCTATCGTCCGCTTTCAATTTGGTAGACCAAGAGCTCCTAGCTTCCAGGCTGCAATCCCTGGTCGGCTGCACCAACTTAACTATGCAATGACTGGTCTCCTTCCTGGGCCCACAAAATGCCCGCGTTGTAATTCATGATGTCTCGTCCTGTCCCACTCTTCTCACACAGGTTGTGCCTCAGGGATCCTCACTGTCTCTGACACTTTTTAACATTTATATTCTACCTCTTCTTTTGCTGCTTGATGACCTGGGTGTCCTATAAACCAATTATGCTGATAACACCCAGTTCATCCTCGAACTCTCTGGCTCTACTGCCGTGGACTCTAACGCAATCAATGTCATTTATACTCTCATTCACTCCTGGATGACCCAGAACTCCATGGCCCCGAATACTGACAAAACAGAAATTCATATTGCCACTTCCAGTCACTTGCTAAAAAATCTTTCTCCGGACTATGCATTGTTTTTGATCTCCAACATATCCATTCCCATGGCTCAAATTGTTAAAATGCTCAGTGTCATGATCGACTCGGAGCTCACCATGAGATCTCACGTTGGCTAAGACTCATGCCTCATGTGGTTGGATTTATAAGCAGTTGGGCTTCTTGCATCCCTTTCTGTCTGTTAACAACATTTCTATTCTAGCCTTGGCTTTAGTTAACTCGAGGCTGGATTACAGTAACAGTCTCTTAATAGGCACTGCTTAATCCAATCTGGCCGCTCTCCGGATTACACAAAATGGCGCGGTCAGAAGGGTGCTGGGTCTTCCAAGGCAGCAGTCCATCAATGAAGCCAGACAACAACTGCATTGGTTGCCTATCAAGCATCAGATCTCCTTTAAGATCCTGACACTTACTTTTAAGTGTCTGAATGCAGCAGCACCCAGTTACCTCGCTGAGTGTATTCAGCGATATGTACCTGTACAATCCCTTAGGTCTCTTGAACAGTCTAGGCTTAGTCAACCCAGATTTCGCCTGGCCAAATTTGGGAAAACCAGGTTTGATGTCGTGGCCCTGCCACTTGGAATTCAATCCCTTTGGACCTTAAGTTATCTACTTCCCTTGTCCAATTCAAAATTAAGCTGAAAACGTTTCCTTTTGGAGCTCTTTGGCTTTTGGTGCTCTTTTCCTGAATTTTGTGTTTTTGTGCGCCGTTAGGCCTGCAGGCAATTTGGCGCACTATGAAGAATTAAAATAAGTAAATAAATGGTTTCACCCAATGGGAGGCCCTCCCGGCCTCTTTGCACTCCTCCAAGACCATCATTAATGTTTACCTAAATGGCACTGTCTTGGTCCAAGGCCCTCAGGCCAACTTCCTCCTTTTTGATAAGACGCTTTCTATGCCTTATAAACTTAATTTCTTCTCCTGCTGTCCCTTCTTTCCCCTCTCTGGCTTCTCTGCCTCCTCCATCCTCTGCCACCACTACGGCTGTCTCTGCTGCTTCTCTGGCCACCCTGTTGCCTCCTTCCTCAGCCGCCCCTCTGGCACCCAGGTCCTCTTCCTTGGCGGCTACCTTGCCCTCTCCTCCTTCCTCCTCTGCCCATACTCTGGAGCCTACACCTCTTCCGCAGGGCGTAGCTCTGACCTGTACCCCTCCACGGAAATCCTTCAAAGGGGGCAACCTGCTCCACATTGCTACTCTCAACTCTCGCTCTGCTGTCAAACACTCCTATGACATCTACCGTCTCTTGGAAGAACTTGATCTAGATGTAGTCGGTCTGACCGATACATGTGTCACGGCCAGCTCTTTCACAAGCTTGGACACCCTCCTTCCTGATGGCTAGAAGATCCTCTCCGTGCCCAGAACCAACCGTCCCGTGGGAGTGCAGCCTTGATCTTCCCGGAGTGGATCCCTGCGTCTGTCATTCCTATGCAGAACTACTCATCCTTTGAATGCCTGGTCTGCAGGCTCTCTCCTGGCCTGTCTCTCACTGTGGCCACTATCTACCGGACGCACGGCCAGGTAGCCTCCTTCCTCTCTGACTGGTTGGACCTTTCCACCTCCCTCCCTCCTCATCTCTACCTCTCAACTTATCCTCCTTGGAGACATTAACATCCACTTGGATGCTTCATGTCCTTCTGCTGGACTCTTTCTCAACCTCTGTGACTCTCTCTCTCTATTTTTCTCTCTGGCCCAACTCACTCTGCAGGGCACACACTGGATGTTCTGATCTCCTTAGACCTCCCCGTCTCCAACACTCGCTCCACTCCTCTCTCCTGGAGTGATCACATTCTCCTTTCCGCCCGTCTCTCCCTCTCTACCCCTCAGGCCAAGCCAACTCCAACACTGCATCCCATCTTCTCGTTCATCCGACCCATGAAGAGTGTGTAAGTTGAGGCTTTTGCTGCTACTTTCTCTCCTCCTTCTGCACCTTTGGCTAACTCACATCCTGACACAGCCCTATCTAACCTTCATCTTTCTATCTCTGACACTCTTTTTGTACTTGCCCCTGTCATGAGGATCCGCATGAAGCCCAAATCCAAGTGCAACTCTTGGTACGACTTCGATATCGTCAACCTCAAACGCAACTGCAGGGTGCCTGAGAGGAAGAGGCGGGCTACAGGTGCACCGTCTGACAAACTGGCCAGCCGCCTGCTCCAAGGGCAGTACAGACTCTCTGTTCTTGCCAAGAATAGAGCACCCATCCTAGCCCTCGTCTCTGCAGCATCTAACAACTCGGCCGAACTCTTCAAAACCTGCAAGGAGCTGGCTAATCCTGCTGCATTCTCTACCTCTCCTGTTCCCTCCCAGGTCCTCTGTACGGCCTTGGCATCTTATTTCATCACTAAAACACAGAACATCCTGTTCACCCTTTGGACCTCTTCCTTCTCCACCTCCACTCCTACCTTCCCTGTGGCCGCCTGTCCTCCTCCCTTCTCTTCCTTTCCCTTGTTCACCCAAGAAGACGTTTCTAGAAAAGTTTGATCTATGAAAGTCTCATCAAAACAGGTTCTTCCATATTCATCCAGAACCATCAAGGATCACATTGGCACCCTTGCTCCAGCCTTGGCTGATTTCTGCATTCACTTTTGTGTCATTGGAACCTTCCCCTCCCCCTTAAGCACTCCTTTTGTTCACCCCTACTAAAGAAGCCCTCTGCTGATCCTTCCTCTCTGGCTAACTATCGCCCAATCTCCATCACTCCTTTCCTGGGCAAACTCTTGGAAAAGCTGGCCATTTCCCAGATTTATCCTCACACTGAATCTGTTGGTTGTCTCCATGACAGCCAGAAGCACAGAGACTGCTCTCCTGAATATCAGTGAAGACATGCTCTCCAACCTTGATTGTAACCTTCCTTCTGTCCTCATTCTCCTCGATCTTCTGCTTTTGATACAGTCGACCATGCCATCCTGCCCAATCACCTTTGTGATAACCTGGGTATCACTGATCAGGCCCTGGCCTGGCTGACCTACTTTCTCACCGATTGACCATCCCAGGTTCAGCTTGGGTCCTTCCTCTCTTTTCTCTATCTCTCTACCTGTGGTGTTCCCCAGGGGTCTAACCTTTCTCCCTTGCTGTTCAACCAATAACTAGCACCTCTTGCCCACCACATCGCTGCTCTCTGCTCCAACTTTCAGTGTTATGCGGATGACACCCAGCTCTCTTTCAGGCTCCCCTCGGGCGTCTCTACTCCTTCTCTCATTCCAGACTGTCTGTCCGCAATTCAGGAGTGTCGTGCCACCAATGATCTCTACCTTAATGCCAGTAAGACTGAGATCCTCCTCATCGGAACACCAGCTCCCTCCTTCCTCTCTCTAGCCGCCCACTCTTGGCCCTCTTCCTGCTCCCACCTGTGAAGCTAAGAACCTTGAGGTAATCTTCGACTCAATACTCTCCTTCTCCCCTCACATCTCCAATGTCTCTAAGAAGTCAAGCTAACAGCTGCACCTCCTCAAAGGTATTCCTGCTTTCCTCATTTTCCCCCAGAAGCTCACGGTCTCCAGAGCTCTGGTCCTCTCGAGGCTGGACTACTGCAACAGCCTCTTTCTTAATCTTCCTGCCTCTACTCTCCATCCTCTACAACTTATCAAGAACAGGACTGCAAGACTTGTCCTTGGCCACAAGCCCAGGGATTGAATCTCTCCAGCACTGAAATCTCTTCTCTGGCTCCCAGTGTCAGCAAGGATCAAGTTCAAGTCCCTCTGCATCCTCCACAAGGCTTTCTGGGGCCTGGGACCCCACTACGGGGCCTCCCTCTGGAACAGCCTCCCTGCCTCTCTCAAACTTCAGCAGAACCACCTCCGGTTCGTAAGCAACTCAAGACTTTCCTCTTCGGTTCCGCTTTCTCTCTTCCTCTCCCCTGCTGGTGACCCATCTGGTCCATGCATTGGTCACCTGGTCACCCTCTGAACTTGAGCCCAGGTCCCTGCATGTCCAGTTGCACCCCGCACTGCCTCTTGGCTCCCCAGCACGTGTGGTCTGTATCTGTAACCCTACAGTCCCTTCTCTGTGCACTTATGAGCCACCCGCTGGCTGCACTTTTTATTACCTGCACTTCTTCCCCCCTTGGCACTTCTCCTCTCCCCTGCACGTGCACTATCTGAATGACACAAGTCCCGGTAAAATCGTTAGTTTGTCCTCCCTTTTGTTTCCGCTTCCTTGTCTTGTTGTGCCTAGAAACACTTGTGAACAGGCACGTTATAAATGCCATATCATATCAATCTATTGCCAGTACCGACTGGAAGCATTCCTCATTGTCCGTGCCGGGCGCATACAAGTTTACTAGGCAGAGGCTTTGTTCCTCCGGTCTCCCTCAAACCATGAGGGTCCGTCCCTCTGATTCCCCTTTAGTTGTTTCTATGTACATCGGCACCTTTCCATCTATCCAAATCAAAACCCTCATAGGATACGACGAGAATGCAGATCCCAACACCCTGGTGCCCCATTTTCGGGTAGATGAGATTCGGGAGCGCCTGCGAGACTCCCAAAAACTCCCAAATGGGTTGAGCGCTGAATGTGGATTTCTGGTCGACTTCTGTGTTCAGCGGGGGAGGGAGGGCAAGGGTGGGTTTATCGAGCTCTACTTCTTCGTCTTACTTTAAAAGCAAAAGTATGGAACACGATTATTTTGAAAATGAAACACGATACATGTTAAGTCCATATGCTTCCCCGTCGCTCCCAAAAATGTAACTGGTTGATTCTTGATTTTATTTCAAAATATAAGTTAGGCCACTGCTCTTCAGAAAACGCTGTCACTGCAAAGAGCTCGCAGCAATACTTTCTCGGACACACATCGTTTATAAAGAAATACACGCATGCGATCTCTACCAAGATCTCCGAAAAAAGTACTCTGTGGGGTTCCACAATCTACACAATTTCTCTTTAAAATGTGCCTGCGCTCTATTGCGCTGTGAGGAGTGTTCCTAGTGCCTGCACTGGACCATCTGTTTCAATTTAATCTCTCTGAGAAAATGTCTAATTTCCTGCGTCTGCACAGTCCAATTCACTGTAACCTCCATGGTTCTGAGAAAACACAATCAAGCCTTCATCAGCCCCACCTGTAGTCTGGTCGCAGCCCATTAGCCTCTCTTTTTAACCCCTGAAACTGTGGCTTTCCAGGGGAATTTAATAGACGTGTTCTTCACTCCCTCCTTAATCGCGACTATTTAATTAGGCTAAACAAGCTCTTGCTGCGATAAACACAGCGTGGGTCTCTGACCACTGAGGTACATGCAAAAAGCAAAGCAGCTGGCCCGACCGGTGCTGAACAGCCAACCAGAGTGCTCAGAAAGTGGACGGAATCCAGATGTCAAGGCCCCCGTACTACGCACGCTATTGGTTGTTCGGGTTTGCTTCCTCTGCACACCCTGTTCCCCGCCACCCAGGGCTTTAAGTGCGCCCCAGCTAGCCAGGGCCAAGCCTCAGCAGACTCCGAAAATTCTGTTTGAGACAGGGCATTGCCAGGGCCCCCTTAAATCCATTGCTAAGCCCAGCCCAACAGGCTGCTACACGGCAAGGCTTTTTCTCTAAAGCCTGAAGCTCTCACCTGTCAGGCTTTAGAAAATAAAGCTGACCTTCCGTTTCCCTGGCTCGAGTGTGCAGGCCACTTAAGGCGCTGTCACCACCCCATGACATTGTAAAAGTTCAAGAAAAAACACTCTGGGCCTCATTACAAGTTCAGTGACGCGGTGAAAAGGTGCCTGTAATTCCATGGCCACCACGTTTTTGGGCGGTAACAGAATTACCTGCATTTTATTTTAGCAACATTTTACTGCACCACTGAATTATAAAAAAATCCGGTAGATCTCAGTGGATGCAAAAAATGGGGATTAACACTGCTTTACCACCACTTGTTATCCCACGGAAAGTCTGCAGGACCGCCTGGCGGTAACAGTAAATGCGTTTGGGAGCAATTCTGCAGAAATACAACTGAAATACTGCCAAACTCATAATGTGGCCCATTGTCACTTACCTTGTGTCTCCACTGCTCTCTGCCGTAACACATGCCTCTGATTTCACCAGCGGGTTTTCATGGACATAGAAAAGAGATTAATCTGAGCGCCTGTACTTCTGTATGTCTGTTATACGCAGTGAGCTGTACTTCTGAATATTAATTACATAAAATGGGCTGTATTTCTAAATGTCCATTAAAAAGAGCAAGCTGCACTTCTGAATGCCCGTTATACACAGTGAGCTGTACTTCTGCATATCTGCTATACACAGTGAGCTGTACTTCTATATGTCGATTACACAGTATGAGCTGTACTTCTGAATGTACATGATATGCGATGACCTGTACCTCTGAATGTCCATTACACAGAGTGAGCTATACTGTCACGTTAAGCCCCCGTTCTTTCAGGCCGATAACTTGGGCTGCGGGACGTTAAACCCCGTTCCAGCCCTTGGAATGGGGATTTAAGGCAATTAGCAACCTGAGTTGCCAAAGCGGTAACCCGGGGTGCTCAAAAAGAAAGTATTTTCCTTTGTACAAAGGGACGGGTGTGAAGGCCCGTTGTACAAAGGAAAACACTTACCCAAGATGGCTGCCATGGAAAGCAACGCAGGGCTCCGTAGAGAGCACCTCTTCCCTTTCCATGGCAGCCTGCAGGAGCAGAAAGGAAGGAGCGGTGGTGGCGGGGAATGCCGCCGCCTCAGGAATAAGGTAAGTGGGAGGTGGAAAGAGATTAAAAAATACTAATAAATTACGGGACAGAGGAAGATGGCGGCGAGGGAGGCAGCCGTCAGGCTGGCTGGAAAGCGGGCTTGCATCAGCGGTTCAAGCCCAAGTTCCTAGCCACCTAAGATTGGCTGGCTTCCCCCACCCGGGTGCTAATTCTGAACATCCACTATACAGAGTGAGCTGTACTTCTGAATGTCCATTATGTGGAGTGAGCTCAGATTCTAGACGTTCATTGTATGCAGCAAGCTGCACTTCTGAATGTCCATTATGCGCATTGAGCTCAGCTTCTGAATGTTCATTGTACGCAGCAAGCCCATTATTTTATTTTTTTATGTATATAGCGCTACAAACCCTTAGGCATCTGTGTGCTGCTTATCCACAGTGTATGGTGCTCATTTATCGACCTCGGAAGGATGAAGGGCTCCCCGCTGGGATTCACACCTGTGTCAGCAGGCTCTGCATGGATGTCAAAGCGAGTGCTCTACTCGCTGTGCTATTTGACTGGCAGTGCAGTGAGCTCAGCTTCTGGATGTTCATTGTATGCAGCAAGGTTCACATCTGAATGTCCATTATGGGCAGTGAGCTCAGCTTCTGGATGTTCATTGTATGCAGCAAGCTGCACTTCTGAATGCCCATTATACAGAGTGAGCTCAGCTTCTGGATGTTCATTGTATGCAGCAAGCTGCACTTCTGAATGCCCATTATACAGAGTGAGCTCAGCTTCTGGATGTTCATTGTATGCAGCAAGGTTCACTTCTGAATTTCCATTATACAGAATGAGCTCAGCTTCTGGATGTTCATTGTATACAGAAAGCTGACCTTCTGAATGTCCATTATACAGAGTGAGCTCAGCTGCTGGATGTTCATTGTATACAGAAAGCTGACCTTCTGAATGTCCATTATACAGAGTGAGCTCAGCTGCTGGATGTTCATTGTATGCAGCAAGGTTCACTTCTGAATTTCCATTATACAGAATGAGCTCAGCTTCTGGATGTTCATTGTATACAGAAATCTGCCCTTCTGAATGTCCATTATACAGAGTGAGCTCAGCTTCTGGATGTTCATTGTATGCAGCAAGTTTCACTTCTAAATGTCCATTATATAGAGTAAGCTCAGCTTCTGGATGTTCACTGTATGCAGCAACGTTCACTCCTGAATGTCCATTATACAGAGTGAGCTCAGCTTCTAGATGTTCATTGTATGCAGCAAGCTGCACTCCTGAATGTCCATTATACATAGTGAGCTCAGCTTCTAGATGTTCATTGTATGCAGCAAGCTGCACTTCTGAATCTCCATTATACAGAGTGAGCTGTATTTCTGAAAGTCCATTATACACAACGAGCTGTACCTTTAAATGTCCATTATACATCGAACTGTACTTCTGAATGTTCATGAGATGCAGTGAGCTGTATCTCTGAAACTCCATTGTACCCGGGGAGCTGCACTTCTGAATGTCCGTTCTGTATAATGAGCTTCTGATTGTCTTTTATATATATGGAATCTGTAAGAGTGCGGATAATCTGACCTCCTCATGGAGAGAAAGGACAAGGCTGTGAGGGGCTGTGAGTCACAGAAGCTGAACTTTCTTGATAGTCCTTGTAAATTATAAATGCTCTTTTTTCTGACAATTCCTTCACTAGTTGTGCAGCGCTCTGAAGCCCCTCAGGGCCTGGTCAGCAGTATATAAAAGATAGATTGTCTCTTGGAATGAGGATGTCAAGGGAGCCGCGCCATCTTCCTCAGTGACGATCACTGTACTTTTACCCGTCACTTCTCCTTCTGGGTTGAGGGGTTTGGGAGGAGCTGGCATTGTATTGCTGGATAGGTTTGTTAGGTGACTCCTGGCTTCTTCATTGGACACATGTCATCACAAGAGTAAAACTTTGCTTTCCCAGCAAATATAATGACTGGATATAGATTATGTTAGTGTTGTCTCTAGCGCTAAGTTTGAGTTCAATAGTGGCAGAAGGGTGCTATACAAGACCGCTTACCTTACAATGCATGACATTTGTGATGCAGTCCGGGAGGCTTATTCGAGGGACTGCTTCGTCCTATGTGTACGGTGGAGCGATAGGAAAAGTGCCTTTCAGAAGATGTGAGGTCATGGGAGATGGCCAGTTCATTTTCCAACAAAAAGATTAGTGGAAGTTAAGCGACTATATCTCCCTCTGAGAGAGATCCGGGGGGGGGTGGGGGGGGTTTCTCATCTAGTCCCATTTGCTTTTTATATGGTGTGGGATTACCTCCCTCTTTCCTGTGGCAGAGGGTTTATGGTGGGCAGCGACATCACCCTCGGACCTCGTGCTCTAGAGTCCTAGAAGCAGGCCTATGGTCTGTGCCGAGGTGCCACGAGCCGCCGGGAGCAATTTGCAGCCAGCCCAAGGCACACAGTGTTCCTCGGCGCTGTGATATTTGTGATTTCATGTTGGAATTGCACCTCTGCACGACATCTGTAGAAGGTACTTTCAAAGACATATATTTTCTTGTCATTGGAACGGTAGGAGCCAAAGAAGATGGAGATAGGAATATACATCAGAAGCAGTAAGAGCAAACACAACCAAAATACCTTGAAGGGGAAGGCGCAGGTCTTCAGTATCAAGTGGATTCAGTGGTGTGGATTCCCCTGGCTGCTTCTGGCACAAGGGAGACGGTAACTGGAGTTTTGGCAGCAGCAGATTCCATGGAAGTAGATTTCCTCAAATTTCTTTCATCGGATTTTGGCCGCAAATATATGTGGGAGTGGGTTTAGACTAATAATGAATGTTGGGGTGTTAAGGGTGGGCTGCGGTCGTCTCCCCCACATATATTTGCTGCAAAATCAACCAGTAAAGAAAAACATAGACAAAATCTTTTCAGCCAAATTACATAGAAGCAGCGAGGCCATGAGCCAACGCCTGCCTGTCACCAAACTTCGTTTCGAGATATGAGAGATTAAGCCTTTCCCTTCCTTGCCTTCATGCTGCATGGCCAGGACTTCAAGCTTCCTTGCGCCCGCTGCTATTCCTCTGGGTGAACCCCTCTTTTTCCCATCTACGCATGGTGCAAAATTATTTGTCCAAACCTTGAGTCACCTGAATTTTCAGGTTTTCTGAGTTTAACAAACTTCTTGAAATTCCCCCAAAAAGTGTGTTTGCTAGATTTCTGTTAAATTGGCCCCAGTTTCCGGCTGTTCAGAGTTTCTGTAAACAGTGAGTTGAAAAGGCCAGAGCCTTTCCTGCTGGTGGATACAAAGCAACAGTTTGCAGGACTAATTGCTTGCAGGTGGAAGTTTGTTTCAAATAATAAGTCGCTTTGATTTAGGCTGAACGAAAAAATAGTCCTTAAAAAACAAACATGTTGAAGCTAGTGCCGTATTACCGAGACAGAGAGATGCAACAAATGCATAACATTGCATCACTGCCCATCTAAAAAGCAGCATGAGCAACATTGCATGTGACTGAATCTTGCCCCGGGCTCTACTGGTGTGGGATTATCACCTGTTAATCACTGGCTTTATTGCGGACTGACCGGCCTCAATGGAACTCATGTAAGATACCTTGAGGATGATACACTGCAGAGTGCTCATTCACGAGTGCCTGAGTCTGTCTCAACTCTACGGGCCTTATAGAAATCGATGTCTGCCATGAACTCCCTATGTTGCTGCATTGCAAACCGCATCGTTTCTCATTTTGTCAATGACCAAGAGATGGAAAGCAAAAGCCAGGAGAAGCTGACATGTGATTGATTCTGTACGTCTTCTATCTATGAAGTTTCTCTTTACCCATTTTTACTGTATCAGCTTCAGGAGGATGAAAGACTGAAAGGTTCCAACCCAGAATCAAAAGTGTGATCCTCAGGGTACACACAGATCAATGCAGCATGAGCATTAACCTATTGAGATCTCTAACTGCAGGTGGGCAGGCTTATCTGTGTAACACCCACAGGTTCACAGGACTCAATGTCATCTTGCTTGCCTCCTCACCCAGCCTCAACCAGTGGTGGCCTGCCACTATGCGTGGGGGTTGCTATCCCCCACCAGAGTGGCAGGTCATCACTGGGGGGGAGAGTTTTAATGTATTTAACATAGTCTCACGCACGTCTCCTTCAAAGGCCTCATTTTAGTCAGTGGAGTCTCAACAACTTTCCTCTCCTTGGCCACAGGCATTGGCCTCATACCTGTTACTAAAATTCCACAGTCGCTGTCCTAATGTATGTAAACGAGGAGTCACTCTCGTTCACTGGCCCCATATCTGGCAATCAAGCAACGTTGACGGCTAATGTCGATTGCTCCTAGCTTGTGACGAGAGTCCGGATTCTATTAAAGAACGGAGGTGAGTATTATGCAAAACAACACTTTATTTAACTCCACAGCAGTAATAAAATATAAAGAAAACTACTGTACCCACAAATCTTCACACTTATATACCATCCAATCGCTCCCTCCTATAAAAAGCCGCCCTCCTTCTTACTGCTCCACTCAGATTTTCATGTAAGTATCTGACATGGGGGCTCGAGGCAGGCGCCAGTTCGGGTTATTTTCTTGGGGGAAATATTGCAGCAAGGCTCTGACGCTAGATGGCTTGACCCAGAGTTTGCAGGTGTCGATAGCGCAGCACTCACACCACTTTGCATTGCTGCATACAGAAAATCGAGGCAGCTTTCCTGTAATTCAAGTAAAAGCTTACGTTTGTACCAGCCCGGAAGTCCTCCTGCCTGCTTCCTGCCTCGCTTCCTCAGCGTACCTGTAAGGCAGTTTACTTGACAGACTGCAACATAGGGTCATATAGAGCTGGTACCAAGGTAGGGTGACCAGACAAAAACAAAAAAAACGGGACAGGCCATAGACATACAAATAGGACTACACTAAACACAAATAAAACGGTAGTCCTATTTCTATGTTGCTGGCCTGTTGCAGGGGGAGTGGAGGGGGGTGCTCACAGGCACACTCCTCTCATTGGAGGAGAGCGGCTGGGGAAGGGAAGGGGAAGGAAATGGGGGCGTAAAAAGCATTCACGCCCCCATTCACATGCAGGAAGAGACGCACCAGACCCGATTTCGGAGACCGTAGCCACCCATCCTTCCAATCCCGGGACGAGGTTTATAAAATTAAAAAACTCCCGGGACACCGGGACAGAGAGCAATTTCCTGGGACTGTCCCGGGAAAACCAGGACGTGTGGTCACCCTAACTAAGGGAGTGAGTGTGACTTCATCGGCACACATCATGTGAGAAAAGCGGCGATGTGACACTGGTATATATGCGGCCTTGAAATGAACAGTGAGTGAGAATTAACCAGCGATAAGGGAAGGAGGGAGACTTCGTTACTGCTGCTGATCGCTGATATTTTCTGTCCACTGCTCATCGGCAGTATGTTGCACTCTTCTTTTCTCAGTGTTTTTAGGGTTGCAGGTTGCTCTGTTGTGCTCGTTGTTAATGCGAAACACACACCTGCCATCTAAAAGCACTAAAAATGTCTATGCAGACACGACTTCCTGTGGCAAATCAATTTCTGGGGCACCAGTGGTCCAGGGATGAATATCGGTTTCTCAACCATCAATCAACCCCTTACCTCTAGTACACCAGAAGGGATCCAAACAGATTGGAATACGAGTAAATTATAAGACCTCCTTGTCCAATTTTGGTAACGTGGACGGAACAGCAGGCTTATCTCTGCAAGGTTGAGGATCGTTGGTTAGTTGCAACACAGCAAAAATACAATTATTACCCAATGATAAAAGGGACTGTCCAGTCAAGGTTGTATAAAAATATCTACTTTATTATTGCTACAACAGACAGTTCTAGAACACTACAATTACAACCCACACTGTAAAGGAACACAGAGGACAGACAGTTTCACAAAGGAAAGGGGTGCACTCTGGATACTGACAGGAGGGTAGTTGGTAAAATAATCAGTCCTATACTTCAAGATTTTTTGGTTTCAACACCAAAGGGGCAAAGGGTCATAACTGTCTGTAGGGGCCTTCGGAGAAGGACCGGGGAGCAGAACCACAATGCACCTGGTGCTGAAGAAGTTCTTGGTGCATGACAGCGTCGAGGCAGTTCCAGGTAGCTTTGCAGCCGTGAGACAGGGTTAGTGGCGGGAGACAGCTGCGGGTACCAGGCGGCAGCCAGTTCAGCAAGCAAGGCTTGACAGACATTTGCAGGCTGTCCGGCACAGAGGCTCGGTGGCAAGAATCCTTGTCTCTGTGCTGGTTGGCAGATCTGGAATTCTGGTCAAGGCGTCTTGGACGGCTCTGGTGACTGTGGCATAACAACAGTCAGCGGTGCAGCGGGATGCGGTTCGAGGACTCGACTGTCTAGAAATTGTCCTTAAAAAGATGAACGCTGGATGATGCTTGAATGGCACTCCTCTTAGCTTCTTCGCAGGGCTCGTGTCCTTTCAAGGCGGACGGGCTAAAGCTCAGGAGGGTGTTAGCAGGCAACAGCCTTGTCCTTTGTTCAGAGACTCTTCAGCACTTCCCACCTAGGAAGCTTGCTGTCAGAACCTTGCAGGTCACAGTGTGTGCTGGCTGGGTACCAGTTCTGGAGCTACTGGGCGGATCCTCTGATTCCTGTATCTCCCTCTGTTCCCTGGGAGATGTTTAGCGGAGGGATCTTGCTTCCCTCTTGGAACTCCTGGCATTCCTTCAATGGTGGAAGATGTAAGGTAGACTGTGCCTTCAGCTCGCGTCCAAATGCGTCCTTCTTCTTACTCCTTGCAAAGTCTTCTGATGATCTGACCAGTGAGGGTCTCAGCCCTCTTTTAAAGCCAAATCGGGCCCCAGTGATTGGTGCAGGCCAAGCCCAACTTAATGAAGAAATCCTGGGTCCCCTGGGTCCCCAACAACAATCTTCAGTGATGCTTCAGGTCAGAATCAGGGAGCTTGGCAACAGACAGCGGAAGGATGACAACATATACTTCTACCCATCTTCCTGTCTGCTGTACATCAAAGTGTCTCCCTAATTAACTGAGGCCTATGCAGCGCTTGGTCACAACATGGGCCTCCTTTGAAGTAGTGGGTTGCAGGCAGACTTTTGTCTCCTACAATTCACATACTTCCCTGCTCTGAAAGGAGTGGTTCCAGACAGGACATTCACTGCCCTTTCATACCAAGCAGGGGTGTTAGTACCAAGTTGACACATTGCATTACAAAGAGGTGTTAGTCTCTGGTCTCCATTGTTACTTCCTGCACCCAGGCCTTCCTGAGGCCTGCTAATTAACATTCTTCAGTATTCGCCACCACCAGCAAGGTGTAACAACAGAGATGCTAATCCATGGGCCCTTGAAATGCTAATCAGGCTGCCCACGAGGTTTTTGTTGTACCCACAGCTGTCAGGTGTCAGCTACACATGACAGGGGAGGGCAGCGCTGGTAAGCTGTGTCCTCCCAGACAATATTTCTGCTGTGCGGTGAGTGTGGAAAATAGGTGTGGAAATGGCCCCACATATTTTCGGGAGGTTGATCTCCCAACATTGATTCCTTTTAAATCTGCAAAAATCAAAAAGCCCAGGCGAGTGCACTCTCCCTGTGCGGATGGTCGAATTCCTCACATGACCGCCAGCCTCAACATGTGAACCACCCCCCTACTGAGGGTCTGGTTCATCATCAGGATGAAAGTACGGGCTGAGGCCATGTACATTTCCATGCTGGGAGCCTGGCTTGTGCTGGATGTCCATATCTAATCCCTATGGCACACCGCAAACATTTAGGGTTCTCCCCTTGCATGGCCATTAACCATCGCAGAGGCCTGTGGTCCGTCTGGATTGTAAAGTGAGACCCAAAGATGTAGAGTTTCAGCTTCTTTATGGCCCACACGACCACATAGGCCTCATTTTCTTTGACAGCCCAGTTCCTTTCCCTTTTTGTCAACTGCCTGCTAATGTAGGCGACAGGTTGCTCTACCCCTTCAGAGTTCAGCTGCATTAACACTGCTCCAATCCCAAAATCACAGGCGTATGTCTGGATAATTAATTCCTGACCATAATCTGGCACTTTCAGAACAGGGGCCTTGGACAATCCATCATTTAAATCTTGAAAGGAAGTTTGACAGGTGGGGGTCCAAGTTACCTTCTTTGGCATCTTTTTGGACGTTACATCATTCAGGGGCATGATAATGGTCCCATAACCTCTGATGAACTTACACAGTGAGACCTAGAAAGGCTCTCACCTGTGTCTGTGTGGTGGGGATTTCCCAATCCTTCACAGGCTGCACGTTCGCTTCATGAGGTTGTTTCTTGCCTCCACCGACCA
Organism: Ambystoma mexicanum; assembly: GCF_040938575.1. Classification (NCBI taxonomy): domain Eukaryota; kingdom Metazoa; phylum Chordata; class Amphibia; order Caudata; family Ambystomatidae; genus Ambystoma; species Ambystoma mexicanum. The sequence goes on from NC_090932.1 coordinate 1,272,679,681, forward strand.
GGTGGCCTAGGTAAGTCACGGTACCCTGTGCTATCTGGCACTTTGTGGCCTTGATAGTCCAGCCTGCATTCTGCAGCGCCTTAAGCACTTGTTTCAGGTGGGATAAATGATCCTCCCAGGTGTGGCTGAACACAGCAATGTCATCTAGATAGGCAATGCTAAGGTTTTTAGTCCAGACAAAACCTGGTCAACAATCCTCTGAAAAGTGGCAAGGGCATTCTTCAATCCAAAGGACATCACTGTGAACTGATAATGTCCTTCCGGGGTTGAGAATGCCGACCTCTCTTTTGCTCCATCTATCAAGCCGACTTGCCAATACCCTGCTGTGAGGTCAAAAGTACTCATGTACTTGGCAGCGCCGAGCCTGTCAATGAGCTCATCTGTCAGAGGAATGGGGGGAGCATCTATCTTCATGACAACATTGAGCCCCCTGTAGTCCACACAAAAGCAAACTTCAGTCTTTCCACTGCTGGTCCTTCTAGGGACCAGTACCACTGGGCTAGACCAGGGGCTGTGGGATGGCTCTATCTCTCCTAAGGAAAACATCTTGAAAACATTCTCCTTGATGGTGTCTCTGACCTTATCAGATATTCAGTGAATTCTCCTCTTCACTGGCTTAATGTCTCCACTGTCCACATCATGGGTGCACCAATCTGCGCAACTGGAGTCAGCTAAAATAGACTGGCAAACTGTCCCAGTCAACCAAGGCTGTGATTCATCAGCTCCTGACTGGCCTTTAGTTCTTGGTTGACTGTTCCATGTACTTTGCCATTCTAGACCGAAGGCCGAGTAAATAGTCCACCACATCTCGTGATGGGGATGAGGGTTTGCTTTCCCATCCCTCCTTCAGTAGACTGAGGGGACCTCGTACAGCGTGTCCAAACAGAAGCTCAAAGGGGCTAAACCCTACTCCGTTATGTGGCACCTCCCTGTAGGCGAACAGAAGGCATGGCAAGAGAATATCCCATTGTCTCCTCAGGAGCTCTTCCAAGCCACCTATCATGCCTTTCAGGTCTAGTTGAACTGCTCAACAAGCCCATTAGTTTGTGGATAAAAGGAGGCAACAAACCGGCATGTGACTCCACATTCAACCCACATAGCCTTCATATATACTGATATGAAGTTTGGTCCCCTGTCAGAAATGACTTCTTTGGGGAATCCAACACGGGAGAATATCCCAATCAGTGCCTTTGCAATCACAGGGGCTTGGATTCTCCTCAGAGGGACAGCCTTAGGGCATCTGGTGGCATGGTCCACCACCACCAAGATATATCGGTTCCTTGACCTGGTTTGAGGATCCAAAGAACCCACAATATCCATGCCTATTCTCTCGAAAGGCCGCCCAACCGCGGGAAATGGAATTAAGGGGGCCTTTGTGGCACCACCTGACTTGCCAGAAGCTTGACAAGTCGGGCAGGACCGGACAAATTCCTTAACTTGTACGCCGAACTGTGGCCAGTAAAAGTGCACAGACAGTCCTATGTCTTAGTCACTCCCAAGTGACCCGCTAAAGGAATTTGGTGAGCCAACTCCAAAAGGAACTTCCTGTGGCATTCGGGAACCACCAACCTTCTGGTGTTCTCAACCACAGAATCCTTTGGCTCACTGTACGGGAGTCCATCCTCCCAGTACACTTTGAACAGTCCTGGGCCCTCGCCCTTAGCCTGCTCCTGTGCATGCTTCCGCAGACCCGCCAGAGTAGCGGACACTTTCTGAGCTGTGTAGAAGTCAGTCTGATCTGGGCCCCCAGCTGATGCAAAATCATCCAGCTTGGGCAGACCCTTCAGATCTGCGCCCACCTGGTCCTCCACCTCAGGTTCCTGCGCTGCACCAGGCAACTCTGAAGTCACGATGTCCCCTGTGTTAGGGAGAATTCTCTTATAAGGCTAATTTCCCAAACCTAGTGAGTCACCCAGCAGCTTGGCTGCATTTTTGGGGTTTGTTTTTTACTCCTGCTAAGAGTGAGACACTTTTACTCCCACTCTTAGGCATGATTTGAGGTATGTCTTTGACTTGTTATGTGCTTATGGGCTATGGGGTTTCTTTTACTCCATAGGGTATCATCTGTTTTTCTGTGTGGTACACAGCACCCTCAGTGCAGTACCACAGGGGTGTCACAGTGACCCCCAAACATAGACTCCATACCCTGGGACTGACTACTGTCTCCCAGGGCATGTAACATCACCATTGTCTTTACTAGTCCAAAATTGTGAACAGAACCAGTACAAACCATCATATTGTGGAAGTACTGGTAAGGGGTAATTCGATTGCCCCTGGGTCTGTTTTCGAGGGGGCACTGTCCCGTCCCCCCTCGTCGAGTTTCTCGCTGGTGGCAGTGGTTACCACATGACATATTCCACCGGAATATTCTCTATGGGATTTTCCCATTCATTTTAAACGCACCACTTTTTGGTGCAATGTTAAAGATACCGCCGGTTTCTTTATTTAATATTAAATCACCGGTTGGGTCTTTTTGCCAGAACTCGATTCTAAAATGGCGTTTGTGTCCGTCTCTGTAACTCTGACGACCAAGGTCGAGCCCTTTGTTCCACTATTTTGACGGGCTTCTCCACAGAAGCCCTCCAAGTGGTGCCACTCTGTCTGGGTTCCACAAGAAGGGTGGAGGGGGGAATTGGCACCCTGGACTGCATTGCCTTAGCAACCCGAGTCGCACTCTACTCTGATTGGTCCAGTGGTGAGCCGCCCGGCTCACCACTTAGCATGTATGATTGACAGCTAGGCTGATGAATGGGGGTTTTTCTGCATAAAAGCAGGGCCTTTGGGACTGGAACTTCAGAAGTCGCCACAGGACCTAAGAATCCGAAGAGGGACGAAGCTGAGCCATCTGCAACGACGACACCACCGGTGAAGCCCTGCTGCAGCTACCTCACCACTTTCCCGACGACAAGAGAAGATCTTCTGCTGGACGAGTCTTCTTCCTCTGAGCTGGTGGGACCAACCAGTTCACCCTTTTTCGCCTTCCATAGGCGGCCCTTGGTCAAGCTCACCACTTTTGACCGCGAATAAAAGGACTGCATCTTTTAATCGAGAACTCCGCGGCTGGTTACATCCCTGTGCAGTGCAACGACTCCAAGTTTCCTCCTCGACGAGATCCTCTCTTCCCCTGGTTGGAACAATGAACTGCAATCACTGCCACGAACAACTGCCCCCGCTGGAGCTTCCTTTCTCTTTAAGGTACTGTGTCCTGCCTGGCCTCCCTTTCTACAGATTGCTGAAGGTGACCCTTAAATCCTTGGCTTCTATACTGGGTTGGCTCCAGACCTCTAACTATATCTCTTAAATCACTCCAACCTCTTTTGAACACTCTGCAAAGACTTTCAGTGCATTTTAAACCGTGTGATCCTGGGCACATTTCGCTTTGCTCCATTTAAAATGGGCCTGGCCTATGAACTTTGGCTCTACAGTATAACCTGCCTTTCTCCCCTTTCTCTGAACTCTTAAAAGTGTTGGGAACTGTTTTATTTTATGCTCTGCCTTTTCTCTCCCTTTTTAACCTAAACTATTGGAGTGCCATCTAGGTTAGGCGCTCACTTCTGTCTTAACAAATAGTTGTGCTTTAACCCTGACTTGTCTGATAGTTATCAAGGGAGGTGTATATACTTACCTGACTGTATTTTAGATTACTTTTCATTGAGAGTGCTAGTGTATTACCTAAAGTGTGTTTTAAATAAATAACTATATACTTTTTATACAAAGCTCTGGTCAGTGTTTGTTTGCTCTATTGTGTTTTGACCCTATTGTGTATACTTCGCATACTGCCCTACTCTTCTTGAGAGAAGTCTGACTGCTCAGCCACAGCTACCAGGTAAATCTGGGTGGTGCAGACTGCTACCAATTGGGTTTACTGCTGCTCCTGTAGTCTTAATCTTTTTGCAGTGTTCCCTAAGGGAACTGCACAGGATTCTGCCTAACACCCTGCTACCAAAGTAGAGTCTTCTGTGGCTACTAGCCCCTCTCCCGCAGGAGTAGGCAAATCAGTAGTCTGTGGAACTGGTCTCAGGGCTACCGGCCAAGCCGGTCCTTCCAACAAGCCCTCTCAAAGCACTCCAGGCCCTGTGGTATTCAGAGCGTTCAATCGGCATTCTCTTTGGCCCTCGACCTTGTAAACACTGCAACTATTTTTGGATCAGGAAGATCACTACCCAACAAACATGGGACAGGGATGGAGTCTTTCATCGCTACACAACACTGGGTCATTACACCTCACCAGCTGAACGCTACTATTGCCTAGGGGCACTTACTCTTACCATCAAATCCACTTAGGCACAACTCGGGCCCATCATTATACTGGCCTGGCTGTACCCACTGCCGGTTGACAGAGGTGACTCTAGCCGCAGTGTCTCGGACCGCACATGTTTTGTGTCCATTGATGTACACGTGCTCTAGATAGTGTTGAGTATTATTGGGAACTGGGGTCTCTTCTGGAGATCTGGTACCGTTCCCACTCAGTGTCACCAATCCACATTCTGCCACTCCCATGCCTAGTGATAAATCCTCCTCTGAGAGGCCTATACTAATGATGCCTCTTCCATGAGTCCAACATTCACTATGGCTTGCTTGGGTAAGCCCCTGCAAGCAGGATCCCCTTTCCTATGGCCCAGCTCTTTACACATGAAACAACCTTTGGGTGGTGAGAACGAAGGTGTCCTAGTGTTACGGGTGCCTGCGCTCTTCCTTTCAGTGTGCACGGCTGAACTAGATTTTGAGGGATTCCCTTCGCTCTTTTGGGGACCTGACTTTGAAAAGGATTGGGTTGGACCTTTGTCCTTCCCATCCTGGTTTACTTTTTTGTCCGCTGATTTCTCTTGTAGTTTGAGTGTGCTCGCCTGAGCCTTTTTCTAGACTCGAGTACTCACAAACCTGTCGGCAGCCTTTGCAAGCTCCCTAGGGTCTGTGATAGTCTTGTCCACTAGATTCTGGTGTAGGTCAACCTCACAATTTTTCAACACATGCTCACACGCAATCAAATTGTACATCCCTTTGAATGTGTCAACTTTGGTACCAGTCACCCACCCGCTCAGATATTTCAGTGTGTGAACGCTTCAAATGTCTGCCCACTTTTCTTTCCAGGCTCTCTGAAGCTCTTTAGATACTGTTCTGGGGTTTTACAAAACTTCCTGAGGAGGGCTGCCTCCATGCTCTCATAAACGGACCTTTCCTCAGTATTTAACTGAAGAATTGCATCAGTCCCGGTGTCGGTAAACGACTCTTCAGGTTGCATCAGGGCTGCCCTCATCCACCTCCTGCAGCTGGAATGCCAGCTCAAGCTCTTCAAACCAGTCAATAATATTCTTACCCACCTCATAAGCCTGTACAAAATCTTTGGGGATGAGCCACTACTGCTGTTCTCGCTCTATGGTGACTTTGTCCCGCTGTTTCTGTTCCTCTAGCGCTAGTCTCCTCTCCTCGAGCAGGAGCTTCCTAGCCACTACCTCATTTACAGCCGGAACAATTACTGGGCCACTTAGAGACTGTGCTGAGGCCTGGGACCTGCATGATGCCGCACTAGCCCCTATCCTCACTGACACTGTCAAGTGCAGAGAAACCACACCTGCACCCCACAGGATGATTGGCGAGAGACCCAGCTCATGCGGTCGTCCTCGTCATTTACCCCGCCTGGAAGGTCTTGTCCGTTCGGGTACACAGGGCCTAGCCCGTCCCCTGGGGTTTTCTCCCCAACCGCCCTCACATCTACCCAAGCTTGGAGGCTGGTCAGCAACTCAAGTTTATTAACCTTAGTGCTGTGGGGAAGTCCCCTCTCTTGACATAAGACGCACAAGACATCCTTGGTCATACCTTTTATAGTCTCCATGTCAAGCTCCATGACTGTTACTATTACCTAGCAGTGACTAAACGGTGCTGCAAAAGTACTTTTATTGTTGGGTGACTAAGCTGTGCGCAAGGCTCCAACTGATCCGACTGTTTGCCACTAATGTGATGAATCAACTTCCGGGGCACCAGTGGTCCAGGGATGAATATCTGTTTATAAACCATCAATCAACCCCACACCATCTAGTACACAGGAAGGGATCCGAACAGATTATGTAAGACCTCCGTGTCCCATTTTGGTAACGTGGACGGAACGGCAGGCTTATCTCTGCAAGCTCGTGGATTGTTGATTAGTTGCAACACAACGAAAATACAATTATTACCCAATGATAAAAGGGACTGTCCAGTCAAGGTTGTATACAAATATCTACTTTATTATTACTACAACAGACAGTTCTAGCACAGTACAATTACAACCCACACTGTAAAGGAACACAGAGGACAGACAATTGCACAAAGGAAAGGGATGCACTCTGGATACTGACAGGAGGGTAGTTGGTAAAGTAGTCAGTCTTATAGTTCAAGATTATTTGGTTTCAACACCAAGGGGCAAAGGGTCGTAACTGTCTCTAGGGGCCTTCGGAGAAGGACCAGGAGGGCAGGACCACAATGTACATGGTGCTGAAGAAGTTCTTGGCACTGGACAGCACCGAGGTGGTTCCAGAGTGCTGTGCAGCCAGTGAGACAGAGTTAGTGGCCGGAGACAGCTGCTGGTACCAGGTGGCAGGTAGAATTGTTGTCTCTGTGCTGGTTGGCAGATCTGGAATGCTGGTGTCTCGGACGGCTTCGGTGACTGCGGTGTGACAACAGTAAGCGTGTGGCCAGATGCGGTTCGAGGACTCGACTCTCTCGAAATTGTCCTTAAAAAGATAGTCGCTAGATGATGCTTGAGTGGCACTCCTCTTAGCTTCTTCGCGGGGCTCGTGTCCTTTCAAGGCAGACGGCACAAAGCTCAGGAGGGTGTTAGCAGGCAACGGCCTTGTCCTCTGTCCAGAGACTATTTGGCACTTCCCACCAAGAAAGTTTGCCATCAGAACTTCACAGGGCATGCTGTGTGCTGGCTGGGTAACGGTTCTGGAGCTGCTGGACGAGTCCTCTGAGTCCGGTATCTCCCCCTGTTCCTTGGGAGATGTTTAGGGAAGGGATATTGCTTCCCTCTTGGAACTCCTGTCCTTCCTTCACTGGTGCAAGATGTAAGGTAGACTGTACCTTCAGCTTGGGTCCAAATGAGTCCTTCTTCTTACTCCTTGTGAACTCATCAGATAATCTGATCAGTGAGGGGCTCAGCCCTCTTGTAAAGCCAAATTGGCCCCAGTGATTGGTGCCGACTAAACCCACCTTAATGAACCAGTTCTGGGTCCCCACCAACAATCTACAGTGATGCTTCAGGTCAGAATCAGGGCACTTGGCAACAGACAGGGGAAGGATGACAACATATACTTCTAAGTCCCACCCATCTTCCTGTCTGCTGTACATCAAAGTGTCTCCCTAATTAACTGAGCCCTATGAGGCGCTTGGTCACAACATGGGCCTCCTTTGAAGTAGGGGGTTGCAGGCAGACTTTCGTCTCCTACAATTCACATGCTTCCGTGCTTCAAAAGGAGTGGTTCCAGATAGGACATTCACTGCCCTTTCATACCAAGGAGGGGTATTAGTACCAAGTTGACACATTGCATTACAATGAGGTGTTGGTCTCTGGTCTCCATTGTTACTTCCTGCACCCAGGCCTTCCCTGAGGCCTGCTAATTAACATTCTTCAGTATTTGCCGCCACCAGCAAGGTGTAACAATGGAGATGCTAATCCATGGGGCCTTGAAATGCTAATCAGGCGCCCACGACCAGAGACTTTTGATGTACCCACAGCTGTCAGGTGTTAGCTACACATGACAGCGGAGGCGGCGCTGGTAAACTGTGTCCTCCGAGAGTACATGACTATTTTTCTGCTGTGCGGTGAGCGTGGAAAATATGTGTGGAATGGCCCCACACATTTTCTGGAGGTTGATCTCCCATCATTCATTCCTTTTAAATAAACGAAATTCAAAAAGCCCAGGCGATTGCACGCTCCCAGTCTGGATGGTTGAATTCCTCACACTTCCTCTGTATATAAAAAAGTAAATTACGTATTTAAAACAAATATCAGGTAAACTACTATCACTGAATGGGAGACTCTTAAAATTCTATCTCACTGTGAAACAAACATTGGAAAAGTTTGTGTTTTGGGGGAGGAATTGGAACAGCACTTGCCAGGCACTGCATTAGTGTTGTTAACTGGCCATCGATGGCAGCACCTTCAAAATGGTGCGAGTACGTGGGCAGATAATAGAAGTGGCTGGCAAATGCCTAATACTTATACACAAGGCAAAACTGTTGGCTTTGCCAATGCTTGTTTTTAACAGGGCTTATAAATCGAGTGGCTGAAGACAGACAAGGTCAAAATATTTTTACTTACACCAGTAGTGCTTTTACAGCTCCAATTAGGTAATTACCTCTAAGAAGACTGCTTTGAAAAAACACTGACAGGCATCTTGAGCACAAAGTTTGATGGTAAGACTTGATAAAGGTAGCTCAAAGAGATCCCAGTCGTATGTGTTTTGGGCAGTGAGGGTCCGGGGGTTGGTGGAAATGGTCATAGGGATTAGCATGGCCATGGGCAGTCAATGGTTGGGTTAATAACCAAACAAAACCCTACAACAAGCTATGTGTCCCTCCTTATTTGCCAATTCTATCTAGCTGTACTCTGATGCAATCATTTTTGGCTTATGTGTGGCACTTAAGCTCAACTAAAACCACAATTTCAGAAGTTCTCATGTAAACCTCTTTCTCTTTGCCTTTCACGACCCCTGGTAGATACGGTATATAAAAAAATGCTCCAAGAGGACCGCTTGTTGCTCTTACTAAGGGTACAAAATGTCTCACAATGTCCTGATACTCGCTACGGACAGCCTCTTCAAAATGGTTCATTCCACGAGCACAGAAAGGGGAGAAAAGGCCAACCCGTGGAATAGAGTGTTATTACATTTACATGTGCCTGTATTTTTTTTTTTTTTTAATTTCTTTATTGGTTTTTCAACACATATAAACAGTGGTTAGACAGTGCAATATGTGTGGATCAAAAACAACATGTCTTAACGTACCCAACCTTCCCGCCCCACCCCCCTCCCACCGAGACCGCAGTGAAGTCCTCAGATATCCTTAGGCACGAGCCGGGCCGGGACTGGCAGTGCTGTTCGAGGCGCCGTCCTGCGTTACTGGGTGGAGAAGTGGCACCGTTAGCGCCACCCATCGGAGTAAGTCTGCGCTGGAGTCCAGCCTTTGTGTCTGGATCGCCGTTTCCCAAGCCGCAGTCTCGGCAGCTATCCATCTCTTGAGGTCGTCCCACCAAAGGGCTTCGCTTGGCCCTCCTGCGCTCTTCCAACCCATGGCTATGCGCCTTTTTGCTGTTATGTATATCAAGTCAGTGAGTCTGTTTAGGGGCTTATTCTTGCTGTTTCGCTTGTAACTCCCCAATATGCAGGCTGCTGGTTCATGGATCATCACCTCAATTTCAGCAGTCGCTACTTTTTCTTGTACTCGGGCCCAGAACCTCTGGACTATCGGGCAGCTCCAGAACATGTGGGTCATACCCGCCCCTGGCTCGTGGCATTTGGGACAAGTCTGAATCGTGGCTCCCTTGAACTTTGATATGGCTTGGGGCGTGAGGTAGGCTCTGTTGGTGATGTACAATTGAATAAGTTGGAGGCGAGCATTTCTGGAGACTCTTTTATGGTAATGGGTTATTTCCTCCCATACTTTGTCCTCAAATTCGAGGCCCATTTCACTCTCCCATCTGCTTTTGCATTTCAGTGTGTCCTTTGTCGTGCTCTGCAGCAGGGCTTCATATATTCTGGAGGTTTCATGGCCTCCTTCGGCAGTGTCCAGTAATGATTCGATGGCTTCGTTCTGCGTGAGTTGGTTGACGGCCTCCGGCCATCTCTCCATCAGGGCCTTCATTACTGCTCTGTGGAGCAAGAACTGGCCCGTGGGCAGGCCCGTGGACTCGCTGAGGTCAGTAAACGTCATGAGCTCCTGTTCGTGGGTGAGGTCTCCGAGTACCACCACCCCATAGGGTTCCCACTGAGTGCGCGTGTCTACATGACCCCATGAAGTTTTCACCATGACGGCCGCAATGGGGATCTGCGGGGAATATGGGTCTGTTACCCCCACTGCCTTGCAGGCTCGCCTCCAGAGCTGAGTTCCAAGTTTGGCTAGGTAAGGGTGATGTTGTAGAGCCCCTTTCTCGACCCAAAGGAGGTCTCGAAGTAGCAATCGCGGCAGGGCCGGTTGGAGGAGTCGGGTATCAGTGGTGGCTTCATCCGCCATCCAGTGCGTTACGTGCCTCAGTTGACTAGCCAGATAATACAGTTCGAAATTGGGGACTTTCAATCCCCCCTTCTCATAGGGTCTTTGGAGAATGTCTAGTGCCACTCTGTGCCTGCCCCCCTGCCACAGGAATCCTCTACAGAGCTTGTTTAGGTCTCTAAAAAAAGCGGGGGGGATGTTGAAGGGGACGTTAGTGAAGCAGTGTAGTAGGCGTGGAAGCGCTACCATTTTGAGGAGTCCCGCCCGCCCAGCTACAGAGAGAGGGAGCTTCCCCCAAAATTCCATGGATTTTGCGAGAGCGTCCTTTGCCCTAACCGTGTTAAGAATGTGTTCGGTGCTCGGGTTACGGTGTATGGTAACGCCAAGGTATTTAAAGGATGTTACTTGCCACTGGAGGTCTAGTGGGGGCAGGGATCCGTACTCCCCACTATGCAGTGCAGCGAGGGGGTAGAGGCAGGACTTATCCCTATTAATCTGTATGCCTGTGTGTGTGTGGAAGCAATCCAATGTCTCCAGGATGTAGGGCAGACGGAGCTCGGGGTCATGTAGGTAGAGCAGCATGTCGTCTGCATACATGGAGATAAGATGTGACACCCCGTCTAGCTCAATGCCTCCGTCGCCATATTCCTGTCGGAGATATGCGGCCACCGGCTCTGCAGCTATGATATAGAGCATGGGGGATAGGGGGCATCCCTGTCGTGTGCCTCTGTGAAGGGGCCATTTGTCAGAATAAGTCCTGTTGGTGCACACCCTGGCAGTGGGATTGGTGTAGATCAATTGAGTCCATTTAAGGAAGGCGGGTCCGATCCCCATCCTGGTCATGGTGGCATACAACCATTCCCATCTAACCGAATCGAAGGCCTTGGTGGCGTCAAGTGATGCTACGGCGTATTTCTGGGATTTCCCCTCGGTACTATATATGATGTAATCTACGTAGGTTTTCAGTGATAGAACGCCCGGGCACATAGCCCGTTTGGTCCTGATGGATTAGAAGGGGAATCACTCTGCGTAGTCTATTGGCAAGCAGAGCTGACAGTATTTTGCTGTCTACGTTTAACATAGAGAGAGGTCTATACGACCCGCAATCTGTCCCATCTTTACCAGGCTTTAGTATGGGGATTATTATTGCTTCACTCATGGAGTTCGGGAGAGAGCCTCGCTCGAAAGCCTCGTTATATACTTGTGCAAGCAGGGGGGCGAGGGTCTCCTCATATGTCTTATAGGATTCCCCAGGGAGGCCATCCATGCCCGGCACCTTTCCGGAGGGAAGTGATCTAATTATTGCCTTCACGTCATCAGGGGTAATCGGTTCGTCGAGGGCTTCGGCCAGTTGTGGGTCTAACCTGGGTAACTTAATGCAGTCTAGGGCGTCGTCGATCCCAGTGTCGGATGAGGGAGGGGTTTGGGAATAGAGGTCACGGTAGAACTCAGAAAAAACTCGGTTAATCTCTGCTTGCGTGTACGCGGTGGTGCCGTCGGGTTTGCGTATGTGGCAAATGGGGGTGCTAGGGGTCTCCCTTTTGTATAGCCAAGCTAAGAGTTTGCCGGGTTTATCTCCCAGGGCGTGTGACCTCTCTCTATGTTTGGCGAAATTTAATTTCCCCAGCGTCTCCCAGTGGGATAGACAGGCTTGTCGCAGTTTAATTATTTCCTGTAGACTCTCGGGGGTCACGTCTACCCTGTTCTCCCGCTCCCCCAGCATCTTTTCTGCGTCCACCAGGGAGTTCACAATGGATCTCAGGGCCCCTCCCCCCGATGCTATCATGTCCCCTCTCATGACCACTTTATATGCCTCCCATGCAGTGCCAATACAATCTACACTGCCTAGATTGTCTTGCCAGTATTCGTCTGTGCTGTCTTGGATGTGATCCCGGAAGGCAGCATCCAGCAGGGCCTCGGCTCGCAGTCTCCACGTGGGGACCGGGGGTCTGGGCGGATATACCTCCCATGTGACTATCAAGGGGGAATGGTCTGATAGTACTCTAGGTAAATACTGTGCATCACGAAAGGTGGCTTGCTGCTCTTGACTGACCAGCATGTAGTCCAGCCTGGTGTGGACTTTATGCGGTGGGGAGAAGAAGGAATATTCTCGTCGCTCTGGGTCTAGTTCCCTCCACAGATCACAGAGTGATAGTTGGGTCATTAGTTTGGACAATATCTTGGCTGGGGGGGATGGGCGGGAGTGTCTGGCATCGGATCTGTCTTTGAGAGGGTCAAGGGTGCAGTTGTGGTCACCGCCCCAAATCACAGCACAATTTACATATGGGCCTAGTCTGGGATAAAGGGAGTGGAAGAAGGGAGTGGCATCGTGATTGGGTGCATAAGTGCTAACCAGGCACAGGTCTTTCCCCTCTATCGTACCTTGCACAACTGCCATCCTGCCCTCGTCATCCGTCTTGGTGCTTGTTATCCTGAAGGGGACAGCCGGGTCGATCCAAATCAGGACCCCTCTTGCGTATGAGGAATAGGCGGATCCGATCATGGTCCCTCGCCATGTTTTGGCTAGCGCCTTCAGTTTCTCCTCCATTAGGTGTGTCTCTTGGAGCATAGCGATTCCGACCTTGCAGCGACGCAGGTATGTGTGGATCCGGCGTTGTTTTACGTAACTGTTCATGCCTCTGACGTTCCACGTCATTATTTTTATCGTTTCAGCCATGAGCGTGGTCGTGCCCAATGTTCCCCCACTGACTCAATCGGGGTCCTATTAAAGGTGCATCTGTAGTGAGCTCATTCTGAGGTCTCGGTATTTCTTGTTCAAAAGTCCCAACGTGGGTGTAACTCCCCAGTATCTCCCTCCCCCCTGATAAACTTCCCCAACATAGAACTGGTCCAACGGGGGGATCCCCGTCATGACTGTCCCGTTTCCGCTCCTTGGGACCAAGCATGGTCTTCGGGTGCCCTACGGGCGGGTAATTGTACCCTGAGAAGAGAAAAGAAGACTCCTGGGGGTTGAGGGAGCTGTTGCTTCGGTGTTCCGCGTATTAAGATCAATTCAGCTGCTCAAAGGGCTCGATTTATGTTGCTGCGCGCTTGGGGTAAGAGCCGTTCCTCTGTAGTCGTGGAGAGTGGTTCAATGCGGCTTGCGTCTTTTATCTACGATGTCCGGTAATTGCTGCTCGTCCATCCAATCCCAAGCCAGCGCCGGGGTGTCAAATAGCAGGGTTCTATTTTTATATATCACCTTCAACCTAGAGGGGTACAGAAGCATGTACTTCACTCCGGCAGCTTTCAATCTAGCCTTGGTGTGTATGAACTGAGCTCTGTCCATCTGTACTTGGAAGGTATAATCAGGGTAGATCGCTATCTTCCTCAGGATCTGGCCCCCAGAGCGCGAAAATGCTAGAATGATCTCTCGGTCTCTGTAGTTTAATACTTTAGCTATCATAGGCCCAGGTGGGCCGCCTGGTGGGGGTTTCTTAGTGAGAGATCTATGTGCCCTTTCGATGGAGAAACCCTGTGATAGCTTCTCTGCTCCAATCTCCTGTAGCAGGAGGTTCTCTACGTAGTTGGTGGGGTCTGGGCCCTCGATGCCCTCAGGTACGCCAAGCAGTCGGATGTTATTCCGGCGAGCCCTCCCCTCCGCCTCCTCAGCCCTGTCCTCCAGGTTCTTGACCCTCTGCCGCAGGCCATCCACGTCGTGCAGGAGCTGGGTTTTCGCTTCGGTGTTTTCTCGTACCTGGGTCTCAAGTGCCTCGGTCCTGCCCGCCAGGGAGCGGACGTCCTGGCGTAGGAGGCCCAGGTCTATGGCCACAGCATCAATTTTGTTTACCATTGTCGCCTGGAATAACGTGATAGCCTCCAGAAGTTGGGTGTTGCTGGGTTCGGTTGGTGCTCCAGTAGGGTCTGTCCCCCCACCAGCCGCCGCCGTGCCCAGGCACCCGGGGTCAGGGGATTCGTTGGCTGTATAAGCGTCCAGGGTGGTCTGTCGCTGCTTGGACTTAGCTCCCCTTCCCGATGATCTATCCTGGCCAGACATTCCTGTGGTTTGTGGGCTTCAGGCTCCGGGGCGGGTTCCACGGTAGAGGCCTCAGGACGTGGCCCTGGGTGTGGTCTCGGCCTCAATATGTGAGGGCGATAGGTGCGCCCAGTTCCCGGTTGGTGTGCGGTTCTGCACCGCGGGGGGACAGTCGCCAGCTCCCCCAGTCTCCTCGGGGCACTTCCAATCCGCCTCAATGCCAGCGCCGTCTGAAATATAGATGTATTGCGCGGGGAGGGGTGCGGTGTTTGGCCTGGCCCGGGGCAGCACTCTGCCACGTGTGGGGGGGCTTCTTTCCTAATGTCTGGCGATGAGGATATGTCCCAGTCGACCCCCTCCTCTCCGGTCAGCGGCCGCGGTCTCACTCGGGTCTCCAGGCAGGTGGAGGGGCCAGGCCCCCAGAAAAGGGGGGGGAGGGGGGGGAAATCCCCCTTTGGCCAGACCGCTCCTGGTCTCCGGTCGGGCCCGCTCGCCTCCGCTTCCACCCCCGGGCCGCCGGGCGGGTCGTCAGCTCGGAGGGCAGACGGCCCCAGTGGGTCCTCCGGTGGGACAAGTCCAGGAGCAGGCGTCTGCACCCAGTCCGGTCCTCCACTCTCCTCCCTCACCTCAGCGGGCAGGGCCAGTCCGGTCTCCAATCTCGCCGGTCACCGCTGCGGGGTCAGCGGATGCCCCCAGCTGCTCCGGCCGATGGCGCGGGCCCGGCAGGGCAGGCGGCGCCGATGAACCCCTCCGGCGGGGCTAGTCCGGGTGTGGGGCAGCCAGCGTCCGGTCCCCGAACTCCACTGGTCTCCGCTGCGGGCCTCTTCAGCCGTCGGTGCGCCCCAGCGGCGCAGGCAGTGCCCCCGCTGCATCCGCTTCCCACGGGGCTCCTCAACCGCTCTTCGATACTCCTCCGCTTCAGGCGCTGTGAAGGTTCGCCGCCTCCGCGGGTCGCCGGGCCAGTCCGGTCTCCAATCTCGCCGGTCACCGCTGCGGGGTCAGCGGATGCCCCCAGCTGCTCCGGCCGATGGCGCGGGCCCGGCAGGGCAGGCGGCGCCGATGAACCCCTCCGGCGGGGCTAGTCCGGGTGTGGGGCAGCCAGCGTCCGGTCCCCCGAACTCCACTGGTCTCCGCTGCGGGCCTCTTCAGCCGTCGGTGCGCCCCAGCGGCACAGGCAGTGCCTCCGCTGCATCCGCTTCCCGCGGGGCTCCTCAACCGCTCTTCGATACTCCTCCGCTTCAGGCGCTGTGAAGGTTCGCCGCCTCTGCGGGTCGCCGGGCCAGCGCAGGCCTCTCTGGGCTCAGCAAGGGGAGGCCGCCATCTTGGCTTCGTGTTACGCAGTTTTTTTCGCAGCCGCGTTCAGGTCTCACGGACTGCAACCTTCGTGTGTGGGGGGTCCCGGAGCCTCCTCCAGGCTTCAGCAATACTCGTGATGCCCCGGCGGGCTCGGATGAGGCTTCGGTGTCCCGTATGGCAGCTTATCGATGCTCATCGAGCGGAGCTCACCGAAGATGCGTCCACTCTACATGGCGGTTAGCCACGCCCCTACATGTACCTGTATAATGATCAAATCCCCAGCACCAACTCAACTCTGTTCCATGTGGTAATTGTCTCCAGTGAAATTGTAGGGACAAATATCTCTGATCATGTGGGAAGACTTAATGAAGATACACCTCAAAAGCCAAGTGTGGGCGGTGGGTGCTCTTGCACAGAGCATGGAGTAGTCACTTTCCACACTGCTCTGCCCCGAAACCTTGATCAAGGGCTGTCGAATTGCAGTTAGAAAGGGCACCAAACCCCCTAATTTGAAGCTGCAGCTGTGGGAATGTGTGCAGCACACTTGGTCGAAGTTTGAAGTAACTGCCGGGTCGAGATGCCGAAATATCCCAAAAGCTGCTGCCTGATGGAGCTGTATGAGGAAGGACCACAAAATGGTGGCCTCATAGCGGTGAAGGAGGAGAGGCGGTGAGGCGAGGACCGGCCTGAAGGGGAGGGCGAGGGAAGTGGTGGAGACACAGGGTGCGGCATCCCTCACCAGATGAAGAGCGGGGCAGTGGCATCCCCGAACCTGCCTTAGCCTTGCACTGAAGCTCGGTGCGGAGTGTAAGGAGAGCGCAGTCAAGATCTCTGCCTCCCCACGCCACAGTACTAGCTCCCCGAGCAGGGGCACAGAGAAATCAGGGCAATTTGAACCGGAACGGCAGACGCGGGCTTCGCCAGATCCCGCTGTCAGAGGGAGTGAGGTGAAGAGCATGGGTCCCGCAGCAAGGTGTAATGGTTTATTGAGAGGCCACCCTCAACACAGGCTGTTCCTTGCCTCCACAACTGAGGTGTCACACAATAAACAGTTTAATGTCAGTTCTTTATTCAGCCCTATTTCCGATGCATATCATACCCCTAGGATCTTTCGCCCTGAGCTACCAATGAGCCAAGAACCAGCCAGGTGTACAGGAAATATATGTGTATTTATTTGGATGATAGGTAATAGAAAATTGCACTAAAATGTCACATACCACTTTATCCGTGGCACAACACAGTAAACTTCTCTTTACACAAATAACTCACACAATTTACTTGGGAAAACTCAAATCACATTATTTTACTTAATACACATTTCAAAATAAATCATCATCAACACTGGTACTTGAATAACATCATTGTACATTTGCAATGATGTACACTTTCATTTTTCCTGCACACTTAAAAGGCTAGCAGTAAATAAACACAGGGTGATTTAGCAGTGTTTTTTTCCATCCCCCTGCCCCCTACTTTGGTCTGTTTTGGGGAAGTCTGAGAGAAAAATTTGATGATTTGAGAATTTTGGATTTCAGACCCCACCCCCACTTAAAGGCTAAACGGGGAAGCTGGATGGTAAACATTTGGGATGATTTGCGAATTTTGGACTTCAGACCCCCAATGGCCTGTGTTCCACCAAGGGGAATTCATCACATTTATATTTTTAGATAAATAGGTTAAGGATCTACACTGTTTTCCCCCTGCCCTACCTACTGTAAAGGGAAATGATTTAAGGACAGCAGATTCTCCCACCTTTGGGTTGCAAAGGGTTCAAGTACACTTACATTGAAAACCTATGTTTAAAGTTCAGGAAAGACAGCTGCATTTCAGGACCCTCTGACAGGGCAGGGGTCTGGTCACTCCAATCTCAAATATGGTCCCCAGCTCTCCACCCTAGTACCCAGTAAGCTTTTAGGCCTTCCAAGCAATGGACAGCTCAACCCAGATGCACTCTCAGCAAAAATCACTGTTTGGTGTTTCTTTGTGGCTGTTCGATGGTACATTTCAGCAGCTCTCTCCCTTCTCCCATAGTAAATCCACGCTATATACTAGTGATGACACTACCAAGTGTACAATCTTGGCCAGTACCCTGTGAGAGTTCTCGAAAATAGGATTGGACATTTACCCTTCTCTCTCCGCCCAAATCCCGCCCCTATCTAAGGATTGGTTTAGGAGTCTGGAGCAGACATATGGCAATTCCCATTTGCAATCCCCTTTTCTTTTCATGTCAATTTTTGGCAAAATCGAATGTACTAGTAACTGCCATAACATATATGTTTTCTGATTGAGCTAATCATGGGAAATTTTATAAAAACCACAGCCGGGTCTGCACCATTTTGCATGACCATTTGTCAATTTTCTGCCATTTTTACAAAACACATAATAGGAACATGTAAATTACTAACCACATTCCTAATTTTACCCTCCACCAGTTCACCAACTCTGAAATTCGGAACATGTTCAGAGCAGCCAAGAACACCTTTTAGCTGGTCATTACAATCCCCTAATTCACAGGTAGAGGAATTTTATGTCACCATAATTGCCTGGAAATTATCTAATAAATGAAACATACATGTAATGAATGCGACTTGTGGTTTCTGGAAAATGCAACAATTGTGACAGTCCATTTAAACAAAGGGGAATCTTCATATGTGCAAATATGAGCTTCTCTTCCTCCGTGCTATTTGCCACCCTTGGCCAGCCTGTGAGCATGTTTTGTTTTTTAATTATCCTCTTTGTTGTTTGAAGTTGGTAGCTATCGGTCGTAAACACCTGGGGCCTTGGCAACACAGAAATCCCCCTCCCGACATTCCTGTCTTGCACTAGCTAGAACATGTAGCCTACTCAGAAGTTCCCTCAGAGACAGCAGGTCTAGGGAACTTTGGTTTTCGACACTCTTCGGCCCACATTTTATTGCAGTTGTAAAAAGTTGGGTTGCAAGCCATGCTTTCAGTGGAGGTCCTTTGTGAATTTTGCCCAGAAACCCACCATTTGTCATAGGCTGAAAGGAACTTGCATATTACATTTTCTAACATCAGCCTTGATTCTTTGACATACGGTGTGTTTTACCGATCAGGGTTCACTTTGCTTTTGTGCTGAAAGTACAGCACTGTTTCTCTTGATCATTAATAAAATAAACTTTTAATTATCTGCTGTGTTTTTCTGTTGAAAAGTGGGTCTGAATTGTCACAGTGCACCACCTTTTGATGGGTGTCAGTTTCAGTGCAAATACTGCATTTATTTCTCAGCCAGCAATGTGATGTGCTCTTCCAATTTGCACTTGGATTACATTTTTGTTTTAACTTTGTCTGGTTTTCCACTGCAGTAAGACACCCACATAGTCTGCTTCGGGCCTACTGGAACTTTTCACGGCAACAAAGTGGGCTTTTCTTTTCAAATGTTTGCTGGTATTTTGCATGTGAACCCCAATATACATTACTTATTGCCAACGCGCACAGCATGTCATTTCCCAGACATCTTTATGTTGGCAGGTGAACATTTTTCTCATCTCTTGCTTTAACTTGCAAACACACATGCACAGCAGTTTTGGTGTCTGTGTTTAAAAATCCTGTTTTTCATTTGAAAGGGACCTTTGAATTTCTTCTGCCTTTGTGAATTAAAATGCTGCTTTTCCTTTGGTAATGACAGGTAGGCCTTTTTCACATGCAAAGGGCACTCCATCACGGCCCCAGCCCTACAGCGTGCTTGAGTGATAGCAGTTAGAGGACGCAACCCAAGCCAGGTCCCCAGTCATGTACGCCCATGCCACCTTGAACAATAAATAAGCAGCAAGCGGGTTGCAACTGACACTACTGTGTGCACATGGATCCACATAGCACAATGATCTGTTTCAATGTGAGGAGCCCCACTACACACGCCAGGGATTGAAACTGGCAATGAATTGGACGTGTGCTGCTAAAGGGCCAGAATCACAGATTACAGTGCCTTGACACAGTGACTAGCCAGTGTGAAAAACAGATCACTATCCCACATGTCTATGTGGAGAGGGGCAGCACAGTTTACCAACAGCACAACACATCTGAGGCACAGCTCAGAGTAGAGGCTCCCTCACGGAGACCAGGAGTGGGGGAGCTGGCCCAGGGCTGTCCGGCACCCCCTATAGCCCCAGCCTCCTGCAGCAGGAAGCTTACACCAACAGTACAGTGACCATGCCTATGAACACTGGGGTACAGCACAAAGGCTGCAGTTTACAGAGAGGAGTACCGCAGCACTGACCAAAGACTAAGACAAAGCAAAAAGGCCCGGCAACCAAACAAAAATGGATGCATACACCACAGGGGTATGGCGGGGCAACCTGTACCGGAGGCCCTGGGGGTAGAAATAGGATGAAAGGATGAGGTATTGAGCGCAACACAGGACATCTTGAGGGCAATATAAGAGGTGAGAGCACAACTGCAGCACAGGATAGATGCGGTGGGCATAGACGTTGGGCTACTGTGGCAGGACCTCTGGAGTATGTCCACCAGAATTCAGGAGGCAGAAGACTGCATTTCAGCAGTTGAGGACGCAGTCACGCCATTGCAGAGGGACACTCAAGCCATGTTAAAGGGAACAGTAGTCCTTGAAAGTAAGGTGAAAAAAGCAGAGGGTCGATCCTGCCGGAACAATATTCACCTGAGTGGCTTGTCGGAGAAGGCAGAGGGCCCCTCCATGGAGCTGTTCCTGGAGAAATTGATTCTGTAGTGTATGGGGCCTCGGGGATTGTCACGGATTTTCTCCATTGAGCATGCACACTGTCCTGGGGAGAGAGCCACCCCCACGGGCCACACCCAGACAAGTTATCGCCAAATTGGTAAACTATCAGGGCAGGGACGTCAACCTCCAGGTGTCATGGAGAAAAGTGCTCTTGCAACACAACAGTGCAGTGGTGGCAGTGTATCCGAGCCTAATCAAAGCGGTCCAAAGGCAAGGTAATCCTTTGACACAGTGAGGAAGAACCTCAAAAGACAGGAGTCAAGTAAGCAATGATGTACCTTGCCATCATGAATGTCTGTGGTCCGCAGGAGGTGTGCTTTCTCACCAAGCCCTCTACACCTGGGATTGGGCTGAAACAATCACCAGCCAGCTAGACAACGGACCGCAACAGGTGGCACCAGGCAAGGCCTAAACAGGACCAACCAGAGCAGGTACCCCAGGAAGCATGTCGTCCCATGGACAATCGTTGATCGGCCACAAGAAGCGACCAGGTCTGAGGACTAGATGTATTGCTTGTAAATACGGTAATGTTTTTTTCTCTACTAGGTTCAGAGCACTAAAGTACCATGACTGACAGCAGCTGGAGTGTGGGAGTATGGGCAGAGCAACCAACATGCACAGCCCCCCACATCAGATGCCATCTCCCCCTGTTGAGGAGAGGCTCAGTTATCAGTTACAGGGTCGACAGATGCTTCTATTTTGGGAGAAGTATAGGGCTGGGTGGGGAAGTTCACAGAAGGTTTGGGGGGGTTGGGGATTGCTGGGGGAGAAAGTTATCTGTCTAGGACACATTTGGGGATGACCGATAAGGGGTTGAATCCATGGACGATCCAGTTCAATGACCCTGTGGGGTCGCATAGTAAGCAAAATGACAGTGGAAAGTAGGGCACTCGGATGCCTGATGTGGTACATCAATGGCATGCTTGACAAATCAAAAGGAGCTTGGTAATGCACAACATCACGGATCATAAAGCGGAGATAGTCTTATTGAAAAAAAAAAACACCTGATGGGAACAGTATGCCAGTGCCTTGGGAAAGGGCAGTCGTGGTGGAACACGCGGGTTACCATGAGGGGTCCCGAATGTGGCAATAATGGTGCACAAATCCATACCTCTACAGGTCAACAGAGTGATAAGTGATGGAGGGGGTCGATATGTGGGGATCATGGGGGATCTATGGGGAGAATCAGTCCAAATCATCAGCATTTATGTGCTTCTGCCACTACAAGCTGGCCTCCTGGTGGAGATACAGGCATTGCTCGTGACGCATGGGGCAGAACTCACAATTGTGGGTGGCAATTTCAATGATATCTTGGACAGGGGTCTGGACAGAGGGTCACAGGCGCGGTGCTACAGAGGAGGGAGGCACATTCGAAACTTACATCATTCCTGGCGGCGACAGGGCTGCGGGATGCATGGAGGGAGCTGCTCCCCAACCAGATACACTTTTCCTACCACTCTGGGGCCCATGATTACCAGTCGAGGTTAGATTATATGTTGTTGCCCTGCATGGTTCTGTGCAGGGTGGTGGAGGCATGCTATCTGCCCACGGGGCTATCAGACCATGCCCCATTCTACATCCAGGTGGAAGGGAAATTGAAAGCCGGGAGGGTGAAATGGAGGTTGAAGGCATATCACATGGGGAATGACACGATTAGGGAGGCGATCCTGGAAGGATCCGCGGATTACTTTAACTTGAACACAGGAACGGTGGCCAGCAGCAGCACATTATGGGAAGCGTACAAAACGGTGATTGGGGGGGGGGGCAGCGCGGTGTGCAATAGGGGCATTCGAAATTAGGAGGCGGGCAAAACTATGGAAAAAAGAGGAAGCGGTGGAGGAAGCAGAGAAGCATCACATTCGCACACCGTCTGTGGAAACCAAACAGGCACTGGCTAAGGCAGATGAAGCATACAAAGAGGGAGCGTCGGGTGAAGCCCGGCAGGCTTACCTGGCCAAACGAGAGGGGGTATATGACTTAGGGGACAAGGGTGCACATGCTAGCGTGGCTTGAGAGGAGAGAGGAAGGGGCAAGGTGGGTCCTGGTCATATCGAATGAAGAAGGAGGAGAGACCACAGTGGGGGAGGACAAAGCCTAAGCCATTGCAGATTATATCCAAACCCCCCAAGGCACAGGTTCCAGGACCCTCCTCCTCAGAGATAGACAGATATCCTGCTAACATAGAGCTCCCAAGCCTGAGGGAACAGTAACATCTGGGGCTGGAGGTGGATATAACTAAGGAGGAGCACATGGGGGCCATCCATGGGCTGCAAGCGGGCAAGTCACTGGAGCCCAACGGGTTCCCTGACGAATTCTGGATGTGCTTTTAGGACAAAGTATTCAACCCCATGTTAAAGATGCTGCCGGGAAAGTGGTGAACTCCCAAAGGACCTGAGAATTGCCAACATGGTGATCATCCATAAGAAAGGGACATCTCTGAATGAATGCCCTTCACATCGGCCAATTTTGTTATTAAACGCAGAGGCCAAGATTCTAGCAAAGGTTCTGGGAGGATATGTCAGGGCAAACGCATTTGTCTTGCAAGGAAGACAACGCATAGCAACACAGGCTCGTGCTTAGAAACTGTTCCCCAGGGTTAAGCATGTTATAAACGAATAATTTTAATTATAACTAATAAGCAAACTAATACACCCAGATCAGTGTGGTTTTGTGTCGGGAAGGGCCACCCGGATGAACCTGCAGACTCATATCAATCGCGGCAATGGTGGTTAAGAGAGACCTGGCAGCCAAGTGGGAGTTCAGAGACATGCCGACAATAATTAACTGGGAGGTGGGGATGGAGCACTGGCGGAGCATGGAGAAGATGACATACCGGAACAGAGGGATTCAGGGAAAATACTTACGCGGGATGGGAGAGGGGTGGGGAGACTTGGGGAAGGAAGGATGGGGTAACCCACATTGTGCACGTTTTCATTGACGGGTGTTATTGTTTTTACATGAAAATAACCAGAGCTTATTCAAAAAAAGCCAAGTGTTGGCTTCCTGCGAGGTACCAGGTGCTTGGACATACAAGCCTATAGCGAAGGACCTCACGCTTAGGGGCAACATGTTCGCCTTGGAAGCAAGACGACACAGAGCGACACAGGTCCGATCCCGGGTCCACGCTTAGAAACCTCTGGGTATTAAGCGCATTATAAATAACCTATCATATATCATATCATATCATATGATGGCTTCACCATCATCGCAACTTCCTTCGTCAATGATTCTGGACGCTCCCAGCATTTGGAAGAATCTGGTGGAATCACCAGAGAAGGTCTGTGTGAATGCGGTTGTAGACGCACTGTTTTCTGAAGATGTTTACGATGGACTGGCGCAAACCAGGCCAGGATCCTAACTCAACCATTCACAGGACGTACATTGAGGTTTGACTGCCATCTCCCGTACGGTCCGGGTCTAAAGTAGCCTTCTTCAGTTTCTTTTTGTCTGGCTCATTCAGACAGGACCTGGAACACAAACCTGTGTTTTTCCGTTATGTTTTTTTATTTCTTTAAAGACATCCTTGTTTGCCCCAAGGAATATGTTTCACATTTCTCAGGCTGATCTACCCCCTGCTAGGCGTTCTTCATCAACTTAAACCGTTGGATTTTTTTTAACCATAACTTAGGTGCTGGTACTTCCTGACAATCAAATGCTCCCCCACATATTGGCCACAGTGTAATGGGAAGACCTCTGGTGATGATGGGCGCTTTTGATGCTTATGATACCTGCTATCGGACCAGGACACACTTGGTTGTAGGGCCTCTCTGTGACACTCATTGAAAGTCTTTGTCAAACTTCTAAGATCACCTGCCCAGAAAGACGTTTTCAAAAGGCTCCACGAGTGACACCTGTCCACCCTCAGCCTGTTTGGTCATGGCCAGCACACCGGTATGCAAGTATTAAGTGAGGGCCTTCTCTACGGGCTCGTATGTCCAGGCACCTTCTACCTCCGAGGTAAGCAAAAACTCAGCTTTGAGGTGTATCTTCATTGTTTCTTCCCTTATTACCACATACAGTCCTCCTCTGTTCCCTGGATCGCTTCTTCAAGGATACAGCTCCCTTTGAGCCCAGAACTATTCTAAGTGAAACAGAGGTGTAGGAGGGAGCACTATCAGGTGCACTCCCGTTTACATTCTCTTTAAAGATGATGTGATAGGTTATTTATAAAGCGCATAATACCCAGAGGTTTCTAAGCGTGGACCCGAGGATCAAACCTGTGTTGCTCTGTGTCGTCTTGCTTCCAAGGCTAGCACGTTGCCCCTAAGCTATCCTCCCGAGACAAGGAAGACAGGGATTCTGGGGAGGCAAAAGTATCAGGATTTATGGGCATTCGCCATCCGAGGGGCACTAAGAAGCAGGGTGAGACACTCCCCCAGTTTAGGGAGGCTTCACCTAGGCTGAAGCTCAAGAGGCCAGATCCTAGGCTGCTTGGGTTGGGTGACTGCGTGCCTGTGTTAGGGATGCATGGAGGATAGAGAGGGCAAAACTAAGCCTGTTTCTCTCCAGGGTAAGGCCCTGATGTGCATGAAGAGAACTAAGGAGAGAGTAGATTTGCGTAGGCTGGCACTTGTAACTGGAGCAGACATGAGTACAGACTAACACTAATCGCCCAAGAGACCATCATTTAGGGGGTCGGTGAAAATGATTTGACCATTTTCCAAATGTGATCATAGGAGCAGGGCCTGCTTTAGGCATGAGCGACCCAGGCGGTTGCCCAGGGCACCACATTAGCCCCCCCATTAGCCTCCCTGCCACACCATCTCGGGGGAGTCTTTCAAGGGCTCCCCCGAGCTGGCGTGGTGGCTTAAGGCGTCCTACTGAAATGAAATACCCCGCTCTCGTGCTGGTGCCGGGAGCTCCAGCACGGGAACCATGTTCATGTCATTTCAATAGGGCGCTGCTGCTAAACCAGCATGGCAGTGGCGCTCTATTTAAGCGATTAACTGGGAGCGGGGAGCTAATCGCTTAAACAGAGTGCCTCTGCTTCACCAGCAGGGGTCAGGCCCATTCCGGTTTTACAGTAGCGCTCCATTTAGCAGACCAACCTCCGATTTGGTTCCCCCGCCTAGACCCGGGGGAGGAGGGTGCCAAATTTTGGTTCTGCGCCCCTTGCGCTGCCAAAGCTAAGGCCGGACCTGCATAGAAGAATCCTCCTGCTGAATGCCTTTAAAACTGTTTTAAGCACAACCATTTACAAGCATTGGCAATGCCAACAGTTTGGGCTTTTGTTACCTGCCAAATGCCAATACTTCTACACTAGCCAAAACTATTGGAGTTTGCCAATATTTGTAACAAGACTCCAGAGAAGTACACGCAGTGCTCATAAATTGATTGGCTAAAGCAGACCGGGTTTTATTACACCAATAGAGTTTACAACTCCAACTTAAGCCATTAACTCTCACATGGCTGCTTTAAAAAAACACTGGCAGGCACTTTAAGGACAAAGTTTGATGGTAATGCTGGATCAAAGCGAGCTCAAAGACTTCTCACGAGGAGGTGTTTTGGGCGGGGAGGGGTACGAACTGTGTGGGAATGGCCATAGGGATTAGCATGCCCAGTCAATGGGTGGGCAAATAAACAACCAACTAAAAACTTTGTGTCCCTTCTCATGGGTCATGTTTCCCTATCTGTACTCTAAACAACAGCTATAGAATATGTGCCGGGCAAAACAAGTGTGTTGCCTTTCTTGTTCTAGCACCCCATTAAGGAGGAATGCAAAGCTCTGGCCCAGGCTCACTGACTCGCTGCTATGTCATTCCGATATGTGCCTTTTGATAGTTCCCCTTGTGGCTCTCCCCTCGAGGTAACAAGCATGCTGTTCTGACAGCAGCTGAAGACACATTTCCGATAATAATCATTGCGCACCTTTAAATCACACAGCCCATCGAGAGCATATTGCAGGCTACAGCGAAGCCCCCTTCCTTCTTATTTATTGGAATGATGGAAAGACTGACTCACCTGCCTGGAATTGACTCCTGCCATCCCCTGGTCAAAACAGAAGGCAGCAATGCCTTGCAGCATTTCGAGTGCAGTGGTAAAACAACACAAAGAAAAGACACATGGAAACCTGAGACTACACCAAACCAACCACCAACGTCATTTTTCTGAGGTCCTAGGCTACTCGACATGTATAACATGCATGTATAGGTTGTGATTGAGCGGTAGAGGGTCGTTAGGAGAAACATGTAGCGCCTTATGGCGATTTCTTTTTTCTCAGAGCCAAGCGATATACATTTTTCCCAAAGACTTTATACCCAATATTTTATACTGTCCAGCACTCCGATGCTTCCTATCATTAAATAGACGCTATATCAATCACCTGACGCCATCCTTCTGTTGGAAAGGAGAAACGATCTTCCCAGGCCCCCCAGCGCTTTCGAATGAAACAGAGGCCAGTGAATGTACTGTATGGGCTAGGGGAGGTTACAGGAGGCAGAGGGGTGTTGTTACAGGTCATAATATGGGAAAGGGCAGTGCGCAAATCGAGGCCTAGTTTTGCACTGGAGCCAAGGCTGCAGGCCCAAATCACACACACAGAAATAAAGTGCAGGCAGGCGGTGATAGATTGTAGCCGGGCATCAGTGAGGAAGGCCAGAGCTGCACAGTCATAGCCCCTTCATTGTCTCATGTTGCCAACATTTCGTATCCCAGAGGGAATACACCCTGAGAAAAGCGATCCCACGAGAAGGAGGGCACTGCTCTAAGTAATAGCACCCGAAAGCTCCAGTCCTGGCACCCCCAGCTTTCCAAGGTAACAGTCCCTCCCAGACCACCAACCATAAAACTGTTAGATCCCCAATCGATCAGCTAAGATCCGAAAAGAGCAATCAGCTGCCTTGACCCTAGGTTACATGATTTGTGCTGCGAAGTGCCAGGAGCGATAAAAACAACATAGTCAAAAAGAAGGTGGGGAACTTTGGTTGGGCGACCAATGAGTCTGGAATTGAACTATAATTTGTTAGAAGCAATGGCCTTGAAGTATACTCTTAGCCCATGTCTGCAGTATCAGGTG
Organism: Ambystoma mexicanum; assembly: GCF_040938575.1. NCBI lineage: Eukaryota > Metazoa > Chordata > Amphibia > Caudata > Ambystomatidae > Ambystoma > Ambystoma mexicanum. Next base: position 1,272,706,872 of record NC_090932.1, read on the forward strand.
CGCATCAGATTTGAGATAGAGCCTGTATTGTTTTTCTTTGCATAATTGCCAATCAGTTGTAGCTTCACACCCAATGACTGAAAGGAGGAACCCACATGGAAGAAGATGGACAGAAGGGGCTGGAACCAGTGGCCTGGCATCCCTTATGGAGCAGGTAGCCTATGTGTAGGGTCTCGCCCAATCAGCCAAATGGGCTTGCACTGTATGGAAGTGATGTCACTGATGACACTGTCTGCCTTCATAAAGTGTTGGCCGTGCTGATTTTGCCAGAACGTTCCATGGTAGCAGAGTCCTTTGCTGGTGCATTTCTATTTTTGTGGAAATAAACCTTGTTTTCCTTGGCAAGAGGTGTGCTTGGCTTTTTTCCCTAGTGGGTTGTATTTTTTCTAGTGTGAGCATTGAGGGGTCTCTCTACACTTCATTCATTCATGCATTCACAAGCCAGGCAGGAGAGGACCATTTATTTCAAAATTCTGATACCACAATAAATTTAGAAATGTAACTGACTTGTCGGCACTGAACAAACCAAGCGTGCAGTGTATTTAACCTTTAATTTCATGTTTTTGATTTTATACTGGTAGCCAGTTTTTCGCAAACATGTGACCTTTGTGTGAAGCAAGCAGCCAAGCATGCCCCCAGTGTACATGTGTACACAAGATGCACATTTTTCCATTGTGTGAAAGGAGATTTTAAAACCACCAGACACTAAAAACCAAAAATAGTGAAAGTGCAACAGAAGCCAAATCTTAAATACACAAAAGGCGAACTCGGTTGACTGACATCAAATCAAAATCGCCAAATGCTGTATTTTGTTTGGGGAGTTCGCATTTTTGCGTAATAGGTTATTTGCTCAATAGCAGGTTCCGGCTCTTTAGTATATGTGTTAAAATCAAATTCTGTAGAATACCAAAAACACGTATGCCAACATCCTCCATTCAGGAGCTGACTGCCCACTCCTGCTTTTTCTTTGCATTCTGGGAGTTGTAGTTCTGCTATTCGCCCTTTATACGCCTAGCAATACAGCTCTCAGAATGCTAATAAAAAAGAAGTGGATACACATCTCCCAATTGGAATGGGAGCATTCGTGCGAAAAAGTGAACTCTTGTAATGATGTGAATTTATCATAAGCTTTAGCTGTGTTTTCCATTTAAAGGCATTTGTGTTTGACCTATCCTGTGAACCCAGCTTAAACAAAGCCCAGCGAGTGCCCTAATCCCCAGTGCTCAACGAGATCTGTGTTTGGCGAGAGTAACCAATCTATCCTGTTTTTATTATCAGGCGTGTAGCTTAGCATTTCTATTTTACATCCAGGACCACACGTCCCAGAATGCAACGGAAAACAAGATGTCTGAATGAACTACATCCACCTGACCCGGGTCCAGTTTACAAATGTGCTTTAGGGAGTGGTTATTTAAGTTTGTCTGATCATGAGAGAGCTGAAAGAAACAGCATGGAGTGAACATTTCCCTTCTCTGCAGTCCCTGAAATTAGAAGCGGCTACATCTCTCCAGAGTTACTCAAATATTATTAGTTACAACTACTTTACTAAGTGTGCCTATTTCACAAATAGACCCCGGCCAGGCAGGTCAATTAACCCTATTCCTGTTATTTGCATTATGAGGTGTGTGGTTTATTCTTCAAAATCAGAGCTTTTGATTATCAAGAGTAGGCCGTTCTGGATGGGAACTGATAAACTCTTGTAGGGGTAAAGCTCAGCCTGCAAGGGGTGAACTCTGGCTTCCAGGATAAACACCTCCCCCCATGAAATGATGTCCTCTTGGCTGAAGAAGCACTTGCACGAGTGCCCTCTTTGACTTGTCCGCCTCCCCTGCAAAGGGATACTGCCTTGTCCATGCTCCTACTGCTGCCCTCAATGCACAAGCAAACTCTGAACCTCACTCACCTTGCCGCAACCTGGTGGTCCCCACAGGATGATGGAGGGCACCTCGTTTGACTCGAGCAAGCTCCTCAACACCGTGTTCGCCCCTAGTACTTTGCCCTCCCGCATGTATTGGGTCAAGTGGCACAGCGAGTAGAGCGCCCGCTTTGACACCCGTGCAGAGCCTGTTAACGCAGGTTCGAATCCCGGCGGGGCCAAACTCAGCCTTTCATCCTTCCGAGGTCGATAAATGAGCACCACACACCGTGGGTAATAATAAGCAGCGCTCAGATACCTGAGTGTTTGTAGCGCTATATAAAAGCCTAATTATTATTATTATTAAGCCTAATTATTCATCCAGGTAGGCAGGCCGCATCCTATCTACATGGGCCTTGCCCTCCAACCTCTAGTGGTTGCTCTTACCTGATTCATATTGTTGTGGGAGTGCAGCATGACAAGGGAAACTAGGTGCTGGAGAGGGACAAGGGGGACAAGAGGCGTTCTCCCCATTTGGCCGTGGTTTTTGGAAGAGGCGGAAGGGGTTGAACTGGCAGAGAGCTGCCTTTTCTTGCTGCTCTGTGATTCCTCCTCCATTGGAGGCCCTGCTGGGGATCCCGGGGCCGTTTTCAGAAGTGGGGGGCTGCAAGCGCCGGTCCAGGGGTGCATTGATACGCGAGGCAGGCAACACCTCTGCACAGACTGGACAGCTTACTTGCTCTTCGGTATCTTCAGACTCCACGTTTATCACTTCTTTCCCAGCCATAAATAAGCAATATTTTACTTTGTAAATGAATAACGACAATTTGCAACTTCTTCGCTTTGCCTGCGCTATACCAGGATTCAAACCTTTGTTGCGCTGCGTCGTCTTGCTTCCAAATCCAGCGCATTGCCACTGAGCTATACTACCTTGGCTTAAGCAGTCCAGACCCAGAGTGTGTTCCATGTCCCAAAGAAACAGCTTGGCGGCTAACAGCTCGCAACCAGCAGGCACAGGTAGCCGCCATCATGCCTAGAAAACCCTCAGTTCCAAAGCGTACTTCAAATCTACATCGCACTAAAGGAGGACTTCGGTCACTCAACAAAACTGTCAACCTGAATCTGTGCATCCACACAGGTTTCGACTTCTGACAATGGAACAGTGTGGATGAAACAGAAGGCGGAAAAGTATAATTTGTTATATCAAATTCGCTTTCAGAGATTGCACAAAGGCACAAACCGATATAAACATTACAGTGCAAAGTGCAGTCAGCAACAAAATGTAGAAAATATCAACGGAAAATATCAAAACAAGCTCCCAAAATGCTAATTACTTTAGCTATTTAAAAAAAGATTATACTCACATGATTCAATGTATCATTTTATTTGGAAGATGCATGCTATCTTTCCTATTCAAAGATGCTGCTCGTTTTGCCTTGTTCCCAGAGAGCTTCCTTATAGACAGTCATCCAAGATGGGTGCCTCCATGGATGTGCTCACAAAAACTATAAGTTCCGAGATGGACAGGAATGGGTGGGATTAGCCATAAGGATTACATTGGGTAGGGGCAGGGAATGGAGGGTTACAACTGTGTATCCCTCCTCAAATGTCGTCTCCATTGGAAAAGCATTGCAGACCCTCATTCAAAGCCCATATTTGAAGCTCTTATGTTAATGACAATAGATTTGGTTTTAAAGGTAGCACTTTCAGTGCTACCTAATAGCCCAGGAAAAAAAAAATGAGGCTCTGGGGTTAAAATGTTAAAACAAACTAATGATCATTTGGTGGACATGGGGCATTGGGCGGTGCTATCAAAGCCGGGATTGTCCTTTTGTTGTCAATCCTCATGTCTCAAAACAGATTCAATAGGACATTGGTTCATATGGAAAAGGGCAATTTTCAAAGATATTCAACAATCACAGACGTTTTCCCCCCTAATTATGTTTTATCAGAAGTGAAAGGTAAACACTTTCTGGATGTAATCTTGCAGCCAAGGTCATATCTGTGGTAAGCCCTCCACTTGCACCAGTCATCAACTTGTTTTTGGCATCAAGCAGTCAGGACAGAGGATGGTATTTAGTTTCCCTGAACACCAGCGTATTACTTTGCAAGATTAAAGCAAATATCAAATTAGCTTCTGGTTTCCAATAGATCCGTTAATAGAGGCCATTAAATCTCCAAGCAAACAATATCTTGGCGACTCTATCAACTATGCAATTGTGCTGCCATAAAGCAAACAGGTTTTACCAGGCGGAACAAGGCCCCATTCTAAAACAGTGGTGTCTGCTTTTCTAAAGAAAACTCATTTAGCTGAAATCTGTAAGACAGCAACTTGAAATTCAATTCCCCCTTTCATAGGTGTTACTGTGTGCATGTACATATTTGTACTGAAGAGTGGAAGGGTCCTTATTGAGGGATGGATGTGAGGTGTTCTTTGAAGAGATTCGTTTTTTCAATTCCTTTTTAAGTGGAGGAGAGATCGTGGCTAGCTTGATGTGAAGTAGGGTATTCTTCCAGGGTCCATGTGTGTAGTTTGGGAAGGCTTGTGTCCTAGTCTTTACATTTTTACATTTCTTGATTTCAAGGGTGACACCCTCATTGCTTCTTGTCTTGTGCTGGCCTCTGAAAATGGTTAGATTTGCAGCCAGGCAGGGAGGTGCATTGGTAATTATGGACTTCGAAATGGCGCAGCAGGTTTTGAAAATAATGCAGCCTTGGAGGGGCAGCAAGCTTACATCTACAGGGGTGAGGGTGTTGTGGTCACAGTCTTTCAGTCTGTCCATATGTCGGAAGGAGGCATGCAGTATGTTCTTTGGGAGGCATCAGGGGCCCCAGTAAAAATGTTGTTGCTGGCATTCAGGTTTCAGCCGACCAGTGCATGGATGGTGGTTCTGGTGTCGATCTCCAGATGTTGGGTTTTATGCAGCTAGGGAGAAAGATGTGGTGCCAGGCTGTCTGGGTCTTCTTGACGATGTAGGTCCTAAGGAAGAGATTGTGGTCTATGACGAATGGGAGTGACTTTCTTTTTGAGAGTTGCGCTGTATATCCATTTAGCATCATGGAAGAGACGAAATCCTGGAAGTAGGTGCATCTGGAGCGATAGCAATAAGGATGCGGTTTAGGTAGGCACTTGTAATCCAGGCTTGGATGAGGGAAAGGCATTCTTTGAGTCTGTGGGCCTCATTACACGGACGGCGGTAAGGGTTAACGGTGACCGTTAATGGTACCGGTGACCGTTAACCCTTACCACCTTACTACGAGGTCCCTTTGCGGGTCGGAGACTTTAACGCCTGCTTTTTGCAGGCGTTAAAATCCAACCCGCAAAGGGACCAGGGAGCTAATTACGGTACCGCAATTTGCGGTGCCGTAATTAGCACCTTCCCCATTCCCATTATGCCCTATGGGGCAAAAATGGGAATGGGGAAGGGCAATGGGGGAAGGGGGAATTACCGCCCCACCAACCTTGGAATAGGGCGGTAATTTCCCTTTCCTCCAAGGCGGTGCCGGTATTTTACCGCCGTCCGTGTAATGAGGCCCTGTGGATGTTGTTGAGTAAGGTGGCTCAGATACAGTAGTAACCTGTAGTTCATATGCAGGCTAATCTGGATTTCATGGTTGATGTTGAGTCGTCTGAGTAGCTCCACATACTTTTGAGGGAAGAGATTAGCTTTGTAGCTTATGATACTAGAATCGAACCCCAAGCGGGTGAAGCGTTGCTCAAGAATCTTTCTGGGTGAACCATACCCCCATTCTTCCTCTATGCAACATGCACTATTATCGGGGTCATCAGTACGGAGAGGATACCTTGCAAGGGAACAAAAAGCTACTTTTCCCTAAAGATACTTCCCTTTAATGCCTAATGCATTCTAGGTATTGGCAGGACTTTGGTTTCACTGTTTTTCACCAGGGTCTTTTTTGGCAGTATGCAGAGATCTTCTAACACCGTAAAGGACTGATTTATGGTCGTGAAATGGCTTAATAGGAACATATTGAAATTAAAATCTCAATTTTCAAACATAGAATTGAAAACATTGGCCACAAATTCTGAATTTTGCATATTCTGCATTAAATTTTTTAAAAAACATTGAATTTAAAAGACAGGGTATTACAAAATGTGTTAAACAATATCCCTGGGAAAAACTATGAATGCATACAAAATTAAAAGAAAACAGATGTTTTGTAAAAGGGTTGTTTTTAAACATTATTTCAAAAAAAAGCAAACAAAGAAGCAGCCTTCATTCGCTATAGGTAGAGGGGGTAGGTATCTTTGTGTGGGGGAGGTCCAGGATAAAATTATGAATGTTTGAGTATTATTTCTCTACTTCATTTGGTCAGGACGGTCACACGTCACTTTCCCAAGATCAACTACTCCAGACTGCTTGAAATGTCTCTGGTCTTGCATCACAGCGCACACGCTTACAATTGCGTTGCCACTTAACAACATACCCTGCTCCCCACCAAAACCACAAAACTGCATCACAACATGGATTCGTGGGAAGGGAACCACCTCCTCGCTTTCCAGTGCTTCACCAGAAAATAGCTCTCGCTCCATCCCCCTTTTGACCCTGCTAGTAAACCGGCAGTACACATCTGTGGGAACCAAGATCACACAGCTGCCCTCCTTTAAGAGGATGTGATAACTGTGGTCCAGGTGGTTTATGCAGTCCGAACTGATACCAAGAGGGGTCTAACCTCCCACACCAGTGTAAAACTATCAGGACTCACGAACTTCCAGGGAAGCCCATCCTCATCTGCGGGGCCTCCATTTTGTTGCCCGTGGAGCCTGGCTGCTCGTGGCTTGGTGTGGGTACGAGGGATGTCTGTTCTACTTCCTCTTGGGCATATATTTATATATGGTTTTAAAAAAACCTTTACAATTCATCAATACAAGAATATTAAATTAAGATAACAAGATAAAATATATTAATTAAATCCTCATTGGATCACTACAGTTAATATTAAAACATTTCCATGTACGGAATTTATCATATTTCACGTTCACATTTCTTCTGAAAACATATGTCCTATCCCTCAATATTTTTATTTAAAAAAACAATACCACAGATGAATACCATATAAAGTGCAATCATCTGACAAGATTACAAAGTGCTTAAGTGAAAAGAGTTTAAGAAGGAGGCTACTGCTAACCCATCTGATGTTATGTTACCACTTAGGCATCTTTTCCACGGGTTATCATTCTCAGCCCAGTTTATGAAAAAAAACAGTTTCTCAAGATATACCGACATAAGAACTGGCCATTCCAGGAAAAGATGCCTTGCTGTCTCCACACCTTCTTTGTCCCCACAAAATCTACAGAATTCATCCACACTGCAAATCTGTCCCCTCCTTAACAACACCTCTTCTGTCAGCAACAAGTTCCACCTTAAACGCATTAAAATTGATCTATGAAAACAATTAGGGAACAAGTGCAAATACGCAGCCACAGTACCGCGCTTTTTATACTCGTGAACAAGGTGCATCAAGGACGGATATCTATGGAAAGAGCCCATTGTATTGCCCCAATCCCCATTATACAGCAAATTTTTTTCTTTTTCAGGGCTAGTAATCAGAGCCTCTATATCCAAATTGAGTTCACTCAGCATAGTTTCACAATATTCCTTTGGGTTTCCAATGAACCCCCGGAGAGCCCCCAATACATGTTTCGATTCCATGCGAGTATTCATTTCAGCATACAGAGACTCTCTGATCGGACGGCGTATTTGACGAAACAAGGATAGGAGTCGCCACTGAGCTCGCTCTTTAAGAGATACCATCCCCAGTTCAATTTGCATCGCTGCTAATGGGACGGCATTAGATACATTCAGCACACGTCTCCACTTTGCAGCCTCAATTGTGTCTAACCAATAACAGGCGGCTGTTGGCCAAAGTTCCATCCTGTAGATCAATTTTGTAACAACATTCCCTTCATAAAAGTCGCTTGCAGATTTTATTTAGAAACAACCAAACTTTCTGTACATTTTCAAAGTTGGTTCGACAAGGATGCAGCCTTCTGGGCTAAAGTGGAGGGGATATTCAGTAGTGACGGTTGTGCCGAAATATGGAAGCCCAATTATGCAACGCTTGGGGCACCTACTTCCTTTTTTCAAAGAGCCATTTCAAGGGACTACGCTTCTTGTCCCTTGACAACTCAAGAATTCTTGTTTTGGTAGGATTCATCAGAAGACCATTGTCATTGCCAGAGCCCTGCAGAGTCCATGATCTACCTAATGAGCTTTTGCGTGTCTTGTGGTAAATTGTATTGAGGTTTGGGGAGGTCCCAAATTTCCTCTTTCTCCTTCGACTGACTATTGCCCTACGTACGTCAAAGTGCTCGTAGCATTTTCAGGTAGTGGACCCAAGCATAGCTTTCAAGACATTGTAACCCAGACTGGGATCACAATACCCTTGGCCCATCTGCTCTCCTTCAAACTCTAGGTATAATAACCTATTGACCAATCAGATTATCCTTCCTAGAACCGCAGACCTGCACCGGGGAGCTGGGAATCAAGATGTTGGACGAACATCGAGCGGAGCTGAACAGGAAGCTCTGCCAAGGAATGCAAACAACCCACTGATCAAGAAACCCGCTGCCTTTACTGCAAACCTTTTGGACCTTGTGAAACCAGCTCTACTGTGGCAAGAGAACACTGATCAAGAAGGAAACCAAACCGTGACGACACTTTCAACCAGAGAAATGGAGTCAGCCTCAATATACAAAACACCAATGACAGAGTGAAAGTGTCAGCAAGATAAAGAAGAGAGAACAGATAATTCTACCATGACTCTGTCAAGGCTAACAAGCACTCTGACGCGGCCACAAGGCGACATGTGCTCCTACAAGACACACCGGACTAATATAAAGAACACACATTCACATCCTTGTGCAGTTACATTATCACAGCACACACACAGCTGCAAGGACGATGGCGCAGCACACACAGCCCCTTGTGCCCGTACGCTCCTATAGCACATCCCATGTAGTGTGGCCTTGGTGTAGCATCGTTGAGTGCGTTTCCTCGCCGTTAAGAAATGCTGTAGTGTTCTGTGATGTCATGATGCCATGTTTGGGTAATTGAAGGCACTGTTATTAAGCACGGTTCTACATCGTGTTATGCTGAGCTGTGTGAATATGCTACGCTACGGTGCACCCTGTTGTGTTTGTTTTGGCTATGCTGGGTCAGGTCGTTTTTCCACACTGTGATTTCATTTCCAATGGCATTCTATCTTGCGAGATGCCACGTCACATTGTATTGTGTTACTCTGTGCTGGTCTGTGGTCATGATATGCTAGAAAGTGTCACGGGATGTTTGCTATGGTGGGGCTTGTATACCAATGAGCAATGCATGTAAGCACTGCCATGTATTAAGCAGTATCGGATTACATGCCAACTGAAGCCCAGGACTGTGCAACACTGCACACCGAGCCAGCTCACAGCGCTAGGTCACACCAACGTAGCACACGCCCTGGCTGTCATTTCGACCTGGAACGACCTTAAAAATCAAGACTTTCTGATTGCGGGCTCCCATGGCAAGACAAGCTTGAAAACTATGGAGCAGTGCAGTTGTGCCTACATTATTGCATTCCCATTGAAAATAGTGCGCATTTTGTCATCTCTGCTACATACTTATGAATTCTTTTTTTGTCTTGATTTTACCGAATTGAACATTTGGTCATGTAGTTTAAATGTGATTGTGCTGTGCCAGCTTTATTTTCTGACCCTCCACCCCTGCAGGGGAAGCCTTAATGCTCAGCCTTAGCTATCCCAATCAGCTTGCCATTTTTCATAACTGGACTCGGACATATTTTAAGTGTCAATCCAAGCACAGAGACCTGTGCAGTGTACTTTTATGTACTGTTCAATGCTGCTATGCTCAGTTCTGCTCAGAGGTCTTCACTGTTGCTCTGTGCTGTTCACTTATTCGCAGAGCTGCTTGGTACTGCATATCTGCTCAGTGCTATTCAGTTCTGCTGGATGCTCTGGATAGTGTTCAATGCTGCTATGCTCAGTTCTGTTCAGAGGTCTTCACTGTTACTCTGTGCTGTTCACTTATTCGCAGAGCTGCTTGGTACTGTTCAGTGATTTGCAGCGCTGTTTCGTATTGCTCAGCACTGTTCAGTGTTGTTCTTTTCAGCTCGTCGAAAGGGTAAAGCAAACATGATAAGTGAAGTGCTATTACGTGGATAGATTGACCTACAATGTAGGCCAGTCTACCCACTTAAATAACACCCAGGTTTGCTTTACCCATGGTGCACAGTTACTGTGTATGAAGGGTAAAGCAAACATTGCTCGGTTCTATTGAGTTCTACCTGGTGGTCTTCAGTGCTGTTTGGTACATCTGCTGATGTTCAGTTTCGCTTGGTACTCCTCAGTGCAGTTTAGTGCTGTTTGGTGCATTTTAGTAATCAGTGTCCTTTTGCGCAACTCGGTTCGATTTATTGAAGCTCGTGGTATATGGTACTGCTTTGAACTCTTCAGCGCTGCTCAATAGCATTAGTGCTGTAGTGCTCTACCTGTTTTCAATGCTGCTCAGTACTGATAGTGCTGCTTGGTTGGTGCAGGACTATGCTGCGATGTGTTGTTTTTCATTGTGTTCAACGCCCTGAGTACTTTCCAGCGCTGCTCTGTTTTATGCTGCTGTGCGCTAGTCTACCATCCTCACACTGCTGGCTTCTAATCACATTTAAGGGCCACGTGCTGTTCGTCAGTTCTGCATGGTGTTGTTTGCTACTTATGCTCAGTGCTGTTGAGCTCTGCTTGGTTCTGCGCAGTACTCTTTAGTACTGCTGTATGTATGGGATATATAAACTGCCAACCTAGCTGTGAAGTAACGGAGTGTGGTACATAGGTGCTGCATACAGTGTACTGCTCTTGGGTGCATATCGGTACTGTTCGGTACCGCTTGGAGCTGCTCAGGTCTGTTTACTGATGCTCATCAGTGTGTTGTGCCGCCGGGGGCCGTTTATTACTGCACTAATGTGTTTTGTGCGGTTCGGTAATATACGGTGGTGCTTGTTACAGCCCGGGCCCTTGATAACCCTTGGTGCTGCTCGGTAGTGTTCATTTCTGCTATGATGTGCTCAGTGCTGTTGCTTGATACTATGCGGTGCAGCTCCTCTCTGCGCTGCTCAGAGCTGCTCTAATGCTATTCGGTTCTGTGCCTGAGGTGGTGAATAGGATAAAAAATACAATTCGAGGCGCTGTGCATTTCCACCAGCCCCCGGCTCCAGGTGGGGGAGTGTGGTGGGGGGGGGCGGGGGGATGGTGCGGGTTGATGTCTGTGAAGGGACGGGTTCCGGGGTGCCCTGGCTTGCTACGAGTGATGTGTCTCCAGGTGGCCGTCTGTCTCCGGGGCCCTGCGGCTGTCACTCACTCTGCTGCGTTGCCGGGGCTTGGAGAGTTCTCTGTGTGTTGGAGCCAACAGCTCCAGGACACCCCTCCCAGCTGGAGCGGATCCGGAGGGAGATGTTTCAATTAATCACACTCAGCCGTGGAACGAGGAAGTGGGGGCAATTTAGCGCGGAGAACATTGCACATTTTAAAAGGTTATCTGTAAGGATAGGTCATGTGGGCTGGATGTATTTAATGCAGAAGACGCCAGCTTCTCGCTTTTCCGAAGGGGACCCCTGAATCAGGACTCACGTCTTTAAAAAAAAGAGGGAGAACTCTGACGTACGCCACGGGAAGTGACGTCACAGGAAGTGAGCATTTCCTTTACTGAAATATGCACATTTCATCCACTTTGTAGTTCCCAATTGAAGAAAGTGCACAGGACAAAATGTTTTTATTTATTTTATGTATGTATTGTGCATTTGTACAACAAGTAATTGTGTTCCAAAACGCCCACAGTGCAACAGGGAGGGACCATGGGACGGAAAAACAAATATAACAATGAAAGATAGAGATGGACCTACTAGGCCTTGTGAGCATTCAGAGCGTGCAAGTTCAGAGAGAGAGAAGGGATGAGGGAGTAGGCGGTAAGTGCTAGGAGTACCAAAGAGTGAAGTGCTAGGGAGTAAGCAGCTGTTAAGTTCATTTGTGAGAGTGGTCAGTGCTAATGGATAAATAAGGGCAGGCGTGTGGTGTGATAGGCCAGTGGGAAATGGGCGACAGGCGGTGGCTGAAGGCGATTGGGTGTGATCGGCCGGGACCCAGGAAGAAACATAAGGGCCCTGGTCACCAATCTCAGCAGATGTGGGGTTTAGCAGAGGAGGGAGGAATGGAAGAAAGAGGTAAAAAGGAAGGTCTTGTGGAGCTTCCAGAATTTGAGGAAATCCGGCTCAAGACGAAGAGTAAGGGGGAGGCTGTTCCATAAGAGAGAGCCTGCCGAGGAAAGAGATCGGCCACCAGCTCGCTTTTTAGAGAAGTGCTTGACACACAGAGAATTAGTGCCAGAGGAACGTAAAGATCTGGAGGGAGTGTCTTTAGTGAGCCCCAGTTGTAGATAGGGTGGTTCCCGGCCCAAGAGAGCCTTATGGATGACGCAGAGGGTTTTTTAATTTTATCCTTGCAGCAACCGGGAGCCAGTAGAGAGATTTTAGGGCTGGATATTTGCAGTCCCTGACAAATACGCATTTGCCTATAATATGTGGATGCATTATGCGGATGGCACGCAGCTCTCTTTCATGCTACCCTCAGTCTCCTTCTCCTCCTCGCTCATCCCTGTCTATCCACAATTCAGGCTTGGTGTGCTGCTAACTATCTCGATCTGCATGCCAGTAAAATAGAGATCGTCCTTATTCGGACCCCTGTTCCCGCTTTCCCACTTTCACACTGGCCGGACTACCTTGGCCCTGCGCCCTCGCCTACCAATGAGGCAAAAAATCTAGGGATCATCTTCAACCTCACTCTCTCCTTTTCTTCTCACATCTCAGACATCTCCAAAAAGTCCAACTACCACTGCACCTCCTAAGATGTATTCTACCTTTGTGTCACCTTCCCCCAGAGGCCCACCACCTCGAGAGCCCTGGTTCTTTTTAGGCTGGACTATTGCAATAGCTTCTTTCTCAATCTTCCTACTTCTCCTCTCCATCCCCTACAAATCATCCAGAACTGAACCGCAAGACTTATCCTTGGCTTCAAGCCCAGGGACCGCATCTCTCTGGTGCTGAAATCCCTCCACTGGTTCCCCATGGCTGCAAAGATGAAGTTCAAGACCCTCTACATAATCCACAAGGCTTTCTGGGGCCAGGGCCCACACTATCTTCAAAGCTCTCTTCCTAAATACTCTCCCTCTAGAGTGCTCCGCTCTCCCTCCTCCGACTCTCTGCGGGTGAGCCGCTTTCACAAACAGAGATTTGTGGGTAGATCTTTATCCTCTGCAGGTGCCTCCCTCCGGAACAGCCTCCCGTCTCCCTCTGTCTTGAGCCAGAGCACTTTAAGATCCGGAAACTCCTCAAGACCTTCCATTTCTCTTCCTCCTTCTCTCTCCCTCTCCCCTGCTAACCTCCTTTATTTTCTCTCCATCCTCCTTCTCCTCCCTAACTCTGTTCAGTTTTTGCTGACTGGTTGCCTGGTTCACCTCCAGAGCCTTACAGGTCCCAGCCCCCCCGCCAGTCTTTTGCACTTGCCTCCAGGCCGCTGTACTATGATCAGCATTACTGCACTTCCAGCTTAGGCTCCATTAGCGGGGCAACCTCTCTCCACTTAACCCAGAGCCCTGCTGGACTGTACACGTTTGTTACCCCCATTCCCCCTTCCTCGCAACTCCGTCTGTATGCATGCATGGCATAATGTACTAGGATTAGTAAGTCCATCTGCCTCCCCCCTGTTTTTGATTTTTTGTAAAAATGTTTGTCCTCCTCCCTAGCTTGGTCACAACTGTAACACTTTGTGCACTTGCACTAGGAGAAATGCCTTCAGACTTAGTATGCTAGTTTCTCGGTAAGATCAGTTGGATACTTCAAGGCCTAAGAATGATTACTGTACTCCCTTGTTTTCTTGCCACCTGGAAGCGCTTCGTAAGCACTCCACCTGCGTATACAGGCTGTATACATAAACAATTACAATTACAATAAGCCAAGAGAACCACTTTTCTTGTAAAATTGCTGGTTAAGTATAATTGGTGCACATCATTTATACCTAAGAATCAGTAACAAAGACTGTCCTGTATAGCAGAATGTCAACAGGAGGCATATTACAAGTTTGTAGCTAAATGCCTAGCCTGAAAGCCTCCCGATTTGGGCAGCAGAGCTTTTTAGTACGAGTGAGTGCAGCAGATTATTTTTTTTAATTCCTCAAAAAAGAAGGCGTCAGCCCCCTCTGAAAAAAAGTGGGCTAACGCCATCCACCTGCATGTTCCCATGACTGTGCCCTGCCCTGGATGTGGTTGGGATTCCTGTGGATGTGGCCATGAGACAGGGGTGCCCAGGGTGGCGTGGAACCCTGCACGGTGTCCTAGGTTCTTTGATACAACCAATGTTCATTCACAGTTATCCTGGAGGCAGAAACTTCAAGGGTTCTCTAGGCCATCTGGTCCTCCACACTTAACCCACATGATGGAGACACAGGGGCGAGGGGCATCTGTACTGCCTTTGGAGATAGCCCCAAACAGGCCGTCAGGATGTGTAAACGGAGATACAGACTGTCTCACATACATCCTTAATAATCTCCCAACATGCAAGGAAGTTTCAATGGTTTTATTGAAATACAGAGTACGGTCTTTGAACGTTCTTTTGGTCAATGAGTGTATTCTCCAGGCTACAGACAGGCAGATGGTTCAATCAAAGAACCCATCAGAAGAAGGGGTTTGGTAGGTGTCGCTAGGGCCGCCCCCTCCCTCTCTAACCCAGGTGTCCAAAACCCCTGTTTAGCGCTACCAACAGGCAACCCCTACGGTCTACACTCTTGTTTTCTCTCAAGGGATCTTCCCTAAATGCTGGCTAGCTGATCTCCCTCAGGGACCTCCTAACTGGCCCTACACTACCGATGGTTATTTCTTAAAGGTGGTATACATGTGTGCAGTTGCAGACTCAAACCCCACTCTATCTTCTTATTACTCTGCCCCGTTCCACCCACATTCTAGCCTCCCCACATCTCCTCTTTTTCTCTTTAGTGTTTCTCTCTCTTCTTCTGCCACCTACATCCACCCTCCAATGTTACTATTGTCGCTCCGATCTTGACACGTCTTCCTATTCCCCTACACCATACTACTTCTCCCTCCATCACACTACTACTCTCTCAGCACTCACTACTACTACTCTCTCCTCTCTGCACTACTATTACTCTCACCTCTGTACTGCTGCAACTTTTCTTCCCCAAACTCAGGGTTAAGGTGCCCTGTTCACCCTTCCACTACACTCACTCTCATTATTCTCCCCACCTTCCCACTTCCCTCCTACACCTACACCCATTCTCCTCACACCCCACTTCTACACCCCTCTCTACTAGCCTCATTCTCTCCTAACAATCATTCCCTCTCACACTAGCTACTACCCTGACTCCCCTACACCTGTCTTCCGCACTATCTCTATCGTTCTCTCTCTCACCTTCTATACATCTTCCTCCCCACTTTTTACACTACACTGCACTGCAGTGCACACAACCACTCTCTCATCAAATACTGCACCTGTCCTAAACTCTGCCACCAACTGTCAAACACTCAGCTTAATGTCCATCCTCTGCCTATCTCTTGGTCCACCTTCAGACCCTCCGGTGACCTCACACGAACACCCAAACTCTTCCTCTTCTGCTTTTTATATTATGGAGCTGGCGGTTATATGCCTCCCTATGCCCTCTATCGACTACAGAAATGTACCTGACATGCTGCAGCAATCAGGGACTGTCTTTTCCCCAGAACCCAGATGAGGATGAGAGGCATTAAAAAGCCCTCTAATCCCCTTCCTCAGCACTGTTTTGGAGCGGTGGCAGCAAGGAGCTCAGACTGTTTGGTTTTCTGATGGCTTTCATCTGATGTTGGTGAGTGTTTTAATTTCGAGATGGGCTGCGGGGTACTGTGTCTTCCCTGCCCCACTGCAGTCTCTCCTCGCCCCTGACCTTGGTTTCTGCAGGTTCTCCATTTGCCTGGGGTCTGTCTGGGATAGTAAAGTCTTATGCTGGCTGTCTCATGTATCTTCAGCAAGAAAGTTCTCTGTCCATTGATATGATATGATATGTTATTTATAACGCGCTTAATCCCCAGGCGTTTCTAAGCGCAGACCCGGGGATCCGAACCTGTGTTGCTCTGTGTCATTTTGCTTCCAAGACGAGCACGTTGCCACTGAGCAATCCTCCCATTCTCTGTTTGAGTCCATTTTCCTGCTCCGGTCCGGGTTTTCTGGGTTGTCCCATTGGGGATTCTGGGAGTTGTGGTTCTGAAACGAAAAGAGAGAAACATAGTCAGAAAATGTACTGAGAGGATTTGGGAGATAATGAGCTGTACCAGAGGTGACATTCAAGGCACATGTTTTTTTTTTCAGGAACTGGGGCCCTCCCAACTCCCACTTCCCATATCTAGGGCAGGGTTGATTCTGGCTTTTGTCTGTTTTGGCCTCCTGCCCAAGTTAAGAAGGGGTCTTCCCCCACCCCCTTGACAAGGTCCTGATTCTGACCCTGTCACAACCCTCAGATCTAACGTGCAAGACTCCATTTCTGAATTGGATGGTAGGCTCCAGAAAGCTGAGGATAGACTGGAAGTGCTTGAAAACAACTAGTTGGTGACAGATCTTCTTGCGTTAAGGTATGAGACGGGACTGTCTAAAATGGAGATGTAGACCAGAGAAATGGAATTCAGCTTTGATGAAATTACTATTAGCAACCTATTTCACTTATCTCCACACAATCAACACACACACACCGGGACTGGTATCGCAGGTCTTTGGGCAGCTCACCTAGCATGACCTTTTCAAACTTTGCCCACAACATACTGCCTGAGCACATCTCGAGCCCCTCGCTAACCCAAACCTTACACATGCACTCACAACTCCTTAATGTCTTTCTTCTAGCACTCGCGTACACACCTTTCCCTGTTTCAAATGCACACCATTGTAGCCACAACACACCCAATTTCCCTGTCAATGGCTTCCAGCATTCTAGGGTTCTGAGTTCCCTGGCAGGTACTGCATGCTTCTCAACTCGGACAAGGCTCACAAGCTTTGAGACCACTACTGTGGTGAACTGGAGCAGTGTAAAAAAAACTATAATATCGCTATAATATCTATGTAAAGTGTTCTTTTATAGCCCTGTCGTTCATTTTGTTGGCCTTTTTTGCATATAGCATTGCAAGAAAATCTGGGGAGTAGGGATTCGTATTCAGTAGTCGAAGTGGACGGAAACGGTAGGGAGCTTTGCTCCTCTTCTTTAAAAAAAAAAGGTTTTACTGTTGCTATACTTTTATTTTAAAAAATAAACCGTTCCAGAATGGTTTAATTTTAATTTAAAAGTGTAGGAAGAAGTTGAAACCTGCAATATAAACCTTGGGGGTTTATATTGCATGTGGGAGGGGGAGTGGTGATGGGGTTTGTAGGGAGCTGGGACAGGTCAGCAGGGAACATAGTTCCACTACTTCTTTTCGTACACTTCAACCACTGTTCTTATTGGTGGTAAAGAGTGGCAGGCAGATGTGACACCTGAGCTGTTGATGGCCGAGGCAAATGTTCTTCAAAAACAGAAGAAATGTCTAGGCACTTCTATAGGGCTTAAGCCAAAGCAATTTTTAGGCAATATATATGGGGATGTGTGTCCGTTTTGTGCCTTGTCTTTTGTGTTTTTGTGGTCTGTATGTCATTAATGTTACTTTAGGCTAATTGGGTTTTAAGATGTTAGTTGTATTAATAGATCTAATTTGAGGCACTTATTTATAGTGTGTGATAAGTTAAATGACGTGTTCTGGTTGCATTGAAATGATAGCAATTTAAAACTTTTGTACTTGTTGATTATGCTGTGTTTTAGTTTTCTGCTAAAATGTAATAAAGTGGTGAAAAAACCCAACAACATTCAATTGTTTTTATTTACCAAGTAAATTGTAAACATAATCTGAGAAAACAATTATTTACACAAGTTAATTAAACTTCAAGGCAAATTCAACAAATAATAAGACTGACACGATTTCCACTTTGTACTTTTCAAAGCTGACAATGTGCATTCTGCAGCTAGGGAAATCATGAGCTTGAATAGTTCGTACCACTGACGTAGACTAACCCCTCCACGCTCACACCAGAAAAAATACAACCCACTAGGGAAAAAGGCACAGCACACCGATTTGCAAGGAGAACAAGGTTTAATCTCATAAAAAATACAAGTACATGCCAGCAATGAACTCTGCTGCCATGGAGGTTTCTGGCAAAAACAGCATAAACAACAAGTTATTCTTTTTTTTATTTTTATTGTTGCATTGTTAGTTTACAAGAAACCTTATACAACATTATTTTTTTTTATTAGCATCAATTAGTTTTCAAGAAAACTTTAAATGCGAATAATTCGTTAATTAAAGCAGAAAAGGAGAAATGACAAAGTAAAAATTGCACATCTATATAGGGAGGAAAGTTTGAGACCAGAGAGATTGTGTGTCTAGATTTGAGAGAATGTCAACATAATACAAATTCTAAAAATATACAGTCCATTAAGAAACACAATACAATGTACAAATACAAAAAGATCAACAACCTACATATACATAAATCCTTCATTTCCCAATGTCAATTCATCCTACATTAAAATCTATCACAACCCTTTGTTTTTTTATTTAAAATCCTTGCATAATAAGTTCATTTTTTCCAATTCCTCTGTCATATCCTGGAGTAATAGGTTCAAAGCTAAAATTAATGAAATGTTTACACCCCACATACAACGGCTCCAAAACAGATGCCTAGACATTTCAAGATCCTTATTGAATCTATCTTTCAGATAAACTGCGCGTTTAGGCTCAAAATATTTACAAGATAGTACAAGGTGCTTAAGTGTCTCTTGCAGTCTAGTTTCTCCACAAAATCGACATGTAAAATCCATCTGTTCCAGTTTAAGTACCGCATCATTGCACAAACAATACTGTATCCTTTCTAAGGTCGGTATCTGATTGAGCCTAAAGCGCATGTACGTGGATCTGGCCTTGTCACAGGGGAACCTTTGTAAATAGAGGGGCACATATTCCCTAGCGTGACCATAACTTGCGTACTCCTTATAAGTGTAATATGAGTCCACCCCATTTACCGTATATACCCAATCAGCCTTGAATCGAAGCCTCTTAACCAGCCCTGGACACTGGACCAGATCCTCTAAACAAAGACCCAATGTACCTAATAACAAAGTCATTAACACAACAAGTTATAAAGGTACACACCGTCACAGGTGACGTAAATCACATAGGTTACAAATCCAGGTAGCTGGTTGGTGCGACCCTATGCACATATAGCCTGCTCCAAACAGGATGCCAAGCAATTGGTCCCAGCATCTTCTGTCCATCTTCCTCTTCCGTCATCGGGTACAAAGGCTCTAATTGGCAAGTTAGTTATACAGTTCATTATTTGTATAGCTCTACAGTGTATCTGGTACCAAAGACATGAGCGAGGCGGTCACTTTCGAGGTTGTAATAACTTCACCAGAACTACGTGAACCCCTGCTCCATCCCAGACACACCGGCGCCTCCAAAACTTTCCCACCCGCTGCTTAAATTTGTTACCTTCTCCCTTGGCACCTCGCAGCACAAATCACATGACCCAACGGTGGGGGCAGCTCATTGCCACTCTCTGATCTTCCGGATCGATTAGCCATTTTATAGTTTTATGGCCAGAGGTCTTGGGCTGGTCAGTGCACTCAAATTCCTGTGTGCTGGACACGGGGGAGATGGGGGGTGGGCGGCCTGGCTGCTATGACTTAGAAATCGGGACTGGCGAAGGCCTAGAGCCCTTACCCTCCTTCTTATGGGAGAGCTCTTCAAAGGCCGACTGCAGCCCTCTCTTGTCCTTACAGGGCACATTCCTCCTGGGTTACATGCACTAATGATAAGAGACAATGGAGAACTGTGTGTCTTCTATTGACTTAACCTTCAGCAGGGCAGCCAGGGCTGCGAACAAGAGACGTACGTACACCCTGCTAACCCTTGGTATGGAGTTAAGCATACTAGCATAGCTGTGGCACTAGGCCTCAATTTCAAAATAGCGTCTAACATCTAAAAGGGAGTCTTACTGCCTATGTGACATTAATGCCACACTTCACTATATAGCCACTATATTGTGGGATGTTTTTACCCATGCATCCAAGCCCTACCATAAAACTGTGCAGTACTGGCATGGAAAACATCATGATGGCCAGAACTCCCCAGAGAGTGCACAGGGAAAACATGAAGGATAGGCTGCCACCCATTTTTGCCTGTGTGAGCACAGGAGGGCACTGCCTAAAACCACCATTGGGCTACACACACAGTAGCCTGAAACCATTGGGAATGGCAATGCTGATTGCCAAAAAGCAACTCAGAACTGTGGGGAATTCATTTTCTTAGTCCCAAAAATGGTTGCAATACCGGTACTCACCACTATCAGAAAGCCGGTGTTTTAAAACCACCAGACTTTTGTGTAAAACTGAACAAATGAAACAAAACCAGGCCAAGGAAAGACTTGCTAAGAGGTGGATACAATGTAAAACTATATTCTGAAATGACTTGAAGGAAGTAATTATTTAATGTATATGTCAAAATTGTAAGTTTGATTTAAACTGGGAACAAAAAGTGACATTTAGCTGAAACCTGGCTTAATGAAACTGGATTCTGCCTGACAACTACCCCCGACAGGAGTTGAAACCTGCTCAGCCACTCTTCCCAGGCCTAGCTGCATCCTGCTGCCCCTTGCCAAAAGGAGTTGACACCTCTCTGATTGAATTAAGGGAGGGGACCTGGGTCTGCAGAAAGTTGAACAAAGGCCTGTCCTGGACTCAGGCAAATGTTATATTGGGGGGGGCCGTAAAGTGGATTCCTCTTAGGGGAAACTGGGAGGGGCAGTGCCTCTGCAAGCCAGCTGAGCTTGGGGGAAGTGGATAAACCAGTTATTCCACCATGTGATGTGGGAAGCCACACCCCTTTTTGACCAGGGCATACTTTTAAAAAGATGGATAATTCATAGTACGGACCTGTCAAAATTATATAAATAATATAATTATTCTTGTGATTTTTCTGTGCACGTTTTAAGAGGTGTTAGGACCTTGTGGTATGTTCCTGGGGATAGTAGTGGAAACAAGGTTGTTACTCCAAATGTATGCATGTTAAAAATCTGACACTTTATCATCTGTAACCCATATCCCTGGTGCACATTTGTGTAAAATCTGGAAAGGTTTAGAGGTCGTTATCTGGATGAAAAGGGGAGAATTCTGTCATCAGTGGACACGACATCGTACAAAGTCAGGGATCGGATGGTTTGGTGCTACAGAAAATATGTTAACTGGACCTATAATATTAGAAAAATGGTACATAGATAAATATGTATTTGGGTCAGAAATAGATTTGTGTGCAAATTGACCAGAGGAGGATCCTCTGACCCATAAACAGACCTCATCATGATGACAATCCATTTCCTTCCCCAAATCATGGGAGAGGGGAGAATTGGGCCAATGACAAGTAGAGAGGGGCAGGCTTAGCTAGGCCCAGGCACACACCCATTTTCAAAACACATAAAAAGAGACTGCTGGGACAGGTAGAGACAGTCAATTCCATTTTCTGCGGGACACTCTGCCGGGAGACTCCAGACTTCACATCCATCAATCTCCAAAGACCAGAACTTTACTTCAGAACTTAAAGCAAGGGCCTAAACCCACAAACTGAGAACTCATCTCAGCAGGCCTCAGCATCCTTTAAATCATTTGCAAACAATTCCACAGCTGGGCGAGCTGTCTGAATTCTTTTGCCAATAACTTTTGCCAGTACCCAGAAAGCAGTGTTACATCCAGAATCCACTTGATCCCGACCGGAAAGCAGAGCAGAACCAGAGACCCAGACCGCTGTGAGCAGAACCGGTGCCCGATTGACCCGCTGTATCCAGAGAGCTGACCAAGATCGCTGTGAAGTGCCAAGACCAGAACCGGAGTCCAGTCCAAAACCTGAACAGATCCGCGGCGAGGCCCATTCCTGCCCAAAATATATTGTGAGTACCGCCAGAACTGTGCAGAACCCAATCTCTTAGTTAAAATAATCTAATCCAAACTATTTTAACCTAATTAGAACAGCCTCCTAGAAATCGTGTCATCTGTCATTTGTAAAGCTACACAACTGTCACCTGTCAATTCTGCAGCTGCAAGCTGTCACCTGTCATTTTGAGTTTTACTTTAAATCCGAAAATCTACCTTTATTCAATGATCCGTATCTCCGGAACCGTTTGTGCTAGGAATGAGATTTAACTTTCATCTGAAAGCTTAGGATCTAGGCTTCCTACTCTCTATACTTTTTCCGTAATCACGAGACATGCACTCGCAAAATTTACCACGATTTTCGATTTGGCCCGATTTCTTCATCTGTAGAAATCAGCAGCTTTTTGCTTCTCTTTGCTAAAATTCGTTTGCAATCTGCTAATCATTCATAGAGTATTGTTAAAGTGAGCCTGATCTAATATAAAGTAGCCATCGCCTACCCTGAACCTCTAGAGCATGGGTGCACAACATACGGCCCGCTGGCCAGTTGCGGCCCGCCATGCCCTTTTGACCGGCCCACGAGGCACAAAGACTTTCCTAATCGAGGGCGGTGTGAAAACACTGGCCCTCATTGGCTCAGCACACACACGCATCACGTCGCTCCTACGAGCCACGTAATGCGTGTGTGCTGCACCAATGGAGGGCCAGCACTACGGCTGGCATGGTCCATAAGGCTTGATGCCGGAAGGCATTTCAGTCTTGGACCACGCCAGCCGTAGTACGATTCCAGCGGTCCAGCTTACCTGCCTTCCAGCACGTCTCCGGTAAGTGGTCTGTTTGTGTTTGTGTGTCGGGTTTGTTTTGCTTTGTTTGTGTGTATGTTGCCGGGGGGGGGTGTGTGTCGGATGTGTATGAATGTTTGTATTTGAATGTATTTTGTGTGTATGTTGAGATGCGGGGCTGGGGGTGTGTCGGATGTGTATGAATGTTTGTATTTGAATGTATTTTGTGTGTATGTTGAGATGCGGGGGTGGGGGGTGTGTCGGATGTGTATGAATGTTTGTATTTGAATGTATTTTGTGTGTATGTTGAGATGCGGGGTGGGGGGGTGTGTCGGATGTGTATGAATGTTTGTATTTGAATGTATTTTGTGTGTATGTTGAGATGCGGGGGTGGGGGGTGTCGGATGTGTATGAATGTTTGTATTTGAATGTATTTTGTGTGTATGTTGAGATGCGGGGGTGGGGGGGGTGTGTCAGATGTGTATGAATGTTTGTATTTGAATGTATTTTGTGCATATGTTGAGATGCGGGGGTGGGGGTGTGTCGGATGTGTATGAATGTTTGTATTTGAATGTATTTTGTGTGTATGTTGAGATGCGGGGGTGGGGGTGTCTGTCAGATGTGTATGAATGTTTGTATTTGAATGTATTTTGTGTGTATGTTGAGATGCGGGGGTGGGGGGGTGTGTCGGGTGTGTATGAATGTTTGTATTTGAATGTATTTTGTGTGTATGTTGAGATGCGGGGGTGGGTGGTGTGTCGGATGTGTATGAATGTTTGTATTTGAATGTATTTTGTGTGTATGTTGAGATGCGGGGGTGGGGGGGTGTCGGATGTGTATGAATGTTTGTATTTGAATGTATTTTGTGTGTATGTTGAGATGCGGGGGTCGGGGGGTGCGTTGGATGTGTATGAATGTTTGTATTTGAATGTATTTTGTATGTATGTTGAGATGCAGGGGTGGTGGGGTGTGTCGGATGTGTATGAATGTTTGTATTTGAATATATTTTGTGTGTATGTTGAGATGTGGGGGTGTGTGTGAATGTTTGTATTTGAATGTATTTTGTGTGTATGTTGAGATGTGGGGGGGGTGTGTGAATGTTTGTATTTGTATTTTGTGTGTATGTTGAGATGCGGGGGTGGGGGGTGTCGGATGTGTGTCGGATGTGTATGAATGTTTTGATTTGAATGTTTTTTGTGTGCTGAGTTGGGGGATGGGGGTTCGGGTCTGTATGGGTGCATGTTTGTGTGTGTGTGCTGAGTTGGGGGGTGGGGGTTCGGGTCTGTATGGGTGCTTGTTTGAGAGTTTGCTGATTTGGTGGGGGGTTCGGGTCTGTATGGGTGCATGTTTGTGTCTGTGCTGAGTTGGGGGTGGGGGGTTTGGAGTTGGGGGGGTGGGGGGTTCGGGTCTTTATGGGTGCATGTTTGTGTGTGTGCTGATTTGGGGGGTGGGGGGTTCGGGTCTGTATGGGTGCATGTTTGTGTGTGTGCTGAGTTGGGGGTTCAGGTCTGTATGGGTGCATGCTTGAGTGTGTGCTGAGTTGGGGGTGGGGGGTTCGGGTCTGTATGGGTGCATGTTTGTATGTGTGCTGAGTTGGGGGGTGGGGGGTTCAGGTCTGTATGGGTGCATGTTTGTGTGCTGAGTTGGGGGTTCGGGTCTGTATGGGTGCATGTTTGTGTGTGTGCTGAGTTGGGGGGTGGGGGTTCGGGTCTGTATTGGTGCATGTTTGTGTGTGCTGAGTTGGGGGGTTTGGTTGGGGGTGAGGGGGCCATGGGGTGGGGGGATGGTTGGGTGTGAGGAGGCCATGGGGCATAGTGTTTGGTTGGGGGTGAGGAGGCCATGGGGCATAGTGTTTGGTTGGGGGTGAGGAGGCCATGGGGCATAGTGTTTGGTTGGGGGTGAGGGACATATGGGGCATAGTGTTTGTTTGGGGGTGAGGGACATATGGGGCATAGTGTTTGGTTGGGGGTGAGGGGGCCATGGGGCATAGTGTTTGGTTGGGGGTGAGGGGGCCATGGGGCATAATGTTTGGTTGGGGTAAGGGGGCCATGGGGCATAGTGTTTGGTTGGGGGTAATGGGGCCATGGGGCATAGTGTTTGGTTGGGGACAAGGGGGCCCTGGGGCATAGTGTTTGGTTGGGGTGAGGGGGCCATGGGGCATAGTGTTTGGTTGGGGGTGAGGGGGCCATGGGGCATACTGTTTGGTTGGGGGTGAGGGACATGGGGCATAGTGTTTGGTTGGGGGTAAGGGGGCCCTGGGGCATAGTGTTTGGTTGGGGTGAGGGTGCCATGGGGCATAGTGTATCTAGGGTCAATAAAATATATATAAGTTAATTAAACAGGCGAGATACAATAACTAAATAGAGATAAATTATAACAATGGAAAATGTGTAGTACAAAATGTAAGTTTGAAATGCAAATAAAAATCGTTACCCCTCAAAAACATTCTTTTTCCATGTGTTTAGTACAAATTGGGGGTTTAAAAAGCCTCCTGCCACGCCCCGCCTACCGCCCCGCCCACATTTACTTTTCGGCCCACTATAGCCGTCATGTAAGGTACTTTCGGCCCTCTGTCAAAATCAGTTGTGCACCCCTGCTCTAAAGGGGAATTAAAAGCAATTTTAGCACCTTTTCACTTCCATTGCAAACCACATTAAAGTAATTCGCCTGTGTTTAAAACTCATCCCTGTTTTCTCTAAGATTGCTGGGGGAACTGGAACTGTGTATTGCATTATAAAGTGTGATTTGTTGGGATTCTTGAAGACTGTGTGCTCTCCTTCCATTTCTTGTATTGCATATGGGGGGGTGAATTGTCAAAAGAAAAAGTGATCATATTACCTTTTGCTAAAATCATAACAAGTTATTTCTGTACTGCATTTTATTCCACCTTGCATTTCCTTGAACCATATAAAGCATTCTTTCCCACCTTATTCTTCTGTTCCTATGTATAAGTCATCTCTTGCTGACTACTGCTCATATTCACAAGTGTAATATCCATTATCAATTTATTTATAGAAGTGTGATATATATATATTGTTTAAATTTTCAAATAAACCTTTTAATTTGCAAAACAAACCTACTTCTTGGCTCAGTGGGGTCAGGGGGATTCTAAGAGGGGGGTGTTATACAAGGGTTGTCATCCAGAGTACTGAACTGGATATAAAAATACATCAATAAGGGTTTTCCTCAGCATCCCAGACTAGCCATTGACTTAGCTGTAGTGTTGATTGAATATCGCTTACAAAAGTGGGGGCTCGTCCGGGATATTCTGGGTTAGATTTACCACTTGTGCAGATTAATACAGTGTGCCAACTGACCAGATAAACATATCCGGTTAGATCACCATGCTGTTTTACACTGTGAAAGCATCCCTCAAAGGAACGCTCTAGGGAAACGGTCTGTTTTGCAAAATAAAATACAAACTTCTGTAAGTCAGGAAGGAACTCAAATTCCAGAATGACGACCTTGGTAGATATGAAAATAGCCAGAGAGCACTTCTTACATAAGCTATTTGTGAGAGGTGAATGGACTCATCAGGACCAAACGGTCTGGTTGCAGGCAATCGCGCAACAGGTCACTGAAACAGGGTCAGATACATGGAGAGATCAGGGTCCATTACATGTGGCCCTGAGTGAATTATATATGGCTTCTAAGGCCAAAGATGAACACAATAAGATTGCCAGGATAGCGGCATATTTGTATCTATATATGGGAGCCATGCAGGACAAATGTGCTGAAGGCCAAGACCTGGCAAATAGGCAACAGATGGCGTTAGAAAAGGCCCCATCTGACCTGGTCTCTTCTGAGCAGAGGCTGCAGAGGAGCCAGGAGTCAGAAAATGATAGTAGGCAGTATATCATTAAAATAAAAGAGGACATGGATATACTGCAACAGGAAAAGACAGACCAGGATACCAGAATTCTGGCTTTGCAGAAGGAGCACCAAGACAGTTTGGACCCCTTACTGCAGAGCCAGAAAAAGCTGGAGCAACAGATCAATTTCAAAAGGGCATGCACAGAGCAGGTAGCCACCCTGCAAATCCAACTAGACAGAGAGAAAGAGGAAAGCAATACATTGATTTTGAAAGACCTGGATACCCAGGCAGAGTTTGATGAAGAACACCAGAAAGCTGGTGCCTTCCAAAGGCAAAGGGACGACCTGGCGGCACAGATGCAGGCTCTTAGTCAGGAAAGGGATACCTTAGGCCAGGAAGTCTGCCACTTAAAAAGGAAAATGGAAGAAAATCACCTGGCCCTCCAGGGACTGGGTGACCTCCAAAAAGAACACCAGAACTTGTTAGAGCACACCAGGAGGGTGGAGGAGGCTCTGGCAAGAAAGGAGCAGGTCAGTAGGGATGGGACTGAGGAGGTAACCCTCCTGCAGCAGAGACTGGCCCAGTACTCCAGGACCAATCAGGAGGCACAGAGAGAGAATGACGCTCTCTGCCAGCACAATGATAGGCTCCAGCAACAGGTAGCGATGCAGGAGAGACTGATAGAGTCTAGTAAGGCCTTAACTGAGGAACTGAAAGCGCAGGCTCTTGCATTGCAACAGGAAGCAGGGGCGGATAGAAATGAGGTTCGCTGGGAAAGAGAAACTCCTGAGCATAACCTCAGGAGCCCTGGTACCAGAGGCCTTCATCTCTCCCAGTCCCTGGACTCTGCCACCCCCATGTCCCCTCGCGCACATGAGCCCAGGGCCACGGGGATGGCAGATTACTATCCAGCTAGAAGTATGGGGCTCATAGGAATGGATGGGCGGGTATCCGGGTATGGGCACCGGGTATGGGCACCCAAGCACAGTGCAATTTAGTGGGGAACCCCAGGAGAGTAGGCCCATTAAGGGCATCCTGAAAACCTCTGCCCAGTTAGGTCAGTGGGGGGGATACCCATCAAATCCTGGCAGCAAGGAGGGATCTTAAGACTCCTCTGAGCATTACAGGACACAGGAGACCAGGTCCCCACATTCTGCCAGCCATTCCCAGGCTCGCAGAATCCGGGAAAACCTGGAAGATCAGACTGGCACCTCTGGGAGCAGTGCTTCTGAGTCAGAGGATGAATGGACCAGGGTTACCCGAACCAAAAAGGCCACTAAGGCAAAAAGGGCCTTGCTTAAGGACCCATTGAAACAAATAAAGGCAATAAGGAGTGTCATCACGCCTTATCATAAGAACGCCAAGTATTCTGTTTGGGAACACTTGGAGCTCTATGAGCAAATGATGGAGACTTTCCATTTGAAGGACAGCCAAAGTTGTGTTCAATATGTAAAGTGGACCTTCTCACCAGAATACTCCAGTTTCTTTGCGGGGCTGGAGGATCAAAACCATTCAAGGTGGTCCACATACAGGGCGGCCATCTTGAAACATTTTTCTGTGCACAGAAATCCTCAAGAGGCTCGCAAGGCAGCCTACAATTTGCAATGTGGGGAGGATCAGGCCCCACAAGAGTATGTGCAAGAATTAAAGCGTGCTTTTGCGCAGACCACCAGAAGGGTGCGCACGGATAGCAGAGAATTTATCAATACGTTTTTCCATGCCTTATCCAAATACATAATGACCCAGCTCGTGAGAGATTTTCATGAGAAAAGATCTTTAGACTGGGTCATTGAACAGGCTACCCCGATCTATGAGGAACAGAAGCCCATCGAAAATAAAAATAATGCGCCGAAAAACCCCAAAACCAACAGCACCCCTGCTGCTGCCAAGGTGGCAGAGGTAAAGGTTGCCCCCGTTTTAGATTTGGAGATGGGGGGGCCTAAAAACCTGCCTGCACCAAATAATTCACAGCCCAGAAGGCCCTCGGGCCAGTCACAGACAGGGAGTCGAGGAGGTAGTCCCACAAATGGGGTCCCACGCTCCCCTGACTATGTAAGTCCCTGCTACAAGGGAAACCGACCAATCCTGGGTTATGTGTGGACTCCTCCAGCCCAAGGGGGGGGATCCAGCCAAGCACCTAACCCAGGGAACTTCCCTCCAAACTTCCCACAAGAGGGCAGAAATTCTCCAAATCCTGGCCAGAACTTTTCCCCCAGGTATCCACCCAATTTCCAGCCCCAAAATCATCCATCCTTCTTTCCCCAATTCCCTGAGCCCAGACAACCTAATCCGGGAGAGGGGAGGCCAAGGGTGGAGGGGTACCAAAATCTTCCCAACCAGGGGTACTACCAGAGAAGGGATAGCTACCCTTCCCGGGATCAGCCCAGGGGAGAAAATAGAGCCCCGTATCAGCCTGAGCGGGTTTCACAACTTGAGCGCCAGGTCCAAAATATGGCACGGGATCTGGGTCACATACTGAGGGCTCAACAGAACCCTCAGATGAGCATGCCACCGCAGAATGCCCCAAACTCTGGACCTGGTGCTCCAGAACAATGACGGGGCAGCACCCCGATAACCCACCGGTTCCCAGGGAGGAGGCACAAGGGGAAGGGGGTGTAAAGCCTTGGAGGAAGCTTCCTTCCCAACTTGTAAACAGCCCCTAGAAAACCAGGAACCGGAAACAAAATCTCCTGCCCCTGAAAGCCTGCCTCCCAAGGAGCAGAGGGGGGGTAGGAGAAACAAAGGACCCAAACAGACCCACTTTGTGGAGGAGGTACAGGTCTTCCAATTTGAGGGAGAGGGATCCTCAGAAGATCCTGGGAAAAGGATCTTCTCCTTCAGAGATGGGGGAACTCCTCCCAGAGAAAAATGGGTCCCAAGGGATGTCAATTCAGACTGGGGAGATGTGGAGACTGAGCTACCGCCACCCATCATCTCATCCCAGAACCGACAATACCAAAATCCCCTGGTTCAAACCCATCCTGGTGACTGCCTCCAAAAATGGGGGGGCGGCCCAGAACCGGAACCAGGGGAACCCACAATGGCTCTGATCTCCAGTTGCCAACTTTTTCTTTCAGATTCCCGAGACTCTTCACAGAATTCTGCCCAAATCTCTTCGCTAGCAATGTCCAAAACCAGAAAGTTAGCCCACCAGTTGTCCAAAAATGTGCATTATCTGTGCCCCCTTGAGGAGAAGGAGGGAAGATATTATGCCCCAGTACAAGTACAGGGGCAGGGTACAATTTCGGCACTGGTGGACACTGGATCCCAAGCTACCCTTCTGTCCAAAAGGGCCTTTGAGGAACTAAATGCAGGAAGTGGGGAGAATTACCGTATCCCTCTCACCTCTCTTCCTGGACAACTGCAGAACTTTGACGGGAAGGAAATTCCTGTCGAGGGGACTGCAGATTTGGACATCAAAATTGGGCGACACAAGGTGAAACACCCGTTCATAGTAGTGACTCCAGAGGGCACCCCTTGTTTACTAGGGAATGACCTCCTGAGAAGGTTGTCACCCCTAATAGATTGCGTAAACAAGGTCCTCTGGACCCAGACTAGCCGACCAATAAAATTAAAACAGAGTGTCAACCATGTTAGTTTAAATGGCACCTGCCACATGGTTGAACAAAAATCTGACCAAGTAGAATTTCACTTCCAGAACAACCAAATTCCAGACGTGACAGTAATAGCAGTAGGACAACAGACTGGTGATGGGGGGTCCTCTCTATTTCTGAAAATAAACCTTCCTTCCAGTTTAAGGTGGTATTCTACACTGGAAGGAAACACCCTGAAATTCTTTACTAATCCACAATCAGAAACTCCCACTCCTATAATCCAGAAAGATGTGAAATCAGCTCAGAGCCTGGCTGATATTCAGCAAATTGGAGGGCAGTTGTTCATCCCTGTTCAGTTAAATGAACGACGGTAAGAGCTTCATCAGCGAAGCCATGTTCCGCCAACTCCCAAAAGATCCAGCCATTCCCACATTTAAACTGATAGACAAATGGGAAATGGACCTGGAAGCACCTAATTCCAAACATCTCCTGCCAAGCAGGTGTATGCTCAAAATCTCCATTGGCAACAAGAGCATAGTCCATAATTGTTGGGTCGTGCGAGACGTCACTGCCGCCTTTTACTTAGGCAGTGACATTCTCAATCGCTTTGCCATTAGTTTGGACCTAATAAACTTCAAAGCTTGGTCCCGATTAGCGGATAATCCCATGGGCTTTGATGATTCAGAAAAAGCATTTAGGTCAGCTCAATTGCTACCTTATGCAGTTGAAATTCAGATTTAAGAGGAAGTCACCATCCCAGAAAGGACCGGACAATTCTCCCTGGAAGTGAAAGTTAAAAGAGGACAAAAATTGAAAAACCCTGATGCTTATATTCATCTAAATGCTTCTCTCCAACAGCAAGGGTTAGGGGTAAACCCAACACCATTAGTCAACATAGAAC
This sequence comes from Ambystoma mexicanum, assembly GCF_040938575.1. Classification (NCBI taxonomy): domain Eukaryota; kingdom Metazoa; phylum Chordata; class Amphibia; order Caudata; family Ambystomatidae; genus Ambystoma; species Ambystoma mexicanum. The sequence continues at coordinate 1,272,737,822 of NC_090932.1, forward strand.
ATGACACCATTCCAATAGAGGTGGATAACTCTAGCCGCAGGCACCATTATTGGAATGGCGGTTGATGACCAACATTTTTCCATTGATCTAGGAAATGAACTGTTAGGACCAATCCCCAAGGACTGTTTTGACAGTGACAGTGATGACAATACAACACCAGACAGGATTTTCACCCGGCACGGGGGGAACTTCCTGGTGTACACTTCTTGCCCTTATGGTAAGGAAGATGTGACTTGTGACTTCAGGGGGGATGAGGTGATTTTCCAGGTCCATGAGGGCTGTCTTTCCCACCTGAAGCCGCCAGTCCAAATCAGCACTCTGACCAGGGACTTCTCCACCCAGCTGGAGGAGGCCGCTGAGATAGCAAAACCAGAAGTCTTGCCAGGCTTCAGGCAGATGGTGGAAGAGAGAGTCAACCTAGCTGATGCCTGTGTGACTCTGGAACAGAAGCAAAAGTTGAAACAAGTTTTCTTGGATTTTCAAGATCTCTTTGCGGTAGACTCATATGACTGTGGTCGCACCGACATCCACACCACAACAATTCCCACGGACCCTGGAATGACTCCAGTGTTTGTGAAGCAATATCGTTTGCCTCTCACATCCATGGAGTCCCTTACTGAAATAATTAAGAACCTTGAGTCCCGGGGAATAATCCGTCCAGCCCACAGCACTTTCAATAATCCGGTGCTGGGAATATTGAAGCCAAACGGCCAGTGGAGACTCTGCGCCGACTTTAGCGAGCTCAACAAACAGGTCCACACTTCCCAATGGCCTCTGCCCTACATTGACCAAGGGCTGGCCCAGATTCAAGGGTCACAAGTATTCACTGCAATAGACCTGACCAATGGATACTGGACTGTGCCTGTCAGTAGGGAGGACCAATACAAACTGGCTTTTACCTTTGGGGGCCAGCAGTACACATGGACCCGGACTCCCTTCGGATACCTCAACTCCGGCAATGAATTCAACATTTTCCTACATAAGGCCATGCCCGACCTGGGTGCGAGGGGTAACCTGGCTTATGTAGATGATGTCCTCATCAAAGGATCATCTGTGGAAGAACACATAGCGGAGATCCATTATGTTCTGACACAGTTGAGGGCCGCCGGAGCAAAACTTTCCTTCCAGAAAGCCCAGTGGTGTAGAACCCGTGTTAATTTCTTGGGGCATGAGATTACTCCTCAGGGTCTCTGTCCCCAAGAAAAGAAAGTGGAAGCACTTCAGAAACTGAAAGACCCCACAACTCTGCGGTAACTAAGGAGCCTCCTTGGACTGACTAATTACAGCAGAAAGTTCATTGAAGGCTACACAGAGATCACTAGACCCCTGATTCATCTCTTGAAGGGGGGGGTCAAGTGGGAATGGGGTCCAGAACAATCCGAGGCAGTAAGTCAACTCAAGAGAAGCCTCTCACAAGCGCCTTGCCTAGCTTACCCTGTCAGAAACAAGGAATTCTTCCTGGAGACAGGGTTCTCTAATACGTGCTTGACGGCAGTATTGTACCAAAAGCATGACAAGGTCTATAAAGTAATCTCCTATGCGAGCAAAACTTTATCCTCTGTGGAGGAAAAATTCAACGATTGTGAGAAGGCACTCCTGGCAACGGTGTGGGCATTGAAGAATTACCGCCGGTTTATCCAGGTGGAACACATCATAGTGGAGACTCCACACCAGCCTCTGCAATATCTCCAAAGTGACAGAATCCGGGCCTGAAATGTGAGTAATTCCCGAATTACTTCCTGGATTCTGTCAATGCAAGGCTTTCCTGTGGAGGTCAGATATGGCCAAAACAAGAAGAGTCCCCTCGCGCAAGGTCTGGCTGACTTGCATGATTGTGCCAGAGAAAACTGTCTCGAGGACGAAAGTCTAAAAGTCAAGGACAACATGGAGGCATACCTTAATTCCCCACACAAAGTCTTTGAAGAAGACAAGTGTGAGGGAATGCCCACTGTCAATGTGGATGGATGCTCTTACCATGTTGACAACAACGGGGAGAAAGAACTGGTGGCCGGCGTAGGGAACGCATGCGTGAATGAGTCCCCAGAACCCTCTGCTGGATACAAAATTGGTCCCCGAAGTAGTCAGGTGGCAGAATTGATGGTCCGTAGTATGTTCAAATAGGTATAAACAGTCCCTATAATAACATCCTACTCTGCTGACAGGGATATCAATATGTATAATACAATAAAGAGTAAGATAACACGTCTTGTTTTACTTACATCCAACCCCCTTTACACAGGAACTCTATAAGGTTTTCCGGCATCACTAGTCCTGACAAAATGGACCGTCTGCTATGATTGATTAAAAAATGTGTATAACAAATTTTTATTCAAATAATTCGAACTGAATTTAAACATAAAACACTACCCTCACCTAACACAGTGTACTAAACACTAAAAAACAGTTACTAAAACATGAAATACAAAGTTCACTTATTTGCATGACACAAAAGATATCACATAACATAACACAAAAAAAATCTCAATGTGTCTCTAAAACAACAACCATCCCAACATGTTTCTGTTCTTCACTGCCCAGTTCGGGCGAACATTCTTCAGGGGAATTTTTTTTTAAAAAAGCATCCACTAATCTCTTCAACACCGTGCTGAAAGGGTAGATTCAAACTTCTATACAGGCAAAGGAAGGAAAGAACCTCCGAGCCTGTAAGAGTAAAAGGAAAAACTAATGAGTTCCAAAAAGAGGGAAAGGAAGTACTACAAAATGTAGAAAAAGAACATGGCATAGAGGTTATGCCACACTCACACGGGTCCCAACAGGGCACCCACAAATTTACCCGTGTGAGTGTGGCATAACCTCTATGCCATGTTCTTTTTCTACATTTTGTAGTACTTCCTTTCCCTCTTTTTGGAACTCATTAGTTTTTCCTTTTACTACCCTGAATCTACCCTTTCAGCACGGTGTTGAAGAGATTAGTGGATGCTTTTTTTAAAAAAATTTCCCCTGAAGAATGTTCGCCCGAACTGGGCAGTGAAGAACAGAAACATGTTGGGATGGTTGTTGTTTTAGAGACACATTGAGATTTTTTTTGTGTTATGTTATGTGATATCTTTTGTGTCATGCAAATAAGTGAACTTTGTATTTCATGTTTTAGTAACTGTTTTTTAGTGTTTAGTACACTGTGTTAGGTGAGGGTAGTGTTTTATGTTTAAATTCAGTTCGAATTATTTGAATAAAAATTTGTTATACACATTTTTTAATCAATCATAGCAGACGGTCCATTTTGTCAGGACTAGTGATGCCGGAAAACCTTATAGAGTTCCTGTGTAAAGGGGGTTGGATGTAAGTAAAACAAGACGTGTTATCTTACTCTTTATTGTATTATACAGAATTGATGGTCCAACATCAACTCCACGAACTGGTCATAATCACAGATTCGGATTATGTACGGAACGGGTTCGTGGAGCACCTGGTTAATTGGAAAACCAGAGGCATGTTATGTGCTAATAACAAACCCCTGAAACATGGGAAGTTAATCCAAAACATTGATGATCTGGTCACCTCGAATGGGATGACCATCTACTGGAAGAAGATCAAGGGTCATTCCAAAGTAGAGGGACCAGACAAAACTGGAAATGACTTAGCTGATCAGCTGGCCAAAACCGGGGCCATCCAAGGGGATCTAATCGAAATAGAGTCCCTGTTGGGGGAAATCCAGGTCACTGCTATCACTAGGTCCCAGACAAATGCTCACAATGATCTTTCAACTGCCCAATGGAGTAAGGAGACCCCTGATGCTGATTTAATTACAGCTCAGAAGGGGGATCCAATTATTGGTAGGTTTTACCAAGACCTTGAGGACCCTGAGAACTTTCCCCTGACGGATACCGATTACATTGGGAAAGAGGACCTAAGAGTGTTGATGAAATGTCCAAAAATGTTCCAAATCCAAGACGGTTTGCTGGTAAGGGAATCTAAAGCTGGCCACGATCAGTGGGTGGTTCCTACCTAATTCCGAAGCCTGATGTTAAGTCACGCCCATGATGCGGCCACCGCCGGTCATAGGGGGTTTCACACAACACTGGAAATCTTAAGAGAGGTTGCATACTGGCCACACATGGGGCAGGACCTCGACCAATACTTGAAGCGGTGTCTTGTGTGTGCACAATTTCAGCCATCATCCCTCATGCGCCGTGCACCTCTCCTAAAGAGGGGGATGACACTGTCATGGTCAGATTTGCAAATCGACTTTGTCGGCCCTGTAATTCGCTCGTCTAGAGGAAACAAGTACATGTTGACCGTTACATGCTTGTTTACCAAGTGGGTGGAATGTCTCCCAGCCCCAAACTGCAAGGCAGAAACAGCAGCTTCCCTGATGATTAACCACATCTTTTCCCGTTTTGGTCTACCTCAAAGGATTGAGTCAGACAGGGGTAGCCACTTCACCAGTGAAGTAATGACAAAGATGTTGGAGATACTGGGGGTCAAAAGGAAGTTACATATTGCTTACAGGCCAGCTTCTTCTGGAGCAGTGGAGAGATACAACCGAACCATTGTGAGCATATTAAAAAAGTTTGTGGCAGATTCTGGGCCAAGTTGGGATATCCGATTACCTCTGGTCCTAATGGCCATCATATCTACCCCTTCATCTGCAACTAAAATGTCACCATTTGAGTTGATGACGGGGCGCAAGATGGTGCTTCCCCAGCATTTGCTCTACAGGACCCAAGAGCAGATACTGATAAATGCCTCCACAACTCATGAGTATGTGGAGAATTTAAGGAAACACCTTCAACATGCTTTTGCCTATGCTCAGCGGAATCTAGAAAGATCAGCTGAGAGCATGAAAACCCACTACGACCTGAAGACCACCAGATAGGAATATACTGTGGGGGACCGGGTCTATCTATACAATTTCCAAACGAACCAGGCCAAACAGTGAAAATGTTTGCCAACATGGAAGGGACCGTTTGAAATTATAGACAAAATCTCCCCTGTGGCCTACAAGATCCGCATCCCCAAAGGCGGTTTGGCAGAGGGGGAAGACAAGTGGGTCCATATAAATCAGCTAAAGTATTGCCATCCCAGACACACTCTGCAACAACTGGAGGAGCCCTCTGCAATACCAGAGGGGACCGCTCCAGAGTAATTCAATTCCAACCCTAAAATATCCCACATATAGTCTCTAAAATATTATGATTTGGAAAAAAAATGTCTTATAATTGTATCTTGTTTTGGTTAAAATAAGAACGCAAATGTTTTGACTATAAAATGTATATGCCACCCCACCATATCAATGGTGGGGAAGAAATGTCTAGGAATGTGTATTGCCGCTTTGCTTTATCATCCTAGGAGAGATGAAACCATGGAGACTGACCAAGGAGGACGACCGGGGACCGGGAGCAGAGACCCGAGGGGCCCGGGGTACCGCCCAATCCTCCCATCAGGACCAGCAAGGAGAACTGATTGATCGACTGGAGGGAGGAAAAGATGCTGAACTGTGCCATCTATGGAATTGGAAGAAGAGGAGGCGAACATCCCAGATCTTGCGAGTTCCATCAGTGAAAGGACAGAATGGCCATCGCAAGAGGGGGGGGCTTGTGGGATGTTTTTACCCATGCATCCAAGCCCTACCATAAAACTGGGCAGTACTGGCATGGAAAACATCATGATGGCCAGAACTCCCCAGAGAGTGCACAGGGAAAACATGAAGAATAGGCTGCCACCCATTTTTGCCTATGTTGTGAGCACAGGAGGGCACTGCCTAAAACCACCATTGGGCTACACACACAGTAGCCTGAAACCATTGGGAATGGCAATGCTGATTGCCAAAAAGCAACTCAGAACTGTGGGGAATTCATTTTCTTAATCCCAAAAATGGTTGCAATACCGGTACTCACCACTATCAGAAAGCCGGCGTTTTAAAACCACCAGACTTTTGTGTAAAACTGAACAAATGAAACAAAACCAGGCCAAGGAAAGACTTGCTAAGAGGTGGATACAATGTAAAACTATATTCTGAAATGACTTGAAGGAAGTAATTATTTAATGTATATGTAAAAATTGTAAGTTTGATTTATACTGGGAACAAAAAGTGACATTTAGCTGAAACCTGGCTTAATGAAACTGGATTCTGCCTGACAACTACCCCTGACAGGAGTTGAAACCTGCTCAGCCACTCTTCCCAGGCCTAGCTGCATCCTGCTGCCCCTTGCCAAAAGGAGTTGACACCTCTCTGATTGAATTAAGGGAGGGGACCTGGGGACTGCAGAAAGTTGAACAAAGGCCTGTCCTGGACTCAGGCAAATGTTATATTGGGGGGGCCGTAAAGTGGCTTCCGGTTAGGGGAAACTGGGAGGGGCAGTGCCTCTGCAAGCCAGCTGAGCTTGGGGGAAGTGGATAAACCAGTTATTCCACCATGTGATGTGGGAAGCCACACCCCTTTTTGACCAGGGCATACTTTTAAAAAGATGGATAATTCATAGTACGGACCTGTCAAAATTATATAAATAATATCATTATTCTTGTGATTTTTCTGTGCACGTTTTAAGAGGTGTTAGGACCCTGTGGTATGTTCCTGGGGATAGTAGCAGAAAAAAGGTTGTTACTCCAAATGTATGCATGTTAAAAATCTGACACTTTATCATCTGTAACCCATATCCCTGGTGCACATTTGTGTAAAATCTGGAAAGGTTTAGAGGTCGTTATCTGGATGAAAAGGGGAGAATTCTGTCATCAGTGGACACGACATCGTACAAAGACAGGGATCGGATGGTTTGGTGCTACAGAAAATATGTTAACTGGACCTATAATATTAGAAAAATGGTACATAGATAAATATGTATTTGGGTCAGAAATAGATTTGTGTGCAAATTGACCAGGGGAGGATCCTCTGACCCATAAACAGACCTCATCATGATGACAATCCATTTCCTTCCCCAAATCATGGGAGAGGGGAGAATTGGGCCAATGACAAGTAGAGGGGGGCAGGCTTAGCTAGGCTCAGGCACACACCCATTTTCAAAACACATAAAAAGAGACTGCTGGGACAGGTAGAGACAGTCAATTCCATTTTCTGCGGGACGCTCTGCCGGGAGACTCCAGACTTCACATCCATCAATCTCCAAAGACCAGAACTTTACTTCAGAACTTAAAGCAAGGGCCTAAACCCACAAACTGAGAACTCTTCTCAGCAGGCCTCAGCATCCTTAAAATCATTTGCAAACTATTCCACAGCCGGGCGAGCTGTCTGAATTCTTTTGCCAATAACTTTTGCCAGTACCCAGAAAGAAGTGTTACATCCAGAATCCACTTGATCTGGACCGGAAAGCAGAGCAGAACCAGAGACCCAGACCGCTGTGAGCAGAATCGGTGCCTGATTGACCCGCTGTATCCAGAGAGCTGACCCAGATTGCTGTGAAGTGCCGAGACCAGAACCGGAGTCCAGTCCAAAACCTGACCAGATCCGTGGCGAGGCCCATTCCTGCCCAAAATATATTGTGAGTACCGCCAGAACTGTGCAGAACCCAATCTCTTAGTTAAAATAATCTAATCCAAACTATTTTAACCTAATTAGAACAGCCTCCTAGAAATCGTGTCATCTGTCATTTGTAAAGCTACACAACTGCCACCTGTCAATTCTGCAGCTGCAAGCTGTCACCTGTCATTTTGAGTTTTACTTTAAATCCGAAAATCTACCTTTATTCAATCATCCGTATCTCTGGAACCGTTTGTGCTAGGAATGAGATTTCATCTGAAAGCTTAGAATCTAGGCTTTCCAACGAACCTAGAACCGACTTCCTACTCCCTATACTTCTTCCGTAATCGCGAGACACGCACTCGCAAAATTTACCGCGATTTTCGATTTGGCCCGATTTCTTCATCTGTAGAAATCAGCAGCTTTTTGCTTCTCTTTGCTAAAATTCGTTTGCAATCTGCTAATCATTCATAGAGTATTGTTAAAGTGAGCCTCAACTAATATAAAGTAGCCATCACCTACCCTGAACCTCTAGAGGGAATTAAAAGCAATTTTAGCACCTTTTCACTTCGATTGCAAACCACATTAAAGTAATTTGCCTGTGTTTAAAACTCATCCCTGTTTTCTCTAAGCTTGCTGGGGGAACTGGAACTGTGTATTGCATTATAAAGTGTGATTTGTTGGGATTCTTGAAGACTGTGTGCTCTCCTTCCATTTCTTGTATTGCATAGGGGGGGGTGAATTGTCAAAAGAAAAAGTGATCATATTACCTTTTGCTAAAATCATAACAAGTTATTTCTGTACTGCATTTTATTCCACCTTGCGTTTCCTTGAACCATATAAAGCATTCTTTCCCACTTTATTCTTCTGTTCCTATTTATAAGTTACCTCTTGCCGACTACTGCTCATATTCACAAGTGTAATATCCATTATCAATTTATTTATAGAAGTGTGATATATATATATATATATATATATATATATATATATATATATATATATATATATATATATATATATGGAAAAAACAAGGAAATGTGCGCACTCCAATTCTCTGTATAACCTTCCAGGCCACTGGTGTACTCCTCCGACCGGTTTCTGTGCCAATACACGTCGTCAGGGAGGCTGGGTGGACTTGCAGCTCACCGCAGGGTCAGGTGGTAAAAATCTGCTGCAAGGGCTACTGGTAGATGTAGTCATCTGGTCAGCAGAGAAAACGCTCACGCCCATATATATATATATATATTGTTTAAATTTTCAAATAAACCTTTTAATTTGCAAAACAAACCTACTTCTTGGCTCAGTGGGGTCATGGGGGGTGTTATACAAGGGTTGTCATCCAGAGTACTGAACTGGATATAAAAATACACCAATAAGGGTTTTCCTCAGCATCCCAGACTAGGCATTGACTTAGCTGTAGTGTTGATTGAATATCGCTTACAATATTCATCCAAATAAAAACTGTCGAGGGTTTTATCAGCAGAACATTTTTGGCAAAAAACAATAGGAGAAGAGAAGGGGTGGCGAGGGAGCAGATTTGAGAGAAACAGAGTTTTGGAATGTCTAGAGTGCTGCTGAAGTGAGCAGAGTTTATCATGGCATGGATACGTGGAGCGTCAGAGCAGAAAGAACAGTTCTGAATGAGGACTCCTTGCTATTGGAGTTTAATGGTAGACTGAACCATTGTGTTGCAGTCTGCTGTTGACCTATGAGTGGTTGTTTATGTCACATTGTTGTCCATTGGGAGTGGTGTTCTTACAGTTCATACTGTTTTATGAAAGTTGAGGGGTGGTGCTGGAGTGGCGAGAACAGAGCAGGCTCACCCAAGTTAGTCCAATCACTCGAGTTTCTTGGTTCAAGCAATGAGCGCAGACATAGAGCATGTGTTGCTGAAGAAGCTGACCCGAAAGGGTTCCCTTTCTTGGCTGCTGTGTTTTAGGGTTTATATTGTACAATGTCCGAGGGGTTCACCTTTGGGGGTTGGGTGTCCATTGTTGCCTGATTGTTTCCGGTCTGTCTTTGTACCTGAGATGACCATTGCTAGGGACTGGTCCACTTTGCTTTGACTGCTCCGGTTTTTAAGGGTGCCAATGCAAGCAACTGGTCCGGGATTTATGTGTGGCTGGTTTTTGTGATGCCGCAAAATCACCATTTCCGGTTTTGTTCGGTTAAGTTTGAGGCGATTTGTCATCAGTGCCGGATTAAACCCTGCAGGGGCCCCTAGGCAGTCAGTATGAAGGGCCCCCCACCTTGCAAATTATCGTCTAATACGTTTTTACTTTTCTGCACAGCTTTATTTTGATCCATTGTCACGGGGCCCTTAAAAGGAGTGGGCCCATAAGCCGGTGCCTACTTGGCCTAATGGATAATCTGGCACGGTTTGTTGTCATCCATGAGTCGAGTGGTTTCTCTGAATTCTGTTGTAGTTTGTTTGCCCCACTATAAATGCTGGACCACAAGTCCCAGAATACCAACCAAAAACAGGAGTGCGAGAAATATTCAGGCATTAAGTGGGGTCATTCGAGAGCTCGATGGTCAGGAGAGCCCTTGGTGCAAATCTCTGTTGCCAGTGGAGTAACTTTGCTGAAAATGTTGGGGGGCACATGACATCTGAAGAAAAGGTACCCCAGCCAAATGACTGGGGACAAAATGGTATGCCATGAAAGTTGGCGGGAGGACAAATACCCCTGTCCCCCCCTAAAATTACGCCCATGTCTGGCGCCCACATTCGGGCATTCACTCCATGATGATGTGTTTAAAGACGCCTTCACCCTCTTGTCTGGTGAATAAAGGTAGCTTTTAACTGCATTCTGCCTTCTGTTGTTTCCAATGGCCCATTTAAGAGGCCTTTTCCCAGCCGGTTCCTGTAATGCAGCCACTTCCCAGCTCTCCTGTGGAGTTTATATTCTCCCTTCAGCCGCCTGCCAGATTTCACGAAGACCATTGCAGGCCTGGGACTGTAATAAACACGAGAAGCCCCTGCGTTTTCCTTCTACCCGCCACTCTCAGCACGGGGTGTGCAGTAGAAACTCCCACAGTGAACCTCTAAATGGGGGCCTCTAAAAGGGGAGCAAATGGGGGGAGCTGAGGGAACACTGCTTCAAGTGCCACTGCTTTGAAGAATGAGAACAGAAGTTAACTAGACGGTTCAGCATTAATCGCCCTGTCAAATAAAACCATGAAATCATACAATAAACCCCTTTATATCTTTGTGTATCTCTGATTACCCCTAGCTCCTCATTTCCTTTGCTAATGACCCTTCAGTAAAGTGAGCAGCACGTTTTACATTTTGGGGCAACAGAAGTAACAGCACTTCCTGTTTCACGTTTTCCTCTGACGACGACGGCATTTTGACTCTTTCATCTTAAGAGTGGGGCGCTTAAATTGTATCATGCGTAAGTAGGTAATCCAGTTCAGATTTTTCTTTGCACTGTGGGTTTTGAAATGCGGAATTTAAACTGGGGAAAGCAAAGCTACAAGTCTCAGAATGAGAAGAATAAAAGCAGGACTGGATTTCCTACTCATGTATGGCCTGGGGGAAACTTTAGAGTTCTGTATCAGAGCTGCTCTTGTTTTTAGTTGAATATCTTCACAGGTGACTGGACGGTGGGCCGTATTGGGAACTGCACATGGTCAGAGCAAAATAAAATCCCACTGTAAGACACACATCAAACCCACAGCTAACTCCTCTCCAGAACTCTTCCCCCTCTACCAGGAAAAGGCCATTTATTTCCCAACTCAAGCAAAGTGGCACCTTCACGATGACTATATGATGATCAGTGGCCACTTTTAGGGACCAAATCCCCGCCTGGCATGCCGTGGTTTCCTTCACAATGATTCCCCTAAATCCCTACTACTTCCTGTAACTTCTCTACAGACCAGAGGACACATTACTAAGATCAAAAACCACCCAGAATCTACATGCTCGCCTTCTGACACCTGAAATGGAAAAACCCTCTGACTTGGTCAGGCTGCCGTGTCCCTGGTCATCCTGATCTTCAGGAGATGAAGCATGCAATGATAACGCCACTTCTGAAAGAAATCCAAGGAAGACCCCGAAACCCTGGTCAAGTTCTGCCCACTTTCAATATCCCATCTCTAGGAAAAACCGTGGAGACCTTCGTTAACACACAACTCTACACTCATCTGGAGGGCAATAACCTGCTTAGTTATTAATCTGTCTTTCGATCCTCTCTAGGAACCAAAATTTCACTCCTGAACATCAGGGAAGAATCGTTTAGCACCAGAGCCTAAGCTCACATGTGTGCCCTGATTTTCCTCAACCTATCTGTAAGTTTGACACAGTGCAACACAACACTCTCCTCCACAGGCTTGCAAAGACTTGAGCCTCCCAGGAATGTTTGATGTCCTTTCTGTTCAACTATTCTGATGATGTCAACTTGGGATCCATCCACTTCAAGAGTTCTGAGAACCCCCGAGGAGATCACAAGGATCTCCTGCACCCTCGCCAATCTTATTCAATATGTACATGGCATGCCTTGCCTCCATCCATCCAAAACCTTCCATGCTTCCCTTTTTTGGTTAAAGGGTGTCTCCCTATGTGACAGAGTGTATGCCCAGACGTGGGTCTCTTGCTCACTGCCCCAAAGGGAACCAAGCTGCACCTCACTGATGAAGCCCAGCAAGGCCAACACATGTCTGGGATTGCTTGTGTTTCTGTGAAGAGGGGTCCTGGCCTGGATGTTCGGGCTGGGCTGCTCCCATTAGTGGCAGTACTTGACTAATTTGAATATGGCTGGACCCCTTTTGCAATGGTCCAGATGGGCTAAAAAAAACAGTGGTGTGGAAGGTTGCCCAGAGCAGTGCATGTGGTTCAGATTAATTCAAAACCTTTCCTTCAGCGGGACACTTGTGTGTCTTGGTGCTGTGGTGCCAGTGTGCATTGGCCAGTGTGCTTGTAGAGGTGTACAGTTCTCTTGTGGCCAGGACTGGTTGAGGGTTCATGCATGGAACAGGGGAACTTGGTAGCTATGTGCCTGTGTTTCACTGTTTTGAACGCTGGGCACTTTACTGGGCAACGCTCCCCTAGGTATTGCTGTTGCACGGCTGGAGGGTTGTGATTTTCTTTACATGTATAATCACATTACACTTTATTATAGACGTGAAAGATGAAGAGTGGGCAAGATCACAAGACCTCCCTTTTTTTAAAGCCTTAATAGAGGGGGCTGCACCAAAGTCCAGCAGACATCCCTCAGGAGATGTGGCTGCACCCGTGAACTGCCCAGAAGACAACCGCGCTCATCTGGGAAATACTCAAAAGAGAGAACGGCTCCTAAGCATAAGACTGACCTGCTCTGCTTCATTGAGAGGGCATCAGGTAATAATGTCCCCATACATAATGTTGCCGGGAAAAGCCATTGGGACATTATATATGGTGACATTATGTATGGGGACAGGATACCGGGATGTCCCCTGCTCCCATTAAAATAAGAAAATAAAAACAGGGTTTGCCTGCGTGTCCCCCACATGTTCAATGTAATAATGTCTCTACAAAAAACAGCGACTTTTATTGTCAGGGGCCATTTTTGCGGGGACATTATTACATGGAACCATTTAGAGATCTATAAGATAAATAACACATCCCAAACCCAAGTGACAGGCCATTTCTTGTAAGCTCTACACTGTGAGGACTGCTCTGAAGCCTACGAGACTGCTAGGCTCCGTTCTCAGAGACTCAGGAACGAGAGTGGGCAGTATTCGTGCTCCTGTGTGATCATTACAGACTTGGCATTTCCAAAACAAGGAGACGGCTTTTCTCCGGTGAGATCTCCACAATGCGCATAGTCTGGGACCCGGAGACCCGACTCCACATTATGATTTTTAGGGTATTTATTGAGCGCAAACCTACCTTGGTAAGCAACAGAGCGCTTTACAAGCATTGTCTTTCTTCTCTTTCCATGCAGCTCCGGGACAGCCCTGTGGAATAAAGGCCCCATCATTCCGATAATGTGGAACTCTGAGGCTGCCCTGAGAAATGTCTACTACCCCATTCCTATAGTTTGGAGCCCTGGGAGTACACTGCAACATGCTTTCCCCAATCCCATAGCACGGGTGGACTTGCGGAGCGATGAGGGCCTGGCCACCGGTCCTTCACTTTGGGGTAAAAGCACAATGTGGTGATTTGAGCCTTAAATAGTGACGTCTTCTCCCAGCGCTGGACCCAGCTACGTTTAGACTTGGCGTGCAGTGACGAGATAGTTAGTCTGTGCACAGAGAGGAGTTAGTTTAAGCACCCGCCTCCCTTAGAAGAGCTCAACACTGAGTTCTATTGTCCTAACCAGTAGAGGGAAGGGGTGGTACCAGTTGAGCCACCTGGTGTTAGCTTCGGTAGGCTCTTATTTATGTACCTACCAGGGTAGGCTTGTTGAGCTACCAAACCCGAGAGTCACGCAATCCTATTATCTAGTGTTTGTCAAGTCTGTTACGCAAGCCAAGCCGAGCCACCCTAAGAGTAGGACACTGTACCGGAGATAGCCCCAGGGAACTGGGGGATGGCTGACCAATAAAGGAATGGAGATGTGCTCCATAAGTGCTAAGCCCCTGGCCATCCCCTTTACATGGCCACCGTCTTGGCAGCATGTGCGCTCTTCTAAGCCCCCCTTGCCACCCCTATTCATTAGATCCGCTAACATAATATAATAACATGCTAATTGCAACTTATTTTAAACCCAAGCTAAGCTGTTGTGTCGTTTTAGCCAATGAGTCTAATTATTTCTGTGTGAGCATTTTGTATTGTGTGTGGATGGGCACTGGTAGTGGAGGAACAGCCGGCCGTTAGACTTCTCTCAGCAGCACACAATAGGACTCGCCTACGAAATGTATGCCCCATTTCCATAGTGCGGCCTGGCAGTATGGAGTCCAGGAAAGTATTCCCACTGTGTGGAGTCCTGGGAATGCCCTGGTGAAATGTCAGGAGTATTCCTACAGTGTGGAGCCCCGGAAATGCCCTGTGAAATGTCAGCAGTATTCCGACTGTGTGGAGTTCTGGGAATGCCCAGTGAACTGTCGGCAATATTCCCACAGTGTGGAGCACTGGAAATGCCCATTGAAATGTCAGCAGTATTCCCACTGTGTGGAGTCCTGGGAATGCCAAGTGAAATGTCAGCAGTATTCCGGCTGTGTGGAGTTCTGGGAATGCCCAGTGAAATTTCAGCAGTATTCCCACTCTGTGGAGTCCTGGGAATGCCCAGTGAAATGTCAGCAGTATTCCCACTGTGTGGAGCCTTGGGAATGCCCAGTGAAATGTCGGCAATATTCCCACAGTGTGGAGCACTGGAAATGCCCAGTGAAATGTCGGCAGTATTGCCACTGTGTGGAGTCCTGGGAATGCCCAGTGAAATGTCAGCAGTATTCCCACTGGGCCGAGTCCTGGGAATGCACAGTGACAGCAGTATTCCCACCGTGCAGAGTACTGGGAATGCCCAGTGCGGCTGTATTCCCACTGTGTGGAGTCCTGGGAATGCCCAGTGAAATGTCGGCTGTATTCCCGCTGTGTGGAGTCCTGGTAATGCCCACTGACAGCAGTATTCCCACTGTTCCGAGTCCTGGTAATGCCAAGTGAAATGTCAGCAGTATTCCCACTGTTCCGAGTCCTGGTAATGCCCAGTGAAATGTCAGCAGTATTCCCACAGTGTGGAGCCCTGGGAATGCCCTGTGAAATGTTAGCAGTCTCCCAAGTCTGGAGCCCTGGGAATGCTCTGAGAAATGTCTGCCCTATTCTCACAGTGTGCAACTCGAAGGCTGCGCTGAGAAATGACTGCAGCCCCATTCCCATAGTGTTGTGCCCTTGCATTGCACTGCGACTTCTCTCTCCCATTCCCAAAGTCGTTGTGGCGCCCTGGGACTACCCTGTGACATGTTTGCCCCATTCCCATAGTGTGGAGCCCTGGGACGGTGCTATGGGATGCCTATTTATTCCCATAGTAGGAATCCCTTGAGCTTGGGGAGGGATTCATGACACAGGACCAGCTTCTCCAGATGTTCCCAGATGGGGTTTCGTGCAGAGGAGTCCGCATGTATTCCACTGAAGTGAGACTCCCTCGGAGCAAAGGGGACAAGCCTTTGTCACCCCCAAGGGGGTGATGCCAACACCCCTCCCCTCCACATAGACTTTCTCCGTTGATGTCCTCTCTGTCTCCCTCGTCATTTTTTATTTTATTTATTGAGCAAGCAGTAACGGTCGTACTAGGCCTTGTGACATTCTTACCGTGCACGTGTAAAGACAAGAAGTGCAGGGGGGGCGGAAGTAGGGAAAGGGGCTTGGATGGTGGGAGGGGGTAAGTGCAGGGGCGGGAGCCAAGGGTTGAGCAAGTTCAAGGGGAGCCACAAGGGCAAGTGCCAGGGGAATTGGGAGAGGGAGGTCATCTTTCGCTGGTTCCATGTCATTTCATCGCGGGACGTTTTTTCACGGGTTATTTTACTGCACATTTTTTAATGAAAAAACCCATCGAATTTAAAAAAAATTGTTTTTGGGAGGGATCCCCTCAACCCCCCATTCTTTTCAGTTTCTTTCTATTCCCAAACACCCACATCCCATATATATAATTTTCTAACCCCACCCAAAAAAATTTGATGGTTTTTCATTAAAAAACGCCCCGCGATGAAAGGACATTGCACCCTTTTGCTTACCCTATATAATTCCCTCCTCTCATGCTTTTTCCTCTCCTTTTCTTTGAATACCTTCTTATGATCTGACGCCCTTCCTTCTTTTGCTTCCCCTATTACCCAGCCCCTTCTTTCTTCCTCCTCTTTGTTCTTCTGTCCTCATGGCCGCCTCATCCTCTCACCACATAATTCCTTTTCTCCATGGCTGGCTGAAGCTGCGGAGGTGCTCGTGGGGGCCCATTCCAAAAAGCTGTTTGGGCGCCTCCTTGCCTAAAGCTGGGAAACCCTGTCTGGGGCAGCGGTGTGGTGCATACGTTATAATTGAGATGTTTCCTATTGGCATTTTGAGTGGGTGAGTCCCCTGGTTTTATCATTGAGGTAGCATAACATGAGTCCCACCTTGGCCTTCATTAATCTGCAAGCATATCCACTGCCCCACAGCAAAGGTCTAAAGGCAGTGTCAAGCATGCATGTGATAAGCTAACACCTTTTTAAGAGCTCTGCCTTTGGCCAGCCAGTGCACATTAAGGCGACACGGTCTTTCATTTGTGAAGATGGATGCTTCATTGGTGAATATGTGCATATATTCAGCCTTATTATGTGTCAATGTGCTCTAGCACCTTGAAGCGTCTCATGTGCTATATGGAATTACCAATAATGATCTCGGACCCAAATAACCAGTCAGACTCAAAGGATATGGCAAAGTACTACTTTATTATCAGTATAAAATAAAGTAAGGCAATCTAGCGAATAACATCACGCACACCCAAACGTGATTGTAGAAAGGTTTTATACCTCGAGGTGCGTCATCTATGACAACATCCTACGTGGCAAACTAAAGCCTATTGAAGGGAGGGCTTGGTTAGGGGAACAAATGTACCTAGTGTATAAATAAGTGTTAATAACTTCATTGACTGCCTCTTATCTGATGGGCACGCCTCGAACTACCTCTAAATACGTATAATACTGCCTGTAGTGGAAGAAATGGCAATGGGTTGGTCTTTGCAACATTGTATAGCATGTTGCTACATAGACCCTCTGATTGGGTGGCATGCTTTCCCAACCTTGGACTTTCGGCTTGTTAGCAGCACATAAGCAAAATGAAACTCTGGTGCCGCAAGCAATGTCAGACTACTCCCCACTTCCCCAATTAATCCAAGGTCTCTCATCAATCATGCCCCAATCCAAGACTTCTCCTTTGTAGTTGACCTCACAGCCTGCTCTCTGTTCTGGGAATTTCAAGGGAGTGTATGCACACTATTATCTTTGTTTGGGCTTAATGAATAGCCCTTGTTTTTAACTTCTGAATCACGTGTGAGGCGACCACACATTTGTACATCTCGACCTTCTAGTTACTGCTATTTGATTCAATTGTGCTGGGTGTTATTACACTTCTCGGCCTCTGGAGACTTGTTCTTTCCATCTTACATGGGTTTTCCACATCTTTAATGTCAAATACTTGGCTCCGGCAGATGTTTTCTCTTTCGATTCATCTAAGAGAAATATGTCTTACATGCATGGCTTATCCCTTTGACTCTTCTTGTGCCTTGCAATTATTCCTTGAAATAGCATATTTGATCCCAAGTCAATAGACTCCTCTTTATTCCTCACACAAAGCTGTTTTTCCAGCGTCTCCTGACTCTGCAGTCCTGGTCTTTCTCCGAGGTAGCTTGAATGGTTTTAATACGAGTCGGACATCCACATCATGGCTGCTCTAGCCATGTAATGCTTTCCTCTGCAGCAAGCTTCTATATGTCTCATCTTCCTTTTTGTTTCTGCGTATATACATTTATTAATCAGCAGGTTGCTTTATCTTCTTTGCATATACCATTTCTTCATATTAGGTTATATGTTTCTCTTGTTACATCTTTATTCTTTGATTATTTGCATATAGTTTCAGTGAGTCTCAGTATCTCTCCTCTATGACGTGACTCTGCCCTTCTCAGATTATACTTATAGCTCTATGATGTCCAATGGTGTGTGGCGACATCCTTCCACCCTCTCAGTGCAAGGGTACATTCAATATGGTTGTCTTGTCTGAGTGCATATCATCTCTCATACACTCAATGCGGTATTGGGATGATACCTGGTGTCCCACATCGGGCTCTTCTCCTACTGTTCCAGTATGACGGAGGTGAGGGGCGAAAGCTAGGGATAACATGTCCATCTACTCCTCTACACCAAAATCATAGCTAATTAAATGGAGGGACAAGGTTAGTAAGTGCAGATTATCACAGGAGATATGTTTGGCATCTACACAACAGAACAAAGAAAGTCAGCCAGAGGGGCACTGAAACCCTAAACGACTTCTTTAAAATATCTATTAAGCTTTCTTTGCCAGAATCACAGGGGACCCTTCAGGGTATGGTGACCCATTTAAATTGAAAAGGTCAAAAGGCCCCATCTCTATGCCTTCTTTCTTCTTTATGCCATCTTCCCCACTGATAGCCTGTCCCCCTCAGTCATGCCCATGATCACCTCTATACTTCCTCTCCTTCCTATTTCTATACCCCAGTGGCTTCCCTCCTCCCCTGCCTTCCTTCTTGCACACTCTTTTGCACTCCCACTTTCTTTCCTCTGTTCCCTATTTCTCACCCTTGGCCTCCTTCCACATCTCCTACTTCCCCCTTCATGATGCTCCAGTGCTTCTATCCTTTTCGATCACATGCCCTCTTCTCTAGCAGTCCTTGGGCCCCAGTCAGGGCCGGTGCTATCATTTGGCAAGGTTAGGCGCTTGACTATTATGTGAAAAGGTTAGAGCGGCAAATTCCGCCGAAGGCAGTAACCACATGCACATTTCTTTAATACATATGTTTATTCTCTCTCTCAAGTCATATTAACTACTTTAAGGTGGCACTCTCAGCACTGTCTGCAGCAGCAGGCAGAGCAGCAGGCATGGGTGTGGTGCTGTGCCATGCGCAGGGCCTCAGGCCACACCAGCACATTAGGACTGCATGTGCCCTTGTGAGAAATGTTCTTCTTCCGGACCATCCATGCCTGAGAGAGACTTAGATGCACGCACAGGCAGGTGAGGTGCCATATTGTTTTATAATTGTTCTGTGCCTCGGTCACAGGGGCGGCAATAACCGAACTGTGATAGAGTAGGGAAAGAGAAAATCAGAGCTGGTGGAAGTTTGTGGATTGCAGCCATACGGTGATCATTTCCAGCCTATTCGGTGCTCCTTATGTCCAGTTAGCATTAACCAAGTCCAAAACCCCAGAACGCATTGTAGTTTCATTGAATGAGGGTGCAGCGTGCAGGGCTAAAAAAGCAGTGTGGCGCCATGGAGTTAATGACCCTGGCCTCCTATCTATGATCGGGTGAGTACAAGGGAGATGTTTACTCTTGTTCAGTCAATCCCCCTCTGCTCTGTCCCCCGCGTGCCTTCAATGACTGAGCAAATCTTTCCTCCGATTTAGGCCCTCACTGCCAGGGCTCAACTTCCATATAATACACCCAAACAAGGCTTTCAACATGTACAGGTTTTCTATGTAACTGACACTGATTCTGGCGTTGTAACTGCCACTCAGCTGGTTTACACTTGGGCTGATGTTGAGTGCATCTTCCCCTGTATCTTGCTCAGTAAGGAGTCTGCAATGGAAATGCACCCGCTGACAGTTACATACATTTGGAAATGCACTTGGAAAGGTTTGCGGTACCCCACGCTCACACCCTAGGAGCTTTTCTTTGACCTGGGCATATGATTGGCATTAGAGGGCAGGGATTACATGCTACACTTTACAACTTTTGCTAGACTATAAGGAGTGGTCAGGAATTTGTTCATAATGATGGATTTTTGCACGTCTCCTTACTCGCCCAGCATTGTGCAGCACTAGCTAATGCAACATTTCCTATGAGAGATTTAAGCAGCCACCAGCGTGCATTTAATATGCCATCGGCACATGATGGGGCAATATTAAAAGAAAGAAAAAGGTATGTGCATGTGTGTTGGGAGCATGAAATGTATGCATGTATGTGTGTGTGTGTGCAAGAGAGAATGTTTGTGTACTTGTGTGCACATGGAAGAGAGCATGCAATGTGAGTGAGTGAGTGTGTGTGTAAGTTACAAAGTGTGTTATAGGACAGCCTTAGCCAACCGTTCTGTCCTGAAGCTGACACAAAAGCAGGGCAGTTGCCTCAGTACTGGTAGCAACTAGCAAAGCTTTATTGTTTCTTAGACTTTCAGCACAACGTAAAATGGCAGATCACCAAATTAAAAGAATTTATATTTTTCGGGAGCGGTGGGGCAGAACACCCTTCTCCTGTACCTGATCCGTGCATGGATGTCTGCTGCTACACACATCCTTTTCTTCAAAGCAGTATTACGTCTTTTTTTCTATAGAGCACCTTTCAAAGACATTGTAGTTGCTGGAGTTTTCTTACTCGAGCGAGTCTTGTGGACACAGCTTTACTAAGGTCAGTTCAGGACACTTGGTATAAGGCTGGAACGTTCACTGAAACCTGTTTCTTCATTCATTATGTTACACAGTGGAGTTGTTTAAATCACAGTCAGTATGTTTTTCGTTGGCTGGTTTGATTGTCTCTTTAAATTCCAGGGCTGGAGCCTGGAGCTGCGTGGGGGAGTGCTGGCGCCGTCGTGCCACTCTCCCAGCCGGCATTAAATGTACGTCCCTCTAAACTTAACATAGCAGTCTTGATCCGATCGAGGATTCGGGGTGTGGGGCACCAATCTGACAGTTTGCCTAGGGTGCCAACATGTCTCTGCACCGGCCCTGGTTCCAGTCCTCCCTGTGCTTCGCCTATGTCTTTTTCTTTCAGTTCCTCTTCGCACAGACTCTCACCGTACTGTGTTGTGCCTCGTACACTTCACTAACACCTATAGATTTTGTTGCATTTATATAGAGTGGCATTATGCTGGGGGTCTCTGAGAGCTGGCGACTTAATTGCCAGGGAGACAAGATGTTCCTTGAGTCAAGTTCTGAAATCCATCAAAGATTTTGCACGAATCCCAAGTGGGAGCGTATTCCAGGTTTTTGGACCTTGGACCTGTGCTTCCCTCCCTTTGAGGTCATTTGAATGCAGGGGAGGGTAACACGATATTGGTTGACACTAAGAAGTGACCACGAAGGAGAACAGGGCTGCACCTTGGATGTAGATGGGCAGGAGCCAAGTCACAGAGACATTTGAAGAAGAAACTGTCAATTTTGAAAATAGTGAAGGGAGGCTATATCCTTGAAAACGTTATCGAAGTGACCATTCAGTCAGCAGCATTCTGGGCATGTTGTACTTTGATAAGGGGGAGTTGGAAATTCCTCCATAAAGAGCATTGCAGTAATACAGCTTTTGCTTATTTTGTGGGGATGTTTGCCAGGGCTCAGCCCCGGCACTTATTTCTGAGCCCTGGCACTTATTTCTGAGTCCAGTTTGATTAAGTGTGGTATTTTGGCAACTTTATTCTTCTACGGAGGGAGAGGCAATGAACGGACCAGCATGTCAGAGCAGTGGCAATACTTTTGGAAATAGCTGGACAACAAGCCTGTCAGTGGTGGAGACACATGTTGGTGCCATTGGAAGCGAAGGGTTCCTTTTTGGGCAATGCTCCATACAGTTTCAGTAATTTGTGGGCAGTTGAGGGTGTGGCACATCTGGATCTGAAAGGTGCGGCCCCAGGGATTGGGCTTCCACCCTCGACCCCTTCTCTAGCTCGGTCGCTGATACTTGTATCTGCAGACTGCGCCTTTTACGTAACCCCAGCGCATTATCTGCTCTTGAAATGTTCTGGTGAACGAGATGTAAAAGTGCTTCTTGGGCCTTGCTGGTGTCACCCTCTACAGGAAGCTGCTACTCAGATTACAGTTTTTCATCCACTAGGCTGCAGTCAGTGTCGTCTGGAAGATGCACAGTGTCGGACTGTGCAGTCTTTCTTCACTTTCCATGCCTGTAAGCGTGTTCTGAATCTAGGCATGGCAATGTTTGCATTGTAACAGTGGTTAAGTGGAAAATGTTAAGCATAACAGCTGTACTTTTTCCGAAGTGTCAACTGAATACAAAGTCGCCCCACAATTACACAGATATTTCTTTGCACCTGTAACTCCTTTTCCATCTTTCACGGACACCTGTAAACCTAGAGACCTACCACAACGTTGTGTGAGTTGTTGTAGGAGTTGGGATAAAGAGGTTGACATTGGTCCAGGCTCCTGTGCTGTTTCTGTGTTTTATGAAGCTGATTTCCTGGCTTTTATCCTTGGGCCTATGTGAGGGCCATGTGCCACAGGTTTGAGGGTTTGTCTAGACTGCACCAGCACTACCTTAAGATAGGTCTTGGGGTAAACATGGGTGGTGTGATCCTGCACACTTAGCGAACATATACGTTCTCAAAGGATTGCAGCAAGCTATGGACGGAGCCCCTCCCTTTCTGGAAGTGTGTGGGTGGCACTGTGCAATGGGTATGTATGTGATTCATAGAGCATGAGCCTAGCTAGAAAGCAGCGGAACGCTGTACACTAGAGGGGGGTATACAGTAGGAGGTGGAGGGAGAAAGTGCAAGACAACACTGTAAATACAGCAGGTCCATATTGGACAAATCAAATGTAAAGTGAACTTTTAAGTCTAAACTCCAAAGTAGAAAAAAATAAAACACGAGCTAGAATGTACTGGTCCATTCAAATACACAGTAAATCCCCGTTTAGTATATTTGCTAGTGAGACATCCCAAAATAAAGGTCACCAAACATGAGTGATGAGGTAACACCCTAACCTCCGAGATGTAGAAGAACAGGCTCAACATGGGACCTCTGTATACAAACAATAGGTGTGCCCCAGTGTGCATGCGTGGGCGGGGGTAGTATAAACATTCAAAACAAGGAACCTAAGAAAGGAACCCACGCCAGTGACAGTCCTGAATTCTGTCAATAATTTTGGTTAAATCTCCATATTATTGTGAGGTATGTGCTTTCAAGGAAAGTCGCAGAGACAACAAAACCAATGGAAACACTTAGGAGTACATGAAAATAAATGTATTACCCAGAAAAAACATATTCTTTAAGAATTTCAAGGTGCTTCTTACACAAGTTTAAAAAACATAACAAAAAATAAAAGAGAAACATAGAGCATAACATGTGTACATTGTAATTTCATCAGAGAAATGGAATAGGATATTGTGCAAAAACAATTATTAAAAGGACGGAGGACCAACAGTTGTACCTGTTGGTTGGATTTTAACCAGGGTGTATAAAAAATTACCCTGGTTAGTACAGAGTGAAATCATTCACAATCAACTCATGTCATATGGTTATTTTGACTCGCAACGAAGGAGCCTGCACCCGGGGACCCTCAGCCTGGTCAGGAGGCACCGAGACCGAGAGCACCAATCACATTTGCCGGGGCAGATTTCTGCGTTCTGACCTTTGCTCTCATTATGTATGGGGTGGTAATGGGGGAAGGGTGGCATTGCACTTTAAGTACCTCCTCTTTTTCTAATACCCCTTACTTAGGAGTTGGGATTGCATGGGATATTTTTCACATTAGTTTACATACCACCTATTATTAAAATAAATCTGATTATGCATTAGGATTGCACAGGATATTTACCCGATGCGTTACCCCATGCAGTAAATATCCAATGGGATACCAAGTCATAATTACGTGGTATTTTAAAAATAGGGGGTATTAAATATACCCATAGTCAAAATGAGTCCCTTGGTATCAGGCACTTGTTCTTCACTGCCTAAGGGAAACTGTGGGCATTCATAGCTCTGCTACTAGTGCTTTTTACTTTATGGTTTAAAATGAATATGTTGCACCCAACATTGCGGAAGGAGCGAGGTCCTGGGGGCAAGAGGGTGGAAACCTTTTCTCCCCCCGCAGGATCTTCTTAATCGATTTAGAGGTAGACGCATCCGCTCTAGCAAAGTTAGGGCACCAGGGACAATATTCGGCACACCCGATGCTTATTCAGGGAACAAAGGAGGACACTCCCAATGATCCCATAATATCTGAGCAAGGTTTCCATATTCCCTGTGCTTGGACTTATTGCACAGCCCAGGGTGGCTTCTGCCATTGATAGGTCAACTGGACAGAGGCAATAGTAGGCTGGCAGGCTCCTGCCTGATGGGCACGGAATCTCTTTATAGCTGTCAGATAGCACAGGGAGCTAAGCGCTTGTGTCTGACATCTGTGCGTAGCCTACTGACGCAGGTTCGAATCCCAGCAGTGCAAACTCAGCTTTTCATCTTTCCAAGGTCAATAAATTGAGTAACACGCGGTGGGCAAGCTAGCGCTATATAAAAACTGGTATTATTATTATTATCTCTGATGTGGCCGCTCATGTCCCTTTAAAGTCATACAGAAGGCCCTGCCAGCCTGTGTGCAGGTCCCAACTATTCCTAATGGGGGGTCCTCTGGCATGCAGACCTATGTAGAGCAGATGCAAGCCCTTCGAAGAGCGCTCTTCTCAGTCCGAAAACATAAAGGGCAATAAAAATGGGGCAGTAACTGGATTACCACCACTGTTACCCCAGCACCAAATTCAAATTTTCAAATTGAAACTTGCTAAATGGCTAGTTTTGTGTGCATTACATTTTCCACACAAAGCATCACCCTGTGTGGTAATGACCAAATACAGTAATATGCAATCCCCATGCACTCCTACAGAACTCCAAATTGGGGAATAACTAAGGGGTCCATATGACTCTGAATCATACAGACCCATGTATTCTGACCACGGGGAGTAACAATGTTTGAGTTGAGAATGTTTTAGAGCCAATAGGAAAGCTCCTGAGGTAACTAGTCAGACTTATCAGGTTTCCTTATGAGAAAAGTAAGTCCATAAAGGGTTGAGATTGTGCCAAGAGGAAAAGCTGGCGCGGACCACGGCCCGGGCAGGCAGCGCCGCTCCTCTGGGCATAGCCTGGAGCCCACCCAGTGCTTTAAATGGGCCGGTCCTACCCGGCTCTTGGTACCTGCACTTCGTATTCTTGAGCCTTTGAGTACCTGCACTTCTCAACGTCTGAAAGAGAGTACCATTACTCAATTAGGTTGCAAGGTGAAAAGGAAAGCTGTTAATTCCTCTTTATCGCAACTTAAAGGACTAAACTTCTGCAGCCTTTGCTATGGAGAGCAACGCCCTCTCCCTCCTCCTCCCTCCACCACCCGCAGTGCCCATAATGCCTCCTTCAGGGCCCACCTTGCAGAACAAAAGGAGAGACAAACATGCATCTACTGTGCTCTCAGCACACCAGGCGCAGAACAATGTTTCGCTAAGTGGGCTTCACCTGTTACCACTGGTGCCCTTTGATGGAGCAGGGATTGATTTGGAAAGCCCAGGAAATTACTTTTTAAAGATGTTTCTTTGTTATTGGCAGTTCCTTCTAAGGCTGCAAAAAGGCCTTCTAAGGCCTTGGTCCACTGTAGTGTCACCCCAAATGTGTCTTTGAGGCGGGAGCAGAAGAGCTTACCTCTTCTTAGAAACATCTGCCTTCATCTCCATGGCACAAGACTTTGGAATAGATTGTATCCCCAACAGAATTCCAAGGGAATCCTTCTTGTCTCGAAATCCAAAGAACATTCAAATAAGGAAAAATCCTACAACAGATTGTTCCAAAGCAAACCTATTGTCAGGATTCAATACACAGCACTCCAATAATTCCAATTAGACAGAAGAATACAAAATAGACAATGCCTTTGAATACATTCTAATCTATGAAACCCCAGGTACGTATTGACACAAAACTACTATCATATACATATATACATTCACATGTCGGGGGCTCTAGAAGTAGGACACCAACACTTTAGCTTTACAATGGCTATGCAATTGGAATCAGTGTTAAAAGCAATACTTTACGTAACTGTGTAGGGGTAAAGCAAGTGAAAAACTGAGTAAATAGCAATTTAGAACAGGTTGGGCAGGACCTGTCCTTGTAACTAAGGAAATAGGTCATTAAATTGATAGAAAACAGAATGCCCACAAGGAAACCTAGATTGGGGTCCCCAATTCTAACTCTGCTAAGAATTGGACCCTAGTGCCTAAATGTCATCAGTTTAACAGATGTACTTTGCAGGAGGGTTTCTATGTGATCTGCGCACAAGAGTTACCAAAGTCAAGAGTTGCAGGTAAATCTTCCAGAATTAGAATAAAAAGGGAAGGAAAGTTTTTACACATTTTTTTGTGTATCCCACCATGCTATGGGAAGCCTGCGGGTAAAGAGGGGTATTCTTGACCAGACCACCACAATCTTAGTCAGTCAAAAGTTAGTCACTTTACGCCCATACACCCATTTGGTGGATGGTGGTGGGTGGTTGGGGGGTAGGAATAGATGCAAACTCACCCCTCTTACTCTGATTTTTTCAGCAACCGCTTCAGTGGTTCCTAATTCCACTGGTGCCACTTACTTCTAGGCTTTGACTGGTCGAGGGAGGTCCAGGGGTCGCAGGAGTACTGGTCACTTTCAGAGCCAGTATTCGGTCTGGCTAGTCCACAGTTTCAGACTCTGACAAGACAGTTCTGGTGACCAGAGAGCTGGACGCCCTTTGCATGACAGGTTGAGGACCTCTATGGAGCAGGCAACCTCAGGAGACCTCCAGGACATGAAGAAGGCGGTTGCACTGATGGTCATCACAATCAGGTAGTGACGGACGATCCTTGTGGCGGGAACAAAGGACCAGGTTCTGCACAGCTTCTCTTCAGTCGGGAATGCTGAAACTGCACCGTCCTATTCTTCCACAAGTTGAAGATCTACAGCGTTCCAAGGCTGAACTCGGAACGGTGACCAGTGCAGCAAGATAGCCAGCCCAAAAGACAGCTGGTCAGTCCACAGGGTAGTATTGGGATACTTCTGAAGGCTCAACAGGCACAGATTCTAGAGCAGAGGTTGGGGGAGGTTGTTCCCACCAGTCCAGGGGTCAAAGCGCAGCTGAGTGCCATCTGGAGATCAGGCGATTGGAGCACAGCTTTGCCAGAAGCAATGCTGGTTGGCTGCAACAGTCGTCCTCGGGTCATCTGTGGGCTGCAGTTCTTCATAGGGGTCTTAGCTCTAATGATGATCTGTCAAATGACTGCAGGAATCCTCCTTTTATTCATGAGTTGCACTGGAGTCGCACTCAAGCCCACCAATGGTAAGGATTTGTACCATTCAAACTGGCAGGGGCTGCCCAATCATGGACAGCTCCTGGTCAATACATCAGCCGAACAACAGACACACTCGGGCTTGGGTGTGAACTGGGTCCAGACAGTCCCAGCCCCCACATTTGGCCACACACATAGACCACCACTTTGCCCAGGAAAGCAGAGGCTTAGCCCAGGAAACAACTTCCCATATATGGCTATTCCGGACTGAGAGGGCAGGAAAAAGGCAAAGGCATAAAATGGCCCAAGGACAGGTGTAAATCTTGTGACATGGCCATTTTGGAGTAAATAGTACTTTAAATGGCCTTATGTGATAAAATGCAAAAGGTCAAGAGCGAAAAGTAAAAAGCGTGGTAGAAAAATACCAGCTGCCGCCATCCTGGACACACTGTGTCTGCAACACCAAAAATGCAAAAGAAAAAAGAAATGGACACAAAATGTCCCAACAGCAATGGTAAGATAATGGGTGCAGTTGAAAAAATAACAAGGATTCCACTAAGGGAGCCAGGTCACCCAGTTCTGATAGTCTTAGGGACTGACCAGTTGCTGTATAAACAGTGAACAAAAACAAGGAAAATAAAGCTGAGGGATTTACTTAACTCCAGAAATTCTGATCAGGATGCAGACAATAGTGAACAGATTGGCTGTCCCAAGTATATGGGTGGAAAGCAGCAAAAGGAAAATCTTTCCTAACAGGTCCAAACAGTTTGCGTCAGTGATCGAGTCAGGTCAAATCGATGCATCTGCTGGGTTGAATCGATGTTTAAGACAAGCAAGTCAATGGCTCCCAGCGGGTCGAGTCGGCTTTCAAATCAGGTAGAGATGGTGCTCCTGTTGGGTCTATTTGGGCCTCGAAAGGCGGCGAGTCGGGTGTTTCCACAACAGCATGCCAGTGGTCAAGTCACATCGTTGAAGCACTTCACTGGGCGGAGTCAACATCGAGATAACTTAAAGAAGCAGGTAATGGTTGAAAGTTCTTAAGAGTGCCAAAAGCAGAACTGGCTCAAAGATGTCTTGAGGCAGTAAACAGGGTGCCGAGCTGCTTCTGGACTTTTTAGTTGCTTGGAGGGAAAGTCTGGGGTCTCTAGGGACAAGAGGAATCCTTTGTTCAACACTTACACTCCAGGAAGATTATCTGGCATCCAACAGAGGTCCTTTATCTCCAATGAACAAGATAATGGCTATAGTGCACAGGCAGCAGAGAGGCCTTGGTCCAATGTAGTGTCACCCCAAATGTGTCTTTGAGGTGGGAGGAGAATAATGCTGGAAACACCTCCATGGCATAAGACTTTGGAATAGACTGTATCCCCAACAGAATTCCAAGGGAATCCTTCTTGTCTTGAAATCCAAAGAACATCCAAATAAGGAGAAGTCCTACAACAGATTGTTCCAAAGCAAACCTATTGTCAGGAATCAAATCCAAGTTGCTGTTAGAAGTGTCCTTTGCCTCCGGACATCACAGACAGAATGCTTTGTCTGCAGGAAGTGAGGCATGAATCAGGAAGTTTAATGAGCCCTAATAGAATCCAGGATGGTTGAACCCCTCCCTTGCTCTAAACCTCTCCTCTGGGCTACTGTAATCCCACCCCTTTCTCCTGTCTGTGATCAGCACTCCGGTGTTAGTGTCTTTGTCATGTCAGGACTACCTTTGAAACACTGGTTCCCAAGGGACCTTCTAGTGTGGGTTGCTGTGCCCAGGAGGAGGGTGTCGGCCTTTCTTAGGGGGATCGAAGGAGCAGCTTCCAGGGTAGGGTTCATCAAGCTGACACACATGTTACATCCAGGTGCTGTGGGTGTATAATTGTGTAAGCTCAGCAGCCACCATATCATAGGTAGACATGGCTTATTTTGACAGTTTAACGTGCCACCAGGTTGACTAATGTAAGCAATTATTCTATTATGTATGAGAGGTGCAGACAGTTATAAATCCAGCTCTTCCTGAATGCACATGTGACCTTTGAACCGTCCCTGCTGCCACTGAGGGGCAGTTGCTGGAGATGTCACAAGATGGCCACAGCAAAGGCACATGAGTGCACTATGATCTTGTCACAGAGCATTATGAAAGGGGGCCTGATTAGCAGGCTTCCCTTTCAGAAACAGAATTACGTGCATGATTCCTTTCAGGCTATACCAGATTACCTTTTGTCGCACTGTTGCTCACTCCCTCTCTCTCTCTTTCTCTCCCACCCCCGCACTGCATCTCACGCTCTCACACAGATACAGCAGGTGACGTCTCTCCACTTCTCCCTCTATGCATTCTGTGTGACTCGGCGCCCTGGCTCCTACATCTCTGAACTTCACTCAGCTCCCACGCGCTGATTCGCTCTGGCACTCAGGCCCTGATTCTGGCCAGCGGCGTACTGATCTCTCAAGCTTGTTCAAGTTCCGCCTTCTTAGCCAGAATGCTATGGGCTTGGCATCGTGGGAAGGGAAGGAATCATTTTGGGAAAGTCTCTTTCCCCCAATGCTCTCTCCAGCCGAGGTCGTCTTGGCTTGGGGCAGTTAATCATATATGGCACTGTAAGCTGCTGTCTGAATGTTACTTCTGCTTTGAATGGTGGAAAAGGGAAGTTTGAATACCCTTGGTGACCCATAATTATGGTGGTTCTGAAACAGTCTTGTTGAACATAACTGCACTAGTTGCACACTATGAGTTGTCAGTGCTTCTTCGCTAGCCATTGTGTTCATCTCTTAAAACCCCTTCTCTCACAGCTGAGGAAGATGCTTGTTTGGCTGCCTGCTCCATTGCATTGCTAGTCCAGAGTCCACAGAGTTCGCCCTATCCTCTGCAAGCCACGTGCCAACTTTCGCCCCTGACCCTTCCTAATTTACAAGTGATCACTGTGCCAGTTTCTCCAGCACCAAATAAGGCTTCTCTGAGAACCCAGCTGACAAGACTGAGAAGAGAAGGCAAAGAAAAGTGGACACTCCCAGGGGAGGATTTGGGCCAGAACAAGACAGCAACATTTGTCTTACCAGAACATCGTCCATAGGCCTGAAAACCAAGCCCTCATTTTGTGTGATACCTAGGACCGACCGAGAAACATTTCTGGAGTTTCATGGAAAGCAAAGGGGCTTCTTGCTTGATTAACAAAATCTGAGAGCCATTTGGGGGAAAGTGGCATCCCCCACTCAAGTGGCATCCCCCACTCAAGTGGCATAGCCAAAGCCTCCCATCCATGGGAGGATAGCTCAGGGGCAGCGTGCTCGCCTTGGAAGCAAGACAACATTGAGCAACACGTGTTCGATCCCCATGTCCGCGCTTAGAAACCTCTGGGTATTAAGCGTGTTATAAATATCATATCATATCATAAACTAGCGCTGACTAAATGGATATATATGGCTTGTGGTTTACAGAGAATTTGCTTTTAGGGTGAGTGTTGGGACAAATGAAATGCGCAGAGAACCCAGTTTGCATTAGTTACTCCGACTGGTTTCCAAATGAAATCATTAGCACGGACCTATGGGAAATATAAAATGATGTGGTCATTCGTATGGTCTAAAACTGATCTTTTGCTTTTATGCAAATCACCAAGAAACCACATTGGTGCTATGTCTCCCTCCCTGTTCTCATAAGTGCAGGTTTTCATTCGCACAGTAGGACAACTATATATCCTAAGCCTACGGCTCCCTCTAGCGGTGAGACAGGCAAAGCTATGCGAATTGGACCACTCTATATCATGAGGCAACAGCTCCATCTAGTGGTGACAACTGGCGAAGCTACTGCATCGGACAAACACACAGGACAAACATACATCTGGGCTTTTATTCTATTTTTAGACAGATTAGAAAGATGAGGGTGATTTAGTCACTGATTGAATTGTTTATATAATGAGTGAGAGTGATTAATTTACAATCGCCTGAGAAAATGAATTTACAATATGCATGCTGAATTGAAACCATGCAATCTGAGGGCACGCTGCAAGACCCTTCTTGCCCCCATTGTGACTGTATGACCTGTCAATCCTGCAGGTGCCCTCTAGCTGCCCTTGACTAATGTCCTTGAAAAGATTGTGCACAGCTCGACCTGGGCTAGGACTCTGCCCCTCTGCCCCACCCACACCCCCCCCCCCCCGCACAAAGCAGGAAATAGGGTACCAGAGCACACTGTGACCATTTGCCGCACCATTAGTGCGTGTAATATTGCGTCGATTGCACAGTCGCCATTTTCACACATGTGCACTGCCCTCCAAGCATTCTTTTTTGTGTGCACTACTTGTGTGTTTTTTTTAGCAGCAGGACAGTCTGACAGACACAGAAACAGTGATTTTGCTCCGTTCCCTGACTCTGCTTGCCAAAAATTGGAAATGCCCTAGAGTGCAACAACAGGTGAAAACCAATGCGTAAAGTTTTTCCACATGGTTTTTACACCTGTTTGAACACTCAAGAGACCTGTAAATTGCCCCCATTCGTTTCTGCATGAACATACAATAGCTTCAGGCGTCCTCTTGCTGAGAGCACCCAGCTTCAGGCCGCTGCCGTTTCTCGGTGTGTATCTATCCATGGGAATCTGTATTGTAATCCTTCAGAACCAATCACTGCGGCACTAGGCTTTAAATCCACAAAGCCACCTCTGCTAGCACTAACTCAAGGCTTGACACTAACGAGGAAACAATTAACAACAACACCAATAAAGGAAATCATATTTAAACATTGTGGGTAAAAAGTAAATTTGAAAGGCTCATTTGAAATGTAGAAAGGGTCGTGATGATGATTTGTTTTTTAATGTTAAGTTATTCTTATGGGCTCTGTTGCATTTATCTCTTTTCTAAAAAAAAGCGTTGGTGGGGAAGTGGTGATTTCCCCCATTTAATTTTAGAATTGTTTTTTTTTAATCCATATTATTACAACATATATATATATATTTTCTTCATGTCATTCCTTGTTCTGTTTTTTTTTTTTTTATAAATGAGTATTTAATGTAATAAACGGTTGTCATTATGGCTCTTTATTTTCACTTCCTCTTTCAAGTAGTTCTTCAAAAAAAAAATTCATTTTAACATAGCTTGTCGCCCAGATGATTATCAACGTTTCAGACTTCAAAAATTAAAGCAAAAACAGGACACATTTTGATCCAATGGGAGCTTCTTACAGCGTGACTTTGATTGGGAACGTCCCTTTTTAGTTTTGGATATTAAGCGTTCCTTACGACACCTGTAAGCTGAAACGATTGTATTGGAGTACAGATAGAGAGGAATGACATATGAGGAGGGAGACAGGGGATGTAGGTGTTTGGTCATGTGCCTACCTATTGCCCACCCCTGGCCATGCCAATCCCCATGGCCATTCCCACCCATTCCTGCCTCTGCCCGCCCATTACACTTCCTCATAGGAACTCTTTGAGCTGGCTTTAATCACGCCTTAGCATCAGGCTTTGCATTCCGTGTGCTTGCCAGTCTTTATACAATGCAGTCTTCATAGAGTTAATGACTCAATTGGAGTTGTAAAAACGCTACTGTTGTAATAGAAATGTCTTACTCGGCTTGCCTTCAGCCACTCAATTTATAAGCACTGTGTGTCCATCACTGAAATCCTGTTGAAAACACGCATTGGCAAAGCCAACGTTTTTGGCTTGTGCATAGGTTGTAAGCTTTTGCCAAGCACTGCTCTTAGATGGCCGATGTTGTCTGTGGGGTTTAGTGTTTCTAGTGTGAGAGTATGACGCCTCTCTAATAAAAGGAGCTCTGCTGGTATGCACAAGGCAGTGCAGCAGAGCCCCAGGAAGCGGTCACTCATGTCTGTGGTTCTTCTGTGTGTGGCTGGTTGGCGTGTGATCAAGGCCTTTGGGAGCTGCCCTCACTGGGTGCCCCCAGTGCTGCGGCGGCCACGTATTGGGTGCCCCCAACAGTTGCTGTGTGGTCCGGTGATCCGGGCTCCGCAGGGTGACCCCTGCGGACTATGTGCTGCGTGAGCGCAGCGTTCGGACCCACGTCGGGTGAGTTTGACATCTGGTGTGGCCCCCGCACCGTTGACCGGAGGCGGGCCACCATACCCAGGTACTTGCACCATTTTGCACCAGCTACCAGCAATAGGTAGTTAATACTGTACTGCTATGGCTGCACCTGGCAAATGCCTTTCCAATGCCTTCACAAAAACTCACACTGTTAGCATTACCAAAGCGTGTTGTTTTTGTATTACGCTTCCTGGCTACCTGTCCCAATGCAGTCATTCAATTTGAATAGTGTCTGGAGCTTGCTTCAAGTCAGAGAGCAGGACGGATAGTTATAGTCAGTCACTATTTTGGTTCCATTGTGGTCCAGTGGTCTGCGCCCTCCCCGCTGCCAGAGGCTAATGGCGAGTGCTTCAGTTCCTTGACTCACTTTGGTAGTGCAATCAAGCTTAAGGCAATTGCAAGCTCCTGGCAATTCCATTTGGAGGTGGATTGGTGTGACGTGACACAGTTTCTTACAAAAGAGTGGATCAAGCCTTCAGACAATTATAGAAATGGAGAAATATACTCTTTAATCCTAAAAATAATCTATACTATGTGACAAGGTCTGCCCCCAGGCCTTGTCAGACGAGAGAGGGAGCCCAACCCTGAACACCCCGATTAGTGTCGGCGTTTGGGCAGACACCCTTCCTGTCCCTCTTTACTTGGCTTTCTTAATTTCTGCCAAGCAGGGCCAGTGCTAGGAATGGTGGGGCCAGGTGTGGGAAATTATTTGCGGGTCCCTTTAATTTACATATGATGACATCACAGGAAGTAACATCATTCAAACCTGACCTTGGAAGGATGAAACTTGAGGGGAATGAAATCTATGGGCAACAGATTGAACATAGATCTCGGAGGTAGGCTCATTAACCCAATGGCTATCATTGCTGCATGCATATTGATTTATGGCACACAGAGTATAAAAGTACTTTCTTGTCATTGTCATCTTCCTGCCACTTTAACCCAACACACATACATAGGCACTTGCTGTTTTTTATGATAGACTATGTGCTATACACAATTCAATAACATAACATAACAGGGCATAGCAAAGAGTTGCATTCATTCTCCTGTGAGGCAGTACTCTGGATGGACCATGCCACTTTGGTGACTGGTAGCAAAATGGAAGCAAATGATGGATCTGATGAGGCTAGTCATCTTTACTACAAGGGATTACATTACTTGCCCAGGATCACACACTGTGGTTAAACAGTGAAGCTGGGATTTTAACACACTCTACAGTTCAGGCACTTGAACACATGCCTTCTAAACTCCACTTGTGCCAAATATTTACATTTTATTTCAAGACCTACAATAATACTGTCTTACAGAGCAGCGCTTTCACGTTTCCCATGGCCATGGCCAAGCGTGAGAAAGTCACCCAGACCTGTTTATGCTCGAGAATTTCTGACCTAAATGTAAAATGCGTAAGAACAAACTGCAAGTCCCAGAATCCAATGGGTAAATACTGGACTGTATGACCTCACATGTGGCCACAGGAAACTTGAGAAATCTGATAGCATACTTGCAAAATAAACATCTCAAATGAAGGCAACCTTACAATATGTAAATTTGTAGAGAAACATGTTCAGCCAAAAGAATATGGTTTTGGCTTAATAAGTCTCATGCTGCCCGGAAAACTAGAAGTCCCAGAATGCAAAGTAATACAAGCGTGCAAAATTGTTTTGTTTTTACAACACAACTTTATTTTATTTATTTAGTTCTTTTTTGCATTTTTAATACAAAAAGTACCTTACCCAAATGAATGCAAAAGAAAAGAAAAGAAAAGAAAAAGAAAGAAAAAAAGGAATAAAGAGAATAAAAACAGAAATATCGTTCTGTTTTCAAATTCGTGAAACCTGAAGGTGTCTCACCCGCTAGCCCCCTGGGATCTGTCATCCAGGTGGCCAGGACGTGGCCATCGCTGTTGGATCCAGTTCTTAGGGGTGGACCAGTGCCGCAAGATCACCTGGATGGGTGGTCTTGGGGGAGTGGGAATGGGACACCACAGGGTGAGACGCAATATCCTCTTCCTTATGACATCTTTTCCACATCCTGCCCAGTAGATTATTTGGACACTTTACCCGCCCCCCTTTTCCAACACTTTCTCACACCGTGAACAACAATGGACTAATACCAGAGCCGTTCACCTGACATGTCCCAACACAAGGGTCAGCTAGAGTCAGGCAATTGCCGACAACTACACACACCTGAAGGCCCTTTCCATTCCCCACAGGGATAAAAGGTGGGGTGCAAGAGAACACTCTGAGCAAGTCAGAATGCACGAGGAAGCAGCTATTCCAGGACAGCAGTTCAAACGGAGGAAAAAGGCGTAGAGACCTGAAAGGACATCAAGAAGGGAGTTGCCCTTGCCCTTTTTTAACCCAGACCCACGAAGCCTCCGACAAAAGAAACATATGACTGGGAATTGTGGCTCGTGAATGGTGTGACGGATGTCAGTGGTACATGGAACCCTCCGGCACTGATAGCCAGGCCGAGGAGACGTGGTTGCCATCGTGGTACCATCCTTGACTCCAGCAGCAAAAGAAACGACAATGAATTCAGCACAGCCAGTGAGTCAGAAGAGCCTGATAGTGAACCGGACTGTGTTAAGCCCAAGGTTGCAGTGGCAACATTAAGAAGATTAAGATACAAAAGGTCTTTTGTGAACAAACTTAAAAGAATCTTGAAACTACAACTACCAAGAGGCCATAGGGAAGGCTGGCACAAGGTGTCAAGGTGGTCATACACAGGTCAAGCCAAACCCCTTGTACAATCAAAGGTCCTTGACACGTTGTAGAAGTTTTGACGATTGTGAAATTGTGAACCCGACTGAGGGAATTTTGAAACAGGCATTTGCACCCGGCTGAGGGGAACGCTGTGTGAACTGTGATTTTGTGAACCTGCACTTTACGTAGGCTAACAGAGTGGCCCAGTGAGATGAGATCACACTTTGGAAGTCTCTGTGTAAATCGACAGGTGCTCTAGGAGGTTGACGCTGAAAGAAGGATCAGAGCCCGGCTGAGGGGGATCCAAGAGTGAAAACCTTTCTTTTGTTGTTTTGGCATATCAGGCCCTCTGAAGCAAGAGACTTTGCACAAGAAGAGACTTGGGCATCGAAGGCCCTAATATAGTAGAAGGAACTGTGAACTTGTGCCAGAGAAGCCCAGTAGGGTGCTGTGCTCAAGCGTCCCACCTTGTCCCATGCTAAAAACCTGGAGAAGGGAGACCACCGCCATAGCATTCTGACTTGTCATTTTGTGAACACTTCTTCCTTTTCTTGTGAACATTATCCCACACTCTTTTGTAGCATAGCGGTAAGGATTGGCAATAGTTTGTTTTAGTATAGGCCCTTTATATTTGACTAGACTCCACTAGCACTATTATTATCATTTGAGGGTCTTAGCTTGCTCCCATCTTAGATTTAGGTTTAGCTTAGGCATTTATCTCACCTATTTATACAGTTTAATAAACACCCTTGAATTGCGATCACTCGTGTCTGTCTTGCTTTGATACCATGCCTTCCTTACAAAATACACAACTGAAATCTTTCAGATTATCAAAAAGCGGAAGAAAGATTACATCTTTCATATAAAAATGCACAATACGTAATGTGTAAACTCTAAAACACTGTACATTTGAATTCTTACAAAACTAGGAGAGAGTGTCCTTGCTCTATTACAGCCTACAAGTCTTAGAAAACTAATACCAAAAACGTAGACAAAGACAAGATTGTCGATATACAAGTGCCCATCATTAGCCTACTCCAGAGGCTGGTAAGCAAAATGTCTAATGGGAAGTGTATGTACAGACCCAAGAATCGAAGCCTAAGTTTACTAAGACTCAGACATTGTAATACAACATGATATAGAGACAACAAAGGCTCTTTCTTGCAGAGTCTACAGATTAGTAACTCTTTCTGGATGCCTAATGTTGGTCCATTCACCTCGAGTGCTGGAAGAGAGTTTAGCCAAAATTTTAAGAACCAACTGCATAATGTTTCTGAGGGAAATTTGCAACTGTAGGGTCTGAGATTAATTGAGGGAGTATAGTAAAGACCAGTATTCTTATACAATTTTAGTCTTTGCAAATCAGCAAGATCAAGAATTGAAATGTCTGAAAGCTCCATAAACCTCAGGCACTGTTTCTGAAATGTGGTCATGAATCCATTAGATCAATTTTCAAGCATTTGACAAAGGTGGAACACTAAAGAAATGTTCTCAGAATTTAAAATGTCTCTGTACAGAAGAATGGCCTTTTTCAAATACAATGCCCAGCATGACAACAGAAAATCTCTAACTGTTTAACTGTAATAGGTACCATTTTCGTCAATACCAGAACCTCCTTTGGAATGCGACCTTCAAGACTGTCATAGTAACTTCTGGGTGGGAGCAGAGTAAGTTCTGAACCATACAAAAACATGGGAGTAACTTTTAATCGACAAAACTCTAACACAGGAGTCAGCGAAAAAGCACAGAACTCCCTATTAATCACCTTTAACAAAGAGATTGAGAATATCACCTTTGCTTTGACCCTCTCTTTGTATTTAAGAAGAGTGCCTTCAGCTGAAAATACAAAGCCTAAGTAAATAAAGGGATTGACCTCATTTATCGCAGCCTCATTAATAAACCATTTGTGCCTCTTCAGTATTCGCTTCAAGGTTACTGTCATTACAAAAGATTTCGTGGAACTTATCTCCAGGTGGTTATTTTTTAGAAAAAGTGTAGCTCCGTTCAAGGATCGTTGCAATCCTGCTCGCGTCTAATCCACTAGGATGCGCGTAGCCTAAACAGGTCATACGCTCGCTTTCCCACCTTGTGGGATATTCCCCCCACTGTTTACATTCAGTCCATAGATCCTTCAAATGAAGATTAAACAATGTAGGTGCAATAATGCACCCTTTGGTGGATTCCTTGACCCAATGAGATAGGACTAGACAAAGTCCCTGAGGTGTTTAACCTAATCCTGGCCTCATTATTTGTGTGCAATAACTGAATCATACTCAGCCGTCCCGGATATATTCCCCACTCCATAACTTTAGAGCACAGGCGTGTAAGACCAATGTTGTTAAAAACTGAGAATAGGTCAAGGACTGCCACATAAAGAGTTCTACAAGTACTATCGTAAGCATGAGACATACTTGTAACCTTTGCCAATCCTCTCTCGATGGTACCAATTCCCCTCTGTAACCCATTTGAAACGAGCTGAATAACCTAGCACCCTCCGAATAACTTAGCTCTTTTGAAAGAATAGTTGCGAAAGATGTTGATGGAATATCAATCAGAGAGATTGAGCGGTAACTTGTTGGATCACTGTTACGCTCACCTGGCTCCCACAGGGGCATCGATCGGACCCGGACAGCTGCGGTCTCCTCCAAGTGAAGCGTAGTGCAGAGATGACAGACTGGACTGGCCCGCCTAACCTCGTCTGCTTGACCCGTAGAAGTATTCTCCTGCAAGTGGAGAAAGGGATTTAGCCACCCGTGGATTCTAGTGATGGCACCCCCCTGTTCTCCCCACTAATCACCTCCGATATTCCCTTTCAGTAATCTCACCTTATGTTTTTGAATGATGAGCTCTCCATCCTGCGGGGAATTCAGGGGCACGTAGATACCAGTTACTTCACTGGTTCGAAGGCCTTGGAAGAGTTTCCGGATGAATATTGACTCAGAGGTTCCTGGCGAGAACCCATAATTATTAAGTCCAAAGAGTTCAATATGTCCGATGTTCACTCTTGTCCCATTCCCTTCTTGTGTTGCAGCTGGGTCAAAGAGAAGATTGTCTTGTGGCTTCTGATGGCGTTCAGGTAAGAGTCTGTATTACCCAACACTGTCCGGTAAAAGATGCGTGCATTTAACTTGTTGTTTTCTCTCTCCTTACAGGTGCGGCGTAAAAAGTTGTGGGATGTTTAAGAATAATGCCTCCGGTGGTATATCAGGCAAGTCTATGGTGGTTAAAAAGAGATTGTATTAGTTGGCTCTCTCGGCTCACCTTATATTTCTTTTGTCCCCTAGATGCTGGAGTTTGGCGAAGAAAATAATGGAGGCAGCGCCGAATCGAAAGATGCTGTGAGGACTGGTAAGTATGGCGCGGCGCTGCAGCTGGCGATGCGACGCGTGCCGAAATAATGTCCTTTCCAAGTTCGAAGACGTGATGGATCCGGAATCAGGTAAGGAATTAAAATAATGTCCGTGTTCTAACCTTTCCTTCTTCTTTCCTCTATTTTTAGGAGCTCTGGATTCGAGGCGGGCGTGGCAGAAGACTGGATGCTGACTGCAAGCACGGTGAGCGTTACGCTGCTGGATGCAGAATAACGCGAAGCATGTGCTGCTGTTCGGGCGTGGTTTAAATAGCTTGCAAAGTAGTCCCAGTAAGAAGTTGCCCCAGAACCACACCCGAGTAAAAAATAGTCCCTGAAGTAAAGAAGTCCCATTCAGGCCTCACGTTGGCTTGACTTCATTGCAGCATGGTCTGCATGAGGTAAGTAATGTACATGAGCCTGGCGCCTATGGCGCCAGGACTGATTTCCTCTATGAGCCTGGTGCCAATGGCGCCAGGACTGTACCCAGACAGCCCCTAGCCGGGGTTGCTGGGCTTTTAGTAAGCACCTAGATGCCTGCTCCCGGGGCTGATGGGCTTGGTCCGGATGCCCAGGGGTAGGCATCATGACAATCACATCTTATTCCCTTTTTAAAGATAGGCACGATTATTGTTTGGCTCCAAGAGGGTGGAGTTACTTCTTCTTGGGCTACTTGCTTAAAATGTCTAACAAGAATTTCTGCTCATAGCTTACTGTCATCAGGCACAGGACCGAGATTATTTGAGTTTTGATATTAAGTCTTCTATCTCGTTCGTCTAAGACCTGTAAAACCAGCTTTTACTTTTCTCAAAAGAGAATTTACGTAACTCACTTTTGCGGTGTATGGACTGAATTTTTCAGGAAAATGATTTTTACCTTTGTTGTTTAGAATCCACCACGTTCGCCGAACATCCCTTTTTGTGATGTACTCTAAAAGTTTCTGATTAGCCTCAATCTAATTTTTCAATCTGTGGTGTTTAAGCCAAATTTTGAATTTCTCTTTAATACTTTTACTGTTTTTTCTGACCATGTCAATAATTTGTCCCAACACATTTTCCTTATATGCAAGTGATATGATCGCTTCCATAGACTGATTACAGAATCAAACTTGCGTTCTTTATCATCCACAAGACTCTCTGCCTCCAGCACTCAGTCGTACGGGAATGGTGATTAACATACCTACACGTGAGTGGATATCCACAGGTGATATATGTATAGCCTTGTCAATCTCTGACAGGTCCGTTCTCCATTTCAACAAGTTTAAGTTGACTTTTCCACTGTTTTTGGACACATGTGCCACCCTGGTTCTGCTATGTTAGTTATCAAATTGCTACACCCCTGTTCAGGTGTTTCATCAGTTCCCTGAAAACACTCAAACACTATGTCCAGCATAGCATGAGCACTGGCCAGACTTGATTACACACTACTCTGAATCACTTTGACTTAAAGTCAAATGTTTTGTAAAGTCACTGCATACATGTTCCCTCTGTCACAAACTTCCAGAGTGCGGTTGTGTATGGTGTTAAGAACATTTGTCAACAAATGCAGAGCAGTACCTTTTTGTATGTCAGTCATGGCATCTTGACTGACATTTAAAAGGGAGCTTTTCCCCCTGCTGCATATGTTTGGGCATTTAGCACTGATGAGAACCCTGTTGGCTATGTAACAATCTGTGAGGGGTCTTTCAGATGAAAAAGTCCCACCCATGATTGCCAAATGTCTAAACATATGCAAAAGAAAAGAGCACCTGTAAAGACCGGAGGGGGGTGTCTGTACTTCTGCTCTCTATATGGTAGAGGAGAGGCACAGAGGACCCCAGCCAAGATTCTCTATTACGGGAGCAATGGACGAGCAATCAGGGCCTAGCTTCTCAGGAGGTGATGCAGGCTGGTTTTTAAGTACAGTGTAGTCCCCAAGCCCCCACAAAGGAATGCCACACACTGTATTAGTTAAGACACAGTAGTTATATAATTAATATTCAAGGTTAGGTACAATATCACAATAACTCCCTTTGTACTCGGTTATCTATAATGGCAAATATACAGTTCTACGTGGTACCACAATTACTAATTAAAGTACATCAACTGTACGGTTAAATGTCACACAAATCAGTTTGTAAAGGAAACCAACAATAGAGGTAAGAGGAAAGCAGTTAGTTGGAACAACTGGCAGAATACTGGCACCGATACCTAGACACAGTTCTGTTTGGAGATCCCCCCACCTGGGCAACCGGTAGAATAAAGATATATCACAAGCCCAGTCCATATATTGTTCCAATAGTTCTGCAACCCCAAAGTACCTGGCATTGTAGCGTTCCTCGTCGGGGAATCAACAGCCCTTCTTGAGTGTCCTCCCTTTAAGGCAGGAGTCACGGGTCATCGAACATCCGACAAAGAACAGGGTGAGCTACGACGGTGAAGTGGCAGCTTCGTTCCTAGCAGTGCTCGTTGATGGGGAAGCGTAAACGTCCTGCAAGGAAGAGGCGTGCGGGGCACCTCGGTGTTGATGGTTCTGCACTGCAAAGAGTTTGAAGAACTGTGGCCCAGAAAGGGCGTCGAGTCGTCGGCGTCTCTGTGGTCTTCGGGTGGTGGGAAACCCACCGGCCGATGATCCTCGGCGCATCGACGGTCAGGCCTTCTCCAGTGGGATAAGACGGGCGACGATGCAGACGAGAGCGTCCTTGGATCAAATGAAGTTCTTAGACAAATGGGAGCACAGTGACTCCGGTCTTCGACGGCGGTCGCCGACAGTGGCGGACAACAGTCCGGGTGCTTCTCTTTGGGATTCCGCGGCAGTCCCCGTCTCGGGTCGGCAGCCTGTCAAAGGTCTGTCTACCAGGGAGCTTTGGCAAAGATTAGCTGGTGCACGATGGTCCCTCGTAGCTCGGGAAGAGGGTGCCTTACCAGGTCCTCTCTAGGTCAGTCCTTGGAGACACAGCAGCTTTCTGATTGATGACGAAGGGCAACAGTAATTCTTCTCTTCCAGCAGGGCTTCAAGGTCAAGCTTCAGTTTCACTCCAGTTACTCCTCAGCTTCTGAACATGAATTCTAGCAGTGAGAGGCCCCCAGATAAACTAGTTGGTCTCCCATTCATTCTGCTGGGTCACACTCAGGCAACCAACGGTCAGGAGGGCAGTCATGCAGGCAGGCAGCCAATCAGACACACGATGCATTCAGGCCATTCACTTTTCTCCAGACACTCACAACAAGTTATGTCTATTGGGACAAGTACCCAGCCATTCGCCATTCAACACTCCACACTGCATGCATACCAGTTTCGGGCAGGGCTGTCAAACACCAGATACTAGACACCCATAACCCAGAATGCGTATTCGTCCCACACTCCATTCACCCAGGTCCCACCCACAGGCGTACCCACAACATACGGTCGTTGGGAAGGCTCCAGCCAGTCTGGTCAGCACTTCCCCACACTACCATATATGGAACTTCCACCCAAGAGCCAGTCAGGCGGAAGGGACAGAGTCCGGGCTTCCCGGGACTTCGGGAAGATCAAGGTAACAGGCGATGGAAGGCAAGAGGCCACGGGGGCCATCTTGTCTCCACCAGGAATCTACCGATTCCAATGACAGGGCCTGGGCATCCCAAAATGGAGGACGCTCAGGGCACCAGTCAATTCAGCATGGAGCTGCCACCAGCCCGTACCCTGCTCTGTGGGCCACACACAGGTGCCCAAAAACATATACTGGGGGCACAGGGTTGTACCCCTACCCATGAGTGCCATAAGGGTAACCAATGGGTCTGTTCACCAAAACCAAAAGAGAGAGCTACACCGCCAGGAGTCCCACATGAACTCCTGTGCGGAAAACTCGTCAGAACACACGATAAAAGGCAGTAAAGGACAAGGATACGGAGGCCCTGTCCCTCCGATGCATTTCCAGCATCACAGTACTCCCGCCAGGACTAAGAACGAAGGAGTAATTGCTCTAATGGCAATAAATGCAGGTAATTAAGGGACTGCCAGCACCCATTTCCAGGACGGTCTATGGACAAGAAAATTGGGCGTATGCAAAACTGTTCGAATTTTGTCAACCGTGTCGCTGAACCCCCTTCTG
Source organism: Ambystoma mexicanum (assembly GCF_040938575.1). Taxonomy (NCBI): domain Eukaryota; kingdom Metazoa; phylum Chordata; class Amphibia; order Caudata; family Ambystomatidae; genus Ambystoma; species Ambystoma mexicanum. Next base: position 1,272,781,050 of record NC_090932.1, read on the forward strand.
ATTCCCCTCCCTTGCCGCAGCCAGGTCTGGTTGCATCTGCAATCTGGGCCTGACTACAGGCAGCACAGAGCTGCAGGTACAAGGCTCTGCGACGGTTACTGGAGACAAGAAACCAACTCTGGGGATTCTCAGAGGCTGACGCTCTTTCTTCCAGGGAGAGAGAGGGTCAGCCTCTGTGCGGGACACTATGAGCGTGAGACCAAGTGCAGCTGCACATGCTGCACTTGCCTTGCGCCGGCCCTGCTGCCAAGAAATGGAGATGACGGAGCAGAGCGGCAGGAGCAGTGTTGGCGCTGCCACGAGAAACTGACGAAAAGAGACAAAACAAGCTGGCCCAGCAGGGCAGGCAGCCAGCCCGGCATCATGCTATAAGCAGCAGAATCTGTGGGCGGGTGAAACGGAGCCATAGGACAACACCAGAAGCCCGTGTATCGACTCAGCTTCAGGGAAAGGAGCACAGCTCCAGCCGCAGATTGCAGCGGGAGCCCGCTTACTGGGAAACACCCACTAGCTCACCAGGGATTCAGAAAAAAGGCCTCCACAAAGGCCATATTGATTAAGGCCCCACTAAACCAACGACGGGGAGACCGTAGGTATTAAGTGAAGGCCTCCAGGAAAGCTTTAGCACCACCACTATCCCACCAGGGTTTTCTATTAAGAAAAAGCCTGCAAGAAGTCCTCTGTAAAAGGCAACAGACAATACACTGCCCATATTAGAAACATGACTGTGTCGGAAAATAGGGTGGGACCTACATGCCCTTTTGAGCCTCCCAAAGCCTTTCCCTGGCCACATCCCCCTCTGAACCAAGTGGTTGATTAAGGAGAGTGGCCAAACCTGGGAGGGCAGGGGAGGGCAATTTAAGAGGTATGTTGTGAGAGTTTGGTGTGGGTTAGTTGGGTGAGGAGTGGACAGGAGTTGGAGGAGGACTCCAAGAGGGTGAAAGCGTGGAAGGAGTGTGGAGGTTACTGGAGCAGAGGGTCTGTGGAGTGTTTGTGTGTGGGAGTGAGTTAGTAGTTGTGGCTGGAGGTAGTGTTAGTGGTGGTGGGAGTAGTGCAGTGGTAGTGAGAGGGGGAGTACGTAGTACGAAGTAGTGGCAGAGTGTGATAGTGAGAATAGTGAAAGAGAGTAGTATCAGTCGGGGTTGTAATGCCCCGGTGATTCCGGCAATCACGGAGGCGGAATGGTTTTTCGGGTCCGGCAGCAGCCTGCCGGTTTTTCCGGGATAGCTACCGCCGGACTCGTAATGAGGCCCATTGTGTTTCAAAGGGCAAGGGGAGGGAACATGGGACAAAGACAATAGAACACAATAATTAACAGGATAGAGGTGGTCCTACTGGGCCTTGTGAGCATTCAGATCGTGCAAGTGCAGAGACAGAGAGGGACAGGGGAAGGGGGTTTGGGGGTAAGTGCTAGGAAAGCCCCCGGGGGGGGGAGTGCCAGGCAGTAAGTTGCTGATGCTTGGAAAAGGTCACATAGTAAAGAGTGGTCATCTGCCGATTAAATAAGTGCAGTCCTGCAGGGGAACAGAGGCCAGTGGGTGGCCGAGGGCATTTGAGAGATGTTCCCCCATGCCCAGTTCAGACCCCTGTCGTGCTCTAAGTGGACCTTTACTTGTGAGAACCTTATGAAAGATCTCCCAATTTAGAAGAACTAAAAATAAAGGGGGCAATTAATGACCATATGCACAAATATATATATATATATGGTTAAGCCCTTCCCTATCCTTCCCTGTCAGCTACGAAGAGGATGAGGCAGCATCTCCTTGCCTTCAGCCTTGCCCTTCATCCTTTGTCGATAGGGGTACTAGGGGGTCCCGCCCACCATCCAGCTTGGCAGCTGTGACAGAGAGCAGAGTAACCTCTGCAACACACTATGCCACGTTGGTGCACTTTGCGACCAACCACCCACCCACATAGAATGAATTAAGTCTCTGCTGCCGTGGGCAGCGTTCTTGGATCCCCGTGCCTGTCTGCTACCCACACACGAGTCCCTAGGTTAGGGTATCCCCTAAATTGCTCCTGGCAATGACACAGGGGCTCGCCCTCATTCCTTGTCTAGGATTCTCCGGTCAGACATGGGAAATCCCAGTCTAAACTGATGCATGTGATACGCGAGTTAAGCTCCTCACATAACAGCAGCTGTCCAAACAGTACTTGGATGAAAGAACAGAGCGTTATTATGACTCCCACTCTCTAGTGGGTGGTTCAGCATTTCTGCATTTAAGCGGAGTACAGCCGTGTCTTTCTTTTTTGCCTTGACCCAATGCCCGTCCCATTCGTTTTTTCACCTGTTACTTTTCGCTTGCACTTCCCGGGCGTGTTGAAATACCCATATCCTGTGTCAAGATGGCGTCACTTTCTACTATCGAGCTACGTTGCTGCACTGCCTATTCAGACCTGTGAAAATAGCTTCTACCCACAACCACTGAGACCCTGTGTTAATAATGCGTTAAACTACATTGAGTCTTCACTGGAGTCTTTCTAGAGCAGGCACTTCATGAGCCCCCCTCTATCATTCTATGCACTTGAATTCCCCTTGCGCCCTTTCTGAGCCTTAAACGCCACGCCGTGCTCCACAGTCCATACACCCTTTGCGGTATCTCAGAAAGAGACAAGTCCGTAACACAAACCTCTGAGATCGTGGCAGCGCCTCTGACCCGTGCAACTCACAGACTGTGCTACAATGAAAAGAGGCGTTTATGGCACAGACACGGCAGCTCAATGCCATGTTTCTGAACCCTGGGGCACCCTATTCTCTTAACTAGACCACTCTGTCCTTATTTTACCCTAGCCCGCAGACTCCTTTGACTTCTTCTAGAGGGCGTATGGTATGACATACCCTGACCGGGATAAGCACCCCTTTCCCTGCAGAGGGATGAGACTGAACCTGAGTGGGCCCAATGTGCCCTCTGGCAGCGCACTCTTCTGGGACAAAAAGTTCAAGTGCCATAAGACACGTACCAACTCTCCTCACATTCGTATTATTTATAAGCAATTTGAATACAATACCTTCTTGTAAAAAATGATTTCAGAAACTGAATTTTGTCATTGCTGATTAATTATTTTATTCTTATTTTCTTTTTTCTTGTATGAACATCATGATCATAAATAGAGACAGTGTACAAAAATGACAATCATTAGTTGACAATCGTTAAAACCTTAATGAACAAATACATTCAGCACTGAGCTTGTATAATTCCATTGTGTAAAAGCAACACACCATACTATCATCTCATATATCAACACATTCATAGCAATCGCATTCATCCTCATTTTAAAGCCAGTCACACTTGTGCAACAAAAACGCAGAAGTCCTAACTATTAGACCTTTAATGCAAAATGATGTTCGTCATTCAAAAAATGCATTGCTTGTTTAATATAATATTGGCCTATATTATCGGATTGTTCTAATATATTCCATTACCATACATATTTGTGGGACTGGACAATCCCCACCCTCTGCTCCCCAAGAGTCACTACAGGATATGGCAAGTATTGTAAACCGCTTTTTCTCCTAATTTCCATACAGCGTTTTCATAGAAAGTCTTCGTAATTTAGTGAAACAATAATCATCATTTCTCCGTAAAAAGTGTATCAATGCACAACCCAGCGGTCACACAGGGCTACGAGCCCACGCTCATAACACTTATTGCTTTACAAATTCCAAGCAGCGCAGCATAAAATACATACTTCAGCATGGACGGTGGGTTATTTTACTCCTGGGCTGTATAGAAATGGAGTCTTAATTTCTGCACCTCAGACTGCGTTAAGATTTTGAGCTTGGCCCATGATACCATACTCTTAAAGTGGCTGGGAATTCCCCATTGAGCGGAACAGGAAGCTAGGAAATCCCGCACCCAAATGACCGACAGAGTCAAGGCTATGACAAAGCGGGCCTGCTTTATTCAACAAGAATAACGCAGGAGTAGAATATAGCACTACATCTTAGCAGCTCTCACCAAATTGCATATTGCAAGCTCTGTTTTATTACAGATACTCGCCACATATGATGTAATTCTACGTTTCTCAAGAAAAACCTTAGAAAGGAAAAGATTGGTTAATATTGCAACTACAATATAGAAACTAAACGTGTCTATCATTTCATTGCACCTTGCATATCAGATGGTCACACCTTGGACCACCTATATTTGCTGAAAATAAAGACTATCACTGTCACTCTAATTGACTTAACATTGCTTTGAAGAAAGGAAAAACAGATTATACAGATAAATGTCTGGAATTGGTCTTACTGACTTTAGAAATCCAACAAGCTGCACACACATGGATTGATACAAGTATTGGGCGACAGAGAGCCAGATGCTACTTCAAGCTTTGATTTGTTCGTCATCCATATCTCCTAGGCCCTGAGCCAAATCATTTTCTTTGTAGTTAATTTTCTTGGCCTCGCAATTCCTCCAAGTAAAAGGGAGGCGAGTAGGTGTCTGTGTCTATGTTTAAATTTTCTCGGTGTTAGTCCAATTATGAATCACGTGCTGGAAGACCATACTTCAGACTGTTTCTCCTCTGATTTAAGCTCATATAAACCCAAGTGGCATTACCCTTTCTGACCATTAGAGAATTGGGAGATCTGTATGTCGTCTCCTGAACAGTTTATTTAGTGCACCTGCTATTTAATGAGGTTGGCTTATCTTCGACTAATCTTTACATGAACAATGTCTGGTATTCAGAAGCTTGTTATCTTGACTCTTCTCCAGAAGTTCCATCCTCCCTTATTTTCACAGGACCCTTGCAACAGAGACTACTTAGCTTCTGTTCAATCAGCCCTACTCCTTGGTTTTAACTTATTTTCTCCATCCCCTCTTTTGTAGCTTCAGGCTCCTGCCTTCGTGTAATGTAGTTTTGTCAGTCATTTAATCCAAGATGGCTTCCCATCCTCCATTGCGTTCTATGTTATAAGCAAGCATATGCATGTTTTTTGTGTTGCGTTTCATTGCCCATATTTAGTTGTGTTGTATATGTTTAAAAAATGTGAAGTGTATATATTCTACATGTCTGAACTCCATCTTTAGCCTAATGTCTCCGTAACTTCATTTTGAATGCTCATTTGCTTCATGTCTATATGTTAATGTAAGTATTTTGATATCTTGATTAATGGTCATCTTCACATGTACAGACTACATATCCATCAGCCGGTTTGCCTCTTCCTGCATTCCTCCTAAAAGTGGCTGATACGGTTGTCTCAGTGAATATCTTCTCTCATATCTGTGATACAGCGGTGGGGAGGGGCCAACCTCACGAATGATACATTCATTTGCCTCTCTACATTCCCCCCTGTGGTTGATTCATCCGCACCACTCCTGATGTCCTCCCTCAGTAAGGGTTTTTTTCGGGACCCAGACCTTCATCACTCCCCTCAGGTCACCTGAATATTTCACATGTTCATCCAAACACCAGTTTATGAAGCAACATGTGCCGGTTTTATTATTGAACATCCATTTACCCACATAATCTCAAGGATTCTTGGGATGCCCAAATATGGATCCTGGAGGAATGATGGGACATCTCTCCATGTACAGGTAGGATGGATTTTCCGTTTGTGTAGCTTAATGCATTTGCTCAGGTATTTCAAGTACTACCTTCATTGCAATGGTCTTTATCATAGTCTTGTCACATTGAATAATTGTTATTCTTAGGGTACAGAATCCTAGTAGTACTGGTATCTGTATTGCTATCAGTATCTTGAATGCATTTGCTAGCCTGGAAGGGATCCATCAGAACAAATATGAAAGCAGTCATCACTTAAGACATCTTCCACCTCCTCAATGATCTTCGTTTGCAGGTCTGTCAGAAGTGTTATTGCTTCTGCAAGGGTCCCATTTGCTTCATCGTGAGCAGGTCTGTATGTACAACAGGATGGACTGACCTTTGCACATATGCCTCCTTCGATGACTGTGATTAGATCTAGAACATACCTATTTTGGAGAGCCATGAGTCTTATGGCTCTCAGATCTTCTTTCATGCTGTTGAAACCTTTCACTGTAGTGTTATTCGGCTGCAGCAATTCCCACCTCATGATTTGAACCCATTTGGGATTCACAGCAACTTGGACTTCAGGAAAAAACATAGCTTAGAAAATGACTGCCGTCTAACTAAACAGTTTATGTTCAGATGGTACGTCCTTGTATGCTTCCTCTGATTTTGCTAAGAAATAGTTCCCTCTCTTTTCTTGTTTGAATATGAGGGAACTTTTCTTCCTCAGGTTTGCATCAATTTTGGGAAGGCCTGTGATCTGCAGATCACTTTGAGGCACTACTAGGGCTGGCATGTTCATCTGTACTATTGAACAAACTCCTCCCCATGTTGGTGGCAACTTCACATAGGCTCTTGATCCCCAGGCCCAGTAGTGGTCCATCAGGACTACTGTTCCTTCCTTCATGCCTGGTACATCGAAGATGCGACCACACTTGGTATTTTCCATGACATATGGCCCATCATAGGGAGGCTTATGCCACTTCCTTACAACACTTTTAATTAGCACGTAGTCTCCAGGATATAACACAGGTTGCTGGAGCAAAGTTTGTATGTTGACTTATCTGTGATCTTCATCATTCTTCTTTGACCCCCCCAGACCGGTCATGAAGATGTTGAGACATAAACAAAACACAGTCTTAGATGCCAGGTAATTATGCATTTCATCACTTAAAACAGCAGACATACTATGTGCATCCATAAGTGTTTGAGAAGGAGGAGCGAGGGGCATGCGCATACAGCGCCCAGTCACCAGCTGATGAGGAGTCAGGTGGTGATCTGAGCCAGGTTGATTTTGCAAAGCGAACAAAGCTAAGGGTAGGCAATGGAGCCATCCCTTCTTCAGAGTAGCCTTTAATTTGGCGGTTGTCTCTTTGAGCGATCCATTGACGCATTTGGAAATACTGTTTGCCTGCGGGTGATAAGCACATGAAAATGTGTACTTTATACGCAATAGGATTGTGATCTGCTCAAACACTTCATTTACGAAGTATGGCCCATTATCAAACCGAAGGACTTCACACACTCCCCATCTTGGCAAGACCTCACATACGAGGTACTTCACCATGCATAAGGAACCACTATGCGTGCATGGACCTGCTTCAATCCATCCTGAAAAAGGGCATACAGCCACCAGCATTTACCTGTACCCACTACAAATTTGGAGCCTGTCTACATAATTGATATGCAGGTGCTGGAATGGTCCAGTAGGAGGAGGTATCACTCCTCTCAATGTTCGTAATGTATGTGCTGCAGTTAATTGCTAATATACTAAACGTTTCACAATGAAAGCTGCAACATGTTCAGATAGATTGGGCATGAACCAGTGTTATGAAATCAAAACTGCAAGGCTCTCTTGGGTTACATGGGCAGGATGATGTAGCTGAGTTAATGCAACATCAAGTAACTTAAGTTGCATAACCGGCTTCCCAGTCGCAACATTGCATCAACGCATGAAAGAGAACACCCCTACATGTCCATATCCCTGCTCTTCTATTGGTGCTCGTCCCTGTAATTCAATAATTTGGGCCATAGATAATGAATTGCTTCCCTTCCTGCATGATCATGTTTTGTGCGGTGCGGACATGTTTGTAAGGTACTGTTTCAAACTCAATTACTTCAGAATTGAAGTAATTGAGTTTGCTTTTTGCTTCTACATCTGTGGCTGCGTTCCCCTGAGAAATGAAGTCTACACCCTTAGTATGCGCTGCACATTTTACCACAGCACTGGACGATGGTATCTGCAGTGCGTCTGAGTCTATCCAATAGTGGAGCATGTTGCACTCGTGGGCCGTCTGCTTGCAGAAAACCACGCCTCTTCCACTGTGACAGTTTTCAATGTATGGTTGGCATCACAGAGGCGGAGTCTGAATACACATTGTTATTTCATCCTCCATACGAGCTTCAAGTGCTATAATAAGCGCTACCAATTCTGCTGCTTGCGCTGAAAATGTGTATGGTAATCGAGTGCTTCGCACTACCTCAAATCACCAGTAAGGTTTGCCTTTACTACTGCGTTCCAACATGTTTTCCCCTTTGCTCTGGTCAATTGATGCTGATCCATTGATAAAGTGAATTTCTTCCCCCTCAAAGGCATTTTCTTTTATGTGTGGCATCGCCTCATACTGTTTTGTGTATTTGGTGCAATCATGCCCCTTCTCTGCTTCTTGTATTAGTTCTGCCATGAACGTTGCTGGGTTCACTACTTTGCACCTAGCAACTTTGATCGCTGGTGGGGAAATTATTACTTCATCCCTGATAATCTTTGTGTGTTCAATGTGCTTCTGGGGTATTCAAGAATGGCAAATATGGCATGCTCCACCTATAATGTGACTAAACACCCCATTGACATTTTGGAAGATTTCTCTATTGCAAAACTTGCAGCTGCTAAAGCTTGTTCGCAAGGATAGTGGCCTCACATAACTGGATCCAGAATCCCACTATAAAATGCTAATGGTTTGTGCCCTATCATAGTCTTTTGGGTGAGCACTGCTATCATTACCACTCTGTTTGAACGTGAGAACAAATAGAATTCTTCATTGTAATCCGGAATCCCCAAAACTGGTGCAGTGAAAATTGCAATTTTCAGTTTGTCAAATGCTTCTGTAATTTCTTCTGTCCCTGCTATACCAATCTTAACTCTTTGGGCTTCCTTCAGTCCCTTTAACAGAGGTTTAATATGGGTGCAATAACTGAAGACCCACGTTCTACAATAGTTACAAAGGTCTAGGAACTGCTGCATTTCTCTTATTGTCTTTGGTTTAGCTGTTCTCATATTTGCTTCTGCTCTTTCAGGGGGTTACCTTTTTTCTCTCTTTAGATGTCAAATGTCCAATGTATAGCACTTCTTCTTGGCAATATGGTAGTTTCTCCTTGTCTACCTTGTAACCCCTTTCTACGAACATGGTCATCATATATACTGAGTGTTTTCTACACTGCTCTTCTGTCTCACTGCATATCAGAATATTGTCAACATATTGTATCACTGTGCTTTCAAGTTGTATGTTGCCTAAGTCCATTTGAAGTACTTAATTAAATATTGATGGGGGCTCACAGTATTCCTGAGATAATCTTGTATGTTTCCACTTGGAATTTCTATATGAAAATGAAGTCAAGTCTTGTGATTCTTTGTGCAGAGCGATAGAGAAGAAGGCATTCTTCAAATCTATCATAGTAAAGTATCTAGCTGTACATGGAATGTTACATAATATGGTAGCTGGATTTGGCACTAATGGAAACTCTGCTTCAACAATATGGTTTCAGAGGTGGAGGTCCTGAATAAATCTCCATGATACCCCTGTTCATTTTTTCACTGGTTACACTGTTGTATTACATGGTGATTCTGATTGTACCAATATCCCTTGTTATACTAGAGCATAGATTGTGCAAGAATGCCTTTGTCTGCCTCCCTAGTGATAGGATACGGCTTTACTCATGGCAAGTTGGCTCCTGGTTTTAACTTTATTTGGACTCTTCCTGATCCTTTCAACAACCCAACGTCCTATGCACTACTCATCCATAATATACTTGGTTCTTGTGGCAAATTTTCTTCAAAAAACAATAGTGTCTTTTTTACTAGTAACATTTTCTGTGGCACTTCCTTGACTCAATTGTGATCCAATAAGTAAGGCTTATGGAGACCACTATCTCATTGTCCGTGTCACTATCTGAAAAGAGTTCTTCATCTGTCAAATCGTTCACTCTAATTCCTCATCACGTGCTATCATTCTTCTACATGCTTTTCCATCATCGTCAGTCCTGTGGAGAATCACCCCTCCTTCTCTTACAATGGCTCCTTCTAGTTCAACGGGAACTGTCTGTCCAAGCTCTTCATCTATTGGTATCTCAGGACTGAATAAAAAGTCAGAAAGTAAATGCAGTGTTATGTCTTCTATTCCTGGAAGCCAAGCAATTAGTACCTCTTCCCCATAGAAGAATACTTCAGGGTCTAAAGATAAACCTCTTTAAACTGGCTGACCATAAAAAGCAGATATGAATTCTTGCACATTCATATGATGCCTAGTGTGGAACATATAATTTCTTGGTCAGTAGACGATCTAGTCATGTTCAGTCGACTCATCAAATCTCACCCTAAAATATTACCTGGTGTCTGTCAAGAATATAATAATGGCATGGAAATGTCATGTTCTCCTATCTGAATCCGTAAATCATCAGTAAATGGAACTCTTGTAGCTGCCCCAGAAAATCCTTATGCATTCATGGCAATAACTGACATTGGATGTTTTCCCTCTCTAACACAAGATCGAGTCTCTCCCGTGTCAACAAGAAAAGAAAATGGGCCTCATTACGAGTCTGCCGGTCTGGAAATAACGGTGGCGGTAAACCCGCTGACATCTTTATTTCCGGACCGGCTGATGTCGAGTTCTGCAGGCGGGAGGTGTCATTCCTGCCAGGTCTGACCTGGCGGGTTTAACACCACCCGCCTGCAGGCGGATGTGGAAACACCAGCACCATTACAAGATGGTGCCAGTGTTTCCACTTCCCCATTTCCATGGAGTCCATGGGAATGGGGATTTACCGAATTCTGCCTCTGGAATTACCGGAATTACCAGGTCATCAGGGTTGTAATGCATTTGAATTACGGAGGCGGAATGGTAATACGAGTCTGGCGGTAACCTGCCAGAATTTTTGGCACGGTTACCGCCGGACTCATAATGAGGCCCAATGTTTTGTTACCTATGATTACCCTGACCCTTGGTTCCTCGTGTGGATCCGGCGTAACAAATAGGATGGAACACATTAAGCCCTTCTGTGGGCTGTCCTGTTGTGGATACAAACAAATTCCTGTTCCGGTAAAAGGACTCTCACCCACCATGGTCACATTACCTCCTATTCGAGTGGTCTTTGCTGATTGTCCTGTATTTGCGTTCCATGTCGTCACTGTGTTCTGTTGTGCAGGTGGTTGTGATTGCTGTAGCTGTGCATGGTATGCCTGCAATGAAGTCTGTTGCATTTGCTCTGACTGTGTCTGTGTGGAAACTCGTTGCTGCAAGGGTATTGATTGACTTTGCATGGGCCCATTCTGTGGGATCGATTGTACTTGTGGTGCAAATGTATGATACAATGTGCGATCTTGGACATAATATGCAGGTTGTTTTGCACTGTATGTTGGAGGGTAAGATGTCCCCATCTCTGCCCTTGCCAGTTCTGTTGCATTCTTCCCCTACTCCTACATGCTTGGGCAGAATGTTCTGCTTTTCCACATGACCAACATTGCTGCGTCTGTCCTCCAAATCTGGATATTCCCTCATTAAAACCATTCCCTTGTGGTGGTTGAGATCCTCTGCCTCTCTGCATGTTCCCTCTTCCTTGTGGCCAATAATTATATTCTCCCCTTCCTGCAAAGTTCCCTCCAGGTACTGGCTGTATCTGCTTTACCTCTGAAATCTGCCCTTCTTCCCTGCTTGTCAATACAGCTCCCTCTACAACAAACCTAGCCACTTTCTTTTGAACCAACTTTACTTCCTCTAACTTCCTTTCCTTCCATTTCGTTCTTGCTTTTTTTGCACTAATCAACAATGATGCACTATAGTCAATTGGATCCCCACTAGCTTCTTCAGTTGACTCTGTACCGGCTCAGGTAAGCCCTGACATAGTATGTGATAACAAATAGATGTATTTTTATCCCACGGTTCCCTCGTCTCAAGATGCCAATGTTCTTGAATCTCCTGAATATAGGCAACAGGATCTTCATCATCATGTATTTTGCGTGTAATGAGTGCGCTCATGTCTGACGTGTCAGGATATTGTACTCTAAGCGCTCTCCAAATATCTGCCTTGCAATTATTGAATGGTGCTCCATCATGCACTGTCATGTGGACTTTTATTCCAGGATACCCTGCTTGGTTCCAAATGTCATCAGCTCCCTCCCCAATAATGATGGCAAGTAAGCTTTTTATGTCACCTATAGCTATCATCATCCCTAAAATCATTCTTTCCAGCTTGTAAATCCATTTTCCCGCTCCAGACGTTAAAGACTGTAGCTTACACCTTAGTTTTCTTTCTCCATTTGTGGCCACAATATGTATTGTAGTCTTCCTCCCCTTTCTCTAATAATGGGAACTGTCATAGTCATCCCTCTTCCAAATCCAGCCAACACTTCTGCTCCTCCATCAATGTCTGTCACAGTCATTCTCTTTCTTCCTGTCTTCCTGGTAGATTCTACAATCTAGTTACATATGGTGTATTATTCTTGTAACTGCTTGATCGCCTTTTCGGCTCCCCACAAATCTTTATAGTGTCTGGCCACTGCCCTCCCTTCTTTAAACTCTGCCATGTTTTCTCTAGCTGGGCCTCTGTGTCTGTGAGCTGAGCTTGCGCAGTTTCTTCATCTTCCTCTGATGACCTTAATTTCCCATGACCATCACTGCCCCCATCTCCTTTGTCTTTAGGGTATGTTTCCATGTTCATGCTGGATCTGTAATATTCCTCCACTTATTTGTCAAAAGCGTCTTCTTCATCTCTATATAGAGGCTCTCCTACACCCTTGGTCATGTTAAGTGACCCACTGTCCTGCCTGCTGTCGTGAAGATTTTTAATCTGTACTTGTATGGCTGCTCCTTCATTTTCGTCTTGACAGGAACATCTTCTGAACATCTGCTCCATTTCCCCACTGTTTTTCCCTGAACTCTTATCTTTTTCTCTTTGTTTGCGCTCCTTCACTCTTTTTTCTTCCCATCTCCTCATACTTAATGCCATTTCTAGTTATCTTTCTTCTTCTCACTTTTCCTTTTTCCTTTCTTGTTCGTGTTGTCTTATTTCATTTTCCTTTCTTTTTCTAGCTCTTTCTCTTTCTTCCCTATTTTGCCTTTCTGTTTCCTTCTCTTGCTCTTTTTGCTGCTCTTCCCTTTGTCTTTCTCTGTCTTCAATCCTTCTATTTTCTCTCCTCTTTTCTTCTCCTTTCGTCCTCTTCATCCTCTTTCTCTAATCTTTCTCTGTCTTTACTGTCTTTTTCCCATTCTTCGAGTTCACTTGCATTTTTCCCATCTAATTTGATAATGTTTGCCCTCCTACCCATTTATTTGAGGTGATGGCTATCTCTTCCTTATTGTTCTTGTTTTTCCCTATGTCTCAGAATTTCTTCCTCTGCTCTTGTTAGTCTTGCCTGTAATGTTCTTTGTTCACTATCCCCGTCACATATAGGCACTGGTTTGTTCTTGGCTAGTTTAGCTCTATTAAGAATGTCCTCACTATTATGGGTTGGTGGCTCATATGCAGGGTTAGTATATCCTGTTGCTGCTTTTAGCTCTTTTAATCGGTGTAACCCTTGTGTGTCATTAGATATATCGTCAGCCTGATAATGAGATGGAGGAGCTGAGGGTGCTATGCCCTCCCCTTCATGCTGATTAAGCATACATTCTATCATGGGTGGATCCGCTTTCTCATTTTCATACATCCTCCATTATTCCAAAATGGCTAATCTCTTTTGCAATTTCTTCCCTTTATATGCTGCATGCAAAAATGTTGTCATATGCTGTAGTACTGTTTTAGACATTTTATCAGCTGGGGCCCTTACCCACTCGAATGGTATTTAAGGAGTTTTTCACTGTATCTGGGCAGCATCTTGCATAATGGGAGTATTTTGATATATTGATTAATAGCTGTCTTCACACATCCAGACTACATACCCATCAGCAGGTTTGCCTCTTCCTGCATTCCTCCTAGACGTGGTCAAAACATTTAGTGAATATCTTCTCTCATACCTGCGATACAGCTGTGGGGGAGGGGCCAATGTCATGAATGATGCATTCATCTGCCTCTCTACAATACAGTGAGCCAAAACATGTTATAAGGAGACACATTGGCTTGCTTCTGTCTGCTATCTCACAGATAATGTATTGTGGCAGCTCATCTTTCAGTCACTCTCCCATTCCTGCCCTGCTGGACTAGTTTCTCAAAGTCAGCCACCAGTGAGTAGAGTCGTATTCCATTAAATGTAGTTGAGTCAGCCACTGTCTATCAATAGCTGGGTCAGAAAACAGGGAATGGTCAATCACCAGCTGCTACAGTGTCTGGTTCAGTAGGTTTGGGTGCAGTCAGTCTTCAACTAGAATAGTCTCGGTGCGTATGGGCCTTTAATCACCTTTACCCAAACAGGCCCACCACTTAAGAAGTGAGTACACGGTTGTACACAATTTTCCAGGGAGGAGTTAGATGGTGTTACAGGACCAAACTAATCCGAGTCTCAAACAACCACATCAGTTCACATATTTTATACAGTTTTGCAACAGTTAAAACACTCCCAAATACTTTATTGCAATCCATCCCCAAACATGATTAGGATGAAACACTCTTCAAAGAAAACCCATCGTTTCCCAATTCCTACATTTTCATTGGCCAGTTTTATCTTAATAATTATGTTCAGATTATATTCATTACACACCTTTCTTATGATTCGTCCGTAGTAGGCCATGACGTCAACACATGGTGGCTAAAAACATAATTGTAAACATAATTATTTGCTAGCAATAATGTTCCTAATCCGTTTATACCCTACCTCTACATTTGCACAAGGCTTGCATGAATGTTCTCCATGATATGAGAAGGCTGGGTGAACGATTTCTCTTTGGTCATGATGCTAACTCATTTACCAAGTCACTGTTCCATTTAACCTTTCCAATCTACAAGAACTCACACTTCATTGCACAATTAAAACTCCTAAAATGCTTTAGGCACTGGCTTACACCGCGTTTTACAATTTACCAAAATAAATAACGCAACTCCATCAGTCACGCTCTGAGGCTGCAGGAGATTACATCTACGATCTATGAGACTTATCAGCCCATAAAAACTCACGGCTATTTTCTGCAGCTGCTGACAGTGATGGTTGTTAATTTACTCATTCACCTGTTCTTTGCCGTCTGAAAACCTGACAAAGTCAATTTAAAAGTCAAATTGCATTTTGCAAGAGAGCCCCAACTACCGTGTTTTGGTCATTGTGAAAAGGATACTATAATGAAATTAATATATTCCACATATATTTATATTAATGTGCATGCATGTTTTTACATTTGGTGGATTTAATACTTTATCTTTCTGCGTGCTTGCAAGCTAATATGTATACATTCTGGACAAACAGTAGCTCTAAAGGTAGCCCTGATGCCTGTGGGCTAATGGTGCAGTACAAATAAATAAATACATAAAAACATATCCCATCTATAATTACCTACACTCAATATATATAAAATTGCAACATCACTCCAAATTTGCCACTACTTCCAGTCATCAATATGGTGTGCGCAACATGAACCCTTTGTATTAACGGGTACCCTTCCTAACTACCCCAAAATCTCTGAGTCAGTAAGTGGGGGTGAGGTCAGCCTTTAGCTAGTAGAGTCTTGGGTTATTAAAAAAGGGTAGGGTCAGTCACCACCTAGTAGGGTTTCTGGGTTACTAAGAAAGGGCTGGGGTCAGTCACCACCTAGTAGAGTTTCTGGGTTGCTAAAAAAGGGTGGTATTAACTCTCCAGCTAGCTGAGCTTGTGGTCTATTAAGTTGGGTTGGGCTCAGTCACCAGCTAATTGAGATTGAGTCTTTTTGCAAGTAGAGAGGCTGGACAGAAACCTCTGGACTGAGTCATGGCATTCTCTAATGCAGTGGTCTTCAAACCTTTCTATCCAAAATTCCAAAACACCCCTTGTGGAAATGTTTTGAAGTTGGGACGACTCCTGGGATCATGGAAGTCACCGGTTGAGAGGGGGCACAGCTTTCCAGTGACCCCCATCCATGGTTACGGGGATAGCTCTGAGTAGGGACCTTGCAGAGAGACTAAGTGACCACACTTTCCTCTCAAACGCATGAGTCTGACTGAACACAGTTGTTGTGGCAAGCGCTGCCTTTGCATTCTGCCGTTTCGTCAGGTGTGGCTGTGTTGTGGCAAGTACTGCCTTTGCATTCTGCCTTTCATTCAGATGTGGCTGTGTTGTGGCAAGCACTGCTTTTGCATTCTGCCTTTCAGTCAGGTGCAGTTGTGTTGTGGCAAGCGCTGCCTCTGCATTCTGCATTTTAGTCAAGTACGGCAGTGGTGTGGGAAGCGCTGTCTTTGAAATCCGTACCTCTCAACCTTCTAATTCCCCAATGCAGGTAAACAAAGAGAATTCTGTTTTGGTCTAGTGGGAGCCCATTCAAATTAATGGACAGGGGGCGTGGCTTGGCGCCGAGCTGAATGGCAGGCTAGTTCCTCAGCTCCATCCCTCGCTTTAAGTTGAATAATAAAAAGACCGTCCAAGAGTGTATCCCTTCTTACCTTTGACTCGTTCGTGACCCTGTAGAAACAAGGTGAGCCCAAGTGCAGCGAGATTGCTAGTCTGGTGGGCTGTAATACATAGCAAGAAGGAGCTGCATGAGAGACCATGAAGCAGTGAGATGGAAAATCCAGTCAGCTGTTCCGGGTAATGTGTGACGTGCGCACCGCCTGCTGATGGGAACGCTTTTTCCTCACAACACAGATCAAATCTGCTAAACCAATTGGAAACAACACTAAATCTGCACATAGTCTTTTAGATATTTTGTGACTCTGAGAAGTGCTATATGTGCTAAATAACTCTCCTCCTGTTTGTACCTCATGAACTCACTGTATTATACTTCCTAAAATTGCATTAAAAATGTCCTTTTCTTCACATTTTCGTGATCTCAATGTCACTTGCCCTAGTAATATCGTTGTCTCTGTCCTCCCCCGTTTCCCCCTTTCTTGCCACACCTTGAAACACTTGTGTAAAGGCGCGTTAAAAATGGCATATCATATCATATCATTTAAGCAATTTTGGATGCTCTAACCTTAATTGCTTATTATTAAATAGGGGCTCTATAATTTTAAGAGGGATAAGGATGTCCACATTATACATGTCTAGTTATATACAAAATACCTCTTTTATATAAATATGGCAACATCTAAGAAAAACATGGCTAAAGATAATACCTCAACTACTGCCACTATGTTAAAAAGGCAAAAAGGTGATTCACCCACTCACAATGAAGAAGGTATGGACCCAGCCATGCTTGCCATTTTTACTGAAATTAGAGCTTTAAAACCATTTATGGGGGCAAATAACAGTAAACTACAATATTGGGATGATAAATGGTCAGCTTTTGACTCTAGGATCTCTGAAGTGGAGCGCAGAGTGAGTAATGCGGAAGACATAACAAATAGATTTGTTAACTTAGAAAACTCAGTCAAAGCACTCAGAAAACCTGGAAAAGAGAAACAGAAGAAATAATCTTCGCATTGTGGGCCTTTCTGAAGGAATTGAAGGAGAGGATACCATTCCTTTCCTTACTAATATGCGCTCTAGACTATTTGGCCTCCCCCCTTACTTGCAACTTAACATTCAAAGAGCCCACAGGATTGGTCCGCTACGACCTCAGAACCCTACAAATGCCTCAAGAACTTTTATTTTTGCTCTCCTGGATTTTAAACATGTGCAGCCTATAATGAAAAAGGTCAACATGACTAAACATCTCACATGGAATGGAAATAAAATGTTCTTCTCTCAAGATGTTGCAAATTCTACTGCCGCAAGAAGAGAAGAGCTATTAGCGCTAAGACCAGCCTTCAAACAACTTAATGCCAGATATGGAATGGTTCATCCTGTGTCCTTAATAGTAACCTTTAAGGGACACACTACCTATTTTGACAATCCTGGAGACCTGAGACAATGTATTCAATCTCAAAGGTCGGATGAAATGGATACTACTGATCCTCTAAATAATGCAACATAAATTCTCTTAAACATTTTGACTCTCTAAGCTTAACTGTGCGAGAATGCTGCCTCGGATAACCTGATCTCACTGGATGCCCCACCCTCAGTACTGTTCTTTGTTTCCAACATGAAATGTTTTTTCTGTTTACAGTTAACCATTTTGTTTTATCACACCATGAGTTACGATCTAATTTTACTCATTTTCATGTTCTTGTTTGTCATCCTTTTTACCTTATATATCCCCTTATCCTGTTGTTCTTCCCCTAGGGGTACCACACTATTCATAATTACTGGAAACTTCATCAAAACGGTTTGGAAATCATTATCTTCATATTCTCCCGTTACTCAATCAATTATTTATTTAAGGTTCATATTGTTTACTTCTGAATTCCTATGTCTATAAATATATCATCTTGGAATGTTAAAGGCCTTCACAATCCCGTCATCAGACAAAAGGTACTATAATATCTCAATAGAAATAAGCATTCCATTGCTTGCATTCAAGAAACTCAGCTCTCAACTTTAGAAGCTGTAAAGCTTAGGAAGATCTGGGTGGGTAAGGTCTTTGCAAGTCCGGCACAGGGAAAGAAAAATGTAGGCATTATCCTGATAAATAGAAACTTTGATTGCAAGATCAATTGCTCAGAGTCTGATGACTCAGGAAGATGAGTCCATTTGAATATTCGCTTTCACTCTGCTTACTACTCAATTTTAAATGTATATGGTACTAATGCACCAGACCCTGTTTTCTGGAAACAACTTAAGGAACGTTTGCTTTGCTCAAATGTACAAAATATTATCGTATGTGGGGATTGTAATGAAATAGAAGATCCATTTCTGGACAGAAATTCAAAGTCTCCTTTTAAAAATTCAAAATTACACAACCAAATCCTAATGGATATCTCTGAATTAGGCATTGCTGATGCCTGGTGCCTGCAACACCCATCAGACAAGGAGTATACCTTTCTTTCTAGTCCCCATGACTTATTTTCTAGGATTCCCTATATCTTTCCGGCTAACGCCTTAGCTACCAGCCTAATCGATTTCACTATAGAATGTATATCCCTATCTGATAATGCCACTGTCCATATTAAACTTAGCGATACCCATCCTATTTTCAAATCAAATAGATGGATATTTAATTTGGCCCTATTAAAAGAAAAAAAGAGTGCTCCTTTCCTGACAAATGCTCACAATAATTATGTTCAGATTAATAAAGCGACAGACACTTCTATACCGAATAATTGCAACTGCTATAAAGCAGTACTTAAAGGTGAAATAATCTCCTTTGTGGCAAGCAAAATGAAGATTATGCAACACGAATCCAAAGAAATTCTAAGAAAATGTAAAATCCTTGAAAAACAATGTATCGCTAAACCTTCTAAGGAAACTCATTTCGATATAGTACAGCTAAGAATGAAATATAATAAACTTACCTCTGAATAATCATGTCCTAACCTGTTAAAGTATAAATAAAAAATTAGCAATTTTCCAATAAAACCACTAAATCCCTAGCTTCTTACCCCAAAATTAAAAAAGAAAGAAGCAGAATTACAGTAATTAGAGACTTAAATAGTACTAGAAAATTTGGAGATAAAGAGATTATTAATTTATTCTGTACATTCTATCATCAATTATGTTACTCCAAGTCCACTTCCGATAATCCAGACATTACTGCCTTCCTACAGAATATTACACACTCAAATTATCTGACTATTCATGTTGACTCTCTTAAATCAGCCATAACACAAAAGGAAACTATCAAGGAAATACATGGGCTTAAAAAAGGCAAGGCGCCAGGACCCAATGGATTTTCCATTGACTTTTATGCTAATTTCAAATAATTACTTACCCCCAGACTATTTGAACTTTTCTCTCACGTTATCTTAAACTCAAAATCTGAAAGCTCCTTCACAGAAGCCATGCTTCTGGCATTCCCTAAACCTAATAAGGATGCTGAATTACCACAAAGCTACAGACCAATTTCCATAATTAACACTGACTGCAACATTTTCGCAAAAAATCTTAGCAAATAGACTTCTCCCTTTTTTGCCTAAATTAATTAAACAAGACCAGGTGAGGTATGTTAAAGGAAGACTCTCCGCATCCAACGTTAGGATCTTTCAGGATGATTTGAATGTTGCAGCCCTCTCAAGTGATCCCTATGCAGCTGTTGCCTTAGATGCCGAAAAAGTGTTTGATAGAGTTGAATGGGTTTAATGCATTGCAATGGCATGGTCTTCATCAAACTTTTATATCCATGATTTGTGTTCTTTATTCAAATCCCAAAACCACTAAATTAATAAATGGTCAGATGTCTCCCTTTTTACTTTAGGCAGAGGTACACGGCAAGGATGCCCTCTTTCTCCTCTATTATTTATTTTAGCCCTTGAACCATTTTTAGAAACGATTACACTACACCCACATATCCAGGCAATAACTTTTGGTGATTTGCAAGTTAAATTGGCAGCCTACGCAAATGATATCTTTCTATTTCTTGAGAATCCTGAAATAAGTTTAGGCAATATACTTGACACAATATCACATTTTTCATTAGCCTCAGGATACAAATTAGTTATGGGTAATTTGGAAATTCTTTCCCTGAACATTTATTGCACTAAACATAATGTCCAACCATATGGCATGAGATGGTGTTCTGAGAAAATCAAATATCTAGGACTGCAAATGTTCTCGTCAGTCAAAGAAAATACTAATATCATACTAACCAAACTTAAGAGACTCTTAGATACCTTGTCCCCATTAAATCTATACTGGTCGGGTTGCCTCCAATCCATTAAAATTATGATTTCCCTGATTATTTCATACCCCTTATTTATGCTTCCTGTCCCAATTCCAAGTAAATTGTTTAATGATATTGGTACATGTCTTGCCAGAATTTTGTGGGATAGGAAAAAACATAGAATCTCCTAAGTAGACTAAAGAGGAAAGTCATGTGTGGAGGGGTGGGATTTCCCTCTTTTACTAAATATTCTGCCTTTATACTAAAGCAAGTACAAAGCTGGTTTTGACAAGCTGAATACTTTGACACCCCAACATGTGTTTGCGTTGAAGTTATTATGGTTTGGCCCTTCTCTTTATCTGAATGCCATTTATTTACTGCAAAAAATAGAGTTATTAAATACACTATTGTTCAGTTTATTGCTAAACACATTGGAGTGTATCTCATCTATACGATCCCCTCTGAGTGTATATCACAGTTCATTTAGTCAAACAACCCTATCCAAATTAATGGTAATATTTTTGGGAAAAGTTGGATATTAAAAGGAATCAAATATGTACATCAACTTTTTAATCAAGGTATACCGCTAACTTTCAATGAATTCACAGTGAAATTCGTCACTCCTAAGTCTTTCTATCACCAATATTTATTATTAATTAATGATATCATAGATAACCTGCAGCTTCTGATGGAATCGTCTGGGCAAATCAATGTTGTTAGATAAAATCATATGCAAAACTATCCGTTTTCAGCCTCCTTTTTTTAAAGACCTTACTAAAGACTTAACAGCACATCTCCAATAGAAAACACAGCAAGGATGGCAACAAGACTGTTCAGTAACCTTTGGAGACTATGCCTGGTCGTCTTTTTGGAAAAAAACATCAACCATAACTGTTTCAGCTAATCTAACACCAAACTCTTTTCTTTTTCCGTCATAGAATTTTTATTGCCCCTGCTATGCTTTTTAAGTGTAGGATATCTTTGGATAATACATTTTGGAATTCTCATGATGGTGAAGGATCGTTCAAACATATGTTTTTGGAGTGTAAATATAATGAAAAATGTTGGAACAATATATGGCGCATCATTAAATGTATCTTTAAGTTAAATGAACCTTTACATTTTAAAATATTATAGTGCTCTGTTTCAGCATCACCTAGAATCCCACACTTCTTATTTATTCGATTTGTTTATTCTAACTGCAGTTCAAGTTATCACAACAATTGGAAAAAATCTGACCTAATGAATCATAAAATATGGTGGAACTCCATATGTAGTATACATAGAGTGGAGGGATGTATAGCTTCAACCCCAATACTGTATGACAAGTAATGGAGAATGTTTTTAGATTTCCTCTCCTCAAATGATTACTCTGTTTTAATATGATATCACGATTTCCGTTTTTAATGATTACACTTATCCTATCATTTCCCCTTACCCCTTACCCTCCCCACTTCCTTACTCTCCTGTCTGTATTGTTTTGTTATATGTTTCCCCTCCCCATTTATGCCAGGAAAATACGTTTTTTACATAGTCTTAATTCAATGCGCCCTAAAGTTTTAATATGTTTTATTACAAGGTGCTTGCGTTGTTATTCCTGTATTTGCCACAATGTATATGCATTGTTGTTTCTTTTTTGTTTTTTTTCCTGCTTTCAATAAAACACGTAAACACAAAAAAAGAAATTAATTGAATTAATTCATTCCCAGGTGGAAGACACCCCCAAAGTGTGTCAGTTGAGAGGTATGGCATTCTGCCTTTCACTCAAGTGCTCCCTGCAAGAAGTTAACACAGCATGGAAGAATCCACGCTGTGTTAACTTCTTGAATGTAGCACTTTACTGATAGGCAGAATGCAAAAGCAGCGGTTGCCACAATACAGCAAAGAGGCTGTGTTATGGCAAGCGCTGCCTTTGCATTCGGCCTTTGAGTCAGGTGTTTCTTTCAAGAACTTAACTCAGCATGGAAGAGTCCAAGCTGTATTTACTTCTTGAAAGGAGCACCTAACTGAAAGGCAGAATGCAAAGGCAGCGTTTGCCACAATAAACCCACTTGTTGTGGCAAGCTCAGCCTTTGCATTCTGCTTTTCAGTCAGGGATGGCTGTGTTGTGGCAAGCGTTGCTTATCCGTTCTGCCTTTCAGTCAGGGATGGCTGTGTTGTGGCAAGCGTTGCCTATGCGTTCTGCCTTTGAGTCAGGTGTTTCTTTCAAGAACTTAACTCAGCATGGAAGAGTCCAAGCTGTATTTACTTCTTGAAAGGAGCACCTAACTGAAAGGGAGAATGCAAAGGCAGCGTTTGCCACAATAAACCCACTTGTTGTGGCAAGCTCAGCCTTTGCATTCTGCTTTTCAATCAGGGACGGCTATGTTGTGGCAAGCGTTGCCTATGCGTTCTGCCTTTCAGTCAGGGATGGCTGTGTTGTGGCAAGCGTTGCCTATGCGTTCTGCCTTTCAGTCAGGGATGGCTGTGTTGTGGCAAGCGTTGCCTATGCGTTCTGCCTTTCAGTCAGGGATGGCTGTGTTGTGGCAAGCGTTGCCTATGCGTTCTGCCTTTCAGTCAGGGATGGCTGTGTTGTGGCAAGCGTTGCCTATGCGTTCTGCCTTTCAGTCAGGGATGGCTGTGTTGTGGCAGGCACTGACTATGCGTTCTGCCTTTAAGTCAGGTGCTCCTTTCTAGAAGTAAATAAAGCATGGAAGAGTCCAAGCTGTGTTTACTGAAATTAGCACCTTACTAAATGGCAGAGTTCAAAGGTAGCAGCGTCCTCTGCATTGCCGCGATAAACGCTGATCGGCTGTTAATTGTTCTTCAAGGTTTAGCATTCACGCCTTAGCAGGGGGCGCGAGCCACAGTTTGAAGAACACTAATGCATAAGGAGAGGTGGAGTCAGTCACCAGCTGCAAGTCCCTGGAAGAAAGGGATGGGGAAGTCAGTTACCATCTGTCAGTCTCTGTGTCAGTAAATAGGGGCGTGGCCACTCTTTGACAGAAGTAGTAATGTGGTCTGCCTTGACCTGCAGTCGCTGAATCACTTAATTGGACGGTGGTTGTCATTCAACAGCTGACAGTCTCTGGGTCAGTGGGTAGGATGGTAGTCTCTTGACAGTAGGTGGAGGTAAAGCCCGCAACAACGCTGTCCATATATCAGAAGGAGTGGATGGGATCATTAATTCAGTTGTAGTTACTTGGTTAGAAAGTAGTGGTGCGGTCAGTCACTACCTGACAACCTCTAGAGGAGAAGAGGTGGGGTCAGTGACCAACTCACCATTGTTGAAAGGAGGGATGGGGTCATTCACCAGCTGGCAGTCTCTTGGACTAGAGGGCTGGTCACAGCCTGCCAGCCTTTTGGTAAGTATGTATGGTGATGTTAAACCACCACCGGTACGTAGAGCACCAGGGTAGATGGTTTGTATTGACAATGACCCATACACGACTGTGAGTGAGGCATCATTTCCTTGCATCTGTTTTGCAGATACGAGCAGATACGCAGAGGTCCAGGACTCAGGACGGCCCAGCGCCCCCGTGGCCCTCCGGAAGCTCCCCTACCGACCAGCAGCCTACACAGGTACACTTGATTGCATGGGGTGTTCAGAAAAGAGTGGGGGAGTTTTGTGCCAGACTTAACTTCCCCTGTCCCTAGGAGTGTTCAAATCATTAAGTGTGGGATATGTGCCCTTTCATCTTCCCCAGAGAAAGGCCAAGCATTATTCAGAAACCTCGCAGCTTGCTTCTACCAGAGGAAGGCCCATGATTTATTTGATTTTTTCCACATGGGAGACTGGATAGGGATGCAGTAGAGGACAATCCCACCAGTTATCCAGGGCTGCAGAGACAGAGCAAGGCTTGAATGATGCAAACATCAGCAAAGTCCCAAAACTAGAGCTACAGCTCGATTTCGACATTTTCAGGAAACAAGCAGCATCATTTCAGGATGTACCCGAGCGGAGGAGTAGATGCTGTTGAGAAACGAGCAGTGTTGTAGCATAGAGCTGTAGTAGAACCTGCTGTCTAATCATTTTGGGCTCGCACCAATGGCAGGTAGGAAAGCACGGACTAGAAAAAATGGTTTCTCATGATGTGGCGTTCCAGGTGTTTTGGACTACAACTCCCATGATCCTTCAACTTTGACTATGCTGGCTATGGGTCATTGAAATGAAGTTCAAAGCATATGGTGGGTCAATTAAGGAGTAACCATGAATGGCTAAGTCAACATGTAAGGGGATAATAGTCAAGTCAACGGTGTGACGGCCCTACTCCCACACGTGCATGCATTGTTACTCAATAAGATATTGCATAGTTTGTTATTATTTCACTAATGTGCAAGATCCTGTGTGTGAGACATATCTGGAAATAGTCTGGAGGCGCTCTGTGTGGGAAATGACATGGGGAAGGATAATGCGGAACTTGAATGTGAGATGGCTTCAGATCTTAAGGGCAAAGCTAAAGAAAGACTTATTCCGAGTCAGTTGTCACCTGAAACTAGAGATTTCTAAGTAAAGGAGTAATGTGCACTCCCAATATTGAGAGCATGGACATGCCATCAGAGTCAGTGCATTATATTGAGTCCGGGTGATTTGGCCATAGACAAAGTGTCGGTGCCCGAGATCAGCTATGCTGCCGCATGACGTATTGCATTTACAGTCTGGCCTGTGGATAACCAGGGCCTTCAGCATCAAGCGCAAGTCCGATTCTGGAATGGATGTTTTATGTCCCCTGGCAAGCGGAGCTGAAATTGAGCACCTTTAATTGACAGTTTTGGCATTCAGGCTTGGCTCCATCCCATCATTCGGTATGAAGCGAAGCCATTTATCGTTGCTGACTAGAGTAGGAAACATTCCTAGGTCTGAGAGAGCCGTCCTCAACTTCCCGTTGCTGAGGTGAGAAGAGGAGAAATTGGGGTTCCATCTGTCCGAGAGTGGGTGTGCAGTTGATGGGGCGTCCCGTTTTGGATTTTACTTAGGCATCAATGAGATGGGTGATTGGGTGACATCTTGTTCAGCTGTGACCTTCAGATATAGCTTGATTGATTGATTGATAGTTTATTTGTACAGCGCCTATACACAATGTATTTCAGTTAGCTCTGTCTGTTAGTTGAGTATTTGTAAAGTGCAAACCGCCAATGGCGTGAACTTGCTAAGTGCCGTTTCCTACTGGATTGCTGCACTTACCTAGGTTTATGATACGTCGTAGTCCCAACGTAGCATACATTGCAGATATAATGACAGGCTATCCATTAGTTTTAGCAACAGGCTATAAGCCTAAGCTGTGTGTTGGGGTGTGGTGTACAGTGTGAGGCTAATTCTGTGGTTTTGTTGTTTAGTTAAGGATTCATAATGGTGCATAATAGCAGGGAGAAGTTAGGCACTGCTAAGAAAGTGCAGCAAAAAATGGTATGCAGGTGCAGGGGCGGATTTGGAAGATTGCGGGTGGGTGTGGTTAGTTGGGAGGAGAGAGAAAGGCATGATTGTAGCGCTTTTGTGTTGAGATTGTAGATTGGAAGTTCGCTGAGCTCTGCATGCTTGTAAGCTTTCTAGGTGTGAAGCATAGGAGTCATCAAAGGCTTTGCGTCCAGAGGGGCAGCCTTGCGCCTGTAGTGTATGTAGGCTCGTGTTGGCCAGGGGCTGAGAATATCAGTTGTTAGAGGGGTAAATTTGTAAGGTTGGAAGTTTGTGGAGAGTTTTTTTCCCTTAAATCCATTTGCATGTTGTTGGTTTACATTGTGTGGTGAGTAAGGTGGAGAGAAATTGAGGGTTAGCCAAAAGGTGGGGGCAATTATTGGTCTTACTGTCGGTTGCATTACAGTGTTTGGCTTAAATGGCTGATGCATGAAGATGTCCTGTTTTGAGGTTTCAATATTCTGGGAACAGGGAAGGTGTTTTCTTAGGGTTTTTCTAGTGCCTTGGAGTGATGTCTTCCCATCGTGTTAAGTTCCTTCCATGCAATGTGCTCTATGCACGTATTCCGTTCATAGGTTGTTTCTGTGCGTGAAGGTCAAACTATTGAGGAGTGTCATTTTCGGTGCTTGATTTGTGTAGATTAAACGTTGGTTATGTCAAGCATTGACGAACCAGGTTTTTAAACTTTGCATGAATTTCAGGTGGTCCTGTAGGATGTCGAGTTCCCTTGGTATTGCATTCCAGTGTTTGGCCACCAAAGTGGAAGAGGCAGAGCCTCAGTGTCTTTCTGTGCAAAATCTTCTGGTTTATAAAAGTGTGTTGTTTCTCGATCTTATGTCTCAGGTTGGTTGGTAGAGTGAGATTTTACTTTGAAGGGATTCTGCTCCTTGACCTTCAAGTGCTCTGTGGACGATGAATAGGGCATCAAACTGGATCCTTTTTTTAAAAATTGGTAGCCACTGGAGTGTTCTGAAAGCCAATGTTAGGTATTCCCTTCTGTTAAGTGTGAGTAGGAGTCTGGCTGCTGTTTTTTTGATTTATTGAAGTTTTTTGTGAGGTAGTCCTGCATATCTAGGCAGATGCTCTTTGCATTCAAGCATGAGTCCAATACTAATCAATATACTAGATTCCGGATCACTTTAGATGGTTTAAAGTAGTCACCCAATTCCAAAGGCCATGGTTGGGTTGTTTCAGGTACGGTGAGAGGTGATGTTATTATTTTGGTTTTGTCTGGGTTGGGGTTCAGGTTGTTGGCCATCATCCATTCGTTTATTTGCGTGAGGAAGTTGCTGAGGGTAGTGCTAGAGTTTCTGTCGTCTGTCATTTTGGGTATGATTTGCATGTCATCTGCATAGTTGGAACACATGAACCCATACGATTTAATGATCTGAATCAAAGGTGGCATGTAGATATTAAAGAGGAGCAGAGACGCTTTATTCCTGGGCGACTCCAAAGCTAATGGGTTGTGGGTTCTAATTAAAGGGAGGAGCAAGGTAATTTCTGTTCTGTCCATTAGGAACAGTCTCATCCATTGTAGAGTTGTGTTATGGAGTCTGGCTTCTTGAAGGCTTCTTATTAATGTACTGTAGTTAACCCTGTTGAAGTCTGCTGAAATACGGAGGAGTACAAGTGCTGAGGTGATGTCATCTGCTGGGATTTTGAGGTCATGCCAAATGGAAACTAGCACTGATTCAGTGCCTCTCATAGGCCTGGAACCCATATGTGAGCAATCAAGTAATTATTAGACTCTACATGCTTCAAGATGTTGCTGTATACATAGTACTCTAGGATTTTGGCTGGGTATGGTATGTTTGAGATAGGATGAATGCTGGAAGGGACTTCTGGGTCTCCAGCTGTGTTTTTTAGAAGTGCTTTGACCTAGGCGGTCGTGAAAATCTTTGGTACAATTCTTGTTTCGAGTGAGCAGTCATTAATTTGAAAAAGTAGAAAGCTGGTGTTTCCTTGTTAAGGATCTGTTTTATAGCTGTTCGGAGACAAGGGGTAAATCGGAAAGCCAGCTTTGTTGCTAGGTTTCACCAATTTGCTATATGTTTAGTACTTGGCTTGTGAAATGGGTGTTGATATCATTGCATATGTTTTGGGTAGGTGACGGTACTTGCATAAAGCAGAGTTTCTCATCTCATTAATGAATTGATAAAGTTCTTTTGCCAGATGGGGTGCCTTATTGATATGTTCAGAATAGTAATGTTTATTTGCTTCAAGGATTGCTGCTGTGTACTGGCAGATCTGTCTTTGGTAGGCGATTTTGTCCTGTGGGTTGTAGTATGTCCTCTATGTTTTCTCACATACTAATTTTATTTTTTTCAAGGCACGTAGGAGGGGTGTGAACCTTCTTGCTAAAGTCTTTTTTTCTGAGAGGGTGATGCGCTTTAGTGGGGCGAGGATGTCCAATGTTTTGGTTATAATAATTTGGCAGTTATCCTGCTTTCTAGTGTCATTAAGAGTACCTAAATGGGTGGCTTTATGGTTATTAGGCCTGTGTCACATAATATTTCATCGGTCATGTGTCTTTCTGTGTGTCGCTTCTTTGACCATTTGGTTGAGGTGAAAGCTGGCCGTGTCGGGAACTCATGGTTTTGGGGGTCAATTCTGTTTGCTCCTTTGAACCAAATTTTGAAGTCACCAAAGACCATTAGATGTTTGTGTTGTATACGGATTTTACTTGTTAAATGTAATGTGTGTGTCTAGTAGCGCCCTCAAGCCCTTGGGTCCATGGCCGCGCTATATAATTATTTTAAAGTAAAGTAAAGTATCATCTGCAACATGTTCTGCAAAGGAAGAGTTGGATGAATGTGACCTGTAAATAAGTTGGAAGGAAAGGTTGGTTTGGTCGCTAAGTAAAAGGTGGATCAGGAGTCCTTTAGAGTCTAGGAAGCCCCTGTGGTGTGAAGTGAATACTTTGAAGTGTTCTTTGTGTGGTGCAATGATGCTTCCTCCAATTTTTCCAGGTTCAGTTAACTTGGAGGAGTTTAATGTTGATGGGGATGGATTTGTGTGCTATTACCTTAAATTTGTATGATAACCAAGTTTCTGTCATAAAGGGTCTGTCGGCTCCTCGTTCACTAAGAATTTCATGAATATCCTATCTGTGTTTAGAGATGGAGTGGGTATTAATCAGGCTGCATTGTATCATGTCTTCTGCCTCTGGATGACGGGTTTGTGGCATCGAATACCCTGCATTGCATCCATGTTCTGTGTACGAGCCAGAATCCAAGTTGTCAGATGGTTGATAGATTGTGAGGGTGGGCAGTTGCATCGAGTCTGATGCTACGTTGTTAAATAGGTCCAGTAGGTTACAGGTCGGGTTGTTTATTTTGTCTGATTCTAGGAAAAAAGTGGTTTTTAGGTGGTCTGTGGTGATAAAAGAAGTGTATAGGTTGAGGTTGCGGTTACTTGTTAAGGTCATGTGATCTCTTTGCATCTGTTCTGTGATGAGTGGGCCATAGTTTCCCAGTTGGTATTCTAAAATTATATTCTTGAGTTGGTCGCATGAAAGGTTGGCTGTGAGGGGTTTGCAAGGTTCTGGTTCCTGTCCTCATGTATTTTTTTTTCCAGAGTTGCTTCTCGTGGTGTGTTCCGTGAAGGGCCCTTGGCATTTCAGTAGGCGGAAAGGTAGCATGAAACGAAGTAGGTTTGGCTTGTAGTCTTTCTCACCAAGAGGTGTGCGGGTCGTGGTTGCTTGGTGTTATATATGTGAGCCAGCTGGTGGGTGGTTGGTTGGGCGGATGTTGGTTGGGCGGTGGCAGGGCAGTATTTGTAGTAGTGGTGTTGACCCATAGGATAGTTCTCTTCTGACTTGTCTGTCCTCCCTCGGGTGTCCCATTGTCACTTTGCTTAGGTTGTATGTGGAGGTTTAGGCAACTTAAAAATGCTGATGCTAACCATGTTTTACTGTCGGGTATCTTTTACCTGAGGTTGACCCAGTGCATGTAAATAACGAATACACTACAGTGCGCTTTTCTGTAAGGGAATGTGAAATGGTGGGGGTACTATGTTTTAGTCTTGGTATTTTGGGATACCTAGATGTGAATCACAAGAGGTCAAATATACAGCAATGCAATGTTCTTTTTAGTGATGCCTACCTATCAACACAAAGAGCATAGGTGCACATGTTCAAGTCGAAAGCAACCAGCCAAGCGCAAAACACCACCCGACCCTACCTTTTGCCCACTCGCACAGCACACCACCGCCCACTCACCAAGAGTAAACCACCACCTGCCAACAGCTAGTGCTGAGTGCACATTTCGAGCCTTGCAAAGAGTATGTATGACTTGCACAACATAAAGCATGCACATTCAGAGATATATGTGTGACAGGGTGTGAAACAATGCAAGGCCTTCAGTTAGCGCTATCTAGCTGTGACCAAGAAAGAGCACAATATGTGGCAATGCACTCTCAAAGGGGCATGCATTTATGAAACACCCAATAGTATACCAAATGGAACAAATCAGTGTGCTCAGTGTGCCATGTATGGGATACCAAGAAGTAGATACAATGCAATGCGCAATCACAGCGGCACCCAGATATGAAACATCACAGTATATAAAGAAAACTCACATATATGAAACACATCAGTATATAAAAGCAGCCAACAAATGAGCCTTCCCAGAGACATCCAGATATGGAAAACAGGGCAAAATATACAGCAATGCAATGTGCTATTCAGTGAGCGCAACGGAGTACAATTTAGAATCAATGCAGTACGCTTTCTTAGGGATAGGTAGATGTGGGACAGAATGCAAAACAATGTAGTGCTTTAATTGGGGATCAGGTGTGAGCAACAGAGTGTAAAGTGTGGTGACGGCCCATCACGGAACACCTAGATAGGAAGCTGGTGGAATTCAGTGCGTTGTCATAGCGATACCTATATGTGAGTACAAGTACAGTGTGATGTCCTTTCTCAGGGACACCTAGATACAAAGCACAAAGTCATAAAAAGTGCAAGGACTCAATGTGCCACCCTAGTGATGGCCGGATATGAAACAGAATGGTATATAAAACTGACAAATCAATGCTCCATCCCAGGAACGCCCAGGTGTGGAACTCAAACAGGGCACAATATATAGCTATTCAGTGTACTTTTTTCCCACTTAGTTTTTTATTGAACATTTTGCATAGGACAAAAACATTGTCATACAGAATATATAAACCACAGGTAACTCCCATGCGGTATACCTCCTCCCCTCACGCTTTCCTCCCCCCACACTGAAGCTACCAAGCCCAACCGATCCCTGGGGACAAGTGACCACACTGAAGCTACCAAGCCCAACCGATCCCTGGGGACAAGTGACCACACTGAAGCTACCAAGCCCAACAGAACTGAAGCTACCAAGCCCAACCGATCCCTGGGGACAAGTGACCACACTGAAGCTACCAAGCCCAACCGATCTCTGGGGACAAGTGACCACACTGAAGCTACCAAGCCCAACAGATCCCTGGGGACAAGTGAACCCTTATTGTAATTGAGTCCAGGCTATAAGTCTTGACTGGCGCATTGGGTTCTATACACAGGGTATAAGCAAGTGGTGGTATTCTTCTAGACTCTACATTTCAAGGAACAATCGCTGCCTTGCGGGGACATTCTACTACAGCCTAAGGTCATCAAATTCTTCATTCAACAAGACCATATTCCAATCCAACAGAAAAGAGTTCATTTTATCATTAATGATCGCCAGAAGTTTTTCATATGTGAAGATACCCCACAATTTATTGAACCATTCCTGCTTGGCCAGGACAGATGCATTTCTCCATTTCTGGGCCAAGGCTATTCTCCCGGCCCTTAGCATGGCCTCTATCGCCTTCGGGAGGCAGCTTGACTCAGAGTTGGGAGAGGGGATACCAAAGAGAAATTCCATAGGGTGTAGCTCTAGGAAGACACCCACTATGCCTTTTGATCAAGCTCAAGAGTGCAGCCCAGTAGATTTGAATGGACGGACATTCCCACCACATGTGGAAGCACGTACCCCGCTGGCTGCATTCGCTCGGGCAGAGAGGAGAGACCCCCGCAAATATTTTGGACAATCTAACAGTGGGGAGGTGCCAGGTGTGAAGGATCTTAAAATTGTGCTCCATAGCTGACATCTAAAGGAAGCCCGGAAGCAGCACCCTGTAGACTGCCTTCCAAGTTTCCCCATTCAATACCATCCCCAGCTTTTCCTCCCTTTTTAAGGGATGTCTGTATAGGAATGCAACAGAATACAAAATGTGACCGCTTTGTTAGGGGTCATTCCAACGTGAGACAGTGTGGAAAACCATGCAAGAATATCTAGGTGTGAGCAACATTAAGCTTGAAGTGTGACACTACACCTTTACAGAGACACCCATGTATGAAACAGTTCAATTGAAAGACCATTCACGGAACACATAGATGAAATATTATGTTATGTTATAGTAGCAATCACCCCGGCTCAGGGGGGCGTACAGATCAGGTAATGGCCCGCCATCCCAAGCCTAGTTGGGCCTGTACAGAGCAAGGTCCTCAGCATAACTCATGTCCATTATAGGTCCTGTACACCCTCCTATGCTAGGTTAATTGCTATTCACACCCCAGGGTTTAGCCAGGGTGCAAATCGTTTTTTTGTTGTTGCTTCAGGAGTTGGGCTGCATGTGTATTGCATTAGCTCGACTTCCCATAAAAGCAAGATGGCTGCCCCCATAGGAAATAGGTAATGGACTGAGTCCCTTTTCTATTTCCATTGTGGCAGCCACAGGGGGGAAGGAGAGCCAACCGGAGAACAAAGCTCTGGTCCAGCAGGTAAATTGGGAGGGAGGGTGTGGTGGTGGATGGGTGCAGGATATCTTTGGGGGTCTGTATGGAGGGTGGGCGCATGGTGAGGCAACAGGTAAAGGCTCCCTGTTGCCTACCCACAATTCCTAAAAGTCATAAAATAAGTTATCTGATGGCTTGCAATCAGCAGGGAATTCTACAATCTTTGAGCCTGGGCGGAAAATCTTTTTTGTCCAGGTTAAAGGATAGTTCCAGGACTTTTTTTTTATTGTCCCTACGGTTCGGCCATGTGTTTTTAAGCATAACTCGGTAGATCGTAGAAAACTTTCCTATGGACCTTACCCGACTTTTCGTCCATTAACGCACTCGAAATCAGCCGCCATTTTCTGATAATCCTATCATTTCCCTCCATCGCCCTGGCTCACCTGCTTTTGCGGCACTAAATCAAATCCCCCGCCCCTGAAACAGACTTTATCAAAACATTCATATTCCCCGCCTCTATCCGTGACGTGACTGTGCTGCGTAGGCAAACGCGCCCAGGCGTCTTCTACGCGACTACACACATAACCCGGAAACCAACACAGATCAGCTCACAACACAGCGCGCCACAATTGGGAATATGAAACTGTACTTTTAAATCAAACCGCAAGATTGTAAATTTGGTAAAGTACATTTATTTGACATCAAATGTTTAGAGAATATTCAGCGATTTGCATTTTTATTTGCTCACGTTCCAAAAAGTTCGTTTTGAGGCACGCGATGTTCCTTTGCTGTACACAGGGTCTTAGATCATCTCACAATACAGCGCCACAATTCGGAATATGAAACTGTGGTTTAAAAGCAAACGGCAAGATTGTCCATTTGGCAAAGTACATTTATTGGACATCAAATGTTTAGAGAATATTCTGCGATTTGCATTTTTATTTGCTCTCGATCCAAAATAGTTCGTCTTGAGGCAAGCGATGTTCGTGTGCAGTACACAGGGTGTTGGTTTACGATAAAATAAGCTCTTCGGTCGCACTGATAATCGCATGGCTGTTCCAACAACGAGGCACTAGGCCACCACAACGGTCTGTATGTTGCATCTAGCCGTTAGTACCGCGTAAGGGCATACTTGTACTTGGCGATCGCCCCATAAAATGGTCAGGGTGGTAACGTTGTTCACGCGGAGAAGCAACTGGCGGTTGAAAAAGCCATCCGCCGGTGTCTGGTACTCGTGACACATACAATAATGAATGATGTACCTGTTTGAAAAACACAAAAAATGAAATTAGTCTCACCATCAGATCTTTATTAAAATTATTCAGTTTATATATTAGGTCGGGAAATTATTTCATAGCTAGGACAGTGCAACTGGGTATTATACGTCAAGGGGGGGCTGTAGGATACTGAGACAGTCCCCCAGTGCAGGGGTTGACAGGGAGGCAGTGCAGGTGGAGAGTGGAAGGGCCCAGGACCGAGGTCGCAGACAGTGGACCAGTTGTAGCAGGGGAGAGGGAGAGAGAAAGCAGAAGCAAAGAGGAAGGTTTTGAGGTGCTTCCGTAAAAGGAGATGGTTCTCCTCAAGATAGTGCGCGGTACAAAACAATATGCCACATAGAACAAACAAGTACAACTTAACCCGTCTTTAAAGCTACTGTATAGTAATTAAATTGCGGTATAAACTCATCTAAAGAGTTACTTACATTATATTTGCATTTTCCATTGTGTCTGTGCGTAGGGCAGCCCCGAAATACCACTCCTTCTATGCCGACGTTATTTCTTCTAATGAACGAACATTAAATGGCTTTCGTTTCTGAAATTATATTCATTATCGTTTACGTTATTGCACCACACCCCCAAAAAGAAGTCTTTCGGGATGGTTCCGGCCTGTCAAGGTCAAATAACAATAGAACCTTATACTGAGTCGTGGGCCATTCCGGCACCCGAGCAAAAAATCAAAGCAGCTGACCTTCACTTTGAACGAGCACACATTCCTAGTTAGCTACATTCAGTGTAAGGCCATCTCACAGGACTTGAAATTTACACTCCATCTTTGCATTTTGTGTGCGTGTATTTGCAGCCCCAGAGAACCATAAATACGGAGACATTCTATATATTTTGAAAAATGATTTATATTACTGTTTGGTTTAATTCAATGCGCAAATGAACAAGGTTGGAGAGACACATTGCATGTACACTGAGCAATCACTTTTATTTACACAATACATAGCTACACATATTCAATGGGCCTGCGACATGAGGAGACTCGAGAGCAAAGTCACAGGTGACACCCGGGTGGTTCGCACTACTGCACGGTGAAGGGAGGGGCAACGGTGGAGAGACACATTGCATGTACACTGAGCAATCACTTTTATTTACACATTACATAGATACACATATTCAATGGGCCTGCAACATGAGGAGACTCGAGAGAACAGACAATCAAATTACAATCATTTAAACCGTGATGTGTATTTCTCAATGAGCTCTTCTTTAGGTGGACATGGAACAGAGGCAATGTTGGGTGGCAATGCAGTTGTCCCCTGCACAGGTTCGTTCACAACTCCATGTATGTGCCTATCTAGGACATCAACAATAAGTCTCTCAATAAAGTCATATTGCATATCCTCAAACACTGGTTTGATAATCCATTGTTTACTTCTTTTAGTGAAGGCCTTATTGTAGCGAAGCGTCCCTAAAGTTCCGGTCGTCCTACTTTGTTGACGGCCAACATTATGGTTATGTGCCAAGACCGCTAGAAGAGTCCGATTTATCATGCCCTCCATGCCAAAATGCAATCGTTTTGGCCTGTACTTTAGGCACATATTGTGGAACACCTCCAAATCTCCTGTGTGGCAGAATTCCGTGAGTCCCCTCAAATCTCTTGTTATAGTTTTATCAAATACAATCTTTTCAATGGCTTTGTGAGTGGGTGATGAAGGAATCAACCACTTCTTCTTCCGTGCCTCCTCTGTGGACAAATGGCCATGTTCACAATTGTGGAAATGTTGGTTTGTGTTCCAACGGTGAACGTTGGTACAGTGTAGCATTACTGACCGCCATTTTTCCAGTAGAATTTCCAACGACCCTCCACATGTTTTTGAGCTCCACCAAAGATGGTTGCTGATTGACTTGGACCACTGTGAAATACCTTGCATATCTTTTTTTTTACCTGCAGCCGACATTTTTTTATTGATTGTTTTTGCAAGATGCCAAACGTCAAATTGGTGATTTATATTTTTGTACTCTTCTCTCATTGTCTTGGCAATTGAAACGTGTCTGTCCGTGGCTATCAGGTCGATCACCATTCCCCGCGATTGTAGTTCTTGCAATGATGCTACAAAGCCAACTTTCTCCATGGCCACTGAGGATGTACTTTGTGACACCAACACGACCATCGAACTCACAATTTTCTTACTTTCCATGTCCTGAAAGTGGTAGGTGCAGTACTTGGCTGAAAATCCTGGGCTGTCGCATTGTCCATCACCGGCTAGCCTGAACCGTTTGCCCGCGAATGTACTATCAATAGACATTTTTTCCATTCTCCAAGCTTCGCTAATGGCTGGAAATAGATAATCGGTTTGGTATTTGTAGAACTGAGTTTTCGCAATGAAATGGATTCCCACAAACTGAAAGAAAGACTCTAACTTTTTAAAACTTGAACCACTAAAAAGTGCAGCCGCTGCACAAAGTAGATTGCCTGCTGGCAGTTGCCCCAGCATGGGTTGTGCAGACCATGAGAAAGGATGATATTTTGTACAGGTGGCATGTATTTTAAGGTTAGTGCCTCGAATTGCACGAGTCACATTAATCAATGGCTCCCCACATACTTCCCCACCAACCGAATGCCCACATTTCATCCGAATAATAATATCAATCAAACAACTATCGAATACAATGAATTTGGCCTCTTTCCTTATACTGTCACTCTGCATCCCAGCTGGTTCGGCCTGTAACGTTGAGGACATGTCACTCACATGAAAGGTAGAATCTCTGATATCGTCTTCCGCTATGTTCAGTGATATTGATGGTGTTTCATTGTCGTCCACTTCATTCTCTTCCATTGCAACATCTGTTCCTTCTCCGGCGATGGGTGAATAAAACAATTTCTTCAACTTTCTCGCGGTCTTAGTTTTTGCGGGTGTGGATTCTGTGAATTGATCTCCGACTGCATCCGAACTACCAGGAGGACATTCACTATCAATGGCTGGTGGTGGTATAGCTCCGTTGTCAATCACTTCATATTCTTCCCATTGGCACGATGCATCTCCAGTCTCAAGTCCCTGCCAAAAGGTTTGACAAGCAACATCTCTCGTTCGCTTCACTGTCTGTGTAGATCTAGTTCATACACCCACTCGCAACTAGAGGACAGATTGGAAAAGGGATGTTCAGTTTAAACACAACTTACAGTATGGAACTATTAACAGTGAAAAACAACATAATATAGTGACCAGGACACTAACCTTCTTTTGCTTTCTTTTCTTTGAAACTTTCTTGCCTCGAACTTCAACATCAGGACGCTGTTGCTCCGACTCGTGTGTGCATGTCTCCACTTCCTCTTGCGCTGCAGCGACTATATTTTCATGATAAGCACATCCATCACGCACTGACGCTCCATCGACTCCCTGAAACATAGAACTTTCATTAGTATGTATAATAATATCGAAAACACAAAATGTACTTGGGGACCAATACACACGTACATCTCAATAGCAAAACACGAATGAACGCTTTGTGTAGAACATTCAAACGACAATTATTCACGCATTGTTGATCTAGTTAGATGGAACTGTCAAGATCCATACCTCGGGCTCCTCATAGACTTCCATTGATGATATTATTGAAGATGATGCTTCAGTAACTCCCTGAAACACAGTAATTGCATTAGTATGGTTTTCTATTTTGTTAAAAAGAACATAAACTTTGTGCAGGCGTCAACGGCTCATCTAAATAGACCTGCACAAATGATCAGTTGTCTAGAATAAATAATGGATATGTAAATATGATTCGATTTTTTCGATCGTTGGAAGTGTCACCACCCAGAGATCTGCATCAACTACTAGGGGTGATGTTCTTGTAGAAGAAGCTCCGTCATCTCCCTGAAACATAGTACTTGCGTTAATAAAGAAGGAAGTATAGCGGATGTAATCACGTCATATGATTTCGCTTGATCGAACTGTCAGTATCCATACCTCGAAATGCATAAGAACATCAAGGGACGATGTAACTGCGGTGCACACTTCTGCAAGCTGTTGCGCCGACCCGTAACTGCATGCTCCCCCTTCTTCTTGGACTAATGCTCCATCGACTCCCTGAAACATAGGACTTTCATTAGTAATGAACACAATATTGAAAAAAGAAGACACATAGGAGGGCGACGACAGAAGGACATATCAATGGCTAAAAACGAAAGAAACATTGTGTGTAACAATCACGCTACAAGAATGCAAGATCTGATGATCTCCATCGATGGAACTGTCCGGAAACGTACCTCGAGCATCTGAGTGACATCAACGGTAGTCGTCAATACGTTGGACTCCTCAGCATCTCCCTGAAAGACAGTACTTGCATTATTTTGGATAACAATAATTATAACTGAAAACAAAGACTAGAGGACGAGTACAAGGGTGTACCATTAGGTAAAATAATTACACGATAAATTAAAACTATTGATTTACATGCCTAAAACAAGTCAGTGGCAGAATAGCCAAGTAAGATTACCCGATAGGCGCTTGAAGTGGCTGATGACTGCAATAACGACACGGATGGAGAATCTTCCGCCTTCATATTGAGTGGATACATAAATGGGGAAATTATTGTTAGCTAATGCTACACACTACCGCAAGGCCGAGAGATAAATACGTAAACTTGACTCACCAGTGGAGGGATGTGGACGAATAGAGTGGGAATAGCGGTTGAGAGCAATTTTCGCCTCGCTCGCGGTGTGTTCTTCTTTATTAGCAATGATGTGGAGTACATGTCAGAGGTAAAGTGCCTGCTGCAGATGCGGTATCGATCACCCCTCTTGTCCGCAAAGACTTCTAGGACTCTACTTTCAAGCTCAGACGGTGGATATCCGCAATATCGGACCCATTCTCTTATCTGATCTATTGTCTTAGGGAAAACATGCATTATAGTACCTTCAGATTTATTATGGGTCTTCGAAGGGCAACCGCCAATGGAACAGGCAGGCATTGTGGAAAGTTCTGAAAAGTAAAGATCAACAATTCTCTATGAATACCAATTTAAACTCAGAACATGTGACTAGTTCCTTGCATGTACTGTCTTAAACGAAAAGAAATTGGACGCAAAATGATTACGGTACATGGCCTTACCTTGACGAACAAACAGTTAGATGCAGGGATCAGAGTAGTTTCTTGTCGTAGAACAGGGAGCAGTTCACAGGTTGCAAACTGACGAGTTTCCTCGAAGTGGTCACAGAAGTTCACAGAGACGAAGAGCAGATAACCAGCACCTTCACGGGTTGACTAGCAAAGCGCAAAGAAGTTCTCATTAGAAATATGAAGTGGGTTATAAAGAATTCGAAACAGGGGTGTGTTTGTGAATGAATGACGTGTATATGTTGTGGCATTATGCGGTTGCAGGGGGCCGTCCAGCGTGAGGGGGGATGCTTGGCAGGAGACACAGGGTCTGGAGGTAGACATGGGAACAACAACCCATGCTCTATAGACCACTTTGAAGTGTACATGGTCTTTGGCACCTCTTGGCCTTTATCGCTCCCTGACAGCTCCACTTGGCAGCACAAGTACCCCGGTGCGAACTGCCTTTGATGGGGGGGGGTGGATTGGGGCGGTGGTCATGCAGACAAGACACAGGAAGACTCGTGAATGGAGACACACTTATGTGGATTGCAGGGGGCCTTCCAGCGTGAGGGGCGATGCTTGGCAGGAGACACGGGGTCTGGAGGTAGACATGGGAACAACAACCCATGCTCTATAGACCACTTTGAAGTGTACATGGTCTTTGGCACCTCTTGGCCTTTATCGCTCCCTGACAGCTCCACTTGGCAGCACAAGTACCCCGGTGCGAACTGCCTTTGATGGGGGGGGGTGGATTGGGGCGGTGGTCGTGCAGACAAGACACAGGAAGACTCGTGAATGGAGACCCACTTATGTGGATTGCAGGGGGCCGTCCAGCTGAGGGGGGATGCTTGGCAGGAGACACGGGGTCTGGAGGTAGACATGGGAACAACAACCCATGCTCTATAGACCACTTTGAAGTGTACATGGTCTTTGGCACCTCTTGGCCTTTATCGCTCCCTAACAGCTCCACTTGGCAGCACAAGTACCCCGGTGCGAACTGCCTTTGATGGGGGGGGGTGGATTGGGGAGGTGGTCGTGCAGACAAGACACAGGAAGACTCGTAAATGGAGACACACTTATGTGGATTGCAGGGGCCGTCCAGCGTGAGGGGGGATGCTTGGCAGGAGACACGGGGTCTGGAGGTAGACATGGGAACAACAACCACTTTGAAGTGTACATGGTCTTTGGCACCTCTTGGCCTTTATCGCTCCCTGACAGCTCCACAGTACCCCGGTGCGAACTGCCTTTGATAGGGCGGGGGGGTGGATTGGGGCGGTGGTCGTGCAGACAAGACTCGTTTGCCGCAGGGCCTCACCAAGGAGAGGCCATCTAACTGCATGTAAGAGGCAGGCTGCAGGATCTAGTACATGGAAGGCAGGGGGGTGAGTTTATAAATACCTCACCCTCCCAGGAGAATATATGGGTGCAGTTCACCCTGGAGACCCTGGATGCCTAGGCAGTTAGTCAGCAGCAGGCTGGCCTGTGGTGGCAAGGCGGCACGGGCCAGAGGGGGTCATCTCTGTACCCGGTGCCCAAAAGGATGATTTATTATGATCAACCATATTGATTATTTACCTATAACCATGTTTTGTATCAATAAAATCCAACGGCCTTCCTTTTATTGCCAACGCTTGAACAAAGTGGTGTGGTAAGTATTTTTGGGGGAGGAGGCAAGGCCGGGAGGCTTGATGCCAACCAGCAAAATAACATATGTATGTCTGCTGCATATGGGTTCAACGGTTATGTGGATTGAAGGTGGGCGGCCAGCGTGAGGGAGGATGCTGGCCGGAGACATGTGGTGTGACAAGACAAGGCACAGGAAGACTATTCAATGGAGACACACTAGATTCATTTAAAAAATCAAAACAACCATTGTTAAAATATATGTTGGGTTTTATTTTAGATCTTAATTTCAATTGAACATAAATAATAAACATTACACATTGTAAAGTTCCGGTTGCAGCACATCCAGGGAAAATCTGCGGTATTGTCCACTGTCGCTGGGGAAATGTTGTCTAATGGCAAGTACCGCACAGGCAGGTATTACTCTCCGAACGCGGTGTCCGAGCCTCCCGTGAAGCCACCAAGTGAAGCAACGATAGGCCACCAGCCTGTACCACCTGTGAAAACGAAAGATGCAAACTGTATTAAAATGACAAAACTTTCTTATCACTGTCGATTCAGGTAAAAAATGTCATTCTGCTTTGAAAAAAATTCTATCTAGAAAATGCACAATATGGAACCAATTTACATGCATTCGAATGATATGTAGATGTCATTTTATATGTGAGAGACGACCATGACATAGTAGTGGCATCACTGACATCAAAACCAGAGTATACTTACTCGTTACTCGGATTACGCGGACGAACAGTGCCGCGAAGTTCGTGCATAAGCACCATCATCATCCTCAACACGGTCCGTGAGAGGCAGGCTTCCCTGAACTCTGGCAGCTCGGTGATGCATTGCGGACTTGGCTCGCCTTCCGAAATGTAGGCCAAGCACCCGGAATTTTCACGGCAGCAGCAGTTCTCCTCCTCAGTTGGCATTAGCTCGCACCGATTGCACGTGCACCAGGTGGAGACGCCGTCCATGCGACATGGTCCAGGCTCTTCATCCGTTGACTGGTCCTCCCAACTGCCGTCCGAATCCCCATCGTTTTCGCGTGCTTGCCTTTCCAGTAGTTCCTCCTCGGTGTACTCGGGCTCGTACATATACGGCATTATTGTAGCCATTGTGTGGTAAAGAAAGTAAAATAATTTACAGAGATGTTACAGGTGTTCACAAGGCCTAGAAGCGGCGAAGGTAGCTGACCAGAGCACAGAAACGAGTCACAGAATACTCAAAGTAACACAGACAGAGGAATGGAATCGAAAATCTGCTGCTGTGTGTTGTGAAACGGTGTGTTTATACTTATTGAGGAAAGAGGCGTCCTGCCATTTCCATGGTGACACTTCATTAGCTGAGGCGCAGCGATTGTTGACACGAAACGTGCTTTGGCGTTGGGAAATGGGCGGTACGCGTCTGCTGATGTCAGGCTCAGGGGTGGGGGATTTGATTTAGTGCCGCAAAAGCAGGTGAGCCAGGGCGATGGGGGGAAATGATAGGATTATCAGAAAATGGCGGCTGATTTCGAGTGCGTTAATGGACGAAAAGTCGGGTAAGGTCCATAGGAAAGTTTTCTACGATCTACCGAGTTATGCTTAAAAACACATGGCCGAACCGTAGGGACAATAAAAAAAAAGTCCCGGAACTATCCTTTAAGATACACTGGGTCATAAAAGCCCCTACGCAGCAAAGCGTGGATTTGAAAGACAGTATATTTACTGTTCTACCGGCAGCCAATAGAGAGATCAATGGAGAGGAATAATAAATAGAGTCACTCCTAACTTCGCAAACCCAAAACCAACCGTAGTATTTTACATGGTCTGCAGGTGCTGGATCTGGTACGCTTGTAGACCATCCGTTAGTGAATTAGCGTAGTAACTTGAGAACCACCTACTATGGAACCCTTGACCACTGCAGAGATCTGAGCATTCAGGCTAAGGTTGGTCTCCCAAAAGACTGAGGTAGGACAACGACCCAACATGTCCAGAGTAATAGGCAGCTGGGAAGGCCACCTTTTCTTTATGCAAAGGTGCAAATGGGATCAGACCCCCCCTTTTCTGTCTGTTTCTACGGTTGGCCATCCTAAAGGAATTTAGAGAAGGGGCCAGTCTGAGGTTTGCAATGGGCTTAGTAGTCGTTGACTGGACACACTTTTCAAACAGGCTTGGTTACATGCACCCGCTATGTTTAAGAAAAATAAAAGACATTTAATTTCTAAGGTTTTAACATGTATCCTGCCCGAGTTTGCAGATATCACTGAAAAGGCCAACATGGGGATGTCATGCACTCAACACAATGTCAAATAACACAGTCGCAAACATGTAGCATACATTCTCCAATGGCTGTAACAGAATTACCATGTTTGTTAGTCTGTGTGTTTTGTATTCTATATGTGACAAAGTGCCCGCAACCTCACAAAATAAAACTGTGTTACCTTAAAACAAGTGTTTCACTGACATTCTCGCTCCAAGATGTGGAGGCCCAATAATACGGGACTCGGGCATCCTTCAGTGGTCACCTAGGAGGTCAGCTTTGCTCTGTATGTGCCAAAGGTGTTGCTAGGGGGGCTGAGGGAGCTATAGCCCTGGGTCTTTTGGTTGTAGCCCCGGATAGAAGCTGAGGGGCTACACCCAAAAGGCTAGCTAGCCCTGAGTCCCGACAGTCCCGACATCAGCGCACCCCTGGATCTTTGCTAGACCCATTAGCACCCCTGGTATGCACCCCTTTCTGATTCCAATAGAAGCCTTTCTGTTTCTGTAACACTTTACAAGTATGTAGGCTATTTCACTTGTAAT
This sequence comes from Ambystoma mexicanum, assembly GCF_040938575.1. NCBI lineage: Eukaryota > Metazoa > Chordata > Amphibia > Caudata > Ambystomatidae > Ambystoma > Ambystoma mexicanum. The sequence continues at coordinate 1,272,824,344 of NC_090932.1, forward strand.
ATGATTTTCTGATGCTAAAGCCTGTAAGGTCCTTCTAAAAGCCACATGATTGTGAAGGAGTCAAAACTCAACTGGAAGTAAATTCCACAGCCCCGAGGGTATATCCCGGCTTGGAAAATGTGGTTTTGCACAAGCCTGGTGATGCCTGGCTGTTCTTGTTCAGCACCCTCGCTAGCCCTGGAGCCACCTGTCATCTGGAACCTTTCCATCAGACAAAGTCTGTAAAAGGAACAAGTTACTTACCTGTAACTGTTGTTCTCCAGCATGGGTCTGGCATGGATTCACATGCTCATGAATATTCCCCGTCGTCAGGCTGGGAATCCTCGGTAAAGAAAAATCAGTATCAGTTTCGTTTCTGATCTGTCTTTCGTAGTAGTAACCAATCACTGATCTCTGCGTCATACTGACCACAGCCAATGACTGCCATCTCCCCAAGCCCCGCCTCTGGCAGCCATCTTCAGATTTGGTAGCACGTGAAGAGGCAGTATGACCAAGTGAAGAGCCGCAGAGGGGTAGGCGGGAGGGTTCAACAGTTACAGGTAAGTAACTTGTTCCTTCTCCAGCATGGGGTCTGGCATGGATTCACATGCTCATGAATAAAAGAATACACGGGAGGTGGCAAAGGCTCAACATTAAGCATTACATCAAAACTCAATATTACGCAATTCTTACCTCCTCACCAGGCTCACCTTAGGCGAACAGGTTGCGCAGCACTGCTTGGCCGACCCTGGACTCCTCCCTGGAATCCCGATCGACGCAGTAGAATTTCGTGAAGGTGTGCGTCGACCTCCACGTAGCAGCCCTGCAGATGTCCAGCAAGGGCACACCAGATAGGAACGCCGTGGTAGCTGCGATCGCTCTGGTGGAATGGGCTCTCGGACGGCCAGGCAGCGGTCGGTTTGCCAACCGATGGCAGTACATGATACAGCCGGAGAGCCATCTGGAAATGGAAGCCTTCGAGAGAGCCTTCCCCTGATTGACAGGTCCAAAGTTCACAAAAAGTTGTAACGTCTTCCGAAAACACTTCGTGCGGTCCACGTAGAACTTCAGCGCTCTAGCCACATCCAGCGAGTGCAAAGTACTTTCAGCCGGCGACAAAGGCGACGGGAAGAAAACAGGCAACACCAAGGGTTTGTTGAGGTGGAAGTCCGACAGCACCTTGGGCATGAAGGAGGGGTGCGTCCTGAGCACTACCCTCGTGTCGTGAAAAGTCAAGTACGGGGGCTTGCAGGAAAGGGCCTGGATCTCTCCCACCCATCGTGCGGAGGTGATGGCCACAAGAAACGCTGTTTTCCACGACAAGAACTTCAACGGAGCCGAGTGCAGAGGCTCGAACGGTGGTCCCATGAGCTTGGTCAGCACCACGTTGAGCTCCCACGCCGGGGCCGGGGCCTTCACCGGCGGGAACGATCTGAACAGTCCCTTCATGAATTCTTTCACCAGACGATGAGACCACAAAGACGACCGTTCCGTGGTTCTGGTGTATCGGGAGATCGCAGCAAGATGAATCTTGATGGAAGCGTGCGCCAGTCCAGCCTTGGCCAGCGTCAGCAGGTACGGCAGTATTTGGGGAGCCATAATCCGTAGAGGGTTAATCTTCTGTGCGTGGCACCAGACAGAGAACCTCTTCCATTTGTGTCCGTAGCGTTTAAGAGTTGAGGACGCCCTGGCCTTTGCAAGAACCTCTCTGCAGTTGGCCGGTATGTTGTAACCTCCAAACTCTAGTGCTGCTGGAGCCAGGCCTGCAAGTTCAGCGACTTCGGGTCGTGATGGAGGATGGCGCCTCCTTCCCTGGAGAGAAGATCCGCGTCCACTGGCAGTTTGATTGACGGGGACGCTGACAAGTCCAGAAGGTCCGGGAACCATATCTGCCTCAGCCACGCAGGTGCGACGAGGATCATCCTGCACCGTGACCTCTTGAGCTGGTTGATGAGCCGGATCAGCAGCGGCAATGGAGGGAACGCATATAGGAACAGGCCCTCCCAGGGGAACGAGAAAGCATCGCCCATGCTCCTCGGCTGGGGAAACCTGCTGGCGAACATCCGGCACTTGGAGTTCGTCGCCGTCGCGAACAGGTCGATCTGGGGTGTGCCCCACCGTCGGAAGAGGCGGTCCACTAGATCCTGTCGTAGTTCCCACTCGTGGCACGAGCGCAGCTCTCTGCTGAGCGAGTCGGCGATGGTGTTTTTTATTCCTGCCAGATGAAACAGCACCAGAAACATCCCTTGGGCGACGGCCCAATGCCACAGATCCTGTGCCTCCTTGGACAGGGCTGGGGATCTGGTACCGCCCTGCTTCCTGATGTAGAACATGGCGGTGGTGTTGTCGGTGAAGATCCTCACCACCTTGCCCTTGAGGGACGGAAGAAAGGACCTGAGGGCCCAAAACACTGCACGGAGTTCCAGGACGTTGATATGGAGGGACCTCTCTGCCGGCAGCCAAAGACCCCTCGCGTGCAGGTTTTCGGTGTGCGCTCCCCACCCCTCCAGGGAGGCATCCGTGGGCACTGTCTTCTGGTGGCCCGGGGTCTGGAAGTCCATGCCCGCCATCAGATGCACGCGGGTGCCCCACCACCGGATCGCTCGTCGGAAACTCTCGTCGAGTGTGATCCTCTCCTCGAAGCTGCCCGTCGTCTGGATCCAGCGCGCGTCCAGGAACTCCTGCAACGGGCGCATCCGGAGCCTGCACAGGCGGATGAGATAAATGCAAGAAGACATCATTCCGAGGAGGGACTTGATGGACCTCACCCTGGCCGCGTCCACAACCAGCATCCGCTGCACCTTGCCCAAGATGGCCCTCGTCCTGTCCCCCGACGGAGAGGCCAGAAGCGACACTGTGTCGAGCTTCGCTCCCAGAAACAGTGCGTCTTGTGCGGGCACCAGGTGGGACTTGGCATAGTTTATGGAGAATCCCAGGTCCGTGAGTAGTTGGACGGTCTTTGCCGTGTGCTCCACGGCGAGCTCCTTTGTCTTTGCTCGGATGAGCCAGTCGTCCAGGTAGGGGTAGACGTGGATCCCCTCTAGGCGCAGCCGCGCCGCCACCGGTGCGAGGCACTTGGTGAACACCCTGGGTGCCGACCTCAACCCGAAGGGAAGGGCTCTGAACTGGTAGTGACGCCCTTGGACCACGAATCTGAGAAACTTTCGGTGTCCCTTTAGGATGGGGATATGGAAGTAGGCATCCTCCAAATCCAACGACGACAGGAAATCGCCCTCCTCCAGTTGACCCAGGACGTGTTGGAGGGTGACCATCCGGAACTTCTGTGCCTTGATGAATTTGTTCAGTCGTCGTAGGTCCAGGATGGGACGCCATCCTCCCGTCTTCTTCTTCACGAGGAAGTATCTTGAGTAAACTCCGGAGCCCCGAAGCCTCTTTGGGACGAGCTCGATGGCACCCTTCCTGAGCATCGCCCTTACCTCCAAGAGAAGTTGTGGGACGTGATGTTCCTTCCTGGCCACAGGGGGGACGCGCGGGCACCTCTTTAGAAACTCGAGCGCGTGACCGTGAGCCAGGGCGTCCAGCACCCAACGGTCGATGGAGATGGACTCCCACACGCTGACAAAGCTCGCCAGCCGGCCTCCCACCGGGGTGCTTCGGTGGGGGCCCGACCCCACGGCCGGTTCAGTCCTGCTTCGACGAGGCTTTGCCGCCTTGTCCTCCTTGGCGACGACGGCGGGGTCCGCCCGACTTGCCTCGTCCCCTGTAGGCTTCCTGTGACGACAAACGGGCCGCTTGACGATAGGTGGAAAATCTGCCGCTGGAACCTTTGGAGGCACCCTGTTTGCCTCTGCCGCTCCGAAAGGGCGGCCGCCGTTGCTGGAGAACACCAAGAGCCCGGGCCGTCTCCGTGTCCGCCTTGATGGCTTGTAGGGAATCGTCCACTGTTTTCCCAAACAGGTTGCTCCCGTCGAACGGCATGTCCAAACCTCTGGTCTGCACGTCCTGAGGGAAGTCAGTAGCCTTGAGCCATCCACGCCGCCTCAGGCACACGCCGTTGCCCAACTGGCGAAATCCAGTGTCAGCGATGTCCGTCGCTATCGTAATGGCGTGGTCCGACGCCACTTCTCCTTCCTGCAAGATCTCTAGGGCCTCAGCCCTCTTGTCGTCTGGTAGGAAGTCCAGCAGGGGGGCGAGTTTGTACCACAACTCCCTGTCGTAGCGGGCTACGATAGCCAAGGCGTTGGCAGCCTTAATCGTCGTCGCTGCCGATGAGATGACTCTGCGTCCCATCGTGTCCAATTTCTTTCCCTCGCCGTCCGGCAGTGAGGTTGACGTAGAGGCCGCGCCCCCCCGCTTTCTTCCTGGCTGCCGCGGAGACGACCGAGTCCGGGGTCGGCTGTGCCCGAAGGCACAAGGGGGCTGCGTCCGGGACCCGGTACTTCTTCTCGTACCGATCCCTTCGAGCCGGCGTTGTGGATGGGTTCTTGAGGAGGGAGAGACCCTCATCCCAGATATCGTCCAGTAGAGGCACAGCGAGGACCGTCTTCCTCTTGGTCTCGCGCCGTTGATAAAGGAAACCTTCCTTCTTCTTCTCTTCCGGGCAGAGCTGGAAAAGTTCGGATGCCCTGGCGATCATGGCGTGAAACGATCCAATCTCGTCGGGCGGGGAAGCCCGGGTGGCAGGTGACGACGGGAGATCCTCGTCGTAAACCTCGTCGTCTGTACCCGTAGCGGCCATGTCAGTCCCCGTATCATCCCCACGTGTCGTGGACGGGGAGGAGGGCTGAGCAGGGCGCGATGGTTGAAAAGGAGGTGGAGGATGAATCCTTATTCTCTTAAGAGGAGGGCTCCCAGAAGGGCCTGGCTCCGGGTCCCCCGTCGGGAGCGGTTCCTCCGTTGGTGGTAACGGCAGTCTCGTCCTTATCTCCGAGCATAAGGACTGTATAGCCAACAAAATGGCCGCCGAGTTGTCTTGCGGCGCTGGTTGAGGGGGTTCCGACGGGCGATCAGGAGCCCCGTCGGCACCCTCGACGTTCTCGTCTCCCACGTCGGAGTCCCTTCCGACAGGATGGTCTTCTTCCACGCCAGCGCCGTGGCCTAAGACTTCGATCAGCTCCCCCTCAGAGGTTGAGGCCGAATCCATAACGACCTCCTGCCCCCCCTTTTTCTTCTCCGTCGGAGGTTTCACGGGGGTCCTGTCGATGGGCATGAAAGAGGACTCCCTCCGCGGTGGCAGGGAGATTCTGGGCCCCGAGGTCGCCACCACTGGTGTAGCCTCCACAGGCTGAGCCAGGGCCGCCGCGACTGTCTCGATAGAGGCCTTGGCCGGATGGATCAAGGCTTTCACCACCTTAGGTGCGCTCACCGCCTTCTCCTTGGGGGGAGGGTCACCACCTCGCTCCCCCTCCGATAGGGCCTTCGAGCACGACCGGGGTCTCTCCAGGAGCTTCGCAGGGTGCTCGGCCTTCCTCTTACCCGAGCCGGAGCTTTGGCTCGTGGTTGACGGCGCCGGGGAGGATGCGCCCTGCCTGGCGCCCGTAGAGCCTGACCGTTCGGCGCTCCCGGTGCCAGCAGACTCGCGGTGCTTGGCCTTCTGTTGGACCTCCGTCGCCGGGCGCCCTCAAAGGTCTTAGAAGACCGCTCGGACTTCTTCTTCTTCTTCTCGCCTGACGGGCTCTTCCCTTCCAGCCAGTTGGCGAGACGCTGATGGCGGTCCTTCATGGTCCGCTCCGACATATTGCCGCAAAACGCACAGTCCTTCTCCACATGCGTCTTGTCTTCATGCAGGCAGTAAAGGCAAAGGAAGTGTTCGTCCTCCTTAAAGACATTCTGAAGCTAGCATCCAGGGCTGACCCAGAACAGCTTTCCGGGCGTCGAGTTTCCCTTCTCCTGGGCCATGCTCGAGAAGGGCCTGAGAAACTTCTGGAGTCCTCCAAAAGCGTGGCTCGACGAAATCTTCACCCTTGAGGGGCGTAGAAGAATCCGACACGGGTCCCCGTTGATCGGATAAAGAAACGGTGGAGCTTGAGGCTCTTTTGACTGAAAAAGAGAAAACTTTCCTAAGAAAAAGCGCGAAAAAAGCACTAACACTCGAGAGCAATAGCATGAGGATCCCAACACTTGAACGCGCGGTAAAAATCTGAAGATGGCTGCCAGAGGCGGGGCTTGGGGAGATGGCAGTCATTGGCTGTGGTCAGTATGACGCAGAGATCAGTGATTGGTTACTACTACGAAAGACAGATCAGAAACGAAACTGATACTGATTTTTCTTTACCGAGGATTCCCAGCCTGACGACGGGGAATATTCATGAGCATGTGAATCCATGCCAGACCCCATGCTGGAGAAATGCAAGCGCCTTGAAGGTCATGATGCATAATGCACGCTGATTGCGTTGGCAACTGAGAAGGTAGGGCTGCATGGTCCCTGATGTTATGTCTACAGGCCTTGTGTGCACTGCTGCTCTCACACTATGAGCTTAGAAAGCGGTCAAATTTAGGCAAGCTTGTGACAGTGGAGGTTCGGATGTGTCAAGGGGGTTTCTGTGGATGGAGCTCTTTGGGATGTCAGTGTGTTGGCCCCATTGGTGTCTGCGTGAGGTAGGTTTCCAGTAGCAGGATGTATGTTGCCGCTCATTCCCTTTCTTTGATTGAAATGGTGGAGTGTTAATAGTATGTGAGCAGAACGTGCATGACAGTCTACTCTCTTTAGGAGCATTATATTTGTATTGCCTTTTCTTGATTGTGACAGACAATGTCTCTTCTTCAGGGATCAGACCCGTAATTCCTGTGTCAATAGAACAGTTCACTGTATGTGGGGGTAACATATTTGTGTTTGTGGTGCCACTGAAGGAGTGACATGTCAGAAGTATTTTTCTCATTCTTGGTTGGGTCACATTCTGCCTTCTGCATCTAGGCAACATTGCAGTAAGATCAACGGGATGTCTGTGGAGTGGTCATGGAGACTTTCATGAAAAGTGCGCATTTATCCTGCAAAGGCAGCATGCTGAGAACACTGCTCGAACATGCGCACAGAATTAAAAATACGTGCCCCGCGTATTAATGGAATTTGGTGTTGAAATGTAACCGTATACGCAAGTCGCATCCAGAACGTCCCCGACACGCCCCCACACAAAACAAAAACATCTACCTTTTGTGTGCTCTGCCGGGTGCGAATATATGCACCCTTCAAACAGTGCGTGAGGTCCCCCGCAAGCGGGCCTGCATCTCAGGGACCCTTTGCGGGGTCCCCCGTAACTGTTACCGTCACCCCAACAACATGCATACAATTTATTTTAACTCGGGTAAAACTCAGAAAATCTGTATGGGAACCCCTCATAAATCGTTCCTGCACCACACTACACTGCATATGCGCAGCCGTATGTTAGTTCGGAACCACGGCTGCGTACACGCACCCCTAAATCCGACACCCGATCTAACCTCTTTGCAGTGCATCCCATGCGCAAGTGTCTGTACGCCTGCCTTCATGGCGAATTGGATGAGGGCTTTGTATGTCCATTTCAATGGTGAGAGGTTGAGTGGTAGGATCCACGAATACGTATCATTCCACGCAATAGTGGGCATGTGATGGACTGCCTGCGGGCCATCCCTTGCAACGCCCACATTTTCCCTTACGCGTTCCTCCCCCTTCACAGCCCTCTGCGCAAGCCATGCCCACACTCTCCACAGTGTCTTGCGCAAGGTACTCGGCCACTCGCAGAGACGTGCCGAGCCTGCACGAAGTCTCCGCACGGTATGAAAAAGTGCAGCACAGTCGATTCTATGAATCGACAAACAGGATTTTGCACACAGTTTTGTGCGCAAAGTCCCCATTTGCCATGCAAATAATTCCATGAATCGGGCCCTAGGTTTAGTCAGCCTGCTGGTGGTCTGGCAGTCGGGGAGAGTCAGCAGAGCACGTAAGCAGGGGTCTTCTTGGAATACCAGCCAAGGTAGGGAGGTAAAGGAAGGGTGATAGATGGTATTTAGTTCTTGGACGATATAAGGGATTTCATATCACAGTCATGTTTTCATCCTTAGTTTGATCTATTTATTACAATATTTTTTAATGACCTAGGATCAACCAGTACTGTCCAACAGCACTGTTGAAAAACAAGAAGGGAGATTGAAAAACCCAGAAACCACAGAAGATTACTATATTTCATTTTAGTTGGTGCAAACTTTCACTCCTACAGAAAATCAAGTCCTTCATCCCACAAAACAACTTCAGATCTGCTGTCCAAGCCTTGGTCCTCTCCCACCTGGATGGTGGCAATAGCTTTTGGGAAGGCCTTTGAGTAACTGCCCTGAGACCTCTGAGATGTGTCCTGCATGCCGCAGCACTGTTCATCAAAGTATTCCACAAGTTTGAGCACATCACCCTGACTCTCATCGAACTGCACTGGCTCCCACTGCAAGCCGGTATCATATTCAAATCCTGTTGCATCATCTACAAGGCTGTCATTCTGTAGTCCCCAAGATGCCTCACTGAGAAACTCAGCATCTCCGGAGGCTTGCAATCCATCAAAAGTAAGGAAATGTGCAGCCTTGAATTACCACAGTGCAGGAAAGAAAGGACCAAAAGACAGGCCTTCTCGATCTACTCCCCAAGACTCTGGAACTTCGCTTCTATACAATTCAGGAAGAAGCTCAAGACCCTCCTCTTCAAGTAATGACTCCTTCCTAATACCTACGTCCACACACCCTCTACTCCCCAGCCGCCTGAAACTGGGCGATTTGCTCCCCATTTTTTCCTCCCCTGGTTGCTTGTAGATCCCATGCGGCCAAATGGCCCACCTTGCCCCCCCCTGCTGTTAGCACCCTGCTCCCGTGTTTCTCTGGGTCCCTCACTGGGTGCTTTCCCCTATGATTATAATGTTCTCCGTTGGTTCCCAGAGTTTTGGCCACACTCAAAAAATACCATAAAAGTAACAATAAAAATAATACAGGTGGGTCTTACATAAATTACTGTTTAGGGCTCTGTGTAAGTCAACGTTCGTGGGATACGGTCTGATGTTGTCAGGACGCAAGTTCTGCCATTTAGACCAGATTCATGAGAATTCCTGGTTGGCTGTTTAGTATTCACTAACCAGAGAAGGTTCAATAACATGCAGGAGCATAGCCAAATCAGAGTGGCCGGGAAGCAAATTCCAGGTGCTTGCTCCAGGAGAGGGCAATGAACGTTCACTCTGAACAACAGGTTCTGAAGCGGAAGTCCGTCTCATGGCGGTCAGGGGGCGGCTGCAGACTTTGAAGGTTGATGCACTGCTCTCAAATCACATGCTTTGGTGGGTATCACTGGCATCGGGTCAGACACACGTCAATCTCCATACCTTTCTGTAGACTTCAATGGGCTATCACCAGCCAAAAACCAACATCAAGTGATGTCACCTACCTGGCAGCTGAAATGTTTGTGGGGGCTTGCTTCCTAACTTAATTCTTTGATCAAATGCCTGCGCTTTTATTGTTGATGAAAACATCAACGTAACTAAAATCAATCAAAAAGGATCCATCCACCAAATGCATTCAATTCCTCGAGAAGATAAAGACCTCTCTATTGACACAGGATTTCTATGATGTCATAGCCGATGAAGTCCTTTCCCGTCTAGTCTGAGATAGTGCCCTACTCACATGTTTACCCAAGTGATTTTCACGTTCTCCCGCCTAAAATGATTACTTCCTCAATGCATTCCTGTGGGGAAATTGTTGTCGTCCGATTTCTCTGTAGAAATCTCCCTGCCAGGTGCGTCAAAATGTTGGCATGTATGCCAATTATTGTCAATCACAACATGCGATCAATTTGGTATGCCTTTTAACTCATGTAGAATAATTCTCTAGAAATTGATTTAGCTGTGCTAATACGCTCATTTATTTTGCAATCTGGAACCTGTAGTTCTGCTTGTTTCATTATAAAACTCTGACTACAAGTCCCAGAATGCAAGCTAAGCAACTACAAATTGGAATGGAACATATTGGCAACTACGGTGTGTGTATCTAGCCCCCTAGAGCTGGGCTAGTTCAGTCCTGTGTGGATCCAGAGTCCTAAAACTAGGATACTCTAGTCCTGTGTGCATCCAAACTCTCAGAGCCGGGCTACCACAATCCTGTATGGATCCAATATCCTAGAGGCCAGCTACTCCTATGTGAATCCAGGCTCTTAGTACCAGGCTACTCCTGTCCTATGTGGATCTAGACACATAGAACAAGGTTACTATAATTCTTTGTGGATCCAGAGTGCTAGAGCTAGGCTTCTCCAGTCCTGTGAACACCCAGAAGCTTGGAGCCAGGCTACTTCCGCCATCCAGTTTCGCAGCGGTCCTAGCCCATGGTGGCCATGCTGCTCGCGTTCTGGGTGTCCTGTGTCCTGCCAGTCACCATGTAACGGTCCCTACTGTCCTTGGGTGCCAAGCAGCTGCTGTCTCGTTTTACTGTCCTGTCTTTGAAATCCTTTGAGGGGGGTGTATATTACCTGGCATTGCCTCCCCACCACCCACTCAGTAAATGAAAAAATCTGGACGATGTCATGAAACTCGAGGTCCTGAGAAACCTCGTCGCGGACGCTGGATTGCAAACAGCTGTGGGGATTATTTATGCCATAATGTGGATTGTGGATAAATGCAGAGATGTAAATTAAACATCTGCCGCAGGAATTTGCTAATACTTCCCTCTGGAAGCGTGCTGAATCTCCAGAGGAATCCAGGGGCTTGCATGGGAGTTTTATCTGCCCGAGACTTTCGCTTACTACCACTAGAGTACATTAGTCTCAACATGTGATAGTGGCGCAAACACCCTCTGCTTACTCCATCATGACTACAACACGCTTTTCAGGGTACGCATCAACAGGCCGTAGAGAATGTAGAGACTCTGTGATCTTTGATTTCTATGCAATTCTCTAATATACCATAGTATACTTTACACCCAAGAGATACCACACACCACACTCAGCCACGCTCCAGAACGACCACCCATTGCACTTCGAAGAGGAAAGCTACCACAGGACGCCAGATTCCCTGCCATATTTCCTTGAGAACCCATACAGTGCCCACAAGCCCAAACTTAATTTCTCCGGTCTGTGCTTTTGCATATCTTACATTGGCACCCAGGGCAGGGTGGGAGGGCAACCAATCAGGTTGCTCGGATCGCAGGCTGAATCTACTAATCCAAGCCCACGTTTCGAGCAATTTGATGGCTGCTTTCCCTGCCCGCCATCTTCCCTCCCTACCATTCTTTCCCTTCTTATTTGTAATCCCCCCAGCCTCACTTACCTGATTACTGCGGCAGCGGCGCAGTAATCAAAGGGATGGCCATCGGAATCCTGGGGCACTACATGCCAAGCATCAAAGGGTGGCGTGATGCATTTCAGTCTCCGAAGGCCAGGACTCCCAAACTCTCCATTGGCTTAACCATCCTTGACTGGCCAAGGCTTACCACATGACCGTAGCAGTCTCTGTTGACTGCGTCAACTCCATAAAATCCTCATTCTAAAAAGAAAGGTCTAATATTACAAATCACTCATTGTAAATGCCCGTAAGTGCTCACCTTCCCCATTTGCTATGGAAAAACGTGCTGCCCCCTTTCACCACGCAGTACTGTCACACAGGCTTCCTTTTGTCTGTGTCAAGATACCAATGTTAATTTATCCATAATGGAGAAAGACACATGTTTACTTTTTTGAAGTTATATAGCACCCTCTGCCATGGTTTGGTTTTCCATGCTGTTAAACTGAGAAATACAAACAAGGGAAGTACCTGCTGCTGACTCCTCCCGTTTTCCCCGCTGGCCACCATGGAAATGGAAAATGGGCTCCTTATGGATCCCATCTACCTGATCCATAGCGGCCATCTTTAGTAAGTATTTTGTTTGAATGGACGGGATCCAGTAAGGCATTCCGTTCATTCAAACAAAATACTTTGCTCTTAGCACCGCCGGTTACCAAATTGGCAACCAGGGGTGCTAATAGCAATAATCACCCATTCCACAGGCTGCAACAGGTGGTAACGGCACCGGGACCCTTGTTACAGGCCAACGCAAACAGAGATTTTATGCTCTGACATTTTATGAATGAGCGGAAGGCTGGACTTGGAGGGGTTAGTGCAAAATGGAGTACACCAAGTTTATATTATAAAAAGCTGTGAAAAATGTCATATTGTCCATATTAAGACAATACCCAGACATCCTTTCTGTGACCATGTACACCCTGCCAAAGGGATGGCCATCAGAATCCTGGGGCACTACAGGCCAAGCATCAAAGGGTGACGTGATGCATTTCAGTCTCCCAAGCCCAGGACTCCCAAACTCTCCATTGGCCCAACCATCCTTGACTGGCCAAGGCTTACAACATGACCGTAGCAGTCTCTGTTGACTGTGTCAACCCCCTAAAATCCTCATTCTAAAAAGAAAGGTCTAATATTGCAAATCACTCATTGGAAATGGCTGTAACTGCTCACCGTCCCAAGTTGCTATGGGAAAACCTCCTGCCCCCTTTCACCACGCAGTACTGTCACACAGGCTTCCATTTTTCTGTGCCAAGATACCAATGTTAATGTATCCATAATGGAGAAAGACACATGTTGAGTTATTTGAAGTTGTATAGCACCCTCTGCCATGGTTTGGGTTTCCATGCTGTTAAACTGAGCAATACAAACAAGGGAAGTACCTGCTTGATCTACAATTGAATGCATGGATCAGTCGACATTTCTAACCTTGCAACAATCAAAACGTCATCCTGCACGGGTGACGCCCAATGGCTGAAAGAATGTTCCACCACACCCAGTCACATCCTTCCAAAAACAGTCAATCCATGTTCTGTCTCAAAGGGTAAAGCAAGCATCGGCAAAGCCAACAGTTTTGGCTTTGCTATAGGAACTTCTTTGGCCGTGCAGGCCTCCTCTCGGGTCCTCACTGCAATGCCCTGTTTTGCCAAACGAGCAGAGCCATCCACGTCCTGTTTCCGCCCCTCTCCATGCACCCAGTGTCCTTCAATATGCACATATCTTATCCATCTATAACTTTACGCTTGATATCTTCTCGGGAAGATAGCTCATGGGCAACGTGCTCACCTTGGAAGTAAGACGACACGGAGCACACAAGTTCGATCCCCGGGTCCGTGCTTAGAAACCTCTGGGTATTAAGCACGCTATAAATAACCTATCATATCTTCACTTTAGCACCAAAGGACCACTAAGGAGCCAAAACTAATGTTGCTGTCATGGCACCACCTATGAACCAAAAAAGATGTATCCTTAGAAGGTGACTCTTAAGCACAAAATATTAGCGAAACTATGCAGCCTCACTAAGCAGAAACTCACGGTGCCACTAAAGCTCTGGCTGTGAGCCAACACTGTTCAGTCAACGCACTCTTGCAGGCATTTTATGCCACCCCATTACGATCCCTCGTTGGGGGATGCTAAAGCACCTCTTATAAGCCAAAACCAAAAACGAAAATTTCAACACTGCTAAAGAAGCACAACCTGTGCTCAGAAAATCTTCTCAATTCCAAATAAAAGAGCACATTTTTAATCTTCTCCACAAATGTCGGGATTTACTGCGAAACAGCACCCGGACTCCCCTTCTCCAGAGGGGGATGATCAGTGATCTGGAGGTAATGGTAAACAAAGACCGTATTCGGAATCACACCTGTTTTAATGCCCATGCTCTTTATGGGCGGTAAGTGTTCACTGCATGCAACATTGTGTAAACAATGTACAAGCATGGATTGGAACAGCTCCCAAAAATCTGAGGTATTTCCCCATAATGTTGCCTCCAACCATGAGGTGTCGGTAATTCCCCCCCTATACCCTCACTTACGACCCAGGCGGAGGACCATGGTGCTATTAGCACCATGGTCCATGCCGGTGTCCGCCATGGCGGAATGGGGAATTACCACCCCATCCCGAGGTTGGTGGAGCGGTAATTCCCCATGCCGCCATGGCCCTTCCCCATTCCCATTTTTGCCCCATAGGGCTCAATGGGAATGGGGAGGGCGCTAATTACGGTACCGCAAGTTGCGGTACCGTAATTAGCACCAAGGTCTCTTTGCGGGTCCCTACTTTAACGGCTGGAAAAACCAGCCGTTAAGGTCGGGTCCTCGTAATTAGGCGCTAAGTGTTTAACGGCGCCGCAGCCTTTTACGGCGCTGTTAAACACTTAGCGCCTGGGTCGTAATGAGGCCCGTTGTCCCATAAGTGAAGGGATAGACTAGCACATCCCCGCCCCCCTCGGGCACCCTCGTGCCCCAGAGGTCTGGGGGACGTGGAATGTGAGAATTTGAGCCTTCATAAGGCTCACATTCTCGCTTGTCCCGAGCATTGAAGTCCAAAATGCGTAGCAGGGTTAACCCTCTGCATTTTCTTTCCGGCATGCAGCAGCCGCAGCGTTAACCGCGGCACCGCCACATGCATATCCACTCCTGCAACAGGAACGGAAATGCATTTATCAAATTTTGGGAAAAAACGTACAGAGGGTATTTCTGGAATGCTGCGTGCAGTACTTTCAGGAATACATGCCAGTGGCAATGTCTAATACATGCGGACATCCCAGGATACCATGATGCTTACACTAATTAGTAGCACGTGGCTCTCCCAGTGGGAATTCCCCCAAACTCTGAATGATCCCTCAGGAGGCAGGGGCGTAGACTTTTGGTTTTCCCGGAAGGCGAGGTGGGGTGATGGGGGTCGGCTGGTGATGTAAAAAAAACGTCCTATTGTAGGTCTAGGTACTTTCAAGCAGGTGACCTTTCCTGGGGGAGCGAAGCCCCTTGTCAGGCGGTGAAATCATGTTCTGCATTTTCTTAAATGATGCCAAATCCTATGTCTTGATTTGAATGGACCTTTCAGTGGCATTCCAAATCGTCTTCCATTGTCCCCGGCTGCAGAACCTCCAGAAAGCGGCTGCAGATCCTCCAGAAAGCAGCTGCAGATCCTCCAGAAAGCATGCAGAGGTAGGAAGGTAGATCCTGGAATGTGTCTCCTGCTTCCTCAAAGGCCTATGCCACCACCTTATGCACATGTCTCACCTTTCCCTTGTCATGTGGAGGGGCCCTGAGGTCGACCTTACCTACTTCATAATTAATTCTAGCCCAACTGGGAGCGCAGATTATAAAAGATACTATGAGCACCTTTCATCAATACAGACATGATGCTCAGCGCTGTCCAGTCAAAGTTTCGAAAAAATAGTTTCTACATGCAAATGTTTCAACACAAAAGCATCGAAAAAAAAAGTTTCAAATGCATTTTTTTATGTTACAGATTTTATTTTTTTTCGTATAGAAAAAAAAGTTAAAAGTTTTTAAAAAAGAAAACGGGGATGGGGAAACACCCCATTAACATTTTTTTTTAAAAAAATGCATTTGAAATGTTTTCGATGCTTTTGTATCAAAACCTTTGTATGTAGAAACTTTGACTGTCGAAACCGTCACTATAAACCATGCTCAGCTTTAGCTAAGGACGGGTTTTCAGGGTGTGAGAAAAAGCAAAATGTTCTCCTCGCCGTACCTGGATCCTGGATAGCAACCTTTCCCCTAAAATTGAAAACCAACAAAGATGAATTCCTACACTTCCCGCCTGAAAACAGAAATGGTCGCTTTCAAAACCAGCCTAAAAGTCTCTAGGATTCCTGCCAACACTGGTTGTAGTATTTTTCACTGAAAAATCGGGAGTCTCCTGCTAAATCGGGAGGGTTAGCATGTATGAATTGGTGCCAAAAAATGAATGATGGTTTTCCAAAGAAAATTAACCAGCATCAATCTTGTACACAGAACGTGTAAAAAGGTTAATAAATACATACATTGTGACATCTGGTCATTGCTTAATTGTGACAATAGATTCCCCTACAACATTTGTTTTTAAGAACGTATCAGAAACTGATGTTTTAAATATAGTGCATGCGCTGAAGTCAACTTTTTGCAAGGTAGATGTTCTCCCAGCATCCCTTTTCAAAGAGCTTCTGCCCTCATTTGTTTCATGGGTCACTGGTTTCATAAATCGTTCTTTTTTTGAAGGGTCTGTTGCTGATTGACTCAAGAAGACGTGGATTTCACCTTTGTTAAAGAAAGAACATCTTGATCCTAGAGCCTGCAAATTATAGGCCCATAACGAATGTTCCCTATATGCTAGAAGCTCTTGATAAGGTTGCTGGTCATCGATATCAGGAGTTTGTCCCACCGTCAGTATTCCATGCTGTTGAACAATCAGGCTGTCAGATGAAACATGGTACCGAGACAGCGGTCTTAGATTTAAAATTGAATCTAGCTAAAATTATAGACAAAGGCGGCTTGGCATGGCCCCAACTTCTTGAGTTATCGGTGCGTTTTATTTGGTCAATCACGAGATGCTGGCAGAAAGATTGGTCGGGATTGGAAAATTCTCAAATACAGCCAACAAATGTTTAAATCTTTTCTTGACCCAAGGATGGCAAGAGTGGTTAAGGATGAGTCTCAATCACAGTGGGTTCCTCTCAACTGTGGGGTTCCACGGGGCTTGTGCCTTTCGCCCTTGTTGTTTAACATTTACTCAAGACCACTTTGTGATCTCCTGGATGGTCTGGGTGTGCAGTTTGCCAACTATGCAGATGACACCCAGATCATCCTGAAGTTATCTGTGTGATAGACTAAAGATCTGGGAACGGCAGATAACGTGTTTCGTGCCATTGAGTCTTGGATGGCGATTACCTGACTTGCTGAAAATGATTAAAACAATTAGATTCTTGTTCTTGGAACTGGTGCTAAATTGAAAAAACGGGATCCCCAATATAGTCGCTTCTTGATTGCTGGTAATAATATTCAAGTCTTCTGAGTATGTAATAACACTTGGGTGTCAATTTCTACTCCCAACTAACCTTTAAGAAGCAGGAGGATAGCTCAGGGGCAAGGTGCTCACATTGAAAGCAAGACGACACGGGGCACCACAGGTTAGATCCCCGGGTCCGCGCTTAGAAACCTCTGGGTATTAAGCGCCTTATAAATAACCTATCATATCATGTTTCTCATCTGAGCTCTTCCTGTGCCTATATGACACACTTGCTTTGGCAAATTTGCCCCTATCTTCTGAAAAAACAGGGCCCTGATTGCAGCAGCAACTATAAATACAAAGTTGGATTACTGCGACAGCATTTTGGTTGGTACCACACAGACAAACATTAAAAGGCTAGAGGTTATTCAAAATTGAGCAGTTTGTTCAGTTTGCGGTATGGATCGACGGACTGATGTAACTATGGCTTGTCGAAAACTGCATTGGCTTCCAGTTATATACAGAATTCAATTCAAGGCATCTAGTATAGTACAAATGTTTGGCGGGTGTTGCCCCTTCATATATTTTCTCTCGAATTAAGAGTGTGCCTATTGGGCGCACCTTGCATTCAAACAAAGATGCCTTTTTGGCTCAACCCTACATCTCCTTGAAGAGAATTGGAGGGTCTGGCTTTGACTCATGGGTGCCCATCACTTGGAATGCCTTGCCGCTTTTGCTTAGATCTGTTCCATCAATGGCCAATTAAAATAAAATGTAAATCATTTCTCTTTGACAAAGGAGCTGATTGATGATTGTGATTCTCATTGATGCCCATGTCTTCTTTATGTCCTTTGTTGTATGTTCTTGTGAATGCTCTGAGGCTTGTGGGCGTATTGGCGCTATATAAAAAATTCTATAGAATAGAACAAAGGAATAAACAGGACTGGATAAGCACCTACAGATTGGAATGGATCATGTAGGTAACCATGACACAGGATTGGAATAGCCTGGCTTTAGGAGTCTGAATCCACACAGGATTTCAGATTTTAGTAGCTGGACTCTAAGATCTTGGATTCACGCAGGACAAGAGTAGCCTGGCCTAAAGTTTCTGCATCCATGCAGGTCTGGAGTAGTCTGGCTTTAGATGTCTGGATCCATACAGGTGTAAAATAGCCTAGCTCTAAGCATCTGGATCCACACAGGACAGAAGTTGCCTGGCTCTAAGCATCTTTTCCACACAGGACAGAAGTTGCCTAGCTTAAAGCATCTGGGTCCAAACATGACTAGCGTAACTGGGCTCTGGGACTCTGGATCCATGGAGAACTGGAGTAGCCTAGCTCTGGGAGTCTGGAACCATGGCAGACTAGAGTAGCCTTGCTATAGGACACTGAACCCATCCAAGTCTGGTGTAGCCTTATTCTAAGCATCTGAATTCAAACAGGTCTAAAGTAGCCTGGCTCTATTTATTTTATTAAAATTACTCGGAAAACAATGCATTTTACAAAACCTTTTAACATTAATTTACAGAGTCGAGGGCCAGTGTCCTTCACAATGGGTGAGATGATGTGGATATAAGCCCAGATGATGCAGGGGAGGTGGAAACAAACCAGGGACAATGACAGTAGTGCATGATATAGGAACAGCTGGAGGAAGTGCTAAGTTTTTAGGATGAAGGGGTGAGGGATAAGTGCTATGGGGTTGTCGTAGAGAGATAGGGGGAGAGGAGAACATGGAGATGTGGTGGCGTAAAATGGTATGCAAGTGGTTCTTCGAAATGAAGAGAGGTAGGAGGTTGGATTTAAATACAGACAGAGTGGAAGTAGTGCGGCAAGGGGGTGCAAGGAGGTGAGCCGAGGTTGATCACAGGAGCGAGGAGGAGAGTAGGGAGTGAGATGGGCCGATAAGTGGGGTGGGGGAAGTCTGCAATACTTTATCTATACTCTAGGACTTTGAATCCACACAGGACTGAAGTAGCCTAGGTCTGGGATTTAGATCTACACAGGACTGGTGTAGGCTGGTCTTAAAGCTCTGGGCCCACTCCTGTCAAAAGCAGCCTCTCCCTGTTCACCTGGATGGATATACCCAGGGCAGGAGCAAGATATTCAGATTGATCTTAAGCTTTCTGACCACTGAAGGTCTGCCACTTAACTCAATCAACTCTGACTGGTGAAGACTGTCTCTGAGAGTTTGAGCATCTGTGGTTACCCTGGACTGAAGGGGACTACTCTGCACTTTGTAAGATGTGGATCGCTGTAGTTACGCAGGATGGAAAGTACCTGCCCATAGAGAGAAGGGTTTCCATGGTTGCATGGGACTGTGTCTGCTTATCCTTCCGAAGTAGATCTCACCTTTGTGGTCACACATGAACATAGGACTATGCCCTGTAACTGATAACTATGTGGTCACACAGCACTGGGGAGGTCTGCACTCGGAATTAGGAGCTCCGTACTCACACAGCAATGGAGAAGTCTGACCTTAAGATTGGGTGCTCACAAACTGGACTTTAGCACTCTGACCCTATGACAAGTAGTTCTGTGTTCACACATGACCAGAGCAGCCTGAGCCTATTACCATGAGAACGGATGCCCCATCTGACAGGACCACAAGCGATGGTCCAAATGCTGACCAGGGTAGCATAGTTCCCAAGAAGTTCCATTCCAATCTGCAGGTTCTTATCCAGTACTGTCTTTTCCTTTGCATTCTGGGGTTGTATAGTTAGAGTTTATGATGGGACAAGCAGAAGAACAGGTTCCAGAATGCAAAGGAAAAAACAGGAGTGGATAATGTGAGAAACCAGAAGGTGTCTCACCCGCTAGTCCCCGGGGAGCTGTCATCCAAGTGGCCAGGACACGGCCATCACTTTTGGATCCAGCTCCTGGGGGTGGACCAGTGCAGGAGGATCACCTGGATGAGGGGTCTTCGATGAGTGGGAGTGGGCCACTGCATGGTGAGATGTGGTATCCCTTTCCATATAACACCTTTACCCCATCCTACCAAGTAGGATATTTAGGAACTCCAACACCCCAACCCCTTTACAACATGTACACTTTCTCACGGAAAGTCCGCTATGAGAGAAAATGGACTAACACCCGAGCCGTATTCCTAATGTGCCCCAATACAATGGTCAGGCAAGGTCAAGCAATTACTGACCATCACCCACACCTGACTTCCATTAGGCTTCCCCACACAAATAAAAGGCAGAGCACGAGAGCACACTCTGAGCGAGGCAAAGCACACAAGGAAACAGCAGTTCTGAGATGGCAGTTTAACAAGAGGAGAAAGATGGCGAAACAGAAGGGGACTTCAAGGTTGAGAAGTTCCCTTGACCTTTATCAACAAGGAACCTTTGCTTTCATGAGCCCTCGAGATTGGAAAGCATAAGACCAGGAAAACAGGCTGAAGAATCCTGCATTGTGTGTCGGAGAAACCCAGGGGCCTCCTGTGTCAAGAATCAAGGCAGGGAGAATTACAAGCTGTGTTACTGTCCTTGGCTCCAAGAACAAAGCAGCGTCAGTGAAATCAACACGGCTAGTGAATTGGGGAGACCGATACAAGACCGATCTGTGTTGAAGCCAAGGTTCCAAGCTGCAACATTGTACGACGAGCATTGGAACAAACATTATTTGAAATACGTGTGATAAAAGACGCAAGTAAAGTTGAACTGCTGATGAGGGATTGAACTTTGAAAGGAAGACACAATACATTTGACAGAGTGGTCTAGCACCACGTGGGTGCTCAATCGAGGGTCTCTGTAAGGTATGCAGTTGAAAATTGAAAGAGTTGAAGAGAATTGTGAATCGAAAAGGTCCTGCGACAGGTCAAGCAAAACCCTGCGCACAATCGAAAGTCTTCGATGTTCATACAGTAAAGAACATTTGTGGCAACATTGATAAAGTTGGTCTGAGCCCAGCAGAGGGAGATCAATTGAAAGATTTATGTGAAAATGGGTCTGAGCCCGGCTGAGGGGCACCCAGGGTGAACTGAAAATCACCCGAGAATTCATACATTTAAAACACTAAGGAGAAAGGAACTTTGTTGTTTGTCTTATTGCATCATGCCCTCTGGAAAAGAGACTTAAAATGGCAAAGAAACTTTGGCACTGAAGGCCATTATGTTGAAATTTTGAACTGCATCCTCAGGCTAGAGAAGCCAGAGACTGTGCTAAACTCGAGTGTGCCGCCTTGTCCCAAGCTAAAAAATGTGGGGAAGGGAAGCCAACGGCTTGAATATCCTAACATATCATTTCTTGAAGAGTTTTATTTTGCATAACATTGTTTCCCACACTTTTTGTATTTAGAAGTAAGGATTGGCAATAGGTTTATTAGTATAGGCCCTTTTATTTTGACAAGACACCACTAGGACTGTTATTATTATTTGATGGTCGTAGCTTGCTCCTATCTTTAGATTTAGGTTTAGATAGGCATTTTTCAAACCCAATTGAAGTCAGATATAAACACCCTTGAACTGTGATCACTTGTGTCTGTCTTACTGTTTGATACCATGCCTTCCTTGCAATACGCACCTACAGATTGGAATGCATCATGTTGGTAACTATGGGGTAGTGGCTGAGTGCTTTCAATAAAATGGAAAATGGTTTGGAATTATGCAAAAGACAAGGAGTCCCTAGAGCAAGCCACTTACAAATTAAATCAGCCCCAGGGATGGAGAGAAACATAACCTGCATTTCTTGATTGGCGATTATTGACTATATTATAAACATTGGAAAAACCACTGCTCCCGTGGCAACAAGTGTGTAGTCAAACAAATCAATGAAACACCTACTTACCTGAACCTGGCATCATGAGACTACCTTCCAAATACCTTGTGTAAGGTTCCCATCTTCCCCTGGTTACCCATGTGTTTTTTTATCCCTTTATCTGGCCCTTTTCTTTTGGCTTCAGCTGAGGACATAGGCTTGTCTGTTTGCCCCCCTTCTTCACATGTTCACTGGTTTGCAAAGTTGCAATGGTGCAACGTAAAATGAGAGTGGCCCCAGCAAATGTGGTGCAAGTGTCTGTCATGACCGTGTCAACCAGAGAAATAACCTCCTCTATGGGAGAGAATGAACCATGGGGACTCCCTTGCATAGGAAGGGCTTAAGGGGTGTCAGTTATACCACTAAAAGGTTCCTTGCAGCGGTGGCCTGAATAATGCTGGAACACCCGGCCACACCAAGTCATTTGGAGGCCTGCAGGATCCAAACGAACACAAATGGCACCACGGGCAGAGAATCATGCTTTGACAACGACCCGATCACCCATAGTTGCATTGCTTAATGATTTCAAGAGCAGTACCTGTATGTAACGCTCACCTGGTTCCCACGGGAGCGCTGGTCTAGTCTGGATTGCTGTGGCCTCTTCTAGCGTGATGCGCAGGACCCGGAACTCCAAATCGTGCTTGCCTGGCCCGTAGGAATATCCTTCTGCAGATGAGAAAGGGGATTAACAGTCTGCAGAATAGTGTGCTAGCTCCCCCTTTCCCCCTTCGTTCCTCTCTAACTTCCTCCAAACCCCGGTTTAAGCTCACCTAATGGTTTGGAAGGATGAACTCTCCATCCTGCTTCTGGTGCAGGGGCGCGCGTTCGTCCAGTTACTTCACTGGTTTTCAGAATGGCGCTGGCAAAATCCACTTGACTTTCCTGAGCGATGCGCCGTAAGTATGAAAGTTCAAAGTTCAAGTGAGGCCCCCTTTATGTTGTCTTTCTAACCTGTGATCTGTCCTTTATTTCAGGTGCAGAATGAAGGCGATGCGTCGAGGGGTTAAACTGCCGAGGTGAGTAGTGATGAGGGCGATCCCTCTAAATGTCCTTATCATTCCCCAGAAATGTCTCTTGTCCTTTCCCCATAGGGGCCGGGGTACGGTACCTGCCAATGGTGCGGCGCCGACCCGAAATGTGGAAGAAAAGCCGGTAAGTATTATGGCTGTTAATCAGGCTTTCCTTCTGTGTTCCTTCTGCTCACCTTTTGTTTCTTCCTCTCTCCCCTAGGTGCAGAGATGTGGCGTCCGATGCTGACAGCCGCGATGGAGCCGGGAGATGTCTCGAGGACAGGTGAGTGAAGCGTGGCGCTGCAGCGAGCAACGCAATGCTTTTAAATGGAAGTCTTTCTTCACAGATGCTGGCGAGAAGATTCCGGATGCAGGTAAGAAGTTTGAAATAGTCCTTGGTTTTCACCTTTCTCTTCTCTTCCTTCCTTGCAGGTCTTCCAGGTTCGAGGCGGGCGTGGCTGGAGTCCAGGAGCAGGAGCAGACACGGTGAGCGTTAAGCTGCAGGAAGCAGAACAACGCGAAGCATGAGCTGCTGTCTGGGCGTGGCTTAAATAGCCTCCAAAGAAGTCCCAGGTATGTATCCTTCCCCAACTAGGTATGTATCCTTCCCTGGCCACGCCCGAGTGAAAAAATAGTCCCTATGAAAAAATAGTCCGTTTCAGGTCTCAGGGAGGCCTGAAGCGTGCAGCATGGTCTGCATCAGGTAAGTGCACAAAACACCTCCCTTTATGAGCCTGGCGACTATGGCACCAGGACTGACGTCCAACATGAGCCTGGCGCCAAAGGCGCCAGGACTGAGTCCAAAGAGCCCCTATAAGGGGCCGCTGGGCTTTTACCCGAGGGCATGATGCCTGCTTCCGGGGGTGCTGGGCCTGGCCTGGTGCTCCGGGGGTAGGCATCATGACAGCACTCCCCCCCCCAAGGCCCCTCCCAAGGTCGTTCCTTCTGGAGGTTTCGGTTTGTTTGGGAAATTCCGATGGAACCTTTTTACCAGCCGAGGTGCATGTACGTGATCACTGGGTTCCAAGACCTTTCCTGAGGCCCGTACCCTTTCCAATCAATTAGATAGAAAAGTTTTGATTTTGAGATCTTAGAATCCAAAATGTTCTTCACCTCGAATTCAGGCTCCCCATCTATCTGAATCGGTTCTGGTGGCTTTGTTAATCTGGTTCCTGGGTGCACTGGTTTCAAAAGTGACACATGAAAAACGGGGTGAATCCGCATGTTAGCTGGTAGATCGAGCTTGACTGCCACTGGGTTGATTATAGCTTTGATCGAGTAAGGGCCTAAATACCTTGGATTAAACGTTCGAGGCCCCTTGAGTGATAGGTGTTTGGTAGCTAACCATACTTGATCCCCTATTTGGTACGGAGGCGCCTCTCTTCGATGCAGATCTGCATTCTTTTTGTATTTCCCTTTTGCATGTTGCAAATGTGCAGTTGCATCCTTGAAGGCTTGAGTAATCGTAGAATGCAAATGGTCCTCTGCGGGGATTTCAAGGCTCAGAGGTGAGTCCAAGTCTGAAGTACAAGGGTGATGTCCATATAGGGTATAAAAGGGGCTCTGACCAGTTCACAGAGTGTATCGAGTTATTGTATGCATATTCAGCCACCCATAAAATGTCCTTCCAATTACCCTCCGATTGGTGCAACATACATCGTAGATATTGTTCAAGGGTCTGGTTCGTTCTCTCCGTATGACCATCGGTCTGTGGGTGGTGGCTGGTCGAGAGTCTTACGTCGATTTGTGCCAGTTGACAACACTTTTTCCAAAAATGAGAAATAAACTGGCTTCCCCGATCGGAGACTAGTATGGGTGGGAATCCATGCAAACGGATGATATTTTCGAGGAATTCCTTGGCAAGAACAAAGGCTGAAGGTAATCCTTTCAACGGAATAAAGTGGGCCATTTTGGAAAATAAATCCACCACGACCAGAATAGTATTGTAACCATTACAAGAGGGCAGGTCCGTGATAAAATCTAGTGACAGGGTGTGCCAAGGTGCTGGTGGAATGTCTAAGGGCTGAAGAAGACCGGCGGGTCTTGTCTTTTGACCTTTGTTTTGGGCACAAACTCCACAGGACATCACAAAAGATTTAATATCCTTTCGCCAGGAAGGCCACCAGAATTGTCCTTTAACCTTTTCCTCTGTTTTGGCAATGCCAGGATGTCCTTCCATCAGGGTATCATGATGACGGGAAATAACCAGTTCTTGCAATTCCTTTTCTGGCAAAAATAAGCGTCCTTGGAAGTAAGGTAAGCCATCCTTGACTGAAAAGTTAGAGCCCCTTTTGATCCAATCCTGCAAGGCTGAAGAGTCCAGGAATTGTTTCACTCATGCTTGAATGTCTTCAAGGGTTTGTAAAGTGGTTATCCCCAAAATTCTTTGTTCGGGAATTATCGGCACAGGTTCTGAGTTTGTGTCTATTTCTTCCATTCCAATTCGGGATAGAGCATCCGCCTTACCATTCTTATAGCCGGGGCGGTAGGTGATTACAAAATCGAACTCAGCAAAGAACAAAGCCCATCGGAGCTGTCGAGACGATTGAGCCTTGGCAGTTTTTAAATATTG
Source organism: Ambystoma mexicanum (assembly GCF_040938575.1). Lineage (NCBI taxonomy): Eukaryota > Metazoa > Chordata > Amphibia > Caudata > Ambystomatidae > Ambystoma > Ambystoma mexicanum. The sequence continues at coordinate 1,272,849,343 of NC_090932.1, forward strand.
TAAATTTTGGTGATCAGTGATCACGGTGATGGTATGCCTGGCGCCGAGGAGATAATGCTGCCAAGCCTTAAAGGCGGACTTAATGGCTAATAGTTCCTTATCGGTGATCGCATAATTTATCTCCGGCGGCGAGAACTTTCTGGACCAAAATGCTACGGGGTGCAGTTGGTTGGTTTCAGGGTCTCTCTGAGACAGGACGGCTCCCATGGCTAAGCTGGACGCGTCGGTTTCGACTATATATGGGAGATCGGGACGCGGGTGCTTCAAAATAGGTGCGGACGTGAACTTAGATTTCAACTCCTGAAAGGCCTGTTTGGCTTCCTCGGTCCATTCAAAACGTTTATTTTTTCGCAAGAGTGCAGTGATGGGTTGCACCACACGTGAAAACTCCGGGATAAACCTGCGATAAAAGTTGGCAAAACCAAGCATGCTTTGGACACCTTTCACCGAACTAGGTGATGGCCATTTGAGGATGGCATCCACTTTCCGTGAATCCATTCGGATCCCTTTAGGTGTCAGGATGAATCCGAGAAACTCAACCTCGGTGGTATGGAAAACACATTTTTCCAGCTTGGCAAACAGTTTGTGCTGGCGCAGTTTCTCTAGGATGGCCCTGACATGCTTTCTGTGATCAGATTCTGAAGAGGAGTACACAAGAATGTCATCAATATACACGACAACACAGACATCGATGAGTTCCCGAAGGACATCGTTCATGAAGAATTGGAAGGCTGCAGGCGCATTGCACAACCCGAAAGGCATCACCTGGTATTCGAATAGTCCATATTTTGTACGGAAGGCCGTTTTCCATTCGTCGCCTTCTTTTACTCGTACCAGATGATAAGCCCCTCGGAGATCTAACTTGGTGTATACGCAAGCGTCCTTCACCTGGTCAAGGAGTTCAGGGATCAGAGGCAGAGGGTAACGATTTTTAACAGTTATCTGGTTCAATGCGCGGTAATCGATACAAGTTCTAAGGTTGCCTTCTTTTTTAGGCACGAAGAACAAAGCTGAGGATGCCGGGGACTTTGACGGGCGAATGAAACCATTGGCGAGGTATTGATCTAAATATTGTCTCAAATGCAGATTCTCTGGTTCAGTAAGGGCGTAAATCCTGCTACAAGGGGGTTGTGCACCGGGCACCAGATCGATTTGGCAATCGTACGATCTGTGGGGAGGTAACGTGTTGGCCTGTTCCTTTTGGAAGACGTCCTGAAAGTCTTGGTACTCTGGAGGTAGTTGCACAGGGACAGAGGCTACTGATGCTAGATTAATCTTTGGATTTTCTGGGTAGCAGGTTTGTGCACAATCCGGGAAGGTTATTCTCTTCGCTCGCCAATCAATTCGAGGATTATGTGTCTCTAACCAAGGGATTCCGAGAATAAGCTGAAACTGTGGAGCCTTGATTACATCAAACACAACTGCCTCCCAATGGCCATCCGGACCTACAAGTGTCACCTCAGCTGTGGAATGTGTTACCGGTCGAGAGGCAATTTCGGTTCCATCTACTGTGGTGATGACATCTTTGTTGGTTTTAGGACGCAGAGGGAGGTTTATCCTAGAGACCAATTCTCGATCACATAGTTTCCTATAGCCCCGCTATCGATGTATGCCTTTATAGCATGCAACCGTTTAGGCTGTTCCGGATCTACGAGGACCATTGGCACAATGAAATGCGAGGTCTGAGAGCTAGTTTTCAAGCTCGGCAAGCGGACCCCTACGCTTGCCGGGCGTGGTCGTTTCCCGATACAGAGTTTCCATGGATTTTATCAGCGGCTCCTACCACCTTCTTGGGCGGCTTAACCGGGCAATCTCGTAGAAAGTGTCCAGAGGACCCACAATAAAGGCATAATTGCATCTGTCGTCTTCTTTCCCGTTCTTTTTGAGTTAGGGGTCCTTTAACCCCTCCGATTTGCATAGGCTCCGAGCCATCAGCCCCCTTGGGGTTAGCGTGGGTCTTGGCCAACACCCGGGTTTCAAACTTGGACCGATCTGCTTTTCTGTTTTGCAGCCTGTGATCCAATTGGACCACTAAATCTATATATTCAGTGCATTCTTGGGGCGGATTTACAACTTGTGCCAGGACATCTTTAAGTTCTCCGCGTAGACCTCGATAGAATAACGTGATTCTTTTATCCTCTGGCCAACCAGTTTCCACAATTAGTCTATTGAAGGTTGCAATGTAGGATAGAAGGTCTTGATTGCCCTGTCGCAGAGATAGAAGTTCGTCATCCAGAGCCTGTCCCTGGGAGTGTCGAGCAAATAACCTTTCCATGCTTTTTTGAAATCGTTGAAAATCATGAAGAATCGGGTCATCTTGAGTTACCAGTGGGACTGACCAATCGGCAGCACAGCCGCTGAGATATGACAACACAAAGGCTACCTTGGTCTGATCATTAGGGAAGGCCCCAGGTCTGCATAGGATGTGCAAACGACACTGATTCATGAATACGGCGAATCGTTTGGGGTGCCCAGCAAAGCGTTCAGGTGGGGCCAGCGGCATGTTTCCAGGTAGATTAATCTGCACCGGGTTACTGGAAACCACAGGAGCGGGGTTCCCCCCGGAACCGGGTAAAGGAGTTTGTCCAGCTTGACCTTGCAAAAGCTGTCTAGCCAGGTCATCAGCTCTATCCTTTATTACAATCACTTCCCTCCTGAGGGCACTAGTTTCTTGACGAGCGGCGTGTACTTCGGCCCGTAATTTCCCCAGTAATTGGGCCAACTGGTCAGTTTCAGAAGTTTCCATAGCGCCTGGGTGGGAATTTGTAGGAAGGCTTCGCGTTCTGTAACGCTCACCTGGTTCCCACGGGGGCGCTGGTCTAGTCTGGATTGCTGTGGCCTCTTCTAGCGTGATGCGCAGGACCTGGAACACCGATTGGACAGGACCTCCAAATCGTGCTTGCCTGGCCCGTAGGAATATCCTTCTGCAGATGAGAAAGGGGATTAACAGTCTGCAGAATAGTGTGCTAGCTCCCCCCTTTCCCCCTTCGTTCCTCTCTAACTTCCTCCAAACCCCGGTTTAAGCTCACCTTATGGTTTGGAAGGATGAACTCTCCATCCTGCTTCTGGTGCAGGGGTGCGCGTTCGTCCAGTTACTTCACTGGTTTTCAGAATGGCGCTGGCAAAATCCACTTGACTTTCCTGAGCGATGCGCCGTAAGTATGAAAGTTCAAAGTTCAAGTGAGGCCCCCTTTATGTTGTCTTTCTAACCTGTGATCTTTCCTTTATTTCAGGTGCAGAATGAAGGCGATGCGTCGAGGGGTTAAACTGCCGAGGTGAGTAGTGATGAGGGCGATCCCTCTAAATGTCCTTATCATTCCCCAGAAATGTCTCTTGTCCTTTCCCCATAGGGGCCGGGGTATGGTACCTCCCAACGGGGCAGCGCCAACCCGAAATGTGGAAGAAAAGCCGGTAAGTATTATGGCTGTTAATCAGGCTTTCCTTCTGTGTTCCTTCTGCTCACCTTTTGTTTCTTCCTCTCTCCCCTAGGTGCAGAGATGTGGCGTCCAATGCTGACAGCCGCGATGGAGCCGGGAGATGTCTCGAGGACAGTGAGTGAAGCGTGGCGCTGCAGCGAGCAACGCAATGCTTTTAAATGGAAGTCTTTCTTCAGGGATGCTGGCGAGAAGATTCGGGATGCAGGTAAGAAGTTTGAAATAGTCCTTGGTTTTCACCTTTCTCTTCTCTTACTTCCTTGCAGGTCTTCCAGGTTCGAGGCGGGCGTGGCTGGAGTCCAGGAGCAGGAGCAGACACAGTGAGCGTTAAGCTGCAGGAAGCAGAACAACGCGAAGCATGAGCTGCTGTCTGGGCGTGGCTTAAATAGCCTCCAAAGAAGTCCCAGGTATGTATCCTTCCCCAACTAGGTATGTATCCTTCCCTGGCCACGCCCGAGTGAAAAAATAGTCCCTATGAAAAAATAGTCCCTTTCAGGTCTCAGGGAGGCCTGAAGCGTGCAGCATGGTCTGCATCAGGTAAGTGCACAAAACACCTCCCTTTATGAGCCTGGCGCCTATGGCGCCAGGACTGATGTCCAACATGAGCCTGGCGCCAAAGGCGCCAGGACTGAGTCCAAAGAGCCCCTATAAGGGGCCGCTGGGCTTTTACCCGAGGGCATGATGCCTGCTTCCGGGGGTGCTGGGCCTGGCCTGGTGCTCCGGGGGTAGGCATCATGACACTGTATCTGCTTTGCATGCCCGCTTCTTCCTAAGCTTAACATTCAGAGAGTCGTGGCTCATGTTGTAGGTCCTGAGAGCTGTGCTCAGCCCCACAAGGGCCTACCAATCATTTGGCTTTCAGGGCAGTGTTCCTGTTGTGGTCATATCAGAACACCTGGAGTTCTTCAGGGTTGTAGCGGGTTGAGGGCACCTGCAGGGGTGAACCTAATCCTACCGCAAACCAATACGACTGAGAAACTACTCATAGGAGAAGCAATGGGCACACACATGGGTCACGATGGACAAATGATGTAGGTAGCACTTAAGAGAGGTCTGGGGTGAAATAAGCACACAGTACAACGGAGCAACACAGTGAATCAGATACATAAAGCACTGTCAAGGTGCATGTTATATATAAAAAGAAAATAACTGTTAATAATAATAATTTAGCATTTATATAGCACTACGAACCCTCAGGTATCTGAGCGCTGCTTATTATTACCCACAGTGTGTGGTGCTCATTTATTGACCTCGGAAGGATGAAAGGCTGAGTTTGGCCCTGCCAGGAGATGTCAAAGCGAGCGCTCTACTCGCTCTGCTATCGGACCAGCAACAATCCCATCAGACAAGTCTTTGTGATTCAAAGGAAAGCCTGACCACCTCTCGAGCCCATCATACAACCACACACCTGGTAATGGTGCTTACTATTTGAGTAGCACTACACGGCCACAGAGCTATGTTTACTCCTCCTCACCCTACATGGCTTGACGCAGCACCCATTAATCTTGATGAATACAAAGACTCCTGATTGTCCTGAACTTATGGTACTTTAGTAACGTTCATGCAATGGATGGGTTCACAGAATAACTCTGAGTCCAAATAATCGAGCCAACACAGCAAGATGGCAAAGGTTGCTGTTTTATTAACAATTATCGAAAACATGGAGGTTACAATGGACATCAACGGACGTTCGCTCAGCTCTCGTCAATGTTCTCATTAAACATTGACTTTATACTTAAAATACGTCAGAGGTGACGTCATCCTACGTGGCAATTAAGAAAAACATACAAGCAATTATAATTGGTTCAAGGGGAACATCTAAGTATACTTTCTATAAGGACTAGGATTGTGATTGGTTGCCCTACTGTCAGGTGCCAACTTATGTCTACTTCTAAAACATGTAATCTCCAACACTATTAAGTACACGGTTTATTATTGGTTCTCAAATTATAAGGCCCTTCATTATACGTCCCTCTACAATTGCCAGGCCGTTTTCGTTGCAGTGTTTAAATGCCTGCCATTCATGTGAAAAGCAAAAGCCAGGACATTTTTGTTGCAGTGCTTAAATGCTTGCCATTCATGTGAAAGGGACTTCTGTTTGGGGCCTTTAAATGCACCCCACAGGAGTTGCCATTTGACAGGAAACTGCAGGGATCACACAGGGATGGAGCAGCCTGGGCCTATGGCCTGGAGTATAGGGTCACAAAGGATCAGAATAGTCTAATCTTGTGACCTAGCGCTTTGGGGTTACACACTATTGAAGCCGTATGGACCTATGACCTGGAACTGTGGGAGCACACAGGACTGTAACACTCTTGACCTCGGATCTGGAGCTCTTGGATTACACACTATTGGAGCAGTCTGGACCCATGACCCGGACCTATGAGGTCACACAGGATTGGAGCAGTCTGAGCACATGACCTGGCACTTTGGGGTTACACACTATTTAGCAGTCTGGACCTATGACCTTCGTTATGGGGTCACACATGATTGGAACAGTCTGCACATATGACCTGAAGCATTGGAGTTACACACTACTAAGCAGTCTGGGCCTATGACCTGGAGTATGGGGTCACATGGGAGTGGAACAGTCTGAACGTATGACCTACCGCTTTGGGGGTTACACACTATTTGGTAAGTCTGGACCTATGACCTGGAGTTCTGGGGTTACACACTATTGGAGCAGACTGGACCTATGACCTGGAATATGGGTCACGTGGGAGAAGGGAACAGCCTGAACGTATGAACTGGTTCTTTGGGGTTACACACTATTTAGCAGTCTGAACCTATGACCTTGGTTAGGGGGTCACACATGATTGGAACAGTCTGAACATATGACCTTAAGCATTGGAGTTACACACTACTAAGCAGTCTGGATCTATGACCTGGAGTATGGGGTCACATGAGAGTGGACCAGTCTGAACGTATGACCTACCGCTTTGGGGGTTACACGCTATTGGTGAGGTCTGGATCTATGACGGAGCACACAGGGCTGCAACAATCAGGACCTAGGACCTGGAGTGCCCGGGTTACACACTATTGGAGCAGTCTGGACCTATGACCCAGATCTATGGGGTCACGCAGGATCAGAGCAGTCTGAGCTCATGGCCTGGCGCTTTGGTGTTACACACTATTTAGCAGTCTGGACCTATGACCTGGGGCATGGGGTCACACAGGATTGAAACAGTCTAAAGATATGACCTGAAGCATTGGGGTTACACCCTACTGAGCCATCTAGACCTATGACCTGGAGTATGGGGTCACATGGAAGAGGAACAGTCTGAAAGTATGACCTACCGCTTTGGGGTTACACACTATTTAGCAGTCTGGACCTATGACCTTGGTTATGGGGTCACACATGATTGGAACAGTCTCAACATATGTCCTGAAGCATTGGAGTTACACACTACTCAGCAGTCTGGGCCTATGACCTGGAGTATGGGGTCACATGGGAGTAGACCACTCTGAACGTGTGACCTACCGCTTTGGGGGTTACACACTATTGGAGAAGTCTGGATCTATAACGGAGCACACAGGGCTGCAACAATCTGGACCTAGGACCTGTAGTTCTGGGGTTACACACTATTGAAGCAATCTGGACCTATGACCCGGACCTATGGGGTCACACAGAATGGCTGCAGTCTCAATTGTTTTGATAACTGCGGCCACTGATCAAGTGTCCCAAACACAACTGAACGGTAAAGCACATTAAATCTTGCCCACTCAGGTGTACAGAGCGTCATCTCTTTTAGAGATTCAGGCAGGTTTTAAAGTTAAAACCGGCAGCAATTAGCCTCAATTACCAGGCGATTTCAGACGTTTGCTCTTGGCAACACAGGATGTGCGAGTCTCCCGGGGCATCAGAGAACCGAGCGCAGTTTCTGCCTTTCTGGCAGGGCCATTGCTTGTGCCAGAATTCAGAGAGCGTCTGGGTTTCTGTGGCGTGCTTTTTTACAAGAAAAACATGATTTCTACCACCCCCCTCCTTGAAAATGTGCACTGAACGGGTCCACCATCTGCGCAGGAGGTTGAATTTTGGTACAAATAAAGCATGTTAACCCTATTTACGCGTGAAGGATTTCAGTGAAGGGGTGTGGCCTGTACTTAAGGGCATCCGCAGCAGGTGTGCGTGTGTTTGTGTGTGTGAATGGAAAAGATTTAGGGGCAAGTTGGAAAACTGCCATTTGAAAAGTTGACGAAGCCAAGTTATTAAAACTACAAATCAAAAATTGTTCTCCTGTGCCAAACCTCCCTGAGCTGGCCCGGGCTGACTCCAGCCGGGCCTGCCTAGACCTCTGCTCAGGGACTACACACGGAGGCCTACCGATTGCTCCGTGCTCTTCCCTCGTGGTTTCATCCCTGCAGGTCGGGAGATGACGTAGTGAGTGCGAAACGCTTAGCACGAGGACGAGTCTGTGCTGGAATGGTGGGCTGGGGGGCGGGGTGGCTGTTCATCGAGGAGCAAGGAGCAGTTTACAGGGAATCCCATTAAAGTCTATGGAGGCCGTTGAGGGCTTCATTCCATTTAAGTCAATGAAAACAGTAGCCAGTTATGACCTGAATGACCTAAGAAGGTGAGAGTGGGGCTATTAAAGTCTATGGAGGCAGGTGAGACGGTGGGATCCTTGGTGTGAGGAAGAACTAGGGAGAGTCAAGTAATACAGTGACTTGAGTTGTAATTCCCACATCTGAAATCTCACCATACCCTATTTTGCCCCTCATAAACAGACTGGCCAAACGTGTAATTGGCTCGCCAATAGGTAGCACAGGCTGAGCCCAATACTTGATTCTGTCAGAAATGGTTAAGGATGCTAGACTCATGATCACAATTATAACACAATAAGGCTATAGTAATAATAAGGATTTTATACAGCTCTTCATGCCAGATTCCTCCTGCTTTCTTAACGCTGAAATAATACATGCTATTAGAATCCGGGGCAGGTGCTGCAGCCTGCTCGGAACGTAGGCTGAACCTCACTGTATAAGCCTGTGTTCCAAGCAAGCTTAAAGATGCGCGCGCACCCTGCCATCTTCCCCCACCTCTCTAAATTAACTCAAATTGCTGAAGCTTTTTGTTGTGACCAACCTGAAGTCCACATTGTGATGGGTGGTAAACTGAATGCATTATGTTTGGAGGCTGAGGGTCATAGTACATTTCAAACATGGGACTGGTGGAGAGAAAACAGGGGTGAGCCTTCTTTGATAAGTTGGGTCTTTCAATCATCAATGGAATGTCAAGGGGGATATTCCCCCAACAGATACACGGAAGAATACTATCACTTCATCATGCATTGACTATACTATGTTATCTGAAAGTTTGTTTGCCTCATGTTTGGAATTGGAAATCCCTTATGATATGATATGATATGATATGATATGATATGATAGGTTATTTATACCGTGCTTAATACCCAGAGGTTTCTAAACACGGACTCCGGGATCAAACCTTTGTTGTTCCGTGTCGTCTTGTTTCCCAGTCAAGTATGTTGCCCCTGAGCTATCCTCCCTTCAACATCTTTAAGTGATCATAATCCATTAACAGCAAAATTGCATTTTAGAACTCAACTTGAAGTTAGCAGTGAGTTTTCGAGTTTGGTTTTATCCATTGGAGGTAACAGATTGGGATGAAGTCTTTTAGAGTGTCAAGAATATTTTGAGCACATGATAGGTTCCACTTAATCATTGGGAAGGATTGAAATTATGAAGGTGGGTTCTTTTAACAGTCTGTTGGATAGATTTGGTGTAGTATGTAATTTGGGACTTAGGAAAGGGCTCAGCAGTTCGAACAGGTGGTGCAGGAAAGGAAGAAGACCTTACGAACAGAAATATGACATGTAAGAAGATTTCATGGGAGTAGGGAATTGGTGAGGGAGTAGATAAAAAAATGTAGGCAAGTTTATAAGAACTGATATAAATCACGTTGCTACTACTGGGCCCATTAAGAAGGTGAACGAATGTTAAGTATGGTCATTGGCAAGTACTCATGTAACTTCTGGCATGTGTGAAATTAGTTAGTTTGCCCGCAGGGTAGTAAACAAGATAATACGATCTCGGAAGATTCTATGTGTAGGTTTCCTTTGGTAGCAGTCCAGGTGCCAGCTATTAATAGCCCTTGGGGCCTGAACATCGCGGTCCAGAAGATTGAAGGTCTCATTAGAAAGGCTTCTAATTCGAGAACATCAGGACATCATTTTAAAAGGCCAATCCTGGGCATTATTCAGACTTCCTGCTACTACTTAGGGGTTTCACTTTCACACGAGGACAGATTTCCATGTAGGGCTTCACTGCTTTCTCCTACTATTTCCACTTCAGAAACCCCTTGTACTCGCGCAGGGTCCCTTAACCAGCGCATGACTATGGGGTTCTAATTGTCTTTTGGGGCTTCACTTCAATTCCACCTTATCTTCTCCTTCTAACCCCTTGCGCTCTTGGGCCCCTGGGTGATGGGACTTACTTCTGGATGACTGGGGGGCGATGGTCTCTCTGCTTCTTCAGCTGCTCCCCCACCACAGCTCAGCTTTCTTCCTCTCTTGGGTTCTTGAAAATCCTTGTCGCGAATGTTATGAAGCAGCTCCTGTAGACTTCTTAGGTTTATTTGGTAAGTTCTTTATTGTAAGTTACATAAGCTGTTATCTAGGAAAGACCACCGGGTCCCATCACCCAGGCTCAACTGACCAGGCTGGAACCCTGGGGCTTGATTCATTGCCAAACATTCCGCAGGCTCAGTTAGCATTCCAAGCTAGGACACTAGTTCTCTCTACCCAGGCAGGGTGCAGTTCTTTTTCTTAGCTCTTTCCACAGAGCTTGTATGCAGTACTTTCCTTTCCCCTTTTGCCTTTCTCTTTCTCTTCATCAGCTCTGCTCCCAGAGCACGCAGCATGGTATCACCTCTCCTTTCCAAAGAAATGCCCTCCACACTGTACGGGATCGGACCAGTTCCCGCATTTCTCTGCACTCGTCACACCATTAGAAGAAGTGGTGCCCATAATATTGTAACATGACCCATGTCCAGGAATGATGCAGGGAGTATGCGCCTCCTCCGTGCGGGAGCATTCGCACCACCCAGGCGGCGGTCACTGTCGCACTTCAGCTCTGACATTGGAGCAGTTCAACCTTCCCTCTTCTTTCAGGGTCTCCCACTAGTGCACGCACCTCCAGGCAGCCCGGGGACTCGGATGGGTGTGATGGAGTTCCACGCACTTTTGACAGTCATTCCCACAAGGCCCTAATGCCAGGAACCCATGGTGTCAGATCGTCAGAGGGCCTTTCGTCATCATCTCGTGGTCACGGCAGAGCGGGCATCACCTGCCCACTCGAGGTGGGTCGCCACACCACAGGCCCTCTCCCTCATGCAGGAGAGCTTCACCACTTTCGGCTGCGATTTTTGCCGCGCTCCTTCCTCCTCGGTCAGGGCTCAATCAGCCGGTGCGGTCTGAGCCGCGCTTATTCATGAAACCTCTGCCCTTTAATTCTTTCCCTGCCAGAGGCCCGGTACATCCAGGTAGCAGCGGGGCACTGGCAAGGCAAGGAGCTGGCATGCCTTGCACTGCCGCTTCAGTTGCGTTCACCAGGGCTGAGCTGCACACTCGCGGCAGGGGCCCCTGTTGCAAACGGGTCAACCTAAACTATATAATGCAGCGGTCATCGCCGCTCTTCTTCTTCTTTGAGTTGTTTCGGAGCTCCAATCACAGAGCTAAACGCACCTCATAAGGGCTATGGCTTGTGGGCTTACCTTCACCACAGGCGCACGAGCACCCTCCTCACTGAGGGGCTATGGACGGGGTGGATCTGCCGGCAGGGTGCTGGGGCCCCTGTTCTCACGGCGTGGAACTCCTCTTTGGGAGTCTGCAACCGTTCTGGTGCACGTGCCTGCAGGGGCTCCTTTTATTAGCTTGGGCCATGACACAGTCATGGCCCATCTTAAAAGGGCAATACACATGGGAGGGACACACACATTAAAAGGGCAATACACGTGGGAGAGACCCATCACATTAAAGGGAGAGCGAAAATATGACCACAACCAATAGGACTATATGAAGACGCTAGAGGGGATTGTTGGACATGGCTGCCATTGGACACAATCAGCACCAACTGCAGTTCAAAATGCCACGACATCTTACTGAGACGTTATGGCAGAGGATTAAGGATTCCATAATCCACTACCATGACCTCATGCAAAGGAGGGGGGCCATTATTTTCCTCTGCCTGCCTCACGTTTCCTGAGAACCAAGAAAAGTAAAGGGAACCCACCACCCAAGCCACACAATCTGTGGCCCTTCCCAGCCCCCAGTGCAGGAGGGACGATTTTGAAAGTTTGCCAAAGGCACAGCTCCCACACTATCTAAGGCCTGTCAAAGACCACCCTTCTCTGGCCAGCAGAGGAACTGTGGCTCTGACAAACTGTCATAATTGCAGTTCCCGCAGGAGCCATGTTGGGAGCAAGAAAGAGGAGTGATGAAGGTAAGGGAGGAGAAGATGCGTGTCTAGATGCCAGGTACTATTAATTTTAATTTGGGCTATTAGGTGTTGCTTGCGACACCCTTAAGCCGAAACTATTGCATTGGAGTACAGATGGAGAGGAAGGACATAGGAGGGACTCAGAGTCTGTGGGTGTTGTTTGGTTTATTTATTTCTTTATTTCGGTGTTTGGCCTGTAAATATAAACCTCTCACCCAAGAGAAAAGAAAGGAAAACATTCATATTAAAGATTTTTAGCAATCCTTTCCCTCACATTCGATACAATAACCTGATTATGTTGATTATGTGCCCATCGATTTCCTGCCCATGGCCATGCTAAACCCTATGGCCATTCCCACCAATTCCTGCCTTGGCCCGCCCAAAACACCTCATGGGAACTCTTTGAGCTCCTTTTAATCAAGCCTTGCCATCAGGCTTTGCATTCAGTGTGCCTGCCAGTGTTTATACAATGCAGTCTACTGATAGTTAATTACTTAATTAGAGTTGTAAACACGCTACTGGTATAAAATAAATGTCTTACCAGGCCTGCCTTCAGCCTCACAATTTATAAACATTCCGCATGGCCTTCACTGAAGGCCTGTTAAAAAAAAGCATTGGCAAATCCAAAATCTTTGGCTTTTGCATAAGTTTTAAGCATTTTTCAGGCACTGCTATTAGATGCCCAGGTACTCGCACCATTTTGCACCTGCTACCAACAATGGGTATTGAAAACCACTACGGCTGTGCCTGGCAAGTGCCTTTACCATGCCTACACAAAAGCCCAAACTATTGCCATTGCCAATGCTAGTTTCTTCATGCAGGCGAAGGGAATGCCAGAAAATGAGGTAGGTGGGGAAGGGTGGTAGGATGCCAGGATAATGATTCAATTTTAGGGATGGGGAAGAGAAAAAGGGGCCGCATAAGCGAGGTGGGGGAGGTTAGCAGAACACTAGCCTTATTTAATTTCTGTTGGATGCTGGAAGCAGAAGTTCTTTTTGGAATTTCTCTGCAACCGAAGAGATAAGAGATGGAGAGAGGCCAGAGAGATTCTCGCAAGAAATGACGAACAAAAACGGACCTGACAAAAGGTCCCGGAGAAATGAATGTTGGGAGTTGTAGTTCTAACGCTCCAAGAGACTAGTGCAGTGGAATTGACAAGCAAACAAGACCAAGGAAAGTTGCACGTGGGAGCTACTGCGCTAACGCTCCATAACCATAGTACAGCAACTCCGACAAGAGGAAAGGGTCCAGGAAAGATTAATCATTACCTAAGAGGCAAAGGCTTGAATGATGGTATCCTGAAAACTTAACAACAGTATTCCACTGGTGCTGATAACCGCTACAGAGTCAAGAAAACTAAGGGCCTCATTACACGGATGGCGGAGAACCATGGCGCTATTAGCGCCATAGTTCATGCCGGTAAAATACCGGCACCGCCTTGGCGGAAAGGGGAATTACCGCCCCATTCCAAGGTTGGCGGGGCGGTAATTCCCCGTTCCACCATTGCCCTTCCCCATTCCCATTTTTGCCCCATAGGGCTCAATGGGAATGGGGAAGGCGCTAATTATGGTACCGGAAATTGCGGTACCGTAATTAGCTCCCTGGGTCGCTTTGCGGGTTGGTTTTTACCGCCTGCAAAAAGCAGGCGTTAAATCCCCCAACCCGCAAAGGGACCTCGTAGTAAGGCGGTAAGGATTTACCAGTACCGGTATTTTACCGGTACCGGTAAATCCTTACCGCCATCCGTGTAATGATGTTGGGAAGTGACAGTAATGGTAGCTGAGTGGCACTGATATCTACCACAGAGCCACGCGAGAACTGACTGTTGGGAGCTGTAGTTCTAACACAACCCAATGATCACACCACTTTAGGACATATCCCCATCCTCGCTTTTGCAGAACCGTTATCCACCTAACCGGGCTTACATGCACCCAAGCTATCACAACACGTTCTCCCCCCCAGTGCATCTCTCCCCTCTACTTCCCTGTGTTCACAGCATCTATTTCCCACTTTTCCATCCTCTGATTGTCCCCTTTCTCATTTTCTTTCCCCCAGCAGACTACGGTCTAGATACCCCTGGCGGGGACAAGCACACCACTCCACGGAGAAGTCTGGATGCTCTGAAGCTTCAATGGCGGGGATTTGGCACAGTATAAAAGTATATTAACAAACCTAAACACATGGGGGATTGTCAATGCTACTAACACCAACAACTTTGTATGAACAAGAAGAAATACCCCTCATTCCCATGAGACATGGTATATGCTGGGTATAGGAAGAAGGAAGGTGTGTGCTGGCAGTTTTAATAGTGCTCAGTAATCTGTGAGTTTGGCATGTAGCACGAGCAAGAGTATGGAACATGCGAGGGGCACTAGACGACCAAGAGGCCACAAGGTGTTAGGGCCTGAAGTGAATAGGGTGAAACTGAAGAGTCCTTCAGGAGGGGGCACAGCAGCAGGGAAGCCATGAAGGGCACCGCTAACCAGGGCTACCAGAGGCGTAGACAGGGTAGGGGCTGGGTGGACAAGGCCCAACCAAAATCTGTGAATGCCCACTTAGCAGCACTGTGTGTGCTTTTATGCATGTTAGTGTCACTGCAGTGGGCCCAACTACATTAGCTTAAGGCCCCACTTGTTAAACCACCTTGGCTACACCCCTGGCTAAGGCGGAGGTCTATGGAAGGGCATCTGAACTTACTCAGCACCCTGGGGGGCATTCATCAGGACTTAAAGCAGCTGTTGGAGGGGCTGGTAAAGGAATGTTTACGGTCATCTGTAGGGGGTGGAGAGTCCTGATCTTATGGTGGCACCTTGCGGTCTGAGCCAGATCTGCTCTGTGTTCTGTTTCATGCTAAAGGTTTTATAGAATTATAACACTTTTCCTGTGCACTAGGAACTTGTAATGTGTTGCACTGCAGATGCTGCCCCATAGAAGCTCACGTAAGAAAAGATGGTTATGAGCTAGTAATGACCAGAATACTGATTGGTTATCTTTATAGCTGCACGTCCAGGTCATCTATATCACAGCCCTCCCTCCCCCCTCTTCCCCTAGCCTTCCTGTATAGTGCTCGTCTTTGAAAAAGTAGCAGCTTATGGTCTGAGGCCCACTGCTGGGGCTCTTTCTTACTATGACACCAATTTCTCAGACAATGTATCAGAGAGGGAAAGGTGTCCATAGATATGGATAGGTAGATAGAGTTCATATAAATCAATGAATTCATCTTTTATAACACGCTTAACACATGTGAATAGTCTCTAAGTGCGGATGAAGGATTCAAACCGGTGTTGCTGTGTTGGCTTGCTTCCAAGAAAGACGCGTTGCCCCTAAACTATCTTACCGACCCGTGTTGTGTGGGCAGCCAAATGATTAATGCAAGAATACTAGGAGCAGCATAGCTTCTTGGTAGTTTTGCCATAGTTGCCTATATAAGCATGTGTACTCAGTGCTGGAAATGGAAAACATTTGAAGGGGGATCCCAGGGTGTGGAGAAATTTGGAGAAGGGGTGGAGTTTCAAGGAGGCGTAGATGGCGTTTGAACTCCGCTCAAAGGAAATGTTCAAAATAATAGTTTAAAAATGTGGCAATTTCTTTCAGGCTGCTTTTCTCCAAACTCCACACTGTACATCAATTCCACTTGAAATTACTTCCATGGCAGTGGTGCACCCAGGGGCGTCGCTAGGGGGGGCTAGAGGGGCTATAGCCCCGGATCATTTGCTTGTAGCCCCGGATGAAGATCACGGGGCTACAAGCAAAGGCTAGCCCCGGGCTCGAACTGTGATCCGAACATGTTTTCACTGCTGCCCTGGAAGGGCGGATGGGCGGCAGTGGCACTGTGTGCACATCAACACAGCAAATGAATCATGCTGGCAGGCCAGGAGGCAGCGCAGCAACGTTCGTTCGTTCGTGACTTATTGAATTAAACAAAATGTGAGCGACACACGATTCGAACATGATTGTTGCCTCCTGGCCCTGGGCTGCTACTCGTGCTGGTGCTGACACTCTGCGCCTGCGCAGCAGCAGGGAGCAGCCCAGCCACCGCCCAGGCACAAACCCACATGCCCTGGGTATTCCCTGCATGCGCATTTGCGCAGATCAAGGCAGGATCAGGTCACGCCCAGCCCCGTGCCTGCAGAGTCTGAAAGCGAGCTGCCACGATGAGCGAAGAGCGACGAGGCCAGTCGCCAGTCACCCATCTACACCTGTGTCTGTGTGACCCCCCAGCCGTGTCACCGCCCCACCCACCCCCGTGAAGCTGCCGGCCAACTCCGGGGACCGAACCGAAGGTAGGTGTTGACGTGTTGTCGTCTTGGTTCAGTTGACTTGAGGGCCACAAAGCTCTGCTTGCACACCCGCGCCTGGCGCGCCGCCACCACCAGCAATGCCCGCTCTGCTCACAGCCAAGCCAACTGAACTGACCTGTGTGGGGTCGGGTGGTCTCAAGCTTTGCTCTTGCAAACACTGAGTAGATGAAACGTCCTTCACGCTCGAGAGCCAAACCGTCTTCCCACCTCCCCCTTTGCACCCCAAATTCAAACCACAGGTCTGCGGGGAACCCTTCAAAGGCTGCACCAGCTCTCTGCGATCCCTGTGTGTGTGTGTGCACTCCCCAGCAGGATATCCCATAAGCCTGGCCCCCCTACAGGGCCACAGCCATACTGAGCATCAAAGCGCCTCCCAGAGGGAGGTATGGCATATTCATTCTCACCTCCAGGCAGGGAGATGAGGCTGCCCAGGATAAAATGTGTGCCTCCCCCTTGGTGTGCAGCCTTTGTGGATGCCAGATCCGCGCACCACTTTGAAGGCTCATTACAAAGTTGGAGATGCCGCTGAAGCGCCTTCCACCCAGTCACTGCTCCTTTAAAACCCTCTAAGAGCACTTTGCCTAAACAAACTGGGCCGATCGCCCTCATTTCCAATGTTGATTCGCCCGCTAGATGCGCCGTGTGATGCTGCCCAAATCGCTTTATCTCCCAGCCTCTCTCATCTTTTCAATTGGACATTTGGAGCATTTAGGCAGTTGTCAAACATAAAAGCCCTGTCTGTATTTGGAAATGCAATAACCTGAACGTGCAGCCAACCCCTCCGCCCATTCCATTCCTAGTTTCCCGCCTTATGCATGACCATTTCCTGGGCCGGCACGCTCATCTGCTCAAACACCCGAACCCCTAGACATTCGCTTACCCAACACAGCATTCGCTTACCCAACACAACCAACGTGAGGCAGCTTAGCCGTCCCAGGATAGGCCTACTTCACAAAAGGGGTGCCCAATGCTGAAATTGACCAACAACACGTGTGGGATGGGCATAGGCAGTTATAGATTTCAACGAGACCTAGGCACGGCCCTTCAGAACAACTGAGCTGGAAGAGGAAAAACTGAGCTGGGGTCTGCAGTATGTAGAGCCCGTGGTGTTGGGCATTTGTCAGACTGGATGAGCCTGGGGGTCATTTAAGGCAGTCAACTCATGAGCAAGTGCCTCTTTCTCCACACAGGGCCAGCAAAGGCCACGAGCCTCCAAAAGTCATGCAAATAGAAACACAGAGGACCATCTGCTTTATTTACTCGTTTGACTCTGAGGCCGGTCACCTGAGCATTTCTGGAGGTCTGGGTGCCAGTTGATGCACTCGCCAGCCCATTTAGAACCATTAGTTTAGGGGGCTCTCTGCCCCTGGTCCGCTGTGGGTAGTACTGAAAACAATTCTGGTCTCCTCCTTAGGCCCCTCACACAGCTTTGTTTGCATTATTGAAGGGATCGTAATCGTATAATCTTAATAATGATGTTTAATTATCCTCAGTGTCAACACATTCACTGACAGTAAAGTTCATTATGTGGCATTAATTGCACAGTAACTCAGCAGAGCTCAGAGGAGGGATAACAGAGAAGGAAGTGCAGGGGGTGGGCGGCGATGCCGCCTGCGCCCATCCCGGGCACTGCTCCTTGACACTGTGTGCCCTTCCTGGTCGAGCTGACATCACACAGCGCATAGACCTCTCACCTGAACCCAGAGTGCTTTCGGTGTGCCCTGCCTTGGATGTACCGAGGTCGGAAGAGCCGAGCAGTGTCACACTTTAGCCTGGACCCACTGACGGCGCGCACTGCCGCCATCTGATGTGTAGACGCCCAGCGTCCCTGCCATTGCTCCCCCAGGCCCTCCTCTCGACGCCCCCTCCATTGATTCCTTTCATCATTCTGTCCCCCCCCTGGTAGTTACCATGAGGTCAGGACCGTGAGTTCACACGCGCAAATATGGCACTCAGGACCGTCAAAACCAGCTTCTCGTGTGCACACCCTCCTTCCTCTTCCAAGAGCCCTCCTCTCGCCCTCCCAACCCCCCACAGGTTCCTTTAATGTCTCTGCCACTCATGGTAGTCACAGCCCAAGCCAACTCAACTGACCTGTGTGAGGTCGGGTGGTCTCAAGCTTTACCCTCGCCCGGGTCCGCTGTGTGGGTAGTACTGAAAACAATTCTGGTCTCCTCCTTAAGACCGAACCTTTTCACCCGACGCCCCCCAACACTCTTTCTACTTCCGCATAGCCTGACCTTTACTTTCAGCTGAAGCAGCTGAGTCTCGAAATAACCCTTGTGAAAATGTTTTGCTGCATTCCACTCCATTTCTGAAGAGCCGACGGGCCAAAAATGCCCCATTAGGACCCCTTGATCTGGCGGGCTGGGCGCGCATCTCGTGCCGCAGTCCCTCATGGGGTCATTACAGAGAGGAGCGCACGACAAGCCATAAACAAGGGCCTGCCGAACAGATTCCTCGCTGCTTCTTGCAGCACCAACACCTTGACTACAAATGCATGTTTTCTCTCCGTTCAAAAGAATTACACTTTGCTGACAGTCTGGCCTCTTTGTTTGTGCACCACTTTTTAACCCATCCGATTCTGTCGGTCGGTCCAATGCTCTTGGCCTGCTTTGCTTTCCATTAAACCACCCTGAGTTCTTGTTTCAGCTCTGCTGTGTCTGTGTGAAATTGTGAATCATATAAAATACGCACCACCTTGCAATGAATCGGTTTCTATAATGCTATATAAGCCTTCACATCTCCAAGTCAATTAGCCAAGTCACTTCTTCTGAACGATGTGCTGAACCTTCAAAGGCCTCAAGTTACCGCCGGCATATGCCACTTATTTTTTATCTACGACTACCGCTCAAATGTGAGAAGCCCAGGTGACAGAGGCAGATAAGATGTTCGAATAAATGTACTGTTTGCACACACCGATTGCCGCAGTGGAGTTATCCCACTGCTAGGTTCTCTGTTGATGCATGTGTGCGCTTTGTACATTCACGTGTCCATGTTTTCACCTGGGGGGCTGTTAGGGCTCTTTTAAACACGCCACCCCCCCCCCGCTCACCCCCCACACTATAATGCATTTTTACGTTAAAGAGTAAGTGCCAGCAATTCTATCATTCGACATTGTCCATGGCCCCTCGCCCACCCCCTGCACCTGAGAGGTGCAGAGCCTAGGCCAGGTTGGGGCTTGGAGAGTGGGGGCGTACGTATTAATGTTTTATGTTATGTTGCCGGTATATTGCCATGTGAATTGTGATGTTAAGTAAGGTGGGGTGTGGGCAGCGCTTGGCTATCGTCGGAATGGCCTCGAAGCGCCCATGTTTTAGGAAGCCTGGTCATCCACACAATTAGATGGCAGAGAGCAGATGTGAATGAAGAGATCCACCTTTATTGGTTGATGCTCACCTAGGGCACTATTATGATTTGTCCGCTATCCCTCGCCACACTCTTGCTGCTCTGTCTACTTATGCCTCCTGCAAATCTCAATTTTGGCATCCTGGACAAAGCAGTCTCATTGAAGATGGTTGCCTTGATGCCAGCTAACCAGATTTCCCCAGCAGGCCTCATGTCCCTGGTCAGCATTGCACGGGCAGTCTGATATTTGCCTCTACCTTTCCCTTATTGCATTGGCACGCCATGCTTTCCAGATTGGACCCTTCCCCTTACTGAGCGCCTCCCACAGGGCTTGTCTCCCCATCCCTGACACCCCGACCGCCTGTTATCAAGAGTCAAACTGGAGTGGCAAATCTTCCAAATGAGCATGACTCGCACTTTGAGCAGTATAGTTTGCAATATTAACGATTGATATCGCAACATGGCACGGCGCGTACGTTCAAATCATGTAGTTATGTGAAATCCAAAATTGCAATGGGCTCTAGCCCCGGATCTTTTACAAACCTAGCAACGCCCCTGGGTGCACCCGAAATACTGTTGGTAATGGAGTGATTTTTAGTACATTAATGGATCCATAGACATGCTCTACAGTAGAAGGTTACCTGAGTAGCTCAGCAGGTTGAGAGACCGTTGCTGAGTCGTTATATATTAAAAACGGGTTGTTAATCGTATGACCTTTTGCAATTCCTTATAAAAAACAATTGCTATTTTTAATGATTATTGATTCTAAATTGATCAACATGTTTCTTGATGAAATGTTCTATTTGCTTACATTTGCGGTGTGTAAAATTCCAGATTAGCTAACGTTTTCAATAATGTTATACCTGCCTTTGCACACCTTTTGTTATTGTTAAAATAATGATCACACTTTTAAACAGTAAAAAACAATTGCTATAAAATGTGTTTGGCCACTCCATGGATTGGGCTGGTCGCTTGCTTATATCCAGGGCGGAGGTGGGGGTATTTCTACCTTGTTGTGAAAATCAAATGTTGGCACACATGAACCCACAGTTTAATTTCCTTATAATTGCTGTCAGTACAACAGAAGCATATATTTGTGATTAATCAGTTTGACAAACATATGACATCTCTATAAATCTAACCTGTTATAAAACACAAAGGAAGGGGCACAAAAATGGCAGGGTATCTGTGTGGTAGTCTGACACAAAAAGAAACACATTTAAAAGAGAACTAGTGAATGCAAGTTTAAGCAGCATTTTTGAGTTTGTCTTTTTTTTCTATGAAAGTCAAAGATAAACATTTGGAAGACAACAGTGTGCCCAGCATGTAGGTTGCCTGCTTTTAACAGTGATGACCCCCACCCCAATGATAGTCATGGTCCATTAATTCCTGTGGTGTCCCCTTTAGGCCAGAAGAAAGAAAACAGGCTGAGGAAATACAACCTGCAGAAGCCCAAGTGACTACTGGAGAAAGGAGGGCGGCAGATTAGATCACCGAGCCACCCAGCTTCCCTCGGCAAAGCCGGGCGCTCCTTAAAGCCTGGTCAGGGCTGAGGCTGGCCAGGTCCCCAGATCCGGCCAGACATCTGATGCCGGATCTGGGACCCAGCAAGAGCCGGCCCATTGCCCAGCGCTGTGTGTACTTAGAATGGATTGTGACGCATCCCTGCTATTCTGAGCAATTGTTTCACTGGGTTCGCTGGCAGGAAAAAGGTTAATACAGCCAGTAAGGGTTGAGCCTAATGCTGGGTTTTCTGCTTTACTGCACCTCTCTTGTGTTACCGAGAATGATGGCTTGGTTGCTGTATTTTTGGGTGGCTACGCTCCTATTTTCAGAATGTAATAGCACCTGTGTCTAACAATCCCAGGAGAAATGTTTGAGAGTCCAGGCTGATAAACAGCCACGGTCAGGCAAAAACATGTCTTGCATTCATGAGCTGCCAAGTTGCCTCCAGCCTATGGCACAGCTGCTCTGTGCCCCGGAGCAATCCCCCTACGTGAAATGGGGCACACTGAAAGCAGCAAGACAAGCGTGCGCACTATTCAGTGCCTGCTTTAGGGAGAGTTCACCTTAGCAACATGGTTTATAAGAATATCGGAGCCCTATTCTCCCTTGCCCTACCGCAGGTGTCTGCAAGCTTTCCATCTCCTTATGTTTTGGACTACAACTCCCATCAACCCGTGTACCAGCATAGTCACTAGTGAGTGATCATTAGAGTCTCTTCAGAGGTATTATTAGACCCCCACCTTGTGGTTTGGTGGTTTCTCATAGCCTACAGTCTCGTAAGCCCTGGCATAAGGTGGACATGTCTGTCTTCACCGACCAATTATTGCAAACTAATGACGAATACAGTGGACATGGTGATAATCCCTGTGCCTCTCTCCTGAAAGCACTTTCTAAGGTGGCCGACGATCAGGCCCCCTGAAAACTCACTTTGGGAGATCCAAACCTACGGCCGCCTGGTTCTCCTCTGAGCCCGAGAACAGAAACAGGCTTGTCGTAGCCTAGAAAGAAAGTGGCGTCTTAATTATGTTGAGGAAGACTAAGCTTCCTTCAAGCTAGCAGTGTCCTGCTATCATAGGATGATTGTAGTGGAAAAATGTAAATATTACGCTAACCGGATCTCCGATGCATCATGCTCCTCTAGAGAACTGTTCTTAGTGTCTAAGGAACTGCCTGTTTCTGCCTCTAGGAAGCAAGTTACACTGCTAGATGCTCAGCTAGACTGCTACATTATCTGCACTTCTTTCTCAGAGAAAATTGTATTGTATTGTACTGTATACAGACTTATAGAGCGTGACAAAGACCTGGTGGCATCACGGTGCTAAAGAAACAGAGGTTGCATCAGACTATAGAAAATAAACGTTTTTAGCTGTTTTCGAAAGGAAGAAAAGACAGGGATGTCCCGTATCTGAGAGGCAAGAGAATTCCACATTGATGGAGCAAGCACAGAAAAAGATTTGACTCCAGCTTGCACCCGCTGAAAGCGGGGAACGACCAGCATAAACTGAATAGCTGATCGAAGAGACCTATTTGATTGGCAGAGTGAGAGTCTGGATTGAAGAAATTCAGCCACCGCATGACGTATAGCGCAGTGGACAATACATAGAATCTTGAACTTGACTCGGCTTCTAACAGGAAGCCAGTGTAGGTGGCGCAGCGGGCCATGAGAATGGGACAATCTAGGGGTGTTTAAGGCAAGCCTAGCCGCCGCATTTTGAAGGATCTGGAGGCGATGGAGTAGGGCCTCTGGTTGACCAAGATAGATCCCATTACAATAATCAACTGATCCCATGATGGACGTGGTCACAATTTGTGACCTGGAATCAGTTGGAAGAAAGGGCAGAAAGATTTGCACTTCTCTAGATCCGAGGTGGAGGATTCAAGACAAGGACCCAAAGACAGGCCAATATTCTGAGGTCCAACATTGTCCTACAGAGATAGAGCCAACTACAAGGACCTCAGTCTTTTCTCCATTTAGCTTAAGCCAATTGTTGGCCATCCAAGTACCCACTGCTGAGAGACAATCTTTCAGTTTTTGGGATCCGCGATATTTTTCAAGCAATCATGAATATTCAATCTGCAGATGAGGCTAGTCAGCCTTTGGCTTGATCGGCCGACATGGTTCTGGCCCCTTTCTAGCTAAGCACATTTTCCCTTGATTCCGTGGACGATGAAACTGTATTGAGAGCTTTTGGCGGCCTTAAATCGGCCTCACCTTGTGATGCCGTCCCGCTTCGGATTCCTTAAGCACTTGCACAAAGTGCGATCCCTTTATTTACAAACGGCCTTAAATATTCTTTTGCTAAAGGGATTATCCCTGCTTCCTGCTGTTGTCTGCCCCTCTTGAAAAAACGAATCTAAATCTCCAGGAGGCTGCTAACTATTGCCCCATCTCCCTTCTCCCTGCGATCATGAAACTGATGGAGGCAGTGATCACCCTTCAGTTTTTGAGATTTTTGAAAGACAACCACTGTTTACACCTTTTTCAGTCTAGTTTCCGTCCACTATGGGTACTGAATCGGTTATGATAGCATTATTGGATGACCTAGCTCTTTGCCAGAACCGCAGAGAGTCGGGAGCCCTTATTCTCCTTGATCTCTCCACGGCTTTCGATACTGCAGATCATCACACTTTTGTTAACTCGACTGGAGCAAGCAGGGGTGGCTGGTTCCCTGCTGGCCTGGTTTGTATCTTTCCTTGAAGGGCAGTCTCAGACCATTTCCTTTCAAAGTTGTCTAGCACCCACTATGGGTTTGACCTGTGGGGTTCTGCAGGGCTCAGCCCTCTCCCCCTTCTCTTCAATCTGTATGTCTGCCTCCTTGCCAATCTCATTGCTGATTATGGAGTCCTCCTCTATACTTATGCTGATGACACACAGTTAGTGTTTCGGCTGTACTCCTCTCAGACTGACCCTCCAGGAAAACTCTCGGACTGTCTTGACAAGATCAGTAAATGGATGGTATCGAGCTGGCTGAAATTAAATGGTAATAAAACAGAGGTGATGGTGTTCAGCCCATGAAGGGTTGATAACCTTTGGAACGCCCAATATTGGCCTGCTTCTATGGGCCCATGCCCCGTTGCCTATGCATCGGTGAAGAGCCTGAGGGTGAAGCTACTCTGGAATGGCTCACGAGAAGCACAGATCTCAGCAATCTGCAGTGAAGGGTTCGGGAAGTTCAACATTTTGAGGAAAGTTCTTCCACTGCTCCCGCCTGCCTGTCGTACTATGGTGGTTACTTCCACCATAATGGGGTCTCTGGACTAGTGTAATGGTATCTACCTAGGGCAACCAAAATACCAAATTCAATGGTTGCAGGTTGTACAAAACTCAGCAGCCAGACTGGCACTAGCCGCACCCTGGATGACTCCGTCTACAGAGCTTTTACAGCATCTCCACTGGCTTCCAGTGGCGGCAAGGATAACAAGGATAGAGTTTATGACTCTTTGCGTCACTCACCGGGCGGTTTATAACACCTGTCCAGAATGTCTCAAGAAAAAGATCGAATTATACTGTCCAGCTAGAAACTTACCCTCAGCATCTGAGTTGCTTCTAAAAGTACCAAGGTACCAGAGGTCCCGACTAGGAGGCCGGTCTTTCTCTGTCTGGCTCAGAAACTGTGGAACTCACTTCCCCATCAATACGAGCCATGAAGGGTTATTTTTGTTTTCGTAGGGCTCTGAAAACATATCAGTTCTGATCGACCTACTGGTCCTTCCCTTTACTGTATCCGGTGCTACTTGCTATACTGCCTCTCCTAGTGCCTAGACGCCTTTGGGCATTAGTTTGCACTTTATAAGCATGAAATAAATAAATAAGTATTGAATTACAATTCCCAACAGCCCTAACTAGCATAATCAATGGTGAATAATCATGGGAGTCATATTCCAAAACACCTGGCGAGCTACTGGTGACCTAGATGTTGCACACTCCTGCCCCAGTGAGTGGCTGCTAGGCCTATAACAATAGAAGAGGGATATTATTTTGTGAGATTTAGGTAATAATGGATCATCCAACCCACTAAAATGAAATTGGACACCATCTGCAAGCAGGCAAAGAATACCCTGAGAGAGGGTTCTGTACCAGGAAGCACTCCAGTCGCCCTGCTTCGTTGTATGAGCATTAAATGGAATTGGAGATTTTGAGTGACGACAGCTAATTTTCTTGAGAGTTCATGGTGCCCACCCTACTGCAACAGTGGTAGTCATCTGGGCAGAGGGCTGTCGGGGTAATTTCCCAGAGGTCGGCAGGGCCATCCGTGGTGCTCTGGGGTTGGGGAGGCCCCAACTCCTCCCGCGTCCCAAAGGAGTATGAGGCACACACAAGAGCAAAGAGTTACTGCTGTTATTGCACAAAACAGACAGGGACAGATTTTCGGAGCATGGGTACCAAAGGAGCATCTCAGCGGTGATGGGCTTGCAGGCCCTTTTTCTAACCGGATGACGCAACTACGTGCGTCACCTGGGAAAACTAGCCCCTAAACCTAACGCTATCTCGGGTTGGCTCCCCGAGTGGTATGGTCAATATAGACCCGTATAGAAGGAAATGTTATTGGTAGAGAAGGGGTCGGTACGCTTGGGTCGTCCCTAAGAGTTGCTACATGAAAATAGTGACATGGGGAAAGTTAGTGATTGGTTGAATTATAGTGTCGTCAGTGGTTAGCCCCTCGTATTCTGGTTGGTTCATCTGCGTGCCCCCAAGCCTGGGACCATCGCCGTTCCCAGCTCGCAATGTACCTGGTGTTGGCAACAATGTATGACTATGTGTCAGTGGTGGACAATGGACAGGTCTTACCACTGGCTGTTGAGTGTCCCTTTCCCATCGCTGCTAGTGTCCAACTTGTAACTTCATTGTTGCAGTCTGGGTCCCAGACGTGAGACCGCAGAGCTTCTCTCGTCCTTGGAGCTTGGCATTGTAGCAGGTCGGCCTGATCACGTGTTGAGAGACTGTGGCTGAAGCAGAATTACAGGGTTTTGATTTGAATTTCTGCTCCGAGGAGTGTTTAGCAGTGGCAGGTGTAACCTTGGCGCTGGGAGCGTGGCGTGTAGATTGCAACTTTGTGGCCTTGGCTGTGGGGCTCCCGTCAGGGTTTGTTCTGCATGATCAGCACCTTGCAGCTCCGTCTGAGCTGCTCCAGTCCTGGGGACTCTGGTTTGCAGCCTACCTTGGCCTAGTCTATGGGTGGCGGCATACAGTCCATAACACTGAAGTCGCGAGGGCTGACTTGGGTCCTTATACATTAGTCCATCTACAGGGTGACATCTTCATGGTTTTAGTAGCAAAGAAGCGTCTGCAAGCATATACATGAGCTCTTCTGGCGTCTTGCGTTTCTGCAGTGCAGTAGTTAGTCTATGTGAAAAATAACAACGATGCATGTCTGTGAGCGTGAGCGGTCCTCTACGTCATAGCACTGAGTATGTTCTTCGTGTGGGCTGGTGTGTGTTCGATCCAGGTGTTTGGTGGCACGTGTGTTCTTGTCCATTGGCTATGTCATCATGTCATCTCTAACGATGGTGATATTGGTGGGTGACGTCTAATCAAGTTGGTCCATATGGTCGGTCTCAGCTCCACCCGAGGTCCTACCACGTGCTATGGATGACGCGCAGCTGGCCTGGGTGTGCTGGGCGTGGCCACGGTGGATCTTGACATCCGGGGCAGCAGTCAGAGGGCTGAACTTATCCCGTGGTGGGTGCTTAGGTCGTGATGTCATAGGCCATGGCCTGGACGGGAATCGGGGGAAGGGATCGTCCCATTTTCCCCCTTCAGGGCATACAAAAATTAGCTGTAAAATGTCCAGAAATCTCACCAGTCATATAGCAGATTACCTATTTAATACCTAGCTGGGTGTCATTCTGGAGGGTTGATGCCTTAAAATATCTTTGATATTGTCCTTCTCATTACCCAGAAGTCCTCTGTTCAACGTAAATGTGTATCTTGACTTTCCACCAGGAGCCGTCCTGCAAAGGTGTGTGGACAACAGAGTCTTCCCCACTATGCAGAACTGGGAGACAGGACATCTGGTGTAGCCTAGTGTGGCATTGTGTGCCCAGGAGGAGACCAGAAGTATTGAGATGGAGCTCTGAAGGGCTATCTAGGAGAGACCCGCACAACCGTTGCCTACAGCTGGAAGCCGCGATAGCGAGGCACTGTGATGAGAAATAGAGGGAACAGAACTGCAGCACCACAGTGTTAATGTCAAGCAAATTTCATGTCTTGGCAGCCTCATCTTACAGAGGAGTCTGAAAAACGATTGCCTGAAACTCTGGAATCCTGAATCCATAAAATGCCAACTTGTGAATTCCAAGGATGTGTAACCGAGCTGACATGCCAGAAGCACAGTATGCAACAGCCCATGCTCCGTGCATCTTAAACCTGCACGGGTCCCAAAGGCCAGCTGCCACAGTGCTGAACTGAAGCCATGTGAGCTCTACTGGACCAGCATGGCTGAGACGCCATTGCACCAGAAGGACTCTGAACAGAGAGCAGAGCTGGAGCTCTTACTGGGCAGGCCCAGCGGCTGCAAATCTGAGCACCTGCACTGGAGTGAAGCATCAAGCTTGGCCTGTGCTACCTAAAGGGGAGTCAAGTGTCCTTCAAGAGGCTTTTGGCCTGTTTCTGTTGGTGGCCAACTGGAGAGGGTGTTGCTGGAGCATATTCAGCTTCCAGCACCCCTCCCTCTTGACTCTACTAGTCCGTTTCTCGCACACCTGCGTGTCAGGCAGGAAGAGAAGCTGCAGCAATTGCACGGCCCCAGGAGACACAAGACCCAGACACTGCTCCTATAGTAACACCTGTCGAGCTTCACTCGGGCAGCTGCTACAGTAATACTTGCAGTACCTGGTGGAGGAAGGTGTCCAAACTGCTATTAGTGACGTCAGCTGGTTGGGATGTGCACCGTGTTTACAGTAACACTCAGAGAATGTGGTGGAAGGAGGGCATAGCGCTGACCTTACTGTGACACCAACTGCGTGTACATACATGTACATACATTTGGAGTTTTGTAACACCTAATGTGTTACGAAACAGTGTACCTGCACTAGATCCCACTAAATATTAAAATGAACGGAGCAGTATGGTGCACTTCTATAGTTATTAGCCTCTTGAAGTGGCAACCCATGTGATTGCCTACCATTGCAAATCAGCCTTTTTCAGGCATGAATTTTCTGAAATCAAAACTTTGATCCTGTCTGACAGCATCTGAGTGATGTTGCTGTTTCAAGCTGCACACTAGATTACTGAGCACTGGTGGATAGCATGCAGTGTCAGCCTTCACACTCAATGCCTCTTCCCTACATTCTGATATGCTTGACAATTTATAGGTGACAGCTACTAATAAAACTTATTGAAAGAAAGATGTTTTTGAAGTTATTAATATCAGGGTCGATGCCTATGTTATTCCTTTTTTATGTAAACAGCAAAAACACTGACCCCCAAAACAAAAAAAAATGGGTACAAATTCTAATACTCATGGACCTCACCACCCCAGTAGCCAGGCACACCATATCACCAAAATGCCAGGGGTATCGGAAGTGACATCACCAGACCCTTGACCTCTGGGTGTCATTTGACCCAACCCCAAAGGACACCACAGGAAGCGATGGAACACAAGCTTTCATCCCTTGACAAAACAGGAAGGAGCATCACATAGCATTGTTCCTAAATACACTACGAAAAATATGGGTACGATATCACTAAAATGTGATATACATTTCATACAAGAATGGATCACCATATGTGTCATTAATATCAGTGGCTCATATTACCAAATTACTGTGAATACAAGCAGGCGTCCAGGCCAAATGATAATTATGTTTTTTTTTATAAAGCACTTGCGCTTAAGCGCTTTATATAGAACACATTTACATACAATATCACCCAACCTCTGTTGGTACTGTTTGATCAACCTCAGAAGGAAGAAAGGCTGAGTTGAGGTGTTTAAGAACAGACTAAATCAGTAACTCACCCCATGAAGTGGGCCTGAAATAAACCTTTAGTAAGTCTAGCAATTCTCGTATAGAATTCCAGAAAGACAAATTATTTGTTATTCCTATTCTTTCTTATTTAATCACACTTGTACAACCCCTTGTTTTTTTAAGAGGTCTGAACAAGAAAGCCAGCCACTCCAGAAAAAAAGAGCCACATAGCGCTGGCCAATTTATAAAAATTGTTTAAAAAATGTAAAAGTTGTTTACTTTTTTAGGGGTTGCGAGGGAGACCACAGGGGTAGGCAGGGAGACCTCAGGGGTCACAATGTCACAATTGCGACCCCTGTTGACCCACCCAAATGACGTCCCTGTTAGTAGATTCTGCATATCAGCCATTAACTACAAGTAGCTCTTGCTAACGTAAAGGTTGGAGATGCCAATGGGCCTTCTAGCATTGCATGATTTGTAGGGCATAACAGATTAGTCTACCTTTAAAGTGTGGTCAGAATTCAGGCGAGCAGGCCTGGGTCCCGGGGATTACTCGGCAGTTGGACAGGCTTATTCTACCGCCTCTCTGAGAATGTGAAAGCCCCTCAACTGGTGCCCAGATATCGAGATGTTGGCACATCTAGTAAGACTAGTGGGGCTGTGCCATATTCTTTGAGATGAGAGAGGGACCCTGAGGACAGACCCAGAGAGGCGAGGGTGGAGAGGGCAGAAGGCTTGTTCTGGAAAGACAATCTGGAAGCACAAATAACCATGAACGGCAAACAAAAGGTAACAAACAGCTTAAGAAACTACTTGACAAGAGCCTTTCCGCCACCAAACACTCTCTGTGCCAGCCTCACGCCTCCACTGGCAGGCTGCAGCCTAAGCAGTGGATATATAGTCTCCGGTTGGCAGCACGTGCACTGCTTGCATAGCAGCAGGGGCGGTGCATGGCCCATGGGCATCAGTAGCGGTCCACCATGTTAAGAAAGTATATTTAGGGTATATGTGCTTTACCCTGTGCCATGCACCTGTCCAGGGCATTGTACGAGGGGGCCCTTCCTGTGGGGGATGCATGGATTCCTCAGAAGGCAATGGGCACATACCCTTGCCCAGGGAAAGTGGACTGAACTGGAGAGAAGGAAACAGGGGAAAACATTGGAAAAAAATGGTTGAATGAGTCTACGGAGCAGGAGAACTAAAGAGAGGCGCCCTGGGGGCTGCGGCATCAGGCGGTCCCCGAGAGCCAAGGAGACATTACTGGGCTGGCCGGAAGTGCAGGGCAACTCGGCTGGAGCTGAGGCCCAGGCTGCATGCCCAGTGGAGCCGGGTATGTGAGGCACTAGTTCTGTGTATCTGATGAGGCCTGGGGGAAGATGAGGTCTGGGTGGCATGTCGACCCCCCAGGGTCATTTCGAGCAAGCACAGAAGACCACCCCGTTGAAAGCAATGTGAGCGGTGCAACCTGGGGAGAAGGCAGTGTCCCGTGCCATGTGAGATGTGCTGCCTGTAAGTGCCAGCCCACCCCAGGGTCAAACAGGGTGGACCCAGAAGATTATCATCCCTGTGTATGTGTATATATATTATATTCAGTAAAAAAACTTTGTTAAAGGGACGTTATGGTTCAAAGTAAAACCGAAAAACCCCTGAAATTCGGCAGTTATGGTAAGATAAGCAACCATAACTCGCGCCACCGTGCACTGTTAACACTAACACCCAGGACATCAAAGATGACATCACAAATGTCATTGATGACATCACTGATGACATCACATGTGCATTTACTTTTCATGAAAACTCTGCACAAGGGATTCTTATAATGCTGACCAAAAACTGTCAAGGATCATTGGGATAAATATCATGAGCTAATTATTGCATTAAGCAATGCATTGATATAAATAGCATTCTATTAGGAAGTTCTATCCAGTATACTAAGCTACTCATGCAGAAACATACGCAGTGTGTGCAGCATACATGATGAAGGTGCCATATTCATTATCTTGCCATGTTGAATACTGAAATGATAACTGCTTTCTTATTAGAGTTTTGCGTACTGTGAAGGTACCGTAATTAGCACCAAGGTCCCTTTGCGGGTCCAATCGGGTCGGAACCCGCAAAGGGACCTTGTAATCAGGCGCTAAGGGATTACCGGTACCGGTACCCTTACCGGTACCGGTAATCCCTTCGCGCCAGGGTCCTAATGAGGCCCCTTGACTGTTACTGAGCAAAACTATGTGGCCTAGATATGTCAGTAAAGGAAAAATAGGTGGAGCCAGACATGTGATGTCATCAGTGATGTCATCAATGACATTTGTGATGTCATCTTTGATGTCCTGGGTGTTAGTGTTAGCAGTGCACGGTGGTGCGAGTTATGGTTTCTTATCTTACCATAACTGCCGAATTTCAGGGGTTTTTCGGTTTTACTTTGAACCATAACGTCCCTTTAACAAAGTTTCTTTACTGAATTTCATAGGTTTTTAGTAGCGAAACTTAACCATAACGTCCCTTTAACAAAGTTTTTTTACTGAATTTCATAGGTTTTTAGTAGCGCAACTTAACCATAACGTCCCTTTAACACAGTTTTTTTACTGAATTTCATAGGTTTTAATTAGTGCAACTTAACCATAAAGTCATTTTAACACATTTTATTTTACTGAATTTCATAGTTTTTTATTAGTGCAACGTAACCATAACGTCCTTTTCAATGGAGGAAGACCACTAGCATCCTAGGTTCTCAAAGTGGGAACCCGGGGTGGTAAAAAAAAGATTTTTCTTCCCAAACCAAGACACCACAGGAAGGCGTCCCGGTGTAGGAAGGAAAATCTTTTACCAAGATGGACACCAGGGAAAGGGAAGGCAGGGTGTATAAAGAGAACACAACGGCAGGGGGTCGGGAAGACCAGGAGAGAGACACGGGTACATGAGTGGGGGGTAACACAAGGGAGACACGGGGCATGAGCAGGGGGTGGAAAGAAGGGAGACACGGGGCATGAGCGGGGGTGGGGATGAACAGGGGAGACAGGGGCCATGAGAGGGGGGATAAGGAGGGAGACAGACACGGAACATGAGCGGGGGTGGGGGTGAACAGGAGAGACACGGGGCATGAGCGGGGGTAGGGCAAGGTGGGGCCCCCACCCCCGCTCATGCCCCGTGTCTGCCCTGTTCCAATAGTGCAGACACGGGGCATGAGCGGGGGTGGGGGGGAAAGAAAGTAGACACGGGGCATGAGCGGGGGGTGGGCGGCGGGAGGGAGAGGCACACGGGGCATGAGCGGGGGGTGGGCGGCGGGAGGGAGAGACACATGGGGCATGAGCGGGGGGTGGGCGGGGGGAGGGAGAGACACACGGGGCATGAGCGAGGGGTGGGCGGCGGGAGGGAGAGACACACGGGACATGAGCGGGGGGTGGGCGGCGGGAGGGGTAGACACACGGGGCATGAGCGGGGGGTGGGCGGCGGGAGGGGTAGACACACGGGGAATGAGCGGGGGGTGGGCGGCAGGAGGGGTAGACACACATGGCATGAGCGGGGGGTGGGCGGCGGGAGGGAGAGACACGGGGCATGAGCGGGGGGTGGGCGGCGGGAGGGGTAGACACACGGGGCATGAGCGGGGGGTGGGCATGAGCGGTGGGTGGGCGGAAGGGGGAGAGACACACGGGGCATGATCGGGGGGTGGGCGGCGGGAGGGAGAGACACACGGGGCATGAGCGGGGGTGGGCGGCGGGAGGGGTAGACACACGGGGCATGAGCGGGGGTGGGCGGCGGGAGAGGAGAGACACACGGGGCGTGAGCGGGGGGTGGGGGAGAGGGGAGAGACACACGGGGCATGAGTGGCGGGTGGGGGGGAGAGACACACGGGGCATGAGCGGGGGGTTGGCGGGAGGGGAGAGACACACGGGGCATGAGCGGGGGGTGGGCGGGTGACAGAGACACACGGGGCATGAGCGGGGGGTGGGAGAGACACACGGGGCATGAGCGGGGGTGGGTGGGTGATCGAGACATACGGGGTATGAGCGGGGGGTGGGCGGGTGGGAGAGACACACGGGGCATGAGCGGGGGGTGGGCGGGTGGGAGAGACACGGGGCATGAGCGGGGGGTGGGAGAGACACACGGGGGATGAGCGGGGGGCGGGTGGGAGAGACACACACAGGGCGTGAGCGGGGGGTGGGAGAGACACACGGGGCATGAGCGGGGGGTGGGTGGGAGAGACACACACACGGGGCATGAGCGGGGGGTGGGCGGGTGGGAGAGACACACGGGGCATGAGCGGGGGGTGGGAGAGACACACGGGGCATGAGCAGGGGGTGGGTGGGAGAGACACACACACGGGGCATGAGCGGGGGGTGGGTGGGTGGTTGAGACACACACGGGGCATGAGCGGGGTTTTAGAGACACACACACGGGGCATGAGCGGTGGGTGGGCGGGTGTTAGAGACACACACACATGGGGCATGAGCGGGCGGTGGGCGGGTGGGAGAGACAGACACACACACACATACACGGGCCATGAGCGGGGGGTGGGCGGGAGGGGAGAGACACACGGGACATGAGCGGGGGGTGGGCGGCTGGTGGGGAGAGACACACGGGGCATGAGCGGGGGGTGGGCGGACACACAGGGCATGAGCAGGGGGTGGGGGGTGGGTGGC
Organism: Ambystoma mexicanum; assembly: GCF_040938575.1. Classification (NCBI taxonomy): domain Eukaryota; kingdom Metazoa; phylum Chordata; class Amphibia; order Caudata; family Ambystomatidae; genus Ambystoma; species Ambystoma mexicanum. The sequence continues at coordinate 1,272,882,940 of NC_090932.1, forward strand.
GGGTGGGGAGAGACACACGGGACATGAGCGGGGGGCAGCGAGTGGGTAGAGACATACGGGACATGAGCAGGGGGTGGGCGGCGGGTGGGGAGAGACACACAGGACATGAGCGGGGGGTGGGGTAGGCACACGGGGCATGAGCGGGGGGTGGGCGGCGGCGGGAGGGAGAGACACACGGGGCATGAGCGGGGGGTGGGCGGCGGGAGGGAGAGACACGGGGCATGAGCGGGGGGTGGGCGGCGGGAGGGAGAGACACACAGGGCATGAGCGGGGGTGGGCGGCGGGAGGGAGAGACACACGGGGCATGAGCGGGGGGTGGGCGGCGGGAGGGGTAGAAACACGGGTCATGAGCGGGGGTGGGCGGTGGGAGAGGAGAGACACACGGGGCATGAGCGGAGGGTGGGGGAGAGGGTCGAGACACATGGGGCATGAGTGGCGGGTGGGGGGGGGGGAGAGACACACGGGGCATGAGCGGGGGGTGGGCAGGAGGGGAGAGGCACACGGGGGGTGGGCGGGTGGCAGAGACACACAGGGCATGAGCGGGGGGTGGGAGAGACACATGGGGCATGAGCGGGGGGTGGGCGGCGGGTGGGGAGAGACACACGGGACATGAGCAGGGGTGGGGAGAGACTCACGGGACATGAGCGGGGGGTGGGCGGCGGGTGGGGAGAGACTCACGGGACATGAGCGGGGGGTGGGCGGCGGGTGGGGAGAGACACACGGGACATGAGCGGGGGTTGGTCAGGAGGGGAGAGGCACACGGGGGGTGGGCGGGTGGCAGAGACACACGGGGTATGAGCTGGGGTGGGCGGCGGGAGGGGTAGAAACACGGGTCATGAGCGGGGGTGGGCGGTGGGAGAGGAGAGACACACGGGGCATGAGCGGAGGGTGGGGGAGAGGGTCGAGACACATGGGGCATGAGCGGGGGGTGGGCGGCGGGTGGGGAGAGACACACGGGACATGAGCGGGGGTGGGGAGAGACTCACGGGACATGAGCGGGGGTGGGCGGCGGGTGGGGAGAGACTCACGGGACATGAGCGGGGGGTGGGCGGCGGGTGGGGAGAGACACACGGGACATGAGCGGGGGGTGGTCAGAGACACGGGACATGAGCGGGGGTGGGCGGCAGGTGGGGAGAGACTCACGGGACATGAGCGAGGGTGGGCGGAGGGTGGGGAGAGACACACGGGACATGAGCGTGGGGTGGGCGGCGGGTGGGGAGAGACACACGGGACATGAGCAGGGGGTGGGCGGCGGGTGGGGAGAGACACACGGGACATGAGTGGGGGGTGGGCGGCGGGTCGGGAGAGACACACGGGACATGAGCGAGGGTGGGCGGCGGGAGGGGAGAGACACACGGGACATGAGCGTGTGGTGGGCGGCGGGTGGGGAGAGACACACGGGACATGAGCGTGGGGTGGGCGGCGGGTGGGGAGAGACACACGGGACATGAGCGTGGGGTGGGCGGCGGGTGGGGGGAGACACACGGGACATGAGGGGGGGTGGGCGGCGGGTGGGGAGAGACACACGGGACCTGAGCAGGGGGTGGGCGGCGGGTGGGGAGAGACACATGGACATGAGCGGGGGGTGGGCGGCGGGTGGTGAGAGACACACGAACATAAGCGGGGGGTGGGCGGCGGGTGGGGAGAGACACACGGACATGAGCGGGGGGTGGGCGGCGGGTGGGGTGAGACACACGGACATGAGCGGGGTAGTGGGCGGCAGGTGGGGAGAGACACACGGACATGAGCGGGGGGTGGGCGGCGGGTGGGGAGAGGCACACGGACATGAGCGGGGGGTGGGAGAGACACACGGGGGGTGGGAGAGACACACGGGGCATGGGCGGGGGTGGGAGAGACACACGGGGGGTGGGAGAGACACACGGGGCCTGAGCGGGGGGTGGGCGGGTGGGGAGAGACACACGGACATGAGCGGCGGGTGGGCGGGTGGGGAGAGACACACGGACATGAGCGCCGGGTGGGCGGGAGGGGAGAGACACACGGACATGAGCGGGGGGTGGGAGAGACACACGGGGGGTGGGAGAGACACACGGGGCATGAGCGGGGGGGATGGGCAGGTGGGAGAGACGAGCGGGGCACGAGCGGGGCATGACCGGGGGTTGGGTGGGAGGGAGAAAGACACACGGTCATGAGCGGGGGGTGGGCGGGAGGGAGAAAGACAAAGGACATGAGCGGGGGGTGGGCAGGAGGGAGAAAGACACGGACATGAGCGGGGGTTGGGTGGGTGGAAGAGACACACACACGGGGCATGAGCGGCGCTTGGGCGGGTGGGTGGTCGAGACACACACGGGCATGAGCGGTGGGTGGGCGGGTGGGTGAGACACACACAGGGCATGAGCGGTGGGTGGGCAGGAGGGAGAGACACACATGGGGAATGAGCAGGGGGTGGGCAGGTGGGAGAGACACACGGGACATGAGCAGGGGTGGACGAGACACACGGGGCATGAGCGTGGGGTGGGCGAGACACACGGGGCATGAGCGGGGGGTGGGAGAGACACATGGGGCATGAGCGGGGGGTGGGTGGGAGAGACACACACGGGGCATGAGCGGGGGGTGGGTGGGTGTGAGAGACACACACACGGGGCATGAACGGGGGTGGGTGGGTGGGAGAGACACACACGGGGCATGAGCGGGGGGTGGGTGAGTGGGAGAGACACACACGGGGGGTGGGTGGGCTGGAGAGACACACATGGGGCATGAGTGGGCGGTGGGCGGGTGGGAGAGACAGACACACATACACGGGGCATGAGCGGAGGTGGGCGAACGGATAGAGACACGCAGGGCATGAACGGGGGGTGGGCGGCGGGTGGGGAGAGACACAGGGGGCATGAGCAGGGGGTGGGCGAGACACACGGGACATGAGCGGGGGGTGGGGAGAGACACACGGGACATGAGCGGGGGGTGGGGAGAGACACACGGGGCATGTGCGGGGGGTGGGCGAGACACACGGGGCATGAGCGGGGGGGCGGCGGGTGGGGAGAGACATGCGGGGGGTGGGCGGCGGGTGGGGAGAGACACAGAGGACATGAGCGGGGGGTGGGCGGCGGGTGGGGAGAGACACACGGGACATGAGCGGGGGGTGGGCGGCGGGTGGGGAGAGACACACGGGACATGAGCGGGGGGTGGGGAGAGATACGGGACATGAGCGGGGGGTGGGCAGCGGGTGGGGAGAGACACACGGGACATGAGCGGGGGGTGGGCGGCGGGTGGGGAGAGACACATGGGACATGAGCGGGGGGTGGGCAGCGGGTGGGGAGAGACACACGGGACATGAGTGGGGGGTGGGGGGCAGGTGGGGAGAGACACACGGGACATGAGCGGGGGTGGCTGGCGGGTGGGGAGAGACACACGGACATGAGCGCGGGGTGGGCGGCAGGTGGTGAGAGACACACGGACATGAGCGGGGGTGGGCGGCGGGTGGGGTGAGACACACGGACATGAGCGGGGTAGTGGGCGGCGGGTGGGGAGAGACACACGGACATGAGCGGGGTAGTGGGCGGCGGGTGGGGAGAGACACATGGACATGAGCGGGGGGTGGGCGGCGGGTGAGGAGAGACACACGGACATGAGCAGGGGGTGGGAGAGACACACGGGGCGTGAGCGGGGGGTGGGTGGCGGGTGGGGAGAGACACACGGGACATGAGCGGGGGGGCGGCGGGTGGGGAGAGACACACGGGACATGAGCGGGGGGGCGGCGGGTGGGGAGAGACATACGGGACATGAGCGGGGGGTGGGCGGCAGGTGGGGAGAGACACACAGGACATGAGCGGGGGGTGGGCGGCGGGTGGGAAGGGACACACGGGACATGAGCGGGGGTGGGCGGCGGGTGGGGAGAGACACACGGGACATGAGCGGGGGTGGGGAGAGACACGGGACATGAGCGGGGGGTGGGCAGCGGGTGGGGAGAGACTCACGGGACATGAGCGGGGGTGGGTGGCGGGTGGGGAGAGACACAAGGGACATGAGCGGGGGTGGGCGGCGGGTGGGGAGAGACACGGACATGAGCGGGGGTGGGGAGAGACTCACGGGACATGAGCGGGGGGTGGGCGGCGGGTGGGGAGAGACTCACGGGACATGAGCGGGGGGTGGGCGGCGGGTGGGGAGAGACACACGGGACATGAGCGGGGGGTGGTCAGGAGGGGAGAGGCACACGGGGGGTGGGCGGGTGGCAGAGACACACAGGGCATGAGCGGGGGGTGGGGGAGACACACAGGACATGAGCGGGGGGTGGGCGGCGGGTGGGGAGAGACACACGGGACATGAGCGGGGGTGGGGAGAGACACGGGACATGAGCGGGGGTGGGCGGCGGGTGGGGAGAGACTCACGGGACATGAGCGGGGGGTGGGCGGCGGGTGGGGAGAGACACACGGGACATGAGCGGGGGGTGGTCAGAGACACGGGACATGAGCGGGGGTGGGCGGCAGGTGGGGAGAGACTCACGGGACATGAGCGAGGGTGGGCGGAGGGTGGGGAGAGACACACGGGACATGAGCGTGGGGTGGGCGGCGGGTGGGGAGAGACACACGGGACATGAGCAGGGGGTGGGCGGCGGGTGGGGAGAGACACACGGGACATGAGTGGGGGGTGGGCGGCGGGTCGGGAGAGACACACGGGACATGAGCGAGGGTGGGCGGCGGGAGGGGAGAGACACACGGGACATGAGCGTGTGGTGGGCGGCGGGTGGGGAGAGACACACGGAACATGAGCGTGGGGTGGGCGGCGGGTGGGGAGAGACACACGGGACATGAGCGTGGGGTGGGCGGCGGGTGGGGGGAGACACACGGGACATGAGGGGGGGTGGGCGGCGGGTGGGGAGAGACACACGGGACCTGAGCAGGGGGTGGGCGGCGGGTGGGGAGAGACACATGGACATGAGCGGGGGGTGGGCGGCGGGTGGTGAGAGACACACGAACATAAGCGGGGGGTGGGCGGCGGGTGGGGAGAGACACACGGACATGAGCGGGGGGTGGGCGGCGGGTGGGGTGAGACACACGGACATGAGCGGGGTAGTGGGCGGCAGGTGGGGAGAGACACACGGACATGAGCGGGGGGTGGGCGGCGGGTGGGGAGAGGCACACGGACATGAGCGGGGGGTGGGAGAGACACACGGGGGGTGGGAGAGACACACGGGGCATGGGCGGGGGTGGGAGAGACACACGGGGGGTGGGAGAGACACACGGGGCCTGAGCGGGGGGTGGGCGGGTGGGGAGAGACACACGGACATGAGCGGCGGGTGGGCGGGTGGGGAGAGACACACGGACATGAGCGCCGGGCGGGCGGGAGGGGAGAGACACACGGACATGAGCGGGGGGTGGGAGAGACACACGGGGGGTGGGAGAGACACACGGGGCATGAGCGGGGGGGGATGGGCAGGTGGGAGAGACGAGCGGGGCACGAGCGGGGCATGACCGGGGGTTGGGTGGGAGGGAGAAAGACACACGGTCATGAGCGGGGGGTGGGCGGGAGGGAGAAAGACAAAGGACATGAGCGGGGGGTGGGCAGGAGGGAGAAAGACACGGACATGAGCGGGGGTTGGGTGGGTGGAAGAGACACACACACGGGGCATGAGCGGCGCTTGGGCGGGTGGGTGGTCGAGACACACACACGGGCATGAGCGGTGGGTGGGCGGGTGGGTGAGACACACACAGGGCATGAGCGGTGGGTGGGCAGGAGGGAGAGACACACATGGGGAATGAGCGGGGGGTGGGCAGGTGGGAGAGACACACGGGACATGAGCAGGGGTGGACGAGACACACGGGGCATGAGCGTGGGGTGGGCGAGACACACGGGGCATGAGCGGGGGGTGGGAGAGACACATGGGGCATGAGCGGGGGGTGGGTGGGAGAGACACACACGGGGCATGAGCGGGGGGTGGGTGGGTGTGAGAGACACACACACGGGGCATGAACGGGGGTGGGTGGGTGGGAGAGACACACACGGGGCATGAGCGGGGGGTGGGTGAGTGGGAGAGACACACACACGGGGGGTGGGTGGGCTGGAGAGACACACATGGGGCATGAGTGGGCGGTGGGCGGGTGGGAGAGACAGACACACATACACGGGGCATGAGCGGAGGTGGGCGAACGGATAGAGACACGCGGGGCATGAACGGGGGGTGGGCGGCGGGTGGGGAGAGACACAGGGGGCATGAGCAGGGGGTGGGCGAGACACACGGGACATGAGCGGGGGGTGGGGAGAGACACACGGGACATGAGCGGGGGGTGGGGAGAGACACACGGGGCATGTGCGGGGGGTGGGCGAGACACACGGGGCATGAGCGGGGGGGCGGCGGGTGGGGAGAGACATGCGGGGGGTGGGCGGCGGGTGGGGAGAGACACAGAGGACATGAGCGGGGGGTGGGCGGCGGGTGGGGAGAGACACACGGGACATGAGCGGGGGGTGGGCGGCGGGTGGGGAGAGACACACGGGACATGAGCGGGGGGTGGGGAGAGATACGGGACATGAGCGGGGGGTGGGCAGCGGGTGGGGAGAGACTCACGGGACATGAGCAGGGGGTGGGCGGCGGGTGGGGAGAGACACACGGGACATGAGCGGGGGGTGGGCGGCGGGTGGGGAGAGACACATGGGACATGAGCGGGGGGTGGGCAGCGGGTGGGGAGAGACACACGGGACATGAGTGGGGGGTGGGGGGCAGGTGGGGAGAGACACACGGGACATGAGCGGGGGTGGCTGGCGGGTGGGGAGAGACACACGGACATGAGCGCGGGGTGGGCGGCAGGTGGTGAGAGACACACGGACATGAGCGGGGGTGGGCGGCGGGTGGGGTGAGACACACGGACATGAGCGGGGTAGTGGGCGGTGGGTGGGGAGAGACACACGGACATGAGCGGGGTAGTGGGCGGCGGGTGGGGAGAGACACATGGACATGAGCGGGGGGTGGGCGGCGGGTGAGGAGAGACACACGGACATGAGCAGGGGGTGGGAGAGACACACGGGGCGTGAGCGGGGGGTGGGTGGCGGGTGGGGAGAGACACACGGGACATGAGCGGGGGGGCGGCGGGTGGGGAGAGACACACGGGACATGAGCGGGGGGGCGGCGGGTGGGGAGAGACATACGGGACATGAGCGGGGGGTGGGCGGCAGGTGGGGAGAGACACACAGGACATGAGCGGGGGGTGGGCGGCGGGTGGGAAGGGACACACGGGACATGAGCGGGGGTGGGCGGCGGGTGGGGAGAGACACACGGGACATGAGCGGGGGTGGGGAGAGACACGGGACATGAGCGGGGGGTGGGCAGCGGGTGGGGAGAGACTCACGGGACATGAGCGGGGGTGGGTGGCGGGTGGGGAGAGACACAAGGGACATGAGCGGGGGTGGGCGGCGGGTGGGGAGAGACACGGACATGAGCGGGGTAGTGGGCAGCGGGTGGGGAGAGACACACGGACATGAGCGGGGGGTGGGCGGCGGGTGGGGAGAGACACACGGACATGAGCGGGGTGTGGGCGGTGGGTGGGGTGAGACACACGGACATGAGCGGGGTATTGGGCGGCGGGTGGGGAGAGACACACGGACATGAGCAGGGGGTGGGCGGCGTGTGGGGTGAGACACACGGGACATGAGCGGGGGTGGGTGGCGGGTGGGGAGAGACACACGGACATGAGCGTGGGGTGGGCGGCGGGTGATATGATATGATATGATATGATTGTTTATTTATATAGCGCCTATACACAGAAGTGTTTCAAAGCGCTTCAAGGAGGGAGGGAACATGGGAAATACAGTACATTCAGTAAAGTCCTTGAGCAATATAGAATGTGGAAAAATAACTACCATAATAGGCCTGACGACATTTCTGATAGTGCAAGTGCCAAAAAACACGTAGGGTATGAGGGAATGGAGAAGGAGAACAAAGCAAGCAGTAACATTACTATGTCTGACGACAATTTACGCAGTGCAGGAGGAATACAAGAGGAGGAGGGTTGGGAGGGGGGGGGCAGGGATAGAGGCGGTGAGGAGGAACGAGACAACTGCTGAGCCAAATTCATCAGGTAAATTTAGAAGCAGGGGGGGGAAAGGAGTACAAAGGGTAGGGGGGGGGGGACAGACAAGCTGATATCATCGGTCAAGAACAGATGATAGGAGTAAGTGCAAGGAGGAAAGAACTCGAGGAAGAGTTTAAGTCCCAAGAGGAGGGGGGAGATGCAAGCAAGTGAGAGTAGGAAGTAGAGGAGGGTGGAAGGGTCAGAGCAGGTGTACAGGGCACAAGTATGCAGAAGTAGGCAATCAAGGTGGGTTTGAACAGTTAAAAAACAGTGAATGCAACACAGGAACATGCATAGATGATGGAGCAAGCAAATGCAGTGCGTTTGTTTAGAGGAAGGGGGAGACATGAATGAGGTTAGGGTAAGTCCCCCAAAGCAATGGACGGCAGATGTGTGGTAACAGAATTAGTGCAAAGATCACTACAAGCAGTATTAAGGGTGGGGAGAGACACACGGACATGAGCGGGGTGTGGGCGGCAGGTGGGGTGAGACACACGGACATGAGCGGGGTAGTGGGCGGCGGGTGGGGAGAGACACACGGACATGAGCGGGGGGTGGGCGGCGTGTGGGGTGAGACACATGGACATGAGCGGGGTAGTGGGCGGCAGGTGGGGAGAGACACACGGACATGAGCGGAGGGTGGGCAGCGGGTGAGGAGAGACACACAGACATGAGCGGGGGGTGGGAGAGACACACGGGGCATGAGCGGGGTGGGAGAGACACACGGGGGGTGGGAGAGACACACGGGGCCTGAGCGGGGGGTGGGCGGGTGGGGAGAGACACACGGACATGAGCGGAGGGTGGGCAGCGGGTGAGGAGAGACACACAGACATGAGCGGGGGGTGGGAGAGACACACGGGGCATGAGCGGGGGTGGGAGAGACACACGGGGGGTGGGAGAGACACACGGGGCCTGAGCGGGGGGTGGGCGGGTGGGGAGAGACACACGGACATGAGCGGGGGATGGGCGGGTGGGGAGAGACACACGGACATGAGCGCCGGGTGGGCGGGAGGGGAGAGACACACGGACATGAGCGGGGGGTGGGAGAGACACACGGGGGGTGGGAGAGACACACGGGGAATGAGCGGGGGGTGGGCAGGTGGGATGAGACAAGCGGGGCACGAGCGGGGCATGAGCGGGGGGTGGGCGGGAGGGAGAAAGACACACGGTCATGAGCGGGGGGTGGGCGGGAGGATGAAAGACACAAGGACATGAGCGGGGGGTGGGCAGGAGGGAGAAAGACACACGGACATGAGCGGGGGTTGGGTGGGTGTGCGGGAGAGACACACACGGGGCATGAGCGGTGGGTGGGCGGGTGGGAGAGACACACACGGGGCATGAGCGGTGGGTGGGCGGGTGGGAGAGACACATGGGGCATGAGCGGGGGGTGGGCGAGACACACGGGGCATGAGCGTGGGGTGGGCGAGACACACGGGGCATGAGCGGGGGGTGGGAGAGACACATGGGGCATGTGCGGGGGGTGGGTGGGAGAGACACACACGGGGCATGAGCAGGGGGTGGGTGGGTGGGAGAGACACACACACCCGGGACATGAGCGGGGGTGGGTGGGTGGGAGAGACACACACGGGGCATGAGCGGGGGGTGGGTGGGTAGGAGAGACACACCCACGGGGGGTGTGTGGGTGGGAGAGACACACACACATGGGGCATGAGCGGGCGGTGGGCGGGTGGGAGAGACAGACACACACACACACACACATACACAGGGCATGAGCGGGGGTTGGGCGAACGGGGAGAGAGACACGGGCATGAGCAGGGGGTGGGCGTCGGGTGGGGAGAGACACACGGGGCATGAGCGGGGGGTGGGCGAGACACACGGGACATGAGCGGGGGTTGGGGAGAGACACACGGGACATGAGCGGGGGGTGGGCGAGACACACGGGACATGAGCGGGGGGTGGGGAGAGACACACGGGGCATGAGCGGGGGGGCGGCGGGTGGGGAGAGACATACGGGACATGAGCGGGGGTGGGCGGCAGGTGGGGAGAGACACACAGGATATGAGCGGGGGGTGGGCGGCGGGTGGGGAGAGACACACGGGACATGAGAGGGGCTGGGCAGCGGGTGGGGAGAGACTCACGGGACATGAGCGGGGGGTGGGCGGCGGGTGGGAAGAGACACACGGGACATGAGAGGGGGGTGAGCGGCGGGTGGGGAGAGACACACGGATATGAGCGGGGGGTGGGTGGCGGGTGGTGAGAGACACACGGACATGAGCGGGGGGTGGGCGGCGGGTGGGGTGAGACACACGGACATGAGCGGGGTAGTGGGCGGCAGGTGGGGAGAGACACACGGACATGAGCGGGGGGTGGGCGGCGGGACGGGGAGAGACACACGGACATGAGCGGGGGTGGGAGAGACACACGGGGGGTGGGAGAGACACACGGGGCATGAGCAGGGGGTGGGCAGGTGGGGAGAGACACGGACATGAGCGGGGGGTGGGCGGGTGTCGAGAGACACACGGACATGAGCAGGGGGTGGGGGAGACACACGGGGGGTGGGAGAGACACACGGGGCACGAGTGGGGCATGAGCAGGGGGTGGGCGGGAGGTCGAAAGACACAAGGTCATGAGCGGGGGGTGGGCGGGAGGGAGAAAGACACACGGACATGAGCGGGGGGGTGGGCGGGAGGGAGAAAGACACGGACAGGAGCGGGGGGTGGGCGGGAGGGAGAAAGACACACAGCGTTCGTGTGCAGGCGGCAGATCCCGCTCTTCGGCCCTCCGCTGCCCACCGTGTGCCGATGGCGTGAGCGGGGGGCTGGAGGAAAAGGGAAGACACGGAGCATGAGTGGGGGTGACAAGAAGGACACACGGAGCATGAGCGGGGGGGTGGGAGAAACAGGAGACAGAAACGGGCATGAGCGGGGGTGGAGGACTTACTGTGCAGGCGGGATACAAAGCCTCTCATGCGAGGAACAAAGATGGCGGGCGTCTCTGAAGCCCGACGCACTGCACGCTTTCACTGCATCCAATGAGAGAGCATGTCAGATGTCCGCGGACATCACGCAAACTGCTTTCCCAATAACCGTCCTGTCCGCGGAGCGAACAGGGAAGTGTGTCCGCGAAGCGAACACAGATATCACTAATTTTTTTCACTTACATTTTTGTCATTTTTTTAAAAACTACTGGACGGGTTTACACCAAATAAAGCAAAGCACGCTTTCGGGACCAAGCCGCCGCTCCTGCCGCAAATTTGGTGTAAATCCGTCCAGCGGTTTGGGCTGTAGGCGTGAGCAAAGTTTTTTCCCATTATGTCTATGGGAAAAAAAAAAAGTTTTGGGACCCCCCCTATACCTTTGCCCCACCTGGACGAATCCTCACCAAACTTTGCAAAAGAATTCACAGTGACCCAAATACATTGTTTGCAAAGTTTGGTGAGGATTCGTCCAGGGAGAGCGAAGTTATAAGCCGCCCCCAAAAAGTGCTCTTCCTATGGAAACAGCAAGTTAACCATAACTACATGGCCCCTATCGCGGCCATGTAATATATATATATATATATTCAGTGAAAAAACATTGTTAAAGGGACGCTATGGTTCAAAGTAAAACCGAAAACCCCCTGAAATTTGGCAGTTATGGTAACATAAGCAATCATAACTCGCGCCACCGTGCACTGCTAACACTAACACCCAGGACATCAAAGCTGACATCACAAATGTCATTGATGACATCACTGATGACATCACATGTGCATTTACTTTTCATAAAAACTCTGTACAAGGGATTCTTATAATGCTGACCAAAAACTGTCAAGGATCATAGGGATAAATATCATGAGCTAATTAGTGCATTAAGCAATGCACTGATATAAATAGCATTCTATTATGAAGTTCTATCCAGTATACTAAGCTACTCATGCAGAAACATAGGCATTGTGTGCAGCATACATGATGAAGGTGCCATATTCATAATCTTGCCATGTTGAATACTGAAATGATAACTGCTTTCTTATTAGAGTTTTGCCTACTGTGAAACATGTAATAAGTAGATAATAAAACCCACTTAATACATAATTATTACAGACAAAACACAAAGAGACAACAACACATACAAATATGAGTATATACAGGGACAGTGAAGTAAACAAAAAAGCAGAAGTAGTAGCAGAAAGAGTTCATAACCTAACTGATTGTCTTTATACAGAGAAACTATTGCTCTGTTTCAAAGCTGCTACTTACCATATGTATGTGTATCACATGATGTGACTGCACCCAAAGGAAAGGAGAGTAAGTATAATGTATACAAATATGAGCATATACAGGGAAGGTAGAGTAATAAAAATAAAACTATGAGAAAGTGCTGATAACCCTAATGATTATCTTCATGCACAGAAAGGATTGCTCTCTTTGAATCCTGTGTCTTCTGCTATGTATATGTTTCATATGATGTGACTTGACCCTAAGTCTACAAATATAGTACCTTTTCAATTTTTACTTCCTGACTGTTACTGAAGAAAACTATGTGGCTTCGATATGTCAGTAAAGGATAAAAAGGGAGAGCCAGCCATGTGATGTTATCAGTGATGTCATCAATGACATTTGTGATGTCATCTTTGATGTCTTGGGTGTTAGTGTTAGCAGTGCACGGTGGCGCGAGTTATGGTTGCTTATGTTACCATAACTGCCGAATTTCAGGGGGTTTTCGGTTTTACTTTGAACCATAACGTCCCTTTAACAAAGTTTTTTCACTGAATTTCATAGGTTTTTAGTAGCGCAACTTAACCATAACGTCCCTTTAGCAAAGTTTTTTTACTGAATTTCATAGGTTTTTAGTAGCACAACTTAACCATAATATCCCTGACTTCATATACATGTAACATAGAACATACTAACCCCCTCGTAGTGATTTTCATGTCCGCGGACATATCGAAAATCTGAGCGTGGTGAAGGTAAATTTAAATAGTGTGCCCCATTTGCCCTTTGAAGTTGGCTCTGAAAAGAGGCGTTTTTTTTTTGTTTTTTTACAGATGCTTGACAGACACCTGTTATTTTGTATTTTTTTTCTTGTTTGTTTTTCTTACTTTACTCCTAAAATCTTCACATAACCTTCTCCAAAGCAACCCTTACATTCCAAAATAGAAAGGCATTTCCCGTAAAAGATAAAGAAATGCCATCTTCTTTAAAATTAACAGCATTACTGGCATCAATATTCTCATTATTACAAAAGGACATACCAGCTCTAAGCATGAAGGCACACATGCCTTGGTTGATGACACACCTAGCAATGTTTTGCAGAGGACAAAAAACTGAACTATTGTCCCATATTTCCCTAGGTAGTAATTCAGAAAAAATTACTTTCACATTTGGAAGGATCTTCATTACGGCTTGAACCAAGCGTTCCAAATCAGCCAACAAAGTAGGGGCACTGACGTTGCCCAAATGGAAAGCACCATAGTGCAAAACTACCACATGCGGACTATTCATCGTGGCCATATCCTCACAAACTTGTACAATTCCCTGTACATTGCAATCCGGCACAGTGCTCCACACCACCTCCACTCCTTTCACATCAAAGTTCTTTGCAACATGCCTGCATTGAGCGTACTGTTGTAAACCATGCACAAACCTATCTCCAAGCGCCAACACCCTGACTTTCTCTACTTCTGCCATCTTCACCACACACAGTCTCTTTCAACACAAATCCACAACCTCGACATCTGATTGGCTGATCAATACAGTCTTCTTTCCATGTTGGATTTCCTGGAAAAACCCGGATGTAGCACGCCCTGTCCACGAACAGCCGCGGTGTCCGCGGACGGCGTCCACTTTACTCTCTGTGCCATTCCCTCATTGCATACAGCTAAGCAATCACACAATATGAATAACGTCCTCAGAACACCCCCATTTTGTGAATTTTCGAACATTTCAGGACAATTATCATTTCATTATTCAACATATTAACATTACAAATATTATACTTTCATCTTGTACTCTGCACACAATGCTATGTTTCTCCATTAGTAGCTCAGTATACTAGATAGAATCCCATAATACAATGCTATTTATATCAATGCATCGTTCAAAGCACTAATAACGGTATGATATTTATTGCAATATCCTTGACACTTTTTTCGCAACATTATAATAAAAATCCCTAGTACACAAATTCCATGAAAAGTACATACACATGTGATGTCATCAGTGATTTCATCAATTACATTTGCGATGTCATCTTTGATGTCCTGGGTGTTAGTCTTAGCAGTGCACGGTGGTGGCGCAAGTTATTTTTCATAGCTTACCATAACTTGCGATTTTCAGGGGTCTTTCGGCTGTACTTAGAACCATAGCGTCCCTTAAACAAACTTTTTTTAATATCACGCAAACAATATACAAACATGGCGTGCAAAAACCAACTTCTCACAGATGGCTTTACACAGAATGTTGCAAAGTAAGAATTTATGCTCGTTCACAGTGAAGGTCAGCTGCTTCCATTTTTTTCTCGGGCCCCGGAGAGGTTCACGAAGCGGACTATAAGGTTGTATTGTGTTTTGACCTTGACAGACAGAGATTGTGATGAAAGACTTCTCTTGAAGGAGTGTTGCTAAAACGTAAGAGAAGATAAAGATGACATTTCTGAAACGAAACCACTTTTATATATTATATCACTATGCGAAAGATCGTTCGCACACGCGGAGTCGTATTTTGGGACTGCACCACTCGTAGACAATGGAAATTGCAATTGTACTGTAAGTAACCCTTTAGATTATTTTATACCAAATATAATTACAATAGCGTAGCATTAAATACCGCTCAAGTTGAACTTGTTCGTTGAAAGTGGCATAATTTTTTCTACCGCGCACTATCACCGCCGAATTGATCCCCTGTCATTTGGGGGGCTCTGAAAAAGGCAGACGACACAGGGTGGGTTAATAGAAATAATTTAACCGGTCTATAGGTGGTCAGGCGCTCTACTCACTGTGCCACTTCACTGTAGCCTGTCAAGTGGCACAGCGAGTACAACGCTCGCTTTGACATCCGTGCACAGCTTGCTAACGCAATTTCGAATCCCGGCAAGGCCAAACTCAGCCTTTCATCCTTCCGTGGTCAATAAATGAGCACCACACACCATGGTTAATAATAAGCACCGCTTAGATACCTCACGGTTCTTAGCGCTATATGAATGGGAAAATATTATTATTTTATTATTAACATACTCCGTTGCACTATCTTCGATAGCAAATAGTTTCACGCCCTAATAAATAAAATGATGATTTTTAATGAAGATCGGCTGGTGAAACTAATTTATGTATTTTAAAACAGGTATGTGGCCCCATTTTGCCTATGTCACGATTTACAGACTCCAGCGGATGGGGTCTTCAACTGCCAGGTGCAGGTCCAAATATGCAACTTCATGACCCTCACCATTTTATGGGACAATCGCCAAGGACCAATATGCCCTTACGCAGTACTAGCGGCTACAAACAACATACCAACGAATAGGGTGGTCTAATGGCTCGTTGTTGGAGCAACCTTCCGATTATTAGAGTGACCATTTACTGCTTTTATCATAAACCTAACAGCCTATCTACCGCAAAGGAACAACGCGTGGCTCCAAATAAACTTTTCCTGATCGACAGCAGAGACAATAGCAAATCGCTGAATATTCACTAAACATTTCATGTGAAATAAATGTACTTTACCAAATGTACAATCCTGCTGTTTACTTTTAAACCACAGTTTCATATTCCGAATTGTGGCGCACTGAGTTGTAAGCTGATCTAACACCCTCTGTACCGCAAAGGAACATCGCGTGCCTCAACATGAACTTTTGCGGATCGACAACAAAGACAAATGCAAATTGCTGAATATTCTCTAAACAGTTGATGTCAAATAAATGTACTTTACAAAATGTACAATCTTGCTGTTTGCTTTTAAATCACTGTTTCATATTCCGAATTGTGGCGCGCTGTGTTGTGACATAATATGTGTTGTCTTCCGGGTTCTGTGTAAAGTCACTTAGGACTGCAGAGAACTGGTCCCATTTGATGACGCACCCTGTAACGTCACGGAGAGAGGCGGGGAATATGAATACTTTGATAATATCAGGCTTAGGGGCAGGAGATATGATTTAGTGTCGCAAAAGCAAGTCAGCCATGTCAATAGCGCCAGTCATAGGATTATCACATAACGTCGGCGCACACCAGCCGGATTTATCGTTTCTTTAGTGGACAAAAAGTCGGTTGACGCCCATAGGAAATTGTACTATTAGTGGACAAAAGGAGTGGTCTTAAAACACTTTCACCCTGACAACGAACAATACAAACAACGTTCTCAGAACACCCCCATTTTGTGTAATTGCAACCATTTCGGACACCGCGAGTGTTCTTCGAACACATTCAACTAGACAGATTACAATACGGACAGCGTCCTGAGGACACCCCCAGTTTGTGTATTTACAAACAATTAAGTACACCGCGAGTGTTCATAGCTCCTTTTTACCTCCCTTGCGAACAAAAATGACACATACTCCGTCCTCTAAACACCCCACCATTTAGTTTATTTACAAAATGTCAGAACAGCCGTGTTCTCTGCGGACAAATCGAACACAACAAAAACGTCTAGCACATAAAAAAAAAAACATTGAACCTATCTCATACTCCCCCACCCTCCCCAAACACTCTTACACACCAACACACGGCATTAAATAAAAAATTTTATCCACGTTTCACCGTGCTGTACGCGGTGGATGGCGAATACAAGATGGCGGGCGCCACAGAAAATCTGACGCGCTCCACGCCCCTCGCCGTCCAATCAGCGAACACGTCGCATGTCCGCGGACATGACGCAAGGCCATGGGCCAATCGGGGTGCTGTCCGCGGAGCGAACAGGGAAGTCCTTCCGCGAAGCGAACACAGATATCACTAATTTTTTTGCCTTACATTTTGGTCATTTTTTTAAAAACTACTGGACGGATTTACACCAAATTTGCAAAAGCACGCTTTCGGGACCAGGCCGCCGCTCCTGCTGCAAATTTGGTGTAAATCCATCCAGCGGTTCGGGCTGTAGCCATGCGCAAAGTTTTTTCCCATTCAGTCTATGGGAAATAAAAGTGTTGGGACCCCCCCTATAACTTTTCCCCCCCTGGACGAATCCTCGCCAAACTTTGCAAAGAAATTCAGAGTGGGCCATATACTTTTTTTGCAAAGTTTGGTGAGGATTCGTCCAGGGGGAGCGAAGTTATAAGCCGCCCAAAAAGTGCTCTTCCTATGGAAACAGCAATTTAACCATAACTACACAGCCACTACCATGGCTGTGTAATATATATATATATATTTGGTTATTTTTTAACACGCGTGGACCGGGATTCAAACCTGTGTTGATCTCCGTCGTCTTTCTTCCAAGAAGAGCATGTTGTCACTGAGCTATGCTACCCATGCAAGGAAGGTGAGCACAGGGTGGCCCGGGCAAAAGATGGTGGCAGCCTGTGGGCATAAGTCAGCCCACCCCTGTGGGTGGGTGGGACGGGCTATGAAGATCTTGAAGCCCTGTTGGTCCCGGCCGCATGTACAGAGCATCCTGTGCCAACGAGCGGGCCTCAGAGACCTTTGACCACCCCAGGGCCAGAAGGGGGAGTGGCGCAGCAAGTGAGTTGACCCACCAGTGGGCAGTAGGTGGGCATGTGGAGACCCCGGTGCAGCCTTGGAGCGCTGGAAGAGTGTGCCACATCTTGCATTGTCCCAAACCAGGTAGGTGGAGCCTGGCAGTGAACAAACAAGAGACTCGCTCACCAGGGCCCACCCACCGGAGCAAGCCCCACCCAGAAAAGAGCGCAGGCCATGGTGCAAAATAATGGTGGAAGACTGGTGGAGAGTGTTTTACAAGGAAGAAAACCAGGACTAGTGTGCGCAGGAGTAAATTTGCCAGATGAATTAATGAAAGATCAAGAAACTCTGGCCTACTGGCCAGAGCAAAGGGGGCGGGGGGCATCTGAAACAGTAATGCCGACCAGCGTGTAGACAAATGGTGAACCACACTAGTGGTGTAACAAAGGAAGGAAAGCCCTAAGTGGGCTATGTAAAGAGGTTACACGTGGTCTTAATTAAGCAATATGCCCTGAGCGGTGGGGGCATTACCGACTCAGGTAATGCCCCCGGGCCAAGAGTCGGTAATGCCCCCGCCGCAAGGAGCATATAGCTATTAGCACCCCCACCCGCAAGATTTGCGTGACCGGGGCACTAAAAGCATTTTTTTGCCCCGAAACGCTGCAGCGTTTTGGGACAGAAAAAAGAAAAAATAAAACGACCAAGAAAATGGCTGCCGGGAATGGGAAACAAAGTCCGTTTTCCCTTTCCATGGCAGCCATCGGGAGCAGACGCGCTGGGAACAGACGCGTTCCCAGCACGTCCGCTCCCAAACAAAAAAAGAAGGTAAGTGGGTTGGGGGTGCGGAAGGGAGGGAGGGGAAAAAATAAAACAACGTACCCGAGTCCTTGGAGGGGGATGATGGCAGTCTCCAGCCATCTGGAGACTCCACGCTCGGAGTCTCCACACGGCTGGAGGTTGCCATCGTCCACCACCGGGGACAAAGCAGGCTGAAGGTAAGTGGGGTGGGGAGAGCGGGGAGGTGGAAGGGAAAGGAATACAACAAAAACATACCTGAGTCCCCGGCGGGTGGCGAAGGCAGCTTCTCAGCCGTGGGGAGGCTCGGAGCGGGGATGGCCCCGCTTCGAGCCTCCTCATTGGCTGAGGGGCTGCCACGCCCCCTGCCGTGGAAACGGCAGACGGAATCCCGGCCAAGAATTTAGGGCCAATCAGAATGCTTGTTTCATTCTGATTGCGCCGTCGCCAGGTACTAATGTGTAAAATGTTTTTGTATTAAACTAAATCACAATAAAAAAATAATAGTAATAATTAAATTACTCCATCACAGCCTACGACGCCACTGCGGAACGTGTTAAAAATGCACCACCATGCAGGAAAAAAGCACGCTCCCCATCCATGGATGGAGGCCGCTCCCAGCGGTGGGCTGAGAGCATAGCCTGTAGCAGCCACCTTCAGCAGAGCCAGGGTGGAGGCCATACATGGCACAATGCCATGAAAAGCCAACTGGGAAGAAGGTAATGTTCTCTGGGAAGTGGACCGTATATAGACAAAGGGGCAAAAGGACAGCCACCAATAGTGAAGTAAGGCCATGGCGTTGGCCCTCACGTCACCTCACTAGCTATTCGACACTCACCCCTCTGCTCCCTGCCACCCGGCACAGCTGCACCCTTCCTCTGTGCCCCTCTGTAAACTACCTCCTGCTGTATATCTGTTCTGTTGTTACCTCTGGAAAGCGCTCTGTTATGTATCTGTATTGTTGTAAACCTCTGTAAAGAGCTCCGCTGCTTCTGAAGCTAGGTCCATGCTTAATAAATACAATAATAATAATAAAATATGTTAAGCATTTAACTATGAAGTTGTTAATTATTGGGAAGCGTGGAAGACCAAGATAGAGAGTAGGTTGGGGTCTTCATTAGGTCCGACAGGTAGCTGTGGTTGTTCAAGGAGGTTATCACTTAACGCTATTATCCGGGGGCAGTACGAGTAGGCATTACATAGAGCGTGGGGCAGAAAGTGGTATACTGTGTGTGATTGGGCCTGTTAGTATGCTTCTTAATATAATTGCCGGCTAGGGCTTAAAACACTTCCCCTTCTGTGGTGGGCATTATTGCAAGGTAAGAATTCAGATGGTAGCCCATCCCCTGTAGTAATGTGCCATTTCATGCTACTGGAATGTGCCAGAAGGTGGCATAGAGTGCCCTGGTGGGCACGGAACTGCACCGGCAAGCCAGGGCAAAAACACCAGTGCTACACCTAAAGCTCAGCCCTTACTCAGATACAGCCTCACACTGGCCATGGTAATCATGAAGACCTGAGGCTCAGTTCTTGCTGAGAGGTAGTCATGGCCTCACACTGGCCACGGACATCACAAGTCCATGAGACTATGCCCTTATTAAGGGGAAGCCACAGCCTCACGTTGGTTCTGAGCATCTGAAGGCCTGACATTCATCCCAGATGCCTTATCCAGAGAGGCACATAGCCTCACAGTGGCTGTGGTCATCATTAAGACTTGAGGTTATGTCTTTAGTCCTTATTCAGAAGTAGCGGTGGCCTCACTATGGCCATGGTACTCGTGAAGACTTGAAGTTGTGTTCTTATCCAGAGGCAGCTGTGGCCTCGCCTTGGCCATGGTCATCATGAAGACTTGACGCTCTGTCCTTATTCAAATACATCCAAGGCCTCACACTGGTCATGGTCATCATGAAGACTTGAAGTTCTATGCTTATTCAAAAGTAGCAATGGCCCCACTATGGCCATGATCATCATGAAGACTTGAAGTTCTATCCTTATTCAGAAGTAGCAGTGGCCTCACTATGACCATGGCACTCATGAAGACTTGAAGTTGTGTCCTTATCCAGAGGCAGCTGTGGCCTCACCTTGGCCATGGTCATCATGAAAACTTGAATCTCGGTCGTGCTTCAGAGGCAGCTGTGACCTCACCTTGGCCATGGTCATCATGAAGACTTGAAGCGCTGTCCTTATTCAGAGGTAGCAATGGCCTCACGATGGCCATTGTCCTCATGAAGACTTGAAGTTCTGTCCTTATTCAGAAGTAGCAATGGCCTCACTATGGCTATAGTCATCATGAAGACTTGAAGCTCTGTCCTTATTCAGATACATCCAAGGCCTCACACTGGTCATGGTCATCATGAAGACTTGAATCTCTGTCCTTCTTCAGAGGCAGCTGTGACCTCGCCTTGGCCATGGTCATCATGAAGACTTGGAGCTCTGTTCTTATTCAGATACATCCAAGGCCTCACACTGGTCATGGTCATCATGAAGACTTGAAGCTCTGTCCTTATTGAGAGACATTCATGACTTCACTGTGGCCATGGTCATCATGAAGACTTGAATCTATGGCCTGTTTCAGAGGCAGCTGTGACCTCGCCTTGGCCATGGTCATCATGAAGACTTGAAGCTCTGCCCTTATTCAGTTCAGACGTAGCAATGGCCTCACAATGGCCATGGTCCTCATGAAAACTTGAAGTTCTATGCTTATTCAAAAGTAGCAATGGCCCCACTATGGCCATGATCATCATGAAGACTTGAAGTTCTATCCTTATTCAGAAGTAGCAGTGGCCTCACTATGACCATGGCACTCATGAAGACTTGACGCTCTGTCCTCATTCAAATACATCCAAGGCCTCACACTGGTCATGGTCATCATGAAGACTTGAATCTTGGTTGTGCTTCAGAGGCAGCTGTGACCTCACCTTGGCCATGGTCATCATGAAGACTTGAAGCTCTGCCCTTATTCAGTTCAGACGTAGCAATGGCCTCACAATGGCCATGGTCCTCATGAAAACTTGAAGTTCTATGCTTATTCAAAAGTAGCAATGGCCTCACTATGGCCATGATCATCATGAAGACTTGAATCTCTGTCCTTCTTCAGAGGCAGCTGTGACCTCGCCTTGGCCATGGTCATCATGAAGACTTGGAGCTCTGTCCTTATTCAGATACATCCAAGGCCTCACACTGGTCATGGTCATCATGAAGACTTGAAGCTCTGTCCTTATTGAGAGACATTCATGACTTCACTGTGGCCATGGTCATCATGAAGACTTGAATCCTGGCCTGCTTCAGAGGCAGCTGTGACCTCGCCTTGGCCATGGTCATCATGAAGACTTGAAGCTCTGTCCTTATTCAGATACATCCAAGGCCTCACACTGGTCATGGTCATCATGAAGACTTGAATCTCTGTTCTTATCCAGGGGCAGCCATGGTCCCACCCTGGCCATGGTCATCATGAAGACTTGAAGCTCTGTCCTTATTTAGAGGCATCTGTGGCCTCGCCCTGGCCATGGTCATCATGAAGACTTGAAGCGCTGTCCTTATTCAGATACATCCAAGGCCTCACACTGGTCATGGTCATCATGAAGACGTGATGCTCTCTCCACATTCAGAGGCAGCCATGGCCACACTTTGGGTCTGAGAAACTCAAGGCTTGGCATTCATTCCAAAAGCAGCAATGGCTTCACAGTGGATATGACCATGACGAAGACCTGAGGCTATGTCCTGATTAAGCGGCAGCCACAGTTCCACTTTGTCTCTGATCATATCACGGCTTTGGCACATGTTCCAGAGGCATATAAGAACTCACTCTGACTCTAGGTATCAAATGTTACCAGGGTTTGTCCGGTTCAATCCACAGACTAAGCCTCAAACTGGCTTGCGGCACCAAAAGGTTCCAAAACACCAGTGCCAGACAAAGCCTTAAACCAATCATGGGCATCATATGGTGCTCGGGCCCTGATTATGCCAAGAGCTGCCATGTTGTTATTTGGATATTTACTCAGCAAAAACATGGCTTCGGGAAGCAACAGAGCACATTACTGAATAATAGGGGAAACTTCAGGAAGGGGGAGATAATATTTTTCATTATTTATTTATGTAATGGAAATTACAAGGGAAACCATGCATGTTTGGCCCAAAAAGGCTTACAAAACCTTTTAACATTGATTTGCAGAGTGGAAGATCAATGTCCTTGACAGTGGGTGAGAGGATATGGGTGTAAAACCAGATGATGCAAGGGAGGTAGAAACATGAACCATGGACAAGGACAGTAAAGCATGATATAGGACCAAGGAAGTGTGGGGGCGTGCTACGTTTTTGGATGAAGGGGTGAGGGATAAGTGACATGGGGTTTCTTAGAGGGGTGGGGAGAGGGGAGAACAGGGAGCTGTGGTGGTGTAGAATGCTATGCAAGTGGTTCTTCAGAAGGGAGGAGAGTTAGGAGGTTGGATTTAAATACAGATAGAGTTGGAGTAGTGTTGGAGAGAGACAGCGCATTCCAGAGCAAGGGAGCGAGGAGAGGAAGAGAGGTGGCAAGGAGGTGAGTCGAAAGGGGAGAGTAGGGAGTCAGATGGGCCAAAAGATAGGGTGAGGCAAGTCTGTGTATAGTTATTAAAGATGATGAGAATGAGTTTATATTTTGCCCTCTGTCTCATAGATAATCGGCCTAACTGACAATGGGCTGGGGAAGTGGAGGTGACGCGGGGAAGGTTGAGGAGTGTACGAACACCAAAGTTGAGGTCTTTGTCGGGAGGGGAGAAAGCATAGTTGGGAAGGCCATAGAGTAGACTGGTCCATTAGTCATATCAAGAGAGTACAAAAGAGGAGATTAGGTGCTTAGCCATGTTGAAGGGAAGAAGATGTCTTATTTTTGGATGTTGAGCAAATTAAGTCTGGCCCCAGTGGCAGATTTGGAGATGAAGAGCGAGGAGTTGTGACATGGGTCAAAGACGACACCAAGGTTGCAAACAGAAGCAGAGTAGTGAAGGTAGTCAGGAGCGAAGAATAGAAGAGGGGGATAGGAAGCAATAGCCTGTCTGGATGGGAAAAAGAGAACCTCAGTCTTCGTGGAGTTGAGCATGAGATGCCCTCCAGTATTTGATGGCAGAGAGACAGTTAGACATTTCTGACTATAGCTCATCAGATAAGGAGGGAAAGGAGAACATCTGAGTGTCATCAGCGAAAAGTTGACACCAACAGTAGGGGGGTACATGGTGAGGTAAGGCTGTTCCAGGACACCTGCACGTGTCTGCAGTAAGATATGAAGCACACCAAGCAAGGGCCTTGTCCCTGATGCCTAGGAGAGATAGTGTTGAAAGAAGGTCAGAATGGTTGATGGTATCGAAGGCAGCAGAGAGGTCGAGAAGAATAGAACAGATGAATGGTTAGCATGTTGAGCGGAAGAGCTGTAGATGCTGGCACTGCGGAGAGCTGATTGAAGAGGATTCAGGAGGTTGTGTGTGTCAAGGAGTCAGTTGAAAACTACATGCTCTAGTATTTTAAAATAGTGAGGTAGAAGAGAGACAGGACAAAAGTTGACAGGATGCTAAGGATCTAGGCCAGGTTTCTTAAAGATAAGGATGACAGTATCCAATTTATAGGATGATGGAAACGTGGCACTGTCAAGAGAGGAGTTGAAGAGGGAAGTAAGATATGGAGCAACACGAGGGAGCTATGGGTTTCACTCTGTGTGGGAAAAGAGGGTCAGTGGGGGCACAGGAAGGGTTAGCCCTCAGGAGAAGGTCAAGAATCTCAGGGTTAACATTTGGGATATTGAGTTAGAATGTACTATTTCAGAGGAAGAGTGGAGAAAGGTACAGCATGTAGGTTATATGAGTAAGTTAGATTTAAATTGAAGGCTCACACATCGGAAAATGTTGGGTTGCTTGTACTGGACGCCAGGGCGCATGTATAGTCTTGATCTTTTGGACAATGAGATGTGCTGGGGATGTGGAAAGGAGAGAGGGACACCAAATCAGATGTTATGGAATTGCTCTGGATCGATTAGTTTTGGGGGAGATGTACTGGACAGGTTAGACACAGTACTATCTATAAACTTCCCTAGGACACTCTTCTACAATCCTCTTGTCTGACAGGAGAAGGTGCGTGATTGCTAGGAGATATAGATGTTTGATTGACAAGGCCTTAATGGTGGCAGTGAAACAGATCTTGAAATTGTGGAAAACTAAGAAAAAACCACGAGTGGAGAATTGGGTTAGTGATATGCAATTGTTATCAGATTTTGAGAAATGTATGTATCATAGGAAGATGTCTATTTGGATCTTTGGATGCCATTTAAGGATCGATATGGTCCATAAAAATAAATTGTATGAAAGAAGATCTAAACAAAAGCATGTGAATTCAAGTTAATATACGTAAGTGTGTGTATGTTTATGTTCGTCTAAGTGTGTATTCATGTGCTGTTTTTTACTTTGTCTTTTTCTCTGTCTTTTTCTATCTTTTTGACTTCAGTGAATGTACAACTATGGTAATTGTGTTCTGAAGGTTGGTAACAGTATAGTGTTGATATTTTAACTATTTTGCTCTGTTAGCTAGCTATAATTTCTAGGAATTGTTAAGTTGTGTAAATGCTTTAGCTTACTGTATACATTAATACTGATGTTAGGTTATTCAACCAAAAGTTACCGATTAATGAATTCTCTTGACTATCTGTAAAAACAGATAAATAAGGTTTACCAAAAAAAAAGAAGAATCTCGCGGTTAGTGGCGGGATTGTCACAGGAGAGGAGGGTAGAGGTGGTGGAGAAAAGTGAGCAAGTGGGGGGATTCAAGGTAATAACGAGGGGTATAGCATGGCAGGAGGGACCGAACGATGACGAGGGGAGGTGTGACAATCCAGAGATGCACGCAAAAGTAGGAGCAAACCGTGGGGGTTAATACAAAGTGGGTACAATGTGGCAGAAGGAAGGAGACGGGAAACACAGCGGGGGGAGTATATAGGCGAGGGCACCAGCCACGGGGAGTGTACAATGGGAAAGAGCCATTACAAGGGGGAGGGGCACAGAAAGGTTCCAAGACTCCGGTCTGCAGGCAGAGCAGGTGCGACTCACACTGGTGGAGAGTCTAACTAGCCTGCAGTGAACTCCATGGCAGGCGGGCGCCTTGCTTAGTCTGGGAGGAGTAAGGTAGTCTATACTTCGCTTGGCATTCGATTGACTCGAAGCTCTGGCCTGTGGGGACTTCTCTGGTTCTGCCTCGGCACAAGGATGTGGCGCTCGTCCAGTTCCTACAATAGCTCATGTTTTGTTCTCTGCACTGTCAACGCGCTCTGTGTTATTAATATTCATACCCAGTGTGCCACAGGGAATAGGGGGGAGGGGGGGCGGGCGAACAAAGATCCGAGTCAGGTCATCCCGACATCCTTGTTGCCAAGGTGACAGCAGTGATGCTTGAGTCAGCTGAACGCTGCCCTCCCAGTGGAGAGTGGGGGTGAAGTTAATCTAAACAGTTTGTAATTCGGTCTATAACTGGAGTCCGCATAGGAAACAGGATGGATGGGGGGGTTGATACTGGGTCAGGTCCAGAGAGGCCGGACTTCTCTCTATTTAATTCCAGCTCTTCCCTCCCCCCCCCCACCCCAGCAGTTTCTAATTGTGCGTCCAATGTATCCAAACAAATTAGCCTTTTACACACTCTGCACGTCCGAAAAATGCGCCGTTTTCAAGCATTTCAGTGGAAGCCCACCCTCCATTCTCGGTCTAGTGGTGGCGAGCGAGTCGTAGATCGTGATTCGGGGTGAATTTTAAGAACATCAATCAGGGCTCAAGTACCCACCCCCCCAAAAGTGCGGGGGAGTGTGATATTTGCAATGGGAAGAGACGTCCAAGGGACTGAAGGTATCCGAAAGCGAAATATGAACATTTCTTTCCCAAATGAAAAAAGGGCACAGGACAAAAAGGCATTTGCCAAGAGAACAGATTCCCATTATAACATTGCTGGCGAAGTATACCAGGTGCACACACTTATGTCTAAGAACCTTTAACAAAATATGTCCTGTATAGCAGAATATCAATATAAGATGTTTTACAGCATCGTGGTGGGTAATTCCAGTGGTCTTGTTGCTGTGTGTCTGTTTGTGCGGCCCAGGTTCGAATCCTGGCCACGGCTTTATTTAAGTGGGGGGAGACATTTTTTAAATTCTTGAAAACACATAGCATGGACGTCGCCCCCACTCTGAAAAAAGTGGGCGACGCCATCCACTCACATGATCCCTCGACTTATGCCCTGACAGCAATGCTGCGAGGCGTGGGAAAGACATCAGGAGGTGTCCAAAAGGATCCCGAATTCGCTCGTTTCCCCATGAGATCGGCAGTAGCCCAGAACAGTCTTCATTGGTCAGAGTGGATCAAAGCGATTTCTATGCAATGCCTTCACCTGTGGGCGGTGGGTGCTGTCCTGGCATGACTTACCAGCCAGAGACCTTTACCCGCCTTACCAGTTCTTGGCATGTTAACAAGCCTTACCAAAGCTTTACACTGTGGGCCTGGTGTAGTCCAATGGTGTCACGGGTTGACAAGCATGCTGCTGCTTTTGTCTTGTCCCCCTTTAGGAATTCTCCTATGGCAGGGAGTTTTGCTTCTTCCTATCTGGGGACACGTTTGAGGAACAGGATTTCAGGTTCCCGGAGCCCAGATCACTTGGCTGATGGAGCCAATCGTGCCCGGCTTTCCATGTCTGTATGCACGCGCCTGTTTCAGTGGCCTTCCTGTTGTGGTCGCTGACCCCCAGTACTGGAAATGGAAAACAAATACTCTAAGGCTCCACAGGGGTGGGGTGGAGGACAGAAGGATGGGGGCAAGACATGGGTGGTGCCATTGCAGGCATGTGTTAAGCTAGCAAAAGTTTTGTACGTGCCCAAATGACATAATAAACCAGCATTAAACGCAAAAGAATGTGCCCACTGGGAATGATTGAAAACCTATTTCTAAATGTATGGAAGGTTCAGCTTCCTGTACCTCCAAAAAGAGGTTACGAGGTTGCAACCCTATATTGCACCGTATTTTTAAGAATAAATCAAAAATACAAAAAAAAAAACAATCATGAAATAGCAACGACTGCTTCGCACAGCTGATGATATTTATTTACATCAATACATGCAAGATTTAATCAAAAGATATAAAAAATACATAGAGACCAGATATTAATGGACACTGGCTATCCCACAATTAAGCATCATTTTACTTAATAAGCTGAAATGCTGACAAATGCAACAAACATGATGGAGAACAAAATTGATGACACTTCCAAATAATGCAACCATAACATGACTAACAATATTAAATAATAAACCGTCTACTCTTACAGAATGCCGGGGTAGACTGGTAGGCAAATGCTGTGTATCTACTACTAAATAAGAGAGACCAACTATGTCATCTGAAACAGAGCCACATAAGAATAGGGTCTACCTGCGGATGCCACCTCGAAGGTGAGCCCAACACTGGGGTTCAAAAGGGAATGGCATGCAGCGCACATTTCGGCGGACCCTGCAACGTGCACCACCTTGGTCAGGCGCGGAAGACGACCCTATACGGCTCGAAAGGAAGTCTAAATAACACAGGCTGATCTGATACATAGAACGAAGCGCAAATCTATAGACCAACGCGTTGAAGAGTGTCGTTTCATCCTGAATGCTCTCCTCTTCAACATTTGAAGGAGACAGTAGTCTTGTCTGTGAACAGGAACTCCTGAAAGTTTTCCATTGTCCTCAACCAAACCTTCCTATGGGCCACGTGCTTCTCCTTATTGACATCGCGGATTACAGGGCATCTTTCTAAAATGGCTTTTGCTGGAGCATTGTGGGCAACAGTGCTCGGGTGAGTAAAACACACCTCTTACTCGTGTGCGGCTGAGCGGCCCCCCTTAATGTTTCTCCAACTCATACATTGGCAAAGCCAGTTGTGTGCCCAGTGCCAGTAATGATACTATAAAAAACATCTTAAAGCGAACATGAGTATGGTCTTGGGAATACTAGCATATGTTGATGGAGCCAGCATGGAAATGTATGGGCGCAGCCAGCATGAACATATTTTTTATACTGGCATATATCGAAGGGACCAGCATGACAATGCATTGGGAAAGACGCTTGTGCACTTTTGGTGACTTGCATCTATTGCACTTTTTTTCATGATTTAACCTACACCCTACAAAACCGATTGTTGGCCTTTTACCCAAAATGTTGGCTTTTACCCAAATGTTCACAGAAATTGTGCTATGCAATGCACCATTTCAACCGATTATTCAAAAAATGTTCTATGCAGAGGGAGAAGAATCCCCCCTGACACACCCCCAAACCCATTTTCGTTAGTTCGGGCTCCCTCGCTACTACGGTCGCAATCGCATACTTGTGGCAAATATTTACACCCTAACTCACCAGCCCCCAGTGGTGGCTGGTATATTTGTGGCCCAGGCACTACCCCTTCTTTCTACAGACGTTAAACATTTAAGCTTTGATTAAAAAACATATTTAATTCTTTCACTTGCAGTAGTGCATGCCCCTGCAGCGGCATAATCTTCATGGACATTGTGCACACGTGGTGGTCCGGACAGGGGTGTGGTGTGTCCGGTGCTTTGTTAAGGAGCTTCGAGGGACCCCCAGAGCATGGCTCGCAGAGGATCCACCAAATTATGTGCTACGCCATTGGGTACCACTGGTTCTGAAAAAGGGATAGTGTGCAGTGCACGCCTTGAAGTCTGCCATTGAGTCCCCTGGTGAGAAGCCCCCATGGGTGTTCTCAATTTTAAATAACTGTGCGGTGCCATGGATTTATCTCTGCAGCAATGATATTAGATTAAATGGTGTTTTTTTAAAGTCCTCTGACACCCAGTATTACGCTTAGATACTAAAAACTATGGGGGGTCTTGGGTATATTGAAAGAACCATTCCCAGGTATTATACTCCAGCAAAGATAACATTATCAGGTGCACTCCCCCGTGTGCATACAGACCAGTCTAATAGATTTCTTCTATCGTAGTGGTAGCCTACTCTTCGATACAGTTACAATGAGGGGATTTTGTTAATACTAAATCCTGGTCAATTATTTAATTTTCAGGCCTTGCTCGTGCAGTATTTTTCTCCTGGGTAAACAGCAGCGCACGCCTCCCCAGGTCAGTGCTTTTTTGGCTTGTCAAACACAGCAACGCCACAGATAACGCGTTTGTCTGTGTCCATCGATCTATAGATGTTTCATATACTAGCTGTAGCCTGGGTTAGAGATTACAAATACTGCATTATGTATGTTTTACATATATGCCCCATTTTGAATCTGGAAAATGACATTCCCCAAATGTGTGATCGTGGACAAATCACGCCACCCTCTGTGCACCGGTTCTTATATCTGGCAGAAATGAGAATGCCTGGAAACACGGGTGCTAGACGTATCTGAAAAATCGGAAGGTCATTTGCCATCACTTCCAGTGATGTGATTTGGGAGTGGGGTTAAATTACATCACGTCCTGTGATGTTATCAGGGGGTCAAGGTTCATGTGATGTCACTTCTGCTACCCCTGGCATTTTGGTGAAATGACAATACCGTTGCTGGCCCTGTGCTTGTTCTTCAGTTGTCCGTGTTCCCCATCTCTGTCTGTTCCATTTCAGTTCCAGCCTGTGGTGACTGACCATGTGATTGGGACTGCTAAGAAGGGAGGAGCAAAGTTTCTTACAGCGAAGTGTGATTGTCAAAATTCACCTAAAGTGTTGCTTTGCTGGAGGAGCAGATTCCCTTTCGATTTTGGGTGAAATCGCTTTTTTGTGCCTTTTTGCTTCATGCGCACTAATATTTCACCCAAAATATTTCACCCTCTCAGGAGGCAAATCTTTTCTGAAAACCCTATTTGAGTGAAATATTCATGCGACCAAAGTGAAAAGTGGAAAATGTGACACTTTACATGCATACAATGGCCAAAATTGCCAATTTTGCAGTGAAAATGGAGAAGAAGTCTGATTTTGCCCAACATTCCCAATTTCATCCACCCCTACGCTGAAGTGTGTGTGTGCCTGTTTCAGTCTTCAGCCTGTGGACACTGGCCCATACTTGGTCATTTGCTGGCTGTGTTTAGGGTTTCCCGCGATGGGCAGATACTCTGGTCGGTTGCAGTCCCTGTTTTGATCTGTATTTAGAACTACCAGTAGGTTTTATTCATTTTCTGATATTATTTCCAGAGCCAGGTACCTGGTGTCACAGTGTGACATCTTCCCCCCTGTGACATCACGTGTTGGGGCCATAGGCTTTCAATGGCACCCCTTTCCATGATTAACCTTCTCAAGCTGTATTGGATTCCTGTATACATGTGATGCTGTGAGACCGAGAGCTGGTCAGTAAGATGCCACCCAGTGGGAGGCACTAAATACACATGCCCTAGGCCCGCCAGGTGAAACATGTTTATTCTGAAGCCAATAATACGGGGTCATTGTAGTAGGAACAGGGACTGAACATAAACAGATGGGGCCAACATGGCACAATAGTCTCTGTATCGAACAAAGGGCCTCCATCTAGCACAAGATGTTCTACCTTGGGTGACCGTGTGCTTAGGAGCAGGTGTGGGTGACCCCGGTTTCAGTATAGTAAGTCTCCCCTCTGCCTAAAGCCAGATATCACTGACCTTGAGTTCCCCCAGGCCTTGTGTTCTCGCCCCATGAAGCCTAGTATTAGGGAGGGTAAGAAACTCTTAAAGGTTCTGGTGTAGGAGTTCAACAGCACAATAGGGAGGTTTTTTCTGTAGAAATGTGTCAGGATGGGAGCCAGTGAAGGAGTCTCGTCCAGTAGGATCTAATGTTCTGAGTCCAGTGTTCAACCCTGATCTAAATCGGGAACTCTTGGGGCGTCCAGGCCCAGGGAAAGTGTCCTTCCGATTACTGAGTCTTGCAGAGGTTTTAAAGGCCCCAGCACACTTCTTAGTCTTGCTCGCTGTCTTGGCCTTGTCCTACACCCTGACGATGTGTAGTTCCCTGGGATGCTGTAGCCTTGGCAGCCCTAAGCGGGCAAGCCCTGTATCATTACTCCCCTCGCCCTTGTGGTTCTCCAGCGCTCTTCCTGGGGATAGCCTGTAGATCACCCTCTTGCCCCAGGGGATTCTGTGAGAAGAATGACCCCTACATAGGTATGTGTCAGGCTGCCGTAACCATCACCCCTCACTTCTTTTGCAGTTCCCACGAGTATGTGTGCTGAGGCTCCAGAAGGCTATTCTCCAACTTCTTCTCTCAAGGTCTGGTTCCTGTGGTTTCTAGCTGCATCTAATCTAGCCTTCGCCCTAAGCATAGCCTGTTCTACAGCGTGTCTAACTTGTTGTAGCCGCCTCTTGCTCTATATGGTTCTATGTTATCTGAGCAAATCCTTTTCATCGTAGTGGATTTCATCACGTTTCTTTTAACCAGAAGATTTTTCTGCAAATATATTGTGGGATGTATTTACCCATGCATCCGAGCCCTCCCTCAAAACTGTGCAGTACTGACATGGAAAACCTCATGATGGCCAGAGCTTCCCAGAAAATGCACAGGGAAATGCATGAAGAATAGGCTGCCACCCATTTTTGCCGATGTTATGGGCACAGAAGGAAACTGCCTAAAACCACCATTGGACTACCCACACAGTAGTCTGAAACCATTGGGAATGGCAATGCTGATTGCCAAATGCAACCTAGAATTGTGGGGAATTCATTTTCTTAAATCCCAAAAATGGATGCAGTACCAGTACTCACCACTATCCAAAAGCCGGCAGTTTAAAACCACCCTGTGTTTCTCTGAAGGCAAGCCAAAGTGCCTATTTCAAACATTGCAATGTGTGCAAAATATTCACTGAACACCAGCAGACATTTGGTAGAATGGAGTTTTGTGTGCCTACAAAATCTGGGAAATGAAGAGCCCAGAACAATGCTTATAACAAAACTGGCTGAGCTATGGAGTCAGCAGTTTAAGTTGCACTGGATTTAAAGACACTAAAATCGAAAATGTTTAGATTAAATGAGTGACCTATGTTTGGTGTCACATGCCTTTGTAACTGTTGAAATGTCATAGTTTTGCACTTAGAATCAGCATTCTAGCTGCATATGTAAAAATGTTTAGTTTTATTTGAATGCAGGAACTGGGGAACAAAAAGTGACATTTTATCTGAAACCTGGCTTAAGGAACTGAATTCTGCCTGGCAACTACCCCCATCAGGAGTGAAACTTGAGTCACAGCTGTGTTCCCAGGCCTAGCTGCCCTTTTGCTGCTCACACTAAGGATATGATATGATATGATATGATATGGTATTTGTAACGCGCCTATACACAAGTGTTTCAAGGCGCGACGAGGCAGGGAGGGGGGGAAACAAGGGGAAGACGGACAAGCGATCCTACTAGGCCAGGTGTCATTCAGATCGCGCAAGTGCAGAGGTAAGGGGAAAAGGAGAAAGTGCAGGGGGAGGAGGTGGGGGGAAAAGTGCAGTACAAGGTAAGTGGCGTAATAAAATAATAAATGATAAATAATAAATAAATGGGCCAGCTGGTGGCAAGTGCGAGGTAAGTGCAGAGCAAGTGCTGGGTAGGGGGCTGTAGGGATACAGTGACAGTCCCACAGTGCAGGGGGAGCCAGGGGGGCAGTGCAAGTGGAGAGTGGCTGGGCCCTGGACCGAGGTCGCTGAGAGTGGCCCAGATGCAGGTTAAGTGTAGCATTCAGGGGGGAGTTAAGCAGGTTTAGCAGGGGAGAGGGAGAGAGAAGGCAGAAGCGAAGAGGAAGGTTTTGAGGTGCTTCCGGAACCGGAGGTGGTTCTCCTCAAGTTTCAGGGAGGCAGGCAGGCTGTTCCAGAGGGAGGCCCCTGCTGCGGAGAGAGATCTACCCCCAGCACGTTGCTTCGAGAAGCGGCTGACCATGAGGGAGTTAGAGATGGATGAGCGAAGGGCTCGTGAAGGAAGATATTTAGGAAGAGAGAGTTGAAGGTATTTAGGCCCCAGGCCCCAGAAGGCCTTGTGGACAATGCAGAGGGTTTTGAACTTAATCCTCGCAGCCACTGGGAGCCAGTGAAGAGATTTCAGTCCTGGAGAGATACGGTCCCTGGGCTTGAGGCCAAGGACAAGTCTCGCAGTTCTGTTCTGGATAAGTTGCAGAGGGCGGAGAGTGGAGGCAGGGAGATTAAGATAGAGGCTGTTACAGTAGTCCAGCCTTGAGAGAACCAGGGCTCGGGAGACAGTGAGCTTCTGGGGGAAGGAGAGGAAGGGAAGAATACCTCTGAGGAGGTGCAGCTGGTAGTGTGATTTCTTAGAGACATCAGATATATGAGGAGAGAAGGAGAGTGTGGAATCGAAGATGACCCCGAGGTTTTTAGCCTTGCAGGTAGGGGCAGGAAGGGGGCCAAGGGAGGCAAGGGATGGTATGCCATCTATCTGATAATTGAATTACCTGTGCTCTGCAGGAAAGTGAACAAAGCCCTGTC
The DNA here is from genome assembly GCF_040938575.1 of Ambystoma mexicanum. Taxonomy (NCBI): domain Eukaryota; kingdom Metazoa; phylum Chordata; class Amphibia; order Caudata; family Ambystomatidae; genus Ambystoma; species Ambystoma mexicanum. Next base: position 1,272,916,736 of record NC_090932.1, read on the forward strand.
CTGGCTCAGGCAAAGGTTTTATTGGCAGGAGTCGTAAATGGTCGTAAAAAGTGGCTTCCTCCTGAGGAAAGGGGAGGGGCACTGCCTGTGAGAGCAAGCTGGCTTGGCAGAACTGGAAAAACCAGAAATTCAACCTTGTGCTGAGGGTAAACCACACCCCTTTGGAGCCAGAACATAACTTTAAAAAGATGAATAACTCATAGAGCGGACATGTGAAAATTTTATAAATGATACCATAATTCTTGTGATTTTTCTGCCCACATTTTAAGAGGTTTTTCGACCCGGTGGCATGTTCAGGGGGGTTTTAGCGGAAAAGTGGATATTACTCTAAATGTATGCAGGTTAAAAATCTGAAACTTCATCAGTTAATGTCCCTACTCCCTGCACACATGTATGTAAAGTTGGGTCAATGTCAGAAAGTGAAAAATCAGTTAAAAAGTCAATTATGTGCCATTTCTGAATGCAAGCTCTTAGAAACAGCAGATTTGGACAGAGACATGGCTAAATTCAGCCACACCATGTATATGTAATTTCAAGCAACTGTGTAACTGTGAAATATGTCTTTTATTATCAAATATAGAATGTGTGCAATCTGACAGAGGAGTGTCTTATCTGCAAGCCATAAAATGACATCCCTCTGACTCACAGTTCATTCCCCAATCAAATGATAAATGGAAGTTTGACCAATTAGATGCTGAGAGAGAGGTAGGGTCAGTGATGCTAGAACACACCCACATTCTAAACACATAAAAGCAGACAGACAGGACAGATAGGGACTGTCAATTCCATCTGCAGCGGGACGCTCTGCCGGAAAAATCCATACTTTACCTCCATCAAACCTCCAGAGAGCCAAACTAGAGACTTCAATCTATCCAGAACTAGAGACCCAGACCAGAGAACCAGAGAGAGCTGACCCAGATCACTGTGAAGTGCAGAGACCAGAGGCGAATTTAAAACCCTGACCAGATCCGTGATGAGGCCCATTTCACTCAAGAATATAGTGTGAGTACCTAGAAAACTGTGCAGAACCAATCTCCTAGTTAAAATAATATAATTCAATCCATTTTTAACCTAAGTAGAACTGCAGCTTAGCAATTGTGTTATCCTGCCATCATTTTTAAAGCTGAAAAAGTGTGCGTTTAAAATTTCAAATCTGAAAAACGACCTTTATTCAATCGCTCATATCTATATTTTATTTGGAAGCTGAGATCCTAGGCTTTCCTAGGACCCCAAAACGATAGAGATAGTCCTTGTGGTTCCTCTGTAATAGCGCTCGGCGCATCCGCGAATTTTGCCGCGATTTGCAAATTTCTTCACGTGTAAAAAGCTGCTGCTGCTTGCCTTCCATTGCCAGAAATTCGTTTAACCTGCTAACTATCCCTGCATCATTGCTAGTGTGAGCCTGGACTAATATTAACTAGATACCACTCACCCTGAACCTCTGAAAAGGGAATTAAAAGCATTTTAGCATATTTTTTAATTCATTGCCAGCACATATCAAAGCAATTTGGGCCTGTGTTTTCAAACTTATGTAGTCTAAGCTTGCTGGGGTGAACTGAGTTACATTGATTGCATTTCTGAGAACTGTGTGTTTTCCTTCCATTTCCTTGCTTTGCATCAAGGGGGGAGGGGATTGCCAGAGAAAAGTGATTACATTGTTTGGTTGAAATCATATTGAGTATTTTCTGTACTGCATTCATTGAATATTGCATCCACCTGAGCTTACATAAAGCATTCTGTACCACCTTCTTCTTTTGTTCCTATTCACCTGTGTGCTATCTTATCCATTTCATCTCAACTCATTAGTGATTATAAAGAAGCGTGCTAGTGCCAGATTCTCCGTTGTTGATCTTTATCATATCAGATTAAGTGTGCTATTCAATTATTAATTTATTATAAAGTGTGATATATATATATTTTAAATTATCAAATAAACCTTTTAAACTTGCAAAACAGAACTACTTCTTGGCTCAGTGGGGTCAGGGGGATTCCAAGAGAGGGGTGTTATATAGGGGTAGTCATCCAGAACGCATGAACTGGACCTAAAGATATATCAATAAGGGTTTTCATTCAGTATTATAGACTAAGCGTTGACTTAGTTGTAGTGTTGAATTGAATCCTCTTACAAATTGGGGGCTCGAGCCGAGACGTTGGGTTAGATTTACCATTTGTGCAGCTTAATACAGTGTGCGAACTGACGGGATACATACATCCGGTCGGATCACCACGCTGCATTACGCTGTGAAGCATTCCTCAAAAGGGACACTCCAAGAAAAGTTCTGTTCTGCAAAAATATAATACAAACTTCTGTAAGTCAGGACAGAGACCAATCTCTAGAATGACGACCTTGGTAGATATGAAAATAGCCAGAGAGCACCTCTTGCATAAGCTATTTGTGAGAGGTGAATGGACCGAACAGGGCCAGGATGTGTGGTTGCAGGCCATCACACAACAGGTCACTGAAACAGGGTCAGATATATATAGAGATCAGGGTCCATTACATGTGGCCCTGAGTGATTTATATATGGCTCCTAAAGCCAAAGAGGAACACAATAAGATTGCCAGGATAGCAGCATACCTGTACCTATATATGGGAGACATGCAGGATAGATGTGCTGAAAGCCAAAATCTGGCAAATAGGCAACAGATGGCATTACAGAAGGCCCAATCTGATCTGGACTCTTCTGAGCAGAGGCTGCAGAGGAGCCAGGAGGCAGAAAATGATAGTAGGCAATATATCATTAAAATAAAAGAGGATATGGGCATCCTACAACAGGAAAAGACAGACCAGGATACCCGATTTCTGGCCCTGCAGAAGGAGCACCAAGACAGTTTGGACTCCTTACTGCAGAACCAGAAAAAGCTGGAGCAACAGATCAATTTCAACAGGGCATGCACAGAGCAGGTAGCCACCCTGCAAATCCAACTAGACAGAGAGAAAGAGGAGAGCAATAAACTGATTCTGAAAGACCTGGATACCCAGGCATAGTTTGATGAGGAGCGCCAAAAAGCTGGTGCCCTTCAACGGCAAAGGGACGACCTGGCGGCACAAATGCAGGCTCTTAGTCAGGAAAGAGACGCCATAGGCCAGGAAGTCTGCCACTTAAAAAAGGAAATTGAAGAAAATCACCTGGCCCTCCAGGGGCTGGGTGATCTCCAAAAAGAAAACCAGAACTTGGTAGAGCACACCAGAAGGGTGGAAGATGCTCTAGCAAGAAAGGAGCAGGCCAATAGGGACATTGCCCAGGAGGTAAACCTCCTGCAGCAAAGACTGGCCCAGTTCTCCAGGACCAACCAGGAAGCACAGAGGGAGAATGAGGCCCTCTGTCAACACAATGATAGGCTCCAGCAACAGGTAGCGATGCAGGAGAAACTGATAGAGTCGAGTAAGGCCTTAACAGAGGAACTGAAGGCACAAATGCAGGCTCTTGCATTGCAACAGGGAGCAGGGGCGGATAGAGATGAGGTTCGCTGGGAAATGGAAACTCCGGAGCATAACCTCAGGAGCCCTAGTACCAGAGGCCCTCATACCTCTCAGTCCCTGGACTCTGCCACCCCCATGTCCCCTGGTGCACATGAGCACAGGGCCACAGGGATGGCAGATTACTATCCAGCTAAAAGTATGGGGCTCATAGGCCAGTACCACTCAGGAATGGAGGGGTGGGCATCCGGGTATGGGCACCCAAGTACAGTACAGTTCAGTGGGGAACCCCAGGAGAGTAGGCCCATTAAGGGCATCCTGAAAACCTCTGCCCAGTTAGGTCAGTGGAGGGGGTACCCATCAAATCCTGGCAGCAAGGAGGAATCTGAAGACTCCTCTGAACTGCGCAGGACACAGGAGACCAGGTCCCCACATTCTGCCAGCCATTCCCAGGCTCGCAGAATCCGGGAAAACCTGGAAGAGCAGACAGGAACCTCTGGGAGCAGTGCCTCTGAGTCCGAGGACGATTGGACCAGGGTTACCCGGACCAAAAGGGCCAATAAGGCAAAAAGGGCCTTGCTTAAGGACCCCTTAAAGCAGATTAAGGCGATCAGGAGCGTCATTACGCCTTACCATAAGAACGCTAAGTATTCTGTTTGGGAGCACTTAGAGTTGTTTGAACAAATGATGGAGACTTTCCATTTGAAGGACAGCCAAAGCTGTATTCAATATGTAAAGTGGACCTTCTCCCCGGAATACTCCAGTTTCTTTGCGGGGCTGGAGGACCAAAATCATTTAAGATGGTCCACCTATAAGGCGGCCATCCTGAAACATTTTTCTGTTCACAGAAATCCTCAAGAGGCTCGCAAGGCAGCCTACAATTTGCAATGTGGGGAGGATCAGGCCCCACAAGAATTTGTGCAGGAGTTAAAGCGTGCTTTTGCACAGACCACAAGAAGGGTGCGCACAGATAGTAGAGAGTTCATAAATACGTTTTTCCATGCCTTGCCCAAATACATCATGACCCAGCTCGTGAGGGATTTTCACGAGAAAAGATCCTTAGATTGGGTCATTGAACAGGCTACCCGGATCTATGAGGTGCAGAAACCGATAGATAGCAAAAGTAATGCCCAGAAAACCCCCAATGCCAACAGCACCCCTGCTGCTGCCAAGGTGGCAGAGGTAAAGGTCACCCCCGTTTTGGATTTGGAGATGGGGGGGCCTAAAAACCTACCTGCACCTAATAATGCTAGGCCCAGGAGGTCCTCGGGTCAGTCACAGACAGGGAGCCAAGGAGGCAGCCCCACAAATGGGGTCCCTCGCTCTCCTGATTATGTAAGTCCCCGTTACAAGGGAAATCGACCCATCCTGGGTTATGTGTGGACTCCTCCAGCCCAAGGGGGGGGATCCAGCCAAGCACCTAACCCAGGGAACTTCCCTCCGAACTTCCCACAGGAGGGCAGAAATTTACCAAACCCTGGGCAGAACTTTTTCCCCAGATATCCACCCGACTTTAGGCCCAAAACCATCCATCCTTCTTTCCCCAATTCCCTGAGCCCAGACCACTGAATCCGGGAGAGGGGAGGCCAAGGGTGGAGGGGTACCCAAATCTTCCCAACCCGGGGTATTACCAGAGGAGGGACAGCTACCCTTCCCGGGATCAGCCCAGGGGAGAAAACAGGGCCCCGTATCAGCCTGAGCGGGTTTCCCAGTTAGAGCGCCAGGTTCAAAACATGGCGCGGGATCTGGGTCACATACTGAGGGCTCAGCAGAACCCTCAGATGGGCGTGCCGGCGCAGAACGCACCCAACTCTGGACCTGGTACTCCAGAACAATGACGGGGGCAGCACCCCGATAACTCACCGGTTCCCAGGGAGGAGGCACAAAGGGGAGGGGGGTGTAAAGCCTTGGAGGAAGCTTCCTTCCTCACTTGTAAACAGCCCCTGGAAACCCAGGAACCGGAAACAAAATCTCTTGCCCCTGAAAGTCTGCCTCCTAAGGAGCAGAGGGGGGGTAGGAGAAAAAAAAGACCCAAACAGACTCAGTTTGAGGAGGAGGTACAGATCTTCCAATTTGAGGGAGAGGGATCCTCAGAGGATCCTGGGAAAAGGATCTTCTTCAGAGAGGGGGGAACTCCCCCCAAAGAAAAATGGGTCCCTAGGGATGCAAATCCAGACTGGGGAGATGTGGAGACTGAGCTACCGCCGCCCACCATCTCATCCCAGAACCAACAGCAAGAAAATCCCCTGGTTCAAACCCATCCTGGGGACTGCCTCCAAAAAGGGGGGGGCGGCCCAGAACCGGAACCAGGGGAACCCACAATGGCTCTGATCTCCAGTTGCCAACTGTTTCTTTCAGATTCCCAAGACTCTCCACAGAATTCTGCCCAAATCTCTTCGCTAGCAATGTCCAAAACCAGAAAGTTAGCCCACCAGTTGTCCAAAAATGTACATTACCTGTGCCCCCTTGAGGAGAAGGAGGGAAGATATTATGCCCCGGTACAAGTACAGGGGCAGGGTACAATCTCGGCACTGGTGGACACTGGATCTCAAGCTACCCTTCTGTCCAGAAGGGCCTTTGACGAACTGAATGCAGGAAGGGGAGAGAATTACCAAATTCCTCTCACCTCTCTTCCGGGACAACTACAGAACTTTGACGGGAAGGAAATTCCCGTTGAGGGGACTGCAGACTTGGACATTAAAATTGGGCGACATAAGTTGAAACACCCGGTCATAGTTGTGACCCCGGAGGGCACCCCTTGTTTACTAGGGAATGACCTCCTGAGAAGGTTGTCACCCCTAATAGATTGTGTAAACAAGGTCCTCTGGACCCAGACTAGCCGACCAATAAAATTAAAACAGAGTGTCAACCATGTTAGTTTAAACGGCACATGCCACATGGTTGAACAAAAATCTGACCAAGTAGAATTTCACTTCCAGAATAGCCAAATTCCAGACGTGACAGTAATAGCAGTAGGACAACAGACTGGTGATGGGGGGTCCTCTCTATTTCTGAAAATCAACCTTCCTTCCAGTTTAAGGTGGTATTCCACGCTGGAAGGAAACACTCTGAAATTCTATACCAATCCACAATCTGAAACTCCCACTCGTATAGTCCAGAAAGAGGTGAAATCAGCTCAGAGCCTGGCTGATATTCAGCAAATTGGAGAGCAGTTGTTCATCCCTGTTCAGTTAAATGATGGGAAGGACTCTGTTCTCGCTCGAGTGTGTGTGAACAACGGTAAGAGCTTCATCAGCGAAGCCATGTTCCGCCAACTCCCAAAAGATCCAGCCATTCCCACCTTCAAACTGATAGACAAATGGGAAATGGACCTGGAAGCACCTAATTCCAAACATCTCCTGCCAAGCCGCTGTATGCTCAAAATCTCCATTGGCAACAAGAGCATAGTCCACAATTGTTGGGTCGTGCGAGACGTCCCTGCCGCCTTTTACTTAGGCAGTGACATTCTCAATCGCTTTGCCATTAGTTTGGACCTAATAAACTTCAAAGCTTGGTCCCGATTAGCGGATAATCCCATGGGCTTTGATGATCCAGAAAAAGCATTTAGGTCAGCTCAATTGCTACCTTATGCAGTTGAAATTCAGATCAAAGAGGAAGTCACCATCCCAGAAAGGACCCGACAATTCTCCCTGGAAGTGAAAGTTAAAAGAGGACAATATTTGCAAAACCCTGATTCTTACATACATCTAAATGCTTCTCTCCAACAGCAAGGGTTGGGGGTAAACCCAACACCATTAGTCAACATAGAACATGACACCATTCCAATAGAGGTGGATAACAGCGACTTAAAGAGTATTACTCTAGCCGCAGGCACCATTATTGGAATGGCGGTTGATGACCGACATTTCTCCATTGATCTTAGAAATGAACTGTTAGGACCAATCCCCAAGGACTGTTTTGACAGTGACAGTGAGGACAATACAACACCAGACAGGATTTTTACCCGGCATGGGGGGAACTTCCTGGTGTACACTTCCTGCCCTTATGGTAAGGAAGATGTGACTTGTGAATTCAGGAGGGATGAGGTGATTTTCCAGGTGCATGAAGGCTGCCTTGCCCACCTGAAGCCTCCGGTCCAAATCAGCACTCTGACCAGGGACTTCTCCACCCAGCTGGAGGAGGCCGCTGAAATAGCCAAACCAGAAGTCTTTCCAGGCTTCAGGCAGATGGTGGAAGAGAGAGTCAACCTAGCTGATGCCTGTGTGACTCTGGAACAAAAGCAAAAGTTGAAACAAGTTTTCTTGGATTTCCAAGATCTCTTTGCGGTAGACTCATATGACTGTGGTCGCACTGACATCCACACAACAACAATCCCCACGGACCCTGGCATGACTCCTGTGTTTGTGAAGCAATATCGCTTGCCTCTCGCATCAATGGAGTCCCTTACTGAAATAATTAAGAACCTTGAGTCCCGGGGAATAATCCGTCCAGTCCACAGCACCTTCAATAATCCGGTGCTGGGAATATTGAAGCCAAACGGCCAGTGGAGACTCTGCGCCGACCTTAGGGAGCTCAACAAACGGGTCCATACTTCCCGATGGCCTCTGCCCTACATTGACCAAGGTCTGGCCCAGATTCAGGGGTCACAGGTATTCACTGCAATAGACCTGACCAATGGATACTGGACCGTGCCTGTCAGTAGGGAGGACCAATACAAGCTGGCTTTTACCTTTGGGGGCCAGCAGTACACATGGACCCGGACTCCCTTCGGATACCTCAACTCCGGCAATGAATTCAACATTTTTCTACACAAGGCCATGCCCGACTTGGGTGCAAGGGGTAACCTGGCTTATGTAGATGATGTCCTCATCAAAAGCTCAACTGTTGAGGAACACATAGCGGAGATCCGTTATGTTCTGACACAGTTGAGGGCCGCCGGAGCAAAACTTTCCTTTCAGAAAGCACAGTGGTGTAAAACCCGTGTTAACTTCTTGGGGCATGAGATTACTCCTCAGGGTCTTTGTCCCCAGGAAAAGAAAGTGGAAGCACTTCAGAAACTGAAAGACCCCACAACTCTGCGGGAACTAAGGAGCCTCCTTGGACTGACTAATTACAGCAGAAAGTTCATTGAGGGCTACGCAGAGATCACCAGACCCCTGATTCATCTCCTGAAGGGGGGGGGTCAAGTGGGAATGGGGTCCAGAACAAGCCGAGGCAGTAAAACAACTCAAAAGAAGCCTCTCACAAGCGCCTTGCCTAGCTTACCCGGTCAGAAACAAGGAGTTCTTCCTGGAGACAGGGTTCTCTAATACGTGCTTGACGGCAGTATTATATCAAAAGCATGACAAGCTCAATAAAGTAATCTCCTATGCGAGCAAAACTTTATCCTCTGTGGAGGAAAAATTCAACGATTGTGAGAAAGCACTCCTGGCGACGGTGTGGGCATTGAAGAATTACCGCCCGTTTATCCAGGGGGAACACATCATAGTGGAGACTCCACACCAGCCTCTGCAATATCTCCAAAGTGACAGAATCCGGGCCGGAAATGTGAGTAATTCCCGAATTACTTCCTGGATTCTGTCAATGCAAGGCTTTCCCGTGGAGGTCAGATATGGCCAAAACAAGAAGAGTCCCCTCGCGCAAGGTCTGGCTGACTTGCATGATTGTGCCAGAGAAAACTGTCTCGAGGACGAAAGTCTAAAAATAAAGGACAACATGGAGGCATACCTTAATTCCCCCCACAAAGTCTTTGAAGAAGACAAGTGTGAGGGAATGCCCACTGTGTATGTGGATGGATGCTCTTACCATGTTGACAACAACGGGGAGAAAGAACTGGTGGCTGGCGTAGGGAATGCATGGGTGAATGAGTCCCCAGAACCCTCCGCTGGATACAAAATTGGTCCCCGAAGTAGTCAGGTGGCAGAATTGATGGCTGTGCATCAGGCCATCCTCACTGCTGTCCAGCATCAACTCCACGAACTGGTCATAATCACAGATTCGGATTATGTACGGAACGGGTTCGTGGAGCACCTGGTTAATTGGAAAACCAGAGGCATGTTATGTGCTAACAACAAACCCTTGAAACATGGGAAGTTGATCCAAAACATTGATGATCTGGTCACCTCGAAAGGAATGACCATCTATTGGAAAAAGATCAAGGGTCATTCCAAAGTAGAGGGACCATACAAAACTGGAAACGACTTAGCTGATCAGCTGGCCAAAACCGGGGCCATCCAAGGGGATCTAATTGAGATTGAGTCCCTGTTGGGGGAAATCCAGGTCACTGCTATCACTAGGTCCCAGACAAATGCTCACAACGACCTTTCAATTGCACAATGGAGCAAGGAGACCCCTGATGCTGATTTGATTACCGCTCAGAAGGGGGATCCAATAATTGGTAAATTTTACCGGCACCTTGAGGACCCCGAGAACTTTCCCCTGACGGATACCGATTACATTGGGAAAGAGGACCTAAGAGTGTTGATGAAATGTCCAAAAATGTTCCGGATCCAAGACGGTTTGCTGGTAAGGAAATCCAAAGCTGGCCACGATCAGTGGGTGGTTCCTACCTCATTCCGAAGCCTGATGTTAAGTCACGCCCATGATGCGGCCACCGCCGGTCATAGGGGGTTTCACACAACATTGGAAATCTTAAGAGAGGTTGCATACTGGCCACACATGGGGCAGGACCTCGACCAATACTTGAAGGGGTGTCTTGTGTGTGCACAGTTTCAGCCATCATCCCTCACGCACCGTGCGCCTCTCCAAAAGAGGGGGATGACACTGCCATGGTCAGATTTACAAATCGACTTTGTAGGCCCTGTGATTCGCTCGGCTAGGGGGAATAAGTACATGTTGACTGTGACATGCTTGTTTTCCAAGTGGGTGGAATGTCTCCCAGCCCCAAATTGCAAGGCAGAAACTGCAGCTGCCTTGATGATTAACCACATCTTTTCCCGTTTTGGTCTACCTCAAAGGATTGAGTCAGACAGAGGTAGCCACTTCACCAGTGAAGTAATGACAAAGATGTGGGAGATACTGGGGGTCAAAAGGAAGTTGCATATTGCTTATCGGCCAGCTTCTTCTGGGGCAGTAGAGAGATATAACCGAACCATTGTGAGCATCTTAAAAAAGTTTGTGGCAGATTCTGGGCCAAGTTGGGATATCCGATTACCTCTGGTCCTAATGGCCATCAGATCTACCCCTTCATCTGCAACCAAAATGTCACCATTTGAGTTGATGACTGGGCGCAAGATGGTGCTTCCTCAGCATTTGCTCTATAGGACCCAAGAGCAGACACTGATAAATGCCTCCACTACTCATGAGTATGTAGCGAATTTAAGGAAACACCTCCAACATGCTTTTGCTTATGCTCAGCGGAATCTAGAAAGATCAGCTGATAGCATGAAGACCCATTATGACCTGAAAACTTCCAGGAAGGAATATCAGGTGGGAGACCGGGTCTATCTATACAACTTCCAAAGGAACCAGGCCAAGCAGCGCAAATTTTTGCCTACATGGAAGGGACCATTTGAGATCATCGACAAGATCTCCCCTGTGGCCTACAAGATCCGCATCCCCAAAGGCGGTTCGGCAGAGGGGGAAGACAAGTGGGTCCACATAAACCAGTTGAAATGTTGCCATCCCAGGCACACTCTGCAACAACTGGAGGAATCCTCTGGAATCCTAGCGGGTACTGTCTCAGATTAATTCAGTTCCAACCATAAAACATACCACATCTAGTCTCTAAAATATTGTGATTTGCATGAAACTGTCTCTTAGTTATACTGTTTTTTTTTCAAAATAAGAATGTAATGTTTCGTGATGATGAAATGCATATGCTGCCCCACTATCTCAACGGTGGTGGAAAAACGTCTATGAATAGGTATTGCCGCTCTTCCTTTGTCGTCCTAGGAGAAAGAAAACCTTGAGACGGGCCAAGGAGGACAATCCGGAGACCGGGAGCTGAGACGCAACGGGCTCGGGGTACCGCCCAATATTCCCATCAGGACCGGCGAGGAGAACCGATCGATCCGACCGGATGGAGGAAAAGATGCTGAACTGTGCCATCTATTGGAAGAAGATGAGGAAACATCCCAGATCTTGCGAGTCCCATCAGTGAAACCGAATGGCCATCGCAAGAGGGGGGCTTGTGGGATGTATTTACCCATGCATCCGAGCCCTCCCTCAAAACTGTGCAGTACTGACATGGAAAACCTCATGATGGCCAGAGCTTCCCAGAAAATGCACAGGGAAATGCATGAAGAATAGGCTGCCACCCATTTTTGCCGATGTTATGGGCACAGAAGGAAACTGCCTAAAACCACCATTGGACTACCCACACAGTAGTCTGAAACCATTGGGAATGGCAATGCTGATTGCCAAATGCAACCTAGAATTGTGGGGAATTCATTTTCTTAAATCCCAAAAATGGGTGCAGTACCAGTACTCACCACTATCCAAAAGCCGGCAGTTTAAAACCACCCTGTGTTTCTCTGAAGGCAAGCCAAAGTGCCTATTTCAAACATTGCAATGTGTGCAAAATATTCACTGAACACCAGCAGACATTTGGTAGAATGGAGTTTTGTGTGCCTACAAAATCTGGGAAATGAAGAGCCCAGAACAATGCTTATAACAAAACTGGCTGAGCTATGGAGTCAGCAGTTTAAGTTGCACTGGATTTAAAGACACTAAAATCGAAAATGTTTAGATTAAATGAGTGACCTATGTTTGGTGTCACATGCCTTTGTAACTGTTGAAATGTCATAGTTTTGCACTTAGAATCAGCATTCTAGCTGCATATGTAAAAATGTTTAGTTTTATTTGAATGCAGGAACTGGGGAACAAAAAGTGACATTTTATCTGAAACCTGGCTTAAGGAACTGAATTCTGCCTGGCAACTACCCCCATCAGGAGTGAAACTTGAGTCACAGCTGTGTTCCCAGGCCTAGCTGCCCTTTTGCTGCTCACACTAAGGATATGCCATCTATCTGATAATTGAATTACCTGTGCTCTGCAGGAAAGTGAACAAAGCCCTGTCCTGGCTCAGGCAAAGGTTTTATTGGCAGGAGTCGTAAATGGTCGTAAAAAGTGGCTTCCTCCTGAGGAAAGGGGAGGGGCACTGCCTGTGAGAGCAAGCTGGCTTGGCAGAACTGGAAAAACCAGAAATTCAACCTTGTGCTGAGGGTAAACCACACCCCTTTGGAGCCAGAACATAACTTTAAAAAGATGAATAACTCATAGAGCGGACATGTGAAAATTTTATAAATGATACCATAATTCTTGTGATTTTTCTGCCCACATTTTAAGAGGTTTTTCGACCCGGTGGCATGTTCAGGGGGGTTTTAGCGGAAAAGTGGATATTACTCTAAATGTATGCAGGTTAAAAATCTGAAACTTCATCAGTTAATGTCCCTACTCCCTGCACACATGTATGTAAAGTTGGGTCAATGTCAGAAAGTGAAAAATCAGTTAAAAAGTCAATTATGTGCCATTTCTGAATGCAAGCTCTTAGAAACAGCAGATTTGGACAGAGACATGGCTAAATTCAGCCACACCATGTATATGTAATTTCAAGCAACTGTGTAACTGTGAAATATGTCTTTTATTATCAAATATAGAATGTGTGCAATCTGACAGAGGAGTGTCCTATCTGCAAGCCATAAAATGACATCCCTCTGACTCACAGTTCATTCCCCAATCAAATGATAAATGGAAGTTTGACCAATTAGATGCTGAGAGAGAGGTAGGGTCAGTGATGCTAGAACACACCCACATTCTAAACACATAAAAGCAGACAGACAGGACAGATAGGGACTGTCAATTCCATCTGCAGCGGGACGCTCTGCCGGAAAAATCCATACTTTACCTCCATCAAACCTCCAGAGAGCCAAACTAGAGACTTCAATCTATCCAGAACTAGAGACCCAGACCAGAGAACCAGAGAGAGCTGACCCAGATCACTGTGAAGTGCAGAGACCAGAGGCGAATTTAAAACCCTGACCAGATCCGTGATGAGGCCCATTTCACTCAAGAATATAGTGTGAGTACCTAGAAAACTGTGCAGAACCAATCTCCTAGTTAAAATAATATAATTCAATCCATTTTTAACCTAAGTAGAACTGCAGCTTAGCAATTGTGTTATCCTGCCATCATTTTTAAAGCTGAAAAAGTGTGCGTTTAAAATTTCAAATCTGAAAAACGACCTTTATTCAATCTCTCATATCTCCGCAACCGTTTGTGCTAGAGACTTGCAGTAACTTTTATTTGGAAGCTGAGATCCTAGGCTTTCCTAGGACCCCAAAATGATAGAGATGGTCCTTGTGGTTCCTCTGTAATAGCGCTCGGCGCATCCGCGAATTTTGCCGCGATTTGCAAATTTCTTCACGTGTAAAAAGCTGCTGCTGCTTGCCTTCCATTGCCAGAAATTCGTTTAACCTGCTAACTATCCCTGCATCATTGCTAGTGTGAGCCTGGACTAATATTAACTAGATACCACTCACCCTGAACCTCTGAAAAGGGAATTAAAAGCATTTTAGCATATTTTTTAATTCATTGCCAGCACATATCAAAGCAATTTGGGCCTGTGTTTTCAAACTTATGTAGTCTAAGCTTGCTGGGGTGAACTGAGTTACATTGATTGCATTTCTGAGAACTGTGTGTTTTCCTTCCATTTCCTTGCTTTGCATCAAGGGGGGGAGGGGATTGCCAGAGAAAAGTGATTACATTGTTTGGTTGAAATCATATTGAGTATTTTCTGTACTGCATTCATTGAATATTGCATCCACCTGAGCTTACATAAAGCATTCTGTACCACCTTCTTCTTTTGTTCCTATTCACCTGTGTGCTATCTTATCCATTTCATCTCAACTCATTAGTGATTATAAAGAAGCGTGCTAGTGCCAGATTCTCCGTTGTTGATCTTTATCATATCAGATTAAGTGTGCTATTCAATTATTAATTTATTATAAAGTGTGATATATATATATTTTAAATTATCAAATAAACCTTTTAAACTTGCAAAACAGAACTACTTCTTGGCTCAGTGGGGTCAGGGGGATTCCAAGAGAGGGGTGTTATATAGGGGTAGTCATCCAGAACGCATGAACTGGACCTAAAGATATATCAATAAGGGTTTTCATTCAGTATTATAGACTAAGCGTTGACTTAGTTGTAGTGTTGAATTGAATCCTCTTACAATATGCAGGGGGAGACCCCCCTCTCCCCCTCTATATTAATGATTCTCCTAAACCCACCCCTACATATATTTGGGGCATAATCCAACGAAAAAATTAGACTAAATCTACTTTTGCGAATTCTACTGTGGAAAAAACTCCCTGTCCCGTGCTATATCTTCATTGCTCAATGGCCTATTTAGCTTTTGTAAAGCTGGATGCATCTCTCTTGCTCTTCTTCTCCACCTTTTGCTGGAGGACAGCTAGCATTCTGGAACTCCATATTAACACCCCACAGGCAGGAAGCTTCTGCCTCTGTTATAGTTAGGCTCTGGTACTATTTGTCCCAATGTGTGCTCTGGTTGGATGGCCCGTTCCCCCTTCAGTGTGGAGTCCTAATGGGAACCATTGAAGCACCGGCACCGTTGTTAACGCGGCCGAAGATTCAGTGGATAATTTGATGGCAGGCGCCTGAACTACCGGCAGGTCAGGCCTGCCATTAGTTCACTGCCCCTACAGGCAGGCTCAGAGTATGCCAGTCCGGAAAAGTGCCGGTAACCGCTGGTACCGGCACCTTTTTCCAGAACTGCATGCTCACAATGAGCCCAATTGTTTACACTTGATATCATGTATTGTGTGTGGTTTAATAATTGGGTTTGGCCCATGCCGAGTCCCCATGTTCTGAGATCTTAAAAGGACTCTCTGCCATGGTGGGATCAGGCATGTTGTGATAGCGGCTGGCTGATCTTGTGTTCCTTCTTTCCCCTTTACGAGTACATTGAGTTCCTGTTCTCAGTATTTGCGTGCTGAGTGAGAACGCTTGATCTGCATGTTTTCCTGTGCTACCATGTGACTCCGATTCAGCTGAAGCTTGTGTACCCAACATTTGCTGCTCACCAAATACTGCTCCGCACATGGAACCACAGATGGCGTTGTAATTGCTCAGAAAATCACCAGCTTGTATTATATCAGTGCCAGACCCTCCTTGGGGCTGATGTTCTCAGGGTTCCAAGCCCAAGGGAGTAGCTCTGGCATGTGGACAAAATGCTAGACCCACTCACTCCTTAATCACCAGACATAGTTTAGCTTTTTTCCTGATGTAGGCCGCTGCTTGTGGGGTGCCAGAGCAAGAACTGATGGAGCTCTGGGGGATTCTCTATGAAGCACCTCAGGGATCAAATCCCTTCGCTTATGGCCTCCTCCACCCCGAGAGTTCCCCAGCTCCCTCAATGGGTGATGTACCTGTGGCTTTAACACACACCCTGAGGGAGATTTTTGAGTGGCCCAGATGTAGTCCTCTTTAAGGTCCTTGTTTTCCCAGGGTATACAGCCCTTAATACAGTGGTCTTCAAACTTTTCTATCCAAAACCCCCCTTGCGAAAAGTTTTCAAGTTAGGGCCCCCTCCCCTGGGGCATTGAGATGATATGACATGAGATGATATGATATGATATGGCATTTATAACGTGCCTATACACAAGTGTTTCAAGGCAAGGGAGGGGGTACGCGGGAAGGCAGACAACGATCTTACTAGGCCAGACAAGCAATAAGTAAGGGATGCGGCCACATCCCTTACTTATTGCTCATTTATTCTATTTATTTTTACGGTCGATCCATGTACTGCACTTCCCCCTCTCCACCCTCCCCTCTGCCCTTTTCCCCTTCCCTCTTCCCCTGCACTTGCGCGATCTCAATGTCACCTGGCCTAGTAAGATCATTGGAAGCATAAACATTTTAGCTGATATTGGTGGGATTTACACAGTATAACTTAGTAGCAGACTCCCGTAAATCCGTATCACTTTTTTAAATTCCTTGTCACTGTCTCCTTCTCTGTTAATCCCCCTTCTGTATAACACTTCTTCATTATACAGTCTCTCTCATACTTAACTCTCTGCTGTTTTCTCTCTTTCTTCTTCACTGCACCTGTTCTGTCGCCCTTCTTTCTCCCTCTCTGGGCTGGACTGGCATTCTCTTGGTCTGCCACCTTAGCACTTGCAGTATCCCTTTCCTCCTATATACCCTGGAATTCAGTCTCTTATCGCTGCTCCTTACACACCGCACACTCCCCCTTCCTCTCTCCCATTCTGTCTTTCCTCTTCCTCCTGGTCTGTCTCTTATTTCCCTAGCCCTGCGCCCACCCGGTCTGTTGGCCTCCAAACCTGGCATTCTGTCTCTTGGCTTCATATCATTCTTGATTTGTCTCTTCTCTTTCTCTCCCTCTTGCGGTTTCTGCTCTATCTCAACTCCCCACCAATTCTCTCTTTTTCCCCTTGCTTTCTGTCTCTTGGTTTCTCTCGTATTCTGCTGGTCTCTTTTCCTGTTCTGTCTCTTCTCTGGCTGTTCTATTGTTGGTTCTCATTTCCATATTCTCTTATCTTTCAATCATCTGCCCTCTAACACCCGCTTTAAGTTCCCTCTCTCTCACACTCTCCTCCTTTTTCACGTAGTCTTCCCCCCTCAGCATGTATTCTTTGCTTTCCCATTCCGACACTTTGTCTCCCTCCCCCTCCTCCTATTCTGTCTCCTGCCCCCTGTTCTGTCTCCCCCGTACATTCTGTCAAACTCCTATTCCTATTCTGTCTAAACCTCCCCATCCTGTGTCTGTCTCCTCTTCTGTCTTGTCTCTTGGTTTCTCTCGTATTCTGCTGGTCTCTTTTCCTGTTCTGTCTCTTCTTCCTTTCCAGTTTTAGTTCACCCTCTTATCCATGCTGAAAAGAATAATGCAAAGCCAGTGCTTGTCGCAACGCAGACAAAGGGGCTGTGTTGTGACTAGCGCCATCTTAGTATTCTTTCTTTCAATCAGGTCCCTCTTGCATGAAGTCAGCACAGCATGGAAAAGTCCACGCCAAGTTTACTTCTTGGAAGTAGCATCTTAGTGAAAGGCAGCGCTTGCCACAACACTGCCAACGCAGCTGTGTTGTGACTAGCGCTGACTTTGCCTTCTCCCTTTCAGTAAAGTGCTCCTTTCATGCAGTAGACACAGCTTGGAAGAGCAGACGCCAAGCTTACTTCTTGAAAGTCAAACCTTACTGAAAGGCAACGCTTGCCACAGCACAGTCACTTGACAGCTGATCAGTGTTCGTTGACTGGGTTGCAGCAAGCGCTTCGTTTGCCTTCTGCTTTTGTCAGGTGCTCCTTTCAAGACGTTAGCAGCATGGGAGAGTCCTCCTGTGTTTACTTCGTGAACGTTGCATCTTACTGAAAGGCTGAATGCATAGGCAGCACCTGCTGCGCCACTGCCGATACACGCTGATCGGTTGTTAATTGTTCTTCAAGCTGTGGGATTCGCACCTCCTCCCCTTAAGCATGGTGCCGCGACCCACAATTCAAAGAACACTACCTTATTATAAAGTGAAGCAAGGATTTTGCGGAAATATCTAGTTCCCCTTGTGGCACTGAAGCTGAAACCTTACTCTGCGCTTTGTCGGAGGAGGTTGGGGATGCCCAGATGACAGTATTATCATAATGGCATCTCTAGGATCTTACAGGGACCTCGATATATATGGGATAAAGTACCCCCTTCCATATGCTATATAACGATATTGCAAATCGCTCAGGAGTTCCGCTACCAAAAACAGGAACAAAGCCGAATGCTGAGTTCCTTTATAACCAGGTTGTCCATCTCCAGACCTGGAGGGCCGGAATCTTGACGGGTTTTCAGGATATCCCTCATTAATATTCATGAGAAAAAAGGTGCATGCATTTCAAATCGTGTGTGTAAATTGCTCTCATGAATATTAATGAGGGGTATCCTGAAAACCTGACATGGTCCTGGCCCTCGAGGCCTGGGAGCTGAGCAGCTATAAGGTCACAAAACTACAGAGTAACTTGCAATATCCTTTTTTACCTATGATAGGGGACATTTTATTCCTCAAAATACATGGCCATACACTGCCCCCCCCCCCCCACACCTTCACACAGGGCCTCTTGCTTAAATCTCAAAGGTGAATGTAATGTAAGAGATCTTCCAGTTGATTATACATATAGTCAATTTAGAATCTGTTTTGATAAAAAATAGTATGCAGCTTAAAATATGTTGCAGAAAAATAATGTATGTAGTGTAAGAAAAATGCATCTAACACGCATGTGTTAAACTCTAGCAGTGCACAAAATAAACACCCTCCCATAAGCAGTTCCTTATCAGTTAATGGCTGCCATGTGTCACAGAGAGCTATTTCACTGGAAAGGAATATGAAAAGCTTGGCATGGCTTTAACTAAGTGCTGCAGTGACAGCTGGCCTTGTCCTGGCGCAAGCAGCAGGCATTGCGACATCAGAACTGTAGCGTAGTAACTGATTACAGAGCTGTAGTCATCACTTCTGACCTGTAGTAGGGTACTGGGGCTGACACGTGTTATAGACATGTACAGCTGTAACCTCGCAAATGCAAAGCAATCTGTTTGGGAGCGGGTTTTGTGCTGCATGGAATTATCTGCTCTTTTGAGTGGCTGGGACATGTGAGAAACGGTGGAAAAACAAACACGTTATTTTAAAGCGTAATCCAATCTTGGGTGGCTCTGCTCACGCTGCGCTAACTCGTTGAGATCTGAGATGGGTGGACTGGCGCTGTCTCCCGGTACTGTAAGGTACCGTAGCCTAGGTTCTTGTACATTCATTTGTGACGCCTCATTGATACATTATATGCTAATGGGCTCACCTGTTTCTTGGAGGGCCAAGCGCCATACTCGGGCACTCAACTACAATCATTCATTTGTTTTAAAACTAGGGTTCATACACAAAAGCAGATGCGGATTATTTGTTTAGCAATAAATTATATTTTAATGAATTCTAGACTGTATTTTTGCTAATACGCATAAAAGGTCATTGTAACCAAAACATACTAATACAGAATATATACATTAATATATAATAAATACAAAAACAGGCGTCACCTGGAAGGCTCAGGAGCAGCTCACTCCTGCGTTCTGTTCAAGCAATAGCACTGGAGATATTCTCTCCTGAAAGAATAAGACAGCACCCGAGCAGGGGTGCAAGAATATGAGGCGCCCCGGCGTGCCCACCTGGTGCCCTGCCAAGGTGGGGAGGGCCTGCAGCAACTATATTGATTGTGAGGCCATCACTGACATCAACAGTTCATTTGCTCTGTTGAAGGGCTTTTGTGCAGCAAATATTGCAACGCGGTAGTGATCTAGCTAAATAACGCCACTTTCTGTTAAAGATGTTGGAATTGGGGGAGGGGCTAATTAAGGAGAGGTACATCTGTGGACTTGCCTGAGAATTCTCTACCTTTTACGATATGATATAGGTTATTTATAACACGCTTAATACCCAGAGGTTTCTCAGTGCAGACGAGGATCGAACCTGTGGTGCTCCATGTCATCTTGCTTCCAAGGTGAGCACGTTGCCCCCTGAGCTATCCTCCCAAGACTAATGACTTTCACAACCCCATTTAACACATTGAAAGGGTCCATTGCCAAGCATTTCTATTTTTTTTGTATTTCTTTTGATTTTTGTTATATGTTATTGTATTTTGTATCAACAACAAAAAATAGTACTGTGCATTCATTTACATTGTGATAATAAAGGGTCTATGTACCACCACCCCCTCCCATATTACATATAAAGTAAAGTTGCAAGACACATTATAGAGAGCGAGGGCCTATATCGAGCGTCATGCAGTTTTATCTTCTTATGTTCTTTCAAAAGCAAACTCTCAAGCAATTATATGCTTTGCATTCCTTGTACCCGTTCCTTCATCAAATGTGGTTTGACTGATTTCCAACCAGTTCCTCTCACTTTTTTGCAACCATAGCGGCTCTAAACAACCAGCACTTCTCCGGCAAAGAAGGGTCCTATATTGCTGAGTGCCCACCCAGAATTAAAGTGTCATCATCGTATTCGAAGCCAGTTCTTAAACCTGTGTTTGCTGTGGTCACTGTGTCTCCCCATAATGTCCTGACCGGCATTCCCAAGCCAAGGGAGAGAGAACGTTCGGGCTACTCTCTGGGTGAGGTCACTGCAAGAAAATACTAGGACCTTTGTAAAAGTGAAATTAAATCCACAGGTGCCTGTTCTTTTAGAAACGCCACCCCCAGCCCACTTGACATCAGTAATTACACTCTCAGCAGCATTGATGGCTGTCCCCTCTCTGACGCAAAACACACGTCTCTTCCCCAATAAGTGAAATCACATCAAAACAATGGCAACACTGCACGCCAGTGTCAGCAACTTACCAATGCCCAGGAAAAAATGACTGATCTAAGAGAACAGAGCTGTGGCATTCTCCACCCCGCCAGTGGGGGGCAGGAGCACAGCTTGTTCCAGACTCGGGCTGCAACAGGATCATTTGAAGCACTGGCAGCAAGACTTTAACACTTGGCTGCCCAGCTTCCAGCCCTTTTGGTTTTCAGCTCCGCTGGATCCATGTATGTTGTCACGTGTGACAGTTCTCCGGGGGACACCTTGAAGGTGGATCACTCTGCTCTGGTAGAAAAGTAGAGGCAGTGTCATTATTCAGACACGTGTGTATTGTTGCGCCCTCTCCTTGTAGGAAGCCCAAGGCAGACACCTGGCGATGTCTTTTATTACTGGAAGTGCCTGAGAGTGCTCACCTCAGATTACATGGCCGAGCTCTTTGACCTTCACAAGGGATCCCTGCACCCCCTGGGAAGCAAAGATTGCACACATTACATGGAGCTAATGTAGGCCCCCCAACACATTCTGTCCAGACTCATTCATAGGAAACATACATCACTTAGGGGTGTACCTCAAAAGTTCCACTTGCCCCCTCTCCCCTGCCCACACCAGCGCAAACAGAAAGGAGTATGTTCTCATCGGGTATCATTGACAGCCAATGCGGCTTCCTTACTAAACTGGGCCTCAGCCTCACACATCTGAGTTGTAACAACTCTGCTAGAAAGAAATAATGAATAGATCTTTATATGCAAAAACAGGAGAATAATAATACAATAACATTAAATATGGCATGTATACAGTGCATCTAAAACTCATGTTGTATTCAGATTAATCAGAAGCAATACATATACATAGAAAGAGAATAAGGAAATCAATCCAAGAAGAACGTAATGAATAAATGGAAAAAAAAGAAAAAAATTGATTCAATCGGACAAATGAAAAATATCAATAAATATCCAGACATCCAATTTTGAATATCAGAAAACCACACCAGGATTCAATCATTCCTCCTTGTTCACCCAACCAGGGGGTGCACGGTGCCTTATCTATGTCTGATCTTGTCCTGTCCCTCATACTGTTGTCCTCGTCTCTCTGTCAGTGCCCTGATGCCTGTGGGCTGCAGCACTCTACAAATACATAAATAAATAAATCTAAGGCTAGGAGGAGAAACACACACAGCAGGGGTCTATGTAGGGTGGCGTAAGCCAACAATACACATACAATTGCTGTAATGCGTGTTAACAGCTGGCAGTGTCCACAACTCCACACTTATAAGTTTATTATAAGGACATCCATCATATGCGGGGTACATTCCAAACGTTTCGGCGGTTCGGGTTATTCTCTGCCTTCATCTGGACCGAAGGAAATGGATAACCCATAGATGTGAGAATTAATAAAAACAAATATAAGCAGGCTAAAGTCAATGACTCTGGTAGTGGGTTGCAAAACACTAACACATACCATCACCAGATGTGTGAGCCAAACAGTTTGAACATGTCCGAGAATAAAATCCAGAGCCCTTCACCATTAGAACCGATCCTCATCAGACATTAATATAGAAAAAGGTGAGTTAGATCATTCAATAAATAGATCAATAAATAGACTACCTCAAGTTGCGCCTACGTGCCAACGTGCTAGATAAGTCACCAGGAAGCAAAGTACACAAATATGGTAATCACCTAGAACTGACCAGGAGAGAGCAAAGGCTGCGGCGTTCTGCGGATCTTCTTGCAGCACGCCACAGTTGGATAGAACATACATCTACTTCTTTTTTCTACACCCCGGTCTAACCTTGGTTATTTCCTGGTGGGTTCTAGCTGATTATCTCCTTGGTGTACTTTGCTTTCTGGATCCGGTTCTAATGGTGAAGGGCTCTGGATTTTCGAAGCGTTTGGAATGTGCCCCACATAGGATTGCTGTCCTTATATGCAACTAAGCGTGGAGTTGTGGGCATTGCCAGCTGTTACCAAATATTACAGCTCCTGTATGTGAGTTGCTGAGGTCTCCCACCCTACGTAGACCCCGGTTGTGTGTATTTCTCCTTTTAGCTCTAGATCAGACATAGATGAGGTGCCCTGTGCCCCCTGGTTGGGTGAAGGGGTGATTGCGGGTACTAGGAGGAATGGTTGAATCCTGGTGTGGTTTTCTGATATCTAACACTGAATGTCTGGATATTTATTGGTATTTTTCATGTGTCTGATTTAATCCATTTTTTCTTTTTTTCCATTTATAGATTCTTTATGTTCTTCTTGGACTGTTTTTCTTATTATCTGTCTATGTGTATACGTTGCTTCTGATTAATCTGAATACATGAGTTTTCAAAGTACTGTATATTGACTAAATACATTTCATATTTAAAGTTACTGTATTATTATTCTCCTGTTTTCTTTGCATATAAAGATCTATTCATTATTTCTTTGTAGCCTAGTTGTTATAACTGAGATCTGTGAGGCTGAGGCCCAGTTTAGTAAGGAAGCCGCATTGGCTGTCAATGATACCCGATGGGAACATACTCCTTTCTGTTTGCCCTGATTACTCTCCAGTTCCTATCAGAGATGGGGGCATCCCTCGTGGGATTCCTCCGCCCCCACCAGGCCTGGCCGTATGGAGCCCTTTTATGAGGATTCATAATACCTGAGCAATGCCAGTGTTCATGGTCTATTCAAAACCTTCCTTCCATCACCCTTCTGTCTTACATAAATCACCCTAAGTGGGACGGGAATGCCCCGACGAGGGTCTAGAGTGCCAATCTACACCCCATTATGATGCCAGGAAGACGGGAGCATATCTGGGTTTCTCACTGTCTCATGTGACCCAGGAGCTCGGCTGGGCTGCCCTTGTTTGGGTTGGTACCAAGCCTGATTTGCATATCATTTTTGACTTTGCTAAGCCATGGCAGGCTGAAAAGTGTGTGTGTGTGGGGGCGCGCGCGTGCACACGTGCACTGAAGTGACTGGCCTTTTCCTCACACCTCTGCCCCCTTTTATGTATGGCTCAATCTGCCCTTGCACTGCGCCTTAGTATTTGAATCTTTAGAGCTGTTATACATGGATATGTAAGAGGGGACGCCCTGGTGCTGCATTGTGGGAACGCTTATTTTTGGGAGGAAATCACAGTTCACAAAGAGACAGTGGGTATGATTTATACGGAAGCGTTCTACAAGGCGCAATCCCACTGAAAAATGCTTTGTAAATCAGACCCAGAAACGTTTCAGTTTGTTGACGTAATAATGCAGAGACTTGAAACAATGGCCACCCTTTTCACAGCAGCAGCTGATGGCTAAGACATTGGAAGATACAGAATTCGGATTTACAGACTGTCTGTGCCTGGGAATGGCCATAGTTGCTTTGAATGCCTTTGCAATGTTGATGGGGTCTGCTTTGGCGTTTGCGTGCTGCCCGGGCGCTTTACATGTGCTTTAATCCTTCTGCCTTTGCTTGGCTTTGCAGGTTGCTTGAACTGTAGCCGAGTGGTGGAGCTGTCTGACCGCCTCACTTCCCTGGAAGCCAAGGTAAGAGCGAGAGTCTGTGAAGTGTGTGACCCAGGACACTGCCAAGCAGAGATGTTTTTATGGGAGGGCAAAAGGGGCACTTGCCCAAGGCCCCAACTTCAAGGGAGCCCCTCAAGGCTGCCTGATCTCAATAAGATTCCATTGGCCACCAGACTTGAATAGCACACGTCAGGATATTTTATGGCATGTTGCTGAGGCTCTAAACTTATTGCTTTCTGTTTTGACAAGTACATTCTGCCTTGATCAATTAATTATGTAATGCTTTCTGTGTTCACTGTGGTATACATAGTATGTGTGTTCCTTATGGCACAACTCCTGTAGCATTCTTTCCTTCCTGAGGGATTTATGCTGATCATGTGCAATAGCCAAAGTTGAAATGCATATTGATATATTGAGTTCTGCAATGGTTCCAAAGTTAGCTCAGCATGTTAAGCACTCATTGCAAAGATATGTGTTCATATGCAAGATTAGAATAGCACATTGCAGCAAGGCTGGCCGAGCCTTTCCTATGTTTGAAGTTGTATACCTGCCTACATATGTACTTGGTTTTGCAACACAACAGGTGCTATTATCAGAAATGTACCTGCACCAGATAGGAGTTGCTGTAAAAACTAACATGTCATCTGCATGATGAAGGTCTAAAAATTGGTTTGTTCAGATGGGGTGTTGTAAAACCTAGACAATCACCTCTAATGATGAGCATAAACGTTTTGACCAACTGGTGAATAAGTATCCAAATTCAAGACTGTGGAACCACATCGTTCCTGCTAGTATCCTGGCTTTGCCAGCAGACGATACAGTGATCCTGGTCAAATCATGTAATATATTCTACATCACTGTGATGTCTTCTGTGATGTTTGCCTTCTCGCATGATGGTGGCATCGTTTAGCCCATTACCAGTGGTCGAAGTGTATGAAAAGAAATAGTGGAACTATGTTCCCTGCTGGCTTGTCCTCACACCCGACAAACCCCATCACCAAGCACCATCCCACGTGCAATATAACCCCCCAAACAAATGTGCCTGCTGTTTAAGAGAACGTTCAGTGCACTGCAGTGCAAGCTTCAACTTCTTCCTACACTTCCATTCCGGAATGGTTTCTTTTTAAAATAAAAGTATAGGAACAGTAAATCTTAATTAAAAAAAAAAAGTAGAGGAACAGCGCTCCTAACCGCTCCTGCTCACTTTGACCACTGGCCCTCGGTTGATCTTTTTTCTTATGTAGGCCATTTGAGTGGAAGGGGTGGTAGACAGGAGAGAGAGGACCAGATGTCGCAGGCCTTGGGTAAGCATAGTTTAAGGTTTGCTTGTTTGACACAAAAAAAGGTTTCCTTTTTTCTAAAAGTCAAAGCTTTTTCTGCACATTTATAAATTACAATTTCACAAATCAGTGTTTTGGAAGTATTTAATGCTTTAAAATACAAAAGACAACCCCAAATCTGTTAAATCACATCAATTGATATGCTGGTACTTATATACTTCCCTTGGCGATGGAAAGAATGAAGCTAGAATCATTCCCATTTTGCGTAACACCCTTTTATAATATTTAGTTTTTTTAAATGGTCATGTTTGGTAATGTGATTTGTGTACTTTCCCAGTCAGTTTTGTAAAATTAGATTATTTTAGTTCATGGTTAGAACCAGAAAAGAAAGTGTTCAAATGCAGAAATTGCAGAGTTGGCTCACATCACAGCTTCACCCTTTAGCCAATATGCGATCCTGGGCATCTCATTCAATCTTGTCTTGCCTAACCTCTCAAAATTGCCAGTCCCTAAACCTTTCAAAATTGTGAGCACTGCAGAGTGAATGTTAGCATGCTAAAGGTCAGGTAATCCACTAACCAAGATAAACTCAAACTCTGCATACTTATCTCACTCAAAAAACTCACACAACCATCTCTCACACAACAAGCCGCACGCACTTCAAAACACTGCAACAACACATAAGCCGGAGCAACAACACACGCGGACTGACACCGATCCAATACCCGCACCAAAGCTCAGCACCCGGTGTATACCGGTGTATACCGAGTTGAAGCTGCCAACAGAACACCACTCCCCTACTATCCTACTCCCTCTTCACCTTACTAACCCATCCCACCTTATCGTTTACAGATCCGCCAGAGCGCCTGGGGACCAATTCCGTTGGTGACGGTGCGCAGTACAAATACCTTTAACATTTAACATTTTAACATATGATCTTCAAAAAAGCTGCACTCATGGTTTCACTGGCTATAGTGTTGCTTACACTATAATAGTGAGCATTGATAAATTGCACACTACAGGCACATGTTCCTTTGATCTCTAATGACAACACTATTTGAAAACAATGTCCCACTTCTAATCTCAGTCTGTCTGGATACAGACACCTTCCTGGTAGCTTCTAATCTGCATCCAATATCCATCCTGTGGTATGTCTAGCTTTCTCCTTCCCTCCAATTGGTCTTCCACTATCAGTGCTTGATCACTTATGCATTCTGTAAGGGGGCTTAAAGGAAGTAAACATGTTTTTTTTTTTTTAAATCACTTCAGTTCTTTGGTTTGGTGGAGGGGGGCCTTGAAGATGTCCGTGCCCAGGGCCCCAAAAGTTCTTAAGATGGTCCCATAGGACTCAATGGGAATGGGGATTTACACCATTCTGCCTCCGTGATTCCTGGAAAACCGGGGTTGTAATGCCCCGGTAATTCCGGGAATCACGGAGGCTGAATGGTAATACGAGTCCGGCGGTAACCAGGCGGTTTTACCGCCTCGGTTACCGCCGGACTCGTAATGAGGCCCAATATCTTAAATTCTTGTGATTTAATCATTCTTTCCAATGTCTCCTTGTCGAGCTTAGGCATTGCCAGCCAGTCCTACTGGCTGTCAGACATCTTCTGCATGGTGCCTACCCCTTGCCATTGGAGAATGAATTCAAGAGGATAATAATCACTCTCTGTTCAATCAGAAATGGAAAATGTCATAGCATTCCTAAAGAAAAAACTGTCTATAATACAGTAATCAGAGACTGAGAAGCAGTATTACTGTTCTTGTATGCTTAGGAATGCACAAATTGCCACTAAGGGTGTCAGGAAATTCCTGTGCACAATCCCAAAGTACACGTGAAAATCGGTGCACCATTTGTGACCAATTTTCCTTTCCAAACATGTGCATTACATTTGTTAAACATATTTTGCCCGAGAATCTGAAGCCCCTGGTAATGTTTATTTAGTCCTACTATATTTTTGAATAATGTGACTGGTCCTATCTGTCTAAAAATGTCCTACTGACCACTCAATTTCCTCAACATTTTCTGTAAACAACCACTTGATGGCAAATGAGGCGTTGCTAGGGGGGAGTTAGGGGGCTATAGCCCTAGATAGATGATCAAGGGCTGCAAGGAAAAGGCTATAGCAAGCCCTGAGTCCCTCCATTCCCGACATAAGCTTAGCCCCTGATCTTTTCCAGAACTAGCAACATCCCTGCAAATGACATTAAAGGCCTTGCACATTTCCTTTACTAGACCTGCACATGGTCTAGATAACTGTTAGGTACTGCAAATTACAATGTTCTATTAGCAGTCTTAAAGTTTATTACATTTCAAGTTTGCGTTGCAATAATCTTTCTGCCAACTGTGCGCTATGTTCCGCCGAAGAATGGATGTTGCTCACTATTTCATTTGATATGCAAATTTTGCTTATTACGCAAAAAAGGTTGGAGACTCCTGCTCTAAATACTTTGCTGTATTATTTGAAGTGTCGTCCTTAATACTAAAGCAATAGTGCAGTTTTATACAGTGCTTTGCTCATTGCTGAAACTACAGTGCAGTATTACTGGATGTGCTGTCACCAATGTTGCAATTACAGTGGAGTATTATTGGGTGCACTGTCCTCATCGCTGTAAATACAGTGCATTGTTCTTGGTGGGGATGTCCTCAATGCTATGACTACAGTATAGTATTATTGCAGGTGCTATCATCAATGCTGTAAGGAGTGCTCTCCTGAATTTTGTAAATGCACCACAGTATTTTATAGGAGGTGCTTTCCTCAATGCTGAAAATACAATTCAGAGTTACTGAAGATTCTGTTCTCAATGCTGAAACTGTGCAAAGCGTATTTTTGCAGCGCAAAGTCATTGCAAAATCAGGGCGAAGTCATTTTGTACTGCAGAAATGACTTTGTACTGACTTTGCACTGACGTTGCACTGCAAAAATACACCTTGCACAATTCCATGAATCATCAGGGTTTGTGATGGTAGTGCAAAGTCACTTTTCAGCAGTGCAAAATCACCTTGAATTGTGCAAATAAATTCCATGAATCAGGCCCATTGTGTATTGGAGGTGCTGTCCACAATGGTGCAACTACAATACAGTATGGGACTAAGGGAAAGGGGGTCATGAGAAGGGGCAAAACGGGCCTGGGGCAGCTAAAAGGGCTAAGGGGCAACAGAGGGGGCTAAATGGGACTGGGAGATTAAGAAAAAGGGCTAGGTGGAGCTCACCCAACTCTACTTCCAGTGCTTGCACGACAGAGTATTTGGAGAGTTCCCCTTCCAGTGCTTGCACCATAGGCAGTATTTGGAGAGTTGCCCCCTTCCAATGCTTCCCTGTTAGGCAGTATTTGGAGAGTTGCCCCCTTCCAGTGCTTCCCTGGTAGGCAGTATTTGGAGAGTTGCCCCCTTCCAGTGCTTCCCTGGTAGGCAGTATTTGGAGAGTTGCCCCCTTCAAGTGCTTGCCCGGTAGGCAGTATTTGGAGAGTTGCCCCCTTCCAGTGCTTCCCTGGTAGGCAGTATTTGGAGAGTTGCCCCCTTCCAGTGCTTGCCCGGTAGGCAGTATTTGGAGAGTTGCCCCCTTCCAGTGCTTGCACCAGAGGCAGTATTTGGAGAGTTGCCCCCTTCAAGTGCTTGCCCGGTAGGCAGTATTTGGAGAGTTGCCCCCTTCCAGTGCTTGCACCAGAGGCAGTATATGGAGAGTTGCCCCCTTCCAGTGCTTGCCCGGTAGGCAGTATTTGGAGAGTTGCCCCCTTCAAGTGCTTGCCCGGTAGGCAGTATTTGGAGAGTTGCCCCCTTCCAGTGCTTGCACCAGAGGCAGTATATGGAGAGTTGCCCCCTTCCAGTGCTTGCCCGGTAGGCAGTATTTGGAGAGTTGCCCCCTTCCAGTGCTTCCCTGGTAGGCAGTATTTGGAGAGTTGCCCCCTTCAAGTGCTTGCCCGGTAGGCAGTATTTGGAGAGTTGCCCCTTCCAGTGCTTCCCTGGTAGGCAGTATTTGGAGAGTTGCCCCCTTCCAGTGCTTGCACCAGAGGCAGTATTTGGAGAGTTGCCCCCTTTCAGTGCTTGCATCAGAGGCAGTATTTGGAGAGTTGCTCCCTTTCAGTGGTTACCACACTGGCAGTATTAGGAGAAATATAACTCAGCAATGGACTGCGACAAAAACACTAAAAGGCCTGTGCACAAAAAGTATTGTTCAACATTGAAGGCAGTAATGCAGGGTGTGCACACATTCCACTGGTTACATTGCAGGCAGTTATACAGGATATGCACTCACTCCAGTGCTTATGCTGCAGGCAGTAATGCAGGATGTGCACTCTATGCAGGCAGTAATGCAGGATGTGCACTCACTCCAGCGCTTATGCTGCAGGCAGTAATGCAGGATGTGCACTCTATGCAGGCAGTAATGCAGGATGTGCACTCACTCCAGCGTTTAGGCGTTCTCCTTTCAGCACTTAGATTGAGGTGATATAAAAATATGACAGGTACTTTTTTGGTACTTGCACTACAGGGCAATTTTAGATAACTTGCTACCCTGACAGCACTGATATCAGTGTTTGGGGAAGGGCTCCTTTCCCGTGCTTAGACTCCAACGCAGCGTTAGGAAAGATGGTTTTTCTTGAGTTGAGTGCCTATATTGTAAGGCACTATATAAGAAGGTGCCTCCTTCCAGTGCTTCTTCTGCAGGGCAGTATTAAGGAAAGTGGTTCCCTTCCAATACTTTTCCTTCAAGGAAGTATTAGGAAACTGCTCGCTTCCAATGCAAACACTACAAGGCCGTATTATGGAAAGTGCCCCTCCCCACGCTTACACTGTACACTGCAAGCCAGAGTTAGGGAAAGGGCCCCCTTCCTGCACTCACATTACAAGGCAGTGTTAGGGTAAGTGCCCCCACCCCATGCTTACACTACAAGGCAGTATTAAGGAAAGGGCCCGCTTCCGGCGTTCACACTGCAAGGCAGTGATAGGGAAAGTGCCCCTCCCCGCGCTTACACTGCAAGGCAGTGTTAGGGAAAGGGCCCGCTTCCGGCGTTCACACTGCAAGGCAGTGATAGGGAAAGTGCCCCTCCCCGCGCTTACACTGCAAGGCAGTGTTAGGGAAAGGGCCCGCTTCCGGCGTTCACACTGCAAGGCAGTGATAGGGAAAGTGCCCCACCCCGCGCTTACACT
The DNA here is from genome assembly GCF_040938575.1 of Ambystoma mexicanum. Taxonomy (NCBI): domain Eukaryota; kingdom Metazoa; phylum Chordata; class Amphibia; order Caudata; family Ambystomatidae; genus Ambystoma; species Ambystoma mexicanum. The sequence continues at coordinate 1,272,947,364 of NC_090932.1, forward strand.
GCAAGGCAGTGTTGGGGAAAGGGCCCCCTTCCTGCACTCACACTACAAGGCAGTGTTAGGGAAAGTGTCCCCTTCCCGCGCTCACACTGCTAGGCAGTGTAAGGGAAAGGGCCGCCTTCCTGCACTCACACTACAAGGCAGTGTTAGGGAAAGGGCCCCCTTCCCGCGCTCACACTGCAAGGCAACACTAGTACGCGATCACGCTCATGTTCATTTCAGCATATATATTTATCTGAAAGTATCAGAGTTAAGGCCCGCGCCAGCCGCCATCGCTCCACAGCTCTACGCCTGCTCAACCGTCACTCTTCTGCACACACGCCCCTCACGAGCCCTAGCATTCCTTCTCCTTGCCCTAGGCAAGTAAATAATAATAATAATAATAATAGTTTAGCATTTATATAGCGCTACGAACGCTCAGGCATCTCAGCGCTGCTTATCATTACCCATGGTGTGTGGTGCTCATTTATCGACCTCGGAAGGATGAAAGGCTGAGTTTGGCTCTGACGGAATTCGAACCTGCGTCAGCAGGCTCTGCACAGATGTCAAAGCGTGCTATCGGAGCGGACGTTCCACGCACCCCCCTTCTCAATCATCCATTACCTAATTCATCTAATATTTCAGAGGCCTGCTCTTCCTGGTTCCCTTTCCCATTGGACCCCTTGTCACGCCTGTTCTGCTTCCTTTGAACTTGTGTGAGCTGTAGGTGTCACCCCATGAACCACATAGTCGCCCAAATGTCCAGGCGTCCTGAGGAGCCTAGGCGGTCTCCTCCGGGACCCTTTTGTCTCTTGTGGTCTGCAATCTTCAGCGTGGCCCTCTTCTTTCACCCCAGTGGCCCCCATTGCGGACTTCTGTGAGGGTCTTTTACTTGTACACAGTGCCACTCGACTTGTGTTCCCCACCCTACCATCTGTGGTGACAATTGCATCATGAAACAGTCCTGCAACCTTTAACCGCTTGGACCATGGCAAGGGTCCTCCTGCAGGGCCTGCAGCCGCTTTATTACTGCAGAATTCCCAATTCTCACTCTTCTCCTCTATAGCCCAACGTGACCTTTTGCCCGTCCTTGGATGCAAACCATGCTAACTGGAAAACAATATAGGGCCTGATACGAGTAGGGCGGTGCACGTTAAGTGCAGCGGCATTACCATATACTATCGCATGGGCGGAAAGTTGGAGGACGCACCTCCAGCTATGAGCTGAAGGTAAATCTGCCAACTTTATGCCCGATTTCGGTGGAATAACGGGGGCGGAATTACCACTGCGGTAATTCTGCCAAAATACCTCATGTACTCCTATAGACTACAATTAAATGGGGATTAACACCGCCACCCCCACTTGTAATCCAGCAGTAATACCGACGGAGCAAGTGGCTGTAACAGTAATTCTATTTGGTGGTATCTTTACTGTCGAAATACCATCAAACTTATAATGAGGCCCAATAACAGGTAGAATTAAAGCTTGTCAGAGTACCAATACGACCCGCTACGATATTAGGAAGGAAGTGGAGGAGAAGAGCCTGGTCACTTACTACATTTCTGCTTGCCCTACTAAAGAGCATGCCACAGCAGCATTAGGGGAAGTACCCAATTCCATTGCAAACTCTACAGGGATGCATTACTGCAGGTGCCCCGCTGGCAGCATTGATACCAGTGTTAAAAGTACACCTCTTAGTGTGCTTGCACTACAAGACAGTGATAGGGAGGATGTTTTTTCTCAGGGGCTTTAATTTCATTGGATTATGTGAGGTGGTGCATCACCTCCGATGCGACGAGACAGCTTTTGGGAACATACCCCCCTCGAATGTTGACACTACAGGGAAATGTTAAGGAAGTTGCTCTCTACCTAATGTTTGCACTACAAGACAGGTCTAAGGAAGGTGACTCCCCCTTCCAGTGCATACACCACAGGACAGCATTGGGTAATGTACTCTCCACTGGCACTGAGGGGAGTGAAGGATAAACAGCACCATCGACCAGTACTGCCAGTGAGCGCTGGATCTACCTCGGGATGCATGTTCAAACACAAGTGAAAATGCATGTCTTTGTAAAAGTAGAGATACCTTCATTCTTGCTAATGGATACTAGAGGTAACAGTATTCTTGCTACTTGATACTCAAGGTTTCCCCTTTTCTTGCCACCGGATACTAGAGGTGCCTTCATTCTTGCTAATGGATACTAGAGGTAACAGTATTCTTGCTACTTGATACTAAGTTCCCCCTTTCTTGCTACTGGATACGAGTGCTGCCTTCATTCTTGCTAATGGATACTGGAGGTAACAGTATTCTTGCTACTTGATACTAGGTTCACCTTTTCATGCTACTGGATACTAGAGGTGCCTTCATTCTTGCTAATGAATACTAGAGGTAACAGTATTCTTGCTACTTGATGCTAGAGGTTCCCCCTTTTCTTGGTACTCGATACTAGAAGTGCCTTCATTCTTGCTAATGGATACTAGAGGTACCAGTATTCTTTCTACTTGATACTAGAGGTTCCCCCTTTCTTGCTACTGGATACGAGAGGTGCCTTCATTCTTTCTACTGGACACTAGAAGTACCCTTGTTCTTCCTACTGGATATTAGAGGTGCCTGCATTCTTGCTAATCGATACTAGAGGTAACAGTATTCTTGCTACTTGATACTAGGTTCTCCCTTTCTTGCTACTGGATACTAGAGGTGCCTTCATTCTTGCTAATGCATACTAGAGGTAACAGTATTCTTGTTACTTGATACTAGAGGCTCGCCCTTTTCTTGCTATAGGATACTAGAGGTGCCTTCATTCTTGCTACTCGATACTAGAGGTGCCTCTTGCTACTGGACACTAAAGGTGCCATTGTTCTTCCTAATGGATATTAGAGGTGCCTTCATTCTTGCTAATGGATATTAGAGGTAACAGTATTCTGGCTACTTGATGCTAGGTTCGCCCTTTCTTGATACTGGATACCAGTGGTGCTTTCATTCTTGCTAATGGATACTAGAGGTAACAGTATTCTTGCTGCTGCTTGATGCTAGAACTTCCCCTTTCTTGCTACTGGAAACTAGAGGTGCATTCATTCTTGCTAATGGATACTAGAGGTTAAAGTATTCTTGCTACTTGATACTAAGTTCCCCCTTTCTTGCTACTGGATACTAGTGGTGCCTTCATTCTTGCTAATGGATACTAGAGATAACAGTATTCTTGCTAGTTGAGACTAGGTTCCCCTTTTCATGCTACTTGGTACTAGAGGTGCCTTCATTTTTGCTAATGGATACTCGAGGTAACAGTATACTTTCTGCTTGATACTAAAGGTTCCCCCTTTCTTGCTACTGGATACTAGAGGTGCCTTCATTCTTGCTAATGGATACTAGAGGTAACAGTATTCTTGCTACTTGATACTGGAGGCTCGCCCTTTTCTTGCTATTGGATAATAGAGGTGGTTTCATTCTTGCTACTCGATACTAGAGGTGCGTCTTGCTACTGGACACTAAAGGTACCATTGTTCTTCCTAATGGATATTAGAGGTGCCTTCATTCTTGCTAATGGATATTAGAGGTAACAGTATTCTGGCTACTTGATGCTAGGTTCCCCCTTTCTTGATACTGGATACCAGTGGTGCTTTCATTCTTGCTAATGGAAACTAGAGGTAACAGTATTGTTGCTACTTGATGCTAGAACTTCCCCTTCCTTGCTACTGGAAACAAGAGGTGCGTTCATTCTTGCTAATGGATACTAGAGGAGGTAACAGTATTCTTGCTACGTGAAACTAGAGGTTCCCCCTTTTCCTGCTACTGGATACTAGAGGTGCCTTCATTCCTGCTAACTGATACTAGAGGTAACAGTATTGTTGATACTAGAGGTTCCCCCTTCCTTGCTACTCGATACTAGAGGTGCCTCTTGCTACTGGACACTAAAGGTACCATTGTTCTTCCTAATGCATATTAGAGGCGCCTTCATTCTTGCTAATGGATACTAGAGGTAAAAGTATTCTTGCTACTTGACACTAAGTTCCCCCTTTCTTGGTACTGGATACTAGTGGTGCCTTCATTCTTGCTAATGGATACTAGAGATAACAGTATTCTTGCTACTTGAGACTAGGTTCCCCTTTTCATGCTACTTGGGACTAGAGGTGCCTTCATTTTTGCTAATGGATACTCGAAGTAACAGAACAGTATACTTTCTGCTTGATGCTAAAGGTTCCCCCTTTCTTGCTACTGGATACTAGAGGTGCCTTCATTCTTGCTAATGGATACTAGAGGTAACAGTGTTCTTGCTACTTGATACTAGAGGTTCCCCCTTTCTTGCTACTGGATACTAGAGGTGCCTTCATTCTTTCTACTAGACTCTAGAAGTACCACTGTTCATCCTACTGGATATTAGAGGTGCCTTCATTCTTGCTAATGGATATTAGAGGCAACAGTATTCTTGCTACTTGATACTAGAGGTTCTCCCTTTCTTGCTACTGGATACTAGAGGTGCCTTCATTCTTGCTAATGGATGCTAGCAGTAACAGTATTCTTGCTACTTGATACTAGAGGTTCCCCCTTTTCTTGCTACTGGATACTAGAGGTGCCTTAATTCTTGCTACTCAATACTAGAGGTGCCTCTTGCTACTGGACACTAAAGGTACCATTGTTCTTCCTAATGGATATTGGAGGCGCCTTCATTCTTGCTAATGGATACTAGAGGTAACAGTATTCTTTCTACTTGATACTAGAGGTTCCCCCTTTCTTGCTACTGGATACGAGAGGTGCCTTCATTCTTTCTACTGGACACTAGAAGTACCATTGTTCTTCCTACTGGATATTAGAGGTGCCTGCATTCTTGCTAATCGATACTAGAGGTAACAGTATTCTTGCTACTTGATACTAGGTTCTCCCTTTCTTGCTACTGGATACTAGAGGTGCCTTCATTCTTGCTAATGGATACTAGAGGTAACAGTATTCTTGTTACTTGATACTAGAGGCTCGCCCTTTTCTTGCTATAGGATACTAGAGGTGCCTTCATTCCTGCTAACTGATACTAGAGGTAACAGTATTATTGATACTAGAGGTTCCCCCTTCCTTGCTACTCGATACTAGAGGTGCCTCTTGCTACTGGACACTAAAGGTACCATTGTTCTTCCTAATGCATATTAGAGGCGCCTTCATTCTTGCTAATGGATACTAGAGGTAAAAGTATTCTTGCTACTTGATACTAAGTTCCCCCTTTCTTGCTACTGGATACTAGTGGTGCCTTCATTCTTGCTAATGGATACTAGAGATAACAGTATTCTTGCTACTTGAGACTAGGTTCCCCTTTTCATGCTACTTGGGACTAGAGGTGCCTTCATTTTTGCTAATGGATACTCGAAGTAACAGTATACTTTCTGCTTGATGCTAAAGGTTCCCCCTTTCTTGCTACTGGATACTAGAGGTGCCTTCATTCTTGCTAATGGATACTAGAGGTAACAGTGTTCTTGCTACTTGATACTAGAGGTTCCCCCTTTCTTGCTACTGGATACTAGAGGTGCCTTCATTCTTTCTACTAGACTCTAGAAGTACCACTGTTCATCCTACTGGATATTAGAGGTGCCTTCATTCTTGCTAATGGATATTAGAGGTAACAGTATTCTTGCTACTTGATACTAGAGGTTCTCCCTTTCTTGCTACTGGATACTAGAGGTGCCTTCATTCTTGCTAATGGATGCTAGCAGTAACAGTATTCTTGCTACTTGATACTAGAGGTTCCCCCTTTTCTTGCTACTGGATACTAGAGGTGCCTTCATTCTTGCTACTCAATACTTGTAACGCTCACCTGATTCCCGTAGAGGCGCCGGTCTTGACTGGGCGTATACCGTATCTTCAAAGGTGATGTGTAACACACGGCTGGCTCTTTGGGCTGGACCTCTGTGCACTGTATGTCTGGCTCGAAGGGTAAGATGTCTGCAGATAGAAAATGTGGGATTAATGAACTGGTTTATTGAATGTCTCTCTCTTCTTCCCTTTCTCTTCTCCTGTAGAACCCCAAAGGTTAACGCTCTCACCTTAGGTAAGTGAAAGCCGTGCTCTCCATCTGCCTCGAGGCAGGGTGCTGTAACCAGTTTCTTCACTGAATAAGGGGAGCAGGCCTCTTGACTTCAGAGGACTGCTGTCCGTCGTTTACTGCACGAACGGTAAGTTTCGAGTAATTCTAATGTCTTTAAAGTCTTTAGTAATGATGTCTCTTGTTTTGCAGGGTTCCGACGATGGCGGATGGCGGGCTGAAGTGAGTTGAAGATGGAGCCCGTGTGATGAATAGAAGCGCCTGGAAGCACATAAGTAAGCAATTGTTGCCTGCTTCACGATGCGCTCTAACTGTCTTTTTATTTTGCAAGTACAAGTTCGGGGCGGCTGCAGGGTGCCGGAATACCCACTGGGTTAGATGTGGAAAGGAGTAATGGCACGTGAGTATTAAAGTTCCCCAATGTCTTTAAACGCACCTTGTTTTGTCTTTCAGATGCGGGATGCAGCGCCGAAGGCCTCCGGAGCGTGAGAAGAGTTGGTAAGCTTTTGTCTTTCAGATGCCGGAATGCAGTGTGAAGACCTCCGGAGCGCACGAAGAGTAGGTAAGCCTTTGTCTTTCAGATGCCGGAATGCAGCGCGAGGCGTTGGTGACAGCCGATGGACCAGGTAAGTGAAGAGCTGTCACTGAAGACCGTAATGCTTACCTGTTCTTTCTTGTCTTTATAGGTGTTGCTGAAGACTGGATTCAGGATGGTAAGCCTTTTTCCTTAGGCCCAGGATCAGATGCAGAAGACACGATGAGCGTTCTGTTGCTGAGGATGCAGAATAACGCAAAGCAAGATTCATCCATCGGGTGTGGTTTAAATAGCCTCCTGTAGTGCTTAGGTGTCTCCTTCCACAGCCACGCCTAGGTAAGAAAAGAGTTCCTGCTTTCCAGAAGAGTTCCAGTGTTCTGAATCTAGGGAGTGGCTCCTGCCCCACCCAACAGGAAAAGTAGTTCCAAACAGAAGAGGATCAGAGACTCAACTGGCAGGCAAGTAAGCAGCATGGTCTGCTGCAGGTAAGTCCACCCAAGCATTATGAGCCCGGCGCTTCCAGCGCTGGGACTGGGCATATTTATGAGCCTGGTGCCACTGGCGCCAGGACTGGGTCCAAAAGGTCCCAATTGGGACTGGTTGGCACTCGGAAACCTGGGTTATGGATCTGCTTCCAAGGGAGTTGGGAAACCCTGACCTTTTGGAAGCAGAGATCATGACAGTACCCCCCCTCAATGCCCCTCCCAAACCGGGCTTCTCCGGGGGTTTTGGCTTGTCAGGAAATGTTCGGTGAAATCTTTTGATTAGGCGAGGAGCGTGGACATATTCAGCAGGTTCCCAGGATCTCTCTTGGGGGCCGTAGCCTTTCCAGTCAATTAGGTAGAATAGTTTAGATTTGGAGATCTTGGAGTCCAGAATGCTTTTGACTTCAAACTCGAGTTCTCCATCAACTAGGATAGGTTTTGGAGATTTGGTTAGTCGGGTTTGAGGTTGCACGGGTTTTAATAGAGAGACGTGGAAGACCGGATGTATCTTCATGTGCGGGGGCAAGTCCAACTTGACCGCTACTGGGTTTACTATGATAGTGATGGAATAGGGACCAAGGTATCTTGGGTTGAATGTGCGTGGCCCTTTTAGAGGTAGATATTTGGTGGATAACCAGACTTGATCCCCTACTTGATATTGAGGGGCTTCCTTCCGATGTTGATCTGCTCCTTTCTTGTATTGTTCTTTAGCCCTTTGAAGGTGAGAAACAGCTTCCTTAAAGGCTTGGGTGATTGTAGAATGCAGGTAGCCTACTGCTGGTGTTTCAAGATCTTGGAGGGGATCCAACTCCGAGGTTCGAGGGTGACTGCCGTACAAAAGAAAAAACGGGGTTTTCCCAGTTCCCGAATGGTTATTGTAGGCATATTCGGCTATCCAAAGGATGTCTTTCCAAGTTTTTTCAGTTTGTTGCAGCATGCAGCGTAAATACTGTTCCAGAGTTTGATTGGTCCTCTCGGTTTGTCCGTCGGTCTGAGGGTGGTGACTGGTCGATAGTCTCACATCAATTTGAGCCGACCGACAGCAACTTCGCCAAAAATGAGAAATAAATTGACTACCTCGATCCGAAATTAGTACCGAAGGAAAACCGTGCAGTCGGACGATGTTTTCGAGAAATTCTCGGGCCAGAGTTGCTGCTGTTGGCAAGCCTTTGAGCGGAATGAAATGCGCCATCTTGGAGAATAAGTCCACGATTACTAGAATCGTATTGTATCCGGAGCATGGAGGTAGATCGGTGATGAAGTCCATAGAAAGTGTATGCCAAGGGCGAGGTGGGATGTCAATAGGGCGTAAGAGGCCTGCTGGTCTTTCCTTTTGACTCTTGTTTTGGGCGCATACTCCACAGGACATTATAAAGTCTCTGATATCTTTTTTCCAAGACGGCCACCAGAAGTAGCGCTTGATCTTTTCTGAGGTCTTGGCCATACCGGGATGTCCTTCCATTAAAGAATCGTGATAACAAGAGATTACTTTTTTCTGTAAATCTGTGCTGGGTAGGTATAATCGTTCTTGGAAATACAATAAGTTGTCCTTTACTGCAAAGTCCTTTCCCTGCAGATGCCAATTCTGTATGTCTGCTGGAGTTACAATTTGCCTGGCTTTATCCTTAACTTCCTCTATGGATTCTGTGGCGATTACACCCAGAATTCTTTGTTCGGGAATGATTGGTACAGGTTTAGGGTTGATCAAGTGTTCTTCCACTCCCATCCGAGAAAGGGCATCAGCTTTACCGTTTTTTGTACCAGGTCGATAGGTAATTATGAAGTCAAACTCGGCAAAGAATAATGCCCAACGGAGTTGTCTAGAGGATTGGGCTTTTGCAGTTTTCAAATATTGCAGGTTTCGGTGATCCGTAATCACAGTAACGGTGTGTCGGGCCCCCAGCAGATAATGCCGCCAAGCCTTAAAGGCAGACTTGATAGCCAGAAGTTTCTTGTCAGTAATCGTGTAATTGATTTCAGGAGGCGAGAATTTGCGGGACCAAAATGCCACGGGATGCAACTGATTGGTTACCGGGTCCTTTTGTGATAGAACTGCCCCCATGGCAAGGCTTGAAGCATCAGTTTCCACGATGTAGGGGAGTTCGGGGCGAGGGTGTTTTAAGATTGGTGCAGAGATAAATTTAGTCTTCAAATCCTGGAAAGCTTGTTCCGCCTCGGTAGACCATTCAAAACGTTTGTTTTTCTTTAACAAGGCAGTGATGGGATGGACTATTCGAGAGAATTCGGGGATAAACCTGCGGTAAAAGTTAGCGAAGCCTAACATGCTTTGCACACCTTTTACGGAGGATGGTGATGGCCATTTGAGAACTGCATCGACCTTCTTTGAATCCATACGCACTCCGCCAGGTGATAATATGAATCCCAGGAATTCAACTTCAGTCACGTTGAAAACACATTTTTCCAACTTAGCGAAAAGTTTGTGTTGACGCAATCTTTCGAGGACCATTTTCACGTGTTTCCGATGTTCAGATTCCGATGAAGAATAAACGAGGATGTCGTCAATGTAAACAACAACACACACATCTATGAGCTCTCTGAGGACATCGTTCATAAAATATTGAAAGGCGGCCGGGGCATTACAAAGTCCGAAGGGCATGACCTGATATTCAAATAGCCCATACTTGGTGCGGAAGGCCGTCTTCCATTCATCGCCCTCTTTTACTCGTACCAAGTGGTAAGCTCCTCTAAGATCCAGCTTTGTATATATGCATGCTTTTCTGACTTGGTCCAGGAGTTCAGGGATCAAAGGTAACGGATATCTATTCTTAACGGTGATCTGGTTCAGGGAGCGATAATCTATACAAGTTCTAAGGTCTCCTTCCTTTTTTGGAACGAAGAACAAAGCTGAAGAAGCAGGGGACTTGGAAGGACGAATAAACCCATTTGCCAGGTATTGATCCAGGTATTGTCGAAGGTGAAGGTTCTCAGGCTCGGTGAGGGCATAAATTCTACTACAAGGAGGAGTAGATCCAGGTATCAGGTCGATCTGGCAGTCATAAGACCTATGAGGAGGTAGAGAGTTAGCCTGATCCTTCCGGAAAACATCTTGGTATTCTAGGTATTCGGGAGGTAACTGGGGAGTCTCTGAAGAAATTTCTGCCAGTGCAACACCAGGTGAGGGTGACAAGTAGAGACACATTCTGGAAACTGGACCGTTCTTGCTCGCCAATCGATCAGAGGATTGTGTTTCTCTAACCAAGGTATTCCTAGAATAATCTGAAACTGAGGGGCCTTGATCACATCGAACACGATCTTCTCATGGTGTCCATCTTGACTTACTAGCGTCACTTCTTGAGTGGTATGCGTTACTGGCCCGGAGGCTATCTCCGTACCATCCACCGTAGTAATGACGTCCTTTACAGCCTTGGGACAAAGAGTTAGATTCATCCTCAAAACCATTTCATGATCCACATAATTGCCGATGGCACCGCTGTCGACGTAAGCTTCAATTGCATGTAATCGATCCGGATTATCAGGGCTAATGAGGACCATAGGTATCACGAAATGCGAGGTCACGGAACTGGTTTTCACGCTCGGCAAGAGGACCTCTATTCTTGTCGGGCGAGGTCGTTTCCCTGCTCAGAGTTTGTAACTTTGGTAACTGCAGCTCCTACTGCCTTCTTGGCAGGTTTCACCGGACAGTCTCGAAGAAAGTGCCCTGAGTTTCCGCAATAGAGGCATAATTGCAACTGTTTTCTCCTTTCCCGCTCCTTTTGTGTTAGAGGACCTTTCAGACCCCCTATTTGCATGGGTTCCCCGGAGTCTACTCCTTTGGAAGGAGTTGGCGGTTTGGAAAATACTCGAGCATCAAACTTGGAACGATCGGCCTTCCTGTTCTGCAGTCTGTGATCTATTTGAACGACTAAGTCTATATAGTCCGAACAATCTTGTGGGGGATTCACTACTTGGGCTAACACATCTTTGAGCTCTCCGCGTAGACCTCTATAAAACAGCGTAATCCTTTTGTCCTCAGGCCAGTGAGTTTCCACTATCAGTCTGTTGAAAGACGCAATATAAGCCAAAAGGTCTTGATTACCTTGTCGCAATGAAAGAAGCTCATTGTCCAAGGCCTGCCCCTGTGAATGTCTTGCGAACAGTTTTTCCATACTGAGCTGAAAAGCTTGAAAATCATGGAGGACCGGATCATCTTGATTTACTAGAGGGATCGACCAGTCTGCCGCATTGCCACTAAGGTACGAAAGCACGAAAGCTACTTTAGCTTGATCAGTTGGAAAGGCTGCTGGCCGGCATAAGAAATGCAACCGGCACTGATTGATAAACACTGCAAACCTCTTTGGGTCACCAGAAAATCGTTCGGGCGGAGCCAGAGGTACATTCCCAGGTAGGTTGATCTGCACTTGATTCATAGAGGATGTAGAAGGAAGATTTCCCCCAGATGCGGGTAACGGGGTCTGTCCGGCTTGTGACTGTAGCAATTGTCTAGCGAGATCATCTGTTCGCTCCTTGGAAATAATCAGTTCCCTTCTTAGAGCGTTCGTTTCCTGACGGGCTGCATGCACTTCTGCCCTTAGTTCCCCAAGTAACTGGGCTAGCTGGTCGGTATCCGAGGTTTCCATAGCGCCTGGACGGGAGTTTTGTGGTAGGCTTTGCGTTCTGTAACGCTCACCTGATTCCCGTAGAGGCGCCGGTCTTGACTGGGCGTATACCGTATCTTCAAAGGTGATGTGTAACACACGGCTGGCTCTTTGGGCTGGACCTCTGTGCACTGTATGTCTGGCTCGAAGGGTAAGATGTCTGCAGATAGAAAATGTGGGATTAATGAACTGGGTTATTGAATGTCTCTCTCTTCTTCCCTTTCTCTTCTCTGTAGAACCCCAAAGGTTAACGCTCTCACCTTAGGTAAGTGAACGCCGTGCTCTCCATCTGCCTCGAGGCAGGGTGCTGTAACCAGTTTCTTCACTGGATAAGGGGAGCAGGCCTCTTGACTTCAGAGGACTGCTGTCCGTCGTTTACTGCACGAACGGGCAGTTTCGAGTAATTCTAATGTCTTTAAAGTCTTTAGTAATGATGTCTCTTGTTTTGCAGGGTTCCGACGATGGCGGATGGCGGGCTGAAGTGAGTTGAAGATGGAGCCCGTGTGATGAATAGAAGCGCCTGGAAGCACGTAAGTAAGCGATTGTTGCCTGCTTCACGATGCGCTCTAACTGTCTTTTTATTTTGCAGGTACAAGTTCGGGGCGGCTGCAGGGTGCCGGAATACCCACTGGGTTAGATGTGGAAAGGAGTAATGGCACGTGAGTATTAAAGTTCCCCAATGTCTTTAAACGCACCTTGTTTTGTCTTTCAGATGCGGGATGCAGCGCCGAAGGCCTCCGGAGCGTGCGAAGAGTTGGTAAGCTTTTGTCTTTCAGATGCCGGAATGCAGTGTGAAGACCTCCGGAGCGCACGAAGAGTAGGTAAGCCTTTGTCTTTCAGATGCCGCAATGCAGCGTGAGGCGTTGGTGACAGCCGATGGACCAGGTAAGTGAAGAGCTGTCACTGAAGACCGTAATGCTAACCTGTTCTTTCTTGTCTTTATAGGTGTTGCTGAAGACTGGATTCAGGATGGTAAGCCTTTTTCCTTAGGCCCAGGATCAGATGCAGAAGACACGATGAGCGTTCTGCTGCAGAGGATACAGAATAACGCAAAGCAAGATTCATTCATCGGGTGTGGTTTAAATAGCCTCCTGTAGTGCTTAGGTGTCTCCTTCCACAGCCACGCCTAGGTAAGAAAAGAGTTCCTGCTTTCCAGAAGAGTTCCAGTGTTCTGAATCTAGGGAGTGGCTCCTGCCCCACCCAACAGCAAAAGTAGTTCCAAACAGAAGAGGATCAGAGACTCAACTGGCAGGCAAGTAAGCAGCATGGTCTGCTGCAGGTAAGTCCACCCAAGCATTATGAGCCCGGCGCTTCCAGCGCTGGGACTGGGCATATTTATGAGCCTGGTGCCACTGGCGCCAGGACTGGGTCCAAAAGGTCCCAATTGGGACTGGTTGGCACTCGGAACCTGGGTTATGGATCTGCTTCCAAGGGAGTTGGGAAAACCCTGACCTTTTGGAAGCAGAGATCATGACAATACTAGAGGTGCCTCTTGCTACTGGACACTAAAGGTACCATTGTTCTTCCTAATGGATATTGGAGGCGCCTTCATTCTTGCTAATGGATACTAGAGGTAACAGTATTCTTTCTACTTGATACTAGAGGTTCCCCCTTTCTTGCTACTGGATACGAGAGGTGCCTTCATTCTTTCTACTGGACACTAGAAGTACCATTGTTCTTCCTACTGGATATTAGAGGTGCCTGCATTCTTGCTAATCGATACTAGAGGTAACAGTATTCTTGCTACTTGATACTAGGTTCTCCCTTTATTGCTACTGGATACTAGAGGTGCCTTCATTCTTGCTAATGGATACTAGAGGTAACAGTATTCTTGTTACTTGATACTAGAGGCTCGCCCTTTTCTTGCTATAGGATACTAGAGGTGCCTTCATTCTTGCTACTCAATACTAGAGGTGCCTGTTGCTACTGGACACTAAAGGTGCCATTGTTCTTCCTAATGGATATTAGAGGTGCCTTCATTCTTGCTAATGGATATTAGAGGTAACAGTATTCTTGCTGCTGCTTGATGCTAGAACTTCCCCTTTCTTGCTACTGGAAACTAGAGGGCATTCATTCTTGCTAATGGATACTAGAAGAGGTAACGGTATTCTTGCTACTTGAAACTAGAGGTTCCCCCTTTTCTTGCTACTGGATACTAGAGGTGCCTTCATTCCTGCTAACTGATACTAGAGGTAACAGTATTGTTGATACTAGAGGTTCCCCCTTCCTTGCTACTAGATACTAGAGGTGCCTCTTGCTACTGGACACTAAAGGTACCATTGTTCTTCCTAATGGATATTAGAGGCGCCTTCATTCTCGCTAATGGATACTAGAGGTTAAAGTAATCTTGCTACTTGATACTAAGTTCCCCCTTTCTTGCTACTGGATACTAGTGGTGCCTTCATTCTTGCTAATGGATACTAGAGATAACAGTATTCTTGCTAGTTGAGACTAGGTTCCCCTTTTCATACTACTTGGTACTAGAGGTGCCTTCATTTTTGCTAATGGATACTCGAGGTAACAGTATACTTTCTGCTGGATACTAAAGGTTCCCCCTTTCTTGCTACTGGATACTAGAGGTGCCTTCATTCTTGCTAATGGATACTAGAGGTAACAGTATTCTTGCTACTTGATACTGGAGGCTCGCCCTTTTCTTGCTATTGGATACTAGAGGTGCTTTCATTCTTGCTACTCGATACTAGAGGTGCGTCTTGCAACTGGACACTAAAGGTACCATTGTTCTTCCTAATGGATATTAGAGGTGCCTTCATTCTTGCTGATGGATATTAGAGGTAACAGTATTCTGGCTACTTGATGCTAGGCTCCCCCTTTCTTGATACTGGATACCAGTGGTGCTTTCATTCTTGCTAATGGAAACTAGAGGTAACAGTATTGTTGCTACTTGATGCTAGAACTTCCCCTTTCTTGCTACTGGAAACTAGAGGTGCGTTCATTCTTGCTAATGGATACTAGAGGAGGTAACAGTATTTTTGCTACTTGAAACTAGAGGTTCCCCCTTTTCTTGCTACTGGATACTAGAGGTGCCTTCATTCCTGCTAACTGATACTAGAGGTAACAGTATTGTTGATACTAGAGGTTCCCCCTTCCTTGCTACTCGATACTAGAAGTGCCTCTTGCTACTGGACACTAAAGGTACCATTGTTCTTCCTAATGCATATTAGAGGTGCCTTCATTCTTGCTAATGGATACTAGAGGTAAAAGTATTCTTGCTACTTGATACTAAGTTCCCCCTTTCTTGCTACTGGATACTAGTGGTGCCTTCATTCTTGCTAATGGATACTAGAGGTAACAGTATTCTTGCTACTTGATACTAGAACTTCCCATTTTCTTGCTACTAGAAACTAGCGATGCATTCATTCTAGCTAATGGATACTAGAGGTACCGTATTCTTTCTACTTGATACTAGAGGTTTCCCCTTTCTTGCTACTGGATACTAGAGGTGCCTTCATTCTTGCTAATAGATACTACAGGTAAAAGTATTCTTGCTACTTGATACTAGAGGTTCCCCCTTTCTTGCTACTGGATTCTAGAGGTGCCTTCTTTCTTGCTACTGGACACTAGAGGTACCATTGTTCTTCCTATTGGTTAAAGGTGCCTTCATTCTTGCTAATGGATACTAGCGTTAACAGGTATTCTTGCTACTTGATACTAGGTTCCCCCATTCTTACTACTGGTTACTGGAAGTGCCTTCATTCTTGCTAATGGATACTAGAGGTAACAGTATTCTTGATACTTGATGCTAGAGGTTCCCCCTTTCTTGCTACTGGATACTAGAGGTGCCTTCATTCTTGCTCATGGATACTAGAGGTAACAGTATTCTTGCTACTTGATACGACAAGCAGTGTTGTTACCGGCATGGTCAGCCCAACGCCAAGGGTCATGGCTAAGAATATTTAAAAGGAAAGGGAAAAACGTACCTTTCTCCTGTCCTGCTACGCCACATCTACAGTAGAGGTCAATTTTCAGTGTTGATTACGAAAACGTAATCGACACTGAAAGTGCACACCTGTAGAAGATGCAGTGTCAACGGGCAGGAGAAAGGTGCGTTTTTCCTTTTTTTTTCTTAGCCTATAGCAACTGCGTGTGGGTACTCACGATGCTAAAGACTGTATAGGGAGGAGGTGGAAGCGAGGAAGGCACAGGGCAAGGGGGCACAGCCATTATACCAGAGTATGCAGTTGCGTTCCAAGCTCCGTGATTGGCTGGCACGCCGCCCAGGGTGCCAATGGATATTAAAGGTTCATCCATGCTTGCTACTGGATACTAGAGGTGCCTCCATTCTTGTTGCAGGACATGAGAGGTTCTCCTTTTTTGTTGCTGGGCCCTAGAAGTGGCATTATTCCTAGTGCTTCCTAAGAGAGGTGTATTCATTCTTGCGGCGGGTAACTAGAGGTGCCATCATGCTTTCTACCGGATATTAGAGGGGTCTTTATTCCTGCTCAATTGAAAGGCCGGAGTGAAGCGCGGCTTCCTTAACATTGGAGGTGCTGCTGTTGCCGGCCCGGCAGGGACAGCCCGCCATCAGAGGTTATGTTGTCATTAGCACACATGAAGAGCACACATCAGTGCTAAAGGCTCTTTTCAAACAAACAGAAATAAAACTCACTAGAGAGATCCCGGAGGCTGTGATGCACTGGGCAAGCCGATGTTTACGAGCATGATGCCATCATCAACATGGAAAAGGGACCTCCAGTATTCCATCTAGTAAGTTTTCCTATCGATTCTTTGTCCCAAAAAGAGCCTTTAACACCCTGTCACAGATGGACAGACTAATGTAATATATTTGAGGTCATTTTATTTGATTTCGACAATAAGCACATTAGGGGGACTTGGCTATGACTCTCTCGAATTTCCCTTGGGTTCCCTGCCCCCTAGACAGGGCACCCCAACCCCACAGTGTCCCTGATGTCACACTATGAATGGTAATCCCTACTGTCTGAAACTGGCATGGATAACCTAAATTCTGTGACCTTCTCTAACTCCGATCATTTTCTAAGGCACTCCAGATCTCTGTGTCTGTCCAACTTTACAGATTCTCTCCGCTCTCTCCTTTCTCCCTCATTCTATGTCTCTTTCTCGCTCTCTCTGTCCCTCTCTCTCTCCCACTCGCCAGCTCTCTCTCTCTTTCTCTCCCCCTCTCTCTCTCCTCTTGTCACCCCCCACTCTCTACCGCCGCTCTCCTCCCCCTCGTTCTTACTAGTCACCCACTCTTCCTTTTACTGATGCTCCTCTACTTGTCTCACTCACCCCATCTCTCTCTACTCCTCTTCTCTTCTCTCCCTCCCTACGCTCTACTCTCGATCTCCTCTCTCCCTCCTCTCACCTTCAGCCCCCGAGTCCCAACACCCTGTCTTCTCCGTGTCCTGATCTTTCCACACCCTCTCCTCCGGTCTCCTCCTACTATATTCCTCCTTTGCTCACCCCCTCACGATTACCTTCACTCTCCCACCAGTCTAGTCACACTCTCCCATTCTCTCAGACACTTACCTCATTTTCCATAGACTTCGCCTCACTCTCTCTCAGATACCTCTCACGCACTTCACAATACCACACTGAGTTCGTACCACTCTCTCTCACACAGAATGCATTACCTGCACTCTTTCACACCATTGCCACAATCTCTACAGCATTGCTTTCCATCGTCCACTCTCCACCGCCTGGTCTCTTGATCCACCAACTGTCCTCCTGACCTCGCCCAAACACTGTTCATCCATAGGCCGTGCTCTGTGCTCTCCCCTGGGTTCCATTGATCTTCCCAGTCACCTGCTCAGTGGAGCCATCCTCCTACTGCTCTTTCCCCATAGGGTTACAGTTGCTTTTCACATGTTTCAAATGTCCTGGTAAACCCTGCCCCTTCTTGGTCTTCAGTGTTTAAAATGTTGCGAGCTCGTTTTCACTAAGTTAACTTCCAGGGCCAGCTGAACAACTTCGCCCCAACCCTGGGGTAGTACCGGCTCTGGCAGTGACCTGGTAGGCAGCTTACCTAAGCCTGAGAAGGGGTGCTGCTCTGGCAGGGTCATGACCCTGTCACAGCCCAACTGTAGTCTTCATGGGAGCCAACAATTGTGCAGGTGGGTGTCGAGCAGCCCATCTTCACATCTTGACCAATCAGCATTCAGGCTGCTCCCAACCTGGGCTCATACCTGTGAATACAGCCTGCATTCCTAGCTCTGTGATTGGCCAGCACCCGCCATCAAGGTTCTAATGTGGCGTTAAGCCCCCGTTCCAACGGATGGAATGGGGAAGGGGGTAACGCACGAGGACCATTAACGAGAGCTCCGGGCAATTACCCCTGTTGCAGCCCTTGGAACAGGAGCTTGACGTCATTAGCCCCCCCCCTCCCGGGTTACAAATGTGATAACCTGGGGTGCTAAAAAAGTATTTCCCGTCATTGAACAGGGCGCCTCGCAGGTCCCGTTAAATAACTGGAAATACTGTGCTAAAATGGCCTTCCCTTTCCATAGTGGCCGGAGAAGTTGGGAAGCTGCGGCGCCGGCAAGTAGGTGGGGTTGGGGAGGGTAGTGGTTCAATGGGAAAATAAATAAGGGCACAGAGGGTGGGGGAAGATGGCGACCGGGGGAACCAGCCGTCGGCGGCTTGGAACGCGGGCTGAGATTGCAGGTTTCAGCCTGCGTTGCTAACCACCTGATTGGCTGGTTCACCGTACCGGGTGCTAATGGACACTAGAGGTGCCTTCCTTCTTGCTACTGGATATTAGATGTGCCTTCACATTTGCTGGTACACAATACACCCCTCATGATGTTCCTTCTATTTTACAGGTAGCGCTGATCTCAGTGTCTGACTCTGCAAGCCCTGTACCACCTCATGGGCATTTGGCGGATAAGGCGGACAGTGTACCCTCAGACTCCCTGCAACTTTGGGGGTCTCCCGCGGCACACGGCAGCCCAGGGGTTGAAGGAGTGAAAGGTAAGCAGAGCACGAGTCTTGCAACATCTTGCTAATGTTTAATGTCTGACTGAGTCTGATGAGAGGCTCTAACGTGATTGGGGTGTTGGGGATAGTTGGATGGTCTAGCAGATTGGACAGAACGAAAGACAGGTTGGCAACAGGTATACAGACTTTGAGTGATCCGTGAATTCCAACTACTCACAACTGGGACCTACGGCACCTGGCTACGCTGGATCTGGGCCACTGAATTGCCATGGGCTACCAGCGACCATCTGGCACCACTTACATATCAGTTATATTTAATGCACAGGTTTAGCAAGGCCAGGAGACATCCCTGTAACATAGTTTAAGAGCTTGTGTCTCAGTCGTTAATGGTGTTGACAGCAAAAACATGTGGTATTTTAAATAACATTTGTTTTTGAAATACCACCTAATTGTGCGTTGGGATTGCACTTTGTACCCTAGTCTGTAAATATCCCATGCGAGTACAACTCATAATTATTATTTTTTTAAAGGGGGTATTAAATGCCACACATCTTTACTGTTACCACCATACCCGTAACAAGGTCCTAAGTGAACAAGGAGCAGGGCATTGGGTGAAAGCTACCTATGTGAAAAGGTGTTGCCTACCCCTCCTGGTATCTCTGGCCCCATAGGCAGGGGAACTGGGGGGGGGCGAGGGTAGGATCGTTGAGAGGGAGTAGCTGAAGCACAAGGTAACCATTTCCTGCCTCCAGAAAGAAAGGACCTGATGCATTGGGCTGGAAGTGGAGAGGAAAGAGCCTGGCAGAGGCCCTGATATATCTGGAGGTTAAAGGATGAACCCTGATCTACCCCCCCCCCCCGCTCCTGTTCTGCATCACTGGGGAAATCCGGCATGTATCCGCTGTATATCTGTCTTACCACCTAACCCCCCCCCCCCATCCGCCTCCCCCCCACTGCCGATATGGACCGCATTCCTTATATAGACAGAGGGTCATGTGGCCCTGGGGAGGGCTGCCACACAGATGAAGCAATCTGAGCCAGAGGGCTGGTGAGGCTGCATGGTCAGGTAGGGCGGCAGCAGCAGTGCCTGGAGTGGCTGGCAGACAGCACCGGGCACAGAAAGAAATGTGCCCAGGACCAGCAAACTCTAATCTGCCAGTCGAATTGCAAAATCTGGCAGCAATGGCAATACGTATCAATTATTAGTATTGTCATGGTATTTATGGTATTTGTTGATTGCGGACCTGGCTTTGAGAAGCAACTGAGCGCTTTACAGAGGCATACAACGGTACAGATGCACAACTGAGCGCTTTACAGAGGCATACAACGGTACAGATGCACAACTGAGCGCTTTACAGAGGCATACAACGGTACAGATGCACAACTGAGCGCTTTACAGAGGCATACAACGGTACAGATGCACAACTGAGCGCTTTACAGAGGCATACAACGGTACAGATGCACAACTGAGCGCTTTACAGAGGCATACAACGGTACAGATGCACAACTGAGCGCTTTACAGAGGCATACAACGGTACAGATGCACAACTGAGCGCTTTACAGAGGCATACAACGGTACAGATGCACAACTGAGCGCTTTACAGAGGCATACAACGGTACAGATGCACAACTGAGCGCTTTACAGAGGCATACAACGGTACAGATGCACAACTGAGCGCTTTACAGAGGCATACAACGGTACAGATGCACAACTGAGCGCTTTACAGAGGCATACAACGGTACAGATGCACAACTGAGCGCTTTACAGAGGCATACAACGGTACAGATGCACAACTGAGCGCTTTACAGAGGCATACAACGGTACAGATGCACAACTGAGCGCTTTACAGAGGCATACAACGGTACAGATGCACAACTGAGCGCTTTACAGAGGCATACAACGGTACAGATGCACAACTGAGCGCTTTACAGAGGCATACAACGGTACAGATGCACAACTGAGCGCTTTACAGAGGCATACAACGGTACAGATGCACAACTGAGCGCTTTACAGAGGCATACAACGGTACAGATGCACAACTGAGCGCTTTACAGAGGCATACAACGGTACAGATGCACAACTGAGCGCTTTACAGAGGCATACAACGGTACAGATGCACAACTGAGCGCTTTACAGAGGCATACAACGGTACAGATGCACAACTGAGCGCTTTACAGAGGCATACAACGGTACAGATGCACAACTGAGCGCTTTACAGAGGCATACAACGGTACAGATGCACAACTGAGCGCTTTACAGAGGCATACAACGGTACAGATGCACAACTGAGCGCTTTACAGAGGCATACAACGGTACAGATGCACAACTGAGCGCTTTACAGAGGCATACAACGGTACAGATGCACAACTGAGCGCTTTACAGAGGCATACAACGGTACAGATGCACAACTGAGCGCTTTACAGAGGCATACAACGGTACAGATGCACAACTGAGCGCTTTACAGAGGCATACAACGGTACAGATGCACAACTGAGCGCTTTACAGAGGCATACAACGGTACAGATGCACAACTGAGCGCTTTACAGAGGCATACAACGGTACAGATGCACAACTGAGCGCTTTACAGAGGCATACAACGGTACAGATGCACAACTGAGCGCTTTACAGAGGCATACAACGGTACAGATGCACAACTGAGCGCTTTACAGAGGCATACAACGGTACAGATGCACAACTGAGCGCTTTACAGAGGCATACAACGGTACAGATGCACAACTGAGCGCTTTACAGAGGCATACAACGGTACAGATGCACAACTGAGCGCTTTACAGAGGCATACAACGGTACAGATGCACAACTGAGCGCTTTACAGAGGCATACAACGGTACAGATGCACAACTGAGCGCTTTACAGAGGCATACAACGGTACAGATGCACAACTGAGCGCTTTACAGAGGCATACAACGGTACAGATGCACAACTGAGCGCTTTACAGAGGCATACAACGGTACAGATGCACAACTGAGCGCTTTACAGAGGCATACAACGGTACAGATGCACAACTGAGCGCTTTACAGAGGCATACAACGGTACAGATGCACAACTGAGCGCTTTACAGAGGCATACAACGGTACAGATGCACAACTGAGCGCTTTACAGAGGCATACAACGGTACAGATGCACAACTGAGCGCTTTACAGAGGCATACAACGGTACAGATGCACAACTGAGCGCTTTACAGAGGCATACAACGGTACAGATGCACAACTGAGCGCTTTACAGAGGCATACAACGGTACAGATGCACAACTGAGCGCTTTACAGAGGTATACAACAGTACAGATGCATAAATGGAGTGCTTTTCATAGGTAACAACAGAACAGATATACAGCAATGCTAGTGGTTATGATTGATTCAAAACCATCGACTTCTCACTTTTCGGTGTTGCATAGGACTTAACCATAAAGGCATCTCAGGTCAGATGCTGCCTTCTAAGTGCAAGCAGCTGAAAGAGACATGCCATGAAGAAACAACGGTCCCTGCCAGGTCTGTAGGGAACTCACTCAGTAGAGGTGTGTACCCGCAACTCACTCAAGAGAGGTGTTCCCCGGCAATAATACATTTGGTACATCATTTATAGAGATGAAATTCTACGCACTGACTGGCAATGCAGGAACCCCAGTCCTGGGATGATGCAGCATTCTGCAATCCAGGAAGTTTCTTCCTTAAATTAAGCATCTAAATGTTCTAATGAAGAAATGCGTGTGAGTTGAGAGCTATGTTACATTCAGAATAGACTAAGTGAAAAGACAGCTGTTCAGCAGGTGAACTAAAGTCTTTTTATAATGCCAATGTGTTAGTGTGCAAACCCTTACTTGCACACGCTTTTCAGTATTCAAAGGTAATCACGATAGCACCAGAAGCAGAAATAAAAGTCAACAAGGTCAAAACTTGCAGCAAGGATAGTACCACCACAAGAAATATGACGAACCAGGACCAACAAGTCTAAAATAACAGACAAAAACAACAGGGCCTGCTGCCAACATCTAACTGCAAGTTCAGTTCCAGAAATAAACGACGAGATCGAAACTGGCAGAAACTGCAGAAAGATGATCTAAACTGGACCCAACGATAGCACCAGAAACAGCCAATGATCAACAAGCTCACAACTGGAAGCAAGGACAGTAGCACAAACAAGCAAGATACTTACCAAGCCAACAAGGAGGAGTCAGGGAGGAGGACAGTGTCAGAAACAAGAACAAGAACCGACCCGGAAAGCAAGCAAACAAAACGCTCAACCGCATTCCAATTGGCTTTTTGTGCAAGTAGTATTACTTTTGTTCCTGAATTATATAAAGCTGAAAGCTAAACGCAACTCGGTAATTTATAAAGAAAAACAATTGGAATGTGGGCGCCATTTTGTCTACACAAACGCCTGTTGCCGAGGACTTGAGTGACTTCCACCAAAAGCGTATTCGTCCTTTCCATATCTTGGAGGTATCAAGCAGTGTCTATACATCTGAAAGGTATCTTATGGTGGCTAAAAACTCCAGGAAGCTTGGCTGACACTTATAGGCCCTCCTTCAACTCCAGCGAAGAGGGTCTTGGTGGCAGTGCAACCAGCAGAGGGGTCTTGATTCAGCAGCAGTCACCCCCACTATTCTCTGGTGATGGTCATGGTATAGAGGTCTCCTCTGCCTTGGATGCCTTCTGTATTCAAATATATGTAAGCGAAAATTAGAATGGACTTCACTTGCATCAGAGTTCCAAAAGTATATCCTTCTTCTCTTGATGGTCTAAAGATGAATCAAAGAAAGAGGGGCGTTCCTTTTGCTTATGAAGGCAAAATGTCACAGGGAGTCGGTGCACTGCAAGCCTGTGCCTAGGGATCCTCTGCACACTGTTGCAACACGTGCCATTTGCCTTCTGAGATCACACCCAGAGTACCTTGCCTGCAGGAAATAGAGGGGGCAGAGAAGTGAAAAGATCCCTAACAGAAACCAAGATGGTGGGACCCTTCTCTCATCAAACCTATCCTCCCTGCCTATTCTAAGTCCACCCCCTGCCCATGCCTTCTGTAGTGGTCAGAACCCTGGTGAATGACTGTCTTTGTTATGTCTGTGCTGCCTTTGAAGTGATATTTCCATGGAGATCTCTTAGGGGGACGTTCATATTTACTGGGGGACAGGGTTACCCTTCCTGCAGGGCAATTAAAGAGGCAGTATCCAAGCTATTGATTCACATAGCAGGTATGGAGTTGGTCATTACAGACACCAATTTACATCAGTCCTGTCATAGCTGGGCGTTCTGCTCAAAGAGCTGAGGGTACTATGATATCAAGCTTCTGTGGCTGTATAGGTGTTTACTCACCATGTCAGAACCAGTCAAGGCTTATATTTCTTTATTTCCATGCCACCAGACTGACTAAGGCATACGATTATTGTAATTTAGATCAGGGGTGCAGAAGGTTAAAAGACCACCTCTGCATGCTGGAACTTTGTCTTTAGCAGCAGTCAAGAATGCACAGGTGACTTTTGAACCTGTTTTGTGCCACTGCTAGATACCAGGAAACTGTTTAAAGCAAAGGCACATGTGTGCACTCTAATTTTGGCATGAAACATTTATGAAAGGCGGTCTGGTTAGCAGACCTCCCTTTCATATACAGAATTACCAACATCATTTTAGTTATCAAAATCATAAATGTTGAGCTGAGCTATCCAGTCACACGTACCGTATGTGTGTATAAATACGTGACGAGGACAGAAAAATGTGAAGACAAAAAATATGGTTCAGCAGCACTGGATTTTACAGGCACAAGCTTTCAGACATCTGTACCAGACCAGGTGAGGGTATTAACATTTTCGAAGGACTTTGGTGCCAGTGTGAGCAACATATCTGTTGTTCTCATGGCTATAGGGGATATGGCATTTTAGATTCCATTTTCTACCGTCCGATACTTTGTTCTCAGAATGTGAATGTTCTTCATTAGTAGGTTTGCTTTCCAGTGGCCTCACCAAGCTGCTCTTCTCTGTTATCTGTACTAGGTTGTCTCTCTTAGGCAGCATCTTTTATCTTTTTACTCCTGCAACCGCTTCATCAAGATCACTGTCAAGCTTTCTTTTTCTTTTGACCTCTCAGTGAAGCTTTTCTTTTGACCACAGAAAAGCCGCTGTCAGGTGCTCTTAATTCACAAGGAAATGTCCATCAATGGCAACCATTGCGAGTGCATCTGTTGTTAACCTGTCCTTGCTATTATTTCACACAAGACATGTTTTGCATTTGGTATCTAATTAAGTGGGTGTACCCTTTGGATTTTCCGGTTCCCTAAATCTTGTGTAAACATGTGTTAAACCTTTTTGTGGCCCTGCAAATGTTACTCACATTATGGATAACAATATACAGCAAGCATCTATTTTTTTATTTACAAAAACAGCTACAATTATATGATTTTATCAAGCAGGTTATTATTAGGTTTGTCTAAGTTGTGAAACACCAGGTGAGAAAAAAATCAAGCAGATTTGACCTCTAAACTCACCTCACATTGCATTCTCGTTTATGGAGACCACTTTTTTTATAAAGGAATGCAAAATGACACGTGTCAAAAATAACAGGACTTGGAGAACATGATTTGACCGTTTTTTCGATATATCTTTAAGATAGAATATTGTGAATTAAGTCGTTTTATTTATTTATTTATTTGTTTGTTTGTTTATTTTAGTTTTAAGGTAAGGCGCCACATGCCCAAAGGCGTCAGAGCGCGGCAAGTAAAAGGGGATCAGGATGAAGCAGATCAGATCAGCCAGGTTATGGGTTAGTCGACCCTGTCAAAGAGAATGGTTTTTACGCATTTCTTAAAGATGGTTATCGACTGCACAGTTTTGATATGCGGTGGAAGAGAATTCCATTCCCGTGGTGCTTGATAGTCAAAGGTAGTTTGCCAAATGATTTCAAGCGACAATGCGGTTGAGCTAGCTGCATGATGTTCGAAGAGTGCAGATGCCTCACAGTTGGGTGAGAAAATTGAGCGTAGGTTTGCTTGCATCGATAGCAGTGACCAGTTATTTTGGTGGCAGATTAGTGATGTGCGGCAGTAGAGAAAACATTCACCAATGATCGTATGTATGGATAGAATTTATATTTAAGGAAAACTAAATATCAAGCAGTGGGGCTATATACGCATAAAAATGGGAGAATGCAAAAAGTGAATGTTGAGTATAGTCCTGGAAGACCAAATAAAAGGGTTCATCCCATGGAGTCTGGTTCCCCTATATCTAGATCGCAGGAGATGTTGGTGGAACCTCCATGTAGATGTGTACATTCTGGCAAGGTCTTGCCTTTCATCCTTACACAGGCGATAAAATGAGTACAATTCTGTGGAGGAATAGTAGTCAGTTGTTTACAGTGCAATGAAGGCAGCCTATAAAAGCTCAAACTTCATCCTGGTTGTGTCGATGCGCAACTGAAAACACTGTACATATGTATTTCTCCCTCAGTTTATGGAGAAACCTGCCATATGCACATGTGTATACGGGAGTGACATTCTGGCTACACCACCGTATGCACATGCCAGGGTGCAGTTTGACTTTTGTTGAGCATCAGTCGACGGGAACATGTTCGTCCGGTCCTGTTTCCGCTCCATTAGCTGCCCATGGCGAAGCGGTTCCGGTTCATGTTCCTACGCATGACGCCTTCCATTGCTGCGGGCCACCTTTCATTGAGCTCGCATTCTGTTATTCATCCCTTCTCTTGAGCCTGCACACAACTGAAGGGAACCTTTTCACTAGGCCACGAAGTCTGCAAGGAATCCAAAGGTTCCAGGGCGTTTTCCTTTCCGGCAATAAACCTCTGGAAATCCGTTCCTGTAACTATCATGCATATCACAATGCATGTGCACAAGGACACATGTACTTAATAACCTGTAGCAGAGCCAGCCTTGGGGGGCGCGCCTAGCGACCGCCCGGGGCGCGATGCCCCCCAGGGCGCCCTTAGCCCACCACGCCAGCTCGGGGAAGTCCCCCAAGGGCTCCCCTGAGCTGGCGCCACGGGAGAAGGCGCGGCAGGCAGCCCCATTCAATGAGGGTGCTGTTTGCACCCCATTGTAATCAAATGCGCCCACAGCGGGGGGGGGGGCTCATTCAATGACAATAGGGTGCTAACAAGCCCTATTTATATCATTACCTCCTCGCCAGAGCAAAAGTTATCCATCATGGCCCCGCCACCCTTCCTGGTTAACCAGGGGCGCGCAAGGGGTAAGGGGGGGCGCCAGTTCAACGCCAGTTCGACCAGGGCGCTGCTGCCCTTAAGGCCGGCCCTGACCTGTAGTGTGGTACTTTTTAAGGGACACTCAGGAGCCGTAAACTAGATTCCCAGGTATTTTACGTCTTTATTTGGTGCCAGTTACAGATTTCAGGATACAAATTTCAGTAGAGGGAACCACTTTCACCCAGAGGCACCCACTGGCACCCACCGCCCAGACAGGTCACGCCCAAATGAAACTTATAACTGGGAGAGGAAACACACTACATGACATCACAGCCCCTCGTGACATTACCACGCATGCGCGCCCCTGCACTCACACACACTGACCAAGGGAGAGAGCAAATAACGTACCACACTTCTCCCTTACTCAACAATCTCCCAGCTGCACCAGAGAAGAAAGGAGGGAACTAGCTGATGGACCACACAGGGAAAGAAGAATAGGAACAGTTCACTCCTGCCGAACACAACGCCCGATTAACTTACACGTGCAGCTATGAAAAGGAAACCAGACAGCAAGGCCAGCCAGCAGAGCTAACAAGCACCACTGATGCATGGATGCCCCCAGGCCCAGATCAGCACTAGGAAACAACTGCACCAAAAGCAGTGTACCTCATGGGGTCCCACAAGAATGCAAGCACCGACCGGGACACAGCAGTTACTTCTCCTGCACCCGCGCTCACCCAGACACCAAGGAAACGCAGGAAGAGTGGACACGCAGGGGAATGAAAAGAGCAGCACGGACAGCAGCCACCAGCTGCTAACAACAGTACCTTCATTTAGTACCCCTGCCAGGGCTCCAGAGAAGATTTTGAAGGGGTAGTATTTTGCTCCCTCTTTTTTAAATTTCGGAATAAAAGGATTTTTGGGAGTAAAAAAGTAAGTCCAACTCCCAAAGGGAGTATTTAATAAGGACGTAAACATTTTTTAACTGTAAAACGGAAATGTTTAGTAATAAATATTTTTTTGCATCTATTCACACACATTAAAAGATACATTTTTACCTTCAAATTGGGCAGTAATAATTATAGAGTTTCTTCCTGTGGCACTAGCTGTACTACTGGTCCAAACATATCCATGGATTGTGTGAATGAACGCAGGGGGGACAGGCTTCTACCTATCTGTTCATATTTGTGGGTGGGAGTACTTCTACCCCCTATTTTTACTTTTTGGGAGTATTTACCTCATATTAGGGAGTAAAAGTGGCTGATATACCCCTTAGCTGTAGGGTTGACCCCTGCCAAGGAAACCATAATGCAATCACACAGCACTATCTTAGACCTCACAGCCCAGAAACACATATCCTGAAGCAGAGGTTACCATTCCGTCCTGACCGGCACTAAAACACTGCACCTCGCTTGCCCCTTTTTCTAGGATATCATTCTGTTCTCACACATTCATACACTTCTTCAATGTACTAACTCAGGGGCAACATGAAAAGTACAGGAGAGTGTGTGCATTGACTTATCACTGGCTCTGTGGCAAAAGTACCATATGACTTACAATCGTCATGACCTGGCAAAAGCCTGGAGGTTAATGCTTTGCTTCTCAAACTAAAGAAGGTCTTCTAACTACTAAGCAGAACTTTGTTGACTAACATAGCCTAATATTGCCCATAGCCCGGAAAATCATACTGATATGCAAAAGGGTTAGTGTCCCAGTGTGGAAAACACTATAACACACCAACCTAAGAGTCCATGTTGTAGAGAGGCAGGTGTACATGTCATTTATAGAGCCCACCCCCTCACCTCCATCATACTGGAAGAACAGCAAGAAAGCACTGGGTTTGACACCTGGTATCATCCCAATGCCACATTGAAGGTATGAAAGACGTTATGTGCTCAGACAACCGTATCGAATGTACCCTCAAACTGACGCAGTAGACATGAGCCTGCAGACACCACTGGACATTGAAGAACTGTAAGTAAAGTCTGGCAGATGTAAAGTGGCGCCACTAAAGAGAGAAGATACATGGACGCACTGAACTCGATGTATAACTATCTAAACACGAAGATGTGATTAAACTAACAAAGTAAACGTATATGCGAATATGAAGAAAATCATATACACTAAGAAGATAAGTGGCAAGAGAGGTAGTAAATGCATATATGCAGAAAAGCAACATAGATGCGCGTTAAAGAAACTTGCTAAAGTAGGAAATAGAGCGTGAGTAAAGCAGCCATGCTAAGAAAATGGACGTCAGCATTCTATAATAGTAAGCAAGAAGTCTTGAGATGGAAACTCGAGGCTGCATTGCCGATGGGTACTGGAATGAGAGTGTGTGAGCTGCAATCTTTTTGTTCACCAGGTTTCCCTACTTTATTGAAATGATAAAAAAGTAGTATTTTGCCATTTTCTTTGAGTCTGTCTGGTTATTTGGGCCTGTGATAATTTATTGTGGTAATCCCATTCGGCACTTGGAACGCTCCAGGTGCTATTGCACAATGTTGTACTAGCATTTTCGCCCTGAAAGGAAATCACAGTTAAAATATACAACAAATATATTACAAGCTTCTGAATGTTGTCAACTACAGGAAAGTCGTGTATATAATGGTCATGTTCAGTTAATTCATCACAACGATCGAATAACGTCGATCCCCCTTGCACTCAGTGCAGATAAGAGATCCACGTATCCTACTTTGTATACTACAGACGTTAGATGTGGTCAGTGCTGGAAATGGAACACATTCTCATCCTTGGAGTGGCGTGGCCGGGGCCCTAAGCAATACAGTATATCTGCTTAGAACCCAATCCTAGTGACTTGCATAAAAGCCAATAGCATTATGGGAACATAAGAATGTCCACAATTTTAAACATGCAAAGAAGAAAATAAGGTGGCTCCACCTTATTAAAACAGGTGCTCTCAGTTGGCCCCTGTCAGGGCTGCACTAGTATATGGTTTAGTACTTGTATAGTTTGAAAAATAATTTGAAAAATAATTCACTTGGAAAAAGAGTTTAAATTATTCGTAGGAATTGTTTATTCACATTCCTCTTTGTGTATTAAACTGAGTATTTAGATTGCAAATTCCATGAGGACAGGCACATATAATGGTTGGCCTTTCTAAGTACATGTGCCAATGCATTTCGGTTATAAACCATCTTCAGGGCTGGACATATTATCTAAATTCAAAATTGTGCTTTGCCCAACATGCACTTGCATTACCAAACGTAATTGTAAAAGAACAACAAGGTTAAACATAATGCAATTATATTCATGCATAGAAGTAATGTTAGTCACATACCAATCGTATTCATATCCACAAATATGTCCCAAAGTGTTGATATATAGAGAAAAGAGGAAACTTAATGTCATTAATGTTATATAGATTCACGTGGTATACACGCTAAATCGGGTTGACAAGTAAGAAATGTACCTCTCATGTCATGTCTTCAAAAAACGTGTAAATCACACATGTGATCGCAGCTCCTGCCAAAGAGATAGGAGCGTATAAGTAAACGGTGGTTTCTCGCAATGATTACGAGTGTCCGATGAGCTTGGGTGCTTACCTCTCTCCTTAGTGCTGAAGCTCCGGAGTCAGACGCATACGCGGAAAACCCGAGTGCGTCCGACTGCGTGAGCATTTATACTTTGCCATGGAGATGGGGCAAGGTGACGTGCTGCAGCCGGAAGGTCGCTGCACGTACGCCTCGGGCCCCACCCCTCCGTGTAAACACGGATGGGCGGGGCTGTCTCCAATGGCAACCACCATAACAATGTGGATTGCTTCGTATGGTGCACCGTTTCAAGATCTCAAAGACAATAACACCTTTCCCTGAAACAATGTATACCAACTAGGTACTGCAGGACACATAACGCGTGTCAGCAAGCAGACCCTCAATGTTAATTGCTTGTGGCAACAATCAGTTACAATTTTCGTGAAAGTATATGTGAAACTCACTCCAATGAGGAGTGGAAGCCTAACTGTCCATATATAAATAAATATTTAAATATTATTAGTCAAAGTGTGCCCAGTAGAATACCCAATGATGTGGAAGGAAAATACCAAAAGCTGAATGCAAAGTCGAATGCAAAACGTAGAATCAAAAAAGTGTCTCATGCATGAATGGTTATTCATTCAGGTAGGGACAACGTTAACTGTTGTATATACAGTTCTCAGGAAGGGTCAACATTCAGTGTTATCTATATTTTCTGTAAAGCATGCTTTGTCAACTCCTGGTTAGAGAAAACACATGTAGTTTAGCTCTTCGTTAATCCATTGAGGTGCCAAAGAGAACAATCAATTGATCCAGAATGTTTCCCGTTGAACAGGTGCTTTGTGCAGGTTACATGGGCTATGGGGTCTTGTGGGGGTGATTCTTGGCTGAAAGGGGGCATAAACAGAAGCATAAGAATATTATCTCTTAACTAAAGTGGCAGGAACTTGAATCTCGATGGAAGACGAGGCATGCAAGGCTCAGCGCCTCAAGATGGCGACAGGGCAGAAGAGGATCGGATCGTCTGAAGGAAGGTAAGTATGACACGCTGCACTTTCGCAAACACAATGATTGGCTGCTTGTTCCTCCTTATGATTGGAAGTTGAATCTGCTATTCAGCTTCTGGACAATCATAAGGATTAGGAGCAAACAGCCAATCATTGTTTGCAATTGGACCAGCCAGGTGGTGCTTAGTCCCAACACAGTGTCTCCCGCGCTCAGAGATTTCCCTCTGCCATTGGGCTCCTTCGCAGGGACTCAGGAGCATTTTTTTTGCACAAAGCAAACAGTCCAGTGGCACTGGGGCAGTTTGGGCCACGGGCCTCCATGAACGCTGCTCCGGCAAGGCATTTTTTGCCGAAGCTGAGCTCTGTTTTGTTCCGGGACAAATCCTCACCTAGATGTGGTTGCAATGCCTTAAAGAACATTCAGCATTGTGTAACCAGTTATCATCGTTGACTAACAAGAGGCCACGATCTTAGCATTGGAAGTTTGTAATAACACTTGAAATAAAACATCACATATTCAGCACTGGCCGTTTCCACCTAGACCCAGCCACTACTTATCTGTCCCATGCCAAGACTTTATCATTACCTCACTGCTCCTTGTCTGACCCTGCTGCCCCAATGCGCTAGCACAGGGTAGCATGTTCGGTGATCCCTACGGCGTGCTGTACTGTTGGTCGTACAGCCATCTTCGTGTATAGTGTTCCATCGTACGTATAATGGAGATAAAGAAAAGGTAGCATATAGCTACCAATTATCACAAGACGGCAAGCCAGCAGGGAGCTGAAACACTGAATGCCAGCTGAATAGCTCTGAATCCTTCTAAGTGTCTGATGTGGAGGAACCAGTGTTAAAAGGCAACGAGATGATAACACTTCTGTTTTCCCCAATGGAAGTGACAGCATAACAAGCACCAGCAAACACACCTTTGTAAGGTGAGTACGGCGAGTGCTGCGAAGCGCACACTGTAAGCCCCAGAACGTAAGTAATATGTAAAGGAATATATTGGCATATTATTAGACTGCTGACTGGCAATATGGGGGAGGTTGCTGGGGACCCCTGAGGCTCAAGGCCCCATCATTTGAAAAGGTCGAAAGGCCCAGACGCCGGCCCTGACCCTTTACTTTTCTGTAGTGAAGCCTCATAATGACTGAATTCCAACATTTTCCTTGGAGCCAAGAGAGCATTTGATGGTTGATTTTCTAGGTGAGCATCTGTGGATGGGAGGGGACATGTTCAGACATGGGTTACAAGCTTACTGCGTCTAGGGGTTCAAACTACTACTTACTAGTGAGGCCTAACAAGGTCAAAGTATGTCTGGGTTTTCTTATTTTCTAGTGCAGAGGGGACACAGTCCTAGTAGAGCAGGCTGGACTCCACCTTTTGGAGGGCAGATTCGACATGGATTTACATGTGTTGGTCCCCACCCACAATGGCATGGACACGCTCAACAAATGATGTCATGGAATACAACCCAGAGGAATTGCCAGTGGTTAGGAAGAGTTGGCTCAAGCGTTTACTTGAATCGCTGCTGTGTTGTCAACATGATGGCACAGCTCTGCTTTATATATGGCCATACCCATGCCAGGTGTATGGAGAGCCCAGCATTTGGCAGGATCACCTTACAGCACAGCGCCGGTGCAGCTCAGCGCCCATCTATCCAGGCTAACAGAATACGACAGCCAGATGGTCTTCATTAAATGTTTCAAGAGTTTTATGGCCTTAAACTAACCCTTCCACCCCCGCTAGCGGTTCGGAAGCCTCCTTGTGTTGGAGATTAAGATAACTCGTGCAATGTGGATGTCAGAGTTGGTTCTAAGCCCATGGAGAGAGAGGTATAAACTATTGTAGCCGGAAACAGGGGGGAAAGAGGACAGGGGTTCCCGAGTTTTACAGATGGGGAGTCCTGGCGGTCCACTAATCGCACGTTTATGGCGGTGTCTGAGGGGCAGCCCTGCCCGGCCGTGGGGGTCTGGCGAGGAGGGTCCCCGGTTCAACCAGTGCTGCTGCACGGTAGTCCATTCCAGCTGCGCGTAATCCTCGGCCGCCTGGTTTTACGAGCGAGCGATCTCTCTGCCCCGTTTTCTCGACACGGGCCTAATTTACAGCGCTGCAGGAGTAATCCAGCCTGGGACCTTGCTGGAAACATTAGTCATCTAACTAGACATCCCCCTACCCCCTAACCGCGCTCAGTGCGTGCTTGAGGGAAGCACCAGGGGGAGCTTTGGGCGCGAGCCGTGCAACACAGATGCCTCACCGATTGCTATGTATAAAGGTGGCATTCATCAAGAGAGATTCAAGCTCACAGAAGCAGCACCATCGGCTTATACGCTATAACATTCCCTAAACAGCCTTCTAATACGTTAAATCATCTGTACACCGATGCTGCGTTGCCAGAGGGTAACTTCACTCTACTCTTCGGCTTTGCTTTTGAAGTGAAAGCCCATTACTGGGACATGTCCTTCTTGACATGGAGTCACCGGGGAAACCCTATCACCACCCCTCCTACTAAGAACTATCAGCCGCATTTCTTTAGGGGGCACTTGGCCCTCACCCCATTGATTCCACTTCCCTGACGGTTCTTCCTGCACTTTCTTTCCGTTTTGCCCTTTTCCTTAACATGCTCTTGCGCCGCCTTCTTTACCTTCCTCGGAGGATTGTGTATGGCATTTTTTAGGAGTGTTATCGGTTGTTAAGCGTGGGTGTATTCTGTGGTGGTCCGCTAACACAAGGGGTCTCATTACGAGATTGGTGATAAAAATGAAACTTACTGGCATGCCGGTACTACCGTGTCCGTGTAGCACTGCTGCCGGAATCAACGGATGATTCTGAGTCAGCGTGCGTGCGCATCCCAGCATGCCAGAAACGTTAGCACCGGCATGCTGGTAACACCACCAAATGGCCCCAAAAGCCCCCATCAGGGATGTCAATTGGGGGTCACCAGAGGTCGCAAGTGCGACCTCTGTGGTCTCCCTTGCGACCTCTAAAAAAAAAACTAAAAAAATATATATTTTTTTCTTTTTTGCAATGCAATGCAAACTCCTGGGCTGTGGCCAGCACCATGTGGCTCTTTACTTCGGGAGTGGCTGGCTTTCTTGTTCAGGCCCCTTTAAAAAAGAAGAAAAATAAGAACAGAACAGGAGTGCCACAAGTCTAACACTTTCAGCACTGACCCTAAAAGAAAGAATAGGAATGCCAAAAAATGTGTCTTTCTGGAATTCTATACAATAATTGCTAGACTCATTAAAGGTTTATTTCAGGCACACTTCATGGGGCGAGTCACTGATTTAGTTTGTTCTTAAACGCCTGAACTCAGCCTTTCATCCTTCTGAGGTTGATAAATGGGTACCAACACAGGTTGAGTGATATTGGGTGTATATTTCTTCTATGTAAAGCACTTAAGCGTAAGTGCTATATAATAACACATCATTATCATTTGGTCATGGACGTCTGCTTGCATTCACAGTAATTTGGTAATATGGGACCATACACACTGATCTTAACCATACATATGGCGATCCATTCTTGTATGAAATGTACATCACGTTATAGTGATATTGTAACCATATTTTTCATAGTGTACAACGCTATGTGATGCCACTTCCTGTTTTGTCAACGGGTGATGGGTCGTGTTCCATCGCTTCCTGCGATATCACTTCGGGGTCGGGTCAAATGACATCACTTCCTGTGATGTCATCAGGGGGTCAAGGGTCATGTGATGTCACTTCCGCTACCCCTGGCATTTTGGTGAAATGACATCCCTGGCCCCCATACTGGCATCCTCGCTGACGCTGACTCCGTCTCCGTGCACACCGCTGTTACCAACACCAGTATTACTGGCACCGGAAATAACGACATCGCCGGAATAGGAAATGTACCGGTGCCCATTATAAAAACACAATCCATTGCAACCCTCAGGGAACAGGCGTGTGAGGCACAATCTGAGCACTTAATAATATTGAGAGACATGCCCACAAGACAGCCGTCCGAAGGCGCAAGCCAAGGTTCAGTGAACCTGAACTGAACATGCTTACGGACACGCTGGTTGATCAGTCTGCCGAAGTGTTCTGTAACGACCTACGACAGCAAACACAAACCAGAAAGAAGGCTATCTGGGAGGAGGTTGCCCGGAAGGTGTCGGCGGTGGGGACAACACCCAGGACAATGCGGGACTGCAAAAAGAGGTGGAACGATCTACATCTCCGTGTACACAACCTCCTTGCCGCATGCACAGCACCCCCAGGGCACGGCCACAGGAGGGGGACCACCATTCTCAATTAAACTGCGGGCATGGGAGGAAACTTGCAGCAGTATTATACACATAGAGGCAATAGAGGGAGTCAGAGATGTGGAGGCTGGAGATGTGTCATCCAATGATGCCGGTGAGTCCCCGTAAGCCCAAAGTCACATCACACACCTTGTATCCCCAATGCCAATGGGTAGACCAATATGTCAAGTACGTTTAACCCGAGGGCAGTATATCCCTGCTGGCATTCCACTCACCATCAACCTCGATGCACACATGCACATCGTACTTGCCTGCAACCCCCACCCATACACCACTCACACATCACACAGGTCCTCTATATTGCCCCCACAAGTTGCATCTACATGCACTCAGACACACATCCCCCTGACAGTGCACAACTGCTGTCGTCACTGCCGTGCTACCACATGGCGTAAGTCATGTCAGTGTCACGTACCCCCACCACCAGCAGATGACAAGATGCACACATCAATGATACATGTGGCGCACTTGTCCCACACATCATATCCCATCCTGCAAAATCACCATCAATGCAGCAACTGCCATAGGCAGCAGTTACATGTGAAACACATCCGTTTCACAATCAGACACAACATGTCATACAGCTTGTGTGGCACGCCCATAACACCCAAACCGGGAAACACCAGTACCCCAGGCAACAAACACTGCTCACACCATGTCTGCACACCACACATGTACCCACACTGCATCCCCGACACATGCATGTGTGCACCATACCATGCCTTCCACCATGTCCATGACAATGCACATACATTGGAAAGTACTAGCATTGATGTCTGTCTGATGGATTCACACCCATCACTGATGCCCTGCCGTACTGTCCCACACAGGCACATCATCTGGAAATGACGGCGAACAGCTGACCACATCCAGGGCCACCAAGGCACGGCCCCGCCGCAGGACACCCACCCCCTCCAGCTAGGATACCAACGCATCCACCAGCATATGGGGACGGGCAACAACACATATGGCCCAGCCCCCCCACTAGCAGGATGAACCTGCCGCCCAGCCCTTCCGCCAGCAGGAGGCACCTGCCGCCCAGCCCCCTCACCAGCAGGAAGCACCTGCAGTCATGCACCCCCGCCAACATGAGGCACCTGCCACCCAGCCCCCCTGCCAGCAGGAGGCACCTGCCGTCTAGCCCCCCCACCAGTAGGAGGCACCTGCTGCCCAGCCCCCCCGCCAGCAGGAAGTACCTGCTGTCCAGCCCCCTGCCAGCAGGAGGCACCTGCCGCCCAGCCCCCGCACCAGCAGGAGGCACCTGCACCCTTTTCCACAAGGGGCTGGTCCGGACACCATTGGGGAGGACGGTGGACTGGACAACATACCCAGCGACCAGGGATATGTGGATGCAGCTGGATTCAGTCCCGTGGGCCCTTGGAGCCCACAACCCATACAACCACCACCACTACGTCATTCACATGACATTGAGGGGCGTCTCACTAGGATGGAGAAACGTCAGCAAGCCATGCACACAGTGGTGCAGCAATGCTTTGCAGAGGCCCAGCTCATGTGGTAGACAATGCAGGACACCGCCAGGAACACTGCACGCATGCTGGGCAGAGCCACAGAGGGAGTGTACCATCTCCGTCTCTGTGATAACCTGGGTATCAATGGGCAGGCCCCGGCGTGGCTGACCTCTTTCCTCTCCAATCGACCCTCCCAGGTCCAACTGGGGTCCTTCCTCTCTGACATCTTTTTCTCTACCTGTGGTGTCCCCCAGGGATCTAACCTCTCTCCCTGGCTTTTCAACCAGTATCTGGCACTCCTTGCCCACCGCATCGCCAATCTCTGCCCCAACTTTCAGTGCTATGCGGATGATACCCAGCTCATTTTCAGGCTACCCTCAGCCTCCTCCTCTCCTTCCCTTATCTCTGACTGTCTGTCTGCTATCCAGGAATGTTGTGCCACCAATGACCTCTGCCTTAATGCCAGCAAGACTGAGATTCTACTCATTGGCACACCCACTCCCTCCTTCCCTGCAGCTCTCTGGCCGGCCCCTCTTGGCCCTCTTCCTGCTCCTACCTGCAAGGCACAAAAACCTCAGGGTCATCTTCGACTCCACACTCTCCTTCTCTCCTCACATATCTGTCATCTCTAAGAAGTCTCACTACCAGCTGCACCTCCTCAGAGGTATTCTTCCTTTCCTCTCCTTCCCCCAGAACCTCACCGTCTCCAGAGCCCTGGTTCTCTCTAAGCTGGACTACTGTGACAGCCTCTATCTAAATCTGCCTGCCTCTACTCTCCGCCCTCTGCAACTCATCCAGGACAGGACTGCGAGACTTGTCCTTGGCCTCAAGCCCAGGGATCGTGTCTCTCCAGGTCTGAAATCCCTACACTGGCTCCCAGTGGCTGCGAGGATTAAGTTCAAAACCCTCTGCATTGTACACAAGGCCTTCTGGGGCCTGGGGCCAAAATACCTTCAACTCTCACTTCCTAAATATTTGCCTTCTCGTGCTCTTCGCTCATCCGCCTCCAATTCCCTCAGGGTCAGCCGCTTCTCCAAACAACGAGCTGGGGATAGATCTCTCCCCTCGGCAGGGGCCTCCCTCTGGAACAACCTTCCTGCCTCCCTGAGAACTTGTGGAGAACCATCTCCGGTTCCGGAAGCACCTCAAAACCTTCCTCTTTGCTTCTGCTTTCTCTGTCCCTCTCCCCTGCTAAATTCCTGACTGAAATTGCACTGAATCTGCAACTGGGCCACTCTCACCGATCTCGGCCCTTGGCCCAGCCACTCTCCCCTCGCACTGCCTCCCTGGCAACCCCTCCACTGCGGGACTGTCTCTGTATCCCTACAGCCCCCCTTCCCAGCACTTGTCTGCACTTAGCTTGCACTTGCCACCAGTTGGCCCTTATTATTATTTATCTTGTTATTCTACTACCCCTGTACTGCACTTTCCCCTCTCCCTTTCCCTTGCACTTTTTCCTTCCCCCTACCCTTGCACTTGCGCGATCTGAATGACACTTGCCTAGTAGGATCGTTGTCTGTCTTCCCTTGTTCCCTCCCCCTGCCTCGTTGCGCCTTGAAACACTTTTGTATAGGCATGTTACAAATAACATATCATATCATACCATATGGCACGGCATGTGAGGGAGTGTAATGGATCCATTTCAACCTTGGTGGAGTCGATTGCTGTGTTGATTCAGGCAATTGCCAAACAATGGCACATAACCACGCCACTGGAATCATCCTCCAGTACGACACCCAAAAGTTTGCGGCAAAGCAGCCCTTTGCGTATATCGCAGTGGCTCATGCGTCCTGCAGAAGGGCTCACCCCTCTGACAAAAAGGGGGCCTCAATAGGACAAGGATTTGATGTGTGTGGGGAGGGATAGTTGGGGAGGGGGTGTGGGGATAGTTGGGAAGGGGGCTAAGGTATAGTTGGGTGGGGGGTGTTGGCATAGTTGGTTAGGGGGTGTGGGGATAGGATAGTTGTATGGCTAAGTGGTGAAAAAGAGCGGCAAGCAGGAAGGCACCAGGTGGGCAGGGCTTGCTAAGTGGTGAAAAAGAGCAGCAAGCAGGAAGGCACCAGGTGGGCGGGACTTAGGCCAGGTGACCTAGATCCACTTACACCTGCTCCCCAGCTGCAAAGTAAAAGCGGCTGGAGGGCTCCTTAAGTAGGGAAAAGAGCGGCAAGCAGGAAGGCACCAGGTGGGCGGGGCTTGCTAAGTGGTGAAAAAGAGCGGCAAGCAGGAAGGCTCCAGGTGGGTGGGGCTTAGGCCAGGTGACCTAGATCCACTTACATCTGCTCCCCAGCTGAAAAGGAAAAGAGGCTGGAGGGCTCCTTAAGTAGGGAAAAGAGCGGCAAGCAGGAAGGCACCAGGTGGGCGGGGGTTGCTAAGTGGTGAGAAAGAGCAGCAAGCAGGAAGGCGCCAGGTGGGCGGGGCTTGCTAAGTGTTGAAAAAGAGCGGCAAGCAGTAAGGCACCAGTTGGGCGGGGCTTAGGCCAGGTGAGCTAGATCCACTTACACCTGCTCCCCATCTGCAAAGGAAAAGAGGCTGGAGGGCTCCTTAATTAGGGAAAAGAGCGGCAAGCAGGAAGGCACCAGGTGATATGATAAGATATGATCATTTATTTATATAGCGCCTATACACAATGTGTTTCAAAGCGCTTCAAGGCAAGTGAGGGAACAAGGGAAAATACAACGACATTCTTACAGGCCATGAACAGTAAGGATGTGAAATTAACTATCGTACTCGGCCTGACGACATTTCAGATAGTGCAAGTGCTAAGACATAGATAAGGAAGGAAGGGGGAGAGGGGGAAGGAAATGTAAACAGACAGGCGACTACTCTACTATACTTGATGACATTTCTGGTTGAGCCGAGGAAAACAAAAGGTGAGGCAGACGGGTGCAGAAAGGGAGGGGAGGAACAAAACAAGCAACTATCGTACTAGGCCTGACAATGTTTCAGATAGTGCTGGAGGGGGGGAGAGGCAGTAAGGGGATGGTGGAGCGACAGACGAAGTTGCTATCATACTAGGTCCTGGGACAATTCTGATAGAGTAAGTGCATAGAAAAAAAGTAAGGGGAGGAGTGGAGGAGATAGGAAAAGGGAGAGGGGAGGGGAGGAGAGAACAGAGAGTAAGCAGTCAAAAAGAGTGGAGAAGCAAGAGGGGAGAGCGAATACAGTTGCAGAAGTCAGTAGTACCACATAATATTGCAAGCCAGGATACAAGATGAAGATGGGAACAGCATGACTCAGGGCCACCATGAGTACAAGATGCAAAGTAAGTCCAGCATGAGAGTTGAGAAAGGGTGACGCACCGTGAATCAATGAAGTCCATAAAAGTAAAATCCAGCATTGGCCACAAGACGGTGGTGGCGAAACCAGAATGTATCAGGACAGACTCCTGTGTGCAGGAGGGGGGGCACAAGGGAACAACACGGGGGTACCAGAGAGGGTGGGGATGGCCTGTGGGGACAGAGGGTGTAAACACATGTTGGTGCATGCTTACCTGCTGTCTTAGCAGGGTGTCGGACCCTGGATCCACCTGGTCTGAACAGGTCCAAACAGGAATTGCCCTTCACTTTGGATGCCCCGGCGAAAGACGCCCTTGATCTAAGAGTTAAGAGCAGGAAGGAAGAGGCAGGGCTAAGAAGGTGGGTGGTGCTTAGGCCAGGTGACCTAGAACCACTTACACCTGCTCCCCAGCTGCAAAGGAAAAGAGGCTGGAGGCCTCCTTAAGTAGGCAAAAGAGCGGCAAGCAGGAAGGCACCAGGTGGGCGGGGCTTGCTAAGTGGTGAAAAAGAGCGGCAAGCAGGAAGGCACCAGGGGGGCAGGGCTTGCTAATTGGTGAAAAAGAGCAGCAAGCAGGAAGGCAGCAGGTGGGCGGGGCTTGCTAAGTGGTGAAAAAGAGCAGCAAGTAGGAAGGCACCAGGTGGGCAGGGCTTAGGCCAGGTGACCTAGATCCACTTACACGTGCTCCCCAGCTGCAAAGGAAAAGAGGCTGGAGGGCTCCTTAAGTAGGGAAAAGAGCGGCAAGCAGGAAGGCACCAGGTGATATGATATGATATGATAGTTTAATTATATAGCGCCTATACACAATATGTTTCAAAGCGCTTCAAGGCAAGGGAGGGAACAAGGAAAAATACAATGACATTCTTACAGGCCATGAACAGTAAGGATGTGAAATTAACTATTGTACTCGGCCTGACGACATTTCAGATAGGCAAGTGCTAAGACATAGATAAGGAAGGGGGGGGGAGGGGGAAGGAAATGTAAACAGACAGGCGACTACCGTACTAGGCCCGACGACATTTCTGGTTGAGCCGGAGGAATACAAAAGGTGAGGCAGAGGGGTGCAGAAAGGGAGGGGAGGAACAAAACAAGCAACTGTCGTACTAGGCCTGACAACGTTTCAGATAGTGCTGGGGGGAGGGGGGGCAGTAAGGGGATGGGGGAGCGACAGTCGAGGTTGCGATCATACTAGGTCCAGGGACAATTCTGATAGAGTAAGTGCATAGAAAAAAGTAGGGAGAAGAGTGGAGGAGATAGGAAAAGAGAGAGGGGAGGGGAGGAGAGAACAGAGAGTAAGCAGTCAGAAAGAGTGGAGAAGCAAGAGGGGAGAGCAAATACAGTTGCAGAAGTCAGTAATAACACATAATGTTGCAAGCCAGGATACAAGATGAAGATGGGAACAGCATGATTCAGGGCCACCATGAGTACAAGATGCAAAGGAAGTCCAGCATGAGAGTTGAGAAAGGGTGATGCACCGTGAATCAATGAAGTCCATAAAAGTAAAATCCAGCATTGGCCACAAGACACCGATGATGAAACCAGAATGTATCAGGACAGACCCCTGTGTGCAGGAAGGGTGCGGGGGGGAACAAGGGAACAACACTGAGGGACCAGAGTGGGTGGGAATGGCATGTGGGGACAGAGGGTGTAAACACATGTTGGTGCATGCGTACCAGGCGTCAGACCCTGGATCCTCCTGGTCTGAACAGGTCCAAACAGGAATTGCCCTTCACTTTGGATGCCCCGGCGAAAGACGCCCTTGATCTAAGAGTTAAGAGCAGGAAGGAAGAGGCAGGGCTAAGAAGGTGGGTGGTGCTTAGGCCAGGTGACTTAGAACCACTTACACCTGCTCCCCAGCTGCAAAGGAAAAGAGGCTGGAGGCCTCCTTAAGTAGGCAAAAGAGCGGCAAGCAGGAAGGCACCAGGTGGGCGGGGGTTGCTAAGTGGTGAAAAAGAGCGGCAAGCAGGAAGGCACCAGGTGGGCGGGGCTTGCTGAGTGGTGAAAAAGAGCGGTAACCAGGAAGGTACCAGGTGGGCGAGGCTTAGGCCAGGTGACCTAGATCCACTTACACCTGCTCCCCAGCTGCGGGGCTTGCTAAGTAGTGAAAAAGAGCAGCAAGCAGGGAGGCACCAGGTGGGTGGGGCTTGCTAAGTGGTGGAAAAGAGCGGCAAGCAGGAAGGCACCAGATGGGCGGGGCTTAGGCCAGGTGACCTAGATCCACTTACACCTGCTCCCCAGCTGCAAAGGAAAAGAGGCTAAAGGGCTCCTTAAGTAGAGAAAAGAGCGGCAAGCAGGAAGGCACCAGGTGGGTGGGGCTTGCTAAGTGGTGAAAAAGAGCGGTAACCAGGAAGGCACAAGGTGGGCGGGGCTTGCTAAGTGGTGAAAAAGAGCGACAAGCAGGAAGGCACAAGGTGGGCGGGGCTTAGGACAGGTGAGCTAGATCCACTTACACCTGCTCCCCATCTGCAAAGGAAAAGAGGCTGGAGGGCTCCTTAATTAGGGAAAAGAGCGGCAAGCAGGAAGGCACCAGGTGGGCGGGGCTTAACAAGCAACAAACAGTGAAATTACAGCCAGCAGGTGGCAAGTGCTGGTTAAGGCAGCAGACAGGGTGAGTCTGGTAAGTGCAGAAATAAAAGGGGTGGGGGCTGTATGGTAACAGATACAGGCCCCAGTGCAAGGGATAGCCAAGAGGCAGTGCAGGTGGGCGACAGGGTGAAAGGATACCTGGGCCAGAAAATCAGAAGGTAGGCCAGGTGCACAGTGCAAAAAGAGCAGATCAGCAGGGGAGAGAAGGCAGAAGCAAAGAGGGAGGTCTTGAGGTGCTTCCGGAACTGGCAATGGTTTCCTCAAGTTTTAGAGTGGCAGGGAGGCTGTTCCAGAGGGACGCCCCAGCCAAAGACAAAGATCTACCCCCAACTCATTTCTTAAAAAAGCGACTGACCGTGCGGGAGGTAGAGGTAAAGGAGCGAAGAGCTTGAGAGGAAGGTATTTACGAAGAGACAGCTCAGCTGAAGGTATAATGGATCCAGGCCCCAGAAAGCCTTGTGGACAATGCAAAGGATTTTGAAATTAAACCTTGCAGCCACTGGAAGCCAGTGGATAGATTTCAGGGCTGAAGAGATACGATCTCAGGGCTTGAGGCCAAGGACAGTCCTGTTCTGGAAAAGTTGCGAAGGTCAGAAAG
Source organism: Ambystoma mexicanum (assembly GCF_040938575.1). NCBI lineage: Eukaryota > Metazoa > Chordata > Amphibia > Caudata > Ambystomatidae > Ambystoma > Ambystoma mexicanum. The sequence continues at coordinate 1,272,990,786 of NC_090932.1, forward strand.
TAGAAGCAGGTAGATTTTGAAAGCGGCTGTTACAGCAATCCAACCTAGAGAGAACCAGGGCTCGAGAGACAGTGAGCTTTTGGGAGAAGGAGAGGAAAGGCAGAGTACCTCTGAGGAGGTGCAGAAGGAAGTTTGACTTTTTAGTGACATGAGAGGTGTGGGCAGAGAAGGAAAGCGTGGAGTAAAAGATGACCCTGGGGTTCTTAGACTCACAGGTAGGGGTAGGAGGAGGGCCCAGGGAGGCCGGCCAGAGAGTGAGAGGAAAGGAGGGAGAAGGCATGTCAATAAGCAGGATCTCAGTCTTGCTGGCATTCGGGCAGAGATCATTGGCGGAACACCAATCCTGAATGGCAGATAGGCAGTCAGAGATGAGAGAAGGAGAGGAGGTGGCTGAGGGAAGCCTAAATATGAGTTGGATGTCATAAGCATAGCACTGGAAATGGGAGCATAAAATGGCGATGCAATGAGCGAGAGTTGCCAGGTATTGGTTAAAAAGCCAGGGTGAGAGGTTAGACCCCTGTGGAACACCACAGGTAGAGAGGGAGATAAATGAAGGGAGGACCCAAGTTGGACCTGGGAGGGCCGATCAGAGAGGAAAGAGGTCAGCCAGGCCATAGCCTGATCAGTGATACCCGGGTTGTCATGGAGACGGTTGAGCAAGATGGTATGGTTGACCGTATCGAAGGCAGAAGAGAGATCAAGTAGGATGAGGACAGAGAGGATATTAGAGTCAAGGTTGGAGAGCAGATCTTCCCGGATGTGCAGGAGAGCAGTTTCTGTGCTTCTGGCAGCTCTAAAGCCAGATTGATGGTTGTGGAGACAACCAACAGAATCAAAGTGAAGGTTAAGTTGTGAGATCGCAAGCTTTTCTAGGAGTTTGCCCAAAAAAGGAGTAATGGAGATTGGGCGATAGTTAGCCGGGAAAGAAGGGTCGGCTGTAGGTTTTTTTAGAAGAGGGTGCACAAAAGAGTGCTTCAAGGAGGAAGGGAAGGCTCCAGAGGCAAAGGAGAGGTTGCAGAAATCAGCCAGGGCAGGAGTGAGGGTGTCAATGTGGTCCTTGATGTTTTTGGAAGAACAAAGAAAAACCTGTTTTTATGAGGCTTTCATAGATTGGACTCGTCTAGAAACCTTGTCAGGGGAGAAAAGAGGAAAAGAGGAGAAGGAAGGGGGGTGGGGTGGCTGTAGGAGAACCAGAGTTCATATAAGTCAGGGGGGGAGAGGAGTAGGGGATGAGAGGGTGGATAGGATATCATGGATATTAGAGGAGAAGTGGGAGTCAAGTACTGTGCAGAGGGCCTGGCAAGTGACAGGAGAGGTAGAGACTGCAGCAGGGTTGGCCAGTTCCTTGCAGATTTTAAAGTGTTCAGTCGAGTTGTTCAATGCTGCAGAGACACAAGCTTGGATGTGGGCTCTCTTCTTAGTGAGAACAGAGAGTCTGTATTGCCTTTGGAGAAGGTGACAGGCCAGTTTGTCAGAGAATGAACAGGTGGCCCTCCATTTCCTCTCAGCCCCTCTACACTTAGGTTTAAGTGTAGAAGGGCAGAGTCGAACCAGGAATTGCATTTGGCTTTGGGCTTCAAGAGGATCCCCATGACAGGGGCTAAAACATCAAGAGCACCTGAGATAGAAGAGTAGAGCATAGTCAAGGCTGTGTGAGGATGTGAGTCAGCCAGAAGTCAGAGGAGATCAAGACATCACGTGTGTGCCCTGCGGAGTGAGTCGGGCCAGAGGGGAGGATATAAAGGGAAAGAGAATCGCAGAGGTCATGAAAGAGTACAGACGAGGGACAGTGAGAGTCAAGATGGATATTGAGGTTACCAAGGAGGAGGAGTTGAGTTGTTGTGGCCAGGAGGGAGGAGGAGAGGTCAGCCCGCTCAGAGAGAAAATAGGTGATCTGACAACAAGGGGGTCAGTAGAGAGTTGAAACAGTAAGAGAGTGGCTATGAGAGAGAGCCTTCAGACAAGGCATTCAAAAGAGGAGTAAGTCTGCAAGGGAATGACAGAGATAGGAATCCACTCAGGAAAGATCAGGGCTACCCCACCTCCGAGCCAGGTGGATCTGGGTGCAGAGAGGATCTTGTAACCATCGGGGAGGAGAGTGTCAAAGCTCTTGACAGAGCTGGCCGTGAACCATGTCTCGGTAAGACAGAGGACATCAAGCTCTAGTTCTTCCAGGAGGTGGCAGATGTCAGAGGAGTGTTCGACAGCAGAGCTAGAATTGAGAGTGGCAAGATGAAGAAGGTTGCCAGCCTTAAAGGTCTTCCCGGGAGGGGTACATATCAGAGGTACGCCCTGCGGATGTGAGGAACGATCCCGCGCAAGAGAAGAAGAAAAGGGAGGATAGGGCAAGGTAGCCGGATGTGGGGAGGGGACAGCAGGAGATGATAGGAAGTTGATGAGGTGAGGGAAACACCTATCAAAGAAGAGGAGATTGGCCTGAGGGCCTTGGACCAAGATGGTGCCATTAAGGTAGACATTATTGATAACCTTACAGGAGTCAAAGTGAGACATAAGGACTTCCCATTAGGTGCTACCATTGATGGGAGAGGAGGAGACAGGACAGAGCACAGAGATCATATGACGAGTCCATAGATCCAGCGAGGGGACGACAACGAGGATGTCAGTGAGGGTTTTTCTGGAAGATACGCTGGAATAGGTGTCAGCGATGGGGAGACCTGGGTTGGCGGCCAAGATATCCTTTTTAAACTTCTTCTGTCCAGACTTAGTGAGAACGGAAGGCTAGTTGATAGAGAAACTGTTGGAGGAGATAGGAGAAACAGAAAGCTCCATGGGTGAGGAGAGAGAGGAGCAGTGGGAAGAGTAGATACATGCAGCAGTATGGAGCAGTCACTGGGCCAGCAGGTTACAGAGAAGTAATCCAAAATTCAAGCAAAGGGCAAAGCAAGTCAGCAAAGGCACACAGCTGGTTATAGCCTAACCAAAATGAAGAAGCAGGGCAAAGTTTGAAGTTTGATTTTCAAAATTACAGCTAGAGCACAGCAAAGTATGACGGTCAAAATTCCAGCTAGAGCACGGCAAAGTTTGGAATTAAAGTAGAATCAGGTGCTAGAGGTGGGTGCCGTAGTGTATAGTATTTGAGTGCGTACACATTGGCGAATAATCAGAGGGAGGAGAGTGAAAGACAAGAAGGTAAGGGCAGTCAGAGGTACTAACCCATAGTAAATGAGGTGAGAATGTCTTGGTAGTCCAGATAACAGTGAAGAGTGAGGGTGTAGTATCATGGAGGACCAGGGTGCAAGGGTTGCGGAGGGTCCTGGAAGCAGACAGGGAGTAGACAGGGGCCTTAGGAGTGGGCCTTTAAGCAGGAGGCCAGCTAAAGACTGCTGGTCCCGGGTTAGTGGCTTTCTGATCCCATCTGGCCAATGGGAAGTGTAGGAGGCACACTGAAGCCACTGCAAGTGGCCTCAATGCTCACATGAAGCTGGTGGCCATCTTGAAAGGCACAATGATTGCACCAAAAAATGCAGCAACTTAAGCCCAATATGGACCTGCATCAGAGCCATGAGGCGCTGCACCTCTTAAAAGCTATTTAGCGGCTTCCGTGCAATTTAGGGTAAAATTACTGAGATGTTAAAAACAATGTATCTTTTTTTTTTCTTTTTTTTCTCTTTTCGTTTCAAATTCGGATATTTTCATTTTTTTCAAAATAAAAACGGACAACAGCAATTGAATTTAGAGGCAGGATCTGCAAAGTCCAAAGTACCTTGAAGTACGGCAGCGCAGCGCCCCTGGGAAAAACACCTCTGAGAATGAAGCAGCAGGCAGGATAGGAGCACTGGATCACGCGCATCAGAGTAGGCAGCAAGGAATAAGAAAAATATTATTATGTCTAGCATCCACAGCGCCGCCAGCATTTGCCACGCCCACTCTTCCGTGTCCGGAACAAACCCAATGAATCCCAACCAGTGTGAACGAGACAGCACATCACAAATATTGCTGTCAAGATTAGTTACAAACTTCCACGAATGATGAGTTAACTCAAAAACAAAAGGAGAGCTGGGCAGTCCAGTCCTCCTCCTGTTTCTGAGTATAGAGACATTAGCAGCAGGGTGACTTTTCATTCAAGGAGCCGGTGGTTAAAGTGGTGCCTACCACCGGCTCCTTGGATGGAATGACTGCCTGCTGGGTGTGAGCTGGGGCACATCGGAGTCACACCTTTGGTGCGCCCAGCCCCTTCTCTTGTTTAAAAGGAGGGGCTGTGCGCACCACCTCTGATTCTATTTCCAGCCCCCCAACCTTAGGCGAGAGGGAGCTCTCCTTAGGGGCATGGCCTAAGTAGGCCACACCACCTAAGGGGAGCCCCCCCCCTCGATTTCTAATCCCACTTGATGCACTGAGAGGGTATGTGCACTTTCGGCACGTTCTTTCATTTGGCTGCAACACCACTAATCTGTTTTATTCCAGATATGAATTTCAAATTGTCACATCCTCATGTGGCTTATCTGCCTTCCTCCTGTCCAAAGCTAGGCTCCTTCAGAAAGCACTGCCTGGGCTGGGGTCACTAGCTTGCACGTACGTTTGTGATGGTCCTTATTGGACCTGAGTCTTCTTTGCACCCAGAACACGCACACACCAGCTTCTTTAGGCTGGCCATGTTCTCCTCTGGCAGCCTCGACACCACCTGTACAGACTTCAGTTTTACACCTCCAAAACGGTGGACCTGCCTATAGTCCATGTTTTTCTCTGGCTCGAAAGGCTCCCCAAAAATCTAAGCCATCCTTTCAAATTCCACCAGTAACCATGTGCTTCCTCCTTCCACTTTTGCCATCCCCATAAAGAGAAACTCAATACAATTAGTGTCAGACTTAAACGGACCCTGACAAGGTTCTGGAAACCAAAACGCCATCACATTGCCTTGTTCACAAATATCTTACCTTCAAAAGGTGGTATTGGTAAATAGAAATTAGGGGTGCACGGGAGGAGGCCAGTTCTGCTCTTCTTCCACTTTGCCTGACCAGCAGGTGATAAACCTCGTCCACTTCTGGGTAAACTACACTGATGTCTTTGGGATTAGTGTGGTCCTTCGTGGCCACGGTGAATGGCATATACTTCAATATTCCCCAGGGGCCTTCTCTTGGCCCAAATCCACTGGCAATATAGTCAACCCTTCCATCAGTGGCTCCAGGAAGAGGCACGCTATCCTGCCCTCTGCTGCCCATGGCCAACTTAATGTAGTGGTCTTGTATAGAGCCCTTCTGCCACGATTGGTTACCTCGCTGCACCTGGTTCTATAAGAAAAATGGTAGGGTGGTGGGGTCATTAGTGGGACAGTTGGAGGAACAGATGCAAAACCTGTAGTGTTGATAGGTGCAGGCCAAAAGAACTTGGGAGTATATTATCCATAGAGAAGAACCCAAGATCTGATGGACTATAGTGCTTTGGGTCTAGCTAGCCACTGGTCTGGGGCAGTGGAAATGGCTAAAGAGAAGAGCTTAGTCATGTTCGGATGAGTGTTTGTGTGCTAATGGTTAGGCCTACGATGGCCATCTTGAGGGGAGGTTGTGTGTGCAGTATAAGGTGCTAATAGATCTTAGTGGTAAATCAGTTAGCCAAAGGAATCGGGAGTAAGCCATGCAAAGCTAAACAACCTGCAACCCTGCATTCCTACCGCTGCCCATTTGCAGACAGGTCCCATTTCTTTAGTGCACAATGCTACCTGTCAATCCACTCTCGCGCTCTGCTAAACTAAACTATGTCTCGCGCTGTATCCTACGAGGAACAGAAACAAGCATATGCTAGTTGGCAGATGAGGGAAAGGGGCAGTCTCGAAACTTCAGACTTTACCATGAGCAACTTGCTACAGTTAGGGGAGGCAAGAAAATTTAGTTCAGAGGAAGTGCTGCTTGAAACTTTAGGACCACAGTCTCCCATTTCATCTTCCTTAGTATGTTGGTTGGCTGACTGAGATCTACCTCACACCTCACTCTAACATGTTCAGGTGCTAGTTTCTGTGGCCTGCTGGGACTTTTGCCCTTTTAGGACAGGAAAGGCATTGGTCAGGCGTTCATCAGGCATTGGTCGTGGCAGGGGCTGGAATCCTTGCTTGTTTCTCCCAGCGGTCTGCACTGCTGTCTCCTACAAGCCACAAACCCTTCTCCCGCTTCTACCAAGCTTCCAAGAATGGAATGCTGTGACCAATTGCCAAATAAACCTAAGGCCATTGCTCACCGTATCATTTTAGGTTAGAAAAACACTGAAACCAGTGGCACCCCAGGTGTCGGAGTACCTTTTCACTTTCTGCACATTCTTCACGATGAAAACGGGGAGCACAAAACATAAACGTAGGAGTGTGGATCCTGAAAATGTGCAGCTCCTTGGCCTAAAAATAGGGGTGGGGGATGCAGCGGCTCTAGGATGGTGAGGAGCAGTATGTTAGCAGTGGCAGAAAAGGGTTTTGGGTCAGGGGATAAGATGGACTTTCCAATACCAATGCAATCTGGAGTTTGCAGTCTCTCTGGCCCCTTTCTAGATAAGGGTTTCAGGGGATTTAAAAAAAAAAGCTGTGTGCCACACCTTAATGAAGGATCTAGGGGAAAACAGCCATGCTTTATACATTACTTAACCCAAACTATCCCTTGAAGCCCTTCAGCAAACTTCAAGTTGCCTGCCCATCTCCCCACCATCTGGACCTTGAACGTGATCCGGGAACTTTGCATGAAACAACTCCAGAACAATTGCAATTCCGCTATCTGCGGAGCCTCCCGCACATTCCCTCTTTCCTATCATTCCTAACTGGAGTAGGTGCCCTTTCCCATAGGGATCCTCAGGCCTGCCCTCTTTGGTTGCCCAACTCTGCCCTCTTCAACCCATTGCTGGAGGGGGTGTCAGCCTGCACACTTGGAGTTCTCCCGCCTGAACTTACAAACTGCTCTCATGTAGGTGTTAAATGGCCAGCAGACCCCACCCCATTGAGGAAACGTGGTGTTCTAGTTCCCTAGACCACCCCTCTCTTGGTGTCCTGGGTCTGAAAAGGGGGTGTATGGTACGGGGAGGCCACTGGCTGTTTGAACTTCCACCAGTGCCCTCTGGGGGCCATCCAGTGGAGCCTCAAATCCATGTCCAGGTCTTGATAAGACATCAATGGGTTTTTCACCCTCCTGGACCAACATTGGTCATCATACCAGAGTGAAGCTTCCCCCCCCCAAAACTCATGCATGCCTCGGGGTCATATCCAAGTAATTTAACACTGGGGTACACCTCTTCTGGCAACTCTTGCAATGTAAGCTTGCATATATGAAAAGGGAAGAAGTCTAGTTATCTATGTAATTGGGAGCCCTCTCTAGGCTAAATATTTCTCTTATTCCTTGAACCCTTTGTTTCTTTTAATTTCCCTACACAATAACTTACTGGTCTCCATTTTGTTCCCCACCAAAACCATAGCTTTTGTACTTATCATCAAGTGTTACCCCAGGGGTTTTGTTATGCCCTTATGTCAGAGCTTCGTTGCCCCTTTAACCATATCTTTCACTTTCATAGGTATGCATACTACCAACGGTCTACATTTCACCCAATTCTGACTCCAAACCCACCCCTCGCTTCATAGTAGGGCTCATCCCTGGCGCCACTTCTCCCATATGTTTTTCACCAGTCAAACTACCCACCTTACAGGGCAATGCTCCTACCTCCTCCACTCCAAGCAACCCAAACCTTGGCTCTTTGTTCTTGCCAGCATTACACCATCTTACTGTTCACCTGGAGCACAGCTCCTTTGATACTCACCGCCCATATCATGGGAGCTCTTTCCACAGTCCAGTCCCCCGCGTGTGCCTGCTCGCTTCATTCACATGGGGCTTCAATTTAGGACGACCTGTTCCTGCCCTGCTCCTGAGTACCTCCCTCCATCCCACAGATGTCCTGCCACTCAGTCTGCCTGACAACTCTCTTCCTCCATTGACCTGGACCGACCACAACATCTGACTCCCTTGCCATTGCTCTTTGGTCCTCCTCCAAGCTGAGAGAATAGTTTAGGGATTGGCACACTCGTCTTGGCAACCAGATGATACTGTGCAACATGGGTTCGATCCACGGTCCAGCGCTGGGAAGGTGGAGACATCAATCATTAAGCATGATACATAAATCACCAATAGATAGAAATATAAGTCTGTCCCCACTTCTGCTTCCCAAATCTACCCTGCATTCCCCAGAGCCTAGCGCTACGCCTACGCTATAGGCGCCCATCAGGCCATCTTCCAACATATTCATGGTGCCCTCTATGCCCAATCTCACTTCTCTGCCTTGAGACTACTGTACTAAACGGATCTGTCACTCATCTTCCAGGGGTGCGCTACCATCACCGCTGTGCACTGCTGCACCATACCACGGCAGGCTATCCCATGACAACCAAAACAACCCTGAGTGTCTCAGTTGACGTAACTGCAACTGCACTGGTGGCAGGGGACTTTCCCTTTCTGATTGCTCTCTTTTGCCCCTTTTTTGCGGCAGATCCTGCTACGTCCCTGGGGGGCTGGGCCCGTAAATCCTGTGCACCCCTTTCTCTAGGCACGGATCCAGAATCATAATTGAGGTAATAGGCCCACTGTCAGGGGGTGGGAGGGTCTTAGAGGAGGAGCACTGCTATCATGAGTGCAACGTTGAGGAACTGTAGGGACAAATTATCTATGTTCTAAGTCATCTTTTTATCCCTTTGAAATTAAATTGTGTGTTTAGGGGTTTTTCCCTGGCTGGAAACAGCCTGGTCATCTCACCAAGCTTTTCTGGCATGACATGAAGTATTTGGTCCCAGGATCAATTTGTTCAAGGAGGAAATCCTCTCTCCCCTTCCATCCACTCACCCATTCCAAAATGACATGTTCTCCTCTTCCCCTTACAAAATTACAAACTCTCCTGTACCAACATGTTCTGCTCCCCACTTCCTCTTATATCTACTACCGCTTCCCCTTTTATGACCTCCCCACTCATTTGACCTTCCATTTGCAACTGTTTACCTTCCATAATCACCGCCAACCTCTCGGGTTTCGTATGCTACCTTTCATCTTCCAAGAGCCCTTCCACCACTTTGAACTTCCCTTCAATACTCTCTTCACCTTCCATCTACTCGTCTCTTAGCCCTGAGGAAAACAGTTTTTGCCACAGCATGAAAAAGGAAAGCTGTACACCATAGATCATTGAACAAGAGGCTGAGAGGAAAATCCTGATTGATCATGCCCTAAGAATAAATGGTATGTTCCTTTTATTCAACATATATGCTTTAACTAAGCTTTAAAGAAACAGTAAAATCCTAGAGCAAAGGATAAGCAAGCATAATGTGCCAACATTAATGGGCCGATCTTCCTTTCCCTTTTGCTCCCACCTTTCACTGCCATTCTACCCCCGCCACCGTCCGTCCTCTCCGCCTTACCACCATTAAAATTTAGCATCACTCCAACACGTAACATTCGCACCCACTTTGCCTTCTTGACCTGGCTGGGGAGAAGCAAAGATGATTGCTCCTCTCCCCTGCAGGTGCTGTGCACAGACCCCCCCACCCAGTGCCTTAAGTGGCACTACAAATCGAGCCGGGGCTCATCGAGGGGGCGTGGCCTAACAGCGGGGGTCTTGATGGCACGTTAGGCCACGCCCCCTTGACGAGCCCCGGCTCAATGGGCTACTGCCACCCCTGCCAGGCAGCCTTTTGTAGAGATTAGCACCCTCTCCCCTATGGGGAGAGGGTGCTGATCTCTGCATTTATTTTGTGTAGGCTTGCCTGGCAGGGGACAGCGCCTGCCTATTCAGCCTTAATGGTGGTGCTGCCCCTCGCCAGCTGGGGAGGGGCAGCACCACCATTAAGGCTGAAAGGGTGAGGCCACTGGAAGCAGAGGCCTTTTTCCTAAATACTGAAACTCCCGCGAATGCGCGGCAGCTCCAGTATTTAGAAAGCAAGGCCGCTGCTTTCAGCGGCCTCACGTTTTTTCCATAATGGTGGCGCCGGCCGATGGGAATCTCTTGATTAAAGGGATGCCTCGCAGGTGCGGCGCCACCATTATGGCTGAAAGGCATTTTTTTTCTGTAGCCTGAAGCTCTCGCAAACGAGCGAGCGCTTCAGGCTGTAGAAAAAAATGCCTTTTCGTGTAGTGGCCGGGGCTGCCAGGGGAGATTACTGGGCCCAGGCAGGGCCCCGCCTCAAAACGAAATTTCGGAGCCTGCCGGGGCCCAGCCCCGGCAGGCCCCAGCCCACTTAAAACCCTGCCCCCACCCCACACTGCATCTCAGCTTCAGGTGATTCCAACATTGCCTCCATGCACACTGTGGCTCCTCCCAGCAGACCGCGGAGGAGGGGCTTGGGGGTCCACCATCTTGTTGTGAAAGACAGACCCACTTAGAATACTGAAGAATCGAATGCGACATTTTGTGGCTTAAAATGACATTTTGCAGCCAAATATTTTATGTTTACAACATTTTTGCAGTGCATTTTTATTTTTTTAGTGGAGTGTACAAAGGAGTACTAGAATACAGGAGAGAGCTAGGGTGCAACAGCAACGGAAAATGTAGCCAAGACCCTCAGTTTCTTGTAACATACACTGCAAACGGACTCACTTCTAGAGGCTCCTAATATAGGCTTCTATGGCACAGTAAGGATAATTTGTATGCCCTGGAACACACATTTTGGTTAAGCGGTGAAGACGGGATTTTGGGGTTGCCTGAAATGTAGGTACCTGACCACATCCCTTTCCCAGCTCAAGTTGCTATAAAATGTTCATATTTGCGTTTGGAGACCTAAAAACAAAAGAGCATGTTCAATGCATGACTTTAAAAGTACACAAGTAACACCAAAAACGAACCTGGAATACAAATCATTGTTGAAACATTTTGATCAAAGAGTACGATTAACGCTTTATTTTCCCCATCCTCAATAGAAGTCTACGAGAACCTACAAAAATCATCTAGAGACACAAAGTGAAATAAAATGAATGACAAGGTCATTGTTTCACACTACTTGCAGCTTGTTCTGTCCCCTCATAAGTTCTATTCCTTCCACAATCACACTTGGGCAGTAGCACCTGGAGCGTACCAAGTGCTGGGCGAGATTACCACAATAACTGATTTCAGGCCCAAATAACCGGATAGACTGAAAGAATATGGCAAAACACTATTTTATTATCAGGGAAATCTGGCAAGCATCACATATCGCAGCTCACACACTCTCGAATATATTTCAGTTATACAAAAAGATTATACCTCAATATACATCAGCTATGATGTCATCCTACACGGCAAATGGTTAAAACCTATTGGACTTAGGGCTAGGTTAAGGGAACATATATACCTGTAGCTTATTTAGGTGTTCCTAACATCATTGGCTGCCCCTTATCGAGTAGGCACGCCCGGAACAACCTCTAACTACGTAGAATACAGATAATAGCAAAATAACAGCAGCGGATTGGCTTCTGCAACAATGTATAGTCCATCATCACATAGGCCCTCATGATTGGTTGGCACTCTCTTCCATCCTTGGACATTCGGCTTGTTAACAGCACATAGGTAAAATCAAACCCAGGTGTGGGGATCAACGTCAGACAACTGCCCACTTGGTCAATTAGCCTACCATCTCTCATCAGTTAGGCCCTAAGTCAGGGACTCTTCTTTGTAGTTGACCTTGCTGACTGTTCTCTTCCTCAGAACTTTAAAGGGAGTGAAGGTACATCATTATCTTTATCTGGAGCGCATGAATAGGCCTTTTCTGGTCCTACACCACGTGTGAGTAGACCATGATTTTGTCCATCTTATCCTCCTATTTAGTGCCATTTAATTAAATTATACTGGGTGCTATTACTCTCGTTGGACTCTGGAGACTTGGTTGCTCCGTCTTGCATTCTACATCCTTGATTGTTCAATACTTGGCACTCGCAAATGTTTACTCCTTTGCTTATCTAAGAGAAATATGTCCTAGGTACACAGCTTATCCTCTTTTGTGCCTTTTAGTTGCTTCTTGCTGCGGCATCCTTGATCCTGCGCCAAACAAATATTCTTTGTTCTTGCACGAACCTGTATTCCAATGCCTGTCAGATCTGCATCCTTGGTCTCTCTCCTTCAGGCATTTTGCCTAATATTAATCAAAACAGCATTCATTTTGTCATCATGGCTGATTTACCTGTGTTATATTTTCTACTGCAGCAAGCATCTATAAGTCTCATCTACCTTGCGTCTCTGCCTATATTCATCTACTGCATTTCTTCTCACGTATCTTATTAGCGTACATAATTCCTTCACATTTGCATGTATGTTTACTTTGTCACTTAAGTCACATTTTCATTTTTTAAGTATTTGTATATTGTTTCAGTGTCTCTTCTCTTCATGGCGTCACTTTACACCTGTCAGACTTTACTTATAGTTCTTCTATGTCCAGAGGTCTGTCTACCACATCAGTTTGAGGGGACATTTGGTATGGTTGTCTGAGCACATAACGTCTTTCATATCTTCGATGCGGTATTGGGATGATACCAGGTGTCATGCACAGTGCTTTCTTGCTGCTTTTCCAATATTACAGAGGTGAGAGGCTGGGCTCCATGAGTGACGTGTGCATCTGCTTCTCTACACATTTAAAGGGCTTCTTAACTCTTTATAATTATAACAGGAAAAAGTGTTAGAGCAATGGTCACTACCAGCTACCTGTTTCCACTATTAAGGATTTCTATGCAAATGGTCTGCTAAGAGCAGTTGGAAAGATAATGAAGACCTCACTGTGAGGAGTGTGCAGCCCTGGCTGTTTGTTTTTGAGGTGAGAGAGGCAGAGCCAGAGAGAGGGAGTAGTGGGTCACGAGGGAAGGCCTCTGCAAGGACCCACATGGCCAGAGGCGTCAGTCGAGGGAGACTGGGGGGGGCCCTTAGCCCCAGGTCCTTTGGTTGCAGCCCGGCTAGGCGCTCAGGGGCTACAACCACAAGGCTAGTTAGCCCAGAGTCCCGCCTGTCCCGACATTAGTGTAGCCCCGGATCTTTTCCAGACCTAGCAACAACCCTGCACATGGCAACACTGCCTCAGTAGCCCTACCTGATGAAACTCTTCTACTCAGCCCACCTGTTCTTCTATCAGCCTTGTCCCTACGCTGCTCCCTCCACTCCTATCAGTACCGCTGGCTTGAGAGTCCAAACCACACACACTTGCAGATTGTTCTCTGCCTGCAATCAAGCTGGACCTGCCTCTTCTCGTGCTGAACCTCCCAATGTGTAGAGGACCAGCTGTAGAGGATGCAACACCCACCTCTTCTGGAAAACCATCTGATCCTCTGCCTGTTACCTTCACACCTGTTCCACTCTCAGCAGTGCTGGAAATGGATTTTGTTTACTTTGGGATCCCACCAGCAACTTGGGGGGTAGGTGTGGGAGGGATGCAGGGTTGTCTCCAACCCCCACCCACCACCCCACATAAACATTTGCCTCTCAGAAATGTAATCAGGAACATCTCGAAAATAAAACAAGGCAGGAGCGTTTCATAAATGTTGCAAGCAAAGTATAAAAGGTGCACACCCTTTAGAGTTAAAAAGCTGTGCTTAAATATTCCTGATTTATTGCAGAGTACAATCTTCACAAGTTACTTCACAGAGCTCCTGATCAGATACAAAATTATTCTTGTAGATACGTTTCTCGCCCCTGATCCTAAAGATATCAGTTAGAAATCAATGAAGGATGCAAATGGATTTCCTGGATCTGAGATCTGGTTAAAAAAAATGTGCCAGATTCCAGATCTGGGAAAATACATCCCAATAGCCAGCACTGAAAATCGCTCAATTTCCCTGTTATATTCACTCATCTGCCACACGGGTCCACCTGTGCATGTGACCCACATGTAATTCTGACTAGTATTGCTCGAACAATTAGTCTATACCCAGGTTTCTGCTTTTGTTAATGATAATTCTATCCTTCATTCTCTCCAGTCTGGCTTCTGCCCCTGTCACTCACTTGAGACTGCTCTTCTCTCTGCAATTCCTTGCTCTCTGCTCGTTACACCAAGCATCCCTCTCTTCTCACACTTTTAGATTTGTCTGCTCCGTTCCACACTGTTGATCACACTTTGCTCTTGGCTTCTTTGGCTTCTTTTGCGTTTGCTGACTATTCTTGCTTGGTTTCGTTCCTATCCCTCTAACCATCCCTATTCTGCCTACTGGGCTGGTTCCTCCTCTGAAACGTTTCCCCTTCTTCATGGTGTCCCCAAAGCTCTGTTTTTGGCTCCTTTCTCTTCTCCTTTTATACTTCTCCTCTTGCTGCAATTACCTCGTCCTTTGAGATCTCCCGCCACTTTTATGCCGATGGCACGCACCTTTTTCTCTCCTCCTCTTCATTTACTCTGGTTATCCATGATAACTTATCTTCAGTGTACCCACCCACCACGGCCCTCAATCCCACCACAAATGCAGAACAGGAGGCTCAGTTCTGTTGTACGGCTGATACTTGGTGTCAAGTATCAGCCGAACAACAGAACTGAGCGCCCTTCTGTCTTGTAAAGTGTGTTTAAGGGTGGCATGATTCTTTAATAGGTACTGGCCGGGCAAGACCAATACTTACGTTTACATGGCACTGAGCTGGAGCCTCTAGCTCAGTGTCATGTGAAATGCAGGCAAGGTGCCCATTATTTGCTGAGCCGGGGGGCGGGGGGGAGCTGTGGTCTTGCTTCTTTGATAGGTTTTGAGGCTGGTGCGATCACAGTGCAGTGCTACACACAGCTGTTGGCCTCTTAGTGTCAGGATCCTCTTGCCAAGGTGGCAGCCAGAGCGCGCACGGCCTCGTCTGCTTGTGTCTGAAAACCAAGCAAATCAGAGAAACTGCTTTATGCCCGTGCAGTAATGTCACGCCAGTGGAATATGGCTTCCACTTTATACTGGCATGGCATCATAGTAGGAAGATACAGAAATGAGAATAAATGCACGAACGGAAGCCATATACACAAAATATCCAGTGACCATCTCTTTCCAATGAAAGCCTATCCAGTGAACAAGCGCCCATTGACCATATATCTACGCAAGCATCTCCCACAGGCAGTGCTTAAATTGCGGGGGTGTTTGCCAGGGCTTAGCCTGGCACCTATTCTTCAGCCCCGACACTTATTGTCTCAGACTCACTTTCATTATGATGTGGTGATAGTCAGTGCATCCATCAACCACAATGCGCAGGTGCGAGCTGCAGTGTCACCCCAAATATGTCGACACTGTGGGGAGAAGCAATGGGTGGTGGCAGCAGTGGTGGGGAACTGCCCATGCGCAGTGTCACAGCAGTGCTAAAAAATATTTGGGCCACGGCGTTTATTTTTTTACAAATTAAGCACTGCCCACAGGGAACACCTATCTACGGAACCACTTTGCAATGAATACACAATCACTAAACACCTATCAAGTGAACACCTTTCCAGTGAGTACCCGGCCAGCGAAGCCACTGTTCAGTGAGTGTCCCATTGTGTGAACCCCTATGCAGTGAACAGTTCTATCCAATGAACTTGCATGCAGTGGGCCCGTATCCAGTGCACACCCTATACACTCTATCCAGTGGACACCAATCCCAGTGGACCTGTTCCTTATGGAACTGTGGCAATCAGTGTGCACCTATTCAGTAAACGAGGATCCAGCAAACATGTATACAGTGCCAGGCCCGGCCTTAGGGGGGCGGGGCAAGTCGGGTGACCGCCCGGGGCACCACGCCCCCCAGGGCGTCATTAGCCCCCGCCACGCCAGCTCAGGGGAGACTTTCAAGGGCTCCCCTGAACTGGCTTAGCGGGAGATGGGGTGGCAGGTGGGCTGTTGCTATTAAATGCGCACGCGGCGGTGGGCGCGTTCAATGACTATTGGGTGCTCACCACTCCATTGTCACCAAATGCGCCCCTCCGCCGCGGGCGCCTTCAACAACAAAAAGTGCCATTAGTCCCCCACCACGCCAGCTCGGGGGAGTCTTTCAAGGGCTCCCCCGAGCTGGCGTAGTGGCAGAAGGCATGGCAGGCGCCTCACTGTTACCAAATGCGCCCGCGGCAGTGGAGTGCATTCAACAACAACAGGGCACTTATGCACCCTATTCATTTCATTACCTCCTCGCCGGAGCGAGGAGGTTTACATTTTTTTTTTAAGTGCCACTTCCTGGCCCCGCCCCCTGTTGACTTAGGGTGCGCAGGGCAAGGGGGGCACCAATTCACCCAGGGTGCTGCTGTCCCTAAAGCTGGCCCTGTACAGGGCATGCCCCTAGCCAGTGAGCCCATACCCACTTAACATGTCTATCCCGTGAAACCTTCTTCGCAATACACACTTATTTTATAGATCCCCCTATTCTGTGCACCCAACCATGAACACATAGCCAGTCAACCCCCACACCCTTTATTGGCTGTCCTTGATCCAAGGAGAATCCCAGCCAGTCAACACATCAAACCCGCACCTAGTGCACACATACAAAAGTAGCAGAAATCAGCGTACCCCTATGCAGTGAACCCCTTATCCATTGCATCACCTATCCACAAAAGCGTCGGCCCTGCTATCCAGCGAGCCTCTCCCGCAACAGAGGGCCTGCCCAGCCATGCAGCACCCATAGAGTTCAAGTGAATGAGACCGTATTCTCCCAATAGCTGGTCAGGGCTATCCACAGTCCCTGTACTCTATGTGGTGAAATCCTTCAAACTCCCCTCCACAACCCCTAAACCCTACCCACGGCTCCTCGCAGTTGTAAACAATCCCTTTTACATTTCCCCAAAAGCAAAACACCCTCACTGTGCAAGGAACAGCCCATTAGTTGCATGCACAGAAGACGGAGACTCGGGCGAATTTTTGCCAACAAAAGGGAGGCGGGCAGTGTTCATGTACCCCCAGGTCTTTACCCGAAGAGTTTGCGTTTCAGCTTCACTTTCTGCCTTATACAAAATAGTTGCTCCATTGGGACCTGTACTGGGCCCGGTTTGGAGCCAGATTGGAGTGGAAAACTTGGCGCATTATTCATGAAAGGTGGCATGCCTCCTTGGTGAATACACATCTGGTTTTCCATATTCTGGTGCTCCAAGAGCCTTCAGATGGTTGCCCTCCCCCCCCCCCCAAGAGGCTGCATATGCTTTTCAAAGTCCAGTGTAGAGCGGATCCCATGGCCCATTTCACTATTTTGCAATGTGAGCCCAGCATGTAGTCCAAAAGGACATCATGAGTTCCTACTTCCCAGGGCTGCACCCATCAGCTGGCTACGTCCATATACTTCCAGACAGCCCACACATCCCAAACTTGAGAGCTCTAATCTGATTGGTTGCCAAGCACCACATAATGTTGCTATTATGTTTCTTTTTTTATTATTATTTAAAAGTGTTTTACAGTTTACAAGAAACTTTTACACTTAAATAAGAACAATTACATAAAAATAATACAACAAAATATGCACAAAGTTACATTGACTTTGTTCCCAAACTGTGATACAGTTAATCAAGTGTCATCAACATGTGTTTAACAGGCATGTGACTAGTCCCATATCTCCCTCCATGCTGCTTCCCTCTCGAACATTCTGCTCTTCAAGCCCTGGAGAATTCCCTCTAACAGTGATGTCAAGGCAATTATTAAAGCCTGATTACGAGCTAAGCATTACCCTTTCCCATAGGTTTTTAGTCAGGACCCGGGCGGTCGAATGTAAAAAGCCCCCCCGAATACCTAATTCCCTGATCCAAGAAAAAGGGGCACTCTAGTACCAGGTGGACCAATGATTCAATCGAGTCTGAGCCACACATCCGACACCCACCCCTATCCCTGGGTATACCCAATTTGGGCCCCATGGCTTCGAAGGTTGGCAGGGTATTTAGACGAAATTCAAAGTGGAGATCTCAGCATTTTTTAGATGGAAACTTCTGCAAGGAAGATCTCAGCTTGCGTGATGGTGTAAACAAATGGTGATTATCCTTCAACAATACCAATCTGTTTAAGTCATTGTGGTCGTTGATTCTGTCCCAGACAATGATTTTCCTTTTTTTTTTACAAAATCACTGTCTAAGGAGTCCAACGAGATCATGCTATCGAAATACTCGCATCTCTTGTGGAACCCAAGCAGGAACCAAGAATGAGCCAAACTACCCTTTAGAAGGTCTTTCAAGTAGGAGCAAATGGAGTTTCCGTCGGCCTCCATGATTTTTCAATGCAAGGACAAGCATCTTTTTATGTATAATGTTGCTATTAACACAAATACTAACTGCAATGATGTACTAGAGAGCAATACGTGATGCTGATTAGACAACAGTCCTCTTCTAGACTTGCCTACCTCAACTGAAGATGCCAGCATGGAGCTTTATGGCTGAAAGAATCTTCCCAGCTCCCTCTTTCGCCTTCAGATCCTTTGTCAATGCAGCGCCTTTTCCCTTGAGCAGACCTTGGGCCCAGGAGTTGATCAATTTCTTTCAATGCAAGAACGACAAGCACTGGCAAAGCCAACAGTTTTGGCCTATTTAAGGGAAACTCGTTTGCCTTTACAAGCCATCTCCCTGGACCCAGGGAGATAACTCTGGAAGGCAGCCTACGTGTCCAAACAAGTACCACCACCAGAGTAGAATGCACCATCTCTGCACTCCACTTGCCCACCTACCATTTGGTGGGTACCTTCCCAATCCTAGTAGTTTTAAGTGTGCACCGTCTTTACATGCCAAATTCCATATATCTTTAACCCAATTCGTTGATTCCTCAAAATTGCTACCAGAAGTCAAAACTAATGGTGCTGCTCAAGCGGCACCTATGAGCCAAACTAAGTAGCCTCACTTGGTAGATTTAAAGTGCCTCTTAATAATCAAAATTAAGCCATACGTACATAATATCACAAGGCAAAAGTAGAATATGCCATTTCATTTAGTAGTACCCGGCAAGGGCGCAATCAGAATGAAAGAACCATTCTGATTGGCCCTCGCTGAGGCATTACCCCGCCGGGAATCCCTCGGACGGGATTCCACTGCCATTGTCCCTGGCGAAGGGGGCGTGGCAGCTCCTCAGCCAATGAGGAGGCTTGAAGCGGGGCCACCCCCGCTCCGAGCCTCCCCACGGCTGGGAGGCTGCCTTCGCTCTCCGCCAGGGACTCAGGTAAGGCTTTTTTTTTCCTTCCCCTTTCCTCCCTCCTCCCTGCTCTCACCACCCCACTTACCTTCTTGCTTCTTTGTCCCCGGTGGGGGACGATGGCAGCCTCCAGCCGTGTGGAGACTCGGAGCGGGGCCATCGCCGCTCTGTGCCTCCACACAGCTGGAGGCTTCCATCGTCCCCTGCCGGAGTCCCAGGTACGTTTTTTTCTTTTTTTAACTTTTTTTTTCCCCTCCCTCCCTTGCACTCTCCCAACCCCACTTACCTTCTTCTCTGTCTTCTTTCGGGAACAGGCGCGCTGGGAACACTTCTGTTCCCACTGCGTCCGCCGCCCCGATGGCCGCCCTGGAAAGGGAAAACGGACTCCGTTTTCCCTTTCCCGGTGGCCATTTTCTTGGTCTTTTTTTAAAATAATTTTTCTCTTCCGAAACCTTGCAGTGTTACTGGGCAGAAAAAAATGCTTTTAGTGTCCTGGTCACACAGATCTTGCGGGCTGGGATACTATTAGCTATAGGCCCCTCGCGGCGGGGGCATTACCTGAGTCGGTAATGTCCCCGCCGCTCGGGACATATTGCTCAAATAAAACACACACCACAGCGCCACCTAGTAGCCATCACTATAAGTTCACCTGCATATATGTGCCTTCCAGGGCAGAGCTGTTTCATTCATGGCTGCATCAACCCAAGAGTGATCCCAAAATCGAGTGAAACATGGATGTGGTTGGTGCGGCTCTCATCTGGAAGTGAAGGTCCAGCGATGGCTCCTGGGTCTTGCTGCGTTGGGCATGCGTCATTGGCTGAACTGGCCCATTCTACTCTCACATTAAAGGCAAAAGCTTTGTTCCTTTCTTTTTTAGACCTACCATAATGTTGAAAGAAACTAAATATGCCACTTTGAGTCAAACCGTGCGGCCTCGCTTGGTTGCATTAAAGCACCAACAATGATCCAAAACCATTGGGGGGTGCTAAATCACAAGCGATGTAAGGACCCTATGCAGCCCCACGAGACGGCACAAAAGCCCCACCAATGAGCCAACCTCATGAGCCAAAGCATTCAATCTCTCTGGTCATTTGATTCCCAGACCATCTTCTCTTTCCCTCCTTTTCGACGCTCTTCACTCCGTCTCCTCCGGCCTTCTCGCCATCCAGTCGTGGATGTCCTTCCACTTCCTCTGCCTGAGCCCCTCCAAAACCGAAGTTCTTCTTTCCTCCCTCCTCTCCCGGCCAGCCCTGACCACCCTGGCACTCGTGTTCCTCCCGCTGCCTCCCTCTCTCGCCCTCCTCCCGCAATCTCTGCGTCCCTTTCGACTCCTCTCTCTCGTTCTCATGTCACATCGCCCACACTGGACCGCATCTGCCTCTTTTTCATGTCATGCTATCAAGCTTCTCGCCTCCCCCTTTGCATTCTCTTCTCTTAATTACTGTTCTGCACTTCCCGTTGGCCTCCATTCCACTCTCATCTTTTTTCATAAACAGTTCATTTAATTTCTAAAAGCATAAAGAGCAATACAATGAACATAAATGAGGCCATAAAGTAATATCAGAATAAATGAGTCCGAAAAAAGGAAGGAGGAAAAATGAGGGGCCTCATTTGTTGTGAAACAGGAATGTTCATCCACGCAACTCCTTAGAGACGGCCCACATCTCGCCATATTCTTCATATGTTAGCTGGGTACGCAAACCACATGACAAACCAGCAGCCAACGTGTGTTCATTCTGAACCGTCACAGGCATTTCACTTTCATAGAGGAACACAGCAGGCACTCCGACTAGGTTCATTGATAGTCGCTTTACACACGGAAAGTATTTTCATTTTTTGTAAATTTTATTTGTAATTTATATACCGCTTTACGCCAAAGCACTGAACATATCCCACTTACAATACAATCAGAGTAAAATGGTTCATTCGAATGGCGCAGGGCTCCTTCAAGGGCCAGTGGTCATTAATATTTGCATGTCCCTTTGGTATCCAATCCCTGGTCTTGAAATGGTCTCTTTGAACTGTGTTCGTGGGGGTGAGGGGGAATTTTGGTAAACTACCCTGGATGTGTCTGATGTCTGCTTCTGATTTGCCCCTAGGTCTCCCTGCAGAGAGGGTCAGGAGCCCGGTTACTGGCCAGGACGGTAAGTGGAATGCAGCCTATTAGAATGCTTGATAGCTGCATCGGTCCCTGGTCAGGGGTGGGTTGTGGGGGATGGGGTTCCATGATCAGAGCTGAAGCGGCAAGGAGCCCGCTCCCTACTTCGCCTTCTCCAATGGATCGCCCGCGAGTTAAGCGCTTGACACAGACATGGGTCCAGGAGGCACTCCTCAGCTTCAAATCCCACAGCCTGGCTGGCACAGACCTTTATCCTTCCCAGATTAATAATAACACGTATTTTATAGCACCTACAAGTGGAAGGCTTCGGACATAAAGCGCTATAACAGAACACAAATCATTATTACTTTGTACAGGTGATCTGCCACCAGACACATGCTGGGCATCGGGAGATATCTGCCCCATTACTCTAATTTATTCTGATTTTTTTTAAATACTGGTCAAAACCATGCACACATTTGTCTCGGAGCTGGGTGCACTATATACAAAACACTAATCAGTACAAAACATGCCATTTAATAGATCATAAAACACAGTGACACCCCTTTGGCGGCGATCGCGTCAACGTCAGAGAGCGCACAAGGGCACAAGTCAAGAACAAAACTCAAACTATTCAAGAGACCCCAACGAGCGGGTGCAGTGAAAGTGTTTGCGTCTCCACTGAGAGAGGACTACACATGGCAGCTGCATGGGGGAAAGGCGCAGAAGCCCCTTTCTGAGAAGTTCTGGAGCCTCCAGAAATCTTCTGGGAGAGACATCAAGATGCCGCTGCCGGCAGGTGAGTCAACCAGTGCCAATGGCAGGCACTAGCCCGGCTGCACCATGCAATGCCGCCTTCTGAGGGTCAACGGCGAATCTACGCCCACCCACCCAGTCCGAGATCCATCAGGACATGTTTGAGATTAGAGTTTACTCCTCGATCCACCCCCCTCATTGTATATATTAAATGTATTAATGACGCTTTGTAAAGAAATACCGGCCGGCCGGCCAGGATCAAAATGTCATCAAGGCATTGTACATTGAAAGAGAGGGTATCTTCGAGAAAAGAAATCCAACACATTGTGTAAACCCAAAGAAAGCCACTGTAATAAAGCAGGACCAAGGACATGTGGGTACCAGCCAAGTGGGGTACTAGCCATGTGGGGTACCAGCAGCACCTGCAGTAGTCAGAGAAAGAAATAATGGGCCTCATTACAAGTCAGCTGGTCCGGAAACAACGGTGGCAGTAAATCCGCCACCACTGTCCTTTCCGGACTGGCTGATTAAGAGTCCTGCAGGCGGGAGGTGTCACTCGCGCCAGGTCTGACCTGACGGGTTTAACACCACCCGCCTGCAGGCGGACATGGAAACACCATCTCTGTCATAGACGGAACCTGTGTTTCCATGGTCCCCATCCCCATGGAGTCCTATGGGGCTCCATGGGAATGGGGATTTACAGATTTCCGCCTCCGGAATTACCGGCCAGCCGGAATGGTAATACAAGTCTGGCGGTAACCTGCCGCAATTTCCGGCACGGTTACCGCCGGACTCGTAATAACCAAAAGGGCTCCTGGCTAAACCCTGATCTACCCAGGAAGGTCCCAAAAACAAATTGATCAGGGTGACCAAACAGAACCAACACACTCATGGCATTCTACAGAACATGTTCTGTAGAAAGCAGATCGTTGGACCCAGGAATGCCACGTGGGGCTAAGTTATTTATACACTTGTCTACTTCAAAATGTATGGACTGAAATGTCACTCCATGGTACATAAGCACTTCTTTTTTCACCACTGTTTGCCATGTTTAAAATGTGGCTTGTTACAAATGTACCCGGTTGAAAGGCTTGGTTAAAAGAAAAATTGAATTTGGCTAAGCAAAAAACAATGACTTTAACTTTATGACTCAATGAACATTAGAGTGTGTTAGTTCTGTTTGGTCACCCTGATCCATTTGTGTTTGCGAGTCAGGGAAAGAAGGCATGGGAGAGTCACTAGCAGATGCTGAAAGTGGTGGAAGAAGAAGGATGTTGAGAGGGGGGTATTATATGGGAATAAATAAGGCAGAGTCCTGTTATGGGGAGAGTTCCTCTACTGCGCCTGTCACCAACGCAGTGGTCAAGCAGCACAGAAGCTTGTCCAGAGAGGCACGTGGTGTGCCCCCGCCAGGGGTAGACAGACCTTGGGCTAAATAGGAAAGGGTAGCAGAGGCAGGGAAGGAGTAAAGTGGGAGAAGGTTAAACATACACAAATGATTTGCACTGGTAAGAAAGGGAATGAGGGGCAGGGATGGGTTTTGTGATTGTTTGCATGCCTGTGGAGTCAGCGTAGAACAAGCAAAGCATAACACTGACCAGAAAGTGGCCAATGCTCCGATGATATGATGTCATTTATAACGCGCCTGTTCACAAGTGTTTCTATGAGCGCGCACATAGCCGTGCAGGCAGCTTCTAGTGCTTTCATGGAAGTACTGAGATGAGTCAGTGAGTGGTCACTGAGATGTGCTCTGTGCTCCAAGTGAGAGGTTCTGATATCTTCCCCTGCATCACTGGCAAGTGAACGCTCTCTGTGTGGCAGGACTCCCCAGAAGTCGGAAAACATGCTAACATCTTTAGAAGCGCCTGCGTGGGTCCGCCCACGCCTCCGATAATTAAGAAGAAGAAGAAGAAGAAGTAGTCTTCAGGGCCCAAGCGGAGACAGATACAATAGAAATATCGATGAATTTGAACCTGGCTCACAGGCAAAATAAATGGTCATCTGAGCAACTGATGCACCCAACACCTTAAAAACAGAGGGGGGATTGCATTAAAACCTGCCAAGACACAAATTAATTTGCTCCAAAACGGCCTCCCAAGCTAGACACTTAGCCAGCAGCAGGAGAAGTGGGGATTTGGGTAGTGGATAGGCCCGTGGGAAGCAGAGGTGGGGGACAGATTGCAGATAGTTCCTGAGATGGAGGTAAACCCTGTTAATGTTCCTGACCCAGACGGACCCTGCATTACACCACCCTCCTGCATAGACTGCCTGGTTAGGAGTTTCTCCTATAACTTGGATGTAGTAGGAATTGGTTTTTAGTTGTTCTTAGTTTTAGTGCAGTCCTCTGTTCCTTGATCCCCTGAAGATGGACTATTAGATTTTAAGATATAAGATGTCAAATATGGCAAATCGGTGGCAGCCGTAGGCATAGCTGAGCATCCCCCACGTAATGGTGCAGTCAGATCTCCCAGAAGCCTCACATATAATAAGGTTGGTAAAGGGGCTCTCAGACCTTTGTTGAAATATAAGAATGTGTTATTATATAGCACTTCATGTCAGACTCCGCCAGATTCCAAGCACTATTTCATAACAGGTGGTACTTGCCACAGGATTCGAACTGTGTAAAGTGCATGTGGAACATGCAAAAAGCAGGCTGACCTCATGCCAGAGACCAACGCTTTACTTCTGTATCCATCCAGTCGTGGCGATGCAGTCCTATGGAATGGAAAGTACTGGGCTGGACCCTTTGGGCACCCTGAAAGGCATTAGGACAAGCTCAGACTGATTTGCCCCACTCGCTGACCAACTGGCAATGATGGTCCAGGATTCAGGCAAGTGAAGAAAGAGCCCGCCCCCATCAACGTCTTCAAGTTATTTAACAATTCCCCTCCATCAAACTACCTGGGAAGCACAATGCAACACCTCCCAGTAGAAATGCGCTTAAAGTAGAACGCCCAAACTTTCCGGAAAAGGCTAAAGACGCGCTTATTTGAATAAATATACTTCCTTACTCCCCATGAATATTTCTGCGCCCTTCATATTCGTTGGCTTCTTCCCTGTGCATGGTTTGTTAGCATTGTGTGTCTGTTGTCTTTTGTTATATGTGCGCCCTGTTGCCCGTGGGCTAGCGCGCATTATAAGCGCAACATAGCATAACATAACACCTGCAGGGTGGCCGTCTCTGAATGTAGTAGTCTCCTGGCGCTTCAATAGAGAGTTCATGAACTGAATGCACTTGCTTCAGGGTTATCAATGCGAAATGCCCTAGACATGTTTCCCACAAATTACCCTTTGATGGACAGGAACAGACTGCATACTCTGTGACACTGACCATGCTGTCTCTCATTTTAGGCAAGCCAGGAACACGTGGGCCTCAGGGCCCATCCGGTCCGAGGGGAGAACCTGGAAACCGAGGCGCCTCTGGATCCCCAGGAGTGAGAGGACCAATGGGTCCCCCAGGTAAGTGTGAATACACAGAATCTGTGGCCCGCTGGGCAAGCCAGGCGAGGGGCGTGCTGCCGCCTTAACCCTGCGGGAGGAGACTCGTCCCAGGGCACCCACTGATGTCATTAAAAGATGAGTTATTTGAGGTTCATTTGCTTGAAATTCTTAAACGAGCGCAGAGTTGTGTTGCTGCAATACATGAGATACCCAGGGGAAACTTCCAAGTGGCACTGGGCTGAGTTAGGTGGGAATTTAGCAGATGTAAACATTGCAGAACTAACCAGAATGACCCCCTCCCACCCCGCCCAGGGTTCCATCACCTCCTTACAGCAGAGGCAAGGTCCTGGGACGGCGGTGGGTGGGGTCAGAGCTAGTACCGAGGCCCGCATCTCTATGTCTATGTTTATTTACTCCCTGACAGCATTTCAGAGTCACAGCTCCTCGGTTCTGAGGTGCTGGGAGGAGTGTGCATCCGGTGGAGTCATGTGGTTTTGGGGAGCAGCAAGTGGCCTGCCCTTGCTGTTACCCTCCAGGATTTCACATGGGGTGCACAGTGCACTGTAGAAGCGAAGATTGTCTGAAAGAAGGGGGAGGTGGGGGGGAAGGGGAGGTCGCAGACTGATGGAGTGGCAGGGGCAGGCAAACGGAATCCTGACCATTGTATTGAAATTCGGGATCTATATTTCTTTTAATTACATCATTTTGACATTGTCAACGTACACAATAAGGGTTCAAACGTTTCCTCATTTCCCAACCATAATGGAGAGTGACTTGCACACTTACCCCAAGCGTTGGAAATTCTAACAAATATTCGGACCGACTTGCACTGTTCCGATGAACAAAGAGGTCACCCAAACACCAGTCCCCTTCTCATTCAACGAGCACAGCCCTCCAGGGTAGGATGGGCTGCGGCCCAAGAGGTATTTATTTTAGTATTATGCATTTATATACCACACACATTCCACCAAAGTGACCTCGGGGGGTTTGGAAACATCTGTAACTCAACCAGGAGACCTGGGACTAGCAATGGTTGGTGGTGTGTATGCCATGGTGCCAGAAGCCAACTACTATGACCAAATACAAAAGCTGGGCCCCTCTTCTATGTCAGCAGATGGTGAGTCTCCAGGGGGCAGGCTTGGAGTTATTGGACAGTGTATGTGAGTAGAGGCCCACCCAAAGGAATGAATGAACACAATGAAGGCTGATTACTCCAGAAAGACAGACTTCAAAGCTCTAGATCTCATGTCAAGCTGGTGATTCCAAACAGCAATGTTTTATTGAAGCATGGGCGCAGGGTTGTTCATGCTTTTAGAGGCTAGAAATTGGAATACCTTAGCTCCCGCTCTGAGATAGGGGTGTGGTTTATTTAAGCTTCAGGAAAGAACTGAAAACCGAGCTGTTTAAATCCAGATAATTCGCTACACGTTGTGTTGGATTCGCTGGCTTAATGTTCAGTCTGTAGCCTACAGCGCCATGAAACCCTATTTAAACCCTGGCAGTATAGCATAACAAGACGTCTGCTAGGAGTATTGTCTGCCCTGAATCTGCAGCGGGGAGTGGGCCCGGGGTAGAGAGGACATTGTCTGTTTGATTGCTTCCATAAAAGGGAGGTAGCATTTCATTGTATGCACTAACGATGAAAATGGCCTGTCTGTCCTCCAGTGGCTCCCATTTGTCTTAATATCTGCCTGAAGCAGCGTTGTGCGGAGTGTGCTGCCTTAAAGAATCACCAAAATATACATTAATTCCAAAGCATGCTCCTTACTCCCCTGCCAGAAAGTATTGTCTTGCCCTGTGATTTGTAGTGGCTAAAAAGTATCTCTTCCAAATAAGAAGCCACAACCGAAGGATGCAGAGAGAAAGTGGTGTTGTGAAACACAACAGGGTGGAGGAGGTCAGTGCGGACACAGTGCACACGGCGGATGTATGGACAGGTGGGAACATGGAAGAGAGGGTGTAGCGGGCCGTAGGCAGGAGGAGGTGGCAGTCTGGTGCGTGGATTATTTCAGAACTGTAATTTCTTCATCACTAAATGTTGAGCCCGCTATGGCAGTCGCAGTGATCAAGAGCATGAGGGAAAGACCCGGAGATGTTTTTCTTCTGGAAGGTGCCTGAAGTAAGTGTCGCTGGCCACTCCACTCCAAAGATGTCACCACACCTGGACCACCCGTGCAGCACCACGAGGCGATCACTGCATTCAAAGCCCTCATTGGTGCCCCCATCCGGTCTGGCCGTGCCTTCATTACCTGGATGGAAGATCTCTGTTCGCCCTTCCTAGAGAAATCCTTCTCCAGGCCCCTTGGGCCTGTCTAAAAAGAGGGCCATCTCAACCCTCCCACGACACCCACAAGGGACACTCTCGTGCTCAAGAACACCGAGCAACCATCTGTAAGCGCTGCTGAGTATGGTCAAAGACAGCCCCTCACACATCCCTCTGTTGCACTCGTGTAGCCCTGGTTATTTTCATACTGGCCCACTGGTGGAACCAATACCACCGGTCCAGAGCAGACCACTGCTCACTACCTCCTGCCCACACCAGACCAGCAGTGGAAGAAAGGGCACCTCACACAACATTAAATACCTAGTAATAGCAGGAGTCGGCTACCACCAAACCCTGATCTGTTGAGTAACTTAGACTGAGCCGTGAAAGAACACCAAAACACCTAATGGGGATTGTATGTGCTAGCTCATCTTAGTTCATATCCCGACACCCGCTATACACTGCGATAAATGCAGGGGTACAATCTGCAGATGGAACGGGCCAGATACATGTCTAACACCCACAAAGTGTAATGTTGAGTAACCACATCATGCCCTAATACAGGGGAACTCTCAGAGAATGTCACTCCCCATCCACCCCGGGTACCTTAGAGGATGGCCAAAAAGCACAACAGAATCAGGACAGAATAAGGCTGGCTCCCTCTGCAGCGAGCCCACAAGGGGAAGGGCTCAATCTAGCTCCCCCACTCCTCCGCCCAGGAAGGGCTAGATGAGCGGTGCTCCAGAGCAGTGCTCGACACCGCAGAGCGAGGGGCCTAGCAATGAAAGGCTCGCTCCAGACTCTGGCACTCCAGGAGTCGGCACAGTTCCTCCTGCTCGCTGCCGCTTCATAGCATTACCCCAAACCATCGCTTCCTTCCATTCTGTTCACCCTGGCTGAGCGCATTCCATCCACCCAGCCTATTGCCCCTGAGCTGAAAGTTTCACCTGCTCCCAAAAATAAGGGGCATTGGTTCAGCTCATTCACCCCAGTAAACCAACAACAGCACCCTAAAAGCGCATATAATTCCCCCACATTGAATAAACGATATTTGTGCAACCAGTCATGTGTGTGTTTTTCTGGGGACTGTACCCTCATTCCATGAAGACTCCATTTGAGTCAGAGGGGTTCTGTGTCCTCTGCAGTAGCACCTTTGAGTGTTCTTATGCGCAGATAATAAATTATCTCGGACCCGAATAACCGGATAGACTCAAAGAATATGGCAAAATACGACTTTATTATCGGCTCAATGCAGTAGAGAACAAGTCATAGCCCACAAACTCTCAGTTACATTTCGGTTACACAAAGGCTTTATACCTTGATGTGCATCCGCTATGACGTCATCCTACATGGCAAATAATAAAACCTATCAGACTGAACGATTGGTTAAGGGAACATGCATACCTAAATATCCTTTAGGTGTTAGTAACATAATTGGCTGCCACTCTTCTGACATGCGTGCCTTGAACTTCCCTTTAACTACATATAATACATATTATAACAGCAGATTGGCACTTGGAACAATGTATGTTCACCATTGCGTAGGCCCTCATGATTGTTTGGCATTCTCTCCCAACCTTGGCTATTCAGCTCTTTAGCAGCAGGTAAGCAAAACAAAACCCAGGTGCAGAGAACAACGTCAGACTACTACCCACTTGCCCCATTACTCTACCATTTCTCATCAGCCAAGCCTTCAGCTGAGACTTCTCCTTTGTACATGACTTTTGCTGAATGTTCTCTTTTCTGGAACTTCAAGGGGAGTTAAGGTACATCATTATCTTCATATGGAGCTTATGAACAGGCCTTGTTTTCCACTTGTGAAGAGACCATGATTTTGTCCATCTCGCCTTTCTATTTAGTGCTATTTGATTCAATTATCCTGGGTGTCATGACTCTCTTCAGCCTTTGGAGATTTGTTTGCTCTATCTCACATATGTTTCCTGCATCCATAATTGTTCGATACTTGGAATTCACAAATGTTTTCTCATTTACCTACCCTTAGAGAAATATGTCCAGCGTGCAATGCTTATCCTCGTTGATCCCTTTGTACCCTGCAGTTGCTTCTTGCTGTGGCATCCTTGATCTCTGGCCAAACTGCTATCTCTTGTTCATGTGCAAACCCATTTTCCAGCATCTGTCAGTTCTGCAACCCTGGAGTCTCTCCTTCAAGCTTCTCGCTTACTTTTATTCAGATCCAACGTCCATCTTTTCAACGTGGTCGCTTTACCTGTGTTATATTTTCTACTGCAGCAAGCTTCTATGTGGCTCCTCTACCTTGCGTTTCTACGTATATACATTTACTACTCATCTGGTTACTTTGTTTCTTCAGTTACATCTTCATTCTTAAAGTAAGTATTCTTATATTGTTTCTGTGCGTCATTGTATCTTCACTTTATGACGTCACTTTTATGACGTCACTTTGCACCTGTCAGATTTCCTTTAAGGCTCTTCGATATTCAACAGTGTCTGCAAATCTCCTGCTACCGTTTCAGTTCAAGGGTACATTCGGTATGGTTGTCTGAGGGCATAACGTCTCTCATATACTCGATGCAGTATTGGAATGATACCTGGTCGCATGCACAGTCTTCTTGTTCTTCATCCAGTATGTCGGAGGTGAGAGGGTGGGTTCTATCAATGGTGTACACGTCTGCTTCTCGACAGTCTGTACATCGACAAAGGTTTTTTCGAAGTACTCTAAAAAAAAGAAATTACTTCAAATACATTCAGACTTTATTTTCTATTTTGCCCCCCCCCTCCCAAGTACCCTACTTCCCTGTACTATTATCCCCATCCCAACCCTCTCCCCACCCTTTTAACCCCTTACCCAACCCCTATATATTTCAGAGTTTTTAAAAGTATTTTTTCTTTAAAAATTACTTTAAAAAGAACACCAATCGATGTAACAACACGATACCAGCCAGAGGGCACACCGGGTTGGGACGTGTTATAAATCAGTGCACATTTCAAGATTCTTAGCATGATGCACAAAGATGTAGACAAAGTGGCACTAAATAGCCTGCGACCATACAGTAGGTGTCATGTTTGGCCTAAGCATGCACGTTTACTGATCGGCAGATAGTGCATCTCTGTTGTAGGGCCACGTATGCGGAACAGCTGCCTGACGCCTCTCAAAGGCCCCTCTTCGTTTCCATGATGGGCACCTGGATTAAGCAGCTGGTTATGAAGAGGCCCGCCGATGTGGTCAGCTTGGCTTCCCTAATTTTCAGAGAAGAGAGAAGCAGGCTTGAGCTGACCTATAGGGAAACAGGGCCCGAGCCCCACCCTCCAAACACTCGAAAATAGAATTTGCCATACACTTCTATAATGAACGTATGATGATGCACAGTGATGCCATGAGCCAGCCAAGAGACAATTCAGCCAGTGGCGTGAATCACACACATGAGCAACATTACATACGGGGAGTACTGCAATCCGTCACCCTGTCTGAGACAGGATTTCTAGGTAGTGCATGACTGCGTGTTGCGGGCTGGACAATAACCTGACATTCTATCTCTCCAGGTACCTCGCTCTCTGCTAGACCTCAATTTGTGCCACTATCGCTTTTATATTGATTTTCCCCATCTCCTTCATTGCCAGACTCTCAGCTGCATTCCTCCAGTTTCTGTCTCACTCCTCCAGCTCTTTCTCGCTCACCTCTTTCTAGTCTCGCATTTTCTGGTGACATCTGTTTTTCTCTGACCTCTAAGAGTCAGTTTTCCACTCTGCTCGATTATGTGAGGTGACAGTAATAGCATGTATGCTGAAATATTAACACTGCGCATGCCACCTCCAGTGCAGAGCCCCTTAACTACTCCTTTTGCTTTTCCACTTCTAATGCCACTTTTCCATTCCCATTCTCCTTCTCCTCCTCTGCCCCCTGAGAGGTTATAAGCTCAGGCGCAGGCAGACCCATAAGACGCAACTTATATTTGTACTTATCAAGAACAGTAGTAACCGTGATCATCACTCAGAAGCCTGTTTGTGCTGGCAATAGAAAGGGGCTGGGGTTTTATTAGGCATAACATGAATAAACATAAGGAGTATTATGAACATTCCCAAACAACAGGTGGACATTGTCTTATTTTTTTCTTTTGGGCCAGGAAATGGAATTTTCCCTTCCTTGCCCACAGGGTGACACCAGCGCGACCTGCCAGGTGTCATTTGGACCGGTAAATTGGCTGCTGCTGCATTCCTGTGCCTGGTGGCAGTAGCACCTGGAGCATTCCAAGTACCAAATGGGATTTCCAATAAACGATCTTAGACCCAAATAACTGAGAAAACTCAAAGAATATGGCAAAATATGACTTTATTATCAGCTCAATAAAGTAGGGAAACCTGGTTAACAAACATATTGCAGCTCACTCACTCTCAAATAGATTTCCGTTACACAAAGGCTTTTATGCCTCAATGTACATCCACTATGACATCATCCTACATGGCCAACAGTAACAACCTATTGAAAGGAGGGATTGGTTAAGGAAACATATATACCTAAACTTCACTTAGGTGTTAGTAACACAATTGGCTGCCCCTTATCTAGTAGGCACGCCTTGAACTACCTCTAACTACATATAATACAGAATAATAGCAGAATAGCAGCTTCTGGAACAATGTATGTTTCATCGGTACATAGGCCCTCATGATTGGTTGGCATTCACACCCAACCTTGGACATTCAGCTTGTTAGCAGCATGTAAGCCAAATGAAACCCAGGTTCAGGGAACAACGTCAAAGCACTCCCCACTTGACCAATTAGCCTACCACCTCTCATCAGTTAGGCCCTAAGTCAAGGCTTCTTATTTGTAGTTGACCTTGCTGGCTGGTCTCTTTCTCAGACTTTTATGGGAGTGAAGGTACATTGCTATCTTCGTCTGTAGCTTACTTAATAGGCTTTGTTTTCCAGTCTTGCACCATGTGTGAGGAGACCACGATTTTGTCCATTCTGACCTTTTATTTAGTGCTATTTGATTAAATTATACTGAGTGTTATCACTCCTCTTGGCCTCTGGAGACTTGGTTGCTCCGTCTTGCATATACTTTCTACATCTTTGATTGTTCAATACTTGGCACTTGCAAATATGTTCACTCCTTTACTTAATATGTTGTGCGTATGTAGCTTATCCTCTTTGACTCCTCTTGTACCTTCAGTTGCCTCTTGTTATGACATCCCTGATCCCAAGCCAAACAGATATTCTTTGATCCTTGCACAAAGCTGTTTTCCTGCACCTGTCAGCTTCTGCAGCCTTTGTCTCTCCTTCAGGCTTCTTAGCTTACTATTATACGAAACCGACGTCCATCTTTTCATCATGGCCGCTTTACCCGTGTTATACTTTCCACTGCTGCAAGCTTCTATATTTCTCATTTACCTTGCATTTCTGCCTATGCACATCCACTGAATCTCTTCTCACTTATCTTCTCAGTGTATATAATTTCTTTGTATTTGCATAAATGTTTACTTTGTTACTTTAGTCACATCTTCATTCTTTAAGCATTCACATATCGTTTCATTGCGTCCTTGTATCTTCTCTTCATGTCATCATGTTGCACTTATCAGATTTCACTTATAGCTCTTCTATGTTCAACGGTGTCTGCAGACATCCTTCTACCAGGTCAGTGTGAGGGTACACCTGATATGGTTGTCTGAGTGCATAACGTCTCTCATATCTTCGATGCGGTATTGGGATGATGCCTGGCGTCGTTCATAGTGCTTTTTTCTTGTTCTTCCAATATGAGAAGGTGAGGGGACAGGCACTAGAGATGACGTGTACATGTGCCTCTCTATGGCAGTTTCCGTCCTGGCCAATGCCGCCATCTCTGTCCCACGACTTTTGACAGTGTCCGTTGTGTTGTGCTTGCCCAAATTGTTCCTTCACAAAGGGGGGGGTGGGATTCGGGCAAAAGAAATGGTTTTCGGTCTTTGCTGAAAACGTGTTGCACTTCGTCCGGAGTGTTTGGTTCCGCTGGGCATGCCGAGGAGCCCTGTATTTATTGTAAAACTATGGTCTGGGGGTATGCGTTTGGTTGTTGGCTCCTGTTGCCAAATTACCGGCCGAACCCGACTGCCACTTTGCACTCATGTGGCACAGTGCGCCCTTTCTCATGTTATGCTCTCTTTGCCCTTTGAATTGGGGGAGAGATGTGTCCTTAGGTTCATGCTGCCCGGCGCCTTGCATTAGTGCCTGATGCCCCCCCCCCCGCCCAGCCCTTTGTGACCTACCCCGATCTGGGAGGCAGAAGGGGAAGCAGGTGGCACGCCTTTCTGTCGGCCGCTTCCCTCCTGCCCCCTAATGTCTTGGTCCACTTCCCTTTAGCTTTGTGCGTGCTGCATTTCCCGGCACAGGGCAAAACTGCGTCAGGTCACATTGGTGCTTGTGCAGCGGAGCTGGGAAGATATTCTCGCCTGCACTTTTGGCTGCTTTGTTGTGGGAAAGCCAGTGGAGGTTTATTGCCTGTAGCAGCGATCTATACTGTCAGGAGCAACATTCATGTGAGCAAATCTGCATAAAGGTCATGCATGCATTTACATGGTCCAATGCAGGAGATTGCCTCCTTTTTGCTTGAGTGGCAGCTTCATATTTTCCTTTTCCCATCTATCTGCTCATTTCATCATCATTCACTTGCTTTCTGTGTGTTTTCCTTTCATTCCTTTATTTTCTGTTTCACCTCTTCTCCAGTCACTGCCCTTATCTGTTCCTTCCTTTCTCCTCATGACCTTGTCTTTTTCTTCCCTTCTCCTCATGACCTTATCTGTTCCTTCCCTTCTCCCCATCCCCGCTATCACAACCTTCCCCCTCCTCCCTCCCTGTGGCCTTTCCAGAGTGCATTTCTATTTCATCCTTGCTAAACCTTTGTTGGTAGCTTCAGTCTGACCTCTCAGGACTGGCATGGGTCTCTCTGGGGCTTATTCATTGTAGCACTTTTCCCAAGACCTGAAATGCTCCAAAATGCCCAAGGCCGTTTAGGGTGACAAAAAACTATGTGAGTGACTGCGATTTAAAAAAAAAAGAGCTTTGCTGCCTTCACTGCGCCCTGGTGGTGATGTGAATATGCATAGCGCCTATTCCGTGCCCCCTGATCCCCGCTCTTATAAATGGCCCGGCCGTCCTTAATAGACCAGTAAGGAGTATCATAAAGTTGAGCAATAAAAACAACTATTTATTATTATTACAGTGCTTAGAAGCAGCATGAAGCGCTATACAAATACCTGACACATTGACTGGCCTTGTAGATCAATGTTGGCCCATTGGTCGCGCTGTCCAGATGGCAGCTTTGGAGCTGCGCTACTGGCAGAAGCAAAATTTGCCACACATTGCCCAATGATGGTGCAGCCTGGTTCAGCTGAAAGAGTTTGCCATGAATGTCACGATCTGAAATGTGAGAATGGGGGGCACTTGTTTGGTGGCGGTGGCTATGTTTCTCCCAATTCGACCCTGGAGAGAATGGAGGCTGGAAGAAGCTTGCCTGTGTGGGGGAGAAAGGGAGACCGATACGAACCGGGGTGGGGCAAGATTTTGAGAGAGGACACATGGACATTAAAAAGAGGCCTAGCTGAGCGGTGGGGGAAGACCTCGGGGAGGCAGAGAGGAAGCCGCGCAGGAGGTGGGGGGCTGCCCTTGGGGGTTGGTATTAGAAGCAGCACCTGCACTGCGCATGCGGCCTCAGCTCTCAGGCTGGCTGCGAGGTGTCCGAGATGGGAATCTTTCCCAGAGTAGTTCATTACCTTTGGGCTAAAAATACCCATTCGCGTTCTCCAAGGCCAAGAGTCATCTTACTAGAAGCCCGCCGGCTCCCAGGGGCTCCCAGGGGCTCCCCTGGGCCTTGCTGACATTATTCCCGAGGATTTGATTTGGAGGAATCTGTGAGTTCCTGAAGGATTTTTAAGAAGCTCAGGCTTCAATTGTTTTGGCAAAGGAGCGAGCACCGTTGCTTCAAGAACGTTCGATTCACGAGAACGCCAATTTAAAAAATAAAGCGAAAGTGGCCTGGTGGGACTACGAGATGCTGCACCGTCTACTAGAGATACCAGAGAGCAAATATGAGTACTCCTAGGCCTTCCTCTGTGAGTCACAGAATCGTGGAGCCATAATCATTCCCACTTTATCTCGGTCTCTGCTTTCCCCATGCAGTGACCAGACCTGTCCGTCAAGGATAGCCGGGATTTCTTGGGCTCTGCTGCCCCCTCGCGTTAGTCCGAATTGGTGTTCGATTGCGGTTTGGAAATCTGTGGACTCGCGCTGTCTTTCTGGACTGACGAGCAGGAGTGAGCCATACGTCATTGAAAAGGCGCATACGGTCCAGCATAGAGCCTGCAAAGTAGATGCAAATAAAGTTTTGACGTATTGCCTTTACACATTTTTGTTTTGCTGAAGTAATTAACACGTGTTATCCTGCGTTGAGATGTATGCCTCTTATACTAATGTGCATTTATTGCAAACTATTTTTGCCCAGAATGTACATATTGTAATATTGTGAATATTTGTATTTTCAAGCAGCCACTGCTTCTCTGCAATGCCTTCTATATATGTACTTTATGTAACCAAGAAGCTGCATATCCCTGTAATACGCCCCGATACCTTCGGGTGCGGCGCGCACTATAAATAAACAAACAAACTACCGAAGTCCGACCACATATGAAACGAGGGGCATTATCAATTCGATATAAGAAAATATTGCGTCTGCAAATCAAATGCATTTTACTGAATGGGTTCGTTTTAAAGTGTGTTAACATGTGAAGTATCTGACGCGCAAGGATACGGAAAAGGACAACCTGGTTTACTTGAACAGCAATCAGTAAAATGGCTCCTTTAAAAGTGCAAGAAAATTCCATCTTCCTTATCATGCGAGTGTGAAAGAAGCACGGTCGCCCATCTTGGGGCGTAGCAGTTGCGGGGGTATTGCTAGGTCTGGAAAAGATCTGGGCTGGACTAATGTCGGGGCTGTCGGGGCTGCCAGGGCTAGCTAGCTTTTTGGTTGTAGCCCCCGACACTATCCGCGTCTACAACCAAAAGATCCGGGGCTATAGCCTGCCCAGCGACGTCTCCGAGTTTTGGCGCCAGCCGCTTCGATGCAGGTCACAGGTGCAGCCAACACGCCGGGATAGCACTGCAAATGATAATATCCCGGCGTAGGGACCTGTCTGCACCAGGATGTTACCGCTTGTGTAACTATCTGGTCAGCCTAAGCACTAATAAATGCAGTGCTTTGGGAGACATATGCTGTCAGCCAAAGCACTACACCTATTAGTGCTGAGGGTGACAATATATTTAAGCAAACGGTAACATCCCAGTGTGGATAGTTGTCAAAGTGCACAAAAAAAAGTAGTGGAACTATGCTCCCTGCTGGCCTGCCCTTCTCTCCACAAACCCCATCGCCACACCCCCTCTCACGTGCAATACAGAACCCCAAACACATGCGCCTGCTTTTTTTAAGGGAACGCTCACTGAACTGCAAGTTTCAACTTCCTCCTACACTTAGATTTTAAAAAACAAAACCATTCCAGAACGCTTTCTTTTTAAAATAAAAGTATAGGAACAGTAAAACTTAAAAAATAAAAGTAGAGACGCACAGCTCCCGCCCACTTCGACCACTGCTTGCTTGCAGTAATATCCCAGCGTGGGTAGGTGCGCTCTAAATGGGATCTGGGCTGAAGGCGACATGCTGAATTGTATCACCAAAACAGCTGCCCCGTAATGTCCAGCTTCGGAAGAGTCGCTTTCAACTAACAAGACACTAAGGTCACAGCGCCACCTATTAGACATCGCTGGAAGTTCACCTCCAGATCTTGGCATAGTGCAGTGTCCGTGTTCCCATTCGGTTGGATTATGCCGTTCTGTGGGACGAGCACAGGCAATTTTAGCATTGGCCATGTTTCCCGAGACTCTGAAACCAGTAGTAATTGTCTCTCTAGATCCCGAAACTAGATAAAACAAAAATCCCTCGGCTGAGCTGCCACAGACTTCACTGCAGTGAGCATCTGTTCCCAGCCTGCAGAGACCAACCTACAAGCTCAGAAGAGCTCTGCTACAGTTTTTTTGTTTTGCATTCAAGAACATTAAGGTGCAATTAATGTGGGAAGCTGCAGAAAAAGCAGAAAGTGTGTGACTGGGAGCAGCAATTGGCCATTAAGAGCTGCGAATAATGGGTAATTAAAAGTGGGCTTGGATCATAAACCTTCATGCTCTTTGAAACAACGACTACATTTCTTTCAGTGTCAATAATACAGTTTAAAACCCAGGTTAAAGCTTTTGGCTCATGTTACTTTGCATGTCAGCACTTGTAAAGTTTCCTCCAGGATGGGAAAAATAGTGAATATCATACTCCTTTTGCTCAATCTGTTACCATTTATTTATTTATTTATTTGTACATTTGAGGGACGCAACGAAGCCCTGACACATCTGGGTGCTTAATTTAAGGATATGGTTACCGGTTAGTTTGCTGTGGTCATGATGTTACAGTCATACCACAGGGTTTATATATATGCTGGGTTACATACAGGTTGTCATGAAACTGTTACATTAATTGGTTACATACAGTTTACATGCAGACTTCTGGGGGGAACAGCCAAGTTTTCAGACCTTTGCGGAACGACCAAAGCGGAAAGTCTGCTCTGAGAGCCAGTGGCATGGAGTTCCACTGTTTGGCCGCGATTACTGGGAAGATGCAGCCTCCAGCTGTTTGCAGTTTGAATCTAGGGATAGTAAGAAGGTGTGAGTAGGCAGATCAGGTGGGCATGTTAGTCTGGGTTTTGGAGATTTGTTTGGCAAGGTAGGCTGGGGCGCTATTGGACAAGCATTTGTGCGTTAGTGAAAGGACTTTGAATTTAATGCAATCACGTGCTCGTAACCAGTGGAGGTTTCGCCTGGCTGTGGAGATGTGGTCCTTTTTGGAGATGTTGAGAGCAGCTCTGATTGCGTTATTTTGAGTTACATGCAGCTTACTGATGTTTTGGGAGTTTGAACCTGCAAAGAGGGAGTTGCAGTAGTCGATTCTCGATGGGATAAGTGCCCTGGCTAGTGTGACGCAGTTGTTTGTAGTTAGGAAGGGTCTACTAGCTGTGATCAGTTTGACAGTGTAGGCTGCCGATGAGGCAATGGCATTGACTTGTCTGGAAAGAGACAGAGATGAGTCCAAATGGACTCCTAGCGTTTTTACCTCCTTGGCCACTGTCATGATGTTACCATCGATATTGAAGGCTTTGTAGGCTTGCGGTAGTACGTTTAATTTAGGGGGTTGCCGATGATGAGTAGTTCGTCGTTTTCGTCATTCAGACAAAGCTCGTGTTGTGCCATCAAGGCTTGAATTGTGAGGTAAATATTGCTCAGAATTTTAGTGCCAGTGTTGAAGTTAACTCAGATGGGTAGGAGTATTTGGGTGTCATCAGCATAGTTAGTGTATGTGATGCCCAATTTGTCGAGGAGGTCAAAGAGTGGCTTAGTAGACACACTGTAGAGTGGGAAAGACACAAGAACCGTGTGGTACTCTGCATGTGAAAGGGACAGGTCGCACAATTACAATGTATGTATTGTCAGGTTGGTTTATTGTGTGCTTTATGCCCATTTCAAGTCATCTCTATAAAAAGGAGTTCCATTTTATTTATACCTTATGCCTTCTACCCTTTTTATGAGCCTATAATGTGTCTTGGCATGATTCCACCAAATGATTCCACCCATGCAGTGAAATAACCTGACTGGCTCGAAAAGAAATCCATGTACAAAATGTAGGGTTGAGCAACTGCAAGTCCTCCCATTTCCAAGGCTTGTCCGGGGAACAGAGGGGCTCAAGGTGATCCATCAGACTGTAAAAATTGCACAGAAGCATTCTACTAAGCCCAATAATAGCTGCAACTGAGCTCTTGACTGTCAATGGGTACTTTCATGTAAACACAATAATAAAATTACTAACTTCTCTCATGAGGAAGCAAGAGTACGTTATGTCGCCTGGGGCATACAGTCCTCTTCAGCAAATATCTATCCGAATGCTAGCAACCTGCCGTTCACGAGAGGCCCCGCCCCTAATACCAGACACATGTGAAAGTTCACAAATGGCTACAGATGCTGAGTCCTAGCGGCTGTTTCATGTTGTTTTTATTTCTCATAAAGTGCAAAATTCGCCGTAAGGCATCTTGGCACTAGAAATACCAAACAGGGGGCCATTAACAGCCAGTTCATTATCCTAGAAGAGGAACGTTTTACTGCTCTGCGGAATTGTAGATGATTCTCGGTAGCACGCAGTGCCCGAGGTAGGTCATTGCAAAGTTTAGCCACAGCTATTGAGAAGGCCCGACCTCCAATTCTCTGATGCTCAAAGCGATGCACTTGAATCAGAAAGGCGTCCTTTGAAGGCAGCGGTGGTTGAGGGATATATGGCTGAAATGTACATTGTAAGTATTCTGCACCCGTGCGAAAGAAAGCCCGATGCACTATACATAAGGCTTTAAAATCGATTCGCTTAAAACCCAGAAGCCAATGCAAAGACTTGAGCATAGGGATATATCAGCTCTGAAAGGGACACCAGTAGCTGCCAGAGCAGCTGAATTCTGTAGAATTTGAAGACTATTAAGCATATGATCCGGTTGGGCTAGCGATAAAGGGTCTGATTCACAGAGTATTTTTCAATGGGATTGCGCCATTATAAAACACTTCTGTGAATCAGGCCCAAAGTGAGTTGCAGTAATCAATGGTACTGAGAACCAGAGATGCAACAACTGGAGCCTGCAGATGCAGAGGGAAAAACGGGAGAACTTTCCGAAGTATTATTAGATGGAAATGGCCAGATTGACATACTGCATTGATCTGGGCAGTAGATAAGGCCGAAGAAAGCTTTACACCCAGATCCTTCACAACAGGGACTGGGGATGGAAAAGGACCGATCGTCAAGGGCCAAAACTCAGGAGTCCAGAGTGAGGTTGCAGAGAGAGGGCCAATCACCATCACCTCTGTTTTGTCACCATTCAGCCCAAGCCAATTATGACTCATCCAACATCCCACCGCATCAAGGCAACTTCTCAGCTGGGGAGCAATATCACTGTTAAAAAGATAAGTAACCAGTCAGATAGCACAGCGAGTAGAGCGCTCGCTTTGACATCTGTGCAGAACCTGCCGACGTAGGTTCGAATCCCAGCAGGGCCAAACTCAGCCTTTCATCCTTCCTAGGTTGATAAATGAGCACCTCCCACCGTGGGTAATAATAAGCAGCGCTCAGATACCTTAGGGTTTGTAGCGCTACATAAAATGCTAATTATTATTATTATTATTAAGAGTAGCAGTTGAGGCCATGGGAGTGGATGAGTGACTAGTGGCTGAATGTAGACATTAAATTGAATTGGAGATAGGGCAGAGCCCTGGGGAACTCTGCATGTCAAAGAGGCTGAAGTAAATTGATGTGGTGGCAAATAGAGGGATTGAGTACAATCTGGCAAAAGAAGATTGAAACCATAACAGAACAGTCCCAGAAATACCAGCATCCGCTCGCCGGTTGAGGAGGGTGGTGTGGTCAATAGTGTCAAATGCAGCTGAGAGATCTAAAAGAATCAGCGCACTGACACCACCCTGATCAGATAGAGGAGCTAGATCGTTGGCCACAGATACCAGAACACTCTCTGTGCCAGTGCCAGATTGGTAAGGATTGAAAATGAAAGTTTATTCATAACATAAGGGCTAACCAAAGACTCAGTTCATGAGAAATAGCAAGAGGGGTATAGGCCGGAGGTCAGCTGGAACTAAAGGGTCCAGTGACTGCTTCTTTAGAAGTGGTATTACCAAGGAATGCTTTAACATCGGGGAATCGGCCCAGTTGAGCAAGAATGACTTAGTGCTTCAGTAACTAGAGGGGCGATGTCCGGCATTATAGTTTTTAAGACGTCTCAAGAAATAGCGTCCACAGGTGCGGCAGATTTCATCTTGATGTTGGCCTCAATTATCTCTCCTGGGCTAAAAGAGGGGGAACTTGACCAAGAGTGATTAGTGATGGAATTGACACCATCCATGGAAAATCTGCCAGTTTTTAGGCCAGAAAGGGAGATCCTATGCCGAATGTCAATAATTTTCTGAGTGAAAAGGGAAGCCAACGAGTCCCAAAAAGCCTGTGATGGAGGAGCGGGTACTTGGGTGGCTGAATTCGAGGAAAACAAGCGGACAAGATTTAAAAAGCTCCTTAGATTGATTGAGAGCAGACTCAATTCTCTTCATTCCACCTCCCAGGGTGTCAATTGGAGCAGACTAGACAGCAATGTAGACAAGGTGGATCAATGATACAAGCAAAGAGTGAGGGAACCACAACAGCTGATTAACAACGCAGAAGAGATCCCTCAAGCCCTCTGCCTCTTTAATCACACCCAGAGTACATAGCATACCTAGCCAGCTCTGTGAACTAGTTGTCTAAAACATGGTCTACACATTAATGGGAACAAACAGCTCAAAGCCATAAACCCTTGCTCAGGGGCTGCCATTTAAGCCTTAGTGCCCAGGGTGGAATTCCTCTGCATGAGATGCCTAAAGCCCAACTTTATGTCCCCAGCTAACCAATAGCATGCAGGGGGGCTGGGAGCACCTAATGAACAGGGATTGCTCGTCACTCTGGCTGTGAGCACCTGTGGGATATGAGTGGCGCTGGTGTGAAAAAAAAGCAAAGTAATTAGAGCTAGCTTGCGGCACAGCTATTGTAACATGGCCGCAATGGGGGGGGACGACGCCATGCCAGAAGAGCAGGCGAGATGTGAGATGGCGTGCACGGGCTGTCACACGCTGGAAGCAAGGCAAGTGAGGTCGGTCAGCCCACTCGCCTCAGACCCTTAGAGAGAGGTAAGTAGTTGAAGGAGATGGAATAGGTGCCATTCTGGCGGCCCACAGAGGAGAAGTGATATGATATATGATATGATATTTTATTTATAGCGCACCTATACACAGGTGTTTCAAGGAGCGATGAGGCATGGGAAGGAAACAGGGAGGAACAAGCAGTGCTTAAAGTGGGCCGGGGCCTGACAGGGGCAGGCCCCGGCAGTCTCGAAAAAGTGTGACCGAGCCGGGGCCCTGCCCGGGCCCCGTCCTACCGCAACATTGGCAAGATGCATTATCCCGGAGATGCGCCTGCAATGAAGTCAGGCAAGCTGATAGAAGTGGCAGCCAACTGCAGCGATGCTGTGAATGGCTGCCACTTCCGTCAGTCATAGTAACTGCATCTGGTGACCCCTCGCGTGAGAGGTCACCAGAGGCAGTTACTCTCCCCTTGTTTCCCCAGGTCGCCAAGGTGTCTTTAACCCTCGGCGAACCTGGGGATTCCTCGACATATTTCGAGGTTTATAAAAGATGGCTTTGAAAGTACACATTTCAAGCCATCTTTTATAAAGCTTTGCCGACGGACAATTTTGTCCGTAGTCAAACTTTATAAAAGATGGCTTGAATTGTGTACTTTCAAAGCCATCTTTTATAAACCTGAAATGTTTAAAAAAGATGGCCTGAAAACTAGGCAAACCGTAGGGTATGCACACAAATGTATATAAATGTTATATATTTGTGTGCGTACCTTACTATGGTTTGTGTACTTTGCAAGCCATCTTTTATAAACGTAGAAATATGTTACATATTTCTATGTTTAGAAAAGATGGCTTGCATGGTACACAAACCATAGTAAGGTACGCACACAAATATATAACATTTATATATATTTGTGTGTATACCCTACGATTTGCGTACTTTTTAAGCCACGCCCCTAAATGAGGGTCCCCCCTCGATTTCTTACCCCACTTAAAGCCCTCGGAACAAGACAACGATCTTACTAGGCCCGGTGGCATTGAGATCGTGCAAGTGCAGGGAGAGGAAAGGAGGAGAAGTGCCAGGGGAAGGGGAGGGGGAGAAGTTCAGGACATGGGATCAACGAAACACAATCAAAACAAGAAAAAGGAAGTGCGTCCAGCAGGTGGAAGTGCAAGGGTTAAGTGCAGGCAGCAGGTGAATGGGTAAGGGGCCTGTAGGGTTACAGATACAGCCCTAAGTGCAGGGTTGCCAGACAGCGGTGCAGGAGTGTGACTGGGGGGCAGGGACCTGGGCCCGAGGTTCAGAGGGGAGCCAGGTAACCAGTGCAGTGATAGACAGGAGGTCAGCAGGGAAGAGGAAGAGAGAAAACAGAACAGGCAAGCACATCAGAGTGTTTACAACACTGGGGAATAGGCGTTCGACTAGGCTCAGCCATCTTAAATGAAGATTCCAAGCAACACTGGGTAATAGTGCCCAGAATGTGCTTTTAACCTTCTTTCCTGATTGGCTGAGCCAAACGGAACGTTTTCAAAAAGGATGCTTTTGAAGCAATAGTAAACTACTGAGGACACAATCCCAAATCCATTCCATAGAGTTGGGGGAGCCAGAGAATTCAGGGGTAAAGCCAAACCAGGGGATCTGGCGCAGCTCTAAGGGTCAAACAGGAACCAAGCCAGCAGAAAAAAACATAACTGGGCTTCTGCCTCCCTATACCCTCACAATACCCTCACAACACAAAACCCAGAGGCGGCATCCTCCCCACCCCCAACACAAAAATACATACATGGCATCCTGACTCCCCACCACCCGCAAAAACCCATGCTCTGTCTCCTGCCTCATCCCACCCGTTTTGGCACAGTGAAATAAAAGGTGACCCGTGCATTTTCAACCCACAATTAGGTGGTGTTGTAGTGGTGAGTGAATGGGTAGTGATGCCATGTCCTGATGTTATTGATGGAACCTAAGTGGCATCTTCTAAGATAGAGGCTCCAACAGTGT
This sequence comes from Ambystoma mexicanum, assembly GCF_040938575.1. Classification (NCBI taxonomy): domain Eukaryota; kingdom Metazoa; phylum Chordata; class Amphibia; order Caudata; family Ambystomatidae; genus Ambystoma; species Ambystoma mexicanum. Next base: position 1,273,035,079 of record NC_090932.1, read on the forward strand.
CAGTTGGGAGAGAGGCTGAGAGAAGACCACCTGGCTGGTGGGCACCGTTGTCTCTGGAAGGTCCCAGCTTGTACCTTGGGAATTGCAGCTGATAAAGACGCATGACTACCCCCGCAGCTGACGACCACCTCTGTTTGACTCCTGTCTACATCTTATGAAGTATGCCCAGGTACAGCCTCAATGGAAGCCTTAACAGGTGCTTTCAACAGCAAAAGGTGTTTAAAGCACCACATGCGTTTACAGTTTCCACCATACTCATAATGAAGCCCTTAGTTACAGCTTGTAGATGGAGTGCAAAGGGCATAGGTTGTGTCACCCACCAGTGCACATCCAGCCTCAAGGTCACCCGCCCTCTAACAGCCAATCAGGAAAGCTCACCACACTGTTGCAGTTATATAGGATAGACACTATAGAAGTGGCACTCACAAGTGCTCACCCAAGCCCCAGAGCACTCCCCCACTAAGGGCCATCCCTCGAAAGCTCACCACACTCCACTCATGCATCGCACTGGCAGCCTTCCGCGTGTTCCATCTTCCCTCCAGATACTGCACGCCGCCCTGCTTACAAGGACCAAGTAGATAACACAATGCACTAGACCATCACAGGAATCTACTACACTTCACAAGGAAAGGGGGGCAGAGAGGGAAAGGGCACTACGTCTGGCAGGAATAGTTGGTCTTCACAGGCACAGAGAGGACAGGCCATGCAGAAACATACGGGTGATGAAGAGTGAGGCTTCAGAGAAAACACACCTGTGAACTGATAGGTAGTTCTAAAGGCCGGGTGGAGTAAGCCCCAGGAACCCAACACAGGCAGAATGACAGATAAGTAGTCTGTACATGGAGCTGGCTGGTGAAGCAGAGGGGAGAGGCGCATTGCTGGAAAGGCAAGCTGGGCTCAAAGTAGCCAACCTGCTGTTTTAGTTCATTCTGCACTTTAGGCGCTTGGCCACATAGCTTCTCAGCTCTAGCTGGTGCACATGTGTTAATGCATGGATTCAAATAGCTAAAATGATACTCTGTTTTACAGAGAACTTGAAAAAATAAATATTAAACATCAAGCAGGCAATAGTTTCTGTGAGGAGGGGCTTTCAAGTCCAAATGTGCCCATCCAGTTCTTTTCACCTAAGGTTCACACTTGGAGGACTATCCATAGACAATGATCTATTCGAGATGAACGCACATCACTGCTGTGTGCCATAACATTTCAAGGCCCCGTCAGGCCCCCTGCTCTTTGTGACTCCTTAGCAGCATCCCTTCTCATGATGACCCAGCGGGATGCAAACGCTGAGGAGCAAGAGCATGTGCTGGAGGCGGGATAGGTCATCCGGCAGTCTCTGCCCTTCCATGGCCAGGAACGTGTTTTCCTTCCTCCAGGTGAGCAGGCAGAGATCAGCTCGCGTTCTCCTTGCCAGGGGCCTGAAACGTGACCCTTGCTCGGTACAGCCACTTGCCCCAAGCTAGCCCACGCTCTACCTCGACCACCCACCTATGTCTCTACAGCTGCCACTGAAATGTACCTTCTGCTGATTCACCTCGGTGTCAGCAGAACTAAAATCGAGTTATTTCCTTACCTTCCATTTCACGCTATGCACTCCACTGCAGCTCCAAACCTGCAATCAATTCTGTTGTAATAGAAGGTCGAACGCTCAGTAGTCCACGCACAGACCAGTTGTGGAGCCTTGATGTAAATCCAGGTATCTCTATTGTACATATTTACACGTATATAGTTCCAGTTACTCTCAGCTATGATACACGTAGGTAGACGCGCAGTGCACCCACCGGCCATCCTCATATCCCCAGCTCAGGACCCCAAATGACACACATGGGACATTCAGATACAACACTCACCCAACATTCTCCTGAGTTGCCAATCATCACACACACCAACATTCTACCAGCATGCATCCATGGCCAGCAGGACAGGAAAGGAACAAGACATACATTACAACATCCACCTTCGTGCACAAAGTCATACACCACAAGAAGCAACGTGCACACCCCAGTCACTCCACAACACACTCTCAGATGCACAGTCACAGACTTGCTCCATCGCAATCAATCACCTTCCATCCCCGACTGCCACTCCCAGATACAGGGCCTGCCGCACCCTAGCACAAACAATCCACAAGGGAAACACTCAGGAAACCAACTAACACACCAAAAGGCGGGAAAGACATGACAGTGGAGGGAACCACCGATGGCCCAACAATCGGGCCAGGATGTATCTCTCCTCATGGAAGCAGCGCCTGAGCGGACCAACCGGGCTGGCAACGTCCACACACTAACACACAGGGAGGGTGGTGCTACCCATACCGGAGAGCCGCAACACAAAATGGGGTGCATAATCCACCATCTTCCACCCTGAAAGGCAACGACTCAAACTGCACAATCAATTCCACTCATCACCCAAGTCAGCAAATCCCATCCAGAATGTAGACCACAGAAAAACACACAACACACACTCGACCCTCACAGCACTGCACTAAATCCGCACTGCCCCACAACCATTCCCTGGTGTAAAACAACATATAGAATACATACCACTCCACCTTCACCATGCGCACCAACACCAGAAAACAAAAACAACAAATTCAACATTGGCGTGCTCCTGGCAGCACCATATAACTAGGATATGATATGAAACTTTACTAACGTATTTAATATTCAACAGCAGATCTGCAAACAGGAACTAAAATACAATGGGCCAACTTATCTACATATATCCAAGATGAATCAAAACCAGAAATCCTTCTAAAATGTCCAATTAAAATTCCTCGAAAAGGGCAGTCCAAAACATATCCTATAGTCCACTGCTACCGCTCATATTTCCCATCAGATGAGGTCGCCAATTCACAGGATGCATCCTCAAAATCCCATTCCCTAAATATGTGTGACCACAACACCTGATACCCTAGCACACAGGTGTCTATACAAAAGTCACTCCCTGAGGAAATTCAAATTTGTCATACCAAAACCATAAACTTTGTCATACCGTTGTCGCAAAGCATTTGACCCTATATGCAATATAACAGGAAGCATTCCAATATGCTAAACATGGCGGACACATGCGGTAGGCACAGGCCTTGTGCCTATCACAGGATGGAACTGGAGGACACGTGGCATCAGGCAGTGCTCCACATCAGAAGCTCCACCTTACATGTGCCTGGTGGACCCGCTCTTCTTAATATTGGTTTGCAAACTATCTCTGAATGGCAAGTGTTCGAGGGACAGTCTCACAATGCTGTAGTGTAATCAATTTACACTCTATTGTTTAGATAACGTTCCTTGTAAAAGCCCCCACGCAGCAGCAAAAGTAGAACTTCACCCCCCTGAGCCACGTCCAACTGCCGTTCAGCACTCCACCCCACTGAGCTCCAGCTGACATAATAACAGATAGGAACCAGTGGCGTAAATGCGCGTCTCACATTGCTTACAATATCTAAACTGCAACCTCAATTCAATGACAGTGCTGGCAAAAGTAATACTACAACACACCTGCTTTTTCAGTCGCACTTACAGATTAGGGGGAACTTTTCCTCGGATGGCAAACTTTCACAACGCTGTTAGGTTCCGCACTCCCTCAATGCAAACGGCACCCCTAAGCATCTGCTCTACCTGCACCGGGTTCCAAACAACATGTCTTCCTTCTGTTTTATTACTGGCTTCTTGATGCGCACATAGTCGCCCGCCTCCACACTTAAATGCTTGATCCCATTTCTCCTTCAACTTGTGCCAGGCCACTTTCATATTCCCCTATACCGCACTGGGGTCCACGGTGACACTTTTCGTCCTTCCTAACCAGAGAACACACGTCTTTGTGGGACCTTTCCTTCCCCTCATAAGTTCAAACTGGATGCAGCCAGTAGCTGAATGAAGCGGCCAATTCAATCTTTTCAGTCTCTACACAACAGCCCCATATTTGCTTACCCCAGTGGCTTCTGCCATGAAGATGGCATCCTCGAAACACCCATTTACACGCTCTGTAGCCCTGTTTGTCTCTGGATGATACAGGGAAGCTTTTTGTGTTTTATTCCACACTCACTTCACACTCGACTGGTACTCCTACACTTCACTGCTTGTGAACTTGTGACCATTATTTGCTATTTTGCTACTTGTTATTGGTATTTATATTGCACCTACAGTCAAAGCATCTAAGCAATGTTATTATCCATGAAGACACTAACTGGGTGTCCTTCATGTGCAAAAACCTCCTCCAGAAAGTTTATAAACGCATAGGAGTGTGCTTACCTTGCTTCCTTTATCTCTATCCATTTAGAGTAGAGGTCTACTAGTGCAATAATGTAGTTCCCCTCACTGCCGCCCCAGGGATGTCATTTAGGGGTCGCACCTGCGACAGTTCCTGGGCTGGGGCAAGTACCATGTTTCTCTTTGTTCCTGGAGTGGCTTTTCTTCGTGTTGATGCCTCTTAAAAACAGAGGGTTCCACAAGTGTACCACTTTGAGCTGTGACCCTAAATGAGGAAGAATAGGAATAACAAATAATGTGTCTTTCTGGAATTCTATACAATCATTGATAGACTCATTAAAGGTTTATTTCAGGCACATTTCAGGAGGTGAGTCACTGATTTAGTCTGTTCTTAAAAACCTCAAATTCACAATGCAGGTAAAAACGTCCAAAAAGCATTTAGAGTAGAATAGGCATCCATTTCAGACTGTATTTTGCTTTTCTCAAGTTGCAGTTATACCATGTTTTTTTTACTGTTGTCTCTGTTACGATCATCACAAGACAATCCATCTCGGTGTCCTTGGTCACTGACAAAATACTTGTGCCTAAAAGCTTGTCTACAGTGTAGAAATGTTTGACCATTGCACATAAAGTGGCCCTTGATTTCATTGTGCCACAATTAATGCCTTGTAATGTGTCAATCTACCCTATCTCCATGGCATGCTGTTCAGAATGTTTATTTGCATGTATGAGGTAACGAGTGCCCAGAGTATGGGATGCCGTGTGAGGCCAACCTCTGAAGCCAGAAAAGTAGTTCCACGCAGGCTTGACATGTGGCCAACTTTGCACCAGACCTGCAGATGAATTGCCCTGCTGTTAAATCTGTTACCAGTTTAATGGTATCCACTACAGAGAGTAATTTGCTTTCTGACTTTGAGAACATTCAGACTTGTAATTGCTCCTTTGACTATAGCTGATAAGAGAGCAATAGCCAGTAAGAAAGCTAAGTGGGTTCAGCGCTCTCTGCATCGATGTGTGTGTGATCGACAGGTTGCAGGTTTGAATCCCGGCAAGGCCAAGTCAGCCTTTCATCCTTCTGAGGTTAATAAATGAGTACCAACACAGGATGGGTGATAGTGTATGTATATTTGTTCTATATAAAGCGCGTAAGCATAAGTGCTATACAATAACACATCATTATCATTTTGCCTTGGACGTCTGCTTCATTCACAGTAATTTGGTAATATGGGCCTATACACACTGATATTAATGATAAATATGGTGATCCATTCTTGTACGAAATGTATACAGTGATATCGTAACCATATTTTTCGTAGTGTACTCAGGAACAATGCTATGCGATGCCACTTCCTGTTTTATCAAGGGGTGAAAGGTTGTGTTCCATCGCTTCCTGTGATGTCACTTCAGGGGCGGTCTAAGGGTCGTGTGATATCACGTCCGCTACCCCTGGCATTTTGGTGAAATGACATCCCTGAAACTGTTTTCACTACACTGGAAAATGCTTGTTAGCATGGATTTTCTTATTTTCCATCTTCCTAGATCGGCATCCTACCTGTTCCACTGCCCACCATTGCGCACGTGCCCCTAATCAGACAATCTTATTCCCTCTGCTTGTCCCATTGTATCTTCCCAATTTGTTTGTTTTGTGTGCTTCTGTCCTATCTGTCCATAGTGTATGTATGTATGTAAAGTGCGTACGCGCAAGCGCTATATAAATAGCACGTCAATATCATTATTCCTACTTCTCTCTTCCCCATGTTTTGCTCTGTGTTCTTTTATTTTTCCTCCACAGACTATGGTCTGTTTTCTCCCAACGGGGGCATAATATGCCATTTTCTCTGACAAGGTACCAGCATGTACACCAATAGAGTAGTGACTAGCATAGTATAAACGTTTTATAAGGTATGCTAAATACATCCTGAAGGACCTGGTGCTGCCATCACATGCCCTATGCACCCTCATATACACAAATATTGCCATTGTATCCAAGTATAGACCATCTCACATAACAAGCCACAGCTGGCCCACCTAGTAGCCATCCCTGAAAGTTCACCTCCAGTTCAGAGCCACTGAGCAATGCACTGTGGGTATGCAAATCAGCTCAAAAGCCTGCAGTTTTCTCCAGAAAGTCTTATAGGATGGCACTATTTTATACATAGCTTCAACGGTATCCAGTGATGATAACGGCACCTGGGAAAAGGTTGCCAGGGGCGACATGTCCCCAAATTGGCACTCCCAAGGTAATCAAGCACTTTCCCCAAATATTCTAGCATTGGAGTTAGCCTAGTAAATAATACCCATCCTAGAATGTGTGGGGGAAGGCTTTTAGGAGTGCAAGGAAATAAAATCGCCTACCTAGCAGCTTTTTCCATGGGGACATTTTAACATAGAGCCACTTTATCAAGCCAAGACGGACAGCTCCCAGTGATGCAGACATCCCATGTTTTTTTCGTGCTTTCTGAAACCCACCATAATATTGATGGTGTTTAGTTAAAATCTCTTGTACGTATGCTCAAGAAGATCACAGGCTTATGCACACATGTTTACATTTCAAGCAATGGACTCCATGTGCGTCCTTGGCTCTGCTTTCGAAGGTCTCGTGCATTTGACCCCTCAGTTCCAACTATTTGAAGTCTTCTTGATGAGCTGCATGTGCTGGGAGCTGGGCGAGGGGTGCGGGGTGGCCTTGGTAATGCAGGAAAGTTACTGGGCTGTGGGCTTCTCATGCTCATATGTTCCATTCTGATTCTATCATCTTGCCATCTCTGTGCTTCGATCAATGAGAAGACGAACATTTATGAGATGGTGAGTCTGCTGTCAGCCCTAGGCCCTATTCAAGAGACAAAGAAACGAACTAAAGCACATGTCTTACAAACTCTGCAGCAGTCCCATGGCTTGCCCCACCAGAATATTGCCCACAGGGTATATGTGGTAACGTTCACGTGGCAGGCTGTCAGACCCCTAGTCTGGAGATCACTGACCGCTTTTGGAAAGGCAAACCCTTCATCTGGGAGCAGCATAATATGCAAGACACTGCCCAGATGGTAATGGTTTAAAGTGTTCTTAAAGGAAACTTCTTTTCATGGATAAGGAGGTGTTTGAATAAAAGTTTAGGCTTTTTAGCCCATTTCCAGTAGACGCTCAATTCGTTTTTTACATTTCATTGGTAGATTATGGCTTTCACCCCTACTATAGGGGCCAGGCATGGCCTTTTTAACGACCCGCTAGCCCAAGCCCAGGTAGGCTCTAGCGAAGCGAGGGCCTCGACAAGGGCTGTGGGCCGTTAAAGATCATGTTCCCTCCCCCCCACATCGGTAGTGAAAGCCATTCGCACCCCAGGGTTTATCCGGAGTGCAAATGCTTTTTTTTTCCCTGAGGAGATTGGCGTCACTTGTGCAGCCAATCTCCCGAGGGAAAACAAAAATGAAAAAAAGATGACAAAGGGACAAAGTCGCTTTAGCATTTCTATGGCATCTGGGAGATGGGAGGGGCGCTGGGACCAGAGCATAAAGTTACCGTCCAGCAGGTAAGTGGGGAGACAGATGGATAGGCTGTGGAGAAGGTATAAGGATTGTTTTGGGGGCAAGGGTTGGGGAGGCGGCAAGGGGAGGCTTCCTGTTGCCTCCCCAAATGACAAAAAATAAAAATGGCACCACCAAGGGAAGGGCCTGGGTGGCTGCAAGCAACGGGTGCAGAATGTGTATTCTCGCCCGCTTTTCCAGCCACCTGATTGGCTAAGCACCCTTCCCCGGGTGTAAATGTTATTGTACTCCCAACCACAGCATCTCAGCGTGAAAGTACACTTGCCACAATTCCTAACACGAAAGAACAGTCATCGTACAAAGGAAAGGAGTCAGATGAAATAAATGAGCAGGAATACAAACAGGCTAGAGAGATCAGGTAGCACTAAAAGGGTATGTCTTAATACGCTTCCTGAATGCAAATAGAATACATCACAAATTCAAAGAAAAGAGTTCCATAGTTTTGCAGCCACAATGGGCCCTGATTTACTCAGTGCTCTCATACGGTGGAAAAGGGCAATAGCCACAGTGCACATAGTGGTAGCTCTTTGCAGACGGCAGAAAGTGTACCACTTTAGCTAATGCCTTTCGGTGGGCTTCCATAGAACGCTATGTGCTCAATGTTAACAAGTTTACATCCAGTCCTTGTTCTCAGGGAGCCAATGAAGCAGTCACAAAGAAGGTGTAACCTGCATATTTCAGGGTGTTAGAGACTATATGGGCTGCAGTATTTAGTAATAACTGTAAGCAGTGAATAGAGATGGCTGTGGTTCCTGCATGAAGGGCCTTCCCGTAGTCTAGTTTTTCGCCCTTTGTCGCTCTGGCAACAGCGGCGCAACGGACGTCTGATAGGAAAGGTCTCATTTGCTTAAGCGCCACTAAGTGATGTGCTTACCTGTGGTCGTGCATAGCAGGAAAGACGCCTTATTGGTAAGGCCAGATTAATGCAGATCAACAGGAGACATCAGGTTCCTGCATCCTTGGAGGAGCTGTAGTGAAAATGAGGAAGGCTGGAACTTTGAGTACAAGTGAAAGGCTGCCCGCTGGCCATCACCATCAGACTACTGCAGGGGGCCAGCAAACCTTTACAAATGCATAGTTTTACAAAGGTAGCGGGCGCCCCTCTCTCGCAAGAACAGACATGATAACCTGTTCAGTGGTTATTAACCACTTGAGAGTTCGCAGCCACTGCTTTTACTCACTGTGCCTTTCACAGATGGGAAATATCCATTTGCATATCAGTCTTTGTCCTGCCCAGGGGCAGTCCAGCACCGAAATACAATGGCAATTCCAATCTGAACGAGAGTACCACCAGCAACCCCATACACGTGTTTCACCCTTGTTGGGGATCATCAGTGAGGTGAAGCTGATGCCTCTCTAAGCACAGTGAGAGGGAGACCACGTCTGGTAAAACTTTACAAATGCATGCCTGGTTCCCTGTCTGTGGAGTGGACCCTTGGTAACAGCGACTAGACGGGTCACTCATACTTCACTGAACAGGATTTCAGTGATGTCATTTCACCAAAATGCAAGGGGTAGCAGAAGTGACATTGCACGATCCTTGACCTCTGATGACATCACAAAAAGTGATGTCATTTGACCCTTCCATGATGTGACATTGCGCGAAGCGATGGAACACGTGACCCCTTTAATGGGTCTAGCTGTCACATAGCACTGCCACAGCCCAAGAGTTTCAATTTAAAACATTTTTTAAAAATCTTTTTATTTATTTATTTATTTTTATTTGGGGTAGCAAGGGACACCTCAGGGGTTGCATGGGCGACCCCGGCGACCCCCCAAATGATGTCCCTGCAGGATTTTAACTCAATATGCAACATCCACTGATGAAAGTTACAGGAGCAGCAAAAAGAACTTGCCCTTTTTTGACTTAAGGCAGGAAAAGATAGTTTGCCACCAGTGACATATATGGGCCCCCCCAAAAGAGCAAGTGTTCGGAAAGATAGCAGATGAAGAGGGGTACAATATGCTACTGCTGGCAGTAAAGGGTATCTCGAAACCAAGGAGGTCATTGGCCCCATGGGAGCAAAGAGGGGTGTGTAGAGTGGACAAGAGGTTGCCCACATCTGACTTCCCATCTCCATGAACCGCATGGGGCTACCAGGCGATGTGTATGAAAATAGGACCAGGGGCAACTTTCCCCAGTGCTGTGTCCTACCTCGGCTCAATGTATCATCACCATCAAAACACCTTCATACAGGAGTACAAATAACTTTATTCAGCGCTCAATGCAAACATTTAAAAATAAATGTAATGTGGAGACAAGAAGAAAGGAAGCTCAATGCATTTCAGAGTTATTGAAAGTTCATCATAAGGGACATAACTTAAGCTCAATTCATATATCCTACAATGAGCCTCATTACAAGTTCAGCGGTAGCCTTGCCGGTAAAACCGGCAGGCTGCCGCCGAAATTGTGAATTTTTCCGGTGCCCAGGAATGGGCAATTACCGCAGCATTACAACCCCAGCGGACCCAGTAATTGCCCATTCCCGGGTGCCAGAAAATATTCTTCCCCATTCCCATCAAGCCCCATAGGGTTCAATGGGAATGGGGAAGCCGGATGCTCCAGAATGGTGCCGGTGCATCCAACATGCTCTGCTCATGGGTGCCGGTACACCCGCAGGTCAGACCTGGAAGGCGAAAAGGCACCCGCGAGCAGAACTCGTAGTTTGCCAGTACGGTAATAACAGTACCGGCAAGCTTACCAGTACCATTGTTACTGTACCGGGAAACTCGTAATGAGGCCCAATGTGTTCTTACATTGGCACATATTCCACTCTACCGGTCTCCTTCCTAATCACTCATAGATCATCCAAGTTTTCAGAGCCGATCTGTTATCAAATAAAAAAAGGCTGTGAAACCAACCCTAGGCACGTATAATAGGTACTCATCATCGCACATATTATTCTTGACAAATGGTCGTACTGCGAGAAAACTGAACCTGATTTCGTATGTGGGTCTTGCCATCTACCTGTATTCCGAAGAAAGTCCCAGGGAGTCTGAGCAAGGCCTCTTCTGCTTCTGTGTAGACGAGGTGAGGCACTCGCTTTGATTTCAGCAATGTTGTAGATGTACTTGTGTGGCCCTCCACAGTGAGTGAGCGAGTGAGGGGGGAAAAGACCTGTTGCCGGAGGTGCAGGTTCATACCACCCGGCAGCAACGTATGCATTGTGAAAGAATGCAGCCCCAGTCAATGAAATAAAACAATTAATAAATTATGCACCAATCAGACAGGTGGGAAGTAGAATGAAATGAAGGGGGCGGGATTGAAAGTCTTTTGTTGCAGGGTGCAAGACAAAATATTTCAACCCTATCATTATGTCATCCAGTACCCCTAACCCTAGTGTCTATTATTTTCCCTTTAACTTCCAGTGGACTTTGGTAAGTGTGCACCATGGCCTCCCTATTTACCTAAGGCAATGCTTGCCGATCATAAACTGGACTGTGCATGTGTGTCTAAACCGCCGAGCACAGTCGTTATGGCTTGTCGGAGATTAGTGGCTCAGTACCGTTGAAATAAAGCCAATAGATTGCGGTGGACAATGGACCTCGAATCAACAGCACAGGCTATCATGGGGGTGCAGACCTACGTCCCTCGCCTGAGGAGGACGGGGCTGAAAATGCATAGAAAGCTGGCATCTTTAACCAGAAATACTACTACACCACGTGGTATCTCTCACTATGAACACAAATGATGGACCAATGTTTTTTTAATGGAGAGAGATGGTTTTAGTCAGGAATAAGGTGCTGAAAGGCCTGTTAGAGTATGTCTCAATGTTTTGGTGCCAAGGGTACCAGAAGGTATCAAAACAGCCCATCTAGAGGGCATTGCAGGTTTGCTGATTGGGATGCTGTCCGTTTGTCCTGCAAACCAATGAAATTTAAATGACAAAATCTGTGACCCTGTATGGTCTTGTTGGCACCATGGCGGCCTATATACCATTCGTCTGTTACAATCCTCAGCAGACTATCATAGCTTGTACTTGCCAAGGAAGTAAGGGTCCATCTGTTATTTGTGTTTGTTCTCGAATTCTGTAAGAATGCTTCCCCTATATTCTGGTCAATTTCTGGATCACTGGTGAGTTCATTACAAATAGAGTTTAATAGCACCCTGAATAGCACCTACGGGTGTTACTTATAGCCGCATAGACATTGCTTATGGATTGTTTGTGGTACTCACTTTTGGGCACAGTTAAAAAAGCATCTACAGAAAGAAGCAGCATTCAGGTAATAATTATTAGTAGACGACTACAAACGAATGGGGGCATTCAGAGTTTAGCATAATTGTTTTAGGAAATATCACTAAAGAAAGTTAGCACCTCCACTGGTGGGGTTTCTGAAAATCCACACAATAGTGTTTAACATCTCAGAAGGTGGTATTTCAGGAATAAGTCTGGGTATATTCCAGAAATATCATCTCTGCCATTTGTAGTGTGAAAAGCTGTTTTTAAAACATTTTTCAGCCATTTTCACAATCAATGTGAAGGTAGAAATGGATTTAGCACAGTTGTGGCTGATAACACTACTGTACTTATTTGTATTAACAAAAGGGTCGATTTTGATCCTTTTATGCATTACTAGTAAGGTAGTGAGAGAGGGGGCATAAGAGATGCAAAGCTTTTCACTTAGTTACCATAGCCCTTCATAAAAAAACAATTTTTCACTGGATTGAAGGGACAAGCCTGTGCTTCCCCTTCTGCAAAGTAAAAAAAGTGTTTTAACAAATTGTGCCAATTTTGATTTTTACCACCCCCGTTCACGTGGAGGTAAAAATAGGCAGAATGTTTGCAGAAAGTCTCCCTAAAATACTGCCAATCAGTATTCCCGTGGAGTACTGCAATGTTATTGGATCAAACACATATTCAGGGTTACTTTTGCATATTCTGGTTATTTGTAGTTCATTGCTAATATAACCGCAGTTATGGGAAAAAAGGATTTTTGAAACAAGAGAAAGTAAAAAAAAACCTAATGGGGCAAGATGTCAAGGAGTGGGCCCTGGCTAATTGACCCAAAAACATGAATGGTGGGTCCAAAAGAAACATAATGGGGAAACATATACAGTGCACACAGCCAAAGGCCCTGGCTAGTGGGCACGAAAGACATGTCTTTGTCTCTTGCATTTATCCCTTTTCCTAGTTTCAGCCCCCCTCTCTGCCGCTGTTAGTAACCTTGGTGATAATATTCCATTAAGTAGCATGCATGCAGTCCCGGATTACCAAATAGGCCAAGGCCTATGGTAGCCCCCTTCTCTGCCGCTGTTAGTAACTTTGGTGATAATATTCCATTAAGTAGCATGCATGCAGTCCCGGATTACCAAATAGGCAAAGGCCTATGGGCCCACTCCTTTTAGTGGCCCTGCAACAACGGCTAAAAATGATAGTGATTTGATCTTGAAAGAAAATTACAATCAAGCTTTCTTACATTTTCTCCAGAAGATAGAAAAAAATTGACCAGCTCAAAGAAACAAAAACTTTACATTAAAGACTCTATAGAGAACATACTGTATTAATGTAATGTACCAATTAACAGCTTAAAGTACATAAACCAGAGACATCAGATTCACATAACAGTTTGTCTCTTAAAAGCTCATCTTCTGGCAGCTGTCAGTTTATAAAGAAATCCAGTGCAAACTACATACATGTAATGTACAGTAGTGATAGTCATCTCTATCTAGCGGCCAATGTGCACACTACTTAGTTCAATGTTATCCCACTAGGGCGCTCTGCACGCACTAGACCCCTCCAGAAGCGAAGCTTTCTGTGAGTTAGTGGGTTGCAAGAGTTCCTGTCGACTCAGGCCCTAGTACAATATCCGCAAGTAGAAGCTTTGCGAACACAGACAAGCATATATACCCGATGTCTTTTTTACTGTAAATTAGCTTTCTGAGTTATGACGTTTGCTTAATTTCACCGTCTAATTTAACAGAACAAATCTATCTTGTTCAGGAACTGTTGCTAATTTTTGACTTACACTTAAGAATGATTTCATTTTCTTGAACAAAGCGTAAATATTGTTTGTCGTTGCTCTATTGTTGACCCGTAATGTCGGCGTCCGAGTTAAAGTAATTTGCAAGGACGGGGCCCAAAATTTCAACTGCCTAGGGGCATCCACAAGGTTTAACCCCGCACTGCATGCATGCTTGCGTGATCTCCCCTCTGTATGCCTGCACTGCAATTAATGGTTCACTAGAAACCCCTAGAAACATATGCTTGCAAGGTGCCACCCCCTTCCACTGTGTCCTCAAATTGTCCAGAACAATAATTTACAGAACTATACACTTATCTGTGTGCATTTCGAAGGGTAATGGTAAATAAGACGGAGTAAAAAGTTACATTTAAAAATAAAAGGGCTGCATGGAGTTAAGGGGTAGGGGCGTAACATGCCAAAAGTAGCATTTAGGGAATAAGGCACCGGAGAAGACCTTGCTCCTGGAGTGAAAGAAGGCAACATTCAAGCTTAGTTGCCAGGTGTGGGGCAGCTGAGGACAAACAGTAGTGAAGTCTGTGATGGAGGCAGGGCCGGCGCTAGGCAAGTACAGCATGTGCAGCTTCACTGGGCCTCGTACTCATTGGGGCCCTGCGCAGAGGCTGACCCACTTTCTCCAAAGAGGGTGAGCCTCTGAGACAGTGCCCAGCATGTGTAATTGGGCTAGTTTACATTTTCCGCCAAGCCCATTACACTTTGCAGCCAGAGTGCTCCCAGAAAGGGGTGCCTGGCAGTGCTTTTAATGGTCTGCAATTACTCCTTTGTTGTTGCCATATTCTCACTGCTCTATTCTTTTTCAGATGTTTAGGCCTCAGGCATTGATGGGATCTTTCCATATGAAAAACACCTTACAGTATGTTACCTCGCCAATAGGGGTCCCATCAGTCCCAAGTGCCCAAACCTATGCAAAAAAAGAGAAAGCTTCCCTTTAAACGCTCGTCATGATGTCTATGACTGAAATGCAAAAAAGCAATTGGGCCTCATTACTAGTTTGCCGGTCCGGTAACTACGGTACTGGTAAGCTTGCCGGCACTGTAGTTACCGGACCAGCAAACTGAGTTCTGCTCGCGGATGCCTTTTCACCCGCCAGGTCAGGCCTGGCAGACGGAACGGCACCCGCGAGCCAAGCATGTCGGATGCAACGGCATCATTCTGAATGGTGCCGGTGCATCTGACCTCCCCATTCCCATTGAGCCGCTGAAGAGTGCAGAGAAATGGGCTATCCAACTGTTTTTGCTCACCGTGTTCAATTGTGAAGGCTCAGGATGAGCTCCCGAGGCCTTAATCAAGGTCCAGAAGGCTCTGGGGTTCTTGCTCGCCAGTTTTTTCAGCATTTCCTCAGAGTCTCTTTGATAGAGGATGATGCGCAGGTGCCTTAGCCAAGCTTTATAGGACTTGGTTTCTTTGTACAGTTCAGTTTGTGCTGCTGGTGAGTTTGATGATTTGATCTTTAGCGTCTCAAGGCGGCCCTTTTCTCTACCAGCACCTTGTCATAGTGATGCAACTTGTATGGGCTTAATAGCGCTTGGTTATCTGGTTCTGTCTCCTTTAGCAGTTTTTTGCCTGCCAGCTGCTGGGAATAGTTGTTTGTTAGTTCTTTTATTCTGGACTCTGTAAGTTTTAAGCGTGGCCCTTGAGTATTACACTCTATTTGTCGTTCGCTCCTCGGTGCTTCCCTTATTGTCATCATTCAAGTTGCTTTGAGGAGGTTGTGATCACTTGCCCCCGTTTTTACGACTTCGAAAGTGACTGCCAGTTTTAGGAGATTCTCAGACGCAAATATGTAGTCAATAGTTGCGCTCGAGCAGTCTCTTTCCCATGTTGGCCAGCGATTGGGGTTAGGAAAAGCTTGGTCAAAGTTGAAACAACCCCGAGATTCCATCAGATCTTGCTATCGTGCTCCTCTTTTTTTCTGCCGGTGTAATTTCCGATTTCCGACTGTCTGATGTTGGAAGACACCTGGCGTTCAGATCACCACAGATAATGATGTGAGTCACGTCGTTCTCTGCGTAAATCGTGTCCACTGTTTTTTCGATGGTTTTCAAGAAGCAGTCATCGGTTATGGTTTGGGGGTTACAATATACAGTGATGATTGCGACCAGTAGCTTTATCTGCTGATTGTCTTTGGGGTCCCACACAGACCAGCTTGTCAGCACTGCTAGGTGGTTCAATGAGGTTGACAGAGTCCTTTGGATGGTTATTCCTCTTCCCGATTGGACCGCTAATAAAATTCCTGCGGATGGACGGCCTAAAGTGTTTTTTTTTGGTTGGCGAGATGACTATGCTGAAGCCATCAAGGTATGGCGTCTCAGAGAGCCAAGTTTCTTGGAGGGCCAAGATGTCAAAGTCATTTAAGTTGACATCTCCTTTCTGCATTAAATGCTTGTATCCACCTGTGTTCCAGGAGCCCAGGTGTAGAGTTGTTGTTGACAGTAGAGGATTTTCTTGCGTCCCCGATGGTTGTGCCTCGGTACCGTCGGTAGCAAATTGCTATGTTTTGTTCTGGGAAGCCAGTGTCTTTGGCAGCCAAGCCCACAGTTGCTTCATTGGTGAGAGCAGACTTTTGTTTATCGCCGGTTTAGAGGAATTGCTTGAGGAGCTGTCCAACTTGTCTGGATGATCTCCTTTCGGCAGATCAGCTGATGGTCTCTGAGCCTCTTTCAGATGGATCTTGTATGGATGGGTCGAGCTCGTGGCTCGTTTCCGGGGGCTCTGTCCCTCTTAATGTCCCACTTAGTTGATATGGGAGTTATTTGGTAATCCACCAGTCTCTGCACTTCCGGCTTTGTTCTGTGTCTTGGCATTCTCGAGGTGTTGTACAAGTCTTCAGTTTTAGGGTGATAGTGGGTGTTTCGCAGCTTTTCCGCACGCCTGTGTTCCCATGCGGCCGGTGCTGGGCCAGGTTTTGGCAGTGTTGATAGATGTAAACCGCGTAGAAACAGTTTGTCCACTGCGTTTTTACTTGAAGGGGGCATGGCGGCCACTCTAATATGAAGATAGGCTTTGGCAGTTGTGCCTCTGTGATAGGGTTCGACCCTGACATAGTCTTGTGCTTTTAAACTTTTCAGAGAAGACATTTTTCTGAAGATGTTTCTCACGGTCCCTCTTTTGAGCACCAAATTGTCATGATTGTTCGAGGCTTGTTCCAGTTTCAGGGCCAGCGTCTCAGCCCATGATTCTGTTTTCTGGTTGTCTCGTCTAGTCTGCTCTCTCGGGTTTATGGACCTTTGCCTGGAGACGTTTCTGCCCCTTTCGGGGCGGCTCTCTCTACTCATGCCTTCCTGATCCTGAAGATTTCTCCATCTTTCGATGGTGTGAGCGTTCTCCCGTTGTTTTTTTCGGAATCTGAGCCAATCAGGTGTTTCTCTTGGGTGTGTGTGTCCTTGCTGTTCTCTCTTCGGCTTCATCTGAGACTTCTGTAAGGTGCTGTGAGATGTTCATTGATGACATATCTTCAAGGAATTCTTTGGCGGTTCTTGGGGATTTTACCACCCGATTAGTAGTACGTTTTTCCAGTGGCAGTCTTTTTGGGTCAGATCTGGGGGGCTGCGTTTCTTTACTTTTCCGTGATTACGGTGTGTGGTCTGGCGTTTTCCTTGCATTGTTTTCCCCTGTGTTCTGTCTTTTTGAACCTGTCGTATCATTTAATTTTAGAACTGTTTGGTTTCCTGACAGTGGTAATTTCTTTGACCTTTCAGTAGTCTCAATGGGGCTCCTGAGAGCAATATTTCGCTTCTTGAGAGAATCCTCTTTCCTAGCCTTGGGGTCTATCTTGCTTTGTCTCGGTGAGCTTTCTTTGAAGAAGACCACCTCTGGTAGAGTGGAGCTTCTGGGCGAGTTCTTGCAGTTTGGGTGATTGAAAATCCTAAAGTTGTCCCAGTGTGGGCCCTTTGTTGCTGATAGCGAGATTTTGTGCTCTGTTTGGGTGCTTTGAGCTGTGTTAGTTGTAGTTGTTGGGATGTCTTTATTGCAGCCTGGGTCTTTGATAAGAATCTTTTTTTCCATCGCCTGGATATACCCTTCTAGGTATTGCAGTCAACGTCGAATGATCTTTTAGGTTATCGTTTATGGCCTCATATAACTTGCAGAAGGGGGCCAGTGCAATGGTGATAGCTGACATGATAATTACCATGTCGGGTTTTTTCGTCGGGCTATCTTTTTGTGCGGAGGCCAGAGGTTGCCGCGACTCTGTCGCCTGTATGACGTGCTAGGCGGGGTAACCTGATTGGCTTCCCATGGAGGTGACAGCTGAATAGTTGGATTTCTGCCGCTCCTGCGGGGTGGTGCCGCAAATTCTCCAAGGGATCTTGTCCCTTCCTGGGGAGATGGGTTGATAATGTTGTTCGATTTTCCAAGGGCCTTTGTCTGATATTGAGGGTTTTTGACACTTGAGATTGGTCGTGAGGATCTTTCATCTGCATCTTGCCGCTCCCCTGCTCCTTCCACCATCGGAGGCTCCTTTATCAGTGAGCTTTCTGGTGTGAGATCTCCTGAACTATGTTGAGGTCGTTTGGCTTGTTGGGTTTTGCTGATCCCTCGCTTGAGGATTTCTCCGGCCCGGTGCAGTCCTCAGCGGTATAAGATGTAGGAGATATAGGCTCTGCAGGCAGGCTGTCCTTTGTGGCGGGGCATTCCGGGGCTTTGTTGAGATGCTGCGCCGAGATTTTCAGCGTATGTGTAGATGCAGGGGCGGAATCGCTGGGATTCCCAGTTTTCCGGATTGTAATGGCTGGCACCGGCTCCATGACTGCCTCTAAAATTTCAGCATCTGAAAGTTCATCTAGGTGAATATGGTTTCTTTTCCCCTATTTTTTGAAAAAGTCTTTCAGGGAGTTTAGTTGCGTTAGTTTTATGAGGATCTTTTTTTGTGTAGTGATTTGTGGTTTTCTATGGGGTCTCCCCCTCCTGGACGCAGAAGTTCTTTTGCTGGCAGGTTTGTACGTGGCTGGTTTTGGCACTCGATTTCTTTTGCGGGATGCATGTTTGTTTCCTCGTTTGGAGTATGAAGCTCCATTACTGCTTCAACCTCTCCCTTCCTTAATCCTGATTCATCTGGTAGGTCTGCTACTCTGCCCACAGGCATGCGTTTGGTGCTGGTCGGCAAGGCTTTGGTTAATCCTAATAGAGGAGGAGCATCTTTCACGATTTTCATGTCCTTGAAGTGTGCACAGCAGTTCCTGGCGGCCCGCTGCCAGCAGGAGCCCCGCCCCCTTTGGGATCGTCACGGGGCTTCACGGAGCTTGCTGATAGCGGCTCGGCGTTGGGTGAGGCATCCTTCCGCGCTTGGGTGACCTGGAAAGGTAGGCAGGTAAGGAGCAGAGGGTCTGCGGGCAAAGCAAAACCCTCCATGCTCGCTGGTTGTCGGGGGAAAGTTTCAACATCCGTGTCAGGCACTGTTGTGATCAGAGCGGGCGGCGCAGTCAGGACGGAGCCCCGAACTGAAGCTCGCTTTCTCCGCTCGCTTCACTGCTCCTCATGATATTGGCCGGCAGTGCGGTTGGGACTGAGCTCCCCCCAGGGGCCCTCCGGCCTGTGGCGAGGAAGGTAGGTCAGCAGCCACACACGGCCCGTGATCGTTGGTTGCGAGAGTGACTTTCTCATTGTTTGTGCCCTTTGTCGGGCTTAGTTGGGTCACTTCATCGGCCCCATCAATCAGTGCCAGATTTGACTTCTGCGCGTCTGTTATTGGCAGATTGCTGGTTGAAGATAAGGGTGCTGGAGCGTCCATTACAGTGTCTTTATGCGTCGACTTTTGCTTGCATAACTTTGCTGGAGCCAACTGCAGACGGCTTCTTTGTGCATTTGGGCTCCCTTGCAGGTCTTTTCTTGAAAGAAGAGGCTTTGCGCTCCTCAGGCGTCTTTTCTCGCCATCTTCTTCGCTTAATAAGTCAGTGGGGGTGCTGGTCACGAGGGGAGGCGGCATGTTTAATGGTCCTGCAGTCCTGACACGGACTGCACAGACTGCTCCTACCTCTGCGACTAGCTCCGTGGCCGCTCCGCGGCCTGGGGTGGTTCATAAAGGGTCCTCCCACCGGCAAAGCAATGAAGCTAGTAGACAGACTGGAAGTCTCAGGATTCAGGAGCTCACAGAGGGTAGTGACTGCACAGACTGCTCCTACCTCTGCGACTAGCTCCGCAGCCGCTCCGCAGCATGGGGTGGTTCTTAAAGGGTCCTCCCACGGGCAAAGCAATTAAGCTAGTAGCAGACTGGAAGTCTCAGGATTCAGGAGCTCACAGAGGGTAATGACTGCACAGACTGCTCCTACTGTCATGAACAATCGAACTCGCCCTTTCTGGGCCTCCTGGTCCCTGACATGTCGGGGATTACACTCCATAATACTACCAACATGGCTGCAAGCTCAGAACGCTGCTCACCAGTCTTCACGTTCTACGCAGCGTACTCTATAAAGAGGCCACACCCCGCGGCCGCGCGCATCTCAACGCTGCTGTTAGCTGTGACCGGACGTGTGCTCTGTACTCTCCCTTGTATTATTCTATTGTTTCCTGGTTCCTGGAACCCCTTCTTCCAATCTACCTTCCCTCCTTCTTATCCAGCCCTTCCCGGAACCCCTGCACCGCCTCCGCGTGCTCCATATCCTTTTTCTGAATTTCCTGGAGTTTTCCCTTGATCCTGGACATCGAAGCTGAACGAACACTAGAAGCCGAGGATGGCCGAGCGGGCTTGTATAAAACCCGAACCATACGAAAGAAGACTCCTCCTAAAGAAGTCATCAGACAACGAAAACAGGTGAGAAAGGGGGAAACCTGTGACACCTACCTCTAGCGACTAGCTCCACACCTATACCGGCTCCACCAACATATGCTAGTATTCCTATATAAAACCATTCTCATGTTCGCTTTAAGATGTTCTTTTATAGTATCATCACTGGCACTACAAAACGGGCTCTGGCAATATATTCCAGTATTCCTATGCAAGAACATACGCCCATTGGTTTGGCCATTAAAAGTGACATGTCCAATATGAACACCTGTCCAAACTGGTTCCAATGTTAGCCAGTCTAGACCCATAAGAACACATATCATGCGTTATTCATCTTAGATGCTCAATTAATAAAAGGTCATGCTACTGTAAAACATATCCAGGCCACTACACAAAAACGTCAGTCTAGCAAGGTAATACTACTGATCATGCTTACTTTCTCGAAGATGGAGAGTAATAAATGTCATGCCACAGTAAGCAATGGCTAGACTGACCACACCAAAATGCCAGTCTAGCCAGGTAATGACACACATGAACTTGGCTTTGCCTCAAAATACCAGTAAATGATGCAAGGTCAATAAAGCATGTGTCAAAAATGCTCTAGTGTCTAGTGAATGGAGGATAGCTCAGGGGCAGCGTGCTGGTCTAGGAACCAAGACCACACAGAGAAACGGAGGTTCAAATCCCAGATCCACACTTAGAAACCCAACTGAGGTATTAAGCGCATTATAAACAACAATAAAAATTAAATAAATAAATACATCCTCTCACACATTCATTCACACTGCATTCTCCACACAGGCAGATACCCACCCACCAACAACATTCAAACCAGTCACTCACTCACTCACACCTCTTTTTACCTCCACCCATTGTATTCTCTACACAGGCACACACGCACCCACCCAGAACATTCAAAAACACACCATCACATTCATACTCATTCATCCACCAGTTACTCACTCCTACACCTTTTCCTACCTCCACCCAGTGCATTCTCTAGACAGGCACACACCCACCCATCCAGAATATTTAAAAACACACCATCACATTCATACTCATTCACCCACCAGTCACTCACTCACACCTTCTCTTACATCAACTGATTGTATTCTCTACAAAGGCAAACACCCACCCACCCAAGACATTTGACAAAACACCATCACATACATACACATTCACCCACCAGTCACTCACACTTTCTCTTACATCCACTCATTGCATTCTCTACACAGGCACCCACCCTCACAGAACATTCCTAAATACACACCACATCACATTACTTTTCATTTATCCACCATTCATATACATACATCTGACACACACTTCACACATGCATTGCAGAATACACATCATATTTTTAAAGTCATCTAACCTTTTTATTGCTGCTTTGTTCTGTCTTTCCAGGCCACCTTCAGCTCCTTCATGCTGCGCACAAACAGAAACCAGGAAGCAGCAAGATCTTCCTGGTTCCTGTATGCGAGCTGCGAGGAAGCCGAGGGAGAAGGGGTTTGGAGCTGAACATGGCATGTGACATGTGCCACATGTCACGGTCAGCTCCAACGCCAACCCCTACTGAGTGCCTCCCTGGCCCAGCCTTCACCCTGATGGGTGAAGACTGGGTTGGGGACCCCCCCCCAGACCTGGTGTGGCTGGGGCCCCCAAACAGTGGAGGCTGCTGGGGTGGGCACTTCACCAGGAGCTTTAGTTTATTTTTATTCTAAAGATTGTTTTAAATGTTTTAAATGATTGGGGTCGCAAGGGAGTCCCCAGGGGTTGCAAACTGTGACTCCCAAATGACATTGCGCACTCAGTGATGTGTATGTTTTATATGTGTTGTGAATTATCTGGAGCAGTGGTTAATGTGTGCTCCATGTTGGTAACGTAAAGTTCTGTCTGTCGAAGTGGCATTTAAGGAGTGTGGAGAGTTCTGTTGGTGTATCTGTGGTGGGTAGCATAGTTGCCAACATGATCCATTCCAATCTATAGGTGCTTACTGTGAAGGCGTCATGAATTAAGACACAGACAACAGATTCAAAGTTCAAAACAAAATGGTTTATTAACTTAAATGTTAGGATGGTTGAAGGCCTAGCTTGCCCTATGCTAAGGTGGTACTTCCCTACCTGAACGAAACTAAGGAAAGTCTGAGTCAGAAAGTTCAACTTAAAAGTCTGTCTGTGTCCAGAACCTATCCTTTCCCTCACAACTAAAGCTAAACAATGTGGAGGAATGTCGAAAATAAAAGAAATGGTGATCAAAACAAAGTCTTGAGCTTCTTCCAGCTCCTAGCTTCCTTTTCAGCTCCCCTTCCCCAAGTACAAGAAAGCTCCACAAAGGTTTCAGGGTTACCTTTCCCAAGTTCAAAACCGTTCCACAAATCCTTGGGGTTCCCTTCCCCAAGTCAAGACAATACAGTTCCACAGATCCTCTGAGTTCCCTTGCCCAAGTTCAAGGCAACACAGTTCCAAAGAAAATAGTCTTGATGTTCCCGCCCCCAATACAGCATTACAATTCATCCAGTCTCAGGGTTCCCTTGCCCAAGATTTCAACTTGTCAACTTATCCTTAGTCTCAGTCTTTCAATGTTCAACACAACTCCAGATCAACTTGACACTCCTTCTGGGTTGGATTAACAGTTCAATTAGCTTACTGCATCTTGATTTACTTCAACAATGTCTTTGGCTTTCACAATTGAGGGTTCCCTGGTCTAGGCACAATTGTCAGACCACACGGTCCACCCATTACAGTTCACACAACCAGGAACCCTAAGTTCTTCAGCCCAAACAGGTTCTTCTGTATCTTCCCCTGTGTAAAGTTTCACACTCACTTAGCTTCTCCTTGTCGGCCTCTTGGCTTTATGCAAATGTTCACACTCACTTGGCTTCCCATGGTTAGCCTCTTGGCTTTGCCACAATGTGTCACATATCCTTTGCCAGTCTTTGGCCTTGCCACACTGTATTCATGCATAAAGTTCACTTTGTGGTGGTTTTATTTATTCCCCACCTTTCTGTCATGCTTTTCTGCAAACTTCCACACTTGCTCTCTTATTTCGTGTGTTGCATTCAAATGGGCAATTTCACATATAACTTTCATCAGGTCATAGCTTTGCCCATAAAGTTTTAATTCAGTTCAGTATTCAGTATTAGTGACTATTTACTTTGCTGCTTAATTTTCATTCAACCCACGGCTTTGGGTTTGTTTCAATCTGCACATGTTATTCAGTCCATGCGGCATTTGCCTCGCTTCCGCACAGCCCCTAGGAGCACCCCGACTTCAAGTGATATTCCTCTTCACACACCGGTCCTCAGCGTTCCTTTTGGGGAGTTACGTTGTTCCACTTCTGCTCCGCCTGCTGGCTTGCCTTTAACCGCGAGCCCCGCTCGCAATTCTGATGATTCTCTGTTCCTGTTGGCAGCTCCACTTCCCTTCTGTGGACACAGGCGGCTACTTTGTTTCTTCTTCTTTGCTCGCAGCTCCGGTTGCATCTCTCTGACCTCGGAGGTTCCCGCACCTGTGGATTTCTTATGGCACAACTTACCCTGGGCTCCAGAGTTCCTCTGGATCGTCTGCCCGGCGTCCTGGCTCTCCTGCAAGGCCCACCATAGCTGCCTCCTTGCAAACAGGATTCCCTGCTGGTCTGAGCGCTGGTTTCTTCCCTTCTTATACACCTGCAACCAGTTGACAGGTTGCAGGTGTGAGTTCTCAATCGGACTTACCTGACTGCAATTAGAGTAAAACTTGGGACATGCCTGACCTTTACAATACTCTGCAGGCATCTTCCTCGTCCCAGTAAAAGAGTGGTGAAATGACAGTGTTCACTACTCCTAGTCGCCTTGTCCTCGTCCCAGTACTGTGATAGGTTGAATGAAGGAAAATGAGGTGAGATGTTTTACATTAGCCCATAAAGGCCAAGGGAAGGTTAGGTTGGTTCTCATAAGGCAAAGGGGGATACCATGTCTCGCCTGTGTATACTGTGAGAAACCTGAAAGTGTCTCTCTGGCTAGTCCCCGGGGATCTGTCATCCAGGTAGCCAGGATACGACCATCGCTATTGGATCCAGTTCCTGGGAGTGGATTAGTGAGGGGGGGGGATTTACCTGGAAGGGGGGTTGTCAGGGAGTGGGAGTGGGACACTGACGGGTGAGATGCAGTATTCCCCTTCTTTCAATACCTTTTCCCCATCCTACCACGTAGGATGTTCCAAAAAACTGCCCCCCCTTTTTCCCACACAAACACATTTGCACAACATGAGACAATGGACGAACATCTGAGCTGTTTACCTGACATGTCTCAGTACAAGGGTCAGGCAAAGTCAGGCAATTTTCCAGAATCACACACACCTGACAGCCCTTTCCCTTCCCCACAGGGATAAAAGGTGGAGCATAAGAACACAGGACAAGTAGGCAGACCGCATGACATGAGAGCGAACTCAGCACGGCAGTTCAGGAGGAAGCGAAAGATGGCGAATACCGAGAGGGTGACAAGGAGAGAAGTGACCTTGCCCTTTCCGATCAAGGCCCATGAAGCATCCGTAGATGGAAACATAAGACCGCAAACAATAGCCAGCGTGCGTTACAGCAGATGTCTACGGTACGTAAGACCCTCCTCTACTGATAACTAAACCGGGGAAGGATGATGGTCTCGGTGGTAACAACCTTGGTTCTAAGGATAAAGGAAGGCAAGCGGTTCAACACAGCCGGTGAGTCGAGAGGAAAATCCTTACTGGAAGACCAGGGGAAGTGAATTGTCGCCCTTGTCAAGTGGGTCCGAGCCTGGTCAAGGGAGATCCAGGGATGAAGTCATCACCCAAATTTTGTTGAGAAAGGAACTGTTCAATTGATTTGTTGAATACAATGTGCAACGGGGTCGGCACCCGAAAGAGGGGGACCCAGGGGTGAAGCCATCACCCAATGTGAACTATGGAAAATAACTTTTTGTTTGTATTTGTTTGTGGATACATCAGGCCACGAAGGAAAGAGACTTTTTAGTGAAAAGAGACTTTTCCATGGAAGAACCTGATAGATGGAACTGGACTGTCGGCTTCTGCTGGGAAAGCACCTTGTCCCATGAAGAAAATGTGGGGAAGGGAGACCCCTGGCAATCACATCCTGACTTATGATTTGAGAACACTTCTTTCTTTGTTGAAAACCCTATCCCACACTCTTTCTGTAATCAGTTGTAAGGACTTGGCAACATTTTCTTTTTTTTAGTATAGGCCCTTTTATTTGACATGACGCCAAAGGACCGCCTTATCTTTCATTTGATGGTCGATGGTTGCTCGCATCTTAGATTTAGGTTAGGCATTTTTTCCACCCTGCATTAATTGTTCAATAAACACCCTTGAACTGTGATCACTTGTGTCTGTCTTTACTGTTGCCATCACGACTTCCTTACAATACCCTTTTCCCAATCCCCAAGGACCCTCCACCAAGGTGATCCTCTCTTCTCCACCACCAGGGTAAGGATCCAAAAGCGATGGCCTTTCCCTGGCCACCTGAGAAGAGGATCCAGGAAGAGTAGGAGTGAGATACCCTCAGGTTTCTCACATTAGTCCCAGTTTTTGTGCTGCATTCTGGGACTTGCAGTCTGAGCGTTAAAATGTGAAAATCAGAACTACAGCTCCTAGAATGCAAAGACATAAAACAGGACTGGATAAGCACATACACATTGGAATGGATCATGTTGGCAACTATGGGCTAGTGTCTATGCTAAATTTCCCTGAATAGCACAAGTGTTTATGGGCTCATTCCATTGTGCAACATTTGTTGTTTCGGTGGGGGACCTGTGCTTAGAGATATTTTCAGGTGGTTACTGTTACTATATCTTGTGGAACAGTCCACCTAATAACTGGGAAGAAGATTTTTCACTTTGGAAACATCGCAGTTGGTTACATTTATTTGCCTGCATCAATGCAAGTCAACCTTTCGCCAGCTTTTATGCCTTGGTATGCCATAATATGAAATGTTACGCTAAATGTTGCTAAATCAGGTGATACTTTGCCCACGGTTTATAGTCTGTTTTACTGGGCCTCCATTATGACTGCCCACTGACTCCTCAAAGAAACTCCCAGCTGTAACACTACATACCTACCAACGTGCCTCACTCCAGTCGGGAGATGCTCATTTTGTCCTAGACTTAACTGTGCCTTCTGGTACTTGTAGCCCCAGATTTATAAGGGGGAAATCTGGACTAGATGTCCCAGAATACAAAGTCAAACCCAGGACTGAGCTAGCATCTCCCAAATGGAATGGGGCATGTATGGCACTGCTCAGTCGTACATGGGATTATGGTACAATGCAGAGGGACTTGCACCATCAACTATCAAGTGGCAAAGCCAACCACACCCGAAGCACTAGAGAAATGATGGACCAGAAAAGCAACTAACCAGAGGGCTGATGAACCAGATGAGCCGAGGATCAGAAGACAGCGACCTGCCAAGGACCAGAAGGGTGGCTGACCACAGTAAAGTGGCTCACCTAGAAGTAAACAACCAGAGCCCATCTCCTCTGTGTCAATGCCACATCTCCACCCATTTTACCTGTCCCTTCTCCCCGTGTCACCTCCCTTCTCAGACCTTTCCCCTCATGTCACAGCCTCTCCCTCTCCACACGTGTCACCAGCCCCTTCGTCCTTTGAGTCTCTAGCCTCTTCTTCCCCTGCCAGGTGCTCCTTCTCCCCATACTACCTCCCTTCTCTCCCTTGCCACCAGCCTTTCCCCCACCTATGTCACGAGCCCTTTTCCCTCATGTCTTCCCAGCAGAGGGCTGTTTGTATTTTGTGAAATATTGGATGGAAAATCATTTACAAAACAGGCCAAATTATCTCCTCCCTCCATGGATATGGTGCAATATTCTGTTCTCACCTTCAACATTATTCTACTGGTAAAACTGATTGACAGTGCTGTTTTGTCCGCCTTGTGAGTTTTGAAAAGGAGCATTGATCATTTCTATAGCACCCCCGCAAACACAATTGTTTCTTGCTGTATGCTTTATAGGGACGGGGCAACACTTTTCTGCATGAATGGGGGATTTTTTATAATGAGTCTATTATGTAAGTCTTAATGAGTTAAGCCAGTGGTGCTCATTTTACAGCGGTGGGAAGATTAGGAGGCCAGAAGATCGCTTCACTGGCCACCTGTTTCCGAGACAGTGTCTCATAAGGTCCTAACGCTGGTGCATAAATGCAAGCCAGGTAAGACCCCCAAATATCTTCAGGGTCGTTTGCAAGAGGTCCCTAGAGTGCGGGATCTCAGGTCAAATGGGCATGACAAACTTCAGCTGGCACGGTGCAAGCGTAAGAACTATGGTGGCATGCGTTTCGATCACTGTGCCCCAAGACTCTGGAATGAGCTACCAAATGCTTGTGGGAGACCCCTAACCTCTTTAGCTTTAAGAAATCTATAAAGATACATTTGTTCAATTCTAATGACATATATTGTATTATGGTGATGTGTATTTATTGTATGTATTGCTTTTTGTAGGGATGTATGTTTTTATGGAAAGGTTTACATTTTCTGAAATAAACTAAAATAAATAAATGCAAAGGTTGAGAAAAATGTTGTCAACACTATAAATTACCATAAAAACAACAAGTGTATGTGTACGTATTGGGGTAAAGGGGCAGGTGGACGACAAGAAATTACATTTATACTCAATGTGCCATAAAACAATATGCATGCAGCAATGATAGCCATTGGGTTAATGAGCCTACTGCCAAGATCTATGTCTAAACTTCTGGCCACGGGTTACAATCCGCTCAAGTTTCATCCTTCAGAGGTCAGGTTGGAGTGATGTCACTTCCTGTGATGTCATATTCAAATTAAGGGGCCCCGCATTTAGCTTGCCACACTTGACCCGTTAATTCCTGGGGCCAACCCTGGATGGAGGTAAAGTCGAGACAGTGCTTTGAGGGTCACTGATCGATGTCCGACCGAGTGGGTGCCCAAGCAACAGGGCACGGTTTAACTGCAGCGAGCCCTGGCATGAGCCATGCCTTGGGTAATCATAGAAGATATTTAATCTGTGCAGAACTAAAGGCCCACCATGACAACTAAGTGTGAGTCCATGAAAGGTATCCTACCTCTATGACCTCCCATAATTCGGTGTGGCTGCGTGCACGTGTCAACGATTTCACAGCAAAGAGGTGGCCACATGGTCCACATGCTTTGGCATGTACACCTCTGCACGTAAGTGCCAGTGCCAGGCAATCTCCTGCCCCTCCCCCTTTGGGTATACTCACAGTGGCGTGTGCAGATCAGCGGAAAGTGATACTTAATATGATTGTGAAGTGCCACAATCCCTCTGAGCACATGAGCAGAACTAGAACATGAGCACAGTACATCACCAAATGACTTACTAAATTGCCTGTTATTGTGAGCACAGTACATCAGCAGATGATTTACACAATTGCCTGTTATTGTGAGCACAGTACATTAGCAGATGACTTACTAAATTAAATTGCCTGTTATTGTGAGCACACTACAACAGATGACTTACTAAATTGCCTGTTATTGGGAGTACAGTACATCAGCAAATGACTTACTAAATTGCCTGTTATTGTGAGTACAATACATCAGCAGATGACTTGCTAAATTGACTGTTATTGTGTGTACAGTACATGAGCAGATGGCTTGCCAAATTGCGTTATTGTGAGCACAGTACATGAGCAGATGACTTACTAAATTAAATTGCCTGTTATTGTGAGCACACTACAGCAGACGACGTATTGCCTGTTATTGTGAGTACAGTACATCAGCAGATGACTTACTAAATTCCGTTATTGTGAGCAGAGTACATCAGCAGATGACTTACTAAATTAAATTGCCTGTTATTGTGAGCACACTACAACAGACGACTTACTAAATTGCCTGTTATTGTGAGCACAACGTTTGTGGGTGCAATTTGTTTTACGTATTAAGTGTAACAACAACACAAAATACTTTTGAACACACCTTTAGTAACACTTAACCCTATGTTGGGAAGTTTCATCAACAAGACTCAATTGAGACCCCATTAAGAAAACTGGGAGAATTATTTCATGATTTATATGGAACACAGGGATGACTTTACAAGGGATGATGGGGGTTTCTGAAGTATGAATATGTCTTCGAAAAATGTACCAAGTTAGATAGCACAACTCTTGCTGAAGTGGAAGTTTCTGTATAGTCCATCCTCTGAGAAGTTCTGAAGTTTACAGATACTACAGTTCAGAAATGTGTTTTTGACATTGTGAGCAGGCTTTCCGTACCTCTAATGGTGTAGGGTTCTAGGAAGCCAACTTTAGTGGACCTGCAAGGTCTTAACACAGAAGTCTCACGAATGAGGCAAACTCTTATTTGGCAATGTGCCCACACATATACATACCACAGTTAGGTGTGCACTTGGGACACCCACCGCACTTCAGAATTAATACATTTTAAATAAAGCAATACTGTTGCGATGACCTAAAGAAGGAAGAACATGTCAGGTAAGGTAGCACAGGTCTTATAGAATCATAAGGCAACACTTGCACAGTGTTTCTAAGCTTAATGAGTCGAACCCTAACTGAAGAGCAAGGGTTCAACACAACTCCAAGTAAGTAACCACGTTTGGGGGTTTTAGCAAGCCAGTCAAAGTTATCCCATAGAGAATAACAGGGCTCAATTCAAGAGGTAAGTGTGGTTGTTAATAAGACTTTTCTCGATAGCTTGAAGAATAGGTTTCCCCTGTAATGCAGGAGCAACTACCAAGCCTGGACGTCTATGGGGACAAAAACAGGTATGCTCACCAGCCGCTCAAACCACAATCACGAAGGACAATGTCCCTGCGCAAGTCCAGGCCATTGGGCACATCTGCTCTGACTGCTGGTTGTGGCATTGCAAGTCCATGGGTCGGGCATGAAGAGTGTTCTGGGTTTGACAACTTTGAGAGCTGGGTCAAGCGGCTCGGCGGTTCCGGTCTCCATCACCGACCTCACGGTTCAGAAGACCAGAATGCAGATGATAAATAACTTTGGTTTCAAATCCCACAACAATGGAAGACCACCAGGATGAGGCAGGTGACATGAGCATGTGAGGTGACCCCAGCAAAGGTTCAGCAGACATGAAGACAAGGGACCACAGGACTCGGGCTCCAGCGAGGCCCCTCTGTTTGGAAAAGAGCAGCAGCAGAGGAGAGATGCCAAGCTCCCACGATTAGAGTACACTGGAGTTGCACAGCACTTGGCAGCGCACGTTTCAGGCAACAAGGTACCTCCCGTCAGTGGATGGGAGTGACAGCTAAAGGCTCACAACTCTTCAGGGGTCCAGGAGGATGACCTCGGCGATGCAGATATCGGAACTGGTTAGGCCCACTCATTCAAGAGAGGGGGGCACCATGGAAACTTTTTCCTACTGGTGAAAGTGTAGAGCTTCACTTTGGGCAATTCCTGTCCTAGGAGCAGTCTTCCAGCATCCGTCTGTGCCGACTCGTGCAGAGTCTTGGCTCCAGTAGTTGACTAATATTGCCTCATCCTACCCCTGCCCAGGACGCAGATACCAAAAGGGACAGTTAGGCACAGAGACAGTGCTTAACCAACATGGCCTGCTATGTTTAACATTTGCATGCAGTAAAAAATAAAAGGTGCACAGGAGCGCATACAGAAACCTTAATATAGGATATGCCGACTGAGGGCAATCAGAATGAGTGTCTTAAACTGCGGCTCTCAGATAGTATCATTTACCTTGTGTGTGCTAGTTTTCTGCATGTTTCGCTGAGGAGCTCACCAGAAGCTGCATAGGCCAGGATATCTGGATTCATGTCTAGAGAGGTTGCCCGGAAGGAAACCCGCAAGGTTTGTAGATGGCATCCTGAATTTGGTGGCCACCAAAATGTTTGAATGCAGACAACCATTTGATTGGGGCTCGGGTCCTCACCCTCATCTCAGTTGCCCATAAAAGTGCAGTGTCTGCTGACATTAACTTGTAGAGGGACTGGGATCATAAGGAGACACTTGATGGAGGAATTGGCCTGAAGAAGCACTGTTGAACCCGCAATCTTCTAAGACATGTGGTAAATGGATGGCCAGCTACCAGGTTAAGATGAGGGCTGCTGCCACGCCACATGTCTCTGTGGAACCAGCAATGCCTGTGCCATCTAGAAGCCATGCTGGAAGCTGTCACTGCTCTGGCCTTGACCATGAAGAGGCAGGAGCATGGGCACTTAGGCAAACTAAGAGAGGACCGAGTATGAAAAGGTCTTTGATAAAATAGCCATTATTATTAGTTACGTTCTTTCCCTTTCGCATAAAGATATTCTTCTGGGCTTTGACCCAGAGGGTTAGACATAATTGCAACGTCAGGGTTTTTTTCACAGCTTTTTTTGCAGAACATTTTTGGCCAAAAAACTCATCGGAAAATATAGGGGATGGGTGGTTAAGGGCACATAAGGCGTAGGCGGGTGTAGGGTATAGGGACTACAAAATAGTGAAGGGGGCTGGGGGGAATCCCCCAAATATAAAAAAAAATGTTGATGAGTCTTTGTTGGCCGAAAATGTTCGGCAAAAAACTCAGCGAAAAAAAGCCTGATGATCTAAGAACAGAGTAGTGTACCCAGGGGACAGTGATGAAAGATAAGAGCTTTGGGCCTCATCACAAGTTTGGTGGCAGTCTGGCTGTAAATCCACAGAATTGCTGCCAAAATCAGTCACTGTTACTACCATTCCGTCCCGTCGCATGTAAATGAGATCACAGGTGGTGGTGAGGCGGTGTAAATTCCCATTTTTGGAGTCCATAAGACTCTAGGGGGATTTTTTGTGGATTAACCGCACGCAGTATTACTGCGCAGTAAATCCGCTGCTTTTTGCCAGTAAGGTGGAAGATTGACCTCCAGAATAGGTCCTTACCGCCAAACCCATAGGGGGGCAGTGTGGTAATTTGGCTGGAAAGTGGTGGTAATTGTGTTACTGACACTTAACCTCCATTTGTATTGCACCACCATATTTGTAATGGGGTCCTTTGTCTTTCTGTGTAGGTTACTAGCCCGTTTGACAGCAGACAGAGCTTGAAAATATCTACCGCCCCTCTTAGGCAACAACTGGAATAAAAAAATGTGTTAAACCGGCAGAGACAAGACCAAGGACATAGTCAGACATGGGGGATCATGGAGGCGTATGCTTCAGAAGAGTTTGGAGGCACCTCTTAATCACCTGCAGGCTGCAACCACTTTTGAAATTAGCTGCAGCATTTTGGCATTCATTGAAGAATATATTGCTTTTACTCGACCTGAATTGTGCATGCCTAGCCAAGGCTGCGCCAGGAGGTGGAAGACTTCACGCCTTTATGCACCTTTATACGACGGAGGCACTTTAAGCACTTTTAGCCACAGCAGCTCCAGGAGGGCACAACTTCACACGCTCCCAGCACCTTTATGTGACTGGGGCACCTTAAGCACTTTTTAGCCACAGCTACTCCAGGAGGGGGAAGACTTCACGCCTCTGTGCACCTTTATGCGACTGAGACACTAAGCACTTTTTAGCCACAGCTACTCCAGGTGCGCAAGACTTCACACCTCTCTGCACCTTTATGCGACTGAGGCACTTTAAGCACTTTTTAGCCAGGGCTGCTCCAGGAGGTGAAGACTTCACACCTCTGTGCACCTTTATAAGATGGAGGCACGTTAAGCACTTTTAGCCACAGCTGCTCGAGGAGG
Source organism: Ambystoma mexicanum (assembly GCF_040938575.1). Classification (NCBI taxonomy): domain Eukaryota; kingdom Metazoa; phylum Chordata; class Amphibia; order Caudata; family Ambystomatidae; genus Ambystoma; species Ambystoma mexicanum. Next base: position 1,273,068,195 of record NC_090932.1, read on the forward strand.
GCACAACTTCACGCGCTCTCAGCACCTTTATGTGACTGGGGCACTTTAAGCACTTTTTAGCCACAGCTACTCCAGGAGGGGAAGACTTCACGCCTCTGTGCACCTTTATGCGACTGAGACACTAAGCACTTTTTACCACAGCTACTCCATGCGTGCAAGACTTCACACCTCTCTGCACCTTTATGTGACTGAGGCACTTTAAGCACTTTTTAGCCAGGGCTACTCCAGAAGGGGAAGACTTCACATCTCTCTGCACCTTTATGCGACGGAGGCACTTTAAGCACTTTTTATCCATAGCTACTCCAGGAGGGGAAGACTTCACGCCTCTCTGCACCTTTATGCGACTGAGACACTAAGCACTTTTTTGCACTTTACATATTCATGTACTTAAAATACTAATGTATTTAGGCACTTGTTGTAGGATTCCAGGTGATTAGTATGGGAAGTTTGCGGAAACAGATCAAAAAGGTGGGTTGTATACTGGATGTTATCTCTCTTCCTAGTAATGTGTGAAAACATGTATTAAATAAAAAAATAGAAAGAAAGAAAGTACTTCTTATTTGAAGTTTTTCCTGTGGTACATGTTCACGCTGCAGAAAACGAACATTAGTATGTCCATGCAAGCTTTCTGGCCCCGGCTATAGTCATGTTTACCAGAAAATGTATATTTAGGCATGGAACAAGCCCAGCACTTTGCTTTTCAACCCCCACTAGTGTCAAACTGCACAGCGTGCGCTTGTTTTTTCCTAACTCAGCAGATTCCTCTGCCCTTCAGCAAACAAAAGATTAGCACACAGGCCAGAGAAGCCAAAGGATCTGGTGTGTTCAAGCCTTTAAAACAGATTCTGCGACTACATCCCCGGGCTAAAATGAGTACAGTACATTCGTAATAGTATCGTGCCCAACATGGTACAGCTAATGCTGCTGCACCCCAGAATCCTGCCCTTTTAACTTTCGCGATTTACGCCGATACCTTCTATACGGTTCAGACCCGCTGCACGTGATTGGGGACCCAGCAGCACGGCTACATCTCGCAACCCGGACGAGGCTCAAAATCAGCAGTTACTTGGCAAGACTGTCTCCACTCCCAGAGTCCTTACCAGGACACCCGGCACAGGGAAAGAGCTCCCCGTGCGGCCTGCGGGAGAACCTGTGCATTCAATGCGCGAGGGCTCTCTATTAAACAAGCATTGGCAATACCAAAAGTTTAGGCTTTTGTGTAGGCAAGTGAAAGGTACTTGCCAGGCGCTGCTGTAGTGGTATTAACTAGCCCTTGATGGTAGCAGGTGCAAAATGGCGCGACTGCTTGAGCATCTAATAGCAGTGCATGGCAAATGCCTAATGCTTATACACAAGCCAAAACTGTTAGCTTTGCCAATGCTTGTTTTTAACAGGACCTCACTGAAGGACACGCATAGGGCTTATAAATCGAGTGGCTGAAGGCAGACCTGGTTAAGAGATGTTTATTTCACAAGTTGCAGGTTTACAGCTCCAATTAAGTCATTAACTCTCAGACGAATGCTTTGAAAAAACACTGGCATGCACTTCAAGTGCAAAGTGTGATGGTAAGGCTTGATTAAAGCTAGCTCAAAGATTTCTCATGAGGAGGCATTTTGGGTGGGAAAGTGTGGGAACTGGGTGGAAATGGCCATAGGGATTAGCATGGCCTTGCGCAGTCAATGGGTGGGCAAATAACCAAACAATACCAACAAGCTGTGTGTCCCTCCTCATATGCCATTTCTCCCTATCTGTACTCTAAGGCAATAGTTTCAGCTTTTAATCTAAAAAGTGCATACTTTTAGCTTGCACAGTGACATGTCTTTACATCAGTACGTTTATGTGGTGGACTTTTCAAGGGCTCTTCCGGAAACCAATAAAGCGAAGTAAGAAATACGAAGTTAGAAAAATGGGCCAATGGTGAGGGGACGGGTCACCCTCCACATAAAGCAACACAACTTTGGAAAAAAAGGGGGGAAACACATTAAACATCTACTGAAAAGAGCACTAATGACAATTGTTGGAGTGGACCAGTTCTATGCATAGTACGCAAGGTTGCACTGTGCTTTGATCGTCAGGAGATTGCCACTGCAATAGGGGGCCGAAGGGGCTCCATATTTCCAGCTATACAACAGCAGACCTGTTTAAACGATCCCTACTCCAGAATTTCACACAAATACCAATAATGTACTCTGATCTGTGTTCAAAAGCATCTTATTTACTTTTCAAGAGGTCTTCCACAGGTCCACCCGATGCTGCAAACCTGCTAATGTCTGATCCACAATCCCCCAGTCCTTCACGTGCAAGAAACATTGGGCCTCATTATGAGTTTGGAGGTACCCATGCCGTTTTTAGCGGTATGGCTACCCCCAAACTCTGGTCCGGGTGCCGCAAAATGGGAATTACCGGGCCATTCTGACCTTTGCAGGCCCAGTAATTCCCATTCCGTTAATGACGGGTCCGTTGTTAGCTTCCTGTTCTGCTAGTGGGTGCCGCTCTGCACGTCTGGTCTGGCCAGGCGTACAGAACGCGACCCGCTGCAGAACTCGTAATGTGGCAGCCCGGTATGAACGATGCCGGTCCCTTACCGGCACTGTTCATACCGTGGCCGCCACAGTTGTAATGAGGCCCACTATGTGTGACCTTTCTCCAGGAGAGAGAACACATTGCATGGCTACTGGTAACTCCGCCAGGTGCTCGTCAATTATTGTGGGGGGTTAGGACATGCGTTCCATGACCTCTACCTTATCAACAAAGGATATCCTGCCACAGAGTTTGTGTGGAATGCGTTTAAGAAATGTAACCTCCACGATGGGCCACCTAATAAACCTGCCCTATTCCCAGAAAATGGCACAGTCGACTTTGTTGAGGGTACATTTCAAACATACATTGTTGGCAACGAGTTTACCAGTGGGTTTTTCGAGTTGCCATTTTAACAGATCTATGTGATCACTGCGACCCCCATAATTGCGATGGCTGAAAATGCTGACTATTTTTAACTTAACCCCCTTTACACCACATGCATGTGAGGGGGGAGACCCCACACAACCCCTATAATACTATAATATCACATATCCCCACACATATATATGTGGTGTAAGGGGGTGTTAAAAAAAAAAGTCTGACATTTCAGTCATCGCAATTATGAGGGCGACATTTTGTGCCATTTCCGTTTTAACCAATGCGCCAGTGTAAATAGGTAGGTCTGAGTCCATGCACAGGCAACAGATCGGTTGTGAAATATTGGAAACCAGCTGTCAGCATCAACCCAGGGCTTTATTCAAGAACCGCTTTATGTAGGTTTTCCCTATGGCATCTAACAGGCTGTTCAATCTAAGAGAGTAAGGAGCAGTTCGGCTTCCTCTTCTGAAGAAAGGCACCATAAAAGCGCCTGCCCAGGAGTTCGGTATTTAAGTAGTTGCCAAAATATAATTAAAAAGCAGATATTATGATTTGGCCATTTATTTATTTATTCAGATTTGTAGAGCGCACATCAGCCCGGGGGCATCGTGCCGCTTGTTACAGACAAATCTTGGTTACATATAATACAATATTAACATAGAATACATTATTTACAGTGGCAAATATGATATTTGTACAAATTGCAATGCAGTATATTTACATGGATTCGCGAGGGTCACATATTATTGTGCAAGGCAAGAGGTCTTCAGTTTCCTACAAAAAACCGGGAGCGAGTTTTCCGCTCTAATGTCTGCAGGAAGAGCGTTCCAGGTCTTGGCAGCAATGTAGGGGAAGCTTAGGCCACCGGCTTTGGCTTTTTTGATGCGTGGGATGCAGAGTAAGTTGGTGTATTGCGTCCTGGTGGGACGGGCGAAGGAGGGTTTGGAGATGGTCTCTGATAGATAGGACGGGGCGGAGAGAGAGAGAGGCATTTGTGAGTGAGGGTGAGGATTTCGAGTGTGATCCGCTCTTTGACCGGGAGCCATTGGGCTGAATGTCTAGCATGGGAGATATGCTCTCTTCTTGGGATGCTAAGAGCGGCCCGGAGAGCATTATTCTGCGTGACTTGGAGTCCGTTTAGGTTTTTTTGCTGATGTGCCCGCTAGGAGGGCATTGCAATAGTCCAGTTTGGCTCCAATGGTTGCTATGGAGAGGCAGTTGGGTTTGGAGAGGTATGGCTTGATGGCGTTTGAGTTTAGTGGTATGCGCAGATGAGGAGGTGATTGCGCTGACTTGTCTGGTCATAGATAGAGAGGAGTCTATGTATACTCCCAGTGTCTTTACAGCTGTGGAGACGGGGATGATGGAGTTGTCAATTGAGAAGTTAGCGTACAGTATGTCCAGTTTGTCTAGGGTGCTCTGTTGACCTAATATCATGATCAGTCTTGTCTCCATTGAGGCAGAGGCCCTTGTCTGCCATCCAGGCCTGGATGATGGAGTAGATCGAATGGAGTGCTTTTGCGTCTTCGTGGTATGAGCCTGAGAGGGGTAGAAGTACTTGTGTGTCGTCCGCGTAGCTCGTGTATGTGATACCGTATGAGTCGAGTTTGTCAAAAAGAGGTTTAGTGAACAAGTTGTAAAATGTGGGTGCAGTGCAGGATCCTTGAGGGACCCCGCAGTGGATTGTCGCGGGAGTGGCGTTGGCAATGTCCGAGAAGACTTTCATGGCTCTTCCCTCTAGAAAGGAGGTGACCCATAGAGCTGATTCTTTAGAAAAGTTGGCAGAGTGTGTGAGGTGTGAAGTGAGGGTCTTGTGGTCAACCAGATCGGAAGCGGCTGAAAGATCAAGAAGGAGCAGAAGAGCTGGCTTGCCCTTGTCCATGATTTGGGTGATCTGACTCTTCAGGTCCACCAGGGCTGTTTCTGTGCCGTGTCCTTTCCGGAAGCCTGTTTGCCTAGTCCCAAGGATGGAGTGGGTTTCCAGAAAGTGCTGGATTTGGCAATGTGCGGCTTTGTCCAGTAATTTCAGGAGGAATGGCACTGTGGTTATTGGTCTGTGTAGGGGGTCGAGGGTAGGTTTTTTTAGGAGGGCCCATAACCTTACACTTAAGCCATCATGCTCGAGGAGCACTTCTTGTTCTTAGTTGTGTGACAAAGTCGAATATGAGGGACCACCTGGGAAGGATAGGGGGACTATGAGGGCCTGGGATGCCCAAAAGTGTCAGGAAGAGCCACCCAAAGGAGGGACAAGGAGGATCTCCCTGGCTCTTTCCACTCTGCAACCTACTTTGCCATATTAGATAATGATAGGAGCGGGGGCAGTGGTTTGCATGATAGGAAACTCCCCCAGGTTGAGCCAGCAGCCCCAAGCCTCCTCCTGGCGGAGGCTGGATCCTCCATCTCTTTAGGCACAGAGGCTTATTGCTCCCTGCTCTCCATCAGACTGCCAGAGTGGTGCGGGTGTGATTGGTGCCTCAGCCGGCAGGCCGCTGAACACAACAACAAGGGTAGAGAAACGCTCATACATATTTACCCTCATTATGGCCCCCTTGGGTCCCACGAACATCTCTTCCATGCACCCTGAAGCATAGGGTGTTTACCGGCGCAGTCAGGGCCTGTCCCAGGGGCTAGTGACAAAGTGCAGAACCCTCGGCCCATGCCAGGATAGCTATTCAGTCTGCTAATAGGGAAAGAGGAGGAAAAAGAACAACACCTGGCAAACGTAAGGAAGAAAGTGAAAATACAAGCAAGGAAGAAGGGGAAACCGGGTCAATGCCAGCTGTACATTGGTGGACCAATCCCATACTTTATATACAATTGGTCGATCCAAGTTAGGCCCCACCCTATAAAGCAGATTAGCAAAGAGCAGTCTAGAGAGAAGGTGCAATCAGAGAGCAGGAGAGGAACAGGCTTACAATCAGTTGTTTGAGAGAAACACCATCCAAGGAAACAGGAACAGCAACAGCCTGCTGAAGGGTTTAGCTCAGACCCTGACAATGTCCAGAGAGCAAAGAGGAATAGTTCCTGCAAGCCTATGGGAGCGTCAGATCAAAAGGGTAATGTCAGAAACTGGTGAGGAGTCAAGCCCAGGAGGGCAAACTCTGGCTGGTGGTTGATGATAACTTCAGCCTGACAACAGCCCTGTCCAGGCATATAAAATACTTGCTGCAAAGCGAACATTGATACCCTGGCGAGTAGGGGGAGGTGTGAAGTGCTCGATATTATGGTAAGAGCGAGCAAGCGATCCTGGGAAGACAGCAAGGATCGTGGGAAGGCAACAAGGATGGCCAAGACGTAAACCAAGAGGAAACTCAAGAGAGATCAAGGAACATGCTTTGTGCTATATCCCTGGAACTGTGTGTGAACCAAGAAGCCAGCTGTGTGCTCTATCCCCAGGACTTTGAATATTAGATTGGGGACCTGGACTTGGACATGAGACCCTAACACCTGTTCATTTATTTTTATTTTGCATTTTATTTGTAATTTATATAGCGCTTTAAACCAAACCACTATACAAAGAACCATAATCAGTACAATAAAATCAAATGCAAGTTACAATAAAAGAAACAAACAGAGTCAAACATCAGATTAGAGAAGGTAAGTCTTCAAAGAAGTACGGAATTGAGAATATGAAGTAATACAATGTAGAGAAAGTGGAAGAGCATTCCAATGAAAAGGAGCTAACAAAGTAAAACTACGGAAACGTGACTGAGCAAACGGTGTACAAGGAACTAAGAGTAGAAATTGAGATGTAGAAAGGAGTGGACGAGCAAGACAGTAAAACGAAACAAGAGAAGAGATAGACAGGTGCAAGACCATAAAGAGATTTAAAAAGTAGACAAAGAAAATTAAATTTGTCGAGAGGGAAATGAAAGCCAACCAAGAACAGAAAGAGAGGAAGCGATAGAATTCTGAGGGGCCTGAAGAAACAGAAGTCGAATAGAAGCATTGAAAACAGATTTAAGAAGCGCACAACGAGAGACAAAAAGGCCAAAAAGAGAGGTGGAACAATAGAAAAGTTGTGAAAAAATAAGTGAAGAAATCAGAAGCTTAGTAGCATCAAAAGTTAAAATAGGAAGAGCTTTTTGAATATTGTACAGATGATAATGACAGGCGCATGAAGTGAGAGAAATATGATGAGCAAAAGATAGATCAGAGTCAAAATAGAGCCTCAAGTTACGAGCTGAAGGAGAAATGGAAAGCTGGGAGGGAGGAAATTAAATAAAGGAGGGAGGAGAAGAAGAAGGGATAGTTTAAGCAGGAAAGAAAAGGTTTTAGCAGCATTTAGAACAAGATAATGATCAGACATCCAAGAGTTAATAGCTAAGAGACAAGCCAAGAGTTTATCGTGAACAACCGATGAAAAAAGACAAGAAAAATTGGGTGTCATCTGCATAAAAGTGATGGGATAAACCAAAAGATAAAATAACTTCAGCCAACGGAGAAGTATTAAGAGAAAATAGGAAAGTGCCAAGAACAGAACCTTGAGGAACTCCATGAAGCATAGGGAATGTATCAGAAGAAGACCCGGCCCAAGATACCGTAAATGTCAGTTGGGATAAGTAAGACTTAAACCAAGAAAGAATAGAACCGGAAAACCCAAAAGAAGAGAGAAAATACAGTAAAAGAAGGTGATCTACTGTGTCAAAGGCTGCAGACAAATCCAAATGAACAAGAAAACACAAGTGTTTAGAATAGTGTGCAGAGAGTAAAGAGTCACAAACAGAGAGAAAAGCAGTTTTCGGTAGAACGAAAAGGCCGAACGTGACTAAAAGTGAGGAAGAATAGAATTGTCAGAGACAAAAGTAGAAACTTGAGAATAGACAAAGCATTAAAGTAATTTCGAAAAATATGACGGAAGAGAAATAGGATGAAAGTTAGAGGGAAAGGAAGGATCTAAGGAAGGTTTCTTTAGAATAGGAAGAATAGAGGCATGCTTGAAGGATGAGGGAAAATCAAAGTAGAAAGACAAATGTTAAAAAGAGAGGTAAGACAAGAGAGAAGAGAAGGGTACACTTTAGGAATAAGCCATGAAGGGATCGTATCAGAAGGAGAAGCGGTGGGCTCGAATTAGCAACTGAGAAGTCTCATTAGAAATAGGAGAAAAGGAAGAAATAGTGTTTGAACAAAAAGCAGAGGAAATGGTAGAAGTAGGAGAATTGGAAGACTCAATGGTCTACGGGAGGCCATCATTGAGGAAAGGTATAAAGCAAGATCGGAAGCAGACAAAGTAGAATTAAGTGAGTGGTCAGGTGTAGGAGGAGAAAGAAGGCGTGATAGAGTTTGAAATATTCATCTAGGATGGGTCAATTGAGTCTGTAAAAGATCAGAGAAATAAAATCTAGCTGAAAGCAGAACTCCATCAGACAGTGCGTGATAGGAGGAACGTATCCATCTGATCCATATGGATTTATCAATCTTAGAACGGTCCTTCCTGAGTTATAGCCAAGCCCTGCAGCTCTTCATCCAGTTAAAGGGGAGGTTCACTCAAAAATGTTGTCCCGATCGTTTGGGCATGTATTTTTAAGCATATTGTAATTGATCTTAAAAAGATTTCCTATGCATCTTACCTTAGTTTTCCTCACTTTCACACGTGTGAAAACAACAGGTTGGGCACCTCCATCTGCCAATCTTATCAGTTGAAGCATCGCCCTAAGTTCAAGTGCCCGCATGGCAAGAATACAGATCGCCCACCCCTCAAACTGATATCACTAGTCCAAACGATAAGCTCCACCTATTTTCATGATGTTCGTGGCCAGTGTAGCCAAACGTGACCCGTCATTACCCATGCCATAACGTTACTTAACGCAGAACCAGGAAGATAAATACACACACCCACTCACAGCGCATAACTTTTCTTTCTTGCCCAAATAAGAGAGCAAAACATTTATTTTAAAAAAAACATCAATAGTCTGCAATGTAACGAGTGCTTTTATTTTGCAAAGAAGGCTCACAAGAGAAGATTAAGTCCACAAAATGAACAATATATTTTTGGAATTCAAGTTGTATCAAGCAAACATCTTTATAACTTCCTCATGATACGCCGATTGCAATCAGCGATCAATCCATGCCTGTACTCCAATTCTTGGGTTTCCTTATGTTACGCCTGCAAAACATTCTAATGACGCACATGGTGTTCCATGCGTGAGAAGATATGGATTCTTTGCACTTTCAAGTGCAACGCTTTTGCTTCAGCACACTCTTACATCATAAACGATGATAGGTTGCTCCTTATTGCTGGTACCGCCAAAGGGCAGATTGGTCCCTGTCAGTCGTCCCAAATAACCGAAATCAAATAAGCACCTTTTATGATTATCCACCAAAGTTGATTGAAGAATCCATCTGACGGTAGCTGGAAACTATGGCATGCACCAAACAGTACAATATAGCTGTGTAGGTAACAGAATAAAATAATATATTTTAGTAGCCATTCTGTAATCAAATATAACAAGTTACCATATAATTGAGAACCTGATGAAACCTAATCATAAACATAAACCACACAGAATGAACACAGTCATGACAACATGGGGGTAGCTGAGACCAGGATGTGCATGAAAGATTAGCACTGTGAAGTAGGTATAGCTCCCAATGGGATGGAGAATCAGATAGACCCTCTTCACATAGCGAGCCTTACCAGAAAATAAGGACAGAGATATTAAAGTTTTAAGTTGAACCACAGATCAATGGCATTTTAATGGGAGTGGTAAGATTAGTGTTTGAAAAGAGAACCAAGTGCCCACGGAAAATGTTCATCCCGCTCCTCTGCCCAACCGCCACTTTATGGTGCACAAGGATGCAACAATGACAGCACACCAGGATATCCCACGGGACAAAGCGGTGTAGATATCATTAGCCTGCATACCGGTTTTGGTTACGGATCTTCATGGAATACTCATCACAATATGTAATTGTAAGCAATACGTCCCCAAAAATCATACCTCTATTCACTGCTCTTTAAACTATACACAAATAACAATCATAACTAGACAGATAAACCCCGAGTTACGCACTTGCTTTATTATAGTATGCAGTATCAATATCATTCAACATAACATACATACTGTGTCAATTCTTTTGGTCAAATCGCACATTCGCACGTCGCTGAATTAGTCATTATGCATGCAGCACACATGCTGTATTTAATCGCAAATATTATGTATAGTTGAGTTTACGTAACTTCAGGAAGTTCCATTCTCTCGTTGTCACGCTGAGTAACTGCTCCGAACAACAGATTGCAGAAATGGAAACTACATTTTCGGATGTCCACTTTCAATATAGTAAATGTTATCATTTTTGAGAGTTTTTGACAAATTGTGTCCTTCGAACAGTTGCTGACATTCGCTCAAGTCCAAATAACAATAGCAGCCTGTTTTCAGTGATTGAAACCAGAGACGGGCAGGTTTCGATTTTGTGAAATTATGCCACACAAAAAAAAGAAATGGACAAGACGCTGCTTCGAGCAAGTGGTTCAGAAAACCAAGGACAGTTACAAACAGCTATGTAAAATATGTTTCGCAACAGGAATTTAAGAACAATACAGAATAATATGTGTTGCCGTTACTTCTGGGGATATATGGTCTCTGTAAGAAAATTAAATTGAAACCACACCTCTTCCTCATCCAGCACTGTTTCAGGGCACAAAGCACCTACTCAACTGCCCATCCTTACTATGCCCCTGTTCCTCTCTGAATATTTTATTTGATACTTCCACTTCTGGCATATATTGCACGGCTCTTACTATAATTCATGCATGTCCGTTCATGCTCCCTTGCTTACCTGAAGCAGCCCTCTCTACCATCATGTGAGACAGGGTGACATTGTGTGCTCATACTAAATAGGTCTCTGTGTGTTCATTATCATGTCAAGTTTCTACACGACCCACGAGGTGAACATTTGTACTACGCATTCTACAACAAAATTCTATTTCAAAGAGCCACAAGCCAAAATGGGAACACAGGTTGGTGAAAAATAATTCCAAAATGGTAAGTTACATTCATGCTCCAACTAGGCCTTGTGCCATTCGGCCGTGCTAGTGCATAGGGGATGGAAGGAAGAGCCTATGGGTGTACAAGTGCTCGAGGAGGGTGTTAAGATGGTTTTCTGAACTCTGACCTGATGGGCAGAAGTTTAGCAGGCCACCCTCGGTTTTGTGAAACAGGGGAAATTTCTGGACAAGCCAGACCAATCTAGGTAGCTTGGCAGGCATTGAAGACTAAGTCTCAGGAGGGGTGAGAGTGATCGGAAGCCCACAATGAGCACACACAGCAACAAACCACAAATTACTATTAGACAAGTGTATGTGAAAGATATCTATACATGTATTGGGTATGTAGTGATAAAAAAAATGCTGTGGTTTGACCCATTAAAGGCGTATCCCATTAAACCATTTAAGGGGAGTGTCCCCTGCATCCTTTACATGGAATGGTGGCGGCAAAACCACTGCCTTTTTGTCACAATACTTTGTGTTTGCAGCCATTTTTGCCCCAATTTTAACACATGGAACCCATTTATTGTTGAACGGACCAATAGACACAAGTAAACTTTAGTTATGCGAAAACAGTTACCACAGACAATACTCTACTATACAGCATTGTTAATGACTCCAATCAAGCAGTCCCACTAAGTGAGTGCCTTGTCTGGGATTGCTCAAGGGAAGCCCTTAATTATATATTTTTATGTCCAGTTCGTGTACTCTGGATGACAACCCTTATATAACACCCCTCTCATAGAATCCCCCTGACCCCACTGAGCCAAGAAGTAAGTTTGTTTTGCAAATTTAAAAGGTTTATTTGAGAATTAAACAATATATATATTGCACTTTTCATTGGAAAGCTTAGAATCTTAGCTTTAAAATGACAGTTAAAACTCACTCCTAGCACCAACGGTTCAAGAGATACGGACGATTTAGTGGAGGTAGTTTTTCAGAAATGAAATTTTAAAGTTTCAAAATGACAGATAGTTTTGCAGCTTTGAATCAAAAGAAGGGACACAAATTCTATGATGCAGTTCTCAATAGGTTAAAATAGTTTGAATTAGATTATTTTAAACTAAGAGATTGGTTTTGCACAGTTCTGGCTGAGTACTCACACTATTTTTTGGACAGGAATGCGACTTCGTCACGGATCGGGTCAGGATTGGCTGCGGTTCTCTCGCCACTGGGTACTGGTTCTCTGGTTCTGCTCACAGCGATCTGGGTCAGCTCTCAGCGATCTGGTCTGGTCTCTCTGGTCTCTGGAGATTGATGGATTTGAAGTCTGGATCTCTGGATGTGAAGTCGTCTGTCAGCGTGCTCCGCAAGGAAATGGAAATTGAATGTTCCTGCCTGTCCTGCACAGTCTCCTTTTATGTGTTCAAAAAGTGGGTGGGTTGGCTCATTCTGCATGCCCAACCCTCTCAACTTATCATTGGCCAGTTCCTCCTCTCTCCCTTGATGGGGGAACTGGGTTGTGAGTCAGAGTGATGAGGTAGGTTTATGGTCAGAGGATCCTCCCCTTGTCAAATTGCACACAAATCTATTTCGGATCCAAATACATATTTATCTATGTACAATTTTTCTAATATTATATGTCCAGTTAACATATTTTCTGTAGCACCAAACCATCCGATCCCTGTCTTTGTAAGATGTCGTGTCCACTTATGACAGAATTCTGCCCTTTTCATCTAGATAACGACCTCTAAACCTTTTGAGATTTTCCACAAATGTGCACCAGGGATATGGTTTCAGATGATAAAGTGTCAGATTTTTAACCTGCATACATTTGGAGTACCAACCTTTTTTTCCGCTACTATCCCAAAATTATGCTCTGGCCACCAGGGGTGTGGTTTTCCAAAGCACATGGTGGAATTTCTGGTTTATCCACTTCCCCCAAGCTCAGCTTGCTCACAGATGCAGTGCCCCTCCCCGTTTCCTTCCTAGAGGAAGCCATTTACGACCCCCCTAATTTAACATTTGAATGGGCCAAAGACAGTGCTTTGTTTAGTTTCCTGCAGTCCCCAGGTGCTCCTCCCCTAATTCAATCAGAGAGGTGTCATCTCCTTTTGGCAGGGGCAGCAGAATGCAGCCAGGCCTGGGAACACAGCTGCTGATCAAGTTTCAACTCCTGTCGGGGGTAGTTGCCGGGCAGAGTTCACTCTCTTCAAGCCAGGCTTCAGCCAAATGTCACTTTTGTTCCCAGTTTTCTACATTCAAACCAAACTTGCAATTTTTACACATGCAGCTAGAACACTGATTCTAAGTTCAAAACGATGACATTTAACAGTTGCAAACTATGTGACACTCAACAGTAGGTCACTCATTTATTTTAAACATTTAGATTTTAATGTCTTTCAGTCCAATTTCACTTCAGCTGCTGACATCCACAGCTCAGCCAGTTTTGTTATAAACATTGTTTTGGGCTCTTTCTCTTTCCAGATTTAGTATGCACACAAGAATACATTCTGCCAAATGTCTGCTGGTGTTCAGTGAGATTTTTGAATATCTTGCAATGTTTAAAATAGGCATTTTTAGCTTGCCATTCGGAGAATCAAAGGTGATTTCAAAGCGCTTTTTATCTAACAGGCACTGCTATTTTTCCTTTGGCACCACCTTTCACCCCTGGCGCTCCTGGCCCATCACGCTCGCACTGGTGGGTGGCAGGTCAGGTGACCATTTTGGTGTGCGCAAAACTGCGCGGTTTTCCTGGATTCTGGCACAATGTGGGCTTTTCCGCCCTCTTGGATTTCCTAAGCCCACAGCACAAATGTTGTAGCCTAATAACTTGAACGTGGGTCAAGACACCCAACAGCATATATACACTACATTTCCTAATACGACAAATGAGGAAAACACAGCCACAACCTGTAAAGAGAAGGTTTGGTTAACACACTAGGAGCATTAGACAATTCTTCAGAGTCATTCCCTAATATTCTAATCCAGCCCTAAGAAGTGGGGAGCCTTGTGCTCAATAGTACAGTTGTGCCTAAAATTGCATGATCCTCAGGGGAGCACCAGACACCCAAAGTGAAAGCCAAGGCAGGCAGAAACACAACACGGTTGTGTTTACATGCCGCAGTGTTTCTGCCTACAGCTGATTTCCCATTTGGGGCTCTCGGGCTCCCCACGGGGGGCCCGAAAGCCCCAAATGGGAAATGCTAAATGCTGCAGTGTTTCTGCCTAAATCTGCTTTCCCATCTGGGGCTCTAGGGCTCCCCGTGCTCCCCGTGGGGAGCCCTAAAGCCCTAAATGGGAAAGCAGATTTAGGCATAAACACAACTCGGTTGTGTTTGAAAACGCTGCGTTTTTTCTTTCTAAGTTTCTCAGGCTCAGAGGAGCCTGAGAAACTCAGAAAGAAAACCCCTGCAGCGTTTTCAAACACAACCGCATTGTGTTTCCGCCTGCCGTGGCTATCACTTTGGGTCTCCGGTGCTCCCCCAGCAGAGCACCGGATTCCCAAAGTAAAAGCAAAGGCAGGCAGAAACACAACACGGTTGTGTTTACATGCCGCGGTGTTTCTGCCTAAATCTGCTTTCCCATTTGGGACTTTAGGGCCCCCCACGGGGAGCCCTAGAGCCCCAAATAGGAAAGCAGACTTAGGCAGAAACACAACGCGGTTGTGTTTCAAAACGCTGCGGTTTTTCTTTCTAAGTTTCTGAGGCTCGGAGGAGCCTGAGAAACTTAGAAAGAAAAACCGCAGCGTTTTCAAACACAATAACGTTGTATTTATGTTTACGGTCACTCCAAAAGCTACCGCAAACATAAATACAACGTTTTTAAAGCTGCGGTTTTATTTCTAAGTTTTCCGGCCTCTTCCATCCTCCGAGATGCAGCTGCAGCTTTTCTGGCTGCAGTCTCCAGTCCGTGTCCTCCGAGTCCCGGCATCAATGAAGGAAAAGCCACCCAGTGGTAGCGTTTGTTTACTACAGCTGGCTGGCTTTTCCTTCATTAGTGCCGCAAAAGCAAAAGGTAGCCGTGGAACAGGTATCTGGGGAACAGGTAGCTCGAAGACAATATACCTTGTGGATGTTCTCCTGGTAAATATCAAGGTGTTTATAAAGGCTTAGAAAAGTGGGTGTGTATGTGAATGTGTGATGTGTTCATTGACACCCACTCAGCCTCAATATCAATGTTTCACATCTGCCATACCCACCCACCCAGCCCCCTTGTGAGCACACAGGCATAGGCCCGCTCGTACTGCCTACAGGGCCAAGGTTGAACCACAAATGCAAAATGCTTGTGTGGGCCATTTATTGTAATCAAAGTGCCCATCTTTCTTGGGCAATGTGGGCCATTTTGATGAGTTACTTCAATATGCAGCTAGCAGTAATGAATGCTGTTGGTGAATATATTGTTTTTTTAATTGCACAATTTGCATCACCTTTTCATCAAATACTCCCCTTTGGGTAATATTCAAACAGTGTCCAAAAAGCAATGACTAGCGACTTTGAACTGTGGGCCTCATTTTCATTGGTGCCCGAGACAATCTTATGGCCCAGTTTGACCCTGTTCATAGGTGCCAACTGCCATTGATACGAGGGAGAATGAAGGATGGGGACGAGGCAAGTGCAAATGGCCTGCAACACTGCTGAAGGGACACAAACTTATGCCGATTGCTGGGGCAGGGTCTTGAAGAGGGGAGTCTGGAGACACTGGGTCTGGTGAGGCCCTGTGAACAATGGTCCCTGTGTGGAATATCCCTTTCAAGTGTACATGGTGTTTGTCACCTTTAGAGGTTCCATCCTCCCAGCCGCCCTAGCGATTCAACCGCCTGTGGCACCATGAGCATCCACACCCACCCAGCTGCCTTGTGAGCGCATGGTCTTAGGTGCAAACTGCCATTGATACTGGGGAGGGAGGGAGATGTACTTGAAGAGGGGAGTCTTGAAACAATTGGTCTGGGGAGGACATGTGAACAATGGTCACTGAGTGGAAGACCCCTTTGAAGTGTACATAGTGTTTGGCATCTTCAGAGTTCCCATCCTCCCGGCCCCCGTGGGAGCGGATGGTCACAGGTGCAAACTGCCATTGATATTGGAGGGGTGGGGTGGATAGGCATGAGGCGAGCGCAAACGGCCCAGAACACTACTGAAGGGACACAAATGTATGTTGATTGCTGGGGCAGGGTCCTGAAGAGGGGAGTCTGGAGGATCCCTTTGAGTTGTACATGGTGTTTGGCACCTTGAGCGTTCCCACCCACCCACTACTGGAGCAGGGGATACTGGAGGGAGGATGGATGGGGATGAGATGAACTCCAAAGTGACCCAACCATTCTTTCATGACCCTCATAGACAATTGGGTGTGTTCTTGACTGACTGAAAAATGTGTATTTGTTCATTTGTATGTTATTTAGTTTGGTGATATTGATGGCAATAGTATACTTGAGGTTGCAGCACAGTGTGTGAAAATCCCCTGTACTGTCCGCTATTACTGGGGAATTTGGGCGAATGGCTCGAATGACACAGGTGGGTATTACTCATCGAACGCGGAATGCAAGCCTCCCATGAAGCCACCATGTAAACGAATGGTTGGCCACCAGCCTGTACCACCTGTGAAAGAGAAACATAAATATTTTAATTGAATGAACAAGATAAGTGTATCACCTTACCTGAAAATGCATCCTAAATTCAATGGCATAGTTGCCCTTAGAAAAGTATCTTTCTGGAAACATGTACTTGGACTTTGATGTATCGACACATTACAAAAGTGAAGACCGATTCAAGCCAGAATGGTTTGGGCCATAGAGAAATATTGTTTTTTAGTCGAAAGTGAAAGACACGTAAGCAATGAACACTCTGATTTGCAATACGTGCTAGAAATGTATTCAATTTACAGACTAAATTCATTCATCAATGATCGATCAAAGTTACGACAATGTAGGAGAACAACATGAAATGTTAGTTGCCTCACTGGTGAAAATTACATTCCATCTAGAGTATACTTACTCGTTACTTGGATTGCGAGGGCGAACTATTGCGCAAAGTTTGTGCATAAGCACCATCATAATTCTCAACACAGACCTTGTGAGGCAGACTGCCCTGAAGTCATGCAGCTCGGTAACGCCTAGCGGTGGTGTGTCTCTTCGGCTATGTAGGAGAAGCATCCAGAGTTTTCTTGGCAGCAGCAGTTCTCCACCTCGGTTGGTATGACCTCTCAATGATTGCAGGTACACCAGGTGGAAATGTCTTCCATGCGACTAGGCTCAGGCACCGGTGATTCATCTTCCCAACTATCATCCGATTCCCATCCTTTCTGCTTCTTTCTCTTTCAATTAGTTCCTCTTTGGAATATTTTGGCTCGTACTGGTAGGGCTGTATTGTTGCAGTAGTTCCTGAAAATTGAATAAGTACAAAATGGACAGTCAGAAAAATAAAAACGTTTTTGTTTGTATGTAGCAACTACTGGTAAAGAAGAGGAAGAAAATACATTGCAATGTAAACAATTCCCATAGAACAAATAAATGCACAATCGGCGCAAACTGACGATTTGAAATTATATAAGGTTTGGGGAAGACATTGATACATTATCTGACAAATATTTAAATAAAACGCAAGTACTGAGTTAAATCAGTTCTGCTGGTGTTAGTACCTGGTTGCGGGGCGTCGTACTAGGAATATAGCTGAATAGTGAAGAACCGAGTCACGGGCGATCGAAATTAAATACAGTGAGATGATTGAAAAAGCAACTGCAATGTTGTCTGCTCAGAAAGGGTCTGTTTATACTTGTTGAGGAAAGAGGCGTCCTGGCATTTCCCTGCACACACGTCAATAGCTTGAGCACAGAGAACGTTGACACAGGACGTGCATTGGCTTTGTGAAAAGGGGCGTAAGCATCTAGTGATGTCAGTTTGAGGGGCGGGCGATCTGTATCCTTGCCGCGAGGGAACTTGAACTTAGAGCGATACATCAACGGATAAGATTAGCACACGATGGCTGAGCCCCAGCCGTTGTTTTCGCATGTGTAAACGTGAGGAAAACTAAAGTAAGATGCATAGGAAAAAAGATTAAGTTTGATTACAGTATGCTTAAAAATACATTCCCGAACGAGTGGGACAATAACAAGATTGTTAGGAGTGTTCTGTTCATCGCACATCAGCGCCATTGCCTTATGAGAAGCTCGATCTCAGAACAGCTAATTCTACAATAAGGAGGAGAATAATCAACTACTGTCTCCTCTCCTACAATCTCGCTAGTAGCTGCATGCACACCATTCAGGAATTATTTCCATTATATCCATCCAGGCTGCAGGCCAGAGCTGTCTGCAATTAACTGGTTCCCCTGGCAACTATTCTCCAAAAGCCCTCCTAAGATAGTCTGCCTATTAGCTGTATAGCGTAGCTTCTTTTGACTCCTTAAAATTATTCTGCACCCTCGCAGGTTCATTTTTCGCTGCCTCAACTCTTTTCTGAGGCTTCCAAAACCGACGTGATTTCCTCATTTGTGTCCTTATTTTCTTCCTAGCCTCGCACATATACCATTGAACCAGACAGTGACCAACCGTTTCCTGATCTCCATCACTGGGTATTTTATTACATCATAAAAATGTCATTGTAATGTATTGGGAGTCGAACCCTTGGACTTTAATCCTGACACTTTTAGGAACGGATGAAACACTTCTAGAACTGATTGCACTAATAGTCTTTAACTTGGCCTCCTACGTATCTGTGCTACCTCTTGCTCCGGGGTAAAGTCAGGATCATGGACAAATCGAGGTCATCCATGGTCAACCACAGGGACTCCACAGATTACTGTGATTTTGGTGGGTTTTTAAGGATTTGCGCAGCCCCTACCGCTAAAGATGCATTTTATTTTATATTATGTTATGTTATTGCTTATACTGCAAACCAAGCTTGAGAGTAATAGAGCTCTTTACAATGGGAGGATGCTAGCATTGGGCTTGGCATGTATTTCAGCAGCGAAGTACTGTTGGTGGAGGGATGCATTTTTATTGGAAGCCAATTTGCATATACATTGACATCATCAGAAGTACCATCTCAGAAGAAGACACTGTAGTGAATGATATCCGACTTTGGTACTCGGGGTGTAACGCTCACCTGATTCCCGTAGAGGCGCCGGTCTTGACTGGGCGTATACCGTATCTTCAAAGGTGATGTGTAACACACGGCTGGCTCTTTGGGCTGGACCTCTGTGCACTGTATGTCTGACTCGAAGGGTAAGATGTCTGCAGATAGAAAATATGGGATTAAGGAACTGGGTTATTGAATGTCTCTCTCTTCTTCCCTTTCTCTTCTCCTGTAGAACCCCAAAGGTTAACGCTCTCACCTTAGGTAAGTGAACGCCGTGCTCTCCATCTGCCTCGGGGCAGGGTGCTGTAACCAGTTTCTTCACTGGATAAGGGGAGCAGGCCTCTTGACTTCAGAGGACTGCTGTCCGTCGTTTACTGCACGAACGGTAAGCTTCGAGTAATCCTAATGTCTTTAAAGTCTTTAGTAATGATGTTTCTTGTTTTGCAGGGTTCCGGCGATGGCGGATGACGGGCTGAAGTGAGTTGAAGATGGAGCCCGTGTGATGAATAGAAGCGCCTGGAAGCACGTAAGTAAGCACTTGTTGCCTGCTTCACGATGCGCTCTAACTGTCTTTTTATTTTGCAGGTACAAGTTCGGAGCGGCTGCAGGGTGCCGGAATACCCACTGGGTTAGATGTGGAAAGGAGTAATGGCACGTGAGTATTAAAGTTCCCCAATGTCTTTAAACGCACCTTGTTTTGTCTTTCAGATGCGGGATGCAGCGCCGAAGGCCTCCGGAGCGTGCGAAGAGTTGGTAAGCTTTTGTCTTTCAGATGCCGGAATGCAGTGTGAAGACCTCCGGAGCGCACAAAGAGTAGGTAAGCCTTTGTCTTTCAGATGCCGGAATGCAGCGCGAGGCGTTGGTGACAGCCGATGGACCAGGTAAGTGAAGAGCTGTCACTGAAGACCGTAATGCTAACCTGTTTTTTCTTGTCTTTATAGGTGTTGCTGAAGACTGGATTCAGGATGGTAAGCCTTTTTCCTTAGGCCCAGGATCAGATGCAGAAGACACGATGAGCGTTCTGCTGCAGAGGATGCAGAATAACGCAAAGCAAGATTCATCCATCGGGTGTGGTTTAAATAGCCTCCTGTAGTGCTTAGTGTCTCCTTCCACAGCCACGCCTAGGTAAGAAAAGAGTTCCTGCTTTCCAGAAGAGTTCCAGTGTTCTGAATCTAGGGAGTGGCTCCTGCCCCACCCAACAGGAAAAGTAGTTCCAAACAGAAGAGGATCAGAGGCTCAACTGGAAGGCAAGTAAGCAGCATGGTCTGCTGCAGGTAAGTCCACCCAAGCATTATGAGCCCGGCGCTTCCAGCGCTGGGACTGGGCATATTTATGAGCCTGGTGCCACTGGCGCCAGGACTGGGTCCAAAAGGTCCCAATTGGGACTGGTTGGCACTCGGAACCTGGGTTATGGATCTGCTTCCAAGGGAGTTGGGAAAACCCTGACCTTTTGGAAGCAGAGATCATGACACGGGGGTAAGTTACATTGCAAGTAGTTGCCATGAGTAAGACAAGAGACAAATAAGTGATGTGCAATACATGACTAGTCACTATTATTACTGCTTATATACAGAGCAATATGTTCATATATTAAACCATGAGGGAGCCTTTTTTGTAGCATAATAATGTGGTTTTAATACAGCGCTCCATACCAAATTCCTAACGTTTCTAAGCACTGTACTTTTTGCCCAATTTAATGGTACCCACTTTATCAACCTCAGAAGAATAAAGGCAGCTCATCGTGTGCAGGCTTGCCCCGTGTAATGCATGCACTATCCATGTGCACTGGGAAATTGTATACACAGTCAACCAAATTATTTCTATGGGCTTTTGCAGATAAGGCACAGTGTCATGCAAATGATTTGCACAGTATCACCATCTTCGGTTAAGTGGTAAAGCCGGGAGTTGAGCCCAGTCTGCATTTTAGGTCCTGGTCTACTTTTGAGCTCTAGTTGGAATGAATATGGGTTAACAGGGTTCGAAATTGCCTGGAGCTGGGAGATATTTAGAGCCTGGTCATAGCCAAGGGGAGCCTAGTTAGATTGAAACCATCACCTACTAGGAGCTACTTTTGACTCCTGGGGCAAGAGGTGCCATACAAATCTAGCTATATGATTTTAACTCTTTATGTTTGGGAATGTATATGAAGGACGATAAAGAGCACACTTAAGGGACGTTTAAAGCATATTGGATAACATGAAATGGACAGAAAGTTAGAGTTTGCACCTTGCGCAAAGTTAGATTTGGTGCACACTCCGTACTAGCTCCTGGTTCCCAAGAGGTCCTGCCTAACTGGTTATGCACGATACCCTGGAGCTGCTTTTTGCTCCTGGTCAACAAATCCCAATTTCTATCCCTGGTTAATGTTAGGCTTGAAAGAGGTGAAATGCTCTATTTTATAGAATTAACTTGAAAAGCACACAAGCATTTAAATCCTCATGCAAACATGAGAGAAGAATACGACTGGGCCTTTATTTCCCCATAGTGTATGGAAGGCTGCAATTATCAGAAGGGGAAGCAGAATGAACCTAAAAGCCCCTTCTGTGTTTTTACTGTACTTTGGAGACACAGACAAGCAATTACAACAAAAACTGAGGGATGAGCTCTTGCTTGTTGCCACTGTCGGACACAGATTTGCAGCTTGTTATTAAGTATAATGTGAACAAAACGCGAAGCTCCACAGTGAAACAAACCTTGTTCTGCATGTCAAGCAATTAGATGTCATAGTAATGAACTAGACATCCTAAAAGAGGGCTGGGGTATTTTGTGACTCATTTTAATTGTCTTGAAAGAAGGAAAGGTTTGGTAGTTAAGAAGCATTGTGGGAAGGTGGGTCTTTCAGTCACAAATGTTCCCGGTTTATAGTGAATATGTGGAATGCAAAAATGTCGAAATAAAAAATGTCGGAAAAAAAATGTGAATGTGTTTTTTTGATGGGGGGGTTCCCACCCAACCCCCGTTTTTTTCTTTTATTTACAATTCATTTCTACTACCTAAACCCCAAAAAATACAAATAAAAAAAAACATTCGAAATTTTTTTTCTACATTTTCTTTTTCCACATTTTTGCATTCGACCAAATGTTTTCGACTTTTTAACTGGATACCAATGTTCCCATCGATTTGTTTTCACCAAACACTAGCACATATTAGAGGGGCTTGTCACAATCCAGGCTTTGTCCATTACCCCCTCTCTGCTATGTCTCTTACTTAAAGAGCTTCCCATTTAAACAAACTGACAATAACTAAGACATTTTTAAAAAGGTATTTGTGAGGCCCAATTGCCAGGCTCTAGTGGGACATGCGAGAGATGTGTGCCCCCCAACATTCTAAATGTATAATGCATTTAAATAGCGACGTTTCGCTCACCGAGAATTCCATTAATCCACTATCCCCCTATGGAACTCCTCGCCTATCCACGGGAGTTCTGGCTTTCCACCTCTGTGGAAGCCCGGGCCCTTTGGCATCAGAGTTAGAGAAGACACATGTATCTCATGCCCCGTGTGGGCTCTTCCTGATGTGTTGCTGTCAGTGCCACTATGCCCGTGACCAATTTGGATGCTTCAGGTTGGGAATACTTAGGAGAGCTTCTTTTACTTATTCCTGGAGTAATGATAGTACAGGTGTGTGTCCATTAGGTCATTCAGGATATGATACGCCAGCACATCTCTTGTTTGTGTGTCAAATTGAAGGTGTTAAAATCACATTATCTAAAACGCTGCTTAGAGAAACTGGCATCCGCTCTATGGCAGATTCATTGATATGCTGTGAAGAATGTAATGATTATCAGACACGGCTAGTAGTAGCCAATGTTATTCATTGTGCTTGGCATCGTAGGTCAAAAGTGTTAATGTTTGATGCCTAAGAAATATGGTCATCTACTTTATCTGGGGGGCTGCGAGATAACTCTCCCCCCTTAGCGCAATACAATGGGATGTGTTTATTATGTAGATTACTGGAGCCAAGACTTTGTATACCCTTGTGTAATTTGTTCATTTCTTATTCTTTTTATCATGGGATTCTTGTATTGATCGCTGCTATTAGGTTTTATTCTTGTGTGAAAACATAAAAATTGATATGAGGCTGGGAAGCCCAAAGGAAACACACCAACACAGGTTACAAAGGACATACAAGTGCTTTATTTAAAAGCTACAACAGTTAACAAAAGTCAATTGACAAACGGATAGCTATTCGGCTCTCAGAGTAACGTAACGAACTTCAACAAGGGTTCGATGCATTAGTAGAGAGACCGTACATTGGAATACTTGGGCTTTTATATCCTTTATCCAGCCCTTGGCCAACCCCCTCGTGGGTTAACCATTCTTGGGACCAGGCCTAGGGTTCCTTGCCAGGTCAATCCTATAATGTATGCATTCTGATCAGTTCCGCTGATACAGTTGTTCATTTACACATAGGTCAGTGATAGGACAAGGTCTTAGTTCGCGACCCCGACAAGTGGCCTGCAGGCATATTAATTATTCGTGTGTGCGGAGGTCACAACGGCCAGAATCTCACTCAGAATGTTATTTGGCCTCCATTTTGATGTTCAGGGTGACTTCCACTTTACAAGAGAACCTAAAATGGCGGCTAAATCCAAGATGGCGACTTACATAACTTTTCGTTAAGGTCAAGACCTTGCCGCGGAGTCTATTTACATGATATTTTAGACAACTTGGCATAGGCCAATACACATTCAAATACTGCGATAGGAGGCATTATTCATTTCAATTCCAACACTTGCTGCAATTGGGATTTGTATATGGATGAAATGGCTATTTGGTATGTTAACTCTAGCGTTATTGGGATTTTAAGCTTTTTTTAATATATAATCTTACCATGATGTTGTAACTTATCTGTAAACTTTATGGCACTCTGCCGAATAAAGTACGACAAAACAAATGCCACTATGCGAGATGTAGGCTCTAAATCATAGATAATGTAGCATAGTAAACCATGAGAGAGGTCCCAGGTGTACAGCATTAATGCGCGTCAAAGCTCTGCGCCAATATGAATGCGATTCTTCACTTGCTTCTCACCCACAAAGTCCCTAAACGATTGCATAGTTCCTCCGGGTCTGTGGGAAGTCAAAGAGGGGGCAACATCCCAATTAGCAATCAGAAGCGCTCAATGGAAGTAAAGATTGGTAGATTGACTTGAATAGATGTTAAGCTAAATTAGAAACAAAAAAGAATCCGCTCCCAGACAATACACATAGACTCAGGCAAATGTAACGTGATCTTGTATAGAGCAATTTCTCACATTTTGGAGCCCTCTTGGCCTTAGGTTGAGTCAGAGAAGGGAAGGTTAGCGGGAGACGAGTCAAGATGTGAAACCGAGGCGGAGGGAGTGGTGGAGGGGGCGGTGGAGGTTGCGATGCCAGATAATACATGTTAACATTCGGTCAAGTCACTTCGTAATTATCGGAGGTGGAAGATCGGCAAAAGGTCTTCTTGTTTCCTGTCCACAGTCACAGGCAACTGTGCGAGTCCATGGTGGTGTAAAGATTCTGGACCTAGGCCGATTGCTAGGCCAGGACTTCCTGCATGTATGTCAACTGGGTTCAGTTGCTTAACAGTTGCCAAGTGTGAGGTGTTGAGTTTGAGAGTTGTCTCGTGGCAATGTTGGGGACCCCCTAGTGCATTTGTTGGTTCTAAGCAGAGGAGGGGGCACATCAGGACCTCTTTCTTTCTTCTCGTATATTGCACAACCGTGGAGTTCGGTTTTTCCGGAAGGTCAGGTAGACACCCAGCATTTAGAATTAGCCGACAGGTTAGTGGCCAAGACTGCAACATACACTTCTCCATTGGGTTTTAAGTTGAGACGTAAACTCAAAGCTTTGTTCACATCAGATAGTGTGCGAACCACCTTGTGATGGCTTTTGGACATTGCTGTGGAAGGCTGTCGACGATGTTGCCTGCCTCATTTTGGAGAGGCTCTTCCAGCCAGGTTTGGGGAAAATGTCCAATAGATTATGAACAAACGAAAAAGAAATACAGGCCAACCTTGTGTGAAGGGAAGCAGATATATAGGCACCTGCTTGTTCTAGCTTAAACATGTGTGATCTAATAATGGGAGCATTATATATACACCCTAAATCTCATTACTCATTTCCAATGGGTGAGGATCAGGTGGGGGGGGGGGGGGGGAGTCTCGTCCGTTTAATTAACTGCTTTTGTCATGTATTCAAGGTTTCACTACAATGTCCTCTTCCCTTCCTCTTGTAAATCTTAGGATGAGCCTGTCAGTCTCAGGTAGGAGGGCAGAAGGATCTGTTTTAACAAAAAATATTACAATGGTATAGCCACTTAGAATTGGAACCAGCATGCTTGCACATTCCTTTAAACATTGCCTTGCAAAGCAGGGCAAGGGCTCCCCAGCTTATCAGCAGGCGGGAATAACGGGGAATATCCCCAAATAAGAAGCAAATGGCATATAGAATGGAAAGTCAGAGTGAAAAGGCAGGCTGATAAAGAAAAATTCAGAGGGCAGGGAAAACTAAGCTCGGTGAAGGTATCTATCATGGCCTCCTTGCTTAAAGACAGAAGGAGACACTCCACATATGCTCCTGCTTCATAGCCAGAACCAGTGGTCGAAGTGTACGAAAAGAAGTAGTGGAACTATGTTCCCTGCTGGCCCCAGTGGTCGAAGTGTACGAAAAGAAGTAGTGGAACTATGTTCCCTGCTGGCCCCAGTGGTCGAAGTGTACGAAAAGAAGTAGTGGAACTATGTTCCCTGCTGGTCCCAGTGGTCGAAGTGTACGAAAAGAAGTAGTGGAACTATGTTCCCTGCTGGCCTGCCCCTGCTCCCCACAAACCCCATTGCCACAACCCCTCCCACACACAATACACGCACCCAAACACATGCCCCTGCTGTTTAAGGGAACGTTCAGTGCAGTGCACTGAAAGTGAAGGTTTCAACTTCTTCTTACACTTTTATTTTAAAACAAAACCATTCCGGAACGGTTTCTTTTTAAAATAAAAGTATAGGAGCTGTACAAGGTAATTTTAAAAAGTATAGGAGCACCGCTCCCGACTGCTCCCGCTCACTTTCACCACTGGCCAGAACCGGAGTGTGGGAGCAAAAGGTATGCTTGGCATGATGGCCGGGAACTCTGCTATAACAAGCTCTTGCTGAAGGTTATCGTGATGAGTCCAGGGCTTCAGAGTCGTCAGTCTTCCCCGGATGTGTTTACATGCATGACCTCAAGTCTGCGTGGTGTGCTGTCCCTGCCAATGAGCTTATCATGACAGTTATTCACTATTCCAACTCACAAGGTCTGCACCGTTTTAATGAATTTGAAGTTAATGACCAGCCTCAGCAAGTAAGGAGCACAGAGATGTAGTGGACGAGATTTTCATTGAAAAGAGGTGTTCTTTCTAGAAGAAAAAAACCTTGATAGCCTTGGAAAACTGCAAAATTGTCCTCTGGCCATGATGTTAGAAGGCTGCCTCTGAGATCTGGGGAAGTGTTTGTTATGTAGAATCACTATCAAGTGCTGGGCCAATACCCAAGGCCAACAGTAGAGTGGATCGTGCATACTTGCTCTTGTTCCTGATTTCATGTCTTATTTTCTCTGTCTTACAGGCCCTCCAGGAGCAGCAGGAAAGGATGGTGCTGCCGGCGTTCCTGGGGAGCGTGGCTTCCCGGGCCCCCCAGGGCCTCCAGGACCTCCTGGCCAAGGCATCTCAGTTGGGCCTACAATTTCACGGCTCTATGAGCAAGGTGGGTTACTCGAAAGGCTGTGTGTGAACGCCCTGCCTTATCAGGTGTGCCACTGTGCAGAATGTCAATGTCTATGGGTTAGTGTCTGGTTATGTGGTTAATGAAGAGCAGGAGCGCCCTATCTTGGTTGCATCATTCTGTGAGCACTCGCTGGTTCGAAAGTGATAAGGCGGCTTTAGAAGAAACAACAAAGAACATCCGTATTTCAGTGGCCCTCAAGTCCTATCCAAGCGGGTCTATGTTCAATCTTTAGGGAGTTGGCAAAGGGCGTCCAATTGGAGTCCATGTGATTTGCACTATCCAATAGGCAGGTAAAGACAAGTGAAATGAGGCCTGGCAAACCCTGTTATAGCAATGTTCGCGGCTTTATCACCCAAAAATGTGAGCGCGGTATGTTACGTTGTGGTAAATTACATTGTGGGGGTTAACTAGATGCATACATATCGAGAGTGTTGCGGGTGTGCAGGGGAGAAAAGGGTTGGGTGTGGACTGGGAAGAGGTGCTGGAGATACAGAGGGCATTAAAAGAACAACAAATCGAATTGCCACAATGAAAGTTACCACAATGAAACTTACTGCACACTTAGAGGGCGGAGCAGTGGTGACTGTCTTGGGGTACTTTAACCCTCCTGAAAAAAAGAGGGCCAGGGCATGTTGCTAATAAGGCAGTTTCTCTTTTGAATGTAGATTAAAGGTCTGTTGTTACAACTATAATTATATTGTTGGCCTACTGAATGACTTCATCATGTTCACTTGATTGACACCCTTACACTGGAACCCCACCCCGCTTCAGTTTGAGATATGTGTCTTTCAAAATGGCTACAAAACCAACTTCATCACTGCTGGACACCCTGACTGATATCACGTGGACAAAAATGCATCACGACCACCGCAGGGACTGCTCTCACCGCCCCAGGGACTGCTCTCATGATCACCCACACTGTGATGAGCCTGCCATGCGATGCTCAAATAAGCTGCAGTTGAGCTCACTGAGTTAGCCTATCGCATTAAATATTCCCATGCCAATGTCTGCCCTGTCAGGCTAGTTTCAAACTCGCCCTGCCCCTTTCAACAGCGCCATTCTTTCAGAGGTTTGCTCCGGTTAGGGATGTTTTCAAGTTAGTGTTTATACTACTCCTTTAGAAATGTAATGCCAGTTTCAACAGCAGCAGGCCAGTGTTGGCCATTTAAGCACGTGCCATGCTAGCTTGTTCATTGTAACAAAGATAACGAAACGCGGTTGGTCAACGCATCTGCACGGTGTAATTACACGAATGCATGCATGCATGCATTCCCCAGTGTGCAACGTGCTAAAACAGTCCTTCACACCAATGCTCGGTATCAAATATTCTATGGCATTACTCCAAAGCTAATGCTGTAGATAAAATGTATACCACACTTGACTTCGCTGAGGTTTTGATAATGTTCTCAGTATGTTTCAGGAATTTTTTGGCAGTGATTGATTTAGTGTTGGCGCTCTAAATACTGGGCTTATCTACGACTGAACTAGGTTGATTGTGCTGCACAGAAGGCTGACTAGACCTGCAAGAATGATACTGCAAATTATTGATTTTTGTGGGGTTTGCATTCTTATAAGCTTCAATTAAAGCACAAATGTAATTGTTTTGTGTTAAAATGTATTATTTTTATTTATTGCATATTTGTTAGGCGCCTATATAACAAAATGATGTTGCCAGGCGCAACAAGGCTACGTGGGGAGGATCAAGGGGGTAAATGACAGTGGCAAGAACAGTAAATATACAATCAAGGTCCTACTAGGTCTTGTGGCATTCGGACGTGCAAGAGCAGCAAAGAGGAGTGCAGGAGATGGGGAAGGGAGAGGGAGGTGTAGGGAGCAAGTGCTGGTGAGAGACCGGGAGGGATATGCCAATGGGAAGCAGGGAGGATGCCACTGGCTATGGAAGGCTAAGGAAGAGCGAGGGCAGAGTAATCCCAAGGGTGGGATGCACAGCCGTCAGGCATGGGGCCCACAAGGGCAGAGCAGAGGGGGCAGAGGAGCTGGTGTTGACTGGGTAGAGAGCCTGGTAACCAGTGAGATGCATGAAGGACCAAGCGCCAGTCTCAGTGGCAGTGGGGTGATTAGTAGGGAAGGGAAAGAGGTAGAGAAAAGCAGAGTTTTGAGAAGTTTACGGAACTTAAGGAGACACGGCTCACATCTGAAAGGGGCAGGGAGGCTGTTCCAGAGACAGGTACCAGCCAAAGAGATACACCCGCCCCCCACTCTCTGTTTGGAGAAGCGTTTGACAAGCAGAGAGTTGTAGTTAGAGGAGCAGAGGGCTCTATCGGGCAAGTATTGATGGGCCTTATGCACGATTCTTTATGCGCGCAGTATGACCGTGCTCACTTGTTCCGAATAATTAATGTCCGCCAAGACTCCTTTTGAGAATCTCAAAGTAGGAACACATTAGAGCATCCCTGGTTCCGCTCTGATTATTTTGGAAGACTGGGTCGATAGCCTATTGGAGATGTGTTCAAGGATCTGTTAAAGAGTGTACTGACAGTTCTTTGGCCCAATGCTCGTTTTCTAGAATTGGCGTGCTGTTAGTATCATACAAGCTTTTTACAATGTCTGACGGTGATAATGCCACAGAGTGTGTCTGATCCTGCCCTGGTTAGGGTTTCACTGTGGCTGCACAGGGAGGGAGCAAGAACCTACTGACAGAGTTTTAAACTGAATTCTGATTGAGCTATCATTCTGTACAACACAAAAAACTGTCATCAGATTTGTTGAGAGTAATGATGGAACCTTTAGTAGTCCCTCGATGGTGAAGAAAACCTTACAAGTTATTTGCACCTCGAAGGAATAGACAGTGTTCCGGGCTATTCAGAGGAAACTAGACAAGAGTGAGCCTTAGTTGGGGGACATGGAGTTGGAGTATCATGAAGAGGGTAGGAAAAGCGCTCTGGATTAGAGATGAGGGACAAGGAGAGCGAGTGTGGTGAGGAGGGTAGGATTAACACTGAGGCCGAGTTGTGGCACATGGAGATAAGGAGGTTATGATTAATACCCAGGTGAAGGTGCAGACAACAGCAGCATCTTATGAAAATTAACTTACAAGGTCGAGGGCAACATGGACAACGTTGGGATCCTTTGAGGAAGACTTTTGCATAAGCTGGGCATGGTGAATTTACCCTTGATTTCAGACCCACCATGAAGGATGTTCAGTAGAAATGCCTGAGGCCAAGCTGGAATGCTCAGCAACTTGAGAGGGCACGACACTTCAGTATGGTGGCAGAAGGGGATAATACGTTAGGGGTAGGATTTGTTTGTGGAGGGGCAGTATTGGTCTAGATGTAGAAATGAAGCTGAAAGTTAGATGCATCTTGCTGTACAATGTATGTCGCCTCACAATGTATGACCTTATAGCCATACATGTATAGGCAAGAAATCAGTGTATGTCTGCACAGGTTCATGGAGTTTTAAGAAGTTGGGGTGAGTGTTCTCTGATAGATATGTGAATTGGACACTGTTAAGAAGAACTGGAAAATCTTTGAGTTATTGCATATTGCTTTATAGAAACAAAAGAAAGAGCATAAAAAACCTACGAATTTGAATTAACTTTGAGAGACAGTCTAGAAAATAGAGTCATGGCCAGCAAGTGTAAGAAAGGATTAATGACCAGATAAAATTGTTTTGATGGTTGATTGCGTGTGATATTTTAGGCAGACACATCCAAGGGATGAATGATGTTGATGGCCCATTTACAGAATTGCATAGCAAGTTGTATGCATCACAATAAGGATATCCATGTCTGAAAATGGTAAACTTCGAAACTGCAATGAACTTGCTTGTGTTGAGCAGCATCACAGGGAGCCGCTCAAAGAGGTGATTACAACTAGGGTAATAGGTCATGTTCTGCATGGTTTTGTAGCAAGTAAAGAGAATGACCCAAATGGCTTGGCCAGAGACAATTGTGAAGAGTATGCACCAAACGTAGCGTGTGTACAGCATGAGTCATATTAGTGTGGCACTCTGCCCCCCACTCATAGAAGGCTCCGTTAATGCCCATCTTCACCCAGATGAAGCTGGAGAGAGTCGTTTCTCTTGCAGATTTATCTAGGCAATTCAATTTCAGGGAAGATTATTGCTTACTGATTGCTCCCTTTTATGCCAGGGAGGGCCATCGCTTGACCTCACCAAATCTCTGTGTGACCTACAGATCTACCATCTGTTCTCACACATGAAATATGCATATGATTGAGGTAAACAATTAGTATCAGAGGAAGGAGAGCAGTTTAAACAGTTCTACTCTCTGAAATATTAGTGTCTTCAAAGGCCACTCTCACAAACCAAATACGTACTGTAATTCTTATTTCACAGAGCCTTCTGGTTCAAAATCTCTTGACTTCTTTTAATGTCATATTGTCTTCTACTCCTACCTTTCCCCCACTCTCAAGCTAGTGTCTTTACCGCTTCATCTCTTCCCCCAACTTCATTCCTTCCCCCTTCTCTTCGATTCTCTCATTTTGCTTGTAATTTGGGCATTATTTTGGATCCTACACTTATCATCTCTCCATATTTTTAATATTGCTTGCTCCTGCCGTGTTCATCTCTATAATATTTGCAAACCTTTCTTTGAAGTCTATTTTCATGCTTATTTTTTCTTCTCTCATTTTTTTCCCCCCCATCTTGCTTACTGTTCCACCCTCTTATTTGGACTTCCAGCTTTCAAGCTTGCCCCACTGCGCTCCATCTACTCTACGATTCATCTCCGCTTTGCTCTTTGTTCTTTCCCCTCACACCTCTACCACTCCTTCTCTTCTCCCCCTTTCTTGGCTTCCTTTGGGCGCTCATCTTTTCATTTTCTTTGTATTGTTGTTCAGTGCATTCCCGGTCTTTTGCCATTTTATCTATCTTTGCTTGATTCAATCTGTACGCCGCCTCGTTCACTACACTCCCAATCCCAAATCCATCTTGTTGTCTGTAAGCCACCTTGCGCTCAATCTCGCTTTTGAACTATCGCACTTTTTGGGTCCAAGCAACAGTAGGCAACATGGTGGCTGCCAGTCGTTGCATTTGTTTTCAAGGACTTTGCTACAGGTTTTAAGACTCCAGGGCCTCATTACGGATCCAGCGGTAACCGTGCCCGTGCTACCGAAGGGCTGCCGCCGGACCCGTAAAAAATGACTGCCACCCGACTTCCCAGTACCACTGGGCTATTCCCAGTCTGGTGGCTGGGAAGTGAGGCTATGGTCATTTTGTAAGTCCCCATTCCCATAGGACTCCATGAGAATGGGGACACGGGAGCACCAGCACCGTTAATAACGGTGCCGGTTCTCCCGTGAAAACTCTGCTGGCGGGACGGCACCCGCCCGCAGAGTTGTAGTGTGCCGGTCTGGAAACAACAGTGCCGGTAGGCTTACCGGCACTGTTTCCAGACCGGCACACTTGTAATGAGGCCCAATGTGTTTTGTAAAGTTCTACTCGCTGAACTGCAAAAATGTACTGAAAAGAAAGGGGCACTGAACATCATCCAGTGCGGGATTTGTCCTGGGCTGGCAACAGTTGATTAAGCATTTGTTCTCACCCGCAGGAAGAAGAAGATGGCACTTTGCGTGCCATCTCTTGACTTGTCCTCAACCTCCGATATGGTAAACAGAAACATTCTTGGAAGAAGATAAATACAGCCTACATTGACAAGAAACTGTTGGAGGTCATTATGACTCAATATACAGAAATAATTGTGATATTCCGATTGAACCAATCCGAAAAATTCAGTATCCCCTTCTAAACATCAAGGGAAGTTAAACAGGGTTGGCTATTAGCCCCCGACTACATATTAACAACTGGTTAGAAGCAGCAGTGGTGATTTCAGGTATAGATTGGTTTAGGGTGCCATCGCTCCACTATGCAGATGCTACTATCCTTATTGCAGGAACTGGAAATGCCATCTGAGCACAGTTAGATGCTAGTGAAAATTAACAAAAAATACAAATATTATGCTTTTTCGAGGGACAAGGAAAAAGATGTTGCTCATGATGGTGCAAAGAAACTAGAGGAGGTAAACATTCTGCATTATCTAGGAATTACCATCTCCATATATGGGGATGGAAATGGTTAAGTGTAGTTCAGCAGCTAATGGCATCATTTGTGAGGCTGGGGAATGAGAGAATATAAAGTGTGGATTCAGCTGTAAAAGCCAAAATAGGGGCAATTATAGCTTTTGGCACAGAAATATGTGGCCTAGCCTCCAAATTAAATTCCTTGGCATTTACGAAAGAACATTCTGGAAAAAGTTTAAGGCTTCCCTCATATTTCTCGATGGCAGTATTAGCAAATGACATGTGTTACTGCCTCAACGGTGTTCGAATAAAAAGAGCACTGGTCAGGCATGCCATCACGATGACTAATTCAGTCAAAAACAAATTAGTGGAGAAGGCTTGGAGAGAACTGGTTACTGGCGCCCATGAATGACGCTCCTAGAAGAGGAAATAACAGAGCTGGCCTCAATAAGGAAGGTGATTATCGCAGGTCAAGCAAAATGCAGCCCAAAGGCCTATCCTAACATAGTGAGAGGAATTCAGAACGAGGAAGCTTGTAGAGAGCGAAGATAAACAGGGCAAACACATTACTAGGAAGCAGAGAGATATCTTTATGTCAAATGTGACCATTCCATTAGATCATTCGCCATGGGTAGAGCAGACACTCTTTTACTAAACCATAAGCTGTCAAAAGTGCAAAACGCATGAGTATTTTGTACACAATACATCAGTGGACATAGCAGGACCTTGACACTCTTCACACGGTTGTGTCCAAAATACAGTGATTTCAGAAACACACAGTTGCTTGGTCATCTAAAGAGAAGTGGAACTGTTCACTGTGATGCAGTGATGCAGATAGCCATCCTGGCGTGACAAGTGCAGCATCCAAATTCCTGGTGGCTACCTCGAAGAGACAAGACTACCAGCTCCACAAATGAAAGCCTTCCAGGTCTTGCTTTAATATATGTGAATGCTTTACTTTGGCATCATGTCTTACCCATGGTTCTCCTCCTCCCCCGCCCCCAAGTGAAAGGATCTTTATTACGGCCATGCGCTGCCCCATTACAGTACTTCAAATCATTCAACCTCTGATAGGTTACCCCATGCCGGCAGGATATTCCCAGTAACAATGGCAATGTTTTTCAATTGCTCTTTATATTGTGTGTTAGCCATGGTTCTATGGTATTTTATTTATGTACATTAGCTAGATTCAAACAAGCTCTGGGGTGGGGGTCATTGGGTTTAGCAGAATGTCTAGCTGCCAACCGCCAGACCCAATAATGAACCTGTACAACAGCAAAGCAGTGTCAGTTGGGGGCGACACTGTGGGGGATCACTAACCCAAAAGATGTCCAGGTGATAGAAGATCATTATTTCAAAAACCTGTTGGGGCTACTACACTTGGCTCCTAATGTTTGGACCTACAGGGAGCTAGGTAGGCCTTTCCTGGCATATGATGTAATGGCCCAGTCACTTTTACACTGGCTGAGAATCTGGAATAATCCACAGGTTGGACTATCACAGTCAATTATGTCTGAAATGCTAAAATCTTCCAGAGCAATGAAAATACCTTGGCTTTGGTATGTAAAATCCTCTCCTGAAAACCTTAATGCAGTACAGCTCTTTCTTGACAGCACTTTATTGAGGCCCAAGGTGGCAAGACGACTGAAATCTTAGCTTATTTCGTATAGAACCGAGTGAAGGGGAGCAACAGAATTATTGAAGCTGTCTAATCATAATGTATCCATTATCAGAGAGCCACTGATGCAAATGTATCTGGTTTGGGCTAATCATCCCAATGAGAGGATTATTATTCCCAGAGAGAGATTCAACTGCCTCCGCCTTGGTGTGAACTCTGCCTTATGGAAAGGCAACCCCAGTACGAGCCATTGCATGTTATTCCAATCCCCAGACGAATACCTATTACATTTTATACTTTTTTGCCTGGCTTATTCTTCGCTTAGAGCCAGGACTTTCAGGCCTGTATTACATGAGCAGGGATTCACGCAATGCCGCCCTGCATTGACATATTTGCTCTGGGCTAACTCCCTGAAATCTGCACTGAGCCCAAGACACAAGCTAATGATGACCCAGCCCCAAGCATTATGAAATTGCATCTGACACTATCTGATGCGCCGCATAGCCTCTGTGATGGCAGAACAATATTGGTGGCAGAGCTGGAACGTCTGATCCCCATTAGTTTTATATATGTCTATTTTCATGTTATTTTAATTATCACAATTTTGTCCATATCAGGTTTGTAGCGTGTATTTCAAGTGGCTTATTCTCGGCTGATTTTAACGAGGCTAATCAAATCTGCAATGCATTGTCTTTTTGTTGTAAACTGTGGGTCTGACAGTATTTATATGTTTTCATGGAACTTATCCTTTTGTTCCGAAGTAAACATGAAATGCTGATGACATATACGTATACTAGTGTACAGGCTCGTGTACATGGGCCAAAGTGCAGGTTTTCATCAACAAAGAAAGATTTTCATCAACAGAGTAGGACCACTATATATCCTAAGCCTACAACTCCCTCTAGCAGTGACAACAGGCAAAGCTAATACTGCATTGGACAAACATACATCTGGCTTTTTATTATATTATTAGATTAGATAGATGTGCATGCTCTGCACAAAAGGCTTGAGTAGCCGAAAGAGCTAAATACGTTCATTCATTCAGTGTTTGTCTGTTCACCCAGCCAGTGCCTCGCTCTACTTCCAGACCCAACCGCTTTTCATCCCTCGCATTGCTTGCACATCTCACCACTCTCTGGTTATGTTCTTTCAGGAATATTCTACAGATCTGCTTCCACTTCTCTCTGTGTCTGTCAGCATCACATATGTCATGGTGCTACAACAGTGTGTTGCCCTCTGTTCTGGCACAGCTGCTGCTGTGGTGCCCATGCCCCTCTTATGCATGCGCACCCCACCCCCAAATCCACTCTCTCTTTTGCTCTCTACCTCTTTCCCTCTCCAACTCTCTTTCTCTTGCTCTCTTTCTTGGTGTCTCTCTTTCTCTCTGAAGTTGGTGTCCATTCTCTGTTTGCATGACCACCCAGTCCTCTTGCCCAGTCAGATGAAGGTAGTAGAAAGTAAAGAAATACTTCTTCCCATCATGTCTACAATCTACACACTGGACATAATCAAAATTTCTTAAATCAGGGTGCTCGCATAAGTGAAGCTCAAATGATGAGTCACCCCTAAGCTTCTAAATGTGGGCTCTTCTTGCAGCTGAGCCCGACGAGCCTCCCCTAGTGCACCCGCCCCCCAAAAAACAAGATGGACACTCATAAAGAGAGAGCTACTACGAGAGGGAGTAGGAGCTTGTACCAGAGCTGCGAGATGGCATGAAACCAAACAGCCTGCAATTCGGTGCACATGAAAGTGAGGATTACTGCAGCTAGTACATCAGTCTAAAGGACAGACATATTTAGAGAGAACCATTCATTACCTCATGGGACAGCTCAGGTCTGTGAATTGGGTTTAGGAAGGGGCATGTACCATTATGCATAAAGATAGCGAGGGCAGTCTGTGCAGGTTCAATGGTACCTCATTGTCGATGTGTGTTAGGTAGGGGTCTGTCTGTGTTGATAGTGGAGGGTGGTGTCTTTATATGGACATTTCTAGGACTGAGGGATTTTCTGAAGGTTGATGTTCTCTATCTCTGTACCTAAGGCACACGCCTTTGTGGTTAAGGAGCCTTTGTGTTTAGGGAGAGGCAGAACTGCATGGAGAAAATATATCTTTCTGAGGGAAAGGCATGTCCCCAGGGTGTGTGCACCAGTGTACTTCTAATACACCTGAATCCCTCACTTGATTATATCTTGACATTTTGAGCTTGGTAGGATAGCTCAAGAGGTAAAGCACTCACCTCAGGCTTGAAGCCAACCTGCATTTCGCACGTCCAATTGCAGACAGGGCCTACCCAGCCCTAAATCCTTCTGAGGTTGATAAACAGAGAACCATTACATTTAGATGTGGGAGGAATCCAGCAGGAACTTCTATATAATGACTTTTGACCTAAACACATGTTACATTTATCTTTGGCCCTTTTGCCTGGGCCCAGTCTGTTCCTCATTGCTCCTTCGAGCTGACCCCAGGGTGCTTCTTTACTTTGAACCTGCTGTGTTCCTCACTGCTCGTTCAGGCTGCCCCCGGTGTATTCTTTATTGCGTGATCAGGCTGATCTCCTCGTTAGTCTTTGCTCCTTCAGGCGGACCAATATGTCTTCATCCTTCATTCTGCAGGTAGACATCCTTGGATACACTAGTACTCCTCCTCCTCCTCCTGGTGGATGCCAGCAGGCATGTCAGCAGTCTCTTTTCTGTCCATCTTTGCACTTTATGAATGAGGCTGGTGTGTTCCTCATCTCCTCTGCAGCCTGGCCGCAGTGTGTTGCCTGCTGTATCTCCAGGCAGGCCTAGATGTGTCCATCATTGCTACTTTAACAAGACTGTGACTGGTTTAGCTTTGGTCTCTCACACTGGATCCGCTGTGTCCCCAATTGCTCTTTTAGAGCGACCCAAATCATTCAATGCCCCAATATGCTCATCTTTGCTTCTTTTATCTGACCCAAGTGTGATCATCAATGGTTGTTTTGGGCTGGACTGCCTGTGTCTATTGTTACTCCTTTAACCCAACTCCAGTGTGTTCCTGAAGGCTCAATCAGCCTGAAAATAGTGTCTTCCTGCTTGTTTTCTGAAGCTGGCCCGAGTGGCACCTTCTGTGCAACCGCAATGGCACCAGCAGTTTAAGTTGCCTTTTCTTCATCAGTGGGACGGGGCAGTGAGGGATGTTGGTTAAATATCTTTCTTTGGGTGATCAGCCGTTGCATTCCTTTGTTGCAGGTGACCCTCTACTGTCAAACACCTTCACAGAATCTGGGAGGACAGGAACGCAAGGTTCTCCGGGCCCACCTGGACCAGTCGGTAAGTTCTTACACACCCATCAGATGATTTAAGGAACGAGAAAAGGGATCCGGTGTCCTGTGCATAATAGAGAGCTGGGAAAATATTTCTAGAAAAGAGTAGGGCTCCCTGAGCTGGCTAACCTCCTGGCACCCCACCAAGGTGGAGATCCGACCGTCCCATAAGTCCAGACTCAATTTATTGCATGTGGCATATATGAAAACACACTAACAGTTCTTATTCAGGCCATGGAGTGAGCATTTGCTCGTTTCCCCTTGGGTTCTTCCTGCTTCCCCATGAGTATTTCATTCCGACTGAGTCTTGTGTGGAGAGGCTGCATGTAACACAGCATAGCAAGCTAGAGTGGGCCGGCCCATCCAAGTGTCTCTGCATTTCTGAGTCTTGTGTGGAAAGGCTGCATGCAACACGCATAGCAGGCTAGAGTGGCCCGGCCCATCCAAGTGCCTCGGCATTTCTAAGTCTTGTGTGGAGAGGCTGCATGTAACACGGCATAGCAGGCTAGAGTGGGCCGGCCCATCCAAGTGCCTCTGCATTTCTAAGTCTTGTGTGGAGAGGTTGCATGTAACACGGCATAGCAGGCTAGAGTGAGCCGGCCCATCCAAGTGCCTCTGCATTTCTGAGTCTTGTGTGGAGAGGCTGCGTGTAACACGGCACAGCAGGCTAGAGTGGGCCAACCCATCCAATGGTCTCTGCATTTCTGAGTCTTGTGAGGAGAGGCTGCGTGTAAAACGGCATAGCAGGCTAGAGTGGCCCGGCCCATCCAAGG
Organism: Ambystoma mexicanum; assembly: GCF_040938575.1. NCBI lineage: Eukaryota > Metazoa > Chordata > Amphibia > Caudata > Ambystomatidae > Ambystoma > Ambystoma mexicanum. Next base: position 1,273,106,513 of record NC_090932.1, read on the forward strand.
GTCTCTGCATTTCTGAGTCTTGTGTGGAGAGGCTGCGTGTAAAACGGCATAGCAGGCTAGAGTGGGCCGGCCCATCCAAGGGTCTCTGCATTTCTGAGTCTTGTGTGGAGAGGCTGCATGGCACACGGCATAGCAGGCTAGAGTGGGCCGGCCCATCCAAGTGCCTCTGCATTTCTGAGTCTTGTGTGGAGAGGCTGCATGTAACACGGCATAGCAGGCTAGAGTGGGCCGGCCCATCCAAGTGCCTCTGCATCTCTGTGTCTTGTGTGGAGAGGCTGCATGTAACACGGCATAGCAGGCTAGCGTGGGCCGGCCCATCCAAGTGCCTCTGCATTTCTGAGTCTTGTGTGGTTAGGCTGCATGTAACACGGCATAGCAGGCTAGAATGGGCCGGCCCATCCAAGTGTCGCTGCATTTCTGAGTCTTGTGTGGAGAGGCTGCATGTAACACGGCGTAGCAGGCTAGAGTGGGCCGGCCCATCCAAGTGTCAATGCATTTCTGAGTCTTGTGTGGAGAGGCTGCGTGTAAAAAGGCATTGCAGGCTAGAGTGGGCCGGCCCATCCAAGTGCCTCTGCATTTCTGAGTCTTGTGTGGAGAGGCTGCATGTAACACGGCGTAGCAGGCTAGAGTGGGCCGGCCCATCCAAGTGTCTCTGCATTTCTGAGTCTTTTGTGGAGAGGCTGCATGTAACATAGCATGGCAGGCTAGAATCCAAGTGTCTGCATTTCTTCTCCATGTGTTATTGTTCTTGTTCTATTTATGTTCCAACCATACGTGGGTTACATTAATTTCCCTTCTTTTTTCCAGGTCCCTCTGGACCTCAAGGGCCACCAGGACCTCAGGGTCCTCCCGGACAGAATGTAAGTGATATAAAGCTCCTGTGTGGTCATCTGTCCTCTCATCCCTTTCTTGTGACATTGTCCTGTTATTTCTGCCAAGCACAGGCCGGTGCTTTTATCAGTTCCATCATTGCCAAGCACGGGGAGGTGCTTCTGTGCCGTTGTCAGTTGTATCCCTCCCAGGCCTAGACAGCAACATGTATCTTACTATTCATGGCCAGTCAAATGCCAGTGCCACTCTCCTAAGAGCCCGTGCTTTTGGTTGTGCTCTTCCTCCCCTAATGCACAGACTGACGTCTCTGTGCTTCTATCTCTGCCAAGCAGAGGCGTATAATTCTTTCCTCCTGCCCAGGGATAGGTGCACACTGACGTGCACCTACTGCCCCTATCCACTCATCTCCTGAAAAGTGCAGGATTGTGTCTTCATCCATCCACCTCCATCAGGCAAAGGCTGGTGGTGCCTTTCTTCCCTCATTACCCGAAAGTACAAATCTGATTCCTCTACTGTGTTAGCCTTTATCATGCCCATGTTCTGCAGTCCCTGATCAGGCAGAGGGGTCTCTGGGCTCATATCCATGGCAAACAGTCTGGCCCCGTAGCCTCCCGTCCCATGTCTGACCCAGTCCTGCTCCTTGGCCTCATGTCCCCTGCCAGACACCCTCTGGCTCCTTAGCCTCCCATCCCCCGTCTGACCCAGTCCTGCTCCTTAGCCTCCCATCCCCCGTCTGACCCAGTCCTGCTCCTTAGCCTCCCATTCCCCGTCTGACCCAGTCCTGCTCCTTAGCCTCCCATCCCCTGTCTGACACAGTCCTGCTCCTTAGCCTCCCATCCCCCGTCTGACACAGTCCTGCTCCTTAGCCTCCCATCCCCCGTCTGACACAGTCCCGCTCCTTAGCCTCCCATCCCCTGTCTGACCCAGTCCCGCTCCTTAGCCTCCCATCCCCTGTCTGACATAGTCTAGTTCCTTAGCCTCCCATCCGCTGTTTGACCCAGTCCTGCTCCTTAGCCTCCCATCCCCTGTCTGACATAGTCTGGTTCCTTAGCCTCAAATCCCCCGTCTGACCCTGTCCCGCTCCTTAGCCTCCCATCCCCTGTCTGACCCTGTCCCGCTCCTTAGCCTCCCATCCCCTGTCTGACCCTGTCCCGCTCCTTAGCCTCCCATCCCCTGTCTGACCCAGTCCCGCTCCTTAACCTCCCATCCCGTCTGACCCAGTCCCGCTCCTTAGCCTCCCATCCCCTGTCTGACCCTGTCCCGCTCCTTAGCCTCACTTTGCCTGTCTGACCCAGTCCCGCTCCTTAGCCTCACTTTGCCTGTCTGACCCAATCCCGCTCATTAGCCTCACTTTGCCTGTCTGACAGTCTGGTACCTCAGCCTCCCATCCCCTGTCTGACCCTGTTCCGCTCCTTAGACTCCCATCCCCTGTCTGACCCTGTCCCGCTCCTTAGCCTCCCATCCCCTGTCTGACCCTGTCCCGCTCCTTAGCCTCACTTTGCCTGTCTGACCCAGTCCCGCTCCTTAGCCTCACTTTGCCTGTCTGACCCAGTCCCGCTCCTTAGCCTCACTTTGCCTGTCTGACAGAGTCTGGTACCTTAGCACCCCATTCCCTGGCACCCCAGGCTGGTTTCTTGATTTCAGATGTTGTCTGTGTGGAATGCGAGGAGGTAGGCAGCGCCTGACGTGGGTGTAGTTTTAATTGTGCCTTTTTAATGCAGGGTTTTCCTGGCACGCCTGGAACAAATGGCCTCGCCGGGGAGAAAGGTGACCAGGTGAGTTTTCGGATTTAAATGAAATGTCTACTTTGTGTCCAGCAGTGCAAGTCTGTTGACAGTCGGCCATCGAGGTGAGCCCAGGTAGATGCCTGACAAGCCTGGGCAAAAGAAGGCGGGGGTTTGCAGTGTGCATTGGTCACGAGGAAATACTCCCACATGTAAAGCACCTTAAAAATTGCCATGCACTAACAAAAGTAAAGATTTAAAAATAACTTCTAAGCTTTCAGTTGTAGTCATACACCATGCTATAGTAAAATCGGATACCAGGGCACCGAGGGCATTGAGACTAAACAATTATAAGCGTGAATATATTTACTGTAAGAAAACATACAATTAAATGTTTTGTCGGCGCCCGGAAATGGTTAAGGAGACAGGTTAAACAGCTTCCGTGTCACAATACCATGCGGCAAAATAAAAGGCCTATTAATAGCATCAACCTCAAAATGAAATCCATAATCTCCCATGTAAAAACGTAAAATGATCACATTACAAAACCATAGAATCTTTGTTTATTTTACTGCGATCATAATTAGAATTCTGGCCATTCGCTTCCGCTCAATTTTTCTATTTTTAAAAGCTCAGATTATTCCTGCACTCCTGATTTGCGTGAGACTGACCCTTTCCTCCCCCACCTCTCTCTCTTTCACCCCCACAACACTCTCCAAGCAGATTCTTTATTTTGCAAAAATGTTTATTTTTTCACACTGTTTTCGGGCATACATATTTTACATTAGCAGCCTGGGTGGGGCCGCTGGCCAATCAGGAGGATCGGAACGCGGGCTGTACTGTATGGTACAAGCCCGCATTCCCAGCTGCCTGGGCAGCCTGCACCTCTTTGCCTTCCCGCTCCCCCAACACCAATTGCCACCCGTGTAGTTTCATACAGGGGTGCCAATGGTGACATTTTTTGTGAAAAAATAAATATATAAAAATATAAAAAAGCGTACTGTTTCGTGGCCCGCGCCGCGCCACTTGGGATGCCCGCCACCTCGGAGCATATCACCTCAGTCTTTATTGACCTGTCAAAGTTAAACAAGCTTTGATCCGGATGAACTTTGGGAAGGATCACTCAACAGGCACTCTTTTACAGGGTATGTTTTTAGCATTGCCGATTTGGGGAGGGTCAACATTCCAAAGCCGCAGTGCCTGAATGGAGAATGCTCCACCACTAGAAAGGCTGAGTTTCTGGTAGTGAGCTATGCAGAAGCTTTGCTCCCCACCCTCATAGAAAAATGTAAAGGCCTCCCTCTGATGAGCCAGTTGACTCATTTATAATGGCTCAAGAGGCTTGCCATTTTGTCACTGCCTAGCAGCAACCAAGCCACATTTATTGCTTTACAACAACCCTACTGGCCCTCTGGTCTTCCAGCTTCTGGTGATCCAAACATATGAGACTGGTACTGAATTTCAACAGAAGATGCCAACCCCCTACCCCCATGTACTTTGTTTGCCATCCATTTGGTGGTCGAATATAGACTTCAAAGCTGAAAAGGCCCGGCAGAATGAACTGCCTGCTCACTATTTTCCGTCTGGTCTGAGGCCATGAGAAAAACATAACTATGACTGTGAAAAGCACAGATAAATGTGGTTTGTCATTGTTAATACTACCAAGAGAGGGGTACTCTCAGATAATGCTCTGAAGTGCGTTGAGTTACAAGAAAAATGTTCCCGGCAGAGCGAGGGTCCCGGGTTTATGGTTCAGGGAAGTAGAGCTGACAAGTGCTCCCAAGACAGGAACACTTGCCGTGTAATGGTCACATGGGTCCAAAAGCATGGAACAGACAGGAGATTATCCTGGTAGAGTGATATCCCAAGAAGAATGGGGCTCACAGGAAAATGCCTTCAGAAGATTGAGGCTATGAGGCACTGTCCCCACATGTACAATCCCAGAAGACTGGATCTCCAGGAGAACGTCACCAGAAACATGGCATTCCGAATTGAAAGATCCAGATCAGTGGGCCTCCCAGGGGAATAACCCCAGATAAGTGGAGTTTCTACAAGAAAAGTGATTCTGGAGATAACATTTCTCAGGTTGCTTTAAAAAAAAAAAATGAAACTGAGACGGCAAGGAAATTGTTCCCACAGGTTCCCGTTAGGGTGCTTCCCAAAGGTCCAGCATATGAAGAATATTCCCTTCAGGGGGCTCTTACGGGTCAACGCTATTAGGAGAGCATGACTCCAATATAGCAATAACCCTGAGGAAAGAACTCACAGATTAATGCCCCAAACGAATGAGGCACTAAGAGCAATGGTCATAGGAGATTAGGAATCCTGGGGCACAGATCCCACAAGAGACAGACTCCAAGGTGAATTCTAAAATAGTGCAATCTCCAGGGAAGTCTCCCAGAAATATTGTAGGGATAATGCTCCCAGAATCAGGTAAACTCTCTGAGAAGAGAGTGGGTCCAAGAATAGTGCTTGCAGAAGTGTTGGACTTCCAGGTTAATGCTCCAACATAAACACTGCTCCAGGGATAATGATGCCAAATATGTGGGATCCAATGTAAATGGGCCAGAAGATCCAGGTCAGGAGAGTAGGACATCTACTAAAAACTTTCCTAGAAGCCTGGAGTTCCCAGGTTATTGATGCCATATCAGTAGGGCTCCCAGGAGTTCAATACCAGAGGAGTGGGCTCCCAAGAAAAGGCATGTAGAACAGTTTGACTCTCAAATAGGATTCTAATGGAATGTGTCCAGAAGAGTTATGGCCTCACAAGTAATGCTCCATCGAGAGCATGGCTCCCAGAAAAGTGAAGATTCTGTGTTAATGCTCTCAGAAGATTGTGGCTCTTAGAAGTATGTCGAGACCAGGCCAAGTCATTTCATCGTGGGACGAAATTTCGTTGGATTTTTTCCAGTGGATATTATAACGGAAAAACAAATCGAATTTTTATTGTTTTTATTTTTGGGGGGTTCCCCCCCAATTATCTCATCCCCCTTTAATTTTTTATCAATTCCAGAACATCCACACCCCATATATATATTTTTCTAACTCCCCCTAAAAAATTCTGAGTTTTTTCGTTATAAAAATCACGGCAAAAAATCCCGCGAAATTTCATCCCGCGATGAAAGGACGTTGCACCGAGACCAGTGGGACTTTCGGGAGAATACATGCTGAACAGTGAGGCTTGTGAGTAATGCTCCCCAAAAATGTACTTCGATTTTTTAAGAGTGATCCCCTTATGGCCTCCTTCCCCTTCTCTGCCACTCTCACCCGAATCCCCACCCTACACCTGTTTTTACCCTTTGCACCACCAATACATATACAAATTCAACGTATTTCGAAGTAATACCCACAAAGTAAAAAACCACGAATTAAATTTATGTCGTGGAAAACGGGATACTGTTTGAAGAAATAAAAGATGCCATTTGAAATTTTGAAAGTGCAAGATTTGGGGATAGAGGCTTCCCAGGGAACTCGGAGGAACACACGACCAGAAATAGTGAGGTTTCCAGGCAAATGTCCTAGACGCTTAAGGCTCCTGGGAGAAGGTTCACATAACATTGCTACCTCCGAGCTTACCCTGTGCATTGCGCTACACTACTCTGCAAGATGCACACTAATCGACGTTATGCCACACTCCTCTGAAAGATGCACAACACTACTCGAAGTTGTGCCTCACTTCGCTGAGAGCTGTACTAGACGGTTGTGGGCATTATCCCCACTAATCTGAGATACTATATTGAGAGTGTAGCATGCTACTAAAGGTATACTGGCACTGCCCCCTTGCTTTGCTCATGGAGTCCAACGATAGATTCGCTCATGGGGGAAAAAGCATTTGCAAACTGGGTTGTTGAAATAGCTGTGGTCTGTGTCCTGCTGCACTGGTTAACAAATGTTCATCAAATTTAAGAAGAAAGAAGAGTGAAACAACTAACATATTATTAGAGAAAAATAATCTCTTTTCCACCTTCCTGCTACTTTGTGAGCATGCAGTGTACCGTGCAAAAGCATTAGCTAGTGTGACAAGCCACAGGTGACTACCATGTGCCCTAGAAGATTGGCGCCCTGCCTAGGACGAGTAAGGGAATGTTCATATGTAACCCTGGGTGATCTATTTATAATCTCCGGGTGTCATCACTGCACATCTGCTCCGAACCTTCCGGAAGGTCTTGAAGAGCAGTCTGCCTCACCTTGCCGCCGATGCCTCATTGCTGATGAACCTGTTTTGTGAGATGTAATTAGAAACTGTCTCCCTCAAGGAAACGGATCATTAATAACATCCCCAGAGAACTGAAATAAGGGAGAGAGTCAGAAACATAAGAGTGCCAAATATTCTTCCTGAACCTAAGGTGGATTGCTGGATGACGGGCGAAGGAATGGGTGGGCACTAGGGCTAAATAAATAAAGGAATGAGAGGTAGGACGGAAAGGACGCTACAGCATTGGGAGTATGAAGAGAGGAATTGTGGGTCAAGATTGGGTAGGTGCAGAAGGTAAGCATGGCTTGGATGGCAGTGGGCGAAACCAATACATCTGGATGACAGGTGGGAAGGAAGCAGAGGAAGGTTTTACAAATAGATGCACACGTGGGTGTGGTTCGACCTGCAAATATCATCCTTCAAGTGGGAGTGCGTCTTAACTGATAAGTCAGCTTCGCAAAAATTGACCTTCTACTTAATAGTAATTGTACCCTTATAAATGTTGACCATCTTTAAGTCCTCCCACAAGAATATCAGTTCACTAAAATCCCAGGAACAGCAGAGGTGACATAAAACACCTGATGACATCACAGGAAGCGAGGACATACAACCTTTGATCGTGATTACATCACAAAAAGTAACACCATCTGACGTCATGACATCACATATGTAACAGAATAACTAACATAGGCTCATGGTTGATAAGATACCAAACAACAATTTTAATATATGCTTGCCTGTTTTGTTATGAACCATAATTGCTGCCTTGACATCCCATGGTATGGATGGGGTATGACCAGCGGATCTAACATTGGCCAGGGGTACTACCAGGTGTGGGCATATGCTAAATTCAGCCCCACATTCCCAGGTGCTGTCATAATATGCCAAGTGTAGTCTCCTACATGCAGATGCTGCTAGCCTATCCCTGCTCTAGCCTCTTAAGGCAGTTATTGTCATATTACGTACGGGACAGGCTGATGTGTCCAGTTTCTGTTATCAAATCCAAGCCCGCCCTCAAATGCACAAGTAATGTGGTTCAAGTACAGTCAATGCCCCCTGTTCATGTTAGAGCTACCACTGGGAAGGTGAATCCTCACACGCCCAGTTGCTGCATCACTTGCCAACCACATCCTCGAATGCCATCCAATACCATGCAATGCTTCAAAGGCATGGCATAGTCATTATATGTAATGTGCAGCCCTACATGTCCAGTTGCTGCTATCATATTGCAAGTGCAGATTCAACTGCCCCAGAAATGCCATGTACCACTGGCCATGATATGGAGTGTGACGTGTCCAGTTGCTGCCATTATACTGTCGCAAAAACCCAAGGCATCCCCATTCATGACTCAGACACATAGCTCATTCACTGCCACCTAGTTTCCCATATACGCAGGATCCTCACTGTAGGTGGTGTTCAGCCTCATATATCCAGTTGTTGCTCTCATGTGCCAAGTGTAGCCACAAGTGCCCCAGAAGTTAAGGCACCATATCCATGCTGCAGTGACCATAGTTGTGAAGTATCACAAGTCCAGTCATACGGCCCCCAGCACCTCAGATATTACAGTTAATGCCTCATACGCATGGTATGGTCCATCTTATGTAATGTGCATCCTTACTTGTCCAATTGTTTCTATTATGCATTAAACGCAGCCTCAAATGCCACCTACTTCCTCATATATTCCGTAATGCTGCATATGCATGGTACAGTCATCTTATTTAATGTACATACAATGCCACTTAGTCCATCCTATACATGGTACTGATAATATAGGTGTTGAGGAGCATCATATGTTCAGCTGCTGCCCTCATCTTCCAAGCACAGCTCCAACTGCCAGTTAATTCCTCCGACCAATTGTATGTCACTTCTTTTTTTTTAAATTTTTTTGTATGTATTTATTTATACCGCACCTGGAAGCCGCAGGCATTGGGACACCAACACAAACACGAAGGGACATGTGAGAAGAAGGGACATACATGAAATGTTCAGACCCTTTGACTGCTAACTTCATGTTTCAGAGTTGCGAGTTAATTTTCAATTGGGTACATAACAAATTCCAGTCGGAGCAGGCTTGGGAGTGAATTCCACACTGGTGCTGGCCTGCCACTGTACGCAATGTACATTCGTATGTCCAGTTCCTGCCATCATCTTCCAAACATGTGCAGCCTCAAATGCCCCAGTAATGCTGGTTTATGAGGTCTCATAATGCAGACACATTACACAATCAAATGTGTGGGCCATGCACTTATCCCCACCGCCGACTCCCACCCGCTGTCCACAGTTACCTTCAGGCCCCAGCCTGCGCCCTGGCAGCATAAGGCTCTGTGCCTTCCTTCTCCAGGCTGACACTGCTTCCGTGCACCGCTCAGTTCAACTCCGGCTTCCTCCAAGACGATTCCGCTTCCTGTGCACTGCTGCGCCCAGCCTGAGCTTCCTGCGCTTGCTAATAGCTTCCCCTGATCAGTACGTCGGCTGCCAAATGTAAAGAGGCTCTCCTCGGCGCCCTCTTCACTTCTCTTGTCGCACTGTCTGTCTCGGATTCCTGAAGAGGGGGTCGCAGAGGCAGTGCGCGAGATCACAGGGGAATTGCCAGGGATAGCAACTGCTACCTCAGGCAACCCCCAAATGTCGTCTGTGTTTTCCCACCACCTTTTTAGTTTCTTCTGATTATTATCTTTTTGATTAGGCGGGCGTGGGGGGGGGGGGGTCCCATCATAGCCCGCTTCCGCCCACTGCCTCTATCTCTACTTACCGCTCGTCTGCCAAAAATGTCCATATTTCCCTGGTTTAGCACAAACCTTGTCCCAACCCCTATGCTTGTTCCGGATGAACTTCACTTCCGGTAAAACGTAGGTAGGTCAAACTTTGGGCTGGACAACCGATAGCAGCCTCTCATCTTAAAGTCAGAGTGCAGTCAGATGGCCCGTGTGGATGATGCCCACTGATGCATTAAAGGAAAGGGACGGAAGGAATGATTGACCGGTGGGTGGGTGGGTTGATATGGGGCTAGTCCTATGGGACGGAAGGAATGATTGACCGGTGGGTGGGTGGGTTGATATGGGGCTAGTCCTATGGGACGGAAGGAATGATTGACTGGTGGGTGGGTGGGTTGATATGGGGCTAGTCCTATTAATATAATCATGCATACTAAGTTTTAACCACTGGCCTCTGTCTGTCTTGTTTTTTTTTTATAGGGGCCACCTGGTTATCCTGGAGAACGGGGTGTAAAAGGAGAGAATGTAAGTGCTCAAGTGCTGCTTTTAAATATATCTTCCACAGAACGTATTGTGGTATCAACCCCAACCTAAATGCTCATTAGCCCTTCCCCACTGGGGAACCATGACATAAGCTCTTCCTTCAGCTCCAATAATGGGATCCCAACATCAAGTTCTTGCCCATCCACACCATTTTGGTAATCAACATGATATCCTCATTACCCCAGCGCCATTATGGGATCCTAATGTTAGGGCCAGGCCATAACGTTAGATCTGTAGTCACCTCCATAGGTGGGACCCCGACCTTAGACCTGTACATGGCTCCCATCATGAAACCTGCAACAGTAGTCTCACTGATCCGTGTTGAGGCCATCTAGCGTCAGACCATCATTCTATCCTGGTGCGGGAATTCCACACTTCCACTCACTGTGAAATCCAACACTAGATCCTTGACACTTTTATTGCCTGTGCTCAATATCCAACCTAACATCGTGTTACGACTTAAATTAGATGTATGCCTGGTATAATTTGTTATATTTTCAGTTGCCATTCTTCATTTCCCACATCTCTGGCTAGCCTTCAATCACATAGGGCCAGAGGCCTCATGACAATGACATACCATCCGGCAGAATGGAATGGGGGTCGGGAAGGGACAGTTGGAGCTTGGGGGAATGTGAGGAAAGGTTGGAGCAGTTTCATCATGCCTGTATATATATATATATATATATAAACAGCATATATAACTACTGACCGAGTCCAGAGACTTGTGGATGTGTGACTACATAATATTGTCAACGAGTTAAAGGGTTAAACAGCTCCAGACCCAGTGCACATGCAGCCGTGCTGTTACCACGGAGGGAGGAGGAGTAGAGGCGTGCAGCGGTAAGGAAATTAGTGAGGTGCAGGAGGATTGATTACATTGTTACGCCTCATTATTCGTTGTTGTCTACATGCATGTTGGACTCAGGGGGGTGATATGCTATAGTAAAGCATCCTCGAATGTTGGTTTGCCAAGGACAGTGACTGGTGTAGCTCAGCAGCATGTGAAGAGACAAAGGGATGAGCTGGTGATACATAGTGGCACTGCTGAAGGGTTTGGATATAGAGTAAAGCACCCATGAACGTCAGTCAGCAGTGGACATTCCGGGAGTTGCATGGCAACGCTTAAAGCAAAGTGACAAACTGTTGCTGGATAGTAACGTTGTCCATGGGCCGTGGATAAAATGTTGCCTTGTGGAACATTGATGATTTGTAGTCGAGGCATACCTGAGAGAGTACAAAAAATGCATGGATAATATTCCTGGTCCTACCTTGTTCCGTCTCTTACCGCGTGATCCCACGTTATAACGGAAAGATTGGAAAGAGGGATTTATGAAGTTTGTATTTGCTGTGCATGGTCCCAACTATTCTGATGAGAGAAAATACCCTTTGTTGTTCTATTGTCTTGGACATGTAAGACAAGAAATATTTAAAACCTTACTTGAGCCTGCAATTACTTGAGGAGAGAACCCTTTGAATGTATTAGAAAATAGCACTGGAAAACTGGATAAATATTATACAGTTAAAGAAAACGGGATTTTTGCATGATACCACTTTGCCACAAGAGAGCTGAAGAGAAGGGAGACAATTGAGGAGTTTAGAGCAATACTGAGATGTTTGACCACAAAGTGATAATTCGGGCACCGCCAAGAGGAGTACATTAAAGACCAATTGATGATAAAATGCATGAATGATAAAATCAGAGCTGAACTTTGGGGGGAAAGGGATTCAACTTTGGACAGGGAAATTGAAATTGCCAAGCTTGTGGAGCACACAGAAGCTTGCATCAAAGAATAGAGCAGCAATGGGATGAAGACAGACAAGGAAAACAGTGCAATCTCAGAAGCAGTGAGGAAGGACATGTGAAGTAGTGTGTGGGTGATGAAAGAAACACAAACAAGGCCAAAGCTTATGGGGCAAGAAGGATGATCATTATTGCAAGTATGGGGGGAGCAAGCACCCTTGCACATATGCACATAATTCAAGAGAGGAGGATAGGAAGGGGAATGTAAAACTGTGCTTTCGTTGCCCGAGTCTGTAACGCCTGGCTTCAGGCAAGGAATGTATGGCAATACACATCATTTTCAGTGATTATGGGAAGAAAGGACATTTAGCTAGATGCTGTAGGGTCTTCAAAGATTTTCCACAAATGGTATAAGAAGTGAACTCAGTTGAACCAGAAATAGACTTCTCTGATCGATTTCAAGAGGAAGTAGATTTGGTCAATGCTGTAATGGAGCCCACGAAAAGGAAGAAACCTCATTCATTGTTTGGTGTAAATAACAAAGAAATTGGTCGGTTGATAGTGATCAGCACAAGTAAATGGAAGTACATTTCTAAGTGTTGTACCCTGAGAAAATCTAGTGTGCAAACCAATGCCATGGGGAAGCTCCAATAAAGATAGTATGAGAATTTAAGGCAAGCTTGAAGTTTAGTGGCAGGAAGACAGAGAGCATAGTTTAAGTGACAAATAATGAGGAAATCTGTTATCATGGGATGACAAATCATGGATATCAATTAGACTAGATCCCACTCAAGCAGAGCAGATTCTAACAATTGATGGCAGGTCACCAGACAAAAGTGGGTTGGATACAAAGCATATAGCAGAGGGGGTGCCTAAGGTGTTTGATGATAAGTTAGGGGGTTTGATAGGATTTTTTTTTTTATTGTATTAGGTTAATAAATGCATAACCAGTGATTTCTAATGTCAGGATAGTGCCATTAGCTCTCAAAAGGGAAGTAGAAACTGAATTGACAAGAATACAGACAATGGGTATAATAGCATCTATAGATGCTTTGGAATGGGTAGTCTCGTTGTTGTAAGGAAGCCCAATAGTACCGTGAGGCTTTGCATTGACTTGAGGGAATTAAACAGACACATAATTGCAGAAAGGTTTTCATTACCAAAGATAGCTGAACTGGTATATGAGATTGTGGGAGCAGAGATCTCTTCAATATTGGATCTTAAGGCAGCCTATGACGGGTATGGTTACATCCTCAGTCGTTACACCGCACCACCTTCATTACTCGATATAAGTTATTTTGCTGTAGATGCATTCCATTCTTGTGTTGGTTTTGGTGGCCAGTGTCTTACAAAAGATCACGCACAGATTGTTGGGTAGCGTACAGGGAGTTAAGTATTATCAAGATGGCATTCTAGTGTGAGGTAGAATTAAGACAGAACATGACATTAGACTGAGGTAGGGGTTACAGATCTTAAGTGATGCAAAGCTGGCCATTTCTATTGAAAAATGCAAATTCAGACAACCATAAGTGGACTATTTTGGTCATGCATTATCCTCTCAGAGCATGCATCCTAACACAGTGCAATTGCCAACACCTACAAATAAGGCTGAACTATCTTCCATTTTAGGACTAATTAAAAACGATTCCAAATGTATGAGAAGCATGTCCAATAAGATGAAATTCATGAGGAAACTCATGAATAAGGGTGTTGTTGTTCAAATGTCCAAAGAATGTGATATCGAGTCCCAAGCAATCAAAAGGGGAATCACTGAACACATAATCTATATGGATGCTTCTGAAGCAGGGCTGGGGCAGTTCAGATGCAGAATAATGAGGGTGTAAAATATACGATAAAATGTGCCTGCAGGTCCTTAAGGGATGCTGAATCAAGATAGTGATTGAGCGTGAAGCATTGGCCTGCAAGTAAGCAATAAAACAGTTTAAACCATATGTCTAGCGAAGGCCATTTTTCATAAGGACAGACCATAAACTGTAAGTGTCCATATTTAATAACACAGGGATGATGGATGATATTTCCAGGAAAATTGTGAAATGGATAACAGGCCATTATGGTCGGAATTATAGGGTAGAGCATGTGATTGGCTGCAAGGATGCAGTAGCGGATGCACTAGCCAGGAATGCAGTACCAGAGAAAAAAGGTAGTGAGCTTTCTGTGGTGGTAGATGATGTGAGAGAAAATGTTCAAACAGGATGAATGAGACGTTGCCTGTAAGGATGATATTGTAAGAATTATATATTCAGTTACTGTTCTTTATGTCCCATAGTGCCAGAGGCCTCCTGGTAATGGCATATCATCACTCAGAATGGAATGGGGTGAAGTCATGGGGTTCTGGAGGGGATGGTTGGAGCTTGTGAGGAAAGACTGGAGCTGTTTCATCATGCCTGTAAATATCTAAATAAGAGGTATACATAAGTATTGACCGAGTCGTGGATGTGCTACTAGATAATACATACACACTCATTTCCTATTGCACAGATCTGCAACCTTCGGCCCTCCCAATGGTTTGGACTACAACTCCCAGGGTCCCTAACAATTGATTATGCTGGCTAAGGCTGTTGGGAGTTGTAGTCCAAAGCCTCTGAAGAACCCAAGATTGCAGACCCCTATCTATTGTTTCATATGAGAATGTGATCCTTAAACCTCTCATTGTAGGGCATCAACCTATACTTGATCTCACTGTGAAACACCAATACCAAACCCCAGGGTCACCAGAGCCTGCTCTCTACTACACATGGCTGCTACATACATGTTTTCATTCTTCCATCTCTCACTTCATCTAATTCATCTTGATCTATCTACTGCTGTTCATCAAGTTAATCATACGACTGGGTTCTGAAGTTCATCGAAAGCATTCCATGGAAATGGGACACACTCTTGTCTCCTAACTTACTTAACACTTTCCACCATTCAAACTCTGCTGAGTGTTCACTCTCCTTGAGCTCTCATTTCCCTTCAGCATTGTCTATCCCCACTCTTCTTCTTCCCCTCTTTAAAATTGCCACCCATGAATATGCCCTGGATTGGATTGCCTTCTTTCTATCAGACTGTTCCTCTTCCATCTCAGGGAATGCTGGCACCACGATTTGCTACCCCATGCCCGCCCTCCCATTGGGTCTACCATGAGCATCTGTTTATGGTCCACTTCTCTTTCTGCTCTACATCTCCTCTCTCAGCAACTAATCTTTTTATTTGGCTTCTTCTGCCACCAATTTTCCAACAACAGTCACATCTTTTTCTTTTTCCATTCCTTAGTCCTGAACTATCCTCTTGTACATCCAACTGTAATTCCACCATCCACCAACAGATTGCACTAAGATGCTTAATGCACAACTCATCCAAGACTGAAGTCACTTGTCTAGCCGTTCTCAACAATACACTCCTAATCCCATGCCCACAATCCTTGCCACCAATCTCTCATCCTAGCCTCCAAGGCTTGCAACCTTATGGTCCAATTTAACAGCAAAGCAAAGCACACAGTGGCCAGGTTAAAAACGTTATGATTATTCACAAGGTCCGCCCTCGCCTCATTGACCACTCTTGTTCTCAGCAGTCTTGATTAATGCACTGCCCTCCTCCTCGGCCTTCCACTTTGCTCATTCCTCCACATCAATGGAAGTCCTAACTTTGAAACTCACACTCTCTACAATCACCCATTAACCACTCCTTCACATTGGGTGGCGCTTTCTGCAACAGCAGCCCCTCTTAAATTCCTGTGTTAATTTATGGTCTGCCCCCCCCCCTCATCTGGACAGCCACATCTGACAGTTGCCTGTCTTTGCTAACTCCCCCTCCCTGCACAGCCTCTCATTTCTTCTCCTTCTCCCTCCATGCATGCCACTGCCAGAACCGGCTTCCCACAAATCCAAAATAGTCTCTCTTGCAACCTCCAAGAATGTCTCAAAACCTTCCTTCTACCCACAGTTAGGGTATCAGCTCTCTGCCAGTCCATGATACCCGCTTCCCCCGGCAATGCGCTGAAATGCAAATATCTATATAGTGTCAGCAACATCTGCATATGATGCACATATTTTATATCGTCAGCCTGTGTTGCAGCCAGCCCTTGCTCCCACTGGTATCTCCCCCGTCCACCATCTGGCTCACGCATTGCTCAGTTATCGTTTTGATCTTTCGGAAAGCGTCTTGCAGAGGGATCGCTCAATTCGCTGATCATATCCCCATGTAGTGCGTTTGCCATTGAAGTAGTCGCCTTGTTCCTTAAATGCAAAAGTACAAAATGTGCCCTTTGTTGAAATAATAGGTGCCTTATTGCGCCCGACTTGAAAGAGGGGATAGAACCAGTCCTGAGTTTTGTAAGGATGATGGTCCAAGTAAATGGAATGTGGGCTGCGACCTCTCAATTTGTATGTCTCCTTTTTGCTCTTCTCCATCAAACACAACTGTAAATGGCTACTGTCCACATTCATAATTTAAGTAAACCATCCTCCTCAACGTCTATATTTCCTATGAGCAAACTGGGTCCGGCCAGCCTGATAAATATCTTCAGTCCACGATCCTTGTTGTGTCGCTTTACCCCTTACCCTCCCTCATGTTTTATCCCACCTAACACTCTACACACAGCTCTCTGCACATACTGTGGCTGAATGCCTGAATGTATTCCTCACCAACTCACTTCCTCCAGCAAGGTTAACTCTGCACAGCTTCTATCATTCCACACATACACGCGCCACAACCTCTGAGCCCAGCCCTCTCCTGGCAGGGCAGGATACTGAAGCCTAGGGCTTCTCTCTGAATACAACTACGCCAAGTGTCCTCGCCAGGAACCAACTGGAAACATACCACCACACAGAAAAGGGGATAATCTGACTGCACTCTCCAATTTTCACCCGTCTCTACCTCTCATCCAACTAGCCTTGTCCTTCTTCCAGAACCATAAGCCAAACGACTGCCAAAATGGTATCAGTTGTGTTGACTAAGTCCCACATAAGACCAATTGCATTTCGATACGTTCACATCACATCAATGGCTATAGTTTCTAGATTGAAAAGGGTGTGGTTCTTTTTCAGGCTACTGCGTTACCAGTTCTTTTTTGCTACTATTCAAACTAAGTTGGTTTCTTTGCACGTATTTCTTAAAAAGAGAAAACTCAAGTTTTATATTTGTTATCGCAAGCAGAGACCCTGGTTAGCTTTAAGAAAAGTTGGGCATTCTCTACACAACACCGGTACGAACAGTCAGACTCAATGACACGCACCAAGCTATTTCATGGTTTATCTTGAACAAAAGGCCAACCCATGTGGTACCCCATAGTGCATTGATTTGGGCTCTGCCATAATACCATCAGGATTTACACAGTTGGCTGGATCGCATCAGAATGACTCAAACCATTTGAAAGCTTTGTTGGACACCCCCGCCATTGAACAGGAGATGAAGGATGGTCCTGTGGTCAAGTGCATCAAAGGCGCCGGAAAAATCCACCAAAATAAGAAGCGAGTCATTGCGATCATTCATATGCCATAGTAACTGCTTCCTATATGTGCTAATGATGTTTTTGTGCCATATCCCACCCTGAAAACAAATTGTCGCTCACCTAAAAGCCCATGGATATCGACAAAAGACTGCAGCTAGATTGCAATGACTTTTTACAAAATCTTAATGAAGCCATAGCCAACTGTTCCATGGGCTGGAACGGGTGGTAACGGCCCATGACCCAAGTTAATAGGCCACAGCATAGCATAGCGTGGCTATTCGCAACCCATGTTTGCAATCCGGGTATTTTATTTCAATGAACGTGGCATCTTGTTCATTGAAACAAAATACAATGTTAAAATGGCTGCATGGATCAGGAACGCGGGACTCCATATGGAGTCGCTCTTCCATTTCCATGGCGGCCAGGAGTGACACTGAGCGGTGGGAGCAGTGGCGGGTGCCGCCGTCGCTGAAGTAATAGGGTAAGTGGGGCTGCGGGTGGGAGGGATGGGAAATTAGACATGATGGAGCAATGCCCTTGTGCCCCTAAGAAGTGTCCTACATGCAGCTGCATGCCTTATCAAGGGTCTACACAGATGCAACCACATCACCCCAGCCCTCATTGACCTTCACTGGCTCCCAATGCACGCACAAATCACCTTCAAGTCTTGCGGCATCATCTATAAGGCAGTCGCCTTCAAGTCACCCAGGTACCTCGTGGAGAAACTTTACATCTCCAGCGGACAGTGCACCACCAAAAGCCAGGACACATGCAGAATTTAAATCTGCTGCTGCAAAAAGTAAAGGATCAGAGAACAAGTTTTCTCTGCCCACGTCCCAAGACTATGCAACCTCCTCCCCGTCGGCATCAGACTCGCCCCCACGCTCCTACAATTCAGAATAAAACTCAAGATCCACCTCTTTGACGAGTTTCTCCTCCTCAGCACCTAGGCCATCACATGGACCCTCGCACCGCCTGATTCACTACATGCCACCCGCCCTCCTCCCCGCCACCCAGTACAGCTGTACCCCTTTTCTCCCCCCCTCTGTATTCTACCCCCTGCTGTATATCTGTACTGTTGTACACCTCTTTAAAGCGCTCCGTATTGACGTATACCTCTGTAAAGCAGTTTGTTGCTTCTCAAAGATAGCTCGGCGCTCAATAAATACCATTATACAAATAATAATAAAGAAGGGAAGGGAGGGTGGGGAAAGATGGCGGGGCGGGGGAAGCAGCCATCCGGTTGCTTGGAATGTGGGCTTGCATTGGTAGATTCAGCCCACAATCCAAGCAACCTGATTTAGGCGTCCATTGCCACAGATGCTAATAAGAAATTGGTGAATCGCAACCAGCCTACAATTATTAGGTAGTCTGGTTCCAGGTAAGGATTCTTAAAGTGTGGGGTTATCCAAGATTATTTTAAAACTATGGAAACATATATTTAGTGATAGGCTCATTTACAATAATCATCAGCAGTGGCAGAATGTCATCTATATAGTCCATAAGAATGAGTGGGACAGAGGATGGGTTTCATATTTATGACTATATTTCTAATTATATCAACAGTAACTTCTCGAAAATTAAAAGGGACTGATTTACTGAAGGACTGATGCAATTCGGGAAAAAATGAGACAGATAGAAGAATATCAAGGATACCAAGTCTTATCGTGTTGATTTTATCATCCCAAAAAATGATGGATTCCCTGTAATCTTTTCCCTCGTGTGTAGGCACGCGATAACATCAGCACATGTCATTCACAGCGCAATGCACATGCGACCATTGATTGCAGGAGTACCATAAAACATGTCCAGACCTGGCTTTTCCACCAGTAGGTTTGTCACTCCCATTTAGCAGTCATGGGCTCTATAAATGCCTCTGACATAACAAGACCTAGTTGTAGTTGCCTCGAATAGCACTCAACTTTGGATTAGATAATAATAGTAATAATAAAAATAAATATATGGTCCCAAAGCAATAAAACAGGGCATGTTTTAAGAAGACACACTCAGTGCTTACTTTGCCTCTACCTCTGATTGGGCAGTATGTGTCAAGCTTTTCAGCGATAAGACATACATATCTCCATTTGGGAGAGGAAGGCTTTGGAAAAGGGGGACCCAATCACAATGAAAGCAATATATAGGTAAGATTCATCTGCTGAAAACAGTGGGTCCCAGTCCATGTCCAATGTCATTGCAAAAATCTAATTGGACTACTGTCCTCTCTGCATTGTGCAATACATGTGACTAGGCAGCCAGCACCATACAAAGGCAGCCAATGACTCAATGAGACCCCGGCAACTCCCTATATCAGGCATGTAACTGCTCACAATATAAGCTGTAAAAGATAGAATGCTCAAGAAGTCCGATGAAAAACCTAGATACTCAAAATATCGAATTTCCAAATGCTAAATAAACAAGGAAGTTGGCTCATGAAAGGGGAAGAAAGATTATGTAGCCAGCAAAAGCATTTTTGAGGAAGGTTTAGGTGCGGGTAAAGGGGATCTGAGGATTAACCCTTTTCAAGAAGTTGTTTAAAAAAAAAAGCAGTTCAGAAAGGATATCAGTAAAATGAATTGTTGAAGCATCTAGATGCCCAAGCTACTGTGCATGCACACTAGCTCGCCTGCATGTTCATTCGTCAGCATTAGACCTTGGTCCAGCGGACGCTAAGGATTATGGGGTGTTGATAATTCGGCATGCAGTGTGAGCCAGCAAACGATACAATGAAGCTGCTCTTCCCTCCCTTCACCAATTGTTCCATCAATTGTGCCGTAATAGGGCCTGCTAATTTGAATGCCCTGGTCTCCTCTCCTGCTTGCTGTGATTTCAGGGTATTGTGAGCTCATACCCATTCATCCCAGTATACCTCAGTGGTGGCAACGAGTGGGCTGATTGGGCCTGCAGCAGCTCCACCCTGAAAGCAGTCATTCATATTTCCCTAAAAAGGCCAAAATTGGACTGTGAAAATAATCCCACCCCAAATCCAAGCATATACAGAGGCAAATACTGTGGAAGTGGGAGGCAGGCCAAAATGGGGGAGGCAGTGTGGGAGACTCCAATCAGAGCCACAGTTTTGGACCAGAGAGTCAACGGACCCGGTGGGGGTGTGTTGTGTACGCAGACGGACTGGGTCCCCCCTCTGGTAATAACAAGAAGGTTACATGGAAAAGTGGGAACACAATGAAGGCACCAAAGTCTTTGTAGAAACTAAGAACAGATTTATTACAGGAAGAGGAGTAAACACATTGCCAGCAGGATATAAATTAGACACACTGGACTAGCTAGGCAAATCCACTGGCACAGAACACAGGGTCTGGGGAGTGCCCTTGGATGTAGATGGAAAGGGAGAAAGGGAAGGGGGTTGGTAGAGATGCTGAAGGGGAATAAGAGAGAGCGGCAGGCGAGAGGTACACAGAGGAAGGCAGGGTGGGCAGTGGCTGAGACGCCAGGAGACCCACAGGTAGAAAAATAGCGCAAGTTGGGAAGGAACAGAACCAGGGGAGAAGGATAAGGCCAAACATGGGTGAGAGTACCTGCTAGAAGAGCAAGGGCCTCTGTAAACCTCTGCGCCCAACCCACACGGACAGCACACCACACCACCACCAGCCAAAAAGAAGAGAGCGGTTCTCTCTCCACAGGTTTTATATAAGTCTGTCGCTCCAAACCAGCAACACATGTGGTTGCCAGGGATACGTTTTTTTGTATGTGTTCTCCAGGAAAGAGGAGACCAGACAACTGGTTTTTTGGTTGTTCAGGACAAGTTTTGTTTGGTTGCTAGAGGAGATGGGATGCAGGGCTGCACACACATTTCTGATTCCCAGGTTAGGGACATGACAGTTGGGGCCCCCGGGGTTGTTTATTGTTGGTGTGGGACAAGTGGCTTTCCAGAGCCCACCCAACCCCATGATGGACACAAGTGGAACTAGTTCTGCAGGGATCAAGAAGGCCCAGACAAAGGGGAGATGAAAAATTACAGAGTAGTACACTGGTTTTTGGAGTCCTTTCCCAGGGCTGGAGGAATTCCACCAAACCCCCCACATACCCTGAGTGCAGGGGACAGAGTGGAATAAAGCGAATGGCGAAATCTAGCAAGGCGGGATCACCCCCACACACACTAAAGACACAATGTCAATGATGGGTGATGTCCATTGTGCCAGAAACAAAATACACACAGGAGAACATGATAGCACTTGAGCATAAACAGCGCAGACACTGTAGTCAGTGGCGAATATACAATCATATGCAGTGCAAGGGGAAAATACATTTGGGAAACATGCAAGTCACTCATAGCCATTTCCACAGCCACCGTCTGGGCCCACACCACCTGGGCTTGTGACCAACGTCACCCCTCCATTTGGAAAGTTCCTGATTTGAGTCTGGATTCCAGGATGTGAGGGGGATATGAGCCATGGTTAAGTAGTGTCCAGGGGGTTGGCAAAAGTTTGATATGGAGAACTAGATTAGTTTGCAGATGAAAACTAGTGCAAGCAACCCCCCACAGCATCAAGGATATATGAAAGCAGTTTTCCCCAGAAGGAGCTGAACCCGTCTTTTACTCAATTTAGAATGTCTGTGGCTGTATCCTCGGGGGTGGCCCCAAGGAAGTGATGTGAGTGGCATGGTGAAAGAGTCTGCAACACAAACACACTGCTCTAATGAAATAAGTGCACCCACTCTGCCATGGGAAACCAATATCATGTTGTGATTTTTGAGAGCCAGTTTCCTCAGCTCTCTCTCTGCTCAGCAGATAATGTTCACAGTGAGACAGCAGTTTCATTCACCACCTCCTCCAGAATTGCTTGCAATCGATATTTAGCCCAACCTACTCTCATGACACCAATCTGGGGTATTAATGTGGTGTCATACAGATGTGCGTCCATCAGAGGAGTTTAGGTATTCATTAGGTCAGGGGCTTGTTGTAGGTCATGGGCATTTTGGATCTTGCCAGGATGTCTTTCTTTGGTGACCCTGACGGCAGCTGGAGCCCAGGCCACAACTGCTACTCCAAACTTTAGGCAGCTGCTTGTAAGCCTTGCTACCACACATGTAGAAGAGTTCTTCAGGTACCAACCAGGTGTCTGTTGGCTGGCAGTCAAGCAAGGGTATCTTCCATATCAGTCAGGCAATGTAAGGGAGAACGCAGTCTCACAGGGAGAGGATGACCAGTTCGCTGCATAGCCAGGGGCGCTCGTGCAGCCGGAGCACCATGGACTGGCATCTGGTAGTAGTGCCCACGTTGTCTGCCACTTTTTCTCTTTTCCACTTGAAGCACACAGGGAGGGTGTCTTTGTACTGTGCCATTAGAGCCGCTTTTTCCCAGTGTGCACTGATCTTCCCGGGATGCCGGAGGAGACACCGACAGGTACACACTGGAGCTGGAACTTTGCACTATAACAGAGAGGTATATGGGCACAGATCCAAGAGTTTGCGGGCTGTCAACTGGCAGATCTGGAGGTAGTTTGTTAACGCAGGAGGGTTGAGAAGATGGAGCAGAGCAAGTGTGATTAAGTGGCTGATGGCAGACATTATGTATTGGCTTTGGGGAACCACAGGGAACAAGAACACCCAGTTGGAGCAGAGCGTGCGCAGATGAGTCCATCTATGTCCTTTCTAAGTCCTTCGGGGGGGCAAATGAAGAGTTGGCTTGATCCAGGGGAAAGCAGAAATCTCACAAGAAGCAAGTTCGAAAGAACTCAAAGCTGTTACATAAAGACAGGAAGATAGTAGCATAGTGCAAAAATGAAAGATGAAAGGCAAGGCTGGTATGCTGGTACAGAAAATTTAAAATTAAATACACATATAACAGAATGAGCTTGGTAGACTGTAGCCGTTTGATGGTTACATTGAGATTCTAGATGGCATTGAAAAGCTGATCTGTTAATCCTCAATTGCAGGATGAACTCCACACATGGAATACTCCAGATCTCATCTCAGAAATGCAGAAATGCAAAAAAGATAAATGGAAAAATATTTGCATTCAAAAAGAGATAAAGCAAACGTGATTTTTTTAAAATCCAAATATAAGATATTAAAATTGTAAATGCTAAACATTTTATTTAAAACAAAATCCCAAATTTAAGGGAACAAAATTATAATCTAAAATATTAAAATGGGATATTACACACAAAAAATCAAAATATCAAAGTGGAGAATGGCTAAAATTGTTTGATTTTTTTTTTTAATGTTCCCTGTCAAAATGCTACGGTCCAACAAAATAACAGTTCAAGGGACCAAGATCCAATAAAAATCTGATGGTCTGTTCGCATGCTGGTAGGGTTTCTGAGCGGGGTTGAGGGCAGATTTTGGGGAAAAATAGTCTATGCTCTGGGGTGCAGTGGCCTAGCTCTCCCTCCTGCACTAAATGCAATCTTGGCTGGCCTGGCACAGGTTGGGCCTCGCAGACCTGGCGGTAGATCGGTCTCATTACTGAAGTAAGGTGTATGAAATATGCCAGAACTGAATCATCGGTCAGTGCCAAAAGCAACCTGTTCACAGAGGGAGGAGCAACAGCGGGCAGAGGCATTGTTCTTGCCATCATGCTCTCAAATAGGGAGAGTCCAGCAAAGCGGCTGGGCATACCTCTCATGTTCATGACGGCAAGGGGCAACTCATCTAGCTAACTTAGTGCTGTCTGTGCACACACATTTGCCAGCGTGTAGCTCCCTATTCTTCCTTCCTCTTTTCCCCAAGCTTTCTGTTCTATTTCGTCCCTGGGGTAGCCTGCAGTTTTGTTTAACAATGTTGTCAGTTCTGCTACCGGATCTTGTATTGGAGAATTGAGGAGAATGGATCAGGGACACAGAACTCGCAACAAAAGCGCAAACAAAAGGTTAGGCAGCAGTAACAGGGTCAAGTGGACTGCTGTAGTAGGCCAACACAATGATACAGGCACCTTAAATGGGATGTCCCCTATTCCTACAGCTGTGACGGTCCAGCCAGACACTAGGGCATCCGGGAACTCCCTGATGCCTCAGTGTGCTGAATGTGGCTCTTGTGTCCACCAGCATCCTGTCATGCTTGTCTCCTATCTCTACTGTCGCATAGGGGCCACTGGATGGGAAGATGGAGGATAGGGCGAGGAGTTGGGATGCCAGGGGTACATCGTCTGGGTCCAGTTCCCGTAAAGCTTGTGGGAACTGGAAGGGACTCTGGCCTGGTTGCTGGGGCCAGGGTTGCAAGGCGGTGCCAGAAGAGGCACCCTGGCTGT
This sequence comes from Ambystoma mexicanum, assembly GCF_040938575.1. Taxonomy (NCBI): domain Eukaryota; kingdom Metazoa; phylum Chordata; class Amphibia; order Caudata; family Ambystomatidae; genus Ambystoma; species Ambystoma mexicanum. The sequence goes on from NC_090932.1 coordinate 1,273,130,920, forward strand.
TTTTGCACTACTGGCTGGGAGATGAGGCATTGGTCTGGGATGTGACCCGGGGTTGTCCAGGCTGGGGTTCTGGCCCAGAACCAGCATTGCGATCTAGGGGTCTAGGCTGAGCGGGGAGGCGGGCATAGTGCAAGGAGCTGCGATTTGCTCCGAGCAGACAGCGCAGTGGCCTTGTTCTGCTGATGCTGAATCCACTGTGGACAGTTGTACTTCCAGTGGCCCCATTCCTTACAATAGGCACACTGGTCCTGATGCATGCAGTGACCTAACTGGGATGGGCACCGGCTGGGGGTGGATACTGATTTGAGACATGCTGAGGCACGTACCTAGTGTTCCGATAGCTGCAGTACAGGGGGTTCAGATGGGGCATCTGTGAGTGGTGAATGATTCCTCTTCTTCCTCCCCTGCTAAATTTGTGCCATCCTCTAGAAGCCCATACTGGCCTCCATAGGGCGACAGTACAGGAGCTGATTCAGCAGGAAGGGCAGGAACTGAGATGGGAGCAGAATAGCTGGGTGGGGGAAAAGAAGAATCTATGGCATCCTCTGGGGCAGAAGGGGTCACTGGGGATAACACTGGGAACCAGTGGGGTTCACACCCATAACTGGCGTCATTTCTCATTTTCATTAGATTAGGCTGTTCTAGCTTCCTCTCTAGGGTCACTTGTTGTTTCAGCCACTTCTTCCTTGCCACAGACACACTCTGCAGGGACTCCAACGTGAAGAAGTCCCATTGCCTAACTGCGGAGTTCCCTTTTCCCTTTTAAGAACCTGGCTCACGGAGATCCACGATGGCCGCCGACACAGGGAGACGTGAGTGAGTCTCGCTCCTGCCGGGCCGAAAATAACGGACCTCAAAGTAGCACCGATCCGTGACTTCCAAACGAGATACTCGCCTCTCGTAAGCCCCCCAGTCACCGGGCATCTCAGGACGAAAGTAGGAGCCCATGAGCGGCTGCCTGCCGCAGCGCCGACAGAGAAGAACGCCCCTCCCCCTGCCGGAGCAACTACTAGCCAGGCTGCGGAGTAGCCGTGACGGGTGGAGGGCCCAGGCGGGAGCGGCGGGGGACGCGGACCGCCGGATCGCCAGACCCGAAGGCACCACAGGGTGTCAGCAGTCGGACGGGGAATCCAGCGCAACACCGGCATTCGGCGGTCGGGCGGTCTGGGCAGCACCGCGGACGCCTGCCCCTCCCCCCGCCGCCTGAGGTGCAGGCCGCGCCCCAGTGAAGGCGGGAGAAGCCGCGGGTGTGGGACTCCTGATCGGGGGCCCCCGGTGAAGCGGCACACTCAAAGAGCCCCGACAGACCTCGGTGGGGGCTTGGAAAACTCTGCCCGCGCCCCGGCACCGAGGAGCCAGCTAACGAGACTGCAGGCAGCAGGAGAGGGGAGCCAGGGCGGCTCCGGAGCGGGAGAGAGCGCAGGGACGGCATCCAGTGGCCCATGCTAAGCAGCAGGTGAGAGGCCTCCATCTGGCCCCCCTCCCCCCACTTCCACATCTCCCAAGGCATAAGTGGACTAATTGGGCCAGACAGGCCCGGGACTGGCAGGGGGTAGACACCCCATAAATCTCAGCATATAGATCCTCGCGGAGGGGAGGGGGCGGGGAGTGCAGGAGCGGGGGAGGCAGTCCTCGCCCCCCCCACCAACAGCAAGAGGGCCCAATTGCTGGCAGCTCCCTAAGAAGAGGGAAGGTACCTGCCCAACAAAGAGCACATTTAGCGAACCCAGAGCAAGGAGTGATCACAAAAGGGCACTCCCCACCCTCCAAGATAGACAGTTGGCCGTAGTGGTAACCCACGAAGATAAACACATAACTACAAAGAGACTTCCGCAGGAGGGCAATGTCTAAAGCTAAGGAAAAAGGGGGGCACATCCCAACCAAACCCACAGGCGGACAAACAGGACTCAAGCATTCTACAACTGTGGGCTTCAGAAACCCCAGTGAACACCAGGGGGAGAGCACAGGAAGACTCCACAACAGATGACATCCCCCCCAAACCATGCAATCAACTCCCTTCTAAGGAAGACATGAATGCCTGGTTCGTAGAACTGCAGGACAAATTTATGTTAACGGTACAGGACCAATTCGCTACACTTAGAAACGACATGAAGCAAGCTGTACATGATATAAAAATAGACCTAGCCAAATTAGAAGAGAGGACCGATACCCTGGTAAAAAATATTTCAAAATGTGGAAGAGGAAGCAACACAGACAAGCGAAACACAAGAACAATTAGTGCGATTAACCCACAACCTGGAAATTCAATGTGAAGACCTGGAAAATAGATCCCGCAGATCTAACATCCGCATTAAAAACATGCCCGAGACAGTGTTGGATAGGGATCTCAAGAACGCAGTGCAAGATGTGTTCAGAGACATAGTCGAGGCACAGGATGTTGAAGCCATAGGAATAGACCGAGTTCATAGAGTGGGTCCGAAACGCACAGGAGCCCCCGGGGAAAGACCCAGGGATGTGCTTGTGGCACTATCCTCGTACCCACAGAAAGAGAACATACTAAGGAGGGCAAGGCAAATGGATCAAATAAGTATGAACGGGGTAGACATCCAGTTGTATCAAGACCTTGCAGCAGCGACACTACTAAAAAGGAGAGAAATGGCCCCAGTGATCATGGAACTGGTCTCAAAAGAAATAAGGTACAAGTGGACTTTCCCATTCGGCCTACTATTCGAGTGGGAAGGCAAGCAAAGGGTGTCAACCTGCGAAGAGGGACTTCATATAATGGACATACAGATAGAGGAGGCTGTGCGCAGTAATAAGAAGGCAAGGGAGGAATCGCCAAAAAGACAGAGATGGTGGGTGGAGGCAAGGCAGAGAAAAAGACGAAATGGTAAAGGGGGGAAATACCCGGCAACAGTGGAATAGGGCTAGGCCCAAAGAAGGGTGAAGACAAAGAACTGCCACCACCCTCTGATCCTGATGAGACAATCAAAACTCTCATGGAACGTGATCGTAGATAATTTCCACCCACGGCCCGGCCGAGGATCAGGTATAGACTCACAGTAAGGGTCAAAGAGGATGCAGGGTTTAGGACTCCCCGCAAAGTACGACCCGAGTACTCTGAGGGCAAGGAGCGATTGGCGCAACGCCATGGCTACCATAGGGACCCGAGCCCTCCTCGGGATCCAAATTTGGTTATTGTTAAACAGTTGGGGGGGGTTAGGGTGTTCGGGGGAGGGGAGGGTGGGTATCGCCGGAAGAGAGAAGGGACCTCAGCATAAGGGCGCAATGGGCTTCCAATCCCGGCCAGAAACATGGGTAAGGCCAGAATACTAACATTAAATGTAAGGGGCATGAATTCTCCCGTGAAGAGGAAAAAGCTAGAGAATTTGTTCAGGAGGGAGAAAGCGGACTTTCTGCTACTCCAGGAAACACACATCAAAGTAAAGGACAATGGAAGGATAGGTCTTAGAGGGTACAGGGTATTGGCACAATCTAATGCAGAGGGGAAAAGAGCGGGGGTAATGATTGCCATAAAGGGTGGACAAATCGCTACTCTCATAGACAAGCAGATCGACAAAGACGGGAGATATGCATTCGCTAATATCATGCTAGACAACACCAAGCTAACTCTAGCGTCAATATATGCACCAAACACGGGCCAAGATGGATTCCTTCGGGAAACAATGGGGAGATTGGAGGGATTTGCGAAAGGAGAGAATCATGGGGGGCAATCTGAACATGGCATGGCATCTACAGGTAGATAGGAGTTCGGGGAGCCCCAAAACCAGGGTGCTCCATCCAACCATCTCAAACAAAGAATGGAGCATATGGCGCTATGCGATGCATGGAGGGAGCTAAAGGGTCAAAACAACGGCTATACATACTATTCACACGTTCATAATACGATGTCGAGAATCGACTACTTCTGGGTCTCGGTGGGGCTGCTAGGCAAGATCCAGGGAATCTAAGCCCAATATCTCTGTCAGACCACGCCCCGCTATGGTTAGACATTCAGACCTCAGGGAAGGGAGGGGGGCGCTGGCGACGGAAACTCCCGCAGGACCTTCTGATGGACCCGGCTACGAGAGAGGCATTAAAGGACAAAATAAACGAATACTTTGAGCAGAACGATACGGACGATGTCCCAATGGGAACAGTTTGGGAGGCGTTTAAGGCAGTTCTCAGGGGGCATATGATCGCCTTAAAGGCCACCAGGGACAAACAGAGGTATGTTTGGGAAAGAGAGCTTGAAAAGAAACTGTCAGACATTCGAGAGGAACTATTGACTCACCCCACCGAGAAACTCAAGAAAGCGCTCAGACACACGCAGGGGCAACTGGAACTCCTCCGAAACAAAAAAGCAGAGAGATCCATCCTATACCTAAGGCAAAAATATTATATTAAGGCCAACAAAGCAGACAGACTTCTTGCAAGGCAACTCTCGGCAAATAAAAAATCCATGACCATTCTCAACATCAAAAACACACAGGGAGAGACCTTTACACGCTCCAAAGACATTGGGGAGACATTTAGGGCATTCTACCAAAATTTATACGCAACACCCAAACGAGGCTGAACAGGAGATCTTCTTAAAGTCCCTCCCCATACTGAAAATCCCTGAAGAAGCCAAAATCGCACTGGAATCCCAGATTACGGAGGAAGAAGTGAAGAAAGCAATAGCAGACCTCCCAAATAACAAAGCACCTGGTCCAGATGGCTGCACGGCCCCCTTCTATAAAAAATATGCGGACATACTCACCCCAATCCTAACGAGACTGCTGAATTCCTTCAGGGACAGCGCAAATGTAACCCCATCCATGAATGAAGCAAAGGTCCTGGTGTTCCATAAACCGGGTAAGGACCCCTCGCTCCCCGGCTCGGTTCGACCCATTGCGCTGATTAACCTAGACTCCAAGATTTATACGAAAATGTTGGCGGCCAGGCTCTCCCCGTTGCTCCCCTCTCTAATCAACCCCGACCAATCAGGCTTTATCCCGGGCAGGCAAACACACGACAACCTCACAAGGGTAATTCATTTTATAGAGAAAATAGGCATCACACACACGCCAGCAATTCTATTGTCACTCAATGCCGAAAAGGCTTTTGACCGGGTGGAATGGTCTATATTATTTAAAACCCTGGAACACATGGGATTCGGAAACCAATACATAAATATGATCAAGGCCAACTATAAGGCCCCCTCGATAAGAATAGCGGTAAATGGGGAAATTACGGAAAGGGTACCTATCACCAGGGGAACAAAACAAGGCTGTCCGATATCCCTCCTCCTTTACGCTATCTTCCTGGAACCATTGCTAATCAAGATAAGGGAATCAATCCACATCAAGGGGTTAGAAATGGCAGGCAGACAACACAAGGTCATTGCCTATGCAGACGATATGCTTCTGGCACTTGAGGACCCAATAGAGACACTTCCGGAGACACTGCAAGTGCTGGAGGCATTCGGGGGAAATCTCAGGCCTAAAAATAAACAGGAGAAAATCGGAAATCCTCCTCTTGGAAGGGGGTGGGGGGGCTCTGGAGAAGGAGGCAGGTCGGATGGGCCTGAAATTGGCGGAGGAATGAATCAAATACCTGGGGATAACAATTACAAACAGGGTGAACACGCTATATAAATGGAACTACCCCCTATTACTAACGAGAGTGAAATGGTGGGGAAGAATCCAATCAGTAAAAATGAACACTCTTCCCAAGTTGCTCTACTATTTCCACACTCTCCCGATATCAATTCCCAACTCGTTCTTCAAGGCGCTATATAAGTCCGTCTCGTCATTTATCAACAGAAAACCCCCGAGGGTAGCAAGAACCGTCCTCATGACGCATATCAGAGACGGGGGACTATCACTTCCACACTTCAAACATTACTACCAAGCAGCCCAACTGTGGGTGCTGAAAGAATGGTTGGGGGATGACCAACGAACCATCTGGGTAACCCAAGACAGGGCGGTAGCGAAAACCCCACTTGAGGATATGCTATGGAAACTCAAGCAACATAGAGACCCAAAACTCCGCATCAGCGAGATAATGAAAACCACACCCAACGCCTGGGACGAACAAACCCGAAGGGGCACCATGACCACTGCTACAGCCCTATTCACGGCTATATCTGGGAACCCCCAATTCCCACCCGGACAAGAGAAGGGGGCGTTCGAGAAATGGGAGGACGCAGGATGCAGAAAAATTGGGGAAATGTTTCAAGACAACGTAGTCCGAACATTCGCAGAATGCAAAACGCTGTGGAATCTCTCAACAGCAGATAGGTATAAATACGAACAACTTAAACACTGGATTACTACGCCGGAAATTACACAGGCTGCCACCAGGGAACTGACCACCTTCAAAAAATTCCTACTAACTAACGCCGGTGACATGAAATTAGTCTCCACACTCTACAACTTTATCAATACACAAGACGAGAAAATAAAGTGGGCCTACATGAAAAGATGGGAAAGAACACTGGGTGAGGAAATCTCTAGGCACCAATGGCAGTTGCTGTGGGCGGATATCCCAAAATCGACACGAGCAGTGCAGACTAGGGAAATGTGGATAAAAATAGTCACTCAATGGCACTACACACCGGAAAGGCTCAACTCCATGTACCCCCTATCGTCTGACCGCTGCTGGAGGGGATGCCCTGAGACCGGCACCTGGAGGCATATCTGGTGGACTGTCAAGGGGTCAAAGGATTCTGGAGAGAAATGATACTAGAAATGAAAAAGGATGTTCCCGGATGCAGACCAGCTCGGAGAGAAAGTGTGGCTGTGCGGATGGAAAGAGCAACAGGCCAGGAGATACAGCAAAGCACAATGGCGCAGCTTCATGGTCCTGGTCATAGCGGCCTGGGCAACTATTGCACAGAACTGGAAGAAGCGCGACCCACTACTAATATTCACCTGGCTGCAGAAGATCTGGTCCCAAATGGCCATGGAAAAGATAACTCACCGAATTCAGGGCTCAAGCGAATCCTTCATGAAGGAATGGGAGGTGGGGTCTTAGAATATCTGCAATCAGACTAAATGGAACAATGGTGCCCGCACAACATAAGACTTACAGACATATTTTCCTCATAACTGGTCCCGAGAAACTAAAAAGGAACAATAACCTTCTCTTCCGGAGAGCGGGTGGGTAGGGTGGGGGGGCGGTTGATGGGCGTTGACGTTTATGAAATTGCATAATGTTTTACATTGTAAATCAATAAAAACAAGTTTAAAAAAAGAACCTGGCGCACCACAGCTAGGCGAGTCTCATCAAAGGAACCAACTAGGGGCCAGACCAGTAGGTTCTGACGCTTGGTCTGTTTATGCCATACTGGCATTCATCTGACAATGTCTGGGCCATGCACTGTAGCTATGAGTGCCACAGGGGCATTAGGGGAAAGGCTCCCTCCCTGGTTTACATAATTTCCCATTCTGACAGGCAAAAATATGTTGTACACAAACTAAGAAGTCTTGACAAATACTAAATCACTACACGGTGCAGGTCAGCACCACTGAGTCCCTACTATCCAAGTCTGTCATCTGGGGTTACTCTAACGCACTCACAGGTACTCACATATGCTCACTTACAGGCTCTAAACTAGGGAATGGATTGAATGATAAACTGTTGCAGGACAGGGGGGGCATGGTAAGGCCAAGCTGCTGGTCCACTTCCCAAAGGAGCATTAAGTACAATTGCCAGGCGTCCCTGGAAAGGTACTCAAAATCAGGCAGGTAGGCAAGTCTGGCACTCCACACAAAAGAGTTCCAGGCAAAGACGATCTCTAGAGTCCCACTCTCGTGGTCCTAAAGAAATACTCGGCTTTCATGACCGGGATATGGACACAATATAAATGGGTAAGTGGGCGAGGTTGGGCCCTCTACTAGCTTTGTTCACTCCTAGTGTGTGTCTAGGAGATGTGTTTGGTACAGACTAGGTGGCTCTGGTACTAGTAAACTGAATTAGGCCCTTTGGCGGGGTGAGGGCTACAGCCAGCCAGACAAGCAAAATGAAGGGTATCAAGGCATACTCCACAAAGGTATCTACAGAAGGACTTACTATTAAGATGCCACCTCACCACTCTTTGTACCCAGATTCAGGCAGACTAGTGAAATGAATTAAGCGACAGGTAGTGCGCTCTAAAACAAGGCTGTTGGTGGGCCGGACCCTAAAGTGAGCAATGAGCCACAGCGACCCTTGTTCACCCTCCAGTATGGGCCTAGAAGGTAAGTGTGTTACGGGCTAGGTGCCTCCCCTCACCTGAGGAAGTCTCAGGGTTAAAACCGAACAACGGATAAAATTAGGGGTTTAGAACTGGAGACTATGACTAGTTGGGTAGATTATCTGAAAAGGTACACCCTACAATTTGCCAGTACAATTGTTTGATGTGTCTGATGATGTGTAGGTGTACAGATCGTCTGAAAATGACAACACACCAGTGCCTTGCCACTGTGGGAGTGGGACCTGGGTTGACTGAATGGGTAGACTGACCTACCCTCAGTGTTACTAACCCCCGCAGAGACTAGTAGCCCTCCCCTCAAGGTACAAGCTGGCAATGATAGTGTGCATGACTGATGTGGCAGTTCTTACCTTACTACTTGATCCGGCAGACAGGCAGCAAGACACTGGTACAGCAGGCAGCTGGGAGGGCACGTTCACCTTTTCTCTAGGACTGGTAGGCCTTGGTCCATAGGGCTGTTGCTAAAGGCAGGAAATGGACAGAGGGGAGGAGTGCAGGCCGCAGAACAAAGGTGAGTTTAGTCAGAGGAGGTGCAGATGTTAAGGTGCTCTTCAGGTGATCAGGGACCTAGACCCAGTTCTGGATCCGAGTCACAGCACCAGAAAACTGTGGAAGTGGGAGGCAGGCCAAAATGGGGAAGGCCATGTGAGACACCCCAATCAGAGCCACAGTTTTGGGCCAGGGCGTCAACAGACCCGGTGAGGGTTTGTTATGTATACGTACGCAGACGGACTGGGTCCCCCCCTCTGGTAATAACATGGAATACTGGGAACACAATGAAGGCACCAAAGTCTTTGTAGAAACTAGGAACCTATTTATTACAGTAAGAGGAGTAAATTCATTGCCAGTAGGATAAATGAAGACACACTGCACTAGCTAGGCACATCCACTGGCATAGAACCCGAGGCTTGGGGAGGGCCCTTGGGTGTAGTGAGAAAGGGATGGGTTGGAGAGGGAGTTGGAGTGGGGGGCTGGTAGAGATGGTTAGGGGGAAAAAGAGAAAGAGGCAGGTGAGAGGCACAGAGAGGCAGGCAGGTGGGGCTGATGCTGAGAGGCCAGGAGACCCACTGGTTGAAAAATAGAGCAGGTTGGGGAGGAAGGGAACCAGAGGCGAATGATCAGGCCTGGCAGTGGGACGGGTACCTGCTAGAAGGGCAAGGGCCTCTGCAAGCCTCTGCCCCCAACCCACACGGTCAGCACACCACACCGCCAGCAGCCAAAAAGAGAGCTGTTCTCTCTCCACAGATGTTATATAAGACTGTCGCTTTCACCCAGGAACACATGTGGTTGCCAGGTATACGTTTGTGTGTGGTCTCCAGGGAAGGGGAGACGAGGCAACTGGTTTGTTTGGTTGTTCAGAGACAAGGTTTGTTTGGTTTCTAGGGGAGATAGGATGCAGGGCTGGACATACATTTTCAGGCATCCTGTGTGATTCCCAGGTCAGAGGCAAGACAGTTGGGGACCCACGGGAGTGTAATTGTTGGGTGTGGGACAAGTGGCTTTCCAGAGCCCACCCTCCCCCCATGATGGACACAAGTGGAACTGGTTTTGCAGGGATCAAGAAGGGCCGGATAAAGGGGAGATGGACATTACAGGGTAGGACAAGTGGGTAAACAGGTCAGGCCAGCTTGTTAGCTCTGGAATTCTGGTAGCTGGGCAGGGAACAGGTTTGACTTGTTTTTGGAGTCCTTTTCCAGGGCTGGAGGAATTCCACCAAACCCCCCACAGATAAAATAGCCTATCTACAAATCCAAAAACATTTAGAATCTAATCACCTGTTGGGATCTAGACAATCAGGCTTCCGGCCCCAACACGGGACTGAAACTGCATTAATTGACTTGAAGGCACAGATTGATGACCTCAGGGACAGAGGCGACCTAGCTCTCCTGCTGCTTCTGGACTTATCAGCCGCGTTCGACCTGGTCGATCACCAGGTCCTGTGCAGCCACTTGGACTCGGCAGCACACTTCTCCCCAGAAGCTACAGCTTGGATACAATCCTTCCTCAGTGATCGCACCATGAGAGTATTCTCTCCCATTGCCTCAGCTGACCCTATCCCTATCTCGTGTGGTGTTCCCCAGGGTTCATGCGTCTCGCCTACCTTGTATAATATTTTCACTAAGCCCCTTTTCGATGATTTGGATCTTCTGGGTATCACCTACACTAACTATGCAGATGATACGCAGATCCTCCTACCTATTACTGGTGATTATGAAAAGGATTTGGCCTTGGTAAACAAGGTTTACCTCATCATCCAGGCATGGATGGCCACTCATGGACTATGCCTGAATGATGACAAGACAGAGATCCTTATCCTGGGTACACAAATATCGTTAAAGAAACTTAGCCCAAACTACTCCTCCTTTAGCGTCGACAATAACATCATTCCAACTGCTAAGGAAGTAAAAACATTAGGTTTTTATCTGGATTCTGCCTTAACGCTTAACAAACAGGTAAATACGTTGTCCTCGGCCACTGCCTATACTTGTAAATTAATCAGAGCGGGCAGAGCTTTCCTATCTAATGACAGCTGCATCACCCTTGCTAGAGCTCTTATATTATCAAGACTTGATTACTGCAATGCCATGTATATTGGGGCCAGTAAGCAAATAACTAATAAAATCCAACTCCTGCAAAACAACGCCCTTAGAGCCGCGCTCGGAATTTCCAGGAGAAACCAAATCTCGGACACCAGAAGAGCCTACAACTGGCTGTCGACAATGGACAAAATAAAACTTAAAGTCGCCTCCCTTACACATAAATGTGTAAACAAAGTGGCCCCCAGATATCTTATGGACAGAATCATCACTAAATCTGAGACAAGACTAACCAGACAGTCAAATACTAATTGCCTCCTGACCCCCAGATTCAAATTGGCCAAAGTGGGAGGCAACAGCTTCCAGGTCAAGGCCACCCAACTATGGAATTCATTCCCTACCCTACTCAGACTAGAACCATCCTTTACAAAATTTCGCCACACCCTTATAAAAATGTTCAAAGACTCTGATGGCTAAGCGTGATTTGGCGCTCGCCCTCCTCTCCTAGATCCTACCCTCTATTATTCCAGATCCTACTCAGTATGGTTGCTTGCAAAGATTTTGTATATACTCATTTTTGTATATAATGTATAAATATTCTCTCTATATAGGTAAATTGTAAAAATTGTAATAGTGCATATTGTATTGTATTGTATACCATGTACAACTAAGCTGTGAGTTATCTTTTATGATGCGCCCGACTACCTGCGGGTTTGGTGCGCAATACAAGTAATAAACTAAACTAAACTAAACTAAACCCAGGTGCAGGTTACAGAATGGACTAAACCCAGTGGCAGAAACTAGATGTCTAATGTGCCAGAAACAAAATACACACAGGGGAACATGCAAGCACTTGAGCATAAACAGTGCAGAAATTGTAGTCAGCCGCGAATACATGATCAAATGCAGTGCAAGGTGGAAAATACATTTGGGAAACATGCAAGTCACACATAGCCATTTCCACAATAGCAGTATATGCTACCAGTGTGGCAGCCAATCCCACATCCAGAACAGTAGGGATGCCCACAGGGAGTGTGCAGTGCACACAAATAATGGATGCTCTGCAAAAGTGTGCAATACCCAGGAACTTCTCTAGACAGCAGCTCTGACTTGCATTAACTTACAGATGCCACCAGACAGTTGGTACTACATGTTTCTGGGAGCACTGCACTGTGAAAAGGGAAAAAGATATTTTGTGAAGTCAAAATAGATGAGGTGCAAATGGCGCTCATGGCAGATTCAGGCTCTGGCTATACCATTATCTAGAAAAAAAAACATACATGGAACTATGTTGAGGCGGTACTCAGCAGCTGCACAAATCTGGAGTGTCATGATGCACATGAGTGACAGAAAAGTGTATTATGATACTGCAAGTGGAAATTTGAGTTCAAAAGGGCGCTTTGCAGTGGGAAAAGATGAGCTCATCAATCTTAGGTTGGCAAGCCCGAGGTTCCCTCAACATAAAGTTGGACTCATGTAAAGAGAATACTGTGATGCTGGTACAACAGATTGCTTGTATAGAGATGGTACAAAAATATGGCGAGGTGCTTCTGTTAGATACTGTGTTCCTGAAGGCATGCTTCCACATGGCCAAACTTAGAGATGGTACAATTCTGGTCCAACACAACCTAAAACATATTGCAGAGTGCAATAACGTTCAGGCTCATTGACCTTCTCACAATAGGTACTTCCATAAATGAGTGGAGTTAAGTTGAATTTGTAATGTCCTGTGTCACCAAACGCTAGTGAAAACCCTAACTGGGCCATTTTAGCAAAACACTGGCTATTGAAGTTAGGGACAGGCCGTGTTCTAGAGAAAGTAATGGGCTTGAAGGGTGGGGTTGCCCAAAGAAACCAATTTGGACATGATGTTGCAGCCGTACTAAAACGTATGATGGAATTGTCAGTGTAATCTTAGTTGCTCATGAAGAATTAGCCAGCTGCTGCGTTAAGGGACAGTTTAATATCCCTAGCACATGAAAGAAATGTAGGAATGACCATCAAAAAATGTAGTCTGAGGGATAAGTATTGGTGGCCTGCCAGGGACCATGAGGCAGGGCAGCTACTTTTGCTGAAAGCGAACAATAATCCAGACTAGAAAGCCTTTAACGGCACTTGTGCAATGGACCAGAAGAACATGGGAGATGTTAGGATTAGACTGGAGGGGCCCTTTAGATGGTCTTCCGACTGAGTAGAAATATATGTTGATGGTTGATTACACCTCGTAATGACTGATGGTTTTATCATGGAAAAAAAACAGCATCCACATTCAAGACGTTCAGACCTTGTCCAGTGGGAAGGTATCCAAAGTGTTTTGGACAAGTATAATGTAATTTAAGTGGTCTTGTACAGCGCCCATCTGCCACTATTGGGGGCCTTGCTGCACCTGGCTCTGTAAGAGAAAAAGGGGGTGGGGTTCAGTGGTGGGACAGTCAGATGCGAAACCTGTGGTGCTGGTCAGAGGAACCCTGTTCCTGAGTGCCAATCGGCTTTTTATGTGTTTGGCAAAGAAACTTGGGAGTATGTTATCCCTAGGGAAGAGCCCAAGATTCACTAGACTACAGCGCTTTGAGTATGGTTAGCCGCTGATGTGGGAGAATGCAAAAGGGCTTAAGAGGAGAGCTTAGACATGTGGGGTTTGTGGGTGTAGTGTAAGGTGGTAGATCTTCGAGGGGGGCTGGTTAGTCAGGGGAACAAAGGAGTAGGTCTCATCAGGCAAACCAACTTGCAACTCTGAATTCCCACCACTGGCCTCTTGCAAACAGGTCCCATTTTACCAGCTCACTCTGCCTCAGTCTTTCTCTCTCAATACATTGTATCCCATTAGCAACAAAACAAGCATCTGCCCTTGGCAGATATGGGGAAGGTGCAATCTGTAAAAGCCAATCATTTTCCATAAACTACAGCAAAGCGTTATAGGCAAGAATCTCTGGTTCAGAGAATGAACAACCTAAAATGTGAGACCACAGTCAACCATTTGCTATTTGCCAAGGGTGTCCAATTTACATCCCATACGATGGCCTCTTAATGTGTACATTGAATGTCGTCCCTGAATCATCCAGTAACAATACATTTCTGTAAGAAAATCCGACAACTGCATACAAAACAGTTCCGACGGAATTGCAGCATGTTCCGGTGTGATCTCATTTAAAATCGCAAGAGGGCGCTCACCCAATTTCACTCTGAATCTGGCATGGCCGCTTCAGAAATCACACAAAGAAGCCCGGCCGGCACCCACCACTCTAAATGCATCCCAATCGGAGTCCAGTCCAATGAGGATATTTCAAACATAATTTGCCACTTCTGGTTTGAAAGTAAACGCTTCACGAAAATAACTGACACTTCTGCCCACTGGTAAATAAGAGGTAAACCTGGCCTTGGAAACACCCAGCGAAGCTCATGGTCACTAATCATCACACAAGTCTCGCGAGAGTGAGACTGTGCTGGAACCACAGTAGGGGCGAGGGGAGCGACCTGCGTCCTTGTATTATACCCGACCAATGGGAATAGATGCGTACGTGTCACTTCAGACAGATCAGACAGGAAGTGGAAGTAGTCGTAGCTCCGAGGACGATAAAGAAAACAACTAGTCATTATACCTTGTTATACAAAACGCAGCAAGAGTTTCAAAGCATATTGGCGGGTCCCTGATCATTATTGCTGGGTGCAAAGATTAGATGTTTTTTTTTTCTCCAAATAAGGTTATAAACTAGAAAGTGAATGGAGTCGGCTGGTGCAGGGTGGGGATTTGAAGACCGCAAAACCGACAATTGTTTGGAATTCAGTTCATTTTAAGATGCCATTGTATAGGTATGTGATGTGTTTAATATGACAAGTGCAATCATATAAAACACAGCAGCTCATAATCATTCAATATACCCTGAGGCAGGCTGGCATTACCGCATGCGGGGCCCAGGTTCTATACTGGCCATCTCCTTCCTGCTCTGACCTGGAGCACTTCCCTTGTGCTTTTGTTCCAGCCACCTCACCATGAATGGGCCCAGGATCGATCAGGGCGATTTGCATTTTATTTCCTTTAGTGCACTGGCATGGAGTGCCTCCTTTGTTCATCAATAGCATTCCTCCCCTGGAGGCAGCACAACTCTCTCCCCAGGCGGGAGGTCCTTCCGTTCTTGCGGCTGCAGCCGCTCCATTTCTTCTTGCAGCTGTAACCCATAGCTCTCAACTCACACGCTTTTGGCGGGTGTTACCCGCCTTGTAAAGGGCTGACTCACCCGCTAAGCCTCCTGTATGCCAATGCATTCCAATGGGCGTCTCACCCGCCAAAAACAAAATCGGGTGGTTTCACCCGCCTTTGCAACACAAATGGTTGAACCCCTTCATATTCTTTACTTGTCGCGGGACGGGGGACGAGCACTCCGGGGGACGGGCACTCCCCATCATCATTCTTGCAGCAGATGCTGCCTACTGTTGCGTTGCCCCGTAAGGGCTGCGCACGCGGCGGCGTGACGTTGCACGTCGCCGCGTGCAGCGTTAATAAACGGGGCTTTCCCGGAAGCCGCAGAGCGACCGGGGAGCCCGAAGCCGACAGACATGTGTGTGTGAGCTCTGTCGGGTTGGGGGCTCACGGGCACGCATGGGGGGGCCAAGGACAAACCCCCAACAGTGGCGACGAGTGGTGACGGATGCCTGGGCCCGGCGGTGAAAGGCTTCCGGAATTTTTCTTACGATCGGAACGTTCACAGACGTTTCGTTTCACGCCGTGGCTGCGGACCGCACACGCGGCTGGCGGCCATTTTGAACACGAGGCCGTGGAACTTCTCGGAGCTCCGGTTCGGGACGAGAAGGTGATCCGGGTCTAATTTTTGGATTTCATGGTTGCTGAGTGCATGACCTGCACGCCCATACCTGATTTGTGTGTTTTCATCATATTTTGGGACTGTTACGTCGAGTGAAAGCCAGGATAAGGACTACTATGGCAGGGCCTGCTTAGTCCAGTCCACCCACATGGCTTAATTTTTGGGACCTCTACATTGCGGTGCATTGCTGCAAGGTGGCAGCAAGGCACTTCCTCGCCCCCTTCATCATCAGGACACTTTTCTTGATCCTCTTCATCATCACAAGGTGGTGGTGGTTGGTGCTCCATCTTCTATTGGTCCTCTTCATCATCACAAGGTGGTGGCCGGTGGTGTTTTTTTTTTTTTTTTTTTGTGTGTATGACTCTTGGCTGGTGCTCAAGGAAGGGGACACACGTCACCGTCTTCTCCGCTCTACAATTCAAGACCCGTGCTGTGCTTGGCATGGGGGTGCATCCATCTGCATGGTGATGGTGGGAATCTGAGTTGCGGCCCCAGGACTTGTGGTGGGGGTGCCTGTGCGCTCAATCCCATGTCCGACAGCGACCAGGACGGTGACACTGCGGATCCTGTGGAAGACTCTCAGGACGAAGATCAGGCGGCCCAGCCTGCAGCACCGCAACCGCTGCCACCGAGGAATCAGGCGCCTGCACCACAGGCACCACTAGGGGCGCAGCCTGCCGCTCCACAAGGGGCTCCCATCATGGCTCAAGCGAGAGCCCAGGCCGCCCTACAACCGATACCAGAATTTGATCCCACGGGCCCCCCGTCTAGCCTGGGGCCCCGATGGAAGAGGTGGGTGGCCCGCCTGGACATGTACTTCAGGGCTGCTCGGGTGGACGATGATGACAGCATGGTGGCCACCATGCTGTACTCGGCGGGAGCCGCGGTTCAGGAGATCTTCGAGTCGCTGACTCCGGTTGACCAGACCTATGGTGAGGCCAAAGCGGCTCTCCTTGCACACTTCCTTCCACTCGCCAAAGTGGACTTCTAGAGATTTGTAATGCTGTCGGCCAAACAAAAGGATGATGAGACCCTGGACACTTTTTACGGCCGCCTGCGCCGCCTTTCCCAAGGGTGTGCGTGGGGGGACGCGGAAGATATGATACGAACAATGCTGATCCAAGCATGCTCCTCCGGCAAACTGAGGAGACAGGTCCTCAGAGAGCCGGGAATCACTCTGCCCCGCATACTGGAACTGGGTCGATGTCACGAAGTGGCCGAGGCACGGGCAAACAAAATGGAGGCGGGATCACGCTCGATCAAGGCCGAAGAGGTGTGCGCTGTGTGGCGGAGCAGCAGAGGAACAAGAAGGACTGGTGGAGCCCCCCGTGACAGAGCAGGAAGATCGGGGGAGTCGTGTCAGAAGTGTGGCTATGACCTCCCCCACCCAACAGAGTGCCCAGCCGCGGGAAGAACATGTGGCCGATGTGGACTGCCGGATCACTTCTCAAGAGTGTGTAAGTCGGCTCTACCTGTCATGGTACCGAGAGGTCCTGCCCGAATCTGGACTCCGCGCCAAACCCGGCCGTCCAACGTGGCCAAGGTAGATCAAGCGGAAGAGGAGACTCAGGCAGAGGAGGCTGAAGAAGAGGAGGAGGAGAACATTTTCTTCGTCTCAAGCATGGGGGTCCTGAAAGGCAAAAGCAGGAGGCAGCCAAGGTGCGTGGTGGAGGTGAACCGCTCGCCTGTTCCCGTGTTGGTGGACACAGGGGCATCTGTCAACGTAATGGCGAGGGGACATTATGACGCTCTGGACCCGCTACCAAACCTGGCTGTGCCAAGAGCTCGCATATTCGCCTTCGGTGGACTCGAGCCCATACCGCTGGACGGGGCGTTCGTAGCGAAGGTGGAACATGAAGGCTCGACGATCAGGGCTCGATTCTACGTGACCCCTATAAGCAACAACACCCTGCTGAGCTGTGCGGCTGCGGAGGCACTCGGGATAGTGAGTTTTGCGTACTCAGTATACCTGTAAGATATCAATGATCTACTTGACAAGTACGCAGCCCTGTTCAACGGCATTGGGAGAATGACCGGTGATCCAGTCCGGCTCCACATTGATGACTCAGTACAACCCATTGCTTTGAAACACCGGAGAGTTCCTTTTCATCTGAGGGAGCAGGTCGACAAGGAGCTGGATAACCTGGTGGCCTTGGACATCATCGAGAAAGTGGAAGGCCCAACACCATGGGTGTCCCCCATCGTCGTGGCCAGAAAACCAAAGCAGCCGGACTCAGTTCGTATCTGTGTGGATATGAGGCTGCCCAACAAGGCCATCAAAAGGGAGCGACACCTGACCCCGACCATTGACGACATAATCGCTGAGGTACAAGGGGCCAGATTCTTCTCCAAGCTCGACCTCAGAGCAGGGTATCATCAAGTTGTCCTCCATCCGGAGTCCCGTTATATTTCAACATTCACCACTCACCGGGGACTCTATAGGTACAAGAGGTTAAGCTTTGGGGTGTCATCGGCTGCGGAAGTGTTTCAGAACATTATCCGAGGTGCCCTTGCTGATCTTGAAGAGGTACTCAACATCAGTGATGACATTTTGGTGTTTGCCACCACGGAGGTGAAGCGCCTGGCCAAGACCTTCGAGAGACTGCAGTCACTGGGCCTCACCCTCCATAGGGACAAGTGCGAATTCCTGCGCCCCTCCATAGAAGTCTTTGGGTTCGTGTTTAAGGAGGGAGGAGTGTCACCCGACCCGCGGAAAGTTCAGGACATAAAGAGTGCACAGCCCCCGGAATCGGTGTCGGAGGTGAGAAGCTTTCTGGGCATGGTGACCTACTGTGGTCGGTTCATTCAAAACCTGGCCTCAAGGTCTGAGCCGCTCAGAGCTCTTACCAAGAAAGAGACTGCCTGGCACTGGGGTCCACTGGAGCAGTCGGCGTTCGAGGACATCAAGAGCGCCTTAACAACAGAGGATACCATGGCGTTCTTCGACCCAGCGCTACCCTCGGAGATCGTGGTCGACGCCAGTCCGTTTTGCCTGGGGGCGGTCCTGACCCAAGTGGACCGGGATGGAAACCTCCGTCCCGTAGCATACGCCAGCAAGGCGCTCTCGGAAACGGAACAGCGGTACTCCCAGATCGAGCGGGAGGCCCTGGCGGTCCTGTGGGGATGCAGACATTTTCGCCTCTATGTGCTGGGGCACCCGGTGACTGTGGTGACTGATCATAAACCCCTGCTCCCGATCCTGGCGGGCTCGTCATCAAAGCCCCCGGCCAGAATTGTGAGATGGATGCTCGCATTGCTTGAGTACGGGGTCACGCTGGTTTACCGGCCAGGCGCCAACAATGCGGCGGACTTCCTCTCCCGGCATCCCGGAGTGCGTGGGGGAGTGGTGGGAGACACCTGCGCAGAAGAGGCAGACGACCATGTCCGGATGGTAGTGGAAGGAGCAACACCAAATGCGCTGCCCCTGTCGGAGCTGGAGGCTGCAGCGGCTGAGGATGGGTGCTTCCAGATACTGAAGCAGTCTGTTAAAGTGGAGATCACGAGATCGATGAGTACCTGTTTGTCTTGCCGAAGGTCTTGGGTTGGCAGCCAGACTGACTGTTCTTCTCCGAAGCAAGTGTAACGCGGGTAGCAAGTCCAGACATCAACCCAAACTTAACAACTGGGCAGAGGGTGAACCGACTCCCAACGTCACGGTGTGCTCCCCCTGATTTTCGTGACGTCAGGACAGTGCAAGCACTGGCAGGGGGAGCAGAGAGTGGTCTGTCCTTCCGCAGCAGTAGATGATATATCAGGTAGCTTGTGGATCTTGTCCACGGCGGATGAATTACCAGGCAGGCGAGCCGATGCTGAATTTCCAGGCAGGCAAGGAGGATGATGAATTTCCAGGCAGGCAAGGAGGCTGATGAATTCCCAGACAGGCAAGGAGGCAGACGAAGTCAAGCACCAAGGGAGAGGCAGGCAAACAGGAGCGCAGAAGAACCCAGAGAGAATCAAGTAGATTGTGGTCAAAAGGACAGGTAGGGACCTGAAAGGAACTGGCAGGTAAAAGGTAATGGCCAGGGGAACTGAAGGGAACCAGGTGGGAGCAGACTGGTAGATGGCAATGGCCAGGGAATAGGAGGGAACCAGGGGGGAGCAGACTGGTAAGTGGCAACAGACAAAAGAACAAGGAGGAGCAGGATGGCCAGGGAGCCCCAATACTGAACAGGGAACCAACGGGCAGATGAACGGAGCGAAGACACGGTCAAAAACAAAACCGCGTTGAGACGCAATTGAATTTAGTCCCGGCCCATCTTATAGGGCCGCCAGCACCTGAGAGGCTTGGACCGCAAGCCGCCTCGATCCCAGGTGCTGCCGAGCCCAGAACGAGGCTTGAGAAGCAAGCTCTCGTCGTGCCGAGTGCCCAATATACTGCGCATGCGCGGGCGCGAGGACACAAGCGACCGCGCATGCGCAGTGGAACATAACTCCGGATTCCCGGAATTCCCCGGGGAGCCGAACCCCAAGTGCGGAAGCGAGAATAAATCCGCCAAGAGGGAGCCGATCGGACGGGAGCGGAAGGGCCAGACCGTCGGGTGAGTGGCATGACACAGTCGATGCAAAGCGGATCCTGGAAGTTTGTCTTGGAGGCTCTCGCTGGGCGGACCCATGAGGCGAAGACCGCCCTTGAACAGCTGTGGAAGGTGAAAGATGAGCTGTCTTTCTCGGCGTCAGGGCTCTTGCTCCGGGGGGATCGCATAGTGATCCCCCCTCCAAAGTAGGTGATGTGATCGCCTTGGCCCATCATGGCCATCAGGGTGCTGCCAAGACGAAGGCGAGGCTGCGGATGAAGATCTGGTTCCCGGAGCTGGGGAAAAGGGTCGATGACTTTGTGGCAGCCTGTGTATGGTGTCAGGCAGCCTCCCCGGTGCAGAGGGAACCGGCGATCGAAGCAATGCCTCGAGGGACCAGGCCCTGGGAGGTCGTGCATGCGGACTTTGGGTCCACGTCCGTGGGCACCCACTTTCTGGCCATAGTCGATGAGTACTCCCGGTACCCCGAGGTGGAGTTCGTGGAATCGGTGGCATTCGAGCATGTGGTAGTCGGCGTGGAAAAGATCTTTGCAACCCACGGATTTCCCCTGACGCTATGCTCGGACAACGGGTCGCCATTCCAAAGCGAGCGGTTCTCAGAGTTTCTAGCCAGTTGTGGAGTTCAACATCGGAAGATATCCCCGCTGTGGCCTCGAGCCAACGGCGATGCAGAAAGGCTGATGCGAACGCTGAACAAGACATTTCGGATTGCGCAAGGACAAGGCCAGCCCCTCCAACGGGCATTGTATCAATTCCTGAGAGTGTATCGCACCACCCCACATGCATCCACTGGTGTCGCCCCGGTGGAAGTGTTATTCCGGCAATGCCCCCGGGGTCTACTGCCGGAGGTACAGGAGAGAGAACCCGGGGTGATCAACGACCAGCAGGTTGAGGCCGACCGACTGGCCAGGATCAGCCAAGAGAACTTGCGCCGGGGTCTTCGGCCCAAGCGGCTGGAACCTGGGGATGAGGTGCTTATCAGGAACCGACATACTCACGGGAAGCTGTCCCTCCCTTACGAACCAGCGCCCCTGGATGTGGTTGCCGTGAAGGGGTCGATGGTGACGGCCTCCGATGGGCGAACGGCTGTCACCCGAAACGTCAGCTTCTTCAAGAAGCTGGGAGACTCGAGAACTGAACCCCCTCTGGACCCGGGTGTCGCTGAGATCCCTGATGATGATGGGCCCCCTCTCGGTGCCCCGGCCTCTCCGAGTCGGGAGGCTGTTGCTGATGGACTGCCGGTGCCGGAGGTGAGCGGGAGGTACCCCCAGAGGGCTGGGCGAGGGAAACCCGCTTACCTCAGTGAGTATGTGTTGGGACCGTTGGAGGTTCATCCGGAGGGAAGGGACCCGGGTGGCTGACATTAAAGGGGCCTGGGCTCAGGATGGGCAAGTTGTTTGCTGTGTGATATGGTGTGTTTAACTAATGTTGTAATTGTGTGTCCTCCTGAAAAAGGAGGAGTGTGGCGTTGCCCCGTAAGGGCTGCGCACGCGGCGGCATGACGTTGCACGTCGCCGTGTGCAGCGTTAATAAACGGGGCATTCCCGGAAGCCGCAGAGCGACCGGGGAGCCCGAAGCCGACAGACGTGTGTGTGTGAGCTCTGTCGGGTTGGGGGCTCATGGGCACGCATGGGGGGGCCAAGGACAAACCCCCAACACCTACCAGGGCACAGAAACATTCAATTTCTTCTAGCGGTCTCGCCCATTTATATTGTTTCCTTGTCCCAGGAGGGGGGGGAAGGGTACTCCGGGGGACGAGCACCCCCTTCATCATTCTTGCAGTGGATGCTGGCTACCAAGGTGCGAAAAACCGTGTAAGGGTTTGTTGCCTCTGGTTGTTGGGGGGCGGGGCGCTCTATTGTTTCGCTCCCAACCGGAGCATATGGTAACTACCGCCTGGCCTTCCTCCCCACCGCCTGGGCGAATGGTGTTGCACCTACTGGTGTTCAAGCGGCAATGGCCACCCAGTTTCCGTTCTCTTTCTCTCCTCGCAGCGGATGCCGCACAGGGACTGCAGGCTGACTCTCCCCTGGCTGCACAAGCACCCTCTTCTCAGACAGCCTCAGCCAGGGAGGAACTGCCGGCAGGGTTCTCTGCATAATCTCCCCCGCCATACCAACAGCGATGGATGCCGCTCCTCCTCACCTCTTACTCGCGGCAGTGGCGATGGCTTCCTCCTGCCGCATTCTCTTCAAAAAAAAAAAGAAAGAGGAAGAAAAAAAAACTCAGGAACAGCGGGTCAGGGAGCCCTGCAGGGGTTGTTCCTTGTCATCATTGTTATATGGGGGCCTGCTATGGGCATCGAACAGGCCCCCATGGGTGCTATGGGTCATCAGCACCTTAGAGGGTTGCCGGGGGACACCGGTCTTGAGTGAGGGCAGGGCGGGACATACCCAGGACCATGCAGACCCTTGCCACCTTGCTGGCTCTAGGGTCCCACAGCATCATGGCCTGCAGGCCCAGGCTTACACGGTGTGGACCTACAGGCCTAAATTAGAGACAGGCTCAGTCATTCCTCTTTGGGAGTTTCTTGGGAGCATCGTTCTGGTGCATGTGCCTGTGTCATGGCCCATGTTAAAAGGGCAATACACATGGGAGGGACATATTCCCTTAAAGGGGCAACACACGTGGGAGTGTCACACACTACAGTGCTGAGTCTTTCTGTTGATATTATTCACTGCCTTTGTACACGGATCCCAACCACCCCTGTTTCTAAGTGGGCCAGATTCAGCACCCATGGGCTTACGAGCAGATTTTACCGTGCACCCCACATTTTAAAGCGTGTGTGAGGGACCACTGGTTGGATCTCTGTCCGCTCGTCTACTCATAACATATGAGTCTACTGATGGGTTGGAGACCCTGCGGGATCTGCAGTATAGCGCTTCAATGGCAAGCAGGAAAAATAAGGAAAAATAAATCTGCAACCCGGGGACGGCAGCAGAACCCGATCACATAGCTCCAGGCATGAAAGCTTTTCAGTATGTAGTGACTCAAAACACTTGAAAGCAGCCAACAGGCAGTATGTTGGCAAACGGTAAACTAACCACGCAGAATTGTTCCACCAACAAATGAGCACTTTTGGAAAACCCCTACCTGGGTGAATGGTGCAAACGATTTGTAAAAACAAAGTGGCTGTCTGCCAATGTTAGCTACCAAATAACGAAGAACCTTGAGTTAATAGCGTGCACACTCAGTCTTTGGTTGTGTTCAATAATGGCCCGACATAATCAATCCCCGGAGCCCCAATACAGAAGTTATTTGTGTGGCACAAGCCTCACAGGCTCATAGAGGGATTCCTATGTATGTCTGTAGGTTTTGTGAGATACCTGAAGGTATCTCACTGACTAGTCCCCGGGGATCTGTCATCCAGGTGGCCAGGACACGGCCATCGCTATTGGATACAGTTCCTGGGGGTGGACCAGTGAGGATCAGCTGGGTAGGTGGTCCGCGGGGAGTGGAAGTGGGACACCAATGGGTGAGATGCGGTATCCCTCTTCTTCCAACACTTTTTCCCCATCTTACCACATAGGATACTCAGAAACTCTACCCCCCCTCCTAACTCTACCCCCCTCCTTTTCTGACACAAACACTTTCGAACCATACAAATGTCAAGGGACTAACACCAGAGCCATTTACCTGACATGTCCCAACACAAGGGTCAGGCAAAGTCAGGCAATTGACCAGGATCACACACACCGGACATCCCTTTCCCTTCCCCAAAGGGATAAAAGGTAGAGCACGAGAGCACACCATGAGCAAGGCAAACCGCACGACGAGTCAGCTATTCCAGTACAGCAATTCAAGAGGAGGAGAAAGGCGGCGAGAACCGAAGGGGCGACAGGGAGATAAGCGGCCTTGCCCTTTCCAACACAGACCCGCAAAGCCTCTGTGAAAGGAATCATAAGACCGCGAACAATAGCCAGCGTGAGTTGCAGCAAATGTCAACGGTACACTGGGCTCTTCTTCGCTGATAATCGGCCATGGTACAGGCCTTGACTCCATAGACAAGAGAAGCAAAGCGGTTCATCACAGCCATTGAGTTGAGGGGAGAACCAATAAGAAACCGAACTGTGTTGAACAAAAGTTGCCACAGGCAAATTAAGGGAAGTTCAACAAACTGTTAACACGTAAGGGGAAACCCAGCTGCATAGTGGTGCAGCACCACGTGGGTGTTAATTTGAGAGACTCTAGTTGATTCCCCGTTTGTTGAAACTACCAATACCAAAAGGCCCTAGGAGAGCTTCAAGAAAAGGTCGAGGTGGTCATACAGGGGTCTAGCAAAATCCTCTGTACAGTCAAAAGTCTTTGACCGGCACATAATGGAAAAGCCAAGGGAAGTGAATCACATTGTAAGTAAGTAGAAGAAACTGAAAGGCTGGCAAGAGTGACCCGACGGAGGGATGCCGACAGAAAGGGGCGAAGCATGAGACCCCAACGAACATTTTGTTGGCAAAAGTGAACCCGACAGAGGGATGTCCACAGTGGATTGTCTAAAAGGACATTAAGAATTGTGAATACAACAGGGGAAGTTGTTCGGGAAAAGCCGTAGTGAACCTGTCAGAGGGAGGCTAACATTCGAGAAGGGTCTGAGCCAGGAAGAGGGGGATCCAGGGGTGAAACGTGATCACCCAATTTACATACGGAAAATAACTTTTTGTTTGTTATTTTGAATACATCAGGTCCTCGGAGGCAAGAGACTTTTTGTAGAAAAGAGACTTAACCACCGATGGTCCTGATAGCTGAGAATGGATATGTTGTCTCATGCTGGGAAAGCTTGAGAGTGTGCTGTGCTCAGGAGTCCCACCTTGTCCTGTGCTCAAAATGTGGGGAAGGTAGTCCCCCAGCTACCACATCCTGACTTACTATTTGTGGAAACCTTCTTCCTTTCTTGTGAATCCTATCCCATAGTCTTTTTATATTTAGTTGTAAGGATTGGCAATAGGTTTTTTAGTATAGGCCCTTTTATATTTGACAAGACGCCACTAGGACTGCCTTATTATTTGATGGTCATAGCTTGCTCCCATCTTAGATTTAGGTTTAGATTAGGCAGGTTTTCCAACCTGCATATACAGTTTAATAAACACACTTGAACTGTGATCACTTGTGTCTATCTTTACTGTTGCCACCATGAGTTCCTTACAGTCTAGACACACTCCCTGCTTGGTTTTATACTTGCACCATTTGCAAGCAAACACATTGCAGACTGAACTTCCATTGTTCCTAGGTAGAGGGGTTTATATGTTACGTTTTGTCTGTGCAATAGTCTAGATATGCCTGTGTTTGAAACATCTATTTCCTGCTTTCCTCCTATCTATCATTTGCAATCCTGAATTAGGCGCTGTGCTATCGCAAAGAGATGGCAAAAATGAATACACAGTAACCTTCACCTCCAGATTATTGACAGAATCAGAACGCAATTGCTCAACCATAGAGAAGGAATTGGCAGCCATCAATTCGGAGGTAGAACATTTCAAGCCGTTTTTATGGGGAAATCAATGTATTCTTCGTTCAGATTGCGAACTTCTAAAAGAAATATTGACATCGAAATAGAGCAGAAAATCGTCTGTCAAGAATGACTAATCTGGTAGAAGACCAATCTAGTAGAAGACCGAAAGGATTATGAGATAGACAACAAGTGTTAAATGTTACAATGGTGTCCATTTAGTATCAAAGAAATTGAACTGTTCTTAAAAACAAATGGCATAGAGCAAAGCACTACTTCCCTATATCATCCTGAGACGAATGGTGTGGTTGAAAGATTCAATTGTGTTATTAAAGAAAGCATACGTGGTGCAATAGCAGATGGTAAATATTGGAAAAAAGTGGTTTATGATACTGTAGTAGCCTAGATATACATCTGATACTACTACAGGGGTGTACTCCTTGGAGATGCTTACAGGTCAAAAGCCCAATACAAGGCAATTTCTATCATGGAAAGGTAGGGCGGGTGTCAGTAAATTTGATTTGGTGGATTTCCATAAAGAAATCAGAGATAAACTAGAAAGTAATAAAGTTATATATGATATGCGTAAGGCACAACGACAAAGCAAATTCCAAGAATGTGAGTGGGTTTTGCATCAAACTTCCACCTGGTCTAAAAAGCCAAAGATTGAGTTGGTCTCAGTTTATTAGGGTGACAAAAGCATTGCACAGAGAAGTCGAAACCTCTGATGGGAGACTGTGGAATTTGATGGTAGTGAGGAAGAATATAAAACCTGTTTTAGTTGGTGTGAGTATGGTGGAAAATGAGAGTGAGACACACTCTGACATGAGTGGAAACAATCCCATAACAAACAGGCCCAGAAGAGAAAATCGCAGGCCTCTTATCCGAATGAATATGTGAGTTGAGAGTGGAAATTCATCTAAGTATTCTTTATGTAAGTTGTTTTCAAAGCCATGTATATACATTCTAATTTCAAGTATAATTGTTCTCATTCATCATAATTCAGTTACAGTTTCCCAAGTATCGTCTTATAAGTTGAATCAGCAGCCATGTGTATACATACAATGTGCAGGAATATTTGTTTCTTCTACATCTTAGCTTAGTTACAGTTGGAATTGCATTTCCCCTTGGTTGTATGTTCACGTTACGCATCCTAATTACATATGCATTGCAGTAAATCATGGTGTGAGTTGAGGATGTCTGGGGGGATCTGTTGGAACTAAATGAGTATGTGTGCCATTAGTGGATAAAAAAGTTTCCATTCCACGGTAATATTTAAGCCGGATTGGGCTGTTTTGAGATTGTAAATCCATTTCTGTTCCAAATTTTTGAGAGACAGGTCCCTGTTGCCACCACGTGGGTGGGCTTTGGTTGTTTGAATGACAAACCAGAACATATCCTCACAAGTGTGTTTAGCCTCTGCATAGTGGGCTACAAGTGGTTTGTCAGGGGTACCATTGTGAATAGCTTAACAGTGTTCACCAATTTGCATTTTGATGGGCCTAATGGTTTTATCTACATATATTAACCCACAGGGGCATTTTATCCCAGAGATCACCTATTTAGTCAGGCAATTTGAAAAAGATCTATATTTCCACATCCGACCATTGAGGTCAATTTGTTTCAAATTTTTGGTAAGGTGGCAAACTGAGCATTGTCTGCATGCATAATGTCCACTCACTGGCGGTAGACCCCCATAGTGTAGACTGTGTCGGTGTCTCATTTTTGTTCATCGGGTAGGTGTGCACTAATTTATCTCGGAGATTCAGAATCCGTTTGAAGGCAAATCTCAGACTGAGAGGTAAAAAAATGTTGTGAGCAGAAAAGGTTTCCTCAGTTTTTTGTAAAGGGGGCTGTGGTATGTGAGGAAGGATACAACAAAGGAACGAGTACACTAACAACTAGCTACCCACCTCTAACACACCAAAGGGGCTATTTATCAAGGAAAGTCCTTAAAGTGGAAGTTTCATGAGATTATATCTACCACCACGATCAAGGTAATACAATTAGCATATTTTAATCATTATTTTCTCAACACATAACAATAAAAAACATAAAACATCATTTTGAGCGTTCATCATTTGTAAAAACTACAATAGAGAGAGAGAGAATACCACTTCACATATCTGGCTGTTGTTAACACCAATGTGTTTGCAGTTCATAGGCATTCATTGGTTTGTGTGATGTTAGCAATGGTGTGACTTGATCATGTTACAATTATACATAAACATAGTATAATAGCGTCTACAATCTGATGTGTTTCTGGGGCAAAGGACAACAATGTTGCAGTCTAAAGCTCATCAATAGTGTCCCAGGACCTGTCTTCAGGATGCAGTAGGTTTAGAACCAGGTTACACCGTCAGCATGGCGCCTATGTGTCAATCTAGTCACCTATGGAATGGATAAAAATTGAGGCAAATGTCAGATTTACTCAATATATAAAAAAGCATTTTGTCAATGGTGTGATTATCATAAAAAAATAGCTTGCTAACCTTATGGTAATTTCTTGTGGTGTGATGGGCGAGGCGATTGCACTAAGTCAATCTAGTTATGACGGCAGATAAGTCCGTCCAGGGAGATCAAGCTGTAGATCAATACATAATTTGAATCAATAAGGCAGTGACTTTGGGACAATTCCTGTCACAATTATATATAAAGGTAATAGATATTTACCGTCTGATTAAAGATTCCCACGCTGTGTGTTGGCGGTGGACATAGTTTATGTAGATGTGTGGGTACTACATTTCCCACAATGCATCATGTAGTCTATGGATAAAACATAGAGGTATATGTAAATTCTGTGTTGTTTTTAATTATTGTCAGTTCCCGGTACCCACCACTTACTTGACGGTGAGTATCCAAAGTACTGACTTTAGTTAGTCACTTTTATTTCATTATTAGATGTCAGCTTGGAAGTTGCTCGCTCCAAGGGGTTTTAGTCCTGCATGGGGGCAAGGAGGATAGCTAAGGCCACTGTTCGTTTGTGAGATAGCCGTGTAGTTCCTACATATGAATGATAAGGGATCCTAACCGGCTTACCTCTCGTATCGATGCTCGCGGTGAAAAGGTGTCGCTGTGCAACACGGGTTCATTTGCGCGGTGTCTGTGCATTTGAAAGGCGCGTGTAGACGTCAAAGAAGGACTACCGGCAGTGTTATGTCGGCATCCTTAGGCTAAGGTATCGAGGAAGGACTACCCATATATTGCGGAATGGGGAGACATTTTGGATGTGGATAAAGTGACTGTGGCAAGCAGTAAAAGGCAAGCCAATCCCCTGGGTAGGGCGGAAATGTGGAACGAAAGGAACATATCCTCTCATGGATATTGTTATGACCGCCATGGTGCATATTTGTCGTGTGCACATATAAGCCAAATGCTGTCATAATTACTAATTTAAATTCAGATGTCAGCTGGTCTTACTGCAGACATCGTGAGCACTCACGTGGTTCTTAATATATTTAATCAGGGTCAGGTTAATTACAAATGCTGGCTCAAGCAATCGATGTGTACACAACGGTGGGCAGTTATACCAGGGTATATAGTATAATGGCATGGAGACTAATATGTACATGTCTGGGAACCTACCTATTGACGATTACATATCACAATGGTTCGCTGTGTTCCATCTTGTGATATGTGTCGTTGTAATCTATGTTGAAGTTTGGCTGACCATGATCGTTCTATCTAGATGGTAGTGTCCCTCAGCCATTCTAACTACCATCTAAAAATGCGATGTTATTCATGGTGTGTTGAGTTGAGGATGTCTGGGGGGATCTGTTGGAACTAAATGAGTATGTGTGCCATTAGTGGATAAAAGGTTTCCATTCCACGGCAATATTTAAGCCGTATTGGGATGTTTTGAGATTGTAAATCCATTTCTGTTCCAATTTTTTGAGAGACAGGTCCCTGTTGCCACCACATGGGTGGGCTTTGGTTGTTTGAATGACAAACCAGAACATATCCTCACAAGTGTGTTTAGTCTCTGCATAGTGGGCTATAAGTGGTTTGTCAGGGGTACCATTGCGAATAGCTGAACGGTGTTCCCCAATTCGCATTTTGATGGGCCTAATGTTTTTACCTACACACATTAAACCACAGGGGCATTTTATCCCGCAGATCACCCATTTAGTGAGGCAATTAGAAAAAGATCTATATTTCCGACCATTGAGGTCAATTTGTTTCAAATTTTTGGTAAGGTGGCAAACTGAGCATTGTCCGCATGCATAATGTCCACTCACTGGTGGTAGACCCCACAGTGTAGACTGTGTCGGTGTCTCTTTTTTGTTCATCAGGTAGGTGTGCACTAATTTATCTCGGAGATTCAGAATCCGTTTGAAGGCAAATCTCAGACTGTTGGGTCTAAAATCTTCAGTATGAACAATTTTCCAGTTTTTTAGTATAACCCTCCTT
This sequence comes from Ambystoma mexicanum, assembly GCF_040938575.1. Taxonomy (NCBI): domain Eukaryota; kingdom Metazoa; phylum Chordata; class Amphibia; order Caudata; family Ambystomatidae; genus Ambystoma; species Ambystoma mexicanum. Next base: position 1,273,160,865 of record NC_090932.1, read on the forward strand.
AGATTGTTAGTGAGGGGGGAGAAAGAAGAGACACATGTGATTCTTTCATCCTGGTTTTTTTTTGTTTTTGTAGAATGACCTCACGGTTGGCGTTGCATACTCTTTTCATAGATCTCTTGATAATTTTGCAGGGATATTGTCTGTGTCGTAATTTTTCACTTAGTTCCTATTTGTTTTGAAGGCAGCAATATCAGTGCAATTCCGTCAAATTCTTAGGAATTGTCCATAGGGCAAATTTTCCCGTAAGCTGGACGGGTGAAAGCTACTAAAGTGTAGTAGAGTGTTCTTATCTGTTGGTTTTTTGAAAAGGGTAGTGCCCAAGTGATCTTCCTTTTTCAAGATCTTAAGATCAAGAAAAGCTATACTTTCACTGCTATGGGACATAGTAAATTTAATCGTAGGGGTTTGCCTATTGAGCCACACAAGAAAGTGATCCAGCTGATCCTGGCTGCCATGCCATAACATAAAAACATCATCAATATAGCGGTGCCATGAGCTGATGTGAACATGAAACGGATTGGTCACCGCATAGATGAAATTGGTTTCATAATGGTCCATGTATAGGTTAGCCAGATCCGGAGCGAATGTGGCCCCCATTGATGTACCTTGTCTTTGTTGGTAAAAAGTTTGGTTGCATAGGAAAACGTTTTTTTGTCAGTGCCAGCCTAACACATCCAATGATGAAGTTAGAGGGAACTGTGAGGTCTACCCTTTTCTCAAGATATTTGTGTAGTACGTCCATGCAATGGTCCTGGGGGATGTTGGTGTATAATGATTCTACATCAAGGGTAACCAGAATGTCGTTGGCCCCGGGATGTAGGCTGGCAATAGTGGGAATCATAGCTGTCGTTTTTTTGTGGTTTTTATAAATGATGAACGCTCAAAATTATGTTTTATATTTTTTATTGTTATGTGTTGAGAAAATAATGATTAAAATATGCTAATTATATTACCTTGACCGTAGTGGTAGATATAATCTCATGAAACTTCCACTTTGAGGACTTTCTTTCTGATAAATAGCCCCTTTGGTGTGTTAGAGGTGGGTAGCTAGTGGTTAGTGTACTCGTTCCTTTGATGTATCCTTCCTCACATATCACAGCCCCCTTTACAAAAAACTGAGGAAACTGTCATGATGCCTACTTCCAAGGAGCCAGGTCCGACCCAGCAATCCCAGAGGCAGGCATCATTTCCCCCAGGGAAGTGCCAGCGGGCCCAAGCTGGGGCCCTTTGGACACAGTCCTGGCGCCTTAGGCGCCAGGCTCATGTTGGACCCCTGTCCTGGCGCCTTAGGCGCCAGGCTCATAAAGCTAGACATGTGTTCAAGTGTTTTAAGGTGCACTTACCTGATGCAGACCATGCTGCTACATCCAGGCCCTCTTGAGGCCTGAATGGAACTACTTTACCTGTGGACCTACTTTCCCCTGGGTGTGGTCGGGGAAGGATACATACCTGATCGGTGGAAGGATACATACCTGGAACTTCTTCCAAAGCTATTTAAACCACGCCCGATCAGCAACTCATGCTTCGCGTTGTTCTGCTCCTCGCAGCTGGACGCTCACCGTGTCAGCTCCTGCATCTGGACTTCAGCCATGCCTGTCAGCATCCTGGGTCACCTGCTAAGAGAGAATTGGAGAGAAAGAAGACCTTACCTGCTAAAGCTGCATCACAGAGACTTCACACCGACGATCCTGAAAGGGAAGACATCATTTTAAAAGCATTTCGCTTCGATCGCTGCAGCGCTGCATTTCACTCACCTTTCCTGGGCACCTCCATCTTCAGCAGCGATCATCCGGATCAGCAGCCACTTCCCAGAGCCTAGAGAGAAAAAGACAAGAACACAAGGTCAGAGAAGGAAGGGAATAGGAAGAGCTCAGTTTCCTTCTAAGACTTACCTGTTGGGTCATTCCCATTTCATTTTGGGTCCTGCCACTTCCTGGCATTCCGGACCCCGGCCCCTATGGGGAAAAAAGACAAAGACATTGAATGAGCGAATGCAAAGACATTACCCGAACGCTCATCCAGAACTTACCTGTCATTTACTGGAACTGCACGTTTCACTTCGGGTCGGCGCCATATCTCCGGCATTCCGAACCCCAGCCCCTAAGGGGAAAAAGGACATAAGCGATTAGCGCTTGCTGCAATAAGACAATGAACATTATTATAAGCCTTGAACTTTTGAACTTGCTACAGAACTCTTACAGCGCCTTACCTGAATAGTCAAGCTTATTTGAACTCCCATCAAACCTCAATCCAGTGAAGTAACTGGGTTTCAACGCGCCCCTGCATCAGAAGCAGGATGGAGAACTCATCCTTCCAGACCCTAAGGTGAGACTTGACGGGGAATCGAGGAAGGGTATCGTGGAGGGCTGTAAGGGAGTGGGAGGCTTGAGCATTATTCCGTCAGTAGGTAATACTCCCTTTTCACGCACAGGGGAATATTCCTGCGAGCCAGTGAGTCCATCTTCAGAGTCCTGCGCTTCACCATAGAAGAAGCATCAGCACTCGAAGCCAGACCTGCGCCTCCGTGGGAATCAGGTGAGCGTGACAGAATGCGAAGCCTAGCCATAATTTCCCACCCGGGCGCTATGGAGACTTCCGAGACAGATCAGCTGGCCCAGCTTTTGGGGGAATTACGGGCAGAAGTGCACTCAGCCCGCCAGAAGACTAACGCTCTCAAAAGAGAACTGATCCTATCTAAGGAAAGAACAGATGACCTGGCCAAAAGCTTATTGCAGGCCCAGGCAGGGCACACTCCTTTACCTAATTCCGGAGATACTTCCACATCAATGGGTTTGAATAGCCCGGTACAAATCAATCTACCTGGACACATGCCTTTGGCCCCGCCCAAACGTTTTGCGGGGGATCCCAAGAAATATGCCGTCTTTGTGAACCAATGTCGTTTACACTTTCTATGCAGACCCGGGGCCTTCCCTAACGACCAGACCAAGGTAGCCTTTATACTATCTTACCTCAGTGGCAGTGCTGCCGATTGGTCTATTCCATTGGTAAATCAGGATGATCCCATTCTTCAGAATTTTCAGGGTTTCCAGGCCAGCATGGAAAGATTGTTTGCTCGACACTCTCAAGGACAGGCCCTTGATAACGAACTGCTATCCTTACGACAAGGTAATCAGGATCTTCTGTCCTACGTTGCCACCTTTAATAGACTGGTTGTGGAAACTGGATGGCCAGAAAACAAAAGGATCACATTGTTTCATCGAGGCCTGCGCGGAGAGCTTAAGGATGTTCTAGCTCAGATAGTAGATCCACCCCAGGTCTGCGCAGACTACATAGACTTCGTGGTTCAACTTGATCACAGACTTCAAAATAGAAAAGCAGATCGGTTCAAGTACGAAACCCGAGTACCGATCAAAACCCACGCTAACTCCAAGAGTACCGACGTATCCGAACCTATGCAAATCGGCGGTGTTAAAGGACCATTAACACAGAAGGAACGAGAGAGAAGGCGGCAAATGCAACATTGCCTGTATTGCGGGACTTCCGGTCACTTTCTTCGAAATTGTCCGGTTAAACCACCGAAGAAGGTGGTTGGAGCCACTGATAACAATTTATTGACACCTGATTCGGGAAACGACCTAGCCCGACAAGCGTAGGGGTCCGCTTGCCTAGCTTGAAAACAAACTCTTTGACCTCGCATTTTGTCATGCCAATGGTGCTAGTGGACCCAAAACAGCCTCAGCTGTTGCATGCTATAAAAGCATACATCGACAGTGGAGCTATTGGAAATTACATAGACCGTGAATTGGCTTCCAGGATTAAACTCCCTCTCCGCCCGAAAGTAACCCAAGATGTCATTACTACAGTAGATGGAACCGAAATTGCCTCAGGGCCTCTAACGCATTCCACTGTTGAAATGACACTGGTGGGTCAGGATGGACATCGGGAAGCAATCGTGTTTGATGTGATCAAGGCCCCACAATTTCAAGTAATTCGTGGAATTCCTTGGTTAGAAACACATAATCCCAGAATCGACTGGCGAGCAAAGAAGATAAGTTTTCCTGATTGTGAACCAACTTGTTACCCAAGAAATCCAGTTATGGGTCTAGCCTCAGCAACTTCCACCCCTGTACAGCTACCGTCTGAATACCAAGAATTCCAAGACGTTTTTCAGAAGAAACAAGCTAACACGTTACCTCCCCATCGGTCTTACGATTGCCAAATCAATCTGGTACCCAATGCTCAACTACCTTGTAGTAGGATTTATGCTCTTACGGAACCTGAGAACCTACATTTGTGTCAGTATTTAGATCAGTACCTAGCCAATGGTTTTATTCGCCCGTCCAAGTCTCCTGTCTCCTCAGCTCTGTTCTTCGTGCCGAAAAAAGAGGGCGACCTTAGAACATATGTAGACTAACGCGCCCAAAATCAAATAACGATTAAGAATCGTTATCCTCTGCCCCTGATCCCTGAGCTTATCGACCAGGTGAAAGACGCTTGTGTGTACACCAAGTTAGATCTCCGAGGAGCTTATCACCTGGTGCGTATAAAAGAAGGCGACGAGTGGAAGACTGCATTCCGCACCAAATTTGGGCTCTTCGAATATCAGGTGATGCCCTTCGGTTTGTGCAATGCACCTGCCGCCTTTCAGTACTTTATGAATGATGTTCTTCGGGAACTTATCGACATCTGTGTCATTGTTTATATTGACAACATCCTGGTGTACTCCTCTTCAGAATCCGATCACAGAAAACATGTTAGGGCAGTTCTTGAGAAATTGTGCCAGCACAGACTATTTGCAAAGCTCGAAAAATGCGTTTTTCATACCACAGAAGTGGAGTTTCTCGGATTTATCCTGACACCTCAAGGAGTCCGAATGGACTCGCGAAAGGTGGACACCATCCTCAAATGGCCATCTCCTAGCTCGGTGAAGGGAGTTCAGAGCATGCTCGGCTTCGCCAATTTCTATCGAAGATTCATCCCGGAATTTTCCCAAACAGTCCAACCCATGACAGCTCTCCTAAAGAAAAACAAACGCTTTGAATGGACTCTTGAGGCCGAACAAGACTTTCAGGACCTGAAAACCAAATTCACCTCTGCACCTATATTGAAGCACCCGCACCCAGATCTCCCTTACATTGTGGAAACCGACGCATCCAGTTCGGCCATGGGAGCTGTCCTGTCGCAAAGAGACCCAGAAACTAACCAACAACACCCTGTGGCCTTTTGGTCCAGGAAATGTTCTCCTCCTGAAATCAACTACACAATTACCGACAAAGAGTTACTGGCTATTAAATCTGCTTTCAAGGCTTGGCGTCACTACCTTCTCGGGGCAAGACACACCATCACCGTAATTACGGACCACAGAAATTTACAGTATTTAAAGACGGCCAAGGCTCAATCTTCACGACAACTCCGATGGGCTCTATTCTTTGCGGAATTTGATTTTGTAATTACCTATCGCCCTGGCTGCAAGAATGGTAAAGCGGACCTCTTATCCCGGATTGGCATGGAAGAACCCAATTCGAGTTTAGAACCTGTGCCAATCATACCAGAACAAAGAATCTTAGGCCTAACTTCATTGCAAACTATTGAGGACATCCAAACGCAAGTAAAACAACTTCTAGACTCTTCAGCCTTACTGGAATGGAGTCAAAAGGGTCCTCATTACACCGTTAAGGATGACTTACCCTACTTCCAGGAGCGGTTGTTTCTGCCTAGTAAAGAATTGCAAGAACTTGTTATTGCCCATCGTCATGAATCATTAATGGAAGGACACCCTGGTATCGCTAAAACGGAGGAAAAAATCAAACGCCACTTCTGGTGGCCTTCTTGGAGAAAAGACATAAAGTCTTTTGTTTTGTCTTGCGGAATTTGCGCCCAAAACAAGGGTCAAAATAAAAGGCCAGCCGGCCTACTTCAACCCTTGGATATTCCACCGGCACCATGGCACACCTTGTCAATGGACTTTGTAACTGACCTGCCTCCTTGTGCTGGTTACAACACTATCCTTGTAATTGTGGATCTATTCTCCAAAATGGCCCACTTTATCCCTTTAAAAGGTTTGCCTTCAGCTTCCACCTTGGCCAAGGAATTTCTGGAGAATATAGTTTGCATACATGGTTTCCCTTCCATATTAGTCTCGGATCGTGGAAGTCAATTTATCTCCCATTTTTGGAAGAAGTGTTGCCAACTAGCACAAATAGATGTGCGGCTATCCACCAGCCACCACCCCTAGACCGACGGACAAACCGAGAGAACCAATCAGACTCTCGAGCAATATCTTCGGTGCATGTTACACCAATCCGAGTTAAATTGGAAAGACATCCTTTGGATCGCAGAATATGCATACAACAATTCAGTGCATTCTGGAACCGGACAAACTCCTTTTTATACTTTGTATGGTCACCATCCTCGGACCTCTGATCTAGATCCACCTCTGATACTGGAAATGCCCGCAGTAAATCATCTGCATTCCACAATAACCCAAGCCTTCAAAGAAGCTGCAACTCATTTACAGCAAGCCAAGAAAAAGTATAAAGAAAACACTGATTTGCACCGAAGTAAAACTCCTCCTTACCAAGTAGGAGATCAGGTATGGCTAGCAATGAAACATTTACCCCTCAAGGGCCCGCAAACTTTCAATCCCAGATTCATAGGACCTTATCCCATCAAGGCTATAATCAATCCCGTGGCCTTTAAACTGGATTTACCGTCTAACATGCGTATTCATCCAGTTTTTCATGCATCACTTTTGAAGCCAGTACAACCAGGGACCCGACTGTCCAAGCCTCCAGACCCAGTTCAAATTGAAGGGGAATTAGAATTCGAAGTTAAAGACATTTTAGACTCCAAGGTGTTAAAGTCCAAACTCTTCTATCTTGTTGACTGGAAGGGATATGGACCTCAGGAGAGATCGTGGGAGCCTAGTAACCATGTTCACGCACCTCGATTAATACAAAGGTTCCACCAGAGATTTCTGAACAAGCCAAAACCCCCGGAGGGAACAACCTTGGGAGGGGCCTTGAGGGGGGGTACTGTCATGATGCCTACCTCCAAGGAGCCAGGTCCGACCCAGCAACCCCAGAGGCAGGCATCATTTCCCCCAGGGAAGTGCCAGCGGGCCCAAGCTAGGGCCCTTTGGACACAGTCCTGGCGCCTTAGGCGCCAGGCTCATGTTGGACCCCTGTCCTGGCGCCTTAGGCGCCAGGCTCATAAAGCTAGACATGTGTTCAAGTGTTTTAAGGTGCACTTACCTGATGCAGACCATGCTGCTACATCCAGGCCCTCTTGAGGTCTGAATGGAACTACTTTACCTGTGGACCTACTTTCCCCTGGGTGTGGTCGGGGAAGGATACATACCTGATCGGTGGAAGGATACATACCTGGAACTTCTTCCAAAGCTATTTAAACCACGCCCGATCAGCAACTCATGCTTCGCGTTGTTCTGCTCCTCGCAGCTGGACGCTCACCGTGTCAGCTCCTGCATCTGGACTTCAGCTATGCCTGTCAGCATCCTGGGTCACCTGCTAAGAGAGAATTGGAGAGAAATAAGACCTTACCTGCTAAAGCTGCATCACAGAGACTTCACACCGACGATCCTGAAAGGGAAGACATCATTTTAAAAGCATTTCGCTTCGATCGCTGCAGCGCTGCATTTCACCCACCTATCCTGGGCACCTCCATCTTCAGCAGCGATCGTCCGGATCAGCAGCCACTTCCCAGAGCCTAGAGAGAAAAAGACAAGAACACAAGGTGAGAGAAGGAAGGGAATAGGAAGAGCTCAGTTTCCTTCTAAGACTTACCTGTTGGGTCATTCCCATTTCATTTCGGGTCCTGCCACTTCCTGGCATTCCGGACCCCGGCCCCTATGGGGAAAAAAGACAAAGACATTGAATGAGCGAATGCAAAGACATTACCCGAACGCTCATCCAGAACCTACCTGTCATTTACTGGAACTGCACGTTTCACTTCGGGTCGGCACCATATCTCCGGCATTCCGAACCCCGGCCCCTAAGGGGAAAAAAGACATAAGCGATTAGCGCTTGCTGCAATAAGACAATGAACATTATTATAAGCCTTGAACTTTTGAACTTGCTACAGAACTCTTACAGCGCCTTACCTGAATAGTCAAGCTTATTTGAACTCCCATCAAACCTCAATCCAGTGAAGTAACTGGGTTTCAACGCGCCCCTGCATCAGAAGCAGGATGGAGAACTCATCCTTCCAGACCCTAAGTTGAGACTTCACGGGGAATCGAGGAAGGGTATCGTGGAGGGCTGGAAGGGAGTGGGAGGCTTGAGCATTATTCCGTCAGTAGGTAATACTCCCTTTTCACGCATAGGGGAATATTCCTGCGAGCCAGTGAGTCCATCTTCAGAATCCTGCGCTTCACCATAGAAGAAGCATCAGCACTCGAAGCCAGACCTGCGCCTCTGTGGGAATCAGGTGAGCGTGACAGAAACCTTTTTTGCTCACAACATTTATTTACCCAGCAGATTAACTCTGCCTGAACTTTGAACTGATGAATGCGTTGTTGCATGTCATTTTGCGAATGGGGGCATGACTAAGTTGAAGCTCAGTCCATGGAATTTAATTTCCTCACATTTCCAAGATCCAACGTACCCAATGCCCCACATATTGAACTGCCCGAGTCCCAGCCTCACCCCCCTGCCGCTCTTGTGGCCCAATCCAACAACCCTTCTTTTAGTGCTACCCTGCCATCATGACACATTTACTGTAACAACAGCATGGATTGCACAAAGAAGTGAGCTTCAATTTGTCATTTGACCATCTGGTTGTTTCGAGCTGTGCTTCCCTGATTCTTCAGACAGCCGTACATCTCTGTGCCTAATGTGAATGCAGGCATGGTTGCTAAAACGGCTTCTGTGAGCCTACTTTTGTGACATCCAACATAAATGCTCCTGGATGTTCACTGTGTATGGCCTTTGCCATCTTTCCCTGTGAAGTTCAAAGTGCCATATTATGAATGGCAGTCTTATTGATGAATTCATTGATGTATTTTGATACTTAGCACTGCTATCTTGAGATTGAAAAAGGATTCACTGTATGGACCCTCTGCTTACATTGACAGTGGTACTGCAGACATCTCATCTTATATCCAACAAATAAATATGTTTATTGTGTGTATTTTGCGTTGATGTAATGTTGATCTCAGCACCTCCCGTATCTAAGTGCAGAACCGCTTCTTCCATGGCAGCCACTGGACCATGACCAGGAGTCACAAGAGCTCTCAGTTGGAGCAAGTGCCTTACTCAGATTGGCCAAGCATCTTGTTCCAGTCTCTCATAGTGGAGCCTGGGGTATGAAAGGGCTGTTTTCCCACAAGTTCAGCTTTGCAGACATTTATTTGAGCTCCACTGCCAGATGATGGAATTTGGATGTTTATGTTTCTGCCAGCGCAACAGTGCCAATGTCCGATTCCCATGGTACTCCAGAGGCAGTGCCTTTGGTCCACAGCTCTTGGCTGCAGACAAATATCCTCCTGGTGTCCCAAGGAAACTCACCCCTTGAATGGTGTCTCTGAACAGCCCGTCTTCTCCGACGCTAATCTTTGCTCCATGGGGCTTAGGCTGAACAGCAAGGTAGAATCTGGTCTTTTGTACAGGTTTGCAAGATACTTCACTGTCCTTACAGGCAATCTCGAGCACGATTCTTCCATAACTTGAAACCACTTTTCAGCTCAGCAAGGAAACATCATTTTTTGAGGGAGAGGCAAGCCAATTTAAAAATACCTTCTGAGATTTCTGGCCTACACTCTACGTGCTTCCAGGTGCTGGCATTCCAGCTTTGATTTCCATAGGGAATTAGAGATATGTTATTGGTAAGGTTTCACTCCTTCCCAACTAGCCAATAAGGTGTTGCCTTTCCCTAGCGACCACTCACCTTTTCACAGAATGAGTTCTGAGTCAAATCGACATTAAGAGGACAAGTATACAAGGATTTTTGTAAAGGTTATTCTTTCTCTAATGTAACAAAAAATAACTTTGTTGATTCTGTTTGTGAGAGGCTCAACAGAAACCTCTAGACTCTTTTTAGGATTAAAAGGCTTGCCATCAACTTCTGAGCCCCATGTCAGGATATATAGTCTCATGGTAATAATCCCTTAACTCTCTGTCAAGATTCACAAGCTCTCTGAGGTTTGGCATCAACCTCTGCATGGCTCGCTTCTACAGCCGCTTGACTTTAACAGGAGAAAACAAATGGTCAACAAAGGCTACCCCAATGTCCTGGCTTTATCAGGATAATACAGACGAATCAGAGAGGCTTCCACAGCTTCCTGGCTTAATCAGGATACGACATCACTTCCCTGAGACTTGGAACAGTCCCATGTCATATCACCCAGATGCTGGATTTCATTGTACAACATAAGCAGCTTCGGCTTTCACCCTGGCTTTAGGATTCCCCCCTTGCTCATATGGTTCAGCATTGGTGGTTCTCTTCTCTGACAGCTTTCAACAATTACTCACTGCTGCTGGTTGCTGATCTTCTATCTTTCGCCTCTCTATAGTAGCACAGGTGCTCTTTTATATTCATCCACCACCGGCCTGATTTGTAGGGAAATCCCTTCCACCTTCCTTTGTTTGGAGGCTTTCTGTTGCAGCTTCCCTCCCATGGCTCTCAGCAAGTGCACCCCTGTCACATGATGGGGGTTGAACGAAGACATGACCGTAACATTGGCCTTTTGACTCTCCTGCGGTTGTTCTCTTATATTCACCTTGCTTTCCCCTGCTCGTAACAAACTGAGCTCCAGGCCTCAAGTTGATACTTGTGGGTAAACAAGCATGCATGAAACAGGAAGGTCACTTTGGATTGTGGCTTGCTCTGCACACCTATCACGTGGACTACCATAACCCCAGACAGAAGCATCATGCAGAGCCCATGTGTGTGTTTTAGGATGAAAATGAGTAAGACTCTGATTTTCAGCCTCCCATGATGCTATCTTTATGGGCAATTTGTCACAGCTCCTTGATCTGATCTACCTAAACAGTTCTCCGATGGCACCATAAACCTTATTTCCACATATGTGCCAATACAAGCTGGCTACTCTGGGAAGCTGTCTAGAAGAGGCATGTATCACTGCAGCCCTTCTCTAGTGGCAACTGCAGCACAAGCTCATGACACAGGAGTGTCATCTCGCCCTGGTGGCAGTCCAGGCGACCCTCCATTATTACACACTCACTCAATTGACTCCTCTGTCTGTCCTTAAAATGCTGATAACCCCTCTCATTTGCATGGCTCAGAAGAAAAGGGGCCCTGAGTTCCCAGAAATGCATGTCTTCTTCGTAGCCTTTATCAAGGCAGCTCTGTGCGTATTTCACACTGCAGGCATGAATGAGGTGATATATTATTTGGCTTTTAATATGTTTATAAAAAATTGTACAGTCATTCTCTATGTTTCCCTAAGACCTGGGCACCAGAATGAGTTGCTGCCACCATTGTCCTCAAGTAGCGTGACTGACACCAGAGGAGCCTTTGGCCATCACTTGCCACCTCCTGCTGTATGGCTAAGCATCAGGGTGCAGCCCTCATCCTGTCTTATGCAGGATTAAGGAAGTATAGCTATTATTCTAGCTTTTAACACCACTCCTGCCAAAGTGGTCTTATGGAAATGTTCATGGTTAAAGTGTGGCCATGCCTGAGACTAGGGGCAGACTGAGTGCCCCTAAACTTCAAAGAGACAGCCTATATAATTGTACATTCTAGATCAGCCTGGTTTGGGGAAGCGGTCTGTCCTCTGCTGCATTACCAGGCTACTTTTAAACATTTATTAAGTTAAGAACATCTGAGAGGCAGTGGTCACAGAAAAAAGGAGCAAAACCTGGAGTCATAATAAAATGGGGCATGAAGAAATAATTGTCTAGAGTTGATTGCAGGCCACACAAATCTCTAACAGGTAGACTGTGCCTGTGCCAAGAACTCCCTGCCTCTGTCTCTCAACCTATTTCCTGACGGCATGCTCTTTCTTCTTCCCTCACAATCTGTTCCACTTCTGCTTATCACCTTCTTCTTTCAAAGCCGCTCTGCCACAAACACCCTTCCTCCATCTTGTAACCTGTGTTCTTACCCCACTGTCCATAACTCCCTCACATAATCTCCGTCCTTGGCCATGCTCTTGTTTCTTCAGAGTCTACCTCCTTGTCACTTACTCAATTCTTCTTTGCTCTATCCCTAGCTAGCATCATTTCTGCGTTTAATTCACACTTTGAAGCTCTATCTCTGGTAACTGATGTTTCTTTTTCAGGGTGAGCCTGGTTTGAAGGGGGAGCAGGGAGACAAAGGCCAGCCGGTAAGGTTCATCCTATTATGTTCAGATTGTTCAATGACAAAGCTGTTTGAATTTCTTGATTTTAGCACTCAAACCAAACCATAGCTCTAATGAAAACATGAACTGCAAAACAGAGCCCCTGTCCTGCACACCAAAGTGATGACCTATAGCAATTGGATGGGCCTGTATCCTAGCATCAATGACCAACCTTATTTGTACCAAAGCCATTAACTATAAAACAAGGCCTAGATCTTGTACATACACATCCCAATCATGACTTAAAGAAATGATGAATTCTGATGCAGGGTTCTGCTGGTACCACATTACCCTATGGCAGGTGCCTGCACCCTTTGGCTCTCCTGATGTCTTGGACTACAAATCCCATTACACCTAGCCAGAAAAGGTAATGATAAGGAATCCTGAAAGCTATATTCCTAAACATCTGTAGAGCCAAAAGTTCCAGACCCCTACTCTATGCCATAACCTACCTCCACCACACCCGTAATATTGAAACCTGGGATTCTCTCATGTATCCAGCAACCTACACCTGTCCAACTTCCAGCATTCCCTCAATTGTCCAGCAGCACCCCTCATGTACAGCAGCATCCTAATCCAGCCCTTCGTCCACTAAAGTCATGATTTGTAAATGAATACCCCCTCCCGATCCACGGACATTCTAAAATGCTAATGTCAGTGAGATACATGTCTCTCAGTCATTCGAGTGACCCTAAGCCATGTCTTCCCTCTCCTTATGCAATGCAACCCTCTTCTATACACAAAACCCTTTGGCAGTGAATTATCTCCTAAATTACAAACCCTAGTGGAGTGCAAAAGATTACATACATCAGATAACATACAGTGAATTCCCTTATACATTGGATATATTGCCTATAGCTGAAATTGTTATACAGTGCAGACATTTTTCTACTCCTCATTTAGTACAAGACTCCAGTATACATGAAACCCATATGCAGTGTCCAGAAATGCTAACACAGAACCCAACTATCTTGCTCTCCTGAACTCTCTGCTCTGACTGACCAGGCATTATCATGGATACGATTGTTCTTAAAGCAATAAGCCCAGAGACAGGGGGCATTACCATGTTAGCTAATGCCCCGGGGTCCATAGTCAGGTAATGCCCACGCCCCCATCTAGGGACTTATTGCTATTAGTACCCAGGCCCATTAGACCGGGGTACTAATAGTTTGGTTTTTCGCTTGCGAGAAGCTGTAGTATTTCATAATGAAAATAAATATCAAAAATGGCTGCCACGGATCAAAAAACAAAGTCTGTTCGACCTTGTCATGTCAACCATTTAAAAAAGTTACAACAAAAGAAAATAAAGAAGATGGCCACCATGGAACGGGAGAAGGGACTATGTTTAGTCCCTTCTCCCGTTACATGGTGCCAATTAAAAAGATTGAGAAAAATATGTAATCACAAAACAGGGGAGACAAACGCAGGACAAAACAAACGATCTTACTAGGCCTTGTGTCATTCAGATCGTGCAAGTGCAAGGAGGCAGGGGACTGTAAGGTTGCAGACACACTCCCTAAGTGCACGGTAGGCCCAAAGGCAGTGCATGGCGCTACTGGTCATGAAGGAGCTTGGTCCCATTAATACCAGTTACCGCAGCAGACGATTACATCGACAGAGAGTGAGAGAGAGAAAGCAGAAGCAAAAAGGAAGGTCTTGAGGTGCTTCCGGAACCTTAGGTGGTCCTGCTGAAGTTTGAGAGAGGCAAGGAGGCTGTTCCAGAGGGAGGCACCAGCCGAGGAGAGAGATCTACCCCCACGCTCTGCCTGGAGAAGCATCGGACCCTCAGAGAATTGGAGGTGGATGAGCGGAGGGCTCATGCAGGAAAGTGCTTAGGAAGGGAGAGTTGGATGTAGTGTGGTCCCTGTGATACACGTAGTCTCTTCTCCCTTTCTATGGTGGCGTGTCGCAGATCGGGAGCAGACATGCCGGGGACAGAAGAGTCCCTGGTGTGTCCACTCCCTATCAGGACCAGAATGAGAAGGTAAGTGGGGTGGGTACAGGGGGGAGGGAAATGAGAGGCAAAGCGGTGATTGAGGGGGGCACTTTCCTTGTTCCCTGGTGGGGGAGATGGCAGCCTCCAGCCATGAGGAAGCTCAGAGCGGCAGGATTACTGTATGGTAATGCCCCCGTTCCAAGCCACCCTATTGGCTGGGAGGACAAAGCCAACACCCAGCCGGGTACTAATAGAAAATCATACATTTGCTATCACTAAACCACCCTTTCAGTCCACTATAGCCACCATTCCCTTTGCAGACACTTTTGCCCCTGTTATTTAATAAATATATTTCACCACTTCTGAAACTGCTGGGGTAATTCAGGATATCATACATGGATTACGAAGGTGATATACAAAAGCTGATAGGAAATACCTCCACCACCACCAGAAAGGAATTTTAACTTTATTGCATTACACTCCACACCTAAACCAAGACTGGGCAATATGTTACCCACTGTTTACTCCCCTGGTTGCTTGTAGGTTCCTAGGTGCCAGATTGCCTACCCTCTGCCTTCCTCATTCTTAGCTGCTTGTTCCCTTGTATCTTTGCTTACCTCACCATGTCCTTTTCCCTGTGACTTGTACAGCGCTGAATTGCTCCCCGAAGCTAGGTCCACACTCAGTAAATACCCTAATAATAATGATTATAATAATAAGATTGAAATAGACCATTGGATGACCAGGAACAAGCTTAAATTGAATGCTGGTAAAAAACAAAATCATGATAATAGGAGCATCAGCAACAGCTTGGCCAAAATGAATTTGGCCGGCTTTATTAAGTCCATGTGCAGATTTTGTTTACAGTTTTAGATCCTTAGCTATCCTGATGGATCACAGGTTAACCTTGAGGCCTTGAAATAATGCAGGCTTAAAAATGGGTTTCCACTCCTTTTGACTTCGGGATACACTCTTTCCATTACAACTGCCACACCATAGGGTTCAAGCTGTGCTGGTACTCGTGGTAGCCTGCATGGACTATGCCCATACAGTATATCTACTCATTAACATGCCTAAAGGGATAACAGAATGATGCAGCACACATGCTTAAACTAACAAGCCATTTAGATTCTGCATTGAGGGAGAATCATTCCCTGCCCTGGCTACCGATTGGCAAAGGAATGATCTTTAAGACCCATGTTCAGTTCATAAGGCATTCTGCAGAACCGGCCCCAAATGTATCAAGGATACGTTTGCTCGTTACATCGCCTTGCTGCCATCTTCGCTCTTACAAAATGTCTTCTATACTCGAGCCAAAACAATACTGAATAGCACGCATCTGCGGTTGAAGTTTTATGGTCAAGGCTATACTGCTTTAGGATAAACTATAATTTAAATGAATGGAAGAAGGACTAGCGAACAATAAAACCACTCTTAGGCTGCCAGACCACAAATGGTACACTAGGTAATGCCTGGAAGATGAACACGATTTAAAGATTTATTGTCACTAACACATAAAGAAAATCATTAAAGCCAAAAGCTTTTATTTGGCGAAACACACTCTGTTCTAAAGTCAATACAGGGAAAGTGTGTCAAGCACTGCATGGTGTACGACCTAAAGCAACACCATTTCCACCTTTAATTGATATATGGAACAACAGCTCGGCTGACTTGTGGCGTTTTTTTATTTATTTCACTATTGAAATATTTGGATGGATCTCCCACATGCAGTCCCTACTCTGGACCATGTGCAATTGTGATAATTTACAACAACTAACGTAGCCCTTCCTAAATTACTGGAATTATTCCCTCCACCGGAATCTGATTCTAAAGCTTGTTACATCATAATCCATAGGTCAACAAAAGAATGCTGGCCACCATTCTTAGATATAGCTGCTACCAGGTTATTGGCCAATTACACCTTTAAAAAGACATAATTATTGGCAGGTACTGTCCCCACTAACTTTAAGAAAGCACAGGTTCATCAAATGTAAAAACGATTCACATAGATGCTCATGGTAGTAGCTCTGACGTACTACTGGAAAGAGAAGAGTAAGTCTGGGGCGAACAGAGTTACTAAAGGTAACATGTTTGGGAATCAAATAGTCTGTTCCCTGGAGGAACTCCTGGTCGGTTCTACATGAATTAACTTATCTCTTATCTCCTCACTTCCTTCTGTGGTAGGAAATTGATGATGTTTCCTACCACAGAAGTGGAAAATTTGCATAGAATTTACAATGGGATCTGTAACAAATTGCAGGAATTCATTCCTTCTCCCCAAAGGGGATCCCTGCCCCCCTATGAGGCTAGGGAGGTGAGCCTGCTCCGCCGTAACCTCCTTAGAGGTAGAGGTAAATGGGACCTCACGGGAGAGACTTTCCCTGTGGGGACAAGGACTCTCTAAAGACTCGCCAAAATGTACCTCTTCAACCATACCCCACAAGGACTCATACAAAGAAGCAACCAATATGTGTTATTGTGAAACTGAAATGGTAAATATTAGTTTAAGGGAAAGATTTTATTCTTCTGAGACGAAAATGATGAATATTATGAATAACAATGTGAGACAACAGGAGAGGAGAAGCTAAGCTAAGGAAGGCACATGGTGAAGTATACTCTGCAAGGGGAGGAGACTGGGAACTCCAGGGAGCCTGTGAGTTTCAAACCGGCTGACAAGCCGGAGTCTAGAAGTAGAGCGCAGCGTCTCAAGGAGTAGAGAGAGAGAGTGAAGCAGTAAGCAGTGGCGTAGCCACAGCGAGCCAAAGTACGCTGCTACCGCTACACGGATGAGACCGCAAAGCACAGAAAGCATTGAGATATGGAGTCCTTGTCAGAACGGACAACAATGAGAAGGAGAGAACGCAAGAGAAAAGAACTGTTGGTGAGTGAAGGAGAAACTCGAGCGAAACAGAAACCCGGCGACGCTATCCCTGAGACAAGCAGGTAACAAGGGAATGCGGCAAAGCCAGGGAGGAGACAGTAAATCATTATATGGACATTCATACTCCTCCCAGTTAATATAAACAAAATATACTACTGAGAACAAGAGAAGTGAATGAACATCAATATATGAACATTCACACTCAGCCCAGTCCCTATAATGGGAATACATCAGTAAGAGAAGTTAATGGGAATCAAGATAAAAGTATTCTGATCCAAACAAGACAGGATAATCGTCAAATAGGCTGGAGAAGAAGAAGATCATTATCAGAGTACTCATAATCATCACAGCCAAGATGATGAAAAGATAATAGTGAGAGCCTGAGAAGAAAAGGGGAATTGTCATGAAACCATCCCTACTCGTATCAGTAAAGATACTGAGAGCTTATCTAGAGAGACAAAGAGTTAGGGGCAAACCCCTCAGAGAGTAATTAGACTTGTTATAGTCACAGTAAAAAAAGTGACAGAGAATCACTGAAAGGTTGGATAACCTTACCTTGGGAAAAGGGAAGAACAAATATTGTAAATAGAATCAAAGAAGAAAGCAATCAGGAAAAATATCAGTATCAAATCAAGAGAATTCCATATTGAGGAGGACAAGAAGAATAGTAAAGTACTAAAAACTGAATTGATTAAAGAAGTCACAAAGAACTATTTGAAGATTAGTTATTGAACACAACCTGCTAGAAGCAAGAACCCAGAAGAAGGGAGTCATTCTCCTGTCCTTAGTTGTTATCAATAGTGGTAGGGCCAGTTGAGGTTAGTTTGGAACAGCAGACATATTTTTTAAAGACATCTCACTGATGACGAGCCCGTTAGTTAGTTTTGTTAGGTAGGGAATTCCCCATAGAAATAGGGAAAAATAGACATTTACTCTTTCTCTTTAATAAAACACATTAGGAAATGTCAAATAAGAGTCTGTGTCCTTCTTATGACCCGCCACAGATACTTTGCTTGCAGGATTTTGACCTGGTAAAGAGTGGGTCGCCGTTTCTACGATTGATGGCATCGGGAGGATGGCAGTTGACAGCTATGTTGGATCACAGGCGTTACTAAGTTTCTCTGAGGGTATCAGCCATGCCAAAAATGCCATCAGGAGTTTCTAGCATATCTTTTCCAAGGAGTGTTGCCGAAGACTACTCAATAATTAATACAACGTACTGCAGTCTTTTTTTTTAATAAACTTTTTATTGTTAATGGGTATCAATGGTTACACCTTATTTCAATGCACATATATGACAATTAAAGCATATCTGTTCAACAACATGCACCATTTTTGTAATTCAGCACTATGTACAGGCCCCATCTATTACACATACTATTTTTATTTGTTTTTGAGGGGTAGGAGCATCTTCTTACACCATATCTTCCACTGCAGAGTTTCTACTGCACACATAGGCCCAGTATTCCTCACATACGTTCTTGGGACGACAGGACAGAGGCACAGTGGCAATATACAACTCTTCCCTTTCACTGGCATATGACAATTCATGGAGCATTGTAGAGTGTGTGGAGGCTGAATGTGACTTCTAGGCTTGAAGGGTAATTGTTTTTGCTATCAGGCAGGCTAAATGAAATAACCTACGGTTCTCTGTGGACACTTTACCTATGTCTCCCAACAAGTATTTTGCCAGTGTCAATGTGGGTGCTACCCCTGTCATCTCTGCTAATGTGTCTGCCACCTGTTAAGATGGCTATCACGTGAGTGAAGCGTACCTGAAGACTTGGAAGAAGATCTTGACGTGGCAGCCAGACTGACGACTGTCTTCTGATGAGTAAATGACGCGGGGAACCGGCCTCTCTGCCACCCAAGGTTGAAACAGGGTGGAAGATGGACTGACTCCCAACGCCACGGGACGCACTCTCCTGATTTGCGTGGCGTCAGGACAGTGCAAGCACTGACAGGAGAGGCAGATATCGAATGTCCTTAGACTGTAGAGTCCGAAGTTATTTCCAAGAAGAGGTCCAAAGGATCTTGTAAAGAGAAGCGTAGGGGAGAATCAGGTATAGCTGCTGAGCGAGTACTGGGAGACCGAAGTAGGTGGTAGAGCCAGGCACCGGCAAACCACTGGAGAAACAAGGACGACAGGCAGGTGGAAGGTCCGACTGGGAAGCAGCTGGTAGACTCAAAGTCCCAAAGGAAACAGGTAACAGCTCAGGCAGAGTTTGGGAACCAGACCCAGGAACTGGACAGTGAAACGAACCCCAGGAACCGGACTGGGAAACCAACCCAGGAACAGGACTGGGAAACCAACCCAGGAACAGGACTGGGCAAGGACAGAACACGGGAACCCAGGAGAGAAGAAACTGAACCCCAAGGATGGGGACCCCGGGAACCAAAAGGACCTCCAAACCACACCAAGGAGGGAAGGACCAGGAGCCACAGGAGGGGCAAGAACCCAGGGGAGGATTCAGACAGGAGCGGGCACAAATGCAGGGCAGGAACAGGCGAGCAACAAAACGAGCGAAGAACACGATCAGGGCATAACCGCGTTGAGACGCGACTTGCCCCTGATCGAAGCTCGTTTTATAGGATGGCCGGCACCCGAGAGGCTTGAAACGCAAGCCGTCTCGTTGCTGGGTGCCGGCACATCCAAAGCGAGGCTCGAAATGCAAGCTCTCGCCGTGTAGAGGGCCCAATCTACTGCGCATGCACGGAACCGAGACCGAGGTCTCCCGTGCATGCGCAGAGGACTCCCGACGGGAACCCTAGAAGCTCTCCCCATGGCGGATCCCCGCAAGCGAAAGCGCGGGTAGATCTGCCAAGAGGGAGGAGAGCGAGCAGGCGCGGAGAACCCCGGTCTCCAGGTAAGTGGCGTGACACCACCTCATACCAAAATATCGGTGGGCCTCCCCAAAACACGTGTAAGAAATCTACCGATGTTGCAGAAGATTTAGGGCACTCATCCACAACATCGGTAGAACATAGCAACTTTAGCCGTTTATAATACAGTCGGTTCAAGAATTTAATTTTGATCAGGTGATACCTGGCATTAAAGAAGACCTGCTTAGTGAGGAGGCAGTCCCCGATCCATATCCAATTCCCACAGCGCACGGCCGTGACATGTGATTCCAGGCTCCCGCTGAATTTTTGCATAGTAGTGCAGTCTTTCTGAATTGTTGGTCTGGTGCAATGCAAATTAACTTTAAGACTGGAGAGCAAATCTTTTCTTTCAATCTTAATAATAGCATTGATATTGAAAATGATAATGCATTGCACATGATCCTGTCCCCACGTAGCAAGGTTCCTCTCCATTAAGTTCTTGAACACAAAGAATTTATATTTTGAATGAATACTGTGAGGTGTCAGAAATGCAAGACGGGCACAACAGTAACGTTTTCTCAAGGTTTGCCATTTATTAAATGAAAAAGGGTGAGATAAACGCCTATCCTAATGAGGATGTCCTTACCTAGTAAACTAAAGAAAGATTACCTAGTGCCCAAAAGTCTCTGACCCTCACACTAATACATGCAACAAAATAACACATGGAAAATGTGGCTGTTTGAAACACAATAGAACAAAAGTTCAAACTTATAGGATTTTGAAAGTTCTCCTTCTGACCAGGGTTGTATTCCCTTCCCTAGATCAATGCAGGAATACCTTTGGAAAAGTTCTGATTTAAAAAAGTTCTGTTCAGTTCAACACAAAAGATCTTTTCCTTCAAATACAACCTTCCACTTGTTAAAGTAAATGTCTCTTTCATAAACACTTGTTCCACAAATCACAGCAATGGGTGTCTTTACGAACATCCTAGTTGGTAAAGCAAACCTGTATTTCTCTCAAAACATAATTTCTGTGATAAACCTGAGGGTATTCTCACATCTACTCCCCTTGGATCCTCTTCTCAGGTGGCCAGGGAAAAGTGATCACTTTTGGATCCTAACCCTGGGGGTGCAGAAGCGAGGGAGGATCACCTGGGTGGAGGATCCATGGGGATTGGGGAGAGGATATCCATAGATGAGACATGTTATCTCCCTTTCCCTTATGAAGACGAGTCCAACCCTCCCCCGGCCTTTATGGGCTATTGTAACACATCCCCCTGCATTTTCCATCATTCAAACAACTATTGTACTGGGACGTGAAAGAGGCAACTAAGAGTGGTGAGTCATTTCACCACTCTAGTGAGACAAGGAAGAGGCCTGTAGAGAATTGTAAAGATCAGGCATGTCCCTTTAACTATGGTTAGCAATTGGACTCAATGACCACCACCTGTGGTCACTTTGTACGCCCAACGGATATAAAAGTGCAGGCTTTTTACAAGCAAAAAGGTCGCACAGCAGGCTGGAGTGTGGAGCCATCTGGAGCTGGAGCTGGCGAGCCGGAGAGACAGGAGCTGGAGACGCGAGTGTGGGAAGCCGTATCAGACTAGGACCAGAGGCGCTGGGGCAGGCTCAGAGAAGGTTGGGAAGTCCTATGCACCCACCGCATCGGGTGCCAGCAGGAGCTGTGGGGTGCCGAAGAACTCTGGTCGTTGCAGAACTGAGTGAAAGCCAGCAGCACTCTTCCTGACCTCTGCGAGAGAAGAACAGAGACTGTGGAAGCCTGGAAGGCACAGCAAGGAAAGAAACAAGGCCGACAGGAGCTGCTGCATGAAGCCGGTGATTGCAGACAATAAGCCTTTCTGGAATGTCAAACTTTGTGAAAAGAGTCTCCTAAGCACTTTTGAATACTGAAGCAAGTGCCTATAATTAATTGAAGATAGTTTCAAGGGCGAAACAGCCAAGTTTTGAATAACGAACAAACTGAAAGCATTATTGAATGCCGTAGAAAATTAAAGCAGCATGGAAGTATGATTCAATAAGTGTTTCTGAATGCTGCACAGAGAAAAAGCTAATAGTGAGCATGTTTTGAGTGAAACAAAAGCAATGTGGTGCAATTGGCAAATACCACACAGCAAGTTGATAGAAATACAAGTGCTGGCAAAGCAAGTAAAATCCCAAGAAGGGTGTGAGAAGAGAAACAACTATTTACACAAACCAAATGGTCAAGGAACTACTGGTCAAGAGGAAACCTGTAGTGGCAAGGGCCAAAGAAGCATCAACAGCATAACCAAGTGAATGTTGACCAAGCTAACTATTACAATTCTGTAAGTAAACAGTTATACCAAAAACAAAGGCAGATCTTCACTAACCTGCCTTGATGACTGTGAGTGAAGACAGTGAGACTTCCCCTGGAAATTCTACCACCCTCCCTCCTTATCAAACCAGGATATGAGGGGGAAGTACTCCCAGGGAAACCCTCTGGGGCAAAAAACCCTGCTCTGGAACAGAAGTCGCTCCTCGGACGTTTGAGGGTCTTCGGGTTCTGGAGCTGGACTTGAATGGCTGTTGGAAAGCGGTATCCAGATGGATTGAATGATCGTTGATGGACGGGACTGCCCACTACAAGGTAAGTGGTAAGAAAAGAAAGTTATATTCAAGGTAAGCAAGAGATAAAAGGTATGAATCGAGAATAGGAACCCCCTACCTAAAGGATGCAAGCTGGTTTGTCAATGTTTGTAACAGGATCAGCTTCAGAGGATTTGAAGGTGTCCTTGAACTGTAAGGCAGAGAGAGAAACCAGTAAGATGCGAGCTATGACTATAAGGGATAGAGGCGGAAGAACCAGATTGCCACCTACTAGAGGGACTTGAAAGAGCATACAGCAAGAATATGCGTAACCTGGACTGCCGGCTAGCCACGAAACGGACCTGGTGCTGCCGAAAGGTAAGATGGGTTAGTAAAGATTCTGGAAGTCAAGGCAAGTAACAGAATAGACATCGATCTACTACCTAGCTAATTTGAGCGGTTTAGGGCAGGAGTGTTTCTGAGGCAATCGGGGAAAGACTCCTTCCCGGGAAGCGAGGAAGGAATCTTGATGAGAGATAGTGACATTCCTGAAGTAAGGTTCCGGTGGCAAATGGGGAGCGCTGAATATGATTCGTTCGTTCTAGAACAAGAAATAAGAGGTTAGAAGGCATAAATAAGCAGAGGAAGAATTCCCTAGAATTCGTAAACTCACAGAGCGTCTTTCTGGAGAGTAGCGACGCATTGAGTTGTTGTTACGCGACTGCTATATTATGTCACATGACTTCTCTCCGGCGTCGGAAACGTGCGTGCAAAGGCTGCACCTCCTACCACAGTATGACTGGGGAATTCCACCGCCATCTTTGGGGAGGCAAAAAGTAACGAATGACCATGTCTACCGCGGTGCCACAGCGACCATCGCCGGTAGTGGGATGTAACACTAACCACAATAAAGTGTTGAAAGACAATAATCCAGATACAAGAAATACTTTTCACCGTTATGGGAAAACAGTGGATGACGGTTGTTAAAGCAGATGGAAAAGGGGTATTGGTTGTGTGACGTGTGATGGGTGGACCATGTAGTCTGTCAACTGTGCCTAGACCGTGGGAACCCCTGCATGAGAGCAGTAGTAAAGAACAGCAGCCAAGAAAGAGTTATCGGTTGCGTGACCTGTAATGTGTTGACTGTGTGGTCCGACAACAGCGCCTAGACCGTGTTCCCTGCACAAAAAGCCAATGAAAGAAGAAGTCAAGAGTGTGAATATTAAAAGAAGCAAGTCAAGGAAAGCATACGTAGAAAGACTTATGTTGTAACAGAAGTGTGTTGGTGAACCAGAGAAATTACCCAGCATAAGAGGGCTGGGGAGGATCCCAATCCTTTGAGAATCATTTTGATTTGGACTTTGAGCCTTCTATCTTGAACTTGTGGAAGGAACCCTCAATACCATGTGGAACTGTCATGAACTTGAGGAAGGGAACCGTAAGGTTTGGTGGAACTTTCTGGAACTTGGGAAAGGGAATCCCAAGACGTTTGTGAAACTATTTTGAACTTGGGGAAGAGGAGCTAAAGAGTAAGCCGGGAGCTGGAAGAAGCTCAGAACTTTGTTTGGAACACTATTTTTTTTATTGCTGACATCCATACACTTTGTTTAGCTTTAGTTGCGAGGGCATTATAGGTTTTGGACACAGACAGACTTTTAAGTTGAACTCTTTGATGCAGACTGTCCTTAGTTTCTTTAGGTAGGGAAAGCCCACCTTAGCTTAGGACAAGGTATTCTTTCATCCATCCTGACATTTAAGTTAAATAAACAAGTTTGCTTAAAACTTTGAATCTGTTGTTTGTGTCTTGTTCATGATGCCCTCACAGTTCATAAATCAAAGCAATTATCAGCATATCACATTTCTTCTTCAAATGGAATACATTTGTTAGAATAACACTGCAACTACTTCTTGTAATGCCAAACCTGTACTTCAAATGAAAATACTTTTGTCAAGATAACACAGCAACGACTTCTGGTAATGCCACACTTGGTCTTCAAATTAAATACTGTTGACAAGTTCTTTTTATTACAGCACTTTGCCACAAAATCACATCAGCTTTCCTGGTCCACTCACATGCCAGGACTAACTACTATTGGTCCCTTTCCTGGTTTCCTCGCCTGCCAGGATGTAAACTCCTAAAACTACATTTATGCTTTGTGGCAATATTTGTTCCAAGATTCTCCACACCGGTATCCTTTGTGGGGATGGTTGAACAGCATCTGCCTCGTTTTATAGTCTCTTGACTCTTGGAAATGCAGGTTACAGGTCTCCCCCAGTTGGTGTCCCAGATAAGGGGAGTTCTTTGTGCCCTTCCTCTGCTCCTTTACAGTCTCTTGGCTGTTGGCAATGTGGGTTACAGATTTCCCCCTCAACGGGTATGCCATATTAGGGGAATTGCGCCCTTGTTGTCTTTCTTCTGCTCTTTTACAGCCTCCTGGCTGTTGGCAATGCGGGTTACAGGTTTCCCCCAATCGTTGTCCCATGTAAGGGGAATTGTGCCTTTTTATTTTGCTTTATTTGTTCAGTATTCAAAAGTAGTGGGTTCTGCTAAATGTTCCCCAGGATTACCTTTAGCCTTAGGCCAATTCACTGGTCTTCTTTGGCATCTCCTTTTCCCTTGATGGTGCTGCAGTGGATTTTCTACCTTCTTTCTGCTTTACTTTCGGCTCCCGCATAACCCCTGCAGTCTGCACAGCTTCTTCATGGAGCTTTGACAGCTCCGGCGGTTTCCTGCACACTGAAGCTTCTCGACGGGTTGGGAGCATGTCCCCCTCTCGGATGGGCTTTTCTTCCCAATACCACTTCCCACTGTGCTTACTCTGCCACGCCACTGCCCTTCACATCTTGCGTTCTTCTGTCTGCTGCTCCGATCGACCCAGCATTCTGCTCTGTCTCTGCCTCAGCTACTCCTTCAGCGTCCTCCTCTCCTCCTTCTTCCAGCTGCAACTCATTCCTGAGTTTAAATGTCTCGCTCAGGTATTGTTGTCTACAACAACTAGGCCGCACATTCTGGTTAATGGAATTGTTGATTCTTACTAACTCTGGGCCCCTTTTCCTCTTCCCAGTACCAAGGGCACTATGGACCCTGAAGTGCATAGTGCTTTTGATGCTCAATTATTTTGTATTGCTTTGTGAAATTAGCATTGTCAGAGTAAGGGAAATTTGTGTAAAAAGTTTGTGTTTCAACATTGAGTTTTAAACCTCTATTTAAGACATGATGATGACTATTAGAGGATGTTGCATTTAAGTCCTGAACCCCCAAAGTACATACCTTATTCTGATTAGATGACTTTTCAAAACATGTTCTTTGGGTATTTTCATCGGAGGGACTTGTACAATGACAGCATGCCATTAAATATTTGGGGATCTCATCCTCATAAGAAGATGAATACTGCGTCCCTCTCAAAGGAGTCACCACTTCCCCTTGACAGCCATCTCCTTCCATGTGATCTTCCCTCATGATACCACCCCCAGGATTAGGATCAGGTAGCGGCTGCCTTCCCCTGGACACAAGGGAGGAAATCATAGGCTGGGGTCTAGTGATGACTCAGCAGGATTCATCACAATCCGTTCACTGTGGAATGGGACAAGCAAAATCAATTAAACCTATTCAGGTACACCACAACCCATGCAGTCTCCATCACAAGAACTCACACTTCTTCAGCAACAGCAGAGTAAAATATAAGCCCTGGGACCTGATGTTATATTCTTGCAGGAATTAAAACGAGAGGAGAGAATACCTACCAATTAAGAATGCGGCACGGGAACAAGAACAATAATTCTGAGTATTAGTTTAATCTAAAGCAAGCAGGAAGCTATGCGAGCCCAGGGCCATTTTACCCTCCCTTAGTGAGTCTTTTGTAGGGTCACTGAATTAAACATGTACATTATACTGTATTTTAAAAGCGGTTCTACAGGGTACCAAATAGAAACCTGCATCTATATTTCAGCAAATAATTGACCAAACATTGCTATCTCACTTCTCTGCACTGAACTACATTGTATTAATTATTGGGTAGTCTTCGGCAATAACTTGGAAAAGATCTGCAACAAATTCCTGATGGCATTTTTGGCACAGCTGATTCCATCAGAAAAACTTAATAACACCTGTGATCCGCCATCCTCCTGATACCATCCAATCATAGAAACGGCAACTCACTCTTTACTAGGTAAAAATCCTGCATACAAAGAATCTGTGGCGGGTCAGAAGAAGGACACAGACTCTTATTTGACTTTTTTTAATGTGTTTTATTAAAGTGAAAGGGTAAACGCCTATCTTTCCCTATTTCTATGGGGTATTCCCTACCTAAAAAAACTAACTATGTGACTCGTCAGCGAAATGTCTTTAAAGAATCTGTCTGCTGTTCCAAACTAATGCTTACTGACTCTACCACTATTGATAACAACTAAGGACAGGAGAATGACTCCCTTCTCCTGGGTTCTTGCATTCATTGGGAAATAACAGGCTTAAGGTACCGTCTTGCCTTTTCTTCTTTTGGGTGCTTACTGCTCTCATGATCACATCTGTCACTTATCCCAGAGAGGTCACCTTATACCGAGCATTTAGAAGGAATCATCCCTTCACATAAAACTTTACCCAGATACAATAGGCAATGCAGTCCAACATCCCTTGCTTCTCATGCCTTGTTCACCTGCTGACTAATCGATAGGGTCTTGTGCACATTTGTGTAGAACTCAGTGTCATGATGATCACTGAAAAACAAGTGTGAAACACGCATTGTTTCTTATGATTTGGCTCCAACGAATTACTTGGCAATATATCTACTGAACACCGGAAAACACAAACCATTTGGGACCTTTATTTCATGAGGTCATTGATCATAATCAGATACATGTTACTGTAAGTGCCTGCATAACTTACTAATAATATCTCAGATACTTCCCACTGGTTATACAGAAATGACCTATGTCAAGCAACAGATGGTACCTTTGAGCAGGACGTTTGAGATATTGCAGAATCGTTATCGTGGTGTTTTCCAGTATCCTGCCCATTGTGATGATCTTTCAGGGGTTTTATGTCTTCTTCCTTTCATTCCATCAGGGCTTGAAACGTGACAGATTCCCACTGAGATGCTTTTGAGCGCCATCTTTACTTCATAAAAACCCAGAGGCCAGTAGAAAACATTGTTTCCTTTATCATTACAACCAATAGGGATGTGATGTCAATCCAGAGAGACAATTCAATGTGTTGTCCATCCAAGGCATGCCATACAGAGACACGATTGCTTATCCATTCAGAATGCAGTAATGAATACACATTGTGAAATCACTTATTTCTTCCCGAAAAGACTATTCACATTTCAAAGGAAAACTTCTGTTTTTTTTGGTCTGTGCTCTCTTAATATCCTCCAGGAACTTGCAAACATCTAAACAGCAAATCATGGCAAATTCTGCCAAGAGTGTGATGATCATAACAAACCCAGAGATATTAAGCTATTCTAAGAAATCCCACTACTTGTTGGAGAAACAGGTGTTGGTTGGCTACTTAGGCTCACAAGCAATCTTTTTAATGTTCCAACTGGGTGAGTCTCGATAGTCTAAATGACTGGTGTCAAACCTCGGGATTGGCTACTGAAGGGTGAATAGTTGTGCCTCGAAGTTGAGGCTCATCTCCACAGAAATGATAAGAGCATGTATCTGTACAAGTGACCATGGGTATATGCATAGCAGATGGTGGTGCACTGTACCAGAATGCCTCCTGGAAAGTAGTATTTATGTACTGTGCATCTTTCCTCAAGACATACAATATCTCAAACCAAAATCATGGACTGAGCAGAGGTGGTTGCCTTCTTGGCAACAAGAAATCTCTCATTTACCTCCCAAGGGTAGCAGTCCTTACATTCTCAGGTAGGCTTTTGGACATAAGCCATGCATGGTTAGCATCTGAGAATATTCAAGTGAAGGTATGTTGCTGCAGATCCGGAACCAAATCTTCAACCAAAGTAGAGCTCATGCCACTCATGGCATGTGAGGTAATGGGTGTTCAGGAATTTTCATCATCAGCTGAACATTTTAGTGTTAAAGTGAGCGGCTTGTGCTGGACATCCGCTGCTTCCAGAAGCAGATACTGATCATGTCTCCCACTCCAAGCAAAGAGAGTGTTAATATGAGATTTAAGTGGTAGATGCTTCAGATGTGCATGCTGGTAACATTTATAGATGTATAGATTCGTTATTTGAGAGCCACTACCAAGGCTTTCAGTTGTTTCTTGGTTTGCAAAGTAGGAAGAGAGTTACATTTTTGACCTGCCATCATTTATTGGGCATTAATATTCTTTAAGTGAGTTGAGGGTGGTTGTCAAATGAAGACTGCCTTCCTTCCTCCCCCTCCACTCCTACCTGCACCACCCGCGAGAATTGTACTGTTACAATTGAAGTAGGTGCGGCACACCGGGATAGATGTAAACAAGTAAGATTTATTGTAAAGCCCTGCAGCACAGCCTCCATGAACCCACCACAACGTCCCTCTCCACCAACTGACCAACCCCTGCATTCCACATTCCATGACGACACCTAGATGTTTCAAATGGAACGTGTAGCAGCTACTACACATCTTCCCTCCAAAATCCTTGAGCGTAACAAAGAAAGAAACATATGTGACAATGAGAGAAACAAAAATGCAAATGCAAAAGAATAAAACGCATTCAAGAGGTGGAACTGCAAAACATTAAATGCACACTGATGGAAAAACATAACACTAAAATACATACTGCCCCGAATACCCCACATCCTCCCCCCAAAATCCCTGAACAAGAAAATTTGAAGACATACTGAAAAAACAAAGTAAAACTACATAACATTAAAATTCCTACTAGTCTTCGTACCCTAGGTGGCTAGAATGTACCCGGACAGACATAACTCAGAGTAAATTCAAAGCGAATATCTAGACACACAACCAGAATCGCCTAATATAATACTTCATCCAGACTGGCTCTCTTCTTCTCCTCACCGCACTGCCAATGACACCATCACTGCTAACCCTAACAGCAGCAGATGCCAATCCACTACCGTTCACCCCAACTCCTACTCCACAATCGTCTCCTAACACATCCTCCAACCCCACACGCTTCCCCCAAGCATAACCCCATCGTCCACAACATCCACTGCTACCACTCTATCCAGGTTCATCATCCACCTTAACAGCATTGCCCAAACACTCAAGAACTTTCCTGGGCTCAGAAAACTTTGACCTTCCTTTTGCTGTATGCGCACACTTCTTCACATGCACTCATAACCCGACCATCACCTCCTCACTCGCCTTTGTTTTGCGTCCCAATTTGGCATTGTAGTAACTGTTGTTTCTCCTTTTTGCCTCACTCATCCTTTCCTTCAATCTGGTATCAAACTCTACCATTTCCTGGGCACTCCATGACACACCACCACCTTTAGTCATTTTGTTCACCCACGCAGGACTAAGACCTGTGCTGGCCTCTCTACCCATCATAATCCTAAACTGTGACACCTGAATGACCCCATCGGTAGATAGTCTCACATTCCATTAGAACCTCTGCACTGCCTCTGTCTCCTCCATTCCATTCCTCACTGCCTGTTCGATCACTCCCACTAACACCAAAATTGCTCAACCAGACCGTTACACTGAGGCCCATACAAGGATGTGAACTTCCTTTGAAAATCTTTCTTCCTGACATACTCTGCCATCAAGGCATATTTAAATTGGGTACAATTATCACTCCACATTTCCACAGGGAAACTCTCTCTCCTGAACATTTGTTCCAGAAACTTGATTGTCTCACCACTAGAAATATGTTTCACCACTTCACCTAAAAAAAAATGATATACCAAAATGATCAAAAACCTATGCTCCTACCCAAACATTTCGCACAAACCCAAATTACAACCTCTTGGGCCTTAGGCAGTCTGGCTTCCGCCCTAGACATGGTACAGAAACGCATTGATCGACCTTGTAACACAAATGCATGATATAAAAGACAAGGGCAAATTAACACTCCTACTACTACTCGACCTATCAGCGGCTTTCGACCTTGTCAATCACCAAATACTATGCCAACACCTAAAATCAGCTGCACATTTCTCAGACTCTGCTACCTCGTGGAACAAATCTTTCCTTGCCAACAGAACCATGAGAGTTTTCTCATCCTCAGCCTCAGCTGAACCATCTCCTGTATCCTGTGGGGTTCCTCAAGGATCTTGCGTATCCCGAAGCTCTACAATGTCTTTACTAAGCCATTATTTGATATTCTGGATTACATGGGTGTCTCGTATACAAACTATGCCGACGACACCCAGATATTAATCCCAATCTCAGGTAATCACTTCGAAGACTCCAAAGTCCTTAACGGAATTTACTCAGTAATCCAAGCCTGGATTGCACACCATGGACTATGCTTAAACAATGAGAAAACTGAGATACTAATACTTGGCTCCCGCACTAGACTGAACAAACTAGACCCCTCATTTAAATCCTTTATCATTGATGGCAACACCATCACAGCGTCTAACAACACTACAACTCTTGCTATTTACCTCAATGACACCCTATCCTTCAACAGACAAACTAACACTGTGGTTGCAGCTTCTGCTTACACCTGCAAGCTTATCACTGCTTGTAGGCCTTTCCTGACACCACCCAATTGCATTACCCTCACCAGAACGATAGTCATGTCCAAAATCGACTACTGTAATTCACTTTTCTTAGGGACCAGTCTGAGAAACTTGAATAAATTGCAAGTAACGCAGAACAACGCTATTAGGGCCGCACTTAACATCCGGAGGAAGTCACACATTTCCGACACAAGACGTAACCTTAACTGGCTTTCTGTCAAACACAGAATCGCCCTTAAAACGATAGCCTTAACACACAAAGCTAGAGCCCACCTTGCACCGACTTACCTCTCCAACAGACTCCTGCCACATACCTCCTCTAGACCACTAAAATCGGCCCAAGCCAATACTATGTCCACTCCTAGATTCAGGCTTCAGAACTCAGGGGGTTCCAGCTTTCCTGTCCAGGCGGCAAAGCTCTGGAACACGCTCCCGACTTCCATTAGATCTGAACCTTCCTTCCACCTCTTCAAAAGAAAAGCCAAACTTGGTTGCACGACCTTGACTGCTAGTCGCCCCTTGCCTTTCACTAGCATGGCTGCGGCCGCGGTTATACCTTCTGTACTTGATTGCATTCATTATTGTGTCCTGCATACGTTGTTGTAACTGTCTTAATGTGTAACTGTACTATTGCTGTAACTGGTTTGTTTAAGAGCTATAATAGCTGTAAGTTATGCGCCCAGATGCCCCTGGGCCGGGAGCGCTTTATAAATAAATAAAATACAAATACAAAATACAAATACAAAATGTCAATGGCCACCCGCGAACACGCCCCCTCAGGCAAATGCAGCGACAATAATTCCTGTCAGTGAGTCTTCAAAGCCTTATCGCAGTTGCGACAAGCACCACACTCCCTAATCACCCTCTTCACCATCATATCCATTGCTGCCACCAATACCTCTCCCTCAACTTCCTCTTGGTGCATGTCGTGCCAGAATGCCCTTCATGCGCTTTGTAGATAAACATCTCCCTAAAAGTCATAGGTACCACCAAAACCACTCCCCTCAACAACATCTCATCTTCCAAAGACAACTGGTTCCTGATTTCCCAGTATCATCCGAAAACTCCTTTTTGTATGGCCAACCCTGTTTCCTCCACAGCATTACCCTACCGCCAGGATCCTCTGCCAAACCATCCTTTTCACTCCTCTTTCTTAATTACCACATATTCATCCACAAAAACCTCCTGCAGGAAGACCACCATGAGTCCCGCTTCCTCCTGCACAACTTCCAAATTCTCTGTTCCTTCCAAAGGTGCCCTAGAAAGAAAATCCGCTACCCTGTTCATAACACCAGGTACATACGCTACCTTAAAATCATATTCTTGTACTCTCAAGCACAACGAGGCGATCCTAGTCGTGGCCCTCATCATTCCTTTCACTGATAGCACCTCCACAAATGGCGTATGATCCACTCTCACCAAAAACCTCTTGCCCTACACATAGTTCCTGAAATGTTCGATTCCCCACACACATGCCAGCAACTCCCTCTCTATCACTGAATATCTACTCTCACACTCTGTAACCGCTCTAGATGCATGGAAAATTGTCCTTTCCTCTCTCCCAACACCTTGAAAAAGGACCGCTCCTAACCCATTCACACTGGCATCCACTATAATAGTGCACTCATCCTCCATTTTGAACCCTCCCAAATTCTGTGCATCACACATTTCATTTTGTATAATCTACAAAACCTTTTGACACTCCTCCTCCCAAACAAATTTCACACCCTTCCTCAAAAGTTTGCTAATGGGCTCTGATACAACAGCAGAATTTTTAACAAACTTGTAAAATTCAGCAAGACCTAAAAATCCCCTCACTTCATCTTTATTCCTAGGTACTGGGGCTTCTCTTACCGCTCTCATGGCATCCTCTTTAAGCCGATACCCCTTCCCACTCACTACATGCCCCAGATACTCCACTTCTTCCACCCTAAAACGACACTTACTCAACTCTATTGTTATCCCTCTATCTCTGAGTCAGCTTAAAACTTCAAACAGTCTCTTATCATGTTCCAAGGCAGTTCTCCCATATATCAAAATGTCATCCTGATACACCAATGTACCTTCAATCCCCTTAAGCCCCCATCTCATCACTCTTTGAAATATTGCCACAGCGGATGCTAGTCCAAACGGCATTCTACAGAAACAAAACAAAACAAAAGATGTGATAAATGTCGTTAAACACTGACGATACACCGCTGACAGGTCTAGGCTGGTAAACATAGCTGCCTCTCCCACATTGCTTGCTCAGCATCTCTGTGATCACCGGAAACGGGAATTCATCCACGAGAATGTTCTTGTTGACGTCCCTAAGATCCACACAAATTCTGATTTTTCATTCTTCTTCCGCGTGACTACTATGGGACTGACCCATTCCTCCGCTTCCACTCTTTCTATGATTCCTCCATCAAGAAGTCTTTCAAGTTCCTTCTCCACCTCCCCTCTAATGAAGAGAGAAATATGCCTTCGTTTTTGAGAAACAGCTTTCGTATCTGATTTCTAAAAAATCTTATGAGCTTATCCACGCAAGCATCCCACTTTGCCGGTGAACACCTCTCGAAAATGCTCCTCCTTCGTTGGCAGCGTCATGTACAAACAAAAAAGGCTCATCACTCCTGGGGTCCAACCTAATGCCCAAAACTGCCTGGTCCCGCCAACCTAAGACATCCACACCTTTCCTCGCAACACATACATTGACCACAAACAGCCTTCCTTTGTACTCCACCACGGATTGGAACATCCCCTTCATGGTGATCCTGGAACCCTCAAATCCGCCAGGATCCTTGATGTTGGACCTCTTGAGCACTCCGTATAACCATGTTTCTCGCAGCTTCTCCCATCTGGTTTCCAATAATATTATGTAGGCTGAACAGCTGTCCACCATTACCTTGACCTGGAAGCCATCTATCCTGATCTTGCAACTCAGGCACCTCATTTGGGAATAGTCCTCTTTGTTCTCCTGCACAACCAATACTCGCTCCTCATCATCCATGCTTTCCTCTTCATCATCTTCCTGAACACAGGAAACTTATTTCTTCCTCCTGCACCTCATGGTGAAATGCCCCTTCAGTCTATAATTCGTGCACTTTTGATTAATAGCAGGACAAGGTTTAGAGCTGTTATGTCAAAAATAGCCACATTTGAAACACTTCCCTTTTTCAGCATCAGAAGGTGGCCATCCCTTTTTCTTCTCTACCTTGCCTTGGCATTTTCCGTTTGGGTACTTCCTTCTTCGCATTACCCTTTTTACATCTCTTGGTAACAACATTCACCTGGCACTGTTATTTTCCCAAATCATATTTGTCCGCCTCCGACAAGTCACTCTTCTTCTTCTTCTTCTTTGTGGCACGGGAACACAAGGTGTGCTCCACCTTTTTGGCAATCGCAATAGCTTCTTTAAGAGTAGGATTTGCACACATCCATAAGCGTTCTAGGATGACAATATTGTTTGTGTGGATAATTATTTGGTCCTTTATCAATTAATCAGTGCCCATCCTTGCTCACATGTACTTGCCAACATCCTCAGTGCACTAACATACTCTTCTACTGATTTGTGCTCCTGCTCCTTCCGAGTGTAGATGTTAAAGCTATTTATCGCTATATTGGTCTTGGGTGCAAAAAATATGTCTAACTGCAGAAGGGCTTTTTGATATATCCATATCACCCCCTCCTTGGGCATCTGTCACGAGCAGCACATCTCTATATTTCTTCTAGCCCTCCTGCACCAGAGAATGCAACAACAACATTTTCTTCTTTACAGGGGTCATCCCTTCATAGTCAATGGCACCCAAGTAATTCACCTAATATTCTTTCCACTCATTCCAGGGTGTGCTGGGCATACCAGGACTCGGCAGGAAGGTTTTTGGAGGATGGACAGTCACTGACATCTCCACAGCACCAAGGCTTTGCAATCCTTTTGATGACTCCTTCATAAACACCTTACACTGTCAGTTACCCGCACCCAGCACCTGTAAGCTAGTGCAGAGTGGCAAGGAGGAGCAAGCAAGAGTTGAAGTGATCAAAAACAATTGAAACCACTGCGACGAAGAAGATCAACCCGGAGCAATGATGATCACTGTGCAATGTTTGTAGCATGTTGCCAAGACAACCAAAATGGCCTCCTCATGCTTCTCGATGGTCGTGGGTCCTTTCCTCTAGCTCACGAGTGTTCACACTCCTTGTTCATGCCACAGATCACCCGGGGACAATATCAAACTTTGTGCAAAGCTTAAAAGAGGTTGTTACGGCAACCAAGATGGCCAATCTGCGCTTCTCGACTCTCGCGGTCCTTTCCTTTAACCTGCTAAGGGAAGGCAGCCCTCACCTCTCTCCATCGTAGGCACCACTATAGCCCGTCAACATGGGTCCGTCCTCAGGGCACTCCTCACTGTGCCTACCACAGGGTTTGAAAGCGCCGGCCCTCACTTGCTCAGCAGGCCCACCAAAACCATCCCATCCCCGTCGCCAAATTGCAGTAGTTGCGGCACACCCGGAGAGATGGAAACAGGTAAGCTTTATTGTAAATCCATGCAGCACAGCCTCCATGAACCCACCACAACATCCCTCTCCACCAACTGACCAACCCCTGCATTCCACATTCCATGACGACACGTAGGCGTTCCAAATGGAACATGTAGCAGCTACTACACGTTACACATACATGTATATAGAGTAAGAGATTGAACTGATCTCAGATTGACTCGCTTTGGCCATCCACCAACCAGGTGTTGGCACATAGCTGCAGCATTTCCAGGTAACACCTAGAACATCTTGTCCCAAGTCATCTAGTCAAGCTATAACCAATCATAGTGGAGAGTCAGTCGAAGTCCCACAGGCCAGAGTTGTAGAATTATAATGGAAAATCTAAGATGCAAAGCAAGCAACAACAGTTCTGTAGGTTCTAATGCAGTACCAATGCATGGTGGCATAAATAGGTGTGAGTCACACTGGATTTAGGTTGGTGAGAGGGCCCCTGCACACAAGAGCAGCGAGCACAAGGAAAACAAGTCAAGGTCACGGATTTGGGTTGTTTCATCGTGGTCGAAATATTCACGCCACAAATACGTTTTTACCGCAGTTAAACAAACCAAACCCACGTCCCTCCAATCTCCCAGTACACCCACAACCCCCCTACTTACCTTTTCTCTGTCTGCCACCTCTCCTGTACCCTGCAGCATCAATTCTGTCCCTCTAACACGGTCGGATCTGATGCTGCATGGTCCCTTTTTCTTTTCTTTTGAGTCCCCCGCCTCCAATATTGAGGCAGCGGGAGACACCCCCACCCCTGCGAAACCCAAAAATACTGAACATGGGGAGCTAAGTATCAGCCAATTAAAGATGCAGAAAACCTATGGAAGATGGAGTGAGCAAGTCTCTAGAGGCCAAGAAGGGTAATGACACCCTATTCAATTGAATCAAATAGCAGTAAATGGAAGGTTGAGATGGACACATGTGTGGTCTCCTCACACGTGTTTCAGAAGTTGAAAACAAGGGCTATTCATTAAGCCCAAATGAAGATAATAGTGTGCCTACACCCCCTTGAATGGCCCAGAAAAGAAATCAGGCTTTTAGGTAAACTACAAAGGAGAAGCCTTGGCTTGGGGCCTGACCGATGAGAGACGATGGACTAAGTGGGAAAGTGGGGAGTAGTCTAACGTTGCTTGCAGCACCTGAGTTCCCTTTTGCTTACGTGCTGCTAACGAGCCACAAGTCCAAGGTTGGGAAAGTTGTCATCCGGTCGGAGGGTCTAAGTAGCAACATGATATACAATGTTGCAAAGACCAACCCGCTGCTATATTTCAGCTATAGTCAGTATTATATGTATTTGGAGGTGGTTCGAGGCATGCCCACCATATAAGAGGCAACCACTGAAGTTATTAACACCCATATATAGTATAGGTACATATGTTTCCTTAACCAATCCCTCCCTTCAATAGGTTTTAGTTTGCCACATAGGATAACGTCATAGCTGACGCATATCGAGGTATAACACCTTTGTATACTCACATTTGTGTGTGAGTGTGTGAATTACTGCCCGTTATTCACCAGATTGCCCTACTTTATTTTTATGCTGATAATAAAGTAGTACTTTGCCATATTCTTTGAGTCTGTCCGGTTATTAGGGTCCGAGATCATTATTGGTAATTCCATTGTGCTCTAGCACCTTGAAGCGTCTTCTTTGTGCTAGATGAAATTACCAGTAATTATCACAGACCAAATAATCAGACAGACCAAAGGAAGAGGGTAAAATACTGCTTTAATATCAATGAAAGAAAGCAGGGAGAAATACAGCTATCAAGTAGATGCTTGATATATTCAGTGGAGTAACTTTGCTGAAAATGTTGGTGGGGACATGATATCTGAAGAAAAGGTGCCCCAGCCAAATGAATGTGGACAAAATGGTGTGCCATGAAAGTTGGGAGGGACAAACACCCCTGTCCCCCCCCTAAAATTACGCCCATGGATATATATTCACACCTAAGCTTGCTTGTACAGGGTTTATGTACTTTCACATATGTATCTATGACCTCATTCTACGAAGTATTTCATAAAAACCTAATGCCAGGAGGTATTGGATATGGGGAACATGTCTACTTATAGAATTTTATAAGTGTTAATATCTCATTGGCTGCCCCTTGTCTGAAGGACACTCCCTGAGCTACTTCTACGTACGTTGCATACTGATTATAGCAGAGAATATGGCAGCAGACTAATAACTGCAACATTGTATATGAAAGTGCGCGGCAGGCCTTTGTTTGGCACCTCTGTCCAAACTTGGACTTTCGCCTTCATCTATCATCTTATGTCATCGACCTGATCCTTAGCCAAGGTCTATCGTTTGTAGTTGAGCTCGTAGTCTGCTCACTGTTCTGGGACATAAGAGGGAGTGTGAGCACACCACTATCTTAACTCGAAGCTCTAATGAATAGCCCTTTTTTTGAGTTCTTCATCACATGTTAGGAGACCATAGGCCTCATTACGGGTCCGGCGGTAAAACCGCCTGGTTACCGCCGGACTCGTATTACCATCCGCCTCCGTGATTCCCGGGGCATTACAACCCCGGTTTTCCGGGAATCACAGAGGCGGAATGGTGTTAATCCCCATTCCAATTGAGTCGTATGGGACTCAATGGGAATGGGGATCATGGAAACACCGGCAGCATCTCGTAATGCTGCCGGTGTTTCCTCGTCCGCCTGCAGGCAGGCGTTGTTCAACCCGCCAGGTCAAACCTGGCGGGAAAATCACCTCCCGCCTGCAGGAGTCGGGATCAGGCGGTCCGGAAACAACGGCGGCGGTGAGTTTACCGCCACCGTTATTTCCGGACCGCCTGATTTGTAATGAGGCCCCATGATTTTTATCCATTTCAGCCTCTCAATTACTGCTATTTGATTTTATTGAACAGGGTGCCATTACCCACTCTAGATTTTGGAGACTTGCTCACGCCACCTTACACAGACTTTGCCTTCATGGTTGTCCAATAGTTTGCATCAGCAAATGTCCTTGCCCTCCTAATCTTAACAGAAATATGTCTTGCACACTTTGTGTGTTCTTTCGACTCCCCTTGTGCCTTGTACCCATCTCTCGAAATAGCTTCCTTGCTTCAGGCCAACATATTCCCTTATTCTGCACACGAAAACAGCTTCTTCATTAATTCTTCAAGTTGCGATCCTAGGTTCGCATTTTGAGTCAGCTAGGTTGATTCTTTAACACAGGATGTCATCCATGTCATCCAATGTCCGTACTAAATGTTATATATATACCTCTTTTTAGTAAGCTTCTATATGTTTTATCTACCTTGCATCACAGCGTATTTACTGTTATTTGTCAACAAGTTACTTCATCTTCTTACTCTCATGATAACTTCATCGTTTGGTACACGTTTCTCTTAATGCTTCTGTTACATCGTCAGTCTTAAGTTTTTTCATATCCTTTCAGCTTAAGCTTATGTATCTTCATCATGACATCATATTACTGTTGTCAACCTTTTCTTTAGAGTGTGTACATAATTCCCATAGCCGCATTCTGGCACTTCGGCAATGGACATCCTTCTTGGTAACTTCCTTCCATTGCCTCAACATGAGGGTGTCTTCTGAATGGCTATCTGGGTGCATATCATCTTTCGTACAATCGACGTGGTATGGACATGCCACATAAACTTGTGCATGAATTCCCAATTGTAGCTCTTCATCTGCTACTCCAATAGGACGGTGGTGAAGGGGCGGGAACTAGAGAAGAGGCATCCACTTGCACCTCAACATTATCTAGCACATGAGATGCTTCAAGGTGCTAGAGCACATAGTCCTTCAACATTAATAGGAATCTCACCTTATCCCAGTCACCGGCCCTACAGTGTCCAATGCAATCTTTGACCATAGAATGCCGGGCATTTGTGCTGTATGAAGAGATGGTTTGCTACTCGCATGAGATTTGTCCATTTGTGGGCAAGGCATGTAGAGGATGACAGCATCCTCAACCTGCTGATCCATTCATGGCCACCAATACCACTCACAAACCCGTCCCTGGATCATACTCTTGCCCAGGTTGCCACTACAGACCATATCAGTAATGCACGGATCTGCTCTCTTAAGGTGGTCAGTTTTTGTTCTCTGAATAACAGTTCTACAGCCACATTCAATTTACCTCTAAACCTAAAGAACTGTTCCCCCACCGCCTTACTTCTGCACGAGTATCTCTGATCACATACTGCTCAACTTTCGTCCACCTTACACTCACAAGGCTTCCCGGCATCAAAAAGAATGGCCCTTGGCAGCAGGCTTTGCTATTTGGACAGTCACAGCCCACATTTCTTCTGCATCTTCCCCCAGGGGGTCACACAACATACTAGGATAGGCAGTCGGATAAAATGATCTTTTGCCCGGGACCTACACTGCCCTAAAGTTACACTCCTTGAGGGCTTGTGCCCACCAATTAATCCTGGGATTTTGTAAGTCCCTTAAACATTTGGAATAGTACTCCTTCAAGCCCTGGATAGCCTGTAAGCCATCCGTATGTCCAGGTACGAGAGCTTCCGTAACGGTTTCAACCAGCCTTACTTGGGCTGGATTCCGTTGGGGCTCACCAAGTGCCCTCATTACCTGTAGCAACCTAAATCTACATTTGTATCACTTTATTATCAACCCTCCCTCCTTGGTGTGTCCAATACATGAGTTAGTACCAAGCTGTGCAGATCCAAGTTCTTGGAGAAAATTGAACATTTTATTTTGAAAACACCTTAGGTTACTCTGGCTACTGAACAACTCCTCCATTAGCTACTGGAAAACAACCACAGAAAAAGGCAGGCCAAATAACATGTGCTTGAATGGAGCACTCCAATGGGTGTTAGGAATGAGGGCAGGGCCTCAACTTGGTACATAACTTTCTGACTGTAAGCACAAGCAGAACTTCTAACATGGCCAACATTTTCACAATCGTGGCCAGGGGAAACATATCCTGATGTAATTGTTACCCTTCTTAGTTGTCACTATCAGTGCCACCCACTTGGGGTATTCAATGCTTTGAATTATGTCATTGGTACAGAGTTTATGTCATTGGTATAGAGTTTATCAGTGGGCCCTGTTACATGTGGGGCCCCTTTTTAAAGGCTATTGTATGTTTCAATCACTTAAACCTTCCCATCTAGCCACTGAATAATGCTGGGTACTCATCCCATATGCCTCCCTCAGCCAACATCACCAATTTGGGAGAGTTAGCATCCTATTTGATACCAAAGGCTTTTTGGTGGTGTCAATTGAAGGGGGCTGCTGTCTTATGTGCCAAACATAATTTGCCAATGATTCTCCTGCCCTCACATTTGATATCCACAGTGCAAAACCCCACTATGTTCATCCTTGCCCCTCCATATCCGCGGAGATTAACATCATGATCACAAAATTCCTTTGATCACTGTACCAAACCTATCCCGGTGCTGCCCAAGGTGGACCGAGAATCTAAGTCCTTCATCATTTGGAGTCCCTATGCGTCAATGTCCATCTCACACCATAGGGCCTCCACATCCCCTTATTCCACAGTGGAAATCATTGTGTCGCTCCTTTCATCTCTCACTAACTGGACCTCTTGTTCAACTAGTCTAATTTATTTAGAATTACTCTGGTGTATGCGCTAGGTGGCTTCACTTCCCACACCTTTGGCAAACCACTCCTCTCCCAGCCCCCCGAGCATAACCTTGTACACAGGAAGCCTTATGATTTAGGCTCCAACACCCAAAGCATACATTGTTCTTTCTTTCAACCTGACCCCTGCAGTCACCACTCACTCTGATATAACTCACCTTAGCCTCTTGGGGTCGGCTTGTATTCACATTCGTTTTCCTCCCCACAGTGCTCACCCCACTCCTTTCAGGCTTACTGATGGCCCTAATGTAGCAGGGTGATCATATTTGGCACCTTATTGGGAGCCAGGTATAGGCGGGCACACAACATACATCTTATGCCTTAATTTATAACCTGACCCGCCTCCTAACCCATCTCCAAGGTCGGAAAAGTCAGAAGGTTAGGGCAGGATCCCCAACTACCCTTAAGGAAAAAGACCCCAGGTTAAAGTAACTGATACTCAAAAGGAAAGGCAGGGAAAGGAATGCTGGTGTAGAGTTCTTTTCATTGTTATACACTCACTTATACTTTTCACTTCCGGTACACCAGCAGGGTCTTTGAGTTTTTTTTAATAAAAAGGGAAATCACAAGACACTATATGCAAATTAAACTAATCTTAAGCAGCTGTGCATCTAAACAAAAAGGTAAAAAGAGTCCTTTATAAATACTAAACATTACAGCCCATACAGTGCATTGTATCAAAACTATATATAAAAACACTGTACTTCTGAAACAACCTGGCTGTCTCAAGGTCTTTGCTGCGGCTCTCTTGATCTTCTTATGTCTGGCGCTCTTTATTGATGGTTCTTTTGGCAGGCCACCAGCAGCAGGCAACAGGAGCAGCAGCAATGGGTGGGGGCCCCAAAGTCTTTACTCAGACTTGGCTGCATATGAAAGATGCAGCCCAGGTATCAGAGGCGGCGTAGGAAGCCCCCTAGCCCCCACAACACTACTCAGGCTGGGCCACATCTGCCAGGTGTAGCACAGGGAGTCCAGGTGGGCCATCCGACAGGGGGGGGTGGCCCCTGCAATTATAAACAGCCCAGGAGGGCTGAAAGAATTGGGCGCTCCCCACTGTGGGGTGCGACCCACCACTTTTGGGAGCGCCAACAATCAGAAGTGTCCAGAGTCAGTACGTGCTTGTGAGTCACCTGGGGGGGGGGGGGGCGGCAGTGATGTTTTCAGGCACTCTCCTGTCAGGGGAGTGCCATCCTCAAGGCCCAGACAGTGGCAATGAATGGACACAGAACGGAGCACCAGTCAACCCTCTTGATGGAGTGTTTAGACCATTTCTCCCCCCAGCGCTCTGCTCGTGCAGGCTTCATGTTTTTTTTCTCCAAAGAGTAAAGGAACGCTCACGCAATCACATGTGAGGGTCCTTTGCTCTGTTCTTTTTCTTTCCCAGATCACTGCCACAGCTCTCACACCTGGGATCCAATTCTTTGTATTTTTTGTTTTACCCTCACATGGGGGTTACACTAATGTATTTGGCAGATTGCTTTAACATTCTATTCATGCTACTGGCTTTCTCTAGTGGAAGATCCTTAGTGAGTAGCCTCTGTTGTTGTTTCGTATTGTTGCAGCAGAGCACTACTTGATCCCTAATGAGCCCCTTTTTTCATGTGTACCGTGTGCCCTAGAATAGGTGCCTTTCTTATACAGTGTTTTTCTTGGACCCAAAGTGTTCCTTTAACATCTCTTTGGTACACCGGGCAGTCCCTGTTCACCCACCCCCACAGACACCAGTTGCAAGGTCTCGAACAATGCAGCCTTCCACCCCAAGGGAGAAAGACTAACAATATGGCCTGCTTCTGTTTAGGATCACAGTTCTTGCCTCTGATAGCGATGACGTAGCTGTTGAACATTTGTTTCCAGTGCTGCCACACAATGCCTCCGTTATTCATCACTGCCTGGAAAGCCTGGGGAACTTGGAAGTATGATTCATGAGTCTCAGGTGACCAAAAACAATAAATTAACACAACAAGAAAAGCCTGGCTAAAATACCAGGCCTGCACAACAAACCAGCGTAGTCTTCAGCTTGAACAGACTCTTTGGTGCGCCGTTGGCCTTTTTTTTCACAGTGGTACAACCATACCAGCCACTGTGTCATGTTTCTGAGGCAGGCACCGGAGGCACAACAATTAACAAGGTAAGTCTTTTATTAAAGGTAAAGGACCCCACGGACACAACCGTCCTCCTCCGCACTGCCCCCAACGCAACTGACACCTGTTCCAGGTTCCGGGTTTTACCCTGGAACCTGGAACCAACCCAAGATACCACTCAATCTTTCACCCCAGAATTGTATACAATAGGCAAGAGGAAGACGAGAGGAAAAACCAAGCAAGGATAAGAGGAAGTTTAAACATATGTACAAACAAGGTAACATTTTACACCA
The DNA here is from genome assembly GCF_040938575.1 of Ambystoma mexicanum. Taxonomy (NCBI): domain Eukaryota; kingdom Metazoa; phylum Chordata; class Amphibia; order Caudata; family Ambystomatidae; genus Ambystoma; species Ambystoma mexicanum. Next base: position 1,273,204,459 of record NC_090932.1, read on the forward strand.
GCAGAAATAACAAAGCAAACATTGCCTACTAAAATGTAACATCAAAAGAAATATCACAGACAACAATGTCTACTAAAAACAACATCTGGCAATCAGCGACTGAAAAGACAACATCCTGTTATCTGATATAATCCTTCAAGCACACTGGTTCCTTCTTTAACCTTACAGACCTACTACCACCCATTCTTTCATCACTGCGCCTCTCACCACCCACACTTCTCCCACCATCCAGAACTTCCTCAGCTCCATCATTCACACCAGTGGCTCCCACTCCCACATCACCACGCACAAACACACCCCTCGCCTCGAACGCATGCACAATCCTGCCACCTCCTCCCATCACATCACACTACTCTGTGCATATTCCATATGGTACCATACTCCAACCTCACTACATTGCCCAACAACTCCACTGCTTTCTTAGGCTCTGAAAACGTAGATTTTCTTTTAGAAAACATCCTTTAGCCCCTTTTGATCCTCACCCACGACCCAGAAGACACGTTGATCCTAGGCCGTTTCAACTTTCACAGTCTCTCATCATAATTTCTTCTCTATTTCATTTGTGCCTGAAACTACTTCTCTCCCGCCCGCTCCTTGACTTCTTCCTCCCCACAACCCCCGGTCTTAGACTTGTTTTTCACTGCATCATTCACCCAAATCGTGTTGATACCTGTATTTGCTGCTCTCCTCCTCATCAATTGGAAGGGAGACACTCCGGTAACGCTGCTCAGCGCTTCCCTGACACTACACAATATCCTTCACAGGTTATCTCTCACATCCAAGCACCCTCCGGCGGCACAACAGGCACCAACTCCTGCTTGTGAGCCTCCATGGATTTATTGCAATTGCAACATGCCCAACACTCCCACACCTTCCTCTCTATCATAGTATCCATAACGGGCCACCAGTACCTCTCTCTCAATTTCCTCTCTGTCCCTGTAATCCATGGGTGCTGTTCATGAGCCTTACCCACCAACTTCTCTTTAAAAGATTATGGGACCACGAACACTCCTCCTTGGATGAGCAACTCATCCTCTACCGTCAATTCTTCCTTCACCTCCCAAAAACCTTTGCATTAATCTACCAGAGCCTTTTCCTTGGCCCTCTACCTAAAGTCCACTCAATGACCTTCCACCATATAAAATCTGACACTAGACCATTCCTCCACTCCCCCTTCCCAATCACAGTATACTGATCCACAGAGCCATCTTCCAGACTTGCAAGCACTTCCTCCTCCTCTCCCTCATTGCCACCATTTACTCCTTCCAACGGTGCTCTCGATAAATAGTCTGCAACGTTATTCTGAATGCCCGGTACATATTGTACTCTAAAATCATACTCCTGTACTCGCACACACATCCTGGCAATCCTAGACTTTGCCCTTATCATTCCTCTCACCATCAACACCTCCACCAATGGCGTATGGTCAGTCCTAACCATAAAACACTGACCTCACACATACTTTCTGAAGTATTCGATGCCTCATACACACGCCAACAGCAACCTCTCAATGAATGAATACCTACTTGCACAATCTGGCACTGCCCTTGAAGCATGACAGGTAGTCCTTTCACTACAACTTCTCCCCTGAAGCAACACAGCTCCCAGTCCCTTTACACTAGTGTCTACTGTGATGTTGCACTCATCCTAAACCTTGAATCCCTGAGGCTCTTTACACCACAAATCCCTTCCTTAATTTTACTCAAAGCATCTTGGCACTCATCCGACTCAAATCCCACACCTTTTTCTAACAACCTCTTGATGGTCTAACACAAATCAGCTAATTTAATTTTACAAACTTGTTATAAAACTTTTTGCACCTCATCGCTGTTCTTAGGAATAGTTGCTTCCCTGATGGGCTTCATCACATCCTCTTTAGGTCTATAACCTTTACCATTCACTGTGTGCCCAAGATACTCAACTTTCTTCACTCTAGATCTATTCACTCTAGATCACATTTACTCACCTCAATAGTCAGCCCTTTGTCCTTTAATCTGCTCCAAACTTCATGCAACATTTTGTCATGCTCCACTCCACAGGAGTGGTATGCCCTCAATGATCTCTGCCTTAATGCCAGTAAGACTGATATTCTCCTCATCGGCACACCTGCTCCCTCCTTTCCTGTCGCCCTCTGGCCGGCCTTTCTTGGCCCTCTTCCTGCTCCCACCTGTGAGGCTAAAAACCTTGGGGTCATCTTCGACTCCACACTCTCCTTCTCTCCACACATCTCTGACGTCTCTAAGAAGTCACACTACCAGCTGCACCTCCTCAGAGGTATTCTTCCTTTCCTTTCCTTCCCCAGAAGCTCACTGTCTCCATAGCTCTGGTTCTTTCTAGGCTGGACTACTGCAACAGCCTCTTTCTAAATCTGCCTACGTCTACTCTCCGCCCTCTGCAACTCATCCAGAACAGGAATGCAAGACTTGTCCGTTACCTCAAGCACAGGGATCGTATCTCTCCAGGACTGAAATCTCTGCACTGGCTCACAGTGGCTGCGAGGATTAAGTTCAAAACCCTCTGCATTGTCCACAAGGTCTTCTGTGGCCTGGGGCCTCAATACCTTCAACTCTCTCTCTCTAAATATCTTCCTTCTCGAGCTCTTCGCTTAACCGCCTCCAACTCCCTCAGGGTCAGTCGCTTCACCAAGCAACAAGTTGGTTGTAGATCTCTTTCTTCGGCTGGGGCCTCCCTCTGGAACAACCTCCCTGCCTCCATGAAACTTGAGGAGAACCATCTCTGGTTTCGGAAGCACCTCAAACCCTTCTTCTTTGTTTCTGCTTTTCCCCCCTCCTCTCCCCTGCTGAACTCCTGGCTGAAACTGAAACTGCACTGGTCACCTGGCCACCCTCTGATCTCAGGCCCAGGTCTGCTCCCCCACTGGTTGCACACCTGCACTGCCTCCCGGTCCACCCCCGCACTTGGGGACTGTTTTCTGTATCCCTAAAGTCCCGTACCAGCAGTTGACACCTGATGTCTGCACTTACCAACAGCTGGCTGAACTTTCACCTATTGCTTTTATTTATTCTATTTATTTTTTACTGTTGATTCCATGTATTGAACTGCCCCCTCCATCTTCCTCCTGCACTTTTCCCCTTCCCCTGCACTTGTGCGATCTCAATGTCACCAGGCCTAGTAAGATCGCTGTCTCTGTCTTCCCTCTGTTCCCACTCCGTTGCCTCATCACGCCTTGAAACACTTGTGATTAGGCGCGTTATAAATGCCCTATCATATCATAGCCTTCCCACACACCAATATATCATCCTGAAACAGTAGCGTCCCCGTAACTCCCTTGAGTATCCGGCTAATCACCCTTTGAAAAACCGCTGCTGCAGACGCAAGGCCGAATGGCACCCTGCGGTATCGAAACAGTCCAAAAGGTGTAATGAAGGAGGTGAGTGCTTGTCTGTCCTCAGTCACTGGGATCTGGTGGTATGCAGCCAAAAGACCCAACGATGTGAACACCACAGCATCTCTGACACAGTTCAGCATCTCTGTGATCATTGGTAATGGAAACTTGTACACTATAATGTTCACATTCCTCAGATCCACGTACATCCTGACATTGCCATGTTTCTTCCTGGCAACCACTGTAGGGCTGACCCACTCCACAGACTCTTTGCGCTCAATTGTTCATCTATCTACTTGCCTTTCCAATTCCTTCTCCACTTTCTCTCACATTGAAAGCAGTATTTGCTGCTTTTTGTGATATACAGGCTGTTCCCCCGCTCTCAAACAATTTTGTGAGTGTATCCTTGCAAGAACTCAATCTTGTTGTTGAATACCTCCGGAAACAGCTCTTCCTCCGTAGTGTTTCCTTTAACAAACAGCACCGGCTCCTCACTTCTAGGATCCAACCGAATGCCCAATGAGCCTGATGTCGCCATCTCAAAATGTCCACACCTTTCCTTGCCACATATAGGCTGACTACGGCCATCCACTTCTTGTACTCTACCACTGCTTGGAACATCCCTATTATGTTGATCCTTGATCACTGATACCCTCCTGAGCTTTCCTTTCATACCAGCATGCTGCAATTTCCTCCACCTACTTTCCGTCAAGTTGAGTAGGGTGAACAACTGTCCACCATAACTTTGGCTTAAACCCCATCCATTCTTATCTGGCAACTAGGGCACTTCATCTTGGAGTAATCTTCTACTGCATCTTGTACCACCACCAGGCAGTCCTCTTCATCAGAGCTGCCTTCCTTCTTCTCCTGCACGCACAACAAATTTTTCTTCCTACATCATGTCGCACAATTAGAGAATTTCTGGTGATTTGCAGGGCACAACTTCATGTTCGCAAAATGTCCCACCTTGCCACACCCATAGCACTTTCCTTTTTCATATTCCACCAGAGTCAAAGTCTTCTTCTTCTCTCCTCTAGCTTCTCTTTCTTTTTTGCATTCCCCTTCCTTTTTTGCTGCTCTGCCCTTTTTACTCTTCTTGATGACAGCAATAACTTGGCCCACTTCTACTCCCCCATCCACACCTTCAGTTTTCTTCTTCTTTTGATGGTCTGGGAGCGCAATTGGGTATGCTCTATCTTCTTGGAAATAGTAATTGCCTCCCCCAACACGGGGGTGCCACACATCTACAAATGCTCCTGCATGACCAGGTTATTGGTGTGGATAATTTGATTTTTGATGAGCTCATCCGTGCCCATCCTGGCCGTGAAATCACATGACAGGCAAAGTCCTTAATACACTAACATACTCTTACACGCTCTCATTGCTCTCCTGCTTGCTAGTGCAGAAGTTATACCTATTAATTGTTATATTAGTCTTAGGAGTGTAGCAGTTATTCAATTGTTTGAGGGTTTTCTCCAACACATCCATATCACCTATGCTTAGACCTTCAGAAAGCAGCGGAATCTCCCTATACTTATTCTGCCGCTCTGGGCCAAGCGCATGCAACAACAGCAGTCTTTTCTTTTCTGGGGTCATCCCATCATGCTCTAGCACGCTCAAATAATTGCACCAGTACTACTTCCAATCTTTAGAGGGAATCGCTGGCACCCCACGGTTTGGCAAAAATGCCTCCGAAGGATGAACTATAACAGGCATGTTCCTCTCCTTTCTCTGCACCGGTACATCAAAAATGCAGCACTCGGTATGCTCCTGATGAGTACTCATCGATGGAGTTGCTACAAAACACTGTCAACTCATCACTGCAAAATACTGGGAAGAAAAAGATGCAGTGTGTGTTATTCCTTCAACTACTGGGACAAGGCAATTTCTGTGCTTGTATCCACAGCAACCAAGATGGCCACCACGCTCCCTCACGTCGGGTAGGTTCTTTCCTCTAACTTAGCCTAACGGCTCTTGTCTGACACGCATGAGCTCCTGCTTGCGCCAACCCTTCCTGGGAGCCTCAGGCCCTGCTATCTGTTCCCACAGCCTCACATGGGTCCTCAGTGGGGTCCCAAAATCCTTCTTCGCAACCACCTGCATTGACCGGATCACGGCTTTACCGACTCCCTTAATTTGAAGTCAGACGGCGATCTACTCACCTCTGCGCCCGAATATCAGATGCTGCATATCACTCATTGCCAAAATGAGGCAGGCACCGGAGGCACAAAGATTAACAAGGTAAGTCTTTTATTAAAGGTAAAAGACCCCACAGCCACAAAACATTCTCCTTTGTGGCGCTCACAACGCAACTAACACCTGTTCCAGGTTGTATCCTGGAACCAACCCAAGATACCACAGTTTTACAGTAAAACTCCCTTAAGAGGAACAATAGAAAGAAAGGATGATCCCCTGAACATCAATGTTTTTACTTGCGGCATGGCACTTCCAACAGTAGTGCCATGCCGCAAGTAAAAACATTGATGTTTAGGGGATCATCCTTTCTTTCTATTGTTCCTCTTAAGGGAGTTTTCTTGTTTCCCCTTCCCTCATGCCTTTTAGATTTTAGCGGGATGCCACGTCCCCACATGCCTGCACCCTACTTCTGTTGAGTGCACCTCGGTCCTGGTTGTTAGACAATCTATCAACATTTCCGCTTTGCCACCATGTGCAGGATTCTGCAGAGCTTCAGCACTTACAGGGACTGGTGAGACAGGTGGCCCTTGTGTGTCGAGGCTGTGCACATGCCGCCACAAGGGCTCTTGAGGCTCTTCAGTGCTTGCAGTTATGGGGCACACACAACAGTATGGTTGCCCTTGCAAAGAGTCGCTCTTGCATGCCCCTTGTCTGCCCCAAAACACTGCAGCACAGGGCTTGCTCCAGTTCCAAGCTGAGGGGATTTTAAGCCAAAAGGTTGGTTCCCTTGACCATGCTCATCCTACTGGCACATAGACAGAGTCCTCAGCCGCAGCGACAGATAGGGCTTTTGTGTGGACTCTTCATCTACTCTACGCTAGTCACCATTGATGTAAAGCAGTTTCATCACTTGATTCAGGTATACGTATTGATGAGAGCATCCCCTCGCCAGGCCGCTTTGCAGCTTGCACAAGGTTAATACACCAACATCCTCCAACAGTAGTCTACACCCAAATGGCACAGCAGAACACCCGACACACACAGATACCACTCATGCACCAACATTCAAAGGATAGCCCCTGCTCCCAACACATAACCTTGAAGACATGTAAAACACACACATATCTGCATGCATCAAGTGTCCCCAATACAATTAAAGGAATGTTTATAGTGTACCTCATGGCATTGTGGGAACTATACACAGCAGTATTAACTCATGCCAGACGTTCTCGCCATCCCCAATTAGAGGCAATCGTCTGCAGCCTAACTGACTAAATCTGATCAATTCTGCTTCCTGGAAGACCAGTTCTCCTGTTCTCAAATTAGAGCGAACAACCAATATAACCAGCAGTACGTAATGTATAACCACCCATTTATGAAAAAAGCATTAATGTCACCTTCAAAACATTCTTGCAAGAGCAGCATTCTGACAGTTAATAAGTGCTCCACTTTCCTTCCACGCCCTTAAACTGTAATTCAGAGCTAAACTCCAGTGCCAGTAAAATCCTGGTCAACAGGCATCTTCTGTAACTGAAAAACAGGGTTCCATTCATCCTTAGATCCCTAACAATGCATGTTATTACATTCCATTTGCCAAGAGAGAGATAGAGAGAGAGCAGTCCATGCAGTTATAGAGAGCTATCCCCGGGTTAAACATAAGTCAGTACCACAATCCAGACCTACAACTACTTGGAAGATCATCCCCAGGCCATCTATAGTTGTGATTGTAAACACACTCCCAGGGCTGGTAATAGAGGAACATGAACAGTGATTGGAACAGGCAGTTCTTGTTGCCCCTATTCTTCCTTCCTATTTGGCCCATCCTGGAAACATGGACCTGGGGAGGAGGGGTGGGAATGGTGGGAAATGGGGGTTGGGGCTGGGGGGGGGTAATAGAGTCTTCTGCTATCTCCTTGGTACCAGCTTTTAGAGAAATTTGCCACGAATCGGCAATCTCTCTGAGTCGCCTATACTGATAGCACAGGGCCGGACCCGGCTCTACCCCTGTGCAGGGCGACTGGGTGGGGTTGGTCAGATTTCTCTGTCGTCAGTACACCCCAGACTGGTATGCTGACCTCAGGCCAAAATTTCAGCCCACCAACTGTTGTGGGGCTGGAGCCAACCCCGAACATACAAACATACTTTTACAAATCTATATATATATATATATATATATATATATATATATATATATATATATATATATATTATAGATTATATATATAGATACAGTGAAGCAAGCCTCTGATGTAAAAACAGATACATCCTCTCACTCATATCCTTGTAGGTAGGTATTGAGTATAGCCGCCTACACTTTAGAGGAAGCAATTTTATGTCACTGTTAATAAATGTTGTGACTCAGAAGACATCTCACGCTGTAAAATATCTCAAATTAGATGTGTGTTTCAAAGTAATGTTTTTGTAAAAATTAAATTGCCTTGTAAAAGGTTAACAACAACATATCTTCTGGGGTCCAAGAAGTTGCCACGTGGAAGCACTATTTGTACTTTGTCCTATGTTATAAGATATGTATTGATTTGTATGACTTAATGGGTGGCTTCTAATGAAGTCTTATAACACACAAGAGTCTAATCTAGATAGTTATAAATTAATAGAATGAGGTTTTATGGTCAATGATGTTCAAAGGTACCCTGCCTCCAGCGATGTGAAATATGCCATCCTCTGTGTAATGAACTAGCAGGAATCTCAGAATATATCACCAATTCAATAACTAGTACTGCTACGTGTGTATTAATAGACATGGACCTATGATATCACAATGGGTCTAAGTTAATAGTATCAGAATGCTCATATACCATTGCACACTATAATGAATTAATGGGTGGAGTGAAGAATGGATGGTGTGTCGCAGCAGACCGTCACTGCACGCCAAGTATAAATTAATGCCCTCTCTCACTGCTTAGAAGTTAAAGGGTGAAGTGACTAATGTATTGTAAGAAATGTCATTATTCATTTGCTACAAGATTTTAGGGATGGCCAGGGAATGTTTGACATGGTCCTTTACAACTCCTTTTTACTGAAGCAAGAGCTACCCGGGTCCATAGAAGACTTGCTCTCACAGTCTAATCCAGAAAGAAATGGAGAGTGGGGCCACGTGGGAAGACGATTTGCACCCATCAATTCCATTCCTCACTCTACCCATCTCCCTTCTTCACCCCTCTCTCCGTCCATCACATCTCTCATTCCAGGGATCTGCCATCTTGTCTCTCCTGAGTTGACTCTCAGCTGGGTATCTTCCAGTTCCGACTACAGAGCCTAGGCACCTTCCACTTTTGAGACCTGGCTGCTGTGCAGGGGATAGAAGGTGGAAAATGTCTGGGGTTTCTGCTCTCTGAGGCTGGTTTAGGATTAGGGGATGGAATGCGGGAGCGAGAGTGGGTTTTACCAATCTTAGTTCAAAGGATTAACAAGACCAGGAAGGCCAAAGATGTTATGTAACTCAGTAACTGCTAGTTGGATGTTGGTGTGCTAGCCACATGCAAAAAGGTTACCCGATATATGATGGGACCCCTAATTTTCCACACCCTCTCTTGATAGGCCATTTGTAACTTTGATGTTGCCGATTCAAACGGCTTAACGAGTTGTGGGACTTTCATCATAGATATATTGTAGAGTGTCCTCCTAGCTGTGCACGGTGCAAGCAGATTGCCCCACTTGTCGCTCTAAAAACCAGAAGGACAGACCAGGCAATGGACAGGGCTAAGCTGCAGGTTTATGTAGATAAAAGTGGAAGGTGCCAGACTTGTCGTGTTTCCCTCCTCCATGGGGCAGTTTATGAGAGATACAGCGTGAAGCCTGGAAGATCTTGCCTCGCGCTCACTGCCTGTTGCATGCCATCTCTGGTTGCTCCTGCTGCTTCTCGGTCATATGAATGGCCTGCAAATAACCCGGCATGCTCCCACTACTCCTCCATAACGCCTCATCCCTTTTGTTTTCTGAGAGCTAGCCCAAGGCGATGGACCAGTCAGACCGAAGCCTACAGGCCTCATCTGTAGCAAGAGCCTACATGGGAACACTGCACCACAGAAAGAATTAAGCTTCACTTTAGATCATTCCTACTGGCCACCCAGTACCCATGCACATAGATAACCAATACTTGCCACTCTTAGTGTGACTCCAATCCTGTCCATAGCCACTAGGCCAATGAAAGAAGGCTTTCTGTCCTAGCTCCTTTGTGAAGTCATGTTTTGTGGAACTCTCTTTGTAGTGCATTAGGGAGGAGTGGAAAGATCCATTAGCTTCTCTTCTAAGTTTTTGACTCTAATCCAGCCATGTAAATTCATGAAAACATTTTGCATCCCTAGAAATTATTTTGAAACCTGAGGCTCCAGGTGCTCAGAGAGTACAGCCCAAAAGTTCACATCTTGCCACGGCAAGGTTGCAGTTTCCAAGAAAGCACCAACGATGCGTCCTTCTGCACACTACGGTTCACTCAAAGCCATCAGCTGGAAAGATGAGGAGCATTTCCTCCTCGATCACAGCACATCTTCTGCTGGTTATCTGCACCTTGAAGACACTATCACAGTGGAAACATGTAAATCCTTTCTAGGTTGGATGACTCTCCTCATGGGTTGAGAAAAACGCCTGTCGCAGTGTTAGTCCACTTTCAAAAGTCGCACAAAATCCAGGTTGTTATACCTTTTATTTGACTAATTGGAAATATTATGCAGGGATGGAACAATGCATTAGCTTTCTAAGCCCCATAGGCATCGTCATCAGAAGGTGCAGTGTCAAATGATTGGAAAATAAACACCCACTAGTCAGTTCATTATCAAAGTAAAAAGGGAGAATATGTTCCGTTTAACCTTTTAACTACCATGGGTTTTACCCCCTCCCCCCCAGTGCCAAGGCCTTTTTTGGTGATTTTGGTATTTCGCCATTCAATGCCTTCTAACGTTTTCTCTTTCATTAACCCTTTAAGTGCCAAGGACGAGGTATCTCGTCCTTGGCAACAGGGAGGTAATCCCAAGGACGAGATATCAAGGACGAGAAATAGTAGGCATGGAATGAATGCAGGCCAGGGAAGGCTGGCCTGTCTAAAGGACCAAGAAACCACTGGAAGCCAGGAATAAGCACAACAGTTTTCACTGAAAGCAGTGCACATTTCCAGCTGATAGTTGCATTTTAAGAAAATAAAATAATATGCATGTTTAACTGTTGAGTATAATATGTTCTCGACGTAAGGCACAGGAGTATTAAAGTGGGCCACAGTAATTTCCTAAAATGATTGATGTCCTTTTAGAAACACATTGAAACGAAAAATGTAAAGCAGGGCATGGTTTGCATTGTCCTCACATGCAGTCATAGGGCCCGATTCGTGGAATTGTTTGCACGGTTCAAAGGGACATTGCACTGCTGAAAAGTGACTTTACACTGCTGACACAAACCCTGATTCATGGAACTGTGCAAAGTGCATTTTGAACTGAAGAAATACCTATGCACTGACTTTGCACTGCAAAAATACACTTTCACAGTTCCATGAATCAGGGTTTGTGTCGCTTTTCAGCAGTGCCAGGTCACTTTGGACCGTGCAGAAAATTCTACAAATCGGGCGGCAGAAGTCTATGTAGTGTCGGGACCATGTAATCATTTCGGTACAGCCATTGACAACGTTGGGGGATCTATAGTTGTCTGTCATTTGTATCTGTATGGTTTAGTTATGTGCCATAACAACCCATTAGGACGAAACCACACAGATACAAGGGGCATACAAATGCAGATCATTCACTGTTGCATACCTAATCCAATGCAAGAAATGCCCATGAGGACAGTGTGCAGGCGAGACCTGTCAGGAGCTTTGTGAAAGGATGAACCTACATAGAGACAGTATCTGAAACCACAAAACAGAAACAGTGGGTCCACACTTTACACAGGATGTACACACACTTCAGGGTCTATCAGTGGCGGTTTCACAAGATGACCTCTCAAATATCACACACAGAAGACCAAGGGAGTTCAAGTCCCTGAAGATGATTAACCTACAAGACAGAGATCTGAAGATAGATACAGGCTTTATGATGGTCAGCTTTGAGCCCAGTACTAGCAAGGAAATCACATCAACAAAGCCAGAAGACAATCCTCCAGTACTAGTTGCCAACAAAAGGTGGGCACTATTGTTCAGCACCCCTAATGGGTCAGGAGATTAACAACTGAGATCTTTGGCGCCTGCGCTTAAATGGTAGGCACCCACTATCAAGCATGAGCCACACTGAGATAACAGTGGATATTGCACCATTCAAAAATGTGTAACATACTTAATAGTTGGCACATTGGGCCTCATTCTATGTTTGTCAGTCTGGAAACAACAGTGCCGGTAAGCTTACCGGCACTGTTGTTTCTGGACCAGCAAACTACGGGTTTGCCTGCTGGAGCCGCTGTGCCCAACAGGCCTGACCCTGCCGGGGACAGCGGTCACGGTAGGCAAAGCCGTCCCGGAAGCACCAGCACTGTTAACAATGGTGCCTGTGCTTCCATGGTCCCCATTCCCATAGAGTCCAAAAGGACTCTATGGGAATGCAGACTTACAATTTACCAGCCCCTGATTTTCCAGACCGCCAGGGTTGTAACCCCCTGGTGTTACCAGGAAGTCAGGTGCCAGTAAATATTTCCAGGTCTGGCGGCAACCTGCCGGTAGCACCAGCACAGTTACCACCGGACCCGTAATGAGGCCCATTGTCTGCAAGCCAGGAGGACATTAGGGACATATGGAGGCACACTGGTGACTGCACCAGTTTAGCCATGCGAACATGTTTTGTAGTATCAAAACTGCGTGTAAAACCACACAATTGGGATACAGGCAGGTTTTGCATGTTCCTCGCATGCATTTAGACTCTGTGAGGAACATGCAAAATATGCCTTGCTTTCCAATTGTGTGTTTTTACTTCTTTCACTTCAATATATTTATATACATTATGGGGACCAATTTTAAGACTGCCAGTGACTAACTTTGAGAGCATATTCTATGCAACAGTTGCATGTGAATATGTTTTTTAAAAAAATGCAACTATCAGATATGTGGATTGGTATCAGTGAAAGGGTTTGTGTTATTCATGGCTTCCTGCACTTTTATGGTCCTTTAGACAAGACAGATTTCCAGACCTGCATTCCATGCATACTATTCCTTCACCCTATGGAGTTTAAACTGAAAACGCTCTTCTTAGTTTTGAGAATTAACTGACTAGTGGGTGTTTCTTTACCAATCATTTCACTCTGCACCATCTGATGCAGAAGGATATGGGATTCATGCGTTGCTCCATCTCTGCACCATATTTTGAGTTAGTCCAATCAAAAGTATCCAAACCCACATTGTGTGCGACTCATGGGTTGAATACGTTGAGCATTCAGTTTCCATCATATTCCCGCTTCTACATCCCACAGGTATTCATGACCATGTGTTACCATTTACTCCCCACTTCATTTTCACTTTCACTTCTTCAACTTCCCACTCTCTCATGAAATAATGTGTAGGTGATAGAACAGCCTTTCAAAGACCTTGCTCACATTTGCTCAGGAGGAGATTTCTCAGAGTTGTCATGTTGATCCTCTTGTGCTTTGTGAAGGCTTTATGCCTGTATTGCGCTGCATGGCATGACACAATCCCCCCCGACCCCCCCTCGACCCCCTGCATCCCCCCTCTGCTGCATCATGAATAAGGCCCAACAGCGTGATTCGGTCCTGGCATGTCCAAAGTGTGCATGGTAACAAAGGATCTGGCCCCCACGTAATTGGTTTCTTCTGGTTCTGTTAGTGAGCCTGGCATCCTATATAGTTGCCATCATCGTGTATGTGATTTGACCTTTGTATAGTTTTTCTCTAGCTAATACACCTTTGTGCAGTGTCACTGTGTGTGGGTGTGCTGTCTGTCTCTGGGTCACAATGCATGTTCTCTCTGTGTTTTGGGGTTTGTTCCCTTTGGCTGCCTGTTGCTGTAGGGGTTTGTTGGTCCTCTGTGTCCCCTCGTCAGAAGTAGTCAAAGATCTGCATCCTGTTCTGGTGGCGCTGCAACCTCTGACGGATGTTTAATGCAGCCAAACCATTATAAAGTGGTTGCATAGCTCTCGCTCTTTGGAGGGAATGAGAGGCAGACAGAGGTCCAACGAGTTCATGGTTAGCATTGGGTGAATCAGCAACACTCATGTCTATTGATGGGTGATGTACAGAGGCCTGCAGAGTTTAGAAGGGAAGTTTTTAAATATCTCATGGGCTCGAGGAAGGAGAGTTTGCGCATCTCTGGGGTATCACAGAGACAGATCTGAAACTGGATCTTAAAGCAGCCGATAACTAAATCTTGAATGCATATCATAAGAAGGGCTGATGATAAACCCATTGGTGACATCCTTGCCTCAGTTAAAACGATGTTAGAGGAAACTAATGGCAGTACAGGGTTGGCGCCCAGAAACACTTGAGCACAGGCGCGTTATAGCTGCCATATCACAATATTGTTTGGTATCCTCTTGAACCCTGGCCTTGTTACTGCACACAGTATAGAGAAGTGATGTCCCAGGCCACACTCTTCAATTATCCAATTAATTAAAGTTCCCCATCTACACAAAACTGCTCACATACTTGTCACATCACACTTGCAGAAACTGATTGATCAGATGCTAAGCAGTGTGTGAGTGTCTCTAAAACAGTTACATGCAGGTTCTTCAACATATATTCTTCGAAAATATCACATAAAAGGTACGTGTACTCTTGTTCGGTTCTTTTTGTAAGATGTTTATGGTTGGGGGAAAAGTGTTTAAACTATAAGAATGGGTTGTTTAATGTGTTGTTAACATTTCTTTAAATACCAATAAACAAATGTAAATAATACAAAAAGATATGTGTACTCACTGCACAGAAAAAGACCAGAAACACAGCCAAGCAACTTTTAAAAAGCGTGTAAATACACATGCCGGCAATCCATGCACAGTGGATTTTCTGATATCAGCCCCAGGTCCAGGTATTACTAAAGGTGAACTGCACCATTCAAAAGAAGGATCTAAAAGGGCTGATGTGGCCATGCTGTCCTGGGGGGGATTTAACTAATGATATGATAGGTTATTTAGGGTCACAATCTGTTTAGACATTAGAGCGTCACTTACAGTAGGCCTTCTTCAGGGGAAGACATTGTTTCTCCATGTCAACTGCTTGTAATATTACACAGCCATAGCAAGTGCTGTGGTGTCAGTATCACAAGTTCTACCTCTTGTGTTTCCTTTGGAAGACTAGTCACTAGTATCACGCTTCAGGAGGAAAGTGAGAAAATCCAGGTCAATCTCCCTGTTCCATTATCCACTTGTGAAAGTACTAACATTCTCTGTTCATGTGTTCGAAGTCAATCAATCAATAGCAGGGTGAAGAAATATCACAGCAAAATCAATCAAGTCAAGCAATTAGTGTATAGACACCAGTGTCACTCAAGTGCTGTGCTGGGACTGCATTTTGTACCGATGCTGAAATCAGGCTTGTGTGGCCATGCAGGTATCTCGCCTGTGAATACTGAGCCCCACCGGGTACCAAGATGCCAGTCAGCATGGGATGCATGGGGTCCGGGCTACAGACATTCCTTGTTCTTGGCTTATCACAGTCAGTATTGCTAGCTCAATGGGCCAACACTGAATCCAGGAACTAAATTACAGTAAGCACCCACATAGACCCCATGCATGACAGCAACATTTTCCAAGTCTTCGGGTGCAATTTAGAATATGTTCTAGTGTCATAATCTAACCTCTCAATCAGTAAAATCCCACGTCACTTAGGATAACATCCACTAAAACATGAGGGGGCCGCCTATTAGGGAAAAAAAGAGTATTAAAATACTTACAGGTGCATCTCACATTATTGCAATGATAATATTCAGAGGCACAGAGACACTCTTATTGTAGCCTTCTGATTGGTAGGGTGGTACAATGCACTGGTTTCATGGGCATGCTATACACTGTCATCAGTTCATGTGCACCAGCAGGCCTGCGGTGTGTCTCAGGCCTAACACACAAATGTCTCCACCAGTCTGCCACACACTACCTCACAGCCAGATTTACTAGACAAGTAGCCACTTGCCCTCTAAGAAAAGTCAATTCCAACCTTCTATTAGTACCTAGATTTAAATGCACTAAGTCTGGCGGTAGCAGCTTCCCCGTCAAAGCGGCACAATACTGGAACTCCCTCCCCCCTGCCTTAAGGGAAGATTTACCTTATCTACAATTCAGATCCAATCTTATCCACTGGCTTAAGGAACACGATATCTGACCTTACATCACATGCAACCTCCTTAGCACCCACTGCATTTATTGTATAAATGTGGCTTACTGTACCTCACTACATTTATATATATTTGCCTACAGCAGTGCATACTTACCTCTGTATAACTTTTGTTCTGCCCGTTGATCATGCACACAGCACTTTAACCATAGCTGTACTTTATCCTGCGTACCAATGTAACATAAGCTTAACAACCCTCTTTATGCCTTTTCGCCCTAATACCCCCGGGTCTGGTGCGCAATATAACTAATAAAAACAAACAAACAAACAAGCATAGAATGGTGACGCAAAAGCAGGGTCCTTCAGATCGAAACGTAGTTTTGGCTAGCCATGTACATCGCAAAACATCTGTCCTTCCATTGTTGTCAGTTAGAGTGAAAACTAGCTGGATCACCATCAAGATACAAAGATACACAGGTGGACATTATAAGTGCCGATCAGCAGACTCCAAAAAGGAAGGAAACCTCTGGGCAACCAGAAGGGGCTGGGGGATCTGAGGGCTGGGCGTCAGGAGGGGTTGGGGGTTGTGGGGGCTGGGCGTCAGTCGTTACCCAGGTACCAGACCACAGGCAGAAAGACATTGGCAATAATTGCCAAGCAGCAATGTCGGGGCATGAAGAGACTGGGGATCATGTCCAGGCCGCCGACCTAAGGCAGAAAGCTTTGGAGATCAGATCCAAGAGGCAGGTCCAAATGTGGAAAGAGTTCTTTAATGAGTAGGCATTGCACTCTCCACCCATCAAAGCGAAGGCCGGACACATTACTACTTAAAAGATGCAAGGCAGAAAGGACACATCACTGCAATGAGGTCTAGAGCTGGGAGGCTGGAGTAACTTGCCTCTGCATTCGTGTTACTGCCACATGGGTCCTAGGCAGGAAGGTATCAGGGGTAATGCCCTCCATGGCAAAGGCTGAAGGGCATTAGAGTAACTGGTCAGGGAGTATGCTCAAGGATGGAACGCATTATAGTTACAGTCCATAATACTCAAGACTGAATGGGTTAGAGTTGTTGTCTAGTGAAATTTCCTACATCATTTGATTGAGGATAGCCTTTTTTTGTTGTCATGAATTTTCATTACAGCCCCCTCCTGCCCTGTTTGTGCATGTGTGTGCGCCCCTTTTTGATTCGTCTGAATGTTGTTGGCCAAACTGCGCAACGCGAATGCTGGAATGCTGGAGAAAGTCCTGCACGCTTGCCTCCCAGCATGAAGTTTCCAGACTGACACCTTAGTAATGCCTGAGATTTGGGCCACTCCCAAATCTTCCCTCTGAAATGCTGTTAATCCTGTCTCTAATTGCAAGTTCTGATTTGAAGGCGGAGAGGAGCTCAGCGGGTAAGGCTGGAGGCACGAGCCCCCTCCACCCCGCTGGGGTCTAGTCCTTCACGGCTGTATCTGTCTCTTTTGTCTACAGGGGGAGGGGATGCACCAGCTGCGAGAGGCCCTGAAGATTTTAGCTGAGAGAGTGTTAATCTTGGAGACAATGATTGGGATTCATGGTGAGTAGAGACAGGTAGACGGACAGGACCCCAGATCACCTCTGGGAAGAGGGGATGAGTCATACCAAGGACCAGTGGTCATCCCTTCAACTGCTAGGCCAAGAAATGCCTGAAAACATGTGAAATGTCAGAAATGTTTTAGGGTACAGGAAAGCAGATGTGTTTTATGTCAATGAGGAAAATGTCTTGAATTTGATTGTATACAGTACTGCAGAACTTTGTGATGACATCAGTAGGGCCCTTGTTGATGACATAATAGGAAAGGAAAGTGCATGTTCATATCAGTATTAGTTCTTGTATGAAAGGACAAGCGCATAACCTCGCCCGTATACCCAATGGAAGAGTGCCCCAAGCTGAGGAACGACCGCAGAAATCAGGCCAACGTCGCAATCTGGTTTTAGAACTCCTAGGGCCAGGCATGCACGCTCTGCTCACATAGAGGCAGCCATGCATTTAGTCTTCAGTATGGATGGATTGGGAACCACAAGAGGCCCTAGAAATATTTTTCTGAGTGGCCCCATGTTACACATTTTCAGCAAGCCCAACCCTTTTCCTATGAGAAGACTTGGAAATAAAAGAGGTTACCACACAAAAGAGGCCCACGGTGCAGTGGCCTGCTAAGAACTCTCCAGAGTTCCCTATAGGCCAGTCCACCCCTGATCTTCAGTGGGCCAGAGACCATGGTCATTTTTATGGCTCGCATCTCATCGATTAGTAGTTCTCTCCCGCATGAGTGTTTAGGATATGCTGTGATAACTGCGTTGCTATACTGCTATTCCTTAATTTCCATTTACCCAAGATTTTCTCCAATTCTCAGTAAGTCTTCAACCACTCAATGGTGAGTTCCACTCAACCACAGGAACGCTACGAAGTTATGAAAGGATATGACTGATGTCTGCAACACTGGGTGCAATTGGTAGTGGTTTTAAGTAGGTAGGATGCTGGCTTTGGCTCTGACCAGCCAGAAAGTTTTGGAAATAAAAAAAAAACATATCGTTTGGCAAACAAATATGAGGGTTCAAGACAACCTACGTGAGCTGGTAAATTGCCAAGCTCATTAATGAGATTAAACAAAAACAATAGACTTACTTTTTCTCAATAATGCAGGGGCTCCTCTGAGATTCATTAGAACACATCATTAGCTCAACAACACACTACACATTGTAATGGCCTCACGCTGTGTACATTTATGCTGGGAGGCATTTACATGGATTCCTATGTAATCCACCAGCTTTGAGAAGGTGCAAAACCCTGATGGATTCTATAGGAATCCGGAGTATCTCCACCAACACCTACATCTGATGCTGGGAGAGATGCTCACTCTATTTGACTTGTGGAGGTGCTGCTGCACTGCCTGCCAAATACACGGAAATCGTCTAGTGTGGTAAAGGAGGCAGTGAACCATGTGTAAACCTTTTACATGTGTTTTTCTTTACCTTCTTTATCACTCTGGCCAATTCCAAAATGAAGCCCTTACTGTTTTAGGGAAAGCAAAGGGTCAATACAATCATGTATGTGTATGTCAATACACAGATATATGTTAACAGACATGTATCTCTATATAGACACAAACACACATGTACACTTGTACTAGTATTTTTTCATAATAAATGATATGATCTCAATGAGATGTCTCAAAGAGAAATCTTAAGAGCTATGGCATCATCTAGTGCTCATTTACAGGGGAGAATAGATTACAATTTATCTTAGCCAACTTTGGGGGGTGGTGGCAGTAAATCCTTATTCTCATAGCCTGATTTCCCAGGATGCTTCCTCAGTGACGGGCACCCTTCGAGTTCTGTGAGTGATCGTATACGTAGTCTCCTCTTTCTCAATCCCCAGCAGGCTGTTAGCTTAGAGTCCTTCCTTCAGCTGCAGGCTCAGCTGGGACTCCTGACTAGAAGGATCACCCTGCTGGAAGCCATCATCTGGCCAGGTAAAGACGATATATCCTTTTACTCATGTTTTTGACTGGGGTTAGGATTTGGGCATCAGTGATTTCCATCCTCAACAGATGGGGAATGTGGGAAGATAATGGAAAACACAACTTAGACCTTATAGTTGTGGTTTCCACCAGCCCTAGCATAACCTGTGGACTATATATACCAGAGATAAGACTATTCCAACCTTAGGGATGCCAGAGGCAGACATGACAAAATAAACCAAACCTGGCAGTCATCCAATACCAGACCCTAGAGAGAACTGAATCTGCAGACACCATGGGCAAGACCTGATTGATACAAAACACAAGACATGACATTAGCCAGCGGAGAAAAGATATCACATCTAGTAGAGCTTGCTAAGAGGTCCTGATCCAAAGATGGCCAAGCCAACAGATCCCAGACCAGACTGAGTCACTGTATTCTAGACCCCTCACTTTACAATACTGATAGATCGTTGAGTTCACAGCAGAAAAACCAAACAGCAACCATGTATTAGACAGTGGTTGATGTAACTGAAAACTGACTACGCCAGCACATATTATATCCCAGTTGTGCTAGACAGCAGATGCCAGAGCCTCGACATAACATTAATACTGAAAGAAAGTATGCAGATCTGAGTACAGAGAAGGTCTCGAGACCAAATACATAGCCGATCCATCGGGGACCAAAGTACTAGGCTAGATGCGACCACACTGAATCAGACAAATAAGAGTCCTGACTTAACCATCAGAGACCAGAGCACAGATTTTACCGAAACCATCTCAGATAAATATCAGATCTGACTGAAACACCTGAAATCAAAGTCCATCCTGCTAGAACCCCATACGAATCCAAACACTTGATGGTTTTTGACAAAGCCGAAATGTCTGAACTGACAAAACCACAAAATACTAATACTGACAAAAATACCAAAAGAAGGCTGAATGTAACCCAACCAATAAAGCAAGGAGCAGCCTGGATCAATACACCATAGACCAAAGGAGATAAGTACTAGAACCGCTAAAGAAAGAGCAGATATAACTAAAATACCACAGACTAAAGTGTACTGACCGAATATAGACCAAAGTGAGACCTGACAATATCCATAGACCAAATTCCAAACCAAAAATAGAAAGAACTGCAGCTAATAAAATAATTGGAAAACAAAAACTCAGCTTTGACAGGTCACCAGAAACTGATTATCAGACCTGAAAGAATCGCCACACAACAAAGATAACTGATGAAGTCACAAGACAATTAGTAAATATGGAAAACCACCAAAGCCTAGAAATGACAGTGTTAGCTTAGACCAAAACCCAGGCCTTACAGAATCACCATTGCCTAAAACCCAGACCCTTGAGAATCACCATAGACCAAAATGCAGACCTGGAAGAATCCCCATGAATGAAAGTTCAGACATAGCAGAATCACCAGGTGGCAAGTTTCACACCGGGTAAATCCACAACCCAAATCCTAGTCTGGATAATAATCACAGACCAAACCCTGATAAACTAAGTAGAGATTGAAGATTGATCGAGACTATAACACCAGAGAATAAATACCAGATGAGACAGATCAAAGGCTAGTGCTGAAGGAATCGCCAGAGCAAGAGCAGCTATCATGGAAACACAAATCGTCAAAACCTAGAGCCAGCAAACTACAAATGAAAAACAGTCATGCTAAAACCACTATAGGCCATACCTGACTGATTACCCCAAACTCAGAATTGACTAAACCCATAACCATAAACCCAAAGCCTAGACCTAGAAGAATCCACAAAGGCCAATTCTCAAGCATGGTAACTCCATAAACCAAAACCCTAACCTGACAGATTTGCCACCGACAACATTATCATCAAATAACTGGAGAACAATGCCAGACACTGACAAATGACCCAGAAAATAAAGACTAGAACTGATAGACTAACACACACAAAGGGCTAATCCTGAGAATACTCAGAGAAATAGCAAACATGGCAAACCATCACAGACCACAAATGAAAGAATCAGAAGAGACAAAGGTCAGTCCTGGCAGAATTACCATAAACAAGAGTCTCAAACAGTCACCATACACCAACGCACAGACCTGGTAGAATTATCATAAACAAGATGATAGCCTGGCTTTGATAAGACAAACCAGAACCGAAGATCAGAATGGACATAATCAACATAGATCACAAAGGCCAAGCCTGTCAATTGCCATAGATCAAAGCACAAATGGGATAGAATGCTCATAGAACAGCTCTGATGTGGAAATCACCATTGTCCCAATGCCAGATATGTCAGGATCATCATAGACCAATTCCACGATATGACATATTTCCAGTAAACTACCCTGTAAAACCAATTAAATAAATAAATCCTCCCTTCAGAAAGGTCAGACATGGTAAAAACATCACACTAGTCTGTGAAGAATCACCATGAACAAAAGCCTCAAATTACTAGAGAAGAAAAACCAAATGACAAAACCATCATAGACCAGACCTCACAGACTGCTCTCGAACTACTATCAAAGTGTAAACCTGACGGAGCCCACAAAGACCTAGGCACACATTGATAAAGCCAAACCTGAAAGAGACCTCTGACACCAAAATGGGATTGCTTTTCTGTTTCATTTCATTATTGTTGTTATGGATATTATTTAACTTTAAATGCATATTTCTTTCAGTATTCTTCAGATCCAGGGGGCACCAGTTCTGAAATGCCCATTTGTCTGTATCCACTCACTCTACCATCTGCAGAAGAGAAATCTCCCTATGCATTTTTGCAGTTGTCACTGCTCCTTTATGTCCCCAAAGCTACCGTAGGAACAAGATACTTCAGTCATCTGAAATGACCCCTTGCAAGCCACCAAGGCAGCTGCTGGTAACCTGTGTGCCACATTGTTTCTGAATGCAACTGTTGCATTGTGAGCCGCACAGCCTTGTCATAATGTGCTTAAGGTATCAAGCAATGGCACTTTGCCACAGATTAAACATTGCTTGTATCTTTCTTTAGAAGGGAGTAAACCTCATGGAGGACCCATGAATATGGTTGATCGTAGATGCATAGCTACCGAATCTCACTTGAGAGCAGAGGACTCAGTGGACCTGGAGATTGAACTCTCACCATATCCATAGAGAGAAACTATCCAGATTGGGACGATGAAGGAATAGACAGACAATGTGTACCTTCCTCTTGAATGTGATCCCTCAGAAAAGAGGCAACCAGAGACAGAGAGATGCACATGAAGACTGTCTGGCACTTTTACCCTAATGGGTGATCCATACATAGAGAGGTTAAGGCTGATTAGAGTGACCTCTCCCCATGCCAGAGTTAAGAGACACAGAAACAGTGCTGCCACAGGATAGTTATGTAGAGGAACCACCTCTCCCCTCACCATAGGACTGCACATCATCGAAAGTCAATTGAATGAACTGGCATTGAGAATACTCTGTCATTGGAGTAGTGATGTCTCCAGAGAAAGACAAGGCTTTCACAAACACAGAGAACTGACCTTTCAGCCCTAGAGGATAAGCTTGTAGTTCCTCATACCATGTTTGAAAACCTATCTTCATAAAGTGCACAGTGTACTTGGTGCTCGGTTTCACAGCGTGCATTAATAGCTGGATTTCATAGTCGCGTCACATATGAGCCAAGTTGGTGCATGGATGGAGTGCTAACATCCTAGTAGAATTTGTGGTGACATTCTTTCCTTTTTTCTTTCCTTTTTTCAGAAACGGATAATGGATCCGGGGCTGGCACCTTCTCCACCAACCCTCCCAGCTTCTACCGAGGTAAACGCAATGGGTTGGCTGCCTACAGAATCATCTCACGCCATCTGGCCCAGAAGAGCGACCCAGAGACACCATGAAGTGGTGGCATTTGAAGTACCCACGGCGTTGCCCATCTCCTAAAACTCCCCTACTACTTTGCTGTGGATGACTTCCTTTGCACTTCCCATCCTTCTTACCCTCCAACTGCTACACCACCCACATCCAGGAACAATGTACTATGCAGAGGATGCCTCCATCACCCGAGCAAGAGACAAATGGGAGCTTTGGGGGCCGACTTCCTCTCCGTCTACTCTTGAAGCAGACATTCCATCCCATGCACGTCCCCTGACCATTTGTATTTATTTA
Organism: Ambystoma mexicanum; assembly: GCF_040938575.1. NCBI lineage: Eukaryota > Metazoa > Chordata > Amphibia > Caudata > Ambystomatidae > Ambystoma > Ambystoma mexicanum. Next base: position 1,273,227,747 of record NC_090932.1, read on the forward strand.
TGGCACGCAAAGCAGTGATAGTAAAGGATACAAACAGCTGGGGGGAGGGAGAGGGAACTAGTGAAGTGGGCAGGAGATAGGAATGTGCAGCGTCCCACATTGTTGTCTGGATAGATTCTGGGATTGGCACATTTTTGCCTGGAGTCTGAAAATGTATTTGAAGATGTATACACCATCCTTATCCACTTGCTTAGGAAAGGCCAGGTTATGTACTAGGGGCATCCGTTAGATGCACTCTCTTGTGTTGGGTTCGGAGAGGGGCCGTGTCACGTAGGTCAGGGCCGTTCCAATGATATGTCCTCTTTGGAGATGGTTCATCATCTGCATACGTGCTAGTTTAATTAGTGCCAGTTGTAGTCCATGATAGGTCTTTCCATCCTTATCCCGCCCTTTTTACTCACGTTCTCCCACACTTTCTTTTGGATCCTGCATTCAGGATTTCCACTGAAGCATAGACTGCCCCATTATACCCATAACCTAGAGCATGATGGGAGCACTGGATAACAAATTGCACCGCCTGGTTGCGGCCAATGTTCACCTGGGCATCCTTGGGAATGTTTAAATGCCTGGCTGTGGGTGAAGTGTGGCCTACATGGTGTGAAGCTATCGAATAAAGAAGGATTCTTAAGCTTCGACTCAGCAGCTAGTCTGCGATCCCTGCACTGTGTTCCTGCCTGAAGCACAGCGCCTGAGTTTTCGGTCTTCAGAAGGTCTCTGTAGAAAGCAAAGTGTGCCAGTTACTGTAGGCAGAGGTGTTGCTAGGGGGGCTGAGGGGGCTATAGCCCCCAGACTTTTGGGTGTTGCTCCCGATAGAAGCTCAAGGGCTACAACCAAAAGGCTAGCTAGCCCTGATTCCCAACATTAGCATAGCCCCAGATCTTTTCCAGACCTAGCAACACTCCTGACTGTAGGGGCAGATCTTCAAGGGCAATTGCTCAGTGCCCCGACTAGGCTCTTGCATCCTCAGAGACAAGGGCTATGCCCTTGCCCTGTCCATACTTTAGCCAAGTATGAATGTACAGTCCTGTCCCACGCGAGGGTGTATTCGTTGCTGCACTCAAGGCAACTGTTAACTCCTGTGGCCTGACACATTCAAGCAGATATGCCCCGCCATGGTGCTTCCTGGCATGCCCCTCCAATAAAGGCCATCTACATTTATTCCGCCCCATCTTGCCATTAGGGATGGACAGGAAGGTATACTGTAATGGGGGAAAGTATGTTGGGCGAGAGGCGGGGGCTTACCGATCAGAAGGAGAAGGAGCTTCCTTACCACCTTATTTTATATGCCTGTGTTTTTAAGACCAAATAAATGTCACCTTTTTACAGAAGTGTTTGAGTTTTATTCAGAATCAGTTGCGTGACGCACAACGAATATGATTATACAGCCAGCGACAGTCAGGTGTGACTTATCCACTCAACTTTCCTGCTCAAGGGTGTAAGGATATCCGTCACAATGGTAGGTTGGGTCAACTTCTTGGGAACCAGAATGGTGAAGCAGGTGGGCAGAGAGCTGCTGAGTCAGCTACCATTAATGTATGTGGAAGTATCCGCTAGCTGGGTGCTGTGCACCACATGAGCAGGCAAGCAGAATTGTACAGGTCTTAAATGGGACTGTTAAGCCAAGCCGGTGGATGTAGCCTTAGGATGTTAATTGTTAATGTAACCGACTTAAAGTATCATCACTGGTTTGACTGTAGGAGGCTCAAAGTATAAAACCATATAAAGTCCATGAGGTTGCTGTACTGCGCGAGGAAGGGACACATTTTCGGAATGGGGACACTATGCTGGTTCCTTGACCCATTTCTGCACAGCTGTATGAAAAGAAACCTGCCTGTACCGTTGCTTCCTCGCATCCTATTTTTGCTATTGGGTAAAAGGCTGCGGGTTCCATCATTTGTTGCCATCACATCTTTGATTCACCATGCTCAGTTGAGACAGAAACTGGAGTAGCGGACCGCTTGCTTTTGAATCCATGTGTGCACACAAAGGATAAGTAAGGACTAAATGAAATCTTAGAAAGGGTTCTGAGAAGAGCTGCCCATGAAGGTTGGTGTTTCTTGGGATGTGCTAAAGCCAATATTATGTAATTAAGTACAGTGCTGGTACATATGGTTATGATATAATTAAACGGGGAGCAAAAGAACAAGGATGGCTAAAAATGTGACAAAAAGAACAACAATCCCCATATGTTTATGTTTATGAATCTATAATGTGCTCCTGGTACCCGAAGGCTTATGGGCACAGACTAACAAACAGAAAGCAACGCAACAGATACAAGGCCTAGAAGATTTTGTTAATACTGGGGAAAAGGGAAAGGTCTTCAGTTTCTTCTTAAAATCCTCTTTCGAGGCTATAATTCCCAGTGCCGGCTTCAAGGAATTCCATGCTAGCGCAGCTACCACGCTGAATGCTCTGTTGCATGCTTTATTGGTGTTGCATCAGGTGGTTTTGAAGAGATTTCTATTATGCGATCTCAAAGACAAGGTGCTGTTTATTTTTATAATGGCTTCCATTAGATAAGATGGCATTTGGCCCACGAAACATTTGTGGGTTATGAGTAATAGCCTAACATGCACCCTGGCCTGTATGGGGAGCCAGTGGAGACTCCTTCTTGCTTCCGACATGTGGTCCCTCCGGTGAAGACCCTTAACAACCATCACTGCCTCATTCTGGATCACCTGGAGGCGTTGATGGTCTGTTTGGGTGATACCTACCAAAAGGCTGCACCAATAATCCAGTTTTTAACCTATAATGGCCCTAGCTAGAGTCTCTGAGTTTTTTGGAAATTAGAGTGAGAAGATGGCAAAACAGTTTGATGAAGTGTAAAGAAGAAGAAATCAAACTATTCACCCAAGCCTTCATATTATTATTATTATTATTATAAAAATACCTAAGGTCTTTACCTTATTCTTCACCTCAATTATGCAAGTGTCTATGTTAAAATTGTTGTACTTCTGGCCTAATTTCTCAACTTTAATATCTGAGCCAACAAGCATGAGTTATGTTTTGGAACTAGTGAGGGCCAAGCCATTCGCTTATAGGGGAACAGCAGCATACTTTATGTTTACAAATTACTGGCTAGAAACACGAGGATACCCAGAAGAATTGAATATTCTGATGAAAGGTGTCAATCGACAACCATTCCCAGCAGGTGGGACATGCAACATAAAACGTTGTTTCACCTGAGAAGTATTTCAGTAGAAAAAGGCCCTAGTATAAGACAACAAAGATGGGAAATGTTCTTAAACTGGTTTGAAAAGGGGTTTAAGAGAATTTGCGAATCTAGGCTAAGAAATTTGGAAAAATCAAACGTTAAGCTAAAACCAAAATTAGAAGAAAGTGAAGGGGGAAAGCATAGATCAAAGATAAAATGATATCCACAACTACATAAAACAAGGGTACCCTACTCAAATGCTCTGAAATGATGGTCTTAAAGTTTCAGATGGTGCCTGGGTTTTATTTATTTATCTTATTGTTCATCTATAACAGGCTTAATACCAGCGAGTGGTTTCTAAACGCGGGATCGGGATTCAAACCTGTGTTGCGCTGCGTTGTCTTGCTGCCAAGACAAACGCATGGCCCCTGAGCTATCCTTCCTCCCCCTCCTTTCGCAATCATTCTCTCCTCATTATCTCCCTCTCACTCCTCTTCCTGATCTTATGTCTCCTTATTCTTCTATCCCCTTCATCCTCCCTCTCTCGTTGTCCTTCCTACTCTCCCACCTTCCATTCTCATTGCCTTTACTCTTCTTCCTCTCTATCTCTCATTCTTTCTCTCCCCCTACCCCTTTCTTCAGCTTTCTATGTGATTGTCTCACCCCTCTCTCCTATATCTTGTCCCCTCCTACAATTCCTCTCCAACTCTTCTTTCTAGCTTTCAAACCCACTCTCTCCATACCACCCACCTCTCTCTCCAGCATCCTCCCCTCTCTTATACTTTCACCTTCACTATTTAAACTCTTGCCCATTCCTCTCCTAGCTATTACACTCTACCCCACTGCCACTCACTCCCACATACACTCTCAGAATCACAGCTTCACTCGCTTCACTGGGTACTATTCTGTCTCACACACAGTTCCTTACCTGCACTCCCATCCAATTTCTTCAGACTCTTCAATGCTCTGTTCCAGCTTCCGTCCTTCTCCTGCCTCTGCATCCCCTGACCTCATCCAAACACCATTTACTCTCTGTGGCTCCTGCAGATCTTTTAGACCTGAAACTTGCTGTTCTTTACCTTTTCCTCCCTCTCCAATTGGGACAGAGTTTCACCTCATCTTGGGGTCCAATCTAATGCTGCCCTATACCCCTGGGTTGGGCTGTTGTGTAAGGATACATAAGCCCTTCTAGCTCCATCTCCTTTTGGCCCATAGCAAAATCACCAGTCTTTATTATTTTATTTGCTGGATATCGAGTCAGCGCATCACTTAATTCAAGCTAGGATGATCTGTATTGAGTGGCAAACTAAGCCCCTCTCATAAAGATTAAAATGAATGTATGACTTTTCAATTGCAGAATTTACAGCAGCTGGAGCAGGCACTATTACAAATGCAGGAGGTGGAGGCCAAGTAATTGCTGCAAGAGGCAATGGATGACTCAAGTCAGGGGAGGTATGATTTGTAGGGGTGGTGCCACTAGCCCCCAAGGTAATGGGAATTGATATCTGATAAGCAATACAGCATGTCACTATTCCAAACAGGAGGGACAAAGGAAGTATGAGTGCCTAGATTGTCACCAGCTCTAGGACACTGGGGGTGGCACAATTGCCTCTTCAGCCCTTCATGTGAATGCTAAAATCTTTAAGGCTGTCAAACAAACAAGTTATCCAATAGGAATGCCAAGGTGCAACTAACGTCAGAATGCAAATCTTAAAGACCTATTGATCAGGGAGGATACTTTGTTGCTTGCATAATAAATGGTAACATTAAATAGTAAAAGTGGTGTGTGTTTTGTTGATACAGGAGCAAACTGCTCTGCAATGATAAGTAAAGAATTTACGGAAGCCCCAATATCCACAGAAACTCTCAGAGCAGCAGGATTGTCCTACAACCCAGTGAATCATTAGGTTATAGGGCCTTTATCAATACCCACTGATCTGATCACAGAAAGGCACTCTTTCCTGTCCATCCCAAGTGTAATTATTGGGAAGAGATCTGTTGTGCAAACTAAGGTGCACAATCCATTATACTTCATCCAGATTGAGTGTTCCTTGACATTCCTAAGGAACGTGAAGATGAAGTAATGGTAAAGTTACAGACAGAGCTTGGAGATGAGCAGAAGAAAGGGTCAGAAAAGGAATTCGGCAAAAAGAATTCAGAGAAGTTGCTGGCAAAGGTTTCCCAAACATTATGTTCACATCATACAAATGAGGTATGACTGACACATAATATAGAACCTCTATGATTAAAGTCAACAAAACAAAGCCATTGCAAAGAGAACCACAATACCCATGAAAACTTGAGGAAGAAATGGGAATTTCCATTGGAATTAATTATTTATCAGAGCAGTGGATACTGTGATGAATCCTGCAGAGTCCTCACAAAGACCCTTCCTAAAGTCTCCTCCCAGGTGGCCAGGGGAGGGCAGCCACTACCCGATGCTGACCCTGGGGGTGGTATTAGCAGGATGGATCACTGGGGAGGAGAAGGGCCCCAGGGGGACAGCAAGACTCAGTTGGAAGGGACGCAGTATTTGTCTTCCTCAAAGAAAGAAAGGTCACTACTACCCAAATATGTGATGGCTTGTTGGGAAGTTTTCTTTCCCAAAGCCAAGTACTTTGATGTTGATGAAAAATGTCATAATCCCTCATTTATTGGAAATAAGAACTCTTCCAATAACACCATCCGCAGACATGATGGTGAAGGTCCCTTTAATAAACAGGGAAATGGTAAGAACAAATCTCCAAATATTAACATTTTAGAATCTGAAAACCTTAAATCTGTTGTGAATCAGAACTACTCATAAAGACCTTCTAAAACTCCTGTAGAAGATATAATTAAGGATACAAATAAGAATAATATATTTGGAAATCACAGTGAAAACAGAAAAGGAGATTTAAACATTGAGGACTTCAGATCCCACAATGCTCCAAGTACATCCCACAATGCTCCAAGTACTGGGACGAAGAAAAGGCTCAAGATTGCAAGTGGCATTCTAATTGCCCTAATGACCCACAGCTGAGGCAGACAGAGGTATACATGGCCCCCTCAGGTGCAAGTCATAAAGAGTAGCAGAAGGAGTAGTAGGTGGAGTGAATGCCGTAACTCTACGTTGAAGTTGAAGGAAACTTTGGAAGACGCTGGAGCTGTGGTAATTAGCATATTGAAGGCTGGTTCTGAGATGGTCTCTCCCTTCAATGACCATGTCTGCATAGGCTGTGCAGTGGGCTGCCTTGAATGTGAAAGCTTTCCCCTTGAAGAAAGCAGATACAGATGTTGTGCAGCAGGAAGCGTTGTTTATGAAAGCTTTCCCCACGGTAAAGTCGACCGCGGTAGCAGGTGAGCACCGTAGTGTCCCTGGGCCGCCGAAAGCAGAAGGAAGCAGGGTGCCATGCGGCGTGCAGCAGAGTAGGCAGAGGGCCTGGAAGCAGTGGAGTGAGTGGATGTGTGTGCAACACCCAGTGAGTTCACTACAATTATGTTACCCTGGAACGCTCTGTGATCCCCTGCTTGCCCGCTTTTGAATACCAAACTGATACCAAGAATATAAAGCGGAAGAATCAGAACTCTGGGCAATAAGGGTATCATAATATGGGTAAAGGTCATAGACTTTATCAGAATCAAAGAAGGGCAATATTCAGTCAAGGGTATAAGAACCACCATTGCCAAAGCGAAAAGAGCGCAACTAAGAGCCAAGTTGCTTTATTTAATATTTATTTATTGAGTATTTATAATGCGCTTATACAGCAAAAAGTGTTTCAAGGTGTTTGTGAGTCATTTTTCCAAAATGATAAACAAATGTTGTAAATGATGAATACAAGCATTGTCCAAGTCAAAGAAGAGAGAGTTGGAATAACAGCCATTATCAGCAGTTGGTTGAAACAAATGTGGGAAAACAGAAGTGACAGGAGAGCTGCCTTCCTGCATAACCTGCATTGCATGTGGCAATCACAAGTGTGGAATAAACAGCAACAATGTGTTTCATGTGTTCCCAACAGAAGTAATCAAAACGGATGTTGTAGAAAGTGAATAGACTTTGGTTGGAGTAAATCACATCACAGATGTATGTGTAGTATTAGTAGAAGATGTTATTAATCCTGGCAGGTGAGTACACCAGGGAAAGGACTTTGTAGTAGTAGACGAGGCAGGTGAGTGGTCCAGGTAGAGGTATTTGAAGTACTACACTGTGGTTGAATTCTAAGAAGAAGAAGGAGGGAAGAAGAACTAAAAGAGGTTGTGAATTGTTGTGGAGTCATCCTGATAATCTTTTTGTTGATACAGATTAACTGTGGAAATATCCATATTATTTGAAAGATGTTATGTTGAACTCTCTACCACCAGTGAAGAGATAAAGACTGATTGAATATTTGGAACTGTTGATTCAATTCCGAGTAGAGACTTACTTGAAACCAGAGGAACTTTACTATTTGAACTTTAATGCAAGATGGAAAAAGACTAATATTTAACTGTGCAGTAAAAATCCTGTTGAAGCTGGGAAACGGGAGTTCACCCAAGTCACAAGGAGAAACAGTTAGAAAATGTATGCTGAATATAACTATTAATTGTGATTTGAATTGCCATCCGTTACCTTGTTAAATTGTTGTATGAAAAGGTGTGAGGGACAGATTCCTTTTGTTAGAGTGTTTGCTTTAGTTACTTTGACAGGCAGGGAAATCCTTGTTGGGATATGGATAGTGAGGGGTATGGCAAACCCATTTAAGTTAATAAAATTACCTCTTATGTACAACCTTACAAAGTTGTCCGCCTCACATTTCTGACACCTCAAAATACTTATACCCACTACTAGTCCATGAACTACTCCAATCCTACCCATATAGAAACCGAGTCGAGATGCTTACAGTTTTTATGCAAGCTTTTAAGACAGCAATTGTTGTGGTCATGCTATCATTTCCCATGGTGCCTAATTTAGCAACTATTCTTCAATGCATTCCGCCCACAACAATACCCTTTATGGTTATTGACTAATGCACTGCTTTCTTTTCTGTCGCTATACAGCCAGATAGTACCTTTCAGCTTTTATGCTTTCTGTAAGACAACTCATGGTCTTGTTTGCCCCAGGAGTACACTGAAAGCTCAACCCCATTTACTTAAAGATATTAAGACCTTGGGAGGCTCTGAATTAATACATTCATACATGTTATTTCTTTCACTTTCTTATGAAGCCTGCAAATAAGACTCACTGGTACTGATAACTTCTTTGGCAGAAAAAGAGCATAAAACATCTAAGCAAAAACTGCAATTATGCAGGGAAGAGTCTATTATCTGGGACAAAGCATAATGGCAGGTTGTAGAAATATCCAGAAAGAAGGAACGGGTAGCTTCCGTCCCTGGATGAGCTCACTCATAAAACCCTATCCGGGGTTTCAAAATAATATTCAAATCAATTAATCACTTTCATACAGTTGAATCAAAATTCAGTATTTATGAGTAGCTTTTCTCAAATATTATTATTTTATTCCTGACTCGTCAGTGTTGTACAGTTTTAGCCAATGCATTTCGGACATCCGTCCAATCCTCAGGGCTATTAACACCTTTATTCATCAACCAGAAATTATCCCATCAACATGTTGTTATACATCAATATAATTCAAATCAGTTATCCATCATAAAGTAAACCCCAAAACATGAGCAGAATTTGAAATATGAAATATAGATTATATAAATTCCACATACCAGGTGATAGTTGCAGTCCCAGGTGAAATTCAAAAAACAAAAAACAAACAAGCAAAAGAAAATTCATTGTAGTATATTATTCAGCTGTCTACTTTGCAAATGTCTTTAAAATTTTGACTCACTACCTGTGTGTCTTATCACCCAGAGCGCTGATCCACTCTGCTTAATTTCTATGAGCAGCCTGCATTCACTGTAAAATTAAATATACATGTTAGATCCCCCTATAGTTCTATTCTAATCTGTCTGCTCATCCCTCTTGTGCGTTCGCTTACCTTTCATTCTTCGTTCTGCAGTGATGAGCTGGCTACCCAAAAAGAGTTGCCGCCATCGTTACAAGCGTTTATAAACACTGGTCCTTTTCGCGCATGCGTGTGATTTACTGTCTCTTTCTTTCGTGTACTATGTTTGCGTTCTCCGTAAAGCACAGTTTTGGGGTGTGCAACTCATAAGCATTCATAGCCCTTTGATTGCTTTCTATATTAACGAAGAAAATCTAAAGAAACAGATTTAAACCGAACAATTGATTTGTTGTGCTTACGTGGCTAGTGTACACTGCACTCTCGGGTACCGCGCCTGCGCGCGAGACACAAAGGTAGTGTTTCACTGTCCAAATTACAAACGGCTTTCTCAAGGGTGCTCAAAGTACCGGTCTACAGATACTTACACATATCTACAAGTAAACAAGTGCATTATAGGGCTTATATGATCACATGCTTTCACAGGTGCACATCTGTGTTCTCCTGCTCAATGTTTTAGCAATACTGGATGTTATTTACAATGTCACCAATACATCCTTTTCATTACCACTACACCTATCACACCCGCGGTGCATACATTATTTATATACATGTAATTCAATAACACTAGTTCTGTCTCCCTACCTCTCTCTTAAAATCCGATCTGCCTGATTTTATACATTCACAGAATTATAGAGTTAACCATCAGACATATTTCCCTAAATGACCACACTACTCTCTCCCTACATATCTCGTGAAATCTAATCTGCATAGTATATATTCCCAGGCTTATCAAGTTGACCATTGAACCGAATCCACTGTTTGGCAGTGTCTCACTGCCTTACGTCCCACAGGGGGTTCATTCCCTGCGGGATGTATCGTGGATTCTTTGTTGGAGGCATATCAGAAATCCTGAAAGTCATATTACCAATTATGTTCATTTGCAGCTTCAAGTTACAGAAAACACATGAAATTCAATCCTTCATTTATACCCCCAGGTCTCAAGGAGTCAAAGCGATCAATCCAAAACGACTCTCGTTGATTGAGTCTTTTCACCAAATCTTCATGTGCATTAAGTGGCTGGATAACTTCTAAAACCTGTATCCTCATTTGGCTGATGTTATGTTTCTTTAAATTCCAATGTCTTGCCACCGCTGAATTCACATTGTTATTCCGGATACAAGATCTGTGCTCATTCCACCGTAGCTTTCCTGGTCTTTTCGCTTGACCTACATAATAGATGCCACATGGGTATTTGATTCCATGAATTATGTTTGGTGTATCACATGTGGCGTAGCACTTTAATTTGATCTTTTCGCCTGTGCGTGGGTGCTCTATGATGTCTCCTTTCCTTATGAAATTACAATTACTACAATGTAAACATGGGTATGTTCCTTTTCTTGCCATCTCTAATGTTTTCTTTCCAGGTCTCGTTTTCACCAATCTGTCTTTTAAGTGTGCACTCCTTTTATACGCAAAGGTAGGCATTTCTCTGAACAGGTGTTCCACTTTTGAATCGCTTGTCAGCGTGCTCCAATTCTTTTTAATCACATTTATAATCCTGTTACTTTGTACAGAGTAACATGAGACGTAAACCAGATCAGGTTCTTTCTTCTCCTTCTTTGTCTCACTGTTGGGGGGTCTCGTTAAATGCTCTTTTGCCGCCACTATCTCTGAGGGTTTGTATCCTCTTGCTTCAAATCTTTCACCCATATTTTCAATTTCTGTTTCACATGTTGTATGGTCATTTACAATCCTTTTCACCCTCATCATCTGACTGAAGGGTAAATTCCTGATAAGACTTGGCTAATGGAAACTTAAACGGTGGAGGAGATTGTTACGGTCTGCCTCTTTTCTATAAATATTAGTTGAGAAGCTGTTGTTCTGAATTTGCATGGACACATCCAAAAAGTGTATCTGAGTTTTTGAAATTTCATTAGTGAATTGTATTCGCTGATCCACATTGTTGAGATATGTGAAGAAATCATTGAAAGATTCTTCTGTACCAATCCATATTCCAAAAATGTCGTCGATGAATCTGACCGACACTAAGATGTAATTTCTCCATATTGCATGATCCAAAACATGTTCCTTTTCGAATTTATGCATAAAAGTATTTCCATATGTGGGGGCCATTGAAGCCCCCATCGCTGTCCTAGATGTTTGTATGTAAAATGTATTCCTGTATTGAAAATAAGAATTTTCAGAAATGAACTGTTATAATACAAGAATAAATTCCTTGATTGCCTTCAAATCACCTTCCTTTAAGAGTAACCACTCCATTGCTTCCATACCTAAGTCATGAGGGATAGATATGTATAGACTCTTTACATCGATCGTGAACATGATCGAATCCGCTGTATATTTGTTTTTCCTCCATTTTTCCAAAAAATGAGTCGTGTCCTTAATATAGGTATCCATTTTCTGTATGAGTGGTTGTAGAAATAGGTAAATGTATTGCCCTAATGGTTGTAATACGCTATCTACACCAGAGACAATGGGTCTACCTGGTGGTTTAGTTAACTGTTTATGTATCTTGGCCAATGTATAAAAGTTTGGTATTCTTGGGTGTTTATTAGTTAGAAAGGATCTTGTTTTATCACTTATCCAACCTAGTCCTTCGGCTTTCTCCAAAAGTTCTTCAAGGTTTTTCAATACTTCTACTTTGGGGTCACTATCCAGCTCTGAGTAGACATCAGAATTCTTTAGTTGATCCATGCAATCATTGTGGTAGTCCTGACTGTCCATGATTACAAGTGCTCCCCCTTTATCTGCAGGGCGTATAGTAATGTTATCATCTCCAAACAGACCCTTAAGCAAATTAAATTCATTAGGTTTCAAATTGCTGTGCTTTGGTTGTTTAAATGAAACTTTCCTCAGATCTTTAAGTACTTGTCTATGGAAAATATCTATTGATGGAACGCTTATTGGTGGCATAAAATTGCTTTTCTTCCTGAATTCTTGTAGTTCTTCCTGGTCTTGCTCTTTTGCCTGTACCATTTCAAGTTCATCAAAAAACACTTTCAATTTTAGTTTCCTTATCAATTTAAATAAGTCAATCTTAGTCTCAAACATAGTTGTGCTGTGTGTAGGGACAAAGCTTAAGCCTTTCTGAAGCAGAGTTACCTCCTCATTGGTTAATATTCTAGATGATATGTTGACCACTAAGTTTTCTTCTGTCTTGCTCCCCTGGTTTCCACTGTTTGATTTTCTATTCCCCCCTTTTCGTTCTTTTCTTCGTGTTTCTCATCCTAAAAAAATCAGGCCCCCAGTTGATTCTCTTCCCGTTGATGTTGTCGGTTCTGTTTGTCGGCCTGATTAGGTTTTCTCTGCAGTGTTTTGTTTATCTCTAAAGTCTTCGGAATCTGTACTTGGGGTGTTATCTGTACTTCCTTGATGTTGTTTCTTCTGGAATGGAGTCTGGTATTTATCCATCCAGGTGTACACCTCACTGTTTAAATAGTCATAGGTGTGTCTCCGAAATTTCCTCACTTTTTTGATTCTATTTCACTCTTGTAGGATTCTAATTTCTGATTGATCTCTACCAAACTTGCCCCAAGTTCTTCTTTGCCAACCATTGTACAAAGTTCTTTTTCAAGTTCTCCAATTTCCTCATTTAGGGTTTTAACATTCTTGGTAAGTCATTGAATCGTCAAAAGAATCAAATCTAGAGAACATCTGTTCAAAATCGCCTCCCATTTACGCACGAATTCCTTATCTTCCTTACATAAGGTTGGTCTCAAATTTATTCGAAATCCTCTTGGGATTCTTTGATTCTTGTAATATCTACCTAGAGTTGTGGCATGTAATTTCCTATTGATCTCCTTCCGAATTAGGTATTCCAATTGTTTTAATCTTCCTGTTGGATTGGGATCATCGGTCTTTGTCTTCCATGTGGGATCACTGATCTTTGTCAGGATTGCCTCGGCTTCTTCTGTCGTGAAACCTAAGGTTTCTGCTCTCACATTCGTAAGTTGTTCAATGTTTTCAAATGGCATGTTATTGCGTGCATCCACCCGATGTGTGTGCCACAAGGAGTAAATACAAAAACAAGGAGTAGGGTGGGCACCACTTATTCTTTAAATAATTCAAAGTTTTTCTTGTTCTTATTATGGGAGCTCACCCTGTAGCCTCGGCACAAGGTAATAGCAATATCCAGAAAGAAGGAACAGGTAGCTTCCGTCCCTGGATGAGCTCACTCATAAAACCCTATCCGGGGTTTCAAAATAATATTCGCATCAATTAATCACTTTCATACAGTTGAATCAAAATTCAGTATTTCTGTGTAGCTTTTCTCAAATATTATTATTTTATTCCTGACTCGTCAGTGTTGTACAATTTTAGCCAATGCATTTCGGACATCCGTCCATCGTCAGGGCTATTAACACTGTTATTCATCAACCAGACTTTTTATTATCATGGCTCACAGATGTGGATATCCTAATTACGAGTGTACTCAATAAGCCCATTAAAGATTTGCAGGAAACTCTGTTACACAATCCAGATGAGCAACCTAGGGAATTTGAAGGGTACGTATGCAGTATGCACTACTTTCATAGTACTGCAAAGCAGACGGGTACCAGAGGTACATTCTGCACATGTAGCAGAATTAGTGGCTTCGACACGTGCATGTAACATAGCAAAGGATAAGTGGGTTAACAATTATTCAGATTCTTGCTTCACCTTTGTGATAGTACATGATTACTGAAGTTTGTGGAAAGCGAGGCTATTTAACAGCTGCTGGGTCTAGAACTCTTAGAATTAATTATGCTCCCACAGCAAATAGTAGTTGTAGAGTGCGTTGCTCACCAAGACCCTCAAATGACGTAAACCAAGGGAATGCTCTTGCACATAAAGCAACGAGAGAGACTGCCCTGTCCCTTGAAATTCTGGCAAAACAAATTATGCCACAGAAGCAATTGCAGATAAACCACCTTATAAAACACTTGAACAGCCTTCTCAGTTAAAAGAGAAAGCACCAAGCTCAGAATAAAAAACAGTGAAACCAGTCAGGATTTCCCCTTCACAGTGATATGTTGTGAGGATCGAGTGAAGGACATTTAGTGGATACCAAATCTCTTTAATTCTAGGTCACTCGAAAGCTGCATGGTGTGGCGCATCTAGCAAAAGAGGGGGGGCGTGAACCAAATAAAGAAAGAATGTTATGCATCAGACATTTTACACGTAGAAGAACAGTTGCTATGTCAAAACCTGATCTGCCAATAGCAACGTAGGAGCACACCCAACCCTATGGATGTCCTTCACCCAGTTCCAGTGCAGTTTTTTTTATCCATATGAAAAAAATAGTGAGTCTGGAATTCGTACTGGTGGTGGTCGATATGGTCTCGAAATGGGTCGAAGCCTATCGAGCTTGCAGGGCTGATCCATATGCTGTAGTCAAAATGTTGATATCTGACTTTATCTCCTGGTTTGGTGTGCCACAGAGTATAGTTAGCGACCAGGGTATTTCACAAGGACATTTGTGTAGAATTTTTAATATTCAACAGAAGATTCATTGCCTGTATCATCCTCAATCAGCAGGGTCAATAGAATGCCAAAATGGTATCCCAAAGAATACAATTGCCAAAGCCTATGCTGGAACAGGCTTAAATTAGCTAGATGCCTTATAACTGGCTCTAATGAGCATGCATGGTATGGCAAACAGAGTGACGGTATTGTGCCTGTATGAAAAACTCACTGGCAGGCCAATGTGTTTATCGGAACGCCACCAATGCCCTTGAGCAAAGACACAGTGCATTTGTTACATGATGCAGTATGTGACTATTGTAAGCACTTGATGAAAACTGTCCAATGCATGAATAGGTCCAGGACATACTGCCTGCGTGCCCCAATAAACTGTTCCACTCATTCCAGCCTGGGAGAGCACACTGGCAGAAAAACTTCTTGCCTCCTTTGAAGGCCACCCGACAACAGTAACTGCTGTCCTGTGTCACAATGCTTCAAGTTGGACACATGCCTCACACTGCCAAGCAGCAATGCCACCAAAGATTGCAGCAAATGACAATACTGCTGTTACTATTCCTCCTACTTAGTGATTTAGTCATCTTGCCAAGTTAGACATTTGGGGGAAGGAAAATTAGGTAGAAACCATGTGCTCCAAAAGCTATTGTTAAAGGTGAGAAAACAAGAAGCCAAGCAGGTCAACACCCAAGATATACAGGCATGGACATAGTGGAAGAGATACAATATGGCTGATTGCCAAGGTGGGACATGAGGGACAGTCACTTGGGAGTGCAAGAATGATTTCTTTCAAGGGTTTCTGCGAAGTGCGCGAGGATGAAGGTATGGCCAGATAACATCCACATGCAGTGGACTACCCGAGTGGGTTCCAGAAGATTGGTAAATGAGAATTACTCATGAAGACAGCCCCTGATTCTCAATGGGCCAATAAAGGAAGGGTGACAACAAATTTAGAAGTAAAGGCAAGTGTAAAACCAAAACCTAAACGGGAGATTACAGCACCAAGACCAACACTGAAAACTAATCTGACTGGTTAGTGCTATAAATACATATTTTGTGGATACAAGAGGACATTTACACAGCAGAATCATGCAGTGGATGACAGATGAAGAAAGAAGAATCGATAAGGAACCAATGTGATCAATGACCGCTTTGAAGGTGAGCTGTATTTTAACATGACTGTAGCTGAAAAGCTTGAGACCCTAATAGGTCTCAATAGGAACAATCCCAGGAAGTCAATGTTATAAATGTCACCATCAAACTACATGCCGAACTGTTTCCACAAAAACACTGTATCAGAGACAATAGTCATGAATGTTGGCACAGGATGCCATATAAGAAAACCTCTGTTTGCACATGGGTTCCATGCCCCCAAACCTATAATTTTAAAAGAAAAAATTGCTTTGTAGCCACACGTGCTTTGGTATACAAATGTGCAAACAGAACTGGCCCTGAACAGTGGACGTTGCTAAATTTCATGTTTGGTTTGCTGCGTTTCATTGTGCAGATCTTGAACTTTCAACTAACATCCCACTTTCCCAATTGCTCAACAGGAGCAGCTATTCAACTAGCTTAGCAACGGGACATGCAGACTAGGGAAATTGTAATTGTAATTGTTTATTTGTAAAGCGCTTATACACAAGTGAAGTGCTTCAAAGCGCTTCAAGGCAGAAAGGGAACAAGGGAATACAGTAGTCATTCCTAGGCCTTGAAGTTTCCGAATGATCTGACATAATTAACTAGCATACTAGGCCTGAGGCATTTCTACTAGTTCAAATACATGACAGGAGGGAAGGAGAGAAGGGGGGAGCATACAATCAATAGGCTGCTGTACTAGGCCTAACGACTTGTCCGATAGTACAAGTGCATGAGAAAGGGTGTGGAGAGAAGGAGGGGGGAAGGGGAAAGGACATTCAGAACAATAAACTACCTTACTGGGTCTGCCGCCATTCAGATTGATTGATGATAGGTCACAAATGCCTCATGCGTACCCAAGCTAGGGAGGGGAGACAAAGGGAGGACAGGACAATGATCTTGCTGGGCCTAGTGCATTATCGGTTGTGTAAGTGCGCAGATAGGAAGTGCGAGGGATGAGGAGGTTGTGACTCATATGGAATGTATTCTGAGTGCAGTACTGCAAGGCAGAGTGCAGAGGCCCGGAGGCAAGTGTGGGACTGGTGGGAAGCCTGGGACCTTTGAGGCTCTGGGGGTGCACCAGGCGACTAGTCAGCGAAACTGAACAGAGTTGGAAGGATAAGGATGAGGGAAGCAGGAGGAGAAAGAAGAAGGTTATCAAGGGAGAGAGAAAGAGGAAGAGAAGAGGAAGGTCTTGAGGAGTTTCCAGAACTTGAGGAGGTCCGGCTCAAGGGAGAGAGAGGCAGGGAGGCTGTTCCAGAGGAAGGTACCTGCAGAGGATAACGTTTTACCACGAAATCTCTTTTTGGAGAAATGGCTCACCAGCAGAGAGTTGGAGGAGGCCGAGCAGAGGGCTCTGGAAGGAGAGTAGGAAGAGAGTGTTGTAGGTAGAGGGGGTGCAGGCCCTAGAAAGCCTTGAGGACTATGCAGAGGCACTTGAACTTGATCCTTGTAGCCACTGGGAGCCAATGGAGGGATTTCAGCACCAGAGAGATGCAGTCCCTGGGCTTGTGGCCAAGGATAAATCTTGCAGTTCTGTTCTGTATAAGATGAAGAGGTCAGAGAGTAGAAGTAAGAAGATTGAGAAAGAGACTGTTGCAGTAGTCCAGTCTAGAGAGAACCAGGGCTCTGGAGACAGCGAGCCTCGGGGGGGGGGGGGGGGGAGTGAGAAAAGGTAGATAACCTTTGAATAGGTGCAGCTGGTAGTGGGACTTTTTAGAGATTTCCAAGATGTGAGAAGAGAATGAGAGAGTGGCGTCGAAAATGACCCCCAGATTTTTTGCTTGACTGGTGGGAGAGGGCACAGGGCCAAGGGAGGCCAGCCGGAGTGCAATCGGGAAAACGGGAGTAGGGATCCCAATGAGGACGATCTCTGTCTTGCTGGCAGTAAGGCAGAGTTCATCCTTCTACACTACAGCAATACATGAATCTATTCTCAAGGAAGTTGTTTGGCATGGTTGGGGTTTCGATGTTTGCCGATGGGGTATACCCTAGGTGATTGTCCTTATGCCCAGATGGGGTGTCCCTCCCCTCGATGTCATCCTGCATTACACCACCCCTAAGGGGACTATTGGGTAGTGTCCTCACCTCCCTAACCTTTTCCTGCATCCTGGTTGGTCCTGCTTTCCCCTGTGGTGTGTTACCTGCTTGTGCCTCCTGTGCACCCTCTTCTGTGGGGACCCTCCCCCTCCAGTGCTTCCTGTGGTGTGTGACTCCAGGCTGTGCTTCTCCTCCATCACTCTCCCCTCTTGCCTCCTTGCACCATCTATGGTGCCCTCAATCTCTCCCATCTTCTCAAACTGCTACTCTATCTCCTTTCCAATCCCTCTTACTCAGTCCAGAAGAAAACAGTTCAAGAGGGATATCCTGGTCTCCAACCCAGGGTTTCCTATCGCTGATACCTACATCTGCACTTCCTACAGACAGACTCTCACTGACATCCTCTTTGTTGTTCCCTCTCCAGACCTATGGAACCCTTGTATGGTCTCAGTTCTCTCCCCTTTCTCCTCCTCTCCCATTAATGGTGGCACTCGGTGGGTGGCCCTCTTGCCCTACTTCCAGTCCCCTAACACCATCATCAATGCTATCTAAATGGTAGCATCATGGTCCAGGGCCCTCAGCTCAATCTCCTCCTTCTTGATGGGCATCTCCCGCGTCTTATCAACTTCCTCCCTTCTCCTGCTACTCCGTATACCAACTCTCTGGCTCCTCTGCCACCTACATCCTCCTCCTCTGCCTCCACTCTGGCACCCCACTTCTCGGCCCTTATGCCACCTCCATCTACTGCCTCTGCCCACTCTCTGGCCCCTATACAGCTCCCATTGGGTGTACCTTACTCCTGTACCCCTCCCGGGAAGTCTTTCAAAAGTGTCAACCTGTTACACTTCAACTCTCGCTCTGCTGTCAAACACTCCTCTGACATATTCCACCTTCTTGAAGCCCTTGACCTGGATGTCCTCGCACTCACCGAGCCTGGTTCACGGCCAGCTCTGTCATGGGTTTTGACACACTCCTCCCGAGGGCTACAAGATCCTCCCCAAGCCCAGAACCAATCATCCCGGAGGTGGAGAGGCCCTGAGTGGGTCTCTGTTTCTGTCATTCCTACTCAGGCCTATTCCTCTTTTGAATGCCTGGTCTGCAGACTCTCTATCTCTCCTGGGCTCTCTCTGACTGTGGCCACCATCTACAGGCCACCTGGCCAGATTGTCCTCTACCTTTCAGAATGGGCAGACCTATCCTCTTCTCTCCTTGCCTCTACCTCTTAACTTATCCTCCTCTGAGACCGCAACATCTGCCTGGATGCTTCTAATCCCTTCCTGCGATCTCTTCCGCAATCTTTGCGATTCTCTCTCTCTCTCCATTCTACCCTCTGGTCCGACACACTCTTCGGACATACCTTGGATGTTCTCATCTCCTCAGACATCCCCCTCTATAACCCTCTTACTACTTCTTTCTCCTGGACTGACCATGTTCTGCTCTCCTCCCACCTGAAACTTCTTGTCCCCCAGGAAAGGCCCTCCCCAGCACTGCCACCCTCCTTCTCAGTCATTCGACTCATGAAGCAAGTGTCTGGCTGCCTTTGTCTAAACTTTTACTGCTCACCCTATTCCTGTGGCTGACTCCCACCCTGACACAACCCAACCCTCTCTAAGCTGCATCTTTCCATCTCCAACACCTTCGACATCATTGCCCCTGTCATGAGAATCTGTCTGAAGCCTACCTCCAAGATCAACTCCTGGTATGACTCTGACCTCGCTGCCATGAAACACAAGTGCAGGGTGGCTAAGAGGAAGTGGAGGGTTTTGGGCGCATCCTCTGATAAACTGGCCTGACACCTGCTCCAAAGGCACTGCAGACTCTTTGACTTCTCCAAGAAGGGGGCCTGTCTCTCAAGCCTGTGTCTCTGCGGCCTCTAACAACACAGCTGAAATCTTTAAAATCTGCAAGGAGCTAGCCAATCCTACTGCAGTTTCTACCGCTCCTGTTCCCTCCCAGGCCCCCTGTTCGGCTTTGGCATCTCATTTCACCACTAAACTTCAGGACATACTGGCCCTGCTTCCCCCCTCTCTCCTTCCCCCTCCTTCTCCAAGGCCCCCTTTGGCTGCCTCTCACTCTCCTCTTCCTTCCTCCTCCTTCTCTCTGACAACACCTGACAATGTTTCCAGACAAGTCCGATCTATGAAAGTATAATCCAAACAGGTGTTCTCCTGCTCCTCCAGAACTATTAAGGACCACGTTTCCACCCTTGAACCAGCCAATTTCTTGGCCAATTTCTTTAATCATTCCCCGGGCACACTTTGGAAAAAAGCTGGCCATCTCACACCTTACTCTACACACTGAATCGGTTGGTAGTCTCCATGACCATCAGTCTGGCTTCAGAGCAGCCAAAGGCATGGAAACTGCCCTTCTGAACACCTGTGAAGATCTTCTCTCTAATCTTGATTCCAGCTCTCTCTCTGTCCTCATCCTCTTTGACCTTTCCACTGCTTTTGACATGGTCAATCACACCACCCTGATCAATCGACTCTGTGAGAACCTGGGCATCATGGATCAGGCCCTGGCGTGGCTAAGCTCCTTCCTCCTGGACCGACCCTCCCAGGTCCAACTTAGATCCTTTCTCTCCACCACCTCTCTCTCCACATGTGGTGTCCCCCGGGGCTCTATACTCTCACCTGGCTCTTCAATGTCTATCTGGCCTCTTTGGCCCACCTGATCTCTACCCTCTCTTCTAACTTTCAGTGTTATGCAGATGATACTCAGCTCTCCTTCAGGCTTCCCTCAGCCTCCACCCATTCCTCGCTCATTCCTGACTGTATCCACGATTCAGGATTGGTGCGCCTCCAACAATCTCTGCCTTAAAGCCAGTAAGACTGAGATCCTTCTCATTGGGACCCCTGCCCCGCTTTCCCTCTCTCACTCTGGCCACCCTCCATGGGCCCTCTTTCCTCGCCTTCCCATGAGGCAAAAAACCTTGGTATCATTTTCGACTCCACTCTCTCCTTCTCGCCTCACATCACGGACCTTGCCAAGAAGGCCCACCTCCAGCTGCACCTCCTCAGAGGCATTCTACCTTTTCTCAACTTCCCCCAGAAGCTTACAGTCTCCAGCGCCCTGGTTCTCTCCAGGTTGGACTACTGCAACAGCCTCTTTTTCAATCTCGCTAAATCTACTCTTTGGCCCCTGCAACTAATCCAGAACAGGACTGCAAGACTTATCCTTGGCCTCAAGCCCAGGGACCACATCTCTCCTGCCCTGAAATCTCTCCACTGACTCCCAGTGGCGGCAAAGATAAAGTTCAAGACCCTCTGCATTGTCCACAGGGCTTTCTGGGGCCAGTGCCCTCACTATACCCAACTCTCTCTGCTTAAATACCTTCCTTCTAGAGCCCCTCTCTCGGTTACCTCTAATTCTCTGAGGGTCAGACTCTTCTCTAAGCAGAGAGTGGGGGTAGATCTCTCTCCTCTGCAGGTGCCTCCCACTGGAACCGCCTTCCTGCCCCTCTCAAACTTGAGCCTGAAGTTCTAGAAGCAGCTCAAGACAGTCCTTTTCTCCTCTGCCTTCTCTCCTTCGCTTCTTTGCTAACTTACCTGTCTGTGGCCCTTCCTGGTTGCTTGGTAACCTCAGAGTCTCACTGGGTACCAGGCTCCTCCATGACCAGTCTTCCTTGAACTGCCTCCTAGCCTACCGCGCACGTAGGGGCTGTAACTGTAACCCCTACAGCCCCCGTTGCCTCCTTGCACTTACCCAGAGCTGTGCTGCCCTGGCTGCACTTACTCAGAGCCATGCTGCCCTGATCGCACTCCCCCTACATTCCCCCCCTATCTTCCCCCTGCACTTCTCATAGTCGCACTTGCACGATCCCAATGCCACAAGGCCTAGTAGGATCGTTTGTATTGTCTTCCCTCTGTCTCCCCTCCCTTGTCTTGTGGCACCTAGAAACACTTGTGTACAGGCACGATATAAATATCATATCATGGGAACGTACTCCCCCCTGGGTAAAAGTGATGATACCTTGAGAATCGTCACATCAGCCAGTCACCTTACGAAGTGTAGAGTGCCACTTATTTAGAGGAGTGTGGCTGAGCAAGTGGAGATGGCATCGGACACCAGAATTGTATGCATTAAAGTTATTTTGATCTGGGACTATCCTGGCTTCCATCCGCCTCAAGAACATTTCCTGGCCGAAGGTATCGAAATCAAGGGTAACCTGGAGCTAACCTGTGACCAGGCAGCTTTGCCTTTCTGTCCCTTGCTCATCTGCTGAGCTTTCATGAATTAATGTTTTCCTTTTCTACCTTAGATCCACTTGGTAAAGTCTCCCTCTTTGTTAATTGCCCCAAATCCTCCCCTCTTAGCTCCACAGGAAAAGTGGAGGTTACCTTTTGTGTGAATGTGGACAAAGGAGATGAAGAATGGGCTCCTTTAGAACAGCATACGTTTTGGGTCTATACATAAGCAACATAATTAGTAAAGCCAGTCAGCCAATGGGAACAGGCCAGTCTAAAGATGTCCATACCACGTAAGGGCACCCCAGCATGCTACATGTATACATAATAGAACAGCAGAACATGTGAATATTTAACGGAATGCAATGCACCAATGCAGGCAAAATCAGTATAACCAATTCCAGTGTGGAGGTACCGTTGAGATAGAGACAAGTGTGCATTTAAGAAGTGCTCTCGGATCTAAAAAGTGTAAAATGGATCCAAATATGTGGGTGTTACTTCTGAGGAGGCCTCCAGTTGGCATAGATCATTCAAATACAAGGGAATGAAAGATTTGGATGAACAATTGAAAAACAATTGAAAAACATGAGATCAAAAGATACAATCTGTGAAAATTCAGATTCGGCTGGCACCCACTCTTCTTCATCCTCAGGTAATCAATGATAAGCAGGAGGAAACAGCAGAGGTTCTATTTCACTTCTTAAGCAATGATCAATTTGCCCCATAACAATCTGCTCTAACCCAAAGCCTTCGGTATCCCAACAATCCACCCAAGCCCTAACCCTATCAACCCCGCAACCACCTGGTACCCATCCGCCTATTTCCAAGTACTTGCTCACTATCCACTACCAGTCTTCGACTCGACCATGTTCCCCAACCCAGCTTACAAAATTAAGCCCTCTAGCCTATAATCAGAGCACTGTTAATGGGGAAGCAGGCAACCCCATGTTCCCATCAATCCCTGTTAATTCACCACTTTCATTTCTGTGATGAATCTGATGATGTCATCACTCCTTTCCCAGAGGTAGCCTCTCTTCATGCGTCCAGGGGACGGCAGCGTAACCTGATCTTGGCCCTGTCGGCGGCTATGCAAGGGAGGAACACAAGGGGGGAGGCGATCCTCATGTGGGGAAGTTGACATCATCGGACAAGACATGGTATCGCTCTTTCCCTTATAAGGATGTTTCCTCCATTCCTCATGCCTTAATGGCATACTCTGGTAAAAAAAAAAAACTATTTTCAGACTACAAGACCTACTGATGACATTCTACAAATTCCTGTAAATGGAATATTAAGAAATGTTTCTCAATCCCATGTATGTGAAGCCTTTGAAGATACTTGAACGGGGAGGAGGAACAGAGTTGTGAAGAGCACTAGAGCGCAGAGGCCCACACCATGCTCTAGTTGTTGTAAGGACTGGCCCTGGGCCAGGAGCTTTAAATCCCCAACAGCTGAGGAATCGGAGCGAGAAGCTGACAGGAGTAAGCAGCTTCCATGGCAGAAGGAAACAGCTTGGGGAGAGCCTGCTTACCAGCGTATTCTGCAGAGGAGAGAGGAGCATGCCGGGTACTACGCGACACAGAAGCTTTGTCAGCCCCGCCAAGGAGATGAAGCAGGTAAACCAAAGCCCTCACGTCACACAGGCAGTATCGGAAGGACACTGCTTGTAGATCGCAGAAAGCAGGTGGAGAGCGAAGGAAGACCGGGACGCTTTCCCAACCTCCCGGACAAATACAGCAACCACGGAAGAAGGCGAGGGACACCGAAGTGGCCACATATTACTGGAAGGCGGAGGCACCGGGGCACTTCAAGGCAAGTGCTGCATACGGGGGGGAGAGAGTGGCAAGCACAGTAGAAGTGAATGAGAGTGAGTCGCTGATCCAAAGATAAGGCAGAGACCTGGACCAGAAATTAAGAGCCTTGAGATAGAGACTTGTGAACATTTGTACCGTAGAACCCTAAGGAAGACCAATGCCCTTAACGATTGTGAATTAAGTGAACTATACCCTGAAGTTCTGGCAGAGTAGTATATCAGGCAAAGCCAAGTGTGTGAAAGTATCCTAAAGAAGATCCATGCCCTTGGGATTATGAATTGTGTTAACTCTATCAAGTCCTGGCAGGAGAGTATACCAGGTGAAGACAAGTGTGATTGCAAACATGAAGAGGAGGCAGTGATGCTCTTGAGTTGCATGCCGATCAGTTATTCTGTTGAACCTTCTTTTGCTGAAAAGAAACCTGGGGAAGGAAGACATTCCATGGCACTATGAACACCATTTAAGTGGATTACAAATTGAGTGAACTGAATATAAAAGTCCTGGCAGGGAAGTATACCAGGCAAAGTCAAGTATGTTAAGTAAATTACAAACACCAAGAAGAAGGAGTCATCTTTTTGAGTTGTATGACATTCACCTATTCTGTTGAACTTTGTTTTTATGGAAAGACACCTGGGGAAGAGAGACATTCCCAGGAATCGTGAACACTGTCTAAGCGTAAGCTTTTTTGTTGGAGTTATCCATTTTGTTGAACTTGAACATTTAGGCAGTTTTCAAGCCAGAGGCATTGCCCTTCGCACCTTAAAGTTACTTTTAGAATGTGAGGGCCAGGATAGGATTTTGGGCACGCGACATTTTGTTTTGGACATCTTGACACAGGACAGACCCTTAGTTTTGGTTGAGGTAGGTAAATACCTCTTAGAGCAGGGACAGCGAGGCATTTTCCCAACCTTTTAGGATTTAAATAAAAGTCTATAATTATCACCATGAGTTATCATTGTCCGTGTCTCATTCCTGGTTCATCACATTTCCCTTGGAACTTTCCGTTAGATGAAAGGTATGAACTGCAAGAATAAACAACAGTTAGTTCAAGCCCCTTAGAGACAGATCCCGGGTAACTCAGACAAAGGAAACAACATTGTCACTGTGCACACACTGTTGTCAGCAGGGGAATCCCAAAAACCTAGCAAAAGACTTTCAAAATATTAGAGAAGAACCAAAAGGATTTGAAGAGGAGCCAGACACAGTAATCCAACGGTTACCAGTCAATTGGTCGAAAACATTTGGTCGACAGGACAATTGGTCGACACCATTTGATCGAATGCCAAATGGTCGAATTTTTTTTTTTTTTTTTTTACCCCTTTTTTGGTTTTTTTTGGGGGGGTCCCCCCCCAACCCCCTTTTTTTTTTTTACCCCACACGAAAACCCACAAAACACATATATATATATAAAAAAAAAAAATTCGACCATTTGGCATTCGACCAAATGGTGTCGACCAAATTGCAGTCGACCAGTTTGTTGTCGACCAATTGACCGGACACCTAATCCAACGCTATCATCTCCAAAAGGGAGCTATGAACCAATTTATGTGAGTAGTGCTACCAGCCAAAGTGGCTTACCATCAGCTGTCCCGGGGATAGAAATAAAACTAAATCATGTGAGGTGCCTTGTTGCCCACCATTGCAGAGCTTTTCCGCAGAAAACAGACTGGGAAAAATAAATAATTGCGAGCAGAAAAAGGTGGAAGTTGCTCGTCAATTATCTGGACAGACTTAAAATAGTGTTTTTACAGCATTCCGGCATAATGAAGCCAGCAGACACTGCCCAAGAGGCAGTAGCAAACACAGTTTTCCAGGGGTTCCTGCCAAAACTGCATCAGCTACAAAATGATATGCATAGGACGGCAAGCAAAGCCTCTATTGTAACTGTTTACACTTGCAAAACATTGTCTGGCATGCCAGGAACAAAAGGTACAAAAGAAAGAAAATATAGAAAGTAAGTGAATGAACACTATTCGGGCAGCCTGAGAGATGACAACCTCACCATACGTCCCTTGGTACATTTTAATCAAGAAGGTCACTATGGGCAAAGTGTCAAAGAAGGACAGTCTGTACCATGTCTCATAAACATTGGAGCCAGTAAGTCCAGCATAGGGCCTAAAAGCTTCCCAACCATCCCGATGTCCTCCTCTACTCTACATGCTATTGGGATCTCCAATGAGCCTGCATCGTACACTGTCACTAAGAAGGCATTGGTATCTATCTGTCTAGGTCCTATAACCAACAAACATGCATTCCCATTGAGTCCATTATATCCTGTTAATTTGTTACAGCATAACGTCTAGAGTAAACTGAACTGTTCTATAAATTGCTTGCAAGACAGGGTATTTGCAGATGTTCTGAGTATAAACACCAAAGCTGTATTAGCGACTTTGCAAGAGGGACTACCCCAAACCCCAAGCCCACAAAGATGTCCACTTGTCCCCAGAATGCACCAAACTATTTATTCCTGACTCTCTATGATCTTCATGTGACAACAAAGTAGTATATGTTGACAATGTAGAAACCATCTGAATAGACGTGGACCCCTCCAAGCAATTACCAAAGACTCCTCAATATCAGTAACTCCCTGAAGTAGAAGAAGGGATAACATCAGTGATTCAGTGGCTACTACAACAGGGAATAATAGTCCCAACAAACAAAATCCTGTGCAATCCCTACATCCTCCCTGTGAAGAAACCTAGTCAAAATACGTATTATTTTGCACTGGGCCTCCATGCAGTTAAATCAGTAGTGCTACAATCTTGCCTAGTGGTCACTAATCCTGCTACTATATCGTCATGCATTCCAAACTCAGCTGCGTGTTTCACTGTTGTAGATATATGTTGCACATTATTTTCCATCATAGTACACCCAGAAAGCCAATATTTAGTCGCTTTTTCATACTTTACGTGGAGAGAGCCCCCACCTTGTTTTGCCAATTTCTGAAAAAGGATTTAGAAGACATAACATTCTGAGGAAAATATGTGTTGGTAGAAAATATGAATGATGACCTTTTGGCTTCACCCCCTTAGAATCCTGGCAAGCAAGATACAGTGGAATCATTAACTGCTTGGAGCCTCTAAACAGAAATGGTCAATGTGTCGGGAAAGAATGCGTTACCTAGAGCAGGACAGTGGTGCATGTTAACAAACACATGGGAGCAATGTTAGAAGGTAGCCCGACTCACAACCTGTACAGAGATGTGAACGTTTTTGGGTGTGACAGGATATGGTCATTAATGGAAATTGGGATATTTAGCCGTGATCAAACCCTCACAAGAGCTAATAGAATTAAACATCCCAGACCCACTGCCATGGTCTTCGGAAGCAGATTAATCATTAACTACAGTAAAATCCTGCCTTAGGGTGCCATATTACAACATGGTATGTATTTTGTATTGTCATGAATTAAATGGGTTTGCACTAGCAGTTCTAACACAGAAAAATTGAGACAAATGATGTCACATGATGCCCACTTGAATATTACAGCACCTCACCCTACCCTGTTGATGCAGATGTTCCCTCTTTTCTCAGGTCTGTTGCAGCAGCCACACTGGCAGTACAACAATGGGAATGTCATGTATTGGTTTCTCTGCTTAAGGTTGCAGTACCACATGCTATAACTGCATAGTGGTTGAAAACAAAAACACAGCACCTTTCACTTTCTCGTTTTACCAAACAAGTCTGTTGTTGAGTTCATCTCATACTGCTCTCGCACACTGCCCTGTTTTGAATCCGACATCTGTGGCACCTGAAACATTAGATGGGGAGCCCCATGATATTGTGACCATTACAGATAAACTTGAACAACAACAAAAAGGTGTTGATGTACCATTACACAATGATTTGCTTTGTTGATGGGTGTTGTCTCTGTGATGAGAAAGGCAAATGTATTACTGGGTATGTGGCCTGTTCCCCCAGACTGTGGTAGAAAGTGCCTTATAGCCTGATGAGTATTCGGCTAAAGGTGCTGAATTGGTGGCTTTGACCGGAGCATGTAAATTAACAGAAAATATATAGCGATTCAGATTATGCTTTTGGTGCCGTGCATAGCTCTGGAAACAGTAAGGTTTTCTCACATCATCAGGTTCCCAAATAAAATATAGTGTCTGAGAAACTCAATGCCATTATGCTAGCAAAGGAAATAGCAATTGTTAAGTGTGCTATAATTTTCTGATAAGGTATCTAAAGAAAATGCTATTGCGGTGGCTACTGAAGAGGTGGTTGTTTGCAGCTCTCACGCTGAAAATGTATAAAGTCAAAAAAGTCAAGTTCAGACACATTATTCCCATCACTGCAGGACTTGGTAAACCTACAGGGGGCTGTATCAGAGTCAGAAAAGGGTGGTTGGTCTGCAGTAGGATGGAAGGGGCTGTTTAAAGTACTCCTAACTACTGATACTGTGTTACCCATTGTAAACACAAGATGCTTTGAAAGGTTAAACACCACCTGCTAATAATTAGTGTTGTATCAATGTTTTATACCTCATAATACATCTTGAAAGATGTGGTTCAGGTTTCTGGGGCAAACCTCTTGATTTAAAACCAACATATTTGAAATGGTTATGCCAGGATTCTGCACATATGGTGGATCACAGCATTGTGGCATAGACTATATATTGGGGTTTCTTCTGACTAAAGCTAAATGTGCAGAGGGACAGGTTATCAGAGATTGTGTTGCCCTCCGTAATCGGATTTAAGATGAGAACTATCACACGTTAATCTCTGCCAAAACCAATCAACCTCAAACACCCTCACAAGTTTCCCCATTAGTCTATGTTATTGTTTCTAATCAAGTGGAGAAGAAAATACATAATCGTTGTGGCCTAGACCATCGCATACGAGTGCTTTTGCTTGGTATTGTGCTTTGTATTTGTAATTTCATGAAAAACACTATCAAAGACTGACAGAATGGCACACGGATAAAAAGGTCAGAGTAACAGAGAGGTATAACACTATTTTGCTCATGAAGGAAATACTCATCTTAAAATGCCCTTTCCTGAAACGGTGGACATGATGGCTGCCCGAGATTTTTTTTTTAAATTATTTATTTACAATATATACAATACATCAGCAACAAGCAACATTACAGTAACACAATGTACAAGAACAAAAATTAAAAGAAGTCATTAAACACGTTCCAGATCTTCTCATATGTAGACAATTTACCTTTCAATTTATATATTAACTTCTCTGTCCTGGACAGGCAATTCATTTCCTGGATCCACTCCTCGAAGGAAGGAGGGACCCTCCTTTTCCATCCACGGAGAATCAGCCTTTTGGCCACAATGAATGCGCGGAAAATCCACTTCTTGTGGGCGGAACTGACATCATCCAATCCAGAATAATCACCAAAGATCACCGTCCTAAAATCTAGGGCAGGCCTTCCTCCAACAATCCTGACACACACATCACAAACCTTACTCCAAAAATCACGGACCCTCACACAACTCCACAACATATGTTCCAACGACCCAACTTCCTGAACGCAACCCCAACAGTCTGTACTGTCAGACATGCCTCTTTTATGAAGTGTTTCAGGACACCAATACACACGATTCAGAATCTTGATTTGCCGGGACCATTCACTAAGATTCAGCGAACACAAAGAGACATTACCACATATACTCTGCCAATCATCCATATCAATCTCTGAACCAATCCTCTCACTCCAAACTCTCCGTAAATTATCATTATTCCGATAATGTGACACAATTAGCTTGTAAAGCCTACTGGCCAGACCACCATTCTTTCCACTAGAATCAGTCAGTAAAGCACTCACATTCAAGGAGTCGGACCAGTCCAACTCACCAACAGCCCTCTTCAGAGGTCTATAAGCAGAGTCTGATAAACCATCAAAATTCCAGCTCTCTCTCAGCTCTGCAGCAGTCAACCACCGGTCATCATTCCCCAAATCGGAGACCCGTTTAATATCCATCAAAAACCGATCAGGCCAGAAAATTGTCCTTGAATTATCTCTAATCCCAGGATTCAGCCAGATAGAGGCACGCTTACACTTAAATGCGCCCCGACCTAGTAATGACAAAACCGCAGTCCAAGAATTGCGCAAAAATGATGTTGCCAACAAATTACCACCCGGAACCTTTGTATTAGTGGTCAACAAGGCCTCAGGACCCAACGGCCCAAAGGCACTCGATTCCGCCACCACGCAGCTGTCCAATTCACCTGTCAAAAATGGAACGAAAGAATGAGCAGAAAAGGCCAAATGGTAGGCCCGAAAGTTCGGTACTCCCAATCCACCCAAATGGACAGGAAGTTGCAACTTCCAAAGACTAAGCCTTGGAGGTTTTTTGTCCCAAAAAAATTCCTGAACCAGGCGGTCCAAATCATTCCAATAACTGCTCTTAATTTTCAATGGAAGCATGCTAGATACAAAGTTGACCTTGGGTGTAGTATTCATTTTCAGGGCATTGACTTTACCCCATAGAGAAAGATTGAGCAAAGACCACCTTTCTAGATCCAATTTACAATCTCGAACAACCTCACTCATGTTCACATCAACCATCCTGGAAAGAGGATACGTCAACCATACCCCCAAATAACGCAAGCGTGCATCACACCAAGTAAACCCCTGTCCCGTAACCAGAGTCTTATCACATCTATTCGTCAGAGGCAACACTTCAGACTTCAAATGGTTAATTTTGTAGCCCGAGCAATCATGAAAATCGGACAAAAGCCTCATCAAATTGGGTAAGGACACCTGCAAATCCCTCAGCACCAACAGGAGGTCGTCCGCATAAAGCCAAGCCTTCTGTACAACACCCCAACAAGCAACACCCTTCAAATTAGGTTCATTTTTAATGCGAATGGCAAGAGGTTCAATTGCTAAAATGAATAACATAGAAGAAAAAGGGCAACCTTGACGCGTGCCTCGCTCCAAACAAAAAGGTTCCGAAACAACCCATTGGTCATAACGTCAGCCGTTGGTCTGGCATATAGAAGAGCAACCCAAGAAATGAAATCCTCACCAAGATTCATCCTCCTCAGCACAGAGAACAAGTAATCCCAACTAACTCTGTCGAAAGCTTTCTCCGCATCAAGGGAAAGGACAGCGGCGTCACAGTCTATGCTGTCCGCCATTTCCATTGTAAGCAACAACCTTCTGATATTACTGGACGTACGCCGATTTTTCATGAACCCAGATTGTTCCTCATCAATCAAAGCGGGCAAAAACTGTACTAGGCGCATAGCTAGAACCTTGGCAAGGATCTTGTTATCCGTATTGATAAGGCTGATTGGGCGATAACTAGCCGGATGATGACAGTCCTTACCTTTTTGCAAAAAGACCGAAATAGACGCATGGTTAGTACTTTTAGGCAACATCCCGTTCAGTTTGCTGGAAGCAAACATATCTCTCAAGAGCTCTAAGGCCGAGTTCGGGAGGATCCTATAAAACTCACAAGGTAGGCCATCTGGGCCCGGGGATCTACCCACATTCAGTCCGGAAATTGCACTTTTGATCTCATCCACCGTTATCACATCACCAAGAAAATCATGGTCAGTATCCTGAACCCTAGACAAATTCAAATTACCAAAGAAATCTTTGCCTATACCAGTCACATTAGCCTCATTGCTATACAGATTCTTGTAGAAGTCACGAAAAATCAAGTTAATTTTATTGGGATCAAAAGTAATTCTACCCTCTCTGTCAATCATAGAAGCAATCGCTGATTCTGAACTCCTCTTCTTCAACCGGTATGCCAGCCATCTGTCATAACGTTCTCCCTTTTCAAAATAAGTACATTTAGAATAGAACAATCTACGTTCCGCCCTCAGCGACAAAAAGTCCTCCATTTCTTTTTTAAGTTTTTTCAAAGTAGCCAATTTCACGGAGTCAGTTGGATCAAGCATCAGGTCCCGAGAGATCTCACCAATACGTAAATCAAGATCACGCCTCTTACTTTCCTCCTTTTTTCGTTTACCACAAGACAGCCCCAAACAAACACCACGCATACAGCATTTAAAGGCTTCCCACGTGTTTGCCACACTGATCTCTTCCGAGCGATTCTCCATAACAAATTAGTTTGCTTCCGCAACAATCCGCTCCGAAATATCATCATCCAGTAAAATGGAAGTGTTCATCTTCCATGAGAAACTTCTTTTACACTGAAATTTAAGTCTCAAACGCATCTCAACAGGGGCATGATCACTCAATAGAATATTACCAATACCACTTGAGACAACACTTTCCGATACATTCCCACCAGCAAAAATCATGTCCAATCTAGAAAATACACCATGAGCACTAGAAAAGAAACTGTATTGACGTTTAACCAGGTTCTCCAGGCGCCACATATCCTTCAAAGCATGTTCCTCCAAGAGTGATTGAAGCGCCTGATGATGATAATCACAACGCAACACGTGCCTGACCTGACTTCTATCAAGATCCGGATCAACTATCGTATTGAAGTCCCCACCAAGTATAATATTAGGGTTATTCACTTCTAAAAGGGTCTGTGCCACCATTCTAAAGAAGGTGCCATGGTCCACTGTAGGAGCATACACATTGCACAGGGTTAACAACTCCCGCTGAATCTCAACGAACAATGCAATCATCCGGCCATCCTTATCCGCACATTCCTTCAGAATTTTAATGGGTAGTTTCTTACGAAACAAAATGGCCACACCCCTCGACCTTGATGAAAAGGAGGATCCATATGCTGAACCCACCCACTCCTTTTCCAAACTAGAAATCTCGTCCGCCAAAATATGAGTTTCCTGTAAAAAACAGATGTCAGCATGCATGTTCTGTAACATGTGAAATACTTTCTTTTTCTTTAACAAATTATTGACTCCATTCACATTCCAAAAGACAACACACAGGTCATTAACAGCCCCCCCTGTGCAAGAAGTTGCCATAATAACATGAAAGTCTGGAACTTCTAAAGCCAAAACAAAAGAACAAGAAAAAGAAAAAGAGCTAGAAACACAATATAAACATGAAGAATAAACAAAAACAAAAAGTAACAAACTAACAGATAAGACCACAAAGTCTGTTCAGCTCAAAAAACAATTGAAACAACATCCAGAACCAATCCTGGGACCCCTCCCAAGACCCAATAAAAACCTCCATTAATGCATTAAAATATAAGCATACCTAGAATAGTGCATATATATAACCTAAAAAAAACCCGAAAGCCTCCATCCCCCAAATGAAATAAAGTTGAATAATTCAAATAATTCAGCAACAATTAAGGCCACAAACTGTAACAAGGCAATACCAAGTATCAATACACCACATCCCTCAATACCCCAAGACAGACCAGATGCCACAATCAGGAGGGAACAATAGCCCCCAAGAATACCCTGCCCATCCAACCAGCATTAAAGAAAACCATCAGTCTCCATTCGTGGCAAACTGACCCTTGCCCCGGAAAGCATCCTGATAAACTGTATGTCATTTCCAATGAGAGCAGATACTCCCCACATCATTGCCATAGAGGCTGCTCAAAAATTGTGGGACATAAATCATGAAAAACGTCCTTATTGTGTCCTGCCATTTGTCAGTGAAGAATGAAGCACCTACTAAAAGGGTGCTCAGACATACCTCATCTAACCTGTATGCAAATGTATTTAGCACAGGATATATTGTGCACTGTGATCCAGTATTTCTTTGATGATATTATGAATGAGGCAGAATTCCGTAACCGCACGAGTATAGCAGGTCACCAGCAGTGGAATAAATCACTAGCAAGATTAGATGTGCCATGTAACAGATGGTCAATCGAAATGTCACTATAGGATCGGTCAGTTTCTCATTACCTTTATCCACCTCAAAGTTCACTTCCCAGTTTCTGAACTGTAGAAAGAATGTATCTGCACATCTGGCAATGCAGGGGGCATCCTTCATCACAAGAAATAAGCGGGGCTTAGAAGGTCACGGGATGGAAGGAGCACATTCTGCAATTGCAGTGTGGAATGTTTACGAGGGCCACTCACTCAGCGACAAATTGGACCGATTAGATAAGGAACCTGGCCGTACTACTGGGGTGCAGCTATGAACATTGATGCCAATGTCTGTGAACTGTCAATCGTCTCTGCACTGAGCACAATCACTAAAGACCTGCTGATGAGTTTGATGTGGAATGTTGCAGCTACAGGCAAAGAAATGGAATGGGATATTGCCTGTTCCGAGGTGCAAGATGTCCTCAATGAACAGTTGCTGAGGATCTGCAACAATATGGCACACCAGGTCTTGCTCAGAGCACTCACAAAAGACGGATTCCTCCTGAACTGTGGCAATATAGCATGCCCTGAAAATACTCATGTTAGAGCAGACAGCATTCCTAGTGCTCCTTTTAAGTTTATGAACCCATTGATGGAGCTTGGACTCCTTCCAGCCGAATTCAGCCTGGACCAAAGGCAGGATGTCTATGTGTGATGTGATTGTTCACAATGATGTCTGGCAAATAAAGACTGCCAGAGCTCCCTGCAGGTTTGTGCTCAGTGCCCCAGACACCCCTGAATGCTTGGTTAGGTTATGGAACTGATTGGCAGCTCTGGCCCTTGGAATATTTTACAACTGCAGTGTGTCAGTAAAATGAAATCACATCAATAGGGCCCAGGATATGTTGGGAGGGGTTAGGTCAAGGTTTTTCCTTGGGTGGAACAGAGTAATTTAGCACCAATGAGAGCTGCATCTGGGTAAGTGATATACCTTCATGAGACATACACTTTACACTACACACACACTCAAGGACACACAGCATTTATTGGCCGCCTGAAAGTAAAAGATTGGTTAGTCCTGATTATAAAATACTGTTTAGCAGGACAGCTCTGCTGGGTATTACCCAAACTGACCTTTTACAATTGACCTTTTGCACAATTAACCTAATTATAGTGGTCCTAATTGACCTGCTGCACAATTGACCTTCATATTATTTTAGTTCTTTTATTTGTGTATTGTGTTGGTTATGGATTATAAATAATATAAGGGGATTGGTTGAGGAGTTGCAGGGGTTTTTGGATGGGGTAGGGGATGGTGGGGGGGTTTCCCCCCGCATGTATGTCCTAATTGACCTTGTAAATTAGGTCAATTCTCCCGAGGTCAATTCTCCAGAGGTCAATTGTGAAAAGGTCAATTAGTATACAACTCTCTGCTGCCACACCGTTGCCTGAATCTTCTTAACATTATGGCCCAAGTACAGCAGCCCTCTGACATTGGCACACAGACACATATTATAGAGGCAATGTATGGTGGAGAGAATTGCTTGGAACCTGGACAAGACCTCTATCATGTGCGCTGCTTCTGACATCCTATGTGATGCCTTGAAATAAATAAGTATGCCTTTTCACTTCTTTGGTGTAATAGTATTAATAGTGCTTATAGTGGTGATCATTGTAATTCGTTTTTGCAGACGTTGCACTAATAAAGGATCAGTTCATGTAGAAACTATTAACACGCAACCTAAAATTCCTGAGAATAGAGCTTTCTATTTTAATTAATAATGAAAACTCTTACACAACAGAAATAAAAACGGATGCCCTGATGAGAAGAAATCTCATCTATTCATTGTATTAATGGATTAAAAAAGGTCAGTCAGCTTGAGCCCAGTTAAAAAATGAAGGCATCATTGTAAATTTTGGTGATAGAATGCATACATAAACATTTCTGTAATAAAGATGGTGGTACAAACAGTGAAATTATTCCTTTCATTGTAGTATACTTGAACTATGGATAGTAGAAATAGAAAATACCGATATCTTGGAATGTATAATATATATAAAAGCATTTGTATGTGGAACTACACAGAGCGCTTTATGACTCAGAAAGTGAAAAGTAGCTTCTCGAGGGTGCATCCAGAAGAAGACAAAGCAGGAGGACAGCTAATATATGATCTACGGAGATGCAGCAGCTGCAATAGACATTGAGAATGGACAAGCGGGAGTTCGCTCTCTGAAGCAATGGAATGCATTTTGCCAGAAACCAGAACTGCTTTCCAAAGCCGAATGAAGTGTTCAACAAGAGGCCCATGGTGAGCGCCAGAGGAGGAAATAGGGCACTGGTTTTTTTCTTTGTGGCTTGCTTCTAGTTTAGATGAAGTCATGCTTAAGGGTTTGCATTGCATTGGAATATACTGTCTCTTGTTGCACATCCGCATTCATTATACACACTTTGTTTTCCCTGCCACCCACTTTGCACAAAGCCTGAGCACTCTTTCGCATCAGTTCTTCCAGTGATGTGTGGCATTCCGCTGATGGACCATTGTCACATATTCTATTCAATGTTTATCTGGCCCGGTGTTTGATCTAAACAGAGAACATAAAAAGTTCCTGCTTTGATGACAACATTGTAAAGGTATGCCAGAGGTCCGAGGTTCGTGCTACAGAGTCACCGTTCAACAGAGTGCCCAGGCCCAACAAACCCTCCCACGGAAATGATGAAGGACTCAGCCAAGGGCAAGTTAGAACAGTCTTTTATTATCCAAACAGACAGGGATCATACAGTTCACCAAAAATCTCTAGCAATCACAGCTCCTGGGTATGTCTCACAGGCTTTTGTTACCAAATTGCGTCACAACTTGGGACCCTTCCCCAGAAACCTAAGAGCCCATTTTCTTGGGTGGTGTGTGTGGTAGTACCTATGGAAGCCACCTGTATCTGTTAGCTAAATGGCCCTTCCACGTCTGATGATCTCGCCTGAGACATTCTCAAAACCTATTTATTACATTGTTGCAGGTTCGTAGGACTACCATTGGCCCTTGCCCATTGCACACCACCCCAGTATCTAGCCTCCCTGATTGGCTGGCGCGTGTCCTCCCAGGCCTGGTACCCTGCTCTGTTCCAAGCTCTCAGTGTACATTCTCAAGGTAATGAGAAAGACTGTGTGCGCCAATTGTTGCTGCTGGTATAA
Source organism: Ambystoma mexicanum (assembly GCF_040938575.1). Lineage (NCBI taxonomy): Eukaryota > Metazoa > Chordata > Amphibia > Caudata > Ambystomatidae > Ambystoma > Ambystoma mexicanum. The sequence continues at coordinate 1,273,264,359 of NC_090932.1, forward strand.
TAATCTAATCTGAGAGTGTGTCTGCGAATTGCAATGTTTGTTGGGCAACACATGTATCAGTTTAGGTCTGCTTAGCTGGGAATAGCTCCTCTTCCCACCATGGGTAAATGGCTATTGTTCAGCTCGGCTGCTTCACGTGGGGCGAGGACTGCACAACTGAGCTTTTGGTCTGCAATTAGTGAGGCTTTTATTCTGTTAGTTTGCAGGTGGCTCCTTGCCCCTGAAGTCAGGGATGTTCTACCTGCCCATGTCCTTGGCTGCGAGCACTGGTCCTTCGCTTCATGCTGTAGAATCTGCATCTCTTGGTTCCTTTTTCTGAGGCCTGTGGCTTCATGCAATTTCATTAGTGGTTCTATGGTTTCTCTATGTCTATATATGTATATTGTACTCTTTTCTCTCGAGGTTAGTAGTATTCAGCTCTTGCAGGTTCTTGAAACGTCCCAGAAGTTCCATGCTAGTTGTAATAAGCGGCTGCAAGCTTGCTCTGTGGGACTCTTGCCTTCTTGTGTTTCTGCATTTCTGCATTTGGCTAATGGAAGAAAAAGGCTTCTGACAGTATGTATATGTATCTGTTCTCTGACTACAGAACTGTGTCTGCATGTTCTTTGTGTGTGCACGTGTGTGTATGTAACTTCATGCAGGGTTGCGAGTTTGCTTCATGGCTAACGTTACTATGTCATAGTGTCTCTAATGACATCAGCAAGGCTGGATACTTACCATTAGTCAACCTGTTCCAGTGATGTGACACCCATGTCTGCAAACGCGTCAGCTGGATAGGGTTTCAACGGTTGTCCAAGTGAATATCTGCTCACATACGCAGGATGTGCTGGCCAAACAGTGACTAGCATCTCTCATCCCTCAGTCTTTGGGCTGTCCCGCAGATAGGGGACACAAGGGCCATTCCAGGGACCCTCCCTTCAATCCCCCCTCTGGTCGACCTGTCAACCACATCTCCAAACCTATTCACCGTAGCTCTCAGCAGCAATATATTTGTTACTCCTCCAAGATGTCCGTAGTAGTTTGTGTGGTCATCTAAACTCCATGTCATATAAGAGCACTCTCCTTCCAGGTTGCACCACACCCTTTGGCCCAATATTTTTTATAGTCGTTGGGATCCTTGAACACTATCATTTCCAGCGGGAACAGTGGACACTCATTTATCTGCGCCCTTATTGTAATTCGACCTTCTACTATCTTGTCCTCCTCACCATTATTGTCTACTAATATTTTCATCCCTACTGTTTTCCCTGTCGTCTTTCTGTATTGTGGTATGCATATTCTTATCACACACAGTGTCAATAATACTAGTATCAGTGTTGCTAATAATACTTTTAGTCCATTCTCCATCCACGTGGGTATCAATGAGAATATATATGATAGCCAACTTTCATCTTTCCCTGCCCCTTTTGCTTCTTCCTCCATTTTGGCATGCATGTTCGATAATCTGATAACTGCTTCAGTTAGCGTACCATTTGCTTCATCATTTGCTGGCATGAACGTGCAGCAAGAAGATCTGATCTTGGCGCAAACTCCTCTTTCCTTCGCTATGAGAAGGTCCAGGAGATATCCGTTCTGGAGGGTCATCAGCCTTACTGATCGGATCTCTTCTTTTATGGTGATAAAGCTGTTGACAGCTGAATTTATTGTCTGCATAAGCTCCCACCATGTTACCTGGAGCCATTTTGCATTCATTTATGTATGTACAGCTGGAACTACTGAAACAAAGAAAATGTCTGTCCTACTGATCAATCGGCGTTCGGGTGGTAGGTCATCCAGAGAAGCTTCCGATGCGGATGACATGTAGTTCTACCTTTTTTACCCTACTCAATTCTACTGACCTCTTCTTTCTTCTAGCATTGTCCATCTTTGGGAATTTCTTCTGTTTTGATGTGCTTTTGTGGAACCACTAGTGCTGGCGTATTGATGGGCACTAGTGAGCACACTCCTCCCTAGTTGGGTGGCAGCTTTTCATATGAATTAGATCCACACGCCCAATAATGATCCATCAAAACTGCCTTCTCAACCTTCATGCCTGGGCGCTTTACTGTCTGCTTGCAGTCTGTCTTGGTTTTCTCCAACCTTTACTGCTCCATCATTCTGGAAACATAACGCTGCTTTCTTAAGTGGTATTATGGGCATTTGTCTAGCTTCATTCTCCTCCTAGGTCAGTAATTTCGCACTTGCGTCCAAATTCTTTTAGGCATTTGTCATTCTCTGCCTGTACTCTGTTCATGGAACTGTTAGGAGCGTGTGTGCTTTGCTCCCTACTACACCTTCTTTCCATAATTCAGCTGTGTATACTTGACCATACACAAACATCTGTGGTCGCTCCCAGCATCCTGGTTCTCCTATTTCCTTAAGTCCCTTCTTAGGACATGGTAGTTCCTTCAGTGTTATCATTTTTGTCTCTCCTTTTTGTGGGCTGTCAGTTATACATTGTACAGCCTCGTCTTTCTTCCAATAATTGTCCATGTCAAGCATTTTGATATAGCTATCTTCATATGGGAATGTCATCTTGGATATCCATCTCATTGTTGCCATCCTCCCTTGGAATCTTACTTGGGTAGTGCACATTGACAGGTACATAAGGCATTGTGCTCTTTTTGCTGGTATTTCAGTTGCCACAAACATTCTGGAGGCACTCCTGGCAAAGGAAATAAGAGAGCAAACATAGGCACTCTCCCCAATGGTTTGTTTACCTACTTTAGTCATGTGCTTGGACCACTTGTTCTTGGATACTCAAGCAGTTTCAGTGAGACAAAGGTCAATCCCTCCCATATCTATATAAGCACTGCATCTCTTCTTACTGATCCAGCAGTGCTTACCTCGGCACCTGACATGGTAGTGCCTCCTGCCGAAGTTGGGGTTATGTTAGTAGAGCTTACAGCTTTATGCTTTATAACAAAGGACATTCGCCAAAAAAAATAAGAGCAAACATACCAAATGAAGAGAAGAAAAGATGCCATTAGCCCGCTTTTAATAATGGAACCCATTACCTACTCTGCTTCGGAATCTTGTGCAGCTTTGAAGTTGTTTATTGACCTCCTGCAATGCGACATACAGGTTAATTTGTTATTTTATTAATTCAAGCCCCGCAGATGTGATTTTGGGTCATTGCAAAGAAAAACAATTGTCCCCCAACTGTGCGTATCCTAGGATCACAAAGTGCTGCAAGCACGAAAGGGTTTCCTCTATTCAGTTTTGGGTCTGCTTGGGACAAATAGGCCAGGAAAACACCGACAAATACACTAGGATGGCGTCTTCTAGTACTGTTGGATCACCTAACAAAGCAGACAAATTGGCCTTGGAAGGTCACAGTATGAGGATCATGAGGCAGCATTGGACAATGCAGTAATAACTGTCGCAACTTTCACGATGAATGCTGTCAGTGTGCAGAAAGAAAAATAATAGACAGTGTGCCCCCACTCTGGATATGTTGGAAGTCCTTTCCCTATCTCTCTTGCTCTGGAGCAAGTAATCACAGGTTGGCCTCCGCTCGGCTGAGATGTTCCAATGTGATTGTTTTGCTCTTCTGTTTGTGGATCGTTGGTCCTTTCGTTGTTGGTACTAGGGGAGGCTGTCGCTTGACAGGGCTTGATGTCTCCAAGGTAATTCCAGACCATCTTATCTTGCAGTTTCACTGCCCGATCTGGGACCTGCTCCACTGTGTATGGTCCCGTAAGCAGGGGCTTGTACCACTGACATGTGAAGTCCCTTAAAAGTACTTGGTCACCTGGATAAAGTGGTGGAGCTTTCAAACATTCTTTGTTTGCTTCTGGGTTGTTGTTTTCTGTTTGCTTCGGGCCTCTCCCGTTGTCCCTGTAGTTGGTGAGAAATAAAAGAGGCGCTAGCCATCAAGGAAGGTGTGTACTCGTACATTTCCTGCCCCAATACAGCAGACATTTTTTCAGCATCTAGCAGTGCCCTAGCGTGACGAGCCAGGGGTAATCTCATGCGTCGTCCGGTTACCACTTCATCTGGGGTTAAATGATGGTCAGAAGCTGGTTTATTGCGCAATGCAAATAAGGCCAAAAAGTAGATAGTACAACCAGCTTTTGTTTAACATCGTCTTTATTTTGGCAATGTCTTCCTTGAGCAGCCTGTTAAGGCACTAACACACTCTGTTCGCTTGCGGGTGATAGGTACAAGAGAATTTGTGTTGTATCCCTTACAAGGTTGTGATGTGGAGACACATATCATTGGCGAAGTGAGGACCCTTGTCAGACTGCAGAAACTCACACCAGGAATTTTGCCGCTCTAATGGCATCAGGATGGGGAATAGGGACCGGCTTCAATTCATCAGGAACATGGGCATACAACCACTATCATGTAGTGGTAGGCCTGGCATTCTTGGAGCATGTCCGCATAGTGGACATGAAGGCATTGGAATGGACACATTGGGCTCGGTATGGCTCCTCTCACTACCGTCAGTGTATGACCTGCTGTAAATTGCTTACAAGCAAGGCAATTGGTCATGAATTCTGTCACATGTGCTGCCAAATTAGGACAGAACTAGTCTTCTCCAATATGAGCAACAAGCACATCTTTCCCCATATGGGTAAGATGGTGTAACTGTTAGTGCAGTGTGTAATAATGAGAGTGACATTACCACCTTCCTTGTGTTGTTTTGCCGCCATAAGGTGTCTGTCAGAGATACTGTACATCCCCTTTTCAGCCACAATTCCTTCTCTTTCCTGGGTGCAGCTCCCTGCAATTCCATAATCTGTGTCACTGGTAATGTGTTATACTCTTCTTTCAACACCATCGTTCATACATGGTTGCGTACCGGGGACGAATCGTCCATTTACCAAATTTCCCCAAAATAAGCGGTGCATTTGGTTTACTATGTTGGTGGTGCAGTTGTGCATGTAGTCATCATTTTCGATGGGTTTGTGACGAGTGTCGCTGGGTTGACAAGTCGGCATCTCTTAAGGGCTGGGTTTGACAGTAACACCTCATACCCCGAAGCTCTTTGTATTGCCAATGTACTTTTGGGCCTTTCCATTATTGCAAAGAGAGCATGCTCCACAGAAAGAGTGGTGCTGCATCCCATGGTAGTACTCGCCGACATTGTGAATGCGGCGGCAACAGCGAGTGCCTGTTCGCAAGCATAGTGTCCTCTCATCACTGGGTCTAATTTTCTGCTGTGCATATTGCTATCTTCAGCTCTTCAAATGCCTTGCTCATTTCTTCGGTCCACTCTAAGGTGCCCTCCCTGTCTATGCTTCCTTCAGTGCACTTAACAAGGGTCTAGTATAAGTGCTGTAGTCGAATACCCATGCTCTGCAGTAATGATATATTCCTAGAAACTGCTGCATTTGTCTTACGGTTGTGGGTTTTGGAGTCTTGTATTTTGCTTCTGCTCCTTCTGGGATCACTTTTCACCTGTCTTGTGATATCAGTTGTCCAATGTACAACACTTCTTTCTGGCAATATTGTAATTTGGCCTTCTTTACCTTATATCCTTTTTCGGCAAGCGCAGTCAACATGTGCAGGGAGTCATCTCTACACTGCGATTCCGTTTTGCTGCAAATCAATATGTCATCTACATACTGTATAAAAACGCTCTGTAACTGTACATTCCTTGAGGACATCTAGTGTGTTTCCACTTCTTATTCCTATATAGAAACAAAGTTAGGTCTTGAGTCGGGGTGTAGTGGTATAGAGAAGAAGGCATTCTTCAAATCTGTAACTGAAGTGGGTAGCTTCCGTAGGAATGCTACACAAAATTGTCACTGGGTTCGGAACTAAAGGAAATTCTGCCTCGACAATTGGTTCAGAGGGTGCAAGTCCTGTATGAAACATCATGATCCTATGTTGCCTTTTTCACAGGGTACACTGCCCTGTCATGCTCAGTGATTCTGATGGTATTAAGATGCCCTGCTGCACTGGTGCTGCAATGGTCTCAAATACCCTTGTCTGCCTCCCTCAACAGGGGATATGGCCTAGCTTTTGGTAAAATTGCTTCTGGCTTCAGTTGCAGCTTTACTGTTCTTATCCCTTTCAGAAGCTCCACGTCTTACGGACTGGGGACTTTTGCCAAGCCTTCCTCAAGAAATGTCGGCAGTACTTGTAGCATCATTGCCATTCTCTGTGGTACTTCTCTGTAATGTATCTTCACCTAGTATGTTATGCTGATGTCAAACACTACCTCATGGTGTGAGCAGTAATCCTTCAACAGTTCTTCGTCTGTCACAGTAGTTAGCCTGTCACCTTCTACTACCATGATCACGGACCGTCATGCTCATCCGGTGTTGTCCGACCCGTGTACGGTTATTCGGTCATCTCCCACAATAACCACTTCTAATTCTAGTGGTCGTACTGTCCCCTCTTTTTTGTCTAGTGGTAACTCTGTTCTGAACATGTACTCATTTAGAAGGCACCACAGTTTGCCCTTTATTCCTGGAAGTCTTGCTATTATTACATCAGATTCCTAACGAAATAATTCTTCATCTGCTGGTACCCCCCTCTGTACCGTGCATCCACAATAAGCTTGAATAATTTCCCTCACATTTAGAAGGTGAATCCCAGGTGTGGAACATACTATCCTCTTGTCGGTGAACGAGATGGCCACATTAAGTTTACTCATGATATCTCTCCCCATTATGTTTACTGGTGTCTGGCTGGAATACAATAAAAGGTACAGCTAGGTCACCATCCCCTATGGAAAGTGTTTGATTGTCTGTACAAGGAACCAAATCTGTCACCCCAGAAAATCCCTGTGCATTCATGGTGTTACCTGACATTCTATACCTCACCTCCCGGATGCAGGATCTTGTTGCCCCTGTGTCTACAAGAAAGGAGAAAGTCTGGTCAACTATCATCACCCCTATATGTGGTTCCACTGCTGGGCTAGGTGTAATCAATCGGATGGTTCAATCAGGTCTGTATGTGGGCTAGCCTATTGAGGGTTTAACAACATTGCGTTCTCTGCAAATGGGTTGCCTCCCACCACAGTAGTCCCTCCTAGTTTCCTAATAGGAGTCAGTCTGTGCGTGTTAGTATCCTGTCGTTTTGCAGTGCTGTGTATGGTGGATACATACTATTCTGCATCTGTGGTGCCTGTGATGTCTGCAAATAAGGCTGCGCTGGCATCTGTATTTGTGGCATCTGTGTCATGGCTTGGTATGCCTGCGAGTGTGCATTCAGTGTCTGTCCTGGTTGTTGCGTCTTGTCCTTGGTATAGTACTCAGTCTGCTCCCTCCGATATGTTGGTGATATTGCTTCCCCATTCTGCTCTATCCCCCCCCTCTGCTCCTGCACACTCTGGAGAAGTGGCCTATCTGTCTGCATACCCAGCACTGGGGTGGTTCTCTCATTTGCCTCGGGACCCCACCATAGAAACCTTCTGGGCCTTACTGCATTGGGTGGCCAAACCCACAGCCCCTATGTGGCCTCCTCTTCCTCAGAGCCCATGCTGCGCATCCCCCACCCCATGTAGTATCCTTCCGCGGGCAGCAGTGTATACTGTGGTGCACTTTCTCCTCCTGTACTTATTAACACTGCCCCTTCCATGGCTTATTTTGACAGTTTCTTCTGCACTAACTTTGCTTCCTCCTGCTTTCTTTCCTCACGCTTTTTCCTTGCGTTTTTTTTGCAATAGTGTACTATAGTGAGTTTAATTTCTGACCACGGTTTTACTTCCATCCCCACAAACTTCTTGAGCTGCTTTTGCATCTGCTCTGGCAACCCTTGACATAGAATATGGTTGAATAACCCCACTGTCTTGTCCTACGGTTCTCGTGTTTCAAGTCTCAATTTCTCTTGAATAGCCTGAATGTACTGTGAGTGGTCTTTGTCTTCCTCCATTTTGCATGCCATGATTGCGCTAATGTCCAAGGTGTCTGGGTACTGCACCCATAGAGCTTGCCATATAGCCGCTCAACAGATGTTGAACGATGAACCATTGTGCGCCATGTTCTGGGCGATTATTCCTGGGTAGCTGGCCCATTTCCATACATCATTGGCAACCTCTCTGAGAATCACTGATAGTAAACTTTTCATGTCCCCCACTGCTAATGTCTTTCCATCTTGTATAACAATTTCCCTGCTACCACAGTCAATGAGGGTAGCTTACACCTCAATTTGTCTTTGTCTATCTGTTGCCATGGTATGTACTGAGGTGACCCCCTCCCTTCCCCAATAAGGGGAACTGTGTCAGTCTAATCTCCCCCTCCATTCTCCCAGTGTCTTTGGTGGTGGTGAACGCCCTTGCTAATTCTCCACTCCTGCATGCTGGAAGGTCTCAGTCTCTGATTTACGGGGTAACGCTGTCAATGCTGCATGGTATAGACCTAGAACGATGTACCCTTTCATCTTTGTCACCGCGCAATCCACTCTCGTCCTTGCCTAATCCCCCTATCATGTCTCGGTCTGTGCTCATTCCTTAGCTCCCTCAGGCAGGCTGTCTAGTCCAACGTCCTCACTTCCTGCAAAGTCAAAGTCTGACCCAGTGTCTCTGCCATCATGTTCAAGATTGTCTTGGAAGCTCAGTCTTCTTAACACTGTGCCTCCCTCAGTCCTTCTTCCATGTCAATCATGCTTCTGCATTTCCTCCTCACATAGGACCCAGTATTACTCTCGCTCCACTTGCTCTTCCCTCTCCATGTTCTCGTCAAACAGTGCTAAACCCAACTTTACTCTCACATCTCTCACATCGTGCTTTTCCTCCTTGCGCTGTCGCTCTCCAACATCCTCTTTTCCCTCTTTATCTGTAATTGCTTCTCTCTCTCTCTCTCTCTCTCTTCGTCCTCCCTTTTCCTTGCCATTTCCTCAAGCTTCCACTACCTTTGTACCTCTCGTTGTTTGCATTCTCGTGCTCTGCTTTCTGTTTTTCCCTTCATACCCTCTTGCGCTCTTCCTTCTCCTCCTTCTCTCTAACTCTTCCATTATCTCTGCCCACACCCTCGCTTCACCTTTGGCTTTATAATCCATTCCTTCATTGGTTGGTCCTCCCGCTTCCACCTCTGTCTTCCCATCCTCCCACCCACTCATTTGCTGCTATATTCTCCAGTCCATCCTGTTTCCTCTCTGTTCCCAGGTCGCTTTCCTTTATGAGCGTTTGTATCTCACTGCGCTCTCTCTTTTCTCCTTTTGCGCGTTCTGTCCCTACGGCTGTTTGTCCGGTCTTTGCCACTCCCTTCTGCTGTATGCTGGGGGTACAAATATTGGGTTTGTGTACCCTGCCGCTGCTTTCAATTCCCTTGCTGAAAATAATCCTTGTGCCACTGCTATTGCCCCTTCGTTCTCATGTTCAGGAGGGGGAGTGAGAGCCGAGAGCTTTTCGCCGAGGGCCTCCTGTTGGTTCAGCATCCATTGATGCTGCGCCACATCCCCACTGTCGTCCTGGAACATGTTCCATTCAAATATCGCCACTAGTTTGCTCAATTTTTCCCCTTGTTGACGTCCCCATATGTGTACGTAATGGTTTCTGCACATATTTGGAGAAGATCCCACCTTTTTGCCATGGGTTAGGCAATTTACTTTCTGTGCTCTGTGTCCATTCTGTGCTATATTTACAAATGCTGTCCTTATATCACGGAAGGGACCTGCACATGTGCTGTAGCGGTGTGTCCCCCACACTGTTTGCATGCCACATTGCTTTAATACTTACTTGGCCCCAAGCCAGGGCTTTTGACACTTCCTCTGTTATTTATCCAATACACTTTATTTTGCTAACTTTCACATTTTTATAGATAACAATTCTCTTGAGAACATCACAAGCATCTCCGGCTCTAAACCAGGCATGCTCCATGCACTGCCCTGTACAATTCTCTGCCTTTCCAAGCTTGCTCACTTCTCTCGCGCATGCACCTTCCGCACACCACCACAACATAACGCAATTTGTGTCAATCATTGATCGTTAAAAAAATATTCTGCACCTCCTCGTGCCCTCCTGAACCTATAGACAGACCTCGCTGGTGATGTCACCTCGAGAATGCATAAGTGAAGGCAACAGACCACCAACAGAGCTCACAAAACTATTGCCCAGTGACAACACTATTTTCACAAATATAAACAACATATACACATGGCCGTCGCCCTGCCCGCTAACAGGGGATACCAATATTTCAAATGCTCAATCTGTACCTACAGTGTCGCCTTGTAGATAAAACATCTCTGCGAGACTTAACCAGAACACCACCTTCCGCGGTTCAAGCTAGCTTAAGTTGCTAAGCCCTATACACAGGGATACCATCATACATGACCCGAGCTACAATGCCTAATCCACAGGGAATCCACTATTTACATAACTTCTGTCATCCATACCCTTAAGTCAATAGTCTAGGCTAACCACCTAAATATTTTATCTCAAGATCGAATGTTCCTTAACCATGAACAAATGAAATTACCTCCGGTCCTTGCTCAATGATACTTGACAATACTGAACAATACTAAACAATACGCATCACCACCCCATATCCAACATCTCTTCACCACCTCCCCTAGTTGCCGCATGTCTGAGTCAATACTTACACTCCGTGATCTGCTGACCTGCTCAGCCAGCGGCTCTCCCCAAAGCTGCTACTCTGCCCTTCTCGTCTGCTGAGCTTCTCACAGGTCTCCAGACGTTGCGACGGGAAAGGCGGTTTCGAGCCAAACGAATGTAGCGAACTGTCCTCTGCTACCAATTTGTAAAGTTATGCCAGAAGACCGAGGATTGTGATACACAGTCAACATTCAGCAGAGTGCCCAGGCTCAACTAACCCTCCCCGGAAATGACTGAGGACTCAGCCAAGGGCAAGTTAGAACTGTCTTTTACTCTCCAAACAGACAGCGATCATACAGGAAACCAAAACTCTAGCAATCACAGCTCCTGGGCCCATGTCACAAGCTTTCGTTACCAAATTGCATCACAACTTGCAATCCTTCCCCAAAAGCCTAAGAGCCCATTTTATTGGGTGGTAGTACCTATGTATTTCACCTATCTCTGTTAGCTAACTGGTCCTTCCATGTTAGGTGATCTCGCGTGAGATTTCCCCAAAATCTATTTATTACATTGTTGCAGGGTCATAGGACTACCATTGGGCCTTGCCCATTACACCCCACCCCAGGATCTGGCCTTCCTGATTTGCTGGAGCTTGTCCAAGCCTGGGGCCCTGCTTTGTTCGCAGTGCTCAGTGTACCTTCTCAAGTTGATTGGAAAGACTGTGTCCAAATTGTTGCCATAGGTATAGCCACCTAGCTAGCTGTGCCTGCGAATTGCAATGTTTGTTGGGCAACGCATGTATCAGTTCTTGTCTGCTTCGCTGGGAGCAGCTCCTCTTCCCACCATGGGAAAATGACTATTGTTCGGCTCGACCGCTTCACGTGGGTGAGGACCACAAAACGGAGCTTCTGGTCTGCAATTAGTGAGGATTTATTCCGTTATTTTGCAGGTGGCTCCTTGAACCTGGAGCAGGAATGTTCCACCCGCCCTTGTCCTTGGCTGCGAGCACTGGCCCTTCGCTTCATGCTGCAGAATCTGTATCTCACCGTTCCTTATTCTGAGGCCAGTGGCTTAGAGCAATTTCACTACAGTCGTTCTATGGTTTCTCTAGGTATATATGTACTTCTTTCTCTCGAGGTTAGTAGTATTCAGCTCTTCCAGGTTCTTGATACGTTCTTGAAGTTCCACATGGTTAGTTACAATAAGCAGCTGCAGGCTTGCTATGTGTGTTTTCTTGCATTTCTGCATTTGGCTAATGAAAGAAAAAGGCTTCTGACAGTATGTTCAAGTGTCTGTCCTCTGGCTACATAACTGTGTATGTATGTTCTTTGTGTGTGTCTGTGTAACTTTGTGCAGGGATGTGAGTTTGCTTTGTGGCTAATGTTACTACGTTGTGGTGTCTCTAATGACATCAGCACGGCTGGAGCCAACCTGTTCCAGTGATGTGGCACCTGTGTCTGTGAAGACATCAGCTGGATAAGGTTTGAACAGTTGTCTGACAGAATATCTGCTCACATACGTAAGATGTACTGGCCCTCCTGGGGGTTGGCCAAACAGTGACTGGCATCTCTTGCTTCTCAGTCTTCGGGCAGTCATGCGTATATGGGACACAAGGCCATTCCAAGGACCCTCTCGTCAACATCATTCAGGTGAGACAAAAGAAAACGGCACTAGAGAGGGACTGGCATAAAAATCCCTGCCTCATACCCTAAATCTCTACAAGGAATTGGTAAAGAAATTCAAACTAGGTATTATATAGCTAAAACAAAGGACCACAACTTGAGGATCAGTAATGCCATATCCAGTGCTAGTGAACTTTTTAAAATCCTCAAGGAGTTTGAGGGCAAAGCTACTACCCTGCTCCCCACAAGTAAAAACTCAGCTAGTGCCAAGAAATACAAAACAAGTACTCCAATAAGATCCTAGGCCATCAACAAGCCATCCATGAGCATCAGGTTAGCATCATGGACTCCAGTGAAGATACACAGACATTGCATGTCCCTGCTTCCTCGACCATCAACCTGCGAACACCCAAGTTTGAATTTAAGCAATGTACGGAAGCTGAAATACGCACCATAGTCTCCAACTTAAAACATACATCTTGTCTGTAAGATATATGCCTTGCAAATATGTTTAAAGGGTCCCTAGATGTATTAGTCCCATTGATTCAATCATGAGGATGGTTAACATCTCATTTAGGGATGGCATAGTTCTACCCTCACTCAAGGAGGCCTGGATCACCCCGTTGTTGAAAAAAAGAGTACACTGTATCCCTCGCTAGTAAAAAAAAAAAAATCTACCGGCCCACAACAAACATCCCATTTCTCCTCAAGATCCTTGACCGAGAGGCCTACATACAACTACATGAAAATGTGGAGAATAACAACATCTTGGGCTCCGACAATCGGTTTCAGAGCTAGGCATGGGACAGAAACGGCCTTACTAGATCTTAAATCCAATCTAACTAGCACTCTATCTTCATTACCCGCTTCCTGGGCAAACTTCTAGAGAATCTGGTCATCTCCCAACTGATTCAACACACTGAATCTGTTGGTTGCACCATGACCACCAGTCTGGCTTCAGAGCAGCCAGAGGCACGGAAACTGCTGTACTGAACACCTGTGAAGACTTGCTCTCAAGCCTCGATTCCAACTCTACATCCATTCTTAGTCTTCTGGATCTTTCCTTTGCCTTCGACACAGTCAATCATGCCATCCTGATAAATCAGCTCTGTGACACCCGTGTCATCATGGGCCTGGCTCTTGATTGGTTGACCTCATTCCTCTACAACCGACCTTCCCAGGTTCAACTGGGCCCTTTTCTCTCCCATCACACTCTCCACCTGCAGCATCCCTCAAGTCTCTATCTACTCACTGTGGCTCTTCAAAATCTACCTTGCCCCTCTGGCCTACCTGGTCCCCTCTTTCTCTCCCCACTTCCAGTGTTCTGCAGACGACACGCATCTTTCCTTCAAGCTTCCCTCTACTGCCTCCTCTTCCCCCTCTCATCCCTGACTGACTGCTATTCAGACATGGTGTGCTACCAATGACCTCTGCCTAATGACAGTTATACCGAGATCCTTCTCATTGGGACCCCAGCACCCTCCGTCCGTCTGGCCTCCCCTCTTGTGAGGCTAAAAATGAGACCACGAACAACATCCAGAAGGTTGCTTACATTGGTTACCTGTAAAACACAGGATCACACAAAGTACTGTCACTCTCCTACAAATAGTGGACCTCCACCACCCCTCAATACCTGATGGATCATCTAACTGTCAATCAGCCTAGGCGAATCCTGCACTCCAATGACAACCACAAACTAATGGAACGTTATACGTTGACTACATTTGGGGGAGTGAGTTTTGATGTTCAAGCACATAGAGTGGAATTCCCTACCCCTTGCCCTAAGACCTTCACTGCCGTTGACAGAATTCAAGAGAGCTATTAAGAACCACCTGTTTAACTTCAAACCAGGTTGAGGAGAATTTCTTCTGTGGACATCTTACCTCCCATGTTGACTACCTGACCCATCCCTGTCTTGTCCTGTACGTTGTCTTTGATTGTTGTTTGTGTGCCCAGAGGCCTTCGGGCAGGTGGCACATTATAAAAAATAAATAATAATAATCTCCTCAAACAATTACCTTTTGCAATACAGAGCTACGCAGTGGTCAGCAATTGCTTTTATGAACTCTGGCAACTCAAAAAAAGAATACGTAGCTCTGCCCCAAACATGCAGCTTTGGTCCTAGAATTACCAGACACTTCTACAAATGGTGTATAATAGCGCCATTTTTGCAGGACTGCCTTTAAAGCATCTGAATAGACTACAAATAGTTTCAGAATGGTCTGTGGCCTGAAAAATGTGGACTATAGACAGGAAAGCTCTACACTGGCCTCCGGTCTGAACTACAGTTTGGTTCCAATTGGCTTGCTTACCCCATAAATGAACATGGTTTAGCCTCCTTGATCTTGGCAAAAAATGTTCTTGTCATCTCAGGATCGCCAACCACACCTTCTCATCAGATCCCCTTTTAAACAAGTCATCTATGGTAAGGTTAATGACTAACATCAAACTCCTAGTCCTTGCCAGCCCCTCTTTAACGTTATCAATAGAAAACTATGTTAATCCAGGCCGACTGCAAGCTCCAAAACCCGAGGGGTAGAACCACGGCATATAAATGCAGTAATGCACATCTCCATACTGTTATGTACATGTCTCGTCCCAGGAACGGGCGTCATAAACCCTGGCAGTCCTCATGTAGATATCAGTCCCTGCCTGACGTGTCTCATTTAGCGGATGGGAACCCGAGTGTATCACCAGTGGGTCTCCCACCTCCTCCCCTGTGCAGGCATTCTACTAATGTGGATCCATGGACACACCCTGGATTAAACACTGGTAAACGGCCCACACAGGCAACTGAAAAGAAAATGCTGGCTGCCTGATCACAGCACCCACACACCTGCCAACAGGGATAAGCACCAGGATCTAACTCCAGGCACCGAGCAACAAGGGACACAGTGAGGGAGTCCTCCACGCACCACAATCAGCAGACAGCAGCAGTGTCCAGAGGTGAGGTCAACCACACCAGCCCATGCTGCAGGTGCCTGGCACCAGGAAGGCCATCGCAGCAGGTACGTCCACGCCCAGGGCAGGCACCCAGTCCAGAATGGCAGCACTGCTCACCATGCCTTCGACCACACGAGGGCAAAGCGGGCTTACCCCCCCCATACTAGGCCCTTTCAACCCATTCACTGACCCATTGTCAGTGAGTCCAGGGTGGACTATTTGGCTTCAGAAATTCAAAATAGCGATGGACTGTAAAGACATTATTACGGCCAGAAAGATGAGGTCCCATCTGCTACTGAGCACGGTGGGTTGACGTATTACACATTTTCAACTCCCTCGCCACACAAGATTGAACCGATTTTTACAGGTCAGCGAAGGATGCCCTCACAGCACACTTAATGTCACAGTTGAACCCGGACTACATGTAACGCTCACCTGTTCTTTCCCACGGGAGCGCCTCCAGACACACTCCTGAGGACTATTCCGTATTCCTCTCTCGTCCGGAACATCTGGATAAGCGGATTCAGCTCTAGAAGACAGGAGGGGCAGCTTAGAGAATTTCCTACTTGGTCGCCCGCCTCCCGCATTCCCGTGCAGGTTCCCCAAAGACGGTTCTCACCTTTTTGATATTAACGATGCGCTCTCCGTCCTGCCCCTCGGGGCAAGGGTGCGTCGATTTGGGGCCATACCGCTGAGTTACTTCACTGGCGAGGGCCGGAGTTCACACAGGCTGCAACTCCTTCTCCAGGTAAGTCTTAATGTAAAGTCTTTATTGATGAGAATAAGTGTTTGGCATGAGTTAACTCTTGTCATAGTCGCAGATGGTGGAGGTCGCGGAGAAAGCTGAAGACTGTTCGAGCAGGTAAGCAGAGTCACCTTGCGGCGCTGGAAGCGTCCTAGCAAATGACTAAACTGCCAACTTGTTTTTCAGACCTCGGCGACTAGAGGTGATGGACTTGCCTTGGTGCTCAGAGGTCGGAGGATACTGCAGAACTGGTGAGTATGGCAATGAACAAGCCTGGGTAGGCTCCGAAGACGATGGGTAAGCTGAGCAGGTAAGGATGCTGAGCAGGATGAGCGTCACGCTGCAAGGCAGAATAACGCAAAGCGCATGCTCTTGATCGGGCGTGGTTTAAATAGCTAGGTAGTGTCCCAGGTGCCCTTGGGGCAGCCCGAACCCTGAAAGCTAGACCGCAGCATACAGTTCTCTAATATTCCACATGGGGGCGGCCATGCTTACCCATCGGCCATAGGAAGCCCGTCCCAGTGAGCGTCTCCTATGCCAGCAGCGCCAGGAGTGGTTCCAAGGCATCCCAGGTGGTCCCAATAGGGTTCGCCAAGGCCAGTGCCCCTTTGAGGGGGACAAGGTCATGACAGCACTCCCCCCGAAGGCCCCTCTCAAGGGAATTCCTTGGCCTGGCCCTGGTTTTGAAGGGAAGGTCCGGTGAAAACGCTGGATCAAGCGCGGGGCGTGAACACATTTGCTGGGTTCCCAGGACCTATCCTGAGGTCCATACCCTTTCCAGTCCACCAAATAATAGAGTTTCGATTTCGCCACCTTAGAATCCAGGATGTCTTTTACTTCATACTCCGGTTCGCCTTGAATGATGACCAGTTCAGGTGGGGTTGTTACACTGGTCCCTGGCTTGAAAGGTTTCAGAAGTGATACATGAACACTGGATGTATCCGCATGTTCGTAGGTAGTGTCAGTTTCACCGCTGCCGGATTAATGATAACTTCCACTGGATATGGTCCCAGGAACAGTGGATGGAATGTTTGTTTCCCTTTAAGTGGTACGTGTTTGGAAGCGAGCCATACCATATCTCGCACCTGATAAACCGGAGCCTCAGAGCGGTGCTGGTCAGCTAAATTTTTCTGGCGAGTCTTAGCCTGGTGTAAGTGTTCTTGCGCCTTGGCGAAGGCTTGGGTGATGGCATTATGCAGGGTCTCGACTGCAGGCATTTCCAGAGTTGTGGGTATGTCTAACTCAGAGGTCCGTGGATGCCGCCCGTAAATTGTAAAGAATGGAGTCTGTCCAGTGCTGCTATGTAGTGAATTATTGTAAGCGTATTCTGCGATCCATAGGTGTTTTCTCCAGTCTCCTTTGCTCTGGTGAAGCATGCAGCACAGGTATTGTTCTAAAGTCTGGTTGGTCCTCTCGGTTTGGCCGTCGGTTTCAGGGTGGTGGCTCGTGGACAAACAGATATCTATCTGGGCCAGGGAACAGCACTTCTTCCAAAAGCTGGATACAAATTGAGACCCTTGGTCTGATATCAGGACTGAAGGAAATCCGTGTAGGCGAACAACTTGTTCTAGGAAAGTTTTGGCGAGGCCAGAGGCCATGGGCAGCCATTTGAATGGGAAGAAGTGAGCCATTTTCGAGAATAGGTCCACAATCACCAAGATGGTGTTGAAGGCTTGACACGGAGGAAGATCCATAATAAAGTCCAACGACAATGTGTGCCAAGGGGCTGGGGGAATGTCCAACTGTTGAAGGAACCCTGCTGGTTTCTGCTTGCTGGATTTATTTTGGGTGCAAACTCCACATGAATAAATAAATTCAGTAACATCCTTGCGCCACGTTGGCCACCAGTAATTTCTTTTGATTTTGGCTAGAGTCTTGGCAATCCCTGGATGGCCCTCCATGAGGGAATCATGGTGCTTGGAGATAACCTATCCCTGCAATTCTTTTACAGGAACAAACAACCGGTCCGGTAGTGTGGCAGCTGCCCTTTCACGCTGTAGTGCTTTCCTCGAGAGGCCCACTCCTGTAGCTGCTACTGGGTGAGGACCTATTGAATCTCGTAAAGAAGTTCACTTTGGGTCATGGTGGTGGTAATTCCCAAGACCCGATTTTCTGGTATGATGGCCACTGGGTCCGGTGGTGAATGTGTCATTTCGTCCGTGCCCATACGAGAGAGAGCGTCCGCTTTGCGTTCTCGACTCCTGGTCGATAGGTGATCACAAAGTCAAATTCGGCAAAGAATAGGGCCCACCGCAGTTGTCGAGACGATTGGGCTTTTGCTCCTTTCAAGTACAGGAGATTCGGATGATCTGTTATTACAGAGACGGTGTGTCGAGCTCCGAGCAAGTAGTGTCGCCAGGCTTTAAAAGCGGCCTTAATGGCTAGCAACTCTTTATCAGTAATGGCGTAATTTAGTTCCGCTGGTGTAAATTTTCGTGACCAGAAGGCCACCGGGTGCAATTGGCCAGTCTGAGGATCTTTCTGGGTCAGGACTGCCCCCATGGCAAGACTGGACGCATCGGTTTCCACAATGTAGGGGAGTTCTGGGTGCGGGTGTCGCAAAATTGGGGCGGAGGTGAACCGCGCCTTTAGTTCTTGAAAGGCCCTTTTCCGCTTCTTCGGTCCACTGGAACGTCTTGTTAGTTTTTCTGAGCAATGAAGTAATCGGGTGCACGATGTGGGAAAATCCGGGGGCGAAGCGCCGGTAGAAATTTGCAAACCCCAGCATGCTTTGAGCTCCCTTAATGGAAGTGGGAGCTGGCCAATTAAGAACTGCATCCACTTTATGGGTGTCCATTCGAATACCTCGTGGAGAAAGGATGAACCCTAGGAACTCCACTTCAGTGACATGGAATGAGCACTTTTCCAGTTTCGTGTATAGGTGATGTTCACAAAGCTTCCTCAAGACAGCCCGCACGTGTCCAATGTGTTCTTGTTCAGAGGAGGAGTACACCAAAATGTCGTTGATATACACAAGAGCACAGACAACAATGAGTTCTCGGAGGACGTCATTCATAAAATACTGGAACGCAGCAGGAGCGTTGCATAGGCCAAACGGCATGACTTGGTACTCAAACAGGCCGTACTTGGTACGGAAGGCCGTCTTCCATTCGTCCCCCTTCTTTTATACGTACCAGGTGATAGGCCCCTCTCAGGTCCAATTTGGTATAGATCTGTGCTTCCTTAACTTGGTCCAATAGTTCTGGGAATAGGGGTAGTGGGTAACGGTTTTTCACAGTTATCTGGTTCAATGCACGGTAGTCAATGCATGTTCTCAGATCCCCCTCTTTTTTCAGTACAAAGAACAGCGGCGCCGCGGCCGATGACTTGGACGGGCGAATAAAACCATTGGCTAGGTATTGCTTCAGGTAGGTCTTCAAATGCTGATTCTCGGGTTCTGTAAGCACGTAAATGCGCCCGCATGGAATTTGGGCTCCCGGCAGGAGATCGATTTGGCAGTCATAAGGCCTGCTCCTTCTGAAAAACGTCCTGGAAATCCTGGTAGTGAATCGGCAAAGTTGAAACCCCTCCAAGGGTATGAGTCAAGCCTTGCCGCACCGGAGAAGTTGCGAGCTTGGTCTTCCGCCCCTTCGGGTAACAGGTGTGCGTACAGCTGTGGGCGAAAAATAACTCGCGAGCTTGCGTGTTGATTCGGGGGTTATGGGCCACCAACCATGACATCCCCAGGATCAACCCAAACTGAGGAGCTTTAATCAGGTCAAAGGCTATGATTTCGCGATGTCCATCTTAACACAGGAGGGTGAGTTCCGAAGTGCACTCTGACACTGGACCGGGAGCGATTTCGGTGCCATCAACTGTGGTTACGGTCTCGGCGGTTGCCTTGGAGCACAGGACTAGGCCCATCTTTGCTGCAAGATCTCGATCAATATAGTTCCCCGCTGTCTAGGTATGCTTCTAAAGAGTGCATCTCAGACGGCTGTTGGTGAGGAATAATGATCACTGGTAGTGCAAAATGGGAGGTCTGAAACTGGATTTCCTCGCTTGACAATTTGACCCCTACAATTACCGGCCTTGGTCGTTTCCCGTCTCTTGATCCGGTATTTCCTTATCCGTGGCACCAACTGCTCGCCTGGGGGGCTTGACTGGACAGTCCTTTAGGAAATGCCCTCCTTTTCCGCAGTATAGGCACAGTTGCAACTCCCTCCTTTTTTCCCTTTCGGCCTTTGTTAAAGGGGGCCTAACACCGCCTTATCTGCATTGGTTCACTGGTTCCATCAGAGCCCCGTGGGATGTGCTCCTTGGGACAGTCAAACAAGGGATGTGAATCTGACCTTCCTTGATCATGCTTCCTATCCTGCAGGCGACGGTCCAATTGAACCACCAAACCGATGAATTCGGCGCAATCCTAGGGTGGATCCACCACTTGGGCCAAAACGTCTTTTAGCTCCCCACGGAGACCCCGATAAAACAACGCGGTCCGTTTATCCTCAGGCCAGTCCGCTTCGACCACCAGTCGATTTAAGGTTGCTATGTAAGTTAGCAGGTCTTGACTACCTTGGTGGAGCGACAAAA
Organism: Ambystoma mexicanum; assembly: GCF_040938575.1. Taxonomy (NCBI): domain Eukaryota; kingdom Metazoa; phylum Chordata; class Amphibia; order Caudata; family Ambystomatidae; genus Ambystoma; species Ambystoma mexicanum. The sequence continues at coordinate 1,273,284,631 of NC_090932.1, forward strand.
GTTCGTTATACAGGGCTTTCCCATGATGGCGTCGAGTGAAAAGTTTCTCTAGTTCCCGTTGGAACCCTTCAAAGTCTCACAACAGGGGGTCGTCTCGACTGATGATTGGAACTGACCAATCGGCCGCACTCCCACTTAGGTACGATAGTACAAAAGCCACACGTGCTTGGTGCGTGGGAAAAGCTACCCCGGCCTACACAAAAAGTGGAGGCGGCATTGATTCATGAAAGTGGCATATCTGTGGGGCTCCCCCGCAAACTGTTCCGGAGGAGCCAGTGGAACAGTCCCTGGAAGGTTAATCTGAACAGGACTGTTCACGATAGTCGAAGTGGAGGGACTTACTCCGGGTAACTGGGCTTGTCCAGCCTGTGACTGGAGGAGTTGTCTTCCAAGGTCATCTGTCCTTTCCTTGGCGACAATCACTTCTCTTCGCAATGCATTAGTCTCCTGCCGTGCGGAATGGACTTCCGCACGCAATTGCCCCAACAATTGGGCCAGCTGGTCAGTTTCCAACGTTTCCATAATAGACGCCCAGGTGGGTATATGTGTTAGGGGTTCGCGTTCTGTAACGCTCACCGGTTCGTTCCCCTGGGGGCGTCTCCAGACACACTCGGATTCGGCTCTAGAAGACAGGAGGGGCAGCTTAGATAATTTCCTACTTAGTCGCCCGCCTCCCGCGTTCCCGTGCAGGTCCCCCAAGGACGGTTCTCACCTTTTTGATATTAACGATGCGCTCTCCGTCCTGCCACTCGGGGCAGGGGTGCGTCGATTTGGGCCCGTACCGCCGAGTTACTTCACTGGTGAGGGCCGGAGTTCAGACCGGCTGCAACTCCTTCTCCAGGTAAGTCTTAATGTAAAGTCTTTATTGATGAGAATAAGTGTTTGGCATGAGTTAACTCTTGTCTTAGTCGCAGATGGTGGAGGTCGCAGAGAAAGTTGAAGACTGTTCGAGCAGGTAAGCAGAGTCGCCTTGCGGTGCTGGAAGCGTCCTAGCAAATGACTAAACTGCCAACTTGTCTTGCAGACCTCGGCGACTAGAGGTGATGGACTTGCCTTGGTTGCTCCGAGATCGGTGGATGCTGCAGAACTGGCGAGTATGGCGATGGACTTGCCTTGGCTGCTCCGAGGTCGGAGGATGCTGCAGAACTGGTGAGTATGGCGGTGGACTTGCCTTGGTGCTCGGAGGTCGGAGGATGCTGCAGAACTGGTGAGTATGGCGACGGACGTGCCTTGGTGCTCCGAGGTCGGGGAATACTGCAGAACTGGTGAGCATAGCGATGAACAGGCCTTGGTAGGCTCCGAAGATGATGGATAAGCTGAGCAGGTAAGGATGCTGAGCAGGATGAGTGTCACGCTGCAAGGCAGAGTAACGCAAAGGGCGTGCTCTTGATCGGGCGTGAGAAAAATAGCTAGGTAGTGTCCCAGGTGCCCTTGGGGTGGCCCAACCCTGAAAGCTAGACCGCAGCACAGAGTTCTCTAGTATTCCACATGGGGGCAGCCATGCTTACACATCGGCCATAGGAAGCCCGTCCCAGTGAGCGTCTCCTATGCCAGCAGCGCCAGGACTGGCTCCAGGGCATCCTAGGAGGTCCCAATAGAGTTCGCCAGGGCAGGTGCCCCTTTGAGGGGGACAAGGTCATGACACTACAAGACATTCAACTTCTGCATCAACTTTCCAAACCGCGGAATAAACTCTCGACACATCACACCAGACTCCGACGGATAGCCCTGTCATGAGACTTTGACGACCTTGACAAAGAGATTCAACACCAGATAATCAACGGCATGCAGTCAGAGAGGTTGCGGCGAATCGTCCTAAGCGAGAAAGGCATCTCCTTAGAAAGGATACTCAAATACAGCCGACAGAGGGAATTATCACACCCCAGGGGGCCCATACGGCACCACCCTACAGAAGCTGCAACTCACTCCCACTGTCACGGTCATGCAGATCACTGATCGCCCACTAACCAGGAAGCAGAACAGGGAGGAACACACTGCCCCTTGAATGGCAGCCAAGAATGCCAGGAACAAACAAATGTGGCTGGTGCAGAAGACAACGGCATGGAAAGTAGAACTGGCCAGCTCAAGGGACAACATGCAGCAGATGTGGTTGCCTAAACCACTACGCCTGGGTATGCCGATCAGGCCTGCCGACACAGAATCCCCCCTACAACACCTCAGAAAGAAGAAACAAGCAAAAACTTGCTTTGATGAGGCAGAAAACTCCTCCTCTACGGATGAATCAGGAGACGAACAAGACAGAGTGGCAGAGGCGGTTGGAACGAGACACACAAAAAGAAGATAAAAAGTCCACCTCATTTTGGCCCTCGAGAAGTAAGTAAATACGCTGAAGAAGTGAAGGCCCAGATGCCTCATACACGTGCAAGGACAAGAAACGGTAATGACAATCGACACAGGAGCCTCAGTAAACGGCATGCCGGTGTAACGTCGAATTCTGCTCATCGTCGAAAAATGCTCAGGGTGCTACTGCGCATGCGTGAATTTCAATGGCAAAGCAAAATCCGACGGCACTGTAACGTCGGATTTTGCTTACCCGTCAGAAAATGCTTTCTAGTCAACGGGGCAGGGGCAACGGGGGCAGGGGCAACTCTACATTAACCCTATTAACCCTATGTTTCCACAGGGCATATTATTTATTTACAGGGCATATTATTTATTTTAACCCTATGTTGTGCAGGGCAGTGCATTAACCCGTCAGAAAATGCTTTCTGCCGTCAGAAAACGCTTTCTGGTCTATGGGGTAGAGGCAGCGGAGGCAGGGGCAGGGGCAGCTCTACATTAACCCATATTATTTATTTTAACCCTATGTTGTGCAGGGCAGTGCATTAACCCGTCAGAAAATGCTTTCTGATCAATGGGGCAGGGGCAGCGGAGGCAGGGGCAGGGGCAGCTCTACATTAACCCTATTAACCCTATGTTTCCACAGGGCATATTATTTATTTTAACCCTATGTTGTGCAGGGCAGTGCATTAACCAGTCAGAAAATTCTTGCTGGTCTATGGGGCAGGGGCAGCAGAGGCAGGGGCAGCTCTACATTAACCCTATTAACCCTATGTTTCCACAGGGCATATTATTTATTTTAACCCTATGTTGTGCAGGGCAGTACATTAACCAGTCAGAAAATTCTTGCTGGTCTATGGGGCAGGGGCAGCAGAGGCAGGGGCAGCTCTACATTAACCCTATTAACCCTATGTTTCCACAGGGCATATTATTTATTTTAACCCTAAGTTGTGCAGGGCAGTGCATTAACCCGTCAGAAACTGCTTTCTGGTCTATGGGGCAGGGACAGGGGCAGCGGGGGCAAGGGCATGGGCAGTGCTACATTAACCCTATGTTTCCACAGGGCATATTATCTATTTTAACCCTATGTTGTGCCGGGCAGTGCAGCATAGCATTAACCTGTCAGAAAATGCTTTCTGGTCTATGGGGCAGGGGCAGCGGGGGCAAGAGCAGTGCTACATTAACCCTAGGTTTCCACAGGGCATATTATCTATGTTAACCCTATGTTGTGCAGGGCAGTGCAGCATAGCATTAACCCATCAGAAAATGCTTTCTGCCGTCAGAAAATGCTTTCTGGTCAATGGGGCAGGGGCGGCAGGGGCAGCAGGGGCAGTGCTACATTAATCCTATTAACCCTATGTTTCCACAGGGCATATTATCTTTTTTAACCCTATGTTGTGCAGGGCAGTGCAGCATAGCATTAACCCGTCAGAAAATGCTTTCTGGTCTATGGGCAGGCGCAGCGGGGCAGGGGCAGGAGCAGTGCTACATTAACCCTATTAAACCAAGGTTTTCACAGGGTATATTTTCTATTTTAACCATATGTCTATGTTGTGCAGGGCAGTGCAGCATAGCATTAACCCGTCAGAAAATGCTTTCTGGTCTATGGGGCAGGGGCAGCGGGGGCAGGGGCAGGGGCAATGCTACATTAATCCTATTAACCCTAGGTTTCCACAGGGCATATTATATATTTTAACCCTATGTTGTGCAGGGCAGTGCAGCATAGCATTAACCCGTCAGAAAATGCTTTCTGGTCTACGGGGCAGGGGCAGCGGGGGCAGCACTACATTAACCCTATTAACCATATGTTTCCACAGGGCATATTATCTATTTTAACCCTTTGTTGTGCAGGGCAGTGCAGCATAGCATTAACCCGTCAGAAAATGCTTTCTGGTCTTTGGGGCAGGGGCAGCGGGGGCTGGGGCAGTGCTACATTAACCCTATTAACCCTATGTTTCCACAGGGCATATCTATTTTAACCCTATGTTGTGCAGGGCAGTACAGCACAGCATTAACCCGTCAGAAAATGCATTCTGCCGTCAGAAAATGCTTTCTGTTCTACGGGGCAGGGGCAGCGGGGGCTGGGGCAGCGCTACATTAACCCTATTAACCCTATGTTTCCACAGGGCATATTATCTATTTTAACCCTATGTTGTGCAGGGCAGTGCAGCAGAGCATTAACCCGCCAGAAAACGCTTTCTGCCGTCAGAAAATGCTTTCTGGTCTACGGGGCAGGGGCAGCGGAGGCAGCACCACATTAACCCTATTAACCCTATGTTTCCACAGGGCACATTATCTATTTTAACCCTATGTTGTGCAGGGCAGTGCAGCATAGCATTAACCCGTCCGTCAGAAAATGCTTTCTGCTGTCCGAAAATGCTTTCTGGTCTATGGGGCAGCAGGGGCAGAGGCTGGGGCAGTGCTACATTAACCCTATTAACCCTATGTTTCCACAGGGCATATTATCTATTTTAACCCTATGTTGTGCAGGACAGTGCAGCATAGCATTAACACGTCAGAAAATGCTTTCTGCCGTCAGAAAATGCTTTCTGTTCTACAGGGCAGCGGGGGCAGGGGCAGGGGCAGCGCTACATTAACCCTATTAACCCTATGTTTCCACAGGGCATATTATCTATTTTAACCCTATGTTGTGCAGGGCAGTGCAGCATAGCATTAACCCACCAGAAAACGCTTTCTGCCGTCAGAAAATGCTTTCTGGTCTACGGGGCAGGGGCAGGGGCAGCGGAGGCAGCACCACATTAACCCTATTAACGCTATGTTTCCACAGGGCATATTATCTATTTTAACCCTATGTTGTGCAGGGCAGTGCAGCATTAACCCTATGGTGGCAATTTTGTACTCTATGTTACATCATTTATGGTGCGATTGCAAAATCAGACGGCAGCCTAAGCAAAGTCTGACGGCACGTAAAATGCCATTTTCTGCTGCCCTGCAAAGCCGCCTTCCCGGGCAACTGGAGCTGTAACCCTATGTTGCATCATTTGGGCAGCCTAAGCAAAATCTGATGGCATCCTAAGCATATTCTGACGGCAGCCTAAGCAAAATCTGACGGCACGTAAAACAGCATTTTCTGCTGCCCTGCAAAGCCGCCTGTGAGGAATTGTGCCAACTTAACCCTATGATGGCTTGGCGCCGTCCTTCCCGGGCAACTGGAGCTGTGCCTCATCATTTTTAACCCTATGTTGCATCATTTAGGTAGTGATAGCAAAATCTGGCGGCGAATCCCCTGTGGATTCGCGGGTATGGAGTCCTTTCATTTTTCTTTTATTCTTTTAGAGTATTAAGGCTGTTTTTGTTTAGTTTACACATGTTTACTAGTAATGTGATGATTGTTTTGTAAAGGTAAATTTAAACCAAACACAATAAAAAATGTTTTAAAAAAAAGTATTGAGTCCTTTCCATTCCCCAGCTGTATAACCTGCAGGCTTGTCTGGGCCTATTTTCAACTCGAACAGCCCCCCGAACCCCTCCCCTGTGGTGTTATCTATTGTGGTGGTTGCCCTCCCCGGGCTTTCATTTTGCCTTAAAAGTTAGCCTCCCTGGTGCTTTTATTCTGGTTCTGGCCCTCTCAGACCCCTCGAACCTCATGATGGGGGAGAAACCCCTCTATGTAATGTCTTCGAGGTCCGATCTTGTGGCAATGAGGTGCTGGTCGGTACCCCTCCTTCTCCCCTGGGCCTCCTTTTGGGAGACCTCTGTTCTGGAGGTCCATGGGGCTATACCTGGCAGGTTGTCTCTCTCTCCTGGACCAGGTCTGCGGGGCCCCCAGTCCTTTACTTCCCCCGCTTTTATGGGGCAACATCTCCCAGCGACCCCCCAGCCTCCCGGCCTGGGTTATCAGCTGTGCCCCTCTTGATATTAGAGGCTTCATCTCCTGTGGTTGCCACAGTTTGTCTGGTTAGGAGTGCCTGCCCCCCCTTGAAGCTCCACCTTAGCTCCTTTATCCTGCTCTGGGGAACCGGGGTGTCTGGGGTCACTCTTGTGGGCCCTTGATCGGATCTCGCCGGGGCCAACAAGGTGCGGTGCCTTGGCCCTTCCTGGCCTCAATGTTCTCCTGGATGGGTGGTGTGGTGGGGGTTGGGAGGTAGTCCTCTGGGTATAGCCGACTGGTCTGTGGCCCAGAGCCTCCTCCCTCCCTTGCTATTTCCTACGGTATCATTCTCTGTGTGTTTACTTTAATGGAGGGGCCTCACCTGTTGCACTTGTCGGGGTTGCACTTGTCGAGGTCCTTATGAGGCTCCATGGGTGCTCCTGCTATCCCCCTGTTGCTCTCCTCTAAGCTTGCCCCTTCAAGCTCCTGCTGTCCCCCTGGTTCTTCTCCTCTACGCTTGCCCCTTCAAGGCTCCTGCTGCCCCCCTGTTGCTCTCCTCTACGCTTGCCCCTTCAAGGCTCATGCTGTCCCCCTGTTGCTCTCCTCTACGCTTGCCCCTTCAAGCCTCATGCTGTCCCCCTGTTGCTCTTCTCTACGCTTGCCCCTTCAAGGCTCCTGCTGTCCCCCTGTTGCTCTCCTGTACGCTTGACCCTTCAAGGCTCCTGCTATCCCCCTGTTGCTCTCCTCTATGCTTGTCCCTTCAAGGCTCAGGGCTGGCTCCGGCTGCTTTCTCACTCATAAGGCACTGGATGGAGGGAGAGGCTCTTTGCAAACAAAACTAGCTGTTAAGGTGCTGCAGATGAAAGTGCTTGAATTGCCTGGGTCTCCCATTCAGGGCCCGACAGAGGAGATGAGTAGTGCCTTTGAAGGGTTAGGCTTGCCCACCCTACTTAATGGGATGCTAATGAACCTGCTACTAAAACAACTACCCTTTTGTGAGGGTCCAATAAGTAATGATATTGAGCATTGATTTCTAATACTTTAAGGAATGTAGCAAGCAGACTGTGTTGTGATATGCACTTAGTTAGCAAGCCACACCATTTTTAAAATGTTCGTAGGTAGCGTACCCCATCAGGTATTAGACCATGGACATCATGCAAGACACGCCCCCAAATGAGCCCCCGCCCCCTTACTTCTGACTCTACTCAACGCCCTGGGAGTACTTGAAGGAGGGTATGGGTAACATATAAAACATTCTTGCAGAGGGCTGGTTGTGGGTTCTCTGGATTCGTACTCAAACACCGCCTGGCGACTGGATGGGAACCTGGCGTATAAAGTGTTGCTAAGTATCACACACCAGGTGAAGTGCGGCTTCCCTCTCGTGCAATTATCACACCATTGACGAGAAGTCCTGTCCCGCCTCCCCTCACTGAAACAATTACACTCATGCTGAAACCAACGCTACAACTGACTGCACACTACACATCCCATCTCGCAAAACCGCAGCTATCTGGACAATTTGAGACACTCACTGCCATCCTTGCATCCCCCAAGGCCACATCGTATGTGCTTGACTGCCTCTGTACTAGAAACCCTTTCCGACTGAAGCACTCCTCCCTTACCTGACAATCATTAGCTGCTCTCAGCAGAACACAACTGTATTAGTGCCAGAGACAAGTGACCTTCATAGAATCATAGTTGGCTAGCCAACACCTCCGATTAGGTTTATAGCTCTTTGGTGACTATTAGCCAATTAGGAGAGCCGTTCTCTTTGGGATATGAGGCACACTATGACAAATCAACTTCTAGTGCACCAGTGGTGCAGGGATGAATATCGGTTTCTAAACCATCAAACAACCCCTAGTACACCATAAGGGATCTGAACAGATTGGAAACATAAGCAAATTATAAACCTTGTTCAATTTTGGTAACATGGACGGAGTGGCAGGCTTATCTTCGAATAGTCGTGGATCGTTGGTTAGTTGCAACACAGCGAAAATAAAATGATTACCCAATGTCTTGTCTAAAAGCTCCTCCGAGCATGTTTTTTCCATTTAATTGTATTAATCTGTGCTCCGTGCCTCAGTGAATCCCTCTCCCTGCCTCCCCCACCCGCTTCCTCCATGATTGGTCAGATCACTAGTCTTAACTGATATGAGTTTCTTGACCTACTATCCGCCAGTTGTCGCTGTGTACCCCCACCCTTATTTCCCTCGTCGTCACTGTGTGCCCAGACCCCCTGGTTCCCATCTCGTCACTGCCCCTCCAACAACCTCTGGTCCAGTGTGATGCCCCCAGCTTCTCGCCTGGTCGCCGAAGATATGGCCGTCTACCCCATGCCCCTCTCGTGTCCCATGTTGTCGCTGTATACCCCCAGCCCTTGTGGTTCCGTGATGTCTCTCTTTACCCTCTGGCACCCTGCAGGCTGTTGCTGTTTGCCTCTACCCCCGGTCTCCTGCGATGCCGCTGTGTACCCAACCCCTTCCGTCCTCGTTTACTGTTCCCAGGCATGCCCTCCTGTCTGTGCCCTAGCACCTGCACTGTCTAGGTGTCTCTAGACCGAGTGCAGTAGCTAATCTTCACATTTGTGCTGTTCATGCCCTGTGGGAGTGTATTTGCTTTCTCCCTCTTTCCCTCCCTTGTCATTGAACGCCTTTGAAGCGCATTGCGCTTAGGCGCCGTTTGCATGAAACATCATATCAGTATGCTTACTCTCTACTCTACACCATCACACAATTAGAGTGCACCTATACCCTTGATCAATTCGGCTTAGCTGCTCACATACGACCACTACCCCACAAACAACTCATCACTCTAATAAAACGCAGCTATATCCCATGACAAACCGGCCAAGCTGCACACATAAGCGTCCTACAGGCCTAACGCAGCCAGAACCCAGTCTGGGTGTCCATCCACCAGATTGTACACATTCAACTGATATCATCAACACCATACCTAATGCTAGGATGCAGATACCATCAGGCAATTACATCAGCTCCACACATAACTGGTGCACCCATGCACCCTACGACACTTACTCTCTCAACTGACCTGGACTCTGGTCCCAGAGGGCGTTCAACCTACCAGCACCTGGAGGTCACACCAATGATATAGAGTGCTATATAAATGCCAAATAACATAACAATAGGGGCCCAAGAGTGTCAGGCTGTTTGCTAGACATACACCCCAGTCAAAAATGTTGAGTGTCATAAAATGGATTCAAATTATATATACTGTATAGCTTATGATTTATATCTTCTTTTAGCACTACCAAGGAGTTCTCCAGGATGATGTTTCAAGGCACAGCAAAAGAGTTCATACTGAACAGTATGTGATGTTCCATCCCACCCTGATGCTCCTGTCAGCAAGCATAGATGTACAAGCCCCCATTTGCTTTGTTGGCCCACATTCTGTATAGTTGAAGGCCATTTGAAGGTACGCTGATTTGATCAAGGTTAACACAAAGAAGCAAAGTAGTAGAGAAGCAATCAAGTTTTACGCTGATCATTTTATTCTTTACAATGAAATATGTATCAACAGAAAATAAATTGCAAAAGTCAGCAAGAACATTTTATTTTTGGACAACTTTGAAACAATGGCACTCAGGAGGTTGGTGCGAAATTCAGGTCAGCCACACAAGCCAACGCTGAATGCTCCAATGAGGATGACTTCTCTGTAAGTGTAAAGAGATGAAAAAGTAAGGCTCAACGATTGGGATGCATACAATAGCCATCAAAATGTAACGTATGACAGCATGAACATATTAATCAATAATTTATTGGGTATTTATAATCCCCCTATACAGCAAATGGTGCATCAAGGAACATATATTTATAATAGTAATGTGAAATTCAAAATTACAATGTACATGTCATCAGAGTGAACTGGACCTTCCAGCCCTTTAAGATGAGATAGCAATACCCTTCAGATAGATGGGGATGCAGAATTGTATTCAAACATCAATAATCGAAACAACTCAGGTAGTTGGCAAAAGGATAACTGTTTTAATATCAATGATCTAAAACAGGGAGGACAACGGACATCAGCAGACGTCTATTATCACTATCTCACAGCGTTTCATTAAAAAAATGACACCTTTATAGTAAATATTCGTCATTGATGACGTTAACCTCTGTATCACTCATGTCATCCTACGTGGGAAAACTTAAATACCTACGGGTGAATGAGATAGGGTCTAAACGAATCATCTAGGTATACGATCCATACTCGTTTGGACAGTGAAATAAAGTGATAGGCTTCTTAACATCAGGTGGGGCAACTAAGCCCTTCCCTAAAATATGTCACTATGAACGTCACTAAATACACAACGTCTAATTGGGTACACAACTATAGGACCCTTGATCATGAGGTCCTTTATCATCGGTAACTTTCCAACCTGTGTCAGTACCCTCCCAACCTACGTTAGCAGTTTGCAGGCTGAGCGTCCAGGTGCAGATAAGCTAGTCTTAACCACAGCTTCCCAACAATTAACATGATCATCCATCATCACCTCAGTGGTCTGCTGTCAATTAGAGCGTTGAACTTGTCCTTGGAAATGTTCCTTCCTACTGAAGAATTCAGGGGAGTGAAGGCACACTCTGCCCTTGTGCGTAGGTGTGACCATCATGCTCTTCCAACTTCTTCTCCCCACGTGACTAAAGACCACGAAATTGAACTTTCAGAATTCAGATTTTCCAGACTAATGTCCAGGAAAGTCATAATTGTATAAACAATTTATATTTTATGCAGCTAGTAGTTTTGACCATTGTTCCTGAATACATATTCTTAAATTTTACAATTTGCATCACATTGTATACAAAAACTCCCACTGGTGTACAATTCAACCAGTCTGTTACAAAAGGAATGAATTGCCATTTGCAACTGTGGGACACTTTTTCATTGGTGCCTGAGACAATTTTATGCCCCAGGCCAACCTGGTGGCCAACCATGCTTGGATAGTGTCATACATTCTGTTGATGTAGCTAGAGTCTTGGTCATAAATCCCTGAGAGGGGAATGAGGATTTGGGTATCATCGGCATAGTTGGTATAAGATATGTCCAGAGCGTGGTTTTGTATAAATGTTGTAAAATGTTGGGGAGACGCATGAGCCTTGAGGGACCCCGCAGGGAACTTGAGTTGGATGGGCAGCAGTGCTTCCAGCATAGGCACTGTCTGCCTGCAAGAAATTAGGCAATCCATTTGGTGGACTTGGGTGAAATGTTGGCAGCTAAAGTGAGGTGGTGGCAGAGTGTTTGGTGGTTGACCAGGTCAAACACTGCCGATAGGTCGAGAAGAAGGAGGAGGGCTAGGTTGCCAGTGTCTTGGATATCGTTGAGTTGGTTTTTCAGGTTAAGGAGGGAGGATTCTGTGCCATGGACAGGTCTGAAGCCTGACTGGTGAGGGCTGAGGATGTTGTGTTGTTTCCGGTAGGCTTGTGTTTTAATGTATGATATGATATGACATGAAATTTATAATGCGCCTATACACAAGTGTTTCTAGGCCAGACAAGACAAGGATGGGGAAACAGATGGAGAACGAAACAACAATCTTACTAGGCCTTGTCATTTAGATCACGCAAGTGCAGGGAAGGGGAAGGGGAGAAGTGCAAGGGGGGATGGAGAGGTGCATGTAACCAAAGGTGCAGCCAGCTGGTGGCTCAGTGCAGGTAATCAGTAGTGCAGCCAACGGGTGGCTCATAAGTGCAGGGTGAAGGGGATGTAGGGTTACTGATACAGGCCCCAAGTGCTGGGGCAGCCAAAGGGCAGTGCAAGGTGCAACTAGACAGGCAGGGACCTGGGCCCAACTTCAGAGGGTTATCAGTGCGTGGACCAGACGGGTCATCAGCAGGGGAGAGGAAGAGAGAAAGCAGAAGCAAAGAGGAAGGTCTTGAGTTGCTTCCGGGACCAGAGGTGGTTCTGCTCAAGTTTGAGAGAGGCAGGGAGGCTGTTCCAGAGGGAGGCACCAGCCGAAGAAAGATCTGCCCCCAACTTTCTGCTTTGAAAAGCGACGGACCCTCAGAGAGTTGGAGGTGGATGAGCGGAGAGCTCGAGAAGGGACATGTTTAGGAAGAGAGAGTTGTAGGTAGTGCGGTCCAGGCCCCATAAAGACTTGTGGACAACGCAGAGGGTCTTCACTTGATCCTTGCCACCACTGTGGGCAATGTAGGCAGCAATGGTAGGTGAGTGTTCAAAATGGCTGCGCATCGATGCCATGTTATTCTGGCTCACATTTTACACACTAGCATTACAAAGCTGTGTCTCCAGGTGTCACAGGTCCTCTGTTTGTTACGCAGGGGCAGCACACATGTGTGCATCCCCATAGGGTTATGGCACCTGCACTATAGTAGTACACAGGACACTGTAACCCCTCACGGATAGAGGGTTAGGGTATGTTGGATTGGATAGGCACAGGGAGGTAGGGTAACCGGAAATAGAGTTAGGTAGAGGGTGTGGAAAGCAAGGGGGAAAGTAGGGTAAGGAACAAGTTACTTACCTGTAACTGTTGTTCTCTAGCATGGGTGTGGCACGGAATCACATGCTCATGAATATTCCCTGTCGTCGGGCTGGGAATCCTCGGTATAAGAAAAAAAAGTATCACTTTTGTTTATAAACTGTCTTTCTCCTATAAACCAATGTCTGAGCTATGGGTCATACTGCCATCAGCCAATGGCTGCCCTCTCCCTAAGCCCCTCCTCCGGCAGCCATCCTCAGATTTGGTAGCACGTAAAGTGGCAGTATGACCAAGAAGAGCCCCAGAGGGACAGGAGGGTTCACATGTGATTCCATGCCAGACCCATGCTGGAGAACAACAGTTACAGGTAAGTAACTCGTTCCTTCTCCAGCATGGGGTCTAGCATGCATTCACATGCACATGAATAAAGAATACATAGCAGTACATACATACACGCCCACAGGATGTGGCAAGGCTCAACAGAAGGATTTACTCTTACCTCCTCACCTTCAAGCAACCAGGTTGCGTAGCACTGCTTGGCCGACTCTGGACTCCTCTCTGAAATCCCGGTCAATGCAGTTTAATTTCGTGAAGGTGTGGGTAGACCTCCACGTAGCAGCCCTGCAGATGTCTAGCAGGAGCACAACAGACAGGAACGCCGTCGTTGCAGCGATCGCTCTGGTGGAGTGGGCTCTCGGACGGCCAGCCAGCAGTCGGTTTGCCAACTAGTGACAATGGGAGATGGAAAGCCTTGAACAAGGCCTTCCCATGGTTCACAGGACCAAAGTTAACAAAAAGCCGAGATGCCTTCCGGAAACACTGCGTGTGGGCCACATAAAATTTCAGCCCTCGGGCCACATCCAGTGGGTGCAAAGCCTTTTAAGCCGGCGACGAAGGTGTCAGAAAAAACACAGGCAACACCAAGGGTTCGTTGACATGAAATTTGGATGGAAACTTGGCCATGAAGGAGGGGTGCATCCGTAGCACCACCCTCGTCTCTTGGAAAGTGAAATAAGGCTGCTTGCAGGACAGGGCATGGATCTCACCTACTCTCCTGGCAGGGGTAATGGCCACGAGGAAACTTGTCTTCCAAGACAGGAACTTGAGCAGAGCTTTATGCATAGGCTAGAAAGGGGCCCCGAGAGCCTAGTCTGCACCACGTTGTGTTCCCACACCGGGGCAGCGCCTTCACCGGCAGGAACGATCGGAACAGTTACCTAATGATCTCCATGACTAGATGGTGTGACCAAAGCAAAGACTGTCCTGGAGCCCTGGTGTAGCGGGAGATAGCCACCAGATGCACCAGGATGGCGACGTGCGCCAGCCCTGACGTAGCCAACGACAAGTTGGAAGGACTTATGGGCCGTGACCCTCAGAGGGTTAATCTTCTGTGATCATCACCAAGTCGCAAAACGCTTCCATTTGTGTCTGTAACACTTCAGAGTCCACAATGCCCTGGCCTTGCCGAGGACCTCCCTGCAGTCCGCAGGCAACTCCTAACCACTGAACTCGAATGCTGCAGAAGCCAGGGCTTCATGTTCAGCGATTATGGGTCGTGGTGCAGTATTGCGCCTCCTACCCTGGCGAGAAGATCCACGCCACTGGTTGCTTGACTGGAGGGGACGCTGACATGCTGAGAAGGTCCAGGTACCAGATTTGCTTCGGCCACACTGGTGCGACGAGGATCATCCTGAACCAGCACTGTTTGAGTTGACTGATGACTTGTAGCAGCAACGGAAGGAACGCATACAGGAACATGCCTTCCCCATGCTCCGCAGCTGGGGGAAGCTGATGGTGAACCTCCGGCACTCAGTGTTCATCGCCGTCGCAAACAGATTGATGTGGGGTCTGCCTCACCTGAGGAAGAAGTTGTCCACTTCACCCTGCAGAAGCTCCCACCCGTGGCAAGAGCGCAGCTCCCTGCTGAGGGAGTCGTCAATGTTTTTGACTCCCACCAGGTGAAAAGGAAGGAACAAGTTACTTACCTGTAACTGTTGTTCTCCAGCATGGGTCTGGCATGGATTCACATGCTCATGAATTTTCCCAGTCCTCAGGCTGGGAATCCACGGTAAAGAAAAAAATCAGTTTCACTTTCGTTTCTGAACTGTCTTTCTACTAATAACCAATCACTGGTCTCTGGGTCATACTGCCCCCAGCCAATGACTGCCCTCTACCTAAGCCCCTCCTCTAGCAGCCATGTTCAGATTTGGTAGCACGTAAAGTGGCAGTAGGACCAAGAGAAGAGGGGTTGGAGGGAGGGTTCGCATGTGAATCCATGCCAGAGCCATGCAGGAGAACAACAGTTACAGGTAAGTAACTTGTTCCTTCTCCAGCATGGGATCTGCCATGGATTCACATGCTCATGAATACAAGGATACATAGCAGTATACACATGCATAACCACGGGAGGTGGCAAGGCTCAACATTAAGCATTTCAACAACTCAACATTAAGCATCTCTTACCTCTTCACTAGGCTCACCTTCAAGCGAACAGGTTGCGCAATCTCGGTCGACACAGTAGAATCTCGTGAAGGTGTGCGTCGACCTCCATGTAGCAGCCCTGCAGATGTCCAGCAGGGGCACACCAGACAGGAACGCTGTGGTAGCAGCGATCTCTCTGGTTGAATGGGCTCCCGGACAGCTGCGCAACGGTCGGTTTGCCAACTGGTGACAGTGCATGATACAGCCGGAGAGCCATCTGGAAATGGAAGCCTTCGAGAGGGCCTTCCCTTGGTTCACAGGGCCAAAGTTCACAAACAGCTGTGACGTCTTCCGAAGACTCTTCGTGCGGTCCACGTAGAACTTCAGCGCTCTAGCCACATCCAGCGAGTGCAAAGTCCTCTCAGCCGGCGACGAAGGTGACGGGAAGAAAACAAGAAACACCAAGCGCTCGTTGAGATGGAAGTCCGACGGCACCTTGGGCATGAAGGAGGGGTGCATCCTCAGCACTACCCTCGTCTCGTGGAATGTCAGATAGAAACGCTGTCTTCCACTATAGGAACTTCAACGGTGCCGAATGCAAAGGCTCGAAATGGCGGACCCATGAGCCTGGTCAGCACCACCTGGAGCTCCCACGCCGGGGCCAGAGCCTTCACCGGCGGGAACGAGCGCAACAGTCCTTTCATGAACTCCTTCACCAGGTGATGAGACCACAGCGACGACCACCCCCGGAGTTCTGGTGTAGCGGGAGATCGCTGCTAGATGGATTTTGATGGAGGCATGAGCTAGCCCTGCCTTGGCCAGCGACAGCAAGTACGGGGCCGTAATCCGCAGAGGGTTGATCTTCTGTGCACGGCACGAGACAGAGAACCTCTTCCATTTATGTCCATAGCACGTAAGAGTCGAGGACACCCTGGCCTTTGCAAGCACCTCATTGCAGTTCGCCGGGATAGCGTTCCCTCCGAACTCTAGTGCTGCAGGAGCCAGGCCTCCAGGTTCAGCGATCCTGGGTCGTGATGTCGAATGGTGCATCCTTCCCTGGCGAGAAGATACGCATCCGTCAGCAGTTTGACTGGGGGGACGGTGCCATGTCCAGAAGGTCCGGGAACCAAATCTGCCTCGGCCACGCCGGTGCGACAAGGATCATCCTGCACCAGGATCGTCTGAGTTAACTGATGAATCGCAGCAGCAATGGCAAAGGTGGGAACGCATACAGGAACAGGCCATCCCAAGGGAATGAGAAGGCATCGCCCATGCTCCCCGGCCGGGGAAACCTGCTGGCGGACCTCCAGCACTAAGTGTTCGTCGTGAATAGATCGATCTGGGGATTGCCCCATTGTTGGAATAGGAGATCCACTTGATCCCGATTGTTGGAATAGGAGATCCACTTGATTCTGCCGAAGCTCCCACTCATGGCACGAGCGCCGCTCCCTGCTGAGTGAGTCGGCAACGGTGTTCTTTATTCCTGCCAGATGGAAGGGTACCAGGAACATCCCTTGGGCAACGGCCCAGTGCCACAGATCCTGCGCTTCCTTGGATAGGGCCGGGGATCTGTACCCCCCTACTTCCTGATGTAGAACATCGTGGTGGTGTTGTCGGTGAAGACCCTTACCACTTTGCCCTTGGGGGACGGAAGGAACGATCGGAGGGCCCAGAACACGGCTCCGAGCTCCAGGATGTTGATGTGTAGGGACCTCTCCTCCGGGAGCCAAAGGCATCTCTGGTGTGCGCTCCCCATCCTTATAAGGAGGCGTCCGTCGTCACAGTTTCCTGATGTGCCAGGGTCCGGAAGTTCATGTTCATGCCCGCTGCTAGATGCGCGCAGTTGCCCCACCACCGGATCGCTTGGCGGAAAGTCCCATTGAGGGAGATCCTGTCTTCGAAGCTGCCCGCCGCTTGCATCCAACGGGCGTCAAGGAACTCCTGCAGTGGCTGCATCCGCAACCTGCACAGACGCACGAGGTAGATGCACAACGACATCATGCCGAGCAGGGACTTGATGGACCTCACCCTGGCCACTTCCATGGTCAACAGTCGTTGTACCTTGCCCATGATGGCTTTCGTCCTCTCCTCTGTCGGTGAAGCCAACCGTGCCACTGTGTCGAGTCTGGCTCCCAGGAACAGGGTGTCTTGCGACGGTACCAAGTGGGACTTAGCAAAGTTGATCGAGAATCCCAGTTCTGAGAGCAGGCAGACGGTCTTCCCTGTGTGATCGAGCTCTCTTGGCGTTGCTCGGATGAGCCAATCGTCCAGATAGGGGTATACATGGATCCCCTGCAGCCACGCCGCCTCCAGTGACAGACACTTAGTGAATACTGTTGGCGCCAACTTCAACCCGAAGGGCAGGGCCTTGAACTGTTAGTGACGAAATTTCGATGTCCTTTTCGTATGGGATGTGGAAGTGAGCATTCTCCAAGTCCAGCGACAACAGGAAGTTGCCTACCTCCAATTGTCCCAGCACGTGCTGAAGGGTGACAATCCAGAACTTCTGGGACTTTATGTATTTGTTGAGGTGGCGCAGGTCTAGGATGGGCCGCCAGCCGCCGGTCTTCTTTAGGATAAGGAAGTACCGCGAGTATACTCCGGAGCCCCGTAGCCTCTTTGGGAAGAGTTCTATCGCGCCCTTTCTCAGCATTACTCGTACCTCCAGAAGCAGCTGTGGCACCTGGCCACAGGGGACACTTTCTTTGGAACTCCAGGGAGTGCCCGCTGGCCAGGGCGGCCAGCACCCAACGGTCGGTGGAGATGGACTCCCACACACTGATGAATTTTCGCAAGCCGGCCTCCCACCGCGATGCTCGGGTGGGGGTCCGACGTCACAGCCGGTTCAGTCTTGTTTCGCCAAGGCCTTGCTACCTTTGCCTCCTTGGCGACGACAGTGTCCTCCTGTCTTGTTGGGGCCTCTGTAGGCTTCCTGCGACGAGGAGCGGGCTGCCTGGCGGTTAGAGGAGGCACTGCCGCCGAATCCTTTGGAGGCACCTCGACACTTGCCTCCGGAGGTCCGAAAGGACTGCCGTCGCTGATGGAGAGCACCCAGGGCTGTCTCGGAGTCCACCTTGATTGGCTGCCTTGATGGTCGTTGCTGCCGACAAGATGAACCTTCGTCTCATGGCATCCAGCTTCTTCCCCATGGCGTCCGGCGGGGAAGTGGAAGTTGATGCCATCGCCCCTGCCGATTTCTTCTTGGCCGCCGCAGAGACCACCGAATCCAGGGATGGCTGTGCCATGAGGCACATCGGAGCGGAGTCCGGGAACCGGTACTTCTTCTCGTACCGGCCCCTCATCGCAGGGGCCGTGGACGGGTTCTTCAGAAGGGACAGTCCTTCGTCCCAGATGTCGTCCAGTAAGGGGACCGAGAGGACGGTCTTCCTCTTGGCCTCCTGTCATTGGTAGAGGAACCCTTCCTTCTTCTGCTCTTTGGGGCATAGCTGGAAAAGCTCAGATGCCCTGGCGATCATGGCGTGAAAGGAGCCAATTTCGTCGGGAGGGGACGACCGGGCGGGGGGTGATGGGAGATCCGTCCTGTCATCACCGTTGTCGTCCATCCCTGTTGTCGCTGTCCCCGTCTTCATCCCTCAGAGGAGGGGATGGGGGTGAAGGCGGGAAGGAAGGTGGAGGATGGACTCGCCTCTGCTTGTTTGGTGGGCTCCCCGACGGCCAGGCGCCGCTGGATCGTCTGCTAGTGGTAAGGGCAACCCTGTCCTTATCTCCGTACACAGGGTCTGCAAAGCCATCAAGATTGCGCCTGAATTGTCTTGTGGCATCAGTTGCGATGGGAGCGAAGGCTGGGGCGTGGGTTCCTCCGCTTCCGCGACGGTCCGCGGTTCCTTGTCGGCCCCACCGTTGCTCTCTATGTCCGCCTCGTCGGGATCCCTCCCGTAGGTTCTGGCCTCCTCGAACTTCTTGTCCAGGATTTTTTTGACGCCAGCCAGCTCATCCTCGGTGGTGGTTTCTGTGTCAGTTAGGGCTACCGTGCCCCACCCCTCTTTCTCATCCTGGGGCTTCAGGGGGGTCTTCTAGATAGGCTGGAAAGAGGTTTCCCTCCTGGGTGGCAGGGAAACTCTGGGCCCGGAGGTCGTCTCCACTGGGGTAGCCTCCGGAGGCTTCGCCAGGGCCGCCACGACTTCTTCAATCGAGGCCTTCGCCGGGTGAATCAGGGCCTTCATGACCTTGGGCGTGTCTGAGGCCTTCACCTTAGGGGGAGGGTCACCGCCTCGCCCCCCCCCTCGGCTTTCTCCATCGGGATCAACCGGGGCTTCTACCGAAGATTACCCGGGTTCTCCGACTTCCTTTTCACCGAGCCAGAGCGTTAGCTGGTGGATGATGGCGTCTGTGACATCGCGCCCTGCCTGGCAGCCGAGGAGCCCGAACCAACGGTGCTCCTGGAGCCCGCGGACTCGCGGTGCTTAGCCTTTTGTTGGGCCCCCGTCGCCAGAGCACCCTCAAAGGTCTTAGAAGACCGCTCGGATTTCTTCCCCTCATCTGCTGCTGGGCTCTTCCCCTTCAGCCAGTTGGCGAGTCGAATACGAAGATCCTTCATTGTCCTGACGGACATGTTCGTACAGAACGCACAGTCCTTCTCCACGCGCAATTTGTCATCGTGAAGGCAGTAGAGGCACCAGGAGTGCTCATCTTCCTTGAAGACATTCTGCAATCCACATCCTGGCCAGTTCCTGAACAGTTTGGATCCAGTAGGCGTTGAATCTCCCTGGTCTTGGGCCGTGTCCGAAACAGGGTAGGCCTCAAAGGTCTTCCGGAATCCTCCAAGAAGTGTAATTCAACGAAAATCCGCCCTTGACGGCGAAGAAACATTCCAAAACGGGTCCCCGTTGATAGGAAGAAGAATCGGTGGAGCTTGAGGCTCGAATTGACCAAACAAATAAGAGTAAACTCTTTGAAAAAACACAATACGCAGTAAAAGCTTGAGAGCTAAGCACGAGGACTCCCAACACTTGAACGTGCGGTATAAATCTGAAGATGGCTTGCAGAGGAGGGGCTTAGGTAGAGGGTAGTCATTGGCTGGGGGCAGTATGACCCAGAGACCAGTGATTGGTTATTAGTAGAAAGACAGTTCAGAAATGAAACAAACTGATTTTTTCTTTTCCGAGGATTCCCAGCCTGACGACGGGGAATATTCATGAGCATGTGAATCCATGCCAGACCCCATGCTGGAGAATGAGAAACATCCCCTGGGTGACGGCACAGTGACACAATTCCTGCGCCTCTCTGGAGAGCGCCGGGGATTACGTGCCCCCCTGCTTCTGGATGTAAATCATTGTGGTGGTATTGTCTGTGAAGACCCTCACCACTTGCCATTGAGGGACAGAAGAAATGACTTGAGGACCCAAAACACTGCCTGTAGTTCCAGGACGTTGATGTGTAGTGCCTTCTCCAGTAGCCACAGGCCTCTGGCGTGGAGACGTCCGTTGTGATTTCCCCAGCCTTCCAGGGAAGCATCCAACGTGACCGTCTCCTGGTACGGCAGGCTCTGAAGTCTGTGCCCCTGGTGATGTTGGCACGCACAAGCCCCTCACCTTCTCGCTACACGGAACGCCTCATCGACCACGATCCTGTCCTTGAAGCTTCCGGACACCTGGATCCAACGGGAGTCCAGTAATTCGTCAAGTGGTTGCATGGGTACACATGAATTCCCTGTAGTCACAGATGGTCTGCCAGCCGAGCCAGACACTTCCCCAAGATTCTGGTCGTCAACTTCAGTCCGAAGTGGAGAACCGAAAAACAGATCCCCATTAATCGGATGAAGAAATGATGGAGCACATGGGCTCGATTGAGTTTTGCGAGTCGAAAAGCACAAAAAAGGCAGAAGGCACTACGAGCGAAACACAAGGACTCCCAACACTTGAATGTGTGGTAAAAATCTGGAGATGGGGGGGCGTGGCTTGGAGGCATGGCGGTCGGTCTGGCTCAGTGAGAGCTCCCGACTGGTGCCACGCATCCAGCTAAAATGCTCCGGTGATACAAAGTTTTCCATTCAGCAAAGCAGATGGAGTGGTGACCCCTTCTCTTGGGGCTCATATGGCCTGATGTGGGGCGTCCTGAGGTCCTGGATCGAGTGGTACCTCGAGTTGATGGAGTGGTGGTGTCCTTCCACAATCTCCACCTCTGCCTGGGGTGCCCCCCGGTGCAGTGAGGCACCCAGGCTGCCCGTGACAGAATCAACCCGCCTACACACGAGGAGAGCCCTGGAACGACGGACCTTGGGGGCGCGTCACCGTGGTTTTCCCAGGCCGGCTACAACGACCCCCTGCAACTTTACTCCGTTGGGGTTGGAAAGATGCTCCGCTCCCAGCAAAAGGAGCACCCATTATTCGGCCAGGCGGCCATCGCCACTCCTGCTCCGGTGCCCACATCGTCGATGGGAGGAGGCAGCGAGACCCGCCCTCAGAGCATGTGCTGCAGGCTGCAGCCTCCGCGACTGTCCCTGACGCTGGTCCCCCTGGGGGGGGCTCTGACCGGCAGAGGTAAGGTGGCACCTGTCACTTGCCCCAACGCTCCTCTGGACTTCCTCCCCACCGTCTTGTAAGGTGCCTCCCCGGGGGCTCAGCAGGGACGCCCTATATCAGTAGGTGGCCTGCCTCCTGGGTCCTCGTCCACAAGCCATTCCCTCCACCGCTACACAGCGCTTAAAGCACCCATCATCTGAGAAGGCTCCCGCGGAACCTGAGGATCTAAAAGCAGATTGGATCAATTGGCCCTTAATGCTGGGAAATCCCTGGCTTCTCTAGGCTTTCACTGTCAACAGCTACGGCCCACATCTGGTGACACGGCGCTGAGCACCCCATCCCCTGCAGCAGGGGTCCCTGGGCACTGGAACCAGCAGC
Organism: Ambystoma mexicanum; assembly: GCF_040938575.1. NCBI lineage: Eukaryota > Metazoa > Chordata > Amphibia > Caudata > Ambystomatidae > Ambystoma > Ambystoma mexicanum. Next base: position 1,273,306,496 of record NC_090932.1, read on the forward strand.
TCCCCCTCAAAGAACCGACAGTGAGCATGCCCGCATCCGATCACAGGCCTGCAAATCAATCAGTCAGTCAGTAAGCCTCCCAGCCTGCAGCCAACACCACTTGTTCACTCAGATGCACCTACTTCTTCAGTTGGGGCCCAGCCCTTTGATCGGGTCCTCTGGCCTAGCCCCTGCCTCCACAGCACCAGCCATATCTCTGATCCCTCACCCACACAAGGCATCCTCTAACCACAGCCTAAGACCCAGCCTGCCGGGGGCACCAGTCATATAAAACCGGACTCTGCACCCCATCTGAGGTGGTTCACCCCCACAGCAGTTACGCATGCCTCACAGAGGTCTTCTCGATAAAGGCTACACAACAAGGCAAGGAAACACACAGACATCGGGGGCCCCCCCCCCAACCCAGGGCCCGTCAGCCTCGCCTAGCCATCTTGGCACCCAACAGCACAGAGGATCCCTGATCCGTGGGATCTGGGAGCAGGCACTTCGCTTATAATGGCCAAGAATTTGAAATTGTCCAAACAGACAGACATTGCGGTGCTACTGCTGACCTCTGCAGCGTAAAGGCCCAGAATAGAGGGACCGGCCAGAAGTGACTGAAGTGAATATTGAGGACGCCCGCATGGAACCAACCCCGGGAGGCGCGACCCAAGTGGTCACAAAATCTGATGTCCAGGAACTCCTGTCGGCCCTTACGAAAGAGGCACGGAAGAGGTCAAGAGCAAAATCACGGTCCTATACAAATGAGTAGGGCAACTGGAGACGAGAACGGCGGAGGCGGAAACCACCATCTCTGAGCACAGCTACAAGATCAAGAGGGATGTGCACAGACTAGCCGCACTGGAGGCCAGGTGTGAAGCCCTTGAGCTCAAGTAGGACGCCGTTGAGAATTGCTCCCGCCGCAACAACATACGCTTGAGGGGGATCACAACCACCATTCCAGATGCTGACCTGGAGCGTTACGTTTGTGACCTCTTTCACTTCATTCTAACGTTGCCGGACGACTCCCTCCACCCCCCTGGTGCTCGACAGGGTCCATAGAACGAGACCGAGCACAACCCCCTCACCCCTGCAGGACATCCTAATGAGACTGCATTACTTTACAGTTAAAGAAGAAATAATGCAAGAAGCAAGAAGCTCCCCCCGCATACTTTTCAGAGATGCCTTAATTTCCTTATATCAGGACCTCACAGCGGTTACACTAACGAAAAGGAAGGCTTTGAGACCGGTCACAGAGTGGCTGAGGGAAAAAGGAATCTCTTATCGATGGGGCTAGTTCACTTCCCTGACCTTCACATGGGATGGCAACATTCGCCATATACGCAATGTACACAAAGCCGAGAAACTGCTGCACACGGGGAGGAGGACGGAGCCCCTGACGGAAACTCACCTTCCAGGCAAGAAGAACCACAAGACTCTAAACAGTCCTTGTCCCAAGTGTAGAAGAGACGTCGCAGGATGAGAGACCCCCCCCACTCAAGGGAAAGGGGCCTAGTAACCAGGGATAGCGCAGGTCACTCTTGGACACCTGGCTTTCAGGATCCAAAACCCTTGACCGGCGTCCATTGCCACAAACCTCTGTTACAGACGAAGTTCCCTAAGGAGGTGCTTGCCGCCCATCGCACACTGAGATTTCACTGCTTAACAGCGGAGGCCCAACTGCCTCCACGCAAGTTGGCTGCGTTGGCCCAGCTGGAGGCCCCGTTGGTCGAAGGCTGGTCCGGATGACCATGTTTTGTTTTCTATGAGGGGGAGCGGGGAGGGACTTGAGCCATCATCGAAAGGAACAAATCTCTCAACACATACTTTGGCTTTACGGCATGAAGGTGAAACAGGATAAATAATAATAAAATCAGACAAAGTGGTAGTGCAGCCAAGTGGCAAGTGCTAGGTTTGAGGCAGCAGATCAGGTGGGTATGATAAGTGCGGGAGGGAAAAAAAAGGGGAGGGTTGTACGGGTACAGATACAAACCCCAGTGCAAGGTGTGGCCCGGAGTCAGTGCGGTAGGGTGGCAGGGTGAGCAGGAACCTGATCCCATAGTGGGATTGGAGGTCTACTGAATTCCGCAATCCTGCTGGGGGTCATGTAAGTTATGTGAAGGACATTCAATTGAACCAGTCTGAATCTAGCGTTTCTCGACACTTCTCTGGGGTATTGTTGAATTCTTCCCCATTCTTGTTCCGTGATACTGGTTCCCAAATCTGTTTCCCACGCGGTCTTCAGAGCTTCACTCTTGGGGTTAGGTTTGTCTGCGAGCTGGGCATATATCCTGGAGGTTGATTTCCAGCCATCTCCCAGGTTGCGCAGCAGGGTCAGAGTCGGGTCCGGTTCTGGTTCCTCCGGCCATTTGCTCCAATTTTGTTTCGCTGCCTCCCTGATTTTCCGGTAGCGGAGGTGCTGGCCTTTGGGAAGTCTGTCATTCGTTATCAGGGAGTCCAGCTCACGAAAGGAGCCCTCCTCATACATGTCCCTCCAGGTGTAGAGGCCGTGCCTTTCCCACAGTCTTGTCGGCGCCAACTCCTCTCTGCTGGAGCAGGTGTCTGCAATGAGTGGTATCTCTGGGGAGTATGGATTTATCAACTTCTGTATCTTCAAAGCTCTGTCCCAGACTTTACGGCCCAGTTGGATGAGCGGTGGATCTCTCATAGCCGGCTTCCATCGGACCCAGAGGATTTCTTTAAGTCGCACCGGAGCAATTAGGTGGCGTAGGAGGTCCGTCTCGGAGGTGGGGTCATCTGCGAGCCATTTAGCCACAAAGGCGAGTTGGGCAGCTAGGAAATAGCGCTCTAAGTCGGGGAGTTGGACTCCGCCTGCTTTATATGGAAGCATTAACGTATTTAGGGCAAGCTTATGTCTGGAGCTCCCCCACACCAAGTCCTTCAATAGTACGTCCAGCAGTCGGAAGAAGGCTGCGGGTATGTAGTAATGGACGTTTTGGAAGAAGTACAGGAAGCGTGGTAACACTATCATTTTAGCGATGGCTACACGGCCCATCATTGAAAGCGGAAGCCTGGTCCAGAACCTCATCACCTTTTTGAGTCTTTGTACTGCTATCAGGGTATTGCCCGCATGTGTTTGCTCGGGGGTATGCAAAATATTGACAACCAAGTATCGGAATGTATTTGGTTCCCAACCTACTCCGACCTCCGGGAGAGCAGATATTTGAGCCCCTACCATTCCCGCCAGTGGGAAAATGCAAGATTTTTCTGGGTTAAATTATATTCCTGATACTTTTGCAAAATTCCCCAGTACTGCCAGGATTGTAGGTAGGTTAAGTTGTGGGTCCCTTAAATAAAGTAAGACGTCATTTGCATATAGCAAGATCACGTGGTATCGGCCCCCGATGTTTATGCCAGCGTCAAAAAATTGTTTCCTGATAAATATCACCAGCGGTTCTAGCCCAAGTATGTACAACATAGGAGAAAGGGGGCATCCCTGCCCGATGCCCCTCTGTATGTTCCAAGGTTCAAACACCGTTCTGCCGGTTTTTACCCTTGCTCTCGGTGCTTTGTACAGGATCTCGACCTAACGGAGGAAGTGGCTGCCCAGGCCGAATTTTTGCAGGGTAGCTAGGAGCCACTCACAATATATGGAGTCGAATGCTTTGATGGCATCTAGGGAGACTACTGCATAGGGTTCCTGCGAGTCTGCTGTTTGCACTATGATATGTTTCAGTCTGTGTAGGTTTGCTGTTGTACTACAGCCGGGGACAAACCCTTTCTGGTCTTCATGTATTAGGGTCCCAATAACTTTAGATAATCTATTGGCAAGTATAGTGGTGAGGATCTTTATATCATAATTAAGGATGGCTTTGGGTCTATAAGATCCACACTAGGCAGTTGGCTTCCCGGGTTTGGTTATAGGGATCGCTAGGGTTTTGTTCATGCTATCAGGTAGCCTCCTGATTTCGAAGGCTTCTGCGTAGACCTTGTGTAGGATTGGAGTCAGTTCCGCTGCAAATGTTTTATAGAACTCCGGGGGTAGCCCGTCGCTCCCAGGGGTCTTACAAGTGGATCGTGCTCTAATAGCCTCCTGTATATCATCAATGGTGAACTCTCTATTCAATGCTTCTCTTTGGGCCTCCTCTAACGTGGGGAGGCCTATTTCGTCTAGCGTGTCTTGGATCTCACATTGGGGAACAACAGAGTCGTGGCTATATAGTTGTGAGTAGAAGCTTTTGAATACCCCATTAATCGCTGTTTGCGTTGTGTGTGTAGATCCAGATTGATCTTGGATCTGAAGGATTGGGTTTTTCGGATTTTCTTTTTTGCACAGCCACAACAGTAATCTGCCTGGCTTGTCTCCCTCCGAGTGGGCCCTAGTGGTTTTCACCACATAGTCAAATTTGGCTAGTCTGGACCAGGCTTCCTGTCAGTTCCTTCTCGTTGCGGACAATTCTTCCTCAAGTTCCAGTGACTTGCTGGGCGTGGCCTCCAGACGTTTGATCTTCTCCTCACCACCCTCCAGTTCATCTCCAAGTGTCTTCTGGATCCCACCGGCACTCGCTATGATCTCCCCTCTTACCACTACCTTCAGGGTCTCACAGATGGTGCTCCATCTTCTCACATTTCCCACGTTATTGTCCGTATATTCGACTATTTTGTCACCAAGGCCCTCTGTCAGGGCGTCCGCTGGCATCCGCCACATCGGTATAGGCGGCCTAGGGCCCTTTGGCTTCCATACTAAGAGGAGCGGGGAGTGGTCGGATATAGTTCTACCTAAGTACGAGGCAGATTTTACCTGCGGGAGGTGTGTTTTGTCTATTAGTAGGTAGTCTATACGGGTGTACACCCCGTGTGGGGACGAGTAGTATGAGAATTCCCTACCTTCAGGATGCAGGTCCTGCCATACCTCCGATAGGTCCAGTGTTTGTATGGTTTTCTGTAGGGCAGAGGGGCATTGGCTGGTAGGTTTCGTCGGAGGAGCAAATCTGTCGAGCGCGGGGTTGCAGACATAGTTGAAGTCGCCTCCCCATACGAAGAAGCAATCTCTGTAGGGGGCTAATTTTGATTGGAGCTTGGTGAGGTATGCTGCGGTTCCACTGTTGGGGCGGTATGTATTAACCAAGCACACCTCTGTCTGTTCAATGCTTCCATGGAGTATGAGGTACCTGCCCTCTGGATCTGCCTCTTTGGACCAGATTCTAAAAGGGACATGGCCGCTAATCCATGTGTGGACTCCTCTGGCGTATTTAGAGTACGTTGCTTCAAAGCCCTGGCCGCCCCACCAGTCGGGGATGCGAGAGTCAGTTTCAGCGGTAAGATACGTTTCTTGAAGCATTGCGATGGAGACGTGCTTCCGCTTTAGGAAGGATTTTATTCTGTTCCTGCGCATGTAGGTCCCCATCCCTCAGACGTTCCAGGGCAGTATCTTAATGTCAGCTGCCATGCTTGTAGGGTTGGCTCCACGGCCCATTGTGATGTGTCTTTTGGCTCTGAAAGTTGAGCATGTTGAGAACTACAGGACTCCCCGACCTAAGACAACAAATAAAAATACCAAACTTCCAATTGTGAGTGCGTTGCTCAGGTGTCCCCGCCCTACCAAGGCCTGTCCGGGTCATCTTGGGCAGGTTTGATGCATCAGCAGTGTGCTGTCGCATGTCGTTTCGCTGGGGAGGTGTAGTGGGTCGGTCTGATAGGTTAGCTCCCTCCTGCCATACGGTACACAATATTTGGTTCAATTTGTGTTGTTTGTTAATGGGTGGACTTGTCCTGTAGGACCCTCATGCAGATTGCGGCGTCCTCTCCCCGCTGTCCGCCAAGTTGTTGTGTTCTAGCCACATGGTGGCTGCCACCGGCAACTCCAGGAAAATTGCTCTACCCTTGTGGATTAACTGGAGCCTCGAGGGATACATTAGCATGTATTTGATGTTAAGTTAACGCAGTCTGGCTTTGATTGGGATGAACAAATTCCTTGCCCTTTGTACTGAAGGTGTATAATCCGGATAAATAGCGATTTTGCCGTTGCCTCTTCTGATTTCCCCTCCCTCCCGGAAGAAGCGCAGGACAATCACTCTGTCCTGGAAATTTAGAATTCTGGCTATTATTGGGCGTGGGTAGGAACCCGGTGGTGGTTTCTTCTGGAGGGATCGATATGCGCGTTCGACCGCAAAGCATTGCGAAAGGTGGACAGTGCCTATTTCTTGTTGTAAAAGAGTTTCTATAAAGTTGGTAGGGTTAGAACCCTCCATTCCCTCGGGAATACCGAGTAGGCGGACGTTGTTGCGTCTGGAGCGTCCTTCGGCATCCTCCACTCTCTTTTCCAGGAATTTGTTGCACTTCTCGAGTTCTTGGACTCTACTTTGCATGTCCTTGAGGGTCTCGATGGATTCTTTCTTCGTTGCCTCCGCGGTGGACATGCGATCTGTAAGATTCCATAGGTCCTGTCGCATTAGCATTACATCTGCTTTTACCTCCCCGATTTTGGTGTCAATGACAGGAGGCAGATGTAGGGTGGATGCAGCAAACTCCAGGAGAAGATTACAGGTCGGGTCTGCTTGTGGAGCCGTCTGTGCTTCAGCACGCCGCGAGCCGCAATGCTTGTTCAGGCCTCTCTTGGATTCCCGCCGGCTAGGGCTGCTTCTTTCGCTGGTAGGTGAGCGCACTCTTGTGGACGCAGCTTGGCTGGGGTGGCCAGTCCCGCGCACGTCTCACACCGTCTGACGCCCACCAGGCAGGCCCCCACCTTTGTATCCACAGTCCCCAGACGGGCACTCTGGGCGGCAGCACTGGTGTTCCACGGTTTGGATTCCAGGGTGCTGTTGCAGGGGCAGCGTCACCCCCACCAGGTGGTCGATCTTCTGTGTTCCTTCGCCCGCACTGGACTGGCTGGGCGCTCCATGCAGGTCTGCGGGTAGGGTATTTCTTGTGGATCGTTGCCCCTTCATGTGGAGTGTTGCGTGCTTCACCTAGTGCTTCTGCACCTGCAGGGCCACCTCGGTCGGCAGATAAGTTCTCTGTGTTCTATGGGTCTCGGGTGCCTCCGTTTATGCGCTCGATGACCTGTTATAGTGCAACTAAGTTTCCAGGTGGCGCCTCCTCCTTGATACGCTTGGTTCTCGAGGGTCGCGCTTCAATCTGAGGCCATCTTGGCGCTCCTACCTCGAATACATGCTGATTTCTTCTGCGGCTTGTATATTGCTGGCGGATCTGATTTTTGATTCTGTTTTTCACCCAAATGTTCTCCACTCATTTGTCGCTCCACAGGGATGGTTTTCCCCTCAGGGTTTACAAGAATAGCAGGCTATTTTACAGGATGTTTGTCGGTGGTTGAGAGAGCTCGGAGACTCACGTCTTCATCACTCTGCTGCTAGCCACGCCCTTCCAACACTAGCACGTAGTTTAGTCTTCACACCAGGTAGACAGAGTAAAGACAAGCTAGCCCAAAGACGCCGCAATCCCTTTAGTGAGCCTAATGAGTTGCTTGTTTCCCTGGGCATAGAGTAAGAGCCCAGGAGTGTGTGAGGGCCAGGAGGTGAGAACCTGACCTCAGCCAGAAGAAACAGAAGACAAACAAAGCAACAGCATGAACAGTGACATTCAATCAATGGAAGTACTAATTGTATATCACTTACAATGCCAATTATCCTAAAAAGGGATTTTAACATAGCGTGGGACCCCTCTAAGGACAGAACCAAAATAGCACACAGGGCACAAGGGAAACCCTGGCCTTGGTAGACGAGTGGAGGGCGTTTGAAGGGATACCAGGAGGGGTACACCTTCTACTGGCATGCTCACCACAAGCACTCGAGGATAGATTACATGTGGCTCTCCAGAAGTCTGCTGGGCCACACTACAGGGATCTCGGTCAAGACTATCATGCACTCAGATCACGCACCCATAACCCCAAACCTGAAAAGAAACTGATGACCTGCTGCCAAATCTGTCAAACAACTGTATCAAGCAAATTATCCACCCCTCCTAGAAAGGATCAGAACGAAAATTATGGGGGCCCCTACCCATAACACTGCTAGGCCGAATAAATGTTATAAAAATGGTCATCCTACTCCAACTGTTATACTACTTCTCAGCCCTCCCTATCCAGGTTCCGCCCGCCCTATTCAGGTCTCCGCAAAAAAATGACGAGTAGATTCCTATGGAACAATAGAGTACCGAGAGTGGCTGCAAGAGTCATGGAAATGCCTACTTGTAAAGGCAGGTTGGGGGAAACGGACCTTAAAGCCTACCATCTGGTAGCCCAGATGAGAGTTATCCGGGATCAGCAGAATGAAGATAGGGGAAAGATATGGAGGCCAATGGACCGATCAGTAGCAGGGGAAAACTTGGAAGAGATACTATGGAAACCCAAATCAGATAAACCACCCCGAAGGTACTGTAGCAAGATTCTTGCTATAGTGGGCGACGCGTAGGATGAAGCAACGAAGAGGGGACACATCACCCATCACCGTTCATGCCGTTATTGGACAATCCACAATTCACCCCGGGATACAAAATCTCTGCATTCACCAAATGGCAGCAGGGGGGGGGGATGCCAAAAGATCAGAGATATGTTTGCGCGGAACCAGGTCAAACAATTCGACCAGTATTCAGCAGTCTTCAAACTGGGGGAGAGGGAGAGATTTCGCTATGCACAACTAAGGCACTGGTTACTCCAACCCTCCATGAAACAAGCAGGGACATGCTAGCTAACGCCCTTTGAAAAATACCTGAATATGGATCCCGGCGACAAGCGGTTGGTCACGTCCATATACGTGCACCTAAAAGTGGTTGAAGATCCCCCTCCGAGGCCATACATGAAAACATTGAAATTATCCACGGGACACTCAATAGAAGAGAGCGAATGGTCGAAAATATGGGTGAGCATTCCCAAGCTCACGAGATCCCTCCAAATTCGGGAAATCTGGGTAAAACTGCTTTTCCATTGGCACCCAACACCCTAAAGACTCCACAAAATTGACCTGGGGGAATCGAAATTCTGTTGGAGGGAATGTGGAGGGGAGTGAACGTGGAGCCACATATGGTGGGACTGCCCCAAAATAGAGAGATATTGTGAGAGCATACAAGAGGGTTCTCCACAGACTGGTCAAGGTATTGGAGTTCCTACAGAAAGGATCATGGGGTGCCTGGTGTCCAAGGTGCCATGCGCCTCTTGGGTATAGCAGGATAGTCTCTGATCGAGCTAGTACAGGGGAGGTGCCCCGAGGACTGAACAGAAGCACGCAGTGCAGCACTGACTCATGACACCAAGGATAACGAAGCCCAGAGATGGCACTTTAGCACTATGGACTACCGTCAAACCAAAGGGGGTGTACACATTTACTGTTGAATTGTCCATTTTGGGATGCCCAGGCCTCGTCATTGGAATCAGTGGTTTCCTGGTAGGAAACAAGATGGCCCCAGTGGCCTCTTGCTTTCTATCACCTGTTACCTTACTTTTCCCAAAGTAACAGGAAGCCCTGACTCTGTCCCTTCTCCCTGACTGGCTGTTGGGTGGAAGTTCCATATATGCTGTTGTGGGGGAAGTCCAGGCCAGACTGGCTGGAGCCTTCCCAATCACTGTATGTTGTGGGTATGCCCTTGGGGTGGAACCTAGGTGAATGGAGTGTGTGACGAATACGCATTCTGTGTTATGGGTGTCTAGTATCTGCGTTTGACACAATGACGGAGACAGCCCTGCCCAAAACTGGTATGAATGCAGTGTGTAGTGCTGAATGTCATGGTATTTGGCCGAATCCACATTCTGTGTTGCAAGTGTCTGGATGGAGAAGAATGGCCTGAATGCACTGTGCGCCCGATTGGCTGCCTGACTGCCTGAATGCCGTTCTGAGTGATTGGTTGCCCGAGTGTGACCCAGCAGGATGAATGGGAGATCAACAGTATATCTGGGGGCCTTTCACTACTAGAAATCGCTCAGAAGCTGAAGTAGAAACTGACTTCGAAACTGACGCAGTTCAGAAGCTGAAGTTGAAACCGATGCTTACCTTTGAAGCCCACTGGAAGAAGAAGAATTGCTGCTGCTGTCCTTCGCTAATCTGAAAGCTGCTGTGCCTTCAAGGAACTGATCCAAGAGAGGACCTGGCTAGGAGACCTCCCGAGCTACAAGGGGCCATCGTGCACCAGCTGATCTTTGCCAAAGCTCCCTGGTAGACAGACCTACAAAAGGCTGCCGACCGGAGAAGGGTACCGCCGAGGAGATCAAAGAGCAACACCGGACAGCCGTCCGCCGTCGCCGACCTGAGCCACAGAGCCTAAGAACATTTGATCCAAGGACTGGGACTAGAAATTGGTATGCTTTAGTCTGGTCTTCTGGGTGTATTGCTGTCCATGTAGAGATCTTTCTTGTATGGCCGTCGGTGTGGTTGCTGTGGTAAAATCATTATGCTTGCTTTTTTTGGTGTGTTTTTTGCATACTGCATCAGTAATGCTTACAGAACGTCAATCTCTGCGGTTCACAATCCTGTTCAGGAAAGTATAGTAGCCGACTAACCCTTGATTTGCCAGCTTCTTCAGACTGTTGAATGCCCTTTGCCCTAGTGGCCCATATTGTTGGATCTGTTAGACTTGAGAGAATGGCAGTCAGTGGTCGAGACGTCCGCTCCTTGATTCTCTCGCCCTTGCCGATCATGTTAGAGTCATTAGACCCTGTTAGCACATCCCTAGCCCACTCTAAAATCTGGAAACTATCAGGCACATCCTATCCATTCCACGGCGATCTGCCACTGTGGAATTTCCTCCCAGGGGTCCCATACTTACCATCATCCATCATACGCCGGTGGGCTGAAACAGGCTACGAGGCAATCTGGGACCTCTTTGAGAGTGGTGGTTTTGTTGAGTGGTCGGATCTTCCACCCATCCTGAGACGGAAACCATCCACGTGGCTCCAATACTCCTCCCTCTGAAGAGTTCTTAAAATCAGATATCCTGACTTCCCTGCGCTACCTCCCAACGACCCAGTAGTTGCGGAGCTATGCAGCTTCAACTCCTTTAGCGGGAAGGTATCCAGACTATACACCCTATTACAGGCCAGATCGACCCCCTCCCCCCTTTGACAAACTGAAACATAAATGGGCAGAGGGCTTGGGGGTGGCGATGTCCGACCAACGCTGGAATCTCATGTGTGCGCGCACCCACAATGTGTCCTTTAACTCCTGATTCAAGTTAATCCAGTTCAAAGTCCTGCACAGTTATCACCTCACTCCGATTCAGTTGCACCGCATGTCCAAGGACCACTCCCCAGATGCCCCAGGTACGGAACCGACAGCGCCACATACATACACATGATCTGGTCCTGTCCTAATCTAGCGCAGTACTGGGAGGAGGTCTGTACTACTATGACTGTCATTTTGGACTGCACAGTCGCTCCATCCCCTGCATTGTGTCTCTTTCACCACTTCCCGGACTTGAGTCTCGACTCCAAAAAGCTGGCGGGCCTCTGTATGTTACTCACTGTCCACTGCATCTTACTATGTTGGCTCCGCCCTGGTCCACCCTCACACTCGCAATGGCTTAGGGCAGTCACCTGGGCATCTGACACGGAAGAGGTCTGGGCTAATCAACAGCCAACGCATTCCAGGCCCAGGAACATATGGCTGAGATTCTGCTCTTATATGGCCTCCATAGCTACAGACTCTGATGGTGCATCTCTTACTTCATCTTCTCCCACCTCCACCATGGCCTGAACTTTTGATTACCCAAAATGCTCCTGTGTTGTTGCGCCCCTCTGCTCATACCCGCAAAGCAATGTACAATGTTGAAATCGGACTGTATGCACTGCAATTGTCATGTCTGCCCCTGTTGGGCTTCTGCCTCTTCTGTGTCGTCAAGCTAAATAAATAAAGTTTAATAAAATAAAAAGGGCCTATACTAAGAAACCTATTGCCACACCTTACAACTAATACAAAAAGGGTGTGGGATAGTTCTCAAGAATAGAAAGAAGTACAATGTGGCAGTGGGAGCCCCGTTCACCCAGCCAGAGCCCACTCTGATAGTGACAGATTCCTCCATCTCGGGCTGGGGGCTACCCTAGATGGCCATTTGATTCATGGCGCATGGTCCAGAACGGAGGCCCTCCTGCATATCAATCTGCTGGATCTCAAAGTGGTAGGCCTGGCTTTTCTACTGGTCATCAGGGGCGACGCGGTTCTGGTCAGGGCCGACAATTCCACGACAATGTTCTACTTGAATAAGCAGGGCGTCACCCCCGCTCCCCTCCTGTACATGGGGGCACTGTCAATCTGGGAGGGACCCAGTTGGAGGGGACATGGATCTCTGCGGTCCATCTCCCGGGGGACAACAAAGCGGAAGCTGAACATCTCCGCCGCCTGGGGCTAAACACCTACGAATGGGAATTACACATCAACTGTTTGTTGCCCCTATTCCAGAAATGGAGGTTCCCAGATCTGGACTTATTTGCATCTCCTCTTAATTCCAAGTGCCCACTCTTCGCTTCATGGGTGGGGTGGGGTGGGGTCAGGGGTCTCTGGGCGACACGTTCCAACTCTGCTGGCAGTTGCTATCCGTTTCCTCCTCCTCTATTGCTCCAGCGGACCCTCTGCACATTTTGAGCCTCAGTAGACTGCAGCCTCCTCCTAATCGCCCCACCCCCCACTGGCTGTCGAGGGCTTTGTTCTCTAACCTGCTGCAGTTGAGCTGGCCCGCTTGGCCTGGCTCCTGATCAGCGGAGACTGCGCCACTCCCAGTTTTCGTACGACAACTGGGAAATCATCCAGGAGGCCCTCCACGTGTTCTCAGTACAAGAGTAGGTGGACCATATTCTGCCACTGGGCTCACGACAAGGGGCTGGACCCCGCTCACCTGCACCCTGGACGACGTACTGGCCTTTTCTACACATCTGGCTCGCTATGAAGACCAGGTTGATACCTGCCACACCTATTTGGTAGCCATTGGGGCCTACGAGAACTCCCCAGAGTGCATTTTTTGGCGGCCACCCCTGTGCTTAAGGCTCACCTCAAGGGGTTGTCCAGACGGTTTCCTCTGGTTCATGGGCCACACCCGGTCTGGGACCTCAGCGTAGTTCTGGTGGCTTTTCAGCGTAAACCTTTCAAGCAAATGACCTTGGTCAACATCAGGCTGGTGACGCTCAAGGCAATACTGTTGGTAGCGCTCACTTCTGCATGCAGAGTCGGAGAGCTGCAGGCTCTGTCGTGCAAGCCCTTCACCACCTTCCACAATGACAAGGTAATCTTGGGCACTCATTCAAACTTCTTGGCCAAGGTGGTCTCTCCGTTCCATTTGAACCAGGAAATCTGCTGGCCAGTGTTCTTTCCAAACCCGCCGTCGGTGCTGAAAGGGTATTGCATTCCTTAGACTTGGAGAGCGCTGAAGTTGTATCTCTCCTGGACGAGGTCTTTCCAGAAGTCTGAAGCGTTGTTCGTCACCTTTGGGGGCTCGGCTACCGGCACCCAAGCGTCCAAAGATTCCATCGCCGGTTGGATGGTCCAGGCCATTTCTGAGGCATATGTGGCCATGGGTAAGACTGTTTCTGCAGGGGTTAATGCCCACGCGGTCAGGGGGGGCAAGGCTATGGTGGGCGCCTTTCAGAGACACGCTTCCTCGGAGGTCATTAGCAAGGCGGCTACTTGAGCCACTTTGTCTGCTTTCTGTAAGCACTATTCCCTGGATACCAGTTCCAGGTGGGATGCAGCGTTCGGTCAGGCGGTTCTGGAGAACATTATTGCTTCTTCTTAATCTTGAGGCAGGTTGTCACAGCACCACCCGGTTGTCTTGATCGGTGGAATCACCCACAAGGATGGAGGAAAGGGGACAGGACATATGAGTAATTCAAGTTACTCTACTTAGTGACTGGGTGTCAGGTTTCTTGGTATTGCGCGAAGGTAGCACGTACACCTGCCTCCCTGTTGGATCTTGGTGCCTGGATTGTACACAATCTAAGGCCTCCATGACCCGCCGCGGAAAGAGGGTTAGGATCTGCTGGATTGGATAGGTAGGGGTGATTATGGAAACTGGATAGAGGATCAGGAAGAAGTAATGGATGGGTAAGGGGATTCAGGGAAAAGGTATGGCTTGTTGCCCCCCTACTGGGGTTCCCGAGATCGCTGATGCTCCGCCCACCCACTCCTGCACACTGGCACACTATACCCTCCAAAGCCCTGCCTAGTCTGGCCTTCTCCGCTCCTAGTAATTCTGCTTTGATACCTGGCACATTGTATTTTAGGATTCTCTGGTACGTTACTGGCATGCACTCACATTGTGCTGATTGTTTGAACTCACAACCGGCACACCTTAAACAGGTTCACTAGTACATTGCAATCATATACCCACTGGTTACATGCAATGCGTTGGTTGTTGGAACTCACAACCGACACACATTAACTAAAGAAACAAGATGGCACTTAGCTTTGTGTCGTGCAGCGGGGTACGTCTGCCATGAGCTGCGGTCCCAATGTTCAAGCCGTTTTGATCCAGCGGAGCACCGCTACAAAGAAATCAAAAGCACGTGTGAGCTTGTGTTGCGGAACAGTATAACAAACCACTTGACAAGCTACCAAAACTGCCCACTAGCGGTCTACAGCATGCAAATGCAGTCGATTTGTGGTGCTGGTTCTCCGCCACTCATTCTACTGTGCATCGGACGTTGCTATCAACTGTGAGCACCTCTGTACTCCATACACTTCCCAATGCCTTTAAGAGTTACATTGCCCAAACACTGCTTGCGTTCTATTCAGTTACTCCCCGAACACAATGCTCCTCCTGAGAGCGCTGCCTTGCCCGAACGCTGCTTGCGTTCTATCCAAATAAACACTCCAGAATTAACCAATAGTCAGACTGGTTAGATAAAAGCACTTATCTGTTGCTGAATGCAGGGCCTGTAGTATTCGCAGGCGGGGAATGGCCCTGCGGTTCGCAGCCTGCAGGAGCCCTCCAAACACATGTCCTCTCTCTCTCTCTCTCTCGTGTTCTCCAGCACAAGCTGGTATCTTCGATTGGTTGGGCGTTGTCCTAGAGGATCCGGGAGGCTAGTGGTCATGCGAGCCTTCTGGGAAATGTACTGGTCCTTTTCATGCCCCAGAGCGTTCTAAGTCCACACACCAAGCCCTTTTCCTGTACATAAAACAAAACAGTGTCTTGAAATAAAGGTGTTTGGGTCTTTTAGACCTTTTTTTATGGCCACACTGCTGCATAACCCTGATATTGTCTGCTTGGCGCTTCCCACTCATGCTTGCCACCTGTGAGTCCCTCACACTGGGGTACTCATAGTCCTTGTCATTGCCAAACCATGCTTCAATGAACAAGAGCATAAATGAGAAATGCAACCAAGGAACATCGCCCGTACCACAGGAGGAGCTTAGTTTGTCTTTTCTTTCCTTGGTGGAGGGCACTTGTCAAGTTATTTTACTGGGTCTTCTTAAAGCATGGCATTTTACATTTGCATGATCTCTTTGCCCTATGGGTACTGCAATTAAAAAGGTTGGGTTCTGGGTGAATTATCGAGCGTATAAGAGGTTGCTGTTGGGTCCGCTGCTCGAAGCAGGTCAAGTTTTGTCATTGCCTTTGTGCTAGTGTGTGCGGTATGTGCGTGTAGTATCTGTTAGGTTTTTGCTGGGTGTTGATGTTGAGCAAGCTGTAATACGTTGTCTGCAGGCAAGCGTTGTGGGTTGTAATGAGTGCTTAATTTGTGAGAGACAAGTGGGAGGGTGCTATTGTAGAGTTGTTAGCGCGTTCGTTAGGTTGGAGAGTTTATACTTTGCAAATGGGCATTAACATAAGATTGCATTCAGATGCACCCGTCAGCACGGTAATGCTTTAGTTGCCATGTGCACGGTAGCAATGTTGTGTATGGTTGGCTAATTCAGTTGCTGGCATATGGTGCATCTCCATTGGGCCACATTGTTTCATCACCCCATAAAAGGCTAAGTGGTCCTGAGGTTGAAATATCTGTGAGCTGTCGATGCTCAGGAGGGAAGCTCCAAGAAAAATTGGAAGTTGTGGTCTTGAATTTGCACCCTGTCATAAGGTGACATCGCCTAACATTGCATGATCATTCATAACAAGGTACACTAAAGCCAAACAAGACACAAAATGACATCCCCTTCACACTCACTTGCTCCGCAGACCAGATAGCTCCAATGTTTACACTCGGTTGTCTACTCTCGCTAATCTTTTTCTTTCTCGCTTGCTCTCATATATAGATCCATTGTACATAGACAGGCAGTGTGCTGGAGCAATGTCGCCGCTGTAATGTACATGGACACAACTGGCAGTGTTCTGTAGAGACTCCAAGCAATGTGCAAAAGACTTAGCACTGCTTATCAAACACACAGAGACCCTGGAAAATGCACAGAAGAAACATCACTGCTGTAGGACGCTGCAAAGACATATGTAAGGTGTATCAGACCTTATTTGCAATGGAAAGTAACTGCATGTACCCACATCCATCTATAGTAAGCACCTGTGAGGAAAAGGAGAACTGGTCATACACCTTACCGTGCAAAAAGCGCCTATTGGGAAATCCGGGGAGAGAATGGAGAAACACCCAACAATACTGGGGCTTCTTGCTTTGAAAGAAGTGACTCCACTGGGAGCGAGATATTGGGGACAGCTCCCAGAATCCCTAGTGCCTGTAAAGAAAACCCAATGTCCTTTGTACATGGACAAGTTAAACAGTCATGTTCTCTAGCGCTGAAATATTGTCAATGCACACAAATGGATTTATCACCCTTGGGACACGGTGCCTTGCCTTTTTAATGATATATTTAAATATTAAATACATAAATAGCATAAACATATAATTAACCTTTTGAAAAATGGTTGGATCAAAGTACATATCACATATCAAACCCAGGTGTAAACACGCCCTCTGTTGAAATCCAACCAATATAACTCTGGATCAGTGTAAAACGTTCTCTATATAATTATTAAATAATTAAATATAACAGCACCTATTGACAATGCGGCTGAAACAATGGATGCAAAAATAGAATAAATCACCTTTTTATGTAATGCATAGGTGGACATCACTATAAGGCATGACACTGCCTCTGAAACATATAAAGTACCAGATCATGGCATAAGACATCTCATTTCATCAAATAATAGTACAGTATTGTCTCTGAGGCACACCTATGCTGGTATATATAATACAATGTCCCCATTTTATATAAGCCTATACTTAATCATGAGAGGGGGTGGGGGGAACAATGTGAAAACACTTCAGCAGAAGCAGTCCCGTGGAAATGATCAATGACTCACTGGTACCTGCAGTCTACCACAAACAAACCATTGTCACAAGCTAACAACACCAAGGAAAGAAACTAAAATACATGCAGACATGAAACAGGAGGAAAGGAAAACAAACACGAGCAGTAGACAAATGCAATAGGCTCTCCCAGGCCCCACTTGACTCCATAAGGAAAGCCTGAGTCAACATATGCATAGAAAGCATGAAATCCCCACAGATTGTGTTGCAGATGGTGATTCTGTGCACATGTTGAAGCAGTGCTTTCTTTCATCACTTAGTGCGGTAGCTGCACTAACATTCTCCAGAATCCCTAAATGTGAACATAGAGCAGCCCAATGCTTACTGAGGGCTGATGCCCCTTTTCACTTAGCTGCACTGTGTTGCACCAAACTGTTTGCCATACTGAAGAGATAAAGGGCTAATGTGGGTTGAATCGCAGGGTGAAAGGTAGCCGTTTACAGCCTTCCCATTGATATACAGGATCTTTTCATGAACATATTTTCCCTAATTCTGGATGTGAGATGCTGATCAGGTAGATACCCCCTGACCGCGCCATCTTGTGGCCTCCAAAATCGTTTTTGCACCTGTGCTTAAAAGCACGGTGAGCGCATTCAGCGCGTGGTCCCTCTCCCCTTCCCAACCCGCTTCCTGAACCTCCCTCTACACGCCTCCCTCAACGCCCCCCCGCCCTGATTGGCGCACAACGCCCTCATCAAGGACACCGCAGAGCAGCCCCCTGCCCATGCAGCCCCTTCGGCTAAGGGCTCCAAGACCAAGGGCGGCTCCTACAATGGCGGCTCCAAGACATGTCTGCAGGTGTCAGCAGGGGAAGCCAATGAAGCCAGCAGTCAACAGACACCAACTAAAACTATAATTGTGGCTTGGGTAGGGTGTAGAGCAATTGCTCTACTCCAGAAAGCCCCCGCCACTCTACCTTACCTCTCCTTAAAGTACACCGCCATAGGCTTACACCATGCACATTTAGAGAGATGTATGACCTCCGACCTAAATCTACGCATGACTGGACTGTAAATGTTGTTTTGCATTACTTACAACCATAATTCCCAATGTTAGCATATACCACACTTAGATGGAATTCTTAACCTCAGCCTGCATCACATAGAGATAGAAAAAGTGAATGTTAGCATGTGCCACACCTAGATGGAACTTGAATGTTACCATGTGCCACACTTAGAATGGAGAACATCATCCTTCCCTACATCGAGATAACTATTGGGAAGATTAGCAAGTGCCACAATTGGACGGAATATGTAGATTAGCAAGTACTACACTTAGACAGAACTGTGAATGTTAGCATGTTAATTTTCATATAACCCACTAACCAATATAAGCTCAAATTCTCTGCATACCTATTTTTCTAAAAAAACTCACAACCATCTCTCGCACAAGCCGCACACACTTCACCACACTGCAACAACACATAAGCCGCACCTACAGCACACGCGGACTGACTCCGATACTCGCACCAAAGCTCAGCACCCGGTGTGTACCGAGTTGAAGCTGCCAACAGTACACCACTCCTCTCACTATCCTACTCCCTCTTCACCTTACTAACCCATCCCACCTTCTTGTTTGCAGATCTGCCAGAGCGCCACGGGACCAATTCCGCTGGTGACGGTGTGCTATATAAGTACCTTTAACATAAAGTTTGTATCACATAGTAGTGCCCTTTTGTGGTCACTGGGGGTCTTAAATGGCTATGATGTTAGTATAAGTGTAAATGACAGTTTCACTTCTAAAAGCCATCGGCGATGGCCAGTTTATGATTTCATGTGAGTCTGCCAGCCCCCCTCAGGGGAAACAGTTATGCAGGATTGCTCATGAAGAGAGTCTATAGTTATGTGCATGGGGAGAGGATAGTTACATTGCCTTGCTTACCCTCACCTGGGAAGTAGAACCCTCAACGTGACAGCATATTGATTGATTGTTTATTTGTATAGCGCCTATACACAATGTGTTTCAAAGCGCTTCAAGGAGGGTGGGAACATGGGAGAATACAATTACATTCAAACAGGTCCTTGAAACAGGTCAGAATGTGAAAAATAACTATCAAATCATAACAGATAGTACAAGTGCATGGAACAATAAGGGAGAGGTGAAGGGGGGGGGAGACAAAACTAGCAGTAACATTACTATGCCCGACGACATTTGCTGCAGTGCAAGAGTGACAAGAGGAAGGGGGAGGGGAGGTAAGGGGGAAATGGAAAGCGGTAAGGAGAGGAACAAAACAAGTGATTATCTACAAGATAGTGCAGGGGAGGGAGTGGGAGGAGAAGACAAGAAGGGAAAAAGGGGGGGGACGAACAAGCTGTTATCAGTGATCCAGGGACCGATGATAAGAGTAAGTGCTAAGATAAATAGGATTGGAGACACTGGCGGGGGCAGGGGGGACAGGGAGACACTGGCAGGGGTCAGGGGGGACAAGGAAGACACTGGTGGGGGGGAGGGGGACAGGAAGACACTGGCGGAGGGCAGGAGGGGCAAGGAAGACACTGGCAGGGGGCAGGGGGGACAGGAAGACACTGGCGGGGTGCAGGGGGGACAAGGAAGACACTGGCGGGGGCAGTAGGTCAAGGCGACACTGGCGGGGCCAGGGGAGACAAGGAGACAGTGGCGGGGGCAGGGGGACACTGGCGGGGGGCAGGAAGACACTGGTGGGGGCAGGGGGACAAGGAGACAATGGCGGGGTGCAGGGGGACAAGGCAACACTGGCGGGGGTAGGGGGGGACAAGGCAACACTGGCAGGGGGCATGAAGATACTGGCGGGGCAGGGGGGACAGGAAGACACTGGCAGGGGCAGGGGGGTCAGGAAGACACTGGCGGGGGACAAGGAGACACTGGCGGGGCCAGGGGGACAGGAAGACACTGGCGGGGGCAGGGGGACAAGGAGACACTGGTGGGGGGCAGGGGGGACAAGGCGACACTGGTGGGGGGCAGGGGGGACAAGGCGACACTGGCGGGGGCAGGGGGACAGGAAGACACTGGCGGGGGCAGGGGGGACAAGGCGACACTGGCGGGGGAAGGGGGGACAAGGCGACACTGGTGGGGGCACAGGGGACAAGGCGCCACTGGCGGGGGGACAAGGAGACACTGGCGGTGGCAGGGGGACAGGAAGACACTGGCGGGGGCAGGGTGGACAAGGAGACACTGGCAGGGGGCAGGGGGGGACAAGGATACACTGGCGGGGGACAGGGGGGACAATGCAGACACTGGCGTTGGGACAAGGAGACACTGGCGGGGGGCAGGGAGACACTGGCAGGGGGCAGGGGGACAAGGCGACACTGGCAGGGGCAGGGGGGAGGCAAAACTGGCAGGGGCAGGGGGGACAAGGTGACACTGGCGGGGGGCAGGGGAGACAGGGAGACACTGGCAGGGGGAGGCGAGACAGGGAGACACTGGCGGGGGGCAGGGAGGACAAGGCGACACTGGCAGGGGCAGGGGGGACAAGGCGACACTGGCGGGGGCAGGAAGACACTGGCAGGGGGGCAAGGAGATAGGGGCAGGGACAGCATAGCAAGTAACAGCTAACCAACACTATACGAAATGGGACTAAGCAGTCTTTCACTGCACCATTTTGTCCATGAGCAAAATTGTAAAGCCAGTAACAACAGCTAAGTACCATATGAATGTGTGGCCTGCATGTTTTCACCGATTTTCCTGGTGAGACTCCACAGCAAAGAAAACCCCACAACAAACCAATCCTTGTTGAGTTGCATTATCTTGTTTTGTGCGGAGTAACCTGAAACGCACAACATGCGCTTAACAGCTCCCCCTCCCCAGTTCATTTTAGCCAAACAGCCTTGAACCTGTTTCGCAACATGGAATGCGTTTTATTTTATAAGTTATGCGGTCCTCAGCCACTTTACTTTTCTTTTGCAAGAACATGTGTCGATGCCAAAACAGAACGGGACTCGAGTTTAGAAGCACCCAAATGCTCTGCATAAGCACTCCCTCAGCTGCTCCTTTTCCTACCTGTCAGCCGAAGGGGAAAAGAGAGGGGAGCAAATGGCATCGCCTCTGCAGAGTGGATTTGCCTCCCTCTCACTCTGCATCTCCCTGGGAGGGAGGGAGAGCTCTTCACAGCCCTGTGTAACGTCGGAAAATGCGCTATCCTGGGCGAAATTGCCTGTTGAAAAATGCTTTCCTGACAGTCGTTACTGCGCATGCGCACCAACACAGCGCATGCGCAGTAGCACCCTAAGCATTTTTCGACTATGAGCAGAATTCGACGTTACACCGGCACAGATGTTCAAACTGTTGCAATCACAGCCAGAACTAAAAACACAAAAGCACTCCTGTACGCATACAGCTGCAAGACACGGTTGCTGGTAACCAGACGTTTCCGGACGAAGCTCAGCCAAGGGGACAAGGAAATCAAGTCAAAAATCTACATTGTCAATTCTGGCATTAAATGCCTACTCAGTTGGGAATTCGCAGAAGTTCGGGCTAATAAAATTAATCTCCGACATCACAGACTCTGACGGCATCCACAAACTACTGGGCAGGCACCCAAACCTACTCCAGGGTAGAGGATGCCTGAAAGGGAAGCTGATCAAGTTACACATCAACACAACAGTACTGCCCAAAGCGGTGCAGCACAGGAGGACGTGGTTCCACATGCAAGACCTTGTCGAGAAGGAGTTGCGTGAACTTGAGAAGGCAGACATCATAGAGACAGTGTCAGGACCAACACTGTGGGTCTCCCCAATGGTCGTCACGAAAAAGCCAAAACAACCAGGGAATGTACGCATATGCATCGACATGCGCCTGCCAAACACGCCCATCATACGGGAAAGGCACATCACCCCAACCCTGGACGAGATCATAACAGACCTAACGGGGTCACGTTTTTTTTCTTCAGACTAGACCTGAACGCTGTATACCACCAGTTAAAGCTGAACAAAGACTCACGTACATTACAAACTTCTCCACGCACCTGGACCTGAGAAGATACAAAAGGTTTAATGTCGGAATATCATCCGTGGCGGAGGTGTTCCAGCAAACAATCCAATCAGACCTGCAGGACCTCCCAGGAGTACTTAATGTCAGCGATGACATCCTGGTGCACTCAAGTGGCAGAGAAGAACACCTACACTGACTGGAAGCCGTCCTCAACAGGCTAGAGATGGCCAGACCGACGGTCCACAAGGAGAAACTCAAATTCCTTAAAGAACTGACTTTCTTCGGCTACGTCTTCAATAGTGAAGGGGTATTGGCGGACCCCCTCAAGGTCACGGACATTGAAGGAGCGACACCGCCAACAACACCCACAGAAGTGCGTAGTTTCCTAGGGATGGCCACGTACTGTGGCCGATTCATATCCAACTTAGCCACAATCTCAGAACCCCTAAAGGAGCTGACCAAGTCCAACACCAAGTGGGACTGGAGCCATTGCTGCCAAGAAGCCTTTCAACAAATCAAAAAACTCACTGTCGCAGACATGACCATGGCACATTACTACACCACGCTGGAGACAGAACTGTACGTAGATGCAAGCCCTGTCAGGCTGGGAGCAATACACGTACAGACAACCCCAACTGGGGTGACCAAGCTGGTTGCATAAGCATCACAGGTCCTGACACCTACCGAGCAACGATATTCGCACATAGTGAGAGGTGATCAACGTTCTATGGAGCTGCAGGCATTTCCGGCTCTAGCTCTATAGTTGGTGGTTCAAGGCCTACACAGATCACAAGCTTCAGTTACCGATTTTCACAGGTTCAGCCCCACACCCTCCAGCGAGGATTGAAAAATGGCTACTGCACCTCCAGCAGTACAAATTCGACGATCTTCTCTAAGTGGGAGCAGATAGCCCAGCTGACTTTCTGTCTAGGCACCAGAGAGCAGCAACAGTGGCCAAGAATACACAGAGATGGAAGAGCACATCTGCCAAATTGTGGACACTATGAAACCCGGAGCGGTCAGCATTGTGGACATCGTAGAAGTGACCAACTCCGACCCGTGCTGCGACCTGATGAAGAGCACGATACTAGCAGGAGAGTGGAAACTATTTCTCCACAACAACCACAACCGCACAGCAGCAGCCAAAGATTTCCTGACAGGGGTATGCACAGGTCACCAGGGGCTATCAATCAACAATGATGGACTGATACTGAGAGGCACAGAAATCCTCGTCCCTGCCAGCCTACAGGACAGAATCATCACCCTAGCACACAAAGGGCACCAAGGGATTGTCAGGACCAAAGCCTGCATACGACACAGGGTGAGGTTTCCTCAAATAGACACAAAGTTCGAGAATATGATATCATCATGCCACCCATGCCAAGTGACCAGCGCACCCCAGAGGCCTGAACCAAACCAAGGCGCCCGAGGGGCACAACACGCTGGGAGGCAATAAGCATTGACTTTTGCATGATGCAGGAGGACATATACCTACTTGTTTCAGTGGATGACTACTCACTCTACCCTGAAGTTGAGATCATACAATACAATCCACCGCAGTGGAGGCGGTCATTCCGGCATTGGAAACAATATACCCCACACATGGGCTGCCTAAATACATACAGAGCGACAATGGTCCCCCCTTTCAAGGGAGAGAACTGGCGAAATACCTGGATGACCTCCATATCCAAGCCACAGATGAAAGCGTGTGGTAGCAAGAGGGCGTAGAAGACATGAATAGAAGACAAGCACTGCATTTACATAAACTGTTTATGTACATGCCACTGAAGAATTCCTGGTAAATTTTTTGATATAAGAAACATGTTGGGTTTGTTATGAGTGTTGAATGTTTGGATGACTGATTGACTGTCACGAGGAAGATTAGAAGGTGTGGGGACTACTGTGTTTCCTGTCAATTCAGGCAGGTTCATTGAATAGATCCCTAACAAATACTTGTGTTATAGATTGAATAATCATAAATGAATTGACATACTATATAACAGATTGTTTTTGTGATTAGCTTTTTGGGCCAATAAGCCTTTTAACAAAATTGCTGTTAAAAATATGAAATATAATGAATGATTTTTAGTGCTGTGATTTTACAAATGATAATAAATTGATATTTTTGATTTAAAAAAAGTTAGCAATGGTATGTCATAATACAAAAGCAAATAACAGTAATGGCCTAACACGGATGGGGATGGAAAAGCAAGGGACCCTTTAAACAAAGTTGATGTATGGTTGTTTTGTTTAAGGGCTGTTTAAAGTGGTCCAAATAAAGATTCCCTCAGGTCTCCTTAGGGTTTGTGACCTCCATATCCACCATCACTACATCACCTCGAGATGGCTGCAAGCCAACAGCGATGCTGAACTTTTCATGAGGACAATCAATAAAGTGCTGCGTACAGCGAAGACTCAAAGCAGCCCATGGAAAGGCGAACTCTATCGATTCCTGAGGAACTACCAGCTGACACCTCAACTGACACGCCCCCAGCCGACCTGATGTACGGAACCCGCCTGAATTCTTCAATACCTCACAACCCGGGCAAACCAACTGAACCGTTGGCAAACCCACTTCACGAGCACTTAATGCTGGGTGAAAAAGGCTCGACAGAAGGTAGGAGATCAAGTGTTAGTCCCGCAAAATGCCTCAAAGTCGAAGCTAGCAAGCCAGTATGACCCCACCCCATGGACGGTGACCCAGAGAAAGGCAACACTTCTAGTGGCCAGCCGAGGACACGATACTTTTTCCAAGTGATGCGTCTTGGTTCAAAAGCGTCCCCAACACCACGTGGAGGGAAAGCTAGAACCAGCGACAGGACGAGGATGACAAAGAGACAACCAGCAGGAGACAAAGCACAATGGAAGAGAATGAGCATGGACCTGACCACAGAGGGGCGGCAAGTGTGCCAACCAGCTCGCCGAAGACAGGGAAGCAGAGGGGAGCCCAGCCACCGTACCACCCCCGAGACACAGCCGATATGACCTGAGGGTTGCCCCCAAGACCCCCGGGTAAACTGAAGGACTATGTATGTAAATATGGTCTCAAGAGTTGATCACACAATGCATAAGGCAAGGTTGGTGTAAGGTTTATTTTGTTTTATGAAAAGGAGAGGAATGTTATGTACGTGTCACGTCACCACGGACCGGCGGGACATGACAGATTAAAGGAACGTGCATCGGAAACCCCAGCGGTCCCCATGTAGATATCAGTCCCTGCCTGGTGTGTCTCATTTAGCAGATGGGAGCCTGCGTTTATCGCCAGCGCTGCCCCAGACACCCTCCTGTGCAGGCATTCTACTGATGTGGATCCAGGGACACACCCTGGATCCAATACTCTACTTGTGCAGCTTCAAACCTCAGCGCAGAGCCAAAGGATTCTACTTACAAGGCCCCAGAGAGTCAACCAAGCTAAAAGCGACCCTGTATTTCCCGGTCTTTAAGCTCCTAAACCAACCTCATCCTGTAGGCATCACATGGGCTTCCCAATTAATTTGTCTTCTGCCACTGCAGTTGAAATGCTATTTCTTTATGTTTTTTCATTTTAGTTTCCTCTATATATTATTACCTTTCTATGTTGTACTTGTGTTCCAGTGTCCTCATGTCATTTTGACATGAAATGTACTTGTGTTTCTGTTCAATTGCTGAAAGGTGATATTGAAAGGTAGCTCTGATGCACACGTGCCCCCTCCCAGCGTCCTCGAAATAATGTGGTGCTCGTAATTTAGGAATCTGGCCTGCCAATGTTGGTTGTTAAGTTCAATCGAAGGCTGTTGGAAAGTACTAGTCATTCACTTACTGCTCCTACTGAGCCAGTACCTGCAAAAGGAAGAGCTGCTGAACGTGCGGGGAAAGTGAGTGAGTTCAAGTGCGCGTGCGCCTGTATAATAAGGTGCATAGGTACCTGTGGATGCGTGTAAAGAATATGAAATGTTTTCATACCATCCTGCGCATCAACAGAACACACAGGCAAGTGGCCATGGGCACGGTTGGAATCGGCAACAGATGTGGGAGACCATAGCGTGAATGCACTTGCCTTTGTAGCAGTGCAAGTTCAATTCTTTATAAATCATGTTATCACACTGTCCACCAACCTACCACTGTGTGGGACACATAGTTTTGCCAAAGATTTTCTGCCTCTAGGGTCTTCCGATTAATGTCTCCCATCAAGTGCGTTCTGCCCTCAGAGGGATTGCCCCAAACAGACCAGAACACCTATGGAAATCCACAGGCCAATGAAGATTTTTTTGTCTCATGTTAATTCCACCCATGGGTGTTGGGCACATGGATAAAATATAGTGATGGCACTCGCTGTCTCCCTTCTCAGCTTTATAGTTATCCTAAAATATCTTTCACCAAAGGCACTTTTACACTGGGCTATTGCATCTCACAGCCTGCTTAGGAATGCCCCTGCTGCCATCCTCCTCAGTAACAGAAGCTAAAAAAAAAAACTAAGACGTTCCTCCACCCGTAGGAAAAAGAATTATTCATTTGTCACTGTTAGGAAAGATTTCTCTTTTAGCAACTTTCCCTCCATATTTACATAGGCCCCCAGATTTTTGCTTTTGTTTTTGAACCCGTCTTGACTTTTTACAAGGAACTTTTTCTCATATTTGTTACTGAGAAACTGATTGGTCCTTCGGGCTATCATTACTGGGAAACTACGTTTCCCTTTAGTCTTTTTTCCATAGACCTTTTTGTTAACTTTTTAACAGTCCACACACCATTTTACAATGCAGTGCAGTGGGGATACGTTTGTGTACACATTTGCGTTAATGCATATGGATACTGAATGTGGCTAGTACCCTAAAATAGCCATGCAATGAGATTTTCACTTGTTCTCTCGCCATTTTGTTGTTTGGCCTTCTTCCTGGCTTTCCAGGTCAGGAAATCCTATAGAAGGTCATGCACTTGCCCTGGAAAGCTGCAGTTTCTGCGGTCTAGTGATGCCTTTGTGTGTGTGCGGCCAAGGAAGGGAGTGAGTGTCATATCCCGAGTTCCTGGCTGGCAGCACCGAGGGACGCCTAATAACACCTGGAGGCTACCCTAGCGGCTGTCCCAGCGTTATTGGGCACATGGAGTACATTAGAACCACATCTCCCATCAAACCCTTTTGTGTAGTCACGTGACATACACGCAACGCGGTTTCACATCTTTCCATGACTTGTACTTAATGCCTGTTGCTCCATTCATCGGTTGCTCCTTAACTGTGATAGTAACGAGCATTAGCATTCAGGTATTTTCATTACGATTCGGATCACGTATTTAGACCCTGCCTCTGCCTTATCCTTGTCTGCTCTCCCGACACTCATCTCCCGCTGCTACATTCCTTTTGGAACTCCGAACTTGGCTACGTTGCATCGACTCCTCTTTCTCTCTGACCCATTCTGTTGTGACGCTTTTTGGATTTGTGAACTTCGTTTGTTTATAAGAACCCGCGTGAAGTGAACGCAGTGTTCCTTGGTTGCAGTTATTTGTCTATGTAAAACTACCATTGAAAACCCCTTCCCCACCGGTCATAGATGCTCTGCTGCTACCACATATTGGATTGCTTTTTACATATTTTGGGACGCTCTGCTGCTACCACATATCGGATTGCTTTTCACACATTTTTGGGACGCTCGGCTGCTACCACATATTGGATTGCTTTTTACATATTTTGGGACGCTCTGCTGCTACCACATATCGGATTGCTTTTCACACATTTTTGGGACGCTCTGCTGCTACCACA
The DNA here is from genome assembly GCF_040938575.1 of Ambystoma mexicanum. Classification (NCBI taxonomy): domain Eukaryota; kingdom Metazoa; phylum Chordata; class Amphibia; order Caudata; family Ambystomatidae; genus Ambystoma; species Ambystoma mexicanum. Next base: position 1,273,334,329 of record NC_090932.1, read on the forward strand.
TATTGGATTGCTTTCCACATATTTTGGGACGCTCTGTTGTTACCACATATTGGACTGCGTCTTAAACCTTGAGATTTTTCATTCTTCACCCAATCCTATTATCCTTTGCCTTGACTACAAGTAGGTTACTGGTGTCCTTCACAGAGCAGGTAAGAGTGGGTACTCGTGGGTGGTGGTTTGCTGTACTCCGGCATTTCTTTGACTGCATTTTCTGAACTACTGCATTGTTCTTTGTTTCTCTAGCTCTGTTGTCGCTGCTCATGCCTTTTCATTCAAGCCCCCGGCCTGACAGGAATTTTGACTTCTGCAGGCTGCGCTCTTGCGGGGGAAGTCTTAAGCATATCACGCTGAAAGTTCTCACAGAGTGAAGGAACACCCAAAACGGGAGTTTATCTGCGACATCTGGGTTTTGTCTCAAGGTGTGACAGTGAGACTGTCTGGACCCATTCCACATCCATGGTGCCTAAAGGTCTAGCTCTGTGGCATAAGTGAAACCCACATAATTGGACCACTGCTATCTGTTTGAATGGTGCATATCCTTACCATTGGTGGGCTTGGACCTGCTTCCAGCCTGACTCTTGGATAAGAAGAGTCCTGCAGCTATTTCTGGATATCAGCGTTGGAGCCAAGTATCCCATGTATAAGAGAAGCCGACTGAAGATCCGTGGACAATTACAGAAGAGGCCCAGTATACCTTCCTGTGTTTGGCACAGTGAAGCCCTGCTGAACTACCTGATCTCCGAAGGCCCCAAGCAGTCCTTCAACCCTTGGACTGGTGGGATCAACCGGTCTCGACACATTCTCGAGGACCCAGCCGTCCTGAACCTTCGGAGGCGTCCCTGGACCACCCCGTGGACTGACCAGTTTTCCAGTGAGCAACCTCGCTAGAACGGTTCCGCATGCATCGCTGGAACTTCAGTACTCACCAGCTTGTGGTGTAAGTCACCTTCATGATGACTTTCAGCCTCTCAGCTTCAAGGCATCCTGCTCAGAAAGATCTTCAACTGCAACAGTAAGGATGCCTGCCGCTGCCTGTGTGCGGTGGCCGTCACTGGAACTCGCCTTCCCTTGTCTGGTCAAGTGTCCTTTAGTGGTCTTCATCAGAGCCTTCTGAATCCCTTCATCACTAAGGGTTTCACTCTGCTCCTGGAACTGACTGGAAGAATCCTTGCACCCGCAGCTCCTGGGTACCTCTCACTGGAACCAACAGCGGGAAAACCTACATCCAGCGTCCCACCTAGCGATCTGGGAAAATCGAAGAAGAGGGTAAATAAATGCATAGCATTTGTCCTCCCCCACCTGTTCTCCTTGGAATACACTTTGGTAATTCCATCGCATTTTGATCATTGCATCTAAAAGCAGCTGTACCTGAAAGATAGAAACATAACTTTACCTACCCTAACTTTGTTGCTCATCTTCTTTGAAACATTCACCAACAGAAGAACCGTAACCTACTTAAGAAATTTTCTGGGGCGAAGCTTTGATACTTTTGGGTACAAGGCTCCACTCTTCCTAGGGATTGGACTTTTGAAGTTAGGGCACATTTCGGTTGACTTGGTTCTATCATACTGCAACACGTACCTTCTTTTTTTTTCATAAATTATTGAATGCATTCATAAAAACCTATGTTGACTGTACATAGGTTTATAATTGAGTGTTGTGTAATAATTTAACGTGCTTGTTTCATTTCCTAATGTGTGTTTTGGGCCTTGAATAAATATTGTATTTTTGTACCCACCTGTCTAAAATGAATTATTGTGTGCTTCACTGTGTGAACTCATTGTGTAGCCAGGACCACACTCGAACTCTCCTGAGAATAGCCTTGATTGCTCGCCAGTGTTACCTTGATTGAGTTTTGGCTAACCTCTCAGAGTTACTGTCAGACTATTAGAACAGCCGATGGGTGTTCTATGACACAAGCCCTCCCGTAGATATTAAGACCTTTCTACTGATATACCAGAGAAGGGAGAAAAGAATAATACACAGCTTTCTCCATCTTATCAGGCAAAAAGTGAAATCAGAATCCAGGAACGATACCAGGGATGTTCAGAAAGGGCCACAGGTTACTTGCACACTACATGAGAGGCAAGCACACAGGTTGAAAAATGAGATACAATGACAAAGGACAGCATAACACAGTCTCCCCTAAGTTCAACACCCTATCTGGTTTCCTCCTGACTAAGATACCGATTCTCCTACCAATCATGTAATAAGAAAGGAAGTAAATCTATACACCAGGGAACCGCCCGACGAAGTTGCCACAAACAGAAACCCGAGCAACAAGATTCCAAGTTCGTAGGGACCTCACCCCGATGGCATGAGGACGCCTTTAAGAAGGAGAACCAACAATCCGGGAAGCCAGCAGTTGTGTACAATCCTGGAGAAGGCCAGAAACCGGACTGATGATCCTGTTCTCAAGTTCCACCAGGGTACAAGTATAGTCAGTGTGTGGGGTGGAGCAGAGAAGGAATATTCAAAACTGTAGATCCAGAAGGAATTTACAATAAAAAAAGGATCAAGGACGGAGGCTCCAAAGGACAGGCACCAAGATTCCAACAACTAGCGAACCAACGTGTTAGGCCAAAACAAACGGGACTGACCGAGGGTCAGATACAGAGTTCCAAGAACCAGTTACCATGCAGCGACCAGCAAGGCAATCCAGGGACAGGGAGAGGGTCGAATACCGAAGGCACGAGACTACAGCAGAACAAAATAAATTCCAGGAAGCATCTCACAGAGAATGCTGAAAAGCACAGTACTGTGGAAAATTACAGCTTTTACTGCCTTATTCATAGGTGTTCTGCAAGCCAGGATCAGCGTAGATGTACGTGATGGCATAATACACTGTGCAAGGTTATCTGGTAAGTGTAGTTCCCACGGCAGCCATGTTGGAAGCACCTTGTCAAACACCACCCTGTTCGGTAGGTGAGGGCTTGTCGAGAATGAGGGTATTGCTCAACAGTAGCCTCCCCCATAGCCATAGGACACACGGACGGTCAAGGTGCAGTGCATGGAATTGCTTCAAAAGCCGGGGAGCATGCATGAATTCCACTGGTTCCCAAGTCCGAACCTCCGGATCATACCCCTTCCAATCGATGAGATAATATAGACAACCTCTGTGCATATCGGCATCTAGGATACCTGATACCCCATATTCCTCTGAACCCTCCACTAGAATAGGGGCAGGACATGCACGATACCTGGAGGACTTAGGACAGGGGCGAGGCAAGAAGGTGCGGAATATGCCAGGTTCTAGGAAGCACCAGCCAATAAGCAACCATGTTAATCACCTGTTCCACAACATAAGGCCCAACAAAACGTGGCAACCACTTGCGAGACCCCTCTAGCCGAAGATGTTTGTTCAACAGACAGACTTTATCCCCTGGTTGATAGACAAGGGCAGGTCAGCGAGGAGCATCTGCCTGACGTTTCATCCGATCCTGAGCTACAAGTAAATGCTGAAAAATGGTTGCTCGAACATGTTGGATGTATCAGAAACAATCATTCGCAGCCAGGGCCATAGTGGGGGGGGGGAGGAAGAACTTCCTCAGGTAAAATCCTCTGATGTTGTCCATACAAGGCAAAGAACAGGGATACATAGGTGGAGGAATGCACCATGTAGTTATAGGCAAATTCCGCGATTGGACGCTAAGTAGCCCAGGTGTCTTGTCACTGTAAACAGAGGCATCATAAGTATTGCTTGAGCATTTGGTCCGCTTGTTCAGTAGAACATAAAAGGTGATGGCTGAAAGGTTTTAAATGAATCATAACCATAGTCATAGCTCTGGGCAGCCTTTCATACCATCGCTTTTCAGCCTGCCAAGCCATTACAGAAGGGGAAGACGATATGCAAATCAGGCCTGGTCACGCCCCAAAAGGTGAAGCCCAGCGTGAACTGCTAGGTCACATCCCTTCTGCACAAGACCAGAAGCATTCACAGACATGTTTTAGCTTTGTTGGTCGTCATCAGTGAGGAGTAGCTTGGGTCTCTAGGCCGAGCAGGCTCTGGACCCACATCTAGGTATACCAGTCCCACTCGGGGTGACTTAAGCAAAACAGAAAGGTGATGGCTGCAAGGTATTTAATTAATCATAACCACAGGCACAGTTCTGGGCAACCCTCCATACCAGCCGCCAAGCCATTACAGAAGGGGAAAGATCATATGCAAATCAGTGAGCAGGCCCTACAAGCCCAAAACATGTCTGGGGTTGCTGGTATAAACGTGCAGAGGGGGCCTGGCCTAGCAGTTCGGGCAGGGCTACTTCCATTGGTGGCAGTACCTGACCGATTTGCATATGGAGGTACCCTTTTTGCAATGGCGCATACAGGCTAAAACAGTGGCGTGGAAGGTTGCCCAGAGCAGTGCCCGTGGTTCAGATTAATTCAAGCCTTCCACCCATCACTTTTTTGGTTTTAGTGTGTCTCCCTATGTGAAAGAAGGTATGCCCAGACATGGGTCCTTTGCTCGCTGTGCCGTAGGGAACCAAGCTGTACCTCACTGAGGAGGCCCAACACGGCCAAAACATGTCTGGGGTTCCCTGTGTTACAGTGCAGAGGCGGCCTGGCCCAGGTGCCAGTACCTGACTTATTTGCATATGGCGGGACCACTTTTTCAATGGTCCAGACGGGCTAAAAGACGGTGGTGTGGAAGGTTGCCCAGAGCAGTGCCAGTGGCTCAGATTAATGCACAACCTTCCACCCATCACTTTTTTGTTTTTCGTTCGTTCAATAAGCCCTTCCGTTTGAGAATGATAGGCGGACGAGCATCTATGTCCAAACGTTTTGCAAGAGCTCTCCAGAAGCGCAAAGTGAACTTTGATCCTCTGTCCAATATAGTTATTGAGGGAAGGGCGAAAAGACAGAACACATGCAGAAAGAACTGGTCAGCTGCCTGGCGAAGAAGACAATCCCTTGCAGGGAATAAATCGAGCCTTTTTGGTGAACATATCCACCACCACCCACACTGTGTTCTTTTCTTTCCTTGCATTTCAGGAAATTCCACTATACAATCCATGGAGACAGAGTCCCAAGGTTTGTTAGCTATGGTTATTTTAGACAAGAGGCCAATGGGTTTCTCCTTAATGGTCTTTGCCATGGATGCAAACGGAACAAAGAAACAATCTGTGACTGAACGGGGCATAACTGGCCACCAAGACTACCGCCTACACAGTTTCTCAGTCTTCCTTGATACCAGATGTCCACAGACCTTGGCATCATGTCACCATTGTTGTGCGATAGAGTGCCCTTTTTCTGTAGGTATTGTGAGAAACCCGGTGTCTCCCTGGCTAGTCCCCAGGAATCTGTCATCCAGGTGGCCAGGACACGGCAATCGGTATTGGATCCAGTTCCTGGGGGTGGACCAGTGAGGGAGGATCACCTGGATGGGGGGGGTCCTTGGTGAGTGGGACACCGTCGGGTGAGAGGAGGTATCCCCCTTCCTTCGATACATTTTCCCCATCCTACCACACAGGATATTCCAAAACACTGCCCCCCCTTTTCCCGCACGAACACTTTCGCAAGACACGAAAGACAACGGACTAATACCAGAGCCATTTACCTGACATGTCCCAATATGAGGGTCAGGCAAAGTCAGGTAATTGACCAGAACAACACACACCTGCCGGCCCTTTCCCTTCCCCACAGGGATAAAAGGTGGCGCAAGAGAGCACAAGACGAACAAGGTAGATCGCACGACGTGAGAGCTAACTGAGCACGGCAATTCCAGAGGAAGAGAAAGATGGCACAGACCGAGAGGGTGACAAGGAGAGAAGCGACCTTGCCCTTTCTGACAAAGGCCCGTAGAAATCTATGCAGAGAGAATTATAAGTCTGCAAACAATAGCCAGTGTGTGTTGCAGCAGATGTCCATGGGACACAAGACCCTCCTCCGCTGATTAGCAAGCCCGAGGAGAGACACTTGTCTCTGTGGTACCAACCTTGACTCCAAGAAATGCAATGGCTCAACATAGTTACAAAATAGTCAGTTCAACAAATTATTACTTGATGACACTCGAGAAAATTAATCCTTTTACTTCAGAAAGCCATGCAGCATCCATAGCCTGAGCCATAATCAGCTCCAGGAGAGATAACGGCAATGTATTGCTAATTGGAGCCCCTCAATATGTGCTAGACCCCATCCAAATTGTCCATAATACGACAGCCAGAAATATGACAGGTACCCCCGCTCAGAGCACATATTTCTCCAATCCTCAAGAAATTGCATTGGTTGGCCGTCATGGAACGCATTGAGTTTAAGGCACCAATTCTTGTATTCAAGGACCTCCACTGAACTGGCCACAAGTACCTTCAGCATACATTTCAGTATGATTGCCTGCCTCACAAGCTTTGATAGGCGCACTCTCAGATCCTAACCAGTATTCGTTTCAAACGGAAAAGAGTGATGGGACGTTCCCGTGGAGTTCAAGCAATCAATCTGTGCAACAGCCAACCCAGAGATCTTTGGGCCATAGAACATCTCATGGAATTCAGACAAAAGTTGAAAACATACCTGTGCCAGTAAAGATACGTCTTGCCTTTCCCTTCCTGGTACTAGCGTGCAGATGCCTTTTGGCTGCAGTTGCTTTATAAATCCATGAAGACAGATAGATAAAATACCTCAGACTTTAAGGACATCTAAGATATTGAGGGCACTTAAAAGCGGCCATCGAGGTGCATCCAATGAATTTAAGGAGTTGCTTTTACTCTGGTATGTACTCCCATCTAAATCCTCTCCCACAACAACGTTTTATGCGAGTGGCACCTGAATAAACCACAATAAATGCACAAATGATTGGCAAGAGGTGAATTTAGAGGCATTACTGTCCATTCAATGGCCAGCTGGAACTTTGCAGAGTTTATTTGTGCCCTTAGCAGTTGTAGTACACTTTGGAATTCTTGACTGTGACCCGGGCAGTCAGAGGGCTTTGGACACTCACCTGTGCCCCAAACAGTGAAAGTGGGCTACAGAGACTTGCTTGTGCCCTATGCGGTCAGCACAGACTTGGCAGGCTTATCTGTGTGGCCACAGGAAGTTTGGGAAACTCATCTGTGTGCACGAAAGACCTGAGGAACACACTCCTTAAAGAACATATTTCCAATCACTCCACTCAATCATACGTTTGCCCCTCCAGAGCTCCCACTTCACATTCTCCCCCATTCCCATTCCAGCAATCTTTAATACCCCTGGGTCTGTCCCTCCCCTATGTACAGCGTTCTTTGCTTCCCAGCTAGGTTGTGCTTTATAAATTACATACATACAATGACAAAAGGAGTTTAGTGAGTGACAGGTAACCCTTGATACGCCAAGGAACCTTCAACCCTCCTCCCATTGTGGTTTCAGTACATAAGGGATTTTGGTTTGGAAAACTAACACAAGCATAAAGAACATATTAAAGATTATCTTTGTTTATCTTAACACAAACAGCAATGCATAACAAAACAGGAACACTTAGTTACAACATAAATGTTGACTATCGTATAGCCCTGAGGGTCAGTGTGGCATCTGCTCATTTCCCCATGTCCAATTCACCTGCTGATTTAAATGTCCAGAGAAAACGTCAGACCACCAATAATAGGTAGGCAGGAAGTTCATTATGAAATGAAATGGAGCACCTTTAGAATCCGCCTCACTCAAAACCTTCATAAATACTATCACTTTTGTTACCCTTCCCAAAGCCGATCTCTGTCCTCATCTGCATCCAATTGTATTTGTTGGTGTCTTCCACGCGCACACACAACTCTGCATGTTCCTATAGTCGCTCTGCTTGGGTCTTAAAGAAACTAACTAAAAACTGTGGGAGAGTTCCTATTCCGCAGATGGATGGCAAAGTTCCTGCAGTCTGGTGGATCTCTCCGGTTGTCTGTGACCACCAGCGTAGTGCGCTCCACTATCAGTTGTCACCACGGCCTCCTCTCCCACTTGACCTCCGACCAGCAGCGAGACTGCACCCTCCACTTTGCCTGTCGCTGCCAAAGCCACCACAGCCTTCTGAGTGGGAAAGCCCATCCTCTCCAGTTGCTGCAACCTAGGGTGGAAAGGAGGAGGAACATGAGAAAAAAAACAAAAGGAAGGCAAGTGTAGGGTAAGTAACATCCACCAGGAAATCGCTACAGAAGGTAGAAGTTCATTATATTACAGTGTAGAAGGGGATCGCAGTCGACCTATCAATGGAATAATACAGTGAGGGTTCCAGAATATCCATAATAATGTGTCTGGAAATTCGAATTCAAAACATTGAATTTCAGTAGTAGCAAAACAAAAATGAGAAACCACCATTTTTCAGAAGGCTCCAAGTTCAGACTGTAAATTCCAACTTGCTGCAAAATTTGGCTAACTCCGTTTTATTGCACTGCACCAACCGCAACAAATCTTCGTTATCCCCCAACCTATTCAATGTTCTCAGATCGTTTAAGTCAGGCAATTTAATTTCTGCTAAATTGGTCAAGGATTGGTTATAAGCAGTGGGAGTTAGAAGTTAACTAAAACAGTGCCGCAGACAGAATTTGCAGACTTCATCCTTACCTAAGGACTTGCTTCAGTTGTATGAGTAAACATACACAGATATACACGTAGCTATGAAAATAAGTGTCGTAAATACCAAAACGTTACCAACTTGCAAGTTGGCATTGCTGTGGTGTCGGTCTTCTGTTCCATTTGTGAGGGATGCTGATTACGACAAAGTTTATGGTCTCCCAAGATATTTTGTTCATGCTTTTCAATGTACATTTTCCCTCCCAAAAATGCGAGACGGCTCTGGCCTTCACAAGCATACAACTAGCTTAAAATTCACAAAATTATTGCTTTTAATTAAACTTGAATGTGTAAAATATATACAATGAAAATGGTGAAACAGATCGTGTCCTCTTTATTGTAAGGGAATCTGTAAGCACTTGAAACCAAAATGGCACAGCCAGTCTTTTAGATGGAGTGTAGGTCTCTTACCACCCATGTTTTTGGACATCTCTGTTGGTTGGGAATCATGAAACCCAAGTGCAAGGAATTGTACCTGCTCACTCCAGAAGACCATAAACTGGGCACTCTTTTCTGGCACGCAAATTACTTTTTGTTAGTCTTTAATCTACAAGAGAATCAAGACATACCACTTCTCTGTTTGTTAATTATGTCGGCATTTAAATTCTTTGTAGCACACAGGCATCTGGATATGTACATTGAATAGGGCTTTACAAGGCATTAACTGGCATAAGATGGCCCTAATGGGCATGGTATGCAGCAGGTGGCATATGACAGCAGCAACTGCACAAGTGAGATTGTATCTTATACATGATGCCTGTAGCAGGTGTACAAGCCATTAATTGGCCTAATATGGCATTACTCTGCTTCTGATTCTGTGCTTAGCATATGAGGGCATTATCAGGACATTTAATGCCATAGCTTACATATGGTACATATACCATGCATTTCAGTATTAATCGGTATAAACTGTCATTTCGGAGACTTTTAAAGCTGAAGTTAGAATATGATGGCAGCACATGAACATAAAAGTATGTATTCTGCATCTGGTAATTATACCAGCCATACGAGAGATTAACTGATGACGCATGCCCACGCAACCTGCATCCAATTGCATCACCGCAATCCCAGGTCACTGGCTCAACATCATCTACTCTTGTCTCTCACATGGGAGCATCATCTCTGTGCTCAAAACCGGACAAATCTCCCCCTTCCTCAAGAAATCCTCTCTCGAGCCTGCACTACCCAAAACTACTGCCGTACTTGGCCAGAATCATGGAACTCTTTGTCCCAACTTCAACAACACCACAGACAAAGGACAGAAAGCACATCTACTCCTCGACCTCTCTGCAGCCTTCGACACCATCAACCACATAATTTTACTCAACATCCTATCCCACATGATGAAACTCTCATGCGCTGTCTTCAGCTGGTTCACCTCTGTCTTCACAGACAGAACACACTTTCTCTCCAACCCCACCCCAGTCAAGAACGGCACTCCAGAAGGATCCTCCCTCTCGCCTCTTCATCCTATATGTAGTATCCCTTGGACAGACCCTTAACAAACACAACGTTCATTTTTAACAATATGCAGACGACAAGCAAATATGCTACCAAATCACACCCTCCAAAAGAAATCCCTCCACCATTACCACCTGGATAGCCACTCACTTCCTAAAGTTCAATCCTTCCAAAACGGAATACCTCCTCACCTTCCCCGCAGGCAAAAATCCAACCTCACCACCTGGATCAAAGAATTCATCACAAACACCTCAAATATCCCTCTCCACACCTGTCAAATCCTTTGCCTTCAACAACACCCATGTCCCCCGCAAGCTATACAAAATGCAGCAGTCTGACTTTTCCTCCAACTATCCAAACATTCACACCACCCCTGCTCTCGTCCACCTCCACCGATAACCCATAACTCACAGAATTGCCTTCATAAGACTCTGCATTGTATTCCAGCTCAAAACCCCATATTATTTCACGAGAAACTCAAACCCATCACCCACAAAAACACCAGACACGCAGGCCAACATTTTCTACACATTCTAATCTGCAAACTAACATGCACACAGAAGCAAGCGTTTGCCAAGTGGGCATCCAGAGCTTGGAACACCCAACCTCTTCCCATCCACACTGCACCCACCATCACCACTTTCCAAAGAGCCTCAAAGCATAACCATTCCCCCCACACGTAATCCAGCCCCTCCACCTCCTCTGTAACCACTTGTCTATCCTATCAATGTTTTCTAACTTTTGTTTCACCTCCCACCTTTTGAAACTTTGAACCCTGTAAGGCACTCTGAAACCCTCTGCGCAGGGCCAGCACTGAACAATAATTAAAATAATATAAACAAAGAGCATTTTAGTGGGACCTAGGAGACTATAATTTGAATCGATAGCAGCTCCTGGAAATGTAAGGCTGTACCCTGCACAAGATTATGACAGGCATGCGAGGGACTGCTCGTTATAAAATGGCATTCCCTGGCATGTGTGCTGCACCTGACAAGATGGGAGCACTATGACATGTAAAGTTGTGCGAGGCATATGAAGCAGTTACTGGCAAATGATGGTGATATGGGAGCATGGCCATGCCAGGCTTTAGCTTACATATGGTGACAATATCAGGACCATGGGGCATTAACTCAACATTTTGGTTTGCACTTGGCATATCATTATTGCAGCTGGGCATATGAATTTAATTTCAGTGCAGTGTGTATACCTGGCACACATGACAAAAAATGACCATGCTGCAATAAAAAGAGCCTTTTGGCCGTTTTTTTAACCATGTTATGTTGTCTTACACCGTTACCACTGCAGCGGTCTCCAGGTGCTCATGTGGCTCTGCGATAAAGAGGGCGGGGTGAGTTAGTGAGGGTAGAATGATAGGATAGGTCCAGAATCATGAGAAAATGGTGTCTGCGTGTGTTGGCTTGTGCACTAGCTTAACGTTTCTATAAGGGTAAGACTCAATGCTTGTTATATACAAAAGTTGTTTTGTTGGGAGTGCGTTTGTGTGTTTCATGTGCGGTATTGGGTGGTAGCTTGATCGTGTGTACAGGCTTGTTGTATCCGTAAGGGGAAGATCCATTGTCCTGGTTGTTTGTGTGTGCTGGTGTTACTTAGGTTTAGTGGGAGCGTGTGTAGTTTGGCTAGCCCATGGCTAGCCCATAGGCGTGTATAGTACTTATGAGGGAGGTGGGAGGGGAGCAGGGTGGCTAGTACGGTGGTTACTCAAAAAGTTCTTCTAATTATGTCCTCAGACTTCATCCAGCTGCAACTCAATAGTACCCTTCAATTCTTACCAGTGCAGTACTCTGTCCGCATCCACCACTGCTTCAAGCTCAGTACAATAGCTGGCCCCACAAATTCCTCTGAGTGCAATGCATTGGCTAGTCCTATTAGTCCATCTCTGCGCAGCATGAATTACCAGGCACATAGTGTGCTTGTGGGGTGCAAAAGTGTTTGTGTTTGGTGGCTTTCCTTTGGTCCCTGTTGCTTCTGCTGGTATTGTCCACTTTGTTCTGGTCATTTTGAGTTGAACAGACAAGTTTTCAGTCATTTCTAAATATAAAATGTTCTTAAATTGTCCCGATTTCCTTTGGCATTGTGTTCCATAAATTGGCAATCCGGTACTAGAATGCAGTTCCTCTGATATTTTCTTTTTTTCTGATTGTTTCCTTTTGATTTGGAGGTAGTCGCTGGATCGTAGGTCTCTTCCTGGAAGGTAGCGGTTGATTTTGGCCTGGAGGAATTTGGCTCCTTTGTCCGTGTAGCGATTTGTGGGCAATGAATAGGGCTTTAAATTGGATGTGTTTTTTAACCGGGAGCCAATGTAGGCTTCTAAGCGCTGGTGTGATGTGATCTCTTCCGTTTAATCTCATCAGTATCCTTGCTGCAGTGTTTTCGATGCACTGAAGTTTTTTGGTGAGCCGTTCTGGTATTCCAATGTAGAGGCTGTTTGCATAGTCGATTCTTGCTAAAACTAGGGAAATGATTGTGAGAGTTTGGTGTGGGACCGATAGACAGGGCAGCATCACTCTGATTAATCTCAGGAGGTAGAAGCATTTCTTTGTAATAACGTTGACTTGTGGTTCCAGTGAGAGTCTGCTGTCCATTAGTATTTCCAGGTTCTTTACCACATTTGACGTCTCCGGTTGGGCTCCCTTGGCAGGCGGCCAGTTCAGTTGTAAGTTGGTTTTGGAGTCCCATGTAGGTGAGATCATTATTTCTGTTTTGGCCGGATTTAATTTGAGATTGTTGGTTGTCATCCAACTTTATATGTCTGTGAGGCACTTGTTGAAGGTCTCATTTGGGTCTCGATTTGTGGCCATCTTGACAATCAGTTGTGTGTCATCTGCATAGTTGTAGGTGGCCAGTCTGTGGTTCCGAATGATTTTCATCAATAGGGACATGTAAAGATTGAAAAGGAGAGAGGAGAGGCTGGAGCCTTTAGGGACTCCGCAGGAGATTATTTTGGAGGTTGATGTAAATGGTGGTAGGTAGGTTCTTTCTGTTCGGTTTGTGAGGAAGGATTTAAGCCATTTTAAGGCTGAGTCTTTTACACTGTATTCCTCAAGCCTTTCGATTAGCCTTGTGCGTCTGATTGTGTCAAACACTGGTGAAATGTCTAGAAGTATGGGGTCAGTTATGGTATTGTCTGCGTTTATTTTTAGGTTGTCCCATATTGATAGGAGCGCTGTGTCATGATCTCTGCTTCCAAAAGGTCAGGGTTTTTTCCAACTCCCTTGGAAGCAGATCCATAACCCAGGTTCCGAGTGCCAACCAGTCCCAATTGGGACCTTTTGGACCCAGTCCTGGCGCCAGTGGCACCAGGCTCATGAATATGCCCAGTCCCAGCGCTGGAAGCGCCGGGCTCATAATGCTTCGGAGGGCTCATAATGCTTCGGTGGACTTATCTGCAGCAGACCATGCTGCTTACCTGCCTGCCAGTTGAGCCTCTGATCCTCTTCTGTTTGGAACTACTTTTCCTGTTGGGTGGGGCAGGAGCCACTCCCTAGATTCAGAACACTGGAACTCTTCTGGAAAGCAGGAACTCTTTTCTTACCTAGGCGTGGCTGTGGAAGGAGACACCTAAGCACTACAGGAGGCTATTTAAACCACACCCGATGAATGAATCTTGCTTTGCGTTATTCTGCATCCTCTGCAGCAGAACGCTCATCGTGTCTTCTGCATCTGATCCTGGGCCTAAGGAAAAAGGCTTACCATCCTGAATCCAGTCTTCAGCAACACCTATAAAGACAAGAAAGAACAGGTTAGCATTACGGTCTTCAGTGACAGCTCTTCACTTACCTGGTCCATCGGCTGTCACCAACGCCTCGCGCTGCATTCCGGCATCTGAAAGACAAAGGCTTACCTACTCTTCGTGCGCTCCGGAGGTCTTCACACTGCATTCCGGCATCTGAAAGACAAAAGCTTACCAACTCTTCGCACGCTCCGGAGGCCTTCGGCGCTGTATCCCGCATCTGAAAGACAAAACAAGGTGCGTTTAAAGACATTGGGGAACTTTAATACTCACGTGCCATTACTCCTTTCCACATCTAACCCAGTGGGTATTCCGGCACCCTGCAGCCGCTCCGAACTTGTACCTGCAAAATAAAAAGACAGTTAGAGCGCATCGTGAAGCAGGCAACAAGCGCTTACTTACGTGCTTCCAGGCGCTTCTATTCATCACACGGGCTCCATCTTCAACTCACTTCAGCCCGTCATCCGCCATCGCCGGAACCCTGCAAAACAAGAAACATCATTACTAAAGACTTTAAAGACATTAGAATTACTCGAAACTTACCGTTCGTGCAGTAAACGACGGACAGCAGTCCTCTGAAGTCAAGAGGCCTGCTCCCCTTATCCAGTGAAGAAACTGGTTACAGCACCCTGCCCCGAGGCAGATGGAGAGCACGGCGTTCACTTACCTAAGGTGAGAGCGTTAACCTTTGGGGTTCTACAGGAGAAGAGAAAGGGAAGAAGAGAGAGACATTCAATAACCCAGTTCCTTAATCCCATATTTTCTATCTGCAGACATCTTACCCTTCGAGTCAGGCATACAGTGCACAGAGGTCCAGCCCAAAGAGCCAGCCGTGTGTTACACATCACCTTTGAAGATACGGTATACGCCCAGTCAAGACCGGCGCCTCTACGGGAATCAGGTGAGCGTTACACGCTGATTCTGCTCCTGTCCTGGGTCTGAAGCCGAATAGCGAGTGATCGAGCAATCCGTTTGTTTATGCATAGTTGAGTAGGATGTTATCAACATGCTTCTCTGGTATTTCTACTGGGTACGGTAGTTTGGATATCGGTCTATAGTTGCTGGGGTCTTCTGCGCTTTTCGTATCATTTTCAATTAGGGGTTAAATGTATGCTGATTTGAGCGATTTTGGTACATCTCCTGTTTTCAGTGATTGGTTCATCATCAGGCGGAAGTGTGTTGCCAGGGTGTTGTGTTTGAGAATTTCTCTGTAGCTGCCCAATGGGCATGGGTTGATGGGGATCCAGCAAGGCTAGTCTTCTTTACTAGTGCGGAGAATGCTTCTTTGTCTATTGGTTCAAACTGGTAGTGTCTTGTTGCGATTGGTGGATCGCTTGTTGTTGGAGGTCCTGTGGTTGTGTTTATAGTTGCGCAGCTTGCCCCGATCTGGAGAATAGTTTCTATTTTTGTTCAAAGGTGGTTAGTGATATTGTTACAAAGTGCTTGTGATGGAATTGCACCTTTATTGCAGGTTGTGGGATTATTTATTTCTTTGATGATTTTGAAGAATTCCTTCTGTGGGTTACTTGCTGATACGATCCTTGTGGCATAGCATCCTTTTTTTGCTTTGAGGACTGCAGATTTGTATATTCAGAGTGGTCTTTGGTATTGATTGTAATTATTTCTCCAAACTTTTTCACTTTGGCTTTAAACGGTTTTGTGGGTGCTAGATGGTTTAAGGTCTCTGTGATCCATATGTTGAGTATTTTTTCCATTGAGTCCAGGGTCAGTCTTTCCAACTTGTTGGTGTTTGGTCGAGTCGATTACAGCAGATCTGTCAAGGGTTCTATGCCCAGTTCTTTCCAATTTCTTTTACACATGGTGTGTAGTAATGCATTTTCAGGTGGTAACCGGGCTTGGAGTTTGACAGAAACCTCTACTAGGTGATGGTCACTCCATAGCATTGGTATTGGTGGGGCGGATGCACAGAGTGCCTCTTTGCAGAAGATTGCATCCAGGTTGTGTCCAGCATTGTGCATGGATAGGCTTACTATTTGCTTTTTTTTGTTGATTGATTGATATTTTATTTCTATCGCGCTCGTACACAAGTGCTTCAGAGCGCGACAAGGCAAGGGAGGGGAACAGGAGAGAACAAAACATCGATCTTACTAGGCCCAGTGACATTGAGAACGCGCAAGTGCATGGGAGAGGGGGAGGGGAAAAGTGCATTGGTGGGGGGAGAGGTGGAAAGTGTGAAGCAGAGGAGAAACAGATAAATAATAAATAAATAAAGGCAACAAACAGTGGTAATGCAGCCAGCAATTTGCAAGTGCTAGGTTTAAGGCAGCAGACAGGGTAGGTCAGATAAGTGCAGGAAGAAAAAAGGGGGTGCTGTATGGGTACAGATACAGACCCCAGTGCAAGGGGTGGCCCGGAGGCAGTGCGGGAGGGTGGCAGGATGAGCAGGTACCTGGGCCCAAAAGACAGAGGGTGGCCAGGTGCACGGTGCCAAGAAATAACAGATCAGCAGGGGAGAGGGGGAGCGAAGGCAGAAGAAAAGAGGAAGGTCTTAAGGTGCTTCAGGAACCGGAGATGGTTCTCCTCAAGTTTTAGAGTGGCAGGGAGGCTGTTCCAGAGGGAGGCCCCAGCCGAAGACAGAGATCTACCCCCCAGCTCGTTTCTTAGAAAAACAACAGACCCTGAGTGAGTTGGAGGTAGCAGAGCAAAGAGCTCGAGAGGGGAGGTATTTGCGGAGGGATAGCTGAAGGTATTTTGGACCCAGGCCCCAGAAAGCCTTGTGGACAATGCAGAGGGTTTTGAATGTAATCCTTGCATCCACTGGGAGCCAGTGGAGAGATTTCAGAGCTGGAGCGATATGATCCCAGGGCTTGAGGCCAAAGACAAGTCTTGCAGTCCTGTTCTGGATGAGTTGCAAAGGGCAGAGAGTAGAAGCAGGCAGATTTAGAAAGAGGCTGTTTCAGTAATCCAACCTAGAGAGAACCAGGGCTCGAGAGCAGGTGTGCATCTGGGTGAAGGAGAGGAAAGGCAAAATACCTCCGAGGAGGTGCAGTTGGAAGTTTGACTTTTTAGAGACATCAGAGATGTGGGCGGAGAAGGAAAGGGTGGAGTCTAAGATGACCCCGATGTTCTTAGCCTCGCAGGTGGGGGTAGGAGGAGGGCCAAGGGAGGCCAGCCAGAGAGTGAGGGGAAAGGATGGTGAAGGTGTACCGATGTGGAGGATCTCCGTCTAGCTGGCATTCAGACAAAGATCATTGGCGGCACACCAATCTTGAATGGCAGTTAGGCAATTAGAGATGAGAGAGGGAGAGGAGGTGGCAGAGGGCAGCCTGAAAATGAGTTGAGTGTTGTCAGCGTAGCACTGGAAATTTGAGCAGAAAATGGCAAGGCAGTGGGCGAGAGTTGCCAGGTATTGGTTGAAAAGCCAGGGCGAGAGGTTAGAACCCGGGGGAACACCACAGGTAGAGAGGAAGATAGATGAAAGGAAGGACCCAAGTTGGACCTGGGAGGGTCGATCTGAGAGGAAAGAGGTCAGTCAGGCCAGAGCCTGATCAGTGGTACCCAGGTTTTCCCGGAGACGGTTGAGATGGATGGTATGGTTGACCGTGTCGAAGGCAGAAGAGAGATGGAGGATGAGGACAGAGAGAATGTTAGAGTCAAGGTTGGTGAGCAGATCTTCACAGATGTTTAGGAGAGCAGTGTCCGTGCTTTCGGCAGCTCTGAAGCCACACTGGTGGTCATGGAGACAGCCAACAGAATTGGAATGAAGGTTAAGCTGAGAGATGCCCAACTTTTCCAGGAGTTTGCCAAGAAAGGGAGTAATGGAAATTGGGTGATAGTTAGCTAGACAAGAAGGATCAGCTGTGGGTTTCTTGAGAAGAGGATGCACAAAGGAGTGCTTCAGAGGGGAGGGGAAGGATCCAGAAGCAAAGGAGTGGTTGCAAAAATCAGCAAGGGCCGGAGCGAGGGTGTCAATGTGGTCCTTGATGGTTTTAGAGGAACAGGGATCAACCTGTTTTGAAGAGGCTTTCATAGATCGGACTTGTCTAGCAACCTCGTCAGGGGTGAAAAGAGGAAAGGACGAGAAGGATGCTGGGAGGGTGGCTGAAGGAGGGTCAGCAAGCACAGATGGAGAGCGAAGAGGAGGAGTGTGGGTGGAGAGGGTGGACAGGATGTCCTGGTTTTTTTTAATGAAGTGAGAGGCAAGGGCATTGCAAAAAGCCCGGGAGGCAACAGAAGGGGTAGAGACTGCAGCAGGGTTGCCCAGCTCCTTGTAGATTTTAAAGAGTTTGGCCGAGTTGTTAGATGCCGCAGAGACACGAGCTTGAATGTGGACTCTCTTCTTGGTGAGGACAGAGAGTCGGTATTGCCTTTGTAACAGGTGACAGGCCAGTTTGTCAGAGGATGAACAGGAAGTCCTCCATTTCCTCTCAGCTGCCCTACACTTACGTTTAAGTGTAGCTAGGTCAGAGTCATACCAGGAATTGCACTTGGCTTTGGACTTCAAACGGATCCTCATGACAGGGGCAAGAGCATCAAGCGTATCAGAAATTGAAGAGTAGAGCAGAGACAGGGCTGTGTCAGGATGTGAGACAGCAAAAGGTGGAGGGTGGAGAGAAAGTGGCGGCAAAAGCCTCAACTAACACACACTTCATGGGCCGGATGTCCGAGAAGGTAGGTGGCAGTGTTGGGGTAGGCTTGGCTTGGGGGGGAGGAGAGGAAGAGATGAGATGAGAGGAGGGAGTGATCGCTCCAGGAGAGAGGAGTTTTCAGAGGGATGGAGAGGGGGAGGTCAGAGGAGATCAAGACATCGAGTGTGTGTCCTGCAGAGTGAGTCGGGCCAGAGGGGAGGATGGATAGGGAAAGGGAGTCGCAGAGGTCACGGAAGAGTACAGAGGAGGAACAAGGAGAGTCTAAATGTATATTTAAGTCACCGAGGAGGAAGAGTTGAGTGGTAGAGGCCAGGAGGGAGGAGGAGAGGTCTGCCCACTCAGAGAGAAATGAGGTGATTTGACCAGGAGGCCGGTAGATGGTAACCACAGTAAGAAAATGGGTAGGCGAGAGAGAAAGCCTACAGACAAGGCATTCAAAAGAGGAGTAGGTCTGAGTGGGAATGATAGAGGCAGGAATCCACTCAGGAAAGATCAGGGCTACCCACCCTCCCCCCACTGGACCGGTAGGATCTGGGTGCTGAGAGGATCTTATGGCCATCAGGAAGGAGAGTGTCAAAGCTTGTGACAGAGCTGGCCGTGAACCATGTCTCAGTAAGACCAAGGACATCAAGGTCTAGTTCTTCAAGGAGGTGGCAGATGTCAGAGGAGTGTTTGACGGCAGAGCAAGAGTTGAGTGGCAATATGAAGAAGGTTGTCAGCCTTAAAAACCTTCCGGGGAGGGGTACAGATCAGAGGTACGCCCTGCGGAGGAGAAAGAGCCCTAGGAGGGGCAGAGGAGGAGAGAGAGAGCAAGGTAGCCAAGGGGGGGAAGGAGAGGGCAGCAGGAGATGAGGAAATTGATGAGGCGAGGGAAGCGCCTATCAAAGAGGAGGAGATTGGCCTGAGGGCCTTGGACCATGACAGTGCCATTTTGGTAGACATTAATGATGACTTTAGAGGAGACAAAGAAAGCCATGAGAACTTCCCAGCGAGTGCCACCATTAATGGGAGAGGAGGAGATGGGGCAGAGCACAGAGACCATATGAGGAGTCCATAGATCTGGCGAAGGAACGACAAAGAGGATGTCGGTAAGGGTCTGTCTGGCAGAAGCATTGGAGTAGGTGTCGGCGATAGGAAGACCAGGATTAGAGGCCAAGATATCCTTTTTGAACTTCTTCCTACCAGACTTAGTGAGAAGGGAAGGATAGTCAATGGAGAAGCAGTTGGAGAAGATAGGAGAAACAGAAAGCGCCAATGGGGTGGAATTAAGGAGAAGATGGAGATACTGCGGGGGCTAAGGCAGGTATGTGTGAGACAAAAGAGGATGATCAGGTCACTGGGCTGGCAATTTACAGAGAACAATACAGAGAATTTTGCAATGGGCAGCAAGATTTGACCTTTTAACACAAAGCAAAAACAGCAAGATTTGACTTTTAATCTTGGAATCGGATGTTAGCAAAGGGTTTTAGGAAGCACTGCGCAGCAGGATGACAACATGGGAGCAACAAGCAGAAAGAACAGTGATAGTCAAAGGCAGTAGAAGTGAGTCCATAAGGAGGGAACTAAACCATAGTTCTGGAGGTGGCAAAGTCAAGGCAGTCCGGATTACTTAGAGGAGTGAGGTGGCAGCATCATTGTGGTTAAGGTGCAAGGAGGGCCCCAAATAGTGTTCCAGAAGCGGACAGGGAGCAGACAGGGGCCTTGGAAGTGGGCCTTTGCTGAGAGGGCCGGCTGAAGCCTCCCGGTCCCTGGTGGGATGGAAGAAAACACTCAGCAACCAATGGGAGTGCAGCACAGGGAGAGGTGATTCAGCACAGCCTGCCTACACAACAAAGAAAACCACGGCGGCCATCTTGGAAGGGCCAAAAACAGTCAAATAAGCAGCAATAATAGGAAAAAAGTGAAGTGAAGTGTTTCAATAAGGGCACACAGCAAATTAGGTGCAGTTTTGTCCTCTCTTTTGAAGCCTCCTAGGACTAATAGGTTGTCATGGTAGACAGAGAGGTTGGTGATGGCATTGTCGAGTTGCGTTGCATAGTTCGGGTTGTAGGAAGGTGGTCTGTAGATCAGTAGGAATACTATGTTTGCTTGGTCCTTGAGTTTTTTTCGTGACGATGAGGGATTCACAGTCTTCTATGTCGGTTGATGGAAGTGGTACGGCGCAGAGGTGTTCTTTGTGTGCAATTGCAATTCTGTCTCTTCTTCGGTTTTTTCGATTGGCGTGTTTTTTGTTTGAAATTGTCTGGTATGGCTTTGTGTGCTATAGCCGTGTAGTTGTCTGATAGCCAGATTTCTGTGAGGAATAGTGCATCCGTGCCTCCCTCAGGTCGTATATATTTCTGTTCTGCGTTTAGCCATTGATCTTATGTTGAGTAGGCTGCAGTGTAGTTTGTCCATTCTTTTGCGCTTCTCAACTGATGTGCAGCTGCTCGGGTTTCCATTGTTGGGGATTTTCTCATGGGTGGGGTTGCTTGCGAAGTTTGTTGTAGGGTGTTCTGTCTCTTTGTTGAATAGTGCAATTAGGTTGATTGTAGAGCTGCTTAGTTTTGGTTCTAGTTGGGCGGTTGGCTAGGCCTGTGTCATGATCTCTGCTTCCAAAAGGTCAGGGTTTTCCCAACTCCCTTGGAAGCAGATCCATAACCCAGGTTCCAAGTGCCAACCAGTCCCTATTGGGACCTTTTGGACCCAGTCCTGGCGCCAGTGGCACCAGGCTCATAAATATGCCCAGTCCCAGCGCTGGAAGCGCCGGGCTCATAATGCTTGGGTGGACTTACCTGCAGCAGACCATGCTGCTTACTTGCCTGCCTGCCAGTTGAGTCTCTGATCCTCTTCTGTTTGGAACTACTTTTCCTGTTGGGTGGGGCAGGAGCCACTCCCTAGATTCAGAACACTGGAACTTCTCTGTAAAGCAGGAACTCTTTTCTTACCTAGGCGTGGCTGTGGAAGGAGACACCTAAGCACTACAGGAGGCTATTTAAACCACACCCGATGGATGAATCTTGCTTTGCGTTATTCTGCATCCTCAGCAGCAGAACGCTCATCGTGTCTTCTGCATCTGATCCTGGGCCTAAGGAAAGAGGCTTACCATTCTGAATCCAGTCTTCAGCAACACCTATATAGACAAGAAAGAACAGGTTAGCATTACGGTCTTCAGTGACAGCTCTTCAGTTACCTGGTCCATCGGCTGTCACCAACGCCTCGCGCTGCATTCCGGCATCTGAAAGACAAAGGCTTACCTACTCTCTGTGCGCTCCGGAGGTCTTCACTCTGCATTCCGGCATCTGAAAGACAAAAGCTTACCAACTCTTCGCACGCTCCGGAGGCCTTCGGCGCTGCATCCCGCATCTGAAAGACAAAACAAGGTGCGTTTAAAGACATTGGGGAACTTTAATACTCACGTGCCATTACTCCTTTCCACATCTAACCCAGTGGGTATTCCGACACCCTGCAGCCGCCCCGAACTTGTACCTGCAAAATAAAAAGACAGTTAGAGCGCATCGTGAAGCAGGCAGCAAGCGCTTACTTATGTGCTTCCAGGCGCTTCTATTCATCACACGGGCTCCATCTTCAACTCACTTCAGCCCGCCATCCACCATCGCCGGAACCCTGCAAAACAAGAGACATCATTACTAAAGACTTTAAAGACATTAGAATTACTCGAAACTTACCTTTCGTGCAGTAAACGACGGACAGCAGTCCTCTGAGGTCAAAAGGCCTGCTCCCCTTATCCAGTGAAGAAACTGGTTACAGCACCCTGCCTCGAGGCAGATGGAGAGCACGGCGTTCACTTACCTAAGACATCTTACCCTTCGAGCCAGACATACAGTGCACAGAGGTCCAGCCCAAAGAGCCAACCGTGTGTTACACATCACCTTTCAGGTGAGCGTTACAGCCTGGGTGCTTTGTTCCAATCTTTGGTGATGTAGGTTGTATTGATTGTTGTGTATTCAAATTTGCCTCTGATTTTTCCTTATCAGGGTTTTTTTCTGTCATGTTATGCGAGTTGCTCAAGTTTGCATTGAGGTGTGTTCGCATAGGGGTTCAGGTGGGATGCTGTTTTAACTGGGTTCTTCTTAGCGGGTTGTATGCCTGTTCTCTGTTATCTGCTGAGTTTGGGTCGTGGGCGGATAGGTACCTAGCAATGTATTAGGTGCTTGTTCTTATATTGGTCTTTGTCCTTCTTTCGTTTAGGGGTGTCCTCTCTATGTTCCTCAGAGTTGTGAGCTCTGGTCGGTAGTTTTCATTGTGCTCGGTTATGCTCTCCCTCCTGTTTTCCTTTCTTGCTTCTTTGTCTAATTTTATTAATCATGGGTTTATTCATTTTCTTTTACAATTGTCACTTTCTTATAAGGTCATCAAAGTCATAGCTCATGTGACGTGGCATGCTGGGATGCTGTTAGTTCAAAGGTCATGTTACATCACTTCCTGTGATGTCATGTAGTGCGAGATACCTGTTTCACTACCCATGGCATTGTGTAAAATCAGCATGACTGCCCAACACTAATGAGTAAATGTCTCTGCTGAGAAACTGATCCAGGGTTTGCTCCCTGGGATTGCAAGATTAAAATGTAAGGAGAGGTTAGCAGGGTAACATCATTGTGCAACGCTAATGTGGATTTGGCCAAGAGAAAACCTATGTGAGCCTTGGTGCACCTGGCTCTTTGTACAAAATGAATTGCATTGTGGCCCTCTATCTCCCATCACCTTTTTGCAGATTGCACAGAGGATTTGTTGCCACAGTCAAAACCTGAATATAATAAAATAAATACCATGTTTTTATTAAATGATTATCCACCTCAAAGGTTGGTAAGCAACCTACTTTCATATTTTAACAAAAAAGTCGAAATGATCAAGCAAATAATGCAGTTTACCTACTTGTTCCCGCCCCTTTTACCCTGTTTGCATTTTTTTGACCTCTCACCTCCCCCCCTCTTGCACTTCCCTTCCTCTCCCTCACCCCTTTTTTATGTCTAGCACTTGCACATTCCAAATCGTCTCATGACCTTGTCTTCAAGCGCCTTGAAACACTATTCTTACTGTGTAGTGCGCATTACAAATGTCCAATAAATAAATAAAACCTTTGGTTCAATGACAGCAGAAACTTGAACCAAAATGTTTACAAGTATAAAGACATCATCTGTCGCCTCAAATCCTGTGTCCAGCCAACTCCAACAAGGATAAGATAAACATACCTGCTCGGGCTTTAAGGGAAATCCGTAGCACCACCCTTGATCAAAGTTTGAGGATCAGTTTACTAAGAAAGTTGTTTGTCACTCAACTACACCAGGTCAATGACATAGCCAACTAATTTCCTATCTCAAATCAAGGCTAAAGTCCTGGAAAGAGAGAGAACCAGTCAACAGGGACAGATCATTTTTACAATTAGGGGTCTGGCCCAACAGAGAAACAATAACTACTTGGTGGGACATCCAAGAATAGCGCTGATAGCCATAGCCAACAAACAGCCTGCACCACTAAAAATCTTATTCAATTTATCAGCTGCAAATGACAGTTAACCACACATGTATGCTCTGGTTAAATTGACCCGTCTTTGGTCAATGTAAATTTGGCTGCTATATTTTGTTTTGGTCTACCAGATCCATAGCCACACATGCATATGTGGGTGTATGCTTGGGTTGTTTATGGGGAGTGAATGGAGAAGGCGAGTGGAGAAGCATGGGGCACCACCCAAAAAATAAAAAAGGTGACAAACAATGGTCACACAAAAAGTGGCAGGCCAAATTTACATCGAGCAAACAGCGGTTGATGTAACCATGTAGAACCAACCACACCATTCTACTTCAAGGCCCCATGACCAATTGATGGGTCAGCTCTGGACGAAAGTGCTTCTTTCCAGCATGGATGCACACAGTAAATAAAGTTAGGTCAGTTTACCTCCATCAGTTATTAGCATGGAAGTATAGATTGTGCAGCTATACTGCGCAGAGGACTCGATATTCAAATGTTCAGTTTCTTGGTATTAATAAAAAAAGTAATCATCCAATAATGTGAATGGTGATTTATTGTAGTGACAGATGACACGTGTTTCGACCATAAGGTCGTCCTCAAGGCAATACCGTATTGGGATGACTCCCTAATAAGACACCTTAGATGATAGAGCGTAACATGAAGGACCGGATTTGAAAAAGTCCTAAATGGATGGTCAGTGCGTGTACCGGAGTACAAGGTAAAGCAGATTATCTTGTATGATTATTCAGAGCATATATTTTTCTCTCCTGTATAGAAGGTTGAAATACCTGTACGTGAAGTAATGGGGATTTATCCCGTTTTCAACGTCTGAGAAGCAGCCGTGACAAGCATATGGCTAACGGCAATGATGTTTTGATTCAATCCATGAAGAGCTGCACTTGCACATCCAGAAACCGCAGTGCACAGTACCTTCAATGGTATACCAGAATTGTTCTCCAAGCAGCTGAAGTGAAACAGCGCATTGTATGTAAATTAAATAAAAGAATGTAATTTTCATTTTTCCCTCCAAAGAGACAGTATCCTAAGCGAAACGCCCACTAGACTTTCAAGTTTGGGCCTGTTGTTCTCATATACATGTACAATCCAGAAGTAATCTGCATGTATCTTGAAACTGTGTGCTTATAAGATGTAATTTAAAATGCATTTATGTACAAGTTTACAGGCTGTTTTCTGCAGGGCACATGGACGGTAATTTCTCCAAACTTGAAACTAACCTCCAGCACCTCCCTCTGTTACCCTGGAAATTCAGGCCTGGTTATCTTCATCCATCATTGCCCTTCCTTTAATAATACAAGCAGGAATACTTTTTAGATCACAAATGTGGAGACCAGATGAAGTCACATCTGTTCTGCATCACTTGTGACCTCCAGGTTACAAGTACCATAAAAAATCCATTAGTGGCTCTTGGGCTTTGAAGGGGGAGGCGTACCTAAACACAAAACCAGCTCTGATTATCACAGGCCTACCAAGAGAAATGGAACTTAAAAAAGGTGGGGGCAGGAGTGAAAGACTTGTGAAACTGCAGCTTGATGAAAATGTGAGAAATACACTTTATCACATAACATGAGCAGCGTACATGTCACAATGGTAATTCCAGACTTTTATTAAAGGTGACAGTCACCCTCCTTCTAACCATGCTAAAACGATTTTGGTGGGATAAACGCAACTAAAGTTATTAATGAAAAAGTGATGTGGGCCTTCCCTTTAGTCCAAGAGATGTGAAATTTGGTAAAAGCATGCTGGTAATAATTAATATGACTGTAAAATGACATATTTTTCACTGATATGGCTCCTGAATAAATGAAGAAAAACTGTATCTCTGCATAAGAAGGGCGTGCAGAGTCTTGACCAGTCTTACCCGATTCACCTTAAAATATAGTTCTCAAAAATGTATTCATACATGTAAAGATTTGAAAATTCAGGGTACTTGCCATGTTGAGATATTTTGTGCGCTCAATGCAGACCGAGCCCATCTGTCAAAGTGGGATGACGACGCTTTCTCCTCCCACAGCTATTCCAAATCAACTCCTAACCCCTGGTCCTATTAGCACACAGGCGGGAGGTGGGTAGTGAACATTAACCAATCCCTTTCGCAGGAATCATGACAAGTTAGTGATGTAATTTACCTTTCCTTTCCTCTATCTCTACCTGCGGTGATCCCCAGGGGTCTAACCTATCACCCTGGCTTTTTAACCAATATTTGGCAACTCTCGCCCATCACATTGCTGCTCTCTGCTCCAATTTTCAGTGCTATGCGGATGACAACTCATTTTCACGCTTCACTCGGCCACCTCTTCTTTCATCTCGGATTGTCTGCCTGCTATTCATGAGTGGTGTGCTGCCAACAATCTCTGCCTTAATGCCAGCAAGACAGAGATTCTCCTCATCGGCACACCTTCACCCTCCTTTCCGGTCACTCTCTAGCCAGCTGCCCTTGGCCCTCTTCCTACCCCCACCTGCGAGGCTAAGAACCTCTGGGTCATCTTCGACTCCACACTTTTCTTTTCTGCCCACATCTCTGATGTCTCTAAAAAGTCAAACTTCCAACTGCACCTCCTCAGAGGTATTTTGCCTTTCCTCTCCTTCACCCAGATGCACACCTGCTCTCGAACCCTGGTTCTCTCTAGGTTGGATTACTGAAACAGCCTCTTTCTAAATCTACCTGCTTCTACTCTCCGCCCTTTGTAACTCATCCAGAACAGGATTGCGAGACTCGTCCTTGGCTTCAAGCCCTGGGATTATATCTCTCCAGTCCTGAAATCTCTTCATTGGCTCCCATTGGCTGCAAGGATTAAATTCAAGATCCTTTGCATTGTCTACAAGGTTTTCTGGGGCGTGGCTCAAAAATAATTTCAACTCTCCCTCCGTATATACCTTCCCACTTGAGCTCTTCACTCCTCCACCTCCCACTCCCTCAGGGTCAGTTGTTTCTCAAAGAAATGAGCTGGGGGTAGATCTCTGTCTTCGACTGGGGCCACTCTCTGGAACAGCCTCCCTGCCACTCTAAAACTTGAGGAGAACCATCTCCGGTTCCGGAAGCACCTCAAGATCTTCCTCTTTGCTTCGGCCTTCTCTCTTCCTCTCCCCTTCTGATTTAATATGCTTGGCACTGTGCACCTGGTTATGCTCAGAACCATCTCCGGCTGCGGAAGCACCTCAAGACCTTCCTCTTTGCTTCTGCCTTCTCTCTTCCTCTCCCCTGCTGATCTATTCTGCTTGGCACCGTGCACCTGGTTACGCTCTGATTTCGGGCCCAGGTACTTGCCCACCCTGCCAACCCTTGCACTTGGGTCTGTATCTGTATCCCTACAGTCCCCATTTCTGCACTTATCAGACGCCCCCTGTCTGTGCCTTAAACCTAGCACTTACCACTTGATGGCTGAACTACCACTTGCTGCTCTTATCCTCTGCCCAGCACTTTCCACCTTTCCCGTCCCCCCCTGCACTTTCCCCCTCCATCTCCTCTGCACTTGCGTGTTTTCAATGTCACTGGGCCTAGTAAGATCGCCGTTTTCTTCTCCCTTATTCCCCTCCCTTGCTTCGTCGCACTCTGAAACACTTGTGTATGAGCGGAATACATATAAAAAAAATTTTTATATAAATGAGCCAGTTTGCATCAGAGCTGGACTGCTTCCAATAATTCGGTCAGGTGACCTGCTGCTGAAACCTGGCGAATGACATCCCAGCAGAGAGGCCTACATTTGCATTGGAGACAGGAACCAGGAGACATAGAAGCTGACTGGGACCCCTTACAGGACTCCGAGGAGATCAGAAGGGGCAGCCTGGCAGTGCCTTTGCATATGCAAGGTGCAAAATGAAATTGCCCCTTCGTAGCCATTGTGCTCTGACCAAAATCCCATAAGCCCCACCTGTTCTTTGTAGGTGTGGCAAAACACATTTTCCCATTTGCATTTTCTTTCTTACATTGCAGCTGTGCTAAATCGTGCCCAACATCGATGTTCCTATTGTGCTCTGATAAAAACCCCATAGTAGCAATCAAATTACATTTCGTAGTTAAGTCAATAAAGATTCCAAAACATCAAACAATGTAGCAGTAGAAGTGCTAACATTAGAAAAGTCAACAGATGGGTTGGAACACAGGGATACAGGCAAGGGAAACCGATATTGCCTTCGGGCAACAACAGGATGAAGGTTACCAATGGGAGAAGGCGAAACATCCCTCAAAGCAGCTGGGATCATCAAAAAGGGCTCCGCGGTGGTGAGGACTCCGAAGGCAGAAGCGGACTCCACATGAACACTAACGACTAGTACAGGATCAGGCACAGGGCCAGGCTGAGAGTGATTCTCTTGGTCTGGGAAGCCAATAGAGGCGTTTTGAGGCTGGACATGGTGAGGGTCGAGAAGCGGGACGCACGGGATGGACAGGGAATGGAGAAAAGGACTTTACCACCAGTTCAATAGTCTTGGAGCCCAAACATTGGAGAGGCAATAGAAGTTCTTTAGACAAATCCTCAGAGAGAGTTTTTGCAGCAGAGTCAATGTCAATGGGTTCCTTAGGACACATCAGAAAAATGTGTGATGTAATCTTGGTATCAGATGGTGTAGATTAAGGCAACTTTAGTGTCAGCTGCGGGCAAGCACGTTTCGTCCACGTGCGTTATTAGCAGGGATATCCACAGGCGCATCAACGGGCAAACTAACTTCAATCACTTCTTCCAGGGAAGCTAGCGGAGCGGATAATTCCATCATAGCTCCTGTAATGGAAAATGCCACAAACTTGGGCGGGCACATCAGAAAAGGTGCGCCGGCCCGTCGCTTCAGTATGAAAAATTAGTTATTGCAAGATGGGCAACAATGCACAAATCACGGTATGCAGAATAGTACAAACTCACCTAACTGTGCCTCTCACTTCCCGGCTCACTTATTCGCGCTAGCAGTGAGTATTTAATGGGGTAGAGCAGGGGAGCAACGAGCTCCCAGGCCAGTAGTCAGTCAAGATAGTGGAATGCAGAATGAGCGAGCCGCCAGCAGGCAGGACAATAGAATGCAGAAAGAGCAAGTCGCTCGGAAATGTTCGTATTCAAAATACACAAAGGCAAGGAAAAGTCCAGCGAGTCCTGTGCCAAACTGTGCCTCTCACTTCTCAGCTCACTTGCTCGTTTACTATGCATTCGTTCTTTGGCTTCCAAAATGCGCTTTGATTCTATGCAAAGCAGACAGGAATCCACACTGGTGACATTTGTTCTCCTCCCATTTCTCAAAAGAGATTTACAAAAAATATGGTATTTTAGTCACTGAATAGCTCATAAACAGAGGGGAGAGTGATTCATTTACAGACAGCAATTTATTTATAAATCGAATCAGAGAGAGATTTAGTTACAAAGTACAGACTGGAGGCAAACAAGATCACATGAGCCATAACAAGCCCAAAATACATGAATGCAGGTTCACAAGATCTAAGTATTCATTGACAAAGTCGCCATGGGGTGACATTTCCCCAAATTTGCACTCCCACGAAAATCAAGCACTTTCCCCAAATATTCTAGGGCTCGAGTTAGATTAGAAAATGTTCCCTTTTCTAGAATATGTAGGGTAAGGCTTTTAGTGGTGCAGGGAAAAAAATCACCTACCTAGCGACTTTTCTCCCTTTTTACTTGAAACCAAGATTTATATTTGTGGCAGCCAACCCTTGCCTATGTTGCCCACCCCCTTTAGACTATGCCCAACCCATAGGCCACACACTTGCCTCCTATTTCTGTGGCAAGGTAGAAGGACGGCAGAGGCGTTGCTAGCGGGGGCTGTGGGGGCTATAGCCCTAGGTATTTTGGTTGTAGCCCCGGATAGAAGTTCAGGGGCTACAACAAAAAGGCTAGCTAGCCCCAAGTTCCGACATAAGCATAGTCCCGGATCTTTTCCAGACCCAACAACCCCCCTAAAGGACAGGCAAACATTAACAGGACTTAAACCACGTGGTTAGGCCATTTTGAGAATATGGTCCCCTTAAGTACCTAATTGCGGCTAAAAAGGCAGCCTGGGATAATGCATCCACAAAAAGGGTAAAAATGTAACAACTGCCACAGGCTGTTAAGAGGATGCCTGAAAAGCAACAAGACCAAAGGAGACACAAACTGTTCTCACAGTACTCAATGTAAGATAGCTTGTGCAGCAAAGGTAAAACAAAGGAGATGGCCACTCCTGTAATGCTAGGTCTATGGGCTAACGAGTGAACCCAAAAAGGCATTGCAAAAGTGGCCCTATTGACCCCTAGCAGCACACCACAAAAGGTGGGGGTGCTTCCATAGGAAAGCATGAAAGTCAAAACAAAAGGGGAGAGGTTCCCCACACTGGAACCTTTAGAAGAAACGGGTCCAGTGTGCCCAGAACAAAGGTAAATGCAGGAGGTGAGTTACATCAAGTGTCACTCACCTTCAAAGCCAATGAAAGAAATACCAGTAAGTCCAGCAGTAGTGCTGGTGCTGATGGGCTCCGTACAGGGAGGGTACGATTTGCAAAAAGAGAATCTCCTTAACAGTGTCTCCCGGCCCCATGACGTCCCATCCTCGTTTTGATTGTACTCCAATTCCATGGTGTGTTCGGCCTTTGCACATTGGTGTGCTATGTCTCCTCCTCAATACTATGGTTTACCTATCAATGTTTGCTGCTTTATCCCTTAATTGTGTATCTGCACCTAT
This sequence comes from Ambystoma mexicanum, assembly GCF_040938575.1. Classification (NCBI taxonomy): domain Eukaryota; kingdom Metazoa; phylum Chordata; class Amphibia; order Caudata; family Ambystomatidae; genus Ambystoma; species Ambystoma mexicanum. The sequence goes on from NC_090932.1 coordinate 1,273,364,823, forward strand.
ATTGCAGGCTGTTCTCTTGACATGACGAGACCCATTCGTGTAGGTTGCTCCTTTGGTATGATGATGACCCTCTAGTTCCGTCTGATCTCTTGACAAAGTTCTTCCCCAAGAGTCCGGGCTTCCCCCCTGATATGATGCTGCCCCATGACTGCAGGGTGCCCCCTTGATATGATGCTGCCCCATGACTGCAGGGTGCCCCCCCTGATATGATGCTGCCCCATGACTGCAGGGTGCCCCCTTGATATGATGCTGCCCCATGACTGCAGGGTGCCCCCTTGATATGATGCTGCCCCCTTGATATGATGCTGCCCCATGACTGCAGGGTGCCCCCTTGATATGATGCTGCCCCATGACTGCAGGGTGCCCCCTTGATATGATGCTGCCCCCTTGATATGATGCTGCCCCATGACTGCAGGGTGCCCCCTTGATATGATGCTGCCCCCTTGATATGATGCTGCCCCATGACTGCAGGGTGCCCCCTTGATATGATGCTGCCCCATGACTGCAGGGTGCCCCCTTGATATGATGCTGCCCCATGACTGCAGGGTGCCCCCTTGATATGATGCTGCCCCCTTGATATGATGCTGCCCCATGACTGCAGGGTGCCCCCCTGATATGATGCTGCCCCATGACTGCAGGGTGCCCCCTTGATATGATGCTGCCCCCTTGATATGATGCTGCCCCATGACTGCAGGGTGCCCCCTTGATTTGATGCTGCCCCATGACTGCAGGGTGCCCCCTTGATATGATGCTGCCCCATGACTGTAGGGTGCTCCCTTGCAGGCTGCTCCTTACATTTGAGCGACTAAGAAAGACGTGGCCCTAAGCGCAATAGTCCCCAGCAAGTCACAATTTGGGGGTTTCATTCACCACTTGGTACATACCCTCGCAATATATATTTCGAATGCCCTTTTGGTGTTAGTTGGTGGTTTTGGAGGTGGTGGTATAGTGAGAGCGACGTGGAGGCAGAGCTAAGCAAAGCAGCATAGACGAATTTATTTAAAAAGGTCACGGTTTGTGCATGTGCCATCGCGCCAATGGGGCTGTTTTGCGTGGTGCAACTGGTTCATTCCCTAACTGTTCACCTTGGTATTTGCGTGCATGATTATTTAATTACATCCGGCCTGTATTGACATGGCAGTGACGCTAGATTTGAAATAACTAATTGTGCAAAACACTCTTACTACATTCACTTTTCTGGCATAAACTACTGCTTAAACCCACACCCTAAAGAGGCTAATACAAAAATGTATCAGACCTCAGGCAGTGCACTCTGTTCCTGCCCTCACGATCAATGTGTGCGATATGCATCATGCGCGCGCGCATAGTTCTTGACACTATTGTGCAGAGTCTTTAATAAATATCCGGTTTACTCCACTTCCTGATGGTTTTCCGCCGAGGTACATGTGATAGTACTCGGGCCTCTCCACATACGCTTCGCAACACACAACATGAAGAATAAGAATTGCTGCAAGGCCACAAACAGCAGTGGGCCAGTGAGAATGTAAAGCATAGTAAGAGGACGTCCATTCTGCGGTTTCATTCTATCAGTTCAAAGCTGCATTTCCAGAGAGGGGTGACCCTTCGGGGGATTTGAACAGCACATAAGGAGAGTGAGCCAGTGGGCATGCTGGCCTGCACATTGAGCCCCGTGTGTTTGTTGTTGCTGCAGTTCACATGCTATTTATACTGTGGGCTCTAGCATCTATCCAGACTGCCAGTGCTAGCATATGGGTTCGGCAGGCCTCATGATCTTTGGGCGCAAACAGCATGATTAGGGCACCACAGGCCTCATAATATTCTTTGGGCACTAGCAGGAAGCAGCTTGCATTGCTACCATATTTTGTCTGGACAGTTCCCTGGATAGTTTCTGCCAATAACAGCAGGGCCATGCCAATGGCCAGCATATATTGTTGAGACATAACTCTGTTTGTGTTGGCCACAAGGAGTAGAAGTATGTGTTTCAGCATGACAGTGCTGCCATGTTGCTACTGGGCCCCATGGATTTGACCACAGGTAGAATGAACATGTGTAACAAATTGCTCCTTTGTACTGCTGCGACCTGGCATCATAGTTTTTCATGTGTCCCCCTCCGCAGTGGTTGTTAATTGTTTATGGACTATTACCCAATTGTTCTGAAATGTTTGTGGTAAAATGCACCATTTTGAGCCAACATTTTATGAATTTCCCGGGGAAACTCCACCAAACGCCTCGGAGTTGGCTTGGGCTTGCTCGCTGCTCCTGCTCATTCCACTTCATGAAAATGTTCTGCGACACCACTTTAAAATTTCGCCAGGCCCCACTGACTGGATCTTTCCTATTTGTGCTGCCCAACCGGTGGCTGTCCTGCTCGAGAGCTGGAATATTGCCAAAGTTCTGGTTCTCAATGATAGATGCTTTTCAGGCCGGCAAATGTGACAAAACTGTTGTGGCTTTTTCTTGTTACGGAAGCTTGCAGGATGTCACTTACACCGCATGTGGAGGTGGGGGGCAGGTGAGTGCATGTGGTCAAGATATGGGGGGGAAAGGAAAGACAGACTTTTTCGCCTTGGGTAGCAATCATCCTTGCACCCACCCTGCAGAGTGCACTCTCTCCCCCTCGCCGATCTTGCAGACCTAGGATTGCACATCGTGTGAAACTGGCGGCACATAGAATATAAACTAAACCGCAACCGTCCAATTGTGTGCAACTCCATGGAAAACATCCTGAAACTGCCCGTCAGGGTACGCTGACTGCAAACTCACGCATTGAGGACTCTGGTAGCGATTACATTGTAGCAGAACTCGCGCCACTGATAGTGCAAAGAGTTCTACTGGGTCCCTGGGAAAAAATGACTACTGCCCTGCAGGAGTACAGGGATAAGCAGGTCTCCTGAGCTCTTACTTAGCCCCAAACTACTAGAACAGCAGCCACCTCAATCATAAAGGCAAAACAGGCACTTCATGAATGGGTATAACCTCCTTCTCTCTAAGTTAGTGTGGCTGAGGGTTGGCTATACACATGCACAGCAAGAAACCCAAACATCAGTAGTATGGCAAGTACCGAAATAAAATAAATGTTCAATCAATGTTCTAGAAAACTAAGACTCCAATTAAATGAAAAGAAGAGATGATTAAACCCACTAACCCCATCCTAGAAAGGAGATGCAGACTTTAGAATAAAAGGACACTATGGATATTGAAGAACAGAGGTCTGCATGTGAATAGTCAAGTAGGACTAAGCTCAAGCATGTCTTTACAGCATTGAATGGGGTCTTAATAGTCACTGTGGCCAAAAGAATAAGGCTGGCTGGACCGAACCACAGATCTACCTATACCTTCTTGCCTTCCTTCAGGATCTCAACACATCGAGCCAGGTTTCTTGGTGCTTTCCAGTGGGTCGAGTTGTGTTTGAGTTGGTCCAACGGGATTCAACACAAAGATGCAGTTTGACAAGCAGCAAAAAAAGCATGCTGCTTCAAGAAACTTGGGACAGACAGGTGATGTTTAGTCAGTGTAACTCGAAGGCACAACGGTTTCTTGATGCAAGGAAAGCAGAGATTTGATTCCGTGGTATGCTGGCTCAACTGGATCCAAGAACAAGGTGCGGTTTGACCAGCGGCAATGGCTTGTGGCTTGAACAAGCTTGGAAAAGGCAACAATGTTTAGGTTGCGCAGCTCAAAGACCCTCAAATTAGAGATAGCACAAAAGGCAGCTGCTGTTGATCTTTGCAGCAGCTCAAAAGCATTCACAGTACTCAAAGAAGCTTGAAATTCCAAAGAGAGGCAAACGCAGCTTCTTTTGATCCTTTGGGTGCTGTGGGACAACCAGGTCCCCGAGAAAAGGCAGGTCTATTTTCTGCCCTTCTCAGCTAGGAGGATTGCCAGGAATGCTTGCAGGGATTGCCACTTCAGCAGGCAGAGTTATGGGTACAAGTGTGCAGCTACAGTCTGGCTTTCCTCTAGCAGGCCACTTCAAATGTTCCCCTGCAGCGGTTAGAGACAGGTTCTGCAACCACTTGTAAATCATTGCCTTTATCCAATGATGGGAACTTTGGGCACCTTTACTCCAACACGGTCCAGTGAAATCTTCAAGATGGTTCCGAAATGATTCTTGAAGATGGTTCTTACAGGTAATGCTCCAAAAGGAGTCTCAAAGATAACTCAAGTGGGGGCAGGAGGGGTCACAGACCCTTATACAGACACTTTGCCACAGTGGATTGACCGATTCCAAACCTTCTGTAAGGGCCCATACATTGCTGTTGTAACAAGGATTACTCGTTGGGATGTCAGCACCCAGAGTTCCTTGTCCGCAGGAAATGAGGGCCGGTGTCCAGTAAAAAGTGTAACCTGGCATATTCACAATGGGCGTATGAGTCATCTCTCACCTAGACTGTTGTCCCCCCCCCCCTCCACACCTCCTCTGATAGATTCTGATCAAAAGGACAGCAGTAATTATCTCCCTGCTGTGGCTTCCCCATTATGTTACAAGGAACTTGTGAACCGCCCGAACTCTCCCGCCCCCTCCCCCAGCGTCTATAAGAGGTAAGTACTGTTCTCCTGGGAGGTGGTGTCAAAGCTTCCCAGCAGAGACTGAAGAGCATCCTGGGCAAGGCCCATCATATATTATGGGTGAAACTTGCAGGCCAAACGCAAACCACAAATGTCCCTGCAGCTGAAGACCCAGTTGAAACCGAGGGGAAACGTTAAATTACATCAGATTGGGTTTCGGCACTTTTAACTGTTGGAATTCGGGAGCTTGGGAAAAACGTTGCGGTGATAAAGAAGCAAATGGATGAGTCGAAAACAATACTTTGAATGCAGTCCCAGGAGCAAGACATCTTGCCCTGGTGGATCTCACAGCTGGAAAGAAACAATCAGATATCTGTCTAGCAAGTAGGAAGACAGTGAATATAGACTGATAAAAACATCACCTATCATTGGGGGTTTTAAATGGACCTGATCTCGTCTTTTAAAGGTACAACATCAACCTACTGCCAAAAATGGAATCTGACTCTATCCCGGGTCTCCGCCACTGGTGTATAGAAAATGGGGACCCAGATGCTGCATCCAGACTGGCCGCGGATCCCGCACTGCTCTAATAAATGCCAAAGAGCCACAAGGCGCCATTCAGGCACAAACTCCTACTCAGAATTATTTGGCAGTCATGTCCCCTCCCCCTGTTTCTGAGGGCTCTGAATTCCATCAGACTGGACCTCCCCAGTTAACACAAAAATAGCTACAGCTGTGAGTGTTCTGCTGCTTTAGGAGCAGCTAATAGTAGGGGTTTATTTAAATATTTTAGCCTACGAAATTGTATTCGCTCTTAAAAATGGTATTTGTTGATTTCAGTCATATTGTGCTATGTTTAAATGAATGCTTCCCTCTAACTTCTTGTCATATTTCACCATTATGCATTAGTGCCCCCGCACCCACTTAACGCCATTTCAGTCAGACTTGGGAGTGCTACTCCTGGCCATGATCACCCTATATGGGACACATGTTTTTCCTCTGGTGTTTGTTTTCTTCACCCTTTGTGTGAATGCAATTTTTTAGGGACGGGGTCCGTCAATCAGGAATTTTTTTTGTGTTCGATATGTTCTTCAACATTGTACTTGGTTTGTCATTGTTGGTTTTTTAGAGATTTACAGTAACTTACAAATTATACATAATTATTTAGGAGATCTAGTCTGAGCACAGTCTTGGGGGTGGGATCGATTCTAGGTTTAAGGCACAGGTACTTCACCTTTAGAAATTACATCCGCTTTGAAGGTGGTCTCTATAAATATTCAGGGTCTTAACTCCGGCTTCAACCATTTAGCGATTCTCAAACATCTCTACAAATCAAAAGGCTAGCGTAGCCCTAATTCAGGAGACACATTTATTGCAGGCCGACCAACACATTCTGCACTCAACCTTTCCCATGCCAATTTTTGGCTTTGGCAACAGAGAAGAAAAGAGAAGTGGCGATCGTAAAATAAAGAAATCTTGTAGAGGAAGCTATTATTTTACCTAGAGAATCCCAAGGCCTTACAAAGAAGCTTGTAGATTGGACCTATGCCTTAGTTTGGATGTATGGGTTTAATGTACCATTTGATACATTTTATATTCATTTTTCAACCAGCTACATCATTTTAGAACGGGAAATGGGAGGGGAAGCTAATAGGCTTGCTCATCCCCACATTAGACAAATTCAACCAAAATGCTGCTTAATTAGGATCTCAATTTAGAGTGTTGGTGGAATCTATTTAAGATATATGCCTGGTGGATATTTGGACTTGCCTCCATCTCCTTTTTGCTTCACATTTAACCCCCACACAGGACCAGATAGAGGCAGCACTCAGATATGTGTTTAACGAGTGCACCACCGGGGTTCCTCCTTTATCTCAGGATATTTGGTAGGACATGCATGGGTCAGAAAGGGATTACACCTTTTACTCCCTTGTCAAGAAAGCTTATACACTTCTTGATTATTTTTTGCTCTCAGTCACTCTAGGAAGGGGTTCTCTCTGCAAACAAAGCAGTGAGATTGGTTTCAGACAATTTGCTTGTTGCCATTACATTACCGCTATGTTCCTGGCTGGAGGCTAGGATTCAGCGTTGGAGGCTGACGAGTCCTCGCTCAATGACCCAGTGATTGTACAATCACTATCAGACCACTTAGCTATGTATTTTGCTGATAATGATAACAATAAGATCGCTCTCTCTCTCTCTCTCCACTCTTTGGGAAATGTTTAAACAGTGCTTAGAGGACACTTTATCAGTAAAGCCACAGCGCATAAAAAGCTAAATCCATGCTTCGAGTAGCACTAATGTAAAAGGTGTCGGACCTAGAAATCCAGAACAGACAGTCAAGGTCACAAACGTTTTACAGACAACAAGAAGTTGCTAGGGCTGAACAGATTGCTTTAGACATACAGCTACGTTTTCATTAGTGAAAAAACATTTATTTTACTCCTAAAAAAGCCAACAAGATAATAGCTTATAACTTATGACCTCTTTATGCTCAAAATATGGTCTCAGCCTTAAGGGATAATGGTGGTTCCTTGGCCATGAGAGGGAAGGATAAGTTCAACATCTTGACTAAATGTTTGACTTCGCGTTCCACCGAGCAACCCACCACCATAAAAGACCATTCTAGCCAGTTGCAAGGGATTGTGGCAGATATTATGAGTGAAGAAGTCATCCAATTTATTACAGTGCTCAAAAGCATGGGCCTTACTTCTTGGAAGGGCTGAACACAAAGTTTTATAAAAATGTCCAATCTGTTTTGGTCCCACAAATAGTATGACTAATCACTTTCAAGTCCCAGGCTTGGTGATGTCCGCTATGAGGGACTCGACCCGGTTTCTAATTCTTAAGCCAGAGAAAGCTTCTCATTATTGCATGCATCTCTTACAGACCCCTTCAAGTTTTCTAAACTAGGACTCCCATGCTTATTCTAAAACCTCGGCCAGCCACCTAGCTCCACTTCAACCTAAGGTAATTCATCCGGATCAGATGGGGTGTGTCCTTGGCAGAAATGCCCATGACAATATTCTGTGAATAATAAACGTCTTAGACGTAGCCTAGTGACAAATAAATCTGTTTGCCCTCCTCTCAGTAAATGGCTTTCTTTGTTTGGCTCTCTCTCAAACAAAAATTAGGATGAATAATGTACTTTATGATCAGATTTCTATCACTGGGGGCATGGAGTCCATGGCACCAAGGATAAAGCACTAAGATATTCCAGGCTTAATATTCAGGAGATCTTCCGAAAGCAAGGCTTCGTTTGTGGACACATGACATCAATCTGGGACAGTGCAGTTTCCTCAAGGATGTAAGCCAGACTCCTTCAAACACAGGAAACATATGGTTCGAACTCGCTTCACCAACTGTTCATAAATAATAATGAACCCAAGTCTTTGGCTGACTGTGCAGTGGATTTCTCCCTGCCGCTTGGTGAGAAGTTTCAATATATATATATAAATAATATATATCCATTTTTTTTTCACAACACCAAGAAGGTGATGGTGGGTTTAAAAAGGTTTGAAAAAACCTTTTCATCAGAAACATGAAAGCAGGAAAGTTAATTTGAGCCAAGTCAAACATTCCACAACGTCACCTGGAAGTTCACCTCTAGTTCTGAACCACAACAGCAAGGCATTGTGGGTATGCAAATTAACCCAAATGCAAACTCTTTCTCCAGAAAATTGTCTTAAAACCAAGACATTGAGAAAGACCAGCTTCACTCTGTGAGCAAATAAAATATCATAATTATGGTTATATATAAACATTCCAACTGCCTAAACAATTGTTCCTGTTCTGATGGGTCTCTGTGAGCTTGTCCTTCTAGAGATAATTCATTAGCTATTGTTATAAAGGGTGTAAGCAAAGGTGCCCCCTGCCAGTCCATGTGGGTGTTGGCATGCATTCTTTGGTCCTGGGTATGTTTTATGCTAGCAGTAACAAGACAGAATACAGTAAGCACGCACAAGGTGCTTCGAATGAGCATCAAAGGCAAACATATGTTGGGGGGGGTGGGGGGAAAGAGAAAGAGAGAAAGAGAAAGAGAAAAAGAGAGAGAGAGAGAGAGAGAGAGAGAGAGAGAGAGAACTAAAGAGTGAACCAATTGGAGTCACTTGAAGAGGTTGATAGCCCGGCCTTCAGTGTTCATTGTGCCTTATTGTGGCCCCATTCACGGGGGTCTAGAAAACAACAGGGAAAGCTTATACAGCTAAGGTGCATGGTACACCGTGTTCATCCTTTAACCGTTAACAAGGTAACGTCTGGTAACACAACAAAAAACGGTTTTGTGGGAAGGTAGGTATTCAAGGTGCATCAGAGGATTGCAAAGCAAATGAATCAATTAGAGTGCTCGCACTCAACACACATGAAAAGGGGGGGAGGACCACCCGACTCGGCGTACCTGACCCTAAGGAAGAACACCCTGAACCTGGCGGGGGTGCCTGTCCCTGGGTGGCGTGTGGTGTATCGCCTACTAAAAAGATATAGAGGAGAGTACTATCCCTCAACCTTCTATACTAATGGCAGTGTCTGGAAACAGACACGGGTCGTCCAACAACAACGTTTAAAACAGTGGTAGACTCCAGAGGGTTAAGCAGCATACAACAAGGCAATGAATTAGGTCTTGAGGCTGCTTGATCTTGAACGTGGATCCAACCTGTGAATCAGGTCAACTGCTTACGTTCCGTCCAGAGTGTGCAACTTTAATGGTACCCGTAGGTCACTATGGTTTGGGTATGTAAGAGTACTGGTGGAGTGACCACTGGTGGGTAAATAAAATGACCAGCCGGGGGGCTGGAGGGCTAGAAAAGGCTCTTATAAGAATGTGTGGCTCACTCAGTAATAATGAGTGTGCTACAGTAGGTAGTTTTTAGAGGATTGCGTCTCTTTGATAAGTGTATAAGAGATCAAACGTGGGTCATGAGAGCCCTCATGACCGAAAGGGGTCGACCGGTTTCAATGGCGTAAGAGATTCAGGCCATCTTCTTCAGGACCGTGATTTAGAATACAAGCGAGTTTGCCAAGTGTTCAGTGAAGTGCTGAACAGGAAGGAAGATGCTGGTGTCTCCTCAAAACCAGCATGCTTGCTGGAATAAGAACAGTGAATCAGGGTTACTCAGATCACCGAGCTGCACAGCAGGTAAAAAGTACCTGTGAAGGGGGCAGCTGCTCTCCTCCGTGTTGTCTAGGAGCTGTGTCGCGCTTGTACTGCTCGAGACTGGTATTATACTAGACCCACGTTTGATCTCTTATACACTTATCAAAGAGACACAATCCTCTAAAAACTACCTACTGTAGCACACTCATTATTACTGAGTGAGCCACACATTCTTATAAGAGCCTTTTCTAGCCCTCCAGCCCCCCGGCTGGTCATTTTATTTACCCACCAGTGGTCACTCCACCAGTACTCTTACATACCCAAACCATAGTGACCTACGGGTACCATTAAAGTTGCACACTCTGGACGGAACGTAAGCAGTTGACCTGATTCACAGGTTGGATCCACGTTCAAGATCAAGCAGCCTCAAGACCTAATTCATTGCCTTGTTGTATGCTGCTTAACCCTCTGGAGTCTACCACTGTTTTAAACGTTGTTGTTGGACGACCCGTGTCTGTTTCCAGACACTGCCATTAGTATAGAAGGTTGAGGGATAGTACTCTCCTCTATAACTTTTTAGTAGGCGATACACCACACGCCACCCAGGGACAGGCACCCCCGCCAGGTTCAGGGTGTTCTTCCTTAGGGTCAGGTACGCCGAGTCGGGTGGTCCTCCCCCCTTTTCATGTGTGTTGAGTGCGAGCACTCTAATTGACCCATTCACGGGGGGCCAGAAGGAGAGCCCTGAACACTAAAGGTAATCAGTCATGCAGAGGCCAGGAACTGGACGCAGGCCTTCTGCTATCCTCGGCTGCCAAGGTCAAGCCACAGTTCAATGGCAGTACCTGTCACGAATAGTCTAATCACACCCCTGTGATGACCCTTGTCCTTTCAGGCTCATGTTCTCCCCTGAAACTTACCGTAAGGCAGAAACCGAGGACTTTGACAGCTTGAGTTCGGGGTCTGCTTCTAGCCCACTCTGATCGAGAGAAGCTTGGATTCCTGCCCGCAACATTGCCTCTTCCATCAGTGAGTTTTCCAGTACAGCGAGGGGGGCGTCTGAGTGCCAACTAGGTGGGAGCCAAGGAGGGAAATGTTGCACTTGAGTTGGGTGATCTCTTTGGAAGAAAGGATGCTGCACCCAGCTTTCTGCCAGGATGGGTCCATCCCTAGGAGCTTCGGCCATCCCAGTGCTACTCATGAAGTAGCCTGACAGTGGGCCCTGTGCAGGCCAGTGGGACTGCTGGGGTCCGGAAAACCTAAGGGAAGAAGGATTGATAAAAAAAGAACCAGCTTAAGTAAAGAGGAGGGTTTCAGAACAAAAGAGATATTCTACAAAGAAACGACAGTAACAGTCCACAAAGTGACCAGAGAACTCCATCAACTAATGGTCTCCCTTTTCAACCTCACTTGCCACATCTATTCTTCCCTTTCTGTCCAACCCTCTTCCATACCTTTCTTCCCCTGGTCTTTTTTCTCTATGCTTCTCTCCCCCTTGCCCCTCTTTGGGAAGCGTGTAAGCCAGTGCTGAGAGGCCACAACATTGGCAAAGCCACAGCCCATCAAAAAACGAAATCCACTCCTAGCAGGACTCCCCCAACAGGTGTTGGATCTAGCGATCCAGCACAGTCAGGGTAACAAAGGGTTTACAGACAGTTAAAAGATGTTGGCTTTACAATGGTGTGCAGTTGCATTTTTATTTTCTAAGACAAAACAGTTTTATTTTACTAAATTTAATTAAGCCAACAAGATAATTGCTTATACATTATGAATCCATTGGGCTCGAAATATGACCATAAGCATTAACTTCTGTTCTCTCCCTTTCCCATTTCCACCTCTTACTCTCTCTATACACGTTAAATTCACAAGCGTTCTATAATAATACTAATCACCCTCCTGTGTTTATATAGCACTTTATGCCGGATTCCACATGTTTCTCTCTCTCATAGCTTTCTTCCCTTAACCCAGTCCCTCCACCTGGCAGATGGACGGAAAAGGGAAGCTCGCAATACTTAATCATTAACGCAAAACAAACAACACGGAAAACCATGAACCCATTAACCAGCAGTGCAACTAAAATGAAGCCATGATGGGGAGAAACCTGCCAATTGAAAAATTATATGCAGGATTTGGGAGGATAGCTCAGGGGCAGCACGCTAGCCTTGGAAGCGACGACTCGGAGCAACACAGGTTCTATCCCCGGATCCTCGCCTCTGAGTATTACGCGCGTTATAAATCACCAATTGCAATGGAAGGGCCAAGCAAAAGAGGGGCTAAATCCAACGCGAGTGCAGGTGTTGGAAACGGCAGCAGCGCAGCGTAAACCAGAGGAAAAGAATCAGGAAAACGTAATACAATGAGATGTGCAGGCAGGAAGAAGTGCACGCGAATATATAGCATGCACCAAATGGCCCCTGTGCATGCCACCTGGAGTTGCTGCCGAGGCACGTGCTCTTCCTCGGGATACTGTGCATTACCGTCACTATGGCGGCAGACTCATTCTCACAGTGCAGGGGTGGCAGAAATTCCAGAAGCAGCATGGCTCTAATGTAAGAGGCAGTACGGAGCACATCTAAGCTAATTATATTAATTAAAAGTGTTCATTCCGCCAAGGCCAGGCAGGCTTTTTTGATCAAAATCCAAATGGTTGTCTTGTCATGGCTTTTGGGGCCTTTTATAGTAATTACTAAAACTAGTAATTACCTTAAGATCCTGCAAATATATCACCGTGTCCTGAAAGTAATGAACCTTTCACTGTCAGGCCCATAAGACTGTAAAGCTTTGGGAAATAACCTATTCGGTAACCCTGAAAGGACTCCAACGGATTTCCAAAAATACATAAGCAAATAAAAGTATAGGATTGACTAAAACAGAGAAATACAAAAATCCCAGGCTGGTGTATTTACTGCACCTATTAAAAGCAATACCGGTGGAGGATGTCAATAACCGAGACCCAGTTGATTAAGGTGTCGACCAGTTCCGGTGCACAATCTCTCACAGGTACACCAAGTAGCCTTCAACTCTGCATCCACCGCTGCTACAGAGATGGGCAGACCAATCCAGGTACAGTAACGACTCTGCCCTGGCCCAGTGCACAGAAGGGATGGATACATCACGAACCTCGTGGTGAAATGATAAATAGCGCCTGGAAAGTCTGTGACTGGCACACCAGAGATACATTGGGGGCAAAATAGTGTGGAGAAATGTGGGCGAGGTGGCAGATTTGGTCTACAAACAAGAGATATAAACACAAGTTGCTCTCCAGCACTATATGTAAGAAAGGGAGCAGGCAACGTCAGCAGGGCGGCCAACCACAGATCAGAAAATAATGTGTCTGGTCTTCTGAGGAAGAAGACAGAGAACTACTGGGTGGGGGACTTACTGACCCATCTGGATCTAAAACATAGTATTAATGGACCTTTGTAAAACTACTAAATACTCCACTAGATAAGTAAGCAAGTCATGAAATATATTGCAAAATGAGTTTTGTCAATCGACTTTTTATGAGTAGTGATAGTACAGATGCTGTTTTTCAATTACTTTATGAAGAACAATATGGAAGAGAAAAATATTGGTTGCAAAGGTGTGTTATACGCAGAAAGAATTCTAGAACATCATGAACTCATTTTCCATAATGCAACAAAAACACCCAAAACCAAACATTTCTGGAGCGTGCCATTGGGTGTTGCAAGCTCTGGATAGGAGAATACTTCGAAACACTTCTACTCCAGAGCTCAAAACTCCACAAGAAATGGTAGCGAGCAACCCCGTACTTCTTCCTAAATATTGCCCGAGTACAAAGAAGCTACAAAGTAAGGGACACAGTTCCCAAACCCTTGAACTTGAATCATTGTATTAGTAATCTGACCCCGTGATTGACAAAGTAAACTGAATTAAACAGTTTCACAATTCAAGATTTTTGGAAAACAGCTGCAGCAGTTCTGAGGACATGGACAGCAATTAAAGGCGGCACTCTATTTCAGTCTGGTGCTTCCATTTCTGTCAGTTGTGACGCATCTCAGGGTATTGTCACTGCTCCCATGGGGGGAGCCCCTTCCCATGAGGCCAGGGAGGTGAGGCCACTACCCGATATTCCCTCCACTACCCGATGGGGGTGGTACTCAGTGGGTCGATCTCATGGGGAGGGAAACCCTCCATTGGACCAGTGACGACTATCCTGGGAGAACATGGTATGCACCCTCTCCATTTCTGTCCCCCAACTCCTCCCACCCCACTCGACCCTCTATAGTTGCGCACAAGTCTATATATTGCTGTATCAATCAATTCATTTTTATTTCGTATTTCACCATTTACAAAAGTTGAAATACACATTAAAACATATATTGCAAACTAATCTAACAATCGTCTAAAACCAATATATTTTAAACCCTCTGGTACCCAATGCACTTTCCATTTATATCCAGAGACAATACTAAAATTATCATTGATTAAAACGACCAGAACTCATCAAAAATTCAACGAGATTGCCTAATTCTTTGCACTGTTCATGATATAACATATTGCAGCTTATTCCATTGGTTTTGAAACACGGAGATGGATATCTTCTTCGTAGTTCTAAAAAGTGTGGCCATATCAACAAAAATGTACCATGTCTTCCTCACACTGCATTACACGTTTGCATCTCACATCCGCATATTTCCATTTAGTTTGTTGTCTTAACCGAACGAGCAATACCCATTTTCTCCAGATTGGAGATCCTACCTTTACAATCTCTCCTGTATTATTTACTCTATATTTCAAAAACAGTGCGAGAGGGAAGATTTCCCATTTCTTGAGTTTTTCTCCTTTCTCCATTCATACGCTTTTTCCTCCATTACCTTCCCCAACATATTCGTAGTCATTGCATGTAAACCTTCATAGATGTTTGCAAAAATCATTGTCTACACAATTTTCCTGTAGAGACTCAATTTACTCAGACCACACTGGGCTAATATAAGACTATGGGCTGGGTTGTTGGAACTGCTTTTTAAGGATATCCTGCGGAAATGTATAATTCCTCAATCGAGGAGAGAATCCATCATTGTGCCAATACATATAAAAGGCGATCGGACAGATCCACAAAATTATCATCCTATCGCTTTGTTGGACCCAGACAGCAAGATATTTGCCACATTAGTACTTGTTAAACTGAATCACTGGGCGAAAGAAAAAAAGTTCTTGCCAAAAGCACAAACAGGGTTCCGAAAGGGAATGGTAACAACGCTCAATGGGTTAATCCTATCTGTTATTAAGGACAAAATTGCAAAGGATCACAGAGGAAGCCAGGCAAGGGTGTTTGGGGCCCTAATAGATTTTTCTAAAGCATTTCATCTCATAGACAGGGAACTCCTATGGAAAAAACTAAAAGCATGGGGAATTCCCTTGTCACTACTTGCAATATTAGAGCATATTCAACAGGAGACCTGGATCAGAATAAGACTGAACACAGAAGGAGCATTAATATCACCAATCAGAATGTATAAAGGTCTAAGGCAAGGGTGTATTTTTGCGCCATGCCTCTTTAATCTTTTTATGGCAGACTTCTATCAGGCAATGAAAGATGCTGGCCTGGTCTCACCCAAACTAGGGGGGGGGGGGAGATAAATGGGTTGGAGTATGCAGACGATTTGGCACTTATTGATTACACACCTGTAGGTTTGCAACGTCTGATTACAAAAATGAGCGAATATGCCAAATCAAATGGACTGGTAATTAACCAGAAGAAGTGCCAGCTCGTCCAGTTATCACACCCAAAGGTGGCCAGAGCAAAATGTAACTGGGAGGTAAACAACATTAATATAATACCCCAGAGGGAGTTAATCTATCTAGGATTCCAGTTATGGGATAGAACCTTGCGGGAGGGCAGCATTAATAAACTATTAAATAATAGTGATCAAATTATCAACCAAATGAAGAAGACCTTTGGAAAATATTGTAGGTTCTCAATTAAACCACTACTGACCTATTATGTGGGTAAAGTGGCCTACAAGATAATGTATGGGGTGGAAATTAATCCAGTAAATCTAACTATTCCCTGGGTCAAGATTGAAGGCTACATATGAAAAAGGTGTCTAAACCAGCCAATGGGGACCCCTATGCCATCAATTAGATACAAACTGGGGCTATTATCCTTAGGATATTGGTACCAATGGAAAGTGTGGACCCTAATGGAAGAAATATTTACTCCAATTAGAAATATACTTTTTGAGAACCTAGAAAAACAACTAGGGGCAAATAACTCACCATTTCTTACCAACATGGCCAACAGCGCTGATACTATTCTGTTTGGATGTGATAAGGGTAGAAGAAAGCTGCATGAGAATCCAGAATCAATGAAGAATCAACTAAAAGAGATGGACTGGATTAGGACCATCACCATGGTCAGGAACTATAAAATGCACACAACATGGACTAGGATTGACAAGCTGTTGGGTCTGCTGCCAACATACCTAAAGCAATTCCTGGGTCCAAGAATAAGGAGTCAGCGGAGCGTGTGCAGAGGGTGTGCAGTCTTCTGCAGTCTTTCCTCTCTGTTGACCGCAGCCAGCTTCTTCAAAACCAGCATTTCCACCGCGGAGCGGTGAGCGGAGCGTGTGCAGAGGGTGTGCAGAGGGTGTGCAGTCTTCTGCAGTCTTTCCTCTCTGTTGACCGCAGCCAGTTTCTTCAAAACCAGCATTTCCACCGCGGAGCGGTGAGCGGAGCGTGTGTGCAGTCTTCTGCAGTCCGCGGCAGGAGGAGCGGATGGAGCCTATCGAGGAGACCCAGGCCCATACCTCCGTGCCGTGTTCCACCTCATCTGACCCAACATCAGAAGCGTCGCTTCGGATTCTGCGGAGCTCTTCAAAAACTTTGGAGAGTTACAAGTCCAAAGCATCTTCATATGTCGAAAAACTGAAGGAGGTAAGACTCCCCCATAAGACAACTATGTTTATTCCTAGCTCTATCTCTCCACTGGTAATGAGCTCGCTAGAATCTATAAATCCTTCGAGCACAGCGAACACACTGTGCCCAAAGTCTTTGGATAAGATAAACAGGGACCTGAACACGGCGGAGCACGCTGTAGTCACAAAGTTTGGTAACGATGTACCTCCCTGTCTGAACATGTCAGCGACCTCTTTGTCTAAACAAGAAATGGCAAAATTAAATCTCACAAAAAACAGTCATGAAGCAGACTCCTTAACAGCCATTTCACCAACTCTGCAAACTTTACCTGGCCGTTTGGAGCCCCGATGTTGTGGCCTGCTGTCTCCAGATGTTTCCGCGGACCCGGCGGACACGGTGGGCTCGGTGGGTTTCCGACCGCCCTCTCGGCCTGAGGCTCTGTTGGGGACGCGCCTGGTTCCGGACGGCGGCCTCGCGCCCGCCCAGTTGCCTCTGCCTTCCCGTCTCCCTTTCGGGGCGAGGGGTGCCTTGGCTCTGGCTGCCGGAGGGCGACAGGTTGGGGCCCCTGAGCGGGGGTTTCTGGGCGTGGGTGTGGGTGCGAGCACTCTGGGAGGCGGGACTCTCGGGGTCCCTGGAGGCCTGGGGGTGGAGGGTTTGGTTGCGCGGCCACTGGGCGCGGAACTGGGGTCTCCTCTGCGGGTCCCGGAGGACGCCCCTGCCTCCTCTACGCTGCTTTGCGACGTGCAGCAGCTGGGGCCGGGAGGCCCCGCGGAGGTCCTTCAGACGCCAGCAGTCCCGGGAACGTTTGCATCGACAATGGTAGTGGAAGCACAGGTCCATGTCCACACCTCTCCAAGGCTTCAAGACATACTCCACACTACCCCCTGGTGTCCACCTTTTGAGGCTCCTACCAGCGCCTCTCCATCTACGAACGAAGCAGAAATACTGTCGATGCCCAGTGAGACCCTAAAGGACCCCCTTGTGAAACCTGGACCCTCCAGTGACGGTTCTCACCCAGAAAAAAGGCCAAATCTGCCTTTGCGTCACACAACTCAAAGCCCTGGCTCTGAACGTGAAATAAATCACGGTGGCGAGATCTCAAAACAAAAATCGAAAAAGAAAAAAAAGTCCATAACAAATGTGAAACAGAAGAAATCCAACTAAAAAAAACCAGGGAAGCAAAATTTACCGGCACCACTGCTCTCCAGTGCACTCAAAGATTTTATCAACAAACAATATAAAAGAAAGCTGGATCAGACAAACGAATTATCTGATGCGGAAATTTTGGAGGCAATCCAAGACCTTCCACCGGTAAACAAAGTAAGGAAACTAATGTCAGATACCAAACCAGGCTCAGATCCAATTAGCGATCCAAACCCAATTACTAGGATCGAAAGAGACCCATAAGATTTCTGGCCTGGATAAAACACCACAAAAATCTGCAGTAGATATTAACAAAGAGGTGCAACGGATCAAGGATCCCAATAACGAAACTGAAACTGCACCTCGACCGCTAAATGAAGAAGATCCCGCGGCACCTGGCAATCAAAACAACCCAGTGCCTACAGAAACTTCTCCGAAAGCAAATAATCAGAACACCAACAAAGAATCGGGGCCGCCGAATGAAAAACAACTGTCCTCAACACCGATTTATGGCCAAGACTCTAGCAGGAATCCATCTCTGACAATACCAGAGCCTCGTCCCCTTCCAGCTCGCTTAAATTTTGACGATGGCCAGACCCAAACGGAAGTGCTTTCAGAAACTCTTGATTCGTCCATTCAACACTCTTCGCGGCCCCCATCTCCTCTAAAAAATCGCAGACTCAGCGAAATAAATAGCGTAGGAAACAAGGATTCTCCAGCCAAAAAAACTGATCTTCCCATAATTATGTCTGCAATCACAATAGCCTTAGCGCCATTCGGAAAACTCTACGAATCGATCAACGATACACTGAAGGACAACTCAGTACTAACTGCAATGATGCATTCGAAACTGATCTTCGTAGAAGGCTATATTACAGCTTTAGATCAAAGGAACAAAGCCCAGAACAAACTGTGGGATTCGAAACTAAATAAACTAGAAGGTCTTATTCAGCATCTGAAGCAACTGTCGGCAACAACCTTCGAAAAAGTCACGCAGACCGAAGTACGTTCCAGTCCGCTTGCAGCGGCCCCGATATTTTCAAATAAAACGGAACAACCGTCCCAGCATCCAGCGGTCGCCTCTCTACACCATAACGGAGCAGAAATTGCAGCACAGCAAGTAATATCAGACCCAAAAGACAAGCTTTTGTTAAAAATCATCACGGTCAGTGAACCCAATTCCAATGGATCTCGGACTGTCTCGGCTTTGGACCCCCTGATGTCTTCACGAACCAAACAAAGAGACTTGAGGAAAGAAATTGTTAAGACGCCTTCCAGTTCTCAAAACCCTAACAAAACAGTTATTTGCAGTACTACGTCGCCAAAAACTACAGAGGAGTTCATAGCACAAAGCTCTCTGATGGAGATAACTCAGCATTTGGTCGCAATAGAGGAAAGTCCGACGCTACCAACAAGACCAATTGATCAGCCCTTAGTCATTCCGAAAAGCTCGAGCCAGACCTCAGTTGGGGTAAGTATTAATACTACAACCAAAGCACAAGCAGACAAAATCGCCAAACCAAAAGCGTTCGTAACTGAATCGAAAGAGCAAAAAGATTCATCTCTTAAGAGAGATCGATCAAACAGAAGAACACCTCCTGTGACCCACCCAAGGAAGGAACATACAAGCGCCAGTGACCGGCGTCTAGAATTGACCCGTCTCTTCAAAATTGAGCAAAAAAGCACTAGTGACCATTGTATGATCCTGAACAGAAATACAGTCCTTAAAATATTAAAAAAGGTGAAACTTCTGAAGAATCTAAAATCAGACGACTTTACCCTTATTGAGCCTTATCACAGAATGTATAAAGCAAAAGCCTTTCGCCACATTAAATCCCATGCGATGGTCGAACTCTCACAAGAAACACATGGGGAGCTCGCCCACCTGGGTTTTAACCTCTATGAGATGACATCTTCAACCCGAAACGATCGGCAAAAAGAAAAAGACACTTATTCTCCAAGAAGATATTATAGATATAAATCCCGAATAGAAGACCTGTACGGAGCAACGAGAAGGGAAAGAAGTCCACGTCCAATTACCAATAAACCCCAAAAAACCAACGGTTCTATACCATATGGCTCCACTCCAAATGCTTGTTCAAGACATACCATAAGGAGAGGCGAGAAAACAGCCTACAGAGAGGACGACAAGACCAAACAAGATTACGAACGTAAACAATTCTACTCGACAAGCCATCGAAGTCGGATCCAAGATGAGAGATTGTCGGTACCT
The DNA here is from genome assembly GCF_040938575.1 of Ambystoma mexicanum. Taxonomy (NCBI): domain Eukaryota; kingdom Metazoa; phylum Chordata; class Amphibia; order Caudata; family Ambystomatidae; genus Ambystoma; species Ambystoma mexicanum. Next base: position 1,273,384,664 of record NC_090932.1, read on the forward strand.
ATTCGAAAAGCCACAGAGAAATATGCAGATCGGTCTCCAATGGCTTCCGAAAAAACTCCAAAGGAAAGCAAATGGACCTGGTTCCGCTCTATCCTAACATCAGGAGACAAAAGATAGCAACCATCTGGGGGGACATTGATGAAGAAACACTCCCCCAACTCAGCAGACTCAATAGACGCGAGTGATACCATAAGTATAGCATCCTGGAACACCAGAGGGCACGTGCATCTCACTAGGCCTGACTCGCATGACCTTGGCTTACACGACATCATATGCCTTCAGGAAACGTGGCTTCGGGAAAAACCTGATTTAGATGGCTATCACATCGAAATCTCCCCGGCATTTAAAGGTCCCCTGGGCCGTCCTTCTTCTGGCTTACTGACAGCGATTAAAACAGGATCTGGCATAACCATCACAGAAGTTATAACCTGTAGCTATGAAATTCTGGCTGTGATGACCACATGGAATTCTACATCTGTTTTTTACAACTCAAACACAGCAGAGCGGGTAGCTATCATAAACATGTATTGGAATCCGCAAAAGATCTCTACAGTGAACATGTGCGATAAAGTGGCAGACATCATCGACGAGATCGCAATCAAATACAAATCTCCAAACATTCTGATTTGCGGCGACCTGAACGCAAACTGCCTACCATCCAGCAAGCCAGATGGATATGACGCGGTAAAATCCTCTGCTTCAACTAGAGGTCTGGCGTGGAACACCATCATGAAATCCAGAAACCTGTTGAATGCGGCCACTGTTACGCAGCAAAACTTGCTGATTCCGACTTGGGAACGCGGCGGGTCCTCTACTACCCTCGACTACATCTTTGCCTCTGAATCAGTTTTTTACAATATAACTGCCTTCGAAGTCATTAAAACAAAGTATAGTGACCACAATCTACTCAATGTTTCCTGCAAAAGCAATCGTCCTACACCTCAATACTATGACACCGCCATTGAGACGAACTCTCAAAACACCCGCTTACCTAAGATTGATTCTGATGTCCAAAAAGTCGATGACCTATTTTCCATCCAAATGTCTGATCCTACATCTAGAAAGGACTTGGCAAGATCGAGCTACATTCCGCTTCTTCTTCCGTTTAAGAAACCGAGAAAAATCAGCAATCATCCTCCCATTCAGCACACCCACGAATACAACACAGTCTTAGTCACCAAACGTCGATCTATAAGAAAACTAAAGAGAGACGCAGTAACTAAGAATCAGCCGGCACTCTGGGAAAACCTTGCCGTAGAAACAAGACATTATAAACAATGGCTGAGAAATTCTAGAGAGTTACTTTACCAATCTGACGCCGAGGCGATGTTGAAGGCTCTGATAAACAAAAAACCCCGCGACTTTTGGTCGTTAATCAATAAATCGAACAAACTTCAAAACTCGCAGATGATAAACCCAGTTACAGAAGCTAAATGGACCGACCATTTTCGAAAACTGTTCGAGCCAGTGAAAGGAAACACCTACGAACCAGAACAACAAAAAGATTCAGCCTGGATCGACCAGATAGAAATCGACGAAATCAAATCAATTATTTTGAAACTGAAACCATCGAGAGCCCCGGGCCCTGACAGGCTCGCTAACTGCGACCTTAAACAAAATCCAGAGGAATGGGCGAACCTTATCTGCTCAATTTTTAAAGTATGCCGAGAAAGTAAAACCACTCCGGACTCATGGTCAAAAGCTTTGATCGTTCCGATCTTTAAAAAGGGAGCCAGAGACGATCCCTCGAATTACAGGCCAATAGCCTTGTTAGATGCCATTGGAAAAGTTTTTGCTACAATCCTACTGAACCATTTTCGCAAATGGGCAGCTACTGCTGGCTGTTCAGATTTTCTCCAAACTGGATTTCAAAAAAATGCAAGTACGAGTGCAAATATTCTGTGCTTGAACTTACTCAAAGACAGAGTTATGATTGGATCTCCACGGATTTACCTAGCGTTCGTTGATCTGTCGGCTGCTTTTGACAGAGTGAACAGATCCAAACTATGGTCCAAACTTAAGTGTTGGAAATGTCCTGCGACCATTTTGGACCCAATAATCAAACTTCACTCCGAAACCAGTATAAAAGTACGCCTAAATAATCAAGGTCTAACGTCTAACTCTATCCCGACTTTTCGAGGAGTAAAACAGGGTTGTCCACTGGCCCCTGCTTTGTTCAGATCATTCCTAGGAGATTTCAAAGAGTCCCAATCTAAAATCAGATCCTTTCCTCCGAAAATAGGCAACACTCAGGTGCCTAGACTTCTATATGCGGATGATTTAATATTGCTTGATCAGACCCAGATTGGTTTGCAACGACAACTAGACAACCTATCAGCCTATACCATCGAAAATAATTTGGAAATCAATAAATCGAAAACCAAGATAATGATTCTCCAAAAACAAGGCACCAAAAAGAAAGTGGCTTTCAATTGGCTCCTCTATGACACCAAAATAGAAGTGGTTGAGTCGTTCAAGTATCTCGGAATTCAACTCGACAGTACAAAGTGGGCCAGGAACCTGCAAAATGACCTATGGGCGCAGGCTAAGAATCTAGCTTCGCAATTGAGAGCTGTTGATCGGAAATACGGGAAATTCTCTCTGCAACCAGCCATCAACTTTTACAAGGCCAAGATTATCCCCTCGTTGACGTACGGCATGGACGCCACTCCGTCTATTCCTCAGGGCCTCTGGCTTAAACTCGAAGGTTTTATCTGGAGATCGGTGCTGGGTTTACCTAACTCCGTTGCTGTAGCCCCGATCCGACGGGAACTCGGTCTTGTTTCCCTAAAAGCGGTGGTGGATATCGCAACTTTATATCTGTACAGGAAAGTCATCCATCCGGAGAGCCTAGAAATCTATCGAATAATTGCCGAAGAGATCGAGAAGGGCAATAACCAAACGATGAATAAATGGGCTCAGGACCAAAATTTGAAACTGGAGGAAATCGCTTGTAACAAAGAAGAATTAAAGTACAATCCTGTTAGGATTAAAACCAAACTACAGTGTACAGATTGGATCCTGACCATCGAAAAAGCAACTGGTAACAAATTATTAGCCCATCTTCCAACGAACATCAACAAATTGAAAGAACCAATGGCATATTGCAAACGATATCCTAACAAAGCCTTAATGAGAACTTTCTTAAAAGCCCGTCTCAACGTTCTCCCGACGCAGGAAATTCTGGCGATCAGGACAGGATCCACGACAAAAGCCTGTAGACTTTGCAAAAATGCTGAAGAAATAGAATCCATCAGACACCTGCTAATGCTCTGTCCTGCTCTGCACCAAGAAAGGATGGCCTTTTTCAGCTCCCTGACTGCTAACTCGTTTGCAAGTAACGAAGACATCTGGTGGAATCGCTTAATTACTGGGGACAAGACAAGATGGCATACGGTGTCTGCTAAACTGTTGAACTTAGCATTTCAAAAAATTACTTTGTCCACCGTCATTTGACTCTGCATCTCTTTATTGGTGGAAGCTTCGTCCTTGTTCCCCTGGTGATGCTTTTCACTCTTCTTCTTCTCCTGAGCTCTTGTAAAAATCTTGTTTGATTATACACAAGTAATAAAAAAAAAATAAATAAATAAGGAGTCAATTCCTCCGTTTTCATTTCAATCTATTGCCCACTGGGGAACTACTGGCCAAGAGATCTATAGGCTCACTGGATACTGCAAATACAAGTAGTTATTGAAAAGAGCCCAATGAGAACTTGCACCACATAACAGTGGAATGAGGGGCTCTGAAAACTATTAGAACATGTTTCCTGAGCAGATGCTGCTCAATTGGCAATGTACATTTGGCACAAGAAGTGTGGGATAGACTGTGTGGGGGTAACAAGGTTTTTTTGACTACAGAGGTAATCAGAATGTTGGATGAGCTTGGCCTCACTAGGTTTAAATAGGAACCGTGAAGTATGTTCCATAGGTATCGAGAAGAAAAGATCATTCACTAGAACTCTATATGCTGCAGTGTTGATTACTTAAATAATGAAATGGGTTGTGATTGTTTTATTTGTGGTTTAAAATTGTAATGAATGACGTATGTATGAAGAATGTTAGCAACGTATATTTATTGAAGAGTGTATTAGGGATGAATGGTATTTTCTTTAAAAAAAGATAAATGATTATTTGTATTTTATTACTGTGGATGTGTTAAAGTTCATATTTTTGAACATAAGCACAATATAAAATAAAGACCGTTGATTAAAATGACAGAAATCATCAAAAATTCAACGAGATTGCATAAAAAGAATTCTTTGTCACAGTTCATGATATAACATATTGCAGCTTTACATGTCCTTATTCCATTGGTTTTGAAACACAGAGATGGATATCTTCTTCGTAGTTCTAAAATTGTGACGATATCAACAAAAATCTACCATGTCTTCCTCACACTGCATTACAAGTTTGCATCGCACATCCGCATATTTCCATTTAGATTGCTGTCTTAACCTAACAAGCAATACCCATTTTCTCCAGATTGGAGATGCTACCTTCACAATCTCCCCTGTATTACTTACTCTATATTTCAAATACAGTGAGAGGGAAGATTTGCCATTTTTTGTTGTTCAGACTCCTTTCCCCATTCATACGCTTTTTCCTCCATCACCTTTTCCAACATATTTGTAGTCTTTGGTTGTAATCCCTCACAGATGGTTGCTAAAGATCATTGTCTACACCCTTTTTCTGTAGGGTAGGAGACTCAATTTACTCAGACCACACTGGGACAAGGAAGAGTAAGAACTACCTAGATGGGGTGCTTTTTCCAAAGAAGATTGAGCAAAGAGGAAAAAGCCCACCAAAGAACCAACATACGAGCTGGAGTCAATCGGTGTCAAAGCAAAACATAAAGAGGGAAGAAGGACTATATGCTGATGCAGAACCTCTCTGGAGGAACCGAGAGCTGGCTGGATGTTCGCTGTGGAGAACAGGGGATGCTGACAGAGCCTCGCTGAACACACGATGTGTTCACACTTGTCCGGACTGGAGAATTGGTGGCCCTGGAGCAACCAGGAGCCGACCGCGCGGTCGGAGCAAGAGACACTAACAGAGAGGGACCAGACCTGGAAACACAGTGAGAAGACACGGAGACCGCAGGGAGGTGCGCTGAAGTCCACAGCTTGAAAAGGCAGTCTCACAAAGCCGCCTGAGCAAGCTGGTAATGCCACAAAAGGTACCTGGGTTACGTAGCGGGTGGTAGTGATTACATAGAACCAAGGAGGCAGTTGGGCAAAATCAAAGAAACCCATCTTCCTCGTACCAGTAATTGAGAAAATATACGAAACAGACATATGAGAAATAGTGCCTGGCAGGTTAGAGAACCAGGCCTGAGCAGGACATGGGATAAGAACTGAGAGAGGGGTCTGGGACCAATATAAAACTGAGGAAGCCCCACAAGAAAAGTACAGAAGGGTTAAGGACCCATTGTAGTTGAAAGAAGCATGCAAACAAGGTGGGCTGAGGCCCACAGCAAGTCGGGGAAGCCCAGAGACAGCATAAAGGGGTCGGGGACCCACATGAAAGACAATTCGGAGCAAATCAGAGAGATCCTGAGGCGTCCCATAGGCGTCTGGGACCCACACAAAAGTGAGAAAGAAGAAGTAAAGATAAATGGTTCAGGGCCGATTGATAAAAGAAAATATACTTTCTGGAACGACAATAGCTACATTTAAATCTAGCAGGATAGTAAACCAGACTTGATGCTACACTTGGGAACTTTGCTTTTTGGTGATAGTTTTTGGTGACACACTACCTCAAGGGAAAATAACCACCACCACAGTCAAGTCTGGTAGGATTGTAAACCAGAGTTGATGTGTGTTGTGTTTGTGAAAGTATAACTTGTCTGAAACAAGAAGACTTACAAATCAAATCTGGCAAGATAGTGAACCAGACTTGTTGTGACATTTGTGAAGTGAAGGTACAAAATGGCAAGGGACTCCGCCCGATACCACCCCCCCCCCCCCCCCCGATACTGGGGAACTGTATTTATACGCCAGGAATTGAACATTAAGAATTGAGCATTTAGATTCCAGAACCGGAGATGCCTCCCTCTGGATCAAGAAGACCCCAGTTTTCCTTACTTATTTTATAGTGCAAGGGACAGTAAAAGGATTGGACATAGGATGGGGACATTTTTTACATTTTCAGACAGCCTGACAGAGTCCTTAGTCTTTTTGTTGAGGTAGGGAAAACCTTAGAAATAGGGCCAGATAGGTTTCCCTTTCTTTACTTTTTAATAAAAGTCTTTGTCAACAAATATGCCACCTCTGTGTCAGACTCGTACTTCTGCACCCTTACACAATGCTTCGAACCAAGCCTTCAGATGCATATTTTGATTTGCACATTGTAAGTTTGTTTGTACAACATAATGTACACCTATGAGCTTCTTTGGTTAGAAAGAAAAATGGGTAGAAAACCCGGAAATAATTAATGGTGTGTCTCAATGCTCTCCCAGAATATGGGGTGACTCTCGTCTCAGATCAAATTTGGAGGAATTGAAGGCCGTCAGAACAGAGAAGACTATCACCGATACTAGGAACCGGGGCATAGATGGAACATATTGAACCAGAGTGCAGTAATGAACTAAAACGAAAACAATAACATTTAGAGATCAAGAAACAGTAACCATCACACGGGTACTATAAAGGGCTTGGCATTTATTTAGTAAGCACTTGGAAACCATTGTAACTTTAGTTAGGAGGAGAAATGTGGCCCGGCTCAGAGTTTTATATGTATTTTGGATACAATGTTCTGTACTCCTTGGAAAGCATGCATGTCTTTGTTTGATAAGCCCACGTGTGGACTGTTCCTATGGTGCAATGTAAAGGGTCAGTATTGCGAGGCGGACAACTGCTTGTAGTTTTCTCAGTATTTGAAATTGTGTCAATGAAAGAACATGCAAAAAAAAACTAACTTGGCCTACTCTAACAGGGAGTTCCCTACCTAGTCTAGGATCTAAGGGAAAATATCAGAGAATAAACAAAACTGGCCCTCACACTAAACAAAACATTCAAAGTAAATCATAAACAAAATAAATAATTACCAAATAACCAGTGACTTGGATAACTTCAACCTCCACCTGTCCTCAGTCGATCCCTTTCTCAGGAATTGCCAAAGTCAATCCCTCACAAAGAAAAATACATTCTTGAAACAGTTCTTGAAAGTGCCAAAAGAAACAAAAGTTCATCCAAATAAAAATCCACTGGTAACAGTTCTTTCTCCGTTTGTTGAAAGGATCCTTTTCCAATTTCCACAAAGAAAACAGCACCAGTCGGAATCCTGGATAACCTCCTTCCAGGATAGACATGACAAAATTGTGAACGGAAAATAGCACAAGAACAACACGCTAGTCTTGGAAGCAAAACCATGCAGAGCAACAGAGGTACGAATCCCAGATCCGCTCTTAGAAAACGAACTTGGTTATGGTATTAAGCATGTTACAAAAAAACTATTAAATAAATAAAGTTTGAAACAAAACTACCACTTTGGATTCAACAAGAGTCCATATTTTTGTAACCTCTACAGGTTGGTATAACTTGTCAGGATGCTTCTTGTGAGGGAGTTGCGTTCCTCTTGATATGATAGGATATGATATGGCATTTATAACGTGCCTATCCACAAGTGTTTCAAGGCGCAACGAGGCAAGGAGGGGTGGAACAAAGGGACGACAGACAACAATCCTACTAGGCCAGGTGTCATTCAGATCGTGCAAGTGCATGGGAGGGGGGAAAGGGGAAAAGTGTAAGGGGGGAAAGGGGAGGGGAAAGTGCAGTACAAAGGGTAGTAGAATAAATAAGATAATAAAACAGCCAGACGGTGGCAAGTGCAAGGTAAGTGCAGACATAAGTGCTGGTACGGGGACTGTAGGGAGACAGAAACAGTCCCCATGTGCAGGGTTGCCAGGGAAGGCAGTGCAGGTGTGCAACTGACAGTGCCTGTGCCCGAATCAGACAGTGTGGGCAGGTAGTTTTGACCAGTGCAGATTCAGCCAGGAATTCAGCAGGGGAGAGAGGGAGAGAAAGCGGAAGCAAAGAGGAAGGTTTTGAGGTGCTTACGGAACCTGAGATGGTTCTCCTCAAGTTTCAGGGAGGCAGGAAGGCTGTTCCAGAGGAAGGCCCCTGCCGAAGAGAGAGATCTACCGCCAAATTGTTGCTTAGAGAAGCGACTGACACTGAGGGAGTTGGAGGTAGATGAGCGAAGAGCTCGAGAAGGAAGATATTTGGGAAGAGAGAGTTGAAGGTAATTCGGCCCCACTAGGCTTTGTGGACAATGCAGAGGGTTTTGAACTTAATCCTCGCAGCCACTGGGAGCCAGTGCAGAGAATTCAGTCCTGGAGAGATACGATCCCTGGGCTTGAGGCCAAGGACAAGTCTCGCAGTCCTGTTCTGGATAAATTGCAAAGGCCGGAGAGTAGAGGCAGGCAGATTTAGATAGAGGCTGTTACAATAGTCCAGCCTAGAGAGAACCAGGGCTCTGGAGACGGTGAGCTTCTGGGGGAAGGAGAGGAAAGGAAGAATACCTCCGAGGAGGTGCAGCTGGTAGTGTGACTTCTTAGAGACGTCGGAGATGTGAGGAGAGAAGGATAGTGTGGAGTCGAAGATAACCCCAAGATTCTTAGCCTTGCAGGTGGGAACAGGAAGTGGGCGAAGGGAGGCCGGTCAGAGGGCTGCAGGGAAGGAGGGAGTGGGTGTGCCGGTGAGTAGGATCTCAGTGTTACTGGCATTAAGGCAGAAGTCATTGGCGGCACACCAATCCTGGATAGCAGAGAGTCAGAGATGAGGGAAGGGGAGGAGGAGGCAGAGGGTAGCCTGGAACTGAGCTATGTGTCATCCACATAGCACTGAAAGTTGGAGCTGAGTGGCAATGCGGTGGGCAAGGAGTGCCAGGTACTGGTTGAAAAGCCAGGGAGAGAGGTTAGATCCCTGGGGGACACCACAGGTAGAGAAAAAGATATCAGAGAGGAAGGACCCAAGTTGGACCTGGGAGGGTCGGTCGGAAAGGAAAGAAGTCAGCCACGCCAGTGCCTGACCAGTGATACCCAGGTTATCACAGAGATGGTTGAGCAGGATGGCGTGGTTGACAGTGTCAAAGGCAGAAGAGAGATCAAGCAAGATGAGGACGCAAGGGGTATTGGAGTCGAGGTTGGAGAGCAGGTCTTCACGGATGTTCAGGAGAGCAGTTTCCGTGCTTCTGGCAGCTCTGAAGCCAGACTGATGGTCATGAAGACAACCAACATATTCAGTGTGAAGATTTAGCTGGGAGATGGCCAGTTTCTCCAGGAGCTTGCCCAGGAAGGGAGTGATGGAGATTGGGCGATAGTTAGCCGGGCAGGAGGGGTCAGCAGAGAGTTTCTTAAGGAGAGGGTGCACAAGGGAGTGCTTCAGGGGGAAAGGGAAGACTCCAGTGGCGAAGGAGCGATTGCAAAAATCCGCCAGAGCAGGAGCCAAGGAGTCGATGTGGTCCTTGATCATTTTGGAGGAACAGGGGTGAACCTGTTTCGATGAGACTTGCATAGATCGGACTGGTCTAGAAACCTCGTCTGCAGAGAAAAGGGGAAAGGCAGAGAACGAGGGCAGGGGGATGGCTGAAGAAGGGCCAGAGGATGAGCAAGGAGTAGAGGGAGGGAGGCGATAGGAGGAGAGTGAGGACAGGATGTCTTGTGTTTTAGAAATGAAGTGAGAGGCCAGAGTTGTGCATAGGGCCTGGGAGGGGACAGGAGAGGTAGAGACTGCAGCAGGATTGGCCAGTTCCTTGCAGATTTTAAAGAGTTCAGCCGGGTTGTTAGATGCTGCAGAGATGCAGGCTTGGATATGAGCTCTTTTCTTGGTGAGGACGGAGAGCCGGTATTGCCTCTGCAGCAGGCGGCAGGCCAGTTTGTCAGAGGATGAGCAGGAAGCACGCCATTTCCTCTCGACCACCCTGCACTTGTGTTTTAGGGTGACAAGGTCTGAGTCATACCAGGAGTTACACTTGGCTTTGGGCTTCAGAGGGATTCTCATGACAAGGGCAAGGATATCAAGAGTATCAGATATAGAAGAGTGGAGCGTGGAGAGGGCTGTGTCAGGGTGAGAGTCGGCCAAAGGAGAAGGGGGGAGGAGGGTTGAGAAGGTGGCAGCTGTCATGCCTGCGCCATGGGTACATACATTGGCGATCAATATGGACAAATTGTTATTCATTTATCTACAGAAAACTCTTGAATCAACCGCTATTCACTATTTGGACTTTATTTCCCGTTTGCAAGACTTTGGTGCTTTTTTATTTTTCCCAGAAAACTACACTTACCATAATGCACTTGGCTATAACCATCTATTCCTGGCTATTCCTATTTTTCTTCATCAGAACTACAATCCCCAGAAGCCCTAGGGATTTGCTCTGCTTCCACCAGCTCAGGAACAGAGAGGGAGGTGGCTGATTGTCTGCAGGTGTGCTGAGCCAGGTGCAACCAATTAGCCTGCCTCTGTGCTGGGCTGGGCAGTATAAAGGCTGCTGCCTGCGAGAGCTCAGTCTCTTGCATTGAGAGTCCTTCCGGCACCTTTTTGCTTTGAGCTACAAACTTTGTATGCTGTTTCCTATTTCCACCTGCTTTTTGTTCCAGTGCCCTGGCGGGCTCCTGCCTTGCAGTCTGCTACACCCTGCTGCCTACAGCCCTAGCCTTTTGGGCTCCCTGCCTCAGCCCAGCTCCTCTGGGCGTCCTGTCTTGCAGTCTGCTACACCCTGCTGCCTACAGCCCTAGCCTTTTGGGCTCCCTACCTCAGCCCTGCTCCTCTGGGCGTCCTGCCTTGCAGCCTGCTACACCCTGCTGCCTTCAGCCCTAGCCTTTTGGGCTCCCTGCCTCAGCCCTGCTCTTCCAGGCTCCTGCCTTGCAGCCGATCACGCTGTGCTGCCTTCCAGCCTCCGCCCTTGCCCTGCTGGGCTCTCCACATTGCAACCGAACACGCTCTGCTGCCTTCCAGACTCTGCCCTTGCCCTGCTGGGCTCTCCACATTGCAGCCGATCACGCTCAGCTGCCTTCCAGCCTCCGCCCTTTCCCTGCCGGGCTCTCTACATTGCAGCCGATCACGCTCTGCTGCCTTCCAGCCTCCGCCCTTGCCTTGCCGGGCTCTCTACATTGCAGCTGATCACGCTCTGCTGCTTTCCAGCCTCAGCCCTTGTCCTCTGGGCTCCCTGCTCTGCAGCCTGCCTCACTCCGGCTGCCTACAGCCCTTGTCTTCTGGGCTTCCTACTTGGCAGCTTATCACGCTCCGCTGACTACTACCTACCTTTTTCCACTGGGTTCCCGGCCTAGCAGCCCTCTACAGTCCTTTGCAACCTTCTACGGTCAGCGGCCCTGCCCCTCAGGGCTCACTCCTTGCTGCCCGGCCCTTCTGGGTTCCTTGCCGTGCAGCCTGCTTTACTCTGCTGCCCTAAGCCCTTTCCCTCTGGACTCTCTACCTTACAGCCCTGCTCCTGTGGGCTTGCTCATTGCTTTCCTGCTCCTCTGAGCTCTCAACCTTGTTCCTTACGTTCCTCTGCTATCCAATCCTGTTACACGACTTTCCCTTCATTTCCTTCTGCTAGTTTGCTATCAACCTCCTTTTCCTGGATTTGTCTGTAAGTATCTTCTCTTGTACTGTTTGTAGACCCTTTTGTACAGAGCTTGTCTGTTGGTTTCCATCAGTCAACCTCTGCCCCTTCCCTTGTCTCGTTTCTACATTACAGACACCCATAGCTGCTGTTCCAAGCCATGAGCAAACAGCGTGGGCCTCTGTTATAGCAAACTGTGCAGAAGGCTAGAGTATTTCCTAAGGTTCGTGGAATACTCTTTTCCTATATCTGCATACACCCCAAGAGGGAACTCATTCTGTACCTTTTTCCTTGCTACTCTTGCCTACTCTTCATTCTCTTTCCTTTCTGCTGTGTGTGTACTTATCTGTCCACTTTATTTTGGCACAACCACCCAAACCCTTTCTGGGTGTCCTGTGCCACTCTTAATAGAGTGCCATCCTTGACAGAATGCAAGAGCAAAAAATGTCTTGTTCCATAGGCAGAAAAGGCACACACAGACCAAGGATGCTTTCCTTTCGGGTTAAGAAACCTTTGCAAAAATCTATACTTTCCCTAAAGACAGCAAACAAGAACCTTAGTCTAAAGAACAGTCTTGCCTTAGTAAACAAAGATTTACAAGCACGGTACTACACTCAATGGCTTGCTGACCCTTCTTCCATGTATAACTATTATGACATTTGCGACTATGATCCGCAGTCCTTATCGGTTGAAGAGCTACAGCAAGATAATGAATTCTTACAGATCTTGTTAGCCCAAACAGTGAAAGACACTCCTGCGTCTGATAATTTTTCTAACACTGTTACAGCCAAGGATATTGCACTCATTGTGGGGGTCTCTAAACCAGAGTACGCTGTTGCTAGAGTGATATGTTCAAGATCTGCTTGGCAAGCTCCCCAGTCTACTGGAAACCCTCATTTGACAGGACACGGCATTATGTATCCTGAGGTTAGTTCACCCAGTCCTGGGTACAAAAGACCAATACTGACCATCGGTGGTCTTAATACTTCCCCAGTATCTACCAACCACAATAACCTTAAGGTCAGTCTTCCCATTGCTACAACCGAATCTTTTGCCACACCAGATTCTGAAGCTTTAGATCAGGCTAATGATACATACCTGCTACAAGAAAAACTCCTACGCCTTAAAAGAAAGACCGAAGATCTCTATGATGACTTTGTTTATTTACATAGTAAAAATTCTATGAAGGGACACAATATTCCAGACCTTTTGACACAATGTCCTACACCCGAAATACTGTCTTTAGAGATCGACATGGTAAGGCCTGGAATTGCCACGCAGAAAAGGATACAGATTTATACCAAGCAGATGGAAGACCTAAATTTAGCATATGCATCCCTTCTAAAGTCTGACACAGCTCTTTCACTTTCCAACCACAGTAACTCAGGTTCTGGTACTCTAGACCATGATTCCAATCCTGAACAATACCCGGTACCTGCCTGGAATCCAGCCTTTCCATCAGTCTATACCCCAGACCCACCAAGTAATTTGAGCACACCAGACTTTGAAGATCAGCCTTCAGAACGCCTACCCAATCATGACCCCACATCTGTCTTATTACCTGTTACTGCATCTGCTAGCCCAATCTCTGCTGCTCCTCCTGCTAATACTTCTAAATCTGCTACTGTTGCAGCATCTCACATCACTCTTTTCGCAGCAGAAGCACCCCCTTCCTCTCTGCCTGCAAGGACAGAACCTGTTCCTAAGTCAGATAACAAGTTTTCTTTTGGGACTACAGCTCCGGTTGTTCTTGCTGGCGCCTCTGCAGCACTAAGACTACCAGACTCTACTCTATCAGTCTCAGGTGCGTCACTGTCCGCTGGTTCTTCTATGGCACCCACTCTCCCAGTTGCTACAGCATCGGAACTATCCACAGCCATTCATGATCTCTCTGCTGCGGTGGCTTCTGAAACTCCTACAAATCATGGAGAAACCGCCACTGTGACTCCTGACGTTTCTGCGGCTAATCTTGACTCTGCCATTGCTGTGTCTGATGCCTTGGAAAACCTTCCTAAAGCAACCAACTCTGCTGTGCCTCTGGCTCCACCTTTCACCACCTTACTGTTGCCTTTCAAAGCAAGCTTTGCCATGGAACCTGCAACAGACATTCACAGTTCCTCTATTCATGAACACTCTGTTCGGTTTTGTGCTCCAAAGACTTTGTCTTTTCTGATTTCTACCACAAAGGTTCAGCACATTGATACCGTCTCCACCTTTCAAGACTCCCATCTTACAACCTTAAACAGTTTTTGGTGCTTCATGATGTGCCTTTTCGGAATAAGACTCTTTCACGGTGTGACAGACCTTCTTCCTGTTGGTCAGTCTTCAGGGAACCTGGAGAGGGGCATACTGTCATGCCTGCGCCATTGGGCGCATACATTGGCGATCAATATGGACAAGTTGTTATTCATTTATCTACAGAAAACTCTTGGATCAACCGCTGTTCACTATTTGGACTTTATTTCCCATTTGCAAGACTTTGGTGCTTTTTTATTTTTCCCAGAAAACTACACTTACCATAATGCACTTGGCTATAACCATCTATTCCTGGCTATTCCTATTTTTCTTCATCAGAACTACAATCCCCAGAAGCCCTAGGGATTTGCTCTGCTTCCACCAGCTCAGGAACAGAGAGGGAGGTGGCTGATTGTCTGCAGGTGTGCTGAGCCAGGTGCAACCAATTAGCCTGCCTCTGTGCTGGGCTGGGCAGTATAAAGGCTGCTGCCTGCGAGAGCTCAGTCTCTTGCATTGAGTCTCCTTCCGGCACCTTTTTGCTTTGAGCTACAAACTTTGTATGCTATTTCCACCTGCTTTTTGTTCCAGTGCCCTGGCGGGCTCCTGCCTTGCAGTCTGCTACACCCTGCTGCCTACAGCCCTAGCCTTTTGGGCTCCCTGCCTCAGCCCTGCTCCTCTGGGCATCCTGCCTTGCAGCCTGCTACACCCTGCTGCCTTCGGCTCTAGCCTTTTGGGCTCCCTGCCTCAGCCCTGCTCTTCCAGGCTCCTGCCTTGCAGCTGATCACGCTCTGCTGCCTTCCAGCCTCCGCCCTTGCCCTGCTGGGCTCTCCACATTGCAGCGGATCACGCTCTGCTGCCTTCCAGCCTCCGCCCTTGCCCTGCCGGGCTCTCTACATTGCAGCTGATCACGCTCTGCTGCTTTCCAGCCTCAGCCCTTGTCCTCTGGGCTCCCTGCTCTGCAGCCTGCCTCACTCCGGCTGCCTACAGCCCTTGTCCTCTGGGCTTCCTACTTGGCAGCTTATCACGCTCCGCTGACTACTACCTACCTTTTTCCGCAGGGTTCTCGGCCTAGCAGCCCTCTACAGTCCTCTGCAACCTTCTACGGTCAGCGGCCCTGCCCCTCAGGGCTCACTCCTTGCTGCCCGGCCCTTCTGGGTTCCTTGCCGTGCAGCCTGCTTTACTCTGCTGCCCTAAGCCCTTTCCCTCTGGACGCTCTACCTTACAGCCCTGCTCCTGTGGGCTTGCTCATTGCTTTCCTGCTCCTCTGAGCTCTCAACCTTGTTCCTTACGTTCCTCTGCTATCCAATCCTGTTACACGACTTTCCCTTCATTTCCTTCTGCTAGTTTGCTATCAACCTCCTTTTCCTGGATTTGTCTGTAAGTATCTTCTCTTGTACTGTTTGTAGACCCTTTTGTACAGAGCTTGCCTGTTGGTTTCCATCAGTCAACCTCTGCCCCTTCCCTTGTCTCGTTTCTACATTACAGACACCCATAGCTGCTGTTCCAAGCCATGAGCAAACAGCGTGGGCCTCTGTTATAGCAAACTGTGCAGAAGGCTAGGGTATTTCCTAAGGTTCGTGGAATACTCTTTTCCTATATCTGCATACACCCCAAGAGGGAATTCATTCTGTACCTTTTTCCTTGCTACTCTTGCCTACTCTTCGTTCTCTTTCCTTTCTGCTGTGTGTGTACTTATCTGTCCACTTTATTTTGGCACAACCACCCAAACCCTTTCTGGGTGTCATGTGCCACTCTTAATAGAGTGCCATCCTTGACAGCAGCGAAAGCCTCAACTGACACGCGCTTCATGGGTCGGATGACCGAGAAGGTGGGTGGCAGGTGATGGAGGTGGCTTGGCCTGAGGGGTAGGGAGGGTGAGTTGGCAGGATAGGAGAAAGTGATCACTCCAGGAGAGAGGAGTGGAGAGAGGGACAGAGAGGGGAAGGCCTGAGGAGATCAGAACATTGAATGTGTGCCCTGCAGAGTGGTTCGGGCCAGAGGGGAGAATGGTGAGTGAGAGAGAGTCGCAGAGGTCGCGAAAGAGTCCAGAGGGGGCACAGGAGGCATCCAGGTGGATGTTGAAGTCTCCAAGAAGGAGGAGTTGAGTAGTTGAGGCCAGGAGAGAGGAGGAGAGATCCGCCCAATCAGAGAGGAAGGAAGAAATCTGATCAGGTGGGCAATAGATAGTAGCCACAGTAAGGGAATGGCTAGGGGAGAGGGAGAGCCTGCAGTGAGGCAATCAAAAGAAGAGTAGGTCTGCGTAAGAGTGACAGAGGCAGGAATCCATTCAGGGAAGATGAGGGCTACACCCCCCACCAGAGCGGTTGGGCCTGGGCTTGAATGGCACTGTGAAAGAAGCAGGCTCCTTTAATTCACAGAGTACTATAGCTTCAACCACTTCCAATATAATGTTCTCTGACAATATTATAGAGAACCCCAGTTTTGTGAGTTATACTGCAACTTGGTACTTTGAAGAATTATTAGGCTACAATAAAGGCAAGACTCTTTCGGCCTCCACAGGTAGGCAAGGCACTCTTCCTTCCAATGCCACAAGGAAAGGGCAGCCTATTTGCCTCTTCTGTCTGTCTTACAGCTACCACTAGAATCTGCCTTAGATTCTAGACTGCTTCTCTCTGTCAGTTTAAACCATCTCAGCTTTACAGATCAGTTCTTTTAACAAGCACCCAGCTTCCTTCCCCAGCTTTATGTACACCGTCTTGATTCCAGCAGTTACCCCAAAGCTGTATTGCCTCTCTTCTGGCCTTGGATAACCGTGTCACCTTTGTATCAGAGGAAACTGAACTTTCAACATCGTTGACAACTTCAAAATATAGGTGGTTGGATCTTAATAGGGCTGGTTTCACGTTAGGATTTGCCTACTGGGTCGGGTAATGCTGGCCCTTCTCATTACTTCAGCAACTACAATTAAAAAGTACTTGTTCTGGATGTTACAAGATTCAGGTTTCACAACGGAAACAAAATTAGGTACACAAGATTACTCTTTGATGGAGAATTTCAACTTCAAAGGAATGTAAAGACTTGCATTCCCTTTCATTCATATAGAATGCTGCTTTACCGTGGATCGGGAATCGCAATCATTCATACGCAACCTTTCTTTGATGTAAAGGTTCTTGTAACAATTTGGGAAAGTCAGCTGCTACCTTTTGAGTGATTACAAACAGCGTTCTCCCTCTAAATTGGACACACGCAACCACTCCGGTAAAGTTAGTTATCATAACAATGAAAAATAAAAGGCTTTTCTTATAAGCGAGCACTTTGACTTGTGTTAAACGTGAGCGTGATGCATTTCAGCTTCACTCACCGGTTCCAAAATACTGCAGTTGCAGGCAGCTTCCACTTCCCGACTTTTCTTGCGGATACTACTACTTCATGCCCTCTTGGGACCCACACCCCTCTGCAGCACGAGTGTCTCCAATACGGCTTCCACCACAGACAGTCTCCTCCTCTCCTACATCCCTCGTCTTGCTTCTGCACATGGGTCTCGGGTAGCTGCACGACTTCAACTCTGCAGTCACAACTATTAGGTGCACCTGGGAAAACATTTAATTTCTCCATGTCGCTCTCAATGCAGCCACAGCCAGACAGGGTTTGTGAACACAGGACCAACTCAGAACCTGCAGGTGAAATCTGCTCTTCTCTTGTCCCGGCACCCCTTAAGTGGTCACACGTCCTTGTGAAATGGCAGCCTTGTGCTTTTCTCTTTCTGCTGCTGCTGCCACGGCCAACCTTCCAGCTCCTGTCCCAACTCCTTCTCCTGGCTTCATCCTGCTGCAGCCTTTTATGCCTCTAAGGTGGGGCAATTGACTTCCGGTGCAGGCCCTTAATGTTAATTGACTCACCCTGGCAAGGGCTGTTAGACTACTTACCTGTCATTTACTTCTGCATGCCTCCTTAGCCCTCTGCATCAGTCCCTGAGGGATTCTGGGACAAGTAGTTCATTTTAAGGAAATTAGGTTTTTCCACTTCTTTTACACGTTTAAGGGTGGTTTTAATTCCCTTAATATTATTAGAAGAGGGAGTGTGGCGTTTAACCTTAGTAGAGACAAAAGATGCAGAGAAAGCAACCCTCTCGCCATTCCATGTAGTGTAGCCTTGCTATTGAGGGGGGCATTTAAGTACTCCGGGATAAAAAAAAAAGACATGTTCTTTTGATTAAATGGCTTTAGATATTTCAATCTTTGGGTTTAGTACCTTAGTTTTAACTGAAGGCTGAAAACGCTTAGTATGACAACAAGCCTTACCTGTTCTGGAATGGCAGAAAGGGTATCCCTTTCAGAGGAAAAAATACCATGTCTCATCCCCTGGAATCTCCCCACTAACCTGGGCCTTGTCTCACCCCAGGGCATCCTCCCGCAGTACACGACACCCAGGATTGGAATCAGAAAGCGTCTGCCTTCTCCTGGCCACCTTGGAGGAGACCCAAGGCAGGGCTTTGGTGGGGGATCCACAGGATTCCCCACAGTAAGCAGAAAGAGGCAAGTGCCACAGAATGAAAACCACAAAATGGAAAGGAATTTGCAAAGATGATTAGGATGGAAAAAGCCACACGAGACAACATCAGCAGCCAGCAGCTGAGTCTTAAGGGAGAGGTCGGAGTCTACATAAATTCCTGATGTCATTGAGTTGTGCAGAATCCCCATCAACTTGGGCCTGCACTTGAATCTCATACTGACAATGAGGTGTCCATTAGGAAAATGTAGGGATCACTAGTATCAGTTGTTAGAATATTAATGGACTTCGCCATCACACCAAGGTAATACAAGCTTTGATGTTTCTGAATGGAGGCCACCTAATTCTTCTGCCAACAGTGGAGAATAGGAGTGTTGGCAGGATACATTAAACACATGATGTCCGAACAAATACAAATAGGTGTACATTGATTGGAGGCTTATATTCAAGTGGCTAGGCAAGATATAGTAGCCTCAATAAACAACCGACTAACAGAACCAAAGAACTCCCCCCCCCCCCAGGAATGGCGAATTTGGTGACTTCCGCACATTCATAGTTATATGGCTTGATCCATGCTGAGTCAATGCCACTTAAACCAATGGAGGCAATGAGCCCTAAAACTAAGATATATTCCAGTGTCAAATGGCGTAGATCAAGCGAATGGTATTATCACACTGACACCACCACAATCTATCTCCAGAGAGAGTCCATCAAGAATTGAGGTGGCTACTCATTCGGTTCCCATTCATGTGCAGAAACCTGCATCAAAGTAATTGCAGAGATAAAGTAACAGAACAACTGCCCACCTCAGCTTAATTAGAAATCAGAGCGTAGAATTAGGATGGATGTTTTCAAGTATAAAGGGGGTCCATGGAGGATTTCCTCAGGAGATCCCCCTCATAACCAATCCGCCCACCCCCACAATTGGTCTATTCAAATTTGGCAGAACCTTGCCTGCTTTGAGCTAACTCATAATAATATTCCCAAAGTTGGTGTTGAGGAATGGCTTCTCTTTGTCTGGGAGAGAAGGGGATAAAGGAGATTGGGCAACCAGGAGCATCTACAGTAGCCAGAATCTTAGTAAAACTGGCAGCTGATGTAGTCAAAGATTTATAAAGAGAAATGGAGGGAAGAAAAACTAGAAAAGTTTGTTATTTCAGGGGATGTTTATAGTCCCCAATTGCCTAGCCTGACAGATGAGACTAATCCTTTCAGAGAAGAGAACAGTTCTTCTTAAAGTGCAAGGGAAGTAGAAAAATTACATTTCAAAACCACAAATCAAGGACATTCTCCAAGAAATGTGAAGACCGGTCTAAAAACAATATAAGAAGAGGAGTAGATGTGGTTTGAGAACTACAACGTTATGACATTTCAGATGTATAATTTTCAGGCGGAATGAATAGCTGACTTTTTCAATTGCCTCTTGTGACGAATCGGGGGAATTTGTCCCTTTTCCCCAAGGGAGAGCCCTCCCAATCTCTGTGAGGCTACCGCAGTACCCTTCCTAGATCTAGAGGTAAAAGGGACCTCACCAGGAGGAACTCCCTAAAGAATATTCCAAAATAGCCTACTTGGGAATATCCGACAACATAGAAGACATACAATAGAACTGGGACGAAGAAGAAGTTGACATTTGTTATTATCAAACCAAAAACGAATGTCTCTTTAAATTCAAATTCATATTTAAATGGGACAAAGAAGCTGATGAGGGAGGTGATGCTGCAATCAGCGAATGTAGAGCGATATGTACGCTGACAAGGGAAGCCAGACGGGGACCCAACACCCGAGAGGGGCGGAGACTCGGCCAACGAGAAAACCCACAAGTTTGAAACCTGCTGTGAAGCGGACAGCTGCGCATGCAATGCATTGCGTCCTTCAGGAACGACCAGGAGAGAGGGCCATGGTGCTGGCGTGACCGTGGAGATCCCAGGGGTGTAACAGCAGTTCCACGAACAATGCCGAAACCACTGGACAGTCCTGACTGCCTATCAGCCACTGAGCTGCAAAACTGTCATTCCCCCAAGCAACAGGATACAGAGCTTGGAATGGCAGACCGAACCAAGAGAGACAGAGAGAGGGAGAGAGAGAGAGAGAGAGAGAGAGAGAGAAAAGCAGCAAACCTCAAACCTGCAAAGACCCCGGTGATGTTATCCCAGTCAAGTCCACGTAACGTGGAGAACGGGAGACCCGGGAGGACTAAGAGGAGCTGTTATGGGACTATTTATACTTTTACCAGTCACAGAGATCATGGAACTACTCATATTCGCTGTGGTTACAAATGTGAGAAAGTAATAGAATGGAATAAGGATGAAAAGAGAAGTCTATCTAAAAAGGATTGCAAGAAATAGTAAGAGTGAGAGAATAACGCCTCCGGAGAAAGGCAGAACAAACTATCTTTCATGAAACCAAAAATAGAAAGAGAAGGAATATTATGAATATTATAAAAGGATTCATACACGTCCCAGTCATATATATGAGTGAGTAAGGACATAAAATAACGATAACAGAAGAAGGTACAATTGTGATAGGAATTGGGAAAACACTAAGAGTGAGGGAATAGTGCTGGAAGAGAGGTAAAGTGGAGTAGTTCTTCAAAAACAGGGAACCCAAGAAAAGCTAAGTGCCTAATAAGAGAAAGCCGAAAATAATGATAATTGCAAAAGACATTAAAGTGAGAGACCAAAGCCTGAAGAAAAGGGCAAAGTGAGATATTCTTTAAAAGACCAAGAAACTGATTAAAAAGAATATGAACAGAGTAAAAGACAATAAGAACTAAAGAGAAAGAATTGTAAATCTATACTCTGGTACCGGGGAAAATCCATCCTATACAGATCTACATGAAAAAAACAAAGAAAAAAATCGATGTGGAAAAGACAGTTTTTTGGGTCGAATTGGGCTTTGGGCTGTTTGCACTTTTTTTTAATAATGCAGGGGGAGATTCCCTGCACTCCCCCACACCTTAAGTTATACCCTTACCCCACCCCCACCATTGATGTTCTTTAAAAAAAGAAAATGCAAAAATGTCACACTAATTCGACCAAAAAACCATGGTCTTTTCTACCTGGATTTTTTTCTCATTCTTTTTTTGTGTAATCCCTCCTATACAATATTAGAGTTGATCCAGATACAACAAACCCCTGCCTGAGAAGAGACAATTGTCTCACAAAGGCTCAAAGTAATTAAAGGAACTGGTTAAAGAAGTCACAAGAGACTATTTGAAAATGTCATATTACGAGGATTATACAAGAAGGAACATTGACAGAAGAAAGATCCAGGAGAAGGGAGTAATTCTACTGTCCTTAGTTCTTAGAATAATTGATGGGGTCAGTAGAGTTTAGTTCGGACTGTGGCCACTTTTCCTTTTGGACATCGACAGAGGACTGGCGAGCACCTTAGCTGGTTTTGTACTTTGGGAAGCCCATAAAGATAGGGAGAGTTAGACATTATATTTTTGTTCTTCAATAAAACCTCCTTCAAATGCCCATCAAGAATCAGTGTCCTTCGTCTGATCCATCACACTTTCTAATTGGCTGCCTAGGGGTTTACTGCTGGCTGGATCAGAAGATAGCGAGGGATACCACTGCAAAGATGAACTCCTTAGCTACTGAATACAAGACAGCTACTATTCATTCGGTAGACCACACTATGGGAGTCTTCTCCTCGGTCACAACAGCATCCCATGTCCCAGTTACATGTGGAGTCCCACAAGGATCTTGTGTCTCCCCCACTCTCTACAATGTCCAAGCCTCTCTTTGATCTCCTGGACAAATTGGGTGTCACATACAACAACTATGCTGACGATACCCAAATACTCCTTCCAATCTCTGGCAACTTTGCCATGGACGGCAAACTACTGAACAAAATCTACCTCACCATCCAAGCCTGGATGGCACAACATGAGCTCTGTATGAGTGATGAAAAAACAGAATTATATCATCGGCAACCTCCCCAGACTCAATTTCCTACCACAATCCTACAAATCATGCAATATCGATGGCAGCATTTTTACAGTGGCCAAGGAGGTAAAATATACACAACCAACAAGTCAAGGCCATTGCCTCAGCAGCACTATACACTGCCAAACTGATCACAGCTAGCAGACCATTCCTAACAACAGACACCTTCATCACCCTAGCTAGAGCACATATCTTATCCAGAATCGACTACTGCAACTCTCTCTTTGCAGGGTCAAACGTCCGAAACATCAGCAAGTTGCAAATAATCCAAAATAATGCAAGTAGAACCGCCCCCAACATACCCAAAAAAGATCACATCTCTGCTGCCAGGCGCAACCTCCACTGCATCTCGGTACACGACTATCAAATTCAGAGTCCTCTCGCTAACGCATAAATGCATAACCAAAAGTGCCCGAGCCTACCTTGCCAACCAAATCACAAAAAAACAGATTAACAGACCCACCAGATCTACTTACGCACACCTCCTCACAATCCCTAGATTCAAATTGGAAAAAGCAGGAGGCGGCAGCTTCCCAGTAATCGCGGCGAAACTCTGGAACTCTATGCCACTAGCCCTAAGAGCTGATGTTCCCCTTTGTCCTTCCGTAAAAGCCTTAAAACGTGGCTTTTCACCCAAGAAGACTAACAAACCCCTAAACTGATCATATTTAACTTGGCACTCACCACAACCAGAGCACACTCCACACCATACACAAGTAAGGCAACTGACTTTTTACTAGGAGAAATGTACCAGTAACAATGTACCTGTTCCATGACTATGTGAAAAATGTACCCCTTTGACATCCTGCAATTGTTAAACCAAACGGTTATGTAAGCCTGTGGTACAACTGTAACCTATTACCATGACAAACTAACTTGCAACCATATTCTTAAGTAAGCGCCCAGATGCCCCTGCACTATACAAATGCACAAATAAATAAAAAGACCATAGAGGACGTGTGTAAAAGAGCTACGGTGGAAATGATTTCTCTCTTTAGGAGGGGCTTCATCCTTGACTTTGGCTAGTGAAGGGCTGGGCCATTCCATTCCTGAATTCACGAGAAAGGCTCAGCGAAATAACAGGGCTTGGTCAAAGACTGTAAATGGCATTTCCTTCATGTTAGCAGTGATACACAATATTTGTGTTTAGATATATGTGAAGCAATTAGATACCCACTCAAAAGGTCACATTCTAGATTGGGTAGTGGACCACATCTGTGAAGTCGACATCAGCTCCAATACCCCTTCCCCATGTACTGACCATCACCTCATTCACTTCTCCATCCCGACCACCAGCACTATACCCAAGCCTTTCACGCCTGCCCCACCAGCTTTAGCTAGATGCTCATGCAACCTCACCAAAAACAGGATCCGTCAAGCCCCCATACTCTCATGACCCTGTGGTGCTGGTTGAACTATACAACACCACAATCAAAGCAGCGGTAGACACCATTGCCCCACTAGAGAGCAAGAAAGCCAAAGGCAAGAAACATGCAAACTCCTGGTTCACCACAAATCTCAAAGAACTATGCTCCCTCAAGCACAAAGCGCTCACCAAATGGCAAGCGTTCCCACAGGAATCCACGCTAATTGCCTACAAAACACTGGCTGCACAATACAAAAAAGCCATCATTCTAGCTAAATCAACAGTTTATAACGCCAGGATCTCTAATGCAAAGTCGGAATCAAAACAACTGTTTGCCATCTTCAAAGAATTGGGCACACCAGTTCCAAGCACCCAGGATGTTGTGAAAGATGAATCCTGGTGCACTAGGGTCCAAACAGCCATGATGAATAAAATTGAGCTCCTGCAGGAAAAGATCAACGCCCACTACAAGGCTCTGCCCAAAGCCAACATGCCCTCTTCACCTATGACCAGCACAGTTACCAAAGAGAGAAAGAGAGAACACTCTTCTCATTCAGAGAAGTAACAGAGACAGAAGTACTAGCCATCATTCGGCAAATCCAACCTTCCAATTGCAAGGGCAATGTCTGCCAATCTTATTAAGGACTGCGCCGATACTCTAGCCCCTTTTTTGACAGCATTCATCGATGCCTCGTTCAACTCCAACACCGTCCCTTTGTGCCTAAAAGAGGCTTGGGTCTGCCCCCCTTTAAAACAATGCCCATAGAGGTGCGCTATGCATTCCCAAAAGGGAACATCTCCCCCAGGCAAGAAGGGATGCTCACTGGCTCTCATTAAAGAGTGCTTGCTATTTAAAACCTTTTGCCGTTACACATAAGTGCCTCTCCCGCACAGCCCCCCCTTACCTATCAGAAAAAATAATATGAGTCACCTCCTCCAGACCTAAACGAACCCACCACTCCAACCAGATCTGAGCCCCAACTTTCAAAAGAGCTAAAGCTGGAGGCTCCAGCTTCCAATATCTAGCACCAAAAAATTGCAATGCTCTGCCCTCATCACTCAGAAATGAAACCTCATACGCTGTCTTCCGCAAATCACTCCAGGCCAAACTCTTCAACTAAGATACTCGCGCCAGAACTTCCTCATCGTGAGCTCCACCGGGTTTCCCTTACAACCCGAGTACCGTTGATGCTATGCTAACATCAAACTGCCTTTGTATTGTTGACTTGGTTCCCCTGTAACCATGGAACCATTAGACCAAAAACCACATAATGTTCCTTGTATTTTTAACGGTCTTGGTTTGTTTTCTCTGTCCAGATTGTGTTTCCTCTTGCAACTAAGTAAGCCCTATTGTAAAAGCGCCACGATGCCCAAGGGCTGCTTTGTTCGCTTTATAAATATAAAAAATAAAAATAAATAAATAATGTTCCATACACACATTTAAAGAATGAAAAGAAAACTGATTTTATTTTCTTTCATTATACATAGAAGTGTTGAAGTGTCATCGACAATTGCTGTATACAAGCAATAGTTTAAAGATGTTTGGGGTTCTATAGAGTGACTAAACAAATGTTTTTTTGTTTGGTTCTGAGGAGAACCTCGTAGTCAGCATTTAGTGAGGTTTAAACAAACTGCTTGAACGCATGGTGTATAATACATTTGGTGTGGATGCCTGCAGATCTTTTTGTGCTGAAGAACAGCAGCACCGGAACACTAACAATTAATTTTAGCACTTGCTTTTGTAGGGATCTGCGGCTCTAACCAACAGGCTTAACATCCTATGTGTTGTATTGGCATAACAGTGAAAGGGGACGCGAGTTACCTTTCAACACAGTTTTGCTTTCTCAGTAGTGGACACTGTCAGGTATTTGAGCTGCACGTGTTTTGTCTTTTTTCTGTGTGCATTGTCCTGCTCGCACAGGGTGGGATCGCGTTAACGGAGCAGGCAAGAGTGTTATTTAGCAAAAGTGTTTTATGTGACTAACACTATTTTGGCTTAGGTAAAGTGCTTAGCCCTAAAGAATTTTAATCTGAGTTAATTTTCCACTACAAGCACTATTATTTTGCACCTGTTTACAGCTGTATTAGTGTGGGAATGTTTTCTTATGTTCCATTTTTTAAATGGGTACACAAAGCTCTCAGCATGGGCGTAGTCCAGTGCTGCGAACCACTGCCAATTTTTCCTTTTTTCATATTAATGTGTAGGTCTGCCTTTGCATCTTTGTTCCTTTTTCTCCCTTTTCCGACTGCCCGGGGCAAAGTGCCCGCCTTGGTAGCAAGACTACAGGGAGCACCACAGGATCGATCTCCGGGCCTGCGCTTAGAAACCTCAGGGTAATAAGCGCATTATAAATAAGCTATCATATCATATCCTCCGTTCTCCATCTCCCTTCCTCTCCTTTCTTTCTACCCAGGTACAGAAAGAAAGCAGTAAAAGAAGGGGGAGAGAAAGTCAAAGAATGTGGGAGAGAAAGAAAGCATGAAAGCAACAGAAGGAAAGAAGGAAAGATCAAGAAAAAGAAAGTGAAACAAATGAAAAAAGGAGGAAATAAACACAAAGAATGAAAAGAAAGGTAGAACAAGAAACAAAAAATGGAACGAAAATAAACAGAAAAATGAAAAATAAAAGCCTGAGTCCATAGTGTAGTCTCAGCGCCTCCTCTAGTACCTGTGACCCTGTAGACAGTCCCAGCAGAGATACATGTTTGCACTATACTTTTCAGCAATGAGCATTATGAAAGGGAGGACTGATCAGCAGACAGCAGATTTTTAGTTAGAATTACTGCCGTCAAAAAACTCAGGCTAGTCCTCCTCAAAAATTACATTCTTTTGCTGAGAAAAGGCTGTGAACCTGCAGACTGCCGCAAAGGACTCCCTAACATAATCGAATGCATTGTCAATAAAATCTAAGGGGAATGACTATGAAAAGGGTCTATATCAGGAGTAAACATCCCTCCTGAGTCCATTAAAGAAGAGCCTGTAACAGCTGCGGGGAAACTTCAAATGTTTGGGCACATTGATTCTGAACCTTCCACATCCTGTGCGTCAGAAAAATAACCACATAAATACAAGAGGCCATATGACCCACAAACCTATAGAACCATGTGGCCGAGAGCATGGTATTTTCTGACATTGATGGTCTCCTTGACAGCTACATCCCTCACTGAGAAGGGAAAAGTCATCCCCAGCAAAGTATTGAGAATTATCCAAAGTAACGGAATTCTCTCCACAGAAGACGATTTTGATTTTATTTCTGATTTATTGAAAATCGGAGACTGGACAGTGTTGCTCATCTTTTGCATATTCTCCAAAAGGAGAATCGGATCAGCCAATCAATCAGGCAGGGATTCGGCCAAAGTGTGCCACCACTACAGTTAGGACCTTTGTAAACACTCTTGGGGTATCGCTGAGAGCAAAGGGAAGACCTCTGTTTTGGAAATGTCGAACCACCTACTGTGAAGCTCAGGAACACCAACCACTCCCTCTCTTGTAGAGACATCAAGCTGCCTGGAATCCTAACCATCTGGAAAGATTCCAACAGGAGGAAGCAATTTAGAAATGGCGTGTCCAGGATGGGTCTAATGTCCCCTGATTTCTTTGTAGAAGTACTGGGAATAAAATCCCAACCCTATTTGAAGGGCCAGAACACCCTTATTGGCATCCAGAGACCAGCATCTTTTGATCAGTAAGAGATCAGTATTTTAGCCTTAATTACTCCTTAGCTTTACTCATGTTGTAGTTGCAGAGGAAAGTTCCTATGGCTCCTTCTGGTTCAGTGCAGCGTAAGCTTCTCCCAAGTTGTTTTTATTTTATTTGTTTTAATGTGGCATAGTCCACTTAAAGTGGAGCGCTGCCAGGACCCTGTGTCCCCTTTTCTTTTACTTTTGTGTAACTTGTGACCATTTTGTTGTGCATGGGACAGGTGGGGGCAGTGAACCTATTTTCATTTTCTTTTAAGGTACGCTACTATGTACCGGTGTTTTTAATACCGTTTTGAGTACAATGCACTCATAATGGCAGCTCTTCCTGGGCCAAGTCTTTTTCATGGTGTTATCTTGCTTTTTGGCTGTCTTTCTCCCCTCTGAGGCTTGAAATATTGCATTTCGCCGATCCCAGCCATGGACTTCTAGTCAGTGCTTTGTGGGTCTGAACCGGCTGGAAAAAGGGCTTGGGGCTGTCTGTTTCCAATCCACATTCAAAGCAGGGAATGTCTGTTTCTAGGCAGTTGTATGTCAACAAGTTGTCAATAATCTGTGATCCCTGGCTGTATGAATAATTCCGATCCTTGCTACTGGAGGGATGGGGGTTGCTTCCTGCTTGGATTTGTAATAGAAGTAGAGGGTTTGGCATCATTCTGGAAGTCCCACGCTGGGACCAAGAGTCTGAAGATACCCTGTAAAAAAGCTGGAGGACTGGAGGCAAGCATTGCCAAAGTAATCTACTGTGGAACCTCTGGACCATCTTCAAATACCAAGGGGAACCCTTCACTGGTTGTCTTCCTTCCTTATGGCTCTACACAATTACATGAAATCTATTCAAGCAATTCGATTTTATCGGATTTTCTGGTTTGATTTTTCACTACAAATCAATGCGGAGTGATACTCCCTGCAGCCCCCACCCTTCGCACCCCTGCACCTTAAATATTACCCTTAGCCAACCCCCTGTCTATATTGCAGCAAGATATCCCCAAAACAATTTGATGTCATCAAATTCAATGAAATAGCCTGCGATGTACCGGTAGGATACCATACCTATACTGGTGGGCCTAACCGGTCTGAAGTCCTGCACTGCCTCCCTGCTCTTCCTGGACAAAATAAGCATCGCTGGAACTCCCCAGTGCCTTACCACACTCAGTTGTTGCCTGGACACCATCTTGCCTGTAGTATCAAGACTTTGCTTATACATTACTAATTGGATTCGAACATGGACACTTGCTGCTGTTGCTGCTCGCCACCATGAAGAGGGATCCGTCTGGAGCCTGTGTTCCAGCCTGCCGGATTCGGTACAGGGTAATATAGGCAACTCAGCACCTTAAGTGTCCAGGGGATCCTCCAACATCATGTGAGTCTTAAAGAGGTCATCCATCATCAGTCCTGTTCAGCTGGTGGATCACTGGAACCAATCATCCTGCAAGAGACTTGAACCGCTGCTAGTCTCAACCAAATCAGACAACGAAAACAACCACTGCACCCATAACACCTCCAACTCCTAAGCCAAACCACTGGCCTGAGTAATTGTTTGGAATGATTCTTAGTTAGATGGGGTTGATTTTCTTCGAATCAGAGTATGGGGAATGTGACAGCACACCATTCTCAAAGCCCACACTTGGCATTGGGATTCAACAGTGTTAAAGTCCCATCCCTACAACTACCCTTAACTACCCTTAACTGACAAGGGCTGTAGATTTCTGGTTTAGGATTCCATATAGGGAGTTGCACCGTCCCTTTTAGGGAAACCCTCTAAACTAACTTTGGTGTGTCATTATCTAAAGACCAACAGAAGGCATCCAGGTATATTGGCTGGATTAGATACTGGTTAGCTTGCTAAATCAGTGGGCTCAATGGCTTAGCAAGCTAACCAGCATCTAATCTGCCCAATATGCTGGTATTTGCTTGACATAAAAGCAACATATGGAGTTCTGTTTACAATTAGGACTTTGAGGCGGGCGTGGCCAGCAGGCACAGCATGCAGACCCAATCCCTTTTTGCTCCCATGGCCGCCCGCATAAATCCCGATGAAATAGCGGTTAAAGCGCATGAAATTGGGCAATGACTGACGTGGGGGGGGGGGGTATAGGAACACCCAGCCACCCCATTGCTGTAACTTGGGTGTGGAGTGTTCTCCTGCTGCCGATTCTCACTTCGGAGACACCGGAGTGCAGGGAGCAAACAAACAGCTCCAAGATGGCCACTGACGGTCTCAGAGAGTGATCGGCCCATACATGTGCACTAGGTGGAGACCAGCGCCTGAGACGGCAGAGTGTTCGATCACCGGAGGGCACCCATCAAGAGACGTGCCCCCATCAAGAGCTGGGAGGTAAGGAGGGCGAGTGTACAGACATGGCCTGTGGTAGCTGGAGAAGCTCGGCAGCAGGGAGCGTTGGAGACGCACCAGGGCGCGTGGAGAGGATTGGCGCTTACCTGGGGTCTGACTCCCTGGGGAGCTGCTGATAGAAGTAATGGTGGGGTGGGGCGGCGGACGAGTGGGCATGCAGCCCAGACATCAGAGGATGCACTGGGGGAGCAGGAGGAACATGGTTGCCCCGCTGGTGGAGAGCCTGAGGAGCGAGCGACTTGTGGCCAGCCTGACACACTGCGAGAGACGGATGCCGGAGAAGCTTGCTCCAGGGAGGAAGGAGGCTGCAGTTGGTGGTACAGATGTCATGCACGGAGCCTATTGTGGTGCCCGGAGAGGCAAGGAGGCGGTGGATGGGCAGGGCAGTCTCCCTGGCAGTCACCCAAGCGAGAAGTGATGATTAGAGAGCCCCTTGTGAAGATCGGGAAGGCTGGGCTAAGTGATAAAGCTGCAGCAGCAGAGTGTGGTGTATAGGCTTTTCAGAGTACCTAGATCGGTGTGGAGAAATCACTCACCGTACCACCGCTCCCAAGGGACGGCCGTGAACTGCTGGAGGTGGCAATTTGTCTAGAACGTGGAAGTGTGGCCTGGGGGAGATTGGTCCCATCGGGTGAGGAATGGCGAGTGCGGGGTTGCTCACGATCCGAACCGGACAGTGGTGGACAGCAAGGCAGGACAACACTCCACCTTTTCAAGGCTGGCCTCACATGGATGAACAACACTTGGCAGAAAGGCGAGACACACTGGTAACCCTCTGGCAGTCCACTCTGAGCAGGGGTCCCAACTGTGGAGAGCCCTTACCAGCAGTCCAGCCTGTACAGGAAGGGAAGAGGATTTGAAGCAGTGGGGGCCGTGCTTGAAATACGCTGATTATCTGAGCTGGCCGCTTACCCATGGAATCAAAACGGTGTGAAGGAAGGTGTGGCAGTGCTCTCTGGGTGGGAGCCCATTGGTAGGGGAGGATGCCGGTTGGCGCCTTATAGTAGGCTGAATGTACTGGTTCGTCCTGGAAGGGGAGCAGGGACTGTTGGTGCAGGGGCCAGGACCAACTACACCATGGTTATGGGTCAGGAAAAGATGGAGAAGTACACAGACCCCAGGCATAACAGCATACGCCAGAGGCGGCACCACATGAGGGTGACGGGGTGACCAAAGAAGGGTCTGGAGGAGTTACTCTGCATGCACTGATGGAGGCTATCCAAGCTACCAGGATATCTCTAGAGGGGATTATCAAGGAGGTGGGAAAAGGGACACCTAGTGCGGGTGGACCTCTGCAAAGCGTGCAAGCGAGTAACGGAGGTGGAGCAGAGAGTGAGCACAGCAGGTATGACCTACTGAACCTCAAAAATCAGGTAGCGGGCCTAATAGGAGTGACGAGGACTCTGGAGTCAAGGGCGAAGGAAGTGGAGGGCTGCTCCCGATGGTGAAATATACATCTGGTGGGGATCCCAGACAAAGAAGAAGGGTCCAGTGTGGAGCTGTTCGTAGAGAACTTGATCCTGGAGAAGTTACAATTGAAGGGTCTCTCTAAGCTATTTACCGTAGAGCGAGCACATAGGGTGCCTGGTAGAGCTCTGCCACTGGGGGGGTCCGCCGCAGGCTATAGTGGCAAGAATACTAAACTTCAGGGACAGAGACACATTACTGCAGGAGTCTCGTAAAGTTGGCTACTATGAGGTGGGCAACAAGAAGATGCGTATCTTGCCAGATTTTACCCTGGAGGTGCAGCAACAACGTAGAACATTTGATGCAGCGTAACAGCACCTTCTGGAGCTGAATGTCAAGTGCATGATATTTATCCAGCAAAGTTGAAAATTATCGCAGAGGGTAAATCCTGGTTTTTCACGTCACCGCAGGAGGAGTGGGCCTGCCTGGACCAGTACGGCACCCAGTACAACAGAGGGAAGGGTCGAAGGAGCTGCACAACCTGGGGACTGAGAGCGATCATGGGTAGGATGGGCTTGTAAGCTGGAGGGGTGATCTGTGCTGGGGTCTTGGCAGACTGTGGGAAAGGGGGGAGCCAGTGGAAAAGGGTTGCGATTATTTGAGCTGGCGGAGCGGGGGCCTGACAGGGCGAGCTCCCAGACCTACGGTTGTCTATTCAAACGAGAGGGGAGTAAGGTGGATGGTACGACTGTTGGGTCAAGTAGATGAGTAAAGCGTTGGGAGTATTGTGATGGGTGGAAAGGGGCTGTGGGGGGAGTTGGCAGTGGTTCAATGTGGGAGATGGGCTGGAGGGGTGGGGGCAGGGAAGGATGTGAGGCAGTGGGGAGAAGTGGGGGCAATTTCAAAGATTACCTGAATGGTTAACCAGTGGCCTATGGCCATTGTTGGTGGGAGTGGCCGAGCAGGCATTTTGGGTACATTTGTTTAGTTTGGTGACAGTGCAGACTAAGATGAG
Source organism: Ambystoma mexicanum (assembly GCF_040938575.1). Lineage (NCBI taxonomy): Eukaryota > Metazoa > Chordata > Amphibia > Caudata > Ambystomatidae > Ambystoma > Ambystoma mexicanum. Next base: position 1,273,416,731 of record NC_090932.1, read on the forward strand.
AATTCCAGTACAATATGGGTGTGGGTTAGGGATCCAGCATGGAGGCGATTGCTTGAAGATCAGGACCTGGAACATCTGAGGGTTGCGCAAAAGGATCAAATGCCTCGAAGTTGGGGGATTCCCGAGACGGCACAGGGTTCAACTGCCTATGTTTCAGGAAACACAAATGGTGCGGAAAGATTTGGACTCAGAAGACGGCGGGGTGGGGGGCAGTACTGGGGACATCCTACTCATATGCTAGAGGGGTCCTGATCTGGGTGGTGTTGGGGGTTCCCAATCAGGTGGATAAAGTTTTGATCAATGACATTGGGAGGATGGTGGTGCGCCTGGGTACACTTGAGGGGGAGGGGCATACGAGTGGTCAATTCCTGTGCGCCCAACGCAGATGATAAAGACTACTTCCCATTGAAGCTCAATCTGGTGGTGGGATAGGGAAGGGCGGCTCATATATATGGAGGGGGGTTAATTGTCTTCTGAATCTGTATTTAGATAGTACAGTGAAGTCGGGTGTACTAAAGCAGCAGGCGGGTTCACTGAGGAGGGTAGTTGGGGACCTGGGTTTGGTGGAGTTGTGGCGAGAGTTTCACGGGCAGAAGGGCTATTTCTACTTTTCAGGTGTACATGGTTCTGATTCTCGTCTCAATTGTATATTTGTGGGGGCAGAATACTTTCACTCTTTTGAAAACACGGAATACTTGGGGAGAGTCCTTTCGGATCACTCTCCCTTCGTGACGCAACTGCAGGGATTGCGGCAGAGATCACGACAAGGTTATGGCGCTTATAAGCCACGACCCTGCAGGACCTGGCGTTCGGGGAAACCTTATGGGGGGGGAGGTGGTGCAGTTTTGTTTACATTAATGAGGGTTCGGTGAAGGCAGCAGGGAGCCTGTGGGAGGTTTTAAGGCTACAATCAAGGGGGTCTGTATATCCAAGGTAACTGGGGTAAGACTGACACAGCAGGACGTGTTATTAAAGATAGAGGTGATGGTGTTGGATCTGGAGAGAAACTTTCTAGGGATGGCAGATGGGAAGAATTGGCAAAGATATTGGCTTCCCATCGCGAGGCGCAAAACTCATTATTGAACATTGATGAGAGTCGGCAGAATGTGCAGGTTCACAGGGAAGGGGATAAGGCTGTGAGCGGCTGCTGACTTGGTTGGTCCGTCAGGAGCAACAATAGCACACCATCATGCAGATCAGGTGGGAATCGGTAGACTTAGCCAGAACCCAGGAAGGGATCAATGAGGCATTCAGGCTCTTCTATCAATCTCTGTACACAAGTGCAGGCACATACTCCGAAGCAAAGGAAGATGAATTGCTGGACTTGATCCAGTTGCCGGTTTTGTCAGGGGACCTTGGGGAGGGGATGGAGAGGCCTATTGAGGAATCTTATATAAGCAGTGCACTTCAACTATGAAAAAAGTAGATCTCCCATTAGCGACGGTTTCCCAGTAGAGTTTTACTGTAAGTATGCAGATCTCCTGGTCCCTCAGCTTAAAAAAGTATACAATGAGGCCTTTGAGACAAGGGTTCTCCCCGCCTCGATGAGGGAGGTGGTAATAACAGTCCTATTAAAGAGTGGAAGGACCCCTTGGACTGCGCATCCTACCGCCCTATTTCACTATTCAATGTAGATGCGAAAATTCTAGATTTGATCCTGGCCACCGGGTTGTCTAGGGTGGCTCCGGTACTGGTACACCCTGACCAGTGCATATTTATAGGGGGGCCAGAATACCACGAGGAATTGATGCCACCTACATCATGTTATGGATCAGGTTAAAGACTCAGAGGGGGAAATGGCATTGGCCGCCTTCAATGCGATTATGGTCTTTGACTCTCTGGGGTAGGAATGGCTGTTTAAGGTGTTGGGAGCCTTTGGGTTTGCAGACAACATCTGCCAATGGTTACTGCTCTTTTACAACAGGCCTGTGGTGAGGGTGAAAATGAACGATTGGTAGCGCTGCAGCGGACATTAGGCAGAAGGATGTGACCGGGGTGCCCGGCCTCGCCGATCTTATTCTCAATGGCATTGGAACCTGTGAAGGCATTGTGAGTCGATAGGTTCAGGTTTTCTTAACAACACTTTAACTTAAAAAGGTAGGATGGAATCAGGCCTAACATGCCCTATGCTAAGGTGGGATTTCCCTACCTAAAGAAAATTAAGGATAGTCTGTGTCAGGAAGTCTGAATCAAAAGTCAGCCTGTGTCCAAACCCTATACTTGCCCTCACAACTAACTGTATACACAGTGCGACAGCAGCAAAATGAATAGTGTTCGAAATAAAGTTCTGAGCTTCTTCCAGCTCTTGGCTTTTAATCAGCTTCCCAATTCCCAAGTTCAAAACCAGTTCAAAGTTTCAGGGTTCCCTTCCCCAAGAGTTTAAATCTTCCAGTTTTTCCAAAACTATACAAGTTAAAATCTTCTAGCTTTCCAAAACAATACCAAGTCAAATCTTCCATCTTTTCCGAAACACAAATTCAAATCGTCCAGATTTTCAAAACAACCTTCCCATATCTTTTGTCATCAATTCTTTTCACTGGTTCGCCTAAGTAAGTCCGTTTCTTCACTTCAATATCACATAAGCCGCTGTTGCAAAACCCAAGCTTCTTTTATTTACTTTCATTGGTTCTTTCTATAAAGGTGGCACTCGGTTTAGGTGCAGTAGTCAGGTCACGCAACCGATAACCCTATGCACTTGGTTACACTTTCCGTATTCTCCTGGCTCTTACCAATACAGGCTTCCTCTACACCTGAAACACTTTCCTGTGTCTTGTTGACCACCATGCACTGTGTTACAGTTTCTGTATTCTTCTGTCTCTTGCCAACTGTATTGCTCTTCCCAGAGTGCACGGAAAAAACATAAATCACCAATGCAATTACAGAGCAAATACTTTGAACCCAGACAGACGCAATAACTCACAACCACACACTCTTTGAATAAATAGCCGTATAAGAGCTGATTATCTTCTAAGCTTAGAAGCAACCAATAATAACAGAAATAACTCACAGAAATAATATGGATATAAATCACAAAAGAAGCAAAGAATTCAAAAGGAAATACATCACCGTTAGCGTAACAGGATTCCTCATCTCGCCCAGAAGAGGCTGGAAGACCCCGGGAACAGCCAGGCCGAGAGCACCACAGCTCAAAGGAGTGCCGGACATAAGCGTCCTTCTCCGGCTGAAGTCTCACCTGACCACCTCTGGGTTTCCACATATATACACACTCCACAAAGGGGAGTCAATTCTCGAACCTTCTGGAAATTGCACTTGCACAGTCGATGAGCAGCCGTCGGTTGCCAGCTGGGTCAATCGAGAGCTACCCTCTAGGAGCAGAGTGCCTCCCTTCTCTAAAAACACGCTCCGCGGAAAACAGTACCAAACCATAACAACGTTAGCTTTCCCAGCAGAAATGTCCTTGACCACATACCAGGTTTGGAAAGCATGTTTTTCTCAGCAACATTAATCTAACACTCAGCAAAATGTGTGCAGCTTTTCACTGCGGCATGAAGTAAATATCCATCATGGCTCCGAGCGCTCCCAGAATGCATTGCGCACCGGCGCCATTTTAGTTCAAGCATAACACCAACCCAGGTTTCCTCTTACATGCAGTTCTTTGAACTCATGTTCAAAGGCAGGTAGGATAGCTCAGGGGCAATGTGCTCCCCTTCGAAGCAAGACGACTCAGAGCAACACGGGTTCGAACCCCGGGTCCGCGCTTAGAAACCTCTGGGTATTAAGCATGTTATAAATAACCATTTATAATTAAAATGTAGCTTTGGGCAATACTTAGTTTCTCATTTCATACCCTTCTTGGTAGTCTTTTGGCTTTTCCACCACTTCTGTCTCACATACTTCATCCAGTGGTATCTGCTATTTGCATCACCTTGCTTTGACTTCATTCATAAGTGCTCATAACTTGCTTTTGTTCTGTGTGGCATTCAAAAGTGCTTACAATGTCTTTCAGTTTGTTCATTATCCAAAATTACTTGTTTCAGCTTTCCAAAATGCTTATAACAACTTTCAGATTGTTGGACATTTAAACGTGCTGGTTTCCAGTCCCCGGAGTGCCCAGTTATAAGTGTTTACCTTTTTCACTCACTCGTTCTATACGGCAGCTCTCTCTGGTTTCTCGGCGTTGCTTTCCAGCTTCTATTCTCTTCGCCCCACTCTCGCAGTAACAGTGAGCCTTGCTCGCTCTCCTGGAGTCCTGCAGCAAATAGCTGTGCTCTTTCCCAGCATCAGCTACAGAGAGCACTGTTCGCTCTCCTGGAGTCCTGCGGTGACCGGAAGGCTTCGGCACCCCACAGCTCCTGCTGCATACACCTGAAAGGGTGGGCAGCAGGATTTCTGGACCCTCTCATGGCCAGCGTCAGCATCTCTCTCTCGCTCTCTAACTCCTGCTCAGCACAGCACAGCTCCTCTCCAGTCCGTTTCTCTCCAGTCTGCTTCTGCTCTCCAACCCGCTTCTTTCTCTTCAGGCCGTCTCTCTCTCTCGGCTGGGCGGCCATCATTTTTGTACACCTGGAGACTTTTAAATGACCACAGGTGCAGGTCATTGAATTCAATTGCCTTACCATGGTGAAACCTATTAGCTGGACATGCCTGACTGTTCCAACTGAAATCCTCCATAGCCCTCTTCCTCATCCCAGTACCAGAGTGGTGTTTGGGGAGATTTGAATGAAAGTAAGTGTGTATAACTCTGTGTTGTCTTTTACTCGTTTTGTTACTTAGTTGACATATGTCTGCATTAACAATATAAGACTGATTTATAGCTTACCCACATGAGGATGTGTCCTCTCCTAGATGGTCTCTTCCCCATCCCAGTTTTAAGGTGATGCTTTTGTGGGACATTATGGGGAGGGGGGGAGGGAGACAGGGAAAATGGCTGACAGTATCCTATAAAGGTATGAGGGATAGAGGGTTCATTCTGAAAGGGGAAAGGGAGATACCATGTCTTACCTAAGGACGTCCTCTCCCCCAAGTTACCTCCACCCAGGTGATCCTCCCTCGCATATCCACCCCCAGGGTCAGGATCCAAAAGCGATGGCCTTTCCCTGGTCATCTGAGAGGAGTATCCATGGGGAAAAGAAGGGAGGACGCCCTCAGGTTCCTCACAAAGCGCTGGCGCAGTATCTCAGGAAGGAGATGAGTGAGGCAGGGATATTAGCAGGAGGAGTGAGACAGATTGTCTTTTAATATTCAGATGAACTGTTGCTGTGTGTGGGAAACCCACTTGACAACATGCCAATGCTACTGGAGATATTGGGTAATTTTCGGATGTTGTCGGGATTCTGCATCAATAAGGAAAAGTCCTTACTGTTTTCGTTGGGGGGTGAGGGGGAGTTTGTAGCCACAACCTAGCCACCATACCAGACCGGGGTGAGGGGGGGGGGGCGTAAATTGGAAAGTGGAATCATTTCCATACCTGGGAAAAAGCTACCTATATCATTGATGGGGAGGCCGGCACGGTGTAAAATGGTCATAACCCCAAGGCTGCTCTACTACTTCACCAATATCCCTTATGGCATTAAGAAGGTGTTTGTCAAGACATTGGATGAGAAGGTTGGGGAACTGCTGTGGGACACGGTCAGGTTGAGGGTCTCACTGGCAACCTTGCTGGAGTCAGAGTCTGAGGGGGGGTCTCAATTTGCCAGACAATGAGCGGTACTTCATGGCCGATCAACTGCAGGCGGTACTAGCATGGGCGGACGCAAGGGGTAATTGTTGATGGAGCTGTTGGGAGCCCTCCCAGCTCATCGGAGGGGAACAGATTTGCTGCGGGGCACAGTGGGAGGAAAAGAGGCCACTAATGTATTTCAGGTAGTGTGGACGATTTGGAAGAAGCTTCTAGGGAAGCTGCATGTAACAGGGTTATATAGCGCCGACTTGTCATGGAGTGTGGACCCGAGGCTTTGATCGTCACTGAGGAAGATGGGGTTCTCTGACCTAAGGGACAGAGGGCGGTGGGCAGTGGGAGATTTGTTTGACGATGGGAGGCTGATGCCATTTGAGTGGTGAAGTGCTCGATATGGAGTCCTGAAGGGGCACTTTCTAACATACGGAACGGTGACCAGACAACTAGCCACCACATGGAAGGAAATCCCAGAGGAGTCAAGTGCAAGCCCACTGATGCAGGTGCTGCTTGCACAGGATGGTGGCGGGGGGCCAAGATTTCCCACATGTATCAGGCAATGCAAAGCAAATTCCCCTCAAAGGATCTGGTGGTCAAGAGCAAGTGGGAGAGGGACATGGGGTGACAGATCTCGGAGGGGGACTGGACAAGAATCTGGGAACAAGTCTGTATGGTTTTGAGGAAGGCTGGGTTCCAACTTATTCAATTTAACATCCTACATGGGGTCTATGTGACCCTGGCCAAACTACATGCAATGAAAAATACCCTGAGTCAGGACTGCCCCTGATGTGGGACTGGACCAGAGGGGATTTGGCACATGCTAGCAGTGGTCTTCAAACTTTTTTGGCCTGGGCCCTCCCTGAGCAGAATTTTGGCAGGCCGGGCCCCCCAAAAATGCCAAATGGACAGTATGTGCAAATGGCTATGAACTATTGCGCGCCATCACAGCACCCTACTCCCAGTATAGTGCCTGGGATCCCCCACCTGCTCCCATCACTGTTGCTGGGCTCCCTCTTCCCAATCCTTCCCAGTCCCTGGGCTCTCCCCACCCCATCACAGACCCTGGGCTCTCCCCACCCTGCTCCCACCACTATCCCAGTGCTCCCGCCCATCCTGCTCCCACCACAGTCCTGGGCTCCCCCCAACCCCATTTCCATCACAGTCAGAGGGCCTATGGGAGCTAGTGAATTTTTTAAGTGGAGGGTCATAATATTTCATCCAGCCCAGGAGCACTCCCTCAGCTGGAAAAAGCAGCTGAGGGAGTGCTCTTTGTTTCACTGGGCTGGCTCCTCGGCTCCTCCATTATGGGTGAGGGGGCCACTGGGTGGACGCCCCCTCGCCCATTATGGATGAGCTGCCAGGCTCGGGTTGGCCTATAGGGCAATGCCCGTACCAAAAATGCAAAATGCTATTGTAGGCCAGTCAAAATGGGCCACTCTTTTGGTCAATGTGGGCCAGTCTGACTTACGTCACTATGCAGCTAGTAGTTTTGACCATTGTTGCTGAATAAATATTCTTTAAATATCACAATTTGCTTACATCTTTCTCAAGAAACACCCCCTTGGGTACTATTCAAACAGTCTGTGACTAAAGGAATGAGTCTGTGACTAAAGGAATGAATATCCATTTGCAACTGTTGGGACACTTTCATTGGTGTCTGAAACCGTTTTATGGTCCAGTCCGAACATGTGAGCCGCCCCTGGGCATTTCCTCCAATCAAAATGTTTTTTATTTTTTTTTAAACTTTTTTTTTACATTTCATGCTGGGCTCTCACGCCGCCCCCCCCACCCCCCCTGGGATATGGCCGTGCCCCCCTGGGGGAGGGTCGGGGCGCCCCACAGTTTGAAGACCTCCACTATGGGGATGCTCGGTTGTTGCACACTTTGGCAGGCAGTGATTTTGAAGGTTAACAAATTGGTTGACTCCAGTTTTGAGTGTAGCCCGAGAGTGTGCTTGTGGGGCATGATCTGAGGGTGGGTGTGGGGGACACAGCATAAAACAAGAAACCGCTTGGCTCAGTTCATGCCGATACTAGCTAAAAGGCGGGTGACCATTGCCTGGAAGAAACCCCAGGGTCTGTCCTTGGTACACTGGATGGAGGACATCTGCAGGTGGGGGATGGCGGAGTTGGATATTCTACAAAGAACCAGGGACACTGAGCTGGAGGAAGGGGGGGGGGTCGGTGGACTGGGGCCAGTTTCTAAATGAGTTCCATTCCTCTGCATACTTGAAACCCCCTTGAGAAGAAATAATGGCCCGGTGGCATGTTCAGATGTGGGATAGGAGTAGAAGGGGGGGGGGGAGGATTAGCAAGATGGGGCATCCCCAGGGGAGGAGTTGATGGCTGGAATGTTGTTTGATGGACCTTTTTCTCAACCATATGACAATACTGGTTACTGTATATACTGTACTGTGGTCGTTATGCATACTGAAAACTCGAATAAACAAATGTAAAAAGATTTGACTTCGAAATATTAGGAGCCATGTGGAAGCGCCTTTTGCTGGTAGATTGATTGTATGTGGTATAAAACACACTGCAAATAAAAAATAAATCTCTTTTGCCAAGTGACTATCTCTCATGTCATAATTACATGAATAAAATGCACAGGTGCGTCTGAATCACAGTAGCTGAATTCATTTTGTTGTATTAGTCTGAATCGTGAATAGAGGCAGACTCTCAAAAAATACAGCAACTAATTCCTTGCCATCTCCCATACGCAGTCTAAACTCAAGGGCTGACCAGCATCAATCATCTGCCACGCACCTGTGCCTTTTGTTTTCATCTAAAAAAAAGTACCCGTTGACTTTGGCCAAGCCTTACTGTCGGGGTTTTGTGACTGCCTTTACCCTCCTTTACTGGTACTTACCTCTGAAAATGACTCACTGGAACTCTGGTCTCTAAAGTGGTTAGGCAAGGAAGGACGTCTGCTGCTTTTACATGTTACTTAATTATCAAGTAAATAGGGCATCATTACAAGTACGGCGGTGTGCTGATTTTCTATTTTATGTGCTGTTTCTGAATGAGGAACCTCTAACCTTGTGCTTTAACTCAGTGTGCTTCGACTCCATTACCACTGCATTACCGGGGCATTACTTTGGGGGTGAGGCTGAGGAAAAACCTGCAAAATTCTGGTGGTAATTCCACTTCCTGAATGTCAAAAATCGGCGGAATTGCCACCACCGGTAATTCCACCAAAATCCCTATGGATTCCATAAATGGGCACCAACACTGCCATATCACCACTTGTAATCCAAAGGTCATTTCATTTGACCAAGGGGCTGTAACGGTAATTCCGCTTGGCGGTATTCTGGTGGATTTATAGCTGGAATACCGCCAAACTTGTAATGAGGCCCATAGTCTTGATTGTTTAACCATCTATAGATATAAAAGAAAAAATGTGTTTGTTTGTGGCAGGATTTGTGGCGAAACGTTGTTCCTTATACAATTCCACAACGTTTCACCAATCTGCACAGATTTTGCATAGTTAGCTGGTAGGACCCTCCGGACATTACTGGATAAATGACATTTGGACAACACACCCCGTTCCCTGGATTTCAGCACAAGTCAATCATTTTTGGGGAGTTTGTGGCTTGGCGAAGCGTTGTTCCTTATACAATTTCACACTGTTTCACCATCTGCACCAAATATTGCATAGTTACCCGTTAGGACCCTCCAGACATTACTGGCTACATGAAATATGGACACCCGATCCCTTTACCCAGATTCCAGCACCTTCACGCATGTGACAGTTGCCTGAAATCAGCAAAACATCAATGTGGTCGCAAAGGGACCGGTCCCGAAAAGGAGGAACAAAGCTTGAGGTCCAGGCCCTAATATGCTCGGTTTCCAGGATATTTGCACTGCAAGGCACCGCAAAGAACTGCACCACACCAGGGTGAGGCGACAGGTGGGGCGAGAGCACAGAATGTACCATTATGTAGCAGCACACCAACTCTTGCCTCCCCCCAACGTCTGCCTGGGGGTATCTCAGCCAGCCACACACGCCCATTCTCAGTGCAGTTTACTTCAGGGTGCAAAGCACATCAAGCGATAAGCGATTTGGAACAGCGACATACAGCATCAGTGTTATCATGCCTGTCTACAGAACCAGTTCAGAGAATGGTACTTCTGCTAGTGTTTATTAACTGTGTTTTTCCCTTCTGATTTAGTTTAAATGGAATCGCTAGTATTTTGCATTGCTGAAAATCACTGTGTGTGCACTGACGTGTGGAGTAGCAATAGCGTGAAAAGATGATCATGGAAACCTGGCCTTTTCATTCAAGTTAGATTGGACCAATGTCTATAGGGACTCTGGAAATATTCTAGAAATAAAGTAAGGAATTCTTCTAAAAAACAGGGTCAAGGATGGGGCACGAGAAAGACATACGTGTTTTCCTGGGGCTTGCAGCACCACAAGGGGTGTCTTTCTGCCAACATTTGTAATCCTAAAATGTGAAGTCTGTGCCTCCAGGGATGCCCTAATATATACCAAAGTCTGTGGTATGGTCTGCGTAAAGTTCAACCGTACTATTGTTAAGTCTTTTAGTTTCTGGTTTTACCCTATGCAACAATAATTGTTCCACAATTTTGGCGAACAAAAGTGTTCATGATCTAAGCTGTTACAGTTCATCCCTGCTCTATAAACACATTAACACAAGGTACTATTTTGGATAATGCCATCCAGGAAGTACTCCTGGTTCTTTTGCCATTAGGACTCCTGGCTTTGTTCAGCAACTACTCTCAGCCCTCTGCCCGGCCTGTTGTCTACTTAATTTCTCAATGTGGGAGACTCTCAGATCTCTCATTTCATCTCCTAAATTCACATTGCTTTTAGCCCTTCTGAAAGCCTGTCGTTCGCTTTAAGGTCTGCTTCTCAACTTCAGATTTTCATGGCCCTTCATGCAAGTCTCTCCCCAACTTCTGGGATTCAATTTTTGGCTTTAAGGTCCATCTACAATCATTCTTTCACAGTGTAATCTGCCTGGGTCTCCTCAACAATTATCTTAGGGGTTATCTTAAGATCAGATTTCTCAGCACAATTCGTCTAAGGTCTTTTAATTAATCTGGTTCTCAACACCGGATTCTCTGATCCCAGTGTATAGATCACAGCTTTTGTAGGTCTCTTTCATGACATTCCATTCATTCTCAGCACAAGGCACTTAAATCTCTTGATAAACGCAGACTCTTCCCAGGTCGCTACCCAACCTACGGTTCTTAGTAATTTAGGTCCAAGCATGACCTCTGGCTTGCAGTTTAATTCTCTTAGGGTTCTCCATGACCAATGACGTTCCACACAATTGTCTAAAATATAATGGCTATTCCTCCCTCCCCCCTCATTCAGGGTCCTTTTCAGGCAGACGATATCCTCACCCTCCAACAAGGGGTGGTTCTTCTCGGGCTTCTACAGGAAGCGTCTTGTGTTGAGGCACACCCGTTTGTTTCAATCGTTTAGGGAGGAAGCATTGCTTCTGTGTTCTTGCCCCAGGGTACCTCTAGTCTTTGTGGCTTGGCTTCTGGTATATATCTTCCAGGCCATCGTTGTACTGTGGACACCGAGTAAACTACCTTATTCCAGGAAGAAGTCTCCCCGTGTATCCAGAGAATGGTGAGTAGCACTCTACCTCCTATGGCCTTTGGCGGTCTGTGGCAATATCCCACTTCCTTTATAGTCAGGGGCTGCTGGCTCTCTGTGCAAGCCATCTTTGGTTTCTTCATTGAGTGGCCCATTTCAAGTCTTGGCTATTGATCAGGATTTAATTGGTTGGTATTTGGCTTCAGGACCTTCTCCGAGCCTTTAAATATGGACAGGGATGTCAGTGACACGTTGAAACTGCCTGTACCTCCTCAGTTAGTGGCTGCACTCTGTCCCTCGGCTGTCTGCTTCCTACCAATTAGTGGGCCTGTGTTCATACTGGACCATGCACAGTCAGGCAATCCTCTGGCTATTTGCAGTTATTCTCTCTTCCACATTCAGCGAACACTTGCGTTTACCCCTTCTCTGTGACTTAGGTAGTGGACAGTTTGTGGTTTGTTTTAGCTCCACGATTATTGGTACTTGAATGTCTGGCTTGCATTCCCTTTTCCGGGTGTAATTTACTGAACAGTCCGAGATAGTTACTGTTTCATGGTCAGAGTATAACTCTCCCAGGTCACGCTGGGATATGTAGTCCCATCACCTCTAATGAGAAAATGACCTCCTCAAAGAGGATATAGGAATACTCTGGGGGCAGATTGAGCCTAGAGAATCCCACTCATCCGCCCTCTGGGAGGCACATCAGGTAGCAGCTGGACAAACTCAGTCCTCTGTGGCTCAACCCCCTCATACAAAAGGATGGGGAGTTTCTCCAACTCACCACAGTATGTATACATTTAGAATCTGTTTTGCCTAATGAGTACTGTTTGATTTTAATGTATGCATGCTTTGATAAATTACATCCTTTTAAAACATATCTGTGTGGACATTCAATTACTTGACAACTTGATTTGATGCGAACTGTGCCCACCACCAACCCTCTGATCTCCTACGTCTAAGCCTTGCTACTCAGGCTATGCTACTCAGAGATTTTGGTGAGAACAAAACATGAAAAGCCTTTGCAGGTCTATTAGGCCTGCGTCCCAGGACCCCACACCAGTGTAGGTTTTCATAAACCCTTCTAGAAGACATCTTAGGAAGATGTGTGCATATTAGCAAGGCTTTCAGAGAATTCAGGCTTAGAATAAGGCTTTTCCCAAGGCAGAGCCATAAACCCCATTGCAAAGGAGGCTTGATGAACAAAGGAAGACTACTCTCCAGGCTTCAATTTGTCAAATCTGAGCTAGTAGGCTTCTTGGGAACAGCCATGCCCAATGTCTCCTAAGCCTTTGATATAACACCCCTAGACTGCCTATTGGGTGGGAGAAGGCAGCCTCATTCTCAGAGAGAAAGTATTCAATATATCAGCCCTTTCAGAAGAGCCTCAGCCACATTCATCAACATAGCCACAGGAGGAAGGATGGGCGGAGCATCCCTGCTGGAGACTGGCTCCGCAGGCTGAACGGGAGCAGGACAGAGCAACAATACAAGCTCCTGTAACAGGACAGATTTGAAGTAACCAGTCCAAATCAAACAGAGGAGTTATGTCTTCATACGATTACTCTGATGAACAATGATAGGACATTGTTAAGCAAGTAGAGTCCACAAGAACAGGATGCATACTGTTTGAGGTCACAGAAGGCTGAGCCATTCTGTAGCTGGATATTAAAAATCACAGGCTGAAGACACAACATTGGTCATTAATGTAGCTCAATGAAGAGACAACTCCAAGACTACATAAAAGCTCTCCTGAAATGTAGGTGTTTGAGGGGTCTCCACAAAGGATTACATACCCCCCATCAGGGTTCACATTACCCAAATCCTCAGGATAGTTCTGACCAGCTGACAAAACAACACCCACTTGTCTTTGTGATGCCTTTTTTACAAGGAGAATCAATCTGGTAACTGTGAATTCGGTCCGGTACCATGCTTGGAATCATGTTTTCTCTTCCTGCTTGTTTGGTTCAAGTCTGGTCCTTGAGCAAATGAAAAACAAAAGCTCTTTCAGGCAACAATCAAGGGATTTTGTCGGTGCCAGAATCTTCGGTAAGAAAGAATAGGATTTATGGAGGTTGCAAGGCATGATGGTCAAGGGATGGGCCTGCGGTACTATCCGTGCTTGTTCCGTGGATTCAGCTGGACCACGATCAACCCCTAGACATGTATCGAGCGAGCTGTGTTTTTAAGGCCCTGCTAGGGTACGTTAATGCCCCAGTCTATGTGTCCCAGCTGGTACAGGGGGACAGGGAGCCATTGCCCAGCTATGATATTTGCAGCAAAGACATTTGTCCCTCAGTCTATCAACCATGAGCCTGCCCGTGCAGAGTAGAATATGCTAGCTAGATCTCAGAATACTGTGACAGTTAACAGAATTATCCCAGAGAGAGAGGAAATTAGAAACGGCCCCTGCTAGGAAGAGGGGGAGAGCGGATGGCCTGCCCCTCGCACATAAGAAATAACAATAAAAGTGAACCTTTCCTGGGAATGGAGAATATGTGCTGATGGAGCAGCTGAGCCACCGTCGCTATTCCGCCTGACCTTAAGATGTAGGCCAGCACTTTCAAACCCTCAGCCAGCAGAGCTTGATACCGTACTGCACACTCCAATCTGGGAGAGTTGACACACATGAAACTGATTAAAAAAGGGAAAGCAAACACCTAACAGAGGTTGGACTACCAACTCCTGTCCAATCGGATAACTAGGAATTAAGGGGATTAGGGTGTAGGCAATCGCAGGTCTTATTGAGGCACTTGTGCTCATGCAGACAGTAGAACAGAAGGCAGATAGAGAGAATCAATGAGGTACATAGCCCATCCCTGAGAAAGATAAGGCAAAAAGGAGAGCTTGGTGCAAGGTGCATGCTAGGGGCCAGTCGAGCTTAGGACTCTCTGAGATCACACAAACTGATGTCGGCCAGCACCATCCCACTCACCTGCCAAACACTCAAGCAGGATAAACTAGGTAAATTGGGCAGGCAAGAGGGACTGGACCATCAAGGCAGGACATGAGTGGGCGTTTTTCCTTAAACGTGCGGCACAGAGGCAGGAATGGCTGGAACAGATAGCAACACAATGGATGCCCGAGGGTTGGTAGAGATGTACAAGTAATCATTAGCCAAGCTTCATCAGGGCTCCCGCCCACTGCTCAGATGCTCAGCAGGCATGAGTCACAAAGACTAGCATGGGTGGACGAGTACTTTCCATTGGGAACACAGCAGCTGATGAAACACCAATGACAAAAGAATTTGCGAGGCAAAGTTTGAGAGCAAGGTGCCAGCTTTTATAGACCATGGTCAACACAGGTAGACTGTCTTCTGATGGGAGTGGACATGAGCAAAGAAATGGCAGACAAGGTTAGCGTGTGTACTGCCTATAATGAGGGATGTGGAGTTAGTGGTCTGTGCGAGAACCTGAGCAGATTCCTAACTGCAGCACCTTCCTCCAAAAGGACTATGCTTTACAGGGCCAGAAGAGCTGATGGAGTCGGAGACATAGAACAGGAGAGGCAGGTTCCTAGGAGCATGCTTTGGAGCCTCGCCCCTTCCAGTGAATCATGTATTCCAGCTTCTGACCAAACATGTGGGAATCCGGGACAAGCCACTATAAAAAAGGTAAATTGTAGTTGAAGCAATCAAGAAACGGCATCCAACGGGTATGCTAGTTGCAGAAGCATCGGACCTCCTTCAGGAATTTCACATTTTTTTGTGATCTGTATACACTTGCACAGGATGCAAACCTCCCTCCAACAGATGGGATCCATCTTTGATACCTAGAGGTTTGTAATTGTAAATGGCGTAATTGCACTCTGCTAGGGTGAGGTTACATGAATAGTAGGCCAAAGGGATGAATAAACCGATCCATCCCTTATTGGGACAGCATTGCTCCCATGGATCCGCCGGTGGCATCTGCTTTTAGGACAAACTGATGTCTAGCGTTGGGTTGGATCAAGACACGGGGCAAAAGATAAAGCTTCCTCCAGCTGGGTGAAGTCTTTGTGTGTCTTCCTTCCAAACGAAGGGGAAGGACTTCTGAGTCAGCTGATTAAGCGGTTGATTCAGACTATAGAGGTCTTTGAAAAATCATTGATAAAAGTTGGTGAATGCCAAGAACCTTTGTAGTTCTGTTAGATGTGTAGGTTTGGGCTACTACGAGGCAGCTAGTACCTTCCTGCAATTCATCTATACTCCATTAGGGGTGACCAGATAGTCCAGGAGCCCACCTCCTTTGTGTGGAACTGGCAATTTCCCAACTTCACATAAAGACAATGTTTTCATAATCAGAGGAGCACTTCCTGTAAATGGCAGACAAGATCTTGTCTGTTGTGGGAGTAGACAAGTACATCATCCAGATACAGAGCTACATAAACTTTGGTTATGTCATGGAACACATCAGTGATAAAGCATTGAAAGGTGGTAGGAGCATTACAGAGGGTGAAAGGCACAAACATATTTGAAGTGGCCGTAGCTCTCTATATATATAAAATGGAAATGTGTGGATGTGTGTGTGTGCGTGTTCAAAATGTTCAGCATACTTCCCAACATACTACAAACCTGACATTTGGCCTCTGGGTAGGTTCCATGTTGTAGACAATGTGAAACGTATCAAATATAAATATACCTTTGTCTAATACATTTTTTGTGGGGAACATTGTAGATATGTATATGTGTCTGTTCGAAATGTTCAGCACACTTCCCAACATGGTACAAACCTGACATTTGGCATGTTGGTAGGTTCCATGGTGTAGACAATGTAAAAAGTATAAAATATAAACATTTCTAATTTCTTTTTGTGTAGCTTTTTTTAAGCAGTCTGCAATGCTTGGAAATGTGTGTGTGTGTTTGGAATATTCAGCATACTTCCCAACATGCTACAAACCTGATATTTGGCATGTTGGTAGGTTCCATGTGTAGACAATGTAAAAAGCATAACATATAAATATACCTTTGTATAACGGGTACAACTGCTAGTGGTATTATATGTGATCTTCCTTCACTCTCCTTTGCTGATCCATACCAGGTTGCGCTCTCATTGAAAATCCAGTCAAGTGCAGCAGGAGGCATCCCAAACTTGCTTGATGAAATTGAAAATGAGTGAAAACAGGTACATTTTCCTGATTGTAATCTGTCTTAACTTGCATGGCCAGTGCTCTCTGGATTTTTTCTTTACAAAAAATATTGGAGACTTGGGATATGAGGATGAAGGTAGAATAATCCCCCTCTGCAGGTATTTATCCACACATGGATGCAGAATCTTCTTATCCAATATTTGGTCTAGCGGGAAACGTAGCAGCTTTGTGCAAATAGCTTCCTGTTCACAGTGCAGAGATGGAATTTTCACTTGATGCTTAACCCAGTCGATGATAGGATTGTGATGGGATAAACTAAGTCATTCCCAGAATCACTTGTAAATTGGGGCATTGGTGAGTTCAAACTGGATGAACACCTGATGATCTTGGATGCCCATTCGCAATGCAATGATTACATGCATGATGCCCGGGAGGTTGAAGTGAACCATTGAAGAAATGGATTGGTGCAGGCTTTAAAAACATGGGTATTGGGCATTTTCCTTGCAAACTTGTTGCCCAATAATCCAAATCTTCATGCAACTTTCACAAAGGTTGTACTTCCTACAAACCCAATTGGTACATAGATTTGCTAAAACAGGGTAGTTGAATTTGCACGTGAGGAACACAAGAGAATTAGAAACACTTGAAGAGGAAGGAGTTTGCTGAGATTGATTGTTTTCAGAACTAGATCAAGTACAGTATAATACAAAGTGGCCCTTGTTTCCACAGTACATGGATAGGCATTCCAAGCGTCTCTTATTATACACTGTCTAAGAGTGGGGGGCACAGAGCTAACCAATCTCCATATGGGTAGTTTCTTCCGTGACCTCAGTCTTAATGGAAGTTGACAGATTGACCGTTATAGGACACAATAGCCAACTACTTTCAGGGTTCTTTTGTTCAGACCGGCGGTCCTGGATTTGCTGATCAATTCGAAGGGCCACACTGATAAGGTCTTTGACAGTGGCTGGGACAGGGTGCACATGTAGTCTAGCATCCTAAATTGAATTCTGGAGTCCAGTCTAAAAAAACATCATCTGCACGTTTTAATACCATGAGAGCACTATACTTGCGCAAGATAGGAAAGCAAGTCTTAGGCACTTTGTTTCAGAGTCAGCATTTCCACTCCATTGTTCTGAGATGAGGAACATCTAGAAAATATTTTCGTAAACAAAACACAGAATCTGGCAATCTCCAAGAATAGGATTGTCTGAACTCAGTAATGGGGTAGCCCAGGTTAATGCCCCTCCCACCAAACGCCTAAGCGTACTCTAATGAATATAACCTTGGACTTGTCATAAGCAAAACTCTGAGGCATTCATAAGGAAAGGTAGGAGGTACTGTGCTTGTTAGAGTTTGTACTTATTCAGATAGCCATAGAAGCGTTCCGGTACCGACAATGTACATTCTGCATCTCTTTGTACTGGATTGAAGCTGGGCTCTGAGGATGAGGATTTAGTTTTGCCCCCCATACCTCAGTTATTTTTTTAGCTTTGGCCCCCTCCCCAGGGTTTCTTTTCTACCTATTCCTGCAAGGACTTGGCTAATTCACACATGACAGTGCTTTCTGTGTGACCTCGGTTTAGATTTGACATAGGGGCAGGAAGGGCAAAGATGGATAGCTGTGCAGTAGAACACAGCAGGGCTAGAAGAGAAGTGAGTAATCAGAACGTAGACTTGCCCTTTCACCCCACTACCCAGAAGCCCAGTCTTTCCCATAGACCCTGAAACCCACCAAGGCAGACAGTCCAGCCAGTGGCCAACAATGGCAGAGGAAATCTGGGGAAGAATGGCCAGGACATCATGGAAAACATGATGGCCTACCTTCCCGCGTCCCCACACGTGTCTCGATGAAAACGGTACCTCACATGTGTGGGTGCACCTACCGGGGGTGCAAAAGGAAAAGGGTAACCCACTGGTAACCCCAAGCCTTTCAGCGCAGCACATTTTGTTCATGTGGGCAACCTACAGATTTGGGCCTAGGGTGTCAAAGCCAGCCAGGAAAACGGGGAACCCCATGCATTTCTGAAAAGAGGACACCCGTGGGAATCCGTTTTCATCGGGACACCTGTGGAAACGCGAGATGGTATGACATCTGTTGTTGGCGACGTGTTTCGGTGAGTGGATTTGGGTCCAGGGTGTCGAAGCCAGCAAGGAAAAAAGGGAACCCCATGCATTTCCCAAAAGAGGACACCCGTGGGAATCCCTCTGCGCCAAGGCAAGTTGGGTAAACAAAGAAAAATATTGAAAATGTCAGGCTGCACTTTAGGGGTGGCTGAGGGGTTCTCTACAACGCTGGGGAATTTTGTAATGTGAAGGGGGTGCACCTCTCCACCCCCACCCCAACCCCAACTGGAGGGGCGGCGCATCTCATGTAGCCCTCCCTAGTGGCAGATAAGGTGGGGCTGTCCTGCACTCCTCCTTGGGCTTAAGTGTCCCGTCCTAGGAGCAGAATCCTCCCTTTTAATGACACCTCCACAAAAAAGAAATCACTGGTGTCTAGGGTCCCTAACCCCCTACCCCCTACCCCCTTCCCATACTTAATTTTTCCACTTTTTTTTCATCCCACACCCCTCGGGGCAGATGGACACCCATCTCCCCCCACGGGTCTCCATACATGTGGCCCCATGCTTTGGGGCCACGGGGGAGCAGCCACCCCTCCACCCATACTACAAAGACATCCCTGGTGTCTAGTGGGCATTGCTGCCCACGGATCGAGCGCCCTGTGCCCGATCCGGGAGCAGCAATGCTTACACAAAGGGCGTTGTTGGAAAGGGGAGAATCTCCCCTTTCCAACGGCACCACCCCGATCTCCGGCTTGAAATACAGCCGGAGATTGAGGGGGAGAAAGGTGGAGACTCACCTTTCATTTTCACCGCAGCAGCCCGAAATGGCTGCTGCTGTGAAAATTACTTTCACGTCGGCGTGCGCTGACGTGAAACTGAAGGTAATCCAGCCCCTGGCAGTGAGGGGGGACCTCCCCCTTACATCGCCCGGGGGTTGGATTACAGTTTTGAGCGATCCCTGACAAGCTATCTCATCCTTGGCACTGCGTACGTAATGTCAAGGACAAGATATCTCGTCCTTGGCACTTAAGGGGTTAAAACATTGCAAATGAAAAACGGCTTGGCTTTTTCTTTTATTCAGTGGCAAATCAAAGAACCCCGTGGAAGGGGGCCTACTCCTCATTGTCAATGGACAACCAGCACATGCCAACTCAGTCAAAAGGGACAAATAAACGACTTGCACACTTGTTAAAAAAAATTAAGAAAGGACTTTAAAAAAGCCACTGTGAAAGGATGACTTTCCTTGCACAGAAAGGTCAGTGAAAAATGCTGTGGCGAGGGGGTGACTAAGCAATGTATATTATGTTCCCACCCATAAGAATTCAATCACCTTGGAAGAGGCTCATGATACTGGAAAAAACTTTTTTCGGCTCAGGCAGGAAACCTCTTAATTGAAAGCCCCGCTCTCGCACCTACTAGTGAATCAGCCTGCAATGACATGTGATGTACTGTGGGCGTTATAATTCCCTTCTCTGCCAGACTTGAAGGCGGGGGCTCAGGGACTTCAAAGAAAGCAAGTGTGTCTAAAAACTTAACTGAGAGGTGTGATTTCCTCTTGCACCCACTACCAAGGACAAACTGACAAATTAAAAGGGGGTAATCTAATCGCTGGTCACCGGCTGCGGGGGGATAAAGCGCCCCTCCCACAAAGATCCTCCAAATTGACATTAAAGGACTGAGTCAATTTCTAGGCATTTCTGTAACAATTAGAATGAGAAATAATTTAGTTTAAAGTAATTTCCAGGTGGTTTCTAAGAGCTATAGTGCATTTTCATAGGACGATGGGGACCGAAATGGCCAGTTAAGACTAGTTTTTGGCTGCTCGGAAGATGTGACACATATGAGATTTGATGGAAGGTGAAATTACAAATATGCGTGATCATTTGCAAAGTCATAACTATTATACATTTTATGAACACGGCAATGTGCCAAAGGGCCCTGCTACCTTGTACGGAGTTGGCAAACGACTTGCCCAATTCCCTATCACCCAATTAAACCGCATATCTAATGCATATATCAGGTGTAGTAGAAATCTGAAGTTATGAGACATAACTGGGTTTTTGTCAAAAAGTGGCCAAGAGAACAAAGAAGGGTAATAAAATGCCAATAGACAGATGGTGCTCTCTTCCCTTGGACCAATCATTCCAGGGGGTGGAGAGAGAAATGGTAAACTGTCCTATCTGAGGGGTAAGGGTAATTATAGACTACTCCCCCTAGACTGTAAAGTGAATGATGTCATTTGGGCTATATAAGGGGGATTGTACTAAGTCAGGGACACACAAAAATCCAGAAGACAGGAGAAGGACGACAGAGATTAGATCCAACCGAACCAAACCAAGGAGAGTGCAGTGACCAGACCCCTTGCCTAGCTGTCCAGGAGGGTTCCGAGATCCAGCTGACTTTCCAGAATCCCAAACCAAGGCTTACTTTATAAGTGGCAAATAACCCCAGCCCTAAATTGCATCAGCCGTTCATTTTGTAGCATTGCACCCACTGAAACCCCATTGAAAACCCCACTGAAAAACCCAATTGAAAACCTCACATTGCTAGTGTAAATCAGTCACCTTCCCATAGAAGAATCGGTGTTTAGCCTGTGTATGTTAGCATATCCCCTTTGGTAAACATCTCAGTGTCTGTGTAAATCCTTAGCATATTCTTAAGTAAATCAATTAATTCCCCATTGAAATTCACAGTACAAGTTGGTTAAACTTCAAAATAAACCCCCTTGTCCCTAGTGTCTTTCTTTAATAATTATCATCATTAACGTATAGCCTCAAAAGAATTAGTCTACTTGTAACTGAAAACTGAATTTGCCTGTGTATTGTGTGCAGTACCCCACGGATTCCTATATGCATCTGTCTCATTGAAAACCCCAAACTGTAGTCCCATTGACAGCAATCCCTTTTGCCTACAAGTCTATCCGCCATGTGTCTCTGTCCATGTCAATGAATACTGATTTGCCTATTCTGAGCTATACGCCTTCCCTGAGCTGCCAGTCATTGTGAATCCAGTGTAAAACTAACTTCCATTTGCCGTCTGTATGTTTCCTTTTGCATTTGCTTTCTCCCCAAAATCGATTTTCCTACTTTATTTCCACGTTGCCCTGGTGCACTGATTAGTAGTTGCTAAGCTTACTCAAGTGTAGCAACATGAATTTCCTTTGATTCTGTCCCACAGCAGTTGTGAGTGGCCATGTGAATAATAATCAAAATATGATTGTGCCGTTTTGCTCCAAAAACATGGCTTCACTTTCTTAGCAGGCCTCCCATCCTGGGATAGTGGGCTTTACTCAAAATCCGATTTTCTCTCTCTATCCCTACTCCTTGCCACTGCCTTCCATTCAAAGTAATCAAGTTAGCTAATGTTTGGGGGTGAGTACTGCAAGGGGGAGTACTAAACCATTGGGGTCATCTGTTTCTAAAAACTGCTCTTTTTCTCTGGTGCCATTACAGATTGTGAGAATTGTAACAGTATATCTTCACTGAATTGTTTTGTAGAGAGGAGTGAAATTGTGTACCACAACACCAGTGGCTGTAAAATTGTTTGATTTTCCTTTTCCATTAAATAATTAATTAATATTTTATTGATACACACCGGCCCGATTCCTGGTCCATTGTGACACAGGGCGTTTGTGGGGGTTGGGTGCGAGATTGGTTGGACGCCTACTCAAATAAAAGAACCTGTGGTTTATTAAAAATAAAAACTGCTTTATTGTACCCCACATTCATTGTCGGGGAAGGAGTGTCTGGCTGGAGTGTGCCGTGTTCTAAAACCGTGACACATACTACAGGACCAGGATAGAAGTAGCAAAGAAATCATGCCCCACACAGCAGTAGTTCTAAAGAAACCGGACAAGAAAATCTCTACCGGCCTGGGGGGGGTTGGGGGGGTATGGGAGGCCCGAAGAAATCAAGATGAGCCTTCTGAATAAGAGGTCCATGAATAAGCATGCACGTAATGTCCACAACCTAATCTTAGAAAGACAGATATAGTGTGCTTCACCGAAACGTGGATCCTGGATTCCAGCGGCCCTATGATTGAGATGGCCGTCCCAGAACGGTACCCCATTTTTTCTGGAAATAGGTATCAGGGCCACGGGAGAGTACAATTTCTTTCAAGTCTCCTTGCTCTTGCCAGGAGTGTGACATCCTGCATATGAAACTATCTCCAACTGACCATAGTTGTGTCAATTTTATATTGTTTAACAGACCACCTTCAGTGATGCATGGTTTCAACAATGAGATTGGACACTTGCTGAGTAGTCTCGAGGGACCCCAACCGCTCTACTCTCTTCCCTGGGACCTGAATTGGTGCAAGGGCAATCATCTGGATAAAGATTCCCTGTATCTTGAAAGATCGCTTAATAACATGAACTATGTAGTCTGTAATAAAGAGCCAACTACCGCCAACAATAATATGTTGGATTGGATGGTGTCTTGCAACCTCACGACTACCATTAACACCACCTTGCCCTGTTTATGGTCAGACCATTAACATATTGACTTCCGCATCCAGTTGCACAGTCCTAGGTCTAATCCCCCCACCACCCCCCGCAACAACCACCAAAATGTTCTAAGTAGGAATTTTAACAAGGTCCTTCCATCTGACATGGCAATTAGCCTGGACACCCTCAAGTCCCAGACATCTGATATTAACTCATGTGAAGCTCTGGTGTCCGACTTCTCATCCACTTTTCGGGAATTGGTGGATAGATCTGCCCCAATTCGATTGACATTGGTCAGGGCGAAAACGGGACATCATAAATGGTTCACCCCCACACTCAAATCTCAAAAAGAAAGAAAAAAGCAAGTTGGAGGCGCAATGGCTAAAGTGTCCCTCGACTGAAAATAAGAACAATTGGTAGGCAGAAAAATGCAATATCTTGGAAACAAAGAAAAACTTCTATTACGACCAAATCAGCAAAGAACCAAATTCCTCAGGCAAACTCTTTGAGATCCTTAGATTACTTGAGAAGCAGAAGGCCTTATTTTATCAAGGTCCAGCCTACACCGGCTGACTGTTTAGAAATACAAAGTGCGTTTGAAGCCAAAATATTCAAAGCCAGGGATAAAATCAGAGGAACACAAATCCACCCATCAGAGGCCCTGGTATGTTCGACAGAACATTCTAAGCTATCTGACATGGATAACATCTGCTTCACACCAATTAATACTTTAATACTACAGATATGAGGACCTTGTTGACCACTATGCGACCCACATCCTGTGTGGAAAACATTCTACTCCCTACGATAATTCTGGAACACCATGAACTGTTCATCCCTTTTCTAACCCGTATGGTTAACTCTTCCTTCCGAAATAATGTTGTGCTGGAATCCATGAAGATAGTCACTGTGGCCCCTCAGTAATAAAAAAAACGGGATTGGACCCAAAAGATCCACGCAACCTAAGACTAATATCCAATTGTAATTTTCTTTCAAAAATTCTCGATAATTGTGCCATGATTCAATTCCAACGCTATGTCGAGGCTAATAACATCTTACACAAACAACAATCAGGTTAGGCCAGCACACAGCACCAAAACAACCCTCATTGATCTGCAGACTCACATTCTCCAGACTATGGAACAAGGGAAGACTGATGTACTGGTCTTACTCGACCGATCCGCAGCCTGCAACTTGCTCTATCATGGCCAGCTTCTACAGACTCTTGAACAAATCGGGTAACTGATCCAGGGGAGCGGTCAATTGGATTCAATAATTTCAATCCAATCGTATGTCCAAAATCCACTGGGGTGAAACATTCTCCCCTCTAGCTCCGATTAAGTGTGGAGTGCCGCAGTGCGCTAGCTTGTCCTTTGCTTTTCAACTTCTATCTCAGACCACTGTGCTTTTTGCTAGAGGAGCCTGGCGTGTCTTTTTACAAATTACGCTGATTACAGGCAGCTGGTACTGGGGACGAGTGGGAATTACCTTCAAGATTCGAACCACCTCTATAATACCATCGAGTCCTGGATGGGCAGGAACTGCATGTGCTTAAACAGCAGCAAAATTGAACAGCGTGAAGATTACAAAAGCTCCAGCATTAAGAACAGAGTCGTCACAGTACAAGGCAAGGTGAAAACCTTAGGCATCACACTGAAATCCTCCTTAAGTGCAGAGGCTCATGTGAACCAGATCAGCAGGAACTGCCATTATTACCTTCGGCTGCTAAGTCACATGAGACCTCTCGTCAATGAAAAGTATTGTGCCACCATTGCGCGTGCAATCATCCTATCGAGGATTGATTACGGCAATGCTTTGCTGACAGGGGGCCCAGGGCAAACAGTTCCTGCTTTGCTAGATGCCAGACAATACAAAACAATGCAGTGCGTATCATTAAGAATAAACCAAGAGGTGGATTGCATATCCTCGGACAAGAGGCACCTAGATTGGTTGGCAGTGACAGAGCGCATCGCCTTCATATCCACCACCATCTTACATCGTTGTCTTTTTGTAATAGCCCGCTCCTACTTGGAGCTATTAATTTCCCAGTATGTACCCCGCAGATCCCTGCGTTCCGGAGATAAGGGACAGATTAATTGCTTGAATTTCAAACCCTCTAAGGGGCTGGCTAGATCCTTCCTAGTAAGAGCTGCAAAGCTATGGAATTCACTTCCCAAGGCTCTGAGATTAGAGAAAAACACATTGGCATTTCACAGAACCTTGAAGACCTTGCTCTTGAAGTAATCTGGAGTTAGGCAGTGCGTTCCTCTTGAACCGAGTTGTCCTGTCTACCTTTCATGTTCGTCTCTAAATGTTGCGCTCCGATGCTGCGCATTATAACTAAATAAAAGGAACTGACCAAGGAAAGGATTAGGATTGGGCAAGGAACCGATTCTGCAAACTGGAAAACTGGCAAGGGTTTGAGAGTGAAGGACTCGTCAATCTTGAAATCGGATGGGCTTGTTCAAGGAGATCCCGTGAGATAATTTGGGCTTCTGCGATACCTGATGTGATAATGGGCAAGAGCTTGGCTTTTCCTGATGGCAACTGGATTATAATTTGTGTATCTTGTCGGTTCCCTTGTTTTCCCTGTGTTTTCTATTTGACTTGAAGTATAAATAATAGTTATAACTTTTTAAAATAAGATAATGCTACTGACAGAAAAGCATACATTGTACGAGTACAGCAGCACAGAGTTGCTTGTCGCTTTAGCCTGTTTACTCTACTGGCAAGAGTCCAGGTTTATTTATTTAGATCTTTGGATATGTTACGTTATGTTAAATAGTATTTGTAAAGATCACTGTTCACCATTTCTATGGCTCCTTAGCGTGGAATTCTCTCACAGAGGGGAGCATATGTTTAACCACAGCTAGGTTGCGTTCAGGTAAGATTTCTCCGGAGGTGGGACCGACACAGCTGTGCTCCCTCCTGGACACCCATATCTTTAGCTCAAGGTTAATTAGGCTTTGAGGCCTTCAGCAACGTGTATGTTTGTGTGCGTGTGGAAACAATGCACCCGAGTAGACATGAGCAAATGATCTTCTCCTTACTAGCTAGGCAAGTACCAGGTAGGTGTAATAGGAAGGAAAGCTGGCTGAACTACTGCCACTATTAAACGAGTGGGCTTTTTCACTCTGGCTTCACTGGGAGCAAAGCCTTGGACCAGGCTGCTTGAGAGTTCTCGAAGCATTCTAGGGCCGTTATGTGAGCCTTACACTGATAAAGGACGCTGCAACCCTCTTGAGCTGAGGCTGGGATTTTTTTTAGAGTTACCTGCAAAACCCAGCCTTTTCTACTCTACTCTACTCTACTCTACTCGGTCGGCCATCACACTGTCCTCTTAAAAGGAGAGGAAGAGAGGGATCCAAAAACGGGTGCAGTCAGCTTAGAAACTCACATTTCCATATCTAATTTGGACATTAAGACCCTATGGTGGACTGAGTGGCGCTTACTTGTATTATTTAGTTGGGCATTTCTTAGAAAGATATACGCTACTTTCCAGCTGCTTCACAATGCGTGTCGGTCTTGTGAATGGTACGAAAGAGTTTTCCCCTAATACTGATAATCGCCCCAACGGCCCAGTTTGGCTGGGGTAGAGCAGGAGTGACCGGTTGAGTGTTTTCAGATTGTTGGGTCCAGTGTCTTGGCTAAGCGGGTGGTCCTTGTTCTTTGCATTGTCTATGCATAATTTATGCCTATACCATAATAAATGCAGAGTTAGAGGTACCAGAAGACGAAAAATAAGCATTGGCAATGCCCACAGTTTGGGTTTTTGTGTAGGCACGGGAAAGGCACTTGGCAGACACTGTCGAAGAGGAATTCACTGGCCATTGATGGTAGCAGATGAGAAAATGGTGCGAGTACCTGACCATCTAATAGCAGTGCCTGGAAATTGCCTAATACTTACATAATCAAAAACTGTTGGCTTTGCCAATGCCGATTTTTAACAGGACTGCAGTGAAGAACACGCATAGTGCTTATAAATCGAGTGGCGGAAGGTAGAGCTGGTTAAGAAATGTGTATTACACCCGTAGCTAGTTTACAGCTCCATTTATTAACTCGCAGAAGACTGCTTTGAAAAGACACTGGCAGGTACTTTGATGCAAAGTTTGATAGTAAGGCTTGATTAAAGCGAGCTCAAAGAGTTTCCACGAGGTGCTTTGGGTGGATAGGAGTAGGAACTGGGTAGGAATGGCCATAGGGATTTGCCTGGCCATGGGCAGTCAATGGGTGGGCAAATAGCTAAACAACACCTACGAACTCTGTCCCTCTTCATATGCCATTTCTCCTCATCTGTACTCTAATGCAATAATCTCGGTTTATAGCCCAAACCAATGACGTCTGGACAGGATGTGTTGTTCACGCATGACATCGGTCACTTGAGCTGCCTGTCTGAAGGTCCTGGTGAAATGCACAATAAAACAATCAAACGGCTTTGCACATTTTTAAACGTGTTACTTAGCATTTCTTCTAAAAAATGAAATCAATCAGCTACAAGTTGTGCGCGGGATTTGGCTTCACAATTCGGATGGCCAATCACAGTCTTAACAACAGAGATAGCGCTTTTCACAAAGCGTTGGACATTTTCACAAAAAACGGGTCCCTGAAGAGCGAAGAGAAGGCTGACCTCATGGACCATTTTCTAGTAATTGTTGCCTGGTTCAGGCGCAAGTCAAACCTTCAAACCAGACAGTACGCACCCTCTCTTCACCCAACGCCAGGGTACAAAGAAGTGGCAAAGAGGATGCACATTATAAGTGCTCTAAACAAAAGAAACCATGTTGAAAGAGTAACTGCTAGGAATCTTTCTGTCTTTCTGTGCTTGCCAAGTCTCCCATACAGATCCAGAAAAGAGGAAACTAAAGGGTTGGTGGGGCAGGACAAACACGCACCTTTCTTAATGTGACGGAGCAGGTTCCCTGAACACCTGGCAGTTGCGCCCGTGCAGCCTGTGAAAACTTAAAGTGAGGCAAACAGAATTAGCAAGACAGCCACCCCTTAAAAAGGCAGATGCACTAATATGTTCTCTTGAGCTATTGGACCCACACTAGTGTAGGGTAACAGAGTCGCTGGATACCCTCGCTGGCTTTTGATGCTGTGCATGCGAAAACGTCTTAGGCCAGAGAAAGAAAAAATAACATTGTGTCCTGTAGAGGCAGGGGAAATTGAAGGCTAGCATTACGTGTGTCCGATTTTGTCCAAGCCTCTTGGGCCACTCAAATGGTCCATCTTGAGCCTATCTTTATTTCCCTATTGGTCAGTCCACCTGAGAGGTATACGTTATAGATTGCTTAGACAACCAAAGGACTGAGCCAAGCTCTTTATTGGGATTTTATGTTATGTTAGCGGTACTTGTATAGCTCACCGTCACCAACGGAATTGGTCCCCAGGCGCTCTGGCAGATCTGTAAACAGGAAGGGTGGGTAGGGCTAGTCGGGAAGAGGGGAGAAGGAGAGTGGGAGAAGTGGTGTGCTGTTGGCACCTTCAGCTCGGTATACACCGAGTGCTGGGCTTTGGTGCTAGTATCGGATCGGGCGAAGGCCTCGAGTGCTGTTGGTGAAGTTTATGTGTTGTTGGTGCCGTGTGGTAAAGTGCGTGCGGATTGCTGGGAGAGAGATGGTTGTGTGGTTTTGTGTGGGTTTAAGTATGCAGAAGATTGAGGGTTGGGTTAGTGGGATCAGTATCCTGATTTAGGTACTTATGGTTCCGTTAGAGTTGTATACCTGTTGGTTGGGATGTTGCTGGTTCCTCGTGGGCTGACTCGCTTTGATGGAGTTGCGCTGATCCAACTGTATCCTATTGAGTGTGGTTTGGATTGGTGGGTGTGTCTAAACCTGATCATCAGGTGTGGGACCAGGTGGGTGATAGCTATTCTCAGGTGATCTAGTGTAACCTTGGTCGGTTGAGGCTTTGAGTGGTTCAGGGTCGGGGTTGTGTTGAAGTGTTGTCCTAGTGGATCCCTCTTGGTGAGCTTGTGTATTTAGACATTCGTATCCTTCTGTCCTGACTGGTTCTTTGGTTTCCGTGGGTTGAACATCCTCGGGACTGTTGTTTAGTTGTGGTTTGTGTGGTGGGGCATTGTTTCCTGCTTTGCATTGGTGGACCGTGTGTAGTGATGAAACATTCTGTTTCTCACCCATTGCATTGGGACCCATGGTGCAGTGCTTCCTTTCCCTCTCTATGTTTTGTCCTTAGGGCTGTTGGGGAAGGTAATAGTTAAGGTCATGGTCCTCTTGATGATTCGTTCTAGTCTTTGTCGTAGTTTGCTGTGTTTGCTATCTTTGGTCGTATTGCGACTGTCTCCCGTTTGGTCCTTTGGTATGTCGTGGTATATTTACCTCAGCTTTTCCCATCGATTGATCAGTGTGCTCTATGCTCATTGATGTTTTTAGTTATCTCGGTACCCCTGTGGCCAGTCTTTCTAGTTATGACGTGAAGAGCCATGTTTTGAGTAATTTCCTGAATAATAGGTATGTTTCTTGTATTACGTAAGTACTTTGGAAGGTCATTCCAGGTTTTCAGGGCTAGGTGAGAGAAGGAGGATCCTCCTAGTTTTCTTTTGTTGTAGGGCTCGGTTCCAGGTGGATGTCCATGCTTGATCTGAGCGTTCTTGTCGGTTGATGTAGGTGCAATTTGTCTCTTAGGAACTCAGCGCCTTCGTTGTGTACTGCTCTGTGTGTAATGCACATTGTTTTGAATTTTATTCGTTGGTTTTATTGGTAGCCAAAGTAGTGTTTTCAGCGCTGGTGTGGTGTGTTCTCTTCGGGGTAGTTTCAGAAGTAGTCTGGCTGCCGCGTTTTGAATGCATTGTAGTTTTTTTTTTTTAGGAGTCATTCAGACATGCCTAGGTATAGGCTATTAGCGTAGTCTACTTTGGACATGACGAGGGCGATGATGGTGGTTGTTTTGTTGGTGAACGATAGAAACGGTAAGATTCTCTTGGCCGCTCGCAGGAGGAAGAAGCATTTCTTGAGGAGAGCGTTTACTTGTGGCTCTAGCGTGAGATTACGGTCCATCAGAACCCCCAGATTTTTTACAATCTGTGAGGGTGCTGGGGTTGTCCCGAGTTCCCTTGGCCAAGGGATCAATTGATTTTCTCCTCCATTTTTTGTGACAATCATTATTTCAGTTTTGCCTGTTTTGATTTTGAGGGAGTTCGAGTTCATCCAGAAGAATATATCACAGAGGCAGTTTTCTAGCATTGCGTTTCTTTCCGGGTTGTCTTGTATTTTGAAGATTATTTGTGTATCATCAGCGTAGTTGTAGCAGGTGAGGCCGTGGCTTTTGATGATTCTGATCAGTAGATACAGGTATATGTTGAAGAGTAGCGGGGAGAAGGATGATCCTTGTGGTACTCCATAGGTGGAATCTCTCGGGCTGGATTTGAAGGGTTTCATCCATACGGTTTCTGTTCGGTTTGTTAGGAAAGATTTGATCCATAGTAGGGCGGTGTCTGTTATTCCAAGTCCTTCTAATCTCGTTATGAGAGTGTCATGGTTGACTGTCTCAAATGCTGACGAAAGGTCTAGGAATATCAAGGCAGTGCCGTTGTCCGAGTCTGCATTGATTTTTAGATCGTCCCATATTGAGAGTAGAACTGATTCTGTTCCACTCAATGGTCTGAAGCCAACTTGTGCCTGGTCTAGTAGGCCATGCTCTTCTATAAACTCTTGGGTTGTTTTGTATATGTACGTTTCGAGCAGCTTGGCTGTATACAGGATATTGGAGATGGGTCTGTAGTTAGAGAGGTCCTCTATGTTTCCCGCTGTATCTTTGAGTAGTGGCCTAATGTATGCAGTTTTGAAGGCTTGTGGCACTTTCCCAGTTGCGATGGAATGGTTGAGGACGTTCCTGTGATATTCCATGGGCGTTCCTTGTTTGAGGATCAATTTGTATATGTCTGGTGACCTGGTGGGCAGGGATCATCGGGGGACCCAGAGTTATTGCTTTCATTCATCAGTTTGACAAATGTCTCCACTGATATTTCTGGAAAGCTTTGTAGTTTGTTTGGGTGCTCCTCCCGGGTGTAGGTTGGGGTCGTGGTCAGATCAGACGGTCTGCTTTGTATGGTTTGTTGGATGTTGGTGATTTTGTTTTTGAAGTGGTCTGCAAGGTCGTTGCAGAGTTTCGTGGACGGAGTTGGTGTGTTGTTGCATCCCGGAGGGTTTTTGATTTTGAAGAGCTCTTTTTGGGTGTTTGGTGCTTTGAAGATTCGGTTGTCATAGTGTTTCCTCTTTGCTTTTTGTATTTCCTTTTTGTAAGCCCGGTAGTGTTGTAGGAATTTCAGTTTGTTCGCCGCGTCGTTTTGTTTTCTCCAATCAAGTTCTAGACTTCGTTTTTTTCTTTTCATGGTGCTAACTTGGGGTGAACCATTTTGCCATTTTGCCATTGACCGTTTATTAGAAGCAGCAAAGGGTTTTTCTTTGGCGATGTTGTCTATAGTAAAAATCCAGCAATGCAGCAGGGTTACCTTTTTGTCCAGGTCATCATCTTCCATGAGTGTTGGGTGCGGTTTGTTTAGCTCCAGGAGTTCATTCAGGTTGGAGTTTTTGATGGTTCTCCAATTTCTTTTCATGGTTTTCGTTGTTTTGTCTGGTGGATTGTTTGTTAGCGTGGTCATGTTGATTACAAAGGGGATGATGAGGTGGTCACTCCAGGGTATTTGAATTGGGGGTGCCGTGGTGAGGAGTAGTTTGTTAGTGAAGATTGCGTCAAGTGTATGCCCCGCCGAGTGGGTTGCTCCTTTGACTAATTGTTGTAGGTTCATTGCTGCTAGTTGGCTGGTTAATGATTTTTGTATGGCTGTGCTCTCTCCTTCAAACCAGATGTTGAAGTCTCCTAGGACTATCATGTGATTGTGTTTGATGCTTAGGACGGTGATTGCCTCTGTGAAGGAGTCTACGAAGGTTGCATCTTACTTTGGTGGTCTATATATTAGTACGAATTTCAAGTTGTTTTGGGCGTTACTGCTAGACGTATGATTAGGGATTCGCATTTATCAATGATTAGTGTGTCTTCAAGTTTGATATCCAGGTGTTCCTTGTGAATGATTGCAAGCCCTCCCCCTCTCTTGGTTTTTCTGTTTAATTGGACGCATTTGAAGTATTCAGGCAAGCAGTTGTTGAGGGTGATCTTGTAGTTGTCGTCTAGCCAAGTTTCTGTTACAAATAGGATGTCGATCCCTCCGTCGCAGAGCAGATCGTATAATTCGGTGGCATGTTTGGACATTGATCTTGCATTGATGAGGTTGCAGTCGATCCTTTTGGTGTGGTTTTGCTTGTTGGTTATTCCTTGTTTTGGTTTGTGGTTGGTTGGTTGCGGTGCATCGTTGTTAGCGTCGATTGGGGGTGGATGAGGATCAGCGAAGGCTGTATCTTCATTGTAGGAGGGCGTATGAGGATCAGCCGAAGCTGCATCTTCATTGAAGCAGTCTGCTAGATTGAAAGCTTGGCTATTCAGTGGTGTTGCTTCTCCGTTTGTGCTGGTTAGGTGAAGGTCCGTGAAGGTTTCTTCGTTGAATTGGTCAGTTAGGTTCATGTTTGGGTTGTTGGTTATGAGATCTTCGTCGTCGTTATGACCGGAATGGCATGGGTGTTGAGGGTGTCCTTCTGTTCTTGTGATGTATGGGGTAATGGGGTCGGACTCTAGCCACCTTCTTCTTGGGTGTTCCCATCTTTTTCCTGGTTGTCTCGGGATGTTCTTTGTGTGTCTTGATGTTTCTGTGTCATTGGGTATCCTGGTTCTTGGGTTGTTGCGAGGTACGGTGTGAGATATAAGGAATTTTCCCTTTGGAATTTTGTTCTGGTTGTTTTGGTTTTTGGTGTTGTTTACTCCATTTGAGGTTGTTGCTTCGGTGGTAGTTTGGATTTGTGCGCCTGTGTCCAGTGCGGCCTTGTCTTGTGCCCTTTTTCGGCGTCCCTTTCTGGTTCGAGGCATTTTGGTGCTCAGTGCGGAGGTGCCGGTCGAGTGGTTGGCTGCTGTGTCTTGTGATGGGAGTGTTGGTTTTCTTCTTGTGTTGGTAGCCTTGGGTGCTTTTGTGCCGTCTGTTCTTCCAGTGGGTCGGTTTGTGTATCCTCCGAGCGCTGTCTGATGGTGTTTTGGTGCTGGGGTACTGTCGTCAGGGGTGTAGGTCAAAGTTCAGTGCTGTCTATGTAGGTCTCTCGGAAGGGGTGAGAGCGGTCGAACTATTCTATCACGGTCTGGTCCTCACTAGGAGTATGTTAAGGTGGTTAGGCTAAGTTTGTGCTTGAGACTAATTCTGACTATGTTGTAGAGTCTCGTGTGGTGGGGGGACCCTGAGGAGTATTGTAATCCTTATGATTCAAAAATTCCGGAGCAGAGTCCCTGTTAAGTTTGGGAGACCTCTATAGTGGGAGAGAGGCCCATCAATGCAATCCGATCATCATGCAATACAACTTGGGGACAGAACCCCTGATGAACATGGGGGACCTGTATAGTAACCCCTAATCATTTGGGAGACCTGTTTAGTGGGGGGGGGGGGCTATCCAGGCAATCTGATTATCATGTAATACGATTTGGGAGTCGAATCCCTGCTAGATTTGGGAGACCTGTATAGTGGGAGAGAGGCCTATCAATGCAATCTGAATTTCATACAATACAATTTGGGAGTAGAACCCCTTATACATTTTGGAGACCTGTATAGTGGGAGAGAGGCCTATCAATGCAATCGGAATGTCATAAGATTCAATATACGATTTAATTTCGGAAAGGAAACCCTCCTAAATTTGGGAGACCTGTTTATTTGGGGGAGGCCTATCAATGCAATCTGAATGTCATACAATACAATTTGGGAACAGAAACCCTGCCAGATTTGGGAGACCTGTGTATTGGGAGAGAGGTCTATCTATGCAATCTGAATATCTTGTAATACAATTTGGGAACAGAAACTCTGATGAATTTTGGAACTGTTTTATATCGGTTTAAGTGGCTAGGATTATAGGGTAGAGTGGTTGATCTATTCCTAACCCAGGCCACTCCTAACTTACTGGTCCTTGTAGTTGATGGTTGACGGCTGGCACATGCCTTCCCCTGTGGACTCCTGCCAACACTCCCTGGATCCTCCTCTGTTGGGGCCGCCCTTGGCGTTGGGGCCACCCTTGGCGTTGGGGCCACCCTTGGCGTTGGGGCCTTTAGCCGCAGGGGCTGCCGGGCAGAGGGCTGCACTGGGAAGACCAGTGAAGAAGTCTTCCCAGTGAGGGAAGCAGAGAGCGGGGGAGAGGGACAGCAACGGCGCTGGGGTGCTGGAATGGGCACAGAAAGTAGATGCTATGGGCCCAGGAGGCTCTCTGGAAGCGGCCGCACTTACCTGCCTCTGGAATGGGTCGCGGGGCGAGACGGAAGGGAAAACAGGAAGGGGGTGCAGGTGGGGAAGGACTACTGCAGGTTAGGAAGGGACATCAGGGCCAACACAGATGTTGCTGAGGCACGGTTGTATGAGGGCACGGCACTCACCGTGCTTCAGGACCAAATCTAGGTGTCACATGGAGCAAAGCTCCAGTCAGGGCTCGGGGCGGGATGGGAAGCAGGGGGCCGGGGTCCAGGAAGGGGGTGCTGGTAGGGAAGTGGCGAGCAGGGGAGGGAAGCGGGCCTGTGGGCAAAATCACAAAGCGAGGGGCTAGATGGGAGGCCTCACCTGTGCACAGCCGGGAGCAAAAGTGGCGCGCAGAGGTGGCTCGCAGCGGGACTAGGTCCCAGCTGGAGTGTGGATGTCGGGTAGCCAATCAGAGGCTATGGATTGGACGTAGGCGGGGAGAAACAAAGAAGGAACACGGGCACGAAGGAAGCACCGGAGCACTTTATTACACAATTATATGGGAAGAACACACCAAAAAGCAAGGGGCTAGATGGGGGGCCTCACTTGTGCACAGCCGGGAGCATACAATGTAATCTGAACACAAAACCCTACTAGATTTGCGAGACCTGTTTAGTGGGAGAGAGGCCTATCAATGCAATCCGAGTATCACACAATGCGATTTGGAGACAGAAATCCCTGCTACGCGAGAGACCTGTATAGTGGGAGAGAGGCCTATCAATGCAATCCGAGTATCACACAATGCGATTTGGAGACAGAAATCCCTGCTACGCGAGAGACCTGTATAGTGGGAGAGAGGCCTATCAATGCAATCTTAATATCATACAATGCAATCTGGACACAAAACCCAACTAGATTTGAGAGACCTGTATAGGTCTATACAGAGGAAGGGGGCTCTGTGCCTAGCCAGTCAGATTGGTACAGTATTAACTAATGATTAAATTTGAGGGTGAGGGAGAGAGAGATGCAATGGGGAGTAGTCACCTTGTTTGTGATGGGTTTGGTAAGTGGCTCGGAATCCAAGGATAGAGTAGTTGCTCTACTCCTGACCCAGGCCACTCCTACCTTACTGGTCCTTGTAGTTGATGGTTGACAACTGGCCACTGGCTTCCCTTGGTGACACTTCGTGGAGCCGCCTCTGTTGGAGCCGCCCTTGGCCTTAGGGCACTTAGCCACAGGGCTGCACTTAAAAAAATATATGGAAACAAGGCCCGGGAGGGTCCTTGTGCTAACCACACTCACCTGGGCTGCCTGGGTGTAATTGGGCCCTCGCAGGCTGTGTCGGGAGCAAGGCTAGGCACCGAGAGTGCAACAGCCAATCAGAGGCGAGGGGGCGGGCTAAGAGGCGGGATGTGGATACGGAGCAGACGGGGAAGATGCACTGCACGCGGGCGCTGGGGGACCCAACAAACTTAAAACATATATGGAAACAAGGCCCGGGAGGGTACTTGTAGTAACCACACTCACCTGGGCTGCCTGGGTGAAATTGGGCGCTCGCAGGCTGTGTCGAGAGCAAGGCTAAGCACCGAGAGTGCAACAGCCAATCAGGGGCAAGGGGGCGGGCTCAGATGCGGGATGTGGATTCGAGGCCAACGGGGAAGATGCACAGCACGCGGGCGCTCGGGGACCCAACAAACTTAAAACATATATGGAAACAAGGCCCGGGAGGGTCCTTGTGCTAACCACACTCTCCTGGGCTGCCTGGGAGAAATACTTTTTTATATGCCTGTATGGTAAGCTTCTTTGCTGTAGGAATGATTTGGCAGTAGCGAAATGGAAGAACGGCTAAGCTGGCCCCTGAACCCCTGGTAACCACATGGAAGTCAATCCAGTGCGTCACTAAAGACAATATACTGAATAAGGAACAGGTTGCATGGGTGGGGTGGTTCCTGAACAGAAGAGCTACTGTTCAGATCAGACCAAAGAAGCAGGATCACAACCGAAATGGGAGGTTTCAGGAGCTTCCAGATGTTAGGCAGAATTGCATGCAGTACCCTCTGGGACCACCACATACAATTATGACTACAGGTGTAAGCAAAAACCAACCTTTGGTATAAGTCTGCACTACACAGTAGTGTTAGGGAGAATTCTCATAAATGTGCCAATTCCTTTCACCTTAGAGACCACCAGCAACTTTGCTGGATTTTGAGGACTTGATTTTTTTTACCTGGAAAGAGTGCAAGCCTTTTTTTCCCGTTCTTTCATGTATTTTGATGTGTGTTTTACTCTTGTGTTATTTGATTATGGAGTTTTAAGATAACTCCATAGGCATCGTTTCATGTGTGTTACACAGCACCCTCAGTGCAGTGACACAGGGGTGTCTTTTTAGACTTCCCAAAGGTTTAAATACCCTCTCTGGGATAAACGACTGTTTCCCAGAGAATGTAAGGTTACATTGACTTTACTAGTCTTTTTAAATTCCTAGACCCAGCATACACTATCTTCCTATAGAGTGTTGGAGGGGTTACCTAGTATCCCCTGTGTCTAGAAACTTATGTAGCTGTCAAATACTACCCTTTTCTATCGAAATGGCTGGTGGCAGTGGTTTTAGAACAAACTACCACAATTTTTCCTGACCGCGAACACCAGGATCTAAAAATCACAGGAGCCATGTTTTTCAAGATGTCACCTTAAACCCCTTTGTTTAAAGAGGTCCCGGTTTTCTTTTTTCGCCACTGCTTTTTGGAAAGGTCGTTCTAGTGTTTGTCTCTGCACGCCAAACCAGGTTTGGTCCCTTTGTTTCCATGCCTTTGGCGGGCTTCAGGACTTAACACCGCCTCTTGCGTCCGAGTGTCTGGGGTGGGTAGGAAGTGAGGGAGGTGCTCGAAACTCCCTGTGCTTAGTCTTCTACGGGACCCAAATGCTCTCTGGCTGCTCAGTGAGTGGCAGCTAGGCTGGAATGAATGGGAGAGCAAACTGTTTAAAAAGCAAGTCTCCTGGACTGGAAAGCAGAGTCGAACACTGGAACGAAAGAACCGAAGACGAGCTGGAAGAGGACAGCTGCTACAACTCCTGGACCGTTGGTTTGCACGGTGAAGCCCTGCTGCAGGTCCGAATTGCCAAGTTCATCTCGACAGAGAAGCCCCTTCAAGGACGACTTCTTCCTTTGGTCCCACCAACTCAATCAACTCGTAAACCACCTGGATACCATTCTCAAAGCTTGTTAGGATTAACCAGGGGGAAGGACACCAGCTTGTGTGCTTGAAGTACAGCTACTCAAACTGAAGTGACTCCATTTTGTCAGTGTTTTCAGGCAATCCCGTGCACTGCAGGAGTCCCCCTTCTTGTCTCCACGACTGAGACTCAGAAGCAGTGAGATCTGCAGGAACTGCTGGAACCAACGTATTCAGCTGTATCTTTTGTTTCATAGTAAGGTACTGTGCCAACCAGATTGAGAGAAAGCTTCTCTCGCGGTGAAAGTTTGCTGAACTTTCCCAACTTACAGGCCTAATCAGCTTGCTACCCAACATATGATTCTTTTTCGTACAAACTACTTCTGAGAACTTTGGCAAAGACTTTACTGTTTACTTCAAGAACTGTGCTTTCCTATCCAAGACACTAGTCCATTGACTTTGGCCTATGCCTATCGAACTGAATCGAGTCCTGTAGTGAACTATAACCCTTTGCACTGCCTATGAACGTATTTGGGATCTATTCAATTAACTTGTGCCTTTGCCTTCCCATTCAAAGTGACTGAAATGCCCTTTGTCTCCTATTTAAGGGGAGCTTAGATTGTTCAGAAACTTATTGGTTTTGTATTGAAGTATATTTGTGTATAATATTAAGTTGCCTCCTTCTAGTGTATGTTTTCTAAAGGATTGCATAATAAATGTATAAGTGTTTTACTAAGAAACCTCGAGTATAAGTGTCTGCTTGAACCACTGTGATTGTAAGACCTCTGTGTAACTTCTTGTACTGCTCACATTCCCTCTTGAGATAAGCCTGGCTGCTCAGCTCGCTACCACAAAACTGTGTAGTACAGACTTATACCAAAGGTTGGTTTTTGCTTACACCTGTAGTCCTAATTGTATGTGGTGGTCTCAGAGGGTACTGCATGCAATTCTGCCTAACACCAGCTAAATAACAGAATTCATATAGTAGGGAAGCAGGCTTAGATGCCTTTTATATGTAGGATTCAGAGGAGATCAGGATCCATTTCCAGTAGGTTTAGCATGTTCTGTATGTCGCTGCTGATCACCACGATTTTGGGAGTTTGGACCATAATCGGAAATGGAGTGTTTGCTCGGCCGTGAATTGCTGATCCCGCCACATGCACAATGGTGAAACTAGGACATTAATGCTATGCGTTCTGTGCCATCTGTTGAGCCAGGTGTGGAAACAGAATTAGTGTGCAGAAAAAGCCCTAGTCTGGGGGTAGCATGGAAACAGTGGCGGAGCCAGCGCTAAGGTTTGAGGGGGCTGGGTGACAGTTTTGAATTCTGGTCACGGGTGGGGCCATTGACCCATTGCACAATCAACCGCGCAGCTTCCTCTGAGCTCAGGAGGCTGAAAAGCTAGTATGCCTTCCTTTGGCCCCTTAGATGCATCTTTCACTCCAATTCAGAGTCTATTTAGCTTCTTACATTGGAACTAATCATTGGAGGAGTGGGTCATGTAAAGGCCGAGCCCAGCAGTTTAGTTTTTGGCATCATCATAGGAGGTCTTTTGATGTCGTCTGGGTGGGCTTTTGTCCTCTGCATGTTTGCTGCTGCTGCCACTTTCATGATTGTTTAAATGTAAATACTGCACTCTCCCACGTCAGAAATGTGACTCTCTCATGCTGTATCACCCCTTTCCCCTCAGAGACCCAGGTTGACCATCACAATAGCGGGTTTTCTTCTGTCTGCAAACTCCTGAAAGTGGGAGAGCAACTTAGCCTTCCCAAGTCAGGGCCTGGCGGCGCCCCCTGCATGGAAAACACACTGGCCTGCAATGCCCAGGAAGGAAGGCAGAGCCCATGTGGCCCAAACAAAGGAAAACAAACCTCTACTGTGTGCATGGAGGTCGGTTAGTTCTCGCGCAGCCCTGTCAATATCACATCAGAAACATTTTGTTTTGTGGACTTAAAGGCTTGCGTCTGGGCTAATCTGCATACTCACAATGCTTCACTGATGTGACTCTGAACTGCAGGTGAACTTCCAGTGATGCCTACTGGGTGCCGTTGTGGCACGAGTGGCTTTGCTCAAAAGCTCCTTCTACCTTCACATTTCAGATGGAAGGGATTTTTTTCAAGCCTTTTTTAACCCACCATAACTTTGCTGATGTTTGCTATGGGTGTTCATCTTAAAATGTTCCCCCTAACTATTTTAAGGCATCGAACAAACACCTAGAGGACCTATACCAGTCCGACACCAATGGGTCTTGTGCATATAGCAATACCTTGGAGGTGCAGTCACCACACATAATGCCCTTAATCCAAGCCTCCTCTCAGATCAGTATTGCCAGAGGCTCAATGAAGATGTCAAAAAGGGGAGGTGACAGGACATCCTTGACATTCTTCCCCCACCACCCGCCCTCCCCCAACCCCCACGCCACCCAATAACGTTGAATCTGGAACTGGCCAAACTTTACCCGATCCACTGGCACCAGTGCTTTGGCACTGCAGTATAGTTCATGAAAAAGGTTAAATGTGGCTGAAATTAAGTTTATGTAGGCCAGCATGGAGATATCACCAACAGACCCTATGAAATGCCTTCTCTGCACTGATGTCAAGGGCTGCAGTGACTTCTAGGGAGTTCTGATGAAGGTGAATTACATTCACAAGTTCCTCTGTGTTATCGCAGCAGTTGCAACATGCAATAAACCCAGTCTGATTTTTATCAAATGAGTCGTGCCATTAGCTTTCTCAAGGGAAAAGCGTATATCTTGACAAGAATTTTTAAATCTACAATTACAACGGAGATTGGGGGAAGGTTTACACAATTGTCATGGACTTTCTTGGGCTTAGGGATTAAGGTAACTGGGTGCAACTGCATTGATTCCAGAATTTCCCCTCTCCAAATATTTTCTACGAAAACATCTCCGAAGAACGTGTCCCAATTCATCACCAACCAACTCATAGATAGCCACATAGATGCTTGTAAAAGGCCTTGAAGGCTCGATTAATGTGGTCAATTTTCCTCCTGAGCACAGCGTTATTGCCATCAATATTTTAGATAGGAGCTATCTACTCACCTCATCACTTCTTACATGGAGTGCCAGTAGGACCCCAATCCTCTCTGCATGCCCCCAAGAGGCACGTCGTTAAAACAAACCATGTTCTGCTTGTTGAGTGAGCACACGGTCCAAGGAGCCACTCACTCAAAGAACAACCTATCCACTGTTGTCAGCGGGGGTCCTCGCAGTGTCCCTTCTCTGCGCCCTGCAAGCTCTTTCTAAAGCTTCCACTCCCCTCTTGCTAACTTTGTGTTGACACTAAGCTAATAATACTACCCCTGATTGCGGCTTTCAAAGCATTCCAAAGCACAAAAAGGTTGGATACCGAGCCCCGTTCGAGGCTATGTAAAATGACAGTTCATCCTTTTCCACGAAGTCAGCGTCTGAAAGGAGGGCCCTATTCAGGCACCAGCATTTTTACCTCTGCCATATCCAGACAATTATTTATATGATTTGCAATTAAACTTTCCCCACATCTGCGGATAAGACCTCCAAGAAAAGTGCCCTGGAGACCAGAAACAAATCTATACAGGAAGAGGAGGGGCGGCGGGGATTGGGCATTAAAATGTTGTACGGCCTCGCCAACGGATGCAAGTTTTCCCCCCCCAAGAGTCAATCAGGAAATGGACACCTTCCCTGACTTCCCATCTTCTGTGTGAGATAGGTTTCCCTCCGACGTGTCCACTCTACTATCCAGTGATACAGACAGTAAAGGTGCCACCTATCCTTACATGCTCCCCACCCAAAGCCTCCAATGGCTTTTCAACGATTCAAAAGAATGCCATGTTCAACGTTTGGCGCATAACTATCTACTGGTACCGAGGTTGTGCTTTCTAGAGTAACGTTTGCGTCACAAATCGACCTCCAGTTTCCACCGCCTGTCTGTTAATACTAAAATGCAGATCCCTTCTGAAAAAAGAATGCAAACGCCCCCCCGCCCCCTAGTTCGCAACAAAGCAACTGGCGATTTCTCCACTGTAAGTCTTATTCAGTGTGAACTGAATGTCTAGAACCTTCTTGCCAGCCAGTCGCTAGAACCGCAGGTGACTAGCCATCAGGGCCGTGGCGCCCCCAGACATTTTTGATAGGGGTGGCCACACTTGAATTCTTGGGGTGGCACACCAAAACAAACATACATAAATGAATGGGCCGGTGGGGGGGCCCGTGCTTTTATAAGGGTGGCCGTGGCCCCCCTTGGACACCCCTTGGAGGCGCCCCTGAGGGCCGGTGCTATCACTAGGCAAGGATAGGCACTTGCTTATATGTTGGAAATGTTAGAGCGGCAAAATGCTGCATTAACACCTCCACACAAATTACTGCCTTGTCTGTAGTGATAGCACCAGCCCTGCCCTATTAAACTCTCTGCAGACTGGCTGCAGCAGCAGCAGCAGACCAGGTGGCACCATGAAGGTTGGGACTCGGGGTCTGGTCAGGGTCACGAGTGGCATGGGCGTGGCAGCGCTGGCACCTGCACATTAGCATGCCACAAAGCACTGCACGTGCCCTCTAGACCGATCGTCGACTCAATGGTATGAGCTAGTGAATGCTGCAGTGCACTGTGCAGCCTGGCTGAGCCCCCTGAGCCTGTTGACTTGAATTAGTACGGACCGTCAGACGTGGTGACCGACTGTGCACCCTGCACTAGCTGCAGGCCTGCAGCAGCATTTTGCTGTCTGGTGCGCCAGGCCAGTGCCCGTATTAGGCCATCCGACCCATCCTGGTGGCGGCGCCCGCTGCTGTGCCTTTGAGATCAGGCCAGGGCCGGGCCATGGCTGGGCTGTGCTGAGAGAGTAACAGTCCGATGCAGGTGAGGACTGAGGTGATGTGCAGACTACTGCTGACTAACACCATGGTGCATCATGCATGCAGTGCTCCTCAACCCTATCGCTGTCTTAATTAAATGTATGCCTATGCCTGGCTGGCTGGCAATAGCTCAGGCTCTAACAGTAAGAGCCCCTCAGGAGGCAGGTGGCGGTCTCAAGTCTGCCGCTGCGGCTTACTGCAATATCATGGAAAATAATGGAATCCGTTTTTAGGAAATTTACTGATTTATGACAACTAATTTCTTATTGTTATAGCGCTTTCGCTGTATGATTTGCTCACATCATTAGCATAGACTCCATAATCCTTCTGCCCTGATGCCAGTGTGTACCTGAATACAACTCTATCCCTTGTCCCACCAGGACACTCAACCCCTGCTCTCCTCTCAGTTGCACACTTCATGG
This sequence comes from Ambystoma mexicanum, assembly GCF_040938575.1. Lineage (NCBI taxonomy): Eukaryota > Metazoa > Chordata > Amphibia > Caudata > Ambystomatidae > Ambystoma > Ambystoma mexicanum. The sequence continues at coordinate 1,273,459,227 of NC_090932.1, forward strand.
TCCTCGACGCCGCCGGCGAACCCATTCTTGAATGCAGCATGCCGACTTTCCCGTCACTGCCTGGCTGTCCCCTCTGTGCCCTGCTCCATCGTTCTTGTCCCCGTCGCCTCCGCTCTTCTATCACTGTCCTACTCCTCACCCGTTCTCTGCCGCTTGTGCATTATCTTCTTTACTAACACCCTCCCTTGCCCTTAGTACTCACTGCATTCCCCTATTTTGTCTTTCTGTCCACGTGCCTTGCGGCTTTGCCGTCTCTGCCTAACACCATCCTTCCTTCTGCCATGCTCCCTGGCCCCATCTTCGTGTCCACAACACTGTGGTTGGGGTGCCATCTCCATTTCTCTATTCTATATGCCCTTCTGTCCCCTCTCTTCATCCATGTGCCCTCCAGTCCACGCCTCTGTCCAGCCCCTTCCTTCTGCCACCACTCACCTGCCCCTATGCCCTATACACATATTTCCACTGCTCTATCCTGGATGTATGTGTGTCTCTATCTGATCCGCTCATGTTTCCAATGCCTCCCTTTCTCTGGTTTCCTGTTCTTGTCCTCCTGTCCCGTTCCCACTGTTTTCTTCCCACATCTCACAGCAATGCCCCCCCTCCTTGACCTGTTGCCCTCTCACCTATTAAGCCAATAATTGAATGCCCGTTAAATGTAATCTCCACTGCAATGGTCATGCTGGATGGGCCGATTGGCCCCATCTACCTGCGTGGGACACGTGTGGCCATTTCAGATTCCAGTGTCCCCTGCGACTGCTGCCCGGCTACAAGGAAGGAGAGAGGTGGTTTAGCAATAAGAAAATCTTAGGGTTACCACGGTCCACGGAAACGCACAAGATTCCGTGCAGGGGGATGCTGAGAAAATACCCACGTCTACAACTCCCATGTGCCCCACCATGCAAAGAGCCTGTCTGTGCCCATTGGCCCTTTTTTTTCCCAAGCCCCAGGTTTTCAGTCAACTGATATGTTCTGGTAACTAGATTTGGTTACAATTTTTTTAAGAATAAAATGCAGTCGAGCCCAGGACTGCCACAATGGTGATGGAGGTGGTGGGCAGAAGGGGCAGTTGTCCTGCAGTCCTGGACTTCATGCAGGCCATGTGATGAGAGCATTTCTTTTTTTTTTGGAAAGCACCACCTATTATCCAAACTATTGCATCTGAGTGGGGAGCAATGGCGCAGGAGGAGGGACACAAAGGTTGTCAGTGTTTGCTTATTTACCCACCCATTGACTAACCAAGGCCATGCTAATCCCTATGGCCAATCCAACCAACTTCTAAGCTAAAAAAGTATCCACTCCTGGGATATCTTTGAGCTCGCTTTACTCAAGCCTTACCATAAAACTTTTCACTTGTAGTGCCTGCCAATGATTTCCCAAAGCAGTCTTCTGACAGTTATTCACTTAATTTGAGCTGACATGTGCTACTGAGATCATAAAAATGTCTTACCAGGCCTGCCTACAGCCACTCAATTTATAAGCACTGTGCTCTCCTGCACTGAAGTCCTGTTAAAAACAAGCACTGGCAAAGTCAACAGTTTTGACTTGTGTATAGGTATTAGGCATTTGCAAAGCATTGCAGTTATATGCCCAGGTATTCACACCATTTCACCTGCTACTATCAATGGCCAGTTAATACCACTACGGAAGTGCCTGGCAAATGCCTTTCCCCATGTCTATAAAAAGACCCAGACCTTTGGCATTGCCAATGCTTGTTTCTTTTGTTTTGGTGACGTGGCAACAAATCTGGCAGGACACCTAGAGCTGCTGTTTTGAGCTGCCCCACATTTGTTTGCGGATTTCCTTTTATGCATGCTGGCCTACAAATAGGCCCCTCTAGCAGGGCAATTCACACCTTATGAACACAAGGCTGTGGAGGGTGTGATTGGTGGGAGGGGGTCAATGAGAATGAAGTGCCAACTGCTGTCTTCAGCCCTTGGGAACATGCTTGTACATGATACAGCTCTTTAAAAAAAAAAACAGTTCATCTTTTTTGAAGTGTGGAAGTTGGGGTTGTTTCATCAAGTTTGCCTAATTCTCAAATTTTTATTCTCAGCATGTGTCCTTCCTAGTTTTTGACATGCCATTCGGTAGAGTTATTTACGGCATAATGTTTGAAGATATACATTTCCTCCTGTGGTCATTTCTCCTCTAAAAGTGAACTGGACATGTTTTGCATAACATGTTTCCATAACCTTCTAGATTATATGTTGCCAGATTCACATATGAGCCTCAATTGTTCCCCAGAAAAGCCAACTAAATGTTTTGCTATGTTTGTTGGGGGAGATTTTCTGTAAGGTGGTCTTCGAAAAACAATGCCTCCAATTTATATGCGTCTATGGAACATTTGTGCCAAACTGTTGAAGGTGCATGCATGTAATTTGGCAACAGGAAAACTGAATCAGAAAACTGGATGACCCACTATAACAAAATTGTGCAATCCTGAGCAAATCACAGTTGCTCTCTGTCGCTCAGTCCACTTAAGTGTCTGAAATTGTGAGTGCATAAACCTGAAACCTACATGAAACATGTTTAGATACAATTATCAGCCAACTGTCCACGGGATTCCAACATGCACCTGCAGATCACACACAGATCGCAGCAGTGAGTGCTCAACCCGTTATATATTTTACGGATTACTTTCCTATGTTTTAGTTGCATTTCTAGGAAGTTCTGTAGATGATTATCCCAATCCCGTTCCCAAAAGCCTATTCCCCAACAGTCTTCAGGATGAAACTGAGGGGGGGGGGGGGGGTGTTTCAATAGCCTTCCCAGGAAATGTGGTAAGGTAACTTTTAAAACTTATTTATAAAATTGGTAACTGCCACAAATCTGTTTTTTCTACAGCTCATCACATTGGATGGAAAAGGACTTGGCAGCACTGTGTCACTGGAGCAAGCCCTCATTCACAACTATATGATGGAGTCGAAGGGGGTTTGCGGCAGGGCTCAAGTCGAGGGTACACGCGGGGGACGCAGTCCCCCCACTTTATTCAGAGGGTGGACTCAGTCCCACCCAGCTAAAAGACATATTGGATGTCCTCTTTGAATTTATGAATTAAAACAGACCTAGGGGATCAAACCACAGTCGTGAGGTTTGTAGGCTGGACACTTCACCGCTGCACTATATAACCTGATAAAAAATAAACAACTAAAGGTGAAATATCCTATTCCGGTACTGCAAGTCCCAGGGAAAACATTTGTATTGCTTCTTGTAGTTTAAAACATGCACAAATATAAACGTTTTTAAAAACACTATTACAAGAAAAAATCCTGTGTGTTGGTTTTATGAAAGGCAAATGCCATTCGTCCTGTTCAATTTGGGTGGTTTGCAAAGCCAATTTAATGAAATGCGCATATTTCACCTTGATGTGCTAATTTCTGGCGACGTCACATCCCATTGCATTTGTTGATGAGTCCCCCCCACTTTAATTTTTAGGACTTGACCCCTGGTTTGCGGCAATCGGTTTCAAAATGAAGATGGTTGGTTGAGAACGGTTAGGATCTGGAGTGGGGGGGGCGCCAATGTGACAGTTTGCCTAGGCTGGCAAAATTCCTTGCACCGACCCTGCTAGCCATCCTCTTACAGAAAGGTGTGTGTCCGCCGATCACTCTTTGCATGCATGGGCTTCACACCATACAATCCTTCGAGCCCAACCATAAGAGATGGCATCAGGTCCTCCCAAATAGTCATGTGTGTGAACCAATGCATACAAAAAAACTACAGTCTGCGAATAAGGGGGCAAGACAAGACTGGGGGCCAAGAAAAAGGTGTCAAATAAGGGAAGTTGACAGCAAAAAAGTTCTGAAAGTAGTAGGTTTCCACACAATGTTCGATGAAATAAAGCATACAAGCAGAAGAAAACAAAGCAAAACCTAAGCCACGCATGCTTGCCACCAGAAAGACAATGACCTCCATCTCACACATGTCACCGGATAGTGAGAGTACCTATGTTAGGCGACCTGCGCTCCCCAACCACCTGAGATTATCATGGACTCCGACCTCCCCTTTATGAAACAACAAGTAATCAGCCAACCCCCAATTGAGCAATGAGTAGTAAGTTGCTCTGAGACTTGGTGTATCTCAGGGCATGTGCAAGGCATTATTTGGAAGGCGAGGACTTTCGATATACTACCTAGGGCTGAAGAGCAGTTATGTTTCACAGAGAGTGGGCCGCAGATGGTTTCCAGTTCATTCAATCAATACTTGAAATAAACTTTCGGTGGTAGTGAAAAAAACCAGGGATCATTTATATTTAAGAAAACTCAAAACGAATCTGTCTTTTTAGAAGCCCGTAGGTCTGCCAATAGATGTAGGAGATGGCGATTGCTCACTTCAAAACTGAGAATCGAGTTTGCGATTGCTCGCTTAGGAGCTGAGAAGCACCCTCGATCGCTGCGTTCTACAGAAGTCCAATAACATTACATCCTTCTCCTTGCATTGCCATACGCAGCACAAAAAGGCGCTCCAGAGAGCGCTTTCCAAGTACTTGCAATGATAAATAAATGTTCATATTGAATGGTGGGCCAGTGTAAGGTTATCTGTGCATTATTGGAGAGGAAGCTCAAGTTGCACACTTATAAAGAGGGATTGTCGAGGTTGTTTACTCTGAATGTTATGACTCGGCTCAGTTCTACAACATGAACTCCTTTTCTTGTGACGTATTTTAATTAGTAAATTGTTTATAGCAAACTCTGACTAGACCAGTCCAGACATCAAAAACAGCATTACCGCTCTCTCTCACATTGTTTCTTCACGGCACTCATATTTGCCCCCTTTCATGGTCAAGACTCACCTGTTTGCCGCCATTGGATCTGTATAGGGAAGGGTCTCTTCTGTACTTGAACTTGGAACGAAGTGCAAAAAGGGGTTTCTTGCAAGTGCCTGGAAGATGCTTGCGCCTTCCAGCTCCTCCAGTTTCCGCTCTGGCACCTCGAGCCAGGAAAGAGCACGAGTCCAATCTGTCATTGACCAAATCAAGGACAACATTGGCAACGGCTGCAATATTTGATATCCTAACCACCCCCCCCTGCTATCCACACACTCTAAACCCACCAATCCACTCAAAACACACAACTCGAATGCACCGCATGTGTAACACTCAATAAGCCCCCACTGCACATCTCAGCACACAGTGTACTGGTTAGCCCCCCTGTCCCATTGGTCACCTCAATCACTTCAATCCCAGAGCTCCAAATGCACACAAAGTGCACAGCCATCCCAACAGTCCAAACTGAGGGCACCACCAGAGAGCTGAAGGGCAATCCTAGTTGCCATTGTCCAACCCCCATTCCAGCTACCACCAAATCACATACACCCCCATTCAACACCCTTCCAAACATCAGACCGTCATTTCAAACGCCCCTCATCAGGCCCGCCCCATCCTAGCAAGACTTGCATTAATGGCACCCTATGCATCTACAGCTCATCCCCTGATCCATCATCCAGTACCACCATGTGCCAGCGATTCACTCCTACACACCCCTCACCCTGACAGCCTCCTTCCAACCAACACACTGCAAACTTACAGCAAGTTATTTCATCAGATTTCCCCCACTCACACCCACCCACCCTTAACAAAGAATTTCCCTATCAAAACATACCACAATGCCATCACAGACCCATTCTTCTTACCACTATCACTGTTACCTCTGTGCTACACCCAGATAAATACACCCCACTTCAAGCACTCCCACTGTTCCTCTGTGCTGCCCTTATACTGCCCACCTCCAGCATGTAAGGATACAGAGCATGCCAGTGAGCACCCCACAAGTGTTCAGCAGAAAGGGGGATCCAGGGATCAACAAGGTGCCGAATAAAATAATTGCCCAGGCTATTGCCAGCACGACGACCTGCCCCAGTGCACCTTTCCACCGAGGAAACGGATGACTTGTCAACATGGCGAGGTGCACAGCCGTGTAACCACTGGCAGTAGCAGGAGACTTGGTGAGGATGGGGGCAATGATGAGGTAGAGCACCGCAGAGGCTATCACACAAAGGGCAATGCGCTGCAAGTACCGCAAGGTTCCCATTGCACGTTCCTGACGCCACCCCAGAAGAACGAAGAGCAGGAGGTCTAGAAGCAGGTGTAGGGTTTCGTGGTGGCATACAGGATACGTGAACAGTCGATGCACTGTGGGAGCAAAGGAAAGAATTGGATAAGAGTCATAAGTATCACAAAAAGGAGCTTTTTCGAGAAAACAATGTCCAAAATCTCATGTGTTAGGTATATCTTTTGCTGAGCAGATCAAAGCATAGTTGCAAACTAGATTTATTTTGCAAACACATTCATGGTGACTTACAAAGTAGAGGTACAACAAGATACATTATTCTTGGGTGTTGCAGTTCTTAAGTTATACATTTAGGCAATCTGTATCTCTATACAGTAGAATGTTTTCAGCAACAAAACATTGCCCACAGAGGATACTCATTCCAGTCATCACCAACAAGGGGACCACACATTGCCTGGCAGAGACCAGCTTTCCTGGAAGAGAGGATGGCAACGCTCAGAGGAGGCAAGTATTTCACCAGTTTGGGTCTATTTGACCTAAAACATTTGACCTACTCACATTTGATCGAATTTGTTTGACCTTTTGTTTGGTCTAAAATGTGGAGGGAGACTGCCCGCAACCCTGCCCCCACCCCCATTTGCCCTGAACATAATCTATACCCTTACCCACAAACACATATATTTAATTAAAGGTGACCACAAAAAGGCTAAAAACAATTATTTTTTTTAAATCGATCAAATGTTTTTAGGTCAATTATGCTAATACCATTTCACCAACTATTGGATGGTACCACAGCAGTTAGGAATCAAGCCACCACATTTCAGAGGAGGCAGCTGCTACAAGCCCACTTCGAGAATGCCAACCTATTCCTAGGAGAAGAAGAAGACAAGCCACAAACCCCTGGAGGACTGCAGGCTTCCCACTGCAGACATTGCAGCTCACGCCATGCCTTTAAACAGGATGTTGCATTGCTCAGAATTCTTTGCAGAAGAGAGACAACTGCAGAGACAGAAGGGGAAGCCTGCATACAGCACATGATTTATAACAATAACACAATCCTCTGGGTTAAGCTACATTTTGTTAACATATCTCGTGTAACTGTTTTTTGGTTGGGACGAATGGGAATGGTTCCTGAAACTTTATACAGTTATGTGGTTCTTATGCCAACTCCAAGCCCATTTTATTTGTTAAAGTGTGCAAGCCTAGTTGATTAGCCATGTAGATTGATCCCGAAAGCACGCAGATAGGGTAGATCAGCAGAGGGCCTGCCCCCTATATGCATGGCAGGTGTCGCTGATAATAGCTCTTTCCTCCAACTGAAGTCCATCTAAAGACTGGCAGATACTACAGAGGTAAAAGCCTGATCCCAAAATAACTATATATATCACAAGGCTAACAAACCAAAGCTGGAATAATAAATGAACTACCCATTGGCATGGTCAGGATAAAAACTAACATGAATAAAGCAAATACCAAGTCTGCCAGACACTGGCTGAAAAACACTGAGACTTGATGAAGAGGTGGAGCAGGTTGTTGCCAAGTGTGGTGGGAGGCCGTGAGGGAAGGAAGCCTCTTGAATACCAGATGAAAAGACTAATGGGTTTTGAATATTGAGTTTCTGGACACAAACTCCACCCCATGTTTCAACAAAAAAAAAACGAATTTTAATTTCAGGTTTAGTCTAACATTTATGTTGATAGCTCTGCCAACTATGTCCTCACAAGTATAAGGATAACATAATTCCAGCTCTCCCCTCCTGCCACTGGTTGTTGGTTGAAACACCGATCCTTTAGGTTTTTTGCATCATGCATAGAGTTTTCTAGAAATCCCCTTTCCCCTCGAGCTGAGCAATAAGGTCAAGGGTACATTCAGACTAGACCCTTGAAACCTTCAAATTATGGGAAGACGGGGGCTGCTGTTATAATTAAAAAATGAAGTTTGATGTATGGAAGGTGGTAGCATTATCGGTCTATGGACGTACAAGACCTGCGGACATAGCGAAACCAGAGCCATTATTAGGGTAGTAGCCTCAAGTCATGCTAGGGGAGGTGGCACGGTGCAAAAGAGGATTGGTTGGCAAGTGCTTGAGTGCACAAAAGGCCATGCAAGCATGATGTAAGCAACAGTCTGAGGCACAGGTATGCCCATCTACATGCCCTGTATTATGTCATGAAGGAGGGTTCAGCTACCCGAGAACCGGAACATGTACCACATGAGTTTGCAGTGAAGTACTGCTATTTGTAACGGTAAGCTCATCCTGGAGAGATGGTCTATGTCATGTGGGTGGGTTGAGCGGTACTGTACCATGCTTGGATCGTGTTGTTAAGCCATAGCCCCAAGGTCGAAAGGATATACCATTATAAAGTCTATTGTTACTGTAACCGACTAAAGGTATCATACTGACTCTTCTGCATTCTGCTCATTGTGTAAAACTGTATAAAAAGCCAGAAGTTTTTCTGTGCTCGGGGGCCTCAATTTTCGGATGCTGGTTATTAATCTGTTTCTATACAGCTGTATGGAAATAAACCTGGTCCTTCTCTTTGCTGTCTGCCTATAGAATCATTTGGTGTGAATGTTGGCATGGCTTGGATTGGGTGCATACTGTGAATGAATACATTGGTATAATAAGGTCTAATTTTGCCAATTGATGAATGTAGTGAATTGCAAAAACATATTATCCCAGATTTGAGAAAGGCAGAGGAAGGCCGAAACACGCGTTATCTAAAGGGCAACTCAATAAAACACGTATTAACACCACCTGGCGCAGTATCCTGGATCTTCATTCTTGTGTTTTGCATAGTTCATGACGGGTTTCCAGAGGCTTACCGTTAATCCAGTGAACTGCGACCTTAATTAAATTGAATCACAGGGAAGGTGGGGGTCTCCTACTCCCTCGACTTGTTTGAACATATCCCATACAAGTAAGAAAACTAGTACCACCATCAAGATTGGATTCTCAAGTCGCCAAACAGACCAGCTGTACCCCTAAGCCTGACATAGTATATAGTATATACTTTATGTAATATTACAGCTTGGCAACCAGGCAGACTGGTGAATGTACCTTTCAACAATGGCAGCATATTTAAGGAATCGAGAAGAAGAAACTAAGAATCTATTTACCAAAAAAGGTGACATAACACATGCATTTTCTAACCTAAGCAAAAGACAAGAAGATCTTCGTTCTAAATTCATACGTCTAGAAAGACTATTGAAGAAAGAAATAGACCAGTACTGGAAGGAAGTCTCCCTGGAGAATTATGTTAAAAATGATCAAGTTCCACGTGGCCTTAGAATACTTATATTTCCCAATTTTAACAATAATGAGGACAATGACTTGGCGGAAGCATGGGAAGCTAACCTCTGCAATACCTCAATGAAAATGATGGACCTATTAATCGAACATGCCACAAGAGAGCATAAAAGAGCAGTGGAGGGGATTGAAAATATTAAAAAGGAAATCACCGAGATGAAATCTAATGAAGAAACCAAAGTGAAAAATTATGAGAAAATTTATAATATTCTACAAATATACCAGGATGAAGTAAAAATTAGAAAACTAAGAAAAAGTTACCAAGATGATCGTGATTTTAAGGAGGATAGGGTCTACACCTTCCAAACAAAATACAACAGTAGCACTAAACCAACTTCCAGAAGTTCGACACCGAATACTTCTTCGGCTAGCTCAGAAGCGGACCCCGAACCAGACACGGTGGAGGTGGATACCTCACTAGGCAAACAGGACAAAGGATATATGAACCAGATTAAACGCTACAAAAAAGGGAACAGAAATCCGACACAGAAAACAGTCCGTTTTCAACTACCACCGATAGCGAATATCCCCAATGTGCCCCCAGGAAGAGAGGAAGGAGGGGGGGATACAGGCAGCGGCGGACAAGAAATCACAGCGGAAACCAAAAGACACACGAGGGCCAGTTTGAAGGAAACCAGCAAGAACAAATAAATCAGGATTTGGTCATGAATCTTTCAAAAAGACCTATCACAAGAGACGAGAGAAAATTACTGAACAAGGGATTGTCATTCGCACCAGCAAAAAGCGTACAAGAGACTGATATTCACATTGATTTGTTTAAGTTTATATGTAAACTTTCTTTGCCACGAAGGCTCCAGGAGATTAACGAGCTAAAGAAATACCGACACCGATTAGCGATGTAACTATACAAGACATTGAGAACACCTTTGTATTACAATCATTGACAGAAGAGAACTTTGAAATACGGGATTTATTACAAGAATTACTAATCAAACCAGATCTCTTGACCACCAGAGTGTTGAAAACTAAAACTCAAATCTGTCCCTCAACTATCGGATGACAATATTATAGATACATTTTTACAGAGCAGTTACGCAAGATCTATACAACCTCTCGCAACATATCATATATGATAGAAGATGCCCCACTTTGGAACCTGATAACCTGACTAAAGGAGAACGGAAGGCACTTAAGAATCTTTCAGAGGATACCTCCATAGTTATTAAAGAGGTAGATAGGGGGGCAATATTGTTATTATGGACAGAGAGGATTACCTAACTATGGCTACAAATCATTTGTCAACACCAGGATGCTACAGGTTAATCAACCTCTCAGCACATCAAGCAATATTGGCCAATATTGAAGAAGCGATAATGAGCGAGCATAGAAAAGGTTTAATTACTGATGAAGAAAGATCATGTCTGATAACCTGAAACCCAGTGACTCCAACAATGTATTTTCTACTAAAAATCCATAAAGACTATCAAAACATCCCAGAGGGTCGCCCCATCCTAAGTGGTATAGGATGGGTGACTGAAAATCTATGAATATTTAGACTATTCTGAAACCAAGAGCAAGTAAAATAAAATCCTACCTACAGGACTAGTCCAGTGTCATCAATATACTACAATCGTTTGTCTGGCAAGATTCTTTCAGACTGGCTACTCTAGATGTCAAAGCATTATATACATCGATTCAGCACAAATGGGCACTTGCCTCCATTGACTTTGCTTTCAGGAACATGGAGAGCCACATTGGTGCAGTTCTTGGTCACTAACAGTCATTGGGAAAGAACTTGTGCACTGAAAGCACCATTTGAAGCGCTTTGTTAAGCGCTTTGAAACACATTGTTTATAGGAGCTATATAAATAAACAATCATTTCAATTCAAATTCAATTCACTTCAGACAAATTGTGGCAGCGGGATACATATTTTGTAGAATTTGGTGCACTGAGAGCCACATGGGGCAGAACTGTCAAGGTGAGCCGCATGGGGCAGAAGTAGGACAACTAGCGGCATGAAAGTATGTTTTACAAAGGCAATGCTTACATTTACTGTTGAGCCAGGCCTCGTGGTTTTCTTGTAGCACAAGCAGCGTGTAACTTTGTTTTACAGTGACAATGCTGGCATATATTGTTGAGAAAAGGCCTCATGAATTTGAATGGGCTTGAAAATGCTCCTTTGCATCGTTGCCATCCTGGTTTAGAAACAAGCAGTTTATGCGTTCTTCTTCAGATCCAATTCTAAATTGTGCAGCATTTTACCAATTTTCTTTCAGAAATATATGGTCTACCCATCCCTTTTTCCCAATAAGGCAAAATGGTTGCCTCATGCTCAATAGGGTCTATTTGGGGAAAACATTTCACACCCCACTTTGAAAATATACCAGTCAACAGAGTTCTTCACTACCGGAATCATATCAAGCCCACAGTGATAGATGTTTCTAAAATCACTACTAAATATTTAATCTTTTGTAATAGTTGAGGGTCCCATCAAAGATAGACAGCATTTTGGCGCAGTTTCCCTAAATCTGCTGCCTCTGCGATTCTTAAAATAATATCTTCAGCCTTGGCTTATTTTTGTTGCTGTAACCAACTCTCCATGATTCTATCTCATCATAAGGCAGGAAGTCAGTTTCTGGCACAACCTTCTTCCATGATCGTTTGTATGTTACAGCTGTGTGCTGTCAGCATAATACTGCAGGCAAAGGTCATGGCTCAAGTAGACGGCATATAGATTTTGAACAATACCAGATATAGTGAGGGGATCTAGGGCACCCCACAATCTGAGACCTAAGGAAAGGACATAAGTTGTCAAATGAGAATCCTCCAAGCCCTCCTTTTGGAGGACTCTAATCGGCTGATCAAGCAATGTTCTGACAGGAGTCATGACCTGTGGATTGAGGACAGGCAAACTGACTCCCAGACAAAACATATGAGAGGTAACCTAGGTTAGTACTCACTACGACTGTCTGCCTCTCTTCTAGTATTGAACTGTTTACCCAAATTGTTTAGACTATGGAATTAAACTGATCTATTGTAATTAGTTTGTTAACTAGTTGCTCAGAGGTGTTGGACGCATCTTTTATCTTCTTGTCATAGAAAGCTTTTTGGCTTTTAAAACGGCTGTAAAGTATTTTGAAAAGGCATCCATATGCGCTTTCCTGTTCATTTCTTGCTGTTTTTTTCTGCATTTTTGCTGCATGGTGGTTAACACAAGTTTTCGCACTTCTCATGTGTATTGGGAGAGTTATTGGTTTGGGCTCTTCCCTTAGAGGGACAGAGATGTTAAAGAGGAATTTCTCTCAGGAACTGTATTGGCCCAATAAACAGGGCATGTATTTCTGAGCATACATCGTTCGATCAGAATTTATTTTCCAATGCATTTTACCTTTGATTTTCGGATATTTACACATGAAACTCACAGGTTGGAAACCGCCATCTTGTGATAATCTTATACATTGATCCATTCAAGTTCCCTTGCTGCAGTAAATCAGATCACCCATCCCTCAAATTGAACACGTCAAATCGATATGCTGCCCTCTTCTCATGGTGTTGGTGCACAGCGTAGCCAAACATGCCCTGTCATCAACAACGTCATCACGTTACGTAACACAAAACCTGAAGATCAACACTCACACAGTAAAATGTTATTCTCTTTCCGCAAAAAAAGAAGAAAACAACTTAAAACTTTTAAATAAATACTTAGTCAGGAAGTTACCAAGTCATTATATTTCTTAATTCAACTTAAAAAAGTTCAATACATCCAATGAAAAATTCAAACGTTTGGCACATGCAATCCGTGGAAGAACACAATGTTTACTACAAGCCATAGTTAGAATTTTTAGGCCAACTGTTACATTCCATGCAATCTTTCTGGTTGTTCATTGATGGCCAGTACTTGTATTGTGAAAGTCAAAGTTCTGTAGAGTAGAATATAATTAAATTGTGTTCCATCATCTATTTTCTATCGAAGCACATGGCGTTCCTTATGTGAGCAAAAGCCTTTTGTTGCACATCAACAACCAAAATGTTGCAATCTGCATGTCTTCATTGCATAAAGGCTGGCTTACTGGTGAGAACGAGCACCACAAATGGGCAAACTGGGGCTGCACGATTGTCCCAGAATATGGATATGACGATTCTGTTCGCAATGACTATATCGACGGGAAGATGGTTTCCATGACAAACGCACATCCATATGACAATCTAACTACATTTGGCAAACGAAAAATATATTTTAGTGCCCATTGGTAAAATAGGTAACACAATTAAGTACATTTCAATACAAAAATAACTTTCTGTATATGTTATATTTCAATTAAAAAAAATGTTCAGCCTCTGCGTCAACCTGAATATCAATGTGCCACATTTGCATACATATTATTGTAAACCCGTCAATTTTGCTTGCATTATTTGTAGACGTTCCATTTCAGCTATGTAAAATGAAGCTCCTTTTCGATCCACAGCTTTTACAAATACAAACTTGATTTTTGTCTGTTCAATTTCTATGAATTGCATTTCATCTTTTATTTCATGTTAATTGGTACATTTTATCCTTCCAATTTTAATTACAAGGTATTCAGGGACAAATTACAAAGCAACTATGTATTGTGGGCTAAAGTTTCCAAAGGCAAGCAAGGTTTCTTTTTCACCTTTATCGCATAATTGAAAAATATGATGTTCCTATTTCAAAGCTCTACAGGAAAAATACGAAAACATTTGTACTCTTCAAAACATAGTATTTTGTTTCAACTTTACTATAAATATACACATTCTTAATCAAACCAAGTTTAATTATTATATCATCAAACAAGACTACATGCGCATGCAGGAGTGTTCTGGTTTTATATCTGGTCATCGACTTTTACAATGCAAATATATTATTACTTGTTTTCACAGTCAATTTAATTTGAGTGAAATAAATAAAGACTAACTTTTTTAATCCAATTGAAACATTGTCCTATACTAAAAATTAGAATTCAATAAAATGTTCAGTGTGCTTTGAATAAAATAGTAACGGTTCATTATATAGCCCCACAACTCCCACACCGGGTAGCCATGCTAGCGTCCTCTCTATGGAGAAAGCCGTCATCCAAAGGGAGGGGAATGCACTAACGTGCTGACACCTCGGCACCAATAGGTGCTGTGACAAATCTTATGATTTCATCCCTTCTCCCAGAGCGGGGAGACCCTTTCCTTGAGGCCAGGGAGGTGAGGCCACTACCAGCTAGTCCCCATGGGGGTGGTATTAAGCGGGTGGATCTCATTGGGAAGGATTCCCCCTCTGGGATGCAGGGAGGACATCATGGGATAACGTGGTATAATCCACCCTCAACCACATTTCTCCCCCACCTTCTTTGCCTTCCTCTTATCATATAAGTTTTCCCATGTATTTATGTTACAGCAATAGTCCCACCAATATTAGGAGGAGGAAGATTAGGGCCAACTCCACTGAACCATCCCCTCAATATACAGAGACGATGAAAACTAGGACTGACTCTACTGAACTATCCCCTCAATATCACAAAGGGATGTGGGATCGCTTTATGACTATGTGCGCCATTTACCACTCTAAAAAGCTTTAAAAAATGGGTCGGCAGCAAGTGATATCTCGCCCTCAAACTTCCCACAAAGTTTGTAACAAGTATACATAAGAACATTTTTTGGTTCGGGAAGATATCTCGCGCTCACACCACACAAATTATCAGAAATTCTAATCAAATAAAATCATGTCTATCCAAAAAGTCCATCAGGGTAGTGATTCACAAAGAAAAATATTTTTAATTAGTCATAGAAGAACAACCGACACGTGTTTCGACCAACGGTTGTTTTCAAGGCCCATATATAGGTCACTGAAATTCATCAATTTGAAGTGAGGAAGATAGTTCCATATTCTCTATCTTGAGTTGACAATTCAATTTTCCAATTTTTTTACGGATGAGTCAGTTGAGACAAAATTATGTAGCTGAATGCTATACAGTTTCAATCATTTGTACACATAAAAAATGTGTGTGGTTCATTCCAAAGGTGTAATCTAATGTCTGAATTGCCAAATCATGGTCTATGCTAGTATAAAGTGCTGCAACATCCAGAGTAGCCAAAAGATAATCAGATTCCCATTTCAGATTCTTCAGAAATTGTAGAACATGTGCACTATCTCTGATGTAGGATTTCATTTTAAGAACATGAGGTTTCAGGGCTTCATCCAGATACTGTGACATGCCCTCTGTTACCCACCCTACACCACTCATAACGGGTCTGCCTGTTGGTAAAGTATCATAGGTTTTGTGTATCTTAGGTAAAAAATATAGGGTGGGCATAGTCAGTTCCGTGTTAATCAAGAAAGCCTTTTCATCATCTGTTAAGAAGCCCTTGTCATACCATAACTGTATTAATTCCAAATGTTCAAATACAATTTTCTTTGTTGGATTGGATTTCAAAGGGGTGTAACATTGTTGGGTATTTAAATGTGACATGGCCATTGTAATATAATCATTAGTATTCATCACCACAATGTTGTCCCTCTTGTCCGCTTCTTTTATAGTTATCATTTTGTCGTTCATTAAAGCCATTAAGGCTTCCGTTTCCTCTTTGCTTAAATTGGATCTGCATCGCTTTCTCTTATAGACTCCACTGTCCATATACTTATGGATATCCTTTGTGATTGCCTTATTAAATGTTTCAATTACATTCTCTGTACCCAAATGGGGAGTAAATTTCGGTTTAGGCTTCAGTTCTTTCAAATGAAGATGCCTAATATTGACACCCAATGTTTGACAAATTGTCTCTGTATCTACTGTAGTGTCTTGATTTAAATTAGTCAGAGTAGTAATATTATGAATATCAGCAATAGTATACATGCTTAGCGGATTCAAGGTGGGTTTAGGCCGAAATACTTGTACCTGAGTTGCAAAATATTTTTTTTAATTTCAATTTCCTTAGAAATTTAAAAATACCTATCTGGAAATTTACAAAACCTGTCACACAATTTACAAAACCTGTTACAAAACACCTGGTGCAAAAGAAAATCCTTTATTTAGCACAGCAATTTCTGCCTCTCAGAGGCGTTTATGCGACAAATTTATAACCAAATCACATTTCACTGATTCCCTCGTTTTTTGGTACTGGACCTGGTTAGAATGAAAAATATTTTTCTTTGAGAATCACTACACTGATGGACTTTTTGGATAGATTTTATTTGATTAGAATTTCTGATCATTTGTGTGGTGTGAGCGCGAGATATCTTCCCGAACCAAAAAATGTTGTTATGTATACTTGTTACAAATTTTGTGGGAAGTTTGAGGGCGAGATATCACTTGCTGCCGACCCATTTTTGAAAGCTTTTAGAGTGGTAAATAGCGCACATAGTCATATAGCAATCCCACATCCATTTGTGATTTGAATTTTTCGCTTTGTGCCTGCTGAAAGCCACTATTAGAGATGGCTAACTATATAAGCAACAGGGATTAAGACAGAGCTGCATTATTTGGACCTAGGGGAAGTACATCTAACCCCTTTAGAAGTAGTTACAGCGCAACAGAAACTCTTAAATAAAAATGTGTTAAATTGGAGAGACTGTCGAAAAAGAAAATCAATAAGTACTGGGAACATGCATCTTTAACAAATTATTTAGAAAATAATATCATTCCCCGAGGTTTGAGAGTATTGATATTCCCAAACTCTGACAATGATGAAGATGCTGATCTGGCAGAAAATTGGAAGAAGAATCTCAATCAGAGCTCCAAAATAATTTTAGAATTGTTGATAACACATGCCACAAGAGAATACGAGAGGGTTATAGAACAAATCAATAAAATTAAAGAGGAAATCAAGGGTATGCCAAATGCAGAAACCACCAAAGAAAAGAATTATGAGAAAATGAATTAAATTATGTGAGAATATCAAGATATTAAATTAAGAAAATTCAGAAAGTTTTTCAGAGATGACAAAGATTATAGACAACGAGTATATATTTTCCAACCCAAATATGACAATATAACACCACGATCCAGACCTAGCTCTTTTAACTCTACACCTGCCAGCTCATATCCAGAGTCAGAAGAAGATGTTAGGGAAAACACTGCAAGTAGTGATAGTACCAAGGAAGTTATTGACACCACTCATAATGGAGGGAGAAGTCTTTTAAGACAGATACAGAGACACAAGAAGGGAAACATAAGATTCACGAATCAAAAACAAGTCAGATTCACAACACCACCAACAGTATCTATACCAATACCAGGTTCCACACAAGGGGCAGGGGAGGGGGCAAGCGGAAGTGGGAGTGGAAACGCCGACGAAGATCAGGGTCGTCCTGGAATTCTAACCAGGTCCAGTACCAAAAAACAAAGAGGGAATCAGTGAAATGTGATTTGGTTATAAATTTGTCGAATAAACGCCTCTCAGAGGCAGAAATTGCTGTGTTAAATAAAGGATTTTCATTTGCACCAGGTGTTAAGACAGGTTTTGTAAATTTCCAGATAGATATTTTTAAATTTCTAAGGATATTGAAATTAAAAATAATATTTTGCAACTCAGGTACAAGTATTTCGGCCTAAGACCACCTTGAATCTGCTAAGCATGTATACTATTGCTGATATTCATAATATTACTACTCTGACCAATTTAAATCAAGACACTACAGTAGATACAGAGACAATTTGTCAAACACTGGGTGTCAATATTAGGCATCTTGATTTGAAAGAATTGAAGCCTAAATCGAAATTTACTCCCCATTTGGGTACAGAGAATGTAATTGAAACTTTTAATAAGGCAATCACAAAGGATATCCATAAGTACATGGACAGTGCAGTCTATAAGAAAAAGAGATGCAGATCCAATTTAAGCAAAGAGGAAACGGAAGCCTTAATGGCTTTAATGAACGACGAAATGATAACTATAAAAGAAGCGGACAAGGGGGGCAACATTGTGGTGATGAATACTAATGATTATGTTACAATGGCCATGTCACATTTAAATACCCCACAATGTTACACCCCTTTAAAATCCAATCCAACAAAGAAAATTGTATTTGAACATTTAGAATTAATACAGTTATGGTATGACAAGGGCTTCTTAACAGATGATGAAAAGGCTTTCTTAACTAACACGGAACCGACTATGCCCACCCTATATTTTTTACCCAAGATACACAAAACCTATGATACTTTACCAACAGGCAGACCCGTTATGAGTGGTATAGGGTGGATAACAGAGGGCATGTCACAGTATCTGGATGAAGCCCTGAAACCTCATGTTCTTAAAATGAAATCCTACATCAGAGATAGTGCACATGTTCTACAATTTTTGAAGAATCTGAAATGGGAATCAGATTATCTTTTGGCTACTCTGGATGTTGCAGCAGTTTATAGTAGCATAGACCATGATTTGGCAATTAAGACATTAGATTACACCTTTGGAATGAACCACACACATTTTTTATGTGTACAAATGATTGAAACTGTATAGCATTCAGCTACATAATTTTGTCTCAATAGACTCATCCGTAAAAAATGTGGAAAATTGAATTGTCAACTCAAGATAGAGAATACGAACTATCTTCCACACTTCGAATTTATGAATTTCAGTGACCTATATATGGGCCTTGAAGACGACCGTTGGTCGAAACATGTGTCGGCTGTTCTTCTATGACTAATTAAAAATATTTTTCTTTGAGAATCACTACACTAATGGACTTTTTGGATAGACATGATTTTATTTTATTAGAATTTCTGATCATTTATGTGGTGTGAGCGCAAGATATCTTCCAGAACCAAAACATTTTCTTATCCCCTCAAAATACTGAGACGGAGAAGAAGTTTGGAACCAGAAAGAACCCACAAGACCTTTTCATTGAGAAGTGAAGCTTTTGTGTTCCGTGAAACTTAAAAAGGGAAGAAGGACCAACAACGTTGTCAGTCCCTTCCCCGGAGGCACCCGAGCCAAGCAACCCTGCCGCAGACGGAACAGGTGAGCCTGCAGCTTCTGACCAGGGTGTGGTGGAAGAAGAGATAGCGTCCCTACCTGCTCTCAAGAAGACCGAAGATCCGAAGTTGGAAGAGGGTGAGGCTCCCGACGCGGAAGAGCGCTGCAGAAGACGGTGCAGCAGGTACGCACAGCCAGGCTCCCAGGAAGTGCCAAGTAGCTGCACATGGCAGCACCCAAACAGGAAACAAGACAGAAGAACCGCAGGAAAACGCAGAGAGGCCCGAGACCGAGGTGTGAGACCAGACGCCCATACAGATAGTATTTGGTGGCCCTGGGACATCGAAGGGGCTCAAGGAATCAATGTGAAGGAGTATGGGACCCTAGAAAGAGAAGCCAATGCAAAGGGGCCTGGGACCCTAGAAAGAGAAACCCATGTAAAGGGGTCTGGGACCCGAGAAAGAGAAACCAGTATAAAAGGGGTCTGAAACCCGAGAAAGAGAAGCCAATGTAAAGAATCCATTTAAGCCGTGCGTGGGGCCTCAAATAGCCATCTTATTTGTCGCAGTACCTGGTAAGGACGAATACCAGTTCTAGCCACCTGAGTCACTGGAGGGGGTCATCAGGGGTGTGAGAAAGGCCTGGGGAAGGGAGACATTCCCCCACCTTTGAGGAAGTGTGAAAAGAAAGCTGAACAAGCCCAGGGTGAGGGAGCCATTCACCCTATTTTGTAGAACTGCCAATTGCA
Source organism: Ambystoma mexicanum (assembly GCF_040938575.1). Taxonomy (NCBI): domain Eukaryota; kingdom Metazoa; phylum Chordata; class Amphibia; order Caudata; family Ambystomatidae; genus Ambystoma; species Ambystoma mexicanum. The sequence continues at coordinate 1,273,479,180 of NC_090932.1, forward strand.
TGGAACTGTGCCAGACCAGAAGAAGGGAGTCATTCTTCTGGACCAAGAAGGCAGTACACTACTTTAGTTTGTTTTCAAGTGTAAGGGATAGAAGTAGGATTTTGACAGTGGACTCCATTTTCGAATATTCTCACATTTTCCTTTGTGTTTAGTTGAGGCAGGGAAACCCCTCTTAGAGGTAGGGAAAGATAGGGTTTTCTCTTATTCTTTAAAGACTAAAAGACTTTGCCGAAAAACAGGTCACTTGTGGGTCAGTCTCCTCCTTCCACACCCTTACAGCACACAGTACTGAGTTTCTGCTCAGGCTGTTGGGGAGAGGCAGCAGGGTCCCATTTTATACTGCATTTGTATAGCACCTACTGCCATTGGTATGGCCTTGAAGCTTAGTCTGAGATGTGAAGGAAGGATTTATAAAACGTGCGTGCATTTCTTGCCTGTATGAAGGTAGGTAGGGAGTGGTTAGTTCCCTAATAGCAGCCCATAGATATCAGATGTGAGGATGGTTGCCATGACAGATCGTCAAGAGAGTAGGAGAGTCAGGACACCGATTACTTGAACAGCTGTACCACATTTTTTCGTGGGACTCCACTGTATTCTATTAGTGGTGGTGATGTGTTTTTGGGGGGGTGACGTCGAACATTTTTTATTACAGATGAATGGTGGTGGGTGGAGTGTGCCATAGATGTGTTACAGTTATGTTCGAGTGCTTGACATTCCAGGGAAGCAAGACTGACACAAAGTTAGATGTGTTATTGTGGAAATTATCATCAGGCCTGACAGATCCGTTCCGTGCAGGGCCAGGTCCACCCTTGTCAACTCCACAGGCACCCCCACATTCCTTTTAGGGGTGGGTAATAGTTTGCCCAGGATATGCTCCAAATCTGTCAGGATGCTGAAGGGAAAAGCCAGGTTTGGAGAGACGTCCCGAAGAAGAGGTGATACTCAAGGTGTGGGTCCCACAGCAGTGAGAAAATTCAAGCGTGCCCAATCACAACGGTGGCGAACTTCACAGCGTGAAACCCACATCTGTCATTCTCCTGCCAGAATTGCAGCATGGTAAAGCACCACTGAGACAAAGCGTAAACTATAAAATTGCACCTGGAGCACTCTAGGAGGAGGATATGTGGGTGAGAAAGCAGAGCAGCATCAAAGCACTAAACAGGTAGCCCAATTCCTGAAACTTGTGGGCGACCAAGTGCAAGTGTGGAAAAGCCATACAGCAGCAAATTCAATTGTGAGTCCCATGCCATGGAACCTAAGGGAAGAAGATGCAAGTATGGCTCTGCAAACAACAAAATTAAATTGCGAGACTGACAATTCATGGGATCTCATCACCTCTACCCATGGGGGGGCTTCCCTTTGAGGATAGGAAGGTGTGTGCGCTATGCAACATTTCCCCTATAGGTGGCAGGACCTTGCAGGGAGAGACTACCCTCATGGGGAAAAGGAATCTAGCACTGTCATGGAACACCCTAATCCTCTTACCAGTGAGACCATGAAGTCTGCTGAGGTACAATCTGCAAGCATTACTGTATGTTATCGCAATACTCTTTCCTTTGATCCATTAAGAATTGATACCACCAAGACAAGGAAGACTAAAATAGACAAACAGTCTGATCTCAAGTCATCTTCCAAGAGCACTGTGATGAAGAAGATCAATGGAGTTATGCAAACTATTCCTTTGCCAAGTACAGAAGGTACTGGGAAGAGGTGGCCCTGAGGAGCAATGAAGAATACACAATGTACTCAAACAAAGGACTATGACATGCCGCTGGGGAGGACCCAGCTGTACGACATACAAATGGAGAAAGGACTCGCTGAGAAGCAAAGTTGGAGAAGCAGGTGAAGCAGGCGTGAAGCGTGGCAGACCCGGGAAGTTTGAACTTGGAAGCAAGAAGCTACATTGGAGAAGCAAACCTCCAGTCGGGAGGACGCCGACCACAGGTTCTTCGCAGACTGACGCATAGCGGACCTCACTGGAAGCTGGGAACTGACCAATGGTGAAGAGTCCTTAAGGAGATGGCCCAAATGATCCATCAGGGGCAGACTGGCAAAGGGGCAAATGCCCCCCAGACTGGCTGGGCTGTTGCCCAATGGGCCAGAGCTCCAAAATAGAAAAAAAAGAAATGGAAAAAGACGAAATCCTTCAAAGTCTAGTCTGCCACAAAAGAACTGAGTGCTGCACTGCTTGCTCAGATTGCATGTAAATTGGGCGAGGCATTTGGCTTGATTTCAGCAATGATTTAGATGTGCTTGGGTGGCTCCCACACATGGGACTCCACAGCGAGGGAGAGGAGAGTCTAGGCTGTAGGGACATGTTCATACCGCCCAGTGGCAATATATGCATCGAAATGACAGATCCTGTGACCGTGGATGGTAATGTGGCACCACTGCATACACCATTGGTCTGTTACAATCCACAGCAGCCAATTCATGATGCCTAGGAAGTAAGAGTCTGTATCTTATTAGAGTTTGTACTTGGTTTGAGTCTGCGCCAATGCTGCCTCAATATTCTGGCAAATTTCTTGATCACCAGTGTGCTTGCGCGTACAAAAGGAGTATAAAGGGAACTGAATAGCACCCATGGATGCTACTTATAGAGTGGGTATAGAAATGGCTGTTGGACGGTTTGTGGTACTACCTTTTGGACACAGTTGAAAAACACATATAAAGATGTAATATTCACGTATTACTTACTAGAAGACTACAAACTAAGGGGGTCATTCAGAGTTCGGTGGATTTTTTAATACTGCTGAAGAAAGTTACCAGCTCTATTGGTGGTATTCTGAAAATCCGCCCTACTCAATGTTTACAGATGGAAAGGTGGTTTTTCTGGAATTCCTCCGTGCTGAGGGGTAAAAATACAGCCCCAGAGTGACAGATTGAGAGGCCACCAAGGCCCTATTATAAGAATGAAGCTGGATGATGTTGATACCTACTGGAATATGCAGGCCAGTCCAAAACAGTTATTTTCTAACATGAGGCCTAGTGAGGGAACGAAAATGGGCCTCCCTCAACTTTGTCAAAATGGAAAGGCACTCAGCTGAAGGACAGTGTGCCTCAAAACTGTGATATTGTTAACTGTGTCCAATGGATTCCAAAAAGACATGTGGTCATGTAGATGCTGACGTTGTGTAAACTGGGAAAAGGACAATTTTGACAGATTAAAAACTGCAGCAGTACACATGGGAAAAGATACATTGAAATTCTAGGCATTTGAAAAATACATGTGCCTTACATTCAAAAAGTGAAGCTGAGTGACATAAATGACATATTTCGAAGAAAGACAAATAAACTGACATTTAAATGGAAACGCCTACTTGTTATATAAATTAACAATAGTTTCCTGTGTGAACTGTAGCCTATGGGTGAATAATACCAAAAGTTAACTTATATCTGTTAATTATAGTTAAACGGCAAAACCAGATGCAATACAAAATTTCATGTTGAACACATCTTTTCAATTTAAAATGCTATTCTGTTAGAATTATGTATGTAGTTTATTTTCCCCACTGAACTGAAAAGTCTGTGCCTCTGAAACATTGACCTCAAGACCTTTGGGCTGGGCCCACCAGGAAAAGCAGGCCTGGTTTGCAGTTTACAATATAAAGAAATATAACGAATTAGATCAGAATTGTGGAGGCTGTTGATAAGCCGTCTAGCAGAAATGACCTTTAAGTTCAGGCCTCCCCTTTAACTGTGCGTTAGCTTTGAAAAGAGACCTTTGAAGACACTTAATGGCAGGGTGGAATAACATGAGCCAAGCAGATATTCAGGTCACATGTGACCAGGGAGAAATTAAACTCAGGAGGGTTTGTTGGGAATAGGAAACCAAGACATCCCAAATGTATGCGTTGCTATTGATTAACATTGGATTCCTTTTTCCTTAAAACAGGAGAACCGTGCGTCGCAGTTAGCTCATCCATGACTCATATTAAAGATCACATAATTCCCATTAGTTCTGTATATCTCCTTTTATTCTGTGATGTATAATTTGAGATAGGAAGAAAACCTTCATCCTGACCTTCTCATAATTCAGAGGAATTTGAAAGTTTGTGAACTGATAGAATGCGCAATTAATGGATGAATAGCAAAGTTGCATATTTTTCACTATTTTGGCTCAGGAGTAATTCGCTCTTCTCGTGAAAGGCATACTGAAGTGAAATTAGTATTTCCTGATTCGCCATAAAATATAGAATTAAAATATATATATATGCTTATACAGTTATTTATAATTGCCATTAAGTGAGATTTTAGGAAAAAACAGAATGTAAAAACTTGTCATGTTGAAATAATGCATCTTCCTCCTCCCCCATTATCCAGAATACAGACCTCTAAACTCCTTACCCTAACAGCTGGGACAGAGAGACAGAAAAAAAGAGAGGAGAGCAGCCTAACAACAACATAGAGGAGGGAGAAGGAAGGTTGACACCCAGTGGAGCAGATAGGAGACCCTGGGACACTTGCTGGGGACTTCTGCCTGGAAGCTGGGAGCCCCATCTGAGAGAGAGGCCTATAATCTGGCTGGAGGGAGCTTGCTGTGAATAGAGACCAGAGGTGTGAGCTAGCTAACTATTCTTGAAAGAGGGTCTGAAATCCATCTGGCCTCTTGAGCCAAGAACAGAGGTCTCCCATGCAAGTAGATATATCCAAAACTATCAATTGTGTGAGGGGTGCTACCTGCCTTAATTCCTTTCCATTAGTGGGTCGGGGGGGGCAACACTGGGCAGACCCTGGCCATATTTTACAAAACAAAAAACCTATCAATTTAAAATGAATTGTGATGGGAACTACCTCCCTTAATCCTGTCCATTTAATTGTTGGGGGCAAAACTGTGTAGACCATTAGCACCTTTAATTAACATTAATTCAATTAATTCCCATATAGAAAAGATCACGGGATGGGTTTTGTTGGAATTCAAAACTAACAAATTTCATACCCAGTGTGTTATAGTCATCATAGCCAATAAAGTACTTGGGTGACTCTACCTGTCTGAAACCCCCGACATCCTTACAGAGGAGGGGTGTCCATAATGTCAAAATAAATAACCCTAAAACTCTGCCATTCAAGTGAATGTAGAGTGTGCAAAACAAAATTAACCATTTATGCACTTGCATCCCAAATCAGAATCCCAAAGCCCTGCATTTTATTCACATAAAAAGCCCAAAACGATTTTCCACATCGAGTGCCTTTCCCAAACTTTGCCTTTCAACTAAAAATTCCAAAAGATTTTCCCATTGAGCTCCTTTCCCAAACCTTGCCTTTCTAATAAAAAGCCAAAACGATGTTCTTACTGTGTTCCCACCTCCTTTAAATTAAGGCATCACATATACCTTATGCCTGGGGTTTGGGGTTGCTGGGAGAGAAGAGCATGGTGATAACCCAAGCAATCACTGGGCGTTGTTTAAAATGGCCTACTTGTAAATGTGCAAAGAAGCCCTATGGATGTTTTGATTTCAAGTCTTCAAATTCAACCTGTGTGTGTTGTAGTAACTGAAAGTCTATTAAGAAATACATGTCAGTCAAATGATGCCAGTAATTTGCATGTGTTATTATTGTGTTGTGCCACGGAGTTGGTGGCTGCTGTTCGGGTGCTTTGTTTCGGATTCATTGTAGAAATTTAAATAAATATACACTGTTATTTCTATACACTGGCCTGGTTTCTAGCTTGGTGATACAGAGGGTATCTGGTGAATGGTGTTATACAGGTTGGAGGCCTAACCAAATTTGAATCTGCTAAGCGCTTTATTGTGCGACACCTTGATCGGGGGACGTGCCCCCACCAGAGAAGAGTTAACAGGAGTCACAGGAGACCCGGTAGGGTGGAAGGTAAAAGGAGTCAAAGATGATGCCAAGGTTTCTGGCTTCGGATGGAGAAGGGGGAGAGCCCATAGAGGGAGGCCAAGTGATGGGAAGAAAGAGAGGAGTTCCTATGAGAAGGACCTCAGTCTTTCTGGTGTTGAGGCAGAGATGAGTGGAGGAACACCAGGACTGGATGGTAGAAAGGCAGTTAGGGACGATGGAGAAAGGAGAGGATCAGATGGACGTTTGAAGAAGAGTTGTGTGTCATGGCCACAGGCCCAGAACACAAAAACCACACCATCTAATGATGGGGGCAATGGGTCACTTGACTTACTTACTTCCCTTTGGGACCAGTAAAGACAGAGGTCCTGGCTGGACTCAGTCCTGGCGCTTTTGGCCCCAGGCTCATATGGAGATGTGAGCAGGAACACTTTATTTCAGTGCAGGAGTGTTTTTATTTTACAAGAACTTTCCAGGAGCTGAACACCTTTATTCCAAAGAACATCCTCATGTGCTGACTCATCTGGTGTGGCAGGGTGTGGCAGGCAGGCTGAATCTGGTGGGCATGGCTTCAGAAGCTCATAAGCTGCTCCATCCTTAAGGCCGGTGCTTCGCGTTACTGTGCACTCACGTGCAACGTGACGCTCACCGCCGCTTGGACCAGTTTATCAGGCATTCTCCTGCATACTCACCTCCAGGAAACTGGTGCTTCATCGCTTCATCTGCAGACTCATCTCCTGACATCCAGTGATCTTGATCCCGGCGCCGTAGCACCAAGCTCCACATCCACAAACTCGAACCCTGTGAAGAAAAAGAAAGACAAGGTTAGAACATCCGTCCTAGGCCCGCACCGCATTTGAACCCTGCGCGCCCCCTAGTTAACAACTTACCAGCTACTGTACCGCTGCAGCTTCGTTCCTCGTTCCCTCCGGCTGCCGCCTCGAGCTCTGCAGCTTCTAACCGGCCGGCAACATCAACAGCTAGGGAAGATAGCAAACGAGAAATCATCAAACGTGGAACGGACAGCAATACAAGACAACAAACTTTACAATACAACAAAAACAGACGAGAAAAGAGAAAGGCAAACACGAACACTTACCTGAAGTATAGTGGCTTAGTCGCAGTAGGACTGGACTACCACGTGCAAGGGACCAGTGAAGGAACTCGGTCCAGACCATACATACGCCCCTGCCGAAAGCAGCAGGAGGGAGTGCTCGCCAAAACTAAATCAACAGGTGAGCTTTCCAGGGACAGCGCATCCCACGGGTACCACGGTTTGGGAGATGGGGTCTGGAAGGGGATCAGGCGCACAAGCTGGCATACTCACGCCCCCTATTCTCCACGCATGTTCAGTCCCTAGCAGCATCACCTATTACCACCAGTCACCACATTAGCGCAGAGGGCAAAGTCGGACCTGAGCAACCTCACTCCCAAGAGGGCTGCAACCGAGCCCCAATGCCTCCGCAGAGACCAGGTGAGCCTAACAGAACGCAAAGCCTCTTAGAATCTCTGCCTGGGCATTATGGAAACTTCTGAAATGGACCAGTTGGCCCGATTACTGGGAGAGTTATGGGCTGAAGTTCATGCTTCAAGACAGGAAACCAATGCCCTAAGGAGGGACCTAATTGTGAACCGGGAGCGGACAGATGAACTAGCAAGGCAAATGCTCCAGGCACAGGCAGGCCAGGTCCCACTGCCGGGGTATGCCCCTCCTGCCGCGCCTCCACAGCCCACACCAGTACAGGTGGTTCTTCCAGGGGAGGTTCCCCTGGCCCCGCCAGAACGCTTCACAGGTGATCCGAATAAGTACGCCGTCTTTATGAATCAATTTCGCCTACATTTCTTGTGCAGACCTGGGGCATTCCCTATCCTACATTTGTAAACTCCCCTCTTGCACCCAACATTCTTCATTCTGAAATTGGCCCCATTATCATTTCTGATCATGCCCCTGTGCTTACTGTCCTGTAATGGGATCCCTTGCCTTTCCATTCATCCAGATGGAGATTTAATTCCATTTTACTGAATGACCCAGATTGTATCCAACAAATGAATATATTTATTACTTAATTATTTACCTTTAATAATCCCCTTTATACATCTATACAGAACAATTAAGCCACACTGCATGGATTAATTATACGCTATACATCCTTTAAGAAAAAACAAAATTTACAGATCTCCCAAGACCTCATTTGCTCCATCAAGTCATTAGAACAGGCGTACTTCAACAATCCCAAAGAAGACTCTTTCAAATCCCTTCTTTCAAAATGTATAGAGTTTAACAAATATAGCACACATAAAGCCTGTTGCTCTTTATTAAGATCCAAAGCATAATTTTATGATGGATCCAATAAATCGGGTAAATTATTAGCCGCTCATCTAAAAAGGAAAAAAAATGTTATAACTTCAGTAATTAACCAACAAAATATCAGAGTTTCTAATTTGAAACAAATGAATGATGCATTTTTTTTAGTTTTACTCCCAACTTTACTTGACAGAGCAAACAATTCTTAACGATAATATTCTTAAATATCTCTGCTCTAATAAAAAGATCACGGAACATCCAATAGACCTTTCATTCCTTGATAACCCAATTTCGTTGCAAGAAATACATAAAGCTATTTTAGATCTTAAAATCATTAAAGACCATGGACCAGATGGTTTTCCTATACAATTTTATTGTTCCTTTTCATCCCTACTATCTCCTAAACTTCTCGAACTCTACAACATTTTCTTTCCTCAGGCTCGAGCACAGGTTCTTTTGGAGAAGCCAAAACCAGACAAAGACCCCTCTTTGGTTAAAAATTACTGTCCCATCTCACTAATGAATTTGAATTCCAAAATCTTAGCCAAAATAATTGCCTGCCGTCTGGACGGTATTATGCATAAACTAATTAAGGATAATCAAACTGGCTTCATTAAAGGAAGGTTTGCCTCATCTAATACAAGAATTCTTTTCAACACTCTTATTCATGCGCAATATTCTACTGATCCTCTTTTCCTCCTTGTTCTAGATGCTGAAAAAGCTTTTAATAGAGTCTCTATGCCTTTTCTTTTTCAATACCTCTTATGGCATGAGTTCAGCCCCACCTTTATCAAATTAGTGTCACTACTATAATCATCTCCCCCAACCAGAATTTCTATCCATAACACCTTCACTAAAACATTTCCCATCTCACGAGACACTAGACAGGGCTGTTCTCTGTCCCCACTCCTTTTTGTTTTAGCTTTAGAACCTTTACTCCAAAGTATAATCAATGATAGCATTAAAAGGTATCACGATTAAAGATTTTACTTTTAAATTCACTGCTTATGCGGACGATATTCTACTTTACTTATCAGATCCCAACTTTTCCCTCCCAGCACTTAGGTCTACCATAAATCTATTTGCTTTTGTCTCTTGATATAAATTGAATTTTGACAAATCTGAAATTGTGCCCCTTACAAATTCATGTACATTAGCAAACACACCTCTTTTTAGAATGAAGTGGTGTACTTCATCTGTTAAATACCTAGGGATCCCTATCGCTAATAACCTCTAGACCACCCTAAACCTAACCCAGAATATGATTATTGATAACATTAACTCATCTATTAATCACTGGTCTCCTTTGTTCTCTCTTGATCGGGCAGACTAGATTATTAAAATGACTCTTGGTCCCATAATTCTCTATCATTTCTCCATGATACCAGTACTACTCCCAAATTATTTCTTTAAAAAAAATTGAAAAAAATTCTAGTTCAATTCCTGTGGAAAGATAAATCCACCAACATTCCTCTTAATAAGTTGAAATCCAGTAAACCTTCTGGTGGAGTGAGTTTTCCAGACTTCCTTAAATACCAGAAATCCTTTTTATTAGGACAAATTACCTAATGTTTAACTTCAGAACCCCATATTTATTAACACCCCTTCATGGATTATTTTGGAATCAAAACTCATTACTCCTTTGTCCTTTACTCACTTTCTAAAAACATCCTCATGGCCTGGAATCAAAAAAACCTCCCCTTCTATATTCCTTCAAACAAGTATGGAATCCCTTAATTACAACATGTGATAATAGACAAGATATCTCCGGCGCCTTCTTGTGGTTTAATAAAGTTTTTTTATCACAAACCCAAACATGGCATCCTACATAAATGGTACTCAGCCAAAGTTTTCCTAGTCTCACATATATTTAAGAATAATACTCTCATACCTTTCCAAGACCTCAGTACTCATTTCAATTTGAATGAATCAGATTTTAAAACTTATTCCACTTTCACTGAACTTATTGTTAAAGCTATTCTTCATTATACACATAAAATTACCTCAAAATATTTAAAAATAATTGTGTACTCTCAATCCACCAAAGCATCCAAATTCTATTACATTCTCAATCAGCCCACTGATACTACTGTTAAACTCTAACATGTGGGAATCTGATTGGAACTTACAAATCACTCAAGAAATGTGGACGAAGATATGGCTACAATGCTTTTCCACCTCTGTTGCAGCAAATCTCACTAAATCGCACTACTTCATATTACATAGAGCCTATCTTACGCCGCAAAGGGTTGCCAAAATATCTAACTCCAGTCAAAGTGTATGCTGGTCCTGCCAATCTTCTCCTGCAGATTTCATTCATTCAATATTTAACTGTAATTTTGTTTTTACATTTTGGACTCGTATATGGAAATGCTTACAAAAAATCTTTTCGTTTCAGGAGCCTCTCACATTATGTAATGTCATGATTGGAGCTGTAGGAAATCCCTATAGGTCACATATTACTTTGTCTGATGTATTTAATGTTCTGGCATATATTGCCTTCCATCTCATTGTGTCCAACTGGAAAAATGCTCGAAAATTAACTTATACATTTATGGTGGAACTCCGTTTGCTCTTTTCACAGAATTGGAAAAACGCATGCTTTATCAACAAAAACTAACTAAATTTCTTGCCAAATTTAATGTCTTTAATGGTTAACATAAAATGCTGCTTTTATTGCCTTTACTGCTCTTCCCTCTTCCTAGTCTTCCCTTAACGTGTCATGTCTGTCTTCCCCTGTTTGTCCTGAACCATGGTATGGTTTTACTTAATATTTTTATGACGTTCATTATATCTAATATTGTATCCATTTAACTACAGCATCATCAATTATAACAACTATGTTGTACCTCACTTTTCATGCAACGTGCTGTTATGTCTACTTAATTATTCTTAACTTTCAATACAAATATATTAACTTTCAAAAAGTGTACATATTAAAAAAAAATTAGGAAAACATAGGATTTGGACTAGAATATACACGAATGAATAGGGCTAGAGTTAATATATGTGTGTGCATGAAGATGATCAGTGTATATGGTTGAACAAAGATAGGCTTTTAAGATTTAGAATTTCTTATATAATAGCAAAGTGGTTTTGGACTGACATTGCCAGTGGGGACAGCATTAGAATGGTTGTGATAACATCTTTTAAAAACATGCATTATTAATACAGAGTTTTAAGAGCAGGAGCTCAGTGCGGCTCTCATTCAAATAGTGCCTCAGTGAACTGGCTTCCGTTTTTAAGTTTCTTTAATGAGATGTATGAGTCTGGTGTTTTTTGATTAAGGAAAGTAACAGTTGAAGGGATTTTAGATTGGATGGTTTTTCTTTAAAAGAAGGGATTTGATTTGTGTTCTATGTTATGCTGAGGTTATGCCTGTGGGCCCCTTTCATTGATATGTATGGGATTGTGGGGTATATGGACCCCTGTTTTTTTTTTATTTGGTGGGAGTTTATATTTCTGAATATTTTTGTTTTGGTTGAAAGTTATGTATGATTAACCAAATTGTGAGAAAATCTTTTCACACTAGAATTTGTCCCCTTTCATTGCACATATATGGATCAGATTGGCCCCATTAGATCATTCTTTAAATTACACAAGCCACTTTGTTTTTTAGGGTTGTATCAGCTCTTTGGCATTTTAGGGCTATGAAAAACACTTTGCAGGCCCTGATCACAGACATTATATTAACACACATTAGCCCCCCTCCACAGTTTTCTATCCCATTTAAACATTGCATGTACCCTTATTAGCAATAGATGGGGAAATCTCAAAGACACACTATAGTGTGCACAGGGCAGTCACACAGATAAGTCAGAAAGGCATGTTGATCAATAAAAGAAAACCATTTAAAAGAAGAAAGTGTAGGTATATTGTTGAATAGAAATTTGAAAAGGGGAAGGTGCCCTGCCCAATGGTATTCCAACACACAATGAATGAGCACAGGCAGGTGCTTCATACCATGTGTTAAATAGCACAGAAATGACTGCAACAACTGGAAGAGCTCTTGGATGTGCCAGTACATTATCAAAAAAGAGAGCAGATGCACATCGCTCACAATAAGAAGGCAAGGAAGTAAGTAGAAGAGAGAAATGAGAAAAAGATTGAGGAAGGAGGGGAGAGAGATGGTGGTGAGAAAGAAACAGGCATGGAAGGCAAAGAGAAAGAAATGGAGGAAGAGAGTAAGGGTGAGACGGGGAGCCTCATTACAAGTTTGCCGGTCTGGTAGTAACGGCGCCGGAAAACTACGAGTTCTACTCGCGAGTGCCTTTCTGCTCACCAGGTTTGACCTGGCAGGCGTACCAGCACCCACGAGCAGAGCATGTCAGATGCGCTGGCAGCATTCACAAATAATTATTACCAGCACCCGGCAATGGGGGATGTACCGGGTCTGCAGGGGCTGGAAAGCCCCGGTACATCCCCATTGCTGGGTGCGTTTAAAAAAACAAATCAGGCAGCAGCCGTGCCGGTATTTACCGGCACGGCTACCGCCGTAATCGTAATGAGACCCGGAGACTATAGAAAAGGGACATGAAAGTGCTGCAGGTAGACAGTGAGGACACTGGTCAGAGGTAACTGAGGACAGGAATAGGGGGGCAGCATATCGCCTGCATACTACAGAACCATTGGAATATGATGCCCAAGATCCCACACAGTGCCAGTCATGCGCCAATTATAAATGCAAATTACACAACAGGGAAGGTTAATGTAACAGCAAGTGGCACTAGTTCAAGCATGACAAGCCCCTACACAAGCACAGCAGGGATTAACACAATCATAAGCACATTTGCAGCAAAACAACAAAGTAGCGTCATGGAATGAACATGCACGGACACAGACGCCCATACCCAGAATAGGGGGAGCAATAGTAGTGGGAGGGAGCGCTTTCACCAGCACAAGATTGAACATACACACCATAGGATAGGGGAGCATGACCTTTCTATACCATTATTGTATTTTCTGAAAGATGTCAACAGACATATTGGGGAGAGATTTGAGTAACTGACCAGGGGAGGATATGCACTACCCGTAGGATAAATTATGTAAATACACAAGAATGTATATTAGCATTTCAAGAACAGAAAACATAAAAGGAGTGTGCCATTAGATTACAAAGTATTACTAATGTAGTACATACACTGATTAGCACAGTTTTTACGAATAAAGAACCGATTATTAAGAAGGGCCACAGAGTTGCTTTTTTAGATAAATTGTACCCATGGATGAGACAGAAGGACCAATGAGTAGAAGTAAGCTAGGAGCTGTAAAACACGAGAGAACATTGAAGGACGGTGATTGCTCTTGGTAAGGAGCACAGACAAATTAACTTGACGAAACAAAGGCTTGTTTAAGGTTTGTTTAATTAGCAGTTAAAGATTGCAAACTGAAACAAGGAGGATTTGGCACAAGTATTGAGCATGTTGTGGAACAGTAGTACCTATGATGATTTGTTTATTGGAAGGAATTAAGAGAAGGAAACTTGGAGATGTGGAAAGAGAGGGCATCATGCACAAAATATGAAAAAAGGGATATTGTTGTTATGGCCACAAAGAGGGGGAAGCAACGCACACATTGAACCTATGTACCCCATCACAATAGGAGGCAATATTCCCACAATGCAAGCATAGTACTAATTTAAGCAACAGTAACCCCATGTCCTGCTAGCCCAAAATAAGAGAACATAGTGCATGTTATATATGTAGTATATTTGGAGCATTTTTGAAAATTATGGGGTAGGGACTACAAGAAATAAAATGAAATACAGTAACATGGTCAGGAATGAGGTGCTGTGAGGAACAACACAACGAGAGACCTCCTGCCAGTACACAGAACGAGGTATGAGAGTAAGTAACAAGAACATTATTTTATATATATATATTCTTTGCTGTTAATACCTACAAGAAACCCCCAAGTACACCACAAGGAGGCCAGACCAATATTATTATCAGTGAAGCCACTGTCCTACAAGAGCTTGTGCATTTGGAAAGGGAACGGGAAATCACTCAAGATAATGACCCCATCGATTTTGAAGATATGGGTATACATGTCGATTGGCACAGGAAAAGCAAACTTGGGTGCAAATCCAAGTTTAACCCCCCCTTGTGATTGTAGATCTTAAGAAGATTAGGAAAAACACCAAGTTTCGGTACATGGACAATCTTTTCTCGAAAGAAAAGAGATATATTAAGTGAACTGTGTAACCTCAGAGAGCATAATCAAACCCTCTGATAAAGGGAGAAACATCGTACTCATGGACAAAAAGGATTAAATCCGAAAGCTGATAGTTGAATGATGCAACTTGCTATGAAAAAAGAATGAAAAGTTCGATGAAAGATTTGGAATGTAGATTACATGACTTCACACAAGAATGGAAAACCAAAGGCCTGCTGGAGGAAGACAATGTGACATTTTTGTGCCCTTCACATATCATCATTCCCACCATATACTTCCTCCCAAACCTTCACAAAAGCACCAATAGACCTCCAGAGACTACCATAATTACATCGGCGGGATCCTTACTGGAGAATATGTCCAAGTATATAGATGAGACCTTGTTTCCATTTGTGAATACTCTGCCCTTGTACATTAAAGAAAAAAATGACTTTTTACGCAAAAATTGTTGACCTTCCTTTGGAACCAGAATATGTTTTAGCAACCATGGACGTTCAATTCAACATACTTTTGGGAAGCAGGCATGTGAATATTTTCTCAACACACGGTCCCTGAACTACTTATGTCATACTGAAATTATTCTAGCTATGATCAATTTTTTTCTTAAGAATAAAGTATTTTTATTCAATAATACCTTTTTTAGACAATCTCAAGGAACAGCTACAGGCACTACTTTCACCCCCTCATATGCTAACGACACTGGGCTACTGGGAGAAATGTATAGTATGGGCAGAAGCCAATGAGGTTTTTACTGACATAATTGTGCTGTGGCTCTGCTACATCGATCTTTTTATAATCTCAAAAAGGTAGTGAAAGTGAATGGATGAGTATTGTAGATAAACTAACAGTAATGATTATAATCTTAAATCTACAGAAACACACAGCAAAAAATAGTTTTCTTGGATGTCATCATTACACCTGAAAGGGGCCAAGTAAATTATATAGATAACCTACCGGCTCCAACAATCCGCTACATGCCACAAGCAAAAAAAAATAAAAAATGTTGAGACTGCATAGAAATTGTTATACAATTGAGGCTTTTCACAAAGTAAAATCAGAGCTTAGGGTTTTCAGCAACAAGCATATCCTAAAAAGATAACTGAACGCTCAGTCATTAAAGCTTTTCTGATGAATAGTGAGTTTAATACAGGAGAACAAAGGAGCTGGGGCGGTTAAACATGGAGAAGGAGATACATGTCTGATTCTTGCTTTTGGTGCCAATTCGCAGCTAATTCGAGATGCCTTGAAAAGACATTGGCAAATTCTTAAACTTGATAAGGACGTCCCAGATATCAGTTTTCGTAGATCAATTTCTTTTAAAGTTTCCCTAGTCTCTAGTTTTATGGAATGTGGTGAAAGCACTAAAATGATTAGTTGGCTCACAGAATCAGGAAAGGGCTTCCACAAATGTAAAGTATGCAGGTATGCAATTAATGGCAGTACCTACACACATCCCATCCTAGGCCACTCTGTCCGCATTCCCACCAAAATCATGTGCAATACTGAATGGGTAGTGTATGCCCTTAACTGTCCCTGTAGTAAGTGGTATATTGGCAGCACAAAATGTAAATTAAAGGTGCAAGTGTTGCAGCATTTGAGGGCTATAAAAGACCGAGATGGCAATTACCCTATGGCCAAGAATGCTTATGAATTTCATGATGGAAAATTGGATGGTTTGGGATTTTTGGGATAGCATAAGATTGAAGAGGGACCGAGAGGTAGTTATAAAGAATGTTTGCTATGACAACAAGAGACACAAAATATTCTTGATTTTGAAACACAATATCCTGTTGGGCTTGTAAATGAAGAACTGTATACCTTTTTGGGGACATAAGTGACATCTACATAAATCTCACAGTTCTGTTCCTTTTAGATAAATGTAATGTGAGGATCCCCTCACATATTGAAAACATTAAATTACTTGTAGAAGGTTTGCAATCTTGGGAGTGGTTGATCCTTTCACGGTTTCTGGTTTAAACATTTTGTTTAAATGTTTGAGGACTGGCTTGATGATGTTGAAGGGTGGTTCTCCCATTTACGGTATACCCAATCACCCGCCAGTTTCACAGTTTGTATGTTTTAATATATGTAACTAGGATTTCGGTGGTATCACCTGTTCTATCTCCCTTTCTGTTGCACAGCACTTAGCAATTTATGACCATCTAGTGGAGCATGATCTCACTGTTTACAATTGCATATTTTGCACACTGACTGGCACCGTCAAGGTATTCACCCGAGCGAAGTAGAGGATATGGGTTCTTTTACTCCTCCTTTTACCTTGTGGTTGTGTCTCACCCGCTAGTCCCCGGGGATCTGTCGTCCAGGTGGCCCGGACAGGGCCATCGCTATTGGATCCAGTTCCTGGGGGTGGACCAGTGCGCAAGGATCACCTGGATGGGGAGCTTTCAGGGGGTGGAAGTGGGACACCGAAGGGTGAGACGCGGTATCCACTTCCTTATGACAACTTTTCCCCATCCTACCAGGTGGGGTACCTAGAAACTAACCTCCCCCTTCTTTCCGACACAAACACTTTCTCACAGGCAGTTCATCGTGAGCAACAATGGACTAACACCAGAGCCGTATACTTGTCATGTCCCAATACAAGGGTCAGGCAGAGTCAGGCAATTACTGATAACTGCACACACCTGACTTCCTTTACACTTCCCCACACGGATAAAGGCGGAGCACGAAAGCACACTCTGAGCAAGTCGAAACACAATAGGAAGCAGCTATTCCGGGATGGCAGTTTAAACCAAGAAGAAAGGTGGCGAGACCAGAGAGGAGGACAAGGAGGGGGTTACCCTTGTCCTTCTCATGAAAGGATGGCAACTTTCAAGAAGCCGCAAGGAAAATAACATAAGACCAGGAATCACAGCTGAGGAACGGTGTAGCATGTGTCAGAGGTACACAGAGCCCTCCCACATTGATAGCCAAGGTGGGGAGAAGCGATTGCCACTGCCCTTGACTCGGACAGCAAAGCAACGCCAACGAGTCCAACACAGCCGTTGAGTCGCAAGAATCTGATAGACCGCACTGTGTTATGCCCAAGGTTGCAAGCGGCAACATTGTATAAACAAAGAACTTGCGTGAGATTGAACTTTATGAAACCCAGTTAGGTACCAAATACAGAGTAGTCCGGCGCCACGTGGGTGATCACTCGATGGTCTCAGTTTGGTACCCCCTCCAAGAGCATGTAAATATTGTATGATGAAAAGTGAAGTGGTCCTGCAGCGGGATAGGTTAAATCCTGTGCACATTCAAAAGGCTTCAATTGTCTATGAACTGGAATTGGTCTGAGCCCGGAAGAGAGGGGCTAATTGGTTAAAAGGGGATCTGAGCCCAGAAGAGGGGGGCACGGGGTGAACAGTAAAACTTACCCATGAAGATGTTGCGGCAAATGTGAATCTGACTGAGGGATGCCTACGAGTTAAAGTTGGTCCGAACCCGGCTGAGGGAGACCAATTGTGAAAGAAGGATCTGAGCCCGGCTGAGGGGGATCCCGGGCTAAGAATAAAAGCGCACCGACTTGAATATATGAAAGGAACTTTTCTTCGTTTTTTGGTGCATCAGGCCCTCTGAAGCAAGAGGCTGAGTAAAAGAGACTTGGGCACAGAAGGCCCCGATGTTGGTAAAAGGAACTGTGACCTCGTGCCGAAGAAGCCCAAGAGTGTGCTGTGTTCGAGTGACCCGCCTAAACATCCAGACTTATCATTCTGTGAACACTTTACTTTTTGTGAACATTATCCCACACTATTTTGTAGCATAGCGATAAGGATTGTCAATAGTTTTTTTTTTGTATAGGCCCCTTTTATTTGACATGACTCTACTAGGACTGTATTATTATTATTTGATGGTCGTAGCTTGTTCCCATCTTAGATTTAGATGGGCGTTTTTCACACCTTCTGATAAAATTTAATAAACACCCTTGAACTGTGATCACTTGTGTCCGTCTTACTTTGATACCATGCAGCCTTCCCTGCACTCCCCACCTGCTGCTTAAGCACTTCACACTTTATGGCTGCTGAGCCTAGCCCTATCCGTTTACACTTCACACTTTATGGCTGCTGAGCATAGCCCTACCCGTTTACAATGTCCATATGTGCACAGCACTTAGCACTTTTATGGTACCTATCTTAAGAAACGAAAGATGTGGATGTGTACAATACTAATGCGATGGCTGAATTTCCATAGAACCCAGCTCCTTATTTTACCATGGGCTCAGATGGGTAGTTGTGTATAGGGCTTACATATGCATGCCTTAGCGGCGTAGAGCAGTATACTGGTATTGAACCCTTTGAACTAAATGGGTATATATGCAATTAGGACTGGCCGGGGTTTTGAAACACATTGCTCTGTGCTTTCCCCGGTTTCTTTGTTGCTTACTGTTTTTACACATCGAATGCTATGGACTGTATAAAGTATTTTCCATGTAACATTTTGTGATTAGTCGATATAGCAGCCTTTGAGTATGGACACTGGGTCCAGCAATACTTATGTGGATTATGGTAACGGACCGAAATTATCTTCATGCTGTCACTACAGCTGTTTAGTGGGAATCACTGATTAGCAGCGTGTTGTGGACCTTAAACATTAGTTATGGTCCCATCAATATGTATGTGGGGGAAAAATCCGAAATACAATGTGGTGAAATAATCGCCCATTATTTTGTTTCCACTTGTGAAAGCATAATGTATTTGTAATTGCTAAGATATAACTAGCAAATATCGGGATGTGTTTTTTTCAACAGGAATGTGCTTTAAAAATGTATTGCACTATGCTGTGCTAAGAATATAGAGGGCATCTGGGAGCTGATGACCCATTTCCGTGTCCCATAGTGCACCTGAAAGTCAGTGTTACATAACTAAATCATCAAAATACGTCTGAGTGGGCAGGAGCTCGCGGCCGCTATGTATTGGCGCACATGGACAGAACCAGTATCTTACAGAGGTTACATTTTTTGTTTACCTCGATGTACACCTGTATTTAATTATCGGTTATTCTGCTATCATGTCAGCATTTCGTGCGGTGTGCCTCGCTAAATACGTGCAATAAGAACAATCTGTTAGAACTGATCGGTATAGAGCCCTCAGATTAAAAGCAACTGCTCCTCTGTATATGGCTGACAAGACGGCACAACCTGAGACATGGGTGGGATAGGTAGGCCCTATATATATGGTGGAAATAAAGAAAGGACACACAATAAACATACACGTACGTCTCATATAGAATGTCACGTTTCTTAATGTAACTTTATGTGAACAAGCAACGAGTAGAATATGAGAACTTAATTATTGGTTTCTGCAGATTGGCGTGCAACTCACATGTATACTGTGACTTTTCACATGGACCTCAACCCCGCCACCCCACTCCATCCCCGGCGTGAAGTTATGGTTAAGTTGCTCAACTCATAGGAAGAGCACTTTTTGGGCGGTTTGTAATTTCGCTCACCCTGGCATGAATCCTTACCAAACTTTGCAAAACAGGTATATGGCCCGGTCTGAATATATTTGCCAAGTTTAGTGAGGTTTCGTCAAGTGGGGCAAAGTTATAGGGGGTCCCAAAATATCTTTCTTCCAAAGACGAACAAGTTACTTACCAACTGTAACGTTCTTTCGATTGGATGTTCCTCCCACATATTCCTCATCTTAGATATATCCTTACCTTCAGCTTTGCTGCTTCGGAATTTTTTCTTCCCCCTCGCTCCACCAGAGCTCTCCACTCGAGGCTGCGGCGCCGATGTCCCTTGTCGAGTGCCGACGTCATCCGCTGTATAAATGCCTCGAGCGCGCCCTTTGGACTCAGTTCTGTTTTTTCGTATATTGTAGCTAATGGAGTGCCTCTGTTGACTCAGGCCTTAAAGGAATTCCGAGTGTAAACCACGTAAACTGTACTGTGGGGTAGGCTGGGAGGGTCGATGAGGAATACGTGGGAGAAACATCCAATCGAAAGAATGTTACAGTTGGTAAGTAACTTGTTCTTCGAATGGATTGTGTCCTCCCACGTATTCCTCATCTTAGATAGACTCCCAAAGCAGTTTTGTATCGGAGGTGGGAATACAGAAATATTAGTCATGTACAGAATGAAGTACTGATTTAGCAAAAAGACCTTGTGAAGAAGTCAAATCTAGAGCATAATGTTTTATAAAAGTGTGCATGAGGGGGCATGGCTTGGAGCGCCAGCGATGAGGCTGCTCCATTAATGGCCTCCGTATGGGTCCGCGGCTACCTATGCAATCCTGCCGGTTCCCGCTAAACCTGCTGCTGTTCCTTCAAGGGATGACGTGGTGGAATATTTCCTGCACCCACTGCCCTAATTCCGAAGCTTAACAGTCCGGGATCGCTGAAACCGCGCCGCAGGAACGTTCTCTGGTGTTCCCCACCACGATCCAAGATGGCGGCCGCAGCTTGGGACCCTCGGCCCGAGTCCCTGAGGCCTCCCTGCACCGACCTCGGCCCGAGGTGGAAATGCGACCCATTCCCGGTGTGCACCATTAGCGCATCTGTCAGCACCTGCAGCCCCCCCCCACCCGCCAACTCACGTACCATTCGACTGGGGGCTGTCGGGTGCTGCTGTTGGCCTGGGTCCAGGAATGAGCCCTGCACCTTCAGCAGTCCTGGACCCGATCTCCGCGCGCCTTGGCGCCCCGACTCCTCCGCTCCACCAGTGCCTCTCAAGACGGGAGATCCCGCGGTGGCTAGCCCCGCCTGCTCCCAGGCCGGTCCCACTGCGACTTGGACACCGTCGCAGCCCATAATTCTGCCTCCGGTGCCCGCCTGGCTGGCGAGCCCGGTGCTTCGACATCTGCAGGGCGCCCTCCTGGAGGAGGGCCCCGACCACCATCCACTGCGGCGCAACGCTCCCCGAGCTGGGAGATGCACCAGGTGAGCCCCTACGGCCCCCAACACATGACCCAGGCTCCATTCCTGCTGCTCGGAACGCCCTCAATCTCTGCCTTCATCCTCTTCCCTGGGCACTGGGCCCCACTGCTCCCTGCAACGCCCCACCGCTGCTGACCCTCCCTTTCTGTGGGGCCTGCTGCTGGGATCCGGCCATCCTCCTTGTGACGCGCTGGGGCGTCTCCCTCCTCCACCACTGGCTGAAGCTCACCAGCCTCACCTGCTCCGGGTGATTGAAGCCCTGATCCTCCAGCTGTGACCTCTCTGGCAACTTCCCACTGTGAGGCTCTAGCTCTGCTCACCCGACGGCGGTGACTGTGGCGCTCGAGCTCTTCTCCTTGTTGTGGCCCCCCCCTCTGCTTTCTACCTGGGGGCCTTGCTGCTGGGGTTTGGCCGCTCTTTTGGAGCCCGCGGGGGCTTCCCCCCTCTGTTGCCTGAGCCACGCCACTGACTTCCTGGGGCGCCCCTGCCCATTCCTCATCTTTACCAACCGGAGGGATCCGACCTACGACCCAGCGGCCTGAATCACACAGTGGAAGGCTAATCACAGTCCTGCAACATCCTGACCCCGTGGGTCTGCTTCACCAGAGCATTTGTCGCCCTTTGAGGGAACTACAGCACCTCCTGGGGCGCTCCGGCCCACCCCCTCTCCTTGGCCGCCGCCGTCCCCGGATCTGCACAGTCACCACTTCCCTAGAGTTGGTCCCCTACGTCAAAGCCATGGCCAAGGCGTCGAAACCCTCCAAATCTGCCGACATTTCCACCATGTTGCTGGTCTCGGAAAAAGGGAAGAAATCCGATCCCCCTAAACTTACTCCTCAGAAAACTACCAAAGATAAAGGAACGCTTGCAACAAAAGAGGACCTCCAGGCCTTCATGTCTGACATTAAAGCAGAATTCAGATCCTGTATGACTGAGCTGACTGCCAAATTGGAGCAAACGGAGCAACGGGTCAACGATGTTGAGCACAGGATGGGGGAGGCCGAGGAATTGGCCGTGGACCACTCAAACTCGCTAATGGAGATCCAATGCACCATCCAGACACTAATGGATCGGACGGAAATCCTCGAATTCAAGCAAGAGGTCATGGAGAATCGCTCCCGGCGCAATAACCTCCGCATTCGTGGGATGCCCTCCGCGAATTTCTGAAAAGGAACTCCCCGGATACATAAGTCTCTTCTTCCAGTCCCTGCTGCCGGATCTGGATGAGTTGCTGCTTCTACTTGACCGTACCCACCGATTGCACCCTCGCCGAGGATCCGAAACAGACCCCCCTCCTGATATAATCACAAGAGTTCACTTTTAGGCCACCAAGGAGGCCATTCACTGATAGGCCGCTCGAAAGACCAACTCTCCTTCCAGGGCTCCCCACTGCAGATCTTCCAGGATCTCTCCCCTTTAACCCTCCAGAAGCGCAGGATCCTTCGCCCGCTGTCGCTCTTCCTATGAGATCAACAGATCTGCTATCGGTGGCTGTGTCCCACGATGCTGCAGTTCTCGTACAAGGGTACTCCGCACACCATTAGCCACCTTGAGGACGCAGCATTGATCCTCCGCCCAGACTCCCCCGGGGGCACAGAACCGCACTCCTCAAGCCAAGCAAGCTTTCCGCAGGATGCGGCCTTACCCAAACCGAAACGGCCCCCTTGGGCAAGAGTCCAGCAAGGTCGTAAACCCAAATGACAGGAGCAAGTACGCCTAAAGTACAGCTAGCGCAGGATTCACCAAGGTTCTCTCAAGCTTGCCGCGGACCCCATGCGGTTCATACCCTCCTCCAGGGTGGATATCATCTGGTTACCCCTGGAGAGACCCTCAACCATGCGGGCCATGTTGCCCGAGGACTGTTTGGGTGACCGGGGGTATTACAGACAGTTCATACTCAGTCCCCCCGGCACAGTTTAGGCCCCCTGTTGGAGGCCGATGTTGAAAGTTCCTATCTCCCGTTGGAGATTTTTCTTAAAAACCGTCAGCAACAGGAGACCCCGAAGCAGCGGAACCCTCACAGCTATGGCTGACTTGACCTATCCCCAACCACCCCCCCCCCACAGGAAACAAACTCAGAGCGCCAGCCCACGCACTTAAAATTAAAATTCACCACTCTGAAAGTTAGAGGCTTGAACTCCCCCCGAAGAGGAAATCCGTCCTGCAAAGGCTACACGACAAGGGGACCGCAATCGCCTTCCTGCAAGAAACGCACCTCAACCCAGAGGATTTCTCTCGATTGCGAACCAGACTCTATCCCCTTCAATTCCTGGCCTCTGGCGGATCCAAGAAGGGAGGCACTGCCAACCCCAGATCCTCGACACGCTGAGATGCCGGGAGGGTCGCTTTATGGCGGTCAAATGCATTATCCTCGGCCAGCTTTTCACCCTCATCTCAGCCTACGCCCCGAATGAGCATCAGGAGGGATTCTACCAGGACCTGGAGGACTCCCTCCTTCCGTTCGTCGAAGGACAAGTAGTCATCGGTGGTGACTTTAACGGGTCCCGGACCCCGCCAGGGATAGATCTCACCCCCCAACACTCAGGGACTCAAGTTAGCTACAGCCTTGCTCCACTTGTTTCGCACGCTGAACATTGTTGACACCTGGAGGGTGCTGTCCCCAGAAGAGAAAGATATCAACTTCTATTCGTACGTCCACCGTACCTTTTCTAGAATCGACTTATTGTTGGCTTCCCCCCAGATCCTGACCTTTACAGACGAGGTTACGATTGGCCCTTGGATCCTTTCGGACCACGCTCCGGTCTCGCTCACCCTGTGGTCGCATGACACGGATCCTCCTCCGCACCGCCAGTGGAGTCTGTATAATCCTATCATGGGGGACATGGCAGTAAGAGACACTATTGCTAGGACGATTAAAAACTTCTTCACTGAAAACCGCGAGGAGGACACCTCCCCGGCTAATACCTGGGACACCATGAAGGCAGTGCTTTGAGGGGAGCTGATCGCCCAAGGCGCCGCGTTCCACAAACGGAAGCAGACAGCCTGCGCTACTTTGGAAGTCGAGGTCCACGAGGCTGAGGCCACTCACAAACGTAAGGGCTGGTCCCCGAAATCTTACAGGGTCCTAATGATGGCGAGGAAGAGGCTCGAGGTGCACTACGCTGATGCTACAGCAAACCTGCTAACCAGAACCAAACAGTGGTACTACGTCCACAGCAATAAGGCTAACAAACTGCAAGTCAGTAAACTGGCTAAGGAAAAGAGCAGGAACTTCATCCAGGGCCTCCGTGATGCACAGGGAAAGATCCACCATGCGGAGAGTGAAAAACTGCGACTGGCGGTCGCCCACCAATCGGCAATTCATGACGGCGGTCCCGCCGGACCTAGATGAGCAGCACTCATACATCCGAGAGGCGGTTCTCCCAGCTCTCAACTTGGAAGCAAGAGATGGACTGGAAACTCCTATCACGATTGAGGAGGTGAAAGGGGCCATCAATAGCCTAAAGCCTAGGGCCCCTGGCCCAGATGGGTTCTCCACGCGCTTCTACAAGCTCTTCCGCCCCCAATTGATGGCTCCTCTTACCCGCCTCTTCAATTCGTTTGTGGCCACTGGAACGGTCAACCCATCGATTCAGGAGTCCATTACGGTCCTGATTCTTAAGCCTGGGAAGGACCCCCATGAGAATAACTCGTACAGGCCCATCTCCTTGTTGAACTTGGACGCTAATATCTACTCCAAGATCCTGGCCAACCGTCTCGCACCTATTCTCCCGAGCATTGTGGACCCAGATCAGACAGGGTTTATTTTCCACAGATCAACAGAAGACAACATCTGCAGGGCACTGGATCTGATAGAGGTCACCAGTCAGGACTCCCAACAACTAGCCCTCTTGGCGCTAGACGCTACCAAAGCTTTCGACAAGGTGGACTGGCCCTACCTCTCCTCCGTTCTCGAGGCCTATGGCTTTGGCTCGACCTTCAGGAGGATGATTCTAGCAAATTACCAAGCCCCTAAAACCCGGCTGAGAATCAACGGACGCCTGTCGGACTCGATTACGCTTACATATGGGACACGACAGGGATGTCCACTGTCCCCCCTCCTTTTCGCTTTGGCTATCGAACCGCTAGCCTAGCGAGTGCGCCGGAACCCGCTGATCACTGGCCCGAGTATAGGCCCATTCCAACATAAAATTGCCCTTTATGCGGACGAAGTGCTGTTAACCATCACTAACATCAAAGATTCTATGAGGGCAGCCCTGAACGAAATCCAGGACTTTGGGAGGGTTTCGGGATTCGCCATCAACTTCCCAAAATCATCTGCCCTCGGAGTGGGCCTGCTCGAAGGTGAGAGGGAGGCCTTGGAGAAGCACAGCCTGCTTCAATGGAGCACCCAAGCGATCTCGTATTTGGGGGTTCGGATCCCTGCCCACCCGACGAAAGTCTACCAGGCCAACTTCCCCCCACTCTTCGAGGAATTGGAAAAGGACCTGGCCCGTTGGCAGACGTAGGAGATATTGCTGTTGGGGCGCATCACGACGTGCAAGATGAACCTCCTCCCCCGCTTCCTTTACGCCTGCGCATCTCAATCCCTCTCCCCCCTCTATTGCGTCTCCAAAGGAAAATCATTGGTTTCATCTGGAAGGGCAAGAAACCGCAGATCCCACGGATCACGATGATGGCCAGTACAAGGCAGGGGGGCCTGGGGGTCCCAGACCTCTGGAAATATCAAATTGCAGTCCAACTGGCCCACTTTCAAGCATGGGGACTCGCCACTGGGTGCCCAAAATGGGTGGAGATCGAACAATCCCGCCTCCCTCTCCCCCTTCGCTTTCTCCCGTTCATTTCTACCGCACTATGCCGATGTCGGCCAGGAATACTGACCGCTATGAAGCAGTCACTGAAGGCATGGGAGTGGGCCCGCAGACATGGAGGCATCCCAGGAGGCCTTTGCGCTCTCTCCCCAATCTTCCTTAACCCCGCCTTTTCTCCGGGAGCTCATCCTAAGAACTTTAGGAACTGGGTGGCAAGAGGCCTCGAGACCTTGGGGCAGCTCTTTGAGGGAGACGCCCCCCTCGCCTTCGAGCAATGTAAAACGAGTTTCTGGCTGACAGAGGCAGATAGGTTTACTTACGCCCAACTGAGACACTGGTGCTCCCACCCCCAGACTCGGGAGGCCGCAATACGGCCCCTAGCCCCGCTGGAGCTCTCGGTGAATGACCTGCCAGACAGGGGTAAGATTTCGGCCCTCTACAAACTATTGCAGGAAGACCCCATCCAGACTAGGCCCTCCTATATGTCCCAATGGGAGGCGGACTTGGGTCATGAGATTGAGGACCACAAGTGGGTAGATGTTTGGACAAGAACACGCACAGCATCTCGGTGCATTACCAACCGGGAATGCTCCCACAAACTCCTTCTGCGCTGGTACTACCCCCCCTTGCGCCTCCACCGCTTCCAGAGGAACCTGCACCCCCACTGCTGGCGCCTTTGTGGCCATCTGGGTTCCTATTTCCACATGTGGTGGACATGCCCTAAGGTGGGGGAGTTCTGGAGTCAATGCCTGGCCACCATAAAGGACATCACCCAAGTCGAACTCCCGCTAACGCCTGAGCAAGTCCTCCTGGGGATACCGTTCCCGGACTTGTATCTGAGATCTGGGAGGAGGGCAACACTGATCTCCCAACTCCTCCTGGCAGCCAAAATCACAGTGGCCCGTCCGTGGAAGGACCTCTTATGACTCTCTGGTGGCTTAAACTGTGGGACATCTTGATAGCGGAAAAGATCACGGCAGCCAAGGCGGGACTGCTCCACCGGTTCACCAACATCTGGGCACCAGTCCTGGACTATGATCAGAACTACCCAGCCCTGACCTTCAAGCCACGCTTGGTCGCAAGAGCCCTTGACTCTGTGGGCGATAGTTCGCCGCCGGATCAGGCTGAATGAGGCTCGGGACGGGGCCTGCTCGGGGTCTCGGGGGTGGGGGGGCGTGATTGCCTGTGTTTTAAGATGCTGTGAGGCTTTACGCATTGCAAATGTATCTGTACTCTTGATTGCTGTTTATAAATAAAAAAATCTAAAAAAAAAAAAAAGTGTGCATGGATGACCATGTGGCTACTGCACAAATATCATGCACTGGGATACCCCTTTGAAGTGCTGTTGAAGTCGCCATGCCCCTTGTTGAATGAGCCCTCAGCCCATCTGAAGGATCTTTCCCAGCCAATCTATAACATTCAGTTATAGCCAAAATTATCCATCTACGTAATTGTAATTGTAAGGCCATACAAAAGTCACTGCCAGTCCCAAATTGCGGCCAGTGTATCCCATAAAAAGTTGGCGACACCGGCGTAATCTTGCCAATCTTGAAATATAGAAGCCGAGAACCCTTCTAGGGTCTAGTCTATGTAGCCTTTCCTCTTCCTTACTTGCATGAGGAGGAGGGTAAAAAGCAGGCAGTGTTATTTTTTGTGACAGGAGAAAATCAGACAATTTTTGGCAAAAAAAAGGCTTTAACCCCAAGGACAACTTTATCTTTATAAAAGATGGTGTGAGGTGGCCCGCTAGAAAGTGCCTGCAACTCACTTATCCTGTAGGCTGATGTAATTAACACAACAAGAATTGTTTTTAAAATAAGGAGCCTTAACGGACAAGAATGTAAAGGCTCAAATGGAATGCATGTGAGGAACTTTAGTACTAAGTTTAAGTCCCACACATGTACTTGAAAAGCTATTGGAGGAAACACATTATTTAGACCTTTGAAGAATTGTGTTATCAAAGATATCTTGAAGTAAGATTCCTCCTCTGAGGAGCGCTTGAAAATAGATAGCGCTGCTAAATAATCCTTTATTGTGCCCACCTGGAGCCCCAGATTACCCAAGTATAACAGAAAGACAATACTGTAGGAATATTACACTGAAACGGGTCCACATTCTTATCTCTGTACCAGTTACTGAACTTGTTCCAACAACACCGGTATAGAGATTTAGTTGCTGGCCTTCTGGTCGAAAGCAAGATCTCCATGACGTCATCGGGAAGGTCCCAATCCTTGTATCTCAGCCTCTCATAAGCCATGCGTGAAGGTTGAGTGTCTTGACCTCTGGATGGAGAACGTGACCTTCCTCCTGTGAGAGAAGATCCTCTCTTTTTTGGAAGACGTATTGGAGAGCAGATGGACATGTCCAGAAGGTCCGCTTACCACGTTCTCCTGGCCCAATCCTGGGCAATTAGGATCTCAACCTCCTGATTACTTGAGGGATCACAGGGACTGGAGGAAACGCATACAGGAGTGGAAATCCCCAGTCCACTACAAACACGTCCCGTACAGCTCCTCTCAGAGGAAATTCCCTTGAGCAGTACAGTTCGTACTTCATGTTGACACTCGTTGCGAACAGATCCACTTGCGGAGTTCCCCAGAGGGCGAAGATCTCCTGAAGGAATTCCTGAGCTAGTTCCTACTTGTGCGAGACTGTGCTCTGCCCGCTCAGAGTGTCCGCCGCTGTGTTTTGTTCTCTGGCTAGATGAACTGTCGACAGAGAGATCCCTTCTTGTATTGCTCAAAACCAGAGCTGCATTGCTTCTCTGCACAGTGGTAGTGACCCTACTCCTCCTCTCTTGTTGAGGTAGTACATGGCCACCGTGTTGTCTGTCATTATCAGGACATTCTTTCCCCGTACAGAGGGCAGGAAGGCCTTCAGCGCTAGTCTGATTACCCTCAGCTCCAATAGGTTGATGTGTAGTTTGGACTCCTATGGAGACCAACGACCGCTGATTTTCAACTCGTTGGTGTGAGCTCCCCACCCTGTGAGCGAGGCACCCGTCACTACGGTTATCTACGGCCATGGTTGCCAAAAAGATTCTCCGCTGAGGATATGTTCTCTGCAAGCCCACCATTAAAGATCCTGTGCTACTCTGGTTGGAACTTGCAAAAGATCTGCATTTCCCCTGAAAACTGGGACCATTGAGTCCTGAGGGCCCATTGAAGGGATCTCATCCTCAATCTCGCTTCTGGCACCAGAAAAATGCAGGATGCCATAAGACCATGCAACTTGAGAAAATCGAAGGCCGGTAGATACTGGGCATTCTGGAATTTTATTTCCATCTGCAGAATGGGGTGAGCTCTCTCTTCGGGAGGCGAGGCTTTGACCAAACAAGTATCCAGGACTGCTCTGATAAACTGGAGTTTCTGTGATGGTATTATGTTTGACTTTTTTAAATTCAGAGAAAAGCCTAGTTTGTGAAGGAAGTGGCAGGTCTTGGACAGATGTTCCTGGGCTTGTTGTGGAGAACGTGCCCTGAACATCCAATCGTCCAGGTAGGGGTAGACCTGAATCCCCAACTCGCCCGAGACTCGCTGTCACCACCCCCATCAACTTGATGAAAAATCTCGGGGCAGAGGTCAACCCGAAAGGCAGAACTCGAAACTGATAGTGAGAATTGCCAATCGCGAACTTCAGGTACTTCCTGTGTTTGAGATGTATTGGCACATAAAAGTAAGCATCCTGAAGGTCCAATGATACCAACCAGTCTTGGAGTTGGAGAGCCTGAAGGATCTGAGAAAGTGTGACTATCTTGAACTTATCCTTCCTGAGGAACTTGTTCAAGCTTCTCAAGTCCAAGATGGGTCTCAATCCCCCGTCCTTCTTTGGTATGAAGAAATATAGGGAATACCAACCCATGTTCCTCTCTGCTACAGGTACGTGTTCTATTGCACCTTTCTGTAGCACGGTCAAGACTTCCTGCAACAGAAGTAGGTCTGGATGTTTGATAGAGTTGTATCCCGGCGGGTGATTGAGGTTTCTTTTGAAAAGGAAGGCAGTAACCTTGGGATACTGTTTCCAGTGCCCAAGCATCTGAAGTAATGCCCCGCCATTCTTCCAGATCCTGTGAGATCCTGCCTCCCACTGGGGTCTTGTGGGTCAAAACCTGAGAGTGGTTTTGCGGCAGCTGCAGCATCGGTTGAAGGGACAGTTGCCGTTACTGGGGCAGATCTAGTACCTTTTCCTCACCCCGAGGAAATTTCCTTTGTCCTCTTTGAATGGCCTGTCCCCTTACTTTTTCCAAATGAGGAATAAAATCGAAAGGGATGACCCCTCCAGGAAGATGAGCCTGTGTAGGAGCGTTGTTGAGGTTGTCGTAAAGCGGTGATTTTGCCGCCGCTTTGAGGTCTGCAGCTTCTCCAAACTTTCATCCACCTTGCTGCCAAACAACATTGAGCTTATTGAGAAGTCTGGATTGCACATCCGGTGCAAAACCCGACTTCCTCAGCCACGCAAATCTGTGTAGCACCGTACTAGATGCCATAGACCTACTGATACGGTCAGCTGTGTCCAAACCTGATTGAAGGCATTCCCCAAAGCCTCCTTTCCATCCCTTACTATGGACAGGAAGGCTTCACGTTCCTCACCTTCAGGGATGTGTTCAGCTGCCGCTGTCATACAGTCCCACAGGGTATATGTAAATCTTGCAAGGGTGCATTTTAAAGCCACGCTCCCTGGCATAAAAATCCTTCGGGACCATGCATCAATCTTTTTATCATCCCTATCTGGGGGAATTTTAGGGTATGCAGCATTTCTAGTAGAAGTAGCTGTCTGAACTACAAGACTTTCAGGTGATGAGTGTTAACTCAAATATTCAGGATCTGAGGAACAAGGTCTATATTTTGACACATTTTTTATTTACTGCTGGAATAGATTCAGAGTTTTCACATGCAGTGTTAACCCTCCTTTGTGAGGCTACATGAAAATGAAGTATGGAGTCTTGCTGAGGTCCTCCTGAAAGGATGTCAGTCATTTCATCCTCCTGAAAGACAGTTGAATTTCTACTCCATCCCATGAATTCCGTTACCCTGTTCATCAATTTTCTATATCCCGCATCAACATGCTCAGCCGGGTCAGGCTTTTCAAATTCATATTCTGGAGATGTATCCAGACCACTTGCTGACTGCAAGCACTCGTAAGTCTTGCATCTTAGATTGAGGGTCAATTAACTCCTCAGGGACTTGCTTTGTACCAAATTTCACTCCAGCAGGTGAAATACCTTCTTATGCTGATGCATCTCCTTCATATATGGAGGACATGGTTCTAAAGAAATCATGTCTATTTTCTGGATGAAATACCTTTTCAGGTGGCATAGACTTCGACACAGGTGCCGATTTTGTAATGGGAGTGAACGAAGACGTCGAGAAAAGCGTTGATGGTGTCGATGTTGTAGTCTTCACCTTCAATATCATCGAGGTAATCTTCAACACCTTCAAAGGAATTGTCGACCCTGTCGAAGGAATTGTTGAGACTGTCGAAGGAGCCTTCGACACCGTCGACTGTGCACTCGACATAACCTTTTTGGGATGGGTTGTCAATACCTTGTGTTCGACCGCGTTTGTTAGAGGCTTCGAGGACGTTTTATATGAGGACTTCGATGGCGTATGAGAGTCTGACGCCATTTTCTTGAGTTCCACCTCTGATTTTTGCACCGGTGGGCTTTTTTTTTAATGAGGCATCAGGGAAGATTCCCTGGACGACACCCTCAACGATATTTTGTCAGATTTTCTCGTCTTAGATCTTCCCCGGTCACTTTTTTATGGGTAGAGGCATCGTCTTCGCTAGAGGGTCTGGGCCGCATTCTAAAAAATCTTTAGCATAGGTGCTCTGAACGCTTCCCACTTTCTCATGTTTTGATGGACATGTAATGATTTCCTCAGACGACGTTGAGGAAGAGGAAGAGGGAGACCGGTGTCGTCTTTTCTTTGCCTTTTTTGAGGAAGAAGAGCACTTCCTGGATCTACTCCTCAACCTAGATTTTTTGTGATGTTTTGATGAAGACTCGGCCGAGTCTTTTCTCCCTCTCTGAGAAAACTTCGAGGATTCCTCCCCCATCGCCAGTTTACCTCTCCGTTCCTTTAAGGCCTTATGGGTCATTGAATGACAGGAACCACACTCGTCTATACAGTGGTCGGAACCGAGGCGCCAGAGGCAATTCCGATGGAGATCAGTCAGCGACATTTTTCTCCGACATTTCTGACATTTCTTGAATCCAGTCTTCGGTGTGGAAGGATTAGATGAAGACGACATCCTTACGAACTGAAGCACCATTTTATTCAATCCGAAGCAAAGCTAACGGAAATACGGAACTGAGGCCAACGGGTGCGCTCAAGGCATTTATACAGTGGATGATGTCGGCACTCGACGGATGCCGCCGAGGGACATCGACACTGCAGTCTCGAGTGGAGAGTGAAAAATATTTCCAAAGCAGCAGGTAAGGATATATCTAAGATCTAAGATGAGGAATACGTGGGAGGACACAATAAATTCAAAGCAAAAATTCTGCTCACGCCTACAGCCCAAACCGATGGACGGATTTTCACAAAATTTGCTGCAGGAGAGGCGGCTTGGTCCCAAAAGCATGCTTTTGTGAAATTGGTGTAAATTCGTCCAGTAGTTTTTTTTTAAAACGACCAAAAAGTAGGTAAAAAAAATGTGTGATATCTGGGTCCGCTCCGCAGACTCACCTGTTCGGTACGCTGACTGGATGGTGAAAAGCGTGAAGTGCGTCAGATTTCTGGAAACGCCCGCCCTGTTGGACACAGCAGTAAAAACATTAAAAAACACAACATTCCACTTGTCAAACTTATCAAGCCATCTCTGGGGACGTGAGGGGTGATGAGGATGGGATGGGATATGGCCATAAGAAGACAGTGTTTTTCGTACCCCAAAACGTGCCAGATGTTCGAGGGCAGTCCTGTAATGTTCCCGAACACTTCAGATGTTCGGGGAAATCTGTGCCTATTTTTACATTATAGGATTGGTGAAAAGGAGTTCTTGGGTGGCTTATAACTTTGGCGCCACTCAATTAAACTGCATGTAATCTTGGAATTGTATTCTAAACTTGATACTGAATGGTTCTGGAAAGTATGGAGCCTGTCTGTCAAGAGGGAACATATTTAGAGGGGGGATCCCAAAGTATTGTAAAGGCTTATAAATGTGGTGCCATTTGACGAATCTGCACAAAAGTTTGCTAAATCTAGATATACATGTTTTTGCAAAGTCTGGTGGGATTTTCTCAAGAGGGGGATAAATTAGAGGGGGTCTCAACATTTTTAGATGGCTTATAACTTTGTCGAATGTGAAGAAAAGTTTTCAGAAAGATTATAGACCCAACCTTGAATGTTTGTGCAAAGTCTGAATGGATTTTGTCAAGTGGGGGCTGAGTTATATTACTATTGTATGTACATAATGGGCCGATTTCAAGCAAACGTGTGTAAGGAGCATTGGCAAAGACCTTAAAGCATGGTTTTTCAAATGTGCCCGTGACAAGTGTCATAATGTAGGTACAAAAAATAGTGATACACCTTCGGTGACTGAGGTATAGTATAGCCTGTGGCCAAGAGCAGTGGCCAGATTGTCCAGTTCATGGTATAGGGTCATGACCCAGACAATCTGGCTACTGGCCAGGACCACGAGGGACCACAAATGGTGTTAAAGTAGCCATGTTTACCTGGGACGGCTATGTGGTAAAGTTATTCGAAAATGGGATAGGTTTGAAATGTTAAAAAAATTTGCTTGTGGTAATACTGTCATAGGGTTCTGCCTTCGCCTTCTGTAGGCTGCCATGGAAAGGGAAGAGGGGCTCTGTACGGAGCCCCGCCTTCCCTTTCCATGGATGCTATCTTGGAAAAGGATTTTCCTTCACGGTAGGAAGAAAAATCAATTTTTTAGCACCCTGGGTTCCCACTTTGGGAACCGGGGGTGCTAATGGCCTTTATCCCCCATTTCAGGGGCTGCAATGGAGGATAATGGTCCGGAGCCTGGTTATTTATTTACAACATTCCGAAGCCTGCAGGCATCAGGGCGCACACAGACACACTGCGCTTCGGTCGATAATTTGGGCTGCCGGGCCGTTAACCCCTGTTCTAGTGCCTGGAACAGGGGATGAACGCCACATTATTTCCATTAGCATAACACAAAATGCTAATGGAAATGTTGGAAAAACGTATTGAGTCTATGTACTTTACTTATGCCCCTCTGTAAGGCTTAGACGGTTTATTATTCTTTTCCGTTTGGAGCAATTACCAACCTTTTATAATGTGGGATTGAGGGAAAAAATTGCAACTGTTGATAGAATATGTCGTCTATGTGCTCTTTCGGAATGCCTGGAGACGGCCAAGCACCTACTGACAGAATGCTCTATTATGAGACCCTCAATTGCTAAATACCTTGGAGAATTTGCTCACAACCTGGAATCTATACCCAAAAATCAATTTTGGTTATATTGCACTAATACATCTAATATGCACCTTTTTATTGCATTATACAATGTATGGCTACAAATTGAAAAAGTGCTGGGCATTATGATCTAAAATGACTAAAAGTGTTTTTATATGAAGGTTTTATTAAGATTTTGGATTCCGCTAAAGATGTATGTTCTTAGATATATTTATTTTTATATTTCACTCTGCCTCTTCTTTTTTCCCTTTTTTCTTCTTCTTTCTTTTTTACGGTATTTTTCCTTCACCTTTTCCTTTATCTACACAAATGTATAAAGTGAAATTTTATTCTCTTTTCCTTTCTCTCTTTGGTTATGTAAATGCAATATGTGTAAAGTTTGAATTTTTTCAATCTGTATCACATTAAAAATATTATTATTATTATTATGTACTTTACTGAGAAATGTAAAGTAGATGGAGTCTGTAAGATTTATTTTTTTAGTTCTATTTTTTAACTGTGAAAGGTGGTTCCTAAAGGAACCTTTATTTTGTTGTTATTTTAAAATAAAATGTGTGCAGGAGAGGTTACAATGTAAGGTGGGGAGAGGAATGAGGGAAGAAGCACCAAGCACTAATATGGAGGGGCAGGTGGAAAGGGGAAGATGTTGCGCGTGAGTTCCTTCTAAGGTAGTGGGCAGTATTTCTTATGCTCCTTGATTAAAGCTTCAAAACAATTTTGAAATTGCTTCCGCCTGCAGAGTGATGTGTTTCAGTATTTACAGAGGGCAGTTGTCTTCCAAAGATACGGATCAACAGCCTCTTTTATTGCTTGCAAGGTAGCTGGTGGGATTTTTTGTCCCACAGAAGTAGGCTGTTTGGTTGATGAAGATCATGTGGAGGAAGACAGCCTACTAAGAACCAAACTTTCTAAGAGCATTGAGGTGGTTGGATTTGGTGTGGCGGCGCATGGAGGTGGTCCCGCAGGAGTAATGTCCAGGTAGTCCACAACTGAGTACAAGTTGCACTCAGTGCATTCCACTTTTGTAGCTTTAGCCTCTGGTACATTCCCAACAGTGGTAAAGAACCGTCACACCCAGGATTCTCCCTTTGAGCTAGAGGTAGGCACTTCCTCTACCTCATTCCTCTTGGTCCTCTTCATTGTCTTTGGAAATACTGTGCTTTTTTAGTTGTATGGGTCCTCCAGCTGGTGGTGGTGGTGGCTCTTGGGGAGGATGGATGGCAATAGCTGATGCCATTTTTAAGATAAATAGCAGTTTTGCTATTCTCCCAAGTAGTGCTTTGTACTAGATTGTTAATGGATAATGAGTAAGAATAGGTGTAGGAGCTGTGCAAGGGTACATTTTGAGCTTCAAATTTACTAGATCAGTAGAAAATGCAGTTCCATAGGTCCTCGAAGCTATGACCCGAACGCAAAGTGCAAACGCGTTCATGGACACGTCATCATCCCGCGCGCAAGCGCATGGTCATGGGGCACTCTCCGGAAGCTCTGCGATGAAGTCAGACGTTCGTGGACGTCGGCAGACGCAAACACACTGGAAAAATTATAGAAGTGTTAAAAATGATGCTAGAAGGTGGGATATGGCACAGTTTTAAGGTGAAACTTTGTAAGTTGGACAGCAATGTTGCTATTTTGAGGAAAGTATGATATTAATAAGTTGTAGGAAAATAGCATGCACTGGTAAAAACCAATGAAATGCTCTGAAAACAACTTTGTTAAAAGGGACATTATGGTTAAGTTGCATTAATAAAAACCTATGAAATTCAATGAAAAAACTTTGTTAAAAGGGACGTTTTGGCTACAAGTAAAACCAAAAACCCCCAGAAATTTGCAAGTTATGGTCAGCCAAGCAACCATAACTCGTGCAACCACTGTGCACTCCTAAGACTAACACCAAGGACAAAGATGACATCACAAATGTCATTGATGACATCACATGTGAAATTAATTTTGATGAAAAGTCCCTAACAAGGAGTTGTGTTTATAATGTTGGTAACAAGATGTCGGGGGTGATCGGAAGATTTATCATGACCTACATAATCTATTAAAGAATGCACTCATCTAAACAAAACATTATATTGGAGTGTTGTTGTTAATACAGGAATCTGATCATACATAAACATGCACCCTAGAAGTACAATATTTATAATCTTGTAATTTTGGATAGTATAATAATGAATGCTACCATATCAGAGTTTTGTGTAATGTTAACATGTAATAACTAGCTAACAATTAAAGACTTACTACACACTTGTGCTAGTACAAACAATACATATGAAGACCCACAATGCATACAAATCAGAGGCACGTACAGGGAAACTAAAGTAAGGAAGAAAGAAACAGCATCAGAAAATGTTAATAACATTAAAGTTTATCTTTATGTATACAAATGAATTGTGTGTTTGAGGCCTGCCTATTGCCCCATGTATCTGCACCATGGCTGAGACCAATCCCTAAAGTAAGTACTTTAAGAACATATGACATGGTTAACGTCTAGATATATAGCACCTTTTGAATTATAATATTCTGTCAGTGAACAAAACCACCTGGCCTAGATATGTCAGTGAACAAAAACAAGTGGGCCAGATGTGATGTAATCAGTGATGTCATCAATGACATTTGTGATGTCATCTTTGATGTCCTGGGTGTTAGTATTAGCAGTGCACGTTGGTGGCGCGAGTTATGGTTGCTTAGCTTACCATGACTGGTGAATTTCTGGGGGTTTTCGGGTTTACTTGTATCCATAACGTCCCTTTAACAACGTTTTTTCATTGAACATATGTAAAAATATTGATTTGTGTTACAGATGAACACATTGTCATTTTCTGAAGCGCAAGAGGAATTTTTGTATGGCCTTAGTGGAGTATATTGTAGCACCACAGTTGGAAGGAACATCATAAGAAAAGGTAGGTATCTGTGGACACAGGGAGTGTGTAAATCTCCTCATCGATTATTATTAAAGGAAAGAGGATCCAGGTAAGTACAAGTGAAAGATAGTGAGGTATACGGTTGTTCAAACTGCTATAATTTTTCCAAAGTACAGTGTAGCAGGTGCAGGTAAAACATATATATATGACCATATCCATTGAAGAAGTTAAAGGAGACCCCCGGATAGAAGAAGGTGAAGTAACCTTTTATGATGTCATTGTAAAGTATTGGAAATGTATATATGTTTGATATGTGATATGTTTCAGTAAAAAACAAAAATAAACAGAGAAATATTGTAAAATGAAGGGATAGGCAACCATTGTATTATACATGTGTCACACTTGCCTGCACATATATAGAACACATGCCTATTTTCAGCATCAAGGGTAAGTATATTAGAGCAGGAAGGGCAACAAAAAGTGTCAATTATATTTTGCCAGGATAAACATAATAAAGAAAGAAGAGACCGTGGTCCAGCGACATCAAAAGAAGGACTACAAAAAGAAAAGAACAGACAAGATTTTCATCAAAATAAAGAAAGCTAAAAGCAGGTCTGCCATCACGTTTATACAAAAAAAGACAAAGAACAGTGCACTAAAGCTACCACTCTAAGAAGATAAGTACACGCTCTACCTGGCCATCAAATCAAGGAAACCCACAGCAACAAGGACAATGCCCTACATGCAAACAAGGAAATGAAAGACTTACTAAAAGGAAAGTACATTCTAATTTGTTAGGATATCATGACTTTTGCCTGCATTTGATCTCTCTAGGAAGTGAGTGACAGTTATTTAAGGATTCACCAAGAAGAAAGAAAAAGAGCAGCAGAGGAAGACAATTGTTCCTTTTTTATTATTGTTTTTTCTGTGTTGTTGAAGGTTATGTTTTTCATTATTTTGGTTATGAAAGAAAGGGGATAGTTTATCACCAGTAGTATTAATAATGCATCGGTTCGCAATGAGTTCTATCAAAGAATAGAGGAGAGATTTATCCTTTTCCGATTAAGAGAAGCGCTTGGAGATGACATTTGAGCTCAGCACGGCACTGAGAAGGACAAAGTGGGGTGTGAACCTGTGAAAAGGGCGAGGCAAAAGAGGGCAACACAACACGTGTGTGCTTTCTGGTCCCACGTCAAAGCAACACCCGGGTAAAGTGTTGATGAACAAATGTGACACTAAAATAGTCACAAAAGGTAGGAGGAGCAGCAATTTGACTAAATTAAAAGAAGACATTTTTAGTAGCATGTGTTTAGATGGTAGTATTATTTTAAATAAACAAAAGCATTGAAATAGTAATGTTTAGATTTTAGGAGAGAGTAATGATAATAAAATGCACTTATATTTCAAGAAACTCGCCCAGTGTTTTATATTACGGATGGACAGAGAATACCTGCACTTCAAGTGACCTATGCACCCAAGGCTACAAGCAGGGAGCAGGGATGACGGCCATAATAGTAATAAAAAGGGTTTAGGGGACCCAGACAAATTTCCAGTTGCCACTGAACTGAAAGAAACAAACCTCTTATATACCCCCCACCCTTGTGTCCCCACATTGCAACAATGTCCCCTTAACCGATTATCCTGCTCAAGAAAAACAAACATTTTAAAGCATGGCCCTTATATGAACTAAGGGGCCCCTGAACGTGCTGCAAATCAGCAAAAGAAATAATGGTCTGAAAGGTCCTTAAACTCAATAGGGAGAAAAACAGGAACCAGATGGAAGATGCAGACGGAAGTTGAGTCATTTCATTGCCCGACAAACATTAGCAGCTGGTAAATGGAACGGGGGCAAGGAAACATTATGTCTTGTAGAAAGAAAAAAAATTGGCGTATGCATTTTTGATGGACTATTATTTAAAAGAAGAGACGAAAAAAAGAGGAGCAAGAGTAAAAATGGGTTGATAGGTCCCCTCAAAGGGTATATACATGTTGTTTTAACGATATATCCCGATTCTCATAATGGGAGGGTCACTCGCTGTGCATGTTAAATGATGCATATATACACATAAATAATAAAAGAGGGTAAAATATGCCACACCTTTGACAAAAAAAGATACATATACTAAGAAGAATACAGCATGATTGGAGACACTATTGGTCCTCTAGGAGTCTTTTTTGTGACACCTCCCATATTAAGAAGAGCACCGAGTTGAGGTGAATGACCGAGATAGGGATGCATAGGTATACCTCAAGCGAGGGAGGGTAAAACAATGAGGCCATGGTCGATATCTCGACCAGAGGGGGAAATGAAGAGAAGTAGACCAAAAGAGACTACCCCCTCCTCCTCTGGTGATGGACAGGTGAACAGGTCATTCAGGGCCCGTGCCCCGCCCTCCTGTCCAACATTGTAAAAGTGAGAAGCAATGTTCATTGAGGCCGCATTGGTGCATTGGTAAATGGATGACATGTAAATTAAAAATAGCAAGAATAGTGACAGAAGTGCATGAAAAATATTCCCATTCATTTGGGAAAACAAAAATATAAATAGATGGATACATTGCGCACAACATGAACACCACATAATATAGCCCATCCCATAAACATACTACAGGAAAAAGGTGTCCATTCCTTTTAAAACGGATGCCACAACATGCATTCAAATGCATACAGACCTCAGAGCCTCATGGAAATTCAAATAGCAGAGAACACAGAAATACAGAGTTGTGTAGAGCTCAGACAAATCATTAGCAACTCAAACCAGGGTTATTGGGAACAGGGTAAGGCTTGGGCAAAAGCCAGGTGCATGAATTTAGCAGTATTAAATGGTAGGAAAATACAATTCTAGCTGTGTCATGGCAGAAAGGGAGTCTTAGACTAAAAGTTAGCAGTAAGTCAGAAATAGATACAGTTGAAATAGCCAATGGAAACATGACGGCAGGCCTTATGTCCTTGGCTGAGTTGAGCTGTAGCCTGTGTCATCCCAAAGCTGCTTCTAACCAGCTTTAAGCTGCAACACAAATTCCATGATTCATTTGAAATTGGGAACAACATATTTTATGCTGATCAAGCAGAGTATGAGTCATTGGAAGTAGAAATAATTATGCATTTCAGGCAGCATTTGTGTCCAATAAGAAAGGGCAATGCATTTTACTGAAAGAAAGAATCCTGAACAATTACATTATACGGTTCATATTTGAACAGAACTGGTGTGTCGTATTTTCTTTCCATAAATGTATGCTTGAGCTAGAAAACCTTTGAGTCTTTGTTTTGTCACCTGTACCATAGTTGATTGAACAAATGCTCTCGGCTAGCCGTGGGGGGGGGGAAGATAAATAATGTTTCTCTTCTTTCTTTCACAGTGTGGGTTTCTATACAAGCATGGCTAGCTGCATTGGAGAGAAGTGACCCCTATATATTATTCTTTAGTTAGGTAGGGGAAAATCCTTTAGAGATGGGGAGAGACCGGCATTTTTCATTATCATTTAAGTAAAGATCCTAGTGAAAATGCCAACCCCTGGTCTGACTTCTTACTCCAGCACGCCACAGACCCACACCCGAGATCATAGGAGAGAGAAAATGCAATTATGGCCATGCAGAACAACAACAAAAAATTCAAATGTGAGACACACACCCAGTGGGCAGATTCAGAGGAGCAATCATGTTGTGGAGGCTAGCCCGGGAATGCAAGTGTAGCAAGCACAAACTGTGGCTTTTGGGGTTTGGATTGTTGGTGATAGTTTTGAAGGATGCCAGGTATAAGGCTTGTGCTCTGGGTGGTGGGGAGGTAGGATGTGAGCTAGGGCCTTCATGCTCAGGCTCTTGGCAGTGTTGGGTCAAATGAGTTTGTACGTTTTGGAGCTTCTCCCTATATACTGTGACTCTACCAACTACATAATGGCATTATTGTGGTATTTGACGGTTGATGTGGCATATTATAGTAGGCTGTAGATTACATACTTTATTACATTAAGACCGATACTTCAAACATACAGAGAGTCAGACAGTCATAGGCTGTGTACACCATGTTTAGGGGGAGACTGGTCTATAGAGTCACAGAGTTTGCAAAAATTATTTGGATAGATCATCAGATATGTGGATAGAGACATAAACAGATGCACAGAGGGTGCATGTGTACAGTATAAAGGTATATAGACAGAGATGGCTATGTATAGTGATATTCATAAAGAGATGCATACAGTAACATGTATACAGAGATATGAATAGACCAATATAAACACACAGATGGTTGTATATATATATATATATATATATATAAAGGTTTACATATACAACTAATTAGAAATGAGAGATGCATGAAGGCATATAGAGACATGCAACAAAACAGATATATAAATACATTGAGAAGCAAAACGATAGATAATATAAATATCATGTCAACATAGAGATGAATGTAGATCGATTTATAGATCCAAAATATGGATACATGGAGATGCACAGCCACAGATGGATATAGGCAGATGTAGATATATATATATATACATACACATTACTAGAGATGCATACAGAACCAATGATGGATCTCAATGGGACTGTTCATATAGATCTGAAATATCTGGGTAATTCCCTCTTTTTTGTTAACCGGGGGGCCTGTCTCACTGTATCCCATTTAGTATTGGTCTCTTTTAATCATCATTTTCTAACTACACCAACATATCATTGACGTCACAGGCATACATCTTTCAGTTGGTTCTGTTTTTTCATTATTTATGATATCTTTGTCAATGCTTTTTTTTAAAAAAATTCTTGCTCAATGGAGTTTTAATTCCACAAATAATTTCATATCATGTTCAATATGACCCCAATCCATGTTACTTTTTAATAAATTCATGTTGCACGCACAAACACACTACCAATAAGTATCATAGGTCGCTCTTGATTCATCTACATTAGACAGGTGCTTTGTCTACTCTACTCAGTTACCTCTTCTTCAACGAACTGCAAATGAAAGCATACTTTACAATCAAGTACATGTTTGTTGTATGATAAAAACCAAGTAGCCTCAGCCTCTTTGCTCTACATTGTCCATGGGCAGACCCAGACTCACAATTACTAGCAAGCATTGAAGTAATCCTTCTTGTCCTACCAGTCCTTGCCATGTCTGCAATTTACTTTGCAATGGGAGCGTGGTGTAGAGTTTCTTATTCAGTGTAGTTGTTATGGAGGTTAGA
Organism: Ambystoma mexicanum; assembly: GCF_040938575.1. Taxonomy (NCBI): domain Eukaryota; kingdom Metazoa; phylum Chordata; class Amphibia; order Caudata; family Ambystomatidae; genus Ambystoma; species Ambystoma mexicanum. The sequence continues at coordinate 1,273,521,570 of NC_090932.1, forward strand.
GATGCTAGATTTTACCTCTTATGCCTCTGAACCATATTCCAGAGTAATGTACTAGCCCCCCCCCCACACCACCCCAGACCAAACGCTTAAAGTTGCCCATTGTGTATGTTGTATAAGATTGAAATATATATATACACATAAATATGTAAATGTGGGAAACACATCTTTTTTCGGTTATTTAGACATGCATCATGAACACTAAAAACAATTTAAAGTCACATCTTTAACCTGTGCGACTCTTGTGATTCCAATGTGCCAGTGATGTCTGTCATTTATGTGCCTTTTCTTGTTGTCCACTTTTGGAAAATAAACAATTACAATGAAAAAAACATTACAATAAAAAAAGGAAAATACTCACCCATATCAATGTTGCACTTTAATAATAAATATACTGTGTTATGATTTAGCCTAAATAGGACGGCCACAAAATGTTTCCATTTATTTATATAAGCTTAAAAAAGGAGCAGAGACCAGTGATTTGTTACTGGTGGAAAGACAGTTCAGAAACAAAACTGAAACTGATTTTTTCTTTACCGAGGATTCCCAGCCTGATGATGGGGAATATTCATGAGCATTTGAATCCATGCCAGAGAAATCAGATTTGAGAGGAAAAATATGCTAAAATCCATTAAAATACACATTTAATAAGAAAAATAGACTCAAATTCAAGGGAAATAAAAAAAACTCTTTACCAAATATGTACTGTAAAACTTTTTTTAAACGTACATTTTATATGATTACAGTTTAAAAATAAATTGTATAGGAATATTCCATCAATCTTAAGTCAACTTTCCAACCATTTCGAGGGTGGCCTAAAGAGCCCGACCAAGATGGACATCTCCTTTTTAGCTCCGCGCGAGTGCTCCTATAAATCCCGAAAATAGCTGCTTCGAGGCATCCTCAATTATCCACCAGGTGTATGCGAAATGCAGTGTGCAATGCCCCCTTGCATTTTAAGATCCACTGTGGCTGAAGATCCTGCTACGATCACACCGCAGACTCGGCCACAATGATAGGACTCAAGGTAACGCCACCTGAGCAAGGATAGCCTGGAAGCAGCTGGGGAGAGGCCCCGAAGAGCTACACTGTACAGCCTGGGAGGGGAGGCAGTCTGGTGCCTGCCCCCGAGGCCAATGATGCTGACTAAGGATGCTGGATAACCCGGACAGCGATAAATAAGTAGGCAGGGAACACCAGGCGTAGAGGGGGGCCCGGCTTCTCCCGCTGATGGAATGAGGTGGTGCCCCCCCCGAATGAGGCAAGACTGAACAGCTGGGAGAGAAGCAGAGGAGGAGCTGCGCTATGCGGCCCGGGAGCAGAGGCAGTCTGGAGCCCGCCCCCAATGCCAATGACATTGCCCAAGACTACCGGAGGACCGGACAGTGAAGTAAAGAGGCAGGCAGCAGCAGGCGAGACGGGGGCCTGGTCATTGCTGGAGGGACGACAGTGGTGGACTTCTCCCAGTGAGCAGGCGGGAGAAAAAAATAAAACCAGGAAGAGGTGCTGCAGTGTACCGCTGCATAGCCAAGGGGCGGAGGCAGTTTGGAGCCCGATCCTGGCGAAAGGAGGCGTCAGCCAGGGCCGCCGGTCTACACTGACAGCGGGGGTGAATGCCAGCTGTGGTGGCAACTCAGCCCGCAGCCCATTCCCGCTCTCCTCTACCCCTCCCCGGATAGCAGGGAATGTGGGGTCAGCACTCAGACTGCCTGGGAGGCCGCCCAGAACGTATGCCAGCAGATGAAGTGGCCCAGAGCAGAGAGGGGGTGTTGACTGGCTCTGGGGAGCGGGGATCAAGCAGAGCTGAGTCTGGAGGCCAAAACTCGTGCAACCCTGGTCCCCTGATGACAGACTCTCCGTAACATTCTGTCGACAACAGCAACTCAACCATGACCTTGGCACAGTCAACTTTGAGGTCACACAAGATAAGGAGCCTGCCTGGAGGACGTTGGTGCGCCTCTGCTCAGGCTGCGTCCAAAAACATACTAATAACCCTGAGGGTCAATCTGTTATCCTCAACATTCAGCTGAGACCAGGCACCGGCTGACACAAATATCCCCCCCCAACAAGACTGGATGGCACGGAGACCAGAGGGGCAGTGGAGCTCAGAAAGTCCTCCTTTCTTGTGGGGGGGGGTTGGGGTCAGCTTCACCACGCCTTCCTCCGCCCCTTGGGGCCACACCACAATGCCAGCAGAGGTCCTATGGTCCCATGCTTCTGCCAGACTAATCCCACATCTACTTCACTGGAGCACATTGCATAATTAGCACCCTGGGCGAGCTTTTCAGGGGTTGGCTCCAGTCTGTCCTTGAACAATGTCGTGCCCTGCGAAAGACCGTCAATAACCTGAGATCAGGCCCTCTGACAGGACACACCTCACTAGTAGCCTGGATCCTGCAGTGGACATCCCTCAATATGGGGAAATCAGACAAAACACAATGAAAGCCTACCTTTTAAGGGTGCCCTCGTCCAAGACATCCAAACCACAGCACCAGGTGGATACATCATAACCGATGGAGGCGATGACAGACTGAGCTGTCCAGATCCCAGAAGTGGACATCAGGGAAAAACTGCTGGATCTCAAGGTGGGCATTGGAGGGCTGGACTCCAAATTGAGCTCACTCTCCTCCAAAGTCGACCAACTGCAGCACCGACTAGACAAACATGGCGATCGCTTGGATGAGGTGGAACAGAGTGTCCGGGCTGGAGGATGGATCGGCTTCACTCATCGCCAGGGTATCCTCCCTAGAGGTACAGATTAACTCGGTGGCCGCCAAGAATGAGGATCTGGATGGAAGGGCCCGCAGGAACAATATTCTTCTGGTGGGAATTAGAGCGCCTGGGGCAGTTCAAGATGGAGAAATTTGTTGAAACTTTGTGTAAGGAGCTCTTCGGCAGATCCAAGCTTTCCCTAGTTTGTGGTGGAGAGGGCCCACCGTATGTATACCAGCGGCTCAACCGATACCTGAAGCGGCCCCCCGCCCCGTCATTGCTCACCTCCTGAACTATAGGGACCGAGACATGATCCTTCGCTTGGCCAGATTTAAAAGGAGATCTCCAATATGACTGGGACAAAATCCATATATACCCAGATTTTTCGGCAGCAGTGCAGGCTTCAAGACGGTCCTTTACAGGGGTTAAGAGACGCCTCAGTGAGACTACAGTATTCATTACTTCATACTGTTCCCTGCAAAACTCAGAACGATGGGAAGACAATTCTTTACATCGCCAGAGGCAGCAAGCCTCTTTTTTTGGATGAGATCGGCAGGCGTCCTCCCCGTAATAACTCAAGACCCCAAGATGGTATTGGAGACTGGGGCCGGTGGTCAGATGAACCCTTGATGAAGTGACTCAATAACTGTTGCAAGAAAATGGGGAAGTATGGAGGTGGAATAACACTGGGGCACCACTGTCTACTTTGTCTCTTAGACCAGGCTGCCTCAGTTATTTGTGTACCACCTACAGGTGGTGGAGCCTCGCAAACTTGGCCGGGCACTAGCACCTCGAGCACAGCATTGGTTTTGGTTCATGGTTTTGGGGAATGGGGGGGAAATCCAGCGGGTGGTCTGGGAGTTGCCCATGGGGAAGGACTGGGCGGGTAAGGGCATGGGAAATGAGAGGGTTACAAGGGGGCACTCGGGCCAGTTGTGTTAAGGGGGATAGGGATTACTGGTCTTGACTGGAGAAAAGAGGGGGATTTGGTTTTTGTTCTGTTTGTCGGGAGTCTGATTCTCAACCCGGCATCTAACCAGCATATCCTTCAATCGCAGTCCGAGTACACAGAACAGGCATCAATGCTTGAGTGGGAGGAACCTGTCTCCAGAAATTGAGAACCCTTTCAGCAAATGGCATTTCGGGTAGGAACATGGAACATTGAGGGGGGGGAAATAATCCCTCCAAGGTCTGGAAGGTCACACAATATCTTAGAAGACATCGGGTACAGGGTGGCCTTCATCCAGGAGACACATCGCACCCCCTCCTCTGAACACAAATGGGGGCCCATTGGGGATGTCACAGGTATTTCTCCTCCTATTCCTCCTATGCGTGGGGGGGGGCTATTCTGATCAGTAGGGGAGTCAAGTTTTGTTTGGTCTCAACAGCAAGAGACGGTGAAGGGAGGGCCCTGTTGGTGTGTGGCGTTCTTGAGGGTGTACTGGTGGCTCTGGTGAACTTGTACAACCCCAACGTAGACAATCCTAATGTATTCGATTAGGTCATAGTGAAATTGGCCAGATGTCAGGGTGCCACCATTGTGTGGGTCGGGGGATCTAAACACGGTGATGGACCCTCTTAGAGATAGATCTGGGTCAGGTCAGAGCCTTGTGGCCAAGGCAAGCTTGCAGGTGCAAGAAATCTGCAAGACATATAATCTCATGGACAGTTGGCGACAACAGCACAGGGATGAATGGGACTACACCTTTTACTCCTGCATTCACGGATCCAGCTCTAGGCTCGATTACCTACTGTTCTCCCGTGAAGGAGAGTTCAAGTGGGGTGATAGCTGGATACTCCCTCGAACATTGTCGGACCATTCTCCTGTGCTCTTGGAGTGCGTTCTGGGTAAGGTGGATAAAGGGGGCCACACCTGGCGATTCAAAACTGACGCACTGTAGGACCAGGTGTTTTACCAGGAACTACGAGAAGAAATTCAATCCTTCCTTCAAATCAACAAGGGCTCTGTTTCCTTTATGGGGGTGCTTTGGGAATCTCTTTGTTATGCTCAACTGGTATCCACAGGGACGCCACCCAGCCCTGGTTGGATGATTTGCACTCTCGAACCCTCTCCCGGTCCCTTGGTAAGGCCTCTGGTTAAAGATGGGTCTACAATATAGGAGAGCTGGATTCAATACCAGATTGTCTTCATGTTTTCCCACCTCCCTTGGCCTCGAACTCCTTCCTCGCCCTTGGGCCTTCTCCTTACCTTAATATTGTAAAAGGTGGATTCTCCGTCCTGCTCCTCGTAGCAGGGGCGCGTAGATGTGGGGGGGGCCGAGCAGTGACCAAGTTACTTCACTGGTGCAAGACCCCCTGTGGGTATCCAGGCCTGCTGCGACTCCGAAGGTTTGCTGCTTTACAGTCTTTATATGCAGTTCTTATGTTCCTCTTAGTTCAAATAATGTCTTGCTTCTTTCCTTTTAGGTATGGAACGGTATTTTGGTGTTGTCATGCAGTTTGAAGATGAGATTGGGCCGGTAGGCGAAAGCGCAGTGTGCGCGAGTAATGCTCAATGCACGGCGCTGTTTCGCCTTTTATATTGCTAACCTGTGTCTTTTCTCTCCTTGCAGGTTGCGATGTTCCTCGCTGAGCGCCGTAATGTTCCAGAAATGATACTGACCAGGAGACGACTACTCCAGTAAGAATTGTGTGGCTTTCTTCATCCAGGAGGAAACTTGAGTAAACGCTTACTAATACTGTCTTTCTTTCTCCTCTTTCCAGGTTATGGTATTCCAGGATGCTTGCGGTGCCGGATGATGGAGTTTGTACCTTCAGGTGAGTGGAACTGGAGTCAGCGATAGATTAAAGACAGGATACTGTTCCAGGTAAGTTTCGTAGTGGTGTTCTCTCTCTGCAGGTCCTTGGTTTCAGGTAAGCTGGCATCAAAGAACTGGACATGGTGAACGTTACGCTGCCCACAGCAGAATAACACAAAGCATGTTCTGCTGTTTGGGTGCAGTTTAAATAGTCTCAGGTAAAGTAGTCCAGGTAAAATAGTCCCAGACCTGCCACACCCAAAGTAGTCCAGGTAAAATAGTCCCAGGCCTGCCACACCCAAAAGACTAGACCGAATAGCTCAGTGCCTTGTAACTAAGCTATGTGTGTGCCTCTATGTTGGCTGAACTCCCCTCCCCTCCCAAGTTAAATAGTCCCAAGTAAATAGTCCCAATCTAATGTTGGTCTTCATGATGGTTATGAGCCTGGCGCCAAAGGCGCCAGGACTGACTCCAAGAGGGTCTTGGATGAGGTTTTAAGGCCTTTGACCTGGCCCTAACTGGAAGGCTGACTTGCCAGTGAGGGCCAGGGGCAAGGGTCATGACACTCTTAAGTGTTATGTTAGAGGGGTGTGTATGGCCAAAAGAAAATAGGATCCTCTGGAGTATTAAAAGGACCTTTCAGAAGGGGAATCTCGAATGAAGGATTTGGAGACAAAATATGCATCTGTGGCAGAACCACATACCCTAGCGAAGCTCTGCGAGGAGCTTGACAAATTTAGGGCCAATGCTCACCGGGAAATTCGATTTTTGGGCCGAGGTCAGATAAGTCAATACAGAGAGGGGCAGAAAACAGGGACTTTACTGGCAAGATTGTTGGCGGCTGATAGGCGCCCCCACACATGGAGTGCATCAGGAACCCCGTGGTAGGCAAGTTCAGATAGAAGAGGGTATTGCTGCGGAATTCAGAGTGTTTTACAGGAACGTATACAGGTCCAAATACAGGTGGAGCTATACTGGGTGGAGTCACAACTCTGTGAGCCTCTTAATCAGGAGGTATCATTGGAAGAAATCCTAGAGCTAATTAGAGAGCTCCCGGGATCAAAATTGCCAGGGCCCTATGGTTTAACAAGGGGGGTTCTATAAGGCATATGCTACAATTCTCGCTCCAGTGCTTCTGCAGGTATATGAGGAATCGGAGGATGGGATGCTTCCCCCCACGCTGCGTGAGGCAAGCATTGTACTTTTGCACAAACAGGGGAAACCACCTAAAGATTGCTCTTCATATCGGCCAATCTCTTTAATTAATGTCGACAACAAAACATTTGCTAAAGTCCTAGCAAATCGACTGCTTTCATTGATGCTCGGCCTGGTGCTAGTGGACCAAGCTGGGATTATCACCAGAAGAAACAACACGTATGGCCTGCGTCGCCTCTTCGGGGCTATGGAGGCAGGTGAACATACATCCCAGGCAGTCGCAGATTTTTTAGATGCCGAAAAGGCCTGCGGCACTGTTGAATGACCCTTCCTGTTTGCAGTGCTCCAAAAGTTAGGGCTTGGCTCACACTTCATCAAACTGGTCTCTCTCCTGTATGTCAATCACCGGGAACAGATTGCCGTCGGGTGAGCGAGATCCGATAGCTTTGGGGAGGGAACACGGTAAGGTTGCCTCCCCATTCCTGTTTGCCCTTGCAATGGAACCACTGACGTTGATCCTGTGGGAGCGACACATTCAGTGGGGACTGAGCCTCGGCCCACACAGGATGGTTATATCCCTATACGCCGACAATGTGGCCCTCTTTGTTGACAACCCGACAGATAATTTGAGCCCGGTGATGCAGGAGGTGCTGAGGTTTGGAGAATTTTCGGGCCTGAAAATCAATCACAGCAAATTTGTGGTGTTACCCCTTACAGAGGGGACAAGGATGGTTGACAATAAGTTTGGCCTTGGATGGGAGACTACTGGTGTCCACTACCTGGGGGTACCAGTGTCTCGCGATCGAGACAACCTGTTTCGTGATAACTACGGGAGGGTAATTGGGAAACTCCAGGAGGCGGTACAAGATGGCGATCACTTCCGCTCACGCTCCTTGGGTGTGTTTCCATTGTTAAAATTATCGTGCTCCCTAAATTCCTGTACCTTTTTCTCAACGTTCCCTTGCTATTGTTGGATAGCTTCTCTCAGCGTCTGCGGGGGCTCATCCTCTACTTGATATGGGCCGGAAAGGGTGGCATACACAACACTGACACAATCAATGGTAAAGGGGGGGCCTAGCTTTACTAGATCTTGAGCGGTACTATTGGCAGTGCAGGCACACTTTCTTGGACACTGGTACACCACACATTTTCTAAGACCACATGTACAGGTAGAGAGGGCACTCGCCGCACCGGACCTGTTTTTTGTAATGGTTCTTGGGGCGTCCCGGATACAACCCAACCCCCTGAATATTGTCAAGATTACCTATGCAGTTTGGAAAAAAAGGGCAGGGAAAATGGGTATCTCCACTTTGTATTAGCCTCTCCTCAGAGCACGGCATGTACCCGGGCTAGCCATAAAAAGTGAGCGCATCCATTTACAGTGGGCAAACAAACCTAGTGTCACAGCACTTGGGGATCTGTTTGTTGGTGGGGTATTTCTCTTGGTTCTGCAGGCAAGGGAGCGTGGTGGTGACTCTGTGCTGGATATTTTTCTTTACTATCGCCTAAGACATGCACTTAAAGCGCTAATCACTTTGCTTACCATGCAACCCCCCCACCACCCCTCCCCGAGTGGCCGTTGTTACAAGGGGTGATCCAGTCCCAGGGAGAGGGACGCTTCGTATCATGTCAGATACTCTGTGGGAGGATGCGACACAGAGGAGAAGGAAGGAGGCAGCCCTAGGGAAATCTATAGAAGACTGGACATATGTGCTGAGACAAACGCAGAAAGTGTCTTTAAACTCCAAATTCAAGTGAATACATTTAAACCTCCTACATCAGATCTATCACACTAGGGCCAGCCTCCATAGACACTTCCCTACCACTCCAGCTACTTGTGCCAGGGGTGACTTTGCTCCGGCAGGATTTCGCCATTTGGCCTGGAAGTGCCCGCAGGTCTCCAAATTCTGGGTAGAGGTATTGACCAAAATCTCCTTGATTATTGTGGAACCACTGGACCGGATCCCGCATTGGCTCTATTGGGATGTACCAGGGGCCTGTACCAGGACCCTGGGATGAGGCGCTTGGCAAGCCTATTGATTGTGGTAGGTTGTAGGAGGGTGGCCATGGCTTGGCGGAAGGGCCAGCACCCGCCTGCTCCCCGTACAGGGATGGCTTCAGGATGTTGCTTACTGCCATGATGTAGAGACTGCTTTTACTCAGAGTTTACCATTGTATGCCGCCGGCCAGAGGTTTGGGACCCATACATCCATTACTTGATGGCAATGGTAGATTGACAATGCAGAATAGACTAAAGATAAAATCAATGTATCATGTGTCGCAAATGTGCATCATTTTATGCTGGTGGGCACAGAGGGTGAAATCGGGCTACTTGTATGTTTTTTTCTTTTGACTGATAAATAACAAAAATAAGATATTACAAAAACATTTTTCAAAAACTTTACAACTATTTCAACTTTTGGAGGACGAACCACATTGGCAATGTTCTGCGTTATCGACTGACCCCATGAAACATGATCTGTCAGTCTGTGCATTTGCATGGCCAACACAGTCAAAGTTAGATCTTTAACAAAGTCAAATTCCATCTGCTCTAATATTGGCTTAGATATCCATTTCCTTTTCATTTTGTAAAGGTTGTGGTGTAACAAAGCATGTCAAAAGCACCTCCTGTTCCTGCTTGTTCCGTACCAACAATCTCATTGTGAGCAAGTACAGCCAGCCTTGTTCTAGCCTTCATACAGACTATGCTGAAATGCAACCTTTTAGGCCTGTACATTAGGCACATATTATGGAAAACCTCCAAATCACCAGTGTGGCAAAATTCTGTTCGCCCCTTCAAATCACTGGTAAGCATTTAGTCACTCAGATCCATGTACACACTCGTAAAAATGCTTTCTATCACCCTATGAGAGTATGTTGGAACTATGATGGGGCATTGAACGCCTCTTTTCAACCAGAATCTGGACGGAACCCTCAAGTCTTTGAACACCACCAAAGATGGTTGTTGATGGACCACGGCCGTTTTAAAATGCCTTCTGACCCCCTTCTTTACCAGCAGCTGTAATTTCTTTAGTACATTAATTTGGTGATGTGCCATACTTCAAATTGATACTTTATGTGCAGGAACCGCTCTTGCACAACCTTTGCTATTCCAACATGCCTGTTTGTGGCTATCAACTCTATTTGCAATACCCTTGATTGCACAAGTTCAATGGATTTAATTAAACCATATTTCTCCATGACAACAGAGGATTTACATACCGACGCTTGCACCATGATAGAACTCATTTTTTTGTGTGTCAGTGTGCTGAAGTGGTAAGTACAGTACTTGGCCGTAAATCCAGGACTATCACACTGTCATCACGAGCAAGTCTGGCCCTTTACCTGCGAGAGCATTATCTATGGATATCTGTTAGAGATTTCAGGCCTAACTAATAGCGGGGGACAGAACTGTCTCTGATATTTGTACTATACAATTTTAGCAAGGAAATCAAGTCCTACAAATTTACAGAAACAATATCTTACTAAATGTTGAATCACTGAACAACAGAACAAAGTACATTTCCAGCTGGTACTTTTACAAAAATGGGTTGTGCGGACCACGAAAAAGTGTAATGGCTGTGTACACAGCTCCACTGGTCCTTCAGGTTGGTGCCTTTGACTACTTGAGTAAACCTCATCAATGGCTCCCCAAAAATCTTCCTACATATTCTATGGTCACATGTAATCATTTGTATAGTCTCAAGCAGGCAGCGGTCAAATACAATGTATTTTGGTTCCCTCACTAGCCAATCGTCCTGGAATATAGTGATATGAGATTCTATGATTGTAGATAGGAGCTCTGCACTACCCTGAAGATGCATCTTCAAATTCAATCTTTGATATTTCAGGATCTTCCGAATGTATTGGTATAACAGGGAACATTACGTCTTTCTTTAAATGAAATTGCTTCAAAGGCATGGATTGGGTGAGAGGATCGTGTGAGAGATCAGTAATGTGAGGCGGACAACTGCTTGTAGTTTTCTCAGTATTTGACATTTTATTAATAAAAGAACATGCAAAGGAAACCTAACTAAGCCTACTCTACCAGGGTGTTCCCTACCTATTCTAGGTTGAACAGGAAAATCAGTATACACAAAACTAGCCCTCACACTAGACAACAAAACATTCCAAGCAAATCATAAAAACATAAATAAATGATTACCAAATAACCAGTGACTTGGATAGCTTCCACTTGTCCTGATAGATCCCTTTCCCATTAATGTCCAAAGGCAATCTTTCACAAAGAAAAGTAAAAAGTCTTGAACCAGCTCTTAAAAGTTCCAAAAGAATCAAAGGTTCATCCAAACAGAAATCCACTGGTAACCGTTCTTTCTCAGTTTGTTGAAGGGTGCCCATTCCAATTTCCACAAAGGAAACGGCACCAATGGTAATCCTGCATAACCTCCTTCCACAATGAGCTTGACAAAGTTCAAAGCACCACTCCTGCTTCAATAACTGTCCTTCTTTGTGTAACTTCTGCAGCGTCTTTGGTATAACTTGTCAGGATGCTAAGGGGGTAGCTTTCCTCTTGGCAACTCCATTCTGCTAACAGCAACATGAAAGCAGACTCCCTTGCTCCACAGTGTAATACTGCTTCAACCACCAAATGTTTTCTGACAATATTATAGACAACCACAGTTCTGTCAGTTCTACCGCCGGATGGTATTTTGAGAATTTATTAGCAACTTAAAGACAAGACTCTTCGACCTCCACAGGTAGGCAAGGCACTCTTGCTTTCTATGCCATAAGAAAGGAGCAGCTTCTTTGTCTCTTCTGTATGTCTTACATCTACCATTAGAATCTGCCTTGGCTTCTATCTCTCAGCTTCAACAGTCTCAGCTCTACAGATTGTTTAGTTATTTTAACAAGTACCCAGCTCCCTTCCCCACCTTTATGCACACCTTCTTGTTTCCAGCACTTGCCCCAAAGCTGTATCGCCACTCTTCCAGACTTGGATAACCTTGCCACCCTTTTATCCGAGGACTCTGGATTGATAACAACTTTGACAACTTCAAAATATAGGTGGTTAGTTCTTCTTATTAGGGCTGGTTTCATGTTAGAAAGGATTTTTCTACTGGCTTGGGTAATGCATGCTCTTCTAGTTACTTCAGCAACTTCTACAAGTAAAAGGTACTTTGTTCTGGATGTTACAAGATTCAGGTTTCACTTTAGAAACAAAATCAGGTACAAGCGACCACTCTTTAATGGAGAACTTCAACTGTAAAATCGAGCATTCCCTTTCATTCAATTAGAATGCGGATTTAACATGAATCAGTATTCACCATCATTCAAACGCCACCTTTCTTTGATGTAAATAGTCTTGCAAGAATTCGGGAATGTCAGCTGCTACCTTTCGAGTGATTACAAGCAGCGTTCTCCCTCTTAATTGGAGACACGAGATGGCTCTGGTAAAGCAATTCACCACTAAAATGAAAGGTTTTTTTTCTTATACGCGAGCACTTTAACTGATTTTAAACATGCGCGTCATACATTTTCTTTGTTGTCTAGGCTTCCCACGGCAACAAAAAACTTTTACTCGCTTCTACTTCTACACAAGTTCAAATGCTGCTGGTTACAGTTACCAGCAACATGTTTTTAGTGAATACAGAGCTTCCCTCACCTGCTCCAAAACACTGCGGTTGCAGACAGCTTCCACTTCACAACTTTTCTTCCTGATACTACTACTTCAGGCACTCTTGATACCCACACCCCTCTGCAGCCCGAGTGTCCTTCACGCAGCCTCGACTACCGAGAGTCTCCTTCTCTCCTACTTCCCTCAGCTTGCTTCTGCGCACGGGCCTCGGGAAGCTGCGCGACCACAGCTCTGCAGTCACAGCTATTGGGCGCACCTGGGGACACTGTTATATTCTTCCAAGTCTCTCTCAGTACAGCGACAGCCAGACAGGGTTTGTGAACACAGGGCCAACTCAGAACCTGCAGGTGAAATATGCTCTTCTCTTGTCCCAGCGTCCCTTAAGTGATCACACTTCCTCTTGAACTGCCAGCTTTGTGCTCTTCTCCTTCTGCTACTACTGCCAACCGGTCCGATAGCACAGCGAGTAGAGCGCTCGCTTTGACATCTGTGCAGAGCCTGCGGACGCAGGTTCGAATCCCGGCAGGGCCAAACTCAGCCTTTCATCCTTCCGAAGTCGATAAATGAGCACCACACACCGTGGGTAACAATAAGCAGCGCTCAGATGCCCGAGGGTTCGTCGCGCTATATAAATGCTAAATTATTATTATTAACCTTCCAGATCCTTACTACTGCTGCTTCCTGCTGCAGCCTTTTATGCTTCTCAGGTGGGGCAATTGACTTCAGGTGCAGGCCCTTAATGTTAAATGCCTGACCCTGGCAAAGGTTGTTAGGCCTACTTGCCTGTCCTTTACATCTGCATGCCTCCTCAGCCCTCTTCTTCCTAGCAGTCCCTGAGGGATTCTGGGACATGTAGTTCATTTTAAGAAAATGTGTTTTTTCCACTTCTTTTACACCTTTAAGGGTGGTTGTAATTCCCTTAATATTTTTAGAAGAGGCATTGTGAGTTTTAGTTTTATTAGAGACAGAAGATGCAGCGAAAGCAACCTTCTCGCCATTCCCCGTAGTGTACGATGGATATTGAGGGGGACATTTAAGCTCATGGATAAAAAAAGACATGTTCTTTTCATGAAATAGGTTTAGATATATCAAGCTTCGGTTTTAGTACCTTGGTTTTAACTGTAGGCTGAAAACCATTTCAATGACAACAATCCATAATCAAAGGAAAAATACCATGTCTCATCCTCTGGAATCACCCCACCACCCCGGGTCTTGTCTCCAACAAGGTGATCCTCCTGCAGTACATGACACCCAGGATTGGGATCAAGAAGTGTCTGCCTTCTCCTGGCCACCTGGGAGGAGACTTTAGGCAGGGTTTTGGTGAGGGATCTGCATTCCCCACAATCGGCAAGTAATGACGCATCTTCTTTGTTGTTGGTCAGTTCTGGTGGACGTTGTGTGCTATAACAATGATCCATCATTACATTCCATGGCTCGCTAGTGATATTCAGTTCAAATTCCATCCACTTCACAACAGCATCCCGATTCTGAACCTTGGGACGGTTATTTGCAACCTCAAACATTAGTTGCTCCCAAGAGACATCGGTTTGGCAAGCGACAACCTTTGTAAGTGGTGCGGTCTGAGTCTTCCTGCTTGTCTTCTTCATAGGCCTCTAATACATTAATAAAAGTTATGAGATTTTTCATGTTATATTTCTATTGTATTTTTAACATGTCTAATAAAAATGAAACAAAAAAAGCATTATTTCTTTCCCACTTAGAAAACATATGAATAGCAACCTTATAATCAAATACCAATGAAACACATTCCAAATAACCACTTTGCAAAAAATGTAAAAGCATGGGTTACATTTACCCTGTTTTTCCAAGTGCTTTTTAACAGTCAATTGTGATTTGCCTAGTTCATCCCACATCTGGAACAGAACATTCACAAAAAGGTTTTTTAAACAACCATAAATCTCTACTGTAGCAAGAAACGCAAATACAATTACAAGTACACTATTTCACTTTGAAAAACCCTTTACATACAACGAATGGAACATTAAAAGTCCAATAGATCATAAATGATGACTATCAGTATTATTCATATACCGGTGGTCAATGTGTCTCTTCCATCTCAAACGCTTCAGTAGCAGAATCCTTATAAAGAAAACACATTCAGTAAACATGGGATATTAGACAATGGACCTCATTACATTGTTGCCAGTCCGGAAACAAGGGTGCCGGTAAGCTCACTGGCACCCTTGTTTCCAGACTGACAAACTATGTGTTTGCCTGCCGGAGCTGCTGCGCCCAACAGGTCTGACCCTGCCGGGCACAGTGGTCACCGTAGGCAAACCCTTCACGAAAGCACCAGCACTGGTTAACAGATACTGCTATTCAATTTTCAGAAAGGCTCACATTGTAGTGAACGTTTAGTGTATCCCAAAAGTAGGTATTTATTCAAGGACAAAGGGACTCATTACAAGTGTGGCGGTCTGGAAACAAAGGTGCTGGTAAGCTCACCGGCACCCTTGTTTCCGGAACACCAAACTATGAGGTCTGCCTGCTGGGGCCGCTGCGCCAGACAGGTCTGACCCTGCCGGGCGCAGCAGTCCCGGTAGGCTCAGTCGTCATGGAAGCACCGGCACCGTTGCCGGTGCTTACGTCTCCCCACTCCCATAGAGAATGGGGATTTACAAAATCCGGCGCCTGACTTCCCGCACCGTCGGCACTTATAATGTCCTGGTGGCACCAGGAAGTCGGGTACCGGATTCAGTGTTACAGGGTTGGTGGCAAACCCGTAATGAGGCCAAAAGTCTAAAATGTAAATACATGTGTAAATTGTAACATAATAGAAAAGTGGTCAATAAAATATTTATACCAATATTACCCAGAAACTCCAATCCTTTCAGCCCATTACCTATTTACAACAAGTTTAATACATTGTTGGTCATTTATTCTAAAATATATATACACAGACACACACACAGAAATGTGTATATATAAACATACATTAATCATTCATATTCACTACTCACCTGACTCTGCGTGTGTTGAAATACACTTGGAACAGCATTGGGTAGTAATATGAGAGTGAGTCTGGGGCAACGCTTTCTAGTGAATTTTGATTGTTCTTACATCTTCTGAGAAGTGCATGCTGCAGACGCGAAATTGATGGCCCTCACGCCCTTCAAGAAATCCTTGGGTCTGCTGTCGATCGCGGATACTGGAAATCCCCAATTGACCAACCATGTTCGTATAAACGACCATGGGGACCAATATCCTTCGGGGAAAAGGTGCATAACTGTACCAGGAATCTTGTCATGGCCGATATTAGGGCACCCAAAAACAAATACATGAAGACATATTTTATGCTCAGGAAATTATTCATGTATGACAGTGATGAATTCATTAATAAAAACCTTGCAAACACAAAGCACATTAGAGTTTGGGAACTGCCCTTTAAGCCGGTCTGAGCCCCCCAGGCTAACCACCAACCTTTATGACAATGGTCAGTCACACGAAGAAACATATTACTGGTACTTTGATCATCCATTGTGCCACAGGAAGGAAAGGGGAATGACAAAACATTAGATACTCAAAAAAGACACCATCATGTGATGTATTAATTCAAGATATAATACATAGAAAGGTTGATAATGGTGAAGTTATTGAGATGTATGAAAAGAAAATGTTGATGAAAATTCAGTAAAACATACTATAAATATAACAAGATGAAAATGAGAACACTGTAAAATCAAAGAGTTCAACTACCTGGAATAGAGAAAATCTAGGAGGAGATTCAACAACGATGATAACAAGCAGAGAATGATCATATCTGTTTTAGACTGCAGAAATATTTTCTTGCTAAGGATTTGCATTAGTTTACAATCACTTTGAAAAGTGGGTGTGCATGTAGTAGTAGTAATAAACTACTCAGGCATCTGCCATAAAAGCACAAGATAACCAAATACAATATAAAATAAAACCTGATAAAAACAATACAACCAATTCCTATGTGGCAGTTCAATAGCAGTGTAAATTTCTTTCTTAAGCACCGTGCAGTTTTTAGATAAGATTGTATCTGAAGTACAGCACTATTTAGAGGGCTTAGGAAGAATTCTAAGGTGTCTTTTGTGCCATTTAAATTATATATTACATGAGGACAAACCACAGGCTCCTGTACAGGGGACATATCAACAGGAAATGAGTAAGATCTTCAACAGCACTCCCACAAACTTTGCAAATAGTTGAGTCGGCTCTGCCCCAAGAGCTCACAACCAGCAGAAGAGGGATAATCCCCAACCTAGCTGTTAAAAAAAATGTATGAGTCTCCTTATCTGGGATACAGGGTAGGTATTTTTCTTGATCCAACGATTGTTTCAGCTCAATCTCCACATTTTTGCCCGGTACTACAAATCTTTATACTTTTGTTTAATGCATTCTCTCGTTATCATAAGATCCTGAAAATTGGAATCAGACCATTGGGGGGGACAGGGGGAGGGAGGACCCAAGTTCGCTAATTAGACTGGAGACATACTAAAACCACAATAGTGTTCTAGCCCCATCTTGTGCACAGATATCCAAAAAGGGTTCTTTATAAGTGCCAAGGGCAGGTGAAGTACACAACTTATGATAATACAGGAGAGGGTGCAATCTGGCATCAAAAGCCACTCCGTCCACCCAAAGCTCTAATTTTGAAGGGAGGGATGGGGCACTTGTTGGTAGAGAGAGGCGCTCTTTCAGCAGAATAGTTTCCTTTTGCTCCAGTCTCTCAACATCAGAGTGACCGCACCTTGTCTTGTATAAAGTGTGGATTTTTCAATGTTTCTCCCAGTGACCTCTTGCATCTAGGCGAACCACCCCAGACAGTCATAGAATTGTACCCTCTCTAATATGTTACTCCCCAGACGGATTGGGGGAAAAGAATTAACGCCTCTCTTGGACCAAAGCATAACCTTAGTTTTAGATAGGTTAATTTCGAGCCCCAGCCTGACTTATATTGAATCAAACAGAGCCAGTGCTTTCTGAACGCTGGTTCTTGTTTTACTGATCAGAACCGTATTGTCAGCATAGAGAATGATAACCATTTTCCTCCCTCCAGCATAGGTGCATCCATGTTGCAATGTTCAATCGCCTATCTGATTTATGTATAAGCTAAATAGGGTTGGAGCGATAACACAACCCTGCTTAACGCCCTTAGATACAGGGAAAGAGTTGGTCAAAACATCCCCTATGGGGCCGTGCACATGTACCAATGGAAGGCCGCAAAGAGGATAACAGGGACCCCCAGATGGAATAGATACTCCCAGAGCTTTGGTGTGCATGTGAATTTGTCATGTGGAGGGACTGCCTCTTAATTTTGTTGGTACTTTTTATTTTTTAGGGGCATAATGTAGTATAGCCATATTTGGGTGCATCTGAAGATTGATGGCTGTGAAGGATTGATGACGTCAAATTTCAAAGAAGAATGTGGGCACCTGCAAACAACTATTACAAGCACATGATCCCAAGTGAGAACTGCCATTGATACGGGAGGGGGATGGAAGTGGATGATGCAAGCCCAATTGGCCCGGCACCTTGTCAAAGGACACAGATATGCTGATTGCAGGGACTGGGTCTTCGAAGGGTAGCATGAAGACAACGGGTCTGGGTTGGCCATGTGGCCAATGGTCCCTAGAGGCCAGACCCCTTTGAGCTGTATATGTAATTCTGAACCTTGTGCCTTCCCCTCGACCCAGCTCCATTGCGAGCGCATGGTCCCAAGTGAGAACTGCCATTGATACGGGTGGGGATGGATAAGGGTGAAGCGAGTGCAATAGGCCCAAAACCTTGTCAAAGGACACAAAGATATGTTGATTGCAGGGACAGGGACTTCAAAGGGGTGTATGGAAACATCAAGTCTTAGGTGGACAATTGTTGATAGACGAATGAGCACGTTGAGTTGTACATTCACTTACACTCTGTTGAAACTGCTGGCCCAAAACCAAAATCTAACAAAAATGCATTAAAACAATGATAACAATGCATTGATAAGGGAGAAGTGTTTGGATAGATTATGATCGAATGAGAATGAAATTGAACACGTATTGATGGCAGTAACAATAATCTTTGTTGATCTTGATGGTATATCATACTATTTTTATGAGTAGACTTGGTGGTGTTGGTGACTTGGACAATCACTTTCATTCACTTGCCATCCTATTACTTCATTGCTTTGATTTCCTATTACTGTCAAAGTGTGATCATTGTGAACATTTAGTTGTGTATTCCTAAATAGAATCGAATGAAATCTAGAGTACCTCAAGCCAAGAAGTAACATGTGAAGAAATAATAAGAATAAGAAATGCAATCACCATTATAATGCAATTACTGAGTATTTTGTATTTTGACTTCAGGGTTTGTACTTTGTTGTATGTGGTTATTAAATTCGCAAGGAAAACTAAAAACTTGAAATGAAACACTAAATTGAAATAATTAGAAAAGAAACAATGCAAAATTATTAGATAAATATATTTTTTATTGAAAGGAAAATATTTTAATAAAATGCCATTTAAAAAAAAATAAAGTTCATGGATATAACAGAAAATGATAATTATCTGGTAGTGGTACTGTCTGTAAAAAAATCCCTAGTATTTTCCAGAGGAAATAGGAAATTGTTCACAAATGGCTTGAATCACACATGCCGTTGAACGCGGGATCCCCGT
Organism: Ambystoma mexicanum; assembly: GCF_040938575.1. NCBI lineage: Eukaryota > Metazoa > Chordata > Amphibia > Caudata > Ambystomatidae > Ambystoma > Ambystoma mexicanum. The sequence continues at coordinate 1,273,540,439 of NC_090932.1, forward strand.
CTCCCATGAATCCAACGCTCAATAGGCCACATGCCTGTACAATCTGTGTAAAAGATAGCGAAATAGTTTTGTTGAATGAATCCAATAATTGCATTTATCTTGTTTTACCTATCCTGTAAAATACAAGGCATTGGTATATTCTGTGAGTAAAGTAGTCACAGTGCAATACTTTTGAAGTAAAATTAATATACTAATGTATACGCCATTTAAAAAAATAAAAGATAGGATGATGATTTTTTAATTGCTTGAAATTTACACAAAATGTTATTGCGGACTCGCAAACTAGAACATGGAATAGTTTGACATGGACAAAGAACAAAGCATTTTTCAATATATACAAATATATATCGTGAGTGAACCCATGATATCACAATGTACAAGGAGAGCAACATAAAAGGCTATAGTGCAAGGTTGTCACAAATAAAACATACAGACACAATGCTTACTCATTATTAGGAGCATGAGGGAAAACAGATGCTATAGGTTCATGCATTTGCACCATCAGCATTCTCAACACAGATCTTGTAAGGCAGGCAGCCCTGCAGTCATGCAGCTGAGTAACGCATAGTGGTGGTGGATCTTCTTCAGCTATGTAGGCTAACCAGCCATAGTTTTCTCTGCAGTAACAGTACTCCACACCTGCTCTGGGAGTGCCAATTGGCCTCTGAACTATGTGACAAGGTCCTCAATAAACTGCTACTACTGCATACTGGTGGGGAATACAATGGGAGCGGATGGGAAAGCAAACTGATCTCAATAGCGGCATTGGTGGACAAGAGGAGCTTAGCAGTCAAGTGGGGATCCAGGGAAATGCCGAAGATGGGGATCTGGAAGAAAGGTATGGACTACTGTTGTAGAATAGAATAAATATCATATAGGATCAGAGGGTTGCCTACAAAGTACCTGAAAAAATGGGGTAAATGGAAGAAGGTCATGGGGTATGCAGAGAGTAGGACCCTCTAAGGATGTGTGGAAATCGAACGTTGGGAAGACTGGAATGGGTTTGGGAGGAAAGGGAAATGGGTTGGGTTAGTTACGAGAGGTGTGGGTAGCATGCAAATTGTGTATGTTTTGTTTAGTAGTTTATTAATGAAAATGTCAATAACAAGCGTTGTAAAAAACAAAAAAAAACAGTTCTCCACCAAAGTTGGCATTACTTCACATCGATGGCAGGTACATCAAGGGGAAGCGTCTTCCATGTGATGAGGATAAGAATCCTGGAAGCGACTGTCAAGACTTTCACTTGATACACCATCTTTTCGGGTATTTTATCTCTCAACCCTTTCCACATCGGTATACGCCGGCATGTAAAGGTATGGCTGAATGAATGCCATAATTATTAATGATTGAAGAAGTCGAAAATCAACTATGGGATAAAAGAAAATTGTAATTTGGATACAGTAATGAGTCATTGAGGTTTTATTTGAAAATGCTGTGTAAAAGAAAATGAGGAGAAAAATCAGATAAGTTATAAAAACCCATAGTGCATAGACAACAAGAATAGGCCCAAAGTTGGAAATTTCTCATTGGCACATGGAAAAAAGAACGTATGTAAATATACAATTTAAATATGGTTTAGTAAGGACATTTGTCAATTATGTACTAATTACTGAAATTGAAAGCACTTGCACAGTAAATTCATTTGAGCTAGTACCTTTTTCAATTTAATTCGTAGTTAGGTAGGTGAACAGAACAAAAAGAAGTTGTGGAGGCTCGTCAAGAAACAGACGGACACTAATGGATAAGATTATCACAAGATGGGCATTTCCGACACGCGAGTTTCGCATGTGAAAATGTCAGAAAAAAAAAAAGGTAAGATGCATTGGAAAAAACATTCTGATCGATATATGCTCAAAAATACATGCCCTATCCTTTAGGCCAATACAATTTCTGAGAGAACGTCCCCTTTAATAATGGTTTTCAGTCTTTCTGGGAACATACGTTTTCCTTCAGCACCCTCACACAAGGTGAGGTCTGCTTTAAATATCATGACAGCCGCTTCTAGTTGCCTTCAAAACAAGAATTCTAAAAATCTCTTTTGGAGATAGCTAATGCCAGGGTTTTTCGTGTCTTTATTGTATGTGGTATCTCCAATTTAATTAGAATTGTTACATGATCTGAGAATGCTGCTGGAAAGAGAACAAAATCAGATATGCAACTTCCATTATAACAAATTACTTCCATGGTATGTGTCGAAGTATCTGTAGGGAAGGAATCAGTCTGGTTAAGCCTTAGAAATTCTGTTGAGGATTGGAAGGTGTGGAAATTCTTATTTGACTGCATATCTACCCACATTTTTGAATTGTCAATCTATTTTCGTCCAAAGCTTCACAATTTGAAGATGTCGTGTTTGGGATTAATTGATGTAGACAGTATATCACCACCCTCATATTTCTTATGCTCATACTTAACCAATTTACCAATCACTTCTGTGTGGTATGGGGACACCTGGGTATCAGTTTCACTGCCTGATGTTCAGTTTTTGTTTGGTTACCATACCTCGTATCTTTGTGAATCTACACTAAAGTGGAGTCTTATTACTGCTCAATCTACCTAATTGGATTTTGGTTTCTTTCCCTCAAAAAGTAACCTTGAGTGTCAATCAAAGGCTCGAAGAAAAACGTTCATTGATAAAGTTGGTTTCTCACCTTGAAGGTTCTGGACGATCAGACCTGGATCCAGCCTCAGTCGCTCACATCCATTCATCATACTCAGGCAGACCAGAAGCAGCATCAGCAGCACAGACGCCAGAGGGTGGCCATCAGGTCCACAGGCCCTGCTGAGGAGTCTTCGAATGGTCTTCATTTCGAGACTATTGCATCATGAGAGGGCACAAGACAGTCAATCTGCCTGCCCCACCAACCTCACAAGCAGTCAGTCAAATAATTGGGTTATTAGTGTGCTGAAAAGAGAGTACACTGTTAAGGCAATATTATAAGACACTTAGTAGAATTACAAGTGTTGCTAAATTGTGGCACATTATCAAGAACCTGAAACTCAGCCTGCTCTAAACACAGAACAGTGCCAATGCCCTGGGGAATCCCTTAGGGGAGGTGGTCAACAGTGAGCTGCAGGGAGAGCAAATGTCTGGGGACAGGGTCAACAGTGTATATTGGAGACAGCACACGATCAAGGGCAACAACTAGGTAATTACACAATCACTGTGCTCTCAACACTACAGGATTAGTCCCGGGAGGATAGCTCAGCGGCAACGTGTTCGCCTTGGAAGCAAGACGACACGAAGCAACACAGTTTCGATCCCCGGGTCCGCGCTTAGAAACCTCTGGGTATTTAAGCAAGTTGTAAATACGCAACTAAGACAAAATAAAACTATGCAACAAAAAAAACAATTCCTGTAACAGCGCCTTGATGCCCGTGGGCAGTGTGAGTGTTTTAAAAATGCAAATAAAAAAATGGAGTATTTGGGGAGCAGTCTGGAAAACAGAGTATCTCTTCTGTGCTCCAGAATGGCACATGATCGAGGCTGTAGAGATGGGACTAGTATACTTAAGATACAATTAATTATCAGTATTCCTCAGTCATACCACAGGAACAAGCCCTCTGGACCCTTTATGTTGATCTGGACAAGATGACTGTGCATTCATTTTCTTTCCTGAAAGATAAAAAAATACTAAGTATGGTAAGAAATCTTTTAGAATTGCTTTCAGACACATGGTAATATATGAATATGAGCACAATTGTTGAAATCGTATGCAGTGTTGTGCTACGTATAAAACATGCTATTTTGGGAAGATCTGTGGAAGACCATTCCAAAAATGACCCGTTCGGCCCAAAAAAGGGAACTGTGGCTAAAAATAGCAACCCAATGGCACTACACACCGGAAAGGCTGCACGCCATGTACCCCCAAACACCTAACACGTGCTGGAGAGGCTGCTCAGAGGTGGGCACGTGGAAACACATCTGGTGGGACTGTAGGGGGATCAAAGCTTTCTGGTTGGAAATAAAGACAGAAATAATCAAGATATTCCCTGAGGCGGAACAACTAGGGGAAAAAGTTTGGCTTTGCGGAATAAAAGATCAGGCGGCTAAGAAATTTAGGAAACCACAATGGAGAAGTTTCATGGGATTACTCATAGCAGCATAGGCGACAATAGCCCAAAACTGGAAAAAACAAGAACCCCCATTGATATATACATGGCTCCAAAATGTTTGGGCACAACTGACCATGGAAAAACTTACTCACACACTACAAGGATCAAAAGAGACCTTTACAAAGGAATGGGGAGAGATTCTGGATTACTTACAAACAGACTATATGGAACAATGGTGCCCGCATAATATAAAAATATCAGACATTTTCAGATCATAGTCATTCCCAGGAGCAACAGAGACAATTGGACTCTTCCGGGGCGGGAGGGAGGAGGGTTGGGGGAAGTTGGGGGATGGTTATGTGCTCCCAGTTGTATATGAAAATAATAAAATATATCATTAAAATAAAACATGCTATTTTATTATGCAAAACTGCACACTTCCTAAGCTGACACTTACTGCTTCTGCCCTGATCACTCTAATAGAAGGTAACAGCAATACACAGAGATCTAATTAATGTAAGCCATAGTGACTATTCGGAGCACCTGTAAGTCCTTACATCATCTGTAGCTGTGTATGCTTTATTTTACTATGGCCCCACGTGCAGCAGTGAGTTGGAGAGTGCATGGAGGTAGAACGGGGGAAAGAGCATGTAGAGGGGTGGTGCAAGGTGGGAGTGATCTCTGACTTCACATTAATATGGGTTTCGGCAAGCAAAAGGGAAATTTGCATCACCTTTGCAGAGGAGTAAGGCTGCCAATAATAGCAAACCCCACTGACGCAAACAAAAATGATATAGAAAAAAGTAGAGCTTCAAGCCATAAGGACATGTGATTGTTCTTCTGCAGTTTTACATGGCTCTCTCATACTTATTACGAAATAGTGGGCCTCAATATTTTAGTTCACAGTGTTCTGTCAACAATTCATTGTACCTGTGTAAAAATGTTCCAATATGTCGTAATGAAGCAGCCGGAACAAGTCCTGCATAGAATTGTGTGTTCAGGGTCTGAGAGCCCCCCTCACCCCCCCCTCCCAACCCGACAATTTAAATAAAATGCTTGGGATGGGAACTGCGAGGAACCTGAGGGTTTCCTCACTTTTTTCTCCCCATCATCCTCTGTTCAGGTGGCCTGGAAAAGGCTATCGCTCTTGGATCCCAACTTTGGGGACGGAGATGCGAAGGAGGATCACCTTGGTAGGGGAGACTTGGGAAATCGTAGGGGGATGTCCTTGGGTGGGACGCAGTATCCCCCCATTTTCATTCCATGATGAGCCACATTTATAGGATATTATTACCCTTTTCCCTCTGACCGGGATAACACCAGAAGACTTCATCAATATAGGAAACTACGAAGAGGGTAAATAAGAGGTCTGCAAGTGAGACATGGCATCCCCTTTTCACTTCTGAGAACCAACTTCAACCCCCCCTCTGCCTTTATAGGCTGCTGGAAACCAATACCCCCATTCATACCAGTATAGTACTGGGGACGAGGAAGAGGCGACTAGGAGTAGTGCACACTAACATGTCATTTCACCACTATAGTACTGAGACGAGGAAGAGTCCTGCATACTGTTGTAAGAGTCAGGCATTTCCAGAGTGCTTCACTAATTATGGTCAGGCAATTGGGCCTGAGGACTCACACCTGCAAACTTGCATAAAAGTTGGAGCCCACAAGGAGAGAGGGAGAGAGACCAGCAGGAGAGAAGCCGGGCTGAGTGTTGTGGGCCTGATGGGAGAATCCTTTGCAGAAGGAGGCAGCAGAGTTGGATCCTAGAGAAAAGCCAGGACGCTGGCAAGTATCCCGTAGGAGCTGTGCAGCCGAGGCCCGGGCGGGCCGTTAGAGGGCCACAGAGGTGGGAGCCTCACTGGTCGGGTGCCTGTACTAGGAGCTGCGGGGCAGGGAAGAGAACTGATAGCTGCAAGCTACCCGTAGCATCCGAAGGAAGTGAGCGGAGCTGTCGGCAACCCACAGAAGAGCAAAGTGCGCAGTGGGCTCGTAATCCAGTGCGAGTGGGGTTCGCAATTCAAAGAACACGTGTCTGCAGAGTAACAGAAGGGAAAGCAGCCGGTCGGAGGGGGGTAGGGAGACCTCCCCATTTCAAACAAAAAAACACAAAAAAAAAGACATTCGACATTATTTTTTTCGGTATAATTTTTCTGACATTTTTGCATTCGAAATAATGAAATTCAAATTATTAACGTGCAAGATACAGTGAACCCAAAGCAACGGGTTGTGATGAGTATCATGAATAAGATGAACTATGAGCAGCAGAATAAAAGTTCTGAACTATTGAATACCGAACTAAATGAAAGCTTTTGACAATTCTATGAACAAATGACAAGTTAAGTACACGTATAATATATTGAAAGCAGAGAACAAATCCTATGAAATGCAGTGAAAAGCAAGTAGGGACTATTGATGAAGAGTGCTAAAGTGATGTGGTGAAGGAAGGAGAACACCACGAAGAGGTGTATGAAAAGAAAACATTGTGGCAAAGTCAAGAGACTGGTAAAGAGGTGTATGAAAGGAATACATTGTGGCTAAATGAAGAGACTGGCAGAGAGGAAAACACATTGTGGCAAAGCCAAAAGACTTGCGAGGAGAAAGCCAAGTGAAGGTGAACCAGAACATAGGTGCAGTTGCAAACGAACCTGCGTGGGCAAGAAGGCCTAGGGGTCCCGGTTGTGTGACCTGTAATGGGTGTACCCACTGGCCCGACAACTGCGCCTAGACCGAGGATACCCCATCTATGAAAGCCAAAGAAATGTACAGAGAGCAAAGGCAAGTGTATGAAAGAGATTGCTGAAATGAAACAGGAGAAAGCAATCTGTATGAACTGTCAAGAAACCCGAAGGAGTGTAAAGCTGAACTAGAACTGGTTTTGAATATTGAGAGACTGGGACTAAGTATAAGTTGGCAAGCTGAGGTCTTGGGGAAGGCAAACCTGAGACTTTATGAACTGTGTTGTCTTGAGGAAGGGAACCTCAAGACCACTCTTTTGGAACTGTGTTGTCTTCCTGGGGAAGAGAACCCCAATACTTTGTGGAATGTTCTTGAACTTGGGGAAGGGAAGCAGGAAAGTAAGCCAGGAGCTAGAAGAAGCTCAGAACGTTGTCTGAAACACTATTCCTTTTGTTGCTGACATCCCTACACATTGTTTAGCATTAGTTGTGAGTGCACATAAGGGTTCTGGACACAGAAAGACTTAAATTGAACTTATTGCATAGGGCAAGTTCACTTCAACGATCCAAACATTTAAGTTAATAAACAATTTTTGTTTGACCTTTGAATCTGTTGCCTGTGTCTTGCTTCATGATGCCGTCACAGCACCCACCACCCAATGGTACGATATGGTTCAATAGTTCCAGATAAAGTTTATGTAGGGATAATGCCAGATTACAAACTGGGAATCATTATTGTGATCCAATTCATCTAACAAGAAACATGTGGTCATAATTTTAAACAACATGGTGATTATACAACGTCCATAGTGATTTAGATTGTCGGCCTTACTTTGCGACATATATAATCTGTCTCTATATTTACAAGCCACAACAGCATGTCTACTGCACCCACAAAGCCGATAGCATGAGTGGGCTGACCACCAACATATATTGGAGGATTTGCATATTGACCAAACCATGACAAAGAAAACAGAATTACATTAATAAATCTATGTTTATACCATTGCTGTCTAGAGGAAATATAGTGGGCAAATGTTTTGATCTCGTTGCGAAAGAAATTTACAAACATTAGAACAAAAGGAAACATATAGATAATGTTTCTTCAATCAGAATCTTTCCTCTTCAGGATAGGAAAGCTTTAATAATCTCAGAACAAGATGCCTTTATTGTAATTAACCGGGTAGTGACAAAGGTGGGAACATAGCATTAATGAGTAAGATTATCTTTAATGCTCCCAGTTTTCCGTTTTTTCAGATTTTTTTTTTACACATAAATACAGATGGAAATCACTTTTTCCTTTCAGTGTTTATTTGCAAAAAATGGAAATGCATGTCTCTTGATAGGGTCTTTGTAGTCAAACATGCATTGCGGGTCAGTGGCTGTGCCAAGTAACAAAACAGAAATGTTGAAAAGGAATGCAATTCCCTTTTCAGTTGTTTAAATGGCTGCAGATATGCAGCCATTGACTTGTTTTCCAAGAATGCAGCTCTAGGAGCTTCCTGTTACCGGCATCCAAGTGCTACTGTGTTCCTTATTATGTAGATAAATATGGAACAATGCTAGTTATGAGGTTTTTGCAAAAAAAGTAAATGAGGATGAATACAGAAACAAATGGCCAAGAAATAAATAAATACCATAAAACCCAGAACACTAATTATGTTCCAGAGGGTATGGACCCCCTTAATATGTCAGGTTGGTATAAAGAGAAAGATTTAACCAGGATTGAGTAAGTCAAACATACTTTAAGAATAGGTATTCCACATTCTTTGGATAAAGTGGGATTTCTGATGAGGATAAATCATTTTTGTGGGCATCGCAGCTTACGATCCCAACTATCTACTTACTTCCGAAGATTCCTATTGAAGTTTTAGATGCCTTCCCCATGAGGCCAACAATCAGTCGAATCGATTCAATTCTAGAGCCATTATCTGAAATCGATAGTTCTCTGAATCCTTTGGTTAGATTACTCCCGATTGTACATAAGATATTCCATGCACGCATTAGACATGCTGAATAAGACTATCTCGGATGAGAGCTTTTTTAAATCCGTTTGGATGCAGTGGCTTTATCACTTAAATTCATCATGAGTTGGCCAAAAGGAAAATGTGTTTTTTTTATTACAAAAAATCAGCTTCATATTTCAGTGAACATCAAATTATCTTAGAAATGTTAGACTTGAGGGGGGTGCTAGAGAGCACAAGCAAGATGGTTGCCTTCTAGTAAGCTCCTGTGGCAGAGCTGCAACCTTGACGCTTAATGGCCTTTGAAGCCATACTCTGGCGAATAGGACCCCTACAATGGTACTCGCGACTCGGCCCGATTCGCCACAACAATGCACGATCCTGGCTGAGTCTTGTTCCTACAGACTTATGGCTCTTCGGGCTGGGATTGGAGTGAGCATGCATTGCGTGTGCCTTAACGAGCAACTCAGAGGAGAGACTTGCTTGACTTGTCCAGAGACAAATACTGACCTGGAGGGTAACGGGTGTAACATCATGGTCAGCTAGAAGGAGAATGTCGACACATTGACCGCCAATGCTCTCACGACAGCACATTCAGCGTACCCTCACGACGAGAGCGGAGGAAGCATGGAGACCGCGCAATTGATGCACTCCCGATGAGCGGAAACTGGCTTGTTTGTCCGGGTGAGGCTGTGCGCTCATGGCGGAAATATTCAGATTGCTTATACCAAACCCCAAGGGGTATGGCGCTGGATGGGATACATCCAGTGAGGGGCTCAGCGACTCCTCAATCAACGTTAGGAACAAGGAGTTATCAAACAGGTGCTTCAGGCAAGATGGCGCGGCAACCTGCAGCAATCCACAATAACTCACAGTAAGCAGGCTGATCTGGAAGGGTGTCCAAGCCAGCGGATGGAGACAGAGTTGCACCACAGGTGATCTGTGGATACAGCCCCACTGGAGGCAGACCCCTTGGGTACTTAGATGGGCTGACTGATTGAACAGGGTATGCGCTGCGAATCAACAAAGTCCTGCTCCTGAGCATGTCTGGGCCCTCCTCGGATTCAGAAGCAGCCCTCATTGGAGAGAATAGCAAAAAACTCAATAACTCACGTAGATCTACCCGACACCCGGGCAAAATGGATATGCAGGCGCAGCTTGAAGCCATATTGACTGAAATGAAGTCCATTGAAAGACAAATACCTGCATTAATTTGCAAGTGGAATGCACCACACAGTACGAGCGTCGCATGAGTGCACTGGAGAATAGCCACGACTCCCCCTCTCCTGAATTGGACTCCACAATCAAAGAAATCCAAACACTAGGTGCAAAAATGGAAGACCAAGAAAATCGCTTCGCTGCGGAACAACCAATGCCTTGGTGGGTGTCTGTGAAAATGTAGAGGATTCAGATATGCAAGGCTTCTTTTACACTTTGCTCCAGGAGTACTTAAAACACCCAAACCCGTGTGAATTTATCATTGAGAGGGTGCACAGGGCGCTGGTATCCAAAACCAATAAAGGTGAGTGGCCGATGATAATAACACTGCGGTTTCTAAACTTTCAACACAAGCTTGGAGTAATGAAGGCATACTGGGCACAGGGAACAATACAAAAAGAAGGGGCTACCATACACCTGTTTAACAAATTCTTTGTGGCAGTGTCCAGACAATGCAAGGAGTTCAACCCATTGTTCGAGGCCATGAATGGATCCGAGTGACGATACTAATCTCAAGTTCCTGCCGGTCTGGTGCTTCCAACATCCACAACAGTGGCACTCGTTTTGAGTCCCGGGGGGATATCTGGCAATTCTTGGAACAATACAAGATAGTCGAGCTCATCGAATAACAGACCTAAGGAGACAGCCCACCCAGAGGAGCGATGCTCCACAATAAAGACGGGGCTCAGACTTCCAAAAGCACTGGAAGAAGGCGGAGCTGAAACCTGATGGACCACACAGGGTGCTGGAAAAAAGACCCAGAAGATGAGTCAGGTTATCAGTCTAGCGAGCTGGATCGCTTACAGAAACACCTACTGTCTGCACAACATGCAGAGTGAATATGCAGGATTGGGCAAAACTCTCTCTAGAATGTACAGAGTGTAGGCAAAAGAAAAGAGGAGGTGACAGGTAATGTTGCCTGTGCAAGAAAGAAGAACAATTTATCGCTGTCTGACTATACGCTCACTGTAACCATGAGCAAAGTAATCTTACTGTAATAAAGACACTCTCCTGCAACAGCGCCTCGATGCCCATGGGCTGTTAGTGCACTTTACAAATTTCTAAAAATAAAAATAAAAAATAAAATAAATCTCTAATCTCAAACCAACAACTTTGGACCTAAATAAAGAAAGAATTATGTGTTTTCTTAAGAATGTTACAAACCTTACATACAGAGAGAATTAAACCAATAGAATAGCTCTTCATTAATAATGTGATACTCTGAACCTGTGATACTATCTTGGAAGGGCAGTTTTCTTTGAAAGGCACTCAAAATTGAAAAAAACAAGTGTTCTTTATAAAGGTTACTAACCTTGCATAGAGAATGAAACAAATGCAATAGCTGATCATTAATCATTTATTTTCTGTGAAATGGTATTTTGGTTTAAGGATACTTGTAAAGCTATTGTGGAAGGACATCTTTCTTTGACAAGCACACAAAATCGAAAATGTATGAAGTATTAAGTTGAATAATTGGCAGATGCCCTGATCAATGTCAGGTTATCCTCACGGTTATTCTGGCAAGTTACAGTCTTACTGATCGAAATCAGCAAGGCAAGAACTACTCAATATTATAGAATACCTTTCATATTGTGACAAACTAATAGATAGAAAGGCCCAATAAGTAGAGACAATATGGACTGGACCATATTAATAATGAGTAACATTACCTTTAGTATTGCAAGGTGGTGTATGTTTTTTGATCCTTCAAGTTTGTTCTTTATTGTGACTAAATGCCAAAGCTATTTACGTATACCTAAGAGGGTATTGGGTTTCACAATGCTCTGTCAAAATACCAACCAATAAGGCAATTACTGGGTTGCATGGAAACACAAAAGCAGCAATTTTGCTGCATCTCCTGTTTCGGAATATAGGTACATTGCTTGCTAAACAGCTGTTAAAATGAAGATTAATTTGATACACAGTCACACAAGTAGAAAGGGTATTTTTTTATTTTTTTTATTTTAATTTTATCGGTTTCTTACAAACCTTTAAAATGGTTACAAACAAAACACAAAACACAACACATAATCAGAATATATCATCCTTTAGGAGTCCCTTAGAAATACCCCTCCCAGTTATCAAACGAGTAAGCAATGCACTGTCGTCGTTACTCATCAGCCAACAATATATTCAGGCATTTTTCAATTAACATTAGAAATCGAGTTAGTGGTAATATCAGTTTCATGTCCCATCCTTGAAACATATAGGCCCACAGGTCGTCGGCACAACGGGAGGGGTAATTTAGGCCCCAAGGCCCCAGGTGAATAGTCCTTTCTGAGCGAAGTGCCGTGCAGAATAGCACCAAATGCTTCAAGGTTTCCTTATCTTTAGCTCATAGTCTACACGTTAAGGTTGAGACTTTGTTTGTTCTCCATGACGCCAACCACTCGTTAGTTTTAAATGCGTTCAGACGCAGCATCATAAACACTCTTCGAGCCTGTGAGTCTGGAAACATCTCGATATAGCGTTGTAGCACGTTAAATGGCCTTGTAGAAAGGGTATACAGTGATGATAACAAATTAGGAATAACTAATAACTTTTTAAACGACCCTAAAATAACGAAAAATAACATTTATTATTTAAAAATATATATGGGGTGGGCAAAGGGAATACATCGTGTCATAAGGGGGTAGGGTTTTGGGCCTAGGGGAACAGGGGCCTTAGGGGGGACCTCCAAATAAAAAATAAAAAAGGGTATTTTTTGTTATTTTAGGGTTGTGAAAAATGTTTTCATTTTTCCAGTTTTCGTTGTAATCACATGGAACAGTAGGAAGGACCTTTGGAGCTTTATCTTTAACTTAATTGTTCAATGTATAATCCAGTGTTTTCTAGGCTAACATACCTCAATACTTATAAAGAATGTGGTTCATCATTCTACCAGTCAGATGTAAATAATCCCAATTGAATAAGTGATGCAAACTCAAAGGAAGAGTCATTTTAGACGAGAGTGAAGGACCCCTAGATAATTAACGGGTACACAGTTCCAAAGATAATAATGTACCCGAATTTCCATTTAAGGTAATATTTACAAAAATGTGTGCCCATCATGTTTTCCAGTTACTGCAGTATAAACAGAGAGGATCTCCAAATGCCTCGGGAACACAATGAAGCAAAAAGCTAACATATAACCTTAGACGTTCCTATATGGCAAAAGTTAGAAAATGGTTTAGGAATCTGTCAGTGGATACTCAACTGATAGCTAAAACAGAATAAATCATACAATTTAACATATAGACTATACCATCAGTCATACTAGACTTCAGTAGTGCCTATTATTGAAAGCACATATCACAAAGAAACTCAAGAAAATCTATATTTATTTATAGAAGTGAACAATAATATGGCCACTTGTTAACTTCGTTAATGAGGGAATTTACACAGGTAGGTAAACAAATAGACAAATCTCCACATATCTACAAAATACATTCAATTTTGATGGGAAAGGGAAAAAAGGGGGGGGACAGAGGGATGAGTAGAGAGGGATGAGTAGAAAAGAACAACAGAACAAAAACAATGAATTGTAACAGAAAACACTTGTTCGGATAGGAGTCTTTATCTCCCCATACAATTAATTGAACTGAGTTGGGCACACAACAGACTGTTACTAACTGGCCCTAGTTACTGCAGACAATATAAAACTGATCAATCCAAGATATTGCATGTGTAGATAAGGAACTTAATAACAATTGTGTGGAAAATATGGAATGTCGGTTCTGTAAATGTACATGCTGTTTAGTCTGAGAAGTAATTTCCTTTTTTTCTAATAGACCCTGAGGAAACACGCATTGTGAAATATCGTTTCCACCTAGTATGAAACACGTGTTCTGCCTAGCAAGTTTAATTTAGGGGCTCACCAATGTAGTAAATGCACATGTTGGTTTATTGAATGACTTAAGTACCTATTGTGAATCAGATTAAATTTGAGCACCTCAATATCTTTTCTAGAATTGTCACTTTGGGTTCTACAAAGACCCCATTTATATAGGATCTTCAGATTTATACCAATTCATATAGTTGGTAAACTAAGAAGAATTATCAAAACGATGCAAATCAATGAACAACTTTTTATTTTGGTGTCATTATTATTATGGTATTTATTGAGCATGCGGCCTATGTTATGTAGGGGAGACTGGACTCAAATTGAAAACACATATGTATGAACATAAGTCATGCATAAGTAATAAGAATATGAATTCAGCAGTCGCCAGACATTTTAATCAAAAGAACCATACAGTAGCACAATTGAGATTCCAAATACTAGAAGTACTGACCAGTTACCAACCACGCATTGACCCAAAAAGAAGACGACAGCAAAGAGAAGCATATTGGATTGATCGATTGGACACACTATCACCAAGAGGAATGAACGAAGAATTTGATTTGAATTGTTTCTTATAATTTAGTCTGTTTTACTTTGTTTCTGTCCGTTATTGTTTACTTGTGTTCAGTCTTATTTACTCTAGATTTAGAAATACATTTTTATTTAAGACTATCTATTGACCTGATTGATTGACTTTTCTCTGTGGTCACATAATATCTTGCTCAGCATTTATTTGTGATAGACATGGATATTTTGATTCTCAATAGCACTGACCTACTGATCTGATTGTTTTACTTTTCTCCTTCGTCACATGAAATCTTGCTCAGTATTTATTCATCAGATATATGTATATTTTGATTTTCAATACCTTTCATCACCAGCAATGATTGCACATTTTGGGTTTGTAATGCAATCTCCAATATAAGATGCATAACTTGACACATCTTTCATTTTTTATGATACTTACTAGCATGCCGACTGTATTAGTGGTGAGCATTTTTGTACTCATTTGAAACATAGATCGAATCCTTGCACTCTCAATATGTCAGGATTATCAGTTTGAACTGTTCAACATGCAATGGCAACTTCACAATACTATCCTTATCAGAATTAGTCAAGAACACGATACATTTTTGTATTCTCACATACTGTTGCCCATTACAAGATGGCCACCGATACATGGACAGCCATCCATATTGAGTGTGGCAGTGTCTATGACAACCACAGCTTCACTAGCTTGCGTTTATTTAGGCAGGAGAAAGCAGACAGCAAGGCGCTCGCAAGGGGCTGCACCTACGCCTTTTAGAAGGTAAGAAAGAAGAATTGTAACAGGATTCATTAAGACGCTGCGATCCCAGCGCATCTTAATTAAGTAATAACACAGTGTTTTTACAGGTCTAAACTCGCGTTTGAATCACGGCGCTTCAGCCGTATACCGATTCGCTACGAATCGTGTAGACATACACCAGATAAAACGTCAGAACTCTATGCACTTCTTACGGTATGCATGCGAGAGCGATCACCATGCATGACTTCTTATCACAATCTACTCAGCAAGTATTACTATAATACAAAATCACATGACTCCGCCACCATGCTAGATATAGGGATTCTACTCCACGAACAGTGCCATTTAATAAATAGCAAATAAATGCATGCCATTACAAACACTAGGTGATAGATCGAATAATGTGTCAATTAAATGTGATCACGGAAGAAACAAATGGAATACTGTGGTTAAATACGTGCATACTGAGAAATGCATGTGGGTACCCTGTTTATTCCAAAATTGTGATTTATTGATGTGGCAATACATGCAACAACTTTTATTTGTTTATGTGATTAGACACGGCCCTGATGAAGGACTACACAGTCCGAAATGCATTGGCCATTAAATGATGTTTGCTTAAGAAATTAAATACTATATTTACCTTTTGAATACTAAAGATTAAATATCATTTATTATAAACCAAACACTCTTAACTGGATCTTTAAGAACTTTTAAACTTTTGAAGAATCCTGACGGGATATAAGGGTGTGCGGCCCACACCGAAGGCAACATTGCCTAGGTCTTTTTCGCATAATTTATTGAGCATGAACCTAGCTTTGAGAATCAACAGAGCGCTTTTCAGAGGCAACAACAGAAAAGGTATGCAGCAGGGGTAGGGTACAGAGGGGCACAGAGGAGGGGTACAGCTGTACAGGGTGGCAGGGAGGAGGGGGGCAGACGGCATCTAGCGAGTTAAGCGGCGCGGGGCGATATGATGGCCTAGGTGTGGAGGAGAAACTCCTTGAAGAGGTGGGTCTTGAGTTCTATTCTGAATTGTAGGAGCATGGGGGCGAGTCTGATGCTGACCAGGAGGAGGTTCCATAGTATTGGGGTGTAGGCAGAGGTGGTTTGTTTTCTGGTACCTTCCCTTTTGCAGCAGCAGATTTCAAGTCTACACGTGTCCTGGCCTCTGGTGGTGCGCGGTCTACCGGAGATGTTGAGTTTCACTGGGAGGTAGCTGGGCGACTTGAGGGGGACTGCCTTATAGATGATGCAGCAAAACTTGAAAATGATTTCTGCATGCTGTGGCATCCAGTGAAGGTTGAAGGTGGCCTGGATGCTGTGGTTGTATCTGCGTAGCCCCGTGATGAGACATGCGGCCACGTGTAGGACACTTCTCAGGGGCACAAGGGAGGACGACGGGAGGCCTTCGAGGAGGGCATTGACCCCATCCAGGTGGGATATGACCAATGCTTGAACATTGGATCTATGCTGTCTGGAGGGGCTTCACTTTCCGCAGGAGGGGGAGCCGATACCAAGCAGTCTGAGTTTTCATAGCTATGAGTGTCATGAAGGAGAGGTGTTTGTCGATGTGGAACCCAAGGGACTTGGCGCAGGAGGTGAGCTCAGGTGTGAAGTGCTCAGGTTTCATTGTTGATAGCCAGGTCTGTATGGCTTGGTGTTCAGTGTTGGTGGTGAGGAGTAAGAATTCGATTTTGGATGGGTTGAGCTTCAAGTATGCCCTTGACATCCAAGACTGGATCAACGAGACGCAGGTTTTGAGCCCGTGGATGTCCTTGATGGAGTCTACGTTGAGATATAGCTGCGTATCATCAGAGTGTTGGTGGATGAATATGGCTGATGTGTGTCGCTAGGAGGGCTCCCAGCGGCTCCATATATAGACCGAAGACCACTGGGAAGAGGATGGAACCCTGCATGACTCCATAGGGGAAGGGTACGATTGGCGATCTAGGGGAGTCCATCTGAACAAACGGCTAACGATTGGCAAGGATTTGTTCTGCACAAGTATTAAAAATTGTCTGCGAATATAAGTTTGACCAATTAAAATGACAATATATGTATTTGCATTTTTATAACGAGCCAAAGCCCACAGGCATCAAGGCGTGGAAAAACAAAGCTTGAGTAGTGAGCAGTAATGTCCCATATAGACCAAAATGTACAGGTACACACAGACACAATCTATTTCTGTTTTGAGTATAATAACATGCGTGATGTTAGTTGTGTACCGGTAGCTGTATAGATATACAAAATATCCAGGCATTTAGCATCTGATCACCAACATGTTTACACTTCTACTGCAAGCAAATCTCTACACAGTTTACCCCTGTTCTGCAGCCCTGTGAGAATAGGTCGCGCTGCTGTTGTACAGCAGGTCTGGCCAACCGGGATGTAGCAATTTTACTGGCATTACATCTGGACGTGTGCAATTAGTGGATGTATACTCCAATGATAAGGGTAAACCTCAGTTTGGTCCGTCTGTGTGTTGTAAAGCATAGGAAATTACAATGTGCTGAAGTTTGAAGGTGCCGCAAAAAAATATTACAAGCAAAAAACAAATGAGAAGAACCAATTAAAAATGTACACCAACAAACCCAGAAAAAGCACAACATGCATACGCAAACAGAACAGGTTAACCCCAACATTGTGCATACAGCACATCATCTAAAAGAGATATGATGATCAGGACGTTGGATGACTGGTAAATAAGACAATTGTCCAGCTTTCTTCAAAATCAACATTTAAAAATGTGCTGGAATTTGACTCAATATCTGAAGTAGTGACTTCCACAATGGAGTACCAGCTACATTAAGATTTTCTACCCAATGTAAAGTGAGCATGTTGTCAAATGTCTGAATTTGGAAGCTAAACTAGGTCTGAAAGATCGGGATGGAAAACTGTTAGGGAGATTTTCTTGTATCTTCCCGACTGTCACTTATGTACTGTTAATTATTCCCTCAATATCACTTGGCTCTCTAAAGTTGTAGTTGGGGCAGAGCTGTCCAGGCCTAGCACTCAGGAGGTGGGGTGGGGTGGTTCACAGGTACAGTACACACTTTTCATTTATACCCAATGAGAGAATGTCCACAACCTATATTTTATTTAAAAAAAAGATGGTCTTTCCTGGAACAGAAAATGCAGTAGCGTGTAAGCAATACTTTTCCTACCAAGGTCAGAAAGTTAAGAGATTAGGTGAGACCAGTTGTGCAAGTAGTGTCAGTCTTTGGTAGAGAACCAGTTACCTTGTGCAACAGTGTCCCTAAGGATCAGTTTCTGGAATTCCATTGGAGTGAGACCCACAGAAGACCATTGTTAAAGAGGGGGTCCGGGGTCATGAAGGAGCAATAACATATGGCAAAAAAAGCAGTTCTGTAGCAGCGGTTTGTTGGTTTCCAGAGGCATTCCAAGTGCAAGTTGTTTTGGGACGACCTTGGGACCTCAAAACACCTTTGGGAAGGAAGACTTTTCACGATTTGGTGATTCCCAGCCAAGGGTCAGAGCCAGGAGAGAGAAAAAGCAAGTTAACTTCAGTACTGCAGTCTTTGGTATTCATTGACACAGGGTTCCCATGTCGTCCTTGGGCACAGGATCACAGGATTCACCATCTGGGGATAGATGGGGCAGGAGGGGGAATAGGGCAGAAGTGAGCCTAAGGAAGAACACATATTGCAGAAAAGCTTGCTAAATTACACCAGAGAGGAGAAGGGTAGTAGGAGGACTGGAATGCGAGTAGGTAAGGAGGTCTGCTCTTGTCCACCTCGGGAAGCAGTGATAAACGCAGCACCCAATCATGCACCAAGAATCTTTGGTCAGCCAATGGAACACTATCCCTCCAAGCACACACATGCATTCTGGAAGGGTCTATCCCAAACGGGTATCTGCATATACCAGTCAGAACTGGTTTCAGTCTAAATATTTGCCCTAATCCTCCGATAAAGGCGTCCGGTGGCCCAAGAAGAGGGACACATGATAGTGATGTGACCCAGGTCTTCGAGGCACACAAAGACAACCTGAATGTTAGTGAAATTGAGGAGGCTTCAAAAAGGGCCCCGCAAAGTAAAATGGAATGTACAACCATTTTACACAGGTGAAAAAGCCACCACTAGCCTAGCAACATGGCTAACTGAGAAGAACAAGTTACTTACCAACTGGTAACATTCTTTCGACTGGATGTTCCTCTAATGTATTCCACATCTTTGACATGTAATGTCCACAGCTGCGTACTTCGAAAAACTTTTTCGGCAGAGGGTGTCCTGCGTCGATGGCATCAGGCCAATGTCCCTCGAAGGCATCCATCGAGGGCGACGTCACCAGATGTTATATATAGGACACACAGCACCCGTAGCCTCAGTTTATGTTTTTTACTCCATAACGTGTGACATGCACATATCCAATGCCTGCTTGACTGCACATAGCCTTGCAGAAACGTAAGCTGCAATAGCATAGGAAATTCTCCAGAGGAGCAGACATCCAGTCGAAAGAACGTTACCAGTTGGTAAGTAACTTGTTCTTCGAATGGATTGTGCCTCCAACGTATTCTACATCTTTGACAGACTCCCAAAGCAGTACCAGAAAATGGAGGAGGGAAAAGAATTTAGAATACCCAATCAGATGGCAGAATAAAGAACAACCTAACCAAAGGCCATATCTTGACCATGGAGCGTATCCAGGGAGTATGTTTGACAGAGGTGTGGATAGAAGAAAATATTCCTAGTAAGAACTCCCCGCTGCAGGGCTGTGGAAGTAGCCACTCCCCTAGTGGAATGAGCTCTCCACCCTTCTGGAGGGTCCTTGCCCGCCAATCGGTAACATTCATTAATGGTGAGGATAATCCACCTGGACAAGGTCTGTTTGATAACAGCCTGGCCAATCAGTGTCCAGTATACCCCACAAAGAGTTGATCACCCACTCTGACCCTGGACATCCTAGAAATATAAAAGGTCTGAGCTCTCCTAGGGTCCAATTTATGGAGTCGCTCCTCTTCCTTACCAGGATGAGGAGGAGAATAGAAAGACGAAAGAACCACTTTCTGGCTTAAATGAAATTCAGAAACTACCTTAGGTAGAAAGGAAGGATGTACCCTCAGTACAACCCTATCCTTGTGGAACCCAGTAAAGGGCGGCTTAGATGAAAGTGCCTGCAATTCACTCACTCTCCGAGCAGATGTAACCGCAACCAAGAACACCGTCTTGAAAGACAACAGTCTCAAAGGACAAGAGTGCAAGGCAATCCAAAGGCGAAAGCAGACCATAAACTAAAGGCATTGACCTATGAAGGCTATACAACAGGGCGGATGGCAGCCCCCACCAACCCACCAACCCAGGACCCACTGGGCTAACCTGATGCAATTGCATTAAGCATATATGAAGACAGACCTTCATACTCACCTACCAGCCTAGAAAAAGACCTTTTTAGGTCGGCACCACTTTTTATACCATCAATGGATGGACTCAGGAGAATAAACTTTTGAAAAAATGAAAACCAAATGTTTTCTACATTCTTTATGCACCTAAAATAAAAAGCAAAGGAGTAAACCTAAGTATACTAACCAGCACACGCGCCGAATGAGTGGAAACTAAAACAAATCTCTCAAGAGTGCAAAGGTTCAAATGGAGCACCCATCAGGAATTTCAA
This sequence comes from Ambystoma mexicanum, assembly GCF_040938575.1. NCBI lineage: Eukaryota > Metazoa > Chordata > Amphibia > Caudata > Ambystomatidae > Ambystoma > Ambystoma mexicanum. Next base: position 1,273,561,100 of record NC_090932.1, read on the forward strand.
GACCAAATTCAGACCCCAAACCGGCATCTGGAACGGGGACGGCGGGAGCACATTAGTGAGCCCTTTCAGAAATTGGGAAATCAAAAGGAATCTTAAAATAATAACATTCTTCAGACGAGCCCTTGAAGGTAGACAGCGCCGCCAGGTAACCTTTAATGGTACCTACTTGAAGGCCCCTGTAGGCCAAGGAAAGCAAGAAAGATCATACCATGGGAATGGAACACTGAAAAGGATCAACATTTTGTCCTCTGCACCAGTCGCAAAACTTACGCCAACGGTACAGGGATTTGGTAGAAGGCCGCCTGGCCTAAAGCAACACCTCCATCACGTCACCCGGGAGGTCCCAATCCTTATACCTCAACCTTTCAGATACCAAGCGTAAAGGTTGAGAGTCTTGACCTCTGGATGGAGAACCCAGCCCCCCAAACCCGTCTCGTGCGAGAGCCGATGCTCTCAGTAGGGAAGATGGCGTGGAGGGCAGATGGACATTTCTAGAAGGTCCGGGTACCACATTCTCCTGGCCCAATCCGAAGCAATGAGGATCATGTGGGATCCAAATCTCCGCTACCGCCTTAACACTTGAGGAATGACGGGGACCGGAGGAAACGTGTACAGAAGTGGGAATGACCATACCACTACAAAGGCGTCGCCCAAGGCTCCTCTCGGAGGACATTCCCTTGAGCAGATTCTCTCCCACTTCCGGTTGGCACTGGTTGCGAAGAGATCCACTTGTGGGATTCCCCAAAGGGCGAAGATCTCCAGAAGGACTTCCTGAGCCAACTCCCACTCGTGACAGACTGTGCTCTGCCTGCTCAGAGAGTCCGCTGCTGCATTCTCCTCTTCAGCCAGATGAACTGCCGAGAGTGATATTCCTTGCTGTATTGCCCAGAAACAGAGCTGCATCGCCTCTCTGCACAACGGGAGTGACCCTACCCCCCTTTTTTTGTTGAGGTAATGCATGGTCACTGTATTGTCCGTCATGATCAGGACACACTTCCCCCCGCACTGACGGCAGAAAATCCTTCAGGGCCAGCCTGATGGCCCTCAGCTCTAACAGATTGATGTGGAGTTTGGACTCCGGAGAAGAACAACGACCGTTGCCGGTTAACTCGTCGGCATGAGCTCCCCATCCTGTGAGGGAAACTTCCGTCACCTCCGGCCACGGTTGCCAAAATGGCTCCCCCTTCATCAGGTTCCCTTTGTTGGCCCACCACAGCAGATCCTGTGAGACCGAGAGTGGAATCTGAACGGGATCCGACATCTTGCCTGAGAATTGGGACAACTGCATCTTGAGAACCCACTGCAGGGACCTCATCCTCAGTCTGGCCTCTGGCACCAGAAAAATGCAGGATGCCATGAGGCAGAGCAACCTTAAAAATTTGAAAGCCGGGAGACAATGGGCATGTTGAAACTTGTCCACCATCTGCACAATGTGATGAGCCCTCACCTTGGGAGGCAAGCACTTCCTCAAGGACGTGTCCAACACAGCCCTGATACACTGGAGCTGTTGGGAAGAAGTCAGATGCGACTGCTTGAAATTGAGGGAAGAAGCCCAGCTTGTGGAGGGAGTGGCAGGTGAGACTGAGATGATCCATCGCCTGCTCGGGAGAACGCGCACGGATCAGCCAGTCGTCCAGGTAGGGGTAGACGTGAATCCCCCCCTTGCCAGAGATACACTGCCACCACCACCATTAGCTTGGTGAAGACCCTCGGGCGGAGGTCAATCCGAATGGCAGGACCCAAAACTGAAAGTGCGAATCGCCAGCTGCAAACCTCAGGTACTTTCTGTGCTTTGGATGAATCGGCACAGGAAAGTAAGCATCCTGGAGGTCCAGAGACACCAACCAATCCTGAAGTCGAAGGGCCTGGAGGACCTAAGAAAGAGTGACCATCTTGAACTTGTCCTTCCTGAGAAGTCTGTTCAACCAACGCAAGTCCAAGATGGGTCTCAATCCCCAATCTTTTTTTGGAATCAAAAAATATCCCTTGTTCCTCTCCGCTACAGGCGCCAGTTCTATAGCGGCAGCAGGGTCAAGATTAACTGCAAAAGGAGCGGATCTGTAAGCTTAAAAGAGATTCCCTGGTGGATTGTCTTAAGGCTGCTTTAGGAAGGGAAGGGAAGGGAAGGGAAGGGAAGGGAAGGGAAGGGAAGGGAAGGGAAGGGAAGGGAAGGGAAGGGAAGGGAAGGGAAGGGAAGGGAAGGGAAGGGAAGGGAAGGGAAGGGAAGGGAAGGCAGTAGCCGTGGGCTATTGTATCCAGAACCCACACATCCGAAGTAATGGCTTGCAATTTTTCGAGATGCTGAGACAGTCTGCCCCCAACCGGCGAACAATGGAACATGGCCTCATGCTTCTTTCGAAGCGGCTGCGGCAGCGCCTGAAGGTAAGAGGCAGCTGCCTGAGCGGCTTTGGCACCCCTATTTCCCCGACCACCACGGGTCCTTTTTCGCCGACACCTTTGACTGGTGGCTCCTACCAAAGGAGGAGTAGAAACGAAAATAACCTCCCCTCCACTGCTGTCCCCTAGGACGAAAAGGCTGAGGTTGACGTACAGCTGCGCTCAAAGATTTTGCCGCAGCTTTTGAGAACTGCAACCTCCCAAGGCTCTCATCAGCCTTGCTGCCAAACAAACGCGTGCCATCAAAGGGCATGTTCAAAAGATGGGCTTGCACATCCGGAGCAAAACCCGACTTCCGCAACCACTCAAACCTGCGTATAACGGTGCTCGCAACCAGGGTCAGGCTAGCACTGTTCGCCGTGTCCAAACCAGACTGAAGGGATTCACACATGGCATCCTTGCCATCTTGCATGAGAGCAAGGAACCCATCCCTTTGTTCCCCTTCGGGAATATGCTCAGCCGCAAGAGAAACACAATTCCAAAGAGTGTGTGAAAGTCTTGCTAAGGCACAAGTGGAGTTGGTTGATTTCAGCGCCATACTCCCCGCAGAAAACACCTTGCGTGCCCAACCGTCGAAGCGTTTGTCGTCCCCATCAGGAGGGATGGTAGGGTACGCTGCCTGCCTCGAGGTGGCTGTAGCCGCCTGAACCACCAAACTCTCGGGAGTGGGGTGAGATGAAAGGTAGCTGGGGTCGCTACCGGAAGGGCAGTATTTTTTAGTTAACGATTTGTTAACTGCCGGAAGAGATTCTGGTGTCTGCCAAGCAGCCGCCACCCTTTTTTGCAACGTCAAATGAAAAGGTAACACCGGGTCAGAGGACGGGCCTTGATCCAAAATATCTGTTAAGTCATCCTGAATAAAAGCTTCAGGAGGACTGGACCAACCAAGATACTCAGTGACCCTAGCCATCAGTCGCCTGTAGGACGATTCGGCATGAGCTCCATGCTCAGGCCTACCAAACTACACCTCAGGAGAAGTGTCCAAGCCACCGGCATCATAAAGAGATTGCCTTAACTCTTCCAATTGACTGTCCCCGGAAAAGACAGGAGCCACATCAGGCTCAACAGGGTAAAAATCTAAATCTGACCTCTCCTCGTCCTCATAGATGTCATCCAGAGAGAGGTAAAAGTCCTGCCTCGGGACAGAAGAGGGTCTGCATTCCTTAACAGGCCTCACAGACTTGGAAGTAGCCTTCCTTGGAGGATCCACAGTATTAGGGACCTCCATCGGCAAATTCTGGCCAAAAGACCCCGAAGGCGTTGAGGGCGCTGATGGCTTCGGCATCGAGAGCACCGACGGCTTTGCCATCGACAACGGCCCTGACGGCGCCGAGGGCTGGTGCAAAGGCAAAACTTCGACGTCCGTATCCGACGGACATGGCGCCGACTGAGTCGACGCCGACCTCAAGGCCTTACCAGGTTTCTGCGGACTCGCTGGGGACGAGGACCGAGACCTGGAAGCACATCTCTTGCGACCATCCTGAGCCTTGTCCAAACGGGACCTCGAAGGTTCCCGATGAGAATCGGGCCGAGGACCAGAGCCCGAAGGCGCACGAACCACGGATCGAGACCGTTCCTTGCCAGCTTCTTCCAAAGGCACGGACAGAACTGTGCCCTGGGATTGGCAAATTGCCAGCATCTGCTTCCTGAAGCCAGCCCATTCCTCCGGAGTCCAGGACTTAGTTGGACAAGCCACTTTCCTCGCGTGTCCATCCTCCATCCTCAGAGGAGGACGGGTAAGGCGGCCGGTGACGGCGCTTCCTGGAATTCCGAGACGAGGATGACGAAAGGCAGGTACCACTCTGGGACCGAGATCCCCGGGACTCCTTCCGACGCGGAGAGTCGCCCCTCGAATCACCGGTGGACATCCCCTTAGAGGTTTTATGGGACTTACTGGATTTAGAACCCCTACCTATTTATAACATCCAGTGACGTCGCCCTCGACGGAGGTCTTTCGAGGGACATCGGCCCAACGCCATTGACGCAGGACACCCTCTGCCGAAAAGGTTTCTGAAGTACACAGCTGTGGACATTACATCTCAACGTTGTGGAATACGTTGGAGGACACAATCCATTCGAAGAGATACCTTCTATGGGACTCAGGGGGTACCTTCATGGGACCACTGCTTTATCGTCATAAGGACTCTTGGCAGAGCACTTAAAATGAGTGCACACTCCCACTCAGGTTTTGGATTAAACCTGGATAGGAGGAAAGTCCAAAAGCCAGCAAAATGAACATGGGCCTACGTCATCAGGTAAAAAGTGGGGGGGGGGGTTCTACCTAACTAACAATGTAAGTCAATCAATTCTTACACATTATCACAAAACCACATGAGAGTTAAACAAAAAAAGCACAACAGTGTAGTGTACCTCGCAATCAATGCTCATGTGAAGCAATCACAACACCAGGACCAACTCACACGCAGCCAGTGATGAGACATGAAACCCTGAGCTAGGCCAATAGCACAGTATGACTAACAACTGTCAAGTGGACCTGGTGAAGGATCCAGTCATCGTGTATGGACATTTTGAGTCCAGAGGAGCCCTATAGACCTGTTGGGCATTGTGGTTGATTTTAATGGTCAGTGACGCCAATGCCTGAACCTAGATTAGATTTTTGTTACTCAACATTATCTTTCAATGTAAATAACTATTCTACACAAGGTATAAAAAGAAAATATACAGTGTTGAAAGGTCTTACTAGTCCCCTTTTTCATTACTAAGAATAAAGCATTATCCCTACTACCTCTTTGTAAATGTATGTACACTTAATTTATTTCTCTCCCTATTGATTGTCCCAGAGATATATCATTCAGAAACAGAGACATAGCTTGGACAGGGATAGCTTGGAAATCTGCACACAAGTTTAGAATTCGTTTAGGTTTGGATGAAGAGGTGACAAGATAGGCAAATATGTATGTTGGGTGCCTCGAGATGCATCTACATTTTTCAAAAAGTGGTTTCTATATCTCTTGATCACCAATCATGTTTTTGCAGATTGCACAATAGACCATACAATACATGGTCGACCACATTCCAAAGCGCTCAAATTACATAATACTTCAAAGTGCAGTACCAGCTTGATGGCAGGCTGGATCACCCATTAACAAATAGGGAGCCCACATCCAACGATAATGTTCAACTTTCTAGAACTGTTGATTTGGCTGTTACGAGGCATAGGATATTCCAGGTAAAGATTCCCAATGGGTGAGGAGTTGCTTAAGCTCTCCTTTGAAAAATACCCTTTCCTTCTTTCAGAACCGTATCTTCAAGTAGTGGATTTGGATATGAATGCAAGGTGGCTGATCAAGCTCATTTAAGCCCATTCAGTAACTGCAATACAAGCACAACCTGTCAATCGCTTTTGTGCCTGTGAAAAAGGCGGCCCTTTCAGTTTTGTGTAATCTTTAAAGAATTCCTTATTCTAAAAATTGGTTTAAAACTGCCTCCGGTTTGTGTCTGTGGTGGAACTACCCCACTGGCTTTAAAGAAAACCCATCCTTTCATTTAGTTCCAGTTGCATAAAATTCAATTTGCTTTTATACTTTATTTTACAGCTATCTTACATCCCTTTTCAATGACTATAGGGTTCATTTCGAGTTTGGAGGTAGTTCAGCTGTAATTCCTTCTACCGCCAAATGCAATTACCATTACCGTCACTTGGTCCCGTGCGTTTACCATGGGATCACAAGTGGCAGTAGGTGGTGCAAATCCCCATTTTTAAGAGTCTATAGGATTCTATGGGGATTTCAGCGGAATTGCTGCGGGTGGAATTCCAAAGATTTTGTCGATTTTTCAGCAGAAAATTGAAGGATTTTCCTCCAGCATTTTCCTCCAACTGTGCCGAGTTCCTTATGCCCTGATCTTCCCAGCCAAAATGAGGATCCAACACGGGGGAAGAGCTCACATTTTTGAAACTCTTGCTGCCGCTATGAACTACTTCCAGGCCTCTATCCGGCTGCCCCCTCGAGAGTGCGGGGCAGATCAGAATAGGAGACCCAGACCTGGCGAGGAAAGACGTTATCCCGCAGACTGAATGATGTATATACACCGATACTCTTTTGCATTAGTTGAATAGATGTGACATGGGTGGCTCTGCGGATCATCTATCAAGCCCAGATCGAGGGCACTTGGTTGCAGCAGCCATGCAGTTGCAACATGCACGCCCCGGGAAGGTTCCACAAGTTTAAAGGGGATCATCAAGTTGGGGGCGATGGTGCGGGAGATGGCAGGGGAGAGGGAGGGAGTTGGTCACTCTCCAAGGCACCTACAGAGATGCGGATGAAGGTGTGGAGTTCTGGCCCTGTTGTGGGAATTAAATGTTTTAAAATGTATCGTCATGCTGCTACACGTGGTACTTCCTAGGAATGGCAGGCGCAGAACAGGGCAAACGAGAAAAGCACAAAGGGCACACAGGAATCTTACGGGCAAAGGGCTGAAAATTAAACTACTGTCCTGGAACGTTCAGGGCTTAATAATCCAAGAAAATCTAGAAAAGTAGGAACATATGTCGATAGGCACCACCCACATATACTGATGTTACAGGAAATCCATGCACTTAAGTGAACAGCGACCTCCTGGCAGACTGAGGCATACATCGGTATTACACGGAATATTCTTCTTAGGCCAGGTGGGTACTCACACTAGTACATCCATCGCTGGGATTCCAATATACAGATAGCAAAATCGACCCACAGGGACGATACATATTGGTCTGGGGCAATATAGCTGGACAACCAATTATCTTAGTTAACACTTACGGACCCAATATTGATGACCCAGAGGTTTACATTAAAATTCTAGAAATGCTGACCCTGCTGCACGACACTTCCATATTATGGGGAGGTGACTTCAACACGATACTAGACGCCACCCTTGACAGGTCTTCTGATACACACCGGACACCCGCAAGGGCATCTACTATCGTACACCAGATATTACTGCAGGTGCCTCAGATTGATGCATGGTGAACACTACACCCGCTTGACAGGCAGTACTCGTACTATTCCTCAGTACATGTTTCTGAATCGAGAATAGATTACTGGCTACTCACCTCATCTCTTTCAGACACGCTTATGAGCTGCGATATAAACACCCACACGCTCTCAGATCACTCTCCGATATCCCTAGTGATCGTACTACATCAAACCTCACCACCAGCTAGACGATGGAGGATGCCCTCGGCTATCCTCAAAGACCCCAACGTAGCCGGATCCCTCCATACGGAAATCGAGGAATTCTTCACAATTAATGAGGGTTCTGTCGATCGCCATGCAACATTATGGGAGACCTTCAAAGTCTGGATGCGGGGGGTCCTTATGTCTAAGACCACCGGGCTACTGAAATCCGTTAGGTTAGAACCGGTGTATGTGGAATAACAGCTGCGGGAACTTGAACTCAAATATAGTGATACTCATGATAAAACAACACTCGCTGATATTAACAGATTATTGAATGAGTTCTATAAACTGGCGGCCAGGGAAATACAATATATGACAACCCCCATAAGGGCACGAAGATACGGGGAAGGTAATAAAGGAGGACGGTCCCTGGCCAACCTGTTGAAAGCTGCACGGTCTCAAACCCCCATCACTAGTATCCGAGCAATAAATGGCACGGTAATCACAAAGGAGGAAGGAATTAATCAAGAATTCACACGATTCTATACAGAGCAATACTCGTGACGGAAAATCCACTTTGGAAACAAACAACTACCTAAATGCACTTAACCTCCCAAAACTCCCCTTTGAAGCCAAACTAGCCTTAGAACAACCAGTTACCTTTGAGGAAATAATAGAGGCAATAAAGTCCCTAACTTCGGGAAAGGCTCCAGGGTCTGACGGGTTGGGTGTGGAGTTGTAGAAGGAATACCATACCGAAATTGCCCCTGGTCTGTTAAAGGTATAGGAGGAAGCGATGGACCGTGGTATCCTGCCAGAAACTGTGCAGGAAGCCATAATAACCCTACTATTGAAACAAGGCATCCACCCCTTATGTCATCTTATAGACCCCTATCCCTAATTAACTCCGACGCGAACATTTTTACCAAGGTCCTGGCCACTAGGCTTCTCCCCAGTATACCTGGACTGGTCCACCCTGATCAGTGTGGCTTCATTCTGAATCGGTCTACGGCTTTGAACCTCCAGACTTTTTGGTGTCATGGCACAAATTCATCCCAAGGCACAGGCTGCAGTGGTTTCACTAGATGCCGAAAAGGCTTTTGATTCCGTATCCTGGGAATACCTTTTCGCAGTGCTTAAGAGTTTCGGGATGGGCCTCTACTTTATTAAATGTGTTTGGTTGTTACATACCGACCCGAGAGCCAAGGTCCTTAGCAACCGCACTCTCTCCTAATTATTCTTGCTGGGCAGGGGCACTAGACAGGGCTGTCCGTTCTGCCCTATACTGTCCGCCTTAACAATCGAACCAATGGTGGCATTCGTGCGGCAGAACCACGGACAAAGGGGGATCAGAATGGCGGGCCCAACCCAGTCTATATCATTATATGCGGATGACACACTTCTTTATATCCGAGACCCTGAGGCAAACATAGGCCCCATTATGACTGCCATAAACGAGTTCGCTAAATACTCGGGCTACACGATTAACAACTCAAAGTCTGAAATATTCCCACTTACACCTGCCATCGTATGCCCAACCGGCACCTACGGACTTGAATGGTCGCCTATATGTGTTCGTTACCGGGGCATAATCGTGTCCAAAGAGAGGCTGACATTACATACAGACAATCACGAACAACTCTTGCATTTACTTAGCATTAAACTACAAATATGGGCTAGGCTTCCCATCTCCCTATACGGCCGGATTGCCATCTTGAAAATGGTGGTCCTACCCAAGCTCCTATATATCTTCCGCAACGTTCCTCTCTGGCCGGGTAAGGCGTTCTTCACTAAACTCCAGTCCATGGCCACCTCGTTCATATGGAACAGAGGAGCAGCCAGGATGAAGTGGGAAAAGCTGGTTGAACCATACAATAAGGGTGACATTGCAGCACCGGATTTTGAACTATACTATTTGGTCGGGCAGACCCAATTTGCGAAACATTGGTATGATCCGCTGGATAATGCACCACATATCCAGATAGAAAGGTTTGCCACCTCCCCTACCAATCTCCACTTCGTCCTATTCATCCACACAGCATAAAGACCCATGCAAATATGATCCGGTCAATGTTACGGTCCATGCCTGGTCCGGGATTTAGAAAACAGATAGAGGCACCCTATGACCCGGAGGTCCAGTTATGGAATTTCCCCGGCATCTCTCCCTCATTTAACGGAGCCCTGCAAAGAATATGGGACCCCAATAGACAGAAAGATGCGTGATATGTTCCCAAATGGGACATATTTAATCCTCGATGACTTTGCTAGCACAGTCGGCAGAGGGCAGCTCAGATCATTCCAATATCACAGTATGAAAGCAGTGTTTAGCACTAGATGGCTGCTATTTCCTGATGAGCCGACCAACTTCTCATGAATGTGTACGGATCATGACCTCTGGGACCGGGTCCAGAATATCCAAACTCTATGCTACAATACAGATACACTCCCTGTCTTTGAACACTGTTAAAGCATCATGGGAGGCAGATATGGCGGTGGAGATTGCTGCAGAGAAATGGTCCAAGTACTGTCAACTGTCCTAATCTGTATCACTGAACGCTGGTTTCCGCCTGATCCAATTTAAGACCCTTAATAAACTACATCACATACCGGCCAAAATGGCCAGGTTCTCTGTAAACTGTTCCGGAAGTTGTCAAAGGTGTGGGGAGTCATGTGGGGATTCATTTCATATGTATTGGGCCTGCCCTACGATTGCTGGGTTCTGGAAAGAAGTGGCCGAGATTATTGAGGAGATAACGAATCTCTAACGCCTCAAAAATATATCTGTTTGGGAACATTGGAAAGGTGGCAGAAACCACAAGAAGACTATTCAATGCGTCATGTGTGATAGCAAAAAAATGTATATTGCAAACAACTTGGAAAAGCCCCCACGCACCGCATATTGATCATTTTCTCTGAGAACTAACCTTCGATAATGAATGCAAAGAAAAATATGTGATGTCACTACCTGTGACAAGTCACCCCAAGGACATATGGGCCCCCTTCAGAATGTACTTATGAAACATGTTACCTGACGATGAATTCTCTCCTGTGCCATCACCATGATTATGTAAAACCTGATAATGCTGAACTGCTGAAATGCCTCCTTACACTGTATTTCATTCAATTGTGCTGTATGTGGATGACATGACCATCAATAAATAACGTTTTTTATTAAGAATCTTGCTGCCTACTATCATCAAATGCACTACACACTTAGTGTGTACATAGGAAGAAATGTGGGGTACTCAGCATATGCCTTATTAACTATATATATGGCCAAAATTAGAGCCATTTTGTTACATGCTGTAGTAATATGGGGACATAAATACTGTGCACGGTTAGAAGCATTGGAAGCTAGATTACTTCGAAAACTTCTGTGGTTGCCTCAGAATGTGTCAGTGGAATACGTATATCTGGAGTATGATTTGAAAAGTATAATGTCAGCATATATAAATCAATGTGTAATGTTCTTTGACAACTTGTGTAAATTGGAAAATGACACCATCATTTTAACCTATGTCCAGGCGTTTCTGAGGTTAGATGGCTGCTCGACCATTGGTACAGTGGGAACAATTAAATCCATCCATGGGAAATGGTCAGCAGGCTTTATACAAACAGCACATTAGAGTGGGCTAAAGCTCTGGTTAAAAAGGAAACTGCAGGGTTATAGTTATGAACAAAATACGGTTGAACTTGCCTCCAAAGTGCTTAGCAGGTATTACTGCCAATCAAGGTTAAGACAGAAATTTTGCCCAAGTATATAATGGCTTATCCCAGTGTAAAAACCTTTCGTACCTATCTGCTAATGAAATGTAACACCTCAGGAGCACTTGAAACCATGAGTTCAAGGTTGGGTGTGCGCCATGAAATGTGACTGTCGCCTATGTGGTGGTGTAGAGATTGAGTCTTTTAAGCATTTGATAATTGATTGCGAATGTTTAATTAAGATGCGGTATAAGTTTCTAAAATCTTATAATAATATGATTGATTTTAACAACATCGTTGACATATGGTGTAAATTTATGACTGGCGATGATATTAATCGTATCCATTTTATTTGAAGATTGTGGACATTTTAAAGGGCCTAATGTAACGGCCTGATGATATATGATTTTACGATGTAACCAACCTAAATTAATGTTGTATGAAATTTAATTTATAATGTGCTGTATATATACAAAGCCTACTTGGCTAAAAGTATATCAATAAAAACCTTAAACCATTAACGGTATTAAATTAATACTTGACTGATTTAGATTTAAGGCTGAATGTTACCAAGTCAATGTCAAACGTTTTAGTTATGAATCCGTCAAGAAACCAAAACAACAAAATTAATATCAATCGGTACACTAATGATAAGAAATTAGAGGTACTGAAGAATTTTAGATATTTGGGAATTACGGTCTATCCCATTAAAGTGAAGCAGACTGCATTTTTATCATCAGAAAATCATTCCAGAATTGCTATATGGGGCTGTGGTGATGGACCAATCTCTGGCGTGGTCTAATTTGGAAGCTTCATTATGGAGAAAAACATTAGCTCTTCCACAAGGTGTACATGTAGCAGCAATCTGTCTTGAATTGGGTCTCATTTCACTCCAGGCACGTATTGACTGGAGGTTATTGCACTTATATGGAAGGGTCCGCTCTCCTCGCCCCGATGCTTTATTTGTTAATCTCCAGGAAGAGCTGGCCCACAATTCTAGTAAGGTATTGTCTCACTGGAAAGCTGCAATACTTTGTTACTACCTATTAATTCTTCAGAGGAGGAATTAAGTCTCCTTCTAGGCAAAGAAGGTTTTTGAAGAAGACTGGATTGTTAATACAGCAGTATTAATTAAATATCTTTTTAACCATTTTGTGTTGGGTATTAAACCTTCCGGGATTTCACCGGACTTATTTTAACATCCGTGTCGGGTTTTTAGAAATAGTATTTTGAGAATTAAATGTAACTTTTATCCTACCAGAAAAGTTTTAGGTGCCCAATTCAATGTTCCGAAAAGCGAGAGACTTTGTCGTTACTGTAATTCTCTAGGTGAAACTTTAAAGCATTTGTTTATTGAGTGTCAGTTATTATCTGTTCAACGTATTCAAATTTTGGAAACGTGTATAATGTTGATATATTATCCTTAGAGATGTTTTGGCAATAGATTTTAAATGGTTATGAAATCTCTCTGTATAGTGATGCTATCTTTTTTTTTTAAATGGTTTGACATGTTTAATGTAATGAATCATTAATGATAACTATGTTTAAAATATGCTGTGTGAAAGTTTTATTTATAAACTATGACAGACACTAAATAAATGCATAAATAAACATTGCACTCTACCCTTCAACTCTTGGGCTGGTAGTGGGCTTCCTGAAGCCCTCATGTCTTCACTCCATCTAGGGAGGGGTTCTGGCTTCCCTTTTTGCCCAATTCCCCCTTTCCAGCACTAGGCTGATACTGGGCTCTCTCTGCAAACCACCTGGGCTGTTAGGGCTCTAGTCACTTCCCACACCACACATTCTCACCCTTAGGCTATTTGCTCAACTCACCACCCATCGCCTTAGTATGGCTAATTACTTAACAATAAGTGGTTATTGTAAATTGAGCCTTCAGGCATCTTGTTCCATTTGTAAGACACCCAGAAATGGAAATGTAAAGATCATGTTTTGTCTGATGTAAAGTATTTTTTTTCACAAGATCTTCTTAGATGACGTGCCAATAAAACAAACACTAAGTCGTCTGACATTTTTCTAATTTGTACAGCGTTTATCTGCCTACGGAAAGCAGGTAGGTTCTAAGGTTAGCAAGCGATGGGAAGCCATAGGGAATGGTCGCAGCAGGAGTATACAATAGATGACCCTCCCTGGCAACCGTGTGTATTAGAGTTGCATGTTTTCATATCCTGGGTCAGTGCTGTGATTTATTTCTAGGCAATTTAAGATCTCGTTATGGCTTTCAGTCAGGAGTGAAGCCCAAAGGAGGCCAAGAAACATGGCAAACCGAGATCTCAAATGGTATGTTTTTATGCTAGAAGTGTCAAGACGTGGGTTTCCTCGTGTTTAATGGTAGCTCAGGACTGTCTAAGGTCAGCAGGAGGAACCCAGTCATAAACTTCGGGTGTGGGGTTCTATTAGCTTTGGGTGCCTTGTCAATGGTCATTTAGTGATTAGACACGGTTAGGGATGTAGGTCAGTTGCTCATCCCCAATGACCTTGGACTGCTATGTCATGTGTTATCAGGCCGATGTATGGGCTTTGAAAGGCAGAATCGCTTGTGTGGTGGTCCAGAACAGAGGTAAACATTTCAAGTTAAAAGCCGCTTGCCGGGCATAAAATGTCACTCGCCCTATTATTTAGCCACATGTGCAGAGCACACCATTTCTTACGCGCCAACTGGCAATTATTATTCACTAATAATTAGTGACGAGTGCCAATTCTGAGGCATGGTCCAGAGCATCTCTAGTTGTGCAACTTGCTAAATGTGTGGTTGATTGCTAGGTCTCAAGGTGAGGAGTTGTTTTGTTTTACCATGAGAACGTACCTTGGTGTTGCATTAATGAGACACATGTTATGTTTTTGGATAGGCACTTGGCCTCAAGCTGAGGCGCTCTGGTTTGCTTGAAATGACTGTTCCCAAAGCTGCATGTCTGAGAAGAGTGTCAATGAGTGGCTTGTGACGTGTCAAGTAGTTTTCTTTATGGGGGGGTATGTTTGTATGTGTTCCTTGAATTGGGAATGTATGTGTTCTGAATGCTCTTGCTTGGTGTTCGGATAGGCAGTAGGACTCAACGTAGGCTTTGCTTATCAGCCCCGTAGGGCTTTCCTTGACCACTGTTTTGTATGCACACTGGGAGACATCCATGTGACAATAAAACAAACTAGACTACTAAAGCTTACTTGCAGAAGTCTATAAACTTGCAGAATAAAAGTGGGCAAATAAAAAGCATAGCATGGTGTGATGAATCCTATGGAGTCACGTGGCCAGGGGACAGCAGCTGCTACCTGATCCTGACCCTGGGGGAAGATCACGTGGGATGAGACAGCTGTCAGGGAAAAGTGGTGACCCCATCAGGAGAGACACAGTATTCTTCCCTTCCCATAGAAGACCACCTCATAATTTCCAAATTCTTAATGGCTTGTCGCCATTATCCCTCCCCCTGTAAATACAGAAACCCCTCCCTGCAAATCACTCTAGACAAAATACCATTCATACCTCATGCACACATCACACCTAATATCTCCTGATTCTAATTAAGTACTAAACAATATCACTTTAGAAAACCCAGGAATTCTGTGGACTCCACTCCCATAATGCCTCAAGTACTGAGACGAGGTATATGTGCCCGTGAGTTGTTTTGCTAAAGCACAAGTGCGCAGGACATTTAAAAATGGTGTCGGCACTCAAGAAAGCAGCAGAGCGGGAGAAGGAAGCAGTACGGGAACGCCACGTGTCAGAGAGAGTCGTGGGCAAGGCAGCAGCTCGCAGCTACCTACCGGCGTGGTGGAGGCCAGGAGAGCCACAGCAGGCACCGTGGGAGAACCGGCAACAAAAGCAGAGCTACCGGAGACACTGTTGTGCCAAGGAGCAGCAGTCTTACTGGCAGGTGAGCGCAGAACTGCTGGGAGCATTCGAGGAGCATCCGCAGTGCGATGAAGACCATCCCAGAGAAGAAACTTAACTGCAGCAACATGCCACGGGTCGGGAACGCTGCAAGCAGACCTCCAGATAAGGTGCGTAGGAGGCCTTTTTGCGCATGGAAATCTTGTAAATACAACAGTTTTATTATTTTCCGGAGTACATTTACACACAAGTTTAGAGCAGAGGGCAGTGCAAAGGTCAGGTTACTTGGCAGAAACCATGGATGTAATTGCAAGCCATGGATAAACACCTCTGAAACAATGCATTTCTCTGAAGCCTTTCAAAAAAAGAAACTGCACACTGTGATAAAAGGAATTGTTGATTTCCATTCAGCTTCTGCTGTGTTGTTGATCATTAGAGCAAACAGAAGCACTGTGCATATTTATTTTCCCTAGCATTTTAGGATTGTAAAATTAAGATGGAAAACTAAGTTGCAATTGAGAATTTATATTTTGTAACATTACGCTTTTTTTCCAGTGAAAGCAAACCAGTATTGCACAATTGTATTTTTCAAAGTTCCTCTGCTGTGTGCATAATCATGCAGAGGCAGATCATTTTTACACTTCTAATTTAATTTACACTCGACTTATAAAAAGAGTGTGTAACATGATGACTATGCACGGTCTAGTTTACATCCATTCAACCTTGCAGTCAATGGGGTACATTACTATAAATGGTCATAGGCAGCAGAGTCTTTGTTGAAGGGTGAGTGATTGTCATTTTTCCAATCACAATTGTTCTAGTCTCTCAAATCTTCAAGACTACAATTAAAACATCCAAAACCTGACTCTCCAGGAAGTTCAAGCGCTGTTAAAAAAACAATAGAAACTCAGCAAAACTTGGCCTGCGATAATCCCCATTGGTATTTAAATGCATGTAGCCCTACATGGTTCATCCAACATCTAGGCACTGTGATTATTATACCTCAGTCCATACTCAGTTAACCAACCTCTGAAGGACGTTATCCAATAAGATAGCTCAGCCGGTTGAGCACTCGTTGCTGCAATCTGTGTGTGATCTGTAGGTTGCAGGCTCGAATTCCGGCAAGGCCAACTCAGTCTTTCATCCTTTCAAGGTGGATAAAGGAGTACTGACTTTGGTTTGGTGATAATTGTGATAAATATGTTGTATGTACAGCGCTTTGCCAAAAGTGCTATATAAAATAACCATTTGAATATGACATTAGATATGGAATTTAGCATGGAGTCCTTGCCTCTCCACACTGTTCTATCATAACATTGGCATACAATTAGGTAGTAATAGCTCCAGGAAACAAGGACTTTCAAAAGACTTCAAAAGACAATTCTGCTATCGAACCTCAAAACACACACTACAATTCATGCTTGCTTTACTATGTAATTGGCTAGGTTTTTGTATTTTCTACATTTAAATATATACAGGAGAAGTCAAATGGCCAGACATTCGAGAAATAATGAAAAATGTATTCTGTCACAATGCAGAAAGCTACCGCATAGTAATGATTTCCATACAGTTTTTGCACACGTCGGCTAGATGTTGCATACATTTTACTCTCTTGCAAAGGAGAAAAGTCATTTTTACTCTCTTAAAATCACATTTACTCTCAAAAGTTTAAAAATAGGGAGTAACCTACTCCCACCTCAAAATCTTATCTGGAGCACTGGCTGCAAGACACTGGTCAGTCCACCCAGAGCCATTGGGGACCCCAGGGCGTACCAACAGGCATGTAAGCAGATATTTCAATACTGACCAAATAAAGTATCAAGAAAGAACTTGAACAAGTCCCCATGTATGAAATGTCGATATGGGGAAAGTTGGACCAAGTGTTACTGCAGGCAAACAAATACTAATGAGAATATTAAAAAGGTAGAACTTGAACAAGTCCCCATATATGAGATGTAATGTCGGGAAAGTTGGAACAAGTACTACCTCAAGCCAATGAAGAGGAAGCCTGGTGAAGTAATACAACTGTGCTATTTTTAAGTACAGTGAAACAAAGACGAAGTCCTGGTGAAAGGAGCATATCAGGCAGTGAACATTTGAGGGAAGATACTTGCCAGAGAAGTATACCAGGGGATCTGCAAGAGCCCAGAAAGGGATTCCTGGCAAGGCGGTATACCAGGTAATCCACTTAAAGTATATGGAAGTATAAGACGGGATCAATCTAAGAAGTTGATGAAAGGAAGCCCTGGAAATTAAAACACCAGGCACTTGGAAGTTAAATAAGAACTTTAAAATTGTGGGAAGATATCTGGCAGGAGAGTATACCAGGGGATCTGAAGAACCTACTAAAGGATTCCTAATAGGGAAGTATACCAGGAAGTCCACCAAAGTCGCAAAAAGAAACATACTTTGTTAAACACATACTACAAAAGTATTCCAGAGACTTTAGGAAAGAGGACTGTTGAAGCCTGTGAACATGAATAAAGACCTTTGCATGTTGAGACCAAAATATCTGGCAGAGTGGTGTACCTAGAGACCTGAAGATCTCACAGGAGAATTCCTAATAGCAAGATGTTTGCCTTCCTGGTTTCTCAGTAATTTAAAAGATATCTGTTTTACTTAAGGGGTTGCACTTAAAAAAGGCTGGAAGGCAATGTGTTTTGTCTTGGAAGGCAATGTGTTTTGTCTTGGAACGCAAAGAATTAATTCACACTTCATGTACATTTTAAAATAGACCGGTCTCAGGTCTCTTTGTTATTACAACAAAAGATTATCACAATAAATGACAAATAGAAATAAAACAGAAATACATCAGCATTAACATTTCTCAAAACATTCTTCATCTCTGCCAAGCCTTCACTGGGAACCACCAGGGTTTGAGAGAGAACAGGACAGACTAACGGAAGCACGTCTGCTTCAGTCACCCCAGCCGGAATTCAAAGTAAGAAAATGTGAAGTGCTCTTTCCCTGCCTGTGTGATGTCTTTCCCTCCAAATGTAATCCAGTATTTTTCCAGAGATGTTTCCTGTCAGTAGAATCCCACAGCTGTGCGGCTGTTGCAGCTACCAAACTCCACTGCATGTGTAAATAATGTCCGGTTTTTCATGAGGAGCTGACAAACCTTGCTCTTGGCTGCTAAAAATAATGCAAAAACAAGCTTCGTCTGAACACTTAAACAAGCTGCCTTTCTATGGCTCTGCCTAAAGCACATTGTGCTCATAAGTGAATTTCCCTTTAAGCTTGAAGTCAAATGTTCATGTGTGTTCACAGCATGCAATTCACTTAGACTCCATCTTGGAATCAGAGGTTACATTTCTTAAATGCACTACAAAAGCACATTAGGTCATCTGCCAAGATACCAAAGAGGTTAAAAAGAACCTTATTTGAAATACCTCATCTGACCAAGATCCTTTTTTGTTAACTCAGTGCAAAGAAATCTAAGAAGAGCTAAATTATATGAGACATATTGTTTGCAGAGGCACTTTCTGAGACTGGTATAAAGAACCAAAAGAACTGTTTTTTGAAAGATATACTTCTGCCATCCATAAGGAACTGTTGTTTTGGAAGAGACAGTTCTGCCATCCTCCCTAAATATCCAGGGGAAGGGAACCACCCTTTGGATCCAAGGGATTCTCCTTGAAAGATACTGTTTCTGTTGGATTTATCTACTTGCTTTAATCGTAAACACTTTTTGCCAAATATAAATCAGAGACATTTCATTGCACCCTTAGTGGTTCATTTCTAGTGCGAGGGTCAGATTAGTATGTTTTGGACACAAGGACAGTTTATAAGTTTGACGATTTGACACAGACTGATCTTTAGTTTTAGTTTGCTAGGCAGGCAAACTCACTTTAGGACAGGGACAGAGAGGCATTTATCCAACCCTTTATTTTAATAGACATGTCTGACAATTAAAATATTACAACTTTGTGTGCGCCTCTCATTTCTGACCCCTCACAATTGGTGAACACTCGCAAAGTACTGAATGAGTCAAACAGGCTGCAAATACAGACCCTTCAACCAAGAAATGTGAAATGGCAAGAACATGCAGATCAGCACAGGAAACATGGTTTGCATAACCAAAAGGCAGCAAAATCACCAGCTCTCTACTTTTCAAGGTCTGAGCTTTCATTAAAAACATGAATTCATTTTGAGAGTTATATTGTTGGCTACTTTTAATTGAAAAGGACTTGAGCGTCTGATACAAATGATGTGTACAAGAAAAGCCCAGGAATGTAAAGTAATGTAATGTAAAGGGGTTTTAAATAGTGCACTTCTACCATTTTGGCAGTGGTGCTGAATGTGGCCATACAAGAAAAGAGCAAAAAGGTAGTAGTTAATGTGATAAAGGGAGAAGCAGGTTTGAATTCTGTGGTGTTGGTGCGATAAGCTGGAAGTACCAAAGTACTAATAGTGTACGCACAATACAATTTTAAGTGGATAGTGGCAGAGCTAACCCAAAGTGTGTGTTTCAATCAGAAGAGAGTGTACAAGATCAAATCAGTTGGTTTCCGCTCTGCAAGACCCTAGCTAGAAGCTGCTGTGAGGAGGTGAGGTGGAGGTGTGATATGGCTAGCAAAGCGAGTGGTGGTGTTGTTTAGGTGTGGTGTGTTTAAAAGGCAGTTCCGGTCATGTGCCAGGATTGAGAGAGTAGTTCCCGAGTCTGCAACATTTGGCTCTCCAGATTTGTTGGACTAGAACTCCCATCAGCCCTAACCAGCATAGTCAATGGTGTGGGGACAAGGGAGATGTAGTCTAAAATGTCTGTGTGGCCAAAGGTTGCAGACCATGGGAGTAGTGAAAGGCACAGGGAGAAAAGGATGGGACTTGTTAGATGGGATGAGTGAAAATGCATGGTTCAAGACTGTTGGTCTGGCATTGTTGAAGTATTTGTTTATACTTTCTTTCAAGTAAGGTTCTTGCTGGTCCTGGTTAGTTCAAAGGGCAAGTGGAGACTGACCCAAATGTGAATGATCTCCTGTACTTCTTGGATGTTGTGTTGCATACTGGCTCAATGCATGTTTGTGAGAATGTCAGTCCGATTCTAATAAACAGCAGGGTGTAGACGGATATGTTCATGTAATTTTAGGCAGGGAAGGTTCCATTTCATCAATTCTATTGAGAGTGTGCATCCGTTTGATTGGGGATGTTGTGCTTTTAGCATGCAGGTGTCCGTTTAATAGTCAGGTTGTCGGGGAAATGTTCTATCCCAGTGACATCAAGTCATGTTTCCACCCTATAACCACTGCCCAACCACCATGACACAACCTTGAAAGTACAAAGTCCACAACCGCAGCATAATGTTCCCCATCTGTCTCCTACAGGAAACAGGCTCTTTCTAGGCAGTTTATGACAACCTCCAATTGACAGACAAGATGGCCTCAGTTTGCTAGTCCGACTTGTTTTGTCTAAAGCTTTTGACAACATCAGCCACCAGGCCCTCCTCAACAGCATCTCCTGGTACGCAGGCTTTAACCAGAGAATACTAAAATATTTCACCTCACTCTTAAACAGCAATTCATCCAAATCTAAACCGTTATCACTCCTACTCTACTTAGAATCTGTCCCCGAGGGCTCCACCCCTTACCAGTACTCTTCAACCCCAATATATAGAATTCTAGGTGCCCTTCATGTGGGCCACCGATATATGCCTTTCTGGTTGAAGCACAGCACCGCTACTAAGACTGCGTCAGTGGGGCAAGGCGATCAAGGCGACCTATCTGGTTTGTAGTGCATGAATCTTCTTGGCAGAAAAACACCCCCTGCTAAAGGGAGTGCAATGGAGAAAACAGAGGCTTTTGAATTCCATACTGCATTTAATCAGGAGACAATAGAGTGGTGAAAGAACTGGGTAATGTGTTCCCATCTTTGCAGACTTAGCAAGAGTCAAGTAGCAGCATTGTAGGCAGTTTAGAAAATATTCAGGGAAGCCCAGGAATAAGCAGTTGGAGTAATTGAGCCTGTAAAGCACAAGGGTTATGATTGACATGGTTCTGTGTGGGAAAGCTAGGCATTTCAAAAACACAGGGAAGGGGCCCGGGCTAACTAACTGCAAGACAAAGGCATTCCGGGAATCAAATAAAACGATGCACAAAAAAGCCCATGTCACGGAGAGTTGTGTTAGAAAAGAAATCAATGGGTTTGGTTATGTAATGAGACCTACGCAACCTGGCTATTATTGCCTGTCTTTACAAAGAAGGTTCTTTTATTGATATGTGCAAAATAAAAACAGACATCTAGGATCACCGAGACACGAGGATAAATGTTGAAACAGTCAACGTCTAAATCAATATTTCAATATCAAACTGTACATAATGAGA
This sequence comes from Ambystoma mexicanum, assembly GCF_040938575.1. Lineage (NCBI taxonomy): Eukaryota > Metazoa > Chordata > Amphibia > Caudata > Ambystomatidae > Ambystoma > Ambystoma mexicanum. The sequence continues at coordinate 1,273,582,486 of NC_090932.1, forward strand.
TGACATGAATACACAAATATAATCACAAATCACCTTGTTAAAAACAATCCATTTGAAACAAACAGAACTATTGTATTCCTTTTGACAAAGCACTGGTACAATCTCACTAATGTAAGGACATATGAATATTCCCATCTTGACTGACCCCCGACAGGTTATTTGAGATTTGTATAGCGCCTGCTGCCATTGATCAGTGAGAGTCCTCCATCAGGGGGAGGGAAACCAGAAGGCCAAGTAGATGTCTCTAAACTGAGAAATTGCAGAGGTGGGACCTGTCAAAAATCTTATTCCTAAATAATGTGAAACAAAATCAGGATATTATTTATTAAAATAATAAAAAATATATTTGTCTTTAGAAAATGGCTAGAAATAATCTGTAAAATCACCAAAATATGGGAAACCTTCCACCCATCTCACATCTCCCTCACCTCCCCACTAAACGTCGGCCCATCCTTCACTCTGCCAACAAATACTGCACTCCAATCAATCGTCTCTCTCACTCCCCTCGCTCGATCCCTTCTCTGCTAATGAAATCACTGCTGACCCCAACATATCGTCATTCTACAGACCTCTCCTTCCCCAATACGCTAAAATCATCGAGAGGGGTGGTCTTCAACTATCGAGAAACACTCACTTGTTAACCACTTCCAATCTGAACTTCAGTCCTAACACTCCACTGAGACTGCGCTCACCCATGTCACCAATTCTCTTATGACTGCCCACTACTCTTGCCTGTCCTCCATTCTCACAGTTCTATTTCAGCCACCTTTGAAACTGTGGATCACCCCTTCCTCCTTCAAACTCTTTTCTTCCTTGGTTTTAAGGACATCATACCCGACTGGATGTCCCATCTCTCTGAATGCTCTGTATCCATCTGAAAGGATTCCAGCACCTCCTCCCTAATGCACCTTCCCATTGGTTGTCCCTCATGGATCAGTCCTGGATCCATGTCTCTTCACCCCCATGTACCTCCTACCTTTGCAAACTAATTTTCTCCTTTCGCTTTAACTATCACCTCTTTGCTTATGATACTCCGATCAGGAGGAACGTTTTGAAGATGCAAGCTACGTGCCGGTTATAAAAAGTCACTTGCCACCTCAATTCTACAAATAGAACCAGCATCTCATCCATTTCTTACTCGCCATGAGTCAAATTATCCCTAAACAGTGGCTAGTCAAAAGTGTAAACTTTGCACCTTGCTCAAATACTATTCTACTTTATCCCTGCAATCCCTGAACACATAACCAACTGCCATCCAACACTGGATGGCTCTATGCTGCCTCATGCTAAGCTCTTCAAAGACGGAAGTAATCTCCCCCCTTACCTCCAATGCCTTTCGCCCATCTCTTCACCCCCCCCTATACCCTGACCTCCTCCCCCATGGCTTGCAACCATGGGGTTCTTTTTGACAGCATCCGGAAACTCTACCAGTTTATCATGGCCACTGCAGCCAGACTCAACCTACAAAATATTTGAAGCATCTGCCCGCAACACTCAAACCCTTATCTCCAAGCTTGTGCTCAGCAAACTGGACTACTGTGAAAGCCGTGTTCATGGTCTATCCCTCTTCTCTTTTGGATCCCCTCCACAAAGTCTTCAACTTTGTGACATGCACCATTTTTAACCTACCAAGATCCTCACTCACCTCTACCTACTATCATGACGCTGGATGGCTAACCATGCAAAATCACTCCGTCGATTAATTCCTGCTACTCCTCTACAAATCCAACCATGGTCTTGCACCCTGCTACCTAACTGAATTCATCACACTGTACTCTCCTTCGTGAACTCTTCACAACCCATCAGTCCCCCGTACTTGTTGTGCCGTCCCTCCTCCTACTTTCACTCCTTTTGCCTACTTGCCCCCACTCGACCAGAATGCTCTCCCACCCATCAAAGCCATGACTTTGGTGGAACTTTTAAAACTAGGCTCAAATTCTACCTTCTACCAATGGAAGCATCACTCCAAGTCTGTCCAACCTCCAATCCAAACTAGCCACCCATAAAACCTCTCCTGCCTTCTGCCCATAGACGTTGTTGTAATTTATAAATGTGTGAGGCTCCCACGGTTACAAATCTTTTAATGTCCTCTAGTCCCTGTCCCTGGTTCATGTTCTTACTCTCACCCAGGGGAGTTGCTAGGTCTGGAAAAGACCCGAGGCTACGCTGATGTCGGAACTGTTGGGACTGGGGGCTAGCTAGGCTTTTGGCTGTAGCTCCTGAGATTCTATCCGGGGCTACAACCAAAAGATCAAGGGCTATATCCCCCTTAACCCCCTTAGCAACGCCCCTGCTCTCACCCCTCATTACCCGGCATACATATGTCATTCAATGCAACAATGCTCTTATGTAAAAGGTACCTCATCCTAGGAATGCCTCTGCTCTCTGTTATTGACATCCTGTTATTAAATAAATACAAACAAAATACAAATAGAAAATCGTTAGAAAAACATATTAAAGGAAAAAAACGAAGTAAGAGTTTCACACACACACACACACACACACATACATATATCTGTGGTCTGGCCGGAGTTTATGACCTCGAATGGTCAGTCACTTATTCAAACATTTGTCCATAGAAATTCACTGGTAGCCCACCTCATTGCCATTGGAGAAAGTTTCAGGACAGCAAAATACACTTTGATAAAGTGGAGTAGTGTGTGTTCCCAAATTAAATTGCCAAAATCCGTGGTCGGACATGGTTTTCACATACTAAAAAGACAGTTACCTCTTCACATTTTTCTCCTCCATAGGAATGCTCTGTTGGTAGGTTTCATTTCTGTTTGTTTGGAAAATACTTTTCTGGCCAGGCAAAGCACACCAAATATAATAGTGAAATAAGCATGCCAATATCCACAACCAAACACTATTTTTTTGTGTAAGACGATTGTTTGAAAGAATAGCTAAGAAAGAGTTTTCTCGCTGAGGCAAAAAAACAACAAGAAAACCTATGATACAATAGAGTTTTGTCATGTATAACTATAAGCATGCTGACATTCATGGCCTAAAATGTATAGGATTGCATGGCTAGAATATTTTGTTGCACTTTCACCAAAAAACCTTTACTCAAGTTGCAGCAAAACATACTAACCGAAAGATGAATTAAGAGCACACACAAAAAAGGCCAAAATCTGTCGTCAAACCCGACTTTATGACAGTAAACAGTCAGTAAATTATTCAGCTATTTCTACAACAGGATACATGGGTAGCCAAATTCATTGATATTTTCACGGAGGAAAAAAAAACATCAAAGGAAATAAGACACACATTAATAGGATGAGTTGTGCAGCATGCATAAATAAGCTTGCCAACATTTGGCACCCAACATGGTTTTCCGATACTGAAAATTCAACTACCTATTCCAATATTTCTCCATAGGAATGCATTAGTGGTACGTTTTGTTGCCATTTGCTTCTAAAATATTTTTCTGGCTTGGTAAAGTACACTGAAATGCGTTAGTGTTGCTTTTATACAGAATTAGACCTACCAATATCCACAGGAAAACAAGATTTTGTTGGGTTAGCTTATCATTTGAAAAAAATAGCTAAGCAAACCGTTTTTCACCAGGTCAAAAGAATACAACTACGATATGATGGAGTTGTGAAATATACGACTGAAAGCAAGTCTACATTTCAGGCCCACAATGATTCCCTTGCATTCGACAGGCAGCTGCTACCTATTGAAATCCTTAATGAGGTTAAGTTTTTCGAGGTTTGACATTTTATTTTGAAAAAGAAACAATATTTAAACCCTAACTAAACCTACACTACCAGGCTATTCCCTACACATTCTAAGATCTTAGGGAAAGCCTCCTAGCATACACAAAACTAACCCTCACACTAAACAATCAAAATAAAGCAACAATAACAAATAAAAGATGACCATACAATTAAGGCTTTGGTTGACTCCCGATTGCTCTGGGCAGATTCCGCTCACCCAGAAATCCAGTCAATTTCTCCCAAGGAAAACAAAGTCACAGATAAGTTCTTGAAAAGTTTCAAAGAAAATAAAAAGGCACTCAAACAAAAGGTAACAGTTTATTCTTCTGTAAACGAAAAGCACCCTTTTTAAAGTTCCATAAAGAAAACAGTGTCAATGTTAATCCTGGATAAAGTAAAAAAAAACTAAAATGCCACTTCCACTTTAATAACAACTTTACTTTCTGCAGCCTCTTGTATGCAATGTGTCAGGATGCTTCTTTTAAGGACATTGCTCTCTCTGTGACAACTTACTTTTATCTGTGTTGCTGGAAGAGCAGGCTTCTCTGTCTCAAAGACTGCTTCTACTTCTACTTCGTCAACATGTAACAGTTCTAAAGAAATTCTAGACAACCACAGTTCATCTTCTGTTGCTCCAACTTTATATTGTGAAGATGTTATTAGACAACTGGAAGGAGCTAGCCAATCCTGCCGCAGTGTCTACCTCTCCTGTCCCTTCCCAGGCCCTTTGTTCAGCCCTGGCTTCTCACTTCACCTCTAAACCCCAGGACATCCTGTCCACTCTCTTAGCTTCTCCCGCTTCTCCCTCCAGACTCTCCTCTTCCTCCAGCCGCCATGCGGCCACTCCCCCTCCCTTCTCTGCCTTCCCACTCTTCTCCCCTGATGAGGTTTCTAGACAAGTCTGATCTATCAAAACCTCATCAAAACAGGTTCTTTCATGTTCTTCCAAAAACCATCAAGGACCACATGGACATCCTCGCTCCAGCCCAGGCTGACTTTTGCAACCACTCTTGCACCTTCTGCTCCCCCCTGAAGCACTTTCTTGCACCCTCTTCTCAAGAAACCCTCAGCGGACCCCCCCTTCCAGCTAACTATCGCCCTATCACTATCACTCCTTTCCTGGGCAACCTCCTGGAAAAGCTGGCCATCTCCCAGCTTAATCGTCACACTGAATCTGTTGGCTGTCTCCATGACCATCAGTCTGGCTTCAGAGCAGCCAGAATCACGAAAACTGCTTTCCTGAACATCTGTGAAGACCTGCTCCATAACCTTGACTCTAATCTTCCCCATCCTACTTGATCTCTCTTCTGCCTTTGACATGGTCAACCATGCCATCCTGCTCAACCGTCTCCGTGATAACCTGGGTGTCACTGATAAGGCTCTTGCCTGGATGATTGCTTTCCTCTCTGACCACCCCTCCAAGGTCCAGCTTGGTCCTTTCTCTCTCTCCACCTGCGGTGTTCCCTGGGGGTCTAACCTTTCTCCCTGGTTGTTCAACCAGTACCTGGTACCTCTCGCCCACTGCATTGCTGCTCCAACTTCCTGTGCTATGGAGCGGGCGGACCTCTCTTCCTCACTCCTGTGCTCAACCACTCAACTCCTCTTTCTTGGCGACTTCAACATCCACCTGGATGCCTCCTGTCCCCCCTCTGGACTCTTTCACGACCTCTGGACTCTCTCTCACTCTCTATTCTCCCGTCTGGGTCGACTCATTCTGCAGGGCACACTCTTGATGCCCTGATCTCTTTTGACCTTCCCCTCTCTGTCCCTCTCTCCATTCCTCTCTCCTGAAGTAATCACTTTCTCCTCTCCTCCGACCTCACTCTCCCTACCCCTCAGGCAAAGCCACCCTCATCACTGCCACCTTCCTTCGCGGTCAGCCGACCCATGAAGCGCGTGTCAGTCGAGGCTTTTGCTGCCACCTTCTCACCCCCTCCTCCCCCTTCGGCTGACTACAGCCCTCTCCACTCTGCTATATCTAATACTCTTGATATCCTTGCCCCTGTCATGAGAATCCGCCTGAAGCCCAAAGCCAAATGTAACTCCTGGTATGACTTGGATCTCGTCACCCTTAAACGCAATTTCAGGGTGGCAGAGAGGAAATGGCGTGCTTCATGTTCATCCCCTGACAAACTGGCCTGCCGCCTGCTCCAAAGGCAATACAGGCTCTCTGTTCTCACCAAGAAGAGAGCCCTTATCCAAGCCCGCATCTCTGCAGCATCTAACAATTCGGCCGAACTCTTTCAAATCTGCAAGGAGCTGGCCAACCCTGCTGCAGTCTCTACCTCTCCTGTCCCCTTCCAGGCCCTCTACATGGCACTGGCCTCTCACTTCATTTCTAAAACTCTGGACATCCTGTCCTCACTCTCCTCCTATCACCTCCCCTCCGCTATTCCCTGCCCCTCTTCTGGCCCTTCTGCAGCCACCCCTCCTCTCTCCTTCTCTGCCTTTCCCCTTTTCTCTGCTGACGAGGTTTCGAGACAAGTCCGATCTATGAAAGTCTCGTCAAAACAGGTCCACCCCTGTTCCTCCAAAACTATCAAGGACCACAACGACTCCTTGGCTCCTGCCCTTGCTGACTTCTGCAATCACGGCTTCGCCTCCGGAGTTTTCCCATCCCCTCTCAAGCACTCCCTTGTGCACCCCTTTCTTAAGAAACCCTCTTCCGACCCTTTCTGCCCAACTAACTATCGCCCAATCTCTATCACTCCCTTCCTGGGCAAGCTCCTGGAGAAACTGGCCATCTCCCAGCTTAATCGCCATGCTGAATCTGTTGGTAGTCTACATTACCATCAGTCTGGCTTCAGAGCTGCCAGAAGCACGGAAACTGCCCTCCTGAACATCCGTGAGGACCTGCTCTTGAAACTTGACTCGAACATTCCATGTGTTCTCATTTTGCTTGATCTCTCTTCTGCCTTTGATACTGTGAACCATAGCATTCTGCTCAACCGTCTCCGTGATAACCTGGGTATCACTGGTCAGGCTCTGGCGTGGTTGACCTCTTTCCTCTCCAATCGACCCTCCCAGGTCCAACTGGGGTCTTTCCTCTCTGACATCTTTTTCTCTACCTGTGGTGTCCCCAGGGATCTAACCTCTCTCCCTGGCTTTTCAACCAGTATCTGGCACTTCTCGCCCACCACATCGCCGCTCTGTGCCCCTACTTTCAGTGCTATGCGGATGATACCCAGCTCATCTTCAGGCTTCCCTCGGCCTCCTCTTCTCCTTCCCTCATCTCTGGCTTTCTGCTATCCAGGAATGGTGTGCCGCCAACAACCTCTTCCTTAATGCCAGTAAGACTGAGATTCTACTCATCGGCACACCCACTCCCTCCTTCGCTGCAGCTCTCTGGCCGGCCTCTCTTGACCCTCTTCCCGCTCCTACCTGCAAGACAAAAAACCTTGGGGGTCATCTTCGACTCTACACTCTCCTTCTCCCCTCACATATCCGACGTCTCTAAGAAGTCACACTATCAGCTACACCTCCTCAGAGGTATCCTTCCTTTCATCTCCTTCCCCCAGAAGCTCACCGTCTCTAGAGCCCTGGTCCTCTCGAAACTGGACTACTGTAACAGCCTCTATCTAAATCTGCCCGCCTCTACTCTCCGTCCTTTGCAACTCATCCATAACAGGACTGCGAGACTTGCCTTTGGCCTCAAGCCCAGGGACTGTATCTCTCCAGGACTGAAATCACTACACTGGCTCCCAGTGACTGCGAGGATCAAGTTCAAAACCCTCTGCATTGTCCACAATGCCGTCTGGGGCCTTAGGCCAAAATACCTTCAACTCTCTCTTCCTAAATATCTTCCTTCTCGAGCTCTTCGCTCATCCGCCTCCAACCCCCTCAGGGTCAGCCGTTTCTCCAAACAATGAGTTGGGGGCAGATCTCTCTCCTCTTCAGGGGCCTCCCTCTGGAACAGCCTTCCTGCCTCCTTGAAACTTGAGGAGAATCATCTCCGGTTCCGGAAGCACCTCAAAACCTTCCTCTTTGCCTCCTCTTTCTCTCCCCCCTCTCCCATGCTAAAATTACTGAAACTGCACTGAATCTGCAACTGGGCCACTCACCGTTTCTCGGTCCCTGCCCAGCCACTCTCCCCTGCACTGCCTCCCGGGCAACCCCTGCACTGCGAGACTGTGTCTGTATCCCTATATCCCCTCTTCCCTAGCACTTGTCTGCACTTACCTTGCACTTGCCACCAGCTGGCCCTTGTTATTTATAATGTTTTTTGCTTATAACCCTGTACTGCACTTTCCCCTCTCCCTTTCCCCTTGCACTTTTCCCTTCCCCTCTACCCTTGCACTTGCGCGATCTGAATGACACCTGGCCTAGTAGGATCGCTGTCTGTCTCCCCCCTGATCCTTCCCCTGCCTCGTCGCGCGCGTTACAAATGCCATATCATATCATACAGAAGTGTTTCAAGGTGCTTTGAGGCAGGGGAGGGGAGTAAGTGCAAGACATGGGATCAATCATTGAAAACAAGACGTGCAGCCAGCAGGTGGCAGTGCAGGGTTACGTGCAGAAAAAAGTGTTAGATAAGTGCTGATGGGGGTGGGGGGGGGGGGGTTGTAGGGTTGCAGATCCAGCCCCAAGTGCAGGGTTGCAAGGAGGCAGTGCAGTTGTGCAACTGGCAAGGCAGGGACCTGGGCCCATGGTTCAGAGGGTACCCCGGTAACCAGTGCCGTGTCAGACAGATCAGCAGGGAAGTGGAAGAGAGAAGACAGAAGCAAAGAGGAAAGGCTTGAGTTGCTTCCGGAACCAGAGATGGTTCTGCTCAAGTTTCAGAGAGGCAGGAAGGCTGTTCCAGAGGGAGGAGCCCGCCGAAGAGAGAAATCTGCACCTAACTCGTTGCTTGGGAAAGCGACAGACCCTCAGGGAGTTGGAGGTGGAGGAGTGAAGATCTCGAGTAGGAAGATACTTCAGAATCGTAAGCTGGAGATATTTTGGTCCCAGGCCCCAGAAGGCCCTGTGGACAATGCAGAGGGTCTTGAACTTGATCCTTGCAGCCACTGGGAGTCAATGGAGAGATTTTAGTGATGGAGAGATAAGATCCTGGGCTTGAGGCCAAGGATACGTCTTGCAGTCCTGAGGCCAAGGATACGTCTTGCAGTCCTGTTCTGGACGAGTTGCAGAGGAAGGAGAGTAGAGGCAGGAAGATTTAAAAAGAGAGGCTGTTACAGTAGTTAAGCCTAGAGAAACCAGAGCTCTGGAATACAGTGAGATTCTGGGGGAAGGAGATGAAAGGAAGAATACCTCTGAGGAGGTGCAATCGGTAGTTTGACTTCTTAGATACGTTGGTAATATGAGGAGAGATGGAGAGTGAGGAGTCGAAGATAGCCCCGATGTTCTTAGCCTCACAGGTGGGAGAAGGATGAGGGCCAAGGGAGGCCGGCCAGAGAGTGCGGGAAAGAGTGGTGCAGGTGTGCCGATGAGGAGGATCTCCGCTTGCTGGCATTAAGACAGAGATCATTGGCAGCGCACCACGCCTGGATAACCGACAGTAAATCCGGGATGAGAGAAGAGGCGGCAGAGGGGAGCCTGATAGCAAGCTGGGTGACGAGATCCGAGTCATACCAGGAGTTACATTTGGCTTTGGGCTTCAGGTGGATTCTCATGACAGGGGCAAGGATATCAAGAGTATCAGATATAGCAGAGTGGAGAGGGCTGTAGTCAGCCGAAGGGGGAGGAGGGGGCGAGAAGGTGGCAGCAAAAGCCTCGACTGACACACGCTTCATGGGTCGGCTGACCGCGAAGGAAGGTGGCAGTGATGAGGGTAGCTTTGCCTGAGGGGTAGGGAGAGTGAGGTGGGAGGAGAGGAGAAAGTGATCACTCCAGGAGAGAGGAGTGGAGAGAGGGACAGAGAGGGAAAGGTCAGAAGAGATCAGGGCATCAAGAGTGTGCCCTGCAGAATGAGTCGACCCAGACGGGAGAATAGAGAGTGAGAGAGAGTCGCAGAGGTCGTGAAAGAGTCCAGAGGAGGGACAGGAGGCATCCAGGTGGATGTTGAAGTCTCCAAGAAAGAGGAGTTGAGTGGTTGAGGACAGGAGTGAGGAAGAGATGTCCGCCCACTCGGAGAGGAAGGAGGAAATTTGACCAGGTGGCCGATAGATAGTAGCCACGGTAAGGGAATGGCTAGGAGAGAGAGAGAAAGAGAGAGAGAGAGAGAGAGAGAGTCGGCAGACAAGACATTCAAAGGAGGAGTAGGTCTGCGTGGGAGTAACCGTGGCAGGAATCCACTCAGGGAAGATGAGGGCCACCCCCCCCCCCAGCACGGTTGGGCCTGGGCACGGATAGATCTTGTAACCGTCAGGTAGGAGTGTGTCAAAGCTGCTGACAGAGCTGGCCGTGAACCATGTCTCAGTGTCTCAGTGAGACCGAGTACGTCAAGGTCCAGTTCCTCAAGAAGGCGGCAGATATCAGAGGAGTGTTTGATGGCAGAGCAAGAGTTAAGAGTGGCAATGTGGAGAAAGTTGCCATCTTTGAAGGACTTCAGGGGAGGGGTACAGATCAGAGGTACGCCCTGCGGAGGTGAAGAAAGAGCAAGAGAGGGGGCAGAGAGGGAGGGTAGAGGCAAGGTAGTCGAGGACAGAGGAGGGGGGACAGCAGGAGAGGAAAGGAAGTTGATGAGACACAGGAAGCGTCTATCAAAGAGGTGAAGGTTGGCCTGAGGGCCTTGGACCAAGACGGTCCCATTAGCGTAGACATTAATGATGGCCTTAGAGGAGTGGAAGGAGGCCAAGAGGACATCCCAATGGGTGCCACCATTAATGGGAGAAGAGGAGAAAGGAGAGAGCACAGAGACCATGTGAAGGGTCCATAGGTCAGGTGAGGGCACGAAAAAGAGGATGTCAGTGAGAGTTTCCTTGGCGGAGGCACTAGTGTAGGTGTCAGCGATAGGGAGGCCTGGGTTGGAGACCAGGATGTCCTTTTTAAACGTTTTCCTACCAGAGTTAGTGAGGAGAGCAGGATAGTCAATGGAGAAACAGTTAGAGAAGATAGGTGAGATAAAGAGCACCATAGAATAGGAGGGAGTGAGTGGTGGGGGGGGGAAGAGACAGGAGCAAGCACAAGCGGACAGGAAGAGAGCGGCAAGCCCTAGTTTACCACAATTACAGAACACAGTGAACACAGTAATGCGTATCAGGTACACAATGGAGAGGCCACCTAAATTATAGGCGTGCTATAAATAAAATATGCCATATCATAACTTAAACAAGATTCTTTGACCGCTACAGTTTGGCAAGGCACTCTTCTATCCACTTCTACCTGAAAGGACAGCCTCTTTGCCTTTCCTCAAAGTCTTGTAGCTATCAACAAAGTCTGACTGCCACAGTGTCAACTTTACTGATATGTATTTAGGTCTTAATATAAGCACCCAGCTACCTGCCCCAGCTTCATATGCTTCTCTGTGTCTCCAGGGTTTACCCAAAAGCTGTACTGTCACTCTCTCAGTTTCATACGACTTTCTCATTCTTGTATCAGAGAACTCTGGGTTCATATCAGCTTCAAGACAATGAGCTACAGTTCTTATTTTGGCTTGTTTCCTGTTTGGAAGGTTCTGCCTACTGCCTTGGGCAAAGCTTGTTCTAGTTTAATAACTTCAGCAACTTTTGCAATACCTAAATATATGATGCTACAAGAGTTCATATTCACTTCAGTCGATTTTAGGCACACACAATGGCTTCTTGATGGTAAACTTTGATATGCTACTTGCTTTCCCTTTTACAAAGACAGCTTTTGTCTTTAACAATGATCGGGAAACCTAATATTGCATACGAGGCCTCTTTAAAGCGATGTTTCCTTGTAACTGAATGGGCAAGTCTGCTACTGCTTATGCAATCATTACCACTACCGTTCTCCCCGTTAATAGGAGACACGCGATTTAGCTGGGCAATGATTGTAAAGTAACAATGGGGAAAGAAAGACTTTGTTCACACGCGAGCATGTCAGTTAGTGCTGGATAAGCGTGTGATACATTTCCCTTTGACAGCACTTTGCACAACTACGAATACTTTCACTCGCTTCACCTTCAACGTGAATGAAGTTCAGCTGGTTACAGTTACCAGAAAGGAGTTTCTGCTGCTCTCTAGTACAGTCCTTCATTTACCGGCTCCATTGTTACAGTGGCTGCAGACTGCCTTGACTTCCTGACTTCTTTTCTTCTGGTACTGCTACCACAGGCACTCTCAGGCTCCACACCTTTACTCAGCATGGGTGTTTCGGATCTGGCCTCATTAATGGAGTCTACCTTTCTCCAGTTTCCCTCGGCTTGCTTCTGCACAAGGGCCTCAGGTAAAACAGTGGACTTCAGTCTTGCATTTACGACAATCAGGCGCACCTGGAAAGAATTCCAGCTTTCTCAAGTCTCTTCCAATGCCGTCACAGCCAGACAGGGTTTATGAGAACAGGACCAACTCAGAGCCTGCAGATGAAATCTGCTGGTTATTTACTCCGGCGACCCTTCCGTGGTCACACTTCCTTGTGAACTGCCAGTTTCCAGTTCTGTTTCTTCTCTTACTGCTGCTGCCTAGGTTCTCATCCTGGCTCCCCTTAGCACTTCCCTACCGGGCCCTCCACCAGCACTTGGCCACTCCTCTGCTCCCCTCTCCTTCCATCCCTATCTCCTCCACTACTCCTCACTTCACTTGCACGTCCGAAAGCCACATGGCCTAGTAGGACCACGACTGGTACATTTACTGTTTTTGCAATTGTTATTCTTTCCCCTGTTCCTTTCCCATTTAGCCCTGTGGTGATTTGAAACAATTCTGTTGCTCAACAAATGCTCTATAAAATAAATTGCCTGGCCTTGCCATAGGGTTTTAGGCTTGCCTGCCTGTTCTCTACCTATGCATGCCTCTTTAGCCCTCTTCTTCGTCACAGTCTGAGGGATTCTGGGACATGTAGTCCCATTTTGGAAAAGGTTATCTTTTAACCTCTCGGATTTGGCAAAAGGCCATCAGAAGGCAGGGTCAGGGGGGAAAGTTAAAAAGGGGTGCCCCCCGTCTTATTCCCCCCTCATGTGATCCTCCTGCAGTACACTACCCCCAGGGTCGAGATCAGAAAGCGCTTGCCTTCCCCTGGCCACATGGGAAGGGTCCCAGACCAGGTTCCTGGGGAGAATCCCACTGGATTCTCCACAATAAGCTGTGTTGCAGTTTCATCTAAGGAGGTTATTCCATTGTAACAAGAGATATAAATGGAAAGATGAAGTGACAGGCTCTACACACATAAAGAGGCCATAATCTGTGATATGTCTGGATTTTATGACCTCAAAAGATAAGTTAACTATTCAAACATTTCTACATAGGAATGCATGTGTAGACCACCTAGATGAGGTTTTTCTTTCAGGAAAAAAAAAACAGACCAGGGAAAACGTGCTTTGTGGAGTAGTGGGGAATGTAGAAATAAACAAGCCAACATCGTTTTCTTATACAAAAAAGTCAGTTATGTCTTCAAATATTTCTACACTGGAATGTGCGAGAATTCACTAGGTATTGTCCCTTCTCCCCCATGGGGGGCAGGGGAGACCATTCCCATGAGGCTAGGGAGGTGAAGGCACTACCCAATAGTCCCCCGAGGGATGGTTCAATGCATGGGTCAAGGAAGATCACCTAGGGCACAGAGCATTAAAGAGTGTCAAACCCCAACCTTCCCTAACATCCCCCTCCATTCCAAGCCACTATCTTGAAAACAAACCTGTGTAGTATTGTAGTGCTTGGGATACAGAAAGTACTAAGACGAAGTAGAGCACAGAAAACGAGAGAATCAGTTAGCAAAATGGGAGGCAAAATATTGGCGTCGTATTCTGCATCTGCCAAATTGCATCCCAGTGACCTGGCTAAGGTACGAGCTTGGATTGATTTCACTACAGGCCCTTTTCAACTGGCGCAAATGCGCCTTTTTTAGGAAATGCCTTATATCCACCACTTCGCAAATCCTCTTAAAATATTTATCTTCTTACATCTTTTCAAGCAAACACAACTTTATCAAAGCATGGTTAATGTCTGTTCACACTGTACTAATCAAAGCCGAGGTATCCATAGATCTCCTGATACAAAATCCAGACAGAGCTAAATCTAAAATATTATATAGACTGGATTGATACTCGACAGGGTTGTCTTGTGTATCAGGATGCTGACGCTCATCGATTTCCACACAAGAAAATGCAAACTTTTCCATCCTATTTAGTTCGCTGTCCATCCCCGAACTATCGCCACCATATTCTAAGGTTATGCTTTAATTTATGGGGCACTAGAGAGTTGCTCTATAAAAGGAATTTGTTGTCCGGCATGGGAAATTTTTGTCGCTTTTGTACTTTTCCAAATATCTGTGAAACCATGAAGCATCTTATAACAGAATGCACAGTTCTCCGTCCTTTGCGCGAAATACATTTTGCACAGTATTGTAACTATTTACAGCTCGCAACCCAAGACTTTTAGTGGTTTCTCATTTTGGGCTCAGGGTATCAGCCACTACAAATTGCCACTATAAATTTCCTTTTAAGTCTAAATCCGGAGCCTAGGGTCTTTATAAGTAGGTGAAATTGGAAGTGGTGGTTTTATACTCAGTAATGATTTGAGTTTGTTATTTACTTAATTTTCTTTGGTTTTTTTTGTATGTAATTGTAATATGCAATTGTGATCTTCTTTGTTGTCACAGAACTGATTTTTGTATTTCTATAAGTTGAAATGTTCATTGTTTTTAAATTCTATGTATTTTGTATTTATATTTGAAAGGTTGATTGATTTCAACTATAACAAATAAAAATAAAAAAAAATTTAAAAAACGGGAGGTTAACTCACTGTGCTGGTACTGCTACTAGGTGGCCCTAAGGATACCTGAAGATCAGAATATCAAAAGCAACCAAGGACGTTGACAATACACCAGGGCGGGACACGCAACACTGTATAAGAATAGATGATGGACAAAGGAACTTGAGAAGTCCAGCCGGGAGAGGCAAGAGGCATGGAAACTCTCCAGTGAAGGAGTTTCAAACCATCTAGGCAGACCAGAGAAGCAGGACAAACTGCTGAGGGAGTCCTTGTCGGGTCTGGCAGGAGCTGACCAAAGGGCCAGCCCAGCAGAGAGAACAGTGGCGTGACCTCTGGGAGATGGGCTATTTGTCTCAACAATGACACTGAGACCGTAAGAAGCTGGGAGCTGTAGAGCCACCATGTAATGTCCAGGGCACAGAAAAGTCGTGCAAAGCAGATGAGATGCTGACCCCAAACCCAGGAAGAACCGGAGATATGCCAAGAACCCAGATCAGGTAACAGGAGGCACGTACGGACCAGTAGGGACACAGGGGTAGTGTAACGGGAGGCATGTGCGGACCGGTAGGGACACAGGGGTAGTGAGAGGGTCTCTGCTTAGCCACTTGTCAACTCATGATAAGATGATTTGTGAATTAGGTTGCTGACCCCCATAGTGAAGATGTGTGCATCCGAAGAGAGCTTCCTCATCTCAGTGGAAGCCACAAAACCACAGAATCCCATAGTGACGAAATAGAATCCGAGAGGAGAACCTCTTCGTCTCAGTGTTAACCCTCAGGGCACTGAACCTCACAGTGAAGATTTGTGCATCCGTAGAAAGTTTCTTCATCTCAGTGGTAGCCCCAAGGCCGCTGACCCTCAGAGAGAAGATTTGTGTAGTGGCAGGGATACATCCACTGACAACCAAGGAAGGGTCTGGGCCCCCAACGACAGAGAAGCAGACTAAATATATTCCTTGTTACAGTCGAAGAGATGGGTGGGTCCACTGAAAACGATAGAAGAATTTGGGACTTTGCTAATATCATGAGAGAATGGGTAAACAAAGATCAAGTTAACAGATATGGAAAAGAACTTTCAAAATCTAAGAGAAGGGAGTCGTTGTCCTATAGAAGAGATTGAAATCTTTAGATATCACTCCTCAGGAGACACCCGGAGAAGGGAGTCTTTCCCCCTGGCTTTGTTAACTTTATTGGAAGGTACAGACCAACACCAGGAGAAGTGAAGTATTCTGCTGGTCCAGAGAGTTGAGATGAACAAAGGTTTCATTGGAAACACCAACCAGGGGACGGGAGTAATTCCTTCTGGCATTCTTTTACAAGAGTACACGTTGGGACATCACACAAATAGCAGAAGAAGGGAGTCATTCTCCTAGAGAGGGAACTTTCTGTTGAGTTATTCTTTAGTTGTAGTGTTCTTCATGTCACCAATCGCCAGGGTAATCCCTGCTGTCTCTTTTCTCTAGTGTAGACATTCATTTGCCTGCCCTTACTGCGAGGGATGCCAAGCTATACATCAAATGATCTCTGTCCATACTCTGCCATGGTATATACTGCGCTGCTCCCATGCCTTTCTGTAACAGGGGCAACTGTGTTCATGGTGCAGGGTCAGCCCCACCCTTTGCAGCACTAGCTACCGTCATCCCACCTATCCTGTTTGAGGGTCTGGGACCAGTCCCTACTGCTCCCCCAATCTATCTCTTTCTCTCTTCCATCTTCTCCCCTCTTCCCTTTCCTTCTCTCTGTCTTTGTCCCATGCCCCTTCGTCCCACATCCCTTCTCCAGAGCCCTCCTTCTCATCTTCCGGAGTATTTTTATCCAATTTAAACATTTCCCCACAAGTCCAGCCAACTGGCGTTCCTGCTGCAATTGCTCTGCCTCCTTTTTCCAGACCACCTTCTCTATTTCATTTTTAGTTTCTTTGAACACAGCTTCTAACTGCCGCTGCACATTTTTCTATATCTTCCAAGTACTTCTTGTTACTGGTGACTATTCTCTCAATAGTAATGATCCTAGCCTGTGGCTTTCCCTTCCCTATTTCTGCTTTGTCCCTACCTGGGGACACCAGTCATGGGTTTGTGTACCCCACTGCAGGCTTCAGCGTAGGGTAAAACCCTTAGGCAGGGGGCAGTGCAGTGGGCAGCCCTGCCGTGTCATTACCTTTCCCGACCTCTTTGGTGTGTTCCTCTTTTTTTTCTCTTCATAGAGCCTCTATAGGCCTAGAATATTTTGCCTACTCTTCAATTTGGCGCCTTTAGAAAAACATGTTCTCTAGTACGTCACTATCGAAACTTTACTTCTCCTGGCCATTCTCGAAAACACTTCTCATAAGTGCCCTGCCCCCACTGAAAGTGGTCCAGGCACGTGCCCATAATCCCACTAAACACCATGCTGCACCCTCTTCTTCACTCCGACTCACTTACCACAGTCGATCCCAATATATTTATATAAAGCTAATCACAATTTGTTCACTTGTACAAGTCTCAAAAATGTAACAAAACATACCCAATACACCCCCACTCAACACTTCACTTCTCTCACACATTCCACCCACATCAATCACACCAAAACAACACTGAATGGCCCTCTGCCCAGGCCCACACTCTTATCAAACATAACGGCCCTCTCAACAGGCCCACACAATTGTAGCTCCCAATTCATGTATTATCAACAGGGCTCGCAAAATCTACTAGCCCACCAGCACTGGCTAGTAATTTTTCTTACAGGGCAAGTACCACTTACATGATACTTGACCTTGCTGGCAAGTATGGGGATGTTACAAACTTATTTTTAATTTACTGCAAACACACTTTGTTTGCAGCAAATGGCAAATATAGGTTTCACTGTGCACGCTTGACAGCATTGCAGCAAATATGTAGTGTGCTTATGGCGACATGCGCCATTTTAGAAAAAGCAATGGTAAATATTTTGTCACCAGTTTTTTATTGGTTGTCAATGACAATGTTAAATGGATAAACTGCTGCATACTGATTGGACATGGCAAGGGGGAGAGACATTCACACCAAGCCTGACCTGTGCCCCACGGATATCAGCGAGGACAGTAACAATGTTGCACCCTAGGGACGCAGAAACCTATTGGCTCCCTGTTGCTTTCCCAACATGGGCCTACACACAATGGCAAAGCAATATATTTCTCCAAAGCACCCCTACCATGTTACCCCCTCAGGTCCCTTACAGAGCACCTAGTGCCCGCACTATACAACCATCCATTACTGCACCCAAATCACCCACCCTTCATTACGTTCCTCTGCAGGACTTTTCACACTGTGCCTGCTTATGTGTCCACTTATAGAAGCAGCTTATGTTCAATGGCGTCTCCACCCCAGATGTCACCCACCACATTACTCTTGACATCACCACGTTACTTGAGCAACTGCTATATGCGCCCCTCCCCCCCTTGGCAGAGTTGAACCTGGACCTTTACAACCATCCTCAACCACAGAGGTGAAGACGGAGCAGTCTAGGGCAGAGGGGAGCCATGTCCTCTGCCCACTTCCAGGGCATATTGGGGGGCAACACTTGCTGAGGACCAGGACCTGCCATTCTGCACCAGAATCTCCCTGGGCTGGGAGATGTGAGGGTCAGAAATGAAAGCCGTACACATAGCTGTCGTGCTTTTGATTAACGACTCTTGTTCAAATTAAATGGTTGGGAAAATTCCTCTCTAACCCTATTCTAAAGAGGAGTTTCCCGACCCAACAACCAGAAACGAAAGATCTGTCTTTGTCAGGCAGTCATATGTACAAAAGGAGTCCTTGCATCCAAATGTTCTATCATGACCCTCGCACAAAAAAATAAAATAAAGTGACAAGGGAAATGTCTTTAACCTGGCATTTGCAAAAAGTGCTCTTAAATAAAAATAGAATAGCTCCAACGTAAATGTTCTCCAAAGATGGAAAAGACCTTAGTTCCAGAGGGTTATTTCGCTTCCCCTGCATTCTTCACTGGTATAACAAATTACCTCTGGGTCTAACGGTCCTCTGTGTCTTTCTTGGCCCACAACAATCTTGTTGGATCGTCAACCTTTTAAGTTCTTCTTTAACTAAAGTTCCTTTTTTAAACACAAGTTCCTTCTTTGTTTAACAAACACTGTTTCTGCTTGACACTTCTTGTAGGTTTGCAACTTCCCTTGTATACTCCCCTGCCAGGACTTTATATGCACTTCCAACTGCCAAGTGTACTCTCCTGCCAGGACTTCTCTTCTTGTATTTTTAACTGCCTGTTGTATGCTTTGCCAGGCCTTCTCATATATTAAAACCAGCTCGAGGGTGTCAGGCATCATCCTCTAGGCCAGAACTACTGCAGGGGAACAATGAGATGCCAAAGATAATCCTTTAACCTTGTGTCCATTTTGTGTTTAAATGTGTATTAGATGTGTTCTAATTCTTCTTTATCAACATTCGCAAATACTGAAAGTTAATGTCACACTTGCATGTTTGGTAGGCACCAGTTGGCCCTAGGAGCCAAAGGTAGCTCCTGGTAGCTGTTGGTTTCAAGCTAACCAGGCTCTACTATGCTAGAAGCAGGAGCTAAATAGCTCCTAGCTCCCCTCAATTTCGAATCCTGCATTATAGTTCCTCTTTACATCCAAGTAGCATACAACTTTCTTAGCGTGGTATGTGTACTTGTTCTCACAGTTCTTTTAAAATGTCCCCACATTTACATTCACTTCTTATTGAGGTTTGGGTTGGCACTCTGCCCTTTCAATTCACAAAATCTTCATGTTATTTCATTTTCCGTGAATTCACAATGTTCAAATTCTCTTTGGCGCAGTCGCCAAAATGCCCTGGGGTCACCATGCTGCTCGGGCTGACTCACCGGCTGTGCACTCTGAGCGGCTCCGACATCCCTCCATCTTCTCGCAGCTCAACTCCTGCACACCGGCTTCCTCTCGGTTCCCGGTAAGGGCAACGCTGCTTCTCCCAACAGCCGGAAGCCCAGGAACCCTCTTGCGGTTCCTCATATCTCCATGGCATGCATCGCTCCCACCACGTTACTTTCCTTCTTGGCTGCCAAGCTTCTTTGCTCCACCACACTGGCTCTTGCCTCCAGCTTCCGCACACCAGCACGTGCCTCCAGCTTCTGTCCACCTTCAATGAATCGGCCACGTCTCGTCCCGAGCTCCCTCTAATAGTCCGGTCACCATTTTTAAAGGTCCTGTACACAGGTGCATTCATCCAACAACTAGCACATTCATTAAGCTTGACGCTCTGCATCAATTCCTTCATCCTTCTTGTCTCTGTACTTAGAAGGTTGTGGGAATTGAACTCTAGTGATGGTTTCTGATGCATAAAACGTGGAGTCTTTCTTAATGATTCCATGTGGAAGATCAGTGCTACATGAAGGAAAACTAGAACTGAAAAGGGGTTTTCTTGGAGCTTGTACTCTTCAGTTTACAGATGGGAGTTTGGGCTAAAGGGGGTTGGGAAAAGGTCTCTTTATTTTACCTATGGGGGAGAACAGACGCATGGCAATAGGCCATTAGGATATTGGGTAACAGGGGGTCTTCCTCATGGAAAAATTAGGGATACCGTGCCTCATCCAATGAAGCCATGACTTCTCCCCGGTGGGTGTCTCCTTTTTTTTTTAATTTGCATTTTTAAAGCGCTCACACAGCCCGCGGGCATCGAGGCGCTGTTACAGGAATTGTTTGTTTTTTCAGTTGCATAATTGTTTTTTTTTTGTTGTTGTCTTAGTTGCGTATTTATAACGCGGTTAAACACCCAGAGGTTTCCAAGCGCGGAACCAGGGATCGAACCTGGGTTGCTTCGTGTCGTCTTGCTTCCAAGGCGCGCACGTTGCCGTTAAGCTATCCTCCCGGGACCTTTCATGTGATCCCCCCCATAAAGATGCCCCCAGGGTCAGGATCAGGTAGCGTCTGCCATCACCAGGCCACATGGGAGGACACCACTGGGTTCACCACAGAAAGCAGACCCTGAAAGGACTCACCCTGTCCTGGAGCCCCTGAAATGGGTCCCAAAGCACTTGGGAGGATGAGATCTGCTATGGCTCCCTGTTCCGTCGCCTCAAAACCAGTCGGGTGGCCATCAAAGTGAACTCCACGCCATTGACACCAAGGGATTCTGCCAGTGGTTCTTCCTGGCACTTCTCTGAACCTTTAAACAATTGCTTGCACATTGAGTCTGCTCGATGCTGCATCGTGCCCTTGCTGAGCCCGTCACTTGCTAGGTTCGAATCGACCAATTGACACCGGGACCCTGACTTGAACCGCTGGAGAGTCACTTGCTGACTCGAACCAGGGATTACATCATTACCTGCCCTTAGAAACTGCTGCTTTGTCTAACTACACCTCGGAGCAACAGGATCACCATTTCCACCACTGTCGCCCGCTAACTTGAACCGCTTTGAGTCTCACACATCGACCCTCCCTGGCGGTTACAACCCGACTCGACTCAACCTCAAGGGGATCCTGGTGAAGGCCCTGACTTGCATCGCCGAAAGCCACCTTCGTGCTCCAGAGCTACTGTATTTACTGTATGCTACCTACTTAGAGAGCATTACAATAGTCGAGCTTGGACAGGATCAGTGCCCTAGCTAAAGTAATACAGTTGTTGGGTGAGAGGAAAGGTTTGGCTGCTGTGATTAGTTTGCAGGTGTAGGAGGTAGCGGAGCCCATAGCATTTACTTGTTTTTGAAGGTTAATGTGGAGTCTAGATAAAAGCCAAGGGTTTTAATCTCCTTAGACACAGCAATGATGTTATTATTGATTACAAACGATGAATAGCTCTGGCCTAGTTTGTTAAGATTGGATATAGTGCCTAGAATGAGAAGTTCCGTTTTGTCATCATTCAGGCATAGACCATCCATGCCTGGATGATGAGGTACACTCTATTTACCAAGTCCAAATCCTTGTCATAATCCCCTGTCAGCGGGATGAGGATCCGAGTATCATCAGTGTAGTTCGTGTAGATGATACCCAGACCATCAAGATCATCAAAAAGGGGCTTTGTTAAGATGTTGTACAGCGTGGGAGAAACACAGGAGCCCTGGGCCACACCACAAGTGATGGGCGTAGGGTCAGCAGCTGCTAGAGGGGAGAAGACTTGCATTGTTCTGTTATTCAGAAAGGACTGAATCCAGTCAATTGCCTCTTGTGAGAAAAGGGCTGCAGACTCAAAGTGGTTGCAAAGGATCTTATGGTCAACCAGATCGAATGCTGCCGAGAGATCAAGGAGCAATCGTGTTGCTGTCTTACTCTTGTCTCTCAGATCATCTATTTGTGCCTTAAGGTCTATGAACGCAGTCTCAGTTCCATGTTGGGGTCTGAAGCCTGACTAGACTCCTAGAAGGTGGTTATATTCAAGGTGGTGTTGAATTTGTAAGTATGCTATTTTGTCCAGGATTTTAAGTAGGAATGGAACTGTGGTGATGGGTGGCAATTGGTTGGGATGGAAGGATCTAGATTTTGTTTTTTAAGGAGTGGGAGGACCCAGGATTGTTTCAGGTTGTTGGGTATTATGTCTGAGGTAAAGGATGCATTTATTAGTTTGGTGATAAAAGGGGAAAGTTCACGAGTTGCATCTTTTATCAGTTGTGCTGGGCATAGGTCACCATGGCAGTTCGATGGTTTGAGAGTGAGGATGACTTTTTCAACCTCTTTGGTAGATACTTTGTGAAAATTAAAGTGGGGAATAGGCGTGTGTGGTGGAGTCAAGATAGTTTGCGGCACTGGTGCATTGGTGTTGCTAGATTTGGAAGTAGTGAGGAGAGAGTAGTTTTTGTTATTGATCTTAGTCTGCAAGGTTGTGATTTTATTGGCCAGAGCATATTGCATGCCCGTGCACCAGCTTTTGTCCTTGAGGCAGGAGTCTGGGATTTGGATGGGGGTTTCAACCTCTTTCAGAATTGCGAAAAGCTCTTTGGTGTTTGACTTGGCTTGAGAAATTCGGAGGTTGTAGGAAGTTTGTTTGGCTAGGATGATTTCTTTTTTGTAGAGGGACGCTAATTTACTCAGGTTATTCTTATTAGTCTCTCATGGCTCTAGCCTCCAGATTTTTTCACATCAGCGTTTCTCTGGTCTAATAGCTTTCAGGTGAGGAGAGAACCAGGTATTCACATGTTTACGGGGTTTGCTCTTTCTAGTTCTCAATGGTGCTATGGCATCAAGGGATGATCACATCACTTTGTTGTACAAATCTACCATAGTGAAAGGATCTATGTGGTCCGATATAGAGTTTACAGTAGGTAGAATCAGAGGGATGAGGTTTTCAGGCGTAATGTTTCTTTTGTTTCTGGTGGGGACAGCTGGTGCTATATTGTCGATATGCAGGGGAGGTGAGGCCTCTAGGGAGAACGTAATCAAGTGGTGGTCAGACCAAGGCTGGGGCGTTATGGAAGTGACCGTAGTTGGGCAGTTATGCTCGGCAATCCAACCAAGACTTCTGCCTTTGATGTGGGTGGGACCTGTGATCAATTGGGTGAATCCTAATTCCTCTAAGGACTTGTTGATTAGAGTGGCATTAGGGTCTAAAAGGTCACTAAAGCCAAGGTTGAAATCTCCTAGTATGAGGCTCTGAGAGGAATCCTTAAGGTTGCTGGAGAGGATATTCATTAGGTCCTCTTCAAAGGATCCTAGAGGGCCTGGAGGTCGGTGTATAAGGGGGATGGATACAGACTGGGTATTGGAGATGGTGAGCTTAGCAGTGAGAGATTCACATGAATCTGTGTTATGAGGCAGAGAGAGTCTCAGTGTTATGTTGGTTTCAGCGATTATGGCGAGACCTCCAGCTCGAGAGGTGGTACGATCAAGTCTTAAGAGGGTGTAGTCATCTGGGATGGCTAGCATAATTGCTGGACCAGCTGCAGGGTGGAGCCAAGATTCCTTAATAGCTAAGAAGTCTAAGTTTTCGCTTTGTAGTATGTCTGCTATATCTGTTGCGTGGGCCACCATAGAGCGGGCGTTTATAAGTGCACCCTTTATACCAGTCTGTACTGGTTGGGCCAATGAAAACTGTGCCTTGTGATTGCATTTTGGGGCAGAGTTAGGCTCTCGGAAGAGTCTGCTATTAAGCTGAAGAGGGTGCTGTGGGTGTCTGGTTTTGCAGGAGCCAGTGGTAGCATTGCTCAACGCCGTTTTAGTTAAAGGGTCGTACAATCTTGGGAGTCTAGCACGTAATTTGAGATTCATCTGTGGTAGAGTACAAGGTCTGGTAATTATGTCGACCTGCTTAGGGAGATCATGCGTAAACATTGGTGGAGGTAGGTGTTGTAACTTAAAGAAGTCTTGTATGGTGAGTATGTGGAGGAGAGTCCTTAGTAGAACAGTGTAGAGCGGTGGAAGATACTTATCGTGTGGGTGGAGCTAGTTGTGGGGAGCCCGTGGATGGTAGTGGTGTGTAGGCTGCTATCAAAACCGAGTTCTTTTTTGTGTTGCCAGTCACCCCTGTATTCATACTCGGGGTGCTAGATTCTCCTATTGCATCTACTCTTTCCTTTCCACAACAGCAGGGGGTGGGGGGGGGGGTGTTCAGTGTTTTCTAGATAGTTCTATTGCAGATGGTGTGTTTGATTAAAGTATATATTTTTATAGAACCTAGATTGGACATTCACTTTATGTTGGACTGTATTACTGTGTTGTTTGGGTATGTTTTGCTTTGTCTTCAAAGATAAATAACGCTGGTTCTGATTTGCCACTACCCTAAACCAATGTGTGAGCTTGGTTTCTCCCACATTAACTGTATAAGCAGAACCGTCTCTCCCTGCAATGTGTTAAAAGAGCTGGTGAATCAGAAGCCAATACCAAACATTCCCTGGACCAAGAAGCTGGGTGAATAAGAAACCAACTTGTAAGTGTCACAATAAGTTGCTAGTGAACAAGATGCCAACTTCCGCTTTTTAATAAGCTACTGAATAAGAAATTAACTTCGGTCATGTGACTGCACTCCAGAGCTCACACATTGCTTCATATCATGTAAAACAGCGGGTTACCCAGTAATGGTTATATTCTTGGCACTCTACTTGTATTTTGGCTTTTCCCAGAATACAATCGCAGGACTACAAGAAGGCTGGTTGAATTATTCCAGCTTGACAGGGGGCAGTTGGCGAGAAGGCTGCACTAGTCCTTTTGCCTTCAGATCAAGTTGAAATCCCTCAAATAAGGGCCCAGACAACAGTTTACTGGGCTCTTCTGTCAATAAATAAATTGGCGCCTGGAAACACCATTCTGTTCTATAGGCGCCTAACAAATGCTCAATAAATTAACCATTCCGCTCTTTCCCTACCCAGATCTTGTCACATATGACAACATTTGAAAGCAGTTAAGAGGGAGAGTTTACACCAGAATGAGGAAGGTTTGCTTTTCCCCTATTGGCTTTCGATGTAGTAGGAGTCCATTTTCAGAGGAATAAAGTTTAAAAAAAAACGTTCTAAAATATCAATGCTCCAGCTACAAAATCGCTACAGTTGGTCGATATGCAAACACACCACCACAGCAGAGCATAGAGAGAGGATCAGACCAAGTTGGATCAAAAAGGGCACATTTCAATTGTTTAAAAAAAAACAGCTAAATCTGTGTTCAAACCCCCTCCCTAACGATTATTCTAATATGCCAGTAAAGCCTGAACTGACTCTGACCTGGTATTGGCCGTGGCAGCTGCAGGTGGGAGGGCCCCCCTCTCAGTCAGGAAAGGCTCTCACCTGTTCCTTGAGCACGCTCTCTGCCTGGGTGCTTTGCATGCACAGGCCGTCGCTTGCAGAACGTACACACAAAGTCACAGACCACTTCCTGGTTGCGTGCAAAATTACAGCTGCAAGGGACTGTGGTAAAAGTGCGGTTCCTGCTAAAAGAGTAGCAGAGACTAGAGGGCGCGGGCGCGACGGCAAGCTCTAAGTAAAGGTCGCTCGAAAAGGACGATTTCCTACTCTCTGAAACAAAGTTAAATAGGCCATGTTATTTGTGTGTGTACATATTTGTTTATGAGTTTTATAGAGCACAGCACTGCAAATGGAAAGGCTTCGTAATGACAAATCAATTCGAAAATTAACATTAATGAAACAAACGAGATTTTCCGTATGGACGTTTGCCACTGATAACGTGTCCAGCCACAGCTTCTGCTCCTGTAGTCTGTTGTCACCGCGATTGAGAGTGTTGTTGTGTCACGTGTAACCGGCGGACGGCTTCCCCCGCCAGTTGACTCCCACCTCACTGTCTGAATGTGTTGTTGTGGCCCTACGCAATGGCCCAGACATACAGGGCAGTTTTTAGTCCATTTGGTGCCCAGGGCGAAACACTAAATTGTGCCCCTGCGCCCCCCCCCCCCCAGGCGCGCGTGATTCAAGAACTTTTTTTATTAAAATAGCCTTTTATTTTTCTAACAATTAGTGTATATTTTAATTTCTGGTATGTGCGACTTATAAAAGCACATTGGCTTTTTAGATCCTTGGCTTCTCTGGTCTATGTCCAACTGGTCATTGCTCTCCTCTGGTCCTTGGCTCCCTTGCATACCTGCCAGGTATTTCCATGTCTTTTGTGACACTGAGCCAGCCCAGGCATTTCCTTGGCTCCCTTGCATACCTGCCAGGTATTTCCATGTCTTTTGTGACACTGAGCCAGCCCAGGCATTTCCTGTTAACTGCTAGGACTGGTATTTGTGTTCTTCCAATTATAAGTATGGGCCTAGAAGGACCTTCATGCAAAGTGAAAGTCCAGGACTGGCTCATGGTGTCACGCATGGCATGGGCCTCCCACTTGCCAGCAAGGCCCTTGTGAGTTGCTCCGCTTTTCTGTCACTCCTCTGGAGTTACTGGCTCCCTCATGAGTTACGCCTCTAGTTAATCACTCTTCACATTTTGATGTAATCATAAAATACCTGAGTGGTTACCGAGGATAATTTTTGGCAAAATAAGGGAAGAATAGTGTGTTTACAAAGCATCCACTTCTACTCCCCCAAGTGAACAAGCCAAATACCAGGTGCTATGGCAGTACTGGCAAAAGGACTCAGTCGTCTGGTTCACGCTAGAGTTGGAATGTCAATGTACTGAGCAAGAAGGAAACTCTTTCAGCTCTCTTTAATCAAGCCTTCACATCAAACTTTGCACTCGAAGTGCATGCCATTGTTTTTTCAAAGCAGTCTTCTGAGAGTTAATGACTTAATTTGAGGTGGAACAACTACTGGTGTAGTAAAAATGTCTTAACCAGGTCTGCTTCCAGCCAATCGATGTACAGGCACTGTGCGTGTCCATCAGCGAAGTCCTGTTAAAAAAAAACATTTGCAAAGCCAGCAGTTTTTGGCTTGTGTATACGTTTTAGGCATTGGGTGTTCAACCTTTCTTTGCACACTTTACTAGGGGACTATCAATTGGGCAGGCTGCTTGTAGCACAAAGTGAACTTCCATTCAGGTGCAGCCTGATGCTATGTGTGTGGGGGCACCATCAGTCATCCCAGGTCGCTCATTGGCTTTCAACACTGTTGACTATGGGGCATTACTAAAGGTTCTATTTATCAACATGGAAAACTAGGGGCTACTTTTTAAAACGGGTTTCATCTTCCTAAAATGGATGCTCAATTCGCGCAGATGCATCCTCTCAAGCTCGGACCGCATTACTGTGGAATAGATCATGGTGTGTCCCACGGGTCAATAACACCCGTGGTATTCAACATTAGCCTGCCCCGGCACCTAACGTGAGCACATCAGAGGCAGCGCCAGCACCTGCACCGAGGTAAATGCTTGCCTAGGGCAATTCGAGCCTTCACCAGGGTGGGGGATTGCGCCCCCGGGGAGATTGCGCCCTGGGCAGTCGCCCGGGCCAAGAAACGGGACTGCAGACAGGCCAGGCCGCCCTGTTTCCTGGGGCCCCCTCATCACGGTGGAGCTGTACTGGCCAGCCCCATAACAACTGGCGATGAGGAGGGGATCTGCTGGGGCACGGCAAAGCTTGCTCCCGCGTGGGGGAGTTGGAGCATGGCACTAGGGCAGAGACACCCTCCTGCTGCGCTGGACTTTCGCAGCCAGCCCTGGTCTGCTGGGGCATGGCAAAGCTTGCTCCCGCATGGGGGAGTTGGAGCATGGCACTAGGGCAGTGACACCCTCCTGCTGCGCTGGACTTTCGCGGCCAGTCATGGTCTGCTCCCGCATGGGGGAGCCTGGTCGTCGCGTGGCATGGGCCGTTGCAACTTTGGAAAAAGTAAAGTTAGCTCCTGCTTGAGGGAGTGCTGCAGAGATGACTCAGCCCAGACACGCTGCCACTTGCAACTCATGCTTGGGGGGCCTGAATTTGGTGCAGACGATGTTGCTGCCTGCATCCACCCCTCTTCTAAGCTGACTCCTGTTTGGGGGAGACCCTCGCGCCAGGGTGAGCCTTCATGTGGCACGGCCAAGACCGCTGCCTAAGATTGCTCCTGCCTGGGGGAGCCCTGACAGGACGTGGCCAAGTCTGCTGCCCTGTCTGCACCCCCCTCCCTCTGTTAAGATGGATTTCTGAACTCTGACCTGGAGGGGCAGAGGTTCAGAAGGCCAGCCTAGTTTCTTGGAACAGGGTAACCTCTGGACAAGCCAGACCAATAAGGGTAGCGATGGCGGCGGTCAAGACTAAGTCTCAAGAGGGGTGAGGGTGACTGAAAGACCTCAATGAGCACACAAAGCAAGGACACTTAAAATTACTCCAGACAGGTGTTATATTAAAAATATAGACACATTTATTGCAAGGCCTTTGTAACATCGACCATAGCAAAGAATCCCAATAATACTAAAGTAAACCAACACATCACAATCAATACAATATATATACAAGACCGAGGGGTCTACGGAGTTAGAAGCATGAAATATGTAGACCACCTAGATGGGGAGGAAAACAGGCAGTGCAAGTAATCATTAGACCCAGTTTGACATCAGAAATACACCTAACTAGGAAGCAGTCCAAGCCCTACGAAGAGAGGAGCCTTATGCTCAATAGTACATGCACGCGCTTGTGCCAATGGACAAAATATGGTCTCTTCAAGGGTCTCTGACAGTTCAGGAAGGTGGATGAAGCGATGAAGAACAAGTCCCACCTACTCAAGCAAGACCTCCACTTGCGGACAGGGGCAGGGTGAGACTACAGGATGGAACCGCTATTTCGCAACAGCGGTAGAAAAGAAATGGGTTCCTGCGCTAGGGGCCACCGGTTGGGGTATGGACTACTCACCGGTCCCTGACGCAGGCAGACCCAGACTTCGTCAGTTCAGTTCAGGTTGCTGGCAGGTTCGGATGCGTCAATCAGGACGTCTCGACACCGTGTAGATTCCGCGGTAGCAGGATTCCGGGTCGAGGGGGTCATAAATGCAGTGAACGTGTACAGTTCATTACCACAGCAGGGCAACATGGCAACCGCGTTTACTCTGGTCCGGGTGCACTCGTCTCACTTTAGACTTGGGAATGCCAAGTGTACGAAATTCGGTGTGAGGGTGCAGTGGACACAGAGCTAGCACTAGGCCAAGTTTCGAGGCCTTCCCCGAAACGGCGGCGGTGTCAGAGCAAACGTCCCGTGTAAGCTGGTCAGCCCACTGGTTGGCCCAGGGACACTTCCGAAGAGGCTTACTTGCAGGGTTTGATGAAGGTGCCGAGAATAGTTGGTCCCACTATTCCAATGGGTCGAAGCGCCTTCGCAGACCTTCTAGGATGATCAGATGCAGAGGGATCTCACAGGACGACAGCAGGCTCAGGGTGCCAAACCTTCCAGCGGGTCACCAGCGGTTCCTCGACTCGGCTTCTTGTTGCAGGATACTTGGCTCCTTATCCCTTGTTCGGTGTGAACTCAGGAGATCGACCTGGTAGTGGTGTTTTCAGCCTCCTCTTATCCAAAGTTCCCTTCGCGCCAAAACGGAGAGGACCCAATGGAAGATCTGCTCACAAACACTCACTCCATACGTGGGCCAATCACGGACCATGGTGGTCCCAGGCATTCAGGACACTCCAGACTCTCTGGCACCCAGGATGTGTATTGGGAACAGACATCCCAGCCCACATCCTGGAGGCACACACACAAGGCATGCAGTTTCGCGGGAAAGTGCATGACCAAATAAGGACTGACCTGGGGAAGGAGAAGGGGCAAGATGTCCAAAGGACAGGACAAAGAAAAGCGTGGCATGGCCATTTTGGAGCTAGGCCACCTATTCGTGCCAAACGCAGCAAGCACGGACAACATGGCAAAAAAGGGTTCAAAACATAAGATAAACAATAGCTGCCACCAGTCCTGTCCGTGACACACCTGCACAGTTCATATTAAGTCCAGCGAGAGTTTCTAGGGCCTTTGGAATGACTAGAGACCCAAGAGTGCGGTAAAGTAAGTTACATTGCACTCTTGATACATGTTGCACAAAAGCTGCAACATGAGGAAAGGACTAAGGGAAACAAAGTCTCCCAGTACTGACTGTCTTAAGGGCATGTCAGTTTCCCCATAAGAATTGAGCGAAAGCCCAGAGGAGTGCGGCTGAGTGCTGCGCTTCTCTGGCAAAGGTTAGATCAGGGTGTAAAACAGCACCAAAACGTTTGGGGGTTGACACATGGAGGGAAAATTACATTCAAATATGAAATCTTTCCTAGCACTCGCCCCTCCCATACTAAGGACATGGGGAACTAATCCATCCCTGGATGAGTTTCTTGTTCAGGTCGGTTAAACATTCTGGACAACCCATCAGCATTGCTATGTTGGACACCTGGCCTATGCTCAATAGTGAAGTCAAAGCCTTGCAGACTTATGGACCACCTAAGCAAGTTTGGATTCTCTCCCTTCATGTTCAGTAGCCACTTTAAGGGCTTATGGTCAGTTTGCACAGTGAAGTGGGTCCCATAGAGGTAGGGCCTCAGCTTTCGTAGGGCCCACACGACAGAGAAACATTCTTTCTCTACTGTGGACCATCTGAGCTCTCTGTCTTTAAGCTGGCGACTAATGAAGCCAATAGGGTGTTCCTTACCCTTCTCATCTACTTGTGATAGTACAGCTCCTATCCCAGTGTCAGAGGCATCTGTCTGCACAATAAAAGGTCTTTGATAATCAGGGGCCCTGAGAACAGGGGCCTGGCACAAGGAGTCTTTTAAGCCATTGAAGGCCTCCTCACACTCTTCAGTCCAAGTTACCTTCTTGGGTTTCTTTGGAGTGGTGAGAGCAGTCAGAGGGGCAGCTATGGTGCCATAGTCTGCCATGACATTTCTGTAATACCCAGTGAGCCCTAAGAAGGCTCTCACTTGGGTCTGTGTAGTGGGGGTAGGCCAGTCTTGTACTGCTTGTACTTTACTGGGTAGAGGCTGTATTCTCCCTCCACCTACCTCATGTCCAAGGTAAACCACTGAGCCTTGTCCATTCTGGCATTTACTGGCCTTTATGGCCAAGTGGGCCTTTTGAAGAGCCTGTAACACAATCCCAGGGTGTTTCACATGGTCTTCCCAGGTGGCACTGAAAACTGCTATATCATCCAGATATGCAAGACAGAATTCATCCAACCCATTCAACACATGATTCACAAGCCTCTGGAAAGTGGCAGGTGCATTCATCAACCCAACAGGCATTACCCTTAACTGGTAAAGACCCTCTGGAGTTGAGAACGCTGTCTTCTCCTTGGCATGTTCTGCAAGGGCTATTTGCCAATAGTGTGCAGTGAGGTGAAACGTTCTGAGATACCTGGAGGCACCCAAGGTATCCACCAGCTCATCTGTTCGAGGCAAGGGGTGTGCATCTGTCTTGGTGACAGCATTCAAAGCCCTGTAATCTACACAGAACCACAATTCAGAAGTACCTGCTTTTGGACCCAAAACCTCAGGGCTGGACCAAGGACTACTAGAGGGTTCAATCACCCAAAGTTCCAACATTTTGTTGACCTCTGTCTTAATGTAAGACCGTACTTTGTCTGACATTCTGTATCCCCTACTTTTGGTAGGTACACTGTCTCCTGTGTCTGTGTTATGTTTGCACCAAGGTGTCAAACCAGGGGACTGTGCAAACAGGGGGGAAAATTGCCTAAGCAAACTTTTCACTTCAGCCTGCTGATCGGAAGTCAGGCGAGGGGCCACTCGGACACCCTCAAAGGAGCTATCTGAAGGACTGCTTTGAAAAAGGTCAGGGAGAGGTTCAGACTTCTCTTCCTCAACATCTGAAGTCAATAGCAGTGCTGTGATTTCAACTCTTGGGATGAAAGCCTTCAGCCTATTTAAATGGAACACTTTTAGAGCCTGTCCAGGCCTTCCAAGGTCCACTAAATAGTTGACCTCACCCAGGGGCTCCACCACTGTGTAAGGGCCTGACCTTGTATCCTGTAAAGCTCTATGCCTTAGGGGATTCATGATCAGGACTTGCTGACCAGGTGTGAAGTTGATGAGGGAAGCTTTCTGGTCATACCAATGTTTCACCAGAGCTTGTCCTGCCCTCAACTTGTCACTAGCCAGACCCATCAGGAGTACCATCCTTTTTCTGAGCCCTAACACATAGTCTACTACATTGGTAGTAATAGGGGGAGTGGGCATCTTCCATCCCTCCTTGACTATGGCTAAGGGTCCACGCACAGGGTGACCAAACAGAAGTTCAAAGGGGCTGAAACCAACACCCTCTTGTGGTACCTCTCTGTAGGCAAACAGTAAGCATGGTAAAAGAAGATCCCATTTTCTTCTTTGAGGTTCTTCCAGAGCCCCAATCATACTTTTCAAGCTCCTGTTAAACTGTTCCACCAGACCATTGGTCTAGGGGTGGTATGCGGAAGAAAACTTATAGGTGACCCCACATTCTTTCCACATAGCCTGCATATACTTAGACATAAAGTTGCTGCCTCTGTCAGACACAACTTCTTTAGGGAAACCAACCCTAGTAAAGATGCCAAGTAAAGCTTTTGCAACTGACTTGGTAGTCACAGTTTTCAATGGGATGGCCTCAGGATATCTGGTGGCATGGTCGACCAGCACCAGGATAAACCTCTTGCCTGAGGATGTTTGGGGGTCAAGGGGACCAACAATGTCGATCCCTACCCTCTCAAATGGTACCCCCACAACTGGGAGTGGTACCAATGGAGCTTTGATTGTTGAACCACTCTTACCAGATAACTGGCAGGAGGCACAACTCCTGCAGTGACTTTCTACTTGCACCCCCATCTTGGGACAGTAGAAGTGCATGGATAACCTTTGCTTGGTCCTCTTAATACCAAGGTGACCAGCAAGGGGCACTTCATGTGCCAGCTGCAGGAGGAAGGGTCTTATAGCAAGGGGAACCACCAACCTCCTATGGTCTCCTTCTGTAGACTCTGTAGGCTCGCTATACAGGAGCCCACCTTCCCAATAAATCTGATGCTTCCCAGGAGGTTCACCCTCAAGCTGGGAGCAGGCCTGTCTCCTTAGGCCTTCCAGAGATGGGCACTCACGTTGGCCTTTACTGAATTCTTCCCTGTCAGGACCACCTTCTACTAACAAATCCTTTAGTTCAGGATGGTCATTGGGTCAAATACTTCAGGCATCACCACCTCCTCGTCAGGTCCGGGTGATTGTCTAACTACCTCCACCTCAGTGGTAGACGAGTTGGGGGAATATTCTCTTTCCCTCTTTTTGATTTTTTGACTCCTTTAGCCTTGGGTTTGCCCTTTGGCTGGGGCAGGGCATTGGTCTTGGCCAGTGCTGCCCTCGTTTGAGACCTTGTGCAGGGTCTGTCAGCAGTATCTCCCACAAGCCCTAAAGCTCTGAGATCATTGCCCAACAAGACCTTTCCTGGGACACTCCTCTGAATGCTCACTGGAATCCTGACTGCTGTACCATTGATAGTAAGATTTACAGGTATTACTGGGAACATGAGAGGTGGGCCGGCAGCCAACTTAGTGGGCATCAGAGTAGCTCTGGCAACTTCCTCTGGGTCTACCAAGGTAGAATCCACTACAGTCTGACTACACCCACTATCCCTAAGAGCTGGAGTACCTACTCCATTGATCAGCACACTGTCTTTAAAGTAGTGCTTGGTGTTATATAAAATCCTAGCATAAGCCTCTGAGACTTTAGGCTCCCAGGAACCCAGGGAAACTAAAACTACCTCAGCTTCTAAACCACTGGGGAAGGAGTCTGAGGAGAAGGATGCTCCGGTAAACTCATCTTCCTCGTAGGAGGAGAAGGCCAGATTAGCAGAGTGGACCCCCAAGCTTTTGACCTTACACCTGGGATCCCCCTTCACGTGGTCAGTTGCTCCACAAGCAAAACAAGATCCATTGGGTCTGTTCACATAGGGAGGCTTATTATAACCAGAGGAGTTCTGTTTCAGAGGCTGACCTCCACTACCCTGTGAGTTCTCTTGTGTCTTACCCTTATTTTCCTTTTTGTGGCCCTTTTGGGAAGAAGATTTATCAGTTTCCCCACCCTCCTTATCTTTGGACTTTAACCCTTCCTCCTGCTTACCAGGATGAGTCTTGTCCTTATGGGACACTCGATGTGACACCCATAAATCTGCTGCAATGGCTAGCTTCTTAGGATCTATCTCATTTGAATCTGCCAAGTGCTGCTTAAGCTCAGGGGAAGAAGATGCAAAAATATGTTCCAGCATGACAAAACTTATCATGCCTTCAAAGATAGAAACCTTATAACCTTTGACCCAGCCAGCCAAGTTTTGTAAGGATTCAGTTACATAAGATACCCAAGTACCACCTTCTTTTTTCTTATACTCTCTGAATCTTTTTAAGTATTGGGCAGGAGTCTTTCCAAACTTTAAGATGAGAGTTTGCTTCAACATTGCAAAATCTGCTCTCTCAGCTTTCGACATTTCCATAATGGCACTGCAGCCAGAATGGGGCAGTCTGCTAAGTAACCAGGCAATTATATCAGCATTGTCAACTTGTTGAACTTCATATGCATACTCAAATGTATTCAGCCAGTCCATAATGTCATTCTTTTCCTCATACACACTGAGCAGATCTTTTGGAAACCTTGGATGAGAAGAGGCCCCAGGCCCATGTCCAGGACCCTTGGACCCATTGGCAACTTGTAGCTTGGCCAGTTCCAACTGGTGATCCCTGTCTTTTTGTTTTTCTGCCTGCTCTATCTTTATTTTGGCCATACTGAACTCAAAGTCCTTCTGCCTAAACAGCAGCTCTTGCTTCTTGAATTCGAGTATGGCCTCCTCATCAGCACTGGCAGAGGAAACATTAGACATTACACCCTCCATGTCTTTATGGTTACTGTGGACCAGTCCAACGGCAGAACTACCAGTCCTACCAGTGAGAGCAGCCCCACCTCCTTCTGCACTGTCCTCTGAAGCTATAGCGCTAAGCTGAGCTTCTTGCCAGGCCATGATTCTTTGGATCATTTCCATTTTTGTGCCTTGAGAGGAGACACCTCTCTCGGCACACGTCTTTTTCAATGTTTCGGATTTAGAAGCATTTAAAGTTAACAAGGTACTTGTTTCCATACTGTTAGATAGGACTATGGCCTTTAAAAAGTTATACTACGACAATTCACTATGTGTCCTGGTAGGAATAACTCGAAATGCCTTCGCTCGTGCGCAACACTGGATTCCTTCAGTCCTATCCCACCGCTGTACACCAATTTGTTAAGATGGATTTCTGAACTCTGACCTGGAGGGGCAGAGGTTCAGAAGGCCAGCCTCGTTTCTTGGAACAGGGTAACCTCTGGACAAGCCAGACCAATCAGGGTAGCGAAGGCGGTGGTCAAGACTAAGGGCCTCATTCCGAGTACGGCGCTAACCAATGGCGCTATTAACGCCTTGGTTGACGCCGTACCCGGACCGGCAGCGCCTTGGTGGATGGCGGAATCACCGCCCCATTCCAAGGTTGGCGGGGCGGTAATTCCCCTTTCACCAAGGCTCTTCCCCATTCCCAAATGAGCCCCCATAGGGCTCAATGGGAATGGGGAAGATGCAAATAACGGTGACCGTTCATTATGGTCACTGTTATTGGCTTGGAGGCCCCTTTGCGCCCTCGACTTTAACACCTGCTCAAAGCAGGCGTTAAGGGCGAGGGCGCAGAGGGAACTCGGAGTATGGCGGTAAGGGATTACCGCCACCGGTCTCGTTACCGGTGGCCGCTATCCCTTACCGCCATACTCGGAATGAGGCCCTAAGTCTCAAGAGGGGTGAGGGTGACTGAAAGACCTCAATGAGCACACAAAGCAAGGACACTTACAAATTACTCCAGACAGGTGTTATATTAAAAATATAGACACATTTATTACAAGGCCTTTGTAACATCGACCATAGCAAAGAATCCCAATAATACTAAAGTAAACCAACACATCACAATCAATACAATATATATACAAGACCGAGAGGTCTGCAGAGTTAGAAGCACGAAATATGTAGACCACCTAGATGGGGAGGAAATCAGGCAGTGCAAGTAATCATTAGACCCAATTCGACATCAGAAATACACCTAACTAGGAGGCAGTCCAAGCCCTACGAAGAGAGGAGCCTTATGCTCAATAGTACATGCACGTGCTTGTACCAATGGACAAAACAGGGTCTCTTCAAGGGTCTCTGACAGTTCAGGAAGGTGAATGAAGCGATGAAGAACAAGTCCCCACTACTCAAGCAAGACCTCCACTTGCGGGCAGGGGCAGGGTGAGACTGCGGGATGGATCTGCTATTTTGCAACAGCGGTAGAAAAGAAATGGGTTCCTGCACCAGGGGCCACCGGTTGGGGTATGGACTACTCACCGGTCCCCGACGCAGGCAGACCCAGACTTCGCCAGTTCAGTTCACGTTGCTGGCAGGTTTGGATGCGACAATCAGGACGTCTCAACACCGTGTAGATTCCGCTGTAGCAGGATTCAGGGTCGAGGGGGGTCACAAATGCAGCGAACGTGCACAGGTCGTTACCACAGCAGGGCAACACGGCAACCGCATTTACTCTGGTCCGGGGGCACTCGTCTCACTTCAGACCTGGGAATGCCAAGTGTACGAAATTCGGTGTGACGGTGCCGTGGACACAGAGCTAGCACTATGCCAAGTTTCGAGGGCTTCCCCCAAACAGCGGTGGTGAAAGAGCAAACGTCCTGTGTAAGCTGGTCAGCCCACTGGTTGGCCCAGGGACACTTCCGAAGAGGCTTACTTGCAGGGTTTGATGAAGGTGCCGAGAATAGTTGGTCCCACTATTCCAATGGGTCGAAGCACCTTCGCAGACCTTCTAGGATGATCAGATGCAGAGGGGTCTCACAGGACGACAGCGGGCTCAGGGTGCCAAACCTTCCAGCGGGTCACCAGCGGTTCCTCGACTCGGCTTCTTGTTGCAGGATACTTGGCTCCTTATCCCTTGTTCGGTGTGAACTCAGGAGATCGACCTGGTAGTGGTGTTTTCGGCCTCCTCTTATCCAAAGTTCCCTTCGCGCCAAAACGGAGAGGACCCAATGGGAGATCTGCTCACAAACACTCACTCCATACGTGGACCAATCACGGACCATGGTGGTCCCAGGCATTCAGGACACTCCAGACTCTCTGGCACCCAGGATGTGTATTGGGAACAGACATCCCAGCCCTCATCCTGGAGGCACACACACAAGGCTTGCTGAAGCCCGCGAAAGCTTTGGGTTTCGCGGGAAAGTGCATGACCAAATAAGGACTGACCTGGGGAAGGTGAAGGGGCAAGATGGCCAAAGGACAGGACAAAGAAAAGCGTGGCATGGCCATTTTGAAGCCAGGCCACCTATTTGTGCCAAACGCAGTAAGCGCGGACAACATGGCAAAAAGGGTTCAAAACATAAGATAAATGATAACTGCCACCAGTCCTGTCTGTGACACACCTGCACAGTTCATAATAAGTCCAGCAAGAGTTTCTAGGGCCTTTGGAATGACTAGAGACCCAAGAGTGCGGTAAAGTAAGTTACATTGCACTCTTGTTACATGTTGCACAAAAGCTGCAACATGAGGAAAGGACTAAGGGAAACAAAGTCTCCCAGTACTGACTGTTTTAAGGGCATGTCAGTTTCCCCATAAGAATTGAGTGAAAGCCCAGAGGAGTGCGGCTGGGGGCTGCGCTTCTCTGGCAAAGCTTAGATCAGGGTGTAAAACAGCAGCAAAAAGTTTGGGGTTTGACACATGGAGGGAAAATTACATTAAAATATTAAATCTTTCCTAACACACTCTTAACTTAATAGAACTCCTGCAACAATATCAATGTCTCCCACCTGGTGGATAGAAAACAATGTAGTGCGGACTGGCATTGTGGGTCCCAGCACTGCTGGGCCCAGAGTTGCTGCAACGTCCCACTGGCTTCAGTATCCCCCACCAGGAGGCGACAAAATGTGGCAGACAGAAGTCGAGGCGCGGCCTCCACTGCCGCTGCAATACTTGGTATCAACCCCCCCCTTCACAAAGATGGAGCGGCATGGACCACTGCCAGAGAGGCTCCCGCCTGGGGGAAGCCTGCACGTGGCACAGCCCAGACCGCTGCCCTCAATTGCCTTGGCCGTGATGGCAGGAGTGGGTGCGACGGCCCACTGCCTCTCCTATGCCCCGCTCACAAACACAGACGACTCCCACCTTGGGGGGAAACAAAGCAGAGCTGCCTTCCCAGCTGCATTAATGTAACAACCTCCAGCCTGGGGGAGAGACCAAGCAGCATGGCCAAACCGCTGCCACTGGCTCTCCGCGCCTGATGAAGGACACAACCAGACTGTCACTAACAATGGACTGTCACTGTCAGTGACCCACACACCAGATGTGGCCCCCAGTGTACCCGGGTGCACCTTAGCCTGTCCACGAAGTGTGCGCCGTCCACCATGTGACAATGGACTCCCATGAACAATGATGCATAACTAAAACTGTCATCCTCCATGTATATTTGTGCTTGAAGTGGACCCAGTAATAACTTATGCTGTCATCTGATGTTGTGACTTCAACACATCATCACAAGGGTGCGTGCTGTGTCACGTGTAAATAATAAATACCGGCGGACAGCTTCCCGAAAGCCATTTACCTCACAACTCCTTGCATGAGTGTGTCTTTGCAGCCCTGATGGGCGCAGCGTGCGCAATGGCCCAGACAGGGTGACCTGCCTACCAGGGCACCCTCATCACGGTGGGTGCGTACTGGCTGGCCCCATAACAGGTTCCAATATGGGTGAGTGCCAATTGATAAAGTGCTGAAGGTGATGCTTACATTTCTAAATGGGGGGGATCTTTCTGCTACCCAATGTGCGAGTCACGATGGATGAGGTATGCCCAGTTTACTTTTTCTTACTGCCTCGCCTCCCTTTGAGGTGATGTCCTATCAGTTAATATCTCAAATTCGCTAGATGCCAGTCCTCCTCTTATAGCGGTGGGAGCCGAAAAACACTCAAGAAGCCCTTTTATTAGTGCTACATAATCGCACGGAAGAGGCCGCAGTGCCCTCCACATGCCATTTTGATAACTTTAATAGGGTGGTGTATATTGAAGGGCTCGGGAGGTATTGTTTTGTGAGCAGGCCCTAACAACGAATACAGCAGGAAATGTCTTTAGGAGGTTTCATAGGGGGGAGGGTGATCTAAACTCTGAACTGCGAGGCTGGGTCAATCATTCTTCAGACCAACAACTGTCAAATTTCTGTAATCCGGATGACTTTTCTCTTTTTCTCTCTAATTTGGCTCCTGTCAATTCTAATGTGCTGAGACCTCATAGGATTCACAAGCATACTCCTAATGCTGAAATTGTAAAAAGGAAGAAGGAGCTTAGACAGCAAAGATCGAAGCTAAAGAATTCCTGTATAGATTTGTTTCAACTTAAGGAGGGCATGAGAATTCTTGGGAACAACTATAGAAATTGGTATAGGGCTCATAGGTGTCTTATATGGCAAAACAATGGAGAAATAATGCTATCTGCTCTCTCTAGGGGAAATTCAAGACATTTTTGGACAATGGTAGGGGGAGGAGAGGTTAACAGGAATCAAAAAATGTTGCCATCATTCAAGAACAAGTTTGGTCTGAGCATTTTGCCAGTCTTTATGACTCACCGAATGCCATAACTGGGGAGAGGAACAAATTGATTAAGTGGTCCTTAGATTTTACAGCCATGGATCTGGAAATGTTGATAAGGAAATCATCAACATCCAGAGCGGGAGGACCAAATGGATTAAGTAATTCAATCCTTAAAAAGGACCCTTCCTTATGGGCCGAGATCCTAAAGAAACACTTTGATAATATAATCTGTCAGAAGAGTTTCCCTGACTCATGGAAAAATTCCTTAGTTATACCAATCTATAAAAAGGGGGATAGATTGCTAGCGACCAGTTATCGTCCAATTTCCCTTTTAGATGCAGACAGTAAAATCTTTACAGGGCTCATCTTAGGGGAATTGGAATCATGGGCAAAAAAAGGGGTATTATTCCAAGACAACAATCGGGCTTCAGGAAAGGTTTATCTACTTCCCTAAATGGGCTGGTTCTGAGTATCCTGATCTCCCCCTCTGTCCAAGGAGGGGGCCCACCACTTTTTGGTGCTTGGCTAGATCTCTCCCAAGCCTTTGATATGATAGACAGGGATCTTCTTTGGGAAAAATTAGACAAATGGGGTCTGCCTCATACTCTCTTGTCAATCCTGAGAGAATTACATCTCAACAATTCCATGCAGGTGAGGCTTGGTAGATCAGGCCTTCTGACAAATCCGATTGGTGTAAAGAGAGGGGTACATCAAGGCTGTCTGCTAGCTCCCCTTTTGTTTATCTTGTTTATGGCAGATTTGGCTGAGGCAATGAACGGAATAGGTTTAATATCTCTGCTACTAGGAAAAACAAAAATTAATTGGTTGGCATATGCAGATGATGTTGTAGTTCTTGATCATTCCCAAGTAGGACTCCAACGTCTTTTGTTTGCCTTAGAAAATGATGTCCAGAATAATAATCTTATTATTAACCCGCTTCAGTCCAAAATAATCAGATTTAAACACCCAAAAAAGATAATTAAGCAGTATGTCTGGACCTTGGACCAACTACCAATTGAGGTAGTTTCGGAGTTAAGATACTTGGGAGCTTCAATCAACTCCTTTACAACGAAAGGCAACTTGGTGCGCTTGTTGGAATTGAAAGTTGTAAAATTGGGAGCACAAATGAAAAAAATCAAATCCCAGTTTTGCAAGTTTTCTATTCTGCCCTTGGTGAAATTCTGTATAAGGAAAGCTATCCCGATTCTTCTGTTTGGTCTTGACTATAACATCTTAGCAATGGACATCGAGGATCCCTAGGAAGCCAGGTTATGGAAACGTACCCTGGGACTCCCGGATTGTGTTCCAATAGTCTCTCTCCGTTATGAATTGGAGCTAAGGTCTCTTAGATCATGGCTTCAGTGGAAGTGGCTAACTCTGTATAGATCAACTCTAGATGCTCCTAAAAATCCACTTTTTGAGGAAATTGCAGGTGAATTAAACCAGGGTAAAAATCTATTTTTGACTAAGTTCAAGCAAAGATGCCTGGAAATTTTAAAGAGAGCGGATTGTGATTCGACCTTATTGCTCCAAAATCCAGACAGTAAAACGAAAGATGAAACAAAGAGACTGGATTGATATGACTGACAGCATGAAGGCGACGAAAAGATCTGCCTCATTTTCTGTGGTCGATAAGCCTCTCTCTATGGTTCCTGCTTATCTAAAAATAACTCCTGACCTAAGCTTTGGATCATCTCTTCTTAGACTTCGTCTAAATCTACTCCCTACTCAAGAGATATTGGCCTCTAGAGATAGAGAAGGGAAAATTGACCCACATTGTGATAAGTGCTCAGTTAAGGTCTTGCAGTCCTTAAAGCATTTATTATCTAACTGCCAGGGTACTTGGAATATGAGGGTCAGAAGATTTAGCAGGTTTGTCCATCAGTTATCCTGGCTTGATTCTGATGCATTCTGGGGGAAATGATTCTCTTGCCATGAATCTGCTCTTTCCATGGAACTTGTTAGAGCTCTAAATGAAATTAATTTAATCGGTGATCTAGTCTCGCCTATGTATGAATTAAGATCCTAGTAACTAGTGTTACTCTGGCCAAATTTATTATGGAGGGTCCTTAATGGATTTTGCTAATTAACTTGCGTCTTATATTGGAGAATTTTCTTTTGTGAAACTTGGATCTACGGATTGATTGGTTTCTCAGGGAGAACAGTCGGTTTCCTATTCTTTTTTCTTCTTTTTTTCTTATAGTGTGTGTTTAGTTTGTTATTTCTTTTTTTTTATTTTAAGATGAAGATTTTAAGTCGAATTTGAAAACTGTATGAAGAATTTTACTTCTATTTAATCTTTTGTATTTTTGGAAATGTGTTAAAAGTCAAAGGGCCTCATTACAACCCAGGCGTTAAGGGTTTAACGGCGCCGTTGGCGCCGTTAACCCTTAACGCCTGATTACCATTTTAACGCCTGCTTTTAGCAGGCGTTAAAATGCAAGGCGCTAACCCGCCTTGGTGCTAATTATGGCACCGTAATTTACGGTGCCGTAATTAGCACCTTCCCCACTCCCATTATGCCCTATGGGGCAAAAATGGGAATGGGGAAGGGTAAATGGGGAATGGGGATTTACCGCCCCACTCACCTTGGAATGGGGCCGTAAATCCGCCATCCACCATGGTGTAAACAGAGTTTACACCATGGTGGTAAAGTAGGGAACTTACCGCCTGGGTTGTAATGAGGCCCAACAGTTGGCTATTGCACAATAAAAAAATTCAAAAAATAAAAAAAATAGGGTGGTGTATAATTAAAACAAATCCGAGCGAACGGATTTCCATGTTAGAATTACAGCATGTT
Organism: Ambystoma mexicanum; assembly: GCF_040938575.1. NCBI lineage: Eukaryota > Metazoa > Chordata > Amphibia > Caudata > Ambystomatidae > Ambystoma > Ambystoma mexicanum. The sequence continues at coordinate 1,273,624,645 of NC_090932.1, forward strand.
AAAAGCAAAGTGTACATGTACATACTGTTTTGACGTAGGATGTTACGCATGTCAGGTGACGCCCTACGTCATGTATTCAATAAATGGGGACCAAGCACAGGCACAAGTCCGGAAGAGCATCAGGTGGTGTGAATGTCTTTTTGTACAGAGGGCTCTGGTAACACCCGGACCATCCATCACAACTGGTGACAAGGTGGGCCAGGGGTCTGCTCTCAGCCAGGGGAGCCGATTTATGAATTTCCAAGAGGGTGCCCAAATATAGGAAGTGACATCACCGGCAGTTATATGACTGCATTTGCACGTAGTCGCCAACTTGGTGCCATGGGGGGGTGCAGAACAGTGGAAACATTGGCTAGCATGTACTGCATATACTAAAGTCAAGTAAGAAGGAGATGTAAGCCTTCCAGTTGCATTCCAGTAAGCCATAACTGCCCCTACTCCACTCCTCTGTAATCATCCAGGTTGCAGCAGCCCTCGAAAGGCAGAGCTGCACAACTAGGTTGGGAGATCAAAATGCTTGCTAAACAGAAGGTTGTCGCATCTAAAAATAATAGAAAATAATTTAGCATCATGAATCTCTTTCATCAGGCCACAGAGCAAATTATGTGACATAATTGCCAGCATTTCATTTAATATGTTATGCGACATCCATTTCTACTCTGTTCTTTGAAGCCAAGTTTGCAGTTCTGGGACATCTCTGCCACAAAGCGACAGAATTGCCTTTAAATTAGAGTCACCATCAGTATGGCCCCGAATTGCAAGACCTTGCCGAGCTAAAGCCAACAATGTGGTCAAGATATTCACCAGCACACTTCTGTTATCCCTCATCTGCTTGAGATGGCCCAACAACAGAGCTGCTGCAACATTCGTACCCGTTTTCACAGATGCTAGCGCCATTGCAGCCGCCCGATGAAGATTTGAAGTCTGATGGGAGAGCTATGTGGTATAGAGGTGGAGCCAAAGGCCTCTACCGTAAGTGCCGCCCCTACCTTGCCTATATGTTGGGAACCGGAAATAGTGACAAAAGCGACACCTGTAATAATGCCTATAACGCAAGTAGCCTTTGAAGCAAAGTATCCATTAAGAAAGGCACTCTTTATGTATCCACAAAAAGCTGATAGTTTCTTGGAAAAGATCCCTGAAGAGCAAGTAAAGACGAATGGAAGAGGAGACTGGTGAAGTCACAGAAGTAAAGTGACGCACCTAAAAGAAGATGTCGTTTCCGTTCCTTTCAGCTCCTTGCCCCTCTACACTGGAACACTCTACCTCTCTCTATCCGTTCCATTTCCTCTTACACATCCTTCTGTTCTTCCTTGAAAGCTCATCTTCTGCACTCCCCTTCCTCTTAACCTTGATTCCCTCTTAGTCTTCCCCTGTTCAGTTTCTCTTTACATTCTTCTGAAAATTGTTCAATATATTGTTTTTGATGGTTTGTCTCAGGTTGTACAATAATGCTTCCATTTTATACTAAGGTATTCTTGTTGTTTCATGTACAGCGCTTTGGTGTAAAGCACTATATAAACCTAATAAATACAAATACAAATGACAAGAGAGAAGGTGAATAGACCATATAGAATCTGATGATGAAGCAAGGAATCGAGTGACCCTTTACGTACGTAATGAAGATTGCACGTGTAAAGAGCACGGAAGAAAATGAAAACCGTTTTATAATTGTACAGATGCAGTAACGCAATTAGACTAAGAATTCATGAAGGCTGGCTATGCGTAGTGAATAGACTGCAGTAGGTGCCGCCAACATATATATGTATGTGTGTGTATAGAATCTGGATGTTCCACGATGGATTTTAGCAAACTTGGACCCCGTGAATATAAGGGCTGAAAATGTGGCGCAGCAGAGTAAAACAGCTGACGGTGAAGGAAGATTAGAGAAGGCTTGTCTGGCCCAGTGTCAAGGGTGGAGGCAGCCAAGAATTTGGTTATCTATCATGAAAAGATGCAATGATGTGAGAAGCAAGATGGACTACTGTTGAGGTGCAATGGAAAAGCACTGGAAGCGCCAGGGTTTATTCATTTAATGGTATTAAATACAGAAAAGGAGCTCAAAACGTGGTCTCCAGTCACATGGTGAGATGAAAATAGACTTTGGGCACGCTACACTTAGACCAGAAGATAAGACCATGCTCACACTCACTTTTATTCTCAAGCATAGTGATGCGATGCAAGGCCAAGTTCAGAGGGACTAATTGAATGGCAGACGGTAGGAGTGATGATGGATGTGGGCTAATTGGGTGGGGAGGTATGACCAAGTCCAACCCACCAGCTGGGGTACCAGCTTCCGGGCTGCTAGCAAGTGGAATATTCCAGAAGGGTACAAGCGTGCCAACCAATTGTAGAGGGCCACGTATCAAAGAGCCCTATGGTTTAGAGACCCAATGAAACTTTGTGTAATTGATGGCACTGACAATGACTTGCACTAGAGGTGGGCAGAGTTGTCCACCTGAAAGTAGACACCTAATCCGAAACCTGTTCCCCATACAAAGTATGCTTGGATGTTTCCTGTTAACCAACCACAGTTCCCCATAAGTTTTCTTATTTTGCCACGTAGTATGACGTCAGAGATGACGAGTTTTAGTATAAAAGGTTGTTTTTTATTAAATATCATTGAGTGTGCTACTGTTTGACATCCGTAGATGTCCATGGAACTCCTGTTTTAGATAATTGTTATTAAAACAGCCAAATCTTTTACAACTTCGGTTTCATTATTGATGTTTGAGTAACCTCTGCATCCCCATCCAGCCTGTAGAGTGTTACCTTGTCTTAAAGGGCCTCCGGTTTCAGTAGTGATGGAGATAACAGGTTGTACACTATCATCCAACTGTACTGATTTGATCTTAGTAGTAGAGTGGGATACCTTTCATCAGCGTTTGACCCTACCACTGATCTCCTGTTCACTCTCAAGATTACGTGCTGGTGAAAAAATACACTAATGGTTTTAAGTAGCGCAATAATTAATCATCTCTAGGCACCTATGTGAATGCTTAGTGTGCTCATTTTAGAGCCCATGGAACCAAGGTGGAGCTAGATCTAGCTTGTGAGCAATGTATTACTCCACCAGTATTGCAACACAAAATGCATTAGAGGTTTGAGTATAAAAGGGGGGTGGTTCAGAGGCATCACTTATTCCGTTCTCGGTCACTATGTTGAAACCCCCGACAAGGCTGGCGATTAATGCCATTTTATGATTCCAGGAACTTAATGTGTTTAGCAATCACTGCTGGCATCTGTGTTCTAACTGCAGCTAACATGCTCAAATCCCAACAAGACTGACTCAGCCTTTTGTCCATTTGAGGTCAATAAATGATGTGCTATTAAATTGGGTGATATTTGACACCTACTTTCAATACAACGAAACGACATAAAGCGTGACAACATCGGCAAAATGTTAACATGTTATTGCCATTATTATTAGCCCCATGGCGTATGCAGTTTTGGTATATTGATAATATCATCCAAGAAGGAATATCCATTTAAGAAAATCTTGCAATTTGCAAGGCGTATGATGAAAAGCCTGTTAAGATGTGCATTCGCCAGTGTTTTCATGGTTAATATGTTACGGGGCTGTCCCCTAGTGATGCTGCTTTAGAAACCTGAAGTGCTCCAAAAAATGGTGAACTTATTTTATAAACGACTTTGAAGTCATATTTTTGTAGCGAGTGCCAAGCTTTAAAAGGCTGCCGGAAATTGCATCACCCACAACTCCAAATCCATTCCCCCACGCACACACCGATCAATCTTCCTCCTGATGTCCAAAATCACATCCTTCCTATCACCATCCCCTGCCACAATCGCCTGCAACCCACTCAATGAATCTGAGAACACCACCACTTTCACATACCCCAACTCGCACACCCTATCAATCGCCAATGCAATCGCCACCAACTCAGCTGTACAAATAGACACATCATTCGTCAGTCGCCCCACTTTATACTCCCTATTGCTTTCCAGATAATATGCCATACCCACTCTCCCAGACACAGGATCTTTCGAACCATCGTGAACACCTTACATCCTTCCTTCCCTGCCACATACGCCTGACCCAAAACCTTGATCTCACCCCGCAAACCCCGCTTCTTCGACACCACACTCACCAACTCCAAACACACCTTTGTAGACCCCATCATCCACATCGGCCATCTCATCAAATCCGTGCCCGTCACAGCCAACAACTCGCCCACACCCCACTGCACCCCCTTCTCCCATATGTGAAACCCCAAAGTGCCCCCCTTCCTCCTCCACCGGTGCCTGTAGTAGTCAAACCTCCAATTATACTTCAAACATTCACGCACCGGATGAGCCACACTCTTTGCACTGCACTTCACCCACCACCTCATATTCAACGCATCCCTCCTCAACCCCAACGGCATCTCCCCCACAAGCACCTGCACCGCATTCACTGGAGAGGACCTCATCACACCCGAACACACCCTCAATGCCCTCGCCTGCACCCTATCCAACCGCAACTTCTGACTCGCTGTGAAACCCACTGCCCCTGACATCCAAAATCCATCACTCTTAAAATCAACCCCTTATACAACAGTTGGCGTGGGTCCCCAGTCACAGTGGCATTTTGGATAATGAGTTGGTGGATCTGGCGGCGGGTGAAGGTATGAGGAGGGGAGCGGTTGATGTGAGGTTACCTTTGAGTGTGGATGAGGTGAAGGGTGTGGTGGTGAGACGGGTCATGGATGAGTGGCAGGAGAGGTGGGGGAGTGGGGTGAAGGGCAGGTGGATGTTTGGTGTCCGTGGGAAAGTGTCAGTGAAGGTGGATGCGGGGAGTCTGGAATGGGGAGGAGGTGATGCTGAATCGGTTGAGAATAGGACATGTGGGGCTGAATGACTGTCTATATCGAGTGGGGAAGCGTGAGTCGAGGGACTGTGCAGTGTGTGGGGTGCCTGAGACTGTGGGACATTTTCTGCTTAGGTGTGAGAGACATGTTGAGGAGAGAGAATTGATGAGAGATCGGATGTCTGCGCTGGGTGTGGCTGAGCTGAGTGGGAAGGCTTTGCTGGGAGGTGAGGGGGTGAGAGGTAGGAGGAGGAGCAGTGTGTTGTTGGATTTTGTGAGACAGACGGGGTGGTGGGAGGAGTTATGAGATTGTGAGGGCAATGTGTATGAATGGTGGGGGTAGGTGCACATCATCCTATTGGATGGGGAAGCGCCTGCGTGGGTCCGCCCACGCATTCAGTAATTTAGAAGAAGAAGAAGAAGAAGAAGAAGCGTGACCCACAACATTTCTGGTCTTGAAGCTGAAGCCACGAGTGGCTGTAACACGGCAGGTGCGCAGAATTCTGCCACAGTGCAAGGGGGAGGTACTGGCCAGGGGTGGGACTCAGCCCCAACTTGACTCTGCCGACGGGTGCCCGGGCCCCAGAGCACCCGCATACTCGGCGCCCCTGATCTCAGCCCCTCGCTATGCGATCACTGGCTGCACGCATGTCGTAAGATCGCAGTGGGACCCTGTTGTGCATTACTGCTCAAGCGGTGACAAAGGGAAGGCTGGACGGCTTAACGCTACTGAAGTGCAGAGGAACGACGTGTGCAAGTTACCCACCCCTGCTCTCCGAACGGGGTTGTGTGGCCTGAAGCCGCTGTGTCCACTTGTTTTCTGTGGTGCTGACACGGCTTGGATCAGTGATCCTTGTGTCAGACTGCTCAGGCCCAAGGTGGGTGAGCAGCCCATCTGCTGCTATAGAGCCTCTGGAGGAGGCACCATAGGGCCCACGCCCTTGCTGCCTCAGGAGCCGGTCCCTCTCGCAGTCTACACAGGCACAAGGACAGTAGGGTGCTCATGAACATGTGGGCGTGTAGTGCCAGCTAGTGGCCCCGCACTGGGTGCTCCTGCAGCTGTGCCCCAAGAATGGCAAGAGACATTGACGCCTGCAGGTGCCATCCCAACCTTTGTAGGTTGGCGTTACTGAAGCGCTGGTGCCGTTCCCTCTTTTGCATATTGGAATACTGCTGGATCAAGGAGAAGCTAGCTGGTGGTTCCAGTGAGGGTGTTCCTGCTTCTATGCCTCTCCAAAGCCATCTCCCTTGCTGTTGTCCCGAGGTTAGTGTAACAAAATGGACAGAGGTATCATCTTTGCTGAGTACAGCACCCTCGAGCTGTGGCTGGCAGGACCTCATCATGGGGCTCCTGTGACTGAATTTGATGTCACTGGAGTACCAGCAACTTTGGGCCCTAGGTGGTAGATGTGGGTTGAGAGACTGGAAATGTTCTTTGACACGGCTCGAGAGACGGACAAAAGGGAAATGAAAGCCAGGTTGCTATTCTATGCAGAGAGTGAGGTGCATCAAATTTGAAAGAACCTGCAGCCCAGAGACAATTCATATGAGGAAGCAAAGAGTGCCCTGCAAGCATATTTCCACTCCCTGGTCAACAGAGAGTATGAGTGATTCCGTCTGTGCCAGGCACATCAGGCGCCATCAGTATCATGGTTGCCTCTGTCAGCTGGCCATGTCATGTCGACTTTATGACGAGACAGATTAAATTAGAGTGCAGATTACTCAACATTGCGGAGCAGCTAGCATCCAGGCTATGTGCACGAGGTTACCCCAAAAAGCTATGACCTGCTCACTCAAGAGAGCAAGATATACCCTGTGAGAGACCCTCTTCCAATCCAGATCTATTATCAAACCGGATAAATTGGTCTGTGTACTCACCTCAAGCCCTGACATTTTTTAAGTCAAAAAGCTGATCCGCAAGTTCTGGCCTGTAGTGCAACTAAATTTGCCAAATGAACCACTGCCAATGTTCACTTTTAAGTGCCAAAAAAACTTGAGAGGTCAGCTAGTACAGGCAACCCCTAAAGTCAATAGGTCAACAACCACGAGCTGGGGCTTAAGATCACTCACAGGACACTTTCCTTGTAGCACATGTTCGATCTGCAAATTCTGCAAAAAGGCTAAGTCATTTGACATAGCCGGCAGACCATTGGAACCCCGCCAACACACTAACTGCAGGCCACCATGGGCCATATATTGTATCCAATGCTCTTGTGGCCTAAAATATGTGGGCACAACATCACAACCCGTCCACACAAGAATCCATGAACACCGGTCACGAATCAGGTGTAGTGTGTGCAAACATATTGCAGATTGGTTACATCAAGTCCAAGAATGAAGCCGCAAAGTTTTAAGAACCTGCCGGAGATGAGGAGACAAAATGGCGACAGTTGCAGAACACAAAGGAAAGTAAAAGGCAGCGGAGCACTGCAAGACGAAGAACGTTCATTTTAAACCAGATTGCAGAAAGCACCTGGTCTGGCTCGAACGGTGGCCCAGCCCAAACAGAAAGGACGTGGGTCGTCGAAGAAAATAGATGCAGTAGGAGCGCAGTGCTATAGGAGCACGACAACAAAGGGGAGACGATCGTGTTCATCAGGGATCCGCCCAAATCGAAGAGCCCCATCAGCATGGTCGCACTCTGCAATACTGCAGGCTCCTGGCCTGAATGAAATGAACGGGACCAGAGCTGATTCCCAGGAGTGCTTGAGAAAGAAGTCGAGATGCAGGTCGCCAGTTCGAAAGAGACTTCCAGGGAAGTCAAAATCCTACAGCAGCAAGTACAGAACTTAGAAGGAAGGGCTGAAGAAGCAGAAGGACGGGCCAGGCATCATAATGTATGCATAATCGGACTTGCAGAAGGCAAGGGAGGCGCTAATCCCACCAACGTTATTGAAAACATTCTGCTTCAGGAATTGGTTCAGGCAATCTTACTCAGGGCTTCACAGTGGAAAGGGCACAAAGATCTCTGACAAGAAGACCACCACCAGGGGCCTCATCGCGACCTATAATAGCCTGTATTCTGACCTATAAAGGCAGATAAATATGGAATATTTTCGGAAAGGAGGAACGATGCAGAGGGCATCTACGAATATTACAGCATATCCGGATTACACTCTGCAGGTGCAATGCCAAAGAATGAACTTTATGTCAGTTAAGAGGAGGTTACGAGAAGGCAACTTCAAATACCTGCTACTATACACGGCGAAACTAAGAATGGTACACAAAGGCAGAAGCGTATTTTTTGACAATCTGGACGAAGGTCTGACCTCGGTTACTCGTCCCCTTTAGTTCCGAGGTCGTTCGTTTCCCGGGCGTCTAGGTGGGACTTCATGACAGTTCCGAAGCAAGTGGGTACCGGATCCACAATACATGCAGAGGCCCGCATCCCTCCGACGTCTTCTCTCTTCAGGTGTCAAAGGGGATCGTGCGGACCCAACTTGCATCGGTTCCTCCTTATTACTGGAGTGAGACAGGGAGGGCATAGGGTAGGCACTTGGCAGAGGGGCGGCAGATGCTTTCTGCTTCTTCCTTTCAGCCTTGCGTTCACTGAGGCGGTAGTCAATCTGTGTTACGATGGAGAATAAGTCCGACAGAGTAGTAGGACGGGCTATCCTGGCCAGCTCATCCTTTATCTCCTCTTTCAATCCTCGACGGAAAATCGTATACTGGGCCCTTTCTGGCCAACCTGCCTCTGAGGCCAAACGTTTAAAGATGGAGATGTATGTCAGCAGGTCACTGGAACCCTGTTGCACATCCAAGAGTTCTTCTGCAGCCACATGTGTGATCTCGGGTTGTTCAAAAGTCTGGCGCAGTAAGGTCAAGAAACCCCATAATCTCTGATAATAGGGTTATTGTTGGTCACTAGGGGGGTGGCCCAAGCTAAGGCATTTCCTATCATGTTAGATATCATGTACCCCACCTTGGCGTGATCATTAGAGAACATCAGAGGTCTAAAGGCAAAATAAATGGAGCAGGCTTCCAAGAATTCTTTTAAGCGCTTCGGGGTGCCGTCATATTTGCCTGCAGATAAGGCCATAGGAGGTAAGTCGTAATCTCTAGCTTCCCGATTAGAGATCATCTGCCTCAGGACTGCGTTATCTGCCTTCACGTTCTGCAATTCAACGTTCATGGCCTGGACCGCGGCCACTAATTCTTGTATTTGTTCGGGGATGGCCATACTTCTTTTTAGGCGTTGCAAACTGTCACAATCGCTCCCTGGTTCAGTCGGCTCCACACCGCTTTCCCAAGTGTCCCATAAGCCCTCCTGCTCACCTGCAGTCCCCTCTTCTGCTTGGAGTCCAAATCTCCGAATCCTCAAGGTCTCTTCCCTGGTATGCAGATGGGGTCTGCCTCGAGAGGAAGCCACCCTGCCCCTCTAACTCGGGGCCTAGGGGGGCCCCCGAACCGGGGCAGACCGATGAAGGGGAAAAAGCCAACAGGCACAAAAAACCCCTTCCTTGTTGGGTATGGTGACAGGATACCGACAGGATACCAGGTCGGAAAGATTTGGAATAGACCGAATGAACAAACCTCCACAGGGGGAGTAGGAGGGGGGAGGCGAGAAGTAAACGGAGAGGAAAAGAAAGGAAAAAGGTGAGAGCCTAAAGTAGCGAAAACAGGAGGACTGAAATGGGAGAGGGAAGTCTGAGAGGAACGAGAGAAGCCGGGAAGGCAAGGCGGAACGGCCAAAATCACTGGAGAAGGAAGAGAATGGCAGGGCACTGAAGAAAGGACTGGAGCGTACCAACCCGGAAGCCTAACGCGAATAGGTTGCAACGCGCGGGCTTCCGGGTTGGCGCTCGTAATAAAGGACGCCGCTGGTCAGAAGGCAGAAAGCTAGACCGCTGCTGGACAACGCACAGCGGCGTAACGGCTTACTCAATGGCCGCTCCAGCGCCAGCGTCTCCACAACTGCCAGCGACCGCCGTGCGTGACAATTACAGAGTCCGAAGGGCATGACCAAGTACTCAAATAGCCCATATTTGGTTTTAAAGGCTGTTTTCCACTCATCCCCTTCCTTCATTCTGACAAGATTATAGGCACCCCTCAGATCCAGTTTGGTGAAGTATTCTGAAGTACCTAGTTGGTCTAGCAAGACTGAAATGAGAGGTATTGGGTACTGATTTCTTGTGGTCACGGCATTGAGTTCTCTATAGTCAATACACGGACGCAGGTCCCCCTCTTTCTTCCGTACAAATAAAAGGGTGACGCTGCGGGAGAATGGGATGGACGTATAAACCCATTCTTTAAGACTTTGTCCAGATATTCTTTAAGAACCACAATCTCTTTCTGCATCAGGGAATACACTCTCACGGACGAAATCCTGGCGCCTTCCACAAGATCAATGGGACAATCGTATGGGCGATAAGGTGGCAATGTTTCCACCTCCACCTTATCAAAAACATCCCGAAACTGATCGTATTCCTTGGGCAGCGTAACAGAGGTAACGCCCCCTATTAGTGCAACTGTATCTAATAGCGGGGAGCAAGGACTGGTCACTTCAGCAAAACAGTGATTATTACAATGACTAGAGGTAAACCTGACCACACCGGTTTGCCAGTCCACAAAGGGGTTATGCAACACCAACCATGGTAATCCTAATATGAGCTTGAATTGTGGTGCCGCAATCACTTCAAAATGTATCTTCTCTGTATGTCCCGAAGTGAGGGTCATGACGAGGGTGACGGTACATTCCGTGACCAAACCAGATACTAATTTGTTACCGTCCACTGTGCTAACAAGCTCGGGATGATCCTTGCGGGTGACCAGTATATTCCATTCATGTACATATTGGACATCTGTATAGTTCCCGGTAGCTCCGGAATCTAAGACAGCCTGCACCGTCCAGGAACTCCCATTCGGAACAGTCATTTAGGCATGGACTACATAAGGCACCGACAAGCAGGAACACTGGTGACTTTTGCTCGACAAAGGGGTTCCCTCTATTGCTGGGCTCTGGCGTTTCCCTGTTTCTTGGGTTTCTTCGTACATTCTCAAGTGAAATGCTCAGCAGAACCGCAATAGAAAAATACATTGTTTTTTCTGCGTTGTTCTCTTTCCACCAAAGACAAAGGGACCCCTGACGGCCCCGATCTGCATAGGCTCCGCTTCCATAGCAGATGGAGCCGTAACTGTAGGTGGAGGAAGGAAGACCCCTCTTTTCTCCCCCTTCCTTTCTGACCTCCGAGCGTCCAACTGGAGGACAAGGTCCAATAATTCAGGGAATGTGGAGGGCACCACTGGCACCGTGGCTAGGACATCCTTTAGTGTGTCTGACAAACCCTTATAGAAAAAGGCCGCCTTTTTCTCCTCCGGTCAGCCTGTCTCTGCGAGCAATTGATTAAAGCGGGCAAGATACGACAGTAAAGGAGTGTCTTTTTGCTGCAAGGACAAGAGCTCCAGATCATTGGCTTGGGTTTTATATCTGGTATCGAATACCCGTGACATGGCCGTGATCAAAGTGTCACAATAATGAAGCAACGGACTCTCCTGTTCCAGTAACGGATTCGCCTAAAACGCTGCCGTACCACCTAAATAAGACAGAACAAATGCTGATTTGGTGGTAGAATCAGGAAATGAGGAGGGCCGGCACAAAAAGTGTAATTTACACTGATTGATGAAGGTACGGTATTGTTTAGGGTCACCATGGAAGCGCTCCGGTGGAGCAAGAGGAAACTGAGCCGCCATGAAAACAGGGCTCCCCTCCTGTCTCTGGGAAGGGGCACTTTGGGCAGCCATCACGGGTGCAGCAGTACCCGAGGTGCTTGCTCCCGAGGGTTGAATACTGGCACGGAATTCTTGTAGATTCTGTTGAGTGGCTTCGTGAGCGGCTGTCATATCAGCCCTAAGATCTGCCTGGGTCAGGAAGAGGCTTCTGAATATGTCAGAACTCTTTAGAATTCCTGGTAGGAGTTCTGTTCCAGCAGTTGAAGCCGTCGTGTAGCCGACGAGTTCTTTCTGCCAATGCACTCCTCAGGGATGTAAAAGCAATCGCCTGAGGAGTTAATTGACCCAAAGATGGATGGAGGCACACAGGATACTGCTGACCTGCAAAAGAAGGCCAGGATTAGTACCAACGTAAGCACATGAACAGCTAACCACAGGAATCACAGGATAAATACCTTGGTTAGAAAACAAGACTCCAATACAAGGTCAATGTTCCTGAGCTGAGTATAGACGTATCCTATGAAACGAATAATGGTAGATGGGTTTAGTAAACCAAGAAAACAGTAGTATGTCACAATGAGAGAAAAACAAACACAGTTATTACTATAGGACCAAGGAAGGAAAGGCAGGATGAAAAGAAACAGAGATGGAATATTGGAGGGAATGATCTACCCTCGGCTGCACAGTGAGGCTACTGATGAGTTGATGAAATGTAACCAGTAGAAAAGGTCTGAGTTCCCGTGAAGCAATGATCCACCTGACACCCGCCGGAACAAGGACGCCTAGAAATGTTCTCAGGTTGAGTCCCAGTCCGGCGAAGCAATGAACCACCTGACACCCACTGGCACGAGGACGCCTAATGTTGTTCCCAAGAAGAATCCAAGTTCCAGTAACCACCTGGCACCCGCCGGCACGCGGATGCCTAACAGTTCCTGAAGTGAGTCTGGAAACCAGCGGAGTTGGAGACAGCAGGTAAATTCGTGGGGATGCAATGTGCGTAGTGCACATAGAGTGGATCAGGAGACCAGCGGAAACTGAACAAGCAGGTAGTTATGTATGACCGAAGCAAAAGTTAAATGCTCGATGAGTAGAATGGTCGAGAGTTCCGAGTCGGTTACCTTGCAGGCAGAAGTACAATTCAGCAGGAAGAGCGGGTCGTATTCGGTCCGAAGTCGGCAACTGGTTTTCTGAACAACAGTTAAGGGCAAGGCAAGAGAGTTCCATGGGACGTAGCCGGGTCAAAGATTCCAGAGAGTAGTTCAAAACAAGGTAGCAATGGGCTGTAGAACACAAATTCAGAAGCAGGGAACAAATGAAAAGGTGGAGCATAAGTAGCAGGCGAAATCACGTGATACAGTGGACAAGGCTTAACGTGTGAATACACGTGACTGCAGGAACGCGGGAGGAGCGCGTCTCCAAGGTAACGACCAATGCCGTTTATGTGCTACACGGCAGCTTTTCTTAAGGGCAAAAGTTTTTGGTGTAGCACATGAAGGTTGCAAAACAGATCAGAAACCATGGCTAGGAGACTTAATCTGGAACCGAGTCATATTCTTGCGTGGCTTTTGAGGAGTGAAGCGATGACCGGACCGTTTCCTGACAGCTGCGTTTCGTGCTCTCCTTGGTGTCAGTGCCCCGCCCTCGTCCCTCTCTCTCACTGCGACTGGGACTGAATGGGGTTTCGGTACTGTTCGACGGGCGCATGTCTCACCACAATGTTGTTGTGGTCACGTCACCACGGGGATAAGAATCCCCTTCTCCTTGGTTTCCCTCTAATCGGCAACACCAGGCCTTCAGCATTTCCCTCTGCTGCTTAGGACTCTTCTGAAAGTCGCGGTCTCTGCGACTCTCTTCAGCTATGCTTCCTCCAGACGTCACATTGTCAGGGGGCTTCCCCTGCTCATGCTTTTCTCTCTGACTCTGTGCTTCGGCTCTCCTCGGCGTGCTCTCTTCATTCAGCCTCCTCGTCTCTGTTAAATGCATGTCTCTTCTTAAAGAGACAGATCCTCCTCTTGGTCATAATGGGGTATTTTAGTTTTGTCTTCAGCTAATCCTCTAGATCTCATAATGTTCTTAATATCTGATAATCCCATATATGCTAACCAGAGTGATTTGAACACTATGCACTCCCTATTCAATTTTGTTTTGTAAATAGGAGTACATTTATGTTTTGTATATTGTAGTAAAGTTGAGTGTAGTTTAAGGTGCAGAGAAGAAAAAGACACAATTGACATCTAGATTGTACCACATATATGAACAAAGAAAAAGTTCCCAATTAGGGAACTAACGTCCCCTGCACACTATCTGTTGACTGGATAAGCAGACCAATCATTTTAGGATGTAGGTATAGTCATATTTACATGATCTCAAATAAACATTCATAGTCAGACATAAAGTCTGTTTTTTTGAATTTGCATAACTCAAAAAATGACAATATATCAATTATTCATCACAAGAATCTTCTTTTTTATTTCATGATGATGATGATGCAGAGGAGGCCCAACGCGTTTCGAGTGAATGTCACTCTTCATCAGGGGCATATGTGATTCTATAGAGAAAGTGCATATAGAATGTTCTTTAGTAAAGCTCATATAGGTAACAATGTAATTGAAACTGACATGACATATCCATTTACATTATCACAGGAAAATCTTAAATTGAAGGAAAGATGCAGAAAAAATGCTGTAACCCTGTGGTCTCAACAAACTTTACAAACTGTAATCTCTGACACATTTTCATATTTAAAAATTAGGTCATCACAATTTCAATTGGTTTCAGATTCATGTGTCCTATTAGAGATGCCTATCAGTGTGAGTTTAAACCTCAGAATTCTCCAGTCTATAGGGGAGAACCCGAGCTCTTAAATAACAGGTTCATTTAAGGGATTAATAGTTTGAAAGGATAGAATAAGTTGCTGACCTTGTGATGTTTATTAGAGGACCCAACCCACAAGAGAGGCATGGCTGGAGTTCTTCTCACTGAGCTTCAACCTAGTATTGTTAATCTGCATAAGCTTTGGGAGACATAGAACAGTCTCACTGTAGTTATCAACATAATAAAGAAATGGAGATATGTCTGTTAAAAGACTTAGGGCCTCATTACGAGTCCGGCGGTAACTGAGCCGGGAAAACCGGCAGGTTACCGCCGGACTCGTATTACCATTCTGCCTCTGTGATTCCCGTAACCCCGGGACCCAGTAATTCCGGAGGCGGAATTCGGTAAATACCCATTCCCATGGAGTCCCATAGGACTCCATGGGAATGGGGAAGTGGAAACACCGGCACCATCTCGGAACATGTACCCAACTAGTACGGATAATGAGATACAAATAAAAATAAAATAAATTAAATAGTTACTAGCTGCTAAACCTGATGGCATGCTAGTGGTCAAAAATGAAGGGTACGGCACAAGTGCACGGGTGAAGACTTACTATTTACGCTTGGCTTTAGGTTCCCAGGACTGCTATCCCGCCGGGTGCTTCCAGCGTGGTGTGTGGATGCCAATACAGGCTCCAACATATAGTCAAAATGGAAGTTGTGGTGATGCCATCTCGCGCATGCGTGAGTGATGTCATAATTATATAAGTAAATACGAAGAAAGCTCTTACGTTAGTTACTACTCTTAGGTATAGTAGGATAGAATAGCACAAGAGGATACACAACATGATGTGAATCCAAAAAATAACTACCCATGTTGAAAATTGAGGTGACAACATTACGCGCATGTGCGGATGATGTCATTGTCATTATTTGGGTAAATGTGAACAAAGCTCATTCATTAGTTATTACTCCAAGGTATGGTAAGCTAGACTAATGCAAGGGGATCAAATCCTTAGTGTAAGCCCAAGATTAAAGTAACTATTCTTTTTAAAAACAAAGTGACATCATTGCGTGCATGCGCGGGTGACGTCATCGTCAGTAGTAACACAGAGTTCTCCATTGGGGATCAAGTAAGCTGGTGTACCGCGGCAATGGCTGCTGTTCTGATGAAACACTGTCCCGAAGGCTTAGTGTCAGGCGAATTAACTCACAAGGACATTTGAATGTGGAATCACGCACGTGCTTTCAAAAATAGTCAAGTATATGCATAAGTAGCGGTACTATGGGAGAAATTGATGTTCTTCATGTGTAAATACGTTTATAGAGGGCCAGTCTGGAATATGTAGGCTCATATGGTGGTTACATAGCGCGCATGCGGGTAGACCATTAGAAATGATTTGTGACTCATGTTTAATCCATCGCTCTTTGGCGCGTCTGGCAGTTTTTCCCGCGTAGTATTTACCACACGGGCACCTTATTGTGTAGATCACGTTCTTGGTTTCACAGGTGGCATAGCTCTTCAGTGATATCTTCTTTCCTGTGTTAGGGTGCCGAATATGGTCTCCTTTCATGATGTTTGAACAATGCTGGCAGTTAAGACACAGAAATGTGCCAAATTTTTGTTTAGTTAGGCTTCTTGAAAGGAGACCATATGTCTCCACTCAAGGAAGGCTGATTGATTCAATTGTTGCACAGCCATAATGTCAAACACACACAATAATGGGTAAGAGAGATTGACACTCTCCCCCGAACCACAGAAGCCGAATGAATTCGACCCTCCCACCATGGTTGGCACAGGCACCTGATAGATATTACACAGGTCACCACGTTGCAGCCAGTGGGGGGAAGAGGTGTTAGGGAGAGGTTGTGGATAGGGTAGGAGAAATTAGGAACACCGGTTAGAGGGTTAGGTAACACCTAGGTTGGATAAGGAAAGGGGAAACACAGGGAAAAATCCTCCCTATCTTTACACTTAGCTTTAAATAGTAAGTCTTCACCCGTGCACTTGTGCCGTAACCTTAATTTCTGACCACTAGCATGCCATCAGGTTCAGTAGCTAGTAACTATTTAATTTATTTTATTTTTATCTCATTATCCGTACTAGTTGGGTACATGTTCCGAGGTTATCTCCATGGAAGATAGCGAATAATGGCCACAGTCAAAATTCAGACCTACTATCCACTGCATGGACACTACCGCAGTAAGTCACATACTTCTTTGTCCTTTTCACAATTAGTTGGCAAGGATTTTTGGTACAACTAGCTCATGCTGAATATCTCCTCTTTGTTTGTACCTTCTTCGTTAAGAAATTTGGAGCACACCCACCAGGAGTCCATCTATGGACTTAACCAGTTAACAGTGAACGGGTCCTAGTCTTTACTCCAGCAACCACCTAGCTGGTAAGACTCTAAGGGCCTCATTGCGAGTTTGGAGGCAGCCATGGTGCTATGGCTGCCTCCAAACCGGGCTCCATTATCGGGTTCCTTCAATGAGGAATAACCGGGTCATTCCAACATTGGAGGACCCGGTAATTCCTCCTTGAAGGAACCATTCCCCATTCCCATCCATTTGAGCCCCCATAGGGCTCAATGGGAATGGGGAGGGAGGTAATAACGGGCACATTACGCATGGCCCGTTATTACCTCCCTCTTCCCCTCGGGGGACCCGGAAAAGACATCTGGTTTTACCAGACATCTGGTCCGGGTCCCGCAAAGGGAACCTCGTAATCGGCGCTCCCGTAATGAAGAGTGCCGGTCCCGTACCGGCACCCTTCATTACGGGAGCAGCACCCTTGTAATGATGCCCTAAGTCTTTTAACAGACATATCTCCATTTCTTTATTATGTTGATAACTACAGTGAGACTGTTCTATGTCTCCCACAGTTTATGCAGACTAACAATACTAGCTTGAAGCTCAGTAAGAAGAACTCCATCCATACCTTTCTTGTGGGGCTGGGTCCTCTAATAAACCTCACAAGATCAGCAACCTATTCTATCCTTTCAAACTATTAATCCCTTAAATGAACCTGTTATTAATAGCTCGAGTTCTCCCCTATAGACCGCAGAATTCTGAGGTTTAAACTCACACTGATAGGCATCTCTAATAGAACATATGAATCTGAAACCAATTGAAATTGTGATGACCTAATTTTTAAATATGAAAATGTGTCAGAGATTACAGTTTGCAAAGTTTGTCGAGACCACAGGGTTACAGCATTTTTTCTGCATCTTTCCTTCAATTTAAGATTTTCCTGTAATAATGTATATGGACATGTCATGTCAGTTTGAATTACATTGTTACCTATATGAGCTTTACTAAAGAACATTCTATATGCACTTTCTCTATAGAATCACATATGCCCCTGATGAAGAGTGACATTCACTTGAAACGCGTTGGGCCTCCTCTGCATCATCATCATCATCATGAAATAAAAAAGAAGATTCTTGTGATAAATAATTGATATATTGTCATTGTTGGAGTTATGCAAATTCAGAAAAACAGACTTTATGTCTGACTATGAATGTTTATTTGAGATCATGTAAATATGACTATACCTACATCCTAAATTATTGGTCTGCTTATCCAGACAACAGACTAAGGAGTTCTTCACAGGAACGGGAGTCCTTGTCCCCTAAGGGGGAGTCTCTCACAATGAGGTCCCACTTGCCCAGACCCCTAGGGAGGGTCTTGCGGAGTGGGCTCACCTCACTAGCCTCAAAGGGGGAGGCTCCGTCTGGGGAAGAAAGGATGAATACCCCTGATTCGTCACAATATATACTTCCAGTTACTCTTAATAAGACTACCCACTGGCCATCCTCATGAACTCCAGCTCTGACCCCCAACTGCCAAATTCAGAACATTCACACTCAAGCACTTATCAACATTCTCCTGCGCTGTCCGTCACACACATGTATCAACATTTTGTCAGCATTCATAAATGGCCAGCAGGACAGGACAACATTCATTGAGTCACTACATTTTCACTCATGGCGACTCGAAAACTAGAGAGCTCTCTGAGCAGGCAGAGCTGCAAGGATCAGAGCCAGACCTGACTTTGCATTTTTCGCTGGGCAAGGCTCCAGTCCATGGCTGATCCTCATCGACAGGACCGCAAAGGCATACCCTTTGAAGTCAGGGGTTATGGTGGCTTGGGTGAGAACAATACAAATAATAGAAAATGCACATGACATGCCCGTGACATAAATGAGGGACACACTTTGCCTAGCCAACATTTCTGACTGTACGCAAGACTGATAGAACTGTGCCATCCACCTATCCTTTTTAAGAAACTCTCAGGACCCCGTGGGGCTGAACGTGGGGAAGGGAGTTTTTACTTAAGCCATTCTGACATTTCTTTTGACACACAATTTTCCTTTTGTATTCCATGAACACATTTGTCATTTTGAGTGGAGGGCAAGGCTATTTTTTTTTAGTATAGGCATTTTTATTTTGACAAGACTGACTTGGACTTGTTTAATACAAGCAGAAATGGGGAAGTGCATAACCAAGCATAAGCACAGGGTGTCCAGTACAACGGCGTCCTCTTCAACATTATCTTCTACCTTTCCCCAAAGGGAAAGAAGGGAGAGAAAGCAGGGTAAGGCCTTAGACAAGCACTTCACAAAGCTGATCAGAAAAACCTTGAGAGAAGAAAAGAAAGCAGAGGCTAAGCCTGCCCTAAAAAGGATGTGCAGAAACGCTCTTCCTCCAGGACCTTCTCCTCCTTCTCCTCAGACACTGATACACAGAGTAAAATATGGGAGCAGAGCGCTGTCGAGTACAGAGCAGCAGGACTCACAAATTGAACGAGAGGCTGTAGAGGAGGTCCCAAGCATTGACTCACACTCCAGCCATCCATTTTAAGTACCAGGAACATTCACCCCGAAATATGTGATGTATGATGAGCAAATAAACCAGCAGAGAGCTGCAGTTGTGCTGTGTCCAGTACCTATCAGAAGAACAGCACCGGTTGAAGTACCAGCACCTAAGAAAACCTGGACAGTAAGGCACCCATTGAGAAAACCATATCGACAAATGAAACAGACTGAAGATTGTCAGAATGCAGTCCCTGAAGAAACTAAGCTAAAAAGATACTGAAGGAAGACGAATGGTAAGATCACAAGAACCTGGACTGACTCACATATATAAGATATGACGATCTGTGAATGATGAAAAGAGACGAAACACCATGGACAAGTGACATCCTGACCTAAATCGATTTCAAAGATGTCAGAAATTAAGCCACATGTGTGATGAAGATATTCAGTTAGTTTAAACGTGTACATATGCAAGGAACCGCAAGAAGCAAAGAATCGTGAGGCTTGCTTATGCTTAGTAGTAAAATAGATTGCGGCAAAAGCCACCTATGCATATCTACCTCAAAAGGAGCATTTTATATAAGTATACTTCCAATATGCACAAGAGCAGAATAAACCAAAGGTTACTAAAGGTCACAAGAGGAGAGCTCAGCAGCAAACAAATCGAGAATTAAAGACAGAGAGAAACTCAGACGAGGGCAAATCATGCCAAGAAGCCATGGTCGTATCGGCTGAAATAGACCAACAGTGGATACAATTTATGAAAAGAAGAACAGAGTATCCTGTTCAGAAAGGTCAAGATAAGCCACAGAAGGCAGATGGCTGGCAGAATTCAATCAAATATTCAAATTACATGAAGAATAAGATGATCTCACGGTGTCAGAATCACATATGACCAGCCGTGCGAGAAGGGATGAAACTTTCACACCTACGCATGGACTTGTGCCAAGCACAGATGTCTTAACTTTTCCAGACCAAGAAGCAGTCTCGAGGCCAACCACAAAGAAATAATTGACACATGACCACTGAGGTGATGATTGATTGTAGCAATAATTGGAGGGAAGCTGGGGTGCAGACGAACACCCTGCACCTGGCAGGCTATTCAGCACGCTGCTAGGCAAGTGGAAAAGTATGAGTGGGGTTGTTGCCAACCCAATCATAGTGGCCCAAGTAATCTAGGGTCCTATAGTTAGTAGAACCAATGAGACGTCGTACTTTTAGTGACGTTTACAGTAGCCATTTTGAAGGAAGAGCTTAGATGCCCCACCTGACAGTGTTTATCCAATCCCCACTCCCCGTTACCATATACAGATATAGCACCTATATTAAAGTTACCTTCCTAGAACCAATAGAATTGCATGCCAGATTTTGAGCGTTACATGTAAGTGATGACAAGTTTTTAGTATAAATTATGCCTTTTTTCTGAAATTAATTGGAGTTGAAGCGAGAAGGAAGATCGAGCGATTGCGGATATTCATGAACTCCACGTTTTTTGTACTTGTCATTAAACGGACTCCCTTTCGAGTTGTCATTATTGATTTGATACTAGAGTATTAATCTGCATCCCTATCCATCTCATGGGTACTGCTGCTCATCTTAAAGAGCTGTTGGGACACCCCTAGTTCTATGGGCCGGCTGGGGTCCCAGTGTACACTTGGTAGCAGACATAGGATGTTTTATCGATTATCGATTAGATAAGACACCCATTGGCCATCGACATAAGTAACTCAGGGTCCTCGGCAATATCACAAGTCCTTTGCCATCCAGCTAAGTAGACCCAGAGGCTCCCTGTATATAGTGGCTAGTCTAAAGGAAAACCCTACAGGTTTAGGTCTGAAGGAACCTGTGCTTTCCCCCACAAATCCCTTCCCACTTCTACGAGCAGCTAATTGAGCGAACAGCAAGGAGAGGCGGTAGCGAAGGCGGTGATCCCAAGCATTCAGAGAGGAAAAAAATGCAAACGGTGAGTGAAAAAATACTAAATACTTTGGCAAAAAGTTGCATGCCTTAGAACAAGTAAGGGAAGGTAACGGAGGGAGGTGGGACAAAAATAACGCCAGAGCAAGAGTATAATGTATATATATAAGGGGAAAGAAATATTGACTTGAGGAGGGCCGAACAATAGAGAGATACCGGGAATGATACCCGAGCAGAGGATACCGGGAAGGATACCCAAGCAGAGAGATACCGGGAGGATACCTGAGCTAGAGGATACGCCCAGATACCTACGCTTTAATATAGCGCTAGAAGAAGCCTGCATTCAAAGTCCTGAAAAGATAGGGCGCTATAGGAGATCAAAATTATTAAATAGACGTTTTGAAAGGGATGGGCTTACATTCCATGTCGGAATAATAATAGGGGCATGAGATTCATGTAGCCGGCCGGAGTCTGTCTAGTCTGCCACGTCTGTTTTGTGTTTTTCTTTTTTCTGACATCATGAAGTAAGAACGTTTTGGGGGGAAAGAGCATGAAAATTGTGCAGTTGTACAGTCAGGATGTTGTATGACATGAATTGGTGATTGTTGTTTGAAAACGTAAAAATAATGTTTTGTGAAAACGGGATTGGAGCTTGCGACGATTGGTGCTCGCACATATTGTTGATTGTATTTGAGAAACGTAAAACATAACAAAGTGTTATATGAGGAGAAGATGAACAGATTTAAGCATGGACGACGTTACACCGTTAGTACACTTGTGCAAACAGTTGCCAAAACATGCACCTAAGCTGAAAAAGTACAGTGCAGAATGGGTTAAAGGAACCTCCCACAAAATGTTTATGCCATGGCCCCAGTGCGGATCGCTATCTAAAACAGTCCTGCAATACATGATGACATATTTGCATGCCACGTACACTGGCAAAAAGTTAGACAAACGCCTAGCTAGTTAAAAACTTTGGAAGATGTACCAAGAGGAGAAGGAGGAGGAGCCATCGTTAGATTGGATACTTAACATATGCACAGAGGGGGGGAAACGCCTTCTGCGACACCTGCCCTGTCTGAAATGAAAAGTGAGGCCACCCTTATACCCATTGAGGGAGCTTAAAGCAGCCACGGGATATAGCAACCCAGCATATGAGTCACCTATGCAAAGTAGTGACAAAAACCCAGACAAGGACAGAGAAAGAGATATCACCTCCAAAGCCCCGAGGGACAAGGAGAGACGTGAGAAAGAAAAAGGAGACCAGGCACAAGCAAGTACATCTCTAGATACAGAAAGAGAGGGCAAAAGATGGAAAGGAGATGAGGACAGAACTGATGTTTCACAGAACAAATGGATGGGAGGTCATATTCTATTGAAACTCGATGGTAAAGGCATTGAGGACGTGAGTCAAAAGGGAGAGCCAGACGATTCAAAAGGAAAAGAGAAGGAAAAGGAAAAAGGATTGAGAGATGAAAGAATCAGGAAAAATGATAGAGTGTCATGGTCATGAAGTCAGGGGCACAGGCATGCAGGGGTCGCATACACAGGAAACCTGGGTGGACACTGTCCTGGCGACTTTTGCGCCAGGCTCATGAACAAAAGTTCATGAACAAAAGTAAACAAGAACATCCATTGAACACCAAAAAGCTTTTATTTTGGACATAGCACTTCAGATGCATTAATCTTGAACATTCCATCCATTAAGAACTTCAGATACATTAACCTTGAACATTCCATCCATTAAACACTTAAGATGCATTAACCTTGACCATTCCATCCATTAAGCACTTCAGATGCATTAACCTTGAACATTCCATCCATTAAGCAGCCCCAAGTGTATTCTTGGGTGTGGCTGCTAATGGATTAACAGCTATATAAGCTGCCCTGAACCACAAGACAGACGCTTTGCGTTATTCTGCACTTACCAGCAGCGTAACGCTCACCGTCGCCTAAGGTCAGACCTGCTTACCTTTGAAGACCCTGCTTCCTGGACATCCTGCTTCCTGCCAACATACTTACCAACTGGGGGAAGCTGTTCTTACCTGTACATCTCTTCAGCGAACCGAGCATTCATCTTTACACTTTCCGGAATGCCGAAATCTTCATCTTGGCACCGCAGCACAACACGTTCCATCGTCGACAGCAGCGGCTACAGGGAAAAACAGAAGACAAGGTTAGACATTGAAAAACAGTCCGTTTAAGGTTGCGCGTCACCATACTTCGTGCTTTTCCTTAAACCATTACTTACCTGCTGTTGAACGTTGCGGTAGCATCAATCTTCCATTTGGCCGCGTCTCGCGTCTCACAGATACATTGAGACTGCATTTCCATCTAAGGGAAGAAAACAGAAGAGAGACATTATTGTGGGCATAAGGAGCAACATACAAAGACATTAAACAGAATGAACAGAATGACAAAAGCTCAAGAGACACTTACCAATCATAAGGAGAAGAATAGTCACAGCTTATCAGGGATCAGTGAAGGAACTAGATCCCATTCAACGCGCACCTGCCAGAAGTAGCAGGACGGAGAACTTACCTTCCATAATTCACAGGTGAGCTTTATGGGCCCACGTATGCTCACTGAAACTGTACTTTGAAAGGGAAGGGTTCGGGAGGTACAACAATCCCAGATTGGCGCACTCACACACTCTTATCTCCACGCAGGGGCAGTATCACCACGTACCACCACTCACAGCTTTTCTACCGAGGGAGAGGCCTGAAGGGGACGATTCAAGTTCAGGTAGGGCTGCAAACGTGCCCCAATGCCTCCGCAGAGACCAGGTGAGCGTAACACAGAGATGAGAACAGTTGTACCGCGAAGAGCAAGATAGGAAACACGATCATAAGCAGAGAACAGCTAATGATCAAGACAGGCAAAAGCAGCGGGGAATAGAAGAAGAAGAACAGAAAGTACGGGAAAAGAGAATAAAGAGACGAGGGGATGAGAATGCGAAGAAACAGGAAGGGTCAGAGAAGAAGCGAGGAAGCGCAGAGAGTTTGATGACGACATAGAACGTAAGCGAAGACAGAGAGCACGGGATCTTGAATATCTGGAGAGAGAGGTTAAAAAACCTGATCCAGGGGTAGACTGGGAAGACATAGAAGAATTATTTCCTGAGTACGATTCATTACCAGGCATGTCTAGGGCAAATATGGAAGATGACTTTGACACCAGAAGCATCGGAGAGACGATCGATAGACTATATGATGAACTGGGGCTAGAACAGGTGCCCCAAGGGAAAAGAGTGGACGAGCATCTGGAGAGCACTCAGTTGTACGATACTGAGGACGCCTCTCGAAGTAACAGAAATAGAAAGCTGTCCCTAGATAGGTTGACACTAAATAGAAACGAGGAGGATGAGAGGAGTTGCACGAGTTGGGCACAGCCGATATCAGACGCAGAAAGAGAAGAATATGAGGAAAAGGAAGATGAGAGAAGATTTGAAAAACGCTTCTCTGGAGGAAATGGAATAAGGTGGTCAGATTCTAATGGATCTGCACCTAAGGCAAAAGAGTCAACCACACAATCAGATCGACAGGAAGGAGTATCTTAGGGTCAGAGGGGGGTGTCTCAACCACCCTATGTGAGCAAACTAAGGACATTGCCAGGTAGACGGCGATGTAGGAATATTACCCCTGCAGTGGATAGGAAAATGATGAGAGAAGTAAAAGAGTGCCATATGTTACAATTCCCGTTGCTCGAAAAAGGAGGAACGAGGCCACAGTATATACCCTGGCCACATATTGACAGAGAAAATCTGAAGAATAAGCTTCCAGTGTTAACATCGGCAGCCTGAAAATGGATACATGAGTTAGAAAAAATGGCGGGAGGGAACACGTTAGCTATACGGGATATTAAGGGTCTTTTAATCGCCATACTTGGTGGTAGAGCTGACGATGTGTGAACATGTGCGGGTTATCCTGGCGTGACTACAGTTAATACTGCACATGATGGAGCGCCGTTTAATAATTGCAGAGCCGCGGTATGGAAAGCATTACGATTGCTATACCCAGATACTTCTGACATGGGAGCTATAATGACATGTAAAATGAAGGAGTCCAAGGATTTTTTGCTTTACATCCAGAATTTCCAAGCCGCATGGGTGATGGAAACGCAGGAATCTTGGGGCAAATTCATACCCATGTTTTACCATATATTATGCCAAGGGCTGCCAGATCAGGTGCAGAAGCAGCTCAAGAAATTGGTAGGAATTGACGCCAAGCCATGGTCTGAAATACAGTTGACCATACGGCACTATTGCAGGCTGCTGCAAGAGAAAAATCGCAAAAAAAGAGGCTGCACGAAAAGCTGAAGAGGCAAAGTTAGTACAGAAAAATTGTCAAAATATGCCATTGAAGGGGCAATGATAACTAGCACAGACGGGTCAAACATGCAGCAGGCCAACAATCAAGGACAGGGTGATGAAGGCAATAACGGGTTCTACCCAAGGGGGAGAGGCTTTTGAGGAAAAGGATGGCAGAGTAATCAGGGAGGTTTCCAGAGTAATCAGGGAGGTTTTCAAAACATGCAAAACGGCAATCAGGACATGTCAAATGGGCAAATAATCAGACCACCGCCAATATGTTGGACGTGTGGGATGACAGGGCAGCTAGCACGCACATGCAGAAGTCAAGGCATGGTGCAAAATGACCAAGGAACAAGAGTAGGGATGGTGAATCCACCTGTATTTTTGCAGCAGGGTAGAAATGGATTTGCACAAAATCACACGGTGCAGCAGCAAGCGCCGGGAGCACAGCAAAGCTTGCAACCTCAGAATATGACACATTTTCTGCAAGGACAGTCACAACAGTCGCTGATGTAACTGTCACAGATAACAAGTACAGGAGAGGTACTGAATTCTGGAATAAAGCTCACATGAGGGGAAAAGAGTTACCCCTGAAAGGGATGAAGCCATATTGAACACAGCCAAGCCACACACGATAAAACAGATGCAGAGTTTTCTAAGATTATGCCATTATGTCAGGGCGTGGGTCTTTGACTACAGCTCTTATACCAAGCCCTTGTTACAAGCCCTAAAGAAAGCACAGGTGACGAAAGAAAAAATTGCATGGACCGCAGGGACGTCATTTCACCAAAATGCCAGGGGTAGCGGAAGTGACATCACACGACCCTTGAGCCCGGATGACATCACAGGAAGTGATGTCATTTGACCCCGCTCCGAAGTGATATCGCGGGTAGTGATGGAACACAGCATTTCACCCGTTGACAAAACAGGAAGTGGCATCACATAGCATTGTACACTACGAAAAATATAGTTACAATATCACTATGTGATGTACATTTCATACAAGAATGGATCGCCATATGTATCATTAAGATCAGTGTGTAGGCCCATATTACCAAATTACTGTGTATGCAAGCAGATGTTCATGACCAAATGATAATGATGTGTTATCTAACACTTACGCTTAAGCGCTTTATTTAGACAAAATATACACTCAATATCACCCAACATGTGTTGGTACTCATTTATCGACCTCAGAAGGATGAAAGGCTGAGTGAGGCTTTTAAGAACTGACTAAATCAGTGACTCACCCCCTGAAGTGTACCTGAAATAAACATGTAATGAGCCTACCAATTATTGTATAGAATTCCAGAAAGACCCATTATTTGGTATTCCTGTTCTTTCTTATTTAGGGTCAGTGCTGAAAGTGTTAGACTTGTGGTACTCCTGTTCTTATTTTTCTTCTTTTTTTAAGAGGCCTGAACAAGAAAGCCAGCCACCCCAGAAGTAAAGAGCCACAGGCCAGGAGCTTGCATTACAAAAAAAAAATATATATATTTTTTAGTTTTTTTTAGAGGTCGCAAGGGAGACCTCAGAGGTCGAAGTTGCGACCTCTGGCGACCCCTAAATGACATCCCTGATGGACCGAAACCATGGAAGAAGGGTTTGTTGAACTCAAAAAGGCCATTTGCATGGCACCAGTTCTAGGGATTCCCAATTATGCAGAGGAATTTTACCTGTTTTCACACACGAATGGCAGTGTTATGACGGCAGTACTCACACAGAGAACCACATTGGGGTACAAGCCCCTAGCGTACTACAGTGGAAATCTAGACCAAGTGATGAGAGGTCGATTCCCATGCGAACAAAGTTTAGCTGCCGCAGTGTTCGCCCATAGGGAAGGCTACAACCATTGTGATGGGATGCACAATGACATTATTGATATTGATATTTTATTTCTATCGCGCTCGTACACAAGTGTTTCAGAGCGCGACAAGGCAAGGGAGGGGAACAGGGGAGAACAAAACAGCGATCTTACTAGGCCCAGTGACATTGAGAACGAGCAAGTGCATGGGAGAGGGGGAGAGGAAAAGTGCATGGAAGGGGGGAGAAGTGGAAAGTGCGAAGCAGAGGAGAAACAGATAAATAACAATAAATAAATAATAAAGGCAACAAACAGTTTTAGTGCAGCCAGCAATTTGCAAGTGCTAGGTTTAAGGCAGCAGACAGGGTAGGTCTGATAAGTGCAGGAAGAAAAAGGGGGGGGTTGTATGGGTACAGATACAGACCCCAGTGCAAGGGCTAGCCCCGTGCCAGTGCAGGAGGGTGGCAGGGTGAGCAGGTATCTGGGCCCGGAGGACAGAGGGTGACCAGGTGCACAGTGCCAAGAGAGAACAGATCAGCAGGGGACATGGGGAGCGAAGGCAGAAGAAAAGAGGGAGGTCTTGAGGTGCTTCCGGAACCAGAGATGGTTCTCCTCAAGTTTTAGAGTGGCAGGGAGGCTGTTCCAGAGGGAGGCCCCCGCCGAAGACAGAGATCTACCACCAGCTTGTTTCTTTGAAAAACGACTGACCCTGAGGGAGTTGGAGGTAGAGGAGCGAAGAGCTCGAGAGGGGAGGTATTTGCGGAGGGATAGCTGAAGGTATTTTGGACCCAGGCCCCAGAAAGCCTTGTGGACAATGCAGAGGGTTTTGAATTTAATCCTTGCGTCCACTGGGAGCCAATGGAGAGATTTCAGAGCTGGAGAGATACAATCCCAGGGCTTGAGGCCAAGGACAAGTCTCACAGTCCTGTTCTGGATTAGTTGCAGAGGACGGAGAGTAGAGGCAGGTAGATTTAGAAAGAGGCTGTTACAATAGTCCAAGCTAGAAAGAACCAGAGCTTGGGATACCATGAGTTTCTGGGGGAAGGAGAGGAAAGGCAGAGTACCTCTGAGGAGGTGCAGTCAGAAATTTGACTTTTGAGAGACCTCGGAGATGTGGGCGGAGAAGGAAAGGGTGGAGTCAAAGATGACCCTGAGGTTCTTAGCCTCACAGGTGGGGGTAGGAGGAGGGCCAAGGGAGGCCAGCCAGAGATTGAGGGGAAATGATGGTGAACATGTTCCGATGAGGAGGATCTCCGTTTTGCTGGCATTCAGACAAAGATCATTGCCGGCACACCAGTCTTGAATGGCAGTTAGGCAATCAGAGATGAGAGAGGGAGAGGAGGTGGCAGAGGGCAGCCTGAAAATGAGCTTGGTGTTGTCGGCGTAGCAATGGAAATTTGAGCAGAAAGTGGCAATGCAGTGGGCGAGAGTTGCCAGGTATTGGTTGAAAAACCAGGGTGAGAGGTTAAACCCCTGGGGAACATCACAGGTAGAGAGGAAGATAGATGAAAGGAAGGACCCAAGTTGGACCTGGGAGGGTCGATCTGAGAGGAAAGAGGTCAGTGAGGCCAGAGCCTGATCTGTGGTACCCAGGTTTTCCCGGAGACGGTTGAGCAGGATGGTATGGTTGACCATGTCAAAGGCAGAAGGGAGATCGAGTAGGATTAGGACAGAGGGAATGTTAGAGTCAAGGTTGGAGAGCAGATCTTCACGGATGTTCAGGATGTTCAGGAGAGCAGTTTCCGTGCTTCTGGCAGCTCTGAAGCCAGACTGGTGGTCATGGAGACAGCCAACAGAATTAGAAGGTTAAGCTGAGAGATGGCCAACTTTTCCCGGAGTTTGCCAAGAAAGGGAGTAATGAAATTGGGCGATAGTTAGCTGGACAAGAAGGATCAGATGTGGGTTTCTTGAGAAGAGGATGCACAAAGGAGTGCTTCAGAGGGGAGGGGAAGGATCTTGAGGCAAAGGAGTGGTTGCAAAAATCAGCAAGGGCCAGAGCGAGGGTGTCAATGTGGTCCTTGATGGTTTTAGAGGAACAGGGATGAACCTGTTTTGATGAGGCTTTCATTGATCGGACTTGTCTAGCGACCTCGTCAGGGGAGAAAAGAGGAAAGGACGAGAAGGATGGTGGGGGGGGTGGCTAAAGGAGGGTCAGCAAGCACAGATGGGGAGGAGAGAGGAGGGGTGTCGGTGGAGAGGGTGGACAGGATGTCCTGGGTTTTTTAAATGACGTGAGAGGCAAGGGCATTGCAAAGAGCCCAGGAGGCAACAGGAGGGGTAGAGACTGCAGCAGGGTTGGTCAACTCCTTGCAGATTTCAAAGAGTTCGGCCTAGTTGTTAGATGCCGCAGAGGTACGAGCTTGAATGTGGACTCTCTTCTTGGTGAGGACAGAGAGTCAGCATTGCCTTTGTAGCAGGCGACAGGCCAGTTTGTCAGAGGATGAACAGGAAGTCCTCCATTTCCTCTCAGCTGCCCTGCACTTAAGTTTAAGTGTAGCTAGGTCAGAGTCATACCAGGAATTGCACTTGGCTTTGGACTTCATACGGATCCTCATGACAGGGGCAAGAGCATCAAGCGTATCAGAAATTGAAGAGTAGAGCAGAGACAGGGCTGTGTCAGGATGTGAGACAGCAAAAGGTGGAGGGGGGAGAGAAAGTGGCGGCAAAAGCCTCAACTGACACACGCTTCATTGGCCGGATGTTCGAGAAGGTAGGTGGCAGTGTTGGGGTAGGCTTGGCTTGGGGGGAAGAGCGGGAGAGATGAGAGGAGAGGAGGGAGTGATCACTCCAGCAGAGAGGAGTGGTCAGAGGGATGGAGAGGCGGAGGTCACAGGAGATCAAGAGATTGAGTGTTTTCCCTGCAGAGTGAGTCGGGCCAGAGGGGAGGATGGACAGGGAGAGGGAGTCGCATAGGTCACGGAAGAGTACAGAGGAGGAGCAAGGAGAGTCTAAATGTATATTGAGGTCACAGAGGAGGATAAGTTGAGTGGTAGAGGCCAGGAGGGAGGAGGAGAGGTCTGCCCACTCAGAGAGAAACGAGGTGATTTGACCAGGAGGCCGGTAGATGGTAACCGTAGTAAGAGAATGGTTAGGCGAGAGAGAAAGCCTACAGACAAGGCATTCAAAAGAGGAGTAGGTCTGAGTGGGAATGATAGAGGCAGGAATCCACTCAAGAAAGATCAGGGATACCCGCCCACCGGACCGGGAGGATATGGGTGCTGAGAGGATCTTGTAGCCATCAGGAAGGAGAGTGTCGAAGCTCGTCACAGAGCTGGCCGTGAACCATGTCTCAGTAAGACCAAGGACATCAAGGTCTAGTTCTTCAAGGAGGTGGCAGATGTCAGAGGAGTGTTTGACAGCAGAGCAAGAGTTGAGAGTGGCAATGTGAAGAAGGTTGCCAGCCTTAAAGACCTTCCGGGGAGGGGTACAGATCCGAGGTACGCCCTGCGGAGGAGAAAGAGCCCCAAGAGGGGCAGAGGAGGAGGAGGAGAGAGAGGGCAAGGTATCCAAGGGGGGAGAGGAGGGGACAGCAGAAGATGAGAGGAAATTGATGAGGCGAGGGAAGCGCCTATCAAAGAGGAGGAGATTGGCCTGAGGGCCTTGGACCATGACAGTGCCATTTAGGTAAACATTAATGATGACTTTAGAGGAGTCGAAGGAAGCCATGAGAACTTCCCAGCGAGTGCCACCATTAATGGGAGAGGAGGAGATAGGGCAGAGCACAGAGACCATATGAGGAGTCCATAGATCTGGCGAAGGAACGACAAAGAGGATGCCGGTGAGGGTCTGTCTGGCGGAAGCATTGGAGTAGGTGTCAGCGATAGGAAGACCAGGGTTAGAGGCCAAGATATCCTTTTTGAACTTCTTCCTACCAGACTTAGTGAGAAGGGAATGATAGTCAATGGAGAAGCAGTTGGAAAAGATAGGAGAAACAGAAAGCGCCATTGGGGTGGAAGCAGGGAGAGGATGGAGATACTGGCGCGGCTAAGGCAGGTAGGTGTGGGACAAAAGAGAGTGGTGAGGTCACTGGGCTGGCAAGTTACAGAGAAGAAACAGTATACAAGCAAAATACAGAGAATTTCGCAATAGGCAGCAAGATTTGGCTTTTTAGCACAAAGCAAAAACAGTAAGATTTGACTTTTCAATCTTGGAATCGGATGTTAGCAAAGGGCTTTAGGAAGCACTGCGCATCAGGATGACAACATGGGAGTAACAAGCAGAAGGAACAGTGATAGTCAGAGGCGGTAGGAGTGGGTCCATAAGGAGGGAACTAACCCATAGTTCTGGAGGAGGCAAAGTCAAGGCAGTCCGGGTTTCTTAGAGGAGTGAGGTGGCAGCATCATTGTGGTTAAGGTGGAGGGAGGACCCCAATTAGCGTTCAGGGAGCAGACAGGGGCCTTAGAAGTAGGCCTTAGAAGTGGGCCTTAGAAGTGGGCCTTTTCTGAGAGGGCCGGCTGAAGCCTGCCGGTCCCTGATTGGATGGAAGAAAACACCAATGGGAGTGCAGCACAGGGAGAGGTGGTTCAGCAAAGCCTGCCTACACAACAAAGAAAACCACGGCGGCCATCTTGGAAGGGCCACAAAACAGTCAAATAAGGAGGCAATAGTGAGAAAAAACTTGTGCTTTCAAAGTAGCAAGGCAGCTCCAGGTATTGAAAAGGTATTGAAAAGCTCAAAATAAGGTATTGAAAAGCTCAAAAAATGGCAGCACGATGAAAATGCCAAATAAAACAGTCCTTTCCAACAATTTTAGGCAAATTTAATTTTTCTTTTCTTTTTCTTCTCTTTTTTTTCAATTTCGATTTTTCAGGATCAATAATTCCCCTGGAGTTGCAGTAATGCACAGAAAGTGCACCTACCTAATGGAATGGTCAGCAGCCAGGCACAAACTCCACATGTGCAGGAGAACAACAGATGGCCAGGATGGTGGATACAAGACCTCACTCTCAGTGAGAAGCAGATGAAAGAAAACATTTTTCGTTGTTCGTCGAGCACGCATTATTTGCCATTCTAGATAAACCGAAAGGCGCATTGCCATCTCAGAGAGCTTCTGCCTATGAAGTGATCATATCAAATCTATCGATTAAAATAATTCCATGTAAGATAGTGAACACAGCTATGTTTATAGCAGAGCCAGTCACTGGCGGAGAGCCAATCCATGACTGCGCGAACTATGAAGAATTTTATGGTGAGATTCCCAGAGTGAAAGAAAATGCATTGGCAAAAGGGAAAGTTGTCTTCGTTGACAGTTCTTCGAGAATCAATCAAAATAAAGGGCAAAGATATACAGGCACTGCCTTGATGAAGCACACGGCAAATGGAGAATTTTGAGTATTCATTAGTGCACGATTACCATTTCATTATTCAGCGCAAGCTGCAGAATTATTGGCGTTGATACTCACGATCGAAAATCACACAGACCAGGAAGTGACGGTGTACAGTGACTCCGCCTACGTGATGTCGACAGTGCACGCAGGTCTAGCTCACTGGAAAAGGAGGGGCTACCTCTGAGCGGACCGCACACCAGTATAGCACGCAGCCCTATTAGATAGGCTCATTAAGGCACTACAACTCCCAGTGGGCACAGCGGTCGTGAAATGCACCCCCACACGAAAGGGACAGATTTTATCTCATGTGGAAATCAAGCAGCCGACACAGAAGCCAAACGTGTGGCGACCAAGGATGAAATAATAATGAATGTGGACATAATTTATGTGCATGAGTGAATGATTTTTGCACGAAGCAAACCTGAAGGTTATAGTAACATGGGGCAAACCCAGTTAATGGAACTCCAAGTGGAGGCACCACAGGAGGAGAAAAATCTGTGGAAGCTACAAGGGTGTTCTTTAAACCCCTCCGAGAGCTTGTGGCGACAATACAGCACTTGTAAACCTGTGATGCCTATAACCCTATTGAAAATAGCATTGGAACAGTTGCATTATCCAGCGCACATGACAAAAGAGAATCTAGTAGCAACGATTGCTGAAGACTGGTTTATACCGAACTTAGTAGAGCACGTTGCATTTTTTATGGTGAACTGTATAATCTGCCAAAAGTTCACGGCTGGGCATACACTAAGAGTAATTAGAGGAGTCATCCCAAAGTCCAATGGACCTTTTCAGCACTTGCATATCGATTATGTCGATATGATTCAATTATGTAATGGGTACAGGTATCTAATTGTTGTGGTGTGTCCATTCTCTGGATGGATAGAAGCAGGTCCATGTACACACCCAGACTCTACCTGTGTGGCCAAATATTTGGTGAGGGAGGTATTTCCCAGATGGGGAGTATGTGAGGTCATGAGGTCAGATAATGGTCCTCACTTTGTTAATGCAGTATTTGAACAGATTAGCTTGCTGCTCGGTATAAAGCACAAGTTCTCTTCGGCATATCATCCCCAAGGTAATGGGATATGTGAGAAGCTCAACAACTTTTTAAAGGAAAGGATAGCCAAGTTGAAGCTTACTCTAAAGAAGGGATGGCTGCACTGGCTTCCACTGGCACTGTATGCGCTCAGAAACCAGCCTGGTTCTGACCACCATCTTACACTGCATGAAATAGCGACAGGCAGAAGGATGCACACTCCATTGACACCCCGTGATAGAGCTAGATGTGATGCTCAGCCGACAGGGGAAATTTTAGGATCAGAAATGCAAAATTACTCGAATTGCATGACATCTTGTCTTACTGTAATTTCAGGACAGCTGCAGCGATGACAAAAAGGGTGCAGGGCAGCACAGAACACAGAAGGAGATACTACAACAGACCCGATACAAGGTTTGCATCTACCACCAGTTTTCCCTGCGGACACGGTCCTGGTTAGAAGCCACATGAGAAAAAAGTGGGACGAGCCAAGGTTCAATGGACCATTTAGAGTGGAAGAAGTCATTCCCTCTGCAGTCAAGCTACAAGGAAGAAGAGCTTGGTTGTTCCTGGGTGACATCAAGCCATACAACGAAGAAGGCCCCCTGCCCGCACCTCAATGCATAGAGACTACAGACGAAGGGGAAGAACCATAGCACGTGCAGACGAGATCCATGACGAGGAAGAAGGGCGTATGACCAGCAACGCAAAGGCAAAGAACGTTTGTGCAAAGTTGTGGCTTAATTCTGGACATTCCCTCTGAGCAAAAAAGGGGATAAGGACATAAAAACGGACACTCTGTGCATCCTAGTTGCAGGGTGAAGAAGTAAAATTGAATGCTTAACCCACAACATAGTCTGTTGACTTTGAACTTTGGACTGAGGCACACTAAAGCCTTGATGAGAAAATGATGTGCCAAATTGTGATCGAGGACATATAAATTGGAGGAAAATACAGTATCCAGACGCTTTTCATACAGGAACTTTATTTGGACTTATTTATTTATTGTTTTGGCTGTAGAAACAACCTTTCAATAGCACAAAATATTTTTATTCAATTTACATAAGTAGATACATTAATTCAAAAGGTGTACATAATAGAATTTCATCATAAGTTAAATTACAAAACAGTAAAATGCAGTTTCATATTTAAAATTAATTAAGAAAAATCTAATTCAGATTTATATCTAATTCGTTTAAGAAACCAGTTGTTGCTAATTTTAGCGCCATACGTCTTGCACCAAAAATTTGCAGCCATAATTGTTCACTATCAATTTTCGTACAATCGTTAAAACAATGTGCAAAGTATTTACAACATAGAACATAGAGTACTGGACAATATGCAATAACATGTTTTAAGGTTTCCTTAATTTTATGGTTTTTACAAAACCTACAAACATTCTCACTGAAATCCAATATTTTTCGTCTGCATAGTATATCTTTAGTGGGCCAAAGATTAAAACGGAATTGCATATAATCGTCTCTGAATTTTGGAGACGGATATTTGATGAGGTATGCTTCTGTAATTCTAAGCCTCTTATGTCCAAATTGGACTGTGTTCCAATCTTTTAGGCGATGCCATGTTTCAAGGGTATGAATCCAATCTCTTCGATACAATTTGATTTTAGCCTGGTTTGGATTCTTAAGGAGAGTGTCTATTGAGATATCGGCATCAGTGAGAATGTTTAGGGTTGCATTATGCCCGTTTTTTGGATATTGATGTTCTGAATATAGTAAATATTGGCCCAGAATGCACGAAATATCCTTGTATTGCAGTAATAATATACACTTCCTCAAAAATGCGATCAGTTTCCAAGCAACAGCACTAAATAGTGATAATAGTCCCAACTCAAACCGGAGTAGTGCAACAGATACACAATTAGGTAAATTAAAAACTGCACGCCAGTACTTGCCCTCTAGACGATCCCAAAAAGTATGAGGTTGCATTATGACAGATTCTGACCCATATGTAATAATAGGTTTAACTTTCATGGAATAAAATGACAATAAATGATTACACGTGAATTTCCCAAACTTATAAAGTATGGCCTTCGATTGAGATATCAGGGCCTGTAATTTCGAAGTATTATCGGATAAAAATAAATTATCATTCTCAGTGCAATTAATCAGAACTCCCAGATATCTATATGAGGGAGTAATAGAGATACGATCAAAGCCTATAGTCCAACTAAATTGAGTATGTTGGAAGATTTAAAATTATGACATACCATAATTTGTGTTTTGGTTAAATTGGAGTCATTGCATTTTCAGATGTATAAACGGCCAGGCCACTAATCATCCTTTGCAAACCCACCTGAGTTTTTTAAAGCAGAATAAGATCGTCGGCATAGAGGATCCAAGGGATCTGCTCCAGGCCTAGTTTGGCGGCGTCAGAATTAATGTTTTTGAATTTTTCGCCCATATCTAAAATAAACAGGTTACAAATTGTGGCCGCTAAAATACATCCTTGCTTTAAGCCTCGAAATGTCAAAAGAGGAGGTGTCAATAGACCATCAAGGGTTAGACGGACACGAATTGAGGTATTTTCATGTAGAAGGGAAATCAATTTAACCACTGAGAATGGACAACCCATTAGCAACAGTTTGTGCAACATCAAATGTCGATCAATCGAGTCAAATGCTTCTTTGAAGTCAACAAAAGCAATGTAGAGAGATTGCTTCTGTTGACGACAAAGGGCCTTGATTGATGAAAGGGCAACAATGTTAATAACCGTGCCTTTACCAGTGACAAATCCTGTCTGAAACCGATCCCCCATGTTTGTTGATGCAATCCACTGTTGCAAATCACAAAGAATTAAAGAGGCAAACATTTTCCCCGGAACATCCAAAAGGGCGATAGGTCTGTAATTAATGGGATCATGCCTATCGCCCTTTTTATAGATGGGTACAATCAGGGAGCTACACCAAGAACTAGGAATTTTTTGGACAAGTAAAACATGTGAGAATATTTCAAACAGGATCGTCGCCCATAGTTCTGGGAACTGCTTTAGCATAAGGTTGGAAAGACCATCCGGGCCAGGAGCTCTAGATCTGCTGGCTTTATGGATATAATAAAGAATATCCTCGACGGTAAAAGAAAGTGTAAACACGCCTTCAAGATTCAGAGGAGCTAATCTCAAATCAGATGGAGGGGCAGCATAGAGACGAGAGAAGTGAGTTTGCCATGAAGAGGGAGCAACATCATTAATCTACATTAGGCACTGAGAGTTATTATATGTCTCCGAAATTAGAGCCCAGCACCCTGCAGAATTTTTCACTAGGACATTGGCTAGCATAGAGTCACCATCTCTCTGAAATAGTATAGATCAATAAGATCTTCTCCAGTTCCTATATTGGGTCTTGATAGATTTTAAGGAGGTCCAACGTAGGTCAACTGGTAGGGATAATGCTTGTTTCCTTTCTCTTCAATATTGTGCTTTTCTAGTCTGCATATTTAAATCAAAACTATGGGCTGAGGATCGAGGTTTTGTTGGCTTAGATACTGCAGCAAACTGATGCATTAGTTTTGAATAATCAAAATGACATTCAGCGGTATATCGAGAGTCTATACATATGGTTTTAAGGCTCTCCATAAAATGCAATAACTTTGGTTCAGACCGATGAAGTCTGTTCCGACCACAGTTAACCTGTGTCACACCTGTCATTGTGGTTGGGGTCAAATTAAAACCATTAGTGCTGCACAGCCAATTGAGACTCAGCATGTCATGATCGCTATTAGTGGTAACAGAAACATGAAAACCTTTTAGAGATTGAAACATTTGCTGACTAACATAAATAAAATCAACGATCGCCGTAGAGTTTCCTCTCTTCCAAGTGGAGTGGGGCGGACAATCCTCGGGGAACGTACCGTTTACCATAATCATATCTTTTGAATGGATAAAAGTATTCCACCGTAGCAATCGTTCATCAGAGGTTAATTTGGGTTTATCCAAACAATGTAAATTTAAATCCCCTGCTAAGATTATATAGCTATGGATAGCGTATTGATATATTTTTTCCCACAAATGCTCAAGTGTTTTCATGAATGAGTCTGTGGACAAGGCCACATGATTCCAATATATGTTAATTATAAAGTAGTTAGTTTCAGCAATTGTTAGTTGAACAAGCTGAAAATAAGGGGTTGGAGCTTCGTATGATATAAAGGAAACATACAAGGATGTTTTCAGCAGCATCATCAGGCCGGACATTGGTCAGTCCTTGGCAGAAGAGATTGCAGGGTTTAGAATAATATGGTAACCATCACAAGAGAGACAATGAGTTAACCGTGTTTCTTGTAGTAGAATGATGTCATAATCTCTCAGTTTGGTAGTAGCATGAGAGAAGAGATGTTTGGAACCTGTGGTATTCCAGCTTAGGAGCAAAAACAGTTGGTTGGCAGGTAAACTAGGATTGTAAGGTTGAACACCGACAGTTACACTGGGACTGAATCTGTGTAGGATTTTTGGGATTACAGACTAGTTTAGTCAAGTCACCTACAGGAAGCTGTAGCGGGTTATGTACAATCGATTTTAAAGTTGATCTTAAATTATCAGTCAAGAGTTCAAATCCCATTTCCAATAACTCGGAGAGGGCAGCCCATAGAGTGTTCAAGATCACTCTTGAGCGTAGCCAGATTCGAGCAGTGGAAAGGTCATGGGTGAGGAGGAATTCCACTTGGTCAATGTCAGAGGAGTTGATGTCCTCGAGAACAAAAATATCCCCAAAAATTGCCAAAAGACTGGACCGATTCAGATCATAACTGGGAAATGGTAAAGGCCTACATTTAATGATCAAGGAGTGAAGATTAATTCTTAGGTCAGGCTTCTTCATAACAGATTGCCTATTGTCATTGTTGGAAAGCAGCATAGTCGGTAGTAAAAGCCGCTCAGTCAGAGGCAAAGGAATATGTGTTTGTTTCTGAACAAGGGTAGTCATCGGTTGTTTAACTAGACCACCTTTGCATTGATCATTTAAAATTCCAGGGCTTAATTTAAGTTTTGACATGTATTGCTCTATGGCTGAGGTTATAATATGATCAAGAGTGGGAATTGCAGTGTTAGAAATACAGTGAGTGTAACGCTCACCTGATTCCCGTAGAGGCGCCGGTCTTGACTGGGCGTATACCGTATCTTCAAAGGTGATGTGTAACACACGGCTGGCTCTTTGGGCTGGACCTCTGTGCACTGTATGTCTGCCTCGAAGGGTAAGATGTCTGCAGATAGAAAATATGGGATTAAGGAACTGGGTTATTGAATGTCTCTCTCTTCTTCCCTTTCTCTTCTCCTGTAGAACCCCAAAGGTTAACGCTCTCACCTTAGGTAAGTGAACGCCGTGCTCTCCATCTGCCTCGGGGCAGGGTGCTGTAACCAGTTTCTTCACTGGATAAGGGGAGCAGGCCTCTTGACTTCAGAGGACTGCTGTCCGTCGTTTACTGCACGAACGGTAAGTTTCGAGTAATTCTAATGTCTTTAAAGTCTTTAGTAATGATGTTTCTTGTTTTGCAGGGTTCCGGCGATGGCGGATGACGGGCTGAAGTGAGTTGAAGATGGAGCCCGTGTGATGAATAGAAGCGCCTGGAAGCACGTAAGTAAGCGCTTGTTGCCTGCTTCACGATGCGCTCTAACTGTCTTTTTATTTTGCAGGTACAAGTTCGGAGCGGCTGCAGGGTGCCGGAATACCCACTGGGTTAGATGTGGAAAGGAGTAATGGCACATGAGTATTAAAGTTCCCCAATGTCTTTAAACGCACCTTGTTTTGTCTTTCAGATGCGGGATGCAGCGCCGAAGGCCTCCGGAGCGTGCGAAGAGTTGGTAAGCTTTTGTCTTTCAGATGCCGGAATGCAGTGTGAAGACCTCCGGAGCGCACGAAGAGTAGGTAAGCCTTTGTCTTTC
This sequence comes from Ambystoma mexicanum, assembly GCF_040938575.1. Lineage (NCBI taxonomy): Eukaryota > Metazoa > Chordata > Amphibia > Caudata > Ambystomatidae > Ambystoma > Ambystoma mexicanum. The sequence continues at coordinate 1,273,664,045 of NC_090932.1, forward strand.
AGATGCCGGAATGCAGCGCGAGGCGTTGGTGACAGCCGATGGACCAGGTAAGTGAAGAGCTGTCACTGAAGACCGTAATGCTAACCTGTTCTTTCTTGTCTTTATAGGTGTTGCTGAAGACTGGATTCAGGATGGTAAGCCTTTTCCCTTAGGCCCAGGATCAGATGCAGAAGACACGATGAGCGTTCTGCTGCAGAGGATGCAGAATAACGCAAAGCAAGATTCATCCATCGGGTGTGGTTTAAATAGCCTCCTGTAGTGCTTAGGTGTCTCCTTCCACAGCCACGCCTAGGTAAGAAAAGAGTTCCTGCTTTCCAGAAGAGTTCCAGTGTTCTGAATCTAGGGAGTGGCTCCTGCCCCACCCAACAGGAAAAGTAGTTCCAAACAGAAGAGGATCAGAGGCTCAACTGGCAGGCAAGTAAGCAGCATGGTCTGCTGCAGGTAAGTCCACCCAAGCATTATGAGCCCGGCGCTTCCAGCGCTGGGACTGGGCATATTTATGAGCCTGGTGCCACTGGCGCCAGGACTGGGTCCAAAAGGTCCCAATTGGGACTGGTTGGCACTCGGAACCTGGGTTATGGATCTGCTTCCAAGGGAGTTGGGAAAACCCTGACCTTTTGGAAGCAGAGATCATGACAGTACCCCCCTCAAGGCCCCTCCCAAACCGGACTTCTCCGGGGGTTTTGGCTTGTCAGGAAATGTTCGGTGAAATCTTTTGATTAGGCGAGGAGCGTGGACATATTCAGCAGGTTCCTAGGATCTCTCTTGGGGGCCGTAGCCTTTCCAGTCAATTAGGTAAAATAGTTTAGATTTGGAGATCTTGGAGTCCAGAATGCTTTTGACTTCAAACTCGAGTTCTCCATCAACTAGGATAGGTTTTGGAGATTTAGTTAGTCGGGTTTGAGGTTGCACGGGTTTTAATAGAGAGACGTGGAAGACCGGATGTATCTTGATGTGCGGGGGCAAGTCCAACTTGACCGCTACTGGGTTTACTATGGTAGTGATGGAATAGGGACCAAGGTATCTTGGGTTGAATTTGCGTGGCCCTTTTAGAGGTAGATATTTGGTGGATAACCAGACTTGTTCCCCTACTTGATATTGAGGGGCTTCCTTCCGATGTTGATCTGCTCCTTTCTTGTATTGTTCTTTAGCCCTTTGAAGGTGAGAAACAGCTTCCTTAAAGGCTTGGGTGATTGTAGAATGCAGGTAGTCTACTGCTGGTGTTTCAAGATCTTGGAGGGGATCCAACTCCGAGGTTCGAGGGTGACTGCCGTACAAAAGAAAAAATGGGGTTTTCCCAGTTCCCGAATGGACAGAGTTATTGTAGGCATATTCGGCTATCCAAAGGATGTCTTTCCAAGTTTTTTCAGTTTGTTGCAGCATGCAGCGTAAATACTGTTCCAGAGTTTGATTGGTCCTCTCGGTTTGTCCGTCGGTCTGAGGGTGGTGACTGGTCGATAGTCTCACATCAATTTGAGCCGACCGACAGCAACTTCGCCAAAAATGAGAAATAAATTGACTACCTCGATCCGAAATTAGAACCGAAGGAAAACCGTGCAGTCGGACGATGTTTTCGAGAAATTCTCGGGCCAGAGTTGCTGCTGTTGGCAAGCCTTTGAGCGGAATGAAATGCGCCATCTTGGAGAATAAGTCCACGATTACTAGAATCGTATTGTATCCGGAGCATGGAGGTAGATCGGTGATGAAGTCCATAGAAAGCGTATGCCAAGGGCGAGGTGGGATGTCAATAGGGCGTAAGAGGCCTGCTGGTCGTTCCTTTTGACTCTTGTTTTGGGCACGTACTCCACAGGACATTATAAAGTCTCTGATATCTTTTTTCCAAGACGGCCACCAGAAGTAGCGCTTGATCTTTTCTGAGGTCTTGGCCATACCGGGATGTCCTTCCATTAAAGAATCGTGATAACAAGAGATTACTTTTTTCTGTAAATCTGTGCTGGGTAGGTATAATCGTTCTTGGAAATACAATAAGTTGTCCTTTACTGCAAAGTCCTTTCCCTGCAGATGCCAATTCTGTATGTCTGCTGGAGTTACAAGTTGCCTGGCTTTATCCTTAACTTCTTCTATGGATTCTGTGGCGATTACACCCAGAATTCTTTGTTCGGGAATGATTGGTACAGGTTTAGGGTTGATCAAGTGTTCTTCCACTCCCATCCGAGAAAGGGCATCAGCTTTACCGTTCTTTGTACCAGGTCGATAGGTAATTATGAAGTCAAACTCGGCAAAGAATAATGCCCAACGGAGTTGTCTAGAGGATTGGGCTTTTGCGGTTTTCAAATATTGCAGGTTTCGGTGATCCGTAATCACAGTAACGGTGTGTCGGGCCCCCAGCAGATAATGCCGCCAAGCCTTAAAGGCAGACTTGATAGCCAGAAGTTCCTTGTCAGTAATCGTGTAATTGATTTCAGGAGGCGAGAATTTGCGGGACCAAAATGCCACGGGATGCAACTGATTGGTTACCGGGTCCTTTTGTGATAGAACTGCCCCCATGGCAAGGCTTGAAGCATCAGTTTCCACGATGTAGGGGAGTTCGGGGCGAGGGTGTTTTAAGATTGGTGCAGAGATAAATTTAGTCTTCAAATCCTGGAAAGCTTGTTCCGCCTCGGTAGACCATTCAAAATGTTTGTTTTTCTTTAACAAGGCAGTGATGGGCTGGACTATTCGAGAGAATTCGGGGATAAACCTGCGGTAAAAGTTAGCGAAGCCTAACATGCTTTGCACACCTTTTACGGAGGATGGTGATGGCCATTTGAGAACTGCATCGACCTTCTTTGAATCCATACGCACTCCGCCAGGTGATAATATGAATCCCAAGAATTCAACTTCAGTCACGTTGAAAACACATTTTTCCAACTTAGCGAAAAGTTTGTGTTGACGCAATCTTTCGAGGACCATTTTCACGTGTTTCCGATGTTCAGATTCCGATGAAGAATAAACGAGGATGTCGTAAATGTAAACAACAACACACACATCTATGAGCTCTCTGAGGACATCGTTCATAAAATATTGAAAGGCGGCCGGGGCATTGCAAAGTCCGAAGGGCATGACCTGATATTCAAATAGCCCATACTTGGTGCGGAAGGCCGTCTTCCATTCATCGCCCTCTTTTACTCGTACCAAGTGGTAAGCTCCTCTAAGATCCAGCTTTGTATATATGCATGCTTTTCTGACTTGGTCCAGGAGTTCAGGGATCAAAGGTAACGGATATCTATTCTTAACGGTGATCTGGTTCAGGGAGCGATAATCTATACAAGTTCTAAGGTCTCCTTCCTTTTTTGGAACGAAGAACAAAGCTGAAGAAGCAGGGGACTTGGAAGGACGAATAAACCCATTTGCCAGGTATTGATCCAGGTATTGTCGAAGGTGAAGGTTCTCAGGCTCGGTGAGGGCATAAATTCTACTACAAGGAGGAGTAGATCCAGGTATCAGGTCTATCTGGCAGTCATAAGACCTATGAGGAGGTAGAGAGTTAGCCTGATCCTTCCGGAAAACATCTTGGTATTCTAGGTATTCGGGAGGTAACTGGGGAGTCTCTGAAGAAATTGCTGCCAGTGCAACACCAGGTGGAGGGTGACAAGTAGAGACACATTCTGGAAACTGGACCGTTCTTGCTCGCCAATCGATCAGAGGATTGTGTTTCTCTAACCAAGGTATTCCTAGAATAATCTGACACTGAGGGGCCTTGATCACATCGAACACGATCTTCTCATGGTGTCCATCTTGACTTACTAGCGTCACCTCTTGAGTGGTATGCGTTACTGGCCCGGAGGCTATCTCCGTACCATCCACCGTAGTAATGACGTCCTTTACAGCCTTGGGACAAAGAGTTAGATTCATCCTCAAAACCATTTCATGATCCACATAATTGCCGATGGCACCGCTGTCGACGTAAGCTTCAATTGCATGTAATCGATCCGGATTATCAGGGCTAATGAGGACCATAGGTATCACGAAATGCGAGGTCATGGAACTGGTTTTCACGCTCGGCAAGAGGACCTCTATTCTTGTCGGGCGAGGTCGTTTCCCTGCTCAGAGTTTGTAACTTTGGTAACTGCAGCTCCTACTGCCTTCTTGGCAGGTTTCACCGGACAGTCTCGAAGAAAGTGCCCCGAGTTTCCGCAATAGAGGCATAATTGCAACTGTTTTCTCCTTTCCCGCTCCTTTTGTGTTAGAGGACCTTTCAAACCCCCTATTTGCATGGGTTCCCCGGAGTCTACTCCTTTGGAAGGAGTTGGCGGTTTGGAAAATACTCGAGCATCAAACTTGGAACGATCGGCCTTCCTGTTCTGCAGTCTGTGATCTATTTGAACGACTAAGTCTATATAGTCCGAACAATCTTGTGGGGGATTCACTACTTGGGCTAACACATCTTTGAGCTCTCCACGTAGACCTCTATAAAACAGCGTAATCCTTTTGTCCTCAGGCCATTGAGTTTCCACTATCAGTCTGTTGAAAGACGCAATATAAGCCAAAAGGTCTTGATTACCTTGTCGCAACGAAAGAAGCTCATTGTCCAAGGCCTGCCCCTGTGAATGTCTTGCGAACAGTTTTTCCATACTGAGCTGAAAAGCTTGAAAATCATGGAGGACCGGATCATCTTGATTTACTAGAGGGATCGACCAGTCTGCCGCATTGCCACTAAGGTACGAAAGCACGAAAGCTACTTTAGCTTGATCAGTTGGAAAGGCTGCTGGCCGGCATAAGAAATGCAACCGGCACTGATTGATAAATACTGCAAACCTCTTTGGGTCACCAGAAAATCGTTCGGGCGGAGCCAGAGGTACATTCCCAGGTAGGTTGATCTGCACTGGATTCATAGAGGATGTAGAAGGAAGATTTCCCCCAGATGCGGGTAACGGGGTCTGTCTGGCTTGTGACTGTAGCAATTGTCTAGCGAGATCATCTGTTCGCTCCTTGGAAATAATCAGTTCCCTTCTTAGAGCGTTCGTTTCCTGACGGGCTGCATGCACTTCTGCCCTTAGTTCCCCAAGTAACTGGGCTAGCTGGTCGGTATCCAAGGTTTCCATAGCGCCTGGACGGGAGTTTTGTGGTAGGCTTTGCGTTCTGTAACGCTCACCTGATTCCCGTAGAGGCGCCGGTCTTGACTGGGCGTATACCGTATCTTCAAAGGTGATGTGTAACACACGGCTGGCTCTTTGGGCTGGACCTCTGTGCACTGTATGTCTGCCTCGAAGGGTAAGATGTCTGCAGATAGAAAATATGGGATTAAGGAACTGGGTTATTGAATGTCTCTCTCTTCTTCCCTTTCTCTTCTCCTGTAGAACCCCAAAGGTTAACGCTCTCACCTTAGGTAAGTGAACGCCGTGCTCTCCATCTGCCTCGGGGCAGGGTGCTGTAACCAGTTTCTTCACTGGATAAGGGGAGCAGGCCTCTTGACTTCAGAGGACTGCTGTCCGTCGTTTACTGCACGAACGGTAAGTTTCGAGTAATTCTAATGTCTTTAAAGTCTTTAGTAATGATGTTTCTTGTTTTGCAGGGTTCCGGCGATGGCGGATGACGGGCTGAAGTGAGTTGAAGATGGAGCCCGTGTGATGAATAGAAGCGCCTGGAAGCACGTAAGTAAGCGCTTGTTACCTGCTTCACGATGCGCTCTAACTGTCTTTTTATTTTGCAGGTACAAGTTCGGAGCGGCTGCAGGGTGCCGGAATACCCACTGGGTTAGATGTGGAAAGGAGTAATGGCACGTGAGTATTAAAGTTCCCCAATGTCTTTAAACGCACCTTGTTTTGTCTTTCAGATGCGGGATGCAGCGCCGAAGGCCTCCGGAGCGTGCGAAGAGTTGGTAAGCTTTTGTCTTTCAGATGTCGGAATGCAGTGTGAAGACCTCCGGAGCGCACGAAGAGTAGGTAAGCCTTTGTCTTTCAGATGCCGGAATGCAGCGCGAGGCGTTGGTGACAGCCGATGGACCAGGTAAGTGAAGAGCTGTCACTGAAGACCGTAATGCTAACCTGTTCTTTCTTGTCTTTATAGGTGTTGCTGAAGACTGGATTCAGGATGGTAAGCCTTTTCCCTTAGGCCCAGGATCAGATGCAGAAGACACGATGAGCGTTCTGCTGCAGAGGATGCAGAATAACGCAAAGCAAGATTCATCCATCGGGTGTGGTTTAAATAGCCTCCTGTAGTGCTTAGGTGTCTCCTTCCACAGCCACGCCTAGGTAAGAAAAGAGTTCCTGCTTTCCAGAAGAGTTCCAGTGTTCTGAATCTAGGGAGTGGCTCCTGCCCCACCCAACAGGAAAAGTAGTTCCAAACAGAAGAGGATCAGAGGCTCAACTGGCAGGCAAGTAAGCAGCATGGTCTGCTGCAGGTAAGTCCACCCAAGCATTATGAGCCCGGCGCTTCCAGCGCTGGGACTGGGCATATTTATGAGCCTGGTGCCACTGGCGCCAGGACTGGGTCCAAAAGGTCCCAATTGGGACTGGTTGGCACTCGGAACCTGGGTTATGGATCTGCTTCCAAGGGAGTTGGGAAAACCCTGACCTTTTGGAAGCAGAGATCATGACAGTGAGCTAATGACTTAGGCTCAATCAAAGGTTTGGAAATAAGCATAGAGGGGGCTGTCTTTATAAAAGGAGTTGGAGGAGGAATAGGCATTGTCGGCACTTTGTACACTTCAATACCAGCGTTTCTTTCAATAAGGTTGTCAGTAGTGGTATCTGGAGAAGAAGGAGTAATAGCTTTAGAGTTCAAATACAGGTCAATTTCCTTTCGCAGAGCAGCACGTTTCAAACCCAATTCAGCAGCTGCGAAATCCTTTACTTTTTGGGTGAGTGATTGATTCAAAACATGCTAATTAGAAAGGGATACCGATTTCTTCTCAATTAAGGCCACTATATCATTCAAAGGAGCATGTGCTACAGGTATTTTCTCCGCAGCTGCATCCTTTAACTTTCTTTCAGCCGCAAATTTTGCATATTTATTTTGGACCGCTTTATCTGCCAATGAAATAGTTTTTTTTTTGTGGGTAGCTTAATACCTTTTCAGAAAGACTTGGCAATGGAAAGGGAGATCTGTTGACTCGGCAGATTTTTGCATTTTTTCCCAGTTTTTACAAGAATTGATTTTATAGAAGTGTTTTGCTTGGATAGATGAGATCCAGAGAATATTGTATAAAGCTCTTTTGGCGGCTGCGGACAGGCCTCCAGGTCATTGATAATAGGTAAGGACACTGGTAAGCGCTCAGAAGCAAAGGTCTGGCTGGTGGACGTACCTCCTGAATTATTAACGGAAAAGAAGGAAGTTCGGTTGATACCGAGAGTGCAGGGGCCAAAGTGGTTGCAAGCTGTGTTTGGGGCAAAGTAGGGACTGTTTTTTTTTTGTTTTATGCATTCGTAGGAGCAGTTGTGTTTGCCATCGCGTTAATTTAGCAAGTTGTTTATCTCGCTTTAAAAGTTTTTCATTTAAAGTTTCATATAATTTGAACAATGAAGAGATGGCAAGATTCATCGCATGTAAAGTAGTTTCAACCAATATAGAAGACAGAATGGTCTCAGCGGGCAAAGGTGCGGGCAAAGGTAGTAGGGGAATAGGCAAGTGTGAGGAGACAGTGAGTGGGATAGGGACAGAATGTGCTTGATGCGGGGTAGGAGCAGTATATGAAAAGACTGAAATAGAATTGCCAGCAGAGTAAATATGAGAACCTTCCGGCAAGTCATAATTGGACTCAGACTCTTCGTCTCCATCATAGAAGGATGAGTTGGAGTGGAGCTCAATTACGGGATGATCCAATATGACCCTAGCCGGCGGACATACAGAAAGAGATTTAAAAGGTATAGCCGGTAGTGGAGTGCAAAGAACAGTTTGAGAAGCAGGGTGCATTATTAAGGGTACACTAGCAGAAGTAGAAGGGTCATCCATGTTGTGTAGGGAAGCACTCAGGGTGACTGGGTGTGGTGGTACTATGAAATTATTATCACAAGGGAGACATACCGGTGTGATAGTAGAGACCGTAGGAACAAATGGAAATTTAGCTTCCATGATTGGAAGCAGTGGTATTTCACTGCCTTTAAGCATTGTGAGATCCGAAATAGGGAGTAAAGAACCAGGCAAAGTGGATGGTATGGGGTTATGAGTATCAACATGGTTTAGGGAGGGCACCATATTTTGATCATTATAATTAACGCCTAATGCACGTAACATCTGTTGAATGTCGCGTGACACTACCTAAGAATTAATATTATTATTTATTTTTTTGAGTTTATTCAGGGAACACCTGAATTTTATCTAAAATTTCCAATGAGCTAGGTAACTCCGATTCTAGGTGCCGCCCAAACATTCGTCTCTATCCTCAGGTGTCTCGGATGTGGTCAGACACAAACCCTCTTCACGCTAATCCGTTCAATTAGTCTCCATTCAGCTGGGTTGCTGATGGAGTCGATGTCTGCTTAATCAGGCGGAATGCGAGTTCAATTAAGTTAACCATGGCCACCGTCCATCTTGTGGTTTCTCCTGAAATTAATCTGTTCCACAAGTCATCTTCTTGTATCATCCACGGGTTTGTTATCAGCGGTAGGAGATATATAGATCCGTTTTGTTTTGTATTGTATTGGGAGAGTTTATCAACAGGTGTCTCAGTGTTTCGACCACATCTGTTTTTTTACATAGGCGGCATCCCTTTTTGTCTTTAGCTCCTTGGATGGTTAATATTTCGTGAGTTAGCTAAGAATTCACTCCTTTGGGTTTCTTAACTCGTGAGCAGGAAGCAGAACGAGGCCGGGGGGTACTACCCATTTGTTTTCTTTTCAAGTTAACGGGGTGATGAGTGGGGCACGGACTCAGGCATGTCCGATTTCAAGGCATACGTGCAGCGCCTCATTTACAGATTAAATAGAGGGCACTCTAATTGAAATAACAACAACAGTACTAATTCCAAGCAAGAGTGTAGTTGGTGGAGACAGCGAACAGCTAACAGACACTTAAGAGTCAGTTGCAGAAATAATGTACTTAATACAGATCTCCTTGACCCGGGTGAGAGTGTAGCCAGATCAAAGAGTTTGAAAATAGTCTGCAACTCTGCAGTCTCTGGGAACACACTACTAGGATAATAAGAAAGTCAGCCGCTTGAAAGAAAAACTGGGACAGGTAGTTAAGCCTGGAGCATAGTCAGTCACGGGTCAGTGGGCACATTAAACTAAATGAGCTTACTAGTTAGTAGCATCCGGCAGCCTCCCACGCCAAACAGCCAAACAGCACCAGCCCTTCTGCCACCTGGGTTTACGCCGTAAGGGTGACAGTGCAGTGATTTTGTAGATGCCGGCGTAGTCAGTGACCGTGTCACGTGCTCCTGAGCGGCTCCGCCTCCCTCAGTGCAGCAAGAGCCTGATGCTCGCAATGCTGCTGGAGGGGGGAGCTAGCTGGCAGGTAAGTGCAATGCTTCTGCTGCTCCGTTTGAAATGTCACCAATATGCAGTTCTCAGCAGTGACATCACTAAAGACGTTTTAAAATACTTTGAGTTAGTATTGAGATCGTACCCGTCGTTAGTGGGAAGGCTCACTAACATCACTGAATTTCTTCAAGACCCTGAAAACGAAAAGACAATAAGGAGGCTGCTCATTGTGATTACTGAGCAGTTTCTTTTGCTTCCGGAGTACACCGGGGACAAGACAAATGTCCCAAGCAGAAGAAGAAGCGAATAGGTTTGTCAGCGTGCTATTCTTTCGCTTAATTGAAGACTGTCCAGATCTTGTTGAGAGACACACTGACGTCTTGACATTTCTTCGAGATCCAGCAAACACAGAATGTTTGAGTATAATCCTGAACGGAATCATAATTCAGGTTGCTCTTCAAGCTCATCGAAATCACAGAAGCTGCTCATCGTAATTGCAGAGCAGTTCCTTTCACAGCAAGGACAAGACAAATGTCCCTGTCACCAGAAGATAGCAGACTAGCAAGCAACGTCTTCTTTCACCTGATTGAGGACTTTCCAGAGCTTGTGGGGAGGCCTGCCGGTGTTCAAAACCTCACTTTCATCAGAGACCCAGCGATACTCTACACAGATGAGCATGTTCCTGCCTGGTATTGTAATGCAGGTTGAACTTTCTAATAATCATCAGAATTTCTAGAGGAGATTGTAAGACTTTCCGCCCAGGGACAGATTGAGAAAGTGTTGCCAGAAAGCTTCACTCTTGTTTATGCCGACAAGGACACGACATGTCTTCTGGAGTGAAACAGATAAGAGGCATTGACTCGGAGCTTGTTTATTTTGAACATGCGAACTAAGAGACTTGCTGAACTTATTACCTGATTTCGACATTTTCAAATACAGAAAAGAGAACTATGTCTAGAGACAAGAGGCAAGAGACGGTCTATTATTCAGGCAAAGAGGGACAATCATTCCAATTCGGCTAAACTCATTGTTCAGCGGAGCGTGGAGGAGCGGTCGCCGGTAGCCCCGAGGGAACTGCAGGCCAAGGAAGCCCTGCCTGGCCCTTGCGGGCCTCCGTGAGTGGATTTGTGTTTTAATTTGAATATTTGCTTCGCGCTCTGAGCACGTTGTTGTGCCTGCTCCCCCCTCACATTTCCTGGTCCTCCTCTCCCTTCCCGCCTTCCTGCCCGCCCACACCCCCCTCCCCTTCCTCTCCTACCTCTGCCTATAACCACCCCCTCCTGGGCAGCCCTTTGCCCGGCAGCCCCCTGCGGCTAAGGGCCCCAAGGCCAAGGGCGACTCCTACAGTTGCGGCTCCCTGTGTGTCTGCAGGCGTCCGCAGGGGACGCTTGGCGCCGGTCCACCTTGGTTAGCTCCACCTGCTCCCTCTGCCCACCGCTTTTAGACATGTCACCTCCTTCGCATTGTGCCCTGTCTTCATTATGCCTTGCAAAATGTGGTAAACTAGGGTTCTTCTCCCCTCGCAGGATTTTCAAACTTAGGTGGCCTCTCCACTAGGTACCTGATATGCATTACTGTGTTCACTGTGTTCTGAATCTATGGTAAACTAGGGTTTTTCTCCCCTCGCAGGATTTTCAAACTTAGGTGGCCTCTCCACTGGGTACCTGATATGCATTACTGTGTTCACTGTGTTCTGAATTTGTGGTAAACTAGGGCTTGCTGCTCTCTTCCTGCCTGCTCGTGCTTGTCCTACCCCCCCCACTCCCTCCTATCCCATGGTGCTCTCTATCTCACCTATCGTTTCTAACTGCTTATCCATTGACTATCCTGCTCTCCTCACTAAATCTGGTAGGAAAAAGTTTAAAAAGGACATCCTGGTCTCCAACCCAGGCCTCCCTATCGCTGACACCTACACCAGTGCCTCCTCTAAGGAAACTCTCACTGACATCCTCTTTTTCGTGCCTTCACCTGACCTATGGACCCTTCATATGGTCTCTGTGCACTCTCCTTTCTCCTCTTCTCCCATTAATGGTGGCACCCGCTCGAACGTTCTCTTGGCCTCCTTCCACTCCTCTAAGGCCATCATTAATGTCTACGCTAATGGGACCGTCTTGGTCCAAGGCCCTCAGGCCAACCTTCACCTCTTTGATAGACGCTTCCCGCGCCTCATCAACTTCCTTTCCTCTCCTGCTGTCCCCCCTCCTCTCTCCTCGGCTACCTTGCCTCTACCCTCCCTCCCTGCCCCCTCCCATGCTCCTTCTTCTCCTCCGCAGGGCGTACCTCTGATCTGTACCCCTGCCCGGAAGTCCTTCAAAGATGGCAACATTCTCCACATTGTCACTATTCACTCTCACTCTGCTGTCAAACATTCCTCTGATATCTGCCGCCTTCTTGAGGAACTGGACTTGACGTACTCGGTCTCACTGAGACATGGTTCACGGCCAGCTCTGTCACCAGCTTTGACACACTCCTACCTGACGGCTACAAGATCCTCTCCGTGCCCAGGCCCAACCGTGCTGGGGGGGGTGTGGCCCTTATCGTCCTGAGTGGATTCCTGCCACTGCTATTCCCACGCAGACCTACTCCTCTTTTGAATGTCTTGTCTGCCGACTCTCTCTCTCCTAGCCATTCCCTTACCGTGGCTAGTATCTATCGGCCACCTGGTCAAATTTCCTCCTTCCTCTCCGAGTGGGCGGACCTCTCCTCCTCACTCCTGTCCTCAACCACTCAACTCCTCTTTCTTGGAGACTTCAACATCCACCTGGATGCCTCCTGTCCCCCGTCTGGACTCTTTCGCGACCTCTGCGACTCTCTCTCACTCTCTATTCTCCCGTCTGGGTCAACCCATTCTGCTGGGCACACTCTTGATGCCCTGATCTCTTCTGACCTTCCCCTCTCTGTCCCTCTCTCCACCCCTCTCTCCTGGAGTGATCACTTTCTCCTCTCCTCCCACCTCACCCTCCCTAGCCCACAGGCAAAGCCACCCTCATCACTGCCATTTTCCTTCTCGGTCATCCGACCCATGAAGCGTGTGTCAGTTGAGGCTTTCGCTGCCACCTTCTCGCCCCCTCTTCCCCCCTCGGCTGACTCCCACCCTGACACAGCCCTCTCCACTCTCTACCATGCTATATCTGATACTCTTGATATCCTTGCCCCTGTTATGAGAATCCGCCTGAAGCCCAAAGCAAATGTAACTCCTGGTATGACTCGGATCTCGTCATCCTTAAACGCTTGTGCAGGGTGGCAGAGAGGAAATGGCGTGCTTCATGTTCATCCTGTGACAAACTGGCCTGTCGCCTGCTCCAAAGGCAATACCGGCTCTCCGTTCTCACCAAGAAGAGAGCCCTTATCCAAGCCTGCATCACTGCGGCATCTAACAATTCAGCTGAACTCTTTAAAATCTGCAAGGAGCTGGCCAACCCTGCTGCAGTCTCTACCTCTCCTGTTCCCTCCCAGGCCCTCTGTACGGCACTGGCCTCTCACTTCATTTCAAAAACTCAGTACATCCTGTCCTCACTCTCCTCCCATCACCTCCCCCCTTCTATTCCCTGCCCATCCTCTGGCCCTTCTGCAGCCACCCCTCCTCTCTCCTTTTCTGCCTTTCCCCTTTTTTCTGCTGATGAGGTTTCGAGACAAGTCCGATCTATGAAAGTCTCGTCAACACAGGTCCACCCATGCTCCTCCAAAACTATTAAGGACCACATTGACTCCTTGGCTCCTGCCCTTGCTGACTTCTGCAATCACTCCTTCGCCTCTGGAGTCTTCCCATCACCTCTCAAACACTCCCTTGTGCACCCCCTTCTTAAGAAACCCTCTTCTGACCCGTCCTGCCCAGCTAACTATCGCCCTATCTCTATCACTCCTTTCCTGGGCAAGCTCCTGGAGAAACTTGCCATCTCCCAGCTTAATCTCCATGCTGAATCTGTTGTTAGCCTTCATGACCATCAGTCTGGCTTCAGAGCTGCCAGATCCATAAACCATAAGTGTACCCTACCCCCTTGGTTCAATCTGATTTAAAGTAAATTCTGAGGGAGCAAACAAACGACAATTTCTTTTCAAGAGTGCTATACATTGTCCCAATTCACTAATGCTGGCATTTGTTGTCGTTTTAGTGAGATTGAGCTGGTTTGAGGGAGAAAACAACAATCCTGTATTTGACCTATAATCAATGAAGGATTCAAAATCATAAGTAAAGTACTCATTCGGAGAAGTAATTTAGTTCAACACATTTGTACATTTTCTAAAAAACTTTATATTGATTGCTTCAAAGTATAGTACATGAATACACATAACAGAGATCATTCAATTTCATGATTCATTGTGCAAGAAAAATAAGAGAAACATAATGAAATTGTTTCAAAACATTAGAACAACTTGACAAACAAAAGTTAAAATTAGTGTGCGTCTAAATATAATCCAACGAAAAATACGGGGGGACGAAAAACACAAAACAAAACTAGGGGGAAACTCAAACGGTAGTTGCCCCTGGGTGTGTGGGAAATTCTTCGCTAGTTGGATTCCCTTGATTCCTTGTATGGATAGGTATGACTAAACTGATCCTTTGTCCATAGGGTTGGCTAAATTTATTTTCTTTGGGCTTCAGTTTTGCCCAACCTGTGGGTCTTTGTGCGGTAAAAGAATTCTTTGCCAGAAGCACGGAAACTGCTCTTCTGAACATCCGTGAGGACCTGATCTCGAACCTTGACTCTAACATTCCATGTGTTCTCATTTTGCTTGATCTCTCTTCTGCCTTTGATACTGTCAACCATACCATCCTGCTCCACCGTCTCCGTAATAACCTGGGTATCACTGGTCAGGCTCTGGCTTGGCTGACCTCTTTCCTCTCAAATCGACCCTCCCAGGTCCAACTGGGGTCTTTCCTGTCTGACATCTTTTTCTCTACCTGTGGTGTCCCCCAGGGTTCTAACCTCTCTCCCTGGCTGTTCAACCAGTATCTGGCACTTCTCGCCCACCGCATCGCTGCTCTCTGCCCCAACTTTCAGTGCTATGCGGATGATACCCAGCTCATTTTCAGGCTACCCTCGTCCTCCTCTTCTCCTTCCCTCATCTCTGACTGTCTTTCTGCTATCCAGGAATGGTTTGCCGCCAACAACCTCTGCCTTAATGCCAGTAAGACCGAGATTCTATTCATCGGCACACCCACTCCCTCCTTCCCTGCAGCTCTCTGGCCGGCCTCTCTTGGCCCTCTTCCTGCTCCTATCTGCAAGGCAAAAAACCTTGGGGTCATCTTCGACTCCACACTCTCCTTCTCTCCTCACATTTCTGACGTTTCTAAGAAGTCACACTACCAGCTGCACCTCCTCAGAGGTATCCTTCCTTTTCTCTCCTTCCCCCAGAAGCTCACTGTCTCCAGAGCCCCGGTTCTCTCGAAGCTGGACTACTGTAACAGCCTTTATCTAAATCTGCCTGCCTCTACTCTCCGCCCTCTGCAACTCATCCAGAACAGTACTGCGAGACTTGTCCTTGGCCTCAAGCCCAGGCACCGTATCTCTCCAGGACTGAAATCGCTACACTGGCTCCCTGTGGCTGCGAGGATTAAGTTCAAAACCCTCTGCATTGTCCACAAGGACTTCTGGGGCCTGGGGCCAAATTACCTTCAACTCTCCCTTCCTAAATATCTTCCTTCTCGAACACTTTGCTCTTCTGCCTCCAACTCCCTCAGGGTCATCCGCTTCTCCAAGCAACGAGTTGGGGGGAGATCTCTCTCCGCAGCAGGGGCCTCCCTCTGGAACAGCCTTCCTGCCTCCCTGAAACTTGAGGAGAACATCTCCGGTTCCGGAAGCACCTCAAAACCTTCCTCTTTGCTTCTGCTTTCTCTCTCCCTCTCCCCTGCTAAATCACTGAAATTGTACTGAATCAGCAACTGGGCCACTTACCAATCTCGGTCCTTGACCCAGCCACTCTCCCCTGCACTGCCTTCCTGGCAACCCCTGCACTGCGGGACTGTCTCTGTATCCCTACAGCCCCCCTTCCCAGCACTTGTCTGCACTTATCTTGCACTTGCCACCAGCTGGCCCTTATTATTTATCTTGTTCATTACTAACCCTGTACTGCACTTTCCCCTCTCCCTTTCCCCCTTGCACTTTTCCCGTCCCCCCTACCCATGCACTTGAGCGATCTGAATGACACCTGGCCTAGTAGGATCGTTGTCTGTCGCCCCTTGTTCCCCCTCCCTGCCTCGTCGCGCCTTTAAACACTTGTGTATAGGCGCGTTACAAATGCCATATCATATCATATCAAATCAGTACCTGCAACCGACAAGCAGAGAGAGCAGAATCCAGAGATAATATTGCCTAGAATGTATTAAAAGTTAGTTTTCTTTCTTTAAATGATTGAGATGGGCAACCAAAGAAGTAGTATTGTCATCCCTCAGGAGGAGAGACGCTCACAATGTCCCTGAACTAAGTGTTGTAGGTTAACATATAGAGGAATCATGTACCTAGGCATTGTATTCATCATTGTTTTACTGTCACTGACGATTCGAACTGCATTTTATATTGGTGCACAAAGTGTTCCGAATCCAGTGCACCCACCTAATGATATACGCATGACACCCACGAAGGCACCCAGACCTTTTATAGTAATTCCAGTCCCTAGAAGGTCTGACAAAGGAGTGAGTGAACTTGAAATTGTTGTGATTAGCAATGACACACAAACACATTTGGTAACAAGTAAATTGAAAAGCCGGAGACAGGGTCGGCAGAGTAAGAATGAGAAAAGGCTATTGCAAGACACACACACGCAAACAATGAGTGCACATATACCAGGTCTAGTGTCAATAACTGCAGAACCACAATCCAAAGAATGGGAGAAGGTTGGACAACCAACAATGAGAAGTTCTACCATAAGTGAAGTCAAAGGACAAATAGAAAAGGCTGAACTTTTAAAGAGACAAAAGGAGTTGGAGAATAAACCAACAGAGACAACATTGATAAGCACCCCTGATCCAGTGCAAGCCCAGCAGTACTCTCACGTGCAGAGATGATAGCAGAATCAATATGGCCATTCATAGCCAGAGCCAGGAAAAGACAAGAGGAAAAGGAACGAATTACCAGACTTTCTACTACTTGAATGGTACAGATGAAGATGCCTGAACCATGGATGGACGTGCCTGAGAATCCTCCAGCAAGAAGAAGTTATATGGATGTTATTAAAGATGTGATGATAGCAAACTACATAAAAATCTTGAGGATCAAGAGACGCACACAAGAAGACAATAACAAACTAAACAACTACCTGGACAGCACAGCACACTTGGGAAATAACATCTGGTACCAACATATTGAAAGAAGTTGGAAGACGAAATTCTGAGGAGGAATGCTTTGTTTGTGCACTCCGACCTTACAACATGGGGAAGTCAAAGATCTTTGTAGCTGTTGAAATAGATGTGCAGACAGTGCAACGTCTATCACACGTAGCAATGTGCAAGACCAGAAGCCAGTCCATGGGAAGTGATGCTTCATTGAAATGGGCAACTGAAGCAACGGATCCAAATGAAGACGATTTTGTCCAGGACATAAAGACAAGAAGCAATGGAAAAACAAAGCACATTGTGATCATATGAGAAGCCTGGAGTTAAAGGAGCAGAGGTCAGAAGAGAGGCAAACCAAAAACTGAAAGCTCATGGAAAAACTCCAGAAGAAGCTCGGAGGTGGAAGAACAGAGACCAAATGCAAATTTGGGGAACAGTGCTTTCACCAGACAGATGGGAGAAAGGAGTAGTGATCTGCAGAGCATGGATGGTCTTCGGTCATTACCAGCCCACCATCGACATAGTACATATTTGATGCAAGCCACTATGGCCAAGCCTTGCAAAACTATTGACATGGGTCGAGGACAGAGGAGAACCCTTGCAGATAGTGCCTTTGGAGAGCCCAAAATTCTGCTTCAGGAATAATGGCACAAGGAAAATGGGGGAGAATCAGAACTGTGGACGAGTACTTGACGCCCACATAATAGAACATGGTACTGCAGTGATCATGGATCATTACTGGGCATGTGGATCCAAAGCATATATCAGGCTGCCAAAGAACTGAGGAGGTATATGCACACTGGTGAATGTCCATGTTCCAGCGTTGGTGATTCCAAAAAGTGATTTGAATATTGACAGTTTCCCGAAAGCAGATGCTCACCTAAGAAAGAAGAGATCTATGGAGCTTATGAAGGGAACGGAGAGGGAACATTATTTCTCTGCAAAATCTATAGAAGCTTTCGATGCTATCACATATGAACATAGACTGTTTAGTCAGACTTCTTCAGTGTTCACCTAGATCTTGATGCCAAGAGTTCAGGTTAGCGCAAATACGAAATGGTTGCAGATAACCAGATGGGAGTTATTGCAGACCATCAACACGACCATAAAAGGATTCAATGCAATCAAGGAAGCATTAAGAGCAATTTGACTAATGACTCTCCAGAACAAGCTATGTCCTTGACATGATCACAGCTATGGATGGAGGTGTTTGTGCAAAAATCGGAGAATCATGTTGCACATTATACCAGCTCACAATGACGAAAATGGAACCTTAACAGAGACCATAGGTATGCTGACCAAACTACAAAATCAAATGATTGATGAAACTGATGAGGTGGATGACGACAGCTGGTTTGGATCACTATTCTCATGGGTTCCACAATGGATGGCAGATGCATTCAAATTCCTAGGAGACATGCTAGTGATGATATTGCTCGGATTCTGTCTTAGAGTCAATTAACTTGCCACACCTGAAAAGGAAATGAAGACACACCTGAAAAAGCAAAGAAACACAGCCTCCCTGAATATTGATGGAGTCATGAAAACGTGCGTTTGGAGGAGAAGCTAATGCAGGAAAACTTGACTGGCAACAGATCACCTGCCTTGTCACCAATTTTTAAACATTGTTACAGGAGTCCCGGGCTCAAAAGGCAGCAGCAGCAGGGCCATCATGCCTTACAATGGAGAGCCACAACCATGGCTTTCCCCCTGCCCCCATCAAGGGGAAGATTTGTGCTATGGAGGAGAGAGTTGTTTCCAGCCACCTGCAAGAAAAATTAAGTGTGAAAAATACAAGTACCAGAATCCTTAGAATCAATTAACTTGCCACACCTGAAAAGGAAATGAAGACACGCCTGAAAGAGCAAAGAAACACATTCTCCCTGAAGATTGATGGAGTCATGAAAATGTGCGTTTGGAGGAGAAGCTAATGCAGGAAAACTTGACTGGCAACAGAGCGCCTGCCTTGTCACCAATTTTTAAACGGATTCTGTGTTATCAAGATAATAACCTCTAAGTGCCAGAAAGCTGAGAAAAAGGCCATAGGGATGTAAGATCATGATTGATGTCGAACCAGGATGGAAACCCAAGGACCTGACGGATGAAGAAATAAGAGACTTTGTGAAAGCCAGCATTTATGCACCAGAAGGAACAAAGTTTCAATATCCGAGGAAACATAGAAATTATGTGGGAAAATTGATCTATTGTAGTACAAGTGGACAATATCAACTAATGACTTGGAACAAAGAGAAGCACGTAAGAACAGCAGGAAGCTTGAAGGGAGTCAGAAAGATATGGACCCCAAATATATATTTCTTTAAACCTCTATGTATGGATCCAGAGGAGGAAGTAAAAGTGGTCCCAGAGGATGAAGTAAAGGCGGATACCAAGGAAGAAGTGAAAGTAGTCAATGAATTGGCCAGAGGAGGGGGAGTGTAGAGGAGGTCCCAAGCACGACTCACACTCCAGCTGTCCATTTTGAAGTACCAGGAACTTTCACGCCGAAATATGCGATGTATGACGAGCAAATAAACCAGCAGAGAGCCGCAGGTGGGCTCTGTCCGGTACCTATCAGAAGAACAGCACCTGTTGAAGTACCGACACCTAAGAAAACCTGGACAGTAAGGTACCCATTGAGAAAACCATATCGACAAATGAAACAGAATGAAGATTGTCAGAATGCAGTCCCTGAAGAAGCTAAAAAGATACTGAAGGAAGACGAATGGTGACGTCACAAGAATCCGGACTGACTCACATATAGAAGATATGACGACCTGTGAATGATGAAAAGAGACGAAACACCATGGACAAGTGACATCTTGAACCTAAAGTGAAATAATCGATTTCAAAGATGTCAGAAATTATGCCACATGTGCGATGAAGATATTCAGTTAGTTTAAAAATGTACATATGCAAGGAACTGCAAGAAGCAAAGAATCGTGAGGCTTGCATATGCTTAGTAATAAAATGGATTGCGGCAAGCGCCACCTATATATATCTACCTCAAAAGGAGCATTTTATATAAGTATACTTCCACTATGCACAAGAGCAGAATCATCCAAAGGTTACTAAAGGTCTCAAGAGGAGAGCTCCGCAGCAAACAAATCGAGAATTAAAGACAGAGAGAAACTCAGATGAGGGCAAATCATGCCAAGAAGCCAAGGTCGTATCGGCTGAAATAGACCAACAGTGGATACAATTTATGAAAAGCAGAACAGAGTATCCTGTTCAGAAAGGTCAAGATAAGCCACACAAGGCAGATGGCTGGCAGAATTAAATCAAATACTCAAATTCCATGAAGAATAAGACGATTTCAAGGTGTCAGAATCACGTGACCAGCCGAGCGAGAAGGGATGAAACTTTCACACCTACGCATGGACTTGTGCCATGCACAGATGTCTTAACTTTTCCAGACCAAGAAGCAGTCTCGAGGCCAACCACAAAGAAATAATTGACACATGATCACTGAGGTTATGATCGATTGTAGCAATAATTGGACGGAAGCTGGGGGTGCAGATGAACTTCCTGCACCTGGCCAGCTATTCTGCACGCTGCTAGGCAAGTGGAAAAGTATGAGTGGGGTTGTTGCCAACCCAATCATAGTGGACCAAGTAATCTAGGGTCCTATAGTTAGTAGAACCAATGAGACGTCGTACTTTCAGTGATGTTTACAGTAGCCATTATGAAGGAAGGGCTTAGATGCCCCACCTGACAGTGTTTATCCAATCCCCACTCCCCGTTACCATATACAGATATAGCACCTATATTAAAGTTACCTTCCTAGAACCAGTAGAATTGCATGCCAGATTTTGAGCGTTACTCGTCAGTGGTGACGAGTTTTTAGTATAAATGATGCGTTTATTCTGAAATTAATTGGAGTTGAAGCGAGAAGGAAGATCGAGCGATTGCTGATATTCATTAACTCGCCGTTTTTTGTACTTGTCATTAAATTGACTCCCTTTGTTGTCATTATTGATTTGATGCTAGAGTAGTAACCTGCATCCCCATCCATCTCACGGGTGCTGCTGCTCATCTTAAAGTGCTGTTGGGACATCCCCAGTTCTATGGGTTGGCTGGGGTCCCAGTGCACAAGGCTATGGCAGTACTGTCAGATACAGACATTTTCATTTGTTCATCCATGGCAAACCTTTCTCTGTTATAACAGATCACAAACTCCTCCTTCCCATCCTTGCATGATCATCCTCAAAGCCCCCTGCTCGCATTGAGAAATGGATGCTTGCATTACAGGAGAACAACATCCCCCTGGTGTACTGCCTGGGGAACGTTAATGCGGCAGATGACCTGTCCAGGCACATGCCTAGTGGCATCGCCGGCCGGTCGAATTAAGAGGTTGACGCCGAACATTTTGTTTGCCTGGTCTCGGAGTACTCCATACCCAACTCCATGTACCTGGAGAAGATTAGGACAGCATCTTAATGGGATGACTGCTTTCAGATCTTGAGAGAGGCAATGTCAAGAGGATAATGGAAGGGGGTACTAGCAGACGTGCACAACAGAACGAGCAGTACAAAGCTGGTTCATATAAAAGGGAAACTTGCTTTGATGGAGGACGGCCTATTGCTGCGAAGACTGAGAATTGTGGTCCTCACGGCTCTGATTCCTAGAGTGTTGGAGCTGGCGCACCACAGACACCATGGAACTACGAAGATGAAAGCACGTTTGCGGCTTAAGATGTGGCTTCCTGGTCTTGAGCGTGTGGATGCTTTTTTGAAGACATCAGGAACCCACTGCAACCGACGGAGACAGCGAGAGGAGATAACCCATGAGAGAGCATCACTATTGCCCTGAACATCTGCAAGACTATTTGGTGGATGGGTGAGAAGATGTGAGCCTGTTCTACATTGCAAGTGTTATGAGTGACATTTAACTTGTAAGGTTGTTATCTTTAATAATATTAAGTTATGTGTACAGAGAAACATTTTTGCTTATGAAAAGAGTAGTGTTATGCCTGGTGGGCAGTGCGTCAGCATGCACACGCAATAAAAGGGCTTGCGCGAAGCACACCTAGCAGTGCATGGAGACCCAAGTAACAGCAGCCAAGTCTCTGTGTCGTTCTTTGTGGGCTCAAAGCAACACCGCCAACACCCACCTACTTTCAACAGTGCTGTGAAGTATCTTGTTTTCCATGTGACATTAAACACCAAATGAATAGATAAAAACAAGGGTGGAAACGGATTGTCCAAACATATTTTACATTTTTTTTTAGATTTTGCGAAATACAGAAATCATGCATCCGTTACTGCTAAACCAGAGGATTTCCCATAATAAACCTGATTCTGGGAATTGCTACATCCAGTAGCAGTAAAAACTGTATGTGGTTATTCTTGGCAAAAAGTTGCCACATTCATGAATAGGGCCTTTGCGGAATTCCCCCCACATTAAGGTTGTCCCCTCGTTGTGATGTCCTTTTCATTCAATCTCTCGGCTGTTGCAGGTCCCCAGCACCAAGAGGTGGTCACAGAATGGTGTTTAGCCCTTTACCCATTTCTGAATAAATGAATAAGATGGAGAATTCCAGCCAATTGTGCAGTCATACTGGATGCATATTGGTGCACGGTATGGCCTGTTACATATGGCCCCGCGGCCCTCACATGCATACGCGCACGCACACAAAGTAAGGAGGACACGGGACGCGATGTTGCTTGCTACGCATCCCGGCGGCAACTGCCGCACGGACGCAGTTTATTCCAACTGCGCATGCGCGGGTCCACAACGAGGCCCGCGCATGCACGCTACATCAAACTGGGACGTCACATCCCTTTTCAACTTTAACCAAAACAGTGTAAACCTTCGGGGTGTGCACACCCCTGCACAACTGGTGACCATGTGGGCGGTCGCATGAATAACTTGAAGTCTCACCTCACTTTTCTCAGTTCAGTCACCTGAGTCCAGGACGTAGTCCTTGAGATGCCCTGGTAGTCTCCACTCTCGGCGGACAGGGTACCTTGGCGAGATGGTGGGTGGAGTGGCACACTCCAGTTCAGAGCCAGTGGAGTCCCTGTTCTGCTCACCATCCTGATCTCCCGGTGGCTCCTCCCGACCCACGGATTCCTCCGAAGCCCCGTTCTCAGCGGGTGTTTCGATTCTTTTGAAGAACGACCGGTTGCGCGTGACTGTTCCTCGGTCGCAGGCTGCCGTCACCATCGTGCCCTTTACATGCGTTACATTCCACAGGCGCGGCTCAAATGGCAGGGACAGCTTCCCCTCGGGGTGCCGGTTTCGGACCAGTACTGTGTCCCCTACTCGCACCTCCTTTTCCTGCAGACCCCTCCGTTCACTTTCTTTGTCGTTACGCCTGGCCCGCTCTTCCTGGACTCCCTCATTGTTTATTATCCCTGGCGGACGGCCTTCCTCTTCCGGTAGCATTCCCCTCGGGCATCGTCCAAACAGTGCTTCGGCGGGAGCCACTCTCGTGGACTGGTGGGGTGTCGTGCGGTATTCTCTTAGAAACTCCACTAGCTTTCTCTCCAGGTCTTCACCGCCACTGGCGGAAATTCTTAGGACCTTGTTAAGAGTTCGCATCATTCTCTCGGCCTCCCCGTTGGCTCGCGGCCAGAGTGGGGACACTCTGCAATGCCGGATCCCCCTTTCCCGGAGGTAAGTTGCGAACTGGCTGCCCGTGAACGGCGGCCCGTTGTCTGAGCACAATAGGTCCGGGAACCCATGTGTGGCGAACATTTTGTCCAACGCCTTCGTCGCGAACTCTGTCGCTGTCGACTCTACCACTTCCACCTTGGGGTACCTGGACCATTGGTCAACTGCTACCAGAAAGTACATGCCACGACCAGTCGAGCCGAAGTCCACGTGGATGGTTCCCCATGGTTTGCTGCTGCGCTCCATCGACCTTATCGGCGGGGCTCTGTCTCCTGGGGCCGCCGCTTGGCACGCCACACATCTCCTCACGAAGCTCTCCACTCGCCCCTCCAAGTCCGGGAACCATACTTTGTGTCTCAGCCGAGCCTTCGTTTTGACAACCCCCTGATGACCAATGTGGGCCAGTTCGAGTACCCTTGTCCTCAGTGCCCGTGGGATGACGATTTGTCTCCCTCGAAGTATTAGCCCATCGTCTGAGATGGAGAGTTCATCCCTCACTTTCCAGAGTGGTTGGAGGTCACTCTGGGCCTCTGCTTGACTGCGCGAGTTGTCACGCAGTACCTCCCTCCAATCACCGCTCCTCACGGCGGTCTTGACGATGCTAAAAACCTCGTCCTTGGAGCATTCTGTCGCTATTGCAATTCTTGAGAGTGCCATTGGAAGGGACCCTTCCACCCCTGACACAGCAGCCCGTGGCATTCGTTCGCCCCAATGTCGGTGACGGAGTTTTCCTTGCTGGGGTGGCGCGACAGGTAGTCGGCCGGGTTGTTCGTT
Organism: Ambystoma mexicanum; assembly: GCF_040938575.1. Classification (NCBI taxonomy): domain Eukaryota; kingdom Metazoa; phylum Chordata; class Amphibia; order Caudata; family Ambystomatidae; genus Ambystoma; species Ambystoma mexicanum. The sequence continues at coordinate 1,273,688,069 of NC_090932.1, forward strand.
CCTGGTCGGTAAGTTAGTTTCACCCCATACTCCATCAGGGTCAGCATCCACCTTTCGATCCTGGGGGGCGGCTTGGATGACACGCCCGCCAGTATGGGCAGTAGCGGCTTGTGGTCAGTCACCACCACGACAGGTTTGCCCAGGATGTATAAACGGAAATGGCGACAGCCCCACAGGATGGCCAACGCCTCCCGTTCGATCTGCGAGTATCTTATTTCCGTGTCCGAAAAGGCCTTACTTGCATAGGCGATGGGACGCATGTCCCCGCGTTCATTGGGTTGCAGTAGCACAGCCCCTACTCCCACTGGACTCGCATCGACCACCACCTCCGATTCCACCGATGCCATGGTGTCCCCATCAGATAGGGCGTTTTTCAGGGTCTGGAATGACTCTTGTTCACTGGCACCCCATTTCCACGCGGCGTCGTTCCTTGTTAGCACTCTAAGCGGTTCTGCCAGCGACGCTAACCCTTTGATGAAACGCCCGCAGTAAGTTACCATCCCCAGGAAGCTCCTTACTTCCGTGGGGGATTGTGGGGGGGCGGCTTCCCTAATGTCCTTGACTTTGGCTAGGTCAGGTGACACACCGGCCGCATGGAAGATGAATCCGAAGAAACCAATGCGGTCCTTGAAGAACTCGCATTTTTGTCGATGAAGGGTGAGCCCTAAGTTCTTCAGTCTCTGGAGCGTGTTCTCCAACCTCTTCATCTGCTCCCTTTCCGAGTCCGCGAAAACTAAGATGTCGTTGCTCATGTTCAATACCCCTTTTAGGCCAGCCAACGCCCCCCTGATGGTGTTCTGAAATAATTCGGCAGCTGACGAAATACCGAAGCTCAGGCGTTTAAATTGGTAAGGGCCGTCATGCGTCGTGAAGGTTGTTATGAACCTGGAGTCCGGGTGCAGTTCAAGCTGATGGTAGCCCGCTCGTAGGTCCAGCTTTGAGAAGACTCTTGCCCCCTGAAGCTCTCCGATAATGTCATCTAGAGTTGGAGTAATGTGCCTCTCCCTCTTGATCGCAGCGTTTGGGAGGCGCATGTCCACGCAAATTCTCACCGCCCCGGGCTGTTTCGGCTTGGGAGCCACTACAATTGGTGACACCCAGGGTGTCGGCCCCTCCACTCTCTCAATAATGTCCATATTTACGAGTGATCGGAGTTCCTCCTCCACCTTCTCCCTTAGGTGGAACGGAATCCTACGGTGCTTGAGGGCTGTCGGTCTGATGGACTCATCGATATGCAGGTGCACTGGGGGTGCTTTAAGCTTCCCTATACCCTCGAAGATGCCCGAGAACTTGTCCAGCAGCGTTTCAATGTCAATCTGGTATACTCCATATGCAAAATGAACCAAATTGAGGGCCTCCGACGCAGCGCAGCTGAGTAGTGAGTGAGGGCTAACGTCCGTGACAAAGAATTTTGCCTTGATGGTGCTTTCCCCCCTCGACACTGGTGACACAAATACACCCTTGAGTGGCAACGGGGTGTCTCCTCCAAAAGTGAATATCTTCGCCATGGACTTGTCCAGTGCCGGCGGGCCTGGGAGTCTTAGATAATCTTCCTCTGCCAGCACGCATACGGATGCTCCGGTGTCGATGAGGATCTGCGTCGGCACGCCCAGTATGTTCACCACACACCTGGGTTGTCTCTTCCGTTTGCTTTCTGAGGCAATGTTTGAAATGAAAAACACTTCTTCTTCGTCCTCCTCCTCCTCTTCCTCTTCCTCTGCAAGTTGCAACCTCCGCACCTCCTGTTCGAGAGCTGCGATGCTGCGCTGCCTTCTGAAACCGCTGCCCCTTGCTCTCGCGGGGCCTCTCTGAGTAGATACAGGAGCAGGGGCGCGGCACATGCGGGCATAGCGCCCCGGTCCGTTGCACCCTCCACAGGATCTCGTTTTGGCAGGACACTCCTCTACATGTGGCAGGTCATATCCGCAATCTTGGCAGAGTGATCCGGGTGCTGTGGGATATCTGTTCTCCGTTGTCTTCGGGACCCACTTATTCTTCAGCTTTGTCCTTTTGTTTATGGCAAAAGCTTCCTCCCTCGCGCTTGGTCTAACTGCCACGTCCATGCTCGCTCCTCTGGATTCTGCCAGCTCGTACGTCCGGCCACTATCTAGTATCTGCTGTAGTGTCCACCCCGGCTCTCTCAGCACTTGTCGCCGCAATTTACCTGAGCTGCAGCCCTGGAGGACCTGGTTTCTTATCATCAGCTCGTCGTTGTCCCAGCGACATGTGTTGGCTATCACTCTCAGTCTGGCGCAGAATTGATGGAGAGATTCTTCCTCCCTTTGCTTCTTTCTGCAGAACAAAAATCTTTCATAGTCGACATTCGACTGTGGAATGAAGTGGTTTTCTAGCGCAGTCTTGACAGTGTTGTAAGTAACTACTGGCAGGGTGAATGATTCGTAGATGCGCATTATGTTCAGCCCGGCCGAATACAGAAGGGTCGCCCTTTTTGCATCGTCGTTGGTGGTTCCGGTCACTGTAAAGTACATCTGTAGCTTCTTAACCCATAGTAGCCACCTGGGTCCTAGTTTGGACGGGGGCCCCGACGTGTCAAACTCCTGCATTGGCAGCAGCGACCCCTGTTGTTGTGTCCTCACCGCTCTTGTCGCAACATCTGTCTCTTCGTCGCTACTGGCCATCTTCACAGGTCGCACAGGCACCTCTGGGTGTGTTAGAGGCCGCCAACCTGGCTGGTGTAAGGCTCAACGTACCTCCTGCTGCTGTTTGTCGCCTTTTCCCCTTGTGTCAGGCTTTTTTTTTTTTTTTTTTTTGGATTGTCCCCAGGTTGTTGGGGACAGTCAAATGTTCCAAAAATTAGCCCTTTCTTCTCCGTGTAGCAGCGCACGAGCACCTTTTCAGGCTGCTACTGCTCTGAGGAGAAAAAGAAAAACGTTTGTGCTTGGTCCGCGTCGTGTCCTCTCGTACTGATGCGGATTGTGCGCCCACGTACGTTGGGCGAACGCTGTGGCAGCAATCCCGCCTCGTCGCCAGTTGTTACATATGGCCCCGCGGCCCTCACATGCATACGTGCACGCACACAAAGTAAGGAGGACACGGGACGCGATGTTGCTTGCTACGCGTCCCGACGGCAACTGCCGCACGGACGCAGTTTATTCCAACTGCGCATGCGCGGGTCCACAACGAGGCCCGCGCATGCGCGCTACATCAAACTGGGACGTCACATGGCCGGGGCCCCTCCTGCATACTTGCTGGACATCGACCGCAGGAGTCAGTGAGTTGGTGTTCGAACTGCCTTATGGGGAGCTGTGCGGCCCTTGTATTACCTTAATCACGTAGGGTGTACCACGTGTATAACACGTGACCCTGAAGGAGGCGTGGGGGAGGGGTTCAGACATCACACATATCTAAATGGGGAACTGTCTGATATGTGGTGAATGGTAAACAGATGAGTGTTTGGGACATAACGCAGAGTGTGATGTGTGGGGAGACAGGGTACACTTTATGCGAATGTGACATAAAACAGTTTACAAATTGCTGGACATAAAACACATTTGGGTGCCTAGTGTCTGTTATGGTGTGGGACGTAATACAGTGCCATCTATGGTGTGAGGCGTACAATGAAATCTGACGTGTTCTGAGAGCGAAAACACAGAATCTGGTACGTAATTGAACATTACACTACATGCATGTGATGATATATATAGAACATTATTTATTGTGCATAAAATAGCCTAGTAACTGCAATGGCACAACTGTAATTCCTTTGTTATTTGATGTTCCCACCGTGTTTACTTTGGCAACACTTGCTTCACATTGCCTGCCAATAATGTACTTTGCACCAGTTGCAGACTGACGCCCCGTCTTCAGGGGCAGCCAGAAGTTGGGATATGCGATTTCCGTAAAACTGTACTTTCTGCCATGTGTCGACTGGGCCTGGGAGTTGACAGGGTGTGCTGGAAAGCGCGCAGTGTCAACAGAGCCCAGACACCCAACCCCCCTCGCAAGGTCAGGAGTGGCTTTCTTTTAAGAAATTCCCAAAACACAGGAAGCACTAGATTTGACGATGCCTACACGCTTCCGTTAGTCATAGAGAACCACTGAGCTATTCGCAGCCGCAGAAATACACAGCACGTCGGGGAGTTGTTAAGCATGCCTCGACGCATCGCCCTCTCTGTTGTCAAATACTCGCACCCTGGGCTCAGCGTAATGATGGTGGTGTTAAAGATATCTCGCTTTCCTGTAGATCACAGATCAGAATCCTTACAGGCTTAGTTTAATTTTGCATCGTTCAAAAAGTCAAACCACTTAGTAAACATTGAATTCGCTGACGGGTGTTTTAGAAATCCAGTTGTAGACGTGTAGCAAAGTAACGAAGTAGTAGACACGCGAACATGGGTGGGAATATGGAGTGATAGGTGTTAGGGGATTGGGGAACACGCTTGCCAACCCCTACCTCTGGATATCTAAAATACCAGTCAAGGAATTAAATTGATTTGGGGAATTAGGGTACTGCGTTTTAGGTTGTCCTATGGCCTAAAGATTTTAGTAACAGATTTCTTCTGCTTTGTTGCATGTGATAATGTGCAAGGACAGAGGTGTTGCTAGGTCTGGAAAAGACCCGGCCCACGCTAATGTCGGGACTAGCTAGTCTTTTGGTTGTGGCCCCAGAGCTTCCATCCAGGGCTACAACCAAAGCCCCCAACCCCACACCCTTATACCTCCCTCCCACACCCCCAGCATCACCTCTGTGCAAGGATAACTGAATGCTTATATTTGTACTCCAACCTCCTCTTTGAAGAACACACTGAGTTTTTGGCAGACAATGATTAATCCCCCTCACTAACATTCGAGGGGGTTTAGATTCTATTAAAGACAAGGAAGCGAGTATTATGCATTATTCTTTACTTCTGAAACCACAGCAGCAAAGAAAACAACTTTACAATTAAAAAAGTTTGAACAACAAATAAAACAGAGTTCAAAGTCAATGTATGGGGAACTCCCCAATCCAACATGGAGGACAGGTCATGCCCTGTAGATGAACAATGAGCAGGGACCCGCCTCCATATAAATCATTTACTCTAATCCCAATTCCTCTTTCTGCAGCTGTCTTGCATCAGACACCCACTGCAAAGCCCAGATGGTGTAGCGCGGAGACAGGATCCAACAAAGTTCAAGGATTTCAATCTCTCCGCCTCCTGTAACTGTGACGGAATGCTCCTGGAGAGACCATCTCACTCCAAGGCTGTAAGAACAAGAAACAAAGGGTGGGTGGGTGTTTTAATACTCGCCTCCTTGTCTTTAATAGAATCTAAGCCCCCTCTCACGTTAGTGAGGTGGATTAATCATTCTATGTCAAGACAGGAGGCTTCATATTATGCAAGTTTAAAGCCATTGCATCACATTAATCGCAACATGATCAATACACTTGTGATAAAATGTTCTGAATGATGATTCTCTTGACCAATCAGCTGCTTTCAAAATTTGCTCCAGGCTACCCCCCTGGAAACGGCCCTAGATGCCAAAGCACCCCTAAATGAATGAGAATCAAAGGCAGATGTGTCAACTCCTGCCTCCTGCATAACCCACTTAATCTATCTGGCTAAAGTGGCAGGGGACACCAGTTTATAGCAACTGAGAGGAATTGGGAGGTCTAAGAGGCTCTGCCTTCAACTTAAAACATTTTAAACACGGAATGACACATAACCTAGAATCTTCTGGAAAAGCTGGAAATGGAGGAAATGAAACACTTAAGTTCTCCTGAAAATAAAGAAAAGTGACCCCCTGAGGGGTGAACATTTTATTGCCCACATCCAATGCTTTAATATCAGAAACCCTTTTTATTAGAAATGAGGCATAACAACATGGCTAACTTGAAAAACAGCTGTTGCAAAGACAAACCTTCATTAGATGGCTTAGAGCGGAAAAGATCCAAAACCATCGGATAGAACAGAATACCTAGCTTTAGGTGGGACTTGAATATGAATGGACTTGAGGGCCCTGCGTACCAAGAAGTGCCTACCCACTGGCTCACCCTTAACCAAAAACATGGCCTGCTGAGATAGAAGATCTAAATCCATTCATAGTCCTGTAAGCCTTGCCCTCTCAAAACAACTCCACCAGAAAGTTAACTACCTCTACTGGAGGGGCAGAAACGGGATCGAAGTGTTGAGCCACACACCAGCTAACCCAGCTGTTCCATGCTGAAGAGTACCCCGACTTAGTAAAGGCCGCCCAGGAGTCCCTGATGACACTGATAGAAACCTGCAAAAACCCCTGGAAGCACCCAGAAGAGCTGAAATCTTCCAAGCCATAAGGGAGCGGTGTCCCTGAAGGACCAGCTCGTGAGGGAGACCTGACGGGGCGGAGAGAATCCTCGGGTGGAGAGGGAGAAGACGAGGAATATCCACCGCCAATTCCAGAAGGGCTGGGAACCACACTTGGGAAGGTCAAAAGGAGGTAACCAACTCTAGCGTTGCCGCCTGCCTGCACACTTGAACTAAGACTCTGGCTATCATGCCAAAAGGAGGAAAAGCATACGAAAGGGGACCCGCCCAATCCTGAAGGAAAGCTTTGTTAGCCAGTGCACTGGGATCCGGTCTCCAACTGTAGAATCGGGGAACTTGGCAGTTGAGTCTCGAGGCAAAGAGATCTACATGAATCGGACCCCAAAGAGACAAGATCTTGGCAAAGAGAGTCTTGTGAAACATCCAGTCGCTCATATCCTGGTGATGTCTGGAGTTCCAATCCGCAAAAGTGTTGCTGACTCCCGGAAGATACTGCGCTTTCATCACAATGGGCTTCATTACGACCCAGGCGGTAAGTTACCGCCTGGGTCGTACCCTTACCACCATGGCGTAAACTACGTTTACGCCATGGTGGTTGGCGGATTTACCACCCCATTCCAAGGTGAGTGGGGCGGTAAATCCCCATTTCCCATTTTACCCTTCCCCATTCCCATTTTTGCCCCATAGGGCATAATGGGAATGGGGAAAGGCGCTAATTACGCCACCGTAAATTACGGTGGTGTAATTAGCACCAAGGTCCCTTTGCGGCATGGGTTTTAACGCCTGCAAAAAGCAGGCGTTAAAATCACCATCCCGCAAAGGGACCTTGGAATCAGGCGTTAAGGGTCGGCGCCGTTTACGGCGCCGTAAACCCCTTAACGCCTGGGTCCTAATGAGGGCCAATGTCCCGATCCAGACAGAAATGCCAAAATTCCCTTGCTAAATCTGCTAGGGCCTTGGACTTGGTTCCCACCAGATGATTGATGTATCGCACACCAGAAACATTTTCCATCCGGACAAGGACACAACAATTCCCTTTGTCCTTGAGAAAGCTCTTGACTGCAAAAGAGCCTGCTAACAGATCCAGCCAGTTGATATGAAGTTGCTTCTCTGAAGAGGACCACTTCCCGCCTGTGGAAACCTGACCTATCCTGGTCCCCCAGCCCGCTCTGCTGGCATCTGACTCCAGAATGACATCTGCAGAGGGACCAAAAATTGCCCTGCCATTCCAGGCATCCATGTGCCTGAACCACCAGAGGAGCTCCAACCTGGCTTCAGAAGACAGAACCACCAACTAGGAGTAAGACAGACTCTTGCGAAGATGTTTGGCTTTGAGGCGTTGCAAAGCTCTGTAATGGAGAGGAGCCGGAAAGATAGCTTGGATGGACGCTGAGAACATCCCCACAACCCTGGCTAGCTGCCTGAGGGAAATCCTCCCTTTCTTGAGGAGACGGATTTCCTTCCTTATCTTAGAGAGTCTGCAGTCTGGAAGGAGAAGGATGAAGAGCTTGGACTCTATATTGAAGGCCGGAAATTGGATATATTGCGTAGGCTTCAATATGGATTTCTTTGCATTTAAAACAAACCCTCATGTCTGTAGAACGGACACAGTTAACCCCATATGAGTCAAAAGAATCTGAGAGCTCTGAGCTAGGATAAGCATATCTTCTAAATAGATTATTATCCGAATCCCTTTGGACCTGAGGTGAGCCATCACCAGCTTCATTCATTTGGTGAAGCACCAGGGGACTGACGAAAGGCCAAACGGGAGGGAGGCGAACTGCCAAGTGCGAGCTCCCCATTAGAATTGAAGAAACTCCTGGTAGGGAGGGAAGACAGGGACCACCAGGTATGCATCCTTGAGGTCTAACTTGACCATCCAATCTTCCCGGAGAAGGGTGTCCCTGAGAAGATGAATCCCCTACATTTTGAAGTGGTGATATACTACAAATGAGTTTAAGGCTCGTAAGTTCATGACCGGGCGAAACCCCTCCTCGGGTTTTGGGACCAGAAATATCGTGCTCCGAAACTGAGAAGCTGTGAAGCACGCTGGGACCGCCGCCCCTTTGGAAATTAGGTCTCTGACCTCTGCATCTACCAAATCCTGTTTGACCTTGTCGAACAGCAGGGGAGGAGGCAAGAAAAGCTGACAAGGAGAGGAATAGAACTCTATTTGAAACCCCTTCACTGTCTGCAACACCCAAGGGTCTGACGTGAGAGCCTGCCACTGAGGAAGAAACCTGGCCAGCCTGCTCCCTAAACCTTTGTGGGAGGAAATGTTTAACACATGTGGCATTACCTGGAGCTGAGCCCGAGCTACCAGCACCCCCTGCCAGCACATCTTCTCCAATGGAAACTCCTTTGAGGGTAAAACTGGGTTTGCACTCCCTGAGCAGAGGAGGGATTGTGTGCACCTCTTGATGCGTATCGTCTGGGACGGGTAGAGCCCTGGGAGAAGCGGCCATAGGAGCTACCTCTTCCAGCCTTACCGAAAACCTTAGGGGCAAAAACCTTTTTAATATTAGCTTGATCCTTGTCTAAGGCCGCGAAAGTATAAACATAGGTGGAAAGATCCTTTATAAATCTGTCACCAAACAGATTGCCCTGGGCCGTAGGACCCGCCTCTCTTTCAGCCATGTCAGCCAACTTGGGATCAAGTCGCATGAGGAGGGACTTCCGCTGCTCTTTTAAGATGGAGGCGTTGGCGTTGCCGAGCAGACAAACAGTTCTCTGAACCCAGCCCCGCAGGACCTGCACATTAATAGGGAGGTTAGAAATCGCTGCCTCCTCAGCCAGTTAAAAAATCCGGGTCACCGGACCCAACACATCCAGCAACCTGTCCTGACAACTCCTCCAGGCCTTATCTACCCCCTTCTTGGGGTCCTTCCCTTTCTGGGACAAAAAGGATACCAAGGACTGGTCGATTTGTGGAGTGAGGGCCACCTTATCAGGGACCACCGTTCTAGGGCACTCCGACCGTAACTTGTTTCTGTCCTCCCGTGGTAAGGGGCGTCTTACCCAATTATTCAAAAAGGATGACACTGCATCCGAGGGATGCCATTCTTCAGATCTGGGGTGTTGGATAAGAGCAGGATCGTAGAATGGAACCCCACTAGCATCCAGAACTGACTCTTTGGATGGAGGAACGGGGCCCAATTTCCTCTTGCACCTTTTCGGAGGGAAGTCAGAGTCCTCTGAACTATCTGTAGAAGAAATAGGGACCGCAGGAGCCCCAGCGGGAAGCTTTGGGCCACCAGACCAAAGGGGAACAGACTGGGACTGTTGGAACCCCTCCAACCTACACTCTGACCCCTTCCCGGGGAGGAAATATGACTAAGGGCAGTGGATGGACTGAGTTGTCCTTGTACATGTTTGCGTGTGTATTACAGCAAGAGACACGTTTTCAAGCCACATAGAGGCATAGGAGAAGTTGTGCATTACCCCGGATGTCTTCGGAGTACACTATAGCTGTAAATACTTAGAGCAATATCCCATCTGATGATAGAGGGGATATTTTTTGTATATACGCACGTAAACAAACAGTAGGAGGGTCTGATCCATTATTCATAGCGTTAACTAATGTGGATATCAGAGATTAGTCTTACAGTTCACTACTGTATTGTGCTTTACTTATTCTGAAAATGTTCTTAAGAAGGGAGTCATACTCACAGTGTTTTTATTAATGTTATCTGTCCACAGTTCATTTCTGGCTCAAGAAGAAGAGAATGTAATCTCAAAACGTGTCAGCCACTTGTTTTGGACTTTTATGCACAGCTTGGTTGATGATATTGTTCACTGATTAAATCTTTGTCTTTCTTAACTAAAATTAAGGAAATAATTTGTCTTATTTGAATTGATGCTTCATGATATAAATTGATACTTCTAGAATTTAATATGTAACCGTCCTTGGACAATATCTTGATAGTGTGCAGGGGATGGGAGGGTTCCTACCTTGGATCCTCTTTTCTCCTTTCGTATTTGTTTTGGTGGCTCTGTGCCAGGACCACTTTTCCTCCCCTGCACCTTGAAATTCACAAGAATACATTTTATTACATCAAAACCAGTTGTTTGACAAAACCAGGAGTGCACCCACAATTGCTTGTACAGTTATTTTCCGTAACTTGTCCCTTAGGGTCGACAATGGAGTGTATGACCTCTGCCTCAGAAACGGGTGCTATCCCGGGAGGTACCAAAGGGTCACCCCTATTGGATGTTGTTTGAGAGGCTTGGTACGCCCTCTCCCCTTGTATATTAGCTTGACAACTGTTGTCAGATTTTACCGGCTGACACAATACTACTGCAGAAGGTTGTGCATCTGTCTGTGTCACGATATTCTCTCTGGGCCGGCATTGTAATCAAGACAAACTTGTTCAGGGAGTCCATCAAAGAACATAAATCAGTCAAACTGTGGTATAGAAGGAAATCTTTAGGGATACTCTCATTGAGGTGCGAAAAAACTTGGCGAAGGCAATATCATCAGGTGGAATGCATATCATCCTGATGCCCTTTTTTAAAGCAGGGGGTGCTGGCGATGTATTATCTAGATCCTGCCTAGCATAGTTCTTTATCCCTCCAAGTAGTGAGGTCACAGCTGGGGAAAAGGTTGAAGCTGAAGAGTACCCCTTCCCAACATGCATTCCGAGGTGATAGCACCTGAAGAGCTTGGGGTTGAAGACAGTCGATCCAGATCCTTAATTAGACATTTGCGAGGGGACTCGGACTCCTTGGTATGCTCCATGGGCAGGAAAAGGTTACCCCCTTGCAACCTCTGTCTCCTGCGAGAACTCAGGGCAAGGACCTCGGTAACGCGGTTCCTATTAAACAGAGGGGATGCAGCTGCTCAACCGGCTCCGATCCACATGAGGGCCGCACTTGACCTTGGCCCGAAGGTGGAATTTTTTTCAGCCTGATTGCTGAGAGGTAAGCTTTTCAAGCCACACTTACTGCTTTCAGCCATAATATGGCCCGGGGTCCTCAGTGACCGGAAAGTGAGTAAAGGACACACTGTGTAAATTGTACCAGTGGTCCGCTATTTAGAATTGGTCAGTTAGCCACACTGGACCATCGCTGGCTCGCCAGGGATGTAGAACAAAATCAACGTGAAGCACTAAGGTTAAGACGAGAGCTAAATTCTCCCACATCAGAGGAGCTGACCAGACATCAGCTGAAAGAGAGGAGCTGGAGCTTACCCTGTCAGGTAGTAGCATTGTGCTGTGCTACACAGTCCGGCCCTTCATGAAAGCCATCTAGGGGCGCCGAGACCCGCGTAGGAGCCCACTGCCACCAGTCACCAGGCTGCAAAAGGAAGCTTAAGAACGATTAACACAATGTTTCCAAGCTGACACCACTCCCAAAGCTGGCAGTACCAGCCCACTGCCCTCAAGCCACAAGGAGGAGAAATCTGAGGAAAGGACCCACTGGAATCACTAGGCAAAGCCTGAAGCCTAGCAGGCTGCAGCACGCATACAGCGTGGTTGGTTATGCAGCATTGAAATTCCCTTAAGGGGATGAGGAAACAGTAAGAAAATTCCTCTGAAGCGCGCCGGGCCTGAAGCGAAGCTTCTGACAGGGCTGTGCGCGTCACTGAGGAATGCGAGGTTATGAGGGAAACAGCCTACGCGAGCTGGGCCTGAAGCAAAAGCTTCTGAAAAGGCCTGCATGCGTCGGTGTAGAATGCGTAGGGTCTCCGCTCTGAGAATTCTCAGAAGGAAGGCATATAAAAAAAGAAAATACCCACGCGCGCTGGCCTGAAGGCGAGAGCTTCTAAAGGCGCGCATGTCGTGCTTGCAGAAATACGAAAAACTCAGTCGGGAGGCAGAGCGCACCGTGTGTGACCCGAACCACTAAAATATAAAGCGACGGTCACACGTGGCTGAGACAATATCACTATTCCATATGATTCAGAACTCAACCTGAAAGGAAACAAACTTTCCAAAGTGAATGAGCAGAAGAGCGACCGCTTCACTAATGAAGTAAAACACTGTAACACTATACACTCTACACAATGTAACAAGGCCACTACTGACTAGCATCAAAGGAACAACTAGAAGGAGTGACTTAGCTGTGGCATCAGCAGCAAAGAAAGAGGAGTTGGGATTGGAGTAAAAAACTTATACAGAGGCGGGTCCCTGCTCATTGGTCATCTACATGGCATGACCTGTGCTCCATGTTGGATTGAGGAGTTCCCCATACATTGACTTTGAACTCTGTTTTAGTTCTGTTGTCCAAACCTTTTTAATTGTAAAGATGTGTCTTTGCTGCTGTGGTTTCAGAGTAAAGAATAATGCAGAATATGAAGCCTCCTGTCTTGACATAGAATAAGAAGTTGCTAAGCGTATAGCTGTTCACATTATCTGACACATTCTCAACATGATTCTGTTCCCCACTGCCTACTCACACATAAGTTATCTTTCTTTTTTTACCTTTTTTTATTATTAGTGCTTATGGTTAAATGAAAACAGAACCTATTGCACAGTAAATACAACAAACATTTAAAATAACTTTAAATACACCCGCATTTGAATATAAAAAGAAGCAATTAAAATAATTTCAACAAAGCCGCCATAATACAAAATTTAATCACCCCAATTTCAAACATGTAAATAAAATTGATTGAATTCAAGCCACAATTCAAAAAAAATATAAGAACAAATTAGTTAAGGACATGCAGATAAAAGGTTTAGCTAAATAATTATTACAATTCATCAAACATAAATAGTATACTTCCCTGATATAATGTTCTTTTATCTAAATTTCCAATGTCCATAAATTCAATGCTTCCCTCCAAATGTGATAAGCAGCTATCACAATCACCAATAGATCAGCACAAAAAATTGAACTACAGAATTGGTCTGTTTTGATGCTTTCTTCGTTAATTACAAACTTTGAGTAGCCCTTTAAATACAATTGATTCAATTTGGGACATTGTGTCAAAATAGGGCGCAAGGTTTCCAATGTCTGATGGCATAATCTGCATAGTGATAAATCTGTTGCAATTCCCCTCCATGCCCCTAAATATTCATGCGTGGATAGGTGTTTAAAAGGTGGTAAGTTAATAACCTCCTCAACTGAAAGGGACAGAATTTCTTCAAGTAAGAAAAAGGAGTCTGCCTATTAAAACCCTGCCGGCAGTACTTTGAATAACGTTTTTTCCCGTACAGGAGGTCCAAATTGTTACAACTGTCCCAATCCTGAGTCTTCCTCTAAAGAATGAGCTGGATATTCGAAAGAGCTAAGGCAATGTCAACAGTTAAACCAAGCGGACAAAAATGAGTGAATCAAGATTTGTGCAGTTCGTTTAGGAACCTATTAGAGATACCCCCTGCCAATTGCTTTGCCATCAGACTAATCAAGGTGTCTCCCGAAGTCCCAGACTTTCGTATCTTTAGGTAGAAGTTGGTGCGCAAAAGGGTCCACAAAGATCTTAAAGATTGGAGCCCCAATTCTAGTCGAAGTGCTGCCACAGGGACAGCATCGGGTATGCCTAGAATAGCATGCAATAATTTACCATCAATCTTTTACAACCAGCCAGAAGAGGGAAATTGCATTACCTCCAACCCATAAAGTATCCCTGGGATAATACTTTTATGATAGATGGTTAATAGACCTTCAACATTGTGACCTCCCTTAACTGAAATGAAGCCTCTAATGGTATTCCAATTGCGCATAACACAAGGCATTCTATGTTTATTTTATTTATTTATTGCATTTATATAGCGCACACAAGCCCTCAGGCATCAGGGCGCTACGATCCAGCTACATGTGTCCCATTAGCTGGGGAGTACTTGTTACAAGCATATAGAATGGTACATACATATTTAGATCATTTGAGACATTTAGTAAGGGTAAGACAAAGATGATTGATTCAGGGACAGAGATAGTGCTGTGCCATGCTGGGGACTACTACCGTAGGCAGTGATGGCTCTGGTCAGTTGAATCAAGGCAAAAGCCAGGTTTTTAGGTCTTTTCGAAAAGGCCCAGTAAGAGATTTCAGCCCTTAGGGGTTGCGGGACGGCATTCCAATGTTTTGCTGCAAGGACAGGGAAGCTTACTCCTCCTGCTCTCGTTGTTTTGAATTTGGGTTGGATTAGCCTGTGGGTGTAGGGAGTTCTGGTAGGCCTGCCAGTTAGGTGGGGAACAATTTTCTGAGCTAGGTATGGTGGGGCCACTTTGGATATGCACCTGTGCGTAATGGTGAGTGTCTTGAAAAGGATTCTGTGTCATATCGGAAGCCAGTGTAATGCTTTCCTGGCCTCAGATATGTGGTGGTATTTGGGCAAGTTTAGTGCTGCCCGAAGGGCATTATTTTGAATCGTCTGGAGCTTATGTATATTGTGGGAGGATGTTCCTGCAAGAAGGACATTGCAGTAGTCCAGTTTGACACCTATCACTGCTCGTGCTATAGTTAAGCAGTTGTCTATCGATAGGTATGGTCTGGCTGCGATGAGACGTTTGGTGGCATAGGCTGCAGATGAGGATATGGCATTGACTTGGCGGGAGAGGGTGGTGGCGTCTAAGAAGACCCCAAGGGTCTTAACAGCTGGTGATACAGCGATCCTAGTGCCGTCTATGTTGAAGGCGGTGTAGTCTACGCTCAGTTTGTTTAGGATTGAGAGTGAACTGACCAGAAGTAATTCCGTCTTTTCATTGTTAAGGCATAGGCCATAGGTTGCCATCCATGCCTGGATAGTGGAGTATGTGGTCTTTAGAAGGGCAGAGTCTTGAGAATAGTTACCTGTTAATGGGAGGAGGATTTGTGTATCTGCGTAATTAGTGTAAATTATGTCCTGTGTGCCTAGGAGATTGAATAGTGGCTTAGTAAAGATGTTATACAAGATTGGAGAAACACAGGAGCATTAGGGTACTCCACAGTTGATGGGAGCGGGTGCTGTGCTGGCTTGATCTCAGAATATTTTCATTACTCGACCTTCAAGGAAAGAGGTGATCCATGCTGCTGCTTCGTGTGAGAATGCGGCTGCAGAGGTGAGATGGTGACATAGGATACTGTGGTCCACCAGGTCAAAGGCTGCAGATAGGTCTAAGAGGAGCAGCAGAGCCGGTTTCCCCTTGTCTCTGATATTGACCATTTGGTTTTTTAGATCCAATAGGGCTGACTCAGTGCCATGGCCTGGACGGAATTCAGATTGTCTGACACCTAGAATTTTATTAGATTCTAGATGCCGTTGAATCGGGATATATGCAGCTCTGTCTAAAATTTTGAAGAGGAATGGGACTGTGGTGATGGGTCTATAGTTATTAGGGATGGCAGCGTCTAGTGAAGGTTTTATAAAAGCGGTAGGGCCCAAGCTTCTTTTAGGAGGGAAAGGACTATCCCTGTAGAGAAAGAAGCAATGATGAAAGTTGTGATGAACGGAGCCAATGCTTTGGCGCAGTCTTTGGTCAGGGGAGCTGGGCATACGTCTCCTTTACATCTGGAAGGCTTAAGGCTTTTCAAGATGTGCAGTGTGTCAAGGGTGGTTATATTACGAAATGTGAACTGGGGGTGTCAGAAGATTCAATAATGGTATTTAGGCTAATAGTGGTGTTTATTGGTGTGATTTTAGTGTTGGCTTGTTTCTGTTTGATGGCTATTTTCTTCTGTAGCATATACATTTTTTGCAGCATGGCATTTTGAATACTTTTGCATCAGGCCAAGTCTTTGTTTTCAGATGAGGCTTGAGGGATAGGAGATTCCAGTTCTCTGAGGATGGCGAACAGCTTGCGCATGTCAGAGTTGGCATTGGAAATTCTATCATTATGCATGTAGGCTTTGGCCGGGGTGATGGCGTGTTTGTATTGTTTGGCCACAGTGTTAAATTCCTGTTTGGAGATGTCTGTTTGGGAGTTCTTCCAGCAAGTTTCTGCTGTTCTTTTCTTTGATCTAAGGTCAGAGAGCTCCTGGGAGTACCAGGCGTTGATGTGGGCGGGAGGTTTGGCCTTCTTGTGTGTTAGCGGGGCAATGGTGTTAACGGCATCTATTAGTGTGCTGATGTAGATCTGGGCTAAGACATGAGGATCTGAGTACACAAGGAGTCTAGTTTGAGTGGATCCAGGTAGGGAAGAATGTTTTCTTTGGCCTGTTTTTTCGAGTTGCGAGCCATTGAGGGCGGCAGTCATTTGGCAGGAGGTTTGGGAGGATTAGTTGTTTGGATGACGAAGGAGATTATGTGCTGGTCAGACCATGGGCGTGCATAGTTGTTTTGTAGGCTAATATTGCAGTTAAGATCGACTATCCAGTCAAGGGTACGTCCTTTAATGTGAGTGAGATTGTTGATTCGTTGACAGAAGCCTAGTGAGAGTAGTGCATTGGCGAGGGAGGAAGCAGCTAGGTCGTTGTGGTCGTCTAACCCAAGGTTGAAATCCCCTAGTAGTGTTACTTGTGAAGAGAGCTTAAGGTTGTGACTAAGTGTTTGGCGGAGGTCTTCTTCAAAGGTGCTGGCGGGGCCTGGGGGTTGATAGATGATGTGGTTCGTGATAGTGTTAGTTGGGGTGGTTTTTACTTTTAAAGATAAGATGACACAGACTTTGTTTAGAGAAGTGTTAAGTTGCCTGATGGGCAAATGTTTTTTAGCTATAAAGGCAGTTCCGCCACCTCTGGCACATAGTCTGTCACTTCGGAAAATTGTGTAGTCAGTAGGAATGGCCAATGCTAGAGTAGGGTCTGAGGCTGCATGGAGCCAGATTTCTGTGATAGCTACACCAACTATACCAGCTATGTTCCTTAAGGTAGTCCTTTAGACAGCGGCATACTAGGGTGCGGCCCAAATAAATATAATTGTCTACCATAGCCAAGGACATATTTGCTCATTTCCATACAAATGACCCTCGCCCCCACTATGATTACCTTTGATTTTGCCACATTAATGTTCATACTATTCAAGGTGGCATAACTACTAAAGGCATAAATAAGGCGCTGAAGATCAATGGGGGTGAGGTCGAGAAGCACCGTATCATCTGCATATGATAATCAACTGCAAGGTTCCCCACCAAGTTTGGGTGGAAAGGTGCGGCACCCATTCAATGCCTCGTCCATATCAGCCACATAGGCGTTGAAAAGAAAGGACGTTAAAGCACACCCCTGTTTGAGGCCTTGATTGGTACACACAGCAGCGGTCAGTTCTCCAGTCTGCTTCGTTATAACAGAAGTGGAAGTGTCCATATGGAATAATTTGAGGAAATATAACGATCCTGCATCTAGACTCCATCTTTCAAACTTTTCCCACAGCAATTCTCTGGAGACATAGTCAAATGCCTTAGAGAGGTCCATAAAACAAAGATAAAGTTTACGATGCGGGCAGTAACAAGCTTCTTTTACCATGCAATGGAGAGCACATAGATTATATGCCATAGTAAACCCGGGTTTAAAGTCTGTTTGAGACTTCTTTAATAAAGATCTCTTGCTGGCCCATCTACGTAGTCTCTGTAAAAGAAGAGCTGCAAATATTTTGGCACTAGTATAACATGTCCAACCAACGATAGTTGGAGGGATCCATTCTGTCCCCCTTTTTTAAACAGGGACCAAGATGGATTCCCTCCAGCTAGCCGGGAACATTCCTATTCGAGTATTCTGTCAAATAGGACCTTCAACAGAGTAGCCCAATAAAGAGGATTTGCCTTAATTACAGCATTAGGAATCATGTCTGGACCAGGAGCCCTGGAGGCCTTTAGTTTACCAATTATCTCAAGGATATCATTTACTTCAAACCCTTCCATGCTTATCCCTGCTGGAGGCCAAATAACAAGGGTGGGGACAAGCTTCGGGTCAACATATAGGCCCTCATTACGACCCATGCGGTAAGTTACCGCCTGGGCCGTGACTTTACCACCATGGCGTAAACTATGTTTACGCCATGGTGGTTGGCGGACTTACCGCCCCATTCCGACCTTGGCGGGGCGGTAAGTCCCCAATCCCCATTTACCCTTCCCCATTCCCATTTTTGCCCCATAGGGCATAATGGGAGTGGGGAAGGCGTTAATTACGCCACCGTAAATTACGGTGGCGTAATTAACTCCATGGTCCCTTAGCGCCATGGATTTTAACACCTGCTAAAAGCAGGTGTTAAATCCGCCATGGCGCTAAGGGACGTCGTACTCAGGCGGTAAGGGTCGGCGCTGTTTACGGCGCCGTAAACCCCTTACCGCCTGAGTTGTAATGAGGGCCATAGACTCTATGTATTTCCTCCATTTCATTTCAGATATTGGGTTACACTTAATAAGAGCATGAGTCATAGTATAACGTCTAAACCCAGCCCAAAAGTGCTTACTGTTGTTTCCTCTCAAAGAGAGAACATAAACTTCCAGTTACCATTCATGGTGGAATATTTGTGCGGCCTGGCCCAATTCTTTTATCTCGTCAAAAGCGCTGCTAAACTGTTTTTCCTTTCTATAGGGGATAATAATCGATCTTTCTTGACTCCACCAACAGAACTACAATATTGTCTTTTCTGCTGGTGAATAACCATACCGAAAACACCTGACTCCCGTTTTGGTTAGCAAATACAGGGCTGATGTAACTTTAATTCATTTAGGATTTCTGGCATAGCATCTCGTAATTCCCAGCCATAAAAGGTCAGAAGGGTCGCTGGGTCATGAGCCCTGTCACTCATATATACATCAAACGTAATGACATTAGATTCCGTCCAAAGCAGGCGGTTTCCCCGCACACTTACCTCGGGACACAACCCTATACGACAAGGGTTTTGGTAATCTGCCAGAGGCTGTGTCCAAGAAAAGAGCACATGGTCACTCAGATGCGTGGGCGTAATGCTGAGATTGCTGAGGTCGCTCCACAAGGTGGCGTTGACAAATACAAAGTCAATAACAGTAGCAACCTTCCCGTTAGATCAGGTATTTGCCAAGGCCGAATCAGCGGTAAGTCCCTTCACATTTAGGCACCCAAGATCATATTCTGCCAATAATAATGACCAACCATGAGCACGGGTGTCTCCAACACCATATTTGCTAATGAAATGACCACCGCCATAATCTGTGCACTTTGGAGAGCAGCATTGGGTATTAAAATCGCCAGCAATCAACACCTGCTTATATAGACCATGCAGCAACCCCTGCAATAAATTATTGATAATTGACTGACTGCTATTGCTCAGCTTTCTTCTTGGAGGATGATACAAATTGCTTATCAAACATGCATTACCCATACAGGAAGCATCTTCTACTAGAGCGGCCAAACCTGAGGAATAGGCACACTCAGTGGTAAATTTGTTAATGTGAATTTGGTTCTAGCACCAATGCTAGCCCACCCACTGGACGGCCCTTCTTTTTATTGGCTGCATGTCTGCAAAGGACGTTGGAACCATAGACAACCATTTTTTCTATGGCCCACGTCTCCTGCAATAGAAAGATATCACATGTGAGAATATATATACCCAATGGTTTGGACAAAAAGTAGTTGAAACCCAGAGTGTTCCAGGAAAGCCAACGTAAACAGTTCTTTTTCACCCTACTTCAATAAGAATAGTCACTCAGTAGGTCAGATGGCCAATAGTCAGTGGCGTTGTTGCCTTGTGTGACAGGGTTCTGATCCAAAGTGAAAAGTGAAATTTGGTGTGCCGTTGAATGATTTTTGTTCGGCAAAGTATATGGATGAAGAGCTTGTTCTTCATTAGGAACCAAAGTGGATCAGTTGCTGCACACTGTAGTTTTGTAGCCCAAATTTAATAATAACCTGCGCAAGTGCACATTAGGGATACAATAGTGGGTGAGGCAAATCCCTGATGCGTCATTGAGTGGGACTGCACCATCTGCCCGTAGCCATTTGTCCAGTGGCCCCCTTAATTTTACTTGTCTGAAACTTCCATTACCTAAGTCTTGATAAAGGTGGTAGATCGGGGAAAGGGAGAAGATGTATTAATCCTCAATCCTGCACACTTCGAAGTAGTTTGTATTACGTCTGCATTCTTAGTGACATGCAAGTCATGTTATTAATACTGCAACCTTTATTCATCACGCAAACTTGGTTTACTGCAAATATGTTTCCCTTCTGCATTGTTGATAACAGAGTACCCTGCCTTGGGAATCATTTTGTAGCTTATAAGAATGGTCTGTCTAAACTGGCCTGTGTCAAGAACCATCAGAAACGTCCCTTCTGGACTTCCTGGTCCCTGACCCATAGAGGCTTGCACTCAGTAGTACTCCCAACATGGCCACCGAACGCGGAACACTGTGTACCAGTTTCTGCGTCGTACGCATCACGTTCTATAAAGCAGACACGCCCCCGCGGCTCTGCGCTTCTCAGCGCTACCGCTTACTGTGGCTAGACGTGTGCTGCCGTAGTTCGCTCTCGTTACTTCTTGTTTCCTGGCTCCTGGTCCCCAACTGTTACCTCCACATTCTTCCCTTCCCTTTGCCCTCACTTGCATCCCGGACCTCCGAGTACTCGCTGCCGAGTGCACGCTTCGCTGTTCCCAGGACTTCCCGGACATTCTGAACGATCCAGGACTCAGGACGCTGACACACGCTGGAACCCGAGGACATTCGCACAGGGTTATATAAAACCTGCACCGTGCACAGGAAGACTCTATCGAAGAAAGAACACAGACAGGTGAGAAGGGGGTAATCCTGTGACAGATTGAGATGCCAACAAGCCGACACGGATACGGACATGGGGGTGGCAGTCCAAGACCTCATGCGCGGCATGCAGGAGTTAACAACAGAAGTTCAGAATCGCAAAGCCGAGAATGCAGCAT
Organism: Ambystoma mexicanum; assembly: GCF_040938575.1. Taxonomy (NCBI): domain Eukaryota; kingdom Metazoa; phylum Chordata; class Amphibia; order Caudata; family Ambystomatidae; genus Ambystoma; species Ambystoma mexicanum. The sequence continues at coordinate 1,273,709,019 of NC_090932.1, forward strand.
TAAAACAGTTAGTCCTGTCACGTGATTCCGCGACCAAGGAAAGTGTATTGCTGGGCGGAGTAGTGGATAAATATGATGGTACATCAAAAAACCTTCGCGGATTCCTTGATTCGTGTTTAGTCCACTTTACCTTTAAGCCTTAATACTTCTCTACCCTCAGGGCAAAGGTGGGCTTTATGATTTCGCATCTTTCCGGGAATGCGTTAACTTGGGCTACGCCCTTGGTTAATTCTGGAGATGCCCTCCTGGATGACTATTATGGGTTTGTACAGGCTCTAAAGGCCATGTTTGACCACCCAGAACAGGTCTACAGTGCCCAGGAATGACTACTGGATTTCCAACAACGTTCCCAGGATATGCTGACCTATTTGACACGCTTTAAGCAACTGGCCAAGGATGCAGATTGGTCCCCGGAGACCTGTTTTACCCTTTTTCAAAAAGGATTGAATGAGGAAATAAAAGATGAGCTAGCTAGGGTAGCTCGCCCAGGTTCCTTCCAGGCTCTTATGGATCTCTCTTTACAAATAGACATCCATATCCAGGAAAGGAAGGCTGAAAAGAAGAAGACTAAAATGCCTTGACAAAAGGCCTCCATAAAACCTTCCTCTAAACTTGAGCCCACTCCTGCCCCCACTACAGACCCAGAACCTATGCACCTCGGGGCCTTCCATGGACCCATATTCTTGCAAGAAAGAATATGACGGATTCACACTGGGCTGTGTATGTATTGTGCCTCAGATAAACATCTTGTGAGAGAATGTCCCTTAGCTCCTCCATGGTGTTCGGAAAACGCCAGCACCCGATCCTAGATGGAGCACAACTTTGGGACACCACCTAAGCCCATACTTGTTGACGGAGAACCAGAATTCGAAGTCAAAGATATCTTGAACTCTAAATACTCTAGGACCAAGCTATATTAACTCGTTGATTGGAAAGGATTTGGACCACAAGATAGATCCTGGGAGCCCAGTGAGAATATCCACGCACCACGTCTAATCAGGAAATTCCATTGAAATTCCATTTCCAACCAAACCTGGGCCAGACAGAAGGAACACCATGGGAGGGGCCGTAAGGGGAATGCTGTTACGACCCTCGCCCTAAACCTCCTCTGGCAAACCCATTGGCCATGTGGAGTCAGGACTCTTCAAAAGCCCTCATGGGGCCAGTCCTGGCTATTCCCTCGAACCTCGGAGAAGCAGAACCTGCAAGGAGACAAAAGGAACATCATTAGAGCAGTATCTTACCTGCAGTCTTCATCTTTAAACGCTCGCAGCTACTGAGAACAGCTTCCTCGAATCTGCACGCCTCCCGGACAGAACGACCTGAAAGAGGAAGATAGAGGCAACATCAAAGAAAGCAGTAGAGACATTTACAAATTACGAACTGCTCAAAAAGGCTTACCTGGCTGGTCGCCTCTCGGCTGGAACCACCCGGACATTCCACTCGCGCTGAAGAACACCGCGACCTACAAGGAAGGAAAACACAGGTTAGCAAAGGAAAGACTTCGCAGTGCTGCGCATAGCACTTACTTACCGCATCATAGTGCTCTTTTTGCGCCATCATTTACCAGCGGGGCTCAACCAAACCAGTTCGCCGCGCTGAAGCTCCGCATACCTAAGGGAGAAAAAAGAGACATTTTAAACAAAGAAAGGCATGCAGGATAGCAACAAAACTAAAGAACAGCAATAAGACCTACCTGAACAATATCAAACGTGTCGGCGTCAGTGAAGTAACTGGACTGCACTCGCCCATGAAAGACAACGCGCCCCTGCAAAGAAGGCAGGACGGAGAGCACGCCTAATTATACCACAAGGCAGAACCTTCCCTGCAGACCACATCAGGGCAAAGCTGAGACGCATACCAGCGAGTAAACCGGCTGGGTGGCTTCCATGTGGATACCAGGTGAGCGTAACAACTTAAAATAATTGATAAAATTGCCTAGAATCAAGTCAAATCCCATTTGGAAAACAACCAACTTCTTGGCTCAAGACAATCTGGGTTCAGGCCAAACCACAGCACAGAAACGGCTCTACTGAACCTCAAAACCCAGATGTATACCATTAGAGATTCAGGCAAACTATGTATCCTCCTGCTATCAGACCTTGTGGGATGTTTTAACCCACTAGTCTATGCCCTGCAACGTTACTGTGCGCTGTGTGCATCAGGAACATCAGAATGGCCACCGAAAAGCATTATGCGCGTTAAAAATCACCCAGAAGTGCACAGGAAAACCTGGAAAATAGGCCGCCAATCCACTTTTGCCTATGTCATTGGTAACACAAGAGACCACTGCCAAAACCTATCATTTGGCTGCCCACAGAGGAAAATGAAACTACAAAGTAGTGCTGCATTGCAAGAGAAACACAGAGCTGCTTGAAAATCTGTTTTTTCTTGGCTGTTAAATCAGCAAAAATTATGGTTCCCAAACCTCACAAACGATCCAACCTCCTTGTTGGGTGTTAAACATCACTTTACTTCAAGAATCCACCTAAGTACAATGTCAGCAGAAATACATTTATCAGAAGAAAATCCAGATTTAAAGATGCTTGTTTGGAAAAATATGTTAAAAATGGGCGTAGTACCGCCGCTCGCCTGTGTAAGAAGCTGGCGATTACTTAACCTGTCTTTTAAACTGGTACATTAAAATAAAAGTGTGGGGAAAGAGGAGACTTGCCATCAAATGCAATATAGGTTGCCACTATTTAATTTCTATGTTGAAAAAGACTGGAATTGAAGATATGTTTGCTTGTTTTTAAATGTGTGACTTTAATTTTCACAAAGAACAATGTCACCATTTACTGTAAGGTAACCTGATTCAGCTAAACTCCAAAGAGGTTTCCCCCACTGAGGAACACACCACCTTTCTCCTTCCCACCAAAAGGACAGGAAATCTCATTTGGATGCTAATGAGAGGAGGAGGGGATTTTCTCTGCCGCCAAACTGGTAAAAATATGGAATTTAGAGGTTATTAAAATGAAAATGTCACTCACAGTTTAAAACTACTCTGGAATCTGTGCGATATTCAGAAACTGAACCATGAAAATGTTGATATTGTAGCTATTGTGATTATGTTAGGAATATGAAAATTCACAGGAGTATGCCCACATTTTATGTGGAAGCATCTGAAAAAAATTGTACAGATCTGGCACTGGGTAACCAACCAAAAGCGCGAAAAACTGTCATTTGTGAACCGAAACTCTTAGGAAGATGAGACTTTGATAGATATGTGCCTTATTTAATTTGGATGTAAATATGTAGTATTAGTAAGTTGGTGATATTATAAATATGCTTCTTGTGAAAAATAAGATATACTGTACAGAAACAAAGGGGGGGTTTCTCTGGACCATAAACACAGTGTCACTATGACACATCATGACCCACTGTTTCCTTCTCAAATCAGGGGAGAGGAATATCGGATTCTTAGAGGGTTGGGCATACCCACCCCCTTGGGAAATACATAAATAGGGACTCTTGAGGGTGCAGAGACACACACATTCACTCATCAGATGATTTACTGGTGAAGCGCCCTGCAGGAAGAATCCAAATCCAGATTCCAGAACCCAGACCAGACTCCAGAACTCTGAAGCAGAAGGCCCAATCCTAAAGCTGAACCCTTCTCAGCTGGCCTTTAAAATCTTGCAACCTGATTTTAATCCCAAACTTCCAAGGGGCACAAGAAATTCAACAGCCTGGCTGTGCTGTTTTGCTGCTTCTGGCCAATAACCCTTGCTAGAACTCAGAGATCCAAACCGGTAGAGCAGAGCTGTAACCCAGAACCAACCGGTCAGATCCAGTCCAAGAGGCCGCGCAGAGACCAGAGTGCCTTGCTGAGTGCAGAACCAAGCGCCTAATTCCTGTCCGGTGGCAAGCGAATTCCAGTCCAAACCTTTGACCAGATCTTGACGGGCCCATTCCAAACCCATAGTTGTCAGTATTTAGCATAGAATTGTCCATAGGCATTTCTTAGTTTTAAGTAATCCTATCCAATCCATTCCAACACATCCAGAACTGCATTGTAGAATCTCTTTTGTCCACCCTGAATCCTTCTCTCATCCATATAATTCTGTGATAACTGTAGTGATAAATCATCTTTGCGCTAATATATTTTTGAAGAAAGGCAAGCGTCTCGGCAGGCCCAATCAACCGGTGGCACCACTGGGCTGGTTGGTGCGCTGTCGTGTAGCTTGTGGCTTCATAGACTCTCTAGTGTAAAGAACCTGTTTGTAATTCAAAAGCGCAATTTCATTTGAAATCTTGACTCTTTTTGAGAAAAATCGACCTTTACTAAAACCTTCATAAGTTTTGAACCGTACATGCTAGGAACGAAATTTAAATGTCAAATTGAATATAGTTTTTCTGTAATCGCATTTCTCGTGCGCTGAAAAGTTTGCCGCGATTTTGCATTTGCCTCATTTTCATTCCATATAAAACAGCTATTTCTTGCATTCAACCGCTGAATTCAGTTTCCTATCTGCTAATCATTCAATTATCATTGCTAATGTCTACCTGAACCTATCCAAAGCGACTCCCAGTAGTTCTGAATCCAATTTAGCAAATTAAAATCCATTTTTAGCGTTTTTCCTATTCATTACAAAATCACATTCAAAAGCATTTGACCTGTTTAAAATCATTCCTGTTCTCTAAACTTTCTGGGGGAATTGGGATTGAACTGCATTGTTGATTGTATATTTCTGAAACCTGTGTTCCCTCATTCCATCTCTTCATACTACATATTAAGGGGAGATTGAGTAGTAACAGGGGGAAAGAGTGATTACATTGTCTTTGATTGAATTCATGTCAAGTTTCATTTCTGTGCTGCATTAAGTTCATATCATTGCATTTCATTGAACCCACACAAAGTTATTCTCTGCTACATTATTCTTCTCACCCATACTCCTATTGATTAAAGAGATTGTTGATTGTTGTGATATCACCCATTGCTGATCATTGTATAAATATTAATAAGTGTGATATTTAGATATTGTTCATATTCATAAAAGTGTGATATATATATTGTTCAAATCCATTGAATAAATCTTTTAACTTTGCAAAACAACCTCCTTCTTGGTTCAGTAGGACCGGGGGGATTCAAAGAGAGGGGTGTGATATAAGGGTACATCGTCCAGAAATAAAAGAACTTTTGACATAAAAATATATAAATTAAGGGTTCCAGCTGGGCATCTCACGCTAGGCAATGACTTAGCTGGAGTGCTGGGTTGAAACCACTTACAGATTGGGGCTTGTCGCTGGATTTCTGGATTAGATATACCACTTGTGACAGCTTAATACACTGTGCTAACTAATAGGATACACAACTCCTGTTGGGCTACCACGCTGTGTTACACTGTGAAAAGCACCCCTCAAAAGGGAACGCTCTAAGGAAACGGTATGTTTTACAAAAATAAAATAAAACTTCTGTAAGTCAGGAAGGAAATTAAAATGTCCAGAATGGCGACATTGGTAGAGATCAATATGACTAGAGAACACCTTTTACATAAGTTATTTGTGAGAGGTGAATGGACAGAGCAGGATCAGAATGTGTGGTTGCAGGCAATCACACAGCAGATCACTGCAACAGGGTTAGATACATGGAAAGACCAGGGTCCCTTACATGTGGCCCTGAGTGAACTATATATGGCCCCTAATGCCAAGGATGAGCAAAATAAGATTGCCAAGATAGCGGCATATCTATATTTATCTACTGGAGCCATACAGGATAAATATGCTGAAGGCCAAGACCTGGCAAGTAGGCAACTGATGGCATTAGAAAAGGCACAAACTGATCTGGACTCTTCTGAGCAGAGGCTACAGAGGAGCCAGGAGTCCGAAAATGAAAGCAGGCAGTATATAGTCAAAATAAAAGAGGACATGGGTATCCTGCAGCAGGAAAAGGCAGAACAGGATACCAGAATTCTGGCCTTGCAGAAGGAGTACCAAGACAGTTTGGACTCCCTACTGCAGAGCCAGAAAAAGCTGGAGCAACAGATCAATTTCAACAGGGCATGCACAGAGCAGGTAGCCACCCTGCAAATCCAACTAGACAGAGAGAAAGAGGAAAGCAATAAATTGATTTTGAAAGACCTCGGTACCCGGGCAGAGTTTGATGAAGAGCACCAAAAGCTGGTGCGCTTCAAAGACAGAGGGACGACCTGGCGGCACAGAGGCAGGCTCTTGCTCGGGAAAGGGACACCTTAGGCCAGGAAGTCTGTTATTTAAAATAGAAACTGGAAGAAAATCACCTGGCCATCCAGGGACTGGGTGACCTCCAAAAAGACCATCAAAAACTGTCCAGGAGGGTGGAAGAGGCTCTAGCAAGGAAGGACCAGGCCAGTCTGGACAGGACTCAGGAGGTAACCCTCCTGCAGCAAAGACTGGCCCAGTAATCAAAAACAACCCCAGAAGCACAGAGAGAAAATGAGGCTCTCTGTGAGAACAATGACAGGCTCCACAGGCAGGTAGCCATGCAATAGAGACTGATAGAGACTTGTAAGGCCTTGATTGACGAACAGAAAGCTCAGGTTCTTACATGGCAACAGGGAGCAGGGGCTGATAGAGATGAGGTTCGCTGGGAAAGGGAAACACCTGAGCATAACCTCCGGAACCCTAGAACCTAGAGGCCTTTGTCTCTCCCAATCCCTGGACTCTACCAACCCCATGTCCACTAGCACACATGAGCCCAGGGCCACAGGGATGGCAGATTTCAATCCAATCAGAAGTATGGGGCTCATAGACCAGCACCTCATAGGAATGGATGGGCGGGCATCTAGGTATGGGTTCCCAAGTACTGTAAGATTTAGTGGGGAACCCCATGAGAGTAGGCCCACTAAGGGCATCCTGAAAACCTCTGCCCAGCTAGGACAGTGGGGGGGTGGGTACCCATCAAATCCTGGGAGCAAAGAGGAATCAGAAGACTCCTCTGAGCGTCCCAGGACACAGGATACTAGGTCCCCACATTCTGCCAGCCATTCCCAGGTTCGCAGAATCCAGGAAAACCTAGAAGATCAGACGAGCACCTCTGGGAGGAGTGCCTCTGAGTCAGAGGAGGAATGGACCAGGGTTACCCGAACCAAGAAGGCCAATAAGGCAAAAAGGGCCTTCCTTAAGGACCCCTTAAAGGACATAAAGGCGATAAGGAGCGTCATCACGCCTTATCATAAGAACGCCAAATATTCTGTTTGGGAGCACTTAGAGCTCTTTGAGCAGAGGATGGAAACTTTCCATTTGAAAGACAGCAGTAGCTGCATTCAGTATGTGAAATGGACCTTCTCACCAGAATACTCCAGTTTCTTTGCGGCGCTGGAGGACCAAAATCATTCTAGATGGTCCACCTATAGGGCGGCCGTCTTGAAGCATTTTTCTGTTCACAGAAATCCCCAAGAGGCTCACAGGGCAGCCTACAGTTTACAATGTGGGGAGGATCAGGCCCCACAAGAATGTGTGCAGGAATTAAAGCGACAGCAAAGAATTTGTCAATACTTTTTTCCATGCTCTACCAAAGTACATCATGACCCAGCTAGTGAGAGATTTTCACGAGAAAAGATCACTAGACTGGGTCATTGAACAGGCCACCCGAATCTATGAGGTGCAAAAGCCCATAGAAAACAAGAATAATCCTAAAAGCCCCAAACCAACCAACACCCCGGCTGGTGCTAAGGTGGCAGAGGTGAAGGTTGCCCCCATTTTGGATTTGGAGATGGGGGGGGGCCTAAAAACCCGCCTGTACAAAATCAGACCAATCCCAAGCCCAGAAGGCCCTCGGGCCAGTCACAGACAGGGAGCCAAGGAGGTAGTCTCACAAATGGGATCCCTCACTCCCCTGACTAGATAGGTCCCCGCTACAAGGGGAATAGACCCATCCTGGGTTATGTGTGGACTCCTCCAGCCCAAGGGGGGGATCCAACCAAGCAGCACCTAACCCAGGGAACTTACCTCCTCACTTCCCCCAGGAGGGCAGAAATTTCCCAAATCCTGGGCAGAACTTTTTGCCCCGGTATCCACAATATTTCCAACCCCAGAACAATCCATCCTTCTTTCCCCACTTTCCTGAGCCCAGACAACTTAATCCGGGACAGGGAAGGCCAAGGGTGGAGGGGTACCCAAATCTTCCAAACCCGGGGTATTATCAGAGAAGGGATAGCTACCCTTCCCGGGATCAGCGCAAGGGAGAAATGAGAACCCCGTATCAGCCTGAGAGGTTATCACAGCTAGAGTGCCAGGTCCAAAACATGGCACAGGATCTGGGTCGCATGCTGAGGGCTCAGCAGAACCCTCAGATGAGCATGCCGGCACAGAATGCCTCAAACTCTAGACCTGGTGCTCCAGAACAATGACGGGGGCAGCGCCCCGACAACCCACCGGGTCCCAGGGAGGAGGCACAAAGGGAAGGGGGGTGTAAAGCCTTGGAGGAAGTTTCCTTCCCCACTTGTAAAAAGCCCCTGGAAACCCAGGAACCAGAACCAAAATCTCCTGACCCTGAAAGTCTGCCACCCAAGGAGCAGAGGGGAGTAGGAGAAACAAAGAACCCAAAAGACCCATTTTGAGGAGGAGGTACAAATATTCCAATTTGAAGGAGATGGATCCTAAGAGGATCCTGGGAAAAGGATCTTCTCCTTCAGAGATGGGGGAACTCCTCCCAAAGAGAGATGGGTCTCAAAGGATTCAAATACAGACTGGGTAGATGTGGGGACTAAGCTAGCGCCTCCCATCATCCAACCCCAGAACCAACAACATGAAAATCCCCTGGTTCAAACCCATCCTGGTGACTGCCTCCAAAAAGGGGGGGGAGGGGTGGGCCAGAACCAGGGGGACCCAAAACTTCTCCCATCTCTAGTTGCCACCTTTTTCTTTCAGATTCCCTAGGCTCCCCACAGAATTCTGCCCAAATCACCTCTCTATCAGTGTCCAAAACTAGAAAACTAACCCATCAGTTGTCCACAAATGTACATTATCTGTGCCCCCTTGCGGAGAAGGAGGGAAGATACTATGCCCGGTACAAATACAGGGGCAGGGTACATTTTTGGCACTGGTGGACACTGGATCCCAAGCTACCCTTCTGTCCATAAAGGCCTTTGATCAACTGAATTCGGGAAGGGGGGAGAATTACCAAATTCCTCTCACCCTTCTTCCTGGACAACTTCAGAATTGTGACGGGAAGGAAATTCCCGTCGAGGGGACTGCGGATTTGGACATTAAAATTGGCGACACAAGGTGAAGCACCCGGTCATAGTTGTGACTCCAGAGGGCACCCCTTGTTTACTAGGGAATGACCTCCTGCGAAGGTTGTCACCCCTAATAGACTGTGTAAACAAGGTCCTCTGGACCAAGACTAGCCGACCGATAAAATTAAAACAGAGTGTCAACCATGTTAGTTTAAACGGCACCTGCCACATGGTTGAACAATCTGACCAAGTAGAATTTCACTTCCAGAACAACCAAATACCAGACGTGACAGTAATAGCAGTAGGACAACAAACTGGTGATGGGGCGTCCTCTCTATTTCTGAAAATCAACCTTCCTTCCAGTTTAAGGTGGCATTCCACACTGGAAGGAAACACTCTGAAATTCTTTGCCAATCCACAATCAGACATTCCCACTCCTATAATGCAGAAAGATGTGAAATCAGCTCAGCGCCTGGCTGATATTCAGCAAATTGGAGAGCAGTTGTTCATCCCAATTCAGTTAAATGAAGGGAAGGACTCTGTTCTCGCCCGAGTGTGTGTGAAAAACGGTAAGAGCTTCATCAGCGAAGCCATGTTCCGCCAACTCCCAAAAGATCCAGCCATTCCCACATTTAGACTGATAGACAAATGGGAAATGGATCTGGAAAAGCCCACTTCCAAAGATCTCCTGTCAAGCAGGTGTATGCTCAAAATCTCCATTGGCAACAAGAGCATAGTCCATAAATGTTGGATCGTGCGAGACGTCACTGCCGCCTTTTACTTAGGCAGTGACATTCTCAATCGCTTTGCGATTAGTTTGGACCCAAAAAACTTCAAAGCTTGGTCCCGATTAGCGGATAATCCCATGGGATTTGGTGATCCAGAGAAAGCATTTAGGTCAGCTCAATTGCTACCTTATGCAGTTGAAATTCAGATTGGAGAGGAAGTCACCATCCCAGAAAGGACTTGACAATTCTCCCTGGAAGTGAAAGTTAAAAGAGGACAGAAATTGAAAAACCACCAATAAGATGGAACTCACGAGTCTTTGGGTTATACAGTTTAGTTCTGAGGAGGTAAGGGACGTCCCCTCAGATGTCCAGAGGCCAGAAAACTGGGCTTTGTGCAACCCAGGGGGCCACCCCCTGGGAAACCCAAGCGGGGAAGAAAACCCAGAATCTGTTGAAGTGGAAGTCCAATGAAGAGGTGGTCCAAATGTCAGATTGGAGCAATGGAGCAAAGTATCAGTCAGTGGAATATTCAGCAGAGAATTGGTCTTCCAAAGCAAGTAGGATCGTAACTGGAAGGAGACTCCACTGGAACTGAAGCCAACAGTGGGTAAAGTCCAAATGCGGAATTTGCAGAGAAGGAAGAGTAAAGAATGAAACTACAGAAAGGTAAGTAGAATGAACTGAAAAGAAAAAGGAAAAGGTAAGCAGGCAGAATGCCGGGAAGCACTAAGAGCTGAGAGCGGCGCAGGTAGGAAGGGCACCGGAAAATAATGAGAGCCGAGAGCGGTGCAGGAAGGCAGGGAGCCGGAAAGCAAAGGGAGCCGAGAGCGGCGCAGGTGGGCAAATCTCTAAGAGGAAGGAGCGCCGCGGACGTGGAATTCAATTGGAAAGCCGACAGGGAAGGAAAGCTACAAAACGGAGGAAAGGAGGAAGAAGTCAAACCGTAGAATGGCAGAAAACAAAAGCCTAAGAGGATAAAGGCGGACAAGGGAAATTGAAAGAAAGGAAGGCAAGAAGAACGTAGTCGGGAAACCGACGAACGTAAAGGGGAATGACCCAGCAAGGATCGAGTGGAAATTTTGCAATGAAGGAAGGATGGAGCATAGAGAAAGAGTAGCAACGCAGTTACCTGTCTGATCTCTGGTGATTAAGTACGAATGAATGGGTTGAATCTGAGTGTCCTCCATCTTGAATGGAAGACTAGACCTGCAATACTAGTTGGTGGTAATGTTGTTGAACAGGCGCCATCTTGAATTCCACTGAACATGTCGAGGGTGATGCATCTTCCACTGTCTCCATAGGCTTCTAGGGGTACTTCTGACATCTCTCCAACAGCAAGGGTTGGGGTAAACCCAACACCACTAGTCAATATAGAACATGACACCATTCCAATGGAGGTGGATAACAGCAACTTAAAAAGTATCACTCTAGCCGCAGGCATCATTATTGGAATGGCGGTTGATGACCGACATTTTTCCATTGATTTAGGCAATGAACTGTTAGGACCAATCCCCAAGGACTGTTTTGACAGTGATAGTGATGACAACACAACACCAGACAGGATCTTGAACATATCATAGTGGAGACTCCACACCAGCCTCTGCAATATCTCCAAAGTGACAGAATCCGGGCCGGAAATGTGAGTAATTCCCGAATTACTTGCTGGATGCTGTCAATGCAAGGCTTTCCTGTGGAGGTCAGATATGGCCAAAACAAGAAGAGTCCCCTCGCGCAAGGCCTGGCTGACTTGCACGATTGTGCCAGAGAAAACTGTCTCGAGGACGAGAGCCTACAAATCAAGGACAAGATGGAGGCATACCTCAATTCCCCACACGAAGTCTTTGAAGAAGACAAGTCTGAGGGAATGCCCACTGTCTATATGGATGGATGCTCTTACTATGTTGACAACAACGGGGAAAAAGAACTTGTGGCCGGCGTAGGGAATGCATGGATGAATGAGACCCCAGAACCCTCTGCTGGGTACAAGATTGGTCCCCGAAGTAGTCAAGTGGCAGAGTTGATGGCTGTGCATCAAGCCATCCTCACTGCTGTCCAACATCAACTCCACGAACTTGTCAAATTCTCAGATTCCGATTATGTACGGAACGGGTTAGTGGAGCACCTGGTTAACTGGAAAACCAGAGGCTTGTTATGTGCTAATAACAAACCCTTGAAACATGAGAAGTTAATTCAAAATATTGATGATCTGGTCACCTCGAATGGGATGACCATCTACTGGAAAAAGATCAAAGGTCATTCTAAAGTAGAGGGACCAGACAAATCTGGAAATGACCTAGCGGATCAGCTGGCCAAAACTGGAGCCATCCAAGGGGATCTACTTGGTATCGAGTCCCTGTTGGGGGAAACCCAGGTCACTGCTATCACTAGGTCCCAGACAAATGCTCACAATGAACTCTCAACTGCATAATGGAGTAAGGAGATCCCAGAGGCTGATTTGATTAGGGCTCAGAAGCCCTAACCAATTATGGATCCAATAATTGGTAGGTTTTATCAACACATTGAGGACACTGAGAACTTTCCCTTGACGGATACCGATTACATTGGGAAAGAGGACTTCAGAGTGTTGATGAAATGTCCAAAACATTTCTGAATCCAAGACGGTTTGTTGGTGAGGAGATCCCTAGCTGGCCATGATCAGTGGGTGGTCCCTACCTCATTCCAAAGCCTGATGTTAAGTCACGCCCTTGTTGAGGCCAGAGCCGGTCATAGGGGGTTTCACACCACACTTGAAATCTTAAGAGAGGTTGCATACTGGCCACACATGGGGCAGGACCTCGACCAATACCTGAAGGGGTGTCTTGTGTGTGCACAATTTCAGCCAACATCCCTCACACACCATGCACCTCTACAAAAGAGGGGGATGACACTGCCATGGTCAGATTTACAAGTCGATTTAATTGGGCCCATGATTCGCTCCTCTAGGGGAAACAAGTACATGTTGACCGTGACATGCTTGTTTACTAAATGGGTGGAATGTCTCCCGGCCCCAAACTGCAAGGCAGAAACAGCAGCTGCCCTGATGATCAACCACATCTTTTCATGTTTTGGACTACCCCAAAGGATCGAGTCAGACCGAGCTAGCCATTTCACCAGCGAAGTAATGACAAAGATGTGGGAGATACTTGGGGTCAACAGGAAGCTACACATTGCTTACCGGATAGCCTCTAGTGATGTAGTAGAGAGATATAATAAAACAATTGTGAGCATATTAAAAAGGTTTGTGGCAGATTCTGGGCCAAGTTGGGATATTCGATTATCTCTTGTCCTAATGGCCATCAGATCTACCCCTTCATCTGCAACTAAAATGTCACCATTTGAGCTGATGACTGGATGCAGGATGGTGCTTCCCCAGCATCTGCTCTACAGAACCCAACAGCAAACATTAATCAATGCATCCACAACTCATGAGTATGTATAAAATCTAAGAAAACACCTTTAACATGCTTTTGCCTATGCTCAGCGAAATCTAGAAAGATCAGCCGACAGCATGAAGACCCACTATGACTTAAAGACTACCAGAAAAGAATACAATGTAGGAGACCGGGTCTACCTATACAATTTCCAAAGGAACCAGGCCAAACAGCGCACATTCTGCCTACCTGGAGGGGTCCTTTTGAAATTGTAGACAAAATTTCACCAGTCGCCTACAAAATCCGCATCCCCAAAGGCAGTTTGGCAGAGGGGGAAGGTAAGTGGGTCCATATTAACCAACTAAAGTGTTGCCATCCTAGGCACACTCTGCAGCAACTGGAGGAGTCTCCTGGAACCCCAGAGGGGGTCACTCCAACTCCCTAGAACCCAACTATAAAATATTCTGTATATAGTCCATGATTTACCATAGAAAAATGTGTCCTGATTTATCAAAGTGTATGTGTCCGCCCCACTACATTAATAGTGGTGGGAACATGTCTACAAATATGCTATTGCTTTGTCATCCTAGGATTGGAAACCATGGAGACTAACCAAGGAGGACTATCCGGGGACCGGGAGGAAAGATCCCATCAGGATTGGGCGAGGAGAACCGATCGATCCACCCCTGATGGAGGAAAAGATGATGAACTTTGCCATTTGTGGAATCAAAAGAGATGAGACTGACATCTCAGTCTTGCGAATTCCCATTGATGGACAATCAATGCCAAATCGCAAGAGGTGGGCTTGTGGGATGTTTTAACCCACTAGTCCATGCCCTGCAACGTTACTGTGCGCTGTAGGTATCAGGAACATCAGAATGGCCGCCGGAAAGCATTATGCGTGCTAAAAATCACCCAGAAGTGCGCAGAAAAACCTGGAAAATAGGCCGCCAATCCACTTTTGCCTATGTCAGTGGTAACACAGGAGACCACTGCCAAAACCTATCATTTGGCTGCCCACAGAGGAAAATGAAACTACTTGAAAAAGTAGTGCTGCATTGCAAGAGAAACACAGAGCTGCTTGAAAATCCGTTTTTTCTTGGCTATTAAATTTGCAAAGATCATGGTTCCCAAACCTCACAAAAGATCCAACCTCCTTGTTGGGTGTTAAACATCACTTTACTTCAAGAATCCACCTAAGTACAATGTCAGCAGAAGTACATTTATCAGTAGAAAATCCACATTTAAAGATGCTTGCTTGGAAAAATATGTTAAAAATGGGCATATTACTGCCGCTCGCCTGTGTCAGAAGCTGGCAATTGCTTAACCTGTCTTTTAAACTGGTACATTAAAATCAAAGTGTGGGGAAAGAAGAGACTTGCCATCAAATGCAATATAGGTTGCCACTATTGAATTTCTATGTTTAAAAAGACTGGAATTGAAGACATGATTGCTTGATTTTAAATGTGTAACTTTAATTTTCACAAAGAACAATGTCACAATTTACTGTAAGGTAACCTGATTCAGCTAAACTTCAAAGAGGTTTCCCCCACTGAGGAACACACCACACTTCTCCTTCCCACCAAAAGGACAGGAAATCTCATTTGGATGCTAATGAGATGAGGAGGGGATTTGCCCTGCTCCTCTGGTAAAGAGACAATGGGCTTCTTGAGCTGAAAGGGAATGCTAATTTGGGGCGTCAACAGAAACCAGCCCAGGCAGGAACAAGCTCATGTTACTCTCAGCCAAGCCTTGGAGGCGGGGCCAGACTGAAATGCGGATTTGGAACTGAAGAAACTATATGTTTGAAAAAAAGACTTATAGAAAATTGTGTCAAACTGGTAAAAATATGGAATTTAGAGGTTATTAAAATGAAAATGTCGCTCACAGTTTAAAACTACTCTGTAATCTGCGATATTCAGAGACTGAACCACGAAAATGTTGATATTGTAGCTATTGTGATTATGTTAGGAATATGAAAATTCACAGGCTTATGCCCAGATGTTATGTGCATCTATCTGAAAAAAATTGTACAGATCTGACACTGGGTAACCAACCAAAAGCGCGAAAAACTGTCATTTGTGAACCAAAACTCTTAGGAATATGAGACTTTGATAGATACGTGCCTTATTTAATTTGGGATGTGTAGTATTAGTAAGTTGGTGATATTATAAATATGCATTTTGTGAAAAATAAGATATACTGTACAGAAACAAAGGGAGGGTTTTTCTTTGGACCATAAACACAGTGTCACTATGACACATCATGACACATCATGACCCACTGTTTCCTTCTCAAATCAGGGGAGAGGAAATTCTCTGACCTATCAGATTCTTAGAGTGTTGGGCATAGTATAATCAGCCTATCCACCCCCTTGGGAAATACATAAATAGGGACTGTTGAGGGCCCAGAGACACACACATTCACTCCTCAACTGATCTACTGGCAAAGCGCCCTGCAGGAAACATCCAGATCCAGACTCCAGAACCCAGACCAGACTCCAGAACTCTGAAGCAGAAGGCCCAATCCTAAAGCTGAACCCTTCTCAGCTGGCCTTTAAAATCTTGCAACCTGATTTTAACCCCAAACTTCCAAGGGGCACAAGAAATCCAACAGCCTGGCTGTGCTGTTTTGCTGCTTCTGGCCAAGAACCCTTGCTAGAACCCAGAGATCCAAACCGGTAGAGCAGAGCTGTAACCGAGAACCAACCCATCAGATCCAGTCCAAGAGGCCACGCAGAGACCAGAGTGCCTTGCTGAGTGCAGAACCAAGTGCCTGAATCCTGTCTGGTGGCGAGCGAATTCCAGTCCAAACGTTTTACCAGATCTTGACGGGCCCATTCCAAACCCATAGTTGTGAGTATTTAGCATATAATTGTCCATAGCCATCTCTTAGTTTTAAGTAATCCTATCCAACCCATTCCAACACATCCAGAACTGCATTGTAAAATCTCTTTTGTCCTTCTTGAAACCTTCTCTCATCCATATAATTCTGTGATAATTGTAGTGATAAATCATCTTTGCACTAATATATTTTTGAAGAAAGGCAAGCGTCTCGGCAGGCCCAATCAACCGGTGGCACCACTGGGTTGGTAGGTGCGCTGTCGTGTAGCTTGTGGCTTCATAGACTCTCTAGTGTAAAGAACCTGTTTGTAATTCAAAAGCGCAATTTCATTTGAAATCTTGACTCTTTTTGAGAAAAATTGACCTTTACTAAAACCTTCATACCTTTTGAACCGTACGTGCTAGGAACGAAATTTAAATGTCAAATTGAAGCTAACATACTCAGCTTTCAAATTTTCTGTAATCGCATTTTCGCGTGCTGAAGTTTGCCGCGATTTTGCATTCGGCTTAATTTCATTCCATATAAAACAGCTATTTCTTGCATTCAACCTCTGAATTCAGTTTCCTATCTGCCAGTCATTCAATCATCATTGGTAGTGTCTACCTGAACCTATCCAAAGCGACTCCCACTAGTTCCGAATCCAATTCAGCGAATTAAAATCCATTTGTAGCATTTTTCCTATTCATTACAAAATCACATTCAAAAGCATTTGACCTGTTTAAAATCATTCCTGTTCTCTAAGCTTGCTGGGGGAATTGGAATTGAACTGCATTGTTGATTGTATATTCCTGAAACCTGTGTTCCCTCATTCCATCTCTTCATACTGCATACTAGGGGGGATTGAGTAGTAACAGGGGGAAAGGGTGATTGCATTGTCTTTGATTGAATTCATATCAAGTTTCATTTCTGTGCTGCATTAAGTTCATCTAATTGCATTTCATTGAACCCACACAAAGTTATTCTCTGCTACATTATTCTTCTCACCCATACTCTTATTGATTAAAGAGATTGTTGATTGTGTGATATCACCCATTGCTGATCATGGTATAAATATTAATAATTGTGATATTTAGATATTGTTCATATTCATAAAAGTGTGATATATATATTGTTCAAATCCATCGAATAAATCTTTTAACTTTGCAAAACAACCTTCTTCTTGGTTCAGTGAGACCGGGGGGATTCAAAGAGAGGGGGTGTGATATAAGGGTACATCGTCCAGAAATAAAAGAACTTTTGACATAAAAATATATAAATTAAGGGTTCCAGCTGGGCATCTCACGCTAGGAATTGACTTAGTTGGAGTGCTGGGTTGAAACCACTTACAACCTTTCTGCTGCGTTCGACTTAGTGGATCATGATAAACTCTGTGCCACACTAGCAAAAGACTTTAACTTCTCCACTGATGCAACTATGTGGATTAAATCCTTCCTAACTGACCGAACCTCTAGAGTCAGTATAGGCTATGAAGCAGCTGACCCCATCCCCGTCCCCATGTGAGTGCCCCAAGGCTCCTGTCTCTCACCCACACTCTACAACGCATACACAAAGCTCCTCTTCTCAGCCTTAGACGATATGGGTGTCATCTACACCAACTTTGCGGATGACATTCAGCTCTTCATCCCACTCTCAGATAACTACACCCAAGACACCCTACTCATTAACAAAATGTATGCTATTATACAAAACTCGATGGCCCTAAATAGCCTCTGTCTCAATGATGAGAAGACTGAAATTCTCACCGTGGGCTCCCAACCTAAAATTAGCACCCTCTATCCTGACTATGCTTCCATCAACATCGACGGTACCATGATACCAGTCCTGAAACAAGTACAAACTCTAGGAGTTCACCTGGATGCTAATCTCTCCATGACTAAGCACATCAGTAGCCTCCTGTCCACCACATCACACACAGCGAAATTAATTCCGCTAAGCAGACAATTCCTCACCCCTGCTAACTGCGTTACTCTGGCCAGAGCTTTAATTCTCTCTCGACTTGACTATTGTAATGTTTTACTATTGGGTACTTCGAAATCTAATTTAAAAAAACTACAATTTATACAAAATAAAGCCCTAAGAGCGGCCCTAGGCATCAGGAAATCAGATCATATATCTAAGATCAGGAAAGATCACCACTAGCTACCTGTTGTAGAAAGAATCATCTTTAAAACTCTGTGTATAACCTATAAATGCCAACAGGACACAGCTCCCAAGTATTTAAACAAAGTTCTTCAAAAAAAAGTATTCATAAGAACACTAAGGTCCAACAACCACCGACTTCTAGAGATACCCCGTTACAAGAATACTAACGCAGGGGGTAGTAGCTCCAAATATTTAGCCCCCAAACACTGAAACTCACTTCCCAATAGTATCAAAGAAGAGGGCTCCTTCCCAGGATTCAAAGAATCACTCAAAACATGGCTTTTTAACTAAAAGGAAGGATAACGTCTTGAGTGGGTGTAAATATGCCATATTCAATATGTACAAGTCATGTTTGTGTAATAGAATGTACTTATGTTTCCTGAATGGCTGCATCTTGCCATATGTGAATAATCTTGTGTAATATGTGAATTATCGTTCTGCAACCTTGCCGTGATACCTAAGGGTCTGGGCGTGTAACAAATGTAATAAATAAATAAATAAATAAGATAAGATATGCTCGATGCGACGAAGCCTCTGAGCGTTAGATGACTCAGTAAACTTTACCTGCTTCGTGCGCCAAAGTGGTTTCCTGAGGATCTGATGTTGCTTACGCCTATTCAAGCCCTTCGGGGGACTGTTTAGCATAGAGATCTCGTCACGCAGGGCCTCAATGGCATCTTGCTCTTTCTCAGCAATAATGTTTAACGAATCAGTCCATGTAGATGAACGACTCATAGTAACAGGGTTCAGATCCAAGTTATCAGGATCAATAGTTTCTTCCGCAGGAATCATATTGCTGTGTGTGTGAGAAGAATCACCAGGTGTGTAAAAAGTTCTGTGTCGGGGCGACCATATTCCCCACAAGATCTTCATGGATGGATTTATCTTGCCCAGGACTGCAGTCAAGTATAACGTCCACGACCTTGGCAAAAATGCGGTTTAGCTTGTGGTGCTCTGTCGCCAAATTGGTGCAAAGGATAAAAAGAGCATCAATTTTAGACAGAATCGCATTACTCAAAGAAAGCGAGGTCGTAGCTTCTGCTAACGGGCTGTTTTTCGTTATGATTGAAACGACACTGGTGTTGCAACTTTCATCACCAGAAGATTCTGAGCTTGATATAAGGGCTGCCAAATTGGGGCTCGCTGACAAGTTGGTACCAATAATGTTGTCATAGTTTGACGAGCTCCGCCCCAAGGAATTACATTTTAAATTTAAACATAAGTCTAGTAATGAGCCGGTATTATCAATCGTGAGTAACATTTGAGTAACGTTTGAGTCAGAATATATAGGTGGTTCCATAGTGGGAGGTTGCTCCGGCACCAATACGGTTGCCGAGGGAGGCGACGTAGCTTTTGTCAAACGGCCAGTGATTTTAGGCTGCCGTTTGCTGTTTGTTTCAGGTTTTCCAAATGTGTCCCTTTACCTTTTTTCAGACATGGTGCATCTTTTGACCCATCAGGGTGCCTTCCTGGGCTCCGAGGACGGTTACCCGTATTGACAGGTCCACAAGTTTCACGATTCCAACTGCCACAAAATTAACAATAGCTGTGATGAGTATGAGACAAACTTGCCGTTTTCCAGAGGTAAAATACTGATGGATGAAGCTCTCGGAAGACAGGGAGTGAAGGGCAACAAAGGAATTACAACCCAAGTCCAACTGGGCCTCAATAACAAGAAGAAAGGTAGACCTCTTTACACCCTCACAACCAATCCCAAGAACATTGTGTGCACTCTGCCAAAAGTGGTTCCAAGAGCATAAACCCAACAGTCACCACTGCCACCTTTATTAAAGGTTTTAACTAAAACACAGAATGATACTCAGTACCCAGTGTACCAGCACCAGGGCCTTTATATTCGATATTAGAAAGAGTAGTGTATGAGCGGGAGGCAGGTGGCAGATAACAAACCGATAAAAACCGGTAAACCGCCGCCATCAACAAGGTCCCCCCCTCCTCCCACCGCGTGCTTTGTATGACTGCACGCACCACATGCTAAACCAAAGGGGCAACCACGGCCACAGTGCACTCACCGCTCACAGGTAGCCCCCTAGCACCGTGGTTTCCAGACTCCTGGGTCCTGAGTCACTGACTGTTTTCCCGGTATTTTATCAGAACAGCTAGGATCAATACACTCTCGAAGCTCTCCCAGCTGTCTCGCCGTATCCTCTTGGCTGTCTGGCCGGCCTGCAGCAATTAGCACGAATGCAATGGCAGAAGGATACATTCCTGGTTGTAATAGAGTTTGTGTTGCACTTACCTGCATTAACACAACGTTTGGGCAGACACAGATGTGGGGAGGGAATATGTTTGTCGGTACTGTGACATAGAACATGTATACTGTCAGTTAGGACACAGCAATACAAAGAAATGAAAAAGAACGAACACAGGGAGGTATGTACTGTCATTGTCGCCTGCCGAGTGCTTTGTTCCTGGCCATGAATTGTCCTGCAGAGTCTGACAGGATCGAGAGCATCTTCTCTGATCAAAATGGCATGTGACCTCACCAAGTCAAAGGTCAAGTGATGTTATTCACTGAGGTATGTCATCATTACGCTAATTACTGTTTCTTAAACTTGAAAAATCCTGCCACATTTTGCTCATAGAAGATTGCTAAGAATATAAGCGGTGAGGGGCAGTTGGGGGCCACAGCCGAGTGGTCGGGGTGGGCAAAAGAAATCTGCCTTCCTGGATTGTCTTTCATTTTGTGCTCTTGGCCAAAACAGATATCAGTTTAGACATAGCTGCTACAATGGTTTTAGGAGGTGTATCTCCTGCAAAGTCTACAAAATCTAGAAAAGAAGCAGGAGAGGCGGCTATGTAGGTTGTTTTCCCATTGTCCATCCTGATCTGATATTTTATATTGATGTACAGCGTTTGCACACTTTTTCAATTTACAATAGTGCAATTCAGAAGAAAAATAGTGATGGTTACCTCTGTTTATCAAAAAACTCAATTCAAGGGGAGAAAGGGATTCATGACTCTTCAATGTGGCACAATAGGCTGATCAAATCTGATCGTCCTCCTCTGTGCAGGTTCAGAGAAATGCTGTGAGAGATGATAATAATGACTGCAAAGAGGTCTAGGAGTAGTTGCGCTTATGTGAGTCATGTATAGACCTTTAACTCAGAAAATATGGAAATGTAGCAACATCACTGCTACGAGGATGCGTAGATTATAGAGGGGAGTTATTTTAGTCGGCTGTCAGGCTTCGGCCAGAGCTTTAAGGAACAGCAAAATAGATGCATAATCTGTTGAATGTGTGCCTCCCTTCTTGTACAGCATTCTTCGCAACAGGTGCCTATTTAAGCAGAGCAAGCTGTCTCGGAAGTCCCACGGGACCTAAATAGCAGCACTTATCAAGGTATTACATATTATTTTACTGCTGGCCTGTTCAACAGGAGCCCAGTGGAGGTGATGAGCTTGAGAAATCCCAACACTGAAAAGGAAGCGGTCGCGAACACTATTAACAGTTCTGGAACTGTGAAAATGGATGTAAAAAGTAGTGGAGCTATTAATAGTAAAAACTGAAAGAAGTGTAACTGAGTTCCGATTGGTACCTGCTCACTTCAACATCTGCAGAAATCCCAAAACATTCTGTGTTATGGGCATGCAGCTGTTTATTTGCACACATTTTGTTTTACGTTTTAACATTGTAGAGGAAAGAGTACATGTAGAACACACCAACACTGTATGTGAGAACGCTTGAGCTCCGCTGTTACTTTTTATCATCCAACTGTATGGTACTCGTTTTGGGCATTCTTGTGCAGATGAAAGGCTTAGACGACACTATCTAGATCCTTGTGAGGTCCATGGTGCATGTCAATTTTCCGAACAGCCGGACAGAATACCTCATAAGTGTTATAATGCCCACGGTCTAAATGAAACACTTCATGGCTTTATTTTCCAATGAGGTTTTCAAAGATAAGATTTTGCAGGCACTCGCCTCTTCGTCATCTCACTTATCAATGCATCCTTTCACAAGACCTATGGCCTTGAAGGTTCCCCTGGTAGGCAAATCTTCTGAATTGTGCATGATTAAGTGGGTGCTTCAAGTGAATGGCCCTGTAGTTGCCGAGCCTTTCCCCATGTACTGACTACTGGGTGTCTGTCTCCCACCCCTGTCTCCTGCTGTGGGCCTGGTCTGTCTTCAGAGCAGCCATGGAACATGTTGCACATCTGCCAATAATAACAACAATGCCCACAGCAGCTCTCGGATAGCGTCCCTTGCCGCCCGGCACCCGAGTACATTAAGTTGTGCTTTATTAATGTATTGGCGGTTGGTTTTAGTACAGTGCCTACATATTGCCCCATGACTAATCTGCCCATAAAGGGAGGACCTTGCCTCCTTATTGAGCAGCTGTAACTACATTGGATACAGTATATTCTCATTTAAAATAAAAGCAGGTAACAGGTTCCTGTGTCCACGGTTGCAGAATCTTTGTTAAAGCAGCACAAGCCAATGGATGAAGGAATAAATAGTCACAATATAAAATAAACGTGTGTCCAATTCTCGGTTTGAAAATGAGTGCATCATTATTAAACTTAAAGTGCAGTTTCCGTACTGAGAGGGCTTCCCATTTAATCCAATGTTTGACACTCTTCTGTGGATGGTTTACAATGGACTGACTTCCCAGCAGGAATGCCATTGATTTCAGAAGGTGGGGCATGTTGTGGTTTGCTTTGCCTCAGGACCCCCGCACGCATGTATCGGCATCTCGTCTTCCACTCTTCCTCCTGATGTTGGCTCCGTGTCTGAGGTTCCAGTCAGGGGTACCCCTTACTCCTGTACTCTTAGTCCCTCCTTTTCACCAAACTTACGGAAAAAGCTGGAGTTTCCAGTCAACTATTCGCTTTGATTGGCTGCAATCACCATCGATCCTCTGACTTGGACCACCCCCACGGGGGAGGGCTCGTAGGTGAGGGACAACTTCCCCTCTGGGTGTCGATTACGCACAAATACCGCTTCTCTAACGGCTATGTCAGGTGGCTTTAGACGCCATCAGAGGTTTTCCTCTCATTTATGGATTCTCTGATCCTCTGATGTTCTCTCATCATCAATAGTCCCTGTTGGTCAGCCCTCTATCTCTGGGAGGAGTCCACAAGGGCATCTCCGGAAAAGTGCCCCTGCTGGGGCCACACCTGTGGACCAGTGAGGCCGCGATCTGTGCAGGAATTCATACATGGTCCTTCTTAGCTCATTGCCTTGACCCTGTGCTATGCGGAACACCTTCTTCAACATCCTCATAAAACATTCGGCCTCCCTGTTGGCCCGGGGCCAAACCGGCATAACCTTCCGGTGGGTGATTCCACAGTCTGCCAAGAAGTCTGTGAAACACTCCCCTTGAAATGGGGACCCATTGTCCGAGCATATCATCCTGGGGAATCCGTGTGTCGCAAACATCTTCTCCATGACCTGCACAACTTGGTCAAACAATGTGGACTCAACTAGCTCGACCTCTGGATATCGAGACCATTGGTTTATCAGCACTATGAAATGCATCCCCCAGCCCATGGACCCAAAGTCTGCGTGAACAAACTCCCACGGCTGGTTGCTGTGAGGCATGGACTCTATCTTGGGCTCTTTGTTGGCTGGGCTGGTCGCTTGACACCAAATGCAGTTGGCAATGAACTCATCCACTTACACCTAAAGGCCCGGAAACCAGACTTTCAACCGCAGCCTCGACTTGGTCTTGGCCGTGCCCTGATGGCCATAGTGTGCCAGCTCAATTACTCTTCCCACTAGTGCCTGTGGGATCACTAAATGGTGTCCTTGTAAGATTAGTCCTTCTTCGGTTGCTGATAGTTCCTGTCTCACCTGTCACAGCTGCTCCAGGTCCTGCTGCGGATCACAACTCCTGCAGTGCGGGCTGGGCAGGACTGTCTTCCAATCAGCACTGGCCTCTCTGACCACCTCAAAGCAGCTGTCACCGTTCGATGCGTCCGCTGCTTCCCGAATGGAGAGTGCAACAGGTTTGGCAAGCGAACATGGTCGTCGACCTCCATCTGTTCCATATCTTCTTGCCCCCCGTCCCTGCTCCTCAGATGATGCGAGAGGTAGCCTGCTGGATCCTGGGTCCCAGGTCTGTATCCCAGCACCGCCCCATACTCCATCAGTGTGAGCATCCAGCGTTTGAGCTTTGGGGGCGGCTTGGACGAGGACCCTGCCACGATGGGGCATAGCAGTTTGTGGTCAGTCACAGGTTTTCCCAGTATGTAAATACGAAAGTGTCAGCATCCCCATAGGACGGCCAGAGCTTCCCTTTCGATCTGGGAATAGCATTGTTTCATGTTAGCTAGTGCCTTGCTGGCATACGCTATTGGCCTCATCTGACCCTGCGCATCCTGCTGCGACAGAACTGCCCCCAGCCCGACCAGGCTGGCATCAACTATGATCTCTGATTCCTCCCTCAGGTCAAAGAATGCCTTGGACTCCTTTCCCATGAGTGCCAGTTTGATGGTTTCGAAGGCATTCTGCTCTTTCGTGGTTCACTCCCACACTTTGTCCTTTCTCGTCAGCAGCCTGAGGGGCTCGGAGAGGGTCACCAGGTTTGACATAAAGTGACCACAATACGTCACCATCCGCAAGAAGCTCCTAATTTCTGACACCTTGCCTGGCGGGCTCGCCTCTTGGATGTCACACATTTTCTGTGGGTCCGGGGAGATGCCGTTCTCATGAAATATGAATCTGAAGAATTCTATCTTGTTTTTAAGGAACTCGCACTTCTTACGATGGAGAGTGAGCCCAAGGAGCTGAATCGTCTCTAGTGTCTTCTCGAGTCATGCCATATGCTCTGCCTCCAATGTGGTATACACCAAAATGTCGTTGCTGAGGTTGATGACCCCATTGAGACCCGCCAAGGCCCCACGTATCAGGTTCTGGAATACTTCTGCTGCGCAAGAAATCCCTAAGCTTAAGCGTTTGTATTGATATAGGCCCTGATGGGTTGTGAAGGTGGTAATGTAACACGAGTCCGGGTGAAGCTCCAGCTGATGGTACCCGGACCGCAGATCCAGCTTTGAAAACACTCTTGTACCCTGTTGTTCCCCAACAACATCGTCAAAAGTCGGGATAATGTGTTGCTCTCGCCATATTTGGAAGTCTCATGTCGACAGAAATACGTACCAAACCTAGTTGCTTTGGTTTGCTCACCACGATGATGGGGGATACCCATCGGGTGGGCCCCTCCACTCTTTCTATGATGTCTAGTCTCACCAGGTTTTTCAATTCCAGTTCTACCTGCTGTCTGAGATTGAAAGGAATTCAGAGGTGTTTCAGTGCAGTAGGGCGTATCGTTTCATTGATGTGCAGCTTGATGGGTTCACCCCACAGCTTGCCAACGCCCTCAAACACCGTTTTGACCCTCTCAAGGCGAAATGTACGATTCCAAGGGCCTCTGCTGCCTCACAGCTCAGTAATGAGTTAGTACTTATGTCATTGACAAATAACTTGTCCCTAATCTCCTTCCTTTCATGGGCTACTTTTGTGATGAACATACCTTTCAGAGGTATCGGTTGGGTGCCACCAAATGCCAAAATCTTCATCTGAGCTTTTGACAGTGCTGGAGGCCCCAGGAGTGCTTCGTAGTGGCGGGTTGCCATCACACACAGTGACGCTCCTGTTTCTACAAGTACTTGTGTTTTTGCTCCTTCCACAGACACTGTGCACATGGGTTATCTCCGTTTTTTCTTTATGGAGTCTATGCTTGAGATGAAAACGATTTCTTCCACCTCCTCTTCCTCTTCTGCCCGTTCTTGACTTGGTTCCTCCTGTTCGACAACTGCCACTTTCCTCTGTCGTCTTGGAGTGTCACCGGGCTTCATGCTGGGCCCTCTGGGAATAGTCACGGGTGTAGGGGTTTTACACATCCTCAGTGACCCGCTGTCCTGCAGCGTCTGTATACTCTCCCTTTCGCCGGGCACCCTCCTGCGTGCGGAAGGTTATAGCCACACTTGGGGCAGGGCACCAGGGTTTCAGCTCCCCTCGTGTTCCATCTAGGTCTTGCCGGACCAGCGGTTTGTGGGTGCCCTATTGCGCAAGTGTCCTCCACTTTGAGCGAATGAATCACAGCGTCCATTTTTGTATGATCTGCCCATTTCCAGAATGCGGGCCAATGACAGACCAGGCTTTCCTGAAGCGCACCCTTATATCAGTTGGTTTCTCACCATGCCATCCTCATTCTGCTATGCGCACATACTCGTCAGATGACCGAGCCTGCCATAGAACTGGTCCAAGGATTCCTCCTCCTTCTGCTTGGCGCTGCATGCCTCTTGCCCCTTCATCCCCCCTCCAGTATCAATGGCAGGGTGGGAACGGCCAAGGTGCCAAACACCATTTACACTTCAAAGGCATCTTCCACACAGCGGCTATTGTACACATGGCTTCCCCAGACCCTGTGTCTCCTGGCTCCGGCGAAGCAGACCGCGCCCCTGCAATCCACATTAGTGTGTCTCCATTCAGCAGTGTTCCTGGCCTTTTCTGCACGCCTCTTGCCTCTCCATCCCCCCTCCAGTATCAATGGCAGTTCGCACCTGTGGCCGTGCCCTCCCAAGGAGACTGGCAGGGTGGGAACGGCCAAGGTGCCAAACACCATGTACACTTCAAAGGCATCTTACACACAGGGGCCATTGTTCACATGGCCTAGCCAGACCAAGTGTCTCCAAGTAGGCTCCCCTGAAGCAGACCACGTCAGAAACATGTCACTCATTAACATACACACCCACTTTTCTAATTCTTTATAAAGCCCTTGATATTTATCCTGAGAACATCTGTGAGCACTGCCAGTCAACTCGTGATCGTGCTACATGTGAACATCTGTGAGCACTGGAAGTCAACCCTTGATCGCGCTACCTGTTCTCCTGCTACTAACTACCCTTGCTTGCTGAATCTAATTGTTTGTTAGTCAAGGTAAGAGCAGGTCACCTAATCATCTCTTTCTGATCTCAAAATGTCTATCTATTTCGAACAAATGTACCCAAGAGTGTGATGTTCGTTCATCTCATTGACTTTACCATTGTCTACTGCTTAAAGTGTTCTGATCTCAAAATATAGCACATTTCATCAGTGTCAATTGTGATAGAATTGCATCTTTCTCGGATTGATGTGACGGAAATTGTATCGTGTTCCACGTTCGTTGAATGTACTTTCATGCCTCAAAAGGAAACATGCTTACAGACTACAGTTTTTCTACTCCAGGTGATTTCTCCACCAAAGTTGAGTCCAAACCACAATCATGCAGGACGATTGGCTAATAAAGGAGTATAAATACATTTTATTCGACAGCTGCCTCAAAGAGATTATAATGATGCTGAAATGTGTCCATCCAGTGAGGGGGAAAATGTGCGGGGAGCCATTGGTGATTGTGACTCATCTATTACAAGGCACTAACCTGAAAATACAAGCCACCTGTGCCCACCTCCATGATACATTTTTATGGTCCGCTCAACCGATGCTGGGCAAAGTGCCAGCTGGAAATCTACTGTGTTCAGCAGCTTTACTTTTCAGTGGTTCGACTTTTAGTAAGTTGTCCAGTTTCTGTCAATTTGTGGGACTTGAGTTCCTTGCTAAAATGCAGTACTATAAATATCAAAGAAAATTCTTATTCCCCGCTATTAGTCAAGTGTCATGATGCATACCCCCGGGCATCCAGACCACGTCCATCAGCCCCGGGAGCAGGCATCATGTTGCCTTGAGAAAACCCAGCAACCCCTGCTACGAGCTGTCTGGGTTCAGTCCTGGCGCCTATGGCGCCAGGCTCATATGGGACATCAGTCCTGGCGCCATGGGCGCCAGGCTCATAGGTGCACACTTACCTGATGCAGACCATGCTGCAAGAAGAGCCAAGCCCGTGTGAGGCCTGGAAGGGACTACTTTACCTTAGGGACTATTTTGTTACTCGGGTGTGGTCGGGGAGGAATACCTACCTGGGACTACTTTGGAGGCTTTTTAAACCACGCCCGAAGAGCAGCACACGCTCCGTGTTATTCTGCATCCAGCAGCGTAATGCTCAGCGTGCCAGCAGCAGCATCCAGCCTTCTGCCATGCCCGCCTTGAACCTGGAGCACCTAGAAAGAAGGAAAGAAGCAAAGGTTAGAACAAGAGTATTACCTGATTTCTTACCTGATTCCATATTCATCGCATCTTCAAACCAGAGGAAAGACTTTGTTTTAAATGCGTCGCATCACCAGCAGCAGCGCCGCACCATACTGTAAGAGGATTCAATTCAACACTACAGCTAAGTCAATGCCTAGTCTGGGATACTGAATGGAAACCCTTATTGATATATCTTTACGTCCAGTTCATGCGTTCTGGATGACTACCCCTATATAACACCCCTCTCTTGGAATCCCCCTGACCCCACTGAGCCACGAAGTAGTTCTGTTTTGCAAGTTTAAACGGTTTATTTGATAATTTAAACAATATATATATATATCACACTTTATAATAAATTAATAATTGAATATCACACTTAATCTGAGCAGTAAACAATAATGGATAGTCCGGCACTAGCACACTTCTTTATAATCAATGATGAGTGGTTATAGGATGGATACGATAGCAACAATACTTTTATAGTTTCAAATGGATGCAAGGTGGAATGAAATCCAGTACAGAAAATAACTTGATAGGATTTCAGCAAAAGACAATGTAATCACTTTCTTGGACAATTCACCCCCCCTTTTTTGCACTGTAAGGAGATGAAGATGACACAGTTCTTAGGAATGCAATCAAATAGAATTCAGTTCAATTCCCCCCCAGCAGCTTATACAACAGATAGGAGTTTTGAAACACAGGCAAAATGCTTTGAGTATGGTGACAACGCAGTGAGAAATATGCTGAAAATGGTTTTAATTCCCTTTAGGAGGTTCAGGGTGAGTGAAATATACTTGGGATGAGTTCAGGCTCACTTTAGCAAGGATCTAGGAGTAACTAGCAGGTTAAACGAATTTTTGGCAAAGGAAAGCAATGAAGCTGCTGTTTTCACACGTGGCTGGATTTTTAACCAAATCGCAAATCGCGGTAAAATTCACGAGTGCGAGGATCATGATTACGGCAAACGTATACGGAGTAGCAGGTCGGCCCTAAGCTTGTTGAAAAGCTGAGATTCTAAGCTTTCAGAGGAAAGTTAGACCAAGTTCCTAGCCCAAACGGTTCCAGAGATACGGACGATTAAATAAAGGTAGTTTTTCGGATTTGAAATTTTAAAAGTTCAAAGCGACAGGTTACAGCTTGCAGCTAGAAAATGACAAGTGACAGCTTTGCAAATGACAGGTGACAGTTAGGAGGCAGTTCTGGTTAGATTAAAATAGATTGAATTATATTATTTTAACTAAGAGATTGGTTCTGCACAGTTCTGCTAGGTACTCACAATATATTTAGAAATAGGCCTCGCCACGGATCTGGTCAACAGGTTTTCTTCACTCGCCACGGACGGTTTCTGCGCACAGCGTCTGGGTCAGCTCTACTCTGCTGGTCTGGTCTGGGTCTCTGGTTCTGATCAGGTCTGTGGGTCCGGATACAGCGGTCTCCGGTTCAGCTGGTCTCTCTCTGGATACAACACTGCTCCCTGGCAAATGGCCAGAGTTCTTGCAAAGAATTCAAACAGCTCGCCTGGCTGTGAATAGTGGCAATGA
Source organism: Ambystoma mexicanum (assembly GCF_040938575.1). Classification (NCBI taxonomy): domain Eukaryota; kingdom Metazoa; phylum Chordata; class Amphibia; order Caudata; family Ambystomatidae; genus Ambystoma; species Ambystoma mexicanum. The sequence goes on from NC_090932.1 coordinate 1,273,738,893, forward strand.
TTTTGGGCCTGCTAAAGAGGGATTTAGCTTGTAGGTGACCTCTCTGCTACAAATTCTGAAGTAAAGTCTTGGTCTCTGAAGGTGGATAGATTGAAGTCTCTATGTTGGCTCTCTGGAGGTTGATGGAGGTAAAGTATGGATTTTCCCGGCCGAGCGTCCCGCAGCAGATGGAATAGAATCTCCCTATCTGTCCTGACTGTCTGCTTTTATGTGTTTTGAAAGTGGGTGTGTGTGCAGCATCACTAGCCAGCCCCTCTCTCAACTGCCCATTGGTCAAGCTTTCCTTTCTCTCTTGAGTGGGGAAAAGAAGTGGAGTGTCAGAGCGATGTCAGTATATGGCCTGTAGAAAGGACACTCCCCTGTCAAATTACACACAATCTACATTTGATCCAAATACATACTTCCCGATAGACAGTTGTTTGGCATTGCATACACACATCATGCATTTACTGATGGTAGCCCCTGTTCCAATTCTGTCGTTTCTAGGAGCTTGGGTTCAAAAATGGCAACATATTTCACTTTTTGATCGGGTTACCAATATTGGATTTGTCCCCGCATTTACACAAATGTTCGCAAAGCATGTGGGCATGAGGTGGTGGAGTGTCAGATTTTTAACATACATACATTTTGAGTAATATCCTCTTTTCCGCTAAAACCCCCCTGAACATACCACCGGGTCCTAACACGTCTTCAAATGTGCACAGAAAAATCACAAGAATAATGATATCACTTATAAAATTTTCACAAGTCCGCTCTATGAATGATCCATCTTTTTAGATTTATGTTCTGGCCCCAAAGGGGTGTGGTTTCCCAGGTCACATGGTGTAGAAACCAGTTTATCCAGTTTCTGCCAAGCTCAGAGACCCTGCCCCTCCCAGCTTCTGCCAAGAGGAAGCTATTTTACGGTCCCCCTAATAAACCATCTGCCTGGTTGAAGGGGGTTGCATTGTTCAGAGGAAGCCATTTTTACGACACCCCCAATAAACCATGTGCTTGGGTCCTAGAAGGCCCATTGTTCAAGCTCCTGCAGTCTGTAGGGGCTCCCCTTAATTCAATTATCATAGAGATGGCATATCCTTAGTGTGGCCAGCAGGAAACAGCCAGGCCTGGGAAGTTACTGTGAATCAAGTTTCACTCCTGATGGGGTTAGTTGCCAGGCAAAATTGGAATCTATTTAAGCCAGTTTTTAGCTACATGTCATTTTTGTTCCCAGTTTAAATCAAACATACAATTTTTACACATGCAGCTACAATGCTGATTATAAGTGCAAGACTATGACATTTCAACAGTTACAGACTATGTGACACTCAAAAGTAGGTCAGTCATTTATTTTAACATTTGGATTTTTAGTGTCTGTAGTTCAGTTTAACTTAAAACTGCTGACTTCATAGCTCAGCTATTTCTGTTATAAACACTGTTCTGGGCTCTTCATCTTCCCGGATTCTGTAAGCACACAAAACTTCATTCTGCCAAATGTCTGCTGGTGTTCAGTGAAATTTTTTGAATATCCTGCAATGTTTAAAATGGGCATTTGACGCTTGCATTCAAGGAAACACAGGGTGGTTTTAAAGCGCTTTGAAGCTAACCGGCGCTGCTGTTTTCCCTTTGGCAACCCATTTTACTCATGGCACCCCTGGCCCATCACGCTCGCACTGGTGGGTGGTAGGTCAGGTGACCATTTTAATGTGCGCAACAACTGCGCGGTTTTCCTGGATTCTGGCGCAAATGTGTGCTTTTCGCCATCTTGGATTTCCAGGGCCCACAGCACCAAATGTTGTAGCATAATAGTCCAAACGTGGGTCAGAACACCCAACAAACCCCCCCGCCCGACTGCACTTGGATTGAGTCGAGGGGATGTCGGGTGCTAAGGATGTTGACCCACGTGCTCGGAGGTCCGCATCATCTTCTTCCAATTCTGCAGATGACAAAGTTCAGCATCCTTTCCTCCATCAGGGGTGGATCAGTCGGTTCTCCTCGCCGGTCCTGATAGGAGTATTGGGCGGTACACTGGGCCCCTTGCGTCTCTGCTCCCGGGCTCTGGATCGTCCTCCTTGGCCAGTCTCCAGGTTTTCTTTCTCCTAGGACGACAAAGGAAGAGCGGCAATACCTATTCATGGACATTTCTCCCCCACCATTGATATAGTGGGGTGGCATATATATTTTAGAACTCAACAGATATGAACATGCACATTTTTTTTTTAAATTAAGAGACAGGAACACATAAACTTGAGAAACACAGAATTTGATAGGCTATATGTAGGATCCTTTAGGGTTGGAATTGAATTACTCTGGAGAGGTACCCTCTGGGATTACCGAGGACTCCTCCAGTTTCTGCAAAGTGTGCCTGGGATGGCAACACTTCAACTGGTTTATATAGACCCACTTGTCTTCCCCCTCTGCCAAACCGCCTTTGGGGATGCGGATCTTGTAGGCCACAGGGGAGATCTTGTCTATAATCTCAAACGGTCCCTTCCATGTAGGCAAACATTTTCGCTGTTTGGCCTGGTTCCTTTGGAAATTGTATAAATAGATCCGGTCCCCCACCTGATATCCCTTCCTGGAAGTTTTCAGGTCATAGTGGGTCTTCATACTCTCAGCTGATCTTTCTAGATTCCGCTGAGCATAGGCAAAAGCATGTTGAAGGTGTTTTCTTAAATTCTCCACATACTCATGAGTTGTGGAAGCATTTATTAGTGTCTGCTCTTGGGTCCTGTAGAGCAAATGCTGCGGAAGCACCATCTTGCGTCCAGTCATGAACTCAAATGGTGACATTTTGGTTGCAGATGAAGGGGTAGATCTGATGGCCATTAGGACCAGAGGTAATCGGATATCCCAACTTGGCCCAGAATCTGCCACAAACATCTTTAATATGCTCACAATGGTTCGGTTATATCTCTCTACTGCCCCAGAAGAAGCTGGCCGGTAAGCAATATGCAACTTCCTTTTAACCCCCAGTATCGCCCACATCTTTGTCATTACTTCACTGGTGAAGTGGCTACCTCTGTCTGACTCAATCCTTTGAGGTAGACCAAAACGGGAAAAGATGTGGTTAATCATCAGGGCATCTGCTGTTTCTGCCTTGCAGTTTGGGGCTGGGAGACATTCCACCCACTTGGAAAACAAGCATGTAACGGTCAACATGTACTTGTTTCCTCTAGTCGAGCGAATCACAGGGCCTACAAAGTCGATTTGCAAATCTGACCATGGCAGTGTCATTCCCCTCTTTTGGAGAGGTGCCCGGTGTGTGAGGGATGTTGGCTGAAATTGTGCACACACAAGACACCCCTTCAAGTATTGGTCGAGGTCCTGCCCCATGTGTGGCCAGTATGCAACCTCTCTTAAGATTTCCAGTGTTGTGTGAAACCCCCTATGACCGGCGGTGGCCGCATCATGGGCGTGACTTAACATCAGGCTTCAGAATGAGGTAGGAACCACCCACTGATCGTGGCCAGCTTTGGATTTCCTTACCAACAAACCGTCTTGGATCCGGAACATTTTTGGGCATTTCATCAACACTCTAAGGTCCTCTTTCCCGTTGTAATCGGTATCCGTCAGGGGAAAGTTCTCAGGGTCCTCAATGTGTTGGTAAAATTTACCAATTATTGGATCCCCCTTCTGAGCGGTAATCAAATCAGCATCAGGGGTCTCCTTGCTCCATTGGGCAGTTGACAGATCATTGTGAGCATTTGTCTGGGACCTAGTGATAGCAGTGACCTGGATTTCCCCCAACAGGGACTCTATTTCTATTAGATTCCCTTGGATGGCCCCGGTTTTGGCCAGCTGATCAGCTAAGTCATTTCCAGTTTTGTCTGGTCCCTCTACTTTGGAATGACCCTTGATCTTTTTCCAATAGATGGTCATCTCATTCGAGGTGACCAGATCATCAATGTTTTGGATCAACTTCCCATGTTTCAAGGGTTTGTTATTAGCACATAACATGCCTCTGGTTTTCCAATTAACCAGGTGCTCCACGAACCTGTTCCGTACATAATCCGAATCTGTGATTATGACCAGTTCGTGGAGTTGATGCTGGACAGCAGTGAGGATGGCCTGATGCACAGCCATCAATTCTGCCACCTGACTACTTCGGGGACCAATTTTGTATCCAGCGGAGGGTTCTGGGAACTCCTTCACCCATGCATTCCCTACGCCAGCCACCAGTTCTTTCTCCCCGTCGTTGTCAACATGGTAAGAGCATCCATCCACATAGACAGTGGGCATTCCCTCACACTTGTCCTCTTCAAAGACTTTGTGTGGGGAATTAAGGTATGCCTCCGTGTTGTCCTTGATTTTTAGACTTTCGTCCTCGAGACAGTTTTCTCTGGCACAATCATGCAAGTCAGCCAGACCTTGCGTGAGGGGACTCTTCTTGTTTTGGCCATATCTGACCTCCACAGGAAAGCCTTGCATTGACAGAATCCAGGAAGTAATTCGGGAATTACTCACATTTCCGGCCCGGATTCTGTCACTTTGGAGATATTGCAGAGGCTGGTGTGGAGTCTCCACTATGATGTGTTCCCCATGGATAAACGGGCAGTAATTCTTCAATGCCCACACCGTTGCCAGGAGTGCCTTCTCACAATCATTACATTTTTCCTCCACAGAGGATAAAGTTTTGCTCGCATAGGAGATTACTTTATTGACCTTGTCATGCTTTTGGTATAATACTGCCGTCAAGCACGTATTAGAGAACCCCGTCTCCAGGAAGAACTCCTTGTTTCTGACAGGGTAAGCTAGGCAAGGCGCTTGTGAGAGGCTTCTCTTGAGTTGTTTTACCGCCTCAGCTTGTTCTGGACCCCATTCCCACTTGACCCCCCCCCTCCAGGAGATGAATCAGGGGTCTGGTGATCTCTGCGTAGCCCTCAATGAACTTTCTGCTGTAATTAGTCAGTCCAAGGAGGCTCCTTAGTTCCCGCAGAGTTGTGGGGTCTTTCAGTTTTTGGAGTGCTTCCACCTTCTTTTCCTGGGGACAGAGACCCTGAGGAGTAATCTCATGCCCCAAGAAATTAACACCACTGTGCTTTCTGAAAGGAAAGTTTTGCTCCGGCGGCCCTCAACTGGGTCAGAACATAACGGATCTCCGCTATGTGTTCCTCCACAGATGAACTTTTGATGAGGACATCATCTACATAAGCCAGGTTACCCCTCGCACCCAGGTCGGGCATGGCCTTATGTAGGAAAATGTTGAATTCATTGCCGGAGTTGAGGTATCCGAAGGGAGTCCGGGTCCATGTGTACTGCTGGCCCCCAAAGGTAAAAGCCAGCTTGTATTGGTCCTCCCTACTGACAGGCACAGTCCAGTATCCATTGGTCAGGTCTATTGCAGTAAATACCTGTGACCCCTGGATCTGGGCCAGCCCTTTGTCAATGTAGGGCAGAGGCCATCGGGAAGTATGGACCCATTTGTTGAGCTCTCTGAGGTCGGCACAGAGTCTCCACTGGCCGTTTGGCTTCAATATTCCCAGCACCGGATTATTGAAAGTGCTGTGGACTGGACAGATTATTCCCCGGTACTCAAGGTTGTTAATTATTTCAGTAAGGGACTCCATGGATGCGAGAGGCAAGCGATATTGCTTCACAAACACAGGAGTCATGCCAGGGTTCGTGGGGGTTGTTGTTGTGTGGATGTCAGTGCGACCACAGTCATATGAGTCTACCGCAAAGAGATCTTGGAAATCCAAGAAAACTTGTTTCAACTTTTGCTTTTGTTCCAGAGTCACAAAGGCATCAGCTAGGTTGACTCTCTCTTCCACCATCTGCCTGAAGCCTGGAAAGACTTCTGGTTTGGCTATCTCAGCGGCCTCCTCCAGCTGGGTGGAGAAGTCCCTGGTCAGAGTGCTGATTTGGACTGGAGGCTTCAGGTGGGAAAGGCAACCCTCATGGACCTGGAAAATCACCTCATCCCTCCTGAAGTCACAAGTCACATCTTCCTTACCATAAGGGTAAGAAGTGTACACCAGGAAGTTCCCCCCATGGCGGGTAAAAATCCTGTCTGGTGTTGTATTGTCCTCACTGTCACTGTCAAAACAGTCCTTGGGGATTGGTCCTAACAGTTCATTTCCTAAATCGATGGAAAAATGTCGGTCACGAACCGCCATTCCAATAATGGTGTCTGTGGCTAGAGTAATACTCTTTAAGTCGCTGTTATCCACCTCTATTAGAATGGTGCCATGTTCTATGTTGACTAATGGAGTTGGGTTTACCCCCAACCCTTGCTGTTGGAGAGAAGCATTTAGATGTATGTAAGCATCAGGGTTTTTCAAATGTTGTCCTCTTTTAACTTTCACTTCCAGGGAGAATTGTCGGGTCCTTTCTGGGATGGTGACTTCCTCTTTAATCTGAATTTCAACTGCATAAGGTAGCAATTGAGCTGACCTAAATGCTTTTTCTGGATCATCAAAGCCCATGGGATTATCCGCTAATCAGGACCGAGCTTTGAAGTTTATTAGGTCCAAACTAATGGCAAAGCGATTGAGAATGTCACTGCCTAAGTAAAAGGCGGCAGTGACGTCTCGCACGACCCAACAATTATGGACTATGCTCTTGTTGCCAATGGAGATTTTGAGCATACACCTGCTTGGCAGGAAATGTTTGGAATTAGGCGCTTCCAGGTCCATTTCCCATTTGTCTATCAGTTTGAATGTGGGAATGGCTGTATCTCTTGGGAGTTGGCGGAACATGGCTTCGCTGATGAAGCTCTTACCGTTGCTCACACACACTCGGGCGAGAACAGAGTCCTTCCCATTGTTTAACTGAACAGGGATGAACAACTGCTCTCCAATTTGCTGAATATCAGCCAGGCTCTGAGCTGATTTCACATCTTTCTGGACTATAGGAGTGGGAGTTTCTGATTGTGGATTAGTATAGCATTTCAGAGTGTTTCCTTCCAGCGTGGAATACCACTTTAGACTGGAAGGAAGGTTGATTTTCAGAAATAGAGAGGACCCCCCATCACCAGTCTGTTGTCCTACTGCTATTACTGTCACGTCTGGAATTTGGTTATTCTGGAAGTGGAATTCTGCTTGGTCAGAATTTTGTTCAACCATGTGGCATGTGCCGTTTAAACTAACATGGTTGACGCTCTGTTTTAATTTTATGGGTCAGCTAGTCTGGGTCCAGAGGACCTTGTTTACGCAATCTATTAGGGGTGACAACCTTCTCAGGAGGTCATTCTCTAGTAAACAAGGGGTGCCCTCTGGAGTCACAACTATGACCGGGTGTTTCAACTTGTGTCGCCCAATTTTAATGTCCAAATCAGCCGTCCCCTCGACGGGAATTTCCTTCCCGTCAAAGTTCTGGAGTTGTCCAGGAAGTGAGGTGAGAGGAATTTGGTAATTCCCTCCCCTTCCTGCATTCAGTTCATCAAAGGCCCTTCTGGACAGAAGGGTAGCTTGAGATCCCGTGTCCACCAGCGCTGAAATCGTACCCTGCCCCTGTACTTGTACCGGGGCATAATATCTTCCCTCCTTCTCCTCAAGGGGGCACAGATAATGCACATTTTTGGACAACTGGTGGGCTAACTTTCTGGTTTTGGACATTGCAAGAGAAGAAATTTGGGCAGAATTCTGTGGAGAGCCTTGGGAATCTGAAAGAAAAAGTTGGCAACTGGAGATCAGAGCCATTGTGGGTTCCCCTGGTTCCGGTTCTGGGCCGCCCCCCCCTTTTTGGAGGCAGTCATCAGGATGGGTTTGAACCAGGGGATTTTGGTATTGTGGGTTCTGGGATGAGATGATGGGCGGCGGTAGCTCAGTCTCCATATCTCCCCAGTCTGAATTGGCATCCCTTGGGACCCATTTTTCCTTGGGAGGAGTTCCCCCATCTCTGAAGGAGAAGGTCCTTTCCCCAGGATCCTCTGAGGATCCCTCTCCCTCAAATTGGAAGACCTGTACCTCCTCCACAAAGTGGGTCTGTTTGGGTCCTTTGTTTCTCCTACCCCCCCTCTGCTCCTTGGGAGGCGGGCTTTCAGGGGCAGGAGATTTTGTTTCCGATTCCTGGTTTTCCAGGGGCTGTTTACAAGTTGGGAAGGAAGCTTCCTCCAAGGCTTTACACCCCCCTTCCTCTTGTGCCTCCTCCCTGGGAACCGGTGTGTTATCGGGGTGCTGCCCCCGTCATTGTTCTGGAGCACCAGGTCCAGAGTTTGGGGCATTCTGGTGTGGCATGCTCATCTGAGGGTTCTGTTGAGCCCTCAGTATGTGACCCAGATCCCGTGCCATATTTTGGACCTGGTGCTCTAACTGGGAAACCCACTCAGGCTGATACGGGGCTCTATTTTCTCCCTTGGGCTGATCCCGGGAAGGGTAGCTATCCCTTCTCTGGTAGTACCCCTGGTTGGGAAGATTTTGGTACCCCTCCACCCTTGGCCTCCCCTCTCCCGGATTAGGTTGTCTGGGCTCAGGGAATTGGGGAAAGAAGGATGGATGATTTTGGGGTTGGAAGTTGGGTGGATACCTGGGGAAAAAGTTCTGCCCAGGATTTGGAGAATTTCTGCCCTCCGGTGGGAAGTTAGGAGGGAAGTTCCCTGGGTTAGGTGCTTGGCTGGATCCCCCCCTTGGGCTGGAGGAGTCCACACATAACCCAGGATGGGTCGATTTCCCTTGTAACGGGGACTTACATAATCAGGAGAGCGAGGGACCCCATTTGTGGGGCTGCCGCCTTGGCTCCCTGTCTGTGACTGGTCCGAGGACCTTCTGGGCCTAGCATTATTAGGTGCAGGTAGGTTTTTAGGCCCCCGCATCTCCAAATCCAAAACGGGGGCAACCTTTACCTCTGCCACCTTGGCAGCAGCAGGGGTGCTGTTGGTTTTGGGGTTTTTGGGCTGGTTTTTGTTTTCCACCGGTTTCTGCACCTCGTAGATGCGGGTGGCTTGTTCAATGACCCATTCTAAAGATCTTTTCTCATGAAAATCTCTTACGAGCTGGGTCATTATGTATTTGGGCAAGGCATGGAGAAAAGTATTAACAAATTCTCTGCTGTCTTTGCGCACCCTTCTGGTGGTCTGCGCAAAGGCACGTTTCAGTTCTTGCACGAATTCTTGTGGGGCCTGATCCTCCCCACATTGCAAATTGTAGGCTGCCTTGCGAGCCTCTTGAGGATTTCTGTGAACAGAAAAATGTTTCAAGATGGCCGCCTTATAGGTGGACCATCTTAAATGATTTTGGTCCTCCAGCCCCGCAAAGAAACTGGAGTATTCTGGTGAGAAGGTCCACTTTACATATTGGATACAGCTTTGGCTGTCCTTCAAATGAAAAGTCTCCATCATTTGCTCACAGAGCTCCAAGTGTTCCCAAACAGAGTACTTAGCGTTCTTATGATAAGGCGTGATGACACTCCTGATTGCCTTAATCTGTTTCAATGGGTCCTTAAGCAAGGCCCTTTTTGCCTTATTGGCCTTTTTGGTTCGGGTAACCCTGGTCCATTCATCCTCTGACTCAGAGGCACTGCTCCCAGAGGTTCCTGTCTGCTCTTCCAGGTTTTCCCGGATTCTGCGAGCCTGGGAGTGGCTGGCAGAATGTGGGGACCTGGTCTCCTGTGTCCTGCGCCGTTCAGAGGAGTCTTCAGATTCCTCCTTGCTGCCAGGATTTGATGGGTACCCCCCCACTGACCTAACTGGGCAGAAGTTTTCAGGATGCCCTTAATGGGGCTATTCTCCTGGGGTTCCCCACTAACTTGCACTGTGCTTGGGTGCCCATACCCGGATGCCTGCCCTTCCATTCCTGGGAGGTACTGGCCTATGAGCCCCATGCTTCTGGCTGGATAGTAATCTGCCATCCCTGTGGCCCGGTGCTCATGTGCGCCAGGGGACAGGGGGGGTGGCAGAGTCCAGGGACTGAGAGAGATAAAGGCCTCTGGTACTAGGGCTCCTGAGGTTATGCTCAGGAGTTTCCCTTTCCCAGCGAACCTGGTCTCTATCCGCCCCTGCTCCCTGTTGCAATCCAAGAGCCTGCGCCTTCAGTTCCTCAGTTAAGGCCTTACTAGACTCTATCAGTCTCTCCTGCATCACTACCTGTTGTTGGAGCCTATCATTGTGCTGGCATAGAGCCTCATTCTCTCTCTGCGTTTCCTGATTGGTCCTGGAGCACTGGGCCAGTCTTTGCTGCAGGAGGGTTACCTCCTGAGCTGTGTCCCTATTGGCCTTCTCCTTTCTTGCCAGAGCATCCTCCACCTTCCTGGTGTGCTCTAACAAGTTATGGTGTTCTTTTTGGAGGTCACCCAGTCCCTGGAGGGCCAGGTGATTTTCTTCCATTTTCCTTTTTAAGTGGCAGACTTCCTGGCCTAAGGTATCCCTTTCCTGACTAAGAGCCTGCATCTGTGCCGCCAGGTCGTCCCTTTGCCTTTGGAAGGCACCAGTCTTCTGGCGCTCCTGGTCAAACTCTGCCTGGGTATCCAGGTCTTTCAAATCAGTTTATTGCTCTCTGCCTTCTCCCTATCTAGGTGGCTTTGCAGGGTGACTACCTGCTCAGCACATGCCCTATTGAAGTCTAACTGTTGCTCCAGCTTTTTCTGGCTCTGCAGTAGGGAGTCCAAACCTTCTTGGTGCTCCTTCTGCAAGGCCAGAAATCTGGTATCCTGGTCCGCCTTTTCCTGTTGCAGCACATTCATATCCTCTTTTATTTTAGTGATGTACCGTCTGCTGTCATTTTCTGACTCCTGGCTCCTGAGCAGCCTCTGCTCAGAAGAGTCCAGATCAGATTGGGCCTTCTGTAGTGCCAGCAGTTGCCTACTCGCCAGATCTTGGCCTTCAGCACATTTGTCCTGCATGGCTCCCATATGTAAATATAAATATGCCGCTACCCTGGCAATCTTGTGGTGCTCATCCTTGGCCTTTGGGGCCATGTATAGTTCACTCAGGGCCACATGTAGGGGACCCTGATCTCCCCATATATCTGACCCTGTTTCAGTGACCTGTTGCGCGATTGCCTGCAACCAGACCGTTTGGTCCTGATGAGTCCACTCACCTCTCACAAATAGCTTATGTAAGAAGTGTTCTCTGGCTATTTTCATATCTACCAAGGTCGTCATTCTGGAATTTGAGTTCCTACCTGACTTACAGAAGTTTATATTTTATTTTTGCAAAACAGAGCTTTTCCTTAGAGCGTTCCTTTGAGGAGTGCTTTACAGCGTAACACAGCGTGGTGATCCGACCGGATATGTGTATCTGGTCAGCTGGCACCCTGTATTAATCTGCACAAGTGATAGATCTAACCCAAACGTCCGGCTCGAGCCCCCAATTTGTAAGAGGATTCAATTCAACACTACAGCTAAGTCAATGCCTAGTCTGGGATACTGAATGGAAACCCTTATTGATATTTCTTTACGTCCAGTTCATGCGTTCTGGATGACTACCCCTATATAACACCCCTCTCTTGGAATCCCCCTGACTCCACTGAGCCACGAAGTAGTTCTGTTTTGCAAGTTTAAACGGTTTATTTGATAATTTAAACAATATATATATATATATCACACTTTATAATAAATTAATAATTGAATATCACACTTAATCTGAGCAGTAATCAATAATGGATAGTCCGGCACTAGCACACTTCTTTATAATCAATGATGAGTGGTTATAGGATGGATACGATAGCAACAATACTTTTATGGTTTCAAATGGATGCAAGGTGGAATGAAATGCAGTACAGAAAATAACTTGATAGGATTTCAGCAAAAGACAATGTAATCACTTTCTTGGACAATTCACCCCCCCTTTTTTGCACTGTAAGGAGATGAAGATGACACAGTTCTTAGGAATGCAATCAAATAGAATTCAGTTCAATTACCCCCCAGCAGCTTATACAACAGATAGGAGTTTTGAAACACAGGCAAAATGCTTTGAGTATGGTGACAACGCAGTGAGAAATATGCTGAAAATGGTTTTAATTCCCTTTAGGAGGTTCAGGGTGAGTGAAATAGACTTGGGATGAGTTCAGGCTCACTTTAGCAAGGATCTAGGAGTAACTAGCAGGTTAAACGAATTTTTGGCAAAGGAAAGCAATGAAGCTGCTGTTTTCACACGTGGCTGGATTTTTAACCAAATCGCAAATCGCGGTAAAATTCGCGAGTGCGAGAATCGTGATTACGGCAAAAGTATACGGGGTAGCAAGTCGGTTCTAAGCTTGTTGAAAAGCTGAGATTCTAAGCTTTCAGAGGAAAGTTAGACCAAGTTCCTAGCCCAAACGGTTCCAGAGATACGGACGATTAAATAAAGGTAGTTTTTCGGATTTGAAATTTTAAAAGTTCAAAGCGACAGGTTACAGCGTGCAGCTAGAAAATGACAAGCGACAGCTTTGCAAATGACAGGTGACAGTTAGGAGGCAGTTCTGGTTAGATTAAAATAGATTGAATTATATTATTTTAACTAAGAGATTGGTTCTGCACAGTTCTGCTAGGTACTCACAATATATTTAGAAATAGGCCTCGCCACGGATCTGGTCAACAGGTTTTCTTCACTCGCCACGGACGGTTTCTGCGCACAGCGTCTGGGTCAGCTCTACTCTGCTGGTCTGGTCTGAGTCTCTGGTTCTGATCAGGTCTGTGGGTCTGGATACAGCGGTCTCCGGTTCAGCTGGTCTCTCTCTGGATACAACACTGCTCCCTGGCAAATGGCCAGAGTTCTTGCAAAGAATTCAAACAGCTCGCCTGGCTGTGAATAGTGGCAATGATTTGAGGCCTGCTAAAGAGGGATTTAGCTTGTAGTTGACCTCTCTGCTACAAATTCTGAAGTAAAGTCTTGGTCTCTGAAGGTGGATAGATTGAAGTCTCTATGTTGGCTCTCTGGAGGTTGATGGAGGTAAAGTATGGATCTTCCCGGCAGAGCGTCCCGCAGCAGATGGAATAGAATCTCCCTATCTGTCCTGACTGTCTGCTTTTATGTGTTTTGAAAGTGGGTGTGTGTGCAGCATCACTAGCCAGCCCCTCTCTCAACTGCCCATTGGTCAAGCTTTCCTTTCTCTCTTGATTGGGGAAAAGAAGTGGAGTGTCAGAGCGATGTCATTATATGGCCTGTAGAAAGGACACTCCCCCGTCAAATTACACACAATCTATATTTGATCCAAATACATACTTCCCCGATAGACAGTTGTTTGGCATTGCATACACACATCATGCATTTACTGATGGTAGCCCCTGTTCCAATTCTGTCGTTTCTAGGAGCTTGGGTTCAAAAATGGCAACATATTTCACTTTTTGGTCGGGTTACCAATATTGGATTTGTCCCCGCATTTACACAAATGTTCGCAAAGCATGTGGGCATGAGGTGGTGGAGTGTCAGATTTTTAACATACATACCTTTTGAGTAATATCCTCTTTTCCGCTAAAACCCCCCTGAACATACCACCAGGGCCTAACACCTCTTCAAATGTGCACAGAAATATCACAAGAATAATGATATCACTTATAAAATTTTCACAAGTCCGCTCTATGAATGATCCATCTTTTTAGATTTATGTTCTGGCCCCAAAGGGGTGTGGTTTCCCAGGTCACATGGTATAGAAACCAGTTTATCCAGTTTCTGCCAAGCTCAGAGACCCTGCCCCTCCCAGCTTCTGCCAAGAGGAAGCTATTTTACGGTCCCCCTAATAAACCATCTGCCTGGTTGAAGGGGGTTGCATTGTTCAGAGGAAGCCATTTTTACGACACCCCCAATAAACCATGTGCTTGGGTCCTAGAAGGCCCATTGTTCAAGCTCCTGCAGTCTGTAGGGGCTCCCCTTAATTCAATTATCAGAGAGATGGCATATCCTTAGTGTGGCCAGCAGGAAACAGCCAGGCCTGGGAAGTTACTGTGAATCAAGTTTCACTCCTGATGGGAGTAGTTGCCAGGCAAAATTGGAATCTCTTTAAGCCAGTTTTTAGCTACATGTCATTTCTGTTCCCAGTTTAAATCAAACATACAATTTTTACACATGCAGCTACAATGCTGATTCTAAGTGCAAAACTATGACATTTCAACAGTTACAGACTATGTGACACTCAAAAGTAGGTCAGTCATTTATTTTAACATTTGGATTTTTAGTGTCTGTAGTTCAGTTTAACTTAAAACTGCTGACTTCATAGCTCAGCCATTTCTGTTATAAACACTTTTCTGGGCTCTTCATCTTCCCGGATTCTGTAAGCACACAAAACTTCATTCTGCCAAATGTCTGCTGGTGTTCAGTGAAATTTTTTGAATATCCTGCAATGTTTAAAATGGGCATTTGAAGCTTGCATTCAAGGAAACACAGGGTGGTTTTAAAGGGCTTTGAAGCTAACCGGCGCTGCTGTTTTCCCTTTGGCAACCCATTTTACTCATGGCACCCCTGGCCCATCACGCTCGCACTGGTGGGTGGTAGGTCAGGTGACCATTTTAATGTGCGCAACAAATGCGCGGTTTTCCTGGATTCTGGCGCAAATGTGTGCTTTTCGCCATCTTGGATTTCCAGGGCCCACAGCACCAAATGTTGTAGCATAATAGTCCAAACGTGGGTCAGAACAAACAACAATACTCACCGTTCCACGCAGCATCCCTTCGATCCGGCGCTGTCTGCATCTTTACATCGCCGAATCCCAGCACCTAAGTGGGACAAGAAACAACAAGGTGTGCAGAGAGAACAGACAGAGACAATCTCTTTAGCCGCCATATGCTTACCTGATTTTACTGCCGGAGGTATAATTCATCAGCACGCCACATCTTCTAATGCCGCACCTGTAAGATAAGGAGAAAGCAGCAAGTTTAACCTTTGACATTTTTTACCGGACAGTTTTGGGTAACACAGACTTTTACCGGAGCGCTTTCAGCTGTCAATGTTCTTATTGGGTCAAAGCTGCAAGATAAAAGAGGAATTGGACAGGAGTGAATTCCAGACATTTTGAACTCTTACGAACTATATACTTACGGCTCTTCGCCAGGACCTTTTGGAGTCAGGATTTGTCTACAACTCTTCCAATATCTTCAGGCCAGTGAAGTAACTGGTCACCGACGCGCCCCTGCGTGCTTCGCAGGATGGAGGGCTCATCCTTCAAGAACATAAGGAGAATATTTCTACGGGGAAAGCAGACAAGATTAGGAGGGCAGATCCAGTCAGTAATCGCTGCACTACGCATCACGTGGGTGGAGGCCGCAGCAGTCCGGGTCTGACCGACGCCCCTGTGGGAGCCAGGTGAGCGTAACATCAAGCCTGGAAAATTGAACGAATGACAATTGAAAGGACATTCTCTGGCAAATGGTTCAGGCTAGCTGGCGATGGACAGTGTGACAGCTCCGGATTTTGAGCAAAGTATTGCACATACCACTTTCAGGACATGGAAACTAAAAAAATTGTGAGTTCGGAGGTTGTGCAGGTGTCCCAAAGTAAATCCTCAGTGGCCATGGAGAAACTTGGTTTCATAAAATCTCTTGAACATCTTCAATCGATGGGAATGCAAATAGACCTCATTGCCACTGACAGACATGTTTCAATAGCCATGGTCATGCAAGAGCAGTTTCCAAACATTCACCATCAATTTGATATATGGCACGTTGCCAAATCAACCAATAAAAAAAGCACAGCTGCTGGTAAAAAAAAGGGTTCTGAAAATATTGTACAGTGGTCCCAGTCTTACAGCAACCATCTTTGGTGGAACTCCAAAACTTGTGATGGGTCTGAGGAAATTCTACTGGAAAAATGGCGCTCATTGATGCACCACTGTTCCAACATCCACACATGGACAGAAAACCAATATTTTCACCAATGTGCACATGGACCTTTATCGGAAGAACAGGAATGCAAGAAGAAGTGGTTGGTTCCATCTTCAACTCCACACAAAGCTCTTGAGAAGATCGTGTTTGATAAAACTCTTTCAAGAGACCTGAAGGGACTCAAGAGTTCTGTCACATCGAAGATTTGGAGGTGTTCCACAATATGTGCCTAAAGTACAGGCCCAAGAGGTTGCAATTCGGCATAGACGGCATGCAATATCGAACATAACTAACCGTATTAGCGCATAACGAGAATCTAGGCAGAGAATAATCAAGAACTGCAGGAAACTTTGGAATGCTTCGTTATACAATGGCCTTTTCCAAATGAAGCATAAAATGGGTTGCCAAGCCAATATACCAGGAAATGGAATTCGATTTTGTGAAAGATCTCGCTTTGACTGTGTTGGCCATGCATACTCATGGAATCGATCCTGATTTTGTTCCTAGGGCACATACATTGTCACAAGACATTGCAAGCAAGCAGAGCAGGATAAAAGAGAAAGTGCCCCCATATTACACACTTCAACAAGCCCAACACTTCTCCTATGAGAAGATTTGGAAAGAGGCAAAGGGTGATATGTAATTTATAACCCACCTGTACACACGTGTTTCTATGATGTGATATGATAGGTTATTTATAACATGCTTAATACTCAGAGGTTTCTAAGCGCGGACCCATGGATCGAACCTGTGTTGCTCTGTGTCATCTTGCTTCCTCCCGAGCACGTTGCCCCTGAGCTATCCTACTAGGCCCGAATGCAGAGGCCTACCAGGAAATCTCCTGAGTTGCCTATAGGCCAGTCCACAAAGCATTTTCCAATGGTATTGTGTCACTGAAAAACACTTCTGTATCAGGCCCTGGAGATTATCTGCGAAAATTGTAAGTCCATAGAACTGATTCTGCTCACACTTTTCAGTACTCCAAAGACGCGTTGCTCATGATATTTCCACATTTAATAACATCAGCGGCTAACCATATACTGGACATCACGAAGTGTATTGTAGTGGCTTGTAGCTTTACTTCTGGTGACATCTTTTAACATAGCTTTGCATTATCACCTTGAGTATTAAAGTCTCGTTCTGTAACATCATGTTCCGTGATGTCGCTGATGTGATGACGTATGCAAATAAGGGGGGGGTCCGTACATCTTCTGTCTCCCAGGGTCCTGTAAATCCAAGGACTGTCCCCTGATGATGCCTTAACTATGGCACCCTGTGAGACTGCACCACACCCTGACCCTGCCACTCATCAGCACTCACACGCGTACTGGCAGCCACGTCCAGAGACCCTGTCACAGGTGCAAGAGATTTTCTCGGGGTTTCTCTGTCCCACGGGTGCTCCAATGCAGAGTTCAACTAAATTATATGAACTACTTGTTTCCATCTCTCGAAAGTTCTCCTAGGACTTGGCCATGTGCTCAAAACAAGACATACACATTAAATGATTGTGACTTATATAAGATAGTATAAAGTGCAGTTTTCACCAATCAACCATCTAGTCACGTTGACAGCTGCAAGGCATTACGGCAGATTGAGGTACGATATGGCAGTGACTGTTGATTCGAGCAGACGGGCCCAATAAGGTAGTGCATTTCAAACTGGGGTATATACTAAGGCAGTGAGTGTAAATAGATCAAGGCAGCCGGTGCAGACAGAGCTATACAATAAGTCAGTGAGTGCACATTGAGTTATAACACAGGGTGAGTAAAAACAGTGGTGGTACAATGAGGAAGAAAATTCAGGCAAATGTACAACACGCCAGTGAGTGCAGACTGGGGTGCAACAAGCCAGTGAGTGCAGACTGAGGTGCAACAAGCTAGTGAGTGCATACTGAGGTGTAAAATGGCAGTGAGTGCAGATTGTAGGCATGGGCTTCCTTCTGTGTAAGGTAAAATTCCCATTTCAATATATGTTGGAAACGTGGCTGGAGTTTGTAACAACAGGGAATTGCACATGCCTGGTTATACGGATCTACGTGATCGGACTGCAGCTGATTTTGCCATGGCCGGAAAGTCTGCATGAGAAAGGTGCGATCCACCAAATGTTTGCACCTTTCTCTTGCGAACACACATACATACCCACACCCACAACACACCCATGATACACCCACGACCCACACCCTCAACACACCCCCACCCACAACCCCAACATAAACAAACCCCACTTACCTTTTTTCTTCACGCTGAGTCCCTGCGGCGCCAGTTCCCTTTCACTTCCGTGATCGGGAACCAACGCCGCAGGGTCCTTTTCTTTTTTTTCTTTTACGGGGGCTGTAGGGGTTTCCCCCGCAACACCCCGCTCACTATACTGCAAAGTATAGTGAGCGGGGTGTTTTGCGGGGGACACCCCCACAGCCCACGTTTTTTTATTTTTTCGTGGGTGTTCTGCAGGGGTTTCTCCCGCAACACCACGCTCACTATACCACACAGCATAGTGAGCGGGGTGTTGTGGGGAACAACCCCGCAGTCTTTTTTTTTTACTTACCTGCAATGCTACCACCAAAGGTTCAAACTTCTGGTGTTCAAACCTTTGGTGGTAGCATTTTTAGAACTTTTTGTTCATGCAACCGTTTAGATACAGTCTTTTTGTACAATACCGGTTTTACTACACAGCATGTTCCATGGTGGGTGTTGGAAACTGGGGAGCAACGGATTCAATTCCTGTAAACAGTGTCTCTCTTTAACAGGCACGATAGTGCTAGTGAACAACGCCCTTACGTTTGCCACCGAGATCTGATTGGTGTCATAAGATACTTTTCCTGTTACCGCTCTCCCCCAGGAAACCATCCTGGAAGCATTGTAATAGGAATGGGCAATCATGCGCACATCCCCATTAACCTCTTTGCCTAAATAACCTATTAGTGCCTGTGCAGCGCTGCTCTTAGCTCCAGAAGCAGATTGCTACAAATCTGCTCTTTGTGAGCCCACAGTCCGGAATAGGAGTTGCAGTTTCAAGATTTGTAAGGAATCCCTTCACCATTGCCCGTGCTAAAAGTTCAGCTGATTTGCAAAGATTACGCCCAAAGCACTCTGTTCTGACAGCAGTGCTACTCCTGTCCTTAATCATGGGCTCTGGCGCTGACTGGCTTCCTTGCTAAGTTAATAGAACGCACTCACAGGAAAATGGTCCAAACAGTGAATTATGCACCAGGACAGCAGAGAAGAAAGAGCTTAGTGTGTGACTTAGCTAGGCCTCGCTTGCACAATGTACCCGCCAGCTTTTCTGCCTGTGCGCTGATACCAGCTAATGCACTGTTCTGCATGTGAGCGCTACAAATTTGATGATCCAGGGCAGCAGAATTGCCCCTCACTTGACGGCTCGAGAGTGAACAATAGTAGCGCAGTTCACAATTAACATGTCTCTTACTCTGCAATCATTTTAACATCCACTTACCATGGGCCTGCCTCCAGGTTCGGCAGGCTGCAGTCGTTACCGGAGCACTGGGTTGGCCCGGGCTGGATGCAAGCACAGTCCCACGCCCCAGACACTAGTGCACATGTGGTTTGTGGGGGGTGCACAAATGGGTAGGCGCGAGTCACGGGCAGAAATGCAGTAACCAGCAAAGGGTGATGAGTGAACCACTCAGGCTGGCTGAGGCTGGCCTGATCATCGTACTCATTTAAAAGTATGTATCCTTCCCCCGAGCAAGAAAAGAGGCCCTAGGCCCCTGCAGCCTAGCAGGGAAAGTCCCGGTGTCCCGATGGGTCAGTCCAGCACTGCAAGCGAGCCCTGTCCACCAAAAGCTGACCACGTTGAACATTTCACTTCCCGGTATAAATGATTAGCAGCAGTGTGTATGTTCCACAATGTTTGTCCATTGTACATGACCAATGGAAATCTATTTAACTTGAATTTCAAAGCGAATAAAAGTACTAACAAGTATTAAGCGTCCAAATTGTCTTTTCAAATGTATCCTCTTCATCCATTTTTTTTGCAAGTAGTGCTGGTTTGAGCATGCCATACAGTGTAACTCTGTGTTTTCCCCTTCCCGCTTTCGGCCAGCTCTTGTGGCTCCTTCACTGTTCAGGGCGCGGGAGGGTTCGAAGGATATCTGCATGAAAGCAACTTTGGGGTCTGCATTTGCCTTAGCATGCATGTTTCCAAGTGGACAGAATCAATATGAGTCCCACTAGGGAATGAGACGTAAGCTAAATAACAAACTTGGCATGCAAGAACTAATGACTATAAGCAAAACACTGCATGTTGGTGTGAAATAGGTGCATTCTGACCTATATGTCTATGGGGGCACGTGTTATGGGTTGTACTTTTCGGGTGCATTATCAGAAGGGAAGATCTTTGATTTGTGGCCTTTGGAGTCTTACGATTTCAAACACAGTAACACAGTGTTGATAGGTGTTAAGTGTTACCAGAATATATGACCACTCGAGATTAGGTACATGGTAGGTGAATTGGTGGTGGTGAGGTGGTAGGGTCTGGATCTGGAGACCAGATGCGTCCAGGGAGAATAGGGGGCATGGGTTCAGGGGATCGTGGCCTGGCAAGGAGGGGGTGGAGATGGCATCAACAGAGATGGAAGGGGCACTAACGTTGGAGCAGGCCTTGGTCACACTTTCTTGGATGAGCACATTTTGTCAGGGCTCGATACTCACTACTTGCAAAAATGAATAGCTGCATTTCCGTGAGAACAGGAGACGCGCTGAGCTGACAGAGGACAAAGATGGTGGGGGCTGGCTCTGCGCGGCGATGGAAGAGGGAGAGTGAACATTTCGCAAGATGGGCAGAGGGCCTAGAAAATGTTGGCGTTTGGAAGGACACAAAATGGAGTTCAAAGTATACACATTAGCATCGCGTTAATATACTTATATGAAACATGGGTAATGCAAATAGGAACAGGAGGGGTGGAGATTTCTCCCACCTTAGCTTAACCTTCATTTGCGCTGTACGAGAATGGTGCAGGGGGGCGGCATATACCGCCTCTCCCACAACATTTGTTAGTGCACGGGAAGTTCAGTGGATGGAAGGGCACTCGGATTTATGACTTGTCAGTGTCTCATGTTGTCCGCAGAGCACATTCCTCTGTGAAAACAGGGTGCACGCAGACGTGACAATGGTGAGGACTCTAACTGGAACTGTTGCCCTAAAATAACTAAATCACTATCAATATAGATGAGCAAAAACTATTCACGATAGCGTGGCATTGGTGGATGCCAGCAAACAATTTGTTTATTTTTCTAACATATTTTGAATGCCACGTTGGATGGCAGGGCTAATCTCTCCCATGGAGTGAAGGTCACTCACTGCGTTTGATGGTGCTTGTGGGCTGTTCACACTGAGGTTTCCTGTCCCGTATGTTTTTGATTTGTGGCTTTCATTCACAAAAATGAAACTTAGCATACGCTCTCCTAAAAAGGCTCAATTGTTGTTCGTCCTTGGAAGAAAGGGAGGATTCGCTATGGATTGAGGCACGGAAGGTGTGCAATACCCACAAACATGATAAGGTTCACCTTTTTAAAATTGGACAAAGGAAAATGTCATTTCATTTCATGAAAACCATTGAACTGAGCGGACACTCTGCGTTACGCCAAGAGAATGGAAATACCAAATATAATGTAAGTGTTACTGAAGTTGGTGCTTATTGGTTGGGGCATATTGTGATGACATGCAAACAGAACCTGTATGTATTTGTCTTTGTCCGTGGCACATGGGCAGTCCAGCAAAAAAATGCATAGAGTTCACATATGGCATAGCTCTCAACCTTTCATGGCCCTTGGGCATGTGAAAACACCCAATTTTGTATTTGGCGGGTGAACGCCCATTGGCTCATATAGGTATGTAGGGAGCTTGGCGGGTGAGAGAGCTGCCAAAGTGGCGGGTCACAGCCGCCAAAAGCGTGTGAGTTGAGAGGTATGCATATGGGTTCCCCCAGGTTCCACCAACGCCAGGTTCGTTGCTAATATTCCTTTATAATGCTGTCTATGTTTCTGGTTTGTGTTCATTATTAGATCTCACCCGGTGCTGAATTAAAGGGTACATGGATAAATTGGAATAAAGAACGGCTACTGAAATATTTTTCTGTTATGTTTTCTACACAGTTACAATCTCCCTTCCTGCGAATGTCATTGTTTCCAGATACCCAGTGATGGGTTCTTCAACAGGCAGTGGCAGATAAACCTAAATGACTGGATCGCAATTACTCTTTAGTGGGATGATCGCCCGGGACCAATATGCCCTTTGGCGGTACCAGCAACTAGGAGCAACCTGACATCGTTTACGGTGGTCTAGCAAGAAGCTGATGCAGAAGCCTTGTGATTCAAGGTGCATCCAATGCGCTTCTTCTACCTAAAGGAACACTGCATGCCTCATGATAAAGATTTGATGTTCGAACAGAACGAAGTTAAAAATTTGGTTGAAAATGGAAATTGGCGGATGTTCTCGGAGCGTTTAATGTGAAATGAAAGCACATTATAAATTGCACAGTATTCGTGTTTCCTTTAAAAATAGTGTTTTATGTTCCTATTTGGGACGCGCTGTGCTGTGAGAGGATGTGTGTGTTGATATTCCGGGTTCTGCTTCAGCTAATGTAAAGACGTAGATGATGACTGGGTGCGTTTGACTACGCTACACACTAACATCATAAAAATAGGTGGAGAATATCACTAGGAATAGTGATGTCCGCTTCAGGGGCGAGGGATATGATTTAGTGCCGCGAGGGCAGTTCATCTTAGTGCGCTGCGGCAACGGATAAGATTAGCACAAGATGGCCATGCCCGCTGCCTGATTTTGCATGTATAAAAGTGAGGAAAACTAAGGTAAAGTGCATAGGAATGTATGCTTGTAACGGCTTTCCCAATCGATCGGGAAAATAACATTGTTGAGCACACTATTCCTTTCATTAATGGCATAGTAGCTAATATGAATGCTAATCTTGTGCTTATTTTTCTAATTTATTGTCTTAATTTCAATATCATGAGCCTGCCTCTGGTTTCAAACCGGCACTAATGATTATGATGTGTTATAAGCGCTTTACCTATAACATATTTGCATACAATATCACCCAACCAAAGTTGTTACTCATTTGTCTGTATCAGAAGGTTGAAAGTTTGAGTTGGCCTTGCTGGGATTCGAACCGGCAACCTATAGATTACAGCAGCGAGTGCTGCTACCCTACCTCATTAATCTCTTTTCAAAAATGAGAATCTCAAATGAAAATGCATAACATTTTTATTTTTAATCTTTTACTGAAATGCTCTCAATAAACGTTTGTTATAGTGGTTTAGTTTAATTATTTCATTGTTATCTTAAAGAAGTATTAGACTTAAAATTCTCCAATGTGTATCCAATTTCTCTATTCTGGCCATTCCAACAATCACTTTCCTGTATACTTTTACTAAATCTAAATGAATATCAAACTGCACCAACTCAATTAAAGTTAAAATATGTATTATTGAAATAAATAATTCAACAAATATAATAGTGCAAACAAACCATAACAATATTGCATATAACAATTATATATTACATGGCCCGCAGTAGTTATGGTTAAGTTGCTCAACTCATAGGAAAAGCACTTTTTGGGCAGTTTATAACTTCGCTCCCCGTGGACGAATCCTCACCAAATCTTGCAAAAAAAGTATATGCGCCGCACTGAATTCATTTGGGAAATCTGGTGAGGTTTCGTCCAGGGAGGCAAAAGTTATAGGGGCGGCATAGACGGTATGCAATATCGAACATTACTAACCGTATTAGCGCATAACGAGAATCTAGGCAGAGAATAATCAAGAACTGCAGGAAACTTTGGAACGCTTTGTTACACAATGGCCTTTTCCAAATGAAGCATACAATGGGTTGCCAAGCCCATATACCAGGAAATGGAATTCGGTTTTGTGAAAGATCTCACTTTGACTGTGTTGGCCATGCATACTCATGGAATCGATCCTGTTTTTTTTCCTAGGGCACATACATTGTCACAAAACATTGCAAGCGAGCAGAGCTGGACTGGGAACCAAAAGAGGCCCTGGAAATAATTTTCAAAGTGGCCCCATATTACACACTTCAACAAGCCCAACACTTCTCCTATGAGAAGATTTGTAAAGAGGCAAAGGGTGATATGTAATTTATAACCCACCTGTACACACGCACGTGTTTCTATGATGTGATATGATAGGTTATTTATAACATGCTTAATACTCAGAGGTTTCTAAGCGCGGACCCATGGATCGAACCTGTGTTGCTCTGTGTCATCTTGCTTCCTCCCGAGCACGTTGCCCCTGAGCTATCCTCCCTAGGCCCGAATGCAGAGGCCTACCAGGAAATCTCCTGAGTTGCCTATAGGCCAGTCCACAAAGCATTTTCCAATGGTATTGTGTCATTGAAAAACACTTCTGTATCAGACCCTGGAGATTATCTGCGAAAATTGTAAGTCCCTAGAACTAATTCTGCTCACACTTTTCCATACTCCAAAGACGCGTTGCTCATGATATTTCCACATTTAATAACATCAGCGGCCAACCATATACTGGACATCACGAAGTGTATTGTAGTGGCTTGTAGCTTTACTTCTGGTGACATCTTTTAACATAGCTTTGCATTATCACCTTGAGTATTAAAGTCTTGTTTTGTAACATCATGTTCCGTGATGTCGCTGATGTGATGACGTATGCAAATAAGTGGGGGGGTCCGTATATCTTTTGTCTCCCAGGGCCCTGTAAATCCTAGGACTGTCCCCTGATGATGCCTTAACTATGGCACCCTGTGAGACTGCACCACACCCTGACCCTGCCACTCATCAGCACTCAGACGCGTACTGGCAGCCACGTCCAGAGACCCTGTCACAGGTGCAAGAGATTTTCTCCGGGCTTCTCTGTCCCACGGGTGCTCCAATGCAGAGTTCAACTAAATTATATGAACTACTTGTTTCCATCTCTCGAAAGTTCTCCTATGACTTGGCCATGTGCTCAAAACAAGACATACACATTAAATGATTGTGACTTATATAAGATAGTATAAAGTGCAGTTTTCACCAATCAACCATCTAGTCACGTTGACAGCTGCAAGGCATTACGGCAGATTGAGGTACGATATGGCAGTGACTGTTGATTCGAGCAGACGGGCCCAATAAGGTAGTGCATTTCAAACTGGGGTATATACTAAGGCAGTGAGTGTAAATAGATCAAGGCAGCCGGTGCAGACAGAGCTATACAATAAGTCAGTGAGTGCACATTGAGTTATAATACAGGGTGAGTAAAAACAGTGGTGGTACAATGAGGAAGAAAATTCAGGCAAATGTACAACACGCCAGTGCGTGCAGACTGGGGTGCAACAAGCCAGTGAGTGCAGACTGAGGTGCAACAAGCTAGTGAGTGCAGACTGAGGTGTAAAATGGCAGTGAGTGCAGATTGTAAGCATGGGCTTCCTTCTGTAGAAGGTAAAATTCACGTTTCAATACATGTAGGAAACGTTGCTGGAGTTTGTAACACTAGGAAATTGCACATGCCTGGTTATACGGATCTACGTGATCCGACTGCGGCTGATTTTGCCATGGCCGGAAAGTTCGCATGAGAAAGGTGCGATCCACCAAAAGTTTGCACCTTTCTCTTGCGAACACACATACATACCAACACCCACAACACACCCATGACACACCCCCGACCCACACCCTCAACACACCCCCACCCAAACCCCCAACATAAAGAAACCCCACTTACCTTTTTCTTCACGCTGAGTCCCTGCGGCGCCAGTTCCCTTTCACTTCCGTGATCGGGAACCAACGCTGCAGGGTCCTTTCCTTTTTTTTCTTTTACGGGGGCTGTAGGGGTTTCCCCCGCAAACCCACCGCTCACTATAGTGCAAAGTATAGTGAGCGGGGTGTTGCGGGGGACACCCCCACAGCCCACGTTTTTTTTATTTTTGTGTGGGTGTTCTGCAGGGGTGTCTCCCACAACACCACGCTCACTATACCACACATTATAGTGAGCGGGGTGTTGTGGGGGACACCCCCGCAGTCTTTTTTTTTACTTACCTGCAATGCTACCACCAAAGGTTCGAACTTCCTGTGTTCGAACCTTTGGTGGTAGCATTTTTAGAACTTTTTGTTCATGCAACCGTTTTGATACAGTCTTTTTGTACAATACCGGTTTTACTACACAGCATGTTCCATGGAGGGTGTAGGAAACTGGGGAGCAACAGATTCAATTCCTGTAAATAGTGTCTTTCTTTAACAGGCACGAAGTAAACAACGCCCTTACTTTTGCCACCGAGATCTGATTGGTGTCATAAGATACTTTTCCTGTTACCGCTCTCCCCCAGGAAACCATCCTGGAAGCATTGTAATAGGAATGGACAATCCAATCATGCGCACATCTGCATTAACCTCTTTGCCTAAAAAACCTATTAGTGCCTGTGCAGCGCTGCTCTCAGCTCCAGCAGCAGATTGCTACAAATCTGCTCTTTGTTAGCCCGCAGTCCGGAATAGGAGTTGCAGTTTCAAGATTGTAAGGAATCCCTTCACCATTGCCCGTGCTAAAAGTTCAGCTGATTTGCAAAGATTACGTCCAAAGCACTCTGTTCTGACAGCAGTGCTACTCCTGTCCCTAATCATGGGCTCTGGCGCTGACTGGCTTCCTTGGTAAGTTAATAGAACGCACTCTCAGGAAAATGATCCAAACAGTGAATTATGCACCAGGACAGCAGAGAAGAAAGAGCTTAGTGTGTGACTTAGCTAGGCCTCGCTTGCACAATGTGCCCGCCAGCTTTTCTGCCTGTGCGCTGATACCAGCTAATGCACTGTTCTGCATGTGAGCGCTGCAAATGTGATGATCCAGGGCAGCAGAATTTCCCCTCACGTGACGGCTCTAGAGTGAACAATAGTAGCACAGCTCACAATTAACATGTCTCTTACTCTGCAATCATTTTAACATCCACTTACCATGGGCCTGCCTCCAGGTTCGGCAGGCTGCAGTCTTTACCAGAGCACTGGGTTGGCCCCCGCTGGATGCAAGCACAGTCCTACGCCCCAGACGCTAGTGCACATGTGGTTTGTGGGGGGGGTGCACAAATGGGAAGGCGCGAGTCACGGGCCGAAATGCAGTAACCACAAAGGGTGATGAGTGAACCACTCAGGCTGGCTCAGGCTGGGCTGATCATCGTTCTCATTTAAAAGTATGTATCCTTCCCCCAAGCAAGAAAAGAGGCCCTAGGCCCCTGCGGCCTACCAGGGAAAGTCCCTGTGTCCCGATAGGTCAGTTCAGCACTGCAAGAAAGCCCTGTCCACCAAAAGCGGACCATGTTGAACATTTGACTTCCGGGTATAAATGATTAGCAGCGGTGTGTATGTTCCACAATGTTTGTCCATTGTACATGACCAATGGAAATCTATTTAACTTGAATTTCAAAGCTATTAAAAGTACTAACAAGTATTAAGCGTCCAAAATGTCTTTTCAAATGTATCCTCTTCATCCATTTTTTTTGCAAGTAGTGCTGGTTTGAGCATGCCATACAGTGTAACTCTGTGTTTTCCCCTTCCCGCTTTCGGCCAGCTCTTGTGGGTCCTTCACTGTTCAGGACGCGGGAGGGTCCGAAGGATATCTGCATGAAAGCAACTGCAGGGTCTGCAGTTGCCTTAGCATGCACGTGTCCAAATGGACAGAATAAATATGAGTCCCACTATAGAATGAGATGTAAGCTAAATAACAAACTTGACATGGAAGAACTAATGACTATAAGCAAAACACTGCATGAAAGGGGGCTGTTGGTGTGAAATAGGTTCATTGTGACCTATATTTTTATGTGGGCACGTATTATGGGTTGTACTTTTCGGGTGCATTATCAGAAGGGAAGATCTTTGATTTGCGGCCTTTGGAGTCTTACGATTTCAAACACAGTAACACAGTGTTGATAGGTGTTAGTGTTACCAGAATATATGACCACTCGAGATTAGGTATATGGTAGATGAATTGGAGGTGGTGAGGGGTTAGGGTCTGGAGACCAGTTGCGTCCAAAGAGAATAGGGGGCATGGGTTCAGGGGATCGTGGCCTGGCAAGGAGGGGGTGGAGATGGCATCAACAGAGATGGATGGGGCACGAACGTTGGAGCAGGCCTTGGTCACACTTTCTTGGATGAGCACATTTTGTCAGGGCTCAATACTCACTACTTGCAAAAATGAATAGCTGCATTTCCGTGAGAACAGGAGACGCGCTGAGCTGACAGAGGACAAAGATGGTGGGGGCTGGCTCTGCGCGGCGATGGAAGAGGGAGAGTGAACATTTTGCAAGATGGGCAGAGGGCCTAGAAAAAGTTGGTGTTTGGAAGGACACAAAATGGAGTTCAAAGTATACACATTAGCATTGCGTTAATACACTTAACGCGTGATGCAAATAGGTACAGAAGGGGTGTAGATTTCTCCCACCTTAGCTTCAACTTCATTTGCGCTGTACGAGATTGGTGCAGGGGGGTGGCATATACCGCCTCTCCCACAACATTTGTTAGTGCACGGGAAGTTCAGTGGATGGAAGGGCACTCGGATTTATGACTTGTCAGTGTCTCATGTTATCCGCAGAGCATATTCCTCTGCGAAAACAGGGTGCACGCAGACGTGACAATGGTGAGGAGTCTAACTGGAACTGTTGTCCTAAAATAACTATATCACTATCAATATAGAGGAGCAAAAACTATTCACGATAGCGCGGCATTGGTGGATGCCAGCAAACAATTTATTTATTTTTCTAACATATTTTGAATGCCACGTTGGATGGCAGGGCTAATCGCTACCATGGAGTGAAGGTCACTCACTGCGTTTGATGATGCTTGTGGGCTGTTCACACCGAGGTTTCCTGTACCGTATGTTTTTGATTTGTGGCTTTCATTCACCAAAATGAAACTTAGCATACGCTCTCCTAAAAAGGCTCAATTGTTGTTCGTCCTTGGAAGAAAGGGAGGATTCGCTATGGATTGAGGCACAGGAGGTGTGTAATACCCGCAAACATGATAAGGTTCACCATTTTAAAAGTGGACAAAGGAAAATGTCATTTCATTTCATGAAAACCATTGAACTGAGCGGACACTCTGCGTTTCGCCAAGAGAATGGAAATACCACATATAATGTAAGTGTTACTGAAGTTGGGGCTTATTGGTTGGGGCATATTGTGATGACATGCAAACAGAACCTGTATGTATTTGTCTTTGTCTGTGGCACATGGGCAGTCCAGCATCGAAATGCATAGAGTTCACGTATGGCATAGCTCCCAACCTTTCATGGCCCTTGGGCATGTGAAAACACCCAATTTTGTATTTGGCGGGTGAACGCCCATTGGTTCATATGGGTGTGTAGAGAGCTTGGCGGGTGAGTTGAGAGGTATGCGTATGGGTTCCCCCAGGTTCCACCAACGCCAAGTGTGTTGCTAATATTCCTTTATAATGCTGTCTATGTTTCTGGTTTGTGTTCATTATTAGGTCTCACCCGGTGCTGAATTAAAGGGTACATGGATAAATTGGAATAAAGAACGGCTACTGAAATATTTTTCTGTTATGTTTTCTACACAGTTACAATCTCCCTTCCTGCGAATGTCATTGTTTCCAGATACCCAGTGATGGGTTCTTCAACAGGCAGTGGCAGATAAACCTAAATGACTGGATCGTAATTACTCTTTAGTGGGATGATCGCCCGGGACCAATATGCCCTTTGGCGGTACCAGCAACTAGGAGCAACCTGACATTGTTTACGGTGGTCTAGCAAGAAGCTGATGCAGAAGCCTTGTGATTCAAGGTGCATCCAATGCGCTTCTTCTACCTAAAGGAACACTGCATGCCTCATGATAAAGATTTGATGTTCGAACAGAACGAAGTTAAAAATTTGGTTGAAAATGGAAATTGGCGGATGTTCTCGGAGCGTTTAATGTGAAATGAAAGCACATTATAAATTGCACAGTATTCGTGTTTCCTTTAAAGATAGTGTTTCTGTTCCTATTTGGGACGCGCTGTGCTGTGAGAGGATGTGTGTGTTGATATTCCGGGTTCTGCTTCAACTAATGTAAAGACGTAGATGATGACTGGGTGAGTTTGACTACGCTACACACTAACATCATGAAAATAGGTGGAGAATATCGCTAGGAATAGTGATGTCAGCTTCAGGGGCGGGGGATATGATTTAGTGCCGCAAGGGCAGTTCATCTTAGTGCGCTGCGGCAACGGATAAGATTAGCACAAGATGGCCCTGTCCGCTGCCTGATTTTGTATGTGTAAAAGTGAGGAAAACTAAGGTAAAGTGCATAGGAATGTATGCTTATAATGGCTTTCCCGATCGATCGGGACAATAACATTGTTGAGCACACTATTCCTTTCATTAATGGCATAGTAGCTAATATGAATCCTAATCTTGTGCTTATTTTTCTAATTTATTGTCTTAATTTCAATATCATGAGCCTGCCTCTGGTTTCAAACCGGCACTAATGATTATGATGTGTTATAAGCGCTTTACATATAACATATTTGCATACAATATCACCCAACCAAAGTTGTTACTCATTTGTCTGTATCAGAAGGTTGAAAGTTTGAGTTGGCCTTGCTGGGATTCGAACCGGCAACCTGTAGATTACAGCAGCGAGTGCTGCTACCCTACCTCACTAATTTCTTTTCAAAAATGAGAATCTCAAATGAAAATGCATAACATTTTTTTTTTTTGATAACATATTTTATTGATTTTATAAACATACAAATTAACGACAATTAATACGATCACATCAATCGGGCATACAAGCATTCTCTAAGCACGGTTCTCCATACACATTTCAAATTTCAAATAACAAAGTCCTTCATATAATAAGTTACAGGGCTTCCAAATTATCCATTGTGCAGATGGGTCTCTGAGGGACTCCAAACGTCTATCGAGTCTATTCATGAGTTCACAACATTTTATGTGTCTTCCCATTTTTGCCAGATATTGCGTGCTTTCCCTGGGCATCCTCTGGTAGTGTATATTCTCCATTTGCACACAGATATCTACGTCCGTTATCCATTGTTCGTATTGTGGGGATGCGGGGGAGACCCATAGTTGGGCCAGGTTCCTCTTTACGAGTCCTGTGGTTGTTGCCAGCATGAGTTTCTCAAATCGGGATATATCTAAGTCTTCATCCATCCCGAGTAATAGCAGTTTGGGGTCCATAGGTATTTGTTGGCCCATGACCGCTGATAATCTGTCACAACATTTCTGCCAAAAGATCTGGATTCGTGGGCACTCCCATAAGATGTGAAAAAAGGTCCCTCTCGCCTGTTGGCATCTTAGACAGTTGGGGTCCGTTGCTCTCCCCCATTGATGTAAGGCCTCTCTTGGGTAGTATACCCTATGTAGGATTTTAAGTTGGATCAATTTGATTCTAGCCGACATGGCGACTTCCCTTGGGTACATGAGTGCTTTGGTCCATTCTTCCGGTTGTATTGGTCCCACATCTCTTTCCCATTTTGCTTTCAAGTCTGTAAGTTCCGTTGTGGCGAAAGAGGCTTTTGCATTGTACATTATGAAGGTTATTTTACTATCGATACGTTCTACCACAATGTTCCTCTCAATTGGTGTGCAGTCTGGAATGTTCGGTGGGTCTATCGCACATGTGGTAAGTGCATGACGCATCTGTCTGTAATGAAAGTGTTCTGTGGGAGATAGCTTGAATTTGTCTCTCAGGGTCTGGAATGGCATTATCACTCCATTTTGTATTATGTCTGCTAGCCTTGTTATGCCAGCTACTTCCCATGTTGCCCATTTCGGAAGTTTACCAAGCTCCGGTAGGTGCCTATTTCGCCATAGGGGCTGTGCCAGTGTGAGCTTCCCATCCCATCATAGGTGCTTGTGTGCGTCTAGCCATATTTGCGTTCTGTGTGCTTTGGTTGTGTTGGGGATCATGCATACCCTGCTTTGGTAGAGGGTCTCTAGTGGGGTGAACCCTGTTCTCATCTGGCTATCTGCTTTAATGTGTGGTAATTCAGGGTTGTTGTGAAGGATGTCATTTATTATCGGCATCTGGGCTGCCCAGTAGTATGTTTGTAGGTGGGGAAGTCCTATACCTCCTTCCCATACGGAGCGTTGTAGGGTTTTTAGTGCAATTCGGGGGTGCCCTCCACCCCAGAGGAGCTTTCCGAGAATCTCGTCTATTTTGTGGAATTCTATTTTGGGTACATACAGTGGAGCATTCTGGAGGATGTATACGAATCGTGGTAGAGCTAGCATTTTGAACATTGCCGCCCTTCCTAATAGGGTAAGAGGGAGGGTCATCCAGTGTTTCACATCGTTTGCGAATCTATCTCTGATTGGGTGTAGATTTTGGGATACGTATTGCGTGAGGTCCGTCGTAACCTGTACCCCAAGATATTTGAACTGCTCAGTTTCCATTCTGTATGGGCAATTATTTAGAGCCGTCGCATCAATTCCTTTAATCGGGAATAGAATGGATTTGCTATAGTTTACCCGTAGTCCGCTAAATGCTCCATATCTATTTAGTATCTGGGTGACGATGGGGTATGACACTGATGGATCGCTCAGGTAGATCAGTAGATCATCGGCATAGAGGGAGACTCTATCCTCCCAGTCCTGGGCCCATTGGAACCCCTTCCACAGCTGTGATTCTCTCAGCATTATTGCCAGGGGTTCAATTGCCAGTGCGAATAGCATCGCCGAGAGGGGGCAGCCCTGCCTGGTCCCTTTACCCAAATTAATGCTACGTGAGGTCCATCCATTCACCCTTATCTCAGCTGTCGGTGCATTGTATAGCAGCTTGACCCAACCTATGAATTGTTCACCCAGCCCCATTCTACCCATGATGCTCCACAAGGCCTCCCAGTGGTCTGAATCGAAGGCTTTTTCGAAGTCAATTGTGAGGAGTGCTAGTGAATCCCGCAGTGTTGAGGACTTTTCAATGGCGGCGTGCAGTCTATGGATATTCATTCGTGTGGATCTCTGCGGCATGAAGCCACATTGGTCTGGGTGGATAAGAGTGTTTATTACTGTCTGGAGCCTGTTAGCCAGTATCTTGGCTAGTATTTTGGCTTCTATGTTTATAAGTGAAATCGGCCTGTAGGAGCTGCATATGTCTGATGGTTTGCCTTCCTTATGTATCACCACTATAGTGGCCTTTCTTAGGTCCGGGGGCAGGATTCCTCTTTCTTTGGCATACAGGAACATTTTATGCATATGTGGTACTATTTGTTCATTGCCGATCTTTTTCCAAGCCTCTACTGGGAAGCCGTTAGGCCCTGGGGTTTTCCCATTTTGGAGTTGGGATAGGGCTGTTGATAGTTCTTCTGTGATTTCTGTTTCTAGACTCATTCTCTGCGTGTCGTTTAGGTGTGGAATGGTGAGTGTATCTAGGATGCTGGGGTCCATTGAAGTCGTCGGGAGGCATATAGCGCCTCATAGTACGCTGCGAAGGTTCCAGCAATGGCTGAATCAGTCCAGGTCCGTTCTGCATTTATGGTGGTTATACATCTTATCTGGCGTTGCCCCTCCTCTCTCTTCTCCAACCACGCCAGCATCCTGCCGGCTTTGTCTCCAGTCTCATATAGTCTAGTGCGCATAGCTCTGTGTGCTTGTTTTGCACAGGTGGGTGTGATATTATGCAGCTTCTTTTGTGCCACTTGCAGGGTTCTGTTGTCATCTGGTGCACCGGTATTTATATATTGCATTTCGGCATTTCTGACCTCTGTTTCAGCGTCTTCGACCTCTTTTCTGTGTGTTTTTTTGTAAGCTGCTGTCCAACTCAGTATTTCACCTCTCAGAGTTGCCTTATACGCTTCCCATATGGTTCCTTGGTCGTTTATCGAGTCTTGATTTAGTTCGAAATATGAAGCAGTGGCTTCCTGAATCTTTTCTACTAGCTCTGGGAATCCTAGATAGTATGAATTTAGTCGCCATGTCAGTGGGGGCAGGGGTCTTTCTGTTTTAAGTAGGATCATCAACAGAGAGTGGTCTGAGATCCCTCTGGGCTGTAGAGTTGCCTCTGTTACCTTGTGTATGTCTTCGCTAGGGAGGAAGAAGTAGTCCAGTCTAGACAACGATGCGTGTGCACCCGAGTGGAAAGAGTATTGTCTTTCTGTCGGATGCAAATCTCTCCATGCATCCTTCAGTCCCATTGCCGTAGCGAAGGAGGTTATTTTGGTTGGTATCGCTGGATTTTTCCCTCTTATATGTGTGCGGTCCTTATTGACATCCATTACTTCATTGAAATCTCCACCGATTACTAGTATATCTGCAGTATTATTGGCTATGATCGGTGTGATGTCGTCGAGTAGAGTAGTTATAAGCGCCGGGGGAGCATAGACCGCCAGTATGGCAATGGTTTGGTTCCATAGCGTTCCTTTTATGAGGACAAATCTCCCTCCAGTATCCTGGGTTATACTGGATATCTCAATAGGGATTCTCTTATTTATTAGTATTAACACACCTCTCGAGCCCATTGAAAAGCCTGCATGTATTGTTGTACGGTATTTGGTTCTCTTGAAAAATTGGCATTGTGTGCCAGCCAGGTGTGTCTCGGTAAGTAGTACTATGTCTGGATTATGACGATTCAAGTATTGTGTTACCAGTCTTCTCTTAATGCTGTTTCCCAGGCCATTAACATTCCACGTCATGAGAGTAAGCTTTTTGGTATTTAGCCCAGTCGCACTCATTCCTTGTCGTGTATGAATGTCTGTGTCAGTGGTCGCAGTTTAGACGAGAGGAGTCCTGCGCTGTAGCTGTTTGGGCTGCCCTGGTGTCTTTCCATCTCAAAGTGCATGTCTAAGCCGTGCTTTCCTTGTTGCCAACAAATAACGCAAACAAGTCCCAACTCTCCCACCTCCCCATACTCCTTCCCCAACTGAAGCATCTGTCGCCCACACAACCAAACTTAATCAAACTGTGAACTTGGGATGTCTCTTGTCACTGTGGCATTGGAGGTGCCGCAGTGGAGACTCTGGGTTTACTTTTCGCCGCCGTGGGTTGGAGATGCCACGGTGGGTCATTGCAAGCTTTCTTCTTTGCCGTTTGCAATCGAGGGGGTGGATTGCGTGGTGTGGCTTATCGTAGCCGCCAGCCGTTCTGTGTGGTATTTGTTCCAGCTTGTGCCTCCGTTTGTCCACTTGCGGAAAGTGTTTCCATGCAGTTGTCTGTTGGTTGTATTTAGTCATCTTCGTTCTGTGGTATTTCTTCCATTTGTTGGTGTGGCGGCTCATTTGGTGGTCTGTTTGGTCGGGGTCTGTTTCTCCGGTTTTCTTGCCGTCTCCATGGGCCCCATTCACCTTCTAGATTGCATTCCGCCCAGCTCCATGCCTCTTTTGGATCTGTGAAGTGCATTGTTGTGCCCTTATGGTATATTTTCAGCTGTGCCGGAAATAGCAAACCATATTTCACATTCAGCCCTTGTAGCCGCTTTTTAAGAGTGTCAAAGGATTGCCTTGCTCTTTGTACTTCTCTAGTAAAGTCAGGGAAGAAGGCTATCCTGGAGCCGTTATATGTCATGGTCCCTTTCGTCCTCGCCATGTGGAGTATCGCATCTCAATCCCTGTAATTTAGGATCTTGGCTATCACTGTTTGTGGTGGTGCTCTGGGAATTGGCCTGCCAGTTGGTATCTGGTGTGCCCGCTCAATTGAAAAGTAGTTTGAGAGGGATTTGGGAGCGAATAGGTCGGCAAACCATTGTTCGAGGAACGGCTCCATGCTGGGTCCCTCTGTTTTCTCGGGCAGGCCGAGGATTCGAATATTATTCCTTCTCGATAGTCCTTCTCCTTCTTCCACCCTCTCCTCCAGTGCTTTGATGTGGTCTAGTGCGGTATTCATTTGTTGACCCATGCTCCTTATACTGTCCTTCGTATAAGGAGCATGATATGCGCGTTTCTGTCTCCCCTGTTCGAGATGATAATTTCTGGAGATCATGACGCAGCAAGGAGACCTCTGTACAAATGCTGTCCATTTTGACTTCCATGACGGTTCGAGAATTGGAGATTGCATTCATCACGTCTCTAAGGGATATGTCGTCCTCGGGCTCTGGTGATTCGTCAGTTTTATTCTGATCCATAGGCGATGTCGGGGTAGACGTTGTGTATTGCTCCATCGTGTTCTGGGTTCCAGTTCTCTTGATCCTTTCTTTGCCCATTTCTGGTGTGTGGGGGTACAGCGCGTGGTTTCCCCCCGGCTATTCTTAGCAGTAGGTCGGGCTTTGGAAGTCAGGGGGGTGGAGGCGGGCAGGCGGACGGTCAGTCCGGGGTGCCGTCTGCTATGCTTCGGTGTCTCAGGAGATCGCCTCCCCTCCTCCCCCTTCTCCTTACCGGTTCTGCCTTGCGCTGCTCTCCAGGTTCCCTTCGTCACCGCAGCGGTCGCTGCTGCTGGCGGCAGGCACTCTACGGGGGACCGGAGCGCCCGCGCGGTCCTCGGCCTGCCGTGTGTTGGGCGCGCGCACTCGCCGGATGCAGGTAAGTCTCCCAAGGTACGCTGGTGTTATAGGCCTCGGTGAAGCCGGGATGTCGTCCCGGAGGATGGTCAGCCCAACGAGGACCACGGGGGGAGGGGAGGTGCTTGCTTTTTTCGGTCAGCAACGATTGTCAGAGTCGGAGCGGCTGACTTTTCCAGGCGGAGGTTGGCGCCACTTCCGTCGGATCTGTGGGCTGGGTCTCTCCCAGTTTCATACGATTTATCTTCGGTTTCCGCGAGAGGCAGCGCCTGTAGTTCTAGATTGTGTCGCCGTCGGCCATTTTCGTTTCGTTTTGGCACTGACTGGTTCTCTCTCCAGCTGTAGATATCTTGGGATTGACGCTTCGGAATTAGCACCAGTTGCAGATATTGTTCCTACTGGGTTTCCGCCACCTTTGAGGAACCTTTTTAGGGATATATTTGCCCAAATTCCCAGGATATTTCAGAATGTGGCTGGCGGCTTCGGGAGCTCTACGGGCTCACGTCTTGATCGGTCGCCAGCTGGCCACGCCCCCCAACATTTTTATTTTTAATCTTTTACTGAAATGCTCTCAATAAACGTTTGTTACAGTGGTTTAGTTTAATTATTTCATTCTTATCTTAAAGAAGTATTAGACATAAAATTCTCCAAAGTGTATCCAATTTCTCTATTCTGGCCATTCCAACAATCACTTTCATGTATACCTTTACTAAACCTTAATGAATATCAAACTGCACCAACTCAATTAAAGTTAAAATATGTATTATTGAAAGAAATAATGGAACAAATATAATAGTGCAAACAAACCATAACAATATTGCATATAACAATTATATATTACACGGGCCGCGGTAGTTATGGTTAAGTTGCTCAACTCATAGGAAAAGCACTTTATGGGCAGCTTATAACTTCGCTCCCCGTGGACGTATCCTCACCAAACCTTGCAAAAGTATATGGGCTGCACTGAATTCATTTGGGAAGTCTGGTGAGGTTTCGTCCAGGGGGGCAAAAGTTATAGGGGGGTCCCACATTTTTTTTCCATAGACTGAATGGACAAATACTTTGCACACGCGTACAGCCCAAACCGTTGGACAGATTTTAATGAAATTTGCGGCAGGAGCGGCGGCTTGGTCCCAGAAGCGTGCTTTTGTACATTTTGTGATAATCAGTCTTGTACTTTTTTTTAAAAGCAGGTAAAATGTACGTCTCAAAAATGTGTGATATCTGGCTCTGCTCCGCGGTCCCATTTCCCTGTTCGCTCCTCGGTCAAAAGTCTGATTGAGCTGGAGTGTGGCGTGATGTCGGTGGACATTGGACGCGCCCAGTGGTTGGCTGGAGGAAAGCGTGATGAGCATCATAAGTTTGGGTAACGCCGCCATGCTGTAGCCGAGGATAGTGCAGTGCCGAAAGGGGCTGGAAAACATGCGGGGAAGTGTAGCCGTACGCACTGCGCCAATTTGCGGGTATCTCCTCAGGCAACTTGCTTGTATGGTGACTTCAGGCAGCCTTCGTTACGGCACGATACGTCCTCGGCGACTTGATTTTGTGGTGAGTGCTGGCAGGCTCAATTGCCGATAGGGAGTGGATTGCACATGACATGACCATTTTCGCATGGGGTGTACTAGGTTTGTGTGTGGAAAGCCACTAGCGCCTTCGATGTATGGCTGGACATGTCCTTGTGCATTTCCGATGCAAAGTACACTAGTTACGTACAACTTTCTTGTCCACTAGTTGGAAGTAGGTTTCACATTGTTGCCTTCTGTGTGTGGTATGTCAGCATTGTACATATTGTTCGTTGAATCGGAGTGACGATTGTTGTTCCATCCTACAGTTTTTGGTCCATGGCTAGACATGATGGAGTCAACAGTCCTACAGTGTATCCACTGGGTGATGTGTTGGAATACTGTGTGCATAGAAGTGCACAGGGTTCGAGTGGATGTTTTATGTGGTTGGGTTGTGGCCATTGCGTAGATTACAGAGTACTACACTGTACTATGATGTATTGGGTCTGTGTACTTCATAGACAGCTGGGAGCAGGGCCAATGTTCTGAAGATTTAGTGGTTTGGTTGGCAGTACAAAAATACTATGTGAGTTGAAGTGGGTAGAGTTGCTGGAGGCTGTGTTATGTTTGTGGATTTTCCTAACTACCTACATGTTTGCATGCATGGACGTATTATGGTGCAGGGGTTGGCTAGGAGTGCCGGTGGCTGTATTACATTTGTGGGTTCTGGTACCTGTCCACATGTTTGCATGCATGGCTGCATAACGTTGCGGTAGTTGTGAACAAGGCCTAGGCTCTTGGGTGCATGGCCAAAGGCTGTAGGCCGTAGCCCATGCTCCGAAGAAGGTAGGCCTTGGCCTCACCCACTGCAACGTTATGCAGTCAAGCATGCCAACACTGTGATACTGGTATATGGATTTTGTTTTTCAATTGTATAGAACTGCTGCATTTGGCGCAATTCATGCGTCCCACTGAAGCCTATTTTACAATCAGTCTTTCTCCTATTGCTAGAGAGGCATAGCAGGTTTCCATTTCCGGCCACCATGTGGCTACAAAAACAAAATCAGGCGGCAACCTGTTACCATTTCATTGTGCATTTCCAATGCTAAGTACTCCAGTTACGTAGAACTTCCTTTTACTTTTGTTGGTGTGAACGTTTTATTGCCAAATGACACCTCTCCGTGTGTGAAGGTAATAAAGTTGCTGTTACTTTTTTTCCCATCTTCATTGTACGTTGAAAGCATTCATATTGTGTATTGCCTGTGCGATTGTATATCTAAGGTCGAATGATTTTTGGAATCGGAAGGCCTACTCAATATGCTATGGTTTGCATTTTGTACCACCTGTTGAAATGGAATGGAATCACAGTTAGGTATACATACAGAGAGAAAACGTCCATTAGAGACTTCTTCCTGAATGACATGATTGCAGAGAGTGCATGTATGTTTCCACATGTAGGAAATCGGAAAGATTTAATTTATGGGTACGTTTTTGATTTCCAATACCTGCAGTAAGTACATTACCACTTCCTGTGGATTTACTTGTCTATTTAACGTGCATTTTCCATTCAAGCACAATTGTCCAATTCCTGCCTTATTTCTGAGCCCCTGCAATTGTTTCCAGGATTGTGTGCAGTATTTCTGTCCAGCCCTATTATTTGTAAACACAACTGGTGTGAGCCGTTTTAATAAATGTTTGAAACAATTAGTGCCATTTGCAATACATCATTGCTTGCTACATTTGCATACTAATTTACACCACTTGTGTAGCAAAAATTGGAATGGACAAGGCATTTTTGTGTATGAGTACTATTTGCTTACTACACTTTGTAAACGAGATGTCTTACAGTACAAAGGTGTGTTGCTAACATTTGGGCACGCTGGAAGGTGCTTTTGCAAGCAGGTCCAGAAATGGAGGCTAACGAATGTCCTTATTCTCCTATGTATTTGCGCACTGGACAGGAGTACACAGTTTGTAGTATTTTACTTTTTCCGTTGTTGCTGACTTTTACATGGTGCTTGAGGAACTGCTGCAACGACTTTATAGAGTTGTGGTGACCATTACAAATTGATGTGCAAGGCGATTTGAAACTGCACCACATTGGTTCTTTACCATAGACAGTTGCATCTAACTTTGCTGTGTTTCTTCTTCCATTATGATATTGTGTACCTTTTCATACCGTCGTACAGTGCTGCGCATGGCAATTTCCTTTCTTTCCTCTTGTTTGTATGATTTCTCATTGAAGTATGCCGCTGTGCTGGTGGTGTGCCTCCACTGTCCTGTATTGATGTTGTGAAGGTATCTATGCTGATATTGCATTTGCTTCTAAGTAGTGGTGGTAGTTCACAGAGTAAATTTGTTAGTGCCTTCATTCGCATTAAATTTATTTGGAAGATTTTTCATTTTAAGAGCATTGCATTGTCTACAACAGTTTCCAGGATTACTTTTGTGCAGTATGGTTTAAGGTTTGAGCGTGACTTCTCCTCTCTACTTATAAGGGTCTGAAGGACTCTGTGGTGGAACATTTTTTGTAAAAATACTTTTTTTGGAATTCTTCCTTGTGGTTTCATTAGCATTTGCACATACTCCATTACCAGTAGTAACAGTTGCACTCTTTTCAGTACCTTTATTTTCATTTCTACATTTTGATAGAGGCATTACATTATCCTTACTGGTAGGTGCTTTCATTTTCTTTTGTGCCTGTATTACCTGTTCTCTTTCAACTTTATGAACAAAATCTGCTATGGGTGCATGGCTATACTTTCTATGCTTTTGAGTACAGCTGGGCTATTTCTGCGTTATTTTCTACTCAGTTCCTTTTTGCTAGGGATTCTGTAGCAGCTGCTGCAGAAAAAAGAAAACTGTAGGTCTGCACATTTTGTGATGTATATGTGTGCATGAATGGATGAATATGAGGGTAGGAATACAGATAGAGGTGTGTGATTGTGTAATGGTGTGTTAGTGTATGGTGGGAACGTTATATTGCTATTTGGGAGTTACTATAATGCCGGCGACATGATAACACAAAGTGAGCAACTGCTGAGGTGCACTTAGTAAGCATGAAGCAAATACCAGTGGGTTGATGGTATTGTGTACCTTAATATACAAGAACACTGCACTGTCTTAGTAAGAGGTGCACCTCCACGATACGATTGCACTTGCTTTGTTGGCTGTCAAGAGTAGGCTTCCTCTGGGTTGCATTTTGAAGTTGACATGCCACTGCCTTTTAGGACAGAGGTGGTTACTGCAACTGTTAAAGAAGACTGTAAGACTATTAAAACTTTCAAAGCACATACCAATGAAGTGGCACTTGATGATAGGTGATGGAAGAAATGACAGTATGCTTTTTGAGAACGTTAGGGACGTACAGTGGCAGATACCTTGTTCAGAGACACTTATAACAGAGCTGTAAAAATATTGTAGAAACAACATTTATACCTGTATTTTATGGCGATGGGTGCCGATGCGGATGAATCTGGATGCAGAAATATTGGATAGTTTAACAGAACTTTCTACTGGGATCAAACGAGATTTGCACTCTGAATGTTTAATGGTACATATGGAGTGTTGTACAGAACTGCTAGTGTTACAAGCAAAGGTCTTGGATGTGATTGGTGGATGCGTGTGTGACTATTTACCAGCACCCAATGAGAGAGTGCTGGAAAAAAGATAGTGGAAATGGAAGAAGGACAGCTCCTGCTTTACTGGGGTGCGGCCATTACGGTACTTGGGGAAGCACACGTGCCACATCCTGCCCTTATCAGTATGCTGGCCATGGGAATGGGACTGTGGGGATTATCCAATCAGGTACTGAGGGTGTGCTTCACAGGAAGGGGCGGTAATACTTTTTTTCATTACTCTGTGTAGTGAGACTGGCAGACATGGAGAGACATACAGTGTTGATCGTGGGTGATGCCTTTGTGCTAGATCTGCACAGGTATGCCCTGGAAAGAGACTTTGATGGCAATTTCGATTTGGAAGGAGTGGAGGCTTTGTGATGCATTGCCGATGTGTGCAGTTTCGGCGTTGTGCTAGCACATTGCAGAGAAGTAGCCACTTTCGCAACTGTTGATGTTGTCGTGGTGCACTATGGCTCCCGGCATTTGGGTTACGTGGCTTGTTCACATTTGTTCCATCAACTAAAGAGGTTGATGAAAGCAGTGAAGTGGCTTTTTCCCACGGCCGAGGTGCTTTTCTCATCAATACCGCCAAGAAGAGTATGCGACTATTCCAATGTACTTTGTTCCCAGCCAGAGTTCGGAAGGTGTCTTATCAACAGAAGCATGAGTGATTATTTGTGCACTGGTGGGATGTTCTCCTGTAACAATGACATTGATTCTCGAAATGCGTACCTTTTCCGATGTTTTCTAACTTTCTTGGTCTTGTAACACACAACACAGAAGGAAAGGAAGGGAAGGGAGTGTACGGAAGGGGCACCACGCACAGGGATAAGATAGGGCAAATGCAGAGAGAGGAAGATGTTGAGTGGCCCTCACTTAAGTCATTGTCATGCTCCCGGACCGAGCCTTAGCAAGCACTTCGAAGTTGCTCCCCCCCTGCAGAATATCGCATCGCAGTACATGCACAATAAAATGACCTATGACAGGTAAGGGTCTGCTCCGCAGCATATGGTCTGCAAGAATGCTTTAGGGATCCGCTGTCCAAGAGGAATGTTCCTGGTGTTGGCAGGAGCAGATGCAGACAATACTATAGAGGAAAGTAACCTACTGCATTGTTGGAAGGGCAGTAATTTGTGTTGTGTTTCGATTTGAGGTGTCATTGCATGGAGGTGGTGCCGTAGCTGTACATGCCAGGTTTTCTGCGCCTGAGTAAGTACATCTCACTTGGTTAGTACGACATTTTGGCATGACTCATATGGTCGTACACAGTTTCCACACCCAGCAGTCACGCTGGCTGCAGACATTGGTGATTTGCTCAACTTCATCCTCATTCTGCACTGCATCCTTATCTACATCAGCATGCCTGGTCCCTCGTCCAGGCCCTTCGGGAAGGAGGTGGTGGTGGTGAGGGTGAGGGTGTGGGTGCTGCTGGCATAGAGGCAGCAGCCATGGTTGCTATTAGTTGCAAAGGTAATGTAGCACAGCAGAATTGCTCCGAAAGCAATTCCAGCTCAAAGCAATGCCACCCGCTACTCTGTTCTGAAAAGCCAAAAACAGAATGCAGAGCAGCTCTGAGGTGTGGCCTTCTGTAGGCCTGCTGTGGAGCCCTAGACCAGAAATGAGGCCTAACTCGTTCAAACAAATACTTACACGTGCAATGGCACACTGTGGGATGTTTGAAAGCGTGTACTTTCACAATAACACTCCGTACATTGCAGAACCTAGTACTTTTCTGCTGTCCGAGGGCCCCGATCGTGTCTGGGAAATAAGGGCCCACGCGCAGCATGGATGCGGTCACATAGTGACATTGCGAGTTCTCTCAAATGGGATGGCTGTCCGCAGGACACGTATTGGACGGAATACTTTGTGCACTCGTGCATAGGTGTGCTACGAATAGGGTTGGCCTCCCCGGACTCATTAAAAGTGCGAGACATGTGCAGCGATCATTTTCGCACAAGCTTGGTGTTTGTAGGCTACAGCAAGTGCAATGTTCGTGTGCACAGGTGTCAGTAAGACATGGGTGGATGCCTCCACCTACTGAAAGTACATTAGAACTTTTTCCTACCATGTTGGACACATACATGCCAAAGTTTTGTGACCAAAAATGAATCTTAACGTTTCAAAAATAGTAATTAGCATAATGATGACATCCCAGGAAATGATGTCACATCAGCTTGACCCGATGAAATGACAGGAGATGACATCATAGGAAATTATGTCATGAGAACTTTGAACTTACAACATCACAGGAAATGACTTCACTAGACACATGGCCTTGAAGAGATCGCAGGAAAGGACTGCCTGTCCTCTGACCCAAGATGAGAAAGAAATGTACCAAATGTGTGAGCTGTGAGCACTGTGATCAGCTTCGTCCTCATTAAGACATATTTTTCCCTTCAAACATACAATGAGGTGATAACAAATCAGTATACCCCAAGTTAAGTGACGGCCACACAGGCAAATGCAGATTGTAAAGTGATATCTGCAAAGCGCACATTTAAAGCCCCAGAACAAAAGTCATATAGAGAGAAATGTATTGTTGTTTTATTAGACTGCTGACTTGCAACATGAGGTAGCTGCTGAGGGCCTGCCTTCGCCTCATGGCCACTTTCCACTAAAATAGTGGAAAGGCCCTGATGCCGTCCCTACTTTTGACACATGAATTGTCAAATATTTTTTTGAAAGTATGGCAGTGTGTAAAGGCAATGAGGTGATAACACTTCTGTATACCCAAAAGGAAGTGACAGCTGCAAAGGCTCTGGAAAATGCAGCTTGTGAGACGAGCGCTGCAAATCGTACATTTAAAACCCTACAACGAAAGTCAAATAGAGAGA
The DNA here is from genome assembly GCF_040938575.1 of Ambystoma mexicanum. Lineage (NCBI taxonomy): Eukaryota > Metazoa > Chordata > Amphibia > Caudata > Ambystomatidae > Ambystoma > Ambystoma mexicanum. Next base: position 1,273,782,924 of record NC_090932.1, read on the forward strand.
AATATATTGCTGTGTTATGAGACTGCTGGCTGAGAACATGGGACAGTTGCTGCCCCCCAGACTCTCTCGGGCTCAGGGCTCCTTTCAACTGAAAGAGTGGAAAGGCCCTGATACTGTAGTGAGACAGAGCACTGGCACGGAGCTCTGAACAAATAGTATGCATGGAAGAGCTCAGACAGGCAGCTCTGAGATGCACAGGATGTTTGTGGCCAGAGCTGCTACAGGAGTCTTCAACCTTTGGATCTCTAGGTGTTTTGGACTACAAATCCCAGTATCCCTCTGCATTGACAGTGATAGCTAGGGCATATGGGAGCTGTAGTCCGAAAACATTTGGAGCGCCAAAGGTTGCAGATTTCTGTGCTATTGTATTCTATATGAAACAATTTTAAGAAGTTGGTTTAAAAGACAGAGGACCTCATTGCATAGAATGCGGTAAACCATGGTGCTATTAGCACCATGGTTGCCGCCGGTACCATACCGGTACCACCATGGAGGAAAGGGGAATTACCACCCCATTAAAAGGTTGGCGGGGAGGTAATTCCTCCTTTCTCCATGGCCCTTCCCCATTCCCATTTTTGCCCCACAGGGCTCAATGGGAATGGGAAAGTAGCTAATTACGGTACCGCAAATTGCGGTACCGTAATTAGCAACAATGTCCCTTTGCGGGTCCCAACTTTACCGGCTGGTCTACACCAGCCGTTAAGGTCGTGTCCCGCAAAGGGACCTCGTAGTAAGGCGGAAAGCCTTACCGCCTATCGTGTAATGAGGCCCAGAATCTTTGTTACTGTGCCCTGGAGTTGGGAGCCATTGCATTGGAAAATTGTTTAAAAACAAAAAGTAAAGCGTGTTTTTTCTGGTTTGTCGGTGTCATTTAATTGTTCTGGTCTATTTTTCTTTTAAAGGGAAAAAAACACATGTCATGTCCACCTCATGTACCTGGGTATCACTGGTCAGGCTCTGGGGTGGCTGACTTCTTTCCTCTCTGACCGACCCTCCCAAGTTCAACTTGGGTCATTCCTCTCTGCTATTTTTTTCTCTACCTGTCGTGTCCCCCAGGGGTCTAACCTCTCTCCCTGGCTGTTCAACCAATACCTGGCACTCCTTGCCCACTGCATCGCCACTCTCTGCCCCAACTTTCAATGTGGAGGACACCCAGCTCATTTTTGGGCTACCCTCGGCCTCCTTCTCTCCTTCCCTCATCTCTGACTGTCTGTCGGCTATCCAGGAGTAGTGTGCCACCAAAGACCTCTGCCTTAATGCCAATAAGACTGTGATTCTCCTCATCGGCACACCCGCTCCCTCCTTTCCTGTAGCTCTCTGGCCTTCCTCTCTTGGCCCCCTCCTGCACCCACCTGCAAGGCTAAAAACCTCAGGGTCATCTTCGACTCCACACTCTCCTTCTCTCCTCACATCTCTGATGTCTCTAAGAAGTCACACTACCAGCTGCACCTCCTCAGAGGTATTCTTCCTTTCCTCTCCTTCCCCCAGAAGCTCACTGTTTCCAGAGCTCTGGTTCGCTATAGGCTGGACTATTGCAACAGCCTCTTTCTAAATCTGCTTGCTTCTACTCTCCGCCCTCTACAACTTATCCAGAACAGGACTGCGAGACTTGTCCTTGGCCTCAAGCCCAGGGATCATATCTCTCCAGGACTGAAATCTCTGCACTGGCTCCGAGTGGCTGCGAGGATTAAGTTCAAAACCCTCTGCATCGTCCACAGGGCCTTCTGGGGCCTGGGGCGTCAATCCCTTCAACTCTCTCTTCCTAAATATCTTCCTTCTCAAGCTCTTCGCTCATCCGCCTCCAACTCCATCAAGGTCAGTCGCTTCTCCAAGCAACAAGTTGGTGGTAGATCTCTTTCTTCGGCTGGTGCCTCCCTCTGGAACAGCCTCCCTGCCTCCCTTAAACTTGAGGAGAACCATCTCCGGTTCCGGAAGCACCTCAAAACCTTTCTCTTTGCCTCTGCTTTTTCTCCTCCTCTCCTCTTTTGACCTCCTGGCTGTTACTGGAACTGCACTGGCTACCTGGACACCCTCTGATCTCGGGCCCAGGTCCCTCCCCTGCCAGCTTCACACACCTGCACTGCCCACCTGGCACTTGGGGACTGTTTCTGTATCCCTACAGTCCCCCTACCAGCCCTTGACACCTGATGTCTGCACTTACCCATGCACTTGCCACATGCTGGCTGTTACTTTACTTATTGTTATTATCTATTCCCTTGTACTGCACTGTCCCTGCCCTTTCCCACGCACTTGCGCGATCTGAATTACACCTGGCCTAGTAGGATCATTGTCCGTCCTCCCTTTTTTCCCCTCCCTTGCCTCGTCGCGCTTTGAAAGACATGTGTATAGGTGCGTTATAAATGCCATATCATATCATCATATCCTATCATGTATACACCCTTACCTGCTGAGCTACTGAAAAGGAGAGACTATGGGAAAAGTGTCAGAGAAAGCTTCACAATAGTGAGATTGACATTGCACAAAGAACACAACACACCCAGGGCCTGATTCATGGAATATTTGCACAGTTCAAAGTCAGTGCACATGGTTATTTTTGCAGTACTACATGCCTTTGCATTGACTTTCCACTGCAAAAATAAACTTTGCACAGTTCCATGAATCAGGGTTTGTGTCGGCAGTGCAAAGTCATTTTTAAGCAGTGCAAAGTCACTTCAAACCGTGCAAAATGTGAATGAATCGGGCTCCAAGTTCTGATTAAAAAGTAACAGGAGTTGAAAGAAAAATACTGTCTGACATAACGTAACCAGGTATCTGGAATATTTTTAGACTTGTTGAAAAAATTGTTTATGTGGTACTAGCATTCTATCACTTTCCACGTCTGAAACCAAATCTACTTTCAAATCATTTTAGACCGCTCTGTCATGTAAACCAATCTGTCCCAAAACATAAGCACTGCTACTTCACTTTTCCATTTTTGGGGGGGCCCTGAAAAATTCAACCGTGAATGTAAACTTTGTCAATAATCCAACATTATAGCAGTGTATATATCCTTGCTAGCAGATAATTACAATAGCTATTACAAAGCGTGGGCCGGGATTTGGACACGCATTGGGAATGAAAGCCCATGACTATAATTCGCCTCCAATACGCGCTCTGTTGCCTTCTTCTTGCATGTCAACAAAGCGACTGAAAACAGGGTCCTAGTAACAGTACAATACTAAATCAAATGTATATATCCAGCGTCTGATGCACTAATCACACAGAAGTTGTGCTGTGGTCGCTGCCATATCGCTGCCATATCGCTGAATCTCTCAACACGGGCAACAGGTTCTCACAAATATTGAACAGCATCATAATTTATGACATCTGTCACACCAAAAAACTGGTAATTGTAAGTCTTCAAATATAGCAATATGTGGATTGAAGGCAAAGTATGGTCACTTGATAGCACGGCATTAGCCATAGCACCAGCATTCAGGGAGATGAGTACATTCTGAAATACAAGAATGCTTTCAACAAGGAGAAACTCAGCTTCATTACGTGGAGCAAGAAGATAATTATTCAGGCAGCCCCACGCGGCCACAGTACCTTTGAAACCACCGCTGATATTCTTTGAGATCCGAAGATTCTGCTATTTACTTAGTTGTCCTTATATTTAGCTGTATGGGAGTAACCAAGCAACAGCGATGCAATTTTCCAGACTGACTAGAGACTGTCCCACTTGCAATGAAATAGTTTCTCCAGCTCTACAAACCGCATCTGACAACTTGCCACTTTACCTCATGGTGCTCAGTGCAGAGACGGTGTGTTTGTTTCACGGGTCATGCAAGGGCAAGCAGCACATCAATTAAATTAATGGGCCATTTAACACGCCCACCGTACACTGGAGGATGCTGTCCTTGCTCCCACTGGGTCTCAGAGAGCCAGGCCTGCTGCAGCTATAAATTGGTAAGTTTGGACACCAAAATCTGTAGACGAAGGACTGCTTGCAATGCCGTAGCCTACCGCATGAATAGGTAGGGTTGGCCACAGGGGCGGTGTTACCAGGACATAGAGGATGACATACGCATGCACATAGCTGTGGAACAGACAGACATGCGCTCCCACAACTAATTAAAAGTGCATTAGAAGATGCAGACATGCGGCCAGTACTGCAGTGCTACAGATACCTGCATTGTGATTTCACATATGCCGGCAGGTGCAGTCTCCCTAGGAAACCTCCATTTTGCTTACCTGCAGCCATCTCGAACAATACTGTGCGCCAGAGACTCACCATGCAATTTTAACACAAAAGGGACAGCTACTCACACTCTCACAAACACTTTACATGTACACCTTTAATTTCTAAGAAACATAGACACTATTAGGAAAGGGAAGGGGTAGCACAAATGGATATATACACAGGGGAATTTGGGATTTCAACAAGTTCATCATGAGGGGAGGCAAGGATTGAGGTTGCATCGTAACGTCTCTGCTAACAGGGATTTTGTTGGGGATGATGGGCTGGGAAATGGGGAAGGGGTATACGTGAAGGTGGGCCAGTGGTATTTCATGTTTCCAATAATATGTCCTTGTACAACATCTTTTAAGGCGGCTAGATTGTTTAGCAGTTGTTCCATGTTGACGTCCAGGCTGTGTAGGTTGCTTGTTACAGCTTTTCTTTTATTTCCTGTGGACATATGCTGTTGTGGAAGAGGTGCCACTTGTGATGCATTTATTTAATTTCCAGTATGTCCTGTTAGGTGTATATAAAGCAATACATATTAACTGTCTTACTTTTTACACTGTGCTGCGTACCAATGGAGGGAAATTCTCTTCCAGCCATTCTAGGGTGCTTCGCATTGCTGCGTAAAAAAGAACTATCATGGTTTTTCACTTTTGTACACTGCAGAAGCTGTGTAATTATAGCAGAAACTTCAGTGTACTTACCGTGTTGTAGTGACATTCTGCTCTCAATACTTTGCAGCCCTTATTCTGCCATTTCCTTCTTCGTTCCCATGTAAAGCAGAAGTGCAGTAATATTGTTGGACGCAGACATTACTTCGCCTATTGGTGAATTCCATTATGGTGTATACTCTATGCCTTTGCTCTGTTTGTTTCACAAGTACATAGTTTGCAGACCTACTCCATTTTTCCTTGCAATGCAGATACATGGTGCTCTTTGTACATGTTCCTTCTCTTTGCTGAATGGTACCACTATGTAAGAGAAACCCTGCCTTTTTCAGCAGTTTGACTGCTAGCCGCTATCCACGAACAGACGCACAGTCCCTAGTTACTGTGCCCATCGGCATGCAAACATCCATATGGTATGCTGTATGGTACATGTATAAAAACTAAGGGTATCCTGGTAAAAACCTATGAAATTCAGTGAAAAAACATTGTTAAAGGGACGTTATGGTTAAGTTGTACCACTAAAAACCTATCCAATTCAGTGAAAAAACGTTGTTAAAGGGACGTTATGGTTCTGTCCCCCTAAGAAAAACCTATCAAAGTAAGTTCAAAATCTTTTCTGCAGGGACATTACCATTACGTTCCACTAATATCAACCTATCCATATTATGTTTACAAGCAAAACCAAAAAACCCCAGAAATTCACCTGTTATGGTAAGCATAAGCAACCATGACTCACACTTTTTCTTGTTGGGGCTGGACACTGCCATCCCTACAAAGAAGCATAGGTATTTCACGGCCGATTGAGCCAGCTTATATTTGGATGGATTAGCAGTTAAGCCGGCCTCTCTGAGGGCTCTCATGTAACGCTCACCTGATTCCCGCAGAGGAGCCGGTCTTGACTGGGTGAATGCCGTATCTTCAAAGGTGATGTGTAACACACGGTTGGCTCTTTGGGCTGGACCTCTGTGCACTGTATGTTTGACTCGAAGAGTAAGATGTCTTAGGTAAGTGAACGCCGAGCTCTCCATCTGCCTTGGGGCAGGGTGCCGTAACCAGTTTCTTCACTGGATAAGGGTGCAGGCCTCTTGACCTCAGAGGACTGCTGTCCGTCGTTAACTGCACGAACGGTAAGTTCTGGGCACTTCAAATGTCTTAAAAGTCTTTTGTAATGATATCTCTTGTTTTGCAGGGTTCCGGCGATGGCGGATGGCGGGCTGATGAGAGTTGAGGATCGAACCCGCGTGAGGAATAGAAGCGCCTGGAAGCACGTAAGTAAGCGCTTGTAGCCTGCTTCACGATGCGCACTAACTGTCCCTTTTATCTTGCAGGTACAAGTTCGGAGCTTTAGAGAAGCTGAAGGGTGCTGGAATACCCACTGGATTCGGCGTGGGAAGGAGTAATGGCACGTGAGTAATAAAGTTGCCCAATGTCTTTAAACGCACCTTCTTTTGTCTTTCAGATGCGGGATGCAGCGCCGAAGGCCTCCGGAGCGTGCGAAGAGCTGGTAAGCTTTTGTCTTTCAGATGCCGGAATGCAGTGCGAAGACCTCCGGAGCATGCGAAGAGTAGGTAAGCCTTTGTCTTTCAGATGCCAGAATGCAGCGCGAGGCGTTGGTGACAGCCGATGGACCAGGTAAGAGATGCGCTGCCACTGAAGACCGTAGTGCTAACCTGTTCTTTCTTTGTCTTTACAGGTGCTGCTGAAGACTGGATTCCAGGATGGTAAGCCTTTGTTCCCTTAGGCCCAGGATCAGAAGCAGAAGACACGATGAGCGTTCTGCTGCAGAGAATGCAGAATAACACAAAGCAAGATTCATCCATCGGGTGTGGTTTAAATAGCCTCCTGTAGTGCTTAGGTGTCTCCTTCCACAGCCACGCCTAGGTAAGAAAAGAGTCCCTGCTTTCCAGAAGAGTTCCAGTGTTCTGAACCTAGGGAGTGGCTCCTGCCCCACCCAACAGGAAAAGTAGTCCCAAACAGAAGAGGATCAGGGGTTCAACTGGCAGGTAAGTAAGCAGCATGGTCTGCTGCAGGTAAGTCCACCCAAGCATTATGAGCCCGGCGCTTCCAGCGCTGGGACTGGGCATCTTTATGAGCCTGGTGCCACTGGCGCCAGGACAGGGTCCAAAAGGTCCCAATTGGGACTGGCTGGCACTCGGAACCGGGGTTATGGGTCTGCTTCCAAGGGAGTCGGGCAAGTCCTGATCTTTTGGAAGCAGAGATCATGACAGCACCCCCCCTCAAGGCCCCTCCCAAACCGGGCTTCTCCGGGGGTTTGGGCTTGTTAGGAAATGTTCGATGAAATCTTTTGATTAGACGAGGCGCGTGGACATATTCTGCAGGTTCCCAGGATCTTTCTTGGGGACCGTAGCCTTTCCAGTCAATCAGGTAAAATAGTTTAGATTTGGAGATCTTGGAATCCAGGATGCTTTTGACTTCAAACTCGAGTTCTCCATCAACTAGAATAGGTTTTGGAGATGTAGTTAGTCAAGTTTGAGGTTGCACGGGTTTTAATAGAGAGACGTGGAAGACCGGATGTATCTTCATGTGAGGGGGCAAGTCCAACTTGACCGCTACTGGATTTACTATGGTAGTGATGGAATAGGGACCAAGGTATCTTGGGTTGAATGTGCGTGGTCCTTTTAGAGGTAGATATTTGGTGGATAACCAGACTTGATCTCCTACTTGATATTGGGGGGCTTCCTTCCGATGTTGGTCTGCTCCTTTCTTGTATTGTTCTTTAGCCCTTTGAAGGTGAGAAACGGCTTCCTTAAAGGCTTGGGTGATTGTAGAATGCAGGTGGTCTACTGCTGGTGTTCCAAGATCTTGGAGTGGATCCAACTCCGAGGTTCGAGGGTGACTATCGTATAAAAGAAAAAACGGGGTTTTCCCAGTTCCCGAGTGGACAGAGTTATTGTAGGCATATTCGGCTATCCAAAGGATATCTTTCCAAGTTTTTTCAGTTTGTTGTAGCATGCAGCGCAAATACTGTTCCAGAGTTCGATTGGTCCTCTCGGTTTGTCCGTCGGTTTGAGGGTGGTGGCTGGTCGAAAGTCTCACATCAATTTGAGCCGACCGACAGCAACTTCGCCAAAAATGAGAAATAAATTGACTACCTCGATCCGAAATTAGAACTGAAGGAAAACCGTGCAGTCGGACGATATTTTCGAGAAATTCTCGGGCCAGAGTTGCTGCTGTTGGTAAGCCTTTGAGTGGAATGAAATGCGCCATCTTGGAGAATAGGTCCACGATTACTAGGATCGTATTGTATCCGGAGCATGGAGGTAGATCGGTGATGAAGTCCATAGAAAGCGTATGCCAAGGGCGAGGCGGGATGTCAATAGGGCGTAAGAGGCCGGCTGGTTTTTCCTTTTGACTCTTGTTTTGGGCGCATACTCCACAGGACATTATAAAGTCTCTGATATCTTTTTTCCAAGACGGCCACCAGAAGTAGCGCTTGATCTTTTCCGAGGTCTTGGTCATACCGGGATGTCCTTCCATTAAAGAATCGTGATAACAAGAGATTACCTTTTTCTGTAAATCTGTGCTGGGCAGGTATAACCGTTCTTGGAAATATAATAGGTTGTCCTTCACCGTAAAGTCCTTTCCCTGCAGATGCCAATTCTGTATGTCTGCTGGAGTTACCAGTAGCCTGGCTTTATCCTTAACTTCCTCTATGGATTGTGTGGCGATTACACCTAGAATTCTTTGTTCGGGAATGATAGGTACAGGTTTAGGATTGATCAAATGTTCTTCCACTCCCATCCGAGAAAGGGCATCAGCTTTACCGTTTTTTGTACCAGGTCGATAGGTAATTATGAAGTCAAACTCGGCAAAGAAAAGTGCCCAACGGAGTTGCCTAGAGGATTGAGCTTTTGCGGTTTTCAAATATTGCAGGTTTCGGTGATCTGTAATCACAGTAACGGTGTTTCGGGCCCCCAGAAGATAATGCCGCCAAGCCTTAAAGGCGGACTTGATAGCTAGAAGTTCCTTATCAGTAATAGTGTAATTGATTTCAGGAGGCGAGAATTTGCGGGACCAAAATGCCACGGGATGCAACTGATTGGTTACTGGGTCCTTTTGTGATAGAACTGCCCCCATGGCAAGGCTCGAAGCATCAGTTTCAACGATGTAGGGGAGTTCTGGGCGAGGATGTTTTAAGATCGGTGCAGAGATAAATCTAGTCTTCAAATTCTGGAAAGCTTGTTCCGCCTCGGTAGACCATTCAAAACGTTTGTTTTTCTTTAACAAGGCGGTGATGGGCTGGACTATTCGAGAGAATTCGGGGATAAACCTGCGGTAAAAGTTAGCGAAGCCTAACATGCTTTGAACACCTTTTACGGAGGATGGCGATGGCCATTTGAGAATTGCATCGACCATCTTTGAATCCATACGCACTCCGCTAGGTGATAATATGAATCCCAAGAATTCAACTTCAGTCACGTTGAAAACACATGTTTCCAATTTAGCGAAAAGTTTGTGTTGACGCAATCTCTCGAGGACCATTTTCACGTGTTTCCGATGTTCAGTTTCCGATGAAGAATAAACGAGGATGTCGTCAATGTAAACAACAACACACACATCTATGAGCTCTCTGAGGACATCGTTCATAAAATATTGAAAGGCGGCCGGGGCATTGCAAAGTCCGAAGGGCATGACCTGATATTCAAATAGCCCATACTTGGTGCGGAAGGCCGTCTTCCATTCATCGCCCTCTTTTACTCGTACCAAGTGGTAGGCTCCTCTAAGATCCAGCTTTGTATATATGCATGCTTTTGTGACTTGGTCCAGGAGTTCAGGGATCAAAGGTAACGGATATCTATTCTTAACTGTGATCTGGTTCAGGGTGCGATAATCTATACAAGTTCTAAGGTCCCCTTCTTTTTTTGGAACGAAGAACAAAGCTGAGGAAGCAGGGGACTTGGAAGGACGAATAAACCCATTTGCTAGGTATTGATCCAGGTATTGTCGGAGGTGAAGATTCTCAGTCTCGGTGAGGGCATAAATTCTACTACAAGGAGGAGTAGATCCAGGTATCAGGTCTATCTGGCAGTCATAAGACCTATGAGGAGGTAGAGAGTTAGCCTGATCCTTCCGGAAAACATCTTGGAATTCTAGGTATTCAGGAGGTAACTGGGGAGCCTCCGAGGAAATTGCTGCCAGTGCAACACCCGGTCGAGGGTGACAAGTAGAGACACATTGTGGAAACTGAACCGTTCTTGCTCGCCAATCGATCTGAGGATTGTGCTTCTCTAACCAAGGAATTCCTAGAATAATCTGGAACTGAGGGGCCTTAATCACATCGAACACGATCTTCTCATGGTGTCCATCTTGACTTACTAGCGTCACTTCTTGAGTGGTATGCGTTACTGGTCCGGAGGCTATCTCCGTACCATCCACCGTAGTAATGACGTCCTTTACAGCCTTTGGACAAAGAGTCAGATTCATCCTCAAAACCATTTCATGATCCACATAATTGCCGATGGCACCGCTGTCGACGTAAGCTTCAATCGCATGTAATCGATCCGGATGTTCAGGGCTAATGAGGACCATAGGTATCACGAAATGCGAGGTCACGGAACTGGTTTTAACGCTCGGCAAGAGGACCTCTATTCTTTTCGGGCGAGGTCGTTTCCCTGCTCAGAGTTTGTGACCCTGGTAACTGCAGCTCCTACTGCCTTCTTGGCTGGTTTCACCGGACAGTCTCGAAGAAAGTGCCCCGAGTTTCCGCAATAGAGGCATAATTGCAGCTGTTTTCTCCTTTCCCGCTCCTTTTGTGTTAGTGGTCCTTTCAGGCCCCCTATTTGCATGGGTTCCCCGGAGTCTACTCCTTTGGTAGGAGTTGGTGGTTTGGAAAATACTCGAGCATCAAACTTGGAACGATCGGCCTTCCTGTTCTGCAGTCTGTGGTCAATTTGAACGACTAAGTCAATATAGTCCGAACAGTCTTGCGGGGGATTCACTACTTGGGCTAACACATCTTTGAGCTCTCCACGTAGACCTCTATAAAACAGCGTAATCCTTTTGTTCTCAGGCCATCGAGTTTCCACTATCAGTCTGTTGAAAGACGCAATATAAGCCAAAAGGTCTTGATTACCTTGTCGCAATGAAAGGAGCTCATTGTCCAAGGCCTGCCCCTGTGAATGTCTTGCAAACAGTTTTTCCATACTGAGCTGAAAAGCTTGAAAATCATGGAGAACCGGACCATCTTGATTAACTAGAGGGATCGACCAGTCTGCCGCATTGCCACTAAGGTACGAAAGCACGAAAGCTACCTTAGCTTGATCAGTTGGAAAGGCTGCTGGCCGGCATAAGAAGTGCAACCGGCACTGATTAATAAATACTGCAAACCTCTTTGGGTCACCAGAAAATCGTTCGGGCGGAGCCAGAGGTACATTCCCAGGTAGGTTGATCTGCACTGGGTTCGTAGAGGATGTTGAAGGAAGATTTGCCCCTGATGCGGGTAACGGAGTTTGTCCGGCTTGTGACTGTAGCAATTGTCTAGCGAGATCGTCTGTTCGCTCCTTGGAAATAATCAGTTTCCTTCTTAGAGCATTCGTTTCCTGACGGGCTGCATGCACTTCTGCTCTTAGTTCCCCAAGTAACTGGGCTAGCTGGTCGGTATCCGAGGTTTCCATAGCGCCTGGGTGGGAGTTTTGCGGTAGGCTTTGTGTTCTGTAACGCTCACCTGATTCCCGCAGAGGCGCCGGTCTTGACTGGGTGAATGCCGTATCTTCAAAGGTGATGTGTAACACACGGTTGGCTCTTTGGGCTGGACCTCTGTGCACTGTATGTCTGACTCGAAGAGTAAGATGTCTTAGGTAAGTGAACGCCGAGCTCTCCATCTGCCTCGGGGCAGGGTGCCGTAACCAGTTTCTTCACTGGATAAGGGTGCAGGCCTCTTGACCTCAGAGGACTGCTGTCTGTCGTTAACTGCACGAACGGTAAGTTCTGGGCACTTCAAATGTCTTAAAAGTCTTTTGTAATGATATCTCTTGTTTTGCAGGGTTCCGGCGATGGCGGATGGCGGGATGATGAGAGTTGAGGATCGAACTCGCGTGAGGAATAGAAGCGCCTGGAAGCACGTAAGTAAGCGCTTGTAGCCTGCTTCACGATGCGCACTAACTGTCCCTTTTATCTTGCAGGTAAAAGTTCGGAGCTTTAGAGAAGCTGAAGGGTGCTGGAATACACACTGGATTCGGCGTGGGAAGGAGTAATGGCACGTGAGTAATAAAGTTGCCCAATGTCTTTAAACACACCTTCTTTTGTCTTTCAGATGCGGGATGCAGCGCCGAAGGCCTCCGGAGCGTGCGAAGAGCTGGTAAGCTTTTGTCTTTCAGATGCCGGAATGCAGTGCGAAAACCTCCGGAGCATGCGAAGAGTAGGTAAGCCTTTGTCTTTCAGATGCCAGAATGCAGCGCGAGGCGTTGGTGACAGCCGATGGACCAGGTAAGAGATGCGCTGCCACTGAAGACCGTAGTGCTAACCTGTTCTTTCTTTGTCTTTACAGGTGCTGCTGAAGACTGGATTCCAGGATGGTAAGCCTTTGTTCCCTTAGGCCCAGGATCAGAAGCAGAAGACACGATGAGCGTTCTGCTGCAGAGAATGCAGAATAACACAAAGCAAGATTCATCCATCGGGTGTGGTTTAAATAGCCTCCTGTAGTGCTTAGGTGTCTCCTTCCACAGCCACGCCTAGGTAAGAAAAGAGTTCCTGCTTTCCAGAAGAGTTCCAGTTCTGAACCTAGGGAGTGGCTCCTGCCCCACCCAACAGGAAAAGTAGTCCCAAACAGAAGAGGATCAGGGGTTCAACTGGCAGGTAAGTAAGCAGCATGGTCTGCTGCAGGTAAGTCCACCCAAGCATTATGAGCCCGGCGCTTCCAGCGCTGGGACTGGGCATCTTTATGAGCCTGGTGCCACTGGCGCCAGGACAGGGTCCAAAAGGTCCCAATTGGGACTGGCTGGCACTCGGAACCGGGGTTATGGGTCTGCTTCCAAGGGAGTCGGGCATCACACGGGGTCCAAATTCTAACTGCTTTCACAAGAGGAAAATCTCTTTTCTTTATGGGGCTATGTTCCATCCCCGCCCCTCATGGGTTACCATGCTGCCCTCGGACGAAGAGCAGACAATAAGCCTGAGGTGCACAAAGAGTGGAATATTCCAGCTAGCTGCAGAAAAAACAACCGCTTCTCTCCTTGCTTTCGTTCCCATTCCCCTTATCATTGCACCTGCAGAGTGCTCCGACTCCCTTTCTGGCTTGTCCTTCGGTGGACAACACAACAACTATTCTCCCTGGCTTGGTCATGTGACATAAATATGTGACCTTGTCTTCGCAGCAGAAATACATGTTTACTTGCTGAGCCCATGAAAACTTAGGCTTTCATTGCTGTTTCATTGCAGTGAATGGAAGTGAATATCCAAGATGCCGCGCATCGGCACCATTTTTTCTGGCTCACTTCGCACACGCACTACAGTTACCAACACAATAGGGTAGTACCATGGACTCGAAGAGGGCTCTGTAGAGGAGGTCCCAAATATAGCCTGCACTCCAGTCAACCATTTTCAAGTACCAGGAACATTCACACCGAAATATGTGACGTATGATGAGCAGATAAACCTGCAGAGAGCCGCAGTAAGGCTCTGCCCAGTACCTATCAGAAGAACAATATCTATTGAAGTACCAATAACCAGACAACCCTGGGAAGTAAGGTACCGATTGAGAAAACCCTACCAGCAAATGAAATGAAATGAAGATTGCTTAAGTGTTATACAGGAAGAAACCAAAAGGTCCTTAATGGAAGACGAATGGTGACGTCACGAGGGTCTGGACTAACGCACCCATAGATGAAATGACGACCAAAGAATGACGCGATAAGACAAAAATGCATGAATACGGATATCATGAACTTAGAAGAAGAAAGCAATGTTAAAACACAAATAAGCTTAAACTATAAGCAGGATGAAGATATTCAACCAGCTAACGCCTGTACATATGTTTGTAACTGTAAGAAAGCTAAAGAAAACAGTGCGGCTTGCTATGCTAAGTAGAAGAATAGAGCGTCAAGCGCCATTATACAGAATCTACCTCAAATTAAAGCATGTTATACAAGTGTGAGTCCATTTTGCATGAAAAGCAGAACCAACCCAGGTTATTATAGGCCAAACGCAAGAGGTTTCATATTCTAGGAACACGAGGAAAAAGGCTGAATCGAAAATCGGCAGAGGCAGTTTGTGCCGGGGAAGCCAGGGTCATATCAATAGAAGCTATAAACAGTAGCTACTTTTAAATGAAGCTAAGAACAGAATATCCTGCCACTGAAGGAGCGAGATAAGAAGGCGAAGGCAGGTGGCGGTGAAACGAAAGTCAAATGCACAAATTGAAAGAAACGCAGTAAATCCATGGTGTGCTAGCACGTGACCAGCCAAGCGAGATGAGGCACAGTTTCACACCTATGCTTGGCATCCGCCCAGACAGAGATATCAGAACTTTTTCGAGACAAGAAGATGCAGTTTCGAGGCCAACCACAGTAAACTAATTGACACTTAGCCCATAAAGTGATGATTGATTGAAGGAAGGCAGGGTGAATTGGGGACACTCTGCACCTGGTTGACCGTTCTGCGTGCTGCTAAGCAAAGTGGAGATTTATGCATGGGGTTGATGCCAATGCAATCACAATGGACCAAATAATCTAGGGTCCTATAGTTAGAACCAATGAGACGTCGTACTTTTAGTGACATCTACAGTATTCATTTTTGAAGGAAGGGTTTAGATGCCCACCTGACAATGTTTACCCAATCCCCTCACTCCGTTACCACATACAGATATAGCACCTATATCAAAGTTACCTTTTCCTAACCAATAGAATTGCTTGTTAACTTTTGAGTGTTACACGTCAGATTATGATGTGTTTTCAGTATAAAAATTATGTTTTGTATGTAGTTCGAGGGAGTTGAAGCGAGACGGGCAATCGCATCACTGTTGATTTCCATGTTTCCCCGTTTTTTGTACTTGTCATTAAACGGACTCCCCTTTGCCAAACCATTGAGTTGTCCTTATTGATTGGTGTTGGAGTAAGAAAGCCTGCACCCCATCCATCTCGAGGTGCAGCTATCTCGTCTTAAAGTACTGCAGAGCAAACCCCGACTCTATGGACCGGCCGGGGGTCTCTCCAGTACACTTGGTAGCAGAGGATGGTTACGATCCATTGATTATTAATTACAACAAGACACCTATTGACCGTCGACATAAAGTAACTCTAGGTCTTCGGCAATATCACGAGTCCTTTGTCATTCGGCTGAGTAAACCGTGAAGTTCCCCGTAGACAGTGGTAGATAAAGAAGAGACTGCAGTCAGGGCCTGAAGGGACTCGTTTTCCCACACCTCCCTTCCCATTCCTACGGGCAGCTGATCGGGCGAAAAGCTGGAGAAGGCGGTAACAAAGGCAGTGATCCCGAGGGTCCAGAGTGGAACGATGCGAACGGTGAGTGAAGAAAAAATTGAGTGCTTTGGAAAACAGTGCATGCTTTAGAACAAGTAAAGGGAAAAGGTAATGGAGTGAGAAGGGAAAACACAATATAGTTAGAAGTAGAGAAGACTGTATATCTATATATATGGGGATAATGACTGTAGAATAATTAAATAAATAAATGTTACCGGGGAGGACACCCAAGAAGGGAGAGGTTACCGGGGTAGACACCCGAGAAGGGAGAGGTTACCAGGGCAGGCACCCGAGAAGTGGTAGGATTCGCCTTATTCCTATGCTTTAAATATAGCGGCTAGAAGAAACGTGTACCCAGTGTACCACATAATGGGGAACGATTAGGCTACCACAATGTTTAAAGACGTCGTGACAGGGGTACTTTTACACTCCATGAAGGGGTAATAATTAGAGGCAGAGATATCTGTGTCCAGCTGATGTCCATTTAGTCTGTGAAGCGTCTGTCTTATATGTTTTGTTGTGACGCCATATGTAAAATATTTGTTTTAAGAAAACTGATTTTACATTTTTGCGATTTAATAGCTGGGATAGAATTGCACATGAATTTATGTTTTTTTAACAAATCGGTAATATAACATTTTTTGGGAAAATTTGGATTGGAGCTTGCAGTGTTTGGTGCTTGCTCATATTGTTAGAAGCTGTTTAAACCACACGAAAGCATTGCCAAGTGTTATAGAAGAGGAAAGGGAACCGATTTAAGCATGGAAGACATAACTCCATTTGCTCACTTATGCAAGCAATTGCCAAAACGCACACCCAAGCTAAAGTAATATAGCACCAAGTGTGTTAAAGGAACCGGCCACAAGATGTTTATGCCGTGGCCACAAAATGGGTCTTTATTTAAAGCCGTCTTACTACATACGATGACATATTTGCATGCCACATATACAGGCAAGAAGTTATAAAAACGCCTTGCTGTTCTCGAGTTGTGGAAAACGTACAAACAGGAAAAGGAGGAAGAGCCGCCAACAGATTGGATATTTAATGTATGCACATAGGGGGGTGAGATGCCTACCGCGCCACCTGCCCTACCCGAAACGAAAATGGAAGGAAGTAAGGACGAGGGATTATACCCGTTCAGGGAACTTAAAGCAACCACGGGGTAAAGCAACCCCGCATATGAGTCACCTACACATAGTAATGACGAAAATCAAGGGAAGGATAAGGACAAGAATATTACCTCTGCAGTCCCAAGGGACAAGGTGAGACGTGATGACGAAAGGAAAGATCAAGCACAGACAAGTGCATCTCTCGACAAAGAGAGAGAAGGGAAGAGATGGAAAGAGAGCAAAGGCAGAACTAATGAGATAGCATTCGCAAAAGACAAATGGATGGGAGGAAAAATTCTATGGAAACTCGATGGGAAAGGCATTGATGACGCAAGGCAGAAGGAGAGGTTAGATGAGACACAGAGGAATGAGAAAGAGAGGGAGTTAAGACACGAAAGGATAAGAAGGAAAGACAGACAAAGGCGTGAACAGCTATATCGCGAAGAGCAAGAGAAACAGCTCGATCGCAACCCAAGAGCAGCCTACGCAAAGGTTAGAAGAAGAGCAAAGGATACGTGAGAAAAGAATAAGGAGACGAAGAGATGAGGAAATACGAATGGCAGATGAACGTAGAAATTAAAAGAGAAAGGAAGAAGATAGGGTCAGAGAAAAGGCGAGGAAGCGCAAAGAATTTGATGATGATATCGAACATAAGTAAAGACAGAGAGCACAGGATCTTGAATATTTGGAGAGGGAAGTTAAAAAGCCCGATCCAGTTTTAGACTGGGAAGACATTGAAGAATTCTTTCCTGCGTACGATTCAGTACCAGATATGTCTAGGGCAAATATTGAAGATGACTTCGACACCAGAAGCATCAGAGAAACGATCGATAAAATATATGATGAAATGGAGTTAGAACAAATACCCCAAGGAGAGGGGGAGGACGAGCGCCTGGAGAGCACTCAGCTGTACGACACTGAGGATGTCTCCCGAAGTAGTGGAAATAGAGACTTATCCCTGGATAGGTTAGAAATAAGTAGGAACAAAGAGGATACTAGACGTTGCACTAGTTGGGGACAGAAAATGTCCAACTTCGAAAGGGAGGAGTGCGAGGGGAAAGAGGAAAAGGGACAAAGCAACGACTCCCAAGGGAAAAAGGGATACGATGTTCAGACACCAGCGAGTCTGCACCAAGGGCAGCAGAGTCAGCGACGCAGTCTGACCGACATGAAGGAGTATCTCATGGTCAGAGGCGGGTGTCTTCACCACCCTACGTAAACAGACTAAGGTCATTGCCAGGTAGATGGCGATGCAGGAATATTACCTCTGCAATAGACAGGAGAACAATGAGAGATAAAAAAGAGGGTTACGCATTCCAATTTCCGCTACTAGAGAAGGGGGAGTAAGACCACAATATATTCCATGGCCATACATGGATCGAGAAAACTTGAAAAACAAGCTTCCAATGCTGACATCGGGAGCCGGAAAGTGGATACATGAGTGTAACGCTCACCTGGTATTCACGGGGACGTCACTCAGCCTGTTCTGACCTCTTATGACCTCGAAACCTTCCCTGGAGGCTATTCGACTGGAGACTGGGCCTGAAACACAGGATTGGTAGAGTTTAACTCCCTATTGTCTCTGTGTGCTTAAACCCCTTCTTCCCCCGGGTCCAACCCTTCCTTTTGATCCACATTTCTTGGATAGTGTGCTCTCCGTCCTGCCTTCAGCGCAGGGGCGCGTTGATTGAAGCAGGCTCATTGCTGCCTAGTTACTTCACTGGCAAGAGGTAAGTATAATGAGTCTTTTTAACAGTTCTCTAACTTCGTTCCTTTCCTTCCTTAGATGATGGCCGGCGTCCGGGGATGGCAGCGTGCTGCTGAGGTGATTAGGGCTGAAGGTGAGTGAGAGCGCGATGCGCCCCTTTTGTATTTGCATTGAACTGAGTTCTTTTTCTGTGTCTTTTAGGTGCCGCAACGTTTTCAGCATGGATGCCGGTTATGAAGAACAAATGCGGTGGGTAAGCGCGGTATGCGGCGCCTCTAGACGTTTCCACGCTAACCTGGAGTGTCTTTTCCCTCTTGCAGATGGATGAGAAGTTCCAGAGACCGAGTTCCCCCAGAGTGGCTGGGATTCAAGTAAGCGTTTGAAGCTCGTACAGTATTTAAAAATAAGCAAAGATTTGCAGAATGCTTACTAATGCCTTTTTTCTGTTCTTTTCCCTTTTCCTTAGGAAGCGGCGTGCTGGGATGGGAATGACACCGCCGAAGATGCCCACAGAACAGAAGGAGAGATGACTGATGGGCAGAAGCGCCGCAAGGTAAGGCTGTTCCTAACGGTGTTCTTGTTCTTGCAGGAGCTGAGCGCAGAAGAAAGATGCAGGCCTACTGGAGACCGATCCGAACACGGTGAGTGTCACGCTGCAGGTGCAGAAAACGCAAAGCATGTTTCTCAGCCTGAGTGTGGCTTAAATAGTCTATGGGTATCCCAGGTGCCTCTGGGCTGAACCACACCCAAAAGACTAGACCGCACATGCAGTTCTGGGAACCGAAATATGTGGGGGCATCCATCTTGTCCCCATCAATGCACTACAAGTCCAATCCCCAATGTTATCCGATGGGAGTGAGTGAGTCTGGTGCCACACGCGCCAAGTCTGACTCCAAGTGGGTTTTTGGAGGGATGGAGAGGCCTTTGAAGGCCATGTAGGTGATCGTGGCCTGGCTCCAGCCTGACATCTTGGAGGGCTGGGGACATGAGGGGCAGGAATCATGACAATGAGTTAGAAAAAATGACAGGTGCTATAGGGGACATTAAGGGTCTCTTAATCGCCATACTTGCTGACGATGGGTGGGCACGAGCAGGCTACCCTGGCGTCACCACAATTAATACCGTGCATGACGGAGCGCCATTTAACAATTGCAGAGCTGCAGTATGGAAAGCGCTACAAGTACGTTACCCAGGTACTTCCGATATGGGAGCTATAATGACTCGAAAAATGAAGGATTCCGAGGATACGATAATTTATATACAGAATTTCCAAGACGCGTGGGTGCTTGAAACGCATGAATATTGGACAATATCAATACCTGTGTTTTACCATATATTGTGCTAAGGGTTGCCAGAACCGGTGCAGAAACAACTCAAGAAACTGGTAGGAGTTGAGGCTGATCCTTGGGCTGAAATACAGTTGACTATCGCACATTATTGTAGTTTGCTGCAAGAAAAGAATCGCAAAAAGGAAGCAACTCGAAAGGGTGAGGAAGCAAAGTTGGTACAGAAGAAACTATGAAAGTATGCTCTTGAAGGAGGCATGCTAACTAGCACAGCTGAACAAAACATGCAGCAGGTGGCTAGTCCACAACAGAATAATCAGGGTAGATTGCACCTCCTCTCCTCACCAACTCCAGTGTCATTTGAGCATCACTGATCTCACGTGAAGTAAGTTGCCTGATCCACCTTAGACATCCTCAGCTGCACACCGTCTCTATGTAGCTTATCCTATTGCATGGAACACAGCCGCCTTCTGCCTCATTAAATATCACAATGGCAATCCACTGCCTATCGCACCTAGCCCCTAGGATAGACTCATTACCTGCGAACCACATCTAGCCTGTGTGCCCAACTGCTAATTGTTGCTGCATTAGCCTGTTACTTACCTGTTGCTGGATATTTGCATTTAGCCTGTGTGCCCAACTGCTAACTGAATCCTGCATTAGCCTGTTACTTACCTGTTGCTGGATAGTTGCATTTAGCCTGTATGCCCAACTGCTAATTGAATCCTGCATTAGCCTGTTACTTACCTGTTGATGGAAAGTTACATTTAGCCTGTGTGCCCAACCACTAATTGTTGCTGCATTAGCCTGTTACGTACATGTTGCTGGATAGTTGCATTTAGCCTGTGTGCCCAACTGCTAATTGAATCCTACATTAGCCTGTTACTCACCTGCTCCTAGACTACTGCATTTGTGGTCATCTGGGTTACAGTTGTATCACACTTATTGTAATAACGTTCAAACTGTATGTAATAATCCCTCAACCGATCTAACCTACGCTGTAATATTGCCCGACCTGAACGGAGCCAATCTCACGCATATAATGCTGGTATTCCTGATCACCATCATGTTCCCTTTCGGCATAATACCACACTACACACCGTGCACGAGAGGACACTTCATTAAGATTGATGAAGGCTTAGCTAGATTAGGATGTCAACAGCACTACCCTATCCTCTGCCCCACCCCATTCCTCCCCTCAATTCCTCCATTCCCCACACAAATTTCACCCTCCAACAATACTTCCTCCAACATTAAGAATGCAGTTACCCTAGACATCCCGAGGCTCACTCACAACCTCACCACACACATCCAACCTAAATAAAACAACAACAAGAAAACACCCATCTTGGGTATTGACAGACTCCACACACCCACCAAATCAGACACCACTCTTAACAACCACCAACACAAAGACCACCCCAACACACCTATCAAACACCAAACCAAGACCAAAACCATTGATCTCACCCCTGACCCAGACAACACACCGTCTCTGGCCCCCACCTCTACTCTTAAAGGCGCACTCATCCACGCTCGCTCACTTGGAGCCCATGCAATAGAAATCCATGACCTTATTGTGGACCAACAACTTGATATGCTGGTAGTCACCGAAACCTGCCTACATCCAGCTGCAGGCCCTCTACTAGCTCATGCCATCCCCCCAGGCTTTAGCATCCTCAGAACAGACAGGACTAACACTCAAGGAGGCGGAGTCGCTATAATAGCTAGAACCATCTTACAAATCATAGACTGCCCAATGGAACAAATACAATGTTACAAACTCCTACTAGTAAAGTATACATCCAACCTCAAAACCACCACCAATTTCCTGGTAGTGTACAGATCACCCAACAAAAACGCCCACCCCGACCTGGACATCCCTCTACTATTAACTCACATCATCAAGCCCAAACCTAAATGTATAATCCTCGGTGACATCAACCTAAGATCCAGTGATCCCCTAGAGCAAGACTCACTAGCCTTCCACACAGCTATGTCAGAAATGAACTTCACACAGTTGATAAATGAACCTACCCACTCCAAAGGAAGAACCCTGGACTGACTCCTCACGCTCAACTCAAAAGTATTCATTGAATCTATCATCCCTGTTAAGTGGTCAGACCACTTCGTAATCAACTTTACAATAAATTATACTAGCACAGACCACACCATTCCCAAAAAAACAGACACCTTTGAAACCAGAAACATTAAAAAGCTTTCACCAGACAACCTCTCCCCCGTTCTGAGTGCAGCACTAGCCAACACGACACGAGGCACCAACAACCCTGCCTACCTAGCAGAACAATACCAACAAGGCCTCACCCATACCATTGATCTACATGCTCCCATTAAAACCAAAACTGAAGATCCGATAAACGATTGTGGTTCTGGTTTAATGAGGAACTAGTGTCCTTGAGACGTATAAAAAGATTGTTCGAACACCTCCACAAGAAAAATAACACCCCGGAATCAGCGTTAGCCTTTGATGAAGCCAACAAAAAATACAAATCAGCGATAATCACCCAAAAAGCCAATGCCTTTAACCTTCGTATTACTAATGCGTCCTCAGACAGCACAGAACTGTTCACCATCCTTAGAGAGCTTGAAAACACTTGTCAAACAACAGCACCCACTAACACCAATAAAGACGGGTGCACCACCATACAAGACACCCCATCATCCAAAATCCTACTATTACAAAACAAAATCGATAGCAAAAAAACACTCCTAGCAGATAAAACCCCGCCCACCATTGCAGTGACCGCAAGGAACAACACTCTTGGCCCGCCATTTCAATTCACACAAGTTTCTCACAAAGAAGTGCTAGACACCATAGCTAAACTCAAAGCCTCTAACTGTAAAGAAGACCAATTCCCTTCCCACCTAGTTAAACTCTGCACCCCCACTCTAACGCCTATCATCACCGAATTTGTTAATGCTTCATTCCTCACTAATACAGTCCCCACAAGCATCAAAAAAGCTTGGGTAACACCCCTTCCAAAAAAAACAACCTTGGATCCAACTATACCTACCAACTACCGACCTATTACAACTGTCCCATTTCTCCTGAAAATAATCGATAAAATAGCCTACTCCCAAATACAAAACCATCTGGAACATTACCAACTACTAGGGGACCGACAGTCAGGTTTCCGCCCCAACCATAGCACAGAGACAGCCCTTCTTGATTTGAAGATCCAAATGGATGCCACCAGAGAAGCAGGTAAACTCTGCTTACTAATGCTTCTGGATCTCTCAGCGGCCTTCGACTTGGTCGACCATGATAAACTCTGCAACACACCAGCTAACAACTTCAACCTAGCTAAGAATGCCACTGACGGGATCAAATCATTCTTAGCAGATAGGACTTCTAGAGTATCCATTGGCAAAGAATCAGCTCACCCTCTGCCAGTCCCTTCCCTGCAGTCGTCCCACAAGGTTCTTGCCTATCCCTCACACTGTACAATGCCTATACCAAGTTGCTCTTCGCAGCCCTGGATGCCATGGGTGTCATCTACACCAACTTTGCTGATGACACCCAGATCCTCATCCCACTAACAGGTAACTAGGAACAAGATTCACTGTTGGTCAACCAAATCTGCTCACTCATACAAAACTGGATGGCCAATAACAGCCTCTGTCTCAATGATGGCAAAACAGAGCTACTCATATTAGGTTCATCCACCAAAATCGACGCCCTCAAGCATGGCTACAAATCATTCATCATCGATGGCACCACGATCCCCGTACTCAAACAAGTTAAGACTCTTGGCGTCTACTTAAATGCTACCTTATCTAGTCTAAACAAGTAAACACACTAGCCTCTTCCACATACTACACCTCCAAACTCATCGCCCTTAGTCGCAAATTCCTCTCAGCCGAAAAATGTGTCACACTAGCCAGAGCTCTCATACTCTCTAAGCTAGACTATTGTAACATCCCCTTCCTTGGCACTTCCAAATCTAATGTAGCCAAACTTCAACTTATGCAGAACAAAGCCCTTAGAGCTGCCCTAGGCATCAAAAAATCTGAACATATCTCCAATATCAGAAGAGACCACCACTGGCTCCCCATCCAAGCTAGGATCCTATTCAAAACCCTGAGCATCACGCATAAATGTATGGCTAATAAAGCTCCCAAGTACCTCAACAATACAGTCATGAAGAAACCCCGGACCAGACTTCTCATATCCAACAATAACACATAACTCTAAATCCCAAGATACAAAAGAGAAAGCGGGAGGTAGCAGCTTTAAAGTCCTGACACGTAGACACTGGAACACACTACCCTCTAACATCATGAATGAAACATCCTTCCCACAATTCAAAAAATCCTTGAAAACTTGGTTAATCAACAAATACTAACTGAACCCAGACCCAAATCTCCATCTATTTTCAACAGAGTCCTGCAGATGGATTTGAGCAATATTGCACTAGAAAGTCGCGTCTTACAATATGTGGATGACATCCTAATTTGCACCACCACAGAAGAGCAATGCAGGCACACTTCTGTTCAGCTATTGACTATATTGGCTGAGAAAGGATATAAAGTTGACAAAGAAAAGTTACAATATTGTCAACAAGAAGTGCTGTACATAGGCCAGCTGATCTCACATGAAGGAAAGAAAGTGACCCCAGAAAGGGCTGAAGCCATATTGAACACGGCTAAGCCACACACGATAAAGCAGATGCAGAGCTTTCTAGGCCTGTGCAACTATGTTAGGGCGTGGGGTTTTGATTACAGCTCTTATACCAAGCCTTTACTTCAGGCCCTAAAGAAGGCCCAAGTGACGAAAGAAAAGATTGAATGGTCTGAAACAATGGAGAAAGGGTTTGCTGAACTCAAAAGAGCGATTTGTACGGCTCCAGTTCTCAGAATTCCCAATTATGCAGAGGAATTTTACCTGTTTTCACACACAGAAGGCAGCGTCATGACGGCAGTGCTCACTCAAAGAACCTCCTTGGGGTACAAGCCCATAGCATACTACAATGGGAATCTGGACCCCATAATGAGAGGCCACTTCCCATGCGAACAAAGTTTAGCTGCCACAGCGTTCGCCATAGAGAAGGCTACAACCATTGTGATGGGATGCTCCATGACGTTGTACGTCGAGCACTCATTATTTGCCATTCTAGAGAAACCAAAGGGCACATTGACATCCCAGAGAGCTTCTGCTTATGAAGTGTTCATATCAAACCCATCAATTAAAATAGTCCGATGTAAGACAGTATACCCAGCTATGTTCATAGCAGAGCCAGTCACTGAGGGAGAGCCAATACATGACTGCGCAAATTATGAAGAATTGTATGATGAAATCCCCGGGTGAAAGAAAATGCCTTGGCAGGGGGAGAGATCGTCTTTATTGACGGGTCTTCGAGAATCGAACAAAGTGATGGGCAGAGATACACAGGCGTTGCTGTGATAAAGCACACAGCAATTGGAGAGTTTCAAGTGCTTCTTAGTGCACAAATACCATCTCATTATTCAGCACAGGCTGCAGAATTATTGGCATTGATACTCGCCATTGAGAATCATGCAGACCAGGAAGTAACGGTTTACAGTGACTCTGCCTATGTGACGTCAACAGTGCATGCAGGCTTAGCGCCCTGGAAAAGGAGGGGCTACCTCCGAGCGGACGGCATGCCAGTGCAGCACGCAGCCTTATTGGACAGGCTGATTAAGGCACTACAGCTCCCATTGGGCATAGCGATCGTGAAATGCACCGCCTACATGAAAGGGACAGATTTTATCTCACGCGGAATTCAAGCAGCAGACATGGAAGCCAAACAAATGGCATCAAAAAGTGAGACGATTATGAAAGTGGAAGTTGCCTGTACCAATGAAAGAATGTTGGTTGCACGAACAACACCTGAAGCCTATAACAATCTTGGGCAAACGCAGCTAATGGAACTCCAAGGGAAGGCACAGCAGGAAGAGAAAAACCTGTGGAAACGTTGAGGGTGTTCTTTAAACCCCTCTGACAGCTTGTGGTGACAAGACAGCACTGGTAAACCAGTAATGCCTGTAGCCCGATTAAAAATAGCGCTGGAGCAGTTACATTACCCAGCGCATATGACAAAAGAGAATCTAGCAGCAACGCTCGCGGAAGACTGGTTCATACCGAATTTAGCTGAGCATGTTTGATTCTTTATGGTGAACTGCATAATCTGCCAGCAATTCACTGCTGGGCACCCACTAAAGGTTATGAGAGGAGTTGTGGTGTGTCCATTCTCTAGATGGATAGAGGCAGGTCCATGTACACACCCAAACTCTACTTGTGCGGCCACATTTTTTGTGAGGGGAAGTGTTCCCCATGTGGGGGGTGTGCGAAGTCATGAGATCAGATAATGGCCCTCATTTTGTTAATGGAGTGTTTGAGCAGATTAGCTTGCTGCTTGGTATAAAGCACAAGTTCTTGTCGGCGTATCATCCACAAGGTAATGGGATATGTGAGAAGCTCAAAGGCTTGTTGAAGGAGAGAATAGCCAAGTTGAAGCTTACTCTAAAGAGGGGATGGTTGCACTGCCTTCCACTGGCACTGTTTGTTCTTCAGAACCAACCTGGCTCTGACCATCATCTTACGCCACACAAGATAGCCACAGGAAGAAGAATGAAAACCCCCATAACACCCTGAGATAGAGCTAGATGTGATGCCCAGTCAACAGGAGAGGTTTTAGGATCTGAAATACAAAACTATCTGAACTGTATGACATCTTGCCTTACTGTAATTTCAGACCAGCTTCAGCGACGACGAAAAGGGTTCAGCGCAGCACAGAACAAAGAAGGAGACACTAGACCAGACTCAGTTCAAGGTCTACGTCTTCCACTCGTCTTCCCCGGAGACACCGTCTTGGTGAAAAATTATACAAGGAAAAGGTGGGACGAGCCAAGATTCAACGGTCCTTTCATCATAGAGGACTGCACTCCGTCCGCTGTGAAGTTACAGGGCAGGAGAGCATGGATTTTTCTCAGTGATATCAAACCCTACATCGGAGAAGGCCCCCTGCCTGCACCCCAAAGAGAGGAATCGACGAGCAACAGGGAAGAACCACAGCAAGTGCAGACGAGATCCATGACGAAGAAGAAGGATGCATGACCAGCAAAGTAAAGACAAAAAACTTTTTGCAAAAGGTTGTGGCTTCTCTTTGGACATTCCTCTAAGCAAAAAAGGGGATAATGACATAAAAACGGACACTCTGTGCATCCTAGTTGCAGGGTGAAGAAGAAAAATTGCACGTGTAAGCCACAACGTAGTCTGTTGACTTTGAACTTTGGACCGAGGCACGCTGAAGCCTTGATTAGGAAGGATATGCCAAATTTTGATCGAGGACACATAAATTGGAAGAAGATACAGTTTCCTGATTCCTTCCATAGCGAGACCCTATTTGGATCACTTATGATGTCCCACAGTAGGGATATCACAAAAAGACGTGGTCACCTATTTCAACCTAGTGCTAAGATCATACCCGTCATTGGTAGGAAGGCTCACAAGTGTCAGAGGTTTTCTTCAAGATCCTGAAAACGAAAAAATAATAAGACAACTGCTTACTATCATTGCCGAACAATTTATTATACTCCCTGAGTATAGTGAGAAAGAATCAAATGTTCCCAACGCAGGTGGAAATAGATGAGCTCATCAACACACAGTTCTTTTGCATAATTAAAGACTGTCCATCTATTATTGTGAGAACAACTGATAGATTAACATTCCTTCGAGATCCATCGAATACAGAGAGCCTGAGTCGTCTCCTAAACAACATAATCTTTCTGGTCGAACTCCACGCAAACGGACAGTGCAGACATTGTTTACATCAAGGAAAAAACATATAATCCTGAACCCAGCAAGACAGGACAGATGTCCCTGTCACCAGAAGACAGTAGATTTGCATACAACGTCTTCTTTCACCTCATTGAGAACTTTCCAGAGCTAG
Organism: Ambystoma mexicanum; assembly: GCF_040938575.1. Lineage (NCBI taxonomy): Eukaryota > Metazoa > Chordata > Amphibia > Caudata > Ambystomatidae > Ambystoma > Ambystoma mexicanum. The sequence goes on from NC_090932.1 coordinate 1,273,810,251, forward strand.
TGGGATGACCAACCAATGTTGACATACTTACATTCCTCAGAGATCCAGTAAAGTGTACTCAGCTAAACATGCTCTTGCATGCTATTATAGCTCAAATCAAAACTTCCAATCTCCATCGAGTCCTTAGGAGAAGATCGTGAAACCTTCCGCCGAGGGACAGATCGAGGGAGCAGAGTCAAGAACTCCATTTGCCACATTTGTTTTTATTTTTCCCTATTTCTTTATACCGACCAGTGTCCAACATTTCCTCAGGACTGAAGCAGATTCGTGGGGTGCACTGGGAGCTCACCTACTTTGAACATGCACAGTAAAGGGACACACTAAAGTATTACTTAATTTGATTTATTTCCCATAGTCTAGCAAAAGAACTGTATCCTGAAATAAAAGACAATTGTCACTTACATGAAGGGAAAGGGGAACACCTTTTGCGCACCAGACACTCATAAACTCAGAACTTGGAAGACAATATTAGATAAGGAAATACTAACATCGGGGTCCAGAGCAGCAACCTGGTCCTCTCACAAGTTTCTCTTATTCTCACCTGTTTTTTCTTGCTTGTGGACTTCTTGGACGCGTGTTCCTTCTTTCTCGCTGTTCGATACTTGTACCGTTTGGAGCGCGGCTCTTCGGGTTCCAGCGCGGGTAGCCAGGAAGGTAGTCACGGATCCAGGAACAGGGAGGACAAGCTTACACTCGGAGGTGTAGGTACACAGCACCAAAGCTAAGACGGAATTGGGGAAGAGGGAAATGACTTACGGGAACGTAGGAATGTGAAAGAGGGTTCCAGGAAGGAGAAAAGAAAGGTAGAAGCTGTAGATAGCACGTGTAACGAACTCGAGCACGCGTCTAGCAACTCCAAGCAGAAGCGTTGAGACTCTCAGAGCCGCGGGGGCATGCCTGTTTTCTAGAAGGCAGGGTGTTGCGCGTTAAGGCTAGAGCGCAGTGTTTCTGGCCCGTCGGCCATCTTGGAGGAAACACTGAGCTTACGCCGTGGTGCATCATGGACCACAAAGTCCAAAAGGGTCGTATTCGGTGGTTCATGACAGTATGCCTCCTCCTGACCCCAGAACCACCGGGTTTGCCCAGGTGGACTCGATGGAATCTTTGTATTAGATGGGGGGGCATTGTTCTGACTTGAGTGTCGTGTAGACCGTTGAAACCTCCGTCCTCAAGTGACGCACAGGGGAACTAAAAGAAACCCGCTGTGCGACCTTTGGGGCCACAGGTGGGAGATGTTACTTCCCGGATCCACGGAACCTCTGGAACACCAATGCTGCTGTCAAAAAGAACGAGGTTAAGTACAAGGCAATTACAGTATATAATCACAATAACCAGAGAATCTGAATAGCCTTACCTATCCGGTGTTTGGAAAACCCAGGAAACCTAGGAGGGAGGTTCGAGACTCAGATGAGGCGGTCCCTAGAACATGAGGACCGCAGACAAGTGTGGATGCAGGATAAACCACCTGTAGACTGAAGGCGTGACTTGAATCCCAAAAAGGGAAATGGCGTAGAATTTCAACAAGGTACCAAGGGATGATCCGAAGGCAAGTCAGGTTTGTGTCCGAAATTCAGCAACAGGTAAACAGTTCCAAGCAAAGGTACAAAGGGGTAATCCGAAGAAGTCCAAGAGAGAGTTCCAAGAGTTCCAAGATCAAGGTAAACCAGAAAAGCAAACCAAAACGTAACGCCAAACAGGGTCTGAAGACAGCTGAGAAGCAATGAATGTTCCGTGTCTCAAGCCTTATATACTGTGCGTTTCGGGGTCATGTGACGTCCACCAAGGTCACGTGAGGAACGCCACTCTGCTGTATGTTCTCCATGGCAACTGCCAGTGCAGGAAGGGTTGCAATCGAGCCCATAAATCATACCTGGTACTGAGCTTTCGGTCCTTTGGGTAAACCGAATCACATGAGCCTCGAACCCTGGAGGGAGGTGTTGGGGAAATGTGAGCAGTATTCTGGTGTGCAGTGGATCGGTGTGCAGAGGATCGCCTAACAGGCATTCATGTTTACTACTGGTTCCCAGGTACGCTTGCTGGCAGGATATCCTTTCCATTCGACCAAATATTGGAGCTGACCCCGTCTGTATCTGTAATCACATATCCTGGAGACTTCAAACTCAATCTGATCATTAATGAGCACAGGATTAGTTCTTGGAGCAGTTGTGGTGGATTGTACATAAGGTTTCAATAAGGAAGTGTGGAAGACCGGGTGAATCCTCTTCCAAGTTTCAGGAAGCTGGAGTCGAAAGGCCACTGGCTTTATGATTTCCTTAATGGAGAAAGGTCCATAATACTTGCGAGCCAGTTTATTTGGCCGCAGATGTCGAGGCAGAAGTTTTGAGGATAGCCAAACCTTATCTCCGAGTGCATAAGAAGGGCTAAGTCTCTGCTTGGTATCAGCATAACATTTGACGTCCATCCTGGCCTTTTCCAGGTTTTCCTTAGCCTCTCTATGTACGTTTACCAGTGTTTCTATCCAGTAATCAACCGCAGGGACCGGGGTAGGAGGCGGAAGAACAGATGGTAGAACCGAAGGATGAAATCCTTGACTGCAAAAGAATGACTTGTTTTGATGGCCGAATGATCAGAATTGTTGTAAGCAAATTCAGCTTCAGGTATCAAAAGTGACCAGTCATCCTGGACCTTGGTTGCAAAACAGCAGACATACTGTTCTAGGGTCTGATTTACTCGTTCTGTTATCCCATTGGTCTGAGGATGATATCCCAAAGACAATGCACGCTGGATGCCTAATATTTGGCATAGTTGTTTCCAGAATTGGGATATATACTGGGGTCCTCTGTCGGATATGATCTTGGAAGGTAATCTATGAAGTCTAAATATATGTTTTATGAATATTCCAGCCAGTTCAAGCGAGGATGGCATTTTGAACAATGGTGTGAAGTGAGCCATATGAGTAAACAAATCGATGATGACCATTATGGTTGTATATCCTCTGGATGGGGGTAATTCCATGATGAAGTTAGTGGCGATGATTTCCCAGGGGCGTGTTGGTAATGTGGGTTGATGTAGAAGACCTGCAGGTTTCCTGTTGTCATGTTTGTACTGATTGCACACAGCACAAGTTTGGATGTAGGTTCTTATGTCAGTAATCATTTTTGGCTACCAGAATTGCCTCTGTATGAGGCGGAGGGTAGTAGTGATGCCTTGATGTCCTGAATGGAAGGTGTCATGACAGAGGCTCAGGATCTTGTCTCTCAGCGTTTGTGTGGGTATGGTCAGCTGTTTGTCTTTGAAAAGATAACCATCCTTTGTTACTAGGTTCCAATTATTGTTCATGGAATATTCCTTCCAGAGATCGGAAGAAGGTGTTCTTGCACGGATGTCTTCCAGGAGAGAATTTGCTTGTGCAACAAACACTGTTTTAGGAACATCTTCGGAAAGGCCCAGGCTTCTACACACTCGTAGTCAGGACACCTAGATAAGGCATCAGCAACTATGTTACTAGTTCGAGGAAAGTGATGTATTTGCAATTGGTATTGGGCAAAAAAAAAGGCCCAATGGGCTTGGCGACTATTCCTGCATTCCAGGGATTGTAGAATTTGCAAGTTACGATGATCCGTTCGTTCTTGCACTGGATGTTTAGCACCCAAAGGTAGATGACGCCAGTCGGTGAAGGCTTGTCGGATGGCCAATAACTCCTTCTCCACGACAGAATAATGGCTCTCACTGGAAGTCAAGGTGCGGGATAGGTAGGCTATAGGATGTTCCATCTTGTCTTTGAATTCTTGTTTTAAGACCGCTCCAATGACATAGTCAGAAGCGTCTGTTTCCACCAAGAAAGGTCGATCAATGTCGGGTTGAGCCAGAACAGGACCTTGAGTAAATTTCAGTTTCAATTGTTGAAAGGCCTTTTCCTGAGCTGTGCACCATTTGAATGGTGTATCCTTCTTTAGGAGTGCCACTATGGGATGCACTACGTCAGAAAATGTGGGAATTCATTTTCTGTAGAAGTTTTCAAGTCCCAAGAAGGATTGAATTTGTTTCACAGTGGTGGGTGCCGGCCAGGAGAGTATGGAGTCAACCTTGGCCGGATCCACTCCAATTCCTTTGGAATTTAGCACAAATCCGAGATAACGAACAGTTTGGGCATGAAAGAGACATTTTTCTGGTTTGGCCAGGAGTTTGTGTTCACGTAAACGTTGTAAGGCTACCTTTGCATGTTCTTGGTGGATCTGGGGGTCCTTGGAGTAAATCAGGATATCATCCAGGTACACAATGACAAAGAGGAACAGCATGTCAGAGAAAGCTCTATCCATAAATCGTTGAAAGACTGCAGGGGCATCGGCGAGACCGAAGGGCATAACCAGATATTCGAAGTGGCCAAAGGGAGTTCTGAAGGCCATCTTCATCACCTTCCTTTATTCGAATGAGATGGTAAGCACCCCTAAGGTCGAGTTTAGTGAAGATGACAGCACCACAAACTGCCTCCAGGATGTCAGAAATGAGGGGTAGTGGATAGCGGTCTTTGAGGGTACATTGGTTGAGACCACGGAACTCCAAACAAGGTTGTAGTTCTTTAGTGTCTTTCTTTGGAACGAAGAACAGAGAAGCACCGGCTGGAGATTTTGAAGGCCGGATGGTCCCATTTGCCAGATTGGTATCCAGGTATTCCCGTAGCGCCTTCTTCTCGGGTTCAGATCATATGAACATTCTTCCGAATGGAATCACGGCTGAGGCTTCTGTGTCAATGGCGCAATCCTCAAGTCTATGGGGCGGAAGAGCTTGAACAATGGCTGTTGAAAACACATCTGAATATGTTTGATAGATCTCAGGTACTTGGACAATGTTGGACACACTTAAGGGTGATTGCTTGTGGTTCTGGGAGCACACTGGAAGGGTTTGCATTGTGCCTTGAGCCAAACAGTGGTTCATACAAAATTCAGAACCCAGAAATAGGGATCCAGCGGCCCAGTTGATGTAAGGATTGTGCCTCTGAAGCCAGGGCATGCCTAGAACCATGGGATAATGAGCTGCCTTTATGATGTCAAATCAGAGCCTTTCTTGATGGTTGTTTATAGATAGTTGTAGTTCCTTGGTTTGGTGAGTAATGAGTGCAGAAGATAGTGGTCTTCCATCTATTCCTTCTGCGGGTTGAACTATTGCCTTGGGTTCTCGAGGGATGTTATGGGTGACAGCCCAGTCATGATCTATGAAAATACCCATGGCACCCCAGTCCACTTGTGCCAGGATGGGGAAGGATTCTTTCTCAGTAGTAGTCAAGAATGTCTGGAGAATCACTAAGGTATTCTGTCCTGGAGTGTTCAAGGAAAGAATGGATACGGAGCAGGCATCTTTCTCCCGAAGCTGTGCTCCGCTTAGGATCGGGAGCTGGCGTTTCCCAAATGTCGGGGTGGCGCTATTGGACACTCTCTCACAAGATGTTTATCAGAGGTGCAGTACATGCAAAGGCCGGTATTGATCCTACGGCGCCTTTCTTGCAGAGAAATCGGGCCACGGAAGGCACCCAATTGCATAGGTTCTGGTTCTGAGGCACGTGGAGCAGAGGTTTCTTTAGGACAAGAGTATTCAGCTGTTTCCCTTGGGGATGTTGTCTTAGTCTTCCTTTTCTCTGCCTTTCTTTCCTGGATCCTGAAGTCTATTTGTAAGGAAAGGTCCATAAGGGCCTGGAATGAACAGAGACGGGCTACTCTGGCTAACTCGTCCTTTATTTCATCGTTCAATCCCCTTCGGAAAAGAGTGAAACTGGCTTCTTGAGACCAATCGGCTTCCTTAGCTAATTGCTTGAAGCGGGTCACATAAGTGAGCATATCGTGACGGCCTTGTTGAAATTCAAGAAGTCTTTCTTGTGCACTGTAGACAAGTTCTGGTCGATCAAACATGGCCTTAATGGCATCCACAAACCCGTCATAATTATCCAGGAGCGGGTCTTCCGAATTAACCAAGGGAGTCGCCCATGTTAAGGCATTGCCCGTGAGGTGAGATGTCATAAATCCGACCTTCGCTTGTGGTTTGGAAAAGTAGTAGGGCTTGAAGGTGAAGTGCACTAGTCAGGAGTCAAGGAAGGAACGCAGGGACTTTGAAGATCCATCTTATTTGTCCACTACTCCTCCTACCAGGACGCTTTCTTTGACCGCGGAATCACAGGACAAAACTAGTTGTTTTAACACTGCGTTTTCTGCCTTGAGGTTCTGTACCTCTGTAGTTAATTCTTGCATACCTCTCATGAGGTCTTGGACTGCGGCTTCCATGTCTGTTTCAATATCAGGTATTCAGCGTCTCAATCTACTGTCACAAGTTTCTCTTTTTCTCACCTGTTTTTCCTTGCTTGTGGACTTCTTGGACGCAAGTTCCTTCTTTCTCGCTGTTCGAGGCTTGTACAAGTTGTAGTGTGGCTCCTGGGTTCCAGCATGGGTAGCCGGCCGCAAAGCCGGACGGCGTTCAGTATCCAGGAAGGTATTCACAGATCCAGGAAGGAGGAGCACAAGCTTACGCTCGGAGGTGTAGGTACACGGCACCGAAGGTAAGATGGAATTCGGGAAGAGGGAAATGACTTACGGGAGCATAGGAATCTGAAAGAGGGTTCCAGGAAGGAGAAAAGAAAGGTAGAAGCTGTAGATAGCACGGGTAACAGACTCGAGCACACGTCTAGCAACTCCAAGCAGAAGCATTGAGACGCGCACAGCCGCAGTGGCCTGCCTGTTTTCTAGAAGGCAGGGTGTTGCGCGTTAAGGCTAGAGCGCAGCGTTTCTGGCCCGTCGCCCATCTTGGAGGAAACACTGAGCTTACGCCGCAGTGCATCATGGACCACGAAGTCCAAAAGGGTCGTATTCAGTGGTTCATGACAGGTCCTCCCACAAGAAGAGAGGCACCCCCGCTTCTCTGGAAGAAAATGATGCCGCATGACATACAAGACTATCATGTTTTTATTGTCATTAACAATTAGAACTGCATTCTATATCGGTGCACAAAGCGCTCCAATTTTAGTACACCCACCTGATGATGTGCACATGAAACCCACAAAAGCACCCAGACCTTATATAGTCATTCAAGTCCCTAGAAAATATGATGGTGGAGTGAATGAACTTGAAATGGATGTAATTAGCAACGATACACACATACTTGTGGTAATGAGTAAAAAGAAAAGCCAAAGACAGGGTTGTCAAGAGGTGAATGAAGTAAAATCACTGACAACTACACGAACACAAACACTAAATGTACACGAAACAGGCCTAGCATCAATGAGTGCAGAACCACAAGCCAAAGCAGAAGAAAAGAAGAGACTGCCTGCCATAAGAAACGTCACAGAAGCTGTCATTAGAAAACGAGAAGAGTTGAAAGAAAAGCCAACAGAAGCAGTCATATCAGAAACTCTTGAAAAAACAAGGGCCAACTCAGAAAAACTCTCCGCAAGGACACAAATGTTAGTGGACTTACTATTCCCGTACATAGCCAGAGCGAAGAAACTGCATGAGGAACGTAAAAACAAAACCGCAGAGACTGTAGTACCCAGCATATACGTTCCAAAACCAGGGACAAGTACCAGTTCCACAGTACAGCCATATACCGGACCAGTGCAAGGCTGGTTGGCATGGGCATTTGCACGCAGCAGAGAAAAAATGCATGAAAAGTAAAGAGCTGCCAGGCTCCTGTCCAATAAAATGGTGCAGATGAGAAGGCCTGCACCATGGACCAGGATACCTGAGAACCCTCCAGCAAGCAAAAGCCACGCAGATGCATTCAGAGATGTAGTAATAGCAAACTACATGAAAACCTTAAGAATCAAGAGAAGCATGCATCAAAAGGACAATGAACTGAACGATTATCTGGATAGCACAGCACACCTAGGTAACAACATTTGGTACCAGCACATGAAGGAAGTTGGAAGATGAAATTCCGAAGGGGAATGCTTCGTCTGCGCTCGCCTAACATAGAGCATGGGGAAATCCAAGAGCTTCATGGCTGTAGAAATTGATGTCCAGACAGCACACTGTCTTTCACACATAGCAATGTGCAAAACTAGAGGCCAATTTATGGGTAGTGACGCTTCCCTAATATGGGCAACTGAAACAACCCATCCCGATGAAGATGATTATGTTCAAGACATTAAGACAAGAAACAGAGCTCATACAAGGAATCATGTGATCAGGTATGAGAAGCCTGGAGTTAAAGGAGCAGGAATAAGATGGGAAGTGAACCCGAGACTAAATGCCCAAGGAAAAACCCCAGAGGAAGCTCGAAAGTGGAAGAACAGAGCTCAAATGCAGATTTGGGGAACAGTGCTTTCACCAGATGGATGGGAAAAGGGAGTGGTGATTTGCAGAGCATGGGTGGTCACTGGACTCTACAAAGAGACTGTTGATATTGTGCAGAATGGCTGCAAGCCATTATGGCCAAAACTTGCAAAACTACTAACATGGGTCAAAGACAGAGGAGGACCCTTGCAGATAGTCCCATTGGAAAGCCCAAAGTTCTGTTTCAGAAATAACGGCACAAGAAAGATGGGAGAGAATCAGAACTGTGGACAAGTCTTTGATGCTCCAGGGATGGTGCATGGAACTGCAGTGATCATGGATCATTATTGGGCATGTGGATCCAAAGCATACATCAGACTGACGAAAAACTGGGGAGGCATATGCACGATTGTGAATGTCCACGTTACAGCATTAGTAATCCCGAAAAGCAACCTGAACATTGACAGTTTACCGAAAGCAGATGCTCACCTGAGGAAGAAGAGATCTGTGGAACTGATAACCCGAATGAATAGAGAGAACTACTTCTCAGCTAAATCAGAAGAAGCATTCCATGCAATCCCTTATGAACACAGGCTGTTCAGCCTCACCTCATCAGTGTTCACAACGATTTTCATGCTGTGAATCCAAGTTGGAGTAAATACTAAATGGTTGCAGATAACCAGATGGGAGTTACTGCAAACCATCAACACGACAATAAAAGGATTCAATGCAATCAAAGAAGAGTTAAGAGCCATCCAACTAATGACTCTCCAGAACAGATATGTACTTGACATGATCACAGCTATGGATGGAGGAGTTTGTGCAAAAATAGGAGAATCATGATGCACATTTATACCTTCTCAGAATGAGGAAAATGGAACTTTAACAGAAGCTATAAGGATGCTGACGAATCTGCAGAACCAGATGATCAATGAAACTGATGAAGTTGATGATGACAGCTGGTTTGGGTCACTGTTTTCATGGGTTCCACAATGGATGGCAGATACATTCAAGTTCCTGCTGGGAGCCTTGTTAGTGATGATATTACTAGGATTTTGTGTTATCAAGATAATAAGCTTGCAATGCCAGAAAACTGCGAAGAACGCCATAGGGATGAAGATCATGATTGATGTCAAACCAGGATGGAAGCCCAGAGATCTGACTGATCAAGAAATAAGAGACTTTGTGAAGGCCAGCAAGCATGCAACAGAAGGTACAAAGTTTCTTTATCCCAGGAAACACAGAAATTATGTGGGAAGATGGATTTATTGCAGCCCAAATGGACAATGTCAGCTGATGACATGGAACAAAGACGAACATGTAAGGACAGCAGGAAGCCTGAGGGGAGTAATACAAATATGGACTCCAAAGAGAAACTTCTTCAAACCATCATGTGCAGACCCAGAAGATGAAGAAGGAATGAACCCTGACGATGAAGTGAAGATGAATACAGAGGAACCAAGTAAGATGAATCCAAAGGAGGAAGTGGAAGTGGTTGATGAATCAACCAGAGGGGGGAGTGTAGAGGAGGTCCCACATTTAGCCTGCACTCCAGTCGCCCATTTTGAAGTACCAGGAACATTCACACCGAAATATGTGACGTATGATGAGCAGATAAACCAGCAGAGAGCTGCAGTAGGGCTCTGCCCAGTACCTATCAGAAGAACAATACCTATTGAAGTACCAATAACCAGACAACCATGGGCAGTAAGGTACCCATTGAGAAAACCCTAGCACCAAATGAAACAAAATGAAGATTGCTTACGTGCTGTACAGGAAGAAACCAAAAGGTCCTTAATGGAAGACGAATGGTGACGTCACGAGGGTCTGGACTAACGCACCCATAGATGAAATGACGACTAAAGAATGACGCAATAAGACAAAACGAGATGAATACGGATATTGTGAACCTAGAAGAAGAAAGCGAATTTAAAACACAAATAAGCTTAAACTGTAAGCAGGATGAAGATATTCAACCAGCTAACACCTGTACATATGCTTGTAACTGCAAGAAAGCTAAAGAAAGCAGTGGGGCTTGCTATGCTAACTAGAAGAATAGAGCGGCAAGCGCCATTATACACAATTTACCTCAAAATGAAGCATGTTATACAAGTGCGAGTCCACTTTGCATGAAAATCAGAACCAACCCAGGTTATTTTAGGCCAAACGCAAGAAGTTTCATATTCTAGGAACGCGAGGAAAAAGGCTGAATCAAAACTCGGCAGAGGCAGCTTGTGCCAAGGAAGCCAGGGTCATATCAATAGAAGCTATAAACAGTAGCTACTTTTAATTGAAGCTAAGAACAGAATATCCTGCCACTGAAGGAGTGAGATAAGAAGGCAAAGGCAGGTGGCGGTGAAACAAAAATCAAGTGCACAAATTGAAAGAAACAAGGTAAATCCACGGTGTTCTAGCACATGACCAGCCGAGCGTGACGAGGCACAGTTTCACACCTACGCTTGGCATCTGCCCAGACAGAGATATCAGAACTTTTTCGAGACAAGAAGATGCAGTTTCGAGGCCAACCACAGTGAACTAATTGACACATAGCCCATAAAGTGATGATTGATTGAAGGAAGGCAGGGTGAATTGGGGGACACCCTGCACCTGGTTGACCGTTCTGCGTGCTGCTAAGCAAAGTGGAGATTTATGCATGGGGTTGATGCCAATCCAATCACAATGGACCAAATATTCTAGGGTCCTATAGTTAGTAGAACCAATGAGACGTCATACTTTTAGTGATGTCTACAGTAGTCATTTTTGAAGGAAGGGCTTAGATGCCCACCTGACGGTGTTTACCCCATCCCCTCACTCCGTTACCATATACAGATATAGCACCTATATTAAAGTTACCTTTTCCTAACCAATAGAATTGCATGTTAACTTTTGAGTGTTAAACGTCAGATTATGACGCGTTTTCAGTATAAAAATAAAAATTATGTTTTGTATGAAGTTCAAGGGAGTTGAAGCAAGACAGGCTATCGCATCACTGTTGATTTCCATGTTTCCCCGTTTTTTGTACTTGTCATTTAACGGACTCCCCTTTGCCAAACCATTGAGTTGTCCTTATTGATTGGTGTTGGAGTAAGAAAACCTACACCCCCATCCATCTCGAGGTGCAGCTATCTCATCATAAAGTACTGCAGAGCAAACCCCGACTCTCTGGGCCGGCCGGGGGTCTCTACAGTACAGCTCGATAATGTTAGCCTTCAGCATTTCTTTAACTTCCTCAACAACTATTTGTTTTCGTGCTTCTGGGAGTCTATATGGTTACAAATGGACCACTTTTCCCTTTGGAGTTCTGATATAATGATAAGTACCATGTAATCTCCCTGGCTTCTTGCAGAATACATCGGGGAATGCCATAATAAGGTCATTCAAATATTCTTGTTTCTGTTTAGATAGTTCTTGGGGAATAAGTCAAGAGTTGTCTATCTCCTCGAGTACCAAACAAGACAATATAGAGGAGGTGGCGGCAGAAGGATTTTCTTTCCACTCACTTAGGAGGTTTACGTGGTAGAGGTGGGTATTTTGCTTTCTATCAGGTTGTGCTATTTTATAGGTACAGTTCCTGTTTGCTCTAGCACCTCATAGGGCCCGTGGCATTTTGGGAGAAGTTTATTTTCAGAGGTAGGTAGAAGGACTAATACCTTCTGTCCTACTGAAAAACATTGTAAATGCACCTTCTTGTCATAGGTGGACTTCTGCTGGGCTTGAGCTTTATCCATGTGAGTGTGGACTAGACTCCTGGCATGTTTCATGTGCTCTCGCAATCGGGTAGCTGCCTGTGAGTGGGGGAATGGGTGCCTCTTCTCTCTGTTCCCACGTCTCCCGGAACATCTCTAAGATATCTCTTGGTTCTCTACTGTGGAGTAACTCAAAGGGGGAGAATCCGGTGGATGTCTGAGGGGTCTTTCTCTTTCCCAGTGAAAAGAACTTTTTCAAAATATCTTTTCATTAAAAAGTCACTTTAGAAAGACCTCTCCATGACAACATGGAGCGGTCTTTCTAAAACTAACTGTCACGCCCCTGCCGCACACGTGTGCATGCAGGAACTGACAGGCAGTCAGGACCCGGAAGCGGCCGCGAGAGAACTAGTAAGTGTGTGTGTTGCGTGTGTATTGTGTGTTTATTTTTTTTAATGTTTTATTGTTGCATTCATGGTTTACAGAAAACCTTACACAACATTATACGAAAGGAAAAGCTAAGCACATTAAAAAAGAAAAACAAGAATAAAAAAATAAACATCCACAAATAAAAAAATACCAAGAAACAAAACAGTGATCAAACAATCAAGTACAACCTTGTGACAGTGCACTCCATAGTTAACACTATATCATACATTAATTTGTTTGTTTTTGGTATCCAGTTCCTTAGAAACAAAATTCAAAAAAGTATTCAAAGCTAAAATAAGAGAAACATTGGTACCCCACATAAGTTGACACCAAAACCTAAACACCCCAGTGCTATTCTCATTCATCTCTTTGAAACATGAAGTCTGTATATTGGCAAAATGAGGGCACATTATAACCAGATGTTGCAAGATTTCAAGTGTGTCCACAGTACTACAAAATCTGCAATCGGAGTTGGCGAGAGGGTAAGAAGGGTGATCTTTCCAGGGTTTTTTCCTCTCACCCGTATGGAACTGGCTGAGCATAAAGCGCATGTAAATCGCACGTATTTTCTCACATGGAAAACATTGCATATACAAAGGGATACCTTCTCTAGAGTGTGCAAAGTGTGAATACTCTGCATAAGTTGCATGGGATGCAATACTGTCCACTGGCCCCAATGGAGTCCAGAACACCTAACATCCTCGTTTTAGAATGTTTATGGGAGGTGACCAACTCACCCTTTATAACTATATGCAAAGCCTTGTATAGTGAATTAGTAGCAAGAATTTTCCTAAAGGTGGTTAGTTGTTTCCACTTATGCCGAGCCTTCAATGAGATAAGGCACAGTTATTGTCTGATAAAAGCGTTGGGGATTGCCAAAGGCAGTCCAAAGACCTCCTTCAACAACTTTCCTTGTGTACAATTAAGCAAATTGCCCAACTCTTGAAGTGACAAATCCAGGCCATATAGGATCACAGGTTCAAACTTAGCAAGATAGTACTGCCGTAATGGGAGCATAGAAAATGTACACATTGTATACCACAGAAATTTTTATTGGGAAACCGATTTATGCGCCTTGGCATAAAGGCTGGTTTTCTGAAATTCCATTGTGTCCTAGTTGGAAAAGTTGTGACCCAGATATGTCACCTCCAATACTTGGTCAACCTTTTCATCTCCCATGACACAATCTCCAATTTTTTGTTTTTCCCCCTGGAAAATACCAAAACTTTAGATTTGTTGGCATTAGGTAGAAGGTTGTTATCCAAGGCATAGGCATAGAAGAGATTCATCTTACATATCAGGCCTCTGGGAGTTCTGTCGAACAATATGAAATCACCAGCAAAAGCCATCCAATCTAGCTTCATGTTCCCTTGCCTGGATGGCACAATTGATGGACCCCGCCAAATGCCCTCCACATTACACACATACAGATTGAAAGGTATGAGAGCCAAGGTAGATCCCTGTTTCACCCATACAAATGTTCTGATAACTTGCTACAAGGAACCTTCCTTAGTCAATCGTATGCGGATCGTAGTGTTAGTATGTAGAAGGGCAAGCAGCTGCACCGTCTTTCTGGGGACATTCATGTCTAATAATTTGTGCCAAAGCCTAGATCTAATGACTCCATAAAATGCACTAGACATGTCCGGGGATGCCATAAATACATCCCCGACATCTGAATGGTGCACTTGGTGTCTACAGTGGCCCATAATTGTAGCATTAAGGGAAATCCCAATATCCGACCTAAATCCAACCTGGAATTGGCCCAGAAGACTATACTTTTTAACTACCAGGTTAAGATCCCTCAGAAGAAAGATAGTGAAAATGTTGCTAATCGCATCTATCGAGACAATCGGCCTGTAGTTGTTGGGGTTTAAAACATCAACCTATTTCAAGATGGGTAGTATGATGGATTGGGACCAGGAAGCCGGAATAGAGTGTGTCAGAAATATTTGATTAAACATGGGTTTAAGAAGTACTTACCAGGGGGCATGGCTAGGCGGCGAGCAATGCGGCTGCGTCCGCCGTGAGCTCCGTTCCAAGACACCCGGATCTGAAAATATAATTGTTTTTATTCAGAACTTTCGGTCCGATTTTCATCCAAGGGACCCATATGCCTGAGCGGTGTGGCGATCAGCGTTTTGGAGGGCTGAACGCTCCAGTCGCGGGACTTCCGCTTGAAGAGAGGCGCAGACATGCCGAAGCCGAAAATGGCAGCGGGAGCTGGAGAGCCGGACCGTTGAAGATCGACAAGCGTGGTCCGGCTCCGGTTCTTAGGCACACTGCCTGCAAACACTAAATTCTGCCTGAGTCTCATAGCGAGAGCCACAGAGAAAGCGCAATACGATCCCGAAGCTCTGGAGTACGTGCAACCCTGAAAAGAAGCATTGCCTGCATGTGCAGACCCGATCTGAGGCACCCTAAGAGCGGGGCGCGGCTGCTCATACCGTGCGGCGCTGCGGGCGGATGGCCCAGCTGACTGCGGGAGGATTGACGGCTGACTACATGGCAGGAGGTGGGTGAGCCTTAACTCCCGCACAGGGAAAATTAATAGATGAGAGCGCTGGGACGAACGTTCCATTATGGATAGGGGTTGACAGCCGCGTACGGAGCCCAGGGTGATAGCTGTGACCATAAGTGGACCGCGGGAGGAGAGCGCTGATCTGCATCCGCTACTGGCTGTTGTGGCATAGGGTGAAAAATGAGCCTCGAAGTGATGGCCGTGTGAAGGACCCCGAGAGGATTGATTAAACCCTTTGATCCTGAGGTTATGATCATCACGCTGTGCACCGGGGCCAATACAACATTGAACCAGCTAATTTTACACTTCCAAGCATAGATTAAGGGGGCTGGCCAACTCCTACTGCACCCTTAACTGAGGATTTAACTCAGCACATGTGAGCTGCAGTTGGCACTTCCCTCCCTCCACCTGCAAGTGGACGCCTGCACTTAAGAAACAACGGCACAAGCTACATTAGACCCGCTGGCAATGCCCAAAATGGTCGGACGGCGGAAGACGCATGATATTCAGGCCTTCTTGACATTGCAGCCCGCAATCCCGCCCTGCGCACGTATAGTCAAAGCAGACATACATCCACCCCCTGTTTTTCCCCAGGACTCAGCCATGGCCCTCTCCAGAGATGAATTTGAAGTACTCTTAAGATCCTTTAAGCAGGATATTACTCAAGAAATTAAAACAGAGATCAAGACCTCCAAAGAAGCTCTAGCTCGATCAATAACGGACTTGACTGCTCACTTAGGCGGTCTTGAAACCAGAGTAAATGACATGGAAAACACAATCTGCGAATACACCCACGGCAATGAGGACCTTACGGAAAGAGTGAGGACCATTGAGGAACACTTGGAGGACATATGGGCAAAACAGGCAGATCTCGAAAATAGGTCGAGGAGGAACAATGTGCGCCTGCGCGGAATTCCCCGCCAGGTCCTTGATCAGGACTTACCTGAATTTGTCACAGCGCTCTTCAAGTCCATCTTAGAGATTCCCTCATTGGAAGACCTTGTGCTGGATAGAACCCATAGAGTATACTCCTCAACAGAGCTCCAAAGAAACTTGCTGCCGGATGTCCTAACGCGCGTGCACATCTTCTGCTAGAACGAGAAGATTATGCAGGTGGCCAGATATTCATCCTCAATACAGTTCCGAGGGTCGTCGGTGCAACTTTTCCAGGATCTTTCTCCATACACTCTAGCGTGCAGGAGGCGCCTTCAAAGGGTGACGGCCTGGCTGCAGGCTAAGCAGATACGGTACCGCTGGGGCTTCCCATGTAAGTTAATCTTTAATCTTCATAACCGTCACTACACAATCTCCTCGGAGGATGAAGCTAAAAGCCTGATGCTGGAAACACCTGGTGAGCACCCCTCAGGATCCCACACCCGAATGGGACCTGAACCTACATTTAGCCCTACCCCAAAGGACAATTGAAGAAAGCCTCGTGGATGGCGTTGTGTAGGAACAGATCTTCATAAGGACTGGAACCTCACCAGAACAGTCAAAAACCGAGACGAATCCGACCCTCCCCTGGAGCTAGAGGGAAACAATCTCACAGCTGACTGAACTCAGAACCTTACCTGCACAATTGCCACTCAACTGGAAGATGTGGGGCTCCATGCTCGCTTCTATTCTGCAGTGATGCTTCCCCCCCAAAGACATGTCTCCCTAAGGGGCTGACCCAGAAACTTGTCACATCACCCTACTGTATCTTCCCTTGGGCTCCTTTGCTCCACTGTCTGACCTTCAGGGCTGCAATCCCGAGCTGTAATTGCTTATAGTGCTGAAACCCGAGGTTGATCTGTTCACAAGCCAAGGATTGCAGACCCCTTGGCTCTGAATTTGGGTATAGAAAGTTCTTTTTACCGGACAGATCTGGGGGTCTGAATGGATGGTGCACGAGATGTTCACTGGTTGGTTAAAGTTCAATTGGGATTTGAGGTTTGTTAGATCCTCAATGTTGCTTTTTGACTTTTTCTTCCTTTTTGTTTATTTAGTATATGTTTTGTGCTTTGCCTCTCACACACTATTACCACACTTGAGTCATAGACCCACATTCTACATTACAAATACAAACTACACCACAAGAGGTACCCTGTCGAGGCACTTCTTCCGGGGCCCCTACCTCTGGACCACACCAAGGTCTGTCTGCCACATACGACGTTCCCGCCAAGGGGCTGAGTACCCTCTGAGCGATAGAATGCGGAAACCTGTGCGATTCTGACATGGCGACCCCAAACGTTAATTGTATTCCTCTTAATGTGCAAGGGCTAAACTCCCCCCTGAAGCGTAAGGCGCTGTTTCATAGATTACTGACCCTAGATGCAGCATTTTTGTTCCTTCAGGAGACTTATCTATGCCCCACGGATGAGTTCCGCCTCAACAATCAATTGTACCCTACGAAATGTTTTGCCTCCAGCGGTCGCCATCTTGGTTCGCAAGGATATCTTTCTTAAGGTATTGGAAGTGGTTCGCAACGAAGAGGGGAGATTCCTGTTGGTTGTGGCCATGATGGACATGCGCAAAATCACTTTGGTCTCTATATATGCCCCGAATTCCAAGCAAGATATATTGTTTACAAAGCTATCCAGAGCGTTGCTCGATCACGCAGAAGGAGAGGTAATCCTAGGGGGCGACTTTAATGAGGTCCTCAACCCTCTAAAAGATAAAACACTACCATCAACGGCAAATGATAAAACCAACTTTAGAGCACCCACCACACTGCTGCGCGATCATTCCCTCATTGAGGTTTGGTGATACTTCCACCAAAACGAACAGGATTATACTTATTTCTCCCCTGTACATGGAGGGTTCTCTAGATTGGATATGTTTTTTATATCAGACTCATTAATCCCTCTGGTGACCAATGCAGAAATCCTCCCAGAGGCCCTTTCAGACCATGCCCCGGCGAGGCTAACCATTTCCTCCCTTCAGACGACACCGCCCAGGCAACTACCCTGGAGGTTGAATGATTTCATATTGGACGATCCGATAATACGAACCCACATACGAGAGGCTATGGAACTATACTATAACGAAAATGACATAGATGGTATGAATTGGGGCACTATATGGGATGCAGGCAAAGAAGTAATTAGGGACATCTGATTGAACAGGCAACACAGAGAGGTCGGGCTAGAAAATTACTCCAAGCACAGTTAGACGCCGAAGCCCACAGGCTAGAGACGATTCATAAGGAGAAGGGTTCACAACGCTCCCTAAGAGATCTGCAAATTGCAAAAAGAGCGCTTGAAGCACACCACATGGGGAGGGCAGCCTATTCAATGATGCGCACCATTACAATATTTCTACACAAGGGGGAACAAGTCGAATAAACTACTAGCGGCCAAATTAAAGAAACAGACAAGACAAAATAGAATAGACATCTTGCGAGATGAGGGAGGGCATCTTGTCTCTTCGGAGGACGGTAAGCTTAAAATTATTGAGAGATTTTTTAGAGAACACACTTCCGCACATCTGGGAGACTCACAAGCTTCCACAGACTTTATAGCTAGGGCAAACCTCCCGCAAATTTTGCGGATCTTAAGAGAATCTTTAGAAGATCCGATAACTACCCAGGAAGTGGAATTAGCAATTAAAGCTCTCCCCTTAGGTAAGGCCCCTGGTCCAGACGGATTTACAAACAAATTTTACAAGACTTTCTCTGCTGAGCTTACACCTCGCCTCACAAAATGATTACATTTTTTATGGGAAACAGGGTTGGTCACGCAATCTATGGCAGAATTGGCCACAATGCTAATTCTAAAGCCTGGAAAAGACCCAACTGAATGCTCATCCTACCGACTGATAGCCCTACTCAATACAGACGCAAGATTATTTAGCAGAATCATAACCCCGCGGTTGCGGGAAGTCCTACCAGAAATTATAAATAGAGACCAGACTGGGTTCATTCAGGGCCGCTCTGCTCACGATAATATCCGGAGGGCAATCGATTTGATTGCACTTGCCTCTACCATCCCAGGCCCTTTGTCCCTGCTGTCCTTGGACGCCCATAGGGCGTTCGATAGCATGTCATGGGACTACATGAGCTTGGTCCTGAGAGGTTTCGGATTTGGCCTGAAATTTTCTAAATCAATTCTGTCAAACTTCCAGATTCCCCACACCAAAGTTCGAGTTAATTCAATTGCCCTGGGTAGGAGAACCAGGCAGGGGTGCCCTTCTCTCCCCATTAGTATTCGCGCTAGCAATGGAACCCATAGCCCAGAGAATTCGGCTTCACCCAAAAATCCAGGGGTTTGTGATAGGAGAGCAATGTCATAAAATTGCGTTATACGCAGATGATGTCCTCTGCTTTCTGAAAGAAGCCCAGACCTCAGTCCCTCCCCTTATGGACTTATTTGCCCAATTTGCAAAGATTTCAGGCTTTACAAAAAACCGGGCCAAATCGACAGGTCTGAATCTGTCAGAGCTCCCCAACACCCTGAGCACTCTCCAGAAAGCCTATTCTCTTAACTGGGATAATACAACCATCACTTATCTTGGTGTGCAGTTGACCCCTACATTTAAGGGACTGAAAAAGGCCAATATCCCCAGCTTATTGAAAGTGTATAAGGAAACGTTACAGAAGTGGACCGCGCAAGAGATATCCTGGCTAGGGCGCATTAGCGCAGTCAAAATGGTCTTGCTTCCTAGACTCTTGTACACATTTCAGGCACTCCCCATACAGATCCCCGAACGAGACCTCTTGGACTTGCAGAAAGAAGTAGGCTGTTTTGTTTGGCAACGGAAAACACCAAGAATACAACGTAAGCCCTTAACTCGAAGTAAATAACTGGGGGCTTGGGTCTCCCCTCTATCTCCGGATATCAACAGGCGGCACAAATTGCTGCCATCTTGAGCTGATCTAATCCAATAGAGGCCCCCAAATGGCAGGACATTGAGCAACACTCTATTTGGACCCGACTTTCCCATCTGCCCTTTCCCCCACGAGAAGCGTGCACCTATCGAGGTTCCTGCCTCCCCTCCAAAGTGGTGACACTTGGCTGTTGGTATAGATTTCGCTCACAAAGAGGGCTTACACTGGGTCTTGGCCCACTCTCCCCTATCGCACAAAACTCACTTTACCCCCGGATTTCAACCTAATTCATTCCAACTCTGGTCACACGGGAACCCGTTAACGCTGCGAGATCTCTATACGGATAATCAGCCCCTGACCTTTGCCCAATGTAAAGAAAAATGTACTCTCCCAGAAACCGAAAGGTTTAGGTACATACAGATCCGCCATTGGATAACCAATCCCACCACAAGACAGGCAGCTAATAGGCCCCTACGGGACTGGAGTTGATAGCTTCAGAAGGTCAACAAGCACATAGAATAACTACCTGCTACCGTCTCCTGGAGGCAATCTCGGAAGACAAGCAACTTTCTTATCTGTCAGCGTGGGAGAGGGAATTGGGGATCGAGGTATCCCACGAATCCTGGCAGAGAATTTGGGCCAGAGCTCATAGATCTTCAAGGTGCACGGCTGTGAGGGAATGTGCGCTCAAATTGTGCTTCTGTTGATACTTCTCCCCCCAAAAATTACACGGAATGAATCCAGACTACCCTGACACATGCTGGCACGGGTGAGAGGGAGGGGTGACTTAGGCCATCTATGTGGGCACTGCCCAGTCATTCAATCCTACTGGTTGGAAATCAGGTTGAGGATCAAAGACATATGCGGAGTGTTGCTCCCGATGGACCCTCTTATAATGCTGCTAGGTGACACGTCAGATGATGGATCATACCCGCAATCGGGTCCCAGAGGGGATCTGATCACCCACCTACTCATGGCAGCCCAACTCATAAGGGCTCGATTTTGGAAGGAGGTGGAGGGCCCATGTATAGCCTACTGGTGGGTGAAGGTCTGGGAACCTTTTGGAATGGAAAAACTAACAGCATCAATAAATGGCAAGATATAAAAATTCTCCAGGACTTGGAGCCCATTCCTGGAATATGTAGCCGAAAGAGAACACATGTTCTTCCAGCCCAAGCTGATTAAATATCTTATTAAGCCATGATATCCCTGGATTATGAACTATACGCTATGCTGGGGTAACTTGGACCTTTGTGGGAAAGATCGCTATCGAGAAGAATGTTAATGTTGGCAACAACGCTGGTGATGTGAAGGATATATGTATGGAAAACCCCCTGGTTTTTTTTGGGAGGGGGGTTTCCTTCTCTCTCTCTTCTCCCTGCTCTCTTTCTCTCTCTTCTCCTCCTTTCTTCTTTCCTCAAAGTTCTGATGTTTCAAAGAAGCTTCCTCCCAAAGTTTAATGAAGACTTATAAGACTTTATAAAATGTTGATGAATTCTACTTATGCTAAAATGAAATTTCGAAGCGCTGATCAAGCTGTTTGATTGATGATTTATCACTGTTTATGATGAATTTGATGTTTGATCGATATTTCAATCAAAAAATATTTTGACCAACAAAAAAGAAGTACTTACCAGGTATGAGGGGATTCCTTCAGGACAAAAGGCAGAATGCCGTCAGGACCCGTGGCTCGAGACGGTTTGAATTTACTAATGGCCCAAGAGATGTCTTCTCTGTCCCACGGACAGGTACCCTCCTTAACTGGGCCCAGTTCGGCACCACCATTGACCCAATATTTATCAGGCAAAGAATATTTCTGATCGTAAAAGTCAACCCCTGATTGCTCCGATATCAGGCAATCCATGCCCTTATCTTTGTGACCCGAAGTCCGATTAATGGTAGCCCAAAATGTGTTGTCCTTGCCCTTACACAGGTTTTTCAGTGTCGTCTGATGAGTCCTAAAACAGGATTCTATTCTCAACGATTTCACTAGATTCTTATAAGATTGGCAAATATTGGTTTTAGCAACCAGATAATCAGAAGCATTGAGGGACTGCTTTCTAAGGGCGGCCAACTTTCTACGTTTAAGGATCTTAGATTTTAAGATTCTGTCGTCACTCAAATAGGAAATAGTCTTGTGAGTAACAGAAGAACATTTTCATATGACTTTGTTAATACAAGCCAGAATATTATTTTATTGAGAATTAGAGTAGCCTTCGCCCTTACCCTGGTCAAGGGAGCAAAGGATCCGATTGGACAGGGATATGGTCAGCAGTTTGTTCAATTTGGCCACCATCATTCCGTTCCACTTCAGTGCGCTCCCCCTCCTCTTCAAGGAAAGCCACACCAAGTCAGTTCTAACAGCGAAAGGTGGGGATAGGAAGGCTCAGGGAAAAGGATAAGAGTAAGTGATCACCCAGGCCATAGTTGATATGGTTCAAATAGGCACAGTTGGCCCTCGGGCTATTTGAGATGTAGAAATAATCAATTCTGGGCATTGGTTCACCTCTTTTCCATGTATAACTAGGGGAGTCAATTGATGGGCAACAGTTCAATAGGGGCATATCCCATTCTGAAAGAAAACGATCCTTCCACATGCCCCGTAGGGCGTTATAATGGAGGTAGGTAGGTGTAACCTTTGCATCATTCCACAAAGCTCCCTCCGCGCAATAGGAATTAAAATCACTTCCCACGATTATTCTTTCACCCAGTCTCATCTCATACCATGTTCGAAATATCTCAATCAAACAGGCCTAGATGGTCTCAAACACTACACTCACAGGATTCCAATAGAGGTTGACCAGTAAGACCGGTAATTGACCTGTACCCAAGTTCAGCTTGATCGTCAGCTCCCATTCATTGCTAAAAACTAAGTCCCAACGGAACCCAAGATTACAATCGATAGCCACAGCGAGGCCCCCTCTGGGTCGACCCATAATGCAGAACAAAGCCTTACGAGCAGCACTCGGTATCAAACAATCCGATCATATCTCCCACACTAGGAGAGAACACCACTGGCTGCCTGTTAAAGCGAGAATCATCTACAAAACGCTGTGCATCACACATAAATGAATCGCCAAAACAAACGCCCCAAATACATTAATAATGTGGTCACTAAAAAACCCACCACCAGATCACTCAGATCTAATTCCAATTCACTCTTGGAAATCCCACGTTACAAAAATGAGAGAGCAGGGGCTAGTAGTTTTAAAGTCCTAGCTCCCAAACATTGGAACGCCCTCCCAACAAACATCAAAATTGATGATTTGTTCCATCGTTTCAAAAAATCCCTAAAAACGTGGCTCTTTAACCAATTTTAATCCATCCAACCGCTGACTCGCCCTGATTAATAACTGTTTCACTGTATGCCACTATTGACTGTCAATGTATATACCGATGCACCTAATCCAAAACTACTGTGAACTGTTAAATTATGTATAAAGCTGTCTGTAACTACGCCGTGATACCTCAGGGTCTGGGTGTATAATAAAAATAATAAATAAATAAATAAACCCCTTTTACTGCCGAACCCGAGTATAAAATGAGTTTGGAGCATAGTCTCTTGAAACATCAAGATGCAAGGGGATCCCTCAGCATTAGGTTTGGCCATAAATGTTATTAAATTCCCACCTCCACACGTGTTGCAAGAGAGCACCTCTACCTTAATGTTGTCATGGATGCCCCGAACCTTGCCTAAAGTTCTCAAGAGTTTTCAAGGCCGGTTGTATCCATGGCCAGTCTTGTCCATACCAAAGAGATTAGAAATGAGTGACAGCACATCCCTCTGAGCCCTGGGATCAATTTCCTTGGACACCCTCGAAACCTCCTTGGGTGTGAGATCTACAGGTTTATAGGCCAAGAAGGTTTTGGCCTCATCAGTACTTTTCAATCCAACTAGATCGTAGCCCAAAAACAGCAGGTTTTCCCTCTGGCCCCACAACATATTGGCCACTATTTCTGAGTAGAAATAGCTGACCATACAGTGATTATCCACAATGGGCAGAGGGATGGCATCAATGTCATCTGTGGTAATGGATCTCAAGAGAGGAATCTGTTTAAAAATAGATAGAACACAAGATCTATTTAGCCTAGACTGTTCTCTAGGCATGTTGTTAATCGCCCAGGCCACAATTTGTGTAGCAGATTGAACAGAATCCTCCTTCAATGTTGGTGACAGAGGATATAAGGATGCAGCAACAACAACCTGGCCAGTCGTTGGCGGGGTCGACTGTACATCTGTGCCCAATATTTCTGGGGGTTAGGTGGACCTTTAGCCTTTGGTTGCAAACTCATCAATGGTGCAATAGAGTCTGCCTTCTGATTATCATACTGCACGCTTCCACCCCAGTTGCCCAATGGGTTTGCCCTAATCTGTGAGCCAGTGGATACACAAGCATGCGTAGTGCTGGTTATCTTGCCAAAAGCAGTGATCTTAGTCTGCTTGGTCTGCACACGTTCAGGCACGGCTACCCGAATCTCAACCCCTGTGGATCCTTTAGATACACCAGGAGACAATTCAATCACATCTTCATCGCCCGTGGGCAAAACAGTTCAGTTATCAATCATTGACAGCAATAAACTCCTGCAAGCTTACTGGCCTTTGAACCGGTTTCCCAGCATAATTCATATCAGTGTATTTGTCATTCCCTGCTATATGGAGAATAGATTTTAAATTAGAATTCTGCCCTTTTGACTTAGCGGAAAGCATATATATATATATTTTGTTAATGATTATTCTGTTTGTTCTAACGTTTCTTGGCCATAGGTGGTGATCTCTTATCTGGAAAATTTGAAATTTTTCAATTATTTGTTAGCGTGGAAGAGTCACAAGTCAGATATTAGTGTTTGGAAAGTTCTGCAAACTGTCCAAACTCACTAAAGACTCCACTAGTCCCGAAGGACTAGCGGGAGTATCTACAATTTGCACCTCCCGTTGGTTGTCAATAGTGGCAGGGCTTTCAGGAGATAAGTGAACGACCTTAGCCCTGGCGTCCTGGGCCTCAGTCACGTCCTTCATACTGCAACTCTGTGTATTCTCGATTTTGGAAAGCAATTGTTTGTTTGTTTATTTGGTAATGCACACCAAACCCGAAGGTAGCTGGGCGCAACAGATACAAGTATATTTAAAGCTTAGTTACAAACATGGAGACGGTACAGTAGCAATACTTGGGGATACAGTAAATAGGGAGTAACATATAATACAGTGCAATGCAGTGGTTGAATCAACCAAGTGGTACATTAGACAAGGAGGGTAGTCGAGTAATCGGTGCACATGGGGTACAGCAGAGCAAACAGGAATTAAGCGTCATTAGCCCGGAGCCATTTTACCACATTGTGTCTAAATCTGGTGTATGGTTGTTCAGTTCTGAGGGCTGGGGGGAGAGCATTCCATGAGAGAGCCGCTTTGTGTGGGAAGCTGGCTCTGCCAGATCTGGCCAGTTTGAATCTGGGGATTTCAAGAAAGTTGGAATCGGATGATCTGGTGGGGCGGGTCGAGGTTCTTCTAGTCATTCTGTCTGACAGATAGGGGGGGTGCAGCATTGTTCAGGCATTTGAACGTAGGGGATACAGTTTTGAGATGGATCCTGTATTTAGTTTTTAGCCAGTGCTGGTCTCTTCTGATGCTGGATATGTGCTCTCTACTAGAGATATTTAGAGATGCTCTAAGGGCATTGCTTTGGAGTATTTGCATTTTATCTAAGGTGTATTTGTTAGCTCCTGCGTATAAGGCGTTGCAGTAGTCTAGTTTGGACATTATTAGTGCACTGGCAAGCGGGATGCAACTAGTTTTGGACAGGAAGGGTCTGCAGGGTCTGTAATTCATGAACTATAGAGACCTTGGCATCAAGGTTAGTAAATCTTTCGATATACTCATCATGTAATTTCCCCACCTCCCTTGTTTGCACCATCTGGGGAACCATTCCCTTAAGAAATCCATCTGAGAATGTCATTCGTGTCATCAGTTCAATGAACATTACTTGTTGACCTGTTAACACCCTCCGCCCCCCCATCCCCTGAATTGTCCCCCGGATCAGCCAGTGTCTTTAAAGGAAGGCTAAGGCTAATATGCAGGTTTGAAAGTAATGGTGTCACCAAATCTCGGTCCCCCACAGAACAGTTGAGCCCAGCAGGGTTTGTAGCTATTTTCGAGTTAGCACCTTCCCTCAAAGTTGTGGCCAGAATCATAGGAGATGCATTTTGGACACCATGCTCAGTAATAGAGTCAAACCTCGCCCTGGACAAATTTGAACCACTCACTCTCTCCTCGGGCATATTCAATATATCAGTAGAAGGTACTGAATTCAGCATAGCTTCCTGTGTTTTATTAGCGGGATAAACCAGGTCCTTCCCTATGGGTATGGTATACACCAGCTGTCCAGACCCCCTACACATGGCATGCCCCAATGTAGACATTCCAAAGGCGGTGCTGAAAGGCTGATCCCCCTTGATCCCAACCCCCGGATGAGAACTAATGTTTGGCCCATCATGAGTACCGACACCAGATGTTTGCCTATGCTCTCTTATAGTAGGTGACCTGTCAAGAATTGAGGGCATGTCCAAATCAATAATATCCTTTAAGAGCTTCCTGGTTGCAGTAGCCGCTAGGTGAAATGAATCTTCCAGACAAGAACTCTCCTGTTCCCTCACATGAGATTTAACCTGCCCATTAGCCCTCGCAGCATCCCCATACCTGGGGGGAACTGCAGACCCACCAATCTTAAACTATTTTTGGGGGCCTGTCAGAGATCTTTCACAATACTTATCTAATACAAAAACATTAGGTACACACGATGTAGAAGCATGGGAGGAAATAACAGTTTCTCTAATCAGACTAAAGTTTTCCTTGCTCTTAGGTAAGTTCAGAGAGTGATTTGAGTCAGTAGTTCCAATGCCATTGCTAGACTGTCCTGTATGCCGTGTGGTCGATGCATGAAATCTGACCACCTTCCTAGTTACTAGTATAGGGGATGCTGACAGATGCTCATTTAGACTCTCTGTGTCTGTCAGTTCCATGACTCCCCCATCAGTGTGAGTTTTCCCCAACTTTTGAAGGCATTTTTGAGTCAAGACGAATGAACCCATGGAAACCCCTTCTTCTCCATTAGTTGCTGCCAAATGAGTTGACAATAAAGCATCTTCCCCCATTCGAAACTCCCTGCCCTGGCCAAAGCCACTCCTACGAGCGGCATGCTCAAAATGTGGGGCGAAGACTCTGCTGAAAAAGACAAAATTAGTTTGCAATGGACACCAATAGCAACTTTGAGAAAACAGAAGGCGTAAAACGAGTGCAAAGGTTGTGGCAAACAGAATTAGGAATGTAGAAGATACAAGAATTACAACCAGCCGGCGCGGTTCAAAGGTACCAAACCAACCGTCACCGGCTGGCACCAAAATGGAGATGTTTACTGTTTGCACTGTTTGCACAATTTAGAACAACTACAGTTGCCTCAAATTACCATCTACTGTAAACGCAGTTGCCTATAGTTGCCCCCACTATCACTAGGGCCTATTGCGGCTCAAAGGCTTTAAGCCAACAGTCGCTGCTTGCCCTGGTGTAGAAAACGAAAAACTAATCAGCAGTTGCAGATGAGTAGTCTTTTAGGTTGCAGCACTTGCACAAGCCGGGGGGCTCAAAAGCACCAGGCCTACAGTCGCTGCCCGACTTCAAACACAGTAGTTAAACTGATTGAAAAAACACAGCAGCTGCAATTACTTCCACACGTGCGTCCACAGATGTTTCCACAAGAGCTGGGGTCCGAGCTGTTCAAGAGCATTATAGGAATAGTGCGCTCAAAAATGTTACTGTCCCCAGCGTTCGGGCATGTGGTTTAAAGCCATCTGTGATTGATCGTAAAAATATTTCCTATGCACCTTACCATAGTTTTCCTCACTTTTACACATGCGAAATCAAGCATCAGGGCGCGGTCACCTTGTGCTAATTTTATCCGTTGCCGCATCGCCCTAAGTTGAACTGCCCTTGTGGCACTAAATGATATCCCCCGCCCCTGAAGCTGACATCACTGTACGCGTACAGCCCATTTCACAATGCGAATGCACGTCTTGTGTCAACGTTGTCTGTGCGCCAGCTAATGATGTGTCTCCATGGAAATGGCAGGATGCCTCTTTCCTCAATAAGTATAAACAGACTGCTTCTCATCAGACAACATCAGAGTTGCTTTTTCAATTGTTTCTCTGTCTTTTTTGCAAATCCTGTGACTCGTTTCTGCTCTGTTCAGCTATCTTCGTTGCTTGTAGCCTGTGCGAACAGATACTACTACTAGCATTACTATTGATTAATTTTGTCGTATAATGGCAATAATACAGCACTACCAGTATGAGCCAGAGTATTCCGAGGCGGAATTAGTTGGAAGAGAAAGATGCAGAAACGATGGGGCATCAGAAGACAGTTGGGAGGACGAATCACCGGATCCCGAGCCAGAGCAGAGTATTCCGAGGCGGAATTAGTTGGAAGAGAAAGATGCAGAAACGATGGGGCATCAGAAGACAGTTGGGAGGACGAATCACCGGATCCCGAGCCAGAGCCTAGTCACATGGAAGATGTCTCCACCTGGCGTACCTGCAATCGGTGCAAGGTCATGCCAACCGAGGAGGAGAACTGCTGCTGCAGAGAAAACTATGGATGCTTGGCCTACATATCGGAAGACGAGACACAGCCGCAATGCGTTACCGAGCTGCATGACTTCATGGCAGCCTGCCTCACAAGGTCTTTGTTGAGGATTATGATGGTGCTTAGGCACAAACTTCGCGCAACAGTTAGCCCTCGCATTACAAGTAACGAGTAAGTGTACTCTAGATGTGATGTAACTTAGGCCACTAACATTTCATGTTTGGCTCCTATATTGTCGTAACTTTGATCTATTACTGCCAAATGAATGTAGTCTAGCAATTCAATACATCTCTCGCGATTTGGGGAAATCATAGTGGTCATTTTATGTGTCTTTCACGTACAACCAGGAAACAATATTTCTCTGTCCCCCAAACGTTATGGATTGGTCCAGACTGGTGTCCTGTCGTTTGTTTACATGGTGGCTTCATGGGAGGCTTGGATTCCCCCTTCAATGAGTAATACCCGCCTGTGTCGTTGGTGCCATTCAAGCCAAATTCCCCAGTGACAGAGGTCAGGGGATTTTCCCACACTCTGCTGCAACCCGAAGTATACAATTTGTAGTACATTTTTGCCACCAACATCAGCAACAAAATAAAATAAAAATCATCTTTTTTGAATAGTTGTTTCAATTTTTCATAATTTTTCAATCCACATAAGTGTGTCTCCATTCAGCAATATTCTGGCCCTTTTCTGCATGCCTCATGCCCCTCCATCCCTCCTCCCGTATCAATGACAGTCCGCACCTGTGGCCGTGCCCTCCCAAGAGGGCTGGCAGGGTCGAAATGGCCAAGGTGCCAAACACCAGGTACACTTCCAAGGTATCTTCCGCACAGGGGCCATTGTACACACGGCCTCCCCAGACCCCGTGTCTCCAGGCAGGCTCCCTTGAAGCAGGCCGCACCCCTGCAATCCATATAAGTGTGTTTCCATTCAGCAGTGTTCCGGCCCTTTTCTGCATGCCTCATGGCCCTCCATCCCCCCTCCAGTATCAATGGCAGTTCGCACCTATAGGGTGGGAACGGCCAAGGTGCCAAACACCATGTACACTTCAAAGATATCTTCCGCGCAGGGGCCATTGCTCACATGGCTTAGCCAGACCCAGTGTCTCCAGGCAGGCTCCCCTGAAGCAGGCCGCACCCCTGCAATCCACATAAATGTGTCTCCATTTAGCAGTGTTCCGGCCCTTTTCTGCATGCCTCATGCCCCTCCATCCCCCCTCCAGTATCAATGGCAGTTCGCACCTGTGGCCGTGCCCTCCCAAGGGGGTTGGCAGGGTGGGAACAATCAAGGTGCCAAACACCATGTACACTTCAAAGGTATCTTCCGCACAGGGGCCATTGTACACACGGCCTCCTGAGAGCCCTTGTCTCCAGGCAGGCTCCCCTGAAGCAGGCCTTGCCCCTGCAATCCACATAAGTGTGTCTCCATTCAGCAGTGTTCCGTCCCTTTTCTGCATTACATACACATCCACTTTTCTAATTCTTTATAAACCCCATGATAGTTATCCTGAGAACATCTGTGAGCACTGAAAGTCAACTCGTGATTATGCTACCTGTTCTCCTGCTACTAACTACCCTGATTGCTGAATCAAATTGTTTGTTAGTCAAGGTAAGGACAGGTCACCTAATTAGTGCTTTCTGATCTCAAAATATCTATCTATTTTTAACGAATGTACCTAGTAGTGTAATGTTCATTCATCTCAATGACTTTACCATTGTCTACTGTTTAAAGTGTTCTGATCTCGATATATAGCAAATTTCATCAGTGTCAATTGTGATAGAATTGCACCTTTCTTGAACCATGTCTATAAGCATGTTTCCTTTTGATGCATGAAAGTACATTCAACGGACGAGTAACACATTACGATTTACGTTGCATCAATCAATTCTGTACGAAAGTTATCCCGGTGTATATTTGACTATGCTACACAGGTTTTGCTTCTTTGACCAAAAGAAACGTTGCCTAGAAAACATTGATATACTCCCATCAATCGCATGCATTCAGCAGAATTATTTTGTTATTATGTGTACTTTTTTTATACAGATCTTTCAAGAATGCCTGCTTGTATGGTTTTCGGTTGCCATTCTGGGAGCCATGTCAAAAGTGTGGGCACTATCATTCATACATTCCCGACAAATATTGATTCAATAGGAGAATGAGTTCGACATAGTGGATTTCCGGTGGACGAGCTTGAAAGTAGAGTTGAGGCTGTCTTGGGAGACTCGAGGGCCAATCAATTCCGCATCTGCAGCCTGCACTTTACCCTGGATATGTTCGACCAATCGCAGTACACAAAAAGCATCGACTCAGAACGTCTCGTAAACTGCTTCCAAATGCAATTCCAACTCTATTCATGCACACGCTGCCACAGGTGAGTCCCGGATGATGAATTGCATATTTACCAGATTGTATTACTTTTAAACTATACCACATTTTACTACACATCTGTCCCTGGTTTATGGAGCATCATAGAAAGTAATTATGTCCATAGAAAACAATGTCAAGGTGCCCTTCAAAAGAGCATAATCTTTTCGTAATCTCGTACTTGACATGTCCATTTTCTTAGGAGAGCATACGGACTGGAGCAGAGACCCTCGAAGGTGACGACACCACCGACACGTCCAGTGTACCAATAGTGAGCCCTACAGACTTGCAGAAGTTCATATTATCAAGAGTTGGATCTTCCCACATTTCTAATACAAATCTAATTTTCCCTTTTACCACTTCGTGACAATGCACTGAAAATGAAGGAGCAAGATTCTGCATCCGTTTCTTTTCCAGAGTCAACAACTTCTAGCACCTATCAGGTAATTTTATTTCACTTTTCAATTACGACAATGTATTATGCTTGAAATTTCAAATAATATGAAATTGTTTATGTATTCTAACAGTTGTTTACACTATGTGTCATTTAAAGGTTTCTCTTTATATGTACCATTGTCTGCATCTCATTGTCTCTGTTCCATTTTGTTGTTTTCATCCACACTAAAACAAGTAGTGTCTTACAAGGGGATGCTGGTGCTTCGACTACAATTACATCAAAAAGTTTGCATGGACGAAAAGTCCTAAAAATGCAACCAACAAAGGTTCAAACGCCAAATGTTTGAACCTTTGGTAGTAGCATTATAGGTAAGTATAAAACATTTTAAAAAAGACGGTGGAGGCTGCGGGGGTGTCCCCCGCAACACCCCGGTCACTATACTGTCTGGCATAGTGAGCGGGGTGTTGCGGGGGATACTCCCGCAGCACACCCAAAAAATAAACAGGGGTTGCGGGGGTCTCCCCCGCAACAACCCGCTCATTATTCTTTACAGTATAGTGAGCGAGGCTTGCGGGGGAAACACATGCAGCCCCTGTAAAAAAAAAAAGAAGAAAAGAAAAGGACCCTGCGGCGCCGGTGCCTGATCACGGAAGTGAAAGGGAACTGGTGCCGTAGGGACTTAGTGTGAAGAAAAAGGTAAGTAGGGTTTGTGTATGTTGGGGGCGTGGGTGGGGGGGTGTTGATGGTGTGCGTGGGGGTGTGTCATGGGTGTGTTGTGGGTGTGGGTGGGGGTGAGGATATGTAGGGGTTTCAATGTGTGTTTGCATGGGAAATGTGCAAACTTTTGGTGGTTCACACATTTCTCATGCAAACTTTCCGTCCACGGTAAAATCAGCCGCGGGTTGGATCATCGTAGATCCTATTAGACAGTGACATTCTTATAAACGTGCCATCTTTCAAACTTTTATGATTTCAGTTCTAACGTTACAATTTATCCCTAATGCAAATACATTGCAAAATGTTTAAGGGCAACATTACAATCAGTATGTTTGGCACAGTGATCTCTGATCGAGTACACTTGCCATCAATCAGGTGAAATTCAAAATGTGTATTTTGACTAAATGACATACACTGTTTACGAAGGTATGTATGTAAGTGATGTGTGCGATGAAAGATTTTAATTTAAAAAATGTTTGATTCTTTTTTTTATAATCAATATTCGATTCAAGGAATGTATACAAGGTCGGGAATTAGAAGAGGAGGCACATGGATCAGAGGTGGTGGACCAACTTGCTGGTGCGGTCGTTACAGAGAAGACCACAGTTTCACAGAAAATCAAGAGAACAAGGGTAAATTAAAAAATGTTTTTTAGTTTTCTCCAAGTGTTTTGGGCTGGTGTTTTCTTCATAACATGTTTTTTTTATTTAAAGTGCTATCTACTGTATGTGGGATTTACATTGAACATGTTTTTACAACCCATCTCCTAGCGGCACAGAAGGAAAAGAAGTACAAAGACAAAGACAACAAATGAAACCAACAATGCTGCTTGCCAAACAGATTTCACCATGGAGCAACTACTATTTGAGGTGCAGCGTGGTGCAGTCAATAAGCAGACTCGAGATGCTTATGTCCAATGGCCAGAAAATGAATTGAATGTGACCAGCGAAGCCAGCAAAGTGTTGTTGGACCATTGCTACAATGTGAGACCTTGACAAGATGAAGATGAAACTGAATATAACGAAGGTGCATTGGAATTCCTCAAGGACCACTTGACACAATCTACACCCGCAAAAAAAGGTCCACCCAATAAACATTAGTTGTTGACAGTTTCTGCTATTCGTGTGCAAATAACACATGCTGAACTAAAAGAGACTGAAGCTTCAACGCAATTGACTGAGGAACTTGCCAAAGATCTCGACTACAGTTTGCCTTGTTTGGGAGAATTGTCCACCACAGTTGAGTCACAAACCACAATCATGCAGGACGATTGGCTAATAAAGGAGCAGAAATAAATTTTATTCGACAGCTGCCTGGTAGAGATTATACTGATGCTGAAATGTGTGCATCCAGTGAGGGGGAAAATATGTGGGGAGCCATTGGTGATTGTGACTCGTGTATTACAAGGCACTTACCTAAAAATTCAAGCCACCCGTGCTTACCTCCATGATACATTTTCATGGTCCACTCAACCGATGCTGGGCAAAGTGCCAGCGGGAAATTTACTGTGCTCAGCAGCTCTACTTTTCAATGGCTCTACTTTTAGTAAGTTGCCCAGTTTCTGTCAATTTGTGGGACTTCAGTTTCTTGGTAAAACGCAGTACTACAAATATCAAAGACAATTTGTATTCCCCGCTATTAGTCAATCCTGGAAAATTGAACAAATATCAATTGAAAGGACATTCTATGGCAAACGGTTCAGGCTAGCTGGCGATGGACAGTGTGACAGCCCTGGATTTTCAGAAAAGTACTGCACATACCACTTTCAGGAGATGGAAACTAACCAAATTGGGAGTTCGGAGGTTGTGCAGATGTCTGAATGTAAATCCTCAGTGGCCATGGAAAAACATGGTTTCATAATATCACTCGAACATATTCAATCAATGGGAATAGCCAAGACCATGCGAGAGCAATTTCCAAACATTCGCCATCAATTTGATATATAGCACGTTGCAGATCAATCAATAAAAGAATCATAGCTGCAGGTAAAAAAAAGGGTTCTGAAAATATTTTACAGTGGTCCCAGTCATTCGGCAACCAGTCTTTCGGCAACCATCTTTCCACAAACTTGTGATGGGTCTGTGGAAATTCTACTTGAAAAATGGCACTCATCGATGCACCACTGTTCCAACGTTCACTCATGGAGAGAAAACCAACATTTTCACCAATGTGCACATGGACTTTTATCGGAAGAACAGGAACACAAGAAGAAGTGGATGGTTGCATCTTCACCTCCACACAAAGCTCTTGAGAAGATTGTGTTTGATAAAACTCTTTCAAGAGACCTGAAGGGACTCAGAATTCTGTCACACCGGAGATTTGGAGGTGTTACACAATCTGTGCCTAAAGTACATGCCCAAGAGGTTGCATTTCGGCAAAGACGGTATGCAATATCGAACATTACTAGCAGTATTAGCGCATAATGAGAACATAGGGAGAGAACAATTGAGAACTGCAGGAAACTTTGGGATGCTTCGTTACACAATGGCCTTTGCAAAAAGAAGTAAAAAATGGGTGGTCAAGCCAATATACCAGGAAATGGAATTCGATTTTGTGAAAGATCTCACTTTGACTGTGTTGGACATGCATACTCATGGATTCAATCATGATTTTGTTCATAGGACACATACATTGCCACAAAACATTGCAAACGTGCCCTGTCCACCAAAAGCAGACCTCGTTGAACAGTTGACTTCCCGGTATAAATGATTAGCAGTGGCGTGTATGTTCCACAATGTTTGTACATTGTACATGACCAACAGAAATCTATGTAACTTGAATTTCAAAGCTATTAAAAGTATTAACAAGTATTAAGCATCCAAATTGTCTTTTCAAATGTATCCTCTTTGTCGATTCTTTTTGAAAGAAGTGCCTGTTGGATGATGCCATAAAGTGTAACTCTGTGTTTTCCCCATTCCTGCTTTCGGCCAGCTCTTGTGGGTACATCACTGATCAGAGCACGGGAGGGTCAGATAGATATCAGCATTAAAGCAACTGTGGGGTCTGCAGTTGCCTTAGCATGCACGTGTCCAAATAGACAGAATAAATATGCGCCCCACTAATAAATGAGACCTAAGCTCAATAACAAACTTGGCATGCAAGAACTAATGACTGTAAGCAAAACACTGCATGAAAGGGGACTGTTGGTGTGAAATAGGTGCATTCTGACCTATATTTTTATGGAGGCATGTGTTAGGGGTCATTGCTTATCAGAAGAGCTGATCTTTGATTTGCAGCCTTTGGAGTCTTACGATTTGAAACACAGTGGGGACAGGTGTTAGTGTTACCAAAATATATGACCACTCTAGACTAGGTATATGGTTGGTGAATTTGAGGTGGTGCGGGGCTAGGGTCTGGTAACCAGATGCGTTGAAAGGGAATAGGGGTCATGGGTTCAGGGAACCGTGGCCTGGCATGGAGGAGTCAGTCAGCAGAGATGAATAGGGCACTAAGGTTGGAGCAGGCATTGGTCTCACATTCTTGTATGAGCACATTTTGTCATGGCTCGATACTCGCTACTTGCAAAAATGAATAGCTGCATTTCCGTGAGAACAGGAGACGTGCTGAGCTGACAGAGGTGGTGAGGGCTGGCTGTGCGCGGCACTTGGAGAGGGAGAATTAACAGTTCACCAGAAGGGCAGAGGGCCTCGAAAAAGAAGGCGCTTGGAAGGACACAAAATGGAGTTTAAAGTATACACATTAGCATGAAACATGGGTGATGCAAATAGATACAGGAGGGGTGGAGAGGTCTCCCACCTTAGCTTATACGTCATTCGCCCAGTAGGAGAATGGTGCAGGGGGGTGGGATATACCACTTCTCCTCCAACATTTGTTAGTGCACGGGAAATTCAGTGGAGGTGGAAGGGCACTTGGATTTATGACTTGCCAATGGCTTATGTTATCTGCAGAGCACATTCCTCTGCGAAAACAGGGCAGATGCAGATGTGAGAATGGGGAGGACACTAACTGGAACTGTTATCATAAAATAACTAAATCACTATCAATATAGAAGAGTACAAAAGTATTCACAATAGCGCGGCATTGGTGGATGCCAGCAAACAAGTTGTTTGTTTTTCAAACATATTTCAAATGCCACGTTGGTAGGCCGGGCCGTTCGCTCCCATGGGAGTTAAGGTCACTGCGTTTGATGTTGCTTGTGGGCTGTTCCCACTGACGCATCCTGTACAGTATGTTTTTGATTTGTGGCTTTCCTTCACCAAAAGAAAACTTAGCATACACGCTCCTAAGAAGGTTCAATTGTTGTTCGTCCTTGGAAGAAAGGGAGGACCCGCTATGGATTGAATGACGAGAGGTGTATAATAACTGCAAAAATGATAAGGTTCACCATTTCAAAACTGGACAAAGGAATATCTAATTTCATTTTATGAAAACTGTTGATCTGAGCGGACACTCTGCTTTACGCCAAGAGAATGTAAATACCAAATATGATGTAAGTTTTACTGTAGACGAGTTTGTAGACGAACGAGTCATGGTTTCATTTTCTGACCGGTATTGCTGGCTTACATTGTAATAAGTTGTTGGTTGGGGCATATTGTGACAACATGCAAACACAACCTATATGTATTTGTCTTTTTCCCGGGCACATGGGCAGTCCAGCACCGTAATGCATGGAGTCCACGTCTGGGTACTCCCAGGTTCCACCAACGCCAAGTTTGTTGCTAATATTCTGTTATACTGCTGTCTATGTGTTGTTCTAATTCTTCCGTCAGCTTCCGCATCCGCATCCCATTGCGGGCTGAACATACTCCACAGCACTAACCTCTCAAGCACACTGTAGGCTCCAACTTTCCACAATGTTTTCTCTGTGTTTCCATTGTTTCTGGTTTGTGTTCATTATTAGGTTTTACTCGGTGCAGAATTAAAGGGTAAATGGATAAATTAGAATAAAGAACATCTACTGAGATATATTTCTGTTAAGTTTTCTACACAGCTACATCCTTCCTTTCTGCGAATGTCATAGTTTCCAGATACCTAGTGACAGGCTCTTCAGCAGGCAGTGGCAGATACACCTAAATGGCTGCCTTACAATTACGCTGGTGTGGGACCATCGCCCCGGACCGATATGCCCTTTCAAAGTACCAGCGACAAGGAGCAACCTGACATCGTTTACGGTGGTCTAGCAAGAAGCTGATGCTGAAGCCTTGCGATTCAAGGTGCGTCCAATGCGCTTCTACCAAAAGGAACACTGTGTGCCTCATGATAAATATTTGATGTTCGAAAACAACGAAATTAAACATTTGGTTGAATATGGAAATTGGCGGATGTTCTCGGAGCGTTTATTGTGAAATATAAGCACATTATAAATTGCAGAGTATTGGTGTTTCCTTTAAAAATAGTGTTTTCTATTCCGATTTGGGACACGCTGTGCTGTGAGAGGATGTGTGTGTTGATATTCCGGGTTCTGCGTCAACTAACGTTAAGACGTAGGTGATGACTGGGCACGTTTGGCTACGCTGCACACTAATGTCATGAAAATAGGTGGAGAATATCGCTAGGAATAGTGATGTCAGCTTCAGGGGTGGGAAATATGATTTAGTGCTGCGAGGGCAGTTCAATTTAGGGCGACACAGCAACGGATAAGATTAGCACCAGATGGCCGCACCGTGCTGCCTGATTTCGCATGTGTAAAAGTGCGGAAAACAAAGCTAAGGTGCATAGGAAATGTTTTTACGATCGATCACAGTTTGCTTAAAACCACATGCCTGAATACTCGGGACCATCATATTTTTGAGCTCACTATTCCTTTAAGCCTGCAGTCACCGCCCTCCCCAATGTGAGAAGTGTGGAAAGTTCATATAATTAAATTAAATATAGAGACAGTCGAGCCTCAATGCAGTACAGGACAAACACCAGAGCGGGTGAAAGGCACTAGACCCACAGTCACTGCCCAGCTGTAGTAGAATTGACAATCCGTCAGCACAGGCAGAATTAATGCACACAAGTAGTAAGCTTTCGGAAACACTGACTCCAACAAATCCACAGAGCAAAACAATCTACAGAGCAAAGTCTGCCTGTATGTACAGGCTTCAGCGTAGGAAACACACACAAGTAATTCCACGAAGAATGCTATTCACAGATATTCTCAAGTTCAAGAAAACTGTTCCTAATGTTCCTACGGAAAAAGTTAAACAGCCTTGCATGCACGCAAAAAACCAATAGTCACGCCTCAAAGAAATGGCAGCACAGAATCACGGTAATCACAGTAAGCGTCTTGAGTGATTCTGTGCTGGAACGGAGCAGCAGGAGAACAACCCCAAGCGGACCACAGAGTCGCTGATTGAAGAAGACCACAGGGATTGTGGATGGCAGACATGCACCGACGGCTGTGACTGCTATTGTAAGGCAATGTAGGTTTTTTTGCTTTTTGTAGGCCGCCCAAAATCATCCAAAAGAAATTGGTCTTTTCGTTGGGCGACCTACCAAAGTTACATTTTGACATAGACCTGTCTTTTTTACTGCAAATAAGGCCCATGGGATCATACGATCCCAGTCCTTGCCATCCTCATCTACCAATTTTCTCAAAATCATTTTAAGGGTTTTGTTAAATCTCTCTACCAATATGTCTGTTTGGGTGGTAAATTGAGGTTCTTAAGGTGGCAATTTGTAATAATTCCTTGACTTCACCCATAAGCTTACTCGTGAAATTGGATACCTAATCCATCAGAATTTCGTTGGGGAAACCAACCCTACAAAAGAATGGTAGTAGGTGTTTTAAAATTAGCTTGGTTGTGTTGTTTCGAATGGGAAAGGGTTCTGGTTATCAGGTAGAATAATCGACGATTACGAGGACACATTTTTTTACCCAGTCTAAAGTTTCCAACTGTCCAATGATATCCATCCCAATTCGTGAGAAAGGGACTTCTATTATCGGTAATAGGTTTAGAAGGGCAGGTAAGGGAATATGTGAGCAGGTATTCTGGCATATCGCACATGTCTAAATGAAGCTCTTTATGTCAGCATGGATACCTGGCCAGTAGAATTTCCCACTGATGTGAGCTTGGGTTTTAGACTGTCCTAAATGTCCCCCTGTTAAATGAGAGTGTGCAATCCCTAGCACTAGCACGATCTTTCAGTGGGTTTTGGGTATTGCTAACTGAGTTTTACTTAGGCCTTCTCAGGAGGTTTCCCTTCTATAATGCAATCCCTGTTTCAGAAAGAAGAAGGGGCTCCCTTTTTCTTGTCCTTCTCCATCGGGACTCACTTGTAAGAAAGCCTCTGTGAGTGCTGGATCATTTCGTTGGGCGAAGGCTAGATCGGGAAGGATGGTGGGTTCTTCTTCCCTTTTTGCCCCAGGGACACGTGTCTCATCAGCCTCTCCAAAGCCCAAGCTACCTTTCTCGGTTTCCTCTGGTTCACTTTCTTATTTAAAACGGGGAAATAGAGCCTTCTCAAGAATTCCCTGTGCAAGTTTGTCCCCACAGTGTATTTAAATATGGGGGTTTGCCATGGTTCTGTAAGAGAACCTCTATGTCTCCACAGAAGTCTGGATCTATAACGCATGCTAGGACATCTAAGCCAAACTTCCAGGCCAGGTCAGATTTTGGGGACAATCTTATATAACAACCCTCAAAGGGTATTAAGACTAAGGGCCTCATTACACGGAAGGTGGTAAGGGTTAACGGTCACTGGTAAGGGTACCAGTGACCATTAACCGTTACCGCCTTACTACGAGGTCCCTTTGCGGGACACGACCTTAACGCCTGGTGTAGACCAGCCGTTAAAGTTGGGTCCCGCAAAGGGATCTTAGTGCTAATTACGGTACCGCAATTTGCGGTACCGTAATTAGCTCATTCCCCATTCCCATTATGCCCTATGGGGCAAAAATGGGAATGGGGAAGGGCCATGGAGAAAGGGGGAATTACCGCCCCGCCAACCTTGGAATGGGGTGATAATTCCTCTTTTCTCCATGGTGGTGCCGGTATGGTACCGGCGGCAACTATGGTGCTAATAGCACCATGGTTTACCGCCTTCTGTGTAATGAGGCCCTAAGTCTGTGGAAATGATCCCTCTTTTCCCAGGAGGGATATTGGCTTGGAGGCTGCTACAAATATCAAAGCCTATAGATTCTTTTTTGGCAGTAGAGGGGTCTGAGGCTCTGTGACTATGTTTCTGGTATTTAA
This sequence comes from Ambystoma mexicanum, assembly GCF_040938575.1. NCBI lineage: Eukaryota > Metazoa > Chordata > Amphibia > Caudata > Ambystomatidae > Ambystoma > Ambystoma mexicanum. Next base: position 1,273,850,158 of record NC_090932.1, read on the forward strand.
GGGTCCCCCAATTTGTCTCAATTGAGTCATATCCAAATTCTGACACCATATGTAGGGGAGGCATGTTATCACAAGTATGACACAAACACAAAAGGTACAATTTGTAAAACCTTTATTGTAGTTTCTGAGGTTGGAAAACTCCTACTCTCACCTATAACTAAGATGGAAGTAGTCTTGACCATCAAACGATAAACAAAACTGTCCTAGTAGAGTCTGTCAAATCAAAATGGCCTATGCTAACAAAACCTAATGCCTGCCCTATCTCTTGTACAAAAAGTGTATAACAGGGAAATGTATGCAAAGGAAAAATCAGTGTTCAAATTAATAAAGGTAGCTAAATCAACTCTCCTCTCTACGTACGACCCCACGAGTAAGGTGGTCTTTGTAGGCAGGATTACACACTCTAGCTCGGTTTCTCAGTACAATAAACAGTTCCAAAAGGTGGATCGCGGCCGCCTGCCTTCCACGTTAAAGTCTCTCGTTCAGACCTCCAAATACTGTTTCAACACAAAGTTCATGTCCGGCTCAGACCTCTTCAAACAAAAGTTCACGTAGGTCCCCCACTGTAGGGCTCAGACCTCTTCAGCACAAAGTTCAACAAAACTTGTAAGGGGGCTCCCTTCCCCAAGCCTGTCTCAGACCACTTTCGGGTGTCGAAGACTTTCGAATGTGCGCGGCTTTCTTTACAGACCCCACAGGACCACTTCGATTTATAGTTCAAGATTCAACTTCCACTCGCCCCTTCTCTAGGTGGTAATTCTGCTTACTTTGCTTTTGTACTTCATTCCCTTTATCATTACAAACAATGCACCTTTCACGGAGACTTTCGAGTGGGCTACTTCCTTTCGCCAGACCCCTCCACTACTCGGTATCACTGATTCCACAGGTGTCTTTTTACTTCACAGTTCATTCACAGGTCTGCCTTTCTTCGCGTCTCATTGTTAGGGTATCACTGATGAGTGCCGCCTACAGAGTATGGAGGAGCTGTAGAAGACAGACAGTAGCCAACGAGATCTTCCCACAAATGTAACCCTCTCCTTAGTAACAAAAACAAGAAAAGGGGTGCATTAGTTGGAAGAAAGAACACACGCACCCAGGATCACACCGGCTGTAAAAACAAAAGAATCAATCAGTACACTGTTTCACTGTGCCCGATGTATGACCCCAAACCACAGATCAGGAGAAACCCACCTCAACAGACGGAGGGAAACCCAGGTGGTAGGTGGTGGTGTAACTGGTGGATATGGTATTCATGGTCTGATCCCAGAGGGAGCGTTCCTGTAATTATACAGAACACTGAGTACTGGCAAGGAAAACAAGGTGCACTAAGCAATTACAATAGAAGGAAAGGGCCTTAGCAGAAGGGTTTCCTTGGATGGATCAGTCTTGAGTCCAGAAGCCCAAGTGCTGTACCCCTACGAAACAAGGACACCTAGAAAGAGTCCTTCGGGTGTTGTGTCCAAAAGAATCCAGGTAAAGTTCCAAAACCTACACCGACAGCACGAGGATGCCTACGAGATGCACACAAAATACCAAGCGTCTCTAATACATGTGTAGGGATTCCAGAACGAGCGCCAGAGGAAACGTCCTAAGTGCGAAGGTTCCAAGCAGTGGAAAAAAGCAGCAGTCTATGCAGTGAGCGGAGGGAAGGTTTCTAGGAAGAACGTTCCCTCCCGGATCAAGAAAGCAAAGGTTGACCAAAAAGGCAAGGAGTCCGTAGGAAAGCAGGCTCGGCAACGGCTGACAGAAAACAAGTCCAAAACATGATCCGAAGAACGTCCGTGAAGCAGGCATGGTCAGCAACAGGCTGGCAAGAACAGGGATCCAGGATCAAGAAGTAAGCATATTCCGTGGACAAAGCAGGGATCTAACAAGTACGTACAGAAACAGGCAACAACACGGAACTCAGAATAACTTCAACTAGAAGCGCCGATGGGTTCCCAGAGGCGGTGTTTCTTCACCTGGTGTCACATGAGCAGGCTTCAGGTTCCATCTCCTGATGTGGCAACGCATATGGAAAGGCGTCCAGCATCGCCATGGCAACCGCCAACGGGCTAGGAACAGCAAAGCGCGTCTACATGCAGATGATGTAGTTGGCCCTCTGCAGGCTCTAAAGCAGAGTCCCCGATGTTTACTCATTGTCACGCGCCTGCCCACCTGGTGTTTGTGGACTCCACTACACTACCGCCGCCATTGAATAAGCCCATTACATTTTTGTCTACATTTTTCTAGCGGTCTAGTGTTCCGCCTGTCATGGCTGCCTTCCCATGCTACATAGCGAGTCTGTTGCGGCTGGCTCCTTCCTTGCGTTGCAACCCAGCCTTCGCCTCGGCTATTTTGGGTATACGCTAGTGCCTTCCCTTTGTGCTCCTTCTTCTGTGTATTTTTCTCTCCTGTTTCTGCCTTTGGTTCGTTTGCTGCGTTTCTTTTTGGCGCCTCGCGCCTCTCCCTACTTTGTTCCCCGGAACTCCCTTCATTCTGTGGTTTCTTCCTTCTTTGGTGGCGTTCACACTGTGCCTTCTTTCCGGTGCTCGCCGTTCCTCCTTTGATTCTGCTTTACTTGATCTCTTCCTTGCTTTCTGTACGGGGTCTGCCATTCCTCTCTGTGTTTGCCTTTCTGTCATTTCTTATCGGCTTGTCCTCTTTCTGTCTATTTGCGCCGTCCCATCTTTCTCCTAGTGATAGACCCCTGCTCTGCTTCTCCAGCTGCTGCCATCATAGTTCTCTAGGCATCTGTCCGGTGTCTCCACATTAGTCTCCACATTAGTCACGTCTTCTTGGGGCTCCTCTGCTTGTCCAGTCCTTACTGCCTTCAGGGTTCTTCGTCCTGCAGCCTGCAGTCAATCCTGTGGAATGTTTCTACTCACAACCCTCCATCCAGATACTACTGCCTTCAGGGGTCATCGATCTGCACCCTGCAGCCAACCCTGTGGAACTTTTCACCTAACAGCCACCCATCCAGTTTCATTCCCTGATCCTTGGACCACATTCAGCAACATTAAAGGACTATCACTATACAGAGGTTTTTTCTGCCGTCTGGCTTTTTCCTCTGTTGAGGCTTCCTCTGGAAGGGGCCCCTTGCCGGTCTCGTGTACCTAGACAGCATAGTGGCTTTGACTCGAGGGAGACCATACCTCTTCAAAAAAAGAAGGGACACCATCAAGAAGAAAGGCAAGAATACCCTGAGCAGTTCAGAAGAAACAGGTGAGGAGGAGGGGGTTTGTTCTGAACTAAGTGACGACCAAGGGGATTCTGACACTCATGTCCAGGGGGTACATTGGCGAGTATAGAGGAACCCTGGGAAACTATGTGCCGAATCCCACACATGTTGACATGCTGATTCCTGACAGGATCCCCCCCCAAAGGGGCAGCCACCCCCAGAGAAGCAAGGAAATGGGCCAAAAGATGAAGGGCATGGACGTTAGAGGCAGGCTCTCAAGTCCGATCCTCTGGACCATAGCCCTTCCAGTCAATCAGGAAGATGCAAACCCCGTTATGAACCTTGGTGGCCAAGATGGCACGCATCTCATACTCCTCTGAACCCTGAACGAGAATAGGCGAAGGGGGAGTGGGTAGGCAGGTACCAGGGCAACAGGGCTTCACTAGGAACATGTGAAACACAGGGTGGATTCTCCAGGCTGATGGCAGCTCTACTTTCACACTCAGGGGACTGACGACCTCAGCTATCGGGTAAGGACCCACAAAACGAGGTAACAGAGAACGACGACCCGGTAGCCTCAAGTTCCTGGTAGAGAGCCAGACTTTCATCCCGACCTGGTAGTCCAGGGCTGGAGAACGATGAGCGTCCGCAAATGCTTTTGCACTCCTCTGAGCTTCCTGTAGATGTTGTTCCACATTCCTGTGAACGACAGACAGCTCCCTCATACAATCAAGAGCCGCAGGATTGATCCAGAGGCAGGGCTCTAGGGTGTTGGCCATAAAGCGTAAAAAAGGGTGGCAAACCCGTGGATGTGCTCATTGGCTGGGATCATGACAGAGGGAGGTTGCAGAGTACATCCACAGACCACTTGATGTGGGAGAAGAGGCGCACTCTCGGGTTTGGCCTCACTGTCTGTACCATGTGTACGAGAAAGTGTGTCCGCCTTGGAATGCAGGCGCCCTGGTCAGCAGGTGATTGTGAAATCAAACATGGAAAAGAACTCATGCCACCTGGCATGCCGGGTCGTTGAGCACTTAACAGATTTCATGGCTGTGAGATTACGGTGGTCTGTGTAAACCTGCACTGGCTGAGACACCCCCAGCAAATGGTGCCTCCATTCCTTGAAAGCATCCCGCACCGCCAATAGTTCGTGCTCAGTAATTGTGTAGTTGCGTTCATAGGGCGACAGCTTTCGTGAATAGAAGGCGACAGGATGAAGGACACCTGTGTCAATGCGTTCCTGCAATAATATAGCACAGATCGCGATGCCGGAGGCGTCCGCCTCCATGTGGAATGGTAGAGCCGGGTTCAGTTGTTGTAGCACAGGTGCCGTCGTGAACGCTGCTTTGAGGGCAGCAAAGGCTTCCTGTGCCTCGGAGGACCATAGGAACGGCTGTTTAGAACTGGTCTATGCCGTCAGCTGAGCCACTACCTCTGAAAAAGAGCATATGTGTCACACCTAGGCCCCGCTTCACTGCTCCTCAGGCTCCCCAACAGGGCTGATGGACTTCCTCTAATGTTGTGTCTTTCAGGAGAGTCATTGCGCTCCGCTGTGGTGTCCAGCGTTTTGCAGCGCCGTTTTTGTCACAGTGGCAACTGCCATGGAGATTGGCTAATGATTCCTGACAGGATCCTCCCCCAAAGGGGCAGCCACCCCCAGAGAAGCAAGGAAATGGGCCAAAAGATGAGGGGCATGGACGTTAGAGGCAGGCTCTCAAGTCCGATCCTCTGGACCATAGCCCTTCCAGTTAATCAGGAAGATGCAAACCCCGTTATGAACCTTGGTGGCCAAGATGGCACGCATCTCATACTCCTCTGAACCCTGAACGAGAATAGGCGAAGGGGGAGTGGGTAGGCAGGTACCGGGGCAACAGGGCTTCACTAGGAACATGTGAAACACAGGGTGGATTCTCCAGGCTGATGGCAGCTCTACTTTCACACTCAGGGGACTGACGACCTCAGCTATCGGGTAAGGACCCACAAAACGAGGTAACAGAGAACGACGACCCGGTAGCTTCAAGTTCCTGGTAGAGAGCCAGACTTTCATCCCGACCTGGTAGTCCAGGGCTGGAGAACGATGAGCGTCCGCAAATGCTTTTGCACTCCTCTGAGCTTCCTGTAGATGTTGTTCCACATTCCTGTGAACGACAGACAGCTCCCTCATACAATCAAGAGCCGCAGGATTGATCCAGAGGCAGGGCTCTAGGGTGTTGGCCATAAAGCGTAAAAAAGGGTGGCAAACCCGTGGATGTGTGGATGGAATTATTGTAAGCGAACTCTGCTGCCACCAACACTGACAACCAGGTCCCCTGATGCTGAAGGATGAGGCAGCAGAGGTAATGTTCGAGGGTGGCATTAAGTCTCTCGGTTTGTCCATCCATCTGCAGGTGGTAGGTGCTTGAATATATGTCGTCGACACCTAAGGAAGCCGTGAGCGCCTTTCAGAAGTGCCCCTATCAGATATTATAACGGAAGGGAGGCCGAAGAACCGAAACACATTCTTTAGGAACAGGTCAGTCAGCAAAGGAGCAGTGGGAAGGCCATAACACGGAATGAACAGTGGCATTTTTGTAAAGTAGTCCACTACAAATCATATAGTGTTGTACTCTTGTACATTGGTAGTTCGACAACAAAGTCCATTGACAACATAGTCCAAGGGCACTGAGGAACTGGCAGTGGCTGAAGAAGGCCCGTAGGCTTATCAGGAGTAGTCTTGCACTGAGCGCATATGGCCGGGAGGCTATGTACTCTGCGACATTACGTTGCATGGAGGGCCACCAGCAACATATGCCTAACAGGTCTAGAGTCTTTTTCCTTCCTGGGTGAGATGAAAAAGTCGAGTCGTGACATCATTGCAGGGCAGTACGACAGGAGCTTACATCTGACATGAAATTCTGCTGTTGTATCTAAGGCAGACTGTTAACCACGAGAAATTCCTTAACAAGGAGTCATCTCGATTGACTAAGGGTATAGACCAGTCAGCAGCATGTCCCCCTAGATATGATAACACAAATGCCACCTTGGATTGATCTGAAGGGGAAACCTCGGGTCTACACAGGAAATGTAAATTACATTGGTTTATAAAAACTGCAAAGCGCTGTGGATCCCCTGTAAACCTCTCTAGGGCTGCTAATGGAATGTTCCCGGGTAAAACTACCTGTAAAGGAGGACTAGGAGCAGAAATTGGACCCTGTGAAACCCCACTAGGGAGTGGTGCTTGTCCAGCTTGGGACTGTAGTAATTGGCGACTCAATTCATCGGTGCTTTCTCTGTTAACCACCAACTCTCTTCTGAGAGAATTGGTTTTAGACCTAGCGGCATGGACTTCTGCTCTTAATTCTCCTAAAATCTGGGATAAATTATCAATTCCTATATCTGTCACAACTCGCCCGCCGTGGAGACTATACCCAAGATGGAGACTGAAAAGAAGGTAGAAGACGGACTCCTTCCCTGGACTCGCTATGCGCATTCTAGTCTTTGACTTTATATTCCCGGAAGTTGCTAACGCACTTGCGTTGCAACTTCCAGTACTTTGGAAAGTGTTTCCCAGCGCTCGTGTGTTATTTTCCTTTTTTCCTCCTGGCCGCTTTCCGGACGGCTTCCCCTTTCCGTTTCTGCCGTTCTCGGACGGCTGTTCCGCTGTATGCTGTCTACTGCTTACCTTCTTGGAACTCCCTCTTTCCTTACTCGCAGTTCTTGCGAGGAACCTGCTACTCTTCTGCAACCTAGCCCTCTGGACTCCTAGTATCCTGCTGCTGCTCTCTTGGGTGTTTATTTGGAGCCATTGTGTACTTTGCCTACTCCTTCAGTATCTCAGTGCATTCTGGGACCAGTAGTCCCAGCAAGATATCACAACCTACCAGGGTTTTTTCGGCAAGGCTTTTTCCCTGGTCTGGGGTGGGCTCCCTGGGGTCCCCACCGCCAGGCAAATTGCATCTCAGGCAAAGTGGCCTCTAGTGGAGCCCATACCCATCGCACCAAACCAGGAGTAAGGACGCCCAAGAAGCCCAGCGACTCTTGGAGACAGAGAAGAAAGGACATACCAACGGATGAATCCGGGGACTCTGATTCAGACGGTACCTCAGTCATAAAGACTTCAGGTGAGGAGGGGGTTGGTGGAGATAACAAGGATCAGACTGAATCTGAGAATATCCTCCATTACGCTCAGGTGGAGTATTTTTAAGCATCCCTTCGCGTTCTGTAACGCTTACCTGGATTCCTCGGGAGCGTAATGCCTTCTCAGCCTGTGAACCTGTACTTGGGCACTTTTTGGATTCCTTTTCTGTAAAAATGATAATAACAACAATAGAATGGCTATAACATCAAATTACTGAGAAGGCGCTGCCTTAAAATATATACTGTGGTAATTCTCCCCTCTGACCTTTGTTTATTATGTGTGGAGCTCTCCATCCTGTTTTTAACAGGGGGTGCATTGAAATGGAATACAATGGTGTCTTGGAATGCAGAGGGCTCAATAGTTGTTTGCCTTGAAAATGCCTATACTTTCCCAGAAAATGTCTTCGGGTAAAGTAGCTTGGTAAAACGCTGTATTCATTATATTTTGTAACTATCCCTATGTTGGAGGGATCTCTCTTTCTAAAAATTAACCTTTCTTTTGCAGATTCCCAGAGTTCGGAAAGGTTTATGGCTGCGAAACACTACGAAGTTACTTAGGCTGAGGAAACGTTAAACAATGTAAGTTCAACTATGCGGAATAACTGCAGTCTTCAGGAAAAGCGCAGAACAAACTGTGCTGAGAGAAACTTGCAATACTTCAGGTACGTAAGCTTATTTAACTTTCTTTTGTATTTTTCAATTCAGTACTTTAGTTAATTAAATACCTCTGTTTTATCTGCAGATTTGCAGAAAACAGAGGAAAGTCATTTTGGATCATGCAGAGGCGGCGGAAGAAACTTCTGGCTGAAGATGCGCGGTTTCGGAGAAAACTGCGGTCGGAAGATGCTGCGGCTGTGAGAGGAACTTCTGACAGGAGCTGCTGCAGTAATAAACGACCACTTCTGACTGAAGACACTGCTTTGATGAAAACTACGGTTCGGTAAGTTTTTTCAATAAACTATGAGATTCTGTTGTCTTTTTTCTGTAAAGTGTATGTTTTATATTTCTCTCCTTTTGACAGGTTCTGTGAGGAGAAAGTGTCGGTAGCGTTACCCCGCTGTCAGCAGAGAAGACGTGGAGTGAGTGCTTCAGCGGAGGTGGGGCTTAAGTATCTCCCTCTACAATATCAATGGAACACACTGCCAGATATGAATTGGATCTTGCGGCAGCCATGTTTGGAGTATAAGGCCAATGTTAACACTATGAAAGTCTATGGAAACTGATGCTGAGAGTGGTGCAAATGCCATGTATGCCAGGCTAACACCCACTTTCGACTCACTGACTGAGGTAATGTTCCTGGCTTATCTGGGATGCCTGAATGTACAGTGTGCTCATTGGCTGGGATCATGACAGAGGGAGGTTGCAGAGTACATCCACAGACCACTTGATGTGGGAGAAGAGGCGCACTCTCGGGTTTGGCCTCACTGTCTGTACCATGTGTACGAGAAAGTGTGTCCGCCTTGGAATGCAGGCGCCCTGGTCAGCAGGTGATTGTGAAATCAAACATGGAAAAGAACTCATGCCACCTGGCATGCCGGGACGTTGAGCACTTAACAGATTTCATGGCTGTGAGATTACGGTGGTCTGTGTAAACCTGCACTGGCTGAGACACCCCCAGCAAATGGTGCCTCCATTCCTTGAAAGCGTCCCGCACCGCCAATAGTTCGTGCTCAGTAATTGTGTAGTTGCGTTCATAGGGCGACAGCTTTCGTGAATAGAAGGCGACAGGATGAAGGACACCTGTGTCAATGCGTTCCTGCAATAATATAGCACAGATGGCGATGCCGGAGGCGTCCGCCTCCATGTGGAACGGTAGAGCCGGGTTCAGTTGTTGTAGCACAGGTGCCGTCGTGAACGCTGCTTTGAGGGCAGCAAAGGCTTCCTGTGCCTCGGAGGACCATAGGAACGGCTGTTTAGAACTGGTCTATGCGGTCAGCTGAGCCACTACCTCTGAAAAAGAGCATATGTGTCACACCTAGGCCCCGCTTCACTGCTCCTCAGGCTCCCCAACCGGGCTGATGGACTTCCTCTAATGTTGTGTCTTTCAGGAGAGTCATTGCGCTCCGCTGTGGTGTCCAGCGTTTTGCAGCGCCGTTTTTGTCACAGTGGCAACTGCCATGGAGATTGGCTAATGATTCCTGACAGGATCCTCCCCCAAAGGGGCAGCCACCCCCAGAGAAGCAAGGAAATGGGCCAAAAGATGAGGGGCATGGACGTTAGAGGCAGGCTTTCAAGTCCGATCCTCTGGACCATAGCCCTTCCAGTCAATCAGGAAGATGCAAACCCCGTTATGAACCTTGGTGGCCAAGATGGCACGCATCTCATACTCCTCTGAACCCTGAACGAGAATAGGCGAAGGGGGAGTGGGTAGGCAGGTACCGGGGCAACAGGGCTTCACTAGGAACATGTGAAACACAGGGTGGATTCTCCAGGCTGATAGCAGCTCTACTTTCACACTCAGGGGACTGACGACCTCAGCTATCGGGTAAGGACCCACAAAACGAGGTAACAGAGAACGACGACCCGGTAGCCTCAAGTTCCTGGTAGAGAGCCAGACTTTCATCCCAACCTGGTAGTCCAGGGCTGGAGAACGATGAGCGTCCGCAAATGCTTTTGCACTCCTCTGAGCTTCCTGTAGATGTTGTTCCACATTCCTGTGAACGACAGACAGCTCCCTCATACAATCAAGAGCCGCAGGATTGATCCAGAGGCAGGGCTCTAGGGTGTTGGCCATAAAGCGTAAAAAAGGGTGACAAATACGTGGATGTGTGGATGGAATTATTGTAAGCGAACTCTGCTGCCACCAACACTGACAACCAGGTCCCCTGATGCTGAAGGATGAGGCAGCAGAGGTAATGTTCGAGGGTGGCATTAAGTCTCTCGGTTTGTCCATCCATCTGCAGGTGGTAGGTGCTTGAATATCTGTCGTCGACACCTAAGGAAGCCGTGAGCGCCTTTCAGAAGTGCCCCTATCAGATATTATAATGGAAGGGAGGCCGAAGAACCGAAACACATTCTTTAGGAACAGGTCAGCCAGCAAAGGAGCAGTGGGAAGGCCATAACACGGAATGAACAGTGCCATTTTTGTAAAGTAGTCCACTACAACTCATATAGTGTTGTACTCTTGTACATTGGTAGTTCGACAACAAAGTCCATTGACAACATAGTCCCAGGGCACTGAGGAACTGGCAGTGGATGAAGAAGGCCCGTAGGCTTGTCAGGAGTTGTCTTGCACTGAGCGCATATGGCCAGGAGGCTATGTACTCTGCGACATAACGTTGCATGGAGGGCCACCAGCAACATATACCTAACAGGTCTAGAGTCTTTTTCCTTCCTGGGTGGGATGAAAAAGTCGAGTCGTGACATCATTGCAGGGCAGTACGACAGGAGCTTACATCTGACATGAAATTCTGCTGTTGTATCTAAGGCAGACTGTTAACCACGAGAAATTCCTTAACAAGGAGTCATCTCGATTGACTAAGGGTATAGACCAGTCAGCAGCATGTCCCCCTAGATATGATAACACAAATGCCATCTTGGATTGATCTGAAGGGGAAACCTCGGGTCTACACAGGAAATGTAAATTACATTGGTTTATAAAAACTGCAAAGCGCTGTGGATCCCCTGTAAACCTCTCTGGGGCTGCTAATGGAATGTTCCTGGGTAAAACTACCTGTAAAGGAGGACTAGGAGCAGAAATTGGACCCTGTGAAACCCCACTAGGGAGTGGTGCTTGTCCAGCTTGGGACTGTAGTAATTGGCGACTCAATTCATCGGTGCGCTCTCTGTTAACCACCAACTCTCTTCTGAGAGAATTGATTTTAGACCTAGCGGCATGGACTTCTGCTCTTAATTCTCCTAAAATCTGGGATAAATTATCAATTCCTATATCCTCCATTACGCTCAGGTGGAGTATTTTTAAGCATCCCTTCGCGTTCTGTAACGCTTACCTGGATTCCTCGGGAGCGTAATGCCTTCTCAGCCTGTGAACATGTACTTGGGCACTTTTTGGATTCCTTTTCTGTAAAAATGATAATAACAACAATAGAATGGCTATAACATCAAATTACTGAGAAGGCGCTGCCTTAAAATATATACTGTGGTAATTCTCCCCTCTCACCTTTGTTTATTATGTGTGGAGCTCTCCATCCTGTTTTTAACAGGGGGCGCATTGAAATGGAATACAATGGTGTCTTGGAATGCAGAGGGCTCAATAGTTGTTTGCCTTGAAAATGCCTATACTTTCCCAGAAAATGTCTTCGGGTAAAGTATCTTGGTAAAACGCTGTATTCATTATATTTTGTAACTATCCCTATGTTGGAGGGATCTCTCTTTCTAAAAATTAACCTTTCTTTTGCAGATTCCCAGAGTTCGGAAAGGTTTATGGCTGCGAAACACTACGAAGTTACTTAGGCTGAGGAAACGTTAAACAATGTAAGTTCAACTATGCGGAATAACTGTAGTCTTCAGGAAAAGCGCAGAACAAACTGTGCTGAGAGAAACTTGCAATACATCAGGTACGTAAGCTTATTTAACCTTCTTTTGTATTTTTCAATTCAGTACTTTAGTTAATTAAATACCTCTGTTTTATCTGCAGATTTGCAGAAAACAGAGGAAAGTCATTTTGGATCATGCAGAGGCGGCGGAAGAAACTTCTGGCTGAAGATGCGCGGTTTCGGAGAAAACTGCGGTCAGAAGATGCTGCGGCTGTGAGAGGAACTTCTGACAGGAGCTGCTGCAGTAATAAAAGACCACTTCGGACTGAAGACACTGCTTTGATGAAAACTACGGTTCGGTAAGTTTTTTCAATAAACTATGAGATTCTGTTGTCTTTTTTCTGTAAAGTTTATGTTTTATATTTCTCTCCTTTTGACAGGTTCTGTGAGGAGAAAGTGTCGGTAGCGTTACCCCGCTGTCAGCAGAGAAGACGTGGAGTGAGTGCTTCAGCGGAGGTGGGGCTTAAGTATCTCCCTCTACAATATCAATGGAACACACTGCCAGATATGAATTGGATCTTGCGGCAGCCATGTTTGGAGTATAAGGCCAATGTTAACACTATGAAAGTCTATGGAAACTGATGCTGAGAGTGGTGCAAATGCCATGTATGCCAGGCTAACACCCACTTTAGACTCACTGACTGAGGTAATGTTCCTGCCTTATCTGGGATGCCTGAATGTACACTGTGCTCATTGGCTGGGATCATGACAGAGGGAGGTTGCAGAGTACATCCACAGACCACTTGATGTGGGAGAAGAGGCGCACTCTCGGGTTTGGCCTCACTGTCCGTACCATGTGTACGAGAAAGTGTGTCCGCCTTGGAATGCAGGCGCCCTGGTCAGCAGGTGATTGTGAAATCAAACATGGAAAAGAACTCATGCCACCTGGCATGCCGGGTCGTTGAGCACTTAACAGATTTCATGGCTGTGAGATTACGGTGGTCTGTGTAAACCTGCACTGGCTGAGACACCCCCAGCAAATGGTGCCTCCATTCCTTGAAAGCGTCCCGCACCGCCAATAGTTCGTGCTCAGTAATTGTGTAGTTGCGTTCATAGGGCGACAGCTTTCGTGAATAGAAGGCGACAGTTTGAAGGACACCTGTGTCAATGCGTTCCTGCAATAATATAGCACAGATGGCGATGCCGGAGGCGTCCGCCTCCATGTGGAACGGTAGAGCCGGGTTCAGTTGTTGTAGCACAGGTGCCGTCGTGAACGCTGCTTTGAGGGCAGCAAAGGCTTCCTGTGCCTCGGAGGACCATAGGAACGGCTGTTTAGAACTGGTCTATGCGGTCAGCTGAGCCACTACCTCTGAAAAAGAGCATATGTGTCACACCTAGGCCCCGCTTCACTGCTCCTCAGGCTCCCCAACAGGGCTGATGGACTTCCTCTAATGTTGTGTCTTTCAGGAGAGTCATTGCGCTCCGCCGTGGTGTCCAGCGTTTTGCAGCGCCGTTTTTGTCACAGTGGCGACTGCCATGGAGATTGGCTAATGCAGCGCCGTCTAGATCTACTTCCGGACACATTTCCCAGCACACCTGAGCATTGTGTGTAGTCCTAGTGCAGCTTCGCTTTCACATAGCTCTGCCTGTTTGTTTGATTTAATCAGCAGCAGCTTGAGAAACGCTGCTTCCGTTTGAAAGTTCCGGCCAGCACTTTGGAGTTCCGTCTTCTGTGCCCGTTTTGCTTTTTCTATGATTCACTGTGTGCCAGACCTCATTATGTCCAAAGTATTTCTTCGTGCTTGTCCCCGTTTGCATCTTGTAATCACCTGTGTACCGAACCTCTGACAACTCTCCTCGGACTGCCTTTGCTCCTGTATTCACTGCCTCCTATGCTCGCATGTGTACCAAACCTCTAACAATGCTCCACGGACTGCCTTTGCTCTTGAATTCACTACCTCCTGCGCCCGCATGTGTACCGAACCTCTGATAACGGTCGATGGACTGCCTTGCTTCTGAGTTTGCGGTTTTCAGTGTTCATCCGTGTTCCAAACACGCTTCTGTCCCTGGACTGTCTGAGCTACTGACTTCATTCAGTCAACTACCTTGCCAGTGCCCTACACTTACCTGGGTACGTCCCATTCACCATCCTTGGGGACCACAACCAACCGAACCCGGTTGGCTGCAGCATCCGATTCTAACAGTCCTTGGTAAGTTTGCCTTATTAGTAAATGTTCTATCTCAATTGAGGATTAATGGTGTTCCATTTCTGTCCATTTTGAGCTGGGAGTGGGGGGGGAACTACCATACTCACCATCCAGTCCTGTTACTTGCCAACGCTGTGTCTTTTGGACTTCATTTCCATTGGGATGGCATACTTCTCAGTCTTGCTAGCGCACGCTTGGACGCCTTGCTGATAGTGCACCTACCTGGTCCATCGTCTATTCTTCAAGTGAATACAAGAATGCTTTGCTGCCAGTGCACCACCTACCCGTATCTAGTGCGTCCTTTGTTCCGCCCGGGAGTAGCCACCTTACTAACCTTCCCGTTTGTTGTTTTATACCTTTGTTGTGTTCTCTCAAAACCACTAGGGGTAAGACTTACTTCGTTGTTTCTTTATTTTTGTTATCTAAGGTCAGGAAAGACTCTAACTCCTTTTCTGCATTTGCAGGAAATCCCTGTGTGTGTGTCCCATTGAAACCAAGGGAGAGGGTAGTTCAGGTAGATCTTTTGCTTATTGTTGCTTGCTGGTGATTCCGGTTCATCAGTTCATTCGTGGCGGTGCATTCTCCCTGCTCTTTCGGGTGATAGGTCTTTCTGTCTGGTTCAACACACAGCAGAGAGTCACCTCATCAAAAAGAGTTATTTCCCTCATAGAGAGGAGCCTCGGGAGGAGGCTCCAACCGGAGCTCTTCAATCAACTTCCCAGTTCCAACATTCTTGGTCTCCTGTCTTGGCTGCTCCCCGACCACTGAGTAACAATATGAAACGTCTATAGAAATTCGCAAAACCCAGGAAGGATTGTAATGCTATCAGGGTAACAGGAGGAGGCCAATCAAGGATTGCTTTGACCTTGGCTGTATTCATCTTCACACCCTTGCTGGTTAAGATGAAACCGAGGAACGCCACCTCTGTTTTGTGGAACAAGCATTTTTAAAGTTTGGCATACAGGTGGTTCTCCCATAGACGCTGGAGGACAGAGGACACATGCAAGAAGTGTTGTTGGTAAGAAGACAAATAGATTAATATATCATCCAAGTAAACCACCATATAGTGGTCCAACATGTACTGAAAGACATCGTTTATGAAACCTTGAAAGGTGGCCGGGGCATTGCAAAGACCAAATGGCATGACACAGTGCTCGAACAGACCGTACCGGGTCTTGAAGGCCGTTTTCCACTCGTCGCCTTTTCGGATTCTCACTAGGTTATAGGCACCCCGCAGATCCAACTTTGTGAACAAAACGGAGGTGCCTAACTGGTCTAAAAGGACAGAGATCAAAGGCAACGGGTACAGGTTATGAAAGGTAACCACATTGAGGGCCCTGTAGTCGATGCAGGGCCTTAGGTCCCCCTCCTTCTTTGGAACGAAGAACAAAGGAGAGGCAGCGGGGGACCTAGAAGGCCGGATGAACCCTGTGCGGAACGCATCCTCTATGTAGTCTTTCAGGACCGCATTCTCCTTCTGAATAAGGGAATAGACTCGCCCACTGGAGAGGCGTGCTCCAGTAACCAGGTCAATCAGGCAATCATACAGTCTCTGCAGGGGCAGCTTGTCCGCATTCCTTTTATCGAATACGTCCACATAGGATTTGTATTCCACGGATAGCGCCGTAGCTGTGACTGAACCCACAATCGAGGCTGCCTCAAGAAGGGGGCGACAGGGACCCACGAGTTGTGGAGTGGTGGAGTCAAAGCAATGGGCTTTGCAATAGTCAGATGTAAAGCAGACCTCATTGCTGGACCAGTCAATATCAGGGTTATGCCGAGTGAGCCATGGGAGACTGAGTATCACCTTGAACTGGGGTGCTGCAATCAAATCGAAGGCTATGGTCTGAGAATGTCCACCCTCTATGGCTAAGCAGAGGTTCCGCAGTACGTTCCATCACCAGACCTGAAACCAGAGTGGTTCCGTCCACCGCATTGACCATCTCCAGCCTAGGTTTAGGAACAATGGGAATCCCTGTTTCCCTGGCATACTGAATGTCAACATAGTTACCCGTGGCTCCAGAATCGATAACTGCCAGAGTAGTCCAGGGTTGGCCCGAAAGAAACTACAGAGTCACTGTGATCGTGAAAGGTGACAGACAGATGGGAGGAACGGGATCCTGAGATGATGTACTAGACAGACAGACCCCATCTAGTGTCGAGTCTTGGCGTTTCCCGAATTCTTTGCTGGTCTTTTTGGATAGCACCATAGAAAATGTTTGGAAGATCCACAATAAAGACACAAGTTGTTCCTCCTACGGTTTTCCCTCTCGGCTGTGGATAACGGGCCCCGTATTGCACCTACTTGCATTGGTTCCATGTCACCACCCCCTAGGGAGTTCGGACATGGAGGAACCGAAACCAATGGTCTTATCTCGCACTTTCTCTCTGCCCTCTGGGCATCAATTTGGAGCACCAGGTCCAAGAGCTCAGGGAACGTTGTGGGAACCGCCGGGATGGTGGCAAGTATGTCCTTTAGCGAGTCAGAAAGCCCTTTATAGAAAACAGCCAATTTTTCGTCCTCTGGCCACCCTGTCTCGGCTACGAGTTGGTTAAACTTAGCCAAGTAGGAAAGCAGAGAGGAGTTTCCCTGGTGAAGACTGAGCAGTTCCAGGTCGATGGCCTGTGTCTTGTAGCAGGTGTCAAAAACACGCCCCAGGTCATTGATAAGGGCGTCACAGTCATACAACATATAACTGTTCTCCTCAAGTAAAGGGTTAGCCCAAGCCACGGCCGTTCCCCCCCAAGTATGACAGTATAAACGCAGCCTTTGTGGTGGAATCGCGGTGAAGGAGGCCGGACGACATAGAAAGTGCACCCAGCACTGATTGATGAAGGTGTGGTACTGTTTGGGATCACCATGGAACCTTTCTAGGGCTGCCATGGGGAATTGAGCAGACTTGAGGACTGGTACTGGATCTTGCCGAGGTAACGGAAAAGAAGAAACAGAAGCCACCGGAGGCGCGTATTCCACTGCTCCTGTGGCTTGCGATGAGGCCTGAAGCGCATTGATATGACGATGCGTCGCCACATGCGCTGCAGAAATGGCTGCGTGCAATTCAGAGACCATGTAAAGCAGACCTCATTGCTGGACCAGGCAATATCAGGGTTATGTCGAGTGAGCCATGGGAGCCCGAATATCACCTTGAACTGGGGTGCTGCAATCAAATCGAAGGCTATGGTCTCGAAATGTCCACCCTCTATGGCCAAGCAGAGGTCCCCAGTACATTCGTCACCAGGCCCGAAACCAGAGTGGTTCTGTCCACCGCATTGACCATCTCTGGCCTAGGTTTAGGAACGACGGGAATCCCTCTTTCCCTGGCATACTGAATGTCAACATAGTTGCCCGTGGCTCCAGAATCGATAATTGCCAGAGAAGTCCAGGGTTGGCCCAAAGGAAACAATAAAGTCACTGTGATTGTGAAAGGTGACAGACCAATGGGGGGAACAGGGTCCTGAGATGATGTACTCGACAGACAGACCCATCTAGTGTCGAGTCTTGACGTTTCCCGTCTTCTTTGCTGGTCTTTTTGGACAGGACCATAGGAAATGTTCGGAAGATCCACAATAAAGACACAAGTTGTTCTTCCCAAGGTTTTCCCTCTTGGCTGTGGATAACGGGCCCTGTATTGCACCTACTTGCATTGGTTCAGCGTCACCACCCCCTAGGGAGAGACGCGGAGGAACCAAAACCAATGGTATTATCTCGCCCTTTCTCTCTGCCCTCTGGGCATAAATTTCAAGCACCAGGTCCAAGAGCTCAGGGAACACTGTGGGAACCACTGGGATGGTGGCGAGTATGTCCTTTAGCGAGTCAGAAAGCCCTTTATAGAAAATAGCCAATTTGTTGTCATCTAGCCATCCTGTCTCGGCTACGAGTTGGTTAAACTTAGCCAAGTAGGAAAGCAGAGAGGAGTTCCCCTGGTGAAGACTGAGCAGTTCCAGGTCGGTGGCCTGTGTCTTGTAGCAGGTGTCAAAGACACGCCCTAGGGCGTTGATAAGGGCGTCGTAGTCATACAACATATAGCTGTTCTCCTCAAGTAAAGGGTTAGCCCAAGCCGCGGCCGTTCCCCCCCCAAGTTGTCATGATTCCTGCCCCTCATGTCCCCAGCCCTCCAAGATGTCAGGCTGGAGCCAGGCCACGCTCAACTACATGGCCCTCATGGGCCTCTCCATCCCTCCAAAGGCCCACTTGGAGTCAGACTTGGCGCTTGTGGCACCAGACTCACTCACTCCCATAGGATAACATTGAGGATTGGACTTGTAGTGTATTGATGGGGACAAGATGGATGCCCCCACATATTTCGGTTCCCAGAACTGCATGTGCAGTCTAGTATTTTGGGTGTGGTTCAGCCCAGAGACACTTGGGATACCCAGAGACTATTTAAGCCACGCGCAGGCTGAGAAACATGCTTTGTGCTTTCTGCACCTGCAGCGTGACACTCAAAGTGTTCGGATCGGTCTCCAGTAGGCCTGCATCTTTCTTCTGCACTCAGCTCCTGCAAGAACAAGAACACTGTTAGGAACAGCCTTACCTTGCGGCGCTTCTGCCCATCATTCATCGCTTCTTCTGTTCAACAGGCATCTTCGGCGTTGTCATTCCCTTCCCTGCACGCTGCTTCCTAAGGAAAAGGGAAAAGAACAGAAAAAAGGCATCAGTAAGCATTCAGCAAACCTTCGCTTATTTTTAAAGACTGTACGAGCTTCAAATGCTTACCTGAATCCCATCCGCTTTGGGGGAACTCTGTCTCCGGAACTTCTCATCCATCTGCAAGAGGGAAAAGACACTCCAGGTTAGCGTGGAAACATCTAGAGGCGCCGCATACCGCGCTTACTCACCGCATTTCGTCTTCATAACCGGCATCCACGATGAAAACGTTGCGGCACCTAAAGACACAGAAAAAGAACTCAGTTCAATACAAATACGAAAGGGTCGCATCGAGCTCTCACTCACCTTCAGCACTACTCATTTTAGCAGCACGTCGCCATCCCCGGACGCCGGCCATCATCTAAGGAAGGAAAGGATTGAAGTTAGAGAACTGTTCAAAAGACTCATACTTACTTGTCAGACTCTTGCCAGTGAAGTAACTAGGCAGCCACGAGCCCGCATCTATCAACACACCCCTGCGCTGAAAGCAGGACGGAGAGCACAAGGGGTTCAAGCACACAGAGACAATAGGGAGTTAAACTCTACCAATCCTGTGTTTCAGGCCCAGTCTCCTGTCGAGTAGACTCCAGGGAAGGGTTTGAGGTCGTAAGAGGTCAGAACAGGCTGAGTGACGTCCCCGCGGATACCAGGTAAGCGTTACACAAGTATGACAGTACAAACGCAGCCTTTGTGGTGGAATCGGGGAAGGAGGCCAGACATAGAAAGTGCAGCCTGCACTGATTGATAAAGGTGCAGTACTGTTTGGGATCACCATGGAACCTTTCTGGGGCTTCCAGGGGGAATTGAGCAGACATGAGGACTGGTACTGGATCTTGCCGAGGTAACGGGAAAGAAGAACCAGAAACTGCCGGAGGGACGTATGACACGGTTCCTGTGGCTTGGGATGAGGCCTGAAGCACATCAATACAATGATGCATCGCCTCATGCGCAGCCGTCATGTCTGCGCACAAGTCTGAGACCAAGCAGACCAGTGTGTCAAGGGCGTCGGCTGTCTCCATGTTAATGGCTTCTAATTCTGTTAGGGTATCACTGCTGAGAGCCGCCTACAGAGTATGGAGGAGCCGTAAAAGACAGACAGTAGCTGACGAGATCTTCCCACAAATGTAACCCTCTATTTAGTAACAAAAACAAGCAAAGGGGTCCATTAGTTGGAAGCCCAGGATCACACCGACTGTAAAACAAAAGAATCAATCAGTACGCTGTTTGACTGTGTCCGATGTATGATCCCAAACCACAGACCAGGATACACCCACCTCAACAGACGGAGCAAAACCCAGGTGATAGGTGGTGGTGCGGAACTGGTGGATATGGTATTCGTGGTCTGACCCCAGAGGAAGCGTTCCTGTAATTATACAGAACACTGAGTACTGGCAAGGAAAACAAGGTGCACTAAGCAATTACAATAGAAGTAAAGGGCCTTAACAGAAGTGTTCCTTTGGATGGATCAGTCTTGTGTCCAGAAGCACAAGTGCTGTACCCTGATGAAACAAGGATGCCTAGAAAGAGTCCTTCGGGTGTTGTGTCCAACAGAATCGAGGTAAAGTTCCAAAACCTATACCGACGGCATGAGGACGCCTACAAGATTCACACAAAACACCAAGCGTCTCTAGTCTGTGTGCAGGGATTCCAGAATGAGAGCTGGAGGAAACATACCAGGTGCAAAGGTTCCAAGCAGTGGAACCAAGCAGCAATCTATGAAGTTAGCGGAGGGAAGGTTACTAGGAAGACCGTTCCCTCCCGGGATCAAGAAAGCGAAGGTTGACCAAAAAGGCAAGGAGTCCGTAGGAAAGCAGATTCGGCAACGGCTGACAGAAAACAAGTCCAAAACATGATCCGAAGAACGTCCGTGAAGCAGGCATGGTCATCAACAGGCTGGCAAGAACAGGGACCGAAGGATCGAGAAGTAAGCAGATTCCGTGGACAAAGCAGGGGTCTAACAAGTACGTACAGAAACAGGCAACAACGCGGAACTCAGAATAACTTCAGAATAACTTAAATTAGAAGCACCAATGGACTGGACATGACAACGCATATGAAAAGGCTTCCAGTGTTGCCATGGCAACCATCAATGGGCTAGGAACGGCGAAGTGTGTCTGTGTGCAGATGATGTAGTTTGCCCTCCGAGGGCTCTAAAGTGGAGTCCCCGACCTTTACTCATGTCCACGGGTACATTGGTGAGTATAGAGGAACGCTGGGCAACAATGGAAGGCTGGGCGTGCCGAGTGCCACGCATGTTGACATGCTGAATCCCGACACTCATCCACACATGTGCAGCCTTCACGTGCGATATTATGTTATCACTCCAAACTTTCTTTTACATACACCGGTCTCTCAGGTTGCTTGCCAACTCACTGGCTGTGTACGTTTCTTTCTTGCTTTGATGATTTCCCATTCACGAGTCAAGGTTAGTACCACAGGCTTGGCATCGCCTCTCCAACTCTGCCGTTCACCCGGCAGGGTCGCTGACATCTTTGAAACCAATGTCTTTACTTGCAGGATCTAGACTTCTGCATGTGTATTTTCGTGGCCTGTCGGAGGCAACAATCTCCAGTGGGGAACTTTCTTGGTTTCCGACCCGCTGTTCTCATCCCTTGGTCCGTCACTCTGCTCCAGTAGGTTTGTCTTCGCCCTGGAAGTCCTGCTCGTACTCGTGTTCCGCCTTGCTTAGAGTGTGTCTTTAGGTGTTGCCTTTTATCCGTGTGAGGAGAGCTATTTGGTATCAGGTGTATGCACTTGAAGTCAAGTGCCTGACTTTGCATGACCCGATTAACGGGACATATCCAGTAGCATATATGAGAGTTTGTTTTCTTGCACTCAATCACCCTATTACTCGGCCCGTGTTTGTGTAAAAAGGGGGAATACCCTGTCTCACCATCAGGTATCTCACTCCCACTCCCCGGAAACGCCCCTCACCCAGGTGATCCCCCCCACACTGGTCCACCCCCAGGGTCTGGATCCAAAGGCGATGGCCGTGCATTTGCCACCTGAGAGAGAGATCCCTGGGAACTAGCGGGCGAGACACCCTCTGGTTTCTTACAGCCCCCTCTCATTAAGCCCCCTCCTTAATCAATTGGCACACTACCCATGATTTTTGCACTTAGGAGAAACAATCTCATGTCTCATTTCGTGCCATCAATAAGAGAAACTGATTGTAAGTGAAAGGCTTGCGAGACCTCTCAACATTTCAAAGTCTGTTCCGCCCTCACTTGGTAGTGAATGAAGCTCCAAAGCTTGCGGAAGAGCGCCAGATTTGGTCTCCCAGACTCACTCCAATGTGCAGCCAATGTTCATCACTTCACCTCAGGATTGTGTGGGGGATTCCAGATTCAGTTTTTTGAATTTACGAAGACCTCTGACTTGGCAACTATTTGGTGGACCTTTACTTTTTGGTGTCTTGCTCAGTATTTCCTCTGGAGCGGTCTGCGTGGAAACTGGAGCCGAAATCTCCAGAAATTTCCTGGATGACTCTGTTAATGTCATCTTCCATTATAAGTCTCTATTTGTATCCCTCCAAATCAAAGGCAAGTGAGAAGGGAAATCCCCATCTGTACCGCACTCCCTTGGAGTTAAGCCATTTTGTCAGGGGGCCACAGAGCCTTCCTCTGGTTAGAATAAAAGCTGATAGGTCCTGGAATATCGTGATTTTTGATGATCCCCATTCTACAGAGCCCTTCTTCCTCAGCCATTTCCAATATTCATGTTTTCTCTGTCTAATGGAATTTAGCTAGCAGTGACCATGGTTCTAGGGACCCCCACCCTCTTTGTGCGCTCTGTCGATTGTGGGCAGAATGTCACACTCAACTCCCGATCCTAACTGTTTGTCCTTCGCCGCTCTCTTCTTTGTGGGTTTCTCTGATTTCCGAGAAGTCCTGTACTTGAACAGGTGCGGCCGGTGGTCCTCTATAACCAGCGTGGAACGTGGATGGAGACAGAGGAAGAGTTCAGGATTCCGGGAAGCAAGGGTTGACTACGTTCAGGAATAAGCGCGGAACCAGGAAGGAAGTGGCTGCTTGTAAACTAAACAAGCAGGGTGTATGCACAGAGCAAGGAAGGGAGACAGGAAGGAAGGAGCGGGAGGCCTGGAAGAGGAGTAACCGCTCTGAGGTCCAGGAATGAAGGGGAGAAGGATTAAAGTATCAGAAAAGCGATACGAGGAAGGAACGCAAGGCACATTAGCCGCTGACTAGTACAGGAGCGATGAGACGAGGAGTGCTGCGGGGGTGTGTCCTTTTTGTAGGGGTCCATCGCACCGGCTTAAACGCTGGAGCGCCGCATGGCTGATGCGACGGCCATGTTGAGAGGAACACCGCTCGGTGGTACGATGCATCATGGACCAGGAAGTCCAGAAGGGGCGCGAGTGGCGGTTCATGACAGCATGCCCCCTCCTAAACCCGATCCACCGGGCTTGCCTGGGTGAGTCAAATGGAATTTCTGCACTAGGCGAGGGGCATTCATGTTGGAGACAGGTTCCCAAGTTCGTTCGCTGGGAGGATATCCTTTCCATTCCACTAGGTACTGAAGTCGACCTCTTCTATATCTAGAGTCGCAGATCCTGGAGACCTCGAATTCAGGCTGCTCGTTGACTAGCACTGGATTGGGTCGGCAAGTTGACCTAGTGGATGAAAGATAAGGTTTGAGCAGGGAAGTGTGAAAGACAGGATGAATCCTTCTCCAGGAGTCTGGTAACTGGAGTCGATACGCCACTTGATTGATGACCTCCTTGATAGGAAATGGCCCACAGTATTTGGGGGCCAATTTATTAGGATGTAGATGTCGAGGTAGTAGTTTTGATGACAGCCAGACCTTGTCACCGATCCCATAGACAGGGGCAGGTCTCCGTCTGGCATCAGCATGTCTTTTGACATCCATCCTGGCATTTTTCAAATGTTCTTTAGCATCCCTGTGCAAGGTGATCAACCTTTCAATCCAGGAATCAACCGATGGGACCTGGTTGGCATGAGGGAGAATGGATGGTAGCACCGATGGATGAAAACCTTGACTACAGAAGAAGGGGCTTGTCTTAATGGCTGAGTGATCAGAATTGTTATAAGCAAATTCTGCCACTGGAATCAAGATTGACCAATCATCCTGGACTTTGGCTGAAAAGCAGCGCAAATATTGTTCTAAGGTCTGATTAACTCGCTCCGTAATCCCATTGGTTTGAGGGTGGTAACCTGAAGACAAAGCACGTTGGATGCCCAGCATGTGGCATAGGTGTTTCCAGAATTGTGGGATGTATTGAGGACCACGGTCTGAAATGATCTTAGAGGGTAGTTCATGTAATCTGAAGATGTGTTTCAGAAATATACCTGGCATTTCCTGGGCTGATGGTAACTTATGCAATGGGTTGAAATGAGCCATGTGGGTGAACAGGTCGATGGTAACCATTATGGTGGTAAATCCTTTGGAGGGGGGCAGCTCTATGATAAAATCGGTAGCGATTATTTCACCAAGGACGATCTGGCAACATAGGTTGATGGAGAAGACAAGCATGTTTCCTATTATCTGACTTATTCTGACTGCAGACTGGGCAGGCTTGGACATACGCCTTTATGTTATCCTTCATGTTAGGCTACCAGAATTGTCTCTGAATATGATGAAGGGTGGAAGTAATGCCTCGATGCCCGGAATGGAAGGTGTCATGACAAAGGTTTATGATCTTGGTTCTCAACTTGTTCGTGGGTACTGCCAACGTATTATCTTTGAAGAGGTAACCCTCTTTTGTAATTAAAGACCATTGGTTCTTTCCAATCTAGTCCTTCCACAATTCAGAGGATGGGGTTTCAGCTCAAAACCTTTCGACCAGGGGGTTGGCTTGGGCGACAAACACCTTGTCAGGGAACATTTTTGGAAAGACACGGGCCTCCAATGGCTCGTAATCCGGGCGCCTAGATAAGGCTTCAGCAATTAGATTGTGAGTTCCAGGAACATGATGAACGTGAAACTGATACTGTGCAAAGAAATAAGCCCAACGAGCTTGATGACCGTTCCTGCATTCCAGTGATTGTAGAACCTGTAGATTTCTATGGTCAGTTCGCACCTGGACAGGAAATTTGGCACCCTGGAGTAAATGGCGCCAATCAGTAAAGGCTTGCCGGATGGCGAGCAACTCTTTCTCCAGCACTGAATAGTGGGTCTCACTGGGAGTTAAAGTTCGAGATAAATAGGTGATGGGGTGTTCCAAGTTGTCCTCAAATTCCTGTTTCAGGACGGCTCCCATTGCGTGATCTGAGGCATCAGTTTCTACCAGGAAGGGTCTGTCGTTATCCGGTTGGGCCAGGATAGGACCCTGAGTAAATCTTTGTTTTAACTCCTGGAAGGCCGCTTCTTGAGCTTTGGACCAAAGGAAGGGAATGTCTTTCTTCAACAATGAAACTATTGGCTGTACAACATCAGAGAAAGTGGGAATAAATTTCCGGTAAAAGTTGGCAAGTCCCAGGAAGGATTGAATCTGTTTTACTGTGGTAGGGGCTGGCCAAGATAGGATAGACTGCAACTTGGAGGAATCCATTTTGATTCCCTTTGCACTCAGGACAAACCCGAGGTAATGGACTGTTTGGATGTGGAATATACATTTCTCAGGTTTGACCAGCAATATGTTCTCACGTAAATGTTGTAATACCGATGTGACATGTTTCTGATGTAGCTGAGGATCCTTGGAATAAATCAAGAAGTCATCCAAATATATTATGACAAAGAGGAACAACATATCCGAAAAGACTCTATCCATGAATCGCTGAACCACTGCAGGGGCGCTGGCAAGGCCAAATGGCATTACCAGGTATTCAAAATGCCCAAAGGGGGTCCGGAAGCCTGTCTTCCATTTATCGCCTTCCCTTATCCGGATGAGATGGTAGGCGCCTCTTAGGTCAGGTTTAGTAAGGATTACAGCTCCCTTGACTGCTTCCAATATGTCAGATATGAGCGGTAGGGGGATAGCGATCCTTGAGGGTGCATTGGTTGAGGCCCCGATAGTTCAGGCAGGGTCGAAGTACCTTAGTGTCTTTCTTGGGCACAAAAAACAAGGAGGCACCGGCTGGTGATTTGGAAGGTCAAATGGTTCCATTGGCAAGATTGGCATCCATATACTCCCGCAATGCCCTTTTTTCCGCCTCGGAAAGGATAAACATTCTTCCAAATGGTATCACCGCAGAGTCTTCTGTGTCGATAGCGCAATCTTCTGGTCGATGTGGTGGTAGTGAATGAACTATAGCTGTGGAAAACACATCAGAGAAGTCATGATAAATTTCCAGAACCTGGGAAATACTGGAGACACAGATGTACGGTTGTTGGAAAACCTGGGGTTCCATATCAACATTCAGAATCATGTTCTGGGGTAAACAATGGGACAGGCAGTATTCAGATCCTAGGACCCTGCTGCCCAATTGATATATGGTTTGTGTTTTTGTAGCCAGGACATTCCCAGAACTAAGGGGTAATGTGCTGCCTTGATGATGTCAAAACACAGCATCTCCTGATGATTGTTGATCGAAAGTAACAGTTCCGTGGTTTGTTGGGTTATGGGTCCTGACGAAAGTGGTTTTCCATCAATTCCTTTGACAGCCTGAATTGTTCCCTTAGCTTCCCGGGGAATGCTGTGTTTCAAGGCCCATTCATGTTCCAAGAAGATTTCCATTGCGCCACAGTCTTCTAGGGCCATAACGGAATGAGTCTCCTTATTGGCGGTAGATAAGGATGTTTGTAGGACCACCAAGGTGTTCAATCGAGGGTAATGTAAGGAAGGAGCTGAGGCGGAGCAAACACCATTCTCCCAAAGCTGGGCTCCACTCAAGATCGGGAGCTGGCGTTTCCCGAACGCCGAGGTGGAGCAATAGGGCAATTCCGTACTAGAATTTTATCCGAGGCACAATACATACAGAACCCTGTGTTAATCCTACGCATCCTTTCTTGTGCGGATATTGGACCCCGTATGGAACCCAGTTGCATAGGTTCAGGATCAGGAGAGTGAGATGTGGTCACTTCCTTAGGGCTGGGATATTCCATGGGAACCTTAGGAGAAGCTGTTTTGGTTCTTTTCTGCTCTTCTTTCCTGGATTCGAAAGTCAATTTGGAGAGATAGACCAATCAGGGCCTGGAAGGAACTTGGACGGGCCACTCTAGCAAGTTTGTCTTTGATTTCGTCGTTTAATCCCCTGCGGAACAGGGTAAAGCTTGCTTCCTGGGACCAATCTGCTTCTTTAGCCAACTGCTTAAAACGGGTTACATAAGAAAGCATGTCTTGACTCCCTTGTTGGAATTCCAGGAGTCTTTCCTGAGCACTGTATACCTGTTCAGGACGATCGAACATGGTTTTGAAGGCTTCCACAAACCCGTCATAATTATCCAGGGGTGGGTCCGCAGAATTGACTAAGGGAGTTGCACAGGCTAAGGCATTTCCTGAGAGATGAGCAATTATAAACCCCAGTTTGGCTCGAGGTGAGGAAAAATAGTAGGGTTTAAATGTGAAATGCACCAAACAGGAATCAAGGAAGGACCGCACTGATTTGCTGGAACCATCATACTTGTCCACTATGCCCCCGACTAGAGCACTTTCCTGTAGTGCGGAATCCCAAGAAAGCACAAGTTGCTTTAAGGCTGCATTTTCAGCCTTGAGGTTCTGTTCCTCTGTTGTTAATTCCTACATTCTTCTCATTAGATCGTGGACTGCAGCCTCCATATTGAAAACTGTATCAGGTTTGTGGTGCCTCAAACTGTCACACCCAACCCCCGATCCTACCAGTTTGTCCTTCGCTGCTCTCTTCTTTGTGTGTTTCTCTGATTTCCGAGAAGTCCTGGACTTGAACAGGTACGGCCGGTGGTCCTCTATATCCAGCGTGGAACGTGGATGGAGACAGATGAAGAGTTCAGGATTCCGGGAAGCAAGGGTACACTACGTTCAGGAATAAGCGCGGAACCAGGAAGGAAGTGGCTGTTCGTAGGCTAAAAAAGCAGGGCGTGTGCACGGAGCAAGGAAGGAGCAAGAGGCCTGGAAGAGGAGTAACCGCTACGGGGTCCAGGAATGAAGGGGAGAAGGATTAAAGTATCAGAAAAGCGATGCGAGGAAGGAACGCAAGGCACACTAGCCGCTGACTAGTACAGGAGCGATGAGACGCAGAGTGCCGCGGGGGCGTGTCCTTTTTTTAGGTGACCATCGCACCGGCGTAAACGCTGGAGCACAGCATGACTGATGCGGTGGCCATGTTGAGAGGAACACCGCTCGGTGGTACAGTGCATCATGGACCAGGAAGTCCAGAAGGGGCGTGGGTGGCGGTTCATGACACAGAGTGGTATTGTCATCATTGAATAGTTTCTTAATGACATCATTTATGGATTTGATTATGTCACCTTGCGTTTCACCTTCTCTTTCTGGAAAACCAAAAAATCTCAGGTTGTTCCGGCATCCCCACTTCTCAAAATCATACATTTTCAAGGAACATTGCTCTTCCCTTCTTTCCAGTTCTGAAATTCTCATGTCTATTTGGGTTTCTAAAATGTCAATCGACGATTGATTTGCCTCAAGGCCCTGGAGTCTGTCATCCATGTAGTTCACTTTCTTGTCAAGCCCATCAAGCCTTTTGCTAATGTCTGCTCTGAAGCCCTTTATTTCTTTGAGTAAAGCCACCATGTCTCTCCTCATGGATTGAGTATCTTCCATTTCTGGGGGCAAAGTGGAGGGTGTAGTTTCTTGTGTATTTTTGGAGTGTGGACGCCCAACTCCTGGGTATATGGTGACCAAGAGCTTTTTCCAAAGTGGAGAGGGGTCCTATCGAGGATGTGTATAGACTTCAGGCAATTTTGTGGGGTAGTTAGCCCCAGCCAGGACTATCTGCTAAGTTCACCTCCTAAAGCTACTTAAATTACCTCCTGGATCGAGGCCACAGCGACATTGAGAGGGAAAAATGATCTTCCTACAGGTTTTGTGCCTTTTTGTTGTCTGGGGTAGCTTGAGAGTAGATCCTGAGCAGTTTTCATGGGATGGGAGCCCTGTTCCAATGAGCGGATAGAATGAGCTTGCTGTGTCCATTCGCTGGTAGGGGGAAAGCAGAGTGTGATTAGCGCCATATAAGGTAGCCCCCGGAATCGAAACCTTCCCGGGTTTCCTGAAGGAAGGCTTAATAGGATGCCTTGAAGAATGGGCAATGCCGGTGAGACGTGATTGGAGTAGTCTCGAAGGTAGGTGCCGGCTTGCACAGGCGTGGTTTTGCCTTCCTAAAGTGAGTCCCAAACAAATACACCACTGGGGAACATTGATAAAGGGCTAAGGGTTCTGCCCCTAGCCTTGCCGTCCTCACCGGGCAAACTTTTGTTGACTGAGCCCCAACTCAAGGACAACCAATTTCAAGCGAGGGGGCTGGGGTATCCGTGGCAGTGGTCCCTCTCCCTGGATAGGATTCCTGAGGGGTTGATCGTCACTCACCTTCCATTCATGATACAACGTGTGAATCCTCGACTCGGGTCTGTATGTCTGGTGGATCTTTATCCTTCCACGGAGTTTACCAGTGCTCAGGATCAACATCTGCACCCTGATCCAGTACCCCGGGTGGTAACCCAGGCTGTTGCTGAATGTTGGGCGGTTCCCGCTGGTGTTTAAGCTGAAGAAGAGGGCCCAGCTTTCCCTGGAAGTAAACATCTATGGATTCAAGCATGCAACATCTGGACACAAGGCAGAGAGACAGACAGGTACATGGGCTAGTTTAAAGAAATGTGTCTTTAATGCATTTCAGCACATCAAGAAAACACCAGCAATGAGCTCTGGATTCAGCTCCCTTTCATACTGTTTTACAGCTTGTGCAATACTTCATTTTATTACACAATATATTTTGATTGGGTCTGACAAAGACAAACCCATATTTATTCCAGGGTTGGTTGGCTTAACTGTCAATCATCAAGCCCACATAACATGTCTCAGCATGCCTCTGAGACAGCCTTTGGTAAGCCCTCAGAGTTATTTTGGCAGGCAATACCATGCTTTTCTTGCCAAGAATTCCAAAAATACACTCCAGCTCCAACTTTCAATGAACTGCTATTAGAGAATTATTTAATTATTTTTGCATGACTATGTGAAATTCCACCATCTTGTTTCTGGCAGCCATTTTAGATTTTAACCTAGTCCGAACATTCAGCCATTCTTACCAACCAGTGAGTTGTTTTCTACCTTTAAGCATAACTTTTTCCTATCCACTTTCCAGGCTAAATTTTCGGTATCCATAATGTATGTGTATTACCTGAGATAGCCTCCGCTGCGTAAGGAATTCTGACCCTAACACATATATGTCACCCTAAAATGTGCTTTTTGGCCTAAAAAGCACTGCAATTCTGATTTTTGCAATACTGTAACTATTGATCACCCTGACAAGTTATCTACATTCAGTTTGGGGGAGGGGGATATCTAGCATCTCACCTACAGTCTCCCCTCTGGTCTGTGTTAGATACCTATTCAATACATACCACTATACCCAATGTCCACCCTCCCCCATATTCAGTGTACCTACACATCTCTGTCCCAATTACCCCCCTCAGTGCAGTGATCTGCTTCAATATGGGAGATATCAAACACATTTCCACAGAGTCAATAATTACACATTATATTCTACTAGTCTAAACATGTATGTATCCCTAAAGAACACCTTTGTTTGCTTGTATCTGAATCCCACCTCTATTACCCTATTAATTTTAAACTAACTATGTACAACAGATAATTACAGCCACTATGAGAATCAAGAGAAAATCATTCCTTGAGGGAATGCACCAGCCCATTTTCACAAATTGGTTGCGTGTGGCTTTTACTGCACACGTTTTCCTTACTCCCATTCCACAACATTTCCTCGTTCCCATTGTCTTCCCCATGCACATTTTCAAATGTCCATTTATCTTCCATTTTCCATTCATCTTTCATCGACACATCTTCAACCCGACTTGTCTCGGTTTAACATCTTCCACGTCTACAGATCTTTTTCCTGATCTGGTCATCTTGTATTTTGGTGCTATAAGCTGCTTTGCAGCAAGTTCCTAGGCCTTTTAATTCTTAGTCCAATTAGTCCATTGTCTTGTATGTCACAGAGTACTCGGACTCTTAGTTCATTTCTTTCACTGGTAGAAATTCAACAGGTGGGGCATTTTACTAGAGAAGGCAAGATAGGGGAGTCTTCTGTAAAGGCAATTCTCAAACATAAATAATGAATTATTACTGGGCATCTGGCCGGGACCGTCAGCCTTTTCTCTCTGCTCATAGGTTTGGATGACGCCAATTCTCTGAGTATATAAGTCTCTTCCGTCCACCTGTAATATAAAACTGAATGAGTTTCCTTTGAAAAATAAATATGTCTTTATCGTCAGTACTTCCTCCTCAAACCCAACCCTTAAAAAGCTACTCATGTGTTTCTTTCAAACTTTCCTGCCTCCTAAACAATCTCCATTGTATTTTTCTTCATTTCTAATATACCAAAATGACTGTTCCTCTCCTTTTCTTTTGCTCATATTTACAATACATGCTGGCTGATGTCAGGACTTGGCTTGTGATCTGGGTTTCTACAATAAAATACATTCACCTGTCTGATATTGCCCTTATTGTCTTATAGGCTTTGTTTTTTTCAAAAACTGCATGTCCTTTCAAAGGACACATTTTTCCCCTAAGGGCGACATTCTCAGACCAAGGAGTCAAAAATAACAAACGACAAACAAACAACATAACAGATTAAGAAAAACATTTAAAAAGAGATGTCTTCTTCTTGTGTTGCTCTCCTTCTGTCTTCTTGGTGCATCCGTAGTTAAAGAAGACAACACTGGCGTGAGTTTGTGCTTTCTGTAGAAAACCAAAATAGAGGCAAAATCATTTGGGGACTGGCAAGGGGATCAGGTTTCTCCCTAACATAGACCCTTGCCCCTTCTGTCTATAAAAATAGGTTTACTAAGGTCATCTCTTGCTACTTCTAGCCCATTTATCTATAGGCTTGCTTTTTCCTAGATCGTGGGTGCAAATTAGAAAATACTTGTCAGAGAGCACCAAAGTATTAACTGAAAAGGATACGGTACTCAAAAGGATACAGGTGGTAGGGTCTTCCGGATCCCTGTTCACGCGTTTTGATAGTTGTGAAGTCAAGTTAAGACCTTCCAAATGATACAACTCTCTGACTGGTAAAGCAGGCAGAGCGATGGATCACTGGAAAGGGCGTGGGTAAGGTATAGGAAGTCAGCCTAGAACAAAATAAAGTATCATGAATAACTGCCCCAACCTGGGTATGATGGAATAGAAAATGTCATGAATGCACACACTGACCTTGATGAATCCAGCAGAGTCTCTTGAGGAATCCAAGGTAGAACAAAACGACAAGGAAGGGAAGATTAGTAAGGGAGACTTATCCCGAATGGAACGAGGCTCACGCTAGATACCGGGTTGATGCACCACAGGATAGCGTCCAAAGTACTGTTCACTGTCAACTTCCAATTATCCTTGAAAAGCTTCCTTCCCACGTAGTGTAAAGTATAGAAATGAATCAATCCCCCTGTTAACAACACAGGTGTGGGAGTTGGAAATAGCGCTCCTTTTAAGGTATAAACAAAGTACACACGGTTCTGTACAGCCGCGAAGAAAAGAGCGCGTGCGTGTGGATTTACACGCGATTAGGATTCACGCAGTCCAGGCCAGCAGCGCTTGAAGACAACATATGCGTGTGGATTTTACACGCGAGCAGGATTCACGCAGTCCAGGCCAGCCGTACTTGAAGATAGCGTGCGCGTGTGGATTTACACGCGAGCAAGATTCACGCAGTCCAGGCCAGCAGCGCTTGAAGATAGCGTGCGCGTGTGGATTTACACGCGAGCAGGATTCACGCAGCCCAGGCCAGCAGCGCTTGAAGATAGCGTGCGCGTGTGGATTTACACGCGAGCAGGATTCACGCAGTCCAGGCCAGCAGCGCTTGAAGATAGCGTGCGCGTGTGGATTTACACGCGAACAGGATTCACGCAGCCCAGGCCAGCAGCGCTTGAAGATAGCGTGCGCGTGTGGATTTACACGCGAACAGGATTCACGCAGCCCAGGCCAGCATCGCTTGAAGATAGCGTGTGCGTGTGGATTTACACGCAAACAGGATTCACGCAGCCCAGGCCAGCAGCGCTTGAAGATAGCGTGCGCGTGTGGATTTACACGCGAACAGGATTCACGCAGCCCAGGCCAGCCGCGTTTGAAGACAACGTGCGCGTGTGGATTTACACGCAACCAAACAGCTCCAGGAATCAGCGTGTGGCGGAAAACACGCTATAGAAGGCCCAAAAAGTAGCTGTAGTAACCTGCAAGGATGCAGACCGGAGGTTCAGCTACACAACGCCAAATGATTCGATCAGAAGCAGCGAGCGAAGTTTCCACGCTGCTTAAATACGTAATGCCGTAGTTCACGTGACGAAGCAGAATACACGTGAAGTTAGCGACGTGAAAAGTGCAAACGTCGTTTTCCCGGCAACGTGTCGAACAACCGCCATTTGGAATAGAACGGTCTAGCTGTTCTACGAGCGTAGGAGGTAGGACCACGTCCAGCATGCATGACAATACTGCATTTATTAGCGTCGCACTCAGGCCTGTACTCGCTTAGCTGAACGGTCTTCTCTGTGTCTTTTGACATCTTCCTTCTGGTCGCGTAGGACCGCTGTCATCTCGTTTCCTTGCTGTGGTTTCATTCTGTTTGAGACACAATAAACATATTTCCCTGCGCACTACTTGCCGCTTGCTGTTTGCCGTTTCAGCTACACTAATCTAGCTTACCCCTGTTATTTGGGATCCAGCACTGTTCCTACTAAGTGCCTACGAGTTTTGACATGAGAAATGCATTGTTTGCCTATTCTACATATTTCCTTCACTTCTGCCAAATCCACCCTTTTGGCATCTTGCTATTCTTTCTTTAGAATTTAAAAAAGGTTACTCTACCTTTTATCTTCTGCCTCCTTGCCTTTAGAGATGGCCATGCTTGTAAATACATGTTATTTTATATTCACACCTGTTTGCACCTATGTTGGGAAAATGCTACATATTGGAAAAGACTGTATCCCTTACTGCCTAGTTTTCTTGTACCCACCTGGGTGCTCTTACTCCTAATAATGATAAGCATTGTGTTCACACCTTTGTGTGTGAACCGGTAGTTACATCTTCTAGCCCTACTTGCCTACTAACACTTACTTCTGTCGCGATATAATGTTTTCTCTCATTATATTACATCATTATATATCATTATATTACTATACTCTGCTAGGCCACGTAGACATTCCTGTTGTGCTCAAAAGGACAATAGGTTTCATTTGTAAAACATAAACCACCATTAACATACACATTCAAAATAATGTTTTTGTTACTTACCCTTATATGTTCTTTGGATATGTTCTATACAAAATTCACTTATATGATCAACTCAATTTTGGCCAACCATACTTGTCCTTCAGTAATCAGATTGTCTTTTTTTATTGAAAATACACTACATTTTTCAATTATGGCCAGCAATCTCAATGGTGCTCTTTATTTCTTCAAATCCAAATATTTTATTTATTTATGCTTCTTGCTGCTTTAATATCCAATCATTCATTCATCCAATCATTCATTCATTCCTTCATTCATTTTTTATTTATTTGTATTGGACTTCCCTACATTTTATCATCAAACCTTTAGTTTTGAGTTTCTTACTCTTGTGCTGTTTAAAGCCAACTATTTATTCACATCTTTCACTAACTGGTCTAGTCATAATACAAACATTCCTATTTGTCATAGTTATAATCCCATGTATGCATATATTTTTATTGTGTTCCTCTATTCATTTCAATAAACCTATGCCATAAGGGCTTGTGGCCCACAAGACACTTGGCATTCTCTCCAAGCTTTCCTAAATTTGTGCTGAGCGCTGCTACATTATTGCTGTATGCTGTACGTTTTTTCCTTTTCTTTTTTCAGTGTGTGATGCTCCTAAAGAAACACCACTTCCTCTTTTGTTCACTCTTGTCTAAATATGTAATTATCAGTGACGTCAATCACCCTAGAACCTTCCTTGAGAACCATCGCTGTCCTCCATGGTCCGCTCTTATTGTCCCTTCCTTTGAGCACATTCATTTTCTTTCGCACTATGGTTACTGTTAGTTTCATGGGGGCTATTTGTCCGCCCTTTTTATCCATAGGTATCCGTGGTTTAAACACAAAATTCATCAAATATTCTCACCGCTTTTTTCCACTAGGCCAAATAAACATGGTTAACAAAATGTTCAACTCGTGACAAAAAAATACTTCTGGGTTTACCACAATCCTCGCAGGTCCATTTGCCCTGCACATGCCAATATAGATTCATCCGCGTTCAAATAGTGTACCCCAAAAGCAGAACACCCTATCCCTTGATCAACTAAATAAAATCATCATGCTGGGCTTTGTCATAGAATCCCTTCCCAAAACATTGTCAGGTGCCTATCGCCAATATAACAAAGATCAGTCATAACACACTCTCATACAGAGACTGATGATTCATCAACAAAAAGAAATTCAACTTGTGGCTTCCAAAGAACCCTCAATCTTCTGATAATTCCCATCATCCAACACCTTTCCTCCTTTGTTGAATAGATATGCAGCACCAGTGTCTACCAATAGTACAAAGATTTTTTCCCTCCAAGTGTCACATTAACTCTTAGCCCTTTTTGGGGCCTAATGTCACTATTAATTATGAGCACATCAAGTCGCCTTGTGCTGCCTTTTTGTGGGTGCATGCATACCCCTGTTCTTGTCAAAGGATTTCTTCCTCCCATAGCGGCACCTCCTATCCTCGGTGTCAATATCTGTCCTGTGTTTGCATATTGCTGAATCTGCATGGGGGCTCACTACACTTGCCTGTGCAGTGAATTTGTTTTTACACTTGCTCTAGCTGCTGTTGCTTGCTGCACTCTCAGCGCTTACATCTGATACAATGTCTGATCCTGGGCAAACCATTCCCTAGTTTATGAGCTATATACTGGGGATAAGCTGTGCCCCCTTTTGAGAATTGTCCATCTTGTGCATATCCTTGCCTTTTACATGTGCGCACAATGTGCTCTGTCAACCCATATATTTAACGTACAGGAGGCGTTCTTATGACTAGCCCCTTTCTATCATGATTTGCCGTTTCCGCCCCTTTTGGACTTCATGGTCCATCATGCACCGCAACGTCGTACCTGCTATCCTACCAACATGGCCGACATCAGATAAATGCAGCTGTCTAGTGTTGACGCAAGACTTGTTGCTTCCTAGAAAACAGACACGCCCCCGCGGCTCTGCGCGTCTCAACACTAACCTTCTGAGTACCCGGCAAGTGCGTTCCTAACTTCCATTCTTCTTCCATGCTACTTCTCCGATAGTTATCGATCCCAAATTCCTTCCTGGTGTGCTTATTTTGCTCCTGGCGCTCCCGCCTGAGGGTCTGCTCGTTCCTCTCCCTCCCCGGGCCTTCAGTCCAGTCCTGCCATGCTCGCACACTGCTTGCTGCACTCCGTGAGCATCGCTACTCCTCCCCGGTTCCTAGATCCATCCCTGGCATTGACCGTTACTCACCTTACCTTCCTGGAATACTGAACATTTACCTTCTCTCTGAGGCTGGTGTCCGGTCTACACACTGGAGGCAGAGGATACCTGTCCAGGACCTCATGAGAGGAATGCAAGCATTGACAACAGAGGTTCAGAACCTCAAAGCCGAAAATGCAGCGCTAAAACAACTTGCGCTATCCAGAGACTCAGCATTCCAGGAAAGTGCCTTGGTAGGGGGCATAGTGGACAAATATGATGGTTCCTCTAAGGCACTGTGTTCCTTCCTCGATGCTTGTCTGGTGCATTTTACATTTAAACCCTACTATTTTTCCACACCGAATGCCAAAGGGGGATTTATAATCTCACATCTCTCTGGAAATGCTTTAGCCTGGGCAACCCCCTTGGTGAATGTGTGTACAGTGCTCACGAAAAGCTGTTGGAGTTCCAACAAGGAAATCAAGACATGCTGTCTTATGTAACACACTTCAAGCAATTGGCCAAGGAGGCAGATTGGTCCCAGGAGGCATGCTTTACCTTGTTTCGTCGGGGATTAAAGAAGGAAATCAAGGATGAATTGGCTAGAGTAGCCCGTCCAAGTTCTTTCCAGACTTTGATAGAATTGTCTCTACAACTTGATTTCCGAATTCAAAAGAGAAAGGCAGAAAAAAAAACACGAACAGTTCAACCCAAGATTTCCGTGGATTATCCTGGCCCTAAGGAAACAACCACTCCGCACCCCTCTGATCCTGAACCCATCCAACTAGGCTCCTTGAGGGGTTCAATCTTTCCTCAGGAAAGGATTTGTAGGATCAACACTGGACTCGGAATGTATTGTGCTTCTGATAAACATCTTGTATGAAATTGTCCAATAGCTCCACCTAGGCGTTCGGGAAACACCAGCTCCCGATCTTGAATGGAGCCCAGCTTCGGGAGAAAGGTACTTGCTCCGCCTCTTCTCCTTCCTTGAACTGTCTTCATCAAAACACCTTGGTGGCTCTACAAGCATTCTTGTCTTCCGCCAATAAGGAGACAAATTCCATCCTGGCCCTAGTTCACTGTGGTGCTATGGGAATATTCTTGGACCACGAATGGGCCTTAAAGCACAACATTGCTTGAGAATTCAAAGAAACAATCCAGGCAGTCGAAGGGATAGATGGGAAACCACTGTCTTCTGTACCCATAACCCAGCAAACCACAGAACTATTACTCTCAATAAATAACCATCAGGAGATGCTTCATTTTGATATCATAAAGGCAGCTCATTACCCAATGGTTCTCGGCATGCCCTGGCTTCAAAAACACAGCCCATACATTAGTTGGGAAGACGGATCTTTATTTCTAGGTTCCGAATTCTGTCTGTCTCATTGTTTATCCCAGAATGTGTTACAGACCATGTCCGCGGAATCCCGGATCCCTGAACAACCTTCTATATGTGTTTCCAACATTACCCAAGTTCCGGGGTTTTACCAACAATACTCAGATGTTTTTTCGACAGCCATTGTTCAATCACTACCGTCCCATCGACCAGAAGATTGTGCCATCGATACTGAAGTCTCTGCAGTTATACCAATCGGAAGGATGTTTATTCTTTCTGAACCAGAGAAAAGAGCACTACGTGAATACCTGGACACCAATCTCGCCAATGGAACCACCCGTCCTTCTAAGTCTCCTGCTGGGGTGTCACAATCACACTAACTGGAAGGAAGAGAGATCGACACTCTCCCCCGAACCACGGAAGCCGAATGAACTCGACCCTCCTACCGTGGTTGGCACAGGCGCCTGAGTTAGGAAACGGGTCACCATGTGGCAGCCAATGGGGGGAAGAGGGATTAGGGAGAGATTGTGGATAGGGAGGGGAAATTAGGAACACCGGAAAGAGGGTAAGGAAACTCCTAAGGTGGATGGGACTGGGGAAACACCAGGAAAAAACCCTACTCTAACTCACATAGAATGAACAGAAATATCACCTGCACTATTAACATGTACCTGATTCCTGAATAGCACACCTTAATACGTGTACTGTATCCTGCTCTGAAATATCATTCTCTTACAACACATAAGCAAGCAATATGACCACACATAAGGGAAAGCTTCCCAAAATGATAAGGCAATACACATGGCCCTTCGGGCAGCGTTAGCAACATACAACATAAATGCATTTCCTTTAGTTCTTGGCACGAGTGAAATGTTGTTGTCCATATGCAGTACTTCCTGCATTAACCCACACAAGATTGGCAAAGTTCTTGAATTATACGAGTAACAAACACACTTTAGTTTTTCTCACCGATTGAATTCAAAGAGATTAGGGTGTTACTTATCTCAGGTCTGGGGAGCCCGCGGGACTTCCCAGACAAATATTGAAACAGCGGTAAATCATTCCAAGCAGTTCAGAAATATATAGCCCCCACGAGTACTTATCTTGAGTCTGGGGAGCCCCGTGGGACTTCCCAGACGAAGAACATCAAGCGTTGTCTCTGCCGGCTACTCAGCGCCCCTCCTGCTCCTACCGCACCGTGAACGTGTGCGATCAAGCATTTCTCCCCTGCATCTCGTTTCGTCGCACGTGGACGCCTTCCTCCTGTTGCCGAACGCGGCAGCCTGCCTCCTGCTCCAAATCAACAATAAGCCACACCTGCCCACCGCCGTTGCCTGCCTTAAGCTGCCTTGATTCTTGATGCAGTACAGCTGGCAAGGCGCACACGGGCCAAACTACAAAATAACACAAAGGATGCTGGGAACTGAAGTTTCCTTGTCCTTCCAGCACATAATGTCTCAATAGGCGTATTTTAGCACTCCACGCCTGTGCCAACCCTGATTCCTGACATTACCTCCTCTTCCAGGGCTCCTCCCAGGACCTGGTTTACCTGGGTTGCCTAAATGAAATTGTTTCACTAACCTGGAAGCATGAACCTCTCTAGCTGGTTCCCAAGAACAATCCTCAGGGCCGTAACCTTCCCAGTGGATCAAATACCATAGTTGTCGATATCTTCTTCTGGAATCCACAATGCGTTTTACTTCGTATTCCATGTTCCCATCTTTCACTATGGCTGGGGGTTTCTTCGTAGTTGTCCCTGGAGCTGCGGGTTTAAGCAAAGAAACATGGAATACCGGGTGTATTTGTAGAGTTTTAGGCAAACGCAGTTTCATAGCTGTTGGTGACACACATGCAATGATTTCATAAGGTCCAATAAATCTAGGCATAAATTTACGAGATCCAACTATGGAGAGGTTTCTGGTTGATAACCAAACCCTGTCTCCTGCTTTATAACGCGGACTCTCCTGTCGGTGTTTATCAGCATGTCTTTTATAGGTTTTCTTAGCCTGTTCCAAATTGGTGTGCGCCTTCTGTCGGATCCTGAGAAGCAACTGTTTTCGATCTTGCAACACAGGTAGATTCTCCACTTCAGGTAAATGTTCTGGTATCATATTCTGCTCATACCCAAATAAGCATTTGTTAGGAGACATACCCAATGACATGTGCAGTGTATTGTTATATGTTAATTCAGCCAACCAGAGTGCCTGTACCCAAGACTCTTGGCCATCACCTAAATAGCCTCTCAAATATTGTTCGAGTGTTTGGTTGACCCGTTCTGTCTGACCATCA
This sequence comes from Ambystoma mexicanum, assembly GCF_040938575.1. Taxonomy (NCBI): domain Eukaryota; kingdom Metazoa; phylum Chordata; class Amphibia; order Caudata; family Ambystomatidae; genus Ambystoma; species Ambystoma mexicanum. The sequence continues at coordinate 1,273,889,865 of NC_090932.1, forward strand.
GTTTGGGGATGATAACTCGTAGAGAGAGCACAGTTGATTCCCAACATGCGACAGAAAGCTCGCATGTTGGGAAAGAAGTGAAGTGAATTGAGGTCCTCTGTCCGAGACAATACTTTTTGGCAAACCATGTAGTCTAACCACATGTTGAAGAAACAACTCTGCTAACCTGCCTGCTCCAGGTATTCCTGATATATCGGTCCATACCTTCTCAGGAGTGGGTAATGGTTGAAGTAACCCTCTTTTCTTTACATGATCTGCTTTGTTTCTCATACAATTCTCACATTTTAGTAGATAGTTGCTCACATCCTGTCTCAATGTAGGCCACCAAAAATACTTTTCTAGCATAGTTTGCATTTTCCTTTGACCAGCATGTCCCGCTAATGGAGAATTATGACACCAATATAATGCTTTTTTCTGTACTTCTTTAGTAGGTAGAAATAATCGGTCTTGATGGTACGGCAACACCTGCCGCACCTTTCTTTCTGGATGACTGTCCCGCCACTTCGGGAGTTGCCGAGGTGATAATGCTCTCTTGACCTCCCCAATTTAGTTGGTGGTAATTGCTCCAATGACTTTCTCTGGGGGAATAATTGTTCTTACTTTACTCTCCACACTCTCCAAATTTTGCTGCCTAGACAGTGCATCTGCTTTGCCATTATTCTTTCCTGGCCTGAAGGTTACTACAAAATCAAATTCATTGAAATACTGAGACCAGCGGAGTTGTCTGGGACTAAGTTTGTGAGCAGTCTTAAAGTATTGCAGGTTCTTGTGATCAGTCACCACTACTACCTGATGCTTAGCCCCCAATATCTCCATTCTAGAAAAGCTGATCGAATAGCTAACAACTCCTTATCTGTGATAGAATAATTCTGTTCACAACCTGATAACTTTCTAGAATAAAATGCCACTGGATGCCACACTCCCTCCATATCCTTCTGTGACAAAATAGCCCCCACCGCCAAGTTACTAGCGTCAGTCTCCACCTTGAAGGCTTGACTTGTGTCTGGATGTCTCAACACTGGTGCAGTGGTAAAAGCTACCTTTAAAGTCTGAAAAGTCTTTTCTGCTTCAGGGCCCCAAACGAATGGTGTTGCCTTCTTAAGCAATCGTGTAATTGGCGTTACAATGGCTGAAAAGTTACTAATAAAACGCCGATAGAAATTGGCAAATCCTAGAAATGATTGAACGTCCTTGATACATTGAGAAGATGGCCAATCTGTTACGGCTTGTACTTTCTTTGCATTCATCACTACACCCTCTGGAGTGAGAATAAACCCTAGAAACTCCACCTGCCTAGTGTGAAAAGCACATTTCTCCAATTTTACACAGAGCTGATACTCCTGCAACCTCTGAAGTACTGCCCTCACATGCTGAACATGTTGTTCTGGTGAAACTGAATAAATCAAAATGTTGTCAATGTAAACTATGACAAACACATCAATAAAATCTCTCAAAACCTCTTGCATAAAGAATTGAAATGCCGCAGGAGCATTGCATAATCCAAACGGCATGACCAAGTATTCAAATAAACCAAACTTTGTCCGGAATGCCGTCTTCCACTCATCCCCCTCCCGCACTCTGATCAAGTGGTATGCCACCCTTAAGTCCAATTTCGTGTATATTTTTGCCGCCCGCACCTGATCCAATAATACTGAAATTAGAGGTAAGGGAAACCTATTCTTAATGGTTACCTTATTCAATGCGCGGTAATCAATACAAGTTCGTAATGTCCCCTCTGTCTTAGGGGCAAAAAACAAGGGAGAGGAGACAGGGGACGTGGAATGTCTAATGAACCCCTTCTCCAGCATTTCATCCAGATACACTCTTAAATGTTCATTTTCCGTTTCTGTCAGGGCGTAGATTCTACTACAAGGCAACTTCGCCCCCTCCTCCAATTCAATGACACAATCATATGGTCTATGGGGTGGTAGTTGCTCTGCCCCACCTTTGTCAAATACTTTTGCGAACTCTCGGTATTGCAAGGGAATCCCTGCTTCCACTGCTCCTACCACTTGATGCTTTCTTTCTTGATCAACCAACCATCCCGAAGGTTCCATTTCAGATATCATGTGTCCTTGACACTTCTGCTCCGTAAACTCTACAGTCTGATTTTCCCAGTCAATCCTGGGATTATGTTGCACTAACCAGGGCATTCCTAAAATTAAACCAAACTGTGGTGCAGCTATTAAATCAAAAGCAATGTCTTCTCTGTGACCTGATGCAAATGTCATTTGTAACTTATGCGTTTGTTGTTTGATAGGACCAGATACTAACGGAGAACCGTCTACTGATTGGACCTCTTCCACTCTTGGTTTATCTTGTACAGGTAGTCCTAACTGGTGGGCCAATGTAATGTCCACAAAATTACCTGTGGCCCCTGAATCCACCATAGCCAACACCACTTGCTTAGACATCGCCCAACATAACGTTACCAGAATATACTAATGAGTTGTTTTGCTCCCAACTGTATTTGCCACTAATTTGGGGAACCTTGCTTCCTTCGGGCCTGTCACCTGAGTTCCCCCTAAGGTCGGCCCAACTCTTTTCCCGCTTCCTTCTTGCCTCGTTCCCCTCCAAGATTCTTTTGCGGAGTATTAGGACAGGTACGAATAAAATGACCTGCCTGTCCACAGTACAAACACAATTTATTAAGTTTCTGCTGTTCTTTTTCTGCCTCAGATAAAGGACCTCTGATACTACCAATCTGCATTGGTTCCACATCGCTACTCCTTCCTCCTCTACTCCTGTCCAATCTCACAAACGGGACTGCTTCTGGTTTCTTCTTGTCTCCCCTTCTCTCATTCATTCTATGATCTAACCTAAGGGCTAGGTCTATCATCGCTGTACAAGTACTGAGTTGCGGTTCTACCTGCGCAATGGCATCTTTCATTTCCTCCCGTAGCCCTTGATAAAACAGTACCGTCTGTTTTGCTTCTGGCCATTCAGTTTCAATCACTAATCTATTGAACTGTGTCACATATGTAACCAAATCTCGTGATCCCTGTCTTAACCCTAACAACTCCTTGTCTTGGGCCAATGAAACCTCCCGTCTAGCAAACAGTCTACCAAATTCTCCTTGAAAATTATCCCAGTTATATAACAAGGGGTCATCTTTCTGTACTAAGGGCATCGCCCAGGCTGCTGCATCCCCTGTCAAATAGGATATTACAAAAGCGGTTCTGGCTTGGATGGTCTCAAACGCTGCAGGTTTGCACAGAAAATGGAGTCTACATTGGGTAAGAAAGGTCATGTATTTTCTAGGATCCCCTGAAAAACGTTCTGGTGAGGCCAATGGTACACTACTCGGTGGTTGGACAATGACCGTAGGATTGCCCCTTGTGGAAATGCCCTCAGTAGTGGAGGTACTGGGCCCCTACAAAGGGGTACCTTGCGCTACCAAACCTTGTACCTGCGCTTTCAAGGTAGTAGCTTCCTGCCTAGCATGTGCTAATTCCAACTGAATATCCTGTAAAACCTTTAGCACATCCACTAAAGGTGGAGGTGTCGGTTCCATTTGGCTTAGGTGGTTGTGAGTATCCCAATTTGGGGGTGGCTTATTATGTCACAATCACACTAACTGGAACGAAGAGAGATCGACACTCTCCCCTGAACCACGGAAGCCGAATGAACTCGACCCTCCCACCGTGGTTGGCACAGGCGCCTGAGTTAGGAAACAGGTCGCCACGTGGCAGCCAATGGGGGGAAGAGGGATTAGGGAGAGATTGTGGATAGGGAGGGGAAATTAGGAACACCGGAAAGAGGGTAAGGAAACTCCTAAGGTGGATGGGACTGGGGAAACACCAGGAAAAAACCCTACTCTAACTCACATAGAATGAACAGAAATATCACCTGCACTATTAACATGTACCTGATTCCTGAATAGCACACCTTAATACTTGTACTGTATCCTGCTCTGAAATATCATTCTCTTACAACACATAAGCAAGCAATATGACCACACATAAGGGAAAGCTTCCCAAAATGATTAGGCAATACACATGGCCCTTCGGGCAGCGTTAGCAACATACAACATAAATGCATTTCCTTTAGTTCTTGGCACTAGTGAAATGTCGTTGTCCATATGCAGTGCTTCCTGCATTAACCCACACAAGATTGGCAAAGTTCTTGACTTATACCAGTAACAAACACACTTTAGTTTTTCACACCGATTGAATTCAAAGAGATTAGGGCGTTACTTATCTCAGGTCTGGGGAGCCCGCGGGACTTCCCAGACAAATATTGAAACAGCGGTAAATCATTCCAAGCAGTTCAGAAATATATATTGCCCCCACGAGTACTTATCTTGAGTCTGGGGAGCCCCGTGGGACTTCCCAGACGAAGAACAGCAAGTGTTGTCTCTGCTGGCTACTCAGCGCTTCTCCTGCTCCTACCGCACCATGAACGCGTGAGATCAAGCGTTTCTCCCCTGCATCTCGTTTCGTTGCACGTGGACGCCTTCCTCCTGTTGCCGAACGCGGCAGCCTGCCTCCTGCTCCAAATCAACAATAAGCCACACCTGCCCACCGCCGTTGCCTGCCTTTAAGCTGCCTTGATTCTTGATGCAGTACAGCTGGCAAGGCGCGCACGGGCCAAACTACAAAATAACACAAAGGATGCTGGGAACTGAAGTTTCCTTGTCCTTCCAGCACATAATGTCTCAATAGGCGTATTTTAGCACTCCACGCCTGTGCCAACCCTGATTCCTGACATGGGGCCTCTTTGTTCTTTGTGCCCAAAAAGGACACCCAGGAACTCCGACCATGCCTGGACTATCGGGGCCTTAACCAATGCACTCTCAATGACCGCTATCCTTTACCACTCATTTCAGATATATTGGAAGCAGTACGTGGTGCTATAATCTTTACCAAACTTGACTTACGGGGCGCTTACCATCTCCTCCGCATAAAGGAAGTCGATGAGTGGAAGACCGCCTTCAGGATTCCCTTTGGTCACTTTGAATACCTGGTTATACCATTTGGCCTTGCCAACGCTCCCGCAGTTTTTCAGCGCTTCATGGACAGAGTCTTTTCAGATATGCTGTTCCTCTTTGTCATTGTTTACCTGGATGACATATTGATATATTCCAACGACCCCAAAGTACATCAAGAACACGTGACCTTGCTTCTACAATGCCTACAAGAGAATAAACTGCTGGCCAAACCAGAAAAATGTATCTTTCATGCCCCAACAGTCCATTACATGGGATTTGGTTTGAGTTCCAAAGGAATAGAAATGGATCCTTCCAAGGTCGACTCAGTCCTTTCAATGCTGGCCCCTACAACAGTAAAACAGATTCAATCTTTCCTGGGCCTTGCAAATTTTTATAGGAAATTCATTCCAACATTTTCTGCCATTCTACAACCTATAGATGCATTGTTAAAGAAAGACATTGCTTTTAACTGGTCTGTTGCTTAACAGACTGCCGTTCAGGAACCAAAGCAAAGGTTTACTCAAGGTCTCGTCCTGGCTCAACCTGACATTAATAAACCCTTCCTGGTGGAAACCGATGCTTCAGATTACACTATTGGGGCAGTCTTAAAACAAAAATCCGAGGACAAAGAGGAACATCCCATTGCTTACCTATCTCGAACTTTGAATCCCAGTGAGACCCCTTATTCAGTACTGGAGAAGGAATTGCTTGCATTCCAGCAGGCCTTTACTGAGTGGCGTCATCTGCTACTGGGTGCCAAATTCCCGGTTCAAGTGCGAACTGATCACAGGAACTTACAGGTCCTGCAATCCCTGGAGTGTAGGAAGAGTTGTCAGGCTCGATGGGCATTCTTTTTTGCCCAGTATCAGTTTTGCATTCATCACGTACCCAGAACTACCAACATAATCGCTGATGCCTTATCCAGATACCCTGATTACGAACCAGTTGAAGCACGTGCCTTTCCTAAGATGTTTCCCAACACTGTTTTCATGGCCCAGGCCAACTCCTTGTTGGATAATGTCGGTGCTGAGACACCCCTTTCTGATCTCTGGAAGGATTATACCAAGAACATCCAATGGTCCCTAGTTGCTAAAGATGGTTACCTTTTTAAGAACAAGAGATTGGTGATACCTACTCAGACCCTGAGAACCAGGATAATAAACCTCTGTCATGATACCTTCCATTCTGGGCATCGGGGCATTACAGCCACTCTCCATCTCATCCAGAGACATTTTTGGTGGCCTAGAATAATCGATGGGGTGAAAGCATATATCCCAGCCTGTGCTGTCTGCAGTCAAAACAAGTGCAACAATAGAAAACCTGCTGGTCTTCTACATCAACCCGCATTGCCAGACCGTCCTTGGGAAATAATTGCCACCGATTTTATCTTAGAATTACCTCCCTCCAAAGGTTTCACTACCATTATGGTCACCAACTATCTATTCTCCCATATGGCCCACTTCACTCCCTTGTACAAGCTACCTTCAGCACAAGAAATGGCAGGGATATTTTTTAACCACATCTTTAGACTGCATGGTCTCCCTTCCAAGATCATTTCAGACCGTGGGCCTCAGTACATATCCCGATTTTGGAAGTACCTATGTGAGATGTTAGGTATTCAACGTGCATTATCTTCAGGCTACCATCCTCAATCCAATGGGATAACCGAACGAGTAAATCAGACCTGTAGAGGAGGTCCCAAATATAGCCTGCACTCCAGTCACCATTTTGAAGTACCAGGAATATTCACACCGAAATATGTGACGCATGATGAGCAAATAAACCAGCAGAGAGCCACAGTAGGGCTCTGCCCAGTACCTATAAGAAAAACAATACCTATTGAAGTAAAAATAACCAGACAACCATGGCCAGTAAGGTACCCATTGAGAATACCCTACCAGCAAATGAAACAAAATGAAGATTGTTTAAGTACTGTACAGGAAGAAACCAGAAAATCCTTAATGGAGGGCGAATGGTGACGTCATGAGGGCCTGGACTAACATACAGATAGAAGGCATGACGACCCAAGGATGACACAAAGAGATGAAATACCAGGAACAAAGATAGCATGAAACTAAAAGAAGAGAACATTGTTGAAATATGAGAGAGCTTAAGCTGAAAGCATGATGAAGATATTCAACCAGCTAACGCCTATCCATATGCATTTGAACCGCAAGAAGCTAAAGAAAACAGTGCGGCTTGCTATGCTATGTAGAAGAATAGAGCGGCAAGCGCCATTGTAAATAATCTACCTCCAAACGAAGCACAATATTATAAGTGCGGGTCCACTTTGCATAAAAAGCCGAACCAACCCAGGTTATTACAGGCCAAACGCAAGAAGTTCCATATTCTAGCATCAAGAGGAAAAAGGCTGAATCGAAACTCTGCAGAGGCAGCTCATGCCAGGGAAGGTCGGGTCACATAGATAGAAGCTGCAGACAGTAGCTTCTTTTAATTGAAGCTAAGAAAAGAATATCCTGCCTCTGAAGAATCGAGATAAGAAAGCGAAGGCAGGTGGCAGGGTGAAACGAAAATGAAATGCACAAATTGAAAGAAACGAGGCGAATCCATGGTGTGCTAGCACGTGACCAGCCGAACGAGAAGAGGCACGGTTTCACACCTACACCTGGCACCGGCCCAGGCAGAGATATCAAAACCTTCTCGAGACAAGAAGATGCAGTGTCGAGGCCAACCACAGTGAACTAATTGACACATAGCCCATAAAGTGATGATTGATTTAGAAAGTCAGGGTGAATTTGGGGACGCCCTGCACCTGGTTGACCGTTCTGCGTGCTGCTAAGCAAAGTGGAGATTTATGCATGGGGTTGATGCCAACCCAATCACAATGGACCAAATAATATAGTGCCCTATAGTTAGTAGAACAATCAGACATCGTACTTTTAGTGACGTCCACAGTAGTCACTTTTGAAGGAAGGGCTTAGATGCCCACCTGGCAGTATTTACCCAATTGCCTCACTCCGTTACCATATACAGATATAGCACCTATATTAAAGTTACCTTTTTCCAACCAATAGAATTGCATATTAACTTTTGAGTGTTACACGTCAGATTATGATGCGTTTTTGGTATAAAAGTTATATTTTGTATGAAGTTCAAGGGAGTTGAAGCGAGACGGGCTGTCACACTGCTGTCGATTTCCATGTTTCCCCGTTTTTTTGTACTTGTCATTAAACTGGCTCCCCTTTGCCAAACCATTGAGTTGTCCTATTGATTGGTTTTGGAGTAAGAGACCCTGCACCCCCATCCATCTCGAGGTGCAGCTATCTCGTCTTAAAGTACTGCAGAGCAAACCCCAACTCTATGGGCCGGCCCGGGGTCTCTTGGTACACTTGGTAGCAAAGATCGGATGGTTTATCGACTATCGATTATTGATTGAAGTAAGACACCTATTGACCGTCGACATAAAGTAACTCTAGGTCTTCGGCAATATCACAAGTCCTTTGCCATTCGGCTGAGTCGACCGTGAAGCTCCCCATAGACAATGGTAGTGTAAAAGAAGACTGCAGTCTGTGCCTGAAAGGACCTGTTTTCCAAATACATCCCTTCCCATTCCTACGGGCAGCTGATCGGGCGAAAATCTGAAGAAGGCGGTAACAAAGGCAGTGATCACGAGGGTCCGGAGAAGAACGATGCGAACGGTGAGTGAAACAAAAATGTAGTGCTTTGGCAAACAGTGCATGCCTTAGAACAAGTAAATAGAAAAAGGTAACGGAGGGAGGAGGAAAAAACAAAATATAGTCAGAAGTAGAGAAGACATATATGGGGATAATGACTCGAGAATAATAAATAGAGGTTACCAGGGTGGACACACGAGAAGGGAGAGGTTACCAGGGCGGACACCTAAGAAGTGAGAGGATTCGCCTTGTTCCTACGCTAATATAGCGGCTAGAAGAAACATGTACCCAGAGTCCCACATAATGGGGAACAAATAGACTACCACAACGTTTAAAGACGTTGTGAAAGGGGTTTGTTTATACTCCATGCAGGGGTCATGATTAGAGGCAGAGGTATCTGTGTCCAGCTGGTGTCCGTCTAGTCTGTTAAGTGTCTGTCTTACATGTTTTCTGTCATGATGTCACATGTGAATTTTTTTTTTAAGAGAACTGATTAACGCATGTTTGTGCGTTCAATAGCTGAGGTAGAATCGCATATGAATTGATGTTTTTTTAGAAATTAGTAATATAACATTTTTTGTGAAAATTTGGATTGGAGCTTGCAGTGTTTGGTGCTCGCTCATATTGTCACGAGTTGTTTAAGCCACAGGAAAGCATTGGCAAGTGTTATATAAGAGGAAAGGGAACAGATTTAAACATGGAAGACATAACTCCATTAGCACACTCATGCAAGCAATTGCCAAAACACGCACCCAAGCTGAAGAAGTATAGCGCCGAGTGGGTTAAAGGTACTGCCCATAAGATGTTTATGCCGTGTCCACAAAATGGGTCTTTATCTAAAGCCGCCTTACAACATATGACAACATATTTGCATGCCACATATACAGGCAAGAAGTTAGAAAAACTTGAATTGTGGAAAATGTACGAACAGGTAAAAGAGGAAGAGCCGCCAACAGATTGGATACTTAATGTATGCACTGAGGGGGGTGAGACGCCTACAGCGCCACCTGCCCCACCCAAAATGAAAGATGAAGGAAGTAAGGTTGAGGGATTATACCCATTGAGGGAACTTAAAGCAGCCACGGGGTACAGTAACCCCGCATATGAGTCACCTACACATAGTAGTGACGAAAATCAAGGGAAGGATAAGGACAAGAATATTACCTCCACAGTCCCAAGGGACAAGGGGAGGCACAATGATGAAAGGAAAGACCAGGCACAGACAAGTGAATCTCCGAGAAGGAGGGAGAAGGGAAGAAATGGAAAGGGAGAGGAGACAGAACTGATGAGATAGCATTTGCGAAAGACGAATGGATGGGAGGAAACATTTTATTGAAATTCGATGTTAAAGGCATTGATGACGCAAGGCAAAAGGAGAGGTCAGAGGAGACACACTGAAAGGGGAAAAAGAAGAAGTTGATCTTACATCGATCAAAACAGTCCGATGTAAGATAGTAAATCCAGCCATGTTCATTGCAGAACCAGTCACTGAGGGAGAACCGATACATGACTGCGCAAACTACGAAGAATTCTATGATGAAATTCCCAGGGTGAAAGAAAATGCCCTGGCAGGAGGAGAGATCGTCTTTATTGACGGGTCATCGAGAATCGAAGAAAGTGATGGGCAAAGAAATGAAAGGATAAGAAGGAAAGACAGGCAGAGGCGAAAGCAGCTATATCGTGAGGATCAAGAAAAACAGCTTGATCGCAACCCAAGAGCACCCTAAGATCAAGACAAACAGAAAAGGTTAGAAGAAGAGCAAAGGGTACATGAAAAAAGGATAAAAAGACGAAGAGATGAGGAAATTCGAAGGGCAGATGACCGTAGAAATGAAAAGAGAAAAGAAGAGGATATGGTCAGAGAAGAAGCGAGGAAGCACAAAGAATTTGATGACAATATCGAACGTAAGCGAAGACAGAGAGCACACGATCTTGAATATTTGGAGAGGGAAGTTAAAAAACCCGATCCAGTTGTAGACTGGGAAGACATTCAAGAATTTTTTTCCTGCATGTGATTCAGTACCAGGTATGTCTAGGGTGAATATTGATGATGATTTCGACACCAGAAGCATCAGAGAAACGATCGATAAAATATATGATGAAATGGGGCTAGAACAAATACCCCAAGGAGGGAGGGAAGACGAGTGCTTGGAAAGCACTCAACTGTATGACACTGAGGATGTCACCCAAAGTAGTGGGAATAAAGACCTATCCCTGGATAGACTAGAAATAAGTAGGAATAAAAAGGATACAAGAAGTTGCATAAATTGGGAACACACAATGTCCGACTCCGAAGGAGAGGAGTGCGAGGAAAGAGAAGGAGGGAGACAGAACGAAGGACGTCTCCTAAGTGAAAAAGGGATACGATGGTCAGATACTAGCGAGTCTGCACAAGGGGATCCGAGTCAGCCACGCGGTCTGACCGACATGAAGAAGTGTCTCACGGTCAGAGGGGGTTGTCTTCACTGCCCTATGTGGACAGGCTAAGGACATTGCCAGGTAGACGATGATGCAGGAATGTTACTCCTGCTATAGACCGGAGAAAAATGAGAGAAGAAAAAGAGGGCTACGCATTCCAGTTCCCGCTACTAGAGAAGGGGGGAGTAAGACCACAGTATATTCCATGGCCACACATGGATCGGGAAAACTTGAAAAACAAGCATCCAATGCTGACATCGGGAGCCGGAAAATGGATACATGAGTTAGAAAAAATGACAGGGGAAAACACGTTAGCCATAGGGGACATTAAGGGTCTCCTAATTGCCATACTTGGTGAGAGAGCAGACGATGTGTGGGCACGGGCAGGGTACCCTGGTGTAACCACAATCAATACCGCACATGACGGAGCACCATTTAACAATTGCAGAGCAGCAGTATGGAAAGCGCTACGAGTACTTTACTCAGATACTTCCAATCAGGGAGCTATAATGGCTCGAAAAATGAAGGATTCTGAAGATCTGTTAATTTATATACAGAATTTCCAAGACGCGTGGGTGCTCGAAATGCATGAATCTTGGACAGAATCCATACCTGTGTTTTACCATATATTGTGCCAAGGATTGCCAGAACCAGTGCAGAAACAACTCAAGATATTGGTAGGGGTTGAAGCTAAACCTTGGGCTGAGATACAGTTGACTATCGCACATTATTGTAGACTATTACAGGAAAAGAACCAAAAGAAGGAAGCAACTCGAAAGGGTGAGGAAGCGAAACTGGTGCAAAAGAAACTATCAAAGTATGCTCTTGAAGGAGCCATGCTAACTAACACCGCTGAACAAAGCATGCAGCAGGTGGCTAGTCCACAACAGAATAATCAGGGTAATGTAGGATTTTACCCATGGGGGAGAGGATTTAGGGGAAGAGGATGGCATAGCAGTCAGGGAGGCTTCCAAAATAATCAGGGAGGCTTTCAAAACATGCAAAATGGAAACCCAGATATGTCAAATGGGCAAATAGTCCGACCACCCCCAGTATGTTGGCTGTGTGGAATGACAGGGCACTTGGCGCGCACATGCAGAAATCAAGGCATGGTGAATCCACCTGCAGTTGTACAACAGGGCGCTGCACAGAATCAGCACCAGGAGAGCAACAAGGAGTGCAACCTCAGAGCATGGGCAGTTTTCCACAAAGACAAACCCAACAGGCGCCGTTGCAAGGGTCACACACGATGAGCACAGGGCAGACCCAGAACCCTGGAAGGGGAAGTAACACTGGAAATGGGGAAAATCCACAAGTGCAGAGTGGGCCAAACTTATATATGAACTAGGACAGCTCACTGGGAACCCTGATGTGCTCTATCCTATCAGTGATACCAGACCCTCATAGGGAACCTAGAGTGGATGTCGTAATAGGGGGTAAAGAATATTCCTTCCTAGTGGACACAGGTGCAACATGCTCGTGTATACGTGAAGGCATGTTTTCCTTGTCCGGCGAGGCCATAAATTCTCAGAGTTTCACATGAGCTCATAGTCGAGTTCCCTTTACAGACGCACTCCCAGTCTCCATAGGAGAGTGCGAAATGAATGTACCCTTAATATCCTCACGTCAGACCCCAGTAAACATTTTGGGGTCAACAACTTAATGACAAAGTTGAACATGATAATTTCGTTCACAGAGAAGGGCATAGTATGCTCCACTCCAGGAATGCACTATTGAAATGTATGCAAAATGATTAGAGCATACTCAGGACACATAGCCATGAGGGCCATACCATTGGAGACAGACATTTCCGCATATGGCATGCGTGTGCTTATGGCAGGGATTGCCAGGCCTTGCAGACAAAATAATGAGAACCCCTAATGAGTTCTTATTCACACCTAGAATACCAATGTATGAGAAGGGACAAGTATTTCCCTTAATAATACACGCAGCTATAATGCGAGGGAAAGTTGTGTTGGTTGACAGTTACGATGAGGAGGGCAGACAATGGTGCGCGATTATCGCCATCGAAGAAGGATATCGAGTGACTGACATCACCAATGATGATCTGTTTGAAGAACAAGCAGAAATGGGAGAGACAAGGGTAGAAGTAAGCCTCACCTTTCTGGTAAAGATGATCAAAAGACAGGTACCTCAGAAAATGATGTTGGCACTAAATTGTCCCGAATATTTTGATGACGACATAGCTAAAGTGCCTATCTCAGTGTGGACTACTGGACCCTACGACTTAGGCCTTTTGAAAGGGGTGGGAGAAGTAAGAATTAAATTGAAACCAGGAGCAATCCTACCAAGAGCCCGACAATATCCCATGTCCAGAGAGGCAGATGAAGGGATTTCTAAGACAATTTCTGCCATGATGGACCAGGGCATCTTAGTGACATCAGAGGCACCAGGTAATACGTCAGTTTATCCTGTCAAGAAATCAAAAGGGGGGTCTTGGAGGCTAATTCAAGATCTTAGACCGATAAGTGATATTGTTGAGGTCGAGTTCCCTTTAGTCCCTTACCCGTCTACAATCCTATGTAATATACCCACTGAGGCAAAATATTCCATGGTGATTGATTTGAAAAACGCATTTTTCTCAATCCCGTTGCACCGTGAGTCACAAGATCTGACGTCATTCACGTTCAGACAAATGCGCCTGAAAAGCACAAGGCTGCCACAAGGGTACTGGGAGTCTCCATCTATTTTCAACAGAGTCCTGCCGATGGATTTGAGCAATATTACATTAGAAAGTGTCATCTTACAATATGTGGATGACATACTAATTTGCACCACCACAGAAGAACAGTGCAGGCACGATTCTGTTCGAGTATTGACTATACTGTCTGAGAACGGATATAAAGTTGACAAGGAAAAGTTACAATATTTTCAACAAGAATTTTTGCACATAGGCCAGTTGATCCCACACGAAGGAAAGAAAGTGACCCCAGAAAGGGCTGAAGCCATAATGAACACGGATAAGCCGCACACGATAAAGCAAATGCAGAGCTTTTTAGGCCTATGCAATTATGTTAGAGCATGGGTTTTCGATTTGTAGCTCTTATACTAAGCCTTCACTTCAGGCCCTGAAGAAGGCCCAAGTGACAAAGGAAAAGATTGAATGATCTGAAGCCATGGAGGAAGGGTTTACTGAACTCAAGAGAGCAATTTGTACAGCTCCAGTTCTCGGAATTCCCAATTATGCAGAGGAATTTTAATTGTTTTCACACACAAATGTCAGCATCATGATGGCAGTGCTCGCTCAAAGAACCTCCTTGGGGTACAAACCCCTAGCATACTACAGTGGGACTCTGGACTCAGTAATGAGAGGCCACTTCCCATGCAAACAAAGTTTAGCTGCCGCAGCGTTCGCCATGGAGAAGGCTACAACCATTGTGATGGGATGATCCATGACGTTTCACGTCGAGCACTCACTATTTGCCATTCTAGAGAAACCAAAGGGCACTTTGACATCTCAGAGAGATTCTGCTTATGAAGTGATCATATCAAACCCATCTATGTAAGATAGTAAATCCAGCCATGTTCATTGCAGAACCAATCACTGAGGGAGAGCCGATACATGACTGCGCAAACTACGAAGAATTCTATGATGAAATTCCCAGGGTGAAAGAAAATGCCCTGGCAGGAGGAGAGATCGTATTTATTGACGGGTCATCGAGAATCAAAGAAAGTGATGGGCAAAGATACACAGGCGTTGCTGTGATAAAGCACACAGCAAAGGGAGGGTTTCAAGTACTTCTTAGTGCACAAATACCATCTCACTATTCAGCACAGGCTGCAGAATGGTTACTCGCCATTGAGAATCACGCAGACCAGGAAGTAACGGTGTACAGTGACTCCGCCTATGTGACGTCGACAGTGTACGACAGGCTTAGGCTTAGCACGCTGGAAAAGGAGGGGCTACCTCCGAGCGGACAGCACGCCAGTACAGCACGCAGCCTTATTGGACAGGACGATTAAGCCTCTACAGCTCCCAGTGGGCATAGTGGTCATGAAATGCGCCGCCGACACCAAGGGGACAGATTTTGTCACACGCGGGAACCAAGCAGCAGACACAGAAGCCAAGCGTATGGCATCCAAAAGTGAGATGGTTATGGAAGTGGAAATGGTGTGCACAAATGCAAGGATGATGGTTGCTCGAGCAACTTCCGAAGCCTGTAATGATCTAGTGCAAACCCAATTAATGGAGCTCCAAGGGGAGGCACCGCAGGAAGAGAAATATCTGTGGAAACATCGAGGGTATTCTTTAAACCCCTCCAACAGCTTGTGGCAACCAGACAGCACTGGTAAACCAGTAATGCCTGTAGCCCTATGAAAAATAGTGCTGGAGCAATTACATTACCCGGCGCACATGACAAAAGAGAATCTAGCAGCAACTCTTGCGGAAGACTGGTTCATGCCAAATTTAGCGGAGCATGTTGCATTTTTTATGGTGAACTGCATAATCTGCCAGCAATTCACCGCTGGGCACACATTAAAAGTAATAAGAGGAGTGATCCCCAGGCCAAATGGGCCTTTTCAGCGCGTGCATGTTGATTACGTCGACATGATTCAAGTTTGCAACAGGTACAGATACTTAATTGTTGTGGTGTGTCCATTCTCTAGATGGATAAAAGCAGGTCCATGTACACACCTAGACTCTACCTGTGTAGCCAAATTTTTAGTGAGGGAAGTGTTTGCCAGGTGGGGGGTGTGTGAAGCCATGAGATCAGATAATGGGGCCCACTTTGTTAATACAGTGTTTGAGCAGATTAGCTTGCTGCTTGGTATAAAGCACAAGTTCTCGTCAGCGTATCATCCGGAAGGTAATGGGATATGTAAGAGGCTCAACGGCTTGTTGAAGGAGAGAATAGTCAAGTTGAAGCTTACCCTAAAGAGGGGATGGTTGCACTGCCTTCCATCCATTGGCACTGTATGCTCTTCGGAAACAACCTGGCTCCGACCATCATTTTACGCCACACGAGATAGCCACAAGAAGAAGAATGAGAACTCCCCTCACACCCCAAGACAGAGCTAGATGTGAATCCCAGTCAACAGGAGAGGTTTTAGAGACTGAAATGCAAAACTATCTGAACTGTATGACATCTTGCCTTACTGTAATTTCAGACCAGCTGCAGCGATGACGAAAAGGGTGCAGCGCGACACAGAACACATAAGGAGATACTGCATCAGACTCAGCTCAAGGTCTACGTGTTCCACTCGTCTTCCCTGGTGATGCCGTCTTGGTGAGAAATCATACAAGGAAAAAGTGGGACGAACCAAGATTCAACGGTCCTTTCATTATAGACTGCACTCCATCCACTGTGAAGCTACAGGGCAGGAGAGCTTGGATTTTTCTCGGTGACATTAAACCTTACATCGGAGAAAGCTCCCTGCCTACACCCCAATGAGAGGAATCGACGAGCAACGGAGAAGAACCACAGCACGTGCAGACGAGATCTATGACGAGGAAGAAGGACGCATGACCAGCAAAGTAAAGACAAAGAACTTTTTGCCAACATATTGTGACTTCATTTGGACATTCCTCTAAGCAAAAAAGGGGATAAGGACATAAAACAGACACTCTGTGCATCCTAGTTGCAGGGTGAACATTTTTTTTCGCTTATAAGCCACAACATAGTCTGTTAACTTTGAACTTTGGACTGAGACACGCTAAAGCCTTGATTAGAAAGAATATGCCAGATTTTGAACGAGGACACATAAATTGGAAGAAGATACAGTACCCTGATTCCTTCCACACCGAGACCCTATTTGGAATCACTTGTGGTGTCCCACAGTAGAGACATCACAAAGGACATAGTAACCTATTTAAACCTAGTGCTGAGATTGTACCCGTCATTGGTAGGGAGGTTCACAAGTGTCGCAGACTTTCTCCAAGATCGTGAAAGCTAAAAAATAATAAGACAATTGCTCACTGTCATTGCAGAACAATTCATTGTACTCCTCGAGTACAGCGAGAAAGAAGCAAATGTTCCCAAAACAGGCGGAAATAGATGAGCTCATCAAAACACTGTTTTTTTGCATAATTAAAGATTGCCCATCTATTGTTGGGAGAACAACTGATACGTTAACATTCCTTCGAGATCCAACGAATACAGAGAACCTAAGTCGCCTCCTAAACAATATCATCTTTCTGGTCGCACTCCACGCAAACGGACAGTGCAGACATTGTTTACATCAAGGATAAAACATATGATCCTGAATCTCAGCACAGAGTGGACTGATGGCTTTATCCCCAGAGGACAGCAGGCTTGCGCATAATGTTCTGTTTCGCGTAGTTACTGACTTTCCAGATCTAGTGTGGAGTCCAATTGATGTTGACATCCTCACATTCATCAGAGATCCAGCTAATATTGTACAAATGGGAACGCTGCTGCATGGAATCATGCTCCAAGTGGAACTTTCCAATTATCAGAGAAGTTTCCTTAGGAGAAGATCATGAAACCTTCCTCCGAGGGGCAGATCGAGGGAGCAGAGTCAAAAACTCCATTTGTTACATTTGTTGTTATTTTTCCCTATTTCTTCATACTGACTAGTGTCCAAGTTTGTCCTCAGGACTTAAGCAGATTCGGGGGGTGGACTGGAAGCTCACCTACTTTGAACATGCACAGTAAAGGGACACACTGAAGTATTACTTAATTTGATTTCTTTTCCATAGTCAAACAAAGGAACTGTATCCTGAATTAAAAGACAATTGCCACTTGCAAGAAGGGGACGGGGAACACCTTTTGAACACCAGACACTCATAAACTCAGAACTTGAAAAACGACATTGAATAAGGAAATACTAACATCAACAACTGGTGAATTATCAAGATGGGGGCCCAGAGCAGCAACCTGGTCCTCCCACAAGAAGAGAGGCATCCTGGCTTCTATGGAAGGAAATGCTGTCACCTCACATATCGAACCATTATGTACTTATGCATTGTATTCATCATTATTTTACTATCCTTAACAATCAGGACTGCATTCTATATTGGTGCACAAAGCATTCCAATTTCAGTGCACCCACCTAATGATATACGCATAAAACCCACAAAAGCTCCGAGACCTTATATAGTCATTCCAGTTCCTAGAAGATCTGATGGTGGAGTAAGTGAACTTGAAATGGATGTGACTAGCAATGATACACACACTCTTGTGGTAACGAATGAGCAGGAAAGCCGGAGACAGGGTCGGCACAAACTGAATGGAGAAAAATTACTGACAACTACAGGCACACAAACACTGAATGTATATGAAACAGGCCTAGCATTAATGACTGCAGAACCCCAAACCAAAGCAGCAGAAAAGAAGAAACTACAAGTAAAATGAAGAACAAAACCGCTGAGACTGCAGTACCCAACATACACGGTCCAACACAAGGGACAAGTACCAGTTCCACAGTACAACCATATACCGGACCAGTGCCCGGTTGGTGGGTATGGGCACTTGCATCCAGCAGGAAAAGGATGCACGAAGAAAAAGGAAGAGATGCCAGACTCCTGTCCACTCAAATGGCGCTGATGAGAAGGCCTGCACCTTGGATCAGGATACCTGAGAACCCTCCAGCAAGAAAAAGCTACAGAAATGCATTCAGACATGTAGTAATAGCAAACTACATGAAAACCTTAAGAATCAAGAGAAGTACGCATGAAGACGACAATGAACTGAACAATTACCTGGATAGCACAGCACACCTACGAAACAACATTTGGTACCAGCACATGAAGGAATTTGGAAGACGAAATTCCGAAGGGAAATGCTATGTTTGTGCTCTCCTACCGTATAGTATGGGAAAATCCAAGATCTTCGTAGCTGTAGAAATTGATGTCCAGACAGTGCACTGTCTTTCACACATAGCCATGTGCAAAACTAGAGGCCAGTTTATAGGAAGTGACGCTCCACTGATATGGGCAACTGAAACAGACTATCCGGATGAAGATGATTATGTTCAGGACATTAAGACAAGAAACAGAGCTCATACGAGGAATCATGTGATCAAATACGAGAAGCCTGGAGTTAAAGGAGCAGGAATAAGATGGGAAGTGAACCCGAGACTAAATGTCCAAGGAGAAACTCCAGAGGAAGCTCGAAAGTGGAAAAACAGAGCCCAAATGCAGATTTGGGGAACAGTGCTTTCACCAGACAGATGGGAGAAAGGAGTGGTGATTTGCAGAGCTTGGATGATCACTGGACTCTATAAAGAAACTGTCGACATTGTGGCCAAAGCTTGCAAAACTGCTGACATGGGCCAAAGACAGTGGAGGAATCTTGCAGATAATACCGCTGGAAAGTCCGAAATTCTGCTTCAGAAACAATCGTACAAGAAAGATGGGAGAGAATCAGAACTGTGGACGAGTTTTTGATGCTCCAGGAATGGTTCATGGAACTGCAGTGATCACGGATAATTATTGGGCATGTGGATCCAAAGCATACATCAGACTGCTGTTACGCTCACCTGAAATCCACGGGATGCCACCCAGCCAGTTGGTCGCTGGTATCCTTCTCTATGGTCCCCAGGTGTGGTCCGCGGTGTAGGTTCCGCCTGGAAATACAGGAGGGCTGTGTTTAGGGTGGGTTGTCCAAGGTAGTATTCCCCCCACCTCCCGCGTGATCGGAGTCCCTCTGGGCCCTCTCCTCACCTTGTTGTAGAAGTGGGCAAGCTCTCCGTCCTGCATTCTTGGCAGGGGCACGTTGCCTTTCGTGGGCGAGTGCGGTCTAGTTACTTCACTGACAGCAACCCGTTTAATGTCTTTCAGGTAGGTCTTATTGCTGTTTTGAGTTGTTATTCCTGCATGCCTTTTTCTGTGTGGTAATGTCTCTGTTTCTGCTCCCTTAGGTGTGCGGAGCGTCCGTGAGGCGAACTGGCTAAGTTGGAACTCGCTGGTAATGATGATGCCCAATGAGCGCTACGATGCGGTAAGTAAGTACTTTGTGCTGCAATGTCTTTATTCGCTGACCTGTTTTTTCCTTCTTTGTGGATTCTCGAAGCAATGCGGATCGGAAGGCGACCAGCCAGGTAGCCTTTCGAAAAGTTCATACCTTGCTATGTCTTTAATGCCTCCCTTAATGTTGTCTTTTCGTTTCTTTCAGGTCCTTCAGTACGGGAGGCGCGCTGATCCAACGGAGCTGTTCAGGAGCTGAGAGCGAATGAAGATGGAGAATGCAGGTAAAATGCTACTGCTAACGATGTTCTTTTGTCTTTCTGCAGGTGCTGGTTCTCCCAGGCTCGAAAGGTAGCTGGACACAGTGAGTGTCACGTTGCAGACTGCAAAGTAACACAAAGCGTGTGGTCTTGTCCGGGTGTGGTTTAAATAGCCCCCACAAAGTAGTCCAGGTAAAGTAGTCCCTAGGCCACCACACCCAAAACACTATACCGCATAGCTTGGTTCCTCGAACCAAGCTATGTGGGTGCCTCCATGTTGGCTGACTGCCTAAAAAGTAGTTCCTGGACACATGTCTTTCACGATGTATGAGCCTGGTGCCAAAGGCACCATGACTGACCCCAAGAGGGCCTGGGAAGTAGATGCCAGGTCTTATTTGGGATCCGAGTCCTGATTCCACCTGGCAAATAGACTTGCCAGTGGGGATCTGGGATGAGGGTCGTAACAACTGCCAAGAGACTGGGGAGGCATATGCACGATTGTGAATGTCCCCGTTCCAGCTTTAGTGATCCCGAAAAGTGAACATTGACAGTTTCCCGAAAGCAGATGGATGCTCACCTGAGGAAGAAGAGATCTGTGGAACTGATAACTTGAACGAAGAGAGAGAATTACTTTTCTGCCAAATCAGAAGAAGCTTTTCATGCAATCTCATATGAACACCGGCTATTCAGCCTGACCTCACCAGTGTTCACGACAATCTTCATGCCAAGATTCTAAGTTGGAGCGAATACTAAATGGTTGCAGATAACCAGATGGGAGTTACTGCAAACAATCAACACAACCATAAAAGGATTCAATGCAATCAAGGAAGAGCTAAGAGCCATCCGACTGATGACTCTCCAGAACAGATATGTACTTGACATGATCACAGCTATGGATGGAGGAGTTTGTGCCAAAATAGGAGAATCATGTTGCACATTTATACCTTCTCATGACGAGGAAAATGGAACCTTAACAGAAGCTATAGGAATGCTGACAAACCTACAGAACCAGATGATCAATGAAACCAATGAAGTTGATGATGACAGATGGTTTGGATCACTGTTTTTATGGGTTCCACAGTGGATGGCGGATGCATGCAGGTTCCTAGGAGCCTTACTAGTGATGATATTGCTAGGATTTTGTGTTATCAAGATAATAATCTCACAATGCCAGAAGACTCGAAGAGAGCCCTAGGGATGAAGATCATGATGGATGTCAACACAGGATGGAAGCCCACAGATCTGACTGATGAAGAAATAAGAGACTACGTGAAGGCCAGTGTTCACGCACCAAAAGGAAGAACGTTTCTCTATCCCGGAAACGTAGAAATTAAGTGGGAAAATGGATTTATTGTAACCCAAATGGACAATCTCAGCTGATGATAAGTAAGGACAATCACATTTGTACATAGTTGATCTTGACACAATATATCTGGTGTTGCAACAAAAAAACCTGACTGGACATTGCTCTTTCAGTGTGAGTGCATTTATTCATATACAGTGTCCAGTGCCCAGTGTGATCCATGTCCAGTGCCGAAGGTGCTTGATGTTCAGTGCTATGTCTGTTATAGTTGCTCAAAAGTAGTGGTGAATGAGTTCTCGCCATGTGGCACATCCATCATTGCCATCATGGCGCGGTGCATTATCCTCATGATCATCATCCTCGTCTTCATCCTCTGGTGGAAGCATGTCCATGTCGGGGGGCAAGAGGACGTTGCGCCGGAAGCACATGTTGTGTAACATGGCACATGCTAGCACAATTTTGCCCATCTTTTCTGGGCTGCACGTGAGGGCGCCCCCAGATCGGCTGAGGCAGCGGAACCTGGCCTTCAACAGGCCAAACGTCTGCTCAGTGGTGCAGCGAGTGTGTACATGGGCACGGTTGTATGCCTATTCATGCCTTCTGTGGGTTTGCCTGATGGGGGTCATGAGCCATGGCATCAGGGGATACCTGGCATCACCTGCACGGGAGCAAGAGAAAGAGTTCATGTCAATTTCCTGTTAATTTCATGTTGGCACAGGCTGTATAGTGTTCATTTGAGATGACTGACATGCACAGGCAATCATTCCTGTACATAGCATTTCTTTTTTGTGTACCTCAAGGAAACGTAGTCAGGATGCGTGTGGGGTGTGTGTTGTGCAGTTGGTTTCACAAGGACCATTCACGGGCAACTTGTCCTCAGAGAATTTCCGTACAACTGACACCAGTGGATATAAGTCTCATTAATGGCTTACAAATCAAAGTGGACTGTCCATGTACAATGCTACTTCTCACATTTGCATGATTGGCATTTGTGATTTGGTGGTAATAACGGTATGCAGTCTCTATTTACAAATCTTCATCTGGACATCCTTATATATCGTAACCCATACGACAAGAACACATATTGATGGGTTATATGTTTGAGGGGTAAAGTGTTAGATGATAGCAATAAGGGTGCAGGAGTGTATTTAGGGATGAAACACAATGAATTGGGTGAGGCTGCCAACTTAGAATCATGTATTAGTGGTAGTCAAGGATTTCCTCTTTCTGAAAGATCTGGTCTAAACGCTTTCAGTTTAAAGGTGTCCCTTAAGGAGACATGACAAGGGTATTAACAGGCAGTGTACCTGTGAAATGTGTGTGCAGTCACAAATTATTTCAGTGTAGCAGCTACTGAAATCTCTGGCTGAGCATCATGACTTGTGTGTTTCCTTGACTTTGTTTTTGCTAGTCATTTATTGTCATTATGGAGGGATGCATTCTTGTACATGTGGTTTATGTTTTCTGCTGGCCCAAATACATGTACTTATGTATGCACTATATGTTTTACATGCATGGAGACATGGCTGTCAAAGTCTTGCACTTTGGCATGCTACTACTGTGTTGCACCTTCAGTTACACCTACACACTAGCAAATTGAATGCACTCACAACGCTGTGTATGGCCATGTCACGTTCTATGTGAGAGGTTTGTTAATGTGCAGATTGTGGGTAATAAGGTTCCTTGGCCTTATTCCTCATCTAACTCTGCCTTTTGGCCTTTTGATGACCTATCCAGCCTCTGTGCACTTTCACAGGGGTTTGGTAAAGGTTACGGGATATTGGAGTAGGAGTAATGATGGAATAATACATGCAGTGTGCACATCCACTACTGGTTATGCATCTCATGCTGGGCCATATTTCAACAGTCCACATGGCCTTGTAGTTAGACTCACCCAGCAGCCAGGTTGCCTATGATCATTACTGCCCCTGACCCCCCCCCCAATTCAACAGTCCACATGGCCTTGTAGTTAGACTCACCCAGCAGCCAGGTTTCCTATGATCATTACTGCCCCTCACCCCCCCAATTCAACAGTGCACAAGGCCTTGTAGTTAGACTCACCCAGCAGCCAGGTTGCCTATACTTATTACTGATTAGTTGGCAGGCATCACACCCCATCTATATGTTGAGGGAATGGTACAGCTGCCTGTTGCGGTACACTACCTCCACAGCATGCCTGACCACCAGCTCCACACGTGTGCTTTCAACCGCACCATTTACATTAGGCATGCCTGCTAGTGTATGGAATGCTATTTTTGTTGCATTCACCTCCTCCGCAGTCCATGGTAAGCTGATGTGCTTGTGTAGGTGGGACAGAAGTGTATCTAGCACCTGGAAGAGCACATGGAAGAAACATGGTTGTGAGATTCCATGCAGCTGCCCCACTGTGTGCTGATATGTGCCTGTGGCAAGGAAGTGTAGCACAATTAATTAATTAAATTTATAAAGCGCTCACACAGCCCGCAGGCATCGAGGCGCTGTTACAGGAATAGTTTTTTTGTCTTAGTTACTTATTTATAACGCGCTTAAACACCCAGAGGTTTCTAAGCGCGGACCCGCGGATCTACCCTGTATTGCTTCATGTCGTCTTGCTTCCAAGACGCGCACGCTGCCGCTGAGCTATCGTCCCGGGACAGACACTACCTTCAGCAAGGGGGGGATGTCTATCCGGATATTTATGAGGCTCACCTGGTCATCATGTACCTAGTCCACTATAGTGGTGATGGTGTCCCTGTCTAGGCATTACAGGGTGTGGATCTGAGCGTGGGTGAGATTGAATGGGGTGGGGCCTTAGGGTAGGGATTGTTGGCTGCCTGCGGGGTACAACCTGCTGCACAATGGGGATTTGCTGGGCCATGATGGCCATCTTTCTCCTCATGCACCTCTGCTGCGTCCTCCGCCTCACTGCCGCTTCAATCAGTAACTCTGCTGGCATGTCCTCCAACTCCAGTACTGCTAGTGCTAATGGTAGCATTGTGGTTTTGGAAGGGGGCATGTCCATGCCGGTGGTTGCGTGTCCATGCATCTGTGAATGTAACCTTACTTATGCCACGCCGGTATCACTGGGACATATGCCGCGTGTCTGCACAGATACCGGCAATGGTGTTGCCGGCCGTGACGGGTCCCTTCCAATGCTGGTGTTACCGGTATCGCAACTCGGACTACACAAGTCCGGAAAAGGGTGCGGGTACGGATATAACGGCAACGCTATTTCCGGAATGGCATACTTGTAATGAGGCCCATAGTCTCTCTTGTTAGTTCAAATATATAAATATAATTTACATATGTGTTTTCTCACATTCTTCATTCAAAAGAAAGGTTCAAAACTAAGATACATTACATGTTCAATGTATTTTCTGTGTGTAGTGACACCCATCACTTCAGTGCTAAATTAAATAATAAATCTGCCTAGATACTTTCAACAAGGCTTTTACCTAGACCATAGAGGAAAGTATACATAACTCCTCCTTGACATCAAACAAAACTTTTTCCAGTTATTATTCAACAGTCAACTCTAGATAGTTGCTGACACCTTTCAGATGTGTCAAATCCATCTTCAGGGTTCAGAGTTGATTCTTTCACATTAAGAATAATGGCATTTACATGTTCTTCTGTGTGCCTACTGTAAAAAACAAATCCATGTATTACTAACTGGTAATGGCTTCCTGTGATCATAAAGTTCTACACGACATTTCAAATACTACACTTACATCCAATGCTGACCCTACTGGTGGATCGTCAATCTTGAAAAAATTCAGCCTGTAAAATAAAGTGTACACCACATCTATTAGCCATTTCCCTCATATACTGCTAATATTAACTGTAATATTAGTAAACAGGTAAGTGCTTAAAACACACTCACCCAATGTTCACTGTCGTGGCCATGCCTAGAAAGCTCAGAATCTCGGTCGCTGTGGTTGGGGCCTGTGCGTTCTTAATGTCGTTGACTTTGCCAGGGTCGGGTGATAAGCCATGCTTGTTGAACACAGTCAAAGAAACTCAGTGATCGTTTTCCAAATTCGCACTTCTCCTTGTGGAGCGTGAGCCCTGAGTCTTCTAGTCGTTAGAGGGTGGCTGCACATCGTTTGGTGTGTTCGGCTTCCGTTTTGCCGTAGACCAGGATATCGTCTCTGATGTTTGTCAATCCTGGTAGGTCTTGTAGGACTTTCCGTATCTCGTGTTGAAATACCTCTGCCGCCGAGGAGATGCTGAGGTTGAGGCGGCGGTAGCATCGGAGTCCAAGGTGTGAGGAACACGTGGTGATATAGCGAGATCCACTTGCAAGGCGCATCTGGTGGTAGCCTGATCGGAGATCAAGCTTGCTGAAGATGGTTGCGCCAGTCAGCTCAACAATCAATTCATCTATTGTTGGCGTGATGTGTCTGTCTCGCCCTATTGCAGCGTTGGGGCGCTGCATTCCAATGCATATGCGGACTGCATTGGGTTGCTTTGGTTTGGCTGTGACTACCATTGATGAGACCCACGGGGTGGGCCTTGAGGCTTTCTCGATGATCTTGAGGTCTTCTAGTTTACTGAGCTCTGCCTCTACTGCGGCACTCATGTGGAAGGGTACCCTTCTGTGTCGTACAGCCCGTGGCTCAATGGTAGGGTTGATGTGAAGTTTCCCTGACCTGCCTTTGCGACAGCCAATTCCTGTGAAGAGGTTCTTGTGCTTCGCCAGCAGGTGCTCTATGTCTTCCGATTGGATCGCGAAGTTGAACAGGATAACCGCCAGACATTCTGCTGTTGCGCAGCTGAGTAGGGTCTCTATCCCGGCATCTACAACATGGATGCAGGTTTTGCAGCGGACTCCCCAGTGAGAGAGTGTTGTCCTGAAGTAACCAGTCACAAGGAGAGGCTTTTCGCAGCCGTAGGCATAGAGCAGGACTGAATGCCGCCAGAGCGTAGGTTTGGGGTTGAGTTTGCTGAATCTGGAGGACGGCATGACATTCACAGTGGCCCCTGTGCCGATCATCATAGTTACTGGGATCTCCCCTACTAATATGGTGCATCGCCGTGACCCAGTCCTGCTACGCTGATTTCCGTTTCCGGGTTCTATTGCTGAGATCATGTGTACCTTCTGCTTTCTTTGGTTGCGGGGCCTGCCGCCGTGGTCTGGGGA
The DNA here is from genome assembly GCF_040938575.1 of Ambystoma mexicanum. Taxonomy (NCBI): domain Eukaryota; kingdom Metazoa; phylum Chordata; class Amphibia; order Caudata; family Ambystomatidae; genus Ambystoma; species Ambystoma mexicanum. The sequence continues at coordinate 1,273,916,423 of NC_090932.1, forward strand.
TTGTTCCCTGCTGGATCGCTCTTCATTGCTGCTGAAGCGGTCAGTGTTCTTGCCGTCAATGGCACAGGCGCGTCCACTTTTGCCGTTGTGTGACCTGCCTGGCTGTCTTTTTTGTTGGCGGTCGGGTCGCTCTGGACGACCTGGAGGGGGTCTGCGGGGTCCTGCATCGTTCCTGTGGTGCGGAGTGTACTCACGGTTGAATAGTCTTTGGGTTGCTTGGAGTTCAGGCACACCGATGCATGGTGGTTAATTTTTCCACATTTATGGCACATGGTGCCATATGCTGGGCATGGATCGCTTCTGCCATGCTGTCCTGAACTGACTGTTTTTGTTTTTTCACCTCCGCAGCTCACCCAGTTCCTTCTGTGAGCCTTGGGTGGCCTGTGGCGTGGAAGACAGACTGCCCGCTCTTCGTTTGTGTGGGGCCATGTTGCGTGGGTCTTGTAGATCCCGCCTCGTCGCCAGTGTGAGGTGCAGCCTGGGGGGCGGGCCGCTGTGTAGGGCAAGGGCACGGTGGCATGAGACACGGACACAGTGCTGTTGGTGCATAGCAGCGGGAACTGTCTTTTGGCTGGCTCTCCCCTTCTTTTATTTGCTCGTCCACATGACCCTTGTCACGTGGACATCACATTGGGAAACATGTGTCGCACACGCAAGGCGATCTCCGTCCGGTTCTGTTTTTTCCTGTAAAAGATTCAAAGTAAAATGGGCCCCTTTAGTGGCCGTGGTGGTTATATGTATTTATAAACCAAAAGGGGGGCAACCGGATACCCACTGGCAAAATGTTGTACAATATAGTCAACAAGATCAGGAGCGGCTCCTACGCACTAAGGGCCTGATTCACAGAATGTTTTCCTATAGCATTGCACTATTATAAAACACTTCCATGAATCAGGCCCAATTGGCTGGTGGAGTCGTGGCCATGTAGACAAAAGCTCTGAGGAGGATCTCATCCAGGCTCAAATAGCATTTGAGTATGTCAAATATAACACACTCTGCTTGGCCGGGGATGTCTCGTATTTTGTAGATCAGGGTTACTGGTATAACACAGAGTACTTACATCCTGGTAGAGGACCACAAGACGTGAGGAAGCAGACCGGGAAACTGGTCTGGCACCTCACTCCCGTGTGTTTGTATTTTATCGTAACCTCGCGCATGCGTCTAGTACACACAGTGCGGCGGCCATCTTTCTAGGGGCATGTATAACCTGATAAATTCCAACATCAATGGTGATCGAACCCTGCAGCCCATGTAGTGTGGGGACTGCCTAGCCACATAGTGACACAAAACAGATATCTTAGGAGACACAGGATCACTTGTGTCCATAGGGGTATCACTGTGTAACTGGGTCCTGGTTGCATAAATGCTGTTTTGCCTAACATTCAAGCTATGTCTGCTCAATTTACAACTAGCTCATCAATCTGACTCAAAACCGATGTCTGAAGAGACACAGAAATGTGTGTGACCATATCAGTGTTTCCATGCAACCAAACCCTAGTTGTATGGATGCTGTTTGGTTGTAGGGGAGTACATACCATTTATCCACTTTCACCTCACGGACAATTGCCCGCTCACACTCTTGTTGACATGATTCAACATATAGGTACATATTAGATGTATAGTATACATGTAAGTTCCTCTTCTTTCCTGCCTCTTCCTCACTGGTTATCCCCCACTCACACTCTTGATGTTCTGTCCCGCAAGGCAAGTGTGGTATTCTCATGACTTCTATGCCCAATGCATAAGATCACTCCCTTCTTCACTTTTATACAAAACACATGAGCTTCTACTCACTATTCATCCCACGGGGGGCGGGCGTTAAGGAATCCAGTAGATCTATCCATGCAATTCCTCTTTGGAGTAATTTCTTATGCAGGTCACCACCTCTGTTCCCTGTAGACACCTGTTCTAATATAACACACTTGAGTTGCGCTATGTTGTGTCTTGCTTCTGTAAAGTGTGTGGCTACCAGTGATTTTAGGAATTCTCATCCGTATGTTGGATTTATGCTCTGCCCATCGCACTTTGGCCTTCCACATTGTCATTCCCACGTAGTACAGAGCACATGGGCATCTCAAGGCGTATACCACATTATTAGAATCACACGCACAGGAGTAGTTCGATGGTTTTCCCTGAGTAATCGTGTTCCCTTTTATTATGTTGCGGCAATGCTGGCAATTGCAGCAAGGTTGGGTCCCTTGGTGTTGTATTCTGGGCTTCTGGGCTTCTGCTCTCACTAGTGTGTTCCTTAAAGCTATTCCTATAGGTAAACATCTAGTGATTATCTGAAAGAAGTGGAACGACAATTAAGGGACCAAGAGACGTATCAAGAGATCCAGTATGACCCAACGGAGAAAGTGAGGGCTCTCATGAAAGATGTTCTTGATGAAGCAGAGAACAGAGAAGTCATTTCAAAACGTACCAGAAGATTTTTGAAAACAGCACATCCGGTGATACCTGTTTTCTATATTTTGACGAAAATCTATAAGAGTCTCAAGAACCCACAAGGAAGACCGATCATTGCCGCTATGGACAGCTTACTAGAGCCTCTGGTGAAATACTTGGACAATGTGATACAACCGTTGATTTGAGAAAGCCCAACATATGTAAGGGATACAATGCATTTCTTATCCAAATTGAATGAAATCCAATTTGTCAAATGGAGAGATACCCTTTTCCCCATGGACGTAACCTCATTATTATACGAACAACATACATTAGGCTGGCTTGGAAGCATGGAATGGCTACTATTGTAAGCAGAAGCGTGTACTGGCAACAGGGTGTTTGTTTATATATAGAAATCAGGATGCACTAAATTTGTAAATGTTATACGTTGAATAATGTAGAATTTTTAAAGATTATTTCAGGTGCTACGGGCCAAACCCTGGCTACACTGGGAAAAATAAACTTGCAATTATATTCATCAGAAACACTGATGAAAGACCTGTTCACTCCAATTGAGGTGAGTAAAACCGCTTCCTTTTTAATGCAAAAATATATATTTATTAATTAACAAAAATTCAATTCAAGTACATAGACAAGTATTTAAGGATTCATTGTCTCATCCTCATTTTGATCAAGGACTTCAAAAAACAACAATAAAGTTTCTCTCCTTCATAAACTTCACAGATGCGTTTCTTTTATCAACAAAAAATATAATTATTCCACAATTATGCATGTTATACAATACTGAATGGATCACAGCTTAGTGTCACAGTGCAAATGATACTGCACCAACAAGATGCAAGTTCTGTCAGTGTGGTGATTGTAGGGGGCACCTCGCTATGCGTTTCAGGGCTTGATGCCCCTTCTTCAGGTGTAGCTGCTGCCAGTAATAATAGTCTGAAAAAAATCAAAAATGCAATGTGTAAAGAGAATTGTTCAAACATGGAACGCTCCAAAATGTTAATCTCTGCACAGAAAGTGCTCAATGTGCTTTCACCAACCTGACTGATATCTTAGTCTCTTGGTACCCTTTATGCTCGCTCAGGATCAAAATGCCTTCAATGGAGGCTAAAAGAGATATAAAGTATCTCCTTCAGTGCATGCTGTCCCATAGACTGGTGTACTAATTAAAGGATAATATAAATATAATATCCTCTTCAGAAAAGGCCTACCCTCTGTATTGCCGGCATCTCAAACAGAGCTTGATTCTCAGTGTGTTAATGCAGCTCCTCTCTCAATCTGCATTGCGATTTGAAAGGCAAGGTGTCAATTCGATATTCACCTCCTGTCTATTGTTCACAATGACTGCATGTTCCATTGAGGAACATATAACCTGTTGCTTATTGCAGTCTTCCCTTATTGATGTGAGACGCGATGCGGTAACTGGGACGTAGCTGAAGAAAACAGCCTCCCGTCCCACATCCACTTTTGTATATACTTCCATGTAGAATCACATGATCGCGGGGCGATCACGTGACGTTGTCACGTGGTCACGCGATCGAAATTTCAGGATATGGTCGTAATTGTTCAAATACCAGAATTAATTACCATGAAAGCTTCTTGCTAACTCTAATACATTTGGTCCTGCAAGCGCTCTCTCAAGGAATATCCCATGATTGGGAAAAACTGATTAAGGACCTATTGAGAGCTATCTCCTTTGGACCTTTAAGCAAATCAGTCCGCCATATTGGAACGAGTACTGCTGGTATAAATAGATGTTACTAATAAAGTATAAATCACCAATGTCGCGCTGATCAATGACGCTGCACAGAACATATCGAGCAAATCTATTTGCTGTTAATTGAATATAAATCTTGCTAGAAATTTAAAATGTTCAATATGTATTAAAGGGATAGTGCGCTCAACAATATTATTGTCCCGATCGTTCGGGCATGTGTTTTTCAGCATACGGTGATCGATCGTAAAAAAACTTTCCTATGCATCTTACCTTGGTTTTCCTCACTTTTACACATGCAAAAACAAGGAGTCGGGCGCGGCCATCCATGTGCTAATCTTATCCGTGGATCAATCACCCTAAGTTCAAGTGCCCCTGCGGCACTAAATCATATCCCCCCCCTGAAGCTGACATCACTATTCCAAACGATATGCTCCACTTATTTTCATGACGTTAGTGGGCAGCGTAGCCAAACGCGCCCAGTCATCACCCACATAATCTATTCTGCATTAGGGAGGAAGTATGCATACCTCATACTCTGGACCAGTTGCAAAGGATGAAGTGATTGTGGCGAAGTTCCAGCATCCACCTATAACACAGTACTTGTTTTAGTACGGGTGAAAACAGCAAAATGGAACTGTGACAATGAGATTCAAACAAGCGTACATATAGAGGGACAACCATACATGCCACTTAGTGTTACTTTTCATTTCATTTTAAATTGCAAGCATACCACATTTTCCTATAGGACAAGTATAATAAAATGACTTGATAGGTGAGCAAACTTGATGTTTACTCTGGAAATGAAATTGATGCTGAATCTTGTTGCTTCATTTTCCGAGTCATAAAGTGGGCTAAAGGAAAAACATAGTTGTATTAGATGTGTGGGCAGATCCAACGCTCGAGAATATCACTTTGTGCATGCCAGTAGGACTCACCATTGGGACACTGGATGTGTCGGTGGTTTCTTCACTTGTGAGGATCTGTGCATCCATCACTGTGCTCTACGCCAAAAAAGGAACATGTCAAGCAACCGATTACGAAAACGCAATGCAACTTTTAAAGGGCACAATGGCATTATTTTATAATGGTCATAATTATTAGATTTGTTAGAGGCTCAAGAAAGCAGGGACTGATGTAGTGTAGTGAAATCTAGTATAGTAAAAATTCAATACTATCTTGTAGCAATGGAAACCTTAGTAAGACACTATTGAAGTAAATATACACCGAATATTGATAGTACTTATTTATGCAGCCATAGCTCTCAACTCACCCGCTTTTGGCGGGTGTCACCCGCCTTGCAAAGGGCTGACTCACCCGCCAGGCCTCCTGCACGCCCATTCATTCCAATGGGCGTCTCACCCGCCAGAAACAAAATCGGGTGATTTCAACCGCCTTTGCAAGACAATTGGTTGAGAGCTATGTATGCAGCCCATCGTCCAACATAACAACAAACACAGCTAATTCATCACACAGGACTCACCGGAGGCAGCGTGTGTATAATTTTGTTTGGAATTGCATGTGGAAGCAATTTGTGATGAATTCGGGGTCGACACTTCTTAATGTACTCGGATCAGTCGTACATATCGTCGGTAAAGTACCAGCTGAAGATGCAGAATCGACTGGACCCAACGTCCGTCAAGAGAGCCTAGGCTCTACATTCAATCTCGTCCACCCTAAAACCACAGTATTTAACCCATTCTCTTATTAAATCAATATCCTTCAGGAATGTCTGCAGGACCATGCTCAGAGACCATGCGGAGAGAGATCTACCCCCAGCTCGTTGCTCCGAGAAGCGGCTGACCCTGAGTGAGTCGGAGACGGATGAGCAAAGGTCTTGGGAAGGAAGACATTCAGGAAGAGAGAGTAGAAGGTATTCATGCCCCAGGCCCCAGAAGGCCTTGTGGACAATGCATAGCGTTTTGAACTCAAGGGAAGGAGGGAGTGGGTGTGCCGATGAGGAGAATCTCAGTCTTACTAGAATGAAGGCAGTGTTCATTGGCTGCACACCATTCCTGGATATCAGACAGACAGTCAGAGATGAGGGAAGGAGAGGAGGACGCCGAGGGTAGGCTGAAAATTCGCCGGGTATCGTCGGGGTCACATACACCCGCCACCTCAAATTCAGGACCACTATCTGTGAGGACAGGAGGAGGAGGGACTCTTCCTGTCCGATGAAAACGATCTTGCACCACCAACTTAATCTGAGATAGATGAAACACAGGGTGTATCCGAGACCAAGAGGCTGGCAAAGCCAGTTTAACTGCAGCTGATCCCACCATGGCCAACACCTTAAAAGGTCCAAAGTATTTTGGTGATAGGTTAGACGGGACAAGGCGGCGAGGAAGAAAGCGGGATGCCAACCAAACAGAGTCACCGACGGTAAGTTTCGGGGCAATGCAGCGATGAAGATCGGCGTTCCGCTTAGCACGGTCTTGAGCCTCCACAAGGGATTGCTTAGCCAGTCTCTGACCATCCTGAATGTCTGCAATGAATTTATCAACTCCTGGGCAGCAGGATGCAGGAGTCGACACCATAGGAACAAAGGAGGGATGGTAGCCATAAGAGCAATGAAAGGGGCTAGTCTGGAGAGCAGAGTGTCGGGAGTTATTATAGGCAAATTCAGCAAAGGGGAGTAATCCTGCCCAGTCATCCTGAGCCGTTGATACGAAGCATCATAGATATCCTTCTAGAGTCTGGTTTAAACGCTCCGTTTGCCCATCGGTTTGGGGATGGTATCCCGAAGAGAGGGCTCTTTTTATCCCTAAGGCGTGACATGTCTTTTGCCAAAAAAGGGAGGTATATTGGGGACCTCGATCCGAAATGATAGTATCCGGGAGACCATGACAAGAAAAGATTTCAGAGAGGAAGATTTTAGCCATCAAAGTTGCCCCAGGTAGTTTCTCTAAAGGGGTAAGATGTGCCAATTTGGTGAAGTAGTCAATAATCACCATAATGGCTGTATTGTTCTCCGATGGAGGTAGATCAGACACAAAGTCTGTAGAGATGATTTGCCAAGGCCGGTCGGGAATAGGCATCCTTGTTAATAATCCCAAAGGAGGAGTTCGTGGAGTCTTTGCATGGGCACAGATACTACAAGCCGCGACATAATCCTGGACATCAGATTGTATGTTTGGCCACCAGAAGTGTCGTTGTATGAGTTCCAATGTGGAGAGAAACCCTCTATGACCCGCAGCCCGAGAGTCATGACACATTTGTAACACTTCGAGTTGTAATGAAGGAATGGGAATCAATAGCTGAGCTCCGTGAAAAAAATATTCCTTTTCTTTAGTGAGATGGTGGGTGGAAGCAATACTTTCACAGAACGATTTATTTTGATCGGTGGCTGTTCGCACTTCTTGGAGAAAGTCAGTTAAGACTGCAATAAAACGAGCGTTGGGAAACATCTTCTCAGAACAGAATGTAGCTGTAGGAGAATCCTTACGGGATAGAGCATCTGCCTTCTGATTATGTTTCCCTGGCCAAACGTTGAACTCAACTCGAAAGGGAAGAAAGAAATAAGCCCAGCGGGCCTGCCTACTGTTGGTCGTGTAGGCATTCTGAAGTACTCAGAGATTCTGATGATCAGTGCGAACCTTAATAGGATGGGTAGAACCCAAGAGTAAGTGTCTCCATTCTTTGAATGCTTGTTTAATTGCCAGTAACTCTTTCTCAAGAACAGAATAGTTTTGTTCCGCAGCATTGAAGGTTTTAGACAGATATGCTACAGGTCTTTCTTCTCCCTGTTCCGACAATTGTAAGAGTACGGCTCCTAACGCAAATTGCGAAGCATCCGTCTCCACAATGAATTGTTTGGTTTGATCAGGGTTAATAAGAACTGGAGCAGAAGTGAATATCTCCTTTAGAGTTTGGAAGGCACTCTGAGCCGAATCGTTCCAGGAGAATGTGACTCCTTTCTTCAGAAGCCGAGTGATGGGTAAAATGATTTCCGAAAAACATGGAATGAATTTCCGGTAAAAGTTGACGAAACCTAAAAACCGTTGAATGTCTTTATGCAAGAGGGAGTTGGCCAATCCAAAACAGCTGACACTTTTTTTGGATCCATAGAGATACCCTGAGATGATAGCACAAATCCGAGGTAGTTTACCAGCTCCTGGTGGAACTCGCATTTAGTGGCTTTACAGTAAAGGTGGTTGAATTGAAGACGTTCCAAAACTGTGTTAACATGCTGAATATGATCCTCTAGGTTATTGGAATACACCAGGATATCATCTAAATAGATGATGACAAAATGAAATGAAATGTCGGCAAAGAGATGGTCCATGAACCGTTGAAATATTGCAGGCGCGTTGACCAGGCCAAATGGCATAACGTGGTACTCATAGTGTCCGAAATTGGTGCGAAAGGCGGTTTTCCATTCATCTCCTGGAGCTATTCGTATGAGGTGGTATGCACCTCGGAGATCCAGCTTTGTGTAAATAGAAACCCCTCGAACCGCTTCAATGATGTCTGCTATAAGAGGCATGGGATATTTGTCGGCGATGGTTATTTTGTTTAATCCTCGGTAATCAATACACGGGCGGAGTTCGTCCGAGTCTTTCTTAGGGATAAAGAAGAGAGAAGCTCCCGCTGGTGACACAGACTCCGTTATGAGTCCATTGCGTAAATTGGTTTGAAGGTAATCTTTCAATACTGCCTTCTCCCGTTGGGAGAGCAAATACATGCGGCCAAATGGAATGGGCTGTTCAGAAAGTATATCGATATGACAATCATCCCTTCTATGAGGAGGCAAAGTAGGAAATTCGGGATTCTCAAAAATAGACCGGAATCTCCAATGACATTTAGGGATAATTTCTAACTGATTAATGGTGGATACAGCAGGGTGTGGAACTTCTCTAGTGGGAAGATGTATGCCTACTGACTCCTGAGAAAGGCAATGGTGAACACAGTATTCCGACCCCAAGAACAGAGTACCTGCTGACCAGTTAATATATGGGTTATGGAGTCTTAGCCACTTACGGCCCAGGATGATCGGAAAATGGGCAGTTCTGATCAGATCAAAAAACAGAGTTTCTTTATGGCTGGCAATCATGCAGGTGATAGAATCTGTCTGTTCTTTAACAGGTCTTAAACTTAAGGGACTCCCGTCCACACCTTGAATAGGAGTAACCATGTTCTTGGTTACGAGGGTAATCCTGTGTTTATTTGTCCAATCATAATCCAGAAAGATTTCAGCCGCTCCGCAGTCAATCAAAGCGGGAATACCAGGTAGAATATGTTCTGAAAGTATCATAGACAAGGAAACTACTACCATGGTCTGGTTGGTTGAGGCATTGTCTAAAGCCAGACCCGACTGACATGGGGAAATAGATTTCTGTAACCCTACCGTTCTTCCCCCATCGATAGGGCTCTCCAATGACATTTAGGGATAATTTCTAACTGATTAATGGTGGATACAGCAGGGTGTGGAACTTCTCTAGTGGGAAGATGTATGCCTACTGACTCCTGAGAAAGGCAATGGTGAACACAGTATTCCGACCCCAAGAACAGAGTACCTGCTGACCAGTTAATATATGGGTTATGGAGTCTTAGCCACGCAAGGCCCAAGATGATCGGAAAATGGGCAGTTCTGATCAGATCAAAAAACAGAGTTTCTTTATGGCTGGCAATCATGCAGGTGATAGAATCTGTCTGTTCTTTAATAGGTCTTAAACTTAAGGGACTCCCGTCCACACCTTGAATAGGAGTAACCATGTTCTTGGTTACGAGGGTAATCCCGTGTTTCTTTGTCCAATCATAATCCAGAAAGATTTCAGCCGCTCCGCAGTCAATCAAAGCGGGAATACCAGGTAGAATATGTTCTGAAAGTATCATAGACAAGGAAACTACTACCATGGTCTGGTTGGTTGAGGCATTGTCTAAAGCCAGACCCGACTGACATGGGGAAATAGATTTCTGTAACCCTACCGTTCTTCCCCTATCGATAGGGCTTTCCCGATTTCGGATTAGAAGTACGACGAGGAGGAACCAGATGACAATCTTTCAATACATGAGAGGAGGACCCACAGTACATACATAGCCTGAGGGTTTTTCTTCTCTCTCTTTCGGTCGCAGATAAAGGTCCTCTTACGGTCCCTATCTGCATAGGCTCTTCCGTTTGGGGGAGAGTCTTATTCCCAGCATAGGAATAGTCAACTGATGCTTATACTCCTTTGCTCTTCCTTCTTTCATAAGACCGTTCATGCATATGATAGTCTATCTGCATAGTTAGAGTGATCATGTCTGCCAGGTTAGTCGGACGAGGTACTTTAGAGACCTCATCTTTAAGGTTTTCCGTTAAACCTATGCGAAAAAGGGTAAGCAGCCCTTCATCCGGCCAACCTAATTCTGAAGATAATTTTTGGAATTGTGTGATGTACCCTAGCAAATCCTTATTCCCCTGCTTCAGATCAAGAATCCTCTTTTACATGGCAACTGATATTTCCTTTCTGCCAAACATAGTTTTAAGGCTGTTGGAGAAGGCGGGATAAGAATCTAGGATCACATTATTAGAGGTGACTAGAGGCGTGGCCCAGGCCAATGCAGCGCCAGAAAGATGGGAAATCACATACCCCACTTTGGGCCTCATTCCGAGCCATGCCGGTAAGTATCTGTATTTTCCGGCATGGCGTAAAGTACGACACCGTGCTGGTTGAAGTCCGAAAATTACGGCCCATTCCGAGCTCTCGGACACGCGCTTTCCGCCATGCCGGAAAAGGACCGTGCGGCCTGCCGGAAAACCCCCCGAAAAACCCCTACCGGCATGCAACCGACACGTAAAGTACTACACCGCCCTGTAAGCATTAGCGACAGTGCATAACGGTGACCGTAAATTACGGTGACCGTAATTTACAGAAACTGTAAATTACGGTCTCCGCCAAAAAACGGATCCGGAAATTACGACATCGCACAGGAACGGGAAGGAGAGCGGCGGCCATCTTTAAAAACACAATCCATTGCCATCCGCAGCTGCCAGCAGCCCTGTGAGGAAAGTAAAGTTGTGAACCGGACCAGGCACCGCAGGACATGCCGAAAGCACCAAAAAGGGTGGTGGATCGCGTCCGCAAGGTGAAATTCTCCACCGATGAACTGCAGGTAGACTACCTGGCAGAGCATGCTGATGTAGTCTTCAGCGGCGACATGCGCAAGGAATCAACCCTCCGCAAGAAGACCATCTGGGCGGAACTGGCACAGAGGGTGAGCGCTGTTGGAAGCACCCCCCGCACTCCAAGGGACTGCCGCAAGCGGTGGGATGACCTGCGGGTGCGGGGCCTCCTCTCCAGCAACCGCAGCCAGGCCCTGCAGACGGGAGGTGGGCCAAGTACACAGGTCCAACTAGAGCCGTGGGAGGAGACCTGCGCGCAGCTCGTTGGCACGGAATCCATAGAGGGCATGGGGACCATGGAGTGCGGCGGAACGACTTCTGCAGAAGGAGGTGAGTGTTGACAATGCACACTGGCAATGTCCATTGCATCATGTAAACTGACCCAGGGGCCATCGAAGGCACCCTCTCGTGTTGCCCTCCCCCCATCCAACGCATCCCCCCATCCAACAAATGCTGAGGCAAGTGCCGCCTAATGCTGGCCCAAGTGCGAGTACATAACGCACATCAACCATACTGCACTGACTTGCACAGCCCATCATGCACACCATCCAGCGTGGTAGGCATAGTACCTGCCGAAATGTACATGAACAGGGCACAACGAATCACTCCCAAACATGTACCACTGCCATAGCTACCCCCAAACTGAACAACCCGTGAATGACTGAAATGTCCATGTAACCATGTATGCAAATAGGACATAGCACATACACTAATGTTGTCCCTCTCTCCTACCTCCGCGGGTACTGGCAGGGCCAGGCCGAAGCCAGCAGCCAAGAAAACCACCCCTCAGCCTACGGAAAGGCCACTTGAAGCTGGCAGACCAGCAAACCACACAACATCCGCGGCAGCAGCTGAGCAAACCCCTACCTCAGCACAATCGAGCATTTCAGGGGAGGCTGCCGCTACTGCACCAGATGAGTGGGAGCCCAGCCCGCCACCCATCCAGGGGCCCATGTCGGAGGACGACCAGGAGAGCATGCAAATGCTGGAACCAGGCCTCATGACACTGGCGTCATGCAGTGACTCCGGGGATGCACCATCACCAGTGCACAGCCTTGAGCTTGACCCGCTGGGGTGTGATGTTCCCCCCAGTCCACCCATACAACCCCCTGCACAGCATGCTGGTGCAAGTAGATCATCCGATGGCCCCCCTTCACCTGACCAGTTCAGAGTTCAGCAATTGAGCGATCTCAGAGAGAACTATATTGAGGGTAATCGCCAGACTAGGGCTGGACTGCATGAGGAACTCGATCAAATGGGCCAGTCCCTCAACGACTGCACCACCAGATTGTGCGACTCCCTGACGGACAATACAACCCGGCTATGCCATGTCCTCAACCGCATTGCTAATGCCCTTGAGGCAGGGAGTCAAAATACGGAGCAACAGCAGGAGGACACGTCCGCGACAAGTGAGGCCACGCAAGGCAGCCCGGAGAGACGCCTCCGGCGTTCCTTGCGCAAACAAGATTTGCCTCCCCCAGACAAGGGCTCCAAGGGACATTAGCCATTCCTGCCACATGTGGTCCCCAGATCCTACATGGGACGACTGCTCGGGAGTTGGGGGGAGGGGGGTGATGTTGTGTTCTGGAGTTGGGGGGAGGGGGGTGATGTTGTGTTCTGGAGTTGGGGGGAGGGGGCATGGGCATTTGCTAATGTAAGCACTGTTTTTTCATTTCTTGTTATCTCAATACACAATTGGTGTTGCAAAGTTGAACCGTTGTGGACATTCCTCATTGCACTTTTTGTCCGTCTGCACATATGGCATGGGCCCATTCGACACCAGATATCAATGGAGGGGTCAATCACCAGTCCTGGTTCGCGGGCACATATGTGCATCACGCAAACCTGGTGACTGCTGCATCTACACGCATGCACGGGTATGGCCATAGTCTGGTTGCCCCATGGGTCTGTTCAGGGGGTTCATGACAGGGGTCATGTGGCTTGCTGTTAGGGTACATCCACCAACAGCTGCATGTGTCGCAAAATGAGGTGGGTGTGTGGACTGTCATGGTGGTGAACAGTACTTGGCTGTCATGGCAGGCTTTCGATGATGGCCATATCTACATGTACATAGATATATTCGGCACGATCAGGGACACAAATATGTGTCCGATGCAATGTAATGCTGTGGGGTGTTGTGTCTACATGATGGTCCGTGAACGGTGGTGTGGACATCTTGGGGTACATGTTCCTTTGTCGCATGCTGCTATTCTGATGTCGGATCATTCTGGTGCTGTGTACTGTGTACATTCTCATTTGGCTGTGGATCATGTCCATCATCCAGCTCTGATCCATTCTATGGTGATTCCCAACACTCATATGGGGGTGCCATGCCGGTGACGTGATATCGTACCCCTGCTGTCCTCCGTGAATTCCACTTCCAGGGGTGGGTCTCCAATGTGGTGCCAGGCTGGGGGATGCCACAATGTGAATGTGCAGTGTGCCCTCGGATATGCACTTGCGGTTGTGGTGTCCGCCAATGAGTGGTGCTTGTGTAGTGTGCCTATCCCTTGTCAGTTGGTGTAGATGTAGTGTGATATGGGTGCCTTATTCTGGCAAAGTGAAAATATGTTCATATGTGCCGTTGCCCTGGTTCTTTGGCAGGTTTGTTGTCAGGGTGAACAACGTACAATGGCTCCATCGTTTCTACGCAGTTGGTTCATGCAGGCACCCACCCTGTGGCACCAGTGCACTTACATGACACAGTCAGACGACTCAACAGCCAGCCAGACAGGTCATCCTGCATGTTGGGCCATGTGGCGCGGTAGCGTGCTGACCTCTTTCCTTTTCAATCGACCCTCCCCGGTCCAACTTGGGGGCCCTCCTCTCTGACATCTTTTCCTCCACCTGTGGTGTTCCCCAGGGATCTAATCTCCCGCCCTGGCTGTTCAACCAGTATTTGGCACTCCTTGGCCACCGCTTCACCACCCTCTGCCCAAACTTTCAGCGAGGTAGATTGCAGTTTTGATTGACTGGAAGGGTCATTCCCCTGCAGAAAGGACCTGGGAACCGGCCTCTGGGGTTCATGCTCCCCGACTGGTGCGCCGTTTCGTCCGACTTCATCCGGGTAAGCCCGGGGCGCCCCCCAGGAGAAGGAGGCATACTGTTACACATGGTTGCAGATGGACTCTGTGGTCCCGTACCCGCTTGTGCGGTACCGTTCGGAAGTGCAGTTCCAAGATGGATGCCTGTCGGGTTCCTCGAGCCGACAGCAACGGTCTAGTCTTTTCACGTCTGTTCGAGACGCCAGAGACCGCTCATGTGATACTATATCCAGACTCGAAGCCAAAGATTTATTGCGTTGCTTCTGCTACCGACGCTCCGTGAGTTCATTATTGAATCCTGTACTTACTTGTTGGATATTGCTCGTTTACCCTTTTCACTATTCTAATCTTGTCTCTTCCTATCTCTCGGAGAGTATCATCATTCACGCTATCCAACCTCTACTCCCTCCGTGTTCAGACCAACCCGGCAAATCCTGCTTAACCCAAGCATCTATAGAACTTCCTCCCCGGCATTGCCTGTCTCTCTGAAACCCACCAGGGTAAGTCCCTTATTCCTTGAGCCTTTCCTTCTAGCCCCGTCCGGATCACTTACCTGTCTGTTCTTGCAGAATTCCTGCCGCTCATCCTTTATTCTTCCGAGTTCCAGTTCCGAAGTTTCGGTCCCAATCCTTCCCTCCAAGGGTGAGAGAATCTTCCTTCAACTTCTTACTAGACTGTCTTACCTCTCCTCCCTCTCTGATACTCTCTTTGTTTTCCTTTCATGCACTCAGAAGGAACCTCCTGTGCAGCCTCCGTTTGAAACCACCTCTCAAGCATACTGCTGCTCCAACATTCTCCCGATTGACGAGACTCCAGACTCGACCAGGGTTTTCTTCCCATTAGAGGGTTTCCCTGGCAATCCTGTCCTCTCCCCAGGTGTTTTCTCTTACAGGGTTGTAGTGGCCAGGACTGTTTCAGGGGAATTCTCACTGCTGCATTTGTCTCTTCCATATTGGATTCTCCGACTTGTCAAGGTGAGCGTGTTAAAACCTTTGGTAATATACTTAGGCTAACAACCGCTTTAAGCAAATTCAGTAATCTTAACACTATTCTATTGCAATGGACAAAGATCCAATGTGGTATTTTTTGAGATGAAAATACTTGAAACATTAGACAATGGTGAAGTCATTGGGCTAAATGAACATTACAATGGCCGGTACAATTGGCGGGAATAGTAAAACAAATTGAGATCGGCAGTAGATGAATACGGAGAAGGCAATTCAGTGACCTACCACCCTTACCAGAACAAACAAACAAGACCATTCAGCAACCACGGAAGGAACTATCTGGGGAACAAGTTGCACGACGAACAGATACCTTACTGAGCACAGAGATGTTCTCCTGTTAAATGTCAAGGTGTTTATAGAGGATTAGAAAAGAGGGCGTGTATGTGAATGTGTGACGTGTTTGTTGCAGGGTCTTGCAGAGGGGAGTCTGGTGACACTGGGTCTGGGGAGGCCATGAGAACAATGGTCACTGTTGTTGGTAAGGAGACCACCCCTGCAGCATTCTGTTGCATCACAGCCCATTGAAAATAAACAATACTTTATAGCCCCCAGCTCAGCCATAAAAAAAAAATTGTCCCAACGCCATCTTTTCTACCAGGCCTGAAAAACAATCTATGTAGAAATGCCGCTCTCATCCATCATCCACAGTGAGTCGCACAGCCAGCCCATACCATCGCCTCCCCTTGCTAGCTCTGTACGAGCCCTGTTCTCACGGAATCCATCCATGCCTTGTTACAATCCTGTGGTATGATTTCCGAAAGGAGCAGGAACTTCAGGAAGAGTGTGTCTAGAGTCCTGTCATGGACTCTTATTTATAATGCATAGTGACATCATAGAAATATATGGCTGGGCAGGCTTAGCTAAACACACCTCTACCCCACTGGATTGGTCAGGGGTGCTAGACCCCGCCTCACTCTAAGCTGGTTGGATTTCAAGGGCAGGATGTCAGATTTCTGATGAAAGTTTTACAATGTTCAAAAACCTCCCACAGTTACTTTAGGTCAAATCAGATTTTGCCACAGATGGTACATTTATACAGTTGAAGTTTCTTAGCAAATTACATAAACAGGTTACATAATTTATGCAGACTATTGCAGTCCAACTCTGAAATCTGTGAGACATTGTTTTGTACATTTAATAATCTTTGGTCATTTTCAGTGTGAAATGTTCGGCCTAAAATTCTGTGACTTTACACATGCATACATACTATCATGGGGCCTATTTCTGTTAATTATTAACATTCCATCATGTGTCCTTTCCCCATTATTCACATTCCTCTGGCGTTCGTGTCCCATTCATGCTATTGACAGCCAAGACCTCTTATTTGAAAGCCACCAAAATCACATTTAAACTACTACATTTTTACAAGTCCTGTTGCAAAGATAACGCACTTCAAAGTTTCTTAATAAAATAGTCTTTTGAAACAAATGGGAATCCTTTGTCCTACACTGGCCCATTTTCTCTTTTAAGCTGCCACCAACTGTCACTTCCCCCAGAGGGAGGATGGGATTTTCCCAGCTTGATTGAAGGTTTATTGCCCCTTCTCCACTTTGCACGTCCATGTCCTGGAAGTTCCATTGTCAGAGGGTTCAGCCCAGACCAGATTCTGTCCGACCTAGTAATTATCACTGGAGTGTTAGTATCTACTGAGAGGGCCCCTTTTGTTTCTGTCATCCTCCCAGCAGAAACCTGTCTTGGGCTCATTCCTCCCCCCATGCAGCCACTGAAGATTGATTTAATTCTATTTATTTTTGCTCTGAATTGGAAGATACCTGCTGAATGGAACCATTTCATACATTGTATTTTCACAGTACAATCCCCTTTCACATTGTTAGGCAATAAGAAGTTTTTGTTCAACCTAGTACCCTCAAACAAGCATTTTTTCTCCTTTAGTCTGCAAAGCCCATTTTTATACATGTTTTTCAAGCTGCTAGCACTTTGTTTTCAATTCAGTTTTTGACTTTCCATCTGGATTCCCACACTGTTTTGCAGCTATATTTATTTTCTTTTAGGCAGTAGTTTATTTGAACCACCTATGCACTGAAACTGACATAGCCCAGAGCTGGAGTTCCTTTGAATTACTGATCATTAACTCAACAGTGAAGATTTTTCCCCGTGGAGGAGGATCATGAAGTTTCTACGTTGATTTTTCTCAGATTTGGTTTGACAGATCCTGTCATTCAGGGGTCATGCTTGGTTTTGCTGAAGCACAATGGGGATATGAATGGGCATGGCAGGGCCTTATTACTAACAGTAGTTTGGGGAAGAACAGATAAAAATAGCGTCAGAGCAGCATCATTTTAAGGTAAAATGCCCTCTTTTCAATGGGGACGTTGGGCTGGCAGCAAAACAGCGGTGCTTTTTCACTCTATTTCTTGTGCATATGCAAAAACAGACTGGCAAGCTCCCTCAGTGTGCCCCCTTGTTCCATCCTGCCCAATGTGTGCTTGGCAAGATGGTGCAGCCATCTTTTTGTTGCTGCAAAATGCAGTTTTGATACAATGGTGCTTACTGGGGCCAGCGCAGCCATTTTGCTGGTAACTGCAGATGCTCAGCTTGGTGATGTGGCGAAGTACAGCTGAGTTGGGTCAATATATCCCACAGGGGGCAAGATGTGGAAGGAAAGGATGTGACAGCAGTTGCAGTGAAACCCAGGGCTCAGGGCTGGTAAAACAATACCAGTTTGCTAAATGGAGGCCCACGAGGGCCAGGGGGCTTTAGCACTCACCTGCACTGCCCGAATGGAAGTGGCATGCAGGTCGAGGTGCTGGGGTGGGGGTTACAGTACACAGACTTCAGCAACCAATCAGGGCTAGGGGGCGGGAAGGGAGGCGGGAGGTGGAAGGAAAGGATGCAGCAGCAGGTGCAGTGAAACCTGGGGCTAGGGGCTGGAAAACTAATACCAATTTGCTAAATGGACGCCCTGAAGGGTCAGGGGGCTTCAGCACTCACCTGAACTGCGCGGATGGAAGTGGCTGTTGCATCTTCCCCTGCCGGTGCACCGGTGAGGGAAAGCACGTGTGAGGCCCCACAGTGCGGAGCGAAATGATAGAGACACACACAGGGGGATCGTGCCTTGCCCAGAACTGCCTCTCCATACTCGGGGGTGGGGCTTTTATTCAAGCGCCTTACGTCACTGCGTTGCGGGATGTAAGGCGTACACAACATTCCTCCTTTTTTCCAACAACTTAAAACATAACACATTAGATCCAATCATGTCAACTCGATTCAACTTAACTCTACTGTGCATTCTAGTCCAGCACAACTTGTGGTTCTACCATTCATAGGGCCTCATTACACGGTAGGCGGTAAGGGTTTACCGGTACCGGTAAGGGCACCGGTACCGGTAAACCCTTACCGCCCTACTACGAGTTCCCTTTGTGGGACCCCGGTGCTAATTATGGTACCGCAATTTGCGGTACCGTAATTAGCTCCTTCCCCATTCCCATTATGCCCTATGGGGGCAAAAATGGGAATGGGGAAGTGCCTTGGTGAAAGGGGAATTACCGCCCCCGCTCACCTTGGAGTAGGGCGGTAATTCCACCATCCACCAAGGCGGACACGGTAAAATACCGACGGCAACCATGGCGCTAATAGCTAATAGCGCCATGGTTATCGCCTACCGTGTAATGAGGCCCATAGTCTCTTAGCTTTTCTGGGGCTCTCGGTGCAGTTCTTAGGGCATAGCACCCACATCTAGGGGCTGTCCCGGACATCGTGTCCAGTTGCGGCTCACCTGCCTTATTTGGAGACGCCTCCCTCGGTTCCTTTGACAGTTCATCTGTCTCGTGTTCCTCGGTCGACTTTTCCTCGGGTTGTTGGTACTCAGCTTCCGGCGGCTACCCCTCCTCCTCCGAGGGCTGCTGGTCCCCATCAGTCCACATTTGTCGTGGCACTCCCTTAAACCATGATGCAATCCTGGTGATCTGATACCGCCCTCGTGTGGCCGTTATCATGGTTCCTTGTCGTCGCGTTATCGTCCAGGGGACCAGTCGTACTGGGTGTCCAGCTTGGTTTGAGAGGTTTCGCTTCACCAGCACTTGATCGCCGACTTGGTGTCTGGATTCCTTTGCGTGTCTTTTGGCGCTCATGTGCTCATTTGCCGTGATCCTTCTTTGATTTATGCGTTCGCTGTCATAGGCATCGGTGTCCCTGCCTGTATTGTGTGGAATGGATGAGTTTATCACGGTCCCGTACATGATGTCTGCCGGTGGTAATCATGTGGGGCTGTGGGGTTTCACTCTGTAGTTTCTTAGGAACCGGTACAGGTCTCCCCTCCATGGGCTGGAGTGCACCCAGGATAGGCGTAGCACCTTGTTGAGGGAACGCATGAACCTCTCCGCGACTCCATTTGCTTGGGGCCGTCTCGGCGTGATGTGGTGGAATTTGATGTTCAGATCATCCAGGTATTTTTTGATTTTGGTCTCTTGGAATGGTGGCCTGTTGTCACTCCAGATGCGCCGTGGTAGGCCATGGGTGGCGAAGATCTTCTCCAGAGCCGGCATCACCATGTCTGCGGAGGTCGATGACATGATTTCCACCTCGGGATATCTTGAGGGGTCATCAATGACCACTAACAGATATGTGCCTTCTTGGACCATGCAGAAGTCAATGCTGATTGCGTCCCATCTTGATGACCCCCGCTCTGCCGCTTGTATGGGTTTGGGGTTCGGTGGTGCACTTGTGATCTGACACGGAAGGCATGCTGAAATGAGTTGGTGTCGATGTGCGGGAACCATACTTGGTGCCTGATCCTGGCTTTGGTCCTGACCATGCCTTGTGACCTTCGTGAGCCAGCGCAATGACTCTGTCTTGCAGATTTGCAGGTATGACGATCCACGCTCCTCTTAGTAGGAGTCCTTCCTTGGTGACAGATAGGTCTTGTCACACAGGGAATATGCCTGTGAGGAAGTCTCTGGCTTCGGGTATGCGATTGTGCACGTTTCGCAGAAAAAATGTCCATTCTCCGGAGATGATTGAGTCCTTGACAAGGTCACAGCAGGGGTCAGCTTGTGTGGCTTGTACAATGTCCTCAATGTTGATTGCTCTTGGTTTAATCATGTGCACGACCTGGCAGATGTGTTCCTCGGTTTCTTCTGCCACATTCACCTTTCCTGACGTGGCCGCTCTCGGGTGTCTAGATAGGAAATCTGCGGGGTTGCTGGTATCAGGTTGGTATGTTAGTTAAAATTCGTATTGTTGCAGGTGTAACAGCCACATCCCTATCCTCGCCGGGGGGTGTGAAGAGGATCCTGTGAAAATGGAGATGAGAGGCTTGTGGTCCGTGCATGCCTTGAATTTTCGTCCATATAGGTATATGTGAAAGTGGCGGCAGCCCCACAGTACCGCAATGGCCTTTTTTTCAATATGGGAGTACCGTTGTTCAGTGGGAGTTATTGCGCGGGACGCGTAG
This sequence comes from Ambystoma mexicanum, assembly GCF_040938575.1. Taxonomy (NCBI): domain Eukaryota; kingdom Metazoa; phylum Chordata; class Amphibia; order Caudata; family Ambystomatidae; genus Ambystoma; species Ambystoma mexicanum. The sequence goes on from NC_090932.1 coordinate 1,273,937,112, forward strand.
GCAATCGGCTTTGTTTCTCCTGTCTGGGCAACCTGGACCAGGATCGCTCCAAGGCCGACAGGGCTGGCATCAACATATAGTTCCATCGACAGTGTGGGGTCGTAGTATGCCATTGTGGTGTCGGCTGATAGGGACATCTTGATCAGCTCGAAAGCCTCCTGGCAGTTGGGGCTCCAGACCCATTTTGTGTTGGATTTGGTGAGTTCCCAGAGTGACTTTGTTGCCAAATTGGGGATGAATTTCCCGCAGTACGTCACCATCCTCAAGAAACTGCTTACTTCGTGGGTGTTGGTGGTGAGGCTTCTTTGATGTCCGCAACTTTTTGTGGGTCGGCAGAGACTCCAGCGCCGTTTAACAAATATCCGAAGAAAGTGATCTCTTCCTTCATGAACTTGCACTTCTTCCAGTGAATGGTTAGCCCTGCGGTCTCCAGCCTGCTGAGTACCATCTCGAGGCGGCGCATGTGTTCTTGCCTGTTGCTGGCATGGATAAGAATGTCATCACTGACATTGAGTACTCCCGGGATGCCCTGCATCACTTCCTGGATGGCCTGCTGGAAGACTTCGGCTGCTAAGGATATGCCGAAGCTCAGTCTTTTGTATCGGCGCAAACCCAGGTGTGTGGAGAAGGTTGTGATATATCTCGAGTCCCGATGCAGTTTCAGCTGATGGTATCCCGCGTTGAGGTCAACCTTGGAGAACACCTTTGATCCTGTGAGGTCTGTGATGATTTCGTCAAGCGTGGGGGTGATGTGTCGTTCCCGCTTGATAGCTGCATTGGGGAGGCGCATGTCGTTGCAGATCCTTACCTTCCCCGGTTGTTTTGGCTTCTTGGTTACCACCATGGGTGAAACCCACAGTGTCGGCCCAGTTACTTCCTCTATAATGCCAGCTTTCTCAAGTTCCCGCAGCTCCTTTTTGACTTGGTCTCTCATGTGAAACAGTGTCCTTCTGTGATGCACCGTTCGGGGCTGTACTGCTCCGTCGATATGGAGTTTGATGAGTTTGCCTTTCAGGCATCCGATACCTTTGAGGAGGCCTGGGTGCTTGTCATGGAGGCTGGCGATGTCCAATGGGTCGTTTATGTTGCAGACAAAGTGTATTAATTCTAGATCTTCTGCTGCATCCCCACTCAGCAGGCATTCGATGCCCGCGTCGACGACTTACATCTTGGATTGTATTGTGCGGTCGCTTCTGCTGAGGGTAGTCCGAAAACGCCCTACCACTGGTAGTGGAGTTTCGCACCCGTAGGCGAATAGAAGCGTGTCTGTCTTCTTTAAGACTGGGGGGGGGGGTTGTTTTCAGAACATGGTCGCCGGCAGAACGTTCACTGACGCCCCCGTGTTGATTGTCATTTGTGTTTCTTGGCCTTGTATGGCCACTATGCATTTCCGTCTTCTTTGCCTTCTTGTCGACCCTGTGCTCCTGTGGTCAAGTGCAGAGACTAGGTACACTTTCCTTCCCTTTCTCAGTTGTCTGCTTTCCGCATCTTTTGTAGTGTCGCCATTGCCTTCTTCATCAGTGGATGAGTTGGCTGTCTCGATACGGCGGGCATTGGCCTGTTTCTTTTTCTTCTGGGTCCCTTTCTCTTGTTGCAGCTGGGGGCGTTGTGCGGGCCTTGACAATCTGCAGACTCTCGTGTAGTGATCCTTCCGGCCACATGCTCCGCACGTGGTTCCTTGTGCCGGGCAGTTTCGCCTTCCAGGACGTGCGCCTCTGCACCAACCACATTCATTAGGCCCTGGAATCCTTGATTGCCACCGAGGTGGAGTGTTTGCATCGTTGGGGTCGTCTCTTGACTGTTGGCAGCTGGCAATTTGCGGTATTGTCGCTGTCGTCGATGTTATCTGGAGCTTCTGCAGGGCAGTGCTCATGTGTGCTGCCCTCGCGTGTGAGAGCTCCCCTCCCTCTGACGTCTGTACTCAAGGATTCTGGCCAGTGAGATGCCCTTTTCGCTCAACACCATCCTGTGTAGCTTTTCCGAGTGCATACCGTTGATGACTTGCCGTGCCGTCTGATCTCTTTTTTAACGTTATCAAACTCACATGAGAGCGCAAGTTTTCTGAGTCTCGTGTGGTATGTGTCGAGCGTTTCCTCTTCTAGCTGGATGGTGGTGCAGAAAATGAAAGTCTCATAGTGTGGGTTTAGTTGTGGCATGAAATGGGCTGTGAGAGCGTCCTATGCTAGCTGGTAGACGTCTAAACCATCTCCAATGACGAGCGAGTTGGAGATGCGTAGGACTTCATCACCCACGTTGAGTAGGAGGTGTGACCTCATCTTCCTGGGTGTTACGTCTTTGCAGTCCATAGCCATTTCACATTTTTGGACCCAAAACAGCCATCGGGCGTGTTAGGGAGAGTTCTCTCTTTAGGCTGAATTTCCTAACCTAGTGAGTCCCCCAGCAGCTTTTCTGGATTTCTGGAGTTTTTTTTTTTTCTCCTGCCAAGAGTGAGACTCTTTTTCCTCCCACTCTTGGGCATGATTTATGGTGTTCCTTGGATTGTTAATGTGTTTTATGGGCTATGGGGTCCTTTACTCCATAGGGTCTCATGTGTTTTTACTATATGTGTTACCCAGCACCCTCCGTGCAGTAACACAGGGGTGTCATAGTGACACCCCACCATAGACTCCATACCCTGGGACAGACTACTGTCTCCCAGGGCATGTAAAGTCACCATTGACTTTACTAGTCCCAAATTATTAACAGAAACCAGTACAAACCATCATATTGTGGACGTACTGGTCGGGGCAATTCGATTGCCCCGGGGTCTGTTAGTCGAGGGGGCACGTCTCCGTCCCCCCTGATCGAGTTTTGGCTGGTGGCAGTGGAAACTACTTTTTATATTCAACCGCAAATATTTCCCTATGGGATTTTCCCATTGTTCGAGGCTACCAACTTTAATTATTTAATTCTCATAGCCTCGAATATACCGCCGGTTTATTTAAATATTAATTCGCCGGTTGGTATTTTTTGCCAGGACTCGATTCTAAAATGGCGTTTGTGTTCTCTTCTGTGACTCCAACCCAAGTCGAGCCCTTTGTTCCACTTTTTGGCGGGCTTCTCCACAGATGCCTCCAAAAGTGGTGCCACTCTGTCTGGGTACCACAGGGGGTGTGGGAGGGGGTTAGGCACCCTTGACTGAGTTACCTTGGTAACTCAAGTCGCACTCTTGTGTGATTGGCCCAAGTGGTGAGCCGGCCGGCTCACCACTTAGCATGTTTGATTGACAGCTAGGCTGAGTGAATGGGGGTATGCTGCATAAAAGCAGGGCTTTTGGGACTGGAACTTCAGAAGTCGCCACAGGACCTAAGAATCCGATGAGGGAGAAGCTAAGCCGACCTACTACGACACCACCGGTGGAGCCCTGCGGAACCGACTCACCACTTCCCGACTACAGAGAAGATCTCCCGGCTGGAGAGGCTTCTTCCCCTGACTGGTGGGCACAACCAGTTTACCTTCTTTCTTCGCACCCCAGACCGGTTTGTGGTCGAACTGCCCGTGCCAAGCACCCCGGCGGCCGGATAGCCACTCACCACTGAGCCGCGAATCAATGGACCGCTCCTTGTAGCTGAGACTCTGCGGCTGGTTTCTTCCCAACCAGTGCAACGGACTCCTGTCTTCCTCCTCGACGCGATCCTCTCTTCCCCCGGACAAAGCACTGATTTTCATTTGCTGCCAGGAACAACTGCCCCCGCTGGAGTATTCTCACCACTTTAAGGTACCGTGTCCGCCAGGCCTCCCTTTCTAAAGATTGCTACAAGGTAATAATAACCCCTTAACCTTCTGGACTGGGCTGGCCGCCTTGACCCTCTAACTGGTCCGTTTCTTTGATCCAACTCCTTTTTTTTGAACCGTTACAAGACTTTTGTGCACTGCAACCGTGTGACTTTGGACACATTTCGTTTGGATCCTCATAAGCGGATCCAGCCTACTGACTCTGAATTCCTGGTGTTACTTTGCCTTCCTCCCTTGTTGTGTTCGTGAAAAAGTGTTGGGATCTGTTTCAATTTATACTCTGCCTTTCTCTCCCTTTTAAAAACGAATTATTAGAGTGCCATCTACGTTAAGCGCTCACCGCTGTCTGAAAATAAGTGGGGCTTTACTTAAAACTTGTCTAAAATTCTTCTAAGGGAGTGTATATCTTTTAGTGACTGTGTTTTTGAATTGCTTACTATTAGCGCCTGTGCATTTTTCTAGATGTGGTTTTAAATAAATAATTATATCTCTTTTACACCAAGCCCTAGTCAGTGTTTACTTGTTCTATTATGTTCTCTTGACCTATTATGAATACTCTGTATTCTGCCTAACTCTTCTTGAGGGAGGTCTGACTGCTCAGCCACAGCTACCAAGTGAATCTGTGTGGTACAGACTGCTACCAAGTGGGTTTACTGCCAAACACCTGTAGTCCTAAATCTTTTGCAGTGGTCCCAGAGGGAACTGCACAGGTGTCTGCCTAATAGGGCGCCCACAGATGAGGGGTCTATGTATGGGTCAAATGGTCCAAATGCCATCGTGGTACCCCCTTGCGGTTGCGGGGTTGGTGCTGTGGGTGATAGGTTTGCCGCAATCCTCAATGGCGTGCCAGGCCTGGGTGTCGATAGGCCCGTCGCAATGATGTGCCGAAAGTGAGGACTGTAGTAGAAAGCGTGCGCCGAAATTTCCTTGCCTCAGGGGGATTGTGGCTGGCGGTGCTGTGTTGCCTGGTCTGCCTGGAGGACTGTTGGCCAGCTCGAAACATGCAGTGGCCTCAGGCATGCATCAATGGTGTTGTTCCTGTGACGGAAGACCGTTGATGGGTTGTAGCAGCATAGAAGAAAAAAAAAATTGGGGGGAGAAAAATATATATATATATATTTTTTTCAATGTTATAGTTTTATTCAAAACTTTTCATTTATCCATACATTCATACAATTCCATATATAGAAAAGGACATTTTAAAAACAAGCATACTTTCATCGATCCTGTTCTCCAAACGGTCTTATTTCATTTCCCTTACAACTTTAGATACAGCTATAAGTCCACCATTCCAAAAATGTATGTGCTCTTCATCATAATAATATGATTCCAAAATTGAATTATGACAGTAGTGAGGCTCCTATTATTTCTTGACAGTTTTATATTCCATCTATCCTGACTATTGAATTTGTCTCCAGATGTAGATATCATTTCTCGAAACCAGTTTCTTTTTTCAGCTAACGCAGGGCAAATCATGATGATATGATGTATAGTTTCAATCGTCTGTTTGTTCTCACAGAATCAACAAAATGCTACCTCTTTTAATATTTGCCTGTTATTTGCCATGAGTTCCCGTGTTGGTAGTTGGTTCAATCGAAGTCTAATGAATTGATCCCTAATCTGCCTATCCGGAAATTGCTACAGATACGCAGGTAAGTCATTCAGTGCACGGTTGTCCAATTCACAGTTCAAGTTCATCTGATATCGTGATTTGTCTGTTAGAGTAGAAATCCAATAATTTTGCTGTAGTCTTTGTTTAGCACATTGAGGGCGTTTCACAAGCATCTCTGTTGTACTATTTGCTGACATCACGTCAATCATGACGTTCTTCCATAATGCTAATGGCGTGTTAGCCACTGTATCAGCTCTGTGTTCGAATAGTTTGTATGCTGGGATTTCGTCCTCATTAATCATCTTTATGTACAAGTCGATCTTTTTCCACTCTACTATTGATCTTAATGATTGGGTCGCAATCTCATGTCTGATTCTTTTGATTGGAAAAGAATTCGATAACCCAAGGATTTTCCTCCAAAACATGCCTTCTAAGATATCCCAAATTGATTGGTCGACATTTATCATAGACTCACTCCCGTAACTCAGAATTGCGGTCACTTTTTGTCGGTAGAATATGAGGATCAGCTGTAGGGAGTATTTTCTGAATTTTCTATTTATAAATAACCCTCGTCTCGCCAGTGCGGCTGTTTTTGTTCTTAATTGGTTTATCCATGGGGTTTCAACTTCTGATTGATTCACTAAAACTCCCATGTATTTAATTGCTGTTACCGTTGTCAATTTTTGTTCATTCATGTAAAATTGAAAGGGCTGTTGAGTTCTTTTTTGTCCTTTTTTTACTGAAAGTGGCATGATTCTTGTTTTGGCGGTATTTATCTCTAGGCCATTTTCCACCATATAAGTTTCCAATTCCCGTAGGCTTCTTTGTAGCCCTATTTCTGTTTTGTCTAAGATGACAATGTCATCTGCATACATCAAGTGCTTAATCTGGTGGTTATTTAATTTGGGTGGATTTGCCTTCAGAAAACGAGGAGGATCAGGGAGATCCATAGTATACAGCTTGAACAGCGTTGCTGCAAGAGGACATCCCTGTTTAAGACCATTTTCCGCTTCAATAGGTGCCAACCATTTCTTGTTGTGAGAGTCTGATTCTTAGAGTGGTATTGCTATAAAGTTGCTTAATGGGTTCCACTATTGTCAATAGACAATTCCACTTCATTAGTTTTCCCCACAATGTTCTCCTGTTTACCAAATACAAGGCCATATGCAGGTCTATGAATGCTGCATATGTGGTGTGCTTGTTAACCAATGCCTCCTGTCTCAATAGATTCAAAATCATTAGATTTACATGGGTATCCGTGCTCTTTGTGAATCCAGTCTGCCTGATATCAAATTGCTTATTTCCCTTGATCCATATATTAAGTTTGTTAAGTAGAAGCATTGCGAAAATCTTCTCAATCGGGTCCAAGAGTGCGATTGGTCTGTAGTTTATGGGTAGTTGCCTATCACCTGCTTTATATATTGGGATCAAAATTGCTGTGGTCCAGGTTTCGGGTATTTGTTTCCCTTTCTCAATTGCAGCTAATAGATGAGCGCAGAATTTTGCCCAATCCTCTGGATGTTTCTTTATAAGCATGTTACTTAGGCCATCTGGGCCGGGGGCCCTTGATGAATTGAGCTTCTTTATGATTGTTAAGATATCCTCCACTGCCCACGAGTTTGACCAGACAGACGTTTCATTCTGCTCCATTCTGGTGGACTGATTTCTCACTGTACTTTTGTAGATTGCCTTAAAGTGATTAGTCCATGTAGATTCTGCTATTCCTTGGATTAATTTATGGTGATTATCCATTTGCAGATTCAATAGGTTCCATAATCCTCGCATATTGTTAGTTTTCAAGAGGGCTTCTGCATCTTGTTGTAAGAGTAATGCTTTTGAATTCTTTGTCCAATTTCTGTATTTTTTTATTTCCGTGATCGTTCTCCACAATTCTTTTTTTTTGTTTACTACTTGTAAGTTATATGCATGGGAGTGGCACTTATTTGAGGACTCTTGGTTATGGATCTTTTGTAAGAATGGCGAGAGTATCCATTCATGATTTATTTGTTCCATGCCAGACACCACAGATCTGGTGTAAGTACTAACTAGTTCCTTCATTTGATTATCGTTGATACGCAGTAGGGTGACTGAGGAGTTTGTTTCCATGTGCGGTAGGTGAATTTTATTACTTTCACAATACAATGCTTTCCATGTTATGCTGATAATGTGATGATCACTATTTTCTGAAGTTATGTTGTCTTGGGCCGTTACTTTGGGGATTAGATTTGGTGACATATAAATGTAATCCAAAGTGGCTGACACTTTTCCATTTGTCCATGTTGCACTTTTTGGATTGCAATTCAGTTGATTGGTGCAATAAAGCTGTCAAATGTGGTTTTGTTATTCCATATTTTTGCTCTCACTGAGAGTTGCGTTTTCTCAATCGCTAATCCTTGTTGGTCAAATAAATGTATGTTAAAGTCTCCACATAAGATTATTTCAGTATCGTCTGATTCCAGCACAACTTTATCTATGGCGCAAAATAGCTTATCAATGAATTATTCCATTTGAATCACCGCCTGATTCCAATATATATTGAATATTGCTAATCTCTGCGCCGGCACTTGCACCAGGTTTTCAGATATCTTCTTGCTACTCAGGATTTCTAGTATCGTTAGTTGGATCCACGGTGAGATGTTAGTAGAATCTGCCACTAGGATATTTTCTTCCATTTTAATCAGAGTTAAGAGTCCTGCTGATGGACGTCCTTTTTTACGGAATATGGCAGGATTCATGATCACTGTGTACCCGTCGCATCTGGGAATAATGTCAATCCATGTTTCTTGTAAACATATAAGGTTATATTTACAGAGATCATCCGAATTTAGGCGAAAGAGATGAGAAAATCCTCTGGTATTCCAAGTACACAGAGTCAGAGTAGTAGTAGATCTGTTAATTGATGGTTATGAGTTGTTTTTTCTCATTGATGTCATCGTCCTATGTGGGATTTCCTCCTCTCTCCAGAATGGCATGTTGGTAACATTTACTCGCGTATATTTATTTATCACTCTTTCTGCTGAGCATATCGATCCGCTTTTTATAGAGATCCCCGGGGAATGTGAGCCAAATATATATATTTTTTTTCTCCAGTGGGGGATGGGCCCCCCACCGTGTCTCCAAAAATGTGCCCGTGTCGGGGGCTTAATGTTCTTGTATGGGCATGCAGTGTGTCAGTGTTTCTTTCCCTCGTCGCCAGTGTTACATCTTCCCCTGCAGGTGCGCCGGCGAGGGAAAGCACGTGTGAGGCCCCACGGTGCGGAGCGAAATGAAAGAGACACACACAGAGGGAATGTGCCTTGCCCAAAACTGCCTCTCCGTACTCGAGGGCGGGGCTTTTATTCAAGCGCCTTACGTCACCCCGTCCCGGGACGTAAGGCGTACACAACAGTGGCATGCAGGTCGAGGTACCGGTTTGGGGGTTACAGTACACAGACTTCAGCAACCAATCAGGGCCGGGGGCGGGAAGGGATGCGGGAGGTGGAAGGAAAGAATGCAGCAGTAAACGCAGTGAAACCTGGGTCTAGGGGGTGGAAAAACAATACCAATTTGCTAAATGGAGGGTCAGGAAGCTTCAGCACTCACCTGCACTGCCCAGATGGAAGTAGCTTGTAGGTCGAGGTGCCGGGGTGGGAGTTACATTACAGAAACTTCAGCAAACAGTCAAGGCCGGGGGCCGGGAAGGGAGGCGGGAGGTGGAAGGACGTGGCAGCAGTCGCAGTGAAACCCAGGGCTAGGGGCTGGAAAAACAATACCAATTTGCTAAATGGAGGCCCACAAGGGTGAGGGGGCTTTAGCACTCACCTGCACTGCCCGGATGGAAATGGCATGCTGTTAGGCAGAAGTAAATGCAGTACCCTTTAGGAACACTATACACAATTAAGACTACAAGTGACAGTACAATTTGACCTTTGGTACAAGCCTGTACTACACAGTTATAGTGGTAGCAGTAGCGGAGCAGCCAGACTTATTTCAAGAGTAAGTGAGAAGTACAAGTGTTTACACAAGGGACAGCAATTACTATGGTTCAGGCAAACACTGACTCAAGGTTTCTAAGTAAAAGAATACATATTTACTCAACAATTATATAACATTTCACCATTATAAGCAAGATACAAATTACAATCAAAAATACACCACACCACTTCCCTTAAATTCTAGACAAGTTAGGCTCACAAAATAAAGTGGGAGCAAAATGGCACTCCAGCAAATTAAAAGGGAGGGAAAGACAGTTATTAGAAATTTGGCAAAACCAACAGGTAAGCAAGCAAGGCAAATGAACAAGAGAGACTACAAGGGTAAAATCATATAGAAAAGGCTTGGGGCCAAAGTCAATGGTTCAAAAGTCTTTTGTTCAAGATAATAGGTTCAGTGTAATTCGCTATAAAGTTTGTGGCACAGATTCTAGACGAGGTTGGTCGGTAGAAAAGTTAGGTAAAAGAGACGAAAAGGACAAGTCCTCGGATTGGAGAAAGATTTCAAACACTTTCACCGCGGCTGAGCGAAACACACAACCGGATTTGCACAGTACCTTAATACGGAGAGAGAGCTGTAGCTGAGGCGGACATTCCTGGTGGTTCCTGCAGGTTCATAGTTCCTGAAGCGCCTGTTGGACTGATAAGAAGTAGGAAGACTGGAGGGTCCTGCGCCACCCAGGGAAGAAACCAGCAGCAGAGCAAAACAATTAATAAAAGGTGCGCTCCTTAAAACTCAAGCAGGGTCCGACCTTCCTGGCTATCTGGCCCACTGTAGCTCTATACAGTGAATTCAACCAGAGGAGGGGTCCTGGCTTGCAGTCTGGGCGAACTGATTAATCCCACCAGCTCCAGGGAAGAAGTTTCCTGGAGGATCTTCTCTGTAGTCGAATTTGGAGATTCAGACCTGCAGCAGGGCTTCACCGGGCGGTTCAGACGTTGTAGGTATGACACTCAACTGGCAGGCGAACACTTCCACGGCCAAACCCAACCATCAGAACATCACATCCTGACAAACTACATTCCATGTACCAATAAAAATACTGTCATCAATCTGCCTGTTCCTGCCACAAACAAGCAACTGGGCTCTCACCCCAGGACCTGGCCAACCCTGGAACAGGGATACTTCACCTACATTCTTAAACCACCACAAAGCTGCTTCACCTCCTACCACCCGCCCCGCCTACAACAACGCGGGTGTCCAGACTGCCACCCTGGAACTCCAGCAGGCCTCTAGACTGCAACTCTAGAGAACTGAGACCGCAAAGCCTCCAAAAAGACAACTACAACCTCACTCCCAAAGGGTTTCACAAAGCGGAAACACATAACATCACAGAAACTTCAAACACCCATGGACTCAACACCATACCCATTACTCCAGACCAGGATGTACAAACCTTCCCAACACATTGGGAGCAGTGGCCACGCACTGTCACGAATGCTGGCAGCTGGCGAGTCTGGCGGAGGTGGAAACTCCGACGCCATTAGACTGTTCCACCACGTTTTCCCTGAAATGCTACACTGCGGTCTAGTCTTTTTCCAACATGGCCGCCGTCAGGTATAAAACCTTCAGTTGCTCAACGGATCAGTGCGTTGCAACTGTGCTTTCCCATGTTGCGTGCGCTCTATTCTATTGTTAATCAGTAGTCCTTGTTCCTCCTTCCTCCCCTTTTCCTCCCTCTTCCCATTCCTTGCTCCAGTCTATCATTAGTTCTTGCCACTTCCTCCTGGATCCCCTTCTTCTTCGTTTTCCTTGCTTGTGTAGTTGTTTACCATCCTCACTTCCGTCTTGGAGAGCCCCTCCGGAGAAGATTACCTCTCATCGGATCCGCCTATTCGACAGCCCTCTTCATATCATTGTGGGGTTTTTTATGCCTTCGTGGCTTTTTCCCCGCAAATATATCTGGCTGTCGCGGAGAGGAGTCACTGTGAATTTCTCTAAATAGAGTCACGGTGGCTTCCTTTCGAGGCACATCGTATCTGCTCACAAAGAAGAAGACTCCAGCACGGCAATCCCGAAGAAAGAAGCTAAACTATTCCACCTCATCAGGTGAAGAGGAGGAAGGGTTTTTGGGGCTGTGCAGTAATTCTAGCAGTGAAGAGGATATAGCCGATTCTGATATCAATCCGGTAAAAGATTCTGCTAGTTTTGACAGCTTGCAACGCCAAAGTGAAGACATGGCCACACCTCAGCAATTACAAGAGCTGGTGGCAGCAGTCCAGACCCTCCAGGTTGAGGTCCAGACACTCAAGACCGATAATGCGGCTCTCCAGCAGAGAGTAGCCGCTAGAGAACAACAGTCTACAGATCTACCCCCTTTACCCCTGGTGTCAGGGAAGTTTGATGGCTCCGAAAGGAAGGTAAAGGAATTTCTTGAAGCCTGCATTATACATTTTAAGTTCAGATAAAATGCCTTCTCCACGGACCACGCTAAGGTGGGTTTTATGATAACAGACTTAACCGGGAACGCCTTGGCATGGGCAAACCCTTTGGTATCCCAGTCCGATCCAGTCCTACAAGATTACACTGCCTTTAAAGACCTTCTGAAACAGACCTTTTTTCGGACGGAATGTGCCCACATAGCCGGTGAGGATTTACTAGATGTTAGTCAAGGTAATTCCGATCTACTCACCTACATTTCCACCTTCAAGAAATTGGCTACTGGGGCGGGTTGGCAAGAACAAGCCCAGTGTACGATTTTCCGAAGGGGATTGCGAGAAGAGCTTAAAGACGAACTTGCCAGGATTCCTCACCCTGACTCCTTCTCGGATCTACTAGCGGCAGTTCTACGAATCGATTTCCGTTTAACTGAACGGAAGGAAGAAGAGTCGTAGTTCAACCTCATTCCCAGACACCCACACTCCTGCCTCCTCATCTGCTACTAGGAATGCCCGAGAGGAACCCATGCAAATCGGAACTACCAGATCTCCTTTGCCCGCAGAAGAGAAGAAGAGGAGACGAGATGAAAATCTTTGTTTGTATTGCGGTTCGGCGAATCATCTATTGAGAGATTGCCCGGATGTGCCTCCAAGAAGGTCGGGAAACGAACGCCCTCGGTAGTTGGTGGGACAGACTACCGAAGGGCTCCCCCTTGTTCTTACACCACTCTTTCGGTAACCTCAGCAAAGTCATCTGAAGATCAGCGACTGATGGTATTAGGAATCAAACTTCGTTTCAGAGATAAGGAAATCGATACTCAGGCACTATTGGATTGGGGAGCCGCAGGTAACTTTCTTGACACCCTGTGGGCAGATAAGGTGGGTTTACTCAGAATTGCCAAGAAAGAAGATCAGAAGGTGGAAGGTGTGGATGGTACTCCCTTATGTTCAGGGCTCATAACCCACACCACCGAGATGGTCCAAGTCTCTATTCAGCAACACAAGGAGTAGATACAGCTTGACATTATCCGCGTTGCCCATTTTCCTGTCATCTTGGGTATCGGTTGGCTTCGGAAACACAATCCTACAGTGGATTGGACTAACAATCTAATGAGCTTTCACTCCGAGTACTGTCAAAGGGAGTGTTTACCGGAACCATCACATGAAACTGTTAAAATGGTGAGCGCTACGGAGAAGAGTTCCATTCATTGTATTCCAGGATGTTTTTCTGAATATTCATAAGTATTTCAGGAACAGGTACCCATTGCACTTCCTCCGCATAGACGCATAGACCTGAGGACTGTGGTATTGACCTGGTCCCTCAGGCCTTGGTTCCTTTCGGACGGATGTATCCTCTATCTTTATCAGAAAAGGCAGTACTCAGGCATTACCTCGATGACAACTTAGCAAATGGACTTATCCGTTCTTCTAAATCGCCTGCAGGAGCCTCGTTGTTTTTTATCCCTAAGCGAGACAACAAGGAGTTGAGGTCATGCATCGACTACAGAGGTCTTAACAAAGAAACCATCAAGGACCGATACCCGATGCCCATCATCTCTGAAATTTTGGAAGCAGTCCAAGGCTCAGTAGTGTTCACTAAGCTTGATCTACGGAATGCCTACCATTTACTTCGGATCAGAGCAGGAGATGAATGGAAGATGGCATTTCGCACACCTTATGGCCTGTTTGAATATCAGGTGATGCCGTTTGGCCTGGTTAATGCACCCTCGATCTTCCAAAGATTCATGGACCGTTTGTTTTCGGATCTACTGGGACAAAACACTGTGGTCTACTTGGATGATGATATCCTAGTGTATTCCCGAAATCTGGAAGACCATATCCCCCACGTTAAAGAGGTTCTACACAGATTACAACAACACCACCTTTTGGTTAAGCCAGAGAAATGTACCTTTGCCCAGTACTCCTTGTCATATCTGGGATTTATTCTATCTGAGCAAGGAATCACCATGGATCCCAAAAAAGGTGAAGCCATATTAGACTGGCCGTCACCCACCTCCATCAAAGAAATCCAACGATTCTTGGGACTTGCAAATTTCTATAGGAAGTTTATTCCGTAGTTTTCACAATTTACTCTTCCCATTACTTCCTTATTAAAGAAATCTTCCAGACCTTTTATATGGTCCGCAGAATCTGAAAACAGTTTTCTCAGCTTGAAACAGAGTTTCTGTTCAGCACCCATTCTTAAACAGCCAGATCAATTAAGACCTTTTATCCTGGAGACAGATGCTTCAGCAGCGGCCGTAGGCACCGTTCTCCTTCAATCCGACCAAGGCCGGGAACATCCTGTGGCTTACTATTCTAAGACTTTGAACCAGAGTCAACAGAACTATTCTGTTATTGAAAAGGAACTCCTTGCCATGAAACTGGCTTGCCTTTTGTGGAGGCATCTAGTCCAAGGGAGTCTTCATCCCTTTCAAATACGTACAGACCATAAGAATCTACAAATCCTCAAACCAACAAGAATGTTACAACACCAGACAGGTCAGATGGGCTCACGTCTTTGCTCAATTTGAATTTACCATAACCTACATACCTGGTACCCAGAACCATATTGCGGATGCATTGTCCCGCCGTGATGACACTAACTCGACCTTCAGGAAAGAAATGATGTTCCCACACACCCAGATTATATCTTTGGTGTCCTCCTTCATGCAGGAAGTGAGAGAAGCCTCTCAGAATGGGTCAACTCTGGATACTGGTAGTCTGCCCGTCAGCTGTAAAGATGGGCTATGCTTTGTCCAAGGTAGGCTCTTCTTACCCACTCAAAGACTCCGCCAGCAGGCTCTTCGATGGTGTCATGACTCTAAGACCGCTGGACATTGAGGGATACGAGGAAAGCTGGAATTGCTTAAACGTTCTTTCCATTGGTCGAACATGAAGAATGATACACAGACCTATGTACAATCATGTCTGGTGTGTCAGCAGAACAAGCATTCCACCCAAAGACCATTGGGATTATTATACCAAGATCCTATCCTTTGGGTCCTTGGAAGTCCATCTCTACCGACTTCATCGTTGAATTGCTTAGTTCCCAGGACTGTACATGCATTATGGTTACAGTGGACTCTTATTCCAAACTAGCTAATTTTTCTCCTCTGTCCAAATTACCGGCAGCCTCTGTCATGGCGGAAGTCTTTCTTAAAGATATCTTTCGGCTCCCAATGCCAACATCAATGACTGGTAAAGAAAAACATTCTTATTAGTAAGGCTAGTAACTTCACACGAGTCGACTGCTGAACCCATAGATATAACGAAAACCACAATGAATGTCACAAATAACATAGAAAACAAATGTTCTCATCATCTCAGGACACACCACACCCCATACCAACGGGTCATTAACAGGCATCCCCAGCTACCCCTTTAGCACCAGCTACCTACTGTCCTCCGTGATGAGAAGGGCAAAGAACCCTAGAGGAGGCGCTACCTCCCTTCTGAACAACAGCCTTGCTGTTCGAACTTTACCAATTCGAATGAACTCCATAACCAGACCAATACCCAAAAATGGATTGGACAAACCAAACCAATTTGCTTTCTCCTAAAAGAGCCGAGGCGCTAGCTCGCTCTAGACAACCACATGGCTGCTCAACATTTACTGAATCCAGCAAACCTCACATCCAGACCAATACCTGGACATGAATTAGAAAACCAGACCAAACTTTTTCTTTGCTACCATGCTCCAAAACCAAAATATGACTACTACTAAACTTGTACCAAATCAATTAAGCTCCATTAACCTGACCGATATCCAAACGGAAATACAGAAGCTCAACATTTGTATCTAAATTGTCAGCACTAGATACCCAATCCATTACCAAGCTCACACAGTCTCTCTCTCTCTCCATCCATACACAAACATTTCACATAATATACAGTGTCACCATATTCAGATATAACATGTATTCCAAACTATTGAACGCTGTAACTGTATGCTTTTTTTAAATTATACAAAAATGAAATGCAAAATGCATTTAATCACGACATGCCATACCCATATCTTGCTGCAAGTAACATGCATCACAAAAACATGGTTTTATGAGCCTAAGACTCCATCAACCTTGTGAAGGTTATGGTATACATAACTAAAGGTCCATGTTGTTATTTAACATATAACAACCTAACACCTAAAATTCCTCAAAATGTTAGATTAGCTCTTACACACTCACGCAATCTCCACAGTACACTTCTTTGCATTTAAATATGTAGTTTTATCTATAATGTCCAATGATCATAGAACCTGCAAATCCTCAAACGTGTAAAGTATGTATACCATCCAAACAGACACACATGCGATACATACAAGCATTTAAACCTCACTGAAACTCGCTAATAGTAGAATCAACCTTATAAACGTTGTGCATAACCATCTACCTCAAAATACATTCACTATGTATATATCCTTTCCCCCAAGCACTACCTGGTTAAAAGCTCATTATAGAACCCAAATGCATGCATAACACAGCACAACAATAGAAAGCTTTACTATGCCAGACAGTGAAAATGAGATGTAGCAGAACTTCCCTTATTGTCCTCGCCACCGGCCGCTCCATTGCACCTAACCATCCAAGGCGGAACGATGTCTGATGAAGCAAGTCTTTATTCCTAGTTCCCTTAATGTCCAGTCCTTCCTTAAACTGTTTTTTTTTTCATTCCGGATGATGCAGACCCATGACGCGTCCACGTCGCGTCCATCCTGTATGGTGCTTTACTCGAGCCTCACTCCACCTCACACGGCTTCTTTTACTGCATACAGTTGGCCTGCAGAGCACTGGGGGTTCAGCGTTCCACTACTTCGTCAACTCCCTGTGTCGCTTGTTCGACGTCATCAATCTCAACCAAGTAAGAGAGCAAACCAGAGCTCATACGCTGTAGAATGGCCTAACTGTCAATTCATTTTCATTACCGATACGACCACAGCACCTTCACTCGGTAATGGCAAACTCATCTAGGTTTCACTTTGTTTCAAAAACAGCGCACACCGACTTCTTCTGCGCCCATATGGCGAAACACCTCTTCACACACATGAGGTGTGCTGATATTCCGGCCTCAGCAGCAAAGCCCTAGAACACTTTTCTGTGCCACGTGCTGGACTCTTGGGTCACAACCACGAGCCAAGAAACTTCCAAGTCTCTCTTTTGTAAATGGAATAACTTCAGTCTCCACTTATGGGGAATCCTCCCACATCACTTTTTAGACAGCTACTTCCCATTTAAATTAACAGGCACCGTGCAGGATGCTCCCAGTGGGCCAGTTCTTCTCTACAGCTCAGGCAGCAAAAAGCTAAAGCATACCTTTTTAGAAGTTGGCCAAGCCCGCCAGGGAAGTCTGTTCCTCTGCCTTACCCTGCGCCCTGGGGAACCATGTGAGGGCTTCTCCCTGATGACCCCCTTGGGGCCCAGCTTGCCCACAACTCATGAGCGCTGGTCCCACCAACAATGGGGCTTTCATCCTCTGGCTCCCCCTGCGCCCTGGGTGATGGGACTTACAGTTTATGGGGGCGGTGTTGTCCTTCTCCAGTAGCTTGTCCTTCCTGCACCCCCCGCAGCAGGGTCTTCAGTCCTTCAGATTGTGGCACGTAGGTTACCAGAGACCGACTTGTCGCCATTTTTAAAAAGCAGGTTCCAAGCTCTTTAAGATTTCTTCAGGTAAGTTTATTTCCAGGTTCTTAGTTACAATCCACATGAAGACATAAAAGACATTAGCGGAGACAAACACCGGCTCCCATCACCCAGGGCCAACCAGCTGTAACTGCCACTACACAGAACACTCACTCAGAACATTCCATCATCCACTCAAACATTCCAATGACATCACAAGCTACCTCACCTCAGACAGGCACAATAAAACAGTTATATTCAAACATTGCCACCCAATCTAAGATATCAAGCTTAACCTCATACATACCCACAATTTCTTTTGGCATACGGGGTCTCTTAGGACTGGAAGACCTAGAAGACTCTGGGAGAGAAGCATTCTGAAGAGACAATCTTTTCATTTCTAGTTCATGATTCAACTCCATTTCTCTGACTTTCAGTTCTTAATGTTTTTGTTCAGTTTGAGCATTTAACCTTTTGAATTCCAGTTCAAGCCTCATTTTCTCTAAAGCAATGAATTCAGGACTGAGTGTAGGACCTGTGGGGGTCCCAGTGGACAAGTGTTGAGGTTGCTGAGCAGGCAAGGGAGCAGAGAGACCTACATTAGGAGACACATCTACTTCTTCCAACTCATCATTAATAGACATAGCATCATCCTCAATACTTTCCACATTTGCTAAGAAGTATTTCAGACCCACTCCCTAGACTTGGGTTCTTTAACAACGTTTCAACTAATTCATTTTTTTTTACTTTGGCAGAGAGTTTCCTTTCTTTACACATGTTTCTTAAATAATCAGCAGTGTAACTCAGGAGGGTCTCCTGACTGTGGCTTTCCATATCAGACATGATTAATATTGCTTTTCAGTGATGTTAGCCTTGTGGTTAGTTGATCCAAGGTGATAGCAGCACTCCAAGTGTAACTACTATACTTTTATCCTCACCGCTGTACACCAGTGTTAGGCAGAATTACATGCAGTACCCTTTGGGAACACTACACACAATTAAGACTACAAGTGACAGTACAATTTCACCTTTGGTACAAGCCTGTACTACACAGTTATAGTGGCAGCAGTAGCGGAGCAGCCAGACCTATCACAAGAGTAAGTGAGCAGTACAAGTGTTTACACAAGGGACAGCAATTACTATGGTTCAGGAAAACACTGACTCAAGGTGTCTAAGTAAAAGAATACATATTTATTTACTCAACAGTTGTATAACATTTCACTATTATAAGCAAGATAAAAATCACAATCAAAAATACACCACACCACTTACCTTAAATTCTAGACAAGTCAGGCTCACAAAATGAAGTGGGAGCAAAATGGCACTCCAGCAATTTAAAAGGGAGGGAAAGACAAAGTTATTAGAAATTAGGCAAAACCAACAGGTAAGTCAGCAGGGCAACTGAACAAGAGAGACTACAAGGGTAAAATCAGATAGAAAAGGCTTAGGGCCAGAGTCAATGGTTCAAAAGTCTTTTGCTCAAGATAATAGGTTCAGTGTAGTTCGCGGTAAAGTTTGTGGCACAGATTCTGAACGAGGTTGGTCGGTAGAAAAGTGAGGTAAAAGAGAAGAGAAGGACAAGCCCTCGGATTGGAGAAAGATTGCAAACACTTTCACCGCGGCTGAGCGAAACTCACAACCGGATTTGCACAGTACCTTAATACAGAGAGGGAGCTGTAGCTGAGGCGGACGTTCCTGGTGGTTCCTGCAGGCTCACGGTTCCTGAAGCGACTGTCGGAATGACAAGAAGTAGGAAGACTGAAGAAACCAGCAGCAGCGCAAAACAACTAATAAAAGGTGCGCTCCTTAAAACCCAAGCAGAGTCCGACCTTCCTGGCTATCCGGCCCACTGTAGCTCTGTACAGCGAATTTCAACCAGAGGAGGGGTCCTGGCTTGCAGTTTGGGCAAACTGGTTGGTCCCAACAGCTCAAGGGAAGACGTTTCCTGGAGGATCTTCTCTGTCGTCGGATTTGGAGATTCGGATCTGCAGCAGGGCTTCACCCGGCGGTTCAGTCGTTGTAGGGGTCCTCTTCTTCTAGTTCCTCGTTGGTTCTTTCGTTCCAGTGGCGACTCTGCTCTCCCAGTCCCAGAGACCTGCTTTTTATGCAGTTTTCCCCCATTCATACAGCCAGGCTGTCAATCACACAGCAGGGTGGCTGGCCTGGCAAGGCCAGTCCCCTTAGCCAATCAGACAAGAGTGCGACTTGGGTTGCTAAAGCAACCCATGGCAGGGGTCCGAAGATCCCTCCCTCACATCCTGCCCCTCTAGACTATCAGGACCCTAAAGGAGGGCTTCTGTGCAGAAGCCTACGAAAAGACAGTGAACAAAGGAATCTTCCCCAGTTTGGCGCTTAGAGTAAAACACGAGAAAGACTTCAACAAAAAGAAATGG
The DNA here is from genome assembly GCF_040938575.1 of Ambystoma mexicanum. NCBI lineage: Eukaryota > Metazoa > Chordata > Amphibia > Caudata > Ambystomatidae > Ambystoma > Ambystoma mexicanum. The sequence goes on from NC_090932.1 coordinate 1,273,956,820, forward strand.
CGAATAAACCCAGTCGGAACCAAAATAAAATGTATTTGGTCAAGCGGGTTTATGTTCGAGGCTACTATCATAGCCTAAAACAATACCACGTTTATATAGTATAATCGCAGTAGAAAAGTTCAGGTAGATACCACTGCCATCAGCCAAGTCTTAATGTTAAGAGGCACAGACAAGAATGTATAGGAGTTAACCCTTTCCAGTACTCCATGTAAGATGGAGTGTACTGGGTCTGTAATTTAAAGTGACTATATAAAGTTAATGACAACTTTACCTGTTTCTGGGGGACATAGTCAACCCCAGAAGAATGGAGTCAGAGGGAAGTCTCAAAGGCAACCCAGTGTCACTGCACTGAAGGTGCTGTGTAACACACAAAAAAAGTGGTGCACTTGGAGTAGGTGAGGCTCCAGTGCCCAAGATCACACAAAAAGTGAAAACACACAAAGCAAAACACATAAGAGTATGGAAAGGGCTCATAACCCTTACCAGGTGAAAAAATAAACCCTAGAAATCCAGCAAAGCTGCTGAGGGACTCATTAGGTAAGGGGAATCAGCCATTTATTGAGAATTCTCCCCAACACATGCAGGTCGAGGTGCTGGGGTTGGGGTTACAGTAAACGGACTTCAGCACCCAATCAGGGCCGGGTGGGCGGGAGGGGAGGCGGGAGGTGCAAGGAAAGGACATGGCAGCAGTCGCAGTGAAACCCGGGGATGGGGCCTGGAAAAACAATACCAATTTGCTAAATGGAGGCCCATGAGTGTCAGGGGGCTTTAGCACTCACCTGCACTGCCCTTTTGGAAGTTGCGTGCAGATCGAGGTGCTGGGGTGACAGTACACAGCCTTCAGCAAACAGTGAGGGCCGGGTGGCAAAAGGAAAGGACGCGGCAGCAGTCGCAGTGAAACCCAGGGCTAGGTACTGGAAAAACAATACCAATTTGCTAAATGGAGGCCCACGCAGGTCAGGGGGCTTTAGCACTCACCTGCACTGCCCGGATGGAAGTGACATGCAGGTCGAGGTGCCAGGGTTGGGGTGACAGTACACCAGTCAGCAACTAATCAGGGCCAGCGGGGCGGGAAGGGAGGCAGGAGGCGGAAGGAAAGGACGCAGCAGCAGTCGCAGTGAGACCCGGGCTGGGGGCTCGAAAAACAATACCAATTTTCTCAGACCCCAGCAAAGGTCACAGAGGAGTCTCCATCAGTTGGGCTTGGACCCTCTCTAAAGGTCACAGATGGGTCCCCCTCAGTCGGGCTCAGACACCCTCCAAAGGTCACAGATTGGTCTCCGTCAGTCTGGCTCGGACCCCATCCAAAGTTCAAAGTTGGGTCTCCCTCAGTCGGACTTGGACCCCCTCCATGGGTCAAAGATGGGTCTCCTTCAGTCGGGCTCGGACCCCCTCAGGTCACAGATGGGTCTCCCTCAGTTGGGCTCAGTCCCCCTCCAAAGGTCACAGATGGGGCTCCCTCAGTCAGGTTGGCTCAACGCCTCTCAAAGTAAAAAAATAAGTGTCTTTGGACTTCCAGTCCAAGAATCCTTTATTCTGATTTTGCTCCCACTTTGCTAGCTCCCACTTTTGGCATTCTGGCGATTTTATGGGGATACTTGTTGAGGTCAGGGTCTCACCACCTGCCCCTCAAAGGCCTGGACTGTCCAGCTTTGCCCAGTGGAGGAGCTCTGGTGTGGCAACGAGCAAGTAATCCCAACTGCCCCTGGTTTGGCTTCCCCGAGGTACAGTTTCCTTTCAACACTGCAGCCTCCCCTGCGCTCACAGGTCCATAAATCAGGCAGTCCTTCCTCCAGGCCTTCCAGGGTCTCTCCAGCTCGAATGTCCTCCCTCTGGCTTCCGTGCACCATCTAGCATCCCCAGCTCGCTCAGAGTGCCTGTGTGCTCTACCTTTTATAGTGAGGGGGAGGCTTAATAGGTCTCAGGTGAGACTGATTGTTAAGGGATGCCTGACCTTGCCTGTCCTTGTTAAGTGGACAGTCTGGTGTTAAAAAGGGAAGAGTCTGTCCCCTGTGTCCGAGTGTGTTTCTTCTCAGTGATCATCCTATCAATCCCTCTCTTCTTCGTCTCAGTGTTTGTATAAAAAAGGGGGGGAGTTGGGAAGTCAAAGTGTTTTCTGTTAATCATGGGGAAAATTGGGTAGGGGATTGTCAGATTGGGGAAGGTGGATGTAGGGTTGCAGGTACAGGGGTTCTGGTTTCCCATGAGGCTCTCCCCTTTCCTTTAGGGAAAAGTGCCGGGGTAGCATGGGACGTGGTTTAACATATCCCATGTAGACGGAGGGGGTGCTGGAAAGGGGGATGTCAGCAAGAGGGGGAATAACGCGTCCAAAGGCAATGCCCGTGCCCTGGCCACTGGAACAAAAAATCCTCTGGGTCTATCCGTGAGAACACCCTCAGGTTTTTCCACATACCCTTCACCTAAAAGAATGGCTTTCTGCCCAAGGAACCATAGCAAAAGGCTCTTCCCGGGGTGATGTCCAAAGGGGTCTATCTCCTCTCCTATATATGCCTCTCCTGTTTCTGGGTTTTTGGGACAAAAGCTTACGTTATGGTCCCAATCCCTACAGACATAGCAGTGTTCTACATGGGAGGATTCAGATTCTTCTAAGGCAGCGGCAGACAAAACAGAAAAGGGCATTTTCCTTTTTTTGTTCAGGTGGTTAAGAAAATGTTTTGTCATGTTATGTTCTTTTTCTGTTGAATTCTTAAGAGATGTTTCTAAGGAAAGGGGTTTATATTCCTGATGTTTAAGAGGACAGGTTTCCATAAAACCTTCCAATTCCTGCCATAAAGATTCTAGGTCTTTGGAAGATAGGAGTGGGTGGTCAGGTGGTGCCTCGTTATCTGACAAGGGTGTATAGTTGTATCCGTCTCAGGTAGAGAAACCTTCTCACCTGTTTCTGTGAACCCATCCGGATGTTCAGTCTGGGGACGATTCAGAATATCTAGGCTTTCAGTGGTTCTTTTAGGTAGGGGTTCCCACACACTCTTGTGTACGAGATTTCCCAGTATCTTACCCCTATGTATATTTGTAAGAGCAGAAGAAATGTTGAGCAACACAAACCTCAGCTCAACTCCACAAGAAAGAAGGGGTAGTATTTTCAGGTCTCTTTTCCTGGGGGCACTATATAGATGGCTGAGCTAGTGGGAAAGTTTACCTGTAAACCGTGAGACATCGATATTTATCTTTCCCTGGTATCAGATAATCTTGAGGGGATCTACCCCTTTCTTTCAGGAGGAATTGCCTGAGGGGTTAGTGGATGAAAGCTAACACCTATTTTATAAAGGAGTCTCTTGAGTAGTTGGAAAATGGGGTTTCCAAAGATTTTACCCCATTGATGGAATGAAGGGCCAGAGTGGATGGTTTTTCCTGCAGGAAAAGAGAGTTGGAATTACCCTGTAGAAAACTACAGTTGTTTGATTTTAGTCCTAATCCTGGGTGTAAGGCATTGGATCTCAATGAATTCTGGTCTCTAGTCTGGTAGGATCCCCAATTTGTTTCCATTGAGTCTAATCCTGCTCCTGACACCACATGTAAAAGAAGCATGATATCAAAAGCAAGGCAGACACAAAATATACGTTTGGAAAACCTTTATTTTTCTCGAAAAAGGGGTTGGAAGAATGCCTATCTTGCCTTACTCCTAGAATCGGAGCACGCTCGACCATCAAACAATATTTAACACAGTCCTAGTGGAGTCTGTCAAAACAAGATGGTCTATACTAACAAAACCTAATGCCAGCCCTTACTCTAATATAACAAAGGTTGTGTGTATGCAAAAGGAATAATGTGTAAAACTATAAAGACTCAATGTGGCTGAGTCAGCTCTCCTCCCCACGTTGAACAGCACTAGGAAAGGTGGCCCCACGTAGACAGTGTGACACACTCTGACTCAGGTTCTTCAAAATTAAAGGCAGTTCAAAACGTGGATCGAGGCCCACTTGGCCTTTCATGCTAAAATCTTTCTTTACAGCTTCAATATATAGCTCAACAAAAGGTTCACACCGGTCTCCCTCACCCGGGCTCGCCACCATCTGAAAACACAAAGTTCACGCTGGTCTCCCTCAGTCGGGCTCGGACCTTTTAAAGCACAAAAGTTAATGTTGGTCCTCCTCTGTCGGGCTCAGACCTCAAAACGCAATTCACATAGGTCAGATCAGACCTCTTCAAACAATGTTCAACAAGACTTGCAAGGGGGATCCCTTCCCCAAGTTTATTACACTTTGAGTCTCCCTCAGTCGGGCTCAGACCGCTTACGGATGTCAAAGACTTTCAAAAGGGCGTGGCTTGCTTTACAGACTGCTGCAGGACCACTTTGGCTAACAGTTCATTTGTTTTCTCGTTACAAACAATGCATCTTTCACTAAGACTTTCGATTGGGCTATGTGAGAAACCTGAAGGTATCTTACCCACTGGTCCATGGAGATCTGTCGTCCAGGTAACCAGGACATGGCCATCACTATTGGATCCAGTTCCTGGGTGTGGACCAGTGGGGGAGGATCACCTGGATGAGGGATCTTTGGGGAGCGGAAGTGGGACATCGAAGGTTGAGACGGGGTACCCCCTTCCCATTAACACCTGTTCACCTGAGCCCATCCTACCCTGTAGGATACTACACCGTGACAGACAACTTTCCAACATCTAATGGATAAGATCTTGTTAGGGGGAATTCTCATTTCTTTGCTAATTCCCTTCAACCTTAGAGACCCCCAGCTCTTATGCTGGACTTTAGGACTTTTTAATTTTAACCCTGGTGTGACTGAGACCTTTTTATCACTCTCTCATGTGTTTTGACCTGATTTGGATTCTGTGTTTTTACTGTTTTTGGAGTCTGACAAACTCCATAGGCATCTGCTTTTTGTATGGTGATACACAGCACCTTCAGTGCAGTGTCACAGAGAAATCACTTTAGATTTCTCATAACGTGTTAATACCTTATCTTGGAGGAACTACAGTTACCAAGAACAGTAAAGTGAAATTGACTTTACTTACCTTTTCTCTTTGTAGGTCCAGCACCCACCATCTTATGTGGAGTGCTGGGGTGGAGAGGGGGTTACCCAGTAGCCCCTTATCCTACTCTCTAATGTAACATTTTTATGTTACTCTCACTACTTTAAATGGCTGGTGGTAGTGGTTTAATTGTTCCTACCATTGTGCGTTTCTACCGCAGGCTGAACCCTCAGCTGCAGTACAGCACCCATGGGTGACCATTTTGTCAAAATTGTACCCAACTTCTTTTTTTCGCAATTTTCTGTTTGTGAGGTCTTTCTTGCATTTTATTCTGTGCATTGTAACAGATTTGAGCACTTTGTTTGTCTTGCCAGTGTGTCTGGAAGGGCAGGGTGTGAGGGAGGTTCCCGAAACCCCCTGTCCTTTGCCTCTAGGACTGCCTGAATGCAACCAGTCCTGATTGGCTGGTTGGCTGTCCATTCAGGACAGCCATCCTGCTGTGTGATTGACAGTCTAGGCTGTGCATGAATGGGAGAAATCGAGGGTTTTGGGACTAAAGGTGAGGGTTTTGGGACTAGAGGCAGAGTCGACACTGAAAGACCCAACAAAGAAACCATGAACAAAGCTTGCTGCATCCGCCTGGACCTTTGAATTGTCCGGTGAAATCCTGCTGCTGTGCTGAAACTCCTTTTTGATTTCTACTGAGAATCTCCAGAAGGAACGACTTCTGCCCTTGGGTTAGTGGGGCCAACTAACCCCGAGACAAACTCCACTGGACCATCTTCCCCGACATTGCTGCAAGAGCGAGTGCCAGGGTTCGAGTAATCCATAGTCGAGTGAAACGTCTGAAATCCAGTTAGAAGCTCCAGGAGTCTCCTAAGGACCCTCCAGAAGCAGGATGACCAGATCTCGAGTCCCCTCACCAGAATGCAGAACCCAAGGAGTGAAGGAAGCCCAATTGGTATCCGAGATCCGCGACAGTGCAGTTTGCTAAGCGATGAAACCACAAAGGGCTGCTGAACTGAAGAGAGCCCATAGCTGCCGACGAACTCCCAAGTACCAGCACAGGAGCCCTCCAGACGTCCTCCCTCTTGTCCGCACGACTGAGGCTCAGGAACAAGGGGTCTGCACCGCTGTAGCAAGACAGAATCCAGCTGGACTACTATTCTTCAAACCAGAGGTACTGTTTAGACTTGGGGTACTTACCTCATTGTCTTTTAGCTGTGCTTTACTCAGTTGGGAATTGCAGTAGCTTCCCTTTAGAGTTGATTCAAACTCTCTTTTCACAGCTTATGACCCTACAAGTGATTTTCTACAAACTACCTTTGTGCAAGGATGTTTCTGATCTAAGAAGTGCCTCAGCTCCATAGACTGTGTTCCAATTACCTTTGGCTGTCCTGGTTCCCTGAAGACTCTTCTAGTCCATTGACTTTGATATTGTTTGTCCTTCATAGGTGGTAGCTTATTGTGAACTGTTATTGCTGGGGAAGGCTTGTCTAGGTTTCATTGGAAAATGTAGTTGTCCTCACATTTACTGAGACCCTGTTTAACCTTGTCCTTCTTTAAACCTTTCCTTTCTGCAACCCCAGAATCTGCAACATGTAACTAGTGTGATATATAAATGCCATTACTGTCCTTGGGATTGAAGTCACCTCAGGGTGTAGGAATTGTGTAAGAAGCATATCCAAAGATTATCCACTGACTTGTTCGGATTCTGATAAGTCATTTTAAAGTATATTTACCTTGTTACACAAATTGCCCTTTTAAAGAATGACAATTTAAAAATTGATGTTAATTAAAGAAATAACTGTTTATGACAAAAAAACCTTGAGTGTAAGTGTTACTTGGCTCCTTGTATTTACAGATTTCATTTGTACAGCTCACATTTACCCCTCTTGAGATAGGCGTGGCTGCTCAGGCACACTACCAACTTGTGTAGTACAGACCTATACCAAATGGTGGGTTACCTAATACCAAGCAGATAAGTGTTGTGTAGTCTCACACAGTGTGACTGCAACAATTCTTACTTAACACTGGTGGCAGTGGTGGGATTGGCATAGAGTGGTTACATTGAATATTTGTTGTACTTATGCCCAACTAAACCATCCACAGGGCTAAGATCCACCAAAACATTATGCAATTGTAACATTCCAAACATGGATAACTTTAATGAGTCAGCCCTAACTTGCCTGACAGTAGAATAACTGAAGGATATGAGTAAAACTAGGGATCTGACTCTGAAAGGAAAAGAATGTGAATTGATTGTAAGGTTGTTAAATCACCAAAGCTTGGATAGTAGGCCTGTAACACCTACTAACCAAAAATAATGTGGAAGATAATGATGAGGGTGGTAGTTTACAGTCAAAGTTCAATCTGCAAGAGGAGGGAGAGGAGTCTCCAGAAGGGAGCCACTCTCTTCCGCAGCATATCCATCCCTGTACCCCAGTCACTTCCCATTGTGACCACACAAGGTCCAAATCTAAAACCACAATATGTTTCACTTGAGAGACTAAAATTAGAGTTGGAGTTCATGAAATTAGATGTACAAGCTGAAACAAAACATCAAGAGTTGAAACTAATAGAAAGAGAAATGCAGCATGAAATAGAAATGAGAAAGATGTCCCTTGATTCTGCTTCCCTTTTAGGGTATTCTAGGTCTACTAGTCTTAAGAGGCCTCGCCTGCCTACAGAAGCAGTGAGTATGTATGAACCTAAACTTGATGTGTTGGATTGGCTGGGTACGTTTGAATACACTGATGGTCTTCAAGGAATACGTGGGAATGATTGGATTCCATGGCTCATGTCGAGACTCCCCCTGAATGGCTGTGATGCTGTTATGGAGCTGAGTGCCAGTGATTGAAAGGATTATGAGTCAGTTAAGCTGGCATTAATAGCCAGATTTGGGAAGACTCCTTCCCAGTACCTTAAGAGGTTTAGGACCCTCAAAAAGACTGATGGTACCCCTTGGGCTACCTGGGTATATGAATGTTTGAAGAACTTAGATGTTTGGGTTAAGGGGTACAGGGTACACACCTATGAAGGAATGAGAAATATTTTTTTGCTAGAATCTATTTTTGATGCCTGCTCTCCTGAGCTGAGACAGCACTTGGTTGACTCAAAGGAAATTGATCCTAAAAAGCTAGCACAAGCTGCTGATTTATGGGTAGCCAATAGGGCCACTGAAAGACTCTGGGGCAACTCACAAGAAGGAGGGTGTCATGCCTGTACCCACACACGTCCCGCCCGGATCCTCCCTACACCATAGTACCTGCACCAAGTTTCACTCCCGACAACAGCAGGTTACCACGACAACGTCTCGCTGCATCAGAAGGGCCGCAAAAGGTTGGTGGGGCACGAGGACCTGGCAGCTGTGGCTGCGGCAGCGCTGGGGGGCACCTGGGTTCTCAAGTCACGGCTGATTCAGGCCCTACACCACGCCCACTGTTACTTCCTGGTCACGTGACGCACAGCGCCGCTCACGTGACCCCATAAGGATGCACTCATGTGACCAACAAGGAAGGTCCCCAGCATAAAAGAACGCCAGCAACACACCGCCACGCTTCTCAGCTGTTTTCATCGCGGTGAGTGGCGCTTCGGATTGTTTGAACCTTGTTCGTCGGTTTTGGACATTGTTTACCCTTCCTGGATTTATTTCTGCTCAACCCTTGGATTTGGTGATCGGGCTCTTTGCCTTCTTGGTTTCTGAATTTCTGGCCATTGGATATTGGACGGTTACAGGTCATTTGGTCGACAGGACAAATGGTTGACGCAATTTGGTCGAAAGACAAATGGTTGAAATTTTTTTTTTGTATTTTCATTTTTTTTTTGGGGGGGTCCCCCCTTTTTTTGCTAAAAAAACCTTTTTTTTCCTAAACGAAAACCTGAAAAATATATATAGAAATAAAAAAAAAAAATTCGACCATTTGTCTTGCGACCAAATTGCGTCGACCATTTGTCTGTCGACCATTTGTCTGTCGACCAAATGACTGGACAGCATATTGGACTTCTTTCTTGGACTTCCGTTTTGCAAAGGTGATTTGGGATCACTGAACTGTGCTTTCTGGGAGATTGTCTGTCTCCGCTTTCATCAGGTGCAGATAACATCAAAAGGTACACCACAGATACTAGGGTGCTACGAATCTCGTTGCCTCCCCACTTCCATCTCGCTGCTGTTGGACTCCTTCTTGTGTTGGTGTCCATCTAAAGAAGGGATACCTAGAGATTCGCCTTACACTCACAGACCTCACGGGACATCCATTGGTAGGTGCCATCTCACTGCTTTGCTAAGATGATTTCTACATTACTGATTTTGCATTCACATCTGATTAACTGTTCCTTTGCAAGGTACCCGTGTTCCTGCCTTCAGCACCTGTGGCCTCAATAACTGGCCAGGGAGTAGCTTTGGTCCCTCCCTGACCGGTGCTTGGGGACAGAGGTATACATAGTCATCGCGGAGTCTCATCGTGACAGAGGGGAAGCAGCACAAGAAAGAGGGTAAAGAGAATTCTAATTCCCACCATCCAAAAGAGGGCCACAAACATAGCAAGGGTATATTCCATGGGAACCATGGTAGGTCTAGTGAACCCTCTGGTGCCAGACCAGAGGGTGGTCAACGGAAACCCCCAATCCAGAGACCATTTATAAAATGTTTTTTATATGGGTCTGTAGATCATGTGAAAGTGAATCCCAAATCGAAGGGTAAACCTTCAGGAGTCCACACTGCCTCCTTAGCCTTCATCCCTGAGTGAGAAGCACAAATGGCAAGTGCACACTTTCAGCTACTGGCTGAAGACCCCATTGGAGTTTAAGTCAGTGTATCTTTAGTGTCCCTGGGTCTGTGGGAACAAAAGAATGTGGATGTTTATAACTCCATTGCAGATAACACCAAAGGATATTACAAGGACAGTGTTCTTGTAAATGGTCAGGAGTCCCCTGCCATCAGAGACACTGGGGCAAGCATTACAGTGGTTGATGAACGTTTTTTCAAACCTGAGGATGTAGCTAAGTCACCCAAAGGTCCTACTAAACTAGCAGGAGGCCCTATCCAAATGGTTCCTGTTCTGCCAGCTTTCATCCAGTGCAATAACATGACTGCTAGGATCCCTGTTAGTGTAGAGAATGAAGTTCCAGGGAGAGTCCTGTTGGGAAATGACTTGAAAACTCTTGGAGTAGTGTCTAGTATCCCCACGCCTCCCAGCAAAAAGAAGCAGGAGCAAACAAGATTGGCCAGAGAGGCAACCTTAAGAGACTCTCAGTTTGAGGTTAAGGACATTTCCAATACCTCCAGCCCAACGGAAGGCCACCCTTCAACATCCAAGAAAAGAAAAGAGACTAAGGAGAGATCCAAGATCTCTGGGAAAAAGAAAGGTCTGAAACCTAAACCTGTACATACGACAAGGACATCCCCGAGAGGACTGTCCCAGGTCATCCTAGTGACCTCTTCCCCAGCTGATGCTGAGTGGGAGGACCAACCAAATTCTGTGGAATCAGCTACTTTTGACACAGAGCTGTAAGAAAATCTTCCCTGCATTGGAGATCTGGATCCTAGAGACCATCCTGAGCTGCAGACTTTACTTGCAGAAGGTGGACCTTCTAGGGCAGACTTCAGTAGAGGACAAAGAGAGTGCCCTTCTCTAGAAGGTCTACGTCAGCAGACAGCTTCCAAGCTGGAAGGGCAAGAGCCTGGAAAGCAAAGGCTTTACTGGGAGGATGGCCTTCTCTACAGTGAACCTACTGAATCTACACCAGGAGACTGGTAGTGCCGTAGGAGGTAAGACCAAGGTTCCTACAGTTGGCACATGAGATCCCTTTGGCTGGTCACTTGAGTGTCAAGAGAACCAAAGAGAGGCTATCTCTGTACTTCTACTGGCCCAAAATGGGGGCTGATGTAGATAAATTCTGTAGGAGCTGCCACGCTTGGTGTGCTTTTCTCAGTTGGGAATTGCACTAGCTTACCTTTAGAGTTGATTCAAACTCTCTTTCCGTAGGTTTAACAGCTGGTCACCCTACCCTATGATTTTCTACAAACTCTCTAACTTTGTGCAAGACTGTTTCTGATCTAAGAAGTTCCTCCGCTCCATAGACTGTGTTCCAATTGACTTTGGCTGTCCTGGCTCCCTGAAGACTCTTCTAGTCCATTGACTTTGATATTGTTTGTCCCTCATAGGTGGTAGCTTGTTGTGAACTGTTACTACTGGGAAAGGCTTGTCTAGATTTCATTGGAAGATTTAGTTGTCCTCACATTTACTGAGAACTTTCCTTTCTGCAACCTCAACTAGTGTGATATATAAACGCCATTACCGTCCTTGGGATTGAAGTCACCTCAGGGTGTAGGAATTGTATAAGAAGCATATCCAATGATTATTCACTAACTTGTCCAGATTCTGATAAGTAATTTTAAAGTATACTTACCTTGTTACACAAATTGCATTTTTAAAGAATTCTTATTTAAAAATTGATGTTAATTAAATGAATAACTATTTATAACAGAAACCTTGAGTGTAAGTGTTACTTGGCTACATGTATTTCCGGATTTCATTTGTACTTCTCTACAGTTCACATTTAACCCTCTTGAGATAGGCCTGGCTGCTCAGTGACAACAATACCAAGCAGCTAAGTGTTGTGTAGTCTCACAAAGTGTGACTGCATCAATTCTTATCTAACAAATCTTAAGCCCTTCTTCCAATTTCTGCAGAACTTATATTGACGATACCATCAATTATAGGCAAACCTGGGACGATCACCTTTTCCATCTTCATAATATTATGAGAGTCCTCAGAGAGGCCAGCCTAACTGCTAATCTATGCAAATGCTGACTGGCCTAGTCAGCCGTGAAATATCTCAGCTTCTTTGCAGGAAATGGGAACATACAACCGCAACATGAGTAAGTGAAAACCCTCCTAGATACATCTAGACCCAAAACTGAAAGAGATCTGAGAGCCTTTCTAGGGTTAATAGGATATTACTGTAGGTTTATCCCAAACTCTTCAGACAAAACCACTAGACTAACAGATGAACTCAAGAACGCTGAACCCCAGAAACTGCATTGGCCTGACAAGGATGATATATACGTCATACTACCTTAAAGAAAACCCTGTGCCAGAACCGGATCCTGAAGGTAGTAGATTTCTCTAAGGATTTCATATTGCAAATAGACGCATCCCTTACAGGGCTCGCAGCAGTCCTATCTCACGTTTGCGATAGATTAGAACACCCCATCCTATTTACAAATCGCAAACTTTTCCCACATGAAAAGAATTACTCCGTGCTGGAATTAAAAGGCCCTGGCCATCAAGTGGGCCATTATCCACCTTCGATACTACCTTTTGGAAAGAAAGTTCACATTAGTCACAGACCATTCTCCCATAGTTTGGATTAGCCAACGCAAAGACTCCCACCCACGTGTCATGCAATGGTTTCTATTCCTGCAGCCCTACTGCTTCACAGTGGAACACTGGAAAGGTAAAGACCAAGGGAATGTAGATTTCCTTTCCCAGTTCCCCTGTGAGGCAGATGTGGCTACATTGCATGGAAGAAGAGTATGTGAGAAACCTGAAGGTATCTCACCCGCTGGTCCCTGGAGATCTGACGTCCAGGTGGCCTGGACACAGCCATCACTATTGGATCCAGTTCCTGGGGGTGGACCAGTGGGGGACGTCATCACCTGGATGAGGGATCTTCGGGGAGTGGAAGTGGGACACCAAAGGTTGAGATGTGGTACCCTGTAATGGCCACAGGCCCCAGAACACAAAAACCACGCCATCGAGTGATGGGGCAATGGGCCACTTGACTCACTTATGTCCCTTTGGGACCCATAAACACAGGGGCCCTGGCTGGACTCAGTCCTGGCGTCTTTGGTGCCTGGCTCATATAGAGATGTGAGCAGCAACACTTTATTTCTGTGCAGGAGTGCTTTTATTTTACAAGAACTTTCCAGGAGCTGAAAGCCTTTATTCCAAAGAACATCCTAATGTGCTGACTCATTGGGTGTGGCTCCCTAGACCTGGTGTTCATGTGCTGACTCATCAGGTGTGGCAGGCAGGCTGAACCTGGTGGGAGTGGCTTCAGAAGCTCAGCTATATAAGCTGCTCCATCCTTCAGGCCGGTGCTTCGCGTTACTGTGCACTCGTGTGCAACGTGACGCTCACTGCCGCTTGGACCAGTTTACTTACTTTTGAAACCAGGCGTTCTCCTGCATACTCACCTCCAGGAAACCTGTGCTTGATCGCTTCATCTGCAGACTCATCTCCTGTCATCCAGTGATCTTGACCCCGATGCCGCAGCACCGCACTCCGCATCCACGAACTCAGACCCTGTGAAGAAGAAGGACAAGGTTATAACATCCGTCCTAGGGCCGCGCTGCATTTGAACCCTGCGCGCCCCCTAGTTAACAATTTACCAGCTACTGTATCGCTGCAGCTTCGTTCCTCATTCACTCCGGCTACCGCCTCGAGCTCGCAGCTTCTACCGGGCTGGCAACATCACCTGCAAGGGAAGAAAGCAAAAGAGAAAACATCAAAAGTGGAACGGACAGCAATACAAGACAACAAAATTTACAATACAACAAAAACAGACAAGGAAAGACAAAGGCAAACAGGAACACTTATCTGAAGTATAGTGGCTTAGTCGCAGGAGGACTGGACTACCACGTGCAAGGTACCAGTGAAGGAACTCAGTCCAGATCATATAAGCGCCCCTGCCAGAAGCAGCAGGATGGAGTGCTTGTCAAAACTAATCAACAGGTGAGCTTTCCAGGGACAGCGCATCTCACGGGTACCACGGTTTGAGAGAAGGGGTCTGGAAGGGGATCAGGCGCACAAGCTGGCATACTCTCGCCCCCTATTCTCCACGCAGGAGCAGTCCTTAGCAGCATCACCTATTACCACCAGTCAACACATAAGCGCCGAGCAACCTCATCCCCCAACCCCTCGGCAGAGACGAGGTGAGCATAACATACCCCCTTCCCATTAACACCTGTCCCCATCCTACCCCGTAGGATATGTAGAAGCTCTAACCCCCCTTTTCCAACACAAACACTTTCCTACACCGTGACAGACAATGGACTAACACCCGAGCCATTTACCTGACATGTCCCAACACCAGGGTCAGGCAGAGTCAAGCAATTGATAATAACTATGCACACCTGAAGGCCCTTTCCCTTTCCCACAGGGATAAAAGGCAGAGCATGAAAGCACACGATGAGCAAGGCTAAGCGCATGAGGAAGCAGCTATTCCAGAACGGCAGTTCAAACAGAGAAGAAAGGCAGTGAGACCTGAGAGGACGACAAGAAGGGAAGTGCCCTTGTCCTTTTCAACCCAGACCAGCGAAGCCTCAGTGAAAAGAATCATAAGACCGGGGTTTACAGCTGGTGTGTGGTGTAACATGTCAACAGTGCACGGGGCCTCCCGCATTGATAACCTAGACGGGGAGGAATGCTGGCTACTGTGGTACTGTCCTTGACTCCAGAGGCAAGACAAGCCAACCCTTCATCATAGCCGGTGAGTCGGAGAGAGCTGATAGTAAAACTGGTCTGTGTTGAGCCCAAGTTGCGAACAGCAACATTGTATGAACTTGTGAACAAGGAACTTGTGTGTGTTTAAGCTTGAAAGAAAGTCCACAGAAGGACCAGCTGCAGAGTAGTCAGGTGCCACGTGGGCGCTCATTCGAAGGACTCTGGCTGGTCCCGTTTGTTGAAAATACAAGTACCAGGAAGCCCTAGGAGAGGCCGGCATGAGGAGTCAGAGGGGTCATACAAGGGTTGAGTCAAACCCCTTGTACAGTCGACAGTCTCTGACATGTTGACAAGAAGGAGAGCAAAGGGAAGTGAATCCCACATTGTGAGAAAGCAAAGTGAACTGTGTATTTGGCAAATGTGAACCCGGCTGAGGGATGCTTGTGAATTGGGTTGAACAGTAATACACCTGTGAAAATTGTGTCGACAAGAGTGAACCTGGCTGAGCGTTGTCCACAGTGAATGGCTGCTTAAAAAAGACATTAAGACTCTGGAATGTTATATTGTGAATGAAAGGACCTAGTGAACCCGACGGAGGGAGGCCCATGTTGTATGAGGGATTGGAGCCCAGCAGAGGGGGTTCCTAAAGCGAACAGTAATCGCCCATGAAGACTTATTGAGGGAACTTTTATGTTGGCTGATTGTAACACATTAGGTCCTCTGAGGCAAGAGACTTTGTTTGAAAGAGACTTGGCCACAGAAGGCCCTGTATATTTTGTAAATGTACTGTAACTTTGTGCTGGCGAGGTCCAGGAGTGTGCTGTGCTCAGGAGTCACGCCTTGTCCCGTGCTAAAAACATGGGAAAGGGAGACCCCAGCCATAGCATCCTGATTTATCATTTTGAGAACACTTTCTTTCTGATAAACATTATCCCACACTATTTTGTAATTTTGCGGTAAGGATAGGCAATAGATTTTTTTAGTATAGGCGTTTTTTATGTGACAACATGCCACTAGGACTGCCTTATTATTATGTGATGGTCGTAGCTTGCTCCCATTAGATTAGGCATTTTTCTCACCCATTTATACAGTTTAATAAACACCCTTGAACTGTGATCCCTTGTGTGTGTCTTTACTGTTACCACCATGAGTTCCTTACAGGTACTTCCTTTCACCAGACCACTCCGTTACTCGGGACCGCTGGTTTTACAGCTATATTTTTACTTCAAAGTTCATTCACAGGTCTGCCACTTCAATCTTTAACACACACCGGTCTCTCAGGTCGCTTGCTAACTCATTGGCTGTGTGTGTTTCTATCTTGGTTTTCTTCAGTGGTCTCCCTCAGTTGGGCTCAGACCCCCTCCAAAGGTCACAGGTGGGTCTCCTTCAGTCGGGCTTGGACACCTTACAAAGGTCACAGATGGGTCTACCTCAGTCATGCTTCGACCCCTCCAAAGGTCACAGATGGGTCTCCCTCAGTTGGGCTCGGACCCCCACCAAAGGTCACAGATGGGTCTCCCTCAGACCCCTCCAAAGTTCTCAGATGGGTCTCCCTCAGTCGGGCTCAGACCCCTCTCCAAGTTAAAAAAATAAATGTCTTTGGACTTCCAGTGCCAGAATCCTTCATTCTGATTTTCCTACCACTTTGCTAGCTCCTCCTTTTAGCATTCTGGCAGTTTTGGGAGCTGCAGGAGTTTATTGGAATTCTTGATGAGGTCAGGGTCTCGCCACCTGCCCATCAAAGGCATGGTCTGTCCTGCTTTGACCAGGGGGGAGAGCTCTGGTGTGGGCACCACCAGGTAACCCCAAATTCCCCTGGTTTGGCTTCCTGGAGGTATAGTTTCCTCTTCACACTGCAACCTCCCCTGTATTTACAGGTCCAGCAATCAGGCAATCCTTCTTCCTCCAGGCCTTCTGGGGTCCCTCCAGCTCATATTTTCTCACTTTGGCTTACATGCACGATCTAGCATCCCCAGTTTGGTCAGAGTGCGCCTGTGTGCTCTGCCTTTTATAGTGAGGGGGAGGTTTAATAGGTCTCAGGTGAGACTGATTGTTAAGGGAGGCCTGACCTTGCCTGTCCTTGTTAAGGGGAAAGTCTGTTGTTAAAAGGGAAGAGTCTGTCCTTTGTGCTGAGTGTGTTTCTTCTCAGTGATCTTCATCCTCTCAATCCCTCTCTTCTTAGTCTAAGTGTTTGTATAAAAAAGGGGAGGGAGTTGGGAAGTCAAAGTGTTTTCTGTTAATCATGGGAAAGGTGGGTAGGGTATTGTTGGATTGGGGACGGTGGATGTAGGGTTGCAGGTACAGTGGTTCTGGTTTCCCATGAGGCTCTCCCCATCTTTCCTTTAGGGAAAAGTGCTGGGGTAGCATGGGACTTGGTTTAACATATCCCATGTAGACTGAGGGGGTATCGGAAAGGGAGGAATACGCATCTGCCCCGAGGGTATTCCTCCCGCAGTCCCCAAGGACCCCCTGTCCAGGGAATCCTCCCGCACTGGTCCACCCCCAGGGTATGGTTCCAAAGCCGATGCCCGTGCCCTGGCCACCTGAACAAAAAGATCCTTGGGATGTGCCTGTGAGAACACCCTAAGGTTTCTCATACTACAGGCATAAGTGAGGACTGGTTCATGCCAAACTTGTACGAAAATGTTTCAGAATTTGTGAATAATTGCATGATTTGTCAAAAGTTCCAGCCTGAACATTACCGCAACCGGAGGGGCCCTTTCCGGCACTTGCGTATAGACTGTGTTGACATGCAATGCAAGAAAGATGTACCTCTTACAGATACATGCTTACTGTGGTGTGTCCATTTTCACGATGGCTTGAGGCTGATCTCTGTGCCCATAATGATGCCCGCTCAGCGGCCAAATTCTTGGTGAGGGAGGTATTCCAGAGGTTGGGGAATAGCAGTTGAAATTTGCTCTGACAATGGTCAGCATTTCGCAAATTATTTGATTAAAGGAGTCATTGACCTCCTGTGGATCAGGCACAAACTGTGCACGGTTTATCACCCACAAGTCAACGGTTTGGTTCAGAAGATGATTGGTTTACTAAAACAGTGCTTAGCAAAACTAATGCAAATGCTTGGTAAGTCTTGGTTGCACTGCTTACCTCTTGCATTCTTCGTTTTGCACTATCCATCTGGAGGAGATCATCATCATCTCACTCCACATGAGATTGTTACAGGCCGGAGAATGCA
The DNA here is from genome assembly GCF_040938575.1 of Ambystoma mexicanum. Lineage (NCBI taxonomy): Eukaryota > Metazoa > Chordata > Amphibia > Caudata > Ambystomatidae > Ambystoma > Ambystoma mexicanum. The sequence goes on from NC_090932.1 coordinate 1,273,974,418, forward strand.
TGCGTCTATATCTCTGTCACATACAATCTCTGATGCTAACTCTTCTTCTAATATTCTGGGGGGAGAATTCCATATGTATGTCGCAGAACTTACAAAATCGCAACAGACAAGGTCAAGAATTCAGACGGCACAAGCAAGCGAACAGAGTGAAGAGTTTCCGCAAACAGTACTTCTCTATCCAGGAGACAGAATTTGCATAAAGAATCATGCCAGAAAGTGGAAGTAGGAACGCTTCACATGTCCTCACATAGTGACTTATGCAACACCAACCACAGTTAAAATAGAAGGTCTGCGCGGATAGGTCCACATAACCGATGTGTGCAAAGACAAGCGCACCGCCTCCAACTGAGAAGAGGAGCAGAGCACAACATGATGGAAAGTATGATTGAACTTTAATTAACTATTTATTCAACTATAAGACTTTGTAAAAGACGAGCAAAGAAGGAAGGAGGGAGTGTTTTCTAGGACAATATCGTTCTAAATAAACGGCAAAGGTTTTCTATTTTTTGGAGTATAATGATGTTGACATGCATTAGTATAGGATTCATATTTTTGTTTTGCTTGGTTTTTAAAGGAAAACATGTTATAGAATTAAATGAATGTGAATAGAGGCAAACTAGAGTAATTTGATGAAGAGGGGTTTGTTCATGACACTGAATAAGGGCAAATTATATAATTTGGAAACGTCTGGTACGATGAAATGTTACGTGCGGGAAAGGAGAGGACGAATGGCACATGCTATGTCTGCTCACTAGTCCCACACGTAATAGGGGCCCCTAATCTCTTCCTGCCTCAGGCTGTGTCCTATGAGGAACAGGAGGCCCAATGTACTTATGCCTCTGTAAGACTAGGGGTTTATTCCAAGGAGCAAACGTTGCAGTTCAATGGGTAGATGAAGGGGAACATGTCTATGCAGATATTTATGTACAACTAAACAAGATGGCCGAAAACAAAGAAACAAACCATATGATAGTTAAATACACAACTGAGGGCTCTAAAAGAGGGGGAGCTAAAGATTAGTGAACACAAAGGATTACAGTGCATAAATAAGGAGCGGCATAGCATTCCCTGGTGTCACACAAGACCATTGATGAGGATAAAAGGAGCAGTGTGGTATGGTGATCAATGGAAGGGGGAATAATGCAATGTTGTGTTGAAGGTTTGGTGGGGTTTGAATAAAATGTGGTAGCAAATGTGAATAACAGCTATAAGGCAGTTTGGGCAAAATATGTACATGCATTGACCTTGATAGATGAAAAACATCAACCAGTTGACATAAAGAGCATTACACGATTCCCTCTGTGTTTCAAGTACAGTGGGTCCATTCATCTGGGGACTAACAGCGCTTGTGCCAGGTGATGAAGAGCATGTTCTTGATGCGGGGTACAGCTGTCATCATTGACGTGTGGTAGGCCTGTGGATCGAAGGCATATGTCCAGCTTCCGCCTGATTGGAGTGGGGTATGTGCGATCAATACACTGCACAGCTCTGCCCTGGTAGGGCCTCGAAACAGCAGTGCCATGGGATTTAGGCTTAAGGAGAGAGTGGTGCAGCAAAGTAAGGAGCAAGCATTGCTAAGTAGGAAGAGGAGAAGTAACAACTACTGGTCCGAAAAGAGTTCTGAAAATGTGTCCGCTATGCCTGATGAGTTCCGCTTGTTTCCAAAGCAGCCACTTTCTTTACATCTTTGATGCTTCCAGGTGTGCAGGCTGCAGCCAATGCAAAATGGCTCCAGTTTACCAGATATGAGTTGCTGCAGCTGGCCAATTCAACAGCAAAAGGCCGAAATGCAGTAAAGGAAGAGTTGAGACCACTAAGTTTGGTGGCTCTACAAAATCGATATGTTTTAGACCTTTTAACAGCTATAGAAGGAGGAGTGTGCGCCAAATTTTGGAGCAGCTGCTGTACTGTGGTACCTGATGGAGAGGCTTCGAATGGAACATTGAAAGCAGCTATCAGTGAAATACAGACACTGCACGAAAGAATGACAAGTGAAGTTAGTGGAGTGCAGTCAAACAACTGGCTGCACAGCATTTTCACATGGGTGCCCACCTGGCTTTCTGGACTATTTCGAGTGACTGTCCTCGTGTTGGTCCTCATGCTTGTCACGTTCTGCATTGGAAAAGCTCTATTTAGACTCTATACTAATAAAAAAGAAGAGGAACACTTATGTTTGCCCTGAATGTTGACGGGGAAAGTACTAAAAATAAGCCCAGTAACAAACTAACAAAGGGTGAAAATATTGACGAAACCTATTGGGTCACAAAACCACCTGAAGATATCAAATTATGGAGCTTATTGGATTTCATGTGATAAGGATGGGCTAGGGTGTGTGTTTATAGATGGACCATTGGAAAATTGGGAAGAAAATGGAGGGGACATGACTAAACTAAAAAAGGTATGGGTATCTAAAAGAAGAGCAGCAGAGTGGGGACTGGGGGAATCACAAGAGTCAGTTATTGATGGATCAATAAAAGAGGGAATAATGTGGTAGAAATGCAAGTTCAGTGCAGTAAAGAGGTTTGAACTTACCAGCTGTCGGATTAGCCCATGGGGAGGGGGCTTTGTTGATAGCCACACTGTTATATGATCTAGCCTGGAGAATGTCCTTTACAAATGTGTTTTAAGCCTACAACAAATAGGCAATAAAGTTAAGTCACAGGTAAGCATACAAGGTTGAACGTAGAATGAGGCGCAGTGAACAGGCCTTGAAGCATGATTTTTTAGAAACAAGTTCACATTTCATTAACTTGCTTAGTAGCTGCAGAGGCTGGCAGCACATTGCTAATTACACTTTCCCAGGATCGCACGGTAGGAAGCGAACAGCCTTTGTTACTTTCGAGGTCAGGAAGTAGAGCTTATGGGTCCTGTGGAAAAACAGTGAATGCACAACCATTTTATAATTTGGCATATTAGTTTTTGAAGCTGGTCTACTGACAGTTTCAAAGTACCCTTGGCGGTCTCAAATTTCCCATTAGGCCACCCGAGCATGGGATGAAGTTCAAAGAGTTCCTAAGATGCAACATTAAAATGGTAACTTGTTGGTGGTTCAAGGCTCTGGCAGTGTCATGATCGAATGCCTTCCTGTGAGAAGACGGATAGGGATGATCAGAGATAATTGAATAAAGATACACTGATCATCGCAAATGTTTCAATAAATTGGCACTACCAATGCGGGAATTGGGGGTTGGATTGTGATGTCACAAGGGTGGACAAGTGTGGTGTGGTGAGGTTTACAGGACCCAATCATTTCGAGATAATGTACGGCCCTCTATAGGGGACTGACACGATTCTGCCAATCAATCTCCCGTGGAGGAAGGTCTTAATGTTGAAATGTGTTTTGATGCTAATTAGTTTGAGATTATAAACGCTTTTGTTTTTGAGGTGTATCTTTGACAGCGCTTTTCATGCAGTTCTGTTCCGCATTCTGTTGGAATTTTGCTTTCCCAGCTGCGACTTGGCCCAGAATAAATTGCGTTACTTTTTGCCCGTTGTGTACACTCCTTTTTAGAGTACTTTTGTAATTTCTACTGGTGAGTTCCGAGGCAACCAACTGAACAGCCATATCATATGTTTTATAGCTCTCATTTCCAAGAAACAAATTGTTTATACCGCTCCTGCTAGCCCAGGTAAGGCCCCCGCCTCCCTAGGCCCCCCAACAAGGACAGAAACACCCGCGGCCAGGCCTGCTTCTCTCCCCAGCTCGCCACCACCTACCCAGCTCCCTCTTCCTGCATCCCAGCCCTCCTGACTCCCATCCTGCCCCCGAGTCCTGATTGGAGTTTAGCTCTGTGTATTTCTATTCTAGGTCCAGAGACCTACGCGAGCCACTCGGCTCATTCCGCTCCTGCTAGCCCAGGTAAGGCACCCGCTGCCCCCAGGCCTCCCAACAAGGACAGAAACACCCGCGGCCAGGTCCACATCCCTCCCCAGCTCGCCACCACCTACCCAGCTACCCTTCCTGCATCCCTGCCCTCCCGCCTCCCATCCCGCCCCGAGCCGTGATTGGAGCTTAGCTCCGTGTGACACCTGGATTTGGTCCAGAAGCATGGTGAGTGTCCCGCCCTCATTCAACCGTCCCTCAGCAACATCTGTGTCGGCCTCGAGGCTCCTTCCTAACCCGCAGTAGTCCTTCCCCACCTGCTTCACTGGTCTTCCCAGGGCAGCCATCTGCCCGGCAGCACCTGCGGCAAAAGGCCCAAGGCCAAGGACGGCCCCAACAGAGGAGGCTCCAGGAAGCGTCGGCAGGAGTCCACAGGGGAAGTCAGGTGCCAGCCGTCAACCATCAACTACAAGGACCATTAAGGTAGGAGTGGCCTGGGTTAGGAGTAGATCAACCACTCTACCCCATAATCCTAGCCACTTAACAATCCTATATAAAACAGTGTTATTAGCCATAGACACTATACACTATAGTAGACACTATACAGGTCTCCAAATCTATCAGAGTTTCTGTTCCCAAATTGTATTGTAAGATATCCAAATTGCATTGATAGGCTTCTCTCCCATTATACAGATCTCCCAAATTTATCAGGGTTCCTGCTCCCAAACTGTATTGTATGATATCCAGATTGCATGGATAAGCCTTTCTCCCAAATTGTATTGTATGATATCCGGATTGCATCTCCTTTCCCCAATACACAGGTCTCCCTAATTTGGCAGGGTTTCTGTTCCCAAACTGTATTGTATGATATCCAGAATACACTGAGAGCCCCCCCCAATAAACAGGTTTCCCACATCTAGGAGGGTTTCCGTTCCGAAATTGAATATGACATTCCGATTGCATTGTAGGCCTCTCTCCCACTATACAGGTACCCAAATCTATCAGAGATTCTGTACACAAACTATATTGTATGTTATTCAGATTGCATTGATAAGCCTCTCTCCAAATAAGCAGGCCTCCCAAACTTAGCAGGGTCTCTGTTCCTGTACCGAATTGTATGGTATGATATTAAGATTGAATTGATAGGTCTCTCCCCCCTATACAGGTCCACCTAAATGATTGATCGTGGTTTCTGTACCCAAACTGTATAGTATGTTAGTCTGATCGCATTGATAGGCCTCTCTCGCACTATACAAGTCTCCCGAACTCATCAGGGGCTTTGTCCCCAAGTTGTATTGTATGATATTCAGATTGCATTAATAGGTCTCTCTCCCACTATACAAGTCTCCAAAATGTATCAGGGGTTCTACCCCAAATTGTATTGTATGATATTCAGATGGCATTGATAGGCCTCTCTCCCACTCTACAGGTCTCCCACATTTGGCGGGGGTTCTGTCCCCAAAACTGCATTCTACGATGTTCGTACTGCATTGATGGGCCTCTCTCCCACTATGCAGGTCTCCCGAATTTAGCAGGGGTTCTGCCCCCAAAATTGCATTGTGTGATATTCAGATTGCATTGTTAGACCTCTCTCCCACTATACAGGTCCCCTAAATTCATCAGGGGTTTCTGTCCACAAGTTGTATTGTATGACATTCAGATTGCATTGCTAGGCCTCTCTCCCACTATACAGGTCCCCCAAAACCATCAGGTGTTCTATCCCAAAATTGCATTGTATGACACTCAGATCACTTTGATAGTTGTATTGTATGATAATTCACATTGAACTGATAGGCCTCTCTCCCGCTATGCAGGTCTCCCGAATTTAGAGGGAGTTCTGTCCCCAAAATTGCATTGTGTGATATTCAGATTGCATTGTTAGGCCTCTCTCCCGCTATACAGGTCCCCCAAATTCATCAGGGGCTCTGTCCCCAAGTTGTATTGTATGATATTCAGGTGGCATTGACAGGCCTCCCTCCCACTATACAGGTCTCCCAAAACTATTAGGAGTTCTATTCCAAAATTGTATTGTATGACATTCAGATTGCATCGATAGGCCTTTCTCCCAATATACAGGTCTCCCAAATTTGGCAGGGGTTCTGTCCCCACACTGTATTGTGTGGTTTCCCGACTGCATTGGGGGGCCTCTCTCCCACCGTATAGGTCTCCCAACTTCATAGGGGGCTCTGTTCCCAGGCTGCATTGTATGTTGTTCGGATTGCACTGATGGGCATCCCTCCCAATGTGCAGGTCTCCCAGATCTAGCAGGGGCTCTGTCCCCAAATTGCTTTTTGTACCATTCAGATTGCATTGATAGGCCTCTCTCCCACTATACAGGTCTCCCAAATTTAGCAAAGACTCTGCTCCCAAAATTTTGATTCATAAGGATTACAATATCCCTTAGGGCCCCTCCTACCATAAGAGACTCCAGAACATAGTCAGAATTAGTCTCAAGCACAAACCTAGCTTAACCACCTTAACATACCCCAGTGAGGGCCAGACCGTGATAGAATAGCTCAACAGCCCTCACCCTCTCCGAGAGATCTACATAGACTGCACTGTACTTTGACCTACATCCTGACAACAGTACGCCCAGCACCAAAACCCCACCAGACAGCGCTCGGAGGAAACACAAACCGACCCACCGGAAGAATAGACGGTAAAAAGCACCCAATCCTACCAACACAAGAAGAAATACCAACTCTCCCATCACAAGACACAGCAACCAACTACTAAACCGGCACCTCCGCACTGAGCACCAAAATGCCACGGACCAAGAAAGGGACGCCGAGAAAGGGCACAAGACAAGGCTGCACTGGACACAGGCACAGAAATCCAACCTACCACTGAAGCAACAACCTCAAATAGAGGAAACACAAAGTCAAAAAACCAAAACAATATTCCAAAGGGAAAATTCTTTATATCTCACACCATACCTCGCAACAACCCCAGAAGCAGGATACCCTAACGGCACAGAAACATCAACACACACAGAACATTCAGGGACAACCAGGAAAAAGACGGGAACACCCAAGAAGAATGTGGCTAGAGTCTGACCCCATCACCCCATACATCACAAGAACAGAAGGACACCCGCGCCATACCAGACATAAAGACGACGAAGATCCCATAACCAACAACCCAAACATGAACCTAACTGACCAAATCAACGAAGAAGAAAGCCTTCAAGGACCTTCACCTAACCAGCACAAACAGAGAAGCAACACCACTGAACAGCCAAACTTTCAATCTAGCAGAGCGCTCCAATGAAGATGCAGCTTCCGCTGATCCTCATACTCCCTCCAACAATGAAGATGCAGCCTTCGCTGATCCTCATCCACCCCCAATCAACGCGAACAACGATACACCGCAACTAAACAACCACAAACCAAAACAAGGAACAACCAACAAACAAAACCACACCAAAATGATAGACTGCAACCTCATCAATGCAAGGTCAATTTCCAAACATGCCACCGAGATATACGATCTGCTCTGTGACGGAGGGATCGATATCCTACTTGTAACAGAAACTTGGCTAGACGACAACTACAAGATCACCCTCAACAACTGCTTGCCTGAATACTTCAAATGCATACAATCAAACAGAAAAACCAAGAGAGGGGGAGGGCTGGCAATCATTCACAAGGAACACCTGGATATCAAACTTGAAGACCCACTAATCATCGATAAATGCAAATCCCTAATCATACGTCTAGAAGTAACACCCAAAACAAACTTGAAATTCGTACTAATATATAGACCACCAACGTACGTTGCAACCTTCGTAGACTCCTTCACAGAGGCAATCACCGTCCTAGCCATCAAACACAATCACATGATAGTCTTAGGAGACTTCAACATCTGGTTTGAAGGAGAGAGCACAACCATACAAAAATCGTTAACCAGCCAACTGTAACGCTCACCTGACTCCCACGGAGACGCTGACCAGGCCTGGGCTGCTGCGGCCTCTTCTAAGGTGATGCGCAGGACTCGGAACACTGACTGGGCCGGACCCCCAAACCTCGCCTGTCTGATGCGTAGGAAGATCTTTCTGTAGATGGGGAACAGGATTTTAATCACCTGCGGAGTGACAAGTCGAACCCCTCCTTTCCCCTTTTACTCTCTCTTCAAACCACCTCTGAACCTTCCCGTTAATTCTCACCTTAAGATTTGAAATGACGAGCTCTCCATCCTGCTTCTGGTGCAGGGGTGCAGTAGAATCCAGTTACTTCACTGGTTATCGGACGGGCATTCAGGTCCAGTTGCTTCACTGGTTTTTTGGATGAATTAGGCGCTTTTGTAAGTATATGACTTATCAAGTTCAAGGGTTGTTCTTCCATCCTTTTTGGCCTTTATTTTCAATGGACTGGTTTTAGTCTTTTAGCGCAGGTGCAGAGCGAAGATTCCACCTAGAGAAGACAATTACCTGCGTATAATTCAGGTGAGCTTATGTTGGGGTGGTTTTTCTAATGTCTGTATGTTCGCCCACTAATGCGCGTGTTCTTTTGTCCCCATAGGGGCCAGGGCGCGGTATTGCCAAAAGGCGTGCCGACCCGAGATGAGGAAGGATTCTCCCCACCAATTGCCAGGTAAGCCTTCTGGCAAATCAGTTTTTTTCCCAATGTTTTCTCTGGCTCACCTTTTGTTCTTCTCTTTTCCTTCCTAGGTGCTGGAATGCGGCGGAACGTGCGGATGGTCGTAGGAGTATGGAATTCCATGTGGACAGGTGAGTTGAGCGCATCGCTGCAACGAGCAACGCGAGGAATGCAAAAATAATGTATTTTCCTTTAGGTAGGCGGCGTGTTGGCTCCGGATTCCATGCAATATCAGGTAATGTCCTTTATTCACCTTCTCTTCCTCTCTTCTTCCTTTTAGGTGTTCCAGGACTGAAGCAGGCGTGGCTGGAGTCAGGATGCAGGAGCAGACACGGTGAGCGTCCAGCTGCTAGGAGCAGAGCAACGCGAAGCGTGAGCTGCTGTCTGGGCGTGGCTTAAATAGCCTCCAAAGAAGTCCCAGGTATGTATCCTTCCCTGACCACGCCCAAGTGGCAAAATAGTCCCACAGATAAAGTAGTTCCTTTCAGGCCTCAAAGAGGTCTGGATCTGGCAACATGGTCTGCATCAGGTAAGTCCACCAAAAGCACTCCCTTTATGAGCCTGGCGCCTATGGCGCCAGGACTGATGTCCAAAATGAGCCTGGCGCCAAAGGCGCCAGGACTGTGTCCAAAGGGCCCCTATTTGGGGTTGCTGGACCTTCCCTTGGGTACCTGATGTGTGCTTCCGGGGCTGCTGGTCTTGGACTGGCTCTCCGGGAGTATGCATCATGACACCAACTAGCAGCAATGAACCTACAACAACTAGTCAAAGGAGCAACCCACTCGGCAAGGCATACACTTGACGCAATCTTCGCTAACAAACTACTCCTCACCAGGGCACCCCCAATTCAAATACCTTGGAGCGACCACCTCATCATCCCCTTTGTAATCAACATGACCACGCTAACAAACAATCAACCAGACAAAACAACGAAAACCATGAAAAGAAATTGGAGAACCATCAAAAACTCCAACCTGAATGAACTCCTGGAGCTAAACAAACCGCACCCAACACTCATGGAAGAAGATGACCTGGACAAAAAAGTAACCCTGCTGCATTCCTGGATTTTTACTATAGACAACATTGCCAAAGAAAAACCCTTTGCTGCTTCTAATAAACGGTCAATGGCAAAATGGTTCACCCCACTACTTAGCACCATGAAAAGAAAAAACCAAAGACTAGAACTTGATTGGAGAAAACAAAACGACGCGGCGGACAAACTGAAATTCCTACAACACTACCGGGCTTACAAAAAGGAAATACAAAAAGCAAAAAGCAAAGAGGAAACACTATGACAACCGAATCTTCGAAGCACCAAACACCCAAAAAGAGCTCTTCAAAATCATAAATGAAATCAAAAACCCTCCGGGATGTAACAACACACCAACTTTGTCTGCGAAACTCTGCAACGACCTTGCAGACCACTTCAAAAACAAAATCACCAACATCCAACAAACCATACAAAGCAGACCGTCTGATCTGACCACAACCCCAACCTACACCGGGAGGAGCACCCAAACAAACTACGAAGCTTTCCAGAAATATCAGTGGAGACATTCGTCAAAGTTCGGCCTACTAGACCAGGCACAAGTTGGCTTCAGACCAATGAGGGGAACAGAATCAGCTCTACTCTCAATATGGGACGATCTAAAATTCAACGCAGACTCGGACAACAGAACTTCCTTGATACTCCTAGACCTATCGGCAGCATTTGACACAGTCGACCATGACACCCTCGTAACAAGATTAGAAGGACTTGGAATAACAGACACCGCCCTACTATGGATCACATCTTTCCTAACAAACAGAACGGAAACCGTATGGATGAAACCCTTCAAATCCAGCCCAAGAGATTCCACCTGTGGAGTACCACAAGGATCATCCTTCTCCCCTCTACTATTCAACATCTACCTGTATCTACTCATCAGAATCATCAAAAGCCACGGACTCACCTGCTACAACTATGCTGACGATACACAAATAATCTTCAAAATACAAGACAACCTGGAAAGAAACTCAACACTAGAAAACTGCCTCCGTGATGTATTCTTCTGGATGAACTCCAACTCCCTCAAAATCAACGCAGGCAAAACTGAAATAATGATCGTCACAAAAAATGGAGGAGAAAACCCATTTGATCCCTTGGCCAAGGGAACTCGGGACAACCGCAGCACCATCGCCGATTGTAAAAAACCTGGGGGTTCTGATGGACAATAATCTCACGCTAGAGCCACAAGTAAACGCCCTCGTCAAGAAATGCTTCTTCATCCTGCGAGCAGCAAAGAGAATCTTACCGTTCCTATTGTTCACCAACAAAACAACCACCATAATCTCACACGTCATGTCCAAGGTAGACTACGCCAATAGCCTATATCTAGGCATGCCTGAACGACTCCTAAAAAACTACAACGCATTCAAAACGCGGCAGCCAGACTACTTCTGAAACTACCCCAAAACGAACACACTGCACCAGCGCTGAAAACACTACATTGGCTACCAATAAAACAATGAATACAATTCAAAACAATGTGCATTACACAGAGAGCAGTACACAACAAAGGCGCGGAGTTCCTAAGAGACAAACTGCGCCTACATCAACCAACAAGAACGCTCAGATCAAGCATGGACATCTGCCTGGAACCGGAGCCCTACAAAAAAAGAAAACTTGGAGGATCCTCCTTCTCTCACCAAGCCCCAAAAACCTGGAATGACCTGCCAAAGTACATACGTAACACAAGAAACCACCTATTATTCAGGAAATTACTCAAAACCTGGCTCTTCCCGTCATAACTAGAAAGACTGGCCACAGGGGCATCGACATAACAAAAAACATCAATGAACGTAGAGCGACCTCGATACACACCGATCAATCACTGGGAAAAGCCAAGGTAAACATCACACAACATACTAAAGGTCCAAACGGGAGACAGCCGCAATACGACCAAAGAAAGTTAACATAGCAAACTAAGACAGAAAGACTAGAACGAATCATCATGAGGACCATGACCTTAACTATTACCCTCCCCATCAGCCCTAAGGACAAAATACAAAGGGGGTAAGGAAGCACTGCACCACGGGCCCCAATGCAATGGGTGAAAAACAGAATGTTTCATCACTACACACTGCCCACCAATACACAATCAGGAAGCACAATGCCCCACCACACAAAACTACAACTTAACAATAGTCGCAAGGATGTTCACCCCTCGGAAACCAAAGAACCAGTCAGGATAGAAGGATAAGAACGTCTGAATACACAGGCTCACCAATACGGATCCACCAGGACAACACACCAACACGACTCCGACCCTGAATTCAAAGCCTTAACCGACCAGGGTCACACTAGATAACCTGAGAATAGCGATTACCCACCCAGTCCCACACCGAAAGATTAGGTTCAGACGCACTTATCAATCCAAACTATACTCAATAGGATACAGTTGGATCAGCGCAACATTACCAAAGCGAGTCCACCCACAAGGAACCAGCAACATCCCAATCCACAGGTATACAACTGTAACAAAACCATAAGCACCTGAATCAGTATACAGACCCCACTAACCCAATCCTCAATCTTCCACATACTTAAACCCACACAACCACCTCTCTCCCAGCAATCCGCACATACTTTACCACACTGCATTAACAACACATAAACTTCACCCACAGCACTCGAGGCCTTCGCCTGATCCGATACTAGCACCAAAGCCCAGCACTCGGTGTATACCGAGCTGAAGCTGCCAACAGCACACCACCTCCCCCAATCTCCTTCTCCCCCTCTTCCCAACTAACCCTACGCACCCTCCCTGTTTGCAGATCCACCAGAGCGCCTGGGGACCAATTCCATTGGTGATGGTGCGCTATACAAGTACTGCTAACATAACATACTTTCTACTTCCTCTTTGCCTCCCTCTTCTTCTTCTTCCATTCGTGTCCTATCATATTCCCAATCTCCATAGGTTCCCCTTTCGTATCGTATTGAAAGAAAATTCTATGCCAAAGGACATGCCTGTCCACATGAAAAATGCAATACAGTGGTAGATCTTTGGCCTCGGGTTTCTTCAAATTTTGATTCACTCTTCTCTTTAGAAGAAATAACTCTCCTATCTCCACCTGTATTTTATTCAGTTATCAATTTAGGGGGATTCCTGTAATTCTTAGTGTTAGTTACCAATGAGGAGAATGATATGTACCTTTATGATGTCTTTTTATCTCTTCACCTTTTTGTAGATTTTTGACATGACGGCTAGCCTCCATAAAATGAGGGCGGTCTCAACGACCAAGGCTAAATTAGGTTTGTTTAGTTGTAATATGGCTCTTTGTAAATAAGGGGGTACTGAATTTATAAATTGTTCTATAGTTAGAAATTCTATATCTTCTTTTGTTTTTTTTTCTAACCATAAGTATAAGGTGTTTTGAATCTTAGCAGATAATGCTACAGGTGTTTCTTCAGGGCTCAATTTAATACTCTTAATTGTTTGCATATAGAGATTTTCAGTCTGACTCACCTTTTTTAAATAGCCCATCTTTGATTTCAGAAAAAGGTGTTATTCCTTCTGGGTTCAGGAGATATGAATTCCGAATTTCTCCTTTTAGCAAAGTAGCTAAATAACATGTTTTCAGTTTGGGTCTCCAGTTTAATGGATGTGCTAACCGTTCAAAACTTTGAAAAAATGTCCTATGTCCAACCGTCTTTATAGAGTTGTAGTATTCCCTAGTGCATTATCAGTCTTTTTGATATCCTCTGAAGAGGCTTCAGACTGTTCTTTGAGATCTATCTCTTGTTCGTCTGGAGAGGTTTGAAATTCCTCACTTTCTTCTGATTCAGATAGAGTATCTACTTCTATTGGTTTATCTATTCCTGCCGACTCAGTTGAGACTGGGCTGATTTTAGGGAGTTTGGTTTAGTATTTGAAAAGGAACATAAAAGTCCTAGCCTGGTTTTAATTATTCGAGTAATTTTACTATTTGATTTTAAATTATAATCCAATATTCTTTTAAGGTTTTACAACGGTTTTTGGTGGAAAAATGTTTTGTTGATTTAGGGGAAATGCAGTTTTAGTCACTATTTGTTGCTTAATTTAAAAAACAGTGTCCTGTGGTTTAACCTGCAGAATAAACTCAAATGCATCTGTGCGCTGTGCTCAGTTTCATGAGAAAACCAAAAAGGATTTTAGTGGGTTCCTACTTTGTATCAACTGGTTCTGGTCCCACTGCTGACACCATATGCGAGGGGTCAGAAATTTGAGGTGGACAACTTGGTAAAGGTTTTTCACAATAAGCCATTTTATTAACTCATAGGTGTTTGGGAAACACCTCACTATTCCTAACTCAACAAGGACTTCCCTGCCTGAAAATAAACTAAAGGAAAATACTCCAATAAAAGGAACCTGTCCCTCACACTTATACCTACATCAAACTCAAACGGTAATGTATGGCAATTCAAATGAAACAGAAATAACAGTTATATTTAACATAAACCTAATAACTGTGTAGCCTTATACCCTGGGTAGGATCCCCTTCCCCAGATGCAAAACAGGATTTTCAATCAAAAGTTCAAATAAGAAATGTTCCTGTTGTAGCCAAGTTTTGATCATAAAATCCTTCTTACTCCAAAAGTCTTTCACTTGGACTTGAACAAAGGATCGGTCAAACAAAATGTATTTATCTCTTTACATATAGCGACAAACGTTAAACACAACTTTCTTTTCACCTTAGGAAAACAAAATACTTTCACAATTATTCTGTAGCAACAGATATTTTGTCAAGATGATAGCACAACAATTTAGTGAACATTATAATGGTCTTGCCACTTCTACTTCCACACGATCTTCAACCACAATTCTGTATTAACAATAATGTCTTCCTGGTCTACTAACCTGTCAGGACTACCACTAGAAAGTCCCTGTCTGGTATATCCGCCTGCCAGAACAAAAATCTCCTAACACTACTAGAAGTATTCTGTGATAAGGTTTACTTCAAGTCTTTTGGGAACAGACTTTAATTTTCAACATCATCAAAATGCACAACTTTTTATGGGAAAATATGATTCACATTGGTGCTATTTGTTCCATCGTTGTATTTGCCCTAGGCAATGCAGGTTATACTCCTCTCCTCCTGGACACCTTCTACTAGAAGAGCTTCTCTCCTGCCCCTCTTGTTTTCCCACTTTCACATCAACTAACTGCTGACAACGTTCCTTTATCACACTTGCCCCTCTTTGACTTTGGCAATGCTTGTTGATATATTGTTCAACTATTGCCTCTTCCTCACTCTGGCAATAATGGTTATAATATTTCTGTGACAATATGCTCTTGTTATCTGGTCATTAAGGTGTATATGCTTTATAAAATACTGTCCCCTCTTTACTTTGTCAATGGTGGTTATGGGCAACTTGTTCCAGTATTGTCCCCTCTTTGTCTTGGCAACAATATGGGTTTTGATGGTAAGGATTATAACCTTTCTTTGTAAAGTTCTTATGCCACCAATGGGATTTCTTTATGTTAGTTTGTTATTCAAAACTGTTATCAGTGGCCAGCAGTCTATTACGGAGCATACAGGGATTACCTGACAATGATAAATTCACTGGTGTCTGTAACCGTGTCCACTCGATCCGCTGGCACTCTTTGTTCTGCTTCTGCTGCTGCCTCTTGCATGGCAGTCTGCTTTTGGTTTCCCATGGGCCACACCGACTGGGAATCTTCTCTTGCTCCCAGTGTCCTCTGGTGCTCGGAGCCACCGGGACACAGCACGCTACCACACCGCATCCCGCTGTGCAGTCTCTGCAGTTAAAGGCATCAAACGTGGAGATCCTCTCATGACCAACATTTGCATAATAGGTAACTGTGGCTCTGACTTCTTCTTTCTCCTTACACTCCAACTGCAGCTGACAGCCTCTGCAACTACGCCACCTCCTTCTTACTCGAATTGCCTGCACGTGAAGGGGCCCTATATATTCAAATGTCCCGCTCAGGTGTGCGTCATTAGAACCACTGAGTCCAGTTTAGAGTCTCTGAGTCCCTCTTCCTCGACACAGTACTTAGGGCACTGTGGGACTTGAAGTCCCCAATGTGCTGATGACCTTTTCTTCCATGAATACAAACTTCAACTTTATTGGATTTTCTCTGGGTAGTTAATAGATCTTCCAAGAAGGGGTTGAAAGGAGTTAATGGTTGGTCTAGATTTAAGGGAGAATTCCATTAATCAGAAGTCAAAGTATTAAGGTTCTGATTTCCAGATATATTGATCCCTTGTTGATTACACGAGTTTTCACTACCATTGATGTGGGTAGCTTTGTAAAGAGAAGTCTTACTCTTGCAACATGCCATTAAATATTCTGGCACTGTAGGAATCTCCCGCTCTAAAGAAGATAAATACCATGTCTCGCCAAACGGAATCCTCCTATCCTTTTGGGGGTCTTCTCCTCCCAGGTGATCCATCCAGCTAATACCAGCCCCAGGTTTAGGATCAGGTAGCAGCTGCCTTCCCCTAGCCATCTGGGAGGAGACTTTATGCAGGGACTCTTTGAGGATTCCACAGGATTCATCACATACCCTTTCCCTAAAGACTTGACCTCCCGGACAAGGTTTCATTCCCACCTCTAAACCGTCAACCTTTGCCATATTCAGAGAAGGTTCAGGTGTTTCCCAAGTCTACAATGAATACTCTGGAAATTGTTGTTCTTGTATCCAAGAATTTGGGGTAGAATAAGATGAAGACAATGGTCCATTTGCATCCTTTTGCAATTTTTTAAAATTTGGGAAGTATTTTCCAATAATTATTTCCTTTGGTAAACCAGGAATGATGGCATCATTTATTCTAGTAGCCTTTCCCTAAATTAAATTAGGCTGTATGTAATGTAATATAATTGGTTATTTATAACACGCTTAATGCCCAGATACCCAGAGATTTCAAAGCGCAGACCCAGGGATCAAACCTGTGTTGCTCTGTGTTGTCTTGCTTCCAAGGCGAGCGCGTTGCCCTGAGCTATCCTCCCAGCATCCCGTATAGCTGTCCGTTTACTTCCTGAATCGATCAAAGCCTTAACTGGAATTCCATTGACTAAAGCGATATCATGTGTCTGCTAGCTCTCATTTCCAAGAAACACATTTTTATACTTTCTACTTCCCCTCTGCCCCCTCTTCTTCTTCTTCCCATTCGTCTCCTATCATATGCCCAATCTCCATAGGTTCCCTTTCTTATTTGAAGGACAATGCCATGCCAAATGACCTTCCTGTCCACATGAAAAACACAATAGAGTAGGAGATCTTTGGCCACAGGTTTCTTCAAAATTTTATTCACTCTTTGCTTCAGAATAAATAGCTCTTCTATCCCCACCTCCCATTTTCTTTAGTTAGCAATTTGGTGGGATTCCTGTAATTCTTAGTCTTAGGCTCTCTTTTTAACTTGCATTTTTTGTAGATTTCTGACATGACGGTTACACTCCATAAAGTGTGGGCGGTCTCAACAACCAAGACTAAATTAGTTTTTTTTTGCTGTAATACGGCTCTTTGTAAATAAGGGGGTACTGAATGTATCTTCTCCAACTGCTTTTCTATCCACTATCTTATCCCTCTCACTATGTCTGGCAGGAAGAAGCTCAAAAGGGACATCCTGGTCCCCAACCCAGGCCTCCCTATCACTGATACCTACACCAGTGCTTCCTCCAGACAGACCCTTACCAACATACTCTAAGTCATTCCCTCTCCAGGCCTATCGACCCCAATATGGTCTCTGTTCTCTCTGCTTTTTCCTCTTTTCCCATTAATGGTGGCACGCGTTGGGAGGCCCTGCTGGCCCCCTTTCACTCCACTAAGACCATCATTAATGTCTACTTAAATGGCACCGTCTTGCTCGAGGGCCCTCAAGCCAATCTCCTCCTTTTTGATATTTGCTTCCCGTGCCTTATCTATTTCCTTTCCTCACCTGCTATCCTTTCTTACCCCTCTCTGGCTCCTCCGCTGCCTCCTTCCTCAGCTACCTCTTCGGCACCCCGGTTGCTTCTCTGGCCACCCTGTTGCCTCCCTCTGCTGCCAACCATCTGGCACTCTGTTCTTCCTCTCCGACTACCCTGCCTTCTCTTCCTTCCTCCTCTGCCCATCCTCGGGCACCTTCAACACTTCCGCAGTGTGTACCTCTGGCCTGTGCCCCTGCCTGGGAGGTCCTTTAAATGTGGTAACCTGCTCCATATCGCTGCTCGCAACTCTTGTTCAGCTGTCAAACACTCCTCTGACATCTGCCGTCTCCTGGAAGAGCCCGTTTTGGATATACTCAGTCTCACAGCCAGCTCTGTCATGAGTTTTGATACTCTCCATCCCGATGTCTACAAGATCCTCTCCGAACCCAGAACCAATCAGCCTGGTGGGGGTGTAGCCTTGATTTTCCTGGAGTGGATCCCTGCTTCTTTCCAATGCAGGACTACTCCTCCTTTGAATGCCTGGTCTGCAGTCGCAGTCAGTCAGTCAGTCTCTCTCTGTCTCTCCCCACTACCTACAGGCCGTCGGGCCAGGCCACCCTCTTCCTCTCTGAGTGGGCTGACCACTGTTCCTCCCTCCTTGCCTCTACCTCTCAACTTCTCCTCAGAGACCTGACCATCCACCTGGATGCTACCTACCCTTCTTTGGAACTCTTTTGCAACCTCTGCGGTTCTCTCTCTCTCTCTTCTTCCCTCTGGCCTGACTCACTCTGCAGGGCACACCCTGGATGTTCCGATCTCCTCAGACCTCCCCTTCTCTAACCCTCTCACCACTACTCTCTCTCGGAGTGATCACTTTCCTTTCCTATGACCTCTCTCTCTCTCTCTCTCTACCCCCTCAGGCCAAGTTCACTCCAGCACTGCCGCCTACCTTCTCTGTCACCCGACCCATGAAGCAGGTGTCAGTTGAGGCTTTTCCCGCTAGTTTCTCTTCTCCTCCTGCACCTTTGGCTGACTCACACCCTGACATAGCCCTCTGTAACCTTCATTTCTCTATCTCTAACACTCTGGATGTCCTTGTCCCCGTCACGAGGATTCGATTGAAGCCCAAATCCAAGTGCAACTCTTGTTACGATTCCGACCTCGTCGCACTTAAAAGCAAGTGTAGGGTGGCGAAGAGGAAGTGGTGGGCATCAGGCGCACCGCTTGAAAAACTGGCCTGCCGTCTGCTCCAAAGGCAGTAATGATTCTCTGTCCTCTCTAAGAAGAGAGCCTACATCCATGCCTGCATCTCTGCAGCATCTAACAACTCGGCTCAACGTTTTTGCAAGGTGCTGGCCAATCCTACTTCGTTCTCTACCTCTCCTATTCCCTCCCAGGCCCTCTGTACGGCTTTGTATTCTCATTTCACCACTAAAACTCAAGATATCCTGTCCACCATCTCTTCTACCTCCTCTTCCTCCTCTTCTATCACTTCTGGCCTGTCTGAGGCCGTCTCTGCTCCTCCTTTCTCCTGCTTTCCCCTGTTCACCCCTGACAATGCTTCTAGATGAGTCTGATCTATGAAAGTCTTGTCAAAGCAGGTACTACCTTGTTCATCCAGAATCATCAAGGACCACATTGACACCCTTGCTCCAGCCTTGACAGATTTCTGTAATCACTCCTTTGCCACTGGAACTTTCCGCTTCCCCCTCAAGCACTCCCTTGTGCACCTCCTTCTAAAGAAGCCCTTGGCCGATCCTTCGTCTCCGGCTAACTATCGATCTCCATCACTCCTTTCCTGGGCAAACTCCTGGTAAAGCTGTCCATCTCCCAGCTTAATCTGCATAATGAATCTGTTGGTTGTCTCCACGACCACCAGTTTGGCTTCAGAGCTACCAGAAGCACGGAAATTGCTCTCCTGAACACGTGTGAAGACCTGCTCTCCAATCTCGTCTCTAATCTCCCTTCTGTCCTCATTCTCCTTGATCTATCCTCGGCTTTTGACACGGTCAACCATGCAATCCTGCTCAATCACCTCCGCGACAACCTGCGTATCATTGATCAGGCCCTGGCCTTGTTGACCTTCTTTCTCACCGACCGGCCCTCTCAGGTCCAACTGGGGTCTTTCCTCTCTTCGATCTCTCTCTACTTGCTGCGTTACTCAGATGTCTAATCTCTCTCCCTGGCTTTTCATCCACTACCTGACACCTCTTGCCCACTGCATCATTACTTTCTATTCCAATTTTCAGTGTTATGCAGATGACACCCAGCTCTCTTTCAGGCTTCCCTCAGCCAACTCTGCTCCTTCTCTCATACCAAACTCTCTAGCCGCAATTCAGGAATGGTGTGCCACCAGCAATCTCTGACTTAATGCCAGTAAGACTGAGATCCTCCTCATTGGGAGACCTGCTCCCGCCTTTCCTCTCTCTCTGGCCGTCCACTCTGGACCCTCTTCCTGCTCCTTCCTGTGAGGCTAAGAACCTTGGTATGATCTTCAATTCCACCCACTCCTTCTCTGCTCCCATCCCTGACATCTCTAAGAAGTCAAATTATTAGCTGCACCGCCTCAGAGGCATTCTTCCTTTTCTCACGTTCCTCCAGAGCTCTGGTCCTCTCTAGGCTGATTTACTGCAACAGCCTCTTTCTAAATCTGCCTACCTCTACTCTTCAACCTCTACAACTTATCCAGAACAAGACTGCGAGATTCCCCACCCCTGAAATCTTTTCACGGTCTTCCTGTGGCTGCAAGGATGAAGTTCAAGACCCTCTGCATCGTCCACAAGGCTTTTTAGGACCTGGGACCACTCTAACTCCAACTTTCTCTTCCTTCTCAAGCTCTCCGTTGATCCACCTCCAACTCTCTGAGGGTCGGACGCTTCTCCAAGCAGAGAGTTGGCGGCAGACCTCTCTCCTTGGCTGGGGCCTCTCTCTGGAACAGCCTCCCTACCTCTCTCAAACTTGAGCCGAACCACCTCCTGTTCTGGAAGCAACTCAAGACCTTCCTTTTTGCTTCTGCTTTCTTTCTTCCTCTCCCCTGCTGACGTACCTGACTGCTCTGTGCAATGGTCACCTGGATACCCTCTGAACTCGGGCACAGGCTCTATTTGCTTTGCACTGCCTCCGGCTCACCAGCACTTAAGGGTCTGTACCTGCAACCCTACAGTCATTTCTCTCTGCACTTGTGAGCCACCCACTGGCTGCACTTATTGAGTTACCTGCACTTCTCCCTTCCCCCTCAGCACTTCTCCCCTTCCGTCTTCCCCGCACTTACGCAATCTGAATGACACAAGGCCTAGTAAGATCACTGTTTTGTCCTCCCTTTGTTTCCCCCTCCCTGTCTTGTCACACCTAGAAACACTTGTGTACAGGTGCATTATAAATGCCATTTCATATCATAAATTGTTCTATAGTTAGAATTTCTAGCATTTCTAATGGTTTTTTCATAACCATAAAGATAATGGGCCTCATTACGAGTCACCCGGTATGGAAATAACGGTGGCGGTAAACCCGCCGCCACCGTTGTTTCCATACCGGGTGATCTCAAGTCCTGCAGGCGGAGGTGTCATTCCCGCCAGGTCTGACCTGGCGGGTTTAACACCACCTGCCTGCAGGCGGACGTGGAAACACCGGCACCATCACGAGATGGTGCCGGTGTTTCCACTTCCCCATTCCCATTGATTCCTATGGGACTCAATGGGAATGGGGATTTACTGAATTCCGCCTCCGGAATTCCCGGGCCACCGGGGTCGTAATGCCCCGGCAATTCCGGGAATCACAGAGGCAGAATGGTAATACGAGTCCGGCGGTAACCTGCCGGAATTTCAGGCACGGTTACCGCCGGACTCGTAATGAGGCCCAATGTGTCTTCAATACTAGCAGATAATTCTACAGGTGTTTCTTTGGGGATCAATTTAATACTCCTAGTTTTTTAATACTCATAACCGTTCTTGAAACCTTGTTTCTGCTTGTATTTGATGTTCTGTCAACCTAGTCAATAGGTCATCTAAAGTAAACATTTTGGTATCCTCTGAAGAGGTTTCAGACCTTTCTGTGAGATCTATCTCTTCTTTGCCTGCAGGGGTTTGAAATTCCTCACTTACTTTCTTCGGATTCAGATAGAGAATCTACTTCTATTACTTTATCTGTTTCTGCCGACTCACTTGAGACTCTGATTATTGGGAGTTCGGGTTTAATATTTGAAAAGAAAAATGAAAGTCCTGGCCTGGTTGTAATTATTAGAGCAATTTTACTATATGATTTAAAAATGATAATCCGATACTCTTTTTAGGTTTCACAACGGTTTTTGGTGGGAAAATGTTTTTGTTGATCTAGGGGAAAAAGCAGTTTTAGTCACTATCCGTTGCCTAATATTGAAAATGGTGTCCTGTGGTTTAATATGCATAACAAACTCATCTGCATCTGTGGGCTGTATTTATTAACTGGTTCAAATTCCGCATTTGACACCATATGTAAGGGGTCAGAAATGTGAGGTGGACAACTTGGTAAAGGTTTTTCACCACAAGCCCTTTTATTAGCTCATAGGGGTTTGGCATCTGCATAAGAGGTAGTGGCGGCTCCTTTCTCCTTATACTTCAACTGCGGCTGACAGCTTCTGCAACTACTCCACTTCCTTATTCTTTTAATGGCTTGCGCCTGAGCGGGCCCTATATATCCAAAAGTCTCTCTTCCTCGTCCAAGTACTTAGGGCATTGTGGGACTTGAAGTCCCCAATGTTCTGATTACCCTTTCTTCCATGCAAACAAACTTCAACTTTATTGGATTTACTCTGGGTAGTGAATAGATCTTACAAGAAAGGTTTTAAAGGAGTTCATTGTTGGTCCAGATTTAAAGGAGAATTATATTCATCAGAAGTCAGAGTATTAAGGTTCTGACTTCCACATATATTGATTCCTTGTTGATTACAAGAATGTTCACTACCATTTTAGAGGAGGAGCCAAGTACCGCCACTCCACCTGTCCCGCTTACATTACCTGATAGGTATGAACCAAAGTATGTAACGTATACTACACCAATAAGAAAGCAAGAAGAAGAGCATTGACTCTGTGCAGTACCCATAAGAATACCTATACCTAAGAGAATATGGGAAGTAAAGTACCCATTGAGGAAACCATACCTACATTCAAGACCATACGATGGCCATTTGAATGCGATTCCTGATGAAACAAAGAAACTGAATGACCAAGATGAATGGGGACATCATACAAAACGGAATAGACTCCATATAGAAGATAACCAGACCAGAGAGGCAGACGATTTATGAAGAACAAAGGAGTACCAAGGATAAGTGACATCTTGGGATCAAGATGAAGAGACTTATGCCATAAGCATGATGAAGATACTTAGTTTAAACGTGTACAGATGCAATGAAATGCAAGCAGCAAAGCAATCATGAAGCTAGCCAACTGTTTACTATAAACAGATCGCGTCAAGCGCCAACATATACATATATACCTCATAGAAATATATGGATTGAATAAAGAGTGAACGTTCCACTACGTATATCGCAGTCTTGAGCAATGAGGAAGGCCTCAATTCAGTGTCGCAGTTACAAAAGAAAGTGAATTAAACAGAATATATTTCAGCTAAGGAGTTGGATGAGCCAAAACAGCCATGGTCTTATTAGAACTAGAATTGGCTGACATCGGATGATACAATTAAAGTAAAAGAACAGAAGCTCCTGTTCAAGAAGGTCAATTGAAAACAAAAGAGGTCAGAGGACTATTAGAGAATAAAATCAAACACACGAAAATGCTCAAATCGTGGTGTCCAGTCACGTGATGGAAGAAAGCTGGACGCATGAGGAGGTCACACCTACACATGGAAGCCAGACAGTACCTATACCTCTTAAAAAATCTAGGAGAACAGTACAGACTCAAGGCCAACTTCAAACACTAATTGACACTGAAACATTGAGGTGATGATGGAGTGTACTTTTAATTGGTGGGAAGCTGGTTTCAAGACAAGCTCACTCGCACCTGGTTGTTCAGTCTGCATGCTGCTCACGTAGGTGGAAAGTTACTGATGGAGGTTAGTAGCCAACCAATTGTAGAGGACCACGTAGTTGGGGCCCTATAGTTTGTGTAGCCAATGGGACGTCTTACATTTAGTGACATTCATAGTGGCCATTTTGAAGGGAGGGCTTAGTTGACCCCCCCTGACATTAAGTATTCAATATCTTCGTTACTCTACAGATATAAACATCTATGCTTAGTTATTCACTTAGAACCAATCCCGCTTCCCGATAGGTTTTAGAAGTTTGCCAAGTAGGATGACCTTGGTAATGACGCACGTGAACCCAGCTTTTTTATGAAATGATTGAGAGTTAAGTATCGAGCGATTGCTGATGTTCGTTGTACTCCCTGTTTTAGTTACTTGCATTAAAACAGACAAATTTTGCCAAGCTATTTGTGTCGTCTGAATTATTGATGTTTGATTAAAATCTGCATCCCCATCCATCTCCAGGGTATTGCTACTCATCTTAAAGGGATGGAGGTCTCCAGTTCACTTGGTAGCAGAGATTGATGGTTAGATAAGATACCATCGGCCGTCGACATAGGTAACTTTAGGGTCTCTGTAATATTGCACGACCTTTGCTATTCGGCTGACAGGATGTGAAGCTCCACGTAGATCATGGTTACAATAGGACAAAAACCTTGCAAGGAGGGTATGACGGGACCCCTATTTTAATATAGGAACCCCTCCCATATCTATGCGAAGCGGATCAGAGAGCAGCTCAAAGAGGTGGTAACAAAGGCAGAGATCCTGAGGGTCCAAAGACAAAAATATGCGAACGGTGAGTGGATAAAACCAAAGAGAGTGGCAAAAGGAATGCATGCGTATTAAATAACGGAGAGTAAGGGAGGGAGGCGGGATAAAATATAATGCAAGAGTAAGAGCATAAAATATATGTATATGGGGAAAAGATATTGACTTGAGTGTTGCCAAGTAATATATGAAGAAAATAGTCGTGAGGTGTAGCCACGCTATGAGGATACGCCCTGTTCCTAGACTTTGAAGAGTGCTAGCAGAAGCTTTAATTCAGAGCTCCCTTTACGAGGGACATATAGAAGACAAGAATAGTCTAAAGACTTTCTTAAGGGAATTGGTTTAAGTTCCAATCGGAACAAGAATTTAGAGGGTAGGGCGGGTCCTAAGAAAGGATCGTGAGGTGCACATACATATGGCCGGTCAAGTCTGTTTGTTTTGTTTTATGTGGTTGAAAAGTGTGATGGCGTTAGAGTTGAAAAAAGAAATGTTTTAAGTGATTAAGAAACATGAATGCGAAAAGTGATTATTTTAAGATTAAACTTTGATGGTTGTTTTTTAGCAAGATTAAAGTAATAAATTGCATTGTGACGGTATTGGAGCTTGCGACGATTGGTGCTCGCTCATAAGTGTATGTTGATTGAAACACAAAATTGAAAACTGTAACTAAAGCATAAGCGAAGTGGTAATAAAAAGTGAAGTAAAAGTTATAAATGGAAGAAGTTAGGCCATTAGTGCATCTTTGCAAATAGCTACCAAAGCACACGCTTAAACTTAAACAGTACAATGCAGAATAGGTTAAAGGGACCGCAGACAAAATGTTTATGCCATGGCCCCAAGGCGGGTCATTATCGAGAACAGTTCTACAGCATATGACGACATGCCGTGTACACAGGAACAAAGTTAGAAAAGCGCGTAGCGAGTCTAGAGCTTTGGAAAATGTCTGAACACGAGAAGCAGGAGGAGCCTACTTTAGATTGGATAATCAATATATGCAAAGAGGGTGGTGAAGAGCCTTCTGCTCCGCCCGCCCCGTCTGAAACGAAAGACGAGATTAAGAAAGACGAATGGTCTTATGAGTCACCTACGCAAAGTAGTAACGAGGGCCCAGAGAAAGACACCGAGAAAGATATCACCTCCAAAGTCCCAAGGGACAAGGAGAGACGCGATAAGGAGAGAAGTGATCAAGCAAGTACATCTCTAGACATAAGGAGAGAAATAAAGAGATGGACGGGAGATTAGAATAAAACTGTTGAGATAGTGCTCGTACAGAACGAGTGGTTGGGAGGTCAGATTGGACTTAAACTCGATGGTAAAGGCATCGAAGATGTAAGACAAACGGGAGATCAAGACAAACAAGATAGAAAAGACAAAGAAAGGGAGGAACGATTGAGAGATGAAGGAGTGAAAAGAAAAGATAGACAAAGACAAGAACAGTTATATCAAGATGAGAAAGCTAAAAACCAAGAGAGAGCAGAAGAACAAAGAAAGCGTGATAATAAAAGAAGAACAGCCGATGAAAAAGAAAGGGTAAAAAAGAAAAGAATAGAAGCCAATGAACAAGAAAGGATAAGAGAGAAAATAATACACAGGCAAAAAAGATGAGGAAAAGCGAAGGGCATATGAACGAAGGGATATGAAAAAGAAAGAGGAAGATAGAATAAGAGAAGAGGCGAGAAAGCGCAGGAAGTCAATGAGGACATGGAACGCAAAAGGAAACAGAGAGCACGCGATCTTGAGTATTTGGAAAAGGAAGTAAGAGATCCTAATACACGGGTAGACTGGGAAGACAGAGGAATTCCTTCCCGAGTCCGAGCCATTTTCAGGCACGTCTAGAGTAAATCTAGAAGACAAATTTCACTCGCAAAGCATTGGGGAAACAAAGTTTAGCACGAAATGCAAGCCCAGAAAGAAGCACAAAGGAAGGGAAAAAATGATGAGCATCTTGAGAGTACTCAGTTGTATGACACGGAGGAAACCTCCTGTAGTATGACACAGAATGAGCTGTCTTTAGACAGATTAACATTAAATAGAGATGATAATGATGAGAGGAGTTGCACGAGTTGGGCACAAGAAGTATCAGACGAAGAAAGGGAAACCTACTCGAGGGAGGTTAGGAGTTTTATATGTGAGCTAGAAGAACATCCGCCTTTGGATAAAGAAGTAAGATGGTCGGATTTAAAATTACCTATGTCTAAGGCATCAGAGCCACTCACAGTCACACCGACATAAGGGGCAACCCCATGGTCAGAGTGGGGAGTCCCTGCCCTATGTAAGCAGGCTAAGGTCATTGCCAGGTAGACAGCGATGTGGAAATATTTCTCCAGCAGTAGATAGAAAAGGGATAAGAGATGAGAATGAGTTTGGAGCATCGTAGTTCCCCTTATTAGAAAAGGGAGGAGCCAGGCCACAGTATATACCATGGCCCCAGATGGACAGGGAAAACTTAGAATGTAAACTCGCAAATGTAACTTCCGGCGCTGGAAAATGGATACATGAGTTCGAAATAATGACGGGGGGGGGATACATTAGCTATAGTAGATATTAACGGTCTTCTAATCGCCATACTTGGTGAAAGAGCTGATGACGTATGGACATGGGCAGGTTACCCTGGTGTGACTACAGTCAACACCACGCATGATGGAGAGCCGTTTAATAACTGTAGAGCAGTGATTTGGAAAGCGCTTCAAGTGCTATATCCGGACACGTCTGATATGGGAGCTATAATGACAAGAAAAATGAAAGAGGGAGAGGACCCATTGTTTTATATTTTAAGTTTCCAAGACACATGGGCACTTGAAACACATGAGGCTTGGGGAACGTCTATACCTGTATTTTATCATATATTATGCCAAGGGTTGCCAGAGCAGGTGCAGAAACAGCTCAAGAAATTAGTGGGGATAGAAGCAAAACCATGGTCGGAAATTCAGTTAACCAATGCACATTATTGCAGACTCCTGCAGGATCAGAATCGCAACAAAGACGATGCATGTAAAGGTGAAGAAGCAAAGTTACTTCAGAAAAAATTATCCAAGTATGCCATTGAAGGGGCAATGTTAACTAACGTGGGCGGATCAAACCTGCAGCAAGTAGTACACATGCCGCAAGTAAATAACCAAAGACAGTTTGATCAGACAAATAATGGATATCCTCCAAGAGGAAGGAGATATTGAGGGAGAGGTTGGCAAGGTAATCAAAAGGTATTGGCAGAATAATCAGGGATGTTTTCAGAATAACCAACAAGGGTTTCAGAATATGCAAAATGGTAATCAAAACATGCATAATGGGCAGATGGGAAGACAACTGCTTGTATGTTGGACATGTGGAATGACAGGGCACGTAGCTCATATGTGTAGGAGCGAAGGGATGGTACAGAATGCTCAGTTTTCAAGACAGGAAATGCCAAATCCACCAGCATATGCGCAGCAGAGTGGAAATGGAGTTGCGCAAGATCAAACAGTGCAGCAGCAAGCACCGAGAGTGCAGCAAGGCTTACAACCACAGCAAATGACAGGTAATCAACCGCAAGGACAATCGCAGCAATCTCCTATGCAACTTCAGCAGAACACAAACACAGAGCAACCTATGACGCATAGAATAGGAGGGGTCACTGTTGATGGAGGAAATCCATTCATGAGTGATGGAGTGAGGCTGTACCCGCAATAGGACATCACTGGGAGACCTGATCTATTATGCCAAATCCTTGCGAGGAGCCAAGGGCGGCAAAGCGTACTCCTTCTAAGTCGACGCGGGTGCAACACGCTTGTGTACGTGAGGGCACTTTTTTATGTCTGGCGATGCGATGAATACTCAGGGCTTTACAGGAGCAACAAGTCGTGTTCCTTTTACAGACGAATTACCAGTCTCTATAGGAGCATGTGATATGAAGGTGCCACTGCTTTTTTCGAGGCAAACACCTGTCAACATATTAGCACAAGATTTAATGACAAAAATGAATATGACCATTTTGTTTACAGATGATGGTATAGTATGCTCAACACCGGGAATGCATTATTTAAATATGTGCAAAATGACCATGGCATACGCAGGACAAATAGCGCATAGAGCAATAGCATTGGAACCCGAAGTGTTCCATTATGGAATATGCATTCTGTTAACATGGCTGCCAGGTCTAGTAGGCAGAACCATGAGAGTACCAGATGAGTTTCTATTTAGACCACAGATACCTATGGATGAAGAAGAGGGGTGAATTTTCCCCTTAGCCTTGGAAGCAGTTACAGTCCGAGGAAATATGGCTTTGCTTGATGCAACTGATGATAAGGGTAGACGATGGAGCACAGTAATTGCCACTGAGGAAGGCTGCAGAGTGACTGACGTCACTGATGAAGATTTGTTTGGAGAGGACAGATCTGACGATTTTGTGATATTTGAAATGTGCATTACTTATTGGGTCAAAGCGATTAAGAGAGAGGTCCCGCAGAGAATGATGCTAGCAAAGAAGCGTCCTGAATATCTTGACAAAGATATGGCAAAAGTGCCAAGTTCAGTATGGACCACTGGCCCCTATGATGTAGGCTTACTGAAAGGAGTTGGGGAAGTGAAGATTAAATTGAAACCAGGAGCGATCTTACCTCGAATACGACAATATCCCATGTCTCGAGAGGCAGATGAGGGAATTTTCAAGACGATTTCCGCCTTGATGGACCAAGGTATCTTAGTGACATCAGAGTCACCATGTAATACTTTGATTTACCCAGTGAAAAAAGAAAAAGGGGGGGGTCGTGGAGGCTGATCCAAGACCTCCGCCCAATAAAAAAGATTGTAGAGGCCGAGTTCCCTCTAGTCCCTAACCCGTCCATGATTCTATGTAATATACCTGTTGATGCACGATATTTCACGGTGATTGTCTTAAAAAATGCGTTTTTCTCAATCCCATTGCACAAAGACTCGCAAGATTTGACATTGTTCACTTTTAGACAAGTGCGATTAAAAAGCACAAGGCTGCCCCAAGGGTACTGTGAGTCCCCATCAATATTTAATAGAGTACTCCAGATGGACTTGAGCAATATTGCTTTAGAAAGCATTGTGCTGCAATACGTAAATTACATTTTAGTTTGCAGCACCACAGAGGAAGAGTGTTGACGCGATTCTGTTCAGCTAATGATTATACTTGCTGACAAAGGATATAAGATGGACAAGGAAAAGTTACAATATTGTCAACAAGAAGTGTTGTACATAGGCCAATTGATTTTACATGAGGGAAAGAAAGTTACTCTTGAAAGAGCGGAGGCCATTCTAAAAGCAGCTAAGCCACACACAATAAGTTTTCTAGGACTATGTAATTATGTCAGAGCATGGGTCTTTGACTACAGCTCATACACTAGGCCGCTCTTACAGGCCTTAAAGAAAGCATAGGCAACGCAAAGGAAAATTGTGTGGACTGAGGCAATGGAAGAAGGGTTTGACGAATTGAAAAAAGCCATTTGCACAGCTCCAGTTTTAGGGATTCCCAAATATGCAGAGGAATTATTTTTATTCTTGCACACAGATGGTACATTTATGTCCGCAGTACTCACACAAAGAACCAAATTTGGGTTCAAACCCCTTGCATATTACAGTGGAATTTTGGACTCAGCAATGACACTTTCCATGCGAACAAAGTTTAGCAGCTGCCGCGTTCGCCATAGAGAAGGCTACAAACATAGTGATGGGATGCTCCATGACATTATTTGTTGAACATGCATTATTTGCAATTTTAGAAAAACCAAAAAGCATGTTGACAACTCAAAGGGCTTTTGCGTATGAGGTAATCATATTGACTTCAGCGATTAAAATAGTCCGATGTAAAATAGGCTGCGCCTATTACCGAAGGAGAAACTATACACGACTGTGCAAACTATGAAGAGTTCTGTGATGAGCTCCCTAGAGTAAAAGAGAATGCACTCGCGGGGAGGGGGGTGGAGGGGGTGGAATTGTCTTTATTGATGGTTGCCCAAAAAATTGCCCAAAATGACGGGCAAAGATATACAGGCGCCGCAGTAGTGAAATATTTGGCAAATGGAGAATTTCGAGTGCTCGTGAGTACTCGATCGCTATCACATTATTCAGCGCAAGCAGCGGAATTATTGGCGTTGAAACTCACAGTCGAGAATCACGCAGACCAGGAAGTGACAGTGTACAGCGAATCCGCCTATGTGACGTTGACGGTGCAAGCAGGATTAGCGCACTGGAAACGGAGGAGCTACCTCCGAGCGGACGGCATGCCAGTGCAGCATGCAGCCTTATTGGACAGGCTCATTATGGCACTACAACTCCCAGTGGGCATAGCAGTCGTTAAATGTGCAGCTCACACGAAAGTGACAGACTTTATCTGGCGCAGAAATCAAGCAGCAGACGCTGAAGCCAAGCGCATAGCAAATACAGATATAGGAATGATGAATGTTCAAACCATTGATGTAAATGATAGAATGACTATGGTGACAAGTGTGGAGGGATGCAATCATATGGCTAAAACACAGATAGTGGAGCTTCAAGGAGAGGCACTGCAAGAAGAAAAGAACATGTGGAAGCGAAGAGGGTGTTCTTTAAACCCCTCTGAAGCATTGTGGCAACAAGACAGCACTGGTAAACCAGTAATGCCTATAGCCTTATTAAGGGTAGCACTAGAACAGTTACACTACCCAGCACATACAACTAGGGAGAATCTTGCCGCAACCATTGTTGAGGATTGGTTTGTACCGAACCTAATGGAACATTTTGCATTTTTTAATAGTAAATTGTATTATTTGCCAGAAATTCACGGCTGTGCATACACTGCGCATAGTGAGGGGGTCATCCCAAGAACCAATGTCCCTTTTCAGAACTTGCATATCGACTATGTCGACATGAAACAAGTTTGTAATGGATTCAGATACCTTTTAGTTGTGATATGTCCTTTCTCCATATCGATAGAGGCAGGTCCACGTACACACCCAGACTCTACCTGTGCAGCCAAGTTCTTGGTGCATGAAGTGTTTCCTAGATGGTGAGTATGTGAAGTAATGAGATCAGATAATGGACCTCACTTTGTTAACACAGTTTTCAAGCAGATCACCTCGCTGCTTGGAATAAAACACAAGTTTTCCTCAGCTTGTCATCTGCAAGGAAATGGTGTCTGTGAAAAGCTCTGCGGCCTATTAAAAGAAAGAATAGCTAAATTGAAGCTTACTTTGAAAAAAGGGTGGTTGCACTGCCTACCACTGGCATTGTATACATTGACGAACCAACCAGGTTCTGCTTGCCATCTTATGCCGCACGAGATTGTGACAGGCAGGCGAATGAGGAATCCTTTAATGCCTCCATCCCGAGTTAGAGGTGATGCCCAGCCAACATCAGAAATGTTAGGACTTGAATTGCAAAACTACTTGAACTGTTTAACATCTAGTTTTTCTGTGATTTGAGGACAGTTGAAGAGACAAGGGTGTAAAGCAGTACAGAACACCGAAGGAGATGCTTCAACAATCCAAACTCCTGAATTTCTACATCCATGAATCTACCCAGGAGACAAAATCCTGAGTCGTAACCACACAAGGAAAAAGTGGGATGAGCCCCGCTTTCACAGTCCTTTCATTGTCGAGGACTTCATGCCATCTGCTGTCAAAGTGCAGGGTAGGTGAGCTTGGATCTTCCTGGGCGACACTAAAATCTATGCCGGAGAGACGCCTCTGCTTACACCCCTCCGCAAAGAAGCTACAAACATCGGGGAAGAACCACAGCACGTGCAGACAAGATCTATGACGAGGAAGAAGGACGCATAACCCGACAAGTGGAAAGCTTGAAGAAATTTTTGTGGACTGTGGCTTAATTTGGACAATCTCTTTTTCAGCTATAAATAAGAGGGTAAAATAACACATTCGAACACTCTGTGCATCCTAGTTGCACAGTAAAAGAAGATCTGCATTTGTGAAAGCCACGGTAGGTTATTGACTTTGGACTGAGGCATGCTTTAAGTCTTGATAACAAGAAAGTGAGAAAGATTTATTAACGTTGGACTGGGGCACACTTAAGCCTTGATAAGAATAAGGATATACCAAACTTTGATTGTGGACAAAGCAATTGGAAAAGGATACAGTACCATGATTCCTTCCATACAGAGCTCCTGTTCTGTGTTACTCATGGTGTTACCCAGTGATGACCTTTCTAGGCATATACTTACGTATTTTGAGTTGGTATTGCATTCGTATCCGTCACTGGTGCGGAGAGCTTGCTGCATTCCAGATTTTAATGGTAATACTGACAACGAAAAGATTGTTCGAAGATTTCTCATAATCATCACTGAAGAGTTTTTGAAGTTGCTTGAGTTCAGTGAGGAAAACACAAATGCCCCATCACCCGACGCAGCGCATAGACTGGTCAGTGTGATGTTCTTTCATTCAATTGAAGACTACCCGCATCTCGTTGGAAGACACACGGATGTGGTGACATTTATTAGAGACCCAAGAAATACTTCAAATTTGAATGTGATCCTGGAAGGTATCATCATCCAGGTGGCAATATATTCTGAAAGAAATCATAGACCTGTGTAGAAACTTTCCTCCAAGGGACAGATTCAGGAAGTGATTAAAACAAAACTTTGTTCATGCTGACAGGGAAGCTACAATGTTATCTGGACTGAAGCAAATTTGAGGTGTCGATTGGGAACTGGTTAATGAAGCAGAATTTATAGCAGCTGGCAGAATCATGTTTTTCACGATAAAGGAACATTTGCACCGCGACCGGTGGAGGAATTGGTTCCAGAACACAGCTAATTGATCGAGGACGAATGCTGAAGAAAACAACAAGCTTCTAGAAGCAATCTAAAAATGCAGTGTCATTAAAGAAGTGTTTTTCCTTCCTTAGCATCAAATGATCGAGATGGGTAATCAAAGTAGTAACTTTGTGTTGCCCGAAGAGGACAGACGTTCAAATTGTCCCAGAAGTAGATGCGGTCGCATTACATATCATTGCATTGTTTACACATGTATTGTATTCATACTCATATTGCTTTCACTGACAGTTAGAACTGCTTTTTATATAGGAGCACATGATGCAAAGGTTCCTATATATGTGTCTGAGCAGAAGGAAAAGTTAAACGTGGCAACTATAAAAGCAACCCCGGCCATTCATAGTCATTCCCGTCCCTAGAAAAAATGGACAGATACCTGAGATGGAAATGGATGTTATTAGTAATACATCACACACAGCACTTGTTTCAAACACTACTTTTGAACGCCGTAGACAGGGTCGGCAGAACAGGCAAACTAAGGGGTTGACAAAAGTTAGGCCCACACAGATAATGCATGCAAACACACCTGGTTCAGTAACAAGAAGCCCAAGCACAAGTCCCACAAGACAATCACGTGCAGAGATTATAGCAGAATCGATATGGCCGTTCTTAGCCATTGCCAGAAAAAGACAGAGGGATAAAGAAAGACTTGCTGAACTTTCTTCTACGCATATAGGCCGGATTGATGTTCCTGAAAATTGACCAGCCAGAAGAAGTTATACCGATGTATTAAGAGATGTGGTTATAGAAAACTACAGGAAGACTTTGAGAATTAATAGAAGCACCCAAGAAGACAATTATGAGCTGAATGATTATCTAGACAGCACAGCACACTTGGGAAACAACATATGGTACCAATACACGAAAGAAGTTGGAAGAAGCACGTCAGATGGAGAATGCTTTGTATGTGCACTCTTGCCATACAGCATGAGGAAGTCAAAGATCTTCATAGCAATTGAAATTGATGTCCAGACAGCTCATGGCCTATCACACATAGCATTTTGCAAAACAAGAGGTCAATTTATGGGAAATGATGCTTCTCATAAAAGGGCAACTGAAAATCTCAGATCCAGATGAAGAGGACTACATACAAGATATAAAGAGAAGAAACAGAGCCCATACGAGAAATCATGTCATCAGATATGAAAAACCAGTAGTGAAAGGAGTCGGCATTAGATGGGAAGTGAACAAAAACTTGACGTCAAAGGAAAATCTGCAGAAGTTCGCAGATGGAAGTACAGAGGACAAATGCAAATTTGGGGAACAGTGCTATCACAAGACGGATGGGAAAAAGGAATGGTGAGCTGCAGAGCATGGGTAGTTATTGGCTGTTACCAACCTACTATTGATATAGTACAGAATGGATGCAAGCCATTATGGCCAAGACTTGCTAAACTACTGACATGGATCGAAGACAGGGGAGGACCATTGCAGATAGTACCATTAGAAAGGTCTATGTTTTGCTTAAGGAACAATGGTACAAGAAAAATGGGGGAAAATCAGGAATAGTGCATGGAACATCAGTAATCATGGATCATTATTGGGCTTGTGGATCAAAAGCCTACATCAGACTGCCTAAAGATAGGGGAGGAATTTGCACATTAGTGAATGTCCATGTTTCTGCATTGGTGATTCCTAAAGGTGACCTGAACATTGATAATTTTCCAAAAGCAGAAGCTCATCTTTGAAAAAGGCGATCTTTGAAACTGATAAACCGAACAAAGAGAGATAACAACTTCTCTGCTAAATCAATAGAAGCCTTTGATGCCATCTCGTATGAACACAGGTTGTTCAGCCAGACCTCATCAGTGTTCACGATGATCGTTATGCCAAGAATCTAGGTTGGAGCAAATACCAAGTGGTTACAAATCACCAGATGGGAATTACTGCAGACAATCAATACAACTATAAAATGATTATATGCAATCAGAGAAGAACTGAGAGCTGTAAGACTAATGGCTCTACAGAACAGATATATCCAGGACATGATATGGATGGAGGTGTTTGTGCCAATATTGGAGAATCATGTTGCACATTTATACCTTCTCACGATGACGAGAATGGAACTCTGACAGAGGCCATAAACATGCTGACGAAACTCCATGGCCAGATGATAGAAGAAGTAGAAGATATTGCTGACGACAGCGGGGTTGGATCACTCTTCTCATGGGTTCCACAATGGATGGCAGATATGTTCACATTTCTTGGAGCTTTGCTGTTATTAGTGATGCTTGGATTTTGTGTGATAAACATAATAATCTCGCAATGCAAAAAGACAGCAAAGAAAGCCATAGGGATGAAGATAATGATCGATGTTGAACCAGGATGGAAGCCTAAAGACTTAACTGATGAAGAAATCAAAGACTATGTGAAGTCTAGTATCCATGCACCCAAGGGAACTAAGTTCCTGTATCCAAAGGACCACAGAAAATATGTGGGAAGATGGATCTACTGCAGTCCAAGTTGACAGTGCACACTCATGACATGGAACAAGGATGAGCATGTGAAGTCAGCTGGATGCTTGAAGGGAGTCATAAACATATGGGTCCCTAAGAGGCACTTCTTCAAACTAGGATGTCTAGGAATAGAAGACGATTTGAGAGTGGTCGATAAACCGCCCAGAGGGGGGAGTGTAGAGGAGGAGCCAAGTACCCCCACTCCACCAACCCTG
The DNA here is from genome assembly GCF_040938575.1 of Ambystoma mexicanum. Taxonomy (NCBI): domain Eukaryota; kingdom Metazoa; phylum Chordata; class Amphibia; order Caudata; family Ambystomatidae; genus Ambystoma; species Ambystoma mexicanum. The sequence goes on from NC_090932.1 coordinate 1,274,009,956, forward strand.
CCTACATTACCTGAGAAGTATGAACCAAAGTGTATACTTCACCAATAAGAAACCAAGAAGAAGAGCAACAACTCTGTGCAGTACCCATAATACCTATACCTAAGAGAATATGGGAAGTAAAGTACCCATTGAGGAAACCATACCTACATTCAAAACAATATAATGGCCATTTGAATGCGATTCCTGATGAAATAAAGAAACTGAATGACCAAGATGAATGTGACGTCATACGAAACTGAATCGACTCCATATAGAAGATAACCAGACCAGAGAGGCAGGCGATTTATGAAGAAAAAAAGAACTGACTCATAGGATAATCAGGACTAGGAGAATGGCTCCCTTCTTTATAGCCAGCTTTTGGCAGGCTTTTCTTGACTTGAACACTGTCTTTCAACTTGCCCCACTGGGACTAGGGAGAGACTCCCTGAGCCCTCCTTGACTCTTCAATGTTTTCTTGAATTTTAGATTATTCATCAATTCTTTAATTTCTCTCCATGGGTTTAGTATTCTTTCTACTTGAACACTGCCCTACAACTTGCCCCCACTGGGAAGAGAGAAAGACTCCCCGGGCTCTCCTTCACATTTCAATGCTTTACCACTGTTCTTCTAACTGCCCCCGCCAGGACGAGGCAGAGTCTCCCAGAGTCCTTCTTGAGTCTTCAATACCACTGTTTTATAGAACTGACCAGGGAGTTGCCTCAAAAAATACTTCTCTCTTGTCTTCTGGTTTTGCTTTTTCATGTTTTCCCGCCCACCTCCCGGACTTACTACTGTTCTCTTTACCTTCTCTCAGTGAACTCTTCACCAGGTGTCTCAGGTTCATTCCTTCACTTTCTCCTTCTGCTCTTCTTCGGTCCGCTTCACTTCACAGCCCGTTACTGCTCATGGTCTGGGTGCAGTTTGGAACCAAACGGTCCACCCATCACAGGTCACGCTACCACCATTGTTCCTTGTACTTCCCATGCAATTGCCTTGGCAGCTTCGCAGTAGGCTGGTGTTTGCAGTCTCTGTGTAGTTCTTGGATCACACTGACTCAACTTCAGGATTGTCAACTCCTAGCCGATGGATGAGACGCTTTCCTGGCATCCCTCAGTTTGTTCTCATCACTCCACACTGCTGCTTTGATACAGCCTTTGAACGCTTTTTTTCCCCAACTCTCTGGCTCTTTGTCGGCCTCCTAGCTCGTCGACTTCTCCTTCCGGATGTTGCTCTCCTTGTCCTTCTTTATCGTTTAGTCTAAGTAACTGTGACTGCCCCAGTGTTACATCAGTTTGATGGACATCTGGTTGAACACTTGTCATGCTTGAAGGTAACGTTCTTGGATTCTTCTTCGTCCCAGTACCTATCATAGCGAGTCTGACACATTACAATAACACACCATCTCGGACTTTACCATAGGTAAGGAAGGGTGGGGTTGTTTTTACCCTGTGAGGTTGGGGACAAAGGGGCGTGCTGCAGATGCATGCCTTTTTTCCCCAGGAGGAAAAACCAGACATCTAGAGCGGGTCCCGCGAGGGGACCTCGTAATTGTGCGGAATGGGTTTAACGGCGCCGGCATCATTAAACCCATTCCGCATAAGTCATAATGAGGTCATAATGAGGCCCATGGTGTTGGGAGGTAGAGTGACATGTGGAGTGCTGTAGCCAAATTTTGTGCTAGGTGGACTTGACCTGGCTTACCAACAAAGCTGCGGCAGGAAAGAGGACACAGACGTTAAATGGTGCCTAGGCTTCGCTGTTACGTGAATGTAAAGCATTTCATTGTTAGCACCTGCATTCATATGTATACATTAGTAGGCAATTGAAATCGTTATGTGGGGTTAGCATTTGCATGGCCAGGGGGTTGGAAGGATAGGGGTCACAGGAGACAGCTCATTCTCAAAGCAGTCCTTAAAGGAATAGTGCGCTCAGAAATATTATTGTCCCGAGGGTTCGGGCATGTGTTTTTAAGCGTACGTTGATCGATTCCACAAACATTTCCAATGCACCTTAGCATAGTTTTCCTCTTTTGTACACATGCAAAATCAGGCAGCAGGGCGCGGCCATCTTGTGATAATCTGATCAGTTGCTGCATCGCCCAGGGTGGACTGCCCTGGCGGCACTAAATCATATCCCCCGCCCCTGAGCCTGACATCACTAGACGCGTACCGCCCATTTCACAATGCCAAAGCACATCTTGTGTCAACATTCTCTGCGCCTCAGCTAATGACCTGTCGCCATGGAAATGGCAAGATGCCTCTTTCCTCAATAAGTATAAACAGACCGCTTCTCAACAGACAACATCAGATTTTCTTTTCCATTCCTCTCACTGTATTTCTTTGAGTATTCTGTGACTCGTTTCTGTGCTCTGGTCAGCTACCTTCGTTGCTTGTAGCCTGTGCAAACAGATACCAGTACCATTACTAAAAATTATTTTCGTTTGTTTCCCCCACAATGGCAACAATACAGCCCTACCAGTACGAGCCGGAGTATTCCGAGGTAGAATTATTCGAAAGAGAAAGATACGGAAACGATGGGGCTTCGGACGACAGTTGGGAGGACGATTCAACAGATGAAGAGCCTAGTCTTAGTCACATGGATGACGTTTCCACCTGGTGTACCTGCAATCGGTACGCGCTAATGCCAACCGAGGAGGAGAACTGCTGCTGCCGAGAAAACTCTGGATGCTTGTCTTACATATCGCGAGGCGAGCCACGGCCGCAATGCGTTACCGAGCTGCCAGACTTCAGGACAGCCTGCCTCACACGTTCCGTGTTGAGGATTTTGATGGTGCTTATGCAAGAACTTTGCGCAACAGTTTGCCCTCGGTATCCAAGGAACTAGTAAGTATACTCTGGTTGTGATGTCACTTAGGCCACTACTATTTCACGGTTGTCTCCTATATTGTCGGAACTTCAATATATCATTGTTAAACCAATTTAGTCTTGCAATTCTCTAGTGATAGTCGTATAATAGTCGTTCAATACTGTACAGTGTCTAGGTAGCATTTGCACTGGCAACAATGCCATTGGATACTAGAATTGCCATTGGCAACTAAGGTTTAATACACTTATCTTGGTCATATAAAAACAGCTTGTATCTTTCTCTTAACAGGTGGTACAGGCTGGTGGTTTATCGTTCATACACATCGTGGCTTCATGGGAGGCACGGACACCGCGTTTGACGGGTAATACCCGCCTGTGCCGTTGGTGCCATTAGAGACACATTCCCCAGTGACAGCGGTCAATACAGGGGATTTTCCCTCACTGTGCTGCAACCTGAACTTTATAATGTGTAGTGCATTTGTGCCATAAAATTAAGAAACAAAATAAAGCACCAGAGAATTTTTATCAATGGTTTTTCAGTGAATCAAGTGTGTCTCCATTCAGCAGTGTTCCGGCCCTTATCTGCACGGCTCAGGCCCATCCATCCCCCCTCCATTATCAAAGGCAGTTGGCACCAGTGGATGTGCGCTGCCAAAGGGGGCTGGCAGGGGCAGCGGGAACGGCCAATGTGCCAAACACCATGTACACTTCAAAGGTATCTTCCGCACAGGGGCTATTCTACACATGGCCTATACAGACCCTGTGTCTCCAGGCAGGATCCCCTGAAGCAGGCCGCGCCCCTGCAATCCACATAAGACCACGACATATACACATCATTCATTCACATACACACCCTCTTTTCTAATTCTTTATAAACCACTTGATATTTATCATGAGGGGATCTTTTAGCACTGCAAGTCAACTTGTGAACGAACTACCCGAGAACCTCAGTGACCACTGCAAATCTGCTTGTCGTCGTGCTACCTGAGAACTTCTGTGACCACTGCGAATCTGCTCGTTGTCGTGCTACCTGAGAACTTCTGTGACCACTGCGACTCCTCGTCGTGGTGCAAACTGAACATCTCCCTGTTCTCCTGCCACTAACTACCCAGCTTGCTGAATCTAACTGTTTATTGGTCAAGGTAAGGGCATGTCTCCTAATCATATCTCCTTGATCTCTAAATGTCTATTTCGAGCGAACGTACCTAGTAGTGTTATGTTCATTCGTCTCATTGCCATTGACATGAGTTTAATTTGTCATCAGTGTCAATTGGCATTGAATTGCATCCTTAGCGGACCGTGTCAATATTATAAGCATGTTTCCTTTTGATGCACGATAGTACATTCAAGGGACGAGTAACATGTTCTGATTTTCGTCACATCAAAGAATTGTTTATGAAAGTTATCCTACAATAATGTTGACCTTTTTTTGTGCTGAATTTACAAAGCCTGCATGTGCGATTTTCGGTTGCCCTTCTAAGACCCATGAGAAATCTGAAGGCACTACAATGCATGTATTCCCAAAGACTGTAGATCGAATAAGAGAATGGGTCAGATATTGTAGATATGCGCTGGAAGAGCTTGAAAGTAGAGTCAAAGATGTCTTGGAGGACAAGAGGGGTGATCGATTCCACATCTGTAGCCTGCACTTTACCCAGAATATGTACGACCCGTCCATGTACACAAAGAAGAATCAACTCAGAACGACTCGAAAAGTGCTCCCAAATGCAATACCGACTCTATTCGTTCACATGCAACCTCAGGTGAGTCACGGTTCCGGATTTAGCTGTAGCCCTTGGGGTCATGAACAGGTAACTAAATGGACGGATTGGTGTTTGGGTGTTTTTGTCCCTTATAATACTTTGCATATTAGTAAGATTGTATTGCTTTTTAAATAAAGACCATTTTGCTAAATATCTGTCCTTGGTCTTAGAAGCCTCATAGAAAATTGATTTATGGGCACAGATAACTATGCTATAGTGTCCTTTGAAATAAGCATAATGTTTTAGTAATTGTCTACTTACATGCCAATTTTTAAGATTAGCATTTCTAAATCAAATAATATTTTCCCTTTACAACTCCATGACTATGCACTGAATATGCAGGAGCAAGATTCAGCATCCATCCATGTCTTGCCTGGAGTAAACAACCACTTCGAGCGCGTATCAGGTAGTCTTACTTAGTTATTCAGTTCCGTAATTGTTTTATGCATGGAATTTGAGATAATCTGATCATATTTACGTACCGTGTCATTCGTTTACACAATGTTTCATTCGTGGATTGCTATATGTACCAATGTCTGCGTCACAATGTGTGCGTTCAATTTCAATTGTTTCATCCATACTAATACAAGTACGGTGTTTCAAGGAGATGCTGAAGCTTCGACTACAATTACCTCATCCCTTGTAGTTGATCCAGAGGTATGCGTACTGACAGTTCCCTCGAATGAAAGAAAGTCGGTCCTAGATCTGATACTATTAGACAGTGGCAATAGTAGAAGCAAGCAGTTTTTGCAAATTACTTGCTTGCAATATTTCAAACAATTTGAGATAATCTAATCATATTTACGTACCGTGTCATTCGTTTACACAAGGTTTCATACGTGGATTGCTATTGATATGTACCAATGACGGCGTCACAATGTGAGGGTTCAATTTGAATTGTTTCATCCATACTAATACAAGTACTGCGTTTCAAGGAGATGCTGAAGCTTCGAATACAATTACATCATCCCTTGTAGTTGATCAAGAGCCAGATGTATGCGTACTGACAGTTCCATCGAATGATATAATCTCATCATATTTACGTATCGTGTTGTTCGTTTAGACAATGTTTCATTCGTGTTTTTTTTATAGATATTCACCATTGTCTCTGTCACATTGTGTGTGTTAAAATTCATATTTTTTCAACCATATTAATACAAGTACTGTTTTACAGGTAGATGATGAAGCTTCGACTACAATTACATCATCCCTTGTAGTTGATCCAGAGCCAGAGGTATGTGTGCTGACATTTCCCTCGAATGATAGAAAGTCGGTCCTGGATCTAATACTGATAGACAGTGACAGTATTAGTATTGGTTTACAAATCGCTTGAGTGCAACATTTCGAAGAGTCTGCTTCAGACAGTCAACTTCGATCGAGTAAACTATTCATCAAGCAGGTGAAATCCCAAATGTATGTTTTGACTAAATGACGTACACGATGTACGGGTTTATCTGTGCAAGCCAGGTGTGCGAAGGAATAATTTGATTTCGAATACAAATGACTTAACAAATTACTTATTTTAAATGGATACTCTTTTCTAGGGATGTATACAAGATCCAGATATAGAGGAGGAGGCTTGTGGATCTGAGTCGGTGGACCAGCTTGCTGTTGCTGACGTTACAGTAAAGAAGGTTTCAAAGAAAAGCAAGAAAAATAAGGTAATTTATGAACAATTTCAATTTTTAACCAGTGTGTTGTGCTGTGGCCTTCATAATATGCTTTTTTTAATGTAAACTGTCCAATACTGTATGTTGGATTTACATTGAACATCTTTTTCCCACCTGTCTTCTAGTTGCCCGATGGTGTACGGACTATGCAGACACGGACAGCGACACAAATGAGTGATGCTGCTTGCCAAACTGATTCCACCATAGAGCAACTATTAATGGAGGTGCGGCATGTTCAGACTCGAGATGCATTTGCCCAATGGCCAGAAAATGAATTTAATGTGACCAGCGAAGCCAGCAAAGTGTTTTTGGACCATTGCTACAATGCGTCTGCTCCACCAGATGAAGATGAAACTGAATGTATTAAAGATGCTTTTGAATTAGTCGCAGACCAGTTGACACAATCCACACCCGCCAAAAAAGGGCCACCCAAAAACCAGAATCGACATTGATGTTTTCTCCGATTCAGGTTCAAGCAACAGACGCTGAAATGACAGAGACTGAAGCATCAATACAATTGACCGAGGAACTAGACAAAGATCTCGACTACAGTATGTCCATTTTGGCTGATATGTCAACCACAGTTCAGTCAGAAACAACAGTAATGTTGTTTCTGACTGAACTGTCATATACATAGTATTTGACAACAGCTTGATGGAGATTATAAAGATGCTGAAATGTATATTCAGTGAGGGGGGAAATATGCAAGAAGCCATTGGTGAATGTGAATCGTGTATCACAAGGCAGTAATTTCAAAATACATGCCACCTGTGAAATGTTCCATGAAAAATGTTCATGGTCCGCTCAACCAATACTGAGGAAACTTCCAGCTGGCAATCTACTGTGTGCAGCAGCGTTACTTTTCAGTGGCTCTAGTTTCATTAAGTTGTCCAGTTTCTGTCCATTTTTGGGACTCCATTTCATTTCTAAAATGCAGTACTGCAAATATGAATGTTAATATCTATTCCCTGCTATTAGTGAAGTTTGGAAAATTGAACAATTGTCTATTCAAAGTACATTTTCTGAAAAACGGTTCAGGCTAGCTGGCGATGGACAGTGTGACAGCCCTGGATTTTCAGCAAAGTACTGCACATACCACTTTCAGGACATGGAAAGTAAAAAAAATTGTGAGTTTGGTGGTCGTGCAGGTGTCCGAATGTGAATCCTCAGTGGCCATGGAGAAACTTTGTTTTCAGAAATCACTGGAAGATCTACAATCGAGACGAATGCAAATCGACCTCATAGCCACGGATCAACACGTTTCAATTGCCAAGAAAATGAGAGAGCAGTTTCCATATTCGCCATCAAATTGATGTATGGCACGTTGCCAAATCCATCAATAAAAAGAATCTCAGCTGCAGGGGAAAAAAAGGGTTCCGAAAGTATTTCACAGCCGTCCCAGTCTTTCAGCAACCATCTTTGGTGGAGCTTCAAAACTTGTGATGGGTCTGTGGAAATTCTACTAGAAAAATGGCGGTCACTGATGCACTACTGTTCCAACGTTCACTCTTGGACAGAAAACCAACATTTCAACCAATGTGAACATGGCCCATTATTGTTGGACCAAGAACGGAGGAAGAAGTGGTTGATTCCATCTTCGCCTCCACACAAAGCCCTTGAGAAGATTGTGTTTGATAAAACTCTATCAAGAGATCTGAAGGGATTCACAGCCTTCTGTCACACGGGATATTTGGAGGTGTTCCACAATATGTGCCTAAAGTACAGGCCAAATTTCGGCATTCAAGGGATGAAATATAGGACATTAGTAGCGGTATTAGCGCATAACGAGAATGTAGCCCATGAACAATCGAGGACTGCGGGAAACCTTGGGATGCTTCGCTACACTATGGCCTTTACAAAAAGAAGCACAAAATAGGTGGTCAAAACCAGTATATGAGGAAATGGAATTTGATTTTGTGAAAGATCTTATTATTAATGTTTTGGAGATGCATAATCATGGAATTGCGTTTGATTTTGTTCTGAGTACACATACATTGCCACAAAACATTGCCAACGTGCCCTATCCACCTAAAGCAGAGCTGGTGGAACCGTTCAAATCCAGGTACAAATGATTCACATCAGTTTTTTTGAACAACAATGTTTTTATGAAGTGTCCAAATAAAGCATCCAATTTGTCTGTTAAAATGTATCCTCTTTGTTACTTTTTTTTCTCCAACTAGTGCAGTTTTTACAATTGCCTTACAATGTAACGCTGTGCTTTCAAAGTTCACAGTTTCGTCGAGCTACTGTGGGACCTTCACTGATCGTGGGAGGGCCAGATGGATAATAGTGTGAAAGAAACTTTACGGTTCGGAAGTTGCATTACCATACAGTTGCCCAAATAGCTGAATAACTGCTCGTCCCACAAATGGGATGAGACCTAGGCTACATAAGGGAAGGAGGCCGTGATATAAGCAGAGGTGGGGCTATTGCTAGACACACTTTGACTCCTTTTTGTGTACCCTCGACTCCAATTTTGGAGTAGGGTGCATTCTGTCATTGCCAAGTTTCCCCTACCTCTGAGCAGCGCCACGATCATCGAGTAAGGACAGCCCCCACATTTTTCCTCCTGTGCCCGTGCATCACAATTTCAGTTCTCATGGATGCGGTGAGCCAAGGTGTTGCAAACTAAGAATGCATCTTCATTCTGAGTGAAGGTCACCAGCTTTGAATTTTTGCTTGCGAGCGGAGGAAGCCCATGCATAGCACACAGAGTAAAGGTTCAATTGTTTTTTGACCTTGAGAGAAAGGGACCATTCCGAAAGGAATTGAATCAAAGGAGGGGTGTAATAATGTAAGATATGATAAGGTTCTCCATTCCAAAACTGTACTAAGGAACATGTAAGTTCCGTTTTATGAAAAAACGTTGATGCGAACGGAGTCTGTGTTATGGTCTAAGTTACGCCAAGAGAATGGAAATGCCGAATATAATGTAAGTTTGCCTTTCGACGATTTTATACCCGAACGAGCATCAATTTATCATTAACTGACCGTTATTGCTGGGTTACATTGTACTCGTATGTTCTGTGTGGCATATTGCAATGAAACGCAAGTACAACCTTTGTGTGTATTGGTCTTTCTACCGGGCACATGGGCAGTCCAGCATCGAGATGCATGTAGACCACCACTCGGTTCCCCCAGGTCCAATGCTAATATTTCATTAAAATGCCATCTATGTCCACCTCGAATTGTAGCGTCAGCTTCCCTGTTAATCACCGGCCGGCGAGTGATCCGGGCAAGGGACCAGGAAGATTGTACTGGATGTTGCTTCAAGAGATCGAGATGGAGCCTCCACCTGAGCCTCCTCTCTGTTGAGGGAAATAAGCTATTTTTGATGATATGACTCTCAGCTGCACTAAATTACAGACTGAGAGACCGATCACCCAAAAGAACGGGGAGAACACACCGCCACGGACCCAGCTAAAAGAAAAAGACAATTGGTAAATATATGGGAAGAGCAAAGATCACCACAAGAAAAAAGCCTCTCAAAAGCAGAAAGTACCTGGGTCACCCACTCCCCTTGTAATTGAAAAGGAACAGAAATGGAATTTCCCCTTTAAGTACAGAAAAGAGATTAACTTCTATTTTGATTATTCAGATAGGAATTTATAAAGAAAAGTTAAGGAATTCTTACCAGAACAAGAATTGAAATAACCTAATCAATCCAGGTTAGAACAACGGAGGTACAAAACAATAAACAGGAGGGTTAGTAGGGATGCTATACCCGGGCGGCACGAGGGGCGCACTAGATACGGGTAGGTGCACTTCTCAGCAAGGCGTACCTGTGTGCACTTTCAGAAATTAGTCTTTGTGTACAATCAGCAAAGCGGCCTTGCGTACACTTGAGGGAGCAAATCCAAAACAACGGGATGGAGTCGGAATCCACAAAAGAAAACTGGAATTGAAGAAGGAAACAGTACCCAGTACTTGGAGTCAGCTGGGAAGGTGAGGAAAACCAGTTGAAGGCGGTGGTAGGTAAATCAGGACAGAAGTTTCTGTACGGTAAGAATTTAAAGGAAGGCAATCCAGTAAACAGGCAGCGAGATCTGATACACAGGCGGGCTAAGGACAGTACAGAATCAGGAAGTAAGCAATCCATAGGACAGGCAAAAGTCCGGTACACAGGTAGGCAAAAGACAGTACAGAATCAGGAAGCAAGCAAAACCATAGAACAGGTAAAGGTCCGGTACACAGGAAGGCAGAAGAATTGAGAAGTCTCAAGGCAGTCTGTAATTGGAACAACAGGAATTGGTACACGGGAAGGCAATGATTGGGAAGGCACAGAAGACGAAACTTCGGATGCCGGTTGCAACTTTAATCAGAAGCAGCGACCTTCCCGCTGCAGTGCCTAATATACCCAGGAGGCGGAGCGCCGTACGCCCGTCAGAGCTCACGTTCCGAATAGTCGGAACTACACGCAAAAAGTGGGTTTCCTGGGAGTTGTAGGCAAAGGCTAGGTTGTCGATATATTTGATGTTGCTGAGCCCAATCTCCAGGGTAACCGCCACCGAGAGAAGTAAGGGGCTGAGAAACGTCGGATATTGTGGCGAAGCGTCACGACTTTGGTCGGTACCTTGAAAGTGGTCTGTTTCACCTGGCGTGATGAGGAGGCGCGTGGGTCATTCAGACCCCGATGTGTGATAGCATCCACCCCAAAAGGCAGCGCCAACCCCTTGCGGGCATGAAAGCGGCGCAGAAGCACAGGAGATCGATGTTCCCCAATGGTTCCCAGGATCTATCCTCCGGGCCGTATCCCTTCAAATCAACAAGGTAGCATGGACGACACCTGCGCAGCTGGAAATCCAGGATATCCGCCACCTCGTATTCGACATCGCCATCCACCCTGATCGGGGAGGACGAGCAGGCAAACGAGTAGAAGGCGGGCAAGGCTTGACCAGGGAAACATGAAAAACTGGATGCACTTTCCAAGATGAAAGCAAAGAAAGCCGCACAGCAACTGGACTAATCACCTCAGTGATGGCATACGGACCCACGAACTTGGGAAGGAGCAAGCGTTTTCCAGGGATCTTCAAGTTGCGAGTAGACAACCAAACTTTTGCACCCACTTTATAACTGGGAGCAGGAATCGTATGCTGATCCGCATATTTTTTAGCCTTAACCTGAGCATGGAGGTGATGTTCCAGAACAGATTTACGAACAGATTTGAGATCCCGAATACAAGCTTGTGCAGCCGGGTTGTCAATAGGAAGTGTAGGATCCAGGGGCAAAGACCGAGGATAGTAGCCATACTAAGCAAAGAAAGGGGAAACACCAGAAGCCGAATGTCGCGAGTTGTTATAGGTGAATTTGGCGGGTGGCAACATCGCCAACCAGGATGACTGGAAATGAAGATAGAGACAACGCAGGTATTTTTCAAGAGTTGCATTGACCCTTTCGGTTTGCCCATCCGTCTGTGCATGATAAGCAGAACTGAACCTGTCATCAACACCAAGAGACGATGTCAACGCCCTCCAGAAGCGGGACGTAAACTGGGGGCTGCGGTCCGAAACCACAATGGAAGGGAGCCCAAAGAATCGGAAAACATGCTTTAGAAACATGGAGGTCAATATAGATGCAGAAGGCAAACCGGAACACGGAATGAACAGTGCCATTTTAGTGAAATAATCAATGACAACCCAAATAGTATCAAAACCATCCACAGAAGGTAGATCGACTATAAAATCCATAGAGACCATATACCATGGTTTATGTGGCACTGGAAGAGGCTGCAACAAAACCACAGGTTTAGACCTAGGGATTTTAAACTGATTATTTGGCCTCCTGTTCAGTATGTTCTCAAGGACGTCGCTGGACATAGAAGGCCACCAAGCCCAACGAGTCAAGGGTCTTTTGTTGTCCCGGATGAGCCGCCATCAGCGAATCATGAGACCAAGCAAGTGCACGTAAACGCGCATCACCAGGAGGTAGAAACAATCTGCCCTGGATGTAAGGCAAACCATGCACTATATCGAGGTTGAGAGCCTGACACTCCCTTGCATGTGAGGAAACCCACTCAGAGATCATGGAGCGTAGTGGAGGTTGAGGAGTGCACCCACAGACCACTCTACAGGGTAGCAAGAGAGAGTGGTCGTTAGTTTTACCACCGGAATTGGAAGACAAACGTGACAAAGCTTGAGCACAGGTATTGAATCGGGGCTGGCCGATAAGTAATGGTGAAGTTAAATTGTGAAAAGAAGAGATGCCAGCGAGCCTTTCTAGCGGTAAGACATTTCATGGGCTTGAACGCAAGAAGACTCTGATGATCTGAAACGACTGACCGGATGACGCGCACCCAGCAAATGAAGTCTCCATTCAGAAAAAGCGTCCTTGATGGCCAACAACTCTCTTTCTGTGATAGGGTAGTTCTGTTCATATTGAGCCAACTTCCGTGAATGAAAAGCCACAGGATGGATTTCACCTGAATCGGGACAATGCTGGGATAGTACTGCTCCAATGGCGGAACCTGAGGCATCGGCCTCCACTAGATATGGTAAAAGCGGATTTGGATGTTGCAGTACTGGAGCAGTCGAGAAGGCGGCTTTCAGAGCTTCAAAGGACTGTTGCGCCTCCGGACTCCATTGAAATGCCCGTTTAGAGCTGGTCAACGCTGTCAAAGGAGCTGAGATGGATGAAAACGAGTGAATGAATCGTCTGTAAAAGTTTGAAAAACCCAAAAAGGATTGTAAGGCCTTGGTAGTAGTAGGCACAGGCCATTCAAGAACAGCTCTGACTTTAGAACGGCTCATTCTAATTCCGTGATTAGTAAGATCGTACCCTAAGAACTCTACTTCAGTAGAATTGAATACGCATTTTTGAGCTTTAACAAATAAATGATTGTCTCGTAGTCTCGGAAGCACGAAATGAACATGGTCAATGTGTTCCTCGATTGAAGAAGAGTATATCAAAATGTCGTCTAAGTAGACAATGACAAATTGATCCAGACAGTCATGCAAAATATCATTCATGAATGCCTGGAAGGTAGCAGGCGCATTACATAGCCCAAAGGGCATCACCAGGTACTCAAACAGTCCATACCGGGTCTTGAAGGCTGTTTTCCACCCATCCCCCTCTCGTATTCGAACAAGGTTATATGCACCTCGAAGGTCCAGTTTAGTGAAAACTGCTGAAAAACCAAGCTGATCCAAAAGAACAGATATCAGCAGAAGAGGGTATTGATTATTTACAGTTATAGCGTTCAAGGCCCTGTAATCAATGCAAGGGCGAATATCGCCTTCTTTCTTAGGGACGAAAAAGAGGGGAGATGCCGCAGGAGACTTAGATGGTCTGATGAACCCGGTGATCAAGGCCTTGTCGATGTATTCCTTAAGTACTTGTCTTTGGGCAGTGTAAGCGAATACACCCTTCCTGCTGGTATCTTAGCTCCTGGCACTAAATCAATAGGGCAATCGTAGGGTCTGTGAGGGGGCAGAACATCTGCACCCCCTTTGTCAAAGACTTCCCGGAAATCACTGTATTCTGAGGGAACATGCACTTCCTTGGCAGTAGTAATAGCACCGATAAATGCATTGGAGGCTGCCAATGCCTGTCAAGAAGACACCGGACACACATTCCAGTCCTGAAAACATTTTTCATTGCAGACCGGGGAAGGAAATTGGACAGTTTTTGCAGCCCAATCAATGGCCGGGTTGTGATAGCGTAACCATGGAACTCCCAGGATGACCCGAAACTGGGGTGCTTTGATCAAATCAAAGGAGATAGTCTCCACATGTCCGTCTTCTGTTTGCATACGGACGAGAGACGTGTTTTGGGTTACAACCCATAAACCAGAGAAGTGCCGTCCACTGCGTGGACCCCCTCTGGTTGAGCCTTATCTAATACCGGAACCTTGTGATTGACGGCGTAATCATAGTCCATATAAATCCCTGTTGCCCCAGAATCGATGATAGCCAGAGAAGAAAAAGAAGTGTCAGCAGTTGCAGTAAATACTACTGGCAAAGTGACAGGGGCGGAGGCAGTACCATGAGAGCCCAATGATAAGATTCCCGGCGTAGGGACTCTGTCTATCGCCGGGATTTGGCGTTTCCCGCCTTCTTGTTGGGTTTCTTTGGACAGTCTTTCAGCGGGTGATCGGCCGAGCTGCAGTACATACATAGATTGTGAGAACGTCGATACGTTGTGCAGGGGTTAGAGGGCCCCGCACTGCCCCCACTTGCATTGGCTCTGGAGCGGAAGATTGTGTTGGCACAGGGTCAAAGGTGGGAGTTAAGTTTGCTTGTGGTTTATGCTCCCCCTTCCTTTCGGACCTTCTGGTGTCTATCTGCAAAACTAAATCCAACAGCTCCCCAAAAACAGTAGGAACCACGGGTACAGTAGCTAGGGTGTCTTAATTCCTCAGACAGCCCTTTATAGAATACTGCCGACTTCTTCTCCTCGGGCCAATCAGTTTCAGCCGCCAATTGGTTGAAACGAGTAAGGTAGGTAAACAGAGAGGGAGTGCCCTGGCGTAGGTTCAAAAATTCAAGGTCTGTGGCCTGTGATTTGTAGCGGGTATCAAAGACCCTGTTCATGGCTATAAAAAGAGCGTCACAGTCGTATAAAATGTAACTGTTAGATTCAAGTAAAGGATTAGCCCAAGCAAATGCGGCCCCCCCAGATGAGAAAGAATGAAAGCCGCCTTTGTCGTGGAATTGGGGAAAGCAGTTGTGCGGCAAAGAAAGTGTAGTTTACACTGATTAATGAAGGTACAGTATTGTTTTGGATCACCTGTGATACGCTCCGGGGGGGTGGGGGACAACGGAAACTATGTAGCCATGAGCACAGGGTTTGCGGAAAACCCGGAGGCGGCAGCCGTAGGGGCGCCAGAACCTGAAGCCGTAGCACCGGAGGAATCTATGCCCAGAGTCTGTGAAGCTGGAAATATCTGCAGACTATCAATCATGTGATGCAATGCATCATGCGCTGCCGTCATATCCGTACGGGGTTCGGACACCAAGCGAACCAAAGCGTTCAGAGGGTCCGTCTCATCCATGGATTCTGATTTTGTTACTCACCGGCCGTCGAGTGATCCGGGCAAGCGACCAGGAAGATTGTACTGGATGTTGCTTGAAGAGCTCGAGATCGAGCCTCCACCTGAACCTCCTCTCTGTTGAGGGAAATAAGCTCTTTTTGATGATATGACTCTCAGCTGCACTAAATTACAGACTGAGAGACTGATCACCCAAAAGAACGGGGAGAACACACCGCCACAGACCTAGCTAAAAGAAAAAGACAATTGGTAAATATTTGGGAAGAGCAAAGATCACCACAAGAAAAAAGCCTCTCAAAAGCAGAAAGTACCTGGGTCACCCACTCTCCTTGTAATTGAAAAAGAACAGAAATGGAATTTCCCCTGTAAGTACAGAAAAGAGATTAACTTCTATTTTGATTATTCAGATAGAAATTAATAAAGAAAAGTTAAGGAAGTCTTACCAGAAGAGGAATTGAAATAACCTAATCAATCCAGGTTAGAACAACAGAGGTACAAAACAATAAACAGGAAGGTTAGTAGGGATGCTATACCCGGGCGGCACGAGGGGCGCACTAGATACGGGTAGGTGCACTTCTCAGCAAGGCGTCCCTGTGTGCACTTTCAGAAATGAGTCTTTGTGTACAATCAGCAAAGCGTCCTTGCGTACACTTGAGGGAGCAAATCCAAAACAACGGGATGGAGTCGGAATCCACAAAAGAAAACTGGAATTGAAGAAGGAAACAGTACCCAGTACTTGGAGTCAGCTGGGAAGGTGAGGAAAACCAGTTGAAGGCGGTGGTAGGTAAATCAGGACAGAAGTTTCTGTACGGTAAGAATTTAACGGAAGGCAATCCAGTAAACAGGCAGTGAGATCTGATACACAGGCGGGCTAAGGAAAGTACAGAATCAGGAAGTAAGCAATCCGTAGGACAGGCAAAAGTCCGGTACACAGGTAGGCAGAAGACAGTGCAGAATCAGGAAGCAAGCAAAACCGTAGAACAGGTAATGGTCCGGTACACAGGAAGGCAGAAGAATTGAGAAGTCTCAAGGCAGTCCGTAATTGGAACAACAGGAATTGGTACACGGGAAGGCAATGATTGGGAAGGCACAGAAGACGAAACTTCGGATGCCGGTTGCAACTTTAATCAGAAGCAGCGTCCTTACCGCTGCAGTGCCTAATATACCCAGGAGGTGGAGCGCCGTAAGCCTGTCAGAGCTCACGTTCCGAATAGTCGGAACTACACGCAAAAAGTAGGTTTCCTGGGAGTTGTTGGCAAAGGCTGGGTTGTCGATATCTTTGATGTTGTTGAGCCCAATCTCCAGGGTAACCGCCACCGAGAGAAGTAAGGGGCTGAGAAACGTCGGATATTGTGGCGAAGCGGCACGACTTTGGTCGGTACCTAGAAAGTGGTCTGTTTCACCTGGCGTGATGAGGAGGCGCGCGGGTCATTCAGATCCCGATGTGTGACATTCCCTATTCCGTTTAGAGCTGAACATACTCCATAGCACTTCCTCAGAAGCAAATTGTGTAGTACTTTCCACGTTGTTTTCTCTCTGTTCACATTGTTTCACGTCTGTGCTAATCGTTAGTTTTAACTCGAGGCAGAATTAACAAGTAAAATGATAAAATTGTAATAAAAATCAGCTACTGAGACACATTTCTATTATGTTTTCTAAACAGGTACATCCTGCCATTCTGCGATTGTCATCGATTCCAGATACCAACTGATGGTTCTACAACCGGCAGCTGCAGTTACATGTCAATAACTGGATATATTTGACTCTTTTTTGGGACGATCGCCAAGGGCCAATATGCCCTTACGTGGTACCAGCCATTAGGAGCAACATAACATCCTTTACGGTGGTCTAGCCCCAAGTTGATGCACAAGACCTGCAATTCACTGCGACCAAAGCGCTTCTTTTACCCAAAACGAACACCTTGTGTACCCAAAAGGAACACTGCGTGACTCACGATAAACATTTTCAGATCGAGAGCAAAGAAAAAAAAAATCCAATTTGATTGAATATGGCAATAGTCGGATGTTCTCAGAGCGTTTATTGTGAAATAAAAGTACTTTACAAAATGTACAATCTTGCTGTTTCCTTTTAAAGTACAGTTTTATATTCCGAATGGTGACGCGCTGTGTTTTGAGACGATGTGTGTTGATTTCCAGGTTTTGCGTCACGTATGTGATGACTGGGCGCGTTTGGCTACGCTGCCCAGTAACGTCACGGAGAAAGGCGGAGAATATCACTAGAACACGTAGAAAAACACCACCTGCTAGACCAAGCTCAAGTCTGTTTCAGACCAGCAAGAGGAACGGAAACAGCACTACTTTCCATCTGGGACGACCTTAAAACTGACGCAGACTCAAACACAACCTCAGCCCTTATTCTGCTCAACCTCTCTGCAGCCTTTGACACAGTTAGCCATGACACCCTGATCAAAAGACTAGAAGGCATAGGCATAACAGACACAGCACTAGGCTGGACTAAATAATTCCTAGCAGACAGAACAGAAACCGTATGGATTAAACCCTTCAAATCCACACCACGAGTTAACGACTGTGGAGTGCCACAAGGATCCTCACTATCACCACTATATTTCAACATCTACCAGACTCCAGTCATCAGACTATTCAAAAAATACAACATTACTTGCTACAACTACGCAGATGACACTCAAATCATCTACAAAATCAAAGACACTGAAGCGGATCACTCAAATCTAATTGACTGTCTGAAAGAAGTCTTCAACTGGATGAATGCCAACAACCTGAAAATCAACCCAGGAAAGACCGAAATCATGATCATATCCAAAGACCAAGAGAACAAAACCATCATCACATGGCCAACGGAAATGGGAACCGCACCAACTCCATCTAAGGTAGTAAAAAATCTGGGAGTCCTGATGGACAACACCCTAACCTTAGAACCACAATTTTTTTTTTATATATATTTTTTTTTTATTGCATCAATCAGTTTCCAGGAAAACTTTAAATGCAAAGTACAAACTTTAAACACACAAAAGTTCAAACTTTAAACACACAAAAACACAAAAAAAGAAGAAAATAAAGCAGCAACTATATAGGGAGGAAAGGAAGGCCAGTGAGTTCTACATAACCAACATCATAAAAATATCTCTGACAAAATTCAGTAGGGCCAATGTTAAAGATAACTTTCCTCCCCCATCTTAAAATGGACCACCTCTCATGAGGAGGTTTATGTTCAAGATTCTCAAAATGTTTCCCCAACCATTTTTCTCTGTTAACTGAAAGTGTGGCACAACTCATTACCAAATGCTGAAAAGTTTCTACCTCCTGTCCACAGCAACGACAAGAGACAATCTGATCTCTCTTTTTATCCTTCTTCCCAGCACCTCCCTCGTGGGCAGGAGGTTTAGGTGGAATCTCAGAAAATACTGTCTTTCCGAGTAGGAGGGGAATTTTTCTAAGTATGGAAGCACTGTGCCTCGGCTATAATGTTCTTCCTTACCCAGAGATATAGACGGAAGAGCACTAAGCCTATCCATCGTGACAATCCAGTCCCAATCTGGAAGTTTTTTCTTTACCTTGAGCGGATTTTGCATTAAACTGTCTGTATTTTGAGCAATCATGTCCAAAATGCCTTTGCAAGTTGTCTGCCATGCGTTTAAGGCTGGAATCGATCCACCAGACAGGGCTTCGTTTATGGCCAAAAATCCACTTCTGTCCTGAGGGTCCAGGCATTTGCTGTAAAGAGTTAGTGATTTCCAAACCATTGCGATATAAAGTGAGGTTAACCCCAGTTCTTTTCTCACACATTCAATGGGAAGGGATGATGGTAATCTCAAAACTCTTTTCCAAAAGAGGCTTTCCAACAGGCGCCAAACCTCCGGAACAAGAAAAAAGTTGGCCTCTGCCGCGTAGGTCAAGACAGGAGATACTTTTAGTTTGTAGAAGTCCACAAGTGGTTTAAGTGAAAAAGAACAGTAGCGTCGCTTAATTAGAAGTGCTTGGGAAGCCAGATTCTTAACTTTGCTTCTCAACCTTGCAACTCCTGGCCCATCTCGGATACTATCATTTAAAGTGATTCCCAGATAGACCATTGAAGAGACCACCGGGACAACTTCTCCTGTTAAGTGCCACCTAAACTTTTTAGCTCTATTAGATGTTCCCAAGCCCAAAATGTTCGATTTCTTAGGGTTAATTCTGAGGCCATTCTCCTGAACATACAGGTCTAGTGCTTTCAACTGTCTCTGTAGACCTATCGCAGTTTGATCCAATAAGAGAAGGTCATCCACAAACCACAAATAAATGCAATAGTGAATAAATGTTTTTTCCTCCTCCACACGGCAAGAAGATTCCAACCTTTCCTCTCCTTCACGCACAAAACACTCACTATCGCCGCCCTCATCATGTCAAGAATCGACTATGCAAACAGCCTCTACCTCGGAATACCAGAATACCTCCTGAAGAAATTACAACAAATCCAAAATGCAGCAGACTACTCCTCAAACTATCCAGAAGAGACCACATCACTCCTGCCCTAAAAACACTACACTGGCTCCCAGTAAAACATTGCATCACCTTCAAAACCATGTGCATAATGCACAAGGCAATCAGTGGACAAGGAGCAGAATTCCTTCAAAAGAAAATAACAGTCTACAAACCAAATGGGCCCCTCCGATCCAGCAACGAAATCCTACCACTTAGCCGCAAAAACCTAGAAAAACATCCCAAAAGAGATAACAAACACCAAAGATCACCACAAATTCAGAAAATTACTAAAAACCTGCCTCTTCAAGACCACAGACTCAAACTGAAATCCGAAACAGAGAAACAGAATGACTAAACTGTAAAGGACACGGACAGCCCCAGAACTGACAGGAAAGCTCCCGCAGTACCAGGACGGATGACACCGGGTAGATTGAATGAAACACAGGCGACACCCATGGAGACTGAGTCAACTACCCCAGCCAATCCCACCAACAACGTCAGCTCCCCTTAGTTGCCACCAGGTACCAAAGTGTCAATTGAATTGTCGAGATACTTGCAATCACCACACTAGCTGAGTGGTGGACATTGGCAGGTGCAATGGCCACAGGAGTAGGAAGGGAGGACAGTTGGGGTTGTGAGGGAGGCTGGTGGAGGTAGGGGACAGATGTGAAAGGGACCTTGAATGCAAGATGGGCCCAGATCAGGACAGAGGCGCTCAGGAGATACTATGCGAGCCCAGCACCTCAATTCAGGATAGAGATGCCAACTAACCAATTCCACTAACAATTTCCCCCCTCTGCACACACCTCACAAACTCCAAAACAAACACAACCACAAACCTAGAGCACAACAAATCACACAAACTTCACTACATTGCAACAACAAAACAAAAACCACACATAGACTTCCACAACAGTACACGATGACTACCGGCTGCAAACACCCCAGGCCCAGCCAACGGACCTACCGGGCTGAGGCCGCCAACAGCACATCAATGCTCTCTTGCACTTTTCCTGCTTTCTCCCACTAACTCACTCTCCCTTCCTCTTTCAGAGCCGCTAGTGTGCCAGGGGACCACTCCGGTGGTGATAGTGGGCGGTACAAATGTCCATTAACATTAACACTAGGTTTGGTGATGTCAGGCTCAGGGGCGGTGGATATGATTTAGTGCCGCAAGGGCAGTCCTGCTTGGGCGATGCGGCAATAGATAAGATTATCACAAGATGGCCACGCCCTGCTGTCTGATTTTGCATGTGTACAAAAAAAGAAAACTATGGTAAGGTGCATTGTAAATGTTTGTGCGCAATCAATCAACATATGCTTAAAAACACATGCCCGAACCCTCGGGACAATAATATTTCTGAGGGCACTATTCCTTTAACAGTGTTGCTTCAGACTTGAAGAGAGTGAACTGCTTTTAAAATTGAAGCTTCACCAGAATTGTCTGAAATTTTAGCCCAGAGGTGCACCCCTGCATACATGCCAACACTCGCGATTTTTTAGTTAAAAATACTGCTATTTTTTACGTTCTCCCGCCTAAAATAATTACTTCCCCAATGCATTCCTATGGGGAAATTGTTGTCTCCCGATTTCTCTGTAGAAATCTCCCTCCCAGGCATGTCAGAAAGTTGGCATGTATGCCCCTGAAAACGTTACATTTTTTAAAATAGATTGTACTTTCTTCCTCCTATAATATCCGTCACCTCAGTACAAACCTATGGGCAAATTGAAATCTCACGCTTCCGCCTTAAACTCATTTTTTGGGGTAATCTCAAATGGTGGCATGTTTGATGAGTGAGCCTGCGTGGCGAAAGAGGGAACCAACATCTAGTATGTACGGGTTTGGGACGGCTGGAGCCCTGAGACGACGAGATTGAAGCTTCCATTTCTTCTAGTAAACACAGTGCGTTTCATACCTGGCTAAGGTTATTCGAACGTAATCCCTGACTGTGTAGGACTGAACCAATGTATGGTTTTACCAGCTGACCACCACATACTTCACCCTCCAACCACCACCCCCGAACTAGGGCACCCTAAAAAGAGACAAAGGCATACATTGCGATGTGACCCCCCCATACCAGTTGTCGATTGGTCTAGTCCGTTCTCCCTTCTCCCAGCAAATATTGGTCTCGTCTTGCGTGAGAGGTGTACGCCTGCGTGAGCTGCGCGCATTCTCAGAGCAGACGTTAGGAGGACGGAGAAAAACTACGAGACTCAAAGATGGCGTCCACCGGTGAGTAACGACTGCTGTCTCGCTCGTGTTTCCCCCCAAATGTTTGTGCACCCCTCGGAGCTTAATCAACTGGGCTCGTGCCCGTGGTGTAATGCTGTTTTACCTGGGATCTGTTCGCCGAGATAACACTAGGCTACGGGCTTGTTCTTCGGGTAGTACCTGCATGTTCCACCGACGGCCTGGCCTTCACGTCTGTGAATGGTTGCTCTCTGATCTAGGCCGTCCCGTTTTTTTTCCGGAGCTAGTGTATAATTCCCCAATCCCCTTCCATATCACGGCCTGGGAGAAGCACGTGGAGTGGAGCACAAGATGGCTGCTAGACGGTTGCCGGGTAGTGGAGCGGACTCTGGTTCGTTGGGTGAAGACTGAGATGCTGGCAAGCTTCGGGCGCGGTTGAAGAGTTAGGATGCATCACGACCGGTGGTAGCACGTAGTAGTCATTCTGCGCCGTGTAGTTGTAGAGTGGCTGTATCCTAGGAACAGCACTTGGTATTAAGGGTTATTCATGATGCGGTTAGCAAACCCCGCAGTGCTGGCAATTTCTGGCATAATAACGGCGATTTTTTAAAATATATGAATATAGTTTATTATTCGACCTTGCTTTTTTTTTATGAAACCTCCTCCAACCAGCTAAAACGACATTGTGCTTCCGGTCAAAATCATGTTCTAGCGGATGAAAACAGTATTTTTTGTGTGTGTATATTATAGCCGTGAAATAACCCTTTAACATTGGACCATTCTGTCCATTAATGCTTCTGTCTCCGAATTGAAATGCTGAACCCAGCGAGGAACTTTTGTTTAAAATGCAAACTCCATGTTTACTATCACGCCCTTCCAATTACACTTTATAAGTGCTTGCGTCAGACAAGCAGGCTGCGGGCCTATTAACTCATTTCAAGGTTTTGTTGGATGTCCTAAAGATAATTTGGTTTGAAGAGAAAACAAACTATGGTTGCAAGCAGATTGGTATGTTTCATGCCCGTATTTCGTGGGACCTAAACGGACTGCACTCTTCTCCTGAAGTGTACGTTCTGTTTAATATCTGTAGACATTACTTCGTGCCCGGTAGAAGACGGATGGTGACGAGAAATCCGTCGAGCCATGTAATTAATGCCCCTAGTAGGTACTGATTATCGGCAATGACCGTGGAACACAGATTACATAACCGGTTTCGATTTCTAAATCGAGCAGTAGATTCTCGTCATTTTGACGCATGCGCACTGGCAGTAAATATCTGGTAGGCATTTCTAGTCTGGAAGATATTGGTATGTTAGTGGTGCTTTAGAAGCTGACGGCTGTTCTTTTGAGATTTAGGTCTTGGACCAAGGAAATGCACGTTTTTGAAACTGGAGCAAGGTTGTGGAGACGGGTGTGTGGTTAGGAGGACCCATTTTTCAACAGTCGAGCTTCGTCCGGCAGTACCGTGATTTGGGATCTGGTGACATCTACAAGTAATCTGTAGAAAAGGAATCCTACCAAAGGATCAGAACCTCATAGCTAAGGATATTGAAGCATATTTTGGAAACGAACTGAAAAAGGCTTAAATATACAGGCTCGGTCCCATGTAACGGGTCGAAATTAAACTTGTTGCCGGTGATATAACTGACAACACTTATCTACAGGCTTTTGTTTTGGCAACGACAGAGTGAATGTTATACAGCTACAAGATGTAGTTAAACTTTGACGTATGACAGTACATTTTGTTTGACGTTCGGGAGGATGGCTGTAGGCGCGAGGTAGAAGTTGGGGGGGTGACGTAAGTGGAACTGTGTAAAACTTTACAAACCGGTCAACCCTACTTGGTGCATTAAGGGGGACTGTGGGTGAAACACTTTCCTTTTTATTTTTATCTTAATTGGATTGCCCTGCATGAAACTTTACAAAGCTACTAAGCCCACTCGGAGGATTATTGTTGGAAGAGCAATGGCAGTGTTTTGGGGTCTGATGTGAAAAGAAAACCTCTCATATTGTTACATTTTGCACACACGCTGATGGATGATGTATGCAGGTAGTCACTACGTCCAGAGCAAGGCTGAAGGCAGTCTCCGTATTGGGCACACACAGTACATACTTTGCCATGAACGTGGTTATTATAGCATTGGGGCATGGTCAAATAGAATTCCCATACTGGGCTTTGATGGGCCATAGGTGAGTCCACCCGGCATGCCCATAGGGCAGAGATGCCATTGAGCCCTGTTGTGTTTACAGTGAGTGCTGTGGGTGTTTACTGTGCGCGAGGATTTGCCAAATGAAGTATGCGCTGGCATTCCTTGTGAGTGTTTTCTGGGGCCATGGTGTCTTCTGAGCATGACTGCTGTTGCCAGCAAGATGACTATCTAGACATTCATGTAGTGAAATTGCTATTCCATGTGGCTGCAATGCAAAAACAAGTTATCCATGTGTGGTTACCCATCTCGGTTATAAGGGAAACCGAGCCTCAACGTTCTGTTCTATGTGACAGCACAAAATGTGGCGGCTGCTGACACCATGCTGGTGAGGAGCAGTAGACTCGCCACCATATATGGATCTGGCTGCATATGATGTACATGGTTTGGCTTTTTTCATAATAAACACCACATGAAAAACCTACTAGTGTGCATTCTTGTCTGGTGGTTGTGGTGGCAGCTTCATGTAATTTTAAAAGGCAATAGAAGAGTGGAGCAAAGAAAACTCACATTAATCGGGCCCCCCGGCCCTCCTCCACACTTATCAAAACTTAGCATAAGGGGGGCGCAGTGCTGTTCAGTCCTTTATGTGTGAGAGATAGTGTTTTAAGGAGAACTCTGTCATTGATTTTTAGCCAGTGGTTGTCTTTCCTAATATTAGATATGTGCTCTGTGGGGTATGTCAAGGGCTGCTCTAAGAGCATTATTCTGCAATATTTGCAATTTGTTAGTGACAGTTTTATTGGCACCCGCATAAAGGGCATTACAGTAATCCAGTTTGGACATTACTAGGGCATTGGCTACTGATACAATTGGTTGTGGACAGGTAAGGTCTGCAGGCCCTGATTAATTTGCAAGTGTAGGCTGTGGAGGAAACCAAAGCGTTAACTTGTTTTTTGAAAGATAAAGTGGAATCAAGGTAGAAGCCTAGTGTTTTTACCTCCGTTGCCACTTTGATTATATTACCGTCTATATTGAAGGCACTGTAGTTGGGGCTGAGTTTTTTAAGGTTGGAGTCGGTACCCAGTATCAGTATCTCTGTTTTATCGTCATTCAGGCAGAGGCCATGTGAGGCCATCCATGCCTGAATGATGAGGTAAATCTTATTTACTAGAGCTGTGACTTCAACAAAGTTGCCAGATAGTGGTATGAGGATCTGCGTATCGTCCGCGTAGTTGGTGTAAGTTACCCCCAATCTGTCAAGTTTGTCAAAGAGTGGCTTAGTAAATATATTGTACAATGTGGGGGAGACACATGAACCTTGTGGGATGCCACAGGTGATATGTATTGGGTCCGCTGAGGCTAATGGGGCAAACACTCTTATTGTACGGTTAGCTAGGAAGGACTTGATATTACTGACTCCTGTGTCAGCAGCCTATAGCTTTGCCGTTATTCCCTCTTGTAGCTTTATGCTTCCTACTACGGTCAGACTTTGGCGAGAGAAAAGGTTGGTTACTGCGGTGTCCGCTGCTGAGCACTGCTCCTGTACCACACTTGCTGCTATTTTCTTTGTTATTCAGCCAGTTGTACATTGCGACTGCCTGTGGCCTTCTTAAACATTGTGTATTCTTTACCTATCTGATGCAGCATTTGCTGTCTGGGGCTGAGCCTTGCTTCCTTGAGAAACACTTCCCTTGCTATAACTGAGGCCTTCTCCAGTCTTGTTCTTCGTACCTAGTATCGCTACAGTCACAAGACGCAATAATGCAGTGCCGTGTTCCCCACTAGGTGTTAATATAATGCGATGGGCTGTGAGTGTTGCGCCAGATTGTGAAAGTCTGACTGAACCTGCTATGCAACTTCTATCCTGCTATCATGTAACCTGAAAATGTAGTGCCATGAGCTGGGTGGGCAGGTGTGCTGCACAATGTGCTGTATTTCTGTTGTGCAGGCAAAGTTTAGTAGATATGGGGCCGTGCCGACCGCTGATGTGGGGCAATGTGCTGCATACAACATATGCTGTGTCCTCTGATGGGCAGTGCATGCAAATAATGTGTCACAATGCGGTCAAAATCGAAGCTACAATGCAACTATTGGCAGTTATTAAAATAAAATGCTGCTTTCTTAGTGTTTTTTTGTGCCATCTATCTGCTACCATCCTATTAGCACTGCTACTGTCCTTGTGGCACGGGCCATAAAGTCACCGCCAGGCTCCTGAGGCCCTGCTAGACTACCTTTCTCAGACGATACTTGAGCTCACGTTTTGGGTCCTGCATTTATAATTGGGAACCCAGGGTGCACATAAAACGAGCATTGGCAATGCCAACAGTTTGGGCTTTTTGTGTAGGCATGGAAAGGGACTTGCCAAGCACTGCAATAGTGTTATTAACTGGCCATTGGCAGCAGCAGGTGCAAAATAGTGAGAGTACCTGGGCATCTAATAGCACTGCCTGGCAAATGCCTTATTATTTATACACAAGCCAAAACTGTTGGCTTTGCCGATCCTTGTTTTTAACAGGACTTCAGTGAAGGAATTGCTTAATGTTTATGAATTGGGTGGCGGGGGTAGACCTGCTTGAAACCTTTTTTATTACACCAGTAGCGGGTTTACAGATCCACTGATAGGTAATTTGCGTGCAATGTTTAATGGTAAGGCTTTATTAACCCTTTAAGTGCCAAGGACGCGATAGCTAAATTCTGAAGGTAGATGTCCCTTAACCCACATGAAGCCTGGGAACTAATTGTACATACAGAAATCCGATACACGTATTTATGATAAGTTATTGTATTTATACATAGCGGCATACATATGACACTGAGCATTCCTGTATCTTTCGAATTTAAATACACACAACCTCATCAAACATTTCATATTTACACAAGGATCGCAACATTCAATGTGCATCTTTCCTCACTTTTACAATCGAGTGCAATTTCATATATGTACATGTTGTAACATGCATTTCCACATTCAAAAATCAAATGTATACATTCACATAATGACACATTATAATCAACCTGTATTGACTTGCAGAAAAGCCCCCCACCCCCTTTAATTTTAAATCAATGTTTTTCACTACAACAAGACCACCACTAAACTGTTTAAACATATACAACTAATTAATGCCATGTCTTCATCAGGGTGACATCTGTTGAAACAGATTATCTATATTGTAATTTGACTGTGCTGCTTAATTACTACAACCGTCTGTTAATGTATGCCCTTCCACTGGATGAATTAATTGGGGTGTAATTATATTTTGTATTTAAAGGATAGTTCCGGGACTTTTTTTTATTGTTCCTATGGTTCGGCCATATGTTTTTAAGCATAAATCGGTAGATCGTAGAAAACTTTCCTATGGACCTTACCCGACTTTTCGTCCATTAACGCACTCGAAAACATCCGCCATTTTATGATAATCCTATCATTTCCCCCCCATCACCCTGGCTCACCTGCTTTTGCGGCACTAAATCAAATCCCCCGCCCCTGAAACAGACTTGATCAAAACATTCATATTCCCCGCCTCTATCCATGACGTGACTGAGCTGCGTAGGTAAACGCTCCCAGGCGTCTTCTACGCGACTCCACACAGAACCAGGAAATCAACACAGATGAGCTCAAACAACACAGCGCGCCACAATTGGGAATATGAAACTGTACTTTTAAATTAAACCGCAAGATTGTAAATTTGGTAAAGTACATTTATTTGACATCAAATGTTTTGAGAATATTCAGCGATTAGCATTTTTATTTGCTCACGTTCCAAAAAGTTCGTTTCGAGGCACACGATGTTCCTTTGCTGTACACAGGGTCTTAGATCATCTCACAATACAGCGCCACAATTCGGAATATGAAACAGTGGTTTAAAAGCAAACGGCAAGATTGTACATTTGGCAAAGTACATTTATTTGACATCAAATGTTTTGAGAATATTCAGCGATTTGCATTTTTATTTGCTCACGTTCCGAAAAGTTCGTTTCGAGGCACACGATGTTCCTTTGCTGTACACAGGGTCTTAGATCACTGAATTTTTATTTGCTCTCGATCCAAAATATTTAGTCTTGAGGCAAGCGATGTTCGTGTGCAGTAGACAGGGTGTTGGTTTACGATAAAATAAGCTCTTCGGTCGCACTGATAATCGCATGGCTGTTCCAACAACGAGGCACTAGGCCACCACAACGGTCTGTATGTTGCATCTAGCCGTTAGTACCGCGTAAGGGCATACTTGTACTTGGCGATCGTCCCACAAAATGGTCAGGGTGCTAACGTTGTTCACGTGGAGAAGCAAATGGCGATTATAGAAGCCATCCGCCGGTGTCTGGTACTCGTGACACAGACAATAATGGACGATGTATCTATTTGAAAAACATAAAAAAGGGAAATTAGTCTCACCATCAGATCTTTATTAAAATTATTCATTTTATATATTAGGTCTGGAAATTATTTCGTAGCTAGGACAGTGCAACTGGGTTTTATACGTCAAGGGGGGGCTGTAGGATACTGAGACTGTCCCCCAGTGCAGGGGTTGACAGGGAGGGTACTGGTATCTGTTCACACGGGCTACAATCAACGAAGGTAGCTGACCAGAGCACAGAAACGAGTCACAGAATACTCAAAGTAACGGAGAGAGAGGAATGGATTCGAAAATCTGCTGCTGTGTGTTGTGAAACGGTCTGTTTATACTTATTGAGGAAAGAGGCGTCCTGCCATTTCCATGGCGACACTTCATTAGCTGAGGCGCAGCGATTGTTGACACGAAACGGGAAATGGGCGGTACGCGTCTGCTGATGTCAGGCTCAGGGGCGGGGGATTTGATTTAGTGCCGCAAAAGCAGGTGAGCCAGGGCGATGGGGGGAAATGATAGGATTATCATAAAATGGCGGATGTTTTCGAGTGCGTTAATGGACGAAAAGTCGGGTAAGGTCCATAGGAAAGTTTTCTACGATCTACCGATTTATGCTTAAAAACACATGGCCGAACCATAGGAACAATAAAAAAAAAGTCCCGGAACTATCCTTTAAAAAACCCTGGGCGGGCTGGTCAAAACCTCCTATGACAAACATCCAAATGGGACACCAACAAGCAGAATTGGGCTATCAGAGATTTAAAGACTGCTTGCAAAGAGGTCCTTAAGGTTGTCATAATTGGGCTTATGCACTGGGAGTAGGTGGAGCGAGTGTTGGTGGCTGTGAGAAAGGAGTTTAGCATAAGGCAGCTGAGAGCCATCCAGCTGTTAATGTTTTGTGATATCCGAAGGTAAGGAGAAAGATTGAAGTGATAGTAGTGACACTGCACGAATGAGCAGAGTTCCCCTTGTGTGAGGAGCCAGGAATAAGGCACGGACACAGTGAGCTTATAATTTTGGCTATATTTTATTCAACTTAAAAAGGGGGTCGGAAAAGGCCTTGCTATCCCTGCTCTACATATGTCTGAAATGGATAAAGTTCACAGTACCAGGGGATAACTCTTTCCCCAGGTTTCTCTTCAAGACACAACTCCTGAGGGCATGAATCTTCCTTGGGGCTCTTCAACAAAATACTTGTATACAGCAACCAACTTGGATGCATTTCCCAACTTCGCTGGATACCTGGTGTGGTCCCCTGACAAGTTCTTTTCCACTTTGTGTAACTTTGCTTTTTTACCTGCTGTATTTTCCTGCCAGATTGCTTCTGCCAGGCTGTCTGATTTTGTTTTATACAATTGTAAACTTGCTTTTCTTTCACATTCTTTCGGTAAACCCTTTTTGGGTAATATTGGTCTTCATATTCCTTCTCATGCACTTCATGCATGTTTTGTCTATCTTTGGCAGCGTTGCCGAATCAGCAGTGTCCTATTCTCTCTAAGATTCACTGGTGGCATCCTTTGGTTTCTTCGTGGTAGACAGGAGGCAGCACTCTGGTGTCCTGCCTCCACCTCGAGGGCTCCCAGGCTTCACCATACAGCTTCTTTGTTCTTCGCAGCTCCTGTTTTCCTCTGGGCTCTCGCATCGCCTTCAGATGGCGGTCAGGCTGTGTCCAGGTTCCCATGGCTGCTAGGGAGCTGCTTCTTCCTTCCCTTTTTGTGTTCTCAGCACAACAAACCGGCCTCAGCAGTCCTGTCTCTTGCCTTCCTAGCTGGTCGGTTCCATGGTCGTCTTCACATCCTTACATTCCCGCGGTCAACACTGAGAGGGATGCCTTCCCCAGGCAGTGGTCTCACTCCATGCTGGGTAAAGCATTTAAATGTCCTGGCACTTTTCACACGCTCACAAACACTAGCGCGTCTATGGTGCTTCTCGTCCCTGGTGATCTGCATTACTCTTTTCAGCCACTTCGCCCCAGTAATTTTAGGTGAATGGGAGTTGTAGGCAGTTCTTGGTGTCTTATGGATGATTGAAGGGAATCATCACAATATGCCACCAAGGCCTGTGGAATGGAGGGGGTATCCCTAAAAGGAAAAGGGTATACCATGTCTCATCTGTCTTCTCCCCTCCCACCCCCGTGTTCCTCCCTCATCTAACTGCCCTCAGGGTCAGGATCAGATAGTGGCAGCCATCACCATGGCACGTGGTAAGAGGCTCACTTGGTTTGTCCATTTAGCAACTGCAGTTAAAGCTACGGTTAAAGCTTACATGTAGCTTTGGGTGTATAACATGTGTGACATGGTCATTATTCTGGGCAGTTTTTTTTCCTATTGCAGCGCCTTGTGCCCTGAATGCTGTACCTTCTGTCTTTCTAGCCTGATAATTTTTTATAAATGCACTTAAAATATCCCCATACCCTCCTTGCTTATTGTTACTGTTTAATCTTCTAATTTATGTTCAACCTTCTCTATTTGTAGAGTCGATTTTTAGTCTTTTGTGTTTTTTGTTTTCCTTGTTTGTGGCAATTGATCTATCCTGGGCTTGTTTTTCTTTTGTGGCTATGACTGCATAGCTTTGGATTGCACCATGTAAGAATTATATATAAAACATAAATTGCCTACCAAGTATCTTGCATGAGTCTTCAACAAGAATCTGTCTCCAACAATTTACTTCAATTCCCACGTTGCATTCAGCTGTGTGGATGTCCGCGGTAACTTGAAGGTGATAACCAACAACTACTTCTGCCAGTCTGTGATGCCTCTTTGGGAATTAATGCATTGCTGGAACACTGCATAGCCCAGTGTGTTGCCTGCCACTCGAGTGGTCCACCTGTGTGACTGAAAATTGTTGCTTCATTTTTCCCATTACAAATGGGGGCATATGAGTGGCTAGTCTCCTCATTGGAAATTGTGACCAGCAGGTCTCTTAAAAAAGTGGATGTTTTGATTAATGTTTGTAAGAACTTTGGTTGTGGCCCATGTCCAAAAACATGGGTCGTAATTGCATCTGATGGTTTTGTGTGTATGCTCAAATGCAAAAGATGAAATAATGGAAGGGCTTTGGATTTTGGTGAAACCGCACATTCTTTCCATAGAATCTTTTTAGGTGTGTGTTTGTGTGTGTGTAGGTGTGTGTGTGTGTGTGTATATATATATATATATATATATATATATATATATATATATAAAATTGTCTTCCAGTTGCTTTTTCAAACGTTTATAATGCAAAAAAGGATCCAAATGATGGTAATTCACAATGTTAGATTGTTGATTGATAGACCTTTTAGAGAATGTGTAGGATGAAGGAATAGGGATTTGGGGTGGGAAGGGGCTGTTGGCTTGAAGATGGGGCTCATACATTGACCCAGACCCCTTGATGCGGGATATGATGCCACCTTCTAACATAACGGCGCACTTTGTCTGACCTCAGGAGAGATCGTGTGGATGGGTGCATTTCTTGGTCTATTTGCATGAGGGACTTAAGGATACTTAATGGGCAAAACCCCAGAGATGACGGAGGGCGGCTTGTAGAAACACAGCACTATTGACTACTTAAAAGTGATTAGAAAATTGGTAATTGAATAAAGGTAGCGCATTGACCGATGGGGGAGCCAGTGTAGGGCCCTTGAGTCCAGGGCTAATATGTTCTCTAGGTGAGATGCCAATGAGGAGACTGGCAGCAGAATTTTGGTTTCTTTGGAGTTTCCTGGGCTGAAATTCCAGGGTGCCTAGATAAAGGCAGTTTGCATAGTATAAGCGAGAGCGGATGATGGCAAACATTTGCTTTGTGTAAGTAAGGTACGGGAATATCCGCCTGTGAATGAGTAGGTGGAAGAAGCAGGTTCTGGAAACGAAATTTATGTGTTGGGAGATGGATGGATGGATTTAAGTCCAGCGAGCATCCATGGTTTTTCACAGAAGGGTAGGATTTCTGTTTGATATGGACCACTGGATGACAAATCTGCACCACCAGAGAGGCAGGCTAAATGGTGTGGGCGGTTTATGGACATTTGGGGATTTTAGTGATGATCTGGGTGTCGTCTGCATAGTTGTAACAGGGGAGAAGTGATTGGATGGGTGCAGGGAGAGGGCTAAGGTAGATATTGAAGAGGGGAGAACAAGGACAGAACTTTGGCAATGAAGCAGGTGTTGGAAATGGGCTGTTTGTTCTGAGGAATGAGTAGGTCCAGCAAGCATTTTTTGAGTATGGGTTTGATATTGGTGGTTTTGCCGGCACAGTTTTTATGTTGGGATGTTCTTGTGGAGAGCAGGTGTGGGGCGGGTGGAGTCTCCAGGACGGCTTTGTGCTAGGAGCATATGGCGTGAGATGGGGGAGGAGGAGAAGACTGGCAAAGATGGGGAGGTGGGTGTGTGTTCTGGTGGAGAGCTGCGACGGGTAAGGGGCATCATTGCTATTTTAGAAAGGATGACACAGCATCTATCATTAGTAGTGTTCTCACTTGAACATTTTTATAATATTGGGTTAAAATTATGCACGTTTGGCTTACTTTCTGTGAATAATTGGGTTAAAAGGCCAGTGTGTTTTGTAGGGTCACTCATAACAAGTACTCAACCTTGCACAGGACCATTTTCCAGCACATTTTCATGAGTTGACCACAATGTGCATGTATCAAAATAGTTCCATGTTTTGCGCTCCTACATGTATGTGGAGGCTGCATCAGTATATGCCAGTTTTATCATACAAGAACATATTTCTGATGACTTCGCCAGTACCAAATGCAGGGATTGGGATTTGTTGACCTGGAGCAAAAAGCAGCTCCTCAGTATCTGGTGTAACCAGTTAGGCAGGGGGGAAACCAGGAGCTAGTACATGCGCAGCAAATCTAACTTTGCCCAAGATGCACATCCCATTTCATGTTATTCAATATGTAAATGTCCCTTAAGTCTGTTCTTTATCATTCTTTATTTACACCCCCAAACGTACATAATTAATATCTTCTAACTATCTAACTAGATTTTTATGGCACCATTTCCCCCCCCCCCCCCCCCCCCCAGTAGCTGTTGGTTTAAGCAGGCTCCCCTTGGCCTTAACCAGGGGCTAAATGGCTCCCAGCAATTTCAAACCCTGCCAAATTCCATGAAAGTCAAGAGAAATGCCCAGACTGGACTCGCCAATGTGGACCAGTACCATGTAGGAAGACTAATCGTCCTAGTCTTACGCCGAAACAAAAGAGCATTGATTGGAGCACCTTCACAAAAAACCCTTGCCACAGCTAGCAACCTACAAATTGACAGCGATAGTTCACAAAGCAAACTCCCTGAACACCTGCGTTACTAATGCATCAAGTACTAAAGAATTATTTTCCATACTGGGGGAAATCAAATCACCCTATTGCCCATCCCCACAGTTGCAATCGCCACACAGACAGCTTGGTGTACCACCATCCAAAATGCACTGGCACACAATCCTCACAAAACAAGAGAAAATAATTATGAACAGAAAATTACTAGCTGGCAAAAGTATGCCCTTACACTTATAGAGCCAATGCTGCAAAGTATCCCAAGAGCAGGTTTTGGCCACCATCACCACCCTCCAAGGTGATGGCTTCCCTGGCCGACTGTTCAAACCCTGTGCACCAGCCTTAGTGCCCATATCGCTGACTTTATCAATGCCTCTTTTACTTAGTCCAGCATCAAACCGGCCTGGGTAACCTCACTACTTAAGCCCTGCCTTGATGCCACCACACCCTCCAACTATCGCCCCATAACCACTGTCCATTCCTACTGAAGATAATTGACCGAGTAGCCTACACTCAAATCCACCTGCTAGGAGCTAGGCAATTGGTCTTCCGCCTTAAACCTAGTACTGAATCAGCATTACTAGACCTAAAAATCCAGATGGACAGCATCCAAGACCCTGGCAACATAGACATTTTACTCCTACTCGACCTCTCGGCTTTGTTGGACCTGGTAGACCACAGGAAGTTGCGCCTTGCCCTGGTTGGAATTTTTTTTGTCTTACCCAGAAGCCATCCTATGGACCAAATCATTCCGATCGGAATGCACCTCCAGAGTCTTTATCGGTGATGATGATCCCACCACACTACCTCTAGGTGTCAAGGTTCTTGCCTCTAACATACACTCTACAATACATACACTAAACTATTTGCAGCACTTGATGATATGGGCGTTCTCTACACACATTTCGCAGATGACACCCAGATACTGATTCCCATCACTGTGGAACACAAACAAGACACTGCCAATATCAATAAGCTCTACGCAATCATCAAGACTGGATGGCTACCCATAACCTTTTTCTGAACGGTGAGAAAAGAGATCCTCATTGTAGGCTCCCCTGCCTGCTTAAAATCCTTAGATAACTACTGTGCCATAAATATTGATGGTACCTCTATTCCAGTTTTGAAACAAGTAAAAACACTAGGCGTCTACCTAGATGCTAAAGTCTTCATGACCAAGCACATTAACGCCCTATCCTCTTCCATTGCCTATACCACAAAACTTATCTCACTCGGCAGGAAAATTCTAGTGTTTTGGGTTGTTGTCATGGGGCTCCCAATCTGAGGCAGGGGTCAGAATGGATCAATGATTGACTAGAATATTGACTTCAGAGACGAGTTTCTCTCACTTGTTTACATGTGAAGCCACAATTGGCTCTCTTTTGCCTTTCTGGAGTGCTGAAACAGCATGTGGTACCATTACAGTGACTGGGTGGCCTTTTTAACCATGGTGTCTGCTTTTTTTTTTGTCTAGCAATAAAATTGCTGCCACTGCGCACAAACAAGACTATAAACCTTCAGCCACAGGATATAATGCATCATTGAAGAATGAAAATTGGACTTGGGCTTGTTATCGTGCCCTTAGTCAACACAACCTTCACGCTTGTTTCAAAACAGAGTTTTCTTGCTTCCCTTTTCTTGGAGAAAACAAAAGCCACGGGTCTCTACACAGGGAGAATGGGCCTGTGTTTGATGGCTGTCTTTGTGCATAACTAAAGCAAACCCATTTGGCTTTTGCTAGCGCTTTGCATATTTGTGCAGGACCTAATATGCCTCTTGCGTGAGTCCAACTTGTGCAAGAGGTTCTGAATTGTTGCATAAATAAATGACACTGAATAAGAGCATAATCTTCTCAAAGTATGTGGCTGTATCAAGCAAGCAATATCATAGCTATGGGTAAGGCGCCAGCCCGGACATCAGAAAGATTACTTAAGATATTGTCCTTTTTGGGTGAAATCAATAAAGTATTATAGGTTCAATGCATACATGTTTTTTTATAAAAACAATGTTCCTGCTCTCAAAGCTAATGTCGCACCCAGTCTAAATACAGCAAAGCAAAGACCATTGTTACGTAGGAAAGAGAACTTGCTCCAGGATAACGACTTTTCTTTGATTGGCCTTTGTCGCATCCCATCTAAATCCAGAGATTTGAGTCGACGTCTTGGTGGGAGGTAATTGGGGCAGGCATCCCATCACCCCCTTTGAGGCAGCTTATCCAAAGCTGCCTATAATGCTTGCAAAAAAGTTTGAACATTTTGATCTGTTGCTTATGCAAAACATGCTGCATGTACAATCATTCTACAGTCTTGCCGACTGTAGAAAGCACTATATATATATCTGACTAATTATGACCACTGGTCACGGCTTCAATACGTGAAGTTGGATGTGTTCGGGGGAACTTCCAATCAATGTCCGCCACAATATAGTTTTTTTTTTTTTGGGCCCAACAGACTTTGTGGTTTTCAGCTTTTTAGCATTTGTGCAAGTTGTCTAGTGTCTAAATTGATGCTTTTTGGGGTACGCCAACATTTTGAGATCTTTTTACCTACCTTGATGTATGTTTAGGGTACGGTCTTCAAACGCGTAAGTGTGATGAGTGCTCACACGTTGGCCTTGTTGTACAGTTTAAGATTCGCAGGCAGATTGTGGTTGGTGTATATAGGCAGATTCACCAATACTACAGGCTCTTGAAGTAGCTAGGAATCGGGGGTGGAGGAGTACTTTCTTTGCGCCTCCCTCTTTGAAATAATAGACCTGCCAGAATTCCATACACTAGATTTTGCAAATTGGTGTGGTCCAGGAACACTAGGGTACTGGGGAGGGGGGGAGTTAAGTTGTCCTTGATGATTGGGCATGGGGGGGGTGCGCTTACCAACGGTTTATACGCACAATGGATGTGCAACGTGCAATTCCAGGTCCAGGTTGACGCTCCAGCAACAGTCTCCAATGAAATGCTCATCCCCCAAAAAAGCCATCTTGCAACCATACCAAATGATTCCCCACCTTCACTCCCTACCTCGATTGAAATCGAAATGGGAAGGTAATGTGGGTTTGAGCGAGATGGAGATTTGGCAGGAGAGACTAATGGCACCTTGAGAATTTGCCATTCCTGCTAGTCTGCGACTTGTCAGACTGAGAAGCCTCTGTCAGGTCCATTATTCACGGGAGTTCCTGTTTAAGTTTGGTAGAGCTAAAACCTTGGTTTACCTGCTCTTGCCATACTCCATAGGAAACATTGTTTCCTAGACTCTCAGGGCGTGGGGGGGGGGCATATGAGTTTTTCTTGGTAATGCCTTCATTGTCACAAGTATAATAATGCCATGTAGTGGAGCTCCTGTATTCACCCTGCCCCAACGGTCTCCAAATGGAATGCAAAGTGGATAACTGTGTGCTCACGAAGGAGCGACT
The DNA here is from genome assembly GCF_040938575.1 of Ambystoma mexicanum. Lineage (NCBI taxonomy): Eukaryota > Metazoa > Chordata > Amphibia > Caudata > Ambystomatidae > Ambystoma > Ambystoma mexicanum. The sequence continues at coordinate 1,274,046,988 of NC_090932.1, forward strand.
TTATATATGGCGGGGATGCTTCCAAAATTGAGTTCTGGGGATGGATTCAAGTTTTCACTCTATACGAATAACTAAATCCGTCGTTATTTCTGTTCTGTTGGAATGATGACTGTGGTACTGATAGCTTGTTTGTTTTGGGATTTAATTAAATGGCAGTCATAGAATACCCCCAGCAAAACGGAAGCAACCCATGGTGCAAGGATTGCCAGTTCAATGACTATTCTGGCCTGATACAACAGGTCACAATGGGTTGACCTGGGGGAATCTAGCTAAGCACATCCCGTAGGAACTACAGGGTGCTTTCTGTAGGTTATTATTACAGAGGGTAAACAATCTGCCAATGCTATTCTAAAAGTATAGATGCAGCTGAGAAAACTGGTCAACAAATGACATGGGCAACTGTCCAGTGAGACGCATGACTTGGAGGTACTAGTTTCAAACCAAAGCAAATCTTGCAGAGAAGCCAGTGGAGGCACCCTTATTTGAAAGGGAGGTTGATGAGGCTTTTTCAGAAAAAGCCAAGAAGAATCATGACACTTTTTGAAAACTCCGGCCTAAGATGTTTCTCAATGAGTATTCACAGCTATTGGGCACACCTTTCCCACACAGCAAATGCACAACCGACCACACACCAGTCAGGAACGGTTGGGCGTTTCCCGAGCCTATGCACTGTCCAGGGGGGTGTAGGGGTATTGGGCGTTTGGTTGGCGGGTGGTATAGGACTCAGTAGGGCAGGTACCGATGGGGGTGCTAGGCTAGTAGTCAAAGCTATGGAGCAGGCCAGTGATGCCATCAGTGTGGTACTATAGCAGTAGCTCTCATGTCAGTGGTCTTGTGTAGCTGGTGATTGTCTCAATCTAGTGGTTATAACAAGTCAATGCTGTGCATTGGTGGACAAAATCAAAGAGGGGAAGGCCATTCAGGCAACCGTCAGTAAAAGTAACGCTAACTACAGATGTATCACTACTGAGATGGTTCTCGTTGGCAGGAACTCCCAGCCTAAGGAAGGAGGTGTTAGCCCCGCCCCCCCATGCTTGTGTAGGACATTGCCGGGGCCTCTGTTTTGATGGTTATCTCACTCTTTAGTACAGTGGTCTTCAAATTGGGGCCCAAAGGAACTCAAAAGGGCTATGGTGGGCACGCAGAAGGCTCTTCAAAAAGGGAGTATGGCGATAGGTTTCAATAGAAAATCTAAGCTGATACAGCATTTGTGGGGCTGGCATTAGTATTTTTACATGCATGATGTGAGTTGCAGGAGATGTGGGGGGTGAGGGGACGTGACTGTGGGAGTGGGGGGGGAGGGCGCAGGGATTGAAGGCTCGGCATAAAATGATTTGAATATCAGTGTTTGGAAATGGTGTATCTGTAGAGGGATTTGCATCAAATCACATGTTCCCTGGGAGAACTGTGTATCGGTCTTGTATTCAGTTGCGACCCCTCCCACGGTAAGCTGCAGCCTCATCGCCACGGTGGTCATGCACCCACAGTCTGGAAAAAAAGAAAATCTTTGTCTTTTAAAAAAAAAAATATTCGAGAATCTAATCCAAGGGATTTGTCACGGACTTTGCACGCCTGCTGTTCAACCATAATCTCAGCCACTTGCAGAAGATGGAAGCGCTTGGATACCCAGTGTGTAAGCACTGCACAAACTGAAAAGTAGAAACAGAATTGTAAACCAAGAAGTTGCAGCTGAGACTTGGACAGACTTCCGCAGTATTACGACTAGCAGGCATACAATCTGCAGTATTAGGATTCAGCAGCCCACATCGGATTCCTGATATTCCAAACAGTGTGAAATAGCTGTGACTCTTTAAAAAGTGTATATATAACACTGTTCTCTTTGGGTAAAACGGTCATTGGATAAACGTTTCCTCCTACCCTGCGCACTTGTGACATACTGAAATGTTCCATTCAGCCTTGTTCTAGTAAGCTTGGGAATTGTTTCTCAGCATACTGTGCGTTAGTGGCATTCTGTTTTTAGAACATAAAATGGATCATAGTGGCAGCTGCTGTATTTGTCTAAATAGTTTTTATATCCTGCCACACGCCTGTTGGCCCCCCCCCCCCCTTAAGGCGCTCACAAGACACAAACATACAGGTCATCAGGAGAGGTGCGGGGGGGCTAAGACTACGCTGACTAAGCCTTTATGGAACTGGAAGGTTTTTGAGTTTTTTTAGAAATGGCAGTTGAAACACACTGAGGTCCAATGGAGTCTTGCTCCATAAGGCTGGAGGCCATACATTAAATGAGAGCAGGCATCTCGTCATGAAGACACTTCAATACCATGATCCATGTCTTAAATTGGATCTTTTGTTCCACCGGAAGCCAATTGAGTTTCCTCTGCGATTCGGCCACTAAAACTTGATGTTTAAGGCCACCTTCCGCCCGTACCGCACCTTTTTGTGGGATCTGCAGCTTTCTTAAGTTGGTCTGAGAGGTACCTACTAGCAGGCTGTTGAAGTAATCCAACTTTGTGTTAATGATGGTGATGGCAGCAGCAATTGATGCTCGATTAGCTGCAAAGATATTGTCGAATCTGCCACAGCAGATGGACATAGTAGGCATAAGGCTGCTTGAGGTAAGTGACATGCTTCTTAAACAAGAGATGGTAATCGAGGTAAAATTCCTAGTGTCTTTACGTGGTTGGGACTTTAATATTTGTATTGGGATCTAGTTTGTTCATTTTTTTGTTGGGTCCCTAGGATAAGCAGCTGTGAGTTAAGGGCTAGCGAATTAATGGCCATCCACGATTGAATTGCTAGAAAGACTTCATTGATTTTGATCAGAGTCGTCTGTGAGATCTGGAGAGCTTCAGGACACTCTGGGTATCGTCCACGTAGCTAGCGAACATTATCCCTAGAGAGGAGAGTAGATCATAGTGGTTGGGAATAAAAGTTGAAGAGCACAGGCGATGGGCAGGAGCCCCGAGGAACTCCACACAACAGGGAGGTTCTACGTGATTGAGCGTTTCCCATAAACACGTTTGCTGTTCGTGGTCCAAGAAGAGTTTGAACCGGGAGGTGGCAGAAGGGGTACAATTGCCGACTTTAGTCTGTCTGCTAAAAGAGTGATCAACCAAATCGAACGCAGTAGACGGATATAACAAAAGTAATACCATATTGCTGCCCTTTGCAATATTGGACTTTTAAGTCCAAGAGCGCGGTCTCTGTATCGTGATTGGGGTCGAAAACGACTGTTCTGATGCAAGAACGTCTTGTTGCTCAATTAACTTGTGGTATTGATTGTATGCAATCCAGTATTTTTAACACAAAAAATATTTGATTGGTTTGTAGTTGGCCACATCCCTGGGGTCAAGATTTTCCTTTTTAACAATGGTGTAATCCATGCCTCTTTGATATTATCGGGAACATAGGCTTCCTGAAAAGAGCGATTTGAATGTGGTGACCCATGGTAAGGTTTTTTTAAAATAAAAGTCCTTCAACATGGTTGCAGGGAAAATACCCCCATGTGTGATGTTGGTTTTAACTTGCGTATAACCTCCTCTTTCAATACCTCTTTAAAGGTGAATGATCGAGCTTCAGGAGCGATGGTATGTATAGGAGGAGGAATTACTTCCGTAGTCTGTATTATTTTTCCCTCGTTGGCGATAAGCTGTTAATGTTTTGGGGTTTTATGAATAAATTCACTGTGGATATTCTGACACCAGTCATTATCAGCTGCTATGGGGGATTTACTCCCTTCCAACTCCTGTAGGATGCTACTCTTTGGGGCAGTATTTTGCTAATTCTCTGGCATTCAATTTGAGCTCTCTTGCTTTGTAAACTGTGAGTTCAAAAAGTTTAGCTGCAAGTTTATAGGCTGCGTGATTGGTATTTTAGGGAAGTTTTTGCCATATACGTTCAGCCTCACTTTTAGCTATCGAGCATTCCACACTACTGCTGTGTACCAGGAGTTTAATGCATTAGACTTTGTGTTTTTCCTAGATTTCACAGGTGCAAATGTCCAGTGCTTGATTGGTGGCAGTTCTAAAAAGATGGATGAACTTGTCCAAAGGAATATCATCCTTCAGTGATGGTATGAGTGGGCCAACTGTGGCCTCAAATGCTTCAAGCGTAACTTTTCTAAGATTCCTAGTCAGAATATAAGGTTGAGAGTTGAGAAGATGGGGTGAGAGAAATAAACCTCAAAGGATAATAAAGAATGATCTGACCAGAAAGATATTTTGATGGAATCAGTCCAAGGTGTTACCCAGAATGTCATCACCCCCCACAACGGTGATTAAGTCCCACATATTGGAGTGCCTGATACTGCATCTAGGTCCTGGGGATCATTATAAGCTGAAATAACTAAGTATAAGGAAAGGCGATTGGGATTTGGAGGTACTTCCTATAAAAGCAAGGAGTTCCTCGAATTTTGGTGTCTTTTTGGGAAGTCTATATAATGGTAGTAAGCTAAGGGTGCTAGCAGAGTCCATGTTGACTTTTAGAAGCCTAGCAGTGCTTTAAGTGTGGTGTGTCTGATGAAAAAATTGAGCCAGATGATTGATCGGGGTGAGTTGAGTGTGGCCACTTTTAGTGCGTGATGGGCAGCCTCATGGAGCCATTTTTCGGTAATGCCTAATAGAGCAAGATCGAATTCCATAGTATATTCAGCTATTTCAGTTGCATGTTGCACTAAAGACGGTGTGTTTAATAAGGCACATATTAAGAGGTGCGATACTAGTGGACTAATGTGGTATATCCGCTGTATCCATGCACCATCTATATTCAGTCATGGTATCTAACGCGACTTACGTGTCTACAGCGCTCGAGTCTTCATGATTTTCAAATAGGGGTGCTTAAGTGGTCTCTGGCGTAAATATGGTGGGCGTACAATTTGTTTCTTGCCACCAAGGTGCCTGTAACATTTGTGATTTCTTCAGACATGTATTCGTCTGACTCTACGATTCCTCTGAATCGCAGCAAGTAGCTTGCAACGTGTAGACATTGTAGTAGCAGGTGAGTGCAGGAAAAACTCCACTCACCGTGACACGAACTGGCACACCTCGCTTAGATGCGCCTGACATTGTCTAAAAGGGTGAAAGAACACCACGACTCCGGGGAAAGGTAGTTCGCACAATTCACAACAGTTCAGAGTGTCGTGTGGGGAAACGAGGAGGATTGAAGATCAGATCATGCAATTTCAGTTGATTAAATCCGTACACTCAAAAGTATTAAAAGATTGTATTCCTAAAATAAAACGATCAAATAAAATCTATGCAAATAATGGCAAGTGTAGCAACAATAAATTAAAATATGGCAGAAATTAATTATGAAGAGCAAAGCTATTAAGATGATTAGCAGTATAAGTAAAGTTCTCAGTCAAAAAAATACCATGGCTCCACTCTGAGGTCCCCAGTGGAAATTACAAACGGTTAGGCTTTTTACCCAGTTTTTTAAAGTGCGTAAAATGCAAACCCATTATTTAAAACCCACATTGATTGGTTTGCGCTCCCTTGCTATGGCATATCTGGGGGGAAATATGTATGCCCCTCCACTTAAGTAATTCATCAGCTTCCACTGGGACTGTACTGGGAGCAGGGTGGGGGTTAGGGGCAGGGAGACCAGGGACTGTGGTGGGAGCCGGATGGGTGTAGGGGGAGCCATGGAATAGTAGTTGGAAGAACCCAGGGTCTGTGGTGGGGTGAAGTGGGGAGAGCCCAGGGATTGGGCTAGGAGTAGGATGGAGTCCAGAGTTTGCATTGGGAGCTGGTGGGGGGAGCCCAACTACTTTACTGGGAACCGAGTGCAGAGAGGGCATGATAGTTATAGCCATTTGGACTTGGCATTTGGGGGGGGGGGAGGAGGGGAGTGGCCTGCCCACATTTTGCATAGGGGGCCCAGGCCAAGAAAGTTAGATGACCACTGGTCTAAGCAAAGTGCTGCAACACAATCGCGGGTGGGAAGTCATGACAAACGAGCTCAAACTGATTTTCACAAAATGGGGACATCACACAATATGTTTTGCCACAGCCCAGAAAACAAAATGCCCCAACTACAGCCCAGAAAACAAAATGCCCCAACTTTTCATCGTTACCCAGAGAAAAGGTCACTATGGAGAGAATGTTCCTAGGTCGAATGATTTGGTATCTTTACCATAGCAGCCATAACTGGCCGACGTAATGCCATTGGTATCAAGTGAAGCACCCTTTTTAGCATTTTCAGCTGGAAATGTCCAGCCTGACACAGCTGAAACTTGGGCATCCAAGGCCAGATTGGCAAACATGATCACACCCAGGTCTTTCATCTTGGAGTCCGGGGGGGTGGGGGGGGAGAACCCACCACTAGCACCTCAGTCTTGTCTCCATCAATTTCATCCAGTTGTGGCCCATCCACTCCCCCATGGCCAGACACTTATGGAGGCACGACGACACCTCAGCACGATCGAGGTGAATCAGGATCTGGGTGTCTGCAGAAGAGTAGTACGTGACGCCAAGAGATTTCTAGGGTTTGGCGGGGACGGTACGCAGTAATCTGGGACAGAGATACCCCCTCGGAGCACCGCCTTATAGCCCTCCCAGAGTGTGACAGGGCTGGATACGGATCCTTTGTTAAGGGTGAAAGAGGCCTTGACGCACCTCGGGCACACCCAGGTAGTATGCGTTAAGTCGCTAGGAGGATGGATGCTTAGCCCGGGGCAGTTTTATAGTGAGCAGGAGGGGGGAGTGGTCCAAGATAACTTTGGCGAGGTAGGTGGCAGTTTTCACCATATGTGATCTATCCCCGGGGGGAAAAAGGTGCTCTGCGGTACATGAGTTATGGGCATTGGATAAGGAGTAGCATGTCCGTGGGGTGGAGAGTGCACCATGCGTCCTCCCATCCCATTGCAGATGCAAAGGTGTAGAGTTTGGTTTGAGTGTCAGGGTTTCTATTGCCCACATGCGTTCTGTCATTACGGATGTCCATGACCTTGTTAAAATCCCTGCCCAGTACCCATTTATCTGCCCGTACCCCAAACATTACCTCCTGGAATTTGTGTGCCAGCAGAGGAGGGGCATAGGCTGCCGCAGTGCACCACAAGGTCTTCCCGATATTGCCAGTGACCACCACAAAGCGGCCCCTCCGGTCCAAGTGAAGTTCCATCAATTGGAACGAGACCCTTTTGTGCAGTAGAATCGTGGTGCCCCAGGAGAACCCGGCATGGAAGGTGGTTGCATAATTGGATTTCTTTACCCCGGAGCCCAGCCCATTCACATTTCAGGTGATTAGGGTATGGTGACTGTCATGTGCCATCAATGAGTATACACAGGTGACAGTCACCAGGGGAGTTGGCTTCCTGGGCAGGGGCCATTCTGCAGCCCCGGCAGAGGTTCCCCGCCTGTCCCAGGCCTCCTCGCCCAAGGTAGCGATTCCCCCCTCACCATCCCCTCCCTCACCTAGTGGTTCTGACCGTACCGATCCTTGAGTGGTGAGTGTGATAACCTGATGGCCTCAACCATTTCCAAAGAGCATCTTGCCCCGCTCCCTCCCCGTACTTCCACCCCAACCTGAAGCACCTGTAGCCCAAATCTAGCGCCAACAGGGCGCGCAGCAAAAATATTAGCGTGAACCATCATGGGGCCGTAGCCCAGACTGGAGCGACAAGATCACCTCGGAGGAGCGGCGGCTGCTAGTAACCCTCCCCTTTAGTACATACGGACACATCCCGAAAGTCAGGGGCAGCAGCATTCATCCGTTGTCGGTAGTGCTCTTGGCTTGTGGTGCAGCCACGGATTCCAGGTCCAGGGAGGGAGGGCGAGTTGAAGACTGCTCTGATCTTGGGATCCGCAAAGTTATTCCCTGTGGCGATCTGCGGGGACCATTGTTAAGGATTTGAGTTTCCATTCATTCCCACGCCTCCTTCGAGGTGTAAAACGGGTGGGTAGTCCCATCGTGGTGAACTTTCAGTAATGCCAGGGGGAAAAGAGAGGATATTTGATGGACAGTGAGTGCAGTTTTTTTCTTCAGTCAAAAGACTGATTGGCCTTCTGGACCGCTTTGGTGTAGTCCAGGTAAAATCCAATGCGGTATCCATTGTATGTGATGGGCTCCATGGTGCGGCCCATCTGAAGAATGGCGTCTGTCCCTAAAATTTAGGAGTCGTGCAATGATTGTCCATGGTGGAGCACCCGGGACAGGCTGTTCAATCGAAAAGAACTTGGAGAGCTTTTTGGGAGCGAAGATCTGGGCGAGCCAGTCCTCAAAGAAGAGTTCTACACCAGTGCTGCCTTCTTTTTTGGGTATCCTCAAGGATCCTTGGGTGGTTCCGCCGAGCCCTTCCCTCGCTGTCTTCTACGCGATATTCGAGCTTATCCACCTTCTTGGAGATCGCAGCAAGTTGTTTTTTCATTTGTCTGAGTGAGTCTTTGTGTCTGATATCCTCTGCTCCGACTCCCCAACTCTGGATGTTAATTTGTGGAAGTCCTGGCGGAGGCAGGAGACTTCTGCCGACAGGCCGCCCATCTTCAGCTCCAGAGATGATCTGCAGTCGCCAATTGCCCTCATTACGTCTGTGGGAGAGATGGCAACATCCCGAACTCCCTCTCCTGGGTGCCAGACAATTATTGACTTGCTACCATAAGATCCTTTCTTAAGTTGCAACGGAAGTGTTTCCAAAGTAGCTCTCGACTGGACGTTTTTATAACGTGATGCTGATCATGTCATATTTCAGAGTGGTTTACCCTTCATTGTGTGTGCGTGCGTATGATGCATTGTCCAGAACCATGTAATGTTAAAGTGCTGCTCCACGACAGTCCATGTCACTGTTCAGAGAATCTTGGGAGTTTTGCTGCCCAGTTACCTCTGTAACTGCAAAGGTTAATGAGTGCTCGACTGGCTTTGTTCTCAACTTCATTGAATAACCACATGTTCTGTTCTGTGTTTTTAAATGGCTACTGTTGGCTAAATTACTTCCCCGCTTTTGGCATCATTCAAGCATTGCTAGATGATTGCTTCAATGTTGTACTAATGATCACAGTTTAGATGTGGTATTGAAAGTGAGGAGTCTCAAACTTGAAAAACATTTTGATTCATAACATGTCTTTTTGTTTTTCTTCATTTAGACTACAGCACTTACAGTCAAGCTGCAGTCCAACAAGGGTGAGTTGTGATGCAAATACTTATTGTAGGTTACTGTACATGAAACATTTAAGAGAAATAGGATTAGTGGTTGTCTAACTAGTTCATTTTTCTGCACATCCGTTGTTTGTCCATGTGTTTAAAAACACAATCTATAACCTTGGGTTTAGCCCATCCGATGTGGCAGGTGATTTACCCCCTTTTTATAGAATGACGAGATCTTATTTGCTTTTCATGTAAGTTTACATCAAAATCAATTTCATATGCTGGTCTCTGCCTGCAGGAAAGCACCCCACTGCAATGATCTCTCCACTATTGTATATGAAATAACTCTTCCAAAGCCTATAGTTGTACCCTGAATGCTGCATTGTGCACATTAACCTGTGTCCTGTACCAAAAATGGACTCTAGCCATCGTTCAACTGTCCCTTATTGTTTGTGTGACACATCATTGTGTGGTTACTCTAACCTGAGAGATGGCACGTCTTGCTGAATTCCTTCACTGCTTGTGGGTCCTCCCTAATTGTCATTGTTTTGTTGGCTAGCTGTATGCAGCTATGTGTTTGTGTGTGTATATTAATTTCTGAGGCTTGTGGAATCTTCAATCACATGCTGTGCATAGGCCGACATCTAGTGGAAGCTGCGAGTATTACAAAGTTGTTGTTTTTGAAATTCGGAAAGGGACGTCGGCGGGGCGTGCCAGTAATACTATCCCTAGTGCGACGTCCACTGTACCCATGGTCCTTCACGCGTCGAGGTCCCTCACTGTTTTTTTCCGCCATTGTTGGCGGATGCTGTTCACGGAGTTCTCCTTTTGGCATACCGCCATTGATTTTAGAGTTTCTCTTCCTATCCTTTATATTCTACTTCACCGGCTATCGAAATATCTGTAAGCGGTGAAGAAACGACCGTCAAAGAATCCCATCGACTGATCTGTCTGGCCTTTGAAAGCAGCTGCTGGCTATTTCAGAATGTATTTACCCCTTCTCCAGCATGGGATCTGGCATGGATTCACATGCTCATGAATATTCCCCGTTGTCAGGCTGGGAATCTTCAGTTTCGTTTCTGAACTGTCTTTCTCCTAACACCCAATCACAGAGCTCTGGGTCATACTGACCCCCCAGCCAATGACTTCCCTCTAACTAAGCCCCTCCTCTGGCAGCCATCTTCAGATTTTTAGTGCACGTTCAAGTGTTGGGGGTCCTCGTGCTTGGCTCTCAAGTATTCCATTATGGATAGAACCCCTTTAAATTTTGCCTGAAGTGCAACAAAAAATACCATTGGGTTGCAACCTTTGTGTCCCTCTGGATCACGTTGAAGGGACCTGTTGAGGTTTTAAGCTCTTTAAACCCAAGACGTTTTAACCTAACACTGGGGCCCACCACACAATGCAGGTCAAGGCCACCATGGACGTGGAGGGGACTTTAGCGACTGCAGCAATGCCACGTTATCAGACGACAGAGGCGATGGGGATACTTCGGTTTCCCAAGCGCAAGCCCCCGACTCCATCAGACAGGCTGGCGGCCTTGTTACGGGGACGACACTCTGTTGCGTAGTTCTAAGCGTGTTTGGGTAGTGTGCACTGGGGCTGTGGCCAGAAGGGCCAATCTAGTGACCAGGTTGTTTGTGGCATTTGGGTCTTAAAACAGATGTGTGGATTGTGTGTGGTAGGACTGGTTCGTGTAGGATGTGTGGGGTAGGCTGGAGAGGAGTGCGGGGTGGGTTAGTACAGTGTTTTTGTTTAATTGTTGATTCCAGTCCCTATACTGACATTTTATTGTGGCTGGTCCCTGTTCATTTTGCTGCCGGTGTCCATTTTATGCTAATCATGGTGAGTTGAATAGCCAGGCTTTCAATCATTCTCTGAAGGTGAGGTGGTCTTAATGCCAGTGTTATCTGCTTTGGGATTGTTTCGTATATTGGCAATTTCGACGGGTGTATGCAGTTCCTCCGAATTTCATTTTTTCATTTTTCATGTTTCATTTTGATGTGGAGGCCACTTGATCCTGGGGTTCTTCCTGGTTGATCTTGGCTTCATATGATCTATGATAAGTCATTTATAACGCACCTATACACAAGTGTTTCTATGCGCGACAAGAAAGGGGAGGACAAACAAACTATCTTACTTGCAGTGCTCCAGAGTATTTTACTCCCAGTATTTAGAATTGGAGAGTGAATCTAATTTCAATAAAAATGTGTTTCCACCTTTGCAAAAGAGTAAAGTGTCTGACAACCATGTTCGAAAACATTAGTGACAAAACGGCTGTATTTCAAAGTGGTTCTAAATGTATTGCATCTGTCAAACATTTTCCCCACACAGAACCTTGTAGATGTATAATACCCAGCTTCATATTCATGATACTTGGGCTCAAACTCTGTTATGGGCTACTACAGATGCCAGCTATTATATCTGGCGATTCACAAATCAAGTCCCTCACTCTACCAGCATCACTTCTCTGCCTCTTGGGCCTACTGTTGCTGCCTGACACTACCAGCTTGACGGCCACTCCATGTTTGCGCTCCATGTCTCCTTCCCTTTGCTACTTTGCTTCCCCTGTCTCTCACTTTCTGACGCTCTGCCTCTCACCCTTAAGTGTTGCGATGCCACGTTTTGCGGTCTGTTTCTGTCACTCTTCCATCTCTGCATTCTATTGCTGTTCGTTGATATAACTCCCCTTCCTCTCATTGCTCTGGCTATACCTGTTCTTTCATTTTCTCGTTTGTGGTTGACACTCTTTCTTGCACTGTCTCTTAAGCTATTGGCCTGCCCTTCTCTAGTCTTGCTATTCTATTTCTATCTCTCCCCACCTGCTGTTGATCTATTTTACAGTCTCTAAATGTCTCTTGCTCTGCTTCTATCCCTCACTCCTATTGTGTTTGTCCTATTAACTCTCTATCCCTTCTCTATTCCTTTTTTATCCTATCATGTACATCATTGCTCTCTTCCTGTTGGCGAAATTCCTTTTTTGGATTATCTAGTATGTTCTCTGTTCCATCGCCTCGATTCCACGCCACACCTTTGGTTTCCTGTATTGCTTAGGTTCAGAGTTGCTCTTCCTCTCCTGTTTTTCTGTTTGTCTTCTAACATAGTGAGCGCCTAGAGACCACCAAGTGGCATTGGTGCATGATATAAAAACCTTTAACATAGCACCAATAAATATCCAAAAAATGTCTTTTCTGTTTAAAAATCTAGTGCAGCTTTATCATTGGGTGCTCATTTTTAGATGTGTGCAAACGTTCTCCAGCATGGGGTCTGGCATGGATTCACATGCTCATGAATATTCCCCGTCGTCAGGCTGGGAATCCTCGGTAAAGAAAAAAATCAGTATCAGTTTCGTTTCTGATCTGTCTTTCGTAGTAGTAACCAATCACTGATCTCTGCGTCATACTGACCACAGCCAATGACTGCCCTCTACCTAAGCCCCGCCTCTGGCAGCCATCTTCAGATTTTTACCGCAAGTTCAAGTGTTGGGATCCTCGTGCTATTGCTCTCGGGCGTTAGTGCTATTTTTTTCACGTTTTTTCTCAAAAAACTTTCAAAAGAGCCTCAAGCTCCACCGTTTCTTCATCCGATCAACGGGGACCCGTGTCGGATTCGTCTACGCCCCTCAAGGGTGAAGATTTCGTCGAACCACGCTTTTGGAGGACTCCAGAGGTTTCTCAGGCCCATCTCGGACATGGCCCAGGAGAAGGGAAGCTCGACGCCCGGAAAGCTGTTCAGGGTCTGCCCTGGATGCCAGCTTCAGAATGTCTTTAAGGAGAACGAACACTCCCTTTGTCTTTACTGCCTACATGAGGACAAGACGCACGTGGAGAAGGACTGTGCTTTGCGGCAATATGTCGGAGCGGACCATGAAGGACCGCCATCAACGTCTCTCCAACTGGCTGGAAGGGAAGAGCCCGTCAGGTGAGAAGAAGTCCGAGCGGTCTTCTAAGACCTTTGAGGACGCCCCGGCGACGGGGGTCCAACACAAGGCCAAGCACCGCGAGTCCGCTGGCACCGGGAGCGCCGAACGGTCGGGCTCTTCGGGCGCCAGGCAGGGCGCATCCTCCCCGGCGCCTCGCTCTCCTCAAGAACCCATCCACGACGCCGGCTAGAAGGGATCGGTACGAGAAGTACCTGGTCCCGGACGTGGCCCCCTTGTGCCTTCGGGCACAGCCGACTCTGTCGTCTCCGCGGCGGCCAGGAAGAAAGCGGGGGGGGGGGGCGGCCTCTACGTCTACCTCCCCCCCGGACGGCGAGGGAAAGAAATTGGATACGATGGGACGCAGTCATCTCGTCTGCAGCGACGCCGATTAAGGCTACGACAGGGAGTTGTGGTACAAACTGGCCCCCCTGCTGGACTTCCTACCGGACGACAGGAGGGCGGAAGCCCTAGAGGTCTTGCAGGAAGGAGAGGTGGCGTCGAACCACGCCATTACGATTGCGACGGACATCGCTGACACTGGATTTCGCCAGTTGGGCAATGGCGTGTGCCTTAGGCGGCGTGGATGGCTCAAGGCTACTGACTTCCGTCAGGACGTGCAGACCAGAATCTTGGACATGCCGTTCGACGGAAACAACCTGTTTGGGAAAACAGTGGACGATTCCCTTCAAGCCATCAAGGCAGACACGGAGACGGCCCGGGCTCTTGGAGTTCTCCAGCAACGACGGCCCGGTGGCTCTGCGGTGGCCAAGCAGAGTACAGCGTCCCCAGCGCTTTCGACCACAGCCATCCATCCAGGCAAGCTCTTGGAGAAGATGCAGACAGGCCCTACAGAGGGCAAAGGGTGAGCGGGGCTCAGACCCTCCCCCTAAGGTGAAGGCATCTGACGATTGGCTCAAACTTCCATCGAAGGAGTGGTGGCGTCACTCTCGAAGGCCCCCAAGGCGGATCCGCAGGGCACGACCCGAAGGCAAGAGTATCCCTGCCTGCCAGGAGGGAGTCCTCTTTTCAGCCCATTGAAAAGACACTGGAGAAGATGCCTATCATTTCACTGAAAGCCTCACTTGGTCGCAGAGAAGGGGGGTGAAGGGGCACAGATATCTCCTCAGAGGAGGAGCTTAGCAACCTCCAGAACTTCCAGGAGGAACGATGCGTCGAGAGTAGGCCCTACGGGAAGGAACCCGACGACGAAGGTAACTACGAGGAGACCGACTAGGAGCAGCAGGGCGTTGAGGACCAGCCTAAGCCACAAACGCCCCATCGCAACCTCAACCACCTGGGGATATCTCGGTGGACATACTCACTGCTCTGCATGCCCGATCCTCAGATCCGTACGAGGATGCCTCTTGAGCCGACGGACCCGCCTGTGGCGCCGGGACCATTGGGGGAACCACCATCTAGGAAGAGTTCAACCCTCCCCCTCCTTGCCACCCTTCGCCTCAGTCTTCCCTCCGAGGGATGAGACGGATCTGGACACAGCAACGACGGGCACTGGCACGGATGATGGAGGATTGGGCAATCTCCCCCCTCAGCCTCCCAGATCTTCACCGCCAGACAAGATAGGCTCGTTCCACGCCATCTCATAGGCCTCGGAGCTGTTCCAGCTTGTCCCTGAGGAGAAGTGTTTCTTTGTCATGCCTGCGCCATGGGCGCACACATTGGCAACCATCATGGACTATTTGTAATTCACTTAGCTTCAGAATACTCTTGGAACAACCCCTGTTCACACTTTGGTACTTAATTTCCATTTGCGTGACTTTGGTGCCTTCTTATATAACTCAACTAACTACATGTACCACACTGCACCTTGCTACAGCTGTCAATTCCTGGCCATTCCCATTCGTCAGCATTGGAACCACAATCCCCAGAAGCCCTAGGGATCAGTGCTGCTTCCACCATCTCAGGACCAGAGGGGGAGGAGGCAGATTGTTTTCAGGTGTGCTGCTCCAGGTGCTGCCAATTAGCCTGCCTCAGTACAGGGCAGGTCGGTATTTAAGCAGCTGCCTGCAGGAGCTCAGTCTCTTGCATCAAGAGTCCTCCCAGCCCCTTTTTGCCTTTTGTCTCGCATTTGTATGCTGTTCCTGCTGCTGCATTTTCCTGCTTTTGTTCCAGTGCTCTTTCTGGGCTTCCTGCCTTGCAGCCTGCTACAACCTGCTGCCTACAGCCCTAGCCTTTTGGGCTCCCTGCCTCACAGCCCTGCTCTGCTGGGCTTCCTGCCTTGCAGCCTCCTACACCCTGCTGCCTACAGCCTTCGCCTTTTGGGCTCCCTGCCTCACAGCCCTGCTCCTCTGGGCTTCCTGCCTTGCAGCCTGTTACACTCCGCTGCCTACAGCCATAGCCTCCCTGCCTCGCTGCTCTGCTCCTCTGAGCTCGCTCCTTGCTGCTCTGCTGGGCTTCCTGCCTTGCAGCCTGCTACTCTCTTCTGCTTTCAGCCCTGACCCTCGGGTCTCCCTGCCTCTACGCCCTGTTCATTTGGGTTCGCTCCTTGTTGCCCTACTCCTCTGGGCTCTCTGTCTGCCGCCTACTACAGCTCTGTCCTGCTCCTCTGGACTCTGCCTAGCAGCCTACTACAGTCCTCTGCAATCCACTACAGTTTTTCTGTACCTTGTACCATTTGGTACTGCAGCCCTGCTTCCTTGTTTGCAGCACCCCTCTTTCCTGGCTGCTGCTCCCTTGCTCTCTTCCTTGTTGCAACCCCTTGTTCTTGATCCCTGTCCTTCTCTTCCTCGTCTCCTCTGCCCTCCCCTTTAGTTTACCCATTTCTATTGTACTGTTTATTCCTTCATTCCCTTCTGCTAGATTTATCTTAGACTTCCTTGTCCCTGGTTATTTCTGTTCTTGTCTCTCTTGTATCTTATGTTGATCCTTGTACAGAGCTTGACTGTTTGTTTCCGGCAGGCAACCTCTGCCCCTTCCCTTGCCGCGTTTTCTGTTTAACGGACACCCACAGCTGTTGTTCCCAGCCATGAGCAGACAGAGTGGGCCTCTGTAATAGTAATCCGTGCAGAAGGCTGGAGTTCCAAAGGTCCGTGGAACACTTTTTCCATATCTGCATACACCCCAAGAGGGAATCCAGTTTGTTTCTTTGTATTTCCTGCCCCCTTATGTTCACAACTACAGTTGCCTACTTTTCTTTCTTGATGAGTTTCCTGCTGTGTACTTATCTGTCACCTTACATCAACACAGCCACCCAAACCCTACCTGGGGTGCCCTGTGCCACTCTTGACAGACTGCCATCCTTGGCATTCTTTTACCAGTGCTGCAAGGCAAAGACCGTACTTTCGATCCCGCTCTTGGATGACATTTGGGACGAGGGGTTGTCCCTCATGAAAAACCCTTCCTCTGCTCCGGCGAAGAGGGACTGTTCTGAGAAGAAATACAGGGTGTCAGACTCTGCGCCCATGTGCTTATGGTCCCAGCCATCTCTGAAATCTTTGGGCTCCTCCTCGGCGGCCTCCCATCACAATTCCCCCCCCCCCTGCTCCCCACAAGCCATACATCCCTGAACAGTGAGGGGAAGAAGTTGGATGCCATGAAGTCCACATGTCGACAGTAACTACCACCAAGGCAGCCAACGCCCTTGCCATTGTGGCGTGTTACAACGCGGAGCTCTGGTTCAAGATCACTCCCCTCGTGGACTTCCTTCCCGGTGACAACAGGGCTGAAGCTTTGGAGATACTACAGGAAGGCGAGGTGGCATCTGACCAAGCCATCACAGTGGCGACTGACATCTCAGACACGGTTCCGCCAAATGGGCAAAAGCTGGCTGAGGGCCACTCATTTTCGGCAGGATGGAGTCGAATGTGTTGGACATGCTCTACGACGGGGGCAATTTGTTCGGGAAGACTGTGGACGAGTCTCTTCAGGCCATCAAGGCAGACACTGAGACGGCTTGTGCCTTGGGCACGCTTCGACGACAGCAGTCCTTTCGGCGGAAAATCCCATGGTTATTCCAAAGGATTCGGTGTAGGTGCTTCCTCCTACCGTCAACCTTCCTGCTCGTCTGCCCAGGGGACGTGCCAAATCTGGACGAGGGCGTCGGCTGTGCTTTGACGTCAAAACAGGATTGAACCAGCTGTGGTGTCAGGCACCCACCCGTGCTCCCCAGTGGAGGCCGGCAGGCGAACTTCGTCAGTGTGGAAGACATCTCCACCTACCATTGGGTGCTGGATGCTCTCGCCCACGGACACACCCTGGAATTTCATCGACCGTGTCCATGTATACCACCAGTGGCCCGGCAGGAATTCCACGTCCCTCAGCTGTTGCTGGAGGTGCGGGCCATGCTAAGAAATGGAGCGATGGAGCTCGTCCCAAAGAGGCTCTTGAGTGTACTCTTGTTACTTTCTCGTCAAAAAGACAGGCTGATGGAGGCCCATCCTAGACCTGTCGTCTGAGCAAGTACATCGGGTCTCAAAAGTTCCAGGTGATGACTCTTCCAACACGTTCTAGAACAGCTAGAAGAGGGGGATTTCCTGTCTTCGCTGGTCCTGGAGGATGCTTACTGTCACATCACCATCCACAAGGGGCACCACAAGTTTCTTCGCTTTGTGGTTCAAGGGCAACATCACCAGTTTAAGGCCCTTCCCTTCGGATTGAAGTCAGAGCCAAGGGTTTACCAAGTGCCTGGCTACGTCTGAGGGATACACGTATACCCTTATCTGGACGACTGGTCTATCCGGGTAAACTCAAAGGACATCACCGTCCGGCTCCTGACAGATCTGGGGTTCTCGACTATGCGAGTTCCTGCTTGAAGTGTCCGACTCAACATGGTGTCGTGCCTGGCGTCTCCGTCAGAGGAGAGGATGGCGCCCATCTTAGGCCAGGTACAACGGCTGTTGGCTATGAAAATCGCATGGGTGAAGTCTCTGCTTGGCATGATGTCATGCATATACCTCATTCGATAGTGCAGATCCCATTCGAGTTTCCGTTCGAGATACAGTGGTGCACATCTGTCCGGCAGTGCAGATTTCTGGATCCCAATTTACCAGGAGACTTATGACGGACGCCTCCCTGGTAGTGTGGGAAGCTCACACTGGAAGCCTTCACTCAAGAGGCCTGTTGCTGCTGGAGGAGATGGCGTTGCATATCAACGTGTTGGAGCTGCGGGCCGTCATTCCTTCCGTCCCTCAAGGGCAAGGTGGTGCGAGTTCACGGACACCACTTCCATTTTCTACATTAGGAAGCAGGGGGCACCAGGTCCCTGGGACTGTCCAAAGAAGCGCAGGATCTGTGGACCTTGGCCCTCGCCCAGGGGATGTTCCTCATCCTGTTTCACCTGGCAGGAGTGAAGAACAGTCGCCGACTTCCTCAGCAGGGAACTGCGCTCGTGCCATGAATGGGAGCTTCGGCAGGACCAAGTGGATCACATGTTCCACATATGGGGCAATCCCCAAACTGATCTATTTGCAACAGCAACGAACACCAAGTGCCGGAGATTCGCCAGCAGGTTTTCCCCAGCCGGGGAGCATGGGGCTGGGGGAGTGCATTGTCATTCCCCTGGGACGGACTGTTTCTGTATGCATTCCCTCTGTTGACGTTGACGTTGTTTCTTTTGATCAGTCAATCAACTCAGAGGGGCCCGGTGCAGGATGATCCGCCAGGGAAGGAGGCGCAATTCTGCACCACAACCCAGGACCCAGGATCGCTGAACCTGCAGGCCTGGCTCCTGTAGCGTTAGAATTTGGGGGCTACGATCTTCCAGCGGACTGAAAGGAAGTGCTTGCCAAGGACCGAGCATAGTTTACTCTTAGGCTACAGACATAAATGGTAAAGGTTTGCTGTTTGGTGCCGTGCACAGAAGTTCGAGCCTCTACGAGTCATGGTTCCGCAGGTACTGCCATATTTGCTGCTGTTGGTCCAGGCTGGACTGGCCCATGCTTCATCAAAGTTCATCTGGCGGCTATCTTTCGCTACACCAGATCTCCTGGACGATCATCCCCGTGGTCGCAAAAGGAGTTTGAAAGGACTATTTCGCTCGTTCCCGTCAGTGAAGGCTCCAGCCCTGCAATGTTGTGCTTACTAGGCTCATGGGTCCTCTGTTCGAGCCTATGCATTCGGCGCCTCTGAAAATGTTCTCGTGGAAAACAGCCTTTCTTGTGGCCATCACCTCCGCACGACAAGTGAGAGAGCTCTAGGCCCTCTCTTGTAAACCACTTTATCTGACATTCCACGAGACGAGGATACTTCTGCGGGTGGACGCACCCCCTCCTTCATGCCCAAGGTGCCGTCGAACTTTCATCTAAACAAGCCCTTGGTTTTACCTGTATTCTGCCCGACTTTGCACTTGCTGGATTTGGCTAGAGCGCTGAAGTTTTATTTGGACCGCACGGAGAATTTCCAGAAGATGTTGCAACGTTTTGTGAACTTTGGCCCTGTGAACCGTGCGTAGGCCCTCTCCAAGGCTTCCGTTTCCAGGTGGCTCTCTGGCTGCATCACCCATTGTCACGGTCGGCAAAACTGACTGTTGGTCCGCCGAGAGCCCATTTGACCAAAGCGATCGTTGCAACTACGGTGTTCCTGTCTGCTTGACATCTTCAGGGATGCTACATGGAGGTCGGACGCACACCTTCACGAAGGTCTACTCTACTGCGTAGACGGTGATTCCAGGGAAGAGTCCAGAGTCGGCCAGGCAGTGCTGCGCAACCTGTTCGTTTGACGGTGAGCCTGGTGAGGAAGTAAGAGATGCTTAATGTTGAGCCTTGCCACCTCCCGTGGTTGTGCATGTGTGTACTGCTATGTATTCTTTATTCATGAGCATGTGAATCCATGCCAGATCCCCATGCTGGAGAAGGAACCCGTTTCTTACCTGTAACTGTTCTCCATCATGGGTCTGGTATGGATTCACATGCGCACCTTCCCACCTACCCCGCTGCAGCTCTTCTTGGTCCTACTGCCACTTTACGTGCTACAAAAGCTGAAGATGGCTGCCAGAGAAGTGGCTTAGGTAGAGGGCAGTTATTGGCTGGGGGCAGTATGACCCAGTGATTAGTTGTTAGGAGAAAGACAGTTCAGCAGTTAAACTGATGTTTTTCTTTACCGAGGATTCCCAGCCTGATGGGGAATATTTATGAGCATGTGAATCCATGCCAGACCCATACTGGAGAACAGTTACAGGTAAGTAACTTGTTCCTTACTAGACACTTTGTCATTATGCCTAAAAATCTGAATCACTAAATCTGAATCACTAGCAGATATTACCTACCTGCTTTAGTTACTTGACTCTGGCTTACTTAACACTGTCCACTTGGCAGAGCATACCACCTTTCAACATGGTGTCATTGTGGAGAGTACCTGTAGTCAAGGTGTTTGTGACTGGTGGGTAAATATTTCACCCCTTCCATAAACTCTCCTTTCACCCACCTAGGTTCTTAATATGCGCCTTTAAAGATTATGAATTGGCTCAAAATGAGGCCTCATTGAAGTCCTTAAAGGAGCCTATTTACAAGGTTGATTTCCTTCTTGTTGTCGTCTTAACTGATGCATAAGCAAACTTCATGCTTTGGCCTCAGGACCATTTTTTCTTTAGAGAACCACCACGGTTCGCACCCAAATACACGTCTAGATTCCTGATCATTCAATTGAATTGCCAGCCAGCTTCCTCGATGTACAAAATGGTGGGAAAAAGGTGCGGTTCGTTGAGCCAAAGCAATAGAAGGTGATCTAGTAACAAAAGCCACCCTCAAAAGAGGGATTGTTTAGTGGATACAGCTCTGCTATAACTTGGCTAATACAATACCCGTGAAACACACTACACTTGGAACTGTGGCAATGTTGGCATTCATTGTGAATGTACTGTTGCATGTTGTAAAATGGCAATATGAGTTCAGTACACACTATTAAACAATTGTATGGACAAACGAGTGAGTCAGATTCCCAGATGGGACGAGCAGTCTACTGTTCAGTTGAGCATTCACCATAGTCGGGTATTGCTTGCTACTCTATGCAAAGCATGGAGTTATAAGCCTATTCACAAGCCTCCGATAGTCCTTCTGTGGTGTCTATATGATTGGTAGCACAAGCGCCTGTGCAACCTCTCGCCCCACATGGACCAAAAGGCTAGGCAACCAATAACTCACTTGTGCCGGACATACACCAGTCATGTGTAAAAACCCATGTGTGCGGATGTCGATGCATGATTGATCATGGGTCCCTGTACATGTAGGGTAGATATGGTGTCACAGCAATGTACCTGTAGACCTTTATAAACAAAGTGATACTGTGAGTTTACCACTAAATGTCCTGTGCAATGGATGTGATTCCAAGCAGATGCAAGCTACTAAGAAACAATTGCTCTACTTAAGGGTTGTCATTGTTGGCAGGGTGGGTGTGGGGTATAGACACGGTTGCAAGATTGATAGTTTAACCTTTTGTTTTTGCCATCTGGGAAGGCCTTTGGGATTGTGGCGCTCTCATGGAATGTGCTTGTGGGGCGAGTAGGAAAAATGAAGCATAGCGGAAAGGAGGAGTGTAGAATAGATGCTCATTTTTCACTTGTACAAAGGAAACCTTGTCTTAACTATATTGATGACGCACATACCCGGAAGTATCACAGCGCTAGTACCTGTTGCAATCGGGGGCGGGGGGGAGAGTCATGAGATGGTAGGCCCGGCCTTGTACATATTTGTTGAACAATACAGTTTTAAATTCTTTCTGAAGATTATGTACTGTAAGGAACGGATGGTGGCAATATTAAGACACAAGAGGCCACAGTTCAAGGGTGTTTTCACAAAGGTTAAACACCCATTTAATCCTAAATCTACAGATGGGAGCAAGCTATGACCATCAAATAATAATGCAGTCCTAGTGGAGTCTTGTCAAATGGGGCCTATACTAACCAACCATACTACCAATGGACAAATAATGTGGGGGAATGTTCATGAAAAGGAAAGGTGTTAAAAAAAAATTATATAATTCAGGATGCTCTGGTCATTGACCTCCCTTCCCCACTTTTTCAGCACAGGGCAAAGTGGTTCACTCGGGCAAAGCACACAATCTGGATTCTGAGGCACTAGGATACAATTCCATTTACACAGTTTAAGTGGGTTCAAGTCTCTTGGCTTCTCAAGAGTCTCTTGACTCAGAGGGCCTGTTAAACAAAACTCAAAAGTTATTTTCCTCTTCTCAGTATCCAATTCTGGGTGTTCACCCTGGAGCCCCCTCAGTCAGGCTCAGATCCCTTTCCAAGTATGTTAAGATAATTTTGATACCCCTCACCCGGGCTCGGACCTATTGAGACTTTCGACTATGGACAGGATTTAGCTTGATGACCACTTCGATCTCATTCCTTTTTACTCACTCGGCATCAGTTGTATTCCTAACAACTTTCGAATGAGCACCCACATCGCGCTGGACGACTCTGTATGGTATATTTTGCTCGCCTCCCAAACTTCAGTTGCAAAGTTCAAATTATGTCCAAGTCGCCTTTCACATTGTTTGTACAATGTTGCGGCTTGCAACCTTGGTTCAAAGCACAAGCTGGTTTGGTATCTGTCTCTCTGACTCGACGGCTGTGCTCTTTGCTGACACCGCTTGGTTGTAGGAGCCAAGAACAGTACCACGGCAGCAATCGCTCCTCCCTGCTGGGGTTATCGGCGAGGGGGAGCCCTGGGTACCTCTGACGATCCTCTTCGTTTTTTTTTTTTTTTTACTTTCCAAGGCTCATGAAAGTATCGGTCTTGGGAGGTCACAGGTACTTCCCTCCTTGCGAGACTCTGATCCGGCCGTCTCTCTCCTTGTACCAAACTGCCATCTTGGAACTTTGCGGTTTTCTTCGCTCACTGTGCTTTCTTGCAACACCTCTTATCCGCGTGGGGAAGTGTGATGGAAGTCGGGAGTGTGTAATAATCAGTAATTACCTGGCCTTGCCGGTCTGTGGTGTTAGGACATTTCGGGTGTACAGGTCTGGTGTTTGTTGTCGATCACAGTGAACTGTCCGTGAGGGAGTTTGTTGAAAGGGGTGGGGGGGGGGGTCTGGGGTGGAATCCTAGGTATCCTATCTGGTAGGAAGGGGAAAAGGTGATATTGGGAAGGGGCTACAGAGTCTTTATCTCAGGTTTCCCACTTACACTCCCAGAGGGCTTCTCATCCAGTTGATCCTCCCCCATTTGTCCACCCCAGGATCTGGATCCAAAAGCGATGTCTGTATCCTGGCCACCTGGATGACATCCCTCTGGGACTAGTTGGTGAGACACTTCTGGTTTCTCACAGTTCGAGGCCTCTTCTTGGATAGATGTTGGCAGGGCGTTCTTAGAGTAGCCGGATTTCTGGTGAAACTTGGTGTTGCTAGGGTTATGGTGGTAGAGGAGCGTAAGCAACATGGTATGGCACTTTTGAGATACGCTGGTTGAGGTAGGTGGGCCAGCATTGTGGATGCATGGGTGCGTAATTTATAGGATTTAGAACTCAATAGGGTCTTTGATGGGCAGCCAATGAGTTGCATGCCTTGCTTGGAGATGTTATCCGTTGGTTTCATACCTCGGACTGCCCAAAGGGCATTTTTTTTTTTAGATCCGTGAAGTTTTGGTTACATTATTATTCGGGGTTCCGGCGTGGATGGCGTTAACAATCCAGTTTGCTGTCGATATATATCCCTGACAAGCATGAGGCAGTTTTCAGAGGAGAGAAATGTTCGCATGAGCTTGGTGGAATAGGCTGCTGATGAGGCCAGAGCCAACATGTTTTTGCATATTCGTACCCTCCTCCCCTTACTTTCTTCTATGCACTTCATCAGAATTGTCCCTGGACCTAGATGGCAACCTAGTCTGTCGCTTCCCCTACTGCCCCCACCCCCCACGTCCCCTGCGCTCCCTCCAGCACTATCTGAAATGTTGTCAGGCCTAGTATGATAGTCGCTTGTTTTGTTCCTCCCCTCCTTTTCTGCACCCCTCTCCCTCACCTTTTTGATTTTCTCTGGCTCTACCAGAAATGTCTTTAGGCCTAGTACGGGAGTCGCCTGTCTGTTTCCGTTTCCTTCCCACTCTCCCCCTCCCTCCCTTCCTTATCTATGCCTATGCCGAGTACAATAGTTAATTTCACATCCTTAGTGTTCATGGCCTGTAAGAATGTCATTGTTTTTTCCATTGTTCCCTCCTTTGCCTTGAAGCGCTTTGAAACACATTGTGTATAGGTGCTATATAAATAAACTATCATATCGTACCACACTTGGGGCTCTCTGCAAAGCTCCAGATGTACTTTGACCGTATTCATCTATAGTGTTCTGACAGTTTTTGTTACATTTTCTTGACCTTGTGTTCTTTTACTTTCAGCTACGGTGCTTATGCGCCTCAGCCAGCCCAAGCCTATGCACAGGCAACTCAAGTAAGTGACTTGTGTTATGTTTTTTTGAGCAACTTGTGTGGCTTTGCCATTTGACTTTTTGTTTGTTTTTACCTGAATACCAACATGTGGTTTTGTGTGTGAGGGCGGGCGGCCTTTGTTTTGTTACAAGAGCTTGCTGGTAAGTGGCTGCCACTTTGTGTTTGTGGTAAACTACTTGTTGCAACATTTTGATGCAGCAGAATGTTGGCGAAGTAGAGATCCAACAGGACCATTTGACACTGGCGGGAACTCAGTTGGGCCACTTGGGTTGTAAGATGAGGTAACCCCTGGCATGAAGGCAAGTACCTTTGTCAGAGGGAGGCGTTCAGCAAAAAATGGAAGCACCCACCATATCATTCTGCAATGAGACTTGGGTGTGAGGAGATGTGTACCAATGTATTTGGTGGAGAATGGAGAAATATCTGCAGAAGGATTAGCCCCATTTATTATGCCAACCCCACTACTGCATTGTCACAGAGAAAAAAAAATGTTTGGTGACAAAGGTAGCAGTGTCATGGGGATCAATCCATGTTTTAGTTCTCCCAGAAAGGTGAGCTGTAGGAAGTCAAAATGGCAGAAGGCTTGTATCTTAGGGGTTGGCATTCCTCTGACTAGTGTGGATTGATGTGGGAGGGTTGGGCAGTGCTTGAGGAGAGTTGAAGCGAGCGGTGGGGAGAGCATGATTGGTGAACTGGTAGGATCATGAGTGCAAAGGTTTTACCTGTTGCCATGCTGCCCTTCACCTGGATGCCCTTGCCTTCCAAATTGCAAGTGAGGTAGTCGTGTGGTGACTGTGAGCTTGGAGGGAGCCCATTTTGTTTAAATATTTTTATTATCAGTAATGAATAACGGCAAACAATACAGGCAAAGTGAGTTATTTAACATTGACTTAACTTGCTAAAACCATGTTTTGGTAAGGTGAAAACATATAATTTTGACACAAATAAATTTAAAAAAGTTCAAGAGATTCATTATACCTTGTTAGGATATGATGATTTAACAGGGGGAGACATTGCACAATGACAGGACATAAACCATAAGGGGGGGGGGAGAGTAGGTGGGGGGAATCGTACTGAAACATTAGAATTTAACTGGTCATGAGAGTTCAAATAAAGTGTGAACCTATTCAATTTCTTGTTAAAATCTATGAACATAATCAAATACAGAAGCATGACATTGTTCCATTCAATGGATTGAGCATATAGAATTCCACCAAGCATTGTATGTTACGTTAGTGGTGTTTTTCCAATTGCATGTAATATTTTGAAACACAATGTTCATAGACCTGTTTAAAAAAGGAAGGATAATCAGTTTGATTTATGACAGGATTAATTATAGGACCAATCATGAGATTAGCAAGCGTTAATGGTTCTGTTAAGAGAAAAATTAATTGCAGACGTGACCAAACTTCAGACTAAAAGGCATGAACATATTTACAATTAAAGATTACATGAGTAAAATCTGCATTTGGCTCAGAACAAGACCAACATTTATCTGAAAAACCATCTAAAGTTTTAGCAATACGTGTGGGAGTAAGGAAGGCACGGTGGAAAATGGAAAAAGTAGGTTTGAGTAAGGTTTGCTGCCGGAAGTAGATTGCCGCACTTTCCAAATTTTGGTCCACTGAGCGGGTTGGAGATTCCAATCAATTTCCCATTGTCTGATGGTACTCATTAAGCGAATAAGGAGAGGGACGATCATTTAGAAGTTCATAAAACTTGGCTGCTTTAATGGAGTGATTATTGTTTAGAGAGGGAGAAGGATTTCTGATTTAAAGGTAGGGATTTAGTGATTTACTTAATAAATGATGTGTAGAAGGGAAGATCAGAGATGGGAATATTATGTTGTGAACAAATAGTCTGGAAAGGAAAAATTTGAGTTTTGGACCAATTGTTTCATGAATTTAATATCGGAGAGAGGGACTAACTTTGACATATGGAGTTCGTAGTGTTTAAAAATAGCCAATTGTTTAGAATAAAAGCTTTGATACAATTTACTCCTGAGGATTTGGATAGGCTTAATTTGTTCATTGCAATACGCTGAGTTTTATGGTTGCAAATGAATTTAAGGAGTCAAGTTTTTGGCAAAAGGAGGAATGAATTGCAGTGGGAATCATAGATAATGTTGGGGGTTAATCATCATTTTAATAGTGTCAAGGCGTCCCCACCAAAAGAGAAAGGCGACGATCTTTCAGTCATTTCCGTGACTTTCAATTCAAGAACCAGTATTGAGGTTGATGGTGGTATAGATGATTTCGCAATAAAAAGTCCAAGAAAATGAATATATGAAGATGCCAAGATAGACCAGAGAGAGGGGTGTTGGTAATGTTACAAGTATGTGCAAGGGGCATGATTGGCATGATAGATTTCGGAGTTATCTAAATTAAGTTTGTACCCAGAAACGATAGAGAAGTCATTTATAGTAGAGATTAAATGTTGAATGGAGGAAGCCAGTTCCGAGAGGTAAACTAGAGTATCATCGGTATATGCGGAAAGTTTAGCCTGTATTATAAATCATGATTCCTTTAATGTGAGTTTTTGATGTTTTGGAGAAGGGGTTCCAAGGCAAGGGAGATGGGGGACAGCCTTGACACTTTCCTCTTTCAATTCGAAAAGAGGAAAGAATTGTTAAGGATACAAGTAGGAGAGGAGTAAAGGATTTTAATCACATTTTATGAAATATGGAGGGAGGCCATGCTAATTTTAGGAATGGAACATGAACTTCCAGGATACGTGGTCAAGCTTTTTCAGCGTCAAGGTCCAGAAGGGCAGATGGTATATTCAAATTGTGGGAATGGGCAAGAATGTTAAATAGTAGTCTGCAGTTGACGACCTTTAATAAAGCCAGATTGATCTGAATTGAGGAGGTAAGATTATTAATTTAGAGAATTTTAGCAGATTTTTGCATCAGAATTAATGAGAGAAATGGGTCAATTTAATTACAGAATGATCTTTATTGGGCTTAGGAAAGAATATTAGGAGGGCCTCCCCAAATGATCAGGGCTTTAAGAGTATAATTCTAAAAATTTAGGAGCAACAGTTTATGCAGATTTTATAAAAATCGGAAGTAAATCCATCTGTTCCAGGGGCTTTGTTGGATTTAAGATAAAGTATGGCTTTTATTTCGTATAGAGAAGGGGGGATAAATGAAACCGGTCAGAGGGATTCATTTTTTGTTGGAGTGGAAAAAGGATTCCATCTTCAGTATTAGTGGGAGAATCAGAGGTGTATAATTAGAGTAGAAATAAAGAAAAGCATTGTCTGTCTACAGGATTGGTGAGTCTGTTGCCATCAGGTGACATTTTGAGTTACAAGGGGATTTTTCTTTTATTTATTTTTATTTATTTTTATTTTTTGCGATATGAGACGAACCTTTTCCCAGCTTTATTGGATCCATTATAGAGTTTGGTTCTGGATTTGAGAACGGAGTTAGCCGATTTCTCAGTGTACATTTTATTAAACTGTGTTTAGTCGTAAGGGCTTTCAAGAGGTTAGTATCCGGATTTCTCAAGGCATTTTATTTCGGTTAAGTGTTGAGAACATTCAGTTTTTGGCAACGCACTGGATTATAAAACCACAAAGGGAAGATTTAAAAGCATCCCAGTTGTGTATCGTAGTATGTTCGGAACGATTATTAAAGGAAACATTATTTAATGAAAGCATTGGTTTTGTTTATAAAGGATTGATCTTGAAGGAGGAAAGAATTAAATCGCCATCTGGGAGACCATGTATTGGTAGGGGGCCAGTCAAGATTGGTAAATCTGGGGCATGGTCGGAGATGGATCCAATTTTGGAATTCAAAATAGAGGAAGCTAAAGAAGAGTTGACAAACCTATAATCTAGTCTGGAAAAGGATTGGTGAGGTGGGGAATAGAACGTGAAATCTTTAATTTTTGGATGACGGAAGCGCCATGAATGGATTGGGTTTAGATTGTTACAAATTTAAGCTATTCCGAGATTTTGAGTTGATAAAATTAGGAGGATTTGCAGTCAAGAATAAAAGTATCTGATTCATATCGCCACAAAAATGTCAGAATTCCTCTGAGTTTAGTGAGAAGATTGGACCAAAAAGGATCGGAAGCATTGGGGCCATAAACATTGACAATGGTTGCAGTTTAATTGATAACTGCATCTACATTCAGGGTCTCTATATAAGTGTAAAGTTTAAATGCTTATTGATTAAGAGACACTCCCTCTTTCTTATCCAGCGCATTAGCAAAAAGAGTATGACCGATCCCAGGAGGCTCTTATCTTAAGGTTTTCGTTATCAGAACTTACATGGGTTTCTTCAAGGCATCTAATTGGGAGATTATCTTGTTACATTTATAGGATGACCAAACCCTTTGACATTCCACGTAATGATCTTATTAGACCGTATTAAACACATTCTGGCCAAAATAGAGTACCATGCATAATGAAAATAATCATTAATATACAACCTTACACATTTTAAAAGCATCAAGATAATGTATGGGATAAAAATTGTATGAATATACTTGAAGTTTTGAGTAACATGGAAGAAAACATGAGTGAGGACAACAATAGAAGGAAGAATTTTGTCCAAGATGATTAAGAATAGATATAAGTGAATAAGCAATGGCAAATGGATAAGCTATTGGCTGAGAAGCGAATAGTTGGGCGTCTATAGGAGAGGCCAAAGTGTGGAGATGGAATAAGCACATCGGAGAACAGTAAAAGTAGGGAATGATATAATTTGAAAAGATTTGAACATTCTGTAAATTAGGACAATCATGAGATGAGGCTGGTTGTTAGTTGTAGAGCAATTACAGTATTGAAATGATGTATCACAAGATGAACAATTGATCAAGTTTGTAATGTGAGTGAAGAATCAATGTATTTGGAGATCTAGATTTAACTGAGATGAGTCGAGGCCGTTGGGATATCTAATGGGATTGAAGAAGTAGATCTGCTTCTTTTAGGAGTGTATTTGACGTGTTGGCTCTTGGGCATTTTGAAAGCTTGTAAAGGAGGTGAGTCTGGTGTGGCCAAGTTGTTTGCAGTAACCTGAGAAGATGTGTCCATCCGAGTTGCTTGTAAGGCTCGAAGTAGATTATGAAGTTAATTTGGATCAGTGAATTCTTTAGTGGGACCGTTGGGGATGGTAATCATTTTGGCTGGATCTAACAAACCAAATCTAATGAGGGATTTTAGAGGGGCCTCATGTCTAGAAATCTTTTACTTTTGGCTTGAGTAACACTGGAGAAATCGCAGTAGACGAACATTTTATTATTTTGGAAAAGGATGGAGTTGTTCCTGACTGCAAGGAGAATTTGCCGTGCTTGTTGATGTTGAAGAAAGCAGGCTACAAGTGGTCTTGGCAAAGAGTTGTCCTTGAGAAGCGAGGTCTGATCCTGTGAGCCCATTGAGGCTCCCAAGGGTAGAGGGGGATCCACTTGACAGGGTCATCGCCTTAAAGCTTTTCGGGAATGCCGTAAAAGTGAAGGTTAGCCCTGCAATTTCTGTCTTCCAACTCTGTAACTTCATTTTCCAATTGCAAAAGTTTTTTTTGCATGTTTTCCAATCCTTCTACCCTTCTACTCGATCTTCTAGAGAACAACTTCTTTGTTCTGTTTCGTCAAGTCTGCCAGAGAACAACTTGATGTCATCTTTGAAATCTTTAAGCTCGTTTTGAATAGAAGAATGGAGATCTAATGTAGATGTTACTGAGTGCTTCTAGTATTTTTTTCCATGCAAGCATTGAATGGAGAATTATCAAATGAAGCAGTCGTATTGTAGGCGCCATATTTAGGATATTGGGTAAGAAAACCAAGTGAGTTCAGGTTAAGATATTTTGTTGATACATGGTTGAAGACGCAGTTCCAGCTGTGTGTAACAGGAAGAGTTACACAATTATCTCAAATTGCCAGCTTCATCACCAAAAAGCCAGTAGTGATTTAATTAAAATCCCAGCCGGGTTATTCTATTAGTAATGCTGAAGAATTTAGATGTAGAACCATGTACTGTGTATAAGCAACTGGGTTACACCGTAATTTCAGGGGCAGAGTACTTCAGCCATTTAAATGGTAATCCGATATGAGAATAAGCTGAAAATTAAAACTCCATAGGCAAAGAATCGGTCGACGGCAGAATATTCCAGCTTGAGGCAGCGTTCGTACAATGAGTTAAGTGGAGAATTACACACTTGTAATACCAGGTGGTAAAAACTTTCTGTATATAAAGAGTTACGATTTAAAGTGAAAGAAAGAATAACCTATGGAGCGCAGATTACCTCAGGAGTCCACGTCAGCTGACTGGACGTGCCGGGAATCTCTAGCGCAAAGCTAACACCTTACACGAAGAGAACGGGAAGCATGTACCAGGAAAAACGTTGCAGGTTGCTTAATAAGGTTTGTCGGCTATTTTGAGGCGGCAGCATCTTCGTTTTATTAGCATGCAGGACGAAGGTTCCATGAAGAAAGTCTGTGCCGCAGAACGTGCACAAAAGAGTCTGCGGCCGTCGTAAGAGGGAAATCGGCGAAAATAGTTGAATAAACGTTCCGCGATGAGCCTCGCATGTTTTTAAATATCTCGATATAAATCCTGCACATACATTGACCAGCAGCATGTGCAAGAATTAATTCTTCTGCGCTCTCGGAGCTGCTCCGCTAAGCGTCCATCTCCTATGCTGCTTGGCCACGCCCCCAGAGGGAGGCCATTTTAGGCAAGTTCCCTTTCCTGCTGGTTCTCTAGTGCCTCAGATCCCGCCCCCTTCCTCCCCCCCGCCCCGTCACCTCCGCGCCCATGCAGCCAGATGTTTGTGGGGCCAGGTATCTAGAAGGGTTGAAAGGACAAGACCCTATAGGGGATGTGGAAGTCTCCATGGGGGGTGGGGCAGTTGAGGTAAGTGGATGAGGTGTGACATGGGTACTTGGCTTTTCTTCTTTCTGTGGTTGGAAAGAATGGAATCCTATTGTCAAAAGCTATGCTTGGCCAGTGTGGTACATCTGGTAGACTGGACCATCAATGTGGTGACCTTGCTAGAGAGCAACACACTTAATGTTTCTGCAAATCTGAGGCCTTAACCTTGTATGTTGCCTAATGTTTGGGTATGTTTAAGGCACCTGTGCAAAGGTTTTCATTCCAAGTCTCCATAAAATGGTAGGTCTGTTATTTGTAAAGCAAACTTGGGCAGACTCGCAAGTTTACAGACATGGTATCCTCATAACCTACAGCGCAGATCCGAAACTCGCAGATCAGAAACGTCTGGTTAACAGCTATACTGCAATGTACTTGGCAGCTCTTCCTGCAGATGTTGCCAGGGTGCCTGGCTTCAAGGAATACTACTGTTGCAGCCTCTAAACGGCTTTGATGGAAGGCCCTTAAAATGTCTTCGGAAGATGCCGGTCTATTACTGATCACATTTCCCTTAAATCACTGCAGTGTGTCAGGACCAAAGCTTATTCGAACAACCCAGCAGTCGGCCATTGTTGTCCAGCAGTCTGTCGCAGGCACTTAATTGAACAGTGAGGGTAATGAACCTCGATGAGATTAGTACACACTGTGACCATACAGTTGGCCCTCAGTTTGGAGCCAACAAACCCTTGCCCTTATAAATGTGCAACCCTGTGCCTGTCACTTGCTGTTTTTTAAAGATGTGCCTCCCTACTACAAGTGTGTGTGTGTGTGTGTTACTTTACTCTGTATTCCCTTGTGCTTCACTCGGAGAACTTTGCCTGGATTGTTTGATTAACTCTACCTGTGGGTGTGCCAAAGAAAGCTAAAGTAATCTGTCCTGCCTGTGTTGATCCCATTCACCACTCTTAGTAGTTTATGCCACCTCAGAGGCCGACATGGATCACATGTTGGTGGGTTTTCTTCTCAGGAAGGCCTTAAATTTTTTTTTTGCTGTTCAAGCCTGTGCACCGCAGCTTCTGTTGGCGTGTAGTCCCTATGGATGTTTTGTGGGCCTTGAATATGGGATGAAAAGTGGGAAGTGTTGCCAACATGGCCATAGCTAACTAATTTCTTAGCTTGAAGTGTCTAGATGCGTTTTAACTGTTCAAAACCTACAAAAGCATGAGATTCTTGACTTTAACAAGATTTCTTCCATTCTCATTGACTACTATAAAAGTTACTTTGTCTTGTGACGTTGAATCTGGTGGAAATGGTGAGCATATTGTCCGATGCTGTTGCCTTCTGAATTTTTGCATCGGTTATTAAACTTTGTGGTATCGAGAGTGGGATCCTTTTTTGCTCCCAGAATCAAAAAGAAAAATACTCCATTATTGAAAATGATCACATTCACTGCTGGAAATGTTGACTGCACTAAGATGGACCCACAAACTTTTTGCTTTAATTTTAGTATCTGACCTGCTGTTTTTGCAGTGCACTACGCTGGTTTTTTCTCTGTGTCATGGGGGAAACGGACATGTCTTTCAGGCTGTCAGTTCTAGGAAACCTTGTTTCCCATGGTCTTGTTACTTTGTTGCCACTTTTGGCAACTTTTTATCCTTGTACAATGTATTTTACAATGCAGTTCAATGGGCTATACTTTTGCCCTAGATGACACTCAGTTTTGGTTACTCTAGATGTGCCTAAGCGGGTGTCAGCAGTTAACTTTTTGCTGTTTTATTTGGTGCATTTCGTTTTTGGCCTTAACCACATTTGGCTATTAACTATGGCTAGTGGTTCAACATGGCCAGCATGTTTTGCTTGTCCTGGCCATCGTATCTTTAACCTTTCTTGCCTGCACGCCTGGCCTGACGGCATGAAGAACATGTTCGTTTCCCCACTGAGCAAAAACCAGCGTAGTGAAGCTTAACGCTTCACTGCAAAAACAGCAGGTCAGATAAAAAAAATAAAAGCACACGTTTGGGGGTCCATAGAAATGGAAAAAGGTGCTGCAAAGAGTTTAACATGTCCAGCAGTGATTATGATTATTTTCAGTGATGGGATTATTTTTATTTTAGATTCTGAATCGACTTGTATGGACTCCAGTGCCCGGGAAAGCAGAGGCTTTTGGCGGGCTACTGGAGGGCCATGGCTGTTTGCTACCAGGCAGTGGGTGGGGACTGTCTGGTCCAATACACAATGGTTTTGTGTGCCTGTGGCATTCATTCATGGGTTGTGCCACAAGTGGTCCTGATTGGACCACTGCTGGTGCGTATGTGTGTTAATGGCTAGTGGGACTTTCAGCTCTTACCTGACTTTCTGGATAAGCGGACCACCCCTGCATCCACTCTACAGAGAATCTGAAAGGAACAGAAAGGGGCAAGGGTCCTGTAGAGCTGCAAGACCTGCAAGGAGACTGGAGACCCTTTGGAAGAAAGCGTGGCGATTCTGCTGCAGTCCTGGTAGAGCCTTTTCTTGCGGAAGATCTCCTGCGACTGGAGGAGAACATCCTTTCTCGACGGCAGCTTGGAGTCCTACGAAGAAGAGCTTCGAAGTGCCCCTGGACAGCCCAGTGGCTGACCAGCTCTGAGTTTGGGCTTCCGTGCTGCTGACCTGGCCTTTCCTAGTTGAGCACTGGACCGTGAAGGGGGGGGTCCCCGCAGCTAGTTCTAGAAGATAGACCTATGTGAAATGTTGTGGTCCCAGCATCAAGGGGACCTAAGATAGGAGGCAAAGTCTGACGGCGTCAAGTGAATCCTTTTGCATCGCTGACCGTCATCCGAAACTGCTTACCTAGGTCCAGTCCTGTCCTGCAAGGGGCACTGCATCAAGTTCTTTGCATTTTTCAACTGGAAGACCTTACACCAGCATTAGTTGCCGACTGGAGAAGTGCTCAAACCTGCAACCCCTGACAATCGAAGGCTTAGGCTGACGGCAGGAAAAGCAACCTCAAACCCTCTTCAGCAGACCTGCCAAGTTCTACGAATAAGTTACTTGGCAGAGGCCTTTTCACATTAGCGAAAAGGAGCCCCCATTCATCCCCTTAGTCCACTGCGTGAACACCTATGTGAGCGGTTTGTTGTGGAATTCCCATTCGTGGCATTGCTTGGCCTCCCTGCTGAGACCATCTTCTATGGCGTTTAACCACTGGCAGGTGGTATACTTGCAGAGATTTGTGATTGTTGAATGCCCAGTGCCACGACTGCTGAGACTCCTGCAACAGTATCCTGGAGCAGGTTCCTCCTTGTTTTCTTACAAATTACATTGTCCTAGTGTTATTTGTGGGCACTCCTACTGTTAATCTCTGAAGCACGAGCGTGACATTGATGTGCGTGTTTGCTTCCTCTTGCGTCCAAGGACGAGTGAGGAAGCAAGTGGGGTGAGTTGTAGCAATACTTACCTGACCCCCTCTTAAAGTTTGTATACTTTTTTTTTAAATGGTTCAGCTTTGCCAATGCTTGTTCGCGCAAGCACTCAGAAAGTTGGACACGTTTGTTAGTTAAAATAACTTGTCCTTTACACCTAGAACTTTTTATTTTCCCCCAGTGATCCTACCTTCATTTTTTCCTGCCTCACAAATCTGTATGGAACTTTAATGAACTTCTGGGCACAAGGCCCCATACATTTTAGGGATGGACTTCTGAAGCGAGGATTGTAACTCTGTGGACCTGTAGTGCTTAGATCTGTACATTCCTTTTCGGGGGTTTGATGTTTTGCTCTGCAGTTATGTGTATTCACTGAAACTTTGTTAAAGGGAACGTTATGGTTTCACGTAAAATTGAAAAACCCCAGAAAATCGCCAGTTTATGGTAAGCTAAACAACCATAATTCGTGCCACCACCTTGCACTGCGAAGACTAACACCCAGGACATCAAAGATGACATCACAAATGTCATTGACATCGCTCAACCTCCCCAGAGATTATATGATAAGTTTGACAAGCGCAATGTTGTGTTTTTATAATGTTTTTACCGTGATGTCTGCGGACATCGGCTGCTGTCAGTGAATAAAGATGGTGGGCGTTTCCAAAA
Source organism: Ambystoma mexicanum (assembly GCF_040938575.1). Taxonomy (NCBI): domain Eukaryota; kingdom Metazoa; phylum Chordata; class Amphibia; order Caudata; family Ambystomatidae; genus Ambystoma; species Ambystoma mexicanum. The sequence goes on from NC_090932.1 coordinate 1,274,082,168, forward strand.
ATCTGACGCACTTCACTATCCAATCAGCGAACACGTTGCATGTCCGTGGACATGATGCAAGCCGATTAACCAATCGGTATCCTGTCTGCAGAGTGAACAGGGAAGTGTGTCCGCAGAGCGAACATTCATTTTTGTGACCTGCTTTTTGGTCATTTAAAAAAAAAAAAGAAATACTGGACAGATTTTTACTAAATTTACAAAAACACGTTTTCGGGGACTTAGCTGCTGCTCCTGCCGCAAATTTGGTGAAAATCCGTCCAGTGGCTTGGCCTGTAGGCGTGAGCAACGTTTTTTCAGTCTATGGGAAAAAAATGTGGGCCACCCACCCCCTTATAACTTTGCCCCACCATGACCAAACTTTGCCAAAAAATTCAGAGTGGGCCATATACTTTTTTGCAGTTTGGTGAGGATTTGTCCAGTGGAAGTCAAGGTATAAGCTGCCCAAATAGTGCTCTCCCTATGGGATTAGCAACTTAACCATAACTACACGGCCACTACTGTGGGCTGTGTAATATATCTATTAGTGTTGTTTGATACCTGATAGTCCTTCAGTGTTATATGGCAATACATTAAAAGTATTTTTATAACGGATTGTAATCCCTGACTTTGCAATGTTTGTACTCATTTGGACCCATTACAAGCTCACCACCTTCTGAGACTTGGCCTAGACCACTTGCCTTGCTACCATGACCTGGTTTGGCTACAGCTCCCAGAGTTGTCCCTATACTAGGTTGGCCTGCTATACATGTGTCCACCAGACCAGAGTCTCAACACGAACAGTTATCTTCCTTGGAGCTACCTTCTCAACAGAAGCACTAGTTCAACCATCTCCGACAGGATATGATCACTAGTAACTATGGCTCCCACATTCAGACCAAAAATGTGGTGATCAATTCAGAAGTGCATGCAGCTATTGTGGACAATGTTATCATGCATACCATTCATTCCAAACAACAGACTACAGCTTTGTCAGTTGCAGGAATTCGTGACGGACAGGTGGTCGCAAATAACTGGCACCTGGGACCTCAAAATTAAGGTCACACCGTCACATTCTTGATGGCTGAAATGGTGGTCGACCTCCCACATCTCATTGCAAGGCAGGCCATTACAGCAACTGCTGCACCAAATCAGACTCCTCCCTGTCTGGGTGGGAAGCGATGCTGATCAACTCTTTCCTGTCTTTGCCGCAAAGCTCTGATGCAACTTCCCATTGCCCTGAGAAAACAACCCTCCTGCTGGACCTTCAGAAAAAACCTGGCTTTTTGCCTAAATATTCCTGCGCTAAGCCACTTGGCTCCTGTTCTTGCCCAAACGGACATACCTTCACTTTTACTAGTATACATGTTTGTTGATACCATCTGATGCCAGTCTCCCGTAGGCCCCCCACTGTACTTTTCATGTATCCTTTCCTAATGTAACTAGTGCCTAGATAAATGAGGGTTCATTGTGCTGCAGCCAATGCAAAAATAAAGGGCTGTGGAAGCAAACATACACACCAATGTCATTGAGTTTGAGTGCTGTCTTTGTTCGTGCTTCAGCGATCAACTTTAAGTGTGCCCACAGATAACACTATGACAAAGTAATTTGTAAGAAAACGAGGAGGAACCTGCCCCTCGGACACTGCTGCAGGAGTCTCAGCAGTTTTGGCACTGGGCATTCAACAATCGTAGATCTCTGCAAGTATACCACCTGCCAGTGGTTAAACGCCATAGCAGGTGGGCTCAGCAGGGAGGGCACGCAATGCCATGAATGGTAACTGCACAGCAAACCGCTCTCTTAGGTGTTCACGCAGTGAACTAAGGGGATGAATGGGGGACTGCTTTTCGAGGGTGGTGCTGTGGAGACACACCTTTCATGCTGAAGCTTTTGTCAGACCTTTGATGTTTTTATTCCCCCTGAGGCCTTTGTCAACTGCTGAAAGGGCCTTGCACTCGCTGGATGTTGCTCGTGCTCTGAAGTTCTATGCGGCGCGCACTAAACATTTTTGGAAGACATCAACTGTTTGAACTTTGCTCCTGTGAACCATGGGAAGGCCTTGTCCAATTCCATCTCAAGGTGGCTCTCTGGCTGAATCACGCACTAATCTGTTGGTGAGCCGACCACTGCCTGGCCGTCCGAGAGCCCACTCCACCAGAACAATCACTTCGACGGCAGCATTCCTGTCTGGTGTGCCCATGCTGGACATCAGCAGGGCTGCTACGTGGAGGTCCACACACACCTACATGAAGTTCTACTGTGTCGATGGGATTCCAGAGTCATCCAGGCAGTGCTATGCAACCTGTTCGCATAAGGTGAGCCTGCTCCGGAGGTTAAGAGTATTGCTTCTGTTGAGCCTCGCTACCTCCCGTGGTTGTGTATGTATTCTTTATTCATGAGCATGTGGATCCATGTCAGAGAAGGAACAAGTTACTTATTTGTAACTGTTGTTCTCCAGCATGGGTCTTGCATGGATACACATACAAACCCTCCCTCCTGCCCCTTCTTGGTCATACTGCCACTTACATGCTACCTAATCTGAAGATGGCTGCCAGAGGAGGGGCTTGGGGGAGAGGGCAGTCATTGGCTGGGGGCAGTATAACCCGGAGCTCGGTGATTGGTTTATAGAAAAAGTTTAGAAGTTAAGTTTTTTTTTTTCTTTTACCGAGGATTCCCAGCCTGATGTTACAATTCAACTCATTACTCTAGAGAATCCCCACATGCAAACTCGCCGGCAAGAACAACACAACAAGGCCTACCTTGTCTTTGTTCCGAAATGTAGAATAGATAGATCTACCTGGAACCCGCTTCCGACACCTTCCAACTCAGGTATCGAAAGGAGACTCCCGGGAAACCCTCGTGGGGAAGAAAACCCGGTGGCCGGTAGAGAGCGATGGGTGTAGAGCTGGTTTCAGACTCTCAAAGATCTTGTGGGATGATATCTTCTAACGGTAGGTAAGTGGTTTGTCTATGAAGTATCAGGCTGAGGAAAAACTGGGAATAAACATATAGAAGTTAGCGAAGGTGATAGTAGCGGATTTCATGTGAGTGTTGGATGAGTGTAGTAATACCTGGTTGAGAGCCACTGGGAGCGAGCGGTAGGGACTCGGCAGAGGATTTCCAATCGCTGTTTGTATGTGTGTGCCTTTAGAGAGGGATTCCAAGCGGGGTTCCGAGAATGAGCGGGAAGGCAAGCTGAAAAGCTGGGTTTGGGAGGAATCAGAAAAGAGAAATTTAGAGGGGGAAAGTCCTGATCTATAAGTCTGGTTACCGGGTACAAAACGGAAAGAAGCTTACAAGCGTGGAGGTTGAGAGACACCGCTCTCGGTGGCTGAATGGAGTCGGTAACGCAAGCGTGGGTGACAGAGGAGGCAGGGCTTCCCTGCTCGAAAATTAAAGGAGAGAAATCAAGGGTTAGTAGCTACAAAGGTTCTCAGGAAATAGTAACGTAAGGTTTCTAACGGCAACTCACGGAGCAAAGCCTCTGATGGCAGTAGCAACGCGTTGTTGTCCAGGAGACATGGATTCTTGTAGCGTTTCCGGGATGGGAGGCGGAGCTTCGCTTCCGTCCTGACAACTAGACCATTGACTCCGAGTACCGGCGCCATGTTCCATAACCAACCGCGTCGGAGACCCATCGTAACAGATGAGGATGGATGGATGGGGGGGGGGGGCGGGATTTCATGAGCATGTGAATCCATGCTGCAGAACAGTTATCTCTGGAAAACGGCCAATGCCCAGACTATGCCTCCAGATACCCACAGAACCGCTCAAAGGGGAACTGTCTCTGGATAACCTGGTCTGGGAGATTTATCTACGCTTCTGGCCTCCAAGATGCACCAGGAACCAGTCGCAATCCTGGTGGCCCCTATAAGGGCCCGCCAGCCTTGGTCCTCCCATCTCATGCCAATGTCAGTCTCCCCTCCCAAGAAGCTGCCATGCCCGTGCAACATGCTGGCCCAATATCAGGGAGGCACACTAAATTCATGCTCGCAAACACTCAACTTAGCAACCTGGCTCCTGAAGTGAGTTCGGGCTCCTTCAACTCCCTCCGAGATGCATGGACATCAGAGAGGCATGTAAACCTACCATCGGACATTGCTACACAAATAACTGCGTGCTTTGTTACCTGGTGTAATACCAATTTTCCGCCCATATTTATCTCAAAGTTCCATGTAAACCAGTTTATAGAACTACCCGCCTTTTTCTAGAACACCACTAACGTTGCAGAAGGCATCCTCCACACACTAGGTATGAGGAGAGTGGTAATTTACGACCTGGAAAAGACAAAGCCACTAAGGAAAAACTAGTTTGTATCAGTGGCAGCTGGTAGAGAAGGGGACCCTGTATCCAAGTCATTGAGAGCACACTTTGCACAGGGGCTACCATAGCATTCATTGCAAATGTTCAAGATTCTATTTGCAAAGCAGCAACCTGGAGTTCTGTGCATACCTTTGCGCAACATTACTGCCTAGATGCACACTCTAGGTCTTATTCTTAGGTGGGACAAAAGGTGCTAATGGCCTTCCCACATCCACCCCCATCTCTGGGTACTGCTCGCTAGTCTATGCACAGCATGTGATTCTAAGCGAATCCACAAGCATCAGGAGACCTACATTATTCACCGTAATTGTATTTCTGATTGTATCTGCTTAGATTCACATGCACCCACTCTTCCTCCCCTCTTGAAATAGAAGGAAGTCTTTTTATACCGCCTCTCTTCTGTGCTAGCTCACACACACTCTATAGGGCTCCCTCGCGGCAGAAAAAACAACCAGCAGGACCTTGATGCGCGAGGGATTTTCGGTACACTACATGTCACATTAGGGATAGTGCCCATGTCGATGTCCCTTTCGATCTTCGAAAAAAAGATGCAATACTCTGCAATTACCACTAGATGTTGGACTATATATTACTGACCGTAATCGTATTTCGGATGTATGTTCTATGCATCACATTTTTTTAATTTAAAGATACCTGTTAATTAATTTTTCACTGTTATTTGGCAAGTCATTTTATACCAGTTTGTCCAAGTGTGTTCCTTTACTGCTTCACTCAGTGCTCATTGCGGACCCTTTACAAGCTCGCCACCTTTGAAACTTGGCCTAGACCACTTGACTTGCTACCTTGAACTGGTTTGGCTACAGCTCCCAGAGTTGTCCCCGTCACTATAGGTTGGCCTGCTATACATCTGTCCACTGCAATGCATAAAATAAGCAGTGTCGCCTAGCAATTTGTGTAATTCTGTAGGGTTGCTAATCAAATTGACATTTGTGTAGCACAGTTGGCTGTTTAAAATACCCAGCTCAACTGGCATTGCTCTTTGCCTTGGGGCTCTCTCCACCTTCTTATCTGTTCACTACAAGTTCAAAGAGGCTAATGGGAGAAAATACTGGAGTAATCCTCTCCCACACAGGCCTTTGCCTAATTTTAAGAGTGAAGGAGTGCTAGGCAGAAATATTCCCTCCTTTTTCAAATAATTGCATACAAGAAGTAATCTGGATGATACTTCTATTAAGCTAACTATATTCTGTCTGAAAAACCAGCATGAAGTAATTATTTACAGTCCTGCAATTCCCTTCCTAAAAATCTAAGTTGTTAAATAATGCACAATTCCAGCATTGGTAATTGTCCTTAAAAAAAAGGGTAAATCCTGTTTAAGCTGCTGTTTCTAACTATAAACTAGATTTCATTTTGGTGGGGAAAGTGCATCATATTAACGAGTGAACACTTTTGAAAATGTACATGGTCATACGGCCAAATGCTTTTGATCGCAAACCTAGTTTTGTGACCTGCTGGTTGAATCAATCTGTGCAACTGGTGCTCAACACGTGAGCTGATCCCAAACTCCTTGACAATCTATCATCACACTGTTGCTTTATACCAGCCAGCTCCATCGAAAGCCACAAAACTACAATATTCCACCTAGTTTGCCAGTTGTTGACCATCCACTCTGCTTAGTCGCTTATTTTCTTTTCTCACTTAATAAATACACAAAGCTAACTAGATGTTAATGCAAAGTAGTGATCAATAATTCTATCCAGTCTATAAATCTTAGATGTACTGCAATACCATACACTGTAGTTGGACACCAGAACTCTTTCCTCTACAATTATGATTGTATTCTATATTCGCACCTGCAGGAGAGCGCTTGCCAATCAGGAGGCTGGGAACACAAGCAGAATCTGAAACTACCTACCCACATTTCATGCTGGCCCGCTGTGCCTCTGCCCAGTTTTCACCCTGTCTGTTGAGTCGGTGCCCCAGGTAGTCTCACCTGGAGTGTCGCACCTCAACCTCATGCCTGCCTTGCTTGCATGCAGGTCCTGGAAACACTTGTTTCCAATCGCAGACATGTTTAATTTCCTTTTTAAGGGAAGCATGAATTGTGCGAAAACCATACAAGTATCAAAACCCCAGATGGCACAGTGTGGTAATGGCGATAAACGCCACTTTCATAAATGCTGCCCTTTTGCTTACCTTCCTCTGGCTTGAAGTCTGTTGGAGGCTCTGCCCAGCCCCTGACTAATTGACACTTTATTGAAAACAGTTGATATCAATGAAAGGAAAGGGCCATCTTGTCCACCTGAAGTTGACAATTGCCGTACCTGCTCTAGGTATGTCTTTCCTTTTTAATATTGTGAACTTTTTGATTTTATGAAACATCTGAACTTCTCCTTACACAGCAAACGATGGGTCAAGCATACAGCAGTCACGACACAGCCATGTGCAACACTGACTGCACCCAGCTGCTGGAAATCAGTTTTCAGAGGCTTTTTATCATATATATTAGTTTATCTTAATTCATGCACCTAACCTTTTACATTTTACAGGCACTCCTCTCACTAATGTCTTACTTCAGCGGTGCACAAAACTGCTATATTGTTGCTAATTTAATGTCTTGGGTAAAAATAACTTCTAGTGACATTTAAAAATATTAGTACAACATTGCTAATGAAATAAGTTTGTTTGCTAATCAAGGACATTTTAATTAGCAGAATTTGCCAATCAATTCTTGAAAACGAATTCATGCCTTGCTGGCCAGAGCATAGAAAATCAGTCGTAACATCAACCGTTGCACTTAAACTAATCTACAGGGGGGAAATTGGGACTCATACCCTGCAGAGGAATTACTCCCTTTCTATGAGCAATGGCCAGTTTTCGTTCCACTGTTCTAGATGCCGAAACAGGGGGGGGGGGAAACGTAAAGGTCACTTTCATAACAAAAAGATTCTTCAACAAGTAGCAGAAGAGAGGGCTTCCTTTTTAGTCACAAGGTTCACAAAACGAATTGGTTCGCGTCTTGGTTTTTCCAACTTGCAGTTAACACCAAGGTACTGCCTTCCTTCCCCTGGTTACTGTAGGCACGAACGTTCACAAAGCCAAGTGGTTGTCTTGTCGCTCTGGGTGTTTCAAAACTAATTCACCACCAGGGTACTGTCTCTCTGCCCCTGGATACCAGATGTGCAAATGTTCAAAATTGTTATTTGGCACTTATATAGCGCTCTACAGATCGTTGGTATGACCTCAAAGTGCTTGTGGGTTGAATGCCCTGGTAGTATAAAGTACTTGGGTGCGCTCAGTATGTTCCTCTTCTCCTGACCAGTACTAAGAGGGAATGACTCCCTTCTCGATTTTATGTGATCAAGAAGATGACTCCCTCTTGATGTTGCCATATTGTAACAGTTCAAGCAAAAATGGACGCAGGTGCCAGACTCGCAATCTTCCTGCCTGGTATACCCTGCTGTCAGGAATTTACCACTATTTAGTTTTCCAATTTCAGTATCTTGCCTTTGCAACTTTCAAGATTACCTTTTTCTGGATGAGGGATTAGATTTCTTACCCAGCTTCTCATCCTCTGCTGTTCCCCATACAGCACTCTGGTGCCCCAACTCCCTTTTATGGGCTCACTGGCTTCTCGTGGCGGCTTTCGGGTCTCTCATGGTCTCCGTTCGGCTCTGCATAGTCCATAGGGGAACTCGCTCCCTATGTGATCCTCCTTCCTATTGCCACTCCAAGGGGTCTTCTGCTCTGTGTCCGCACCACTCTGGCCACATGAGAAAAGGGTTTCCCCTAGGGAAACTGGCACGACAGAATGAGATTCTCTCATCACGAACAAGAATCTTTCAAGCTCCTGGCATGGCTCAGTTCGGAAACTTGTACCCAAAGACAGTAGAAGGGTTTTGCAAGAGCAGTCGCTACCAGCCGCTCGCAAAAATAAATGGAAATTATTTTGCATAAGGTGTACACAGCAAGGCCTACAGCCACTGCAATTGCAACCATCCCAGCTCCTGCCATACCTGTTAAGCCTGGTGCAAGGAGGGCTGTCGCACATGTCTATCAGCGTGCACCTGCCAGCCATATCAGATTAAATAGAAGTGGCGCTCCTCCTTTATTCAGTGAAAGGATATTTAAATATCTCATGAGTGGTCTTTTTTTGGATGTTCCCACCGGTTAAGAAGTCTGTGCCAGAATGGAGTCTACACAGTGCTCACTGGGCTTATGAGCATGGGTCAAAATGTTAGCAAGTTCACATGTTTCCTGGAAAGTGGCTTTGTTATTTGCAATTAGATTGTCAGAAATACAAGCGCTTACAACTGAGTCCTAGCAGAAATTCAAGCGCTTACAACTGAGTCCTAGCTTTGCATCAGCAGAAAGTGATTTTTAAGAGCAAATCCAGCTTCATCCTTAAGGTGCCTAAATATTTTAATGTAAACTTGATTGCACTAACCCTCTTTCACAAAACCAATTCACTGGCAGCGATTGCCTTGCGCTCCATAGACGTTAAAAGGGCAATAAAATACTACTTGGGCAGAACATAAACTTCAGAAACTCTACCCAATTGTTCGGAGCATGCGACCCAGCCACAAGGACAATGCAATCTCAAAGCAAGGGCTGATCAGGTCACGTGAACTACCATGGCTACAATCTCCATGTCACTGCAAAGCCAACAAATCAAGGTGCAAGACCTTTCCACTTGCGACTACAGCATCGGTGGCAATGTGAGCAGGAGTCCTGCTGATGGACATACTATGCAGCCACCTGGGTGGTGCTCCACAACTTCGCCCATAGCCTGAAGGGGCAGAATGCTTTGAAGCAAGAGTGGGCAGAGCCGTCCTGCAACACTTATTGCAATAAGTTGGTCCTTTATCCTTTCCTTCACCATAACATCTGTTGCTGGTACATATTCTATTCAAAGCATGTGAATTTATGAAAGATCCAATACTGAAGGAGCAAGTTGCTTACCTGTGACCCCTGTTCTCTAGCATTGTTTCTTTGATTCACATGCACCTGCCTTCACCCCAATGCTTAAATATGTAACTCAAAGCAGCAGCAATAAGTCATCACTCGCCTGTTTGAATCTGAACATGGCTTCCAGGTGTGGACTTATCACTCGATGTCCTTTTTGGCTGGGACCAAAAACACTAAAAATGAGGACAGACTAAAATCCTTTCCACACTTTTTTACTCAAAGAAAAAAAAATCGAATTCGGAGCATGACTGGGAATATTCAAAGGGATCTGTGTTTATTGCGAACCACATTTTTTTCTTCTTCTCCCCTTTGTATTTCATGCACTTTTCCTCACAAATGAATTAAATGCGAGGGATGCCCCCACCCCACGTTCCCAATTAATACCCCTAACATCTATATTTGTGAGAAAGTGCTGAAATTCGATAAACCCGATGTTTTCGGGTTCGCAGTGATTGGAATCGACATTTGCATCGTATCCCTATTGAAAGCATGTGAATCTATTGAAGATACCAATGCTGGAGAACCGGGGTTCCAAGTAAGCACTTCTCTTTTGCCAAAGGTCTCTTTTGCCTAGGGTTTGCTGGTGTGACGCGCTGGTTTTCTGTTTCTGCCAAAGACTTTAGAGGGCCTGTGGTCCAGTGTTTAGCAGCTCTCCACTTTCCTTCCAGGGTCTCAAGCCTTTTTTGGACTAATCCTGCAGGCTGCCCTTGTAGCAAGTGTGTTCTAGGAGACGGGTCTGCTTCATTTGGGTCCAAAACACTGAACCTTCCCAGTCTTCTTTATACCCATCAGTCATTTGGGTATTTGAAAGGCTGACTGGTAACTCCCCAGACTAGTCTTCTCCCCTGGGATTGATTAGCCTATGATGCTTTTATTTCCTATTAGTCGTGGCTTGGTATTGGCAAATTACCTTTGTTCCCACTATCCCGAGTGCTAGATTGCGTGGTTTACTTGGCCTCTGTGGTGAGCTGTACTACCTTGGAATTTCCCTCCTTGAGGTAGACAGCTCTGCGGCATTCCAAGGAGCCTTTTTTAAATAATTTATTGTGTAAATTAGTTCCGACAAAACTTTAACACATTACATAAAATGAACCGCATTACGACAGACAGAAAACATCAAATCAGTTAATCATTCATAAAGATAAAATAAAAAATTCATATTGTAAGAATAAGGGCATTTTGCCCAATACCGCAAGGTTAACAGTACTTTAGCCTAAATTCAGCAAACCCCAGGAATTCATTCTATCTATTAGGACATGCCAAGAATGCAATACATGTAAAGGGCGGATCATTTAAACCACTACTTCTGAGATGGCTACTTTTTTTGCTGGATACATACCAACCTTTCAACATTAAAAAAATCAATACAAATGTTTAACCATTTACAATTTTAAAATAACATTTGAAAGTTTCCAACTTAAAATTCCATTTTGGTGTGACACTGATTTATCACATCAACGTCCAACACATAACGGAGTTCAACAATTGTGATTGCTCAAATCAAATATTTAACTCATAAAAACCTTGCCCAAATAGTTTACAGGTATAATCTGACACTCTTCCTCTACATCAGATTGTATCTTGTTCTGCGGGACATCCATGCAAGTTTAAACAAAGCAGATATTTTACAACTGCATAGATAACAGATTTCTTGCTGGCGTGGAATGGGCAATTTCACAAATATTGTGGAGGTGTATCTGATTTTTGAAATAACATCTAAAGAACAAGGTCCTTCTAGAGCTTAATTCTTAACAGATACAAAGTTTCTGACTCTTGATGACAAAATCGGCAAAATAATTCTGACATGGGCACCGTTTTACGCCTAAAGAATACTACTTTGGTAGGCCACAAATTTAGTCTGGAGCACAAAAAATCTGCATGGTGCTGAGGGTTCAGTAAGTATGCCGCTGTGCTACCATATTCTTTAAGGGCAAGCAGATGTTAAATTTTTATACTTCAGACATTGCTCTCTTGTTTGTATCCAATCCTGTTTCCACAATTCATTTTTTGCTTTGTCTGGATTAGTGGTTAAAGTGATGGAAATATCTGCATCATGCAAGATTTTTAGTACCTCAGACCGCCAAGAGCTAGGAGTTAATTAGAAGTTTGAAGGCAGGTAGAAAGTATAAAAAATAACCCATTGTCAACTTCAGTCAGAATACATCTCCGGAATAATGCACAAAGTTTCCACTTGTAAATTGCACTTAGTGATATCAGGCCTAGCTCATATCGAAGTATGGCAATAGGCTCTGACATAGGAAGATGTTAAACTTTCTTCCAATAACAACTTTATATTTTGGTCCAGCATGAATATGGTTTCCACTGCTTTGTTTCCGCTCCCTAGAGCAGAATAGGGGTCACCTTCTGCTTATAATAAGTGATTATTGGACTAACCGAAAATTTGCAGTACATGCTGTCTGATTTTAGTTTGCAAGATGGCTGACAATTTTTTTTTATATTGTCCTCATATGGTTTGTCATTTGGATAGCGATTGACAATGACTCCCAGATGCGTGTACTGCGATACTACTTGTATTTTGCTGTTCTGTAAATGCCAGATATTATTGGTCTCCGTTTTTTACTGGAACCAAATTGAAATATTTGAGTTTCAATTGTGTTGATCAAGCTAGTTTGTCCGAGCATATTTTTCTAGAGCCTTCAGCATCAAACGTAGCCCTTTCGGCGTTTTAGAAAGCAAGATCATATCCTCTCAGTACAATAGCCGTTTTATCGAGGAACCCTGTAAACATGGTGAATCAGTTATTTTCAAAGTGGGCCTCCACATCAGCAATAAAGACACTAAATAAAACTGACGCCAGTAGACTGCCCTGCCCGAGTCCACGACTGGTAGTCATTGCATTAGACCGAAGACCATCGCGACTCAAACGGATTTGTATGCTGGTCTGTGTGCAGTTCATATATCCACTTTAAGATCTGCCATGGGCACTTAGGGCCATTCATTTTTTGAAAGTGTTTCTTTGGGCACAGTCGAATGCTGTTTGGAAATCTATAAAGGCGGCATAGACCGGCTGCTTGCATTGATTGGCATGTTCATCTATTGCCTTTAATGTGGTTAAATTAATCGCTGTCACCTGCCCCAGAATTGAATCCCTTTTGAAAAGGATCCCTCAACCGCTGACTAGTTGGCCTCTCTTGTTAAATTCAGCTAAGATTAGACTAGCAAAGATTTTCTTCCAGGGCAATCTAACAAGGCTATGGGACGATAGCTTCTCCGGTCTGATCTAGGACCTTTTTTGAAACTGGACTTCCATGAGGATGGGATGTTGCCAGATCGCATAATGTGTATAGATTTCCTATAATATTGCTTCCAAAAGTTCCGGTTTGCGCTTTAACATGGAATTACAGGCTCTCGATGGACTTGGAGGATATTCTACATTGCATTTCTAAACTATCAGAGGAAAATATGGTGGCAATTTATAACCTCAAGATTGCATTACAACTGAGGGGAGTCCGATAGCCCTAAATAACTCATCCACTCCCCCCGGACGTACCATATACAAAATGACACCATGCACATGAAATAAAACAATATGATAAAAAATATACAGTACTTAAAGTTGCACAGAGTAATTACATCTTGGTAGTTAAAGCTATACATAATTTACAATCTAGCAGTAGGTTGTGCTAATGTTTCAGAGAACTAATTCTCAGTCATGTTAAGGTGAGTAATGAGGTTCTCCAGCATGGGGTCTGGCATGGATTTACATGCTCGTGAATATTCCCCTTCAGGCTGGGAATCCTCGGTAAAGAAAAATCAGTATCAGTTTCGTTGCTGAGCGGTCTTTCTCAGTAGTACCAATCACTGGTCTCTGGGTCATACTGCCCCCTGCCAATGACTGCCCTCTCCCTAAGCCCCGCCTCTGGCAGCCACCTTCAGATTTTTACCGCACGCTCAAGTGTTGGGAGTCCTCGTGTTTAGCTCTCAAGCTTTTGCTGCGTTTTCGTGCTTTTTCAAAGAGAATTTCTCATTTTTCGGTCAAAGAGAGCCTCAAGCTCCACCGATTAACGGGGATCCGAGTCTGATTTTTCTATGCCCCTCAAGGGTGAGGATTTTGTCGAGTTACGCTTCTTGGAGGATTCCAGAAGTTTCTGCGGCCTATCCAAATATGGCCCAGGAGAAAGGAAGCTCGACGCCCGGAAAGCTGTTCGGCGTCTGCCCTTGATGCCAGCTACAGAATGTGTTGAAGGAGGACGAGCATTTGAAATGTCTCTACTGCCTTCATGAGGACAAAACGCACGTGGAGAAGGACTGTGCGTTTTGCAGGAACATGTTGGAACGGACCATCTGGGACCGACCCCTTCGTCTCTCCAACTGGCTGGAAGGAAGGAGTCCGTCAGGTGAGTAGTAGTCCGAGCGGTCTTCGAAGTCCTGTGAGGGCGCCCCAGCGACGGGGGCCCAACAGAAGGCAAAGCACTGCGAGTCCGCGTGCACTGGGAGCGCCGAACGGTCGGGCTCTTCGTCTGCCGGGCAGGGCGCGTCTTTCCCGGCACCATCAACCACGAGCCAACGCTCTGGTTCTGGAGAGGCCCTGGTCTGATCTCTAAGGATTCGGCTGAGGGGGAGCGAGGCGGTGACTATACCCTCCCCCACCCCCCAGAGGGAAGCCTCTTTCAGACCCATCGAAAAGACCCCCGTTATGACCCCGGCAGAAAAAGGGGGGGGGGGGGGCCGTGGACATGGGCACAACATCCGAGGAGGAGTTGGCAGAAGTCCTAGAGGGCCTCGACGAGGGCGTCGAGGAGGCCCGTCCCCACGGAAGGGATCCCGACAAGGGTGACTGAGTGACAGCGGCACTGGCGAGGGTCCTAGTCAGCCGTCGCTTCCGGAGCCGCAGGATAACTCGGCGGCCATTTTGTTGGCGATACAATCCTTATGTTCAGAGATGGACGAGATTGCCCTTACCACTGACTGAGGACCTGGTACCAGGTCCGACGGAGGAACCAGAGCCGGTCCCGGCGGGAAGCCCCCTCGAACAAGAGAAGACTGATCCACCCAGCCCCACCTTCTCAGCCCTTGCAACGTCCCCCCATCCCTGGGGATGACAAAGGAACAGACACGGCAACGAAGGGTACCGACGACGGCGGGACGGAGCTCCCATCACCAGCCCGGGCCTCCCCGTCTGAGATCCGATCTTTCCATGAAGTGATCGCCAGGGCATCCAAGCTTTTTCAGCTCTGCCCCGAGGAGGTGGATGATTCCCTCCAAGCCATCAAGGCGGACACAGAGACTGCTAGGGCCCTAGGCGTTCTCCGGCAACGGAGGCCGTCCTTTCGGAGCGCTGGAGGCAAGCAGGGTGCCTCCAAGGGATTCGGCAGTGGCTCCTCTACCTACCGCCAAGCGGCCTGCTCCTCGCCTATAGAGGACGATGCAAGTCGGGGGGGGGGGGGGGGGGGAAGGAGTGGGGTTGGGGGGTGTCCGTCGTCGCCAGGGAGGCAAAGCAAGATTGAACCGACAGCCGGGTCGGGCCCCCACCGAAGCGCCCTGGTGGGAGGCCGGCTGGCGAAGTTCGTCAGCGTGTGGGAGTCCATCTCCACCGACCGTTGGGTGCTGGACGCCCTGGCCCAGCGCCACACCCTCTAATTTCTAAAAAAACAAAAGTGCCCCCGCGTTCCACCCGTGGTCAGGAAGAAAAATCACATCCCTCAACTACTCTTGGAGGTGAGGGCGTTGCTCAGAAAAGGTGCCATCGAGCTTGTCCCGAAGAGGCTCCGGCACTCCGGAGTATACTCCAGGTACTTCCTAGTAAATAAAAGACAGGAGGATGGCGCCCCATCGTGGACATGCGACGACTGAATAAATGCATCAAGGCACAGAAATTCCGTCACCCTCCAGCACGTGCTGGGATAACTGGAGGAGGGCGATTTCCTGTCGTCGTTGGATTTGGAGGATGCGTACTTCCACATCCCCATTCTGAAAGGTCACCTTAAGTTCTCCAGCATGGGGTCTGTCATGGATTCACATGCTCATGAATATTCCCCGTCGTCAGGCTGGGAATCCTCGGTAAAGAAAAAAACAGTATCAGTTTCGTTTCTGATCTGTGTTTCGTAGTAATAACCAATCACTGATCTCTGCGTCATACTGACCACAGCCAATGACTGCCCTCTACCTAAGCCCCGCCTCTGGCAGCCATCTTCAGATTTTTACCGCACGTTCATGTGTTGGGATCCTCGTGCTATTGCTCTCGAGCGTTAGTGCTATATTTTTTTCACGTTTTTTCTCAAAAACTTCGTTTTTTTCGGTCAAAAGAGCCTCAAGCTCAACCGACTCTCCATCCGATCAACGGGGACCCGTGTCGGATTCGTCTGCGCCCCTCAAGGGTGAAGATTTCGTCGAGCTACGCTTTTGGAGGACTCCAGAAGTTTCTCAGGCCCGGTCATGGCCCAGGAGAAGGGAAGCTCGACGCCCAGAAAGCTGTTCAGGGTCTGCCCTGGATGCCAGCTGCAGAACGTCTTCAAGGAGGACGAACACTCTTTTTGTCTTTACTGCCTACATGAGGACAAGACGCACGTGGAGAAGGACTGTGTGTTTTGCGGCAACATGTCGGAGCGGACCATGAAGGACCGCCATCAACGTCTCGCCAACTGGCTAGAAGGGAAGAGCCCGTCCGGCGAGAAGAAGAGGAAGAAATCCGAGCGGTCTTCTAAGACCTTTGAGGACGCCCCGGCGACGGGGGTCCAACATAAGGCCAAGCACCGCGAGTCCGCTGGCACCGGGAGCGCCAAACGTTCGGGCTCTACGGGCGCCAGGCAGGGCGCACCCTCCCCGGCACCATCAACCACGAGCCAACGCTCTGGGTCGGGTAAGAGGAAGGCCGAGCACCCGGCGAAGCTCCTGGAGAGGCCCCGGTCGAGCTCGAAGGCGGAGGGGGAGCGAGGCAGTGTCCCCCCCGCCCCTCAAGGATAAGGCGGTGAGCGCACCTAAGGTGGTGAAGGCCTTAATCCATCCGGCCAAGCCCTCTATCGAAACTGTCGCGGCGGCCCTGGCTCAGCCTGTGGAGGCTACACCAGTGGTGGCGACCTCGGGGCTCAGTCTCCCTGCCACCTCGGAGGGAGTCCTCTTTTGTGCCCATCGATAGGACCCCCGTGAAATCCCCCGTGGGAAAGAAAAAGGGGGGGCAGGGCGTCGTCGTAGATTCGGCCTCGACCTCGGAGGAGGAGCTGGTCGAGGTCTTAAGCCACGGCCTCGGCGTGGAAGAAGACTGGCCCGTCGGGATGGATCCCGACGCAGGTGACGACGACATCGTCGTCGCCTCCCACCAGGGCTTCTCCGCCCGACGAGATTGGATCGTTCCACTCCATGATCACCAGGGCATCCGAGCTTTTCCAACTCTGCCCTGAGGAGAAGAAGGAAGGTTTCCTTTATCAGCGGCGCGAGGCCAAGAGGAAGACGGTCCTCGCAGTGCCTCTATTGGACGACATTTGGGATGAGGGCCTCACCCTCCTCAAGAACCCTTCCACGACGCCAGCTAGAAGAGACCGGTACGAGAAGAAGTACCGGGTCCCGGACACGGCCCCCCTGTGCCTCCGGGCGCAGCCTACCCCGGACTCGGTCGTCTCCGCGGCGGCCAGGAAGAAAGCGGGGGGGGGGGTGCGGCCTCCACATCGACTTCCCCACCGGACGGCGAGGGAAAGAAATTGGACGCTATGGGACGCAGAGTCATCTCGTCTGCAGCGACGACGATTAAAGCGCCCAACGCCTTGGCTATCGTGGCCCGCTACGACAGGGAGCTCTGGTACAAACTGGCTCCCCTGCTGGACTTCTTGCCGGACGACAAGAGGGCAGAGGCCCTGGAGATCCTGCAGGAAGGTGAGGTGGCTTCGGAACCACGCCATTACCGTTGCGACGGACATCGCCGACACTGGGTTCCGCCAGTTGGGCAACGGCGTTTGCCTTAGGCGGCGTGGATGGCTCAAGGCTACGGACTTCCGTCAAGACGTCCAGACCAGAGTCCTGGACATGCCCTTCGATGGGAACAACCTGTTTGGGAAAACAGTGGATGATTCCCTTCAGGCCATTAAAGCGGACACCGAGACGGCCCGGGCCCTTGGAGTTCTGCAACAACGACGGACGCCCTTTCGGAGCAGCGGAGGCAAGGGCGCCTCCAAAGGTTCCGGCGGCGGTTTCTCCACCTACCGTCAAGCGGCCCGCTCGTCGTCTCAGGAGGCCTACAGAGGACGAGGCAAGTCTGGCGGACCCCGCCGTCGTCGCCAAGGAGGTCAAGGCGGCAAAGCCTCGTCGAAGCAGGATTGAACCGGCCGTGGGGTCGGGCCCCCGCCGAGGCACCCCGGTGGGAGGCCGGCTGGCGAGCTTCGTCAGCATGTGGGAGTCCATCTGCACCGACCATTGGGTGCTGGACGCCTTGGCCCGGGGGCCACGCGCTCAAGTTTCAAAGAAGGTGTCCGCGCGTCCCCCCTCGTGGCCAGGAAAGAACTGCACGTCCCTCAACTTCTCCTGGAGGTAAAGGCGATGCTCAGGAAGGGCGCCATCAAACTCGTCCCAAAGAGGCTTCGGGGCTCCGGAGTTTACTCGAGATACTTCCTCGTGAAGAAGAAGACGGGGGGGGGGATGGCGCCCCATCCTGGACCTGCGACGTATGAACAAGTTCATCAAGGCGCAGAAGTTCCGGATGGTCACCCACCAGCACGTCCTGGGTCAGCTGGAGGAAGGAGACTTTCTGTCGTCGTTGGATTTGGAGGATGCCTACTTCATATTCCCATCCTGAAGGGGCACCGAAAATTCCTCAGGTTTGTGGTCCAAGGGCGTCATTACCAGTTCAAAGCCCTCCCCTTCGGGCTACGGTCGGCACCCAGGGTGTTCACCAAGTGCCTCGCACCGGTGGCGGCGCAGCTGCGCCGCGAGGGGATCCACGTCTACCCCTACCTGGACGACTGGCTCATCCGAGCCAAGACGAGGGAGCTCGCCGTGGTTCACACGGCAAGGACCGTCCAACTTCTCACGGACCTGGGATTCTCCGTGAACTACGCCAAATCCCACCTGGTACCCGCGCAAGACGCTCTGTTTCTGGGAGCGAGGCTCAACACAGTGTCCCTTCTGGCCTCCCCGTCGGAGGAGAGGACCAGGATCATCCTGGGCAAGGTGCAGCGGATGTTGGTGGCCGACGCGGCCAAGGTGAGGTCCATCAAGTCCCTCCTCGGAATGTCTTCCTGCATCTACCTCATTCCCATGTGCAGGCTCCGGATGCGCCCGTTGCAGGAGTTCCTGGACGCGCGCTGGATCCAAACGACGGGCAGCTTCGAGGAAAGGATCACTCGACGAGTTTCCGACGAGCGATCCGGTGGTGGGGCACCCGCGCGCATCTGACGGCGGGCATGGACTTCCAGACCCCAGCCCACCAGGAGACAGTGACCACGGATGCCTCCCTGGAAGGGTGGGGAGCGCACACCGAAAATCTGCACGCAAGAGGCCTTTGGCTCCTGACAGAGAAATCCCTACATATCAACGTCCTGGAGCTCCGTGCAGTGTTTTGGGCCCTCGGGTCCTTCCTTCCGTCCCTCAGGGGCAAGGTGGTGAGGATCTTGACCGACAACACCACCACCATGTTTTACATCAGGAAACAGGGCGGAACCAGGTCCCCAGCACTGTCCAAGGAGGCGCAGGACCTGTGGCATTGGGCCGTCGCCCAAAGGATGTTTCTGGTGCCGTTTCATCTGGCAGGGATAAAAAACACCATCGCCGACTCACTCAGCAGGGTGCTGCGCTCGTGCCACGAGTGGGAGCTACGGCAGGATCTAGTGGATCGCCTCTTCCGACGGTGGGGCACACCCCAGATCGACCTGTTCGCGGCGGCGACGAATTCCAAGTGCCTGAGGTTCGCCAGCAGGTTTCCCCAGGCGAGGAGCATGGGCGATGCTTTCTCGTTCCCCTGGGAGGGCCTGTTCCTCTACGCGTTCCCTCCTTTGCCACTGCTAATCCGGCTCGTCAACCAGCTCAAGAGGTCACGGTGCAGGATGATCCTCGTCGCACCTGCGTGGCCGAGGCAGATATGGTTCCCGGACCTTCTGGACTTGTCAGCGTCCCCGCCAATCAAGCTGCCGGTGGACGCGGATCTACTCTCCAGGGAAGGAGGCGCCATCCTCCACCACGACCCGAAATTGCTGAACTTGCAGGCCTGGCTCCTGCAGCGCTAGAGTTTGGAGGATAAGACATACCGGCCGACTGCAGAGAGGTTCTTGCAAAGGCCAGGCGTCCTCGGCTCTTAAATGCTACGGACACAAATGGAAGAGGTTCTCTGTCTGGTGCCACGCACAGAAGATTAACCCTCTACGGATTAATGCTCCCCAAGTACTGCCGTACCTGCTGACGCTGGCCAAAGCTGGACTGGCACACGCGTCCATCAAGATTCATCTTGCTGCGATCTCCCGATACACCAGAACCACGGGGCAGACGTCCTTGTGGTCTCATCGTCTGGTGAAAGAGTTCATGAAGGGACTGTTCAGATCGTTCCTGTCGGTGAAGGCTCCGGCCCTGGCGTGGGAGCTCAACGTGGTGCTGACCAAGCTCATGGGACCTCCGTTCGAGCCTCTGCACTCGGCTCCGTTAAAATTTCTGTCGTGGAAAACAGCGTTTCTTGTGGCCATCACCTCCGCACGACGAGTGGGAGAGATCCAGGCCCTTTCCTGCAAGGCCCCGTACTTGACTTTTCACGACACGAGGGTAGTGCTCAGGACGCACCCCTCCTTCATGCCCAAGGTACCGTCGGACTTCCATCTCAACGAACCCTTGGTGTTGCCTGTGTTCTTCCCGTCGCCTTTGTCGCCGGCTGAGAGGACTTTGCACTTGCTGGATGTGGCTAGAGCGCTGAAGTTCTACGTAGACCGCAAAGTGTTTTCGGAAGACGTCACAACTCTTTGTGAACTTTGGACCAGTCAATCAGGGGAAGGCTCTCTCGAAGGCTTCCATTTCCAGATGGCTCTCCGGCTGTATCATGTACTGTCACCGGTTGGCAAACCGACCGCTGCTTGGCCGTCCGAGAGCCCTTTCCACCAGAGCGATCGCAGCTACCACGGCGTTCCTATCTGGTGTGCCCCTGCTGGACATATGCAGGGCTGCTACGTGGAGGTCGACGCACACCTTCACGAAATTCTACTGCGTCGACCGGGATTCCAGGGAGGAGTCCAGGGTTGGCCAAGCAGTGCTGCGCAACCTATTCGCCTGAGGTGAGCCTGGTGAGGAGGTAAGATGCTTAATGTTGAGTTTGATGTAATGCTTAATGTTGAGCCTTTGCCACCTCCCGTGGTTGTGCATGTGTGTACTGCTATGTATTCTTTATTCATGAGCATGTGAATCCATGCCAGACCCCATGCTGGAGAAGGAACAAGTTACTTACCTGTAACTGTAGTTCTCCAGCATGGGTCTTTCATGGATTCACATGCGAACCCTCCCGCCTACCCCTCTGCGGCTCTTCACTTGGTCATACTGCCACTTCACGTGCTTCCAAATCTGAAGATGGCTGCCAGAGGCGGGGCTTAGGTAGAGGGCCGTCATTGGCTGTGGTCAGTATGACGCAGAGATCAGTGATTGGTTATTACTACGAAAGACAGATCAGAAACGAAACTGATACTGGTTTTTTCTTTACCGAGGATTCCCAGCCTGACGACGGAATATTCATGAGCATGTGAATCCATGCCAGACCCATGCTGGAGAACAACAGTTACAGGTAAGTAACTTGTTCCTTCCTCAGGTTCGTGGTCCAAGGACGGCGCTACCAGTTCAAGGCCCTCCCATTCGGATTGAAGTCGGCACCCAGGGTGTTCACCAAGTACCCCTACCTGGACGACTGGCTCATCCGAGCAGGGACAAGGGAGCTCTTTGCGGATCACACAGCAAAGACCGTCCAGCTGCTCTCGGACCTTAGATTCTCCATCTTTCCCCAAATCCCATCTGGTCCCGTCGCACTGTTTCTGTGAGCAAAGCTGGACAGTGGCACGCCTGGCCTCACCGTCAGAAGAAAGGACGAAGGCCATACTGGGCAAGGTGCAGCGCCTGCTGGCCACGACGTGGCCAGGGTGAGATCCATCAAGTCCCTCTTCGGGATGATGTCCTGCATATATCTTGTGCGCCTGTGTAGGCTTCAGATGCGCCTTCTGCAAGAGTTCCTTGATTCCCGCTGGATCCAAGCGATTGGCAGCTTCGAGGACGGGATTCTGCTTGACGGGACCTTCTGACAAGCGATCCAGTGGTGGAGCACCCGCGCTCATCTGACGGCGGGCAGACTTTCAGACCCCATACCACCCGATAACGGTGATGACTGATGCCTCCCTAGAAGGGTGGTGAGCACACACCGGAGATCTTCACGCAAGAGGCCTTTGGCTCCCGGAGGAGAAGAAGCTCCACATCAACATCCTGGAGCTCCGAGCAGTGTTCTGGGCCCTCAGGTCCTTTCTCCCATCCCTCAAGGGCAAGGTGGTGAGAATTTTCATCGACAACACCACCACAATGTTCTACATCCGGAAGCAGGGAGGAACCAGATCCCCAGCCCTCTACAAGGAAGCCCAGGATCTGTGGCATTGGGCCGTCGCCCAAGGGGTGTTTCTGGTGCCCTTTCATCTGGCAGGGATAAACGCCATCGCCGACTCACTCGGGGAGCTGCGCTCGTGCCACGAGTGGGAACTACGTCGTGATCAAGTGGATCGACTCTTCCGACAATGGGGAAAACCCCAGATCGACCTGTTCACGACAGCGACGAACTCCAAGTGCCAGCGGTTCGCCAGCGTTTCCCCAGCCGAGGAGCATGGGCGATGCTTTCTCGTTCCCCAAGGAAGGCCTGTTCCTTTATGCGTTCCCTCCGTTGCCGTTGCTGTGCTCCGACTCGTCAACCAGCTCAAGAGGTCCCGGATGATCCTGGTCGCACCGGCGTGGCCGAGGCAGATCCGATCCCGGACCTTTTGGACTTGTCAGCATCCCCACCAGTCAAGCTGTCGACGGACGCGGATCTTCTCTCCAGAGAAGGAGGCGCCATACTTCATCACGACCCGGAGTCGCTGAACTTGCAGGCCTGGCTCCTGCAGCGCTAGAGTTTGGAGGGTACGATATCCCGGCTGACTGCAGAGAGGTCCTTGCAAAAGCCAGGGCGTCCTCAACTCTGAAGTACTACGGACATAAGTGGAAGAGGATCTCTGTCTGGTGCCGTGCACAGATTAACCCTCTACGGATTACGGCCCCTCAAGTGCTGCCGTACCTACTGTCGCTGGCCATGGCTGGACTGGCTTACGCCTCCATCCTGATAGCTGCGATCTCCCGATACACCAGAACCAAAGGACGGGCGTCCTTGTGGTCCCATCGCCTGGTGAAGGTATTTATGAAGGGACTGTTCCGATCGTTCCCTCCGGTGAAGGCCCCCGCCCCGGCGTGGGAGCTCAACATGGCGTTGACTAGGCTCATGGGGGGGCCCCATTCGAGCCTGTGCATTCAGTGCCGTTGAAGTTTGTCGTGGAAGACGGCATTCTTCGTGGCCATCACCTCTGCACGACGAGTGGGAGAGATCCAGGCCCTATCTTGCAAGCCTCCATACTTGACTTTTCACAATACGAGGGTGGTGCTGAGGACGCACCCCTCCTTCATGCCCAAGGTGCCATCGGACTTCAACGAGCCCTTGGTGTTGCCAGTTTTCTTCCCGTCGCCTTCGTCGCCGGCTGAGAGGACTCTGCACTCGCTAGATGTAGCTAGAGCACTGAAGTTCTACGTGGACCGCACGAGGAGTTTTCGGAAGACATCACAGCTGTTTGAACTTTGGACTTGTGAAGCAAGGGAAGGCTCTCTCGAAGACTTCCATTTCCAGATGGCTCTCCGGCTGCATCATGCACTGTCACCGGTTGGCAAACCGACCGTTGCCTGGCCATCCGAGAGCCCATTCGACCAGAGCGATCGCTGCTACTACGGCGTTCCTGTCTGTGTGCTCCTGCTGAACATCTGCAGGGCTGCTACGTGGAGGTCGACTCGCACCTTCACGAGATTCTACTGCGTCGACTGGGATTCCAGGGAGGAGTCCAGAGTCGGCCAGGCAGTGCTGCGCAACCTGTTCGCTTAAGATGAGCCTGGTGAGGAGGTAAGAGTTGCTTAATGTTGAGTTGTCTTGCTTTATATTGAGCCTTTTGCCACCTCCCGTGGTTGTGCATGTGTATACTGCTATGTATTCTTATATTCATGAGCATGTGAATCCATGCCAGACCCCATGCTGGAGAAGGAACAAGTTACTTACCTGTAACTGTTGTTCTCCAGCATGGGTCTGGCATGGATTCACATGCGAGCCCGCCTACCCCTCTTCACTTGGTCATACTGCCACTTTACGTGCTACCAAATCTGAGGATGGCTGCCAGGGGCGGGGCTTAGGGAGAGGGCAGTCATTGGCTGGGGGCAATATGACCCAGAGACCAGTGATTGGTTACTACTAAGAAAGACAGATCAGAAACGAAACTGATACTGATTTTTTTTCTATACCGAGGATTCCTGGCCTGACGGGGAATATTCATGAGCATGTGAATCCATGCCAGACCCATGCTGGAGAACAGTTACAGGTAAGTAACTTGTTCCTTACGCTACTCCAATAAACTCCTGCCTATCTTACCTCCCAATAACATAGACTGCCATAATATTAGCATGTCGGCATAGAATTGTGAATATTAGCCTGCGTCACATCTAGATAGGACTTTGAATGTTAGTATACTCGCACTTAGGTGAAACCTGAATGTTAGCATGCCCGCACATAGAATTGTGAATGTTAGCCTGCGTCACATCTGGATGGGACTTTGAGTTGTTAGCATGCTCGCACCTAGGCTAAACTTGAAGACTAGCATATGCCACACTTAGAATTGTGAACATTAGCCTGCTTAGCATCCAGATAAGATTGTGAATGTTAGCATACCCACACCTAGACAGATTCCTAAACACTAGCCTGCGCCGCATCTAGATAGGTTTGTGAAGGTCAACAAGTGCCACACTTAGACAAAACTGTGAATGTTAGCATGCTAAAGGTCAGGTAACCCACTAACCAAGTTAAACTCAAACTCTGCATACTTACCTCACTCAAAAAAACTCACACAACCATCTCTCGCACAACAAGCCGCACGCACTTCACAACATTGCAACACCGCATTAGCCGGAGCAACAGCACACACGGACTGACACTGATCCAATACCCACACCAAAGCTCAGCACCCGGTGTATACCGAGTTGAAGCTTCCAACAGAACACCACTCCTCTCGCTATCCTACTCCCTCTTCACCTTACTAACCCATCCCACCTTATCGTTTACAGATCCGCCAGAGCGCCTGGGGACCAATTCCGTTGGTGACGGTGCACAGTAAAAATACTTTTTAATCGCACTTCTGTTAAATCTTCCTCATCAGTAAATTCCACCAAGTCAATATCAGACGAGCGTACGTCTTCTAGACTTGGGATATCCGAGCATATATTCAGAACACTGGTTCTGTTCAGATGGGGGTGCCCCTGGCATTTTAATGAGACGACGATGATTTGAAAATGTCAAGTTGGAACTTTTTGGGATTTACAGCTGTATATATTTAGGATCTGAACAAGTGTTTCTTGGGAGGTTCCGTTGCTTAATCAGAGGAACTGCTTGAGATGCTTTTAAAGATGATTGAATAATCGCATCTTTAGCAGCACTGGGACCTTTCAGAACAGGATTCTATGATGGAACTGAGGTGGGCAGCATCATCTTTAGAATGCTGAATGTATTAGGCAATTGTATTTCTCATTTCATTATGCATTTATTCAAATGTAGGAAAAAAATGAATTAGTTGATGGAAGAGATGTTGAATTGGCTTGTCAGTTTTTGCTTGCGGGGGGCCCGTATCATTATGTTGGGGCAGATTAGCCATAGCTATAAGATCATCAAGAAGCTTGATGGTGGAGCAACTCCAATAGCTTGTTGCACAGCATTCAATGCCTTTTTCCCCAGATTTTCAATAGTATCTACCCTCTGTTTAACTTTAGATTTTGCAGGAGTGGATAGAATTTTAATGAAACGTCTTGTTTTGGATTTCTGTTTTCCTGCGGGCCGAGTCTTGGGGATGACAATTTTCTGTTTTAGATGTTGAAGCGATTATTTATTTTTTAAATTATTTTTTAGGCTTCACATTACCACTTTTTGTTTTGTTAAACATATCAAAATGATTATTTTTATGCAAGGGTTGAGGTTTATCACGGGTATTAGGCGGCTTTATGCCTATTTGAGCATCTTTGACTTGATTTATCAAACAAGATGGGGGATTTCGAGAGGTCATGATTATTCAAATTAGCAACTTAACACGACGGGAAGACTTCAGGCACGGGTGAGTTTATACTTGTGTAGTCATCAGTGCCGTCATCCAACTGTATTGGAACATATCTACATTGTCCTGTGAGATTTGTGTATGTTGTTGTGGGTGTTCATAAAATCAAAGGCCTCTTCATCCATTTCCCCTGCAATGGTTAATTCATTGTAGGCATCTCTCAGTTTTTGTTGTGCTTGTATTGTGCAGATTGGAGCTGCACAAGGTGGCAAAATTTTGTTTGGGGAGCATAATATACAAGAAGAGTAAATAGATAAAGTAGTTTTTAATTCACAGCTTCGACAAGCAGTCAAGCGCTGAGTCGTTAATTTCTATTTTGTCTGATGCAAACTTCTCCACTCCAATAACTGGCACCTGCTGTGATCGATCGGAAGGCCTCAACAGTTGCAGAAATTGTCTCTAAACCTAAGGGCTGCGATGTGTGAGCTACCCCCTCCAATTGGTACGTGGCCTGACAAGGCTGCTTTAGGTCCTTTTATACAAAAGGACCTTATGTCGTTTGAAAGGGAAAGTGAACGCTGGAGTACTTTAATGCCAGGGTTGTGTTTTTTTTTTTAGTAGGGGGTAAAACCGCTATCGGCGGTCTGGCCGGGATTGTGAGGATGGGGCCTTTGCTGGTTGTATTTAGCAACGGTACATCGGATTTCAAGGTGTACATACGACCAGAGAAAGTACTTGCCCGACAGAAATGCCCTAGAACCTGTAACCGCAGGAATGACTCTGGCAGAGCTCCTGGACAGCGAGAAAGCACCATTCAGCAACCACTCGTCAAAACACGCCCCTATGACCTAGAGATTTTCCACTTCAGTTTTGAATTTAAGTAGCGGTTTCTCTACCACATTCCACACTTGCATTATTGCTATCACAAGTCCCCGGTTAGTACCCGAGAGGCTTCTCGTCCAAAAGCTTTCGTAGGTCAAGTCTTCAGATTACTCACATATTTGAACATATAACCTTCATATGTAGATTTTAAAGTAGTGCAAGGGGTGGGACCATGTTCAGAAGTTTCATTGCATTCCTTATGCAGACATGTACACGTTTTTCCACAGGGATACCTAACCAGACTCCTGTGACTTCAAAGACCTTCAGACGATTAAAGTGGATATTTAGGAATATTGTCCTTGTCTCCGAAGATGGTATTGGCCTAAGATATGGTTGCCAAAGATTTCATGGTAGCTACCTTATGGTTAGCCACCCAGTCCCATTTAATTGCACATTTCTTTAGAGACAAAGCACTCCTTCTCCATCTTCCCAATGCGGAGACCAGCATATTTTTCAAAGACTTTTTCATTCATTTTCTTTTTGCATGCTACTATTACTGCCTTCCAAAAGTGCCTTTTTCAATTCTTCGCCAGACCCCCTCCCCCTCTAGTTTTATCAGCCCAGATTTCCCAATCTAAATGGCATGCTTCCAGGCCATATAGAAATGATGCCGCCAGTTTCTGTTTATAGATATTTAGTACACCCATCAAAGAGTAGGCCCCAGTTTTATTTGTAAAAGCGCTGATCACCATCATAGTCGACGGTGTTTTTACGTTTTGGTTTTTTGCAAACGGACCTTTATTTTCTTTTCTTCTCCGATGATGGATCATGCCCCAGGTACTTAGGGGTGTATACATGGTCTACATGTATGCTTCTGATCTACTGCCATACATTGTGTTTTAAGCAGATTTATTTGTAACCCATTGCTCTTTGCATAATCACACAGGGCCATAGCACTATTGCAGATGCCAACGAGAGTATTATCAAATATCACTATCGTCAGCATATCCTAGCCACCCCAATTTTCTTTTTCCTATTTTAGGGAAAGCAATTTTGTTTCTCCAAAAAGATCCCATGAAAATCTGCAAAACAAGTTTCTAAAGGGTAGGCGCTAACGTACAACCATGACGCCTCTATAATATTGGAATCTGTTTGGAGAGGTGGCCCTGATTACTCAGCCTTACTCTAGAAAAATTATTTTTTGTAGAGCTTCATACATGAGTACAGCAGGTGCCGTGGCATGCCCATCCTATGTAGTTTTTACCATAGCCCTCTTATCACTGGTATTGAATGCTGATAAGAAGTCAATGGAATATATAATGGCAGCTCTTTTCTCATTTTGGCTTCTAACCATGTTGAAAACAAATATTCATACTAGAACACCCCTTCCTAAGAGCCGTCTGAGAGATACTGTAGATATTTTATTTTGTTATCCAGATATTTGTCTTTTTAAGATGTGTCGCAAATATTTTGCTAGGAACATCTGTCATGGCTAACAGACAGTTGTCGGGGGATGTTATAATACCCTTTTTGAACACAGGTATAATGTGGCACATCCTCCAGAAGCTAGGAACAATACCAGTAATTGGTATCTTGGCATAGGACGTCCACAGAATGTCAGCCCATACCTCTGGGTTATTTTTAATAACATTTCAAACCCCATCAGGGCCCTAGACTTTTTTAGTTTCTTGATGTACGTAATGTCATCCCGGCTAATAAGTCTGGTATCTGGCTAATCTTAAACACTATCGGGACCAGCACATTTTTTTACTAAGATAGCATTCCCAGGTCCGCTCTTCAATATTAGAGTAATTCATTGTTACTTACACCCATTATGATCTTATAATTTGCCCACATTTTCCGATTGTACCCTCAATTAGTATTTTGACCATATTCTGCCAGACCACATTACCTAAAGCTTAGTAAAGCAAAGACTTTGTGCTGCATGACCACTAAAGTCATTGAAGTTAACCTGCAGTTCCAAGACCTTGTCTAGAATTGCAATGTTAACCAAAATATAGTCCACAGTAAAGGTACAGTTATTATGCCATGTTGGTCCCAAAGGAATATCTGTTCTAACTGTACCATTCACCATCTTTAGCTCCAATTCTTCAAAGAATGTTTTCCATCTATGCTTTTTGTTGTTATTCTTTCCCTTACTCCCAGTGCAGATGTTTCCCTTGTCATGATTTTAGAGTTTAGGTCTCAGCAATTATAATATCCATTTCACCACTATCAGAATGAATATTAGTGATCAACTCAAAGATGGTACCCTGAATGCCTAGTGTGATTTCATCCCCAGGAGGGTCGTACACATTTATTACCAATACCTTTTTAAATCCTCCAATTAGGATTTCGATACCAATACATTTTTATCACTAATTGTAGTACAGATCTCTTTAGAGGGAATATCATTGGCCACCAGTGTGACCAGTCCCCCATACGGTCTCCCTTTCAACCCTGTGACACCACAACCATAAGATGAAAAGCCATCAAAATATGATGCCATAAGCCAGGTCTCCTGGAGGAGGGTAATATCAGCCACACATTAGATTGCGAGAGCCATCTTTAAAAAGGTACCTGCGGCCTCGTATTCCATGAAATAATTTTGGTGTCTACTCCATTATTGGTAATCATTGGAGGAAGAAGGGAGCAAAGCCATTCCCAATGTGGTCTTATATTCGGGTCAACTATATCTGTTTTTAATTTTTTCATATTGCACACCTTTTCTATGCACTTTGTGATTAAACCTGTGGCTATTTGGATTCCCTTTTAGCCAGATTACTCGCACATTCACAATCCAATTCATAGCCCCTTTAATGAGCTCCCCTGAATGATCTCTAATTAGACCAACAACCTCT
The DNA here is from genome assembly GCF_040938575.1 of Ambystoma mexicanum. Lineage (NCBI taxonomy): Eukaryota > Metazoa > Chordata > Amphibia > Caudata > Ambystomatidae > Ambystoma > Ambystoma mexicanum. Next base: position 1,274,111,350 of record NC_090932.1, read on the forward strand.
TCTGCATAGCAATGGACCTTTATCGTATCATCACATTGTTCAACAAATTTAAGATATTCACTTTTGATTAACCTTTGTGGCAGTAACTGATGAATATCCAGCAAACAGCTTTGATTAATAACTTTCCTCCTTCCTTTAGTAATACCCCTAATGTTGAATGATTGAAGTCAGAGAACGCTTTTTTTTTTCTTCTACCAAACTTGACTTCTGTTTGGAAGGCTTATTACTTATCACTTCCTTTTGCTAATTTTTAGGTTCATAATTCGATTCACGCGTATAGGTTTCAATAGATAATGTGCTACCATTAAGAGAAGATTTAGAGCCATCAAAGGAACCTTCCAAAATGTATTCTTTTTCTGCTATTTCCTTAACCACTTTACATTTTCCTGTCGTCGCTCCTATAAGCCAGTTTGTGAGGCCTCTAAATCAGGAAACTGCTCTTTTGGCTTTTCTAGCTGCTTTCTTCCTCTAGTGCTTCGAAGAACGTTTAATGTTCTGGGGTTTCGCTGCATCATTTTCACCACTCTCCCCTACAGCCTTGGGTATATTCCTTTCGCTATTGACCAACTTTTTTCTCCTCCTTATTTGTTTAATTGAACAGCTTCGCTACCCCATCATTGTCACTGCTCAATAGTATCTGTACTTTAGTTGATTCCAGATTATCTGATAGGATAGGCTGATTATCTTTGGTAGAGCGTACCTTCACACTGGACCTATACTGCCAAGATTATCTACTGAGATTTCCCTTTCCCAAACATGCCAGAAGAGCCGCATTGATTTGTACCTGGTATGCAATATTGTGAAATAGTTTTAGAAGAATTTTAAGAGCGTAACTGGTTGCTTCATGATGTGCTTCTTGTTCCGGATCGGGGATTCCTATGTCTCGCGGTCATTCCTTGAGATATTAAGGTCGTGATCTTTAACAGAGTAGACCAGTGAGCCGGGGTGAACAGGATAATCGTATAGAATCAAGAGATATGATTTTCATTACAAATACCCGACTGAGAATATTTCTTTGATCGTTAGGCATAGCTTTTACAGCTTCCTCAGCTGCCGCTTTTTCCAGGTGATGATTTGCCCTTCCAAGCTTTAACAGAGATTTAGGAGTGAATTATTATCCAGTTCGGCTGTTGTGCAGGCCACCTCCTCAACAAGCATCCCTGATTCGACTGGTTCACTATGTATTTCAATAGGTACTGATGAGCCGGCTTGCCCCACAAAAAAGTCAGTGTTTTTTTGTCTATTCAAACCTGCCTCTTCCTGCACAGGTGCCAATTTATTGTGCCCCTTTGTTTTCGCATTCAGTTTATCCAGCATTGGATCTTTCATGTATTCAAATGCTGTTAATATTTCCTGTCCAGGCTGGGAAACCTTGGTAACATTAACATAGCGTTTTCCTATGGAGAACTTCGACAATGAGTGTCCTATCAATGTCCTTTTTGGGTGTTTTAGACTGCACCAATGGGGCGTCCAGTATAAATAGCCCTGCCCCGTGGCTTTACTTCAGATTTCAACTGTCTTGAAACGGTTGGGATCAACTCGTGTTTCTCTCGAGGTTGCTCTTCGTGTTCTACACATGCTTTCACTGGTAGTTTATCCTTCCAGGCCGAGTATGTCAACAGTGGGTCCCAAAAAATGGTTGTGTAGGCTGTGTGACCTGCTGTCTGAAGAATGTCTATGATGGGGATGGGCCAGCGACTGCCTTTTATTGCCTATATCCCAATCATTCTGCGAGGTGTGAAGACTTCTCGCAGAAGACGCTGAAGGACTGCAATCAGCAGCTGCTGGCTGAATGTGGGGACTGACCCAGGTTCAGAGGCTGGGTCGGCCCGCGGGGGCAGGTCCTCTTCTACGGCAGAGAACGTATCTCCCTCACTCCCTAAGGTGTGGTCGTTGGAACCCCCCCCCTTAACAAGCAGTGGTCCGGAGTGGGGGGGGCGGCTGTGGGGGAGTCTGGCACCAAATCGGTGCAGCACAGTAGAGGATGGGACAAAGCTTCCAGAGTTGGAAAGTCAAAGGGGAGTTCCAAGACGAGGAAATCTGTGACTGTCGCACAGGTCCTCGGCACTGATAAGTCTAGAGCGTCCCCGTTGACGAAGCATTAGTCGGCAGACCGGCACTGTGCCCCTTCTGACCGTGATCCGACCAAACATCGGTCCGGCTCCACATCCAAATGGCCCATTTCACCGGGGAAGGCAAGGCCGGTGGTGGCTTCGGGTCCGTCGCCGGAAGTCTCGACGGTGGTGGTGCAGCCCTTGCTTCCCTTGTCTACCGTGGTGACGACTGCTCCATCGTCGACTACACTGGATTTTTCGTGGACGACCATGGTGGTTACTGCGCCATTGACTTCAGCGGTGCTGTGGCAGGTGGGGTCCGGCATGGGGCTGTTGCTCCCGTTGGAGATTCTGCAGCAAGACCCTGCAACATGAGACTTGTGTTAGAGGCCGGAGGAGGAGAGGCAGACGTTTTTCGATCCAGCGGTGTTGGACCTGCAACTGGCAGGCCCGTCCATGTCGGCAGGCCTGGGTGCTGTCTCACAGCAGTACCCGTTGGTGAATCTGCACTCGTTGCTGTCCATGCAGGTGCTGACCATGCTGCAATCACTGTTGTGGTAGTTGGATGCCCGGCTCCCAGTTTCGCCGAGCCTGGTGGTACCAGGTTGTGCCGTGATGGGATGAGGGTGCAGGTGCCCCTCAACCAGGCTACCGCGTACATTGCCTCCATTACGGCCGCAGCTGCGGGACACATCAAGAAGAGGAGCTTGTGGATTTGGATACTGAGTGTTCCGCGGGACAGTGATGAGGGCGACATTGTCGCCCAGGCGGGCGGATTCATGGGATTCCGATCCAGAGGCATCATCCCGGCTCGGCCCTCTCCACCGGATGATGTCGGCCCAGGCTTATCAGGAGTTTGGCCTTGCTCCAGAGGAACGGCGTAAGGATTGTTTTTTTTTTTTTCCTCCTTCTATTGGATGACATGGGGAAGAGGCGGAAGGCAGTCTTCTGTCCCCATTTTGGACCAGGTGTGCACCATCCATTCTCAGAGCCGGCTGTCAAGGGCGGCTTAGTCTGGTCGGACGGCGAGAAGTCGGCACAAGTGCGCAACGCCCCCAGACAATGAGGCCCAGAAGCGGGGATGCATTCGGCAAGAAGGTGCTTATGGTGGGGGCTGCGACGGTCAAGGTGGCCAACTCTTTGGCCGTTATGGCTCGCTATGACATGGAGATGTGGCACTGCTTGGCCCCACTCTTGCATCATCTGCCGGAGCAACAGAGGAAGCAGGCCATGCTGCTGGGTTGGGAGGGGATGAAGCCTAATCAACAATGGTCTGGTGCTCCGTCGGCAGGCCTCGCTACGCTGCAGTGACTTCCAGCCTGAGGTAGACATGCCATGTGAGGAGTAGCAACTGTTTGGTGCAAAGATTGACGTGGCATTGAAAGGTATGAAGGAAAACTGATACTGCGAGGTCTCTGGGCACACTGCAGAGTGGATGTTCTTTTCGCCTCTTTTGTGCATTTCCAGGTGCCTCAGGTATGCCTGGTTTTCAGGTTCCCGTGATGGGGCTACGGTCGCCTCGGGTGTTCCTCCCAAGGGTTCCGGCATTTTTTCAAATCAACAGATTAGCAAAGACTTTCAAGCGCAATGGAACAGGGGTCCGGCTGCCTCAGCTGGTAAGTGCCAACAGTCCAGGCCTCAGCAATGACTGCCATCTCGGCAGTGAACTAGGGGGCAGGGTGGCGTGCCACGTCGACAAGTGGACGTGAATTACGACAGATGGGTGCTGGATACAGTACATTATGGCCACTCGGACATTCGGTGCCCGCAACTCCCCATCGCTCCAGTGAAGGTGTGGCAGCCGAATCTGTCCATCTTGCGGCAGGATGTTGGAAAAGGGGCCATCAAACCGGTCTTGTTGTCGGAACAAGGACAGGGGGTGTACTCCCAATATTTTGTTATCAAAAAACCAAATGGAAAATGGTGCCCTATTCTGGACCTTTGGCCGTTGAACAAGAATCTGCAGTGCCGAAAGTTCAAAATGCTGACTTTACAGGACGTCATACGCTCGGCCCAGCCAGGAGAATTCTTGGCATTGTTGGACCTTGAAAGCCTATTTCCACATCCCGAAGTTTCCCAACCATGGCAAGTTCCTAAGGTTCTTTGTGGGTGACACCAGTTTCAGGCTCTCCCGTTGGGCCTCCAGTCCGCTCAAAGACCTTCACAAAGTGCCTGGCTACGGTGGTGGCCTTCCTCCGCAGGTAAGGGCATCATGTTTACCCATACCTGGATGATTGGTTGGTCCAGGGAGAGTCTCCTCGAAGCACGTCTGAGTCGCTTGAAGCTGCAATGTTCCTGTTAAGCAGCTGGGCTTTGCGATAAACTTCGAAATCTTGTCTGACGCCATCCAGGCACTTGGGTTTCCTTGGGGCCCAGTTTCACACACTGGTGAAGCAGTCAGCCGCGGGATACAGAAGCTGGTCTCCAGGGTGGCGTCGTGGGGGCCAGTACGCCGTTCACGGTCTGAGGGTACATGTCTCTTCTCAGATCCATGGTGTGCTGTATCCCTCATCGCGAATAGTCATCTGTTTGAGGCCAGTGCAGGAGTTTCTCACTGGCCGGTGGTCGCAGAGCCTTGGTTATGGTCGGACAAGGTGGTTGTCTCCCGGGGGTTGGCGGGAGGCCCTGCGGTGGTGGACTCGCTCCGACAACATTGTATGGGGCATGCCCCTGGTGGAGCTGGAATCTCGATACACGATCGCGACGGACGTGTTGGGGTGTGCACCTCGACCAGTTTCGGTTCAGGGCGTGTGGACTTGCGAGGAAGCCACCTTGCACATCAACGTTGTGGAAGGGCTGTGCACTGGGCTCTGAAGTCTTTTCTGACTCGCATTCGGGGGGGGGGGGCAGTGGTCTGCATTCTGACAGACAACACCACAACAATGTTTTACCTGCGCAAGCAGGGTGGCACGCACTCAAGGCGCCTGTCCTGGAAGGCTCGGGTAGTCTGGCATTGAGCCATTTCTCAGGATAGCCACATCACTGCTTACCATCTACCGGGAGGAAAGAATGTTCAGGCTGATGCTCTCCACATGGAAGCTGGTCAGCTGTATGATTGGAAACTGAAGGACGCCCAGGTGGGGAATTTTCAGGAGATAGGGTCTCCCCTTCTGGACTAGTTTGCCAGCCTGGAAAACGAGTAATGCCTGTTTTTTTTCCAGCAGGATGGGTCATCCAGACTTGAAGGGGGAAGTGTTCCCATGGACTGGCCTGTTTGTGTACGAGTTTCCTCCATTGCCTCTGATCCAGAGCACGATCCAGATGGTCCGCAAGGCACAGTGCAGGGTCATCCTGGTGGCCCCGTTTTTTTGCCCAACAAACTTGGTTTTCGGATCTGCTTCATCTTGCGCTGGACGACCCGCTTCACCTGGGGTCAGAGCCGGATCTGCTGTCGCAGGGTGACAGAAGGGTGTGGCATCACGACCCAGGTTCTCTCAATCTTGCGGCATGGTTCCTGACCACCATTCGAATTTGTATATAACAAACAATAGGGGTGCCCCTGTGTGCGAGCGTGAGTGGGGGCAAGATATACTGCTTAAACAGAACTGACAAAAGGGTACTCGCACTGTAGGCAGTCCTAAATTCTGTCCAAAATTTGAATTAAATCTCCAATTTGAGGCTGGTGCTTGCAAAGGCCAGTCACTAAGGGTAAACCAAAGAAGAAGTCTAGAGTATGCTGACAATAAATTTATTGTTGAAAGCACAGTTTTTAATGGATCAGAATTTTTATACTTTTGACAAAAATGAATAAAAGCAATTGGAAAAAAATGAAGAAAAACATGAAACATAACATTAATCATGAATACATGGAGTACAAAAGAACATGTTCATCAAATCACAAATGTGGATTGTTCAAGAGCATTTATCGAGAAGCATTTAATGAGAAGAATAAAACAATCCTTGCAGGATACCAATTGTTCCTACAGCATGGGGCCTTCCAGGGTGTATTAAAAATGACTCTGGTAGGTGTAGAGAAAAAAATTCAATTAGCTAAATTTGCATGTTTATCTGCCTATCCGAATTTGGACGGAGATCCTGCAGGATTGCCATCGGATCTTGGCTGCGGCAAGGGCATCAAACAGTCGAAAGTGGACCAGGTTCTGTGCCTGGTGCGCAGAACTGAACTTGCAGCCGTTGCAGGTGTCCCCAACTCAGCTTCTGCCGTATCTTCTACTGCTGGCGAATGGTGGGCTGTTTTCTTAGATCAAGGTCCATCTGGCGCCTATCTCGAGGTTCACGAGACGACGCAACTCTACGCCTCTGTTCAGTGACAGGTTGATGAAGCTCTTCCTAAAGGGTCTTTTCAGGATGTTTCCCCCGGAGAAGTTTGCTGCGGTATGGAGTCTCAATGTGGTTCTCTCCGCTCTCATGATGCCACAGTTTGAACCAATGTCTACGTCGACAATGAAGTTCCTCATGTGGAAAGTTGCTTTTCTGGTGGCTCTTAAGGTCAGGAGGGTCTGAGCTTCAAGCTCTGGTTATCGACCCGCCGTACAATAGGTTCATTAAGGACAAGGTTCTCCTGTCTACTAACCCGCACTTTGTCCCTAAAGTGCCATTGAAGTTTCACAAGAACTCTACAACTTGCCTGTTTTTTCGCTAAAGCTGCCACGCCTAGGTGAGAGAAGGAGGATCCTCCACGTTTTCAAGTCCCGAAAACCAGTAACGACCTTTCAAAGTACATGGGTAACACAAGAAACCACCTATTCAGGAAATTACTCAAAACCTGGCTCTTCACGTCATAACTAGAAAGACAGGCCACAGGGGCACACACAACTAAAACGCCAATGAACGTAGAGCGACTCTGATACACGCTGATCAATCGATTGGGGGAGGGGAAACCAAGGGAAATATTCCATGACATACTAAACGACCAAACAAGAGACAGCCGCAATACGACCAAAGACAGTAACGTAGCAAGACAAAGACCAACACTAGGACGAATCATCAAGAGGACCATGACCTTAACTATTACCATCCCCAACAGCCCTAAGAACAATATAGAGGGGGGGGAAAGGAAGCACTGCACAACGAACCCCAATCCAGTGGGTGAGAAACAGAATGTTTCATCACTACACACTGTCCACCAATACACAGCAGGAAGCACAATGCCCCACAACACACAAACTACAACTAAATAGTCCCAAGGATGTTCACCCCACGGAAACCAAAGAACCAGTCAGGACAGAAGGATAGGAACGACTGAATCCACAGGCTCACCAAGACTGATCCACTAGGACACAACATCAACACGACTCAGTCCCTGAAACATTCAAAGCCTCAACCAACCAGGGTCACACTAGATAACCTGAGAATAGATATTACCTACCCAGTCCCACACCTGAAGATTACGTTCAGCCGCAACTGCCAATCCAAACAATATTCAATATGATACAGCTGGATCAGCGCAGCACCACCAAAGCGAGTCGGCCCACGAAGAACCAGCAACAACCCAACCCACAGATATACAACTCTAACTGAACCTGAATCAGGATACAGACCCCACTAACCCAACCCTCAATCTTCTGCATACTTAAACCCACACAAAGCCACACAACCATCTCTCCTCTCCCAGCAATCTGCACAAACTTTACCACACCGCATCAACAACACATAAACTTCACCCACAGCACTCGAGGCCTCGCCCGATCTGATACTAGCACTAAAGCCCAGCACTTGGTGTATACCGAGCTGAAGCTCCCAACAGCAAACCACGTCTCCCACTCTACTTCTCCCCTCCTCCTGACTAACCCTACCCGTCCTTACTGTTTAGAGATACGCCAGAGCACCTGGGGACCAATTCCGTTGGTGACAGTGCGCTAGACAAGTACCTTTAACATAACTCCTGCAGAGAAGTGCTTCATTCCTTGGACGTAGAGGGTGTTGAAATTTTATCTCGACGGGACTCAAGTCTTCAGAAAGTCAAGGCAACGGTTTGTGGCATTTGGCCCCTCCGACAAGGGGCAGTCTATTTCTAAACAAGTCCTTTGCCGTTGGGTTTCCTCTAAGATTTCCTTTTGCCACAGGACGGCTGGCAAGCCTTTGCGGGCCACTCCTAAGGCCCATTCTACAAGATCTACGGCCCATTCTACAAGATCTACAGCGTCATCTGCGGCGCTGTGGGCAGACCTACCGCTCAATGACATTTGCCAAGCTGCATCTTGGGGGAGCCGCATACTTTACCCAGACGCTACTGTCTGGGGCAGCAACATTTGGAGGATGTGCAGGTGGGACTTGCGGTCCTACAGCGCCTGTTGCAATAAGGTAAGCCCTGCAGCTTCTGGGGTTTGTTTTTATGGTGTGTTTCTCATGCCTATGTTGAGATTGCGTCCTATTGATTACTGTGACCTGGGGGCATGGGCTTTTGGTTGCCTGTCATGCACCACCAAGTTGTCATACTGCTATGTAATCTATTCACAGCATGTGAATCCATGAAAGATCAAATGCTGGAGAAGGGAGTAATTTCTTAGATGTAACTCCATTTCTCCAGCATTGGTATCTTTCATGGATTCACATGCGCCTGCCGGCCCCCCTGGAGGCAACCCTTGGCGTCGGTTTTACTCTACTTTGGGAGGTTAAAATCTGATGGGAAACCGTGGGGGCCGGGCTATTTATACTAGACTTCCTATTGGTGCATCCTAAAGCACCCAAAAAAGCATGTCGGTGGACACTCGGTGTGGAAGTTTTCCATAGGAAAACGCTATGTTAAGGTTACTGAGGTTTCCCAGCCTGCAATATTCACAGCATGTGAATCCATGAAAGATACCAACACTGGAGAAATGGAGTTACAGGTAAACTACCCCCTTCTGTTTATTTCTTAGTTTCATATTAAACAGGCAGATTCACACCAACACTTCTTTTCAACCAGCAATTAGTGCCAGTTATTACTTTTACTTCGTCAGAACAGACCACAAGATCAGGGCACCTTAAAGACTTCTAGAGTCTGCAGTCACTATTCTTGCCAAACCCAAAAGGTAGTTACATCAGTGTTCAGTGCGTAATGGGGGTGGCTCAAAGAGTACAGTCCACAGTCGTTGTATTCAAATGAGAGACACAGACTTCTAGCGTCCACAGGCACCGCACCTAATCAAACAAATCCTGAAAGGCAGGGTTGATGGGCGCACCAGCCCAATAAGTAGTTGCAACTGCATTCCGCTCATACCGGGGGCGGTTTAAAAGACTGCCAAAGTTAGTCACTGCACTCTAATGTGCACGTTCGTATGCTTCCTGGCACAACTACTAATAACTCGCTGGTAGGATTGAGAAACGCAGTTGCTTTAACCCATACAGGGAGAGGGAAGGTTCAACGTTCAGAAATCACCACCGACAGTGATTCCGGTGCCCCGTATTCAAGTGCATACAGTCAAAAAAGGTATACAAGCTACAGAAAACCTTTAGGCGATTGACGTGTGTTATCAATCTTACCAAGAACTGGCGGCACAAACCTTCAAGGCTTCAGACCTTCACCCTCCAACTGCAGTCTGTCCACTTCAGCCTCTGCGGTTCCTTCAGTATTTTGTTAAAGATGTGGGCGGAGCTACTCCTCAGCACGGCAACATTGAAACGTTCAGACAGCCTTTCCTCTTCAGACAAGTGGCAGAATGACTTTAATTGGTTGTCTCCTCTCTTGTGTTGTGTACTGGAGTACATTTTCGATGAGTGCCCCACTGGTTCTTTCTGACTTCACAGGGCATTTGGGGCCCAGTTATTTTTAGGGATAGTGAGCGAGCAGGTTCCCGCCTAATCTACCCTCTGGTTGACTTAATAACCACTATACTACCCATTCCTCCATAATTCTACCCTCCCCACACCCTCTTAGGGTGGTGAGCTCTTTGATTTACAACACAGATCAAGGTGACTCTTGTTCTCGCATTGCTTCTACTGTCGCAGATATCCTCAAAGCAACAAAACCTTTGGTTGTGTTTGAATATCTGATATGGAGCCAAAACGTAATTTGTGAACGGATTGCTTAGCATGTTTAATTTTTTCTGTCTGACATACCTGGCTCAATGAAGGACTGGCTCTAATTGTCAAGTCAATTTGCTGAATTATTTGTGTGCATTTGAGTAATTTGTGCCAGATCCTATAGAAATGACTATAGAAGCGTCTTAAAAGTAGAGCCCATTGTTGGTATGTACTAACGTTTTGTGTTTGGTTTAGCCACAGGCTTATGGACAGCCAGCTTATGGCACATATGGGCAACCCACCGATGCCAGCTACACACAGGCTCAGACTACTGCAACCTATGGACAGACTGCTGCTTATGCTGCTGCCTATGGACAGCCTCCGACTGGTAAGAGTGGTGCCTGAGACGAGATGCGTGAAGTAACCAGTGTGTCGATTGCGATTCTCCTTCATGGTGTAGCTTTCATTGTCCGTAATTGCAGATTAGGCTTTTTTTCTTTCTTCACATTGACAAACGATCCCTCCCCACAAACCTTAATTAGCAGTTAATCTGCTACTGATGCTTAATGCCTGTCCTATGAATGACCCTCGATGTTCTGCAGTTATATTGGCATGTCTGTGTAAAATTGCTCGGAATTAACTGGTATTGGGGAGTGTCAGTGTGACCCCCCACAGGTAGCTAATCCTTCATTTTTTCTCAATTATATAGTGCTTAAGGAAATAAATTAACAGCGCCTCTGAACACTGGATGTGCTCCCGTTGTCACTCACTGGGGTTGGGTTTATAAAGTCATGTTGATGGTGACCACCTTCAGCAAATGCGTCCCATCCTTAACTTGTTCAAAGTAAGGACAGGTTTGGAATCTGTCTAATGGATGGCTTCCTCCCGCAGATTCCTAATATTAGCTCGCTTTTGCCAGGGCGGAAAACATTTTGAACTTTTACCCCAGCGTGGAGATGGGGAGGGAGTTCCCCACAGCAGACTGAAATATTTGGTGAATCCTCACAGAATGCCTGCAAAGTCTCCTCCCAGGTGGCCAGCGGAAGGCAGCTGTTACCTGATCCTAAACCTGGGGGTGGTATTAGCCGGGTGATTCACTTGGGAGAAGGCCCCTAAAGGAGCAGGAGGACGCTGTTAGAAGGGATGCAGAATTTTACTTGAGGGGAGATTTCTATGGTGCCAGAATATTTAATGGTTGGTCAGAGTAAGACTTCCCTTCACAAAGCTACCCACATTGATGATAGTGAAAACTCTTGTGATCAACAGGGGAACAATATATGTGGAAATCGAAACCCTGACTTCTGATGAATATATTTCTCCTTTAAATCTGGATCAACCAGCAACCCCTCTAAAACCCTTCCCCAGGAATCTATTCAATAAACAGTAAATCAATAAAGTTGAAGTTTGTATTCATGAAGAAAAAGGTCATTGGAACATTTGGGGACTTCGTCCCACAATGCTTTAAGTATTGGGACAAGGAAGGGGGACTCGGGAGGAACGGGTTCCTTATTGACCATGATGGTGCTAATGGTGGGTGACGAGGGTGGGGGGGGGAGAAGAGTTGGGTTGGTTGCGTATAGGGTGAGGTAAGGGGGGGGGGGAGTTTTAGGAAAACTGGAAAGAGGCTTGGGGTTCCATGACTGGATAGGTAGGGGGAAACCAGGAACAAACTCTGAATGGCACCCTTAATAGGATACTGCAGCACAATCGGTGCTGTATTCACTCGTGATTCAGCACTTAACAGCCTTGAGCTTTAGTGTCAGTAAACTGTTCTATCTGTCCTACCTGATCCTCGGTGTTTAAACATATAAGCAATGGATGTAACAACACGGGGATACACATAGCGACACATAATGAAGTAAAAAACACAAATGGATGACCAGAGCCATGAACATATGCATATCAACATAAAACACTAGCGACCTAGCAGAAGGCATGTTAGCTTATGTAACACAGAAAGCTAATGGAATGCAGACATGGCGCAAGACCTGTTGGGGGGGTTGCGGGGTGGTAATTGTGTAACAAGCTCACTCTACTGGGAAGCCCAAACTGTCTGCCCAAAACACTGTTTTTTAAGCTGCTGCGCCACTGTGCTCAATCCTTTTAACTTTGACCCCAGGCTCTTATTCGATATTGTGAAGGTTTTCTCGTTAAGTATCGCAGCCCTACAGATGAGGGCTGTATCAGGCACTTTTACTCCCTAAAAATAGGACTATATTCCCCCAAAAATAAAAATGGGGGGATGGGGTAAAAAAACTCACAACAAAAATGGCAAATGGGCATGTCGAAATGTCCCTCTGCTGTCATCCACACAGCCCCATGGATATGTTTGGACCAGTAGTAAAGTTAGTGCCAGGGGAAGATCTACTATTACTGGCTAATCTGAAGAGGTCAAATTGTACATTTTTTTTAAAGTTTTTTTTATGTGCATGAATAACTTGGTGGAACGATTTCTGTTTAACAAGTCACCTTTATTGTACTTGCTTATTAAATACTCTCACTGGGAATGGGACTCCCTAAAAAAATCATTCAACTTTAAAAAATACTCAGTGCTCCAGATATGGGGGCATTTTGCTATCAGTCATTATACCCTGCTATTTCAGGCTGTGGTTATGTCCAGATTGCAATATTGTGGGGCTGTTGATCTTGGATGAGGGAAATAAAATGTAAAAATAAAATTTGCCCCAAATCATACTATTTAGACTTTTGTTGATTGTCCTGTACTGTTCATATTACCATTATTATAGGGAGGTCCTGGAGCATGATTCTGATGCATGTGTGCATTTGGCTGACAAAGGCTTGGCAGCGCTGGCCAGGCTCTGGTGGTGAAGCAGCCCATGAAGTCTGGAATGTGTATGGGTGCTGAGAAGAGTAGGGTGGCGTCCGTGCTAGAGAAATGCTATGTGTTCAGCGTGCCTGAAATTATTGTAGTACTGCGCTGCTTTCAGAGGTGTTGAGGCATAGTCTGGTGTGAGTAGGCAGATGTCAGGGAGAATTCTCATTTCGGTGCTAATTGCCTTCAACCTTGGAGACCCTCAGCTCTTTTGCTGGACTTGGGGCTTTAATTTTCACCCTGAAATGAGACCTATTCTCACTCTCGTTTTTACCGGATTTGGATTGTGTTTGCATTGTTTTTGGAGCCTGACAAACTCCACAGGCATCTACTTTTTTTGTTCCATATTCTTTCTATTGGCATTTTTATAACTCAAACTCCCCCCCCCCCCCCTTATCCAAGGTCCTGTGCATTACATTCCACCGTTTCCTGTGGATCAAGCCAAATCTCCCTTTTCCATCGTTCCTCGGAGGATGCAACTCGCTGACACTTGTTATAGGGTGGTCCCTCAGACCAGGCCCAAGAGCTGCATCCTACTTGGACATCATGCTTTCCTAGAGTCTTTCATTGGGAATTGCAATACCAGGTCCCAGTCCATAAGGAATTTCTGATTCCCTCCCCCATGATTGCATATTTTTGATTGGCTACTAGATTCCATAATTTGCCCACTCATGCGTGCTCCGAGGGCACCTGTTTTGCTTTCCATTTGCAGGCTACTAGGAGGGCCCCGGCCATCACCAAGATCATGTACATTTTCTGCTGACCCTTAGTGGTCAACATTTCTAGCTCCATCCAGGCCCAATATAAACAGTCCCTTGTTTGGCGTCTTCTCCGATTAATTTCCCAAAACAGTTCTATTACTGGGCATTGCAACCATATGTACCCCTCCTTATTCTCTGAATCCCCTCCAGCACAGTCTGGATGATGTCCGATATTTTTCGACAGTCTACTGGGAGTGAGGTGCCATTAGTGCATCATTTTGAACCAGATTTCTTGGATTTGTAGCAAGTGTGCCAGCCTGGGAATACTCGCCCATAGGCTATTCACTGATCCATGTTTATCTCTCGCTCTGTTTCCTTCTCCCAGTTAAGCATAAACCGTCTCAACCCAGGTTCCGCCCCTTCTTTGATCAGCCTATAGAGGTCCCCCACCAGATGTTTATCCCCCGAGTTGGAGCTCACATATTTCTCAAATGGGGTTAGTTCTTGTGTTGCCGCCTCCCTTATGTTAGGATTCAGGGACCAGTGTCTCAACTGGGCATAGTGGAATCTCTCCCCTTCATCTAGCCCAAAGTCACGTATGCATTGTGGAAAGGATTTTATCTTCTTTCCATACAAATCCCTTAGCCTTCCACAACCCCCTTTCTGCCACTTGACAAAGCCCTTCCTGTCCAACCCTGGTGTGAATTGAGGGTTCCTAATAATCTGGGTGAGTGATGAGGGGAACATGGTTATCTTGAGCATTTTACTAGTTTGTCCCCACGTATGCCCCAACAGGGCTTAGCCATCGCTACAGCACATAATACAAAGTCTGTCCGCCTGGCAGCCATAGAACCTTCTCTAGATCCGCTCCCACCACCGCTCTATCCATATCCCTCCACCTTTTCCCTCTTAGTTTGTCCAGTCCCTCAACACTCTAATTTGGGCTGCGCGATAGTATGCAATAGGGTAGGGTTCTTGCATTTTCTCTTCCCCGCACCCCTTGTTCCTAGGCTGCAGCGTCCACCATCAACCTTGCCCCCCCCCCCCCGCCCTCCCGATCGGTTCACTGCCCCATCCTTGTAACTAGAACACCATTCTTAATTCTCCTAAAGCAGCCATGCGGGCAGCCGGCTACGAGCATCTCCCATTTCCTGTCTGCCCCATCCAGGTAAGGTAGTATAGGTGGAGAGTACAGCCATTACTGTAGTTTGCAGTCATTTAGGCGTGGCAGGGGTTTACCAATCTACTCCTAACCTGCTTTCTTGCACTGTGCTTTGTTTTGCTTTCGTATTGCGCTTGGGTAAATGCAGGTTAGCCTATGTATGAATCCCTCGACCAATTCGTCGAAGCCATCGACACCTGTAGAATCATCTGAATGGGAGGGTTGACTAAAAATCGGGCGTACGAAAATTACAAACCGCCAAACATTTCAACCAAATCTCCCATTGGTTTGCATTAGTGAAAAAGGGCAGTGGGGGATGCATGGGTGTCTACGCACCCTTATTCACTATAGTGAGCGGTGGAGTCTGCCGCTCCAGTCTCAAAGTAAAAAAGTGGACCCTGTGGTGCCGGTTCCCATACATGCAAGTGAGGGGAACCAGTGTCGCAGAGGGATGCTGGAAACGTCTGCAAACAAGGTTGGAGGGTTACGGGGGATGGTTATTAGGCATTTATATAGCGCCCTATATATCATTGGTATGATCTCAAAGCGCTTGTGGGTTGAATGCCCTGGGAACTATAGTCCAGGTCAGTTGCGATCGTAGGGTAGTGTAGGGTGCTTGGGTGCACTCTGTGTGCAGCTAGTGTGATTGCCTGATGGTAGCTGCATCGTAACAATTGGTGGAGTGATAGTGAGAGATCAGTGGAATGTTACCAGTCAGGTGGTTGGTCTTTGAGACTGCCTTCTGGCGGCATTGGGGCCTGTGTAGGACGATTGTGTGCAGCTAGGCCTTGGTGACTGTAGTCAATGTGCTGGAAGGTTCTAAAAGTTCAGATTGGGAGATGCATGTGTGCATTTTCACCGGTCTAGTACTTGGCTGGCTAGGCTCGACTAAGCAGCCCAAAAGAGGTCCGGCACGTGGGTGGGTGCTGTTGGTGGTTTGCGATAGTGCTATTGTTTAGTCAGTATGTGGCCAGCTATACAGATTTTCTTTTTGTTGGTAGTCGCTGTATACTAGTGACAGAGGTGTAGGTACGTTGGGTGTTTCAGTGTGGATGGCTATATGTGCTGCTACACCGGAAAGCATAGTCATAGCTGCATTCTACGGTGCATGGATGCTTGGCCATGCCTGTGGCCTGTCCACGGATGTGCTGTAAGGTATACACACCATAGTCTTCAGCATTCTACATACCATAGTATTCAGTTGAGCTGCTGCAATCTTTGTGGTGTGGTTTAATTATTTGTGGTTTCTCTTGTGCGAGAGTTTGAAGGGGGTGGTGGACGTGGGTGACTTTAATGCAGTATGCCAACGTGAGAACTGCTGGCTTCACTGGTGTATTCGTCAGGAATGTTGTTTTGTTGTGCATGGGTTCTTAGTGTGTCACGTGAGCTGCCACTAAAGCTATTGGCCACTGAGTTGTAATTGCTGTATGGGGATGTTGGGTTTGGCAGTGTAGTTTTGAGGAAGAATTATTCAGGGGGTTATTGGGGGGGTGGGGGGGAGGAAGCCAGTAGTTTAGGGCCTTTCTGAATTTTAGGTGGTTTTCAGTGTTGCGAATGTGTATTGGTAGGTAGTTCCAGATTGGCGCTTGGACGGAAAAGGAGGAACTGCCTAGCCTGGAGGAGGAGTGAGGTGGGGATCACTAGGCAAAATGCTGTGCAAGATCTGGGATTCCTAGAGGGTTGCTAGGGAACGATTGCCTTGAAGGAATTTCGGTCTGGTGTGGACAGCGCAGTGGGTGATGGACATGGCTTTAAAGGTAGTGCGTCGGCTTTAAAGGTAGTGCGTCGACCAATCTGGAGCCAATGGAGGACTTTTAGAGTAGGGCTAATGTGTTCTCTGGCAGGTAGATAATGAGCAGGCGTGTTGCTGTGTTTTGGATTATTAGTTGAGATGCCGGGGTGCCTAGGTAGAAGCAGTTTGCGTAGTCTAGGTGGGACAGGATGATGGCGTTGATAACGGAAAAACGGTGGGTATAGGTGAGGTAAGGGAAAATACGGCTGACTTAGATGGAAGAAGCAAGTTTTGGATAGGTTAGTGGTGTTAGGTCAGGGAGAAGTCTGAATGGGCATCCAAGTTATTATTTTTTTTGTTTACCACGTTTGAGATTGCCATTGCTTGTCCTAGTGGTTTGGGCCATGGGCTCGATTGGGGGAGGAGGAATGTTTTCCCGCAAGCTAGGATTTCAGTTTTCCATGTGTTGAGGAGTATCATCATCCAGTGGTCAATATTGGAGAGGCACGACGGGTCTGGACTGCCAGAGCCTTGCGATTTGGGCTTTTTGAGGATGATCTGGGAGTAGTCTGTGTAATTTTAGCAGTTGAGATTGTACGAGCGTATGATCGCGGGCAGGGGTTTTAGGTAGAAGTTGAAGATTAGGGCTGATGGTGTAAGCAGTGAGCATAGTCTTGTCTTTGCTGCCTCGAACAGGTAAGTGCCCTGAAGCCCCCAAGACCCATCTTGGCCCTGAAATCATCTTAATTTTAAAAACAATTCTCCCGATGATGGGCACGGATGATGGCGGAGTGGACCTCCCATCCCCGCCAGCAAGAGCCTCGTCGCTTGTTTCACGCCATGATATCACAGGCCTCAGAGGAGTTCCAGGTGACTCAAGAGTGCTTCCTGTACCAGCGCCGGGAGGCCAGATGAAAGCTGTGCTGTCTGTCCCGCTGTTGGATGACATTTGAGGCGAGGGACTGTCCCTCATGAAGAACCCATGCTCGGCCCCGGCGAAGATGGACCTGTACGAGAGAAAGTACAGGGTGCCAGACTCTGCAACCAAGTGTTTGAGCTCACAGCCTTCTCCGGATTTGGTGGACTCGGCAGCAGCTATGAAGAAGTCTGCGGGTTTGTCTGCACTGACACCCCCCCCTATTTATGCACCCCCTCCCCCAACAGCGAGGGAAAGAAGCTGGATGCCATGGGAGGACAAATCTCGTCGGCAGTGACTACTGTCAAGGCTGCCAATGCCCTCGTCATTGTGCCTCGTTACGACTGAGCTCTGGTTCAAGATCGCTCCCCTCTTGGACTTTCTGCCCAACAAGAGCGGAAGCGCAGGAGATTCTGCAGGAAGGCAAGGTGGCATCGACCATGCCATCACAGTAGCCATGGACATCGCAGACTCTTGATGGGCAACATCGTTTGCCTTTGTCCACAGGGCTGGTTGAAGGCCACCAACTTCCGCCAGGATGTGCAGTCCAAGGTGTCTTGGACAACTTGTTTGGCAAGACTTTGGATGAGTCTCTCCAGGCTATCGGAGATGGCGTGCGCTTTGGGCACGCTTCAGCAGAGACTGCCATCCTTTCGGACCTCTGGTGGGAAGTCCCAGGGTTCCTCCAAAGGCTTCAGTGGTTTAATGTCCTAACGTCAACCGTCCTGCTCTTCGACCCAGGAGGCCTACATATGCCTCAGCAAGCCCGGAGCAGCTTGCCGTCGTCGCCAAAGTGTCTCCACAGCGAAGCAGGACTGAACGGCTGGGTCGTCTGGCCCCCACCCGCGCACCGCGGTGGGAGGCTGGCTGGAGAATTTTGTCAGCGTGCGAAGACCATCTCCACCGGCCATTGGGTGCTGGACGTGCTGGCCCACGGACACTCTGGAATTCCTACCAAAGTGTTGTGTATACCACCCGTGGCCAGGCAGGAAAACCACGTCCTACAGCATCTGCTGGAGGTGCAGGCCATGCTGAAAAAGGGCGCAATAGAACTTGTTCCAAAGAGGCTCTGGAGTGTACTCTCAGTACTTCATAGTCAAGAAGACTGGCAGGTGGCGGCCCATCCTGGACCTCCGCCGCTTGAACAAGTACATCAGGTTCCAGAAGTTTCGGATGGTCACCCTTCAGCACGTGCTGGGACAGCTGGAACAAGGGGACTTCCTGTTCATGCTGGACTTGGAGGGCGCTTACTTTCACATTCCCATCCACAAGGGGCACCGCAAGTTCGTGCGCTTCTTGGTTCAAGGGCAGCACTATCAGTTCAAGGCCCTTCCCTTCTGTTTAAAGTCGGCACCAAGGTTGTTCAAGTGCCTGACGCCAGTGGCGTCACGGCTGCATCTACGAGGGATCCACGTTTACCCTTATCTGGACGACTGGCTGATGCGAGCGAAATTGAGGGAGATCGCCGTTGCTCACACGGCTGAAACCGTCCGGCTGCTGACGGAACTGGGGTTCTCGGTGAACTATGCAAAGTCTTACTTTGTGCCGTCACAAGACTCTGTGTTCCTGGGGTCCCGACTGTGTCGTGCCTGGCATCTCTGTTAGAGGAGAGGATATCGGCCATCCTGGGCAAGGTGAAACAGCTGTTGACACTGAAGATCGCAAGGGTGAGGTCCATCAAATCCCTTCTTGGCGTCATGCATATACCTTGTTCGGCTGTGCAGGCTGCGGATGTGGCCACTGCAAGAGTACCTCGATGCACAGTGGATCCAGGTATCGGGAAGCTTCGAGGACAAGATCTCTCTCGACGAGACGTTCCGTCGAGTGATACAGTGGTGGGGTGTCCGCATGCCTCTGACAAGTCAGACTTCCAGACCCCACTTCATCAGGAGACGGTCACGGCAGACTCCTCCCTGGAAGGATGTGGCGCACACATCAGAGATCTCCACGCAAGAGGCCTGTGGCGATCAGAGATGTCGTCGTATATCAACATTCTGGAGCTTCGGGCAGTGTTTTGGGCCCTCAAGTCTTTTCTTCCCTCCCTCAAGGGTAAGGTGGTACGGGTCTTCACAGACAACACCACCGTGATGTTCTACATCTGGAAACGGGTGGGACCCAGGTCCCCAGCACTCTCCAGGGAGGCACAGGAGGACCGATTTTCTTCGTCCCGTTTCATCTGGCAGGAGTGAAGAACATCATCGCCGACTCCCTCAGCGAGCTGCGCTCGTGCCACGAGTGGGAGCTTCAGCAGGATCAAGTGGATCTTCGCTTCCGCCGATGGGGCAATTCCCACATTGATCTGTTTGGGACGGCGACTAACAAGTGTGAGGTTTGCCAGCAGGTTTCCCCAGCCGGGGAGCGTGGGGGATGCGTTCGTGTTCGCCTGGGACGGCCTGTTTCTCTATGCGTTCCCTCTGTTGCCGTTGCTTCTGCGACTCATCTGTCAACTCTGGCTGTCCTGGTGCAGGATGATCCTCGCACTGGCGTGGCCCAGACAAATCTGGTACCCGGACCTTCCGGACTTGTCAGCGTTCCCTCCAGTCAGGCTTCCGGCAGACGCAGATCTGCTCACCAGGGAAAGAGGTGATTCTGCACCACGACCCAGGGTCACTGAGCGTGCAGACCTGGCTCCTGCGGCACTAGTTTGAAGGATACAATATCCCGGGGGGGGACTGCAACCAGGTACTTGCCAGGGCTTCTTCGACTCTTAAGTGCTACAGACATAAATGGAAGAGATTCACCGTCTGGTTCCGTGCACAGAAGATGAACCCTCTACGGATTACGGCCCCTCAAGTGCTGCCGTACTTGCTGTCGCTGGCCAAGGCGGGACTGGCTCACGCTTCTATCAAAATTCATCTGGCAGCTATCTCCCACTACAACAGAACTCCGGGGTGGTTGCTGCTGTGGTCACATTGCCTGGTTAAGAAGTTCATGAAAAGACTTTTCCGTTGGTTCCCGCCGGTGAAGGTTCCGGCCCTGGCGTGGGAGCTCAATGTGGTGCTGACTAGGCTCATGGGTCCTCCGTTCGAGCCTATGCATTCAGCGCTGCTGAAATTTCTGTTGTGGAAGACTGTGTTCCTTGTGGCCATCACCTCCGCACGATGAGTGGGAGAGATCCAGTCCCTCTCCTGTAAACCTCTGTACTTAACTTTTCACAAATTGAGGGTAGTGATGCGGACACACCCCTCCTTCATGCCCAAGGTGCCGTCGGAATGCCATATCAACGAGCCCTTGGTGTCACTTGTTTTCTTCCCGTCGCCTTTGTCGCCGGCTGAGAGGACTTTGCACTCGCTGGATGTGGCTAGAGCGCTGAAGTTCTACGTGGACCGCACAGTTTTCGGAAAACCTCACAGCTGTTTGTGAACTTTGGCCCTGTGAACCAAAGGAAGGCCCTCTCCAAGGGTTCCATTTCGAGGTGGCTCTCCGGCTGCATCACCCATTGTCACCGGTTGGCAAACTGACCGTTGCCTGGCCATCTGAGAACCCGTTCGACCAGAGCGATTGCTGCAACTACGGCGTTCCTGTCTGGTGTGCCCCTGCTGGACATCTGCAGGGCTGATACGTGGAGGTCGAGGCACACCTTCATGAGATTATACTGCGTCGGCCGGGATTCCAGGGAGGAGTTCAGAGTCGGCCAAGCAATGTTGCGCAACCTGTTAGCTTGAAGGTGAGTAGGTAAGAGATGCTTAATGTTGAAATATTGAAATGCTTGATGTTGAGCCTTGCCACCTTTCGTGGTTGTGCATGTGTACTGCTATGTATTCTTCATGAGCATGTGAATCCATGCCAGACCCCATGCTGGAGACGGAAGTTATTTACCTGTACCTGTTGTTCTCCAGCATGGGTCTAGCATGGATTCACATGCAAACCCTCCCGCCTACCCCTCTGTGGCTCTTCTCTTGATCCTACTGGCACGTGCTAACAAATCTGAAGATGGCTGCCAGAGGAGGGACTTGGGGTAGAGGGCAGTCATTGGCTGGGGCAGTATGACCCAGAGCTTGATTGTTTTATAGGAGAAAGACTGTAATTGAAAGTGAAACTGTTTTTTCTTTTACCGAGGATTCCCGGCCTAATGATGGGGGAATATCAATGAGCATGTGAATTCATGGCAGACCCATGCTGGCGAACAACAGTTACAGCTAAGTAACTTGTTCCTTTTCTCCCTGCCAGAAAAGGTTACACTATACACAAATAAGACATTGGATCACCAGAGTAAGCTGGAAAAAGCAGGGAATCCAGTCCTTGGCTGGGCTAGAGTTTGTAACGCAAGAGGGAGCGAGGGTCATGAAAAATCAAACTGCTACAAACTATTTTTTTTAAAAAAATCTTGTCTGAGGGGGGAGGGGAGAAGCTCCCTTACTTGCATAAAAGGGAACAGGAAATGGGCATAGATCTACCTTGGGAATCCTCAAACTGCACTTTAGTGAAAGGGGCCCTTAAATGTTGCTACCTGGGTATTTGACCCTGTCAAAAGGGCGATATGGATTGTATGTGGTGGTGTTGGGGAGATTGGGGAGATTTTTCATATGTCCAAAACCCCTCTACCTGTGAGACCCCAACACTTTTTGCTTGACTCCTAGATCTTTTTGTCTGTTCTCCTGGATAAGGGGGAACCTTCCCCCCTCATTCATTCTTTTTGCTCGGATTATGGAACAATTGCTCATTTAAAAAAAAAGTTAATGTTTAGTTTAGGGAGTCCTGCTTACTTCCATATTTTCTAAAGATGTTTCCAGTGTTGCTGGGAGCCTTTTGGTCTTTCCTTTTTATTTCCTTTTTCCTTGTGAGAACTACTGTTCCCAAGGATAGGGGGATACTTTGTATCCTTAACTTCTTTTGTGAGATCAGCACACATCACCTTTGTTTGGAGTGGCATCCCCTTTCTTGCTGCTTCTGTAACCATTTCTGTTGGTGACCAGCGTACCTGAATGACTGGAAGTGGACATGATCTGACTTTTTCTACCCTGGCTGTGTTCACAGCTGCAGTAATGTGAACAGAAAGCATCACCATTACCCCAAAATGCTGGCCCCCTTTTGTTTTTTTTTTTGTGGCCATTTTGTTTTTTTTTGTCTATTTTGTGTGCTTGTCCTTACTTGGTTCTTCTGCCTTCCTGAATGGGGGAGGTCCTAGTTTGGCTTTGTTCTTCAGGAGGAATTAGTTTTGAAGCTGGCCGAGGCTCAGGTGTCTGACGCTTTGCTCTTCGTCTCCTGGGATTCCTGCCTGGAACCAGTTCCAACTGAGAAGCTGGCTGTCTTGAAAGGACAACCAGACCCCAAAGTTTGGAGGTTTCATGGCTGTTCATAAAAGGAGAGGATCCTGAGGCAAGACAATTCCACCACTGGAACAGAAGCTAAGATCAACAGAGATGCTTGCATCCTCTTACAGCAACCGGAGATGCCTGCTGAAGTACTGATGCTGTGCTCAACCAGCTTGCGCAAGCCTTTTGAAAGTTGGGGACACTTGTTAATTAGTATAACTGGTCTCCTAACCCTTAGAATCGTTCACTGGACCCCACAATTTTTTACAGCGTTAAAACTGTCGGAACCTTTGGACATAATGCCCCAGGCAATTTATGGAAGTACTTTTGAAGTTGGGGCTAATTCTCTGTGAAACCCGTAGTGCATAAATCTAATCTCTACCGGGATTTGATCTGTATTATGCCCTCCTCTAGTGACTGATTCTATTATTAGTGTTATGGGATACTTCTACCAGTTAGTCATTTTTCATAGTGTTGTTAGATAATGTACAATAGTTATGGTCAAAGTGTAATTTGGGACTCCCATTGTGTACTCATTGTGGACCCTTTACAAGCTCACCACCTCTTGAGACCGCCTGGACCACTCGTCACTGCTACCTTGAGCTTGTTTGGCTACAGGTCCCAGAGTTGTCCCTCTCACACTATAGGTTGGCTTCTATACATCGGTCCCCCAGGTCAGAATATAAAAAAATCAGTCCCAACACTCGTTCCATCGTATAAGAGCTTTACGGCCTTTATTTATAGAAGGCAGCGTTTGCTAGAAATAACCACATTTTGTGAATAGTACTTTGGTAAATGTACTTGGAACTTTTCCCCTGTTCTACGGTGTGTAACAACATTCCCCTTGATATTATTGCAACTGTCAACCGATAAGCATGTAAATGCCCCCCTTCTTTGTGGTTTTTAGACTTTGTTTTACCAACAGGTCTCGCAAATTACTGCTCCTTTGGAAAGCAAAGATGAGTTTTCTACAAATAAGTTCTGTAATTTGCTGTTGCAACTCAGTAGTGGCCAATGTTTCAGTATTGACTTTTTATTTTTGGTGTAATGTACACTGTATTTAATGACATTGTTTCAAATCAGATGATATTTTAGGAGTTAGTAGGGAAGACCTTTCCTTGTCTTAGAATTTGTTTGTAGCATTTGGCAGTTCCACATCTTAGTATCTGAGTAAATATGATCATTTCATCTAGTTCTTCCCGTCAACTAAATTTCGGTTTTCACTATTGGTTTGACTCGCAGCAATAGACTATATGAGAAGCTTCTGATCGAGGGCGGGTGAAAACGCCTTCTGTGCAAAAAATGGTTTGTCGGTGGGCTTATGATACAGGGTGGTGGTAAAGCCTGGAGCAGCTAGTGTAATTTGTAAGTTTAGGTAATGGAGCCCAGGGTCGTCTATTTCAGATGTGAACTGTATTCTATTATCTATAACATTGAGATATTCCAAGAAAGACTAACTTCTCTAGTGTCATTCCAGACTAGAAAAATATCAATGTGGGTGTGTCAAATCTAATTTATTCTCTCAACAGGCTACACCGCTCCAGTGGCCCCTCAGGCTTACAGCCAACCCGTCCAGGGGTACGGCACTGCTGCCTATGATGCTGCAGCAGCAGCGGCGGCTGCGGCAGCAGCAGCAGCAGCAACCACCTCGGCACCAGCTACCTATCCAGTTCAGACTGCTTATGCTGCCCAGCCTGCCTACCCTCCATATGGACAGCAGCCTGCCATGACTGCTCCGGTCAGGTAATTTCTCTATTTTCTAATAAAATGCTCAGAACTAAATGCTGGCTGCTCTGGAGAATTTAGTTTTTAATTGTGGTGAGTGGTCAGCATTACACGGCAGTCTAGGATTTTGATAGCCAGTGCTCTAACTTTTGCCTGGCATACTCGTATGAATTTGTATTTTTGCATCCAAACTCTTCAGTCGTATGATTGAGCGGCTCCTGTAGGGACTGTATTAGAGCAGGTGCACTAGCACTTAAGCCTGAAAAGCTATCTATCCAAGAAGTCGGAGTGTGGGGAGTGGATTTTGGGAGGCCCACCGACCGATGGTGGTGAACAGGGAGACGCTATCTAGCCATACCAAATTGAGGTAAGGTAGCACAGTAGAGTCAATCCAGAACACACATGGAGTTCTCCAGCATGGGGTCTGGCATGGATTCACATGCTTGTGAATATTCCCTGTCAGGTAAAAGAAAAAACTGTTTCAATTTTGATTATAAACTGTCTAGTATAAACCAATCACTGAGTTCTGGGACATACTGCCCCAGCCAATGACTGCCCTCTAGCTAAGCCCCTCGGGCAGCCATCTTCAGATTTTTACCACAAGTTCCGATTAAGTGATCTGTTTTTTGGCTTCTTTCATCGGCCCCTCAAGGGCAGAAATCGTCAAGTGTTTCTTCTTGGAAGAACACTGCGCCGAATCGTGTCATGAAGGACAGATCGTCCCTCTTCAAGCTGTGCACAAGCCGCAGTTTGCTGAATGTCTTCGCGGACGATAAGCATTACCAGTATTGTATGCACCCGAAGCACAAGGAAGAAGATTGTGAGATCTGGTGTGGCTTCACCAAGCAGGTCCCGCAACTGTTGGGGCGCGTTCATAGCCTCAATCTCCATCAATCTCCAACCATCGCTCTGTTGGGGAGAATTCTCAAAAATGTGCTAATTCCCTTCACCTTAGAGACCCGTAGCAACTTTACAGGTAAAAAAAAATCAAAGTCCTCGAAATCTGGCAATGTGTGAGCCTTTTTCCCACTCGTGTTTTGAAATGTTTTACTCTTGTGTGTTCTTTTGGATATGGAGTTTTAGAACATTCCATAGGCATCTTTTCATGTGTCTCACAGCACCCTCAGTGCAGTGACGCAGGGAAGTCTTACAGGCTTTCCCAAGGTTTAAATACCTTCTCTGGGATAAGCTACTTTTTCTCACAATAAGTAAAGAGAAATTGACTTCACTAGTCTCCCAGCACACCCTCTTACTATAGAGTGCTGAAGGGGTTACTTAGTATTCCCTGTGTCTAGATACTCATGTAGCAGTCAAATGCTACCCTTTTCTATCGAAATGGCTGGTGGCAGTGGTTTTACAACGAACTACCATGATTTTTCGCGAACATCAGTAGTGTTAAATCGCGGGAGCCATGTTTTTTCAAGATGGCGTCTGAGCCCCCTTTGTTTAAACGGGTGCCGGCCTTTTTTTGCCATTTATTTGTGTAAAGTTCCTTCTAGAGTTTTGCTCTGCGCGCCAAACCAGGTTTGGTTCCTTTGTTCATTCCCCTTTGGCGGGCTTCAGGACTGAAAACCGCCTCTGGTGCCCCAGTGTCTGGGGTGGTCGGAAGTGAGGGAGGTATCGAAACTCCCTGTGCTTAGTCTCCTAGCAGACCCAAATGCACTCTGTGATTGGTTGGTTGGCTGACTGTCCGGCATGGACAGCCACCCTGCTGGGTGAGTGACGGCTAGGCTGGAATGAATGGGAGAGAACTGGCTAAAAGGGAGTCTCTAGGATTAGAAGGCAGAGTCAAACACTGGAACGAAAGAACCGAAAACTAGCTTGAAGAGGACGGCTGCTGCAAATCCTGGACCATCGGTTTGCCCGGTGAAGCCCTGCTACAGGTCCGAATCGTAAGTTCATCTTGACAGAGAAGCCCTGCAAGGACTACTTCTCCCTTTCAGTTGGTGGGACCAATCAACTAGACACTAGGCCTCCTGGATACCATTCTCGGAGATGGTTGTATTTTCCTCGAGTGCTGCAAGAAACTGAATAACCAGGGAGAGGGACACAAGTTTGTGTGCTGACTACAGCTATCGGAATAGACGATTTGCCAGTTCCCAGCTTTTTGACAAGTCACAGTGCAGGAGTCCCCCAAACGTCCTCCCTCTTGACGCCACGACTGAGGCTCAGGAACCGCGAGATCTGCAGGAACAAAGTCTTCAGCTGCATCTTTTTCTTCATTTGTAAGGTACTGTGAAACGAAACTGAGTACTTGCCTCTCGCGGTGAAAGTGCTTGAAACTTTCGCAGTTAGCATGCCTAATCCGCTTGTGATCCAACATATTCTTCTTTTTACAAACTACTTCTGAGAACTTCTACAAAGACTTTACCGTTTACTTACCAGAACCGACTTACCCTATCCTTTGGCCTAGCCTATTGAATTGACTCTTCTGGTGAACTGAAGTATCTGCACTAAGAATAATTCTTTTATGTTCTGAACCTATTCCTTTTTGCTCGTCCTTGTCTGAATGCCTCAAACTTGACTAGTATAGTACTGAAGTATATTTGTGTATGATATTTAACTGCTTCCTTCTAGTGAATGTTTTAGAACTGACTTTTGAATAATTTAATAAGTGTTTAACCAAGAAACCTTGAGTGTAAGTTTATTTGAACACCTGTGGTTGTAGACCTCCTGTGTAACCTCATTACAGCTCACATTCCCTCTTGAGATGAGCCTAGCTGCTCAACTCTGCTACCAAAAACTGTAGTGCAGTTTTTTATTTACACCTGTAGTTATAGTTGTGTGTAGTGGTCCCAAAGAATACTGCATACAAACTCTGCCCTAACACGCTCCAGCTCTTCGTTAGAGAGTCAGCTACCCCCGGGGAAGCTGCAAGAGCAACAAGAGAAGGCCAAGTAGGACAAGGTGTCCGACCTGCCTGTGAAGACCCAGGTCATCCAGGCCAAAACGTCCTCTTCCATCGAGATGGTTGCTGCTGCTTTCTCGAATGCGAAAGGGTCTGACCTGGTCCAGGGTGCCCTGGTGGTGGCCAGAGTGGCTTTCTCCCAGGCGGGAAGCTTTGTCCAAGCTGGTGGAAAAGACTGGAGAAGAGGATGCCGGAACTTAGCCCAAGACCGACCCCCCTCAGGATCCAATCCGAAGAATGGGACGGGGAAGATCTCGAGGGCACGAACATTTCCTCGTCCGACGCGTAGATACTTTCCGTCCACACCATCCCAGAGGAGTGGGGGGTGATGACTACGGGGATGGAACGTCTGAGTCACCCGCCAGAGGTGACGACGGCGTCAACTGGGATGAGGACATGGGCGCTGGGCCCATCGATACTGTTCCCCAGGTGCCTCCTAGAGACCTGTCACAGGGTATTCTCTCGAACTTCCACACGCTGGTGTCAGATTCAGAGGAGGATGACAGTGCTGCCACCAGCGGCACCACCATTGACACTGGGGCAACTGTTAGGCAAAGCTTGAATGCAGTACCCTCTGGGAACACTAAAAGCAACTATGACTACAGGTGTAAGCAAACCAATCTTTGGTATAAGTCTGTACTACAGTTTTGGTAGCGTGTTGAGCAGCCAGGCTGATCTCAAGAGGGGAAATGTGAGCAGTAATGTTAGAGGTCTACTATCAAAGGTGTTCAAATAATAGACGTACGCTCAAGGTTTCTTCTATAACATTTAAGTCAGTTCAATTATAAAACACTCAATAGAATGAGGCAATCATATAATAACACACATTTACTTCAATACTGTACACTCAATCAGATAAGACCCTTTCCGGGATGGCCCACAGACAAAACCTACAATTACAGGTACCTTTTAGTAACCAGGGTGCTGCGGAAATGAATATCTTACTGTTGGCATTCAGAATACTTTTCAAGAAGAGTAAAAGGCAAAGGTTATTGGAATATAACAGGTTACAATTATTCTTGGACAGTGCAAATTCACCAGAAGAGTCCATTCAATAGGCTAGGCCAAAATCAATGGGTTAAAGTCTTGGATAGGACAAAGCAGTTCTGCTAAGTAGACGGAAGAGTCTTTGCACAAGTTCTTTGAAGTAGTTTGTAGAAAGATGAATCCTATGGTGGGTCACAAGCTGATTAGGCCAGTGAGTTGCAAAAGTTTCAAGCACTTTCACAGCGAGAGGCAAGTACTGTCTTGTTTTACAGTACCTTACAATGAAGGAAAAAAGGTGATGACTTCTGTTCCTGCAGATCTCGCTGTTCCTGGGGCTCAGTCCACTGTGACAGTCAAAAGCTCGCAACTGGCAACTTCAATTCCAGTGGCTGTAAGTAACGCACACAAACTGGTGTCCCTCTCCCTGGTTCTACGGTTTCTTGCAGCAACTGAGGAATTTCAACCAGCTCCGAGATGGGTGTCCAGATGGCTTACTGTGGAGTTGATTGGTCCCACCAACTCAAAGGGAGAAGTCGTCCTTGCAGGGGCTTCTGTGTCGATGCGAACTTGGCGATTCGGAACTGCAGCAGGGCTTCACTGGACAAACCAACTGTCCAGGAGTTGCAGCAGCCGTCCCCTTCAACCTCTTCTATGGTTCCTTTGTGGACCTTGGTCCTGACTTACTACATTAACACACAGATCCCTCCCCTCGATGTAGCTGCGAAGCTGTTTCTCCGCCGAACAAGATCTTCGACAGAGGAGATCCTTCGGCGCTGCCGAACACGTGGCCTGGCCTCGCGGGCCAACATACAGTAGGGAGAGTTGGGTGGAACTATCTTGTTTCTCTTCGAGAATGCCTTGCCTTTCCCTCGGGGTTATCACCACAAATTATTGCCTCTGCTATGGAGAGGACACCCTTTAGGTTTTGCCCGCGCTGCAAGGGCAAGTACACCTGGAAGGACCAGCATAAACGCTGTAATCGTTGCTTGCCCCTCAAGCATAAAGAAGACGGCTGCGCGGCTTGTCAACTTTTAAAATCCAAAACGCTAAAAGAAGGTAGAGTCAAGAGGTGGGGCGGCCTACGCCATGTCGAAGTCAGATTCCTCACCCGCCGCCGTCGCGGAAAGTGACGAGGAAGGTGATAACGCGACCTCCGTTGCGGAAGTCTTAAACCTCTCGAGGGAGCGCTCACGCTCCCCGACGTCCGTCCCCGGCCCCGACGGGCTCGGCTCACGCCCTGCTTATGGGGATGAACACCCCGGCGACAAGGACGCACAAGACTCACTCCCATAAGCACACAACCCACTGCTCTTCTTCGTCGAAGATGAAGAATCCATCAGTGCTGAAGGAGACGCCGGACACCCCGGCGTCTACCTCAGGCCGTAAGAGTCTAAAGCCCCACTCGCAAACGCAGCCGCGACCAGCGACTGGGCTTTCCACAGATAAAGGCGCTACCCCCAAAACCATCCGACGTAACGCTCCATTAAAGAGCGCCCTTCGCAGTACAACACAACGCCCGTAATGTCGAGACCAGAAACCTCCACAGACAATTTACTTGTCGAGAGCCTAGCGAGGATTGTTTCCGCCGATACCCATAAGCGGCGATGAAAGACACGTCGAATACCGCGCAAAGGGTTAAAGACACGCAGAAAAAGCCAAAGGGGAGCCAGGAACTGCCCCTTCATCTAGAGGGACTCCTGGCCTACCGGAAGGCTTTTCAGACGGCGACGGAAACCTTTCTTCGTTGTGGGAGAGGTCAAAGCGTTTCCAGGCAGAACACTAATTCCCCCCCCCCCCCCAAGACTACTCGGGGGTACCCCCATGAAACTCTGGAGAGACTCCATTTCTGTATGGAGAAATTGGAAAGGTTTATGGAAAACCAAAACCTACCAACACCCAAAAGACCAAGAGAAGGACCCCAGGGTCAAATTTCCTAGGCTGTTTAATCCTTCACATGAGGAATTGTATGCGTTTGACCTCACTGAAGAGGAACAACATTTTCAGGAAGAGGATGAATTTTTGGGTGTAGAGGAAGAACGAAACGTAGAGGAGGGTTTTCAAGAAGATCCAGATACAGGTGCAGGGGGCTTCGGAGAAGAACTAGAGGTAGTTACCTCACACGCCTGGCAGTCCCCATCAGCGTACTCTGACCCTGATGTCATAACCCTATCTCCTCCCAAAGACTTGCCTATTAGGAACACATCTCCTATAGATGACCAGCCTACGTTTAATGCACTGTTGCGCAAAGCAGCAGCGCATTTCGAATTAGACACAGGGGAGACCTCTCCTGACATTGACTTTGTGGAAAAAGTAATTAAGGAGAAACGCCCTGTCAGTCAAACCATTCCATTCCTTGCTTCAGTAAAAAGAATCATCACCCCTTCTCTACCCACTCCTGCGTTGGTCAGAGGGGTCAACCCTCGAATAGAAAAACTCTTCAGTCCATCTCCGTCTGACCCTTTGTATGTCAGGGGCCACTCCATACCAGACTCCCTTGTAGTAACTAATATAAGGAAGAGGGCAGGGGTGCCACTGTCCACCAGCGAGGCACCTCCAGACAAGGAGGGGAAAAAGCTGTATGCCCTGGGCAAGGATCGCTAATAACTCTTTACTAGCAAGCTACGCAGACGCACAGTGGAGCAAGCTACGTAGCGACGCTGAAGAGGCACCAGAACCCCTGCGTACACGCCTTCTGGCCACAATCACAGAAACACTTGTGTATAGCCGCGTTACAAATGCCATATCATATCGAGGGACACTAGTGAACCAAAGCATCGTTAAAAACACTTTATATGCTGCAGAGAGTGCTGGGTGCTCCCTAGTCCAAGGGATACTCCTCAAACGCCATGTCTGGCTGCGCAATTCGGGGTTTAACCCTGAAACACAGGCTTCCCTGATCAACAAACCTATAGAGGATACCCATCTCTTTGGTAAGGCAGTTGGTGAGGCCCTAGTAAATGGTAAAAAGGAGTTTGACACTATCAAGACCCTTGGCCAGATTTCTAGGCCCCCTAACAGACGCGGCTATGGCAATAAGCGCTTTTTTTGTGGCCAACGCCAGCAGCGGAATCAACAACAATACTCTGCCAACAACTGGTCCTCTAACCAGGGTACTAGTGGCCATTACAATCAGAGAGGCCAACACCGTGGCAAGGGGAGAGGTCGGGCCTCTACCCCTAGAGGCTCCCAGGCCAATAACAGCAAATGACCCGAAGATTCGGGTCCCCTCCCATGCATCGCCGGTCGGGGGCCGGCTAACATCGTTCCTTTCAGCATGGGAGGGAATCACGTCAGACTGTTGGGTATTATCCACCATAGCCCACGGATACTGCATCGAGTTCAACAGTTCCCCGAAGTACAAACCCCCACGGAACCGACGCATGACACCGCAACACCTCTACATTCTTCTTCAAGAGGTGGAAGAACTACTAAAGAAAGAAGCTATAGAGCCCGTCCCCCTATCACAGGTAACAGAAGGTATTTATTCAGTGTACTTCCTTGTACCCAAAAAGGACTTAACCATGCGCCCTGTATTAGATCTGCGCCCAGCGAACATATTTGTCAAACCCCAAAAGTTTCGCATGGTGACCTTACAGGAGGTAATCCCACTGTTATCACAAGGGGATTACATGACAGCACTGGACATGAAAGATGCATACTTTCATATTTTAATGTTGCCAGCCCACAGAAAATACCTCAGGTTCATGATAGAGAACAAACACTACCAGTTCAGAGTGCTACCCTTCTGGATAGCATCAGCACCAAGGGTATTCACGAAAGTACTGGCAGTGGCAGCGGCCCATCTGCGCAGGTTGTCCATCCCAGTATACCCTTACCTCGACGATTGGCTCATAACAGGGGATTCTTAAGAAACATGCTTCTCGAATACCCAAAAGACTGTAGACCTTTTGTTCCAACTGGGCTTCTCCATCAACGAGAAGAAGTCCAGCTTAGACCCCAGCCAGATCAAACAATTCCTAGGGGCTCGAATTCGAACAAAGGACTGCCTCGTCTTCCCCTCCGAGAGGGTCCAAAACATGCTGTTTCAGATTCCCCAATATGTTGCAGGTCGAGAGGTGACGGTACGCAAAGCAATGCGCTAGCTAGGAATGATGGCGTCATGTATTTATTTGGTACCTCACGCGTGCCTGCGCATGTGCCCAATGCAAGAGTGGCTCAACAGCCAGTGGTGTCAGGCCAGCGGACAATGGGACGATCTAGTGGTGGTCTCGCAGGCCTTGGTTCTCTCGCTACGGTGGTGGACAAAGGAAAACCTGCTAATAGGGAAACCTTTTGCCACACCCGCAGTGGAAGCCACTCTAACCACAGACGCATCCCTCACAGGATGGGGGGGGGGCTCACCTATCCCATCAGACTGCTCACGGAGTGTGGACTCCGAGCATAGCATCTAAGCACATAAATCTACTGGAGTTACTGGCGGTGTTCAAGGCACTGAAAACCTTCCAGGAACACCTACAAGGAAAGACGGTGATGGTCCTCACGGACAGCACCACGGCCACGTACTACCTCAACAAGCAAGGGGAACCCACTCTCCAGGACTGTCCAAGCTGTCCCAGAACATCTGGAAGTGGGCTCAGACACATGTTCATACTGTCTCAGCAGAGATTTCCCCCTGCCCGCAGAGTACGAATAGCGGTTACACAAAGACATCGTCTTCGACGTCTTCACACAGTGGGGTTTCCCAGAAATAGACCTGTTTGCAACTCTGGAGAACTCACAATGCCAAGATTATGCCTCCAGGTACCCTCAGAACCAGTCCAAGGGGAATGGTCTATCGATTTCATGGTCAGGGAAATTTGTTTACGCTTTCCCCCCTGACTCCCCTTCTCAACAAGATTGTGCACAAGATGCACCGGGAACAAGCCACCATGATACTAGTGGCCCTATGTGGGCCCGGCAACCATGGTTCGCTCATCTGATGGAGACGTCTGTCTCCACCAGTGAAACTGCCATGCCCGTACAACATGCTGTCACAGGACAAGGGCAGGACACTGCATCCATGCCCTCAAAACCTTGAATTTAGAAGCCTGGCTCCTGAGGTCATAGGATTTGGACATTTACAACTTCCACAAAGGTGCATGGACATCCTCAGGGAAGCTAGAAAACCTAACACTCGTCACTGTTGTTCTAGCAAATGGAAGAGATTTGTCATCTGGTGTAGAGGAAGAAGCATCAACCCCGTTGACTGCTCTCCCACACAAATTGTCCTGTACCTGACCCATTTGCTGGACTCGGGTCTAGTATTCAATTCTATTAAAGTCCACCTAGCGGCACTTTCTGCATACACCACTTCCCAACTCAGTGTCATGGTGGAAAGTCCCAGTTATCAAAGCCTTCATGGAAGGGGTAAAAAGGATACACCCTCCAATAGCAAACCCAGCTCCCGGCTGGGACCTAAATGTGGTACTCACCAGGCTCATGGGTTCACCCTTTGAACCCATGCACAAGGTGCCTCACTCTTAAGAATGCTTTTCTAATAGCTATCACCTCCATTAGGAGAGTAAGTGAACTACAGGCTCTTTCTGTTCTAGACCCCTTTGTAACGGTTCACAGAGATAAGGTGGTTCTACGCACACACCCAAGGTTTGCACCGAAATTCATCTCGAAATTCCAGGTCAACCAGTCAATAGAACTACCAACGTTCTTTCAAAATCCTTCAAATCTAGGAGAAAAGAGCCTGCATACACTTGATGTGCGCAGAGCTGTCATGTTTTATATGGAAAGAACTAGACCACTGAGAAAGACTAATCAGTTCTTTGTCTCGGTGGCAGCAGGAAGAGAAGGAGATGCAGTATCAACGTCCACTATATCTAGCTGGATTGTTCAATGCATCACTCTGTTATACTCTTGCTAAGAGAGAACTACCCTTCAAGCCAAGAGCACTCTACTTGTGGCACTGGGGCATTCATTGCAAATGTTCCCTTTGAGTACATCTGCAAAGCGGCAACCTGGAGTTCTGTACACACATTTACAAAACATTACTGTCAAGATGCCCACTCTAGAGCTGATTCCCAGGTGGGACAAGCAGTATTAAGACACCTTTTCTCTACTGTTCCTTCTCACAACCCACCTCCAACTCCGGGTACTGCTCGCTAGTCTATGCACAGCATGTGATTCTAAGCAGATTAACAAACATCAGAAGACCATGCATTACTTGCCGTAAAAGCATTTCTGATGGTTGTATCTGCTTAGATTCACATGCGCCCACCCTTCCTCCCCGCTCGGATGGAAGGAACATAGACATCCTTTATCTCTTTTCTGTACTCACTCACGTCTAAAAGGCTCCCTCAGGGCAGAAAAAATACAAACAGAGGGACCGCGACGCGTGAGGTATTGTGGGT
This sequence comes from Ambystoma mexicanum, assembly GCF_040938575.1. NCBI lineage: Eukaryota > Metazoa > Chordata > Amphibia > Caudata > Ambystomatidae > Ambystoma > Ambystoma mexicanum. The sequence goes on from NC_090932.1 coordinate 1,274,145,890, forward strand.
ACACCGCACGTCACTATAGGGAAAGTGTTACAGACACGCCTTGTCGACGACCCCTTTTCGACTACGAAAAACAAAATGCAATACTCCGCAGTGACCACTGGATGTCAGACCTATGCGCAGCATGTGAATCTAAGCAGATACAACCATCAGAAATGCTTTTACGGTAAGTAATGCATTGTCGTCCCAGAGAAGGTATTTAAACCTTGGAAAGCCTGAAAAGGTTTCCCTGTGCCACTGCACTGAGGGTGCTGTGTGACACGAATGAAAAGATGCCTATGGAGTTGGTTAGACTTCATAATCGAAAGAAACGAACTCAGAAAACAAATAAGTTCAAAGTCCCAGAGTTCAGTGAAGAGCTGGGGGATCTCTAAGGTAGGGAGGAATTGGCACAATTATGAGAATTCTCCCCAACAGCAACCACCGGCAAAGGGAATACTCTGCCCCCCCCCCCCCCCCCGACGAATGGGGACAGACAGTGACAACGGACGGCGGCGAGATGGGAGATCCTGCATCACCGCTGCTGAGGGCTTCTCCGCCAGACGACGTGGGATCTTCCATTCCTTGATCACCTGTCCCTGTGCGTCTGTTTTTCCAGCTCACTCCGGAAGAGGAGGGCTTCTTGTACCAGCGCCAGACCATCCTGTCTGTACCACTCCTGGACGATGTCTGGGTTGAAGGGCTGGCGCTGCTGAGGAATCCTGCTTCAGCCACGATGAAGAGACCGACTTGAAAAGAAATACTGAGTGCCGGAGTCTGCGCCCAAGTGTCTGCTGTCTCAACCATCGCCAGACTGTTCTCGGCGACCTCCAGGAAGAAGTCGTCGAATTAGTTTGTCTGCACCCACAAACAACGAGGGGAAGAAATTGGATTCCCTGGGTAGAAAGATCTGCGGTGATGGCGTTCAAGGCGGCCAATGCCTTTGTGATTGTGGCCAGAAACGACTGGGAGCTTTGGTACAAGATGGCTACACTTCTGGATTTCCTCACCGATGACAAACCAGTCAAGGCTTCGGAGATCCTGCAGGAAAGCGAGGTGGCGTCAGACCACGCCATCACGGTGGCCCTGGACCTTGGAGACACTGGGTTCCGCCAGATGGGTAACAGGGTTTGTCTTTGTCATCATGGCTGGCTCAAGGCCACCAACTTAAACAAGAGGTCCATGAGAGGATCCTGGACATGCCGTTCAACACACAACCTTTTTCGTGAATGCCGTCGATTAATCCCTCGGGCCATAAAGAGACACAGGCGGCCATTTTCTTGGGCACCCTGCAACAACACTGGCAGTCCTTTCGTTCCTCAGTTGGGAAGTCTAGCAGGTCTTTGATGGGTTTTGGCGGGAGCTCATTTTACCGCCAACCCTCCGGTTCTACGGCCCCGGAAGCCAACAGGTTGCTCGGCTTTCGGAGGTGGCCATCGTCAAGGCTCCCCGTGCGGCGTGTCTGCCTCCAAGCAGGACAGAACCGGCCAAGACGTGAAGTCCCCACCCCTGGAACCAGTGGGAGGCCAGCTGACTAGCTTAGGAAGCGTGTGGGAGACCATATCTGCCGATCAATGGGTGCTGGACACTGTTGCCCCTGGACACTTTGGAATTTCAACAGGTGTCCGCGAATACCACCGGTGGCCCAACAGGAACATTACATCCCTCAGCTCCTGGAAGTTCGGGCCATGTTAAGAAAAGGGGTGATAGAGCTGGTCTCAAAGCGACTCCGGAGTTTACTCACAATACTTTCTCGTAAGAAAGAAGCTGGAGGCCCATTCTCGATGTCTGACGACTCAACTACATAAAGTCCCAGAGGTTCAGGAGGGTCACGCTGCAGCACTTGCTCGGCCAGCTGGTGAAGGGGGGGTGGGGGGGGGGGCAGGGGGACTTTCTGTCGTTGTTGGATCTAGAAGACTCGTACTTCCACGTCCCCATTAACCAAACGCATCGCAAGTTCCTGCGCTTCGTTGTACAAGGGAAGCATTAACAGTTCAAGGTGCCCAGAGTCTTCACCATCACCTTCTGCAAGGCTTATGAAACTCTTCTTTACATAATGTTTTTATCAATCATGATCAGCTTAGGATGACCAACCCTTGACGCCTTAAACTGTACTAATGTATTCCCGGAAATGTATCTCGCACTTGGATAACCTCTGTAACTAAGTTCCTTGCAAGTAACAGCGCCTCAATGCCCCTGGGCTGTTTGTGTGCTATACAAATGGAATAAAAGTGCCTGGCTCCGGTGGTGGCCCACCCACGACTACCGGGGATTCATGTGTATCCTTACCTCGACTGGCTCATCCGGGCCAAGTCGAGGGACATCGCAGTGGATATCTCTGTGAGGACCGTCCGACTGCTGACAAACCTGGGGTTCTCAGTAAATTATGCAACTCCATCGCAGGACGCGCTGTTACTGGGATCCAGACTCAACACTGTATCCTGCATGGCATCACCGGAGGAGAGAATGGCGCCCATCTTGGGCAAGGTGCAACAGCTGTTAGCACTGAAGATCGCCACAATGAGGACTGTCTAGTCGCTTCTCGGCTTGATGTGTTCATGCATATACCTGATCTGGCTCTGCAGATTGCGGATTCTCCGGCTGCAGGAATTCCCGGACGCCCGTTGGGTCCAGTTGTCTGGAGGCTTCAGGACAGAACCGCGCTCGACTAAGTACCATTGAGCGATAAGGTGGTGGGGCGTGTGCTCCAACCTTGCCAGAGGCACGGACTTCCAGAGCCGCCATACCAGGAGATGGGGTGGGCAGGAAGTGAAGGAGGTGCCGGAAACTCCCTGTGCTTTAGTCTCCTAGGAGACCCAAATGCTGGCTGGATGTCTTGCAAGGACAGCCACCCTGCTGGGTGAGTGGCAGCTAGGCTGGAATGAATGGGAGGAAGCTGGATAAAAGGCGAGTCTCTTGGCTTGGAAGGCAGAGTCGACCACTGGAACGAAAGAACCTAAGACTAGCTTGAAGAGGACAGCTGGTGCAACTCATGGACCGTTGGTTTGCCGGGTGAAGCCCTGCTGCAGGTCTGAATAGCTAAATTCATCTCGACAGAGAACCCCTGCAAAGACGACTTCTCCCTTTAGCTGGCGGGACCAATCAACTCGACACTAAGCCACCTGGATACCTTTCTCAGAGCTGGTCGTATTTTCCTCAGAGGGCTGTGGGAAACCGAATAACCAGGGAGAGGGACAGAAGTGTGCTGGACTACAGCTACCGGAATTGAAGATTTGCCAGTTGCCAGCTTTTTTTTTTTGTTTACCATTCCCAGTGCAGGAGTCACCTGACGTCCTTCCTCTTGTCCCCACGTCTGAGGGCCAGGAACAGCAAGATCTGCAGGAACTGCCAGGAACAGAGGTCACCAGCTGCATCTTTTTCTTCATTTGTAAAGGTACTGTAAAATCAGAGTACTTGCCTCTCGCAGTGAAAGTTCTTGAAACTTTCACAACTCACAGGCCTAATCAGCCTGTGACCCAATATGATTCTCGACTATTCCTAAGAACTTTTGCAGAGACTTTTCAGTTTATCTACCAGAACTGCTCTATCCTATCCAAGAATTTAGCCCATTGTGTCTCCATGACCTGTAATCTGGGAGTCTGAGGCTGACCTATTCTAGTTTGGCGAATAAATTATGATCATGACCTGTGGGTGAATGCTGAGATGCAGTGTTACATGGCTGCCTAGTTTCAAAATGGAGGTAGCTGGGAGTTATGTAACTCATTGTATCCAGTGAGAACCTGGTTAGCTTGATAACATGTGCTACCTTTGGCTCCCCAGCCCAACTGAGTTGGGCAGGTGAGTGCTGCCCCCTCTCCGACCTCCATTTGGCCCATATTTTTTAAAATTGGCAGTTTCCAGAGTCCCTGTGTGCCCACATCCCCAGCTCTCCCCTTCCTGCTTCCCCAGCTGCTCCCGCCGCCCCAGCCCACCCACAGAAGCCGATTGGCTGCCTGGCCCATCATGTCTAAGTCTAGCGACAACGCTAGCCATTCCTGCCCCCCTTTTTGCTTGAGCTGAGCAGGTGAGTGCTGTCCCCTCCAGTCAGCCCATATTTTTAAAATTGTCGTTTCCCCGTTTGCCCGCATCCCCCGTTTTCTCCTTCCTGCTTCCCCTCCCAACCCGCTTCTCTCCCCCCCCCCCCCCCCCCTGCTCCCATTGGTCCTCTCGGCCTTCATCACCGGTCCTCTCAGTGCAGCCCTCTGTTCGTGCAGCTCCCACGGCTAAGGGCCCCTAGGCAAAGGGTGGGTCCAACAGAGGTGGCTCCAAGAGGTGTCAGCAGGTGTCAGCCAGCAGTGAACAGACACCAACAAAACTAAGTGTGGCATGGGTGGGGTGTAGAGCAATTGCTCTACTCCAGAAAGCCCTCACCCCTCTACCTTACCTCCTTACCTCTCCATAACGGTAACCTTAACATTGAGTGTGCCCTAATGGCATCACTGTGTTAGAGTTGAACTTACTGTGTTAAAGTTGAATTTTGAAGGTATTACCAACATCATTGAATGTGCCTGGTCGCATACACTTTACTGATCACCACAATATATCACTACTACGCTTTATACACCACCATTCGACTAGAACACAGCGAACTATGACCCATTCGGTAAAGCTGTTCTCATACTAACACGACTCATCAAACTACCCATCATCCTAACACTGCTAGCTAGCACATACCGGCTAGCTTGGGCATCTCCTCAGGCCTAACACAGCCAGAACTCAGTCTGGATGTCCACCCCCCAGACTGAACACGTTCAACTGATCTCCTCAGCACCTCACTTACCGCTAGCAGCTACCATGCAACAACCACACCAACTGCAAACATACCTGGTGCGCACATGCACTTTACGACTCGACTAACTTGAACTGCGGTTCTCGAGGGCGTTCAACCTACCAGCGCCTTGAGATCATACCAATGGTACATAAGGCGCCATACAAATGCAAAATAAAATAACATAGATTTTGGCCTAGCCTATTGAATTGACTCTGTTGAACTCAAAATATCTGCACTGCCTAAGAAATAATTTCATTCTTTCCGTGTTCTGATAACCAAAGCCTTTTTGCTCCTCCTTCAAAGTATTCTGAATGCTTCATAAACTTGGTGTGTACAGTACTGAAGTCTATTTGTGATTATATTGCCGCCTTCTTATCAATGTTTTATAACTGACATTCATTTATTTAACTAAGTATTTAACAAACCGAGTGTACATTTATTTGAACACCTGTGATTGTAGACATCTGTGTAACATCATTACAGCTCACATTCCCCTCTTTAGATGAGCCTGGCTGCTCAGCTTCGCTACCAAAAACTGTAGTACAGACTTATACGTCCTAGTTGTGTGCAGTGGTCCCAAAGGATGCTGCATACAAACTTTGCATAAATCAACATGCCACCACAAGGTTTTACATCCAGAATCGGGGGGCACCAGAACCCCAGCGCTCTCCAGAGGCGCAGGACTTGTGGCACTGGGCCGTCGCCCAGGCGATGTTTCACTGGCAGGTGTAAAGAACACAGTTGCTAACACTCAGCAGGGAGCTATGCTCTTGCCACAAGTGGAACTTTGGCAGGATCAAGTGGGGGGGCTTCCTCAAATGGGGCAGTGCCCAGATCGATCGGTTTGCGACGGGGACGTACACAAAGTTCCAGAGTTTCGCCAGCAGGTTCCCCCAGCCCTGGAACATAGGGGGTGGGGGGACACATTCTCCCTCCCTTGGGACGGCCTGTTTCTATTACTACTTCGAGCCATCGGTCAACTCGAACGGTACCGGTGCAGGATGATCCTTGTCGCACCAGCATGGCTGAGGCAGATCTGGTACCCGGACCGTCTCATGTCAGCGTCCCCTCCAGTCGAGCTGCCAGTGGTAGCGGATCTCCTTGCCAGGGAGTTTGCTGGGTATGAGCTTCCGGCGGACTGCAGGGAGGTACTTGCCAAGACCAGGGTGTCGTCGACTTTAAAGTGCTACGGACACAAATGACAGCGTTTTGTGACTTGGTGCCGGTCGCAGATCAACCCTCCTGAGGGTCACGGCCCTGCAAGTACTTCAGCATTAGTCATTGGCTAAATCGCCTCCATCAAGGTACATCTGGCAGCTATCTACTACTATACCAGGTCTCCGGGATGATCTTCACTGTGGTCGCACAGTCTAGTCAAAGAGTTCATCAAAGGACTGTTCCGCTTGGTCCTGCTGGTGAAGGCCCCGGGGTGGCAACTAAACGTGGTGCTGACTAGGCTCATGGGGTCCCCATTCAAGCTTATACACTCAGCTCGAGTTTGTTGTGGAAGACCGCTTTCCTCGTGGCCATCACCTCTGCAAGAAGAGTAGGTGAGATCCAGGCCCTGTCCTGCAAGCTGCCTTACTTGAATTTCCACAAGACTAGGGTGCTGCTGCAGACGCACCCCTCGTTCATGCCCAAGGTCCATCAGAATTTCATCTCAATGAGCCCTTAGTGTTATCTTGTTTTTTCCAATGCCTTTGTTGCCGACTGAAGGGAGTGCTCCAGATTTGTGGGCCGCACAAAGAGCTTCCGGAAATCTCAGATTTTTATGAACTTTCATCCTGTGAACCATGGGTAGGCCCTGTCCAAGGCTTCCTGGCTGCATCACTCATTTTCACCGGTTGGCGAACCCACCTCTGCCTGGCCGTCTAAAGTGCCCATGCTACCAGAGCGTTCGCCTTCACAACGGCGTTCCTGTCTGGTGTGCCCCTCCTGGACATCTGCAGGACTACTACGTGGAGGTCGTCGCACACCTTCTCAAAATTTTACTGCATCGACAGGGATTCCAGAGAAGAGTCCAGAGTTAGCCAAGCAGCACTGACCAACTTATTCGCTTGAAGGTGAGCCTGGTAAGGAGGTAAGAGCTTGCTTCTGGTGACCCTTGCCACCTCCCATGGTTGTGCATGTGTGTATACTGATAAGTATTTTCTATTCATGAGCATGTGAATCCATACCAGACCATGCTGGAGAACAGTTACAGGTAAGTAACTTGTCTTCCTCCACCCCCCAATACTTTTTCTACTTTGATTTCACACAACTTCCTTCCTTTTTTACCATAAAAGACAGCAAGAGAAAATATACAACAAATGATTTACTAAAATCCAGGCCCATTCCTTCTACCGAGCCACTGTTTTTCCTTATATCCTTTGTAATACTACCTTCCCAGCATTTTTTTATATGCTGCAGATCACATTGCTTTTATAGTCATAAAAGAATAATGCAGGGTACTACCTTTTCAACCTGTTATGGCTGAGGATCCCTTACTTCTCAGTCCTTATAAGCTGGGGCTCCCTTTTTCCATTATAAAAGGTAGAAAAACAGAAATGCGCCACAATTTGGACACATAACCCACCTCCAACACACCACCTGCCTTCCTATCCAATCTATTCCATAATACAGCACCAAAAAGTCATATTCCATTGACCTTGCACATCGTCCACATACCCATACTTTCTCCAGCATTGGATCTTTCATGGATTCACATGCTTAGAATATTCCCCGTCGTCAGGCTGGGAATCCCCGGTACATTATATAGACTCTTTCCCGTAGGAAAACTTTTTCGACGCTTATGCGTCCTATCCACCTCGTTTTGTATCATGCGTGCCCGCACCGTCAGGACGTCGTGATATAAATACAGGACCCGCCCCCGCGCTCCCTCAGATTTCAACCGTCTTTCAAAGTAGTGGGATCCTCCTGATTACTGCTAGTGGAAAGTAGGTTGTTTCTTCTGTTTCGCTTCGGCGACGTTCAAATTCTGGAGAATTATGTCTGGAAAAGCGTTATTTCGCCCTTGTGCGACATGTGGCCTCAAAAAAGTTTATGAAGGAGATGCCCACATGGATTGTATCTACTGTCTACACCCGCACCACACGGCGGATACATGTGAGATATGCCAGGGTTTCTCCCAAAAAACCCTTAAGGACCGTAAAAGAAGGCTGGTCGACTGGCTTAATGACGGAGCGGGTGCCTACCCGGCTTCGGAAGTTGGCTCCACGGCCTCCAGGAGCAAGTCGGAACCCCCATCAAAAAAGGTACGGCCAGCAGAAAACCGCGCTGAGGACAAGCATAAGGGGAAGCATGCTGGGTCTTCATCACATAAAAAGCCCTCCTCCTCCTCCTCCTCATCATCCAAGACGGAGAGGCAAGCGCTGTCAAAATCCTCCTCAGGGGACCGTCCCAGGTCTTCCATGAGTCGAGATGCTTCAGCCGGGAAGTCGGCATCGAAATCGGCGACGAAGTCTAAGGGCTCGACGACGACTACTTGCTCGTCGACCTCGGTGTCATTGACGATGCCTATTACTGTTCAGGCAGCAGCGGTTGGGATTCCTTCGTCGACGGAGACTCAGTCTATGGCTTGGCTGCCAGAGGTCTATGACCCGATCCCCCCCGAAGTCTTACTGCAGCCAGACACGGCCTGCTCGGCGGAAGGAGAAGGTGGCACGGTTCTGCAGCCATCGGATTTAGGCTTACGGCCTTCCACGTCGACGACAATGAGTGCGAGTGGGGGTATGGTGCCTATCATCAACATTACTGACCCCCCAGACAGTTTTGTCTCTGGATGTGCTTAATACTCTTCAGAAGCTCCTGCAGCGACTGGATACGCAGATCCCTCAACCCAGGACTTCATCGTCACTTTTTTCTGTACCTTCCGCCGACGAGCAAACTTGTGCAGCTCGCTCGACGACTAAAAACACATCGGCTCCCCAGGAGGTAAAAGATCGTCCTCGAGCGCAGGAGGAGGGTGAGTTATCGGAGTCCGATTCTATACTGGGTGACTCTGGGTCAGACATCTCCCTTTCACCGTCGAGGGACCCAACATGGAATTCGGATGTAGAGGTAGAGTCTACGAGGAGCCAGACACAGCCATCTCCTCCGGATGATGTGGGAGCCTTCCATGCAATGATGGGAAAAGCTTGTTCCGAGTTCGGCTTGATTCCTGAGGAGCAGAAGAAAGACTGTTTCCTTTTTGACCATATGGGTCAAAGGAGGAAATCGGTATTTGCCATCCCAATTTTGGACCACGTGTGGCAAGAAGGTCTCAAGACGATGCGCCATCCGTTCTCGGAGCCAGCTATAAAGGGACGGATTGAGAAAAAGTTTAAAGCTCCGGAGTCCACTCCAAAATGTCTAACATCACAACCTCTGTCTGACTCGGTGGTGTCGGCGGCAGCGGCTAGGAAGGCCAGGGTACAGCAAAAATGTTCAACTCCACCAGAAAGCGAGGCTAGGAGGCAAGACGTCTTTGGAAAAAAGGTGCTCTCGGTCGGTGCGACGACGGTAAGAGCAGCCAATTCTTTAGCGATCGTGTCACGATATGATAGAGAAATGTGGCACAAACTAGCCCCTATCCTAGAACGTCTGCCAGACGAACACCGGAAAGCAGCCATGTTACTGGTGCGGGATGGCGAAGAGGCCTCGAACCATGCAATTAATATTGCAGTTGACCTAGCAGAGTCTGGCTTCAAACAAATCAACCATGGAGTAGTACTTCGTCGACAAGCGTGGCTCAAATGTACTACTTTCCGTCCTGAAGTCCAGTACAAAGTCCTTGACATGCCATGTGAAGGGGAACACCTGTTTGGCGAAAAGGTTGATGAAGCGTTGAAGGGGATGAAAGAAGACACGGATACTGCTAGGTCCCTCGGCGCCCTCCAAACGGGTTGAAACTTTCGCTCTTTTCGCCCCTTTAGGGGTGCTTCTGGAAACTCCCGCTTTGGAGCCTCGAGGGATCGTGGATTTAACAGGCCCTCGTACTCTTCACAAGGGTTCAGACGAGCGTCCCAGTCGGCACGTAGAAGCTGAGACTATCAAGCTTCCAGGCGGCGAGGCTCGGGTCCATCGTCGACGAAGAACAAGCAAACCGGCAACCAATGACGGCCTTCGGAACGTCCGGGGGGACGAGTCATTACTTCGACCAATGGAAATGCATCACCACAGATCGATGGGTTCTAGACACGATTCGCATGGGTCATGCGCTACAATTCAAAGACAAGCCTCCACGTCTTCCGCCTGTATTTTCGACCCAGCCCCACCTCCGAATCCTACGACAAGAGGCGGCGCTTATGTTGCGAAAAGGAGCGGTAGAGAGAGTTCCTGTGGCACAGGAAGGACACGGGGTTTATTCCCGGTTCTTTGTTGTCAAGAAGCCAAACGGAAAATGGAGGCCCATTCTCGACTTGGTGGGGGTCCTCAACAAATGGCTAAAGAGCCAAAAATTCAAAATGCTAAAGCTCCAGGAGGTTATCAGGTCGGTGCAACCCATGGACTATCTGTCGTCTCTAGACCTTCAAGACGCCTATTTTCACATCCCAATACGCCCGCGACACAGGAGATATTTAAGGTTCGTCGTCGGGAGAAAGCATTTTCAGTTCAAGGTCCTCCCGTTCGGGCTCAAGTCCTCCCCCAGGACGTTCACCAAGTGCTTGGCCCCTATAGCGGCCCATTTAAGGAAGGATGGTCACCATGTCTATCCATATCTGGACGACTGGCTGGTCAGAGGTTCGTCCAGGGAACAAACACGAAACAGTCTATGGGCCACAATGTCCCCCTTACAGGAACTGGGCTTCGCAATAAACTTCAACAAGTCCTCCGTGGAGCCTTTGAGGACCTTGGTCTTTCTAGGAGCGGAGTTTCATACACACACAAGCCTGGTGAGACCATCCAGCGAAAGAATTCAAAAACTGAAAAGCAAGGCGTCGGAATGGAGATGCGGTACCAGGGTGTCGGTGCGCAAATACATGTCCCTGCTAGGGACCATGTCGTCCTGCATTCCGTTGATAAACAACTGCCGTCTGTTTATGAGGCCTTGCCAGGAATTTCTAGCGGACCGTTGGGCGCAGAGCCGAGGTCGCTGGTCCGACAGACTGGTCGTCGACGAACAACTAGTACAAGCACTCTGCTGGTGGAAAGTGTCTACTCATCTAACAAAAGGAATGCCTCTACTGGAACCGGAGTTCCAAAAGACGGTGGTGACGGATGCATCGCTGAGCGGATGGGGAGCTCATCTGGATACGTTACAGGTACTAGGCCAGTGGTCGTTGCAGGAGTCCTCCCTGCATATCAACCTGCTAGAACTGAGAGCAGTGCGATGGGCTCTGAAATCTTTTCTTCCTCAACTGAGGGACTCGGTGGTGCGTGTCATGACGGACAACACCACTACGATGTTCTACTTGAGGAAGCAAGGAGGGACACGTTCCAGGTCCCTATCGACGGAGGCACAGAAAATCTGGCATTGGGCCCTACAACACAACATGCAAATCTTGGCGTTCCACCTGCCAGGCGTGAGAAATGTGGAAGCCGATGCCCTCAGCAGAGAAATGAACGAAGTTCACGAATGGGTGCTGAACGACCAACTACAGCAAGTATTCAAGAAATGGGGACATCCTTCCATAGATTTGTTCGCGACGAAGAACAGGAAATGTCATCAATACGCAAGCAGATGGCCTCAGCAAGGCTCACTGGGGGATGCGTTCTCCTTCCCATGGTCGAACAAATTCCTGTATGCATTCCCTCCATTTCCACTGGGTCCGGAGGACGTTGCAATGGATCCTCAGGTACCCATGTCGGGTAATTCTGGTGGCCCCGTACTGGGCCAGACAGGTGTGGTTTTCAGACCTGCTACACTTAGCGGTGGCGGAACCGATGAGATTCCAGAAGACCCCCGACCTTCTGTCTCGACAGGAAGGTGCTGTTTGGCATCACGACCCGGACAGCCTCAAGTTGACTGCCTGGCTCCTGACTTCGCCGAATTCGGTCGGCTAACGATGCCGGAGGACTGTCGGCGTATCCTGCAAGCGGCAAGAGCTACTTCCACAAACGCCTCATACACGTACAAATGGAGAAGTTTCTGTCAGTGGTGTGAGGATCAACCAGGTTTGGCCCCGCAATCGATTAAGGCGGAACAGCTCCTTCCATACTTGCTGTTCTTAGCTCAAAAGGGCCTATCGGTATCGTCAATAAAAGTACACCTGGCCGCCATTTCCAGGTTTACTCGTCGACGGCATTCTGCACCATTGTTCAGCGACCGCCTGATTAAGCACTTCCTTAAAGGCCTCTTTCGGAGTTTCCCTCCAGAGAAGAAATTTCCGCCGGAGTGCAGTCTCAATCTGGTCTTAACGTCTCTTATGAAGCCTCCTTTTGAGCCAATGTCATCATCGTCTCTAAAGTTTTTGTCGTGGAAATTTGCCTTCCTGGTGGCCATCACTTCAGCCAGACGTATTTCAGAAGTTCAGGCTCTAATGGTAGACCCACCATACTTACGATTTTTCAAGAACAAGGTAGCCCTTGCCACTAACCCACAGTTCATACCGAAAGCTCCTTCGGTGTTCCATAAACACTCCTCTATTGTGTTGCCTACGTTTTTTCCGGAGCCATGCTTGGGAGCGGAGCGCACGTTACACACATTGGATGTAAAAAGGGCTCTCGTTTTATCTTCATCGTACGCAACCATTCAGAGAAACGAGACAACTGTTCGTGGCCTATGGTTTGGGTGCTAGAGGAAAAGCCATTTCGAAGCAAGGATTGTCAAGATGGGTGTCATCTACCATTTCGTACTGCCATTCCAGGGCAGGGAAGCCTCTTCTACGACGGCCAAGGGCTCATTCAACTAGAGCAGCGGCATCGTCGACGGCACTGTGGGCCGGAGTCCCTCTGGGGGACATCTGCATGGCGGCTACCTGGGCGGCTACACACACCTTTACCCGCCATTACTGCCTGTCGCAGCAACATGCAGAAGATACCCGGATGGGACAGGCGGTGCTCCGACACCTATTCCAATAAGGTAAGCCCCGACTGAGGGGTTGCATCCTGTGGAATTTATGACTGTATGCGGTGCGTTTTCCTATGTTAACGACTACTAATGTATACATGATCATAGGGAACGGGCTTTGCGAAGAAAGTATATGGGTTTGCATGCACGCCTCCTCGCTTGGGGGTGTACTGCTATGTAATCTATTCTAAGCATGTGAATCCATGAAAGATCCAATGCTGGAGAAGGGAATAGTTTCTTACCTGTAACTCCATTTCTCCAGCATTGGTATCTTTCATGGATTCACATGCGCCCACCTGCCTCCCCTGAACATGCAAACCGGTTCCCCCACTACTTTGGGGGCCGAAATCTGAGGGAGCGCGGGGGCGGGTCCTGTATTTATATCATGACGTCCTGACGGTGTGGGTACGCAAGATACAAAACGAGGTGGATAGGACGCATAAGCGTCGAAAAAGTTTTCCTACGGGAAAGGGTCTATATAATGTACCGGGGATTCCCAGCCTGACGGGGAATATTCTAAGCATGTAAATCCATGAAAGATACCAATGCTGGAGAAATGGAGTTACAGGTAAGAAACTATTCCCTTCATACATGCATGTTCCCATATTATCACTTGCAAGATTATAATCGCATTATAATCGCATGGCTCCTTTCTTGGTGACTGACCTGGGGCTTCGCAAAGTACGGGGGCAAAAACTAAGAACACGTCAAATGTCACCACTGAAAGGCAGCCCAACTTACAGGGCTACTCCTTAATTATAATACCCCTAATCGCGCTTGCACCAGAGTAAATGCACCCCTCTAGGAAAGCAAGTCCAAGAGTACTACCTTGCCAGGATAACCAGTTTAATCTGTACAGAAATGAGGATGGGGCAAAACTCTGCTCCCTGAACTGCATATTCTGTCCTTCAACCGTTCCAAATGCCTGCAGACTGGAGCCAGGCAGGAGCTTACATACTACTTGACTTGGTCACTGGATACTGGCATGGCTTCATCCAAAACTGTCCTTCCCTAAAGAGGGTGCTGCAGAGACTTACTTTTCTTCATCAGCAATTTCTGGCAGCCATGCTACTTGCCATATTGCCAGCCTATGCAAGAATATACTGTAGCTTGAAAGCAAACCCCAATTTGCAGGTGCGCCCCTTAAATATATATTTTTGGGGTACCCCCAAATCTGTCAAACCAGAGAAAATGCACCCCTCTAGGGAATCAAAAGCCATGAGTCTGTCCTGCAGATAAGGCTTTAATCTTTACAGATCATGAGGATTAGGGAAATGCAGAGGACTCATTTCCAAGCCAGCATGCTGTTGTCATCCTTCGCTGACTCCAAGATCCTGAAAACTGCTCCAGGGCCTGCAGCTTAAATACTCTTCAGTTGGTCTCTGGATACCGACCACAAAAGTGATGGGTGGAAGGTTTCGAATGAATCTAAACCACTGGCAATTGCTCTGGGCAACCTTCCACACCACCGTTTTTTAGCCCGTCTGCGCCATTGCAAAAGGGGACCAGCCATGTGCAAATCAGTCAGCAGCTGCCGCCACCGAAGGTAGCAGCCCAGCCTTAACTGCTAGGCCAGGTCCCCTCTGCACAGAAAACCAAGCAACCCCAGACATGTTTCGGTCTTGTTGGACTGGATACCCACAGAGCTCCTCTAAACGTATCCCTCTTGCCATAAAAGGGAGGTCGCAGAGGCTCCAGTGTTGCACGGTCATGTTCCATAACATTATGCTGCATATGCAAGAATATTTTGTTGCTCTTGTTTAGCATAATTTACTATGTTATAAACATTCATACATAAACACATCTTCACGCCATTCTCTCAGCACTTGGTCTATAAAATTATATTTGATGTGGTCACTTTTCTAATTCTGTCGTGTTGCATCCTATGTTTTTTTTGTCTCCGTTGGCCAGTGGTTGACGGGACCAGTTGGTCAGCCACTTCGTTCTCTCTTCAAGCCTGCATGTAGTCTATATTTAGCCCATCCTGAAATCGCTGTGCTTTGAGCAAGCTAACTACAGTGTAACAGTTTTTACAAATTAATTGAACTAATAGCTTGTATTAAAATATAAGATGCAAATAACTCTTTATTTAGTGACTGGCCAGGCCTCTGATTATTTTTGCTTGAAAAAAGCTTTCCCGGTGCTATAGTGCTTAGAAGTCTTGACTAATTGTAAAGCGCTAGCCAAAGGCGTTGGCTCCTCCCCAACAAGCTTAATTTTTCATCATTTTGTTACTTATGAACATTTATATATTAAAACATTTTCCCTGTCATGCTCTCCATACTTCACTCATTATACTCATATTTTGATCTGGTCCAGTAATTCCCTTTAACCTAGTTTGCCATAATTCTGCAGGCTTTTGACAGACCGCAGATTGCTGATCAGCCACTTCGTATGCTCTGCCAGAGCTGCTCAGTGACGCAACACTGCATGCTCTATCCATTTTTAGCACAGGCCACATTCCGCCTGGCAGAGTGCTTGTCTGTACCGTGCTTTGAGATTTTAAAAACTAAATAGAATGTTACATTCACAAATGTATTCAACTAATGGTTATTTGCACCTTATTTAAATAACTGCCTTCATTTAATGCCCCTCCTCCCCCCTGGTCTCTTGTAGTGCCTGGAAACAGTCCACAGAAGTCTTGCCTAATTCTAAAGTGCTTGGGAATGAAGGAAGACGCTAGCTCCTTCTAGCTATCACTTTCTCCTATAAACCAATCACTGAGCTCAGGGTCATACTACCCCAGCCAATGACTGCCCTTACCCTAAAACCCTCTTTTGGCAGCCATCTTCAGATTTTTACTGCACGTTCAAGTGTTGGGAGTCTGTGATTTTTTTTTTTTTTTATGGAGCCCATGTGTTCCATTTATCCATCCGATTAATGGGGACCCGTTTTTCGGCATCTCATAGCCCCTCAAAAGCAGAAATCGTCGAGTGTTTTCTTCTTGGAAGTTTCCAGAAGTCCATCAGGCCTACACCACGCTGGATCATGTCGGAGGATAAGGACCGAGCATCCCTCTTCAAGCTGTGCACCAGCTGCGGTTTGCGGAATGTTTTCATGGACAAGCATTCCCAATGCCTGTATTGTGTACACCGGATGCACAAGGAAGAAGATTGTAAGATGTGCCGTGGCTTCTTGAAGTGCACGATGAAGGATCGACCTGTCCGGCTGGCAACGTGGCTCAAGGCCAAGGCTTCTACTCCGTGTGGGCCAGAGGGGCATGCCTCATCTGGATCCAGCCAGCCATGGCGGACTTCTAAAACCTTTGAGGGCGCTCCATTGTGGGGGCCCAAGACCAGGCCAAGCACCCAGCTTCTGCCGGGGTCGCTGCAGCGGTGTTGGGCAATATTTGGTGCAGTACCCTTTGGATGCACTGCAACAACCTTTGCCACCTAGTAGTAGGAACCCAACCTTTGGTATAAGTCTGTACTACACAGGTTGGTAGTGTGGCTGAGCAGCCAGGCTTATAAGATGGGTCAATTGTTGCAGCAGTGGAGTTACAGATTCACAGTGACAAGCATCCATATAAACACACACAAGGTTTTTTGATTAAACAATTTAACAGTCAGTTTGACTTGGCCTTCTTCAGAAGCGGCACTATAAGAGTAACACTTCAAAATACACCCTGTTTCTCTAAATCAGCAAATACCCATTTGGGATGGCACACACACTTCACCATGAGGTGATTTGTATTAATGTCCATTGTCCTAGATATTTATCACTTGTACATTAGAGCAATACTGAGATGAGTGTTAAAGTAAAGAGGTTTCAGACTAAAGCAAGAGATCAAACAAATATTCTGAAGCAGGGAAGTACTTTTGAACCCCCAATGTAAAGTATATTAACGCTTTCCTGGAAGGAAGGTAAGACACAAGCGGAGGAGAGACGTCATTCAGAGAGCCAGGCCAGCCAATGTCAATTGGGCGAAAGTCTAGGTGAGCTGAACGTATTGCAGGGAAGTCTTGCACAATGTAAGTAGAATCAAGTGGGGAGGCTTGTGAGTTGTAGAAGATGCAAGCAACTCTACAGAGGTAACCAAGACATGTCTCAACTGAGATCAAGTAAGGCTACAAGGCAAGAGCTAAGTTCTCTTGGACTGTACAGTACCTTTGGTTAGAAGAAATGGTTCAAGCTGGCTTCTGTTCATGTGTGGCTCTGTAGATCCTGTTGTTGGGCCTCAGCTGTGGGGACAAAAGGGAGTACTTCTGGGGACTCCTACAACAGGGCGGTCAGTGGCAGAAAAGGACCAACTTGTATTCGGCAGCATTTTTCGTGGTTTCCGCTCCTCCGTCTCAGCAAATAGCACCACGGTCTCACGGATACCACTCTGGACTTTGCTCGCATCTGGGGTTCAGCACACTCTTGAGGTGGCTCAGGCTTGGTCAGTCCTGCTTACTGGGAGTCCGGGGGATCTTCCAGCAGCTCGGGTCAGTCTTTAAGTAATGCACTCCATTTGGTGTTCCTGACCCTGGCACTTGGGTTCCAGCAGCAGTGGAAGTACAGCCAGCAATGAAAGTATGTCCAACCAAGTTCACTCTGGAGTTGATTGGTCCCACCAACTCGAGGGGAGAAGTCATCCTTGCAGGGCTTCTCTGGTCGAAGCGAATTCGGAGCTTCAGCACAGCAGCAGGGCTTTGCTGGGCAAACCAACAGTCCACGAGTAGCAGCAGCAGTTCCCTTCCAAGTTCTTCTTATTCCTTCTACCAGTGGTCGAGACTGCCTTCCAAGCCAAAAAGCATAGCCTTTTATGCAGGTTTCTCCCCTTCATTCCAGCCTAGCACTCGATCACACAGCAGGGTGGCTGTCCTTGCCGGACTGCCAGCCAGCCAGCCAATCGCCTTTGGGTGCATTCCCGTAACCAAGGGGATTGAGCACAGGGAATTTCGGGCACCTCACTCACTTCTGCCCCTGTCAGACATACTGGAGCCAGAGGCGGGCTTCACTTGTGAATGCCGCGAAAGACGAAACTAAGGGACCAAACCTGGTTTGGTGTGCAGAGTAAATCTCAAGAAGGACCTTTCCAACAAGAAATGGCGAAAAAATAAGATGGAGGCTATTTTGACAAATGGGCACCCATGGGTGCTTTACTGTAGCAGTGAACGCAGCCTGCGGTAAAAACACCATGGTAGTAAAAAGTAAACCATTGCCACCAGCCATTTATTGTAGACAGGGCAACATAAAAATGTTACATGAGAAACTAGACAAAGGGGATACTAAGTAACCCCTCCAGCACCCTATGTTAAGATAGTGTGCTTGGTCTAGAAAGTTACAAATTGTAAGTAAAGTCCATTTCACTTTACTGCACTTGGAAACAGTATTTTATCCGAGAGAAGGTATTTGAACTTCTGGGAAATCTGAGACTTCCCTGTGCCACTGCACAGAAGTTGCTGTGCCACAATGCAAAGATGATGCCTATGTAGTTTGTCAGACTCCAAAACCAAAAAAGTGTTAAATCGCAGAAAAATACAGTTTATCTCCAGGTTGAGAATTTAAAGTCCTACAGTCCAGCAAAAGTGCTGGGGGTCTCTAAGGTAGAGGAATTGGCACATTTCTAAGAATTCTCCCTCACAGGTGGTCAGGGTGCGTTCAGTCCCCATCAGCCTCAATCTCTAGCCATCGCTCCAGCTCTTCGTCAAAGAGAGAGTCCGCTACACTGAAGAAGCTGCGGGAGAAACCGGAGAAGGACAAGGTGGTTGCTGCTGCCCTCTTGAAAGTGAAAGGGGGCTGACCCGGTGCAGCGTTCCTCTGTGGAGGCCAGGGTGCTGCTCCCTCCCAGGTGGAAGGCTTTGGTCAAATCGGCTGAGAAACCTCTGGAGAAGGGGGTGCCAGACCTCAGCCCAAAGCTGACCCCTCAGGACCTGAAGAAAGGGCGTGGGTGTGGGCACGTGGAAGAGGTTCAGGGCACAGATTTGTCCGACAAAGACGTTGCTTTCGTCCGCACCAGGAGACGAGTGCCAACGAGAAAGTAGGTTCGCGGCAGCAATGACTAGGTAGTGGACGACATAGGCGCTGGGCCCAGTGACCTTATCCCCCGGGCACCTACCAGAGACCAGTTGTAGGATATTATCTTGACCCTCCAAACACTGGTGTTGGAGATTCAGAAGCGGATGCCGACTGCACCACCGGCGAACCCCACACGCGAAGACCCTATTGACACCAGGGCCACCACTGTTGAAGAAAAGGAGGCAACCCCACGCCTAGGCTCAAACCGTCACTGAACCCCCCCCTTCCATATGGACACAGGGATGAACACATCGGTGACGGTGGACTCTCCGTGCCACCAAGGGCTTCTCCGCAGGACAAAGTGGGATCCTTCCATGGTCGCCCGTGCTTCAGAACTTTTTCAGCTCACCCCAGAAGAGAAGAAAAAGGAAGGCTTCCTTTACCAACGCTGGGAGGCGAAAAGGAAGACCACTGTTGGTACCACTCCTGGGCGACATCTAGGTTGAGGGGCTGGCACTACTGAAGAACCCCTCCTCGGCACCAGCTGGAAAAGAAGTGCCAGAGTCTGTACCCAAATGTCTGTGGTTGCAACCGCCGCCAGACTCGATAGTCTCGGCTGTGGCAAGGGAGAAGTTGTGCAACCAGCAGTATTAAACCTCTGTTCCGCTGGACGCTGTGGGGCAGAAAGTCAGCTACTCGGCGAAGGCGGCCAACGCCTTAGCGATCCCGGCCAGGTACGACCTGGAGCTATGGTATAAGATGAGACTGATCCTTGATTTCTACAGCATGGGGTCTGGCATGGATTCAAATGCTCATGTATATTCCCTGTCGTTGGGCTGGGAATCCTCGGTAACAAACAAAATCAGTTTCTGAAATGTAATTTCCTACAACCAATCACTGAGCTCTGGGTCATACTGCCCCTAGCCAATAACTGCCCTCTACCTAAGCCCCTCCTCTGGCAGCCATCTTCACATTTTACCACACATTCAAGTATTGGCGTCCTTGTGTTTTGCTCTCGGGCTTTTCGTCGCTGGAAGAGTTTTACTATATTTTTCGATCAATCAAGACTTGTGCTCCATCGATCAACCTTCGATTAACGGGGACCCGTTTTTCGTATTCTTTAGTGCCCCTCAAGGGTGGATTTTGCCATATTTCTTCGTGGAGGCTTCCCGAAGATCCTTCAGGCCTGTGCTGCGTGGACCAGGTCTGAGGAGGGATTCAACCCCCACCCCCCTTCCAGCTCTGCTCAGATGGCGTCTTACGGAATGTTTTCTCGGACGACAAACATTCCCAGTGCCTTTACTGCCTGTACCCAACGCAGACAGCCGCTCGCACGCTAATGGATCAGCATAGGTGGCTGAAAGAGTGTCTACAGGCCAAGGCCCCTACTCTGGGTGGGTCCCAGGAGCATGCCTCTCCAGCTACCAAAAAAGCTGAGCCGGCTTCGAAGACCTTTGGGGGCACCCCTCCCGCAGGGGTTCAACAGAAGGCTAAGCACTGCGAGTCCACTGCTGCCAGGAGCGCCGTTGCGGCGTGCTCCTCGGCGGCCAGGGCACATCCGACGTCTCCATCGACTTCAGTCACTAGTCAACGCTCAGGATCTTTGTCCAAGAGGAAGTCGGACCATCCTGGTATTCTCCAGGTGAATCCCAAGACAGACCTGCCGGAGAAGGCCATGGGGATCGGGGCGCTGACCCTCCCCCTAAGAAGGCCAAGCAGGACAAGGGACCCGTCCTGACCGTGAAGGCCAAGGTACACCTGACGAAGGCCTATCCTTCTACCAAGAGGGTGGTTGCGTCCCTCCCGAAGGCTGCCGAGCCGGATCCGCAGGATGCGCCCCCGAAGGCAAGTGTCCTTCCCGGCCAGGAGGGAGTCTTCTTTCCAGCCCATAGCGAAAGACTGCGCGGAAGATGCCGGTCATCTCACTGAGACTGCCCCCTCTGGTCACGAAAAGGGGGGGGGGGGTGGAGAGGAGAGGGAGGCACAGAGGTCCACCAGGGCATGGATATCTCTTCAGAAGAGGAGCTCATCTACCTTCAAACCATCCAGGAGGAGAACTTCGGGAGCAGGCCCTACAAGGGTGGAGACTAAGGCGAAGCAGAGGACTAGGGCCTGATCGCCACCGCTGCCGTCTAGAGACAGCTCGGTCGACATTCTCTCTGGACTGCATACTCTGGTCTCCGAGATACAGACGAGGGTGCCTATTGTGCCGGCAGTCCCTCCCATGGTGATGCTAAAGAAAGGCGCGATGGAGCTCGTCCCAAAGAAGCTATGGGGATCCGGAGTGTACTCCAGGTACTTCCGCGTGAAAAAGATCGGGGGCTGGAGGACCATCCTCGACCTCCGACAGCTAAACAAATACATAAAGTCCCACAAGTTCCGAATTGTCACTTCAGCATGTGCTCGGACAGCTCGAGGAGGAAGACTGTCGCTGGATTTAGAGGATGCATACTTCTACATCCCATTTCACAAGGGAAACTGCAAGTTTCTGCGCTTTGTAGTTCAAGGTAAGCATTCCCAATTCAAGGCCCTTCCCTTCAGATTGAAGTCGGCGCCAAGGGTTTTCACCAAGTGCCTGGTGCCGGTGGCGGCACATCTGATGCTACAAGGGATCCACGTCTACCTTTACTTTGATGACTGGCTCACCCGGGCCAGCACATGGAACATCGCTGTCACCCTACTGAGTGATTTGGGGTCCTCGGTGAACTATGCAAAGTCCTGCACGACTCCATCGCAGGACGTGCGGTTTCTTGGATCCCAAGTGTCGTGCCTGGAGTCAACGTCCGAGGAAAGGATAACCGCCATCTTGGGCAAGGTGCAATGGCTGTTGGCACTGAAGATCGCCACAGTGAGGTCTTTGGCATGATGTCATGCAGCGATCGCATCCGGCTCTGCAGGCTACAGATGAGTCCAGTTCCTTGACGAACGTTGAATTCAAGTGTCGGGAAGTTTCCAGGACAAGATGACGCTCGACGAGCGCTTCTGTCAGGCAATAAGGTGGTGGGGAGTGCCGGAGGCGCAGACCCCGCCACACCAGGAGACGCCTCCTTGGAAGGATGGGGAGCTCACATCGGAAGTCTTCATGCCAGAGACCTGTTGCTGCCTGAGAAGACATTGCACATCAACGTACTGGAGCTTCGGGCAGTGTTTTGGGACCTCGTCTTTCCTGCTGTTCCTCAAGGGCAAGGTGGTGCGAGTCTTCAGACAATACTAAGATTTAAAAAAAAAGAATTACATCGGGAGGCAGGGGAGGGCAACAGATCTCCAGCGCTCTCCAGAGGCACAGGACCTATCCGCCCACGGGATGTTGCACATTCCGTTTCTTCTGGCAGGAGTGAAGAACAGTCGCCCTCTCTCAGCAGGGAGCTGCACTCTTTCCCCGAGTGGGAGCTTCGGCAGTTTAAAGATTGCAGGGGGGTGTCTGTATTCATGTTCTCTATATGGCATAGGAGAGGCACAGAGGACCACAGCCAAGATTCTCTATTGTTGGTAGCAATGGACGAGCAATCAAGGCTTGGCTCTCGGGAGGAGATGCAGGCTGGTTATTAAGCAGTGTAGTCCCCAAGCACCCACAAAGGAATGCCCACACACACTGTATTAGTGAAAACAGTCTTTATATAGGTTCACGTTATATACATAACTGCAATAACACACTTTGTATTCTGCAATACTATAATAACAAATATACAGGTCTACGTGGTACGACTCTTTACTATGGATTCCCTTGAAATGCGACCACAGACAACAGCCCTAAATAGCATACGAATCAGATTGTAGGATGAATCAACGATAGACACAGAAAGAAAGCAATTTAAATCGAGCAATGGCAGAACAGTCCCCCGTCTACCTAGAAAGTGTTCTGTGCGAGGATCCCCCAAACTGGCCAAATTGTAAATAAAGATATACTACAAGCCCAGTCCATATATTGTTCAGCAGTTCTTCCAGTGGGCTTCAAAGTTGAGCATCAATTTATACTCCAGCTTCTGAACGATTTCTAGCAGTGGGAGGCCCCCAGATATACTGTTTGGACTCTCATTCATTCTGCTGGGTCACACTTGGGCAACTCAGAAGGGCATTCAGCAGTCAGTCATCCAATCAGGCATACAGTGCATCCAGACCATACTCCTCCCTCTCAGACACTCAATGCAAGGAATGTGAATTGGGACAAGTACCCAGCCATTCAGCACTACACACTGCATTCATACCAGTTTCGGACTGGGCTGTCTCAGTCTTTGTGTCACATACCAGAAACCCATAACAAGAAGTGCATATTGGTCATCCACTCCATTCACCCAGGTCCCACCCACAGTGTGTACCCACAACATACAGTAACTGGGAAAGATCCAGCCATTCTGGCTAGGACTTCCCCAAAATACCATATATGGAACTTCCACCCCACACCAGTCAGGGGCAGGGGGGTGGAGGGACGGAGGCAGGGCTTCCCAGGACTTTATGGGGAAATAAATTAAGCAAGATGCCACATGGGCCATCTTGTTTCCCATCAGGAATCAACTGATTCCAATGGCAGGGCCTGGGCATCCCAAAATGGAGGATGCGCAGGGCATCTGTCCATTCAGCATGGTTCTGCCGCCAGCCTGAACCTTGCTCTGTGGGCCATGCACAGGTGCCCAAGTACAGGGTCGTACTCTCAACCATGGGTGCCATAAGGGTATCCCAAGGGTCTGTTCACCAAACCAAATACAGGAAGAGCCGCACCGCCAGGAGTCCCACATGCATTCCTGCTTGAAAACAATACAGAACACATTATAAAAAGCAATAAACCAGGATATGGAGGCCCTGCCCCTCCGATGCATTTCCAGCATCACAGGCAGGACCAACTGAACCACCTGTTATGCAGATGGGGCAATCACCAAATCGATCTGTATGCGACGATGGACGAACACCACCAAGTGCCAGAGGTCGCCAGCAGGTTTCCCCAGCCGGGGAGCATGGACACATTCTCATTACCGTGTGACCGCCTGTTTCTGTATGCGGTCCCTTTGTTGCCATTGCAACTTCGAGTCATCGTCAACTCAGACTGTGCCTGTGCAGGATGATCCTCGTCACGCTAGCGTGGCTGAGGCAAATCTATCTGGGCCTTCTCAGCATATGAGCGTCCTCTCCAGTCAAGCTACCAGTGCTCGTGGATCTTCTCACCAGGGAAGGAGGCGCAATCCTGCACCATGACCCAGGGTCGCTGAACCTGAAGGTGTGGCTCCTGCAGCATTAGAGTTCGGTAGTTACGAGATAACTGCAGGGAGGTTTCTTGCCAAGGCCAGGGTGTCATCGCTGAAGTGCTATGGACACATTTCGCGACTTGGTGCTGGGCGCAGAAGATTAACCCTCTGAGGGTCTAGCCTCATCGGATCTGTCTGTACTTATTGTTGTTGGCTAAGTCGGGGCTAGCGCACGCCTCCATGGTGCATCTGGTGGATTTCTCCCGCTACACCAGGTCTCCGGGACGGTCGTCTTTGGTCACACCGTCAAGCAAAGGAATTCATCAAAGGACTGCTCTGCTAGTTTCCGCCGGTGAAGGCACTTGCTCCGGCTTGGGAACTCAACGTGGTGCTGACTGGGCTCATGGGGGTTGGGAGGGTTTCCCATTCGAGCCGATGCATCAAGCTCCACTCAAGTTCCTGTCTTGGAAGACTGCTTTCCTCGTGGCCATCACCTCTGCGAAGGAGAGTAGGTGAAATCCAGACCCTGTCTTGCAAGCGCCCTGACTTGACTTTCCACGAGACGAGGGTGGTGCTGCGGACACACCCCTCCTTCATGCCCAAGGTTCCGTCGGAATTTCATCTCAACGAACCCATGGTGTTACCTGTGTTTTTTCCGATGCCTTAATCGCCGGCTGTAAGGACTTTGCACTCGCTGGATGTTGCTCAAGCGCTGAAGCTTTTTGCCTGCACAAAGTTTTTGGAAGACTTTTCAGCTTTTTTTGAACTTTGGTCCTGTGAACAATGGGAAGTCATTGTGCAAGGCTTGCGTCTCCAGGTGGCTCTCCAGCTGCATCACTCATTGTCATTGGTTGGCAAACCGACCGCTGCCTGGCTGTCCAAGAGGCCATTCTAGTAGAGCAATTGCTGCAACAATGGCATTCCTGTGTGGTGTGCCCCTGTTGGACATCTGCAGGGCTGCTACGTGGAGGTCTACACACACCTTCCCGAAATTACACTGCGTCGACAGGGATTCCAGAGAGGCGTCTAGAGTCTGGCAAGCAGTGCTATGCAACCTGTTCTCTTGAAGGTGAGCCTGGTGAGGTGGTAAAAGTAATTGCTTCTGTTCAGCCTTGCCACCTCCTATGCTTGTTTATGTATGTACTGTATGTATTTATTCATGAGCATGTGAATCCGTGCTGGAGAAGGAACAAATTACTTACATGTAACTGCTCTCCCGCATGGGTCTGGCATGGATTGACATGCAAACCCTCCCTCCTGCCCCTCACTCTTCTTGGTCATACTGCCACTTAACGTGCTACCAAATCTGAAGATGGTTGCCAGAGGTGGGGATTAGTGAGAGGGCAGTCATTGTCTGGGGGCAGTATGACCCAGAGACCAGTGATTGGTTGTTAGGAGAAAGACCGTTCAGAAATGAGTTTTTTTTTTTTTTCTTTACCGAGGATTCCCATCCTGACGATGGGGTATATTCATGAGCATGTGAATCCATGTTGGAGAATAGTTACAGGTAAGTAACTTGTTCGTTCCTGATGTCATCACAGCTGCACCCTGACCATCAGACACAGAAGGGCGGGTGGTTCCCCTTAGCTGCCCGGGGGTCAAGGAGAGCAGCGCAGTAACGGGGGGGGGGGGTCATCTTCCCCCATACCCCCAGAGTGGAGTGTGGAGGAAGAGCGCTCTCGTCTTTGGCACTGAACGTAGTGCAGAGGCTGAGATGGCTCGGCCTCTGCTCTTAATTAAAGCAACAAGCAGTAGGTAGTGACCAGTGCGTCCTTAACAGATAAGCTAATCAAAAGGCCATAATTTGCTTCAAAAAATCAAAGAATCCAACAATGGCAAAAATGTAGGGCTATTGGGGCTTTATGGATGTCAGTGGAGGGAAAGCTTCAAAAAGAAAAACCTTGACACAATCCTTGACTGATAACTTGTCTTTATTTTTACTCTGCCACTTTTTGGGTCTGGATAACTATTGACACAAGCACATGTTCAGATTTCTTCCAAGCTGAGAGTGACTGATGAAAAAAACGACCGCCACATAACAAATATACATTTTCTTTTGGTATTTTGAAAGTTAATAGTGCTTAAAAGAACTAATGCATTGATTTGGATGATGGTATATTGGGGGTTTATAAACCTGACCTATGGCAGGCAGTCTTCTGCTTGGTTGCTTGAAGAGTATTGGTCCAGTTTCTGCACATCACTGCATAACAACCCGATAAGCCGATGACATAGCTGTGGGGGAGTAACTGCTGCACAGGTTTGTAATTTGTGTTTCAACTTTGATTCCTTCTAGTGGCTTTCATTCTTTGGATGTCTCGCAGGATTCAATCAGGGGATAGTTGCACCTATTTAAACACTCGTTAGTTTTGTGTACACTGTATAATTTGTGAAATGTATGTCTTTCAGGCCACCAGATGTAAGCAAACCAGTAGAGACTAGTCAACCCCAGGCCGGCACCACAGGATACAGCCAACCAAATATGGGTTATGGTCCAAGTGGCTACAGCTACCCACAGGTGCCTGGCAGCTACCCTGTGCAGCCAGCAACTGCCCCTCCATCATATCCACCGACGAGGTAATAAAGATGTTTTTTTTTTGTTTTTTTTTTTCTTTTTGGAGAGTGTGGGTGGGTTTGGAGTTGTGGAATCAGTAGCAATTTTGATATCCATTGTAAGATAATGTGACAATTTACACCCATTAAGACAATCAACAACCCCAGCCAATTCGAGCCAACTTCCTCATTCACCCGTAATTGCCACCAAGTTCCACACTGTCATAGGGTTCCTATATGTTAGCAATCGCCACACTCTGAGTTGTGGACTTTAGCAGGTACAATGGCCGTATGACTAGAAAAGGGTGCCAGGTAAGGTTCAGGTTCATGTTTATGAAGGAAGTCTATGGAAAGGAAAGTCCGATATGAACAGGACAGTGTGAATACTGGACATGTCCAGACCAGGACAGAGGTGCAGAAATGCCCCCACACTCCACCTAGGGCGATTACGCAAACCCAGCACCTCACTTCGAGACAGAAATGCCAACTAACCAATCCACTAACAATTTCCCCTCTGCTTACACCTCTCAAACTCCAAACCAAACACAACCACAAACCTACAGCACAATCGGACTGCACAAACTTCACTACATTGCAACAACTAAACAAAAACGCACAGACTCGCACAACAGTATACGACGACTACCGGCCGCAAACGCCCCAGGCCCAGCCAACGGACCCACCAGGGTGAGGCTGCCAAAAGCACATCACTGCTCTCTTGCACTTATCCAGCTTCCTCCCACTAACTCGCCCTCCCTTCCCCCTCTTTCAGAGCCTCCAGAGCGCCAGGGCACCACTCCTGTGGTGATAGTGCACAGAACAAATGTCCTTTAACATTAACGTAATGTGATGGCAGTGGAGCCATTTTACCCCTTCACTAACTTTTTAGTTAATTCAATGTGCATTTCTGTTCCTTGCACTTGAGCACTGCTTTAATTTACCTTTACCTTCTCTTCAGCCTTGTGTATTTTTTTCTTTGCATATTAACTTGCCTTTCGTTTCTTCAAGATACATATGTATACAGGTTACACTGGCCCTGTAACAGCACCAGGGCTCGGCGGTAATGCCCTCTCTTCGCTTGGGCCTGTAACTTCAGCCCTATGCGGTTACCGGCTTGTGAAACCCACAGAATGTGGGTTTATTGCTTAATTATGCACTGACTGTATACGTTATTATGATACTATTGTGATATTACCTGTGCAAGTCATTTTTCGTAGTGTTCTGAAAACCAACGAAATAGAACCAGAATCCTATTCCATTATTTCTAGCTAAAGTATTCAGGCGACCAGTCTGCTTTGAACACTCTAATTTTTTCAAAGTAAACGCTTCGGACCCCCAGGACACTCAGTCAAGAGCATCAAGGGAGCACCGAGAGGCAGGGGCTGGGACAGGCGGTAGCTCGCCTCGCGGCGGACCGCCAGCTCGATCCCAAGATCCAACTTTTGTTTGCTCATTGTGGACTCCTGACCTCACTGATGTCTCCTGAGACTAAAGTTTGCCCACTCTCCATGTTACCTTGATTGGTTTGGTGACGCTTTCACTTTTTCACTATAGCTAGCGTGTCCTCCACTCTCTCCGCCAGGCCAGAGTTAAAAATCCAACTTCAGCATGGGGTCTGGCATGCATTCACATGCTCATGAATATTCCCTGTTGTCAGGCCGGGAATCCTCCTTAAAAGAACAGTTTCACTTTCACTTACAAATTGTGTTTCTCCTCTAAGCCAATCAATGAGCTCTGGCTCAACACGGTCTCCTGCCTAGCGGCTCCCTTGGAACAGAGGATAGCGGCCCTGCTGGGAAAGGTGCAACGGCTGTTAACACTGAAGCCCGTCACTTTGGGGACCGTGAAGTTGCTACTCGCCATGTCGTCATGGATCTACCTGATCTGGCTCAGGAGGTTGCAGATGTGACCCCCTTCAGGAATTCCTGGACACTCTGGATCCAGGTGGCCAGGAGCTTCGCAGACAAGATTGCTCTCGAGTTCCATTGAGTGGTAAGGTGGTGGGGCGTGCACTCCATCGCCAGGGGCACAGGTTTCCAGAGGCCCCTCCTGCCCCCGTACCAGTAGACTATCACCATGGTCGCTTGCCTGGAGGGCCGTGGAGCTCACACTGGACATCTCCACGGCCAAGGCCTGTGGCTGCCAGAGAAGAGGGAGCTCAAGATCAATGTTCTGGTGCTGCGGACGGTGTTCTGGGCCCTCAAGTCATTCCTTCCATCCCTCAAGGGCAAGGTGGTGAGGGTCTTCATGGACAATTCCACCATAATGTTCTAGATCGGAAAGCGGGGGGCACCAGATCCCCAGCGCGCTCCAGAGAGACGCAGGACTTGTGGCAATGGGCCATCGCCCAAGCGATGTTCCTCATCCCTTTTCACTAGGCGGAAGTCGATAACACCACCGCCAACTCCATCAGCAGGGATCTGTGCTCCTGCCACAAGTAGGAACTTGGACAGGATCAAGTGGAACGCCTCTTCCTCAAGTGGGACAGACCCCAGATCAATCTGTTTGCGACAAATTCCAAATGCCAGAAATTCGCCAGCAGGCATGTTCCCTCAGTTGCCTCTCCTGCTGCGAGTCATCCATCAACCCAAACGCTGCCAATGCAGGATGATCCTCATCGCCCTGGCGTGGCTGAGGCAGATTTAGTACCCAGATCATCTCAGCCTATCCACGTCGCCCCAGTCAAGATTGTGAATCTGCTTGCCAGAGAAGGAGGCACAATCCTGCATCACGACCCAGAGTTGCTGAAGGCATGGCTCCTGCAGCCCTAGAGTTCGGATGGTACAAGTTGCCGGCGTACTGCAGGGGGAGGTCTTTGCCTGGGCCAACGTCAGCGACTCTTCAGTGCTACAGGCACAAGTGGGAGCGTTCGCGACATTGTGCCGGATGCAGAAGATCAACCCTCTGGTTACGTCCTTGCGGATTCTTCCGTACTTGTCCTTTGCCAAGGCAGGGCTGGCGCAAGTCTCTATCAAGGTGCAACTGGCAGATGTCTCCCGCTCCAACAGGTCTCCAGTCTTCTCTTTGATCCCACCATCTAGTCAAGGAGTTTCTCAAAGGATTGTTTTTGGGGGTGGGAGGGATTTCGAGCGTATGCATCAGGCCCCTCTCTCGCTCCTCTCATGGAAACTGCTTTCCTCGTGACCATCATCTCTGCCAGGAGGGTGGGTGAGAGTTGGGCCCTATCCTGTAAACAGCGTCATTGACTTTTCACGACACGAGGGTGGTGCTGCGAACGCACCCCTCCTGCATACCAAAGGTTCCGTTGGAAATTCCACCTCAACAAGCCTTTGGTGTTGCCTGTGTTCTTTCTGAAACCTTTGTTGCCGGCTGAAAGGACTTTGCACTTGCTGGATGTCGCTCGTGCTCCCAGAAGTAATTTCAACTATTAGTTATTATTAAGGGTATTGCTTAACTTAATCCGAGAAGTTGCTCCAGAGTGTTGGAGTGCACGTAGTGGTGTCCAGTGTGCCATCCTACCTTCCCCTGCTGCTTGTGTCCCTTTAACAGGGTCTCCAACGTTGTCAAAGGACTTGCTAATCTTCCTGCATCTTGGCAAAAGTGTCCACAGAAACATCTGTATTCTGCTACTTCACAAGACTGAGACCTCTCTGAAATATCTTGAGCTAGGGTTGCGAATTGGACTTTAAAAGACTTGTGCTGCTGAGCCTCTATAACCTTAAACCCTGCTACATGCTCATGAATATTCCCCGTAGTCAGGCTGGGAATCCTTGGTTAAGAAAAATCAGTTTCAGTTTCACTTCTGAACTGTCTTTCTCCTATCAACCAATCACTGGTCTTTGGGGTCATACTGCCCCCCAGCCAATGACTGCCCTCTACCTATGCTCCTCCTCTGGCAGCCATCTTTAGATAGTTACTGCACGGTCAAGTGTTGGGAGTCCTTGTGCTTAGCTCTCAAGCTTTTACTGCGTTTAGCATTTTTTTATTTTATTTTTTTTCTTCTACGAGTTATACTCTTATTTTTCCAGTCAATTGGGCCTCCGGCTCCATCGATCTATCATTCGATAAACGGGGACCTGGACCTGTTTTCGGATTCTTCAATGACCCCTAAGGGAGAATTTTCGTCGCGTTTCTTCCTGGAGGATTCCAGAAGCTTCTTCAAGGCCTACCCCGCGTGGAGATGGCAGACTCCACCAGGATGCGACCTGTGGAACATCTACTTGGACGATGGGTGCACTGTGTGACTCTACTGCCTGCATGCAGACCAAACGCACGTGGAGGACTGCGTTTTGCCAGGATATGGTCCCCCTGCACCATGAAAGACCGGCGCAGGTGACTCACCGGGTGGGTCCCGGCAGCATGCCTCCACCAGCCACAAAGTCTGTGCAGTCTTCTAAAACTTTTGAGGGCGCCCCTGCGACAGGGGCCGAACATAAGGCCAAGCACTGCGAGTCAGCGGGCACCAGGAGCGCTGCTGCGACAGGCTCCTTGGCGGC
Organism: Ambystoma mexicanum; assembly: GCF_040938575.1. Lineage (NCBI taxonomy): Eukaryota > Metazoa > Chordata > Amphibia > Caudata > Ambystomatidae > Ambystoma > Ambystoma mexicanum. The sequence goes on from NC_090932.1 coordinate 1,274,176,754, forward strand.
CAGGGAGGGCACAGTCTCCGGCACCTTTGACCACGTATCTACGCATCGGTGCGGCGAAGAGGAAGCCGGACCACCCAGGTAATCTTCTGGAGAAGCCTCGGAAGGACCGTCTGGGAAGGACAAGGGGAGCGGGGCGCTTACCCTCTGCCCCCCCCTAAGGTTAAGGCCCCTTACTCGACCAAGGTCGTACAGGCCCATATTCACCAGGCAAAGCCATCACTTGAGGGCGTGGTGGCGTCCCTAGCAAAGGCTGCGGCCGCGGGTTCGCAGGGTATGGCCCCTCAATACTAGTCTCCGTGCCTGCCAGGAGGGAATCTATTCTGGACGTTGAGAAGATGCCGGATAAGGTGATGCCTGTCATCTCCCCAAAACTTCGCCCCTGGTTGAACAGAAGGGTGGGGGATCCCGCAGCGCCAGTAGATCCTGCGGCGACAGGACCATCGGGTGCACCACCTACGAAGAAGAGGAGAGTGCATCCTCCACCGCCTTTTCATGCATCGTCCCCCTCCCCTCCATCGAGGTAGGATACGGACCCGGACATGGCGACGACGAGGATGGGCACGGGCGATGTCGGGTTAGGAGACCTCCCGTCTCCGCCTCCCAGAGCCTCCCCACCAGACGAGATAGGCTCTTTCTATGCCATGATCTCTAGGGCCTCGGATTGTTTCAGCTGACCCCGAGGAGGAGGGGCTCCTGTACCAACGCTGCGAGGCGAAGAGGAAGACCGTGCTGTCGATCCCTCTGTTGGACGAGAGACTGTCCCTTATGAAGAACCGTCCTCGAGCCCCGGCGAAGATGGACCTGTACGAAAAGTACAGGGTGCCGGACTCTGCACCCAAGCGTTTGAGGTCCCAGCATTCCAGCATTCCATGGATTCAGTAGTCTCGGTGTTTGCGAGGAAGAAATCCTCTGGCTCTGCGTCGACTACCTCTTCCCCCGGACAGCGAGGGGAAGCTCTCCAGCATGGGGTCTGGCTGACAAGTACAAAAAACGTGGAGTCATGGGAATCAGCAGTGATGCGATAGTCCGTCTCGCGTCCACTCCAACGAACTTCACACAACCAATAACATTTATACTCAACTTGTCATAATTGACATGTAACACTCCAAAGTTAACATGCAATTCTATTGGCTAGGAAAAGTTAACTTTAATATAGGTACTCTATCTGTATATAACGGGATGAGGGGATTGGGTAAACCCCATCAGGTGGGCGTCTAAGCCCTCCCTTCAAACATGACTATTGTATGACGTCCCACTGGTTCTGCTATCTATAGGACCCATTTGGACCACTGATTGGGTTGGCATCAACCCCATGCATAAATTTCCACTTTACTTAGCAGCACGCAGAACGGTCAACCAGGTGCAGGGTGCCCCTTGATTCACCCTGCCTTTCTTTAATCAATCATTACTTTAATGGCTTTGTGTCAATTAGTTCACTGTGGTTGGCCTCAACTGCATCTTCTTGTCTCAAAGTTCTGATATCTGTCTGGTCGGATGCCAAGCATAGGTCTGAACCCGTGCCCCTTCTCGCTCGGATGGTCACGTGCTACCCACACAATGAATTTGTTCAGTTTCTCTCAATTTGTGCATTTAATTCTTATTCGGCTTGCCACCTGCCTACGCCTTTTTATCTCGATCTTCCAAAGACAGGATATTCTGTTCTGTTAAGTCCCAGAAGTTCCGGATGGTCACCCTTCAGCATGTGCTGGGACAGCTTGAGGAAGGGGGGCTTCCTGTCGTCGCTGGACTTGGAGGATGCTTACTTCTACATCCCCATACACAAGGGGCATTGAAAGTTTCTGCGCTTCGTGGTCCAAGGACAGCACTATCCATTCAATTTGGCTTAAAGTCGGCCCCAAGGGTCTTAACCAAGTGCCTGGCGGCATGGCTGCCCCTGCAGGGGGTCCACGTCTACCCTCATCTGGACGATTGGCTCATCTGAGTGAAGTCAAGGGAGCTCACCGTCGGAACACACGAGGACCGTCCGCCTGCTCACAGAACTGGCGTTCTTGATACACTGTGCGAAGTCCTGTTTGTTGCCAACGCAGGAGGCTCTGGTTCCTCGGAGCGAGGCTCAACACGGTGGCGCGCCTGGCTTCACTGTCGGAGAACAGGATAAAAGCCATCCTGGACAAGGTACAAATGGAAGTTGCTAGGGTGAGGTCCATCAAGTCCCTGCTCGGCATGTCGTCTTGCATCTGCCTCGTTCAGCTGTGCCGGTTGCGGATATGGCCGCTGTAGGAGTTCCTCAAAGGCCGTCGGATACAAGTGTCAGGAAGCTTCGAGGACAAGATCGCCCTCAACGAGACATGCTGTCGAGCGATTCGGTGGTGGGACGTCCGCGCGTATCTGGCAGCGGGCACAGACTTTCAGATCCCAGCACATCAGGAGACGGTGACAAGACTCCCCCTTGGAGGGTTGGGGCACGCACACACCGGAAATCTCCACGCAAGAGGCCTTTGGCTCCCGGAGGAGAAGTCGTTGCACATAAATGTCATGGAGCTCCGGGCCATGTTTTGGGCCTTCCGTCTCTCAAGGGCAAGGTGGTGCGGGTCTTCACCAACACCACCACGATGTTCTACATTCGGAAACGGGGGCACCAGATCCCCGACCCTCTCCAAGGAGGCGCATGATCTATGGCACTGGGCCATCGCCCAAAGGATGTCCCTGTACCCTTTCATCTGGCAGGAGTGAAGAACACTGTCGCCGACACACTCAGCAGGGAGTTGCGCTCTTGCTACGAATGGGAGTTTCGGCAGGATCAGGTGGACCTACTGTTTCGATGATGGGGCAATCCCTAGATCGATCTGTTTGCGATGGCGACGAACCCCAAGTGCCGGAGGTTCGCCAGCAGATTTCCCCAGACTGTGAGCATGGAGAGGGGGTGGATTCTCCTTCCCCTGGGACGGCCCGTTCCTCTATACGTTAACCCCGTTGCCGTTGCTTCTGCGTCTCAGTCATCTGAGGCGGTCCCGGTGCAGGATTCTCCTCGTCGCACCGGCGTAGCCGAGGCAGATGTTACCGTACTTTCTGGACATGTTGGTGTCCCCTCCAGTTAAGGTCCCGGCAGACGCAGGTCGTCTTGCCAGGGAAGGAGGTGCTATTCTGCACCACGACCCTGGGTCGCTGAACCTGCAGGCCTGCTAGAGTTTGGAGGATACGAGCTCCTAGCGGACTGCAAGGAGATACTTGCCTGGGCTTTTTCGATTCTTACGTGCTACGGACAGGAAGTTCACCATCTGGTGCCGTGCACAGAAGACACACCTCTACGGATTACGGCCACTCAAGTGCCGCTGTACTTGCTGTCGCTGGCCAAGGCGGGGCTGGCTCACGCTTCTATCAAAATTCATCTGCCGGCTATATCCCGCTATACCAGAACTCCAGGGTGGTCGTCGATGTGGTTACATTGCCTGTTTGAGGAGTTCATGAATGGACTTTTCTGTTCGTTCCCGCTGGTGAAGGCTCTGGCCCCGGCGTGGGAGCTCAATGTGGTGCTGACTAGGCTCATGGGTCCTCCGTTCGAGCCTCTGCATTTGGCGCCTCTGAAATTTCTATTGTGGAATACGGCGTTTCTTGTGGCCATCACCTATGCACGATGAGTGGGAGAGATCCAGGCCCTCTCCTGTAAGCCTCCATACTTCACATTCCACGAAACAAGGCTATTGCTGAGTATGCACCCCTCTTTCATGCTCAAGGTGCCGTCAGACTTCCATCTCAACGAGCCCTTGGTGTTACCTGTTTTCTTTCCGTCGCCTTCGTCGCCGGCTGAGAGGACTTCGCACTCGCTGGATGTGGATAGAGCGCTGAAGTTGTGAGTGGACCGCACAAAGTGTTTTTGGAAGACATCACCGCGGTTTTTGAACTTTGGTCCTGTGAATCAAGGGAAGGCCCTCTTCAAGGCTTCCATTTCCAGGTGGCTCTCCTGCTGCATCACCCATTGTCATGGGATGGCTAATCGACCGTTGCCTGGCCGTCCGAGAGCCCATTCGACCAGAGCAATTGCTGCAACTAGAGTTTGTCTGGTGTGCCCCTGCTGGACATCTGCAGGGCTGCTACGTGGAGGTCGATGCACACCTTCATGAGATTCTACTGCGTGGTCGGATTCCAGGGAGGAGTCCAGAGTTGGCCAAGCAGTGCTGTGCAACCTGTTTGTCTACCTTCTCATGTAACATTTTAATGTTACCCTTTCTACAATTAATGGCTGGTAGCAGTGCTTTACTTTTTCCAACCATTGTTTGTTTTTACCGCAGGCTGCGTTCGCAGCTGCAGTATAGTACCCATGGGTGCCCATTTTGTCAAGTTTTTTTTCCATTTCTTGTTGGAAAGGTCCTTCTTGAGATTTATTCTGCGCGCCAAACTAGGTTTGGTTCTTTGTTTGCTTCGTCTTTAGCGGGATTCACTGGTGAAGCCCGCCTCTGGTTCCAACGTGTCTGGTACGCCAGGAAGCGAGGGAGGTTGCCGGCACTCCCTGTGCTTAGTCTCCTTAGTTACAGGAATGTACCCAAAGGTGATTAAATGGCTGTCCATCGAGGACAGCCACCCTGCAGTGAGTGACAGCTAGACTGCGCATGAATGGGAATGACTTGCATGAAAGGAGGTCTTTTGCAAGGAAGGCAGTCGACCACTGGATGAAGGAACCGAAGAAGAAACCGAAGAAGTTTGCTGTAACCTCCTGGACCGTTGGATTGCCCGGTGAAGCTCTGAATTTCTAATCGACTAGAGAAGCCCTGCAAGGACGAATTCTCCCCTTGGGTGGGGACTATTCGGCCCCAGACTAACTCTACTGGAACCCCTCTGCTGGCTGTAAGTAATTCCTGCTGTGGGAACCGAGTGCCAAGGGACAGGAACACAAGAATAGAGTGCATCACCTTTAAGCCGAACCCGAGCTCCAGAAAGAGTCTATGCACTCTGACGCAGGACTGACCACGCCTCAGTCACCTCAACAGAGTGCTGGACCCCCAGAAGCAAGGAAAGTCCACTAGGTGTCCAAAAACCGTAGTGGTGCTATTTGCGAGTAGCTGAATCTGCGAAGTGCCGCTGATCTGGAGTGTGCCCATTGCTGCCACCAACCTTCAAACCGTAGTGCAGGAGTTCCCAGACACTCTCCTTCTTGTCCCCATGACTGAGGCCCAGGAATAACGGGGTCTGCAGGACTACAACAGGAACAGGAGCCATCTGGAACTTCTTCAGACTCAAGGTACTGTGAACTAAGGGATACTTACCTCTTGTTGTGTGGCTTGCTTGCTCTCACTGGAGGCTTGCATTGGCTGCCCTTTGCAGAGTTGCTTGCAGTTTTGCTCTTCCCAACCCTCCCATCTTGTGGCCCAACAGTGATTTATTTTAGAACAAAACTCTGGTTGTGGAAGACTTTTGGGCTAATCTTCAAGAAGTGCCTCTGCTCCCCTAGACTTTGCTCAATTGGCTGTCCTGGCTCCCTGCAGACTCTTCTTACCCTCTGACTTTGTTGCTCTGTCCCTCCCAAAAGTCAGACATACCTTACTTGTATAGCTGGGAAAGTGTTTACCTACGTTACATTGGGGGATTCTAAACTGCTTACCTGTTCGAGAAACTAGTTAATCATTGTTTCATTCCCTAACTTTTTCCTTTTTGCCACAACTTCAGTATTACCTTTTAAGAGTGAAGTGATGTATTATTGTCCAGTGTCTTAACTATTGCAGTCACCTCAGGGTGTAGGAATGTGTGTGCCACCCCAAAACGGGATCTACTTATTAAACTGAAGGGGTGTATTGAAGTGTATTTTAAGTGTTGCATATGGCTCCCTTCTGAAGGCTTATTTTAAAACTGCCTGTTAACACTTATACTTAAAATAATTATTAATTTATTTGAATACCCGTGAATCTGTTGGAACCCTACAGCTCATTGACCCCTCTTGAGATGAGCCTGGCTGCTCTGTCACACTACCAACTTGTGTAGTACAGGACTGTACCAAAGGTTGGGTTATATATTGCCAAGAGGACAAGGCTGGTGTAGTCTCCCACAGGGTTACTACATACAATCTTGCCTGACACGCGGTAGTTCTGATATTAAAGTAGAATTGTCAGTGTCAACCGCTGTAACAACTGTAACTGCGAGCAACTACAAACTAAACGGTGGCATTTGAAAAGTATCTAAAAAGCACTCTTAATTGTTTTGTTTCAATGTACGAAGTATTTAAAGACGTTCCTTGTATAAATATCTATATTTTAATTACCATTCATTTATAAGTGTTTCTTTGAATTGCATTAATAACAGGGTTCAGTGTACTTAACTACAGCTCACATCGTCCCCTTATAAGCCTGAGTGCTCTGCCACGCTACCAAGTTCCATGAGTAGTACTGACTGGTACGAAGAGTTGGGATCTATAAACCATTGGAATAGTTTTAAGAAATCTTACCTCACAGTTAGAAAAACTCCCCTAACAGAGGGATTGGAAGAGGACCCCTTGTTTGAACTTTTCTTTCTTCTATCATTTTCTCATGAAGTTATCATCTTGGGACTTTCATGGGCACTAAATCTACCTGGCTTGGCAGGAAAGGGCTTCTCAAATGATAGGGGCCTTATTTTAAAAGACACAGTAAAACTGTTTTATTGCCTTTGCATTCACTTGCATTGCTTTGTACAGTTTTCCATCTTTCATATTTGAATCGCTTTCAACTGTCTTAAAAATGTGTGCCTGATTCTTAATGGAATCACCAAAAGTGATTTTACATTTGGTACTACTGCTTACCTTTTGTTCTTTGCTTAAGTGTTCTCATTACCACTACAGCACCCCTTATATCTGGAAGTCTAAGCTTTACTACTTGGACCACCGATCTTGATTGAGTTTGGCTACACTGAAGTCCTTTCTCTTTTCAGTAAAATAGGGTGGCTTTTCAGACCTCCCAGCTGGTTCTGGAAATCCATCACAACCAATGGTCACATTTTAGTTTGACCCATATGCTTGACGTATTACACTCCAATTGTTTAATGTTCCATAATAATCCAATATATAGGGCTTGAAGGAGATGCAATGCGGATCGTGTTGCTCACTGGTAGCTGAAGTGTTCAGTCCTACATTCCATTCCCTCGCGCCTTGAAACACTTGTCTCTAGGCGCGTTACAAATAACATATTATAAACTCACTGGAAATTTTACCTGCAGGCAAGTACACCTCCTTGGGCAGGAACCGGCTGGATAAGGGGGATGGAGGAGCTGGCCTTTCGCAGTCCTCCAATTTGCATGGTTCTCATCATTCAGTATTTTGATCTGTTGGTTGATTATGACCCGCCCAGTGCCTGCACTGCTCAAATGATATCCAGAATACCTGAGTTACTACAGTTATTGGCTTTCCTGTCCATTTCATTTGACGTGTCTTTCTGTACCTGTTTTTGCTAATCTGGTTTTTAGTAGGATTGTTTAGTTCTCACTGTCTACAATCTTCCTGAATTTCAGCTATTCCACAGCTCAGCCACCAAGTTATGATCAGAGCTCTTACACTCAGCAGAACACCTATGGACAACCACCACCAATTGGATATGGACAGCAGCCCCCGCCTCAACAGCAACAGCCACAACCACAGCCAAGCTATGGTCAGCAAAGTGGCTATGGACAGCCTCCACCCAGCAGTTACCCTCCCCAAACTGGGTCCTACAGCCAACCACCAAGCCAGCACAACCCGTACAACCAACCTAATCAGCATAACCAACTTAATCAACAGCACAGCCAGCACAGCCAGCACGGCCAGCATGGTCAGCACGGCCAGCATGGTCAGCACGGCCAGCATGGTCAGCACGGCCAGCACAGCCAGCATGGCCAGCACAGCCAACATGGTATTCACGGTCAGCACGGTCAACATAGTCAGCAAAGCAGTGGTTATGGGCATCAGAATGACTATGGTCCTGCAAACCAAATGAGAGGTACATTTGCAATATTTTTATATTTGAATTGGAGCTCAGTTTTTGCAAGGCAACGGCCTGCACAAACCCTTGTTTTATTTCATGATTGCGTTTAATTACTTTCCGAGAGCTGTACATTTTCCAAAGACAACTTAATTAGCATGGTTTGACAGTTGTTTACATTTTATATCTTAGATTTTCAGTATTATTGACATATGAAAAGGGGCTTAGTCCATGTTATTGTAATTGGGCGGGCTGGGAGTTCCCCATCTCAATCTTTATTTGGCTGAATCTTTGTGAGGAAACTGTTCAGTTTCGATTAAGCACTGGTTATATTCTACCGCAGAGGGTTTCGATTTTAGGACTATTGCATCTGCTACACAATAGAACATGCACATATCTACACGGGTCTCGCACCAGTGGTCGAAGTGGGCAAGAGCGGTGCTCCTCCTCTTGTGTTCCCATAATTTCATTTTTACAAAAAACAGTTGCGGAATGGTTTCGTTTTGAAATAAGCAGTTGAAACTTGCACTTCAGTGTACTGAAAGTTCCCTTAAACAGCAGGCGCATTTGTTTGAGGGGTTTGTATTGTGCATGGGAGTGGGCATGGCAATGGGGGTTTGTGGGGTGCTGGGCTGGCCAGCATGGAACATAGTTCCACTACTTCTTTTCGTACATTTCGACCACTCTCATTACGACTGTATATACAGGCTTAACATTTACATCTCCCCTAGCGGCCAAACATCTTTAGCACCGAGATCTACTCTTCCTCCCCCTCCCTCTAGTGTCCCCGTCCGTTCAACTGAAGTCTGAGGATCTGGTATGAACTCGTCCACATGTCAATGGCACTCTTGAGTACATCTCAAAATCATCAGACATTCATGTGCTGATTGGGGCTATTAACACTGCTGCATGGTACTAGTAACGTCCATCATGAAAGATTGCCATCATGAGCAACTTTCTCCTTGACTCGAATTGCCATTGACTATACATGTGTCCCTGCAACCACTCTTGTGCGCCTCCTGTGTTTAGTCTTTTCTCCCACAGCCTGTCCGCGTCAACTTTTTCTGTTCACCCCACAGACCTCAGTTTTGTTTTTACCCTGTTGAAGGCAGTCACAAACATCCCCTATACAAACCATGCACTGTGTCATAAGACCTATGGTGGTGGTGTGCACATTTTAAAAGATTCTTTATCTTGCCACAAGTTAGTTCCGCTAACATTTGGAATCCTCTGCTGTTGAAGGTCTACAAGGTTGGGCAGATTGAGATTAATACATTATATTCTGGTGGGTTTGCAAATAACTGATTACACAATAAATATAAGTCTGTAGTACCCTACTCTTCCAACCAGAATAACTTTTACGGTAAGCAATCCAGAGCAGGGTTGAAGCTGCTTCAATTTCATCCCAGGCAGCATGAAGGCTTCCCTCTTTCTCCAGCATTGGGTCTGGTATGGATTCACATGCTCACTTTCGCTTCCAAACTGTTTTTCGATTGGATTGTGTCCTCCAATAGATTCCTCATCTTTGGCATGAAGTGTCCATTTGGCTGCATTGGACATTTTTTGTCGGAGAGCACCCTGCAGCGCTGGCGTGGAGTTGATGTCCCTCGAAGGCCTCCGTCGAGGGTGACCTCATCGGATGTTATAAGTAGCATGCTCGTTCCCAACAGTGAAGGCTCCGGCCCTGGCTTGGGAGCTCAATGTGGTACTGACTAGGCTCATGAGTCCCGTTCGAGCCTATGCATTCGACACAGCTGAAGTTTTTATCATGGAAGACAGCGTTTTCTTGTGGCCATTCCCTCCGCACGACGAGTGGGAGAGATTCAGGTCCTCTTGTAAACCACCTTACTTGACATTCCACGATACCCCTCCTTCATGCCCAAGGTGCCGTCGGACTTCCATCTCAACGAGCCCTTGGTGCTACCTGTTTTCTACCCGTCGCCGGCTGAGAAGTCTTTGCACTCGCTGGATGTGGCTAGAGCGCTCAAGTTCTACGTGGACCACACAAAGTTTTCGCGAGACATTGCAGTTGTTTGTGAACTTTGGACCTCTGAACCAAGGGAAGGCCCTCTCCAAGGCTTCCATTTCCAGATGGCTCTCCGGCTGCATCACCCATCGTCACCGGTTGGCAAACCGACGTTGCCTAGCCGTCGGACCCCATTCGACCAGAGCGATCGATGCAACTACAGCGTTCCTGTCTGGTGTGCCCCTGCTGGACATCTGCAGGGCGGCAAAGTGGAGGTGGATGCACAATTTTACGAAATTCTACTGTCGACTTGGATTCCAGGGAGGAATCCAGAGTCAGCCAGGAAGTGCTGCGCAACCTGTTCGCTTTAGGGTGAGCCTGGTGAGGAGGTAAGAGTTGCTTTTAGAGATATTGATATGCTTAATTTTGAGCCTTGCCAACTCCTGTGGTGGTGCATGTGTACTGCTATGTATTCATCATGAGCATGTGAATCCATGCCAGACCCCATTCTGGAGAGTGAACAAGTTACTTACCTGTAACTGTTGTTCTCCAGCATGGGTCTGGCATGGATTCGCATGCCTCACCCTCCTGCCTACCCCTCTGCGGCTCTTCTCTTGGTCCTACTGCTACGTGCTACTAAATCTGAAGATAGCTGCCAGAGGAGGGGCTTGGGTAGAGGGCAGTCATTGGCTGGGGGCAGTATGACCCAGAGACCAGTGATTGGTTATTAGGAGAAAGACAGTTCAGAAACGAAACTGATTTTACTGAGGATTCCCAGCCTGACGGAGAATATTCATGAGCATGTGAATCCATGCCAGACCCATGCTGGAGATGAGTTACAGGTAAGTAACTAGTTCCTTCTGTGGCGCGGGGTGGATGACCTTGCCCCCCCTCCCCCTGCTGCACTAGAAGATGTGCTGGGCCTGTCGGAAGGTGAATAAGAGGCCTCTCCGAGAGGCTGAGCCGCTCCGAAAACCATGGACGGGCCGGCCACCATAGAGCTATTAGTTGGTGAAACTCCTTGATCTTGCAAATTACTCTGTGAATCAGCGGAGTGGGCAGGAAGGCGCAAGCCCTCATGCCGTTTCACTGAATCCGAAATGCTGCATCACCCAGGGAGCCCGGGGCCCTGTCCCTGCCAGGAGGCGAACTGAGGGCACGTCCTGTTGTGCCAGGTGACAAAGACACGGAGACACTGATCATCTCCGATTGAGAGCCCCGCACACAATCTTGTGTGCGGAACGGCTAATCGGACCGTCGCCAATAGACTCGGGAGATGTTAGTACCACCATGCCGAGGTCACCTCTCTGCTGGGGAATCTTGATGGCTGAGATCTTTTCCTCCGACTGAAATACCTTCTCTGAGCATGTGTCCCAGATGATGCCCAAGAATGTCAGTCTGCGTTGGCTGCAGCTGCGACTTCTTTAGATTGAGACAGAAGCCCAGATCGTGCAATGTTCATAAGGGCATGGGAAGAGTGGTGAAACACTTCAGAGATGTAGCCCTGACAAGCCAGTCTAGGTATGCGTAGATGTGGAGGCCCTGCGCTCTGAGGGCCACCACCGTATTCATGAGTCTGGTAAAGACCCTGGGAGCTGAGTTGTATTGAAAAAGGTAGCCCATGATCCTGAACCGTAGGAAAGAACGGTGGGGTTGCCTAATCTGGATGTGTAGGTACGCGTCCTTCAGATCCAGGGAGCACATCCAGTCTCCTTGCACAATGTCTCCGCCATAAAAGCTGGCATAACCATCTTGAATTTTTGCAGGGGGTAAGGAGAGGTTTAGGGTGGAAAGGCCCAGCCCAACTCTCGGGCCCGCTTGGTTCTTCTGAATGGTGAAAATTCTGGAGTAAAAGGCCAAGCTTGCCGGACAGTCAGCCAGCCAATCATGCCAGAGTGCATTTGGGTCTCCTAGGGGACTAAGCACAGGGTTTCAGGCACCTCCCTCACTTCCTGCCGACCCCAGACACTTTGGCGCCAGAGGTGGTCTTCAGTCCTGAAGCCCGCCAAAGGCATAGGAACAAAGGGACTAGACCTGGTTCGGACCGTTCCAAAAAGAAATGCCGGAAAAAGACAAGAACAAAGGGGGCTCAGACGGGATCTTGAAAAACATGGCTCCCGTGATTTAACGCCATCTGTGTTCGCGGTCAGGAAAATTCATGGTAGTTGTAAAACCACTGCCACCAGCCATTTCGATAGGAAAGGTAGCATTGGACTGCTACATCAGCTTCTAGACGCAGGTGATACTAGGTAACTCCTCCAGCACTCTATTGTAAGAGTGTGCTGGGTCTAGGAATTTAAAGACTAGTAAAGTCAACTTAACTTTACTTTCTCTAGGAAACAGTAGTTCATCACAAGGTCAAGGTCATCCACCCCGCGCCACAGAAGGAACTAGTTACTTACCTGTAACTCCTCTCCAGCATGGGTCTGGCATGGATTCACATGCTCATGAATATTCTCCGTCAGGCTGGGAATCCTCATCCTCAGTAAAAATCAGTTTTGTTTGGGACAGCCTGAAAGGCCTCCCTATGTCACTGCACTGGGGTGCTCTGTAACACACGTAAAGAGATTATGCCTATGGAGTTGTCTAAAACTCCATAATGAAAGAACACGAGTAAAACACAAATCAAAATACATGAGTGGGGGGGGGGGGGGGGGGCGCCTCACACTCTCTCCAGGTAAAAATCAAGTCCTCAAATCCAGCAAAGTTGCTAAGGTGAAGGGAATTAGCACATTTATGAGAATTCTCCTGAACAGTAAGGAAGAGAAATGGTTCCACAGGTTGGACCCTATATTTCCAGAATGTCCAAAGCGAGAGTGGATGACCAGATCTTTGTGGGGCATACAGGACGGTTTATAGAGATTATTTCGAATGCAAAAATGTTTAAAAAAAAAAATTCGAATTTTTTTTTTGGGTTGAAATTGGGGGGGGGGGGGTCCTCCACCTTATTTTTTTTAACCCTTTTTTTTTTTTTACCCGCGAAACAAAAAAAACATGTAAATTTAAAAAAAAATACTTTTGAAAATAAAAAATTGGTAACATTGTTTTGACATTTTTGTCATTACAAATTTGTTTTTAGACCTATTAACTGGATACCATACAGGACACAAACTAGGCCAGGCTGTTCTAAACAAACCCTGTCGAGGTGGATCTTACTCACTATTTCTGAATGCTATAGTTTGGCAGGCAAGGACCCTCCTGAGGGCGCGCATGCTCATTCCACCAGCGGCATGGCCACTTTAACAGCCCTGCAAAGTGGTGTCCCTGTTAAAAACATCTGTGATGCTGCAACATGGTCATCGATACACAAGTTTACTAAGCATTATTCTCCCGCCTATCATGGATACTGCTTTGGGAGTCTTTCAAAGATGAGGAATATGTTGGAGGACACAATCCATTCGAAGGACTGGTTACTTACCTTGTTTCGACTGGATGTTCCAACATAGTCCTAATCGCTTTCCCGACCTACTCCTCTGTAGAATTTCCTGTGTTATTACAGCTTTTGTTCCAACAAGGTGGAGTACGGTCAGGCCCGCATTATCGGCATGTCTGCTACACGAGGAGGGGTAAAACAGAATAGAGTCAACTGGTGCTGTGCATGCTACTTATAACATCCGATGAAGTCTCCCTCGACAGAGGCCTTCGCGGGACATCGACTCGACATCAACGACGCAGGGCGCCCTCTGCTGAGAAATTTCCAAAGCAGCCGTAGCAGGTCACTACATGTCAAAGATTAGGAATACGTTTGAGGAACATCCAGTCGAACAAAACGTTACATGGGGTAAGTAACTTGTTCTCCTCTAAACCAATCACTGAGCTCAGGGTCTTACTGACCCCAGCCAATGACTGCCATCTCCCTTAGCCTCTCTGGCAACCATCTTCAGATTTTTACTGCACGTTCAAGTGTTGGTAGTCCTGGAGTTTTGCTCTGTGAGCTATCCTACGGTTTTCTCGCTTTTTCCACAGAGAAAAAGTTCTGTTTTTGTCAAAAGGAGCCCTGTGCTCTTCTCTCAATCTGCTGACAAACGGCAATCCGTTTGTGAATTTAAACACCCCTCAATGGCAAGGATTGTTGACCTTTCATCAAAGGTTACAGAAGACTGTCGGGCCTACTCCTTCCTTCTCCTCCGTATTGGTCGGAAGTTCCCTTTTTAAAGATTGCCCCAGATGTGGACTGCGGAATATGTGTGGAGGAAAAACTCCTTCAATGCCTCTAGTGCCTTTACCGGGACCACCAAGGAGATGGCGAGATCTGCCTCGGCTTCTCCAAGAGCATGATAAAAGATCGACACACTAGGCTGGCGGCGTGGCTAAGCGCCAAGGCCTCTGCCCCGTTGCCCAAGCAGGGTCATGCCTCACCCAGGACCGTCCAGTCCAAAGAGCGGGCTTTTAAGTCCTTTGAGGGTGCTTGTAAAGACTGGAGGGGGTCTGTACTTCTCTCTATATGGTAGAGGAGAGTCAGAGGACCCCAGCAAAGATTCTCTATTGTTGGTAGCAATGGAGGAGCAATCGAGGCCTAGCTTCTCAGGAGGTGATGCATGCTGGTTCTTAAGTACAGTGTAGTCCCCAAGCACCCACAAAGTAATGTCCATACACTATATTAGTTAAAACAGTCTTTATATAATTAAGGTTCAAGGTTACATACACAATCACAATAACTCACTTTGTGCTCAGTAAATCTACAATGTATACAGTTCTAAGTGGTACCACAATTATTATCCGATTTCATCAAAGTGCATCAACTGTACTCTGGTTAAATGTCACAAGAAAGGTAACCAACAATAGATATAGGAGGGAAAGCAGTTGGTTGGAACAATTGGCAGAATACTGGCCCCCTACTTTTAGACAGTGCTGTGTGGAGATTCTCTCCCCCAACACCCCCTCCTCCCCCGCCCCACCCCCTCAGCCTGGGCAACCTGTAAAATAAAGATAAAGATGTACTAAAAGCACAGTCAATATATTGTTCTAGAATTCTTATTTCCTTCTATAATGTTTCTACCACCCCAATGTACCTGGAATGGCAGAGTTTGACGATTCGTCGACAGATCCTTCTTGAGCGGCTCACTTTGAAGCAGGAGCTACGGATCATCGACATCCCTCGAAGAAAGTGAACTCTGCGTCGAGGCGGCAGCTTCGTCCCAGCGGTGCTTATCGACGACGGAGCAAAGACGTCCTGCAAAGAGGCGTGTGGGGCACCTCGACGTCGATAGTTCAGGACCGCAAAGAGTTTGAAGAACTGTGGCCCAGCAAGGGCGTAGAGTCGTCCGGCGTCTGCTCCTCAGCGTGTCGACTGCCTGGCCTTCTCCCGCAGGATAAGGCGGGCAGCAGTGCGGACGAGCGCGTCTGTGAATCAAGTCTTAGGCAGTGGAGCGTTGCGGCTCCGGTTGTCAATGGCACGGCGTCAAGTGGTCCCCTATTCTGGGCAACACTGCTTCAACAGTCCTCCAGCGGTTATGCAAACCTGCGAACCCTGGTCGACGATGTTGGACGGATTGTCTTGGGGCTCATCTTCGTTCTCATCGGCAGTCCCGGTCTCCGGTCGGCAGCCTGTCGAGGGTCTGACTTCCATGGCGATTCGGCGAAGGTTAGCAGTGCTCGATAGTCCCTCTGAGCATTGGAAGAGGGCGCCTAACCAGGTCCTCTCTTGGATCAGTCTCGACGGATTTCGGCGAAGGGAGACCGCAGTCAACAACCTTCAGGCTGGGCTTCGAGATTCAGCTTCACTTTCAATGTTTGTGTCAACTCCAGCTTCTGAACGATTTCTCGTGGCCCCCAGATAACTAGTTGATCTCACATTCATTCTGCAAACAATCACTCAGAAGGGCATTCAGCAGTCAGCCAGCCAATCGGGCGTACAGTGCATTCAGGCCATTCTCCTCCCTCTTGGGCACTCGCAACAAGGAATGTATTGGGACTAGTACCCAGCCATTCAACACTACACACTGCATTCATACCAGTTTCGGGCAGGGCTGTCTCAGTCATTGTGTCAAACACCAGATACTAGACATCCACAACAAGTGCATATTGGTCACACACTCCATTCACCCAGGTCCCACCCACAGGGTGTACCCACAACATAGTCACTGGGAAGGCTGCAGCCAGTCTGGCCTAGACTTCACAACACCACCATATGTGGAACTTCCACCCAACAGCCAGTCAGGGGGAAGGCACTGAGTCAGGGCTTCCCAGGACTTTGGGAAAACAAGGTAACGGGCAATAGAAAGCAATGGGCCACAGGGGCCATCTTGTTTCCTATCAGGAATCGACTGATTCCAATGGCAGGGCTTGGGTATTCCAAAATAGAGGATACTCAGAGCACCTGTGAAATTCAGCATGGAGCTCCACCAGCCCATACCCTGCTCTGTGGGCCACACACAGGTGCCCGAAAACATACACTAGGGGCACAGGGTTGTACCCCCCACCCATGTGTGCAATAAGGGTATCCCACGAGTCTGTACACCAAACCAAAAACAAAGAGCTCCACTGTCAGGAGTCCCACATGGACTCCTGGGCAGAAAACAATACAGAACACAAATGAAAAAGGACTACAGGACAAGGAGAGGGAGGCCCTGTCCCTCCAATGCATTTCCAGCATCGGTGCTACATCCGTGGGGGCCCAAAATGAGGCCAAGCACTGCAAGTCTGCTTCCGTCGGGGTTGCCACACTATTGGGTCCCCTGAGGAGCAGGGCGCGATCGTCACCATATGCCTCAATCCCCAGCTCTAAATTGCACTCCTCAAAAGGAAATTGCCCAACCCGGCTAAGCTGCTGGAGAAGCCTGAGGTCTAGGGTGGAAGAAAACATGGCCCACCTGCCCAAGAAGGCCCAGGCGGCGCATTATCAACAATTGAGTTGGTGGCGGCTGCTCTCTAGCAAGCCAAAGGGGCTGACCCTGTGAAGGGCTGACCCTGTGAAGGTAGCCCCTACTGTGCCCAGGGTGTCCCTGCCCCCAAGGCTGGATGCTTCTGCCGGGGCAGTGGTGAAGTCTGTTGGCACACTTGGAGGATGTTGTTGCTAAGCCAGGCTGAGACAGCTCTGGGTGCAAAAAGGCGGGGGCTGTAGATTGAAGTACCAGGCCAGCCACAGGCCATACCTCAAGACATGGATGTTTCATCTTTGGATGATGTCGTAGAGTACCTGTCAATGGTCCACGATGACGGTGGTGGCACAGGTCCTAGTGTGCCCACCATACCTGCTCAGCCAAGAGATGCATCCCTGGATACATCCTTCACACCTTTCTCTCACCAGGCACCCAAAACTTGGAACGACCTACCTAAGAATATACGGAATACAACAAACCACCTAGCATTCAGGAAACTCCTCAAATCATGGCTTTTCAAAGCGTAACCACTACGGAGACGCACCGGAATGCCCATACACTAAAACAATGATGAGAATAACCCCAACTTCGGCCACTCTCAAATTGAACAAACGCTCAAGCCAAAGAACCAACCACTCGACGGAGCATAAGACATCATGGAAGACAGCCGGAAAGGAAGGCTACAGAGACTGACCACCTAACTAGATCCAGACGAAACCTAGACCTACACTCTCCCGCTCTTACGCACCGGACGAACACAGCCAGACTGGCAGACGCATCTAGATAGACGTTGGCCTGCGTCGCATGTGGATAGGACTGTTCGAAGGATAACACGCCCGCGCCTAGGAAACGTGAATGCTAGCTTATGCCACAATCAAAGCCGTGAACACCAACCTGCGTGGCGTTCGGATGGAGTTGTGAACGCTAGCTTGCCCACTCCTGGACCGATCTCTAAACACTAGCCTGCGCCGCGACCAGATAAGTGTGAATGTTGGCATGATCACACCAGTATGGAGCCCCAATCATTGGCCCGCGCCGCGCCTAGATCGGAATGCGAGGGCCAAAAAGTGCCACTCTCCCCAGAACCGCAAGTACTAGCATTGGTAAAGGTCAGGTAACCCACTAACCAATAAGCTCAAACTCTGCATACTTATCTCACTCAAAAACTCGCACAACAAACCGCACGCACTTCACAACACTGCAACAACACATAAACCGGAACAGCACACGTGGACTGACTCCAATCCGATACCTGCACCAAGGCTCAGCACCCGGTGTATACTGAGTTGAAGCTGCCAACAGCACACCACTCCCTTCAACCTACTAACCCATCCCACCTTTATCGTTTGCAGATCCGCCTGAGCTCCTGGGGACCAATTCCGTTGGTGACGGTGCGCGGTACAAATACCTTTAACATTTAACATCTTGCAAACACTGGTGTCGGACATCCAGAAGAGGGTGTCGCAGGCCCCTCCGGCAAAAAAGAGGAAGCACCATCCAACGGCCCCGCATCAGCCGCCACTCGCATCTGGTGCCCTCCACCCCCGGGGACTGACACGCCAGAGACAACAGACTATGATGACATCGTCAACGGTGGGTGAATCGCCCCAACCAAAGGTGTCCCCACTGGTTGAGGTGGGGTTTCATGCCATGGGCCCCAGAGCTTCCAAGCTTTTCCAGCTGACCTGAAGACAGTCCTGTATGAGGTGCTGGTTGAAGGCCTAGCCCTCTTGAAGAATTCTTGCTTGGCCCCTGAGTGCTGGAGTCCGCACCCAAGGGCCTAGGGTTGCAATCGTTGTGGACTGGTCTCAGCAGCTGTGAGGAAGAGGTAGTCTAACCTATTCATAGTCCTTGGTCCCCCCAGACAGCGCGGGGAAGAAGTTGGGTGCCGTGGGGATGAATGTCATCTACTCTGGTGTAGACCAAGGCAGCCAATGTATTGGCGATCCTGGCCATGTACGACAGGAACTGTGGTACGTGGTGTCCCTGATCCTGGAATTCCTACCAAATGAGTAGTGGGTGGAAGCAAGCACACTCCTCCAGGAAGTTGAAGTGGCCCTGGACATCGCTGACACAGGTTTATGGCAGATGGGTAACAGTTTCTACCTCTGTCGCAGCTGGCTGAAGGCCACCAATTTCCGCCAGGGGATAACCTTCAGCAAGGCCGTCGACCAAGTCTTAGCAGGCCATTAAGACGGAATTGGCTCGTGCGCTGGGTACTCCAACAGCACCATTCTTCCTTTCGCTCCTCTGGCGGAAAGTTGGCCAGATCAAGAAAAGCTTTTGGTGGAGGCTCCTCGTCATACAGTCTGCCCTCCTGGAGGCCTACAGAGGCCGTTCCAAGGCTTTCGGTGGAGGTGGTCGATGCCATCGTCGCCCCTCAAGCTGGAACGCAGGTGCTGAAGCAAGACTGCACCGGCCAGGACATCGGGGCTCCACCCATGCACCCAGGTGGGAGGCCGGCTGACAGGATTTGTCAGCAAGTGGGGAAAGATCTCCGACAGATGGATGCTGGACTCTCTCGCCCATGGACGTACCCTGGAGTTTCAGCAGAAAGGTCCACGGATCCCTCCGGTGACCCAGAAGGAGCAGCACATCTCCTCCTTTAGGATGTAAGTCTAGGCTAAAAAAAAAAGGGGGCGCTATAGCTAGTTCCAAGACTCCAGGGCTCCAGCGTCTACGCCAGATACTTAGTCAAAAAGACTGGGTGCTGGAGGCCCTTTCTAGACCTCAGCGTCTCAACCAGTACCTCGAGTCCCAAAAATTCAGGATGGTCACGTTGCAGCACATGCTCGGCCAACTGGAGGAAGCAGACTTCTCCAGCATGGGGTCTGGCATGGATTCACATGCTCATGAATATTCCCAGTCAGGCCGTAAATCCTCTGTAAAAGAAAAAACTGTTTCACTTACAAACTGTATTTCTCTAAACCAATCACTGAGCTCTGGGTCATACTGGCACCACCCAGAGACTGCCCTCTCCCTAAGCCCCTCATCTGGCAGCCATCTTCAGATTTTTACCGCACTTTCAAGTGTTGGGAGTCCTCGTGTTTTGTTCTGTGAGGTGATCTACAATTTTGTGCTTTTTCAGTAAAAAGTATTATACATTTTTTTTGGGTCAAACGCCTGTGTGCTTTCTCTACATCAAGCAGGGATCAGTTTTTTTTTGGTGAAATTCAACACCCCTCAAGAGCAGTAATGGTTAGTTTGATCAAGGATTCCAGAAGGCCATCGGGCCTACTTCGGACTATGTCGGAGGAGGAGGGAAGCTCCCTTTTCAAGCTCTGCTCCACCTGCGGACTGCGGAATGTGTTTGTTGAGGACACACGCCTCCAGTGCCTCGGTCTCCATCCGGATCACACGGAAGCAAATTGTGAAATTTGCCTTGGGTTCTCCAAACGAACTGTGAAGGATCGTCCTAGTAGGCTCGCGGCGTGGCTCAGTGCCAAGGCCTCTGCACGTTCGGAAAGCAGGCCGCCCAGGTTGTCACTGTCGACTATGGAGTTGGTGGCAGCCGCCATCAAGGCCAAGGGGGCTGACCCAGCCAAGATAGCACTGGCAGTGCTCAGTATCGCCCTACCCCAAAGGCGGGAGGCATCAACCAAGCCGGTGCACAGGACACCGGAGAAGAGGATGCGATCCCTGAGCCCGAACCCAACTCCTTAGGATACTAAAGGGCTGGGGAGGAACCCTCAAGAGTACTCCAGGGCACGGATATTTCTTCCTCGGACGAGGGTCCTGAACATGACATTTGACGGACAACCTGTTGGGGAAGGCCGTCGATGAATCCCTCCAGGCCATCAAGACCGACACGGCCTGTGCCTTGGGCACACTGCTACACCGGCTGTCTTTTCGTTCCTCAGGAGGAAAGTCTACCAGGTTTTTGAAGGGTTTTGCGGGGATCATCCTCTTACCGCCATCCTTCCTGTTATTCGACCCAAGAAGCCAACAGGGGTTGCTCCAAGGCCTTCGGAGGCGCCTGCCATCAAGGGCCCCAAGGTGGCACGCTAACTTCTAAGCACGATTGAACCGGCCAGGACGTCGGGCCCCACCCATGCATCCCGGTGGGAGGCCAGCTAGCGAACTTAATCAGCATGTGTGAGACAATCTCCACCTATCGATACGGGTGCTGGACGCTCTTGCCCATGGACACACCTAAGAGTTTCAACGGAAGTGTCCGTGAATACCACTGGTGGCCTGACAGGAACAACACATCCTCAGCTGCTGCTGGAGGTTCGGGCCATGTTTAAAAAGGTCTATTGATCTGGTTCCACAGTGACTCCGGGGCTCTTGAGTTTACTCAAGATACTTTATCATAAGAGAGATCGGTGGCTGGAGGCCAATTCTCGACCTATGATGACTCAAGTTCATAAAGTCCCAGAAGTTCAGGATGGTCTCTCTGCAGCACATGCTTAGCCAGCTGGACGAGAGAGACTGTCGTTGTTGGATCTAGAGGATGCCTACTTCCATGTCCCCATGCACGAAAAGAATTGCAAGTTCCTGCACTTCGTCGTACAAGGGAGCATTAGCAGTTCAAGGCGCTCTCCTTCGGACTGAAGTCGGCGCCCAATGTCTTCACAAAGTGCCTGGCGCCGGTGGCGTCCCATCTACGACTACAGGGGATTCATGTGCATCTTTACCTGGACTGGCACATCTGGGCCAAGTCAAGGGACATCGCCGTCGAGCACACAGCGAGGACCGTCCGATTGCTGACGGACCTGGGGTTCTCGTGAATTATGCCAAGTCCTGCTTGACTCCATCGCAGGACACTGTTCATGGGATCGGGCTCGACATGGTGTCTTGCCTGGCGTCACCGTCGGAGAAGAGGATAGCGGCCACCTTGGGCAAGGTGTAACAGCTTTTAGCACTGAATATCGCCACAGTGAGGACCATGGCATGATGTCGCTGCTGATAATGCATGCGTCCACTCAGGACTTCCTCGACGCCCGTTGGGGTTCAGGTGTCCGGCGGCTTCCAGGACAGGATTACGCTCGACGACCTTTGTCGAGCGATAAGGTGGTGGGGCGTGCGATCCAACATTGCAGGGGGCAAAGACTTCCAGAACTGCCCTCCCCAGTACCTGGAGACGGTCACGACAGACGCTTCCCTGGAATGATGGGGAGCCCACACCGATTGTCTTCACGCCAGAGGCCTGTGGCTGCCGGAGGAGAAGACGCTACATAACATCATACTGAAACTACGGTCAGTGTTTTGGGTGTTTTTGCTATCCGCCAAGGGCAAAGTGGTGAGGGTCTTCAAGGACAACACTATTTTTTTACATCCGGATGCAGGGGGGCACCAGATCCCCAGCGCTCTGCAAAGAGGCGCAGGAATTGTGGCACTGGGCCGTCGCCCAGATGATGATCCTCATTCCGTTTCACCTGGCAGGTGTAACCAACAGTTGCAGACTTTCTCGGCAGGGAGCTGTGCTCTTGCCACGAGTGAGTTTTGGCAGGATCAAGTGGACAACCTTTTCCTCAAATGGGCAGTCCCCAGATGGATCGGTTTGTGACGTTGATGGTTCCCCCAGCCGGCAAGCATGAGGGATGCATTCTCCTTCCCTTGAAGTCCGGTTTCTGCTTGCGTGCCCTCCGTTGCCACTAATACTTCGGGTTATCAGTCAACTCAGACGGTACCGGTGCAGGATGATCCTCGTCGCACCAGCGTGGCCGAGGCAGATCTGGTACCCGGACCTTCTCAGGATGTCAACGTTCCCTCCAGTCAAGCTGCCAGTGATCGCGGACCTCCTCACCAGGGAAGGAAGCGCAATTCTGCACCACGACGCAGGATCACTGAACCTGAAGGCCTGGTTCCTGCGGCATTAGTTTGGTGGTTACGAGCTTCCGGCAGACTGCAAGAAGTGCTCCCCAAGGTCAGGGAGTCGTCGACTTTGAAGTGCTATGGACACAAATGGAAGCGTTTTGCGACTTGGCGCCAGTTGCTGAAGATCAGCAGGGTCACTGCGCCTCAAGTGCTTCCGTATTGACACTCATTGTAGGAATGCGCCAGCCCCGATTTAGCCAAAGCACATCTGGCGGCTATCTACCGCTATACCAGGTCTCTGGGACAGTCTTCACTGTGCTCGCACAGTCTAGTCCAAGAGTTCATCAAGGCACTGTTCGTTCATTCCCGCCGGTGAAGGCTTAGGCCCTGGCGTGGGAACTCGCTGTGGTGCTGACTAGGCTCATTGGCGAGGAAGGGGTGGGGGGCGGGCATTCAAACCTATGCATTCAGCTCTGCTCAAGTTTGTTGTGGAAGACTGCTTTCCTCGTGGCCTTCACCTCTGCCAGAAGAGTAGGCGAGATCCAGGACCTGTCCTGCAAGTGGCCTTATTTGACTTACCACGAGACGAGGGTGGTGTTGCGGACGCACCCCTCCTTCATGCACTAGGTTCTGTCAGAATTTAATCTCAACGAGCCCTTGGTGGTACCTGTGTTTTTTCCGACGCCCTCGTCGCCGGCTGAAGGGACTTTGCATTCGCTGGATGTGGCTAGAGCGCTGAAGTTTTTTGTGGCCGGCACGGAGTTTCCGGAAAAATTCTCAGCTTTTTGTGACTTTTGGTCCTATGAACCATGGGAAGGCCATGTTCAAGGCTTCCATTTCCAGGTGGCTCTCCAGCTGCATCACTACTAACCGGTTGGCAAACCAACCGCTGCCTGGCCATCCGTGAGCCCATTCTACCAGAGCGATCGCTGCAATAACTGTGTTCCTGTCTGGTGTGCCCCTGCTGGACATTTGCAGGGTTGCTACATGGAGGTTGACGCACACATTGATGAAAATCTACTGCGTTAATAGGGACTCCAGGGAGGAGTCCAGGGTCAGCCAAGCAGTGCTGTGGAACCTGTTCCATATTAGATCTGCCGTTCGAGTGAAGGGGTGGGGTCCCTCATCCACTCCACCACGGACGAAGAGTTGGACAAGAAGAAAAATAGCTCAGAAAAACTCCTTATCCATCTTGACAAAGAGCACACTCAAGTCGTACACCCAGTCAGAGCAGCACTCCAACAGGGGTCGTACGTATGGAGGGTTCTGTGGCTTCCAGGAACGGAGATCCAGGCAGCCTAACCGCTTGCCGTCTCAGAACTGGCGCAAGCAACAAAAAAGGGTGGGTGGGGGGATGAGTAAGGGCTTTTTCCAGTCCCCCCTCCTCCGCGACAGCCTCAGAGGGAAAGAAGGCACGACACGTCCCTCCGGGTCCACGTGTTTCCAGTGGGGGGGGGGGGCAGGCTTGCTCTCCATGCACATTTCTGGCATCAGTTTCGTGGAGCCCTGGTTCCTTTCCGTAGCATCCACAGGGTACCGCCTACCCATCCCAACCTCTTAGCCCCCCCCCCCCCCCCAAGTTGGGACAGCAACTCTTCTGGCGGCGATCAGGTTGCTTGTATGGAGAGCCAGGCTGTGGAGGAAGTCCCAGCCTCCCAGTGAAGTTTGGGCTTTTACTCCAGGATTTTCGCCATTCAGAAAAAGAACCAGGTTGGCCTAAGTTGTACTGGACCTTTCCACCCTCAACACCTCCTTACCCCCGCAAGAATTCAAGATGGTTACACCAGCTTGTATAGCGAAGATATTGTGCAAGGGATACTGGATGTGCTCCCAGGATCTGAAGGACGCGTACCTACACGTCCCGATTTTGCAGCCCCATCGTTCTTTCCTTCGGTTGGGGATCATGGGCTATCATTTTCAATACCCGTCCTTCCTTTTTGGCCTCAACTCGGCCCCAGGGTCTTTACCAGGCTCTTGAACACAGTGGCTGCCCTCCTCAGAGGGCAGGGCTTCCACATCTACCCATACGTCGACTGGCTTGTCAGGGCTACATCTCCAAGAACGGTTCACCACTCTGCCCATGCCCTTATGAACACACTGCGCAATCTGGGCTTCTCTCTCAATCTCGAGTCGCAGCTGCAGCTCACGCAGACTGACATTCTTGGGCCTCATCTGGGACGTGTGCACCGGGAAGGTATTTCCATCAGAGGACAAGACCCCAGCCATCAAGAGGGCCACCGCCCACTTCCTCAGTAGAGAGGTGACCTTAGTGTGATGGTACCAGTATCTCCTGGGTCTCTTTGCGGCAGTCTATTAAACGTCCTTCACACGAGAATGAGGAGGATTCAGCTGCACTTACCGGCTTCATGGATCCAGGAGCAGGGCTCTCAATCTGAGATGATCAATGTTCCTCCGTCTCTCCACCCGGACCTAACCTGGTGGTCCAGGGATTGCAACCTACAAATTGGCCAGCCCTTTCGGCCGCCTCCCCAGCAGGCCACCATCACCAGACTCCTCGCTCGAGGGCGGGGGTGCCACCCTGGACGATCTCTCGGTCCACGGCACCTGGACTCGACAGGAGCAGCAATACGACATCAATTGGTTAGAGCTGAACAATACCTGGCTAGCGCTCGTAGCATTCCTACCACTTCTCAGGGGCAAGGTTGTCCTCATCCAGACAGACAACTCGACAGGGAGGCACCAGATCCTCCCTCTGTGCAGACTGGCAATCGGCATGTGGGAGTGGGCTCTGGAAAACATCTACCTCAAGGCAGCCCATCTCCCGGGAGAAGCCAACCTGGAGGTGGACAGGCTCAGCAGTTTGGGAGCAGACAATTAAGAGTGGCAGCTAAACAACCTCGTTATTCAGGAGATCTTCAACAGGTGGGGTCACCCCCAGGTGGATCTCTTTGCCACCTGGCACAACAAGTAGTGCCCTCAGTGCGCCCCCTGGCAGGGACGGGGCCCAGGCTCCCTGGGCAACGCATTTCGGCTTCATTGGAACGGCATGACTGCTTACGCTTTCCCGCCCACTCTGCTGATTCAGAGTGATTTGCAAGATCAAGGAGTCTCGCCAGCTCAACATCATTCTAATGGCTCCATGGTGACAGCCCAGGCCATGGTTGTCGGAGCTGCTCAGCTTTTTGAAAATGCCTGTCACCTCCCGATGGGCCCAGCACATCTTCTAGCGCAGTAGGGGGTCAGGGTCATCCACCCCGCGCCTCAAACTACCCTCACAACGTGGTGCCTGAGCAGGTAACACTGTGGCATATCAGCCTCTCCCAGGCTAATTTGGAAATCACACAGGTTCTGCCACTGGGCAGACTCCAAGGAAATCGACCCACCCACCCCCGGCATGTACTTTGGACGACGTGCGCTCCTTCTCAGCACACCTCCTGCACTCTGGTGTGCAGGTGGACACCTGCCGTACATACCTCGCCGCCATCAGGGCTTACAGGAACTCTTGGAGTGGATCTTCTACTCCAATCCTATCGTCAAACATTTGACTGGGCTTGCAAAGCTCTACCTGCCCATCAAGAGCCTGCACCCTGTGTGGGACCTTCATATAGTCTTGGGCGCACTCGCGCACAAACCGCTTGAGCCAATGGCATCCGCGGACATCAGGCTGGTCACAATCAAGACAGCCTTTTTCTAGTCGGCCTCGGCTCGTAGAGTCCGCGAAATCCAGGCGCTGGTCTCCTCGGAACCATATGCTAACTTTCACAGGGACAAAGTAGTCCTGCGGACACACCCAGCATTTCTGCCCATGGTGCCGTCTGCTTTCTACTTGAACGAGGAAATGGTCCTTCCTATGTTCTTTGCCGATACAAAAAACAAAGCATAGAGTGCTGCACTGCCTGGAGGTCAGGCGTGCCCTGAAATTCTTCTTGGACATGACCAAGGGCTGCCGCAAATCGGACACCCCGTTTGTCACTTTCGGAGGCTCAAGACCAGGCTATAGGACCTCCATATCCTGCTGGATGGTCTCTGCCATCAAAGTGTACGAGGCCAGCACAAGCCGCTTCCGGCTAACCAGCATGCCCACGCAGTCGGGGCCAAGGCAAAGGCCATCTCATTCCAGGTCCCTTGGCAAGTCAGGGCGCTCACTTGGGCCACTCCCTCGGCTTTCTTCAAGCATTACTGTTTGGATGCCGGCTCTAGATCTGATGCGGCTTTCGGACAGTCAGTTCTCATGAACCTATTTGCTTAAGGAGGCGCTCCTCTCCACCCTGGGGCTACATTCAGTTGTAATCGCCCATGCATGTGGAGGAAAGGGGACGGGATGTAAGAGTAATTCTGAGGCTTGTGGAACCTGCTTAGATCACATGCTGTGCAGAGGCCGACAGCTAGTGGAAGTTGGCGAGTATTACAGTTGTTGTTTTTGAAACTCAAAGGGATGTCGTCAGGGCATGCCAGTAATTCTATAACTAGTGTGACGTCCACTCTACCCATGATCCCTCAGATTGTTTGTTTTTTTTCCGCAATGTTAGACGGGACGTGTATAGCGGAGTACCTTTCTGTGATAAGCCATTAACTTTTCACAATTACAATAGTAATTTTCTATCCTTTTCTTGACCGCCAAAACACCACGCCTGTTAAGAGAAAAAAACTGCCTGTCTGAGACCACCGCAACAGACCATTCGGCCTTGGAAGGTCGCCCCGGGCCTTGGCCCAGACAGTAGGGAGCGAGGAGAGGCCATTCTAGAATGCATATTCTCACCTTCCGACACTTCGTTCGCCCATCTGCCATTTCCATAGCCCAAAATTATGGAAAATACACCATTTTGATTTCGCCCTAAGTGTAACCGCAAATTCCTGTGGGTGGACAAACTTAGTTTATAATGTGTTTCCAAAGAGACCATGTCAAGCGTGCAGGCTCTTCAAGCCTAAGACGTTAAAGGACCGCTCCACGAAACGCTGGGCACACTATGCCAGGCAACGAGACCATGGAGGTAGAGGGAACCTTTAGCGAAAGCAGCGACACTACTTTTTTCGGACGGCGAGGGCAACAGAGTAGGAGTAGCTTCAGCTACTCAAGCGCAGACCCCCTGAACCCGTAGGACAGGCCGGCAGCCATGTTGTGGGCACTACACCCAGCGGCAACAGCGCTACAAAAGCACACACCACAAAGCACATAAGTCCCAGTCAAGATTTGACGAAGGAATCGAAGGCTCTGCAACGTTCGACACCCCGAGAAAGGTCCACGGAGTACTGGTCCTCTGGGCAATCTCGATCGAGATCACCACACGACAGGGTTCAACCGTCGGCAAGGGTGTTGCTTCAAAAACTCCTTCCAAAGATTGATCGTCTGCAGACAAAGCCTCGGCTCTCACACCCGAATCTCGACGCTCGGCATCAGATAAGGCGGTAGGCCCCAAGAAGTCTGAAACACTCCTCTGGGCCCCAGAGTGGGGAAAAACATAAGTCCTCTGAAACCCCTCGTTGGGACAAAAGCCCTCTTAGGGAGAAGACGCCACAGAAGGGAATATTATCCAAGACCATAGAAAAACCTAAGGACTCTAAACCTAAAATTATACCCACCACTGATGACTTGGGGTATTTCCTCTCAATCTATTGAGCCCCAAGCTCAAAGGAATTGTCTTCCCAAGATATTTATAGGGTAATGCGAAGAATGACCTTCATGGCCAATTTTTATGAGAAAAAAAAGATTTCTTTAGGAGTTTTCGCGCCACTCCTTCCGGCTCCCAAGCCTCTGCCTTACCCACTCAACCCCCTTCTAAGAGGTCTCGCTCTAATGTCCCCTTACAAGGTACGGTTCTAGATTTATATGACCCTGAAATGGAACAAGACCAGGAAGATCTCCTTTGCGGAGGCATCTGACCCTCAACTTGATGAAGAGGGTACAGATTAACTAACTTTATTATGGGGATGACGAGGACCCAGAGGCAGACCAGGAGGCTAACATGTACTCCATAGGCCCCCCCCCCCTTAATCGGGACGCTCCAGTTGTCGAGTTCCCTGTCGATAATCAACCCCTCCTCAATGAAGTCTTAGCCAAAGCGGCAGAACACTTCTAAATTCACACAGGAGGTACAGGAGGATAGAGACTTCGCGGAACAAATACTGGGGGACAAAAAGACAGGTCAGTTTATCCTGCTACTAAAATCAGTCCAACGCAGGATACAGCCATCCTTGGAAGCACCCAACCTCACACGGACCGTTAACCTACGTGTGGAAAAACTGAGGCCTGCACCATCAGACCCTTTATATATGAGGCCAATTAAAACCAGACTAATTGGTTGTTACCACAACTACAAAAAGAGCTGGCACACCCCTTGCTTCCTCCGAGGCTCCCCCGGATAAGGAAAGCAAAAAGATATATGCCATGGGCAGAAAGGTCGCTTCCTCTGCGGCCTATCAAACAAGGATAGCCAACAACGCCACCCTTTTGGCTAGTTTTAATTGCCATAAGTGGGAGGGAATTTCTGTGTTCCTTTCGTCTTCCCCGGAGCCACTCAAATCACAACTAGCTCAGGTGGCAGCAGACGAAAGTGCCGTATCTACCCGTCTTCTTAAATCAAATTACGATGCAGCGGACAATGAGGGTAGAGTCATTGCACAGGGGAGTATTAAAAAGAGGCATGCATGGCTTTGCCAGTCAGGCTTTAGGCCAGAAACACAAGCCACTCTAATAAACATGCCAGTGGAACCTAAAGTGCTCTTCGTTAAAGCCGTGGAAGACTCACTTAAGACGGCAAAGGACGAGTATGACACTCTAAAATCTTTAGGTCAGCTCACGAACAAGCCTACTGGTCATAGGGGTAATGGTAATTCTTGCCGTTTTCTGGGCCAAAATTCACAAGGAGGATCTGGCTACACTCAAACCCAAGGCTCCTATGGGAATAATCAAGGACAAGCCTTCCAAGGCTATCCCAGAGTTCAACGCAGAGGTTGTGGTCTGGGCAGAGACCCTGCTCGCAGTGGCACCCCACATCGGAGCAAGTGACATTCCGCTCCAGGTACCCTCCCATGCATCTCCAGTAGGACGCATTTCCAACTTCACTCACGCATGGGAGGGTATCGCCTCGGACAGATGTGCTGGCCACGATAGCAGGAGGCTACTGCATAGAATTACTTCAACGTTCTTACGACCACCCCCCCATGACAGAAAATCCACTCGGAAGAACATCAGCGCATCCTTCTAGAAGAAATAACTACGCTTCCATTAAAGGACGCCATAGAAGTGGTCCCAGCCAACCAGGTAAACAAGGGTATTTATTCAACTTACTTCCTTGTGCCAAAGAAGAATCTTACAATGCGCCCTGTATTTCATTTACGCCCTGCAAGTTCTGCATGACTACGCTACAAGAGGTAATCCTGCTACTAAAAAGATTACATGGCAACACTGGATATGAAAGATGTCTATTTTCATATTTCAATGTTCCCAGCAAAAAGAAGATTCTTGCGTTTCAAGATGGCGAACAAGCACTACCAATTCAAAGTGCTGCCCTTTGGAATAGCCTTGGCTCCAAGGGTATTCACAAAAGTACTGGCGGTAGTGGCAGCACACCTGTGCAGGGGAGCAATCCCAGTGTACCCTTTTTTGGACGACTGGCTCATAACTGAGGGACTTGCCTCTGATTTGCAGACAAAACCTACAGACAATAAACCTCTCATTTGGGCTTCCCCTTCGAGGAAAAAATTAAGCCTAGTGCCAAGCACTTAAAAGTTCCTAGGAGCTGTCTTAAACAGAGGAAGGATTGGTCTTTCCTTCAGAGGAAAGAATAAAAAATGTTACTGCAAATACCACATTCAAGCCGGCCGCCAGATAAGGGTGCGCAAAGCAATTTGTTTAATAGGCATGATGGCATCTTGCATTTACCTGGTTCCTCATGTGCACCTGCGTCCCATACAGGAGTGGTTGGCGAAACAGTGGTCTCGGGCAAGCGTTCAGTGGGACGATCTAGTGGTCGTTTCGCCAACACTTGTACAAAATCTTCGCTGGTGGACGAGAGAAAACCTAACGAAAGGGACCCATTTCTACGACCCAGAGGTACAGGCAGTGGTCACAATGGACGCCTCACTGGCAGGATGGGGGGGCTTACTACCTTCACCACACAGCTCGGGGTCTGTGGTCTCACACTGCAGCTCAGAGCCACATCTGTGCTGGAGCTTCTGGCCATATTCAAAGCCCTTCAGGCATTCAAACCCCATTTAACAACCCTGTCGGGTCAGATCCTAACGGCACTACAGCAATGTATTAGGTCAACAGGGGTGTACACTTTCTCTGGAAATGGGAACTCAAACGGAAGATGTTCCTGTCATCACAACATGTTCCTGGGAACTCGTCGCTTTAGTGGATTCATTGGGCAGGGATCCACTACCAAAGGAACACGAGTGGCGCCTACAGGAAAAAGTCGTAGAACACCTCTTCTCTCAATGGGGTTTGCCAACTATAGACTTATTCGCCACAAACAAAAATGGTCAATGCCCAGACTTCGCGTCCAGGTTCCCCCAGCCAGGCTCCAAGGGGAACGCGCTAAGGATAAGCTGATCAGGGAAATTTCATTCTCCAGCATGGGGTCTGGCATGGATTCACATGCTCATGAATATTCCCCGTCAGGCTGGGAATCCTCGGTAAAGAAAAATCAGTATCAGTTTCGTTTCTGATCTGTCTTTCGTAGTAGTAACCAATCACTGATCTCTGCGTCATACTGACCACAGCCAATGACTGCCATCTCCCTAAACTCCGCCTCTGGCATCCATCTTCAGATTTTTACCGCACGTTCAAGTGTTGGGAGTCCTCGTGCTTAGCTCTCGAGCTTTTGCTGCGTGTTTGGCGCTTTTTCAGGTGAATTTTCACATTTCTTCGGTTAATCGAGCCTCAAGCGCCACCGTTTCTACTTCCGTTAACGGGTACCCGTTGCAGGATTTTCCTGCGCCCCTCAAGGGTGAAGATTTAATCGAATCAACCTCTTGGAGGATTACAGAAGATTTGCGGCCTACTTCGAGATGGCCCAGGACGCGAGTTCGTCACCCGGACCCAAGCTGTTTCGCAGCTGCCCTGGATGCGGGCTGCAGAATGTGTTTAAGGAGGACGAACATTCGCGATGCCTCTGTTTTCATGGGGGACAAGACTCATGTAGAGGACTGCCAGTTCTGCAAGAACTTGTCAGAGCGGACCATGAGGGACCGTCGATCCCGTCTCGCCAGCTGGCTGGAGAAGGGCTCAACGGGTGAGAAGAAGAACGGGTCCGAGCGGGCTTCTAAATCCTGTGCGGGCGCCCCGGGGGCCCAACACAAGGCCAAGCGCCACAAGTCCGCTGGCTCCGGAGAGCGCCGAAAGGTCGGGCTCTTCGGTCACCAGGCAGGGCGCACCTTCCCCTGCACCGTCAACCACGAGCCAGCGCTCCGGGTCGGGGAAGAGGAAGTCCGAGACCCCGGGTAAGCTTCGGGAGAAGCCCCGTCCCGTCTCTGGAGAGGGGGAGCGAGGCGTCGCCCCTCCCCCTAAGGAGAAGGCCCAGGACGCACCTAAGGAGGTGAAGGCCCCTACCCAGCAGACAAAGGCCTCTATCGAGGCGATCGCGGCGACTCTGGCCAAGCCGGCAGAGACCCCGCCAGCGGAGACTGCCTGTGGGACTAGAGTTTCCCTGCCGCCAAGGAGGGAATCCTCTTTTCAGCCCATCGTCATGGCCCCCGTGATGGAAAAAGGGGGGGTACGGTAGCCTCCTCGAGCTCGGAGTCAGCCTCGGAGGGGGAACTGACCGAAGTCGTGAGGAATCTCGAAGTCCAATTCGAGAAGGTTCGATCCTGCAAGGAAGATACTCGGGAGATAACCGAGGAAGACGGTGAGGAAGAGCAGCCTTCCCTTCCGGCGCAGTCGGAACCTATGCCTCAGGATAGCTTGGCGGACATTTTGTTTGCGATCCAGTCCTTCTGCTCTGAGATAAGGACGAGATTACCACGGCCCAGGCCGGAGGACCCGCAACCTGGCCCGTCGGAAAGTCCTCAGAACAAACGACGGAGGACCCAACCCTCTCCTGCGCTCCCACCTGTAAGGCCTGCAGTTCCCTCCTCATCCTCCCACAAGTCGGGAGATGACTGTGCGGTGGGCTCGACGACGGGTTCTGAGGGCGACGACGGAACGGGTCTCCCGTCGCACGGGCCTCTCCGCCCGACGAGATTGGCTCATTCCACGCCATGATCGCCAGGGCGTCCGAATTGTTCCAGCTCTGCCTGGAGGAGCAGGAAAAGGAAGGTTTCCTCGATCAGCGCCGGGAGGCCAAGAGGAAGACTGTCATCGCGGTGCCTCTAATCGATGACATCTGGGAGGAGGGCCTGTCGGTACTCAAGAACCCCTCCACGGCACCAGCCAAACGGGACCGGTATGAGAAGAAGTACCGGGTCCCCGAGAACGCTCCCCTGTGCCTCAGGGCCCAGCCAACGCCAGACTCGGTCGTCTCGGCGGCGAAGAAGAAAGCGGCGGGGTCCAGAGCCTCAATGTCGAATTCCCCTCCGGACGGCGAGGGAAGGAAGTTGGATGCCATGGGGCGACAGGTAATTTCGTCGGTGACGACTATCAAAGCGGCCAACGCCCTGGCGATCGTGGCCCGTTACGACAGGGAGCTCTGGTTTAAGCTGGCCCCCATATTGGACTTCCTACCGGACGCCAAGAGGTCCGAGGCCCTGGAAATACTTCAAGAAGGCGAGGTGGCGTCGGACCACGCCATAACGGTGGCAACCGATGTTGCCGATACCGGGTTCAGCCAGCTGGGATACAGATTGCCTAAGACGACGGGGCTGGCTCCGGGCGACCGACTTCCGTCAGGACGTCCAGACCAGGGTGTTGGACATGCCGTTCGACGGTACCAACTTGTTCGGGAAGGTGGTGGACGAATCCCTCCAAGCCATAAAGACGGATACGGAGACAGCTCACGCCCTAGGAGCCCTTCAGCAACGACGGCCCTTTCTGA
The DNA here is from genome assembly GCF_040938575.1 of Ambystoma mexicanum. NCBI lineage: Eukaryota > Metazoa > Chordata > Amphibia > Caudata > Ambystomatidae > Ambystoma > Ambystoma mexicanum. The sequence continues at coordinate 1,274,210,112 of NC_090932.1, forward strand.
GCTCCGGGGGCAGACAGGGGGCCTCCAAGGGATCCAGCGGTGGCTTGTCCTACCACCAGGCGGCACGCTCCTCGTCTCAGGAGGCCTACAGGGGTTGCGGCAAGCTGGGAGAGCCTCGCCGCCATCGGCAAGGTGGCCAGGGCGGCAAGGCCACCACCTCAAAGCAGGACTGAACCGGGCGTGGCCTCGGGCCCCCACCGAAGCACCCCGGTGGGAGGCCGGCTGACCAAGTTAGTCGGCGTGTGTAAGTCCATCTCCACCGACCGTTGGGTGCTGGATACCCTGGCAAGAGGACACTCTATCGAATTCCTGAAGAAGAGCCCTCACGTTCCACCTGTGGCCAGGAAGGAAAATCACGTCCCGCAACTGCTGTTGGAAGTACGGGCGATGCTCAGGAAAGGCGCCATCGAGCTTTCCGAAGAGGCTCCAGGGTGTACTCAAGGTACTTCCTCGTCAGGAAGAAGACGGGCGGCTGGCGCCCCATCCTGGATCTTCGTCGTTTGAACAAATACATCAGGTCACAAAAGTTCAGGATGGTCACCCTCCAGCACGTGCTGGGACAGCTGGAGGAAGGCGACTTTCTATCGGCGCTGGACCTGGCGGATGCATACTTCCACGTTCCCATCCTCAAAAGTCACTGAAAGTTCCTCCGGTTTGTCGCCCAGGGACGCCACTACCAATTCAGAGCACTACCGTTCAGATTGAAGTCCGCCCCCAGGGTCTTTACCAAGTGCCTAGCACCTGTGGCGGCGCGGCTGCGCCTGCAGGGGTTTCACGTCTACCCCTACCTGGACGACTGGCTCATCCGCTCAAGGACGAGGGAACTCGCCGTCGAACACACTGCGAGGACCGTCCAGCTACTCACAGACCTGGGATTCGCAATAAATTACCCAAAGTCCCACCTGGTGCCGTCGCAGGTGGCCCTGTTTCTGGGAGCGAAGCTCGATAGTGAGGCGCCTGGCGGCACCGTCGGAAGAACGGACGAAGACCATTCTGGGCAAAGTGCAGCGCCTGCTAGCCACGGACATGGCCAGGGTGAGGTCCATCAAGTCCCTTCTGGGGATGATGTCCTCTTGTATCTACTTGGTGCGCCTCTGCAGACTACGGATGTGCCCTCTTCAAGAATTTCTCGATGCCCGTTGGATGCAGGCGACGGGCACCTTCGAAGACAGAGTCCCCCTCAACGAGGTGTTCCGGCGGGCGATTCAGTGGTGGGGCGTTCGAGCGCACCTCACGGCGGGCAAGGACTTTCAGACGCTGGCGTACCAGGAGACGGTGACGACGGACGCTTCCCTGGAGGGTTGGGGCGCCCACACCAGAGATCTCCGCACAAGAGGCCTCTGGCTCCCGGAGCAGAAGCTCCTGCACATCAACATCCTGGAACTCCGAGCCGTGTTCTGGGCTCTCAAATCGTTCCTCCTGTCGCTCAAGGGCAAGGTGGTGCGGATCTTCACGGACAACACCACGACAATGTTTTACATACGGAAGCAGGGAGGCACCAGATCCCCAGCCCTATCCAAGGAGGCACAGGATCTGTGGCACTGGGCGGTCGCCCATGGGATGTTCCTGGTTCCCTTCCACCTGGCAGGAGAAAGAAACCATCGCCGACTCGCTCAGCAGGGAGCTGCGTGCGTGCCACGAGTGGGAGCTGCGCCAGGATCAGGTGGATCAACTCTTCCGACGATGGGGCAAACCCCAAATCGACCTGTTCGCAACAGCGACAAACTCGAAGTGCCAGAGGTTCGCCAGCAGGTTTCCCCAGCCGAGAAGCATGGGCGATGTGTTCTCGTTCCCCTGGGACGGCCTATACCATTATGCGTTCCCTCCGTTGCCGTTGCTGCTTCGACTCATCAATCAGCTCAAGAGGTCCCGGTGCAGGATGATCGTCGCACCGGCGTGGCCGAGGCAGATCTGGTTCCCGGACCTTCTGTACTTGTCAACATCCCGACCCATCAAGCTGTCGGCGGACGCGGATCTTCTCTCCTGAGAAGGAGGCGCCATCTTCCACCACGACCCGGCGTCGCTGAACCTGAAGGCTTGGCTCCTGCAGCGCTAGAGTTTGGAGGGTACAATATACCGGCCGACTGCAGAGAGGTTCTTGCAAAGGCCAGAGCATCCTCGACTCTCAAATGCTACGGTCACAAGTGGAAGAGGTTCTCTATCTGGTGCCGAGCACAGATCAACCCCTTACGGATTACGGCCCCTCAAGTGCTGCCATACCCGTATTCACTGGCAAAGGCTGGGCTAGCCCATGCCTCCATTAAGATTCATCTGGCGGCGATCTCCAGATATACCAGAACCACAGGACAGACGTCCCTGTGGTCCCATCGACTGGTAAAAGTTTATGAAAGGACTGTTCTGGTCGTTCTCGCCGGTGAAGGCCCCGGCATGGGAACTTAACGTGGTGCTGACCAGGCTCATGGGGCCCCCATTCGAGCCGATGCACTCCGCACCGATGAAGTTTGTGTCGTGGAAGACTGCATTCCTGGTGGCCATTACCTCCGCACGACGAGTGGGAGAGATCCAGGCCCTATCCTGCAAAGCACCGTACTTGACGATCCATGCCTCGAGGGTGCTGCTTAGGACGCAGCCCTCCTTTATGCCCAAGGTGCTGTCGGACTTCCATCTTAACGAGCCCCTGGTGTTACCTGTTTTCTTCCCGTCTCCTTCGTCGCCGGCCGAGAGGACTTTGCACTCGCTGGATGTGGCTAGAGCGCTGAAGTTCTACGTGGACCGCACGAAGAGTTTTCGGAAGACATCACAGCTGTTTGTGAAGTTTGGACCTGTGAATCATGGGAAGGCTCTCTCGAAGTCTTCTATTTCCAGATGGCTCTCCGGCTGCATCATGCACTGCCACCGGTTAGCTAACCGACCGCTGCCAGGCTGTCCGAGAGCCCATTTGACCAGAGAGATCGCTGCTACTACGGTGTTCCTATCTTGTGTGCCCCTGCTGGACATCTGCAGGGCTGCTACGTGGAGGTCGACGCACACCTTCACGAGATTCTATTGCGTCGATCTGGATTCCAGGGAGGAGTCCAGGGTCAGCCAAGCAGTGCTGCGCAACCTGTTCGCTTAAGGTGAGCCTGGTGAGGAGGTAAGAGATGCTTAATGTTGAGTTGTTGTATTGCTTAATGTTGAGCCTTTTGCCACCTCCCGTGGTTGTGCATGTGTACTGCTATGTATTATATTCATGAGCATGTGAATCCATGCCAGACCCCATGCTGGAGAAGGAACAATTTACTTACCTGTAACTGTTGTTCTCCAGCATGGATTCACATGCGAACCCTCCTGCCTACCCCTCTGCGGCTCTTCACTTGGCCATACTGCCACTTCACGTGCTACCAAATCTGAAGATGGCTGCCAGAGGCGGGGCTTAGGGAGAGGGCAGTCATTGGCTGGGGGCAGTATGACCCAGAGATCAGTGATTGGTTACTACTAAGAAAGACAGATCAGAAACGAAACTGATACTGATTTTCTTTACCAAGGATTCCCAGCCTGACAGGGAATATTCATGAGCATGTGAATCCATGCCAGACCCATGCTGGAGAACAACAGTTACAGGTAAGTAACTTGTTCCTTATACCGCGCACCGTCACCAACGGAGTTGGTCCCCAGGCGCTCTGGCGGATCTGCAAATGAGAAGATGGGATGGGTCAGTAGGTGAAGCGGTGGTAGGATAGTGAGAGGAGTGGTGTTCTGTTGGCAGCTTCAACTCGGTATACACCGGCTGCTGAGCTTCGGTGCGAGTATTGGATCGATGTCAGTCCTCGTGTGCTGTTAGTGTTGCTTATGTGTTGTGGTGTTGTGAAGTGCGTGCGGGTTGTTGTGGGAGAGATGGTTGTGGGAGATTTTGAGTGAGATGTCTGCAGAAATGCAGTTTTTTGTTAGTTGGTTGTATGAAGTTCAGAAATCTGTCGGTGTGTGGCACTCGCCAATCCTCCCAATTTCATCGGGGTGGACAAATGGGCTACGCCTGGCAGGGTTTTGGTATGTGTGGGGCGCTCCCTGTGCTGTTCTAACGCGCTTTGTAAGTGTTATGATTGCTCCTCGTCGTTCTATTCTAGTCAGCTCTGTAGGTGTTCTAATGCCGATGGATTGATTCATGTGGTTGGGTGTCTATTCTCCTCCTTGGGTGCTGGGCTGGTGTGGCGGTCTCCTCTCAAACTTTCTATCTAAATGCAGCTGCCGGTTAGCAACGGGTACGTCCGGGGGGAGTGGGTGTTAGTCATTTAGGGCTTTCGTTTGGGTCTAAGTATGTGATCAGTCTCTGGAGGCCTCCTTTTGTGGCTATTTCCCAGGATATCTTATGGTCTGTCGCGTGGTAGGTTCTTTGGGTTCAGTGTTTGTCCATTTGAGAGTGGCCGAAGTTGGTTGTTTTTGTTTTAATGGGATGGGCATTCTAGTGCGTCGCTGTTGTGGTTACGCTGTGACAAGCTGTTTTTACGTACTCACCCTAGGTTCTCACCTAAATTCATCTCCAAATTTCATTTAAATCAGTCTATTGAGCTACCGGCTTTCTTCCAGGAGCCCAAAAGCTCAGCTGAGGCAAAACTCCACTAGATGTGAGGAGACGAGACCAGACCGCTAAGAAAGACAGATCAACTGTTTGTCTCCATAGCACCAGGCAGAGAAGGTGACTGCATCTCTAAGAATGCCTTCTCTAGGTGGATAATCGGATGTATCCAACTGTGCTATTACCTATCAGATAAAAAACTGCCTTTTAGGCCAATGGCCCACTCCACAAGAGGTACTGGAGCCAATCTGGCTTTCATTGCAAATGCCCCTTAACAGCTACATGGAGCTCAATACATACTTTAACTCAGCACTAAAGCATTGACACCCATTCCAAGATAGATACACAAGTGGGACCAGCGGTTCTAAGACATATATTCACTCATGACCTTCTCACATCCCACCGCCTCCTTCCATTGCTCGCTAATCTATGCACAGCATGTTATCTAAGCCGATTCCACAAGCCTCAGAAGGGATACATTACTCACCGTAATCGTATTTCTGATGCTTGTATCTGCTTTGCGACCAACCCTTCCTCTCTTCGGAGAGAAGGCGCATGGATGCTTAGGAGCTTGTCTGATCTGTATCTGCTTGGCTCAGACTGTTCTCATGCTACACCTCATGTCAGAAAAATAACAATCTTGGGTACCTCGATGCGTGAGGGGATCATGGGTACAGTGGACGTCACACTAGGGATAGTATTACTGGCACGCCCAGTAATTTCAAAAACAAATGTAATACTCTGCATCTTCCACTAGATGTCGGCCTATGCACAGCATGTGAATCTAAGCAGATACAGGCATCAGAAATACGATTACGATGAGTAATGAATCCCTTATAAATTACTCACCGTCCTTGGTCCCCTTTCCTCCATAAGTTCTCCCCCCCCCCCCCCCCCCCCCCCCCAACCTCAATACTGGTCATTGGGCAATGTTTAAATCTGTCATCACGTCCCTGGGGACTGAAGTGTGCCGCCGAAGGGTGGAGTTAGGGCAGCGTATGCTCCCAGGGCCGCACCCATGCTCGCTTCAAAATTTAAAGGGGAGGGTTTTGGGCTCCCATGCAGTATGGAGGAAAGAGGAATCACTACGGTGAGTAACTTATTTCTTTTATTGTGGATTCCCAGCCTGACTGATAATATTCATGAGCAGGTGAATCTATGCCAGACCCATGCTGGAGAACAAAAGTTACAGGTAAGTAGCTTGTTCCTTTCTTCATCCGGCTGTCTACATCTTTCATCGCCCCTCAAGGGCGGAATTTTCAAGTGATTTTTCTTGGAAGATTCTGGAAGATTCGTGAAGGCCATCGGGCCTACACCTTATGCCGGACCGTGTCTGGGAAGGACTAGGGTTCCCTCTTCAAGCTCTGCACCGGCTGCAGTGAATGTGTGATGTGTTAATGTAGGACAACCATTCCCAATGACTCTATTGTCTTCATCCGCCGCACAAGGAAGAGGATTACGAAATCTGTAATGGCTTTACCAAGCGCACCATAAAGGATCAGCACATCAGACTTGCGGCGTGGCTCAAAGCCAAGACCTCTATCCATGTGGGGTCACAGGGGCATGCCTCACCCGGATCCAGCCAGTCACAGCAGGCTTCGATGTCCACTGAGGGCGATCCATCTGTGGGGGCCCAAGTCAAGGCCAAGCACCACAAGTCTGTTGCCACGCAAGCGGGTCGCTTGACGAACAGGGCATAATCCTCTTCTCCATTGGCCTCCGTGTCAAGCCACTGCTCCAGTTCTTAGTCGAAGAAGAAGTCTGCTACCTTGGGTAAGCTGCGGGAGACACCGGAGAAGGGCAATTCTCAGAATAAGGTGGCTGGCCAGCCCGTGAAGGCACAGGTCGTCCAGGCTAAATCGTCTATTGTAATCGACGGTTGCGGCTGCCCTTTCAAAGGCAAAAGGAGCTGACCTGTCCAGCGGGCCGCCAGAGTGGCCTTCTCCCAGATGAGGGGCTTTGGCCAAGCCAGTGGAAAAGACCCCGGAAAAGAGGATGCTATCAATAAGCCAGACTCCTCAGGACACAAAGTGCAGGGGGCGGGAGTGGGTACAGATATTTCTTCAATGAGGACATGGTTCTGTCCACACGGATTGGAACCTCGAGGAGGTGGTAAGCACTGGAGGAGGCAATGACTTAGGGGCAGGGCCCAGCGGACCTACTACCCCAACATCCCCCAGAGATTTTTCACAAGACATTCTCGACTCTCCACACATAAAGAAAAGGATGCCGATGGTACCATTGACAACAGGTCCACCACCATAGATGAAGCGGTACCCTACACCTCCTTTCCAGCCGCCGCACGCAATCAGTGTATTTCCCCCCCCCCCTACCTCCCTGAGTGGGCTCATTACACTTCATGTCGCCTGCGTCTCTGAACTCTCTCTTCCAGCTCACGCAAGGAGAGACGAAGGAGGGCTTCCTTTATCAACGCCAGGAGGCGAAAAGAATACCATTCTGGCGGTGAATCTCCTGGACTACATCTGGGATGAGGGCCTTTACACGTAGGTTTTGTTACAACTTTCCACCCCAACTCAGTTTCTGCAGACATGGCATGTAATTGCCTGTGGTCTGTTTTCCCGCCTTTTTGGTTCCGTCGAAGAAGCCCAGGAGCTGCGGGTGTAAGAAGAGTTCCGGTTTTGTTTAAGAGCTTGGTACAACCTCTTCTCTACCAACTATGCCGCAGGACTCTTCAGGAAGTTGACCAGATGCGAGAACGCTGGTTTCAGTGATGGTCACTGTTGCATTGTAACAGCAGGGGATACAGATGTCTTGGTTGTTGACGTCTGTCCTCTATCTCTGGCACTGTTAATGCTAGGATGCTGACATTTTGCATGAAGAACCTTTGCAGATCAAGCTGACGACCCCTTGAGTTCGGATCTGAAACACTGAACGACTCTTCTACTGCAGTAGCCCAAACTGTTCAGTCCAACGGGTGGCCCAGGGACACTTCCAAAAACTCCAACTTGTTGAGTTACCAGAAGTCTAGAATGGTTGTTCTCAGCACTGCTACATGTCGAAGCACTGATGGTTTTCTAAGATCACCAGCCAGACAGGGCTCCAACGGGACTGCAGCAAATATTTGTCTCCAGACCTTATCGGGATTGGTTCAAGGTTCTTTCCGAAGTCCTCACAACTATATAGGATACGTGGCTCCTCACAGGATCTCTGGGGAATGGCTGCAGGACTCCTTATGTGAAAACTCAGGTAAGCATACAAACTCAGCCCAACCAAAGCAATGGAAGATCCCCCTCCACCCCCCTGCAGCAGTGGTCCAATCTGGGACTATTGTTGCTGAAACTAATGTATACACTCCAGACCTACAGAAACTAGTTTTTATTTGGACTAGCCAGTCCCAACCCACTACCTCGTTTGCAACACAAATGCCCTTCACTAGCCCGTGAAAATAGAGGCTTTCGCAGGGAAGTGCATGGCCCAAAAATGCAATTTCCTTACCTGGAAAGGCAGGAAGGCGGCCAATAAAGAAAATGGCCAAAAGAACGAGCGCAAACCACTAGTCGATTTGTAGCCAAATGAGGTAAAGCTGAAATAACATACAGTAAAAATTGGGAGAAAGTAACTGCTGCCACCAAAGACCCCATTGCACTGCATTGGAAGCTGCATTGGGCAATTTTAAAAAGCCACCCCAACTGCCAACTAAATCGCAAGACTATGCAAAACCTAGTTTCCCAGTACTGACAGTCTGAAGGACTAGTCCGTTCCCCATAACATGTGAGCAAAAGGCCAGTGGAGTGAACCTGAAGGCTTCACTTCATTGCTAAAGTCAGGATATTGTGTAAAAAAAAAGCACAATGCATGGTCCATAAAATAGAGAAGTTGGGGAGATGTATCAGTTGTATGCTTAATCCTCTCTCCTAGTGAGACCTCTAGCACTTTTTGCTCTATATGAGCAGTGTTGCTGGGAACCCTTTTTGTAAGTCTTATATCCTTAGAACTGCAGTTCTCAAGGGAAGGGGCTTACTTTGTATCCTTGCTCAAAACTCTCCCACTCTACTTTAAATTACTTTAAAATATTGCATTTAATGTTTTATGCCAAGGTAGGGGAGCAAGCAATTTTTTTTGACGCTTCAGCCCTACACCACAGACTGACTTTAGAAGTCCAGCCCTATTTTACCTCAAGTCAGTCTTTTAGGTGTCCCAAAAGGTTCCTTGCGATGGAGGTTTGGCCGCTGCTGATGTGCATGAATGGTGCAGATCCATTCTGTTGGACGGCTGAGTTTGACCACCTGAATTTAGGATAAGGGTATTCCTGCACCATTCCAGCAGATCAGAAGAGGAGCAAAGTATCCTAAGTAGCTGTGCAGGCGACAAAGGCGACCCGAGGACAAATCCTGAAGAGAGGCCTGTGCTGTCCCGATGAAGCCCTGCTAGACTACGTGATCTCATAACCTTGCTGGTGCTGCGGCTCCTTACAGGTGGGACCATCTAGTCTTGACACCTTCTCACAATCCTGCAGCCTTTGGAAGTATTCATGCACCACCCAGTGGACTGACCAGCTCCGTTTTGGGCTACTGTGGCAGAAGTGTCACTTTGCCAGGTTTTTACCCGAACTTCAGTGGTCTCCAGCTTTTCCTACAAGTAGTCTTTCTGCAAAGTTTCATTGTCCCAGTAGTGACTGGTCCTGTTCTGGAAGGATTCCTTTGTTCTCGACTGCTGTTGCCTGTGTGCAGTGACTGTCATTGGATCTGGCCAACCCCTGTCTGGTAGTCTCCTCACGAGTCCTTCATCGGTGACTGCTGCATTTCTTAGCTGAAAAGGGCTGCACTCAGCTCCTGGACCAGACCTGAATCTTCCATGCAACGGAAGCTCCTGGGAATATTCTACTGGATCCAACAGTGGGAAACACTAATCCTCTCGACTGCAAAGTACTTTGGGAACATCGGAGTAAAAGCATTGAGTAGTTTCAATACTTAATAATTGTTTTTTAAACCTTTGTCGAAAAAAAGCTGCTCTAGAAGGTAGGAAAAGTTCTTTATTGAACTTTTAATTCATTTGAAAGATTTCTGGAACAATCTCGTCACCCACAGGAACATTCCCTAACTTTGACCTACCTTCTAAAGGTACTTTGTGAACGTTTGGGCACAAAGCCCCATTCAGCTTGCGATTGGACTCCTAAGGTTAGGGCTTCTTATCCTGTGGACTAGTTAAACAATTGCCGAACCACTTACCTTTTTCCTTTCAGGTGAATTGTGTCCATTGCATTAATCAACTGTGACTGTACATAGGTTTCATATTTAGTGTTGTGTGATATTACATGCAGGATTCATTTTTAGTGTTTTTGGTCCGAGTATTTTTGTACTTGCCTGTCTAAGTAGAATTATTGTGTATTTAACTGTGAGGACTCTATGTGGATCCCGTTCCCCCCCCCCCCCCCCCCAATCCCCCACTTGCCTCTCTTGAGACTTGGCTTTGCTTAACTTGATTGGTTTGGCTAAACTCCCAGAGTCCCCCGCCTCCTAAAATGTGTCCACCAGGCTAGAATTTCTAAATCAATATTAACAAGAGGCTATTCCCCTTTGCCGCCATATTTTGTTTTATTTCTAAAGTGGTAGGGCCAGTTTGTTCGGATTCGGATGGAAGAGTTAGTTTGTCCTTTGAGCACCTTGGTTTTAGTTTCGATAGGTAAGTAACTTCCCTTAAAAAAATGGGCCAAGTTGGGTCCTTTTCTTTGAATAACACCAGTTTTGACCAGATCATACAGCCTGACTCCTTCTGGTTTGCTACAGCGCACATGGGCGACACTTGATATCAAATTGAATGCGGCTGAAACGACTAGTAGTGGTGCCATGCACCAGGCTTTAACTTGGGCAGAGCTTTATTTCAGAGTTCATTCTGCCAGGCTATTTTTGATCAGGGTTTTGGTAAAGGGGCATGTTTTAAATGCAGCCTCTGCACTGCAGATATTTGACTTTCAATACAGTTGTCAAATGGGCAACTGTGACCTCTCTGCCACTGTTAGAGCAGGCGCTGCAAGACAGGATGCAGCAGGACCCAGATGTACACTATACAGTTGGCATGTAATTTATGAAAAGGGATTCTGTTAAGTCGATTACTATTTCAGAGATGGAATTACCCGCATCATTTTATTGAATTTTTTTTTAGTGTTAAAAAAATCAAAAAGGCCAGGGCTTCTACGCACATGCCAAATGGCAATCCGTCACTCACTTAACCCCAGTCCAGCTTTCACGGCTACGACCTAGGGTTGATTTTACTTTGAAGTTTGCTGCTTTGTAATTCCATTGTGGTGCGAAGGTGCTACTAAACCTTGGAACAGTCTTTGGGCTTAAAGGACCTTATCTGTGCCTTTAAGGTCCACACTAGAAGTGCTTGGAGCATGGCATGTTTTACAGCCTTGAATTTACATTTAAAATGTAGACCACTTTGCTTTATCCTAATTGCTTTTTTTTCTTTTAGGTGGGTATCGACAGGATCTTAATAGCAGCATGAGCTCCTATGGGCAGGAGCATGATCGCTATTCTGGACCAGGCGAGAGCCGTGGTATGGGAATGTCCGAGAATAGGAACCGTGGCCGCAGCTTATTTGATCGTGGCGGCATGGGCAGAGGTGGAAGAAGCCGTGGCGGACGAGACGGACGGGATGGTGGCAGAGATGGAGGTGGCAGGGATGGAGGAAGGCGAGATGATGGCAGAAGAGATGATGGCAGGCGCGATGAAGGAAGGGATGGTGGTGGCAGGGATGGTAGAGGTGGCAGGGATGGAGGAAGACAAGGTGGAAGCAGAGATGGCATGGGGTAAGAGAAAAACCTTTTATTTTGCTAATTTTTCCTACAGATTTGTTTTAATGGGATGAAGTGATCTGCAAGATTGTTTATGTATTTAATTCCACATGCATCCTTGTATTTTGAAAGGGCGGAGGGGGCTGGGACTGGGAGCTGTCCTAATTTACTTTAACTCAGTTTTGCAGGTCGCTTCTAGTTTGAGGACATGCCTCTGGGGTTAGTAACTTGCTGGATGGAGCATGCACACTTTAGCTCACCCCACGTCCTGTATATACACTAGCAACGTTTTCCTTTTGTTTTGAACTTTATGAAGTCCCACTTGCACAGATTTCAGATATCTTGATTCCACAACTGGTACAGGGCTAACTAGGCATTGGTCTGGACTTCAAGACCAAAAAGCCATTCTTACCAATAACATATTCATACATATGTGTTGCACCTAAAGCAAACTAGAGTGGAGTAGAATGGGTCATCACTTAGGAGTACTGGTTATTAATCTAACTTTTCATTTTCAGGTACTGCCTCATGAATGTTAGTTTGGCTTCATTTAAACCATAATTAAAGGACTGGTTATGCAATGTTCATAGTGCTGCCCACTCCAATATAGATCACAACAAACCCACATCGTGGAATTGCTATGGTTTGATCTGAAACAATGTACTTATGTGGGGAGGTGCATGTTCCATCCTTTGTAGTCTATACAGTTCTATGCAGAGTAACGCCACTCAGTTTAGTGCCAAATTATGTACTGTTTCTGGGGGTTGCTGAATTGGCAAATGTCTCAGCTGTAGTGCAAATGCTCTGCCTAGCAACTGTCTAGTTAACCTGCTCTTGAAACCTTGGTCAGGCTGTAATGTTGACTCTGACTGCCACTTAAATGGTCTCCAGTAAACGCATCTCTTCTCAATAGTGTTAAAGGTTTCAGTTGGTTATTTGGACATACCATTTAGAAATATACGACTCTGAAACCCATCACCACAGCCCTAAAAGTATCAAGTGCGCTTTGGCACAAATTGCATATTTACAATATGGTCCATAATCTAAATCTAGATGAATGATCAGAAGCTTTCCTACTTTAGCCATTTGTCTAAAGTCTGCCACACATCCCAATACATCTTGCTTTGTCAGTCTATGGGCACTGCTACACTGTCTGGTGCTGTGTTGACAATGTGGACCATGAACGTAGGATTTCAATGACTGAAGGCAGCGTAATTTCGTTGCACTGCTTACTATTGACTGGCATTGCACGTGCATTAGAAAGCACAAAGTGGCTGCATTAGTCTCCTGGTTGTATTGGCATTTGAGGGATGTATAGGCTGCCCTTACCAAGTGCAGGTGTTTAGTATTTCTCTTTAGTATGGAGGCATTTGAAGCTGCTGGTGGAGCGGCTGAGCCTCTGGCCCTACTGTGGTGATGGGATTTCAGTGTCTGGGGAGGTAAGTAGCTCAAATCTTGTAAAAATGCCCTTTGTTCTTTGATGGTTATCTGCTATATGCATTGGTTTTCTTGAATGTGGCAATCCTTTTTTAACATGCTTTGTCGCATTTATATGCTACAGGTTACAAAGTGAGAGCGTTGTATACACCTCAGTACATAAAAAGTGGTCATACTCAGTACTCAGCCGGCAGCATAATGAAAAGTGGGAGTAGACACGGTGTCCCTATGGAGAGGAAAATATACATAGTATCACTTTACTAAAAACTAAAGAACATACAAACTGTTCATTGTGTAAATGGAATCCTTTTGTATCATTGGTGGTTTTGTTTTGCTGATTGATATGCCAAAGGTATATTTGAGAACTGTATATTAAAGGTGTAAGTATTTTGTGAATTTCTGCATATGATTGTAAAAAGAAATGGTGGGAGGGGAAGCTGCATGTCACAGCTTGGGAACTGTGTAATGCCCCAATGTCTTGGCCTTCTTGGTGTTGATAGTGCAATACTTGGCAGGAGTTAATGATTTTACTCTCCCTATTTTCTTTTCTCACTCTCTGGGGGCCTCTGCTTCCTTCACGTGTTTATTGGGCGTTCTATGAACATGACAAAATAATTTGAATTGGCTATATGCATCACGCACTGCTTGCAGGTAGAGCTCTGTGGTAAACTTTAATTTTGCTGCCCCTCCTTTCCAAATGGTCCTATCACCATCATGTTCTCAGCTTGTTCTGGACAAGAATGAGCAATTTAATGATAACATGCTGCCAGTCAGGCCACCGGCATTCCAGCAGTCCAGTAAGCTTGATTTCATGTGTTTGTGTTAATGGTTTTAGGCAGCCAGGGAATTTAATCAATTTAACTATGGTTGTGATCCAAGGGAGGAATTTATCTGCCATACATAGTTTTCTTTCATGAAGGAATTTGCTTTCTCATGTTTGCTGCAAGGCCCTCCAGTATTGCACTTTTAATTCCTGTCTGGGTAACTTTAGAATGTGTTAAATGATTATTGGAAAAAGTTGTGTGTGTATACATGTGCGAAAAGGAGAACTTTTGACAAGTCACCGCCCCTGAAGACACATAATGACGACCTGAAAGATGCAATGTTTGGAGATGTTTAAAGCCACTGCCGTGTCATATGAGCCCACCCAAAGGCTCAGAGCGGCCCCTGGCTGTGTAAAGGGAAAGGCCTTCATTTCTTCACGTTTATCCCCCCAGCAGCGCTGGAGAGCGAGTTGGCTTCAATAAGCCTGGTGGTAAGTTTTTGAGTATTACCATGGTTAGTTTTAAGTCACTAAAACAACTTTTTTTTATTTGCAAAATTGTGTTTAGAATGCCAGGTACACGAGTACAGATTTTAATGGGCCTTGCCGGCATTGCATAGGGGTTTAATATTTAACTAGTTGCACAAATAAGAAAGGGAGACATGGATCGATTGCCACTGCAATTAATTTGGGGAAGAAATCGAAAGATTTGGTTGCATTTTACCAACCCAACCCTCTGTGTAATGTCCTGAAGAGTTTAAAGATGGGGAAAGAGTGCACATCAATCCCCAATGTGGAAAAAGTTTAAAGATGGGCAACAGTACATGTTCAACCCCAACCCCTTGTGTAACTTCCTGGAAAGAGTTTTTAAAATGGGAAAATGTACACATTGAACAGAACACCCCGTGTGTAACCTCCACGAGTTTAAAGATGGGCAACAGTGTTCTTTCTCAAAAAAATTTGAGCAAATGTTGGTAATAGTTGGCAAGTTTGTAATAACCCCCTAGCCTGTGCGATAAATTAACTTTAAGGTAAACCCCCACACCCCCTACTGCTGCTGTTTTTCACAGCTCAGGTCTGTTTGAGACCCAGCAAGCACCAGCTACTGGTGAATATTCATGAAAAGGTTGTGTGGATTGAGTATGTAAGGCTTGTATTCACTGTCCTTTTCTAATTTTCCCGGCTGACAGGATTGATGGGCGAAGGACCAGACCTTGATCTAGGTAAACTACAACCACATTTTCTTGTAATATTGAGCAATATGAAGTGTTAAGAGGTTTGCCATATAGTAATAACAGTACTGGCCTAATGTTTGCTCCAATTACCCATAAAACTGCCTGACTTTAATGTGATCTATACTGTGCCAATAGCTTTTATGGTTCGTCTTTTTAGAGACTAGTTTCTGTTTAGTGTTGCGTTTAGGAAGTGCCTTGTCTGGGAATCCTGGTCGGCTGCCCTGGATTAGTGAGTTTTGCTTCTTGGGCAGTCGGTGAATCTATGCTGACCCTGAACAAACGTAAACCCAGAGAGACCCTCCAGGTACTGTACGCTCACCTTATGGTCATTCAGACCATCTTGTTTGTAATATTCTCCAGCATGGGGTCTGGCATGGATTCACATGCTCATGAATATTCCCAGTCAGGCTGGGAATCCTCAGTAAAAGAAAATCAGTTTCACTTTAACTTACACACTGTATTTCACCTTTAAACAAATCACTGTCCGGTCATACTGCCCCCATCCAATGGCATTCCTGCACGCTTCATTGTAGGGAGTCCTTGAGTTTGCTCTGTGAGCTACTTCAGTTTTATTTTTGTTTTGAAAGACCCCATGTGCTGTTTTCACCATCTGCTGACAGCGGGGGTCTGTTAGTGAATTTCAGCGCCCCTCAAGGGCGACGATCGTCAGTTTCCAAAAGGCCATCGGGCCTACTTTGCGCCCTTGACCATAACGGAGAAGTAAGATCCCTTTTCAAGTCCTGCACAAAGTGCTTTCTATGGAATGAGTTTGCATGCAGTACTCTCCAGGACCACCACACACAATTAGGACTACAAAGGCAAGCCAAACAAACCTTTCGTACAAGTCTGTACCACACCAGTTTTTGGTAGCGAGCTGAGCAGCCAGGCTTATCTCAAGAGTGCACGTGAGCAGTAAAAGTCCTGTAACACTATCCCTATAGTGACGTGCGTTGTACCCACAATCCCTCACGTGTCGAGGTCCCTCAGATTGTTTTTTTCCGCCCAGCTTCTGGTCGCCTTACGCGGAGCTCCTAGAGAGACATTGCAAATACTTACTACGGACCTCGGTCCTTAATTATACTATTATATTAGTAAAGATCCCTCCCCTCGACGTTGGCTGTGAAGCTGTTTCTCCGCCGAGCAAATTTTCGACGGAGGGGAAGAGACGGAGGAGATCCTTCGGCGCTGCCGAACACGTGGCCTGGCCTCGCCGGCCAACATACAGTAGGGAGAGTGGGGGTTCGACTTTTATCTTCTCTTTGAGAATGTCTTTCTTTCTCCCCTATCTTTCCCTTGGGGTTGTTATCACCAGTTATTATTGCCTCAGCTATGGAAAGGACACCTTTTAAGTTTTGCCCATGCTGTAGGGGCAAATACACTTGGAAGGACAAACACAAGCTCTGTAATCGTTGCTTGCCCCTCGATCATGAGGACAGCTGCGCGGCCTGTAAGCTCTTGAAACCAAGAACTCTTGAAGAACGCAAAGTTAAGAGGTGGGCGGACTACGCTATGTCGAAGTCAGTTACCTCACCCGCCGCCGCTGTTACAGAAAGTGACGAGGAGGGTGATAACTCGACGTCTGTTACGGAAGTCATTAACCCCCAGAAGGAGCGCTTGCGCTCCTCGACGTCCGTCCCCGGCCCCGACGGGCTCAGCTCACGCCCTGCTTATGGGGATGAACACCCCGGCGACAAGGACGCACATAGACCCCATAGGCCTAAGCACACAACCCACGGCTCTTCCATCAGCGCCGAAGGGGACGCAGGGCACTCTGGCGTCTACCTCAGACCGTAAGGGTCTCAAGCCCCACCCGCAAACGCAGCCGCCACCAGCTATTGGGCTTTCATCAAACACGGGCGCTACCCCAAAATCATCCGACGTAACGCTCCATAGAGCGGCCGTCGAGGAACAACACGTAACGCAGGCAACGCCGACACCAGAGTCCTCTGCTGACAAACTCGTTGTCGAGAGCCTGGCGAGAATTGTTTCTGAAGACAAACTTAAGCGGACGACGAAACAAACGTCGAATACCGCACAAAAAGCTATGGAAACGCCGAAAAAGCACAAGAGTAGCCAGGAACTGCCCCCTTCATCTAAGGGCACTTATGAACTACCGGAGGGCTTTTCAGAGGGCGACGAAAACCTTTCTTCGACGTTGTGGGAGCGTTCTAAGCGTTTTGAAGGTGAAAACACTGATTTCCCCCCTCTAGACTATTCAGGGGTCCCCCATGAGACCCTTGAAAGACTCCATTCTTGTATGGAGAAAATGGAAAGGTTTTTGGGAAACCAAAACCCACCCACACCCAAAAGACCAAGAGAATGGCTCCAGGATGACCCTAGGGTCAAGATTCCTAGGCTGTTTCCCCCTTCTACAGACGTATATGACCTCACTGAAGAGGAGCAATACCTCCAGGAAGATGAGCAGTGTTTGGGTGGAGAGGAAGAACATGAGGAAGAGGGGTTTGAAGAAGATCCTTACACTAGAGCAGGAGCTTTCGAAGAAGATACAGCTACCTCGCAGCCCTGGCAATCCCCATCAGTGCACTCAGACCCTGATGTCTTTCACCCTTCTCCTCCCAAGGATTCCACTATTGGAAACACCTCTCCCATAGATGCGCAACAGTGCATTAAGTGAAGGTTGGTCAAGGCAGCAGCGCATTTTGATATAGACACAGGGGAGACTCTTCCTGACATAGACTTTGTAGAGAAAGTTATTAAAGAAAAAGCCCCTGTTAGTCAGTCTATTCTGCTCCTGGCTTCTATAAAGAGAAGAATAACTCCTTCCCTTTCCAATCCTGCCTTAGTCAGAGGGGTCAACCCTCGGATAGAGAAGCTCTTCGGCCCTTCGTCCTCTGACCCTTTGTACATCAGAGGACATTCTATTCCGGACTCCCTCGTAGTTACTAATACAAGGAAGAGAGCAGGGGTACCACTTTCCACTAGTGAGGCACCACCTGAAAGAGGGCAAGAAGCTCTATGCACTTGGGAAGAGAATCACGACGTCCGCCGCCTTCTCAACTAGGATTGCAAATAACAATTCCCTACTAGCTAGCTACGCAGATGCACAGTGGAGCAAGCTGCGCAGCGAAGCAGAGGACGCACCAGAACCCCCCTGCGTTCACGCCGGTTAGCTATAATCTCAGAGGAAACTCTTGTAAACCAGGGCATCGTAAAGAACTCCTTAGATGCCGCAGAGACGGCTGGCCGTTCCCTGGTTCAGGGAATACTTCTCAAACGCCATGTCTAGCTGCGCAATTCGGGATTTAAGCCGGAAACCCAGGCTTCCCTGATAAATAAGCCCATAGAACAAACTCATCTGTTTGGGAAAGCAGTTGATGAGGCCCTAGAACATGCGAAGAAAGAGTTTGATACCATCAAGACTCTTGACCAAATTTCTAGGCCCCCCAACAGACGCGGCTATGGCAATAGACGCTCCTTTCGTGGCCAACGCCAGCAGCAAAACCAACAGCAATTTTACTCTGCTACCAACTTGCCCTCTAACCAGGGTAACAACACCCAGTTCAATCAAAGAGGCCAACGCCGTGGCAGAGGAAGAGGTCGCGGCTCCAGCCCCAAAGGTTCCACGCCCAATACCAACAAATGACCCGAAGATTCGGGTCCCCTCCCATGCATCACCGGTCGGGGGCCGGCTAACATCGTTCCTTTCAGCATGGGAGGGAATATCGTCAGACCGCTGGGTATTATCCGCCATAGCACACGGATACTGCATCGAATTCAACGGTTCCCTGAAGTACAGACCCCCACGGAACCGACGCATGACACCGGAACACCTCACCATTCTTCAAGAAGTAGAAGAGCTACTGAAAAAAGAAGCTATAGAGGCTGTCCCCCTATCTCAGGTAACAGAAGGTATTTATTCAGTGTACTTCCTTGTACCCAAAAAGGACTTAACCATGCGCCCTGTATTAGATCTGCGCCCAGCGAACAAGTTTGTCAAACCCCAAAAGTTTCGTATGGTGACCTTGCAGGAAGTAATCCCACTGCTATCACAGGGGGATTACATGACAACACTAGACATGAAAGATGCATACTTTCATATTTTAATGTTGCCAGCGCACAGAAAATACCTCAGGTTCAAGATAGAGAACAAACACTACCAGTTCAGAGTACTACCCTTCGGGATAGCATCTGCACCAAGGGTATTCACGAAAGTAGTGGCAGCGGCCCACCTGCGCAGGTTATCCATCCCGGTATACCCTTACCTCGTCGACTGGCTCATAACAGGGGATTCTTCCGAAACATGCTTCTCCAATACCCAAAAGACCGTCGACCTTTTGTCCCAACTGGGCTTCTCCATCAACGTAAAGAAGTCCAGCTTAGACCCCAGCCAAATCAAACAATTCCTAGGGGCTCTAATTCGAACAAAGGACGGCCTCGTCTTCCCCTCCAACGAGAGGGTCCAAAACATGCTGTTTCAGATCCCCCATTATGTGGCAGGTCGAGAGGTGACGGTACGCAAAGCAATGCGCTTGCTAGGGATGATGGCGTCATGTATTTATTTCGTACCTCACGCGCGCCTGCGCCCAATGCAAGAGTGGCTCTACAGCCAGTGGTGTCAGGCCAGCGGACAATGGGACGATCTAGTGGTGGTCTCGCAGGCCTTGGTTCTCTCGCTACGGTGGTGGACAAAAGAAAACCTGTTATTAGGGAAAACTTTTGCCACAACCGCAGTGTAAGACACTCTAACCACAGACGCATCCCTTACAGGATGGGGGGGGCTCACCTATCTCATCAGACTGCTCACGGAGCGTGGACTCCGAGCTTAGCATCCAAACATATAAACCTGCTGGAACTACTAGCGGTCTTCAAAACACTGAAAGCCTTTCAGGAACACTTACAAGGAAAGACAGTGATGGTCCTCACAGACAGCACCACATCCATGTACTACCTCAACAAGCAAGGGGGCACTCACACTCCAAGCTGTCCCAAAATATGTGGAAGTGGGCTCTCAAACACATGTTCCTACTATCACAACATGTACCAGGGGAACTCAATCTGCTAGCAGACAAACTCAGCAGAGACTTCCCCCTGCCCGAAGAGTACGAATGGCAATTACACGAAGACATAGTCTTAGACGTCTTCACGCAATGGGGATTCCTGGAAATAGACCTGTTGGCAACTCTGGAAAACTCAAATGCCAAAGTTACGCCTCCGGGTACCCCCAGAACCAGTCCAAGGGGAACGGTCTGTCGATTCAATGGTCAGGGAAATTTGTGTACGCCTTCCCCCGACTCCCCTTCTCAAAGTAGTGCACAAGATGCACCAGGAGCAGGTTACCATGATACTAGTGGCCCCAATGTGGGCCCGGCAGCCATGGTTCGCTCACTTGATGGAGATGTCCCTATCTCCCCCAGTGAAACTTCCCTGCCCGTACAACATGCTGTCACAGGACAAGGGCAGGACACTGCATCCATGCCTTCAGACCATGAGCTTAGCAGCCTGGCTCCTGAGATCATAGAATTTGGACATTTACAACTCCCGCAGAGATGTATGGACATCCTCAGGGAAGCCAGTAAACCTAATACTCGCCACTGCTATTCTAGCAAGTGGAAGAGATTTGTCATCTGGTGTAGAGGAAAGAGCATCAAGCCGGTTGACTGCTCTCCCACTAACATTGTTCTGTACTTGACCCATTTACTGGATTCAGGTCTAGTGTTCAATTCCATTAAAGTCCACCTAGCGGCACTTTCTGCATACACCACTTCCCAACTTAGTGTCGTGGTGGAAGATACCAGTTATCAAGGCCTTCATGGAGGGGGTAAAGAGAATACACCCTCCGATAGCTAACCCAGCTCCCGGATGGGACTTAAATGTGGTACTTTCTAGACTCGTGGGCCCTCCTTTCGAACCCATGCACAAGGCAACTCTTAAAGACCTCACGCTTAAGACTGCTTTCCTAATAGCTATCACCTCCACTAGGAGAGTAGGTGAACTACAGGCTCTTTCTGTACTAGACCCCTTCGTAACAGTTCACAAGGATAAGGTGGTTCTACGCACACACCCAAGGTTTGCACCAAAATTCATCTCAAATTTCATGTAAACCAGTCATTAGAACTACCAACGTTCTTTCAAAACCCTTCCAGCTTGGGAGAAAAAAAGTCTGCATACACTAGATGTACGCAGAGCTGTCATGTTCTACATGGAAAGAACCAGACCACTGAGAAAGACTAATCAGTCCTTTGTCTCTGTGGCAGCAGGAAGAGAAGGAGATGCAGTTTCAAAGTCCACTATATCTAGATGGATTGTTCAATGCATCACTCTGTTACACTCTTGCTAAGAGAGAACTACCCTTCAAGCCAAGAGCACATTCCACTCGAGGCACTGGGGCTTCCATAGCGTTCATTGCAAATGTTCCCCTTGAGTCGATCTGCAAAGCGGCTACCTGGAGTTCTGTGCACACCTTTACAAAACACTACTGTCTAGATGCACACTCTAGATCTGATTCCCAGGTGGGACAGGCAGTATTAAGACCTCTTTTCTTTACTGTTCCTTCTCATAACCCACTGCCAACTCCGGGTACTGCTCGCTAGTCTATGCACAGCATGTGATTCTAAGCAGATTAACAAACATCAGAAGACAATGCATTACTTACCGTAAAAGCATTTCTGATGGTTGTATCTGCTTAGATTCACATGCGCCCACCCTTCCTCCCCGCTCGGATGGAAGGAACATAGACATCCTTTTCTATATTTCTCTCTTTTCTGTACTCACTCACGTCTAGAAGGCTCCCTCAGGGCAGAAAAATACAGAGGGACCTCGACGCGTGAGGGATTGTGGGTACAACACACGTCACTATAGGGATAGTGTTACAGACACGCCTTGTCGACGTCCCCTTTTTCGACTACGAAAAACAAAATGCAATACTCCGCAGTGACCACTGGATGTCGGACCTATGCACAGCATGTGAATCTAAGCAGATACAACCATCAGAAATACTTTTACGGTAAGTAATGCATTGTCATACTCAAGGTTTCTTGGTATGAAACATATTAATTTATTACACAATCATTTAGAAAAATTTCACTAGCAGGAGGCAACTTAATATTATATACCACTACACTTCAATACAATAAGATTTTTAGACAGTTTGAGCTCCCCTGAAATGGGTGCCAAATGGTAATTCAGTTACTTAGAAGTGAGCTAAAAGGCATAAAGTAAGTAAGAATAGATCACAAATACTTGTTAGAGCAAATAGTTTCACTTCACCAGAAGAGTTCAAGTCAATAGACCTAGGCCAAAGTCAATGGGCTAGTGTTCTGGATAGGAAAGAGCAGTTCTGGTATCAAACGGCAAAAGTTCTCAGAAGTAGTTTAGGCGAAAAAGAATAATTTGTTGGGTCACAAGCTGATTATGCCTGCAAGATGGGAAAGTTTCAAGAACTTTTAGCGCAAGAGTGACGTTCTCTAAATCGGGTTGGCACAGTACCTTTAGTATGAAGAAACAAATGCGGCTGAAGTCGTTGGTTCCTGAGCCTCAGTCGTGGGGACAAGAGGGAGGACGTCGGGGGACTCCTGCACGAGATCGTCAGAAAACGCAAGCAAAATGGAGTCACTTCAGTTCCAGTATCTGCAGATTCAAGCACACAAGCTGGTGTCCCTCTCCCTGGTTAATCTTAACCAGCTTTGAGAATGGTATCCAGGTGGCTTACCAGTTGATTGGGCCCACCAACTCAAAGGAAGAAGTAGTCTTTGAAGGGGCTTCTCTGTCGAGATGAACTTGGCAATTTGGACCTGCAGCAGGGCTTCACCGGGCAAACCAACGGTCCAGGAGTTGTAGCAGCCGTCCTCTTCCAGCTCATCTTAGGTTCTTTCGTTCCAGTGGTCGACTCTGCTTTCCAGTCCAAGAGACTCGCCTTTTTACAGTTTTCGCCCTTTCATTCCAACCTAGCTGTCACTCACCCAGCAGTGTGGCTGTCCTTGTCAGCCAGCCAGCCAATCACGCCAGAGTGCATTTGGGTCTCCTAGGAGACTAAGCACAGGGAGTTTCGGGCACCTCCATCGCTTCCTATCCACCCCAGACATTCGGGTGCCATAGGCAGTCTTCAGTCCTGAAGCCTGCCAAAGACCTATGAAAAAAGGGACTAAAACTGGTTTGGCGCACAGAGACACACACTAGAAGGACCTTTCCAAAAAAAGGCGAAAAAAGACTGGGATCTGTTTAAACAAAAGGGGCTTAAGGCGCCATCTTGAAAAACATAGCTCCCGCGATTTATAGCTACCAGTGTTCGTGGTCAGGGAAGAGAAGGCATTTAAACCTTTTGGAAGTCTAAAAGACATCCTTGTGTCACTGCACTGAAGGTGCTGTGTAACAACTCCATAGGCATCTCTTCCTGGTTATCTAAAACTCCATAATCAAAGAACACGAGTAAAACGCACATCAAAATACATGAGTGGGAAAGACGTTCCCGGTAAAAATTCAAGTCCTCAAAATCCAGCAAAGTTGCTGGGGGTCTCTAAGGTGAAGGGAATTCACACATTTATGAGAATTCTCCCCAACAGCGGCCTTCTAAGTCCTTTGAGGGCGCCTCATCGCTGAAGGCCCAAGACAAGGCCAAGAACTCAAAGTCCGGTTCCTCTGGGGGTTGCCGCGGAAGCTGGTAACGTGGCAGACGGGGCGCAATGGACATCACCCTCCACCTCCATTGCCAGCTGGCAGTTGAGATCCTCCTCAAAGGAAATAGCCCAACCCAGGTAAACTGAGGGAGAAGCCTGAAGCCGTGGACGGAGAAGGCAGACCTGCCCAAGAAGGCCCAGGTGGCACACGATAAGTCTTAGTCGACTATGGAGTTGGTGGCGGCGACTCTCACAAAGAGTAACCTTCCTTCCCATGGTGTCCAACTTCTTCCCCTCACTGTCTGGAGGGACTGAGGGTGAAGAGGAAGGCTTAGCAGATTGTGGTTTCGGCGACCGCAAGGAAACAGAGTCCAGTGATGGTTGTGGACTCCGGCAACCAATACTTCTTAACCAGCCTATCCCGTTTGGGCAGAGCCATTCAAGGGTTCTTCAAGAGGGCCTGGCCCCCCTCCCACACGCTGTCCAGAAGGGGTACTGCCATGATGGTCCGTCTTTTCCAAATGGGTATGACATTGTCCAGAGTGCTAAGCCAAGCCAATTGAAATCAAGGCAACTACCGAATACTGCCCAATACTGGCAAGCCTTATATTATTTATAAGTAAATGGTTATATTTCATTAAACTGTTCTCGCTACATATATGCCAATTCACATTGATTCCATGAGCTGGCATGTTTTCTAGATGCCGCAAAGAGGGGGGGGGAATTATACATGGTTATTTATAAACGTGGTAAAACGATTTAAGTTTCTAGAGCATTTGTTTTGTAGATCATTCGTTTGTAGTATAATTTTTCTTGTAGGTTAATAAAGGGAGGATGCGCAGGGCACCTGTCAATTCAGCACGGAGCTGCCACCAGCCCCTACTTTGCTCTGTGTGCCACACACCGGTGTCCCCAAAACATGCACTAGGAGGACAGGGTTGTACTCCCACCCATGGGTTCATAAGGGTATCCCAAGGGTCTGCTCACCAAACCAAAAAGAGGAAGAGCTGCACCGCCAGGAGTCTCACATGAACTCCTGCATAAAAAGCAAGTCAGAACATAAATGAGAAAGCAATAAAGGACAATGATACGGAGGCCCTGTCCCTCAGATGCATTTCCAGCATTAAAATCGCCCTCTTCCAGGAGTGAGGGGTGGCTTCGGACAATGCCATCACGCTGGCGCTAGAGATCGCCGACAGTTTTCCGGCAGATAGGAAACTGTGTTCAAGACAGCCTGAAGGCCACAAATTTCTGCCAGGTCTAGGCCAGGGTACTGGAGATGCTGTTCAGAGATTACCTTTTCGGGAAGGTTGTTGTGTCCCTAATGGCCAAGGTGGATACAGAGATGGCCCGTGCCCTGGGCACGCTCCAGCAACACTGCTCTTTTCTAGCATGGGATCTGGCATGGATTCACATTCATGAATATATTCCCTGTCGTCAGGCCGGGAATCCTCTGTAAAAGAAACTGTTTCACTTTCACTTATAAACTGTATTTCTCCTCTAAACTAATCGCTGAACTCTGGGTCTTACTGCCACCAGCCAATGACTGCCCTCTCCATAAGGCCCTCCTGGCAGCCATCTTCAGAATTATACTGCACATTCAAGTGTTGGGTGTCCTCGTGTTTTGCGCATAGCTTTTCTGCATTTTCTGGCTTTTTCAGTAAAAATTCAAATCTTTGTCAAATGCAGCCTGTGTCCTTTTGACCTGCAAGGAGGGTCCATTTGGCATCTTTCGTCGCCCATCAAGGGCAAGAATGGGAAAGTTTGCATTGAAGATTCCAGAAGGCCATTGGGCCTACACTGCACACCGGACCATGTCTGAGGACGACTAGGTAAGTTCTCCCTTGATACTCTGCTCCAGCTGCGAATTGACACATTTTTGTGGAGTACATACCCTCCCAGTGACTCTCATTGCGAAATTTGCCTGGGATTCACCAAACCCACCATGAAGTATCGGCACAACAGATTGGCGGTGTGGCTCAACACAAGGCCTCTACCCTGTGCAGCAAGCAGGGGCATGCCTCACCCAGGACCGGTAGGTCCGAGGAGTGTGCTTCGAAGTCCTTTGAGGGCGCTTCATCAGTGGGGGCCCAAGGCAAGGCCAAGCACTGCTAGTCTGTTTCCGTTGGGGTTGCTGCGCATCTGGTTCCGTGACGAGCAGGGCGGTCATCACCATCTGCCTCAATCGTTCATCCTCTAAGAGAAAGTCTGCTAACCCTGGGAAGCTGCGGGAGAAGTCCAATGCGCCGAGTAAGGTGACGTCCTACCCCTGAAGGCCCAGGTGGTCCAGGAGAAGTCATCCTCGTCAATCGGGCTGGTGGTGGCTGCCCTTTCGAAGGAGAGAGGGGCTGACCCAGTCCATGGGACCCCCATCTATGCCCAGAGTGGGCCTTCTTACCAGGTGGGAGGCTTTGGCCAAGCCAGTGTAGAAAACACTGGAGAAGATGCCAGCCCTGAGCCTAGCTTTGACCCCTCGGGATGCGAAACGGGGGAGGGGGCAGTGGAGGCCTCTACGGTGCGCCAAGGCAGATATTTCTTCCTTCAACAACATGGCATCCATTCACACAGTAACGGAGGACGTGGGGGACGACGATGGCGGACCCGAAGACTTCGGTGCTGGGCCCAGCAAGCCGCCCCCCCTCCACCTACCAGACGTGTCCCTGGACATCCTGTCCGCTCTCCACACGCTGGTGTCGGAGATACAGAAGAGGATGCTGACTGCACCCCCGGCCCCACTAGGCCCACCACTGGCGAAGAAGAGTAAGCGGCACCCATGCCGCCTCAACGGCCTCACATTACCCCTCCCCCCCTCAAGATACGGGGACGGATACGACGAAGTAGGATCATTCCCATGGTTACCAGATAATGAAATGTCGGGAGTGTGTTGCCACTGTTACTAATATTGTAAACGAATATTGCTTTCGTTTGGGCAACCAATAAGACTCACACGGTAGTGCAGTTTAAAACTAAAATTCAAATTAAACCAATTACCCAACAAGGTAACTTAACACTGTTTTGTTTACAATATTAGTAACAGTGGCAGCGCACACTCCCGACACATTTCATTATCTGGTATCCATATTGCTTTTGCAGGTTGGGATTAACCTGCAAGTGTTAGGAAGTGCAGCAGGCGCCCCTCCCCCCACCCCCTCCCTAGGCACATAGACATCTCTATATATTCTAAAGCGCCCAGCACGTGGTAAAATCCCATTTTTTTTTTCCTCGGCTCATTCCCATGGTTGCCCGCACATCGGAGCTCTTCCAGCTGATGCCACAAGAGACCAAAAAGGAAGGCTTCTTGTACCAGCGCCGAGAGGCGCAAAGAAAGAGCATTCTGGCAGTGCCTCTTCTAGACAGTTTGCGATGGCCTGGCACTGATGAATCCTGCCTCAGCCCTGGCAAAAAGACTGGCTGGAGAAGTACTGGGTTCTAGAGTCTGCACCCAAGTGACTGCGATCACAGCCCTCCCCAGGCACTGTCTCGGCGGCTGCAAGGTCGAATTCCTCAAATCCCTAGTGGCCGGCCTCTGCGTTCCCCTGGACAACAAGGGGAAGAAGTTGGACGCAATGGTCCAGAAGGTGATGTACCCGGCAGCAACGACACTCAAGGCAGCAAATGCGCTTGCAATCCTGGCCAGGTGAGACGGGGAGCTGTGGTACAAGATGGCCCAGTTGCTGGAATTCCTCCCCGAGGACGAGCTGGTTGAGGTGCTGGAGATCCTCCAGGAGGGCAAAGTGGCATCGGACCATGCCATCAATGTGGCCCTGAACATTGCAGACACAGGATTCCGCCAGATTGGGAATGGTGTCTGCCTCAGTCGTCGTGGCTGGTTGAAAGCCACCATCTTTCAGCAGGAAGTTCAGACTAGGGTCCTGGACAATGCCGTTCGGGGACAATTTCTTTGGGAAGGCATCGATGACTAGTTGCAAGCCATCGAGACTGACAGACGGCCCGGTCCCGCTTCAGCAACAGCACCCTTCCTTTTGTGCCTCTGGAGGCAAAGCAATAGTCGAAGGGTTTCGTCCTCTTAACGTCAAACCCAACCCCGCCACCTTCTGTTCCATGACCAAGGAGGCCTACAGGGGTCGTTCCAAGGCTATCGGAGCTGACCGCTGCAGTCTCCCAAGGCGATACGCAGGCCCCGACGCAGGACTGAACCAGTTGGTAGGCTTTGTCAGCGAGTGGAAGATCTCCACCGACCGATGGGTGCTGGATGCCCACAGACACTTTAGAGAGTTACAGCAGAAGTGTCCACGGATACCACCGGTGGCCCGGCAGGAACAGCACAACCCTCTGCTCCTGCAGGAGATACGGGTCATGCTGAGAAAAAGGGGCGATGGAGCACATTCCAAAACAACTCCGGGGTGCCAGTTTACTCCAGATACTACTTTGTAAAAAAAGAGACCGGGGGCTGGAGGCTTGTTCTCGATGTCTTGAGGACAGAAGGCTGAAGAAGATGGCAAAAGAACAGGCAAAAAAAATCTCGTAGCCCAGCCATGTTTGACCAGTAGCCAGACGCGGTAAATCTAAAGAGAAAATCCCCAAAAAGTGGGGAAAAGTCAAAGGATAGGCTGGCGGCAGCAGTGGTTACATCTAGAGTAACCAAAAATCCTCAGTCTAGGGCAAAACAAAAATGCACCCCATTATGCTGCAGTGTAAGCTGCGTTGTAAAATGATAGTTACCACAAGTGATACTAAAGCAGTAACATAGTAACTCGACTAAGGGAAACCGTTTCCTAGTATCGATTGCCCGAAGGACATAATCAGTTTCCTCATAACATATGAGCAAAGGCCAGTGCAGTGTACTGCATAAAGTACAGGTCGGATACAAAAATAAAAGCAAAAAGTTTGGGGGTTCCATACAGATGAAAGGAAAGGTGCAGTAAAGAGAAATCTTTCCTACCCTATGAGGGAATGTACGCCTAGGCCACTTTGGATATATCGGCTAGTAATAGCTAAAATGTTCATCCATGTAGTGTTAATTTTTATAACTTGCATGTGTGGGTCTTCTAGTTACTGTTTGAAAAGTTAACTGGACTACACAATGGTGCCCCGTTATGTATTTGTAGAATCTGGTCTGGTGGACCAACCACATTACTTAACTTTCACCCTCTAGGTCAGGGGTCTGTAACCTTTCACTCAGCTGATGTTTTGGACTACAACTCCCATCATCCTCTGCCAACATAGTGAATGGTGTGGGATCATGGGAGTAGGTGTCCAACATCTGTAGAGCTTCAGGTTGCAGACCTTTGCTCTAGGACTTGCTACTAAAAATACAAATATTGTGATGGAGGGTAGGATACCTGTCAAAAACCATAGCCAAAGGTCCCAATAACTAGATATGTTTTAGAAATTTACGTTTTTAATACTCTTGGGAAAATATTTAGAGTTGACCAACACATTCACAATGAGCGAAGTGCAGGCTGTGACTTTAGAAATTAACGGCACATCCTAGAAATCTCGTTCTTAGGCCAGATGTCCCCTTCGGAGTACAAGAAAATGTCTTAAGGCAGGTTAGAACACCCAGTCACTCAAGGGAGAGTTCTAGTAAAGTTGGAAAGCTCATTAAGAATCATTGGGATAGTCAATGGGCCACAGCTTTAATGGAGGCAAGCCTGTTCTTCGCCACAGGTGCGAATTACTTTGCAAACTGGCCCATGGAGAGCAATAGGTGACTCCAACAAATTGATCCAGAGGTCGAACCAAAGGCCCCAAAAGATTCATCGGACCAGGGACACCACAGGCGCCCCCACATCCCCCTTTAGTGTTCATGAGAAATGCACTCAACTCCTCCAATGAATCTCGACCCTGAACCAGATGGACCATTGAGTGTGTATCTGGAGTAATTGCCGGCTGCAGGACCCAGAGATAAGTACGCACAGTGGAAGCTTCTGCCAAAACTGCCCTATGGCGTACCATCCTGGGTAAGTACAGGCTTCTGTTCTAGATGTGGTTTACAGGATCTTCAGCCCATGGGCATTAACCCTGAGCCAACCCCCACGACCAATGAAAGGAACAAACTGCTTCACTTCGACCTACAAGCCTGAAGCAAAGAATCTGACGACTATTATGAAACCTGCAGATGGCTTCAGGTGGCTCTGGACAAAGAAGGGTGGTTGCTCAGCTGAAAACTCTACCGGGAGTAATGGCTGGCGACACCTTGGTATGTCGTGCCACATAAAGCGTGGTGTTTGCATTGCAGATCCCCTCTAAATTATGGCAGTGACCCACAGATGAGCAGAAGGTCCTGATGTAAACTGCCTGGAAAACACTTCCAGCCTGAAAGCTCAACCCAGCATATGTAGGGGAAGTAGTAGTAGTAGTAGTAAATCTATGTCAAGAGGCAAATAAAACAAAATGGGATATGCCTAAAGTACCTTATTTGGCAGTATGACCAGGTTCGTGGCGAAAGTCAGGAAATGACTTTAGCACAAAACAAACAGTAGGAGGGATGCAAGGACCAGGCAGGCAGTTGGGTACCACTGCAAAAAGTGGTGCCCAGCCCATCAACCACTAGAGGGAGCTGGGTGCTAAAGGTCATAAGATTGGCCATACTGGTTGGTCTGTGTGACTGCCACTCAGCCTTGACCACCCCCACAGGAAGTGTGAATAAAAACTTGGTTACTTAACATGGAGGCTGTCATGTCTGGTTACAAAGGGCATACGTGGTGCAAGCAGCCTTTTTAAGGCCACCTCGTGGTTGCTCTGAACAAAGGAAGCCCTAAAATCCAAACGGCTGAGAGTAGGTTTTAAAAACAAATACATTGGTGCCCCAATGGCTACCAAAAATGTGCATTGGCAGTAAAGTGGCAAGCTCTTCTACACCCCCCCCCCCCCCATGAGGCCCCCCGGTGAAGCAAACCCCATCCCAAAAAAAAACCAAAACTAAATTCCACCTTCAACCAAACCCCTCCCTAAAACCAATATAGGGTGATAGAATTACCTTGTGTCTCTGCGCTTTATGGGCGACTCAAAACCATAGAACTTATGCAAGGTAAGAATGGTTGCAATACCAGGGGGACTTCAGGAGAAGTCCCTCAGGCCACCAGAAAGAAGTCGGTGCTCCAACTAAAGGGGTGTTGAGGGTCTCTAACAAGTGTCTCTGGAATACCCAAAAATAGAAATTCCTTCTTTACTGTGTATTTTTAGTGCAAAGTATTATAGTAGTTCAACTTGAAAGCATACATTTCCAGTGGTTAATGTTTTATGCATGTCTATTTTTTTCTAGCACCCCCTGCAGAGGTAAATGACGCTGATAACATCACAATCTATGTACAGGGGTTGACTGATACGGTAACGGTGGAGGAGATGGCAGAGTTCTTTAAACATTCTGGACCGGTCAAGGTATGTATGAACATGTGCTGGTCTGTATTAAAGATCCCAGCTTACTATTTACTTATTTGCTTGTGCATTGTGTGCTGCTTGACCATGGTTACCTATATTCTCCAGCATGGGGCTGGCATGGATTCACGTGATCTATTTTATTTACCTTGCGCTCGTACACAATTGTTTCCGAGCGCGGCAAGGGAGGGGAACAGGGGAGAACAAAACTAGATTACTAGGCCCATTGACATTGAGAACACGCACGTGCATGGGAGAGGGGAAAAGTGCATGGAAGGGGGAGCAGTGGAAAGTGGAGCAGAGGAGAAACAGAATAAATAATAAAGGCAATAAACGGTAGAAGTGCAGCCAGCAAGTGCTGTTTGCAGCAGACAGTGTTTGTCTGATAAGTGCAGGAAGAGAAGAAAGGGGGTCGGGGCCTGTATGGGTACAAATAGACCCCAGTGCAAGGGGTGGCCCGGAGGCAGTGCAAGGAGGTGAGCAGGTACCTGGGCCCGCAGGACAGAGGGTGGTCGGGTGCACACTGCTGAGCGAGAAACAGATCAGCAGGGGAGGGGGGGGCGATGGCAGAAGCAAAGGTCTTTAGGCGCTTCCGATACCGGAGATGGTTCTCAAGTTTCCGAGTGCCAGGGAGGCTGTTACAAAGGGAGGCCCTAGCTCATTTCTTTGAAAAACGACTGACCCAGAGGCATTTGGAGGTAGAGGAGCGAAGAGCTCATGAAATTCCCTCCTATAAAAGAAAAATCAGTTGGTTTCATTTCTGAACTGTCTTTCTCCTGACAGCCAACCACTGAGCTCTGGGTCATACTACCCCAGCCAATGACTGCCCTCCACCTAAGCCCCTCCTCTGGCAGTCATCTTCAGATTTTTACCGCATGCCAAGTGTTGGGAGTCCTTGTGCTTAGCTCTTGAGCTTTTACTGTGATGTTCGCTTTTTGGAAGGTTAGACTCTATTTTTCGGTCAATTGAGCCCGTGTGCTCCATCGATCATCCTTCCGATTTAACAGGGACCCGGTTTTTGGATTCTTCAGCACCCAGCAAGAGCGGATTTTGGCGAGTTTTTTTGTGGAAGCTTCCAGAAGATTCTTCAGGCCTAAACCGCGTGGATCAAGTTCGGACGAGAAGGATTCCCCTTCCCTTTTCAAGCTTTGCTCCGACTGCTGTTTGCGGAATGTTAACATTGATGACAAACATTCCAGGTGCCTGTGCCCTTCACGTGAGGAGGTTTGTGCATTTTGCCGTGAAATTTCGAAACGCACGTTGCAGGATCGGCATAAACGGCTGGAAGAGTGGCTGTAGGCCAAGTCCTCTGCACCGAGTGGTTCCCAGGAGCATGCCTCTCCCTAATCAGGGAAAGCTGAGCAGGCTGCGAAGTGGGGGTCCAACAAAAGGCCAAGCACCGCAAGTCTGTTACCTTCGGGAGCGCCGCTGCAGCCGACTCCTCGACGGGCAAGGCGCATTTGAGATCCCTAGCTGCATCGGTCACCAGTCAACGCTCTGGATCTTCATCCAAGAGGAAGTCTGATCACCCGGGCAAGCTGAGGGGGGCCCCGGAGATGACCAAACTGGGGACGGCTTCCGGCCTACCCTCAGCGGAGAAGGCCAAAGGGAATAGTGTCCAACCCCTAAGCAGAAGCCCAGGCAGGACAAGGTGTCTGGGGCGACCGTGAAGGCCAAGCAGAACAAGGGGCCCGGCCTGACCGTGAAGGCCCAGGTGCACCAGACTAAGTCTGCACACTCCATCGAGGTGGTGGTAGCGTCCCTTTGAAAGGCCGCAGGGGTGGACCTGCAGGGCAGCCTTCTGACGGCAAGGGTGCCCCATCCTTCCAGGAGGGAGGCATTGTTTAAGCCCATTGAAAAGACCCCGGAGAATAGAATGCCGATAATCTACTTGCAACTGTCCCCTCTGGATGCGATGAAAGGGGGGCGCTGGGGGCCTTCAGGGCACGGAGCTTGGTTACCGTCAGACCATCTAGGAGGGCGATGCTGACGAGGAAATGCCAGTTGCGCCCTATGATGAGGGCGCAGACGAGGATGCCGCTGAGGAAGGCGACTGGGAGCCTCAGGACGACAAGAGCCTTGGCCCTGCTCCTATGCCCCAGCTGCCCCCTAGATTCCTTTCAATGGACATTCTTTCGACCCTTTATATGCTGGTATCTGAGATGGAGGCAGATGATGGCAACGCCGCCACCTGCTCCCCCCTCTGGCGCTGGCCAGCCCGCTGGCAAGTGAGGAACCTCCGGCCAAGAGGCAGGGGCACCTGCTCCCTCCTTGCCACCCTTCACCTCCTTCTCCGCCACCCTGTACAGGTGAGACTGAGTTGGACACTATAACGGCAGGATCAGTGACCTTTCGTCGCCTCCTCCTAGATCCTCCCTGCCGGACGAGATTGTATCGTTCCATGCAATGATCTCCAGAGCATCAGAGCTTTCCCAGCCCACGCTGGAGAAGGGCTTCTTATACCAGCGTTGCAAGGCGAAGAGGAAGATCTTTTCAGTCCCGCTCCTGAATGACATTTGGGATGAAGGACAGATGCTCATGAAGAAGCCTTCTACCGCCCCAGCTACTCTGTGGCAACGACCATCAAGGCCACGAACGCCCTCGCGGCACAATACGACCAGGAGCTGTGCTTTAAGCTCACCCCTCTACTGGACTTCCTCCCAGACGATAATAGGGTAGAGGCTTAGGAGATTCTACAAGAAGGTGAAGTGGTGTCGGACCATGCCATCACGGTGGCCGCAGACAGGGGTTTCTGCTTTTTGCCTTCGCTGTCGTGGCTGGCCCAAGGCCGCCAACTTTCGACACGAGGTCCAAACCAGGGTTTTGGACATGCCGTTCAGGGACAATCTTTTGGGGAAAGCGGTGGATGAGTCCCTACAGGCCATCAAGGCGGACACAGACTGCATGTGCCCTGGGCCCGCCACAGCAGCGACGGCCGTCCTTTCGGTCTTCAGGAGGCAAGTTTACCCGATCTTCAAGGGGTTTCGGTGGGGGCTCCTCTTACAGTCAACGCGCCCGCTCCTCGGCCCAAGAAACCAACAGGGGCTGCTCCAAGGCCTTCGGAGGATGCCACTGTTGGGGACCGCAAAGCGGCCAATCTACCTCCAAGCAAGAATGAACCGGCCAGGATGTCTGACTCCCACCCGTGCACCACAGTGGGAGGCCGGCTGACTCACTGTCAGTTTATGGAAGACCATCTCCACTGACCGTTTGGTGCTGGACGCTCTCGCCCACGGACATGCACTAGAGTTCCAACAAAAGTGTCCCCAAATACCACCGGTGGCCTACCAGGAAAACCACGTTCCTCAGTTGCTGCTGGATGTTCGGGCCATGTTAAAGGAAGGTGTGATGGAGCTGGTTCGAAATTGGCTCCAGGGCTCTGGAGTTTACTCAAGGTATTTCCTTGTGCGAAAGAAGACCGGGGGCTGATGGATAAAGTTCCAGAAGTTCTGAATGGTCACTCTTCAACACATGCAGACATGGGGACTCGTGACAGGATTGAGTCTGTCCTGATTGGTGTCGCGTTGCGCACACGTGTAATTCGTGATGACGTACATGCTTCCTGGGGGACCACGCACGTCGTCATGAAGAGATGTGCCAACGTGGCCCAGTTGGGCGCGCTTGTGGTCGTTGGGTTTCTTCCATTTGTTGCTCTTGCGGCCCTCTCCTCCTCCGTGCACACTATATGCCAGTTGTTCTCCGTGCCATCTTCCGGCCCAGATGACACCAGGGCCCCCTGTGGACCTGCCCCAACCAACGCAGCTAGGCTGGTGGAGATCCCATCACTGCCACAGTCGGGAGTCGGAGCTCCAGCACAGGTGGTCACCCCAGCAACTGGACCCCTGGCAAAGGACGATGTGCAGGCACATTCAAGCAGGGCAGCTGCACTACAGCCCCGGGTGTTGCCATCTACCCGGAGGCAGTCGCGGCGGCAGGCAGCAGAAAGGCAGTGGCAGGCTCGGTGTAGGAGGCGTGTGGCCTCGGGGCCATCTACATCGGGGCAGGCATCGGCCAGCGGGCAGGAGGACCCAGGATTGGGAGTGTCTTCCGTGTGGGAGCGGTTGGGCCAGCAAGTGGGTGCAGAGCGGCAGCAGGCGGAGAGGACAGGGCACACAATGGTCAGGGCGGAGAACTCCATGCACAGGGCATTGAGGTGGGCTGAGTGCCTCGAGGCAACTCGCAGAGTTGGAGGCGGCCATGGCTGCATCCCTGCAAGACCTCGAAGCCAGGGATGGCAGATGGGGAGCAGGTGCAAGTGGATCTAGGTCACCTGCCCTATGCCCCGCCCACCTGGTGCCTTCCTGCTTGCCGCTCTGCTCCAGCTTCTTTTCCTTTGCAGATGGGGAGCAGGTGCAAGTGGATCTAGGTCACCTGGCCTAATTTTTTCACCACTTGGCAAGCCCCGCCCACCTGGTGCCTTCCTTCACCATCACTGTCTTGTGGCCAATGCTGGATTTGATTTTATGGACTTCATTCACTCACGGTGCGTCACTCTTTCTCAACTCTCATGCTGGACTTCCTTTGCTTCTTGTACTCATGGTGGTCCTGAATCATGCTGTTCCCATCTTCATCTTGTATCCTGGCTTGCAACATTGTGTTACAACTGACTTCTGCAATTGTATTCGCTCTCCACTCTTGCTTCTCCACTCTTTTTGACTGCTTACTCTCTTTTCTCTCCTCCTTTCCCTTCTCCCTTTTCCCATCTTCTCCCCTTACTTCTATGCACTTTATCAGAATTGTCCCTGGACCTAATAGGATAGCAACCTCGTCTGTTTCCTCCACCCTCCCATTACTGTTTTTTTTTCGTCCCCGCCACCCCTCCAGCACTATCTGAAATGTCGTCAGGCCTAGTATGATAGTCGCTTGTTTTGTTCCTCCCCTCCCTTTCTGTACCCCTCTCCCTCACCTTTTTGTTTTTCTCCGGCTCTACCAGAAATGTCTTCAGGCCTAGTACGGTAGTCGCCTGTCTGTTTCCATTTCCTTCCCACTCTCCCCCTCCCTTCCTTATCTATGTCTTAGCTCTTGCACTGTCTGAAATGTCGTCAGGCTGAGTACGATAGTTAATTTCACATCCTTACTGTTCATGGCCTGTAAGAATGTGGTTGTACTTTCCCTTGTTTCCTCCCTTGCCTTGAAGCGCTTTGAAACACATGTGTATAGGCGCTATATAAATAATCATATTTCTGATGTTTGTTAATCTGCTTAGAATCACATGCTGTGCATAGGTCCGACATCCAGTGGTCACTGCGGAGTATTGCATTTTGTTTTTCGTAGTTGAAAAGGGACGTCGACAAGGCGTGTCTGAAATACTATCCCTATAGTGACGTGCGTTGTACCCACAATCCCTCATGCGTCGAGGTCCCTCAGATTGTTTTTTCCGCCCAGCTTCTGGTCGCCTTACGCGGAGCTCCTAGAGAGACATTGCAAATACTTACTACGGACCTCGGTCCTTAATTATACTATATTAGTAAAGATCCCTCCCCTCGACGTTAGCTGTGAAGCTGTTTCTCCGCCGAGCAAGTTTTCAACGGAGGGGAAGAGGCAGAGGAGATCCTTCGGCGCTGCCGAACACGTGGCCTGGCCTCGCCGGCCAACATACAGTAGGGAGAGTGGGGGTTCGAACTTTTATCTTCTCTTTGAGAATGTCTTTCTTTCCCCCCTATCTTTCCCTTGGGGTTGTTATCACCAGTTATTATTGCCTCAGCTATGGAGAGGACACCTTTTAAGTTTTGCCCACGCTGTAGGGGCAAATACACTTGGAAGGACAAACACAAGCTCTGTAATCGTTGCTTGTCCCTCGATCATAAGGAGGACAGCTGCGCTGCCTGTAAGCTCTTGAAACCAAGAACTCTTAAAGAACGCAAAGTTAAGAGGTGGGCGGACTACGCTATGTTGAAGTCAGTTTCCTCACCCGCCGCTGTTACAGAAAGTGACGAGGAGGGTGATAACTAGACTTCCGTTACAGAAGTCATTAACCCCCAGAAAGAGCGCTCGCGCTCCTCGGCATCCGTCCCCGACGGGCTCGGCTCACGCCCTGCTTATGGGGATGAACACCCCGGCGACAAGGACGCACATAGACCCCATAAGCCTAAGCACACAACCCACGGCTCTTCTTCGTCGAAGACTGATCCATCAGCGCCGAAGGGGGCGCAGGGCACTCTGGCGTCTACCTCAGACCGTAAGGGTCTCAAGCCCCACCCGCAAACGCAGCCGCCACCAGCGATTGGGCTTTCATCAAACACGGGCGCTACCCCAAAATCATCCGACGTAACGCTCCATAGAGCGGCCATCGAGGAACAACGCGTAACGCAGGAACATCGACACCAGAGTCCTCTACTGACAAACTCGTTGTCGAGAGCCTGGCGAGAATTGTTTCCGAAGACAAACGTAAGCGGACGACGAAACAAACGTTGAATACCGCACAAAAAGCTATGGAAACGCCGAAAAAGCACAAAAGTAGCCAGGAACTGCCCCCTTCATCTAAGGGCACTTCTGAACTACCGGAGGGCTTTTCAGAGGGCAACGGAAACCTTTCTTCGACGTTGTGGGAGCGTTCTAAGCGTTTTGAAGGTGAAAAGACTGATTTCCCCCCTCTAGACTATTCAGGGGTCCCCCATGAGACCCTTGAAAGACTCCATTCTTGTATGGAGAAAATGGAAAGGTTTTTGGGGAAACCAAAACCCACCCACACCCAAAAGACCAAGAGAATGGCCCCAGGATGACCCTAGGGTCAAGATTCCTAGGATGTTTCCCCCTTCTACAGACGTATATGACCTCACTGAAGAGGAGCAATACCTCCAGGAAGATGAGCAGTGTTTGGGTGGAGAGGAAGCACATGAGGAAGAGGGGTTTGAAGAAGATCCTTACACTAGTGCAGGAGCTTTTGAAGAAGAATCCTGCCTTAGTCAGAGGGGTCAACCCTCGGATAGAAAAGCTCTTCAGCCCTTCGTCCTCTGACCCTTTGTACATCAGAGGACATTCTATTCCGGACTCCCTCGTAGTTACTAATACAAGGAAGAGAGCAGGGGTACCACTTTCCACTAGTGAGGCACCACCTGAAAGAGGGCAAGAAGCTCTATGCACTTGGGAAGAGAATCACGACCTGCGCCGCCTTCTCAACTAGGATTGCAAATAACAATTCCCTACTAGCTAGCTACGCAGATGCACAGTGGAGCAAGCTGCGCAGCGAAGCAGAGGACGCACCAGAACCCCTGCGTTCACGCCTGTTAGCTATAATCTCAGAGGGAACTCTTGTAAACCAGGGCATCGTAAAGAACTCCTTGGATGCCGCAGAGACGGTTGGCCGTTCCCTGGTTCAGGGAATACTTCTCAAACGCCATGTCTGGCTGCGCAATTCGGGATTTAAGCCGGAAACCCAGGCTTCCCTGATAAATAAGCCCATAGAACAAACACATCTGTTTGGGAAAGCAGTTGATGAGGCCCTAGAACATGCGAAGAAAGAGTTTGATACCATCAAGACTCTTGACCAAATTTCTAGGCCTCCTAACAGACGCAGCTATGGCAATAGACGCTCCTTTCGTGGCCAACGCCGGCAGCAAAACCAACAGCAATTTTACTCTGCTACCAACTGGCCCTCTAACCAGGGTAACACCCAGTTCAGTCAAAGAGGCCAACGCCGTGGCAAAGGAAGAGGTCGCGGCTCCAGCCCCAAAGGTTCCACGGCCAATACCAACAAATGACCCGAAGATTCGGGTCCCCTCCCATGCATCACCGGTCGGGGGCCGGCTAACATCGTTCCTTTCAGCATGGGAGGGAATATCGTCAGACCGCTGGGTATTATCCACCATAGCCCACGGATACTGCATCGAATTCAACGGTTCCCCGAAGTACAGACCCCCACGGAACCGACGCATGACACCGGAACACCTCACCATTCTTCAAGAAGTAGAAGAGCTACTGAAAAAGAGGCTATAGAGGCTGTCCCCCTATCTCAGGTAACAGAAGGTATTTATTCAGTGTACTTCCTTGTACCCAAAAAGGACTTAACCATGCGCCCTGTATTAGATCTGCGCCCAGCGAACAAGTTTGTCAAACCCCAAAAGTTTCGTATGGTGACCTTGCAGGAAGTAATCCCACTTATCACAAGGGGATTACATGACAACACTAGACATGAATGATGCATACTTTCATATTTTAATGTTGCCAGCGCACAGAAAATACCTCGGGTTCAAGATGGAGAACAAACACTACCAGTTCAGAGTACTACCCTTCGGGATAGCATCTGCACCAAGGGTATTCACAAAAGTACTGGCAGTGGCAGCGGCCCACCTGCGCAGGTTATCCATCCCCGTATACCCTTACCTCGACTACTGGCTCATAACAGGGGATTCTTCCGAAACATGCTTCTCCAATACCCAAAAGACAGACCCTTTGTCCCAACTGGGCTTCTCCATCAACGAAAAGAAGTCCAGCTTAGACCCCAGCCAAATCAAACCATTCCTAGGGGCTCTAATTCGAACAAAGGACGGCCTCGTCTTCCCCTCCAAAGAGAGGGTCCAAAACATGCTGTTTCAGATCCCCCATTATGTGGCAGGTCGAGAGGTGACGGTACGCAAAGCAATGCGCTTGCTAGGGATGATGGCGTCATGTATTTATTTGGTACCTCAAACGCGCCTGCGCATGCGCCCAATGCAAGAGTGGCTCTACAGCCAGTGGTGTCAGGCCAGCGGACAATGGGACGATCTAGTGGTGGTCTCGCAGGCCTTGGTTCTCTCGCTACGGTGGTGGACAAAAGAAAACCTGTTATTAGGGAAAACTTTTGCCACAACCGCAGTGGAAGCCACTCTAACCACAGACGCATCCCTTACAGGATGGGGAGGCTCACCTATCCCATCAGACTGCTCACGGAGCGTGGACTCCGAGCTTAGCATCCAAACATATAAACCTGCTGGAACTACTAGCGGTGTTCAAAGCACTGAAAACCTTTCAGGAACACCTACAAGGAAAGACAGTGATGGTCCTCACAGACGGCACCACAGCCATGTACTACCTCAACAAGCAAGGGGGCACTCACTCTCCAGGACTGTCCAAGCTGTCCCAGAATATATGGAAGTGGGCTCTCAAACACATGTTCCTACTATCACAACATGTACCAGGGGAACTCAATCTGCTAGCAGACAAACTCAGCAGAGACTTCCCCCTGCCCGAAGAGTACAAATGGCAATTGCATGAATACATCGTCTTAGACGTCTTCACGCAATGGGGGTTCCCGGAAATAGACATGTTCGCAACTCTGGAGAACTCACAATGCCAAAGTTACGCCTCCAGGTACCCCCAGAACCAGTCCAAGGGGAACGGTATGTCGATTCAATGGTCAGGGAAATTTGTTTACGCCTTTCCCCCGACTCCCCTTCTCAACAAAGTGGTGCGTAATTCTGCACCAGGAGCTGGGGTGACTGACCTTGCAGGCCTAGCTCCTGCAGCACTACAGTTTGGGGGATACCATATCCTGGCGGACTGCAAGGAGGTGCTTGCCAGGGCCTAGTCTACATTGAAATGCTACAGACGTAAGTGGAAGAGGCTCACCGTCTGGTGTCGTGCACAGAAGACCGACCCTCTGCGGATTATGGTTTTGCAGGTGCTGCAGAATTTGCTGTCGCTGGCCAGAGCATGGCTGGCTCATGCTTCCATAAAGATTCATTTGGTGGCTATTTCCTGCTGCACCAGAGCTCTAGGACGGTCATCCTTATGGTTGCATCGTCTAGTGAAGGAGTTCATCAAAGGACTATTTTGCTCGTTCCCGCCGGTGAAGACTCTGGCCCCGGCGTGGGAGCTCAATGTGGTGCTTAGTAGGCTCATGGGTCCACTGTTCGAGCCTATGCATTCTGCGCCACTGAAATGTTTGTCGTGGAAAACGGCGATTCTTGTGGCCATCTACTCAGCATGACGAGTGGGAGAGATCAGGCCCTCCCTTGTAAACAGCCTTACTCGACATTCCATGAGACAAGTGTGGTGCTTGCCCAAGGTGCCGTCGGACTTTCATCTAAACAAGCCCTTGGTGTTACCTGTATTCTTCCAAACGCCTTCGTCGCCGGCTGAGGACTTTGCACTCGCTGGAGCGCTGAAGTGCTATGTGGACCGCATGAAGAGTTTTGGAAGAAGTTGCACATTTTTTTTTAACTTTGGCCCTGTGATCCATGGGAAGGCCCTCTCCAAGGCTTCCATTTCCATTTTGCTCTCTGTCTGCATCACCCATTGTCATCAGTTGGAAAACCGACCGTTGCCTGGCCGTTCGGGAGCCCACTCGACCAGAGCGATTGCTGCAACTATGGCGTTCCTGTCAGGGCTGTAAGGTGGCGATCGATGCACACTTCACGAAGTTCTACTGCGTCGATAGATTCCAGGACGAGGCCAGGGTCGGCCAAGCAGTGCTGTGCGATCTGTTCGCTTGAAGTTGAGCCTGGTAACAGTTCTCCAGCATGGGTCTGGCATGGATTCATGCCTACCATTCTGCAGCTCTTCTCTTGATCCTTCTGCCACGTGCTAGCAAATCTGAAGATGGCTGCCAGAGGACGGGTTTAGGTACAGGGCAGTCATTGGCTGGGGGCAGTATGACCCAGAGACCAGTAATTGGTTGTTAGGAGAAAGACAGTTCAGAAGTGAATTATTTTTTTTCTTTACCGAGTATTCCCAGTCTGCCTGGGAATATTCATGAGCATGTGAATCCATGCCAGACCCATGGTGAACAGTTGCAGGTAAGTAACATTCTTTTTCGACTGGATGGTCCTTCCATGTATTCCTCATCA
This sequence comes from Ambystoma mexicanum, assembly GCF_040938575.1. Lineage (NCBI taxonomy): Eukaryota > Metazoa > Chordata > Amphibia > Caudata > Ambystomatidae > Ambystoma > Ambystoma mexicanum. The sequence goes on from NC_090932.1 coordinate 1,274,251,497, forward strand.
CCCCCTCCCAGCCTTCCCCGCTGTAGAATTTCCAGGCATTACTTTCCGCCCTGTCAGTCTAGTCTAGGACTCGCTGAGGCTAATAATTCTGCCTGAGGCAGCTGTAAAAACAGAACTGAAGCCAATGGGCACTGCACGTGCGATTTGTATTTTTAACTGGGGCAGTGACCTAGCTGTAGGTAATTGGTTTCAGTAGTTATCTGGGTGAACCTGGACAATGGGGAATGCCTGGGTTTCAAAATGACTAAAGGGACAAGACCTAGATTTGAGATTACCTGTATGGTGGGGGAAAGACCTAGGTGTTACAAAAGGCAGATATGAGCAGACAAACCTAAGTTTGAGATTCCTGTATGGTTGGAGTGAGGCCTAGGTTTTACAATGCAATAGGCTAAGGAAGAACACAGCTAGGTTTGAGATTCTTGTATAGTTTGAGAAAGGCCCATTTCAAAAAAGGAGGCAGCTTTGAGAGGACAAACCTAGGTTTGAGATTCCTGTATTATAGTGGTAAAGAAGCCTAGATTTCAAAATACAATAAGCATTTAAATCTGTTTATATTCAGTGTATTTCCTAGAGGTTGAGGCGGATGTGTGGTGTAATTAATGCAGGTGCTGGTGGTGTAGGGTGAGTGATGTAGTTAGTACCAGTAATTGTGCCTACCTTGTCTATCGATGATGGTTGACGGCTGTCTGCTCCTCGTTTGGTACGTCTGGACACTTGCGAATGGTTTGTTGGTTGCGGGTGGAGTTATGCTTTTGAAACCACCTAGATGGGTCTCGGTGGGAGCATGGAACACATTGCTGCTGCCTGGGGAATAGGTCGAGTTTGCCACTGCGACCTGGGTACTAGGTGGGTACACTGCTGTTCTGTTCCTCGGGCTTGGCGTTGGTGGAAACCAGGCATTGTTGGACAGTAGGTTGATTTGATGAAGTGATGGTTAATTCGCCCTTCTTGAATAAACAGTAACAACAAAACCATTTAATAGTATATCGCAAACTAATCAAATTATCTTTGGCAGATAAACCAGAGAACCAGCCAACCCATGGTGAATATCTTTAAGGACAAAGAAAGTGGCAAAACAAAGGGGGATGGTACAGTATCCTTTGAAGACTCCACTACTGCAAAAGCTGCTGTCGAGTGGTATGACGGTGAGTGACATAATACTGTCGAAGCACCTTCTGCTACCAATTGAGCAAACGTAGCCGAAGATCAGATTTTTATAGAACTGCAAATTGTGTCCTAATCTGCGTTTAGGAGTAAGGCATTTCATAAAGAACACAACTAATAAGCTGAGACCCAGAGGGCTTCTTATTCTAAGCTTAAACATTAAAACCAACTCCAAGGTAATACACCTTTATCTTGGCATAGGATGTTTGTATGTAAGAAAGGCTGTGTTCAGTTCAACAGAAGAGGCCTGTACGTTTGAGTACAGGCAAAAAGTGGTCTGCCTCTCGATTATGGGTAGCGATAATACTGACCTGTGTAAGTCTGGAAGGCCTGCATGGTGTGGACTCTATCAAAATTTGAATTAAATAACGTGATGGTGCAGGCTATATTGGCAATGGAGCACTTGTCACTACCCTCGAGTGGTCTGGCTATCACAATTAAAATGTCTCTGCCTTTGTGTTACCCAGACCATTTGGGTGGGGGAGCGAACCCCAGCTCCCAGCAGGCTGATTGTGGTCCTGCCAATTTGTTTCAACCCAGACAGCTGCTGGGCCTGTAGGGCAGCAAGCACCTGTACCAGCTCCCCCAAGCGATCCAGAGAAGGTGCTCTGTGCATTGACTGTTCTTCGGATAGTAAGCATGTTCCATCTAGGCTCCAGTGCAGATTGATTCTTCCAAGCTGGGGGCCTGCTGCACTGCCTTCTGACTGATGGGCTGGGCACCCGGGACAGGGGCAGGATACAGTCCTCTCTTGAACTGAGTTGGACCCTGTGGGTTCGGGGGTCAGTGGTCCCCAGCATCCTCCTGGAAGTCTTGACCATCTAACATCTGAGGTGCATGTTCTATCCTGGAAGATCGCTGTGCTTAAAAAATACTGGATTATCAGAATTTTATTAGGGGGCATGGGATTATCCCTTTACAGGAAACCTGAGCCATTGATGCACCCCATATCCAAGGGTATGCCACTTTTGCTATTCAGAGGATGTCACAGGGGGAGACGCGCTGGTCTTTGAAGCAAGACCACACAGCAACAGTTTCGAATCTGGAATCCGCGCTTAGAAACCAAACTCTGGTACAGTATTAGGTGTTATAAAACTTAAAATAAAAGGTAAGAAGGGACGCCCAAGTGGGGGACTGGTGGTGTGGTTAGATATCGCCTTGTTAAGTTGTTCAACCAGTGGATTGCATTAAAGGATTGATTCCATGATCATGCTTATACATTTTTACAACAGGGGACCAGGTTTCGACCTCCATCCTAAAGATGACCAAGCATATCCACCTCTGGAGAACCAGTTTATCTGGCTCCTTGAGCATATTGGTTATGGGGACCCGAACCTTCAGTTTGAGCCCTTGAATAGTATGGCGGAAACTGCCACTGGGGTATAGGCAGTCTTAACTCTGTGAATCCAAGAAGGCACTAAAGAAACAACTGAAGAGGTAGCCATTCTGTTATTGTCGGCCAACCATGGGCTTGTAATGGTCGCTTCCCTGAAAATGATCTGGCCCAAAGCAGAATTGACTACATCTTTGTTAATAAAGAGGGCAATAAAATAAATGAAAAGGCAATAAAATAAATGAAAAGGTCAGCTCAAAGAGCTACCAGTAACGCTACACACAGTGCTGTGTGCTGCAATGGTAAATTGCAGATGCCTTAAAGTTAAAGCAAAGCATCACTCCAAAAAGATGCACCCAAAAGGATTGAAAAAAGGTTCCAAATAATAAAGGGAGTGTGGAAAAAGGTTCCCACTCACTCAGGTCAACTGATAAAAAAAAAAATCAAAGTCCAGCAGAAAACATTGGGGGACTCAAGTGGGGAGCATATGCACAAGAAAATAAGATTCTACCGGTTTCCTATATCGCTAGAATGTATTATAGGTGACTCAATTAATAATTCTAAAATGCCCTAGTTAAGCGTTGGAGATTTGTAAAAAAAAAAAAAGGTTGGTGTTAAATTGTGGTTCCCAGTTTCTCCCATTTACTAACAAATGTGTTTGGAACTATCCACCAAGACTATGCCTTCATGGTAGTTTGTCTTATTTGTGCGTGCCCAGAGGCCTACGAGCGCGTGGCCTGATGCTATAATAATTTCTAATAAATATATGGTTTGGTTGTCAGTATTAAATATTTCTGTACTGCACCTTTCATTGCATTTCTATGGACCACCAAACGGTTAGTTTTTGATTCTGACCGGCTCCCTTTTTATTTTATTTATTTGCAGTGCACCCTTAAGCTTCACTACACTGGCTTTTGCTCATTTATGATGGGGAAACTGACCTGTCTTTCAGGCTGTTCGTACTGGGAAACTTTGTTTCTCTTGTTACTGTGGACTTGCAGTGCCTGGGGAAAGCAGAGGCGTTTCGCGGGCCACTGCATGGCCATGTGTGTTCACAGCCAGGAAGTGCGTTGGGATTGTCTGGTCCCAATCCCATAACTGGTTTTGTTTGGATTGTGTCCTCCCACGTATTACTCATTTTAGATATTCTTACCTTCGGCTTTGCTGCGTCCCTCAGCGCCATCCGTCGAGCGGCGACGTCATCCATTGTATAAAAGCCTCGAGGTGTGCCGGTTGGCCTCAGTTCTGTTTTTCTGTTAGCTTTTCTTCGGATCGAGAAAACGGTGCTTCAGTTCGGCATGGAAGGATTAGATGACGACATTTTCACAAAGACTGGGTTAAAAAAAATGCTAGAAATGTGGAAGGAAGAGGTCACTAACAGACCCCCATCGGAATTGCCTCTGTTCTGACCATCGTATAGACGAGTGCGGTTCCTGTCAGTCGATGACCCATAATGCATTAAGGAACAGAGGTAAACTGGTGGAGGTAGAAAAAAAGACTTGGCTGAGTCTACTTTAAGATGTCACAAATCTTAAGTCTAGGTCGAGGAGCAGATCCAGAAAGTCCTCTTCTTCCTCCTAAAAAGACGAAGAAAAGACACCAGTCTCCATCGTCCTCTTCGACGTTGTCTGAGGAAATTACATGTCCATCAAAACACGATTCCCCAAAAAGTGGGAAGCCTTTAGAACATCTATGCTAAAGATCTTTGACAATGCGGCCCAGACCCCCTCGAAGAAGTCTAGCAAAGACCATACCATGCTCATACAAAGAGTGACGGGGGGGAGGGGGGGGGGATCTAAGACAAGAAAATCTGGCGTGAAATCAGTGTCATCCAGGGAGTCCTCCCCGATGCCTCATAAATGCCTGTTGGTGCAAAAATCAGGGATAAAATGGCGTCTGATACTCATCCGCCATTAAAATCCTTGTCGAAGGCGATCGAGCACAGGGTGTTGATAGACCATTCCAAGAAGGTTGCGTCGAGTGCACAGTCAAAGGCTCCTTCGATGGTGTCAACGGCGTCGAATTCCTTCGTTGTTGACAATTCCTTCGACTTAACTTGACGGTATGGAACGCCATAGACACCCTTGTCGAGGTCTTTGTTCATTCCTGTTGCAAAATCGACATCTGTGTCAAAGTCTATGCCACCTGAGAAATTATTTCACCCTGAATGTAGGCAGGATTTCTTTCAAACCATGTCCTCCATTTATGAGGAGGTTCATCAGGAGAGGAAGATGTTGAAATTTGGAACAAAACAGGTCCCTGGGGAGTTGATTGACCCTCAGTCTGATGGCAGACTTGTTATGAGTGCTTGCAGTCAGCAAGTAGTCTGGACACATCTCCAGATTATGAATTTGAGAAGCCTGACCTGGCTGAGCAGGCTGATGCTGGATTCAGAAAGTTAATGAACAGGTAACTGAATTTATGGGGTGGAGCAGAAATTCACATATATATCAGGAGGATGATCTGATGGACATCCTTTCAGGGGGGACCTCAACAAGACCCCATACTTCCTTTTCACGTAGCTCTACAAAGGAAGATGACCACTGCAAGGGAAAACCCAGAGTCTACTCAGGCAGTAAATTAAAAAAAAAATTTCAAAATACAGACCCTGTGCTTCAGATATAAACGCCCATCCCCCGAGAGCCTTGTAGTTCAGGCGGCTAATTCTACTAGGAATGCAGCATATCTTACAATTCCCCCAGATAGGTATAAGAAGATAGATGCGTGGTCCTGAGCGATTATTTTTTTTTTTTATTTATTTTTTTATTTTTTTGTTCGGGGAGCATGGCATTAAAATCTACAAATGTAACTTGCACCCTTGCAAGATATACATACACCCTGTGGGACTGTATGACAGCAGCAGCTGAATACATCCCTGAAGGTGCGGAACAGGGATGTTTCCTGGCCATAGTGGGATGGAAAGGAGGCTACGGGGAATGCCTTCAATCAGGTTTGTACACGGCTGACCACATCAGTAGATCCATGGCTTCTAGTACTGTGCTACGTAGCTTTGCGTGGCTGACGAAGTCATGTTTTGCACCGGATGTGCAGACAAGACTTCTCAATATGCCATTTGACGGCGTGAGGTTGTTTGGCAGCAAGGCGGATGAAAGTTTGGGAAGGGGACAGGCCGGTCAAAGGGGACAAGGAAATTTCCTCGGGGGGGGGGGGGGGATAGGTACTAGATCTGCCCCAGTAACGGCAACTGTCCATTCAGCCGCTGCTGCCGCAAAGCCACTCTTTAGGTTTTGACATACAAGACCCCGGTGGGAGGCAGGATCTCGCAGCATCTGGAAGAATGGCGGATCATTACATTAGATGCTTGGGCACTGAAAATAGTATCCCTAGGTTACTGCCTTCCTTTTCAAAAGAAACCTCAATCACCCGCGGGATACAACTCTGCCAAACATCCAGACCAGCTCCTGTTGCAGGAAATCTTAACCCTGCTACAGAAAGGTGCAATAGAACATGTACCTGTAGCGGAGAGGAACAGGGGTTGGTATTCCCCATATTTCCTTATACCAAAGAAGGACAAAGGATTGAGACCCATTTTAGACTTGAGAAACTTGAACAAGTTCCTCGGGAAGGACAAGTTCAAGATGGTCACTCTCTCAGATCCTTCAGGCTCTCCAACTCCAAGACTGGTTGGTATCATTGGACCTTCAGGATGCTTAATTTCATGTGCCAATACATCTCAAACACAGGAAGTACCGGAGGTTTGTGATTGGCAATTCTCACTAGCAGTTTCGAGTGCTGCCTTTCGGGTTGACCTCCGCCCCAAGAGTTTTCTCCAAGTTGATGATGGTGGTGGTGGTGGTGGCAGAGCGTCTCAGGGGAGGGGGAATTCACATCTACCCCTACTTGGGTGATTGGATGATCAGGGCACGTTCTCCTGAACAAGCCCCCGAGCATCTATCCAAGACCTGCCACTTCCTTCAGACTGGGCTTTTCTCTGAAATTAAAGTAAAAAATGATACCATCACAGAAACTCCAGTTTATCAGAGCAGTCCTGTATACTTGCTCGGGCGAAGCCTCGCCTCCTGAAGAGCTCACCACATTCTGCAGATGGCAACAAAATTCCAGAATGCCCAGCATCTACTTGCCTTCGATTTTCCTCAGGTTGCTCGGTCTTATGGCATCTTGCATTTTTCTGGTGCCAGAAGCCAGATTGAGGATGAGATCCCTTCAATGGGCCCTCAGGACTCAATGCTCCAAATTTTCAGGGAAAATGTGAGATCTTTTGTAAGTTCCAGCCAGAGTATCACAGGATCTTTGATGGTGGGCTTGCAGAGAACATATCCTCAAGGGAGAATCTTTTTGGCAACCATGGCCAGGATTAACGGTAGTGACGGACGCCTCACTCACAGGATAGGGAGCTCACAGTCGACAATCAGCGGCCGTTGGTCTCCATCGGAGTCCAAACTACACATCAACCTATTGGAGCTGAGGGCAATCAGACCTGCGCTGAAGGGCATCGCTCTCTGTACGGGGAAAGAATGTCCTGATAATTAGACAACACAGTGGCCATGTACTACCTCAAGAGTAGGGATCCCACTGTTCAGAGAAGCAGTGCCGTTTGGTTCTGGGCAATACAAGAAGGGATTTCTCGGTCGGCAGTTCATCTAGCCGAGAGCAAAACACAGCCGGGGATGCACTGAGCAGGCAGAACTGTCTCCCTCAAGTGGGAACTAGCTCAGGAAGTCCTTTAAGTGATCTTTGCCCTTTGTGGAACCCCTCAAGTAGATCTGTTCGTGACCAGTGTCAACAGGAAGTGCGAACTGTACTGCTCACGGGAATTTCCTCAGAGGAGCTCTAGGAGACGCATTTGTGGTGGACTGGCAAGTTCCACTCCTGTACAAGTTTCCTCCAGTCCATGAGATCCCTCAAGTAATCGGGAGGCTAAGGAGGTTCAGCAAAACCATGATCCTAATTTATCCCAATTGGGCCAGGAGAACGTGGTTCCCAGACCTTCTGGACATGTCCATCAGCCCTCCAATACGTCTTCCACAAAGAAGACCTGCTCTCACGAGAGGAAGGACGGGTTCTCTATCGTCAAGACACTCCACCTTCATGCATGGCTTCTGAGAGGCTGAGACAAGAGGATGGGACCTTCCGGATGACATAATGGAAATTTTGCTCTCGACCAGAAGACCAGCGACTAAATCTCTGTACCGGCGTCGTTGGAACAAGTTCAGTCACTGGTGCAGAGATGAGAATGTTGGACCTTTTCAGTGTAATTCCCACAATATTATGTTTTCTTCTACACTTAGCCAATCTGGGGCTCCAGGTTGGTACGATAAAGGGTTATTTAGCAGCGCTATCCATTTTAAGAGCTCCTCTGAGGAGGAATCTTATTTAAAAGTACCCTTAATTACACAGTTTTTAAAAGGTCTTAATAATGTTTCCTCCAGTAACTTCAAGTACCCGTGTGGGACTTAAACTTGGTATTAAAGTTTCTCACATGCATTCTGTTTGAGGCTTTACATTCTTGTCCTTTAAGGCTCTTTACTTCAAAAACCATACTTCGAATGGATTGTGTCCTCCCACGTAGTCCTCATCTGAACTATATGCTTACCTTTAGGTTTCGCCTCGGGCAATTTTTCCTCTTTCCAGCAGAGGGGCGCTCCACTCGAGGCGGCGACGTCTGTCTGTCGGTGGCCTCCGTCGAGTGACAACGTCATCCGTAGTATAATTGTCTCAAGCGTGCCCGTTGGCTTCAGTTCCGTTTTTCCGTTGGCTTCGGTACGGATCGAAATAAAACGGCACTTCAGTCACGGCGAATTATGTCGTCTTCGAACCAGTCTACTCCGAAAACGGGGTTTAAGAAATGTCTAAGGTGCGGAAGAAAAATGTTGCTGACCGACCCACACCGTAACTGTCTTTGGTGCCTCGGTTCCGAACATCGGATCGACGACTGCGGTTCGTGCCAATCTATGACCCATAAGGCCTTGAAAGAAAGACTGGGTAAACTGGCGGTGGGGGAGGAATCCTCGAAGTTTTCTTCGAGAGGGAAGGAGCACTCTGCTGAGTCTTTGGTAAAACAGCATAAAAAAAAATCCAGATCGAGGAGTAGATCAAGGAAGTCCTCTTCGTCCAAAAAGGCGAAGAAGAGACGACACTGACTTCCCTAGAAAGTGGGAAGTATTTAGTCTATAACAAATTTTGAAAATGCGGCCCAGCCCCCCCTCAAATGTCTGAAGGTCATGCCTCTACTCACAAAAGAAGTGACGGAGGAAGGTCTAAAACTAGAAAATCTGACACATTGTCGGGTGTCTTCTAGGGACTCTTCCCAGACCCCTAAAAAGACAGACCTTAAGAAAGACTTTAGACGTTGATAAGTCCTTAAAGACCTCAATGAAAACATCTTCGAAGCCTCTGTCGAAGGCTCTAGAGTATAAAGGGATGACGACCCAGCAGAAAAGTCACGTTGAGTGCTTTATCAACGACCTCTAAGACTTCTTTGGCGTTGAGTGTTTTGAGACTCCGACAACGTCGACTGCCTCAAACATTCCTTCGCCAGCATTCGTAGCGCCTTCGAAAACATCGAATACCTCGAACATCGAAGGTTAACGGCCACGACTTTGACGCTTCTGTCGACGTCGACACCAATTACAGGGTTGAAACCTATTCCTGAGAAAGTATTTCACCCAGAAAGCAGACATGATTTTTTCCAAACTGTGTCAGCTGTATATGGAGAAATGTCCTCAGAAAATGAGGAGGATGAAGATGAACCTGAAGTTTCATCAGCAGGAGTAAAATATGGTACAAGAGAAGTTCCTGAGGAATTAATCCTCGATCAAAAATGCAGGATTTGTATGAATGTTTAGTCTGCAAGTGGACTAGATACGTCCCCTGAATACGAATTTTAAAGACCAGATCCAGCAGAACATGCTGATTTGGGTTACAGAAAACTTATGAATAAAGTAAGTTTATGGGATGGGGTAGGAATTCACCTGTGTATCAGGATGATGATATGACAGATATTGTGTCAGGAGGTCCTCAACCAGATCCCATTCTTCTTTCATATTGCCCTGCAAAGGAGAGTAAATGCTGCTTGGGAAAGACCAGAATCTATTCCAGCAGTGAATAAAAAATATGTGGCAAAATACAGACCTTGTAACTCTGATCCAGAGTATTTGAGTAAGCATCCTTCTCCTGAGAGTCTGGTAGTGCAGGCAGCCAGATCAACAGAAAATGCTGCATACCCTACAATTCCCCCCTGATAGGGATGACAAGAAGATGGATACATGGTCGAAAAAGGTCTTTACATCAAGGGAGCATGGCTCTAAAGTCCACCAATGTATCTTGTACGCTGGCTAGATTCAATTATACTCTTTGGGACTGCATGTCAGCGGCAGCTCGACACATCCCGGAAGGAGAGGAACGTGATGGTTTCCTATCCATAATTAAGGATGGTAAGGTGGCTTCGGGAGAATGCCTTCAAGCAGGTTTGGACACTGCTGACAGTATCAGCAGGTCCATGGCGTCTAGCACAGTGCTATGCAGATTTGCAGGGCTAAGCAAGTCAGGTTTCGCACCAGATGTTCAATCTAGACTTCTTAATATGCCATTTGACGGCTCGAGGTTGTTTGGCAGCAAGGCGGATGAAAGTTTGGAGAAGCTGCAGACCTCCAAGGCAGCGGCAGTGTCACTCAGTGCCGCTATAAGACCACCTCAGCAACGCCCCTACACAGGCTCATCTTCCTGGAGAGGTCGTCCTTTTCGTTATTATTCCTCAATTGGAAAAGGAAGGGGACAGGCCAGGCAAAGAGGGCAACGGAAATTTCCTCGGGTGAGGAAGAGGTGCTAGATCCGCACCGGCAGCGGCATCCGTCCCTTCAGCCGCTGCTGGAGCTGCCGCAAAACCACTCGAGGTTTTGACTCACAAGACCCCAGTGGGAGGCAGGATCTCACAACCTCTGAAAGAATGGCGAGGCATTACTTCAGATGCTTGGGCACTGGAAACAGTATTCCCAAGGTTACTGCCTTCCCTTTCTAAAGAAACCTCAATCACCCACCGGAATACAACCCTACCAAAAACCCAGATCCGTTTGCAGGAAGTTTTGACCCTACTACAGAAAGGTGCAATAGAACATGTACCTGTAGCGGAAAGAAACAAGGGTTGGTATTCTCCATACTTCCTCATTTCAAAGGACGATGGAGGACTGAGACCCATCTTGGACTTGAGAAACTTGAACAAGTTCCTCAGGAAAGACAAGTTCAATATGGTCACTCTTTCTCAGATCCTTCAGGCTCTCCAACTTCAAGACTGGTTGGTATCATTGGACCTTCAGGATGCTTACTTTCATGTGCTAATCCATCTCAAGCACAGAAAGTACCGGAGGTTTGCGATTGGCAACTCTCACTATCAGTTTCGAGTTCTGCCATTCGGGTTGACCTCCGCCCCAAGAGTTTTCACCAAGTTGATGGCGGCAGTGGCAGTGAGTCTCAGAAGAGGGGGGATTCACATCTACCCCTAGTTGGACGATTGGATGATCCGGGCACGTTCTCCAGAACAAGCCCAGGATCATCTATCCAAGACTTGCCACTTCCTTCACAAACTAGGGTTTTCTCTGAATTTAAAAAGTCAAACATACCATCACTGAAGCTCCAGTTTATAGGGGCAGTCTTGGGTACTTGAGAGCTCACCACATTCTGCAGATACTAAATTCCAGAATGCCCAGTATCTACCGGCCTTCGATTTTCTCAGGTTGCTCGGCCTCATGGCATCCTGCATTTTTCTGGTGCCAGAAGCCAGATTGCGGATGAGATCCCTTCAATGGGCCCTCAGGACTCAATGGTCCCAATTTTCAGGGGAAATGACAGATCTTTTACAAGTTCCAACCAGGGTAGCACAGGATCTACAATGGCGGGCTTGCAAGAAACATATCCTCAAGGGAGAATCTTTTTGGCAACCATGGCCGGAGACAACAGTAGTAACGGACGCCTCACTCACGGGGTGGGGAGCTCACACCAACGAGTTGACAATCAGCGGTTGTTGGTCTCCATCGGAGTCCAGACTACACATCAACCTATTAGAGCGGAGGGCGATCAGACTAGCTCTGAAGGCCTTCCTGCCCTCTGTACGGCGAAAGAATGTCCTAATAATGACGGACAACACAGTGGCCATGTGTACTACCTCAACAAGAGAGGAGTAGGGTCACTGCCACTGTGCAGAGAGGCAATGCAACTCTGGTTCTGGGCAATACAAGAAGGGATCTCTCTCTGCCATTCACCTAGCAGGAGAGCAAAACGCAGCGGCAGACGCTCTGAGCAGGCAGAGCTCAGTCTCCCACGAGTAGGAACTATATCGGGAAGTCCTTCAAGAGATCTTCACCCTTTGGGGAACCCCTCAAGTGGATCTGTTCGCGACCATTGTCAACAGGAAGTGCGAACTGTACTGCTCACGGGAATTTCCCCCGAGAAGAGCGCTAGGAGACGCATTCGTAGTGGAATGGGAGTTTCCTCTTCTGTGTTCCCTCCAGTCCCTGTGATCCCTCAGGTAATCAGGAGGTTGAGAAAGTTCAGGAAAACCATGATCCTAATTGCCCTGATTGGGCCAGGAGAACATGGTACCCGGACCTTCTTAACATGTCCATCTGCCCTCCAATACGTCTTCCAAAAAGAGAGGATCTTCTTTTGCAAGAGGGAGGTCACATTCTCCATCCAGAGGTCAACACATTAAGCCTTCACGCATGGCTTCTGAAAGGTTGAGATACAAGGATTGGGACCTTCCGGATGCTATTGAGATTTTGCTTTCGGCCAGAAGGCCAGCAACAAAATCCTGGTACCGGAGTCGTTGGAACAAGTTCAGTAACTGGTGCAGGGATAAGAATGTGGATCCAGAATGTGATCTTCCAATGGTATTATCTTTCCTGTTACATTTAGCTAATCTGGGGCTCCAGGTTAAGACAACAAAAGGATACCTAGTAGCGCTATCTATCAAGCGCTCTTCAGAAGAAAAATCTTATTTTAAGATACCTTTTTAATAATACAATTTCTTAAAGGTTTAAACAATGTTTTTCCACCAATACCCTTTCAAGTTCCTGTGTGGGATTTAAATTTGGTACTTAAATTTCTGGCATGTGCACCATTTGAGCCTTTACATTCTTGTCCGTTAAGGCTTCTTACGTTAAAAACTATACTAGTTGCATTGACATCAGCCCACAGAGTAAGTGAGTTGCAGGCACTTTCGACTGGTCCTCCTCACACCATCTTTCATAAAGACAAAGTTGTCCGAGTCAAACCCTCTTTTCTACCAAAAATAGTTTCAGACTTTCATGTCACAAAAAATAATTCTACCTGTGTTCTACCCTCCTCCTCACACAAGTAAGGAAGAGGAAAGGCTGCATAGGCTAGATCCCAGAAGGGCTCTTGGCTTCTACATTTCAAGATTGTCAAATATACATCAGTGTGAACAACTATTTGTGGGATACACTGGTCGTAAATTAGGACTAGCTGTAACCAAACATACATTATCAAGATGGATAATCTTAGCCATAACAGAGTGTTGTAGGCTAGCTGGAAAAGATCCCCCCCGGAGGGTTTAAGAGCTCATTCAACTAGGGGCATAGCAACTTCAACAGCACTGAAGAGGGGTGTCCCTGTACAAGACATTTGTGCAGCAGCACATGGTCATCCATGCATACTTTAATCAAACATTATTCTTTGGACTCAACTACCGCTCAGTGAGGTCTATTTGCCAAATCTGTACTACATTCGGTACATGAATAGAATGCCTCTAATAGAAAACTGCTTTGAGAGTCTAAGATGAGGAATACGTGGGAGGACACAATCCATTCGAAGAACAAGTTACTTACCAACTGTAACGTTCTTTTGATTGGATGTTCCTCCCACATATTCCTCATCGAACCTCCCATCCTACCCCACAGTACAGTTTACGTGGTTTACACTTTAAATTCTTGCATGGCTTGGGTCAATGAGAGGCACGCCTTTGTTTATAATACATGGGCTCTGATACACGAAAAAACAGAACTGAAGCCAACGGTCGCGCTCGAGGCAATTATACTACGGATGTCACTCGACGGAGGCTGCCGAGGGACATAGTCGCCGCCTCGAGTGGAGTGCCCTCTGCTGGAGAGAGGAAACATTTTCCGAGGCGAAACCTAAAGGTAAGGATATATTTAAGATGAGGAATACGTGGGAGGAAGGTGCAATCGACAGTTACAGTTCGTAAGTAACTTGTTCTTCTACTGGCAATTACTTCAGCCCGCAGGGTGAGTTGCAGGTGCTTTCTAGCAGACCTCCCCACGCCATCTTTTACAAAGATAAAGTTGTTCTTAGAGTCAAACCTTCGTTTTTACCAAAAATGGCCTCAGATTTCTCCAGCATGGGGTCTGGCATGGATTCACATGCTCATGAATATTCCCCGTCAGGCTGGGAATCCTCGGTAAAGAAAAAAAACAGTATCAGTTTCGTTTCTGATCTGTCTTTCGTAGTAATAACCAATCACTGGTCTCTGCGTCATACTGACCACAGCCAATGACTGCCCTCTACCTAAGCACCGCCTCTGGCAGCCATCTTCAGATTTTTACCGCACGTTCATGTGTTGGGATCCTCGTGCTATTGCTCTCGAGCGTTAGTGCTATTTTTTCACGTTTTTTCTCAAAAACTTGATTTTTTTTCAGTCAAAAGAGCCTCAAGCTCCACCGACTCTCCATCCGATCAACGGGGACCCGTGTCGGATTCGTCTGCGCCCCTGAAGGGTAAGATTTCGTCGAGCTACGCTTTTGGAGGACTCCAGAAGTTTCTCAGGCCCGGACATGGCCCAGGGGAAGGGAAGCTCGACGCCCGGAAAGCTGTTCAGGTCTGCCCTGGATGCCAGCTGCAGAACGTCTTTAAGGAGGACGAACACTCTTTTTGTCTTTACTGCCTACATGAGGACAAGACGCACGTGGAGAAGGACTGTGCGTTTTGCGGCAGTATGTCGGAGCGGACCATGAAGGACCGCCATCAACGTCTCGCCAACTGGCTGGAAGGGAAGAGCCCGTCGGGCGAGAAGAGGAAGAAATCCGAGCCGTCTTCTAAGACCTTTGAGGACGCCCCGGCGACGGGGGTCCAACACAAGGCCAAGCACCGCTAGTCCGCTGGCACCGGGAGCGCCGAACGGTCGGGCTCGATGGGCGCCAGGCAGGGCGCACCCTCCCCGGCACCTTCAGCCACGAGCCAACGCTCTGGGTCGGGTAAGAGGATGGCCGAGCACCCGGCGAAGCTCCTGGAGAGGCCCCGGTCGAGCTCGAAGGCCCCATCGGAGGGGGAGCGAGGCAGTGTCCACCCCCGCCCCCTTCAAGGATAAGGCGGTGAGTGCACCTAAGGTGGTGAAGGCCTTAATCCATCCGGCCAAGCCCTCTATTGAAACTGTCGCGGCGGCCCTGGCTCAGCCTGTGGAGGCTACACCAGTGGTGGCGACCTCAGGGCTCAGTCTCCCTGCCACCTCGGAGGGAGTCCGCTTTTGTGCCCATCGATGAGACCCCCGTGAAATCCCCGGCGGGGAAGAAAAAGGGGGGGGGGGCAGGGCGTCGTAGATTCGGCTTCAACCTCGGAGGAAGAGCTGATCGAGGTCTTAAGCCACGGCCTTGGCGTGGAAGAAGACCGGCCCGTCGGGATGGATCCCGACGCAGGTGACGACATCGTCGAGGGTGCCGACGGGGCCCCTGATCGCCAGTCGGATTCCCATCTGCCAGCGCCGCAAGACAACTCGGCGGCCATTTTGTTGGCTATACAGTCCTTATGCTCAGAGATAAGGACGAGACTGCCGTTGCCGACGGAGGAACCTCTCCCGTCGGGGGATCCTGAACCGGGACCTTCTGGTGTTCCCCCCGCCCAAGAAAAGGATTCACCCTCCACCTCCTTTAAGCCGTCGCGCCCCGTCAAGCCTTCCTCCCCGTCCAACCGAGGGGATGATACGGGGACTGACACGGCAGCGACGGGTACGGACGACGAGGTATACGAGGATCTACCGTCGTCGCCTCCCACCAGGGCTTCTCCACCCGACGAGATTGGATTGTTCCGCTCCATGATCGCCAGGGCATCTGAGCTTTTCCAACTCTGCCCTGAGGAGAAGAAAAAGGAAGGATTCCTTTATCAACGGCGCGAGGCCAAGAGAAAGACGGTCCTCGCGGTGCCTCTACTGGACGACATTTGGGATGAGGGCCTCGCCCTCCTCAAGAACCCTTCCACGACGCCACCTAGAAGAGACCAGTACGAGAAGAAGTACCGGGTCCCGGACGCGGCCCCCCTGTGCCTCCGGGCGCAGCCTACCCGGACTCCGTCGTCTCCGCGGCGGCCAGGAAGAAAGCGGGGGGGGTGCGGCCTCCACATCGACTTCCCCACCGGACGGCGAGGGAAAGAAATTGGACGCTATGGGACGCAGGGTCATCTCGTCTGCAACGACGACGATTAAAGCGGCCAACGCCTTGGCTATCGTGGCCCGCTACGACAGGGAGCTATGGTACAAACTGGCTCCCCTGCTGGACTTCCTACCGGACGACAAGAGGGCGGATGCCCTGGAGATCCTACAGGAAGGTGAGGTGGCGTTGGACCACGCCATCACTATTGCGACGGACATCGCCGACACTGGCTTCCGCCAGTTGGGCAACGGCGTGTGCCTTAGGCGGCGTGGATGGCTCAAGGCTACGGACTTCCGTCAAGACGTACAGACCAGAGTCCTGGACATGCCGTTCGATGGGAACAACCTGTTTGGGAAAACAGTGGACGATTCCCTTCAGGCCATTAAAGCGGACACTGACGGCCCGGGCCCTGGGGGTTCTGCAGCAACGACGGACGCCCTTTCGGAGCAGCGGAGGCAAGGGCGCCTCCAAAGGTTCCGGCGGCGGTTTCTCCACCTACCGTCAAGCGGCCCGCTCGTCTCAGGAGGCCTACAGGGGACGAGGCAAGTCTGGCGGACCCCGCCGTCGTCGCCAAGGAGGTCAAGGCGGCAAAGCCTCGTCGAAACAGGATTGAACCGGCCGTGGGGTCGGGCCCCCACCGAAGCACCCCGGTGGGAGGCCGGCTGGCGAGCATCGTCAGCGTGTGGGAGTACATCTCCACCGACCGTTGGGTGCTGGATGAACAAGTTCATCAAGGCGCAGAAGTTCCGGATGGTCACCCTCCAGCACGTCCTGGGTCAGCTGGAGAAAGACTTCCTGTCGTCGTTGGATTTGGAGGATGCCTACTTCCATATTCCCATCCTAAAGGGGCACCGAAAATTCCTCAGGTTTGTGGTCCAAGGGCGTCACTACCAGTTCAAAGCCCTCCCCTTCGGACTACGGTCGGCACCCAGGGTATTCACCAAGTGCCTTGCACCGGTGGCGG
Organism: Ambystoma mexicanum; assembly: GCF_040938575.1. Classification (NCBI taxonomy): domain Eukaryota; kingdom Metazoa; phylum Chordata; class Amphibia; order Caudata; family Ambystomatidae; genus Ambystoma; species Ambystoma mexicanum. Next base: position 1,274,268,328 of record NC_090932.1, read on the forward strand.
CGCAGCTGCGCCACGAGGGGATACCCGTCTACCCCTACCTGCCTGGACGACTGGCTCATCCGAGCCAAGACGAGGGAGCTCGCCGTGGAGCACACGGCAAGGACCGTCCAACTTCTCACAGACCTGGGATTCTCCATGAACTACGCCAAGTCCCACCTGGTACCCGCGCAAAACGCACTGTTTCTGGGAGCGAAGCTCGACAGTGTCCCTTCTGGCCTCCCCGTCGGAGGAAAGGACCAGGTCGATCCTGGGCAAGGTACAGCGGTTGTTGGTTTCCGACGCGGCCAAGGTGAGGTCCATCAAGTCCCTCCTCGGAATGATGTCTTCTTGCATCTACCTCATTCCCATGTGCAGGCTACGGATGCGCCCGTTGCAGGAGTTCCTGGACGCGCGCTGGATCCAAACGACGGGCGGCTTCGAGGAGAGGATCACACTCGACGAGAGTTTCCGCCGAGCGGTCCGTTGGTGGGGCACCCGCGCGCATCTGACGGCAGGCATGGACTTCAGACCCCAGACCACCAGGAGACAGTGACCACGGATGCCTCCCTGGAAGGGTGGGGAGCGCACACCGAAAATCTGCACGCGAGAGGCCTTTGGCTCCCGACGGAGAAGGCCCTCCATATCAACGTCCTGGAGCTCCGTGCAGTGTTCTGGGCCCTCAGGTCCTTCCTTCCGTCCCTCAAGGGCAAGGTGGTGAGGATCTTCACCGACAACACCACCACCATGTTTTACATCAGGAAACAGGGCGGAACCAGGTCCCCAGCACTGTCCAAGGAGGCGCAGGACCCGTGGCATTGGGCCGTCGCCCAAAGGATGTTTCTGGTGCCGTTTCATCTGGCAGGGATAAAAAACACCATCGCCGACTCACTCAGCAGGGAGCTGCGCTCGTGCCACGAGTGGAAACTACGGCAGGATCTAGTGGATCGCCTCTTCCGACGGTGGGGCACACCCCAGATCGACCTGTTCGCGACGAACTCCAAGTGCCGGAGGTTCGCCAGCAGGTTTCCCCAGGCGAGCATGGGCGATGCTTTCTCGTTCCCCTGGGAGGGCCTGTTCCTCTACGCGTTCCCTCCTTTGCCACTGCTAATCCGGCTCGTCAACCAGCTCAAGAGGTCACGGTGCAGGATGATCCTCGTCGCACCTGCGTGGCCGAGGCAGATATGGTTCCCGGACCTTCTGGACTTGTCAGCGTCCCCGCCAATCAAGCTGCCGGTGGACGCGGATCTACTCTCCAGGGAAGGAGGCGCCATCCTCCACCACGACCCGAAATCGCTGAACTTGCAGGCCTGGCTCCTGCAGCGCTAGAGTTTGGAGGATACGACATACCGGCCGACTGCAGAGAGGTTCTTGCAAAGGCCAGGGCGTCCTCGACTCTTAAATGCTATGGACACAAATGGAAGAGGTTCTCTGTCTGGTGCCGGGCACAGAAGATTAACCCTCTGTGGATTACGGCCCCTCAAGTGCTGCTGTACTTGCTATCGCTGGCCAAGGCAGGGCTGGCCCATGCCTCCATCAAGATCCATTTGGCGGCTATCTCCCGCTACACCAGAACACCGGGACGCTCATCCCTGTGGTCCGATCGCCTGGTGAAGGAGTTCATGAAGGGCCTCTTCCGATCGTTCCCGCCGGTGAAGGCTCTGGCCCCGGCGTGGGAGCTCAACGTGGTGCTGAGCAGGCTCATGGGCGCGCCATTCGAGCCTCTGCGTTCGGCACTGTTTAAGTTCCTGTCACTGAAAACAGCATTTCTTGTGGCCATCACCTCCGCACGACGAGTGGGAGAGATCCAGGCCCTCTCATGCAAGCCCCCATACCTGACTTTCCACGAGGCGAGGGTGGTGCTGAGGACGCACCCCTCCATGCCCAAGGTGCCGTCGGACTTCCATCTCAATGAGCCCTTGGTGTTAGCTGTTTTCTTCCTGTCGCCGGCCGAGAGGACTTTGCACTCGCTGGATGTAGCTAGAGCGCTGAAGTTCTACGTTGACCGCACAGAGTTTTCGGAAGACATCACAGCTGTATGTGAACTTTGGACTTGTGAACCAAGTGAAGGCCCTCTGGAAGGCTTCCATTTCAAGATGGCTCTCCGGCTGCATCATGCACTCACTGGTTGGCAAACCGACCGTTGCCCGGCCGTCAGAGCCCATTCGACCAGAGCGATTTCTGCTACCACGGCGTTCCTATCTAGTGTGCCCCTGCTGGACATCTGCAGGCTGCTACGTGGAGGTCGAAGCACACCTTCACCAGTTTCTACTGCGTCGACCGGGATTCCAGGGAGGAGTCCAGAGTCGGCCAGGCAGTGCTGCGCAACCTGTTCGCCTGAAGGTGGGCCTAGTGAGGAGGTAAGAGATGCTTAATGTTGAGCCTTGCCACCTCCTGTGGTTGCGCATGTGTACTGCCATGTATTGTATTCATGAGCATGTGAATCCATGCCAGACCCCATGCTGGAGAAGGAACAAGTTACTTACCTGTAACTGTTGTTCTCCAGCATGGGTCTGGCATGGATTCGCATGCGAACCCTCCCTCCTACCCCTCTGCGGGTCTTCTCTTGGTCCTACCACTTTACGTGCTACCAAATCCGTAGTTGGCTGCCAGAGGAGGGGCTTAGGTAGAGGGCAGTCATTGGCTGGGGGCAGTATGACTGCGTTATGATTGGTTACTAGTAGAAACAGTTCAGAAACAAAACAGATTTCTTTCTTTACTGAGGATTGCCAGCCTGACGGGGAATATTCAGGAGCATGTGAATCCATGCCAGACCCATGCTGGAGAACAAGTTACAGGTAAGTATTTTTTATCTTGCGCTTTGCCCGCGCCTCCACCCCCCCGAATCCCCCCCAAAACGACATAATTGATCGACAGAATAGTGAACAAATTACACAGAACGGATGACGCTCATCCTAGTTGCTCCTATGTGGGCGAGGCAGCCTTGGTACCCTGCGCAAACTGGCGATGTGTGATCCCATCAAGCTCCCGTATCGGGTCAACCTGTTCCCCCAAAACGGGGGTGGCAGGGGCAACGGTACACCCACAACCACACTCTATGAACTTGGCAGCATGGCTCCTGAGGTCATAGAGTTCGGGCACCTTAACCTTCCACAGCGGTGTAGGGATATCCTCAAGGAGGCACTGAAACCAAACACTAGACACTGCTATTTTGACAAGTGGAGAAGATTTGTCATTTGGTGCCAGTCAAAACAAATAAACCCATAGAATGTACTACATCACACATTCGTAATTATATGCTCCACATGTTGGATTCAAGGTTAATCTTTAAATCTATAAAGGTCCACCTAGCAGCTTTATCAGCTTACACCACCTCTCAAAGTAAAGTCTTGTGGTGGAAAGTGCCAGTCATTAAAGCATTTATGGAGGGAGTAAAGGGACTCCACCCTCCAATTTAAAATCACCCGCCTGGCTGGGATCTCGATGTAGTTTTAGCAAAGCTCATGGCACCCCCCGCCCCTCCTTTGAGCCTCTACAACAAGCTAGTCTTAAATACATTACCTACAAGATTGCCTTCTCAGTGGCAATTAATTCCATAAGTGTCCGTGCAGGCCCCCTTCTCCCCTTTATTATCCATAAAGACAAATTGGTTTTACAAACTCACCCTAGGTTTTCACCTAAATTAAATCCCAAATTCCATGTAAACCAAGCCATTGAGCTTCCAGCCTTCTTCCCGAAGCGAACTAGCTCAGCTGATGTTAAACTCCACACACTAGATGCAAGGAGGGCGGTTCCCCACTACGTAAATAAATCCTAACCGCTTAGGAAGACTTAACTGTTTACATAGCTACAGGCAGAGAAGAATGCATTTCAAAGAACGCTATCATATGGATGATCAAATGTATACAATTATGTTGTTCGTTATCAGACAAGACCCTGCCTTTTACACCCAAACCCCACTCCACACGGAGAATTGGGGCTACTTTAGCCTTTATTACAAATGTTCCCCTAGACAGCATTTACAAAGCGGATACTTGGAGATCAGTACATGCCTTCACTCGGCGCGACTGCATTGACACACATTCCAAGACAGATACACAGGTGGGACAAGCGGTTCTAAAACATCTATTTGCCGCTGCTCCTAACAACCCACCACCTTCTCATAACACTGCTCGCTAATTATGCATAGCATGTGATCTAAGCAGATTCCACAAGCCTCAGAACGGATACATTACTGACCGTAATCGTATTTCTGATGCTTGTATCTGCTTAGATTCACATGCGACCCTCCCTTCCTCCCCTCGGAGAGAAGGCGCATGGATGCTTGTGCTTGTTGGATATGTATCTGCTTGGCTACAACTGTACCTCATGTTAGGAAAATAACAATCTGAGGGACCTCGATGCATGAGGATCATGGGTACAGTGGACGTCACACTAGGGATAGTATTACTGGCACGCCCTGTCGACGTCACTTTTCGAGTTTCGAAAACAACTGTAATACTCCACAGCTTCCACTAGATGTCAGCCTATGCATAGCATGTGATTCTAAAATTAGTAGGACTAGTAGGACTTAGTAGGACTAAGTGATATGGAGGCGTTGAAACCAAGGGGGGAGGGCAGGTGACTCTAGAATTCAATGTTCTAAGCGTACTAAATATAGGGAAATCAAAGCCTTGAAGAAACTACCAATTTCCTTTTCTGAATTACAGCTTAGAAAGAAAAATTATCCTGAAACACACAAATTTGATTAAGTCCTTGAGAATGGATCAATATCTTGAAACTCGCCAATTGATGATGCATAACCTCTGCAAGGGCAGCGATGTAAAATTTTGGGCAACTGTCAATACTACACTTATGCCTGTAAAAGACAGACTCGATTGCCCCATCCAAGCGGAGGTGTGGTTCTCCTTCTATAAGGAAAAGTTTGCCCTGCCTTCTCTAGGGAACAGGATTTGGACTTGGGTCCACCAGTGGTGGGTGATTGTTTGTGGGATATTGAGGATATTATGTGGGCTATTAATAAACTCAAACCATCTAGAGCGCCGGGCCCGGATGGTATTCCCCCTTTTGTCATAAAGGCGGCCCCTGAAATGTGGGCAGAGTTGCTCAAACCCATATTTGATGAGATCTTCAAATATCATATTATCCCGAAATCTTGGGCCCAAAGCATTATTGTCCCTATACTCAAAAAAGAGGACGTTTTAAACCCCCAGAATTATAGACCTACAGCGCTTTTAGATGCAGCTAGTAAGGTCTTTGGAATTTTACTTCCAAGGGACCTTAATAAAGTGATTAAAAGGAATGCTTGCTTTAGCAAATTTCAGGTTGGCTTTAGAGAAGGCTTAGGAACAGACTTGAATGGGAATATTCTGGCCCATTTAAGAGATTCAGTCCATCACCCATGGCATCCTTGGACCTTTCTAATGCTTTCGACGGGGTGATCAGAGCAAGACTGGACTAAAATGTTAGCAAGGAATTTTCCATGTAAAATTGTCCAACTCTTGGCTCTGCTATATAGGAAAACCTCGGTCAGGGTGCGCTTAACCCAAGAAGGTTCTCCTTCCAATGCCATTGATACTAAGGTTTGCGTCAAGCAGGGCTGCTCACTTGCACCCACGCTCTTCAACCTGTACGTTAGCGATGTGGAGGGCATGTGGCAGGGTCCTTCCATTGCTCCGGTAAGGTTGGGAAGTTTGGTTATCGAGTGGATTGCCTTTGCGGATGATTTTATTCTTTTTGACCGTACCCCACGTGGACTTCGTAGAAAGATGAATATTTTCTAACAATATGCAATTATGAACAATCTTTCCCCTAATGCATCGAAATCACGAACAATTGTAGTTTCTAACAAGAGAGTTGTCAAATCGTACATCTGGAAGATGGGAGATGACCCGGTGGAACAGGTACAGGCTAGAACATACCTACGGTATACGTTTTCTAATAAATATAGCCTAAAGATGTGGAAATTGAGTCTTGTAGAAAAAGCGTCTAAAGGCTCAAATGAGTGTTAGGGTATGTACATTTTCGCTCTTACCAATAGGACGTTTCTATCTTGTGAAATGTGAGCCGGTTCTTTTGTATGGTCTTCTGTACCCATGACATGGGCTTATATTTGAACGTGGTCCGGGGAAAATGTGGAAAGAAGTACTAGGCCTATCTATGGCAATCCCTAACGCCATTATTCGTCATGAGCTATGTCTTCTCACTCAAAGCTAGATATTTGTGGAGACAATTATCCTTATTCAGAAAAATGAATGATCCTCCCGTTAACACCCTATATGAGTTGTTAAATAAGGTTGTTGCGTCCGGGGCAGTGAAATCTATCGGGGCATTCAGTGAGAGAATGAATTCTCTGCTAGATACTCGAGGTTCTTGCTTAGATGACCTGGTTCAACGACCTGGACTAGTCAAGACTTTTATTTAGGACAGATTGGGTGGATGGAGTAAATGGCGTAGAGTCCTATGCAACCTATAAGGAATATGCTAATTTCGGGCATGCAAGGGAATGTATTCCCCTTTATTTACAAAGATTCCCTTGCCATAGGGCGAGGGTAATATTTATGCGGTTTAGACTCAACCAGATGCCGACTTTAGAAAGAATACATCACTGGAGACCTAAAGAAAAGGTGCTTAATTCAAACCAAATTAGCCTTGCATGTTGTTTCTGTGGAGAGACTGCCATGTTAGAAACCCTTAAGCACCTTGTCTTAACATGTACCCATTTTGGGTCTAAACGAGCTCTGTTTTAAAGATAGATTCAATGGGGATTTTGAAATATCTACCAACTTGTTTTGGAGTCGCTGTATGTGGGGTGTAAATATTTCCTTAATTCTTGCATTGAGCTTATTGCTCCAAAATATAACGTAGGAATTGGAGGTAAAAAATAAAGAATTTAATGTGTAATGTCTCTACAGTGGAATAACAGCAATGAACACAACAAGGAAAAAAAAAGGCTGGGAGAGATTTTTAAGGTTTTATGATATGATGTTGGCGATTTTGATCTTTTATTTTTCCATTGTATGGCATTTTAGCATTGTCTCCATTTTATATCTTTATATGCTTGTTTTATAAAAATGAAATGTATACTTTTTTTGTGTGAAATGTTGTATAAGGTTTTATGTAAACTAACAATAAAACAATAAAAAACAAATGGCATGCGATTCTAAGCAGATACAAGCATCAGAAATACGATTACGGTGAGTAATATCCCATTTGGATACTTGCCACTGTGAATCTGTCACTCCCCTACTGCTCACATTGACCCCTCTTGAGATGAGCCTGGCTGCTCAGCCACACTAACAACCTTTGTAGTACAGACTTATACCAAAGGATGGGTTCTTATTGCCAAGAGGCCGTGGTGGTTGTAGTGCACCCAAAGGGTACTTCTCCAAATCTTGCTTAACGCCCTGTATTAGGCCTTCTCCAGCATGGTGTCTGGCATAGATTCATCTGCTAGTGAATATTTCCAGTTGTCAGGCTGGGAATCCTTGGTCAAAGGAAACCGTTTCACTTTCGTTTACAAATTTTGTCTCCTATAAACCATCACTGACCTCTGGGTCTTACTGCCCCCAGCCAATGACTGCCCTCTCCCTAAGATCCTCCTGTCAGCAGCCATCTTCAGATTTTTGCCGCACGTGCAATTGTTGGAGTCCTCATGTTTTGCTCTTGAAGCCTTCTGCGGTTTTTGCTAGGAAAATCCGATTTTTGTTCAATGGAGCCTGTGTGGTCTATTGTTACTTCATCCGAATAACTGGGATCAGTTTTGTCTTTCTTCGCCCCTCAGGGCTGAAATTGTCGAGTGTTTCTCTTTCAAAGTTTCTAGAAGGTCATTGGGCGTACCCCTCATGCCGGATCATGTCGGATGAGGACGGGGCTTCCCTCTTCAAGCTGTGCACCATCTCCGGTCTGCGGAATATTTTCATGGTGGACATGCTTTCCCAGTGCCTTTATGGCCTTAACCCGACACACAAGGAGGATTGCAAGATCCGTCGTTGCTTTACCAAGCACACTATGAAGGACCGGGACGTCCGACTGGAGGTGTGGCTCAAAGCCAAGGACCCTGCCCCTTGTGGTTCACAGGGGCATGCCTTAGCTGGATCCAACCAGTCAGAACAAGCTTTGAAGTCCTTTGAGGGTGCTCCATCCGTGAAGTCACAAGACCAGGCCAAGCACTGCAAGTCAATTTCCATCGGGGTTGCCGCGCAAGCGGGTCCCTTGGCGGCCAGGGCACATTCATGATCCCCATCGGCCTTAGTCTCCAGCCATCGCTCCATTTCTTGGTCGAAGAGAAAGCTGCAAGAGAAACTTGAAGTCCAAACGGGACAATTTGTCTGACCTGCCCATGGAGGCCCTGGTGATGCAGGCAAAATCGCCCTCCATCGAGCTGATGGTGGCCGCTCGAAGGCGAAAGGGACTAACCCGGTTGAGAGTGGCCCTATGGTGTCCAGGGTGGCTCACTCCCAGGCGGGAGGCTCCGGCCAAACCAGTGGAAAAGACCCCGGAAATGATGCCGTGCCTTAGCCCGAAACCGACCCCTCGGGATCCAAAAAGAGGGTCAGGGGGTTGGTGTAGAAGAACTCCATTGCACAGATTTCTTTTTTCGACGTGGAAGACAAGGGTTCCGTCCACACCATCCCAGAAGATGTTGGGGATGAATAAGTCGGTGCCGGCGACCCTACTCCCCAGGCACCTCACAGAAATCTCTTGCATGACGCTCCACACGCTGGTGTCGCAGATACAGAAGAGGATTCTGATGGCGCTGGTGTCAACGGGGTCCACACTGTCGAAGAAAAGAGGCACCCTGCGCTCCAGCCACCAGTACAACCCGCGCCCCCACTCCTCCCTAGGATACGGGGACGGACATAGTGAAACACAGATGGCGGCATCTCTCCACTTCCAAGGGGCTTATCCCCGGATGAAGTGGGTTCCTTCCACTCCATGATCGCCCATGCATTGGAACTCTTCCAGCTCACGCCGGAGGAGATTTAAGGAGGGTTTTCTTTATCAGTGCCTGGAGGCGAAAAGGAAGACAATTCTGGCGGTGCTAGAAAAACCCACTCCGCCCCGGCGAAAAGGAATGCAGGGTTCCAGAGTCTGAACTAAAGTGTCTGCGGTCAAAGCCATCACTAGACTCAGTTGTCTCAGCGGCTGCACGGAAGGTCATCCAACCCATCCTCAGCCTCCTGTCCCCCCAACACCACCTAAACAGCAAGGGGAAGAAGTTGGACGCTGTTGGTAGAAAGGGCGGCAACGGCAGTCAAGGCGGCAAATGCTTTAGCTATCCTGGCCAGGCACGACCCGGAGTTATGGTGCAAGATGGCCTTGATACTGGATGCCCTCCCCGAGGACAAACTGGTCGAGGTGATGGCGATCCTTCAGGAAGGCTAGGTTGCATCGGACCACGCCATCCCTGTGGCCCTGGACATTGAAGACATGGGGTGCCACCAGATGGGAAACAGGATTTGCCTCTGTCGTTTTGGCTGGCTGAAGGCCACCAACTTTAGGCAATAAGTTCAGACAAGGGTCCTGGACATGCCGTTCGACAATATCTTCGGAAAGGGCGCCGATGAATCTCTTCAGGCAATCAAGACTGACGCAGACTACCCATGGCCTAGGCACAAAGCAACAGCTCTGTCCTTTTGAACCGGCCAAGATGTCGCCCTTCACCGCAGTGGGAGGCCGGCTGGCGAACCTGTCAGTGTGTGGGATAATATCTCCTCTGATCGATGAGTGCTGGTTGCTCTTGGCCACGGGCACACTTTGGAGTTAAGTGTCCACAGATTCCACCAGTGGCCCGGCAGAAACAGCACATCCCTTAGCTGCTGCTGCTGGAGGTTCTGGTCATGTTAAAAAGGGGGCGATGGAACTGGTTCTCCAGCATGGGGTCTGGCATGGATTCACATGCTCATGAATATTCCCCGTCTTCAGGCTGGGAATCCTCGGTAAAGAAAAAAACCAGTATCAGTTTCGTTTCTGATCTGTCTTTCGTAGTAATAACCAATCACTGGTCTCTGCGTCATACTGACCACAGCCAATGACTGCCCTCTACCTAAGCACCGCCTCTGGCAGCCATCTTCGGATTTTTACCGCACGTTCATGTGTTGGGATCCTCGTGCTATTGCTCTCGAGCGTTAGTGCTATTTCTCCAGCATGGGGTCTGGCATGGATTCACATGCTCATGAATATTCCCCGTCGTCAGGCTGGGAATCCTCGGTAAAGAAAAAAACAGTATCAGTTTCGTTTCTGATCTGTCTTTCGTAGTAATAACCAATCACTGGTCTCTGCGTCATACTGACCACAGCCAATGACTGCCCTCTACCTAAGCACCGCCTCTGGCAGCCATCTTCAGATTTTTACCGCACGTTCATGTGTTGGGATCCTCATGCTATTGCTCTCGAGCGTTAGTGCTATTTTTTCACGTTTTTTCTCAAAAACTGCGTTTTTTCGGTCAAAGGAGCCTCAAGCTCCACCGACTCTCCATCCGATCAACGGGGACCCGTTTCGGATTCGTCTGCGCCCCTCAAGGGTGAAGATTTCGTCGAGCTACGCTTTTGGAGGACTCCAGAAGTTTCTCAGGCCCGGTCATGGCCCAGGAGAAGGGAAGCTCGACGCCCGGAAAGCTGTTCAGGGTCTGCCCTGGATGCCAGCTGCAGAACCTCTTCAAGGAGGACGAACACTCTTTTTGTCTTTACTGCCTACATGAGGACAAGACGCACGTGGAGAAGAACTGTGCGTTTTGCGGCAAAATGTCGGAGCGGACCATGAAGGACCGCCATCAACGTCTCGCCAACTGGCTAGAAGGGAAGAGCCCGTCCGGCGAGAAGAAGAGGAAGAAATCCGAGCGGTCTTCTAAGACCTTTGAGGACGCCCCGGCGACGTGGGTCCAACATAAGGCCAAGCACCGCGAGTCCGCTGGCACCGGGAGTGCCGAACGGTCGGGCTCTACGGGCGCCAGGCAGGGCGCACCCTCCCCGGCACCATCAACCACAAGCCAACGCTCTGGGTCGGGTAAGAGGAAGGCCGAGCACCCGGCGAAGCTCCTGGAGAGGCCCCGGTCGAGCTCGAAGGCGGAGGGGGAGCGAGGCAGTGTCCCCCCCCCCCCCCTCAAGGATAAGGCGGTGAGCACACCTAAGGTGGTGAAGGCCTTAATCCATCCGGCCAAGCCCTCTATCGAAACTGTCGCGGCGGCCCTGGCTCAGCCTGTGGAGGCTACACCAGTGGTGGCGACCTCGGGGCTCAGTCTCCCTGCCACCTCGGAGGGAGTCCTCTTTTGTGCCCATCGATAGGATCCCCGTGAAATCCCCCGTGGGGAAGAAAAAGGGGGGGCAGGGCGTCGTAGATTCGGCCTCAACCTCGGAGGAGGAGCTGGTCGAGGTCTTAAGCCACGGCCTCGGCGTGGAAGAAGACCGGCCCGTCGGGATGGATCCCGACGCAGGGGACGACATCGTCGAGGGTACCGACGGGGCCCCTGATCGCCTGTCGGATTCCCCTCTGCCAGCGCCGCGAGACAACTCTGCGGCCATTTTGTTGGCTATACAGTCCTTATGCTCAGAGATAAGGACGAGACTACCGTTGCCGACGGAACCTCTCCCGTCCGGGGACCCAGAACCGGGACCTTCTGGTGTTCCCCCTACCAAGAGAAGAAGGATGCACCCTCCACCTCCTTTTCAGCCGTCGCGCCCCTTCCAGCCCTCCTCCCCGTCCACCCGAGGGGATGATACGGGGACTGACACGGCAGCGACGGGTACGGACGACGAGGTTTACGACGAGGATGTACCGTCGTCGCCTCCCACCAGGGCTTCTCCGCCCGACGAGATTGGATCGTTCCACTCAATGATCGCCAGGGCATCCGAGCTTTTCCAACTCTGCCCTGAGGAGAAGGAAGGTTTCCTTTATCAGCGGCGCGAGGCCAAGAGGAAGACGGTCCTCGCGGTGCCTCTATTGGACGACATTTGGGATGAGGGCCTCACCCTCCTCAAGAACCCTTCCAGGACGCCAGCTAGAAGAGACCGGTACGAGAAAAAGTACCGGGTCCCGGACACGGCCCCCCTGTGCCTCCGGGCGCAGCCTACCCCGGACTCCGTCGTCTCTGCGGCGGCCAGGAAAAAAGCGCGGGGGGGGGGTGCGGCCTCCACATCGACTTGCCCACCGGACGGCGAGGGAAAGAAATTGGACGCTATGGGACGCAGAGTCATCTCGTCTGCAGCGACGACGATTAAAGCTGCCAACGCCTTGGCTATCGTGGCCCGATACGACAGGGAGCTCTGGTACAAACTGGCTCCCCTGCTGGACTTCTTGCCGGACGACAAGAGGGCAGAGGCCCTGGAGATCCTGCAGGAAGGTGAGGTGGCTTCGGACCACGCCATTACCGTTGCGACCGACATCGCCGACACTGGGTTCCGCCAGTTGGGCAACGGCGTTTGCCTTAGGCGGCGTGGATGGCTCAAGGCTACGGACTTCCGTCAAGATTAAAGCGGACACCGAGACGGCCCGGGCCCTTGGAGTTCTGCAACAACGACGGACGCCCTTTCGGAGCAGCGGAGGCAAGGGCGCCTCCAAAGGTTCCGGCGGCGGTTTCTCCTCCTACCGTCAAGCAGCCCGCTCGTCGTCTCAGGAGGCCTACAGAGGACGAGGCAAGTCTGGCGGACCCCGCCGTCGTCGCCAAGGACAAGGCGCTAAAGCCTCGTCGAAGCAGGATTGAACCGGCCGGGGGGTCGGGCCCCCACCGAAGCACCCCGGTGGGAGGCCGGCTGGCGAGCTTAGTCAGCGTGTGGGAGTCCATCTCCACCGACCGTTGGGTGCTGGACGCCTTGGCCCGGGGCCACGCGCTCGAGTTTCAAAGAAAGTGTCCGCGCGCCCCCCCCCCCCCCCCCCCCCCCCCCCCCGTGGCCAGGAAAGAACTTCACGTCCCTCAACTTCTCCTGGAGGTGAAGGCGATGCTCAAGAAGGGCGCCATCGAACTCGTCCCAAAGAGGCTTCGGGGCTCCGGAGTCTACTCGAGATACTTCCTCATGAAGAAGACTGGGGGGATGGCGCCCCATCCTGGACCTGCGACGTCTGAACAAGTTCATCAAGGCGCAAAAGTTCCGGATGGTCACCCTCCAGCACGTCCTGGGTCAGCTGGAGGAAGGAGACTTCCTGTCGTCGTTGGATTTGGAGGATGCCTACTTCCATATTCCCATCTTGAAGGGGCACCGAAAATTCCTCAGGTTTGTGGTCCAAGGGCGTCATTACCAGTTCAAAGCCCTCCCCTTCGGTCTACGTTCGGCACCCAGGGTGTTCACCAAGTGCCTCGCACCGGTGGCGGCTCAGCTGCGCCGCGAAGGGATCCACGTCTACCCCTACCTGGACGACTGGCTCATCCGAGCCAAGACAAGGGAGCTCGCCGTGGTTCACACGGCAAGGACCGTCCAACTTCTCACGGACCTGGGATTCTCCGTGAACTACGCCAAATCCCACCTGGTGCCCGCGCAAGACGCTCTGTTTCTGGGAGCGAGGCTCAACACAGTGTCCCTTCTGGCCTCCCCGTCGGAGGAGAGGACCAGGACCATTCTGGGCAAGGTGCAGCGGATGTTGGTGGCCGACGCGGCCAAGGTGAGGTCCATCAAGTCCCTCCTCGGAATGATGTCTTCCTGCATCTACCTCATTCCCATGTGCAGGCTCCGGATGCGCCCGTTGCAGGAGTTCCTGGACGCGCGCTGGATCCAAACGACGGGCAGCTTCGAGGAAAGGATCACACTCGACGAGAGTTTCCGACGAGCGATCCGGTGGTGGGGCACCCGCGCTCATCTGACGGCGGGCATGGACTTCCAGACCCCAGCCCACCAGGAGACAGTGACCACGGATGCCTCCCTGGAAGGGTGGGGAGCGCACACCGAAAATCTGCATGCAAGAGGCCTTTGGCTCCCGACGGAGAAATCCCTACATATCAACGTCCTGGAGCCCCGTGCAGTGTTTTGGGCCCTCAGGTCCTTCCTTCCGTCCCTCAAGGGCAAGGTGGTGAGGATCTTCACCGACAACACCACCACCATGTTTTACATCAGGAAACAGGGCGGAACCAGGTCCCCAGCACTGTCCAAGGAGGCGCAGGACCTGTGGCATTGGGCAGTCGCCCAAGGGATGTTTCTGGTGCCGTTTCATCTGGCAGGGATAAAAAACACCATTGCCGACTCACTCAGCAGGGAGCTGCGCTCGTGCCATGAGTGAGAACTACGGCAGGATCTAGTGGATCGCCTCTTCCGACGGTGGGGCACACCCCAGATCGACCTGTTCGCGATGGCGACGAACTCCAAGTGCCGGAGGTTTGCCAGCAGGTTTCCCCAGGCGAGGAGCATGGGCGATGCCTTCTCGTTCCCCTGGGAGGGCCTGTTCCTCTACGCGTTCCCTCCTTTGCCACTGCTGATCCGGCTTGTCAACCAGCTCAAGAGGTCACGGTGCAGGATGATCCTCGTCGCACCTGCGTGGCCGAGGCAGATATGGTTCCCGGACCTTCTGGACTTGTCAGCGTCCCCGCCAATCAAGCTGCCGGTGGACGCGGATCTGCTCTCCAGGGAAGGAGGCGCCATCCTCCACCACGACCCGAAATCGCTGAAATGGCAGGCCTGGCTCCTGCAGCGCTAGAGTTTGGAGGATACGACCTACCGGCCGACTGCAGAGAGGTTCTTGCAAAGGCCAGGGCGTCCTCGACTCTTAAATGCTACGGACACAAATGGAAGAGGTTCTCTGTCTGGTGCCACGCACAGAAGATTAACCCTCTACGGATTACGGCTCCCCAGGTACTGCCGTACCTGCTGACGCTGGCCAAAGCTGGACTGGCACACGCGTCCAAGATTCATCTTGCTGCGATCTCCCGATACACCAGAACCACGGGGCGGACGTCCTTGTGGTCTCATCGTCTGGTGAAAGAGTTCATGAAGGGACTGTTCAGATCGTTCCCGTCGGTGAAGGCACCGGCCCCGGCGTGGGAGCTCAACGTGGTGCTGACCAAGCTCATGGGACCTCCGTTCGAGCCTCTGCACTCGGCCCCGTTGAAGTTTCTGTTGTGGAAAACAGCGTTTCTTGTGGCCATCACCTCCGCACGACGGGTGGGAGAGATCAAGGCCCTTTCCTGCAAGGCCCCGTACTTGACTTTTCACGACACGAGGGTAGTGCTCAGGACGCACCCCTCCTTCATGCCCAAGGTACCGTCGGACTTCCACCTCAACGAACCCTTGGTGTTGCCTGTATTCTTCCCGTCGCCTTCGTCGCCGGCTGAGAGGACTTTGCACTCGCTGGATGTGGCTAGAGCGCTGAAGTTCTACGTGGACCGCACAAAGTGTTTTCGGAAGACGTCACAACTCTTTGAACTTTGGACCTGTCAATCAGGGGAAGGCTCTCTCGAAGGCTTCCTTTTCCAGATGGCTCTCCGGCTGTATCATGTACTGTCATCGGTTGGCAAACCGACCCATTCCACCAGAGCGATCGCAGCTACCACGGCGTTCCTTTCTGGTGTGCCCCTGCTGGACATATGTAGGGCTGCTACGTGGAGGTCGACGCACACCTTCACGAAATTCTACTGCGTCGATCGGGATTCCAGGGAGGAGTCCAGGGTCGGCCAAGCAGTGCTGCGCAACCTGTTCGCCTGAGGTGAGCCTGGTGAGGAGGTAAGATGCTTAATGTTGAGTTTGATGTAATGCTTAATGTTGAGCCTTTGCCACCTCCCGTGGTTGTGCATGTGTGTACTGCTATGTATTCTTTATTCATGAGCATGTGAATCCATGCCAGACCCCATGCTGGAGAAGGAACAAGTTACTTACCTGTAACTGTTCTCCACCATGGGTATGGCATGGATTCACATGCGAACCCTCCCGCCTACCCCTCTGCGGCTCTTCACTTGGTCATACTGCCACTTCACGTGCTTCCAAATCTGAAGATGGCTGCCAGAGGCGGTGCTTGGGTAGAGGGCAGTCATTGGCTGTGGTCAGTATGACGCAGAGACCAGTGATTGGTTATTACTACGAAAGACAGATCAGAAACGAAACTGATACTGGTTTTTTTTCTTTAACGAGGATTCCCAGCCTGACGACGGGGAATATTCATGAGCATGTGAATCCATGCCAGACCCATGCTGGAGAACAACAGTTACAGGTAAGTAACTTGTTCCTTCCGAAGCGACTCAGGCTCCGGAGTTTACTCCATATACTACTTAGTTAGAAAGACCGGGGGCTGGAGACCCATTCTCGATACTCAAGTGCATAACGTCCCCAAAATTCATGATGGTAACGTTGCAGCACATGCTCAGCCAACTGAAGGAGGGAGACTTCCCGTAGTTGAATCTAGAGGACACTTTTTCCACGGCATTCACGAAAAACATTGCAAGTTGCTGCACTTAGTCATACAGGGGAAACGCTAACAGTTCAAGGCCCCCCCCCCCCCCCCCTTTGGACTGAAGTTGACGGCCAGAGTATTTACGAAATGCCTGGCTCCAGTGGCGGTCCATCTGCGCCTACAGGGAGTTCATGTGTAGCCATACCTCAACTGCGTCATCCGGGCCAAGTCGGCAGACATTGCCGTTGATCAGAGAGGACCGTTCGGCTGCTGAACGAATTGGGGTTCTCTGTGAACTATGCAAAGTCCTACTTGACTACCTCGAAAGAGAGGATAGCGCTCATTTTGGGAAAGGTGGAACGGCTTTTAAGACTGAACGGTGAGGACCATCAAGTCGCTGCTCAGCACAATGTTGGCATGTATTTACCTGATCAGGCTCTGCAGGTTTCAGATGCGACCACTCCAGGAATTCCTGGACGCCCATTGGATCCAGGTGTCCGTAAGCTTCAAAGACCTGATTGTTCTAGACTAGAAGTTCCGTCGAGCAATGAAGTGGTAGGGTGTGCGCTCCAACATCGCCGGGGGCACAGACTTCCAGAGGCCTGTGGTCCCTCAAGTCATTTCTTACGTCTCTCAAGGGCAAGGTGGTTGTCGTCTTCACTGACAATACCACCACAATATTTTACATTGGGAAGCCGGGGGGCACCAGGTTGCCATCTCCCAGGAGATGGTTTTAGTTGCTTTTCACCTTGCAGGAGTAAAAACACTGTCTTCTCTCGGCAAGGAGCTGCGCTTTTGCCACGAGTGGGGTTCTTCAGCAGGATCAAGTGGACAGCCTCTTCCACAGGTGGGGCAGACCCCAGATCGATCTATTTGCGACGTTGACTAACACCAAGTGCCAGAGGTTTGCCAGCAAGTCCCCCCCCCCCCAAGCCAGAGTGCATGGGGGACGCTTTCTCCTTCTCGTGGGAAGGCCCGTTCCTGTATGCGTTCCTTCAGTTGCCTCTACTAAGAGTCCTCAGTCAACTATGTCTGTGTTGGTGCAGGATGATCCTTGACGGACCAGCGTGGCCGATGCAGATCTGGTACCCGGACCTTCTCAGCATGTCAGCAGTACCTCCAGTCAAGCTACTAGTGGGTGCGGTTCTGCTCACCAGGGAACGAGGTGCAATCCTGCACCACGACCCAGGATTGCTGAACCTGAAGTCCTGGCTCCTCCAGCATTAGTTTGGTGGGTAGGAGCTGCCGGTGGACTGCAGGGGAGTCCTTGCTTAAGGCGTTGTTGACTCGTGCTACATGCACAAATGGAAGCGTTTCGCGACCTGGTGCCAGTCGCAGAAAATTGACCCTCTTCGTGTCACGGCCCACCAAGTCCTTCTGTACTGGTTGTCATTGACTAAGTCGGGGCTGGCACGCGTCTCCATCGAAGTGCATCTGGCGGCTATCTCCCGCTACCTCAGGTCTCCGGGACAGTCTTTGCTTTGGTAACACGGTCTAGTGAGGGAGTTCATTCAAGGACTGTTCAATTGTTCCCTCCGGTGAGGGTGCCTGCCCGTGCGTGGGAACTCCACGTGGTGACTAGGCTCATAGGGGGGGGGGGGCCTTCGAGCCGATGCATCCAGCTCCTCTCGTTTCTTTCTTGTAAAAAAGCCATCACCTCTGCCAGGAGAATGGTGATGGCTGTTTTGCCAGTCCCTGCCCTGCAAGCAGCCTTATTTGGCTTTCCACGAGACGAGGGTGGTGCTGCAGATGTACACCTACTTCATGCCCAAGGCTCAGTCGGAATTTCACCTCAACAAACACTTGGTGTTACCTGTGTTTTTTCCGACATTTGTCGCTGGCTGAAAGGACTTTGTACTCGCTGGATGTGGCTAGAGCGCTGAAGTTTTGTGTGGCCCACACAAAGAATTTCTGGAAAAAGATTTTTGTGCACTTTGGTCCTGTGAAGCATGGGAAGGCCCTGTCCAAGGCTTCCCTTTCCAGGTGGCTCTCCTGCTGTATCACTCACTGTTGTTGGTTGGCAAACCGGCCGCTGCCTGGCCGTCCGAGAGCGCATTCATCCAGAGCTATCGCTGCTACAAGAGCATACCTGTCTGGTACCCCTGGTGGACATCTGCAGGGCTGCTACATGGAGGTTGATGCATAACTTCACAAAATTCTACTTCGTCGAAGGGGATTCCAGGGAGGAGTCGAGTCGGCCAAGTAGTGCTTCGCAACCTGTTCGCTTGAAGGTGAGCCTGGTGAGGAGGTAAGAGATTGCTTCTGTTGAGCTTTGCCACCTCCCATGGTTGTGCATGTTTACTGCTGTGTATTCTTTAATCATGAGCATGTGAATGCATGTCAGACCCATGCTGGAGAACAACAGTTTGAGGTCTCGAAGGATCTGGTAGGGAAACCACTTGTGAAGCAGCTTTAGGGGCTGGTTGATGCTCAGTGAGTATTTGCATCGATTGTAATCCGTTTTTGGCCTGTTTCATGAACTCGAGTGGAGGGGTTTGAGTTTTTTCAATAGTTTCTTTTGACCCACTTGTGCTATTGTGATGGGTTTCTCTTGTGTTTTTGTAGTTTCTGACCCTGTTTGTGTGCTGGCTTGCATGTAGGGTGCAGTCCCTGAGGTGTAGTCCTTTGTGTCCAGTTTTATCCCCCACCTCCCCTAATTGGTACGTCCACCTGGTCATAACTGACCTTCCCAGGGCAGCCCCTGTGGCTAAATGCCCCAAGGCAAAGGGCGGCTCCCATAGAGGCAGCTTCAGATTTGTCTGCAGGTGTCAGCAGTGGAGGCTAGCGGCCAGCCATCAACCAGCAGCAACCATTAAGGTAGGTGTTGCCTGGGTGGGGAGTAGAGCAATCACTCTACTCCAGAAGCCCTGCCACTCTACCTGCCCTCAGACCATAGCAGACAGGACATTAACACTAACCTTAACTGGATAAAATGATGAACATTAGCCTGTGTCACATCTAGATAGGACTGTAAATGTTAGCAAGCGGCTCACTTGGAACTGTGAAAATGAGCAAATTCTGCATTTAGATAGCATTGTGAACAGTAGCCTGCATCTCATAGAGATAGAATTGTGAATGCTAGCTTGCTTTGGATCTAGACAGGATTTTGAAGGTGGGCCAGTACCTCATTTGGATAGGATTGTGAATATTGGCGTGACCTATAGACAAGATTGTGAATATTAGCCAGTGATAGATCTAGATAGAAATGCAGGGATATTCTAGCGCAATATCTAGAAAGAACGTGGACATTGTGCACATATCACTTCTAGATAGCGAGGCCAATAACCAACTCACTAACAATTTCACCACTCTGCATACACCTCTCAAACTCTAACCAAACGCAACCACAACCCTGAAGCACAACAAACTGCTCAAACTTCACTACACTGCCACGACATAACAAACCACACATAGCTTTGCGCAACATCGCATGACTGCTACTGACCAGATGGCACCCCCAAGCTCACCGAACAGTGTTCACCGAACTGAAGCAGCCAACAGCACATCACTGCTCTCTTGCACTTACCTCGCTTGTTCCCACTAACTCATCCCCCGCTACCCCACTCTTTCCTTTTCAGATCCGCCAGAGTGACAGGGGACCACTCCGGGGGTGATAGTGCGTGGTACAAATATCCTTTAACTTTAACAGGTAAGTAACTTGTACCATATTTCACTGTGTGGACTCATTGTGGACTCCTGACCCCACTCGCCTCTCGAGATTTGGCCTCGACCACGCTCCACTCTTTGGGGTTTGGCTAAACTCTCAGTCACCCTTCACTACAACCAGAGTGGCCTTCTGAAATCTGTCCTCCATGCCAGAGTTTAGCAATCCATCTTAACATTTGTCTCAGTCATTACCAAGTTGAAACCAAAGCAAAATGTTCAGGGTTCCATTGTTGCCTATGGAGGCATAGTACAAAAAGAAAAATCTTTACTAACCGTTCTTTATCTTTTAAGTAATTGGTCATTGTGTTATAAACCAGTGGTTCCACATTAGTTAACATTTGTTAATGGGATTTTCAAATTCTTTTTTCTTCCAGGTAAAGAATTTCAGGGGAAAAAGCTTAAAGTATCTATTGCTCGGCGGAAAATACCTCTATTAAATAGCATACGCGGTGGTATGCCTCCACGTGAAGGACGAGGGTTGCTTCCACTCAGAGGAGGTATGCTGCCGTTCATTATGTGTGATGAACCACCATCAGTTTTAGTCCGATTTTAAAATGAACCTCCTATTTTACAGGTCTGTTGGGACGTATTGGAGGTCGTGGTGGTGAGCGTGGAGGTGGTTTTCCTCAAAGGGGAGGGCCAAGAGGAGGACCAAGAGGAAGTCCTGTATTGGGAACCCAACCCAGAGCTGGGGATTGGCAGTGTCCAAACCAGTATGTATTCAATTCAGACAAGCAGTACACTGATTTTTCATAACGGGCATACCTCTTTCGTGTTTTATTTTTTTCTATTGTGCACTTTATTTAAACCTTATAGCACGTTCACAAAAATAAGAGAGCATCAAATTTACAATATAAAATGTGCAATCCATTCATCAGTAAAATGAAATACCAAATTAAACTTGAGCCTTAAAATACCAATTAAACCAACCTATCCGTTTCCCTGGCGTCTTACTTTTTCAAACATAATACCTATAAATTCAAAGTTCACAGCTCTTCCACATCTTTAATCGCTCGCTTCCATATATGAAAAGCCGCTGCATTTATTACAACAAATTCAGCTCCAAACAGACTTGACCAAAATTGGTCACCTCTTATATTGTCAAGATGTCACATAAGTACCATAACTTCTTATATAGAGATGTAACATTGCTGTACAAGATGTCTGTATGTGCCTACTCATCTCAACCGCATCTAAACAAGGTCTACAGGTCTTATCCTGATTTTCTGCATTTCTCCAACTACTAATAAAGTCCTTATTTTGTAATATATTCATACAGAATTGTATTGTGAATCTCCTAAATTCTGAAT
The DNA here is from genome assembly GCF_040938575.1 of Ambystoma mexicanum. Classification (NCBI taxonomy): domain Eukaryota; kingdom Metazoa; phylum Chordata; class Amphibia; order Caudata; family Ambystomatidae; genus Ambystoma; species Ambystoma mexicanum. The sequence goes on from NC_090932.1 coordinate 1,274,289,546, forward strand.
TTGACCTTTTTATTGGTTAACTGCGTGGATATCGGCGCTTAAAGCCCTGAGTGGCAAATTCTTTATATCTGTTAAGGGCGTGTTTACAGTAATAAGAATTCTCCAGCATGGTGTCTGGCATGGATTCGCATGGCTCGTGAATATTCCCGTCAGGCTGGGAATCCTCGGGAAAGAAAAAATCTGTTTGTTTAATTTCTGAACTGTCCTAACCAATCACTGAACTTTGGGTCATACTGCCCACAGCCAACTACTGCCCTCTACTTAAGCCCCTCCTCTGGCAGCCATCTTCAGACTGTTTAGCTCTCAAGCTTTTACTGTTTGTTTTTGGAAGATTATTACTCGATTTCAGTCAATCGAGCCTTGTGCTCCATCGATCAACCAATCCGATTAACAGGGACCTGTTGTCGGATTTCTTCAGCGCCCCTCAAGGGTGAATTTCGTTGAGTTTCTTTGTGGAGGCTTCCAGAATATTCTTAGGTCTACGCCGCGTGGATCATGTTGGAGGAGGATTCAGCTCCCCTGTGCGAGATTTACTGCGGCTCGCGGAATGTCTTCTCGGACAACACGCATTCCGAATGTCTTTACTGCCTGTATCCGGCGCACAAGGAGGAAGGAGGATCGTGCGGGAGGACATCTCCTGGCAAAACGCAGAAAGACTCATCGGCACAGACGACTAAACGAGTGGCTACAGGCCAAGACCCCTGCTCTGGGTGGGGTCCCAGCAGCATGCCTCTCCCAGCTCCAAGAAAGCTGAGCGGGCTTCTAAGACCTTTGAGGGCACCCCTCCTGTTGTGGTCCAACAGAAGGCTAAGCACTACAAGTCCACTGTGACCGGGAGAGCCGTTGCAGTGGGCTCCACAGTGGCTGGGGCGCGTCTGATGTCTCCGGCACCAGTCAACGCTCAGGATCTTCGGCCAAAAGGTAGTCTGATCATCCGGGCAAACTCAGAGGCCCAAGTCCGCACTACCAGTGAAGACCTCCACCTCCGTTCCCCTCTTCGTCACTCTCACCCCCAGATACGGACACAACAGCGGACTAGGAGACCGCCCATCTCCGCCGTCTAGATCTTCCCCGCTGGACGAGATGGGCTCATTCCATTTGATGTTCTCCAGTGCTTTGGAACTTTCTCAGCTCACCCAAGAGGAGGAGGGCTTCTTAAACCAACGCTGTGAGGCAAAGAGATAGACCACCCTCTCGGTCCCACTCCTGGATGACATCTCGGACAAGGGCCTGTCCCTCATGAAGAACCCTTCTACGGACCCGACGAAAAGGGATCGCCTTGAGAAGAAGTACAGGGTGCCGGACTCTGCAAATACATCAAGCCCCAAAAATTCCAGATCACTCTTCAGCCTGTTCTCGGCCAGCTAGAAGAGGGGGACTTTGTCGTTGCTGGACTTGGAGGATGCATACTTTCGCATCCCCGTTCACAAGGGGCACGGCAAATTTCTACGTTTCGTGGTTCAAGGGAAGCACTACCAATGCAAGGCCCTTCCTTTTGGATTTAAGTCGGCGCCAAGGATTTTCGCCAAGTGTCAGTGGCAGTGTACCTGCGGCTACAGGGATCCACGTCTACCCATACCTGGACTGGCTCATCTGGGCCAGCTCAAAGGACGTCGCTGCCGATCACATGGCAAGGACTGTTCGCCTGCTGACGGATCTGTGGTTCTCTGTGAACTATGCAAAGTCCTGCTTGAATCCATCGTAGGATGCGGTTTCTGGGATCTCAGCTCAACACAACAGTGTGCCTGGCGTCCCCGTCCGAGGAGAGGATAGTGGCCATATTGGACAAGGTGCAACGGGTGTTGGCACTGAAGCTCGACACGGCGAGGAACTTCCAGTCTCTGCTTGGCATGTCATCGTAATTAATCTACCTCATCCAGCTGTGCAGGCTACGGATGCGTCCGCTACATGAGTTCCTCGATGACTGTTGGGATGCAAATGTCGGGAAGCTTAGAGGACATGATCTCTCTCGACTGGAGTTTCCATCGAGCAATCAAGTGAAGGGGGGGGTTCGCATGCACCTGTCGAGGGGGGGAGGGTGGCCACACAGATTTCCAGACCCCACTGCACCAGGAGACTGTCACGACGGTCACCTCTCTGGAAGGATGGGGAGCTCACACCGGAAGTCTTCACGCAAGAGGCATTTGGCTACCGAGGAGAAAACGTTGCACATAAACGTATTTCAGCTGCTGGCTATTTTGGGCCCTCAAGTCTTTTTTTCCGTCCTTCAAGGGCAAGATGGTGCGCGTCTTAACGGACAATGCCACCACAATGTTTTACATCGGGAAGCAGGGGGTCCCCGGTGCTTTCCAAAGAAGCACCGGAACTGTGGCACTGGGCCGTTGACCAGGGGATGATCCCATTTCATCTGGTAGGAATGAACACTGTTGCAGACTCCCTCAGCAGGGAGCTTTGCCACGAGTGGTAGCTTCGTCGGGACCAAGTGGATCACCTGTTCTGCAGATGGGGCAATCCCCAGATGGCTCGAATTGCAACGGCGACGGACACCAAGTGCCGGAGGTTCGCCAGCAGGTTTCCCCAGGCGGGGGGAGCATGCGGGTTGCATTCTCATTCCCCTGGAACAGCCTGTTTCTGTATGCATTTCCTCTGTTGCCGTTGATTCTTCGACTAGGTGCAGGATGATCCTCGTCGCACCAGCATGGCTGAGACATGGTACACTGACCTTCTTGACATGTCAGCGGCCCCTCCAGTCAAGCTTCCGGTGGTCACAGATCTTCTCGCCAGGGAAGGAAGTGCAATCCTGCGCCACGAACCAGGATCACAACCTGCAGGTCTGGCTCCTGCAGCATTAGATTTCAGGGGTTACAACCTTCCAGCGGACTGCAAGGAAGTGCTTGCCAAGGCCAGGACATGGTCTACTCTTAAATGCTATGGACATAAATGGAAGAGGTTCTCTGTTTGGCGTCGCTGGACAAAGCAGGATTGGCCCATGCTTCTATCAAGGTACATCTGGCGGCTATTTCTGTCGCTACATCAGATCTCCGGGACGAGCGTCATTGTGGTCACATCGTCTGGTTAAGGAGCTAGTCAAAGAACTATGCTGTTTGTTCCCTCTGGTGTGGGAACTCCATGTGGTGCTGACTAGGCTCACGGGACCTCCATTTGAACCTATGCAGATAGTTCCACTGAAGATGTTGTCGTGGAAGACCACGTTCCTCGTGGCCATCACTTCAGCATAACAAGTGGGAGAGAATCAGGCCCTGTCCTGTAAGCCACCTTACTTAAACGACACAAGGGTGGTGCTGCAGACCCACCCCTCCTTCATGCCCAAGGTGCTGTTAGATTTTCATTTAAACGAGACCTTGGGGGGTTACCTGTATTTTTCCTGCCGCCTTTGTCGCCGGCTGAAAGGACTTTGCACTCGCTGGATGTGGCTAGAGTGCTTAAGTTCTGTGAGGACCGCACAAAGCTTCCGGAAGACATAGCAACTTTGAACTTTGGCCCTGTGAACCATGGGAAGGCCCTCTCCGAGGCTTGCATTTCTAGGTGGCGCTCTGGCTGCATCGCCCATTGTCACCGGCTGGCGAACAGACTGTTGCCTGGCCGTCCGAGCCCATTCGACCTGAGTGATCGCTGCAACTAAAGCGTTCCTGTTTGGTGTGCCCCTGCTGGACATATGCAGGGCTGCTACGTGGAAGTCTACGAACACCTTCACGAGATTCTACTCTCGACCGGGATTCCAGGGAGTCCAGAGTCGGTCAAGCAGTGCTGCACAACCTGTTCGCTTGAAGGGGAGCCTGGTGAGGAGGTAAGAGATGCTTATGTTGAGCCATTGCCACCTCCCGTGGTTGTGCGTGTACTGCTATGTATTTATTCATGAGCATGTGAATCCATGCCAGACCCCATGCTGGAGAAGGAACAAGTCAGTTACCTGTAACTGTTCTCCAGCGTAGGTCTGACATGGATTCACATGCAAACCCTCCCTCCTACCCCTCTGTGGCTCTTCTCTTGGTCTTAATGCCACTTTGCATGCTACCAAATTTGAAGATGGCTGCCAGAGGAGGAGCTTAGGTAGAGGGCAGTCATTGGCTGCGGGCAGTATGGCCCAGAGCTCAGCGATTGGTTATTAGGACAAAGACCGTTCAGAAATAAACAGATTTTTTCTTTACCGAGGATGCCCAGCCTGACTGGGAATATCCATGAGCATATGAATCCATGCCATACCCATGCTGGAGAACAGTTACAGGTAAGTAACTTGTTCCTTCCATTCTATATGTGGCTGTGTTACAGAGAATTCGCATTTCTGTGCTAATTCCTTAAGAGACCCCCAGCTCTTTTGCTGGACTTCAGGAATTTTTATCCGGGAGAAAGTGAGACCTTTTTCCCACTTTTTTTTTTTTATTTGAACCCTGTTCCTTTTGGTTTTGGCAAACTCCATAGGCATCTTTTTACATTGTGACACAGCACCCTCAGTGCAGTGTCACAGATGCTAAGGTTTACATGCCTTCTCTTGGATAAACTGTTTCCTAGAGTAGTAAAGTGAAATTGACTTTACTTGCCATTTTCTCTTTGTAGACCCAGCGTACCATATCTTAGTGCTAGAGGGGTTATTTAGTATCCCCTTTGTCTACCTTCTCAATTAACAATTTTGTTACCCTTCCTACAATTAATGGCTGGTGGCAGTGGTTTATTTTTCCTACCATTGTGCATTTTTACTTTCTTGTTAAGGTCCTTGAGCTTTACTCTGCGTGCTGAACCAGGTTTTGTACCTTAGTATGTTTCGTCTTTGGGATTCACTGGTGAAGCCTGCCTCTGGCTCCAGCATGTCTGGCAGGGCATGAAGCGAGGGAGGTTCCCGAAACTTCCTGTGCTTAGCCTCTATGATTACAGGAATGCACCCAAAGGTGATTGGCTGGCAGGCTGTCCTTTGAGGACAGCCACCCTGCTGTGAGTGACGGCTTGGCTGTGGATGGGAGAAACTTCCATAAAAGGTCGTCTTTTGCAAGGAAGGCAGTCGACCACTTGACTAAGGAACCGAAGAAGAAACTTGAAGAGAACCTTGCTGCTCCCTCCTGGACCGTGTTGGCCGGGTGAAGCCCTGCTGCAGTGCTGAAGATCGAAATTTCAAGAGGATTGGGTCCTGCGACGTATTCCATATCTGACAGTAGCAGTCACAGCTGTGCTGCTTCAGAAAACCGTTCGGCGTTTGTGTCCTGTGTCAATGTCGATACGCCGCCCTTGAGGACCCCCTCCGACGGCCGACGTCACCCAATGTTATAAGTAGGACGCATAACGCCCGTAGCATCAGTTCCGTTTTTTCCACTAACGGGTTTGCTTCGGAGATCTCGGCGTGTCTCGACTCTTTGGAGTTTGTTGTTTTGGTTCTTAGAACCTGCTTGTTTTGTAAAGTATTATCGGGATGTCTTCCTCTTCTTGCACCCCGCGTCTGGGCTTCAAGAAATGTGGTGACTGCGGGTCCAAGATGTCGGTGACTGACTCCCACGACACCTGCCTCTGGTGCCTCGGGGAGGCCCACGACACGGATGATTGTGTCGATTGCCAGTCGCTTACGTCTAAGGCCTTGCGGGAACGTAAGACGAAGCTGTCGGACGGTAAGGTGTCAAAGCCCTGGAAGGCAAGGTCCACTGGGCTTTCGATGGACGATTCGAGGGGCGACACTCCGCATCGTAGTCGTAAGTCTAGGGGGGGTCTTGGTCCCGGAGTGGGTCCCGCCACTCCTCTGCCTCTTCGAGGCACTCCCGGAAGCGCCGTCATCGGTCGCCTTTCCCGTCCTCATCCGTGGACTCCACCCGTCGGCGGGTTTCTTATCCCACCAAGCGTTCCTCTCCGGAGGAATGGGCTTCCTTCGGGAAGAAAATGTTGAAGATTCTTGATTCGCAGGGCACCGGTCCGTCCACACCTCCGAGTGGGGTCTGCCGTGACGTACTAGAGACGCCGCTCGTACGCCTTCGGGCTCGGGTGGTCGCCGCGATTCGCGGGAGAGGTCCCGCTCGGACAAGGGGAATTGTTCTAGTCATGCCCGTTCCCGTTCCTGGTCCTCGACGCGCTTGAGCCTGTGTGCAACTGTGAAGTCTTCGAAGAAGACGTCGACGCTGGTGGCGCAGAGGTCGTCGACTGACTCTCTCGAGGCTCCACCTTCGAGGAAGTCGTCAACGCCATCGGTGCCCAGGCTGTCAAAGGACACGCTCGGGGCTCCGCCCTCGAGGCCTGTGTCAAAGCCGTCGATGCTGTCAGCGCCTCACTCGACGTTGACGCAGTTACACTCGATGCCTTTCGAGGCTGTGGTGTCGGAGGTACCACATGGTACTCTGAAACCCCCTAGAAAGGCTCTGGCCAAGGCAAAACATGTCTTTCTCCCCTAGTCAATGCCCACTTTCCAGCCTATGGAATATATTTCCGAGGTGGAAGAGGGGTCTGAAGAGGGGTTGGTTCCGGACACGGTACCAGATGAGATTCTTTCTGGTCATAGCCAAATTGAGGACCTGTGTCAGTCACTGCATGACGCCAGTGGTCTGAACACCTCTCCGGAGGTGGAGTTCTGTAGGCCTGAGCCTGGCACCCATGCCGAGTCGTCGTACCGGCACCTTATGCCCAGGGTCACAGACTACTTGGGGCGGTCGCGCCCCCAGTTGATTTTGTGCAGGATGACCTTACGGATATCCTCTATCAAGGTCCACCCACTGACCCAGTACTGCCATTCTATATGGTTCTGCAAAGAAGGGTGGCAGCGGGTTGGACTGCTCCGGAGAGTCTCCCGGCAGTGGGCAAGTCTTTGCCGCGAAAATACCGCCCAGCCAGTAGTGACCCCTGCTACTTGACCACACACCCCTCTCCAGAGAGTTTGGTGCAAGCGGCTGCGGCCCCAGCTAAGCAGGCGACGTATCCTACCATCCCTCCTGATGGGGACGGCAAGCGTTTTGATGGCTGGGCGAAGAAAGGGTTTTCTTCAGGGGGTATGGCTCTTCAGGCAGCCAACTCTGTATGTGCCTTGTCATGTTTCACGCACACTGTGGAACTGTATTTCCTTAGCGGCTGAACATATTCCTGAAGGGGACGAACGGGATTGTTTTCTTGCTGCTATTCAGGATGGCAAGGATGCCATGTGTGAGTCCGTTCAGTCGAGTTTGGACATGGCCGACTGTCAGCCGGTCCATGGCGGCGAGCACCGTAATACGCAGGTTTGCCTGGTTGAGCAAGTCGGGGGTTTGCTCCTGATGTGCAAACCAGGCTCCTCAACATGCCCTTTGATGAACTTTTTTGGCAGCAAGGCTGACGAGAGCCTTGAGGTTGCAGACCGCCAAAGCTGCAGCAAAGTCATTGAGTGCTGCAGTCCGCCAACCTCTGCCTTTCTGTCCTAGAGGACAGAAATGGAGGGGTGGGTTCCTTTCGTTATTAGTCCTTTAGTAAAGCGAGAGGAGCAGCAAGTCAGAGGGGCAACCATAGGAGTGCCAGGGGTGGAAAACAAGATACTCGAGGTTCCAAGGCCGCGCGCCCTGTTGCCCATGCTTCACCGGTTGGGGGGAAGGCTGGCGCAGCATCTTGTAGAATGGCGTGCCATTACTTCAGATGTGTGGGTTCTGGAGATCATAGCCCACGGCTACTGTCTTCCTTTCCGTCAGAGGCCACCAGGGAATCTCTTTGAAGAGTCCGGATCCGCTCCTTGCGCAGGAAATTCAGTCGCTGTTGGAGAAAGGCGCCATAGAACTGGTTCCTGTAGCGGAGAGGAACAAGGGATGGTGTTCCCCTGATTTTTTGATTTCGAAGAAAGACGGATTGAGACCCATCATGGACTTGCGCGGTTTGAACAAACTCCTCAGGAAGGACAAGTTCAAGATGGTTACTCTTTCTAAAGTCCTCCAGGCCCTGCAACTTCAGGACTTGTTGGTGTCTCTCGACCTAAAGGACGCTTATTTTCATGTGCCGATCCATCCCAAGCACAAGAAGTATCTGAGGTTCGCGGTTGGCGACTCGCACTTTGTTTCCGGTTCTGCCGTTCATATTGACCTCCGCCCCGAGGGTTTTCACCAAGCTCATGGTGGTGGCAGCGTATCTCAGGAAAGTGGGGGATTCATGTCTACCCCTACCAGGAGGATTAGTTGATCAGGGCGCGCTCTCACGAGCAAGTCCTGGATCATCTGTCCGTCACCTACCACTCCCTTCACAGGCTTGGCTTCTCCCTCAACTTTAAGTCCCACTTAACGCCAACTCAGCGGATCCAGTACATCGGAGCAGTGCTCAACACGTCCCTGGGGCAGTGTTTTCCTCCCCAGGTGAGGGCTCATCACATTCAGCAGATGGTGCACAAGTTTCAACATGCCCAGAGTCTCCCAGCGTTCGAGTTCTTGAGGTTGCCTTATGGCATCCTGCATTCTTCTCGAGCCAGAGGCTCGACTGCGGATGAGATCTTTGCAGTGGGCACTCAAGATGCAGTGGTCACAATCCTCCGGCAGGATGTCGGACCCCGTTCAGGTGCCGCCCTCGTTCACCCAGGACCTTCTGTGGTGGGCCGTCGAAGGCAATCTGATGAGGGGGCTCCATTTTGGCTACCCTGGCCAGAGGTGACGATCCTGAAGGGCGCATCCCTCACGGGATGGGGAGCTCATGCCAACGAGTTGACAGTCAGCGGTCGTTGGTCTCCGTCGTAGTCCAGACTCCATATCAATCTGTTGGAGCTGACGCCCGTCAGGCTTGCCCTGAAGGCTTTTCTGCCGACTGCGAGGAAAGACTGTCCTGATTCTGACGGACAACAGTGGCCATGCACTACCTCAACAAAAAGGGGGGTGGGCAGGGTCACTTCCTCTGTGCTGTGAGGCGATGCAGCTCTGGTTCTGGGCCATCCAGCAGGAAATTTCGATTTCGGCAGTTCATCTGGCCGGAGACCAACGCGGTGGCAGTCGCTCTATCATGCGGAGCACGGACTCTCACGAGTGGGAGCTGGCTCAGGAGATTCTCCTGGAGATCTTCGCCCTTTGGGGGACCCCTCAAGTGGATCTCTTCGCCTCCAGTGTCAACCGGAAGTGCGAAAGGTTCTGGTCACGGGAATTTCCTCTAAGAGGAGCCTTAGGAGATGCATTTGTGGTGGAGTGGTCCTTCCCACTGCTGTACGAGTTTCCTCCAGTCCCAGTCATCCCACAAGTGCTCCGGAGGTTACGCAGGTTCGGTTCCCGGATGATCCTCATTGCTCCGGCATAGGCCCGGCGGACGTGGTACCCGGACCTGCTCGACTTGTCCATCTGCCCTCCACATCGTCTTCCCTGCCAAGACGATCTGCTCTCACGGGAGGGGGGGGGGGGGAGATGCGGTCAGGTTCTCCATCCAGAGGTCAGATCCCTCGACCTTCACGCTTGGCTTCTGAAAGGGTGAGGTATAAGGATTGGGACCTCCCTGAAGACGTGATGGAGGTATTGCTTTCGGCCAGACGGCCTGCAATAAAGTCCCTGTACCGTTGCCGTTGGAGGAAGTTGTGCGACTGCGCAGGGTTAAGAATGTGGATCCTTTTTCATGTGACATTCCTGTGGTTCTATCTTTTTTGCTTTCCTTGGCCCACAGGGGCCTGCAAGTGGGTACCGTTAAAGGGTTACCTGGTGGCGCTGTCCATTTTTAAGCGCTCGTCTGAGGAGTGTTCTTATTTTAAAATTCCTTTAATTTCTCAGTTTCTGAAAGGGTTCACTAATGTGTTCCCTCAGTCACCTTTCCAGGTGCCCAGTTGGGATTTGAACCTTGTTATCAAGTTTCTGATGGGTGCTCCGTTTGAGCCTTTACGTTCTTGCTGGCCCGTCCCGTCAACCTACGCACGCCAATTCCAGCACTGGCACAAGAGGAAGGTGAGCTGCCAGATTCAGAGTCTGACAGGGGAGCCATGTCGGATATCTCATCATCCCCCTCCAGGGATCCAACCTGGGAGTCAGAGGTGGAGTTGGAAACCCCTAGAAGCCCAGCTCACCCGTCCCCTCCGGACGACATTGCGTCATTCCATTCTATGATGGAGAAGGCATGCAAAGAATTTGGTTTGTCCCAGGAAGAACAGAAAGAAGACTGTTTTTTTTTGTTCGACCACATGGGTAAGAGAATGAGGTCTGTGTTCTCGATACCAATACTAGACCATGTATGGAAGGAGGGGTTGCAGACAATGCGTCACCTGTTTTCAGAGCTGGCAGTGAAAGGACGCCTGGAAAAAAAGTTTAAGGCTCCAGAGTCTACCCCCAAGTGTTTATCCTCCCAACCAACGCCAGACTCGTTGGTGTCGGCGGCAGCGGCGAGGAAGGCGAAGGCCCAGCACAAGTGCACGACTCCTCTGGAGAACGAAGCGAGACGCCAAGATGCCTTTGGCAAAAAAGTGCTATCCGTGGGAGCGACCACAGTAAAGGCCGCAAACTCTCTGGCAATTGTTGCCAGATACGATAGGGAGATGTGGCACAGGCTAGCTCTGTTGCTTGATCATCTTCCGGAAGAGCATAGGAAGGCAGCGATGTTAATCGTCCGAGAAGGTGAGGAAGCCTCAAATCACGCAATAAACATCGCGGTGGACCTCGCTGAGTCAGGCTTCAAGCAAGTCAATAATGGGGTCGTATTACGTCGACAGTCATGGCTTAAGTGTACCTACTTCAGGCCAGAAGTACAATACAAAGTTTTAGATATGCCCTTTGAGGGAGACCTTCTTTTTGGTGAGAAGGTGGACGAAGCCCTAAAGGGAATGAAAGGGGACTCGGACACGGCACGTTCATTGGGTGCCCTCCAGAGTGGCAGAAACTACAAGTCTTTTCGTCCCTTTAGAGGGGCTTCAGGTAATTCAAGATTCTCTGCATCTGGAGACAGATCCTTTGGCAGATCAGCTTACCCCTCCCAGGGATACAGACGTGCCTCCCAAACAGCAAACCGTCGCCGGTACTTCCAGACTTACAGAAAAAGACCATCATATCCGTTGTCGTCGAGAGACAAGCAAAATAAAGATCAGCAGTGACATACAACACACCGTTCTGGGGGGGAAGAGTTTCAGCATATGTCGACGAATGGGAATGAATAACGACGGATCAATGGGTGCTGGATACTATAAGAAACGCACACTCTCTACAATTCAAACACAGCCCTCCGCAAATCCCACCTGCGTTCACCGCTCATTCCCATCTGAAGATACTGCAACAAGAGGTAACACTTACGTTAGCAAAGGGCGTGATAGAATTAGTTCCAACATCACAGAGAGGTCAAGGAGTCTACTCAAGATATTTCGTCGTAAAAAAGCCGAACGGCAAATGGCGTCCCATTTTAGAATTACGCGATCTCAACAAATCTTTGAAGAGCCTAAAATTCAAGATGCTCACCCTGCAGGAAGTGATCCGCGCCGTTCAAGAGGGGGGATTTTCTAGCGTCCCTGGATTTACAGGACGCTTATTTCCATATTCCAATGTGTCGGAAACACAGGAAATTCCTAAGATTTGTAATGGGGCGGACTCACTACCAATTCACGGTTCTTCCTTTTGGGCTCAAGACCTCCCCCAGAACGTTCACAAAATGCCTGGCTCCAGTAGCGGCCTGGCTAAGGAAGCAAGGCCACCATGTATACCCATACCTCGACGACTGGCTGGTAAGGGGATGCGTCTACCAACACAAGTTTACAAGCAAGTTTACAAGCCACCATGCAGCTTCTACAACAGCTGGGACTCGCCATAAACTTCGAAAAATCCTCTCTGCAGCCATCTAGATCGCTGGTATTCCTGGGGGCACAGTTCGAGACCCAGTTAGGGCTAGTGAAACCTTCTCTCGACAGAACCTCAAGCCTCAATCAACAAGCATGCCGACTACGGCGAAACACCAAGATCTCAGTGAGAAAATACGTTTCGGTCCTTGGGGCCATGGCATCCTGCATCCATCTGGTCGAAAACTGTCGCCCAGTCCAGGAATTCCTCGCGGACCGATGGACGCAGGCTCAAGGATCGTGGTCAGACAAGATAACCATCGACGACAAGCCGCTTCGGACCCTTCAGTGGTGGCAGAGTTTCCACAATCTGAAAAACGGCGTACCCCTACAGGAGCCGGAGTTTCAGCGAACCATAGTCACGGATGCATCCCTAACCGGATGGGGAGCTCACATGGGTGCTCTCCAAACGCAGGGTCGCTGGTCTCCAACGGAGTCACTCCTACACATAAACGTGTTAGAACTCAGAGCAGTACGATGGGCCTTGAAGGCATTCCTACCACACATCAAGGGCTCGCGAGTACGAATACTGACCGACAATACAACGGCCATGTTTTATCTGAGGAAACAAGGAGGGACGCGATCAAGAACTCTTTCCATAGAAGCCCAGAAAATATGGCATTGGGCATTAAAGCGCGAAATTTCCATCGTGGCTCATCACCTTCCAGGAGTGAGGAACTCCCAAGCAGACTCCCTCAGCAGAAGCATGGCCCAAATACACGAGTGGGAAATGGACACAGTTCACCTGATGAAAGTGTTCCAGAAATGGGGTCACCCCCCTCTGGACGCCTTCGCGACCAAAGACAACAAGAAATGCGAGCAATTCGCAAGCAGATGGCCTCAAGATGGTTCCATGGGGGAGGCATTCTCCTTCCCATGGACGGACATGTTCCTTTATGCTTTTCCCCCGTTTCCCCTCATAAGTAGGACAATTCAGTGGATGCGCAGATACAATTGCTGGGTAATTCTAGTGGCACCACAGTGGCCGAGGCAACCGTGGTTCTCCGACCTGCTTCACCTGTCGCTGGAACATCCCATAGCGTTTCCGAGAGTCCCGAACCTACTATCCCGGAACAAAGGCACAGTGTGGCATCACGACCCGGACAGTCTCAACCTTACAGCCTGGCTCCTGACTTTTCGGAGTTCGGTGGTTTAAACGTTGCGGAGGATTGCCAAAAAATTCTGCAGGCGGCCCGAGCCCCTTCTACAAATAAATCTTACTCCTATAAGTGGCAGAGGTTCTGTGAATGGTGTCGAGGACAACAAGGCCTACAACCGTTATTGTTGACGCCGGAACAAGTTCTACCTTACCTGCTCCTCTTGGCGGAGAGGGGGTTATCCTTCACATCGATAAAGGTGCACCTGGCGGCCATCTCAAGGTTCACGAGGAAGAGGCAGTCGTCTCCTCTATTTAGCGACAGACTTGTGATACACTTCATGAGGGGTTTATTTCGAATTTTTCCCCCGGTAAAACGTTTCCCCCCAACTTGGAGTCTCAACAGTGTTGGCAGGGTTAATGAAACCGCCTTTTGAGCCTATGGCCACGTCCGACATAAAATTCATATCGTGGAAGTTGGCATTCTTGATTGCTATCACATCAGCTAGGAGAATCTCGGAACTGCAAGCGCTGGTCGTAGACCCGCCATACCTAAGATTCTTTAAGGACAAAGTGGTCCTGGCAACTAATCCTACGTTCGTCCCAAAAGTTCCGACAGTGTATCACAAACACTCGTCCATTGTTCTCCCTACTTTCTTCGCGACACCATCATCGACAGCAGAAAAAGCTCTTCATACCCTGGACGTTAAGAGGGCTCTGAAATTTTACCTACATCGTACACAGGAACTCAGGTCTACTCGACAACTGTTCATTGCATATGGTCCGTCGACGAGAGGAAAAGCAATCTCTAAACAGGGATTGGCTCGATGGGTTTCATCGACGATTGCGTTTTGTCACTCCAAGGTCGGAAGGCCACTCAAGGACATCCTAGAGCCCATTCTACAAGATCAATGTCCTCCTCAGCAGCTTTATGGGCAGGAATTCCGCTGACGCACATATGCCAGGCTGCGGCATGGTCAGTGCCCCACAAGTTTACCCGCCACTACTGCCTTGCCAGGCAGCATGCGGACGAGGTGCAGATGGGAAGAGGTGTCCTGCGCCATCTGTTTCAGTAAGGTAAGCTCCACGCTGTGGAGAATCTGTGGTCTACCTTTTTTAATGAGTTTATTTTATGTGGGTAAGGTTATATGAGGTAACTTATTCCTACTGTACATATGCATTGTGTAGTATGTTGAGGGTATATTACATTACATTCTCACCGCCGTCTCAAGTGTTACCTCTATACAATCTATTCTAAGCATGTGAATCCATGAAAGATCCAATGCTGGAGAAGGGAATAGTTTCTTACCTGTAACTCCATTTCTCCAGCATTGGTATCTTTCATGGATTCACATGCGCCCGCCAACCTCCCCGGAATGTAATGTATTTGATTGATAAATTTAACCCTTCCTACTTTGGAGGGGCCGCAATCTGAAGGGGAACCGCGGGGGTGGGCCTCTTGTACGGGGATGGCCTACGGAGCATGCGTAGGCGGGTCCTAAAAGGACGTAGATAGGACACAAAAGTGTTGGAAGTTTTCCTATTGGAAAAGGCTATATATGTGTACCGAGGGGTCCCAGTCTGACGACGGGGAATATTCTAAGCATGTGAATCCATGAAAGATACCAATGCTGGAGAAATGGAGTTACAGGTAAGAAACTATTCCCTTATTTTGCCTTGTCCCCTAATTGAGTGGGAATCTTTTTCCAGTGTAGTCACTCATTTTATGGCTGACCTTTTTTGTTTCTCCGTACTGTGTAGGGATATCGTTCCCTTTATCTTTTGGGGTATGTGTACATTCTGATGCTTGTTAATCTGCTTAGAATCACATTCTGTGCATGTAGTCGACATCTAGTGGTTATTGCACAGTATTACATCTTTCTTTTGAAGATCAAAAGGGGAAGTTGATATGGGCGTGAAAATCCCTCGCGCATCATGATCCCTCACATTGTTTTTTTCCCGCACAACTAGTTGTTGCCTTATGCGGAGCTCGCAAGAGTTGATATTGCTCATTAGTTACTTTGTCCCACGACTGATGGTCGTCTACCCATTGCTACTTCTTTTTGACGACTTTGTGGACTCGCCGAAGACATCCATTGCAGTTTTGCGGCTGGCGCATTGATTGACGTCTGTCGACCGCATGGCCTCAGCCCTGCCGCCAGGCCCTTACAGTAGGGAGGGTAGGACCCTGGGTTTTTTTTTGAGAAGGCATTTCCTGGTCACTTCTTTCCCTCTTTGGTCTGACTGCCATCTACCTCTGCTATGGAGAGGACATCATTTAAATTGTCTGTCGTGCAACAGAAAATTCCCCTGGAAAGACACCATCACAAATGCAATAGGTGCTTACCTTGTGACCACGACAAGCGTTCCTGTAAGGCCTGCAAACTGTTCAGTCCCAAGACGTTAAAGGCCAGGTGGACAAAGCGGTGGGCGGCCTAGGCAATGCAAGGCGAGTTGTTGCCCCATTGGCGCCATCGCTTCGGATTACAAGGACTCCAGCGGCAGGCATGGCTCTGACCTGGAAGCCATAGACCTTTTGGCAGAACGCTCCGGTTCCCAGATGCCCGTCCCTGACAGACCACTCGTTCTGTCACTGGGGAGGGGAGTTCACGCCCCAGTGACCGGGGCGCACACACTACCCAAGGCAAAACCCAACCCATAAGGCCTCCTTGACTGACACGTCGAAGAAGCGCCAAACGCCTACAAGGCCGCCGAACCTAGAGGTCCAGCACCCTCCACCGCAACCATCTTCTCGGCATGCTACTCTGCTTTCGTCTCACAAGGGCGTCCCCACAAAAAACCAGCTACCTACATGTTGTCCAAGGGCGCAATCGCACCAAAGGCTTTGGCGGAGTCGGCAACCACGACAACACCTGCAGGCGCTTTGAAACTCGGCATTCAGCCGTGAACTACGTGAGTCTCGCAGCTATTGCGGCGGCAGAACAGCCCACAAGCACCCCCTCTCGTCGAGAGTACTCTGAAGGCCCCCCACCCTTCTCTAGGGCTTTATCGGGTAAATCTCCCCATTCTGAACAACCTTTCCCACCAGACCCCTCTGCTTCATCCCTGTGGACTAGGCAGAGATTTGTTAATTATATGAATAAGCTGTCCCAATTCATAGACTTTTCTCAGAGAAATGCATTACTCCCAAGAGACCTACGGAGGACACCTCCTACCCCATTCCACCAAAGCTGCAGAAGCTTCCAAGTCAGTCACAAGTCCATCAAGAGGAAGAGTATTCAGAACCAGAAGAAACCTATGAGGACAATCCTTTTGATCAGGACACAGCTTACCAGGACCTAGTCTGGGAACAAGATCAGCTAGCAGATCAGGGGCCTTGGCTCTCACACACTCATACCCAGGCATTTGTCTAGACCCGCCTTATTCACCTCAACAAAGGTAGTCCTCGCCCGTAGATGACCAGATGGTATTTAATACCATCCCAAAGAGCCGCAGATAACGGTCAGGTTGCTACACAGGAGGCTGTCCAGGACTCTTCACTTCATTGAGGACCTTCTCAAAGAAAAACCTCCGACTAGTCTGGCTATTCCTCGGCTCAAATCCATAAAGAAACGCCTTGCACCTTCTTTGTCTCCTTCCCTCACAAGGGCTTTCAAACCCTTCATCTGACCCTATGTATATTCGAGGGCATGCCACACCAGATTCTCTGGTTTATTACAACCACCAGAAAAAGGGCAGGTGTGCCACTGTCCACAGCAGAGGCTCCCCCGGATAAGGACTGCAAAAATATTACATCTGCGGCCTATTCCGTTAGAATCGTGAATAACACGACCCTTCTCGCTAGTTACAGCACGTACAATGGGGCCTGCTCCAAGAGGAACCCAGTGGGTGGTGAAGACAGTCACCCATGGTTATTGCATAGAGTTCCACCAGCCATCTGTCACCCACCAAAGAGCAGATTCCTTTCACCAGCACACCTATTCCTCTTGCTGGAAGAGGTGGCGAGCCTTCTGGAAAAGGGTGCCGTAGATGTTGTCCCATTCACCAGGTAAACAAGGGTATGTATTCAGTGTACTTCCTTGTACCCAAAAAGGATCTCGCCATGCGCCCTGTTAGACCTGCACCCAGCGAACAAAAATGTCAAACCGCAAAAAATGTTGAATGCAGGGGGATTACATGGCAACATTGGATATGAAAGATGCATTCTTTCATATTGCAATGTTGCCAGCGCACAGAAAATGCCTAAGGTTCATGATGGGAGACCCTACCAGTTCAAGGTTCTTCTCTTCAGCATTGCCTCAGCTCCACAGGTGTTCCCGAAGGTACTAGCGGTAGTAGCCACCGGCCATCTGTCACCCACCAAAGAGCAGATGCCTATCACCAGCACACCTGTAAATCTTGCTGGAAGAGGTGGCGAGCCTTCATGCCCAAGGTTCATGATGGGAGACACTACCAGTTCAAGGTTCTTCCCTTCAGTATTGCCTCAGCTCCACAGGTGTTTCCAAAGATAGTAACGGCTCACCTGCACAGGCAGTCCATCCCAGTCTACCCTTACCTCGACGACTGGCTAATAACAGGGGATTTGTACAGGACATGCCTAACCAATACCTAGAAGACTGTAGATCTCCCCTTCAACCTGGGGTTCTTGAGTAACGAAGTCCAGTCTAGACCCCAGCAAAGTCCAACAGTTTCTGAGTGCTCTTAATCCGGTCCAAAGACTGCCTCATCTGTCCCTCCAATGAGAGGGTTCAAAACATGCGGTTCCAGATCCCTCAGTATGCATCCAGGCACGAGGATGACCGTACGCAAAGCCATGAGACTGTTGGGGATGATGGCCGCCTGTATCTACCTAGTTCCACACGCACGTCTGCGCATGCACCCGATGCAAGAGTGGCTCTCGAGCCAATGGTGGAAGGACAGCAGACAATGGGACGATCTAGTGATTGTCTCAGCAGCCCTCGTTCGGTCTCTGCAATGGTGTCAAGGGAAAACCTGCACCACCCCTGCAGTAGGAGCCATTCACCACAGACTTGTTTCTTACAGGGAGGGGTTCACCGCCTTAATCAGACGGCGTGTGGTCACCAGCGGTAGCATCCAACCTCATAAACTTGTTGGAATTGTTAGCAGTGTTGAGGGCCTTGAAGGCATTCCAACCACACCTCCAGGGGAAGACAGTTCTGGTCCTCGCCGACAGTGCTACGGCCATGTATTACTTATATAATCAAGGGGTCACTCACTCTCCAGGGCAGTCCAAACTGTCACAGAATATATGGAAATGGTCTCTCAAACACCAGATGTGTACCTCCTGTCACAACACGTTCCAGGGGAGCTCGATCTTCTGGCAGACGTACTCAGCAGAGACTTCCCACTACCCATAGAGTACGAGTGGCAATTGCACAACAACATTGTTCTCGATGTCTTCGCAGACCGGGGCTTCCCAGAGATCGACTTGCTCACAACTATGGGTAACGCACAATGGCCAGATTATGCTTCCAGGTTCCCTCAGAACTGCTCCAAGGGGGAACAAACGGTCTCTGGATAACATGGTTAGGGCAATCTGTCTACGCTACTCTCCCCCACACCCCATTCCCCTGCTCAACAGGATAGTGCACAAGATGCACCAAGAGCCAGTCCGCATGATTCTGGTGGCCAGATGGGGCATGTCCACCTTGGTTCGCCCATCTCATGGCAATGTCAGTCTCCCCTCCTAGGAAGCTGCCATGCCCTTACAACATGCTGTCGCAAGGAAAGGGGAGGCACTACATCCTTGCCCTCAAACTCTCAACTTGGCAGCCATGCTCCTAAGGTCATAGAATTCGGGTGCCTCAAACACCCTCAAAGATGTATGGATATACTCTGGGAAGCACAGAAATCCAACACCAGACATTGCCACTTGAGCAAATGGAAACGCTTTGTCATCTGGTGTAATGGCAAAAGCATCAATCCTATTGAATGCACACCAACACATAATGTCCTATACCCAACTCACCTGCTAGATTCAGGCCTGGTTTTCAATTCCCTAAAAGTCCACTTAGCTGCACTTTCAGCATACACCACATCCCAGAAGGTTTTCTGGTGAAAAATCCAGTAATTAAAGCATTTATGGAAGGGGTAAAAAGACTTCTCCGGCATGGGGTCTGGCATGGATTCACATGCTCATGAATATTTCCAGTTAGGCTGGGAATCCTCGGTAAAGAAAAAATTGTTTCACTTCTGAACTGTCTTTCTCCTAACAACCAATCACTGGTCTCTGGGTCATACTGCCCCCAGCCAATGATTGCCGTCTACCTAAGCCTCTCCTCTGGCAGCTATCTTCAGATTATTACTGAATGTTCAAGTGATGGGAGTCCTTGTGATTGGCTTTTGGGCTTTTTTTTACTGAGTTTTGCAGTTTTTTCCAGCGTGAGCTCTTCCAGATTCCAGAGGAGACTTCGAGGCCTACTCCGCGTGGACACGGCAGAGGAGAAAGCAGACTCGACGCCTCTGTTCAGGGTTTGCCCAGGATGCGGCCTACGGAACATCTACTTGGACGATGGGCATTGCCTGTCTTTATTGCCTGCATTCAGACCAAAAGCACATGGAGGACTGTGCAGTTTGCAAGGAGATGGTCCCCTGCACCGTGAAGGATCTTCGCAGGTGTCTGGCTCCAGGCCAGGGCCCCTGCTACGGGTGATTCCTGGCATCATGCCTCCCCCAGCCGCAAGAAGAAAACTGAGCGGAGCTCCGGCGACAGGGGCCCAACATGAGGCTAAGCACCACAAGTCCACGGGCACTGGTAGCGCCATTGCGACAGGCTCCCTGGAGGCCAGGGCGAGCTCAGTGTCCCCGGCACCTTAAACTACGAGCCAACGCTCAGGTTCGACGAAGAAGAGGAAGTCGGACCACCCGGGCAAGCTTCTGGAGATGCCCTGGGTTGACCCGTCTGAGAAGGCCAAGGGAGAGCGGGCCCTGATTCCCCCTCCACCCCTGCCAAAAAGGCAGGCAAGGTCATGAAGGCCCAAATTCACTCGGCGAAGCTTTCCATTGAAGGAGTGGTGGCGTCCCTCTCGAAGGCCGCAGATGCGGGTTCGCAGGGTATGACCCCCTAAGGCGAGAGTTTCCCTGCCTGCTAGGAGGGAATAGTCTTTTCAGCCCATAGAAAAGACACTGGAGAAGGCGATGCCCGTCATCTCTCCGAAGCAAGTCTCCCCTGGTCGTAGGAAAGGGGGGGGTGCACGATAGTACTGCAGGGCACGAATGTCTCCTCGGAGAAGGAACTTTCTACCCTTCAGACCATTTTGGAAGAAAATTTTGTCCAGGCCAGGTCCTTCGGGAGGGACCCCGACAAGGGAGACGTCGAGACTGGCGACGAGCCCGAGGAGTGGCAGGGCGTAGAGGATTTGGAGGACCCTTCACCTCTGCAATAGTTGCGCCCATCTCCGCCACCACAGCAGCCACTGCCTCCCCCGACGGACATTTCGGTAGACATTCTCAAAGCTCTACACAGCTTGTGCTTGGCGATCAGGACGTTGCCCATTTCCCCGGCGGAGACCCCGTGGCACCTGGGCCATCAGGCAAACCCCCAGTCAAGAATAGGAGTGTTCACCCTCCACTGCCTTGTCACCCTTGCCTGAAGATCGCAAGAGTGAGGTCCATCAAGTCCCTTCTCGGCATGTCATCCTGCATATACCTTGTTTCTGCCGTGCCGGCTGCTGATGCAGCCACTGCAAGAGTTCCTCGTTGCCCGTTGGATTCAGGTATCAAAAAGCTTTGAGGACAGTATCTCCCTCGACAATAGTTTCCGTCAAGCGACGCAGTGGTGGGGAGTCCGCATCTGTCGGCTGGCACAGCCTTCCAGACCCCTCCTCATCAGGAGATGGTCACGACGGATGCCTCCCTGGAAGGATGGGACGCGCACACTGGAAGTCTCCACGCAAGAGGCCTGTGGCTGCCAGAAGAGAAGTCGTTGCATATCAATGTGCTGGAGCTGCGGGCAGTGTTTTGAGCCCTCAAGTCTTTCCTTCCGTCCCTCAAGGGCAAGGTGATACAAGTTTTCACAGACAACACCCTCATGTTCTACATCCCAAAGCAGGGGGGCACCAGATGCCCAGTGCTCTCCAGAGGCCCAGGGTGTCTGGCACTGTGCAGTTGCCCAGGGTATGTTGCTTGTCCTGTTTCATCTAGCAGGAGTGAAGAACACCATCGCAGACTCCCTCAGAAGGGAGCTGCGCTCCTGCCACGAGTGGGAGCTTCGGCAGGACCAAGTGGATCTCTTGTTCCGACGATTGGGCAATCCCCACATTGATCTGTTTGCCATGACGGCAAACACAAAGTGCAGGATGTTCACCAGCAGGTTTCCCCAGCCGGGGGCATGGAGGATGCATTTCATTCCCCTGTGACGGCCTGTTCCTGTAGTCGTTCCATCCGTTGCTTCTGTGACTGTCAATCAACTCAGATAGGCCCGGTGCAGGAATATCCTCGTCGCACCGGCGTGGCAAAGACCGATCTGGTACCCGGACCATCTGGACTTGTCAGCATCCCCTGCAGTTAAGCTTCCAGTGGCTGCAGATCTCGCCAGCAAAGGAGGCGCGATCCTGCACCACGACCCAGGGTCAACTGCCAACAGGAACAACTGCCAGGGCACCAGCTGCACCATTGGAACAAGGTACTGTGTTGAGGAAACTGGTTGAATCCCTTTTTCATTTCCAAGGCTTGACCTTGTCTTCTCTCCTTCTTATAACTTTTGCTTCAGAACATTGACAATATTGAAGTACTTTTGGATCTGTTGAATCGTGAACTGTTAGACCATGTGATCTTCGGCAACTGGCCCCGGTGTCTTTCGACCCTGGCTCCGGCCCTTTGACTTTTGAACTCCTGTCTCTGAGCGTTTCTTGATTCTGCCTGCCTAACCAAAATATTGCCTGTGATTTTTGCCTCCAACTCCCTCTGGGTAGCTCAGGTGCTAAGTGTGTTTTTGCCCCGGTAGCATTTTATGTCACGGATACACGTTTGTTTAGTAGACCGAACTGTCAAAAAGTGATCGCAATCGTATTCGCGGTAACCTGTTTTGTGCCTAGCACCAGTTCATTCAAACACAGGGTACTTACCCTGAGACTTACTGTAGAAAGTGAATTGGTTAGTTGTAGTATATTTAACGTGTGGTTTTTATTGAAGTTTGATAGTAGTGTTGTGTTTATAACGAATGGTTTAAAAATAAATGTACTTATTTTTCTACCTGAAACCTTGTCAGTGTTTGTTTGAGTCACAGTAATTGTGGTCCCTTTGTGTAATCTCTGCTACTCCTCATATACTCTAGAGATAGGCCTGGCTGCTCTGCCACTGCTACCACTATGACATAGTAGTACAGGCTTGTACCATAGGTAAAACTTGTATCACCACCTGTAGTTTTAATTTTGTGTAGTGGTCCATAAGGCCACTTCACAGGATTCTGCCTAACACCTGGCTTTCGAATTCTTAAGGTTTCTCGGCCTCATGATATCCTGCATTTTTCTGGTGCCAGAGGCCTGGCTGACGAAGAGATCCCTGCAATGGTTCCCCAATATGCTGTGGTGGCAGTTCTCAGGCAAGATGTTGGATCCCGTTCAGATTCCAATCTGTCTCCGAGGATCTTCTGTGGTGGGTCAACGAGGGGAACCTGATGAAGGGGGAGCAGTTTTAGCAACCGTGGCCGGAGGTGACTGTAGTGACGGACGCTTCCTCACAGGACGGACAACACAGTGGACATGCATTACCTCAACAAGAAAGGGGGTGGGGGGGTAGGGTCACTCCCGTTGTGCAGAGAGGCAATGCAGCTCTGGTTCTGGGCAATCCAACAAGGAATTTCGCTCTCAGCAGTTCTTCTGACCGGAGAGGACAAAATCGGCGGCAGATGCTCTGAGCATGCAGCACGATCTCTCACGCGTGGGAGTTGGCTCAGGAAGTCCTTCAGGAGATCTTTGCCCTTTGGGGAACCCCCCAAGTGGATTCCTTCGCCACCAGTGCCAACCGGAAGTGCGAGAGATTCTGCTCAAGGGAATTTCCTCCGAGAGGACTCTTGCACTCATTCATAGTGGATTGGTCATTCCCACTGCTGTACGCGTTTCCTCCAGTCCCTGTCAATCTTCAAGTGTTAAGGAGGTTCAGATCCCACATGATCCTCATTGCTCCGGATTGGGCCAGGGAGAGCGTGGTACCCGGACCTTCTAGAAATGTCTCAACCTTCATGCTTGGTATCTGAAAGGTTGAGGTATAAGGATTGGGACTTCCTGGGTGATGTGATGGAGGTTTTGCTTTCGGCCAGGAGGCCAGGAACAAAATCCCTGTACCGTTGGTGTAAGTTTTACAACTGGGGCAGAGGACAAACTGTTGATGCTTTTCAGTGTTCCATTCCTGTGGTTTTGTCTTTCTTACTTTCTTTGGCACACAGGGGCCTTCAAGTGGGTACCATTAAAGATTACCTGGCGGCGCTGTATCTTCAAGCACTCGTCCGAAGAATGTTCTTCCTTTAGATTCTTTTGCTTTCCCAATTTCTTAAAGGGCTCACAAATGTGTTCCCACCGTCCTCTTTCTAGGTGCCGGTTTGGGATTTGAATTTGGTATTGAAATGCCTGATGGGTGCTACATTTGAACCTTTGCACTCTTACACTTTGAGATTGCCTTTCAAGACGGTGTTCTTGGTTGCGTTTACTTCCGCTCTCAGAGTGAGTGAATTGCAGACACTTTCATCTAAGCCACCCTTTACTGTGTTTCACAAGGATAGGGTTGTACTGAGGGTACATCCTTCCTTTCTACCTAAGGTAGTGTCAGAATTTCATTTAAGCCAGAAAGTGGTTCTTCCGTCTTTCTATACTCCTCCTCATCCTGGTAAGGAAGAGGAGCAATTCCATAGGTTGGACCCTAGGAGAGCTCTGAGCTTTTATATTTCTAGGATGTCCGGGGTCAGAGTGGATGATCAGCTCTTTGTGGGATATGCTGGACACCGATTGGGCCAGGCTGTTACCAAACAGACCTTGTCCAGGTGGATTATCCTCACCATTACTGAATGTTACCGATTGGCGGGTAAGGACCCTCCTGAAGGGTTGCAAGCTCATTCCACTAGGGGTATGGCTACTGCCACAGCCCTTCAACAGGGAGTTCCTATTAGGGATATTTGTGATGCAGCCACATGGGCTTCTATCCACACCTTTGTTAAAAATTATTCCCTGGATACGATCCATGGGCAAGATATGGCCTTTGGTAAGGCGATTCTTTATTCCGCCATCTGATTGGGTAATCTAAATTCTTTTCCCTCCTCCATTTTCTTGTACTGCTTTGGGAGTCTGTCAAAGATGTGGAATACGTTGGAGGACACAATCCATTCGAAGAACAAGTTTCTTGCCAACTGGTAACGTTCTTTCGATTGGATATTCCTCCAATGTATTCCACATCGCCCTCCCAGCCTGCTCCTCTGGAGAATTTTCTATGCGATTGCAGCTTACGTTTCCGCAAGGCTATGTGCAGCCAAGCAGGCATTGGATAGGTGCATGTCACTCCTTATGGAGGAAAAAACATAAACTGAGGCTACGGGTGCTGTGCGTCCTATTTATAACATTGTGAGGTCACCCTTGACGGAGGCCTTCAAGAGACATCGACCTGACGCCCTCTGCCGAAAAAGTTTACCAAAGTACACAGCTGTGGACATTACATGTCAAAGATGTGGAATACGTTGGAGGAACATCCAATCGAAAGAACGTTACCAGTTAGTAAGTAACTTGTTCTTCTCCCTAACAGGGTTGTCACTGTAACCAAAACTCTACAAGAGCAGAGATGAGATACTAGGTATCCCCTCAGCACTCAACATAAGGTGGTGTGTGCTGATCTCTTAAGTTACGTTTTAGGACTGGTAAAAAGCAACACTGCACATAGGATGCTGTGTGCTGCAAAAGTGTAAAGCGGGTGCTTTTAAGATTATATGGAAGAAAGCACTACTCCTTAAAATAATGTAAAACCTAAAGGACAGAGTTCCCATGGTTCGAGCAAATAGGAAATAAATGAGGGGGAAAAAGGCTCCACTCATTCTGGCGAACAAGAAAACGGTCCAGAAGTTCAGTAAAGAGTGCTGGGGTTCTCACCAGGCGAGGCTATTGAGCATAACACTGATACATCTGTCTAACAGTTCCCCTATTACCCTACAGTATTGATTAAGATGGTGGTTAAAATGATACGTTTTACAGCACGTTGTACATGCATTTTCACGGTCACTCGCTAGTGAATTTGAGCCACAACTGGATCTGAAACCATTTCTGGATTCCAAGTATCTATTGGGAAAGCTACATTTCACACACTTACAAGAAATAATTTGATTTTCATAGATGGTTGTATGTTACATTTTCATTCTGATTGTTTGATTGCTTGCTGATAATTTATTCTGATTGTTTTGCACCTAGGGGCTGTGGAAATCAGAACTTTTCGTGGCGGTTGGAATGTAACCAATGCAAGGCTCCCAGGCCTGAAGGGTTTATTGCCCCACCGTTCCCACCTCCAGGTATGATGGGTACTTTAGACCTTGTCACTTCTCCTGCATATGGTATGCTGATATTCAGTTACAGAAAGTGTCCGTAGCACCTTTGCCAACCATAAGCATGCCTCGATAAAAATGCAAGGGTCTCCTGTTTTAACTAAATTACTTGGTGATAATTTACTCCATTAAAATTAATTCAAAATGTATTTCTGATGCTTGTGAATCTGCTGAAATCACAATCTGTACATATAGCCTTAGTCGTAATCTCCAGCATTGGATCTTTCATAGATTCACATGCTGTGAATATTCCCGTCAGGCTGGGAATCCTCAGTAAAATAGAGCAGTTCAAATTAAAGTGAAGCTGCACTTTAGTGCTTTATCGTCTCCCTTCTCCAGCATGGGGTCTGGCATGGATTCACTTGCTCATGAATATTCCCTGTCAGGCCGGGAATACTCTGTAAAAGAAAAAACGTTTACAAACTGTTTTCCCGCCTATAAGCCAACCACTGAGCTCAGGGTCATACTGCCCCCAGCCAATGACTTCCCTCTCCCTAAGCTCCTCCGGCAGCCATCTTCAGATTTTTACTGCACGCCCAAGTGTTGGGAGTCCTCGTGTTTCGCTCTTAGGGCTTCCTTCGTTTTTAGAGCTTTTTTTGCTAGGAAACTTCTATTTTTGTTGGAGCCCGTGTGCTCGATAGTTTCTTCATCTGACTAACAGCTATCCATTAGGGAGAATTCTCATAAATGTGCTAATTCGCTTCACCTTAGACCCCCAGCAACTGCCCTAGATTTTGAGGACTTGATTTTTTTTTTTTTAACCTGGGGATAGTTTGAGCCTTTTTTTGCACTCTGTATTTTGATGTCTCTTGTGTTCTTTGATTATGGAGTTTTAGACCACTCCATAGGCGGCATCGTTTCATGTGTCACAGGGAAGCCTTTTTTAGGCTTCCCCAGAGAATCTAGTTAAATTGACTTTACTAGTCTTTTTAAATTCCTAGACCCAGCACACTTTTATAATAGAATGCTGGAGGGGTTACCTAGTATCCCCTATGTCTAGAAACTCATGTAGCATTCATAGGCAATGGTTTTACAACAAACTACCATGATTTTTCCTGGCGGTGAACACCGGTAGCTAAATATCGCGGGAGACATGTTTTTCAAGATGGCGCCTAAGCCCCGTTTGTTTAAACAGGTCCCGGTCTTGGTCCTTCTAGAGTTTCTCTTCACGCCAAACTAGGTTGTCCCTTTGTTTCTATGCCTTTGGCGGGCTTCAGTACTGAAGACCGCCTCTGGCACCAGAGTGTCTGGGGTGGGCAGTAAGTGAGGGAGGTGCCCAAAACTCCCTGTGCTTTAGTCTTCTAGGAGACCCAAATGCACTCTGGTGTGATTGGCTGGTTGACTGTCCGGCAAGGACAGCAACCCTGCTGGGTGAGTGGCAGCTAGGCTGGAATGAATGGGCGAAAACTGTTTAAAAGGCGAGTCTCTTGTACTGAAAGGCAGTCGACCACTGGAATGAAAGAATGGAAGAGGGCTGCTGCTGCAACTGCTGGACCGTTGGTTTGCCTGGTGGAGCCCTACTACAGGTCCAAATCGCCAAATTCATCTCGACAGAGAAGCCCTTTCAAGGACGACTTCTTCCTTTGAGTTGGTGGGACCAATCAACTCGTAAGCCACCTGGATACCATTTCTCTGAGCTGGTTCGGATTAACCAGGTGGAAGAACAGCAACCGCAATCGAAGATTTGCCAGCCTTGTGACCCGTGCAGGAGTCCCCTGAGTTCCCTTTGTCCCCACGACTAAGGCTCGGGGACAGCGAGATCTGCAGGAACTGCCAGGAACAGAAGTATTCAGCTGCATTTCTTTTCTCCAGCATGGGGTCTGGCATGGATTCACATGCTCATGAATATTCCCCGTCGTCAGGCTGGGAATCCTCGGTAAAGAAAAAACCAGTATCAGTTTCGTTTCTGATCTGTCTTTCGTAGTAATAACCAATCACTGGTCTCTGCGTCATACTGACCACAGCCAATGACTGCCCTCTACCTAAGCACCGCCTCTGGCAGCCATCTTCAGATTTTTACCGCACGTTCATGTGTTGGGATCCTCGTGCTATTGCTCTCGAGCGTTAGTGCTATTTTTTCGCGCTTTTTCACAAAAACTTCGATTCTTTCGGTCAAAAGAGCCTCAAGCTCCACCGATCCTACATCCGATCAACGGGGACCCGTGTCGGATTCATCTGTGCCCCTCAAGGGTGAAGATTTCGTCGAGCTACACTTCGGAGGACTCCAGAAGCTTCTCAGGCCCGGTCTCGGAGATGGCCCAGGAGAAGGGAAGCTCGACGCCCGGAAAGCTGTTCAGGGCCTGCCCTGGATGCCAGCTGCAGAACGTCTTCAAGGAGGACGAACACTCTTTCTGCCTTTACTGCCTTCATGGGGACAAGACGCACGTGGAGAAGGACTGTGCGTTTTGCGGCAACATGTCGGAACGGACCATGAAGGACCGCCATCAACGTCTCGCCAGCTGGCTGGAGGGTAAGAGCCCGTCTGGCGAGAAGAAGAAGAAATCTGAGCGGTCTTCTAAGACCTTTGAGGGCGCCCCGGCGACGGGGGCCCAACATAAGGCCAAGCACCGCGAGTCCGCTGGCACCGGGAGCGCCGAACGGTCGGGCTCTACGGGCGCCAGGCAGGGCGCACCCTCCCCGGCACCATCAACCACGAGCCAACGCTCTGGGTCGGGTAAGAGGAAGGCCGAGCACCCGGCGAAGCTCCTGGAGAGACCCCGGTCGAGCTCTAAGGCAGAGGAGGAGCGTGGCAGTGCCCCCTCCCTCAAGGATAAGGCGGTGAGCGCACCTAAGGTGGTGAAGGCCTTGATCCATTCGACCAAGCCCTCTATCGAAACGGTCGCGGCGGCCCTGGCACAGCCTGTGGAGGCTGCACCAGTGGTGGCGGCCTCGGGGCCCAGAATCTCCCTGCCTCCTCGGAGGGAGTCTTCTTTCGTGCCCATCGATAGGACCCCCGTGAAACCCTCCGTGGGGAAGAAGGGGGGGCAGGGCGTCGTCGTAGATTCGGCCTCAACCTCAGAAGAGGAACTGATCGAGGTCTTAAGCCACGGCCTAGGCGTGGAACAAGACCAGCCCGTCGGAATGGGCCCCGACGCAGGTGACGACGACGACATCGTCGAGGATACCGACGGGGCCCCTGCTCGCCCGTCGGATTCCCCTCTGCCAGCGCCGCAAGACAACTCAGCGGCCATTTTGTTGGCTATACAGTCCTTATGCTCCGAGATAAGGACGAGACTACCGTTACCGACGGAGGAACCTCTCCCGTCGGGGGATCCAGAACCGGGACCTTCTGGTGTTCCCCCTACCAAGAAAAGAAGGATCCATCCACCGCCTCCTTTTCAACCGTCGCGCCCCGTCCAGCCCTCCTCCCCGTCCACCCGAGGGGATGATACGGGGACTGACACGGCAGCGACGGGTACGGACGACGAGGCATACGACGAGGATTTTCCGTCGTCGCCTCCCACCAGGGCTTCTCCGCCCGACGAGATTGGATCGTTCCACTCAATGATCGCCAGGGCATCCGAGCTTTTCCAACTCTGCCCTGAGGAGAAGAAAAAGGAAGGCTTCCTTTACCAACGGCGCGAGACCAAGAGGAAGACGGTCCTCGCAGTGCCTCTGTTGGACGACATTTGGGATGAGGGCCTTTCCCTCCTCAAGAACCCTTCCACGACGCCAGCGAAAAGAGACCGGTACGAGAAAAAGTACCGGGTCCCGGACTCGGCCCCCCTATGCCTCCGGGCGCAACCTACCCCGGACTCCGTCGTCTCCGCGGCAGCCAGGAAGAAAGCGGGGGGGGGGTGCGGCCTCCACGTCGACTTCCCCGCCGGACGGCGAGGGAAAGAAATTGGATGCCATGGGACGCAGAGTCATCTCGTCGGCGGCGGCGACGATTAAAGCGGCCAACGCCTTGGCTATCGTGGCCCGCTACGACAGGGAACTCTGGTACAAGATAGCTCCCCTGCTGGATTTTCTGCCGGACGACAAGAGGGCGGAGGCCCTTGAGATCCTGCAGGAAGGTGAGGTGGCCTCGGACCACGCCATCACCGTGGCGACGGACATCGCCGACACTGGGTTCCGCCAGATGGGCAACGGCGTTTGCCTTCGACGTCGCGGATGGCTCAAGGCTACGGACTTTCGGCAGGACGTCCAGACCAGGGTCCTGGACATGCCCTTCGACGGGAACAACCTGTTTGGGAAGACAGTGGACGATTCCCTTCAGGCCATCAAGGCGGATACTGAGACGGCCCGGGCCCTTGGAGTACTGCAACAACGGCGGACGCCCTTTCGGAGCGGCGGAGGCAAGGGCGCCTCCAAAGGTTCCGGCGGCGGTTTCGCTTCCTACCGTCAAGCGGCCCGCTCGTCGTCGCAAGAGGCCTACAGAGGACGAGGCAAGTCTGGCGGCCCCCGCCGTCGTCGCCAAGGAGGCCAAGGCCGCGTCCAAGCAGGATTGAACCGGCTGTGGGGTCGGGCCCCCACCGAAGCACCCCGGTGG
Source organism: Ambystoma mexicanum (assembly GCF_040938575.1). Lineage (NCBI taxonomy): Eukaryota > Metazoa > Chordata > Amphibia > Caudata > Ambystomatidae > Ambystoma > Ambystoma mexicanum. Next base: position 1,274,319,304 of record NC_090932.1, read on the forward strand.
GAGGCCGGCTGGCGGGCTTCGTCAGCGTGTGGGAGTCCATCTCCACCGACCGTTGGGTGCTGGACGCCCTGGCCCGGGGCCACGCGCTCGAGTTTCAAAGAAGGTGCCCGCGCGTCCCCCCCCGTGGCCAGGAAAGAACTTCACGTCCCTCAACTTCTCCTGGAGGTAAAGGCGATGCTCAGAAAGGGCGCCATCGAACTCGTCCCAAAGAGGCTTCGGGGCTCCGGAGTCTACTCGCGTTACTTCCTCGTGAAGAAGAAGACGGGAGGATGGCGCCCCATCCTGGACCTGCGACGCCTGAACAAGTTCATCAAGGCGCAGAAGTTCCGGATGGTCACCCTCCAGCACGTCCTGGGTCAGCTGGAGGAAGGAGACTTCCTATCGTCGTTGGATTTGGAGGATGCCTACTTCCACATTCCCATCCTAAAGGGGCACCGAAAATTCCTCAGATTCGTGGTCCAAGGGCGTCATTACCAGTTCAAAGCCCTTCCCTTCGGACTGCGGTCGGCACCCAGGGTTTTCACCAAGTGCCTCGCACCGGTGGCGGCGCAGCTGCGCCGCGAGGGGATTCACGTCTACCCCTACCTGGACGACTGGCTCATCCGCGCCAAGACGAGGGAGCTCGCCGTGGTCCACACGGCAAGGACCGTCCAACTCCTCACGGACCTGGGATTCTCCGTGAACTACGCCAAATCCCACCTGGTGCCCGCGCAGGTCGCACTGTTTCTGGGAGCGAGGCTCGACACAGTGTCCCTTCTGGCCTCCCCGTCGGAGGAGAGGACCAGGACCATCTTGGGCAAGGTGCAACGGATGTTGGTGGCCGACGCGGCCAAGGTGAGGTCCATCAAGTCCCTCCTCGGGATGATGTCTTCCTGCATCTGCCTCATTCCCATGTGCAGGCTCCGGATGCGCCCGTTGCAAGAGTTCCTGGATGCGCGCTGGATCCAGACGACGGGCAGCTTCGAGGAAAGGATCAAGCTCGACGAGAGTTTCCGACGAGCGATACGGTGGTGGGGCACCCGCGCGCATCTGACGGCGGGCATGGACTTCCAGACCCCAGCCCACCAGGTGACTGTGACCACGGATGCCTCCCTAGAAGGGTGGGGAGCGCACACCGAAAATCTGCACGCAAGGGGACTCTGGCTCCCGACGGAGAAGTCCCTGCATATCAACGTCCTGGAGCTCCGTGCAGTGTTTTGGGCCTTCAGGTCCTTCCTTCCGTCCCTCAAGGGCAAGGTGGTGAGGGTCTTCACCGACAACACCACCACCATGTTTTACATCAGGAAACAGGGCGGAACCAGGTCCCCAGCGCTGTCCAAGGAGGCGCAGGACCTGTGGCATTGGGCCGTCGCCCAAGGGATTCTTCTGGTGCCGTTTCATCTGGCAGGGATAAAAAACACCATCGCCGACTCACTCAGCAGGGAGCTGCGCTCGTGCCACGAGTGGGAACTACGGCAGGATCTGGTGGATCGCCTCTTCCGACGGTGGGGCACACCCCAGATCGACCTGTTCGCGACGGCGACGAACACCAAGTGCCGGAGGTTCGCCAGCAGGTTTCCCCAGACGAGGAGCATGGGCGATACTTTCTCGTTCCCCTGGGAGGGCCTGTTCCTCTACGCGTTCCCTCCCTTGCCTCTGCTAATCCGGCTCGTCAACCAGCTCAAGAGGTCACGGTGCAGGATGATCCTCGTCGCACCTGCGTGGCCGAGGCAGATATGGTTCCCGGACCTTCTGGACTTGTCGGCGTCCCCGCCAATCAAGCTGCCGGCGGACGCGGATCTACTCTCCAGGGAAGGAGGCGCCATCCTCCACCACGACCCGAAGTCGCTGAACTTGCAGGCCTGGCTCCTGCAGCGCTAGAGTTTGGAGGATACGACATACCGGCCGATTGCAGAGAGGTTCTTGCAAAGGCCAGGGCGTCCTCGACTCTTAAATGCTACGGACACAAATGGAAGAGGTTCTCTGTCTGGTGCTACGCACAGAAGATTAACCCTCTACAGATTACGGCTCCCCAAGTGCTGCCGTACCTGCTGACGCTGGCCAAAGCTGGTCTGGCACACGCGTCCATCAAGATTCATCTTGCTGCGATCTCCCGATACACCAGAACCACGGGCCGGACGTCCTTGTGGTCTCATCGTCTGGTGAAAGAGTTCATGAAGGGACTGTTCAGATCGTTCCCGCCGGTGAAGGCTCCGGCCCCGGCGTGGGAGCTCAACGTGGTGCTGACCAAACTCATGGGACCTCCGTTCGAGCCTCTGCACTCGGCCCCGTTGAAGTTTCTATCGTGGAAAACAGCTTTTCTCGTGGCCATCACCTCCGCACGACGAGTGGGAGAGATCCAGGCCCTTTCCTGCAAGGCCCCGTACTTGACTTTCCACGACACGAGGGTAGTGCTCAGGACGCACCCCTCCTTCATGCCCAAGGTACCGTCGGACTTTCATCTCAACGAACCCTTGGTGTTACCTGTGTTCTTCCCGTCGCCTTCGTCGCCGGCTGAGAGGACTTTGCACTCGCTGGATGTAGCTAGAGCGCTGAAGTTCTACGTGGACCGCACGAAAGGTTTTCGGAAGACGTCACAACTCTTTGTGAACTTTGGACCTGTCAATCAGGGGAAGGCTCTCTCGAAGGCTTCCATCTCCAGATGGCTCTCCGGCTGTATCATGTACTGTCACCGGTTGGCAAACCGACCGCTGCCTGGCCGTCCGAGAGCCCATTCCACCAGAGCGATCGCAGCTACCACGGCGTTCCTATCTGGTGTGCCCCTGCTGGACATATGCAGGGCTGCTACGTGGAGGTCGACGCACACCTTCACGAAATTCTACTGCGTCGACCGGGATTCCAGGGAGGAGTCCAGGGTCGGCCAAGCAGTGCTGCGCAACCTGTTCGCCTGAGGTGAGCCTGGTGAGGAGGTAAGATGCTTAATGTTGAGTTGATGTGATGCTTAATGTTGAGCCTTTGCCACCTCCCGTGGTTGTGCATGTGTGTACTGCTATGTATTCTTTATTCATGAGCATGTGAATCCATGCCAGACCCCATGCTGGAGAAGGAACAAGTTACTTACCTGTAACTGTTGTTCTCCAGCATGGGTCTGGCATGGATTCACATGCGAACCCTCCCGCCTACCCCTCTGCGGCTCTTCACTTGGTCATACTGCCACTTCACGTGCTTCCAAATCTGAAGATGGCTGCCAGAGGCGGTGCTTAGGTAGAGGGCAGTCATTGGCTGTGGTCAGTATGACGCAGAGACCAGTGATTGGTTATTACTACGAAAGACAGATCAGAAACGAAACTGATACTGGTTTTTTCTTTACCGAGGATTCCCAGCCTGACGACGGGGAATATTCATGAGCATGTGAATCCATGCCAGACCCATGCTGGAGAACAACAGTTACAGGTAAGTAACTTGTTCCTTCTTCAATATAAGGTACTGTGAAAACCTGACCGAGAGAACTTGCCGCTCACCGGAAAAGTTTGTGGAACTTTGGCAACTTGCAGGCCTAGTCAGCTAGTGACCCGACATATGAAACTTTCTTCCGTGAACTATTTCTAAGAACCGTGGCAAAGACCTTTCTGTTTTTTAAATACCAGAACCGTTTTTACTTATTCTCCAGCATGGGGTCTGGCATGGATTCACATGCTCATGAATATTCCACGTCGTCAGGCTGGGAATCCTCGGTAAAGGAAAAACCAGTATCGGTTTCGTTTCTGATCTGTCTTTCGTAGTAATAACCAATCACTGGTCTCTGCGTCATACTGACCACAGCCAATGACTGCCCTCTACCTAAGCACCGCCTCTGGCAGCCATCTTCAGATTTTTACCGCACGTTCATGTGTTGGGATCCTCGTGCTATTGCTCTCGAGCGTTAGTGCTTTTTTTTCACTTTTTTTCTCAAAAACTTCGTTTTTTTCGGTCAAAAGAGCCTCAAGCTCCACCGACTCTCCGATCAACGGGGACCCGTTTCGGATTCGTCTGCGCCCCTCAAGGGTGAAGATTTCGTCGAGCTATGCTTTTGGAGGACTCCAGAAGTTTCTCAGGCCCGGTCATGGCCCAAGAGAAGGGAAGCTCGACGCCCGGAAAGCTGTTCAGGGTCTGCCCTGGATGCCAGCTGCATAACGTCTTCAAGGAGGACGAACACTCTTTGTCTTTACTGCCTACATGAGGACAAGACGCACGTGGAGAAGGACTGTGCGTTTTGCGGCAACATGTCGGAGCGGACCATGAAGGACCGCCATCAACGTCTCGCCAACTGGCTAGAAGGGAAGAGCCCGTCCGGCGAGAAGAGGAAGAAATCCGAGCGGTCTTCTAAGACCTTTGAGGACGCCCCGGCGACGGGGGTCCAACATAAGGCCAAGCACCGCGAGTCCGCTGGCACCGGGAGCGCCGAACGGTCGGGCTCTACGGGCGCCAGGCAGGGCGCACCGTCCCCGGCACCATCAACCACGAGCCAACGCTCTGGGTCGGGTAAGAGGAAGGCCAAGCACCCGGCGAAGCTCCTGGAGCGGCCCCGGTCGAGCTCGGAGGGGGAGCGAGGCAGTGTCCCCCCCCCCCCCCCCCCCCCCCCCTCAAGGATAAGGCGGTGAGCGCACCTAAGGTGGTGAAGGCCTTAATCCATCCGGCCAAGCCCTCTATCGAAACTGTCGCGGCGGCCCTGGCTCAGCCTGTGGAGGCTACACCAGTGGTGGCGACCTCGGGGCTCAGTCTCCCTGCCACCTCGGAGGGAGTCCTCTTTTGTGCCCATCGATAGGACCCCCGTGAAATCCCCCGTGGGGAAGAAAAAGGGGGGGCAGGGCGTCGTCGTAGATTCGGCCTCAACCTCGGAGGAGGAGCTGGTCGAGGTCTTAAGCCACGGCCTCGGCGTGGAAGAAGACCGGCCCGTTGGGATGGATCCACCTCCTTTTCAGCCGTCGCGCCCCTTCCAGCCCTCCTCCCCGTCCACCCGAGGGGATGATACGGGGACTGACACGGCAGCGACGGGTACGGACGACGAGGTATACGACGAGGATGTACCGTAGTCGCCTCCCACCAGGGCTTCTCCGCCCGACGAGATTGGATCGTTCCACTCAATGATCGCCAGGGCATCCAAGCTTTTCCAACTCTGCCCTGAGGAGAAGGAAGGTTTCCTTTATCAGCGGCGCGAGGCCAAGAGGAAGACGGTCCTTGCGGTGCCTCTATTGGACGACATTTGGGATGAGGGCCTCACCCTCCTCAAGAACCCTTCCACGACGCCAGCTAGAAGAGACCGGTACGAGAAAAAGTACCGGGTCCCGGACACGGCCCCCCTGTGCCTCCGGGCGCAGCCTACTCCGGACTCCGTCGTCTCCGCGGCGGCCAGGAAAAAAGCAGGGGGGGGGTGCGGCCTCCACATCGACTTCCCCACCGGACGGCGAGGGAAAGAAATTGGACGCTATGGGACGCAGAGTCATCTCGTCTGCAGCGACGACGATTAAAGCTGCCAATGCCTTGGCTATCGTGGCCCAATACGACAGGGAGCTCTGGTACAAACTGGCTCCCCTGCTGGACTTCTTGCCGGACGACAAGAGGGCAGAGGCCCTGGAGATCCTGCAGGAAGGTGAGGTGGCTTCGGACCACGCCATTACCGTTGCAACGGACATCGCCGACACTGGGTTCTGCCAGTTGGGCAACGGCGTTTGCCTTAGGCAGCGTGGATGGCTCAAGGCTACGGACTTCCGTCAAGACGTTCAGACCAGAGTCCTGGACATGCCCTTCGATGGGAACAACCTGTTTGGGAAAACAGTGGATGATTCCCTTCAGGCCATTAAAGCGGACACCGAGGCGGCCCAGGCCCTTGGGGTTCTGCAACAACGACGGACGCCCTTTCGGAGCAGCGGAGGCAAGGGCGCCTCCAAAGGTTCCGGCGTCAGTTTCTCCTCCTACCGTCAAGTGGCCCGCTCGTCGTCTCAGGAGGCCTACAGAGGACGAGGCAAGTCTGGCGGACCCCGCCGTCGTCGCCAAGGACAAGGCGCTAAAGCCTCGTCGAAGCAGGATTGAACCGGCCGGGGGGTCGGGCCCCCACCGAAGCACCCCGGTGGGAGGCCGGCTGGCGAGCTTCGTCAGCGTGTGGGAGTCAATCTCCACCAACCGTTGGGTGCTGGATGCCTTGGCCCGGGGCCACGCGCTCGAGTTTCAAAGAAAGTGTCCGCGCGTCCCTCCCGTGGCCAGGAAAGAACTTCACGTCCCTCAACTTCTCCTGGAGGTGAAGGCGATGCTCAAGAAGGGCGCCACCGAACTCGTCCCAAAGAGGCTTCGGGGCTCCGGAGTCTACTCGAGATACTTCCTCGTGAAGAAGAAGACGGGGGGATGGCGCCCCATCCTGGACCTGCGACGTCTGAACAAGTTCATCAAGGCGCAAAAGTTCCGGATGGTCACCCTCCAGCACGTCCTGGGTCAGCTGGAGGAAGGAGACTCCCTGTCGTCGTTGGATTTGGAGGATGCCTACTTCCATATTCCCATCTTGAAGGGGCACCGAAAATTCCTCAGGTTTGTGGTCCAAGGGCGTCATTACCAGTTCAAAGCCCTCCCCTTCGGTCTACGGTCGGCACCCAGGGTGTTCACCAAGTGCCTCGCACCGGTGGCGGCTCAGCTGCGCCGCGAAGGGATCCACGTCTACCCCTACCTGGACGACTGGCTCATCCGAGCCAAGACAAGGGAGCTCGCCGTGGTTCACACGGCAAGGACCGTCCAACTTCTCACGGACCTGGGATTCTCCGTGAACTACGCCAAATCCCACCTGGTACCCGCGCAAGACACTCTGTTTCTGGGAGCGAGGCTCAACACTGTGTCCCTTCTGGCCTCCCCGTCGGAGGAGAGGACCAGGACCATCCTGGGCAAGGTGCAGCGGATGTTGGTGGCCGACGCGGCCAAGGTGAGGTCCATCAAGTCCCTCCTCGGAATGATGTCTGCATCTACCTCATTCCCATGTGCAGGCTCCGGATGCGCCCGTTGCAGGAGTTCCTGGACGCGCGCTGGATCCAAACGACGGGCAGCTTCGAGGAAAGGATCACACTCGACGAGAGTTTCCGACGAGCGATCCGGTGGTGGGGCACCCGCGCGCATCTGACGGCGGGCATGGACTTCCAGACCCCAGCCCACCAGGAGACAGTGACCACGGATGCCTCCCTGGAAGGGTGGGGAGCGCACACCGGAAATCTGCACGCAAGAGGCCTTTGGCTCCCGATGGAGAAATCCTTACATATCAACGTCCTGGAGCTCCGTGCAGTGTTTTGGGCCCTCAGGTCCTTCCTTTCGTCCCTCAAGGGCAAGGTGGTGAGGATCTTCACCGACAACACCACCACCATGTTTTACATCAGGAAACAGGGCGGAACCAGGTCCCCAGCACTGTCCAAGGAGGCGCAGGACCTGTGGCATTGGGCAGTCGCCCAAGGGATGTTTCTGGTGCAGTTTCATCTGGCAGGGATAAAAAACACCATTGCCGACTCACTCCGCAGGGAGCTGCGCTCGTGCCACGAGTGGGAACTACGGCAGGATCTAGTGGATCGCCTCTTCCGACGGTGGGGCACACCCCAGATCGACCTGTTCGCGACGGCGACGAACTCCAAGTGCCGGAGGTTCGCCAGCAGGTTTCCCCAGGCGAGGAGCATGGGCGATGCTTTCTCGTTCCCCTGGGAGGGCCTGTTCCTCTACGCGTTCCCTCCTTTGCCACTGCTAATCCGGCTCGTCAACCAGCTCAAGAGGTCACGGTGCAGGATGATCCTCGTTGCACCTGCGTGGCCGAGGCAGATATGGTTCCCGGACCTTCTGGACTTGTCAGCGTCCCCGCCAATCAAGCTGACGGTGGACGCGGATCTACTCTCCAGGGAAGGAGGCGCACCGCGACCCGAAATCGCTGAACTTGCAGGCCTGGCTCCTGCAGCGCTAGAGTTTGGAGGATACGACATACCGGCCGACTGCAGAGAGGTTCTTGCAAAGGCCAGGGCGTCCTTGACTCTTAAATGCTACGGACACAAATGGAAGAGGTTCTCTGTCTGGTGCCACGCACAGAAGATTAACCCTCTACGGATTACGGCTCCCCAAGTACTGCCGTACCTGCTGACGCTGGCCAAAGCTGGACTGGCACACGCGTCCATCAAGATTCATCTTGCTGCGATCTCCCGATACACCAGGACCACGGGGCGGACGTCCTTGTGGTCTCATCGTCTGGTGAAAGAGTTCATGAAGGGACTGTTCAGATCGTTCCCGCCGGTGAAGGCTCCGGCCTCGGCGTGGGAGCTCAACGTGGTGCTGACCAAGCTCATTGGACCTCCGTTCGAGCCTCTGCACTCGGCCCGTTGAAGTTTCTGTCGTGGAAAACAGCGTTTCTTGTGGCCATCACCTCCGCACGACGGGTGGGAGAGATCCAGGCCCTTTCCTGCAAGGCCCCGTACTTGACTTTTCACGACACGAGGGTAGTGCTCAGGACGCATCCCTCCTTCAAGCCCAAGGTACCGTCGGACTTCCATCTCAACGAACCCTTGGTGTTGCCTGTGTTCTTCCCGTCGCCTTCGTCGCCGGATGAGAGGACTTTGCACTCGCTGGATGTGGCTAGAGCGCTGAAGTTCTACGTAGACCGCACAAAGTGTTTTCAGAAGACGTCACAACTCTTTGTGAACTTTGGACCTGTCAATCAGGGGAAGGCTCTCTCGAAGGCTTCCATTTCCAGATGGCTCTCCGGCTGTATCATGTACTGTCACCGGTTGGCAAACCGACCGCTGCCTGGCCGTCTGAGAGCCCATTCCACCAGAGCGATCGCAGCTACCACGGCGTTCTTATCTGGTGTGCCCCTGCTGGACATATGCAGGGCTGCTACGTGGAGGTCGACGCACACCTTCACGAAATTCTACTGTCGACCGGGATTCCAGGGAGGAGTCCAGGGTCGGCCAAGCAGTGCTGCGCAACCTGTTCGCCTGAGGTGAGCCTGGTGAGGAGGTAAGATGCTTAATGTTGAGTTTGATGTAATGCTTAATGTTGAGCCTTTGCCACCTCCCGTGGTTGTGCATGTGTGTACTGCTATGTATTCTTTATTCATGAGCATGTGAATCCATGCCAGACCCCATGCTGGAGAACAACAGTTACAGGTAAGTAACTTGTTCCTTCAAGACACTAACTAGCCCATTGACTTTGGCCTACCTATTGCATTGAATCAACTCCTCTGGTGAACGCAATCTATTTGCACTGTTTTAGAGTAACTGTAATATTCGTTTTAACTTAAACCTTTTTGCTCCTACTTCAAAGCTATTTTGCTCCTACCTCAAGGGAGCTCAACTGTTTAGTAATCAGTACTGTAGTATAATTTTTGTGATATTGATTGCCTCATTTAGTGAATGCTTTATAAATTGTGTAATAAATTAATAAGTGTTTCCCCTCTTGAGATAAGCCTGGCTGCTCAGCTCGCTACCAAAAACTATGTGGTACAGACTTGTACCAAAGGTTAGTTTTGCTAACACCTGTAGTCCTAGTTGTGCGTAGTTGTCCCAGAGGGTACTGCATACAAACTTTGCCTAACAGTATCTGTTTTTCGCAACTTTCATCGCTCCTCAGGGGCGGAATCGTCGAGTGTTTCTTCTTGGAAGTTTCCAGAAGTGACACACATACACTCCAAAATACACTCTTAAAATGTCCAAATCAGTAAGTACCCCTTTGGAATGGCACACACTTTCTACACCCTCAGGTGACTTTAGTAACTAGGACACTGGACATTAATATATCGCTGTTTGTATTTAAAATCAGACTTGGGAGTATGTCAAAGAAAAAGATATTAGAAAAAAAAACAAGAGATCACACAAATATTCTGAAGCAGGTAAGTACTTTTGGTAACCCTCAATGCAAAGTTAGTTGACCCCTTCCTGGAAGGAAGACAAAACACTGTCGGAGGGAAGTCATTCAGGGAGCCAGGCTAGGTCAAAGTCAATTGGGCAAAAGTCTAGGTGAGCTTGAGCACTTTTTGCAGGTAAGTAAAAGTCTTGCACAATGTTTTAGAAGTATTTGTAGAAAAGAAGAAATCCAAGCAGGGCCACAATCTGATTAGGCTTGTGAAGTAAAGCAGCTGCTAGCAACTCTACATAGCAACCAAGACGAGTCTCAGCAGAGAACAAGTAAGGTTACAGCAAGAGTTATGTTCTTTTAGACAACAGTACCTTTGGTTAGAAGAAAAGGGCTTTGGCTGGATTCTGTTCCTGTGCAGCTCTGCAGATCCAGTGTTCCTGGGTCTCCGTCGTGGGGACAAGACGGAGGACGTCTGGAAGACTCCTGCACTGCAACGGGACGATCAGCGACAGAAAAGGACCAACTTCTATTCAGTGGCACTTTTTGTGGTTTCAGCTCCTCGTGTCTAAGCAAATAGCAACACCGCAGACCCTTGGCTGTCAAGATGGGCTTTCCTTGCATCTGTGGTCCAGCACTCTGTTGAGGTGGCTCAGGCTCGGACAGTCCTACTTACTGGGAGTCCGGATGATCTTCTTGGAGCTCTTGGCCAACTTAAAAGCAACGCAGACAATCTGGTGTTCCTCTTCCTGGCTATTCGGTTCCAGCAGCAACTGCAGTGTAATTTCAACCAGCTCGAAGAGGATGTCCAGGTGGCTTACTTTAGAGTTGATTGGTCCCACCAACTCAAGGGGAGAAGTCATCCTTGCAGTTATTCTCTAGATCGAAACGAAATTTGAGTTTCAGCACAGCAGCAGGGCTTCACGGGCAAACCAACCGTCCAGGAGTTGCAGCAGGTGGCGTCTTCAAGTTCTTCTTGAGATTCCTTCGTCCAGTGGTCGACTCTGCCTTCCAAGCCAAAAAGCCTCGCCTTTTTATGCAGGTTTCTTCCATTCCAGCCTAGCTGTCAATCACCCAGCAGGGTGGCTGTCCTTGCCGGACAGCCAGCTGATAAATCACCTAGGAGTGCAATCCTGTCTCCTAGGAGACTAAGCACAGGGAGTTTCGGGCATCTCCCTCGCTTCCTGCCCCCGCCATACACCCTTGGGGCCAGAGGCGGGATTCACTCGTGAATCCTGCCAAAAACAAAACGAACCACGGGACTAAACCTGGTTTGGCACATTGAGTAAATCTCAAGAAGGACCTTTCCACCAAGAGATGCTGAAAAATGACCGGGCCATTTTGACGAAAATGGCACCCTTGGGTGCTCTACTGCAGCTGTGAACGCAGCCCGCGGTAAATGCACACCATGGTAGTTAAAAGTAAACCTCTGCCACCAGCCATTCATCGAGGAAAGGGTAACAAAAAATGTTACATGAGAAGCTAGACAAAGGGGATACGAAGTAACCCCTCCAGCACCCTATTATAAGTTAGTGTGTGCTGGTTCTAGAAAGTTTACAATGTGTCAATTTCACTTCACTGCTCTTGGAAACAGTAGTTTAACCAAGAGAAGGTATTTAAACCTTTGGGAAATCTGGAAGACTTCCATGTGTCACTGTTCTGAAGAGCTGTTTCCGAAGAGACTCCAGGGCTCTGCTGTTTACTCGAGATACCTTAGTAAGAAAGACCAGGGGCTGGAGGCCCATTCCTGATCGACTCAACTACATCAAGTTCCAAAAATTCAGCATGAAAGTTGCAGCACATGCTCTGCCAACTGGAGGAGGGAGACTTCCTGTTGTCGTCTGATCTAGAGGACGCTGCCACGTCCCCATTAACGAAAAACATCGGAAGTTCCTGGTCTTTGGACTGAAGTTGGTGCCCAGAGTCTTTACAGTGCCTGGTGTTGGGTAAAATTTTCATAGAAATGGTAAATCTTCCTGACTTATGTCAACCCCAGAACTGTTTGCTTTACTAGTGGGATATTTTTCCTTATACCTGTGTGGGAACCTTTTTCCACAGCCACAGAATCTTTTACTCTTTTTATAGGTCATTTTTTTAAATTCTTCATATTGTCTTTTTAAAGTTATCCTCTAACAGCTTTTTGGCAATAAGTGCCTGTTTTTGCCGGGTTGACCTAGGGTCTCCCCTTTTAAACTTCCTCTGGCTAACCTGGAGAGAGCTACAGTTCCCAAGGGCAGAAGGGATCTTTGGATCCCTTTTTAACATATTAGGTGAAATCAGCATACCCCACTTTATGTGGAGTAGTGCAGAGATGCAATGTATCACCTTTCACACTAAAATGAACAATTCTGTTACAGGGACAAGCTTACCATCAGTGTCTGATGGTAGTGATATCCTGTATTAATTTGCACCTTTACCGCGGTCTGTGTTCACAGCTGCTGTAAAGGCAGCAAAGGGTGCTCATACTCGTGCGTCCTCCCCTCTCCCCCCCCCCCTTTCCTCCATACTTTCTTGGTCCCTCATGAGGGACGGGAGACGGAACCTTTCTCACCAGAAAAATCTTCTGCTTCAAATTTGGAGGTGCGCGTCCCTAGGAGCATGCACCTGCCTGACCCCGCCCACCAGCACCACTCCCCAGTCCCCTTTCCGTGTCAAGGGGAAGGGGCCGATTTTCACCAGCACTCCTGGGTTTGGCTTCGGCCATGTAATACCATGCGCTCTTCCCCAGATATTCCATCTTTGTATTTTTTCTTTTAAATACTTGGTCCTCTGACGCCACGCAACTTCAGCGGACTTCAGCAGGTGTCCAGCCTGTGAGGGGCTCTTCCCCACTTCAGACCCCCATGCCCTTTTTAGAACAGGCTAGCTAGGTGGAGAGAGCTCTTCCAGAAGTCCGCTCCGGAGGATCTAAAGGACTTTGTCATACATCGCTCAAGGCCAAAGGCAAGGCCTCTATTCACCATCTCACCCTGCAAGGGCTACTCCTTTCCAATGAAGCGTCTGACCGGGAGGAACCTCTCGGGTTCTAGTACCTGCACAAGTACCGAGGCTGGTCCAGCTACCAGACTCTTGACCTAGGGGTCTCCGGATCCTTCTGGTATCAGTGATGAGGGACCGCAAGGTTCTTCTACCGGGGGTTACTCTCGAGGGCCAATGCCCTAGTACTGGCATGTCCAAGGGGGCGCCTTCACACAGCACTACCGGCAGCTCTGCCGAGGGCACCTTCCAGGCCCTGGCCTGAGGTGTGGGATAGGCCTTATGTTCCAACACCAAGCGTCTTGGACGAGGCTGGTTCCAGCGAGCCAGGCAGCACGACTTTGGCATGTGGCACCCAGCTCGACAAAATGGCAGTCGTGCCAGACAAGATGGCCAATCGTCAGATACCTTCTCTAGTAGAACGGGTGGAGGAATGAGTCACAAGGTGGGACTGGTGTCAACCAGGTACGTGGCCTACAGCTTATCCATCAGCAGCGCAGGGCAGGTTCCCCTGCACCTCAGGCAGTGTGCCCAGGCAGCCCACAGCCACTCAGTCAATATCTACTACCTCCTCTTCAGCCTCCGAAGACAGGTTCTTCAAAAGGTTTCTGGTGCTGATGCGAACACCCCAGATGGGCTCTATCCTTTGGCATACGATCAGGGACATGCTCCCAAAGGTCACCCCACGGTACCCATAGTCATTCCTCCAATGGCTCTGGTGCCACAGGCCCCAGTGCTGCACTTGCTGGCTCCTATTCCAGACCCTCTGCCTGCGGCGGTTCTGGCGGTTCCACAACAGCCTCCTGCTCCGGTCTCCGAACTGCAGTCCATGGCACCTTGTACCCCTCTACAGTTCTGGACCCTCCTAGCACTCAGGTGGATACAGACGAGGACGACCCTGACAAGCCATCTTCAGCGAAGGCCTTCCACAAACGCCCTGCAGTCCTGGAAGAATAGCTGGGCATTCCTCAGCCCGAGGTCAAACAGCCCGAGGAGGGGGGGGGTCTTGCTAGAAGTCCTCACCCTAAGGACCCCCACCCCCTCAGACTGGGCTCCTGATGCAGAAGGACATTGTTGTCCTGGCCAAGAAGGGGTGGCTCAAGCCGCACTAGGGCCAACTTGTCAATAGGCGCCTCGACACCAAGTACAGGCAGTTGGAGGGGGGGGGGGAGGGATACTGGTTTGCTTTCGGCTCATCCTCCGCCACACTCCTTGGTGATTGCTGCAGCGTCACTCTATTCTAAGCTTCGGTCGGCCACCTTGTCCTTGGCGCTGTTGGGCAAGGAGAAGATCTTGGAGGCGTACGGGGAAAAAGCTGTACTCCAACACCTCCCTGCTGGCAGCTGTTCACCAAAGGCTATGGTGGGAGATTGCGGATTACCTCCTGGAAAGCCAGGCTTGTTTCAAAGCTGGATTAGGCGAAGCCAGGCTTGTAGCACAGGACACCATGGAGTCCGCAGTGGCCCATATTGATACCTCTGGCCGGACCATCTGCGTTGCCATGGACCTGAGAAGAATGGCCTGGCTCCGGGCTACCAAGTTTAACCTGGACGTCCAGGAACGCATATTGGACCTTGCATTCGAGGGTAGTGACCCCTTCCACTCCACCACAGATGAAGAATTAGATAGACTTAGCGGTTTGTGAGCTGTTCTTTTTATCTATTCTTACGAAGTCCATGCTCAAAGCGTACACCCAGTCCAATCAACGCTCCGACAAGAGCCGGCCGTCTGGTGGGTTCTGAGACTTCCAAGAACAGAGGTCCAGACAACCTGACCGTTCCCTGAGTCCGCATCGGAGGAAACGGAAGGGGCAGGGGCAAAGCCTTTTTCCAATCCCCTCCTCCGCAACAGCCTCGGAGGGAAAGAAGGCATGACACGCCCCGCCCCGCCTTGGTCCAAGTGTGTCCAGTGGAGGCAAGCTTGCCTCCCACATGCAATTTTGACACCAAAACTGGTCCCCTGGATCCTCTGTAGTCTCCAAGGGGTACCGCCTACCGGTCCCTTCCTCCCCTACCACAGATTGGGACAGCAACTCTGTTGGCGGAGATCCGGTTGCTCGCTGAGAGCCAGGCAGTGTAAGAAGTCCCAGCCTCCCAGAGAGGATTGGGCTTCTATTCCAGGATTTTCGCCATACAGAACCAGGCTGGCCTGAGTTGTTGGACCTTTTCACCCTCAAACTCCCTTCCGCTACAAAAATTCAAGATGGTTACGCCAGCTCTCATTGAAGAGACACTGAACAGAGGGCTAGATGTGCTCCCTGGATCTGAAGGATCCGTATTTACATGTCCCGATTTTGGCAGCCGCATCAGTCATTTCTGCGCTTCACGATCATGGACTGCCATTTCCAATACAAGGTGCTACCCTTCAACCTCAATTCAGCCCCCACGGTATTTACCAGATTGATGAACGCAGTGGCTGCTCTCCTCAGGGCCACCACGTCAACCCATACTTGAACGACTGGCTCGTCCGGGCCTCATCTCCGGATGCGATTCTCCACATGTCTGCGCTTATAAACGCACTCCATGACCTGGGGTTTACAACCCACACAACTTCAGGATGGTCACCCTCCAGCACGTGCTGGGACAGCTGGAGGAGGGAGACTTCCTATCGTCACTGGACCTGGAGGATGCTTACTTCCACATCCCCATTCTAAAAGGACACAATGTTCCTCAGATTCGTAGTCCAGGGGCGTCACTACCAATTCAGAGCCCTGCAGTTCAGATTAAAGTCGGCACCCAGGGTGTTCACCAAGTGCCTCGCACCTGTGGCGGCTGCGGCTGCATCTGCAAGGGATCCTCGTCTACCCCTACCTGGACGACTGGCTAATCCGTGCAGGGTCAAGAGAACTCTCTGTCGAACACACAGCGAGGACCGTCAGCCTGCTGCGGAGCTGGGATTCGCCATCAACTACCCCAAATCCCATCTGGTCCCGTTGCAGGTGGCACTGTTTCTGGGAGCAAAGCTCCATACAGTGAAGCGATTGGCATCTCCGTCGGAAGAAAGGACGAAGGCCATTTTGGGCAAGCTGCAGCACCTGTTTGCCACGGATGTGGCCAGAGTGAGGCCAGATCCTCGGGATGATGTCCTCATGCATCTACCTTGTGCCCCTTTGCAGACTTCGGATGCGTCCGCTACAAGAGTTCCTCGACGCCCGCTGGATTCAAGCAGCGGGCAGCTTCGAAGACAGGGTCACGCTCGACAAGGAGTTCCGTCGGGCGATTCTATGGTGGGGTGCCCGTGCGCACCTCGCTGCAGACATGGACTTTCAGGCCCCGGCGTATCAGGAGACCGTAACGACGGACGCCTCCCTGGAGGGATGGGGGGCCCACACCGGAGATCTCCACGCAAGAGGCCTCTGGCTCCCGTCGCATCAACATCCTGGAGCTACGAGCTGTGTTCTGGGCGCAGGTTCGCACAATCGAGGAGCGTGGGCGATGCTTTCTCGTTCCCTTGGGATGGCCTGTTACTGTATGCGTTCCCTCCATTGCTGTTGCTGCTCCGTCTCATCAACCAGCTCAAGAGGTCCAGGATGATCCTCGTCGACCTATCAAGCTGGCGACGGACGCAGATCTTTTCTCCAGAGAAGGAGGCGCCATTCTCCCATCACAACCCGGAGTCGCTGAACTTGCAGGCTTGGCACCTGCAGCACTAGAGTTTGGATGATACGATATCCCGGCTGACTGCAGAGAGGTTCTTGCAAAAGCCAGGAAGAGGTTCTCAGTCGGGTGCCGTGCACAGAAGATTAACCCTCTGCGGATTACGGCCCCTCAAGTATTGCCGTACCTACTGTCGCTGGCCAAAGCTTGACTGGCTCACGCCTCCAAGATGCATCTGGCTGCTATCTCCCGATACACCAGAACTACAGGAGGGGCGTCCTTGTGGTCTCATCTGGTGAAGGAATTTATGAAGGGACTATTCCGATCGTTCCCGCCGGTGAAGGCCCCTGCCCCAGCGTGGGAGCTCAACGTGGTGCTGACCAGGCTCATGGGGGCCCCATGGGGGCCCCATTCGAGCCTATGCACTCGGCGCCGTTGAAGTTCCTGTCGTGGAAGACAGCATTTCTCGTGGCCATCACCTCTGCACGACGAGTGGGAGAGATCCAGGCCTTATCTTGCAAGCCTCCATACTTGACTTTTCACGACACGAGGGTGGTGCTGAGGACGCACCCCTCCTTCATGCCCAAGGTGCCATCGGACTTCAACGAGCCCTTGGTGTTGCCAGTTTTCTTCCCATCGCCTTGGTCTCCGGCCGAGAGGACTTTGCACTTGCTGGATGTGGCTAGAGCGCTGAAGTTCTACGTGGACCGCACAAAGTTTACGAAGATATCACAGCTGTTTGTGAACTTTGGACCTGTGAATCAAGGTAAGGCTCTCTCGAAGGCTTCCATTTCCAGATGGCTCTCCGGCTGCATCATGCACTGTCACCGGTTGGCAAACTGACCGCTGCCCGGCCGTCCGAGAGCCCATTCGACCAGAGCGATCGCTGCTACCACGGCGTTCCTGTCTGGTGTGCCCCTGCTGGACATCTGCAGGGCTGTTAAGTGGAGGTCGACGCACACCTTCACAAGATTCTACTGTGTCGATCGGGACTCCAGGGAGGAGTCCAGGGTCGGCTAAGCAGTGCTGCGCAACCTGTTCTCTTAAGATGAGCCTGGTGAGGAGGTAAGAGATGCTTAATGTTGAGTTGTTGTATTGCTTAATGTTGAGCCTGTTGCCACCTCCCGTGGTTGTGCATGTGCATACTGCTATGTATTCTTATATTCATGAGCATGTGAATCCATGCCAGACCCCATGCTGGAGAAGAAACAAGTTACTTACCTGTAACTGTTGTTCTCCAACATGGGTCTGGCATGGATTCACATGCGAACCCTCCCTCCTTCCCCTCTGCGGCTCTTCACTTGGTGTCACTGCCACTTTACGTGCTACCAAATCTGAGGATGGCTGCCAGGGGAGGGGCTTAGGTAGAGGGCAGTATGACCCAGAGATCAGTGATTGGTTACTACTAAGAAAGACAGATCAGAAACGAAACTGATTTTTTCTTTACCAAGGATTCCCGGCCTGACGGGGAATATTCATGAGCATGTGAATCCATGCCAGACCCATGTTGGAGAACAGTGACAGGTAAGTAACTTGGATCTGTTTGCTTCCCAACATAACAAGAAATGCCAGGAGTTTGCCTCTTGGCAGGGACAGGTCCCCAGCTCCCTGGGCGGTGCATTTCAGATGCAATGGAACTACCTAACTGCATACGCCTTTCCGCCCACACCTGGTTCCATGTCATTTTGTCACCTGCAATTTCATCCCTTGTAATTTTAACATGCACATTCAATCAAAAATGCTCAGTTTTCTGGGTTGACGCAGGGGGCCCTCTCCCACACTTATTTTTGGCTATTGCCTACCCGCGCAAACCCTTACCTGCCCTGTACCACCCCTACCCAAAATTTGATATGCGTATTTGTTGTAATATGCACGTTAAAATGCTATGGGATGAAAATGCAGGCGATGAAAGGACATCGTACCCCGCACCCCTGGTTCACAGGCTGATCTGCAGGCTAAAACAATCGTGTCACCTCGCATCACCCCAATTCACCTACCAGTGGGCCCAGCTCCGCTCCTGACCCAGCAGCGGGGCAGGGTTCTCCACCCGGCTCCGCTCAAACAGCCCTGTGGTTCCTGAGCAGGTCACTCTGAAACACTTGGACCTATCGCAGACTAACCTGGAGATCATCCAAGGCGCTAGAAGCAAGGCTACCGGGAGCCAATATACGAGCAAATGGTCTATATTCTGTCATTGGGCCAACTCGAAGGAGACTGAATCCCCCCCCCCCCCCCCCCCCCCCACTAGGTGCTGATTGAATGATGTATTATACTTCTCGGCACGCCTCGCCCACTCTGGAGTGCAGGTCGACACATGCCGCATTTATCTGTCCGCCATAGGTGCCTACAGGAATACGAAAGAGGGTCTCTTTTCCTCCTCCAACCCGTTGGTCAACCGGTATCTGGCGGGCCTCCAGAGGCTGTACCTGCCCATAAAGAAGCCACACCCGGTGTGGGACCCCAATGTAGTGTTGGGGGGGGGGGGGGCCCTTGGTGCACAAACCTTTCGAGCCAATGGCATCTGCGGACATCAGGCTGGTCACTGTAAAGACCGCCCTACTCGCGGGCCTCACCTCAGCTTGCAGAGTCAGCAAAATCCAGGCCCTTGTGGCACCAGAGCCCTACACCACTTTCCACAATGATAGGGTGGTCGGCGTTCCTACCCAAGGTCTCATCCGCCTTCTACTTGAACTAGGAGATTGTATTACCCAACTTCTTCGCCGACCCTAAGGATAAGCCTCCAAAGGGTTTGCATAGTCTGGATGTCGGAGGCGCTCTGAAGTATTACCTGGACAGGCCGAAGGAATTCCGCAAGTTGGATGCCCTCCTTTGGTGGTTCAAGGCCAGGTTATCAGGCTTCCAAGGTCTCCATCGCGAGGTGGATGGTCAGGGCCATCAAGGAGGCTTATGAGGGCCAGCGCAGACCAGTTCCGGCCAATTTGCATGCCCATACGGTCAGGACCAATGCCACGACCATTGCATTCCAACGGCATGTACTGTGGCAAGTCATAAGCAGGGCGGCCGACTGGCCACTCTTCCGGCTTTTTGCAAGCACTACTGTCTAGACGCCGCCTCCTAGGTCAGACGCGGCTTTCAGGCAGGTGGTTCTGAAAAACCTGTTTGCTTAGGGAGAGGCTCCTCTCCACCCTAGGGCTTCATTCAGTTGTAATCTCCCATACAGTATGGAGGGACGGGACGTAACAGTAATTAAGTTACTCACTGTAGTGACTAACGCACTTAGTCCATAGTCCCCTTTCCTCCAATGTCCCACCGTCCTCCCCCTAATAATAATGGTGTCATTAGGCAATGTTGTATATTGTCGATGCGTCAATGGGGACTGAGTGGCGCCGGTGGGCGCATGCTTCCAGGGCTGTGCCCCTGAGCACCTCTAAATTTAAAGGGGAAGATTTTTCTGGTGAAAAAGATGGTCTCCCGTCCCTAGCGAAGGACGCCCATACAGTAACAAAACTGCCCCATTGTTTTTTTGCCTTTTTATTGTTTCTTGTCCTTTCTTGTTCCTTCCCCCGACATTCAGGGCGGGAAATTCCTTTGTTTACCCAGCTTACCCCAACTGAGACACCCATTCTCATGATACTGCCTTCAGACACCTACTCAGGACACATCTCTAAATTGGAGAGGACAATCCCACAGTCCCACCATGCCTACTGCCTCGCAGTCTCACACTAGCTCTGCATTTGCCTCCATAACACCCACTAGCAACCCATACCTCAACCCCCCCTGCCCTTTGGCCAGAGCATTTTGCTACTAACCCCACCCACCCTTTCACTGTACATGCAAGGAACCTCAGACTTTGCTACAGACTCCCTTGCGCTGCCCGTCACCATCCCAGCAACATCACGCCTTTGATTTCCACACTGCTTCTAGCAACCGCCCCTAGCATCTCCCTGTCTCCTAGTACTAAAAACACTAAATCTAAAACTAGTAAACACACACATTATCCAACCTAGGCTTTACACACCATCAGGGAACCTACCCAAAACAAGGGCAGAACTCCTGACTGGTTAGCTGAACTAAATTTCAACATAGTCTAACCAACCGTGTGCGTGGACTGACCACCATTTGCTGACCTTTAACATCATAGCCAACGACCTTTGTGTCAGACAGGAAATTGCGCTTGCAATCTGTACAAGAAATAAGAGGGACATAACTTGTGAAAAACTGCCCCCCCCCCCGCCTACCAGCTCTTAACTGTCATCATGCACAGACCCCACTGTCCTAGTGTATACGTTCAATCAGACTATGCTGAAAGCATTGGACTCTATTGCACCCATTAAATCCAGGAAACCCAAACCGCATGCTCACCAACTCCTGGTTTACACCACACTTGAGTGCTACGTAAAGAAAAACGAAACTCTGAAGCCTGCTGGAAAAGCAACCCTACGCACCCTGATGAAGACAGCCTCTTGGCATCCTCAAACTACAAAGGTGGTATCTTCCAGGCAAAAGACAAATACAATAAGCGCATCTTAAAAGTGGAATCCAACACCAAGGAGAGCTTGCTAAGATACTAAAATAACTTGAATCCCCCTCTGCCCTTTACACACCTGTAGTAAAGACTGCACCTGGTGTGCTAATATTCAAAAAGCGCTCCTTGGTAAAATAGCCACACTCCAAATCAATGACAAAAATACCAGCCTCCAGATTCGCCCCGCGACTCGATTCTCTGCATGGCGTAACCACGCCCGTAAACCATTGTTTCCCGCCACTAACAACCACAGAGGTTGAAAGCATCATCAGTGAACTCAAACCATCCAACTGCCAAGGTGACTCGTGCCCAGCTCTTATCAAGGAGGCTTCACGCGAATTAGCTCACTTGATTAATGCCTTTATAAACTCATCGTTCAGCACAGGCATTGTCCCAGATAACCTGAAGGATGTATGGGGTATCCCCCTTCTTAAAAAGCCCACAATGGAATCCAGCATGCTCACTAATTACAGGCCTATCACTACTGTGCCTTTTCTGCTTATAATTCTAGACCGCACAGCTTATCTGCAGATCCAAGACTACTGGATTCCAATAAACTCCTGGCCCTCAATCTGGTTTCCGGCCTATACACACAACAAACAGTCCTCATTGACTTAAAATCTCAAATTGATGACCTGAAAGACGATGAGAAGCTGGCCTCGCTACTTCTACTCAACTGATCGGCAACATTTGATCTGGTAAACCACCAAATCCTTTGCCGGCACGTCAAATTGGCTGCATGCTTCTCAGACAAAGCCACCACATGGATCAGATCCTTTCTAGACAATAGGTCCATGAGGGTTTTCTCCGCCTCCGCTGAACCCTCACCAGTCCTATGTGGGGTACCCAAAGGATCATGCGTTTCCCCAACACACTATAGTGTGTTCACAAAACCACATTTCGATATTCGAGATTATCTGGGTGTCACCTACACGAACTAAGAGGATGACACCCAGATACCCATTCCCATCACTGCGGACCATACGGCTGACACGAAAGCTGTCATCTACCAGGTCATCCAGGCCTGGATGGCCCAACACGAACTCGTGTCAATGACAAAGACAGAGCGCCTCATCCTGGGCTCTCATCACAGACTTAACAGACTAAATTCCACCTTTAATGCATTCGTCATCGACGGTAATACCAAGTATCCAACAATACTAAAACCTTTTAGGCATTATCTTGATTCCACATAATCTCTCTCCAGACAAACGAATGCTGTAGTCTCAGCATTCGCCTACACTTGCCAACTCATCGCAGCTTGCCGCCCATTCCTTACCACGGCCAATAGTACCACACTGGCCACAACTCTGATTATGTCAAATCGACTATTGCAATGCCCTTTATCTAGGAACCAGTCAACGTAAACTTAATAAGCTTCAGTTCACCCAGAACAATGCCATCAGAGCTGCATTAAATATCCCTAGGAATCAGCACATATCAGAAACCAGACGGAGCCTACATTTGGCTCTGTATCAGTCTCACTCAAAATGCTTGCACTGATGCATAAATGTCTTGCCAACCAAGCGCCTAGCTTCCTGGCTTGCTGTTTCACCCACCATACCTCTAACTGCCCTCCAAGAGCTGGCCAGGCCCACTGTCTTTCCGTACCGATACAAACTACAGAAATCAGGTGGGGCGAGCTTCCCACTCCTCGCCACGAAACTGAACTCCTTGCCTAACCCTCTTAGAGCTGAACCTTCATTCCACGCCTTTAAGAGCAAGTCCAAAATGTGGCTGTCCACCCAAGACCCCCAACTCAGCCCGCGAGTCACTGCACCATTTCCACTGCTTCTAGTGTCGAACTAGCTTCTGATTGTAAATACTCTGTAAATTACCTGTAAGCACACTTACCTTGTATATATGTTGTGATGTTTTGTATACTTCACTGCTCTTCATTCTTGTACATTACTGTTTTGTAACTTAAGTTGCTACTATGCTTACCTGTCTAATGTAACCTAAGATATGTGCCCAGATACCTTTGGTCTAGGCGTGCTATACAAATCAACAAAATAAAAATAAGCCTGGCTGCTCTGGCTACCCTACCATGAACTCGGGTGGTACAGCCTTATACTAAGAGTGGAGTCCTGTACTGCCTCAGTGGAGTGGATTTACTAAGCCCTTAGTTGAACTTCAGAAACACTGTCCTAGCACCTGGCTCTGGTGGCGGCCCATCTGCGCCTACAGGGAATTAATGTGTACCCATACCTCAACGACGGTTTCATTCAGGCCAAGTCAAGGGACATCTCTGTCGATCAGACAGAGGATCGTCCGGCTGCTGACAGATCTGGGGTTCTCTGTGAACTATGCAAAGTCCTTTTGATTCCATTGCAGGACGCGCTGTTCCTGGGGGTCAGGCACAACACGGTATCCTGCAGGGCGGCCCCCTCTGGAGAGAGGATAGCCGCCATTTTGGGCAAAGTGCAACGGTTGTTGGCACTGAGGTTCGCCATGGTGAGGACCATCAAGTCGCTGCTAGGTATGTCGTCCTATATTTGCCTGATGCATCGGACCGCTCTAGGAATTCCTGGGTGCCCGTTGGATCCGGAAGCTTCAAAGACAGGATTTTGCACGGCAAGGAGTTCCGTCGAGCGATAAGGTGGTGGGGTGTGCGCTCGCACATCGCTGGGGGCACGGAATTGCAGGGACCCTTGTAACAGAAGCCCACACCAGATGTCTCAAAGACTAGAAGCCTGCGGCTGCCGGATGAGGAGCTCCACATCGTCCTGGAGCTGCGGGCAGTGTTTTGGGCCCTCGTCATTTCTTTGCAAAGTGGTGAGGGTCTTCACTGACCATACCACCATAATGTTTTACATTTGGGAAGCAGGGGGGGCACCAGGTCCCTAGCGCGGCGCAGGAACTGTGGCACTGGGCCATCGCCCAGGGGATGTTTCTCGTTGCTTTTCAACTTGTGCGAGTAAAGAACACGTTGCTGATTATCTCAGCAGGGAGCTGCGCTCTTGCCACGAGTGGGCGCTTCGGCAGGATCAAGTGGACCACCTCTTCCTCAGGTGGGGCAGACCCCAAATCGATCTATTTGCGGCGTCGACGAACACTGTGCCAGAGGTTTGCCAGCAGGTTCTCCCAGCCAAGGAGCATGGGGGTCACATTCTCCTTCCCATGGGAAGGGCTGTTCCTGTACGTGTTCCCTCTGTTGCCTCTACTACGAGTCATTGGTTAACTCAGATGGTGCGGGTTTTAGGGTGATGCTTGTCACACCAGGGTGGCCGAGGCAGATCTGGTACCCGGACCTGCTCAGCGGCACCTCCAGTCAAGCTATCAGTGGTCGTGGATCTGCTCGCCAGGAAAGGAGGCGCAATACTGCACCACGACCCAGGATTGCTGAACCTGAAGGCCTGGCTCTTGCAGCATTGGAGTTCAGTGTGTATGAGCTGCCCGCGGACTGGTCCTTGCCAGGGTGTTGACTCTTAAGTGCTACGGGCACAAATGAAAGCGTTTCGCGTCTTGGTACCGTTCGCATAAGATTAACCCTCTGAGGGTCATGCCCCCCCCCCTCTCCCAAGTCCTTCCATACCTGTTGTCATTGGCTTAGTAGGCGCTGGTGCACGCCTCCATCAACGTGCATCTGGCGGCTATCTCCTGCTGCACCAGGTCTCCGGGATGGAATTATCTTTGGTCACACCAACTAGTCGAAGAGTTCATTAAAGGACGGTTCCAATCTTTCACCCAACATGGGAACTTAACATGGTACCAACTGGGCTCTTGGGAGGGGGGGGGGGGGCGGAGGGCCTCCGAGCCTATGCATCAAGCTCCTCTCAAGTTCCTTCCTTGGAAGACCACTTTCCTCGTGAACATCACCTCTTCCAGGAGAGTACGTGAGATCCAGGGCCTGCCCCGCAAGCTGCCTTACTTGACTTTCCACGAGCGAACCCTTGGTGTTTTGCATGTGTTTTTTTCCGATGCCTTAGTCGCCGGCTGAAAGCACTTTGCACTCGCTGGATGTGGCTTGAGCGGTGAAGTTTTATGTGGCCTGCACAAAGAGTTTCCGGAAGACTTCTCAGCTTTTTGTAAAATTTGTTCCTGTGAACCGTGGGAAGGCCTTGTTCAAGGCTTCTATCTCCAGGTGGCTATCAGGTTGCATCACTCCAGCATGGGGTCTGGCATGGATTCACATGCTCATGAATATTTCCAGTCAGGCTGGGAATCCTCTGTAAAGAAAAAATCAGTTTGTTTCACTTCTGAACTGTCTTTCTCCTAACCAATCAGTGGTCTCTGGATCATACTGCCCCAGCCAATGACAACCCTCAAACTAAGCCCCTCCTCTGGCAGCCAGCTTCAGTTTTTTTCCGCTCGTTCGAGTGGTGGGAGTCCTTGTGCTATAGCTCTCGAGCTTTTACTGCGTTTTGAGATTTCTTTTTTTACTCTATTTTTCTTTTTTAGTTCTACTCTTATTTTTCTGGTCAATCGAGCCTGAAGCTCCATCGATCCATCTTCCGATTAACGGGGACCCGTTTTGGGATTCTTCAGCACCCCTCAAGGGTGATTTTTCGTCATTTCTTCTTTAAGGATTCCAGAAGCTTCTTCAAGGCCTACCCCGCGTGTAGATGGCAGAGGAGAAGGAAGACGCCTCTTTTCAGGATTTGCGCAGAATGCGGCCTACGGAACATCTACCTGGACGATGGGCATTCCGTGTGCCTCTACTGCCTGTATTCAGACCAAAGGCACGTGGAGGATGACTGTGTTCTGCAGGTACCCCGCACCATGAAGGACCGGCGCAGGATCTCACTGAGTGGTTCCAGGCCAAGGCCCCTGCTATGGGTGAGTCCCGGCGGCATGCCTCCCCAGCCACAAGAAGAAATCTGAGCGGCCTTCTAAGACTTTTTGAGGGCTCCCTGGCGAAGGGGGCCCCAACATAAGGCCAAGACCACAAGTCTGCGGGCACCGGGAGCGCTGCTGCGACTGGCTCCCCGGTGGCCAGGACGAGTACAGCACCTTAGACCACGAGCCAACGCTCCGGTTTGGCGAGAAAGAGGAAGTCTGACCGCCCGGGGAAAGCTTCTGGAGAAGCCCCGGTTGGACCAGTCGTAGAAGGCCATGGGGGAGTGGGGCGCTGTCCCTCCCCACCCCACAAGTTGAAGGCCCATAGCTCGAACAAGGTTGTGCAGGCCCAGATTACCCGGCAAAGCCTTCCATTGACGGCGTGGTGGAGTCCCTGCCTGCCAAGAGGGAATCGTTGTTTGAGCCCATAGAGAAGACTCCAGAGAAGGTGATGCCCATAATCTCCCCGAAACAGTCCCCCCCGGTCGAAGTTTCGGGGAGATTATGGGCATCACCTTAATCTCCCCGAAACTTATCTCTGAGGAGCTTATCTGGTCTGAGGAGCTCCTCTCCAGACCATTTTGGTGAGGAAGTTTGTTGAGCCCAAGGCCTAGGGAGGGGTCCTAACGAGGGAGACGCGAGTGGTGACAAGACTGACTAGGAGGAACTGGGTGTTGATAACTTGGAGAACCCTACACCACTGCCCCGTCACTTCCACCTCCGCCACCACCTCATCCACCAGCGGACATCTTGGTGGATATCCTCCAGGCACTTCACACCTTGTGCTCGGAGATTCGGACGAGGATGCCTCTTCTGCCAACGGAAGATCCCGCAGCACCAGGGCCATCATGCGTGCCCCCTAACAAGAGGCAAGTTTATCCCCCACTGCCTTGTCATCCTTTCCCCCCCCCCCCCTCCTCCGAGGGAGGATACGGACACGGCGACCACGGATGACTATGGATTGGAGGACCTCCCGTCTCTGCTGCCTAGAGCCTCACCGCCCGACGAGATGGCCTCTTTCCACGCCATGATCTCGAGGGCCCTGGATCTCTCAACAGACTCACAAGGAAAAGTGGGTTTCCTGTACCAAAGCCGTGAGGCGAAGACCGTGCTGTCAATCCCTCTGTTGGACGACATCTGGGACGAAGGACTGTCCCTAATGAAGAACCTATCCTCTGCCCCGCCCAAGAGGGACCGGTATGAAAAGTACAGGGTGTCGGACTCTGCACCCAAGTGCTTGAGGTCCCAGCCTTCCCCAGATTCCGTGGTGGCGGCGAGGTGGAAATCTTCTGGCTGCTATTCCACGTCAACGACCACTCGTTCCAACCCCTGCCCCTTCACCCCTCCGGACAGCGAGGAGAAGCTAGACGAAATGGGACGGGTCAAGGTGGCCAAGGCACTCGACATCGTGGCCCGCTACGACTGGGAGCTCTGGTTTCCCCTCCTGGACTTCTTTCCCGATGACAGAGCGGAAGGATTGGAGATCCTGCAGGAGGGCAAGGTGGCAACGGACCATGCCATTAGTGGCCACGGACATTGCTGACACAGGATTCCGCCAATGTGTTTGTCTTCATCAGCGAAGTTGGTTAAGGGCCACTAACTTTTGCCAGGATGTGCAGTCGAGGGGGTTGGACAGGTATAGGGCAGTCACTGGTTGGCTGCAGTATGACCCAGAGCTCAGTGATTGGTTATTGGGAGAATGACAGTTTAGAAATGAAACTAGATTTTCTTTTACTGGGGATTCCCATCCTGACGGGGAATATTCATTGTCATGTGAATCAATGCCACAACCATGCTGGAGATAAGTTACAGTACTTGTTCCTTATCCTATGTACTGCACTGTCTTCCCTTTCCCCCAGCACTTTTCCCCTACCCCTCCTACTTTCCCCTACTTGTGCGATCTCAATGTCACCTGGCCTAGCAGGATTGTCTGTCTTCCCGTTCCCCTCCCTTGCCTCATCCCGTCTTGAAACACTTGTGTATAGGTGTGTTATAAATGCCATATCATATCAGACCCATGATAGAGTACAATAGTTACAGGTAAGTAACTTGTTCTTTCCCATCTCCTCTAAATAGGGTTACATGTGCTTAAGATCCTGCCTGGATCTCTTTCCTGACTTATCAGTGGTGATGGATCCCTTCCTAGGGCTATCCTAGAGTATTGGGAGAGCTAATTGCATGAACTTTCCTTATCTATATGGAACTTTGAGTTACTTATTGGCATTGGCCAATACACATTGGAAAAACCACCTGAAAAGTATATTTTAGGAACTGATGGCTTCAGGGTCAAAGGCCCCAAACCATATCAGGGACAGACTTGTTTGTGTTTATCTAAAGTGCTCCTACTGTATTTTATGTATCTGACCTATTTTTCGACCTGCTTACACTGATTTTGTATCATATTCTGTTTCTGCCTTCTAAGTGGCAATGTATGTGTATTGTATAATTCATATGTTGAAATATTGGCCTAGATGCTTAATTGTTTAGTGTATTTTAAAGGCCTGATAAATCATTGTATATTTTTGTACTTGCTTGTCCAACTAGAATTCGTGTTGCTCTGTGTGGATTAGTTGTAGCCCTAAATCACTCGCACCCCTCATAAGTCTTAAGCCTTGCCGCTCTGCTACCTACCTGGATTTGAAAGGGTTTGGCTAGACTGCTTTGTTTTTCCTCTTCACAACAATAGGTAGGCCTCCCAAAATCCACCAGAGGGTGGATTTTGGAAATCCATCTCGGCAAACACAAAACGAGAGGAAAAAGGTCAAAGAAAAATGTTTGAGAACTTCCAAAAAGGGGGTGTTATGGAATTTCACTCGCACAATAGTAGTGTAGGAGTTAGCATCAGACTGTTTACATTGTCTTTGTGCTGTAACTTTCTCAGCTTTTACTGTTGAATGAAATTATAATGTATTGACACTGCCGTTTTTATCTTTGCAGGTGGTGATCGTGGCAGAGGTGGTCCTGGTATGAGAGGTGGAATGAGGGGTGGACTTTTGGACCATGGTGGTCCTGGTATGTTCCGAGGTGGTCGTGGTGGAGACAGAGGTGGTTTCCGTGGTGGTCGTGGCATGGATCGGGGTGGATTTGGCAGTGGTGGAAGACGTGGAGGGCCTGGTGGGCCTGTTGGTCCTGTCGGTCCTGTTGGTCCTCCTGGGCCCCTCATGGAGCTGGGAGGAAGAGGAGGACCTAGTGGCAGGCGTGGTGGGCCTGGAGGGCCTGGTGGACCTGGAAAAATTGACAAGTATGTTTGCTTCTTCTGAGGCTTATACTACCCGTGGTTACTGTTTGTGTGAGGGATCTGTTTAGCAGATTAACATTTTTTTTCGGTGTCCTGTAGCATTTGCTCTGTCTTGTTTCTACGCAATAGTTATTCTTTTGCTATGCTATCCCCTTTTCCAGCTCGTTATTATGTTGTTGTGTAGCTTAGATGGGTCTAAAAATGTAGACTAACAAAAAGCAGTCACTTAAAGAATGTAGCACCTGCACACGTGCACCCCTCTGCAACTACCCTGCCCTCAACCCATGCTGCTTCTGTGCCTTTATCTTTTCTGCTGATCAACATGTTTGTAATCATTGCACCTATTTACTGCCACGTGTCCTTGCAGTTGCTTTTTAAAACTGACTTTTTTATAATTTTGTCAAATGCCCGTTGTGAAATGTTTTGCTTGTGTTGTGCCTTTCTCTGCTGCATGCAAAACTGAAGATTGATTGCTGAAAGACTTTTAATGGTTCCTAAGCACATTTTCCTTGGGCAACCCTCCAGACCATAGATTTTCCAGCATACAGTATCATGCCATTACATAATGGGAAAGACAATCTGCAACTCAAGCTTGATCCTGCCCCAAAAGTGGCAGTCCAGCTGAACCGGTTGATCAGGTCCCGTCTGCATTAGCTCACGGGCATCCCATATATATTTCTGCTTCATAGTGATGGCGGCAACTACCATCAAGGCCGCTAACGCCCTCGCCATTGTGGCGTGTTAAGACAGGGAACTTTGGTTCAAGATGGCCCCCCTCTCCCCCCCTGCTGGACTTTCTTCCCGGCGGGCTGAGGCGTCGCAGATTCTGCAGGAAGGCAAGGTGGCTTCGGAGCACGCCATTACAGTGGCCACGGACATTGGCGACATGGGTTTCCACCAGATGGGCAACAGTGTTTGCCTTAGTCGGCAGGGCTGGCTGAGGGCCACGAACTTCCGCCAGGATGTTCAGTTGAAGGTGTTGGACATGCCCTTCTGGGACAATTTGTTTGGAAAGACTGGGCGAGTCTCTCCAGGCCATCAAAGCGGACACAGACAGCGCATGCCCTAGGCACGCTTAAGCAATGGCGGCCGTCCATTTGGACGTCTGGAGGGAAATCCCAAGGTTCCTCGAAAGGATTTGGGAGAGGTGTCTCGGTCTACCATCAGCCCCCCCCCCACCCCCGCTCATCAGCCCAGGAGATCTACAGGGGGCCGCGCCAAGTCTGGAGGCGGACGTTGTTGCCAAGGCGGCACTTCGATGTGAAACAAGATTGAACCGGCCGTGGGGTCGGGCCCCCACCCATGCATCCCGGTGGGAGGCTGGCCAACTTCGTCAGCGTGTGGAAATCTCCACCGACCATTGGGTGCTGGATGCTCTCGCCTACGGACACACCCTAGAGTTCCAACGGAAGTGTCCAAGGATGATACCAGTGGCCCATCAGGAAAACCACGTCCCTCAGCAGCTGCTGGAGGTACGGGTCATGTTAAACGGGGCAATCAAGGTCGTCCCAAAGAAGCTCTGGTGCTCAGAGTACTCGCGTCGGGAAGAAGACCGGCGGTTGGAAGCCCATTCTGGACCTCTGCCGTCTGAACAAGTACATCAACTCCCAAAAGTTTCGGATGGTGACCCTTCAGCACGGGCTAGGAGAGCTGGAAGAGGGAGATTTTCTATTGTTGCTGCACTTGGAAGATTCCTATTTTCACATCCCCATGCACAACGGACACCGCAAGTATCAGCGCTTTGTGGTTCAAGGACAACATGACCAGTTCAAGGCCCTTCCCTTCAGGTTGAAGTCGGCGGCACGAGTGTTCACCAAGTGCCTGGCCCCGGTGACGGCGCAGCTAAGTCTGCAAGGGATCCACGTGTTCCCGTACCTGGACGACTGGCTCATCCGGACGAACTCGAGGGACATCACCGTCGACCACACGGCGAAGACGGTCCAACTCCTGTCAGAACTGGGGTTCTCGATAAACTTTGCAAAGTCCTGCTTGACTCCATCGCAGGACGCACTATTTCTGGGAGCTCGACTAAACAGTGTCGTACCTGACGTCTCCGGCAGAGGAAAGGACCGCGGCCATCATGGGCAAGGTACAACGGCTGTTGGCCCTGAAGGTTGCAAGGGTAAGGTCCATCAAGCCCCATTTTGGCATGATGTCATGCATTTACCTCATTCGGTTTTGCAGGCTGCGGATGCGTCCGCTACAGGAATTCAACACCCACTGGATACAAGTGGAAGGGAGCTTCAAGGACAATATCGCACTCAAGAGTTTCCGTCGAGCAATGCAGTGGTGGGGAGTGTGCTCACCTGTCCGCAGGCACAGATTTCCAGATCCCACCTTGTCAGCAGACTGTCATGACGGACGCCTCCCTGGAAGGATGGGGAGCACATTCCGGAGGTCTTCATGCACGGCCTGTGGCTGCCAGAGGATAAGACGTTGCACATCAACGTGTTGGAGCTACGGGCAGTGTTTTGGGCATCTCGAGTCCTTCCGTCCCGCAAGGGCAAAGTGATAAGGGTCTTCACGGACAACACCACCACAATGTTCTACATCCAGAAGCAAGGTGGGGGAACCATATCCTGCTACACCAGATCTCCTGGACGATCATCCTTATGGTTGCATCGTTTGGTCAAGGAGTTTGTCAAAGGACTATTTCGCTCGTTCCCGGCGGTGAAGGCTATGGCTCGGGAGCTCAATGTGGTGCTTACTAAGCTCATGGCTCCACTGTTCGAGCCTATGCATGCCGCGCCACTGAAATCTTTGTTGTGTTAAACAGTGTTTTTTGTTGCCATCACCTCCGCACGATGAGTGGGAGAGATCCAGGCCGTCTTGTAAACCACCTTACTTGACATTCCACGAGACAAGGGTGGTGCTACGGATGCACCCCTCCTTCATGCCCAAGGTGCCGTCGGACTCCTCTAAACGAGCCCTTGGTGTTACCTGTATTCTTCCCACCACCTTTGTCGCCGGCTGAGAGGACTTTGCACTCGCTGGATGTGGCTAGAGCGCTCAAGTTGTATGTGGACCGCTCAGAGGTTTCAGAAGACGTTGCAACTTTTTGTTAACTTTGGCCTTGTGAACCATGAGAAGGCCCTCTCCAAGGCTTCCATTTCCAGGTGGCACTCCGGCTGCTTCACCCATTGTCACAGGTTGGCAAACCAACCGTTGCCCGGCCGTCCGAGAGCCCATTCGACCAGAGCGATCGTTGCTACCACGGCGTTCCTATCTGGTATGCCCCTGCTGGACATATGCAGGCTTCTACGTGGAGGTCGATGCACACCTTCACGAGATTCTACTGCGTCGACAGGGATTCCAGGGAGGAGTCCAAAGTCAGCCAAGCAGTGTTGCGCAACCTGTTCGAAGGTGAGCCTGGTGAGGAGGTAAGAGATGCCTCATGTTGAGCGTTGCCACCTCCTGTGGTTTTTCATGCGTATGCTATGTATTCTTTATTCATGAGCATGTGAATCTATGCCAGACCCCATGCTGGAGAAGGAACAAGTTACTTACCTGTAACTGTTTTTTTCTCCCGCATGGGTCTGGCATGGATTCACATGTGAACCTTCCCGCCTACCCCTATGCGGCTCTTCTATTGATTCTACTGCCACTTATTGTGCTACCAAATCTGAAGATGGCTGCCAGAGGAAGGGCTTGTGTAGAGGGCAGTCATTGGCTGGGGACAGTATGATCCAGAGGGCAGTCATTGGTTGTTAGAAGAAAGACAGTTCAGAAGTTAAACTGATTTTTTTTCTTTACTGAGGATTCCCAGCCTGCCGACAGGGATTCATGAGCATGTGAATCCATGCCAGACCCATGCTGGAGAACAGTTTCAGGTAAGTAACTTTTTCCACCCTTGGCCTTCAGCAAGTGTCCAGCCTGCGAGGGGCTCTTCCCCACGTCCGACCCCCATGCTCTGTTCCTCTGCTGCCTTCGCCCTGACCACGGCTCGGAAGGCTGTACCGCATGCAACGCTCTTACACCGCAATCTCTGAAGAACAGGTTAGCTCAGTGGAGGAAGATTTTCGAGAAGTCTCCTCCAGAGGACTTGAACTTAGTCGGGCACAAGTCCAGGCCCAAGGTAGGGCTGCTTTTTTCCATTGCACCCTGCAAGGGCGACTCCTTTGCTAGGAAACTTTCAAGTGGGAGGGATTGTTCAGGTTCTCGCACCAGCACGGGTACCGAGGCTCATTCAGCTACCGGCCACCAGGTCTAGTGGTTGCTAGATCCTTCCGGAGATGGTGCTGAGGGACCTCAAGTTTCTTCTACTGGGTGTCCACCCGAGGAAGCCTGTACGCAGCACTACCAGCGACTCTGCCGAGGGCACCATGCCTCGACCTGAGGTGCAGAGTAGACTCAAGTTCCACAGCCAATAATTTAGGAGGAGGCTAGTCCCAGTGAGCTAGGCACCACGAGGCAGGCGCATGGCCTGCAGCGCGACAAAATGGCCGCCTTGCCAGACAAGATGGCCGCTCGTCCGCATCCCTGTTCGGGGAGCAGGTAGGAGATGCTGTCCAGGTGGGACTGGTCTTCACCAGGTACATGGCCTACGGCCTATCCTTCAGCGTTGCAGGGCAGATAGCCCCCACAATCAGCAAGGCAGAGTATGCACAGGCCCCAGCAGCCACCCGCTACACTGTCAATACCACCTGCCACCCACCAGCCTGTGAGGAGTTTCTTTGAGAAATTCCTCACGCTCATGAGGTCCCCTCAGATGGGCTCCATCCTTTGGGATGTGATCAGGGGCATACTGTCACCAGTCCCCTGCCAGCGCCCATAGCCATTCCTCCAATGACTCTGGTGCCTCTGGCCCATGTGCAGCCCCATCTGCCCACGCAGGTGCCTTCTATTCCGGCTCCCCTCCATCCTCCATTTCACGTGGTTCCAAGTCAGCCTCCATAGCAGCTTCCGGCTCCGGTCTCCACAGCTCAGCCTTTGGCTCCCAGCACTCCTACCCCCGGCGCCAGGTGCCCTGGTGGACACCGATGAGGACGACCCCGGCAGTCTTAAGCCGCCAAGGCCTTCCATGAACAACTTGCAGGTTTGGCCTAGTACTTGGGGCTTCCACAGTCGGAGGTGGAACAACTGGATGCGGGCTCCTGGCCAAGGCCCTCACTCTACGCCCCGCGGCTAGAACGGGGATTCTGATGCAGAAGGAAGTTGTCGCCTTGGCCAGAAAAGGGCTGGCTGAAACCCCATTCAGCGCAGCGCACCAACAGACGGCTCGATGCCAAGTACAGGCAATTGGAGGGGGAATACTCTTGTTGTCGGCACACCCTCTGCCACACTCCTTAGTGATTGCCGCCGCAGCAGCCATCTACTTGAAGAGTCTTCCTCGGCCACCACGTCCTTGGCTCTGCTGCGCATGAGAAGATCTTAGAAATGTATGGAAAGGTCTGTCCAAAGCCTCTGTACCTTCGTCCGTCTAATGTGAATGCTATGCTCGCAGCCGTTAACCAGAGGTTTCAGCGGGAGATGGGGCACTTCCTTCCGGAACTTCCTGTGCAGTAGGGCACGCTTCAAGGCAGGGCTGGCTGAAGCAAAGATGGTGGCTCAAGACATAATGGAAGTCAACAGTGGCACATATTGACAACTCAGGCCGGGTCTTCTGTGTTGACACGGACATTAGGACTGCCTGGCTCTGTGCTACCAAGTTCAACCCGGACCTCCAGGAGCGCATATTGGACCTTCCCTTCGAGGGTAGCAACCTTTCATTCCACC
This sequence comes from Ambystoma mexicanum, assembly GCF_040938575.1. Lineage (NCBI taxonomy): Eukaryota > Metazoa > Chordata > Amphibia > Caudata > Ambystomatidae > Ambystoma > Ambystoma mexicanum. The sequence goes on from NC_090932.1 coordinate 1,274,353,871, forward strand.
ACAGATGAGGCATTGGATAAGAACAGTTCAGACTGCGAAATACTTATCCATCCTCAGTCTACGCCCAAGACCTACAGTCAAACGCACCAGCGTTCCGACAAAGGGTGGGCATTCGGCGGTTTCCGGGGCTTCGAGGAGGGACAGTCCAGGCAGCCGGACCAATCTGAGTCCACACTGCCGCAAACGGCACAGGGCGGGTAGGGTAATAAGGGCTTTTTTCAGTCCCCCTCAGCCTCGGAGGGAAAAAAGGCATGACCCTCCCCTCTGGGTCCACGTGTCTTGAAATTCGATCACTCTTAGAGAGCCAGGCAATGGAAGAAGTCCCAGCCTCCCAGTGGGGTATGGGCTTCTACTCCAGGATTTTCACCATATACAAGAACCAGGCTGATCTGAGTTGTTGGATATGCACCCTGGATCTAAAGGACGCTTACCTACATGTCCCAAGTTTGCAGCTCCTGTGAGCGGTGGGAGCGGTTCACGATCATGGCTTCCATTTGCAATACAAGGTTCTACCCTTTGGTCTCAATTCTTTACCAGGCTTATGAATGCAGTGGCAGCCCTTCTCAGGTCCCAAGGTCACATGCCTATCTATACCACAACAAATGGTTTGTCAGGGTGAGATCCCCAGGAGGCGGTCTATCATACCTCCTCCGCCCTCATGAACATGCTACACAAATTGAGATTCTCCATTAATCTCAAATCTCAGCTGGAGCAGACGCTAACGTTCTCCAGCATTCGATCGTTTATGGATTCACATGCTGTGAATATTCCCCGTCCGACTGGGAAATCCCAGTAACTTAAGTATAGTCGTTTTCCTATGGTGAAACTTACCTTAGATGTCCTAACCATGTCATTATGGGTGCTTTAGGCTGCACCAATGGGACATCTAGTATAGCTGCGCCCCTGCGGTTTACCATCAAATTTCAAGTCTTCCAAACCGTTGGGATTACTTAGAGTTCTCTCCAGAGAATGTCTTTTTTTTTTTTTTTTTGGTGAAAAGTTGGTTTCTTAATTGTGGCTTTTGCTATTTTCCAGTCTTTCGTGGAAGGTTTTTTTCCCGGTCCCATTATGTCATCCTCTGGTCCAAGGAAAGCTTTATTCAGGCCATGTGAGACCTGTAGCCTCAAGCATGTGTACGAGGGGGACCCCAATCACTCGGCCGACATCTGTGAGGTCTGTCGGGGGTTCTCCCAAAAAACCCTCAAGCACAGAAACAGGCACTTGATTTGCTGGCTGAACGAGGGTGCCTATCTGGCATTGGAAGTCGGATCTTAACGTGGCGGCAGGTCTTCCACTCCCTCCGGCAAGAGGTCGCCATCTCACCAAAGGGCTAGGTCGGAGGAACCGCTGCCTAAGAAACGGCGTTCAGGTGAGCCCGGGTCTTCGTCTGCTTTGCAACTACCTAAGAAGTCTTCGGCTGTGAGGCCTTAGAGTGTTGGAAGGGTCAAATCCATTCCACTCAAAGCGCGTCTGCACCACGCTCGGTCAAACTGAAGGATAAGGGCTTGCACCCGCATAAGTCTGTGGACCCAGACGGCAAGGCTGTGTTGTCGGATAAGTCGAGGCCTCCTTCTGCCTCTTCGACAAAGAGCTCTTCATCCAAGGACAAGTACTCCTCTTTGGCTTCCCATAGATCTTCTGGCTGCGAGTCGTCGAAGCAGAAGTCGGTCATCCTCCAGGCGGATGCCTTCTCCCAATCTAAGGGATATCTGTGGCTTAGAGGTCGTCTACAACTCGACGCTAGTCGACCACTCCAGCGATGACCCTACTCTCGACGACAGCCGGTCATGTGCTGTCCTGTAGACTGCCATGACTGCTCAGTCAACAACTGCTCCGTCGACGAAAAAAAATGTCCCCGGAGACACATGCTTCCTCAGCAGGATCAGCTAAGCTGGAGTTGGTGACGGAGTTCCCTCTTCCAAGGACACCCTCCACACTTTCAGCAGTGGCTACAGATCTGACTAAGGGTCTACAACCGTACTACTGGAGGACATACTCCAGCACAAGATCACCTGACCTTGAGGTGCCAGTCTACGATTAGCATACCGGCTTTGATTTGAATCCTGAAGGTGGTTCAGAGCAACCTCTCCTGGATCAATCTGGTTTGGGCCTGCAACCTTCCTTCCCATCCACATCAATCAGCCTGGGGGCTTATGCCGCCTCAGTATCCTCTCGGCAAGCCACACTCATTGCTCTCGATGCAAGTGCTCAATACTTTGCATGCTCTTCTAGGGCAATTGGACGCCAGGCTCCCGGTACCTCAGCCTCAAGCGTTCCCACGGCTGCCAAGCCTGCCGACCGTTCCTTGTCAAAAGGATGCCTCCTGTGACCGATGGGCCCAGGAAACAGTCCCCACCAAGGCCGATCCCGCCTTCCTCTAGGGGGTTTAGTCCTCGTAAAAATGAGGAAGGGGAGCTGGATGATTCAGAGCTCGACGTTGCTCCACGGGACACTCTCTACAGCATCTTCTCCTCCCAGAAGGGCAGATACCTGGGATACAAGCCCGGACCAGGATGCTCAAAGTAGTCTGGCCCAACCATCTCCACCAGATGACATTGGGGCCTTCTATGCCATGATGGCTAAAGCCTGTCACAAATTTGGTCTTATCCCTGAGGGAAAGAACTACTCTTTGTTTGACCACATGGGGAAGAGGAGAAAGGCAGTTCTCTCAATTCTGATATTGGATCACATCCGGCAGGAGGGTCTCCGTATGATGAGGCACCCATTTACGGAGCCAGCGGTCAAGGGTGGCTTGTAAAAGAAATTCAAGGCACCTGAATCCACGCCAAGTGCCTGACGACGCAGCCTACACTGAAATCATGTGTCTGGAGCGACTAGTAGAAAGGCTCGCACACACCACAAGTGCGCGCCAATCCTCCAGAAAATGAGAACGTAAGTTGGATGCTTTCGGTAAGAGTCTTCACTGTCAGAGCCACTGTTGAGGCGGCCAACTCGTTGGCCATTGTGGCCAGGTAAGACCACGAGATGTGGCACAGCCTGGCACCTCTGGGCCATCTGCCAGAGCAGCAGAGGAAAGAGGCCATGCTTTTGGTGCGTGAGGGGGAAGAAGCTTTGATCCATAGTATAAACATTGCGATCGACCTGGCAGAGACAAGTTTCAAGCAGATAAATAATGTGGTGGTTCTCTGACGTCAAGCTTGGCTTTGCTGCACAGATTTCCGCCAGGAGGTTCCGCACAAGGCAGTGGACATGCCTTGTTAGGGGCAAAATCTCTTTGGGGACAAGATCAACAACGCTTTTAAGAACATGAAAGCGGGCTCTGATACAGCGAGGTCCCTTACAGCCCTGCAAGGGAGATCTTTTCGCTCCTTTGTTGGCAGCGCAGGAAACGCAAGGCTTTGGGGTTCTCGAAACAAAGGTTACGGAAAGTCAATCTACTACTCACAAGGCTACAGGCGTTCCTTTCTGGCTGCCCAACGAAACGAGGAGTACCAAGGCCCGAAGAATAGGGGGTCCTCCCCTTCGCAAAGAGGTTGTCAAAGTAAACCTCAGTATGACTTCCACAAGGGCAGTCAACTAGGCGGGAGGGTGGCGTTCCACCTCGAAGAGTGGCGTTCAATGACAATGGACAGATGTGTGCGGTAAGCAGTCCAATATGGCCACTCGGAGTTCAGGCGCCCAACTCCCTATTCCTTCAGTAAAGACATCTCCGCGTCTTGCGTCAAGAGGTTTGTTTGCTGCAAAAAGGGGCAATGGAGAGGATTCCCCCATTGCCAAAAAGAAGCCAAACGTAAAATTGTGCCTCATTCTAGACCTGCGGATGCTCAACAAAAACAAAGGCAAAAGTTCAGGATGCTAACGTTGCAAGACATGAGGGCTTTTCAACGAGAGGAGTTTTTGGCGTCGCTGGATCTCGAGGACGCTTACTTCTCCAGCATTGGATCTTTCATGGATTCACATGCTTAGAATATTCCCCGTCGACAGACTGGGATCCCTCGGTAAGCTTATAAAGCCTTTTCCCGTAGGAAAACGTTCGGCACTTTTGTGTCTATGTTGTTTTTGGGCAGCCCACGCACGCCCCACTAGGACTTGGTGGTATAAATGCCCCGCCCCCGCGGCTCCCTTCAGATTTCAACCGTCTCCAAAGTGGGAACACCTTGTGTATTTTCTACTTGGCTAGGTTGTGCTGTTGCGTTTTTTTTCTCCTAATGTCGGGGGAAAAGCACTGTTCCGCCTGTGCGCTACGTGCGGACTAAAGGTCTACGAGGGGGGCGGACATGTGGACTGCATTTACTGTCTGCACCCTCATCACTCGGCTGACAAGTGCGACATATATAAGGGCTTCTCCCAGAAGTCTCTTAAGGATCGGAGACTTGTCGCATGGTTGAACAGAGCGGGGGCATACCCGCCTTCGGAAGTGGGCTCCACACGCAGCGCGGCCTCGGTGTCAAAATCTTCAGGGGCGCTGCGCCGCTCATCGTCCTCGGAACCCCCGGTAAAGAAATAGAGACCGGTGGACAAGGAATCGTCGGTAGGCCATTCCAGGGGCTCTTCTTCGAAGAAGGCCTCTTCGTCCTCATCTTCAGCGAGGAAAGATGAAGACAAATCTCAATCCTCATCGGGCGATCGTCATAGATCGACCTTGAGTCGAGACAGAGAAACGCAGTTCTTCCTTTTGGACTGAAATCTTCCCCAGAACGTTCACGAAATGCCTGGCTCCGGTGGCAGCCTGGCTGAGAAGGCAAGGCCACCATGTATACCCATATCTCGACGACTGGTTGGTGAGGGGGTCCTCCCCGGCGTCGACGCACAAGAGTCTACAGGACACAATGAGCCTCTTGCAACGATTGGGGTTTGCGATAAACTTCGAAAAATCCCTGTTAACGCCTTCCAAAAGCTTGGTGTTTCTGGGTGCACAGTTGGAGACCCAGTTGGGGTTAGTCAGACCATCCCTCGACAGGATCACCAGGCTCAGTCGATTGGCAGGTCAGTAAATCAATTCCAGGCTGTCGGTGAGAAAATATACATCAATCCTGGGAGCTATGGCGTCCTGCATTCCTCTGGTGCCCAACTGCCGGCTTTTCATGAGGCCAGTGCAACAGTTTTTGGGGGAGCGTTGGACGCAGGCTCAGGGCCTCTGGTCAGACAAGCTGGCCATCGACGACGAGCTCCTATCAACTCTTCGGTGGTGGAAGAGTTCAGAATATTTCCAAAGGAGTACCCCTACAGGAGCCAGAGTTCCGGTTCAATGTGGTGACGGACGCGTCCCTAACTGGCTGGGGAGCGCACATGGGCACTCTGCCGTTGGTCTCAGAAGGAATCTCTCCTGCACATCGTTTTGGAATTGAGAGCGGTCCGCTGGGCCCTGAGGGCATTCCTGCCTCACATCAGGGGATCCACAGTGAGAGTTTTGACGGACAACACCACGGCAATGATTTACTTAAGGAAGCAAGGCGGTACGCGATCCAGAACCCCCTCCATCGAGGCTCAGGTGTGGCACTGGGCTCTAAAACACGATATAGCCATCACAGCTCATCACCTACCAGGAGTGAGGAACGAGCAGGTGGACTCACTCAGCAGAAATATGGACCAGATTCACGAGTGGGAAATAAACACCAATCAATTGTCGAAGGTCTTCGAGAAATGGGGCGACCTCCACTGGATCTCTTCGCCACGAAGGCGAACAAGAAGTGCGAGATGTACGCCAGCAGTTGGCCACAGGAAGATTCGGTGGGAGAAGTGTTTTCCTTCCCGTGGACGGGCAAGTTCCTCTACGCCTTCCCTCCGTTCCCTCTGATACGGAGAACTCTGCAGTGGATACTCAAGTACAGGTGCCGAGTCATCCTGATGGCGCCGTGTTGGCCGAGGCAACCATGGTTTTCCGACCTGCTTCCTCTGTCAACGGATCACCCGATAACGTTCCCGAAGGTGCCCAACCTCTTGTCCCGGGACGAAGGAACGGTGTGGCATCACAACCCGAGCAGCCTCAACCTCACAGCTTGGCTCCTGACTTTTCAGAATTTGGTGCCTTGAACATTCCCTCGGACTGTCGGAAGATATTACAGGCTACGCGGACCCCGTCCACCAACAAGTCCTACAAGTGTAAGTGGAGAAGATTCTGTATGTGGTGCCAAGGACAGGCAGGAGTGGAACCTCTGAGGGTTACTCCGGAACAGCTTCTCCTGTATACTCCCGTTACTACATTTGGCGAAGAGTGGTTTGTCTTTAATCTCTAGGTTCACAAGAGGGAGGAAATCAACATCCGTGTTTAATGACAGGTTGGTGAAACACTTCATGAGAGGGTTTGTTCTGGACATTTCCCCCGGTTAAGCGTTTTCCACCAACGTGGAGCCTTAACATGGAACTTGCAGGGTTAATGAAACCACCCTTTGAGCCAATGGCCACGTCATCGAAGTTTTTATCATGGAAAGTGGCTTTTCTAATAGCCATAACATCGGCTAGACGGATCTGAGTTGCAGGCATTGGTCATGGACCCTCCATATCTTAGATTTTTCAAAGACAAAGTGATCTTGTCAACGAATCCTCGTTTCATCCCGAAAGTTCCTACGACTTATCATAAACATTCATCCATTGTCCTGCCCACCTTCTTCGCGACTCCCTCATCAGCTGCGGAAAAGGTCTTGCATACCCTGGATGTCAAGAGAGCTCTAAAATTTTACCTTCATCGAACTCAACAACTCCGATCTACGCAGCAACTCTTCGTTGCATATGGGCCTTCGGCAAAGGGGAAGGCAATTTCAAAACCAGGACTGGCCCGATGGGTCATCGACGATTGCCTTCTGTCACTCAAAAGCGGGAAAACCGCTACAAGGACGTCCGAGAGCTCACTCGACCAGGGCGACTTCGTTGTGGGCGGGGTTTCCACTGACAGAAATTTGCAGGGCGGCAGCATGGTCCGTGCTCCATACATTCACCCGCCACTAATGCCTCGAGCGACAGCATGCGGGCGAGATACAAATGGGACGAGCAGTCTTGCGACATCTCTTTCAATAAGGTAAGCCCTTTCTCTTTGAGAAGGGTCTATGCTGGTTTGGATATATATATATATATATTTTGTTAATCTGCTTAGAATCACATGCTGTGCATAGGTCCGACATCCAGTGGTCACTGCGGAGTATTGCATTTTGTTTTTCGTAGTCGAAAAAGGGGACGTCGACAAGGCGTGTCTGTAACACTATTCCTATAGTGACGTGCGTTGTACCCACAATCCCTCACGCGTCGAGGTCCCTCAGATTGTTTTTTTCCGCCCAGCTTCTGGTCGCCTTACGCAGAGCTCCTAGAGAGACATTGCAAATACTTACTATGGACCTCGGTCCTTAATTATACTATATTAGTAAAGATCCCTCCCCTCGACGTTGGCTGTGAAGCTGTTTCTCTGCCGAGCAAATATTCGACGGAGGGGAAGAGACGGAGGAGATCCTTCGGCGCTGCCGAACACGTGGCCTGGCCTTGCCGGCCAACATACAGTAGGGAGAGTGGGGGTTCGAACTTTTATCTTCTCTTTGAGAGTGTCTTTCTTTCTCCCCTATCTTTCCCTTGGGGTTGTTATCACCAGTTATTGCCTCAGCTATGGAGAGAGACACCTTTTAAGTTTTGCCCACGCTGTAGGGGCAAATACACTTGGAAAGACAAACACAAGCTCTGTAATCGTTGCTTGCCCCTCGATCATAAGGAGGACAGCTGCGCGGCCTGTAAGCTCTTGAAACCAAGAACTCTTAAAGAACGCAAAGTTAAGAGGTGGGCGGACTACGCTATGTCGAAGTCAGTTTCCTCACCTGCTGCCGCTGTTACAGAAAGTGACGAGGAGGGTGATAACTCGACGTCCGTTACGGAAGTCATTAACCCCCAGAAGGAGCGCTCGCGCTCCTCGACGTCCGTCCCGACGGGCTCGGCTCACGCCCTGCTTAAGGGGATGAACACCCCGGCGACAAGGACGCACATAGACCTCATAAGCCTAAGCACACAACCCACGGCTCTTCGTCGAAGACGGATCCATCAGCGCCGAAGGGGACGCAGGGCACTCTGGCGTCTACCTCAGACCGTAAGGGTCTCAAGCCCCACCCACAAACGCAGCCGCGACCAGCGATTGGGCTTTCATCAAACACGAGCGCTACCCCAAAATCATCCGACGTAACGCTCCATAGAGCGGCCATCGAGGAACAACGCGTAACGCAGGCAACGTCGACACCAGAGTCCTCTACTGACAAACTCGTTGTCGAGAGCCTGGCAAGAATTGTTTTCGAAGACAAACGTAAGCGGACGACGAAACAAACGTTGAATACCGCACAAAAAGCTATGGGAACGCCGAAAAAGCACAAGTAGCCAGGAACTGCCCCCTTCATCTAAGGGCACTTCTGAACTACCGGAGGGCTTTTCAGAGGGCGACGGAAACCTTTCTTCGACGTTGTGGGAGCGTTCTGAAGGTGAAAACACTGATTTCCCCCCTCTAGACTATTCAGGGGTCCCCCATGAGACCCTTGAAAGACTCCATTCTTGTATGGAGAAAATGGAAAGGTTTTTGGGAAACCAAAACCCACCCACACCCAAAAGACCAAGAGAATGGCCCCAGGATGACCCTAGGGTCAAGATTCCTAGGCTGTTTCCCCCTTTTACAGACGTATATGACCTCACTGAAGAGGAGCAATACCTCCAGGAAGAGAGTGTTTGGGTGGAGAGGAAGAGGGGTTTGAAGAAGATCCTTACACTAGTGCAGGAGCTTTCGAAGAAGATACAGCTACCTCGCAGCCCTGGCAATCCCCATCAGTGCAGCCTTGGCAATCCACATCAGTGCACTCAGACCCTGATGTCTTTCACCCTTCTCCTCCCAAGGATTCACCTATTGGAAACACCTCTCCAATAGATGACCAACCTTCACTTAATGCACTATTGCGCAAGGCAGCAGCGCATTTTGAAATAGACACAGGGGAGACTCTTCCTGACATAGACTTTGTAGAGAAAGTTATTAAAGAAAAAGCCCCTGTTAGTCAGTCTATTCCGCTCCTGGCTTCTATAAAGAGAAGAATAACTCCTTCCCTTTCCAATCCTGCCTTAGTCAGAGGGGTCAACCCTCGGATAGAGAAGCTCTTCAGCCCTTCGTCCTCTGACCCTTTGTACATCAGAGGACATTCTATTCCGGACTCCCTCGTAGTTACTAATACAAGGAAGAGAGCGGGGGTACCACTTTCCACTAGTGAGGCACCACCTGAAAGAGGGCAAGAAGCTCTATGCACTTGGGAAGAGAATCACGACGTCCGCCGCCTTCTCAACTAGGATTGCAAATAACAATTCCCTACTAGCTAGCTACGCAGATGCACAGTGGAGCAAGCTGCGCAGCGAAGCAGAGGACGCACCAGAACCCCTGCGTTCACGCCTGTTAGCTATAATCTCAGAGGGAACTCTTGTAAACCAGGGCATCGTAAAGAACTCCTTGGATGCCGCAGAGACGGCTGGCCGTTCCCTGGTTCAGGGAATACTTCTCAAACGCCATGTCTGGCTGCGCAATTCGGGATTTAAGCCGGAAACCCAGGCTTCCCTGATAAATAAGCCCATAGAACAAACATCTGTTTGGGAAAGCAGTTGCTGAGGCCCTAGAACATGCAAAGAAAGAGTTTGATACCATCAAGACTCTTGACCAAATTTCTAGGCCCCCTAACGGACGCGGCTATGGCAATAGATGCTCCTTTCGTGGCCAACTCCAGCAGCAAAACCAACAGCAATTTACCAACTGGCCCTCTAACCAGGGTAACACCCAGTTCAGTCAAAGAGGCCAACGCCGTGGCAGAGGAAGAGGTTGCGGCTCCATCCCCAAAGGTTCCACGCCCAATACCAACAAATGACCTGAAGATTCGGGTCCCCTCCCATGCATCACCGGTCGGGGGCCGGCTAACATTGTTCCTTTCAGCATGGGAGGGAATATCGTCAGACCGCTGGGTAATATCCACCATAGCCCACGGATACTGCATCGAATTCAACGGTTCCCCTAAGTACAGACCCCCACGGAACCGACGCATGACACCGGAACACCTCACCATTCTTCTTCAAGAAGTAGAAGAGCTACTGAAAAAAAGCTATAGAGGCCGTCCCCCTATCTCAGGTAACAGAAGGTATTTATTCAGTGTACTTCCTTGTACCCAAAAAGGACTTAACCATGCGCCCTGTATTAGATCTGCGCCCAGCGAACAAGTTTGTCAAACCCCAAAAGTTTCGTATGGTGACCTTGCAGGAAGTAATCCCACTGTTATCAGGTTCAAGATGGAGAACAAACACTACCAGTTCAGAGTACTACCCTTCGGGATAGCATCTGCACCAAGGGTATTCACGAAAGTACTGGCAGTGGCAGCGGCCCACCTGCACAGGTTATCCATCCCGGTATACCCTTACCTCGACGACTGGCTCATAACAGGGGATTCTTCCGAAACATGCTTCTCCAATACCCAAAAGACTGTAGACCTTTTGTCCCAACTGGGCTTCTCCATCACCGAAAAGAAGTCCAGCTTAGACCCCAGCCAAATCAAACAATTCCTAGGGGCTCTAATTCGAACAAAGGACGGCCTCGTCTTCCCCTCCAACGAGAGGGTCCAAAACATGCTGTTTCAGATCCCCCATTATGTGGCAGGTCGAGAGGTGACGGTACGCAAAGCAATGCGCTTGCTAGGGATGATGGCGTCATGTATTTATTTGGTACCTCACGCGCGCCTGCGCCCAATGCAAGAGTGGCTCTACAGCCAGTGGTGTCAGGCCAGCGGACAATCTAGTGGTGGTCTCGCAGGCCTTGGTTCTCTCGCTACGGTGGTGGACAAAAGAAAACCTGTTATTAGGGAAAACTTTTGCCTTACAGGATGGGGGGCTCACCTATCCCATCAGACTGCTCACGGAGCGTGGACTCCGAGCTTAGCATTCAAGCATATAAACCTGCTGGAACTACTAGCGGTGTTCAAAGCACTGAAAGCCTTTCAGGAACACTTACAAGGAAAGACAGTGATGGTCCTCACAGACAGCACCACATCCATGTAATACCTCAACAAGCAAGGGGGCACTCACTCTCCAGGACTGTCCAAGCTGTCCCAGAATATATGGAAGTGGGCTCTCAAACACATGTTCCTACTATCACAACATGTACCAAGGGAACTCAATCTGCTAGCAGACAAACTCAGCAGAGACTTCCCCCTGCCCGAAGAGTACGAATGGCAATTGCACGAAGACATCGTCTTAGACGTCTTCACGCAATGGGGATTCCCGGAAATAGACCTGTTCGCAACTCTGGAAAACTCACAATGCCAAAGTTACGCCTCCAGGTACCCCCAGAACCAGTCCAAGGGGAACGGTTTGTCGATTCAATGGTCAGGGAAATTTGTTTACGCCTTTTCCCCGACTCCCCTTCTCAACAAAGTGGTGCACAAGATGCACCAGGAGCAGGTTACCATGATACTAGTGGCCCCAATGTGGGCCCGGCAGCCATGGTTCGCTCACTTGATGGAGATGTCTCTATCTCCCCCAGTGAAGCTTCCCTGCCCGTACAACATGCTGTCACAGGACAAGGGCAGGACACTGCATCCATGCCCTCAGACCATGAATTTAGCAGCCTGGCTCCTGAGATCATAGAATTTGGACATTTACAACTCCCGCAGAGATGTATGGACATCCTCAGGGAAGCCAGAAAACCTAATACTCGCCACTGCTATTCTAGCAAGTGGAAGAGATTTGTCATCTGGTGTAGAGGAAAGAGCATCAACCCGGTTGACTGCTCTCCCACTAACATTGTTCTGTACTTGACCCATTTACTGGATTCAGGTCTAGTGTTCAATTCCATTAAAGTCCACCTAGCGGCACTTTCTGCATACACCACTTCCCAACTTAGTGTCGTGGTGGAAGATACCAGTTATCAAGGCCTTCATGGAGGGGGTAAAGAGAATACACCCTCCGATGGCTAACCCAGCTCCCGGATGGGACTTAAATGTGGTACTTTCTAGACTCATGGGCCCTCCTTTCGAACCCATGCACAAGGCAACTCTTAAAGACCTCACTCTTAAGACTGCTTTCCTAATAGCTATCACCTCCATTAGGAGAGTAAGTGAACTACAGGCTCTTTCTGTACTAGACCCCTTCGTAACAGTTCCCAAGGATTAGGTGGTTCTACGCACACACCCAAGGTTTGCACCAAAATTCATCTCAATTTCATGTAAACCAGTCAATAGAACTACCAACGTTCTTTCAAAACCCTTCCAGCTTGGGAGAAAAAAGTCTGCATACACTAGATGTACGCAGAGCTGTCATGTTCTACATGGAAAGAACCAGACCAGTGAGAAAGACTAATCAGTTCTTTGTCTCTGTGGCAGCAGGAAGAGAAGGAGATGCAGTTTCAAAGTCCACTATATCTAGATGGATCGTTCAATGCATCACTCACTGTTACACTCTTGCTAAGAGAGAACTACCCTTCAAGCCAAGAGTACATTCCACTCGAGGCACTGGGGCTTCCATAGCGTTCATTGCAAATGTTCCCCTTGAGTCCATCTGCAAAGCGGCTACCTGGAGTTCTGTGCACACCTTTACAAAACACTACTGTCTAGATGCACACTCTAGATCTGATTCCCAGGTGGGACAGGCAGTATCAAGACATCTTTTCTCTACTGTTCCTTCTCATAACCCACCGCCAACTCCGGGTACTGCTCGCTAGTCTATGCACCGCATGTGATTCTAAGCAGATTAACAAACATCAGAAGACAATGCATTACTTACCGTAAAAGCATTTCTGATGGTTGTATCTGCTTAGATTCCCATGCGCCCACCCTTCCTCCCCGCACGGATGGAAGGAACATAGACATCCTTTTCTATATTTCTCTCTTTTCTGTACTAACTCGCGTCTAGAAGGCTCCCTCAGGGCAGAAAAATACAAACAGAGGGACCTCGACGCGAGAGGGATTGTGGGTACAACGCACGTCACTATAGGGATAGTGTTACAGACCAGCCTTGTCGACGTCCCCTTTTTCGACTACGAAAAACAAAATGCAATACTCCGCAGTGACCACTGGATGTCGGACCAATGCACAGCATGTGAATCTAAGCAGATACAACCATCAGAAATGCTTTTACGGTAAGTAATGCATTGTCATTCTGAGGCTTGTGGAATCTGCTTAGATCACATGCTATGCATAGGCCGACATCTAGTGGAAGCTGCGGAGTATTTGTTTGTTTTTCGAAACTGGGCGTCGACACAGGGCGTGCCAGTAATACTATCCCTAGTGTGACATCCACTGTACCCATGATCCCCCACGTGTCTAGGACCCTCGGATTGTTTTTTTTTTTCCACCATGCTTGTCGGAAGCACTGAGCGGAGTTCCCTGACTTAGTCAGATTTTGCAAATATTGTTATATATTTCCCCGTTTATTCCAGCTATACGTCGAGTCTCCGAACATCGACATTCGACGCCGGATCGGAGAAAATTCAACCGTCGGACTACAGCGACGGATTTGGGCCTCGAAGTCCTCTGGACTCAGCCCTGCAAGTAGGGAGAGTGTGGGGTGGCACATATCCTACACTCTGATTAATATAGGTACATTACTTATATTCCTACACTCCCAGCCCGCTGCCACAGGGTATGTATGGAGGGTACCCCTTTTCAATTTTGCCCCAAGTGCAACCGCAAGTATCCTTGGGTTGACAGACACGCCACGTGTAACCTCTGCTTGCCAAGGGACCACCCTGAGGTGAATTGCAGAGCGTGCAGTAGGTTTAAACCGAAGACCCTTAAGGACCGTTCGACAAAGCGTTGGGCCCACCACGCCAGGCGACAAGAGGCCATGGCCGCGGAGGGTGCCTTCAGCGATGGCAGGGACGCCGTACTTTCGGACGGCGATGGCAATGTGGCGTCGATGGACAGCCAAGCGCAAGTCCCTGACCTCGGAAGGTTGTCCGGCAGGGCAGCTATGGGGAAGACCCCCGGCGACACGAGCGCTACCCACACCACTTCCAGCAAACAAAGGTCCGACTGAGACTCGACGCGCACGTCGAGTTCTCGGAAAGAGGCACGAAGAGAACGGTCCACCAAGTCAGTGTCCTCTGGGTGTTTGTGTTCGAGATCTACGCATGACACCAGGCAACCCTCCACTGTTGCTAAGAGTGCCTCGCTCCCCTTAGTGTCTGAGGTTCGGTCATCTGAGGACGACGCCGACCTCTACCCCCAGGCCGCCCTCAAGGAGTCGGCGTCTGCAGGCAGCGTGAAGGCTGCTACCGAATCCCTTACACTCTCTAGAGACAGGGACTCTACCCCCGAATTTCGGGACCAGGCACCGAAAAGCTCTGATGGGGCCCAAAAATCGGGAACACACTCTTCCACCTGCGGGGAGGGGGGAAAAACAACGAAGTAAGCAGTCCCAGCCTACTTCGACTCCTAAACTACATTCTTCTCCACCTAAGGAGACGGACAAGAGACGTGGCCTTTAATGCCCCTGTTCAGGCCAGAAGGTCTAGTCAGGACAAATCTCAGTCTGTTGTCCTTAAGACCCTTGTTCAAACCAGTAGGTCTAGTCCGGATAAAACGGATAAAGCACTCAAGGAAAGTTATTCCCAGTTCAAGGGAATGGCCCAGTGATAACAGAGTAATGTCAAGGATGTCATCATTGGCAGATTTCTACGCCAAAAACCCGGAACACTTTCTCTCTTATACCCCAGAAGGGTCAACTCCCTCAGGCTCTAAGGATCCAATACCCCCAAGTAAGAAGTCCCGGCCTGAAGCACCAACTCGGTCTTCAGACCCCTTCTATATACAGCCCTATTCTCAATATCAGGAAGATCCATCCTTTGGTGAGGATCCAGACGTGGGCATGTTCGAAGAACAAACTGGGACAGGCTATTATGGGGATGATGAGGACGACGACGACGACGACGACCCAGATACATACAGGGTAGATTCCCCGGTAGAGAGAGCCCGCGGTTACAGACTCCCCTGTTGACAACCAACCTCTCCTGAATGAGGTCCTGTCCAGAGCGGCACAGCACTTCCACATTGACACCCAAGCTGCTCAGGAAGAGAGGGACTTTGCAGAGGAATTGGTGGGAGAAAAGAGATCTGTTGCTCAGGCCATCCCTATCCTTAAGTCAATACAAAGGAGGATAGACCCTTCCCTTGTTAACCCCAATCTCACTAGGGCAGTAAACCCCAGAATTGAAAAGCTTTTCAGGGCAGCCCATTCTGTCCCACTGTACATAAGGGGACATCTCAAACCGGACTCCCTGCTTGTTACAAACACCCTTAAGAGGGCGGGAACACCCTTGTCATCGTCCGAAGCTCCCCCGACAAGGAGAGCAAGAGGATTTATGGCTTGGGCAGGAAAGTAGCCTCCACTTACGCCTACCAGGCAACGATTGCCAACTCCACCACCCTGCTGGCTAGTTACAACTGCCACCAGTGGGAAGAAGTCGCGGCTCTCATAGACTCTGCCCAGAACCCTTAAAAAGCCAATTGGCACGAGTTTCAGCAGAGGGGAGAGCCGTGTCAGGTTGCATTTTAAAATCAACCTTTGATGCCGCGAATAACGCCGGCAGATTAATTGCTGAAAACACGGTCATCAAGAGGCATGCTTGGCTACGGCAGTGTGGTTTCAAGGCCGAGACCCAAGCATCATTGATAGATTACCCGGTGGAGCCAGATATGTTTGGAAAGGCGGTCGAGGGCGCGCTAAAGAATGCCAAGGACGAGTACGAAACACTCAAGTCCCTAGGGCAACTAACCAACAAACCCCCTAACTAGAGAGGGAATGGCAATTTTCGTCGGACTCACGGACAAAACTCCGAAAGAGGCTCAAACTATTCCCAAGGCCAGGGTACCACATGGAACACTAACCAGCAGTCTACCCAGAGTTATGGCAGGGGTAACAAAAGAGTTCATGGTAGGGGTAGAGGCAGTCCCAATAAAGGAGGGGGCACGCCTCCACCAAAACAGTGACGCTCCGTTCAGGGTCCCTTCTCACGCATCCCCAGTAGGGGGACGCATTTCCATCTTCACCCAAGCTTGGGAAGGGATCACATCAGACAGATGGGTGCTGTCCACAGTGTCCCCAGGATACTGCATAGAACTCCTAGAGCGTCCCCGAAACCACCCTCCACGACAAAGAATACACTCCTTAGACCACCAGAAGATCCTACTCGAAGAGATCTAAATTCTTCTTGCAAAGGACGCGATAGAACTCGTCCCGGGACACCAGGTAAACAAGGGTATTTATTCAACTTACTTCCTTGTGCCAAAAAAAGATTTGACAATGCGCCCAGTATTGGATTTACGGCCAAGCCCCAAAAATTTCGCATGACTACTCTCCAAGAGTTAATTCCCCTCCTAAAAAAGGGGGATTACATGGCAACATTGGATATGAAAGATGCCTATTTTCCCAGCGCACAGAAAGTACTTGCGCTTCAAGGTGGACAGTCGGCACTACCAATTCAAGGTACTGCCCTTCGGGATAGCTTCAGCACCAAGGGTATTCACCAAGGTACTAGCGGTGGCGGCTGCACACCTACGCAGGGAGGCAATCCCAGTGTACCCTTATCTGGACGACTGGCTCATAACGGGGGAAACCCCAGGAATTTGCAGGACAAACATTCAAGGGACTATCGACCTCCACGAGTTAAGCTTCTCAATGAACGAGAAGAAGTCAAGCCTGGTGCCAAGCACCTCAAAACAATTCCTAGGAGCAATCCTGGATACCCAGGAGGGGTTGACCTTTCCTTCAGAAGAAAGAATTCGGAAGATACTACTGCAAATTCCGCATTATCAGTCCGGTCAACAAATAACGGTACGCAAAGCAATGAGTTTACTGGGCATGATGGCGTCATGCATTTACCTGGTCCCCCACGCGCGCCTGCGTCCCATGCAGGAATGGTTGGCGAAACAGTGGTCTCAGGCAAGTGGTCAGTGGGACGACCTAGTGGTCGTTTCGCCAACACTGGTACAAAGCCTTCACTGGTGGACAAGAGAAAATCTCGCACAGGGGAAACCCTTTTACGATCCCGAAGTACAGGCAGTAGTCACTACAGATGCATGTCTGACGGGGTGGGGAGCTCACCATCTCCACCACACAGCTCAGGGTCTCTGGTCTCACTCAGTGGCCAAGAACCACATCAACCTGCTAGAGCTTCTGGCAGTATTCAGAGCGCTTCAGGCGTTTGAGCCCCACCTACTAAACCTGTCGGTGCAAATCCGGACGGACAGCACTACAGCCATGTTCTACCTGAACAAGCAAGGAGGGACTCGCTCGCCAAATCTGTCCAAGCTTGCCCAGAAAATCTGGATATGGGCACTCAGACGGAACATCTTCCTGTCATCACAACATGTTACAGGGGAGCTCAATTCCCTAGCGGATGCTCTGAGCAGAGACTCCCTCCCAGAGGAACACGAATGGGTTCTTCACAGAGAGGTCGTAGAAGATCTCTTCTCTCAGTGGGGTTTCCCCACTATAGACTTATTCGCCACAAGCGAAAACAGACAATGCCCAGGATTTGCATCCAGGTTCCCCCAACCAGACTCCCAGGGGAACGCCCTGTGGATGAACTGGTCGGGGATGTTTGCGTACGCTTTTCCACCAACTCCTCATCAGGAAAGTGGCGAACAAGATGAAAAGGGAGTCGATGACGCTCGTCCTAGTTGCTCCCATGTGGGCAAGACAACCGTGGTTCCCACACCTACGCAGGATGGCGGTGTGCGAGTCCATCAAACTTCCAGCCTGGTACAACCTACTGTCCCAGCACCAAGGTCAAACAGTGACCCAGCAACCCAACTCAATGAACCTGGCAGCATGGCTCCTGAGGTCATAGAGTTTGGACATCTCAATTTGCCACAGAGGTGTATGGACATCCTAAAGGAATCTAGGAAACCCAACACAAGGCACTGTTACTTTGACAAGTGGAAGAGGTTCGTTATCTGGTGCCAGAGTAGACAAATCAACCCAGTTGATTGCACTCCTTCCACTATTGTTACATACATGCTCCACCTGCTAGATGCAGGTTTGGTTTTTAACTCACTGAAAGTACACCTGGCAGCCCTCTCGGCTTACACCACTTCCCATAGCAAGGTTTCGTGGTGGAAAGTACCAGTAGTTAAAGCCTTCATGGAAGGAGTAAAGAGACTTCACCCTCCTATTTCAAACCCACCACCAGGGTGGGACCTTAATGTGGTGCTAACCAAGCTCATGGGCCCCCCCTTTCGAACCCATGCATAAAAGCAGTCTCAAACACCTGACTTATAAAACGGCCTTCGTAGCTATTACTTCTATAAGAAGGGTCAGTGAAATTCGGGCTCTGTCAGTGCAGGATCCCTTCTTTACTATCCATAAAGACAAACTGGTTTTACGCACACACCCTAGGTTCTCGCCTAAATTTATATCAAAATTCCATGTAAACCAGTCCATCGAGCTTCCGGCTTTCTTCCAGAACCCGCAAAGCTCGGCTGAGGTGAAACTACACACCCTAGATGTGCGTAGGGCGGTCCTCTACTATGTAAATAAAACACGACCGCTAAGGAATACAGATCAACTGTTTGTCTCCGTAGCTACAGGCAGAGAGGGGGATCGCGTCTCTAAAGGTGCCATCTCAAAGTGGATTATTAACTGTATCCAGCTGTGTTACTCACTCTCTGAAAAGACTCCGCCTTTTACGCCAAGGGCCCACTCTACTAGAGGCATTGGGGCCACTCTGGCTTTCATTGCAAATGTACCCCTTGACACCATTTTCAAAGCAGCTACTTGGAGCTCTATTCACACTTTTACTCAGCATTACTGCATTGACACCCATTCCAAGGCAGATGCACAAGTGGGACAAGCGGTTCTAAGACACTTATTTGCTCATGACCCTTCTCACATGCCACCTCCTTCTTCTGGTACTGCTCGCTAATCTATGCACAGCATGTGATCTAAGCAGATTCCACAAGCCTCAGAAGGGATACATTACTCACCGTAATCGTATTTCTGATGCTTGTAGCTGCTTAGATTCACATGCGACCCACCCTTCCTCCCCTCCGAGAGAAGGCGCATGATTGCTTGTAGTCTTACCTTTCTGTCTATCTGCTTGGATTATCTGTACTCACGCTACTCCTCATGTTACCTCATGTCAGAAAAAATACAATCTGAGGATCCTAGACGCGTGAGGGATCTTGGGTACAGTGGACGTCGCACTAGGGATAGTATTACTGGCACGCCCTGTGTCGACGCCCATTTTTGAGTTTCGAAAAACAAACTAATACTCCGCAGCTTCCACTAGATGTCGGCCTATGCACAGCATGTGAATCTAAGCAGATACAAGCATCAAATACGATTACGCTGAGTAATGTATCCCATATATAGATAGATATATATAGAGAGAGAGATACGAATATACACATGGAGGTAAACGCGTGTGTTTATGTATCCTTTTTTGGCTTATATAAATATTGCTCGGTGCAGTACTGTGGCGTGTTAATCTCGAATCTTATGTGATCATGATTCGCCTTTTGCAGGATGGGGTGGGTGCTGGATTACATTTACACCTCCATTGTTTCAAGTTCACTGCTGTGCATTCTATTCTAAGCATGTGAATCCATGAAAGAGCCAATGCTGGAGAAGGGAATAGTTTCTTACCTGTAACTCCATTTGTCCAGCATTGGTATCTTTCATGGATTCACATGCGCCCTCCGGCCTCCCCAAAATGGAATCTTCTGATACTTTTTGATTCACCCCGTTCCACTTTGGAGGGGTCGAAATCTGAAGGGAGCCGCGGGGGCGGGGCTTTTATACCACTACGTCCTAGTGGGGCGTGCGTGCACGGCCCAAAAACGACGTAGATAGGACACAAGTGTCGAATGTTTTCCTACCGGAAAAGGCTTTATAAGCTTACCGAGGGTTCCCTGTATGTCGACGGGGAATATTCTAAGCATGTGAATCCATGAAAGATACCAATGCTGGAGAAATGGAGTTACAGGTAAGAAACTATTCCCTTTCACATACCTATGCACCCAAGGCATCGAAAGTCTCTGGTTTGTGGTGGGCAACAACCATTACCATTTTCGGGTTCTCCCTTTTGGCCTCAAGTCAGCTCCCAGGACTTTCACCAAGTGTCTTGCGCCAGTTGCAACGTACCTCTGCAAGAAACTGCCATAACGTTAACCCGTATCTGGACAACTGGTTGGTCCGGGGGACAACGTTACATCGGACGTCTAACACCACAATGCTCCTTCTGCAATGTCTAGGCTTCGCCATAAACTAATCCTTTCTGACGCCCTCAAAAGATTTGGTTTTTCTGGGGTCGCAATTCCGGAGGGCTATCGATCAAGTCAAACCATCGAAAGAGGATACAAAAACTCTTGTACCTGGCGGGCTCGTATTTACCATGAACATCTGTCACCGTCTGCTCGTTCATTTTGTTTCCTCTGCACCATGGCGTCCTGCATCCCACTCATTCCATATTGTTGCCTCTATGCGCCCAGCACAGGAATTTCTCACTTCGGGGTGGTCCCAGATCCGGGGCTCCTGGTCGGACAGGGTGCTCATTGCCTCACCTCTGGTGGAAGCCCTACAATAATGGACTCGTCCCGCCAACATCGACAGGGCATGCCCTTGGTGGAACCAGATTTTCAGTACCCCATTGTGACCGATGCCTCGCAGACCTGGGGAGCTCATCTGGACCAGTTCCAAGTCTCAAAGGCCTATGGTCTCTCAAGGAGGCCTCTGTGCATATCAATGTCCTGGAGTTGAGAGTGGTACATTGGGTGCTCAAATCTTTTCTTCCCCTCGTCCGGGACTCTGTGGTAAGGATTCTCACCGACGCCACCATGACCTTGTTCAATCTACGTAAGCAGGGGGAACACGCTCATGACTCCTTTCCCTGGAAGCCCAAGCCATCTGGCACTGGGCCATACAACACAGAATTCAGATCCTGGCTTTCCACCTGCCTGGGATTCGAAATGTACGGGTGGATTCCCTCGGCGGGGCCTCTTCCCAGATGCACAAATGGCAACTGCACAACTCCCAGGTGTCAGATATTCGGAAAATGGGTCACTCCCCTGTTGGACCTGTTTGCCAGCCCAGTGAACAAGCAGTGCCATCACTTTGCCAGCAGAGTTCCTCATCCAGACTCCAAGGAGGGCAGGGTGGGTGGGGGAGGGGATTTAGAGGACGCTTTCTCTTTTCCGTGGACGATGCTGTTCACCTACGCGTTTCCACCATTTCCCCTGATCAAGAAAGCTGTTCGGATGGTTTGCAGGGTTCCCTGCAAGCACCTGGTGACACCGTTCTGGCACAGGCAGACCTGGTTCTCTGATCTTCACCTGGTTTGGGACGACCCTCCTTCGCCTGGGTTTCCAGCCGGATCGTCTCTCTCAGGACAAGGAGGGTGTAGCACGACAACTCGGGCTCCCTCAGTTTAACAGCATGGCTCCTGACCAATCCGAATTCGGAGACCTAAATATACTTTGAAGATTGTCGCTGCATTTTGGCTGCAGCAAGGGCTTGGTCTAAAACACATCCTATGCCCGTAAGAGGTTCTGTGTCTGGTGTCAACAACCTAACTTACAACCATTGCGTATTTCACCCAACTCCTACCTTACCTTTTGCTCTTGGCCAAGGATGGTCTCGCAGAATCGTCTATCAAGGTTCACCTAGCGGCGCTCTCGAGATTCATACAGCGAAAGAATTCTACACCACATTTCAGTAACAGATTAAGCCTTTCCTCAAAGGTTGCGCCCCTCACTCCCCAAAAAGTTTTCTCCTGTTTGGAGCCTCAACCTTGTGCTCTCAGCCCTCATAAAACCGCTGTTTGAGCCTATGTTGACGGCTGCCATAAAACTTCTCACTTGGAAAGTGAGTTTTCTAGCGCCCATTAAGTCCTCCTGAAGATTATCGCAGCTGCAGGTTCTGGTTATTGATCCTTCATATATGCGCTTCATGAAGGATAAGTTTCTTCTCTGTACAAATCCACACTTCAGAAAATTCCATCAAACTTTCACAAGAACTCTATCGCCATGCCAATCTTTTTTCCTGATGCCTCGACTCCTGCAGAAAAAGCCCTCCTTTCCCTGGACGTCAAGAGCTCTAAAATACTATATGGCTCGCACTAAGGCATTTAGGTCAACCAAGCAGCGCTTTGTGGCTTTCGGCCCGTCCAATAGAGGGAGGTTGCTTTCTAAACAGGGCATTTCCTAATGGGTGGCAGCAACAATTGCTTCTGCCACGCTAAAGCCAGCAGACCATTAGTCGGCTCCCAGGGCTCACACTACAAGGTCCACAGTGACCTCAGCGGCACTTTGGGCAGGCATACTGATCCTACATTTGCCAGGCGGCAACGTAGGCAGTGCCCCACACGTTCAACAGGCACTACTGTCTCCACCAACAGCATGCTGAAGATGTACAGGTGGGACGAGCGTTGCTCAAATGCCTGTTCCAGTAAGGTAAGCCCCGTGGCTTCCCGGGTTTTGGCTCTACTACGTTTTTTTTTTTTTTGGTCTTAGTGATGTCCTTCTCTTATTGATCAGATTGCTTTGCGTCTGTTCTGTTTGCCTGGTATGCACCTTAGGCTCTATTACTGCTACAAAATCCTTTCACAGCATGTGAATCCATGAAAGATCAAATGCTGGAGAAGGAAGTAGTTTCTTAGCTGTAACTCCATTTCTCCAGCGTTATCTTTCATGGATACACATGCGCCCTCCAGCCTTTCTATTCAGGCAAACAGCCTCTTGGGACATCCTCATTTTGGCGGGGGCGGAGCTATACTTGTGACGTCACATTGGTGCAGCCTAAAGCACCCATGACTTTGTTAGGACACCTTAAGGTGTTGAAGTTTTTCCATAGGAAAACTACTAAAGCTACTGGGGTTTTCCCAGCGTGACTGGGAATATTCACAGCATGTGAATCCATGAAAGATACCAACGCTGGAGAAACCGATCACAGGTAAGCAACTACTTCCTTCCTGGGCCTCGTCTGGGTTATGAGAGTTCCCCTCAGAGGACAAGAACACAGCCATCGAGAAGGCCACAAATAATTTTCTCAGAAGAGCAGTGACCTCAGCATGGTGGTACCAGCACCTCATGGGCATCATGGGAGAGCAGGTCTTCTGGCAATGCCTTACATAAGACTCAAAATGAGATTACAGCTGCTCTTTTCAGCCTCATGGAATATTTAGCGGGGTTCACATCAGAACTCTTCAGCATTCCTCCCTTCCTACACAGAACGTAGTTTGGTGGAGCACGGACTGCAACTTGAGAATAAGCAGGCCATTCAGACAACCAGGTCCGCAGGTTACCATCACTACGGACTCGTCCTGGACAACCACAGCGTCCACTGAGTTTGGTACCTTCAGGAACAGGAGGCCCATATAAATTGGCTAGAGCCGACGGCCATCTGGCTGGCTCAAGGCCTTCCTACTGCTCATCAGCGGCAAAATGATCCTCATTCAAACGGACAACTCCACCAGCACGTACTACCTCAATAAGCAGGGTGGCACCAGGTCCTCTCCTCTATGCTCCCTGGCGGCCAACATCTGGGAATGGGCCCTGGCAAATGACATTCACTTGACACTGATCCATCTCCTGGGGGAGTCGAACCTGGAGGCAGACGGGCCCAGCAGGGTGGGGCAGACAATTGGGAATGACAATTAAACAATCTGATCTTCTACAGATGGGGTCATCCTCAGGTGGACCTCTTCGCCACCTGGTCCAACAGGAAGTGCCCTTCGTTTGCATCCTATCAGGGTCTAGGCGATGTACTACAGATGCAGTCAAACAGCATGAATGCCTATGCCTTCCCTCCCACGCCACTGGTACACAGGGTGATCTGCAAGATGGTCCTGGCACCTCTGCATCATTCTCGTAGATACTCAGCCTGTTGGACCAGCCTCCGATGCACCTTCTACAGCGCCCAGCAGGGGGGGCACAGTGATCCACCCTCCCCTCAGAAGTTAGCCGTTGCAGCGTGGTATCTGAACAGGTCACGCTGAAGCATGTGTGCCTCTCGCAGGCTAACCTCAACATCATTCAGGGGGCCAGGAGTGATGCTACTAGAAGTCAGTACAAGAGCAAGTGGGCTAGGATCTGCCACTGCACCGAAGCTAGGCAGGTCGACCCTCACTTGCGCACTGGATTAGCGCACCTTGCACATTCTGGAGTGCAGATACTCATGCCACACCTATCTGGCGGCCATCGGAGCCTACAGGAACTCGGAGGAGGAACTTTTCTCGTCTGCCAATCCGGTGGTTAAGACATCTGACAGGCCTCACCATGCTCTACCCGACCATCAAGTAGCCACATCCCGTGTGGGACCTCAACCTAGTTTTAGGCGCCTTTGCGCATAAGCCCTTTGAGCCAAAGGAGTCCCCTGACATCAGGGTAGTCCCCATGAAGAAGACAGCCCTTTTGGTGGATCTTATGTCTGCACGGCGTTTCAGCGAGATCCAAGCTCTGGTGGTGTCTGAGCCACACACTACCTTTCATAAGGACAAGGTGGTCCTCAGAACGCACCCTGCGTTCTTACCTAAAGTAGTCTTGGCATTTCACCTTAATGAGGAGATGGTTCTCCCCACTTTCTTTGCAGACCCCAAGGACGATGCTCAGAGGATCCTGCACTCTTTAGATGTTGGGCAAGCACCAAAGTTCTATCTGGACAGAACTAGGAGTTTTAGCAAATCTGATGCTCAATCACCTTCAGTGGGTCAAGGCCAGGACATCAGGCTTCCAAGTCCTCCATAACTAAATGGATCATTGCAGCCATTCAGGAGGCCTATGAGGAGCAGCACAAGCCACTTCCGGCAAATATGCATGCCCACACTATCAGGGCTAAGGCCACGGCGTTTGTGTCCAGCAACACGTTCCGTGGCAGGTCATCAGTAGGGCGGCCACGTGAACCTCTGCTTTTTGCAAGCACTACTGTCTGGATGCCAGCTCCAAGTCAGACTCTTCATTTGGGCAGGCAGTATCAAGGAACTTGTTTTCTTAAGGAGGGTCTCCTCTCTGGGGCTACATTCAGTTGTAATCGCCCATGCTGTGTGGAAGAAAGGGGACGGGACGTAAGAGTAATTACAAACAAGTTACTCACCGTAGTGATTTAACATACTCTTAGTCCCCTTTCCTCCATACGTACCACCCCCTAATAAGACTGGTGTCATTAGGCAATGGTAATATTGTCAACCCGTCTATGGGGACTGAAGAGTGGGCGGAGTCAGGGGAGGGCATGCTGCCAGGGCCGCACTCCTGCGTGCCTCTACATTTAAAGGGGAAGATTTTTTTCTGGGGAATGTAGTATGGAGGAAAAGGGACTAAGAGTATGTTAGTCACTACGGTGAGTAACTAGTCATTTTTCAAACACATGTTCTTTTCAAGACAATCCTTTATTTATCCAGTCCTTCCCTATTCTATTTCATCAGTTCACTCTGGGGCTGAAGAGAGACCCTAGTGGTCTAGGAGCCAACTGTAGGCAGGGGGAGATGGGGCTCAGTTGCGAGTTCCTGTGGAAGACTGTTCAAACAAGTAATTATTTCACTTTAGAGTTAGTTGGGGTCCAAAGACACCCTAGGAGGATTCCAGCAGTGGGACCGGGTGAACTGGATGAGAGGGCCCGCAATCACAAGGAACACCCTGAAGCTTTACAGATATCACAAAGGATTAAGGTAAGTAAATACCCCAGCCAACACAGTAGCTTAGCACAGAAGAAGAGTTGCAGCAAGAAGACTTCAGGATCTGCAGGAAAAAACCTGGCTGATGAATTCCTTGTCATGAAGACTGAAGACGGGACACTGGAGGGGCTTCTGCAGCAGGGATCTACGAGGAAGGCTCCAGGCAAGAGATTATTTGCAGCTGGATTGAGGCTTTGGCACCCTTTTCAGGAGCCAGAAGAAGACTGAATATCGCTGATTGAATTTGGGTCGCTAATCTGGTCCAGCACTCTGGTGAGGGGACTTCAAGGACTGGAATTGCGTCCCTGGAGGTCCAGCAGGATGCCACTAAAGTTTCAGCTCTACTCGGACGACCATGCACTGCACGATGGACTATGGACATAAAATGTGTCATTGAAGAGCACATTCCTGGTAGTGGTCTCATTCAGACGAGTATCTGAGATGCAGGCTTCTTCAGCATGGGGTCTGGCATGGATTCACATGCTCATTCCCCGTCAGGCTGGGAATCCTCTGTAAAAGAAAAAATCTGTTTAATTTCTGAATCGTCTTTCTCCTAACAATCAATCACTGAGCTCTGGGGTCATACTGCCCCAAGCCAATGACTGCCCTCTACCTAAGCCCCTCCTCTGGCAGCCATTTTCAGATTTTTACCACTCATTCAAGTGTTAGGAGTCCTCGCGTTTAGCTCACGAGGGCGGATTTCGTCTAGTTTCTTCGTGGAGGCTTCCAGAAGATTGTTCAGGCCTATGCCGCGTGCACCATGTTGGAGGAGAAGGATTCCACCCCCTTTTTTCAAGCTTTGCTCCGACTGCGGCTTACGGAATGTTTTCTCAAACGACAAACCTTCCCAGTGCCTTTACTGCCTGTACCTGACGCACAAGGATGATGATTGTGCATTTTGCTGTGAATTCTCGACATGCATGTTGACAGACCAGCGTAAGCTGCTGCAGACCAAGGCCTCTGCACTGGGTGGGTCTGAGGAGCATGCCTCTCCCTGATCTGAGAATGCTGAGCGGGCTTTGAGGTCCTTTGCCGGTGCCTCTCCCGCGGGGGTCCAACAAAAGACCAAGCACCGCAATTCCACTGCCACCGGGAGCGCCGTTGCGGCAGGCTCCTTGGTTGCAAGGGTGCGTCTGACATCTCCAGCAACTTAGTCATCAGCCAATGCTCAGGATCTTCGCCCAAGAGGAAATCTGACCATCCGGGCAAACTCAAGGTGGCCCTGGAGACGGCCAAGGAGAAGTCCAAAGCCAGCCTGCCCTCGACAGACGGCCAAGGGGGACTGAGGCTCTGACCCGCCCCCAAAGGACAAGGCGTCTGAGACGGCCACAAAGGCCAAGCAGGAAAAGTGACTGGTCCCGACTGTGAAGGCCCAGGTACATACGACAAAGGCTCTGCCTTCCATCAAGGTGGTGGCGGTGGCATCCCTTTGGAAGGCTGCGGAGGCCGACTTGCAGGGCACACTTCTGAAGGCGGGAGTCTTCATTCCAGCCCATTGAGAAGACCCCAGAGAAGATGATGGTCATCTCCGAGACGCTACCGCTGGATGTGAAAAAGGGGAGGTGGTGTGGCGGTTCTCCAAGGCACGGAATATCTGAGGAGTAGCTTGTCTACCTTCAGACCATCCAGGAGGGCGAAGGCGATGAATTAAACGTCCAGGAGGGCGCCGACGAGGGCGACTCTTCCGATTTGCCCTCTGCCTCAGATGCCCCATAGCGACCTCTGTGGACATTCTCTACTCTACATACACTGGTATCAGAGATGCAGAGGAGGATGCCGGTTATGCCGACTGCCCCGCTGCGGTTCCAGTGACGGCCGTCCCTCTGGCAACAGGGGGCCCGCCGGCCAAGAAGAGGAAAAAGCCTCTCCACCCTTCGCCGCCCTCTCTTCGAGGGATGAGACAGATCCTGGCACGGACAACGGTGGATGGGGTACCTCCCGCCGCCCAGATCCTCCCTGCCAGACGAGATAGGCTAGTTTCATGCAATGATCTCCAGAGCCATGGAGCTCTTCCAGCTCACGCCAGAGGAGGTGGTTTTATACCAGCGCCGCAAGACGAAGAGAGACCATCCTTTCAGTCCCACTCTTGGATGCCATTTGGGACGAAGGCCCGTCTCTCATGAACCCTTCTATGGCCCCAGCAAAGAGGGACCGCCTAGGGAAGAAATACAGGGTGCTGGACTCTGCGCTCAAGTGCTTGTGGGCCCAACAGTCACCGGACTCGGTTGTCTCTGCAGCAGCCAAGTAGTCGTTGCGCACTTCATCCTCTGCAGCGTCCACCCCTCCGGACAGCGAGGGGAAGAAGTTGGATGCTATGGGCGACGTGGTATCTACTCTGCAGCGACTACCATCAAGGCATCGAGAGCTGTGGTTCAAGCTCGCTCCCCTTCTGGACTTCCTCCCCGACAGGGTCAGAGGCGTTGGAGATTCTGCAAGGTGGTGAGATGGCGTCGGACCAAGCCATCACGGTGGCCAAGGACATCGCAGACGTGGGGTTCTGCCAGGTGGGCAACAGCGTTTGCCTTAGTCGTGGTGGCAACTTTCGCCATGACGTCCAGATGAGGATTTTGGACATGCACTTTGACGCAGACATACTTTTTGGGAAGGCTGTAGATGAGTCTCTACAGGCCATCAAGGTGGACACTGAGCCGGCACATGCCCTGGGCACACTACATAGTGACGGCCGTCCTTTTGATCCTCAGGAGGCAAGTCTCCCCGTTCTTCAAAAGGTTGTGGGGGAGCTCCTCTTTGTACCGCCAACCCTCCCACTCCTCGGCCCAAGAGACCAACAGGGGCCGTTGAGGCTTTTGCAGGACATAATCGCCAGGGGCCCCAAGGTGGCCCGATGACGGCCAAGCAAGAATTAACCGGCCGCGACGTCGGGCTCCCACCCGTGCACCCTGGTGGGAGGCTGGCTGGCCAACTTCGTCAGCGTGTGGAAGACCATCTCCACCGACCGTTGGATAATGGACACCCACGGACACACCCTGGGGTTTCAACAAGTGTCTCCAAATACTACCGGTGGCCTGTCAGGAAAACACGTCCCTCTGCTGGTGCTGGAGGTCAGGGCCATGCTAAAGAAAGGGACAATAGAGCTGGTCCCAAAGCGACTCTGGGTCTCGGAGTGTACTCAAGGTACTTCCTTGTTGCAAACCAGCCCGGGGGCTTGGAAGCACCATCTCGATGACTATACAAATACATGAAGTCCCTGAAGTTCTGAATGGTCAAACTTCAACACGTGCTCGGAACAGATAGAAGAGGGAGACTTCTTCGTCGTTGGACCTGGAGGATGCGTACTTCCACATCCCAATTCACAAGGGAGACTGCAAGTTTCTGTGCTTCGTCATTCAGGGGAAGCATTACTAATTCAAGGACCTTCCCTTCGGATTGAAGTCGGCACCCAGAGTCTTCAAGTGCCTGGCGCCGGTGGTGGCACATATGTGACTGCAATGGATCCATGCCTACCCTTACTTGGACGACTGGCTCATCCAGGTCAGCTCAAGGACCATTGCCAACACGGCTAGGACCATCCGCCTACTGACGAATCTGGGGTACTCGGTGAATTATGCAAAGTCCTGCTTGGCTCCATCGCAGGACGCACTGTTCCTGGGATTCCGGCTTAACGGTATCATGCCTGGTGTCTCCGGAGGAGAGAGTGGCAGCCATCCTGGGCAAGGTGCAACGGCTTCTCGCTCAAAATATCGCCATGGTGAGGGCCATCAAGTCTCTGCTTGGCATGTCATGCATTTATCTCATCCGACTCTGTAGGCTACAGATGCGGCCACTGCAGGAGTTTCTCAACGCCAGTTGGATTCTGGTGTCCGGAAGCTTCCAGGACAAGATCGCTCTCGACGAGGGGTTCCGTTCGGCAATAAGATGGTGGGGAGTGTGCTTGCATCTGACCGGAGGTGCAGATTTCCAGGCCCGCCACATCAGGAGATGGTAACGACGGACGCCTCCCTGGAGGAATGGGGAGCCCACAGCGCAAGTCTTCATGCCAGAGGCCTGTGGCTGCTGGAGGGAAAGACGTTCTGGACCTACGGGCAGTGTTTTGGGCCCTCAAATCGTTCCTGCCGTCCCTTAAGGGCAAGGTGGTGCGGGTCTTCACAGACAATACCACCATAATGTTTTACATCAGAAAAGGGTGGGGGGGGCACCAGGTTCCCTGCGTTCTCCAAAGACGCACAGGACTTATGGCATTGGGCTGTCTCTCAGATGTTCTTCATCCTGTTTCATTTGGCAGGAGCCGAGAACAGTCGCTGACACTCTGAGCAGGGAACTTTGCTCGTGCCACGAGTGGCAGCTTTGGCAGGACCTAGTGTAGAAACTGTTCTGAAAATGGGGCAATCCCCAGATCGACTTGTTTGTGATGGCGACAAACACCAACTGCCAGAGGCTTGCCAGTAGGTTTCCCCAGCAGGGGAGCTTTGGGGACGCATTCACTCCCTTGAGAAGGTTGCTTTCGAGGCGATTGGGTCCTCCGACGTATTCCATATCTATGACGTGTAATCACCACAGCTGTGCTGCTTCGGAAACTTTTTCCTGCGTCTATGACGTTGATGCGCCGTCGTCGAGGACCTCGTCCGATGTGATAAGTAGGACGCCCATAGCCTCAGTTCTGTTTTTTCCACGAACGTGTTGCTTCGTGAATCTCGGTTAACGCCTCGACTCTTTGGAGTTCTGTTCTTCTCGTTTCTTCGAACCCGTTCGTTTTTGTGAAAATCCTTCGTGTGAAGATGTCTTCTACTTCATCTTCGACCCCGCGTCCAGGCTTCAAGAAGTGCGGGGAGTGTGGGTCCAAGATGTCGGTGACACTCGCACGACGCCTGCCTCTGGTGCCTCGGGGAGGCCCACGACACGGATGACTATCGACTGCCAGTCGCTCACGTCCAAAGCCTTACGCGAACGTAAGTAGTTGTCGGTAGGTCGGGTGTCCAAGCCCTGGAAGTCGAGATCTGCGGGGCTTTCGACTGATGAATCGAGGGGTGACTCTCTGCGTCATCGTCTGAAGTCTCGTGGGTCTCCTTCTAGGAGTCGGTCTCGCCACTCCTCAGCCTCTTCGAGGCATCGTCGGAAGCGCCGACACTGGTCAACGCCATCGATGCCTTTCGTGTCGGAGGTACCTCGTGGCACGGGGGAACCCCCTAGGAAGGCTCTGGTTCAGAGCAAGCACTCTCGGGTGCCTTCTTTTCGCTATCTGGAATATATTTCAGAGGCGGATGAGGATTCTGATGGCCTGGTTCCTAGTCAGGTTCCAGATGAGATTGTCTCAGGCCATAGTCAGTTTGACGATTTGAGGCAGTCACTGCATGATGCTAGTGGACTGGACACCTCTCCGGTGGTGGAGTTTTGTAGGCCTGAGCCTGGCTCTCATGCCGATTCCTCGTACCGGCGCCTTATGACTAGGGTTTCTGAGTACTTGGGATGGTCTGCTCCCCCAGGGGAGTTTGTGCAGGATGATCTAACGGACATCCTTGATGTTGGTCCCCCAACTGACCCGGTACTGCCGTTCCATATGGCTTTACAGAGAAGGGCGGCGGCGGCTTGGACTGCTCCGGAGAGTCTCCCGGCGGTGGGCAGATCCTTGTCGCGAAAATACCGTCCAGCCAGTAGCAACCCCTGCTACTTGACCAGGCACCCCACTCCGGAGAGTTTATTGGTGCAGGCATCCACGGCCCCAGCAAAGCAGGCATCGTACCCTACCATCCCTCCTGATAGGGACGACAAACGTTTTGATGGCTGGGCGAAGAAAGTGTTTTCTTCTGGTGGGTGGTATGGCGCTTCAGGCGGCCAACTCAGTTTGTGCCTTGTCTCGTTTCACACACACACACTGTGGAACTGTGTTGCGTTAGCGGCTGAACATATTCCCGAAGGGGACGAACGGGATGGTTTCCTTGCTATGGTCCAGGATGGTAAGGATGCCATGTGAGTCCGTTCAGTCGGGTTTGGACTTAGCTGAATGCGTCAGTAGGTCCATGGTGGCGAGCACCGTGATACGCAGGTTTGCGCGGTTGCGGAAGTCGGGGTTTGCTCCTGATGTGCAGTCCCGGCTCCTCAACATGCCCTTTGACGGTGAACACCTTTTTGGAAGCAAGGCTGATGAGAGCCTTGAGAGGTTGCAGACCTCAAAAGCTGCAGCGAAGTCGTTGGGCGCTGCAGTTCGCCAACCTCCGCCTTTTCGTCCTAGGGGACAGCAGTGGAGGGGTGGTTCCTTTCGCTATTACTCATCCTTCAGTAAAGCGAGGGGAGCTGGCAGTCAAAGGGGCCAACGCAGGGGTACCAGAGGTGGACGACAGGGTACCCGTGGTGCCAAGGCCGCTCGGGCAGTTGCCTCTTTGCCCTCGGGTAACGCCGCAGCCGCTCCCACTCAGTCATGAGGCCATGTCCCATGGTTCGCCAGTTGGGGGAAGGCTGGCGCAGCATCTTGTAGAGTGGCAAGCCATTACTTCAGATGTGTGGGTTCTGGAGATCATAACCCACGGCTACTGTCTTCCCTTTCGGCACAGGCCTCGCGACAATCCACCGGGGAACCTCTTTGCAGAGTCCGGATCCGCTCCTTGCGCAGGAAATTAGAGCCCTGCTGGAGAAAGGCGCCATAGAACTGGTGCCTGTAGCGGAGAGGAACACGGGATGGTATTCCCCTTATTTTTTGATTTCGAAGAAAGACTGGGGATTGAGACCCATCATGGACTTGCGCAGTTTGAACAAACTCCTCAGGAAGGACAAGTTCAAGATGGTTGCTCTCTCTCGTCCTCCAGGCCCTTCAGCTTCAGGACTGGTTGGTGTCACTCGACCTCAAGGATACTTACTTCCATGTGCCGATCCATCCCGAGGTTCGCGGTTGGCGACTCGCTTTTTCAGTTTCGGGTCCTGCCGTTCGGATTGACCTCCGCCCCGAGGGTTTTCACCAAGCTCATGGTGGTGGTGGCAGCGCATCTCAGGCAAGGGGGGATTCACGTCTACCCCTAACTGGACGATTGGTTGATCAGGGGGAGCTCTCCCGAGCAAGTCCTGGATCATCTGTCCGTCTCCTGCCACTCCCTTCACAGGCTGTGCTTCTCCCTCAATTTAAAGAAGTCCCATTTGACGCCAACACAGCGGCTCCAGTACATCGGAGCAGTGCTCGACACTTCCCTGGGGCAGTGTTTTCCTCCCCAGGTGAGGGCTCTTCACATTAAGCAGATGTTGCACAAGTTTCAGCATGCCCAGACGCTCCCAGCGTTCGAGTTCTTGAGGTTGCTCGGCCTCATGGCATCCTGCATTCTTCTGGTGCCAGAGGCTCGCCTGCGGATGAGATCTTTGCAGTGGGAACTCAAGACGCAATGGTCGCAGTCCTCCGGCAGGATGTCGGACCCGGTTCAGGTGCCGCCCTCAGTCGCCCGGGACCATCTGTGGTGGGCCGTCGAAGGCAACTTGATGAAGGGGGCTCCATTTTTGGCTTCCCTGGCCGGAGGTGACGATCGTGACGGATGCATCCCTCACGGGATGGGGAGCTCATGCCAACGGGCTGACAGTCAGCGGTCGTTGGTCTCCGTCGGAGTCCAGACTCCATATCAATCAGTTGGAGCTGAGGGCCGTCAGGCTAGCCCTGAAGGCTTTTCTGCCGACTGTGCGAGGAAAGAGTGTCCT
This sequence comes from Ambystoma mexicanum, assembly GCF_040938575.1. Lineage (NCBI taxonomy): Eukaryota > Metazoa > Chordata > Amphibia > Caudata > Ambystomatidae > Ambystoma > Ambystoma mexicanum. Next base: position 1,274,387,100 of record NC_090932.1, read on the forward strand.
GATCCTGACGGACAACACAGTGGCCATGCACTACCTCAACAAAGGGGGGGGACAGGGTCACTTCCTCTGTGCAGGGAGGCGATGCAGCTCGAGTTCTGGGCCATCCAGCAGGAAGTTTCGATCTCGGCAGTTCATCTGGCCGGAGACGAAAACGTGACGCCGGACGCTCTGAGCAGGCAGAGCGCAATCTCTCACGGATGGGAGCTGGCTCAGGAGATTCTCCTGGAGATCTTTGCCCTTTGGGGGACCCCTCAGGTGGATCTCTTCGCCTCCAGTGTCAAACGGAAGTGCGAAAGGTTTTGCTCGCAGGAATTTCCTCCAAAAGGAGCCTTAGGAGCGCGTTTGTGGTGGAGTGGTCATTCCCGCTGCTGTACGTGTTTCCTCCAGTCCCCGTCATCCCGCAAGTGCTGCGGAGGTTACGGAAGTTCGGTTCCCGGATGATCCTCATTGCTCCGGCGTGGGCTCGGAGGACGTGGTACCCGGACCTTCTCGACTTGTCCATCTGCCCTCCATGTCGTCTTCCCTACCGAGACGATCTGCTCTCACGGGAGGGGGAGGGTCAGGTTCTCCATCCAGAGGTCAGATGCCTCAACATTCACGCTTGGCTTCTGAAAGGTTGAGGTATAAAGATTGGGACCTCCCTGAAGACGTGATGGAAGTGTTGCTTTCGGCCCGAAGGCCAGCAACAAAGTCTCTGCACCAGTCGCAGAACTTACGCCAACGGTACAGAGTTCAGAATGTGGATCCTTTTGCATGTGACATCCCCATGGTTCTGTCCTTTTTACTTTCTTTGGCCCACAGGGGCTTGCAAGTGGGTACCATTAAAGGTTACCTGGCGGCGCTGTCCATCTTTAAGCGCTCGCCTGAAGTGTTCTTACTTTAAAATCCCTTTAATTTCACAGTTTCTGAAAGGGCTCACTAATGTGTTCCCTCCGTCACCTTTCCTGGTGCCCGGTTGGGATTTAAACCTTGTTCTTAAGTTTCTTATGGGTGCTCCGTTTGAGCCTTTACATTCTTGCCCTTTGAGGCTGTTAGCTCTGAAAACTGTTTTTAGTTGCGGTCACTTCCGCTTGCAGAGTGAGTGAGTTACAGGCACTTTCAGTTAAGCCACCCTTCACTGTATTTAACAAGGACAGGGTTGTCCTTAGAGTTCGTCCTTTTCTTCCGAAGGTAGTGACGGAATTTAATTTGGCCCAGAAGGTTGTTCTTCCGGCATTCTATCCTCCTCCGCATCCTGGTAAGGAAGAGGAGAGGCTCCATAGGCTTGATCCTAGGAGAGCTTTAAGCTTTTATGTTTCACGCATGTCCCGGGTCAGAGTGGACGATCAACTCTTTATTGGTTACGCTGGAAAACGTTTGGGGCAAGCTGTGACGAAACAGACTGTCTCGCTGGATTATTTTGGCCATCTCTGAGTGTTACCGCTTTGCGGGTAAGGACCCACCGGCAGGCTTGCGGGCCCATTCTACCATTGGTATGGCTGCATCTACTGCCCTGCAGAGGGGTGTTCCTATTCGCAACATCTGTGATGCAGCCACCTGGGCTTCAGTACATACATTTGTACGTCACTATTCCCTCAATTCCATCCGAGGACAGGATTTGGCCTTTGGCAAGCGGTCCTTTGCTCTGCTATTTGATTGGCTATTCTAAATTTTGAATCTAAATTCTTTCCCTCCTCCTTGCTCTGGTACTGCTTTGGGAGTCTGTCATAGATATGGAATACGTCGGAGGACCCAATCCCCTCGAAGAACAAGTTACTTTCTTACCTGGTAACGTTCTTTCGATGGGATGGTCCAACGACGTATTCCATATCGCTCCCGCCCTGCCTTCCCTGCTGCAGAATTTCTTTTGCGATTGCAGCTTACGTTCCGCAAGGCTTTGTGTCTGACTGGCAGTTGACTAATGTCACACGTTCTGGGGGGAAAAAACTAAAACTGAGGCTACGGGCGTCCTACTTATTATCACATCGGAGGAGGTCCTCGACGACGGCGCATCGACGTCATCGACTCAGGACGCAGAAAAAAGTTTTAGAAGCAGCACAGCTGTGGTGATAACATGTCATAGATATGGAATACGTCGTCGGACCATCCCATCGAAAGAACGTTACCAGGTAAAGTAACTTCTTCTGTAGGCGTTACCTCTGTTGCTGTTACTTCGAGCCATCAATCTACTGAAAGTGTCCGTGCTGGATGATCCTCGTCGCACCAGCGTGGCCAAGGCAGATCTGGTACCTAGACCTGCTCAGCATGTCAGCGGTACCACCAGTCAAGCTGCCAGTGGTCGCGGATCTTCTCACCCGGGAAGGAGGTGCCATTCTTCAGCCTAATCCAGGATCTCTGAACCTGAAGGCTTGGCTCCTGCAGCGCTAGAATTCGGTGGCTACAATCTCCCAGCAGACTGCAAGGAAGTTCTCGCCAAGGCTAGAGGATCGTCTACTTTGAAATGCTACGGACTCAAGTGGAAGAGATTTTGCTGTTTGGTGCCGTTCCCAGAATATTGACCCACTGACGGTCAGGGTCCCTCGGGTGCTTCCATATTTGCTGTTGGCCAAATTGGTGCTCGCCCACGCCTCCATCAGGTTCATCTGGCGGCCATCTCCCACTACACCAGATCCCCAGGACGACCATCCTTGTGGATGCACTCCTCCATGCCCAAGGTGCCGTCAGACTTTCATCTAAACAAGCCCTGTTGCCTGTGTTTTTTCTGAGGCGTTTGTCGCCATCTGAAAGGACTTTGCACTCGCTGGATGTGTCTAGAGAGCTGAAGTTTTATGTGACATGCACAAAGTTTCTCCCGAAAACCTCTCGGCTCTCAGTGAACTTTGGTCTTGTGCACCGTGGGAAGGCCCTGTCCAAGGCTTCCATTTCCAGGTGACTCTCCCGCTGGATCACCCATTGTCACAGGTTGGCAAACCAACTGCTGCCTGGCCGTCCGAGAGCCCACTCTACCAGAGTGATCGCTGCTACAACAGCGTTCCTGTCTGCTGTGCCCCTGCTGGACATCTGCAGAGCTGCTACGTGGAGGTCAACGCACACCTTCACGAAATTCTACTGTGTCGACAGGGATTCCAGGGAGGAGTCCAGAGTCGGCCAAGCAGTGCTGCGCAACCTGTTCGCTTGAAGGTGAGCCGGTAAGAGATGCTTCCGTTGAGCCTTGCACCTCCCATGGTTGTGCATGTGTGTACTGCTATTAATTCTTTATTCATGAGCATGTGAATCCATGCCGGACCCCATGCTGGAGAAGGAACAAGTTACTTACTGGTCACTGTTCTCTGGCATGGATTCACATGCGAACCCTCCTGCCTACCCCTCTGCAGCTCTTCTCTTGGTTCTACTGCCACTTTATGTGCTACCAAATCTGAAGATGGCTGCCAGAGGTGGGGCTTAGGTAGGGGGGGCAGTCATTGGCTGGGGTAGTATGTCCCAGAGCTCAGTGATTGGTTGTTAAGAGAAAGAGAGTTCAGAAATGAAACAGATTTTTTCTTTAACCGAGGATTCCCAGCCTGACTGGGAATATTCATGAGCATGTGAATCCATGCCAGACCCATGCTGGAGAACTGTTACTGGTAAGTAACTTGTTCCTTTCTGTCCAACCATACCCATGTTTTGAGGCAAACCAGGTCGTCCTGATACCAAATCCTACCTTTTTCCCTAAACTACTATCTAAGTACTATCAACCTGAGATCTCTACCAGTGTTATTTGAAAAACCCTCTACTCCAGCAGAACAGTCTCTACATTCATTGGATCTTTGGAGTGTGTTAAAGTTCTATATAGACAGGAGTAAAGGTTTAGGCCAACGTTGCTGCATAGCCCCCAAAAGGGTCGACCCTTTTCCAAGGAAGCAATCGCAAGATGAGGCTCCTGAACAATCCCAACAGGCCGCTGCAAGGGTCCATTCAGGCACATTCAATCAGAGCAGTGGGTTTGTCAGTGGCGTTATGGGCAGGGATTCCCCTGTCACACTTGCCGTGCAGCAACCTGGGCCGCACTGCACACCTCTGAAGCACTACTGCATGGATGGGCAAGGGTCGGAAGAGCCGTCCTGCAACGCCTATTTCAGTAAGGTATGCCTTTCTCCCTTACTACCGCCACTCATGCAAACTGCTTTGTACTAATAAAGCTATGAATGCATGAAATATCCAATACTGGAGAAGGAGTATGTTGCTTACGTGGAATTCCTGTTCTCCAGCATTATCTTTCATGGATTCACACGCACCTGCCAACCACTCCATCGGGAGTAAGGCGATCGATCGTACGCCAACTCTCATATATCTGGGGTTAGAATCTGAAGATGGCCTACTGGGTGGTGCTAGATATTCGATGTCACATTGGCTGGGGCAGAATGCACCCAAAAGGACAATGATGGGCTACTAAAGTGAGCCTAAAAAGCTTTACTATAAGTTATAATATCGAGGATTCCCAGCCTGTCTGGGTATATTCAAAGCCTGTGAATCCATGAAAGACACAGATGCTGGATAACAGGAGTTAGATAAGCAACATACTCTGTCTCCTTTTACCTAGCTCTTCCATGCTACAAACATCCCCCCTCGACATACTCAGACACACAAACGTATCTGATACTCTGACTTCCATCATCCAGACTAGAAAGACCACTCTGTGCGATCTCAGCATTCTTTCTAAATAGATTTGTTTTCTTATAAATTTAAAAAGAAAAGTTTACTGTGAAAAAATTATTTTGCTATGGTTTGGGATTTGCAGTTTGCTGAAATGTAGTTTGTCATTCAGAATCTCTTAAACTCTTTCAATTGATATTGAGGGGAGAGGGGGGATGCAAACTATTTGACTAACCTACTTCCCTTTACGTCTTCTTTTCAGGGGTGAACAACGCCAGGAGCGTAGAGACCGCCCTTACTAGATGAAGTGACTGGATTTCCTCTCCCCCCCGCAAAGCTGCGTTTACTACAAATTTATTTTTTAAACCGGAAAATGTTTTAAATTTATAATTGCGTATTTATAATGTTGGAGGTACCTCCAACGTTATGATTATTCCATGTCTGTACTGTAGTACCTTTCACTGTTTTTTGGAAAGCTATTAAAATGGGAAGTTGTATGGTAGTCACCATATTGTCTTTTCCTTTGCCCCTTCTCCAACCCAAAGCGAGTTGGAAACAAAAATAGGACTTTGAACAATGAAGTTGAGCATGATCTATTGATAACCCTCCCCTCCTGTAGGTGGTTGACTGTAACAATGTTATTGATTGTAACCTTTTTTTAAATAAAAAATCCAAATGTTTATAAACATGAGCTTTGCATTGCAGTGTTTTGTGAAGTGTTGCTGGGTTTTGGTTGGAGGCTTCCTCTTAACCTATTATTCCTTTACTATGTGTATAGTCTCCCAACAATGCACTGTTTAGAATGGCTCAGATGTTTTTTCAGCCATCATGTTGGGACATGGAGTGACGAGTGGAGACAAGACTGCTGCCGAGGCCTTTGTGGTGATCAGAAGTTTTTTTTTAGGTATGGGGTTGGGGGAGATCATATTCTATACAACTGCATGTCGGTCTAAAGGTTTTTAGATGCTACGTTACATAAACCTATTTTTTCAAAGGGATTGGTTCCTCCGACGTATTCCACATCGATGGGTAATCACCACAGCTGTGCTGCTTGGGAACATTTCCTGCGTCAATGTCGATCGCTGTCCTTGAGGGCCTCCGTCGAGCCGACTGCTATAAGTAGGATGCACGACGCCCATGGCCTCAGTTCCGTTTTTACCGCAAACATGTTCGCTTCGGAGATCTCGGCACGCCTCGGTTCTTCTGATTCTATCGGTTCTTCGAACTTGCTTTGTGAATTATCATGTTTTCTACCCCGCGGTCAGGATTAAAGAAGTGTCGGGACTGCGGTTCCAAGATGTCGCTTACGGACCCGCACGACGTCTGCCTCTGGTGCTTCGGCGAGGACCATGCCACTGATGACTGTGACAAATGCCAGTCTTTGACGTCAAAGTCCTTGCGGGAGCGAAAGATTAAGCTGTCGGTAGGTAGGGTTTCCAAGCCCCGTAAGTCAAAATCTGCTGGGCTATTGACTGACGATTCGAGGGGCGACTCTCTGCATCGTAGGCGTAAGTCCTGTGGGTCTCAGTCCCGGAGTGGTTCCCGCCATTCCTCTGCCTCTTCGAGGCACTCGCGGAAGCGCCGTAACCGGTCACCTTCCTCGTCCGAGGACTCAGCCAGACAGCGGGTGGCTTGTCCTACCAAGCATTCCTCTCCTGCGGAGTGCGATGCATTTCGTAAGGGAATGTTGGCGAATTTTGAGTCGCAGGGCTCCGTTCCGTCTGTGCCTTCGAGAGAAGCCGGCAAGGAACGCGCTAGGGCCGCTGTTCACACGCCTTTGGGCTTGGGCGGTCGGCGATCACCGGAAACCTTCGAGGTCCCGATCGGACAAGGTGGATCGCTCTAGCCATGCCCGTTCCAGGTCTCGGTCCTCGACGCCCTCGAGACCGGCAGAGCCAGTGACGTCTTCTAAGAAGTCCATCGAGGGACTCTCTCGAGGCTCTGCCTCTGAGGAAGTCATCGGCGCCGAGGCTGTCGAAGGACACGCTCGGGCACCGCCCTCAAGGTCTGTGTCAAAGCCATCGGCGACACGCTCGACGCCGATTTTGTTGACGCCCTAGACGCCCTTTTTGAGGCTTTACCGGAGGTACCCCGTGCATCGGTGGAAACTCAGAAGAAGGCTCTGAAGAAGTTGGTAAGGCCTGTATTTGAGCCTTTTTCTGTGCCCTCATCCAGGGATTTATTCCAGTATCTGGATTACGTCTGAGGTGGATGAAGGGTCTGAGGAAGGTTTGGTTCCTGATGACCTGTTATCTGGTCATAGCCAGTTGGAAGACCTGCGTCAGTCTTTGCACGACGCCAGTGGTCTTGATACCTCCCCAGAGGTTGAGTTTGGTAGGCCTGAGCCTGGTACGCATGCTGAATCTTCGTACAGCTGACTCATGTTGAGGGTGACGGAGTATTTGGGGGTGGTCTGCGCCACCAGTGGATTTTCTGCAGGATGACCTGACAGATATCCTTGACCAAGGTCTGCCCACTGACCCGGTGCTGCCATTTCATATGGCTTTACAGAGAAGGGTGGCGGCTTGGACTGCTCCGGAGAGTCTTATGGCTGTAAGCAAGTTGTTGCCGAAAACATACCCTCCAGCCAGTAGTGACCCCTGCGACTTGACTATGCACCCCACTCCGGAGAGTTTGGTGGTGCAGGTGGCTACGGGCCCAGCAAGGCAGGCTTCGTACCCAACCAACCCTCCTCATAGCGACAAACGTTTTGATGGCTGAGCGAAGAAAGTGTTTTCTTCAGGGGTATGGCTTTACAGGCAGCCAACTCTGTGTGCCTTAGCACGTTTCACTCGCACTCTGTGGAATTGTGTCTTTGGCGGCTGAACATATTCCCGAAGGGGAGGAACGGGATGGTTTTCTTGCCCTCGTTCAGGATGGCAAGGATGCCATGTGTGAAACCGTCGGGTCTGGACATGGCAGACTGTCAGCCGGTCCATGGTGGCGAGCACTGTATTGCGCAGATTTGCGTGGTTGCGAAAGTCTAGGTTTGCTCCTGTCTCAACATGCCCTTTGATGGTGAACATCTTTTTGACAGCAAGGCTGTCGAGAGCCTTGAGAGGTGGCAGACCTCCAAAGCTGCAGCAAAGTCGTTGAGCGCTGCAGTTTGCCGACCTCTGTCCTTTTTGTCCTAGGGGACAGCAATGGAGGGGAGGTTCCTTTATATACTGCTCTTCCTTTGGTAGATCAAGGGGAGCTGCAAGTCAAAGGGGCCACAGTAGGAGTACCAGAGGTGGAAAACAAGGTACTCGAAGTGCCAAGGCTGCCCAGCAGTTGCCTCTTTGCCCTCAGGCACTGCCGCAGCCGCTTCAGCTCAGTCATGAGGCCATGTCCGATGGTTCGCCAGTTGGCGGGGGGGGGGGCGGAGGCTGGCGCAGCTTCTTGTAGAATGAGGTGCCATTACTTCAGATGTGTGGGTTCTGGAGATCATAGCCCACGGCTACCGTCTTCCTTTCCGGCAGAGGCCTCACGACAATCCACCAGGGAATCTCTTTGAAGAGTGCGGATCCGCTCCTTGCGCAGGAAATCAAATCCCTGCTGGAGAAAGGCGCCATAGAACTGGTGCATGTAGCGGAGAGGAACAAGGGATGTATTCCCCATATTTTTTTATCCTGAAAAAAAGACTAGGGATTGAGACCCATCATGGACTTGCGTAGTTTGAACAAGCTCCTCGGGAAGGAAAAGTTCAAGATGGTTACTCTTTCTCATGTCCTCCAGGTCCTTCCACTTCAGGACTGGTTGGTGTCTCTAGACCTCAAGGACGCTTACTTTCATGTGCCGATTCATCCCAAGCACAAGAAGTACCTGAGGTTCGCGGTTGGCGACTCGCATTTTCAGTTTCGGGTCCTGCCGTTCGGATTGACCTCCGCCCTGAGGGTCTTCACCAAGCTCATGGTGGTGGTGGCAGCGTATCTCTGGAAAGGGGGAATTCACGTCTACCCCTACCTGGACGATTGGTTGATCAGGGCACGCTCTCCCAAGCAAGTCCTGGATCATCAGTCACCTGCCACTCCCTTCACAGGCTGGGCTTCTCCCTCAACTTGAAGTCCCACTTGACACCTACCCAGCGGCTCAGTGCATCGGAGCAGTGCTCGACACGTCCCTGGGACGGTTTTCCTCCCCAGGTGAGGGCTCATCACATTCTGCAGATGGTGACCAAGTTTCAACATGGCCAGAGTCTCCCGGCGTTGGAGTTCTTGAGGTTGCTCAGCCTCATGGCATCCTGCATTCTCCTGGTGCCAGATGCCAGGCTGCGGATGAGATCTCTGCAGTGGGCTCTCAAGATGCAGTGGTCAGTCCTGCGGCAGGATGTCGGATCCGTTCAGGTGCCGCCCTCGGTCGCCCTGGATCTTTTCTCGTGGGCCGTCGAAGGCAATCTTATGAAGGGGGCTCCATTTTGGCTACCATGGCCGGAGGTGACGATCATGACGGGTGCATCCCTCACGGGATGGGGAGCTCATGCCAACGAGTTGACAGTCAACGGTCATTGGTCTCTGTCGGAGTCCAGACTCCATATCCATCTGTTGGAGCTGAGGGCCGTCAGGCTAGCCCTGAACTGAAGGCTTTGCTGCCGTCTGTGCGGGGGAAGACTGTCCTGATTCTGACGGACAATACAATGGCCATGCACTACCTCAACAAAAAGGGGGGGGGCAGGGTCTCTCGCTCTGTGCAGAGAGGCGATGCAGCTCTGGTTCTGGGCCATCCAGCAGGAAATTTTGATTTCGGCAGTTCATCTGGCCGGAGACCAACACGGTGCAGTCGCTCTAGCAGGCAGCGCACGGTCTCTCACGAGTGGGAGCTGGCTCAGGAGATTCTCCTGGAGATCTTTGCCCTTTGACAGACCCTACAAGTGGATCTCTTCACCAGTGTCAACTGGAAGTGCAAAAGATTCTGCTTGCTGGAATTTCCTCCAAAAGGAGCCTTAGGGGACGTGTTTGTAGTGGAGTGGTCCTTCCCACTGCTGTACGCGTTTCCTCCAGTCCCCGTCATTCCGCAAGTGCTGCGGAGGTTAGGTTCCCGAATGATCCTCATTGCTCTGGCATGGGCAAGGAGAACGTGGTACCTGGACCTTGACATGTTCATCTGCCCTCCATGCTGTCTTCCCTACCGAGACGATCTGCTCTCGCTGGAGGGAGGGGGGGGTTTGGTTCTCCATCCAGAGGTTAAATCCTTCAACCTTCATGCTTGGCTTCTGAAAGGTTGAGGTATAAGGATTGGGGCCTCCCTGAAGACATGATGGAGGTGTTGCTTTCGGCCAGAAGGCCTGCAACAAAGTCCCTGTGCCGTTGGAGAAAGTTCTGCAACTGGTGCATGGTTAAGAATGTGGATCCTTTTTTCAAGGTCCATTCCTGTGGTTCTGTCTTTTTTGCCTTTGTTGGCCCATAATGGCCTGCAAGTGGGTACCATTAAAGGTTACCTGGTGGCGCTGTCCATATTTTAAGTGCTCCTCTGAGGAGTGTTCTTATTTTAAAATTACTTTGAGTTCTCAGTTTCCGAAAGGGCTCACTAATGTGTTCCCACCGTCTCCTTTCCAGGTGCCCGGTTGGGATTTGAACCTGGTTCTTAAATTCCTCATGGGAGCTCTGTTTGAGCCTTTACATTCTTGCCCTTTGAGACTAACCTTGAACTGTATTTTTAGTTGCGGTCACTTCCGCCTGCAGAGTGAGTGAGTTGCAGGCACTTTCCGTTAAGCCACCCTGCAGTGTCCCATAAGTCAGGGTGTTGTCCTTATGGTTTGTCTTTCTTTTCTTCCGAAAGTTATTGGAATTTCATTTAAGCCAGAAGGTCATTTTTCCGGCGTTCTATCCTCCTCCGCATCCTGGTAAGGAAGAGGAGAGGCTCCATAGGTTGGATCCTAGGAGAGCTTTATGTTTCTACATCTCGTGCATGTCCCGGGTCACTGGACGATCAGCTCTTTGTAGGATACGCTGGAAGGCGTTTGGGACAAGCTGTTACTAAACAGACTTTGTCTCGATGGATTATCTTGACAATTTCTGAATGTTACCGGTTGGCGGGTAAGGACCCTTCGGTAGACTTACAGGCCCATTCTACGAGGGGGGGTGTGGCTGCCTCTACTGCCCTGCAGAGGGGCATTCCAATTCGTAACATTTGTGAAGCAGTCACATGGGCCTCTGTCCATACTTTTGTAAAACACTACTACCTGGATTCTATCCATGGGCAAGATTTGGCCTTTGGCAAGGCGGTCCTTTACTCTGCAATTTGATTGGGCATTCTAAATTTGTATTTTCTAAATTCGTTTCCCACCTCTTACGTTGGTACTGCTTTGGGAGTCTGTCATAGATGTGGAATACGTCGGAGGAACCAATCCCTTTTAAGAACAAGTTACTTTCTTACCTGGTAACATTCTTTGGATGGGCTGTTCCATGTATTCCACGTCGCTCCCTCCCTACCTGCCCCTCTACAGAATATCTTATGCGATTGCAGCTTTTGTTTCCGCAAGGCTTTCTGTAGTCCTACTGGCAGAAGATTGGTGCCACACGTTCTGGGGGAAAAAATACAACTGAGTCGTGCGTCCTACTTATAACATCCAGTGACGTCAGCTCGACGGAGGCCCTCGAGGACAGCATATCGACGTCATCGACGCAGACGCCGAAAATTTTACAAAGCAGCACGGCTGTGGTGATTAGATGTGGAATACGTTGTCCGAACATCCCATTGAAAGACCGTTACCAGGTAAGAAAGTAGCTTGTTCTTTCATTCAAGGAGAGATGGTAGTGCCAGACTGGCTTTGGAACCAGTACCATTCCAAGGGATAAGAGTCAAAGATTTCTAAATCAAGGGCAGCCCCCTTCTGTCCCACGTGTGGTGAAAATTGCTTGTTCGGTTCACCGAGATTTGTACTGTGAATTTCTCCAGCATGGGGTCTGGCATGGATTCACATGCTCATGAATATTCCCCGTCGTCAGGCTGGGAATCCTCGGTAAAGAAAAAACCAGTATCCGTTTCGTTTCTGATCTGTCTTTCGTAGTAATAACCAATCACTGGTCTCGGCGTCATACTGACCACAGCCAATGACTGCCCTCTACCTAAGCACCGCCTCTGGCAGCCATCTTCAGATTTTTACCGCACGTTCATGTGTTGGGATCCTCGTGCTATTGCTCTCGAGCGTTAGTGCTATTTTTTCACGTTTTTTCTCAAAAACTTCGTTTTTTTGGTCAAAAGAGCCTCAAGCTCCACCGACTCTCCATCTGATCAACGGGGACCCGTTTCGGATTCGTCTGCGCCCCTCAAGGGTGAAGATTTCGTCGAGCTACGCTTTTGGAGGACTCCAGAAGTTTCTCAGGCCCGGCAATGGCCCAGGAGAAGGGAAGCTCGACGCCCGGAAAGCTGTTCAGGGTCTGCCCTGGATGCCAGCTGCAGAACGTCTTCAAGGAGGACGAACACTCTTTTTGTCTTTACTGCCTACATGAGGACAAGACGCACGTGGAGAAGAACTGTGCGTTTTGCGGCAACATGTCTGAGCGGACCATGAAGGACCGCCATCAACGTCTCGCCAACTGGCTAGAAGGGAAGAGCCCGTCCGGCGAGAAGAGGAAGAAATCCGAGCGGTCTTCTAAGACCTTTGAGGACGCCCCGGCGACGGGGGTCCAACATAAGGCCAAGCACCGCGAGTCCGCTGGCACCGGGAGCGCCGAACGGTCGGGCTCTACGGGCGCCAGGCAGGGCGCACCCTCCCCAGCACCATCAACCACGAGCCAACGCTCTGGGTCGGGTAAGAGGAAGGCCGAGCACCCGGCGAAGCTCCTGGAGAGGCCCCGGTCGAGCTCGAAGGCGGAGGGGGAGCGAGGCAGTGTCCCCCCCCTCAAGGATAAGGCGGTGAGCGCACCTAAGGTGGTGAAGGCCTTAATCCATCCGGCCAAGCCCTCTATCGATACTGTCGCGGCGGCCCTGGCTCAGCCTGTGGAGGCTACACCAGTGGTGGCGACCTCGGGGCTCAGTCTCCCTGCCACCTCGGAGGGAGTCCTCTTTTGTGCCCATCGATAGGACCCCCGTGAAATCCCCCGTGGGGAAGAAAAAGGGGGGGCAGGGCGTCGTCATAGATTCGGCCTCAACCTCGGAGGAGGAGCTGGTCGAGGTCTTAAGCCACGGCCTCGGCGTGGAAGACCGGCCCGTCGGGATGGATCCCGACACAGGTGACGACGACATCGTCGAGGGTACCGACGGGGCCCCTGATCGCCCGTCGGATTCCCCTCTGCCAGCGCCGCGAGACAACTCGGCGGCCATTTTGTTGGCTATACAGTCCTTATGCTCTGAGATAAGGACGAGACTACCGTTGCCGACGGAACCTCTCCCGTCGGGGGACCCAGAACCGGGACCTTCTGGTGTTCCCCCTACCAAGAAAAGAAGGATCCACCCTCCACCTCCTTTTCAGCCGTCGCGCCCCTTCCAGCCCTCCTCCCCGTCCACCCGAGGGGATGATACGGGGACTGACACGGCAGCGACGGGTACGGACGAGGTATACGACGACGATGTACCGTCGTCGCCTCCCACCAGGGCTTCTCCGCCCGACGAGATTGGATCGTTCCACTCAATGATCGCCAGGGCATCCGAGCTTTTCCAACTCTGCCCTGAGGAGAAGAAGGAAGGTTTCCTTTATCAGCGGCGCGAGGCCAAGAGGAAGACGGTCCTCGCGGTGCCTCTATTGGACGACATTTGGGATGAGGGCCTCACCCTCCTCAAGAACCCGTCCACGACGCCAGCTAGAAGAGACCGGTACGAGAAAAAGTACCGGGTCCCGGACACGGCCCCCCTGTGCCTCCGGGTGCAGCCTACCCCGGACTCCGTCGTCTCCGCGGCGGCCAGGAAAAAAGCAGGGGGGGGTGCGGCCTCCACATCGACTTCCCCACCGGACGGCGAGGGAAAGAAATTGGACGCTATGGGACGCAGAGTCATCTCGTCTGCAGCGACGACGATTAAAGCTGCCAACGCCTTGGCTATCGTGGCCCGATACGACAGGGAGCTCTGGTACAAACTGGCTCCCCTGCTGGACTTCTTGCCGGACGACAAGAGGGCAGAGGCCCTGGAGATCCTGCAGGAAGGTGAGGTGGCTTCGGACCACGCCATTACCGTTGCGACGGACATCGCCGACACTGGGTTCCGCCAATTGGGCAACGGCGTTTGCCTTAGGCGGCGTGGATGGCTCAAGGCTACGGACCTCCGTCAAAACGTTCAGACCAGAGTCCTGGACATGCCCTTCGATGGGAACAACCTGTTTGGGAAAACAGTGGACGATTCCCTTCAGGCCATTAAAGCGGACACCGAGACGGCCCGGGCCCTTGGAGTTCTGCAACAACGACGGACGCCCTTTCGGAGCAGCGGAGGCAAGGGCGCCTCCAAAGGTTCCGGCGGTGGTTTCTCCTCCTACCGTCAAGTGGCCCGCTCGTCATCTCAGGAGGCCTACAGAGGACGAGGCAAGCCTGGCGGACCCCGCTGTCGTCGCCAAGGACAAGGCGCTAAAGCCTCGTCGAAGCAGGATTGATCCGGCCGGGGGGTCGGGCCCCCACCGAAGCACCCCGGTGGGAGGCCGGCTGGCGAGCTTCGTCAGCGTGTGGGAGTCCATCTCCACCGACCGTTGGGTGCTGGACGCCTTGGCCCGGGGCCACGCGCTCGAGTTTCAAAGAAAGTGTCCGCGCGTCCCCCCCCATGGCCAGGAAAGACCTTCACGTCCCTCAACTTCTCCGGGAGGTGAAGGCGATGCTCAAGAAGGGCGCCATCGAACTCGTCCCAAAGAGGCTTCGGGGCTCCGGAGTCTACTCGAAATACTTCCTCGTGAAGAAGAAGACGGGGGGATGGCGCCCCATCCTGGACCTGCGACGTCTGTACAAGTTCATCAAGGCGCAAAAGTTCCGGATGGTCACCCTCCAGCACGTCCTGGGTCAGCTGGAGGAAGGAGACTTCCTGTCGTCGTTGGATTTGGAGGATGCCTACTTCCATATCCCCATCTTGAAGGGGCACCGAAAATTCCTCAGGTTTGTGGTCCAAGGGCGGCATTACCAGTTCAAAGCCCTCCCCTTCGGTCTACGGTCGGCACCCAGGGTGTTCACCAAGTGCCTCGCACCGGTGGCGGCTCAGCTGCGCCGCGAAGGGATCCACATCTACCCCTACCTGGACGACTGGCTCATCCGAGCCAAGACAAGGGAGCTCGCCGTGGTCCACACGGCAAGGACCGTCCAACTTCTCACGGACCTGGGATTCTCCGTGAACTACGCCAAATCCCACCTTGTACCCGCGCAAGACACTGTTTCTGGGAGCGAGGCTCAACAGTGTCCCTTCGGGCCTCCCCGTCGGAGGAGAGGACCAGGACCATCCTGGGCAAGGTGCAGCGGATGTTGGTGGCCGACGCGGCCAAGGTGAGGTACATCAAGTCCCTCCTCGGAATGATGTCTTCCTGCATCTACCTCATTCCCATGTGCAGGCTCCGGATGCGCCCGTTGCAGGAGTTCCTGGACGCGCGCTGGATCCAAACGACGGGCAACTTCGAGGAAAGGATCACACTCGACGAGTTTCCGACGAGCGATCCGGTGGTGGGGCACCCGCGCGCATCTGACGGCGGGCATGGACTTCCAGACCCCAGCCCACCAGGAGACAGTGACCACGGATGCCTCCCTGGAAGGGTGGGGAGCGCACACCGAAAATCTGCACGCAAGGGACCTTTGGCTCCCGACGGAGAAATCCTTGCATATCAACGTCCTGGAGCTCCGTGCAGTGTTTTGGGCCCTCAGGTCCTTCCTTCCGTCCCTCAAGGGCAAGGTGGTGAGGATCTTCACCGACAACACCACCACCATGTTTTAAATCAGGAAACGGGGCGGAACCAGGTCCCCAGCACTGTCCAAGGAGGCGCAGGACCTGTGGCATTGGGCAGTCGCCCAAGGGATGTTTCTGGTGCGGTTTCATCTGGCAGGGATAAAAAAACACCATCGCCGACTCACTCAGCAGGGAGCTGCGCTCGTGCCACGAGTGGGAACTACGGCAGGATCTAGTGGATCGCCTCTTCCGACGGTGGGGCACACCCCAGATCGACCTGTTCGCGACGGCGACGAACTCCAAGTGCCGGAGGTTCGCCAGCAGGTTTCCCCAGGCGAGGAGCATGGGCGATGGTTTCTCGTTCCCCTGGGAGGGCCTGTTCCTCTATGCGTTCCCTCCTTTGCCACTGCTAATCCGGCTCGTCAACCAGCTCAAGAGGTCACGGTGCAGGATGATCCTCGTCGCACCTGCGTGGCCGAGGCAGATATGGTTCCCGGACCTTCTGGACTTGTCAGCGTCCCCGCCAATCAAGCTGCCGGTGGACGCGGATCTACTCTCCAGGGAAAGAGGCGCCATCCTCCACCACGACCCGATATCGCTGAACTTGCAGGCCTGGCTCCTGCAGCGCTAGAGTTTGGAGGATACGACATACCGGCCGACTGCAGAGAGGTTCTTGCAAAGGCCAGGGTGTCCTCGACTCTTAAATGCTACAGACACAAATGGAAGAGGTTCTCTGTCTGGTGCCACGCACAGAGGATTAACCCTCTACGGATTACGGCTCCCCAAGTACTGCCGTACCTGCTGACGCTGGCCAAAGCTGGACTGGCACACGCTTCCATCAAGATTCATCTTGCTGCGATCTCCCGATACACCAGGACCACGGGGCAGACGTCCTTGTGGTCTCATCGTCTGGTGAAAGAGTTCATGAAGGGACTGTTCAGATCGTTCCCGCCGGTGAAGGCTCCGGCCCCGGCGTGGGAGCTCAACGGGTGAAGTTTCTGTCGTGGAAAACAGCGTTTCTTGTGGCCATCACCTCCGCACGACGGGTGGGAGAGATCCAGGCCCTTTCCTGCAAGGCCCCGTACTTGACTTTTCACGACACGAGGGTAGTGCTCAGGACGCACCCCTCCTTCATGCCCAAGGTACCGTCGGACTTCCATCTCAACGAACCCTTGGTGTTGCCTGTGTTCTTCCCGTCGCCTTCGTCGCCGGCTGAGAGGACTTTGCACTCGCTGGATGTGGCTAGAGCGCTGAAGTTCTACGTAGACCGCACAAAGTGTTTTCGGAAGACGTCACAACTCTGTGAACTTTGGACCTGTCAATCAGGGGAAGGCTCTCTCGAAGGCTTCCATTTCCAGATGGCTCTCAGGCTGTATCATGTACTGTCACCGGTTGGCAAACCGACCGCTGCCTGGCCGTCCGAGAGCCCATTCCACCAGAGCGATCGCAGCTACCACGGCGTTCCTATCTGGTGTGCCCCTGCTGGACATATGCAGGGCTGCTACGTGGAGGTCGACGCACACCTTCACGAAATTCTACTGCGTCGACCGGGATTCCAGGGAGGAGTCCAGGGACGGCCAAGCAGTGCTGCGCAACCTGTTCGCCTGAGGTGAGCCTGGTGAGGAGGTAAGATGCTTAATGTTGAGTTTGATGTAATGCTTAATGTTGAGCCTTTGCCACCTCCCGTGGTTGTGCATGTGTGTACTGCTATGTATTCTTTATTCATGAGCATGTGAATCCATGCCAGACCCCATGCTGGAGAAGGAACAAGTTACTTACCTGTAACTGTTGTTCTCCAGCATGGGTCTGGCATGGATTCACATGCGAACCCTCCCGCCTACCCCTCTGCGGCTCTTCACTTGGTCATACTGCCACTTCACGTGCTTCCAAATCTGAAGATGGCTGCCAGAGGCGGTGCTTAGGTAGAGGGCAGTCATTGGCTGTGGTCAGTATGACGCAGAGACCAGTGGTTGGTTATTACTACGAAAGACAGATCAGAAACGAAACTGATACTGGTTTTTTCTTTACCGAGGATTCCCAGCCTGACGACGGGGAATATTCATGAGCATGTGAATCCATGCCAGACCCATGCTGGAGAACAACAGTTACAGGTAAGTAACTTGTTCCTTAGTTTCTGTCCCACACACTTAAACATTGCTCACTGAGATAAGACTGATAGATTAGTTCTGCACTCTGCACTCTGTAATTGTTTTTGTTGCACTGTTGCATCTACAGGGTGGCCACTGACATTTGTACTGTTTGTGCATTTTCATTGCGCTGCCTTTGTGAGCTTTTTAATACCTGAAGCTGCCCTGCTATTTAGAAAGCACACGTTTTGTCACTATGGCCTGCTTATTTGACAAGATTTATTTTTTGGCCCTTCCAAGATGGCCGCCATTGTTTTCTCTGTTGTGAAGGCAGGCTGGCTGAGCTGCCTTTCGTTGTGCAGCACTCCCATTGGTTGCTGAGTGTTTTCTTCCATCCAACCAGGGACCGGCAGGTTTTAGCTGGCCCTCTCAGCAAGGCCCACTTCTAAGGCCTCTGCTCTGTCTGCTCCCGGACGCTAATTGGGGTCATCCCTGCTCCTTATTCACAATGATGCTGCCACCTCACTCCTCTAAGAAATTCGGACTGCCTTGACATTGTTACCTCCAGAACCATGGGTTAGTTCCCTCCTTCTGGACTCACTCCTACCACCTTGGACTATCACTGTTCTTTCTGCTTGTTTCTCCCAGGTCATTCTGATGCGCAGTGCTTCTTAAAACCCTTTGCTAACATCTGAATCCCTGATTGGAAAGTCAGATCTTGCTGTTTTTGCTTTTTGCTGGAAAGTCAGATCTTGCTGCCCATTCCTAAAATTCTCTATTTTGCCTGTATACTGTTACTTCTCTGTAACTTGCCAGCCCAGTGATCTCACCACTCTTTTGTCCAACACCTACCTGCTTTAGCCCCCCAGCTTCTCCATCCTCTCCTCGCTTCCACCCCATGGCGCTTTCTGTTTCTCCTATCTTTTCCAACTGCTTCTCCATTGACTATCCTTCCCTTCTCACTAAGTCTGGCAGGAAGAAGTTCAAAAAGGATATATTGGCCTCTAACCCTGGTTCTCCTATCGCCAACACCGACTCCAGTGCTGCCTCCAGACAGACCCTCACCGACATCCTTTGTCGTTCCTTCACCACATCTGATGTCCTTTGTCTTACTGAGACATGGTTCACGGCTAGCTCTCACTAGCTTTGACACACTTGTACTGGCAATCCGAGGTGAGTGGAAGTTTCCCGTGAGTCATCCGACCCCGTTTTAAATTTAGAAAAGGTGCCCGAGCCACTGCCCGCTCTCCCTCCCGCATCCCTTCCTGGTTCCTTGGCCCACCCTCTTCCCTCCCCGCCCATCGTGCCGTGATTGGTCCGTGTAGCGTTGTTTTCCCCTACCCAACGCTCGCTGCAGGCCCCAGCCCCCTCACTTGTACCGGCAGTCTGAGGTGAGTGGAAGTTTCCCGTAAGTCATCCAACCCCATTTTAAATTTAGAAAAGGTGCGCCCTGTGATTTCCCCCTGCCCTCAGTGTTCCTCCTGCCCGCCTCCCATCCCGCCCCTGCGCTCTGATTGGCTGGCTGCATTAGTCTTAACTGACATCCCCAGGGCAGCCCCTGCCCAGCAGATAAGGGCCCAAAGCAATGGGCAGCTTCTACAGAGGCGGCGCCAGGTCGTATCTGCAAGTATCAGCAGGAGATGCAAGAAGACAACAAGTGTGGCAAGGGTGGGGACAGAAGCAACTACTTCACGCCATACTACCCTACCACTCGACCTCATACCCTAAACCATAATAAAAATCGCCATAGTATGGTACCCTTGCATTTGTGACATAGTTGCATATACGAACCCGGAATTCTCCGTTGTCTTTAAAATATGCCCAATAGCCTTGCTGTGAAAGTCGCATTTTGAAGTGTGCCCAATAGCCTCTCTAAAAGTTGCATTTTGAAATGTGCCCAATAGCTTCTATGTGAAAGTTGAATTTGAAATGTGCCCAATAGCTTCTATGTGAAAGTTGAATTTGAAATGTGCCCAATAGCTTCTATGTGAAAGTTGAATTTAGAAGGGCGCCCAAAGCCTCACTGTGAAAGTTGAATTTAGAAATGTACCCAATATCCTAATAGTCGAATAGCGTGCCCGGTTGAACCGACTAATCTCCCTAATAACCTCTGTGCAAAGTTGATTTTAGAATTATGCCTAATACCCTCCCTGTATAAAGTTGAATTGAGAAAAGTGCCCATTGGTGTGCCCTAGTTGAACTGACTAGTGTCCAGAATGGGCTCTCTGCACATAGTTCAATTTAGAAGTGTACCTAATAGCGTGCTCTGGTGAAGCTAGAAATGTGCCTAATAACCTCTCTGTGCAAGACTTGAATTCAGAAGTCTGCCTAAACATCCGCTCTGTGCAAAGCTGAATTTAGAATTGTGAAGTGTACCTAATAGCATTCCCCATTCAAACTGTCTTCCTGACCTAATAGTCTCCCTGGTTAAAGTTGAAATTAGAAATGTCCCTAATAGCGTGCTCTGGTTGAACTTAGAAGGGCGCTCAATAGTCCACCCTGATTGAAGTTGGAACCATGCCCAATTTCCGCTCTGTTAGAAGTGTGCCCAATAGACTATCTGTGAAAGTTGAATGCAGAAGTGCATTAGAAGTTGAATTTAGAAGTGTGCCCTGTAACACCTCTGTGCAAAGATGAATTTAGAAGTGTGCTCAATAGCCTCTATATGAAAGTTGTACTTAGATGTGCATTTAGAAGTTGATTTTAGAAGTGTGCCCAATAAACCTCTGTGAATCTAGAAGTGTCCCAATTGCCCCTCTGTGAAAGTTGAACTTAGAAGAGTACCCAATAGTCTCTCTGAAAGTTTTATATCGAAGTGTACCCAATAACCGCTCATGGAAAGTTGTATTTAAGTGTGCCCAATTTCCCATCTGTGAAAAGTGGAATCGAAGAGCATTTAAAACTTGAATTTAGAGGGATGCCCAATAGCTTCCAGGTGAAAGTTGGATTTAAAAGTGCATTTAGAAGTTGAATCTAGAAGTGTGCCCAACAGCTTTTATGTGAAAGTTGAATTTAGAAGTGCGCCCAATAGACTCTCTGTGAAAGTTGAATTTAAAAGTGTGTCCAATAGCTTCTGAGGGAAAGTTAAATGTGGAAGGGCGCCCAAAAGCCTCTTGGTGGAAGTTGAATTTAGAAGTGTGCCCAATATCCTATTAGTATAATACCGTGCCTGGTTGAATCGACTAATCTCCCTAATAACCTCTGTACAACGTTGAATATAGAATCATGCCGGATACCCTCCTTGTATAAAGTCAAATTGAGAGGTGTGCCTAATAGTCTAATATCCCCTCTACACAAAAAATTCTATCTAGAGATACTCTATACAAACTTGAATCTAGAGGTAGACCAAATATCATCTGTGTGTAGCTGAATTTAGAAGTGTACCTAATAGTATCTAATAGCCTAATATCACTTCTGTGTACAGTCAAACCTACAAATGCACCTAATAGTCTAATATCATGGGGGGGGTGTGGCTTGGACGGCCATGTAAGAGGTCGCACTCTGGAGGGGCTCCGCTGATCCTGTTTTGATCCCGATGGAGGGGGTACGTCCACGGGGGCCAGCCGACGCTGGAAATCGATGTCCAGGTGTGTGAATGCCACCACTACACCCCGTGAAAGTTTGTGATGTCTGGAAGGCCTAGAAACCGAATTAAATGTGATTGACGGGGACGATCCCTGAGCAGGCGGACAAGACAAAATGGCGGCGACACGCTGCGAACACCGAGGATCGTGATTACGAGTGCAGGACCCTTGGGTCCCTTTGCTTGGAGACAAAAACACGTGAGCGCTGCCTAGGACGCACGGTGGCCCAGCGAGCTGGAGAGCCAAACGGATGTAGCTGTGACGACGGGACCGTGGGCCCGGTGGTTGGGGTGCTCCTGGCGTGTTGGATGCCCCATGGTGTGGCGGGCCAGGCTTTGAGCACTGGGTGGTGTGACTCCCCCTAGGTGCCCCCGCTCGACTCATACAACAACATGGCCACGAGAGGTGCGAAACCCAAGGCCAAACAGCCCACGATGGAGGCTTACGCCAAGTCCCCCTCAGGGGCGGAAGGAGGCAAGAACAAAGAGACCCCCGTGGCGGTTGTGGAGTCACCGGGCACGATACAGGAGGTGCTGGCGGCGATTGCGGACTTAAAGGTGTCATGGGAGACCAAGTTGGGCCTCGCCATGAAAGAGCTACAGGAAGGCTTAAACCTTAAGATCGGTGCCGTCCAGGAGGATGTGAATCTGCTTAGACTGGATGTGAGGGCGATCTCGGAGCGCACGGGGACCGTCGAGAAGGAGACGGCCACGAACACGGCAGACTGCGCTGCTCATAGAAAGGAACTACACGCCCTTGTGCAACAGGTGGGCAACCTGGAGGACAGAGCGGAGCAGGCGGAGGGACATGCCAGGCGCAACAATATTCGCATCGTGGGCCTACCTGAAGGAACGGAAGGGCCAGATCCCACGGAATTTGTGGAATCCATGTTTTTGCAGGAGATTACCGGCGGGCTACTGACCCAGGGGTTTGCAGTCGAGAGAGCGCATAGGGCCCTTACCAGGAGGCCGCCTCCTGGGGCCCCCCCGCGGCCGGTGATCGCGAAAATTCTGAAATACCGAGATCGCAAAAGGATTCTTGAATTCTTTCGAAAAGGGGGAACGATTGACAGAGGATCGGCCAAGATCACGGCCTACCCTGACTACACGCTACAAGTACAGCGGAGTCGGATGCACTTCAGGCGGTGAAAAGGAGACTTCGTGAAGCTGGCCATCGCTACATGCTACTCTACCCGGCCAAATTGAAAGTTTTCTACAGAAACAGATCCCTGTTCTTTGAAACACCAACTGAAGCGATGGACTGGCTAGATGCGCTGGGCAGTCCTCAAGAATCGAGCATCCAGGCAGAGACTACGGAAGATAAGTAGCTTACGGCTGGGTCGCCTAGGGCAATGGGGCCGAGACATTGGGACTTGAATATAGTTATTTTTCTGATGTTTGTTAATCTGCTTAGAATCACATGCTGTGCATAGGTCCGACATCCAGTGGTCACTGCGGAGTGTTGCATTTTGTTTTTCGTAGTCGAAAAGGGGACGTCGACAAGGCGTGTCTGTAACACTATCCCTATAGTGACGTGCGTTGTACCCACAATCCCTCACGCGTCGAGGTCCCTCAGATTGTTTTTTTCCGCCCAGTTTCTGGTCGCCTTTCGCGGAGCTCCTAGAGAGACATTGCTATACTTGCCACGGACCTCGGTCCTTTTGTCATAACTTAATATACTGATAACGGTCCCTCCCCCTCGACGTTAGCTGTGAAGCTGTTTCTCCGCCGAACTGATTTTCGACGGAGAGGAAGAGCGGAGGAGATCCTTCGGCGCTGCCGAACACGTGGCCTGGCCTCGACTGCCAACTTACAGTAGGGAGAGGGGGGTTAGAACTTTGTCTTTTCTCTTTGAGAATGTCTTTCTTTCTCCCCTTTCTTTCCCTTGGGGTTGTTATCGCCAGCTATTATTGCCTCAGCTATGGAGAGGACACCATTTAAGTTTTGCCCACGCTGCAGGGGCAAATACACTTGGAAAGATCAGCACAAGCTCTGTAATCGTTGCTTACCCCTTGATCACATAGAGAACAGCTGCGCAGCCTGCAAGCTCTTAAAACCCAGGACTCTTAAAGAACGTAGGGTTAAGAGGTGGGCGGACTACGCAATGTCGAAGTCAGTTTCCTCACCCGCTGTTACTGAAAGTGACGAGGAGTGCGATAACTCGACGTCCGTTACGGAAGTCATGAACCCCCAGAAGGAGCGCTCGTCGTCGTCCGTCCCCGGCCCCGACGGGCTCGGCTCACGCCCTGCTTATGGGGATGAACACCCCGGCGACAAGGACGCACACAAACCCCATAAGGCTAAACACACTACCCACGGCTCTTCTTCGTCGAGAACGAAGGATCCAACAGCGCCGAAGGGGACGCAGGGCACTCCGGCGTCTACCGCAGACCGTAAAGGTCACAAGCCCCACCCGCAAACGCAGCCGCGACCAGCGATTGGGCTTCCATCTAACACAGGCGCTACCCCAAAAACATCCGACGCAACGCTCCATAGAGCGACCGTCGAGGTACAACGCGCAACGCACACAACGTCGACACCAGAGCCCTCGACGGACAAAATCGTGGTCGAGAGCCTAGCGAGAATTGTCGCCGAAGACAAACGTACGCGGACGACGAAACAAACGTCGAATACCGCGTCGAAAAAACATAAAAGTAGCCAGGAACTGCCCCTTTCTCCAAAGGACGCTTCCGAACTACCTGAAGGCTTTTCAGAAGGAGACGGGAACCTCTCGTCGACGTTGTGGGAGCGTTCTAAACGATTCGAAGGCGAAAACACTAATTTCCCCCCTCTAGACTATTCAGGGGTACCCCATGAGACCCTTGAAAGACTCCATTCTTGCATGGAGAAAATGGAAAAGTTTCTAGGAAACCAAGACCCACCCACTCACAAAAGACAGAGAATGGCCACAGGATGACCCTAGAGTCAAGATTCCTAGGCTGGTTGACCTCACTGAGGAGGAGCAATACCTCCAAGAAGATGAGTGTTTGGGTGGAGAAGAAGAGGTAGAACTTGAGGAAGAGGGGTTCGAAGAAGATCCTTACACCACTGCTACAGGTTTTGAAGAGGATACAGCTACCTCGCAGCCCTGGCATTCTCCGTCAGTGCAGCCTTGGCAATCCCCATCAGTACATTCAGACCCTGATGCCTTTCTCCCTTCTCCTCAAGGATTCACATGGGAACTCCTCTCCCATAGATGACCAACCTTCCCTCAATGCACTATTGCGCAAGGCAGCAGCGCATTTTGAAATTGATACAGGGGAAACTCTTCCAGACATTGACTTTGTAGAAAAAGTCATCAAAGAAAAAGCCCCTGTTAGCCAATCTATTCCACTCCTGGCTTCTATTAAAAGAAGAATTTCTCCTTCCCTTACTAACCCAGCTTTAGTAAGAGGGGTCAACCCTAGAATAGAAAAGCTCTTCAGCCCTTCATCCTCTGACCCTTTATACATCAGAGGACACTCTATTCCGGACTCCCTTGTGGTTACCAACACAAGAAAAAGAGCAGGGGTGCCACTATCCACTAGTGAAGCACCTCCAGACAAAGAAGGCAAAAAACTCTACGCACTGGGGAAGAGAATCACGACCTCCGCCGCCTTCTCTACTAGAATTGCTAATAACTCACTTTTAGCTAGCTACGCAGATGCACAGTGGAACAAGCTGCGCAGCGAAGCAGAGGAAGCACCTGAACCTCTGCGTTCTCGCCTAGATGCCGCTGAGACGGCTGGCCGCTCCCTAGTGCAGGGAATACTTCTCAAACGCCACGTTTGGCTACGCAATTCAGGTTTTAAGCCCGAAACCCAAGCCTCCCTCATAAATAAACCCATTGAACAGACGCATCTGTTTGGGAAAGCAGTAGATGAGGCCCTAGAACATGCTAAAAAAGAGTTTGATACCATCAAGACTCTTGATCAAATTTCTAGGCCCCCTAACAGGCGAGGCTATGGTAATAAACGCTCCTTTCGTGGCCAAAGACAGCAGCAGAACCAACAACAATATTACTCTGGCTCCAACTGGCCCACTAACCAGGGTAACACCCAGTTCAGTCAAAGAGGCCAACGCCGTGGCAAAGGAAGAGGTCGTGGCTCCAGCCCCAGAGGTTCCACGCCCAATACCAGCAAATGACCCGAAAATTCGGGTCCCCTCCCATGCATCACCGGTCGGGGGCCGGCTAACATCGTTCCTTTCAGCATGGGAGGGAATCACGTCAGACTGTTGGGTATTATCCACCATAGCCCACGGATACTGCATCGAGTTCAACAGTTCCCCGAAGTACAAACCCCCACGGAACCGACGCATGACACCGCAACACCTCTACATTCTTCTTCAAGAGGTGGAAGAACTACTAAAGAAAGAAGCTATAGAGCCCGTCCCCCTATCACAGGTAACAGAAGGTATTTATTCAGTGTACTTCCTTGTACCCAAAAAGGACTTAACCATGCGCCCTGTATTAGATCTGCGCCCAGCGAACATATTTGTCAAACCCCAAAAGTTTCGCATGGTGACCTTACAGGAGGTAATCCCACTGTTATCACAAGGGGATTACATGACAACACTGGACATGAAAGATGCATACTTTCATATTTTAATGTTGACATCGCACAGAAAATACCTCAGGTTCAAGATAGAGGACAAACACTACCAGTTCAGAGTACTACCCTTCGGGATAGCATCTGCACCAAGGGTATTCACGAAAGTACTGGCAGTGGCAGCGGCCCACCTGCGCAGATTATCCATCCCGGTATACCCTTACCTCGACGACTGGCTCATAACAGGGGATTCTTACGAAACATGCTTCTCCAATACCCAAAAGACCGTAGACCTTTTGTCCCAACTGGGCTTCTCCATCAACGTAAAGAAGTCCAGCTTAGACCCCAGCCAAATCAAACAATTCCTAGGGGCTCTAATTCGAACAAAGGACGGCCTCGTATTCCCCTCCGAGAGGGTCCAAAACATGCTGTTTCAGATTCCCCATTATGTAGCAGGCCGAGAGGTGACGGTACGCAAAGCAATGCGCTTGCTAGGGATGATGGCGTCATGTATTTATTTGGTACCTCACGCGCGCCTGCGCATGCGCCCAATGCAAGAGTGGCTCTACAGCCAGTGGTGTCAGGCCAGCGGACAATGGGACGATCTAGTGGTGGTCTCGCAGGCCTTGGTTCTCTCGCTACAGTGGTGGACAAAAGAAAACCTGTTATTAGGGAAAACTTTTGCCACACCCGCAGTGGAAGCCACTCTAACCACAGACGCATCCCTTACAGGATGGGGGGCTCACCTATCCCATCAGACGGCCCACGGAGTTTGGACTGCGAGCTTAGCATCCAAGCATATAAACCTGCTGGAACTACTAGCGGTGTTCAAAGCACTGAAAGCCTTTCAGAAACAGCTACAAGGAAAGACAGTGATGGTCCTCACAGACAGCACCACAGCCATGTACTACCTCAACAAGCAAGGAGGCACTCACTCTCCAGGACTGTCCAAACTGTCCCAGAATATATGGAAGTGGGCTCTCAGACACATGTTCCTACTATCACAACATGTACCAGGGGAACTCAATCTTCTAGCAGACAAACTCAGCAGAGACTTCCCCCTGCCCGGAGAGTACGAATGGCAATTACACAAAGACATCGTCTTAGACGTCTTCACTCAATGGGGATTCCCGGAAATAGACCTGTTCGCAACTCTGGAAAACTCACAATGCCAAAGTTAAGCCTCCAGGTACCCCCAGAACCAGTCCAAGGGGAACGGTCTGTCGATTCTATGGTCAGGGAAATTTGTTTACGCCTTTCCCCCGACTCCCCTTCTCAACAAAGTGGTGCACAAGATGCATCAGGAGCAGGTTACAATGATACTAGTGGCCCCAATGTGGGCCCGGCAGCCATGGTTCGCTCACTTGATGGAGATGTCCCCATCTCCCCCAGTGAAACTTCCCTGCCCGTACAACATGGTGTCACAAGACAAGGGCAGAACACTGCATCCATGCCCTCAGACCATGAACTTAGCAGCCTGGCTCCTGAGATCATAGAATTTGGACATTTACAACTCCCACAGAGATGTATGGACATCCTCAGGGAAGCCAGAAAACCTAATACTCGACACTGCTATTCTAGTAAATTGAAAAGATTCGTTATCTGGTGTAGAGGTACTAGCATCAACCCAGTTGACTGCTCTCCTACTGACATTATTCTATACTTGACCCATTTACTGGATTCAGGTTTAGTGTTCAATTCCATTAAAGTCCACCTAGCGGCACTTTCTGCATACACCACTTCCCAACTTAAAGTGTCGTGGTGGAAGATACCAGTTATCAAAGCCTTCATGGAGGGGGTAAAGAGGATACACCCTCCAATAGCTAACCCAGCTCCCGGATGGGACTTAAATGTGGTACTTTCCAGACTCATGGGCCCTCCCTTCGAACCCATGCACAAGGCAACTCTTAAACATATCACCCTTAAGACTGCTTTCCTAATAGCTATCACCTCCATTAGGAGAGTAAGTGAACTACAGGCTCTTTCTGTACTAGACCCCTTCGTAACAGTTCACAAAGATAAGGTGGTTCTACGCACACACCCAAGGTTTGCACCTAAATTCATCTCGAAATTTCATGTAAACCAAACTATAGAACTACCAACTTTCTTTCAAAACCCTTCCAGCTCGGGAGAAAAAAGTCTGCATACACTAGATGTACGCAGAGCTCTCATGTTCTACATGGAAAGAACCAGACCACTGAGAAAGACTAATCAGTTCTTTGTCTCGGTGGCAGCAGGAAGAGAAGGAGATGCGGTCTCAAAATCCACTATATCTAGATGGATTGTTCAATGCATCACTCTCTGTTACACTCTTGCTAAGAGAGAACTACCCTTCAAGCCAAGAGCACATTCCACTCGAGGCACGGGGGCTTCCATAGCATTCATTGCAAATGTTCCCCTTGAGTCCTTCTGCAAAGCGGCAACCTGGAGTTCTGTGCACACCTTTACAAAACACTACTGTCTAGATGCACACTCTAGATCTGATTCCCAGGTTGGGCAGGCAGTATTAAGACATCTTTTTTCTACTGTTCTTTCTCATAACCCACCGCCAACTCCGGGTACTGCTCGCTAGTCTATGCACAGCATGTGATTCTAAGCAGATTAACAAACATCAGAAGACAATGCATTGCTTACCGTAAAAGCATTTCTGATGGTTGTATCTGCTTAGATTCACATGCGCCCACCCTTCCTCCCCGCTCGGATGGAAGGAACATAGACATCCTTTTATATATATTTCTCTCTTTTCTGTACTCACTGACGGCTAAAAGGCTCCCTCAGGGCAGAAAAATACAAACAGAGGGACCTCGACGCGTGAGGGATTGTGGGTACAACGCACGTCACTATAGGGATAGTGTTACAGACACGCCTTGTCGACGTCCCCTTTTCGACTACGAAAAACAAAATGCAACACTCCGCTGTGACCACTGGATGTCGGACCTATGCACAGCATGTGAATCTAAGCAGATACAACCATCAGAAATGCTTTTACGGTAAGTAATGCATTGTCATACGGTACATGATGCGTATGATGTGATGTTGACTGGCTGGCCCATTGGGCGTGCCTACCCGTGGTTACTTGGTTGGGAGCTCCTAGAGGCTTCCTTTGTCCCCAGTAGTAACATATCTAGTTAGTTAGGTCGCTGTTAGATCGGCGACGCCCCGCGGGGTCCTACTCCTTGAATACGGGATAAGACCAGACGCGGGTGGGCCTGAGATCCAGGGATGGAGCTGGGCTTTTGTTGGGGTGGGACGGGTTGTTTGCTGTGGTTTGTAGCTGGGAAGCAGGGAGGGGGGATGGGGATCAAGGGCGGAAGAGCCGGCGGAGAGTTAGACCAAGGGGGTATTGTGGGGAGGGCGGGGCTGAATACAGACCAAACCGATGGCATCGGATAGTCTTCGCATAGTTACCTGGAATGTCCGAGGGCTCAATAGTTACCTCAAGCGGAACAAGGTAATGCTATACCTGAAGAGGATGCGGTAAGACATAGCCCTGCTACAAGAGACCCACCTCACCAGGGAGAAATTGGAGGTGGTCAAGAGGAAGTGGAAGGGCAATGTAGTGGGTGCCACGTACTCGGCGTATGCTAGAGGGGTCATCACCTGGGTGGCGCCGCACGTGCCGTTCCGGGTGCTTGACTCGATAGTGGACCCGGAGGGTAGAATGGTGGCGACAACAGGACTCCTGGAGAACAGGGAAATACACATCCTCAACCTGCATGCCCCCAATCATGATACTGCAGCCTACTTTAGATCCCTCTATGGCAAACTTGGCCCCTTGGTAGGGGGTGCGATGGTGTGGGGTGGGGACTTCAATTGTGTCTTAGATCCCAAAATCGACCGGTCCGCCGATACCAAAGGGAAAATGTCGCCGGCGGCCAAGGCGCTCAGGACATTGCTAGGAGACCTGGGACTGGTAGATGTGTGGAGGAAACTCCACCCCACAGAGAGGCAGTACTCGCACTATGCGGCGCCATACGATTCATATACGAGATTGGATTATGTGTTTGGAACCGCCGAGATAGCGGGCGAAATAGTGGGGGCGGAATACAAGGCTCGAGTATTGTCGGACCATTCGCCCCTGGTGGTAGAGTGGCGACACCAACCCCCTAGGCCTCGGGTCCCCACATGGAGGCTCCGGTCGGAGGCACTGCAGGATGAGCGATTCCGGGAAGACCTGAGGGTTGCCATCGGGGAATATTTTGAGATAAACACGGGTAGCGTGCGTTCTGCGGGAACTCTGTGGGAGGCCTTTAAGGTGGTGGTGCGGGGAGTGGCCATCTCTAAATCCAAGGGACTTCAAGGGGGTATCGGGAGGGAGCTTCAGGACACCGAAAGGGAACTGGAGAGCCTGGCTCGTCTCGAACGCCACTCAGGTAGACAAAACTAGGATGAGGGACCTTCAGGGGCGTGCAGCGCTCTTTGGGATCGACTATGTAGATTGAACCATAGGAAATACACCGAGCGGCTGCACGCGGGGGGGCGACAAGCCAGGCAGACTGCTGGCCTGGCTGTACAAGAGCGAGTCCCCCCGAGTGGTTATTCATGAGATCCGTGGCGAGGACGGTTGTCTTTGCAACACTCAGGATGGGGTGAACAAGGAATTCCTCAGGTTCTACAAACGTTTGTATGAGGACACTGGGGAGGACAGGAGCCAGGACATCCTGAACACACTGGAAGACATTGGTCTGCCCCCCCTAGACGACCTGGAGCGGGAGGAACTGGACGCCCCTATCACTTCAGATGAGCTGGAGGTGGTGATCCGAGGCCTCCCCACGTGTAAGGCACCTGGAGCGGATGGACTGCCTGGTGAGTTTTACAAGGTGTACGTGCAGGAGCTGCTCCAGCCACTACTGACCTTGTTTAACGAGGCATACGAACAGGGCGAACTCCCGTTGTCCCTCCGTGAGGCCATGATTGTCCCATTACTGAAACCAGGCAAACCGGCGGTTGAGTGTGGATCTTATAGACCTCTGTCCATGCTAAACCAGGACAGCAAAATACTCACGGCGGTGCTGGCCAAAAGGTTGAAGAAGGTGATTGGCAAGCTGATCCACCCGGATCAAACGGGATATGTCCCAGGCAGGAATATCAGTGATAACCATAGGAGGCTGCACCATGTTATCGACCATACTAAGGATGACACGGGCGAGATGGCGGTAGTGTCGCTGGATGCAGTCAAGGCCTTTGACTCAGTAAGATGGCCTTGGCTGAAAGCGGCCCTGCAGGGATACGGCGTGGGTCCTGGGTATATCAGATGGGTCCAGTTGTTATATAGCAGCCCGGTGGCAAGGGTCAAGACTGGGGCCACAGTCTCGGATGCCTGGCAACTTAGCAGGGGGACCAGGCAGGGATGCCCTTGGTCACCCATGTTATATATACTCGCGCTGGAGCCGCTGGCGATATGCCTGCGGCAACAATACGGAGAGGTGGGCATTAACACCGCCAGAGGCAGCCACTTAATATCTCTCTATGCGGATGATATGCTGCTTTACTTACGCTACCCGGAGGAGAACCTGCAGTACGTACTAGAAGTACTGGATCATTACGCTGTCCTCTCGGGCATATCAGTGAACCCCAGGAAGTCTAGCCTGTTCCCTCTGGGCGGGTACAGGGACGTCCCGCTGGAGAGGCTACCTGTGTTGCCAATACCATGGCGGACCGACACGTTTAGGTACCTGGGGGTAAATATCTACCACCGAACTGAGGCGGTACACAAGCATAACACAGAAAGCCATAGAGGGGGTCAGGAACAGTATGACATTCTGGTCCAGATTGCCCCTGTCCATGATGGGGAGGGCAGCTTTGCTGAAAATGGTGGTCCTTCCCAGGCTCCTGCATTTCTTCGTGAACGTCCCGCATTTGATCCCTAAGAGCCTATTTGTACGACTCCATAGTATGTGTAGGGGCTTCGTGTGGGGTAGCTCCAGGAATAGGGTGGCCCTGTGGAAGCTCCAGCACTCGTACGAGAAGGGGGGTATAGGCTTGCCCAACTTCGAACTATATTATCTGGCGGGCACCTGTTGTATGTGGCCAGGTGGTTGTCTGATGAAGATTCGGCGGAATCTAGGTTGCTGCGGGAGGATGCGGCCCCATACTTCCTGAAAGAAGTGGTGTGGCTTCAAAGGAATAAACTGACGGGAAGAGGGCGGCTATTGAGGTTGGGATGGGAGGTCTGGCACAGAACATGGAAATTGATGGGGGAGTCAGAACCGCTATCTTGGCAGGTCCCGCTGGTGGCCCTGTGCGAAAACGACTCCCAACTGTTTCAGTCTGTCCGTAGGCACTGGGAGCCGGTGGGCCTGGCCACGCTCGGGGACATATGGCGGGAGGGGGAGGCGTTGGACTTCCAAAAGTTGCAGGATGAGACGGGGGTGCACAGAGGCCAGTACATCACCTATGCCAGGCTAGTAAAATGAGTGAGAGAGATGGCCGGAGATGGCACTGGCAGATGATCCTGATGCCACCCTTGAAACTATGTATGATGTCTCAGAGGGCGGGCATGAAATATCACGGATATACAAACTCCTCAGAACGAAGGCTGGGAAAGAGTTGCCCCAACTGAGGAATGAATGGGAGGAGGAGATGGGTGGACTCATGACGGAGGGTCAGTGGAAGAGGGTCCTGGGATATCACAAAAAGGTGTCCCGAAATGCACGGCTCCAACAACTCCAGTTCTACATTACTCACAGGGCCTACCCCACTCCCCAGAAGATCGCACGGTTCGGAGGCTCGATCACTCAAAAATGCCCAAGGTGTGGGGAGGTGGACGCTGGGTTGCTACATATGTTTTGGGCCTGCCCGGAAGTGTATAGATTTTGGGAGGAGGTTAAGATGAAGCTCGCAGGTGGGGGGAGTGGTGTTGGACGTGGGATCTGCCTGGTCGTGTATGCTTGGGATCTTCCCCAGGCCCAGACACTTTAGGCACCTGAGCAAGCTGAGGGACCTGGCATATGTTCTGGCAAAACGCAGGATTGCCATGAACTGGAAATCGGCTAGCAGGCCGAGAGTGGAACTATGGTGGGCGGACCTTATGAGGTGGGCGGAGGCTGAATCCGTGGTATGGTTTGAAGCGGTCACTAGAGGGGGCGAGGAGGAGATGGGGCCCTTGCTAGCCTGGAGACAATTGGTGGCCTCGATGACCAACCCACAACAGGGCTTGGACGAATCTGAGAATTCGGAGGATGAGCCTACGGACAATGTGCCACCTGACAGTGCCCCGACTGAGGATACAAGGGAGCCGGCTCTGGCTTGATGGGGGGGCGGGGGGAGTTTTCTTTCTTTTGTGTTTCTGTAAATAATTAACAGTTGTATTGTGTTGTGTTTGTTTTTCTAAAATATAAAATCAATAAAATATTTTTTAAAAAAAGTCTAATATCTCTGCGCAAATTGAACTTAGAAGTGTGCCTAAAAGCGTGCCCCCACTGAGTTTAGAACTACAATTAGAAAGCCCTCCTAAATTCCACCTAAAAGCTTGTACCAAGCATGAGTACACCCACTCCACCAGAGTTTGTCGGAAACGACCACCGTAAACCGCACCCACTCCCCGATCTGCCTTCCCTCCCGTCCCCCCTGCCCAAATCATCCCACCCCCCCTTTGCATTCCCCTCTCCAAACACCAACCGAGAGGGGCACGATAGCGAGCTAACCACCCTAAGACCACTCCTCCCCAAACCCCTCCACCAACCAGCCATTGTTAACCATGCCCGCTCCCCTCACTATCAGAACAGGCACACCCCGCCCTGCAATCATCCACCCCCTGCCCCCCTAGACCGCACCCTTTCCCTTCCCTAAAAACTGCATGCCTGGCCCTAGCAAGAACCGAAGCTGCATCCCTCTCCCCCGCAGCCCCCTACCCTCTCTCTCTCCATTCGCAACAAAGCTAAAGAGGAAACGTGCCTGGTTCCCCTCAATCTCTCAGCACTCTTTGCCTCCCATGTCTCGACCCACCACCTCATTCCCGCAATCGCCTCCTTCCCCTGTGGCTTCACCCTTCCTGAAACCCCTCTCCCTCGATTTCTCATCAACTGCAACTGAAACTCCTAACCGCCCACACCCCACCTTCAAATCCCCCGGACCAAACCCGATCATCCTAACACACGCAGCCACTCGATCCCGCCCGAAGCCCGCCAATTTTTCTGCTCGCCCACTATTCCCATCGCATCACTCACCCTACTCCTCTCCCTCCCCAGTCTCCACTCTCTCTGCCACCACCCCCCTTCCGCTCCAGCTCCGAGACCAACCTCGCCTGCCGATGTGAACTGCATCCTATTTAATGCCCGATCCGTAGAAAAAAAGACACAGCATTTTTGACCTCCTCGTCTCTGACAAACCAGACCTGGTTTTCATCACCGAAACTTGGTTCTCCGACTACTTCACCCCAATTGCTAATGAAACCTTCCCCCCGGACTACTCCCTCATCCCACTGAACCGTCCCTCCAGAGGGGGAGTAGCATTCGTCTTCAAGTCTCTCTCCCACGCCTCATCCCACTGAACCGTCCCTCCAGAGGGGGAGTAGCATTCGTCTTCAAGTCTCTCTTCCACGCCTCAATCATCGACAGCCAACCTTCCATTCCTTCCTGCAAATCTCTCCTCTTTAAACTATCCCTCTCCACATCGCTCTCACACAGCTTCCTGATAATCTACAGGCCCCCTGGCTACGATGGACAATTTGCAAACAACCTCTGCAACTCTATTGCCACCCTTCAGCTAAACCATCCCAACCTCACCCTTCTTGGAGACCAACATATGGCTCGACATCCCCTCCAACCCTATGACACTCTCTGGTTGACGGTTTAGACGCAATTAACCTCCAACCCCACATAAATGGCCCGACTCACTATAAAGGACACTCTTGATGCCATCTTTAGCTCCAACACCCTGATTCATTTAAAGCCCCCCACCCCTATCATCTGGTCCGATCACTTCATTCTCTTGTTCGCCATTCGCTCACCCGACCCTCTTCCCGTACTCTAATCTGAACCTCCAAATCTATGCAAATGCTGGAAAGAACTAATCATCCCAGACCTAGCCGACTCACTCCTGTCTCCACCTACCTGCCAACTCAACAAACCACTAACCCCTGACGCCTTTGATTCATGGCTCAACGCATCTCTGATGCGGCTCACACCTCTTGCAAACATCAACCCGCCGTGGCCACTTCCCCGGATGGTTTACTCCTGAGTTGAAGATCGCTAAACCACTATATAAATACCTAGAACGCAAATGGCAGAAAGCCAAAACCCAGAAGAGCAGGGCCACCTTGGCCCGACACCTTTATCAGTACAAGGCGGAAATCCAGAAAGCAAAAAAAGCCCACTACAACTCCCAGATCCTTAACTGCAAAAACCCAAGGAAAGAACTCCACAAAATAATCTCCGAATTCACCAACCCAGCTTGCACCATGACCGTCCCAACCCCCTCACAATCATTGTGCGACTCACTCTCCGCCCACTTTTACACCACGACTCTCGAAAGAACAAATACTCTAGCTACCAAACTGGCTTTTACACCCACATACCGGCCAGCCCACCAGCTGCAACCACTACGCAACCAACGTTCAAATCCTTTAGTCCAATATCACCAGAGCAATTTCTCAAACTTCTATCTGCCCGCAAACCATCTGGCTCGCCGCAGGACCCTTGTCCAGCCACAAACCTCAAATTTTCACTTCCACCTGCGCAGGAGAACACGCAAGATCTATCTTAAATGCCTCCCTCTACTCTGGGATCTTTCCAGACGCATTCAAAACTGTCCATGTCAAACCTCTAATTAAAAAACCCTCGCTCGAGCCCAAAAACTACCGCCCCATCTCAAACACCAGGTTCCTTGCCAAATTCATTGACCGAACCGCCTACTCCCAACTAAATGCCTTTGTCGAAGCCAACAATATCCTAGGCCCCGCCCAATCAGGTTTCAGAGCCCGTCACAGAACTGAAACCACCCTAAGATCAATCTGGGATGACCTTAAAATGACGGCAGACTCTGCGGGATGCACCGCACTAATCCTTCTTGACCTATCCGCTGCCTTTGACACAATCAATCCTCCTAGACCGCCTCCACTCCCTAGGAATTCGTGGAACCGCTCTTAAATGGATAGCTTCATTCCTCAAAGATAGGTACCAAATAACGACACTCTACACCTATACCTCCCAAGCCCGACCAGTCGACACGGGATTCCCACAAGGAGCATGCCTATCCACCCTCCTGTTCAAGCTCTACTTGATCACCCTCCCACCAATAATTTGTTCACACAACATCCTGTGCTACAACTACGCCGGCGACACTCCACTAATTCTAAAACTCCTGAATGCAAAACCCAACTCCCGACCTGGCCTCCTGCCTCCTTGGCATAGAACTCTGGATGACCCAAAGCAACCTCTTGTTAAACCCCTCAAACGGAAATCATGGTGTGTGGCAACTCCCAACTTCTTCCGCACCCACTACCCTGGCCATCCACCATGGGCAACTCACCGAACTCACCGACCCCCACCAACTCGGTGAAAAATCTTGGATGCACCCTTTACTCTGAACTAACTCTCGCGCCAAGTCAACAACATCTCAAAGTCCTGCCACTACCACCTTAAAACCCTTAGGCACATCTTTCCATATCTCTCCTTTCCCAACAGACTCTCCGCGGTCCAATCAATCGTTATATCAAGACAGGACTCCGTAAACCCCCTCAGAGTCCACGCGTACCAACTGAATAAACTCCAAAGGGCACAAAACGCGGCAGCCAAATTGCTACTTGCGCTCGGCCCAAGAGACCACATCTCCCCAGCCCTTAAGACGCTGCACTGGCTTCCAGTAGCCCGAAGGGTGATTTTCAAAACCATATTCATCTCCCATCGAGCACTGCATAAAACCGGACGTCAATATCTTCAAGACAAGCTAAAACCCTATCACCCCCCACGCACCCCAAGATCAAGCTCAGCCGGCCTCGTAGTCATACCAAAGACAAACTCAGGTTGGGAGGATCGTCATTCTCGGCCTTGGCCCCCACGCTATGGAACTCACTCCCACCCCACATCCGCCTAACTGCGGATTTAACGTCTTTCCGCAAACTGCTGAAAACCTGGCTCTTCCCCTAAAACCAACCCGTACCAAACTAACCCAAACAGATTAACAGCAACTAAATGACACATATCCAACAAACTTCCTGATGCGAGAAATTGCCAGCTAATAACCCCTAATATAAACTAGGACAAACAGAATTAAACGAATAAAGTAGATCAAAGCAATGAAATGGTTAATAGCAAATCATACGGAAAGAGTAAAGAGATTTAAACTCCTGAAATGGACAGAATGCATGAGGAGTGAACGAAGTGAATGGCGTGAATGAAATAGTTAGAATGGATGAAGCGGGTGGAACAGATGAATACGCTGAGTGGAAGCATGCATGAGTGGAAGAACAGATAACTATATAGTTCGAACGAGTGTGGAAATCGAACGAATATGTAGATCGGATGAGTGTATAGAATCAATGAACATGTTGAGCGGATGAGTGTGTAGAGCGGCTGGGTGTGTAGAGCAGGCGCGCATGAGTGCGTAAATACAGAGAAGCGAGTAGAGCGCAGGAGTGCGTAAAACAGATGAATGTGCAGAACGATTGAGCGTAAACCGGATGAGTGTGTAGCACAGATAAGTATGTGGAGCGGTTGAGTATGTAGAGCGCATGAGTGTGGATAGCGGATGAATACGGAAGTGCGGTGGGTGTATAGATAGCTGGATCAGATGAATGTACAGACCTGGCGAATGTATAGAGCAGATGGAGCGGACGAGTGGATGGATGAACATATAGAACAGGATATTGCTGCTGAATGCGTTAAATGCACGAGTGCGTGGAGGGGATGGGTGCACAGAGCAGATGAAGGTATAGAATAGCTGGAACAGGATATTGCTGCTCAATGCGTGAAACGGATGAGTGCGGGGGGGGCAAAGGGGATGAGTGCAGGCGGGCAGAGGGGATGAAGGTATAGAACAGATGAATGTAGAGATGAACATATAGAACAGGATATTGCTGCTGAATGCATGAAATGCACGAGTGCCTGGAGCGGATCAGTGCGTAGAACAAGTGAATGCATAATACGTGTGAGGGCATAAAGCGGACGAGTGCCTGGAGCGAACGAGCACAGACTGCATGGAGTACGTAGAGCTGCGGAATGCGTAGAGCATGGGCAGACAGGAGTGCATGCGTGAGGCAAACTGGAGTGCGCGGGGCGGGCTGGAATGCAGGAGTGTATGGAGCGGACTGGTGCATGGAGCAGACTGGGGTGCATGGAGTGGATACGAGTGCATGGAAAGGACTGAAGCGCATAGAATTGCGTGACATATATAGAATGGTTTGGAATGCAGAGAACGTTTGAAAGAGCATATAACCCATCATATCACACCACCATGCTTATTCTCTCCTTTCTCCAGCATGGGGTCTGGCATGGATTCACATGCTCATGAATATTCCCCGTCGTCAGGCTGGGAATCCTCGGTAAAGAAAAAACCAGTATCAGTTTCGTTTCTGATCTGTCTTTCGTAGTAATAACCAATCACTGGACTCTGCTTCATTCTGACCACAGCCAATGACTGCCCTCTACCTAACCACCGCCTCTGGCAGCCATCTTCAGATTTTTACCGCACGTTCATGTGTTGGGATCCTCGTGCTATTGCTCTCGAGCGTTAGTGCTATTTTTTCACGTTTTTTCTCAAAAACTTCGTTTTTTTCGGTCAAAAGAGCCTCAAGCTCCACCGACTCTCCATCCGATCAACGGGGACCCGTTTCGGATTCGTCTGCGCCCCTCAAGGGTGAAGATTTCGTCGAGATACGCTTTTGGAGGACTCCAGAAGTTTCTCAGGCCCGGTCATGGCCCAGGAGAAGGGAAGCTCGACGCCCGGAAAGCTGTTCAGGGTCTGCCCTGGATGCCAGCTGCAGAACATCTTCAAGGAGGACGAACACTCTCTTTGTCTTTACTGCCTACATGAGGACAAGACGCACGTGGAAAAGGACTGTGCGTTTTGCGGCAACATGTCGGAGCGGACCATGAAGGACCGCCATCAACGTCTCGCCAACTGGCTAGAAGGGAAGAGCCCGTCCGGCGAGAAGAAGAGGAAGAAATCCGAGCGGTCTTCTAAGACCTTTGAAGACGCCCCGGCGACGGGGGTCCAACATAAGGCAAAGCACTGCGAGTCCCCTGGCACCGGGAGCGCCGAACGGTCGGGCTCTACGGGCGCCAGGCAGGGGGCACCCTCCCCAGCACCATCAACCACGAGCCAACGCTCTGGGTCGGGTAAGAGGAAGGCCGAGCACCCGGCGAAGCTCCTGGAGAGGCCCCGGTCGAGCTCGAAGGCGGAGGGGGAGCGAGGCAGTGTCCCCCCCCTCAAGGATAAGGCGGTGAGCGCACCTAAGGTGGTGAAGGCCTTAATCCATCCGGCCAAGCCCTCTATCGAAACTGTCGCGGCGGCCCTGGCTCAGCCTGTGGAGGCTACACCAGTGGTGGCGACCTCGGGGCTCAGAGTCTCCCTGCCACCTCGGAGGGAGTCCTCTTTTGTGCCCATCGATAGGACCCCCGTGAAATCCCCCGTGGGGAAGAAAAAGGGGGGGGCAGGGCGTCGTCGTAGATTCGGCCTCAACCTCGGAGGAGGAGCTGGTCGAGGTCTTAAGCCACGACCTCGGCGTGGAAGAAGACCGGCCCGTCGGGATGGATCCCGACGCAGGGGACGACGACATCGTCGAGGGTACCAACGGGGCCCCTGATCGCCCGTCGGATTCCCCTCTGCCAGCGCCGCGAGACAACTCGGCGGCCATTTTGTTGGCTATACAGTCCTTATGCTCAGAGATAAGGACGAGACTACCGTTGCCGACGGAACCTCTCCCGTCGGGGGACCCAGAACCGGGACCTTCTGGTGTTCCCCCTACCAAGAAAAGAAGGATCCACCCTCCACCTCCTTTTCAGCCGTCGCGCCCCTTCCAGCCCTCCTTCCCGTCAACCCGAGGGGATGATACGGGGACTGACACGGCAGCGACGGGTACGGACGACGAGGTATACGACGAGGATGTACCGTCGTCGCCTCCCACCAGGGCTTCTCCGCCCGACGAGATTGGATCGTTCCACTCAATGATCGCCAGGGCATCCGAGCTTTTCCAACTCTGCCCTGAGGAGAAGGAAGGTTTCCTTTATCAGCGGCGCGAGGCCAAGAGGAAGACGGTCCTCGCGGTGCCTCTATTGGACGACATTTGGGATGAGGGCCTCACCCTCCGCAAGAACCCTTCCACGACGCCAGCTAGAAGAGACCGGTACGAGAAAAAGTACCGGGACCCGGACACGGCCCCCCTGTGCCTCCGGGCGCAGCCTACTCCGGACTCCGTCGTCGCCGCGGCGGCCAGGAAAAAAGCGGGGGGGGGGTGCGGCCTCCACATCGACTTCCCCACCGGACGGCGAGGGAAAGAAATTGGACGCTATGGGACGCAGAGTCATCTCGTCTGCAGCGACGACGATTAAAGCTGCCAACGCCTTGGCTATCGTGGCCCGATACGACAGGGAGCTCTGGTACAAACTGGCTCCCCTGCTGGACTTCTTGCTGGACGACAAGAGGGCAGAGGCCCTGGAGATCCTGCAGGAAGGTGAGGTGGCTTCGGACCACGCCATTACCGTTGCGACGGACATCGCCGACACTGGGTTCCGCCAGCAGGGCAACGGCGTTTGCCTTAGGCGGCGTGGATGGCTCAAGGCTACGGACTTCCGTCAAGACGTTCAGACCAGAGTCCTGGACATGACCTTCGATGGGAACAACCTGTTTGGGAAAACAGTGGACGATTCCCTTCAGGCCATTAAAGCGGACACCGAGACGGCCCGGGCCCTTGGGGTTCTGCAACAACGACGGACGCCCTTTCGGAGCAGCGGAGGCAAGGGCGCCTCCAAAGGTTCCGGCGGCGGTTTCTCCTCCTACCGTCAAGCGGCCCGCTCGTCGTCTCAGGAGGCCTACAGAGGACGAGGCAAGTCTGGCGGACCCCGCCGTCGTCGCCAAGGACAAGGCGCTAAAGCCTCGTCGAAGCAGGATTGAACCGGCCGGGGGGTCGGGCCCCCACCGAAGCACCCCGGTGGGAGGCCGGCTGGCGAGCTTCGTCAGCGTGTGGGAGTCCATCTCCACCGACCGTTGGGTGCTGGACGCCTTGGCCCGGGGCCACACGCTCGAGTTTCAAAGCATCCTGGACCTGCGACGTCTGAACAAGTTCATCAAGGCGCAAAAGTTCCGGATGGTCACCCTCCAGCACGTCCTGGGTCAGCTGGAGGAAGGAGACTTCCTGTCGTCGTTGGATTTGGAGGATGCCTACTTCCATATTCCCATCTTGAAGGGGCACCGAAAATTCCTCAGGTTTGTGGTCCAAGGGCGTCATTACCAGTTCAAAGCCCTCCCCTTCGGTCTACGGTCGGCACCCAGGGTGTTCACCAAGTGCCTCGCACCGGTGGCGGCTCAGCTGCGCCGCGGAGGGATCCACGTCTACCCCTACCTGGACGACTGGCTCATCCGAGCCAAGACAAGGGAGCTCGCCGTGGTTCACACGGCAAGGACCGTCCAACTTCTCACGGACCTGGGATTCTCCGTGAACTACGCCAAATCCCACCTGGTACCCGCGCAAGACACTCTGTTTCTGGGAGCGAGGCTCAACACTGTGTCCCTTCTGGCCTCCCCGTCGGAGGAGAGGACCAGGACCATCCTGGGCAAGGTGCAGCGGATGTTGGTGGCCGACGCGGCCAAGGTGAGGTCCATCAAGTCCCTCCTCGGAATGATGTCTTCCTGCATCTACCTCATTCCCATGTGCAGGCTCTGGATGCGCCCGTTGCAGGAGTTCCTGGACACGCGCTGGATCCAAACGACGGGCAGCTTCGAGGAAAGGATCACACTCGACGAGAGTTTCCGACGAGCGATCCGGTGGTGGGGCACCCGCGCGCATCTGACGGCGGGCATGGACTTCCAGACCCCAGCCCACCAGGAGACAGTGACCACGGATGCCTCCCTGGAAGGGTGGGGAGCGCACACCGGAAATCTGCACACAAGAGGCCTTTGGCTCTCTACGGAGAAATCCTTACATATCAACGTCCTGGAGCTCCGTGCAGTGTTTTGGGCCCTCAGGTCCTTCCTTCCGTCCCTCAAGGGCAAGGTGGTGAGGATCTTCACCGACAACACCACCACCATGTTTTAAATCAGGAAACAGGGCGGAACCAGGTCCCCAGCACTGTCCAAGGAGGCGCAGGACCTGTGGCATTGGGCAGTCGCCCAAGGGATGTTTCTGGTGCGGTTTCATCTGGCAGGGATAAAAAAACACCATCGCCGACTCACTCAGCAGGGAGCTGCGCTCGTGCCACGAGTGGGAACTACGGCAGGATCTAGTGGATCGCCTCTTCCGACGGTGGGGCACACCCCAGATCGACCTGTTCGCGACGGCGACGAACTCCAAGTGCCGGAGGTTCGCCAGCAGGTTTCCCCAGGCGAGCATGGGCGATGCTTTCTCGTTCCCCTGGGAGGGCCTGTTCCTCTACGCGTTCCCTCCTTTGCCACTGCTAATCCGGCTCGTCAACCAGCTCAAGAGGTCACGGTGCAGGATGATCCTCGTCGCACCTGCGTGGCCGAGGCAGATATGGTTCCCGGACCTTCTGGACTTGTCAGCGTCCCCGCCAATCAAGCTGCCGGTGGACGCGGATCTACTCTCCAGGGAAAGAGGCGCCATCCTCCACCACGACCCGATATCGCTGAACTTGCAGGCCTGGCTCCTGCAGCGCTAGAGTTTGGAGGATACGACATACCGGCCGACTGCAGAGAGGTTCTTGCAAAGGCCAGGGCGTCCTCGACTCTTAAATGCTACGGACACAAATGGAAGAGGTTCTCTGTCTGGTGCCACGCACAGAAGATTAACCCTCTACGGATTACGGCTCCCCAAGTACTGCCGTACCTGCTGACGCTGGCCAAAGCTGGACTGGCACACGCGTCCATCAAGATTCATCTTGCTGCGATCTCCCGATACACCAGGACCACGGGGCAGACGTCCTTGTGGTCTCATCGTCTGGTGAAAGAGTTCATGAAGGGACTGTTCAGATCGTTCCCGCCGGTGAAGGCTCCGGCCCCGGCGTGGGAGCTCAACGTGGTGCTGACCAAGCTCATGGGACCTCCGTTCGAGCCTCTGCACTCGGCCCCGTTGAAGTTTCTGTCGTGGAAAACAGCGTTTCTTGTGGCCATCACCTCCGCACGACGGGTGGGAGAGATCCAGGCCCTTTCCTGCAAGGCCCCGTACTTGACTTTTCACGACACGAGGGTAGTGCTCAGGACGCACCCCTCCTTCAT
Organism: Ambystoma mexicanum; assembly: GCF_040938575.1. Taxonomy (NCBI): domain Eukaryota; kingdom Metazoa; phylum Chordata; class Amphibia; order Caudata; family Ambystomatidae; genus Ambystoma; species Ambystoma mexicanum. The sequence goes on from NC_090932.1 coordinate 1,274,429,963, forward strand.
GCCCAAGGTACCGTCGGACTTCCATCTCAACGAACCCTTGGTGTTGCCTGTGTTCTTCCCGTCCCCTTTGTCGCCGGCTGAGAGGACTTTACACTCGCTGGATGTGGCTAGAGCGCTGAAGTTCTACGTAGACCGCACAAAGTGTTTTCGGAAGACGTCACAACTCTGTGAACTTTGGACCTGTCAATCAGGGGAAGGCTCTCTCGAAGGCTTCCATTTCCAGATGGCTCTCAGGCTGTATCATGTACTGTCACCGGTTGGCAAACCGACCGCTGCCTGGCCGTCCGAGAGCCCATTCCACCAGAGCGATCGCAGCTACCACGGCGTTCCTATCTGGTGTGCCCCTGCTGGACATATGCAGGGCTGCTACGTGGAGGTCGACGCACACCTTCACGAAATTCTACTGCGTCGACCGGGATTCCAGGGAGGAGTCCAGGGACGGCCAAGCAGTGCTGCGCAACCTGTTCGCCTGAGGTGAGCCTGGTGAGGAGGTAAGATGCTTAATGTTGAGTTTGATGTAATGCTTAATGTTGAGCCTTTGCCACCTCCCGTGGTTGTGCATGTGTGTACTGCTATGTATTCTTTATTCATGAGCATGTGAATCCATGCCAGACCCCATGCTGGAGAAGGAACAAGTTACTTACCTGTAACTGTTGTTCTCCAGCATGGGTCTGGCATGGATTCACATGCGAACCCTCCCGCCTACCCCTCTGCGGCTCTTCACTTGGTCATACTGCCACTTCACGTGCTTCCAAATCTGAAGATGGCTGCCAGAGGCGGTGCTTAGGTAGAGGGCAGTCATTGGCTGTGGTCAGTATGACGCAGAGACCAGTGATTGGTTATTACTACGAAAGACAGATCAGAAACGAAACTGATACTGGTTTTTTCTTTACCGAGGATTCCCAGCCTGACGGGGAATATTCATGAGCATGTGAATCCATGCCAGACCCATGCTGGAGAACAACAGTTACAGGTAAGTAACTTGTTCCTTACATCACCACTCAACTAGAACACAGAGTTACTATGACACCATTCTGTATAACTGTTCTCATATCAACATCCATCGCTCACTCTACATCACTCTTAAGTAAACACTGCTGGTTACACACCCCCCAGCCAGGAGTTCTCCTCAAGCTTAACGCAGCCACATCCGGTCTGGATAAATCCTTCCAGAAAGAACACATAGTCCTGATCTCTCGACCACCACACCTACGGCTAAGAAGCAGCTGTTACACGAATACTGTACGGGCTGCACATATTCCCAGTGCTCACACGCACCTTTTGGACTCTCTACTGATCTGAACTTCGGTTCCCAAGGGCGTTCAACCTACCAGCGCCTTCAGACCATACCAATGGTATATAAGGCGCTATATAAATGCAAAATAACAACACTCCTCTCCATACCTGTTCCTCGCGGTTTGGTGGGGGGCCGGGGGTAGCCCTGATCTTTCCTGAGTGGATTCCTGGATTTATCATTCCCACTCCGACCTACTCTTGTGAATGACTTGTCTGTAGGCTCTCTCCTACCCATTCTCTTACTGTGGCTACCATCTACCGGCCTCCTGGTCAAATCACTTCATTTCTTTGAGTGGGCGGACCTCTCCTCCTCCCTCCTGTCCTCTACCACTGAACTCCTCCTCGGTGACCTCAATATCCATTTAGACTCCTTGTTCCACCTCTGTATTCTTCCGTGACCGCCTACTCCCTCTCCCTGTCCATCCTCCCCTCTGGCCCGACTTACTCTGCAGGGCACACACTAAATGTCTTAATTTCCTCTGACCCCTCTCCCCTTTCCACCTCTGGCTGTCTCACATCCTGGCACAGCCCTGTCTCTGCTCTTCTCTTCAATTTCTGATACTCTTGCCCCTGTCATGATCTGTTTAAGTCCAAAGCCAAGTGCTATTCCTGGGATGACTCGGACCTAGCTACACTTAAACGGAAGTGTAGGGCGGCTGAGAGGAAATGGAGGGCTTCTTGTTCATCCTCTGACAAACTGGCCTGTTGCCTGTTCCAAAGGCAATACCGACTGAAGAAGAGTCAACATTTAAGCCTTTGTCTCTGCAGCATCTAACAACTCGGCCAAACTCTTTAAAATCTGCAAGGAGCTGGCCAACCCTGCTGCAGTCTCTACCCCTCCTGTTGTCGCCCAGGCTCTTTGCAATGCCCATGCCTCTCATTTTATCTCCAAAACACAGGACATCCTGTCCACCCTCTTCCAGTCTGCTTGCTGACCCTCCTTCAGCCACCCCCACCCCACCCTCCTTGTCCCTTCCTCTTTTCTCCCCTAATGAGGTCGCTGTACAAGTCCGATATATGAAAGCCTCGTCAAAATAGGTTCATCCTTGTTCCTTTAAAACCATCAAGGATCACATTGACCCCCTCGCTCCGGCCCTTGCTGGTTTTTGCAACCACCCCTTTGCCTCAGGATCCCTCCCCCTCTGCACTCCCTTGTGCGTCCTCTTCTCAAGAAACCCACAGCTGATCCGTCTTATCTGGCTAACTCTCGCCCAATTGCCATTACTCCCTTTGTCGGCAAACTCCTGGAAAAGCTGACCATCTCTCAGCTTAATCTTCACTCCGATTCTGTTGGCTGTCTCCATGACCACCAGTCTGGCTTCAGAGCTGCCAGAAGCACAGAAACTGCTCTCATGAACATCTGTGAAGATCTGCTCTCCAACCTTGACTCGAACATTCCCTCTGTCCTCATCCTACTCTCTCTTCTGCCTTCGACACAGTCAACCATGCCATCCTGCTCAACTGTCTCTGCGATAACCTGGGTTTCTGATATTTGTCAATCTGCTTAGAATCACATGCTGTGCATAGTCCGACATCCAGTGGTAACCGCAGAGTATTGCATCTTGTCTTTTGAGACTCTAAAGGGGACGTCGACATGGGCGTGCCTGTAACACTATCCCTACGTGATGTGTAGAGTACCCAAGATCCCTCACGCGTCGAAGTCCCTCGGATTTTTTTTTTTTCGGTCGCCATTTTGCAACGTTCGGAAAGAACATTGCTATTGTCAAACGACTTTGGTCGAATTATTCTAGAGAAATATTCAATTTCACCCCTTCCGTCCCTTGTCTCGACGGCTGTTCCAGTTTCCGCCGAAGACTTGCGAGATTAGACGGAAGGTGATCCTGTCGGCGCTGCCGACCACGTGTCCAGGCCTTTGCCGGCCTATACAGTAGGGAAACTGGGGTCAGGGTGGACATTTATTTTCAAAACTGAAAATGCCTTTCCCTTTCTTCCCTCTTTCCCAGTTGGTCTTAGTCACTGTGTTACCTCAGCTATGGAGGGGACTCCATTTAGATTTTGCCCTATTCGTAAGGGCAAATTCCCATGGAAGGACAGGCACAGACGGTGTAACTGGTGCTTGCTGCTAGATCATAAAGAGGAAGGGTGTGCGGCCTGAAAGCTCCTCCGACCCAAGACTTTGAAGGAGTGTAGAGTAAAAGGGTGGGAGGTCTGCGGTATGTCCAAGGCCGGGACTTCTCCCACTGCCGCTATCACCGAATGTGATGACGGCGAGAGTGACTATCAGGCCTCTGAATCGGAGGTTGTTGACCTTTCGACGGAACGCTTGTGTTCTGTATAGTCTGTCCCCAGCCCTGATAAGTATGTCGTAAGCCCTGCTATGGGGAAGTTACACCCCGGCGACAAAGACAGACACGTGCATGACACTAAGCACACAACCCCTTGCCTTATTTAGACTACGTCGAAAAAGACTTCGGCGCCAACGGGTGTGCCAGTGATACCCGCCGATCGACAAGTTGGGCAGCCCTCACCGAAGCCGTATGCGCGCCTAGTGACTGGGCAATCCAAGACAAATGGCGCTACCCCCAAAACACATAGTTCCGTTGACACGCATCATGGGAAAGCGTAAAGCAATTACAAACCTTAGACGCCAAAAGTTACGGCACTGCCAGAAAAGGCAGCCGATGAAGGCAAGGCCTCGATTCTGCAGAAACAGACTCCCTTACAACCGTCAGATGTACCTACGCGTCTCCCGACGGGTGAGGACGTCTAGGTCAGCCTGGCAAGGATTGTGGCCGCCGATTCCCATAAACGGCAGGATAAGTCTCCGAAAGACCCAAAGATCCGCCAAGATCTAAGGATAGTGTTCAGAAGTCAAGGGAAGGGCATAGGGATACCCCACCTTCATTGGTCCCACCAGAATATTTCTAAGAGAGAGGAAGGACTTTCTTCGACTCTAAGACAGATGGCTTTGTGTTTTTCGACGGAAGAGGCTGCTAGGGACACTTTTTTTCGATGGAAGACTGAGAGAGATACCTTTCCACCCCTAGACGTTCTAGATCAGTCTGGACTAGGGAAATGTTTGTGGACTGCATGGAGAGGTTGGATAAGTTTGTTTCTGATGTTTGTTAATCTGCTTAGAATCACATGCTGTGCGTAGTCCGACAACCAGTGGTCACTGTGGAGTATTGCATTTTGTTTTCGTAGTCGAAAAGGGGACGTCGACAGGCGTGTCTGACACTATCCCTATAGTGACGTGCATTGTACCCACAATCCCTCACGCGTCGAGGTCCCTCGGATTGTTTTTTTCTGCCCAGATATTGGTCGCCTTAACGCGGAGCTCCTCGAGAGAAATTGCAAAAACATTTACTCAACCCTTTGGTCGTTATTTATTATACATTACATTGGATCCCTCCGATGTCAAAGCTGTGAAACTGTTTCACCGCCGAGTAAGAACTTCGACGGCGGTGACTTAGACGGAGATCCTTCAGCGCTGCCGAACACGTGGCCTGGCCTCGCTGGCCTAAGACAGTAGGGAGAGTGGGGTTGAGACATTTCTTCTCTTCTAAGAATGCCTTCCCCCACCCCCCCCCCTTTTCTTCGGGGTCGTTATCACTCTGATCTGTTTCCTCAGCTATGGAGAGGACACCGTTTAGATTCTGCCCATGCTGTAAGGGCAAATTCACATGTAAAGACAAGCTCAAGCGGTGTAACCGTTGCTTACCCCCCCGCCCCCCCGACCACAACGAGGAAGGCTGTGCGGCCCGTAAACTGCTTCGCCCGGAAACTTTAAAGGACCGCAGGGTCAAGAGGTGGGCAGCCTACGCCATGTCTAGAGCTGATTCCTCACCCGCTGCCGCCGAGTGTGACAAGGATAGTGATAACCAGACCTCCGTTTCGGAAGTTGTAGACCTCTCTAGGGAGCGTACCCGCTCCTCAGCGTCTGTCCCCGGCCCTGACAAGTTCGGCTCTCGCCCTACTTATGGGGATGAACACCCCGGCGACACTGACGAACACAGAAGGCATAAACATAATCACACAACCCACGGCACTTCTTCGTCGAAGACTAAGAGCCATAGCGCCAACGGAGACGCCAGATCCTCCGGCGTCCTCCACAGACCGTAAGGGTCGCAAGCCCTCCCCCCCACCGCAGACGTGACTAGCGACTGGGCTACCTGTACAAAAGGGCACTATCACCAAAACGCCAGGCGACACGCCTCGTAAGAGTGCTATTGTCGCCGAAAGACTGCACCGGCCAGCACGACTCCAGACAAACCCTTGACGGAGAAATTAATCGTCGTGAGCTTGGCGCGTATAGTTTCCACTGACAGCCAGAAATGGCCAGCGAGTGATACGCTTAAGACCGCTCACAAGGCCAGGGAAATGCCGTGAATGCCGGAAGGGAGGCAGGGACCGCTCCCACCGTCGAAAGAAGGCCCTAGCCTACAAGAAGGTTTCTCAGAAGGCGAAGGGACTTTATCCTCGACGTTATGGGACCGATCAAGATGGCTACAGGCAGAACAGCTTCCCTTTTCCCCTCCAGACCGTTCTGGGTTACCACATTGGACTTTTGAGATTCCAATCGTGTATGGACAAACTGGATAGATTTATGTCCACTCCTGAAAACACCCAAGAGGCAAAGAGAGGTACTTCATGAGGACCCCAGGGCTAAATGTCCGAGACTATTTAACCCCCTTCAAGCGGAATCTAATACTTATGACCTCACTGAAGAAGACCCTCACTTGCAAGAGGACGAGGAATTATTAGATAGTGAAGACCAACAGAACCTCAAAGGTTTTGAGGAAAACCTTGACATAGGTAGGGGGCTTCGAGGAAGACCCAGATGAAGGTGGCTCACAGCCTTGGCAGTCACCAACAGCGTCTACAGATCCTGAGATCCTAAACCTCCCCTCAGACCACAACGGTCAGGAATCTGTCACCAATAGATGACCAACCCACTTTCAACGCACTACTACGGAAGGCAGCAGCGCACTTTGAGATTGAAACTGGGGAAATTACTCCCGATACTGATTTTGTAGAAAGAATCATTAAGGAAAAACCTCCCACTAGTCAAACCATTCCCCTCATTGCCTCAGTGAAGAGACGAATCACCCCATCGCTGTCTACACCTGCACTGGTCAGAGGGGTCAATCCAAGAATTGAAAAACTGTTTACTCCCTCTCCTTCGGACCCATTATACATTAAGGGTCACTCAATTCCAGACTCCTTGGTGGTAACTATCACAAGGAAAAGGGCAGGAGTTCCGCTATCAACCAGCGAAGCACCCCCAGACAAAGAAGGAAAAACTCTACGCCCTGGGTAAAAGAATTACAGCCTCTGCAGCTTTTTCAACCAGAATTGCCAATAATAATACCCTACTGGCAAGTTATGCTGATGCCCAATGGGGAAAATTACGGCAAGACCTCGAGGAAGTCCTTGAGCCCTTAAGAACTTGCTTATTAACCACGGTAACAGAAGGAACTCTGGTTAACCAGTGCATCATTAAAAACACTCTTGATGATGCAGAAACGGCTGGCCGTTCTTTAGTCCAGGGACTACTTCTGAAGCGTCATGTCTGGCTCCGCAATTCAGGTTTTAAGCCAGAAACCCAGGCGTCACTCATTAATAAACCAATAGAGGATTCTAACCTCTTTGGGAAAGCAGTGGATGACGCACTGGAGACTGCGAAGGAGGATTTCGACACCCTAAAGACTTTAGCCCAAATCTCAAGGCCTCCCAATAAGCGAGGATTCGGGAACAAACGCTTTTTTCGAGGCCAACGTCAACAGCAACAACAGCAGTACACTGCAGGCAACTGGTCCTCTACTCAGGGAACTAGTGGCCAATACACTCAGAGGACAACGCCGTGGCAAGGGTAGAGGTCTGGGCCCCACTCCCAGAGGATCCCCGGCGACCAACACCAAATGACCTGAAGGTTCGGGTCCCCTCCCATGCATCGACGGTCGGGGCCGGTTAACATCTTTCCTACCAGCATGGGAGGGAATAACATCAGACCGCTGGGTATTGTCAACCATAGCCTGCGGTTAGTGCATAGAATTCAGTCGGTCCCCCAAGTACAGACCCTCAAGGGGATGACGCTTATCACCAGAGCACCTCGCCATCCTTCAAGAAGTGGAACTGCTGCTACTAAAAGGAGCAATAGAGGTTGTGCCTCTATCACAGGTAACAGAAGGTATTTCTCCAGCATGGGGTCTGGCATGGATTCGCATGCTCATGAATATTCCCCGTCAGGCCGGGAATCCTCGGTAAAGAAAATAAATCGGTTTCGTTTCTGATCTGTCTTTCTTACTAGTAACCAATCACTGATCTCTGGGTAATACTGCCCCCAGCCAATGACTGCCCTCTACCTAAGCCCCTCCCCTTGCAGCCATCCTCAGATTTTTACTGCACGTTCAAGTGTTGGGAGTCCTCGTGTTTTAGCTCTCGAGCTTGTACTGCGTTTTCACGCTTTTTCAGGAGATTTCTCTTTTTTCGGTTAATCGAGCCTCAAGCTCCACTGTTTCTACTTCCGATAACGGGAACCCATTTCAGAATTCTTCTACGCCCCTCAAGGGTGAAGTTTTCATCGAGTTACGCTTCTTGGAGGATTCCAGAAGATCTGTGGCCTACCTCAACGGACATGGCCCAGGACAAGGGAAGCTCGACGGCCGGATCCAAGCTGTTCAGGAGCTGCCCAGGATGCGGATTGCAAAATGTTTTCAAGGAAGACGAGCATTCAAGATGTCTCTACTGCCTTCATGAGGACAAGACGCACGTGGAGAAGGACTGTGCGTTCTGCAAGAACCTGTCGGAACGAACCAAGCAAGATCGTTGTTCCCGCCTTGCCGCCTGGCTGGAGCAGGGCACAGCAGATGAGAAGGCGAAGAAAAAGTCTGAGTGGTCTTCTAAGTCCTGTGAGGGCGCCCCGGCGACGGGGGCCCAACCGAAGGCCAAGCATGGGCTCCTCGGCTGCCAGGCAGGGCTCGACTTCCCAGGCACGATCAACCACGAGCCAGCGCTCTGGTTCGGGGAAGAGGAAGTCCGAGAACCCGGGTAAGCTTCTGGAGAGGCCCCGGTCGATCTCGAAGGGAGCCGAGGGGAAGCGAGGCGATGACCCTCCCCCCAAAGCGAAGGCCCAGGACGCACCTAAGGTGGTGAGGGCCTTGATCCACCCGGCAAAGGCCTCTATCGAGGTTGTCGCAGCGGCCCTGGCGAAGCCGGCAGAGGCTACGCCAGTGGAGGCGGCCTCGGGGCCCAGAGTTTCCCTGCCACCGCGGAGGGAATCCTCTTTCCAGACCATCGTTAAGACCCCCGTGAAGACCCTGGCAGAAAGAGGGGGTGGGGGGGGGACGGTGGCCATTACGGACTTGGATTCAGCCTCCGAGGAGGATCCGGTGGAAACCGTGAAAGGCCTCAACGAGAGGTTCATAGGCCTCAATGAGAGATTTGAGAAGGTTCGATCCCAGGGGAAGGTTCCAGCTGATATGGTCGAAGATGGCGACGATGGGACGACGAGGGCCCAGTGGAGCAACCATCCCATCCGTCGCAGCCATTACCCGAGCCCCAGGATAGCTTGGCGGCCATTTTGTTGGCAATCCAATCCTTATGTACTGAGATAAGGGCGAGATTACCACGGACCACAACAGAGGATCCAGAACCAGGCCTGTCGGGAAGCCTTCCGAACAAGCGGAGGAGAGTCCACCCCGCTCCGCCCTTCGTGCCCGTGAGGCCTGTGGACCCCTCATCCCCCTTGCCGGACCCTAGAGAGGATATGGCGACGGATACAGTGACGGGGACGGACGACGGCGGCGATGACACAAAGGACATCTCGTCATCACCCCCCCTCTCGGGCCTCTCCTCCTGACGAAATTGGCTCTTTTCACGCCATGATAGCCAGGGCATCCGAGCTCTTCCAGCTCTGCCCTGAGGAACAGAAAAGGGAAGGTTTTCTTTACCAACGACGAGAGGCCAAGAGAAAGACGGTCCTCGCTGTGCCGTTGCTCGACGACATCTGGGACGAGGGGCTGGCTATCCTCAACCCTTACACGACACCCGCCAAGAGGGACATGTACGAGAAGAAATACCGGGTCCCCGATGCCACCCCCTTGTGCCTCAGGGCCCAGCCCACGCCAGACTCTTTTGTCTCGGCAGCGGCCAATAAGAAAGCAGCGGGTGCGGCGGCTCCAACTTCTACTTCCCCGCCAGACAGTGAGGGCAAGAAGTTGGACTCCATGGGACTACGAGTCGTCTCGTCTGCGGCGACGACGATTAAGGCGGCCAATGCCTTAGTGATTGTGGCCCGTTACGAAAGGAAGCTTTGGTTCAGGATAGCTCCTCTGCTAGACTTCCTACCGGACGACAAGAGGTTGGAGGCCCTACAGATTCTGCAGGAAGGTGAGGTGGCGTCGGATCACGCCATAACGGTGGCAACGGACATTGCCGATACTGGATTTCGCCGACTGGGCAACAGGGTTTGCCTCCCGACAATGGCTCAAGGCGACGACTTTCGCCAGGGCATCCAGACCAGAGTGTTGGACATGCCGTTCGATGGCAACAACCTGTTTGGAAAGACGGTGGATGAGTTCCTCCAGGCCATCAAGACCGACACAGAAACAGCCCGAGCTCTAGGAGTCCTTCAGCAACGGCGGCCCTTTCGGAGCTCTGGAGCCAGACAGGGAGCTTCCAAGGGATCCAACGGTGGCTCTTCTACTTACCGCCAGGCAGCCTGCTCCTCGTCCCAGGAGGCATACAGAGGCCGCAGCAAGCAAGGAGGGTCTTGCTGCCGTCGGCAAAGAGGGCAAGGCCTCTTCCAAGCAGGACTGAACCGGCCATAGCATCGGGCCCCCACCGAAGCACCCCGGTGGGAGGCCAGCTGATGAAGTTAATCAGCGTGTGGGAGTCCATCTCCACCGACCGTTGGGTGCTGGACACCCTGGCCCGCGGACACTCGCTAGAATTTCAAGTGTCCTCGCATTCCTCCCGTGGCCAGGAAGGAGAATCACATCCCTCAACTGCTGTTGGAGGTAAGGGCGATGCTCAAGAAGTGTGCCATCGAGCTCGTCCCCAAGAGGCTCTTGAGTATACTCAAGATACTTCCTCGTCAGAAAGAAGACAGGCGGTTGGTGCCCCATCCTGGACCTGCGTCGGTTGAACAAGTACATCAAGGCACAGAAATTCAGGATGGTCACCCTACAGCACGTGCTGGGACAGCTGGAGGAGGGCGACTTCCTATCGTCACTGGACCTGGAGGATGCTTACTTCCACATCCCCATTCTAAAAGATTCGTAGTCCAGGGGCGTCACTACCAATTCAGAGTCCTGCCGTTCGGATTAAAGTCTGCACCCAGGGTGTTCACCAAGTGCCTCACACCTGTGGTGGCGCAGCTGCACCTGCAAGGGATCCACGTCTACCCCTACCTGGACGACTGGCTAATCCGTGCAAGGTCAAGAGAACTTGCCGTCGAACACCCAGCGAGGACGGTCCGCCTGCTCACAGAGCTGGTATTTCACCATCAACTACCCCAAATCCCATCTGGTCCCGTCGCAGGTGGCACTGTTTCTGGGAGCGAAGCTCGATACAGTGAAGCGATTGGCATCTCCGTCGGAAGAAAGGACGAAGGCCATTTTGGGCAAGGTGCAGTGCCTGTTTGCCACGGATGTGGCCAGAGTGAGGTCCATCAAGTCCCTCCTCGGGATGATGTCCTCATGCATCTACCTTGTGCCCCTTTGCAGACTTCGGATGAGTCCACTACAAGAGTTCCTCGACGCCCGCTGGATTCAAGCGGCGGGCAGCTTCGAAGACAGGAACCCGCTCGACGAGGAGTTCCGTCGGGCGATTCTATGGTGGGGTGCCAGTGCGCACCTCGTGGCAGGCATGTACTTTCAGGCTCCGGCGTATCGGGAGACAGTAACGACGGACGCCTCCCTGGAGAGATGGGGGGGCCCACACTGGAGATCTCCACGCAAGAGGCCTCTGGCTCCTGGAGGAGAGGTCTCTTCACATCAACATCCTGGAGCTACGAGCCGTGTTCTGGGTGCTCAAATCGTTCCTTCCGTCCCTCAAGGACAAAGTGGTGAGGATCTTCACCGACAGCACCATCACGATGTTCTACATCCGGAAGCAGGGAGGCACCAGATCCACAGCCCTATCCAAGGAGGCCCAGGATCTGTGGCACTGGGCCGTCGCCCAGGGGATGTTTCTGGTTCCTTTCCACCTGGCCGGAATTACACCATCGCTGACGCACTCAGCAGGGAGCTGCGCTCGTGCCACGAGTGGGAACTACGCCAGGACCAGGTGGATCGGCTCTTTCAACGGTGGGGCAAACCCCAGATCGACCTGTTCGCGACGGTGACGAACTACAAGTGCCAGAGGTTCGCCAGCAGGTTCGCACAACCGAGGAGCATGGGCAATGCTTTCTCGTTCCTTTGGGACAGCCTGTTCCTGTATGCAATCCCTCTGTTGCTGTTCCTTCTCAACCAGCTCAAGAGGTCCAGGTGCAGGATGATCCTCGTCGCACCGGCATGGCCGAGACAGATCTGGTTCCCAGGCCTTCTGGACTTGTCAGCATCCCCACCTATCAAGCTGGCGATGGACGCGGATCTTCTCTCCAGAGAAGGAGGCGCCATTCTCCATCACGACCCGGAGTCGCTGAACTTGCAGGCTTGGCTCCTGCAGCACTAGAGTTTGGAGGATACGATATCTCGGCTGACTGCAGAGAGGTTCTTGCAAAAGGCAGGGCGTCCTCAACTCTCCAATGCTATGGACATAAGTGTAAGAGGTTCTCTGTCTGGTGCCGTGCACAGAAGATTAACCCTCTGCGGATTACGGCCCCTCAAGTATTGCCGTACCTACTGCCACTGGACTGGCTCACGCCTCCATCAAGATACATCTGACTGCCATCTCCCGATACACCAGAACTACAGGAGGGGCGTCCTTGTGGTCTCATCGCCTGGTGAAGGAATTTATGAAGGGACTAATCCGATCGTTCCCGCCGGTGAAGGCCCCTGCCCTGGCGTAGGAGCTCAACGTGGTGCTGACCAGGCTCATGGGTGCCCCATTCGAGCCGATCCATTCGGCGCTGTTGAAGTTCCTGTCGTGGAAGACCGCATTTCTTGTGGGCATCACCTCCGCACAAGTGGGAGAGATTCAGGCCCTATCTTGCAAGCCTCCATACTTGACTTTTCACGACACAAGGGTGGTGCTGAGGACGCACCCCTCCTTTATGCCCAAGGTTCCGTCGGACTTCCACCTCAACGAGCCCTTGGTGTTGCCAGTTTTCTTCCCGTCGCCTTCGTCTCCGGCCGAGAGGACTTTGCACTCGCTGGATGTGGCTAGAGCGCTGAAGTTCTACGTGGACCGCACAAAGAGTTTTCGGAAGACATCACAGCTGTTTGAACTTTAAACCTGTGACTCAAGGGAAGGCTCTCTCGAAGGCTTCCATTTCCAGATGGCTCTCTGGCTGCATCATGCACTGTCACCGGTTGGCAAACCGACCGCTACCCGGCCGTCCGAGAGCCCATTCGACCAGAGCGATCGCTGCTAGAACAGCGTTCCTGTCTGGTGTGCCCTGCTGGACATCTGCAGGGCTGCTACGTGGAGGTCGACGCACACCTTCACAAGATTCTACTATGTCGATCGGGACTCCAGGGAGGAGTCCAGGGTCGGCCAAGCAGTGCTGTGCAACCTGTTCGCTTAAGGTGAGCCTGGTGAGGAGGCAAGAGATGCTTAATGTTGAGTTGTATGGCTTAATGTTGAGGCTGTTGCCACCTCCCGTGGTTGTGCATGTGTATACTGCTATGTATTCTTATATTCATGAGCATGTGAATCCATGCCAGACCCCATGCTGGAGAAGGAACAAGTTACTTACCTGTAACTGTTGTTCTCCAGCATGGGTCTGGCATGGATTCACATACGAACCCTCCCTCCCCGGCTCTTCACTTGGTAATACTGCCACTTTACGTGCTACCAAATCTGAGGATGGCTGCCAGGGGAGGGGCTTAGGTAGAGGGCAGTCATTGGCTGGGGGCAGTATGACCCAGAGATCGGTGATTGGTTACTACTAGGAAAGACAGATCAGAAACAAAACTGATACAGATTTTCTATCTTTACCGAGGATTCCCGGCCTGACGACGGGGAATATTCATGAGCATGTGAATCCATGCCAGACCCATGCTGGAGAAGTTACAGGTAAGTAACTTGTTCCTTATTCAGTGTACTTCCTTGTACCCAAAAAGGACTTAACCATGCGCCCTGTACTAGATCTGCGCCTAGCAAACAAATTTGTCAAACCTCAAAAATTTCACATGGTGACCCTACAGGAAGTAATCCCCCTACTTTCACAGGGAGATTACATGACAAGACTGGACATGAAAGATGCATACTTTCATATTTTAATATTGCCAGCGCACAGAAAATACCTCAGGTTCATGATAGAGGGCAAACACTACCAGTTCAGAGTGCTACGCTTTGGAATAGCGTCAGCGCCAAGGGTATTCACAAAAGTACTGGCAGCGGCCCACCTGCGCAGGTTGTCCATCCCAGTATACCCTTACCTCGACGATTGGCTCATAACAGGGGATTCTTAAGAGACATGGTTCTCAAATACCCAAAAGACTGTAGACCTTTTGTTCCAACTGGTCTTCTCCATCAACGAGAAGAAGTCCAGCCTAGACCACAGCCAGATCAAAGAATTCCTAGGGGCTCTAATTCGAACAAAGGACAGCCTTGGCTTCCCCTCCAACGCGAGGGTCCAATATATGCTGTTTCAGATCCCTCAATATGTGGCCGGTCCAGAGGTGACTGGACGCAAAGCAATGCGATTTCTAGGAATGATGGCGTCATGTATATACTTGGTACCCCACGTGCGCCTGCCCATGCGCCCAATGCAAGAGTGGCTCAACAGCCAGTGGTGTCAGGCCACCGGACAATGGGACGGTCTAGTGGTGGTCTTGCGCTACCCCAAAATCATCCGACGTAACGCTCCATAGAGCGGCCATCGAGGAACAACGCGTAACGCAGGCAACGTCGACACCAGAGTCCTCTACTGACAAACTCGTTGTCGAGAGCCTGGCGAGAATTGTTTCCGAAGACAAACGTAAGCGGACGACGAAACAAACGTCGAATACCGCACAAAAAGCTATGGAAACGCCGAAAAAGCACAAAAGTAGCCAAGAACTGCCCCCTTCATCTAAGGGCACTTCTGAACTACCGGAGGGCTTTTCAGAGGGCGACGGAAACCTTTCTTCGACATTGTGGGAGCGTTCTAAGCGTTTTGAAGGTGAAAACACTGATTTCCCCCCTCTAGACTATTCAGGGGTCCCCCATGAGACCCTTGAAAGACTCAATTCTTGTATGGAGAAAATGGAAAGGTTTTTGGGAAACCAAAACCCACCCACACCCAAAAGACCAAGAGAATGGCCCCAGGATGACCCTAGGGTCAAGATTCCTAGGCTGTTTCCCCCTTTTACAGACGTATATGACCTCACTGAAGAGGAGCAATACCTCCAGGAAGATGAGTGTTTGGGTGGAGAGGAAGAACATGAGGAAGAGGGGTTTGAAGAAGATCCTTACACTAGTGCAGGAGCTTTCGAAGAAGATACAGCTACCTCGCAGCCCTGGCAATCCCCATCAGTGCAGCCTTGGCAATCCCCATCAGTGCACTCAGACCCTGATGTCCTTCACCCTTCTCCTCCCAAGGATTCACCTATTGGAAACACCTCTCCAATAGATGACCAACCTTCACTTAATGCACTATTGCGCAAGGCAGCAGCGCATTTTGAAATAGACACAGGGGAGACTCTTCCTGACATAGACTTTGTAGAGAAAGTTATTAAAGAAAAAGCCCCTGTTAGTCAGTCTATTCCGCTCCTGGCTTCTATAAAGAGAAGAATAACTCCTTCCCGTTCCAATCCTGCCTTAGTCAGAGGGGTCAACCCTCGGATAGAGAAGCTCTTCAGCCCTTCGTCCTCTGACCCTTCGTACATCAGAGGACATTCTATTCCGGACTCCCTCGTAGTTACTAATACAAGGAAGAGAGCGGGGGTACCACTATCCACTAGTGAGACACCACCTGACAAAGAGGGCAAGAAGCTCTATGCACTTGGGAAGAGAATCACGACGTCCGCCGCCTTCTCAACTAGGATTGCAAATAACAATTCCCTACTAGCTAGCTACGCAGATGCACAGTGGAGCAAGCTGCGCAGCGAAGCAGAGGACGCACCAGAACCCCTGCGTTCACGCCTGTTAGCTATAATCTCAGAGGGAACTCTTGTAAACCAGGGCATCGTAAAGAACTCCTTGGATGCCGCAGAGACGGCTGGCCGTTCCCTGGTTCAGGGAATACTTCTCAAACGCCATGTCTGGCTGCGCAATTCGGGATTTAAGCCGGAAACCCAGGCTTCCCTGATAAATAAGCCCATAGAACAAACTCATCTGTTTGGGAAAGCAGTTGATGAGGCCCTAGAACATGCAAAGAAAGAGTTTGATACCATCAAGACTCTTGACCAAATTTCTAGGCCCCCTAACAGACGCGGCTATGGCAATAGATGCTCCTTTCGTGGCCAACTCCAGCAGCAAAACCAACAGCAATTTACCAACTGGCCCTCTAATCAGTGTAACAACACCCAGTTCAGTCAAAGAGGCCAACGCCGTGGCAGAGGAAGAGGTCGCGGCTCCATCCCCAAAGGTTCCACGCCCAATAGCAACAAATGACCTGAAGATTCGGGTCCCCTCCCATGCATCACCGGTCGGGGGCCGGCTAACATTGTTCCTTTCAGCATGGGAGGGAATATCGTCAGACCGCTGGGTAATATCCACCATAGCCCACGGATACTGCATCGAATTCAACGGTTCCCCGAAGTACAGACCCCCACGGAACCGACGCATGACACCGGAACACCTCACCATTCTTCTTCAAGAAGTAGAAGAGCTACTGAAAAAAGAAGCTATAGAGGCTGTCCCCCTATCTCAGGTAACAGAAGGTATTTATTCAGTGTACTTCCTTGTACCCAAAAAGGACTTAACCATGCGCCCTGTATTAGATCTGCGCCCAGCGAACAAGTTTGTCAAACCCCAAAAGTTTCGTATGGTGACCTTGCAGGAAGTAATCCCACTGTTATCACAGGGGATTACATGACAACGCTAGACATGAAAGATGCATACTTTCATATTTTAATGTTGCCACCGCACAGAAAATACCTCCGGTTCAAGATGGAGAACAAACACTACCAGTTCAGAGTACTACCCTTCGGGATAGCATCTGCACCAAGGGTATTCACGAAAGTACTGGCAGTGGCAGCGGCCCACCTGCGCAGGTTATCCATCCCGGTATACTCTTACCTCGACGACTGGCTCATAACAGGGGATTCTTCCGAAACATGCTTCTCCAATACCCAAAAGACTGTAGACCTTTTGTCCCAACTGGGCTTCTCAATCAACCGAAAGAAGTCCAGCTTAGACCCCAGCCAAATCAAACAATTCCTAGGGGCTCTAATTCGAACAAAGGATGGCCTCGTCTTCCCCTCCAACGAGAGGGTCCAAAACATGCTGTTTCAGATCCCCCATTATGTGGCAGGTCGAGAGGTGACGGTACGCAAAGCAATGCGCTTGCTAGGGATGATGGCGTCATGTATTTATTTGGTACCTCACGCGCGCCTGCGCATGCGCCCAATGCAAGAGTGGCTCTACAGCCAGTGGTGTCAGGCCAGCGGACAATGGAACGATCTAGTGGTGGTCTCGCAGGCCTTGGTTCTCTCGCTACGGTGGTGGACAAAAGAAAACCTGTTATTAGGGAAAACTTTTGCCACACCCGCAGTGGAAGCCACACTAACCACAGACTCATCCCTTACAGGATGGGGGGCTCACCTATCCCATCAGACTGCTCACGGAGCGTGGACTCCGAGCTTAGCATTCAAGCATATAAACCTGCTGGAACTACTAGCGGTGTTCAAAGCACTGAAAGCCTTTCAGGAACACTTACAAGGAAAGACAGTGATGGTCCTCACAGACAGCACCACATCCATGTACTACCTCAACAAGCAAGGGGGCACTCACTCTCCAGGACTGTCCAAGCTGTCCCAGAATATATGGAAGTGGGCTCTCAAATACATGTTCCTACTATCACAACATGTACCAGGGGAACTCAATCTGCTAGCAGACAAACTCAGCAGAGACTTCCCCCTGCCCGAAGAGTACGAATGGCAATTGCACGAAGACATCGTCTTAGACGTCTTCACGCAATGGGGATTCCCGGAAATAGACCTGTTCGCAACTCTGGAAAACTCACAATGCCAAAGTTACGCCTCCAGGTACCCCCAGAACCAGTCCAAGGGGAACGGTTTGTCGATTCAATGGTCAGGGAAATTTGTTTACGCCTTTTCCCCGACTCCCCTTCTCAACAAAGTGGTGCACAAGATGCACCAGGAGCAGGTTACCATGATACTAGTGGCCCCAATGTGGGCCCGGCAGCCATGGTTCGTTCACTTGATGGAGATGTCTCTATCTCCCCCAGTGAAGCTTCCCTGCCCGTACAACATGCTGTCACAGGACAAGGGCAGGACACTGCATCCATGCCCTCAGACCATGAACTTAGCAGCCTGGCTCCTGAGATCATAGAATTTGGACATTTACAACTCCCGCAGAGATGTATGGACATCCTC
The DNA here is from genome assembly GCF_040938575.1 of Ambystoma mexicanum. Taxonomy (NCBI): domain Eukaryota; kingdom Metazoa; phylum Chordata; class Amphibia; order Caudata; family Ambystomatidae; genus Ambystoma; species Ambystoma mexicanum. The sequence goes on from NC_090932.1 coordinate 1,274,447,872, forward strand.
AGGGAAGCCAGAAAACCTAATACTCGCCACTGCTATTCTAGCAAGTGGAAGAGATTTGTCATCTGGTGTAGAGGAAAGAGCATCAACCCGGTTGACTGCTCTCCCACTAACATTGTTCTGTACTTGACCCATTTGCTGGATTCAGGTCTAGTGTTCAATTCCATTAAAGTCCACCTAGCGGCACTTTCTGCATACACCACTTCCCAACTTAGTGTCGTGGTGGAAGATACCAGTTATCAAGGCCTTCATGGAGGGGGTAAAGAGAATACACCCTCCGATAGCTAACCCAGCTCCCGGATGGGACTTAAATGTGGTACTTTCTAGACTCATGGGCCCTCCTTTCGAACCCATGCACAAGGCAACTCTTAAAGACCTCACTCTTAAGACTGCTTTCCTAATAGCTATCACCTCCATTAGGAGAGTAAGTGAACTACAGGCTCTTTCTGTACTAGACCCCTTCGTAACAGTTCACAAGGATAAGGTGGTTCTACGCACACACCCAAGGTTTGCACCAAAATTCATCTCAATTTCATGTAAACCAGTCAATAGAACTACCAACTTTCTTTCAAAACCCTTCCAGCTTGGGAGAAAAAAGTCTGCATACACTAGATGTACGCAGAGCTGTCATGTTCTACATGGAAAGAACCAGACCAGTGAGAAAGACTAATCAGTTCTTTGTCTCTGTGGCAGCAGGAAGAGAAGGAGATGCAGTTTCAAAGTCCACTATATCTAGATGGATAGTTCAATGCATCACTCACTGTTTCTCTCTTGCTAAGAGAGAACTACCCTTCAAGCCAAGAGTACATTCCACTCGAGGCACTGGGGCTTCCATAGCGTTCATTGCAAATGTTCCCCTTGAGTCCTTCTGCAAAGCGGCAACCTGGAGTTCTGTGCACACCTTTACAAAACACTACTGTCTAGATGCACACTCTAGATCTGATTCCCAGGTGGGACAGGCAGTATCAAGACATCTTTTCTCTACTGTTCCTTCTCATAACCCACCGCCAACTCCGGGTACTGCTCGCTAGTCTATGCACCGCATGTGATTCTAAGCAGATTAACAAACATCAGAAGACAATGCATTACTTACCGTAAAAGCATTTCTGATGGTTGTATCTGCCTAGATTCCCATGCGCCCACCCTTCCTCCCCGCACGGATGGAAGGAACATAGACATCCTTTTCTATATTTCTCTCTTTTCTGTACTAACTCGCGTCTAGAAGGCTCCCTCAGGGCAGAAAAATACAAACAGAGGGACCTCGACGCGAGAGGGATTGTGGGTACAACGCACGTCACTATAGGGATAGTGTTACAGACACGCCTTGTCGACGTCCCCTTTTTCGACTACGAAAAACAAAATGCAATACTCCGCAGTGACCACTGGATGTCGGACCAATGCACAGCATGTGAATCTAAGCAGATACAACCATCAGAAATGCTTTTACGGTAAGTAATGCATTGTCATTCTGAGGCTTGTGGAATCTGCTTAGATCACATGCTATGCATAGGCCGACATCTAGTGGAAGCTGCAGAGTATTTGTTTGTTTTTCGAAACTGGGCGTCGACACAGGGCGTGCCAGTAATACTATCCCTAGTGTGACATTCACTGTACCCATGATCCCTCACGTGTCTAGGACCCTCGGATTGTTTTTTTTCCCACCATGCTTGTCGGAAGCACTGAGCGGAGTTCCCTGACTTAGTCAGATTTTGCAAATATTGTTATATATTTCCCCGTTTATTCCAGCTATACGTCGAGTCTCCGAACATCGACATTCGACGCCGGATCGGAGAAAATTCAACCGTCGGACTACATCGACGGATTTGGGCCTCGGAAGTCCTCTGGACTCAGCCCTGCAAGTAGGGAGAGTGTGGGGTGGCACATATCCTACACTCTGATTAATATAGGTACATTACTTATATTCCTACACTCCAAGCCCGCTGCCACAGGGTATGTATGGAGGGTACCCCTTTTCAATTTTGCCCCAAGTGCAACCGCAAGTATCCTTGGGTTGACAGACACGCCATGTGTAACCTCTGCTTGCCGAGGGACCACCCCGAGGTGAATTGCAGAGCGTGCAGTAGGTTTAAACCGAAGACCCTTAAGGACCGTTCGACAAAGCGTTGGGCCCACCACGCCAGGCGACAAGAGGCCATGGCCGCGGAGGGTGCCTCCAGCGATGGCAGAGACGCCGTACTTTCGGACGGCGATGGCAATGTGGCGTCGATGGACAGCCAAGCGCAAGTCCCCGACCTCGGAAGGTTGTCCGGCAGGGCAGCTATGGGGAAGACCCCCGGCGACACGAGCGCTACCCACACCACTTCCAGCAAACAAAGGTCCAACCGAGACTCGACGCGCACGTCGAGTTCTCGGAAAGAGGCACGAAGAGAACGGTCCACCAAGTCAGTGTCCTCTGGGTGTTTGCGTTCGAGATCTACGCATGACACCAGGCAACCCTCCACTGTTGCTAAGAGTGCCTCGCTCCCCTTAGTGACTGAGGTTCGGTCATCTGAGGACAACGCCGACCTCTACCCCCAGGCCGCACTCAAGGAGTCGGCGTCTGCAGGCAGCGTGAAGGCTGCTACCGAATCCCTTACACTCTCTAGAGACAGGGACTCTACCCCCGAATTTCGGGACCAGGCACCGAAAAGCTCTGATGGGGCCCAAAAATCGGGGAAACACTCTTCCACCTGCGGGGAGGGGGGAAAAACAACGAAGTAAGCAGTCCCAGCCTACTTCCACTCCTAAACTACATTCTTCTCCACCTAAGCAGATGGACAAGTCTCTTGTCCTTAAGGCCCCTGTTCAGGCCAGAAGGTCTAGTCAGGACAAATCTCAGTCTGTTGTCCTTAAGACCCGTGTTCAAACCAGTAGGTCTAGTCCGGATAAAACGGGTAAAGCACTCCAGGAAAGTTATTCCCAGTTCAAGGGAATGGTCCAGTGATGACAGAGTAATGTCAAGGATGTCATCATTGGCAGATTTCTACGCCAAAAACCCGGAACACTTTCTCTCTTATACCCCAGAAGGGTCAACTCCCTCAGGCTCTAAGGATCCAATACCCCCAAGTAAGAAGTCCCGGGCTGAAGCACCAACTCAGTCTTCAGACCCCTTCTATATACAGCCCTATTCTCAATATCAGGAAGATCCATCCTTTGGTGAGGATCCAGACGTGGGCATGTTCGAAGAACAAACTGGGACAGGCTATTATGAGGAGGAGGACCAGGAGGAGGAGGAGGACCAGGAGGAGGAGGACCAGGAGGAGGAGGAGGAGGACCAGGAGGAGGAGGAGGAGGAGGAGGACCAGGAGGAGGAGGACCAGGACCAATTCCCCGGTAGAGAGAGCCCGCGGTTACAGACTCCCCTGTTGACAACCAACCTCTCCTGAATGAGGTCCTGTCCAGAGCGGCACAGCACTTCCACATTGACACCCAAGCTGCTCAGGAAGAGAGGGACTTTGCAGAGGAATTGGTGGGAGAAAAGAGATCTGTTGCTCAGGCCATCCCTATCCTTAAGTCAATACAAAGGAGGATAGACCCTTCCCTTGTTAACCCCAATCTCACTAGGGCAGTAAACCCCAGAATTGAAAAGCTTTTCAGGTCAGCCCATTCTGACCCACTGTACATAAGGGGACATCTCAAACCGGACTCCCTGGTTGTTACAAACACCCTTAAGAGGGCGGGAACACCCTTGTCATCGTCCGAAGCTCCCCCGACAAGGAGAGCAAGAGGATTTATGGCTTGGGCAGGAAAGTAGCCTCCACTTACGCCTACCAGGCAACGATTGCCAACTCCACCACCCTGCTGGCTAGTTACAACTGCCACCAGTGGGAAGAAGTCGCGGCTCTCATAGACTCTGCCCAGAACCCTTAAAAAGCCAATTGGCACGAGTTTCAGCAGAGGGGAGAGCCGCGTCAGGTTGCATTTTAAAATCAACCTTTGATGCCGCGAATAACGCCGGCAGATTAATTGCTGAAAGCACGGTCATCAAGAGGCATGCTTGGCTACGGCAGTCTGGTTTCAAGGCCGAGACCCAAGCATCATTGATAGATAAGCCGGTGGAGCCAGATATGTTTGGAAAGGCGGTCGAGGACGCGCTAAAGAATGCCAAGGACGAGTACGAGACACTCAAGTCCCTAGGGCAACTAACCAACAAACCCCCTAACTAGAGAGGGAATGGCAATTTTCGTCGGCCTCGCGGACAAAACTCCGAAAGAGGCTCAAACTATTCCCAAGGCCAGGGTACTACATGGAACACTAACCAGCAGTCTACCCAGAGTTATGGCAGGGGTAACAAAAGAGTTCATGGTAGGGGTAGAGGCAGTCCCAATAAAGGAGGGGGCACGCCTCCACCAAAACAGTGACGCTCCGTTCAGGGTCCCTTCTCACGCATCCCCAGTAGGGGGACGCATTTCCATCTTCACCCAAGCTTGGGAAGGGATCACATCAGACAGATGGGTGCTGTCCACAGTGTCCCCAGGATACTGCATAGAACTCCTAGAGCGTCCCCGAAACCACCCTCCACGACAAAGAATACACTCCTTAGACCACCAGAAGATCCTACTCGAAGAGATCTAAATTCTTCTTGCAAAGGACACGATAGAACTCGTCCCGGGACACCAGGTAAACAAGGGTATTTATTCAACTTACTTCCTTGTGCCAAAAAAAGATTTGACAATGCGCCCAGTATTGGCTATACGGCCAAGCCCCAAAAATTTCGCATGACTACTCTCCAAGAGTTAATTCCCCTCCTAAAAAAGGGGATTACATGGCAACATTGGATATGAAAGATGCCTATTTTCATATTTCCATGTTCCCAGCGCACAAAATATCTGCGCTTCAAGGTGGACAGTCAGCACTACCAGTTCAAGGTACTGCCCTTCGGGATAGCCTCGGCTCCAAGGGTATTCATCAAGGTACTGGCGGTGGCACACCTACGCAGGGAGGCAATCCCAGTGTACCCTTATCTGGACAACTGGCTCATCACGGGGGAGACCCCAGTAATTTGCAGGACAAACATTCAAAGAACTATCGACCTTCTCTTCGAATTGGGCTTCTCCATAAACGAGAAAAAAATCAAGTCGGGTGCCCAGCACCTCCAAGCAGTTCCTAGGAGCTGTTCTAAATACTCAAGAGGGGTTGGCTTTTCCTTCAGAGGAAAGAATTCGGAATATACTACTGCAAATTCCGCAATATCAAACCGGTCGCCAGATAATAGTATGGAAAGCAATGCGTTTGCTGGGCATGATGGCGTCATGTATTTACCTGGTCCCCCACGCGCGCCTGCGTCCCATGCAAGAATGGTTGGCGAAACTGTGGTCTCAGGCAAGTGGTCAGTGGGACGATCTAATGGTCGTTTCGCCAACACTTGTACAAAGCCTCCACTGGTGGACAAGAGACAATCTATCCAAGGGGAAACCCTTTTACGATCCCGAGATACAGGCAGTAGTCACGACGGACGAATGCCTGATAGGATGGGGAGCTCACCATCTCCGCCACACAGCTCAGGGTCTCTGGTCTCACACAGTGGCCAAGAATCGCATCAACCTGCTAGAGCTTCTGGCAGTTTTCAGAGCACTTCAAGCGTTCGAGCCCCACCTACTGAACCTGTCGGTGCAGATCCGGACGGACAGCACGACAGCCATGTTCTACCTGAACAAGCAAGGAGGGACTCGTTCGCCAAATCTGTCCAGACTTGCCCAGAAAATTTGGATATGGGCACTCAGACGGAACATCTTTCTGTCATCTCAACATGTTCCAGGGGATCTCAATTCTCTAGCGGATGCTTTGAGCAGAGATCCCCTACCGGAGGAACACGAATGGTGTCTACACAGAGATATCGTAGAAGATCTCTTCTCTCAGTGGGGTTTCCCCACTATAGACCTATTCGCCACAAGCGAAAACACAGTGCCCAGGATTCGCATCCAGGTTTCCCCAACCAGACTCCCTGGGGAACGCCCTGTGGATGAACTGGTCAGGGATGTTTGCGTACGCTTTTCCACCAACTCCTCATTAGGAAGGTGGTGAACAAGATGAACAGAGAGTAGATGACGCTCGTCCTACTTGCTCCCATATGGGCGAGACAACCGTGGTTTCCACACCTATGCAGACTTTCGGTGTGCGATCCCATCAAACTCCCGGGCTGGTACAATCTTTTGTCCCAGCACCAAGGTCAGAAGGTGCATCCTCTACCCAACTCCATGAACCTAGCAGCATGGCTCCTGAGGTCATAGTTTTGACATCTCAATTTACCACAGAGATGTATGGGCATCCTTAAAGAGTCTAGGAAACCGAACACGAGGCATTGCTACTTCGACAAATGGAAGAGATTCGTTATCTGGTGCCAGAATAAACAAATCAACCCAGTTGATTGCACTCCTTCCACAATCGTGACATACATGCTCCACCTGCTGGACACAGGTTTGGTTTTCAACTCACTAAAGGTACACCTGGCAGCACTGTCGGCGTACACCACCTCACATAGGAAGGTGTCGTGGTGGAAGGTACCCGTGGTTAAAGCCTTCATGGAGGGAGTAAAGAGACTTTATCCCCCTATATCTAACCCACCACCCGGATGGGACCTGAACGTGGTGCTATCTAAACTCATGGGCCCCCCATTCGAGCCCATGCATAAGACCAGTCTCAAACACCTGACCTATAAGACTGCCTTCTTAGTAGCCATTACAACCATAAGAAGGGTCAGTGAAATTCAGGCTCTGTCAGTGCAGGATCCTTTCTTTACTATTCATAAGGATAAGCTGGTTTTACGGACACACCCTAGGTTCTCACCTAAGTTTATTTCTAAATTCCGTGTAAACCAGTCCATCGAGCTTCTGGGTTTCTTCCAAAACCCACAAAGCTCGGCTGAGGTTAAACCACATACCCTAGATGTGCGTAGGGCGGTCCTTTACTACGTAAACAAGACCAGACTGCTTAGGAAAACAGATCAGCTGTTTGTCTCCGTAGCTACAGGCAAAGAGGGAGATCGCGTCTCTAAGGGTGCCATCTCCAAGTGGATTGTCAACTGTATCCAGTTGTTACTCTCTTTCTGACAAAACTTTGCTTTTTACGTCCAGGGCCCACTCGACGAGAGGCATTGGGGCCACTCTGGCTTTCATTGCAAATGTTCCCCTTGACACCCTTTGCAAAGCAGCTACTTGGAGCTCTATTCACACTTTTACTCAGCACTACTGCATTGACACCCATTCCAAGACAGATGCACAAGTGGGACAAGCGGTTCTAAGACATTTATTTGCTCATGACTCTTCTCAAATCCCACCTCCTTCTAACAATGCTCGCTAATCTATGCACAGCATGTGATCTAAGCCGATTCCACAAGCCTCAGAAGGGATACATTACTCACCGTAATCGTATTTCTGATGCTTGTATCTGCTTAGATTCACATGCGACCCACCCTTCCACCCCTCTGAGAGAAGGCGCATGGATGCTTGTAGTCTTAGCTATCTGCTTGATCATCTGTACTTGCACTACTCCATATGCTACCTCATGTCAGGAAAAAATACAACTGAGGGTCCTAGACGCGCGAGGGATCATGGGTACAGTGGACGTCACACTAGGGATAGTATTACTGGCACGCCCTGTGTTGACGCCCATTTTCGAGTTTCGTAAAACAAACTAATACTCCGCAGCTTCCATTAGATGTCGGCCTATGCACAGCATGTGAATCTAAGCAGATACAAGCATCAGAAATAGGATTACGGTGAGTAATGTATCCCATATAGATATGTATTTCTGAGGCTTGTGGAATCTGCTTAGATCACATGCTGTGCATAGGCCGACATCTAGTGGAAGCTGCGGAGTATTAGTTTGTTTTTCGAAACTCGAAAATGGGCGTCGACACAGGGCGTGCCAGTAATACTATCCCTAGTGTGACGTCCACTGTACCCAAGATCCCTCACGCGTCTAGGATCCTCAGATTGTTTTTTTCCGCCATACTGATTGGAAGCATTTTGCAGAGTCCCCTGGCCTTAGCCATACTTTTGCTAAAATTTAAGATAATATTCTATTGACATCCTTTCCCACCCCAACGTCGAACTTCGACACTCGACGCCAGCTGGAGAAGAAATCGACCGTCGGCTGCTGCACGACGGATTTGGGCCTCGGAAGGCCGCTGGCCTCGGCCCAGGCCTGGTAGGCCGCTGGCCTCGGCCCTGCAAGTAGGGAGAGTGGGGGGTGGTACATACTCTAGACTCTTGGTATATAGGTACACCTTATACATTTCCTACACTTAGCCCGCTGCCTCAAGGTGCGTATGGAGGGTACCCCTTTTCAATTCTGCCCCAAGTGCAATCGCAAATACCCTTGGGTCGACAGGCACGCCACGTGCAATCTCTGCTTGCCGAGGGACCATCCCGAAGCGAACTGCAGAGTGTGTAGTAGGTTTAAACCTAAGACACTTAAGGACCGTTCGATGAAGCGTTGGGCCCACCACGCCAGGCAGGCGGCCATGGCAGCGGAGGGCGCCTTCAGCGATGGCAGCGACGCCGTACTTTCGGACGGCGAGGGCATTACGGCGTTGAAAGACAGCCGAGCGCAGGTCCCCGACCTCGGAAGGTCGTCCAGCAGGGCGGCTATGGGGAAGACCCCCGGCGACACAAGCGCTTCACATACTACACACACTAAACACACTAAGTCCAACTGAGACTCGACGTCGAGTTCTCGGAAAGAGGCACAGACCGAACGGTCCGATTTGGTGTCCTCTGGGCGCTCTCGATCAAGATCGCCGCATGACTCCAGGCAATCATCCACCCTTGCCAAGAGTGCCTCGCTCCCTAGGCTAACAGAAGTTCGATCGTCGGAAGAAGACGACTTCCACCCCCAGGCCGCGCTCCAGGAGTCGGAGCCGCAATTAGAGCCAGCGAGGCCCCACGCTCGAAGGACAGTGACACCTCTCCCGATCCTCGACGCCAGGCGTCGAAAAACTCCGGAGCCACTAAGGGACAGGGAAAACATTTTTCTACGCACGGGGAGGGGGGGAAAACAGCAGAAGAAACTACCTGTACATTCTTCCACACCTGTGAAACACTCCACCCCCCCCTAAACAGACAGACAAGCCCAGGTCTGCTGATGGGTCCAACACCAGCAAAGCTACTCAAGATAAATCCCATAGACTTGCTGAGAGTCATTCCCAGTTCCAAAAAATGGTCCAGTGAAGACATAGATAGGGTCATGTCAAGAATGTCTTCTTTGGCTGATTTTTATGATAAGAATCCAGAACATTGCCTCTCGTATGATCCACAAGGAGCCACACCCTCAGGCTCTACTGATCCTATCCCCCCGAGTAAGAAGGCCCGGTTTGAAACTCCAATGAGGTCCGAACCCTTCGAGGTACAACCTTACGCAAGACCATACTCACGGTATCAAGGAGAGGCTTCCTTTTGTGAAGACCAAGAATTTGGGTTGATAGAAGAGCAAACCGGGACGGGCTACTATGGGGATGATGAGGACCAGGAGGAAGAAGAGGATGACCCGGAAACATACAGAGTAGATTCCCCGGTAGAGAACGAAGCCCTGGTTACCGACTCCCCGGTCGATAACCAACCCCTCCTAAATGAGGTTCTCGCTCGCGCAGCAGAACATTTCCACATTGACACCCACGGTGTACAGGAGGAAAGGGACTTCGCAGAAGAGTTAGTGGGAGAAAGGGGGCCTGTTGCCCAGACCATCCCTATCCTTAAATCCATTCAGCAGAGAATAGATCCGTCCCTGGTGAACCCAAACCTCACCAGAGCAGTCAATCCCAGGGTTGAGAAACTTTTCAGGGCAGCTCAGTCTGACCCTCTCTGTATAAGAGGACATCTGAAGCCAGACTCCCTAGTTGTCACCAACACTCGTAAGAGGGCTGGGACACCCTTGTCTTCGTCAGAAGCTCCTCCCGACAAGGAGAGCAAAAAACTATACGCTTTCGGCAGGAAGGTAGCCTCAACGTCCGCCTATCAAGCAAGGATTGCTAACTCCACCACCCTGTTGGCCAGCTACAACTGCCATCAGTGGGAAGAAGTTGCGACTCTCATAGCCTCTGCTCCTGAACCATTAAAGGGCCAATTAGCTTGGATTTCCGCAGAAGGTAGAGCCGTGTCTGGTTGCATTTTGAAAGCAACCTTCGACGCCGCGGACAACGCAGGCAGATTGATAGCAGAAGGTACTGTTATCAAGAGACATGCGTGGTTACGGCAGTCTGGTTTTAAGGCAGAAACTCGGGCATCATTGTTAGACAAACCGGTGGAAGCCGATCTGTTTGGTAAGGCGGTCGAAGACGAACTGAAAAATGCCAAGGACGAATACGAGACACTCAAATCCCTTGGCCACTTAACCAATAAACCCCCTAACCAGAGAGGGAATAGTAATTTTCGTCGCCCACGCGGCCAAAATTCCCATCCCAGAGAGGATCTAACTATTCCCAGGGGCAGGGTACACAGTGGAACAACAACCAACAGTCTACCCAGGGTTACGGCAGAGGTAATAGGAGAGGTTGTGGTAAAGGCAGAGGCAGCCCCAGCAAGGGAGGCGGCACGCCTCCACCAAAGCAGTGACGCTCAGTTCAGGGTCCCTTCTCACGCAACCCCAGTAGGGGGACGCATTTCAAACTTCACCCAGGCTTGGGAAGGGATCACATCAGACAGATGGGTGCTGTCAACAGTATCCACGGGATATTGTATAGAGCTACTGCAGCGACCCGGAACCATACTCCACGACAAAGAGTACACTCTTTAGAACATCAGAAGATTCTCCTCGAAGAGATCGCCATTCTTCTACAAAAGAGCGCGATAGAACTCGTCCCGGGACACCAGGTAAACAAGGGTATTTATTCAACTTACTTCCTTGTGCCAAAGAAAGACTTGACAATGCGCCCAGTATTGAACTTACGGCCTGCCAACAAGTATGTCAAGCCCCAAAAATTTTGTATGACCACGCTACAAGAGGTAATCCCTCTCCTAAAAAAGGGGATTACATGGCAACCTTGGATATGAAAGATGCTTATTTTCATATTTCCATGTTCCCAGCGCAAGAAAGTACTTGCGCTTCAAGGTGGACAGTCGGCACTACCAATTCAAGGTACTGCCCTTCGGGATAGCTTCAGCACCAAGGGTATTCACCAAGGTACTGGCGGTGGCGGCTGCAACCTACGCAGGGAGGCAATCCCAGTGTACCCTTATCTGGACGACTGGCTCATAACGGGGGAAACCCCAGGAATTTGCAGGACAAACATTCAAGGGACTATCGACCTCCTCCACGAGTTAGGCTTCTCAATGAACGAGAAGAAGTCAAGCCTGGTGCCAAGCACCTCAAAACAATTCCTAGGAGCAATCCTGGATACCCAGGAGGGGTTGACCTTTCCTTCAGAAGAAAGAATTCGGAAGATACTACTGCAAATTCTGCATTATCAGTCCGGTCAACAAATAACGGTACGCAAAGCAATGAGTTTACTGGGCATGATGGCGTCATGCATTTACCTGGTCCCCCATGCGCGCCTGCGTCCCATGCAGGAATGGTTGGCGAAACAGTGGTCTCAGGCAAGTGGTCAGTGGGACGATCTAGTGGTCGTTTCGCCAACACTGGTACAAAGCCTTCACTGGTGGACAAGAGAAAATCTCGCACAGGGGAAACCCTTTTACGATCCCGAAGTACAGGCAGTAGTCACTACAGATGCATGTCTGACGGGGTGGAGAGCTCTCCATCTCCACCACACAGCTCAGGGTCTCTGGTCTCACTCAGTGGCCAAGAACCACATCAACCAGCTAGAGTTTCTGGCAGTATTCAGAGCGCTTCAGGCGTTTGAGCCCCACCTACTAAACCTGTCGGTGCAAATCCGGACGGACAGCACTACACCCGTGTTCTACCTGAACAAGCAAGGAGGGACTTGCTCGCCAAATCTGTCCAAGCTTGCCCAGAAAATCTGGATATGGGCACTCAGACGGAACATCTTCCTGTCATCACAACATGTTCCAGGGGAGCTCAATTCCCTAGCGGATGCTCTGAGCAGAGACTCCCTCCCAGAGGAACACGAATGGGTTCTTCACAGAGAGGTCGTAGAAGATCTCTTCTCTCAGTGGGGTTTCCCCACTATAGACTTATTCGCCACAAGCGAAAACAGACAATGCCCAGGATTTGCATCCAGGTTCCCCCAACCAAACTCCCAGGGGAACGCCCTGTGGATGAACTGGTCGGGGATGTTTGCGTACGCTTTTCCACCAACTCCTCATCAGGAAAGTGGTGAACAAGATGAAAAGGGAGTCGATGACGCTCGTCCTAGTTGCTCCCATGTGGGCAAGACAACCGTGGTTCACACACCTACGCAGGATGGCGGTGTGCGAGCCCATCAAACTTCCAGCCTGGTACAACCTACTGTCCCAGCACCAAGGTCAAACAGTGCATCAGCAACCCAACTCAATGAACCTGGCAGCATGGCTCCTGAGGTCATAGTGTTTGGACATCTCAATTTGCCACAGAGGTGTATGGACATCCTAAAGGAATCTAGGAAACCCAACACAAGGCACTGTTACTTTGACAAGTGGAAGAGGTTCGTTATCTGGTGCCAGAGTAGACAAATCAACCCAGTTGATTGCACTCCTTCCACTATTGTTACATACATGCTCCACCTGCTAGATGCAGGTTTGGTTTTGAACTCACTGAAAGTACACCTGGCCGCACTCTCGGCTTACACCACTTCCCATAGCAAGGTTTTGTGGTGGAAAGTACCAGTAGTTAAAGCCTTCATGGAAGGAGTAAAGAGACTTCACCCTCCTATTTCAAACCCACCACCAGGGTGGGACCTTAATGTGGTGCTAGCCAAGCTCATGGGCCCCCCTTTCAAACCCATGCATAAAAGCAGTCTCAAACACCTGACTTATAAAACGGCCTTCGTAGCTATTACTTCTATAAGAAGGGTCAGTGAAATTCAGGCTCTCAGTGCAGGATCCCTTCTTTACTATCCATAAAGACAAACTGGTTTTACGCACACACCCTAGGTTCTCGCCTAAATTTATATCAAAATTCCATGTAAACCAGTCCATCGAGCTTCCGGCTTTCTTCCAGAACCCGCAAAGCTCGGCTGAGGTGAAACTACACACCCTAGATGTGCGTAGGGCGGTCCTCTACTATGTAAATAAAACACGACCGCTAAGGAATACAGATCAACTGTTTGTCTCCGTAGCTACAGGCAGAGAGGGGGATCGCGTCTCTAAAGGTGCCATCTCGAAGTGGATTATTAACTGTATCCAGCTGTGTTACTCACTCTCTGAAAAGACTCCACCTTTTACGCCAAGGGCCCACTCTACTAGAGGCATTGGGGCCACTCTGGCTTTCATTGCAAATGTACCCCTTGACACCATTTTCAAAGCAGCTACTTGGAGCTCTATTCACACTTTTACTCCGCATTACTGCATTGACACCCATTCCAAGGCAGATGCACAAGTGGGACAAGCGGTTCTAAGACACTTATTTGCTCATGACCCTTCTCACATCCCACCTCCTTCTTCTGGTACTGCTCGCTAATCTATGCACAGCATGTGATCTAAGCAGATTCCACAAGCCTCAGAAGGGATACATTACTCACCGTAATCGTATTTCTGATGCTTGTAGCTGCTTAGATTCACATGCGACCCACCCTTCCTCCCCTCCGAGAGAAGGCGCATGATTGCTTGTAGTCTTACCTTTCTGTCTATCTGCTTGGATTATCTGTACTCACGCTACTCCTCATGTTACCTCATGTCAGAAAAAATACAATCTGAGGATCCTAGACGCGTGAGGGATCTTGGGTACAGTGGACGTCACACTAGGGATAGTATTACTGGCACGCCCTGTGTCGACGCCCATTTTTGAGTTTCGAAAAACAAACTGTAATACACCGCAGCTTCCACTAAATGTTGGCCTATGCACAGCATGTGAATCTAAGCAGATACAAGCATCAAATACGATTACGCTGAGTAATGTATCCCATATATAGATAGATAGATATATATAGATAGAGAGATACGAATATACGCATGGAGGTAAACGCATGTGTTTATGTATCCTTTTTTGGCTTATATAAATATTGCTCGGTGCAGTACTGTGGCATGTTAATCTCGAATCTTAAGTGATCACGATTCGCCTTTTGCAGGATGGGGTGGGTGCTGGATTACATTTACACCTCCTCCATTGTTTCAAGTTCACTGCTGTGCATTCTATTCTAAGCATGTGAATCCATGAAAGATCCAATGCTGGAGAAGGGAATAGTTTCTTACCTGTAACTCCATTTCTCCAGCATTGGTGTCTTTCATGGATTCACATGCGCCCTCTGGCCTCCCCAAAATGGAATCTTCTGATACTTTTTGATTCACCCCGTTCCACTTTGGAGGGGTCGAAATCTGAAGGGAGCCGCGGGGCGGGGCTTTTATACCACTACGTCCTAGTGGGGCGTGCATGCACGGCCCAAAAACGACGTAGATAGGACACAAGTGTCGAATGTTTTCCTACCGGAAAAGGCTGTATAAGCTTACCGAGGGTTCCCTGTATGTCGACGGGGAATATTCTAAGCATGTGAATCCATGAAAGATACCAATGCTGGAGAAATGGAGTTACAGGTAAGAAACTATTCCCTTTCACATACCTATGCACCCAAGGCATCGAAAGTCTCTGGTTTGTGGTGGGCAACAACCATTACCATTTTCGGGTTCTCCCTTTTGGCCTCAAGTCAGCTCCCAGGACTTTCACCAAGTGTCTTGCGCCAGTTGCAACGTACCTCTGCAAGAAACTGCCATAACGTTAACCCGTATCTGGACAACTGGTTGGTCCGGGGGACAACGTTACATCGGACGTCTAACACCACAATGCTCCTTCTGCAATGTCTAGGCTTCGCCATAAACTAATCCTTTCTGACGCCCTCAAAAGATTTGGTTTTTCTGGGGTCGCAATTCCGGAGGGCTATCGATCAAGTCAAACCATCGAAAGAGGATACAAAAACTCTTGTACCTGGCGGGCTCGTATTTACCATGAACATCTGTCACCGTCTGCTCGTTCATTTTTTTTCCTCTGCACCATGTCGTCCTGCATCCCACTCATTCCATATTGTTGCCTCTATGCGCCCAGCACAGGCATTTCTCACTTCGGGGGTGGTCCCAGATCCAGGGCTCCTGGTCGGACAGGGTGCTCATTGCCTCACCTCTGGTGGAAGCCCTACAATAATGGACTTGTCCCGCCAACATCGAACAGGGCATGCCCTTGGTGGAACCAGATTTTCAGTACCCCATTGTGACAGATGCCTCGCAGACCTGGGGAGCTCATCTGGACCAGTTCCAAGTCTCAAAGGCCTATGGTCTCTCAAGGAGGCCTCTGTGCATATCAATGTCCTGGAGTTGAGAGTGGTACATTGGGTGCTCAAATCTTTTCTTCCCCTCGTCCAGGACTCTGTGGTAAGGATTCTCACCGACGCCACCATGACCTTGTTCAATCTACGTAAGCAGGGGGAACACGCTCATGACTCCTTTCCCTGCAAGCCCAAGCCATCTGGCACTGGGCCATACAACACAGAATTCAGATCCTGGCTTTCCACCTGCCTGGGATTCGAAATGTACGGGTGGATTCCCTCAGCAGGGCCTCTTCCCAGATGCACAAATGGCAACTGCACAACTCCCAGGTGTCAGATATTCGGAAAATGGGGCACTCCCCTGTTGGACCGGTTTGCCAGCCCAGTGAACAAGCAGTGCCATCACTTTGCCAGCAGAGTTCCTCATCCAGACTCCAAGGAGGGCAGGGTGGGTGGGGGAGGGGATAGAGGGGATTTAGAGGACGCTTTCTCTTTTCCGTGGACGATGCTGTTCACCTACGCGTTTCCACCATTTCCCCTGATCAAGAAAGCTGTTCGGATGGTTTGCAGGGTTCCCTGCAAGCACCTGGTGACACCGTTCTGGCACAGGCAGACCTGGTTCTCTGATCTTCACCTGGTTTGGGACGACCCTCCTTCGCCTGGGTTTCCAGCCGGATCGTCTCTCTCAGGACAAGGAGGGAGTAGCACGACAACTCGGGCTCCCTCAGTTTAACAGCATGGCTCCTGACCAATCCGAATTCGGAGACCTAAATATACTTTGAAGATTGTCGCTGCATTTTGGCTGCAGCAAGGGCTTGGTCTAAAACACATCCTATGCCCGTAAGTGGAAGAGGTTCTGTGTCTGGTGTCAACAACCTAACTTACAACCATTGCGTATTTCACCCAACTCCTACCTTACCTTTTGCTCTTGGCCAAGGATGGTCTCGCAGAATCGTCTATCAAGGTTCACCTAGCGGCGCTCTCGAGATTCATACAGCGAAAGAATTCTACACCACATTTCAGTAACAGATTAAGCCTTTCCTCAAAGGTTGCGCCCCTCACTCCCCAAAAAGTTTTCTCCTGTTTGGAGCCTCAACCTTGTGCTCTCAGCCCTCATAAAACCGATGTTTGAGCCTATGTTGACGGCTGCCATAAAACTTCTCACTTGGAAAGTGAGTTTTCTAGCGCCCATTAAGTCCTCCTGAAGATTATCGCAGCTGCAGGCTCTGGTTATTGATCCTCCATATATGCGCTTCATGAAGGATAAGTTTCTTCTCTGTACAAATCCACACTTCATTCAGAAAATTCCATCAAACTTTCACAAGAACTCTACTATCGCCATGCCAATCTTTTTTCCTGATGCCTCGACTCCTGCAGAAAAAGCCCTCCTTTCCCTGGACGTCAAGAGCTCTAAAATACTATATGGCTCGCACTAAGGCATTTAGGTCAACCAAGCAGCGCTTTGTGGCTTTCGGCCCGTCCAATAGAGGGAGGTTGCTTTCTAAACAGGGCATTTCCTAATGGGTGGCGGCAACAATTGCCTTCTGCCACGCTAAAGCCAGCAGACCATTACAGTCGGCTCCCAGGGCTCACACTACAAGGTCCACAGTGACCTCAGCGGCACTTTGGGCAGGCATACTGATCCTACATTTGCCAGGCGGCAACGTAGGCAGTGCCCCACACGTTCAACAGGCACTACTGTCTCCACCAACAGCATGCTGAAGATGTACAGGTGGGACGAGCGTTGCTCAGATGCCTGTTCCAGTAAGGTAAGCCCCGTGGCTTCCCGGGTTTTGGCTCTACTACGTTTTTTTTTTTTTGGTCTTAGTGATGTCCTTCTCTTGTTGATCAGATTGCTTTGCGTCTGTTCTGTTTGCCTGGTATGCACCTCAGGCTCTATTACTGCTACAAAATCCTTTCACAGCATGTGAATCCATGAAAGATACCAACGCTGGAGAAACCGATCACAGGTAAGCAACTACTTCCTTCCTGGGCCTCGTCTGGGATATGAGAGTTCCCCTCAGAGGACAAGAACGCAGCCATCGAGAAGGCCACAAATAATTTTCTCAGAAGAGCAGTGACCTCAGCATGGTGGTACCAGCACCTCATGGGCATCATGGGAGAGCAGGTCTTCTGGCAATGCCTTACATAAGACTCAAAATGAGATTACAGCTGCTCTTTTCAGCCTCATGGAATATTTAGCGGGGTTCACATCAGAACTCTTCAGCATTCCTCCCTTCCTACACAGAACGTAGTTTGGTGGAGCACGGACTGCAACTTGAGAATAAGCAGGCCATTCAGACAACCAGGTCCGCAGGTTACCATCACTACGGACTCGTCCTGGACAACCACAGCGTCCACTGAGTTTGGTACCTTCAGGAACAGGAGGCCCATATAAATTGGCTAGAGCCGACGGCCATCTGGCTGGCTCAAGGCCTTCCTACTGCTCATCAGCGGCAAAATGATCCTCATTCAAACGGACAACTCCACCAGCACGTACTACCTCAATAAGCAGGGTGGCACCAGGTCCTCTCCTCTATGCTCCCTGGCGGCCAACATCTGGGAATGGGCCCTGGCAAATGACATTCACTTGACAGTGATCCATCTCCTGGGGGAGTCGAACCTCCAGGAGAGCAGACGGGCCCAGCAGGGTGGGGCAGACAATTAGGAATGACAATTAAACAATCTGGTCCTTCAGGAGATCTTCTACAGATGGGGTCATCCTCAGGTGGACCTCTTCGCCACATGGTCCAACAGGAAGTGCCCTTCGTTTGCATCCTATCGGGGTCTAGGCGGTGTACTACAGATGCAGTCAAACAGCATGAATGCCTATGCCTTCCCTCCCACACCACTTGTACACAGGGTGATCTGCAAGATGGTCCTGGCACCTCAGCATCATTCTGATGGTGGCCGGTGAGGCCATGGTTCTCGTAGATACTCAGCCTGTTTGACCAGCCTCCGATGCACCTTCTACAGCGCCCAGCAGGGGGGGGCACAGTGATCCACCCTCCCCTCAGAAGTTAGCCGTTGCAGCGTGGTATCTGAACAGGTCACGCTGAAGCATGTGTGCCTCTCGCAGGCTAACCTCAACATCATTCAGGGGGCCAGGAGTGATGCTACTAGAAGTCAGTACAAGAGCAAGTGGGCTAGGTTCTGCCACTGCACCGAAGCTAGGCAGGTCGACCCTCACTTGCGCACTGGATTAGCGCACCTTGCACATTCTGGAGTGCAGATACTCCTGCCACACCTATCTGGCGGCCATCGGAGCCTACAGGAACTCGGAGGAGGAAGTTTTCTCGTCTGCCAATCCGGTGGTTAAGACATCTGACAGGCCTCACCAGGCTCTACCCGACCATCAAGTAGCCACATCCCGTGTGGGACCTCAACCTAGTGTTAGGCGCCTTTGCGCATAAGCCCTTTGAGCCAAAGGAGTCCCCTGACATCAGGGTAGTCCCCATGAAGAAGACAGCCCTTTTGGTGGATCTTATGTCTGCACGGCGTTTCAGCGAGATCCAAGCTCTGGTGGTGTCTGAGCCACACACTACCTTTCATAAGGACAAGGTGGTCCTCAGAACGCACCCTGCGTTCTTACCTAAAGTAGTCTTGGCGTTTCACCTTAATGAGGAGATAGTTTTCCCCACTTTCTTTGCAGACCCCAAGGACGGTGCTCAGAGGATCCTGCACTCTTTAGATGTTGGGCAAGCACCAAAGTTCTATCTGGACAGAACTAGGAGTTTTAGCAAATATGATGCTCAATCACCTTCGGTGGGTCAAGGCCAGGACATCAGGCTTCCAAGTCCTCCATAACTAGATGGATCATTGCAGCCATTCAGGAGGCCTAGGAGGAGCAGCACAAGCCACTTCCGGCAAATATGCATGCCCACACTATCAGGGCTAAGGCCACGGCGTTTGTGTCCAGCAACACGTTCCGTGGCAGGTCATCAGTAGGGCGGCCACGTGAACCTCTGCTTTTTGCAAGCACTACTGTCTGGATGCCAGCTCCAAGTCAGACTCTTCATTTGGGGCTACATTCAGTTGTAATCGCCCATGCTGTGTGGAAGAAAGGGGACGGGACGTAAGAGTAATTACAAACAAGTTACTCACCGTAGTGATTTAACGTACTCTTAGTCCCCTTTTCTCCATACGTACCACCCCCTAATAAGACTGGTGTCATTAGGCAATGGTAATATTGTCAACCCGTCTATGGGACTGAAGAGTGGGCGGAGTCAGGGGCGAGCATGCTCCGAGGGCCGCACTCCTGCGTGCCTCTACATTTAAAGGGGAAGATTTTTTTCTGGGGAATGTAGTATGGAGGAAAAGGGACTAAGAGTATGTTAGTCACTACGGTGAGTAACTAGTCATTTTTCAAACACATGTTCTTTTCAAGACAATCCTTTATTTATCCAGTCCTTCCCTATTCTATTTCATCAGTTCACTCTGGGGCTGAAGAGAGACCCTAGTGGTCTAGGAGCCAACTGTAGGCAGGGGGAGATGGGGCTCAGTTGCGAGTTCCTGTGGAAGACTGTTCAAACAAGTAATTATTTCACTTTAGAGTTAGTTGGGGTCCAAAGACACCCTAGGAGGATTCCAGCAGTGGGACCGGGTGAACTGGATGAGAGGGCCCGCAATCACAAGGAACACCCTGAAGCTTTACAGATATCACAAAGGATTAAGGTAAGTAAATACCCCAGCCAACACAGTACCTTAGCACAGAAGAAGAGTTGCAGCAAGAAGACTTCAGGATCTGCAGGAAAAAAACCTGGCTGATGAATTCCTTGTCATGAAGATTGAAGACTGGACACTGGAGGGGCTTCTGCAGCAGGGATCTACGAGGAAGGCTCCAGGCAAGAGATTATTTGCAGCTGGATTGAGGCTTTGGCACCCTTTTCAGGAACCAGAAGAAGACTGAATATCGCTGATTGAATTTGGGTCGCTAATCTGGTCCAGCACTCTGGTGAGGGGACTTCAAGGACTGGAATCGCGTCCCTGGAGGTCCAGCAGGATGCCACTAAAGTTTCAGCTCTACTCGGACGACCATGCACTGCACGATGGACTATGGACATAAAATGTGTCATTGAAGAGCACATTCCTGGTAGTGGTCTCATTCAGACGAGTATCTGAGATGCAGGCTTCTTCAGCATGGGGTCTGGCATGGATTCACATGCTCATTCCCCGCCAGGCTGGGAATCCTCTGTAAAAGAAAAAGTTTAATTTCTGAATCGTCTTTCTCCTAACAATCAATCACTGAGCTCTGGAGTCATACTGCCCCAAGCCAATGACTGCCCTCTACCTAAGCCCCTCCTCTGGCAGCCATCTTCAGATTTTTACCACTCATTCAAGTGTTAGGAGTCCTCGCGTTTAGCTCACGAGGGAGGATTTCGTCTAGTTTCTTCGTGGAGGCTTCCAGAAGATTGTTCAGGCCTATGCCGCGTGCACCATGTAGGAGGAGAAGGATTCCACCCCCTTTTTTCAAGCTTTGCTCCGACTGCGGCTTAGGGAATGTTTTCTCAAACGACAAACCTTCCCAGTGCTTTTACTGCCTGTACCTGACGCACAAGGATGATGATTGTGCATTTTGCTGTGAATTCTCGACATGCATGTTGACAGACCAGCGTAAGCTGCTGCAGACCAAGGCCTCTTCACTGGGTGGGTCTGAGGAGCATGCCTCTCCCTGATCTGAGAATGCTGAGCAGGCTTTGAGGTCCTTTGCGGGTGCCTCTCCCGCGGGGGTCCAACAAAAGACCAAGCACCGCAATTCCACTGCCACCGGGAGCGCCGTTGCGGCGGGCTCCTTGGTGGCAAGGGCGCGTCTGACATCTCCAGCAACTTAGTCATCAGCCAATGCTCAGGATCTTCGCCCAAGAGGAAATCTGACCATCCGGGCAAACTCAAGGTGGCCCTGGAGACGGCCAAGGAGAAGTCCAAAGCCAGCCTGCCCTCGACAGACGGCCAAGGGGGACTGAGGCTCTGACCCGCCCCCAAAGGACAAGGCGTCTGAGACGGCCACAAAGGCCAAGCAGGAAAAGTGACTGGTCCCGACTGTGAAGGCCCAGGTACATACGACAAAGGCTCTGCCTTCCATCGAGGTGGTGGCGGCGGCATCCCTTTGGAAGGCTGCGGAGGCCGACTTGCAGGGCACACTTCTGAAGGCGGGAGTCTTCATTCCAGCCCATTGAGAAGACCCCAGAGAAGATGCTGGTCATCTCCCTGAGACGCTACCGCTGGATGTGAAAAAGGGGAGGTGGTGTGGAGGTTCTCCAAGGCACGGAGTAGCTTGTCTACCTTCAGACCATCCAGGAGGGCGAAGGCGAGGGCGACTCTTCCGATTTGCCCTCTGCCTCAGATGCCCCATAGCGACCTCTGTGGACATTCTCTACTCTACATACACTGGTATCAGAGATGCAGAGGAGGATGCCGGTTATGCTGACTGCCCCGCTGCGGTTCCAGTGATGGCCGTCCCTCTGGCAACAGGGGGCCCGCCGGCCAAGAAGAGGAAGAAGCCTCTCCACCCTTCGCCGCCCTCTCTTCGAGGGATGAGACAGATCCTGGCACGGACAACGGTGGATGGGGTACCTCCCGCCGCCGAGATCCTCCCTGCCAGACGAGATAGGCTAGTTTCATGCAATGATCTCCAGAGCCATGGAGCTCTTCCAGCTCGCGCCAGAGGAGGTTGTTTTATACCAGCGCCGCAAGACGAAGAGAGACCATCCTTTCAGTCCCACTCTTGGATGACATTTGGGACGAAGGCCCGTCTCTCATGAACCCTTCTATGGCCCCAGCAAAGAGGGACCGCCTAGGGAAGAAATACAGGGTGCCGGACTCTGCGCTCAAGTGCTTGTGGGCCCAACAGTCACCGGACTCGGTTGTCTCTGCAGCAGCCAAGTAGTCGTTGCGCACTTCATCCTCTGCAGCGTCCACCCCTCCGGACAGCGAGGGAAAGAAGTTGGATGCTATGGGCGACGTGTTATCTACTCTGCAGCGACTACCATCAAGGCATCGAGAGCTGTGGTTCAAGCTCGCTCCCCTTCTGGACTTCCTCGCCGACAGGGTCAGAGGCGTTGGAGATTCTGCAAGGTGGTGAGATGGCGTCGGACCAAGCCATCACGGTGGCCACGGACATCGCAGACGTGGGGTTCTGCCAGGTGGGCAACAGCGTTTGCCTTAGTCGTGGTGGCAACTTTCCACATGACGTCCAGATGAGGATTTTGGACATGCACTTTGACGCAGACATTCTTTTTGGGAAGGCTGTAGATGAGTCTCTACAGGCCATCAAGGTGGACACTGAGCCGGCACATGCCCTGGGCACACTACATAGCGACGGCCGTCCTTTTGATCCTCAGGAGGCAAGTCTCCCCGTTCTTCAAAAGGTTGCGGGGGAGCTCCTCTTTGTACCGCCAACCCTCCCACTCCTCGGCCCAAGAGAACAGGGGCCGTTGAGGCTTTTGCAGGACATAGTCACCAGGGGCCCCAAGGTGGCCCGATGACGGCCAAGCAAGAATTAACCGGCCGCGACGTCGGGCTCCCACCCGTGCACCCTGGTGGGAGGCTGGCTGGCCAACTTCGTCAGCGTGTGGAAGACCATCTCCACCGACCGTTGGATAATGGACACCCACGGACACACCCTGGGGTTTCAACAAGTGTCTCCAAATACTACCGGTGGCCTGTCAGGAAAACACGTCCCTCTGCTGCTGCTGGAGGTCAGGGCCATGCTAAAGAAAGGGGCAATAGAGCTGGTCCCAAAGCGACTCTGGGTCTCGGAGTGTACTCAAGGTACTTCCTTGTTGCAAACCAGCCCGGGGGCTTGGAAGCACCATCTCGATGACTATACAAATACATGAAGTCCCTGAAGTTCTGAATGGTCAAACTTCAACACATGCTCGGAACAGATAGAAGAGGGAGACTTCTTCGTCGTTGGACCTGGAGGATGCGTACTTCCACATCCCAATTCACAAGGGAGACTGCAAGTTTCTGTGCTTCGTCATTCAGGGGAAGCATTACTAATTCAAGGACCTTCCCTTCGGATTGAAGTCGGCACCCAGAGTCTTCAAGTGCCTGGCGCCGGTGGTGGCACATATGTGACTGCAATGGATCCATGCCTACCCTTACTTGGACTGGCTCATCCAGGTCAGCTCAAGGACCATTGCCAACACGGCTAGGACCATCCGCCTACTGACGAATCTGGGGTACTCAGTGAATTATGCAAAGTCCTGCTTGGCTCCATCGCAGGACGCACTGTTCCTGGGATTCCGGCTTAATGGTGTCATGCCTGGTGTCTCCGGAGGAGAGAGTGGCAGCCATCCTGGGCAAGGTGCAACGGCTTCTCGCTCAAAATATCGCCATGGTGAGGGCCATCAAGTCTCTGCTTGGCATGTCATGCATTTATCTCATCCGACTCTGTAGGCTACAGATGCGGCCACTGCAGGAGTTTCTCAACGCCAGTTGGATTCTGGTGTCCGGAAGCTTCCAGAACAAGATCGCTCTCGACGAGGGGTTCCGTTCGGCAATAAGATGGTGGGGAGTGTGCTTGCATCTGACCGGAGGTGCAGATTTCCAGGCCCGCCACATCAGGAGATGGTAACGACGGACGCCTCCCTTGAGGAATGGGGAGCCCACAGCGCAAGTCTTCATGCCAGAGGCCTGTGGCTGCTGGAGGGAAAGACGTTCTGGACCTACGGGCAGTGTTTTGGGCCCTCAAATCGTTCCTGCCGTCCCTTAAGGGCAAGGTGGTGCAGGTCTTCACAGACAATACCACCAGAATGTTTTACATCAGAAAAGGGTGGGGGGGCACGAGGTTCCCTGCGTTCTCCAAAGACTCACAGGACTTATGGCATTGGGCTGTCTCTCAGATGTTCTTCATCCTGTTTCATTTGGCAGGAGCCGAGAACAGTCGCTGACACTCTGAGCAGGGAACTTTGCTCGTGCCACGAGTGGCAGCTTTGGCAGGACCTAGTGTAGAAACTGTTCTGAAAATGGGGCAATCCCCAGATCGACTTGTTTGTGATGGCGACAAACACCAACTGCCAGAGGCTTGCCAGTAGGTTTCCCCAGCAGGGGAGCTTTGGGGACGCATTCACTCCCTTGAGAAGGTTGCTTTCGAGGGGATTGGGTCCTCCGACGTATTCCATATCTATGACGTGTAATCACCACAGCTGTGCTGCTTCGGAAACTTTTTCCTGCGTCGATGACGTTGATGCGCCGTCGTCGAGGACCTCGTCCGATGTGATAAGTAGGACGCCCGTAGCCTCAGTTCCGTTTTTTCCGCGAACGTGTTGCTTCGTGAATCTCGGTTAACGCCTCGACTCTTTGGAGTTCTGTTCTTCTCGGTTCTTCGAACCCGTTCGTTTTTGTGAAAATCCTTCGTGTGAAGATGTCTTCTACTTCATCTTCGACCCCGCGTCCGGGCTTCAAGAAGTGCGGGGAGTGTGGGTCCAAGATGTCGGTGACAGACTCGCACGACGCCTGCCTCTGGTGCCTCGGGGAGGCCCACGACACGGATGACTATTGACTGCCAGTCGCTCACGTCCAAAGCCTTACGCGAACGTAAGAAGTAGTTGTCGGTAGGTCGGGTGTCCAAGCCCTGGAAGTCGAGACCTGCGGGGCTTTCGACTGATGATTCGAGGGGTGACTCTCCGCGTCATCGTCTGAAGTCTCGTGGGTCTCCTAGGAGTCGGTCTCGCCACTCCTCAGCCTCTTCGAGGCATCGTCGGAAGCGCCGACACCGGTCGTCTTCCAGGTCCTCTTCGGAGGACTCTGCCCGGCACGTCGCTTACACCTCCAGCCGTGCGACGCAGGAGGAATGGGCTTCCTTCGGGAAGAAAATGCTGGCGATTCTTGAGTCGCAGGGTACTAAGCCGTCCGCGCCCCCGAGTGGGGTTGGTCGTGAGAGGTCGAGAGACACCGCTCGCAAGAGTGGTCGGCAGGAGTCACGGGAGAGGTCCCGTTCGGACAAGGAGACTCGTTCTCGACGTACCCGTTCCAGGTCCCGGTCCTCGACACGTTCGAGACCGTGTGCACCTGTGAGGTCTTCGAGGAAGACATCGACGACAGGCTTTCTCGAGGCTCCGGCTCCGAGGAAGTCGTCGAAGCCGTCGATGCTCAGGTCGTCGAAGGACACGCTCGGGGCTCCGGCTTCGAGGGCTGTGTCGCTGCCGATGCTAGCGGCGCTGCATCTGACGTCGATGCCGATCCTCTCGGCGCCGATGCCTGTTCTCTCGACGCCGGCACCGATTCGCTCAACGCCATCGATGCCTTTCGTGTCGGAGGTACCTCGTGTCACAGGGGAACCCCCTAGGAAGGCTCTGGTTCAGAGCAAGCACTCTCGGGTGCCTTCTTTTCGCTATCTGGAATCTATTTCAGAGGCGGATGAGGATTCTGATGGCCTGGTTCCTAGTCGGGTTCCAGATGAAATTGTCTCGGGCCATAGTTTGACGATTTGAGGCAGTCACTGCATGATGCCAGTGGACTGGACACCTCTCCGGTGGTGGAGTTTTGTAGGCCTGAGCCTGGCTCTCATGCCGATTCCTCGTACCGGCGCCTTATGACTAGGGTTTCTGAGTACTTGGGATGTTCTGCTCCCCCAGGGGAGTTTGTGCAGGATGATCTAACGGACATCCTTGATGTTGGTCCCCCAACTGACCCGGTACTGCCGTTCCATATGGCTTTACAGAGAAGGGTGGCGGCGGCTTGGACTGCTCCGGAGAGTCTCCCGGCGGTGGGCAGATCCTTGTCGCGAAAATACCGTCCAGCCAGTAGCAACCCCTGCTACTTGACCAGGCACCCCACTCCGGAGAGTTTGGTGGTGCAGGCATCCACAGCCCCAGCAAAGCGGGCATCGTACCCTACCATCCCTCCTGATAGGGACGACAAACGTTTTGATGGCTGGGCGAAGAAAGTGTTTTCTTCTGGTGGGTGGTATGGCGCTTCAGGCGGCCAACTCAGTTTGTGCCTTGTCTCGTTTCACACACACACACTGTGGAACTGTGTTGCGTTAGCGGCTGAACATATTCCCGAAGGGGACGAACGGGATGGTTTCCTTGCTATGGTCCAGGATGGTAAGGATGCCATGTGAGTCCGTTCAGTCGGGTTTGGACTTAGCTGAATGCGTCAGTAGGTCCATGGCGGCGAGCACCGTGATACGCAGGTTTGCGCGGTTGCGGAAGTCGGGGTTTGCTCCTGATGTGCAGTCCCGGCTCCTCAACATGCCCTTTGACGGTGAACACCTTTTTGGAAGCAAGGCTGACGAGAGCCTTGAGAGGTTGCAGACCTCAAAAGCTGCAGCAAAGTCGTTGGGCGCTGCAGTTCGCCAACCTCCGCCTTTTCGTCCTAGGGGACAGCAGTGGAGGGGTGGTTCCTTTCGCTATTACTCCTTCAGTAAAGCGAGGGGAGCTGGCAGTCAAAGGGGTACCAGAGGTGGACGACAGGGTACCCGTGGTGCCAAGGCCGCTCGGGCAGTTGCCTCTTTGCCCTCAGGTAACGCCGCAGCTGCTCCCACTCAGTCATGTGGCCATGTCCCATGGTTCGCCGGTTGGGGGGGGAAGGCTGGCGCAGCATCTTGTAGAGTGGCAAGCCATTACTTCAGATGTGTGGGTTCTGGAGATCATAACCCACGGCTACTGTCTTCCCTTTCGGCACAGGCCTCGCGACAATCCACCGGGGAACCTCTTTGCAGAGTCCGGATCCGCTCCTTGCGCAGGAAATTCAAGCCCTGCTGGAGAAAGGCGCCATAGAACTGGTGCCTGTAGCGGAGAGGAACAAGGGATGGTATTCCCCTTATTTTTTGATTTCGAAGAAAGACTGGGGATTGAGACCCATCATGGACTTGCGCGGTTTGAACAAACTCCTCAGGAAGGACAAGTTCAAGATGGTTGCTCTCTCTCGTCCTCCAGGCCCTTCAGCTTCAGGACTGGTTGGTGTCACTCGACCTCAAGGATACTTACTTCCATGTGCCGATCCATCCCGAGGTTCGCGGTTGGCGACTCCCTTTTTCAGTTTCGGGTCCTGCCGTTCGGATTGACCTCCGCCCCGAGGGTTTTCACCAAGCTCATGGTGGTGGTGGCAGCGCATCTCAGGCAAGGGGGGATTCACGTCTACCCCTAACTGGACGATTGGTTGATCAGGGGGAGCTCTCCCGAGCAAGTCCTGGATCATCTGTCCGTCACCTGCCACTCCCTTCACAGGCTGTGCTTCTCCCTCAATTTAAAGAAGTCCCATTTGACGCCAACACAGCGGCTCCAGTACATCGGAGCAGTGCTCGACACTTCCCTGGGGCAGTGTTTTCCTCCCCAGGTGAGGGCTCTTCACATTCAGCAGATGGTGCACAAGTTTCAGCATGCCCAGACGCTCCCAGCGTTCGAGTTCTTGAGGTTGCTCGGCCTCATGGCATCCTGCATTCTTCTGGTGCCAGAGGCTCGCCTGCGGATGAGATCTTTGCAGTGGGCACTCAAGACGCAATGGTCGCAGTCCTCCGGCAGGATGTCGGACCCGGTTCAGGTGCCGCCCTCGGTCGCCCGGGACCATCTGTGGTGGGCCGTCAAAGGCAACTTGATGAAGGGGGCTCCATTTTTGGCTTCCCTGGCCGGAGGTGACGATCGTGACGGATGCATCCCTCACGGGATGGGGAGCTCATGCCAACGGGCTGACAGCGGTCGTTGGTCTCCGTCAGAGTCCAGACTCCATATCAATCTGTTGGAGCTGAGGGCCGTCAGGCTAGCCCTGAAGGCTTTTCTGCCGACTGTGCGAGGAAAGAGTGTCCTGATCCTGACGGACAACACAGTGGCCATGCACTACCTCAACAAAAAGGGGGGGCCAGGGTCACTTCCTCTGTGCAGGGAGGCGATGCAGCTCGAGTTCTGGGCCATCCAGCAGGAAGTTTCGATCTCGGCGGTTCATCTGGCCGGAGACGAAAACGTGACGCCGGACGCTCTGAGCAGGCAGAGCGCGATCTCTCACGAGTGGGAGCTGGCTCAGGAGATTCTCCTGGAGATCTTTGCCCTTTGTGGGACCCCTCAGGTGGATCTCTTTGCCTCCAGTGTCAACCGGAAGTGCGAAAGGTTTTGCTCGCAGGAATTTCCTCCAAAAGGAGCCTTAGGAGACGCGTTTGTGGTGGAGTAGTCATTCCCGCTGCTGTACGTGTTTCCTCCAGTCCCCGTCATCCCGCAAGTGCTGCGGAGGTTACGGAAGTTCGGTTCCCGGATGATCCTCATTGCTCCGGCGAGGGCTCGGAGGACGTGGTACCCGGACCTTCTCGACTTGTCCATCTGCCCTCCATGTCGTCTTCCCTACCGAGACGATCTGCTCTCACGGGAGGGGGAGGGTCAGGTTCTCCATCCAGAGGTCAGATGCCTCAACCTTCACGCTTGGCTTCTGAAAGGTTGAGGTATAAAGATTGGGACCTCCCTGAAGACGTGATGGAAGTGTTGCTTTCGGCCCGAAGGCCAGCAACAAAGTCTCTGTACCGTTGGCGTAAGTTCTGTGACTGGTGCAGAGTTCAGAATGTGGATCCTTTTGCATGTGACATCCCCATGGTTCTGTCCTTTTTACTTTCTTTGGCCCACAGGGGCTTGCAAGTGGGTACCATTAAAGGTTACCTGGCGGCGCTGTCCATCTTTAAGCGCTCGCCTGAAGAGTGTTCTTACTTTAAAATCCCTTTAATTTCACAGTTTCTGAAAGGGCTCACTAATGTGTTCCCTCTGTCACCTTTCCTGGTGCCCGGTTTGGATTTAAACCTTGTTAAGTTTCTTATGGGTGCTCCGTTTGAGCCTTTACATTCTTGCCCTTTGAGGCTGTTAGCTCTGAAAACTGTTTTTAGTTGCGGTCACTTCCGCTTGCAGAGTGAGTGAGTGAGTTACAGGCACTTTCAGTTAAGCCACCCTTCACTGTATTTAACAAGGAAAGGGTTGTCCTTAGAGTTCGTCCTTTTCTTCCGAAGGTAGTGACGGAATTTCATTTGGCCCAGAAGGTTGTTCTTCCGGCATTCTATCCTCCTCCGCATCCTGGTAAGGAAGAGGAGAGGCTCCATAGGCTTGATCCTAGGAGAGCTTTAAGCTTTTATGTTTCACGCATGTCCCGGGTCAGAGTGGACTATCAACTCTTTATTGGTTACGCTGGAAAACGTTTGGGGCAAGCTGTGACGAAACAGACTTTGTCTCGCTGGATTATTTTGGCCATCTCGGAGTGTTACCGCTTTGCGGGTAAGGACCCGCTGGCTTGCGGGCCCATTCTACCATTGGTATGGCTGCATCTACTGCCCTGCAGAGGGGTGTTCCTATTCGCAACATCTGTGATGCAGCCACCTGGGCTTCAGTACATTCATGTGTACGTCACTATTCCCTCAATTCCATCCGAGGACAGGATTTGGCCTTTGGCAAGCGGTCCTTTGCTCTGCTATTTGATTGGCTATTCTAAATTTTGATTCTAAATTCTTTCCCTCCTCCTTGCTCTGGTACTGCTTTGGGAGTCTGTCATAGATATGGAATACGTCGGAGGACCCAATCCCCTCGAAGAACAAGTTACTTTCTTACCTGGTAACGTTCTTTCGATGGGATGGTCCGACGACGTATTCCATATCGCTCCCGCCCTGCCTTCCCTGCTGCAGAATTTCTTTTGCGATTGCAGCTTACGTTCCGCAAGGCTTTGTGTCTGACTGGCAGTTGACTGTCACACGTTCTGGGGGGAAAAAACTAAAACTGAGGCTACGGGCGTCCTACTTATCACATCGGAGGAGGTCCTCGACGACGGCGCATCGACGTCATCGACTCAGGACGCAGACGCCGAAAAAAGTTTTCGAAGCAGCACAGCTGTGGTGATTACATGTCATAGATATGGAATACGTCGTCGGACCATCCCATCGAAAGAACGTTACCAGGTAAAGTAACTTCTTCTGTAGGCGTTACCTCTGTTGCTGTTACTTCGAGCCATCAATCTACTGAAAGTGTCCATGCTGGATGATCCTCGTCGCACCAGCGTGGCCAAGGCAGATCTGGTACCTAGACCTGCTCAGCATGTCAGCGGTACCACCAGTCAAGCTGCCAGTGGTCGCGGATCTTCTCACCCGGGAAGGAGGTGCCATTCTTCAACCTAATCCAGGATCTCTGAACCTGAAGGCTTGGCTCCTGCAGCGCTAGAATTCGGTGGCTACAATCTCCCAGCAGACTGCAAGGAAGTTCTCGCCAAGGCTAGAGGATCGTCTACTTTGAAATGCTACGGACTCAAGTGGAAGAGATTTTGCTGTTTGGTGCCGTTCCCAGAAGATTGACCCACTGACGGTCAGGGTCCCTCGGGTGCTTCCATATTTGCTGTTGGCCAAATTGGGGCTCGCCCACGCCTCCATCAGGTTCATCTGGCGGCCATCTCCCACTACACCAGATCCCCAGGACGACCATCCTTGTGGATGCACTCCTCCATGCCCAAGGTGCCGTCAGACTTTCATCTAAACAAGCCCTGTTGCCTGTGTTTTTTCTGAGGCGTTTGTCGCCATCTGAAAGGACTTTGCACTCGCTGGATGTGTCTAGAGAGCTGAAGTTTTATGTGACATGCACGAAGTTTCTCCCGAAAACCTCTCGGCTCTCAGTGAACTTTGGTCTTGTGCACCGTGGGAAGGCCCTGTCCAAGGCTTCCATTTCCAGGTGACTCTCCCGCTTGATCACCCATTGTCACAGGTTGGCAAACCAACTGCTGCCTGGCCGTCCGAGAGCCCACTCTACCAGAGTGATCGCTGCTACAACAGCGTTCCTGTCTGCTGTGCCCCTGCTGGACATCTGCAGGGCTGCTACGTGGAGGTCAACGCACACCTTCACGAAATTCTACTGTGTCGACAGGGATTCCAGGGAGGAGTCCAGAGTCGGCCAAGCAGTGCTGCGCAACCTGTTCGCTTGAAGGTGAGCCGGTAAGAGATGCTTCCGTTGAGCCTTGCACCTCCCTTGGTTGTGCATGTATGTACTGCTATTAATTCTTTATTCATGAGCATGTGAATCCATGCCGGACCCCATGCTGGAGAAGGAACAAGTTACTTACCGGTCACTGTTCTCTGGCATGGATTCACATGCAAACCCTCCTGCCTACCCCTCTGCAGCTCTTCTCTTGGTTCTACTGCCACTTTGTGCTACCAAATCTGAAGATGGCTGCCAGAGGTGGGGCTTAGGTAGGGGGGCAGTCATTGGCTGGGGTAGTATGTCCCAGAGCTCAGTGAGTGGTTGTTAAGAGAAAGAGAGTTCAGAAATGAAACAGATTTTTTCTTTAACCGAGGATTCCCAGCCTGACTGGGAATATTCATGAGCATGTGAATCCATGCCAGACCCATGCTGGAGAACTGTTACTGGTAAGTAACTTGTTCCTTTCTGTCCAACCATACCCATGTTTTGAGGCAAACCAGGTCGTCCTGATACCAAATCCTACCTTTTTCCCTAAACTACTATCTAAGTACTATCAACCTGAGATCTCTACCAGTGTTATTTGAAAAACCCTCTACTCCAGCAGAACAGTCACTACATTCATTGGATCTTTGGAGTGTGTTAAAGTTCTATATAGACAGGAGTAAAGGTTTAGGCCAACGTTGCTGCATAGCCCCCAAAAGGGGTCGACCCTTTTCCAAGGAAGCAATCGCAAGATGAGGCTCCTGAACAATCCCAACAGGCCGCTGCAAGGGTCCATTCAGACACATTCAGAGCAGTAGGTTTGTCAGTGGCGTTATGGGCAGGGATTCCCCTGTCACACTTGCCGTGCAGCAACCTGGGCCGCACTGCACACCTTTGAAGCACTACTGCATGGAGGGGCAAGGGTCGGAAGAGCCGTCCTGCAACGCCTATTTCAGTAAGGTATGCCTTTCTCCCTTACTACCGCCACTCATGCAAACTGCTTTGTACTAATAAAGCTATGAATGCATGAAATATCCAATACTGGAGAAGGAGTATGTTGCTTACGTGGAACTCCTGTTCTCCAGCATTATCTTTCATGGATTCACACGCACCTGCCAACCACTCCATCGGGAGTAAGGCGATCGATCGTACGCCAACTCTCATATATCTGGGGTTAGAATCTGAAGATGGCCTACTGGGTGGTGCTAGATATTCGATGTCACATTGGCTGGGGCAGAATGCACCCAAAAGGACAATGATGGGCTACTAAAGTGAGCCTAAAAAGCTTTACTATAAGTTATAATATCGAGGATTCCCAGCCTGTCTGGGTATATTCAAAGCCTGTGAATCCATGAAAGACACAGATGCTGGATAACAGGAGTTAGATAAGCAACATACTCAGTCTCCTTTTACCTAGCTCTTCCCTGCTACAAACATCCCCCCTCGACATACTCAGACACACAAACGTATCTGATACTCTGACTTCCATCATCCAGACTAGAAAGACCACTCTGTGCGATCTCAGCATTCTTTCTAAATAGATTTGTTTTCTTATAAATTTAAAAAGAAAAGTTTACTGTGAAAAAATTATTTTGCTATGGTTTGGGATTTGCAGTTTGCTGAAATGTAGTTTGTCATTCAGAATCTCTTAAACGCTTTCAATTGATATTGAGGGGAGAGGGGGGATGCAAACTATTTGACTAACCTACTTCCCTTTACGTCTTCTTTTCAGGGGTGAACAACGCCAGGAGCGTAGAGACCGCCCTTACTAGATGAAGTGACTGGATTTCCTCTCCCCCCCCGCAAAGCTGCGTTTACTACAAATTTATTTTTTAAACCGGAAAATGTTTTAAATTTATAATTGCGTATTTATAATGTTGGAGGTACCTCCAACGTTATGATTATTCCATGTCTGTACTGTAGTACCTTTCACTGTTTTTTGGAAAGCTATTAAAATGGGAAGTTGTCTGGTAGTCACCATATTGTCTTTTCCTTTGCCCCTTCTCCAACCCAAAGCGAGTTGGTAACAAAAATAGGACTTTGAACAATGAAGTTGAGCATGATCTATTGATAACCCTCCCCTCCTGTAGGTGGTTGACTGTAACAATGTTATTGATTGTAACCTTTTTTTAAATAAAAAATCCAAATGTTTATAAACATGAGCTTTGCATTGCAGTGTTTTGTGAAGTGTTGCTGGGTTTTGGTTGGAGGCTTCCTCTTAACCTATTATTCCTTTACTATGTGTATAGTCTCCCAACAATGCACTGTTTAGAATCGCTCAGATGTTTTTTCAGCCATCATGTTGGGACATGGAGTGACGAGTGGAGACAAGACTGCTGCCGAGACCTTTGTGGTGATCAGAAGTTTTTTTAGGTATGGGGTTGGTGGAGATCATATTCTAGACAACTGCATGTCGGTCTAAAGGTTTTTAGATGCTACGTTACATAAACCTATTTTTTCAAAGGGATTGGTTCCTCCGACGTATTCCACATCGATGGGTAATCACCACAGCTGTGCTGCTTGGGAACATTTCCTGCGTCAATGTCGATCGCTGTCCTTGAGGGCCTCCGTCGAGCCGACTGTTATAAGTAGGATGCACGACGCCCGTGGCCTCAGTTCCATTTTTACCGCGAACATGTTCGCTTCGGAGATCTCGGCACGCCTCGGTTCTTCTGATTCTATCGGTTCTTTGAACTTGCTTTGTGAATTATCATGTTTTCTACCCCGCGGTCAGGATTAAAGAAGTGTCGGGACTGCGGTTCCAAGATGTCGCTTACGGACCCGCACGACGTCTGCCTCTGGTGCTTCGGCGAGGACCATGCCACTGATGACTGTGACAAATGCCAGTCTTTGACGTCAAAGTCCTTGCGGGAGTGAAAGATGAAGCTGTCGGTAGGTAGGGTTTCCAAGCCCCGTAAGTCAAAATCTGCTGGGCTATTGACTGACGATTCGAGGGGCGACTCTCTGCATCGTCGGCGTAAGTCCTGTGGGTCTCAGTCCCGGAGTGGTTCCCGCCATTCCTCTGCCTCTTCGAGGCACTCGCGGAAGCGCCGTAACCGGTCACCTTCCTCGTCCGAGGACTCTGCCAGACAGCGGGTGGCTTGTCCTACCAAGCATTCCTCTCCTGCGGAGTGCGATGCATTTCGTAAGGGAATGTTGGCGATTTTTGAGTCGCAGGGCTCCGTTCCGTCTGTGCCTTCGAGAGAAGCCGGCAAGGAACGCGCTAGGGCCGCTGTTCACACGCCTTTGGGCTCGGGCGGTCGGCGATCACCGGGAACCTTCGAGGTCCCGATCGGACAAGGTGGATCGCTCTAGCCATGCCCGTTCCAGGTCTCGGTCCTCGACGCCCTCGAGACCGGCAGAGCCAGTGACGTCTTCTAAGAAGTCCATCGAGGGACTCTCTCGAGGCTCTGCCTCTGAGGAAGTCATCGGCGGCAAGGCTGTCGAAGGACGCGCTCGGGCACTGCCCTCAAGGTCTGTGTCGAAGCCATCGGCGACACGCTCGACGCCGATTTTGTTGACGCCCTAGACGCCCTTTTTGAGGCTTTACCGGAGGTACCCCGTGCATCGGTGGAAACTCAGAAGAAGGCACTGAAGAAGTTGGTAAGGCCTGTATTTGAGCCTTTTTCTGTGCCCTCATCCAGGGATTTATTCCAGTCTCTGGATTACGTTCCTGAGGTGGATGAAGGGTCTGAGGAAGGTTTGGTTCCTGATGACCTGTTATCTGGTCATAGCCAGTTGGAAGACCTGCGTCAGTCTTTGCACGACGCCAGTGGTCTTGATACCTCCCCAGAGGTTGAGTTTGGTAGGCCTGAGCCTGGTACGCATGCTGAATCTTCGTACAGCTGACTCATGTTGAGGGTGACAGAGTACTTGGGGGTGGTCTGCGCCACCAGTGGATTTTCTGCAGGATGACCTGACAGATATCCTTGACCAAGGTCTGCCCACTGACCCGGTGCTGCCATTTCATATGGCTTTACAGAGAAGGGTGGCGGCTTGGACTGCTCCGGAGAGTCTTACGGCTGTAAGCAAGTTGTTGCCGAAAACATACCCTCCAGCCAGTAGTGACCCCTGCGACTTGACTATGCACCCCACTCCGGAGAGTTTGGTGGTGCAGGTGGCTACGGGCCCAGCAAGGCAGGCGTCGTACCCAACCAACCCTCCTCATAGCGACAAACGTTTTGATGGCTGAGCGAAGAAAGTGTTTTCTTCAGGGGTATGGCTTTACAGGCAGCCAACTCTGTGTGCCTTAGCACGTTTCACTCGCACTCTGTGGAATTGTGTCTTTGGCGGCTGAACATATTCCCGAAGGGGAGGAACGGGATGGTTTTCTTGCCCTCGTTCAGGATGGCAAGGATGCCATGTGTGAAACCGTCGGGTCTGGACATGGCAGACTGTCAGCCGGTCCATGGTGGCGAGCACTGTAATGCGCAGATTTGCGTGGTTGCGAAAGTCTAGGTTTGCTCCTGTCTCAACATGCCCTTTGATGGTGAACATCTTTTTGACAGCAAGGCTGTCGAGAGCCTTGAGAGGTGGCAGACCTCCAAAGCTGCAGCAAAGTCGTTGAGCGCTGCAGTTTGCCGACCTCTGTCCTTTTTGTCGTAGGGGACAGCAATGGAGGGGAGGTTCCTTTCGATACTGCTCTTCCTTTGGTAGATCAAGGGGAGCTGCAAGTCAAAGGGGCCACAGTAGGAGTACCAGAGGTGGAAAACAAGGTACTCGAAGTGCCAAGGCTGCCCAGCAGTTGCCTCTTTGCCCTCAGGCACTGCCGCTTCAGCTCAGTCATGAGGCCATGTCCGATGGTTCGCCAGTTGGGAGGGGGGGGCGGAGGCTGGCGCAGCTTCTTGTAGAATGAGGTGCCATTACTTCAGATGTGTGGGTTCTGGAGATCATAGCTCACGGCTACTGTCTTCCTTTCCGGCAGAGGCCTCACGACAATCCACCAGGGAATCTCTTTGAAGAGTCCGGATCCGCTCCTTGCGCAGGAAATCAAATCCCTGCTGGAGAAAGGCGCCATAGAACTGGTGCATGTAGCGGAGAGGAACAAGGGATGTATTCCCCATATTTTTTGATCCTGAAAAAAAGACTAGGGATTGAGAACCATCATGGACTTGCGTAGTTTGAACAAGCTCCTCAGGAAGGAAAAGTTCAAAATGGTTACTCTCTTGTCCTCCAGGCCCTTCAACTTCAGGACTGGTTGGTGTCTCTAGACCTCAAGGACGCTTACTTTCATGTGCCGATTCATCCCAACCACAAGAAATACCTGAGGTTCGCGGTTGGCGACTCACATTTTCAGTTTCGGGTCCTGCCGTTCGGATTGACCTCCGCCCTGAGGGTCTTCACCAAGCTCATGGTGGTGGTGGCAGCGTATCTCTGGAAAGGGGGAATTCACGTCTACCCCTACCTGGACGATTGGTTGATCAGGGCACGCTCTCCTAAGCAAGTCCTGGATCATCAGTCACCTGCCACTCCCTTCACAGGCTGGGCTTCTCCCTCAACTTGAAGTCCCACTTGACACCTACCCAGCGGCTCAGTGCATCGGAGCAGTGCTTGACACGTCCCTGGGGCGGTTTTCCTCCCCAGGTGAGGGCTCATCACATTCTGCAGATGGTGAACAAGTTTCAACATGGCCAGAGTCTCCCGGCGTTGGAGTTCTTGAGGTTGCTCAGCCTCATGGCATCCTGCATTCTCCTGGTGCCAGATGCCAGGCTGCGGATGAGATCTCTGCAGTGGGCTCTCAAGATGCAGTGGTCAGTCCTGCGGCAGGATGTCGGATCCGTTCAGGTGCCGCCCTCGGTCGCCCTGGATCTTGTCGTGGGCCGTCGAAGGCAATCTTATGAAGGGGGCTCCATTTTGGCTACCCTGGCCGGAGGTGACGATCATGACGGGTGCATCCCTCACGGGATGGGGAGCTCATGCCAACGAGTTGACCGTCAACGGTCATTGGTCTCTGTCGGAGTCCAGACTCCATATCAATCTGTTGGAGCTGAGGGCCGTCAGGCTAGCCCTGAACTGAAGGCTTTGCTGCCGTCTGTGCGGGGGAAGACTGTCCTGATTCTGACGGACAATACAATGGCCATGCACTACCTCAACAAAAAGGGGGGGGGGGGCAGGGTCTCTCCCTCTGTGCAGAGAGGCGATGCAGCTCTGGTTCTGGGCCATCCAGCAGGAAATTTTGATTTCGGCAGTTCATCTGGCCGGAGACCAACGCGGTGCAGTCGCTCTAGCAGGCAGCGCACGGTCTCTCACGAGTGGGAGCTGGCTCAGGAGATTCTCCTGGAGATCTTTGCTCTTTGACAAAGTGGATCTCTTCACCAGTGTCAACTGGAAGTGCAAAAGATTCTGCTTGCTGGAATTTCCTCCAAAAGGAGCCTGCGGGGGCGTGTTTGTAGTGGAGTGGTCCTTCCCACTGCTGTACGCGTTTCCTCCAGTCCCCGTCATTCCGCAAGTGCTGCGGAGGTTAGGTTCCCGAATGATACTCATTGCTCTGGCATGGGCAAGGAGAACACGGTACCTGGACCTTGACATGTTCATCTGCCCTCCATTCTGTCTTCCCTACCGAGATGATCTGCTCTCACTGGAGGGAGGGGGGGGGGGGGGTTTGGTTCTCCATCCAGAGGTTAAGTCCTTCAACCTTCATGCTTGGCTTCTGAAAGGTTGAGGTATAAGGATTGGGGCCTCCCTGAAGACATGATGGAGGTGTTGCTTTCGGCCAGAAGACCTGCAACAAAGTCCCTGTGCCGTTGGAGAAAGTTCTGCGACTGGTGCATGGTTAAGAATGTGGATCCTTTTTTCATGTGCCATTCCTGTGGTTCTGTCTTTTTTGCCTTTGTTGGCCCATAATGGCCTGCAAGTGGGTACCATTAAAGGTTACCTGGTGGCGCTGTCCATATTTTAAGCGCTCCTCTGAGGAGTGTTCTTATTTTAAAATTACTTTGAGTTCTCAGTTTCCGAAAGGGCTCACTAATGTGTTCCCACCGTCTCCTTTCCAGGTGCCCGGTTGGGATTTGAACCTGGTTCTTAAATTCCTCATGGGAGCTCTGTTTGAGCCTTTACATTCTTGCCCTTTGAGACTGACCTTGAACTGTATTTTTAGTTGCGGTCACTTCCGCCTGCAGAGTGAGTGAGTTGCAGGCACTTTCCGTTAAGCCACCCTGCAGTGTCCCATAAGTCAGGGTGTTGTCCTTATGGTTTGTCCTTCTTTTCTTCCGAAAGTTATTGGAATTTCATTTAAGCCAGAAGGTCATTCTTCCAGCGTTCTATCCTCCTCCGCATCCTGGTAAGGAAGAGGAGAGGCTCCATAGGTTGGATCCTAGGAGAGCTTTAAGTTTCTACATCTCGTGCATGTCCCGGGTCACTGGACGATCAGCTCTTTGTAGGATACGCTGGAAGGCGTTTGGGACAAGCTGTTACTAAACAGACTTTGTCTCGATGGATTATCTTGACAATTTCTGAATGTTACCGGTTGGCGGGTAAGGACCCTTCGGTAGACTTACAGGCCCATTCTACTAGGGGGGGTGTGGCTGCCTCTACTGCCCTGCAGAGGGGCATTCCAATTCGTAACATTTGTGAAGCAGCCACATGGGCCTCTGTCCATACTTTTGTAAAACACTACTCCCTGGATTCTATCCATGGGCAAGATTTGGCCTTTGGCAAGGCGGTCCTTTACTCTGCAATTTGATAGGGCATTCTAAATTTGTATTTTCTAAATTCTTTTCCCACCTCTTACGTTGGTACTGCTTTGGGAGTCTGTCATAGATGTGGAATACGTCGGAGGAACCAATCCCTTTTAAGAACAAGTTACTTTCTTACCTGGTAACGTTCTTTGGATGGGCTATTCCGATGTATTCCACATCGCTCCCTCCCTACCTGCCCCTCTACAGAATAACTTATGCGATTGCAGCTTTCGTTTCCGCAAGGCTTTCTGTAGTCCTACTGGCAGAAGATTGGTGCCACACGTTCTGGGGAAAAAACTACAACTGAGTCGTGCGTCCTACTTCTAACATCCAGTGACGTCAGCTCGACGGAGGCCCTCGAGGACAGCATATCGACGTCATTGACGCAGACGCCGAAAATTTTACAAAGCAGCACGGCTGTGGTGATTAGATGTGGAATACGTTGTCCGAACATCCCATTGAAAGACCGTTACCAGGTAAGAAAGTAACTTGTTCTTTCATTCAAGGAGAGATGGTAGTGCCAGACTGGCTTTGGAACCAGTACCATTCCAAGGGAGAAGAGTCAAAGATTTCTAAATCAAGGGCAGCCCCCTTCTGTCCCACGTGTGGTGAAAATTGCTTGTTCGGTTGACACTGTTCTTATTGCTCGAATCTAGAGGGTGCCCACCGAGATTTGTACTGTGAATTTAGTTTCTGTCCCACACACTTAAACATTGCTCACTGAGATAAGACTGATAGATTAGTACTGCACTCTGTAATTGTTTTTGTTGCACTGTTGAATCTACAGGATGGCCACTGACATTTGTACTGTTTGTGCATTTTCATTGCGCTGCCTTTGTGAGTTTTTTAATACCTGAAGCTGCCCTGCTATTTCGAAAGCACACGTTTTGTCACTATGGCCTGCTTATTTGACAAGATTTATTTTTTGGCCCTTCCAAGATGGCCGCCATTGTTTTCTCTGTTGTGAAGGCAGGCTGGCTGAGCTGCCTTTCGCTGTGCAGCACTCCCATTGGTTGCTGAGTGTTTTCTTCCATCCAACCAGGGACCGGCAGGCTTTAGCTGGCCCTCTCAGCAAGGCCCACTTCTAAGGCCTCTGCTCTGTCTGCTCCCGGACGCTAATTGGGGTCATCCCTGCTCCTTATTCACAATGATGCTGCCACCTCACTCCTCTAAGAAATTTGGACTGCCTTGACATTGTTACCTCCAGAACCATGGGTTAGTTCCCTCCTTCTGGACTCACTCCTACCACCTTGGACTATCACTGTTCTTTCTGCTTGTTTCTCCCAGGTCATTCTGATGCACAGTGCGTCTTAAAACCCTTTGCTATCATCTGAATCCCTGATTGAAAAGTCAGATCTTGCTGTTTTTGCTTTTTGCTGGAAAGTCAGATCTTGCTGCCCATTCCTAAAATTCTCTATTTTGCCTGTATACTGTTACTTCTCTGTAACTTGCCAGCCCAGTGATCTCACCACTCTTTTGTCCCACACCTACCTGCTTTAGCCCCCCAGCTTCTCCATCCTCTCCTCGCTTCCACCCCATGGCGCTTTCTGTTTCTCCTATCTTTTCCAACTGCTTCTCCATTGACTATCCTTCCCTTCTCACTAAGTCTGGCAGGAAGAAGTTCAAAAAGGATATATTGGCCTCTAACCCTGGTTCTCCTATTGCCAACACCGACTCCAATGCTGCCTCCAGACAGACCCTCACCGACATCCTTTGTCGTTCCTTCACCACATCTGATGTCCTTTGTCTTACTGAGACATGGTTCACGGCTAGCTCTCACTAGCTTTGACACACTTGTACTGGCAATCCGAGGTGAGTGGAAGTTTCCCGTGAGTCATCCGACCCCGTTTTAAATTTAGAAAAGGTGCCCGAGCCACTGCCTAGCCCGTTGCTGCCCGCTCTCCCTCCCGCATCCCTTCCTGGTTCCTTGGCCCGCCCTCTTCCCTCCCCGCCCATCGTGCTGTGATTGGTCCGTGTAGCGTTGTTTTCCCCTACCCAACGCTCGCTGCAGGCCCCAGCCCCCTCACTTGTACCGGCAGTCTGAGGTGAGTGGAAGTTTCCCGTAAGTCATCCAACCCCATTTTAAATTTAGAAAAGGTGCGCCCTGTGATTTCCCTCTGCCCTCAGTGTTCCTCCTGCCCGCCTCCCATCCCGCCCCTGCGCTCTGATTGGCTGGCTGCATTAGTCTTAACTGACTTCCCCAGGGCAGCCCCTGCCCAGCAGCTAAGGGCCCAAAGCAGTGGGCGGCTTCTACAGAGGCGGCGCCAGGTCGTATCTGCAAGTATCAGCAGGAGACGCAAGAAGACAACAAGTGTGCCAAGGGTGGGGACAGAAGCAACTACTTCACGCCATACTACCCTACCACTCAACCTCATACCCTAAACCATAATAAAAATCGCCATAGTATGGTACCCTTGCATTTGTGACATAGTTGCATATAAGAACCCGGAATTCTCCGTTGTCTTTAAAATATGCCCAATAGCCTTGCTGTGAAAGTCGCATTTTGAAGTGTGCCCAATAGCCTCTCTCTGAAAGCTGAATTTAGAAGTGTGCCCAATAGCCTCTCTCTGAAAGCTGAATTTAGAAGTTTGCCCAATAGCCTCTCTGAAAGTTGCATTTTGAAGTGTGCCCAATAGCCTCTCTGGGAAAGTTGAATTTGAAATGTGCCCAATAGCTTCTATGGGAAAGTTGAATTTGAAATGTGCCCAATAGCTTCTATGTGAAAGTTGAATTTAGAAGGGCGCCCAAAGCCTCACTGTGAAAGTTGAATTTAGAAATGTACCCAATATCCTAATAGTCGAATAGCGTGCCCGGTTGAACCGACTAATCTCCCTTATAACCTCTCTGTGCAAAGTTGATTTTAGAATTATGCCTAATACCCTCCCTGTATAAAGTCGAATTGAGAAAAGTGCCTATTGGTGTTCCCTAGTTGAACTGACTAGTGTCCAGAATGGGCTCTCTGCACATAGTTCAATTTAGAAGTGTACCTAATAGCGTGCTCTGGTGAAGCTAGAAATGTGCCTAATAACCTCTCTGTGCAAGACTTGAATTCAGAAGTCTGCCTAAACATCCGCTCTGTGCAAAGCTGAATTTAGGATTGTGAAGTGTACCTAATAGCATTCCCCATTCAAACTGTCTCCCTGACCTAATAGTCTCCCTGGTCAAAGTTGAAATTAGAAATGTCCCTAATAGCGTGCTCTGGTTGAACTTAGAAGGGCGCTCAATAGTCCACCCTGATTGAAGTTGGAACCATGCCCAATTTCCGCTCTGTTAGAAGTGTGCCCAATAGACTATCTGTGAAAGTTGAATGCAGAAGTGCATTAGAAGTTGAATTTAGAAGTGTGCCCTGTAACACCTCTGTGCAAAGATGAATTTAGAAGTGTGCTCAATAGCCTCTATATGAAAGTTGTACTTAGATGTGCATTTAGAAGTTGATTTTAGAAGTGTGCCCAATAAACCTCTGTGAATCTAGAAGTGTCCCAATTGCCCCTCTGTGAAAGTTGAACTTAGAAGAGTACCCAATAGTCTCTCTGAAAGTTTTATATCTAGAAGTGTACCCAATAACCGCTCATGGAAAGTTGTATTTAAGTGTGCCCAATTTCCCATCTGTAAAAAGTGGAATCGAAGAGCATTTAAAACTTGAATTTAGAGGGATGCCCAATAGCTTCCAGGTGAAAGTTGGATTTAAAAGTGCATTTAGAAGTTGAATCTAGAAGTGCGCCCAATAGACTCTTTGTGAAAGTTGAATCTAGAAGTGTGCCCAACAGCTTTTATGTGAAAGTTGAATTTAGAAGTGTGCCCAATAGACTTTCTGTGAAAGTTGAATTTAAAAGTGTGTCCAATAGCTTCTGAGGGAAAGTTAAATGTGGAAGGGCGCCCAAAAGCCTCTTGGTGGAAGTTGAATTTAGAAGTGTGCCCAATATCCTATTAGTATAATACCGTGCCTGGTTGAATCGACTAATCTCCCTAATAACCTCTGTACAACGTTGATTCTAGAATCATGCCGGATACCCTCCCTGTATAAAGTCAAATTGAGAGAAGTGTGCCTAATAGTCTAATATCCCCTCTACACAAAACATTCTATCTAGAGATACTCTATACAAACTTGAAT
Source organism: Ambystoma mexicanum (assembly GCF_040938575.1). Classification (NCBI taxonomy): domain Eukaryota; kingdom Metazoa; phylum Chordata; class Amphibia; order Caudata; family Ambystomatidae; genus Ambystoma; species Ambystoma mexicanum. Next base: position 1,274,490,811 of record NC_090932.1, read on the forward strand.
CTAGAGGTAGACCAAATATCATCTGTGTGTAGCTGAATTTAGAAGTGTACCTAATAGTATCTAATAGCCTAATATCACTTCTGTGTTCAGTCAAACGTACAAATGCACCTAATAGTCTAATATCATCTCTGCGCAAATTGAACTTAGAAGTGTGCCTAAAAGCGTGCCCCCACTGAGTTTAGAACTACAATTAGAAAGCCCTCCTAAATTCCACCTAAAAGCTTGTACCAAGCATGAGTACACCCACTCCACCAGAGTTTGTCGGAACGACCACCGTAGACCGCACCCACTCCCCGATCTGCCTTCCCTCCCGTCCCCCCTGCCCAAATCATCCCACCCCCCCTTTGCATTCCCCTCTCCAAACACCAACCGAGAGGGGCACGATAGCGAGCTAACCACCCTAAGACGACTCCTCCCCGAACCCCTCCACCAACCAGCCATTGTTAACCATGCCTGCTCCCCTCACTATCATAACAGGCACACCCCGCCCTGCAATCATCCACCCCCTGCCCCCCCAGACCGCACCCTTTCCCTTCCCTAAAAACTGCACGCCTGGCCCTAGCAAGAACCGAAGCTGCATCCCTCTCCCCCACAGCCCCCTACCCTCTCTCTCTCTCTCCATTCGCAACAAAGCTAAAGAGGAAACGTGCCTGGTCCCCCTCAATCTCTCAGCACTCTTTGCCTCCCATGTCTCGACCCACCACCTCATTCCCGCAATCGCCTCCTTCCCCTGTGGCTTCACCCTTCCTGAAACCCCTCTCCCTCGATTTCTCATCAACTGCAACTGAAACTCCTAACCGCCCACACTCCACCTTCAAATCCCCCGGACCAAACCCGATCATCCTAACACACGCAGCCACTCGATCCCGCCCGTAACCCGCCAATTTTTCTGCTCGCCCACTATTCCCATCGCTTCACTCACCCTACTCATCTCCCTCCCCAGTCTCCACTCTCTCTGCCACCACCCCCCTTCCACTCCAGCTCCGAGACCAACCTCGCCTGCTGATGTGAACTGCATCCTATTTAATGCCCGATCCGTAGAAAAAAAGACACAGCATTTTTGACCTCCTCGTCTCTGACAAACCAGACCTGGTTTTCATCACCGAAACTTGGTTCTCTGACTACTTCACCCCAATTGCTAATGAAACCTTCCCCCCGGACTACTCCCTCATCCCACTGAACCGTCCCTCCAGAGGGGGAGTAGCATTCGTCTTCAAGTCTCTCTTCCACGCCTCATCCCACTGAACCGTCCCTCCAGAGGGGGAGTAGCATTCGTCTTCAAGTCTCTCTTCCACGCCTCAATCATCGACAGCCAACCTTCAATTCCTTCCTGCAAATCTCTCCTCTTTAAACTATCCCTCTCCCCATCGCTCTCACACAGCTTCCTGATAATCTACAGGCCCCCTGGCTACGATAGACAATTTGCAAACAACCTCTGCAACTCTATTACCACCCTTCAGCTAAACCATCCCAACCTCACCCTTCTTGGAGACCAACATATGGCTCGACATCCCCTCCAACCCTATGACACACTCTCTGGTTGACGGTTTAGACGCAATTAACTTCCAACCCCACATAAATGGCCCGACTCACTATAAAGGACACTCTTGATGCCATCTTTAGCTCCAACACCCTGATTCATTTAAAGCCCCCCACCCCTATCATCTGGTCCGATCACTTCATTCTCTTGTTCGCCATTCGCTCACCCGACCCTCTTCCCGTACTCTAATCTGAACCTCCAAATCTATGCAAATGCTGGAAAGAACTAATCATCCCAGACCTAGCCGACTCACTCCTCCTGTCTCCACCTACCTGCCAACTCAACAAACCACTAACCCCTGACGCCTTTGACTCATGGCTCAACGCATCTCTGTTGCGGCTCACACCTCTTGCAAACATCAACCCGCCGTGGCCACTTCCCCGGATGGTTTACTCCTGAGTTGAAGATCGCTAAACCACTATATAAATACCTAGAACGCAAATGGCAGAAAGCCAAAACCCAGAAGAGCAGGGCCACCTTGGCCCGACACCTTTATCAGTACAAGGCCGAAATCCAGAAAGCAAAAAAAGCCCACTACAACTCCCGGATCCTAAACTGCAAAAACCCAAGGAAAGAACTCCACAAAATAATCTCCGAATTCACCAACCCAGCTTGCACCACGACCGTCCCAACCCCCTCACAATCATTGTGCGACTCACTCTCCGCCCACTTTTACACCACGGCTCTCGAAAGAACAAATACTCTAGCCACCAAACTGGCTTTTACACCCACATACCGGCCAGCCCACCAGCTGCAACCACTACGCAACCAACGTTCCAATCCTTTAGTCCAATATCACCAGAGCAATTTCTCAAACTTCTATCTGCCCGCAAACCATCTGGCTCGCCGCAGGACCCTTGTCCAGCCACAAACCTCAAATTTTCACTTCCACCTGCGCAGAAGAACACGCGCAAGATCTATCTTAAATGCCTCCCTCTACTCTGGGATCTTTCCAGACGCATTCAAAACTGTCCATGTCAAACCTCTAATTAAAAAACCCTCGCTCGAGCCCAAAAACTACCGCCCCATCTCAAACACCAGGTTCCTTGCCAAATTCATTGACCGAACCGCCTACTCCGAACTAAATGCCTTTGTCGAAGCCAACAATCTCCTAGGCCCCGCCCAATCAGGTTTCAGAGCCCGTCACAGAACTGAAACCACCCTAAGATCAATCTGGGATGACCTTAAAATGACGGCAGACTCTGCGGGATGCACCGCACTAATCCTTCTTGACCTATCCGCTGCCTTTGACACAATCAATCCTCCTAGACCGCCTTCACTCCCTAGGAATTTGTGGAACCGCTCTTAAATGGATAGCTTCATTCCTCAAAGATAGGTACCAAATAACGACACTCTCCACCTATACCTCCCAAGCCCGACCAGTCGACACGGGATTCCCACAAGGAGCATGCCTATCCACCCTCCTGTTCAAGCTCTACTTGATCACCCTCCCACCAATAATTTGTTCACACAACATCCTGTGCTACAACTACGCCGGCGACACTCAACTAATTCTAAAACTCCTGAATGCAAAACCCAACTCCCGACCTGGCCTCCTGCCTCCTTGGCATAGAACTCTGGATGACCCAAAGCAACCTCTTGTTAAACCCCTCAAACGGAAATCATGGTGTGTGGCAACTCCGAACCTCTTCCGCACCCACTACCCTGGCCATCCACCATGGGCAACTCACCGAACTCACCGACCCCCTCCAACTCGGTGAAAAATCTTGGATGCACCCTTTACTCTGAACTAACACTCTCGCGCCAAGTCAACAACATCTCAAAGTCCTGCCACTACCACCTTAAAACCCTTAGGCACATCTTTCCATATCTCTCCTTTCCCAACAGACTCTCCGCGGTCCAATCAATCGTTATATCAAGACTGGACTCCGTAAACCCCCTCAGTCCACGCGTACCAACTGAATAAACTCCAAAGGGCACAAAACGCGGCAGCCAAATTGCTACTTGCGCTCGGCCCAAGAGACCACATCTCCCCAGCCCTTAAGACGCTGCACTGGCTTCCAGTAGCCCGAAGGGTGATTTTCAAAACCATATTCATCACCCATCGAGCACTGCATAAAACCGGACGTCAATATCTTCAAGACAAGCTAAAACCCTATCACCCCCCACGTACCCCAAGATCAAGCTCAGCCGGCCTCGTAGTCATACCAAAGACAAACTCAGGTTGGGAGGATCGTCATTCTCGGCCTTGGCCCCCACGCTATGGAACTCACTCCCACCCCACATCCGCCTAACTGCGGATTTAACGTCTTTCCGCAAACTGCTGAAAACCTGGCTCTTCCCCTAAAACCAACCCGTACCAAACTAACCCAAACAGATTAACAGCAACTAAATGACACATATCCAACAAACTTCCTCATGCGAGAAATTGCCAGCTAATAACCCCTAATATAAACTAGGACAAACAGAATTAAACGAATAAAGTAGATCAAAGCAATGAAATGGTTAATAGCAAATCATACGGAAAGAGTAAAGAGATTTAAACTCCTGAAATGGACAGAATGCATGAGGAGTGAACGAAGTGAATGGCGTGAATGAAATAGTTAGAATGGATGAAGCGGGTGGAACAGATGAATACGCTGAGTGGAAGCATGCATGAGTGGAAGAACAGATAACTATATAGTTCGAACGAGTGTGGAAATCGAACGAATATGTAGATCGGATGAGTGTATAGAATCAATGAACATGTTGAGCGGATGAGTGTGTAGAGCGGCTGGGTGTGTAGAGCAGGCGCGCATGAGTGCGTAAATACAGAGAAGCGAGTAGAGCGCAGGAGTGCGTAAAACAGATGAATGTGCAGAACGATTGAGCGTAAACCGGATGAATGTGTAGCACAGATAAGTATGTGGAGCGGTTGAGTATGTAGAGCGCATGAGTATGGATAGCGGATGAATACGGAAGTGCGGTGGGTGTATAGATAGCTGGATCAGATGAATGTACAGACCTGGCGAATGTATAGAGCAGATGGAGCGGACGAGTGGATGGATGAACATATAGAACAGGATATTGCTGCTGAATGCGTTCAATGCACGAGTGCGTGGAGGGGATGGGTGCACAGAGCAGATGAAGGTATAGAATAGCTGGAACAGGATATTGCTGCTCAATGCGTGAAACGGATGAGTGCGGGGGGGGCAAAGGGGATGAGTGCAGGCGGGCAGAGGGGATGAAGGTATAGAACAGATGAATGTAGAGATGAACATATAGAACAGGATATTGCTGCTGAATGCATGAAATGCACGAGTGCGGGGAGCGGATGAGTGCGTAGAACAAGTGAATGCACGTGTGAGGGCATAAAGTGGATGAGTGCCTGGAGCGGATCAGTGCGTAGAACAAGTGAATGCATAATACGTGTGAGGGCATAAAGCGGACGAGTGCCTGGAGCGAACGAGCACAGACTGCATGGAGTACGTAGAGCTGCGGAATGCGTAGAGCATGGGCAGACAGGAGTGCATGCGTGTGGCAGACTGGAGTACGCAGAGCAAACTGGAGTGCGCGGGGCGGGCTGGAATGCAGGAGTGTATGGAGCAGACTGGTGCATGGAGCAGACTGGGGTGCATGGAGTGGATACGAGTGCATGGAAAGGACTGAAGCGCATAGAATTGCGTGACATATATAGAATGGTTTGGAATGCAGAGAATGTTTGAAAGAGCATATAACCCATCATATCACACCACCATGCTTATTCTCTCCTTTACATCACCACTCAACTAGAACACAGATACTATGACACCATTCTGTATAACTGTTCTCATACCAACATCCATCGCTCACTCCACATCACTCTTAAGTAAACACTGCTGGTTACACACCCCCCAGCCAGGAGTTCTCCTCAAGCCTAACGCAGCCACATCTGGTCTGGATAAATCCTTCCAGAACAAACACATAGTCCTGATCTCTCGACCACCACACCTACGGCTAAGAAGCAGCTGTTACACAAATACTGTACGGGCTGCACATATACCCAGTGCTCACACGCACCTTTTGACTCTCTACTGATCTGAACTTCGGTTCCCAAGGGCGTTCAACCTACCAGCGCCTTCAGACCATACCAATGGTATATAAGGCGCTATATAAATGCAAAATAACACTCCTCTCCATACCTGTTCCTCGCGGTTTGGTGGGGGGCCGGGGGTAGCCCTGATCTTTCCTGAGTGGATTCCTGGCTTTATCATTCCCACTCCGACCTACTCTTGTGAATGACTTGTCTGTAGGCTCTCTCCTACCCATTCTCTTACTGTGGCTACCATCTACCGGCCTCCTGGTCAAATCACTTCATTTCTTTGAGTGGGCGGACCTCTCCTCCTCCCTCCTGTCCTCTACCACTGAACTCCTCCTCGGTGACCTCAATATCCATTTAGACTCCTTGTTCCACCTCTGTATTCTTCCGTGACCGCCTACTCCCTCTCCCTGTCCATCCTCCCCTCTGGCCCGACTTACTCTGCAGGGCACACACTAAATGTCTTAATTTCCTCTGACCCCTCTCCCCTTTCCACCTATGGCTGTCTCACATCCTGGCACAGCCCTGTCTCTGCTCTTCTCTTCAATTTCTGATACTCTTGCCCCTGTCATGATCCGTTTAAGTCCAAAGCCAAGTGCTATTCCTGGGATGACTCGGACCTAGCTACACTTAAACGGAAGTGTAGGGCGGCTGAGAGGAAATGGAGGGCTTCTTGTTCATTCTCTGACAAACTGGCCTGTCGCCTGTTCCAAAGGCAATACCGACTGAAGAAGAGTCAACATTTAAGCCTTTGTCTCTGCAGCATCTAACAACTCGGCCAAACTCTTTAAAATCTGCAAGGAGCTGGCCAACCCTGCTGCAGTCTCTACCCCTCCTGTTGTCGCCCAGGCTCTTTGCAATGCCCATGCCTCTCATTTTATCTCCAAAACACAGGACATCCTGTCCACCCTCTCCTCCCCTACCCCTCTTCCAGTCTGCTTGCTGACCCTCCTTCAGCCACCCCCACCCCACCCTCCTTGTCCCTTCCTCTTTTCTCCCCTAATGAGGTCGCTGTACAAGTCCGATATATGAAAGCCTCGTCAAAATAGGTTCATCCTTGTTCCTTTAAAACCATCAAGGATCACATTGACCCCCTCGCTCCGGCCCTTGTTGGTTTTTGCAACCACTCCTTTGCCTCAGGATCCCTCCCCCTCTGCACTCCCTTGTGCGTCCTCTTCTCAAGAAACCCACAGCTGATCCGTCTTATCTGGCTAACTCTCGCCCAATTGCCATTACTCCCTTTGTCAGCAAACTCCTGGAAAAGCTGACCATCTCTCAGCTTAACCTTCACTCCGATTCTGTTGGCTGTCTCCATGACCACCAGTCTGGCTTCAGAGCTGCCAGAAGCACAGAAACTGCTCTCATGAACATCTGTGAAGATCTGCTCTCCAACCTTGACTCGAACATTCCCTCTGTCCTCATCCTACTCTCTCTTCTGCCTTCGACACAGTCAACCATGCCATCCTGCTCAACTGTCTCTGCGATAACCTGGGTTTCTGATATTTGTCAATCTGCTTAGAATCACATGCTGTGCATAGTCCGACATCCAGTGGTAACCGCAGAGTATTGCATCTTGTCTTTTGAGACTCTAAAGGGGACGTCGACATGGGCGTGCCTGTAACACTATCCCTACGTGATGTGTAGTGTACCCAAGATCCCTCACGCGTCGAAGTCCCTCGGATTTTTTTTTTTTCGGTCGCCATTTTGCAACGTTCGGAAAGAACATTGCTATTGTCAAACGACTTTGGTCGAATTATTCTAGAGAAATATTCAATTTCACCCCTTCCGTCCCTTGTCTCGACGGCTGTTCCAGTTTCCGCCGAAGACTTGCGAGATTAGACGGAAGGTGATCCTGTCGGCACTGCCGACCACGTGTCCAGGCCTTTGCCGGCCTATATAGTAGGGAAACTGGGGTCAGGGTGGACATTTATTTTCAAAACTGAAAATGCCTTTCCCTTTCTTCCCTCTTTCCCAGTTGGTCTTAGTCACTGTGTTACCTCAGCTATGGAGGGGACTCCATTTAGATTTTGCCCTATTCGTAAGGGCAAATTCCCATGGAAGGACAGGCACAGACGGTGTAACTGGTGCTTGCTGCTAGATCATAAAGAGGAAGGGTGTGCGGCCTGAAAGCTCCTCCGACCCAAGACTTTGAAGGAGTGTAGAGTAAAAGGGTGGGAGGTCTGCGGTATGTCCAAGGCCGGGACTTCTCCCACTGCCGCTATCACCGAATTTGATGACGGCGAGAGTGACTATCAGGCCTCTGAATCGGAGGTTGTTGACCTTTCGACGGAACGCTTGTGTTCTGTATAGTCTGTCCCCAGCCCCGATAAGTATGTCGTAAGCCCTGCTATGGGGAAGTTACACCCCGGCGACAAAGACAGACACGTGCATGACACTAAGCACACAACCCCTTGCGTTATTTAGACTACGTCGAAAAAGACTTCGGCGCCAACGGGTGTGCCAGTGATACCCGCCGATCGACAAGTTGGGCAGCCCTCACCGAAGCCGTATGCGCGCCTAGTGACTGGGCAATCCAAGACAAATGGCGCTACCCCCAAAACACATAGTTACGTTGACACGCATCATGGGAAAGCGTAAATCAATTACAAACCTTAGACGCCAAAAGTTACGGCACTGCCAGAAAAGGCAGCCAATGAAGGCAAGGCCTCGATTCTGCCGAAACAGACTCCCTTACAACCGTCAGATGTACCTACGCGTCTCCCGACGGGTGAGGACGTCTAGGTCAGCCTGGCAAGGATTGTGGCCGCGGATTCCCATAAACGGCAGGATAAGTCTCCGAAAGACCCAAAGATCCGCCAAGATCTAAGGATAGTGTTCAGAAGTCAAGGGAAGGGCATAGGGATACCCCACCTTCATTGGTCCCACCAGAGGATTTCTCTGAGAGAGAGGAAGGACTTTCTTCGACTCTAAGACAGATAGCTTTCTGTTTTTCGACGGAAGAGGCTGCTAGGGACACTTTTTTTCGATGGAAGACTGAGAGAGATACCTTTCCACCCCTAGACGTTCTAGATCATCAGTCTGGACTAGGGAAATGTTTGTGGACTGCATGGAGAGGTTGGATAAGTTTGTTTCTGATGTTTGCTAATCTGCTTAGAATCACATGCTGTGCGTAGTCCGACAACCAGTGGTCACTGTGGAGTATTGCATTTTGTTTTCGTAGTCGAAAAGTGGACGTCGACAGGCGTGTCTGACACTATCCCTATAGTGACGTGCATTGTACCCACAATCCCTCACGCGTCGAGGTCCCTCGGATTGTTTTTTTCCGCCCAGATATTGGTCGCCTTAACGCGGAGCTCCTCGAGAGAAATTGCAAAAACATTTACTCAACCCTTTGGTCGTTATTTATTATTATACATTACATCCCTCCGATGTCAAAGCTGTGAAACTGTTTCACCGCCGAGTAAGAACTTCGACGGCGGTGACTTAGACGGAGATCCTTCAGCGCTGCCGAACACGTGGCCTGGCCTCGCTGGCCTAAGACAGTAGGGAGAGTGGGGTTGAGACATTTCTTCTCTTCTAAGAATGCCTTTCTCCCCGCCCCCCTTTCCTTCGGGGTCGTTAACACTCTTATCTGTTTCCTCAGCTATGGAGAGGACACCGTTTAGATTCTGCCCATGCTGTAAGGGCAAATTCACATGTAAAGACAAGCTCAAGCGGTGTAACCGTTGCTTACCCCCCCCGCCCGGACCACAACGAGGAAGGCTGTGCGGCCCGTAAACTGCTTCGCCCGGAAACTTTAAAGGACCGCAGGGTCAAGAGGTGGGCAGCCTACGCTATGTCTAGAGCTGATTCCTCACCCGCCGCCGCCGAGTGTGACAAGGATAGTGATAACCAGACCTCCGTTTCGGAAGTTGTAGACCTCTCTAGGGAGCGTACCCGCTCCTCAGCGTCTGTCCCCGGCCCTGACAAGTTCGGCTCTCGCCCTACTTATGGGGATGAACACCCCAGCGACACTGACGAACACAGAAGGCATAAACATAATCACACAACCCACGGCACTTCTTCGTCGAAGACTAAGAGCCATAGCGCCAACGGAGACGCCAGATCCTCCGGCGTCCTCCACAGACCGTAAGGGTCGCAAGCCCTCCCCGCCACCGCAGACGTGACTAGCGACTGGGCTACCTGTACAAAAGGGCACTACCACCAAAACGCCAGGCGACGCGCCTCGTAAGAGTGCTATTGTCACTGAAAGACTGCACCGGCCAGCACGACTCCAGACAAACCCTCGACGGAGAAATTAATCGTCGTGAGCTTGGCGCGTATAGTTTCCACTGACAGCCAGAAATGGGCAGCAAGTGATACGCTTAAGACCGCTCACAAGGCCAGGGAAATGCAGTGAATGCCGGAAGGGAGGCAGGGACCGCTCCCACCGTCGAAAGAAGGCCCTAGCCTACAAGAAGGTTTCTCAGAAGGCGAAGGGACTTTATCCTCGACGTTATGGGACCGATCAAGATGGCTACAGGCAGAACAGCTTCCCTTTTCCCCTCCAGACCGTTCTGGGTTACCACATTGGACTTTTGAGATTCCAATCGTGTATTGACAAACTGGATAGATTTATGTCCACTCCTGAAAACACCCAAGAGGCAAAGAGAGGTACTTCATGAGGACCCCAGGGCTAAATGTCCGAGACTATTTAACCCCCTTCAAGCGGAATCTACTACTTATGACCTCACTGAAGAAGACCCTCACTTGCAAGAGGACGAGGAATTCTTAGATAGTGAAGACCAACAGAACCTCAAAGGTTTTGAGGAAAACCTTGACATAGGGGGGCTTCGAGGAAGACCCAGATGAAGGTGGCTCACAGCCTTGGCAGTCACCAACAGCGTCTACAGATCCTGAGATCCTAAACCTCCCCTCAGACCACAACGGTCAGGAATCTGTCACCAATAGATGACCAACCCACTTTCAACGCACTACTACGGAAGGCAGCAGCGCACTTTGAGATTGAAACTGGGGAAATTACTCCCGATACTGATTTTGTAGAAAGAATCATTAAGGAAAAACCTCCCACTAGTCAAACCATTCCCCTCATTGCCTCAGTGAAGAGACGAATCACCCCATCGCTGTCTACACCTGCACTGGTCAGAGGGGTCAATCCAAGAATTGAAAAACTGTTTACTCCCTCTCCTTCGGACCCATTATACATTAAGGGTCACTCAATTCCAGACTCCTTGGTGGTAACTATCACAAGGAAAAGGGCAGGAGTTCCGCTATCAACCAGCGAAGCACCGCCAGACAAAGAAGGAAAGAAACTCTACGCCCTGGGTAAAAGAATTACAGCCTCTGCAGCTTTTTCAACCAGAATTGCCAATAATAATACCCTACTGGCAAGTTATGCTGATGCCCAATGGGGAAAATTACGGCAAGACCTCGAGGAAGTCCTTGAGACCTTAAGAACTTGCTTATTAACCACGGTAACAGAAGGAACTCTGGTTAACCAGAGCATCATTAAAAACACTCTTGATGATGCAGAAACGGCTGGCCGTTCTTTAGTCCAGGGACTACTTCTGAAGCGTCATGTCTGGCTCCGCAATTCAGGTTTTAAGCCAGAAACCCAGGCGTCACTCATTAATAAACCAATAGAGGATTCTAACCTCTTTGGGAAAGCAGTGGATGACGCACTGGAGACTGCGAAGAAGGATTTCGACACCCTAAAGACTTTAGCCCAAATCTCAAGGCCTCCCAATAAGCAAGGATTCGGGAACAAACGCTTTTTTCGAGGCCAACGTCAACAGCAACAACAGCAGTACACTGCAGGCAACTGGTCCTCTACTCAGGGAACTAGTGGCCAATACACTCAGAGGACAACGCCGTGGCAAGGGTAGAGGTCTGGGCCCCACTCCCAGAGGATCCCCGGCGACCAACACCAAATGACCTGAAGGTTCGGGTCCCCTCCCATGCATCGCCGGTCGGGGCCGGTTAACATCTTTCCTACCAGCATGGGAGGGAATAACATCAGACCGCTGGGTATTGTCAACCATAGCCTGCGGTTAGTGCATAGAATTCAGTCGGTCCCCCAAGTACAGACCCTCAAGGGGATGACGCTTATCACCAGAGCACCTCGCCATCCTTCAAGAAGTGGAACTGCTGCTACTAAAAGGAGCAATAGAGGTTGTGCCTCTATCACAGGTAACAGAAGGTATTTCTCCAGCATGAGGTCTGGCATGGATTTGCATGCTCATGAATATTCCCCATCAGGCCGGGAATCCTCGGTAAAGAAAATAAATCGGTTTCGTTTCTGATCTGTCTTTCTTAGTAACCAATCACTGATCTCTGGGTAATACTGCCCCCAGCCAATGACTGCCCTCTACCTAAGCCCCTCCCCTTGCAGCCATCCTCAGATTTTTACTGCACGTTCAAGTGTTGGGAGTCCTCGTGTTTTAGCTCTCGAGCTTGTACTGCGTTTTCACGCTTTTTCAGGAGATTTCTCTTTTTTCGGTTAATCGAGCCTCAAGCTCCACTGTTTCTACTTCCGATAACGGGAACCCATTTCGGAATTCTTCTACGCCCCTCAAGGGTGAAGTTTTCATCGAGTTACGCTTCTTGGAGGATTCCAGAAGATCTGTGGCCTACCTCAACGGACATGGCCCAGGACAAGGGAAGCTCGACGCCTGGATCCAAGCTGTTCAGGAGCTGCCCAGGATGCGGATTGCAAAATGTTTTCAAGGAAGACGAGCATTCGAGATGTCTCTACTGCCTTCATGAGGACAAGACGCACATGGAGGACTGTGCGTTCTGCAAGAACCTGTCGGAACGAACCAAGCAAGATCGTCGTTCCCGCCTTGCCGCCTGGCTGGAGAAGGGCACAGCAGATGAGAAGGCGAAGAAAAAGTCTGAGCGGTCTTCTAAGTCCTGTGAGGGCGCCCCGGCGACGGGGGCCCAACCGAAGGCCAAGCATGGGCTCCTCGGCTGCCAGGCAGGGCGCGACTTCCCAGGCACGATCAACCATGAGCCAGCGCTCTGGTTCGGGGAAGAGGAAGTCCGAGAACCTGGGTAAGCTTCTGGAGAGGCCCCGGTCGATCTCGAAGGGAGCCGAGGGGAAGCGAGGCGATGACCCTCCCCCCAAAGCGAAGGCCCAGGACGCACCTAAGGTGGTGAGGGCCTTGATCCACCCGGCAAAGGCCTCTATCGAGGTTGTCGCAGCGGCCCTGGCGAAGCCGGCAGAGGCTACGCCAGTGGAGGCGGCCTCGGGGCCCAGAGTTTCCCTGCCACCGCGGAGGGAATCCTCTTTCCAGACCATCGTTAAGACCCCCGTGAAGACCCTGGCAGAAAGAGGGGGTGGGGGGGGGGCGGTGGCCATTAGGGACTTGGATTCAGCCTCCGAGGAGGATCCGGTGGAAACCGTGAAAGGCCTCAACGAGAGGTTCATAGGCCTCAATGAGAGATTTGAGAAGGTTCGATCCCAGGGGAAGGTTCCAGCTGAAATGATCGAAGATTGCGACGATGGGACGACGAGGGCCCAGTGGAGCAACCATCCCATCCGTCGCAGCCATTACCCGAGCCCCAGGATAGCTCGGCGGCCATTTTGTTGGCAATCCAAACCTTATGTACTGAGATAAGGGCGAGATTACCACGGACCACAACAGAGGATCCAGAACCAGGCCTGTCGGGAAGCCTTCCGAACAATCGGAGGAGAGTCCACCCCGCTCTGCCCTTCGTGCCCGTGAGGCCTGTGGACCCCTCATCCCCCTTGCCGGACCCTAGAGAGGATATGGCGACGGATACAGTGACGGGGACGGACGACGGCGGCGATGACACAAAGGACATCTCGTCATCACCCCCCCTCTCGGGCCTCTCCTCCTGACGAAATTGGCTCTTTTCACGCCATGATAGCCAGGGCATCCGAGCTCTTCCAGCTCTGCCCTCAGGAACAGAAAAGGGAAGGTTTTCTTTACCAACGACGAGAGGCCAAGAGAAAGACGGTCCTCGCTGTGCCGTTGCTCGACGACATCTGGGACGAGGGGTAGCTATCCTCAACCCTTACACGACACCCGCCAAGAGGGACAGGTACGAGAAGAAATACCGGGTCCCCGATGCCACCCCCTTGTGCCTCAGGGCCTGGCCCACGCCAGACTCTTGTGTCTCGGCAGCGGCCAATAAGAAAGCAGCGGGTGCGGCGGCTCCAACTTCTACTTCCCCGCCAGACAGTGAGGGCAAGGAGTTGGACTCCATGGGACTACGAGTCGTCTCGTCTGCGGCGACGACGATTAAGGCGGCCAATGCCTTAGCGATTGTGGCCCGTTACGAAAGGGAGCTTTGGTTCAGGATAGCTCCTCTGCTAGACTTCCTACCGGACGACAAGAGGTTGGAGGCCCTACAGATTCTGCAGGAAGGTGAGGTGGCGTCGGATCACGCCATAACGGTGGCAACGGACATTGCCGATTACCGGATTTCGCCTACTGGGCAACAGGGTTTGCCTCCCGACGATGGCTCAAGGCGACGACTTTCGTCAGGGCATCCAGACCAGAGTGTTGGACATGCCGTTCGATGGCAACAACCTGTTTGGAAAGACAGTGGATGAGTCCCTCCAGGCCATCAAGACCGACACAGAAACAGCCAGAGCTCTAGGAGTCCTTCAGCAACGGCGGCCCTTTCGGAGCTCTGGAGCCAGACAGGGAGCTTCCAAGGGATCCAACGGTGGCTCTTCTACTTACCGCCAGGCAGCCTGCTCCTCGTCCCAGGAGGCATACAGAGGCCGCAGCAAGCAAGGAGGGTCTTGCTGCCGTCGGCAAAGAGGGCAAGGCCTCTTCCAAGCAGGACTGAACCGGCCATAGCGTCGGGCCCCCACCGAAGCACCCTGGTGGGAGGCCAGCTGACGAAGTTAATCAGTGTGTGGGAGTCCATCTCCACCGACCGTTGGGTGCTGGACACCCTGGCCCGCGGACACTCGCTAGAATTTCAAGTGTCCTCACATTCCTCCCGTGGCCAGGAAGGAGAATCACATCCCTCAACTGCTGTTGGAGGTAAGGGCGATACTCAAGAACTGTGCCATCGAGCTCGTCCCCAAGAGGCTCCGGAGTATACTCAAGATACTTCCTCGTCAGAAAGAAGACAGACGGTTGGTGCCCCATCCTGGACCTGCGTCGGTTGAACAAGTACATCAAGGCACAGAAATTCAGGATGGTCACCCTACAGCACGTGCTGGGACAGCTGGAGGAGGGCGACTTCCTATCGTCACTGGACCTGGAGGATGCTTACTTCCACATCCCCATTCTAAAAGATTTGTAGTCCAGGGGCGTCACTACCAATTCAGAGCCCTGCCGTTCGGATTAAAGTCTGCACCCAGGGTGTTCACCAAGTGCCTCACACCTGTGGTGGCGCAGCTGCACCTGCAAGGGATCCACGTCTACCCCTACCTGGACGACTGGCTAATCCGTGCAAGGTCAAGAGAACTTGCCGTCGAACACACAGCGAGGACCGTCCGCCTGCTCACAGAGCTGGTATTTCGCCATTAACTACCCCAAATCCCATCTGGTCCCGTCGCAGGTGGCACTGTTTCTGGGAGCGAAGCTCGATACAGTGAAGCGATTGGCATCTCCGTCGGAAGAAAGGACGAAGGCCATTTTGGGCAAGGTGCAGTGCCTGTTTGCCACGGATGTGGCCAGAGTGAGGTCCATCAAGTCCCTCCTCGGGATGATGTCCTCATGCATCTACCTTGTGCCCCTTTGCAGACTTCGGATGCGTCCACTACAAGAGTTCCTCGACGCCCGCTGGATTCAAGCGGCGGGCAGCTTCGAAGACAGGATCCCGCTCGACGAGGAGTTCCGTCGGGCGATTCTATGGTGGGGTGCCAGTGCGCACCTCGCGGCAGGCATGTACTTTCAGGCTCCGGCGTATCGGGAGACAGTAACGACGGACGCCTCCCTGGAGAGATGGGGGGCCCACACTGGAGATCTCCACGCAAGAGGCCTCTGGCTCCTGGAGGAGAGGTCTCTTCACATCAACATCCTGGAGCTACGAGCCGTGTTCTGGGTGCTCAAATCGTTCCTTCCGACCCTCAAGGACAAAGTGGTGAGGATCTTCAACGACAGCACCATCACGATGTTCTACATCCGGAAGCAGGGAGGCACCAGATCCACAGCCCTATCCAAGGAGGCCCAGGATCTGTGGCACTGGGCCGTCGCCCAGGGAATGTTTCTGGTTCCTTTCCACCTGGCCGGAATTAAAAACACCATCGCTGACTCACTCAGCAGGGAGCTGCGCTCGTGCCACGAGTGGGAACTACGCCAGGACCAGGTGGATCGGCTCTTTCAACGGTGGGGCAAACCCCACATCGACCTGTTCGCGACGGTGACGAACTACAAGTGCCAGAGGTTCGCCAGCAGGTTCGCACAACCGAGGAGCATGGGCAATGCTTTCTCGTTCCTTTGGGACAGCCTGTTCCTGTACACAATCCCTCTGTTGCTGTTGCTGCTCCTTCTCAACCAGCTCAAGAGGTCCAGGTGCAGGATGATCCTCGTCGCACCGGCATGGCCGAGACAGATCTGGTTCCCAGGCCTTCTGGACTTGTCAGCATCCCCACCTATCAAGCTGGCAATGGACGCGGATCTTCTCTCCAGAGAAGGAGGCGCCATTCTCCATCACGACCCGGAGTCGCTGAACTTGCAGGCTTGGCTCCTGCAGCACTAGAGTTTGGAGGATACGAAATCTCGGCTGACTGCAGAGAGGTTCTTGCAAAAGGCAGGGCGTCCTCAACTCTCCAATGCTATGGACATAAGTGTAAGAGGTTCTCTTTCTGGTGCCGTGCACAGAAGATTAACCCTCTGCGGATTACGGCCCCTCAAGTATTGCCGTACCTACTGCCACTGGACTGGCTCACGCCTCCATCAAGATACATCTGACTGCCATCTCCCGATACACCAGAACTACAGGAGGCGGGTCCTTGTGGGCATCACCTCCGCACGAGTGGGAGAGATTCAGGCCCTATCTTGCAAGCCTCCATACTTGACTTTTCACGACACAAGGGTGGTGCTAAGGACGCACCCCTCCTTTATGCCCGAGGTGCCGTCGGACTTCCACCTCAACGAGCCCTTGGTGTTGCCAGTTTTCTTCCCGTCGCCTTCGTCTCCGGCCGAGAGGACTTTGCACTCGCTGGATGTGGCTAGAGCGCTGAAGTTCTACGTGGACCGCACAAAGAGTTTTCGGAAGACATCACAGCTGTTTGAACTTTAAACCTGTGACTCAAGGGAAGGCTCTCTCGAAGGCTTCCATTTCCAGAGAGCCCATTCGACCAGAGCGATCGCTGCTACAACAGCGTTCCTGTCTGGTGTGCCCTGCTGGACATCTGCAGGGCTGCTACGTGGAGGTCGACGCACACCTTCACAAGATTCTACTATGTCGATCGGGACTCCAGGGAGGAGTCCAGGGTCGGCCAAGCAGTGCTGTGCAACCTGTTCGCTTAAGGTGAGCCTGGTGAGGAGGCAAGAGATGCTTAATGTTGAGTTGTATTGCTTAATGTTGAGGCTGTTGCCACCTCCCGTGGTTGTGCATGTGTATACTGCTATGTATTCTTATATTCATGAGCATGTGAATCCATGCCAGACCCCATGCTGGAGAAGGAACAAGTTACTTACCTGTAACTGTTGTTCCCCAGCATGGGTCTGGCATGGATTCACATACGAACCCTACCTCCCCGGCTCTTCACTTGGTAATACTACCACTTTACGTGCTACCAAATCTGAGGATGGCTGCCAGGGGAGGGGCTTAGGTAGAGGGCAGTCATTGGCTGGGGGCAGTATGACCCAGAGATCAGTGATTGGTTACTACTAGGAAAGACAGATCAGAAACAAAACTGATACGGATTTTCTATCTTTACCGAGGATTCCCGGCCTGACGACGGGGAATATTCATGAGCATGTGAATCCATGCCAGACCCATGCTGGAGAAGTTACAGGTAAGTAACTTGCTCCTTATTCAGTGTACTTCCTTGTACCCAAAAAGGACTTAACCATGCGCCCTGTACTAGATCTGCGCCTAGCAAACAAATTTGTCAAACCTCAAAAATTTCACATGGTGACCCTACAGGAAGTAATCCCCCTACTTTCACAGGGAGATTACATGACAAGACTGGACATGAAAGATGCATACTTTCATATTTTAATATTGCCAGCGCACAGAAAATACCTCAGGTTCATGATAGAGGGCAAACACTACCAGTTCAGAGTGCTACGCTTTGGAATAGCGTCAGCGCCGAGGGTATTCACAAAAGTACTGGCAGCG
This sequence comes from Ambystoma mexicanum, assembly GCF_040938575.1. Lineage (NCBI taxonomy): Eukaryota > Metazoa > Chordata > Amphibia > Caudata > Ambystomatidae > Ambystoma > Ambystoma mexicanum. The sequence continues at coordinate 1,274,508,609 of NC_090932.1, forward strand.
GTCCACCTGCGCAGGTTGTCCATCCCAGTATACCCTTACCTCGACGATTGGCTCATAACAGGGGATTCTTAAGAGACATGGTTCTCAAATACCCAAAAGACTGTAGACCTTTTGTTCCAACTGGTCTTCTGCATCAACGAGAAGAAGTCCAGCCTAGACCACAGCCAGATCAAACAATTCCTAGGGGCTCTAATTCGAACAAAGGACAGCCTTGGCTTCCCCTCCAATGCGAGGGTCCAATATATGCTGTTTCAGATCCCTCAATATGTGGCCGGTCCAGAGGTGACTGGACGCAAAGCAATGCGATTGCTAGGAATGATGGCGTCATGTATATACTTGGTACCCCATGTGCGCCTGCCCATGCGCCCAATGCAAGAGTGGCTCAACAGCCAGTGGTGTCAGGCCACCGGAAAATGGTGCGATCTAGTGGTGGTCTTGCAGGCCTTGGTTCTCTCGCTACGGTGGTGGTCGAAGGAAAACCTGGTAATGAGGAAACCATTCGCCACCCCCGCAGTGGAAGCCACTCTAACCACAGACTCATCCCTCAAAGGGTGGGGGCGCTCACCTATCCCATCAGACTGCACATGGATTGTAGCGTCCAAACACACAAACTTGCTGGAACTGCTAGCGGTCTTCAAAGCACTGAAGGTTTTCCAGGCACACCTGCAAGGGAAAACAGTGATAGTCCTCAGACAGCACAACAGCCATGTACTACCTGAACAAGCAAGAGGGCACGCACTCTCCAGGTCTGTCCAAGCTGTCCCAGAACATCTGAAAGTGGGCTCTCAAACCCATGTTCCTGTTGTCACAACATGTACCTGGGGAACTCAATCTGCTAGCAGACGAATTCAGCAGAGACTTCCCTCTGCCCGCAGGGTACGAATGGCGGTTAAGAGAAGACACCGTCTTTCGACGTTTTCCCACAATGGGGGTTTCCCAGAAATAGATCTGTTTGCAACTCTGGAGAACTCCCAATGCCAAGATTACGCCTCCAGGTACCCCCAGAACCGATCCAAGGGGAACGGTCTCTGGATAACATGGTCAGGGAACTTTGTTTTTGCCCCCCCACCCACCCCCTCCGACTCCCCTTCTCAACAAAATAGTGCACAAGATGCACCAGGATACTACTGGCCCCTATGTGGGCCCGACAGCCATGGTTTGCTCACCTGATGGAGATGTCTGTCTCCACCAGTGAAACTACCCTGCCCATACAACATGCTGTCACAGGACAGGGGCAAGACGATACACCCATGCCCACAGACCATGAATTTAGCAGCCTGGCTCCTGAGGTCATAGAATTTGGATACTTACAGCTCCCTCAAAGATGCATGGACATTCTTAGGGAGGCTAGAAAACCTAACACTCGTTACTGCTATTCTAGCAAATGGAAGAGATTTGTCATCTGGTGTAGAAATAAGAGCATCAACCCCGTTGACTGCTCTCCCACACATTATTCTTTACCTGACTCACTTATTAGACTCAGGATTGGTCTTTAATTCTATTAAAGTTCATCTAGCTGCACTTTATGCATACACCACTTCTAAACTCAGTGTCATGCTGGAAAGTCCCAGTTATTAAAGCCTTCATGGAGGGAGTAAAGAGGATATACCCTCCTATAGCCAACCCAGCTCCCGGATGGGACCTAAACGTGGTACTTACCAGGTTTATGGGCTCACCCTTTGAACCCATGCACAAGGCATCCCTTAAGGACCTCACTCTTAAAACTGCTTTCTTAACAGCTATCACCTCCATTAGGAGAGTGAGTGAACTACAAGCGCTCTCTATACTAGACCCCTTTGTAACAGTTCACAAGGATACGGTGGTTCTACGCACAATTCCTAGGTTTGCACCAAAATTTATTTCAGAATTCCATGTCAACCAGTCAATAGAACTACCAACGTTCTTTCAAAACCCTTCAAATTTAGGAGAAAGGAGCCTGCATACACTAGATGTGCGCAGAGCCGTCTTGTTTTATATGGAAAGAACTAGACCTCTGAAAAAGACTAATCAGTTCTTTGCCGCAGTGACAGCAGAAAGAGAATGAGATGCAGTTTCAAAATCCACTATATCTAGATGGATTGTCCAATGCATCACTCTGTTAAACTCTTGCTAAGAGAGAACTACCCTTCAAGCCAAGAGCACATTCTACTCGTGGCACTGGGGCTTCCATAGCATTCATTGCAAATGTCCCTCTTGGGTCAATTTGCAAAGCGGCAACCTGGAGTTCTGTACACACCTTTACAAAACACTACTGTCTAGATGCCCACTCTAGATCTGATTCCCAGGTGGAACAAGCAGTATTAAGACCTCTTTTTTTTCTACTGTTCCTTCTCACAACCCACCTCCAACTCCGGGTACTGCTGGCTAGTCTATGCACAGCATGTGATTCTAAGCAGATTAACAAACAGACAATGCATTGCTTACCGTAAAAGCATTTCTGATTGTCTGCTTAGCGGCACTTTCAGCATATACATCACAACAGAAGATTTTGTGGTGGAAGATACCAGTGATTAAGGCTTTCATGGAAGGGGTGAAATGAATTCACCCTCCCATTTCTAATCCGGCTTCCGGATGGGACCTAAATGTGGTGTTAACTAGGTGTTAAGCTCACCTAGTATCCACAGGGACACCACCCAGCCAGGTTACACCCTGGTATGCTCAGCTTTGCCCAGATGTGGTCTGCGGGGAAGGTTCTGCCTGAAAATACAGGAGGACTGTGTTCAATGCTGACCGACCGGGGTAAGTATCCTCCCTCACCCCCATATGATTTCAGCCCCTCTGGGCCCTCTCCTCACCTTGTGGTAGGGTTAGGCAAGCCCTCCGTCCTGCCTTCTTTGCAGGGGCGTGTTGTCTTTCATGGCCGTGTGTGGTCCAGTTACTTCACTAACGCCGACCCGTTTGATATTAGGTCCTATTGCTGTTCTTTAGTTTTGTTGCTATCCTGCATGCCTTTCTTTGTTTAAAATGTCTTTTTTCTTCCTTAGGTATGCAGAGCTTCAGCGTGGCAAACTGGCTTGGTTGAGCCCCGCTGGTAAATGATGGCGTATTAAGAGCGCTATGATGCAGTAAGTAAGCGCTATGCGCAGCGCTGCGAAGTCTTGCCTTTGCTAACCTGTGTTTTCCTTCCTTGTAGGCCGCTGTGGTGTTCAGCGCGAGTGGAATGTCCGCAGTGGTGCCAGCCGAAAGGCGACCAGCCAGGTAAGCCTTTTGAGCAGTTCGTAACTTGCAAATGTCTTTACTGCTTTCTTTAATGTTGCCTCTATCTTCCTCTTTCAGGTCGTTCTGTCCGGGAGGCGTGCAGATTCGCAGAAGCTGTTCTCAGTAGGTGCGAGCGGCTAAAGATGAAGACTGCAGGTAAGATGCTGCTGCTGCTAATGATGTTCCTTTTGTCTCCTTGCAGGTTCTGCTTCTCCGAGGTTCGAGGGAATAGCTGGACACGGTGAGCGTCACATTGCAAGTTGCAAAGTAACGCAAAGTGTGTTGTCTTGCTCGGGTGTGGTTTAAATAGCCCCAACAAAATAGTCCAGGTAAAGTAGTCCCTAGGCTACCACACCCAAAACACTAGACCGCATAGCTTGGTTCCTGGGAACCAAGCTATGTGGATGCCTCCGTGTTGGCTGTCAACACAATAAGTAGTTCCCAAGCACATGTTTCTCATGGTGTATGAGCCTGGCGCCATAGGTGCCAGGAGTGGCCCCAAGAGGGTTTTGGAAAAGGATGCCTGGCTCTAGAGGCCGAATCCTGACTCCACCTGGCCAATGGGTTTGCCAGGGGGAGTTTTGGGCGAGGGTCATGACACTAGGCTTATGGGAGCTCCTTTCGAGCCCATGCACAAAGCAAGTTTTAAGAACCTAACCCTCAAGACTGCTTTTTTAATAGCAATCACCTCCATTAGGAGGGTAAGTGAATTGCAGGCACTCTATTCTAGATCCCTTTGTGACAGTTCACAAAGACAAGGTGGATTGCCCACTCACCCTAGATTTTCACCTAAATTCATTTCCAAGTTCCATGTGAAACAGTCAATAGAGCTATCAACTTTCTTTGAAAATCCCTCAAGCCTGGGGGAAAGAACCCTGCACACATTGGATGTACACAGAGCTGTCATGTTCTATATGGAAAGAACTTGTCCACTAAGGAAGACTAATCAGTTTTACGTGTCCTTGGCATTTCTAGATGGATTGTCAATTGTATTACTCTCCTACTGCCTTGTTGAGAGAGAACTGCCCTTCAAGCTTAGAGCACATTCCACTCGTGGCACTGGGGCATCCATAGAATTCATTGCAAATGTTCCCCTTGAGTCCATTTGCAAAGCGGCAACCTGGAGTTCTGTACACACCTTTACAAAACACTATTGCCTATACACTTATTCTAGTTCTGATTCTCAGGTGGGACAGGCAGTACTAAGGCATCTTTTCACTACTGTTCCTTCTCACAACCCACCACCAACTCCGGGTACTGCTCACTAGTCTATGTACAGCATGTGAATCTAAGCAGATTGACAAACATCAGAAGACATGCATTACTTACCGTAAAAGCATTTCTGATGGTTGTATCTGCTTAGATTCACATGTGCCAACCCTTCCTCCCCGCTCGGATGGAAGGAACATGGGCGTCTTACTACTTTCTCTTTTCTGTACTCACTCGCGATAGTCGTAAGGCTCCCTCTTGGCAGAAAAAATAAAGTCGGACGGACCTCGATGCGTGAGGGATCTTAGGTATACTACACGTCACGTAGGGATAGTGTTACAGGCACGCCCATGTCGACGTCCCCTTTCGTTTCTCGAAAGACGAGATGCAATACTCCAGTTACCACTGGATGTCGTACAATGCACAGCTTGTGAATCTAAGCATATACAACCATCAGAAATGCTTTTACGATAAGTAATGCATGTCATATCCTGGCTGGCTGACCTCTTTCCTCTCTGATCGACCCTCCCACGTACAACTTCGGTCATTCCTATCATCTATCTCCCTCCCTACCTGTGGTGTTCCCCAGGGGTCTAACCTCTCGCCCTGGCTTTTCAACCAATACATGGCAACTCTTGCCCACTGCATTGCCATTTTCTGCTCAAATTTCCAGTGCTACGCTGACAACTCATTTTCAGGCTGCCCTCCGCCACCTCCTCTCCCATCTCTGATTGCCTTACTGCCATTCAAGATTGGTGTGCCGCCAATGATTGTCTGAATGCCAGCAAGACAGAGAACCTCTACATCAGCACACCTTCACCATCCTTTCCCCTCACTCTCTGCCAGGCCTCCGTTGGCAGGCCTCCCTTGGCCGCCCTCACACCTGCGAGGCTAAGAACCTCAGGGTCATCCTTGACTCCACACTTTCCTTCTCCGCCCACATCTGTCTCTAAAAAGTCAAACTTCCTACTGCACCTCCTCAGAGGTACTCTGCCTTTCCTCTCCTTCCCCCAGAAGCTCAGTCTCCCAAGCTCTGGTTCTCTCTAGGTTGTACTATTATAACAGCCTCTTTCTAAATCTACCTGCCTCTACTCTCTGCAACTAATCCAGAACAGGACTGCAAGACTTGTCCTTGGCCTCAAGCCCTGGGACCGTATCGCTCCATTGTCTCCCAGTGGATGCAAGGATTCAATTCAAAACCCTCTGCATTGTCCACAAGGCTTTCTGGGGCCTGGGTCCAAAATACCTTCAGCTATCGCTCTGCAAATACCACCCCTCTCAAGCTCTTCGCTCCTCTACCTCGAAATTCCTCAGGGTGAGTCGTTTTTCAAAGAAACAAGCTGGGGTAGATCTGTATTCGGCTGGGGCCTCCGTCTGGAACAGCCTCCCTGCCACTCGAAAACTTGGAGAACCATCTCAGATTCTGGAAGCACCTCAAGACCTTCCTCTTTGCCTCGGTCCCCTCTCCCCTGCTGATCTGTTCTCTCTTGGCACTGTGTGCCTGGCCACCCTCCGTCCTCCGGGTCAGGTATCTGCTCACCCTGTCACCCTCCGGCACTTCCTCTGGGCCACCCCTTGAACTGGGGTCTGTACCTGTACCCATATTCCCACCCGCCCCCCTTTTTCTTCCTGTACTTATCAGACCTACCCTGACTGCTGCCTTAAACCCAGCACTTCCCACTTGCTGTCTGCACTACCACTGTTTGTCGCCTTTATTATTTATTCTGTTTCTCCTTTGCTCCACACTTTCCACTTTGCACCACTTTCATGCGCTTCCCCGCCCACTCTCCCATGCACTTGCACGTTCTCAATGTCACTGGGCCTAGTAAGATCGTTGTTTTGTTCTCCCCTGTTCCCTTCCCCTCCCTTACCTTGTTGCGCTCTGAAACACTTGTGTACGAGCGCAATAGAAATAAAATATCAATTCAAAATTTACTTTGCGTGCCACACACACACACTGAGATGAGACTGTGACTTATTAGTACCGTATTCCTAGGAAATTGGGCTTGCTGCAGTCACATCTAGAAGGTGCCCACCGAGATTTGTACTGTGAATTTTACTTTGCCTGTCCCACTCACATAGAAATTGTATGCCGAGATTACACTGTCTTACTAGTACCACACACTTACAAATTTCTCTTGCTGCACTGTTTCACATCTAGATGGTACCCACTGAGATTTGTAATGTGAATTTACTTTGCCTGTCCCAGACACTTAGTCTTACGTCCGTGTGCAATTTCGTGATTTAACTCCAGCCCTCTCCCACTGCCCTGGTCTCCAGATCCTAGACACAGGTTTTACGTCTAGGACCCCTGCATCTACGACTAGTAATTCTTCAAACCCTAGCTATCACCCGACCACAGATGGAGACCCCAGCTCACACATCTCCCTCTCAACCCGTACTGATCCCTACCCTCCTCCTTCACTCCCCCACTTCGCTCACCCTGCGTGGCCCATGGCACGCCCTCCAGCACCCACTTTCCCGACACACCCCTTTATCCCCCACCTGATCACAACCCGCGACCCCTTTCCCTCGTACTTCAATACACCCTGACGCCACCCACCCACTCTCCTACCACCCTGCATCCAACTCGAAAATCAGAAGTGCACTCAGGCGCCACAAACACCTGCCTCCTCAAACGCCTATTTTCCCACCCTAACACGTCGACTTCCACCCTCCTCTATCTATTGAGCACACACTGATACCCCTGCCCAGACACCACATCCCCTATCGAGGGTGGTGAAGGTTTTCCCTTTCAAGAGGTTTTCCCCTCGACCACCACCGCGAGATAACTATGGCCGGCGAGACCACTACTAAATCGTTCCACTGTCCGCTGGCCTGACAACAGTGGTTGCCTAGCCACTCTTGCATTGGGCGCAGGCGCGTGAGGAACTAAGTCGATACATGATGCCATTATTCCCAGTAGACTCATAGCCTTGCTCCCAAGCCAGGGGAGCCCTCTGGCGCTCCAGACAGCACGAATCCACATCTCTGTCCACTCTTTCTCCAGCATTGGATCTTTCATGGATTCACGTGCTTAGAATATTCCCCGTCGTCAGACTGGGACCCTCGGTACACATATATAGCCTTTTCCTATAGGAAAACTTCCGACACTTTTGTGTCCTATCTATCCTTTTAGGACCCTCCTACGCACGCTCCGTAGGCCGTCCCAGTATAAGAGGCCCGCCCCCGCGGCTCCCCTTCAGATTTCAACCGTCTCCAAAGTAGTGGGATCTCCTCGCGTCGTTTTGCTATTTTGTACAAGGTTGTGTACCTGGAGTTGGAGGAAATTTTTCCTCCATGTCAGGAAAAGCGCTGTTCCGTCCATGCGTGACGTGCGGCTTGAAAAAAGTTTACGAGGGGGACGGACATATGGATTGTATATACTGCCTCCACCCTTATCATTCGGCTGATAACTGCGACATATGCAAAGGGTTTTCTCAAGACCCTCAAAGACCAAAATCGACGGCTGGTGGCATGGCTGAATGATGGAGCGGGGGCATACCCCCCTTCGGAGGTAGGCTCCTCACAATCGGCGAAAACATCACACCGCGCTGCCTCGTCGGAACCACCAGCGAAGAAATCTCGACCGACGGAAAAAAAAGTCATCTCGGAGTCATTCAGCTAGAGTGTCCTCGTCGAAAAAATCGTAATCTTCATCAAAAAAGCAGGACAAGGAAAGGCCGAAATCCTCCTCGGGCGATCACCATAGATCGACTTCGAGTCGAGTAAAGGCAGGCCAAGTGTGGAAAAGGCGGGACCGCCTAAACCACCGTCGTCGACGGCGGTCCAGTCATCGGCCTCCACCCTGCCACTGACGTATGTGGTATCCACCGTCCCACCGACAACGACTGCGACGGTGGCGTCAACGGGGGTTCTACAGGAAGCCTGGAGGCCTGAAGTTTTTGATCCGATCCCCCCGTTTACTTTACTGCAAGAACAGGCTGTGTCGCTGTCCTCGGGGGAGGACGAGAGCGGGAGAATAGCTGGCCCGGCAGACCTAGGGCTACGAGTGGTTGACAAGTCGTCGACGAGGGGATCCGGTATACCGGTATCTGCCCCTCTTCTCAATCCTCTATCTGTTTTGTCGTTGGAAATTCTGTCTACGCTTCAGTCTTTGGTACAGTCGTTGGACCAGAGACTACCTCAGGCAAACCTGCCACAGTCACCCGTCGACGAGCCGGGCCCGTCCCGTCCACCGACACACTTACGCACGCCAATCTCAGCACTGGCACCCCAAGAGGAAGGTGAGCTGCCAGATTCGGAGTCTGACAGGGGAGCCATGTCGAATATCTCATCATCCCCCTCCAGGGATCCAACCTGGGAGTCAGAGGTGGAGTTAGAAACCCCAAGAAGCCCAGCTCACCCGTCCCCTCCGGACGACATTGCATCATTCCATTCTATGATGGAGAAGGCGTGTAAGGAATTTGGTTTGTCCCAGGAAGAACAGAAAAAGGACTGTTTTTTGTTCGACCACATGGGTAAGAGAAGGAGGTCTGTGTTCTCAATACCAATACTAGACCACGTGTGGAAGGAGGGGTTGCAGACAATGCGTCACCCTTTTTTGGAGCCGGCAGTGAAAGGACGCCTCGAAAGTTTAAGGCTCCAGAGTCTACCCCCAAGTGTTTATCCTCCCAACCAACGCCAGAATCGGTGACGTCGGCGGCGGCGAGGAAGGCGAAGGCCCAGCACAAGTGCATGACTCCGCCTGAAAACAAAGCAAGACGCCAGGATGCCTTTGGCAAAAAAGTGCTATCCGTGGGAGCAACCACAGTAAAGGCCGCAAACTCTCTGGCTATTGTAGCCAGATACGACAGAGAGATGTGGCACAGGCTAGGGCCGTTGCTGGATCATCTTCCTGAGGAGCATAGGAAGGCAGCGATGTTACTCGTCTGAGAGGGTGAGTAAGCCTCCAGTCACGCAATAAACATTGCGGTGGACCTTGCTGAGTCAGGCTTCAAGCAAGTCAATAATGGGGTCGTATTACGACAGTCATGGCTTAAGTGTATCTACTTCAGACCAGAGGTACAATACAAAGTATTAGATATGCCTTTTGAGGGAGACCTTCTATTCGGAGAGAAGGTAGACGAGGCCCTAAAGGGAATGAAAGAGGACTCGGACACGGCACGTTCATTGGGTGCCCTCTAGAGTGGCTTAAGATACAAGTCTTTTCGTCCCTTTAGAGGGGCTTCAGGTAATTCCAGATTCTCTGCGTCTGGAGACAGATCCTTTGGCAGGTCGGCTTACCCCTCCCAGGGATACAGGCGTGCTTCCCAAACGGCAAACCGACGCCGGAACGTCCAGACGTCCAGGAAGAGACCATCCTATCCGTCGTCGAGAGACAAGCAAAATAAAGATCAACAGTGACAGACAACACACCGTTCTGGGGGGGGGGAAAGAGTGTCAGCATATGTCGACGAATGGGAACGAATAACGACGGATCAATGGGTGCTGGACACTATAAGGAACGGGCACTCTCTACAATTCAAGCACAGCCCTCCGCACATTCCACCTGCGTTCACCGCTCATTCCCATCTGAGGATACTGCAACAAGAGGTAACACTCATGTTAGCAAAGGGCGTGATAGAATTAGTTCCAACATCACAGAGAGGTCAAGGAGTCTACTCAAGATACTTCGTCGTAAAAAAGCCATACAGCAAATGGCATCCCATTTTAGACTTGCGCAATCTCAACAAGTCTTTAAAGAACCTAAAATTCAAAATGCTCATGCTGCAGGAAGTGATCTGCACCGTTCAAGGAGGGGATTTTCTAGCGTCCCTGGATTTACAGGACGCGTACTTCCATATTCCTATGTGTCGGAAACACAGGAAATTCCTGAGATTTGTAATAGGGCGGACTCACTACCAGTTCACGGTTCTTCCCTTTGGGCTCAAGACCTCCCCCAGAACGTTCACAAAATTCCTGGCCCCAGTAGCGGCCTGGCTAAGGAAGCAAGGCCACCAGGTATACCCATACCTCGACGACTGGCTGGTAAGGGGATCCTCCCCAGCGTCGACCAACACAAGTTTGCAAGCCACCATGCAGCTTCTACAACAGCTGGGATTTGCCATAAACTTCGAAAAATCCTCTCTGCGGCCATCGAGAACGTTGGTATTCCTGGGGGCACAGTTCGAGACCCAGTTAGGGCTTGTGAAGCCTTCTCTCGACAGAACCTCAAAACTCAATCAGCTGGCGAGCCGACTACGACAAACCACCAGGCTTTCAGTGAGGAAATACGTTTCGGTCCTAGGGGCCATGGCATCCTGCATCCATCTGGTGGCAAACTGTCGCCTGTTCATGAGGCCAGTCCAGGAATTCCTCGCGGACCGATGGACGCAGGCCCAAGGATCGTGGTCGGACAAGATAACCGTCGACGACAAGCTGCTTTTGACCCTTCAGTGGTGGCAGAGTTTCCACAATCTGAACAACGGTGTACCCCTACAGGAACCGGAGTTTCAGCGAACCATAGTCACGGATGCGTCCCTAACTGGATGGGGAGCTCACATGGGTACTCTTCAAACGCAAGGTCGCTGGTCTCCAACGGAGTCACTCCTACACATAAACGTGTTAGAGCTCAGAGCAGTACGATGGGCATTGAAGGCATTCCTACCGCACATCAAGGGATCGCGAGTACGAGTACTGACCGACAATACGACGGCCATGTTTTATTTGAGAAAACAAGGAGGGACGCGATCAAGAACTCTTTCCATAGAGGCCCAGAAAACATGGCATTGGGCATTAAAGCACGAGATTTCCATCGTTGCTCACCATCTCCCGGGAGTGAGGAATTCGCAAGCAGATTCCCTCAGCAGAAGCATGGCCAGATACACGAATGGGAACTGGACACAGCTCAGCTGATGAGTTTTCGAGAAATGGGGTCACCCCCCTCTGGAGGCTTTCGCAACCAAGGACAACAAGAAATGCGAGCAATTCGCAAGCAGATGGCCTCAGGAGGGTTCCATGGGGGAGGCATTCTCCTTCCCATGGACGGACATGTTCCTTTATGCTTTTCCTCCGTTCCCCCTCATACGGAGGACAGTATAGTGGATACGCAAATACAGTTGCCGGGTAATTCTAGTGGCATCGTACAGGCCGCGGCAACCATGGTTCTCCGACCTGCTTCACCTGTCGCTGGAACATCCAATAGCCTTTCCGAGAGTCCCAAACCTACTATCCCGGGACAAAGGCACGGTGTGGCATCACGACCCGGACAGTCTCAACCTTGCAGCCTGGCTCCTGACTTTTCGGAGTTCGGTGCTTTAGACGTTTCGGAGGATTGTCAAAAAATTCTGCAGGCGGCTCGAGCCCCTTCTACCAACAAATCTTACATCTATAAGTGGCAGAGGTTCTGTGAATGGTGTCGAGGACAGCAAGGCCTACAACCGTTGACGGTGACGTTTGAACAAGTTCTACCTTACCTGCTTCTCTTGGCGGAGAGGGGCTTATCCTTCACATCGATAAAGGTGCACCTGGCGGCCATCTCGAGGTTCACGAGGAAGACAGTAGTCTCCTCTATTCAGCGACAGACTTGTGAAATCTTCATGAGGGGTTTATTTCGAACTTTTCCCCCGGTAAAACGTTTCCCTCCAACTTGGAGTCTCAACACAGTGTTGGCAGGCTTAATGAAACCGCCCTTTGAGCCTATGGCCACGTCGGACATGAAATTCATATCGTGGAAGTTGGCATTCTTAATTGCTATAACATCAGCTAGGAGAATCTCGGAACTGCAAGCGCTGGTCGTAGACCCGCCATACTTAAGATTCTTTAAGGACAAGGTGGTCCTGGCAACTAATCCTACGTTTGTCCCAAAAGTTCCGACAGTGTACCACAAACACTCATCCATTGTTCTCACTACTTTCTTCGCGACCCCATCATCGGCAGCAGAAAAAGCTCTTCATACCTTGGACGTTAAGAGGGCTCTGAAATTTTACCTACATCGTACACAGGAACTCAGGTCTACTCGACAACTGTTCATCGCATATGGTCCGTCGACGAGGGGAAAAGCAATCTCTAAACAAGGATTGGCTCGATGGGTCTCATGGATGATTGCGTTTTGCCACTCCAAGGCCGGAAGGCCGCTGCAAGTGCATCCTAGAGCCCATTCTACAAGATCAACGTCCTCCTCAGCAGCATTATGGGCAGGAATTCCGCTAAGACATATGCCAGGCTGCGGCATGGTCAGTGCCCCACACGTTTACCCGCCCCTACTGCCTTGCCAGGCAGCATGCGGACGAGGTGCAGATGGGAAGAGCTGTCCTGCACCATCTGTTTCAGTAAGGTAAGAGAGTCTGTTTTCTACCTTTTGATGACCGTATACTTTGTGGGTAAGGTTATATGAGTAAACTTATTCCTGCTGTACATATGCATTGTGTATTATGGTGAGGGTATATTACATTACATTCTCACCGCCGTTTCAGATGTTACTGCTATACAATCTATTCTAAGCATGTGAATCCATGAAAGATCCAATGCTGGAGAAGGGAATAGTTTCTTACCTGTAACTCCATTTCTCCAGCATTGGTATCTTTCACCAAGTGGGTGGTGTATGTAATAATTTGTACCTGTAAAAAGATATACATAGGCAGTACCAAAATGGAGCTCAGAATTAGGATTCAGGAGCACCTGATGAAGATTGGAAGCCAAGACTCAACGTTACCACTAGCCATGCATTGGCAAAAGAAACACCAATTGGATGACAAGAACTTTATTAGATTCGTAGGCTTAAAGCAAGTAACATTATCTAAAAGAGGAGGCGATAAAGTGAAAGCCCTACGCCAAGCTGAAGCCAGATTAATTTGTTTAACACAACAGTGTTAGGCTTGAATTTTGATGCAGAAATGGTGTCGTTCCTGTAGCACTACTGTAGTAGACCTTTGAATACGTATGACAATACCGGATCAAGTCTGGGTGGAATGTTTGATCAATGTATTTTAATATTTGACACTTGATTCTTAACGCAGAAAAATGTTGCTCCGTTACATAGTTCGTGACAGTTTGAATATGAGATCTCTTTCTTTGTATCTAGTAGGTGATAGCTACAGATTGCCAAGTACGGTGTTTGCATCTTTGCCATCATTAGGATTTGATCGTGCACTTTGAATATAGATAAGGAATTTCATAACAAATAAGATAATCAATACACTTTTTAGGAGGAGAACAGCAGTCACGCCTTTTAGATGTGCATATCCACACCATTAAATTTCTGATTGCGACTATCAACGGTTGAATAAGTTACAGGTACACCGGTAATGGGGTTTACCTGCAGTAGTTTTGACTTAAAATCTCAAGTATATATTTTACGGGGAGTGCACTTTGGCCTTTCTAAACTACGGTCCCCATAATACATTGTTCCTGCCTTACACGTCAGGAATAAATTAAATATTAATGACGAAACCCAAGAACCTGTGAGTAGTCCAAATGCCATTATACTTAAACTACAGTTCCCATAATGCATTGCGCCCGCTTTGCACGTCAGGGGTAACTTAAATAGTCACGGCAGTAGGAAGCTAAATAACAATGACCAAACACAAGAACATGTGAGCATTCTAAATGTCTTTATATACAAACTACGGTTCCCATAATGCTTTGCGCCCGCCTTGCACGCCAGAGGTAACTTGAATAGAATTTTACCAAAACCAAGCACATTTGAGCAGCATCAATGGTATTATTTTTTGGAGGCCACCTTTTTTATAATTCAAGAGATACTCGGGCCTAAGGGGAATGGCTGTTTCCACATCATTGCTATGCTATCTGCACGAGTCTGTATGACTTTATTATTCAGTATCACACTTTTAACGAATAGAAGACATTTTTTGTCTCCGAGGCAGTCAACCTATGTATTTGTGTTATCGATTTAGTGATGGATTTAAAATGGGAAATTGTCATTCCTTGTTTCTATTGTCATGTCATCTTATTGCCATGACAACATATAAATAGCCCCAAAATGGCAGACGCTGTGAACTAACAGCAAGGCACCAACGCGGATGACCAAGCACAGGTGAGTTACAGGAACTTATGTATTGAATTATATATGCAATCACAACGTAAATACTTTAATGGACCAGTAACATTTTAATGTTTGCCTGTAACAATGGAAACGAGCATTAGCTCTTTCGATCGAATAATACTATTAGGAGTACATGGCATTTTAAACTTGGAGACTAGTAGCATTTTTTGACTTTTTAAATGGGGCAAAGATGCTTACCGGTACCAGCAATTCTTCATGATGGCACCTACTATTGGGTTAAGCATTTAGGGTGACTTGCTAACGTAATGCAAGCTTGATCATTAATAACTTTAAAAGTGCACTTTACCAGACTATTGTCAATAATAATTTTGTGTATTGATTTACATTGGGGGTTGCTTGAATAGTCATTTATGGCTCACGATATTGATTACATAAACATCAAGTACTTTAAAATAGGACCTAATGGCTTTTTTATTGATAATAAAACCTTAACAGAATTAAGACCATGGGCTTGCACCAGTAACTCGAGAGCATGAGCAAAAGGCTAACAATTATCAAAAGAACCCAATTTAGGGTAAGTTTTGTGCAATACAGCGACATTACTCCGAATACTGAATTTTGCAATGGGATTTCAAAATAATATACTTTTTTTTTCTTTTTCCCCCTCCCTTTTTCTTGTTTATGTCCCTGTCCATCTTTCGGACCACTCCCACTGCTACATGTTTATTGTTTATTATTTATTCTTTTGTTTAATGATCATGTACGGATGGAATATATATGAAAATGGAAAATTAATTTTTTCTCAACCCATGCATCCCTTCCCAACACCAACCCTTATTTCTCTGTGGTGATTTAAAAACAATGTCATGGATACACTACAAATGCATTTTTCTCTTCTATGATACAATGGTTCCTAATGGATGTTTTTCCTGTGTTTGTTGATGGTTGGGTTGGTTACGTACTGTTGGACTTAAATATTGGTTTAATGATGTTAATTTTACCAATAAATAGCCCTGATTTGAGAAAGGCCAAGGAAGGCCGAAACACATGTTATCCAAAGGGCAACACATTAAAAAAATTTCTGATATGACTGGGCGCACAATCCTAGATCTTCATTTTTTTATGTTGCATTCAAGTAAATCGCCCATCCCTCTCACTCCTTGGAGACTTCAATATCTAGCTCGATATTCCTAACAACCCCATGATTCATCCGTTGGTTCACGGTCTTGATGTGCTCAATATCTCACATCATAAGACTGGTCCAACCCACTCAAGGGGGCATACCCTTGATGCAATTTTCGGCTCCCATGACTTGGTATCTATTCCCCCCCCAAACCAGTCATCTGGACCGACCACTGTCATCCTCCTTCTCTATCCACACCCCTGCACCACCACCTACAGCTCCCCTGACCTCCCCCTCCCCCCACACCCGGGACCTCAAATGCTTTAACAGAGTGGAGATCCTTCCTTATCTTTTCGAAGCCCTACTTCTTAGTTACCCTGCAACGCACCCCCCGACAGCCTTAACCATAGACTCTTGGTTCATTGACTCACTAATAACTCTCACCCCCTCGCACTCTGCTTCCTCCCGCAATGGACCATCCCCCAAATGGTGCATGCCCCACCTGAGGAACGCCAAAAAACAAAATAACTCAAATGCAAATGGCGAACATCTAAAACTGATGTCAGCAGATCTATGTTCGCCTTGCACCACCGTAACTACTAAGCTGAAATCCAAAAGGCCAAAAAAGCCTTTTACAATAAACTAATTCTCAACAGTGGCAACCGCAGCAAAGAACTCCACAGGATAATTTCAGAATTAGTCAAACCCACCTGTACCTCTACCCAATCGACCCCATGATTCTTTCTCTCTACACTTCTACACCACAGTCTTGGCAGGACTTCCCTTAAAACCGTCCTCTTCCCCCTCCCACCACTGACCTCACCCCACGGCCCCATCTCCCAACTCTCCTAACTTTGACTCTTTCAAACCCATCTCCAGAGACTAGTTACTTGACCTATCTGCCATCAAACCCCCCGTTTTACCCCTAGACTTCTGCCCCGCATCTGTCCTGAAAGAAATATCCTCTACCTGCACAGGAGAACATGCAAGAGCCAAACTAAATGACTCGCTATCTTCTGGCATCTTCCCTGATGCCGTCAAAATAGCGCATATCAAGCCTCTTCTTAAAAAGGCATCCTTCGACCTCCTTGACTCCAAGAGGTACAGACCAATCTCCAACACCAGATTCCTTGCAAAACTCATCGACCGAACAGCATACTCCCAGCTAAACGCCTTTGTAGAATCCAACTGTCTCCCCGACCGCGCACAATCGGGCTTCAGACCGCGACATGGAACTGAAACCACTCTGACCTTGATCTGGGATGATCTAAAGGTCACTGCAGGCTCGGAAGGATGCACTGCACTAATTCTCCTCTATCTCTCTGCAGCCTTTGACACGATTAACCACTCAATCCTCCTTTGACCGCCTCCTCTCACTTGGAATCTGTGGGACTGCTCTCAAGTGGATCGCCTCCTTCCTCAGTAACAGGAAGCAACCCTCCTCTTCCCATTTGTCTCAGCTGCTTGCTCAGTGAACACTGGAGTACCACAAGGCGGATGCCTATCTGCTCTCCTGTTCAACCTCTATTTGACCACCCTTCCTGGAATCATCCGCATGCACAACCTCTCGTGCTAAAACTACGCTGACGATACCCAAATCATCCTAAGAATTCCCAATTCAGGCCCCTACCCGGACCTCGAAGCCTGTCTCAGAGATATTGATTGATGAAAATCAACCACCTCCTCTAAACGCCCACTAAAACTAAAATCATGGTGTGTGGCAACATTACCCTTCTACCTCATCTTCTCCCATGGCCCCCGTCCCTCACTCCACCCAGTAAAAAATCCTAGGGTGCACTATGGACTCAGGCCTAACCCTCTCCCGTCAGGTCAACGTGTCAAAATGCTGTCCCTACCACCTCAAGCTTCTCAGGCGCATTTTTCCCCTAACTCTCCTTCTCAAACAGATTTGCTGCAGTTATGTCTATTGTGATGTCGAGACTGGACTACGCAAACTCCCTATACCTTGGAGCCCCAGCATACCAACTGAACAAACGCTGAGCCCAAAACACTGCTGCAAAACTGCTCCTTGACCTAGAGACATCTCGCCAGCTCTCCGCTGGCTCCCTGTCGGACAAAGGACCACCTTCAAGACCCTATGTATTGCTCCCTAAGATGTAGTACTGCCCTCCTAGTAATTCCAGCTGCGGTCAGGATTGGAGGGTCCGCCTTCTCCACCTTGGCCCCAACTCTGTGGAACTAGCTTCCCCCTAATATTCGACACACCCAAGATTATGACGCTCCACCGTGCTCTAAAGACATGGCTCTTTCCATAATACCAACCTCAATCATTCTGTAGCGACTAAACCTAGCATCCGATGGCTGCTTGCTCAATGTGATCCCGAGCGGTGTCATCGCTGAATGCGCCAATTGACTCGCCACAATCGACCCACGCTTGAAATCTGGAATATCGATCTCCTTCGATCATAACCCCACTCAAACACTCCCCTCCGCATACCACTATGCTTACTCTCTGCTCTACACCATCACACAATTAGAGTGCAGCTATACCACTCGATCAATTCGACCTAGCTGCTCGCGTACGAACACTACCCCATGGACATCTCATCACTCAAAATGCAGCTACATCTCATTTCACAAATGTTTCAGTGTTCCACACTGACAGACACCCTCAGATCAAGTAACTCACACTTGGTGCTTAGCCCAGACTACAGAACAAAAAGACAAGGAGCTTTGCATTTTTCCTTATTGGCCCACCAAATATTAGCATTTCATACACACTCTTATGCATTGGCGGCGAACCACCAGACATTCCGCAAACGCGAAACAAACTTTAACCTACCCAACCAGAATCGGAAGCTTGGATATATTGTAACTTGTAAAGATCATAGGTGGTCAAACATTTCAATTCACCCAAATCCCCTGACAGTGGTCTTGAGACTACTGAAACAAAAAGCAAACTCATTACAAACTCCTGAAGAAATTCCTGAACACTGACCCCTTACTCCTACACATTGTATTGTAGTCATTTATAAGGTGCCTTTTCCCGTTTGTATGGCCTCAAAGCGATTTTGAGGTAGGAACGCCCATGACGACCGAAGTCCAGGTATGGGGAAGTTCTAAGAGGAAGCTTAAGATGCTTATGTGCATTTGGACAAGATTAGGACTTGAGGGTGGACTAGGCTCCAGTAAGCTACCCAAGAGATCAGGCATGTTGGTGGGTGCTGAGGGAGATCACGACGGTCCTAGTGCAGCAGACTCGATACCCACCTATACTGAATTTAGGCTGTCGCTGTAGTCTAATGGCAGAGGTGTTGAGGCAAGTCTGGTGTTTAAGTGTGAAGCAGTCATGTGACCAGCTAGACCAAATTTCTTAGTCGTAGCTGCATTCTAGAGTGCGTGGATGGATAGCCATGTCTGCGGCAGATGTCCACCGAAGCTTCCTCCTCCACCTACACATCCCCCTCTAATTGCTCCCCACCACACCCACAGCAAATGACCCACAAGGTCTAGAACATTAAATTCCTACCTTGACCTTTCTTATGAGAACTTCAGGCGCCTTCACCCCAATGCATCAATGACTATCCTCTTAATGCTGGGACAGCCCTTATAGCCAACGACCCCAGGACCAATTGTCAATATTTTTCCCAGCCCAAACTGAGCAGAGTCCATGTTCTGCATACTGGTAACTGGTGCTTCTGACCTGCGCTCCACATTACTGACTTTCTGCTCTTTGCCTTAGACTTTATCCCACTAACACAACCCACCACCTTTCCATAGAGCTACATTCAGTAGGGCCAACATTATTGGCACATGGTCGCTATACAAGACCACTTTGCATTTGTTTTGGTATTCCTTGCACTGGTGTGCTAGGTTATTTTGGCTTCAGGTAAGGCAAAGGTGTTTACAAGAAACCTTGAAGGGGTAAGCGTAAGAAACGGGATGTACAAGCATGCACATGACTTTGGAGATGCAATACTTTCCCTTTTGACTCCAAAAGCACTAATGTTGATAGTGGAGTTGGTGAAAGGCCTCTGGTTACCAATTTCAGACACGAAACGTCTGGGACTACCACGTACATGACTTATTCTCCAAGCCTTAGAAAATGTCCAACTACAAATGAGAAGGAAGCCTGTGGGCAAGAGGAACACATGTATGGGTGGCAGCTAGCTGTGTCCTACAACTTCCCATAAGAGCCCCCGAGTGCAGGAAGGCACATGGCAATTAAGAGAGCACATATAGAATGCGGCTGTAAACATATGTTCATATGGAGTTGCCAGATAAGCCACCTATGTCCCCC
Organism: Ambystoma mexicanum; assembly: GCF_040938575.1. NCBI lineage: Eukaryota > Metazoa > Chordata > Amphibia > Caudata > Ambystomatidae > Ambystoma > Ambystoma mexicanum. Next base: position 1,274,528,367 of record NC_090932.1, read on the forward strand.
TCACGCACCAAGTATTGTACACAATGGATCTAAATTGAAAAGTGCAGCCTCTAAAGTTGGCACTAATACATAAGAGGAAGACTAGGGCTAGTATTAACTTTGAACACTTGATGAACCAAATCCAGTCCATCATTGCATTCCTATTCTTGAATCTATTAAATTTCCTGAAACATACTATTCAGGTAGCTAAGAATGTTAATCAGAGGATCTGTGGGCAGAAGCATTTACTTCTCTGTTGAAGTATATCCAAAAGTAGACTGATTGGGACAAAACGATTTGGAAAATCTGAATCCACTTGAGGCATCAACCAAAAAGAAAAGCAGCAGTTCTCCAGCATGGGGTCTGGCGGGGATTCACATGCTCATGAATATTCCCCGTCATTAGGCTTGGAATTCTCAGTAACGGGAAATTACAGTCCAGAAACTAAACAGATTTTTTTCTAACAACCAATCTTTGAGCTCTGGGTCATACTGCCCCTAGCCAATGACTGCCCTCTACCCAAGCTCCTCCTCTGGCAGACACCTTCAGATTTTTACTGCACGTTCAAGTGTTGGCAGTCCTCGTGTTTAGCTCTCAAGCTTTTAATGTGTTTATTTGCTTTTTGGAAGAGTTTTACTCTATTTTTCAGTTAAATGTGCCTTGTGCTCCATCGATCAGCCTTCCGATTGGCGGGGGCCGGTTTTTTGGATTCTTCAGTGCCCTGGAGGGACAATTTCGTTGAGTTGCTTCGTGGAGGCTTCCAGTAGATTCTTCAGGCCTGCAACACGTGGACAATGTCGGAGGGTAAGTATTCAACCCCCCCATTTCAAGATTTGCTCAGACTGTAGTTTACGGAATGTCTTCTTGGATGACAAACATTCCCAGTGCCTTTACTGCCTGTACCTCCTTGTGCACCAGGAAGATGACTGCTCGCACTGTGGGATATTTTGACCTACACAGATGTGCCTCACTACATCACTTTACTGCAATGGTGAAAGAAACAGCCCAAAATTACCTCGCTGACACCTGTGCACCAAAATCTTTGAAAACTGCACTTGTGTCACAACCAAAAAAAGGCTGCACACCCTGCCACACACAGTTCAGGTGGGGTGAAAACAGTGTCCTCACTGCAGGAGCATGCCAGTGGGCCCTGCCACAGTCAACATGGAGCAAAATGAATGAAATAGCATCAGTGTGCTGAAAACCCGAAAATGCCTTTTAAAATGACCTTTTTGTAATCTTAAGTGCTGTTTTGGTGCTAAATCCATTCAGTTCTCACAAACCTCTATGATTAAAAAAAGGCCCAGAAATGCTCAGGATCAACCATTGTGGCTCAGAGGAACCAGGCCTCATTGAATGACAGCTCCTGGCAACAATATCCTTTGAAAAGCAAACCAGGGACTGTTATTCATTTTCCACGGGAAACGCGGCTAAAACTTTGCAACAAGTATCAAGGATCAAGTCACATTAGACATTCGTATTTTCCCCATGCCAAGACAATAGCAGGCTGACACTCACCCTTCCAGTGGGAGGGGAACGAAGCTTCACTCTCAAGGAAGAGACCCCACCCTGCTTCAAAGGATTTGACACTTGCTTACAGTTGAAAGAAAACCAAAACCTGCTTAAGTGACAATGGCGTTCCTTTTGATTTTAAAATGCCTATTTTGCAATTGAACTTCAAGACATTTAACTTTGCCAAAAGAATGAGAAAACATGTGAAAAGTGCATAATTCTAAATTTAATGTTATGCTCATTCTTTGAAGACATGATTGTACCCAGTACTACATAAGGAACAGAAGTTGTAAAGAATAACCAATTGTGGGGAAAGTATTGATCTTGTGCACTTGACATTGTGTACACATATCCCAGGGGTAATTGCACATCTATGTTCAAAATTGGGAAATGTTAGGCCAAATCTTTCATGGTTAAATTTGCCAAAATGTAGCAGAAAGGCAAAGCCAGGTCTCCCAGTCTTGGGACTTGGATTGAAATGTGACCCACAAGATGTGTAACATGTGCATCTGATTTTCTTAGAGGTCATAACTACATAAATATGTATTTGTGGTAAAGTTAGATTTTGGTCCCAATAGCTATGGGAGGTTCCCAGATATTGTAAAGATCATCTCATAAAACATGGCATCCCTTTTTTTCATCCAATCAGCGAAAAGCATTGCAGAGATTATGCTTTTTCCCAATCCTAGCAGTAGGGGTGTGGACAGTAGACTTGCCACTGCCATATAATTTAGTGATGTCATTTGGCATGATAAATAAGGGAACCTCACAGCACACAACACAAACTGATTCCTGACTTCATCCTGATTTTCTGCGTGGTGCCCTGTTCCTGAATTCTCCATCTTTGTTCCTGATTTTACTTACAAAGCTAAGGCCTCCGCATTGCTGAACTCCTTTTTCAGCGAGGCCTCAAAATTCTGAAACAAATCCCAAAACTCCAGGGAAGCATCTTGATCTAGCTGGCTTGCTACTAGTAAAGGCTTGCCTGCAGCAAACTCGCCATCCCACTGGTCTCCCGTCTCCAGTAACCAGCACAGTCCAGTGCCAGTCCAGGTGACCAGAACCGCTCAGCTGCCTAGCCTGCCAGATGTGCCTTGCTGTCCTTGGTTAGACCGATCTGTGTGATGACCAGAACCTTTGAAGGTCCAAAATCTTAAATCTTAAATCTTTAAGAAGCCTAGAAAATCACAGCATACCTTTTGTTCCATCCCAATCTCTAACTATCCTTACCTTAATAACTTGTCACATTGTCAGAATCCTTATTACAGTCCTGTCTTTGATCCATCTTGCTAAGCGCCATTTCTTTAGTCATTTTCATCTCGTTTAAATCTTAAACCATCCATCCTACTTCGCGTGATGACTGGTTCTGCCAGGAGATGACACTGGGGATTTGGTGTTGAAGTCATGAATCAACTCCAGAGCTTACTTTGTCCCTCCTTGGTATTCTAGCCGGAATGCTCTAGTCATAGAGTAAAACTATAGTAAATATTTTCCTGTCCAAACAAAGTTGTTTTCTGTTTTCACTGCCCGATTTTTCTAAAAACGGTTCTCATTCAACCTTGTATATCTTCCTCAGTTTAATAGCTAGAGACTTCATTTCAACTCTGACTTATACATAAGACCTGTAGCTACATCCCAACACAAAAAACGCACGCCAAAACATTTAGGCGGGAATTTGCATTTCTGCAAAGTTTTACACGTGCAATTCTTTTCTATTATTTTCAAACTTCCATTAACATTCAAAGTGTTTAATTTGGCTCAAACTATAGCTTATGATTTAGCATGTTTTCAGGGGTGCTCCCATAGAAATTTGTATTAATTTAAGGATTTTTCCACACTTTTAATTGTTTTGCACAGCCAATTTCGAATGTCAATTTGCAAACCCGCTTTTCTCTTTGGGAGAGGGAAGGTGGTATTTAAATTCCGTTTACTGTTCTTTATTCCTGAATACCTGCTGCTTACTCACATCTGTTTAGAATTTCTTATTTGTGGGTTGAGGAATATTGCAGGGGGAAATCCTAACTCAAGTGCTATCTTTCAAACAAGCCAAAACTGTTCTTTTCTGTGTTTTCCTTCTGTGTTAAGTGAATTTAACTGCTGTACATACCTATGTTATTGTCACCACATTGGTGATTGCTGATCCCTATTACAAAGTATATCTTTTGATTTGAATTTTAAATAAATATTACCTTTACCAACCAGCCTGATTCCTGGTCCATTGTGACCTGGGGGTATTTTGAGAAGGGGTGTGATATGAGTGGTAGATCACTCAGGATATTTAACCTATAGACGTAATAAAATAAGCATTTTTTTTTTTTTTTTTTTTTTTTTTTTAATTTGTTTTGGCTTAAGCCTTTACAAAAGAGGAAGGTGATATAAAACATTTGCGTTAGGTAAAAAAAGAGATAAAAGTTTGTGTTAAGGTTTCTTACTATCCACCAACCCTGCCAAGTTTTTTCTGGTCCTATAAATTACCTACTTAGGTACCTCTATCCTTTGGATCGTTGTGTTAGATTGTCAACCCACTTTTTATTAGCACCTGGATTGCTGCAAACGTAAGTGCAGCATTTTTCCCTGAGATTATTCTGTCCCAGAGGAAGTCTGTGACTATGTCTTCCTCCCTCCGTACCAGATCTCTGAAGAATCTTAATCGCTGAAGCCAGGTGCCTTCGCAATCCATTAGGATATGTTTTAGCGTTTGTTTGGCAGGGTTTACGCAAATTGAGCATAATTTTATTGCCTTGTGCCCTTGGTTACGTCTTGCCAGAACCGCCCCACAGTGGACGAGGTTCAGTCTCATTCTGAGGAAGTCTGAGCGCAGTTTTCTGTTTGGAGATTTCAGTAGGTAACATGAGAGTGATCCAAGTTTCTTTTCTCCCTTCAAAAATATATTTTGGGTTGGGTCCTCTCGTATTTTCTCCACTGTTTCGATCCAGTCCCGTTCTTCTAGTCTACATTTAACCTTCTGAGGGTTTAGAGCCAAGGTCTCTTCGTTCAGATCCAGTTTTTTTAGTATTTCCAAAGTTTTCCGTTCCAACGAGATGAGGATAGCTGATTTTTTCAATGATGCTTCATGCTTGAGGTCGCCATACAACGTCGAATCCTTGCTAAGTGTTATTTCCCTAAACAATGAAATGAGCTTCCAATCAGCCATACAATTTAAAGATTTTAGGCCTAGTTCAAATCTTAGGCTTTTTAGGGTGGCGCAATTTGGAAGACCCAAAACTCTTTTCCAGAGGCGGCCTTCATGGTTGTCCCAGTTTATGGACCAGAGATCTGGTTTTGCTTCTAGACCGTATAGCACGACTGGAACCACATTGGCGAAGTAAAACTTTACCAGAGGCAAAATAGAGAACTTGCAGAATTTATAATTTAGCTTGATCATCTGTGATGTAAATTGTGTTATTTTGACTGCCACTTCATTTTCTACTTTGTACGTCGCTGGATGTGCATAGATGTTATAACCAAGATATTTTATGGTTTCTACTGTTTTGATCCGTTCTCCTCCCATGGACCAATTTATGCTTTTTACTTTTGACAATGGATGTTTAAAAATCAATATGTTTGATTTAGATGGATTTACTGTTAACTTGTTTAATCCTACGTATTCGTTCAGTTTGTCCAAAAGGTGTTGTAGCCCAATTGGTGTTCTGTCGAGGAGAACTATGTCATCCGCATATGCCAACCAGCAGATTTTCCTCCCGTTTAGTATTGGGCTTATCAGAGCAGCTGTTTCTAGAAAATGGCCCATGTCTGCCAGGAACAAGTTGAAAAACAGAGGTGCCCCCAGACACCCTTGTCGTACACCTCTGTTAACTTCCACTAGTCTGGACAGGTGCCCCATTGCATCGAGCCGTATTCTTAGGTTGGTGTTTTTATGAAGTTCCACCAAGATTGACAGAAGAGATTCTGGAATTCCCCAGTTCCGAAGTTTATCCCACAGTAGGGTTCGTTCCACCTGATCAAAAGCTTTGGACAGATCTATCCAGGCTCCGTACAGCATTTGTTTTTTCCCCCCTCTCTCTTGCTCATTCAAGATGTTGAGAATCAGGCCGTTAATAGATGTTGAATGGCCTTTGCGAAAACCTGTTTGGAAACGTGATAGAATGTTGAAATCTTCGACCCATTTCATTTGTGTACTGCATACTAGGCTGTCACCAGGGTGTATTGCCTGATTGGAATTCTTAACAGCACGCTGAAGGATCAGCATAGTGGCTACAGGCCAAGGCCCCTGCTCTGGGTGGGTTGCAGGAGCATGCCTTTCCCGGTTCCAGTAAAGCTGAGCGGGCTTTCTAAGACCTTTTGAGGGTGCCCCTCCCGCAGGGGTCCAACAAAAGGTTAAGCACTGTGAGTCCACTGGCGCCGGGAGCGTCAGGCTCCTCGGCGGCCAGGGTGCATCAGACGTCTCCAGTGACTTCTATCTCCAGTCAACGCTCAGGATCTTCATCCAAGAGGAATTCGGACTATCCAGGCAAACTCAAGGAGAAGCCCAAGACCAACTTGCCAGAGAAGGCCAAGGGGGGTGGGGTGCTGACCCTCCCCCCTAAGGAGAAGGCTTACCAGGACAAGGGACCAGTCCTGACCATGAAGGCCCAGGTGCATCTGACAAAGACCCACCCTTCCATAGAGGGGGTGGTGGCGTCCCTTGTGAAGGCTGCCGAGGCGGATCCACAGGGCGCCCCCCCGAAGGCAAGAGTGTCCCTCACGGCCAGAAGGGAGTCTTCATTCCAGCCCATAGAGAAGATCCCAGAGCAGATGCCGGTCATCTCTGTGATGCCATCCCCTCTGGTCACGAAGAAGGGGGGGTGTGGAGGTCCTCCAGGGCACTGATATCTCCTCAGAGGAGAAGCTAATCTACATTCAAACCATCCAGCAGGAGGAGAATGTCGGGAGCAGGCCCTATGACGAGGGTGGCGACGACACCATCAAGGAAGGTGATGCAGGGCGACGCAGAGCCTGGGCCCCAACTTCCTATTACACCTCGCCTCAGTTGCTGCCGCCTAGAGACCTCTGGGACATTCTCTGCACTGCATACTATGGTCTCCGAGATACAGACGAGGATGCTTATTGTGCCGGCGGTCCCTCCTGTGACGCTGGCGGTCCCTCCTGTGACGCTGGCGACGGCCGACCCTCTGGCGACGGGGGAACCTCCGGCCAGGAAGAGACGCCCTCTGCCTACTTGCCACCCCAATTAGAGGTTCTTGTCCACGACGGGTGGGTGAGATCCAGGCACTGTCCTGTAAGCCACCTTACTGGAGAAGGAACAATTTACTTACCTGTAACTGTTCTCCAGCATGGGTCTGTCATGGATTCACATGCAAACCCTCCCTCCTATCCCTCTGCAGCTCTTCTCTTGGTAATACTGCCACTTTACATGCTACCAAATCTGAAGATGGCTGCCAGAGGAGAGGTTTGGGTAGAGGGCAGTCATTGGCTAGGGGCAGCATGACCCAGAGCTCAGCGATTGGTTGTTAGGAAATTACAGTTCAGAAACTAAACTGATTTTTTCTGTTACCGAGGATTCCCAGCCTAACGTCTGGGAATATTCATGAGCATGTGAATCCATGCCAGAAACATGCCGGAGAACAGTTAAAGGTAAGTAACTTGTTCCGTATACACCATAGGAAGAAATAGTATACAGTAAGTACTATGAAGTTGAACACATTTTAGGCTGTTGTGATGCAGCAGCCTTAATATGCCCAAGAGACAAGGCAAGCAATACTGAAGGGATGGCTTTCAGTACCATCATTAAAAGCAGCCTGAATGCAGCTGAAACTGCCGAGCGGCTGTTGGCCAATCCCTGGTTATCTCCCTTTGGGAGAACTGATTTGGTAGGATGAGGTATATGAAGGCATTGAAAAATGTAAGGACTGCAATATCTCGGGCTGCTGTTTCAGTGAGACCCTTGCAGAGGTGTAGACTCTGCAAGGAAGGTTCAAAGGGCTACCCTGCTCTAAGCGATCCAGCATTTGTAGGCTGCAAACAACAAAGGGAAGCAATGGGAATGACTGCAAATATATGGGCAAGGACTACGGGCTTGCAAAGAAAGCCCCACACCAAAACATTACTTCACCAAGGAAGTACCCACCTGGGGTTTTGGGGGCGTTGGAGAGGGATGAATTCCACGCTAGCCAGTGATAATGGAGAATACAATTACAGAGAATGCTATAACAGAAAAAAAACATTTTTAAAAAATAGATATGGGGTGGGGTAAGGGGGATAAAGTGGGTGGGAATAGGGTTGGAGTTGATTTAAGCACACACAGGGTTTGGGGGGGACCCCCAAAAATCAATATTATTTACTGTTATTTTTTTCGCTGAAAAGCATTCTGTTATGTATTATCTGTAATGACATGGAACCGAATTGCACATGTCCACAAACGGCAAGCAATTGCCTCGGAGAAGAGGGTGAAGGACAGTTTTTATAGTTGCTGTATTAAGTTTACACAAAGACCTATTGACACTAAAGAAGGCCCACTACCAGCTGCACCTCCTGAGGTATTGTTCCCTTTCTCACTTCCCCCAGAAGCTCGGTGTCTCCAGAGAGCCCTGGTTCTCTTGGCTGTACTACTGCAACAGCCTCTTTTCTTCAATCTGCCTTCCTCTACTTTCTGCCCTCTTCAACTAATCCAGAACAAGACTTCTCCTTGGCATCAAGCCCAGGGACTGTATCTCTCCAGCCCTGAGATCTCTACACTGGCTCCCGGCGGCTGCAAGGATCAAGTTCAAGACCCTCTGCATCGTCCAGAAGGCTTTCTGGGGCCGGGGCCCGCGTTACATCAAACTCTCTTCCTAAATCCCTTCCTTCCCATGCCCTTCACTTGGCTACCTGAAAGACTCTACGGGTCAGAAGCTTCTCCAGGCACTGAGTGGGGGGGGGGGGTAGATCACTCTCCTCTGCAGTTGCCTCCCTGCCCCTCAAACATGAGCCGTACTACTCAAAGTTCCAGATGCATCTTAAGACCTTCATTTTATCCTTCTTTCTTCCTCCCCTGCTGACCTACCGGTTTGCTGCACTGACAGGTTGCTTGGCTACTCTTGAATTCTCACTGGGTACAGGGCTCCTCCCTGATCAGTCTCCCATGCACTGCCTCTGGGCCTGCTTCACACAAAGGGGCTGTAACTGCAACCTGTACAGTCCCCTGCCTCCTTGAACTTACCCAGAACCGCTCTACCCTTACTGCACTTACTCTTCCTTCTCCCTAGCACTTCTATGTTTGGGCTTCCTGGTCTAGGTGCAATTGACAGGCAGCATGACCTACCCACTACAGGTCGCATAACCAGTTGCCCTGCTTTCTGTCACCAAATATAGATTGCTTTGGTTGTTCATGTTAGGACTGATTTTCTATATTCTGGCCTGGGGAACAGATGTATAGAAGGCCACCTACATCATGACAGGGACAACTCTGGGAGCTGTAGCCAAACCAGTGCAAGGTAGCAGTAACAAGTGGTGTATGCTAACTCTCAAGAGGTGGTGAGCTTGTAAAGTGTCCATAATGCGTACACACAATGCGAGTCGCAAATAACATTTAGATAGTATGTATAAAATAGTTCTGTATTAATGGCCAAACATCACTATGAAAAATGATTAACCGGCTGAAGTATCATACAACACTAATACTGTGCATATATACAGTCACTAGTGTAGGGCATAATACAGCTCAGGACCCCTGCAAAGGAAAGTATACATTTGTTTATGCACTACAGGTCCACAGAGAATTGGCCCTAGCTTCAAAAGTCCTTCCCTAAGTTGTCTGGGGCCTTATGCCCAAAGGTTCTGAGAGTTTGTAACTGGAAAAAAAGAAGGTAGGGTATTGGGTCCAGTGAACAATTCCAAGGGTTGGAGGACAAGTTATACTAGTCGACTAAAGTGTCCCCAACTTTCAGAATGCTTGTGCAAGCAAGCAGTGGCAAAGCCAAAGTGTTGTGAAAGTTAGCAAAACTTTTAAAGGGAGTTTAGGGGCAGATAAAATCACGCTTCTGTGTGCTCATAGTGCTCTGTTCTTTTTACCTGCTTTCTACCTTTTGAATTTGTATATGCATGCCACCTGTTATGACTGCCTGTTGCTTTGATATAAGCAGTGCCACCTGCTTTGGGAACTAAACTCAAAGTTTCACCTATTGGACCTTCTGGACCGAGGTTGCAACTCATTATCCTTCCTCTTATCATGCTGGTGTTGATCGCATAGTCCTGTGTGAAAATCAGGTTGTTGGGCAAATTATTGCTTTCTTTTTGTTCTGCCTATAACACTGTGTAAAGCAGAGAGAAAAAGCACTTGGCCAAGGAGCGAGTACTGTTGTAAAATACAAACTACATTTCCCAGCAAGCCGACTGTCACCTTAAGTAAACGTCAGGCGCTTCAGCGCTGGTGCTACCGAGACAAGCTGGTCTGTGCAGGTCAGTGGCTTCTTGGCATTGATCGCCTGCCCGGGTCTAGCCCCTTGAGCAAGGTACTTTATTTTAGCTTTTTCTCCTGAAGTATGTTTACGGCAGCTGCTGCACTGAGCGTATTGCTACCTGGGCACTATGACCATGGGATATTTAGATACGCTCAACCTCCTAGCAGCACAAACAGCCTGCTGAATGGCTATCATTGAGAAATATATCTCCATGAAGTTGAATCCTATTTCACCTACTCTGATGTTCCCCACCCCCGATGGTGCTCTGGCAGGCATCCGAGGACTTGTACCCTTCAGTACTGAGTCCACTGCCATTCCTAACCATGTCCTCTCCCAAAACAGTAAGCTCCTTCCACCTGCTGACAAAACGGATGTGCAAATCACTACATGTGATCTGGTTTCCTTTCCCCCTAACCAAATTTACACGGAGCCCTGAACAGTTTCGCACCTCATCCTCCCATTATTTCTGGACACTATCCCAGTGACAGCTATGTTACCAGTTCCATCGACAATCGCTGTACTGTAGTCAATGAACCACCTTCCACAGATGGCAACCACAGGAGGCTTGTCGTAGCTTCCCTGTTTAACCCATTGAAATGTGCCCTACTTAATACAAGATGTCTGAACAAGCATGCTATAGCCATCCACAACTAAATTGTCAATCTCAATTTGGATCTCTTTTTTTTTTATCACGGAAACCTGGATTAGCGATGCTAGCTGACCCCAGATAGCCACAGTGTGGGATATTTTGACCCACTCAGCGGTGCTATACTACTTCACTTTACTGCATTGGTGCAAGAAGCAGCACAAAATGGCCGCGCTGACTCCTGTGCGCGCCAAGATCTTTCAAATGAATTTTGTAATAACTGGAAAATGGCTGCCCTGCCAACACACATTTCAGGTGGGGTGGAACAGAGTACTTGTGCAGGAGTATGCCAGTGTGCTGTGCAACATTTAACAGAGTGAAAGTAAAGAAGCATTACTTTGCTGTAAACCTAAAATTCCTCTTTAAAATGTCATCTTTTCAAACTTCAAATTGCTATTTGGCGCTAAATTCATCAGTTCCTCCTGAACTACTATGATCAAAAAGGCCCTGCAATGCCCAGGATCATTCTTGAGTCTGAGGAAGCGGGCCTCATTTGAATGACAGCTCCTATCAAAAGTATATTTGGAAAAGCAACCCAGGGACTGCATTTTACACGGGAAACACAGCTATTTCTTTGCAGCAAGAATCAGCTGTCCAGAGAAAGACTCGAAACAGATGCCTGATACATGTACCCATGCGGCAAACAACTCCAGCACTCAAGGAAAGGACTAGAGCTGCCCAAAGGGGGTATTTGCTGCAGATGAAAGCTGAATTTAATGAAATAAGTTAAATGTGCTTTTTCCTGAATGAAGAGCAAAACCGCCTATTTTTAAAGTATATTATTGTGTAAAGGCTTGATTATTTAAGAATGTAAAAGGATTTTCTACTGTTAAAAATTCACCTATAAACTGTTTTAATTTTATAGATTTAAAGTCAAGATTTAAAAGGTGAAAATCAAAGCTAAAACCCCAGCTGAGTTGGTAAACTATATTAAAAAAAAAGCCTGCTCTGCAAATTGCTAGCCCTGAGAAAGAGTGACACCTCAAACTGCTGGCACATTAAAGGCTAATTGCTAGCTTGGAGGAGCCTTTGAATGCCCAGGACAATGGGACTTTCCAAGTAGTCATCAAACATTCATCTTTGCCCCAGGCTGAGACAAAAGCAGGCTAAGCCACTCACCCTTCAAATGGGAGGGGCAGGAACTTCAGTCAAGCGAGAGGCCCCTCACCCTGCTTCAAAGGAATTGACATTTGCTTGCAGTTGAAAGAAAGAAAAAAAACTGCTTAAAGTGACAATAGACTTCCTTTTGGTTTTAAAATGCCTATTTTGCAACTGAACTTTCAAGACATTTAACTTTGCAGCAAGAATGAGGAAAAATGTGAAAAGTGCATAATTCAAAATCTAATTTTATGCTATTCATTTGAAAACTTGGTAGAGCTTATTACTGCATAAGGAACAGAAGTTATAAAGAATGACCGCTTGTGTGGAAAGTATTAATGTTGCAAACTTAACATTTTGTACACATATCCAGGGGTAATTGTGCATATATGTACAAAGTTGGGAAATTTTAGGCCAAATCTTTAATAGTTAAAAGTGCCAAAATGTAGCAGAAAGGCAAAACCAGGTTCCACAGACTTGGGGTTTGGATTGAAATGTGACCCACAAAATATGTAACCTTTACATCTGATCTTCTCAGAGGTTATAACTATACAAATATGTATTTGTGGGAAAGTTAGATTTTGGTCCCAATGGGTAGGGGAGGTTTCTAGAAATTGTAAAAGTAACACCATAAACATGACCTCCTTTTTTGTGATTCAATCAGCAAAGAGCAAGGCGGAGACTGTGCTCTTACCCAATCCTAGCATTAGGGGTGTGGACAGTAAGCCTGCCCCTGCCATATACTTTAATGATGTCATTTGGCATAATAAATAAGGGAACCTGACAACACACAGACACAGATTCCTTACTTCTTCCTGATTCTGCGTGGCGTCCTGTTCCTGATTTCTTCATCCTTGAGCCTGATTCCTGATTTTCATTGCAAAGTCAAGGCCTATGCATTGCTGACTCATTTTCAGCTAGGCCTCAAACTGAAATTCTAAACAAATCCCAAAAACCTAAGGGAAGCATCTTGATCCACCCTGGCTTGCTACTGCTAAATAATGCATGCTGCAAAATCACCATCCCACTATCTCCAGTCTCCAGTAACCAGAAGTGTGCAGTCCAGTGACCAGAACTTCCAGCTGACCTTGGTTAGACCCGATCCGTGTGATGACCAGAACCCTTGACGGTCCAAAATTAAAGTGGACTAAGTATTAATGGGAAGCATAGAAAATCATAGCATACCTTGCCCTGTTTTGTTCCATCCCAATCTCTAAGTCATCCAATCCTTATCCTGATCACTGTAATATTGTCACAACCATTCTTGAAACCTTTCCTTTGATTCCTTGCGTTAATACTAACTTCTTTAAATAAAATTTGTCTTGTGAAATACTAAACCTTTAATCCTCCTTCGGGTAATTGGACTGGGTCCACCAGGGCGGGCGCGGAAGTTCTGGGGTTGATTCCACGGATCAACCCTAGAGCTTACTGTGTTTCAATCTGGTAACCTAGCCTGAATGCCCTAGTGTAGTGTATAACCATCCTTGTAAAAATTGATTTCTGTGTTCTTTTTCAGGCCTTTATTTTCCAAAAACGCCTCTTATTCAACATTGCATGACCCACTCAGTTTAATAGCTAGAGACTTCATTTCAATTGTGGATTATACCTAAGAACCAAATTGAATTTAGAAGTGTGCCTTATAGCGTTCCCTAGTTGAATTTAGAAGTGTGCCTAATAGCGTTCCCTAGTTGAATTAAGAAGTGTGCCTAATAGCGTTCCCTATTTGAATTTAGAAGTGTTCCTAATTGCGTTCCCTAGTTGAATTTAGAAGTGTGCCTAATATCCTCTCTGTGTAAAGTTGAATTTAGAAGTGTGCCAAATATCATCTCTGTGCAAAGTTGAATTTAGAAGTGTGCCTAATAGCGTGCATTGACTGAATTTAGAAGTGTGCCTCATAGTGTACCCTGATTGAATTTAGAAAGGTGCCTAATAGCGTGCATTCATTGAATTTAGAAGTGTGCCCTATATCCCCTCTGTGCAAAGCTGAATTTAGAAGTGTGCCTAATATCCTCTCTGTACAAAGCAGAATTTAGAAGTGTGCCTAATAGCCTTCCCTGGTTGAATTTAGAAGTGTGCATAATATCCTCTGTGCAAAACTGAATTTAGAAGTGTGCCAAATATCATCTCTGTGCAAAGTTGAATTTAGAAGTGTGCCCAATATCCTCTGTGCAAAGTTGAATTTAGAAGTGTGCCTAATAGCGTGCACTGTTTGAATTTAGAAGTGGCCCTAATATCCTCTCTGTGCAAAGTAGAATTTAGAAGTGTCTAATAGCGTGCCTTGCCTGCATTTAGAAGTGTGCCTAATAGCATACCTTGCTTGAATTTAGAAGTGCGCCTAATACCCTCTCTGTACAAAGTTGCATTCAGAAGTGTACCTAATCCCTGCCCCCCCCAAATCATCCCACCCTCCACCACATCCCCTACCCATCCCCTTTCCAAACACCAAGCCAGAGGGGCACGATGGCAAGCCAACCACCCTAAAACCACTGCTCGTCCGAACCCCTCCACCGATAAGCCTACTATGATCATACCCGCTCCCCTCACTAGCCTCCCAGGCACTCCCTGCCCAGCAATCATGCACCCCCGCTTTTCCATCAACCCCTACCATCATCCCCCTGACCACACCCGTTCCCCTCCGTAAAAATTGCACGCCTAGCCCTAGCATCCCTCTCCTCCTCTGATTCCCCCCTACCCTTTCCCACACACCAATCGCAACAAAGACACTAAAGAGGAAACAAACCTGGTCCCCCTCAATCTCTCAGCACTCATAGCCTCCCCTGTCTCGACCCACAACCTCATACCCCCAATCTCCACTTTCCCCCATGCCTTACCCTGCCTGATACCCCTCTCCCTCGATTTCTCACCAACCACAACTGAAACTCCTAACCCACCCCACCACACCCCACCTTCACATCCCCCGTGCCAAACCCAATCACCCTAACACACGCATCCATCCACTCCCACCCGAAACCCACCAACCTCTCTGCTCGCCCACTTTTCCCATCGACCATCAACCACCCCACCCCTCTCGCTCTCCAGTCTCCATCCTCCACCCCCCACCTCCCCATCTCTGCAACTCCGACACCAACCTCGTCTACCGAAGTGAATTGCATCCTATTTAATGCTCGATCCGTAGCAAAACAGACACAGCATCTTTGACCTCCTCGTCTCTGACAAACCAGACCTGGTCTGCATCACCAAAACCTGGTTCTCTGATGACTTTGCCCCTATCGCCAATGAAGCCTCCCCCACCCCCACCCCGACTACTCCTTCATCCCACTGAACCATCCCTCTAGAGGAGGAATAGCATTCTCCCTCAAGTCTCACTTCCACGCCTCAATCATCGACAACCAACCTTCCATTCCTTCCTGTAAATCACTCCTCGTTAAACTAACCCTTTCCCCTTCGTTCTCACACAGCTTCCTAATCTACAGACCCCCTGGCTACGACAGACAATTCTCAAACAACCTCTGCAACTCTATTGCCACCCTTCAACTAAACCACCCCAATCTCACCCTTCTAGGAGATTTCAACATATGACTTGACATTCCCACCAACCCTATGCCACACTCTCTGGTTGACGGCCTAGACGCGATTAACCTCCAACCTCACATAAATGGCCCGACCCACTATAAAGGACACACTCTTGATGCCATTTTCAGCTCCCACAACCGGATACATCTAAACCCTCCCACCCCTATCATCTGGTCCGATTACTTCATTGTTTCTTTCACCATTCGCTCACCCGGCCCGCTTCATGTACCCAAACCTGAACCTCCGAATCTACGCACATGCTGGAAGAAACTAATCATTCCTGACCTAGCCGACTCACTCCTCCAGTCTCCCCCGCCTACCTGCCCACTCAATCAACTAACCCCCAACGCCTTTGACTCATGGCTCAACACCTCAAAAATGTTAAAGGTATTTGTACCGCGCACCGTCACCAACGGAATTGGTCCCCAGGCGCTCTGGCGGATCTGTAAACGATGAGGTGCGATGGGTTAGTAAGGTGAAGAGGGAGTTGGATAGTGAGAGGAGTGGTGTTCTATTGGCAGCTTCAACTCGGTGTACACCGGGTGCTGAGCTTTGATGCGGGTATTGGATCAGTGTCAGTCCACGTGTGCTGTTGCTCCGGCTTATGTGGTGTTGCAATGTTGTGAAGTGCGTGTGGCTTGTTGTGCGAGAGATGATTGTGTGAGTTTTTTGAGTGAGATAAGTATGCAGAGTTTGAGATTATATTGGTTAGTGGGTTACCTGACCTTTAGCATGCTAACATTCACAATTTTGTCTAAGTGAGGCACTTGCCGGCCTCCACAATCCCATCCAGGTGCGGCGCAGGCCAATGTCTAGAGTTCTATGTAGGTGTGGGCTTGCCAACATTTACAGTTTTATCTAGGTGCGGCGCAGGCTAGTATTTAGAAATCTGTCTAGGTGTGGGCATGCTAACATTCAAGTTTCATCTAGGCCCGGTCATGCTATCCTTCAATTCTATCTAGATGCGACGCAGGCCAATGTCCACAATTCTAAGTGTGGCCTATGCTAGTCTTCAGGTTCCGCATAGGGGCGGGCATGCTAACATTCAAAAGTCCTATCTAGATGCGACACAGGCTGCTAATCACAAATCTATCTAAGCGTGGGCATGTTGACATTTAGGTTTCACCTAAGTGCGGGCATGCTAACATTCAAAGTCCTATCTAGATGCAACGCAGGTCAATATCCACAATTCCATCTAGGTGTGGTCATGCTAATATTCACAATTCTATCTAAATGCGTCTGCCGGTCTGGATATGGTCTGTCCGGTATGTATGAGAGGGTGAGTCACTTGAGGGCTTTCGCCTGGGTCTAAGTATGTGATCAGTCTCTGGAGCCTTCCTTTTGTGGCTATTTTCCATGGTATCTTATGCTCTGTCGAGTGGCTGGTTCGTTGGTTTGAGTGTTTGTCCAATTTGAGAGTGGCCGAGGTTGGAGTTATTTTCATCCTTGTTTTAATGTCTGGGCATTCTAGTGCGTCTCCGTTGTGGTTACGCTGTGAAGAGCCATGATGTGAGCAGTTTCCTGAATGCTAGGTGGTTTGTTGTGTTCCGTGTATTCTTAGGTAGGTCATTCCAGGTTTTGGGTGCCTGGTGAGAGAAAGAGGATCCTCCGAGTTTTTTTCTGTTGTTGGGTTTTGGTTCCAGGCGTATGTCGGTGCTTGATCTTAGTGTTCTTGTCGGTTGATGTAGGCGTAGTTTGTCGCTTAGGAATTCTGCGCCTTGTTTGTGTATTGCTCTTGTTTGTGTATTGCTCTGTGCGTGATGCACATGGACTTGAACTTTATTCGCTGTTTTAGTGGTAGCCAGTGTAGTATTTGTAGCACAGGTGTGATGTGTTCTCTTCTGGGTAGCTTGAGGAGGAGTCTGGCTGCTGCATTTTGTATGCGTTGCAGTTTTTTTAGAAGTCGTTCGGGCATGCCCAGGTATAGGCTATTGGCATAGTCTACTCTGGACATGATCAGAGCGATGATGTTAAGTGTTTTGTTGGCGAATGACAGGAACAGTAGGATCCTTTTTGCTGCTCGCAGGAGGAAGAAACATTTCTTGATTACCGAGTTTACCTGTGGCTCTAGAGTGAGGTTGTTATTCATCAGGATCCCTAGGTTTTTTACAGTTGATGATGGTTCTGGTGTGGTGCTGAGCTCTCTTGGCCAGGGGATGTAGTTGTCTCCTCCCTTTTTTGAAACAATCATCTCTGTTTTACCTTAGTTGATTTTGAGATGGTTGAGGTTCATCCAGTTGAATGTCACGAAGGCAATATTCTAGTGTGGCGTTTTATTCTCCTGTGTCTTGTATGTTGAAGATTTGAGTATCGTCGGTGTAGTTGTAGCATGTGAGGCTGTGTTTTTTGATGAGTTTGATTAATAGGTACATGTAGATGTTGAATAGAAGCGGGGAGAAGGATGATCCTTGTGGTACTCCGCACGTTGAGTCTCTAGGTTTGGATAAAAGTAGTGTCTATTATCCCTCTTCCTTCTAGTCTCGTTTTGAGGATGGCTTTTGACAGTGCCGAAAGCTGCAGACAGATCAAGGAGAATCAGGGCGGTACTGTTGTCCGAGTCTGCGTTTGTTTTTAGGTCGTCCCATATTGGGAGGAGAGCTGATTCTGTTGCTCTCATAGGTCTGAAACCAACTTGTGCCTGGTCTAGTAGGCAATGCTCTTCTATGAATTCTTGGGTTATTTGGTAGACGTACGTTTCTAGTAGTTTGGCTATGTAAGGTATGTTGGAGATGGGTCTGTAGTTGGATAAGTCCTCTACGTTTCCTGTTGTGTCTTTGAGTAGCGGCTTGATGTAAGTACTGTGGTACTTTACCTGTTGAGATTGAGAGGTTGAGGAGGTTCCTGTGGTATTCCATGGGGGTTCCTTGTTTGAGAATTGTTTTGTATATGTCCTGAGAGCAAGGCTCTTCAGGAGAGCCTGATTTGTTGCTTTGGTTTACCAGTTTGACGAAAGCCTCAACTGATATTTCTGGGAAGTTTCGTAGCTTGTTTGTGTGTTCCTCCTCGGTATCGGTGGGGTTTGAGCTGTGATCGCTTGGTCTGTTATGTATGGTGTTTTGGATGGAGGTTATTTTGTTTTTGAAGTGGTCTCCGAGGTCCTCGCAAAGTTTCATCGATGGAATTGGTGTGGTGTTGCAGCTCGGTGGGTTTTTTATTTCGTTTATGATTTTGAATAGTTCTTTTTGAGGGTTTGGTGCTCTGAAGATTCGGTTGTCGTAATGTCTGTTGTAGGAATTTCAATTTGTTTGCGGTGGTGGTGTTGGTCCTCCATTCAGATTCTAGTTTTCGTTTTTTTCTTTTCATGGCATTGAGTAGTGGGGTGAACCATTTTGCTGTAGTTTTCTTACGTGATGGGGTGAAGGGCTTTTCTTTGGCGATGTCGTCTAGGGTTGTTGTGATCCAGTTATGAAGTAGGGCAACTTTTTTGTCTAGGTCGGCTTCTTCCATGGGATGTCTATGCCTCCTTCTGACAGGTCGTATATTTCAGTTGAGTGTTTGGACATTGACCTTGCGTTTATTCTCCAGCATGGGGTCTGACATGGATTCACATGCTCATGAATATTCCCCGTCGTCAGGCCGGGAATCCTCGGTAAAGAAAAAATCAATATCGGTTTCGTTTCTGATCTGTCTTTCTTAGTAGTAACCTATCACTGATCTCTGGGTCATACTGCCCGCAGCCAATGACTGCCCTCTACCCAAGCCCCTCCCCTGGCAGCCATCCTCAGATTTTTACCGCACGTTCAAGTGTTGGGAGTCCTCGTGTTTAGCTCTCGAGCTTTTACTGCGTTATTGCGCTTTTTCAGGAGATTTTTCTAATTTTTCGGTTAATCGAGCCTCAAGCTCCACCGTTTCTACTTCCGATAACGGGGACCGGTTTCGGAATTCTTCTACGCCCCTCAAGGGTGAAGTTTTCTTCGAGTTGCGCTTCTTGGAGGATTCCAGAAGATCTGTGGCCTACCTCAATGGACATGGCCCAGGACAAGGGAAGCTTGACGCCCAGAACCAAGCTGTTCTGGAGCTGCCCAGGATGCAGATTGCAAAATGTTTTCAAGGAGGACGAGCATTCGAGATCTCTACTGCCTTCATGAGGACAAGACGCATGTGGAAAAGGACTGTGCATTCTGCAAGAACCTGTCGGAACGAACCAAGCAAGATCGTCGTTCCCGCCTCGCCGCCTGGCTGGAGAAAGGCACAGCAGGTGAGAAGGCGAAGAAAAAGTCTGAGCGGTCTTCTAAGTCCTGTGAGGGCGCCCCAGCGACGGGGGCCCAACAGAAGGCCAAGCACCACGAGCCCGCGGGCACCGGGAGTGCCGAAAGGTCGGGCTCCTCGGCTGCCAGGCAGGGCACGACTTCCCCGGCACGATCAACCACGAGCCAGCGCTCTGGTTCGGGGAAGAGGAAGTCCGAGAACCCGGGTAAGCTTCTGGAGAGGCCCCGGGACGATCTCGAAGGGAGCCGAGGAGGAGCGAGGCGATGACCCTCGCCCCAAAGCGAAGGCCCAGGACGCACCTGAGGTGGTGAGGGCCTTGATCCACCCGGCAAAGGCCTCCAACGAGGTTGTCGCATCAGCCCTGGCAAAGCCGGCAGAGGCTACGCCAGTAGAGGCGGCCTCGGGGCCCAGAGTTTCCCTGCCGCCACAGAGGGAATCCTTTTTCCAGACCATCATTAAGACCCCCGTGAAGACCCCGGCGGAAAAAAACTGGCCATTACGGACTCGGATTCAGCCTCCGAGGAGGATCCGGTGGAAACCGTGAAAGGCCTCAACGAGAGGTTAATTTGCCTCAACGAGAGGTTCGAGAAGGTTCGATCCCAGGGGACGGTTCCCGCTGATGTGATCGAAGATAGCAACGAGTGCCCAGTGGAGCAGCCATCCCGTCCGTCGCAGCCATTACCCGAGCCCCAGGATAGCTCGGTGGCCATTTTGTTGGCGATCCAATCCTTATGTACTGAGATAAGGACGAGGTTACCACGGACCCCGATGGAGGATCCAGAACCAGGCCCGTCAGAAAGCCCTCAGACCAAGCGGAGGAGAGTCCACCCCGCTCCGCCCTTCGTGCCCGCGAGGCCTGTGGACCCCTCATCCCCCCTCGCCGGTCCCTAGAGAGGATAAGGTGACGGATACAGCGATGGGGACGGACGTCGATGGTGGCGATGACACAACGGGCATCCTGTCATCACCCTTCCCCCCCCTCGGGCTTCTCCACCCGACGAAATTGGCTCTTTTCACGCCATAACCAGGGCATCCAAGCTCTTCCAGCTCTGCCCTAAGGAACAGAAAAAGGAAGGGTTTCTTTACCAATGATGAGGCCAAAAGAAAGACGGTCCTCGCAGTGCCGTTGCTCGACGACATCTGGGACGAGGGGCTGGCTATCCTCAAGAACCCTTCCACGACACCCGCCAAGAGGGACAGGTACGAGAAGAAGTCCTGGGTCTCCGATGCCGCCCCCTTGTGCCTCAGGGCCCAGCCCACGCCTTACTCTGTCGTCTCGGCAGCGGCCAAGAAGAAAGCAGCGGGTGCGGCGGCTTCAACTTCCACTTCCCCGCCGGACAGCGAGGGCAAGAAGTTGGACTGCATGGGATGACGAGTCATCTCGTCGGCGGCGACGAGAATTAAGGCGGTCAATGCCTTAGCGATTGTGGCCCGTTACGACAGGGAGCTTTGGTTCAAGATAGCTCCTCTGCTAGACTTCCTACTGGATGACAAGAGGGCGGAGGCCCTACAGATTCTGCAGGAAGGAGAGGTGGCATCGGATCACGCCATAACGGTGGCAATGGACATTGCCGATACCGGATTTCGCCAACTGGGCAACGGGGTTTGCCTCCGACGAGGATGGCTCAAGGCAACGGACTTTCGCCAGAACGTCCAGACCAGAGTTTTGGACATGCCGTTCGACGGCAACAACCTGTTTGGAAAGACGGTGGATGAGTCCCTCCAGGCCATCAAGACACATGGAAACAGCCCGAGCCCTAGGAGTCCTTCAGCAACGGCGGCCCTTTCGGAGCTCTGGAGGCTGACAGGGAGCCTCCAAAGGATCCAGCGGCGGCTCTTCTACTTAACGCCAGGCGGCCCGCTTCTCGTCCCAGGAGGCCTACAGAGGCTGCAGCAAGCAAGGAGGGTCTCGCCGCCGTCGGCAAGGAGGCCAAGGCGGTAAGGCCTCTTCCAAACAGGACTGAACCGGCCGTTGCGTCGGGCCCCCACCGAAGCACCCCGGTGGGAGGCCGGCTGACGAAGTTCATAAGCATGTGGGAGTCCATCTCCACTGACCTTCGGGTGCTGGACACCCTGGCCCGCGGACTCTCGCTGGAATTTCAAAGGAAGTGTCCTCACATTCCTCCCGTGGCCAGGAAGGAGAATCACGTCCCTCAACTGCTGTTGGAGGTAAGGGCGATGCTCAGGCAGGGGGCCATCGAGCTCGTCCCCAAGAGGCTCTGGGGCTCCGGAGTATACTCAAGATACTTCCTTGTCCGAAAGAAGACAGGCGGTTTGCGCCCCATCCTGGACCTGCGTCGGTTGAACAAGTACATCAAGGCACAGAAATTCAGGATGGTCACCCTCCAGCACGTGCTGGGACAGCTGGAGGAGGGCGACTTCCTATCGTCACTGGACCTGGAGGATGCTTATATCCACATCCCCAATCTAAAAGGTCACAGAAAGTTCCTCAGATTCGTAGTCCAGGGGCGTCACTACCAATTCAGAGCCCTGCCGTTTGGATTAAAGTCGGGACCCCGGGTGTTCACCAAGTGCCTCGCACAGGTGGCGGCGTGGCTGCACCTGCAAGGAATCCACGTCTACCCCTACTTGGACGACTGGCTAATCCGTGCAAAATCAAGAGAACTCGCCGTCGAATTCACAGCGAGGACCGTCCGCCTGCTCACGGAGCTGGGATTCGCCATCAACTACCCCAAATCCTATCTGGTCCCGTCGCAGGTGGCACTGTTTCTGGGAGCGAAGCGCGATACAGTGAAGCGATTGGCATCTCCGTCGGAAGAAAGGACGAAGGCCATTTTGGGCAAGCTGCAGCGCCTGTTTGCCACGGATGTGGCCAGAGTGAGGCCAGATCCTCGGGATGATGTCCTCCTGCATCTACCTTGTGCCCCTTTGCAGACTTCAGATGCGTCCGCTACAAGAGTTCCCTTCGACGCCCGCTGGATTCAAGCGGCGGGCTGCTTCGAAGACGGGATTCCGCTCGACGAGGAGTTCCGTCGGGCGATTCTATGGTGGGGTGCCCGTGCGCACCTCTCGGCAGGCATGGACTTTCAGGGCCCAGCGTATCAGGAGACTAACGACGGACACCTCCCTGAGGGGATTGGGGGCCCACACCGGAGAGCTCCACGCAAGAGGCCTCTGGCTCCCGGAGGAGAGGTCTCTTCACATCAACATCCTGGAGCTACGAGCCGTGTTCTGGGTGCTCAAATTGTTCCTTCCGTCCCTTAAGGGCAAAGTGGTGAGGATCTTCACTGACAACACCACCACGATGTGGTGGAAGCAGGGAGGCACCAGATCCCCAGCCCTATCCAAGGAGGCCCAGGATCTGTGGCACTGGGCCGTCGCCCGGGGGATGTTTCTGGTTCCCTTCCACCTGGCAGGAATAAAAAACACTATCGCCGACTCACTCAGCAGGGAGCTGTGCTCGTGCCACGAGTGGGAACTACGCCAGGACCAGGTGGATCGGCTCTTTCAACGATGGGGCAAACCCCAGATCGACCTGTTTGCAACGGCGACGAACTCCAAGTGCCAGAGGTTCGCCAGCAGGTTCGACAAGCCGAGGAGCATGGGCGATGCTTTCTCGTTCCCTTGGGAATGCCTGTTCCTGTACGCTTTTGCCGTTGCTGCTCCGTCTCATCAACCAACTCAAGAGGTCCAGGTGCAGAATGATCCTCGTCGCACCGGCATGGCCGAGACAGATCTGGTTCCCGGACCTTCTGGACTTGTCAGCGTCCCCACCTATCAAGCTGGCGACGGATGCGGATCTTCTCTCCAGAGAAGGAGGCACCATTCTCCATCACGACCCGGTGTCACTGAACTTGGAGGATTGGCCCCTGCAGCACTAGAGTTTGGAGGATACGATATCCCGGCTGACTGCAGAGAGGTTCTTGCAAAAGCCAGGGCGTCCTCAACTCTCAAATGTTATGGACATAAGTGGAAGAGGTTCTCTGTCTGGTGCCGTGCACAGAAGATTAACCCTCTGCGGATTACGGCCCCTCAAGTATTGCCGTACCTACTGTCGCTGGCCAAAGCTGGACTGGCTCACGCCTCCATCAAAATACATCTGGCTGCCATTTCCCGATACACCAGAACTACAGGACGGGCGTCCTTATGGTCTCATCGCCTGGTGAAGGAATTTATGAAGGGACTATTCCGATCGTTCCCGCCGGTGAAGGCCCTTGCCCCGGCGTGGGAACTCAACGTGGTGCTGATCAGGCTCATCGGGGCCCCATTCGAGCCTATGCACTCGGCGCCGTTGAAGTTCCTGACGTGGAAGACAGCATTTCTCGTGGCCATCACCTCTGCACGACGAGTGGGAGAGATCCAGGCCCTATCTTGCAAGCCTCCATACTTGACTTTTCACGACATGAGGGTGGTGCTGAGGACGCACTCCTCCTTTATGCCCAAGGTGCCGTCGGACTTCCACCTCAACGAGCCCTTGGTGTTGCCAGTTTTCTTCCCTTCGTCTCCGGCCGAGAGGACTTTGGACTCGCTGGATGTGGCTAGAGCGCTGAAGTTCTACGTGGACCGCACAGAGTTTTCTGAAGACGTCACAGCTGTTTGTGAACTTTGGACCTGTGAATCGAGGGAAGGCTCTCTCGAAGGCTTCCATTTCCAGTAGGCTCTCCGGCTGCATCATGCACTGTCACCGGTTGGCAAACCGACCGCTGCCCAGCCGTCCGATGGCCCATTCGACCAGAGCGATCGCTGCTACCACGGCGTTCCTGTCTGGTGTGCCCCTGCTAGACATCTGCAGGGCTGCTATGTGGAGGTCGACGCACACCTTCACGAGATTCTACTGCGTCGACCGGGACTCCAGGGAGGAGTCCAGGGTCGGCCAAGCAGTGCTGCGCAACCTGTTCGCTTAAAGGTGAGCTTGGTGAGGAGGTAAGAGATGCTTAATGTTGAGTTGTTGTATTGCTTAATGTTGAGGCTGTTGCCACCTCCCGTGGTTATGATGTATTCTTATAGTCATGAGCATGTGAATCCATGCCAGACCCCATGCTGGAGAAGGAACAAGTTACTTACCTGTAACTGTTGTTCTCCAGCATCGGTCTGGCATGGATTCACATGCAAACCCTCCCACCTTCCCCTCTGCGGCTCTTCACTTGGTCATACTGCCACTTTACGTGCTGCCAAAACTGAGGATGGCTGCCAGGGGAGGGGCTTGGGTAGAGGCCAGTCATTGGCTGGGGGCAGTATGACCCAGAGATCAGCGATTGGTTACTACTAAGAAAGACAGATCAGAAACAAAACTGATACTGATTTTTTCTTTACCGAGGATTCCCGGCCTGCCGACGGGGAATATTCATGAGCATGTGAATCCATGCCAGACCCATGCTGGAGAACAACAGTTACAGGTAAGTAACTTGTTCCTTAGGTTACAGTGGATTCTCTGGGTGAGATTTTGTTTTGAGGTTATCTGTTGCTCAAGTTTGTACTTGTCTGTTCGGGGTGTTTTCCGCATTGATGTCGGTAGGATGAAGAACGGCGACGGCTGCTTCTTAATTGAAGCGGTCCAATAAGTTGATAACAGGGCTGATTAGTCTTGGTGTTTCTGCTGTGATGCTGCTCGGATGAAGATCAGCGGTGGTTTCTTCAATGAGTCAGATTGTTGGGTGGGAGGTAGCATTGCTTGTTGTCAGTGCTTCGCCGTATTGTGCGGGATGTAGTGGAAATTGATGTTGCCTCTCTGTTCTTGTGATGTAAGGGGTAATGGGCTCGGAGCCTCCCACTCTTGTTGAGTGCTCCCATCTTTTTCCGCGTGTTTCAGGAAATTCTTTGCATGTTTCGAGGTTTCCGTGTTGGGGTGTCGGTGTCCCGTGGTTGTTGCGAGGTAAGGTGTGAGGTATAAGGATTTTTCTCTTGTAGATTTTGTTCCGGTTATGGCTGTGTTAGGCGTGTTTCCTTCCAATGGGGCTGCTTCTTGTAGGTTCTGTCGGTGTTGTGTGTTTGCGTCTCTTGTTGCACGATCTTGTTCTTTCTCAGCGTCCTTTTATGGGTCAGGCCATTTTCCAGTTTAAGTGCAGGCGCAGTAAGGTAGTTGGTCCTCTATGTTGTGTTGTGCAGTCTGTGACCTCGGGTTTTCCTTCTCTGGATACGCTGGGGTGTTCTCTGGCTCAGTGTTACTTTTCTGTCAGTGGGTAGGGTGTGTTTCCTAAGGGTGCGCTGTCAAGGGGCAGGAGGGGGTTTAGGGTGTTAACGGTCTGCTGGAATGGGACTTAATTTAGTTAGGTTGTGGTGGGTTTCCGGGATTGATAGCATACTGAACTACGTGCAGTTAGATTATTTGTGAGACCTGTATAGTGGGAGAGAGTCCGATCAGTGCAATCTAAACATCAGACAATGCAGTTTGGAGACAGAACCCCTGCTAACTTTGAGAGACCTGTATAGTGGGAGAGAGACCCATCTGTGCCATCTAAACGTCATACAATGCAATTTAGAGACAGAACCCCTGCTAAATTTGAGAGACCCGTACAGTGGGAAAGAGGCCCACCAGTGCAATCTAAACATCACACAATGCAGTTTGGAGACAGAACCCCTGCTAAATTTGAGGGGCCCAACCATGCAATCCAAACATCATACAATGCAATTTGGAGACGTAGCCCCTGCTAAATTTGAGAGACCTGTATAGTGTGAGAGAGGCCTATCAGTGCAATCTAAACATCATACAATGTAATTTGGAGACAGAACCCCTGCTAAATGTGAGGGGCCTAACCATGCAATCTAAATATCATACAATGCAATTTGGAGACGTAGCCCCTGCTAAATTTGAAAGACCTGTATAGTGGGAGAGAGGCCTATCGGTGCAATCCAAACATCATACAATCCAATCATCTTCTTTACTTTGGGTTTGGTAAGTGGCTCGGAATCTGGGATAGAGTAGTTGCTCTACTCCTGACCCAGGCCACTCCTACCTTACTGGTCCTTGTGGATGATGGTTGACTGCCGGCCACTGCTTCCCCTGCAGACACCGGCTGACACTTCTTGGAGCCTCTGTTGGAGCCGTCCTTGGCCGCAGGGCTGCACGGGCAGGAGGGCTGCCCTGGGAGAGTCGGTTAT
Organism: Ambystoma mexicanum; assembly: GCF_040938575.1. Lineage (NCBI taxonomy): Eukaryota > Metazoa > Chordata > Amphibia > Caudata > Ambystomatidae > Ambystoma > Ambystoma mexicanum. The sequence goes on from NC_090932.1 coordinate 1,274,554,803, forward strand.
GGCCTAGATGGGGTACCAACCAGGGAGCGGGGCTTTCTGAAAGGCGGGCTTAGGGGAGAGAAACACGGAAGGGAAAGATCTGGGGAGCGGGGCTAATGGGGCTGCATACAGGCCTGTGGGGGCCTCTGAGCTGGTGAAATCAGGTTAAAATCGAGGCCAAGGTGCGCACACACTCACCGGCAGGCTTCCAGGCAAAGTCTAATGTGGCTCACACCCTCTTGCAAACCATCAGCCCGCCGTGCCCTTTTCCCTAGATGGTTCATACCTGAATTGAAGACCAGTAAACGACTAAATACCTAGAGCGCAAATGGTGGAAAGACAAAACTCCCCTGAGCCGATCAACCTTGGCCCGGCACCTTCATCAGTACAAGGCCGAAATCCGGACAGCAAAAAAAGCCCATTACAACTCCTGAATCCTAAACTGTAAAAACCCCAGCAAAGAACTTCACAAAATAATCACCGAATTCACCAAACCATCATGCACCAGCACCGTAACGACCCAATCTCAATCGCTGTGCGACTCTCTTTCCACTTTTACACCATAGCTCTCGAAAAAACAAACGCTATAACCAACAAACTAGCTCTCCTATACCCAACAGGCCACCCACCCCCCATACCGACCAACCCACCGCCTGCGACCATTACCCAACCAACGTTCGACTCCTTTAGTCCAATATCACCCAACCAATTTCTCAAACTTCTATCTGCCCGCAAACCATCTGGTTCTCCGCTAGACCCCTGCCCGGCCACAACCCTCAAAAAAATGTTTGCTTCTACCTGCGCAGGAGAACACGCAAGATCCATCATAAATGACTCCCTTTCCTCAGGAATTTTTCCTGACTCATTCAAAACGGTTCATGTCAAACCTCTAATAAAAGAAACCTCCCTCGACCCTCTCGAGCCCAATAACTACCGCCCTATCTCAAATACCAGGTTCCATGCCAAACTCATCGACCGGACCACCTACTCCCAACTGAATGCCTTTGTCGAAGCCAACAATCTCCTAGACCCTGCGCAATCAGGTTTCAGAGCCCAACACGGACCTGAAACCACCCTAACCTCAATCTGGGATGACCTTAAAAACACGGCAGACTCTGCGGGATGTGCCGCATTAATCCTTCTTGACCTATCCGCCGCCTTCGACACAATCAATCACGCGATCCTCCTTGATCGCCTCCACTCCCTAGGAATTTGTGGAATCGCTCTCAAATGGATAGCATCCTTCCTCAAAAATAGGAACCAAATAACCCTACTCTCCACCTATTCCTCCCAAGCCCGACCAGTCGACACGGGAGTCCCACAAGGAGCATGCCTATCAGCCCTCCTGTTCAATCTCTACATGGCCACCCTCCCACGAATAATTTGTTCACACAACATCCTGTGTTAAAACTATGCTGATGACACAACTAATTCTAAAACTCCTGAACTCAAAACCCAACTGCGGACCTGACCTCGCCTCCTGAGAAGGGTGTAGTGCATGGGACAGATGGAGAACACGTAATGGATCGAGTGCGCACGACAAGTGAGATGAGTTGAACCGATAATGCAGGATGAATGAAGTGAGTGGAGCGGACGAAGTCTCTCGAGTGGATGAAGCGCGTAGAGCGGACGAGTGCGTGGAGCGGATGAGCACGCAAAATGAATGAGGGCATGGAGCAGATAAGGTTGTGGTGCGGATGTAGGTTGTGTGAGTGGATAATAGAATGGAGGGGATGTAGAGTGTTGAGCTGATTTAGGGTGTTGAACCCATGTAGGGCATTGAACCGATGTAGGGCGTGATGGTGCTGACCAGATGTAGGGTGTTGAGCGGATATAGGGTGCGGTGGTATTGAACCAGTGTAAGGTGCTGAACGGATGTCGATTATGGTGCGAGTGTGGAGCGGGTTTAGAGCGCAGAGCGGATATCGAGTGTGGAGCAAACGTGTGATATATGTGCGGCATGGAATGATTTGTGTGCATGGAACGTTTGAACGAGCATGGCAGTGAACGGTTTTTGAGTGCTTGAAACAGTCATAATTCATGGAACAGTCGGAGTACATGGAACGGATGAAGTACATGGTACTATTGGAGTGGGCCAAATCTCAAACACCTAAGGTAAACCACCATATCACATCTCCATGCTTACTCTCTTCTTTACACCACCACTCAACTAGAACACGGCGATGCTATGACACCATTCGGTATAGCTGTTCTCATACCATCATCTGCCTCCTACTTCCTACCACCCTAATTAAACACTGCTGGTTATACACCCTCCGGCCTAGGCGTTCTCCTCAGGCCTAAAGCAGCCAGAATCGGCCTGGATAAAAACCTGCCAGAACGAACATTTTCTCCTGATCTCTCAACCACCACATCTATCGCTAAAAAGCAGCTATCACACGAATGCCACACCAGCTGCACACATAGCAGGTGCTCACACGCACCGTTAACTCTATTCTCTCTACTGACTTGAACTTCGGTTCCTGAGGGCGTTCCGCCTACCAGCGCCTTGAGACCATACCAATGGTACATAAGGCGCTATATTAATGCAAAATAACATAACATGACATAGCTACATCCCAACCTAAAAACCACACTCATAATGTATTTCACCTGTTTTTCTTAATCGTTTGGTTAATTTTAGGCGGGAATCAGAAAGTTTTGCAAAGTTTTAAAAGTGTGATTTTTATTCTCAATTATTTTCAAACTTCCATTAAGATTCAAAATGTTTACTTGTGCTCATACTAAAGCTCATGATTGTTAGCATCTTTCCAATGTTGCTCCCATAGAATTTTGTATTGATTTAAGAACTTTTGCACACGTTCATTGTTTTTACACAACCATTTTCGAATGTCATTTTAAAGTGTTATATTTCAAATCCGTTTTTCTCTCTTGTTTGGGGAGGGAAGGTTGCATTCCAATTCTGTTTACTGTTCTTTATTCCCAATTACCTGCTAGTTCCTTATATCTATTCAGAATTGATTATTTGTGGGTTGAGGAATATTGCAGGGGGAAATCCTAACTTAAGTGCTAGCCTTCCAAACAAGCTAAAAGTGTTATTTTCTCTGGTATTTTCCTTCTGTGTTGCTAAAAGTGAATTTAAGTGCCTTACAGACCTTCTTATCTGTTGTTGTCATCAGATTGGTGTTTGCTGCTCTGTATTCAAAAGTATATGTTTAATTTGAATTTTAAATAAATAAATATTACCTTTACCAAGCAGCCTGATTCCTGGTCCATTGTGACCTGTGGTATTTTGAGAAGGGGTGTGATATGAGTGGTATATCACTCAGAATATGGAACCTATAGACATAATATAAGCATTTCAGTTGTGCGCTGCCTACTAGGCCAGGGTGTATCGACTGATTGAAATCCGTGATTTTGAGTTCGAGTTACTACCCGTGACAGTCTAACACAGCAGACTAACCTGCAGGGTAGTGACACCTTGCTTAGTTGGTGCACTGTGCTACAAAACAAATACTCCAAAGACTAGGCCGGTCTGCAAAAGTAAATCAACACCAAAATAATTAATAAAGAAATTGATATTTTCAAAATGACCTCCACAAGCTTTTTGTCAGGGGGTGAGTGTCCAGAACATAATGAACATGTCTGGCTGCAGGAAATCACAGAACAGGTCAGTGCCATGGACCTGGGCATATGGCAGGACAAGGGCCCATTACACCAAGCTCTTAGTGAATTGTACATGGCCCCAAAAGTTAGAGGAGCAGAGTAAAATTGCCAGAATTGTGGCTTACGTATACCTCCACATATGAGTGATATGGGAAAAGCACGCTGCAAACATACTTCTGGCACAGAATCAAGTTGAATCACTAGAGAGAATCCAGAATGATCTAGACTCTGCAGAACAAAGGCTATTGAAGAGCTAAGAATTGGAAGCAGAATCTAGACAGTATGTCACAAAATTAAAAGTAGATCTGGCTCTCCTACAGAAAGAGCATGCAGAGCAAGACTCCCAATTATAGGCACTGAAAGAGTGGTGTCAGGAAAGGGTTGACTCTCTGCAACAGAGTCAACACAAGCTGGCGCAACAAGTACAGTTTAGTAGAGCCTGCGCAGAGCAGGTGGGTACCCTAAAAAACAAGATAGAAACCTTGGAAGAGGAAAATAATAAATTGAGACCTACACTCTCAAACAGAATTTGATGAGGAGCACCAATCTAATGCATTCAAAAAACAAAGGGACGACCTCGCTGAACAGAGAGGCACCCTAAATCAGGAGAGAGACGCCTTTGGCCAGGAAGTGAGCCAATTAAAAACCGAGCTAGAGGGAATAAAACTGGCCCTCCAGGAGCTCAAGGAGTTAAAGACGGAGTATGGGAAGCTACTAGTGCACACCAGACGGGTAGAAGGTGCTCTGGAAGAGAACACCTAGACCAAAGATGCTAAAACTCAGGAGGTGAGCCTCCTGCAGCAGAAATTGGCCCAGTATTCCCAGACCATACAGGAAGCGCAGATAGACAAGGCTCTCTGTGAAAAGAATGATGTGTTCCACCAACAAGTAGCAATGCAAGAGTGAATCATTGAGACCAGTAAGGCCTTGATAGAGGAACAAAAGAATTTTATAGGACAAGTCCATCAGGGCTATTGGCCTGTAATTTCCGGGTTCCGCTGAATTGCCCTTTTTATAGATTGGCACAATCAAAGCGATGTGCCATGAATGAGGAATGGTACCTGAATTGAAAATATTTTCAAATTTTAAGAACAGAATTCTGGCCCACAAAGTTGGATCCATTTTGAAAGCACATGCCGGAATGCCATCTGGTCCGGATGCCATGGAAAAGTTAAGTTTGCCTATGGCTCAGATGATCTCATCGATGGACCAAGTAAAGCGAGGAAGTGTAGCTAATTTCTTTATAGTGAACTGTTGAAGTTGGAAGTGTCTCAGGAGTTGAACATTTTCCAAAATGAACATAGACCATGTATTTGCAGAAATGGTATTGGGCAAAGCCCTCTCCATCATGCTAGAACCAGAATTTTTAAACATCTGCCAGATAGATTTTGTATTATGCTTACATAGATGGTTTATAATTTTTTGATTATCATGAAGATGCAAAAAATAACAATGTCTTCTACATGCATTGTTGTACAAACGTACAATGTTTCTTTGTGGCCAAATATTTGCCAATTGATGTCTTTTGAGCTGCAAAGTGTCTCAAATCGCTATGTTTTTGTTTTGTTAACAGAGCTATATGTGAGTCAAAGCAGTGACAATGTGTTTTTGGCCTATTTAGATATAGATCGGAGAGCCAGATCAATCTTTCCTGTATGATCACATTGTTAACTCTTTCCAGATGTATATAGTCTTGGAAGGAGTAGCTAACATTTGGATCATATAATACCACCATGCTCAGGCTATCAACAAGTTTTTGACATAAAAATGTGTTCCATCGAATTGTGCTCGGGAGACGTTCTATTTCAACCAGAGCCAATTCTGGAACAGACGCAAGCTGTACCGAGGACAACTCTATTTTGATTGAGATGAGACAATCATCGCTATAATCTGTGTCCATAGAGGAACTTAGAGAACACAGTTTCAAAAGTTTCTCAGAGATTGCAAAAAAATCAATTGTAGAAACAGAATTGTCCCTGTGCTGTCTATTGTAGTGTCATGTGAAAATCTTACAAACTTCATAATCCATGCAAGAAAGTATTCCTTCCAGAGCTGTCCAAGGGTTAGTTATTTTTTTTTGATTGTTCGACCATTTCTGAGCATTACTTTATTGCATTTCCCCCTTGCAATATGCATTAATATCCCCTCCGACAATGATGCTCTCATACTTGTTACATAGCACAGCATTTTCAAATATTGAATCAAAGGTGTTCATAACCAGAGCCAAGTTATGTTTGTAAGGGTTGAAATATAGATTAATCAGCATCAGTTTTTCCCTATCTCCCACAGTCATTTCCATATCAGTAGCAAGAATTGTTAGCAAACCGATGAATTGGCATTGATCGTATTATTAACCAAAATTGCTAATCCCCCTATGGGGGCGACCTAGCCCTTGTTTTGTGGCAGGACTGGAAAAACTGGAATAACCACCTGCAGACATGTGTAAGAAGCATTGTCTCCTGTCGGAAAATGATAGCAGGGAATTCAAATATGGAGTTCAGTTTGAATGCCATAAAAAAAATGATAACCGCAAACATTCCATGAAAGCACCTGGATATTATTGTGGCTACCGAGACTGATTAGTCGGTGTGATGTTGGATACTGCATTGACTAGATTGCCTATCCAAGACCAGTCCTTTATGTTGGAGGCAATAGCTGCCAGTTGAACAAAAGCATCAGACGCAGCAGTACACGGTATGCCCACATTGCCTAAATTGACACATAGTTCAAAAACTGTACCGCTTGTATTTCATCCTCTAACAAACTCATTTTCAACCCCAAGTGTGAAAAGTCTATCTCAAAATCCCAAATCTGTTTTAAAACAATTGAAATGAGATTTTACAGATCATTTTGCCATTGTAGACACTCGCAAGTCTCACCCAATATACATCATTGGAGTTTAGAAGTCTTAACATAGGAATTTTATAAAAGGCTTTGAATATAAATTCACGATTTAGCTGTGCAGTCCCATGTATGACCGGATCACTCAGCCATCCTAGAACTGTGGCAGGATTGTGAATCAGTGAAGCATTATCATGATTTCGTTTGGAGCCATTGGTCTACTGTGAAAATTTGGTGGAAATCACCTTAATAGGATAGAAAGAGGACAGTTGTGTTTGTTTGCACCCCAAATTTGATATGGCACTTGTGGATTTATTAGAAACGCCACTTGAATTGCCATCTCCAGTATGTGTTAGTCACTATAGGTTTCACCTGTTTTGGTGTTGGAATTTGTTTTTATTTACAATTACTTTTTCCTTTATATTGCCGCACCCCAGTTCTCCATCATGAGGGTGCTGAAGAGCTAACTTGCTTTCCAAATGTAATTGATCTAAGTCTACAACCCCTTTTTCCACATTGCATTGTCACGCGCTCCACTCACTGCTATATCAGTCATCAGACAGCCCACTTCCATCCCACTTCCTCAGAGTTGCCCCCATTTTAGATCTGGGGGGGGGGTCTAAAAACATACCTGTACAAAATCCATCCAGCCAAAGAACCAGACGGCCCTCAGGCCAATCCGACAGGTGGTAGTCAGGGAGGTAATCCCACAAATGGGACCCCAACTCCTCTGATTACATTAGCCCCCGATACAAGGGTAACAAACCCATCAGGGGGGGGGAATCCGGCCAGGTAGGTACCACCCCAGGAAACTTCCCTCCTAACTTTCCCCAGTAGGGCAGTAATCTCCCAAATGCCGGTTTGAGTTACTTTCCCCGGTACCCTCAAAACCTTGACCTACAGAACAACCCTCTTTTCTTTCCCCACTTTCCTGAGCGCAGACAGCCCAAACTGGGAGAGGGGGAGGCCAAGGGTGGAGGGTTATCCAAATTTTCCAAACCCGGGGTACTATGGGAGAAGCGATAGTTACCCTTTCCGTGACTCATCTAGGATGGACCAGAGACCCCTGTACCAGCCAGAACGGGTGTTGCAATTGGAGCGCCAGGTCCAGAGAACCTGTCCCAGGATCTGGGTCACATGTTGAGGGCTCAGCAGAACCCGCAGATGAACATGGCGGCTCAGAACCCCACAAACCGAGGGTCCGGTACTCCAGAACAATGACCGGGAGAACACCCCGACAACTCACCGGTTCCAGAGGAGGAGGCACAGGGGGAAGGGAGGTGTAAAGCCTTCGAGGAAGCTTCCTTCCCTACCGTGAAAAGCCCCTGGACACCCAGGAACCGGAACCAAAATCTCCTGCCCACATGTCTGCAACCGAAGGAACAGAGGTGTGGAAACAGAAAAATATGAGGGCGGGAAGCCCAAAAGAAACACACCAACACAGGTTAAAAAGAACATACAAGTGTTTTATTTAAAAGCTACAACAGTTACCAAAGTCAATTGACAAACGGATAGCTATTCGGCTCTCAGAGTAACTTAACGAACTTCAACGAAGGTTCGATGCATTAGTGAGAGAGACCGTACATTGGAATACTTGGGCTTTTTATACTCTTTATCCAGCCCTTGGCCAACCCCCTCGTGGGTTAACCATTCTAGGAATCGGGCTTATGGGTTCCTTGCCAGGTCAATCCTATAATATATGCATTTTTGATTAGTTTCGCTGATATAGTTGTACATTTACACATAGGTCAACAATAGGACAAGGTCTCAGTTCGCGACCCCGACAAGTGGCCTGCAGGCATATTAATTATTCGTGCATACGGAGGTCACTACGGCCAGAATCTTACTCAGAATGTCATTCGGCTTCCATTTTGATGTTCAGGGTGACTTCCATATTACAAGAGAACCTAAAATGGCGGCTTAATCCAAGATGGCGACTTACATTACTTTCTCTAAGGCCAGGACCTTGCCGCGGAGTTTGTTCGCATATGATGTTTAGACAACTTGGCGTAGGCCAATACACATACAATTGTTCCGATAGGAGGCATAATATTGTTTCAATTCTGACAGAGGGGGGTAGGAGAAATAAAGAACCCAAAAAGGCCCCTTTTTGTGGAGGTTAGTGTCCTCCAATTTGAAGGAGAGGTGTCATCGGAGGATTCTGGAAAAAAGATCTCCTTCAAGGACAGGGGAACTCCTCCCAAAGAAAAAATGGTCCCAAGAGATCTTAATGAAGACTGGGTAAATGTGGGGACTGAGTTAGAATCGCCCATCATTGACCCCAGAATGATAATCTAGGAAACTACACTGCCCAAACCTATTCTGGTGACTGCCTCCAAAAAGGGGGGGCTGCCCCGAATAAGAACCAGGGGAGCCCAAAACTCCCCCCATATCCAACTTCCACATTCTTTTTTGCCGATTCCCAAGCTCCCACACAGAATCATGCCCAAACTACCCCGGTATCAGAATCAAGAAATTGACCAACGAACTGGCCCAAAATGCACATTATCTCTGCCAGCTTGAGGAGGAGCAGCGAAGATTTTATCCCTGGTCCAAATACAGGGGCAGTGGACAGTGTCGGCACTGGTGGACACTGGATCCCAAGAAACTCTTCTGTCAAAGAGGGCCTTTGATCAGCTGAAAGGGGTGAGAGATACCAGATCCCTCTCACTCCTCTTCCTGGACATCTTCAGAACTTCGATGGGTGTAACGCTCACCTGACTCCCACGGAGGCGCTGGCCTGGTTCGCGCTGCTGTGACCTCTTCTAAGGTGATGCGCAGGGTTCGGAAGACGTACTGGACCAGGCCCACAAATCTGGCTTGTCTGGCTCGCAGAAGTATCCTCCTGTAGGCGAAAATAGGGGATTAACTGTCTGCGGGGTAATGCAATTGGCCTCCCACTTTCCCCTCTCACCCTCCTCGAAACCCTTCTGCGATTCCTCGTAGCGTCTCACCTTAGGGTCTGGAAGGACGAGCTCTACATCCTGCTTCTGATGCAGGGGCGCTTTGGTATCCAGTTACTTCACTGGATTTTCGGATTGGTGAGAACCAAACTTGCTTGGCTTCCAGGTAAGTTTTTTGATAAGAGGTTCCCCTTGTGTCCATGCATTAATGTACTAATGCTAGTGTCTTTTTCCCCATAGGGGCCGGGGTACGGAATGCCGGGGAACAGGCACCGACCCGAGATGAGAGGTGAAATCCTTGTAGAAATCAGGTAAGTCTTTAATGAGCGTTTTTTGGTAATGTCTTTTCATTCGCTCATTAACGCTGATGTCTCTTTTTCCCCTTAGGGGCCAGGGTCCAGAAATCCCAGGATGCGGCGCGGACCCGAAATGAAGAGGGAATGAATCAACAGGTAAGTCTTAACATGGAGATTTAGCTTTCCTTATTCCCTTCTCTCTCACCTTTTGTTCTGGTCTTTTTCTCCCTAGGCGCTGGGGTGTGACTGCGAATCCGGATGATCGCTGCTGAAAATGGAGGCACCCTGTAAAGGTGAGTGGAATGCGGCGCTGCAGCGATCGACGCGATGAGCTTTTAAATAAAAGTCTTCCTTTTCAGGATTGTCGGCGAGATGTCTCCGGGATGCGGATTTAGCAGCTAAGGACTTTTCCTTCTTCTGTTCTCTTCTTCTCTTCCTTTGCAGGTGATCCCGGATGCTGGCAGGCGTGGCAGAAGTCAGGATGCAGGAGCAGACACGGTGAGCGTCCAGCTGCTAGATGCAGAACAACGCGAAGTACGTGTGGCTGTTCGGGTGGGGTTTAAATAGCCTTGGAAGAAGTTCCAGATATGGATCCTTCCTCCAATCAGGTATGTATCCTTCCCTGACCATGCCCGGATGGTAAATTAGTCCCACAGGTAAAGTAGTTCCTTTCAGGCCTCAAGGAGGCCGGGATCCTGCAGCATGGTCTGCATCAGGTAAGTGCACCCAAGCACTCCCATAATGAGCCTGGCGCCTATGGCGCCAGGACACTGTCCCAAGGGCCCCTATATGGGGTTGCTGGGTCCTTCCTTGGGGACTGGATTTCAGCTTTCAGGGACGCAGGGCTTGAACCGGCTCCCCGGGAGCTGGAATCATGACAATGGGAAGGAAATTCCTCTCGAGGGGACTGCGGATCTGGAATTTAAAATTGGGCGACACAAGGTGAAACACCCGGTCATAGTTGTGATGCCAGAGGGCACACCCTGTCTACTGGGGAATGACATCCTGCAAAGGTTGTCCCCCCCCCCCAATAGACTGCGTGAACAAGGTCTAACCGGCCAATAAAATTAAAACATAGTGTTAACCATGTTAGACTAAATGACACATGCCACATGGTTGAACAAAAACCAGATCAAATTAAGTTTCATCTTCAAAATAATGAAATAGCTGATGTTACCATAATTGCTGTGGGACAACAAACTGGTGATGGGAACTCTTCTCCGTTTCTGCAAATCAACCTTCCTTCTAGTTTCAAGTAGCATTCCACACTGAAAGGAAATATACGCTGAAATTTTATACTAATTCCCAATTGGAAAATCACAATTCTATAGCCAAAATTGATAATCAACCAGCACAAATTGTAGCTGGCGTTCAGAAGAAGGGCGAGCAGCTGTTCTTTCCAATTCAGTTAAATGACGGGAAGGAGTCTGTCCTCGCCCGAGTGGACGTGACTAGCGAAGAAAGCTTCATCAGCGAAGTATTATTCAAGAAACTCCCAAAAGGCCAGACCCTACCCGCTGTAGAGTCAGTGTATCAATGGGTATGGGGCCTGGAAATCCCCCATTCCAAACATTATCTGCTTAGCAGTTGTATGATCAAAATTTCTAGAGGTGACAAAAGCATACAACACAATTGTTGGGTCGTGAGAGGTGTTCCTTCTGCCTTTTACATGGGCAGTCAGATCCTCAACTGACTCAAGATTAATTTGGATCCCAGTTATTGCCAAGCCTGGTCCCAACTGGAGAGTAAATCGCAGGGTCCTGGCAATCCTAAAGAAAGCCTTCTGGCCAGCCCCAGTGCTACGGCAGGAAATGGAAGTTAAAAAAGAGAGGTCACCATCCCAGGCCTCACCTACAGAATCTGCATTCCCAAAGGTGACTTGACAGAGGAAAAAGTGGGTCCACATCAATCAGCTAAACAGTTGCCACCCCAGGCACACTGTGCAGCGAATAGGAGTCCATAGAAAACCCTGTGGGGGATACTTCTGAAGCATAGAAATATTTCAATGTTGACTGAATGCATGCATATCCCACTGCTGAAATCCTGATTGGAGGACAGTTGGTGGAAAAATTGTCATAACCGGTTTGTGTTCTATTTTATAGATTTGCACTGATTATACCTAACAACCAAGGAGGACCTCCTCGGGGACCAGGAAAGGAGAAACCCATGGAAATCCAGAGTGTCACTCCACACCAGAAAAGAAAACCTGAGAAGGCTGTGGGTATCGTTCCACATACCAACCAGAGTCAGCAAGGAGATTGTGTTGCATTCGCTGATGGAAGGACGACTCGTACCCGACGGAACCTACTTTTTCAAGTAAAGAAAAATCCCACTTGCTAGACTTCACCACGACTGGAAGTCCAGAAGTAGTCAGGGGCGGGGGGATTCTGTGGGATATTTTGACCCACTGAGCGGTTCTATACTACTTCACTTTACTGCATTAGTGCAAGAAACAGCACAAAATGGCCACGCTGACTCCTTTGCACGCCAAGATCTTTAAACTGCGTTTTGTAATAACTGGAAAATGGCTGCAACACCCTGCCAACACACATTTCAGGCTGGGTGGAACAGAGTACTCACTGCAGGAGTATGCCAGTGTGCTCTGCAACATTTAACATAGAGTGAAAGGAAAGAAGCAGCATTACTTTGCTGTAAACCCAAAATGCCTCTTTAAAATGTCATCTTTTCAACCTTAAAAGTGCTATTTGGTGCTAAATTCATCAATTCCTCCTGAACTACTATAATCAAAAAGGCTCTGCAATGCCCAGGATCATTCTTGAGTCTCAGAGGAACCGGTCCTCATTTGAATGACAGCTCCCATCAAAGGTATATTTGGAAAAGCAACCCAGGGACTGTGTTTTAATTTTACATGGGAAACGCGGCTATTTCTTTGGAACAAGTATCAAGAATCAGCTGTCTAGAGAAAGAATCTACACCGATGCATGATACATGTATCCATGCTGCAAACTACTCCAGCACTCAAGGAAAGGACTAGAGCTGCCCAAAGTGGGTATTTGCTGCAGATGAAAACTGAATTTAAAGAAATAAGTTTAATGTGCTTTTTTCTGAATGAAGAGCAAAATCGCCTATTTTTTTAAGTATATTATTGTGTAAAGGCATGATTATTTAAGAATGTAAAAGGATTTGCTACTGTTAAAAATCCACCTATAAACTGTTTTAATTTTATAGATTTAAAGTCAAGATTTAAAAGGTGAACATCAAAGCTAAAACCCTGACTATGTTGGTAAACTATATAAAAAAAACCTGCTCTGCAAGTTGCTAGCCCTGAGAAAGAGTGACGCCTCAAACTGCTGGCACAGGAAAGGCTGATTGCTAGCTTGGAGACTTTGAATACCCAGGACAATGGGACTTTCCAAGTAGTCATCAGACATTCGTCTTTGCCCCAGGCTGAGACAATAGCAGGCCGCGCACCGCAAAGAACCCGCCGAGTACTGTTTGCTGTCTGCTGCTAGCCCTATTGGATCATTGAGCCGCGCTGCCGTCACCCTGAATGCTTGGAGCAGCTTTGGTGCCGTATCACAGACTTTTTGCTGGAGGACGTCTTGGCTGGTAGCACCTGCCTGCCTGGCCCTGAAGGGAGGAAGTTGAAGGTGTTCCTGTTGGAGGATGCTCCACCCCCCAGCCTTGTGACGCCCACCCGACTCCTTAAATATCCATACCAAGGCGCACGTGCACCGCAAAGTACCCGCCAAGTACTGTTTACTGTCTGCTGCTAGCCCTATTGGATCATTGAGCTTCTCTGCCGTCACCCTGACTGCTTGGAGCAGCTTCGGTGCCGTATCACAGACTTTTTGCTGGAGGACGTCTTGGCTGGTAGCACCTGCCTGCCTGGCCCTGAAGCGAGGAAGTTGAAGGTGATTGTGGGCTCCCTTTGTTACCCATCGGAGCTACTGTAGTTGTGTGGCTTGTTGTGCTGCTGTTGTTGTTTGGACGCCAACTTGGCAGCGTGAGTGTGGAAACATCCCTTTTCTATTTTCTTTTTTTCTCAAAGGTGTTCCTGTTGGAGGAGGTTCCGCCCCCCCAGCCTTGTGACACCCACCCTGACTCCTTAAATATCCATACCAAGGCGCACCCACGCAGCGCACCGCAAAGTACCCGCCAAGTACTGTTTGCTGTTTGCGGTGCGCGGCACAGGTTGTCGGGCCTTAAGGTATTAATTCCTTTGGTTTGTAAGTTCATTTGACCGAAAGCATAGGGGCAAAACGGGCCTCTATGCCAGGTTTGAGCCGGTCTGACACTTATTTGTCTAATGGCAGCTTGATCTAAGCTCTTGAGCGACACAGGCTACTGTGGTTGGAGGAGATGGCAAATTTGTATGCCGGACTGAACGCATGAGCACCCAGCGATTGCCTCTGGAGACTGTAGGCTTTGTCTTTGATCCTTGGGCTTGTGGTGCTTATGGGTGACCTCCGGTGTACTGGAACTTGCAACCCCCAGATAGACAGCGTCCTGTGAGGTTAAGAGTGTTGTATTGGGGTTAGTCCTTACTGGGAACACGATTAGCCATCACTACATACCTCTGCCACAACGTTTGGTAAGGGCACTTGTAACATTGTTTAGCATTAACTGAAAATCCTGCTCATTGTGGAGTCTAAAGTTATTCTTCTTCTTTCTTTTTTATTTTCTGTCTGGATTCTTGTTTGTCTGATCTCTTTTGTTTTCTGCCTTTTTACATAGGATTTGATCCCAAGAGTGGGATGGAGGGGTGGCGGTCTCTTTTTGAATAGTGGTATTGGGCTTCAGTTGAGGCTGGCTCGCTGCCCCATTTTCATTATATAGACTGCATACTTCCAGTAGCTTTTGCTTGTTGGCACCCATTCCAGGTGTAGATAATGAGTCACGCTTTGAGAAGCACTGCTAAGTCTGGTATACTTCCGAAAGCTCCTGGGAAGTCTGGGGGGCTTAAATTGCTGACCAGTACCCCTCCTACTCTACTTTCCAATAAAAAATTGCTACTATCGATGCCAACCTCGCTTGATGTGGAGGCGGCAGTGCTAGATCAAGAAGGTGCACCTGACGTTCCTAGAACGGAGGACTCGGCCCTGTGCTTGGAGCCTTTGCCAACAATCCCCCTTGCGGTCGTCAAGCTCCCCACCTTTTCTGTGCAAGAGGCCAACGAAAATGACGGGGAGGTGGTTTGTGTCGTTGCCCATGTTCACGACATCAAGTGCACTCCTAGGCAAGAACATGAGGGTTTCCCTCATGTTTCGGATACATCAATGTTAGCACTGACAATTGAGTGAATTGGGTAAACGTGTGCGGCTCTCTTTGGGCCCTTCCTCACCAGCCTCTAGGTCTTTTCCCTTTCGAGAGCAAGCCCATTTTCATCTTCCTGATGAATTAAGCTGTAAAAAAATCCAGCATCTTTGGTAGGGATTTGCCCTCTACTCCAGTGAGGGGAGAGGGTGGTGGTGTGCCCTCTCGTTATAACAACGCCCATGGCGCTTATGGAGATCCATCTGGGAACCCACTCCCCCATGTACTGGATGTCTCTACTCTGGGAAATGATGAGGTCGGCCCTTTTGCACCTAATGAGGAGGTGCAGGCATCCTCAACCCCAGAGGATTCACTCGCTGGCTCCTTTTCAAATGACTCTTTCAAGTTTCCGGTCATCTCACGAATACTTAATCTGCTGGATAAGGGCCATGACCTTACCTTTGCTCCCTGAGACAAATGCAAGGCTCTTTAGCCTTTATGAAAGCAAAGATGGCTAAACTGTAAGGTTTTATTCTTGCAGAGGAGCAATCTAAATTATTCTCTTTTGCACAATTTGAAAAAATGTTGGCAAATGTTGTAGTGCCAACATCTGCTTTTACTTTGCCTCCATTACGGTCGCAAGGCTCTCAGACGGAAAACGGGCATCTAAATGCCCACTTGCCACAAAGATCGTATTCGCAAGTGTTGCAAGGGCACTACAAGATCGGTTTGGAACATTCTGACGCTGAGGCTATCGATCTGCTGGAAGTGGCCAAACTCCATTACGATTGTCTCCTTCAGGTTGAGCACATTCTGTTTAAACTGGCTGCAAAGTCTCAACCCTTGGAAGACTCCGTCCACCCATGTGGAGGAACGGAGCCTGCCATTAGGGTTGAGCATACAGCTGATAGCCCTTCCGCATTGACGGGTATCATCGATAGCCAGACCATCCCGGAACCTGTTGTTCCTCCATTGCCATGTGAGCTAGAGGTGACTCCTTCAGAGCAAGATGGAAGGCACTTCACGTCTCGCAAGGCGAAGAAGTCATTCCTGAGAGCCCAAAACGCCTAAATCTTGCAAAGGCCACACAGAAGCAAGTGGCAAAGAAAGCGATCAGGGTGCCGGGGACTCAGACTAGAAAAGTAACCACTCCTGAACTGAGCACCGGGAACAACCAGGATTATCTGGCTTTAGACCTTCGTGACTTGAACGAGGAAAGCAAAAAACATCTTCAGATCAAAGCCATAAAATGTGGTAACGTGCAGGGGCCTGTCTCGAATCCCCCTACAACTCCATCCGCCAAGTCTAAACCGCAACTCCACTGCTTTCTTCCCAACATTGAAAGCAAAAAAGTGGTCACACAGGCTACGGGTGAAATAAAACCTGCAATCAATCCAAAATTGGATAACGAGATATTGCCCGTGGCAACAAATCCTGTGGACCAATCCCTTGATCCGGTAGGACAGGAACATGTCACTCAGGGTGTCAAGAGGAGGTGGATATCGCTTCCAGTCCTGAGAATGCGCAGGCATCCTTGGTTCCGCCACGTATTACGTCGTGTGATGAAGATCCAGCACGTGAGACTCATCTGGGGGAGCCAATTGCTGACACCCTGTCTTTTTCGGAAACCCCGAAGGACATGAAAGTAATACTTGGATAGGTTAGTAACCCGGACATAAATGGCCTCGCCAGGATTAACCGGTCCTTTTTGATGAATTCATTCTTTCAGATTCCATCGTTAAGAAATGTATCACAAAGGACCTGGACTAGGTAAAGCTTGCTTCCCACAACAGAGTGCTGTGTAGAGTCCAATCCAGATAATAAAAAAATTGATTTTGGACTTCACAGATGACTTCGATTCACTGGGACTCACTCCTTGTCTGTTTATGGATATGGAGTGTGCTTGGGCTTTTCTGGATTTTGTCATACCAGTTCCCATTGTACGTGTAGAAGGTCCTGTAGTGGCCCCCTTTGAGTTCCATGCCAATCAAATATCCCTGCAACTTGCTTCGCTTACGCAGGCGTTAAGTAGTTCGTCATGGCTTGAGCCCCTGATCAAAGTGGCAGCTTCTATGAAACCTCCGCCATCGGAATCATAACAGCAGGGGATTGCAATTGCATCCTGGAACTGTTGTGGTGTGACTAATCTTAAGGTATGGCACGAGCGGGTACAGACACAACATAGGATCAACATTTTAATGTAGCAGGAAACGATGGCGCTAAAGCCTGTCGTGTTTGATGGGTACATATGCTTGAGTGCCCCAGCACGACGTTCTTGCTCTGGACGTCCATCTGGAGGCACTGCCATACTTATCAATAACGCCCTGAAGGTGGTTTGACGCACCTTGGAAAAAACGGAATCATGCATATTGGTGGAGTTGACCTTTGCTGATCGTAAAATTCACTCTTTACTTCTGTTGTCCATTTATTGGAATCCGAGTGCTGTCTCTTTGGACCTGGCTTTAGAGAATCCAAATCGAATCTTGGGTCATATAGCTCTTCACTGTCCAAACCACGAAATTGTAATTGGGGGTGACTTGAACTCGAATCTGGAATTGGAAGGCACCCCTCGGCCTTCCGATTATTCCTCCCCTTATGTACTTCAAGCCTTTTGTAGAGGCAATTTATGGGCCCGTTTCTTTGAAGCGTGGGGCATCTACCCCATCCAATTTGCCCCACATGCCACCAAAATTTCTTGGAAGCGTGGGAGCTCTTCGTCTCTTATTGACTGTGTTTGCATCAGCGGCATGTTCTGGTCTGCTCGACCCCATCACAGTTTTGAGTGTGGGACTGAGTGACAATCGAATGTTGACCATTTACCAATACTTGAGGTTTGATGCATATGAAACTATGGAATCTGCCGTTATGGTGGGAAGTGACAGGCACATCTTGTTTGTTAGATGGCATCCCAGTATCTGTCGCAAAATGGTGTTTCGTGTAAATCGGGATCTTTTGGTGATTCGCGACGAACATTTAGCGCTGCGGAATAGGGAAAAAAATCAATGAATTAAACCTGAAGATGATCCGCATGCATCTTGTGTGCTTATCCAAAGAATGCAGTGAAAGCAGCCTTCCAAAAGCTGCACGCCCATACTTGGCAGAGGTCGCCAACTTAAAAACTAAAAAAAACAGCGAGTTGCGGAACTTAAGAGGTACCGCCTTGAGCTTAGGAAACTTGAAAAGAGAAAAAAAGTAATTGTTGCTCGCTTCAAGTCAAAACTGAAGTTCTTGCACTATGCCACCTATAACTTTGCCAATCCACAAATGATTGAACTGTTATGTAAGAAAAACACGAGGGACCAATGGTCCATCCTACGAAACCCTTTGGGTTAGGTGGACAACTGCATGGTGGCTACTATAGCTGGCCCCGAATTGAGGACATTTTTCCTCAAGAAATATAATCTGCCGGAAAAACATAGAAGGCTGGAGTCCTTTAACTTACAGTTGAAGTTCCCCACTGTTTGTCCCTGGGAAACCAAGGACATCATATGGGCAATCTCATGCCTAAAATGTTCTAAAGCGGCTGGGCCTGAGGGATTACCACCCTGCGTATTTAAGGATGACCCCCAGTTTTGGCCCAGGTATTTGCTTTTTTATCAGCTCATATACCAAACTGGGAAAATTACTCCCTCCTGGCTTACAGCAATTGTAATTCCAATTCACAAAAAGGGTGCGCTAAATGACCCGTCAAATTTTAGGCCAATAGCCTTGATTGACATCTCAGCAAAAATCTTTGCACGGCTGGTCTTGTGCGAATTGGAGTCTTACGTTAATACCACCAATATTCTTTCAAAAGCCCAGGTCGGCTTCCGCAGAGCTATGGGCACGCAGCTTAATGCATCAATTCTTGCCCACTTATTGTCAGCATCACACGCTCAGCTAAATGGCACGATTTACATGGCACCTTTAGACCTATCAGCAGCATTTGATAGTGTTCCACGAAACCGTCTTTGGCAGAAGATGCTGTCCTATGGCATCCCTTCTGAGCTGGTTGCGCTAATAGCGGCTCTTCACCAAAACACTTCTTATAGGGTGCGCATCAACTCAGAGGGCCTGCTGTCTGACAATATCCCGACAAGAATTGGTGTGAAGCAGGGTTGCAACTTGGCCGCGGTACTCTTTAACTTATACCTGGCTGACATCGAGCAACTATTACAGGGAACAAACACATTCCCGGTAATCCTGGGCAAGTTGCGTCTCCATTGGCTGGCATTTGCCGACGACTTCATTCTGTTTGATAAAGTACCCTTCGGGCTTCAAAACAAACTAAACATCTTTCATGAGTATTGTACTCAGAATAACTTAACCATTAACTTAGATAAATCGCACATAATAGCTTTTTCACCTAAGAAAAAAAATCTGCGATTTAAGTATGTTGTCAATTTGCATCCCCTCATAATGAGGGAAGAGATTACGTACTTGGGGTACCATATATCAAATGGTATGTCTGTCGACAAGTGGCGACTTGTATTGTTGACTTAGCTTAACCAGCTGTCTGCACAGATGATCATTTTCTCTAGGTATTGTAGATACTCGTTATTGCCTCTGCTTCTCTATTACACCATGAAAGTAGAACCTATTTTACTTTACACCTTGGACGCTTGCTTGGTAAACCTGGGGCCATTATTAAATCTCCTCCAAGGTAAGAATTGGAAAAGGGTATTAGGTCTTCCTGGTTATTTGCCCAATCCTATTCTTCTACACGAATTGGGACTCTATCCCTTGCCAGACAAACATGACTGGTGTATGTTAAACTCCTTTAGCAAAATGATCTCGCCCCCAGTCAAGTCTCTGTATGAGGACTTCTGCTCAATGCTAAACGAAGAACATCCTGCCTCTATGGTGGAATTCAAGATACATATGTTGGCGATTTTGAGATCTTTGAATATGTCGCAACAGGACCTAATTGACTCTCTGCGGAAAGTTAAAGCCAGATTTTTTAGGAATGCATGGGCATGTAATGCAGACTTAATCTGAGGTTATGCATCATTTCACACCTATGCAAAATTTAGGCAGGCTGTCTCGTCTCGTTTGCCCTATCTATTATGTTTTCCTGACCAACATGCTAGAAGGACATACATGAGATTTCGTATGGATCTTATCCACACGGGATCCCGCATTGGCAAATGGACAGGATACAAAGAGTTGGGGCAGTGGGACTGTTGTCAGTTTTGTTCTAGAGTTGGAGAATGTGAAACCTTGGAACACCTGACTATGTATTGTCCCCACTTCGATCATCAAAGGCTCTGCTGTTTGGGACCTTTTCTCGTCTCAAAATCCAGTAATGAGCGTCAGCTGGTTTGACTGCGCTGTATGTGGGGTCAGTCTAATTCCATCATGCTAGCAATAGTGAGACTTGTGAATATGATTGAGAAAGACCTCCTCCCTTTAAACAAATCGATGTATATTATGAAGGACACAGATGTCTCACCGGCACATATATAGCATTTATTTTCACCAACAAATGTATCATAACTGGTACTAACGAGGGCTAGCATTATAAAAGGAGAGGCAATTCCTTGTTCCTTTTTGGTCCTTACTGATGCACATTGGTACCACTCTTTTGAATCGCAGACGGGCATTCTCTTAAATTGACGAGCAAACAATATCAAGTGTAATGAGTTGAGTGGTGCCCTAACCTGCAAGTATCGTGAGAAAAAAGATTCGGCAATAGATACTGTTTTATTGAACTTATTGTAGTATGTGTTTGCAAACCTTTATTTTAAACTTGTTGATTTACAAGCTTTGATGGACTTACAGATTGTGTTGCACATAAAAGTATGTTGCATTTTTTATGAATGATGTTTATGAATTATGTTATGTTATTTAGTGACAGAATTTTGTAAAGGTGTGAGAGGGACAGGAAACATCAGTCAAGAGAGAGGCCCCTCACTCTACTTCAAAGGAATTGACATTTGCTTGCAGTTGAAAGAAAGAAAAAAACAGCTTAAAGTGAAAATAGACTTCCCTTTGGTTTTAAAATGCCTATTTTGCAACTGAACTTTCAAGACATTTAACTTTGCAGCAAGAATGAGGAAAAATGTAAAAAGTGCATAATTCTAAATCTAATTTTATGCTATTCATTTGAAAACTTGGTAGAGCTTATTACTGCATAAGGAACAGAAGTTTTAAAGAATGACCGATTGTGGGGAAAGTATTAATGTTGCGAACTTTACATTTTGCACACATATCCCAGGGGTAATTGCGCATCTATGTACAAATTGGGACAATTTAGACCAAATCTTTCATGGTTAAAAGTGCCAAAATGTAGCAGAAAGGCATAACCAGGTCCCACAGACTTGGGGTTTGGGTTGAAATGTGACCCACAAAATATGTAACTTGTACATCTGATCTTCTCAGAGGTTATATCTATATAAATATGTATTTGTGGGAAAGTTAGATTTTGGTCCCAATGGCTAGGGGAGGTTTCTAGACATTGTAAAAGTAACACCATAAACATGACGTCCCTTTTTTGTGATCCAATCAGAGAAGAGCAAGGCAGAGACTGCGCTCTTACCCAATCCTAGCATTAGGGGTGTGGACAGTAAGCCTGCCCCTGCCATATCCTTGATCCTGATTTTCATTGCAAAACCAAGGCCTATGCATTGCTGACTCCATTTTCAGCTAGGCCTCAAACTCAAATTCTAAACAAATCCCAAAAACCTAAGGGAAGCATCTTGATCCAGTCTGGCTTGCTACTACTAAATGCATGCCTGCTGCAAACTCACCATCCCACTGATCTCCAGTCTCCAGAAGTGCAGTCCAGTGACCAGAACCACATGGCTGACCTTAGTTAGACCCGATCCGTGTGATGACCAAAACCCTTGATGGTCCAAAATCCTAAATTTAAGTGGACTAAGTATTAATAGGAAGTATAGAAAATCATAGCATACCTTGCCCTGTTTTGTTCAATCCCAATCATTAAGTCATGCAATCCTTATCCTGATCCTGTAATATTGTCACAACCATTCTTGAAACCGTGCCTTTGATTCCTTGCACTAGTGCTAACTTCTTTAAATAAAACTTGTCTTGTGAAATGCTAAACTCTTAGTACTGCTTCGGGTAATTGGACTGGGCCCACCAGGGCGGGCGCGGAGGTGCTGGGGTTGGTTCCGCGGATCAACTCTAGGGCCTACTGTTTCAATCTGGTAACCTAGCCTGAATGCCCTAGTGTAGAGTATAACTATCTTTGTAAAAATTGATTTTTATATTCTTTTTCGTGCCTTTATTTTTCAAGAACACCTTTCATTCAACATTGCATAACTCACTCAGTTTAATAGCTAGTTTAATGGCTAGAGACTTCATTTCAACAAAATCAGTGTATTTCACCTGTTTTTCTTAAAAATTGTTTGGTTAATTTTAGGTGGGAACCCGGAGGTTTTGCAAAGTTTTACACATGTGATTTTTATTCTCAATTATTTTAAACTTTCATTAAGATTCAAAGTGTTTACTTGTGCTCAAACTATAGCTCATGATTGTTAGCATCTTTCCAATGCTGTTCCCATAGAAATTTGGATTGATTTAAGAACTTTTGCACACATTCATTGTTTTACACAGCCATTTTCGAATGTCATTTTAAAGTGTAAAATTTCAAATCCGTTTTTCTCTCTTGTTTGGGGAGGGAAGGTTGCATTCCAATTCTGTTTACTGTTCTTTATTCCCAATTACCTGCTGGTTCATTATATCTATTCAGAATTGATTATTTGTGGGTTGAGGAATATTGCAGGGGGAAATCCTAACTTAAGTGCTAGCCTTCCAAACAAGCTAAAAGTGTTATTTTCTCTGGTATTTTCCTTCTGTGTTGCTAAAAGTGAATTTAAGTGCCTTATAGACCTTCTTATCTGTTGTTGTCATCAGATTGGTGTTTGCTGCTCTGTATTCAAAAGTATATGTTTAATTTGAATTTTAAATATATAAATATTACCTTTACCAACCAGCCTGATTCCTGATCCATTGTGACCTGGGGTATTTTGAGAAGGGGTGTGATATGAGTGGTATATCACTCAGAATATTGAACCTACAGACCTAATAAAATAAGCATTTCAGCTGTGCTCTGCATACTAGGCTGAGACCAGGGTGTATCACCTGATTGAAATACTTAACAGCCACCTGTGAATGGTATTACATCTGCGGTCAAAATCGCACCCAAGGCGGAGGTGTCGCAGTAATCGCAAAAAAATACCTTGCGTTTTTTCAAAAAGCTTTGAATGCGAGGGCTGTGAAATACTCAACCTTAAAATGACCTAATTTGACTGCTACTTTCTGAACCTTCTGCTTGTCTACCGCCCCCCATCTGTGATGCCAAACTTTAATGGTGAAATTATCAGTATCCTTAACAACGTGATTGGACTAAACCAATAGACACTTCTAGTCGATTACCTAAACCATTGGCATAACATCCTGGATGGGAGGCCTCCAACCTTGAATCAGCCCTTACAAACCAAAATGTCAGAGCATACTTCAGAACCCACTATGGCCAAGGGTCACATGCTGAATTGGGTGGCCTATAGAAATCTTACAGTAGAAATCCTGAGTACAACACCCTGCGTGTGGTCCGACCACTTTGCTATTACCTTTGCCATATGTCCCTCATCACTGCCCGTAAAAATCATTAAACCCGTAAAAACAATTGAGTCCATTTTAAAAAAGTAAATGGAAAAGATTGGCAGGAGTGTCCATCACATAGTATGTCAACAACGTCAGACCTTGGCTCCCCTCCCATTCTTGTTGATCACCTCTGCAGCACGTTGAATGACATGCTAAATAAAGTGGCACCCATCCGCCCCCAACATGTGAGATAATGTGCTACACAGAAGCTGGTTCACGCAAGAACTAATCTCCCTCAGAAAGGAAAAGAGAAGGGCTGAAGCAAAATGGCTCAAACACCTGTCCCCTACCAATAAAGCAAATTGGAAAGTGTCTGAAAAATCATACAGGGAAACAATGGTTGAGGCTAAGGGCACCTTCTTCAATGACCAAATTGAGAAAGATGAAAATAGCACAAAGGTTATTTGAAGTCTTTAAAATGCTAGAAAAAACAGCTACCTTGACACCTGCCACACCCCAACGCTTACTCTGACCAAGATTGTGCTATGGCCCAACAAGCATTTGAAAACAAACACAGCAAGGGCATATATTCAAAGCAATATGGAAAACGTACCCCCGTGCCCACAATAGAGAAGGAAACGATAAGTGAGATTCCGACCTAATTTAACTTCTTTCCTATTTCTGTGACAGATCTGATTCTATCCTTGCGTCTGTCATGCACCCCGGAAAATCTCATCCCACCAAAAATAATCTTGGAACACAAAGATTTTTGCCTCATTGAAGACTTATTTGTAAACCTCCTTTTATCATTTCATGGTCCCAGACGCTATAAAAGAGCACCATCTCTCCCCCGATAAAATCAGGGTGAGATACACATGATGCAAACAACCTGCGTCCCATTACAAATTGCAACTTTCTGCTTAAAATCTTAGATAAGGGGGCCACCGTGCAACTCCAGAACTTCATCAAAGAGACTTGCATTTTACCCTCTAGACAATCAGGTTTTAGGCCTAGCTTTAGTAGTGAGACCGCTGTAAGAGACCTTCAGACTGAGCTGCTCCATATCCTAGACAATGGTAAACTGGGACTGCTGATACTGCTGTATTTCGAGACCCCCGGCCGGCCCATAGAGCCAAGATTTGCTCAGAAGCACTTTAAGACAAGATAGCTGCACCCGTGAGATGGATGGGGGTGCAGATTTATTACTCCCACACCAATCAATAAGGACAACTCAATGGTTTGGCAAAGGGAGTCCGTTTAATGACAAGTACAAAAAACAGGGAGTTATGGATATCAGCAGTGATGCGATCGTCCTTCTCGCTTCAACTCCAACGAACTTCATACAAGTTGTAACATTTATACTCAAAAATCGTCATCATTGACATGTAACACTCAGAAGTTAACATGCAATTCTATTGGTTAGGGAAAGGTAACTTTACTATGGGTACTATATCTATATATGGTAACGGAGTGAGGTTATTAGGTAACCACTTTCAGGTGGGCGTCTGAGCCCTTCCTTCAAAAATGACTTCTGTAGACGTCACTAAAAGTACGTCTCCTCATTGGGTCTACTTACTATAGGACCCAAAATGATTTGGTCCATTGTGATTGGGTTGGCACCAACCCCATGCATACTTTTCCACTTCGCTTAGCAGCACGCCGAATGGTTGGCCAGGTGTGGGGTGCTCCTTAGTTACCCGGCCTTCCTCCGATTATGGTTACAATCAATCATCACTTTAGTAGCCATGCGTCAATTATTTCACTGTGGTTGGCCTCGAGACTGCATCTTCTGTCTGGAAAAGTTCTGATATCTCTGCATGGTCAAGTGCCAAGCGTAGGTGTGAGCCCTTGCTGTTTCTTGCTCGGGTGGTCACTCGATTCCGATACCATGAATTTGTCTCTTTTCTCTCAATTTGTGTATTTGATTTTCGTTTCACCCACCACCTGTCTTCGCCTTCTTATCTCAACCTTTCAGAGGCAGGATATTCTGTTCTTAGTTTCAATTAGATGTAGCTACTGTTTGCCTCTTTTATTGGCATGACCTTGGCCTTCCTGGCACGAGTTGCCTCTGCTGAGTTTCGTTTCAGCCGTCTCGTTTTGCTAAATATGAATCTTTTCTCGTATGGCCTTTAGTAACCTGGGTTGATTCTGCTGCTTGTGCAAAGTAGAAATATACTTATAATAATGTTCTTCATTTGAAGTAGATTATGTATAATAGCACTTGCTGCACTACTCTTCTACTAAGCATAGCAAGCCATGCTGTTTTCTTAGCTTTCTTGTGGTTCCAAGCGTATTTACAGGTGTAAACTGGTTGACTATCTTCATTTTGCTTACAGCTTAATTTTCTTACATTTTGACATCGTTCTTTTACTTTAAGTTCACAATATCCTTATTAATGGCGTTCCGTCTGTGTCATTGTCGGGTCGTCATTTCTTCTATCTGGGAGTCTGTCCGGGCCCTCGTGATGTCACCATTCGTCTTCCATCAAGACCTTTTTGGTTTCTTCCAGGACTGTACTTGGGCAATCTTCATTTCGTTACATTTCTTGGTAGGGATTTCTTTATGGATACCTTACTGTCCATGGTTTTCTGGGTATCTGTACTTCAATAGGTGCTGTTCTTCTGATGGGCACTGGGCAGAGCCCTACTGTGGCTCTCTTCTGGTTTATTTGCTCATATGTCACATATCTCAGTGTGAACGTTCCTGGTACTTCAAAATGGGTGACTGGAGTGCAGGCTTTATTTGGGACCTTCTTTACACTGCTTGACTTGGTTGCAGCTTTCGATCTCCTAGATCATGATCACCTAATCCAGACACTGAGGGACTCCAATGCACTTAGCCCCCATGCCATTACTGGGGTCCCCCAGGGAGCATACTTGTTGCCACTTATTTTCAATCTATATCTCAAACCTCTATGTGACTTATTGCAGAACTCTGTGGCTTATTTTAACAAGTATGCTGATACTCAACTGGTCCTGGAGCTTTGTGGGAACTATGAGCAGGACTCAGCTAGACTGAATGATCTTGATCTACTGATAGTCCTGGATGAACCAAAACTGGATGTGTCTGAACAAGACTGAACTGCTAATTTGTGGCTCTTCCCACTCTCGAGACAAACTTGACCCAAAATCTCACTCCTTCAAGATCCATGATTGAAACACACATGAATCTGACAGTTGCAAATTGCTCCAATTACTTGCGGCTCATGAAAAACATCTGACCATTCTATCTGAATCCAATAGTGCATCCATCGCACACGCTGTGATACTCTCAAGAATTGACTATTGAAACATCCTCCTAGGGGGAGCACCCAAAAACACCATGCAAAAACTCCAGGTAATACAGAATGATGCGGGCTGCATCATTAAAAAGTAAACAAGTGGGGGATCACGTAACAGAATGCTGCCAGTCATTGCTCTGGCTCCCTGTCATGGCAAGAGTAGTTTAAGACTGCAACCCTTGTGCATAAATGCCTGCACGGCTCCTGCCCCACCTATCTTAAAATCTGATTCGTCCATACCAGCCTCCCAGATACTTGCGGTCCTCTTCTTTCTAACCAATCTGTCCATTAAACTATTTACGTACAAAAGGTCTGGGGAAATCCTTCCCTGCTGCTATAGCTGGCCTCTGGAATTCTCTTCACAGTGACCTCCGACAATAGAGGCCCTGCATTCTTCTGTTCTTGGTTGAAGATTTTGCTTTTCTCTTAATCTCCCGGGATGTTTCACCTTCCTGTTTCTCTCCCTTTGCGTGGCCCTGTCCAGCTTATGTACATGCGTGTTTTTCCAAGCGCCCCAATGCCTGCAGGTTTTTGGCGCTATATAAATAATAAAAACAAATAACCCCTGTCACTCACCTCCCCTTCGCCCCCATACTCAGATTCTTCACAGGACTTGGCAGGCCGATGGAAAAAGGTCCGAGGTCGCTTTTCCTGCTGTCTGCCTCAGCACTTGATTTACAGGGGCTGCAGTTTTGAGCAGATCTCTGCTCAGTGTCTTGGGCTGGTGCACAGACTCTCAGTGGCAGAATACAGCTAAACAGGGGCCTTCTCGAGACTGGACTAGCGGTTTTGGACAGCAGTCAGCGCAGCACGGCGACGCAAAGGATCTCACTTATCGCAGTCAAACTTTCCCTCCTCATCCCCTTGATGCTAGGACTCCGAAACTTCACTGAGGTAGGTCTTGTAGGGCAAGCTGAGGATCCTCCAAGTTCCAGGCCTCAACTCGGAACGGTGACGTCAGCAGCACAGTAGCCCAAACTCAGAGCTGGTCAGCCGCGGGGCGTTCCTAGGCTCTTCTTCGCATGGTACCGACCAGACAGCAGGAATGGATGTTCCTTCCACTCCACGGGTCACAGCTCCCTTGCAGGACTGCTGGAGATCGACTGCAAGACAGGGCTCTTCCAGGACAGCAGCAGATGTTGGTCACTGGTCTCCTCACGTGTCTCACATCTGGACGGAGAGAAGTCTTGGTTCCTTAAGGTTTCTCCAGGATCCCCCGAATTGGTGCAGGGGTCCTCTTGTCCCAAAAGCCAGGTGTGAGAAGAAACTCCCACTAGCCAATAGTAGAACTAGCCCCACATACCCCAGCAGTGGTTCAATCGGGAGAACTGGCAGGAACACTCATGCTTCTCACTCGGACGCACTGAAACCAGTTTGTGGATTGGGACCAGACAGTCCCAGTCCACATCCTGCCAGCAAACACACACAACCCTCCAGTAGCCTGCCAAAAGCCTCTGCTTTCCCGGTCACTAGCAGTCCATATAAGGATTTTCCTGGCCTCACAGGCCAGGAAGAAAGCTTTAAGACAAGATGGTCAAAGGACGAGCAGAAATCCTTGTGGCGTGGCCATGTTTGGACACTAGCCTCTGTTAGTAGCCAAAAGCTGTAAGGCTTAAACGGAAAGCACCAAAATATGGTAAAAAGTCACTGCTGCCACCAGCTTGTCCATTTAGCACACCTAGAGTAACCAAAAATCCTCTGAGTGTTAGTCTAGGGCAAAAACAGAAGTGTACTGCATTGTGCAATGATAAGTTTGAGTTACTAAAAGGAGTAACAAAGTGACTAGAGTGTGGGAAACCATGTTTTCCAGTACCAACAGCCTGATGGACATGTCAGTTTCCCCTTAACAGATGAGCAAAAGACAATGTTGGGGAGAATTCTCAGAAATGTGCTAATTCCCTCCTACCTTAGAGACCCCGAGCAGTTTTGCTGGACTTTAGGACTTTTAATTTATAACTTGGAGAGAGTGAGACCTTTTTCGCATCCCTCATGTATTTTTTCTTTAATCTGAACACTTTTTTTTTTGGTTTTAGAGTGTGTGACAATGTAAACCAATTAGGCCTATGGAGTTCATCAGACTTTCAGATTTCCCAAAAGGGTTTAAATACCTTATCTTGGATAAACTACGGTTTCCAAGAACAGTGAAATGAAATTGACTTTACTTGCATTGTAACTTTCTAGACGCAGCACACACTATCTTAAAATAGGATGCTGGAGGGGTTACTTATTTCACCTTTGTCTAGTTTCTCATGTAACATTTTTGTTAGCCTTTCTACAATTAATGGCTGGTGGCAGTGATTTACTTTTCCCTAACATTGTGTGTTTTTACTGCGGGCTGCAATTGCAGCTACGGTAAGACACCCATGGGTGCCCATTTTGTCAAAATGGCCCAGTCTTCTTTTCTTTTTTCGCCATTTCTTGTTCGAAAGGTCCCTCTTGAGATTTACTCTGTGCGCCAAACCAGGTTTGGTCCCTTTGTTCGTTTTGTCTTTGGCAAGGATCACTGGTGATGCCCACCTCTGGCTCCAGCGAGTTTGGCAGGGACAGGAAGTGAGGGAGGTACCCGAAACCCCCTGTGCTTTAATCCTCTTGGTTACAGGAATGCACCCAAAGGTAAATGGGCAGCTGGCTGTCCTCAGAGGACAGCCACCCTGCTGTGAGAGTGACAGCTAGGCTGCTAATGAATGGGGGAAACCTGCATAAAAGGCGAGGCTTTTGGCTTGGAAGGCAGTGTGTACCACTTGAACTAAGGAATCCCAAGAAGAACTTGGAAGAAATGCTTGCTGAAATTCCTCGACTGTTGGTTTGCCCGGTGAAGCCCTGCTGCTGTGCTGAAGCTCCGAATTCGCCTCGACAAGAGAAGCCCTGCAAGGACGACTTCTCCCATTGCGTTGATGGGACCATTCAACCCCAAAGTGAACTCGCCT
Source organism: Ambystoma mexicanum (assembly GCF_040938575.1). Taxonomy (NCBI): domain Eukaryota; kingdom Metazoa; phylum Chordata; class Amphibia; order Caudata; family Ambystomatidae; genus Ambystoma; species Ambystoma mexicanum. Next base: position 1,274,584,420 of record NC_090932.1, read on the forward strand.
GGACATCCTCTCGAAGCTGGCTGTACTTCCATTGCTGCTGCCGGAACCAAATTGCCAGGGAGAGAAACACCAGACCGTGTGCATTGCTTTTAAGTCTGATCGGAGCTCCAGGAAAATCCTCCGGACTCCCTCGATGCAGGACTGACCAATCCTGATCCACCTCAACTGTCAGGACCACTGTGAGGGGGCACAAGTTGTGCCACAAGCAGGCTCCCACCAGAACCCTAAGGGCCTTAAAACCACTGCAAAAGGGCTCCTGGGGCCAGTCCTGGCGCCTTTGGCACCAGGCTCATATGTAGGAAGGAAGGGCTGTTCAAACTAGGTCCCATTTATGTACATGGGCCTTTAAATCCAACATGGAAGCATCCACACAGTCTAGTTCTAAGAACCAAGCCATGTGGTCTAGTGTTTTGGGTGTGGCAGGCTTGGAACTACTTTCCCTGGTACTACTTTACCTGGGCTATATAAACCACACCCTGACTGCAGAACACGCTTCGAGTTATTCTGCAACCCGCAGCGTAACGCTCACCGTGTCCAGCTCCTGGTCTTCAGCATCTTCCTTTAAACCTGCAAGAACAAGAACAAGATTATTCTGTTTTACCTGAGAAAACACCACCCAGCACTCAGCATCTCAACTGGGCTGCAATCTGTGGAAACCGAGAGAAGAAGAAACATCACACACCTGCGAGTACTAGCTTAAGGACTTCCGGCGAACCGCTACCACAGCTGCTGTTCGAACATTGTGACCTGCAATAACGAGAAAGGGTAAAACAATATTAGAACGCACGCACCCAAAACATCGAATTCCATCAGTCTTACCTGAATTCCATCGCGCTGCACCACGCTTCCATCCGGAGCACCACAGCAACATCTGCAAAGCAAAAGAGGCATATTCAGGTTCGCTTTCAACATTAAACAACCGCACAGCGCTGTACTTACCTTAACGGATTCCAGGGGCCTGTTTTTCATGGCGCTCTCATCCACTCGCAGCACCACAGCGGCCTGTGAGGAGAAGAAGGAAACACAGGTTAGCTTTAAAAGACAATAAAGGCGCTGCACGCTTTCTTTTACCTAGAAAACGTGCCTCTCCATCCGGCACGCCAGCATCAAGACCTTCGTACCTGAAAAGGAGATAAAGACATTAACGAATTCCCACCATAAACCGAACAAAGACTTCCAATTAACAAACCTACCTGCCTACCAGCAGAATCGGGGTCACACAAGGCCTGGGCCCAAGGAAGGCAAACTGCACCAGTGAAGCAACTCGGGCAGCTCGCCAACAAATGCCAAGCACCCCTGCACAAGAAACGCAGGACGGATAGCTCACCCTACAAATAACTAAGGTGAGACAAGAACCCAGTGGGAAGGGAATTGGTCAGAGGGAGGTGGGAGATTCACCCATTAGAGACAGTTATCACAAATCCTCCCTTCTGTAATTGCAGATTCATTATTCAGCACTGGGCAACTACGCATCGAGGGTTCCAGATCTCAGAGCCTTCCAGACACCCACGGGGATATCAGGTGAGCAGAACATCAACATAGTGCTGGACCCCAGATGCGAGGAAAGTCCATAGTGGTATCAGAGAGACAGCAGTGGTGCTATTTGTGAGAGACGCGAGGAGCTGAAGTTTGCCCATTGCTGCTGCTGCCGCCAACCTTCCATTCTTAGTGCAGGAGCCCCCAGACGTCCTCTCTTGTCCCATCCCCCGACTGAGGCCCAGGAATAGAGGACCTGCAGACCTACACAGGAACAGCTGGATCCAGTTTTCTTCTAACCAAAGGTACTGTAAACCTAAGAGGACTTGCCTATTGTTGTGTAGCCTTGCTAGTTCTCAGTTGAGACTTGTCTTGGTTGCCATTGCTGTGTTGCTTGCTGCTTTACACCTCGCAAGCCTCCCAGCGTGGGGCCCTTCAAGTGAATCTTATTTCTACAAACTTTTCTAAAGACTTACTTACCTGCAAGTAGATTTTCAGCTCCCCTAGACTTTGCTCAACTAACCTTGGCTGTCCTGGCTTCCTGAGAGACTTTTCTTACCTCTGACTTTGTGTTTTTGCATTTCCCCCAGGAAAGGGTTAATTTACTTTGCATTCGAGGGTTCAAAAGTACTTGCCAGTTTATGAATTATTTGTTTAACCTTTGTTTTATTCCCATATCTAATCCTTTACACCAAACTCAGTATTGCTCTAAAGGTACCAGTGGTAAATCAATGTCCACGGTGTCCTAGCTAAGTCACCTGAGGGTTTAGGGAAGTGTCTGTGTGCCACCCCCAATGGGTATCATCTGATTTAGAGAAGCAGTGTGTTTTGAAGTATATTTTAAGTGTTACATGTTTTGCTCCCTTCTGAAGAAGGCTTATATAACGGACTGTTAAATCAATCATTGTTTAATCAAGAAACCTTAAGTCTAAGCATTTATTTGAATAACTGTCATTGTGATACTCTGTTACAACCTTACAGCTCACATTGTCCCCTCGTGATAAAAGCCTGGCTGCTCAGCCACACTAACAACCGGTGTTGTACAGACTTATACCAAAGGTTGGGTTACCTATTGCTAGGGGGACAAGGCTGTTGCAGTCGCACACAGGGTACAATCTTGACTAACAGACTGTGTCACTGCTGCACTGTAAAAAGTACAGGTTAGAATAAAAAATAAAAGCAAAACGTTTGGGGGTTCATAGAAATGGAAGGAAAGGTGCAGTAAAGAGAAATCTTTCCTAACACAACCAACTCAGAAGGCTTAAAAGTTCATAGGTTAATGATTTATCTTTCTTGCCACTTCTTTGGCTCTCTTTTCCAACTTCCCCTTTGCTGGCTTTGATTTACAGCTTTAATTTCTATTCATTTTGCTAGTTCAGTATTTTGCTCACACTTCACTGGCTCCGATCGGGTGCTCATTCACAGCTTTCTCCAGCATTGGATCTTTCATGGATTTGCATGCTATGAATATTTCCCGTCGCCAGGCTGGGAAACCTCAGTACCTTTTAATATAGCCGTTTTCCTATGGAAACCTTCAACACTTTTATTGCCCCATCAACGTCCTTTTTGGGTGCTTTAGGTTGTACCAATAGGACCTCCCATATAAATAGCCCCGCCAAAGCAACTTTCTTTCAGATTTCAACAGTCTCCAAACAGTTGGGATCACCTTGTGTTCCCTCTTGAGAAATTGTTTTTTGCTCTTCCGAGTTCCATGGCTTCATTGCTTCTGTTTTCCGGGCCCATCATGTCAGCTGAGGGCCAGAAGTCGTCGTTCCGGCCGTGCGAGACCTGTGTTCTTAAAGTCTACGAAGGGGACAGGCATGCAGCCTGTCTGTATTGCTTGTACCGTGGAGAACTGCAAAATTTGCAAGGGTTTCTCCCAGAACATGCTAAAAAACCGTAACCTGTGGCTTGTTTGCTGGTTGAACGAAGGGGCCTATCTGGGATCGGACGTTGGTTCTGCCTGCTGTGGCAAGGCTGGCGAAGAGGTTGCTTCCACGCCAGAGGGTGCAGTTGGCAGAGCCAGTGCCCAAGAAACCACAACCTGATGCAGATAGTGCTTCGGGCGGTCAAAGCAGTGCCGTAGGCCTGGGGTCGAGTGGCCCTGCTACAGGCACGCTGGTGCCACGGCCTGAGAAGTCAAAGAATTCGAGTGGCTGGCCGGAGAAGTCTGTGGATCCATCATGCAGGCCCTCATCTGTGGACAAGGAGAAGTCGTGGTCACATTCGTTCTCCTCGTTGACCAAGTCGTCGAAGGACCGGCGACATTTGCCGTCAGAGAAGGAATCATCGAAACACCATTCCCGCTCCACTTCCAAGCAGTCATCTTCACCGACGAAGTCCCGGCCTCCGGTGGGCACCGCGACTACACTGACGAGTGCATCGATGGTGGTGCCCCTGTCGACGAGTGTTGAAGCCACCAATCCCTGCAACCACCTTTACTGGCTCTCTGGGGACTCGGCTCCCTCGCCACGCTTTCGCAGCGCGCCCTGCTCTCCAAGTTTCCATTGTTCTCGTGTTCCGCACAGCGATCTGCTTTATCTTCCCTGGTGCTCTCTCCGCTGCTCTCTGCTGCTCTTTCTCCGGTCTTGTGCTACACCTCTCAAGGGTTTCAGGTGCAACTCCTGGGCTGGGCTTGTCTGACTAAAGTTAACCCAATCAGTGGAACACACTTGACCTTCTGCTCTATAATCTCCAGGATCCCTCTTTTTCGTCCCAGTACTATAGTGGGGTTTTATATAGGTATTCTGCACTACTGTGAGGCATCTGCCTCTTCGCAGTGCTTTGTGTAATTTCAGGGGGTAGTTGGGGATATAAACAATATTCTACAAAGGCTGAGGGAGGGTTAGTTAAGTGAATGTCAGGAAAAGGGGCTACCGTGCCTCGCCCTCTGTTACCCAATCCCCAAGGACCCTCCACTCGGGTGATCCTCGCTAGTCCACTGCTAGGTTGGGATCCAAAAACGATGGCCTTACTCTGGCCACCTAAACAGAAGATCCCTGGGAAGTAGTTGAGTACCTTCAGGTTTCTCACGGAGCACAAGGGTATTTTTGTACCTTGGAGTCTGATTCACATGCTGTGTATAGGCTATCTAGTGCTTTGTACGGAATATTGCACCTTGTTTTGGGTTTTCGCTTTTTTGTTAAGATGCATTATTGTACTAAGAATACCATGCTGCTGCTACCAGCAATGCTCCCACCATTAACGTTGCCTTCAGGTTTTTTTTTATGCCACTGGTTTGGGTCATTGAGAACATGAGTGGAGAATGAGACATGACACCAGGGACTACTCCACTCCATGGAGACTGACTGGAAAATCGAGCCAAAGGGAGAATTTAAAAAAAAATGTATTTCAACTCTTCCTTGTATTTCTGGTTTCTGCTCAGTGGACAAGATGCAGTTAACTTTTTTCTTTACCTTTGGAATCATTGATTCCCCTCAATAGACTTTATTTGATTTGAAACCATTATCTTTTACAGGATCGCAAGGAGAAGTGTCAGTTTTGCATAACATTTAAATCAAAGACCATAAGAGCAGGAAAAGAGCAGTATTGAGCAGCTTAGGCTATTGATACCGGAAGCTCTTGACATTGTTGGACCCGCTGGGATCGAAAAGGTTGAGGCCAAGATGTAATTCTAGTCAACCAGCGCTATCCAGGAAGGCAAGGCAAGTCAATTGAGGGTGGTTAATGCCCATTTGGTGAAGGACGCTTCCTCCGGTGTAAGCTGCCCACAGTGCTCCTGAAAAATCTCTTTTGACCAACTGACCCCACAAATTGCGAGGGAAAACCTGGTGTGGAAAGAATCTCCATCTCCTTTTGTTGAAGGAGCAAGCCAATCAGCACAGCCAGGCCCAAAACGGGCGACTCCACAAGTGGGGAAAAAGCTAACATGGTATTGACAAAATCTGCCCTGCCCCAGTTGAAAAAATTGCCATGAACGACCTGAGAGACATTATGCTGGAATGCTGCATATTCAGATTGCGTCGTAGAGGGGAAAACCCTCAGGCAAGTGGGCACTGGTAAAAAAAAAGTGTGATAAATTGCCGAGACTCTGAAACATCTAAAAGAGTTGCTGGCGGTGAAGGCCAGGTTAAACCTAACACAGCTTGAGCCACCATAAATAATGTACATGCCAAACGGTTTTAGTGCTGAAAAAAAGCTGGCCAGGAAACAGTTTTGCAAGTAGTTTCGATAAAGAATCCCAACTTGTGGTGATACAGCTCAGGGAAATGACAATCCCATACCATATATCCTTGGCAAGGATGATTGAGTAGGATCATGAAGAAGAAACATGCATTTCACCAATATAAATCGATTTGGGTCCTTAATCGATAGATTGCTCAACATCACTGATAAAGGAACAGTAGCGCAGAAGGGGCATAAGCTCGCTTTCCAATGAACCTTACAAATAACATGATGGAGAACATACAAGCACACGAGACATTAGAATGCAGCAAGTACAAGCCCATTTAAAAATCCCATCGATTAACTCTATTGGAACTTTTCTATTCGTATACAAGCCATATTTCTTGGAAGAGGAAGACATGTTACAGGATGTGTCAGATGATTGCAGCATGGAGTGCCCAGAAGATGGAGCCACCTGTCTTCACCAAGGAACACAATATCTTGCTGTGATACGAGTCGCGGCTGGTGGATTCGAGCTTAACCACCCAGTAGAAAAGGGTGATTTCTTAATAGAAACACTAGATGACCAAAAAGTACCACAAACATATTCAGTTATTGACCCAGCCAAAAACAGTGGATGTACAGTCCTGCATCCATCACCATTACATCCCATTCTAATGTGAGGGCACAAGTAGGCTGACTCATCACTTCTGTCAGAAAGAGATGTGGGACTCCCATATCTAGGTATGCAGCACTTGCATGCCACGGGCAGAAGATTTTCTACTTCCACCTTTTTATTATTATAATTAATTATAATTGTTCTTTTATAACACGCTTAATACGGGAGCAGGTTTCTAAGCAAACCTGCGTTGTTATACGTTGTCTAGCTTCCAAGACAAACATGTTGCCCCTGAGCTATCCTCCCAGCCAGCTTTAGCAGAGCCAATTCAAATGTCCTGCTTGCATGCTATGAAGGGGCAACATGTTATGGGTTGGGGCCAATTGTCAAGCAATTGCTTGAACAACCACTTCTAGAAACAAAAGCAATCCTGCAAGATAGGAAAATTGTGCCGAATACTCCTAATTCACGCAACGTAGGACCAACAATGCTAGACACTCCTGCACCGCACAGTAAAAGAGCAGAAACATCCAGAAGACTGAAAACGACACCTTCACTCCATACATCACCAAAATTCAAGCAAACCTCTGGCAACGAGATTCAGTAGAGGAACCAGAAGAATTTCATGAACCCAATACGAAGCCTAGCCAATCTTTTCAATGACGAAACAGACCCTAATGAACACGCCCCACATCCTGAGAGTAAAGAGGAAACTTGCCAACAAGACCACTCGAAGATTAAACCAAGAACAAAACAAGGCACTATATATATATGCTGCAATCTAATCAATGCAAGATCAATGTCCAAACACGCTACAGAGATCTACGATATACTCTGATGGCGGAATCGCCATCCTATTCGTCATAGAAACCTGGTTCGATGACTACTACAAAGTCGCACTACACAGCTGTCTACCTGACAATCTCGAATGCACACAGGTAAACAGAAAAGGAAGAGGAGGACTTGCAGTCGCCTACAAAGAACACCTGAAAATAAAATCGACTGACCCCCTGAACATCAGAAACTGAGAATCCCTCGTCTTTCACCTGACAGCGGACCCAAAAACAAACCTTGCATTCATACTTTGCTATAGACCTACAACGCTACCTTTGTGGATACCTTCATAGAAGCCATCACAAACCTGGCCATCAACCATTATCATCTAATAATCCTCAGGGACTTCAACATATGGTTTGAAGAAGAGAACGCAAACTCCCAAAAATCACTAAGCAGCTCGAGAGAATGAAATTACACCAGATGCTCACAGGAGCGACACACACAGCAGGACACACACTTGCCACAATCTTCGCTAACAAAAAACTGATCTAAACTGCGCCACCAATACAAATACTATGAAGTGACCACTTCATTGTACTGTTCGTTATCCAAAGACCATCTAAACGCCCAAAAGCCCAAACACCCTCCCCCCCCCAATCTGGAAAAGAAACTGCAATACCATTGAAAGCAGTAATTTAGGAGAACTGGAATCCTCGGAACCACAGAGCACCACCCTGGACAGAACTGACCTAGACTAAAAAGCAGCCTAATTTAGAAATCAATCACTGAAACTATAAAACATATCTCACTGGAAAAAAAGCAGTGGCAAGATGGTTTACACCCCACATCAATACAATGAAAACAAAACGGAAACCGGAACTAGAATGGAGGAAAAACTATGACCAAGCCAAAAGAATTAATCGAAAACAAATCGGAGCATACAAAAAGGAAACTATTAAAACCAAAAAGAAATACTACTTGCGATTATCTTGCAGACCACTTTAAAAATAAAATCACTGACATACATCGGATCATACAAAGTAGACCAATCAACCAGACTGTGCACCATCCCCTACCTACCTACCCTGGGACCACAGAACAAGCTGCAAAGCTTTGCCCAAATATCATGAGAAATTCCTCAAGCTGGTGAAACAAAACAAATCAGTCTCCCCAAGGACCCCTGCCCATATATAAATCAATCCTTACACAGGGCACACCATCTGAATGCCACATTAACCTCTTCAACCTATCGCTCTCAATGGGGAGAGCACCGCAAGCATTCAAATCTGCGTACGTCAAACCACTCCAAGGATGCAATGGGCGATGTGGAAGACCTCCCTAATTACAGACCAATCTCAAACATTCCCTATCCTGCAAAACTATTAGACCTATGTCTATGAGCAAACACTGGAACACATAGAAAATCAAAACAAGGGCAGTTCTGGGAGTCCCTCTACCGGCACGAACACAGCCCATTGACCTGTTCTTGGGTGGATGACCCCCGGGAGAGTCTCAACCAAGTCTTTAGCTCACTGTCCCTTTCACAGAGGAGAAATGTCCCTGCATATCAGTCTTTGTCCTGCCAAGGGCAGCCTAGCACTGAAATGCTAGGCAATTCTCCTCTGAACAAGAGTACCAGTAGCAACCCCACGACACGTGTTTCGGCCCGATCGGCCCTCATCAGTGAGGTGGAGCTGTGCCTCTCTAAGAACAGTGAGCAAGGGGTCCACGTCTGGATTCCCCTGGTAATTTAGCGTAAGACCCAAAGTTACATAATATGCAAAACAAGGGGGGTTCTGGGAATCCCTCTACCGGCACAAACACAGCCCATTGACCTCTTCTTGGGTGAATGACCCCCGGGAAAGTCTCAACCTAGTCATTAGCTCACTGTCACTCTGAACAAGAGTACCAACAGCAAATGGTGGCCATCCACCCAAGAAAAATCTCCTCTGTGAAAGGGACAGAGAGCTAAAGACTTGGTTGAGACTCTCCCAGGGGCCATCCACCAAAGAACAGGTCAATGGGCCATTCGTGCTGATAGAGGTACTCCGAGAACCCCCTTGTTTTACATATTAAGTCACTTTGGGTTTCACCATATGTTACCAGGGGAATCCAGAGGTGGACCCCTTGCTCACTGTTCTTAGAGAGGCACAGCTTCACTTCGCTGATGAGGCCTGACTAGGCCAAACCACGTGTCTGGGGTTGCTGTTTGTACTCTTGTTCAGAGGAGAATTGCCTAGCATTTCGTTGCTGGACTTGCCCTGGGCAGGACAAAGACTCATATGCAGGGATAGTTCTCTGTGAAAGGGACAGTGAGCTAAAGACTTGGTTGAGTCTCTCCTGGGGGCCATCCACCCAAGAACAGGCATATGGGCCGTGTTCGTGCTGGTAGAGGGACTCCCAGAACCCCCCCCTTGTTTTGCACATAGAAAATCTCCAACTATTGGACCAGGCACAAGTCGTCTTCAGACCATGAGGGATAGAGACGGCACTACTCCATATTTGGGATGACCAACCAATGCAGACTCCAACACAAACTCAGCACGGATACTACTTGACCTCTCTGCAGTGTTCTACACAGTCACCACATCCTCAAGAGACTGAAAGAAATGGGTATCACTGACATGACTGCTCTGTATTACATTTTATTTTTCTTGTCTGAAAGAATAGAAACTGTATGGAGAAAACCATTCAAATGTGATCGCATGATGCCACATGTGGAGTACCACAATGGTCCTCCCTATCCCAGCTCTTCTTCAACATCTACATGACGGCACTAATTAACCTCATCAAACACGGCTTCGCTGGCTTCAACTACACAGATGACACCCAAATCTACAAAATCGGCGATATACAAGAGAACAGAATGCTAATGGACTGAATGGATGAACACTAACAGCCTCAAAGTCAACCCAAGCAAGGCGGAAATTATGATTATATCCAAAAATCAGGCATCAACCAGTTCATACCATGCTCCACAGAACTGGCGAACGGCACCCACTCCATCCAAAATTGTAAAAAATAGGGAATCCTGATGGACGACGAGCTAACCCTAGAACCGCAGGTAAATGTGATAATTAAGAAATGCTTGTTCCACCTACACATAATCAAAATGAGGACACAGCTGGAAAGACAGGGGACTAGGCCAGACCACAGCGAGGTGCGGGAAAGTAGATACGTCTTAATGGGAGGGAGACAGAGGTGCACCTCTCCCCAATGGGGGTTCCTACCGGAAACCAAGGAGAGAGATAGGTCCGACCTAACCGAACCACAGAAGAAGGGCATTTGAATTAAAGGGGGAGAGAGGTGACCCAAACTTGAAACAGATGGAGCACAGGAATAGGTGCGCCCCCACACCCTGCCCTGCCTGGAGGGGCCCATGGAGGTGAGGGTTGCTGCACACTGAGATGTCCCAGGAGGTCATGTGAACATCAATTAGTCTGAACACTCGGGTTGGAGGGGGGTACCACCACTAAATAGCCCTGTTCACGATACACATCTCTGCACAGAAAAAAAGAGTGGGTTATAGCACACCACAATGTATGACATTGGAAGGCATATGTGCCGCAGGCAGCCAAAACTGAGGGGATACGATAAGGTATTGCCTCTAACCAACCCCTTAAAAAATCATCCTTCTGCATACACCTCTCAAACTAAACTCAACCATACCTCTACAGCACAACACACTGCACGCACTTCACTACACTGAAACAACTAAATAAATCACCAAGCCTCGCACAACAGCAGATGACGGCTACCGACTGAAAATTCACTACCTACACTCAGTGAATGCTGTAAACCGATCTGAAGCTGCCAATAGCACATCAGATTTCTTGCTCTTTTCTCCCTTTGTTGTATAGGTGTGTTATAATTACCCAATGAATAAAATAAATACTAAGTTACCCCCCACCTTACCCTCTTGCTTTACAGATCCACCAGAGCACCAAGGGACCTCACAGGTGGTGATAGTACACGGTATTAAACCTTTAACCTAACTGTATGATGGAGAAAACCTATTTGGATCGAATGTCAATCGAAATCCATTTGGACCCCAAGTAGTTGAAATGCTGAAGCAGGCCAAAAAAGAAAATTAAATGGCTAGGTCACTGCAACCTTTTACAGCTTGACCCCATAATAAGAGGTGACCAAACCCAGAGACAATACTATACTGATCAGACTTCGTTATCAGCAGCCTTTTGAAGCCACGTTGCCTCATGGCGCAACACCCACCTCCGTATAAGTAGGGCCAACATGGATAACTGCCACAAAGAGGAAGAGGCTACTCGATGGCTGAAACCCCCTGGAAAATGGTGACTGCTGTTTTAAGGTAGCTTCTGGTAGGGGGAAGAATAACCTATCACCATATGTAGAGGAGTATTTACAGACATGTGGGTACTACAAATGGTAGAAAGGGTCTACTGTGTAGAATTGCGTTGAAAACCAACTCTCTTCTCCAGCATTGGATCTTGCATAGATTCACATGCATTATGCATATTCCCAGTCGTCGGGCTGGAAATCCTTGGTAACACAGCAGTTTTTATTTAAATTGTAAAACTACTATCACTTTAGTGTTCAGAGTCATTTTTAGTCATCTTGCCCCTGCAGCCAATGGCCAGCATGTACCTGTGATCTTCTCATAGCAACTCACTTCAGATTTGTACTGCCCTTTCAAGTGTTGTCTTCTACCAGTTGTCACTCTTCTGTTTTTCCGACAACTCAACAGATTCTTCTGAAATTTCACAATATTTGGATATCTAATCTTTCCTGATGATGGGTGTCTTTATGCTCCTGGATCCTTTTCAGAGGAGCCTGCTCCAGCACTCCTCAGTCCAACTGCCATCAGCTTAGTAGACTAGCATCTTCAGTCTCTTCTGCCACCATGGCTGATAAATCTAAAATTAGCCTTTTCAATGCCTGTTCCACCTGCCATTTGAAAAATGTTTGTGGGAGCAGCATGAGCAGTGCATATACAGCCTGTATCCAGAGCAGGATGTGAACTCCTGCTCCATTTGCACGCCTCCAGCAAATCCCTCAAGGATAGTCATCAAATGTCACTGACTTGGCTGAATGAGGGTACTGTGGCCTCACACGGCTTCCATTTGGAGTCGGGCCTCCCTAAGTCACAGACCCCATGAGCATACTCCCTCTTCCAAGAGGTTGAGATCTCATGAGGATGTTCCTCATGGCAAGGTGCGGAAGAGGACCACCCCACCCACGCTCAGGCTGTCCATGTGGAAGGGCCAACATTCAAAATCCACTCAAATGGCCGGTGGGCACGGTCAGCTTAGTCTACGTCCACATTCCCCTTATCGGTGTCCATCAAGCACTCCTCGGTGTAATCTCTAACAATATCATCAACGCCATCTATGTAGTTGACCTATAGATCCGAGGCTCTGTCCAGCATGCTGTCTCGTTGACAACCAATCTATGATATTGTCTGGATAGCTCAGTCAACTACCGTTCCGTCTACTATGGAGATTAGTCCCATCAATGACAACAGTGAAATGCAGAGGGAGATTGCAGAGGAGTGTGTTGGAACAGTATAAAAGGTGAGGCTTCTGGAGTGAAAAGCAAGTTGACCACTGGAAGCTGAAGTAACCGAAGAAGATGAGCAGAGATGCCTGCAGACCCATTGCAACACCGTGAAGTGACCACTGCTGTTCTGACCCCATTTTCTGTGCGACAGAGGAGCTCCAGAGAGGACTCCTTCCCTTTGGCTGAGTGAACCAAGAAGGTGCTGAAAATCGTGCTGCAGGTTCTCACTTGAGCCTGCTGCTAAGAGATCCTGTCCATTGTCCTGCCTTCAGTCATCAGACCAAGGAATCCGAAGGTCGAGTCCAGAGCTGCAACATCATGGAGGATCCAGCACAGACATCTTCATCTAACCTAACGTACTGTGGGGAAAAAGGTATTGCTTACCTGATTCCAAGAGTTGCTCCAGTGCGTTGGAGTGCATGGAGAGGGGTCCAGGGCAACCCTCTCTTACCTCATACCCAAACCGCTGTTTGTGTCCCTGTTGAGAATTTTCATTTCTGTGGCAATTCCCTTTAACCTTAGAGAGCCCCCCAGCTCTTGTGCTGGACTCGGGGCCTTTAAATGTTACTCCTATGTCCCATCCCCTTTCCTCCCTACTGTATGGGTGTCCCTTGCTAGGGCCAGGAGACGGAACCTTTTTCCCCTGACTCTGCCCACTGGCGCCACTCCCCAGTCCTCTTTTCCGCTCCGACAGGAGCGAACTGCTTTCACCAGGGCTCCTGGGTTTGGCCGGTGACAACGATGAAGGACCGCAGTCTGTTCTTTTACTGGCTGTCCACCCGTGGGGAGGGGGAGACTTAAGACCTTCATGCACATTATGGGTGCGTGAGGTTCGCAGACCATTGGGTCCTGTCAAGGTCCAAGGCCTACCGGTTCCTCGCTCTCCTCCCCTCCACTCGCACCGATTGGGACAACAACTCTGTTGGCGGAAATGTGATCGCTCGTAGAGAGCCAGGCAGTGGAAGAAGTCCCAGTGGGGTATGGGCTTCTACTCCAGGAGTTTTCCCATACACAAGAACCACCAGGCTGGCCTGAGAGTTGTTGGACCTTTCCACCCTGAACCTTTCCCTCCCTCTTCAAAAGTTTAAGATGGTTACCGCAGTGCCTATTGCGGAGACACTGCAAGGGAGACTGGATGTGCTCCCTGGATCTGAAAGACGCATACCTACACATCCCGATTTGGCAGCCTCATCAGTCCTTTCTGAGGTTCAGGATCATGGGCTTTCATTTCCAATATAAGGTTTTACCCTTTGGCGTCAATTCAGCCCCCAGGGTCTTTACCAGGCTTATGAATGTTGTGGCTCCACTTCTCAGGGCCCAAGGTCACCATATATATCCATACCTAGACTGGCTCGTCAGGGCGTGATCCCCAAAGGTGGTCCATCACACCACCTCCACCCTCATGAATACGCTACACGAATTGGGATTCTCCAATCTCAAGAAGTCACGCTGGAGCCGACGCAGAGTCTAAAGTTCCTGGACCTCATCTCCCATACCAGCTCAGAGAGAGTGTTTTCCTCTGAGGACAAGATTGCTGCCATCAAGAGTGCCACAGGTCATTTTCTCAGCAGATCGGTGACCTCAGCATGGTGGTACCAGCACCTCTTGGGTATCATGGCAGCGCCATACACGAGGCTCAAAATGAGAAGATTATAGCTGCACTTCTCAGCCTCATGGAGTCAGGAGTGGAGTTCCCAGATGGAACTCGTCTGACTCCTCCTTTTCTCCACCAGGACCTTGTCTGGTGGAGCATGGACTGCAACTTGAGGATCGGCAGACCCTTCCGGCAATCAGCACCACAGGTTACCATCACCACAGCGTCTTCCTTGGAGGGCTCAGGGGCTACCCTGGACAATCACAGCATCCATGGAGTTTGGTCTCTTCAGGAACAGAAACCCCATATCAATTGGCTAGAGCTGAAGGTGATCGGGCTGGCTCTCAGAGCCTTTCTGCCGCTTACCAGTGGCAAGATGATCCTCATCCAAACGGACAACTCCACCAGCATGTATTACATCAACCAGCAGGGTGGCACCAGGTCTCCTCCCCATGCAGCCTGGCAGTCAGCATTTGAGAGTGGGCTCTGGAGAACAACATTCACTTGAGGGCAATCCACCTCCCAGGGGAGTCAACCTGGAGGTGAACATGCTCAGCAGACTGGGTGCAGACAACTATGAATGGCAGTTGACCTAACAGGTCCTTCAGGGGATCTTCAACAGATGGGGTCATCCTCAGGTGGATCTCTTCGCCAACTGGTCCAGCAGGTGGTGCCCCCAGTTTGAGTGCTGGCAGGGACAGAGCTGGGGCTGTCTTGGCGATGCAGATATAATGGGACAACATGAAAGCGTATGCCTTTCCGCCCACTCCCCTGGTCCACTCCACAGGGTAATCTGCAAGATCAGGGAGTCCTGGCACCTCTGTCATCCTGATAGCTCTGTGGTGGCCCGCAAAGCCATGGCTCTTGGAACTACTCAGCCTGTCGGAACAGGCCCTGGTGCATCTTCCGGTGGGTCCAGCTCACCTACTCTCGCAGCAAGGCAGCACGGTCATCATCCCCCCCCGCAACCCACCCCCTCCAGAAGTTGGTTCCTGAACAGGTGACATTAAAGCATTTGCTTCTGTCACAGGCTAACCTAGACATCATACAGGGCGCTAGGAGTGACGCTGCTAGGAGCCAGTACAAGAGCAAGTGGACTAGGTTTTGTCACTGTGTAGAATCGAAGGGAGTCTATCCCTTGACTTGCACGTTGGACGATGTGCTATCCTTCTCAGCACACCTCGCACACTCAGAGGTGCAAGTAGACACGCCGCACCTATCTGTTGGCCATCGGAGCCTATAGGAACTCTGAGGAGGAGGTCTTTTCATCCTCCAACCCAATAGTTAAGACATTTGGTGGGCCTCACCAGGCTCCTCCCACCTATAAAGAAGCCACACCCGATTTGGGACCTCAAAGTAGTTTTGGGCGCCTTGGCGCATAAACCATTTGAGCCAACAGCGTCTGCGGCGATCAGGCTCGTCATCATTAAGACAGCCCTCTTGGTGGTTCTCACGTCAGCACGCAGGGTCAGTGAAATCCAGGCACTGGTGGCTTCAGAGCCCTATACTACCTTTCATAAGGACAAGGTTGTCCTTAGGACTCATCCTGCATTTCTACCTAAGGTATTCTCCTTGTTTTACCTCAATGAGGAGATAGTGCTACCTACTTTCTTCATAGACCCCAAAGACGAGGCACAGAGGGTTCTGTTATATGGCATTTAAATAGCTCTCTATATATCATTGGTATGACCTCAAAGCGCTTGTGGGTTGAACGCCCTTGGGGACCGCAATCCAGGTCAGTCGAGAGTAAGGTATCATATGGTGTTTGGGTGCACTCGATGTGTGTGCCGTTGATGCGATAGGCTGATGGTAGCTGCATCCTAACCTTAGATGTGGTGGTATTGGGATCAGTCAAATGTGTGCAGTCTGGAGGTTGGGCTTCGAGGCTGGATTCTGGCTGCGTTTTACCTGTGAAGGACGCTCATGTGAGCAGCTAGGCTGAGTTTTCATGGGGTAGAGCTGTGTTCTAGCAGGATGTTGAGGTGTTCCTGGAGTATTTTGTATGTGAGCAGCTAGATCGATTTGATTGAGGGGTGTAGCTGCGCTCTATTGTGTGTTGGTGTAGAGTAGAGAGTGATAGGAGAGGTGAGTTTCTGGAGTGGAGGTTTTATACTACACTGTTCCGAATGTTTTGAGGTGGCTGTATTAACAATTACCAACTGTGAAAATACCCTTTGTTGTATGTTTCTAATTTCGTGTTGTGTACACTGTTTTTGTTTAAAACCACACCCGGGTTGAAGAACAGCCTCGGGCAGCACTTATCTGAGTTACTTGTCACCTACTTCGTATACTCATATGTGCTTGTCACTAGGGTACTCATCCTCTACATCCCGATGAGGGTGCACAACTGCACTTCCCCATGTTTTTATTGAAATCTGTCCGGTATCGCTTTCGTGCTTAGCGAAAGTTTGTAATAATTTAAGACACTGGTTTTTGAGATTGAAATAAATATGACCAAAAACTGTGGATTGTTGTGAGGATCTCGCATCCTGATTATTTGTGTTATCAATATATGTACCCACCTGGGAATATCAGGACTCCACCAGGCGCCCTTTATTTTCTCTCCTAGTCAGTACAACCCGTGGTTGTAGGGCCATTTGATTTGATTGGAGTATACACTACCATCCATACTTCCACACCCACAAACGATGGATAAAGTAAATATTGTGTCCTACACAGATGAATACTTTCAAAGATTGTTAGGCACTACATCAGCCTTCGGGTCAGAAGGAGGAGCAATAGCGCAAGGCTCCAATAAAGATGGCTTAGACCTCATACATTTAAAAAAAGAAAAAACTCATTTGCACTGAGATGCATGGCACCTTCATGCTTGAATATTTAAAGGCCAGAATTATACCAGAGGGACTACAAGTCAAGAACATCCCCTGTGTCTTTACGGACAATCCCAAGTTCAAGATCAATTTCAGTGGGGTTGGCAATAAATGCAGCAGAGATTGGGTTATCCTCATAATCAATACAGCGGAGGAGGAATGCAAAAAGCAGGGCGAAGAACTAGCTGAGCTTGAGAAAAAATTCAGCGAGGACACCGCCATCGCAGAAGCAAAAAAGAAACTAGAGAAACTTGAAGAGGAAGTGGCTAAGTTTAAACAGATAACTAGATCGAAAAGTGCAGAAATTCAGGAAAGATCTTGCACAATACGCCGAAGAAAAAACTTACCCTTATCTCAAAGAAACATACTATAGCGACCTTCAACAACAACAGAAGACCAACTACAACAGACGGAACTGCATAGTTAATTTCTCTGGCAGCTCTGGATCATCGAGCGGAGGCTTCCCTAGCTCCCTGAGTGGAAAAAGGTCCACAGGACCGCCCCCAGACCCCCAACACCCTTTTTTTCAAAGGGGAGGCCAACGGGGCAGAACAAGGAGGCAACCACAGCAGTCGGGCCAGTACATGCGGACATGCCAGTGGTACTCCAATCAACCTTGACTACCATCCCTATCTTCAATCTTTCATCTAGAATCTTGAACAACCCAGAACAAACCCTCCTATAGAGAGGTTTGTCTTTTGTCCCTGCCACCAAAGCAGACATTTTCAAGACTGAAGCAGAACTCAAGAAATTCTTTCGCACCTTAAGACTAAAATATTTCTTCGAAATATACTTACCTGAAAAACGAGATTCGGAAAACATCTCACAGGACCCAGAGACACCACGCGAGAATACCAGTGGCCTCAAACCAAAATCATCCTTCATGCCGCCCGCACATACCATCCCGGGTGAATTCGATACTTTTGAAAAAATTGTAACCCAAACTGTGACCACCAGCCTTATACGCAAAAACTTCTACCAAGCAAATCTGGGTAAAGAAGAACGAGCAGCACTAAACACACTAAACATGGACAGATCTATCACTATCAAGCCAGCTGACAAAGGCGGTGGGATTGTCATCATGAATACTACAGAATATAACAACGAATGCCTGCGATTGCTAGCAGACACCAACTCCTACAAAAAACTCCATGGAGATCCTACCCAAAGGCTACAAGACGAGATTAGCAGTTTAACCAAGCACGCAGAAGAAACAAGGGTGGATATGCGAGGACGAGCACAGGTTTCGCTTGTGACTCCCTACTGGAACCTCTGTCCCTCTACACGGACCACTTTCTAAAACCATTTGTGGGCCAAATGAAGTCTTACATTAAGGACAGCACGGAAACTATCAAAATTCTTCAAACAGTTGATTTAACACCTAATTCCATCCTAGTCACTATAGATGTCGAGGCCTTATACACCTCTATTCCACAAAGCGAAGGATTAACAGCACTCGCAAAATGCCTAAACAAAGGAACAGACGTTACTTCTACACCCACCAACTTCATCCTTGAATGTATCCACCTGGCTATGTCAGAAAACGTCTTCCTGTTTGAACACCAAATATATCAGCAAGTCAAAGGCGTGAGTATGGGCGCAACGTTCGCACCAGATGTGGCCAATCTATATATGGCCCAATATGAAGACGACCACATATAGCATGAAAACAACCCGTATAGAGATCACATCAAAATCTGGCGGCGGTACATTGACAATGTCCTTCTGATTTGGGAAGGAAGCAAAGAAGCCTTGACAGCATTTCACCTGTGGCTTAACCAACGGAACGCACACATCAATTTCACCATTGAATGGGATTTCCAGGCCATTAATTTCTTGGACCTGCATATCTATCGTTATGGAAACCAGCTCAAAACCGAACTTTTCCGCAAACCCACGGATAGGAACAGCCTACTGCATTTTACAAGTTACCACCCCCAGGGTTTTAAATACAACCTGCCCTACGGACAATTTCTTCATATATGCAGGAACTGCACCGAGAGAGACAAGTTCGAACAACATGCCTCACAGCTTCAAACACATCTTACTGAAAGAGGATACCCCAAGAAGTCCATAAAATCAGCTAAAAAAAGAGCCGCCAACACGGACCGCACCATCTGCCTCACCACCAAGATCAAAGATCCGACAGACAGAACAGTCTGTGTGACCACATTTAGCCCTGTAAGTAATCTTATCAAGACCACCATCAACAAACACTGGCATCTCATCAAGAATGAAGGGAGTCTCTCCAAAAAACCTCTTTTCGCCTTCAAGAAAAATAAAAACCTCAGTGACACCTTAGTGCACACCTTCCTTGAACCAGCTAAAACAGAACCCACGCTTTGGAACCTACCACCGGTCATTGGACATTACAGCTGCAGCCACTGCATAGCCTGTAGATACACCAAGACCAGCAAACCCTTCAGCCACAAAAACTTCAAATGGACAATGAGGAATCACACGAACTGCGAGAGCAAGTACGTCATTTATGTCATCAGATGCCCATGTGATCTCATATACATTGGCAAAACAATAAGGCCCGTGAAACAAAGGATCAATGAGCACAGATCCTGCCTCAAAAACTCTGTTCAAGACAAGCCTTTGGTTGAGCATTTTGCCAAAAAAGGACACACACATGAACAGTTCAGATGGACCGTCCTCCAGCAACTAAGCCCGCATAAACGAGGAGGAGATATTAATCTCGCTCTCACCAGATTGGAGCAGAAATTGGTCCACAGACTAGACACTGTAAAGAATGGACTCAATATTATAGTACAATGGAAACACTTCTGGGACCAGTCCCCTCTCTCGTATAAGCTTTTGTCACACTCCTGCCCAGATCAGTCATCCCTGCCAGCCACCTACTTCCCCTAGACTTGGTGCCCCATAGAGCCATTGGGGAGTTGTTGATCCTGCATACCAATGCCACTCATACCCAGTCTATCCATACCTAGAATCATGACTAGTACCCCAAATGTGGGACCCTAATACCTCCTTTTTTTACCAACCACACACCACTTTGGTCCCTTGCCAACAATAGATTAGAGTTGTTTTCACAAATGTGCAGAAAATATGCAACAAAAAATGGTGTTATGCACCCGAATTGTTCACACGCTTTGGCAGCAAGAATCTGTGGTGTTTTACTGTTTTACTGTTTCTGCAAAATATGGCCGTGAATATACTTGTGTTAGAAACAGACACGTGCATGTTCAGTTTGCTTTGGTGTTTTCTCCCAGAATGACATATATATAGATATATATAGAGAAAACTAGAAGTTATTGCTTGTGGCATCACTGTCGTCCTACTACACGTGACCACAGTGTCATGTTGATTTACACAAGCCCCTTACTAGCGGGCTTGCCCGCCTCTCATCTACTGTCTGTGCATTCCCAGGGACTACCTTTCCCATAATACATCCCAGTGTAGTTCCTTTATTCTATTCCACACACGCATACACCCCAGACACGGGATGGCTCCCGTTGAGTGACAGTACCTAGAAGCCTATCATAGGGTGCATACGACACCTTCACGAGTCCATCATACACCCCCACTGGGATTGGCCCAGCACATGGGGGGCGTGTCCACCCTTCCAGTCATATCTGCTGATTCACGGCAGGCAGCCATTTCCATCGCTGCCGTGAACCCAGCAAGAACTAAAAGAATGCGAATCAGGTAAGCCATGTCCCGGCTGGCCCCAGAGCCCCATGACTCCTGTACATTACAAGACTGTTGCACTTTTGACACGTCTTGTTTCACCAACTGTACCTCTCGTCACCACTTTGCTCTGATAGGGGTATACATTTGTGTTTCCCTTTCTCTAGATCAATGGCTAATCATAAGCCCAGTGCCGTTTGAATCCGGTTTCCCTGGCACGGCCGATCCACACCCACTGGTGAACCTTTTCACACCACCAGACCTAGGATTTCACCCAGGTCGGTTGACAGCATACCGCCTCACTCCGGTTGGATGGTAAGCTGTTCTCTCCCATACACCACTGGTGTATTTCTCCAGCACCAATGAGCTGTTATTTATTAACCCCTAATTCATTATGTACGTTTTGAGATCCTCATAGTTCTCCTCCCGCCCACAGATCTTACCCACGGACAGACTCCCCAACTAGTCTCTCCTGATGAAGGCCACCACAACTACAAGCTTCTACTAATCCATTGTTGCCGAAACACAACTGTGTCGATCACTTGTGGCACAACTGTGAAAATACCCTTTTTGTATGTTTCTAATTTTGTGTTGTGTACAGTGTTTTTGTTTAAAACCACACCCGGGTTGAAGAACAGCCTCGGGCAGCACTTATCTGAGTTACTTGTGTCACCTAGTTCGTATACTCATATGTGCTTGTCACTGGGGTACTCACCCTCTACATCCCGATGAGGGTGCACAACTGCACTTCCCTATGTTTTTATTGAAATCTGTCCGGTATCGCTTTCCTGCTTAGCAAATGTTTGTAATAATTTAAGACACTGGTTTTTGAGATTGAAATAAATATGTCCAAAAACTGTGGATTGTTGTGAGGATCTCGCATCCTGATTATTTGTGTTATCAATACATGTAAAGCAAGCCAACACTTATTATCCAGTCAAGGTGTGATGCGAGCTAATGTTCACAATTCAAATTAAATGTGGCGATTGCTGATAATTGCAAGTCTATTTAGATGTGGCATTGGCTAACATTCACAATCCTGTCCAGAAATGACGTGAGCAAATAAACACAATTATATCTAAATGTGGCAATGGCTAGTATTTACAAACGTGTCTTGATCGGAAAGCTTAAAATTACAATTCTATCTAAAAATGTGGCACTGGCTAGTATTTACAATCCTGTCTAGATGTGACGCAAGCTTATATTCACAGTTCTATCTAAAAAGTGGCAATGGCTAGCATTCACAATCGTGTGTAGTTAAGATGGTCATTATTAACATCCTGCCCTGATATGTTTTGTGGGCAAGTAGAGTGGCAGTGCTTCTAGAGTACAGTGATTGCTGTACTCCTCACCCAGGCCACACCTACCTTGATGGTAGCTGCTGATTGACGGCTAGCAACGGTCTTCCCCTGCTGACACCTGCAGACACTATCTGGAGCCAGCTTTGTGGGTGCCGCTCTTTGCCTTTGGGCCCTTAGCCGCAGAGGCTGCACAGGCAGGGGTCTGCCCTGGGAAGGTCCGTTAAGAGGAGCGATCTGACCCATTAGGGGAGGAGGGCAGGCTGGAAGGCATGAGTGGGGTGGGAAGAAGAAGCAGAGACGGGGAGAGCGAGCAAGGGTGCAGGCAGGTCCCGGGGGGCCCCAACATTTTAAAATACAGATAAGGCCCAGGAGTGTCTGATCACTACCACTCACCTGAAACGCCTACCCACCCTTTACCCACAAGGGCATCCCACCAAATATCCTGCACCATCAACACCAGGTTAGTTTCCAAAAATAAACTCCACATCTATGACCATCATGGATGAAAACCCAGACATCCTATTCATTACTGAGACCTGGTTCTCTGATGACTACAAGCCCCTTCATGCACAAGACCTTCCCGCTGGCTACATTTTCACCGTCCGGAACAGATCACGAAGGCGAGCAGGGCTTACAATATTACACAAAAACCAATTCAAGCTAATAACCCAGCACACCTCCATCAGCACCACAGACTACGAATCCCTTCTGGTAAAATGCCAACTCGCACCCTCCACCTCACATAACTTTCTACTCTGCTACAAACCCCCCAGGCTATAACAAAAACTTCAGATGCATTTGGTGAAGCACTGGCCGCCAACCTCATCCTACACCCAACTCTCACCATTGTAGGGGATTCCAACATATGGTTCGACTCCCCATCAAACTCCATGACCAGGTTGCTCAGACCATCTAGAACCACTCCACCTGAAACGCCACACCTCCACTCCCACCCATACAAGAGGCCACACCCTCAACACAATATTCAGCACCACAAACAAATCTACCCAGCCCCTGTGCCCCCTGTCATTGACTGATCACTCAGCATTGTATTTCTTCATACCTCTGAGCACTGCAGTTAGCGTTCAAGACCCCAAACGACCACCGCCAACACCCCTTCTACATTCCCAATATGGAATGAAGTGGTTATCACCCCAGATCTAGAGCTCTCACTCCGCAACTCCCTCCACTCACTTTTCTTCCAGGAAGGACCTCCAGCAATAGAATCCTTCGACCTCTGGCTTACAAAGGCCCTCGCGCCCCTCACCTCGTCAAAACGTACCTCGCAGAGATCTGGACCAACACCTAGGTGGTTCGCCCCCAATCTCAAACCACACAACTCTCAAGCATCTTCTGGAACGGGCTTGGAGAGCCGTCAGCCCAGAACAAAACCACCCTAGCAAGGACAACCAGAATATACAGATCAGAAATCAAAAAAAGCAAGAAATCATTCTATGGGAACCGAATCCAAAATGCTCGCAACCTGCATGAGGAACTACATAGAATCATAGCAGAATTGCCCACTCCGAGCTCCCAAGCCCTATGCAGCACTCTTGCTCCACTTCCACAATGCCTCTAACGAAACACTGCATCATCATCGCTAAACTAAAATATTTACCGCTGCCCCCCACTCACCCACAGACCTCTGCCCAAAATCCCCCCACAGACGCATTGTTTTGACTCATTCTCACCCATCATACATCAAGAATTCCTCTCGCTTGTAGCAGTCAGCTGCCTGTCAGGCTCCCCTGAAGACCCCTGTCCACCCTCAATGCTAAAAAGAATACTAACCTCCACCTGTGCAGGTAACGTCGCACACAAAATCCTTAATTCCTCTCACATCAGGATCTTTCCCAAAAGCCCTAAAAACATCCTACATCAACCTATTCTCAAAAAAACGAGACTCGACCCACTCCTCCCCCAAAACTACCGACCTATCTCCAATACGCGTTTCATCGCCAAACTGATGGACTGCGCAGCATACAAACAGCTTGGCCAATTTGCCGAAGCCAACAACCTCCTAGACCCAGCGCATCGGGTTTCAGATCACTAAGGGGAACAGAATCTTCCCTAGTCTCAATATGGGTCGACCTAAAAAGAACAGCCGATGGAGAAGGCTGTGCAGTTCTCCTCCTGCTAGACCTCACCGCAGCCTTTGATATCATCAATCACTCATCCTACTAGACAGACTACAAACACTAGGAATCAAAAGCACAGCCCTTTCTTGGATCTCATCCCTTATCTCTAATCGGTCGCAAATCATGCACCTCGACAGGTTCACATCCACATCACGACCAGTAAGTAAAGGTGTCCCCCAAGGAGCATCCACATCACCCCTAATCTTCAACTTTACATACAACCCCTTCCCTCAATCATCCGCTTGTACATACTCTTGCGTCCTGTCCCCTCTCCTCCATACTGCATGGGCGTCCCTCGCTAAGGACGGGAGACGGAACCTTTTTCACAAGAAAAAACCTTCCCCTTTAAATTTAGGGGCACAGCCCTGGGAGCATGTGCTCCCCTGACTCCGCCCACCAGCGCCACTCCTCAGTCCCCTTTTCCACGTCGACAGGAACGGGCCAAATTCACCAGCGCCTCTGGGTTTGGCTTTGGCCATGTAATACCATGCACTCTTCCCTGGATACTTTCTTCTGTCTTTTTGTCTTCTTTTATCAATCAGGTACTCGGCCCTCTGGTGACACGCTCCTCCCAGGTGCATGTCGACTTCAGTGGGCTTTTGCAGGTGTCCAGCCTGCGAGAGGCTCTTCCCTACATCTGATCCCCACGCTCTTTGCTTCTGCTGCCTTGACCCCTATCCCGATACCCCGACCACGAGGGTTGTACCGCGTGCAACGCACTTTATTCTTATGCTCTGAAGAACAGACTAGCTAGGTGGAGAGAGCACCTTCGAGAGGTCGCCTCCGGCGGACTTAAAGGACTTTGTTAGATAAGTCAAGGCCCAGGGGAGGGCCGCTCTTTTCCAGCGCACCCCGCAAGGGCGACTCCTTCCCAAGGAAATGCCCAGGCGGGAGGAACCGCTCAGGTTTTCACACCAGAACGGGTACCGAGGCTAATTCAGCTACAGGCCGAGGGGTTTGAGATCCTTCCGTAGACAGTGCTAAGGGACTGCAAGGTTCTTTTACCAGGTGTACACCAGAGGGGCTGCGCCCTTGTACCGGCAACCTGTCCGTGGGGGCACCTGCATGCAGCACTGTCGGCGATACCGCCGAGGGCAACACGCCTACCAGGTTTCGGCCTGAGGTAAACGGTAGGTCTCGTGCACCATCGCCAAGAGTCCTGGAGGAGGCTGGGCCCAGTGAGCTAAGCACCACGACTTCGGCACGTGGCATGCAGCTGGACAAGATGGATGCCGCGCCAGACAAGATGGCCGCTAGTCCGATACCGCCCCGTGGAGCAGGTGAGAGAATGAGTTACAAGGTGGGATTGGTGTCAACCAGGTACGTGACCTATAGGGATATTCATCTGTATCAAAGGACAGGTTTACCTCGCAACCAGCTAGACTGAGTACACACCAGCCCCAGCAGCAGCCCACTACCCCGTCGACATCACCTTCCACCCCACTGGCCTGCGAGGACAAGTTCTTTGAAAAGTTCCTCACTCTCATGAGATCTCCTCAGATCGGGTCCATCCTTAGGGATGTGATCAGGCACATACTCCCTCTGGCCCCTCTGCCGGCACCTATAGTCAATCCTCCTATGGCTCCTGCACCGCAGGCCCCAGTGCAGCACCTGTTGCCCACTCTGGCTCCTTCAATTCCGGCTCCCCTGCCTCCCACAATTCAGGCGGTTCCGTACCAGCCTCTGCTGCAGGCTCCGGTATCCACACTGCAGCCCTCGGCGCCCAGCACTCTGCCATCCGCTCTGGACCAGCAGGACCCCCTGGTGGACACGGACAATGAAGTGGAGTACTTGGGGCTTCCACAACCCGAGGTCGAACTGGAGGCTGGGGTCCTGGCCGAAGTCCTCACTCTAAGCCCCATGACTAGAACGGGGATCCGGATGCAGAAGAAGGTTGTCGCGTTGGACAAAAAGGTGTGGCTTAAACCACACTCAGCCCAGCCTGTTAATCAGCGCCTCAACACCGAGTATAGGCTAACGGAGGGGTATCCACTCTTTCTGTCGGCACACCCTCAACTGCATTCTTCGGTGATCGCTGCAGCATCACTCTACTCAAAGCCTCAGTCGTCCTTGTTCACCTCGTCCTCGGCGCTGCTAGGCAAGGAGGAGATCGTGGAGGTGTACGGGAAGAAGTTTTATTCCAACGCTTTGCTGCATCTTTGTCAATCCAACATGGATGCCATGCTGGTAGCCGTTAACCAGAGGCTTTGGCGGGAAATAGCTGACTTCCTTCCAGACCGTCAGGTGCAGAGCCAGTCACGTTTCAAGGTGGGACTGGCAGAGGCTAAAATGGTGGCACAAGATATCATGGAGTCCACCGTGGCCCACATTGACACTTCTGGCCAGGCCATATTCATCCCCATGGACATTTATTTTTTGGATTTATAGAGCACACCACAGGCATTGGGGCGCTATTATACAGGAGAGAGTAGTTAGGCTTAATTCAGGGTTACAGGAATGCAGCCCAACAGCAAGATTACTTGGTACATGTTACTTGGTTACATTTACAAAGATGCATATAGGTAGTTATGAGGGTAACAGCATGTTTGATCCAGAGCAGATGATGTAAAGGGAGGGTACATGTGCAGTGTCATACAAATAGCCTGGTTTTGATGGATTTCCGGAAAGCTTTGTGAGACTCAATTAGCCTAATGTGAAAGGGGAGGGAGTTCCAGAAGTGGCAGCCATGGTTGGGAAACTGGTACTGCCCGCACAAACTCTGCGGGTCTTGGGTACAGAGATCCTGTTGGAGTATGCCGTCCTTGTTGGCTTAGCTGGGGTAGGTTTGCTAATCCTTTGGACCAGGTAGGGGGATGCCAAGTCAAGGACAGACTAATGCTTCAGTGCGAGAGTTTTAAAAACAATCCTTTTCTTAACGTGAAGCCAGTGGACCTGCCTTCTAACCTCAGAGATGTGGTCCCTTCGTGAGATGCCAGTGTCAGCACTAAGGGCGTTATTTTGTACTAGTTGTAATTTTGTAATATTCTTGCAGGAGGTCCCTACAAAGAGGGCATTACAGTAGTCCAGTCTAGACCCATATATTGCCCTGGCAATGGTGAGGCAATTATGTTGGGATAAGAAAGGTCTAGCTGCGTTAAGCAATTTGGAGTGGTAAGCTGAGGAGGCGGCAATGGCATTAACCTGCCTGTTTATTGTAAGGTTAGAGTCAAAGTAGATGCCCAAGGTCTCAACAGAATGGGAGACAGATGGGGATGTTATCAATGGTGAAGAGCTATATTGTTTGTCCAGTTTACCTAAGGTGGCCGGGGATCCAATTAACAAACGTTCGGTTTTGTCGCTGTTGAGGCATAACCAATTTTATGCCATCCAGGATTGGATCGTTGAGTAAATGGAATTGAGGATGTTCAGGTCAGACAATCACCCGAGAGGGGGATGAGCACCTGGGTGTCATCAGCATAGTTTGTGTATGAGATGCCCAGTGCATTCAGAATGTTTAACAGAGGCCTCATGAAAAGGTTGTAGAGGGTGGGGGCAATGCACGAGCCCTGTGGGACCCCGCATTTGATGAGGCTTGGACTGGCACATGACGATTCGGAGAAGACCTTCATAGCCCTTTCCTAAAGAAACAATGTTATCCAGGCACAAGCCCTCAGGGAGAAGTTGGCCGCAGTGGATAGGTGATGTCAGAGGGTCTGATGATTCACCAGATCCAAGGCAGCGGATAAATCAAGGAGCAGAAGGTGCGCAGGTTTGCCTGCGTCTCTGAGGTCGTCCATTTGATTTTCAAGGTCTAGCAGGGCCGTTTCGGTGCTGTCGTGGCCAGAACCCAGACTGCCGAAGACCAGAAAGGTGGTTATCTTCAAGGTATTTTTGGGCTTACAGGTAGGCTGCTTTGTCCAGGATTTGTAGCAGAAAGGGGACAGTGATAATGGGTCTATAGTTCCCTGGAACCGATGGGTCGAGGGAGGGTTTTTTAAGTAGCGGTCGAACCCATGCTTCCTTAAGTCCAGTTGGGACATGGCCAGCCTGGAAAAAGGCATTAATGAATGCAGTGATGAATGGGGCAAGGGGGGGGGTGGCACAGTCTTTGATGACCTGGGACGGTGAGGCATCCCCTTTACAATTGGAAGTTTTGATGGATTTGAGGAGGGCAATGACTTCAGGTTCACTCATATCCTTAAAATCAAACATGAGAGAGTGTTTAGGGTTGGTTACTGTGGATGAGTTACTGTGACTGTTGGCTATAAGGTAGGTGAGAGCCTGTTGGTGGGCTAAGATTTTGGTGTGCAGGGTGTCCAGCATGGCAGACTGAATTTTGTTACACCAGAGGTCATCCTTCACGAGAGTAGGTGGCGGGTGGAGGGAGTTTCCAGCTCTCTAAAGATGGAAAAGATTTGTTTCGTCCCAGATTTAGCATTAGCTGTCCTAGTGTTGAAGGATGCAGCTTTAGCCTTAATGATGGCCATTTTGTAATCTTTGAAGGCTACTTTAGAAGCATCATTAAGGTTATTTTTCCAAGTGGCGAGCGCTGCTCTTTTTTTGGAGCCTAGCTCCAGAAGCTCCTGGGTGAACCAGGTGTTGGAGTGCTTTGCTCTCTTAGTTTTCTTTACGGTGAGTGGAGCAACGTTATCGATAGCTTGGGTGATGGCCATTTTGAATGCACTAGCCAGAATCTCAGGGTCCTTGGAGAAAGGGGGCATGAGGGCATGCACCGTGAGGTAGATGGTGATAGTTTCCTTGGTGAGCTGACCGGAGCTTCTCGAGAGTGCTGCAGGGAGAGGGATCGTTGGCACAGGGGGCCCTTTGGAGGTAATGAGGTCAAATTTAATGCAATGGTGGTCAGACCATGGAATGGGAGTAATCATGACCATGAGGGAGCTGTTATGGTGTGTCACCCAGTCGGGCGTGCAACCTTTGATGTGGGTAGGCTTTGAGAGATGGCTTGGGTAAACCCTAGGGTAGATAAAGCTTTGTTCAAGGCAGTGGCATGGGCATCATTGGCGTTGTTAAGCCCCAGATTGAGATCACCTAGGAGTATGAATTTAGATGAGTTTTTTAGGTTGTCAGAGAGCGCATGGATTAGTGCTTCATGAAAATAGGTGGTAGGGCCCGTTGGACGGTAAACAACATGGAGCGAGATGGTGCAGTTGGGGGAGAGCCTCAGTTTGAGCTGAAGGTAATTGGAATTCTGCACAAATTCCCCTTCAATCCTTCTGGTATTCTCCTTAGTGATGACAGCTACCCCCCGCCCCACCCTATGAGAGGAGCAGTCCTGCCTGAAAATGGTGTAGCCGCTGAGGATAGCAAGGGCCAGGTGGGGCCAGAGGTTTCATTGAGCCAAGTCTCTGTGAGAATCAGTAAGTCAATGTTGTCCCTAATGATAAGGTCTTGCACATTTAAGGCGTGTGCTGGTAGGGAGCGTGAATTGACCAGGGCACACTTCAGTGGGGCAGCAGTTGAGGGAAACTGGCTAGCGGTAGGGGGGGATATGGAGCCCGTAAAGTCAAACAGGGAGGTCTTGGGCGAGAGATGGGCAGGGCTGACAGCAGATACCGCAGCAGCGGTGGCATTACAGGGAAGTTGTGGTACATGGGCGGCAGGTACTAACACAGGAGCAGTTACAAAAGTAACATCACATGGCAATTGTGGGGTAAAGGCGGCAGGCACTGGTACAGGTGCAGTTACAATAATGGCATCATATGGCATTTGCGGCATATGGGCGGCAAGCACTGGTGAGAATGCAGTAGATAGTGGAGGCACATCAAATGGGACATGTATTATATCATGAGGAGCAATAGGAAGGTGCGGGTAAGAGCTTCCAGTCTTCAGCCTAGAAACTTTGATGCGGGACGGAGTGCGCAGGTGCAGGTCCTGTCTAGGAGGAATTGTCCTAGTAGGTGCAGGGCAGTGACCTTTATGCAGTGATGGTTGGTTAAGTTTGTACGCAGTCTCAGGTGGCAGTGTTACAAGCCGGGTGGTGTGCACCAAGACATCAGAAGGCGGCAATACCGGACCAGAAGTGGTAGGCGAAACAGGCCATGGGCGATGGCGTGTAGGTGGACAGTGCCACAGGGTGCCGTAGGGCCTGCAAATACAATGCAGACGCGAGGGTGCAGGAGCAAGCTCCTTCAAAGGTAGGGAGAGAGCTGATAGGCCTCAGCGGGTTACTAGATGGGAGAGGCGAGACGAGTATCACAGCTGAGGATAGATGAGTACTTGGATACCATGGCATGATAGTAGGTTGCATACATCTGGCTCCTAGACGCGCATTCCTGTAAATCAGGGTCAGCATGACGGTGAGAGGAGGGGGGCATACCTGGTGCGTGAGCGGAGGTGCTCATTTCGAAGGGAAGGTGTAGTTGGGGGTAGGTAAAGTGGTATTTGTGTCGTAGGCATCCACAGGGGCGCTGTCATGATGCCTACCCCCGGGGACCCAGACCAAGTCCAGCAACACCAGAAGCCTATGGCGCCAGGCTCATATGGAGAGTCAGTCCTGGCGCCGTAGGTGCCAGGCTCATAGATTAAAACCTACCTGATGGAGACCATGCTGCAAATTCACCTGATGCAGACCATGCTGCAAGAGCTCCAAGCCAAACGAGACTTGGAAGGGACTATTTTATCTAGGTTCTATTTTTTTTACTCGAGTGGGGCTGGGGAGGAATACTTACCTGGGACTACTTTGGAGGCTATTTAAACCACGCCCGAAGAGCAGCACACGCTTCGGGTTATTCTGCATCCAGCAGCGTAACGCTCACTGTGCCTGCAAGTCTGCATCCAGTCTTCTGCCACGCCCGCCTCGAGTTTGGAGCTCCTAGAAAAAGGGAGAAAGGGTTAGAACAAGAGCAATACCTTTGATCCTTACCTGAATTCCCGATTCATCGCGCCTTCGAGCTGGAAGAAAGAAGTTATTTTATGTGCATCGCCTCGCCTGCTGCAGCGCCGCGCTGAAATCGCCGGCCTTCGCCGCATCTTCACATTTCACTGCATCCTCCTGCATGTTCCCGCCGCACTCCAGCACCTAAGGAGAAGACAAGAACAGCAAGGTGAGCCAAGGGAATACACAGAGGAATACCCCCCATAGACTTACCTGATTTTACCACCGGGGGTACTATTCTTCTTCACGGGTCGGCGCAGCTTCCACTGCATCCTAGCCGAACCCCGGCCCCTAAGGGGAAAAAAAAGGACAGCAAGGTAAAACCAGGGACTAACAAGGGGAACCCTCCTCACCACAAAAGACTTACCTTGTTTTACCGCCGGAGGCATTATTCCCTGAGACTTGATACTTCTCTCAACCCCTGAATAAGGGAGAAAGCAACAGGTTATGGACATTATTTTTTCGAACTGTGTTGGATAATACAAATCCTTAACAGAACATTACCGGTTGCCACGAGGAACTCTTCAGTAGGGTCAAGCTGCAACCTGCAAGGAATCGGACAAGAGTGAAAGTCAGGCATTTGAACTCTTACGAACTACATACTTACGGCGTCTTGCCGGGAATGTCTGAGTCAATATTGTCCTGGAACTCACCAATTCCTTCTAGCCAGTGAAGCAACTGGTTATCTACGCGCCCCTGCGCTCAATGCAGAATGGAGAGCTCATCTTTTCAAATCATCAGGTGAGACTATAAGAGGGGACATCCAAGGTGATCAGTAGGGAGAACAGCGGGGTGGGGGGATTTTGCGCTCAACTCCACGGGTGGTTAATTCCCTTTCTCCATTTGCAAAAGAATATTCCTACGGGGCCAAGCAAACGAAGCTAGGTGGGCCAGTCCAGTCCGTCATCTCGGCCCTACGCATCACATTGGTGGAGGCCGCAGCAGTCCGGTCCAGATCGACGCCTCTGTGGGAGCCAGGTGAGCGTAACAGGCTCGTTTCATGAATGACGCTTTGGGAACAGGTGTGGCGACATGACCCTTATCTTGGGCAGGGGGGCGGGTGCCTGCAACCAGCAACGTCGAGCAGTGGAGAGCTACAGAGAGGGAGCAAGACCTTTTCTCCCGGCCTTCCCTCAACGGCTTCGCCTCCCGGTGCACCTACCCTCCATTTAAAGCAGGAGGGGAGGGCTGGGCAGACCGTAGCGGCGAATTGTGATGATGGTTGTTAGCGGTTGCCATGGCAATGGCCATTTTTTGATCAGCTACAGCCTCGCGGCCTGTAATTGAGACGGTCTGCCTCATCAAGCACTCCTGTACCTTTCCAATTGCAGGAACAGCTGTGTAACGGAAGGACAGCTGATTTCTCCCTCGCAGCAGAGCTGCAGAGGGGGAGCAAGGCCTTCTCTCCCGGCCTTCCCTCAACGGCTTAGGGACTGCCTGGCTTCAGGCTACTAAATTTCAGGAACGCATATTGGACTTTCCATTCGAGGATGGTGACCTCTTTCACTCCACCACCGATGAGCTAGATAAAAAGAAAAAACAGTTTGCAAACTGCGGAGTCTTTATCCTTATGAAGGCCACGCCCAAGGCGTACACCCAGTCACATCAACTCTCCAACAAGGGGCAGGCGTTTGGGGAGGGGTTCCGTGGCTTTCAAGAACAGAGGTCCAGGCAACCTGACCGTTCTCAGAGTCAGCACCAGTGCAAACAAAAGGGGGGGGGGCAAGGTCTTTTTTCAGCCACCCTCCTCCGCAATGGCCTCAGAGAGGAAGAAGGCATGAAAGATGTCGCAGACTCCCAGCGAGGACTGGGTTTCTACTCCAGGATTTTCGCCATAGAAAAGAACCAGGCTGGCCTGAGATTTGTTGGACCTCTCCACCCTCAACCTCTCCCGCCCTCTTCAAAAACTCAAGGCGGTTACGCCAACACTCATTGTGGAGACATTGTACAGGAGAGACTGGATGTGCTCCCTGGATCTGAAGGACGCTTTTCGAATGGATTGTGTCCTCCAACGTATTCATCATCTTTGACATGTAATGTCCACAGCTGTGCACTTCGGAAACATTTTCGGCAGAGGGCATCCTGCGTCGATGACGTCTGGTCGATGTCCCTTGAAGGCCTCTGTCGAGGAAACGTCACTGGATGTTATGAATAGGACGCAAGGCGCCCGTAGCCTCAGTTTCGTTTTTTCCGCAAACATGTTTGCTTCGAGAACTTGGTGCGCCTCGTATTTTTCATCGCAGTGATGTCTTTTTATTTGACCCCTCCGACTCCGCGCTCTGGCTTCAAGACTTGCCGGGACTGCAAGTCGAAAATGTCCATCACCGACCCGCATCGCATTTGTTTGTGGTGCTTGTGCAAGAGTCACGACACCGACTGTTCAAAATGCCAGTCGCTGACTGCCATGACTTTGCGAGAGCATAAGGGGTAGCTCCAGGTAGGTAGGGGTTCTAAGCCCAGTAAGTCCCGTGCTTCTAAATCAAAAACCAAAGGGGTGTCCACCGACGACTCTAGGGTTGACTCTTTGCCCGACAAAGTCCTCGATTCCGGAGGAATGGGCTGCCTTTAAGAAGCAGATGTTAGCGATATTTCAATCGCAGGGCACAGTTCTGGTCGCGCCTTCTAACGAAGCCGGCAAGGAACGGTCTCGTACCGAGGCTTGCACGCCTTTGGGCTCTTGTCCACGATGCGACTCGCACCAGAAACCTTCGAGGTCCCGTTCGGACAAGGCTTCGGATAGTCGCAAGAGACGTGCTTCCAGGTCTCGGTCCTCATCTCCAGCGAGACTGCTGCAACCTGCTAAGGGCTCGAAGCCGGCGTCGACTGTGTCAGCGCCATGTCTGTCCGACTCGGACGTCGACACATTGCCATCTTATCAGCCCACGGTACCGTCGGCACCAGTGTCAATGCCAAAACCTTGGGTGCTCACGACGCCAAGGTTGTCGAAGCCTTCGGCGCCCTTGACACCTTCGGGTATTTTTGCCTGCAATTGACCATTGGAGTACCCTGATTTGGTGGATATTATGGTGAAGTCTGTGAGGCCAGTATTGGACTCCAGGTCCTCTTCTGTCCCCAGGCCAGGTTTTCAACTCCCTCTGGATGACATTTATGAAGAGTAAGAAAGGTCTGAATTTGAGGACCCTGTTGAGCATGATGTGGCTCCAGTCTTTTCTGGAGACAGTCAATTGGAGGAGTTGAGGCAAACCCTTCATGATGCCAGTGGGTTGGACACTTCTCCGGAAGTGGAATTTGGCAGGCCTGAGCCTGGGGCTCATGCTGAGTCTTCGTACAGATGGCTCATGGCTATGGTCTCGGAGTATCTGGGCTGGTCCAGTCCTCCTGAAGACTTTGTACAGGATGATCTAATGGACTAGTGTAGACACTCGAATCTGCCTTTTAATTGCACACTGTTTAGAAATTCGAATCTGCCTATATTTGCTTACTGTGTAGACACTCAAATCTTTCACCGCCCCATGCTGTTGCTTAATTGTGATGCCCTGTGATGCCTCTAATCTAGGTGCTGCTATGTGTATTGTAGCCTACCTCTGATGCCTAAATCCAAATACTGCCCTGTGCACTTTAGCTTAACTGTGATGCCTATGATGCCCCTTTGAAGTATATAGGCACGCTAGCCCTGATCAAGACTGCCAAACATTGGTGCTAAAGCATCAGCATAATTGTATCTCAGTCCCTACTGGATCAGCTTAATATACCTGCCACGGTGTCATCTTCGCCCAACATGCGCACTCTACAGACTTGCCTCCTATATACATCCTGGTCCCTAGCCTGGACCATTCTAACATCACCACAATAATGGCCCTCACCAACACTACCCCATGCAATCTGCAAGAGAGAAACTTGCGACTTAGAGCTAGGTTACCACGACTTTATAACATTAAAAACAAAAGAACCAGTCCACCAGTCCCTACACGCACCTCCATTGCCACTAATCCTGACCTCCTATCCTCAGCGACGGTAAATCGTCCGGATCCACAAGGTCACCAATATCACAAACAGAGGAGACCCAACTACCCTAGTCTAAGAATTGTCAAAGACACCACTACAACTCCTACATTAACTGGAGCCCTTATTAATGCTAGGTCCCTCATAGCACACAATACCGAAATAGCTGATTTACTGGCTATGGACAACTTAGATATCCTTGCTGTTTCTGAAACCTGGCTCCATGATGCAGCTGGCCCTGCCCTCATGACTGCCATACCGGACAATTACAATATCCTAAGAGTCGACCGGCCCAACACTAGAGGAGGCGGTCTGGCCATCATAACCAAAACGCAGCTAGCTGCTAGACTTACCCCACACCCAGCAATCACATTGTGCGAACTTCTCTCAGCTAAAATACCGATCTCCAACAATAGCACACTAACGATACTCCTAGTGTACAGACCTCCAGGCCCACTAGGCAACTTTGAGGAAGACCTATCCAGTCTCCTCACTAATAGCATTAAAGACTCCCCCCAGCTCCTTTTACTAGGTGACTTTAACCTGGGCTTTAACGACGTTGAGGACAAACAAGCACAATATATCCAATCTATCTTAGTCAATCATGACATTACCCAAAAAGTCCTAGCTCCTACACACATAAAAGGACGCACACTAGACTGGATAGCCATCTATAACTGTAACATCACCATCTCTAGTATTCTACCTCAAATATGGACGGACCACTATCTTATATGCTTTACAGCCATCATCGAGCCTCCCAAACCTAAGAAGATTAAAATAGTACCCCCCATGCCAACGAGAAGCAAAAAAGAAATCACGGCTGAAAAACTTCTCCCACTACTCCTACCAGCTCTCACTGCCAGTTCCAGTGAATCTAACCCTAGCGAGTTAGTTGAGTCCTTTAACAATTCCATGACCAAAGCTCTGGACCTGATTGCCCCTATCAAATTCCATAAAAGTAAACGGGAAGCTCACCTTAACTCATGGTTCACCCCCAAACTTAAAGAAATGCGCATCCAAAAACGCAAACTCCAAGCTACCTGGAGGCACACTCCGTCTGCTGACAATAAAACCACACTTGCCAACTTTGCCAAAAGTTACAAGAAGGAAATAATTCAAACTAAAAAAGATTCATTCAACAAAAAAAACAGTAAAGCCAACTCGAACTCCAAAGAACTCTTCACTATTCTCCAGGAATTGGAAAACCCAATTGCCCCTACAGACAATGTCCCCAAGGACAAATCTTGGTGCACCAGCATCCAAAATGCCCTAGCAAATAAAATCACAACCCTTCAATCTAAAATTGCTAAGAGAAAAGCCTCCTTGAGCCCTAGTGGAACTCATACCACCCCACTGAAAGAGATACCAAGCACATCCACCCAAAGCAATTGTAAACCCTTCAGGTTTACTAACATCTCTATACTGGAAACTGAAAAGGTTATTCTATCCCTTAAACCATCAAACTGCCAAGGCGCAAATCATCAAGGATGCAGCCAGAGACTTAGCACCCTTCATCTCAAAACTAATTAACGCCTCCTTCAATACGAGTACTGTACCCACTAACCTTAAAGAATCTTGGGTACTGCCCCTACTCAAAAAACAGACACTTGACCCAGCAATCCCCACCAACTACAGGCCCATTACTACAGTCCAATTTCTCCTTAAAATCATTGATAGAGTAGCCTACCTCCAGATCCAAAACTATCTGTTGTCACACCAGCTATTAGGTTCATGGCAATCTGGCTTCAGACCACTTCACGGTACTGAAACGGCCCTAATCGACCTCAAGACACAAATCGACGAGTTGAAGGATAAAGGTAGAACAGCTATGCTCCTCCTCCTTGACCTATCAGCGGCCTTTGACCTGGTGGATCATGCAGTATTATGCAAACATTTAGCGTCTGCCGCCCATTTCTGAAGTGAAGCTATAGCATGGGTACAATCCTTCCTAGCTAACCGTACGATGAGTGTTCTCCCCTGTAGCTGCAGCGGACCCAATCCATATCACTTGTGGTATCCCACAAGGCCCATGTGTCTCCCCAACAATGTATAATATCTTTACTAAGCCACTCTTTGACAAACTTGACAGATTAGGGGTAACCTATACTAATTATGTGGACGATACGCAGATTCTCATACCACTATCAGGCAACTTTGTCGAAGATACAGCTCTAGTAGATAAAATGTACCTCCTCATTCAGGCATGGATGGCCTCCCTCTGCCTAAATGATGACAAAACTGAGATACTGATCTTGGGCTCCGATTCCACCCTAAAAAAACGTAGTGCCAATTATCGCAATTTCAACATAGATGGTAACAAAATCAAGGTGGCAACTGAGGTAAAAACACTAGGCTTTTACCTTGATTCCACTCTATCTCTCAAAAGACAAGTTAATACCTTGGCATCCTCTACAGCGTACACCTGTAAATTAATCAGGACCTGTAGACCTTACCTTTCCAAAACTAACTGCATCACGCTAGCTAACACATTAGTAATGGACTAGTGTAATGCCCTCTATGCAGGTGCTAATAAAGCCATCATACATAAAATGCAAATCCTTCAAAATAACGCTCTCAGAGCAGCCCTTGACATACCCCGTAGAGCACACATTTCCAACATCAGGAAAGATCACCACTGGCTAAAAATCAGCGACAGAATCCTGCTCAAGACACTATCTCTCACCCACAAAGGGCTCAACAACACAGCACCCCCTTACATCTCGGCCAGACTGACCAGAAAATCGTCAAGCCACCACACCAGAGCTACTAACCACTTCCTGCTAGAAACCCCTAGATTTAGACGA
Source organism: Ambystoma mexicanum (assembly GCF_040938575.1). Taxonomy (NCBI): domain Eukaryota; kingdom Metazoa; phylum Chordata; class Amphibia; order Caudata; family Ambystomatidae; genus Ambystoma; species Ambystoma mexicanum. Next base: position 1,274,622,075 of record NC_090932.1, read on the forward strand.
TCCAAAGCGGGTGGAGTAAGCTTCCCTGTTAGAGCTGCCCAGGCTTGGAATGCATTGCCCACTGCATTGAGAGCAAACCTATCCTATTCCAGCTTTAGAAGTAAGGTAAACAACTGGCTCTGGTCCAACGACAACTAATTTTCGCTGTACCTAACTATCATGATACTCCTGAAATGCGGTTCAAAGACTACTTTGCCTCTACCCTTCTACCTCTCTGTATACATGTACCCTTAACATTGTAACATGTTGGCTCTCATTTCAACTGACTGTATTGACATGTATGCACTGTACTGATCCTCCGTATGTATGTAACCTAAGCTTAAGTAACCTTGTACCTGCTGCGCCCAGCTACCCCTGGGTTTTGTGCGCATTATCAAATAATAAACAAACAAACATTTTAGATCATGGTCCGTCCTCTGACCCGGTGTTACCTTTTCATCTCACTTTACAGAAAAGGGTGGCAGCTGCTTGGCAGTCTCCGGAATCTCTTCCGGCTGTTAAGTCAATGACAAAATAGTACTGCCCTTCCGTTAGCGACCCCAGCTATTTATCCACTCACCCCACTCCCGAGAGTTTGTTGGTTCAGGCAGCTACGGCCATCTTAAGGCAGGCAGCGTACCCTACCATCCCTCCTGATAGGGACAACAAATGCTTCAACGGTTGGGCTCGGAAGGTATTTTCTACGGGGAGCATGGCATTGAAATCAGCCAACTCCGCTTGTGCCTTAGCAAGGTTTTCACACACCCTGTGGAACTGTTTCTTTAGCAGCTGAGCATATTCCCGTGCAAGACGGCAAGGATGCCATGTGCGAATCCCTTCAGTTGGATTTGTATACGGCCGACAGTGTTAGTCGGTCCATGGCTGCGAACACCGTTATATGCAGATTTGCGTGGTTGCGGAAGTCTGGTTTTGCTCCGGATGTGCAAGCCCGTCTTCTGAACATGCCCTTTGATGGCGCACATTTGTTTGGCAACAAGGCTGATGAGAGCCTTGAGAGGTTGCAGACCTCAAAAGCTGCAGCAAAAACTTTAAGTGCACCTGTGCGTCAACCTCTGCATTTTCGTCCTAGGAGACAGCCGTGGAGGGGACGTTCTTTTCATTACTACTCCTCCTTTGGTAGAACAAAGGACCGCCAGTCAAAGGGGACAGCAAAAAAGTACCTGTGGTGGTCGGGGAAATAGAGGTGCCAAAGCCGCTCAGACAGCTGCCTCTTTGCCTTCAGGCACAGCCGCAGCTGCTCCAAAACAGTCATGAGGCCATGTCCCATGGTTCGCTGGTTGGGGGCAGGCTATCTCAGCATCTTGAGGAGTGGTGAGCCATTGCTTCGGATGAGTGGGTTCTGGATACGATAGCCCATGGCTACTGCCTTCCCTTCCTAAAGCGGCCTCACGACAATCCACCGGGGAAACTCTTTGAAGCTTCCAGATCCGCTCCTTGTGCAGGAAATCTTAACCCTGCTGGAGAAAGGCGCTATCGAACTGGAGAACTGGTGCCTGTAGCGGAGAGGAACAAGGGTTGGTATTCCCCTTATTTTTTGATTCCAATGAAAGATGGGAGGGATTGAGACCAATCCTGGACTTGCGTTGGTTGAACAAACTTCTCAGGAAGGACAAGTGCAAGATGGTTACTCTTTCTCAAGTCCTCCAGGCCCTTCAACTTCAGGATTGGTGGTGTCTCTGGACCTACAGGATGCTTACTTTCATGTGCCGATTCATCCCAAGCACAGAAAGTATCTGAGGTTTACAGCTGGAGACTCGCACTTTCAGTTTCGGGTCCTGCCATTCGGATTGACCTCTGCCCAGAGGGTTTTCACCAAGCTAATGGTGGTGGTGGTGGTGGCAGCGTACCTCAAGCAAGGGTGGATTCATGTCTACCCCTACCTGGACGACTGGCTGATCCGGGCGCGCTCTCCCGAGCAAGCATTGGATCACATTGGTCACACCTGCCGCTCCCTCCACAGGCTGGGCTTCTCCCTCAATTTCAAGAAGTCACATCCGACACCTTCCCAACAGCTCTAGTACATCGGGGCTGTGTTAGACACGTCCTTGGGGAAGTCCTCGCCTCCCAAGGTGAGGGCTCATCACATTGGGCATGTTGAAACTTGTCCACCATCTGCACAGAGTCTCCCGGCTTTCAAATTCTTAAGGTTGCTCGGTCTCATGGCATCCTGCATTTTTCTAGTGCCAGAGGCCCGGCTGAGGATGAGATCCCTGCAATGGGTCCTCAAGATTCAGTGGTCACAGTTCTCAGGCAAGATGTCGGATGCCGTTCAGATTCCACTCTCGGTCTCCCTTGATCTTCTGTGGTGGGCTGATGAAGGGGGAGCCGTTTTGCCAACCATGGCCGGAGGTGACTACTGACGGATGCTTCCCTCACAGGATGGGGAGCTCATGCCGAAGACCTGACCGCCAGCAGTCCTACTGAGAGCATCTGCGTGTTTTTTCTCTCTCTCTCTCTCCTCTCTCCTCTCCTCTGTTCCCAGAGGTCAGGAATCTCAACCTTCACGCTTGGTATCTCCCGGATGACATGATGGAGGTGTTGCTTTCGGCCAGGAGACCAGCAACAAAATCCCTGTGCCGTTGGCGTAAGTTTTGCGACTGGTGCAGAGGACAAAATGTTGATCCTTTTCAGTGTCCCTTTCCTGTGGTTTTGTCTTTCTTTGGCCCATGGGGCCTTGATGTGGGTACCATTAAAGGTTACCTGGTGGTGCTGTCTATCTTCAAGCGCTCGTCTGAAGAATGTTCTTCCTTTAAGATTCCTTTGATTTCCCAATTTCTTAAAGGGCTCACTAATGTGTTCCCACCGTCCCCTTTCCAGGTGCCGGTTTGGGATCTGAATTTGGTTTTGAAATTCCTGATGGGTGCCCCGTTTGAAACTTTGCACTCTTGCCCTTTGAGATTATTGTCTTTCAAGACGGTGTTCTTGGTTGCGGTTACTTCTGCTGGCAGAGTGAGTGAATTGCAGGCACTTTCATCTAAGCCACTCTTCACTGTGTTTCACAAGGATAGGGTTGTACTGAGGGTGCGTCCTTCCTTTCTATCTAAGGTAGTGTCTAAACTTCATTTAAGCCGGAAAGTGGTAATTCCGTCTTTCTATCCTCCTCCTCATCCTGGTAAGGAAGAGGAGCAACTCCATAGGTTGGACCCTAGGAGAGCTCTCAGCTTTTATATTTCTAGGATGTCTTGGGTCAGAGTGGACGATCAACTCTTTGTGGAATATGCTGGACACTGATTGGGCCAGGCTGTTACCAAAGAGACCTTGTCCAGGTGGATTATCCTCAGCATTACTGAATGTTAGCGATTGGCGGGTAAGGACCCTGCTCAAGGGTTGCAAGCTCATTCCGCTAGGGGTGTGGCTACTTCCACAGCTTTACAACGGGGAGTTCCTCTTAGGAATATTTGTGATGCAGCCACATGGGCTTCTATCCACACCTTTGTTAAACATTATTCCCTGGATACGATCCATGGTCAAGATATGGCCTTTGGTAAGGCGATTCTTTATTCCGCCATCTGATTGGGTAGTCTAAATTATTTTCCCTCCTCCATTTTCTGGTACTGCTTTGGGAGTCTGTCAAAGATGTGGAATACATTGAAGGACACAATCCATTCGAATAACAAGTTACTTACCAACTGGTAACATTCTTTCGATTGGATGTTCCTCCAATGTATTCTACATCGCCCTCCCAGCCTGCCCCTCTGGAGAATTTCCTATGCGATTGTAGCTTACATATCCGCAAGCCTATGTGCAATCGAGCAGGCATTGAATAGGTGCCACACATTATGGAGGAAAAAACATAAACTGAGGCTACGGGCGCTGTGCGTCCTATTTATAACATCTGGTGACGTCGCCTTCGAGGGACATCGACCCGACGCCATCGATGCAGGACGCCCTCTGACGAAAAAGTTTCCAAAGTACACAGCTGTGGACATTACATGTCAAAGATGTGGAATACGTTGGAGGAACATCCAATCGAAAGAAAGTTACCAGTTGGTAAGTAACTTGTCTATCACATGCTAACTAAGAAATCCTTCAGGGCGCTAGGAGCAAGGCTACTAGGAGGCAGTACAAAGTAAATGGACTAGGTTCTGTCACTGGGCGGATTCTAAAGAGATCCCCCCCCCCTTACATGCACATTGGATGATGTGCTCTCCTTCTCTGCACACCTTGCGTACTCACGCGTGCAGGTGGACACATGCTGCACCTATTTGGCAGCCATAGGGGCCTACAGAAATTTGGTGGGAGGAGGTCTTCTCTTCCAATCCGGTGGTCAAGCGACCACCAGACTCCTCCCGCCCATCAAAAGACCACACCCCGTGTGCGTTCTCAATGTAGTGTTGGGCGCCTTGGCGCAAAAACCGTTCGAGCCAATGGTGTCCGCGGACATCAGGCTGGTCACCATTAAAACAGCTCTGTTGGTCAGTGAGATCCAGGCACTGGTGGCTTCAGAACCTTATACTAATTTTCACAAGGATAAAGGTGGTCCTGAGAACACATCTCACGTTCCTACCTAAGGTAGCCTCCGCTTTCCATCTAAACGAAGAGATTGCCTTACCTATGTTTTTTGCCGACACTAAAGACGAGGCTCAGAGGGTCTTGCATTGTCTGGATGTCAGACACGCTCTGAAATTCTATCTGGACAAGACCAAAGGCTTCTGCAAGTCAGATGCTCTGTCACCTTCGGGGGGGAGGGAGGGAGGGTCAAGGCCCGGGTATCAGGCATCCAAGGCCTCTATAGCAAGGTGGATGGTTTTGGCCATCAAGGAGGCCTATGAGGGGCAGCAAAAACTGCTTCCAGCTAACATGCACGCCCATGCTGTCGGAGCCAAGGCCATTGCATTCCAGCGACAGGTACCGTGGCAGGTCATCAACAGGGCGGCCACCAGGGCCACCCCTTTGGCTTTCTGTAAGCACTACTGTTTGGACGCCGGCTCTAAGTCAGACGTGGCTTTCGGACAGGTGGCTCTAAGGATCTGTTTTCTTAAGGAGGGTCTCCTCTCCACCCTGGGGCTACATTCAGTTGTAATCACCCATGCAGTATGGAGGAAAGGGGACGGGACGTAATTAAGAGTTACTCACTGTAGTGATTAATGTTCCAGTTAGTCCATGGTTCCCTTTCCTCCATATGGCCCACCATCCTACCCCCCCCCAAATACTGGTGTCATTAGGCAATGTTAAATATTGTCGACGCGTCAATGGGGACTGAGGAGTGGCGCCGGTGGGCCAAGTCAGGGGCTTGCATGCTCCCAGGGCAGCGCGCCTCTAAATTTAAAGAGGAAGAAGGTATTTTTCTGGTGAATAAGGTTCTGTTACCCGTCCCTAGCAAGGGACGCCTATCCAGTATGGAGGAAAGGGGACTATGGACTAAGAGTATGTTAGTCACTACGGTGAGTAACTATTAATATCTAACCTGCTACAACTACGCAGACGATACCCAGATAATCCTCAAAATCCCAAATTCCGAAGGCTCTGGCAGTCCGGACCTGTCATCATGCCTCTTTGATATTGACCACTGGATGACGACCAACCACCTCATCCTCAACCCTGGGAAAACAGAAATCCTAGTCTGTGGGTAAACAGTGCTCCTCCGCCAACCAATCCTGTGGCCCAAACTACTAGGACAAACACTGGCACCCTCTAATGTGGTACAAAACCTTGGATGCACGTTGGACTCAGTCTTATCCCTCACCCAACACACCACCAGCGTATCCAAAACCTAATTCTACCACCTAAGGATTCTCAGGTGGATTTTCTCATACCTCACCTATCCCCACCGTTTCTTGGCCATCAATTCCATCATCCTGTCCTGCCTAGATTATGCAAACTGCCTCTACCTAGGAGCCCCGGCATCTCAACTAAGGAAACTCCAAAGAATCCAAAACACAGCACCACCTCATCTGACTTCTTAGGGACTCCCACCTCGGGCACGGACGAAAGCTGAACCAGACAGAACGTTGGTGGTGGGACTGGTGAACAGGGGGCAGTGCTGGAATGTGGCCCGGAAGGCCCGCTGGAGGATGACTGGTGGAGGCAGTGGAGGAGGGCGTCACTACAGGGAACATCCCACGGAGCCCACCCGAGAGCAGTGCTGTTGCCAGCATGGCCATGAGGCAGCAAAGCTCATTGTGATGAAATACAAGCTGACTGCGAGTTAGCTGTACATCATCACAAATGACTGTGGTCTGCCTTGTGAGACCGGGCAGCACAAGATGCCAGAGAGACACATCGGCTGGCATCGGGATGCTGGTCGGGGTGGAGGCATTCCAGAAGGTGGGCACCCCCCTGGATGGCCCCTGTGTGGCATCCTCCTGTCTAACCACTGCTGAGGTGTCCCCTGCTTCCTTCACGTCCTGGGACTTACCACCACCAGCAGCCACACCCGATGGACCAGGCACTCGCCCAGCCACATCGCTTTCCGAAGAGATGTCACGGGTGTGGCTGGGGTCTGTGCTTTGGTCTGGAGGCCCGGTTCCTGCGTCCACGCTCCACAGCACTGCTTCCGCCCTCTCTGCCAGCTGTGGCAACTGTGACAAAACGAACAAGGAAAACTGACATCAGTCAACAGTGTCAAAGGATGTGTGCCATACACAACATTAACAGTAACATCAGGTCACCATGGGTCAACCAGCAACAGCGACACACACACACACACAAATTCACGCCCATGCAATTCCCATGAAAACCTGACACATGAGCGTAGGGTCAATGATGAGTCAGTCATCACACATTCACATGTCAACACAGCACATAGACGGCGGTCCACAAACACATTGCAAGATACATGACACTACACAATATCAATGCCAAAGTAACCCAACTGTAACCTGCTGCATTGCCCCAGGAGTCAGAGAACAGGGTGGGCAGGGAGTCACCTTTTAGGGAGACCAACCATGGAAGGCATGGACTCGTAGATGGACTGGGGTACTGCTGGGAACACAGTGGTGGCAATACACCCAGTTGAATGCTGGATCTCACAAGACACTCATGATTGCACTACGCACAGCATAGCCATGCATACACCTGCTTGGGCATCTGTCCTCCCAATTACATGAAGCAACATGCCTCCCTGACAGCCTCACCTGTAACCATGCAACACAAACATGCAGACATTGCAGAGGTACAAGCGTGTATGATGTTTCCCCAAGCACATACACATGGCATGTTCACACGTCAACTCAGACTTCACATGCAGTGGGATGACAGATCATAACGTCTCTGAGAGGACACTGCACCAACATGACATTCACCGACATCCATACACATGTCTCATCTCCAGATGTTGATTGTGGATGGCTTCTCTATGAAACGTACTACACACAAATGAGTCCTGCATGTACGCCCCTCACATGGCCACAACATCGGAATCTGGCATCCTTACTGTCCGAGCATGTGTTACCATCAACTGACTTTGCTTGTGCATGAGTGCCCAAGTCACCAATAAACAGTGCACATATCAGCACATGTACAATCAAATGTCTGACATCACACATGGCAAGCATTGTCTGGAGGCTGCATGCCGCTGTGGATATCTGAAGCACACATGCCCATGCACAACACACATACACTGTGGAACAGTGCACCACATGGCTACTCACCAGCAGCATCCAGATGTCGTTGCCACACACAAATCTGGGGATGGAGCTCCAGTTAGGACCTCTCCAGGACCAGCATATGGGCTGAGGAAAACCTGTAGTAGCTCGCATAGTGCACCTCCACGGTGGCACCTGCCTCGAGGGCTGCTACAGCCTTGGAGTGGGTCAGTGTCTTGAGGTCTTTCCATCGTTTCCGCACAGTCTTTGGGCAACGATCGGCCACCCCCTCGACGTAGATGGTCACCCAGATCTGTTTCTGTCCTTCAGCTCCCAGCTGCTTTGCTGGGTTGAAGAGGGCTTTGTAATTCTCCAGCACCCCATCCACCAGGATGCCAACTTCAGATGCGGTGAGGCTGATAGCCCTCTGCCTCGCTGTCATGGGGGTGCTGCTCAGTGGTGAGGAGGATGGACCAGACATGGCAACCCCTGAGGCAGGTGTGGGTGGGCTAACTGGGTCCTGGAAATGGGCCGTGCAGCAGACACGCATTTGGGGGTGCTAGGCAAGCAGTTTCCTTCAAGTAATGCATATACAGCATTTTTCTTTTTGGGAGTTGCCTCTGCGCATACGTGCATGTATTTTTGTCCATTTTGAGGCCTACGGAGTATCCCGTACAAAAGTTATTGTCCTCAGGGTGCCACTGCGTATTGCGTGCCACTTTTTATTCTTTTGGAAGCTTTCGAAGTAGCGCACACACCGTTTTTGACTCTTGGGGAACCACTGCGTATCATGTACCGCTTTTTCATTTTTGGAAGCTTTCCGGGTATTGCGTATGCAATATTTTTTATTGGGACATTCTGCGTATTGCCTACTGCATAGTTTTACTTTTGGGGGTGTGTTGTTCCTTTTTCTTAATTTGCTCCGAGTAATAATTTGTTGTGCATTTCACTCATTCAATTTGCCAGCACCATGAATGATAAGGCTACAAAAGGGAACGAGAGAAGACAGGGACGTGGTGAGGACACGTGTGCCCAAGCCCTAAGAGGTTGTGGTGTTCCTCAGCCCACTGGTGACCTTGCACCTGTACATGGACATGGTTGGGGGCCATATTTACATCACAAAAGAAGGTATACTGATATGTGTCTGAGACCCGACGAGTTCCTATGGCAAAGGATATGTCAATTATCCCAAAATTCTCTTATAAACCTTAAAACATCTTTTTATTAAACACATAGATAATGATACTCATAAAATGATCACATTACATAAAACTCCATGAAAAACATATAAAAACAGATTTTATACAAAAACAAGACACAAGAATATACACATGCTGTGGGTTAAATCTTTTGAGCACTCGATCAACCCCATGTGAACCTTCACATTGGAGTTGTAATTATTTTCTATCGCATTGATAATATGATTATTGCCTAGACCCAACTTGCACAAGTTTCTGTCCCTAAACACACATATAGATGTAGGACATTCATCAGGGGTATTTTGTTACTTGTGTTCTATGCTAGTGATAGATTCTATTTTCCTATCACTTTTTTTCTTTGCCAGGTATGTTCGATGACTTGCGGACCCTGTGGGTTAAAGACAACCTATTAGGGTTTTCTTTGTATTCATTAGCACATATCTACTATCATTCAAGTCAAATAAATAGACTCAGATATTGACACCCCCGATCCACCTAGGGGGATAAGTATGCTTATTTTTTACATACCTTCCAAAACTGTGGTGACAAAGTTCCACAGACGGCAAAATTACCACTAAATGGTAATTAAAGGAGGACAAGATTTCCTTTTTCTTTGGGAATATCTCTCCCAATGTCTTCTATTCTGTAAAAATTGGGTAGATGTAAAGGATACTGTTTTAGAATGTGAGACTATATATTGGATCCAGGTAATTCTTTTATCACCACCAACACGGTCTTCTTACCTGCGTTGGATAGAGGTAAAAAATTAATTTTCCTTCAATGTTCCCACTGTGCCTTTAGGGCGGGAAAAGAATTGGTTCAGGAATAGACCAGAAGGTAGCTGGAAGAGGGAGACAAGAAAAACCAAAAAAAACTACAATAAGTGTGTGGTTCAAAAAACCACTCTATATCACAAATTCTACTCATGAAAGATGTTGTCAAATGTAATAAAAATTTCTTCACTTACTATTAGGCTGCTTATTTAGTATGTATTTTGTAGCTGATCTTCTACGATTTCTGCAGAGCTTTTATTGACAAGGCACATATCTGTCCCGGAGTGGATCTAAAAACATCAAAGATGTATTCCATTTTAATATTGGGGCTATATCGCTCACTAGTCTCACTCAGGCACAGAGTCTTATTTCTGTAGTTTACCTCAATTTCGGCCACCTCTACGAATCATAGATTTCCTTGCTCGCCAACAGCGACTGTGGGAAGACCACTCTCTTTTATATATGGCTGTATGAGCGTGCGCGATGACGTCATCGTGTTGTAGGCGCGACGACGTCATCACATCGCGACGCATGCCGTCATGACCTTACCGCTCGCGTGGGAGCCGTAAGGAAAAACATAGCCACAGAAAGGCCATGTAAATAAGAAAAACCCATATGGTGTTATATCGAATATGGGTCTGTAGTATCCTCCTTGCGTATAGCGTGCATCTGCACGAGAGTATGCTCGTGCAGAAGAAGGAAGGACGGGATGGAACGGAGGAAAAGGACAGTTGGAGGAGAAACGGAGCTGAGGAGACGCACACGTCGTTGTCCCTTGTTTATTTATATTTTAACTTAAAGTATAATTATAAAACGTTAAAGGAATAAATATATATAATCACATTAACTTGCCCCTCTTTACTTCAATGGCGACGAGGATAAAAGAAAAAAAGAAGACACAATAGTGGCCGTTGAGATGGATCTCCGGCCGCACCGCAGGTAGGAACGCGGTTCTCATTCCGGCCGCGCAAAGATCCTTGGAGAGAGACTGACGGTCGAGTTAAATTATTCACTGCTTTTGGGCTCCGCCCGGCGCACACCGCACTACGTGCTCTCAGAAGGGGGCGGGCCCCAGCTGTTGACTCCTGGCCCATTCACCGCCGTGTCCCACGTTCTATAAACATTGCGTGCTCAGAGGAGGCGGGCCCAACCACCGACACTGTTCATATTTTCACCGCCCACTTCACCGCCCACTGTCGTGTGCACCCTTTGCCTGCCTAAATCTATTACGCAGTACTCCGCGTCGAGTACTCGGTAATCCTCATTACTCCTCGTGATCCTCCTCTTCACAGTGGTAATCCTCATTACTCCTCGTGATCTTCCTCTTCACAGTGGAAATTCAAGAAAAATAAAAATATAAACTCAGTTACCTACGTCATAATCTTCATTACATCCTTCAGCGATCCTCATTGCTCCTCACACTCTTCCTCTTCACAGTAAGAAGGAAGAACATAAAGAACTCGAATTTGTACAAAATACAGATTTTAAGCTGCATCCTTGAACCGATCACGTACAATCAAAAATGGCCATGCAAGGAGTGCAACCACCACATATGTTTCTACCGGAAAATTGGTGAACCTATACTTCCTTGGAAGCGATGGCTTAAAGCCTTTGAACATTATGCACATGTAGTTTGTGGAGTGAACTACAGTATAGAAAGAAAGAAGTCTTTACTATTACATTGTTTAGGACCAGCGGGCCAAGAGAAATTTGAGGACTTGCCTGACCTCACAGAAGATGAAACAAGGGACAAGAACATGTATGAAATTGCCATTGCCAAGTTCAAGAAACATTACGACAAGAAAATGAGCACCATCCTAGAAAGATACAAATTCGGAAAGCGAGTTCAAGAGAAAGAAGAATCTGTAGAACAATATGTCACTGCTTTGAGGAAAATGGCCCGGAATTGCAATTTCAACCAACAACTCGACGAAAGGATCAGAGACCAATTCATGCTTGAGTGTCGGAGCAGCAAGGTCAGAGAGAGACTTTGGTCTGAAGATGATCCCACACTCGATGTTGTACTTAGATTGGCCAAGGAAGTCGAGCACACAGAAACGTGTGTTTCTACCTTAGAGAATAGAATGAAAGACATGTCAGTCAAATCATCGATCAGTCTTGTACAATCAGATCAAGAGGAAGAAATTGGAATAATTAGAGGCAACAAGAAAAAAAAGTGAGATCACAAAGAGACGGAACAATACCCAACACCAACAATTTACAGCGAAGATCCTTCGAGGGTAGAGATGTGTACAACAACCAAGCCAATGCAAGAAGACCTGGCAGGGTCGAGTCTCGGATAGGGAATAGACCCGACGTGATGAGGACGTCTACGTCAGGTGCTGAACGTCAAAACAGGAGCATGTTTCCCCAGGATGGTAGAGGAAGGACCAGACAAAGAGGATGTTACCGATGTGGTAGCCCAAGCCACTGGGCTGACAATAAGGAATGCCCTGCCCTTAAGATGATTTGCAGAAGGTGTGGGGGAAAAGGTCACATAGCAAGGTGCTGTAGGACCAACCCAAATGGCGAACAAGAACAATCCTCTAATTGGATTGGAGATGATGACGATGGAGAAGAATGTGTTTTCATGGTCACTGATGAAGACGCGCACATAGAGAGCCCCAGAGCTGAAATTGTTGTGAATGGATTCCCAGTCAATATGATGGTGGACTCGGGAGCGAAGTATACGCTGATACCAGAAGAGATGTGGAGGAAATGTGGCCCAGAATATTTACATGAAGTTGATGTAAAACCCCAGGCATACGGTGGAGTCAGAATAGAATTGCTTGGGTGGTTCGTTGCAAATTTAGACTTCAAAGGGAGAAAAGCAAGTGGTCGCATTTACGTATCTAAAAGCGGAGAGTCTGCACTTCTCAGTTGGACACACCAGAAATCGCTCAAGGTCCGGTTAGACCCTAATGCTGATGAAATGGTTTACCAAATCGATGGGTCATACATGGGCGACATTCAGAAGATAAAGAATGAAATATTTAGAGATGATGTAATAGGATGTTTAAAAGGTTTCTCACATCGGATACTGCTTAAAAGGGAATCAAGACCTGTAGCCCAAAAGCTCAGAAATGTTCCGTTGGCTCTCAAGAAGGAAGTCAAAGAGGAACTAACCAAATTAGAAATGCAAGGAGTAATTGAGAAAATTGATGCAGCGGAATGGGTTTCACCATTGGTCATTGTTAGGAAAACCACAGGAAAAATTAGAATGTGTCGACATGAGAGAGTTGAATAAATGTGTGATTCCTGACAGACACCCATTACCCAATATACAGGAACTAATATCTACTTTGGGCCCTGCAAAGTTTTTTTCTACACTAGATCCCACAGCGGCATACCACCAAATTAAACTACATGATGATTCTAAATCTTTGACGGCTTTTATCACGCCAGAGGGGCTCTATCAATTTCGCAGGATGCCATTTGGGTTAATATCAGCGGCTTCAGTTTTTCAAAGGATAATGCAGAATATACTTGGTGATATGGAAGGTGTTGTTTTTTTTCAAGATGATGTATTGGTTTTTGCAGATGATCAAGATAAACATGATATGAGGCTGAACAGAGTGTTGCACAGACTACACCAGGCTGGAATGGTTTTGAGTGAAGCCAAATCGAAAATCAATAGAAAAGAGATTGAATATTTAGGACATGTAATATCTGGTGATGGTATTAGACCCAAGAGAGACCTGGCAGAATCTATCCGATCCATGAATACTCCAGACAACAAAGATCAACTAAGAACTTTTCTTGGAATGGCAGAATATTACGCCAAGTTTATAGAGAATTTTTCAGACCACACTGTCGAAATGAGGAGTCTAATGAAAATGAATAAGAAATTCAGCTGGAACAAGAAGAGTCAGAAAGAATTCCAATTCATAAAAAAGGCGTTGGCCCAAGCCCTGGCACTGCAAAGTTTTGTTAGAGGCAGGAAGACTGTAATTACCACTGATGCAAGCGACGTGGGTTTAGGCGCATCCTTATCGCAATATTATAATGGACAAGAATTAGTAATTGCCTTTGCATCTAGGTTACTCAAAGGACCAGAAAAGAATTACGCTACAATTGAGAAAGAGGCTTTGGCAATCAAGTGGGCCATTGAGAAATTCCGGTCCTTTGTTTGGGGGGTACAATTCACCATACACTCAGATCATAAACCTTTAGTGGAAATATTCAGTACCAAAGGTCTAGACAGAGTATCCAGCAGGATTAGGAGATGGGTCACAAGGCTTCAGGAGTTCAGTTTCAAAGTTATTTACATTCCAGGTTCAAAGAACATTACAGCGGATTGTTTGTCCCGTTTGACCAATCTTAATGATGTTGAAGAAGATCTTGGAGATCATGAAGCCGTGTGTGAAATATCGAGCCAAGCTGTATCCAAGGAGGATTGGAACGATGGCATGATGAAGGATATTACTCTATTAGAAGTTGTGAAGATGGTGAAAGAAGGGAGATGGAAGAAGAATGAAGTGCTTTCTCCAGAAGTAAAGGTTTTTTGGGACGTACGTGAAGAATTATATTTGCAAAGTGATTGCCTCATGAAAGGAGACAAATTGATACCCCCTACCAACTTAAGAGAGAAGATTATAACGATGGCTCACGAAGGACATCAGGGAATTGTAAAGACTAAAAGAAGAATCAGAAGCACATATTGGTGGCCCGGTTGTGATAGACTGATCGAAGACCGAGTTAGAAAATGTATCCTTTGCTCTAAGAGTGATAAAGTGTGCAAGGGTGCAGAATATCCAATGGTTTTGAGAGAAGTCCCTGAGAGTCTGTGGAGTGAATTAGCTATGGATGTGATTGGTCCCGTTTGGAGTGATGGGTGTGCTACGTATTGTCTAGTTATAATTGACATGTTAACCAGATGGGTTGAAATTGAATTCTTACCTAAAGTTACCACAAGTGATGTTATAAGGTTCATGGAAGAAGTGTGTGAGAGGGAGGGATATCCTCACAGATAATGGCTCACAATTTAAATCTGAGGAAATGGAAACGTATTTGAAAAGTAAAGCCATTTGCCATAAGTTGTGCGCCATTTACCACCCACAAACCAATGGCATTGTGGAGAGGTTTAACAGAGTGATAAAAGATGCTATAAAACTGGCATGGGCCAATGGAAAGGAATGGAAGATAGCAGTCAAAGAGACTCTGTTAGCCCACAGATTTACCCCTCACAGCTCCACCGGAGTCACACCATTTGAACTCAATAGGGGCAGGAAAGCCAATACAAACATTTCTCCAGGGTGGCTGAATGACCTTGTGAGTAGTGAGAATAAAATAGAAATAGCTAAGGAAAATATTAGACATAGACAAATTGACAACAAAAAAATACATGATAAAAAACGCTTTGGGAAATTACCTGAATTTCAGGTGGGTGGTTGGGTGAGGATAAAACTACCTGTGAATTTGAGAAGAGATGGTTGCAAATGGTCCAAGCCCGTGAGAGTGGTAGAGGTTTATTCCCATGCTATTAGGACCCAGGATGGTAGAGTATGGAACAATGAAAGGGTAATGGATATAAGTGGTCAAAGTTGGGGAAGTCAGTTTGGTGTTTTGGACAATATGGATAGTGAGAGAAGTAGAGTTGGTACAAATGTTGACATTGTGGATAGGAATGTGCGAGGTGAGGGTGAAGTGTTGAGCAGAAAATATAAGAGGGTTCCTTCCTTGGCAACAGATTCAGATGAGTATCAAGAAAGGAGTTACAGGAATAGATCCAGGTCGGGAAGAGAATCCAGACCACCAAGATATCTCTGTGACTATGTGGGATGATGAAACCATGCCAAAGAGTCCTTCCATATAAAGAAGGGAGATGTGTAGTATCCTCCTTGCGTATAGCGTGCATCTGCACGAGAGTATGCTCGTGCAGAAGAAGGAAGGACGGGATGGAACGGAGGAAAAGGACAGTTGGAGGAGAAGCGGAGCTGAGGAGACGCACACGTCGTTGTCCCTTGTTTATTTATATTTTAACTTAAAGTATAATTATAAAACGTTAGAGGAATAAATATATATAATCACATTAACTTGCCCCTCTTTACTTCAGGGTCATAGATGAAAAGTATAACTAAAGTAATGTGGTATCTTGAAGATGTCACCAACCACCATTGCCACTATGTTCCTATTTGGTGGACAACTACATAACTAAAGTAATGTGGTATCTTGAAGATGTCATTAACCACCATTGCCACTATGTTCCTATTTGGTGGACAACTACAGGTACACAGCTACCACATGTCTCTCTATTAGGGAAGCGTCTTTGTCATGTAACAATTAGGATGCTGCCTTATTTAGCCCCAATGGACGCACAAGTATTATTCACAGCCAGTGTCATCCTTTTCTCTTGTATTGTCTATATTATCATAAACAAGTTTATTTCTCTTACTTTTTGTATGGGGTGTCATTAACGGGTAGATTGAGCAACACAAAAACTGCATCCCATCTAGGCATTGTGCCATTCAATATTGTCGTTAAGTCCACGAATATGGCTCTGGGTCAAAAAAAATAAGTTTCTGTTCAAGGCTTGGTAATTTTTTGTTTACTTGTTCTTGTGTTTTGCCTCTTATGTGCTTTAAGATGGTCCAATTGAAATCACTATGTTTGTGGTTATTTTCCACAAAGTGTTTAACTAATGGAGCTTGGTCCACCTTGTTTTTGATGCAGCTTTTGTGCTCGATCATTCTCGTTTTACATTTTCTCATTGTTTGACCAATGTAGATCAGTCGGCATGGGCATCTGATAACATAGATCACATTTTCTGTATTACAATTGGTATGTTCAGTAATCTTCCATTCCCTTTCAAGACCTAAATCTACTGTTGTTTTTCTGGTCTGTGCACACATAGTACAATTACCACACGGATGGTGTCCTGTTACTGGCGGGAGATCCCACAATCTTGTCTGTTGGGATTCACTTACTTTAGTGCTGCCTATATCATTTCTCATCACTAGGTTGCGTATTGTGGTGCTTTTTTTGAACGCTATGAGGGGTTTTACACTTTCTTTAGGCATCACTTTCTTCCAGTTCTTGTTTATAATGCCCTTGATCTTGTATGATAGGTTACTAAAGGTGTTCACGAATACTAGTGGAGTTTCCTTGTTGTCTCGATTTCTGTGAAGTTGTTGATCTAAAAGGGCCTCTCTGTTGTTATTAAATGCCCTTTTAGCTGCATCCTTCACTAGACTTTTGGGATAACCACGTTTGCTTGGGGGCCAACATGATGAACCAGAACCAGCAAGGGCCACAAGGTCCAAGAGGGGATGCCCTGCAGACCTGGAACAGGTTCCATCCCAATACCTGACACAGGATAAGGATCCACAGAGGAAGAAGCGCTTCACTGATGAGCTCCAGACCCTCGTAGATGATTTGATGGGTCACCATAATATTCTGCTTGTGGGCAGCACCTATACTCCTGCACACTGAATGGTGCATTAGCGGCATGTGACGGGACTCATCAACGCTTGTAGTGTGGAGAGGCACACTGTCAAAGATGTACAGAAGCGGATGATCAATCTCATGCTAAGGACCAAGCAGAAACAACCTGGACTCTGCACTGGCCACTGCAGCTGACTCCAATTGAAGAGGCTACAAGTCAACTCATTAGCAGTGAGCAGGTGCAAGGCAAGGGAAGCATGAAGACCTATGAGGACGCATCTGGCGAGTGGCATTTGTGTGCATTGTATGTGTGGACAATTATGGATGACCAACCCATATATGTGTAGTAGTACAGTTGGCTGCAGTTGTCAGCCATCCATGGCCAATGCATGTTTGCTTCCATGTACCCTTCTGTTACATGGCCTGCTTTGGGGAGGTGGCTATGTGGTTCCCATGCGTGGCACATGTTTGTGTAACAGTACACATTACAGTCTACTGGGCTTCACAGCAGTGCCAGTACTTGTATGCAGGGTTGTAACAAACCAAATATGTGCACAGTGCAAGACCCCATGATGTGCCCCCCCCTGAGAGGCACTGATGGCGCCTGGTCCCAACATGATACAAAATAAAATTAAATAAAGGAGACACCCCAGTAGGGAATGAGACCAGAAGATAGACTGCAAGTTGAACAAAGTTTCTATTAATAAAGAGGTGCACGCAAAGAACGCTGCTGCCCAGAGAGTGCTCTGCCAACAGGTACACAGGCAGCACTTTATGAATGAGGGAATCGTCACGAGTGACGCAATTGCATATAGTGCAGTACAGTCTTTTCAATTGGTCAGTCTGCACTATCCCCTAGGGGTGTAGGCGATGTCGGCCTCCAATTGGTTGTGGTGGCTGGCGCGGTTCAGTTGGCACGTGGGCCAGCTGGACTCATCTTCACAGGTTGAAGGTCAGGCATGGATCACAAGATGTCACACTCCTAACTTATCTAGACTACACAATGACCATTGGCATGCAAAGAATGATGTTGGACATAAAATCATGATTTATACAGAAGAGGCCATAAAAGGTAGATCGATATATGTACATTCCAACCCATGCTTTTATGGGGCCAAGGGTACCGTTGGCCCATTTTCGTGGTGTCTTATCTACAGGGCGGTTATCTGAGATGTTTATCGTATATCACATGTATTTGATGTACAGTTAAAAATGACTGGGCCCATTAGTGTGGTAATGGTTCATTGATGTTGACGAGGTATGTTTTTTGTGTGACACAGAGGTGTGGCTTGGGGGTGATATGTGCTGTAAGGATGGAAAGGTCTTTTAAGACCCCCCTGACATTCCTACGTGAAATGGACCTTGTTTTTACCCAAATAGAGGGAGACGTCCCCATGTTTGTTGATTCTAATAATAATTTGGCCTTAATGTAATTACATCAAAGACGATAAACAGT
Organism: Ambystoma mexicanum; assembly: GCF_040938575.1. NCBI lineage: Eukaryota > Metazoa > Chordata > Amphibia > Caudata > Ambystomatidae > Ambystoma > Ambystoma mexicanum. The sequence continues at coordinate 1,274,640,412 of NC_090932.1, forward strand.
CATTTGGGAAGATGTACAGACTCCACTTTGCGCCACCCTAAAACAGCATCTTTCCCTAGGTCCAGGCATGATTTTGCAAAAAGCCACCCCTCCCCATGCCCAGGTCCACGCACAGCAAGCCCCGCCAACCCCCTCCTCCTCCTGGCAGCTCTGCTCAGACCCATTTCTCAGGGAAGCGCTTGGCCATGTATTGTTGCAAGTATCTAGAATCCTTCTTTCTTCCTCTGAGATCACTGCCCTGTGTGTGACCGGAGCAGGCCCTGCTTGCCCATCCGTCTCCACAAACCTGCTTGTGGCACTTCGACCCCACCTTTAGAATTTACAGTTTACAGACCCAACGCCCACATTCTTCTCTCTCTTTAAAATAACTGCTGGATGACCCTTCCCCCAGATTGCCCTCAATCGACCACCATGTACGTATTCTCGTGTGATCATATATCCTCCTTTAAAACTAGCATCCATCCATCTATTCGTTTGAATCATGAGGCACCAGGACACAGCAGTTGCGGCTGAGGTGCAAGTTTGAGCTGTCACCTGCTCCTATGGACGCCCTTGTCAGGATGCATTTCCAAGCTTCCTGTACTGACACACTATGTTGTGACTATCCTGCCGGGGTCAGAGTGCCCACAGGCCACTGCCTGTGTTTGCATGGGTCGACACTAGCTAAAACATAGGTTGAATCATCTGATGGTGTCATCATTCGAAGATGGACAGTCATATACTCTTCTATTGAACTGTCTGAAGAATATCCATGAGAAAGGGTTTGGGGATGAATAACACCAATGAGTGTACCTGCCTGCTTTGTATGTCATGAATGTGCATGTTGTAATAGAAACTTTGATCATGGAGCTCTACATTCAAATCACCAGACTGACATGAAAAGCATCTATGTGGGGATCAGTGAATACATTACTGCACACGTCTGCTAATATCATACATCCATGACATACGGCTCAGTGTGCAAGGTCACGATGTGTGATGCATGTGTGTCCGGCCATGTCGTGTCTTTTTGCATTGTAATACGCATGCCCATGTGCATGTTTGTTAAGGTACTCATGACTCAGAATGTTGTCTGTCCATGTGCAGGTGATGATGTAGCAGATAGCGGGGATGAGAAAGAGGAGGAGTTTGTATGTTGGTACACCAGTGGAGGCAATGGTGTTGTACGCGATGAACATCCACAGGTGCTGCAGACGATCTTCAGTTGTGCTCCTGACTCTTGGACTCTCTAAGTGCCATTGCAGAACCAGGTGTGGATGACTCATTGAGGGACAAGGAGGGTGCCCCAATGGGCAGGTTGGATGGGGCTGTTGAGTCTGTGCAGGTGCACCAGGCTTCACGGGTTCAGTCAGTGCTGTGCCCACACCTGTGGTGGTTACAGCTGCAAGACCACACTCTGCTGAGTTGGGGTCCGTTTTTGGGACTGATCCAATGGATGGTTGCAGATCTGCAGCCAACGACAGGGGTCCCACTGCGATGGGCCTGGACTTCAGAATCCTACTGCCATTGGCCACGCACACACAGTGGACTTGTGCATATTGGAGAGACAGTGTGGAAGCAGCAGATGTTGTGTGCAGCCAGCCGGCATGGTGAGAAGTTGCAGGATATTTCTGTGGAAATGGATTGCATGGCTGGGGACATCTCCGCACTTGCTGACCATGATGCACAGCAACTGGCCTCTCAGCAACATCCGCAGCAACTGGAGGCCGGCCTGGAGAAGAAGCTGGATGCGGAGAAGTGGTCCTCAAGGCTCGCCCACAATCTGGGCATGGAGGCCAGCATTAAGGGCTGATGGGCTGATCTAAAGTATCTGCAGGACTCCCTGCATGCAGATGCAGTGGCACATAGTGGAGCCCTGAAGTAGGAGATGTTAGGATCTAGAGACTCCCATCGCTGTGAGAGCCGAGCTTGAGGGCTTCACTGCACAATTGAACTTTTTGCCACAAGGTCCCTGATCCACAAAGAGATGGACGCCTTGAGGGAGACGCTTTCTTAGCAAGTTGATGCATCATGGGTGAGCGCACATGCAGACTCTGTGGCCATTGGGGAAGAAGCGCATCGTGATTTCACCGCCTTTGGGATGCTGGTGCATGCATCTGTGTCACGGCTGGCCCTAGCCAATGAAGACCAGGCTTTGGCACTGCGCGGACAGGATTCACCACAACCACCAGCTGATGATCCACCGCAGGATGGCAGTCAAAGTCCACCCATGCCACCTTAAGCACCTGTGTCGTGATGTCCATGAGCCCTTAGAGGAATTTACTTTCTTTTCCCATTGGTGTTTTTTTTGTCTTCAGTCATATGGACATGGACACACACCTGCCCACTCACCTCACCCCCTGCAGGGGCGCAATATTTTCCCTGCATTCCAAAGTGGGCATTTGTTTATTTTTTAACCTGTCAGGGGTGGTCTGTTTCTTTTTTTTCCCCCTGATCGGGATGGACACATTGTTCTCATTTGGTATACCCCTGTCCAGGATGGACACCTGTTTTTTTTGTTTACCTTGTCTGGGATAGACATTTATAGTTTTTTTCAACCTTGAGAGATGTGTTATTGCCCTCCTCAAGGCATTCATGAGTGATGTACTGGACATGCAGCCATGCACAGTGGTGTCAATTGACATGGTTCACTTGACTGGAACAGAATGACAAGTACATGTAAGAATCAGTAAATTGACTTTTTGAACATATGTGCAGTGTGCATGATTTGCTCCCATAGCTGGTGAAATGCAATGTCACATGTTGAAGTGAACCTGATTTATCCAGTGACTGCACTCCATGAGAGGTCCACCCAGCACCCTTTCACCTCCCTAGTCTCCATGCCCTCTGCCGGAAACTGCCCCCCCCCCACCATTCACAAAGGGGGAGGAACAGTTACCCAGTGGAGGTGATGAGGGAATCACATCAAGGCAGCTCTGTCACGAGGTAAGGTTGATTTCCAGCGGGCAATGTCATTTTGTCATAGTGAATGTCAGTGCAGATGTGTGTTGGTCCACATGTTTGAGTGTGTATGTCCCCTTAAACATCCATGCATGTGCATAGTTTTTCAGGTTGCACTTCCACAAAGGATAGCAGACTCATGGGAATGTGCAGCACTCATCACACCTGAGCCATTGGCAGCATTTGACACATTCTATAATATCCTCATCCACATCCTCAATTCTCTGTACATCTGAACTCTGCGTTATGATTATTCACCTCTTGCCTCAATTACTGTTATGATGTCTTCTTACGACCACCCTTCTCCTCTATCACGTCCCATGTGTCCTACAGGGTCCTGCAGGTGTACTCCCTGTCCATGGTACTCTTTAACCTATGCAAGGGCGCACTCCACACCATTATCGGCTCACATGACATGCCCTGATGCAACTACATGTCTTACACACACATCCATTCACAGATCACCAAGACCTTAGTGGCTCCCCTTCATGACCTTGCCTCTGGAAATGCAGATCTGGCCATATGTCTTCATGCACTCCACAGGTTTGGCACACTTGGTGCTTTTAGGTTTGTACTGGTTTGCACCCGTAGAACGCTGACAGCCTTTACATGTGTCCCCATTCAAGTCACTTGTTCATTTTTGTTTTCTGTATGTTCTCTCCTCCTGAATGTATTGCATCACTTATTTTTCCATTACTTGTTCTAATCCAGCACTGTGAGTGACTGCCCGGTATGTGTACACACATTGTGGGCACTTGCATGCTGTACATTGTCCCCTACCCACAGCTTCTGTTCATCTGTTGTCCCTGTAAGTGTTATCAGTGCACCCTATGATCTCCCCTTTCCTGGGAATGTATCATCCAGTGTGTGTGATCTGTTGGAGGGGGAGGCCACTTCTGGAGTATGTTGTTTTTGCGATGAGAAGCAGAGGATTACCCTTGCACAGGTGGCCTTTGTTTCTCAGTCTGCCCTTCGCCCTCACCCCCTATTTCCATTCTTCACCCCCAAAATGTGCTTTTTTTCCATCAGTGTGTCTTCCAGGTTGCATTTTTTCATGTCTTTCTGTCTTTCTCTCTTCACCTCCTTTTCTCAGCCCTCACCAACTGTCACAGTCCCGTCTCTCTCCTCATCTCCCCACCAGCCAGACTCCTCCTTGCTCCACAATTCCCCCCCCCCTCTCTCTCTCCACTCCGCAGCTACATAATCATCACTCTGTGTCCCATCTCCCTCTTGCCCTCTTTCTTCCTTCAAATCTGCTCCCACAATTGTGCTTCCACTCCCCAGACGATCACCTCCTCACTTGGTGTTCCTTTCCCTCCCCTGCATCCATGGGTGACCAAAAGGCACACCTGATGGTGGGTGTGCACAACTTGTATACCTTCAATAAATGGGCCAGCTTGTGCCCGCATCCATTGGCTGACTAACACATGTGTCCAGACTGCATATAGTGCTGTGGTTGACATTTGTTGGCTTCACTTCTAGTGATTGCTCTGTCAATGAGTTTGTTTCGATGTTGTTGGATTCATTGTTGCTCATGCTCTGTGATTTGGACTTCTGGTCGTTGATACTGGGTGGACCAACGTGGTCATGTTGCCATGTTCCATACAGGAGTAATCAAGACCAGTTTGTTTACTTTCATGCAATGCATGTCTTTGCAAGCTTAGAATGTTGTTTGAGGTGAAATTATGTGGATGCGAGACAGGTGGATACCTTGTGCAGGAACGTTAAAGGCACTCAGGCGGCCACAGGTTGTGGTGTCATTGGTGGCAGGGAGGCTTTCACTGTGTGGGTTTTTTTTCATTGCATTGGCCTGAGGTGATCAGGTCCATCTGTATGGGTGTATGGGTGTGGGGACACATGGGTTGGGGGGCTGGTGAGTCATTGCTTGCATTTTTCTATTTGTCATGCCTGCCACATAGTATCCCGTTAACTCACCTTTTTATGGCGTGTCTACCCATGCTGGCAGTTCACGCTTTGTACTTTAGCTCTGTATGATGTTGCACTCCCCAGACAACTCCACACCCAGCACAACATGACAGGCCATGTGGGGGATGCCCTGTTTGTTTGACCCTAACAGGGTGGATGTCTGTTATGCTGGAAATGCATTGGAGGGACAGGGCCTCCATATTCTTGCCCTTTATTGCTTTATCATGTGTGTTCTGTATAGTTTTCCACAAAGGAGTTAATGTGGGACTCCTGGCGGTGCAGCTCTTCCTCTTTTTGGTTTGGTGAACAGACCCTTGGCATATCCTTATGGCACCCATGAGTCGGAGTACGACCCTGTACTCCTAGTGTAGGTTTTTGGGCACCTGTGTGTGGCCCACAGAGCAGGGTATGGGCTGGCGGAAGCTCCATGCTGAATTTCAAAGGTGCTCTGAGTATCCTCCATTTTGGGGATACCCAGGCCCTGCCATTGGAATCAGTTGATTCCTGATAGGAAACAAGAGGGCCCCTGTGGCCTCTTGCTTTCTATTGCCTGTTAACTTATATTCCCGAAGTTCTGGGAAGCCCTGACTCTGTCCCTTCCCCCTGACTGGCTGTTGGGTGGAAGTTCCATGTATGGTGGTGTGGGGAAATCCAGGCCAGACCGGCTAGAGGCTTCCCAATGACTGTATGTTGTGGGTACGCCCGTGGGGTGGGATCTGGGTGAATGGAGTGTGTGACGAATACGCATTTCATGTTATGGGTGTTTATTATCTGGTGGTTGATACAATGACTGAGACAGCCCTGCCCGAAACTGCTATGAATGCAGTGTGGAGTGCTGAATGGCAGAGTGCTTGGCCGAATCCACATCCAGTGTTGTGAGTGTCTGGATGGAGAAGAATGGCCTGAATGCACTGTGAGCCTGATTGGCTGCCTGACTGCCTAACTGCCTAACTGCTCTTCTAAATGATTGGTTGCCTGAGTGTGACTCAGTAGAGTGAATGGGAGACCAACCAGTATATCTGGGGACCTCTCACTGATGGAAATCGTTCAGAAGCTGAAGTTGATACTTCATGCTTAACCTTGAAGCCCACTGGAAGAAGAATTGCTGCTGCTGTCCTTTGCCAATCTGAAAGCTGTGTGACTGTCAAGGAACTGATCCAAGAGAGGACCTGGCCAGGAGACCTCTTCCCGAGCTACGAGGGACCATTGTGCACCAGCTGATCTTTGCCAAAGCTCCCTGGATGTGAGACCCTTGAAAGGCTGCTGACTGGAGAAGGGGAGCGCCGTGGAATCACGAAGGCGAAGCACCCGGACATTGAAGTAAATCACTTTTCACCGACCGGAGCCACAGCACTCTTTTGCCTAAGACATTTGATCCAAGGACTCCCTTGCTCATCACTGTCGACCGATTTCGTCCTGCCGGAGAAAGTCAAGGCCGCCGACGACCAAGGGTGTCCCACCACCCAAAGACCATAGAGATGCCGACGACCCAACTCCCTTGCTGGGCCATAGTTCTTTATCGACTCTTTGCGGCAACGAACACTCGTCGTCAAGGTGCACCGCACGCCTCAGCTTGCAGGATGTTTTTGACTGATCGTCAACAAGCACCACAAGAACCGAAGCTGCTGCTGCAATGACAGTGTTCACCATTTTTCTTGACTGACTCGCGACGACCTGCAGCTCCTGCCTTAAAGGGAGTGCACTCACGAAGGGCTTGTCGACGACTCACTGAAGAACTCTATGAAACCAGGTACTTTGGGGGTCGTAGAACCTTTAGAAGGAATTGAGACTATATTGAACATAATTGGACTGGGCTTGTCAAATATGCTTTATGTACAGGTTGCCTAGATGGGGGGATCCACACACAGAACTGTGTCTAGTTGGTAGGGACCCAGTATTCTGCCACTGCTTGATTTAACTTGCTTTCTTTCTGCAATCTATCGTTGATTCATTTTATAATCTCACATGCCATATGAACTGTTAGCAGTTGATGCATTTCAAAGGAACTGATAGTTAAGAGTGGTACCACGTAGATCTGTGTATATTTGCCATTATAGTATTGCCAGAGTACAAAGTGTGTTATTGTGATTGTGTATATAACGTTGAACCTTATTTATATAAAGACTGTGTTTTCACTAACATAGTGTGTGGACATTCCTTTGTGGGTGCTTGGAGACTACACTCTACTTAAGAACCAGCCTGCATCACCTCCTGAGAGCTTAAGCCTTGGTAGCTCGACCACAATACCAAAATAGATAATCTTGGCTGGGGTGCTCTGTGCTTCGACTCTGCTATATAGAGAACAGGAGTACAGATACCCCCTCCAGTCTTTACAACGTGCCACCCCCAGATACCAGGCACATGCCATAGGCCTGGTGTTGTTGTTTACCATGGTAATACATACCGTGCATGGTACCCGTGCAGCTATTTTGACACCTGTTACCAGCTGCTCAGTGCATCTTAACACTCTCTACAGTTCTCAACTCATTGGTGCCCGTTTAGTCCAGTCCCTCTTAGTTCTGACTTCCCTCCCTATTGTCTGTTGTCTGCTCCCTTTTGTGTGCCAGTATTCTTGACTTCAGTTTCTTATTCCTTTCTCGTGTCTGTTTCTCTCTTTTCTGCCTGTTGCCTGTGTGACCTGCCTTGTTCTAGGACTGCTGCCTGTTTGCCCAACTGACTTCTGACAGATCCAATCTTTACTGCAATTGCTGAGAAGTTCACCTACCATCATCTTGGACATTCCATCATTGCCTTCCCTGCCAGTGTTTCCTACACTGTCCTGATGCCACGTTAATCAGGGGATGCCAAATCGTGGCATTGGGAGGGCTTCCGAGGAGATCCTGGGATTCCAACCTCTCGGAGATCTCTATTTGGAAGTTTTCTCAGTGTCATTCTGACTAGACTCTGATCTGATGTATCACAATGACCCCTCCCTGGAACAAGGGGTAAGTGGAACCTGATCCTTCATAGCATAGCACTCAGGGGGGCAGGCAGCAGTGGTGTTGTGGGTGGTGATGGAGTCACTGTGTGGGGTGTTTTACATTGCAATGGTCTGAGGTGAACAGGTCCATCTGCATGGGTGACATGGTGATGGTAGGCTGGCGGTGTCATTGGGTGCATGGATGTGTTGCATGCTGTGACCCTGTGTTCTTTTTCTAGGCTGAGCCTTCCTGCAAGGTCAGATGTTTGCTGATAGTCAAGGGAACAGTGTTGTGGGATGTATGCACTCCCCACCTCACCAGTGTTGGCTGGTTTGGAGACCTACAAAGTTGTGCATGGATTACCTATTCACTCTCCCTCTATTCAGCGACCTAGAAGAATTTGGCATAGTATTCACCAACTATGCCGATAACAAACAAATTCTAATTCCCCTAACAGGCAACTATGAACGAGACCTCAAAACCCTCCAAGACAAATACGCCCGCATCCAGGCTTGGATGGCAGCTAATGGCCTATGTCTAAATGGGGAAAAAACAGAAATACTACTGGTAGGCTCCAAAGAAACCTTGAAAAAACTTGACAACACATACAGCTCCTTCATCATTGAAGACACAATCATTACAACATCGGCCTCTGTGAAAACCTTAGGCGTCTACTTAGATTCCACATTATCTATGGATAGGCAAGTCAGCTCAATCTCATCAGCTGCTGCACTCGCCTCAAAAATTATAAATGCTGTGAAACCCTACCTATCACCAAAGAACCGCCTCAACATTGCCAGAGCCACAATAGGTGCAAAACTTGACTATTGCAACGTCCTACTCCTTGGCACATCCGCAAACAACATCCACCAACTGCAGATGGCACAAAACAACGCCCTCAGAGCTGCTCTCAGCATTACTAGGAGAGAGCACATCACTCAGGCTAGAAGAGCCTTATGGTCGCTTTCAGACCACTTCTGAATTGTGTCGCGCCAAATAGCTACTCACCGGTGATCAGGCCGGTGCCTCCTGCCGCGCCTAGCCAGTTATATGCTAGTTCATATAGTTCATTTGCTGTTTGCACTACCTCTGCACGCTGTGAAATATGACTCTACCACGAAATGTTATGATCTTTTCAGCATCAAAGTAAATACGGTAACCTGTCCCATCAATATATCCGGCTCAGGCCAACGTCACGGCATTGTCAGACCCTCTTCTTAGAGCAGGAGCATTGGCTGCTCCCTCTCCCCTTTTGCACCCTAGCTACAACCTCGCATTTAGCCTTTGCCTACTGTGTTTGCTTCATTTGAACTGCCCTTTTGCACCTAGCAATAATTTCGATTTTAGCCTGTGCCTACCTGTGTTTGCTTCATTTGAACTGCCCTAACTACAACTTCGCATTTAGCCTGTGCCTACCTGTGTTTGCTTCATTTGAACTGCCCTTTTGCACCTAGCAACAATTTCGATTTTAGCTTGTGCCTACCTGTGTTTGCTTCATTTGAACTGCCCTTTTGCACCTAGCAACAATTTCGATTTTAGCTTGTGCCTACCTGTGTTTGCTTCATTTGAACTGCCCTTTTGCACCTAGCAACAATTTCGATTTTAGCCTGTGCCATCTGTAGCGGTATTACTGAAACTGCCCTTTCTGCACTATAACAGCAACTTCAATCTATAACCTCGGCTGTGCTTTAATTAAAATTGCCCGTCTCCGCACCACACCAGCTAGTTCAAATCTTGCCCCTGCCTATCCTACTGCGCCAACAACCAAACTACCCACGCTCTCCTCAATTCCAATTATGATCCATTGGCTCATACTCACCATGTTCCCTTTCTGTATCTTAAACAATAACACTCCATGTAGCAATAACAGCTACATACCATACAACAATGGACTAGCCAAACTAGGCTGCCCTAGGCACCACCCCATCCCCTGCCCCACACCCTTCCTCCCCTCCCTTCCACCTTTCTCACACACCCCCCACCAACAACTCTTCGCTAAAAGTAAGGCCACACCAGCCAACATCCTACCTAACAGTACCAACTCAACAAATGCCAACCATACTGCCTCCAACCTTCTCCTTCCCAACCTATTAGATCACTGTCCCACTACTTACCCCACCTTCCAAGACCGCAATAATAGACTTGGCGTTAGACTCCCCACCACTTCTAGCAAACTGCCTACCAAACCTATGACTAAAACTTCAACCACTAAGGATAGTGCCATGACCACTAACGCAACTGCTCTAAAAGGTGCACTACTCAATGTTAGATCTCTAGTAGCCCACCCCACCGAAATTGCTGACATTATCCTCTCAGGAGACCTCGACTTCCTTGCCACTACAGAAACTTGGTTACATGAAGCAGCAGGACCCTACCTCACTCTGGCCCTCCCCGACAACTACTCCATCCTCAGAGCAGACAGACCTAATGCTCGCGGAGGAGGTGTAGCTATCATTTTCAAATCCTCACTCGACTTCAGACACATCACCTCCCCCCCGCTAAAGTCCTGCGAGCACCTCACCTACAAAGTACAAACTACCCCCAAGAGCACCATTACTGTGCAACTAATATATAGACCCCCAGGCCCCACAGGATCCTTTGAGGAAGACATTACCACTCTCATAGCTAAGAACACCAAACCCCACTCCCAAAATATCATTTTAGGAGACTTCAACTTAGGATTTAATGACCCTAACGACTCTCCAGCTGCCTCCCTGGCCAACGCCTTATCCGAGCACGACTTCACTCAAGTCGTTACACTACCCACCCACCAGAAAGGTAGAACCATAGATTGGATTGCAGCCCACAACTGTAATATCACCTGCAAAGCCCCACAACCACTCGCATGGACTGACCACTCCCTCATATCATTTGAAATCAACCTAAATAATCCCAACCCCAAACAGAGCCCCTGTGCACCAGCCTGCCTGTCTAGAAACAAGCGCAATATCTCAGCAGAGACCCTCACACCTCTGATCCTCCCTTCGCTAAACACACTGCCTGCCACTGCCGACCTGAACCTTCTAGTCAACACCTACAATGATGCCCTCACCAGCGCCATTGATACTGTCGCTCCCCTAAAGGAACGCAAAGGTAAACCCATAGCCCACTTGAACCCTTGGTTCACACCAGAACTCAAATCCATAAGAAAAAAGAAAGCCAAGATGGAAGCCTTATGGAAATCCAACCCCACTGCAGAAAACAAATCTAATCTCAAAACCATCTCTTCCTTCTATAAGAAAGAGATAATCCGCACTAAAAAGGAAACCTACAATACTAGAATAAATAATGCCCAATCGTCGGTTAAAGAACTCTTCACCATCCTGAAGGAACTAGAAAACCCTAACCCTCCTACCGATACCTGCGTGAAGGACAAGCCTTGGTGCACCAGTATCCAAAATGCCCTCGCCAATAAAATTACTGGTCTCCAAAACAAAATTGAAACCAAAAGACAACAACTCGCCAACAGTAATGCCCTCACTCCTAGCGCACCCACCCCGACCCATATCACCTCTGGCTTCACTTTCAAACCGGTTACTATTCCTGAAATCCAAAAAATCATAGCATCCCTCAAACCTTCTAATTGTAAAGGGGACAGCTGCCCCGCCCAGATCATCAAAGATGCTGCACGAGACCTAGCCCCCTTCATCTCCAAACTAATAAACCTTTCATTCTCAACCAATTCTGTACCTAACAACCTGAAACAGTCCTGGGTTCTGCCCCTCTTAAAAAAACAATCTCTCGACCCGGCCATACCCACCAATTACAGACCCATCACTACGGTCCCTTTCCTGCTAAAAATCCTCGACAGAGTCGCCTACCTGCAAATCCAAGATTACCTGGAGACCAATCAACTGTTAGGCCTGCGTCAATCTGGCTTTCGTCCTCAACACGGAACAGAAACAGCCCTCGTTGACCTCAAAAGCCAGATTGATGGCATCAAGGACAACAACAAAGCAGCCATCCTACTCCTCCTAGACCTCTCAGCAGCCTTTGACCTGGTTGACCACAAAATACTCTGTAACCACCTTTCATCTGCTGCCCACTTCTCACACTCTGCTGTCACTTGGATACAATCTTTCCTAGCCAACAGAACCATGAGGGTTTTTTCATCTTTGGCTGCAGCAGACCCCATCCCCATCACATGCGGTGTCCCACAAGGGTCCTGCGTCTCCCCTACCCTCTACAATATCTTTACCAAACCCCTCTTTGACAAATTGGACCATCTGGGTGTCACCTACACTAACTACGCGGATGACACCCAGATACTCCTCACCATCACTGGCAACTACAACACTGACGCCACCAGGATCAACGAAATCTTCGCCATCATTCAGGCATGGATGGCCATACACGGCCTCTGCCTGAATGATGAGAAGACCGAGCTCCTCTTGGTCGGCTCCCCCAATAACCTACAGAAACTCAGCCCTGACTACTCCAAATTCATCATAGATGGCAACATCATTCCAGTTGTAAACCATGTGAAAACCCTAGGCTTCTACCTAGACGCCAATACCAACCTCTCCAAACAAGTTAATATGACCGCCTCAGCTACCGCCTACACGGGGAAATTAATTAGGGCTTGTAAACCCTTTCTATCTACAAACAGCTGCCTCATTCTGGCGAGGGCCCTCATACAATCTAAGCTCGATTATTGCAACAGCCTCTACCTTGGTGCCAACCAAGCTATAATCAAGAAACTTCAGATCCTCCAGAATAATGCGCTGAGAGCAGCTCTAAACATTCCCAGGAGTGAGCACATCTCACACATAAGACTAGCTTGTAAATGGTTATCTATCCAACAAAAAATCGACTTGAAAACCCTCTGCCTCACCTATAAAGCCCTAAATCACCTTGCCCCCCAGTACCTCACCAACAAATTCTCCCTCAAGCCTAACACAAGACTCACCAGATCATCCAATACTCTCTGCCTCACCGTGCCCAGATTCTCCGCCAAAAGAGCGGGGGGCTCAAGCTTTAGTGTCCTTGCCCCTCAACTCTGGAACACCTTGCCACTGAGTATTAAATTGACCAAATCCTTCCAACTGTTCAGAAGATCAGTCATTAGCTGGCTTCTAGAGAAGGAAACCCCCAGATAAATTAAGCTCAGTCCCACTTGCGTTTACTGTACATACCTTGAATAGATGATTGTCTTAGACCTGCACCAACTGTATATATTGTACATACCTTGAAATGCTCCTACTGCCTGCCTGTATACTCTATATTTGGCATCTTAACGCCGCAATTGTATAACTGATTATTTACTGTAATTATGTAGCCTATCCTTAAGCGCCCATTTACCCCTGGGTCTGGAGCGCTATACTAAATAAAACAAACAAAACAAGAGACGCCCACTGGCTCCCAGTCAAAGAGTGTATAACATTCAAAGCCTTCACCATCACGCACAGATGCCTCGCCCAAACCACCCCAGCTTACCTAGTAGAAAGAATACACCCTGCACCAACCCACAGACCAAAATGCAACAAATGTTCACACCAACTCTGTCCCAGCCTTCCATAGAGCAAAAGCTGGCGGTACCAGCTTTGAAGTTCTAGCCTCTATAGCATGGACATTGCTACCACCCTGCCTAAGGAGTGAAGAATCACTCTCTTCGTTCAGAAAATCCTTGAAAACAAAGCTGTTTAACTAAATCGTATTATCACCATAACTGCCTACAACACTGTTCCTCTGTAATCACGGGACACCTGCTTGACAATGTTATACATATCTGCTGTAACCAACGTTGCTAACATGTACTAAGTTGAATATTCTGTAACTGTGCCATGATGCCTCCGGGCCGCTGGGTGCTTGATAAATCCAAATAAATAAAATAAATAGAATTCCTAGGTACCGCTGGTGCAGGCATACAAGGGGAAAAAGATGAGATGTGCATCTTTCTTAGAGGGAGCTTGCTGTTTTTTCAGTTTGTATGACTATTCTCATTTATTTTTGTATTTATTTATTTAGCATTTGTTAGGCACATATACAACAGAAGTGTGTTTGCAGGTGCCACAAGGTTAAGTGGGGAGGGAACAAGGGGAATGAATAACATTGGCAAACAGTAGATATATAATTGTGGTCCTACTAGGTCTTGTGGCATTCGGACGTGCAAGTGCAGTAGAGAGAAGTGCAGGAGATAGGAATGGGTGTTGGGGGGATAGGGGAATGAGGAGCAGGAATGGACAAGTTCTGGTGGGGGCCCTATAGGGTGCGCTAAGGTCATTAACTCAAGTGTCTAGCTGCATCTCCAATTGTAGGTGTAGGTCCGCCCATAAGACTGTACAGCGATTACAAGAAATTGTTTTGGGAATTAGCATGTCGCGCTCTATAGCTTTGCTTAGTATGATGTAATTGAAAAATGAAATAACTGCAAAATTGCAACAAAAATCGATTTAATTTGCCACAAGGTCAGCCGACACGTGTTTCGACCGTAGTCGTCTTCAAGGCTGACAATGCAAATTACTAACAAAAACATGAATTTGAATGCGTATATGCCATACAGATACAAATCAAGAATATAAGAAAAATCAATCTAATACTAATACCAGCCCCTGGGACTTACATTCGACTGGAACCCAAGTAAGGCCTCTACTGGAAATTCAGGATAGATGTCCTGGCTGGGGTCATTGGGCCAGATTTCAGAGGAGATATAAAAGTTCTGTTGCAGAACCATGGGAAGGATTCTTTCCAGATTCAACCTGGAGATAACATTGCTAACGGAATACTTCAGAAGGCAATTTTTCCCAAGCTTAAGCAGGAGATGGGAAAAGGGGAAACTGAGAGGGGTGCTTTAGATTTCGGAGAGGCAGAAGAAAGACCTAATGCTTTCTTATCCCCTAAATCTAGTGAGGAGGAACCTGACATCCTTCCAGAATAGCCTTTGCCCAGAGTAATTACCCTTTATTGTCAGAAGTCCTTTTGCAGGTTTTACCTGAACCTGAAGGTTAGGGGAAAAGGAGGGCCCTTTTTTTTCCTTAAACCACAGGCTTTTTTGTAGGGGTGAGACTACAACTGAAGGAGTGAGAAAAACCCAGTTGGGTGTCCCGCGAAGCCACAAGCATAGCCCACTCACATTTAACAGCGGGTCATTTGGGTCAGACAAAAAGACTGGCACACATAAGTACAACATTCTATTGGCCTGTGATCCATGCAGACATTAAAAACTTTGTTCAGGCATGTGATATTTGCCAAAGAACTAGTTCACATATACCACCACCAGCTCCATTACATCTGTTACACATTATAGAAGTGCCTTTTTCGAGGATCGGGATGGATATCTTAGGACCCCTTGAAGCTTCAAAAATGGGTAACAAGTATGTGTTGGTAATTGTGGACTATGCCAGTTGGTACCCTGAGCTTTCCCTTTAAGAACCAACACCACACAGCACATTTTAAAGCATTTGCTACCCTTCTTTTCCCGGGTCAGATTCCCCAAATGAATATTAACCGACCAAGGTTCTAATTTCATTAGTAGACTCATGGGGGGAGGTTAAGGAGTTATTACACATCACCACACCGCGGACCTCCGTATGTCATCCCCAAACGGATGTTCTTGTATAGCAATTTAATAAAACTTGTAAGACCATTCTACGGAAACTGGTGGATTAAGATGGAGAAAACTGAGATCAAATGATCCCATGGGATTTATTTGCAATCAGGAAAACACCACAGCCCTCCACCGGTTTTTCCCCCATTTGAATTGCTTTATGGTCGGTAACTCGCAGACGTTCTAGACATGCAAAAGGAAATATGGGAGGAAAGTGAAGAGGCCCCAACACCACTCTCTGAAACTGCATCCAAGTTTAAAGAAGAAATGGCAGCTGCTAGATCACTGGTACAAACCCATATGGTAAAAGCCCAGGAACCACATAAAACATGTTATGATAAAAAGATTTCTTTATGATCCTTCTCTATTGGGCAAAAGGTACTAGTGCTCCTACCCACATCGGATTACAAGTTAGTTTATAAATGACATGGCCCATATGAAGTAGAGCAGATGAGCCCATGTAATTATAAAATCTCTCAGCCAGATTGCCAACAAAAGACACAGGTTTACCACATATATCTTTTAAAAGAGTGGAAGGAGAACCCCTCTGAATCTAACACCACCATATTGTCCTGTCTGATACCTGATGGTGTAGAAGATAGCACTTTAGTTACACCTGATCTCACAAATAATAAAAAAGAAGATCTTTGTGATCTCGTTAATAAATTTCCTGATGTATTATGTGAGGAACTTGGAAGGGTGAAGGGTATATGATATGATATCGCCACATTCATACACCTGCAGCTAAGATGGTAAATTTAAGTCCCGAAAAGATGTTATCTTTAAAGAAGTGGAACAAATGCTCAAAGCTAATATAACTGAACCTTCAACCAGCTCCTGGTCCTCCATCACAGGGTTGGTGGCAAAAACTCAATGGAAGTTGGAGATTTTTAATAGATTTCAGAATGGTAAATTCCATCTCGGCCTTTGACGCATAACAAATGCCACGTATCGATGACTTGATCGATAGATTGGGTAATGTGGTCTACTTGTGAACAATGGATTTTACGAAGGGGTATTGGTAGGTCCCCCTGTTTTGGACCTGACCGCATTTACCACTCCTATATTGTTCCATTTCAAAGTTCTACCAGTTGGCCTCCATGGTGCTCCCACAACATTCTATAGAGTAATGGACAAGATTTGACAACCCTACTTGAATATTTAGCGGAGCATACATTGATGACATTGTGATGCATAATAGGACATGGGAGGACCACCTATATCACTTGTACACCATCATGAGAGCCCTAAGGAATCACTGGCAACCGCAAAATGTGCAAACTAGCCCAATCTGCTGTCATGTATTTAGGGTTTTTTGTGGGTAATGGTAGTGTCCAACCCCAACAAGAAAATGTTAAAGCGGTTCTTGAGACTCTCACACCAAAAACTAAGGAAGATTTGAGAGCCTTTCTGGGATTAATATGTTACTACTGCCATTTCATCCCAAACTACTCTAATAAGACTTCAAAATTGACTGACAAATTGAAAAATGCAGAACCCCAAAAGGTTAAATAGGATGCATAGGATTACATTTGTTATAACACCTTAAAACAAACTTTATGTCAAAGTTCCATTGTATAAGTATCCGGCTTCTGTAAGAAATTCATACTACAAACAGATGCATCCTAAACAGGATTAGGTGCTGTCTTACCCCAAAACCATGACGGACTGGAACATCCGATATTATACATCAGTTGAAAAGTATTCCCTAGGGAAAAAAAATGCTCATTCATCGAGTTAGAAGCATTTGTAATACAATGGGCAATCTTACATCTGAAGTCCTATTTACTGGGTTAGGTCGAAAAATGAGACTGAGCACTGGTCACCCCCCCCCCTTTAGTCTGGATCAGCCAGAGGAAAGAGTCCAACCCTAGGGCTATGCAGTGGTTCTGAGACCTTAAACCATACTGCTTCTCAGTAGAACATCAAAAAGGTTAAGAACAAGGTAACTCAAACTATCTCTCGAGGTTCCCCTCAGAAGCAGTAAGGTCTAACCTGCATAGGGGTAGGGGTTGTGAGAAACCTGAAGGTACTCTCACAACTAGAGTACTACAATGGTGAAGTGTTGCTAAAATAGGACACTGCCCATCCCTAAATTAAAGTTTTTTAACCATATGAAGATCTATTTCAAAGGAGCATCCACTTCAGCAGCAAACGTCTGGTGGTTGAAACACTACAAACAACCTATACATATAACAGAAGAAAGAGTCCAGACAATGTTACGCAGTGGATCAGAATTTATAATATGTTAGTGATCAATACTAAAGTGAACATTAGTCAATTGACATAACCAAGAGACCCCTAAATCAATTAGCAATACTTGATTGAGCAACAGCCAATTACCATGACTGAACAATTCCAACAGTAACTCATTGGACAGCACGTGCCAATGTTTTGCTCACCTGGGTTTTGTCTAGGCAATTTACAAAAACTATTGGTACACATACACATTTTGTAGTTACTCGTGGTGCCACAAAACCTTAGACACGTTTGAAATTTGCCGTGTCTCTTCCTATGTCCCAGATACAGTTTGGACAGTCTTTCTTATTACTGCAAAGGATTAGATAGACATGCACAATACAGTGCCACATTTGCTAAGAAAAGTTTGCAATTGGCTAAATCACACTTTCTTGTAGCACATGTGCAAAATGGTAACAATCTATCTTGCTCCTCCATTGGTGCCCTAAAGAGCATTGTATTTGAAGAGATTTATCTGGTATAAGGAATGAGAAGGGGGAAAAAGGAAAGGAACCTATGGTTTTCAAAGCCCAAAAGACACTAATGAGCATCTTCCTTGTTTATAAAATGTACAGCAGAGATTCATCCAATGTTTGACTAACCTTTAAGATAAAGAAAATGGATCTAGGTTTGATAGAGACTCGGAGTCCACAACCTTCTTATTGCAGCCTGTAAGTGCTTTGCCAGTGTTTAGTATTCAAGTTGTACAACCTTTACATTCTATAATCAAATCTGGGCAAGCATAGCTAGACTACATACATTTTGATCACTGTTACCTTTCCAATATAATAATTAAGGATAGGTTCTTACTTAGCAACATTCATTTGCATGTCCTCACACTTGCATCTATAGTCTGTTCAGCAGCAATGTGAACCTGCATAGTGGGGCTGTACATATATTAGTTAGTGAATAATTAGGCAACATGTGCCCATATTCAATACCAAGACCAAATTGGATTAGGTTTACCTGTAGTCAGAAGTTGTTCCCCATAGAAAGTTAATATTCCTGGTAGGGATATTTCATAATTCCTCCTGATTAGGGTTGCTAGAATAAATATGAAAATATATGCATCTGTTCATTATGCTATGTCTGTAAATATGCTCAATATAATATATGCCAAACATATGTTTTGTATTGTTGACTGTACCACATCACCTGTTTTCCAGCGCCCAGATACCCACGAGTTTGGCGCGCTCTATAAATGCTAAATAAATACCCTTCTATAAATTGACATGTTCTGAAGCACAATATCAAAGTATGTCATCAGTTATATCTATACCTTATTAGCAAAAGTATTGTGCTATGTCGAGATCCTCTCCTGTTTCAGGCGCACCACCGCCATCTTAATTTTGTATGTGTGTGGGGAATTTGCACATTAGTGTCTTTTGCGCTTTGAAAAACATAAGTGTAATGATTTCCTTTCGTTTTTTCCACCTTCCCCATTCCTCCCTTCTCTTTTCTTATACCAGAAAATTATCTTCAAATACAATGCTCTTTAGAGCAACAATGGAGGAGCAAGATAGATGGTTACCAATTTGCCCATGTGCTACAAGAAAGTGGCATTTAGCCAATTGCAAACTTGTCTTAGCAAATGTGGCACCATGAGTAACTACTAAATGTGTATATGCACCAATAAATTTTGTAATTGTTTTAGTCAGGGTTATTGACTGTTGTGGAGTTTTTCAATCATGGTAATTGACTGTTGTTCAATCCAGTATCGCTAATTGATTTTCTGGTCTCTTGTTATATCAATTGACTATTGTTCACTTTACTAATGATCACTGACATACTATAAATTCTGATCCACAGCGCAACATTGTCTGGCCTCTTTTCCTTCTCGTTCTCTCAATTATTCCCCCAGGATCTTCTGCTCAGGTGGCCAGGGAAGGATCACCGCTTTTGGATCCCAACTCTGCGGGTGGACAAGCGAGGGAGGATCATCTGGGTAGAGGGTCTTTGGGGATTGGGTAGAGGGTGCCAGAAGGCGAGACATGGCACCTCCTCCTTTTCTGACACTGACCTTACCTATTCTCCCTCACTCTTTATAGGATATTGCTGTTCATACCCTAAATGTCCCCTTGAATTTTCACCAAGAACTGAGAGGAGGAAGAAGCCTCAAAGAGTAATGCAGATTTCCTATAGGAAACACCACTATAGTACTGGGACGAAGAAGAGGGATCCTCAAGAATGCAAGGCTGAAGGTCAGGCATGTCACAGTGATTGGTCTACGTTTAGTCAGGCACACCAGGTGAAGGTGTCACAACTGAAACCCCTTGATAGGGTTCAGGTGTATAAAAGGTGGAGTACAAGTGAGTGCCTAGGGAGAACGGAACACAGAGATGCTGAAAGACTGCGATGTGAAGCAGGGTGTAAATGCGTGGTGAGGGAGCAGTGTCTTCAGGGAGCCGGTGGAAGCAGGAGAAGGGAACCGTGGAGAGTTTCAATCCCTTTGTGTTGGAAGAACAGTGCTCGTTCCTCTGAGTAAAGAAAGCAGCTCAGAGGTGTCTACGGGCAGGTGGTGAAACTGTGACCTCAGAAAGCAGAAGCCATGTGTGTGAAGAAACAGAAGAAACCAGCAACGCAACAGGTACGTTTCAGAGAATGCAAGAAACCCGGTGTGCGTATGAAAGTTGATAAGCTAATTGTATCGGAGTGGTCGGGTGCAATCGGCATGTTTTAGAAAGTCTCTGATTAAAGAGGAACGAGGCAACAAACGAAGGCAGTGAAATACAATGGATTGTCTAGAAATTAAGTATCAGAGTTGTCACGTATGAGAAAGTATTACATGTTCAAAAGCCTCTGAGCATCAGGGACAATTAGAAAGCCACAAAAGCTACCAACGTTACAGAAAAGAGATTATGAAAGCTGTGAGTGAGTTGCCAAGGTCAGCAGTGCGGTATGAGTGAAATGTCGAATTGCAAAACTGAAGGCTGCCGAGGGGAGCAGTGAAGTGTGAGCAAAATATCAAACTGTCAAACTAAAGCTGAATAAAGATGGAAAAAGGCTATACGTGAAAGCCGACCAAGTAGAGATTGATAAAGATATTACAAGAGGTGACAAGGAAGGTATATGAATAACCAATGAACTTTTGAATCTTTATGAACCAACTCAAATCAAAATGAAACAGAGCTGTGGCGTGACCTGTAATTGGTGAACTGTGTAGTCTATCAACTGCACCTAGAACAGGAAGCCCCAACAAAATCTAAAGAGAACGGTGAAACCTTGGGGAAGGGAACCCTGAGCTCCTGAGGAACACTGAGAGACTGCTTTTTGTGATCCAGTATTTTGAGCTTAGGGAAGGGATCCCCGAACTCCTATTGGAACAGTGTGAACCCAGTTGAACATTGTATACTGAAACCAAGTGTGTTTGGGAAGGGAAATCCAAGTCCCGGTGGAGTATTTTGAAACCTACAACTTGGGGAACTATATCCTGAACTTGGGGGAAGGGAGCCAGAAGCCACTCCAGATTTTATATGGAGCACTGGGTTAATTTAAAAAAAACCTACACTACATTTAGTATTAGACGCGAGGGCAAGCATAGGTTTTGACACAGACAGACTTTTGATTTGGACCTACGGACATAGACTTTCCTTAGTTTTCCTTAGGTAGGGGAAATCCCACAATAGTTATAGGGCAAGTTAGGCATTATACCATCCTGATAATCAATAAGTTCTATTGTTGAAGTAGAGATCTGTTGTCTATGTCATCTCTTGATACCATGCCTGTCTCACAATACACATACCCCAAGTTCTCTAAGCAAGAATCACCTAATAGCATACAGCACACACAATGCAGGTTCTTCTGATCTGTACTCAAAACATCCAGTTTTGCCTCTTGCCTTCCCCCTTCGCTCTTACTGTCCCCTCCCTTTTTCTTTCAGAACCTAACAACATAATTCTTGCTATAGAAGACTACTTACATTGCCTTACAAGATGCCATATGAGGTATGTTTAGCAAGCCCTTAAAGATGGTGGCCACGAAAGAACTGAGGGCCTCATTACAAGTTTGGTGGTATTTCAGTGGTAAATCCACAGAAATACCACCAAACAGAATTACTGTTACCGCCAGATGTTCCTGCGGATTTACCACATGATTACAAGTGGTGGTAGGCGGGGTAAATCCCCATTTTTGGAGAGCATATGACCCACTTACTAACTCTGACCCTACATCCATGGTGACATTATACAACCAAACTCTCCTAGCCGCCATCAACAAAGTGGCACGCTTAGACATCCGGAAAACAAAACCTAGAGGCCACATTAACTCTTGTTTCTCCAAGAACCTTAAAACCTTGTGCTCTGTGAAAAGAACGGCCGAGAGCATCTGGAAAAAATCACCCTCAAACGCAAAAAAGACACACTTCAATACCGCAGCTACGGAATACAAGGAAGCAACCATCAAAGCTAAGGGTAACTCATACAACCAGAGAATTGAAAATGCCCAATAAGGCACTAGGGAGCTCTTCTCTATACTTCGAGAGCTGGAATATCCTGCTCCAGTACCTGATCATTGCATCAATGATAAGCCTTGGTGCTCTAACATCCAAAATGCCCTTGCTGGCAAAATCACTGTTCTCCAATACAAAATCAAAGTTAAGAAAGCTATACTCACCCTAGACATTCTACCAGACAACCCACCTATTATGTCACAGTCTATCGCCCATAAATTTGAATTCACATATGTGTACACGACGGAAACCATAAAATTCATCAAGGGACTAAAGCCCTCAAGATGTCAAGGCAGCATCTGCCCGGCCACCCTCATTAAAGACTGTGTCAATGAGCTTGCACATCTCATCACAGCCCTTATCAGCAACTGTTTGTCCTCCAGCAAAGTGCCTGAGAACCTAAAAGAAGCCTGTGTACTCCCACTGCTTAAAAAGCCCACGTTGGATCCCAACGTCCCTACTGACTACTGACCTATCACTACGGTTCAATTTCTACTGACAATACTAGACAGAGTAGCCTACCTACAAATATAAACATTCTTCGAATACAAAAATCTTTTAGGCCTTGGAAAATCTGGCTTCCGCCCTGGCCATGGAACGGAAACAGCACTTCTTGACCTCAAAATCCAAATGGATCAATTCATAGACAAAGGGGACTTGGCGATCCTCCTTCTACTCGATCTATCGGCAGTGTTTGACTTAGTTAACTACAATATTCCCAGCCAACATCCCCTAGCTGCTCATTTCTCACTGAACGCCATAAAGTGGGTTACATCATTCCCATCCAGCCGCCACAACTGCAGCTGAACCAGTCCTAGGCCCTCATTACGACCCTTGCGGAAATCGGAAAACGATGGCGGAAATGCAATACCGCCATCGAATAGCGCTCGGTGCGACTATGACCCGTCACCGCAAAGTACGAAGCCATTAGCGACACCGTAGTGAACGCCAACGCTAACTGCACCAAGCACGCGCGCGCGCGCCATGCGAAACCGCAAACACCACCATGGCGCAACGGTACGCCAATTCCGACCCTAGCAGACATGTACCTAACGCCATCAGGCATGGCGTAATGTACCATTCCGCCATGGTGAGAAGTACGGCATCGCGAATCAACCGTAAACGGCCCCACTGAGTGCCTGTACACCGCTCCCTGCCCACAAAGTACAACTCCCCGTAGGTGCAATGAAGTCACAATGCAACCATTGAAATGTACAAGTCACCCATGCATGGCAACGAACAAAAGAAACACAAGAGGGGCCAATGGGAGCTGCAGGGCACAGATGGCACGAATACAGAAGCCATCCCAATGGACATGACCACAGTCCCCCACCAAGAAACGCACGCAAACACAGGCACCTGTGACCAGCAATATTCCGAGAATCACATCATTCCACCAGTCCACCTGGCTGACCGGCATCTGTTACACAAAACCCAATCCCCCGCCCCTGAGCATGACAACATTCAAACTGTCATATTGGCAGCCCCCATCCCTGACCTCACGGGCTTAGTAGGCAAACGCGCCCAGTACAGTACCACGCAACTAAACTCCGAAGCTGGAACCCAATGCAGATCTCCTCACAATACATCGCCCCCCAAATAGGCATATGCCACATCACTTGCAAAGAAAAACGCTACACGGGCCAAATCAGAATAGAAATTTAATGCACATCAAAGTCACCAAGCCCATACAGCCATCAGGCCATGAACTCCTAAACACTAATCACCATTGTGGGCTGCATCCGCAAGAAATGACCAGCCACTACTTGTGTGTCGCCCTGTTCCCTCATGGTACACAGAGCCACATTCACGTACGAAAAGGCAACATGGAAGCGCACAGAACCGCAGGGCCGTCCCAATGGGGAGGCACTAGTCCAGCTGAAAGGCCGAAATGTTGCTCCGAGCCACCAGTACTGCGTAAGGGCATGTGGGCCATTGGCGATCGTCCCATAAGATCGTAATGCTGCTCCACTGATTAACACGAAGCAGCAGGTGTCGGGAGTAAAACCCATCTGCAGGAGTGGCATACAGATGGCAGTGGCAAAAGGGGAGGAGATACCTGTCAACCAAAAGAAAAGAAAAAGAACAGAATGGCCATCAGAACTACATTCCAACAACTCACTTCAATGATCACACGAAATCCACAGCCATATGCATGCTAGCCCACTCCAAAGGATCATCACCACCCCAAAACCACTTGCGACTCCTAACCATCTATATCGAGGTGCAAACACCATCACAAACGAGTGTACCTGTGCATGCGTCTGTCAAAACAGAATCCATCAGATGGGAATGTTAACGTGCATGGACACAAGTGTCTGAGGGCGCGTCGAGACAGGGAGGGCTCAACAAGGCCAGATAGACGATGGTCCCACCATGGCAGCCCTGCATCACATAGCGTAGGGGAGGCGGATAGATCCCAAGAAGCCCTGTACATGGCAAACTCTGTATCAAATCACCTGCCCATGCATCCATTCATCATTCCCTCATCCCGGAATCAAAACGCCTGAATAATTACTCACATAACATTAGAAACATCCATTGAGTCTGTGCGTTATGCAGCCTGCAAAATCCACAGTGCCCCAGCCCGTAATTCCAGTGTTGTGAAGTAACATGTATTTGGGAACGGCCGGCCTCATCGCCCACGTAGCAATTGCGCATCCCAAACTATTCATATCAATCATTGCTTCCTCGCCATGGGCCCTGTCTCAAGGACATTGAACAATAGAACGTTATATTTGCAGTCAGACCTGTGGGCATCTCCTCGCCGCTAGCTGGAAACTGAAAGCGCCGCCCTTCGAATTCCACATTTGCAACATCACCCCGAAAAGGCATCTGTGGCCGTTTGAAATCACTAATTATTCCATCGAGTGCGGCTGTGTGTGAAAATGGCAACTGCCTTCACCCACAAATGGGACCCCCCGCCCGTCGTTGCAACTCGGTACAGTGATGCATGAGGGCCCACCGTTACTCGAGTACTACGTTCCACTGACCCTTCACAAGTCTGTTCGCGACTGCACAGATAGTATGTGCAACAATGGGACCACAGCAGAATGAACATGTCAACCAATGTTACACGGCCATCGGGTACAAATACATGATTGCAATAGCAAGATGCCATTCCCCGATTTGCAGCGTTGTGCGCGGGACGTGCTCGGCCAAAGGGGAGAGCAGTTTGCACAGGTGGAATTAATCACCACAGGTGGAGGCCATACAGCCTGAAAACACATAAATTGCACAGCCAGTCTCCTCCCACAACCACACCGAAATGCTACCGGCAGGACTCGCGATGTTGGCCCTGGGGGACCTGATAGCACTGCAACTACTCCAACTCCAAGAAGAAGACGAACACCAACTGCAACCGGCCGCACGAAGGCGACGCAGGAGGAGGAGGAGGCCAAGGCAGGGCCAGCAAGGGCCGCCAGCACAGCCACTACCACCACGCAGGCAGCCCGCAATCCCACGCCTCCGAGCACATCCGTTCAACCTCACTGATGAGCAGATCCACACCCTCTACCGTCTGGACCGGGACACCATAGCCGCCATTGTGGACATGACACAGGCTGACCTTGTCAGCATGATAGATAGCCCAACCGCCATCCCACCCCTACTGAAGGTGGTGTCTGTACTCCACTTCCTGGCCACAGGCACCTACCAGCACACAGTCGGACAGTTGCATGGCATTTCTCAGCCACTGTTCTCACAGACACTATTTCAAGTGCTCGATGCCCTCCTGCAGCACGCAGACGACTACATCTCTCTACCACGCTCGGAGCAGGAAATTACCAACACAAAAGTGGGATTCCATGCACTTGCCGGCATACCGGGTTGCATTGGTGCCATCGACTGCACCCATGTGGAATTGGTCGTCCCACATGCCATGGAGGCCCAGTACCGCAACCGAAAACAATTTTATTCCCTGAATGTACAAATGGTGTGTGACTCCAACAGGATCATTACACATTGTTGTGCCCGATTCCCTGGATCAACCCATGATTCTATGGTCTTGAGGAACTCTACAATACCACGCTACATGGAGCGACACGCAGGGAACAGATCCTGGCTACTCGGTGAGTCTCATTACATGCATGATTATGTGGGGTATGTGATTTGGCAATGACCTGGCAGGAAGGGGGGGGGGTGTGCGTACGTAGCAATGGCATTCCACATCATACGTTTCTCGTCCACATACAGGTGATGCTGGATATCCACTGAAGAGATGGCTCCTCACACCAGTCCGGAACCCACGGGACCAGCATGAGGAGGACTACAACCATGCCCACTCACGTACCCGTGTAGTCATTGAACAGGCATTCGGCCTACTGAAGACTGGTTTCCGCTGCCTCAGCAGGTCTGGCGGGGCACTCCTGTACCGCCATGAGAAGGTTGCAAAGATGGTCATGGCATGTGTCATGCTCCACAACATGTGCGTACGTAGAAATGTGCCCATGCCCCCTGACGCAGAACTGCAAGCACCTGATGATGGTCATGATGAGGGTGGGGATGTGGCAGCACCTCATGGAGTCTGCGAGGCACCGGAGGCCCGTGACATTCGTCAGCATCTCATTGATGTATGCTTCTAGCACTCACGCCTGGTGGCTGATACATGGACACGGGACTCGTGGCACTGCGTGTGTCTGGGACATGCACAATATGGACTGTACGCCTATGATGGCCTAGTACACAAAGATCAATGTCCACACATCTCATTGGTTGATCGTGCACTTTTTATGGCATATGTGATGTCATGTTGAACACCCTATCGACCCGCCACCCAAGTGAGCCCAACACACCCCCTCCACCCTCCTACCTCCCCCCCGAACACCAGTGTCCAAAGATGCTCATTGTCAGTGGGCTGTCGCTATTGCAAGCCCCCTCTGCGGGTATCAGGGGCACCCCTGCCTGTGGAGCGCAGGTTCCTTCCAGATCTACGTTGGGGGCTGCCCTGGACGGAACTTGCAACGGATGATGTGTCTGCCTGCTCACGTCCATGCATGTCCCTAAGGGTTTGCGAGAGCTCAGTGAGCACACGGCGCACTGCGGCAAGTTCGGCACATACGTCTTTGGACGTCGCATGCAGTTCCCCCCTCAGGCTCTCGGTGCTTCTCTCCATTTGGACTCTCAGGCTCTCGGTGCTACTCTCCATTTGTGCCCTTAGCGTCTCTGTACCTCTCTCCATTTCTGCCCTAAGTGTCTCAGTTGATGTTTCTATGTCTGCCTTAGTGCCCCCACATTCATCGGCATGGTCCTTGAGGAGTGTGGCCAGTTGCTGCTGTTGTACGATTAACTGGTCGAGGGACTGTTGCCTCTGCTGGGCCATGGCCATTTGCGGGGGTGTCAAAGAGGGGCTGTTGTCCTCATGTTGCCTTGCCACAGGGCTTGTGGGGGATGGCCAGTCGTCGTCTTGTGGGTGCCCCTGCGTGGTATCCTCATGTTGTACGGGATGGGACAGACAGGGGGATTGGGACAGGTCATGGATGGATCTGACTTCGACATCCCCGTTTTCTGTGTCCGAGCATGCTGCCATCAATGGGGTGTCACCTATGGTGCTGCTGCCACCAGAGGCAGTGCCTTCTGTGGCATCCATTGGGGGGACCTGTGGTGGTGGTGTTGTGGGCATGCTGGCTGCTGGGGTGCCTGTTGATGTTCCCTCCTCTGTGCTGCCACCTGATTTGTGCTGCTGCCGTGTCTTGATGCGTGCAGCTGAGGTGGAGGGTCTCTGGCCGTTGGTCTTGGCCCTCTTTGCAGGTGTGCTGGTAGGGGTGTCCTGTAGCTCGTCGTTTGGATCGGACCCTGTGGTGGAGTAAAGGAGGGCGAGGGTTTATGATGGGTCTGTGGGAATTGGAATGGCATTGTATCACATGCTTTGGGGTGGTACCTGAGGGTGATTTGGGTCGGGTCCTTGGAGGTGCTTTGATTTGTGTGTGGAGTGAGGGTGCAGTTGTTTGGCAGCCTGCAGTTAGGGTGTGCCTGCTGCACGTGTAGTGCGTGTATTAGGGGTTTTTAATTATTTATGTATTTATTGTGGGTTTTAACGTGCGCTATCAGGCCGATGTGTGTGGACGTTCTCCTGGACATGTGTTTCTGTTGCACTATGTGGACGCATGGTACTTCACATGGATGGACTGTGTGGATTTGGCATTGTTTTATCTGGCACACCTACCTGAATCTTCGGATGTCTGCACTCCTTTCTCCATCCCTCCGACTCCCTCTATGCTCTCCATTCCGATGGTGGAGGCACAGATTTCTTCCCAGGGGGTCAACTTGATGGGTGATTCAGGACCTCCCCCGGTGGCTGTGGCAATGTTGCGGTTGGCAGAGAGTATGCTGCGGACGCGTATCCGCAGGTCGTCCCATCGCTTGCGGCATTGCTGTGGGGTGCGGGGTGCGGTCCCCACCGCACTTACCCGCTGTGCCACCAGAGCCCATATGGTCTTCTTGTTTGCAAGTGCCGTTCTGGTCATTTGCGTGGAGAAGACGACGGCAGCATTCTCCTGGAGGGTCTCTGTTAGCACGGTGAGTTCCTCACGGGAGAAGTGGACCTGCCGCTTGCGGTCGCACGCTTTCTTCGCTACTTTTCCCATTTGTCTTGGTTTCGCTAGGGTGGGTGACGGGTTGGGGTGTGTTTCAGGGTAGTGATTTTAGTGGTTGTGTGGTTTTAGTGGTTTTATAGGTGTACGCCGGGATGTTTCCCGTTCCGGGCCCATGTTTTTACTTCCGTTTCCGTATATTTCCGGTCATCGTACTTTCCGGTAGGCGCACACTGCGGTGACCGCTAAGAGGGGTGGCGGTATTGCACCTAGGGCGCCGTACGGCGGCGGTGTGGGCCGTTTTGGGGTCATTTCCGCCATCGCGGACTTTGCACTTCCGCCGTGGCGTGGTGCTCGTGCCCGATGGGTCGGAATGGGCCGCACTTTGCTCCTTCGTGCAATGGCGGCAACGCTATTTACGCTGTGGCGCTCCGGTCAGTCACTTTCCGCCAGGGTCGTAATGAGGGCCCTAGTCTTTTGTGGAGTCCCGCACGGCTCATGTGTCTCGCCCACATCGTACAATGTATTCACCAAGCCTCTATTTGACCGCTAGACAAACTGGATGTCACATACATGAATTATGTTGACGATACCCAAATACTCCCACCAATCACCGAAACTTATGACACTGATTCTAACCTGCTAAAAAGAACATACCTCACCATCCAAGCTTGGATGGAGCAAAATGAGATATGTCTAAACAATGAGAAAACAGAACCACTCATCATCGGCACACACAAATCATTCAACATTGACGGCAACATCATTACAGCATCACCCTGGCCACAGCACTTATCCTGTCAAGGATCGATTACTGCAGCTCCTCTTTGCAGGGTCCAATGTCAGAAAGATTAACAAATTAGAAATTGTGCAAAACAATGCTATTAGAGCAGCACGCAACATCCCTAAACATGAGCACATCTCGTCAGCCAGACGCAACATTCACTGGCTCCTGGTACGAGATTGGATCAAATTCAAAACCCTCTCACTCACACACAAATGCCTCTCTAATTGCGCCCCAGCCTACCAGAGAAATCAAGTTTAAAAAACCCACTCCAACAGACCTATCCATTCCTCCAACGCCAGCCTTGTCGCCATCCCTAGGTTCAGACGACATAAAGCAGGTGGCTCCAGCTTCCCGGTATTTGCAGCCAAATTGTGGAATTCCATACCTGTAACTTTAAGGACTGACACATCACTATGGTCATTCTGGAAAGGCCTTCAAACCTGGCTGTTCACCCAAGACCTCCCTTAACTCAAGGTGATGGTCTCGCAGGTAGCCTACAGTTCACCTCTGGAATCTTGTATGTACCCCTTCCAGTAGGTATCCTCTGTATTCCAACCTGCACGCTCCTGACTCATTGACTGTAACTACTTTACCAATTGTAACCATTGTAACTACTTGTCACATGACGTGTAACTAACACAAGACATCTATGTAATATGTAACACATGCAATGACTCTAATGACTGTAACTTTGTAGCTTGAAGCACCTACTGTGTATGCACTTTACAAATGGAAAAATAAATAAACAAAATAATTACGTAACATCGGAGCATTCAGGGCACATATCTCATACATCACAAATCCAGAAACAGGACTATTGCTAAGGAAATTACAAATCGGCCTGGTTGCGGCAGAGAAACACACAGAACTCACTCCATATAGCTCTAGGTCTGGATGCCACAGACGGTTAAGATAAATGCTTCCTCGCATTCATTGGACTATGTTAGTTCCTTCAGTGGAGGCCAATGGACTCTCCATTTCTTGAGTATGCATCTCTTGGCTATCATACATTCCATATTCAGAAATGATCTTTTATGTTTGTCTGTGACCGACTCGCAGATTCCAAAAAGGGCACCAGTGGGTGACATTTCCAACTGTACATCTAACACTTCATACATCGCGAGCATCGGCCCTCAAGGTCAGGATGTATTTTCCTAAGTGCACTCGGAGTATAATGCAGAATGTGTACAATTTTAAACTGGATTAGCTTAAATCTTGAATTCAATGATACCTGCTTGGTGAGAGCACACATCTTACCCCACATACTGGGCTGAATTTCCATATCCCGTTCCCTGGGCCATCTACCAGACTCTGCCACCAGGGGGCCATCCATAATCTTATTATACAGTGTGGCAAGTATCCTCTGACATCCATGCTCCTCCCCCAAGCCAACCCTACCCCAAGATTGCCACCCACCTTCTCGGACATCCGGCCCATCAAGCGTGTGTCAGTTGAGGCTTTCGCTGCCACGTTCTCCACCCCGAGTTGACTCACACCCTGACACAGCCCTGTCTCTGCTCTACTCCTCTATTTCTACTACTCTTGATACTTTTGCCCCTGTCATGAGGATCCGCTTGATGTCCAAAGCCAAGTGCAATTCCTGGTATGATTCTGACCTAGCTACACTTAAACATAAGTGTAGGGCGGCTGAGAGGAAATGGAGGGCTTCTTGCTCATCCTCTGACAAACTGGCCTGCCGCCTACTCCAAAGGCAATACCGACCCTCTGTTTGCACCAAGAAGAGAGTCCACATTCAAGCCCCGCATGTCTCTGGCATCTAACAACTCAGACAAACTCTTCAAAATCTGTAAGGAGCTGGCCAACCCTGCTGCGGTCTCTACCCCTCCTCTTGTCTCCCAGGCTCTTTGCAATGCCCTTGCCTCTCACTTTATCTCTAAAACCCAGGACATCTTGCCCACCCTCACCTCCGCTCCCCCTCCTGTCCCCTCTCCTTCTCTGCTTGACGACCCTCCTTCAACTACCCCTCCTCCCTCTTTCTCCTCATTTCCTCCTTTCTCCCCTGATGAGGTCGCTAGACAAGTCTGATCTATGAGAGCCTCATCAAAACAGGTCCATCCCTGTTCCTCGAAAACCATTAAGGACCACATCGATACTCTTGCTCCGGCCCGTGCCAATTTCTGCAACCTCTCCTTTGCCTCTGTTTCATTCCCCTCCCCTCTGAAGCACTCCCTTGTGCATGCTCTCCTCAAGAAAGCCACAGCTGATCCTTCCTGTCCGGCTAACTATCGCCCAATTTCCATTACCCCCTTTCTGGACAAACTCCTGGAAAAGCTGGCCATCTCTCAGCTTAACCTTCTTTCAGACTCTGCTGGCTGTCTCCATGACCACCAGTCTGGCTTCAGAGCGGCCAGAAGCACGGAAACTGCTCTCCTGATTATCCGTGAAGATCTGCTCTCCAACCTGGACTCCAACATTCCCTCTGTCCTCATCCTTCTTGATCTCTCTTCTGCCTTTGACACAGTCAACCACACATCCTGCTCAACCGTCTCTGTGATAACCTGGGTATCACTGATCAGGCTCTGGCCTGGCTGACCTCTTTCCTTTCTGACCGACCCTCCCAGGTCCAACTGTTGTCTTTCCTATCATCTATCTTCCCCTCTACCTGTGGGGTTGCCCCGGGGTCTAACCTCTCACCCGGCTCTTCAACCAATACCTGGCAACTCTCGCCCACTGCATTGCCTTTTTCTGCTCAAATTTCCAGTGCTACGCTGATTACACTCAACTCATTTTCCGGCTGCCTTCGGCCACATCCTCTCCCTCTCTCATCTCTGACTGCCTTACTGCCATCCAAGATTCGTGTGCTGCCAAGGATCTTTGTGTGAATGCCAGCAAGACGGAGATCCTCCTCATCGGCACACCATCTCCATCCTTCTCCCTCACCCTCTAGCCGGCCTCCCTTGGCCCTCCTCCTACCCCTACCTGCGAGGCTAAGAAACTCAGGGTCATCTTTGACTCCCCATTTTCCTTCCCTGCCCATATCTCTGAGGTCTCTAAAAAGTCAAACTTCCTACTGCACCTCCTCAGAGGTACTCTCTTTCCTCACCTTCCCTCAGAAACTCACTGTCTCCCAAGCTCTGGTTCTCTCTGGGTTGTAACAGCCTCTTTCTAAATCTACCTGCCTCTACTCTCCGCCCTCTGCAACCTATCCAGAACAGGACTGCAAGAATTGTCCTCGGCCTCAAGCCCTGGGAACGTATCTCTCCAGCCCTGAAATCTCTCCATTGGCTCCAAGTGGATGCAAGGATTAAACTCAAAACCCTCTGCATTGTCCACAAGGCTTTCTGGGGCCTGGGTCCAAAATACCTTCAGCTATCCCTCTGCAAATCCCTCCCCTCTCGAGCTATTCGCTCCTCTACCTCTAACTCCCTCCGGGTCAATCATTTTTCAAAGAAACAAGCTGGGTGTAGATATCTGTCTTTGACTGGGGCCTCCCTCTGGAACAGCCTCCCTGCCAATCTAAAATTGAGGGAAACCATCTCCGGTTCCGGAAGAACCTCAAGACCTTCCTCTTTGCTTCCGCCTTCGCCACCCCTCTCCCCTGCTGATCTGCTCTCTCTTGGCACTGTGCACCGGGCCACCCTCTGTCCCCTGGGCCCAGGTACCTGCTCACCCTGCCACCCTCCTGCACTGCCTCCTGGCCACTCCTTGAACAGGGGACTGTATCTGTACCCTTACAGCCCCCCTTTTTTTCTGCACTTATCAGACTTTCCCAGTCTGCTGCAGCACTTGCCACTTTCTGGCTGCACTACAACTGTTAATTGCCCGCATTTTCTATTTATTTTTTATTTATTATTATTTATCTGCTCTCCTCTGCTCCGCACTTTCCACTCTCCCCCTTCCATGCACTTTTTCCCTTTTTCCATTTCCATGCACTTGCGCTTTCTCAATATCACTGTGCCTAGTAAGATCGTTGTTGTGTTGTGTTCTCTCCTGTTCCCCTCCCTTGCCTAGTCGCGCTCTGAAACACTTGTGTACGAGCGCGATACAAATAAAATATCATATCATATCATAATGTGTCCGATGCAGCATTAGAGGAAGCAGGCGGTTTGCAATAACTTTCACTTACATTTTCGTGTCGACATTGATTAATGACAGTGGGTGGTATGACCCATATTCATTATGAGGGTTTCCCTGGCTTGAGGAGTACAATTATTGCTGCCTCTCACAGCAATTCCAGGAGCTTTACCTTCCCAAGGACTCCTCCCAGACCTTCAACAAGTAGGTGGCCAATATTGCTCCAAACTCTATAGAGAATTTGGTTGTAAGCCCGTCTGGGCCCAGGGCTATATTTCTCAAGCGCTCTTTTATAACCTGCATGATTTCATCAACAGTAAATGGGTTGCTAACTTGTGATCTGGCATTTTCAGATAGCCTAGACAGAGGGATACCCTCTAACAGGGCCTGGATACTTACTTTGCTGTTAGCTACTTCTGCTCTGTACAGGGCCAAGAGGAATTCTCTAAACACAGAATTAATGTCCTGGTCAGTGTATTTTGTCACACCCTGGTCGTCCAGTATGTAGGTCACCTGCATCGGGACCTTCTCTGTTTTTATCAACCCTGCTAGTACTCTTACCTGGGCGTTCCCCTCCCGCATACATCCTGGCAGCTATTGGTTTAGCAAAGTATCTCACCTCCTTCTTGGCATGTTCCTTAAAGTTCTCCAAAGTGGACTTTATTTCAGCTAGTACATCTACCTGGGTTTGAGCGTAGCTGTTCGCCAAGTCCCGTGGTTTGTTTTCACTTTGCTCTAAGTCTTGCCTAATGGTCTTAAGTATGCAAAATTCCCTAGACATGGATATCCCTCATATGTAAACATTGAATGTCTGCCATAGCGTGCCCTTTGAAACTGTATCATTATTTGCGAAGAAGGTGCGAATATCATCCTTAATATCCATCCTGAACACAAGATCCTGCAACAACTCTGGTTTTAAGCTCCATATCACCGATCGTGCATTCTCGCCCCCAATGAAACTCTAGTCCTATGGGAGAGTGATCTGAATACGTGCTTGGAAGCATGTCAGTCCAGGTCACTTTCCCCATCAGACACCGTGCAACCGGAAAGAGGTAAATTCTAGATGACATGTCGTGTACCATGGAGTAATAAGTGTAAGCTCTCGCCTGAGGGTGAAGCGCCCTCAGGAGTCACCTAATTCCAACCTAGACATATGGTGTAGTATACTACGGGCTGTTTTAGTGGGAGATCTGGGAGCTGTCCCCGTTCTGTCATGGTGCTGGTCAAGTGTGGAATTCATATCGCCCCTCACACAATGGGGGTCAACGGGTATGCCTCCAGCAGGTCTGCAATGTTTTTGTAGAAATCAGGGTCCTCAAGATTGGGGCTATATGTATATACCGGCAGTATTTCTACATTCGCTAAGCAGCAGTGTACTATCACATACCGACCTGCCGGGTCGACATGTGAATGTATTAGTTGGACTTTGATATTTTTATGTATTACAGTGAGGACCCCCCTGGACTGCGTGGACTAGTTTGTGTAGAATCTGTTAGGGCCCCATGCCCTAGGAAAACCCAGATTTGTCCCATTCACTGCATTCGTCTCCTGAAGGAAGAGGACAGTAGGTGTATGCCTATTAATGTAGGCTGCTATACTTCTTGATTCAGAGTAGTTAACTAAGCCCTGCACATTCCAACTCAATAGCTTAATAGTGCACATTTACTTAGTGTCAGAATGGTGTTAACAAAGGTATACACGGTACTCCACGCACCCTCAACATTGTTGTAGATCTCATAGCAGAGTTTGTGCCTTTGCCAAGACAGCTTACCCCTTTATCAATACAACTTTCCCCAATGGTATCAGCCACCCACCCCACCCCACCCCACCCCACCCTCATCCTCCTCTCAACCAAGCAGATTGTGCCTTCCTCAACAACTCAACACAACCCCCAACAATTAACTGGCAACTTTGCATAGGGGGTGCCGCCTTCAGCACTACTCGTCTCTGTTACCAATGCCAGCCACCTCAATGAATGATCAATATCACAAGCAGTAAACATTGCCATATTACACCTGCCCCTGATAGCGCCCCTAGCGCTTAGCCAAGCAATGTGGAATAGGCCAGGTCATGATACCGTCCTCGAGGGATATGGAAAAGAACTGTTCAGGGATTATGGGCGTATCTGCTTGCACAATGCCCACTGCAGGATACCTCATGTAGTGAGAGCATTCCATGGGGAGCTTGCAGCTGAGTCACGGGGGAGCAGAATGTGCAACTCAATGAATGCTGTAGCCTCCTCAGGCATTGTGAGGAAATGGGTTTTATCGTTGTGCTGTATCCTCAGCCTTGCCATAAGCAGCATTGCATGCTGTATTGATCTCTCCCTCAGTAGCCTCTTGACCTCCATTAAGTATCTTGATTCTAGCTGCAGCGCTGTGGAGATGTCAAAGATATACACTGTGGCGGACTCATAGTCCTAAGAGCCCTTCTCCCTAGCCAGTTGCAGGATGGTGCCACGTTCTATCTAGTTGAGCAATTTAGCAATGACTGGTCTGGGAGCGCTCCCCTGTCTCAGTTTAGACGTAGGTGATCTATGTGCACGCTGTACAATGAATGCATCAGATAGCGTTCGATTGCCCAATAGGCCTTTGAGTAAAGATTCCACAGCAATTTCCAGGCAGCAGTGACCAAAGTTTTCTGGTAGACCTACAATGGGAATATTATTCCACCTGGACCGGGATTCTAAGTCATTGCATTTGAGCAGGGCCTCTTCAAGTCCTTGGATATGGTGGACACTTAAGTCTTGAGTACCTGGAGGTTTTCCTTGGCATTACCAAAACGGGTTTCTGCTTCCGTCACCCTTGCACTCACATGTTCCATATTGGCATTACTGCCCCTATTTTGGCAGAATGTATACAAATGTTGATGACCAAAACCAACAAATGTGATGGTCCTGAGACACTCATAAGTAGTTATAATGAGGCGATCTCAGAAATGCTTGCTAAATATGCCCCGTTGAAAGATAAAACTGTTAGAGATCTACCTAACTGCCACAAATGGTTTCCTCCAGCCCTGGCACAACTTAGGACTAGTAAAAGACAGGCTGAACATACTTGGCATAAGGATAATTCTGAAACGAACCTGTTGGCCTGGAAGTCTAAGGAAAAGCAATATAAGATCAAAATCATTGAGGAAAAGAAAACATTCTATAACAATCAAATTAGCCTGCCTGGAGATCAGACGAAGGAACTCTTTCGTCTCTTTAGATCATGAGAATAACCCATTGTATCTAGTCCATCTATTAAACCTACAGCCGATGATTGTGATCGAGTACAGAAGGCCTTTGCGGACAGCGCAAGATAAAATTAAGAAGGAAGCCTCGCCATCCCCATTATTAATCCCGACGCTTAATCATATCCTGATCGAGATACAAGAAACCGGTGTCAATCCATTAAAGATCCTGATTAATCAGACAACTGGAACCGTAGCCCTACCAGATCTGCCTGCAGGATTCAGATTTAGGAAACCACCATAGCAGATATGCTAAGTATACTTAAAACTATGCACCCTACCAACTGGCTGGGAGAATTGCTCCTGTCAAAATACATATTAGAACACAAGGAACTGTTTGCACCCTTCCTTTGTAGATTCGCAAATTCCTCCTTTCAGACTGATGTTATCCCTCAGTCAATAACAAATGAAGCAGTCACACCTTTGCTAAAAAAAAGCAGGATTAGACCCCACTGACGCAGCTAATCTAAGACCCATAACAAACACTTCATTCTTTCTTAAATTCATTGATAAAGTAGCCACTGCTCAGCTGCAGTCCAACGTACAGACTGCTGGCATTCTGCATGTGAAGCAATCAGGATTCAGGAGTCATCATGGCACGGAGAGTGCTCTACTGGACCTTCAGACTTATATGCTATCCAAATTGGAACACAGAATGTCGGGGCTGCTGATGATGTTAGATTTATCAGCAGCCTTCGACTTGCTGGACCATAAAATATTACTTGAGCGTATGCAAACGGTCGGGGCCTCTCTACGGATGCCATCACTTGGTTGATATCCTTTTTGGAGGGCCGTCAGTCACGAGTACATTGGGGTGACAGTGCCTCAAAGTCACAAACCATAACGTGTGGAGTGCATCAGGGGGCATGTATTTCCCCCCTGTTGTTTAATATCTACATTCTCCCCCTCTGCAGTTACCTAGAATTACTACAGTTATTTTTCTGTAACTACGCCGACGATTTCCAGTTCGTTCTTGACATTACTGTGGTGATCATGAGAAAGACCAATGCATGGTGGACAAGGTTTATAATATCATAAAATGCTGGATGTCGACAAAC
The DNA here is from genome assembly GCF_040938575.1 of Ambystoma mexicanum. Classification (NCBI taxonomy): domain Eukaryota; kingdom Metazoa; phylum Chordata; class Amphibia; order Caudata; family Ambystomatidae; genus Ambystoma; species Ambystoma mexicanum. Next base: position 1,274,678,074 of record NC_090932.1, read on the forward strand.
TGGCTCTGCCTAAATGCAACCAAGACCGAGTTTATGCTATTTGGCCCCCGGCAGGCCCAAGTTAAGCTGAGTAAAGAGTATGCCAGTTTCACTATAGACGGCAGCCAAATAAGTGCAGTGCAGAAGGTAAAGACCCTAGGCACATAAGTGGATAATAACTTGGACTGTGAAGCTCACGTAACAGCCATTACCACCAGCACTAATTACCATCTCAAAGTACTCAGGCAAGTTGCACCACTGGTCTCAATTGAGAATCGCATGAAACTCATGAGAGCAGTGATCCTCCCTCGCGGAGATTATTGCAACGCACTTTTAGGAGGTGCTAACAAAGCCAATATTATACGACTACAGAAAATCCAGAATGCAGCCATACGCGTCATCTTTCAGATGAAGCGCTTGGAGCCAGCACGGAAAAAGCTACACTGGCAGGAGCAAGAATCCAGTTCAAACTGCTAACCACATGAAATAAGTGCATTTTTGGCAATGCACCAATCTACCTGAATGATAAAGTTAATACTTACCAGCCTAAAAGGAATCTAAGATCAGCAGAAGGCTTCCAAATGGTTTTGCATCCGGTAAAACGAGCCTGCGGCTTTGGCCGGGCCTTTCATATTCAGGGAGCGAAGGCATGGAATGCTCTACCCCTACATCTGCGTAAAACCGAAGATGATCTTGCTTTTTCAGAAGCAATTGAAACCTCATCTTTTTAACGAGAACAAACACTTGAAAGTCACTGTTGTTATCTACCTGTCTCTCTGCGCCTGGATGCCCACAGGTTTTGGCGCGGTATAAGCATAGTAACATAACATAACATTTAAAGTAGTGACAATGGAGTTTATTCCGTCTAGTTTGTCATTCACTGATGTGAACCCAGTTTGCATGCTTTCCAGAATCTGTCAGAGGTTTGGCTTATTTTGGTCTCCTGTTCTGGATGCCACACCATGCTCTGTATCCCAATGGCATAACACTGATGCCTCCTGCACTGCTCCCCGTCACATCTCTGGCGTGGTGCCTTATGCTGAGTGGTTCACCGCGCACCGCTCCCCGGAGTCACGGGAGCATCGCAGCCTACCCCGCCGGCAACTGAAGCCAGTACACGGTCCACCACAGAATTAGGTGCAGTCCTCCCTGCAGCCACGTGGAGCGCCAGGTGATCGCTCACACCCCACCATGCTTCCAATTTCTCTGGCTGGGACCCCCCAGGATTTTCTGTTTTTCACAGCAGCTAATCCAGCAAGGTGTCACATTATAACGGTAGTGTACATTAACGGGGTGATACATGTCCGTCTAGGCTATTGATAATCTGCCTAGTTGTTTTAGGCCCTTGGGTGACTAAACTAGTTAATCTCTCTTTCTCTGAAGGACATGTCTCGCTTCTTCTTAAAGAGGCATGGATCACCCAGCTATGGAAGGACAATCTCGACCCCATGCTTGACAAAAACTACCACCCCATCACCAACGTGCCCTTTCTTCTGATGATCATGGACCGGGTGGCATATCATCAATTTCAGATATTCATCGAGGATAACAACATCCTGGGTCAAGGCAGTCAGGGTTTAGTGCCAGACACAGCACAGAGACTGCCATGCTTGACCTTAAATCCAGCCTCTCAAGCATTGTGAATGCCGTCCTGCCCATCTCATGCTACGAGACCTATCCGCCGCCTTCGCCCTGGTCGACCATGCTTAGCTGGTGGCCAGGTTAGAATCTTTGGTGGGATGCTCTGGGCTGGCATTGCAATGGGTTGCTTTTTTCTTGGGCCCCTGTAATGCCAGAGTGGCTATCGAGGATGCAAGCTCCTCCCCGGCATCCAGTCCCACAGGGCTCCTGCATTTCACCCACTCTCTTCCAATATTTACATTCTGCCACTACTGATGCTCCTTGACGACCTCTGCCTCCTTTATACCAACTATGCAGATGATACCCAGGTCATCATGGAATTGTCAGAAATCCACTTAAGACACTTAGATTATTAATACTATTTACCCAGCAATTCAGGCCTGGATGGCAACCAATGCGCTGTCCTTCAACACCGACAAGACAGTGCTTCTTGTTGTTGCCTCTGCCCACATGCTAAAAAATCTCGCTCCTGAGTACAAATGCACAACAACAAGTACACTTACACAATTGCCCTCTTTTTATCTTCTATACTCGAACTGGACAAACAATTTTTTTAAAAAAAAGGATCCAACTTAACTATACGATGAAAAAGTTTTCAAATAAACTACAGCATCAAAAAAAAAAAAAAAAAAAAAAAAAAAAAAATGCTTTAATATTGCAAAGAGCTCTATTCTGGTGACTAAAAGTGTGAAGACCCTGGGCGTTACTCGGGACGCTGAGTTGACAATAAGGGAAACACGTGGCCCAGATCCGGGCCTCCTGCAGTTTCATCAGTAAACTACTTAATCATATCCGCCCTTTTCTCTCTAACAGGAACATGTCCTTTCTAGCCTCTGCCCTTGTTAATTCTCAGCTGGACTATTGCAATAGTCTGTTGGTTGGTACCTCCCATTCCAACGTCGCAGCACTGCAGGTCACCCAAAATGGGGCTATGCGGGCCACCTTGGGTCTCTCCAGGCATGACCATGTTACTTTTGCTAGGAGGGAGTTACATTGGTTCCCTGTGAAACACTGTGTCTCCCATAAAATTCTGACCCTGACGCACAAGTGCCTGCCCCATGATGCCCCAATGTAGCTCATTGAGCCATGAAGGCTTACCAGCCACCTCACACTCTTAGATCTCAGGAGCGTTCTAGACTCTTCCAGCCTATATCTAGGTTGGCAAAATTTGGAGGAACCAGTTTCGACTTTCAAGCCCCTTCACTCTGGAACGCGCTCCCACTTGATTTAAAGAAAATGAAAACTACCGATCTCTTTAAAAAAAAAAAAGCTCAAGAAAATTCTCTTTAACCGTCCGCTTCACTAAGCACCCCATGCCACCCTCCACCGCCTTTGTCTGATGTTTGTCTTGTTTTGTTATTCGTGCACCCTGAGGCCTTCGGGCGAGTGGCGCGTTACAAAACTTTAAATAAATAAATAATAATAAAAAAGGATCAAATGGCTGGCAGGGAGACTTAACAGAGGCGGCCATTTTCCAGGCTGCTCAGCGGCGCCCCTCTGGTGCGCTTTTTAATGCTTCAATGAATTCTGCTTTTGATTCATGTTTTTATGCAGTGTTCTGCTCAGCGATTTGGTGTCTCTGTTCACTGTATTTTTTTGGTAATCTACACGAAGGTATACTTGTCTTATAAAGCTGAATATAAATGCATATAAAATGACGCCTTAACCCAAGGTTTCTGCCTGCCCTCTTCTCCCCACTTTGCTTCTCCATTGGTTATGTCAGCATGACCAAAATCAACTCTTCACGATGTGCACGGCAAACCTAATTTGAACTCAAAACGACCATGTGCAATTTGTTTCATTCCAGGATGTGTGCAGTGTACTGCCAGAGCACATCCGGCTTCCTTGAGATGTTCTCCTTTGCATGCCATGAGCACACACTCCAGGTGGAGAGGAGTGATGGGCCCGGAACATTCTAAATCAGGAAGCACAATGTCTGCCCTACGCTTTCTGTTGGCCCTCTGCCACAGCCCCAAGGACATCTGGCACTTGGTGCAGAAGGCAGGCGAGCGAGAAAGCTGCCAGGAGCGACTACACTCGGCCACGTTAGAAAGTTAGGGTGGGGTGTGACATTAGTAGCCTATAACATGTATTTGCTTTAACCACACATTCTGCAGATATAATCTGTACCAGCCTACACGGTGCCATCCTCACAGCTGGGAGTCGGGCTCAACTTCCTGGAAGGCATCGGCAGGCTTTTGGAGTAACTTCAACACTGTTAGGGGGCGGGGAGGTGGGCAGTTTAAAGTTGATGGGTTCAAGGCGCAGCGGGAGACCACAATGTCGATGTTAGACGGCAGAGCATCACAGATGGAGCGGCTGGTGGTGCGCCTTACCACTCAAAATGGCGAGTTACAGAAAGTGGTCGATGTGTACGAAAAGAAGTAGTGGAACTATGTTCCCTGCTGGCCTGCCCTGCTCTCCACAAACCCCATCCCTGCACGACCTGCCACACACAATCCAAACCCCCAAACAAACACACCTGCTATTTAAGGGAATGTTCAGTGCAGTGCACTGAAGTACAAGCTTCCACTTCTTCCCACACTTTTATTTTAAAACAAAACCATTCCAGAACGGTTTAAAAAAAAAAGTATAGAAACAGTGAAACTTAAACATAAAAAGTATAGGAGCAGCACTCCCAACCGCTCCCGCCCACCTAGACCTCTGGTTACAGAGCAGTTTGTTCCTCTCTGCCCAGTGGGCGGGGCACTGATCCGTGTTATGTGCAGGGTTGCCGAATCTCTGCGTGGGCTTTTACAGCTCTTACCGTGATTCTGAGCCTTGCTCCATCAATGCATTTTGCTTTTCCATTCGGTGTACTGCCCATCAGAGCTTGTCCTTTGGCTACTCAGTGTTGGAGGTCGCCAGTTCATTGGCTGGAGTATCTAGTTCTGAAGCCACAATGGGACAGACCAGCAGTCCTTTGAGTTGAGGTCTTGGGAACTGTGTCAACGTGAGAACATTAAGTCTGCCTGTCTTCAGTGGTGTTCTGATACCAGGTTTCTGGATTTCTTTTAAAATTAAAGTGTGCCTGCTTGCTCCTCGGGGGTGTTGTCGGATGGCAGAATGATGCCTTCAGGCTTCAAACTGTGAGACTGCAATGTTTTCTCCCTCGCGGTGCCTCTATACGTTTCCCTGACTGATTCCTGACTTCTTCCCTGAGGAGTCATCAACTAAGGATTCCTCAGTCAAGCCCCAAGCCCTACAGCCTCAGAGTAAACCATGTACACTGTTCATCCATGCAAGGAACCCTACATATCGGTACCACTTTTTGGCGGCAGGCTTTGCCTAATTTTACCAGGGGTGTGCTTACCGGTGACCATCCCCCAAACCCCCACTACCACGCTAAGGCCTTAGCAGATGACTTGTACCAGAGATTGTTCCTGGGTGTGTGTATATGGGATACAGATGTGGCCAGTGACCTGTCACTGTGTTGTTGCTTTGACACCTGTGTGCCACCATGCTGCCACAAAAGCATTGTTCCCTTGAAAGTGTCAGTGTTTGGCACAGCGGAGCTAGGGCACCTCTAGGAGAGTGGGAGAACATGGGGGAAGGTCAGAGAAGTACATAGGCACCGAAGCAAGAGTGGGGTTCCTGAGAGCGGTGAGCTGCAGAGTGGAGGGTGAGTGGCTGCGAGGTGGGAGTGAGTAGGAGAATGTACGGGTGCCGGGGGGATCTCCACGCCCTTGAAGGCAATGTCATCACAGTGTGTGGGAAGGCAAACTGCACAGCAAGGCCAAACACATGAAACATTTGTGGCCATGTCAGGTCATGGCTCTGCCAGACTTTGGTTTTCCAGGGCAGCGGCAGTGTCTTTAACCAAATTGGACCAGCCTGTGAATGATTTCTGGATTCACACTTGAATTCACCTGTAGCACTTTTCCTGTAGTGGTTGCTACTGAGGTTTTGCTCTTGTTTACCGCTGCATGGTTACTCAACTCAACTGTCCTCAGTTTTTTGTTCTGTCTAGATGTGACACAAGCTAATATTCACAGTTCTGTCTGGATGTAACGCAGGATGATATTAGCCCGTGTCACGTAATTAGATGTGACGCAGGCTAATAATCACAGTTCTGTCTAGATGCCAGCTTGTGTAGGATTAGAGTCTTGTACAACAATGTGTGGTTTGTGATATTGCTGCATTTTGATTACCTGCTAAACCACATTGCTCCAAGCAGTAAGGACTGCGTTTTGTTTACTTTACTGATGGTGCATTTTCTGTGTTGCGAGCTACCAGTTAGAAAATAAGAACTCTGTGCATAATTTACTATATTTGAAATCGTGGGCTTTCGTGCCCTATTGGCTACAGCCTCCCACTGATTAGCGCCTCAGTAGTTCTACTAAACTACAATACCCAGTATAACCGGGGCCCCAAAAACACATCAGTGACAGCGCCTTTGCAAGGCCGGTTAGTGTCGGTTTGCGTCCGGGCTGCGACGGTGTGCGCTGCAGGTAAATGGATTCAGTAAAGAGCCAGAGTTCTTTAAAGGATAGTTCCGGGACTTTTTTTTTTATTGTTCCTACGGTTCGGCCATGTGTTTTTAAGCATAAATCGGTAGATCGTAGAAAACTTTCCTATGGACCTTACCCGACTTTTCGTCCATTAACGCACTCGAAATCAGCCGCCATTTTCTGATAATCCTATCATTTCCCCCCATCGACCTGGCTCACCTGCTTTTGCGGCACTAAATCAAATCCCCCGCCCCTGAAACAGACTTTATCAAAACATTCATATTCCTCGACTCTATCCGTGACGTGACTGTGCTGCGTAGGCAAACGCGCCCAGGCGTCATCTACGCGACTCCACACAGAACCCGGAAATCAACACAGATCAGCTCACAACACAGCGCGCCACAATTGGGAATATGAAACTGTACTTTTAAATCAAACCGCAAGATTGTAAATTTGGTAAAGTACATTTATTTGACATCAAATGTTTAGAGAATATTCAGCGATTTTCATTTTTATTTGCTCACGTTCCAAAAAGTTCGTTTTGAGGCATGCGATGTTCCTTTGCTGTACACAGGGTCTTAGATCATCTCACAATACAGCGCCACAATTCGGAATATGAAACTGTGGTTTAAAAGCAAACGGCAAGATTGTACATTTGGCAAAGTACATTTATTGGACATCAAATGTTTAGAGAATATTCAGCGATTTGCATTTTTCTTTGCTCTCGATCCAAAATAGTTCGTCTTGAGGCAAGCGATGTTCGTGTGCAGTAGACAGGGTGTTGGTTTATGATAAAATAAGCTCTTCGGTCGCACTGATAATCGCATGGCTGTTCCAACAACGAGGCACTAGGCCACCACAACGGTCTGTATGTTGCATCTAGCCGTTAGTACCGCGTAAGGGCATACTTGTACTTGGCGATCGTTCCATAAAATGGTCAGGGTGGTAACGTTGTTCACGCGGAGAAGCAACTGGCGGTTGAAAAAGCCATCCGCCGGTGTCTGGTACTCGTGACACATACAATAATGAAGGATGTACCTGTTTTAAAAACATAAAAAATGAAATTAGTCTCACCATCAGATCTTTATTAAAATTATTCATTTTATATATTAGGTCGGGAAATTATTTCATAGCTAGGACAGTGCAACTGGGTATTATACGTCAAGGGGGGGCTGTAGGATACTGAGACAGTCCCCCAGTGCAGGGGTTGACAGGGAGGCAGTGCAGGTGGAGAGTGGAAGGGCCCAGGACCGAGGTCGCAGACAGTGGACCAGTTGTAGCAGGGGAGAGAGAGAGAGAAAGCAGAAGCAAAGAGGAAGGTTTTGAGGTGCTTCCGTAAAAGGAGATGGTTCTCCTCAAGATAGTGCGCGGTACAAAACAATATGCCACATAGAACGAACAAGTACAACTTAACCCGTCTTTAAAGCTACTGTATAGTAATTAAATTGCGGTATAAACTCATCTAAAGAGTTACTTACATTATATTTGCATTTTCCATTGTGTCTGTGCGTAGGGCAGCCCCGAAATACCACTCCTTCTATGCCGACGTTATTTCTTCTAATGAACGAACATTAAATGGCTTTCGTTTCTGAAATTATATTCATTATCGTTTCTTACGTTATTGCCCCACACCCCCAAAAAGAAGTCTTTCGGGATGGTCCCGGCCTGTCAAGGTCAAATAACAATAGAACCTTATACTGAGTCGTGGGCCATTCTGGCACCCGAGAAAAAATAAAAGCAGCTGACCTTCACTTTGAACGAGCACACATTCCTAGTTAGCTACATTCAATGTAAGGCCATCTCACAGGACTCACAGAGCAATCACTTTTATTTACACAATACATAGCTACACATATTCAATGGGCCTGTGACATGAGGAGACTCGAGAGAACAGACAATCAAATTACAATCATTTAAACCGTGATGTGTATTTCTCAATGAGCTCTTCTTTAGGTGGACATGGAACAGAGGAAATGTTGGGTGGCAATGCAGTTGTCCCCTGCACAGGTTCGTTCACAACTCCATGTATGTGCCTATCTAGGACATCAACAATAAGTCTCTCAATAAAGTCATATTGCATATCCTCAAACACTGGTTTGATAACCCATTGTTTACTTCTTTTAGTGAAGGCCTTATTGTAGCGAAGCGTCCCTAAAGTTCCGGTCGTCCTACTTTGTTGACGGCCAACATTATGGTTATGTGTCAAGACCGCTAGAAGAGTCCGATTTATCATGCCCTCCATGCCAAAATGCTATCGTTTTGGCCTGTACTTTAGGCACATATTGTGGAACACCTCCAAATCTCCTGTGTGGCAGAATTCCGTGAGTCCCCTCAAATCTCTTGTTATAGTTTTATCAAATACAATCTTTTCAATGGCTTTGTGAGTGGGTGATGATGGAATCAACCACTTCTTCTTCCGTGCCTCCTCTGTGGACAAATGGCCATGTTCACAATTGTGGAAATGTTGGTTTGTGGTCCAGCGGTGAACGTTGCTACAGTGTAGCATTACTGACCGCCATTTTTCCAGTAGAATTTCCAACGACCCTCCACATGTTTTTGAGCTCCACCAAAGATGGTTGCTGATTGACTTGGACCACTGTGAAATACCTTGCATATCTTTTTTTTTACCTGCAGCCGACATTTTTTTGATTGTTTTTGCAAGATGCCAAACGTCAAATTGGTGTTTTATATTTTTGTACTCTTCTCTCATTGTCTTGGCAATTGAAACGTGTCTGTCCGTGGCTATCAGGTCGATCACCATTCCCCGCGATTGTAGTTCTTGCAATGATGCTACAAAGCCAACTTTCTCCATGGCCACTGAGGATGTACTTTGTGACACCTGCACGACCACCGAACTCACAATTTTCTTACTTTCCACGTCCTGAAAGTGGTAGGTGCTGTTACTTGGCTGAAAATCCTGGGCTGTCGCACTGTCCATCACCGGCTAGCCTGAACCGTTTGCCCGCGAATGTACTATCAATAGACATTTTTTCCATTCTCCAAGCTTCGCTAATGGCTGGAAATAGATAATCGGTTTGGTATTTGTAGAACTGAGTTTTCGCAATGAAATGGATTCCCACAAACTGAAATAAAGACTCTAACTTTTTAAAACTTGAACCACTAAAAAGTGCAGCCGCTGCACAAAGTAGATTGCCTGCTGGCAGTTGCCCCAGCATGGGTTGTGCAGACCATGAGAAAGGATGATATTTTGTACAGGTGGCATGTATTTTAAGGTTAGTGCCTCGAATTGCACGAGTCACATTAATCAATGGCTCCCCACATACTTCCCCACCAACCGAATGCCCACATTTCATCCGAATAATAATAACAATCAAACAACTATCGAATACAATGAATTTGGCCTCTTTCCTTATACTGTCACTCTGCATCCCAGCTGGTTCGACCTGTAACGTTGAGGACATGTCACTCACATGAAAGGTAGAATCTCTGATATCGTCTTCCGCTATGTTCAGTGATATTGATGGTGTTTCATTGTCGTCCACTTCATTCTCTTCCATTGCAACATCTGTTCCTTCTCCGGCGATGGGTGAATAAAACAATTTCTTCAACTTTCTCGCGGTCTTAGTTTTTGCGGGTGTGGATTCTGTAAATTGATCTCCGACTGCATCCGAACTACCAGGAGGACATTCACTATCAATGGCTGGTGGTGGTATAGCTCCGTTGTCAATCACTTCATATTCTTCCCATTGGCACGATGCATCTCCAGTCTCAAGTCCCTGCCAAAAGGTTTGAAAAGCAACATCTCTCGTTCGCTTCACTGTCTGTGTAGATCTAGTTCGTACACCCACTCGCAACTAGAGGACAGATTGGAAAAGGGATGTTCAGTTTAAACACAACTTAACAGTATTGAACTATTAACAGTGAAAAACAACATAATATAGTGACCAGGACACTAACCTTCTTTTGCTTTCTTTTCTTTGAAACTTTCTTGCCTCGAACTTCAACATCAGGACGCTGTTGCTCCGACTCGTGTGTGCATGTCTCCACTTCCTCTTGCGCTGAAACGACTATATTTTCATGATAAGCACATTCATCACGCACTGACGCTCCATCGACTCCCTGAAACATAGAACTTTCATTAGTATGTATAATAATATTGAAAACACAAAATGTACTTGGGGACCAATACCCACGTACATCTCAATAGCAAAACACGAATGAACGCTTTGTGTAGAACATTCAAACGACAATTATTCACGCATTGTTGATCTAGTTAGATGGAACTGTCAAGATCCATACCTCGGGCTCCTCATAGACTTCCATTGATGATATTATTGAAGATGATGCTTCAGTAACTCCCTGAAACACAGTAATTGCATTAGTATGGTTTTCTATTTTGTTAAAAAGAACATAAACTTTGTGCAGGCGTCAACGGCTCATCTGAATAGACCTGCACAAATGATCAGTTGTCTAAAATAAATAATGGATATGTAAATATGATTCGATTTGCTCGATCGTTGGAAGTGTCACCACCCAGAGATCTGCATCAACTACTAGGGGTGATGTTCTTGTAGAAGAAGCTCCGTCATCTCCCTGAAACATAGTACTTGCGTTAATAAAGAAGGAAGTATAGCGGATGTAATCACGTCATATGATTTCGCTTGATCGAACTGTCAGTATCCATACCTCGAAATGCATAAGAACATCAAGGGACGATGTAACTGCGGTGCACACTTCTGCAAGCTGTTGCGCCGACCCGTAACTGCATGCTCCCCCTTCTTCTTGGACTAATGCTCCATCGACTCCCTGAAACATAGGACTTTCATTAGTAATGAACACAATGTTGAAAAAAGAAGACACATAGGAGGGCGACGACAGAAGGACATATCAATGGCTAAAAACGAAAGAAACATTGTGTGTAACAATCACGCTACAAGAATGCAAGATCTGATGATCTCCATCGATGGAACTGTCCGGAAACGTACCTCGAGCATCTGAGTGACATCAACGGTTGTCGTCAATACGTTGGACTCCTCAGCATCTCCCTGAAAGACAGTACTTGCATTATTTTGGATAACAATAATTATAACTGAAAACAAAGACTAGAGGACGAGTACAAGGGTGTACCATTAGGTAAAATAATCACACAATAAATTAAAACTATTGATTTACATGCCCAAAACAAGTCAGTGGCAGAATAGCTAAGCAAGATTACCCGATAGGCGCTTGAAGTGGCTGATGACTGCAATAACGACACGGATGGAGAATCTTCCGCCTTCATATTGAGTGGATACATAAATGGGGAAATTATTGTTAGCTAATGCTACACACTACCGCAAGGCCGAGAGATAAATACGTAAACTTGACTCACCAGTGGAGGGATGTGGACGAATAGAGTGGGAATAGCGGTTGAGAGCAATTTTCGCCTCGCTCGCGGTGTGTTCTTCTTTATTAGCAATGATGTGGAGTACATGTCTGAGCTAAAGTGCCTGCTGCAGATGCGGTATCGATCACCCCTCTTGTCCGCAAAGACTTCTAGGACTCTACTTTCAAGCTCAGACGGTGGATATCCGCAATATCGGACCCATTCTCTTATCTGATCTATTGTCTTAGGGAAAACATGCATTATAGTACCTTCAGATTTATTATGGGTCTTCGAAGGGCAACCGCCAATGGAACAGGCAGGCATTGTGGAAAGTTCTGAAAAGTAAAGATCAACAATTCTCTATGAATAACAATGTGTTAAAAAATTAAATGACACATAAAAGGTTCAATGCAAGGTTCGTTTTGGTTCTTGGAACTATACACGTTATTCACATGCGGATAAGTATTTGAATAACTTAAAAAAAATAGAAAGATGATTTGACTAAACTCAGAACATGTGACTAGTTCCTTGCATGTACTGTCTTGAACGAAAAGAAATTGGACGCAAAATGATTATGGTACCTGGCCTTACCTTGACGAACAAACAGTTAGATGCAGGGATCAGAGTAGTTTCTTGTCGTAGAACAGGGAGCAGTTCACAGGTTTGCAAACTGACGAGTTTCCTCGAAGTGGTCACGGAAGTTCACAGAGACGAAGAGCAGATAACCAGCACCTTCACGGGTTGACTAGCAAAGCGCAAAGGAGTTCTCATTAGAAATATGAAGTGGGTTATAAAGAATTCGAAACAGGGGTGTGTTTGTGAATGAATGACGTGTATATGTCGTGGCATTATGCGGTTTGCAGGGGGCCGTCCAGCGTGAGGGGGGATGCTTGGCAGGAGACACGGGGTCTGGAGGTAGACATGGGAACAACAACCCATGCTCTATAGACCACTTTGAAGTGTACATGGTCTTTGGCACCTCTTGGCCTTTATCGCTCCCTGACAGCTCCACTTGCCAGCACAAGTACCCCGGTGCGAACTGCCTTTGATAGGGCGGGGGGGGTGGATTGGGGCGGTGGTCGTGCAGACAAGACACAGGAAGACTCGTGAATGGAGACACACTTATGTGGATTGCAGGGGGCCGTCCAGCGTGAGGGGGGATGCTTGGCAGGAGACACGGGGTCTGGAGGTAGACATGGGAACAACATGTTATTTTGGATAACAATAATTATAACTGAAAACAAAGACTAGAGGACGAGTACAAGGGTGTACCATTAGGTAAAATAATCACACGATAAATTAAAACTATTGATTTACATGCCCAAAACAAGTCAGTGGCAGAATAGCTAAGTAAGATTACCCGATAGGCGCTTGAAGTGGCTGATGACTGCAATAACGACACGGATGGAGAATCTTCCGCCTTCATATTGAGTGGATACATAAATGGGGAAATTATTGTTAGCTAATGCTACACACTACCGCAAGGCCGAGAGATAAATACGTAAACTTGACTCACCAGTGGAGGGATGTGGACGAATAGAGTGGGAACAACAACCCATGCTCTATAGACCACTTTGAAGTGTACATGGTCTTTGGCACCTCTTGGCCTTTATCGCTCCCTGACAGCTCCACTTGCCAGCACAAGTACCCCGGTGCGAACTGCCTTTGATAGGGCGGGGGGGGGGTGGATTGGGGCGGTGGTCGTGCAAACAAGACTCGTTTGCCGCAGGGCCTCAACAAGGAGAGGCCATCTAACTGCATGTAAGAGGCAGGCTGCAGGATCTAGTACATGGAAGGCAGGGGGTGAGTTTATAAATACCTCACCCTCCCAGGAGAATATATGGGTGCAGTTCACCCTGGAGACCCTGGATGCCTAGGCAGTTAGTCAGCAGCAGGCTGGCCTGTGGTGGCAAGGCGGCACGGGCCAGAGGGGGTCATCTCTGTACCCGGTGCCCAAAAGGATGATTTATTATGATCAACCATATGGATTATTTACCTATAACCATGTTTTGTATCAATAAAATCCAACGGCCTTTTATTGCCAACGCTTGAACAAAGTGGTGTGGTAAGTATTTTTGGGGGAGGTGGCAAGGCCGGGAGGCTTGATGCCAACCCGCAAAATAACATATGTATGTCTGCTGCATATGGGTTCAACGGTTATGTGGATTGAAGGTGGGCGGCCAGCGTGAGGGAGGATGCTGGCCGGAGACATGTGGTGTGACAAGACAAGGCACAGGAAGACTATTCAATGGAGACACACTAGATTCATTTAAAAAATCAAAACAACCATTGTTAAAATATATGTTGGGTTTTATTTTAGATCTTAATTACAATTGAACATAAATAATAAACATTACACATTGTAAAGTTCCGGTTGCAGCACATCCAGGGAAAATCCGCGGTATTGTCCACTGTCGCTGGGGAAATGTTGTCTAATGGCAAGTACCGCACAGGCAGGTATTACTCTCCGAACGCGGCGTCCGAGCCTACCATGAAGCCACCAAGTGAAGCAACGATAGGCCACCAGCCTGTACCACCTGTGAAAAAGAAAGATGCAAACTGTATTAAAATGACAAAACTTTCTTATCAATGTCGATTCAGGTAAAAAATGTCATTCTGCTTTGAAAAAAATTCTATCTAGAAAATGCACAATATGGAACCAATTTACATGCGTTCGAATGATATGTAGATGTAATTTTATATATGGGAGACGACCATGAAATAGTAGTGGCATCACTGACATCACAACCAGAGTATACTTACTCGTTACTCGGATTACGCGGACGAACAGTGCCGCGAAGTTCGTGCATAAGCACCATCATCATCCTCAACACGGTCCGTGAGAGGCAGGCTTCCCTGAACTCTGGCAGCTCGGTGATGCATTGCGGACTTGGCTCGCCTTCCGAAATGTAGGCCAAGCACCCGGAATTTTCACGGCAGCAGCAGTTCTCCTCCTCAGTTGGCATTAGCTCGCACCGATTGCACGTGCACCAGGTGGAGACGCCGTCCATGCGACATGGTCCAGGCTCTTCATCCGTTGACTGGTCCTCCCAACTGCCGTCCGAATCCCCATCGTTTTCGCGTGCTTGCCTTTTCAGTAGTTCTTGCTCGGTGTACTCGGGCTCGTACATATACGGCATTATTGTAGCCATTGTGTGGTAAAGAAAGTAAAATAATTTACAGAGATGGTACAGGTGTTCACAAGGCCTAGAAGCGGCGAAGGTAGCTGACCAGAGCACAGAAACGAGTCACAGAATACTCAAAGTAACACAGAGAGAGTAATGGAATCGAAAATCTGCTGCTGTGTGTTGTGAAACGGTGTGTTTATACTTATTGAGGAAAGAGGCGTCCTGCCATTTCCATGGCGACACGTCATTAGCTGAGGCGCAGCGATTGTTGACACGAAACGTGCTTTGGCGTTGGGAAATGGGCGGTACGCGTCTGCTGATGTCAGGCTCAGGGGCGGGGGATTTGATTTAGTGCCGCAAAAGCAGGTGAGCCAGGTCGATGGGGGGAAATGATAGGATTATCAGAAAATGGCGGCTGATTTCGAGTGCGTTAATGGACGAAAAGTCGGGTAAGGTCCATAGGAAAGTTTTCTACGATCTACCGATTTATGCTTAAAAACACATGGCCGAACCGTAGGAACAATAAAAAAAAAGTCCCGGAACTATCCTTTAAAGAACTCTGGCTCTTTACTGAATCCATTTACCTGCAGCGCACACCGTCGCAGCCCGGACGCAAACCGACACTAACTGGCCTTGCAAAGGCGCTGTCACTGATGTGTTTTTGGGGCCCCGGTTATACTGGGTATTGTAGTTTAGTAGAACTACTGAGGCGCTAATCAGTGGGAGGCTGTAGCCAATAGGGCACGAAAGCCCACGATTTCAAATATAGTAAATTATGCACAGAGTTCTTATTTTCTAACTGGTAGCTCGCAACACAGAAAATGCACCATCAGTAAAGTAAACAAAACGCAGTCCTTACTGCTTGGAGCAATGTGGTTTAGCAGGTAATCAAAATGCAGCAATATCACAAAGCACACATCGTTGTACAAGACTCTAATCCTACACAAGCTGGCATCTAGACAGAACTGTGATTATTAGCCTGCGTCACATCTAATTACGTGACACAGGCTAATATCATCCTGCGTTACATCCAGACAGAACTGTGAATATTAGCTTGTGTCACATCTAGACAGAACAAAAAACTGAGGACAGTTGAGTTGAGTAACCATGCAGCGGTAAACAAGAGCAAAACCTCAGTAGCAACCACTACAGGAAAAGTGCTACAGGTGAATTCAAGTGTGAATCCAGAAATCATTCTACGATCTACCGATTTATGCTTAAAAACACATGGCCGAACCGTAGGGACAATAAAAAAAAAGTCCCGGAACTATCCTTTAATGACTAGGGCACTCTCTAAACGAACTCAAATCTTACACAAATACCTACAGCTTGGACTACCCCTTGCTGTAGATATGAAAAAGCTATACTCCTTAGAAGTCAGAGCCTCCACCATACCAGGCAAGCCTTCCTCACCCAATATTAACGAATCTCCAGCTTATATCAGTAGATATATAGTACTAGTTACAACATATGAGGAGCCTTTGCTTACCACCAGAAATCTTACTTACACAGGAGATAAGGCCAATAACGTAGCCACACCAAAGACACCCATACCTTCATGTAGTGTTAATTTATCAGCGCAGCTCAACATAGGCGCTGCGAATAAGAAAAAACACATTCCTCTAACTGCAGAGACCATCAGTAGGTCCCTAACTTTCATGCATAATGCTGGTCAGCCAGAACCATTTACAGGGCAACTGCAATCGGAAAGCAAGTCTCTGAAGTATCTCCTACCAAACACAAGATCCCTACCTAAGCACTCAACAGAGATGGCTGACTTCTTAATAGAGCATGAAACTGTGCTAGAACTGAAACATGGCTTCATGATGCAACAGGCCCCACACTTACCCTAGCCATCCCTCAGGGCTATATGATCCTGAGAGCAGGTAGATCTGCAGGTAAGGGTGGCAGGGTGACGACCATTGCTCAGAAATCCCCAAATGTTCACCTTGTTAGCACCGCTGTTGCTCTCAAGGACTGTGAGACCTTGCATGCAAAATTATTACTAGACCCCAACAACACATTAAACATACATTTGATCTGTCGTCCGCCACACAATATGTCGGAATTCCTCGTTCCATTTACCGATTGGATTTCATCATCTATAAAACCTCATTCAAAGGTGCTGGTGTTGGGAGACGTGAATATGGGTTCAGTGACCCTGGGTTCAGTGACCCTGATGATGGCATAGCTAAAGCCATGCAAGCAACCCTAGAGGGGCTGAACTTTGTACAACATATTCAATTGCCAACGCATAATGGGGGTAGAATCCTGGATTGGGTGGCCTCACACTGCCTTGAAGTGAACAGCACTACCATCCAATGCCTGTGGTCGGATCACTGTTTCATCCTCTTTCAACTCCCGAGCATACCTCCTGTTCTAAAGAAAAGAGGCTCAACTCGGAAGACAATGGGCCGCAATACGAGTTTGGAGGTAGCCATGCCGTTTTTACCGGCATGGCTGCCCCCAAACTCGCGTCCGGGTCCCGGAAAATGGGAATTACCAGGCCATTGCGACCTTTGCGGGCCCGGTAATTCCCATTTGCGGCACCTGGACCCGGTACGTCCTCATTACCATTTGAGCCCCCATAGGGCTCAATGGGAATGGGGAGGATGCTAACAACGGTCGCGTTTATAACGGGCCGTTGTTAGCATCCCGTTCTGCTAGCGGGTGCCGCCCTGCACGTCTGGTCTGACCAGGCGTACAGAGCGGCCCCATGAGCAGAACTCGTAATGTGGCGGTAGAGTGATAACGGCGCCAGCAGCACTACTGGCGCTGTTATCACTCAACCGCCAGGGTTTTAATGAGGCCCAATGTGCCTGAACTTGCTCAAACCGACGTCCACCACACTGAAACCTTTTATTTCCCCATTGGTAGACAACCTCCCCTGTTTTGATTAGGCAATACAACTGGCAGTCGCCTATAAAACAATGTAGTCACAGGCCATGAATAGCTTGGCTCCATTAAAATGAAGACTGATAAAATCCCAATCCTCAAAACGCTGATAAAGCACTAAATATTGGCAAAAATGTCTGTCCACAGAAGACAAGTTAATATATTCTGGAGCTGTTAAATCCCCCAAACTAGCTATTTGTGGTGCCAAGAAAATGTTCTGAGAACAGGATTAACAATGCCTCATCCAACTCTAGGAAACTTTCTAAGATCCTGAATGAATGAAAAAACCCTTGCCCTATCCTTAGCTCACTTAAGAAAGATGCACAATGGTGTCTAAACATACATAACTCTACGCGCAACAGATTGGATAACATCAAAGCTGACATTGCCACTGTCTCTACCTCTCTACTGAACACCTCTGCACAGCAGAGCATAGAACACCCCATTGCTCCCACATCCCGTTTTGTGTTCACCAAAGTCACAGAGGCAGTAGTCTTGGCCACCTTGGAGAAACTGAAACCAACCAATTGCATGGGGGACATCTGCCCAGCATACATTGTTAAATCATGTGCCAATCTCTTTGCCCCCATAATCACCAGATTTGTCAACCTCTCTTTTAGAGAGTGTGGCATTTCTAAAACTATTAAACAGGCATGGATTGTGCCGTTGTTAAAAAAATAAAAAACTGCTTTGGATTCCTCAGTGGCTGGCAACTATCGGCCAATAGCTAATACACTGTTCCTGTTAAAAATGCTGGACAAAATTGCTCACTAACAAATCCAGGCCTTTCTAGATTGCAGGAACATTCTAGGCTCCAAGCAGCTTGGTTTCAGGAGTCACTGTAGCACAGAATCCACCTTACTAGACTTGAAGACTAACTTCTTTAAGCTTCTTGATGGGGGTCAGACCGCCCTGCCGATGCTCTTGGACCCGACAGTAGCGTTCGATCTAGTTGATCATGCCATGTTGGTAGATAAACTCTGCCGGTTTCTCTGTGGATGCTGCAATCTCATACTTGCCAATCCTACAGAATTAGGCAGTAGGCTACTGCTTTTTAAGCAGCCCTACTGCCTACAGATTTGGATGACAGATCGTACTGCTTTTTACAGTGGCAGGTAATTTATGTGACTCTAAGGCAGGCTGCTTTAGACTGGGCCCAGGAGAAAGCATGAAACACATTAATTAGTCTGTCTGTGCAGTGGGCTGGAGATTACTTTGAGTGATGGGCTCAGACCAATCCACTGACCTGACAGCTACGTGACTCTGCCCTGCACTCTTGCAGGGACAGGCCTTATGTGAAGGTAAGTGGCAGAGTGTCCCACATCAAACAGCATCCGCCTATCAGACTGATGAGGGTATCCGTCTCCATGTCGTTCAGTTATTAACTTGCACAGCAGAAATAAATATGTATTAACCAGGCTGCTGCTACAGAACAGTGGCAAACGTTGCCTACCAGCTATGTGTGATTACCTTCTGTGAAGTTTAATTCAATGTTAAGTTACCATTCAGAATTATACATTTTTAACATTTGAACATCTTTCCATGTTGTGCTGTTTGAAGGGTAGTGTATTTTAGAATGCTCCCGTGGTGCCAACAATGTATGTTTTGTATTTTCCTGTGATGTCATTGTTATGCAAAGTATTATTTGTGAAACTTGAAAAATCCTACATCTTTTTGGTCACAAAATGTTGGCAAGTATGCAAACTGGGTCATGCCATTCTTATCAGATCACACAGCTAGAGTGTTAAGCGAAGAGGCAGTGGCAGAAGGCTTCATTCTACCCTGTGGGGTGCCACAGGGCTCATGTATGTCACCTACACGCTTCAACATTTTCATTTTGTCTCTATTCAAAATGGTGGACGCCACAGGTGTGATATATGCAAACTATGCCAATGACACCCAGTGTCTAATCCCTCTGACGGGCGAGCATGAAAAAGACATGAAGACAATCAACACCACGTACAACTACATATCTAGTTGGATGATGTCTAATGGACTGGCCCTCAACAATGCTAAAACTGAAATTATGATTGTGGGCACATCCCACAGGCTTCATAAACTTGACTCCATGTATAAAGCCTTTAGAGTGGCAGACTGGTCACTTGAGAATCTACCCAAAGTGAAAACGCTAGCGGTTATCTTAGATCAGGAGTTAAATATGAAAGCTCATGTTAGTCATCTGGTTGCTTGTTCATCGTACCATCTATAGCTTTTAGCCCTCATACATCTGTTTCTCCTTCCTAATAGTTGTGCCACAATTGCTCGGGCCATTATTGGGTCACGCCTTGACTATTGCGCAAGTCTTCTACAGGGCACAGCACTAGGAGAACTGAATCGTCTTCAAGTGGTCCAGAACAATGCAGGCTGGATTGTTTGTGTGCTGCAGAGACATAAGCATATATCGTCAGCCAGGAAATCCTAACATTGGCTTCCGATCAGGAAGCATGTGATATTTTGCACACTCTGTATCATGCGTAACTTTCTCTATGGAAAAAGTCCCATCTGTCTCTCTACCATGCTTGAATGGCTCCCAATTAGGCACACCTCCTATCTAACAACGCCAGTCGGCTTGTGACTCCCAAAGCAACATTATCACTTGTTCTTGAAGGCTGCTTTCCCATGACAGCCCCCGCCTGTGGAATGCCCTGTCTCCTGACCTCAGATCCTGTGACTCACTGACCCAATTCAAGCACAGACTCAAGACCCTGTTTGAGAACACCTGAATATCTCTGCTCCTGTAGCAACCTATGATGTGCTCTCCTGCAGCTGTCTTGATGTTATTTTCTGTTTGTCCGATCCTCCATGCCTACAGATCTTGTTCTAGCGCATTATAAATAAAATAAATAAGTAAATAGATGTGACTCCAGCTAATATTCGCAATACTGCCTACATGTGACACAGGCTAATCTTCACAGTTCTGTCTAGATGTGACATAAGCTAATATTGGTAATTCTGTCTAGATGTGACTTAGGCTAATCTTCACAGTTCTGTCTCGATGTGCCACAAGCAAATCTTCACAGTTCTGCCTGGATGCGGCACAAGCTAATATTCACAGTTCTGTTTAGATGTGACACAAGTTGATATTCAGAAATCTGTCTAGATGTGACTAGATGTAATGCAAGCTAATAATCACAGTTCTGTGTAGATGTGACTGAAGCTAATATTCACAATTTTGCCTAAATGTGATGCAGGCTAATCTTCACAGTTCTGTCTAGATGTGACGCAAGCTAATATTGGTGATTCTGTCTCGACGTGCCACTTTGTTTACTAAACTTGCCTTGGTGCAGAGGGGCATATTGGTGTGCCAATCGGACCCTGGGGTGCCCAAACCTTACTTCCCCACCCACTGGGGGGCTTGTCCACAATTTTTGGGGGCCCTCTCCCCCCCCACCCCAAATGGAGGGGAGGTGTACCTCACGCAGCCGTTTGTAGGAGGCCCAGGGTGGCCTGCATGAGGTGCCCCCGATAGTTTGGATGTGTTATTGGTAGGCAAAGCACTGAATGTAATTCTTTTATGTTTCCTTTGCATTTGCGGCTACTGAAAAGCTTTTGCTGACTTATGTAAGTACTACATATATTACTTGGTAATGTGGGGGTGGAGGGTTACTGTGGTGGGAGAAACTGTGGCTGCAGTGTCAGTGGTATGGGTGGGAAAGGGTGGTGGGGAGGTTCGGGGGGCAGTGATGGGTGTGCCTTGCATTGAGGAAGGTAGCTGCTTTGCAGAAGGAAAAGTTTGGCCGACATAAGTATTAGCAAACTTTCAAAAATGTTGCCGGTTGTAATGCAGATGGTAATTTTCTCTGAGCATGCTATGCACACTTGGTACAGAGCTCATTCCTTTTACTGCAACGATCACCATTTCTGTGGTCCAATTCCAGCAGTGGTCCCAGTGAGCCCTGCCAGGGTCCCCATCCTTTTGCAGGGGGAAAAGCTGTAACGCAGGGTAGCTAGAGGGGCAGGACAGTCAGAGGGTGATGTCATTGGCCTTGGGCGTCCATCTCCCAGGTGGATATTTTGTCCCCCAAATTCAGCAGTGGGCGCAGGGTGCCTACTGGAGGGGAAAGCTGTAGTGCTATCAGGCAGAGATGTAGGGTGGTGGTGGTTGATGTGTGTGACCTTGGCCGCCTCTCTGCCTTGGTAGTTGAGTGCCCCCAGTTCACCAGTGGCCTGGAGCTGCGCCCCAAGTTCTCACAATCAAAGTGTCCAAAGTTGCATCCATTTGTGATGAATGGTGCACATTCTGTCAGGGTACCTATATTCAGAGAGCGTACAAAGCGCACTTGCTGCAGAGTTCATATCCTCTGTCAGACTAATCACCCTGCCAAAGTATAACGGTGTAGCATGTGCAAGTCACCTTACCACCATGCAGTGCCGTCGGTGGACCACAGGAGCAGACAACCTTCACTGATTACAATTGCGCCAGCACAACTGTGTTATTGGCACAAGGTGATATACTGTCTTCTTCACCTCTTTCCCCTGAAAAGAAAGTGCCAATTACGTATTGACCTACTGTAATCTCACATGAGAGGTGCATGTCTGAATGGGTGAAGTGTGTGTCTGGGATTGTTACTAGAGCCATGTGTTGACGCAATCGTTGTGCTATTTGGTAAACTGTAGGTCTGGCCATATTCATGGGGGTTTACTTGTTTCTATTTCCTAGTGACGATGAGGGTTGTGTAGATAATTGGATACTCTTTCATCCAAAGGGCTGCACGATTTTTCTGAGGGCCAACCACATCTGAGTCTCAAAGGGATGCCCTCCCGGTGCATTGGTTTGGGGTTGGAGGGAAAGTGCTTTCACCAGCTCTGAGGAGCCATTGGCGATGTCCAGTCAGAAGGAGATGCACCCCACCCCCCTGACCTTACAGTGGTGCACCTGGGAGGAAATAATTTAGTGTCTGTGGGAGGGGAAGGGATGCTGGAGCTGCTCATGGAGGAACTGGAATGGATTGCACAGAGGTTTCCAAAGGCTGGTGGCTCGGTTCCAGATTTCCAGGAGGTTTTTTTGTGCTGGGGGATGCCATTTGCCCACTGGTCTTATTTCCATTTTCAATCCGTGTGCTGTCCAGCCTTCCGTGGTGGTAGATGACTGAGAAGTGTCATGTATCTGGTGGAAGGAACTGAAAAATGTACAGATGGTTGCCAGACAGTTTGGAAGTGTTATTGGTAGGCAAAGCATTGAATGTAATTCTTTTATGTTTCCTTTGCAGTTGCGGCTACTGAAAAGCTTTTGCTGACTTATGTAAGTACAACATATATTACTTGGTAATGTGGGGGTGGAGGGTTACTGTGGTGGGAGGAACTGTGGCTGCAGTGTCAGTGATATGGGTGGGAAAGGGTAGAGGGGAGGTTCGGGGGCCAGTAATTGGTGTGCCTTGCATTGAAGAAGATGGGTGCTTTGCAGAAGGAAAAGTTTGGCCGACATAAGTAGCAGCAAATTTCCCCACCAATTTCTGGTAGTTATGCAGATGGTCATTTTTTCTGAGCATGCTATGCACACTTGGTACAGAGTTAATTCCTTTTACTGCAACGGTCACCATTTCAGTGGTTCAATTCCAGCAGTGGTCCCAGTGAGCCCCGCCAGAGTCCCCATCCTTTTGCAGCGGGAAAAGCCGTAACGCAGGGTAGCTAGAGGGGCAGGACGTTGGGGAGGGTGATGTCATTGGCCTTGGGCGTCCGTCTCCCAGGTGGATATTTGGTCCCCCAAATTCAGCAGTGGGTGCAGGGTGCCCCGGCAGGGTTCCCATCCCTTCCTGGAGGGAAAGCTGTAGTGCTGACCAGGCAGCGATGTAGGGTGATGGTGGTTGATGTGTGTGACCATGGCCGCCTCTCTGCCTTGGAAGTCGAGTGCCCCCAAGTTCACCAGTGGTCCTGGAGCTGTGGCCAAAGCACTCACAATCAAAGTGTCTAAAGGTGCATCCATTTGTTGTAAAGGTTGCACATTCTGTCAGGGTACGTATATTCAGATAGCGTACAAAGCACACTTGCTGTGGACTTCATATACTCGGGCAGACTAGTCACCCTGCCAAAGTATAGTGGTGTAGCATGTGCAAGTCACCTAACCACCGTTCAGTGCAGTTGGTGGCCCACAGGAGTAGAAACCTTCACTGCTTACAATTGCGCCAGCACAACTGTGTTATTGGCACAAGGTGACATACTATCTTTTTCACCTCTTTCCCCTGAAAATAATGTGGCAGTTATGTATCGACCTACTGTTATCTCAAATGAGAGGTGCAATTCCAAATGGGTGAAGTGTGTGTGTCTGGGTTTGTTACAAGAGCCATGTGTTGATGCAATCGTTGTGCTATTTGGTAAACTGTATGTGTAGCCATAATCATGGCGGTTTTCCTGTTTCCATTTCCTAGTGAGGATGAGGGTTGTGTGGATTTTCGGCCAGTCTTTTATCCAAAGGGCTGCACGACTTTTCCAAGGGCCACCAACATCTGGGTCTGGAAGCGATGACCTTGCGGTACATTGGTTTGGGGCCTGGGGGATGCGCCTTCACCAGCTCAGAGGAGCCATCATCGATGCCCAGGCAAATGGAGAGCCCCCCCCTCTGACCTTATAGTGGTGCACCTGGGAGGAAATGATTTTGCATCTGTGGGACGGAAGGGGGTACGGGAGCAGCTCATGACGGACCTGGAATGGATTGCACAGAGGTTTCCAAACATTGTGGTGGCCTGGTCCCAGATGATTCCCAAGAGGGATTGGAGAACTAAAGGGAATGTAAGGGCCATCAACCGCTCGGTGTGGAAACTGAATGGCGAGTTCACTAGACTGACAAAGGGCAACAACAGAATACGGACCATGCACCATGGCTTTATCAAAGGTGATGTGATGTTTCACAGAGATGTGGTGCACCTTTCGAAAACAGGCTTGGAGCTCTTCATGGAGACATAATGGATTTTTCCACAACGCTATTTTACATTCTGGGCCGATTTGCGCAAGTCAGACCTCTGCGGATTCCCGCAGGTGTCCTCTTTTCGGAAATGCATGGGGTTCCCTGTTTTCCTTGGTGGCTTGGACACCCTAGGCCCAAATCTGTAGGGTGTGCGCATGAGCAGAATTCCTGAAATGATGCTGTGCCGAAAGACTTGGGGTTACCTGTGTTTTAGGCTTTCCCGTTGGTGCCCAGTTAGGTGCACCCACACATGTGAGGTACCGTTTTCATCGGGACACCTGTGGGAACGTGGGACTGTCAGCCATGTGTTGTTCGTGGCGTGTTTCGGTGGGTGAGCCGAGTGAAATGTGCGGAAAATTGGGTTTTTTTGCCTAATTTCAGAATTTGCTGGGGTTTCTGGGTAATACGTTCTAGGCTGATTTGTGCAAGTCAGACCTCTGCGGATTCCCACAGGTGTCCTCTTTTCGGAAATGCATGGGTTTCCCTGTTTTCCTTGGTGGCTTGGACATCCTAGGCCCAAATCTGCAGGGCGTGTGCGCATAAGCAGAATTCCTGAAATGATGCTGTGCCGAAAGACTTGGGCTTACCTGTGTTTTAAGCTTTCCCCTTGGCGCTCAGTTGGGTGCATCCACACATGTGAGGTACCATTTTCATCGGGACACCTGTGGGAACGCAGGACGGTAGGCCATGTGTTGTTGGCAGCGTGTTTCGGTGGGTGAGCCGAGTAAAATATGCAGAAAATGCATTATTATCACCACATTTCTGACTTTGCTGGGGTTTCTGGGTAATATATTCTGGGCCGATTTGCACCAGCCAGACCTCTGCCGATTCACACGGATGTCCTCTTTTCGGAAATGCATTGGGTTCCCTGTTTTCCTTGGTGGCTTGGACACCCTGGGCCCAAATCTCTAGGGTGTGCGCAGAAAGACTTGGAGTTACCTGTGTTTTAGGCTTTCCCCTTGGCGCCGAGGTAGGTGCACCCACACATGTGAGGTACCGTTTTCATTGGGACACCCATGAGAACGCGGGACGGTAGGCCATGTGTTGTTGGCGGCGTGTTTCGGTGAGTGAGCTGAGTGAAATGTGCGGAAAATGTGTATTTTGCCTAATTTTGGAATTTGCTGGGGTTTCTGGGTAATAGATTCTGGGCTGTTTTGTGCAAGTTACACCTCTGCGGATTCCCACGGGTGTCCTCTTTTTGGAAATGCATGGGGTTCCCTGTTTTCCTTGGTGACCTGAACACCCTAGGCCCATATCTGTAGGGTGTGCACATGAGCAGAATTCCTGAAATTATGCTGTGCCGAAAGACTTGGGGTTACCTGTGTTTTAGGCTTTACCCTTGGTGCCCAGGTAGGTGCACCCACACATGTGAGGTACCGTTTTCATCGGGACACCTGTGGGAACGTGGGACGGTAGGCCATGTGTTGTTGGTGGCGTGTTTCTGTGGGTGAGCCGAGTGAAATGTGCGGAAAATGTTTTTTTTTCACCTAATTTCAGAATTTGCTGGGGATTCTGGGTAATAAATTCTGGGCTGATTTGTGCAAGTCAGACCTCTGCGGATTCCCACGGGTGTCCTCTTTTCGGAAAAGCATGGGGTTCCCTGTTTTCCTTGGTGGCTTGGACATCCTAGGTCCAAATCTGTATGGTGTGCGCATGAACGGAATTCCTGAACTGATGCTGTGCCGAAAGACTTGGGGGTACCTGTGTTTTTGGCCTTCCGCCTTGGCGCCAGGTAGGTGCACCCACACATGTGAGGTACTGTTTTCATCGGGACACCTGTGGGAACATGGGACAGTAGGCCATGTGTTGTTGGCGGTGTGTTTCGGTGGGTGAGCCGAGTGAAATTTGCGGAAAATGCATATTTTTTTCGCCACATTTCGGACACTGCTGGGGTTTCTGGGTAATAAATTCTGGGCCGATTTGTGCAAGTTAGACCTCTGCAGATTCCCACAGGTGTCCTCTTTTCAGAAATGCATGGGGATCCCTGTTTTCCTTGTTTTTTTTTTTAAACAATTTTTATTATTTTTAACAACACACCAAACTTTACCAACATGTAGGACATTAACATATATTTGCTTCACGTCATTACTTTTACATTCTATACATCACAGTCCTCCCTCCTCCAACCCCCTTAACTGGAGCACCTACTTCAATGCCTCAGAGTTCGTTACTTAGGGTTCATCTCCCTCGTTGTTCCCAAGTGTGTCCTCTTCACTGAGTTCAGCGTGGGAGGGTCCCGACATTGTGGCCACCAGTTGTCTCCATGCTATCAGGCGTCCCACTTCCTCCTCCCCTCCCCTGCTGACCGCTTCGTACCATGCTGCTGTCTCAGTCTCTGCCCACTTCAGGAGGTCGGTCCACCACGCCTCTATTCTAGGACTTTGGGCCACTTTGCAGCCCATAGCGATTCTCCGTTTGGCCAATATGTAGGCTAGGTCTTTCAATTTACTAATGTGCTTTATGTTGCGTGGTCCCGCAAAACCCCCCAGCATGCATGCCCATACTGAGTACACCTCCAACTTTATCCCCTTTTGGGACAGACGTTGTTTAACCTCCGTCCAGAATCTGCCTACCTCAGGGCACGCCCAGAACATGTGTATCATCCCGGCCTCCACCTCCCCACACCTGGGGCATTTCTGTATCACTGAGCTTCCAAACCTGGTGATTTTGCTAGGGGTCATATATGCCCTGTGGGTGACATATAATTGGATCTGCTGTATCCTCACATTCTGGGATACCTCTGGGCCCTTTCCCATTGTCCGTCTTGCATAGGTTCTCCCACTGCCTCCTCCCAGTCCCGCCTCAGTTGGATCAACTCCTTGCCCACCCTGGACATCAGTAATTCATAAATGCGGGATATTTCATGCCCGCCCTCCGAGATATCGTACATCGTCTCAATGACTGTATCGGGTTGTTCCGCTAGTACTCCCTCGGACCACTTTTCTCCCACCCGTTTAATAATTCTAGTATATGAAATGTATTGTCCTTTATGTACCCCAGTGTCCTCTATTATCTTCTGGAAGTCTAGTGCCTCCCCCTCTTGCCATATGTCTCCAAGGGTCGCAAGGCCCATCGGTTCCCAGTATTTGCGGATCCCTTTTAACATTTGCTTGTCCTCACCGCATATCGCCACGAGTGGCACCTGCGGGGAGCATGAGGTCGGGTTTCCCACTACTTGGCATGCTTTGCGCCATATTTTCCAACCTAGTTCCAGCAGTCTCGCACTTCCTTGCATTTCTGGTTTAGGTATCCATACCAGTTCTCTTAGAAAGAATGGGGCGGAGTCCCTACTCAATAGTCTGGCTTCGGCCGTCTCATCTTCGGACAACCATCTGGCCACATACTGGAGCTGTCCCGATGTCAAAATTCGGTAGGTTTATGCCCCCTTTATCACACGGGTTCTGCAGCTTCCAAAGGGACACCCTGTTTCTGGAAACGTGCCATATGAAGCCTCTGCATAAGCTATGGAGTTTCGTGGAAAAGCGTTTGGGAAGCATGTATGGGATGTTCATGAAAAAGTGTAGAAGCCTGGTCAGGACCACCATCTTGAGCAAAGCCGCCCTTCCCACCATGGCCAGAGGGAGCTTTGCCCAAAACCCCATGCTGTTCCTGATTCCTTCCACTGCCCTCTCAGTGTTGTATTTATATTCGTCCGCAGCTGTGTGGTATATATTAATCCCCAAGTATCGGAATGTTCTGGTCTGCCAGGGTATCGGCAAGATAGGAAGGTTCCCATGCGGGGCCCGCTATGTCTCACCAGGGGGAAAATGCTTGACTTCTTGGGGTTTACCGCTATGCCAGAAAGGATTGCATAGTGTTCCATTACTTCCAGGACATACTGTAAGTTTTCTTCTGGGAAGCGCAGGTATAACAACATATCATCAGCGTACAATGATACCAGGTGCGGACCCCCCCTTCATATGGATCCCTATCTCTCCGTACTGTTGTCTGAGACAGATCGCTAATGGTTCTAATGCAAGAATGTATAGCATGGGGGACCAGGGCAGCCCTGTCTTGTACCCCTGCTAAGTTGTCATTTATCCGAAATTATCGCATCCATTTTGACCCTGGCTATTGGGGAGCTGTATACCATCCTGACCCACCTCAGATACCCTAGTCCCATCCCGTATTCTTTCAAGGCCGCCATCATCCACGGTCACCTCAAAGAGTTAAAGGCTTTTATTGCGTCCAGCGAGACTATTACCATTACGCCGGAGTCATTCTCTGTCTGTTCTATGATATGGTGGCGTCTCCTGTGGTTGTCGGATATATTCCTGCCTGGGATGTAGCCTGTTTGATCAATGTGTATGAGTTTGCCAATTACCCTTTTGAGTCTGTTTGCCAACACTGCCGTGAGAATTTTGCTATCTTGGTTTAACATAGATAGGGGTCTGTATGACCCACAATCTGTGCTTGGCTTGCCAGGTTTTAGGAACAGAATGATCACTGCCTCCCTCAGAGATTCTGGCAACCTTCCCCTCTCGAACACTTCGTTTAGCATGGCCAGCAGCGGGGGGAGTACCTCGTGCTTATACGTTTTGTAAAATTCACTAGGGAGCCCATCCGACCCCGGGGATTTGCATGTGGGTAGGTGCAGAACCACTGCCTCTATTTCCTCCATTGTAATTGGGGCCTCCAGGTTCTTCATCATTCAATTTGGGTAATGCTATATCTTCCAGTGTTTCTTGAATCTCCCCACCTGCCTCCTCCTCAGTGTCTTCATAGAAGCGTTTGTAGAAACAAAGGAACCCTTGTTTACTCCCTCTTGGGTATTCAAGGTCTGGCCCTCTTCTCCCTTTATCTCTCTGACTACAGGTCTCAGTGTTTCATTTTTATATAGCCATGCTAGCAGCCTCCCTGGTTTGTCTCCCACTGCATGTTGCCTTTCGATATATTTTTTATAGTTCAATTTACATAGCGTTTCCCAGTTCTCTCTGCTGGTTTGTTGTAGTAAATTCACCTGTTCGGCGGCCTCCTGTGAGATTCCCCCACTCTGCATCATTTCTTCCAGTTTCTTCTCTGTCTCTTGTAGCTCTCGCTCTATGCCACCCTGGAGCCCTCTGGATTTAGATATGGCCGCACCTCTTACTACCACTTTAAACGCTTCCCATAAGGTTTCTTCTGACTGCACACTTCCTGTGTTAGTGTCAAAGTACTCGATAATCTCCTTCCTTAGATTCTCACGGAATACTGGGTCCTGCAGGGCCTCGGCTCTGAGCTTCCATGTCGGGATTCTTGGTGGGGGGCGGGCTGGTATCTCCACTCCAAGACCAGGGGGGAGTGGTCCGATAATATTCTCACCTCATATTCTGAGCCTGTCATTTCCCCTACGAGCTCGAAGGTGACCAACATATAATCCAGTCTTGTATACAGGTTATATGGGGCGGCGTACTGTGAATAGTGCCTGTCATTCGGGTGTGCTGTCTCCAGATATCCTCTAGTCCAAAATCTCTCATCAGGGCCTGTAATGCTTTCGCAGCAGGGGTGGGTTTATCTAGTTTATTATCTGACCTTTCCATTTTGGGGTGTAGCGTACAGTTAAAATCCCCTCCCCATATGATCGCACCTCAGGGGGCGGATTTTACCATATAAGGTCCTGAAGTAGGCCGCCGTGTCATGATTAGGGGCGTATGTATTGATAATAGTCAATTCTCTGTTCTCCAGCAGCCCACTCATCAGTACCATCCTCCCATCTGGTTCCGCCGTTGCCCGAAGCATCTGGAATGGTACATGGGGTGCCACCCAGGTGACCACCCCTCTAGAATAAGCAGAGTATGTCGCTCCCATAATGGTCCCTCTCCACTTTTTTTAAACCACCTCTAGTTTCTCTTTAGTAAGGTGGGTTTCCTGTAATAATGCTTTGTCTACTTTTAGCCTTCTCAGGTACATCATTACTTTATTCCTCTTCAGGTTACTGTTGAGGCCTCTCACTTTCCAAGTTACAATTCTAAGACTTCCCATCGCCATCCATAGTTTGTCCCCCCTCCCTCCCTCTATGTTCTCCCCTCCGGTCTTGATTGGCATGAATGTAGGCTCGTACCCCATCTAATTTCAACATTAACTCCCCAACCAACCCCCCGCCCCCTTCTTCCACAATTGTGTTCACTGCACACATTCCCACCCCTTCCTCCTCCCTACCCGTCCCCAACTGATGCCCAGCTCCATCCCTGGATCTCAGGTTCCCCCGCATTTGGTCCTATCTTGGAATGCCGAGATCAGGAACCCAGCAGGGTGTCACCGGTCTGCCGGTAACCTAACTAGTCTATACGTGGGGGTGTGAGAGCTAGTTCCGTTAGGCTCCTACAACTTGCACTATCTGTTCGTGCTGGAAGAATCATATTTATGCAGCCCTTGTAACGCCTGCCCCAACTGTCTTTGCCCTGTCTAATATTCTAGTCCCAGTGTCTGAGTCTGCAGCACTGTGAGTACCGCAGCCTCCATTTTACTTATCTGCGTCGTCTTCCTTCTGGATACCCGATTCCAGTGTGCAGCTCTGTGTGTCAAGCCAATCTGTCGCATCCTCTGGAGTTTCGAAGAACAATGCTCTGTTTTTGTGGTAGACCTTCAGTTTCGCTAGGTGTATTAGCATGTACGTGTAGCCTGCTTCCCACAATCTTCTTTTCACTGCACCATAGGTCATATGTCGTCTTTGTACCAACAATGTGTAATCCGGGTATGCCGTTATGTTCGCCGATGCCCTTTGTATCGTTCCTCCCTTCCGGAAATGTTCTAGGATTTTTTTGCTGTCTCGATAGTTCATGATCTTGCCAATTATTGGTCTCGGGGGTGGGGGGGCTCCTGGCAGTGGCCTTCTTGTCAAGGCCCTGTGCACCCGTTCAACTGCAAATCCTTGAGTCTGCACCCCTCCGGTTATTTCTTGCAGCAGAATTGTTTCAATATAATCCATGGGTTTTGATCCCTCAGCCCCTTCCGGCAATCCCATGATGCGTAGGTTATTTCTCCGGGCGCGTCCCTCTGCTTCTTCTGCCCTGTTTTCCAGATTGCTGACACAGTGTTCTAGGATGTGAATCTCCGATTTGTGGGATGCACATGCAGCTGTATTGGGGGCCACTTCCTTTTCCAGTTGTCCGTGCATTCTGCTAGCATTCTAACGTCTTGCCTGAAGAGGTTCACCTCTTCCTACACTGCACCTACTTTAAGTTCCAGTGCCGCCTTCAGTTCGACCATGGCCGATTCCAATTTAGTTTCCCACGCTAGTTTCAAGCCCGCAATCGCTTCCAGGATTTGCTGATCTTTGCTCGCGGTATCAGTGCCCGTGGTGTGGGTCTTCTCCTTACTCCTGGCCCCTTCTGCCATTGGCGGTGTTCTGGCATATTCTTCCAGCGTGGGTTGTTTGCCTTTTGCCTTAATATGTTTGTTTGGCAGCTCAATGTTGCTGTGCCTTTCTCTGCGGGCGATCCGGATTATGGTCTCTAGCTCCTCAGTGTTGTTCCGTACTCAGCAATAGTACTGTAGGGGGGCTATAGTGGGGTCCTCATGTTCTGTTAGTTTTGTGTCCAGAATGGATTATGTCCTCCCACGTACTTGGCTGCTACCTTTTCTTGTTGTCATTATGCCCCGACTTCTGGTGGTTCATATGCCCATGTGCGCGCCCAAGGGCTCGTGGACCTGTCTGGATGCTGCTATAGACCTGGCTATCCCCAACAGTAAGTGTCTTTTGGCCGCTGGTGCTACTAATATATATGTAGGGTCCTCAATGGCGATTTCCACTGGGTGTGCCTCGCGCCTCTCCTTTTGTCACAGTTTAGGCTCAAGGATGTCATCTCCGTCCGGCTTCCTTGTTCTCACCATTTGTCTGTATTATTATTGGCATCAGGCTCCAGTGGGTCTCCCAATCCAGGTTACACCCGGGTTGTGCCTTCAGCACATCTCATATGCACAGGGCAATCTTGCAGGCGTCCGCCGGCTTCCTTGTGATTTAGACCGCAAGGTCTCTACCGGGGCTATCAGTCTCGAGGGGAACGGTCAGTGCTGCCTGTGTTACTATGCCTCATGCGCCTTCTGGCATTATACGTTCTTTTATGTGGCCTTCAGTACTCTACCCTCCGGTCTGTATCCCGTTCATTCTGCGACTTTCAGCCCTGCTCCCATCGTCGCAGTGCGCGTCTCCGGTGGTTCCTTTGTTCTGTCTTCAGGGATCTAACTTCGGTTATGCGTGCCCGAGCCAGCCCCTCCTGCTCGCAGACCGCAGGTGACTGTGATACAATGTCTCACCTCGTTTGAGTGCACAGTGTGACCCAGATTCCGTGCTCCGCATTAGCCAAGCGCTGTGCCCATCCTCGGGGGTGTCTTGCGACAATGTATCTGCCGGTATCTTTCTCTTCCTTTCTTTTTCTTTCATTGACTATGCTAGCCAGCCAGCTGTTTACTGCAGGCTCCGCGGCCCGCTCCTCACATGCCCCTGCTAGCCCAAGACAGCCGCTGCTCTTGTCGGGTCCCGTGTCAAGGGGGTCTAGCAGTCCCCTATCCTGCCTGCATCTGTTTCTGGGGTATGTGAGCTCTGGGAAGCCCCGGCAGTGGATCTCCTTTGTCATCGTGGTGGTCTGTACGGAGCGAACTGTGTGTGTCAGGACAGCGGCCGGTGTGCTATGTTCCGCCCTTCATTAGCGCTCCTCCGTGTCGTCGTTGGCCAAGGCGATTGGACCTTCGTCTCCGGTCCCTTTGATCTCACTGGTCGGCCATTTTGGGTCTTTACTTCACAGGCACTGCAACTTCCATGTCTTCCGAACTGCAGGACCCGTGCATTCAATGAGCTACAGACTCTCTGTATGGACGAGCAATGTGTTCATATGCCGGCTCGTGTATTTTCATAGATTAAGGGCACCTCAGTGTGCACTTTTGTCGCAGATCTGTGTCGGATCGAATGGAGCTCGTCCAGAGTCACGTCTCCTCACATGGCCCTGTAGCCACGCCCCCCCATGTTATCCTTGGTGGCTTGGACACCCTAGGCCCAAATCTGTAGGGTGTGAGCATGAGCAGAATTCCTGAAATGATGCTGTGTAGAAATACTTGGAGTTACCTTTGTTTTGGGCTTTCCCCTTGGCGCCCAGGTAGGTGCACCCACACATGTGAGGTACTGTTTTCATTGGGACACCTTTGGGAGCGTGGGACGGTAGGCCATGTGTTGTTGGCGGTGTGTTTCGGTGGGTGAGCCGAGTGAAATGTGCAGAAAATTATTTTTTTGGACTTTGCTGGGGTTTCTGGGTAATAAATTCTGGGCCGATTTGCACAAGTCAGACCTCTGTGGATTCCCACGGGTGTCCTCTTTTCGGAAATGCATGGGGTTCCCTGTTTTCCTTGGTGGCTTGGACATCCGAGGCCCATATCTGTATGGTGTGTCCGTCTGGAAAAATCGTGAAATTCAGATGTTGGAAAAGACTTGGGGTTAGGGGTGTGTTCGGCTTTCCCCTTGGCGCCAAGGTAGGTGTACCCACACATGTGAGGTACCGATTTTATTGGGACACATGTGGGAATGCGTAAAGGTATGACATTTGTTGTGTTTGTGTAGTTTTCATAATGTTTTGACCCATTTGCTGGTGCCCTTTGTGTCACAACCCTTTCATTTCCGAAATGTGCCCTACATTTAGTCACTGCTTTAAGCTCCATACACTTTTGTCCCCTGCACAAGTCACCTACCCTTGAAAAGGTCTGCCTGTGCTCTTTCAAAAAGATTTATGCTTGCCATTCCTCACCACATGGGTTTTTCTGGTTTACAATTGCTAAGTACGTCTGTTCAGGCCTTAAGCAAAAAACTCCTGTGTACGATGGCTCAGTTTTTGGCTTGTGGTATTGCTTGTTTTATGAAACACTATAAAAAATGTGTGCTTTCCTAACTACAAGAGTCGGGGGAATGTAGCGGTTTGAAACAAAAAAGATGGCGTCCTACCACTTACTTTTGGTCACATTACATATACATTTTTGTAAAGACTGGATTATTCAGCATGCTTGGTATGACAGAAGCCGTTTCATTAAGCTAACTCTCATACGTAATGAAGAAGACGACCAGTTAAGCCCTTAAAGGTTACACTGTAGCTTTTTATTTAGCCAGTGTTAGTAGGTACCGGTAGGTACAGAGAAAATGTTTCTACATTCAGTTTAACATGATACTTTTTAGTTTTTTTGTGTACATATAAATCAAAACACATTCATCTTGTTTAGCAAATGTATCAAGGAAAGGTAGCAAATGCTTAAAGAAAATGAACAAACAAAACATACAAATACATAATCATTAGTGGTTTGCCTAAATGTGCAATGTATGCAAAGAAACATAGTGTAGTGTTTTAACGCAAGGCAACCAACTGTATAAAGTGCATGGAGTCAAAATCATGAATCAAAGAAAGGACATTTTTTCCTTCCTGACACGTGGGCCTCATCACGAGTTGGGCTGTAGCCCTTAAATGCGGTGGTAACGGTATTACAGCCGCATTTAAGGGCTGGCCCTATCACGAGTTGGGCGCTAAATGGGCTGTTTTACCTCCAGCCTTTCTCTGGAGATGAAAATCCCCTGTTTTCGGCTGTACTACCACCGGCTGTATTAGCCCGCATAATTAGCGCTGAAAATACCCCATTGAATCCAATGGACCCAGTTGGGAATGGGGATTTACCGTTAACACCCAACTCTTGATCCGGCGGTAATACAGCCGGACCGGTCGGTGCTAGGGCTATTACAGTCGGCGGTATTACAGCCGGGAATACAGCCCAACTCGTGATGAGGCCCACTGAATATATTGTTATTAACTCCTATGAAAAAAGGGGACCTGGTCGTTGGTCTTGGGGGAATGTAGCGGAGCATTGTTTTTCTCAAAATTCCTAGAAGCTACTGCCGTACCAAGCCAACCATGTCCACCACATACCTTTTTTCGGTCATTTTCCTGCTTTTTCCCCAATCTATGGCATTTTCTCCTACCTAGTTGTTGCCCGACCTGCGCAAATCACCCCTTCCTAAACTTGGAATTTTGTCTACTTTTCAGAAATGTATGCCTTTCTGTCCTCCAATTTGGCTTTCCTACCCTTTTCTTCCATTCCGTCCATGCATGTCCAATTGGCAAAAATGGCCAAAATCGGCTACGTCTCAAAAAATGGTTGATAATCACATCAAAATATTTTTTTTTCGTTTCCACTCAACCTGTTCTTGAAAGCCAGGAAATTGAGGAATTCAACACAGAAAGCCATTTGGTCCTAGCTCTTACAAGGAAAAAAACCACAAGCTTCTTTGTACATCATTTTATTGGCATTTTTTGAAAAACACCACATTTTCGCCCTTTTTGGTTATTTTCTCTCACCCCCTTACAGCATCCTAGGATTTCTGGGTGGCGTTATGACCGCCTACATGTGGGGAACAAAGGGGCCAAATTTGGCAGAGATATCTCTTGTAACAAAAAGTTACAAGGCATTGAATGGCTACATAACGAAATCACCCAAAAAGGCCTCGGCACTGGGGGGTAAATACCCATGGCACTTAAAGGGTTAAGAAATGACACAATATTTTTATTAGGAATAGGATTCTCAGGAGTATATACATATGCATAGAACTTTTCAAAGCAATCGAGTATATCCTCAGAGCGATGATATGAGATGCCATGAGTATCCTTAATATGGGAAATATAAAACATTTCCTTTTTGGTTTTTAAGTAAGAGGCTGGTGTTTTTCCAGCTTTATTTGACATTTGATAGCTTTTTGTTTTATATTTAAGTATGGTCCCAGCAGCAAGTTCTGTCATTTCCTTATTGATTTGGAAGCGTAACGCTAAGACTTTACGTAAGTTGGTCAAGCCAGGGTTTGAAAGTAGCATAGTTCAGCTTGAGAAAGCTGGGTATAGAGTTCCTCTAAGTGTTTCTTTCGTAATTTCTTTATTTTACCTGAGTAGGCCATGATGTGACCTCTTAGAGCTGCTTTAAAGTCATCCCAATTATTAACCACTGAAGTATCACAGTCTTGATTGTTTATATAGTATTGTTGGGTAAATGATTGAACGGATTGAATGAATTGTGGGTCCTGTAGGAGTAAATTATTAAGTTTCCATCGGCTAGAGGTTTTACTCACATCTCAAAGACAGAGGAGGTAATTACAGGAGCATGATCTGAAATAGTGATATTACAGATTTTAGAGTCTACAATGAAGCCAGAGAGGGTTTTAGTGGCGAAAATATAATCCAGGCGTGATAGTGTATTGTGAAGGGGTGAATGGAATGTATAATCTAGTTGGTTCCATGTGATATAATCATGACAAAAATTGCCACGGTAACAAAATATCACGGCAAAAATGCTGCCGTTTTTGCACCCCAGTCCATGTAAAACATGTGGGGGAGAACCCCGCAACCCCCGGAACCATTATACCATTTAAGGGGAGCGGGGGACACCCCCGCAACCCTTGCGCCCCTTAAATGGTATAATGGGGCATACTTTTACCGGGTCAAACTGCGGCATTTTTGCTGCGATATCTTTTTACCGCAACATTTTTGCCACGATTATATTACCTGATACCATCTAGTTGTGTGGGATGGGAAAGCCTCTAAGTGTCAATCCTGTTTCGGCTAGACAGCTCACAAAGGATTTATGGGTTTTGTTTGTTTTAAACATACAGCTGGATTTTCGATCCAGAAATGGATCAAGGACCTAATTAACATCCCCACACATAATCAAATTGGTAAAGTTATTTTTGAGTATCATTTGTTTGATCAAAATCCAAAAGGTGGGATCTGGCAAAGTGGGACCATAAATGTTTATAGAATCAATTAAAAGTTTTACCCAAACCCATCTTCCGTTGGTGTCAGCATCTTGATCTAGAATTTTAAAGGGTTGTTTTTGACTTATTAATATAGCAACTCCATTCTTTTTGGATGCTGCTGGACTGGCAATAACCTCCTTAACCCAGAGGGACTTAAGTTTCATTGTCTCTCTGTTGGATAACTGAGTTTCTTGTATACATGCAACCGATGGCTTAAATTTATTTAGGTGTGATATCATTTTACATCTTTTGTTGGGATTCCTACACCCTTTAATGTTCCATGTAATATACTTAAAGATCATGTAATCATATAAGTAATGATAGGCACGCATTTTATACCTGTAGTACAATATTAGAGTCTGAACCATAGTAATGCAGTTT
This sequence comes from Ambystoma mexicanum, assembly GCF_040938575.1. Lineage (NCBI taxonomy): Eukaryota > Metazoa > Chordata > Amphibia > Caudata > Ambystomatidae > Ambystoma > Ambystoma mexicanum. The sequence continues at coordinate 1,274,715,524 of NC_090932.1, forward strand.
GAAACATATATACCCAAACAGTGATACAAAAGGATATCACATAGGGGATCAGGGAGGGGAGAAGGGGGTTTGATCATAGTCTGACAGTGTAGGAGCAAGGAGACAAGAATGGCTTCAGAGATCAAACAGGACATGAGAGAAGGAAAGGGGAAGAAAGATGTAACATGGATAGGTAACACCAACTGGGTCGTCAAAAGGAAATAGAATGACCACAGTGGAAGAAGGAAGCTGCAACAGCACCCACCTCACCATGTTATAGTAATTGGGTAAGGATTGCATTAAGTAGGAAAAGAAAAAAACAAGAACAAGTTATGAGGTCAAGTTCTCAAGTTATAGATGAGATTGAGGCACTTGTGGGTGAGAAAGTGTGCACGCCATCATTTTTAATGGATTGAATAAAGATCCTAAGGTCAGCTGAATCATCAAACGCGGCCGTACGACCTTCATGTGTTACTTTAAAGGAACATGGGTGATATAATCCGTATCAGACATTGAGCTGCTTTAGGGCAGGATGAATGGATAGGAAAATGTTTCTATGTTGGGCTGTGCTTCTGGCCACATCTTGAGAAATGAATAGCTTGTTTCCATGCCATATGAGGGCTTTGCGTTCCTTGGCTGTAGATATAATGAGTTGAAGCTGAGAGTATTCCAAGAGGTAAAATATGAGTGTTCTGGGTGAAGTAAGAGAAGTGGTGGGGACTGTAGGTTGACCAATTCTATGAGCATGCTGAATGTTAAGTCCAGTTTCCGAGGATAGATGTAGACATTTTTGTAGAAAAGCAATGGGGTGAGGGCCTTCAAAGCCTTCTGGTAGACCTGAGATATGCAGATTTTTGCGCCTACTGCGATTTTCTAAGTCTTCATTGTGCTTTTGGAGCTCTTTAATGGATTTTTCTAACTGTACAACTCTGGGGGATAAATCTTCTATAACCCCAACTCTCCTCTCCACTTCCTCCATTCTGTTGTCAAATCCCATCCATCTGTTGTCTAATTGCTGTAGTTTAATATTTGTAGTCTCAATAAAAGGTTTAAGTGCTCTGATTTCAGCAAGAATGGCTTCTATGGCGGGGTCAGAAATACCAAGTAGAGGTTGTGAGTCACTTTGAGGTCTTTTAAGATTTGTTGAAGAAGTGGTGGACTCTTTAGCAGTGGATGCATTCTTTTGATTGGCTTTACTAGCGCCCATTATGACGAATATTATTAAGAGATTTGAGTACAGACCAGTTCGCTGAGGCAGATATACGGAAATAGGTGTAGGTCAATACAATGTTAGAGTTGCAGACAGTAGCCTGGACACCCTTTTGTAATAGTTTGGAGAGCCGTTCTCAATTTAGGAGGTTTAGTGGCACCCTTTTTAGGTTGTACGATATCTTATAGTATGCAATTAATACATCCATATTATGTATACTGTCTTACTCTTACAATAAGAGGTCAAAATGAACAGACAGAATAATAAGGAGAAGACTATAGACTCCAGATAATAGAGAGTATAGTGCTATCACCAATTCAAGTAAAGTGGTGTAGTGCTGTTCTTGTGCACTCCAGCTGCAAACCTAGACCTGGTAAAGGACCTAGCAAATTTTGATAATAGGGCTATAGAATCCAGACGAGAGCTTCCAATGCTGTAGATAATGAGGAAAGGAGCAAGCAGACAAAGCAATAAAACTATGATGTTCATAAGAAAGTTGCAAATGTTATCTGTGATGAGGTTAAGAGGAAAGGAGCCGACATTCAAGGCTATATAAATTGTGCATGCACACTATAACAGAGAGCAAGAGGTAAAAGTAGTAGATTTAATGGTATAATTAACGTGGTATACAGTTATAATTCTTAGAGGAGAAAAGTGTTTAGCACTTTGTCATTTGACTGCTTTGAAATACACTGAGAGGAGGTAATATTTGTGCATCTTATTTATATTGGTCTTTATGAATATTCCCCTCCTTTATTTTATCTTGTCTTTCCTTTTCTTCTTTTAACTTTCTTCTCCTCTCCTTATGCTCCTTGTATATCTCTGCTCTTCCTTCCTTTCTCCACTTCCTCCCCCTTTTTTTAATTTCTTTTATTTACTTTTCTCCTCCACCTTCCTCCCTCACCTCCTCTCACCTTCTTCTGTTTTTCCTCTCAGACATCTGTCTTCGCTCCCCTCTTTTTCTCTTTTAATAACATATCATTAGCACATTATTCTTCTCTTTTCTCTGTAGTTGGCTTGTTTCACCATAGGTGACGTTGTTAGAGAGAGGATGTCCGTAGCGTCAGGCCCAAAGCCGGTGCGTTACCTGAAATGCATCGCCGCACCTCTCCACATGAGGGGCAGCACGCTTCAGAGCTGCTCACGGAGATCCGCGTCGGAACGTATTGCAGCTTCCAGTGATGCCAAACTGCTTTAAAACCACTGCGATGTTGTACGGATCAGCAAGGCGGCAAGAACGGTGAACAAAGAGGTAAAAAAAAAAAAGTACAAAAAATAAGGACTTAATGCAAATTTATATTTATGTGAGGTGGAGCGGCTCGTCTAGGCGGCCATCTTCTCTGGCGTTTGGCCACGTCCCCAAAGTGCTAAGAGCGTGGCAGCGTACGTGCAGAGAGAGCGACATCGTGCAGAGAGAGCGACAGCATGCAGAAAGAGAGTGACAACATGTGGAGAGAGAGCGACAACATGCAGAGACAGAGCACAATTGTTGTAAAAATCGATGATGCAGCAGCAACAGAAGCCTTTGCTGCAGCAACATCAAGGAGAGTGGCCTTCATTTTGACACTGAACATAAACATGGGAAAATGAATATGAATTTTTGTTTATAATATTGTTGCATACACCACATAGTTAAAAAAGCATGGATGCGCATTTACATACATGTCTGTTCTTGCTTGGTCACCCTGACAGAACAGAGCCACTGATGACAATCAAAAGATACCAACTGTGCCTCTAGCAAACAGGACCTCGGGGTGAATAATACACACTCCCCAGTACCATCATATGCCCTGGTTCACACCTCTATTCTCCTCCTCACCATCAACATGTCTTGAGGATTCAGACTGCGCACCCTCCTTCATTAAGCCATTGGGTAGTTTGTTGATCAATGAACAAGGCCCCTCCCAGGACCCTTTAATTGTGGCAATAAAGTCATAACCACAAAAGGGAGGCAGCACCTGATGGAAAATGTCAAATACATCGAAGAGCCTTCAAATAAATACAAATACACCTTCCTTTAGGCAGAAGCATCTGTGCATTTTGCACTGTGCTCACACTCCATGGGAGCAGAGATCCATAGAACCTACTCATTGTTTGGGGCCCAGGACTGGCATTGAAATGATCCTTTTGATGATGCCCCCAAAAGTGTTGCTACAGGTGGATGGTGATGAGGTGGGAAAGTTGAAGGATCTTGCCCTTGCAGAAAGTAAACTTGAGGAGTGGTTATTATGGACGATGCCAATGATGTAGAAACCACACCACCCATCCCTGAGCACAACTATCATGTTCTGGGCAGGATCTGTTAAGGGAAAAAGTAGACTGGGTTAATCAACCTTGTGCTCCTCCAGGACGCTACTCTATGTGCACAAGGAATCAACCCTCCTGTGACGCATGTCAATTTTAGAATAAGCCTTATCCAGTGAAAAACCTAAGTCACCTTCATGGTCCACAATCGGTAAGAGCATAACATCCAGCTTTCCAAACACTTGGTACAACCAATAATAATGAGGTTGCACAGTGCCTTTTGATCAGGAGGACATGACTTACTAGCAGTCTCTCCAGTCTCATCATTAGTACAAACCAAGCCAATGACACTTTATACGATTACAACCTTCAACGCTGCTGTAGAAACCTGCAAAGGTACAATCTGGTTTACCACCCGAACAAACTGGTTGAACAGGAACCTGATTTTACCAAAAGTAAACAATTTGAATGGAAGGTTGAAAATAATTTAGAATAAAAATCACACATGTAAAACTTTGCAAAAATGTTGATTCCCGCATAAAATTAACCAAACGGTTTTTAAGAAAGACAGGTGAAACATTAGTGTGGTGTTTGGGTTGGGATGTACCTGTAGGTCTTAGGTACACTCTGGAATTGAAATTAAGTCTCTAGCTATTAAACTGAGGGAGGTATGCAATGTTGAATGAGAGGTGTTTTTAGAAAAATCGGGTAGTGAAAACAGAAAAGAAGCTCAGTTTGGACAAGAAAATATTGACTGTAATTTTACTCTAGACTAGAGCATTCCAGCTAGAATACCAAAGAGGGACACAGTAAGCTCTAGAGTTGATTCATGACTTCAACCCCAGATCCCCAGAGCCAGCCCTGGCAGAACCAGTCGGATCACTCGAAATAGGATTGAAAGTTTAGGATTTACACAAGATAAAATAGGAAAAGGCAAGGTTTGCTATGGTTTTCTATGATTCCTATTAATACTTACAGTCCACTTTAATTTAGGATTTTGGACCGTCAAGGGTTCTGGTCATCACACGGATCGGGTCTAACCAAGGACAGCTGGGCAAATCTGGCAGAACAAAATCAGCTGGGCAGTTCTGGCCACCGGACTGCACTCGACTGGCCCTTCTGGTTACTGAATACTACAGATCAGTGGGGTGGCGAGTTTCAGCAGGCATGCATTTAGTAATAGCAAGCCAGGCTGTATCAGATGCTTCCCTTGGGTTTTTGGAATTTTTTTCAGAATTTGAGGCCTAGCTTAAAAGGGGTTCAGCAATACATAGGCCTTGGCTTTGCAATGAAAATCTGGAATCAGGATCAAGCAGGATGAAGAAATCAGGAACAGGATGCCACGCAGGAATTCAGGAAGAAAGTCAGGAATCAGTGTGTACCGTGTGCTGTCAGGTGCCCTTATTTATCCTGCCAGATGACATCCCTACAGTATATGGTAGGGGCAGGCTTACTACCCACACCCATAATGCTAGGATTGGGCAAGAGCATAGTTTCGGCCTTGCCCACGACTGACAATGTCTAGAAACCTCCCCTAGCTACTGAAACCAAAATCTAATTTTTCCACTAATACATATTTATGCAGTTATAACCTCTGAGAAAATCAGATACACAGGTTACATATTTTGTACGTCATATTTCAATCCAAACCCCAAGTCTGTGGGACCTGGTTTTGCCTTTCTGCTACATTTTGGCAATTTTAACCATGAAAGATTTGGCCTAAAATTCCCCATTTTTGTACACAGATGCTCATTTACCCCTGGGATATGTGTACAAAATGTTATGTTCGCAACATCAATACTTTCCCCGCAAGCTGTCATTTATTTTTTACAACTTCTGTTCCTTATGCAGTAATGAGTTCTACCAAGTTTTCAAAGAAAGACTTGACCAGTTTTCTTTCCTTTCCCCCAACTGCAAGCAGCTGTCAATTCCTTTGAAGCAGGATGAGGGGCCTCTCTCTTGATTGGAGGTTTTATTGCCCCTCACACTTGACAGGTGATAGTCTCCGCCTGCTATCATCCCAGCCTGGAGCAAAGACGAATGTCTGATGAGCTTGGGAAGTACCTTTTATCCTGGGGCATTCAAAGTCCTCCAAGCTAGCAATTAGTGCTTTCCTGTTCCAGAAGTTTGAGGTGCCACCCTTTCTCAGGGCTAGCAACTGGCAGGGCAAATTTCTTTTAATATAGTTTGCCACTTTAGCCTGAGTTTTAGCTTTTATTTTCTCATTTTACATCTTGACTTAAACCTATGCAATCAAAACAGTTTATAAGTGCACTTTTACCAGCAACAAATCCTTTTGCATTGCTAAATAAGTAGGCCTTTACCCAATACATTTACTTTTAAATAGGCGATTTTCTCTCTTCAGTCAGAAAAGGCACATTTTACTATTTCTTTAAATTCGGTTTTCATCTCCAGCAAATACACACTTTCTGTAGCTATAGTTCTTTTCTTGAGTGTTGGAGTTGTTTTGCAGCATGGATACATTTAGCAGGCATCTCTTTAGAGTCTTTCTCTGAACAGTTGATTCTTGATACTTTTGTAGAGAAAATAGACGCGTTTCCCGTGTAAAATGAAAACAAAGCCCCTGGTTGATTATTCAAAGATACTTTTGACAGGAGCTGCCATTCAAATGAGGCCAGGTTCCTCTGAGGCATAATGAATGATCCTGGACATTGCAGTGCCTTTTTATCCACAGTGGTTCATGTGAAATGGATAGATTTAGCACCAAACAGCACGTTTAAAGGTTGAAAAAGGTGTCATTTTAAAGAGGCATTTTGGGTTTACAGCAAAGTAATGCAACCTCTTTCACTTCACTCCATGTTAAATGTTGCAGAGCACACTGGCACATTCCTGCAGTGATTACACTGGTCCACCCCACCTGAAATGTGTGTGACAGGGTGGTGCAGCCATTTTCTGGTTTTTGCAAAAATGCAGTTTAGCGATCTTGTCGTGCACAAGAGTCAGAGTGGCCATTTTGCTGTTTCTTGCACCACTGCAGCAAAGTGATGTAGTAAAGCACACCTGAGTGGGTTAATTTATCCACAGTAGGATGATGTCATAGCTGACACACATTGAGGTAGAAAGTCTTTTGTGTAACTAAAATTTAAATGAGAACGCCTGGACTATGGCTTGTTGTTCACCAGGTTTCCCTACTTTATTGAGCTGATAATAAAGTATTTTGCCACATTCTTTAAGTCTGTCCGGTTATTTGGGTCCCAGATCATTTATTATAGTAATGCCATTCTCAGCATAAGAATTCCCAAAGGTGCTATTGTCCATTTTGGTAGCAGAGGATGGTTCGGATCCAGACCCTCGGATGTTCGACGTCTTTCACCATTAGCCAGAAGACCGCAGAGTTTCCTGTGGAGAGCAGTAGTACAACATGTCTGACCTGAGATGGTTGGCAGGTGCCCCTTTGAAGAAATTCCTGTCTGGTCCCCGCAGATGCCCCGTGGACTGAAGGCGTAGTGGTCAATTGGGGAATAACGGATATAAATAGAAGCATTGCAAAGTGGCAAATAAAAGTAGAGGGGCTGTATTGCATGTACATATATAGAGGGGGAATGTAACAGGATTTATTAGGGAAAAGGAGAATACCTCAATACCTTTCCTCAAGGAGGAGGAAGGGACCGCACCAAACTCCGGAACAGAGTATTATTTAAGGGATTCCTACAGCTACAGCCAAAGAAGGGTGCATGAAACACTCCAAAATGCAGTAAAATAAAGATGAGATACGTCTATCAGGAGAATAGGACAAGACGATCATAGAAAGAGTGTGCACACTTGGTTGGAGGTTTTGAAAAGAAATCTGTGTAAAAGTATAATTGACGTGTTATGTATTAGTGGTGATTAAGTAAGTTGGAAGCTTAAAAAGCTATACGAACGATAGTAATACAATTTGACTAAGTTATTAGACCCTAGACAAGCAAGCGATTGGCACCAATAAAACCTAGGAGGGTAGTATTTGAGGAAAAATAGAATGAAATAAGATTCTTAAACTATAAAAAATAATAGGATAATACAAATTGATACACATTATAAATGAATAGATAACATGTATAGTGTTGTATAGGCCTTGAAATTGTTTGAAGAAATTGTTTGTTTTTGGAAATGGGTGGCAATTGATGGTGCTGCCCTGAAGTGGTTGTTATAGTGTGATTAAATAAATAATAAATGAAAACACCTGGTAAGTATTGACAGTTGAAAATGACTTTTCATTATGGGAGACATTCCCCTTTTACATCTATGTAGGACATTACCAAGATACACACCTAAGATTAGAAAGTACCACGCTGAGTGGGTAAACGGCATGACTAATAAAACACTTATGCTGTGGCCTCAAGAAGGCTCATTATCAAAAACAGTACTGCGACATATGAAAACATACTTGCATGCTACACATACAGGGAAGATGCTAAAGAAAAGGTTAGCTGTTTTAGAACTATGGAAGATGTATCAGAGTGAGAGAGAAGACCCGCCTCAGAAGGAGTGGATGGTCAATCAGCATCAAGAGGAGGACATAACGCACTCAGCTCCTCTTTCTCCTTCTAAAAATGAGAACATATCGGTAGACAAACAGAAATCTATCCTCTAAATTAATTGAAAGCAGTGGCATGGTATGTTAATCCAGCATACGCACCTCCCGCTTATAATAGTGAAGATAGCATGGAAGAAAGTAAGAATAAAGAGCATAAATATATGTCCATACATGACAAACATAAAGAGTGTGATAAGAGAAAGGACAGATGGATAGAAATAGGAAAGAAAGAAAGAAAGAAAGAAAGAAAGCAGAGTAACAATAGTATAAAACAAGTGGATGTGCGGACTGATACTCCTGAGATTAGATGGACAGGGCATTGACCATGTTAAAGAGAGCGAAGAAAGAGATGAGAGAGAAAAGAAGGAAAAGGACTGAGAAAGGGCATACAAGGAAGAGCATGAAAGAGAGAGGCAATGAAAGGAAGAATGGAGGAGGTATGAAGAACAGAAAAAATAGAAAGAGAATAAAAGAGAAGAAACATGAAGAAATAGAAGCTCAAAGATGGAAAGAACGTACATTGCAAAGAAGGTGAGAGGAAGAGGAGAAAAGAGGGATGAGAATAAGGGAAAAAGAGATGAGAAGGAGTTGGGGACAAAAAGATGATGAAATAGATCATCTTGTTAATAGAAGTATGATACCAATTGAAGCACAAGAACAATGGGAAGAAGAGAGAGGGTCACAACAGCCCAGCGGGGAGCTGCAAGGGATACTGAAAATACAGACATGGGCCAATGAGCATGAGGCAGAAGGCATAGGGAGAAGGATTGGGGATCTATGTACACAAATGAGAGAGAAGAGTGGTTATGAAGCTCGGAGGAATGTTGCAGCATCTGCACCGAAGGAAACAGGAGATAGAGCGGATAATGCATTGATGGACAAGCACAGAATGCTGTCTCTAAGTAGACTAGATCTTGATGATTAGGAAAGGGATAATAGTTCACTTGGGGTATAATGATTTCAGACGAAGAGAGGAAGGAGACTGAGAACGTGTGAAGAGGAGGCGCATGCAGTTTTTCGATAGACCCAAACTTCAAGAGAGGGGTAAAATGGCCAAATTTAGAAGACCCGAAAGAAAAATCACCAGAACCTATAACATATTCTGAACGACCACCAGCATGGTTGCATAGTGCAAGGGATATGTCCCCGCTTTATGCAAGCAGGTTAATGTCACTACCAGAATGGTTAAAACTAGCCCCACATTGAAGACTCGAAGTGTAGGGTATATGAGTTTGGACCTTTATTTACAAAATTCACTTTATTAGACAAAGGGGGAGGACAGCCACAGTATATTCGGTGGCCACAAATGGACAAAGAACATTTTAAATGTAAATTACCTAGTTTGACTGCGGGTGTGGAAAAATGTATTTTTGAGTTACAAAGAATGGCAGTGGGAATGGCGTTAGTGGTGGGTGACATAAAAGACTTGCTAGGAGCTATTCTAGGGGAGAGAGCTGATGACATTTGGAGACCAGCAGGATATGCAAGTGTAACAGCACAGACCATGACACATGATAGAGCGCCATTTAATAATTGCAGGGCAGACATATGGAGGGCGCTTAGAGTATAGTATCTCGCCACATCAGACATGGGTGCGATTATAACAAGGAAAATGGTAGAGGATGAAGATCCTGTTGCTTTATTGAGGAGATTCAGGAACTTTGGCATCTCAAGATGAGAGAACCATGGATAAAACAGTGGCATTATTTTATCATATTTTATGTCAGAAACTGCCTGAGCCAGTGCATCGGAAAATGAAAAAAACAGGTAGGGATGGAAGCGAAGCCATGGCCTGAAATACAGTTGACTGTTGTACATCATTGTCGATTGTTGCAAGAGAAAAATAAGAAGAAAGTTGAGAATAGAAAGCAGAAGGGAGCAAAGTTAGCCCAGAAGAAATTGTCAAAGTTTGCTCCAGAAGGAGCAGTATTGACGAGTGGTGAAGGCATGGCCACACAAAAAGTACAGTCAGCACAGCAAGGTAATGTAGTGCACCCTATGACTCAGAGTGGGTACAGCTTTTGGCCATGAGGTAGAGGGAAATGACCTATAGGATGAGGGGATTTAAAAACTCTCCAGGGGGAGATGATTTATTGGGGGACAGCCACAGCAATGTTGGAATTGTGGGTGAACAGGACATAATAGTCCGAACATGTAGAAGTCAAAGAGGCATGCAACAAAATTGGCAAGCTCCATCAGGGAGGATGAGCTATTCTCCACAGTACAATACAGAACCACAGGAATGTTACATCCAAGATCGCACACAGTATAAGACAAGCATGCCACAAAGACAGCAAACGCAGCAGATTCCACAGCAAATACAGTCATCACAAGGGCAAACACAGCAAGCACCCATGCAGGCACAACAAGTACACGCACTGCAACCACGGTATGCACCGGTACAACACGTGTGGATGCCACAATGGAAAGCGAATGCTGGAGCCCCAAAGGTATCCACACCGAGGATAGGGAGTGTGACAGTAGTGTGAGGGAATCCTTTTACAGGTACAGGGATGAATTTATATCCACAATAGGACAGCCCACAGAGCAACCTGATGTGTTCAGTTCTATATGTGACACTAGACCCACAAGAGGAACCAAGGCTCAGGGTAATGATAGGAGGGAAGACATTTTTGTTCCTCGTGGATACAGGAGCAACTCATTCCTGTGTTCGAGAGGGAAAATACCCAATGTCTGGCATTGCCATGAATACAATGGGATTCTCCGGGGGCACAAGTTTGGTGCCCTTTACTGATGAATTGCCACTTTCTATAGATGCACATGACATATCAATTTCACTATTATACTCTCAGCAGACCCCAGTTAACATATTATGGCATGACCTGATGACAAAATTAAACATGGCAATATTCTTAACCGACAAAGGGATAGTTTGTTCAGATCCAGGGATACATTATGCAAATTTGAGAGAGTTTCTACTTGCTTTCACAGCATTGTGATTCAGAAATATTTTTGTATTGAGTAAATATTTAGTTTACATGACTTCCTGGATTAACAGGGCAAATATTGAGAATACCTGATGAATTTCTGTTTAGACCAGAAATACCTATTGATGGGGGGGGCAGGTAATTCCCATAGAGTTCGAGACAGCAGCGGTAAAACAAGAAAGGGTGGTTGTTCATGGGACAGATTGTGAGGGAAGAGCATGGAGAGCAGTAATAGCTCTTAAGGAAAGATACAGGTTTACAGATTTGAGAGACAAAGGGCCTCATTATGACCCTTGCGGTCCCGTAATGAAGGGTTCCGGTACTGGACCGGTACCCTTCATTACGGGAGCACCGATTACGAGGTTCCCTTTACGGGACCCAGAACAGACATCTGGTAAAACCAGACGTCCTTTCCGGGCCCGCGAGGGCAAGAGGGAGCTAATAACGGGCCATTCGCAATGTGCCCGTTATTACCTACCTCCTCATTCCCATTGAGCCCTATGGGAGCTCAAATGAGAATGGGGAATGGTTCCTTCAAGGAGGAATTACCGGGTCCTCCAATGTTGGAATGACCTGGTAATTCCCCATTGAAGGAACCCGGTATTGGAGACCGGTTTGGAGGCAGCCATGGTGCTAATAGCTCCATGGCTGCCTCCAACCTTGTAATGAGGCCCAAAGACTTTTTCAGAGATGAATATTCAGACGATGAATTCATATTTTTTTTATAAGTCTCACTTATTGGATAAAAACTATGAACAAAGAAATACCACAGAAAGTGGCACTGGTAAAAAAGAAACCATCATTCTTTCAGGAAGATTAGGAAAAAGTGCCAAGCATCTTGTAGACCAGCAACCCATATGACATGGGTCTATTGAGTGGATCAGGAGCAGTTAAAATCAAGCTTAAACCAGGAGCAATTTTGCCATATGCAAAACAGAACCCTATGTCCAGAGATGCAGATGAAGGAATATTTGAGACCATTTATGAGTTAATGAAGCAGGGGATATTGGTGCCCTCAGAGTCCCCATGTAACACGGCTGTGTACCCAGTGAAGAAATCGACTGGGGGGGTCATGGAGATTTAGTCAGGATCTCGGCCCCTTAAACAATATTGTTGAGGCAGAGTTTCCTTTGGTTCCAAACCCTGCTACAATATTTTGTAACATTCCAGCTAAAGCCAAATATTTTACAGTGCTAGATTTAAAGAATGCCTTCTTTTTGATTCCCCTTCATGAAGACGCACATGATTTGACTTCATTTTCATATCGAAATGAGCGACTAAAACATACAATACTGGCTTAGGGGTACTGAGTCCCCATCAATTTTTAAATAGAGTCCTTCAGATGGACCTAGGTAACATACAACTCGAGAGCACAATAATACAGTATGTTGATGATATGCTAGTGTGCAGTGGAACAAAGGAAAGATGCAGAGAAGTCTCAGTTTGACTCATTACAATACTAGCAGAAAAAGGATCCAAAGTAGGCAAAGAAAAACTACAATATTGTCAAGAAGAGGTCCGGTACATAGATAGCTCATCTCTCAAGATGGGAGAAAAGTGAACAAAAGCAATCATGCAAACTCCAAAACCTGAAACAATAAGAGAAATGCAACATTTCATAGGCCTATGCAATTATTGTAGGGCCTGGGTTTTTGATTACAGAACATATATTCAACCACTTTCTAAAAGGACTCATGGAAGCACAGATAGGTAAAAGTGAGATAACATGGACAGATGACATGATTGAAGGAGATTTGAAGAGTTGAAAAGGGCGAGTTGCACAGCCCCTGTGTTAGGAATACCAGACTATAGTGAAGAGTTTTACTAATTATCGCATTCAAATGAAGATGTGATGACAGCAGTACTTACACAGAAGACGACATTAGGACATCGACACAAACTATTAGCCTATTATGGTGGGATTCTAGACCTGGTAATGAAAGGACATTACCCTTGCGACAAGCATTAACTGCTGCTGCTTTCGTGATTGAAAATGCTACCAGTATTACACTGGGATGTTCAATAACATTATTTGTCGAGCATTCCCTATTTGCCATTTTGGAGAAACCCAAAAGTACATTGACTACACAAAGAGAGTCTGGATACAAAGTGATTATTGCAAATCCAGCAATTGAAATTATTAGATGTAGAATAGTGAATCCAGCTACATGTATAGCAGAGTCAGTAGGAAAGGAGGACTATGTACGTGTCTGCACAACATATATAGACTTCTATGATGATAGTCCCCATGTTAGAGAAAATGCTTTTGCATGAGGCGAAGTTCTCTTTATTGATGGCTCTTCAAATATTGACCAAACGACTGGCGAAAGGCATACTGGGACGGAAGTAGTGAAGCTAATAAACAATGGTGAATTTGAAGTAGTGATGAGCGCAAGATTGTCTTCACATTGTTCAGCACAGGCTGCAGAATTAGTGGCACTTATTGCCATGCTTCAAAGATTTGAAGATTAGGAAGTGACTGTGTATTCTGACTTTGCCTATGTGACAACAACTGTATATGCATGGCTGTCACATTGGAAAAGGAGGTCATTAAGGTACTAAAGCCTCCATTGGCTATCACTGTGCTGAAATGTGCAGCCCATACTAAAGGGGCAGACCTGGTTTCTCCCGGTAACAAAGCCGCAGATGTAGAGTCCCAAAGAGCAGCATATTTTTCAAATATTTCTGACTTTGAATTAGAGGATGTTGAGCAGGGGTCAGAACGATACATGCTAATGCAGGAAGCTTTTAAAATGGTATCCATTGTACAGATAAATGATCTGCAAGGTCGAGCTCCACAGGAAGAACCGGATTTATGGAAGAGACGGGGGTGTTCTTTATCTCACACTGAGACTATATGGAGACAGGATAGAACTGGAAAGCCAGGTATGCCTCTCACATTATTGAAGATGGCGCTGGAGCAGCTCACTATCCCGAACACACCACCAGAGAGTCGTGTTGCAATGATCGCAGAAGACTGGTTCAAACCAAATTTGTATGAACATGTTGCATAGTTTATTGTAAATTGCATTGTATGCAACGGTTATAGGTACATCCTAGTCATAGTGTTTCCCTTTTCCAGGTGGATCGAGGCAGGTCCATGCATGCCCCCTGATGCCATATGGGATGCCAGGTTTCTCGTGCATGAGATGTTTCCTAGATGGGGTGTGTGTGAAGTCATGCGGTCTGACAATGGGACACATTTTGTAAATAAATTATTTTAGCAAATAGTTCTTATATTAGGCATAAAACACAAGTTGTCCTCTATCACCCACAGGAGAATGGTGTTTTTGAGAGGCTAAATGGACTTCTCAAACAGAGGATAGCAAAAATCAATAAGGGGTGGCTACATTGCCTACCCCTTGCTTTGTTTACCCTGAGAAACCAGCCTAGCTCTGATCACCACCTAACTCCTCCTAACTCCTCATGAGTTGGTGACTGAACGCTGCATGAGGGTACCACTTGCTCCTCCCACTCGAATAAAAAACAGATGCCCATAGTGTAGCAAAAATGGTAGGGGATGAGATGCATGATTATTTAACAAATATGACCACTAGTGATTCTTTTATTTCTCAACAGATCAAGAATTGGAGGCAAGGGTCGAAGAAGATTGAGGAAGATATCCAACCAACAGATTTTATTGACTTGCTCAAGCAGCCTAGTTTGTACCCAGGGGACCAAGTACTAACAAAGAGTTTCATACGTACTTGGAAAAAGCCCTGTCCTGAGGGACCATATCTAGTAGAAGAGGTCACTCCTACTGCTGTGAAACTTCCAGGGAGAAGAGCCTCGCTACATCTCAATGGTGTAAATCTCTACAAAGGAAAGACCTCGACCCCTCTGGCAATGATTAACAGCGAAGCAAGAGAAGAAGCTCCACACATGCAAACTAGATCGGCTGCCAAGGGCAAGGGCAAGGACAAAGAACCAGTGGACTAAAAGCATTCTGGAACAAATTGACATGTGCTTAGTTTAAAAGGAAATACATGGATAGGCTGCAGTTCCAGAACTTTTCAGTTGAACTATAAATAGACTACACATTAGAAATAAGACACAAACATTGCACAGCACATTTTATGCTTCCTAAAACATTGCACACATTTCTGCATGCTGTTTTTGAATACATACTCCAAACATCAAGTTCTAGTGCAACATAACATGGACATTGTTGCATTTTGTTGAAATCCAAAAACAGTCATATTATTCACAGAGTTATTATTGGAATTAGAAGTCCATTTCTGTTATGACAAAGTGCAGATTTAGAAAAGTAATTGGTGACCAATTGAATTAAAAATGGGATTTTTTCACTACATAAAACATACATTGCTAACAAGTAGACTAGTTACTCCAAAAGAGATAATGTGGCATCTGAATACTATGGCAATACTTCTTCTAACTACATTTTGCCTTGTGTTGTTTTTATTTTCTTATGCTCTTAATGTTTCATGATATATTATTTTACAATACATCTAAAGTGTCTGACATTGAGACATCTAGTCTTATCCCCAACAAGAGCACAAGTGATATATTTCCAGATATTTCCAAACAAATAGTCCGACTTAAAAGGGATGAATATACATATTCATATCTTGACAATTCAGCCCATTTAAAGAATAACATGTGGTATCAACACATGAAGCAAGTGGGGAGAAATACATCAGATGAAAGCTGTTACGTATGTTTTATTCATTATACTATGGGAGCATCTAAAATAATCATAGGAACAGGAGTACCAGTAAAAAAGGCACACTGCCTGATCCACTTTGCACTTTGCCTAACTAGAGGACAATTCCAAGGCAAGAAAACATCATTGGTATGGGTGAATAAAGCAACATCCCAAAGAGAAGATAATCATCTACAAGAGACGAAGTCGAGACAATGAACCAAATAATAAAATATGAGCAGCCTTGAATAAATGGACCAGGAATCAGATTCGAGGAAAATCGGATGTTACAATGCAAGGATACGTTAGGGAAAAAAGTACAAGAATGCTGGGATTGAGGTCAACTATGAATCAAAGGAACAGTCCTTATTCCTAAAGGATGGGCCGATGGACTGATCGTGTGCAAGGCAATGTCATTGTTAGGATAATGGAAAGCAGTTGTGGAAAATGCAGAAAAAGAATGTAAGGACCAATGGCCTAAGATCACAAAGTTGTTAACATGGGTCGATGATGAGTGGAGACAATTACAGATATTACCCCTGAAGAATTCGTCCCTTTGCTTCAGAAATAATGGCACAATAAAACTTTAGGTGTGGTCGTGTTTTCGACATATCAGGCATGAATGGAGGAACAGCAGCCCTGATGGACCACTACTGGGCCTGTGGATATGATATGTCATTTATAAAGCGCTGATGCACAAGTGTTTCAAAGCACGATCAGGAGCATATATGAAGTTGCCACCAGAATGGGGAGGAGTTTGTTCACTACTACCGATGAATATGCTAGCCCTAGTAGGACCACAAAGCAACCTTCAGATCACAGACTTTCCTAAAATGGATGCACACCAGATAAAGAAAAGATCATTTAACCTTGTCCGACAAAAGAGAGAGAACTACTTCTCTGCAAAATCAATAGATGCCTATCATGACATTCCAGATTAGCATAAATTGTTCAGCAGAATGGCAATGATATTTACAGCTATATTCATGCCAGTGATACAAACGATCAACACAACAACAAAAGGATTTAATACAATCAAAGAAGAACTGAGGGCTATCAGGCTCATGGCCCTCCAGAACAGGTATGTCCAGGACTTAATTACAGCAATGGAAGGAGGCGTGTGCGCCCGCCCGAATCGGGCCTTCCTGCTGTACATGCACACCTGCCCATGATGAAGAAAATGAAACCCTAACAGAAGCAATAGCTATGCTGTCAACCCTGCATAAGAAAATGGTGGAAAAAGTATGAATGGTTTTCATCCCTGTTTTCATGGATTCTAACCTGGTTGGCAAATGCCTTTAAACTGCTTGGAGCAATACTAGTGTTAGTGTTGCTGGGAATTTGTTTTATAAGAATAATCATCGGACAGTGCAAGAAGACAGCAAAGAAAGCAATCAGAATGAAGATAATAATCAATGTGAATGCCGTGGCTGATCAAAACACACACAGATTGAGAACACCACCTGTGAGCACCTGAGAGAAAGTCCACTGGTAACCCCCAGGAACAAAGTTTTATTACCCTAAGGATCATAAGAACTCCTGCAGGGCATTGGGTGTTCTGTCAACCATCAGGGGAGTGCTGCCATGTGACTTGAAGTGTGGATGAACACATAAAGAATGCAGGTGACCTAAGGGGGGTGAGATATGGATTCCAAAGAAGTCATTCTGTGGAACAATGACGAAAATTGAGGAGAAGATGGTGGTTGTAGACTCGAACAGAGGGGGGGCAGGGAAGCAGATGAGTACATCATTAATAGAACCCACCTCCTCACCTCTGACATACTGGATGAAGGACAAGAAGACACTGTGCATTACACCAGGTATCATTCCAATATTGCATTGGGTGTATGAGAGACGATATGCACTCAGACAACTGTATCGGATGTACCCACAGACTGAAGCTGTAGCAGAAGATTTGCAGACACCACTGAACATCGAAGAGCTGTAAAGGAAATCTGACATGAGCAAAGTGATCAACACAATACCGAGTGGAACCCTTAGATAGAGGATGACATTATATTCATTTGCTCTTTTTTTAATAAATACTCACAAATGATTTAATACCTCATTTCAAAACAACATTTTTAATGTTTTTTGTATCAAATGACACGCAATGGTGTGTAAAATATAAAACGCAGTTTACATTTATTTAAGATCCACAAAAGCATTCAACCCTACATACCATTCATTTCATTTTATCATACCAACATTCACACAAATATTCTGTAACCTCACAAGTTAGATCACACTCCAATATTCTATTATGTCTTTGTTCTGCTAAAATCCTCTTAATACAATCTTCACATATAAAAAAAACTGGCTGTGTCTTAATCAGACACTATGTCGACACGTGTTTCAGGTTGTATTTTCTAGACTTTAATCAGTCCACTCTGTACACCAACCATCTTCAGGACAAACAACAGGAACAACAATAGCGTCCCTTGAGACCTAGTAGGGTGGATCAAATTTCCTAAAACAATGAAAAATAAAAACCTTAATTACATATCACCTATATGTCATCCTCTTAATTTACTTACACACTATTATTGTGAAAACATGTCTATATGTAGAACATAGTGTTGTGTACCACCTTCATCTTATAATAGCGATGTGGACAACAACTACAATATGGATAAATCCTGTCAATACCCCTATAGGAGTCCCTAAACAATAAGAACAAACCTACAAGGATGCCGTACAACCATACAGGTTTCTATAGTAAGAAGCCTTTATGTATTATTGGAGATTTTTTAATCTATTTTCATTGACCAACAAATGCACTTACTTTGAAAGCAACAAGTGAAGACTCCCTCACGGCGTCTCAAAAAACAAGTCTTCGACAAGGGCCTTCCTTTCTTGTATGCTCACTTTCCTTAGCACAGAAGACCAACTGTGTATGGTATCCCCAGTTTAACGGACCATACCTAGACACAACATGACAATTTCACTGTTTGATGTTTGGAATTACAATGGGGCCATCTCATATTCTCTCTCCATTTATTCTCACCTTAATAATCAGGCGGTCTTCATCAGAAAGGATGATGTCTAACTGGCACCTTCTTTAGTTTTAATATACATTGGTATCAGTGAGTTGAAAAGCAGTCCCAGAATAAAATTCTGCAACAAGAAAACACGTGTAAGAATACTCATGACCTCATAGGTAAAAAACGCTGTATTCATAAGAGTGCCTTTAAAATCCAGACTCTCCTCTCTATATGCAGCGTGATGTATTTACCCTGCATGCGTCTATTGTCTTTCGCCATTAAAAAAAACCCATGACTTCATATCTGGATAAACCTAACATTGCTTCTTAGAGCCATTCATCCTTTTTCACCATTTTTTTAGACAAAACAATTTTTGTCCACATTAACATTTCAATCTGCTTCTAATGGCCCCTTTTGCAGTTGGTTGCGTGACTAATTATAAAGTGGCTGCCTTTTAGACTGCCAAACCATGTAGCCCGCATATCCAAATTCATTCTACTACACTTCTTGTGTATTGGGCTAGCCAGCCCTACTTCTCATGCGCTCCACACAAGTTCTTACCTGCGTATCCGTGCTTCAATTCCTCTATTTTGCAAACGGTACGCGTTACTGAAAGCGTCCACGTTTTTATGTCACCTGACACCCGATCACTGGCATAGAAACAGGACTGCTAGTATGTTCTGTGTATCCGGCATCTACTATTTAGCCTCATGTTTTAGAATATCTCTACACATTTATATTACTTCCCTGGAAATACAAAGTGGATATATCCGTTTCACTTCGCAATAATATATTTTTCACGCTACCAATGTGAGAAATATTGGATGTCCCGCAGGCAGCCTCACGGGCAAAAGTGGAGCGCTCACTCTATGAGGATACATTGTTGTGACGCTAGATTAGTTATGCAGATCATTTTTATTTCTATGGTTCGAGTACTATCCGCAAACAATACACGCCATACTCCCTCGGGTTACCGGATAAACCCTAGCATTTCATGTCACATTATTATATTGCCGTGAGACAATTACAAGTGGTGTTAAACATCGCGAGGAACACCTCATCAAAAGATCAACTAGCTCTGTGGGATGTATATTTGCTATCACCTCAATACCGCATGCCAGATAAATATGCAAATCATTTGTTTTCATTACCGTATGCTGTCCGCCAGAGATCTTGTTACTTCGGATTACCTAATAAATCTGCACGGCCCCATAGATGTTCTACTATAAAAGAGTTCCGAAAGTTTGAGGGACACCACATCAATATTTATAGCTCAAGAAGTGGAAAATTGATTCTCATTCAAAATATTAATAAGTAATCAAAGTATTCCATTCAACTGATAGATTCAATCCTTGCTTCACACTATCTAGGGAGTAAATCCATCGTTGTTCCATTTCGTGCGATATATTGGCCATGTCTGCTCCCCTTTTTGAGGGACTAACAGTTTGAAGGACAAACCATTTAAGGTGAGTATCTAGATGTTTAAGACGTGTGAAGTGTTCTAACAGTGGCTTATCTGCTACTTTATTGCGGATACAGCTCCTGTGTTCCCCAATCCTCTGTCTTACCTCACGTGTCGTTTTACCAACGTACAACAACTTGCATAGGTAAGTTGTTGTACGTTGGTAAATGACACGTGAGGTAAGACAGTGGATTGGGGAACACAGGAGCTGTAACCGCAATAAAGTAGCGGATAAGCCACTGGTAGAACACTTCACACGTCTTAAACATCTAGATACTGACCTTAAATGGTTTGTCCTTCAAACTGTTAGTCCCTCAAAAAGGGGAGGAGACGTGGCCAATATATTGCATAAAATGGAACAACAATGGATTTTCTCCCTAGATAGTCTGAAGCAAGGATTGAATCTATCAGTTGAATGGAATACTTTGATTACTGATTAATCTTGTGTATGAGAATCAATTTTCCACTTCCTGAGCTATAAATATTGATGTGGTGTCCCTCGAACTTTTGGAACTCTTTTATAGTAGAACATCTATGGGGCAGTGCAGATTTATTAGGTAATCCGAAGTAACAAGATCTCTGGCGGACAGCATATGGTAATGAAAACAAATGATTTGCGTATTTATCCGGCATGCGGGATTGAGGTGATAGTAAATATGCATCCCTACGGAGCTAGTTGATCTTTTTTGCTTGCGAGGTGTTCCTCGCAATGTTTAACACCACTTGTAATTGTCTCACGGCAATATAATAATGTGACATGAAATGCAACGGTTTATTTGGTAACCCAAGGTAGTATGGCGTGTATTGTTTGCGGATAGTACTCGAACCATAGAAATAAAAATGATCTGCAGAACTAATATAGCGTGACAACAATGTATCCTCATAGAGTGAGCGCTCCACTTTTGCCTGTGAGGCTGCCTGCGTGACATCCAATATTTCTCACATTGCACATTTCTCACATGGTAGCATGAAAAATATATTATTGCTAAGTGAAACGGATATATCCACTTTATATTTCCAGGGAAGTAATATAAATGCGTAGAGATATTCTAAAACATGAGGCTAAATAGTAGATGCCCGATACACAGTACATCCTAGCAGTCCTGTTTCTATGGCAGTGATCGGATGTCAGGTGACATAAAAACGCGGACGCTTTCAGTAACGCATACCTTTTGCAAAATAGAGGAATCGATGCACGGATACGCAGGTAAGAACTTGTGTGGAGCGTATGAGAAGTAGGGGCGGCTAGCCCAATACACAAGAAGTGTAGTAGAATGAGTTTGGATCAACATATGCGGGCTACATGGTTTGGCAGTCTAAAAGGCAGCCGCTTTATAATTAGTCACGCAACCGACTGCAAAAGTGGCCTTTAGAAGCAGATTTAAATGTTAATGTGGACAAAGATTTTTTCTTTAAAAAAACGGTGAAAAAGCATGAATGGCTCTAAGAAGCAATGTTAGGTTTATCCAGATATGAAGTCATGTTTTTTTTTTTATGGCGAAAGACAATAGACCCATGCAGGGAAAATACATCACGATGCATGTAGAGAGGAGGGGCTTAATTTTAAAGGCACTCTTACGAATCCAGCGTTTTTTACCTAGGAGGTCATGAGTATTCTTGCACATGTTGTCTTGTTGCAGAATTTTATTCTGGGACTGGTTTTCAATTCACTGATACCAATGTATATTAAAACTAAAGGAGGTGCCAATTAGACATCATCCATTCTGATGAAGACTGCCTGATTATTAATGTGAGAATAAATGGAGAGAGAATATGAGATGGCCCCATTGTAATTCCAAACATCAAACAGTGACATTGTCATGTTGTGTCTAGGTATGGTCTGTTAAACTGGGGATACCATACAGAGTTGGTCTTCTGTGCTAAGGAAAGTGAGCATACAAGAAAGGAAGGCCCTTGTTGAAGGCTGTTTTGTGAGATGCCGTGAGGGAGTCTTCACTTGTTGCTTTCAAAGTAAGTGCATTTATTGGTCAATGAGAATAGATAAAAAAATCTCCAATAATACGTAAAGGCTTCTTACTATAGAAAAGTGTATGTTTGTACGGCATCCTTGTAGGTTTGTTTTTATTGTTTAGGGACTCCTATAGGGGTATTGACAGGATTTATCCATATTGTAGTTGTTATCCACATCGCTATTATAAGATGAAGGTGGTACACGACACTATGTTCCATATATAGACATGTTTTCACAATAATAGTGTGTAAGTAAATTAAGAGGCTGACATATAGGTGATATGTAATTAAGGTTTTTATTTTTCATTGTTTTAGGAAATTTGATCCACCCTACTAGGTCTCCAGGGACGCTATTGTTGTTCCTGTTGCTTGTCCTGAAGATGGTTGGCGTACATAGTGGACTGATTAAAGTCTAGAAAATACAACCTGAAACACGTGTCAACATAGTGTCTGATTAAGACACAGGCAGTTTTTATATATGTGAAGATTGTATTAAGAGGATCTAAACAGAACAAAGACATATTAGAATATTGGAATGTGATCTAACTTGTGAGGTTACAGAATATTTGTGTGAATGTTGGTATGATAAAATGAAATTAATGGTATGTAGGGTTGAATGCTTTTGTGGATCTTAAATAAATGTAAACTGTGTTTTATATTTTTTACACCTTTGGGTGTCATTTGATACAAAAAATATTGAAAATGTTGTTTTGAAATGAAGGTATTGAATCATTTGTGAGTATTTATAAAAAAAGAGCAAATGAATATAATGTCATCCTCTAACTAAGGGTTCCACTCTGTATTGTGTTGAATATTTAGCCCATAGGACCCTAGATCTCTGGGTAATCCCCTTTATTTTTAAATTTAGGCGCAAAGTGATGTCATAAGGAGAGGACATGATGATGCATCGAAACGATATAAGAATACTTAAAGAATGAAGATGTAACTGAAGAAACAAAGTAAACATATATACGAGTGAGAAGATATATATACAAAGAGGATAAGTAACCAGATGAGTAGTAAACGTATATATGCAGAAACGCAAGGTAGATGAGTCACATAAAAGCTTGCTGCAGTAGAAAATATGACATGGGCGAACCGGCCATGTTGAAAAGATGGACGTTGGCTCTGAATATTAAGTAAAGTGAAAAGCTTGAAGCAGAAAGACCAAGGATGTGGAGCTGATGGATGCTGGAAGTGACTTTGTGCGTGAACGAAGATTAGCTGCTGGCCAGAGATCAAGGATGCCATAAAGAGAAGCAAAGTGCTGAGTACAAAGGGAGTCAACAAGGATAAGCAACATATGCAGGACATATTTCTCTTACATTAAGTAAATGAGCGAACATTTGTGAATGCCAAGTATTGAACAATTAAATAGGGAGAAAGCATATGTGAGATGGAGCAACCAAGTCTCCAGAGCAACTCACATTAAATGGAAAGGCGAGAAGGACAAAATCATGGTCTCTTCACACGTGGTGCGAGACCAGAAAACAAGTCTTATTCATAAGCCTCGGACAAAGATAACGATGGACCTTAAATCTCCTTAGAGTGCAGAGGAAGAGAACCAAGAAGCCTTGGCTGGAGGCTTGGCTGATGAGAGATGGCAGACTAGTGGGCAGTAGTCTGACATTGTTCTCTGATCCTAGGTTTCATTTTGCTTATGTGCTGCTAATGAGCAGAATGTCCAATGTTGGGAGAGAGTGCCAATCAATCAGAGGGCCTATGTAATGGTGGACCATACATTGTTTCACGGGCCTATCCGCTGCTAGTATTATGTTATTATCTTTATTTTTCGTAGTTAGGGGTTGTTCAAGTTGTGTCTATTAGATAAGAGGCACCCAATGATGTTAGTAACACTTACATAAACTATAAGTGGATATGTTCCACTGACAAATCCCTCAGTCCGATAGTTTTTTTATATTTCACTTAGGATGACATCATAGCTGACACACATTGAGGTATAAAGCCTTTTGTTCAACTAAAACATAACAGAGTTCATGGGCACTTGTTGTTTGTCAGGTTTTGCTACTTTATTGAGCTGATAATAAAGTAGTATTTTGCCATAGTCTTCGAGTCAGTCCGGTTATTTGGGTACAAGATCATTTATTATAGTAATCCCATTCTGCGCATAAGAACGCCCCTAGGTGCTACTGCACAACTTTATCTTTCCAGGATGGCCGTCACATTTGAACTTTTGCACCTCTTTTGCACCTCTGTCTTGCTTCTGTAGCGAGGCCTGCCTCAGTCTCGTCTCTAAAAGAGAACACTCTGCGGCCCAGCGTTGAAAGTCACGAAAACATGTGACATGTGACAGTACTCCAGATTGGGAGAAAATGCATTAAACAAGCCACTATTGGATTACATCTGCGTAGTACAACAGGAATGACCACTTTGTGTGTTGGCAAATGTATGCCACAGCATTTCCAGTTGTCATGCCAACCACAAAGACTGCTTCTTGGCACCCCGTTCTTCTTGTAGCAATTGTTTTGGCGATATTTGGTGGCTTATGCCACCAAAAAGCGAAAAACCAAAGAACTCATCATCATAGCGAAGACCTGATGAATGGGAAGTTCAAGAGTAACATGAGCAAGTGCATCACAGACAACGTAGCAATAGCATGGAACTCATAAAACAATTTGACTCATAGGGCCTCATTACGAGTTTGGAGGAAGCCATGGTGCTATTAGCGCCATGGCTGCCTCCAAAATCGTGCCCGGGTCTGAGTTCCTTGAATGAGGAATTACTGGGTCATTCCAACCTTGGAGGACCCTTTAATTCCTCATTCAAAAAACCAATCCCCATTCCCATTGAGCCCCTATAGGGCTCAAGGGGAATGGAGATGGAGCTAATAAAGGACCCGTTAATAACAGGCACGTTATTAGCTCCCTGGTCCCCTTGCGAAACCCGCAAAGAACATCTGGTCCGACCAGACGTTCTGAGCAGGTCCCGCAAGGGAACCTCGTAATAGGGCAGGATGGGTTTACCGGCACCATTACCGGTGCCGGTAAACCCACTCTGCCAACCTCATAATGATCTCCATAATCTTTATCCAATGAGACTCTTTATCAAGTAATATTTCTAGGCCATAAAGGGCACTCAACACTATATTTGCTGTCTATATTTTAATTAATCCCTCTAAGGCGTATCTGCCACCATTAGCAATAAATGCATGTATGGCATTACATTTCTTAACAACTTTGGCTCTTATAAACAAGAATATAATATAGGAAATATAATATAATATAGAATATAGGAAATTCCCAGATAAATATAACTTTTAATGGTTTCGATAGGAATTCCTTCTAATTTCCATATGGCATCTTTATATTTGCTTTTGTTCCCATTAATAACCATAATTTTAGTTTTTCTCAAATTAAGTAATAACTCATTTTATTAACTTTATCAAAAGCCTTGGTGTAGTCCACAACGCAGATATAAAAAGTTTCTTTCTTAAAATATGCAGAATGGATTAAATAAGGTACATTCCAAGGGGGTAATTAATAGAATTCAGTGCACAAGTGGCGCACGCGGCTGGTGCACGGTGTGCGCGTGCGAATTTCTGTGCCAGCCGCATGCGCTAAACTCCATTTCCGTGCACAGCGTATTCATGCATTTTAGCTTCCAAAACCAGCCGTGGCGCAGAGTGGTGCAGCGACCCTGCAGCAGCGCCAGTTATGCCCCAACCCCTCCCCATGCGCCATGCACAGCGCACAAATCCCGTACATGGCGCACAGGCCCCCAACCATGAAAACGCCTGAAAAACTCCCCGCGACCCCTCCGAATACACGTACCCCGCTGCACGAGGAGTGTCACACGCGAAATGCCATGTGCGAGAGGGGTACATGTGTTCCTGGGGTGAGCAGGAAGTTTCACACGCGATAGGCCCTGTGCGAGTGGGGTATGTGTATTCCTGGGGTGCGCGGGAAGTTTCACATGCGATTGGAGCATGGAACGTGTATTTCGGGGGTGCGCGGGAAGTTTCACACGCGAAATGCCCTGTGCAAGTGAGGTACGTGTATTCCTGGGGTGCGTGGGAAGTTTCACACGCGATAGGCTCTGAGCAAGTGGGGTACGTGTATTCCTGGGGTGCGTGGGAAGTTTCGCACACGATTGGAGAGGGGAACGTGTATTTCGGGGGTGCGCGGGAAGTTTCACACGCGAAATGCCCTGTGCGAGTGGGGTACGTGTATTCCTGGGGTGCGCGGGAAGTTTCACACATGATAGGCCCTGTGCGAGTGGGGTACGTGTTTTCCTGGGGTGCGCGGGAAGTTTCCCACGCGATTGGAGCGGGGAACGTGTATTTCAGGCATGCGCGGGAAGTTTCACACAAAATGCCCTGTGCGAATGAGGTACGTGTATTCCTGGGGTACGTGGGAAGTTTCACACGCGATAGGCCCTGTGCGAGTGGGGTACGTGTATTCCTGGGGTGCGCGGGAAGTTTCACACGCGATTGGAGAGGGGAACGTGTATTTCGGAGGTGCGCGGGAAGTTTCACACGCTAAATGCCCTGTGCGAGTGGGGTACGTGTATTCCTGGGGTGCGCAGGAAGTTTCACACACGATTGGCCCTGTGCGAGTGGGGCACGTGTATAACTGGGGTTCACGGGAAGTTTCACACGTGAAATGCCCTGTGCGAGTGGGGTACGTGTATTCCTGGGGTGCACGGGAAGTTTCACACGCGATAGGCCCTGAGCGAGAGGGGTACCTGTATTCCTGGGGTGCGCAGGAAGTTTCACACGCGATAGGCTCTGTGCGAGTGGGGTACGTGTATTCCTGGGGTGCGTGGAAAGTTTCACACGCGATTGGAGAGGGGAACGTGTATTTCGGGGGTGCGCGGGAAGTTTCACACGCGAAATGCCCTGTGCGAGTGGGGTACATGTATTCCTGGGGTGCACGGGAAGTTTCACACATGATAGGCCCTGTGCAAGTGGGGTACGTGTATTCCTGGGGTGCATGGGAAGTTTCACACGTGATAGGCCCTGTGCGAGTGGGGTACATGAATAACTGGGCTTCACGGGAAGTTTCACACGCGATTGGCCCTGTGTGAGTGGGGTACATGTATAACTGGGGTTTACGGGAAGTTTCACATGCGATTGGCCCTGTGCGAGTGGGGTACGTGAATAACTGGGTTTTGCGGGAAGTTTCACACGCGATTTTGCTGTCAGAGCGGGGTACGTGAATTTCGGGGTTGCCCATCCACCATGGGCATGCCCCCCAGCCAAGCCACATGTCACCTTGCACTAGTGATCACCAACTCATGTCCCCCAGCACCCCCACCCCCAGCAGTGAAGGGCACCTGCCAGCAGGCCCCCACTCATGTTCCACGCATGTCCTCCAGCACCCCCCCAGCACCCTTAGCCCCCAGCAGTCAGGGGCACCTGCCAGCAGGCCCCCACTCATATCCCCCAGCACCCCCCAGCAGTCAGGGGCACCTGCCAGCAGGCCCCCACTCATGTCCCACTCATGTCCCCCCAGCACCCCCACCCCCCAGCAGTCAGGGGCACCTGCCAGCAGGCCCCCACTCATGTTCCACACATGTCCGCCAGCACCCCCACCCCCAGCAGTCAGGGGCACCTGCCAGCAGGCCCCCACTCATGTCCCTCAGCAACCCCACCCCCAGCAGTCAGGGGCACCTGCCAGCAGGCCCCCACTCATGTCCCCCAGCACCTCCATCCCCCAGCAGTCAGGGTCACCTGCCAGCAGGCCCCCACTCATGTCCCACACATGTCCCCCAGCACCCCCACCCCCAGCAGTCAGGGGCACCTGCCAGCAGGCCCCCACTCATGTCCCCCAGCACCCCCACCCCCCCAGCAGTCAGGGGCACCTGCCAGCAGGCCCCCACTCATGTCCCACACATGTCCCCCAGCACCCCCACCCCTCAGCAGTCAGGGGCACCTGCCAGCAGGCCCCCACTCATGTCCCACACATGTCCCCCAGCACCCTCACCCCCCAGCAGTCAGGGGCACCTGCCAGCAGGCCCCCACTCATGTCCCACTCATGTCCCCCAGCACCCGCGTCATGACGATCCTCAATCATGGGCCTCATGGCCACCCACATCACACCCCACACCACCCCAACACAAAGACCCAACCAAGTATTGCATTCACCCACAGAGAAATGGCCATTACATTATACAACCTGAATGGCAAGTATGTACATGAACACATGTCCATCACACACACAATGGGTGCAAGTGAATGTGAAAACCCATATCATAACATGCATGAAACCAATGAGAGAATACCACACATCGAAGCATGAAACAAAAATGTATTGAACACAACATGAATGTAATGAAAAAAAACACTCAATAATGGGAATAAGAAATAAAATGCAGCATGTCCGGAAAAGAATAAAAAAATATGAAATCAGAATCCAAAGAAATCCAAATGAAAATTTGTCCAAAGTCTCAGTCCAACAAAGCAAATCCAAGGGAAAAAAAATATATGAAATCCATTGCGCCATGGTGAA
The DNA here is from genome assembly GCF_040938575.1 of Ambystoma mexicanum. NCBI lineage: Eukaryota > Metazoa > Chordata > Amphibia > Caudata > Ambystomatidae > Ambystoma > Ambystoma mexicanum. Next base: position 1,274,743,992 of record NC_090932.1, read on the forward strand.
ATTAAAATAAAAACGAGAAACATCCACTGTTCAACTATATACAAATCACCAATCCAGGGTCCATGAGCCCAACAAATGAAATGAAACCTACAAAAAACACTACCTAATAAAGAACTATATACAAAAATGTGGTGCATTGTTCAAGCGGCCCAAAATAAACAAAAACAGAAAGGAAACCTAACACTATCTAACAATTTACAATGGCAGCGGGCTAGTCCGATGGCTCACTTTTTGATGTCCCGGGCCAGGGCATCCTCGAACTCCCGCGCAATGTCCTGGAGGCGGTCCTCTTCCATGGCCCCGAGGGTTCGCAGGGACGACAACATGTTAACCTCCAACTCCCTGCGAATTGCCTCGAGGCACTCGACCCGCCTCAGGGCCCTCCGCATGGAGTTCTCCGTGCCTCTTCCGCCCGCTGCCGCCTCTATGGCGTGGCCCAACCACTGCCACACGGAAGACACTTGAAATCCGGGGTCCTCCTGCCCTATGGCCGATGCCTGCCCCTCCGATGTTGAAGGCCCCGAGCCATCATTGCTCCCACCAGGTTGCTGCTGCTGTGCCTGTGCCTGTGCCTGCGCCTGCGCCCTGGCTCTTGCTGCCTGCACGTCCTCCTCTGGCTGGGGTGCAGTTGTCGTGGTGGCCACCCCTGCTGGACATCCGACTCCCGAAAGTGGCAGGGATGTGTCCTCCACCAGCCTGGCCACTGGGTCAGGGGCAGCTCCACAGGGTACCCAGGTGATACATGGGTGGGAAGATGGCATGGAGGACGACTGGCGTGTAGGGGGTTCAGGTGAGGAGGGGGGTCGCAAGAAGGTCCAGCACACGGAGGAATCCAGCACCGGTGACCCATCCCAGTAGGTCAACGTGGTCAAAGAGGCATGCGAGACAACGTGCAGTCTCTCCACGAAAAGACTGCAGGTCACCTCGCATGCCCCGTTGATGCAACGCTATCCCACTCAGGACAGGCTAAACACGGTCCCAGATAGCCACGTCCGCATGGAGAGGAAGGCCAGTTGTTGTGCGCTCATCCCCTCCCTGAAAACGGGTCTGGACGTAGGCATCCCTGCTGGTGCCAGATGATGCAGTGACAGGATCAGGGACAGGATTACACGCAGGCACCTCCGCGGCTGCCTGTGCTGCCTCCTGTCCTTGCCCCTGCACTGCACCACTAGCACCAGTGGAATCCCCACCTCCAGACCCCGTGTGTATCCCTTCCGCAGCCTCCTCCTCCACCAAACCCCCCACCAACCAGGATGACTCTGTGTCATCTTCCTCCGTTGGACCATGTGGAGTCTCAGCTGCCCCTTCTGCTGTCGTGGAGACCACCTCTGACCTCTGCCTCTTGGACCTACCCTCGGCAGCTGTGGCCAGGGATGCAGCACCAGACTCCTCACTCCCCTACAAGATGACAATCTGGGAGGGGAGCCGGGCCTTGCGTCTCCGGCTGGTGGTGCGATCCCTGCCGCTGTGCTCCACAGCACCCTCTCCGCCCTCTTCATCAGTTGACGCTGCAGACAGGGAGAGATAAAACACAGACAGGGCACTGTACAATGGATTGATACACACATGACAGTTGCACATGAGTGGCAGTGTCAAACTTCAGACATGGCATCACACTCCACGACACACATGTAATTTCAACTCACACACATGAGCATTTCCACAGCAATATTGCACCAGGCAGCAACATCCATACACATACAACATCATGAACAGCCGAAGGGGAGCCTGACATCACATGAAACACAGGGAGTGCACTAGACATGCACACAAGCCCCCACACTTACATGCATGTCTACATCTCCTCCAACTGTCGCAGTGATGCGATCGCCATACATGTCACATCTGGCATTCTGCCTTCTACATATCAGTGTCACGTGCATACATGTTGCATCACAGTTGCACACTTGTCAAATACACACACATGCACATGTACACAGTGCAGATACATGCAGCAGGAACCACCATCCATGTGTGACACCACAACCATGCCAACGTACATACACAGAAATTCAAACGTGTGCTCCCACACCTGCATTTGCACAGCATGCTTACCAACACATACACCATCGATGTGTCTCACACCTAAGAGAACTCGCATGTGGCAGACTCACGCCCCTGTTCATACACATCCCTACATGGCCCTATGAAAATACATGTGCAACCTGCACACTACTGGCACACCACCACACGCACAGCGTCCAATCAGTATGCATGTACACTTACCGCTCGACTCCAGACTGGTCTGCCTCTCAAGGACCTGGAGGTGGAGCGCTGGGCATATGTGTTCCAGGACCCTCATTTGGTGGTCGGACAGGTGGCCCCGGCACCCCTTGGCATCCGCTGCCTTCAAGAGGCGCTGGGCCTTGTTGAGGGTCCTGGACCTGAAGTCCTCCCAGCGCTTCTTGACATGTTGTAAGTCGCGGACTGCCACCCCCTCCGCGTTGATGGCAGTCACGATGTCCATCCAGATCCTGGTCCATCCTCCATTGTCGGCGTGCGAACTTCCAAAGAGGGCATCATACTGCCACAGGACTTGCTCCACCAGGACACCAACTTCCCTGGCACTGAAGCTGGTGGCCCTCTGCCTCTCTGGCTGGGGGTTGCCAGTGGTGCCAGATGGTGTTGTGCCTGACATGGCAACCCCAGAGGCAGGAGTGGGTGGGCAACTGGGTCCTGGGGCTGGGCTGTGGAGCGATGGTATCCCAGTCGGGAGTCTTCGGTTCCAGCAGGGGTGGTCACAGCAACTGCACCCCTGGCTGACGTGCAGGCAGCAAATAGCAGGGCACGTGCGCAGCAGGTAGTTGGGCAGCAGCAGATGGCAGGTGGGAGCGTGCTCGGGGCTCTGGGGGGTAGTAATTCGGCCTTCTGGGCAGGAGCGTGGTCTTCTGTGTATTGTTGCGTGGCCAGCTTCATACGGAGTGATTTGGCACGTGAAAATCTTGCACGTCAGTGTGTAATTCGAGGAAAGGCCCTTCGTAAGCGCATCAGCACACGTACGCGGTTTCATTGGACCGAAGGCCCTTAGCGCGTAAGCGCTTCTGTGACATGACTCGCGCGGGCGTTTCCCTCATGACGTGGGCATAGTGGTTCAGCGCGCGTGAAAAAAATGCACGTCCATGTGTGGATGCGTGTAATCCGAGGAAAGGGCCTACGCGCATAAGTGACGTGACGCGCGCGGGCATTTCCATCAACACGGGTGCATGTTCATCGTACACGTCCAAAAACTGCACGTCCGAGTGTCAGCTTGTGTAATTGGAGGAAAGGGTCTTAGCGCGTACGTGTGGGCCGCTTTAAAAGGTACGTGTAGGACCCCATTCCCTTGTACATGCTTTTCGTGGAGAGTGAGTGGGTGAATTCTGTACTTCTTGTCGGTTCACACGCGATTACTTCACAGCGTTTCAAGTTCGTACTCCCTGTTACCTCTGACAGCGTTCATTATTTTTTTTGGGCCTGTTTCCTCAAACAGCGTTCACTTCTTCTTTTGTCCTGTCTCCTCAGACAGCGTACAGTTCTTCTTTTGGCGGGGGTGTTGCCTACGTGCACAAACATGTTTTTTTCACATTCTTTTTCCAGGCAGATGGTGAGTCGCACACGCATTTACCAACTGTGCTTGCCCCGTGTGTCACGTACCCCTTCAGAGGTCATTGTGACTGCGTGTAACACGCATACGCTTGTTTTTGTGTTTGTGGGTGCCACAGCGAAGTGCTGGTTCATTTTTTCATGCACGTGGTCTACGAGGGGTTGCGTGCATGTTACTTTTTGTATTTGGGGTGCCTGTGCATTGCATGACCTGTCATCTTCCCCCAGGGGTCACAGACCGCCTTGCTAGAGCACTAAAGTACGAATTCCATCTAGTACCCTACCCCTTTCACCCCCAATTGCCCAGGACAATTGTTTACTGCAACTCCCATATGCACAAACATCATCAGTGCCATGGTTGGGAGGTGACAAAGCGGTAAGGGAGGCAAAGGTGGCCGACCTCCAAAAGGTGGGCGTGGTGGGCGCAGTAGGGGACGTGGCCATGATTTGCAGGGTGCCCCTAGACCCCCATGTGTGGAGGACCAATCAGGGACACCCATGCCCCCCCATGGTTGAGGGAAACGTGGCTGACACCATCCCAGCTCAGCCCTGGTTGGACCAGCCCATTGTGGCACCTGAGCCGGCACAGGATGACTCCCAGGCTGACTTCCATGTCAGCAAGTCTAAGCCACGTGTGCCGGTGCAAGTTGGTGTCACCAGGCCACGTGGATCTGGGGCAGCGATGTCATCTGCTGCACCAAGTAGACAGGGTGGGGAGGCTGCAGGGGCAGCTGCAGCTCTATCCACCCCAACTCTGAGTCTCCCAGCCGGGACAGTGTCGGTCCTGGTCCATCAAACTGACGTTGCCCCTGCCAACATCACCCTTGAGCCAATGCCTGCACCAAGACCTATGGTCATTGTGCATTCGTACACTCCCAGTACCCAGTACACCTGCGCTTATGCCCCTACTGACCAGAGCGGCGCAAGCCACTCAGGCTCTGCTCCACCTTTGAAGAAGAGGAAGAAGGGTGCTCTGGCACTACAGGCTGAGACCCCAGACACGGCTACACAGTCCGGCACGTCAAGGAAGCCTAGCTTTAATGACCCCGAACTTGATGCACTTGTGAGCTATGTGTCGGCACATAGCCGCGAAATGTTGGTGACTGCAGGGTGCAAGACCACACCTGGTCAACGTAGGGCACACTGGCAGACCATCGCGGACCGCATAATTGCCCTTGGATTTGTGAGGCGCACAGCTGATGATTGCTACAAGCGGTGGAATGACCTGAAACGCAGAGCAAAGAACAAGCTGGCCTCAAATCATGCCGCTACTCTGGTGACTGGCGGTGGGTCTCCACAAGAGGACAACAAACTCACTGAACATGAGTCTGTTGCTGGGACCTTCGTCACAGAGGAACAGATCCAAGGTGTGGGAGATCTACCTGATTGCATTGTCCGGTGAGTGCCCATGCGTGTGTGTGTAATCCATGTGTATGTTGTTTGGGTGACGGGTTCCGATTGCTTCCTCCCATACATTCACGTGCCTTGGATTTGGGTATGACTGTATCCCTTCTGCCCACAGTTGCCAATTAGGCCCACATTAGTGCACTTTACCTTGAACTGTCATCTTGCAACTACATTGTTCAGATTTTGTAAGTGTTCATTCAGGCTGATTGTTTCCACTCTCCCATTTTTACTACGCATTTTTCTGCCATATTGCAACATATGTGATATGCTTCGGTCCTTGTTTACAGCCCACACTGGGCCACTATTTTTACCAGGTTATGTTAATGATTACACCATTCAGGCCGATGGAATATTGGGCTGCAGAAATTATTTATTAGGGCCTGTTTGCATGTGGAAGATGACAGATGTTTCCTGTAATGTTAAAGTGACCAACCATTGATCAGCCCACAATGACTGTATTATTGGACACTGGATGTGTTCCAGTGTGTGGCACATGCATATTTAGCAACACTATTTAGCATTAATCTTTGCATCATGTCGATGTGACATGGATGTGTGACAGTACTCATTCACTGACATATTGCTGTAGTTTTGTAATTTACCATGGCTATGCTGCATGACATCTGTGTGGTGGCATGTGTCATGTATGTGTATTGGACATGCCACTCACAGCCTGATGTGTGATGCCAGTGCTACCCAACATGCTGCAAATGTGTTGCTTTTCCATCTTGCTCTCCCCAGTGTCTGCCTTTTTGACTCCACTTCCAACTCTTTGACAGTGCATGCATGGCAGGGTTATAGTCATGCGGGACATGTGTAAATCATGTACTGCATCTCTGGCTTGTCACGGCCTATATGTGTGCTATGGTGCTCATGCCTGTTTCCATTTGTTGTCTTTCATGTTTTTGCAGGTGATGACGCACTTGATGCTGTTGAGGTTGAGGAGATGGTGCAGACCCAGGAGGAATCTCAGGCACGACCGGGCACCAGTGGGGGACGTGGTTTGGTGGTGGGTGAAAACCCAATGTTACTGCAGACCATACTGTCCAGGGGTGTCTCTGGGTGCACCTCCCCAGACCTCTATTCAGGTGCTGAATTGAATGATGAGACTTATGTGCCGTCGCAGGTAAGTGTTTCTGGCAGGGATTCTGTTCTGCCCAACCCACCTGCACCAGGGGGTAGAACCCTCTATGGGGATGTCAGTGTTGGTAGGTCTGCCTTTGGCAGTTACGGATGCAGGGTCACACTCCACAGCATCTGATCATGTTCCTGGGCCAGCAGATCAGAGGGGAAATGCAGTCATGTAGCCTCAGGCAGTGCCAGCACAGCAAGGTGCAGATCGCCTTGCCCCAAACAGGTGGGGTTCCCGTCGACGCGGTGGCCGTGTGCCACCAGGCAATACTGTATGGGAAAACTCCATGTACGGTATGGGAACCCAACAGGCAGCATCAGTAGAAATGATGGCTCAGGCAATGGAGAGGGTGGCCACTTCCATTATCCCCCCTGAAAGGCAGATGGAGCAACAACAGCAGGCAACAGATCCATTTGCCAATCACACAGGGAAGACATATTGGCGTCCAACAGGGACCGACGGGCGGCACTGGAGACTCTGCGCGAATCCATATCAATAGAGTCCCAGGGCCACAGGGAAGCCCTGAGGGTAGAACTACATAACCTCAGGCAGATTCTGGTTGAACTTGAGGCTTCCGCACTTTAATCCTCCAGAATCAGACCTTCCAGACCCGCATGCTTGCTACCATGGAGGACCATACCAGGGCTTTGCGTGGGCTGCCTCCCATAGTGCCACCACCTCCTGATGCAGCAGCAGAGGATGAGCAGAGCGACAGCAGTTCTCCCACAATGGCATAGCCGTGCAGGCCATGAGCCCAAGGAGTTTTTTCTTTTTTTCGCAACATCCACGCAGGTGGGTGTTGGTGTGCACCCTGTCCTCGAACCTCCTGGGTGGCCTCCCCCCACATGGCCATTTTTGATTATTTTTTTTTACAGTGTGTTGCCTTGTGTGGCTCCCGTGGGCATCCACTGTATTCCGGCTGGGCACATGCAGGCTTGTCCTGAGTTTGGGTTAGGTGCTTGGGTTCCTGAGACACACACCCCTCCTGCTTCCCGTTTCTATGGGCTTGCAAAGGGTGTGACCAAGTGACAGTGAATTACACAGTGATGTTGGGCTCCCATGAGCTGTGTGGGCAGTCTCTAGTCAATACTGTGTAGACATCCCTAGTGGATATTGTTGTTGTATTGTACACTGCATGGTGTATTGATATGTGCTTGTGCATCCATGTCTTCCTCCTAATTTGCAGGTTCCTTCCTCATGTCTTCACAAGGCCGTCTACTTTGCAGATGCAGTTCATATTGTATGCAGTACACTGAGACATTTGCGTGGCAGCAACACTCTACAGTTGGAAGGGGTTGATGTGCTGGCATATTCAGGTTGTAAGACTACCACTACTTGAATTTAGTACTGTCATGTTTTTGCATTTTTCCATGGTGTGTTGCAGCATTGTGTTGGCGGTAAGTATTTGGTAATGTGTGCTGTTAGTTATACATTACTGGAAGCATATTGTGTGTGGGCAGTTTCCATTAGGGACAGTGTACTTTGTGACACTTGTGTCAGGTCTTGTGCATTGCTTTGTTTGCTTTCACATTGCATGACATGCCATGGTGTGCTTGGTGGTGGAGCTGGGGAGGGGTTGGGTGACATGGCGCTGTTCTCATGTTGTATTTAGCAAGGGGGTAATGAATTTAGCAGCATAGATGTATGTCTTTTGAAGACACAGCATTGGTGGTGTTTGGGTAGGTAGGGATGCACACAATGTAACACTTCCAGGTGACCAATCTCAGGCTGGTATGATTGTGACAGTTGACTGTCCTTTATGTCATCATCATTGATTGTCAGCTGGTATGTGCCAGGGCTGTGTGCACTCCACAGGGGTGTGATTTTATGTGAAGTAATTAGCCACCAGCTGCTTACAGGCTGCCTCACCACGTGCCCTTTCCCCTCCCATGCGCAGCGGGCGTGCATGTGGTTGGGGATGTGAGGGCACCACCATGTCCACCAGCAGGCCCCAGCATGTTGCAACGTTGTGCAGCACACATGCTGCCACTCTGATCCTGCACACTACTGGGGGAGCATATAACAGCTGCCCACCAGAACGGTCAATGGAGTGAAAGCGTGACTTGAGCACTCCGAATGTGCGCTCCACTATGCCCCGGGTTGCAATATGGCCTGTGTTGTATCTTACCTCGGGTGGCGTGGTGGGGTTCCGAATTAGCGTCATCATGTGGGTGCTCAGAGGGTAGGCACTGTCCCCTGGGGAGGTGGTGATGGGTATCATTAGTGGGGTTGTGACATTACTCAGTATCTGACATGCATGCATGTGCAGTGGCATTTATACTCACCAAGCAGCCATGTATCGCCATGCCGCCCAGCTTCTAGGTCCCGGTTTAGGGTTGACATTCTGTAAATGAAACTGTCGTGGGTGGACCCTGGATAGTTGGCATATACTGAGGTGATGATTCCCTTGGCATCACATACTACCTGCACGTTGATGGAATGCCAGTGCTTGCGGTTTCTATAGATGTTCTCAGATGCCCTGGGGGGACGTAGAGCCACATGGGTGCAATCAATGGCACCTAGCACTTTGGGGAATTGTGCCACCCCGTAGAATTCCTGGACGACAGCCTGCCTTTCTGCAGGTGTTCTGGGCAGGTATATGTGCCTGCGGACTGATGGGCGTGCAGTCATGATGGCCAACACCTGGTGTAGACAGCGTGACTGCGTGGCCTGTGAAACCCCTCCACTATGGCACTTGTATGCTGAAATGATCCAGTGGCCAAGAAGTGCAGTACATTGAGGACCTTCTCCAGGGGGCTGAGTGCTTGGGAGCATAGGGGTGGGTGATGAGAGGCCATCCTCCCACTCACTCACCAGGTCAAGTATTATGTGAGGTGGAAGCCTGTACCTCCCATACACCTGGTCATCAGGCATCCCAAAAAGGCTGGTTCTGGGTGTAAAAATTCTGGGCCTGACTATCCTCCTCCTCCTGCGGTATCCCACGACCACTGCTGCTAGGAACGGTATATTCATCTTGGCTTCTGAGCTTGTTTGTTGTTTGCGTGCACTTTTATGCTGCGCGGGTCCACGTACGCCTGCTTCCTGCTGGCGTACGTGTTTCCAGATTAGCGCGTCTTTTTTGGCACACGCATTAGCCCCGTTTGATTCCATGAATACGTGTTGTAGACGCGCGTGTGTGCGTTCCGCGCATTTGCCTCCTGTACTTCCCCATGACGCCCACATTTTCATGCGTTGTTCCCCATTCTGCGTGTTCCGCCCCCTGTTCCGCCTACTTTTGTTGTGTGCGCTGCGCTATGTGCGAATTCGTTGTGCGCTTAGCGCACGCTGTTTGGAGACGTGTGCGCCAGCGTGCACCACGCAGAATTTTAGCGCACATCCAGGGATTTACACGCGCACGGACTTCCATGAATCGCTGTGTGCGGGTTTCGCTGCGATTTTTGCACTTGCGCTGCGATTCGCACGCTTTCGCCGAAAATTTCGGCGCACATTAATTCCATGAATCGGCCTGCATATGTTTCCTAAGGTGTTGGTTCCTTTACGAAACCCTGTCTGTTGTCTTTTTTTTAAATCTTTTTAGTTAAAATCCTATAATTGAATCTCTTTAATAAAAATTGACAAACATTTTTGGTCAAAGAATCAACCATATCCAATAGTTTATAATTCTCAGGATTAATTGTAGGTCCCTTTTTATGAATTGGAACCAATATGGATCCCTTACAGCTATTGGGGACTCCGCCAATTAAAATAACTTGTTTGAAAGATTTTTCAATGATTACTGCCCAGGCATGAGGGTTATGCTTATAAACAATATTGGCCACTTGATAGGGTCCTGGTGCTCTTGAGGCCTTTAACGTATTAATTGCATTCTCTATATCTTTGACACATATTAAAACTATCAACACTATATGTAAAACAGGATAAACATTACTTTTCTTTTTGTCTATTAAATAATTGTTCATATATAATTCTTGAACATACAGTTTCCAATAATCTGAATCTGCAGAAATAGGATTCATTTAATTTTTACCATTCTCGGAAATTGTGTGTTGTTTAAAAATATACCAACATTTACGAGAGTGAGAATCATGAATTGCATTGTTTATAATTTGCCACTGGACATTTGCTATTGAACTATTATGCATTCTGATCCAGTTCCTATATTCATTTCTGAGCTTTGTCAATGATTCTCTTTTTAAGATGTCAGGGAGTTCCAATCTCCTTAATGTTCTAATATTTATTCTCAAGTGCTTTTTCTTTTGTACTACAGTTATGTCATGAATCCTAACCGAGTGGGAATTTTCCTTTTCGTAAGCATCCTTAACGTTTCTAGTACATATCCTATTCTCTCATAATACGTGTTAGGCAGAAACCTGTGCAGTTCCCTCTGGGACCACTGCAAAAGATTTAAGACAGGTGTTGGCAGTAAACCCACTTGGTAGCAGTCTGCACCACACAGATTCACTGTGGTAGCTGTGGCTGAGCAGTCAGACTTCCCTCAAGAAGAGTTAGACAGTATACAGAGGATACACAATAGGTACAGAGGCCCAGTAGTACAAGCAAACACTGACCAGAGCTAGGTGTAAAAGTATAAACTTATTTATTAAAGACACACTCATAAATTACACTAGCACAGAAAAAGGTAAGGAAGTCAAAACACAGTTACTATTACTCATATGTACATCCCTAATCATTTGTTGGACAATTCTAAGTTAACACCACTTATTTCCAACCAGAGGTGAGCGCTTAACGTTAGATGGTACTCCAACAAGTTAAAAAAAGGGAGGGAAAAGGCAGAAATAAAGAGAGCAGTAAGGTAAAACACTTTTCACATAAGGTTAGAAAAGGCAGTTAATTGTGGAACAAGGAAAATTAGTTCGGGGCCCACCTTAGAGGGAGCCAGGCGAAAATATGCCCAAGATCACACAATGTCACAAGTCTTTGCAGGTGAGTAGAAAAGGTTTTACTACGTTTCCGAAAAGTTTAGTTAGGGTGTCCCAGGCCTACCCAGGTTCGAGAGCCGAGGACTAAATCTACCCCGTACAATCGGTGGCAAGGGAGGCCGGGCGGAACACAGTACCTTTAAAAGTGGAAAGGATCCTCCAGCGGTGGTAGTCGTTCCTGGTAGTGGGTGCAAGTCGCGGCGTCGTCCAGAGGAAGAGGTGATCTCGACGTGGAGGACAGCTGAAGGTCGTTGCACTACCAGGGATGAGGCCAGCCGTGGAGTTTTCCGCACACAAAGGGTTTTACCCCTCTTTCGCGGTTGAGGTAAAAAGTGGTATCCCGGTTGCCGGGGTGCTTGGAACAGGCAAGGCGGCCACGAGATGCTTCGGGACGGCGAAGAGAAGGCAGCAACTGGTTGTCCCCACCAGTTAAGGGAAGAAGACTCTCCGGCGGGAGATCTCCTCTGTCGTCGGGAAAGTGGTGAGACGGTTCCGCAGGGCTCCACCGGTGGTGTCGTCTTGGCAGGTCGGCTCGGCTTCTCCCTCTTCGGCTACTTAGGTCCTGTGGCGACTTCTGAAGAACCAGTCCCAAAAACCCTGCTTTTATGCAGCAAACCCCCATTCATGCAGCCTAGCTGTCACTCAAACATGCTAAGTGGTGAGCGGGGTGGCTCACCACTTGGGCCAATCACACTAGAGTGCGACATGAGTTGGCAAGGCAACTCAGTCCAGGGTGCCGAAACCCCCTCCCACACCCCCTGTGGTACCCAGACAGAATGGCACCACTTTGGAGGGCTTCTGTGCAGAAGCCCGCCAAAAGTGGAACAAAGGCTCGACTCGGGTTCAGGGTTACTGAAGTGAACCTAGACGCCATTTTGGCGGCGAGTTCTGGCAAGAATCCCAACCGGTGAATTTATATTAAATAAATAAACCGGCGGTATCTTAACATTGCACCAAAAAGTGGTGCATTAAAAACAATGGGAAATCCCATTGGGAAATATTCCGGTGGAATATTTCCGTGGTATCCACTGCCACCAGCCAGAACTCGGCGAGGGGGGACGGGACAGTATCCCCTCGACAACAGACCCAGGGGCAATCTAATTGCCCCTACCAGTACTTCCACAGTAAGATGGTTTGTACTGGTTAAGTTCCTAAGTTAAGACTAGTAAAGTCAATGGTAACTTTACTGACCCAGGGAGACAGTAGTCAGTCCCAGGGTGTGGAGTCTATGATTGGGGGTCTCTAAGACACCCCTGTGTTACTGCACTGAGGGTGCTGTGTAACACACATTCCAAAAACCAATGATGGCCTATGGGGAAAATTACCCCCTAGCCCATAAGCACACAGCAAGTCACAGAAAACACTCTCAAGTCATGTCCAGGAGTGAGGGTAAAAGAGTCTCACTCCTGGCAGGAGAAAAAATAAACCCCAAAAATCCAGCAAAGCTGCTGGGGGACTCACTAGGTTAGGAAATTCAGCCTAAACAGAGAATTCTCCCTAACACTCGCCCCCCCCAGACTAAGGGACAGGAGGATTTAATCCACTCCTGGATGAACCTCATACCTCTAGTCGATGACATACATCCTAGAGAGTCCATCAGCATTTTGATGGTGACACCCTGACCTGTGCTCAATGGTGAAATCAAACCCTTGGAGGCAGATTGACCATCTCAATAGTTTTGGATTTTCCCCTTTCATTTGCATTAACCATCTCAAGGGTTGGTGGTCAGTCTGAATGACAAAAGTAGATCCATACAAGTATGGCCTAAACTTCTTCAGTGCCCACACAATAGCAAAGCACTCTCTTTCGATTGTTGCCCACCTTGTTTCAGGATCCTTCAGTTTTCTACTGATGAAGCAAATGGGGTGTTCCCTACCCTTCTCATCCAGTTGGCTAAGAACTGCACCTATACCTACATTGGAAGCATCAGTTTGTACAATGAAAGTTTGGTGGTAGTCAAGAGCTCTGAGTACTGGAGCTTGGCAAAGAGCTTTCTTCAGGTTTTCAAAGGCCTGATTGCATTCCTCATTCCATTTGACCTTTTTAGGGAATTTTGGAGAGGAGATCACATTCAGAGGAGAAGCTATGGTCCCATAGTTCTCAATAAAATTCCTGTAGTACCCAGTGAGGCCTAAGAAGGCTCTCACCTGGGTCTGAGTAGTAGGTGTTGTCCAATTTTGCACAGCTTCAATCTTGCTGAGCAAAGGCCTTATTTCTCCACCTCCTACCTCATGTCCAAGGTAGACCACTTTACTCTGACCAATTTGGCATTTGCTTGCCTTTATGGTCAGATTGGCCTGCTCAAGAGCCTGCAAAACATGTCCTAAGTGGGTCACATGTTCCTCCCAGGAGTGGCTGAAGACTGCAATGTCATCCAAGTATGCCATGCAGAAGTCCTCCATCCCAGCTAGAACTTGGTTCACCATCCTTTGGAATGTTGCAGGTGCATTTTTCAGTCCAAAAGGCATAACCTTGAATTGGTATAGGCCAACTGGGGTAGAAAATGCAGTTTTCTCCTTGGCATGGTCTGTCAGGGCTATTTGCCAATAGCCTGACGTAAGGTCCAGTGTGCTGAGGTACTTGGCTGCACCAAGTTTATCCACCAACTCATCTGTCCTTGGCAAAGGGTGGGCATCAGTCTTGGTGACTGCATTAAGAGCTCTATAGTCCACACAGAATCTCAACTCTCTGGATCCTGCCTTTGGTACTAACACCACTGGGCTAGACCATGGACTAGTAGAGGGCTCTATTACCCCGAGATCAAGCATCTTCTTGACCTCACCTTTGATGTGGGTTCTGACATGTTCTGACATTCTATACCCCCTGCTTTTGACTGGCAGACAGTCACCAGTGAGTATCTCATGCTGTCCCCAAGGGGTCAAGCCTGGTGAAAGTGAGAACAGGGAGGCAAACTGATTTAACATAGCTTTGCACTCCTCCTGTTGCTCAGGGGTCAGATCTGAAGAGAGATTAACTCCTTCAACCTTTTCGTCCAGAGGTAAGCCTCTCAGGAGGTCAGGTAGAGCTTCACTCTCCTCCTCCTCTTCTGATGAAGCTAGAAGCAATGCTCCTACTTCTGGTCTAGAGACATAGGCTTTGAGGCGGTTGGTGTGGAAGACTCGGGGAGCTTCCCTGGGTTTGCCCAGATCCACCAGATAGTTGACCTCTCCAAGTTTTCCCACAACCTTGAAGGGTCCCATCCATTTGTCTTGCAAGGCCCTCTGCCTTGTTGGAAGCATAACTAAAACTAGCTGGTCTTGAGTAAACTCAACCATGTTAGCCTTCTGATCATGCCAATGTTTGATCAGAGCTTGGCCAGCTTTCAAGTTGTCACTTGCTTCTGCCATCATGTGTGACATTCTCCTACGGAGACCTATCACATAGTCAGTCACTCTGACTGGCTTGGGGGAAGGAGCACTCTCCAACCCCTCCTTAATCAGGGCCAAGGGGCCTCTGACTGGATGGCCATAGAGAAGTTCAAAGGGAGAATAACCTACTCCCTCCTGAGGGACTTCTCTATAAGCAAAGAGAAAGCATGGCAGTAGAAGGTCCCACTTATTCTTAAGGGGTTCCTCTAAAGCACCTATCATGCTCTTCATGGTTCTGTTAAATCTTTCTACCAATCCGTTTGTCTGAGGGTGGTAGGCGGTTGAGAACTTGTAGGTGACTCCGCAGGTTTTCCACATGGCTTTCATGTAGTTGGACATAAAGTTTGACCCCCTGTCAGAGATCACCTCCTTAGGAAACCCAACCCTGGTAAAGATACCAAGGAGGGCCTTAGCCACAGCCTGAGCTGTAACAGTCCTCATAGGAATTGCCTCAGGGTACCTAGTAGCATGGTCTACTACAACAAGGATAAACCTGTTGCCTGAGGAGGTTGGGGGATCAAGGGGACCAACAATGTCAATCCCTACCCTCTCAAATGGGACTCCCACAACTGGGAGGGGCACTAAAGGTGCCACATTCTTGGAACCAACCTTACCAGTAGTCTGGCAGGTATGGCAGCTCCTGCAATATCTATCTACTTCAGCCCCCATCTTTGGCCAATAAAAGTAGAGGGAGAGCCTTTCCTTGGTCTTCTTGAAACTCAAGTGACCAGCCAAAGGAATCTCGTGGGCTAGTTGCAAGAACTGTTGTCTGTTCTCTTGGGGCACTACCAGGCGTTGGTAGGCTCCAGGTTCAGATTCAGTTGGTTCACTGTAGAAGAGGCCATCTTCCCAGTGTAACCTATACTTCCCAGGCTCTTGCCCATCAGCCTGAGAAGCTGCCTGCTGGCGGAGACCCTCCAGAGTTGGACATTCTCTTTGTCCCTTACGGAAAGCTGTCCTGCTGGGTCCACCTTCTGCCAGTAACGACTGCAGCTCAGGATGGTCAGCCGGGTCCAGGTCTCCAATAAGTTCTGGGCCTCCTACTAGCTCTTCTTCAGAGTCTAGTTCAACCACACAGGGTTGTACCTCCCTCTCAGCCTCAGCTGGAGGTGGAGTTACAGGTGTAACTTTGGACAACCTCGGGGAAGTCCTTGTTGGAAGCACTGGAGTGCTTGCTGTAGGTTTTTTTCTAGGAGTCTTGGGTTGCCCCTTTGCTCCTGATCTGGTAGTTACTGCAGTAAGTTGCTCCAGTGGGAGAGGAGTGATTTCTGTCATCATCTCCTGAGATAAACCTCGCAGGGTTGTCTCTCTTGCAGGTTTGGTGAGCTCCTGTAACCTTTTACTAGGAGGTCTGGGGGTATGTGACACAACTCCAAGAGCTTTCAGGTCATTTCCCAACAGAACCCTTCCTGGCACCTCACATTGTATACTGACAGGTATCTTCACAGCCATATCATTACACTGGATGAGAACTGGTAACTGGGGACACATCTGCACAGGCCCTCCAGCTAACTTGGTGAGGCATTTGGGTGCCTTAGCAACATCCTCTGCCTTGAAAAATGATTCATCCACCAGTTATGCTGGCCCCAGTGTCCCTGATGGCAGGAGTCTCCTGACCATTCACGTGGACACTGTCCTTATAATACTCTTTAGTATTATCTGGGATAGAATTATACACATCTAAATTCTGTTGTTCCCACAACCCCAGAGAGACTAAAGAAACACTGGCTGAGACTCCAGTGGGTTCATCAGCCAGTAGTAGAAAGTTTCCACTTGCCATAGTGACTTCCTCCTCTGGAGCGAAGGCTAAGGAGACAAGCTGGACCCCTGAAGGTTTACCCTTACATCTGGGATCTCCTTTCACATGGTCAGTAGCCTTACAAACATAACAGGCCCCAAAGGTCCTTTGAAATGGAGGCTTGTTCTGACCTCCTTCTGGTTTTGCACCAGAAGGTATACTACTCTGCTGTGGTTTTCCCGGTGGCTTACCCTTATGGTTTGGTTTGGGGCCCTCTTTGGAATTAGAATTATTAGAATTCTCTTTGGAGTCTTTCTTAGGCTGTCTTCCCTCATCCTTCTTCTGAGTTACCCCAGAATCCTTGTGAGTAGCCCTGTTGGCAACCCACAAGTCAGCAGCCTTAGCTAGTTTCCTAGGATCTAATTCCTGTGAATCAGCCAAGTGCTGTCTGAGCTCAGGAGAGCAGGCATCATAAATTGACTCCAACATTACAAGATTTCTCATTCCTTCATAAGTGTTCACTTTGTAACCCTTAATCCATCCCTCTAAGTTTTTCAACCCTTCACACACCCAGGTAGCCCAAGGGGTACCATCATGCTTTTTGAGGCTTCTAAACCTCTTAAGATACTGGGAAGGGGTCTTCCCAAACCTAGCTATTAAAGCTAGTTTCACACTTTCATACTCTTTCCTATCCTCCTCCCCCAACTCCATTACCACCTCAGTTGCAACAGGGGGAAGCCTAGAGAACAACCAGGTAAGTAAAGCATTTCCTGTGATATTCTGGAGCCCATGATTATATTCAAACTGAGACAACCAATCCAACACATCCAATTTAGGCTCATACATACCAATCAATTCCTTAGGCATCCGGGGTCTTTTAGGACTGGAACTTCTAGAGGAGCCAGAGAGAGAAGCATTCTCAACAGACAATTTCTTCATTTCTAACTCATGCTTGAGCTCCATTTCCCTTAGCCTTAGTTCTTGTTGTTTGTGTTCTGTTTGAGCATTAATCCTTCTATGCTCTAATTCTAGTTTCATTTTCTCTAGTTCAAAGTATTGAGGGTTAAATGTGGGACCTGGCAAAGGTCCAATAGGTACAGCTGGTAGAGCAGACAGAGGCCTGGAGGGAACATCTACAACAGTTTCATCCTCCTCTTCTGGTTCTGACCCAAGATCATCAATACTTTGTTCAATATCAATTTCATTGCTGTTCTCTACATTTGCTGGAGTGATAAGTTCCTCTGAACCATCATCCAGACTTTGGTTTTCTAACAACCTTTCTATTAGCTCCATTTTCTTTCCTTTAGTCATGAGATTCTTATGCTTACAGAGAAGTCTTAGACAATCAGCAGTTTTTGTAGCAAGGGACTCTTGACTATAACTTTCCATAGTAGACAGGTTAAAAATGACTTTTTCTTTCTTGTGCTTAAGCTTTGTGGTTAGTCGCACTAAGGTATCTAAAAAGTACTCTAAAGTGTATACTCAATACAAATCCCACCGCTGTACACCAGTGTTAGGCAGAAACCTGTGCAGTTCCCTCTGGGACCACTGCAAAAGATTTAAGACTACAGGTGTTGGCAGTAAACCCACTTGGTAGCAGTCTGCACCACACAGATTCACTGTGGTAGCTGTGGCTGAGCAGTCAGACTTCCCTCAAGAAGAGTTAGACAGTATACAGAGGATACACAATAGGTACAGAGGCCCAGTAGTACAAGCAAACACTGACCAGAGCTAGGTGTAAAAGTATAAACTTATTTATTAAAGACACACTCATAAATTACACTAGCACAGAAAAAGGTAAGGAAGTCAAAACACAGTTACTATTACTCATATGTACATCCCTAATCATTTGTTGGACAATTCTAAGTTAACACCACTTATTTCCAACCAGAGGTGAGCGCTTAACGTTAGATGGTACTCCAACAAGTTAAAAAAAGGGAGGGAAAAGGCAGAAATAAAGAGAGCAGTAAGGTAAAACACTTTTCACATAAGGTTAGAAAAGGCAGTTAATTGTGGAACAAGGAAAATTAGTTCGGGGCCCACTTTAGAGGGAGCCAGGCGAAAATATGCCCAAGATCACACAATGTCACAAGTCTTTGGAGGTGAGTAGAAAAGGTTTTACTACGTTTCCGAAAAGTTTAGTTAGGGTGTCCCAGGCCTACCCAGGTTCGAGAGCCGAGGACTAAATCTACCCCGTACAATCGGTGGCAAGGGAGGCCGGGCGGAACACAGTACCTTTAAAAGTGGAAAGGATCCTCCAGCGGTGGTAGTCGTTCCTGGTAGTGGGTGCAAGTCGCGGCGTCGTCCAGAGGAAGAGGTGATCTCGACGTGGAGGACAGCTGAAGGTCGTTGCACTACCAGGGATGAGGCCAGCCGTGGAGTTTTCCGCACACAAAGGGTTTTACCCCTCTTTCGCGGTTGAGGTAAAAAGTGGTATCCCGGTTGCCGGGGTGCTTGGCACAGGCAAGGCGGCCACGAGATGCTTCGGGACGGCGAAGAGAAGGCAGCAACTGGTTGTCCCCACCAGTTAAGGGAAGAAGACTCTCCGGCGGGAGATCTCCTCTGTCGTCGGGAAAGTGGTGAGACGGTTCCGCAGGGCTCCACCGGTGGTGTCGTCTTGGCAGGTCGGCTCGGCTTCTCCCTCTTCAGCTTCTTAGGTCCTGTGGCGACTTCTGAAGAACCAGTCCCAAAAACCCTGCTTTTATGCAGCAAACCCCCATTCATGCAGCCTAGCTGTCACTCAAACATGCTAAGTGGTGAGCGGGGTGGCTCACCACTTAGGCCAATCACACTAGAGTGCGACATGAGTTGGCAAGGCAACTCAGTCCAGGGTGCCGAAACCCCCTCCCACACCCCCTGTGGTACCCAGACAGAATGGCACCACTTTGGAGGGCTTCTGTGCAGAAGCCCGCCAAAAGTGGAACAAAGGCTCGACTCGGGTTCAGGGTTACTGAAGTGAACCTAGACGCCATTTTGGCGGCGAGTTCTGGCAAGAATCCCAACCGGTGAATTTATATTAAATAAATAAACCGGCGGTATCTTAACATTGCACCAAAAAGTGGTGCATTAAAAACAATGGGAAATCCCATTGGGAAATATTCCGGTGGAATATTTCCGTGGTATCCACTGCCACCAGCCAGAACTCGGCGAGGGGGGACGGGACAGTACCCCCTCGACAACAGACCCAGGGGCAATCTAATTGCCCCTACCAGTACTTCCACAGTAAGATGGTTTGTACTGGTTAAGTTCCTAAGTTAAGACTAGTAAAGTCAATGGTAACTTTACTGACCCAGGGAGACAGTAGTCAGTCCCAGGGTGTGGAGTCTATGATTGGGGGTCTCTAAGACACCCCTGTGTTACTGCACTGAGGGTGCTGTGTAACACACATTCCAAAAACCAATGATGGCCTATGGGGAAAATTACCCCCTAGCCCATAAGCACACAGCAAGTCACAGAAAACACTCTCAAGTCATGTCCAGGAGTGAGGGTAAAAGAGT
The DNA here is from genome assembly GCF_040938575.1 of Ambystoma mexicanum. Lineage (NCBI taxonomy): Eukaryota > Metazoa > Chordata > Amphibia > Caudata > Ambystomatidae > Ambystoma > Ambystoma mexicanum. The sequence goes on from NC_090932.1 coordinate 1,274,763,617, forward strand.
CTCACTCCTGGCAGGAGAAAATATAAACCCCAAAAATCCAGCAAAGCTGCTGGGGGACTCACTAGGTTAGGAAATTCAGCCTAAACAGAGAATTCTCCCTAACAATACATTTGAAGATCAAAGACCTGCACCTCTTCAATGTCAGCAAATATCTCTAGTGCCTCATTAATTCTTCCAATTTTTTTGATCGCCAATTAAAGCATATTTTTAAATCCAGATTGTCAGTAGGAGCATTATTTATTATTTGAAAATTTGAAATATTATTAAACAGATGGTTCTGGACAAAAATATAGTTGATCCAGGATCTATATACACCATTGGACCATTTATAACACAAATCAGTGTCTATTTGAGAGTCCAGTTAAAGTTGCTTCAGAGAAAAGTTGTCTCCTATAAACATTTCCCGATATCCAGGCTTTATATCACCTGACTTCTGCTCTGTGTCTCTTTCATGGATTTTTTCTTGTTTGGACCCTGATTGTTTTTATTCTTTGCATTGGGTTAATCACTATAGATGAGAAAGTGCTATTTATCACTGATAAAATGGTTTCATTGTTCGTGCCTTCATTGCTGTTAGCACTGTTTTCTGATCCACGTGAAATATTATCACCAAGTCTTATAGGTCTTTCAGTCGGTAAAACAGGTAGATCATGTTTGGATTCGTCCCTATTTTCCTCAGAAAAATCTTCCATAGTATTCAGGGAATTGTACTCATGCGGCTGCAATGAAAGAACTCCATCAACCAATTTTACTAAACCAATTTTATTCTTCGGAGAAGTCAGAAGAGCTATATGAATCATCATTTCTGGCGATGAAGTATAGAACTTTCTGAGACCCGGATTAAATCTGGTGAGTTGGATAAGTTAGAAACATTGCCATAATTCAACTCCTCATTCACGTTCCCCACTTTATTTATCAGTGTGGAGCCACCCAATGAGTCCTGTTGCAAGCTGAGACATACATTTTGCATTGATTTATTATCAATGGGGTCCAACATTGATAGTTCGGTTGTTGTAAGTGGGTTAAATTCTTCCACAAGTATTGCTGATGTTAATTTGTTTCTTTAAGTACTGCTGGTTTCAGAAACATTGTGATTTTACTTTGCTCAGTTCTTAGGGCAGTTTCCACTCTACTTTCTGCTGCTATGACACGCGTGATTGCATTTGAGTGTAACTTATTATGCACTCGCTTTTTAAAATTGCGGCTTCTGTCAGTAGTTCTCGATTTTCCCACACCATTGGCGCTTCTAAAATGATAAGCGTCACGGGAACGCAGCATTTAAAAAGGGGGTAACAAATAATGTAGGAGCGACTCACCAAACGGTCACCAGTCAATCTGCCAAACTGCAAAACTGCTCACACCATGAGCACTTGGCGTACTCGGCGTACAGGAGGGTATTTCAATGTTTGACACACCTTCAAAGTCAGCAGACACTGTAGGCAAACTGTCACTGCAGGTAAACTTCAGCATGGCACCCAGCACAAATAAACAGCTTGTCCCCCAAAACTGCTCACACTCTAAGCACTTCAGCTCATTTGTTCCATGCCTGTTTCCATACTAGCCAATCCAATCCTAACAAGTGGGTGTCATTAATTCAATCAGCTGGACTGGACCTTCTGTTAATTTCCACAGAGTTGAAGCTGCGTGTTATTATGTCAGCTGAATACATTTAATTTGGTGCTCAGCACAGAAAATTATGCACAATTGTGTTTCAACTCAGAAACCCAAGACTAGTGGCTCCCATCCAGGACTTTTATTGACTGTCCTTGATAAGGAAGGAAAGAAGATAAGCTTTATTCAGAAAAAATAATCCATTAACAAACAATAAAAACAAGAAGATATGCATGATAAAACCGGCAGTGCGTGCCAATAATAACAATACATAGCGTCAACAAATTTAAGACAATCCTCACTAAAAATCCAGCAGTTATGTTACTACATTGCTTGTTCTACAAATCTCTTCAAAAGCATCCTTAATAAAAATCGCTGCATCAGACACACATTTTACATCATTATTCTACATAAAAAAGTCATAGCCCCCGAACATGTCCTTCTATTATTCCTGATATGGTGGGGTCTGGGCTACTGTTTTCTTAAGTTGGTTTAAAACCTACAAACCATAAATAAGTGTATTAAATCTTCCACACATCCCAAGACACAAGGGCATGACTTCCCCAGACCCAGCCAAGGCGCCCTGGCTGTGAGCAGTAGGATATTTAATCAGGCCATTAACAAATATCTACGGCACTCAGGTGAATTAAGCTTTACTATCATAGGGACAAACTTGGAACGCATGGGTACAGGGGAATACAATTTTAGCAAAGACATCTTAGCGATGTTGTCTTGAAATGTCCTCAATTCCAACTCAGCAGCCCTTCTCTTAAGAAGTAGCTTACGCTGTGAGATTGAATGGGAGCCCAAAGCTACCAAGTCCCCCAGCCTCCAACGTTTCATTAGAGTAATCACAATATTGTACCAACTGGAATCGTCTTTACTTGATTGGCGGCATAAAGCCCTAAATGCAATGGCAAGATGTGTGTTCATAGGTCTGGTAAGATGAAGCTTCAAGAAAAACTCTAGAAACTGCTGCTTGACTAACAGGGTGATGTTAACGATGATGTCCCAATTCATGCCGGAGCTCGGCGGCAGCTTCTAGCTGGGCCGCTTCGCTGCCCATTGTAAAAACATTTCTAGCTGTTTCAGCTCATCTCAGTGGTTGCGCTGTTTAGTTCTCATTGACTGCCACGTACAATTGACAATCATAAATGCAGCCTATTAAATTCTGCTTCTTATGACTGACTGGCAGCAATTTATTTTTGCATGATGTCACATTTCCATATGACAGATTTCTCAGATTTTTGCTGCTCAGCACGAATCATGTTTAAAGTAAGGATTATTTAAACTGGCCATTTACAAAGGTGTGATATGTGCAAGGGTGTGAATACATTTCTTTTACAGTGTGCAAAGAAGTCTCATATTACACTTCATATTTACCTAGCAGAAGTACCTGGTCTCCGAACACTGATCCTGTAGGTAACTGTTCCGATTCGCTTATCGCTTGTTGTGCTTTGCGCCCTGAAGTAAACTGCACTGAGAATCAGCGGGTGTGGCTGGATGACATGCCACGTAGCAGATGTTGGGGGAGGCAAAGGTTGGTGTGCTGCTGCATACTGGGAGCTTCTGTACTCTCTCCCCACTTGTCGCCTCACCCTGGTGTGGTGCAGTTCATTGCAGTGCAAACATCTTGGAAACTGTGCATCCTAGGGCCTGGACCTCAAGTTTTGTTCCTCGTGTCGGGACTGGTGCTTCTACGACCACATTGATGTTTTGCAGATGTCAGGCAACTGTCTCATGTGTGAAGGTGCTTAAAACCAGGGGAAGGGGTGGGATAAAAATTTCATATACCTTCTAATGTGAACAGGGCCCTAACAGCTAACTATGTACAATTTTGTGCAGATTGGTCAAACAGTGTTTAATTGTCTAAGGAACAATGCTTTGCCAAGCCACAAATCCACAAACTTGTTGACTTGTGCTGAAATCTGGGGAACGGGGTGAGGTTTCCAAATGTCATGTAGCCAGTAATGTCCGGAGGGTCCTAATAGGAAACTATGAAAAATGTGGTGCAGATTAGTGAAACAGTGTAGAATTGTATAGTATAAGGAACAAAGCTTTGCCACAAACAAACACATTTTGACATATATATATATATATATATATATATATATATATATATATATATATATATATATATATTACATGGCCACGGTAGTTGCTGTTTCCATAGGAAGAACACTTTTTGGGTGGCTTATAACTTCGCTCTCCCTGGACGGATCCTCACCAAACTTTGCAAAAAAAGGTATTTGGGTCACTCTGAATTTTTTTGCAATGTTTGGTGAAGATTCGTCCAGGGGGGGAAAAGTTATAGGGGGGTCCCAAAACTTTTTTTTTCCCATAGACTGAATGGGAAATTTTTTTTACTCGCGCCTACAGCCCAAACCGCTGGACGGATTTCCACCAAATTTGGACCAGGAGCAGCGGCTTGGTCCCGAAAGCATGCTTTTGCAAATTTGGTGAAAATCCGTCCAGTAGTTTTTTTTAAAATGACCAAAAAGTAGGTCAAAAAAAATTAGTGATATCTGTGTTCGGTTCTCGGACACACTTCCCTGTTCGCTCCGCGGACAGTGTCCTGATTGGCCAATCGTCTTGCGTGATGTTCGCGGACATGCAACGTGTTCACTGATTGGACGGCGTGGAGCGTGAAGCGTGTCAGATTTTTCGGTAGCGCCCGCCATCTTGGATTCGTGGACGTCCGCGGACAGCGCGGTGAAACTTTGTTTAAAATGTGTATTTAGTAGAGTGTGTTGGTGTGTAGGAGTGTTTGGGGAGGGTGGGAGTGTATGAGATAGGATGAAAGTTGTGTTTTTTATGTGTTAGAGGTTCTTTTTGTGTTCGATTTGTTTGCGGACATCACAGGTGTTCTGAAATGTTCTAAATAAACTGACTGGGGGGTGTTCTAAGGACTCAATATGTGTCAGTTTTGTTCGCAAGCAAAGTGAAACTGTTCTAATGTCTAATGATGTCCGCGAACTACCGCCATGTCCGCGGACATATCGTAACATGAACAGTCCTTCTACCATTTCCTGTTCACTTTCTGTGCCATTCCCTCATTGGATATAGCTAAGAAGTCACATGAACATCCACCAATCACATCCAAGACCTCTACATCTAACTGCATCATCATAGATCACCACTTTAAATGTGCTGTTAATCTCTCTGAGTACAAGTGTCATATCATTGGAAAGCACCTTCTACAAGAAATACTGTACACGTCTCCAAGATTTCTACTTGCAGCTGCATGCATATCCATATGCATGAACACAAACTACAGGTATTCATATTTTCTATATATTACATGTACAATTTTTATAGATTCATATAAACACATTAACTGACTTTTAGCTTGCATAATCTATAAAATGAATTTACTGTCATTTTTTCCATCTCCTAAAATCAACTCTCACTTCCAAACCTATCTGCTATTTAATTTCTTTTTACACACACATTTTCAAAGCATGCTGAACTAACATATTTCAAGTACAATATGAAGAGTTAACATACTCAAACAAAATTGCATGCACGCCGTATGTTCAAAAATCAAACAACAATACTTGTACAAAAATGTAAACATTTATTTACTTATATTTCTATACTGCACAAGCAGCCCATGACATTGAGGCGCTGTTACTTACAAGAGCTTAGTTACAGAAATAGTGGTATTCAGTGGTAGATTATGAATTCCACAAGGCATGCAAATGATATTTTGGTTGGTACAGTTTGTCATTACAATACAGTTTATGCATTAAGAACATATGATATGTATTCAACTGGTGCGACACATCTTATGTGAATAAGATAGTTTTCATGATTTTGAGGACGGCGCTGAGGGTCAATGTCAATTAAAAAAAATCAATGTCTAAATTAAAAACAATGCTATATACAAACAAAATTCCTTATTTGTTTTCTTTACAATTGCAGTGAATACCATTCTCGTGAAAAGAAGCAGCCAAATTTGGAGTACAAAAAACAACTAAGAAGAAACCTGCTCATTTAAAAAATAAAAAGTAAATTGAATACCACCATATTATTTGTACTATTATTCAAACACACTGTAATGTTAACTCATGCTATTTCTGTGTCTAAAAATAGAGATTGTGCACCGTTCTGTCTACAAATCCCCATTTCTTAAACAGAGATTTACAGGCAGAATGACACACAATTTCTTAGTTTTCGACACACAAATAACCCAACTCAACCCCTAGAATTTTCATATTATAGAACAAACAACTGTTTTAATTGTATACCATTAGATTTACTATTTCTACTTCTCCACACCACCAGCTTACTTTCTACTATTATCTGAACCCCAGTTTAGTAGCACATAAATTCAAGAATAGCCATCCCAACTAGTTGTAGTTGCCCAATGCACAAACACACACAATTACATACATCTGTATTATCTTAATCAGACACTCATGCAAACAGCACACATACATTAAGAACACCCCAACCCATACCTTCTTTATTTTTTTCAACAGACCCTAAAGAATGCCTACCAAAAATCAAGTCTGTAGAAAGCAACGCAGAAACAGAGCAAATGAAAATAGAAGTGTCCAAAACGAGCATCCATCTCTAGCAGAATTTGTAAAAAAAGTTAAAACAAAACAGCTAATAGTCATTTAGCGAAACAAAACAAGCTTCAAGTACAGAAACTTTGCCTCCTCTATCAAAATGTAAAACAAACCACAAAACAATGAACAAAAAATCAGCTACCACGACAGATGAAACTGCTCCTATAAATCTTGATATAGTGCAAACTAAGCACACCAAAAAAAGTATTTTAGCAAAAATGTTCCGTCACAGAGTCCTGCAAAATCTTATAAAAACTTATAAAAACTCAACCCTTAAAACCTATAGTAGGAAATAATCTTAGAAGCGTTGATAGACAGTACAATCCTTCTCAAAGGAAACTTATTTATTTTAGTGTTAAACAAAATGAAACCACTAACAAAAAACTAATGACTAAATTACAAAAAAGACTTCTCAATATAAACGAAATGTCAACAGAAATAACTTCTTAAGTATCTGTGGAGGTGAATGGAGTCACACTATGAGCACAGAACCATACTTTAATGAAGAAGCATACAAACAAAAGCAAACAAATACAATTGCCATACGTAGCAGTAGACGATGTTATGAAAAAGTTAATAATATCATAATGGAACAAGAAATACTGCTCACAAAAAATATCCCCAGAAAACTTAGAATTACCTCTCCATTCAACTGAATCAGAACGCCTAGTATACAAATGGCCATGCACGTCAATGTGTAGCATTCCCAAAGAATCTTTCAAGTCTTTACGCCAATTCCTCAATCAATATGTGAAAGGCAAAGACAAAATGAAAATTAAACTACTGCAAAATATGGATAGCTTTCCAGTGTGCAAGTACACAGGACTACAAGGACATTCATTGGCCTGCATTTCAGGACCTACTTGCAAAACCACCTTCCATTATATCAAAATGATATCAACACATCATTCAACTATAGGAAATCTAGTCTATAAACTGTACTATGCTAAAAGTCCTGATTTAGCACTAGCCAATTTACACAACATTATTCTACATAGTACAGCAAAAGACCTACTTGAAGAAATCGACTATATCCAGAAAAAATATTTTGCAAGTGAAAGCCACTTACAGAATGAAATAGCTTTAAAGCAAATTAGCAATAATTCTATGCATGGCAACCTTCTACTACACACATACAAAAAAGAAATACTGAAATTTAAAAGTACATCTGCTGAAATACCAAACCATGTGTGTGTATGTTGCCGTAGAACTTTCTATAAAAGTAACACAAAAACTGTAGACCTAACATATAAAATAGAAAACAATGAAGATTCTAAATGGTTTGAATTAGCTCTCTACCTTATAGCAGAAAACAAATATGAAATAACTGACCCCTTAATACTTTGCAATTACTGTACTACAGTTCTTGACAACAACCAAACTCCTTCACGTGCTATCACAAATAATTTGGAATTATATCCACTACCAAAACCCCTACAACAATTCAATTTATATGAGAGCATCATAATTCAAACAGTGCACCCCTTTCAAGCAATAATACGCCTTCAACCAAAAACAGCAAAATTACCTCCCTCTAAATTAGTGAAAGGTATTCGTGGAAAAGTAGTGTATTTACCATTAGATCTAAAAGAAAATGTGCACACTCTAGGAGTGCAACGTCCAATGGAGCAATCTTTAATTATCTTAGTAAATGGTGTACCTACAAAAGACAAAAGAAATTGGCAACAACTGGTAGATTTACATAAAGTTAGACAAGCTTTGCAATATCTAAAAGACAATAATGACTACTACAAAGAAATTAATATTGAAGAAAACTTGAAGGATACCACTGAAATAATTCAAGAGACACAAGAAGCTGGTCAATTTGAGCTCCTAGATCCTGCTACAATATCCAATACTTTAGACCATTATACAATTCACCCATTGCATTCTAATGACACCGTAGAAGATGCAAAAGAAACGTACCAAATGCGTCAAACAAAAGGATCATCAATCAGCATATGGAAAAAAAGTATAGAAGCACATGCTTTCCTCTACTTTTTCCTACTGGCAAAGGAGGAAGGTACAATGATAGACCTATTCAAATAACAGCATCAGAATATCACTCATTACGGATGTATTCTGAAGATTCCAGATTTAGACAAAATGTGGAATACATATTCCACCTGCTCTTTGAAAGTGAACTAGCAACTTTGTTACGGAGTTGCACACACATTGAAATCAGGATCCCACTTTCAAAATATGTCAGCTACACAATTATTACAAAAAGTGCAACAAAAAGATGAGGTTTTACAATCAAATATTACAAATCTATTAGCAAATATGCGTGGTACAAAAGAATACTGGTTTCGACGTCACGGAGATGTACGTTGTATGATAAGAAACCTTGGCCCACCCACTTGGTTTGTTACATTAAGTTGTGCAGAATATGCATGAGATGATTTACATGATTTCTTACGCATATCAAACAAAAACAAAACAAACATAGATATACTAACACCTGGAGAACTTTGTTCTCCAGATCCTGTTAATGTTTCAAGATAGCATCACCATCACTTCATTGCTATGCTACACTTTATTTGTAATAAAACTGTGCTTCCCCTTGGAGAATTGCAAAACTTCTTTTGGAGAAAAGAATACCAAGCCAAAGGAGCACCACATATCCACATGCTTTTATGGATTGGAGATACTCCTAAATTTGGTCAAGACAGTGACGCCACCGTTTTACAGTTTATTGAAAAATGTGTCACTTGTCAAATTCCATCAAAAGCAACAAATAGTGATCTCCAAGCACAAATTTTACAATTTCAAAGACACAAATGTGGCAAATATTGTCATCGCAAATACAAAAACAAAGGGAAATACTACACCAAATGCCGCTTTGGTTTCCCTAGACCGGTTACAAAAACAGGTCAAGTGAACAGCTTCATGTCTTCAGTTAGACATAGTGTTAAAGGCAAATCACCTAAAAATACATATTACATAAAAAGAACAGAAGAAGAAAAATATATCGATGATTACAATGCAATCATTGCCCACTTATGGAATGCAAACATAGATGTGAAGTACATTGCAGACAATTCCACTGCAGTTGCACGATATGTTACAGCATACTTAACCAAAGCAGAAAAAACAGAGCTACAAGACCTCTGGAATGACCTGTCATCAGACAAAACACTGGGCCTCATTACACGGTATGCAGTAACCATGGCGCTATTAGCGCCATGGTTGCCGCCAGTATTTTACTGTGTCCGCCTTGGTGGATGGAGGAATTACCGCCCTACTCCAAAGTGAGCGGGAGCGGTAATTCCCCATTTACCAAGGCACTTCCCCATTCCCAATTTTGCCCCCATAGGGCTCAATGGGAATGGGGAAGGAGCTAATTACGGTACCGCAAATTGCGGTACCGTAATTAGCACCAAGGTCCCTTTGTGGGCCTGTTCCTTAACGGCTGCTAAAACTAGCCGTTGAGGTTGTGTCCGGTAAAGGGACCTCGTAGTAGGCGGTAAGGGTTTACCGGTACCAGTGCCCTTACCGGTACCAGAAAACCTTTCGCGCGTTCCGTGTAATGAGGCCCACTGTCTCAAAAATTATACAGCTTGGGCATAAAAATGCTCTCCCATAGAGAATGTGGCTCCTATGAAGCAGCAGATCGTTTAACTGGTACTGCTTTGTATGGAAAATCTGAAAATATAGTATGGCTAAGTCTTGGTCCTGCTAAATCTAGAAAAAGAGTTCTAAAATCATACGAAGATATAGAAATACCAAACATGATCCCAACAGCCAAGACATTTTAAAAAACAGTTTGCTGGACACATACTACCCAAACAGAAGTACCACTTTGGAAACCATGTGTCTATACCACATAGCCCAAAACTTCACATACAAAAATAATATAAAACCCGATGAAATAAAAAGGTAAATACAGAGTGTCAAATTGTGAAGGCAACTTAGTAAAAGCTACCAAACCAAATTTCATTAATCATATCAAATTGTCATTAAAGACTCCTCAACATAAAGAACTATATTACATGTCCCTGCTACAACTCTTTAAACCATGGAGAAAAGAAGAATACTAGATAACTATGAATCCTATGAAGACGCTTTCAAAGCAAATGAAAGCACTATAACTGATGTAAACTTTACACAGTACAAAACAATGTTGCACAATGAACACCAACACGAAGAAGAACTGCAGGCCCAACTAGATAAGGACACTGATGACAGTAGTCAACCTTCTGTAACAGGAAGCCAAGAACCACTGGGAGAGCCACTAATAACAAATGAGGCAGAATTAGCTATGACAGAAGTAGAAAACACCATGTGTCAGTATGAAGATAAAGACTTAACTATACTACAATCAAAACTAAACAATGAACAACATAGCATTTTTGAAGAAGTAACAAAAGAAATTGCACATGGTGTACAGCATGAAAACAAAGAATGCACCTGCCAAAATTACAAACCTATACTACTATACGTCAGTGGTGAAGCTGGTTCTGGCAAAACATTCTTAATCAAAATCATCAGTAAATTCCTTCAACAATTGACAAACAACAAACTGTCAGCTGTTGTCACTGCCCCCACAGGTTTAGCTGCCTACAACATAGGCAGTGTCACTTTACACCGATTACTACTCCTGCCAGTAGAACACCAAAACAAATTAGACTATTACAAACTTTCTACAGACGCTGCAACGGAACTACGCAGAGTATTAAAACAAATGAAAATGCTACTAATAGATGAAGTGAGCATGGTCTCCAACCTAATGTTGGCCTTGATTCGCCTCAGATTACAAGAAGTACTCAAACTACAAAGAGCTCTTTGGAGGAAAACACATTATTGTTTTTGGAGATCTTCTTCAATTAACATCAGTGAAAGGTGAGCCTATTTTTAAAACCTTAGGACATAAATTCTGCCGTAAAAACTGTTGGCAGCATTGGAAATGTCAACCTTTGGCAACATTTCCAATACGGAGAATTAACAGAAAATATGCAGCAATCTGCAGATCTCCCTTATGCCAACATCTTAAAAAGTATTACAGTTGGTATATTATCTCAAGAAGCACAAACAATATTGAAAACCCGGCCCATTCATGCACTTTATGGCCATAATGCATGTGCTACGGATGTTATGGAACAATTATCCCACAAAAATGTAAATTGTATGGCCTTATGCCAACTCTTGCAAGCTGTTTCAAATTCAATTAAACAATGCTAAAAAAAGAAATGCAACCAATAATTGAAATTAGCGCCACAGACAAACTAGACATACATGGTATGACACTACCCATGTGTGAACAAGCCACAACGACACTAAATAGTTTAGAAAATTCAATCTCCAACACAGCTGGATTGGAAAAAATATTAAAATTATCCTTAAATTGCAGAGTAATGTTTAAACGTAACCTTGACGTGGATCAAGGACTAGTTAATGGAGCACTGGTCACAGTTGTTGGCTTTCAAACATACCCACGTGAAAACAACATTCAGTTTGTCAATATTCTCTTTGACAAACTTTCAGACGTGAAAAGGATAGGACGCTCAACAGCTTGATTAATTCTCTTCAAAGACATGTATGTACGAAGAGAAAAATTTTCTCTAACTCTTGCATACGCAGTCAACATTCATAAATCACAAGGTCTTACCCTAGACAAAGCATTGATAGACATTGGTAACACAGTCTTGAAAGAAGGCATGAGCTACGTAGCACTATCACGCTTACGTACACTTGACGGTCTATTTCTAATCAACTTTGATGCAAGTAAAGTAAACGCTGATATTCCTTGCATTTTAGAATACAATAGACTGCGTTCACTATACACCCCCATCTAAAAACATATCCTATTCCACAAAAAGTAAAATATTCAAAAAGAAAACTAAATCAAACAGAAATGCAACAGGATGTCACTGCAAATCCTTCAAAGAGATTCAAAGAAACTAATAGTTCATCAAGTACCACAATCAAAAAAGAACCTATTAGGGTAAGTAAACCAGGTACTTCTTCAAAAAAGGAAGACAAACTCCAAAAAAAGCACTCAGATACAGAACTACCTGGTCCATTTAAACTTTCAAATGTAAATGGTGTAAGTTGCTACGCAAATGTAGCAATGAATATTCTATTTCAATTACCACCAATAGTTGACAACATTTACTTACACAGTACAGACCAATTGTGTTTGCAAATGTTAGTACTTCATAGAAACGCAACAAACAATCCTGACAACACGTATAGTGTTTATGGAATAAGACAACAATTGGACTACTGTGCTGGAATGGTGAAATTCACTATAAACGCACAGGAAGATCCACAAGAATTTCTAATGTACTTACTACAAGTACTGGGAAACAAAAACATACCTATAAATGAAATCTTCCAGATTTCACACATGTGGAAACATACATGCACTCTGTGCAACAATGTGACACAAGAACAAATCCCCAATGAGAGCTTAGTGTATGTATCAATACCTAATTGTGAATCCATTCCATTTCAGCAACTTGTACAAAATGCAAACCATGGTAGATTATGTACTACCTACAATTCAGATAATCGCTCCACCTTACTAATACAAACACGTAGTAAATATGTAATACTAATGCTTCTATTTTACAATGCAAATGGTACCAAAAACAACTGCAAGCTGACTGGATTCACACATGGTCAAGTATCACTTGGTAAAAAAAACCTTCACAACAATAGGTATAATCTACCACGCAGGAACCACAACCAATGCAGGTCACTATACTGCATATATAAAAAAGAATTGTGGATGGTTCGAATGTAATGATAGTACCATTACTCTAAAGCAGAGATTACCTGCAAATCTTACAAACGCTTATTTAATCTTCTTAAAACCAAAATGTATTAACTAAACTGTACTTAAACATTAAACTTTTATTAGAAAACTATAAACTGTTACAATATGCCAACAGCTATATAAGTGCCCCAAGATTCTACAACAACTAAACAGATAAATAAATACCACTAAATTATATAAAAAAATAAACAGTTAGAATACGCCAACTGGTGAAAGGGCTGCACCAAGGTGGCAAGGGAGGTAAAGACAACGAGTGGGAAATATGCTGGTGAGTAAGAAAAAGAAGGGAACGGTAAGTAAAACAGGAAGAAAACACAAAGTACAAATGCCGCTAATACATAAAGGGGCAGGGAGGCCACACTACATTCCGTGGGCCCAAATGAATAAGAACAGCTTGTTGAAACGTCTCCCCCCACTTTCAGGTGGGGCAGGGAAATGGATACACGCATTCGAAATTTACACAGCAGGAGTCCCATTAGCAATAGGTGATGTGAAAAGTGTATTGGTGTCCGCTTGGTGATCAAGCAGATGCAGTGTGGGTGAAGGCGAGGTTCCCAGGAGTGACAATGAGTTGTGACCGCCATGATGGATCGCCATTCAATAATGTTGGAACGCAGGTATGGGATGCACTGCGGAGAACGTTTCTAGACATTCCAGACTTACACTTGGTGATGCTGTGCACGATGGGAGAGGATGAGGAGCATATGCAATTCATCCTCCGGGTGCAAGACCTGTGGAGAAGTGAAACGGGTACGGCGTGGGATCAATCCACCGCCTTGTTCTATTTCATAATTAAAAAAGGGCTCCCGAAGGAAGTGCAGAAGGCCTTGGATAAAATAGCTCGGATAGATGCCAAGGTCTGGGCTGAGATCCAAAACATAATTGTACACCATTGTAGCAGGATCAAAGAAAGAGAAAAGGAGATAGCACAGAAAAGGTTGGCAGACGAATCAAAGTTAGTGCAGAATAAGTTAGTGAAGGTCGCAGCGCTCAATGCAGCAACATTGACTGATAGGAGCAGTGAAGGGGATGACGGAGTAGGAAACGGACCTGCCAGAATGGCCGCAAGTTGGGCTGCAGGAGAACAAGAACAGTGGGACAGAGAAGAACAATACGGAGGGCCCCAATGGCAAGAGAGACCAACAAGAGGATGAGGTGGGTACAGGGGGTCGCGAGGGGGTTTCAGAGGAATGGGAAATAGAGGATTTGGTGGGCCTGCGATGAGAGGAGGATCGCAAGGGTCATGTTACAATTGTGGAAGGTGGGAGCACTATTCAAGAGAATGTAGAATGTGACCTACGGTTACTTCCAAGGACAGCCCCCTGCGGGAAACGAACAACAATATGGTCATCCACGCCCAGGTAGTCCCTACAGGTTACCTATGGGAGGGGGTGGACAAAATGTGCAGTATTACAATTAACCCAAGGTAACACAAAGACAGCAACCCCAGCAGCAGAAGCTACAACAGAGGGGTATACAACAACCTATGGCAAGACAAAATACAGTAGGGAATGCAAATAATAACATTTTTGCGATATCCGCTAATGGTGTGCTTGCACCTTTTCACGGTGCAGCGGTAGTAGGTGATAATGTTTTCTTAGTGCCAGGAACTGAGATGTATGCCAATTAGGACAGCCCACAGAGAGCGCTTGCGTGTCCAGTCCTATCCAATACCCTACGTGAAGAAGAGGAACCACTAGTGGGAGCAGAGATAGGAAACAGGCAGTTTATCTTCATGGTAGACTCAGGAGCGGAGAAATCATGTCTCCTGGAAGGGCGGTTTCCGCTCTCTGGAAGAAATTTGGGAATGCAGGGGTTCTCTGTGGCTATTTTAAAAGTTCCTTACACAAAAGATCTTGACATAACAGTGGAGGGAAAAACAGTGCGTGCACCCTTAATGTACCACAAAGACACGCCAATAAATTTGCTAGGAAGGGACCTTCTGAGCAAATTGAACATGACAATCTCCTTTACTGAATGGGGGATAATGTGCTCAACGCCAGGAGTGTGCCCTGTACGAGCAATGTTGATGATTAGCACCATGACAAATGAAGTTGCAGTAAGAGGGGTGCCCATTGACATGGACATGTTCATTTATGGTATCAGAGTGTTAGCACGAGTGGTGCCAGAGATAACAAGAAGAGAATGGAAGGTACCCTCAGATTTTGTCTTTCGTCCAATTGTAAATACAGAGATTGTGCCAGGAACCATTCTGTCTATTGATTTGGAAGGGGTTCAAGTCTCAAGCAAACGTATTGCAGTAATAGGACTGGACACGCATGGATGCGAGTGGAGAACAGTACTGTGCAGAGATCCAAACATAATGTTGCGCGACTTAACCGATGAAGAATTGTTCACTGACAATGAGAGTGATGAGGAGATAATAATGGAAATAAGTACACCATGCGACATCATGATCCAGTACAGGGAGATACACAATCCTCTCATGGCTAGTGTCAACGTGCCGCCCACAATATTTGAGAAAGACATGGAAAGGGTCCTACAAGAGATTTGGACCACAGGTCCCCATGATGTAGGGTTATTGCACGAAGTAACACGAATAAAGATAAAATTGAAGCCAGGTGCTATATGCCCAAGAGTTAAGCAGTACCCACTATCAAGGAAGCAGAAGAAGGGATTAGAGAGACAATAAACGCACTACTAAAACAAGAAATAATAGTACCATCCAACTCCCCATGTAACAGCGATTTTTCCAATCAAAAAAAGCGAAAGGTGGGGCGTGGAGAATGATACAAGATTTACGCCCACTCAATGACGTCATCCAGAAAGAATTCCCACTAATGCCTAATCCAGCATCAATATTGTGCAGCATACCCAAAGACGCCACATGTTTTACAGTAGTGGATCTGAATCTCACAGCGTTCATGCTAGGGGGGGAACAGATATGAACACTGCAGGCTACCGCAGGGGTATTGTGAAGGCCCCAGCATTGTCAATAGGATTTTACATAAAGATCTTGGAAACATTAATGTAGAGAGCATGATAATACAGTACGTAGATGATTTGCTTGTCTGCAGCAAAAGTGAAGAACAGTGTAGAGCAGATTCTATAACATTGTTGAATTTATTGGCCACAAAAGGCTATAAAGTAGATAAAGGAAAACTGTAATACTGCCTAGCAGAAGTACTGTACCTAGGGCAACTTATTTCCAAAGATGGTAAGAGGCTACTGCCTGATAGGGCAGCTGCCACACCCCATATGATAATACCAAAAACAGTAAAGGACATGCAAAAGTTTCTCGGTATTTTTAATTACTGCTGCACATGGATACTTTTTTTTTAAATCAAAAAACTTTATTTGATTTATCAAAAACATGAATAAACATAACAAATATCTCTACATTACAGGGAAGGGAAAGGGAAAAAGGAAGGGTAAACAGCAACCGGGAAGAGAAGGGGAAAGGAAATATGGGGCCTTAGCCCTCAGGGCCATCAAGTCTACGATGCGGGAGCACATGAAACAACTTGTGCGTGCCAGGCTCGCTAGTCCGGCGTCGCCTTGTC
This sequence comes from Ambystoma mexicanum, assembly GCF_040938575.1. Lineage (NCBI taxonomy): Eukaryota > Metazoa > Chordata > Amphibia > Caudata > Ambystomatidae > Ambystoma > Ambystoma mexicanum. The sequence continues at coordinate 1,274,780,110 of NC_090932.1, forward strand.
CAAATAGTGCACCTTACTCGTTACATCTCTATGGAAGCTTAGCCATCCTCTTCCCATCTCTGCCATATTTTATCTGCTTTTTGCGGGCATCCCCTCGCAGCATACACCCTGCGTTCCATTATAACACAAATGTCCACGTCTGTGACCCATTGGTCGTAGCAGAGTGTTCTCTCAGATCCCCATAGCTGCGCAATGTTCCTTCTAAGGACTGCTGTTGCGGTCGACCAGAGCAGTTTCTCATAGCTGGTCAGATCGCTTTCGTCGGAGATCCCCAACAGGAGCTGTTTGGGTCCCCTTTGCACTGGCTTGCCCATGACCCTGGAGAGCTTGTCACAACACTTCATAACTGCTGTATTTTGTCGCATTCCCATATGATGTGGAAGAAAGTACCTTCCTCCCGTTTGCAGCGCAGGCATCGTGCATCCGGGACTCTGCCCCAGCGGAAGAGTGCCACTCTGGGATAGTAGATGCGATGTAGGATTTTGAGTTGGACCAGTCGGAGTCTCGATGAAATGGCCACTTCCCGGGGGTACATTAAAGCTTCTGTCCAGTCCTCAGGTTGAAGTGGGCCCACGTCTCGCTCCCATCTGGCTTTTAGGCTAATCAGTTCAGGCGTGGCAAAGGATGTGATTACATTGTACGTGGTTGAGGTAACTTTCCGCTGTATTTGGTCTTGGACAATGTTGCGTTCCAGCGGGGTGCAATCTGGAATATCAGTGTTTCAAACGTGACCAGTTTCTCCTCCCTTATTACGTCTCCAACTCTGGTAATACCACTTCAGGCCCATGCCGGCCATTTGGGTAGCTTCAATATTTCGGGGAGGAGGCTGTTGTTCCACAGAGGTTGGGCTAGAGTCAATTTTGCATCCCAGCCTATGTAGCGGTGTGCTTCGGTCCAGATGCGTGTGATGTGCGTGTCCATGTTGAGAGAAGGTGTGTGGCACCGGTCGCGATACAGAAGTTCCAAGGGGGAGGTTTCTCTCTGGGTGATGATCCTTTTGATGTGCGGCAGGTCTCTGTCCCCGTGGAGCATGTCGTTCACCACTGCCATCTGACTGGCCCAGTAATAGGTCTGCAATCTGGGCAGCCCAATCCCACCCTCCCAGATGGACCTTTGCAGGGTAGAGAGATCAATCCGCGGATGACCTCTGCTCCACAGTAGCTTACGAAGGATATGGTCTATCTTAAGGAATTCATGGTGTGGAATGTGCAGCGGAGCATTTTGCAGGATGTACAAAAACTTGGGGAGTGCGATCATTTTGAATAGGGCTGCTCTGCCCATCAGAGTTAGTGGCAGGGAGATCCAATGGCAAGTGTCCTCTGCAAATCTCGTCACAACAGGGTGGAGGTTCAGCGCTGTGTAGTCTGTAAGGTGCTTTGTGATAATTACCCCCAGGTATTTAAACTGTTCTGTTGCGATCTGGTAGGGGCAGTCTACGGGGCCGGCAGCTGCCATGTTGCCTATGGGGAATAGGATTGATTTGGACCAATTCACGCGTAGACCGCTGAAGGCTCCGTATCTCTTCAACATCTGTGTAACTCTGTGGCAGGAGTTGCGTGGGTCTTTCAAGTAGATAAGCAGGTCGTTCGCATAGAGCGAGACCCTGTCCTCCCACGTCTCTGACCAGCGGAATCCCTCCCAGAGCAGAGTGTCACGTGGGAGAATGGCCAGGGGTTCGATGGCTATTGCGAAGATCATTGCTTACAGGGGGCAACCTTGTCTAGTGCCTCTGCCCAGACTGAAAGGCTCTGATTGCCAGCCATTAACCCTAGTCCTGGCCATCGGACATCTGTACAGTAATTGCACCCAGTTCATAAAGTTTTCGCCAAACCCCATGTGCCCCATTATGTCCCAGATGGCCTCCCATCTCACTGAATCGAAGGCCTTTTCGAAGTCGATTGCCAGCAAGGCTAACGGCCCTTGTATACTGTCGGCTTTCTCCAGTGCCGCATGCAGTCTGTGGAGGTTCATGCGTGTCGATCTTTGGGGCATGAAGCCGCACTGGTCCGGATGGATCAGAGAGGGTATCACCTGTTGCAAACGATCTGCCAGTATTTTAGCAAGAATTTTGGTTTCGCTGTTTATGAGTGAGATGGGCTGGTATGAGTTGCAGTGGTCGGGGGGCTTGTCTGGTTTGGGCAATACGATTATTGTGGCTTCTCTTAAGTCTGGAGATAGGATGCCCCGTTCTTTTGCGTGTTGATACATTCTCAGTAGGTGAGGGGCAATTACGTTGGTCCCCACCTTCCGCCACAATTCAATCGGAAAGCCATTTGGGCCTGGAGACTTGCCAGTTTGGAGGGCAGACATAGCGCACGACACCTCATCCTCCGTTATATCCCTCTCCAGCAATTCTTGTTGTGCCTCATTCAGAGTGGGGAAGTTAATTTCATCTACTATTGACGTGTCCATGCGGGTGGTGGGTTTCTTATAGAGTTCAGCATAATAGTCTGCGAAACCCCGCGATATGTCTTGATCTGACACTAGTGGACCTGGACCCCCTACTCGTAACTGATGAACGTGGCTGTGTCCCTGCTCCTTACGTTCCAGCCACGCTAGCATCTTGCCAGCTTTGTCGCCTGTTTCATATATGCGTGCCCTCATTGCAGTGTGTGCGTGTTTGGCGTTGTCAAGTGCTGTGTTCTGGAGCAGCTTCTGTGCTCGGAGTAGTGCTCGGTTCGTCTCAGGCGTGTCCTGGGTAATATGTGATTCTCTGCCAGTTTAACCTGTTGTTCCGCCTCGTGTACCTTAAGTAAGTGCTGTTTCTTGTATGCGGACGTCCAAGATATGAGTTCCCCCCTTAGTACTGTTTTGTATGCCTCCCATAGTGACCCAGGGTCTGCTGCAGATTCAGTGTTTAACTCGAAATATGTTTCGGTCGCTTCTTGCAGTTTAACTATCAGATCCGGATTACCCAGATGGTAATTATTCAGACGCCAACTAGGCGGGGGGGGGTTGGTCTAGAAGTTGTGATTTTCAACACCACCGGGGAGTGAACAGAGATGCCTCTGGGTAGTAGGTATGCTTCTTGTGCTCTGTGCAGGTCAGTTGATGGGATAAAGAAGTAATCCAGTCTGGACAGTGAGGCATGAGCCCCAGAATGGAAGGAATATTCCCTGGAATCGGGGTGGAGATCTCTCCAAACATCACACAAACCCAGGGCGTTCGTGAATGTGGCAAGTTTGCTATGTATGCCGGGGTTTCTATTGCGCAAATGAGAACGGTCTAGGGTTGTGTCCATGACTTCATTAAAGTCCCCTCGATTATCGTAATGTCGGAGGAGTCCTCCGTGATCATGGGGGAAATGTCAGTGAGTAATGGCGTTAATAGGGTTGGTGGTGCATAGATAGCAAGTAATGTGATGGAGTTTCCTCAGAGCATACCCGTCGCATATATGTACCTGCCTCCGGTATCCTGTGTCACTGTGTTCAAGTGGAAGGGAAGGTTTTTATGTATCAGTATCAGGACCCCACGAGAACCCGTTGTGAAGCCTGCATGGAGTGCGAGTCTGTAGTTTGTGCGTTTAAATAGGGAACATTCTGTACCTGCAAGGTGTGTTTCAGCTAGAAAAACTATATCTGGTGCGTGCCTTTTCAAGTATTGCCCTACCAATCGGCGTTTGATTGCATTGCCAAGCCCGTTGACATTCCAGGCTAAGAATGTGAGTGTTCTGGCTATGTTGGACCTAGCGTTATTTGATGCCATAACTGTCTACGAACGAGAACGTGTGTGCCACTGGTGGCGGCGCCAGGCGCCGAGTTTCTGTGTGTTTATTTGCTATTACCCCCTTATTTGACTTTAATGTATTGCGTGCTTGACTGGCCCTTTCCATAACTAAACATAACAAACCCATAACCACCCACCCTATACTCCTCCCAACTAGAAGCATCGGTCGCCCGAACAAGAAAATACAAGTTGTCAACCGGACAACTCACATGAAACAAACTAAATTAGAGGTACAAGTTACTCCCCCGTAACTCAAATGCAAAGTGCCTTCTAACTAAACACCAAGGAAGGTTCTTCCCAGGGGGGTTCTCTTTCTTGCGCCGTATGCTGGTGTTTTACATGGTGGGGCGCCTCCCGTGACCCAGTCGGGGGTTTGGCTTAGATGCGCCGGTTTGTTGCAGCGGAGCGCTCCATCTCTTCATTACAGGGTGGGCTATTTCTTCAGTGTTCATCCTGTTCCGCAGCTGGCACCGGAGCCCCCCGCTCCTCCTGCTCCGGGTCTCTCCTCGGGGAGGCCCGCCGTGACCCGTGTCGGGCCCTGCCTCTCTGTCTTCGTGGTCTCGTGGACCAATCCCCTTCAATATGCGCCTCGGCCCACCTCCAGGCTTCCTGTGGGTCCATGAAGTGAACTGTCGATCCCTTATGGTGAATTTTCAGTTGGGCCGGGAAGAGGAGGCCGTATTTCACTTTTAACTGCGCCAATTGTCTTTTAAGTGGCTCAAAGGATTGCCTTGCACGTTGCACCTCTCGGGTATAATCCGGGAAAAAGGCTATTCGCGACCCATTGTGTGTGATCGACCCATGCGAGCGCGACATTTACAGGAGAGCATCTCTGTCGCGATAGTTAAGTAATCTGGTGATTATTGTTCGGGGCGGAGCGCCCGGGATCGGTCTGCCCGAGGGCATCCTGTGAGCCCTCTCCACCGAGAAAAACTTTGAGAAAGAGTGGGGTTCAAAAATGTCAGTGAGCCATTGTTCGAGAAATAGTTCCATGCACTCCCCCTCCTCTCCTTCTGGCAGGCCCAGAATGCGAACATTATTGCGGCGAGACCTTCCCTCTCCCTCATCAACCTTAGCTTCCAGGGTCTTCAGGCGGGTCAGGGCTTGGGCCATCTGCCTGTTGATCCCAATGATGTTATCCTCTGCTTCTGAGATACGGTGCTCGGCCTCGCCAGTTCTAGAGGTTAACTTTTGTAAGTCATGCCTCAGGAAGGAGACATCTGCTGCGATGCTGTCCATCTTAATCTCCGTGGAGGAGCGGGAGCTGGCGATGGCTGCCATGACATCCCGTAAGGAGAGAGACTCATCTTCTGGAGAGGAGTTTGTTCGTGTTGTTGCTCCCGCGAGGGCTGGGGCTGTAGCAACCGCAAACTGGTCCATGCTACTTTGGGTAGATGCTTTCCTTTGTCTGTCTTTCCCCATCTTGGTGTGCGCTGGACACCGTGGTGGGTGGATCAGAGCCTCCGTGGGTGCCGCTCCTCGGTGGTTCCTCCCCCAATTATGCACTATATTGCGGCTTGTCCTACAATGGGCGCAGATGTCAGGTGGGGCTTGTGTTATGGGACTCTACCCAGTTGGGGCCGTGATCACCCCCCGCGGAGAGCACTAGGCGAATCCCCAGCTTTCTGCTGGGTTCTTTCCTCTTTGTTGGCTTGCGCTGCCCCTCCGCACTCTCAATCCCTCTGCCCCAGGTATTCCTTGGGATGACTGCACGGTGATGGCGGGAAAGGCCGAGGGAGAAGGGGGCCACTTACTTGCTTGGTGCGCTTCGAAAGCACCTCTGGTACAGGCGCAGGTCTCCACCCGCAGGTCACTCTCCGCACGGCGCTGCAGCCTGAAATCATGTGGCGGAGGAGGAGACCCGCCATGCACGGGGCCATCACCAGGCTCCGTCGGCCATCTTGGGCATGGGTCGCAAGTTGTCGGCTCACAAGTTGTAGTCCAGCAAGCTTTGTGCTCTGGCGGCCAGGAAAACACCAACGGTCCTCCCAGTTAGAGGTATTGGGTATTCGGGTGTGCCAGTGTGCAGGAAGCAAGTGACGTCCTGGAAGTGGGTATACTTCCCATGTAAATCCGAGTAGTAAATATTTATTTGCCCCGGCGCAGTCAAGGGGTGGCGTCCAGCTCAAAATGACCAGCACTTCGTTGTATACTGGCAGCGGCCCCCCTCAGCACCCGAGGACCACTGCACAGCTATAGCTCGCTCCCCTCAGGAGCAGCAGCCACGCCGAGTATGGAGGAGTGCAGTCCGGGAGGCAGCAGTCTCGCGTACAGGGAGAGGGGGGCACCAGCTGACTTCGCCGGGGGCGGGCGGCGTCGCACTCGTCCTGCGATGATCTTTTTTCGCCCCCCCAGGGGTGCACCAGTCCTGTGGGTCTTCACCGCTAGTGTTCGTGGCCGGCGCCGCTTTCCCCAGCCACCGCCGCCGCCGCCCGCAATGTGGGGAGCAGCACACAAAATGCGGGTGTGTGTCTCAGCCCGATCTCCGCCGCTCAGGCGCACGTCTCTCCCGCTCCTGAGGGGCGCCATCGGGACTTTGCAACCCCCGATCACGGGGACAGCTCCAGCGGTGTCTGCAACACACCGTTTCTCCAGCGGTCGGGCGTCGGAGTACAGCTCGGCTCCTTGTTCTCGATCCTCCGGCTCTGTTGCAAAGCAGCACAGCGGTCCTCCCTCGCTGCAGGCTCCAGGTTATTTTGTCCGTTACGGGAATCGGACCGCGGCGGCGATCTTGAAGTCGGCTTCTCGCGTCCTGCGCGCCAAAACTTCTCCTCGCTCTATCACCCCACGGATTGGGGTTTCTGGGCTGAAAGTTGTCACGGAGCTTCTCCCAACAGCCTTTAAGCTGTTCCTGGAATCACAAGTCGTTTCGTCCCACCAAACAGGATGATAACCTCAGGATGTTGTCGGCGGCAAGAGGAGCTCACGGGACTCACGTCTCCTGAACTTGCATGCTGGCCACGCCCCTGTGCATGGATACTTGATTACCCGGCATACACACACCCACTGCTGCAAGCACTAAAGGAATCCCAAAAGAATAATGCCCCGATAAAATGGACAAATGAGATGATGACGCAGTGCTTCAAGCTGCAGGATCTGATTGAAAACACACCAGTTCTCACGAACCCAGATTATGACAGGGAATTTAATTTATTTTCACACTGAAATGGCACGTTAATGACTGCAGTACTGACACAGAAAAGTTCATTAGGCCACAAGCTACTGGCCTATTACAGTGGAACATTGGACTCAGTGATGGAAGGGCACTTTGCATGCGAACAAGCTCTCGCTGCAGTGGCCTTCACCATTGAAAAAAGCACCACAATCGTGGTGGGATGCTCAGTGACACTGTACGCAGAGCAATCACTCTTCACGATTCTAGAAAGATCCAAATCAAACTTAACAACCCAGAGGGCAACAGCCTACGAAATAACAATCTCCAGCCCAAATGTACATGTGGTCAGATGTAAAACAGTAAACCCAGCCACATTCATTACTGAACCATGCACTGTAGAAGACATGCAGGAACACGACTGCGTTACATACGAGGGAGAGGAAGATGATATTTCCAAGCAAGTGAGAAAACATTACAGGAAGGAGAGATATACTTCATAGACGGTTCAGCATCCATAGATACTGAGACAGGGGAAAAACATGTGGAGATGGCAGTGGTAAGAATGGAAGAAGAGAATTATGAAATAATTGTCCAAAAATGCCTCCCTTCTCATTACTCCGCACAAGCGGCGGAATCAGTGGCATTAATTGAGGCACTGCATACAAAGGATGTGCAGTAATGATATATTCGGATTCAGCATATGCCACAACAACGGTACACTCAGGTTTGTCACGATTGCGACAAAGAGGGTTCCGAAGGGCAGTAGGGTCGCCGGTACAACATGCTACATTCCTAAATGAACTAATAGAAGCATTAGCAGAACCATCAGTAGTGGCAGTGGTGAAATGCCAAGCTCATACTAACAACACAGACGCAATCTCATTGGGAAATGCGGCAGCAGATGCAGCAGCGAAAGATGCTGCGTATTTCAATGTGCCCCCAACAATTGAATGTATTGTCAAAACGGCCAACACAGAAAAATTCCAAGAGGGGTAGGGCAACACACCATTAATGCAAATAATAGAACTGTAAAGAAAAGCACCGATAGAAGAGCAAGAATTGTGGGCCAAACGAGGGTGCAAGCAATCACCAACAGATCTGATATGGAGGCAGGAATTAACTAGGAAAGTGGTAATGTCAGTGGAACTGTTAGAAATAGCGTTCTAGCAGTTGCATTTTCAGACACATGTGACTAAGCAACATATTGCAGCAGACATACAAGAGCATAGGTTCATTCCGAACCTACAAGAACATTTGTCAAAATTCACCATAGAATGTACAACATGTCAAACATACAGTTCAGGGATGACACTGAGAACACTATGAGGAACACTGCCACACCCAGTAGGTCCATTCAGAGTACTCCACATTGATTAAGCGGACATGGGGGAGAGGTGTAATGGGGCAAGATACTTGATTGTGGTGGTATGCCCCTTCTCCAGGTGGGTGGAAGCTGGACCATGTCCCCACCCGGATGCGAATTGCACCACAAAATTCCCGGTGTGGGAGGTGTTCTCAAGGTGGGGCATTTGTGATGTGATAAGATCAGACAATGGCACACACTTTGTGAATGACCTCTTTAAAGAAGTGACATCGCTCCTAGGAGTTAAGCACAAACTATGTTCAATTTATCACCCAATGGCTAACGGAGTGGTGGAAAAGATCAACGGCTTGCTCAAAAGTAAATTGTCAAAGTTGTGAAACACACTCAAAAAGAATTGGGTGTATTGCCTGCCCCTAGCACTGTTCCAACTCAGAATGCAGCCAAGCAAGGACCATCATTTGAGCCCACACGCAATAGTGACGGGCAGGCGTATTCATACGATACTCTCCCCAATAAGAAAAGCATCAGATGCGCACAGGGCTGCCACAGTACTGGGGGAAGAATTTAAGGAATACCTTGCACAGTTGACGCGCACAGTACGTATCATAGCACAACAAATTGCGCCACCCTTTACTGAGAATGCTGCGACAGATACTGCAATGCCAGCCCAAGACAGTCCAGAGGGCCCATTAATGCCAGGTGAAAATGTGTATGTGCGCAGTTTTGTTCGGCGGTGGAACTCGCCAAGATTTCATGGCCCCTACCAGGTCATCTATTGTACACCTACAGCTGTGAAAGTAAAGGGACTGAAATATTGGGTGCATCTCTCGGACGTGAGAAGAGCACGCGATAGTGCACTCCCTCAATGTGAGCAAACAAACAATATTTGAATTTCCAGTGGATAGAAAAGTAATTACAGAAAGAGTATAAAGTGACAAAGAATAAGAAGTAATGAAAAAAGAAAAAAAAGGGGCGTGTGAATGCACCTACATCTCTTCCTCTATATTTCTCTGACCCTCTCTCCCTTATTTTCTCTCTATAACTTCTTCTATGGTCTCCCTTTCTACCTCTCTACCAGCACCAATCGAAAAATAAAAGAAACTATGTGTGTACAGAAATAATGTTAATTACAGAAAGAAAAATGATGCTCATTGCAAAAAGAATATAAGAGAAATATGGAAAAATCATATAAAAATATGTGCAGCAACAAATAAGAGATCAATAAGAATGGTATGATAAAAAGTGATTAACTAATTAATGAAATGAATGCTGTCACTTAACACTTTTATATCGCCCCCCCAGGTAACACAATGACAGAAAGAAGCGAGCTCACAGATAATGGTGTAATGTTAGTTACTGATAGGGTTGTTAACAGAACTAATAAGTATTATAACTTTGAGTGTGGACTGCAGTATTCTGCTATAATGTTTTCTATAAAGCTATTTGTTATGGCCTGGTATCACACTGTGTTTTGTATCATACAGGATAAAAAAAAGGAGGGGGAGCGGGGCGCAGCTAATACAAGAAGGGTCAGTACTTATATGGACAGGGGTAAAAACAATGTGGAGAGATAATTATTCTGCTAATGATTATTCTGCAGATACAAACCTCACTATGGTGCACCTTAATGACACAACAACAGCCTCACTCCTTCCACTTGCTGCTATAAGCCCGAATAATGACAATGAAACAAACAAGTATGATGGTGACTACTTTTGGGTAAATGAACTTAACCAGATGAATGTTAACACACAGACAACCAGAGAACCTACCTCACTTCATGTTGCTGCTACACAAGAGTCCCCAGATCTATCAGCAGCGTACACTACGAATGAGTTCAATGACACAACATGGCCAGGGTTGTTTCCTATACATTATCAAAAAGTTAAAGTAATGAGTTACTGGAAAGGAGAGAGGAGGAGACGAAAAAGGGGGGCGGGTGGGAAAAGATATGGGGCCTGCTTCACTTCCATGAATCAGGCCCATGATATTTACCACGACCTGGGATTAAATGAAATAGAAAACCCCCGCCAACCTGACCAATGAAATAAATGCTACTCAGACATGAGTGCCACAGCAAAACAAGCAACAAATGAGAGCTGCTATGTCTGCTTGCTCATACCGCACGCATCAGGTACACCCAAGATACTAGTGCCACAAGAAATACCCTTGTCAGACGCTCAGTGTTTAATTCATCTCATATTATGCAGAATTCGGAGCACCTTCCAGGCACACACAGTTACAATAGAGCTGCTGTAGAATGAGAGAACATGCACAAGCAGGCGCCAAGGAGTAATTTGCATTAAAGAACCATTCTTCGTCATAAAGGGAACAATATTCACGGAAAAAAAATGGCATGACGAAATGATCAAGTGCAAAGCTGAGGCACTCAGAGGACTCACTGAAGAGAACTTCCAAGGGTCAAAGAAATGTGCGCCCCAGTTTGGTCCCAGGACATTACGAAACTCACTTGGGTCACTGCACTAGAAAAGCACATCAAGACGCAAAAAGAAATACCACATGAGCTTTGCTTTTATGGAGAAGAAAAGGTGCCCATGGGGGTCAACAAGCAGTGCAACAAGACAATTACAATTCCAGACATGAAGAAAGGCACAGCTGCACTCATGGATATGTGCTGGGTCTGCGGCAAACCAGCATACCTGCACCTTCTGGCGTCATGGAGAGGTACTTGCACCCTAGCCACTCTACATTCAGCTCTGATGGTAATCCCAGAAAGTAATATCCAATGAGCAGGAAGATCAGCTGACATATCGGCAGCAGGGAACTTGGCTTGCACATCGGCAGCGCCCCAAAGAGGAGTAACAGAGCCTCCGTCATGCGACCTGTTGTCTGAAAGTGACTTAAAAGACAGACTCTCTTGCAAAAGGAGATCATCAAACTATATCTCCTCTGAATCATCTTCTCTTCTTGCCGAGATCCCGGCAAACTATAAACTCTTTAATTCCGCAGAGACATTCTTTGCTTCCCTCTTAACGCCAGGGCTCCAGGCTCGAACTAATGCCAAGTGGTTACAAATAGTCAGCTGGTAGCTGATCCAACTTGCCAACGACACTGAAGAAGGGTTCAATGTGATCAAGGAGGAACTTCGTGCTTTGCACCTAATGACAATGCAGAACCGGTACGTCCTAGATCTCCTCACAGCAATGGACGGCAGTGTTTGCCGAAAAATCGGGAGCACATGCTGTACATTTGTACCCTCTGAAGATGCAGATAATGGGACCCTCTCCCACATGATCTCAGCGGTACACCACCTGGGTGAAAGAATGTCAAAAGAGGGAGGAATAGAACCGAGCAACTGGTTTGACAACATGTTCAGCTGGATACCGTCCTGGTTCAACACCGTGATGAAAATTTTTGTTCCTGTCATCGTCTTCATCATGCTATTTTTCTGTGTGTGCCAACTAGGTATCCGTTGTTGTGCAAAATCTATGCCTAACTCAACTATGATGATGGTAACGATGGGCCGACAGGCAACGGAAACAACTATGATAGACGCACAAATGCAAACTGGGGAGCCTAACCCACTAAAGTATCGCATGACAGCGGAATACTGCCAAAATGGGGACAGGGTTGACAACCTATATCACACCACCATAAAAGAACCAAGAGAGCTGCAATGGTACAAAGAAGTGTGGGTGGATCTGGACGGGGATGTAGGGATTTACATGACATGCACTCCTGATGAATACGCAAGGAAAAGGCACAGCCTGAAAAGCGTATGTAGGGCATGGATGCCCATAAAAGGTACACCTGCTTGTGATGAAGCGGTAGCCGTAGGTGAGTATTATGGAAGCGAGAACAAAAAAGTTAATGGTTTGTTACTTTAGATGTAACGAAAGGGGGGAATGTGTGGGAGTGAGGGGCCGGTAGGCCCCCCCTACCTCCATACACCCAGTGCAGCTTGGACCATGTGCCTCCAATGGTGGGGAATGCTTCCATTTCCCTTATGTAATACCAGCATGAGCTGGCACTTGCATAGATGGGGCTATTGCCCAGGACATGTGGCATCCATGTTGTGCACCCTTGACTCCATCTTTTTTGACTAGGCCTCACTGCGATAATATGAGAAGGCTTCTCTCCCCTTAGCAGCGCTGCTCACAATGCGCACATGGCCCCCACCTTTTCTCTCACTGTGTCTGAAAGTTCCACGGCTCCATTCACACGCTCGGGCCGGAGGTAATTGCAACACAAACAAATGTAACATCTCACTCTTCCTCTGAGATCACTGTCCCGTGTGTGAACCGGCTTGAGCCAGGCCCTGTAGCTCATCCATCTCCACAAATCTGCTCATGCCCCCTCATCCTCGCTGTTGGAAAATTACTGCCCGTATAACCCTGTGCCCCTGCAAGACATTCTCTTGATGTACCAGATATGTGACCCTGCCATGATGCCCACCCAGCATGTCCTTACCTAACATCTGACCTCTGTCACAGTACATTGTCTCCCACTACTAACAAACGTCAACCTGCCCGGCCTCTTTTTATGAGTTCAAGCCCTCGGCATAATCAATGTTATCATGATGGTCAAGACCCTTAACCTGATGCCCCATATAAGCCTCAATAAGTGATTATGTAAATACAAAAATGAAGTTTATAGGTTTACAATGATTTGCTCAAAGGAGTTGCAATGACTATTGTTTAGTGCATGCTTTATTAGGTTGTATTATGCTAGCTTAGTTAGTGACTACCCCACCTCGCAGCGACCTGACCCTCACCCCTCCTGGACGCTGGCAGCCGGACCACGTAATGCTCACCCTCCCTCCAACTGGGCAACCAATCCGGAAGAAGCAGCGCCTACACCAATATATGTGCTTTCACCTTTCAGCCAATCCTGCACTGATGTAGTACCCTATGTTAGTTACGTCATGTATGACGTTGTTTTCCTTTATATTTCATTGTAAGTGTGTTGTATGCCAGAGCGCTCTCAGGCAGCAGAGTTCTCTGGATGCCAATTCTAGATAAAACTTTTGAAACTCTCACAACCTCTCCTCTTAGCCGTATTCCCCGTCTGGGGTGTGTCTCATTTATTTGTATTGCACGTAGTAAGATGGGGAGGGCTCTTACAGGTGCAATCCACTGTGGGTCTGCATCTGGCAAATGCTTTTCCCTGTAATGACTAATTGGTTTGAGGGGAAAAAGCACATATTATGGGGCTCACATGCAGTATTAGCAATATTGGAAAGTGATCCTGAACATCTAAATCTTCTATTTGGAGCAGGAAACCCACAGGCATGAAGAAGTGAGATTAACACACACTCCTTCAACCTTCATGTTCCTCGCTCTGAATAACAGGTGATCTTGAATACATAAATAAACGATATGAAGGCTTGATCTTGGTGATTCCCAGTCAGGGTTCAATTCTTTCCACCAGAATAACGGCGGGAGAAAACAACAAACAGGAAGGTTAGTGTAGGACACTACCCCAGGCGGCATGAGGGACGCACTGGTTATGGGATGGTGCACTAATCAGCAGAGCGTTCAAGGTGCACTTGTAATTCAAATGATTGTGCAGTCATTTACTAGAGAAAGTTTGATACTCTGACAGTATGAAAAAAGTAATCCAAAGTAGGCAGTAAAACCAAGGCGTTATGGTACCGGCAGTTCAGGAGCACTGGTATGAGGGAACAGGTGGAATGATAGCAGTAATATGAATATACAATTGGTTCCCAGAAATGACTCCGTGGGCTTACCGCAGCATGAAGAACTGAGGTTGCAGAAGATCATCGAAGCGCCGAAGATGGCAAAAGGCAAAGCTGAACTCCTGCCGTATACCGCGGGTGGACGGGAAGCAGAGCTTGGAGGGAGAGGGCTGGAGTAGGAGAGGAATCCTACAAAGGGAAGCGTCAAAATGGAAACAGTGTGAATCAACAGGTCGAGGCAGTCTGAGGTTCGTTACCAGAAAGGCAAATCTTTGCAAAATTTAGAGGCAAGGTCAGGTCCACAAACAAAGCAGGAATCAAAGCCGGATATCCACAGAAAAGTTCCAAAGAAGGACGAAAAGTAGTTCGTCGGGGAAACGGAATAGAACACAACTTCAAATAGAAGCACTGGAGCACAGCAAGGGACGACTATTTAACTTCCTGAGCATGAGCAGGCCATCTCATCGTACGTGACTCGAGAGGAATGCCTTAGTTGTCAATCTCCATGGCAACCTCCATTTACTCCACATGAAAAAGCTGCCGGACCGAAACCTGCCGCAAGATAGTTGTCCGCTCTTGGATGCTTTCCGAGGTTGCTGCGTGGCCACAGACACGCGCGTGACACTTAGTGGTTTATGATGTAACTTAACCATAGCACAGGAAGGGAAGGAACTCCTTTCTTCTGTTGCAAATTGTGGGGTCTAATCAAAGGCCCCACCAACGAAACTGAAGGGCCATGTAATATAGGCCTACCTGTCATTAACAGAGGAAAATCAGCATTTCAATTCACAAAGGCAGATAGGCAGAAAATATTCAAAGGTCCCTTTCACATGAAAAACAGTATTTTTAAACACTGACACCAAAACAGCTTTGCATATGGGTTTGCAAGTTAAAACAAGACATGGGAAATATGTTACCCTACCAACATAAAGATGTCAGGGAAAAAACAAGGTGCATGTGAACAAGATATAATGTATATTACTCTTCACATGCAAAATACCAGCAACAAAGGAAAAGAAAAACTTTGTTCTATGGTTCACTGAAGATTTCATTTAGGCCCAAGGCATACTCTTTTGGCTTGTTGGTGGGCAAACTTCACAAAGAACCCCCCCCCCCACACTGCAAGCCTGGCTTTTACATCTCCCAGCTATTTACAACTGTAATAAAGTGTGCCCTGTGCCCTGCTAAGGGTGTTGAAAACCAAGTGTCCACCACACTGCTTTCTCTGAAAGGGGCAGAGCAAATGGCTCTCGCTGGTGAATCCCAGGTATTTACAAGCTGCAATCAACTTCAAACAATCAACTTCAAAGAGACTAATAGAAATCTCTGGTCACAGGCTGGCCCAGAGAGGCAAATGGCACTGGGTACAGCAGAGCACAAACTTGCATATCTCAAAGATTTGCTATTCATTTAAAAGGACTAATATTATTTAGGCCTTTTTCTCAGCAACCATAAGTCAGACTTTTTTGCTTGCTGTGTTAATTTTTAGGTAATTTCCATGTGATTTTGGTGATATAAAATGCATCTACCGGCGACTCAGGGAACTACAATGGGCATTTAAAATGGGTTTCTGGCTGATCTGAAACTGTTCCAAAATGTCCAAATGGTCCTGCAACATGGTGCAGACCTGGCTGTTTTATCAAATTTCCTGTGATTAGCTGAACCAGAAAATACATATATTATGGCAGTTACTAGTAAATCACAAAGTTTTTGACACATAACTAGTTCTTGCCAAAAATGCGACATAAGAACAAATGGGGATTGCAAATCGAAGCTGACATATGTCTGCTCCAGACTCCTAAGCCAATCCTTAGAGAGGGGATGGATTTGGGAGGAGAGAGAAGGCTAACTGTCCAATCCTATTTGCGAGAACTCTTGCAGGGTACTTCCCAAGATTGCAAACTTGATAGTGTCATTGCTGCTATATTAAGTGCATGCCCTATGAGAAAGGGACAGAGCTGCTGAAACTTCCCATCTGGCAGCCACAAGGAATTACCAAAGGAGATAGCATCAGTTTATTGCTAGGGAGGCCTAGAAAAGCGGACTGGACTCTATGTTGAAGGACTCGGGACCATCCTTGAAGGTGGAGTGACCAGACTCCTGACCTGTCCTTCCAGACGGTCCTGACATGTAGTTAGCTTTCCTGAAATATAAACAGAGGTTTTTTTATGTAGGTAGAATTGAACTCTTTGCAAACAAAAGGTAGGGGGATCTGCTTGCCATAAATCCTTTCCCTTTATCGCCGGGAGGGGAGCAAAGACTGTGTAGATCTTTTGCCTATTTAACAAAAAAAATATTAATTTACTGAATTCCCCTTGGCAGCAGACCACAGGGTGATTTTATTAAAATTCTAAATTAACAAAGCTCATTTCCGGTGTGCCCTGAAAACTATAGACTGTAATTTCATTGGGTAATCCTATGGGTCCGGCTTCCCCAACACAGGCCTATAAATGCAGGGGGGTCTGAAATCCAAAACCAAAATTCTGAAATCATCCCACTTTTTACCATCCAGCTTCCCCAACACAGGCCTTTAGGTGGAGGGGTCTGAAATCCAAAATTCCCAGATCATTCCAAATTTTCTGTCTGGCTTCCCCAACACAGACCAAAGTACAGGGGGAGGGTGGAGGCACCAGAAAAAACAACTGCGAAATCACCCTGTGTTATTTTAAATAAAAATGTGTGGGTGAAATCATAATTGCAATATGCATTGTCCCAATCGGTAAACCAAACTTGCTAGCCTTTTAAGCGCTCAGGACAATCAAAATTGCACAGCATTGCATCCGTAACTGATTTTGTTAATTGACCAGTGCACATTATTCCTTGAATTGAAATTTGTATAAAGTAAATAATTGTGATTTGAGCTTTTCCAACCTATTGGTATTATTTATTGTGTAACAATAAGTTAATAATGAGCCACAAAGCGTTTACCTGCCTAGAATCGCTGTGTGCCATTCTTAAAAGGTGTCCTGTAGGTGTAGCTGACCTTGGTCTGCCAGGTGCAATCCTAAATTATTGTATAAAGTTATCGCTAACCTTATGGCCTCATCACGAGTTTGGCTGTAACCCTTAAATCCTGTGGTAGCGATATTAATGCCAGATTTAAGGGTTCGCCAAATCAGGGCTTTGGCAGATTTCTCCCTAGCTCTGAGCTGGGGGGAAATCCGCCAAAAATTTGCACTATTACTGCCAGCGGGAAATCCGCCGGCGGAAAGAGTGCAAAAATTTCACATTGAGCCAAATGGGGCTTGGGGAATTCCCAAATGGGCTCAGTGGGAAATGGGCAATACCCGTTCCGCCAAACCCGTGATCCCGCGCTATTAGCGCCGGGCAGTTTGGCGGTAGGGCTATTAACGCCGCCGCTAATAGCGCCGGCGTTACCGCCCAACTTGTGATGAGGCCCTTAGTCTGTGTTCCACTGATCTGAAAAGCAATTGTATTTGTATATTACACTAAAAGGTCTTGCTCACTTAGTATAACTGAGTATATCGGAAGACGGAAGTGGGCAGAAGTGGTCTGTCGTGGTGGAGAGCAGAGTCTTTTTTTCCTGGCTATTGGTGTTGGAGGTGATGCTTACTCAGGAAAAAACATTTAAAACATCAAAATAGCATGTAGCGTGGCACCGACAGAAGGGGGCAAAAGTGGTCTGTCATGGTCCGTCAAGTGCATAGAGTGGCCCCGAAACAACAAAAGTAACACAAAGGTACTATTCTGTGTTCTATTCTCCTAGATCCTCCTGTACAGAAAGTGACGGAAGGTTGTTTCCACGGTGACTGTTGGGGAAATACCCTTTGAGCCGTGGCTTCCAGTCTACCTCTCAACCTCTGTCTTGGTCTTGTAGCACCCTTAGCATCCAAAAATATGCCATACACTTTGTACCCTGATCCTGGGATCTATTCTGGGTTACAAGACAATAATAACATAAAACTGGAATTGATTTACAAACTGCAAATTCATTGTAAACTAACTGCGGGTTGACAAACATGCGATAACCTGTGAGTCTAGTGAGCCATTGCACTAAATCACCTCGAGCATGGTGGTTTCTTTCCACTGTGGTGCAACAGGCGAGTGTACTCAACATATGACTCCCCTGTCCCTGTTTGCTTAGTCAATTTTGGCTCCTGATGGTCCCCCATACCTCTTTGTGCCCCCTCGCCGCTCTGATGCTGTTCCCGCTCCCACTTCCTCCTTCCACCCTCCTCCCGACCGGCCCACGTGACCTGATTGGCTGAAATATTGTTGGTGCTGAGGCCTATGGCCCGCACTGCTCCCTGCTTGCATTCTTTCCACTGTGGTGCAGCAGGTGAGTGAACTCAACATGTGACCCCCTGGGCCTATTTGCTTAGTCAATTTTGGCTCCTGATGGTCCCTCATGTCCCTTTGTGCCCCCTTGCCGCTCCGATGCTGTTCCCCGCTCCCACTTCGTCCTTCCACCCTTCTCCCACCTCCCGGCCAGCCCCCGCAACCTGATTGGCTGAAATATCATTGGTGCTGAGGCCGGCCGAGCCCACCCCCTCCCCAATTGGTCAGACTGAGGCTTATAACTGACCCTCCCAGGGCAGCCCTCTGCCTGTCGCAGCCCCTGCGGCTAAGGGCCCTGAGTGAAAGGGCGGCTCCAACAGAGGCAGCTCCAGATAGTGTCTGCAGGTGTCAGCAGGGGAAGCCAGTGAAGCCAGCCGTCAACCGACACCAAAACAGTAAGTGTGGCATGGGTGGGGAGTAGAGCAATCGCTCTACTCCAGAAAGCCCTGCCCCTCTACATTACCTTACTAAAGCATGAACTGACAGGCAAACATCACTTACAACGCTCATACTTAGATAGAATTATGACCATCAGCCTACAGCTATTGGAGACAGGATTGTAATTTTTACCTTGCGTCGCATCTAGATATATTTGTGCATGCTAAAAAGTTCCATACGTATATATATTTTTGAGAGTTAGTAAGTACCACATTAGATAGAATTGTGACCATTTGCCGGCACTGGATCTAGACAGAATTATGAATGATAGCAAATACCAAACTTGGATGGAATCGTGAACATTTGCCTGAGTCACATCTAGATAGAACTGTGAATATCAGCATGTGCCACTCTTAAATAGAATTGTGAATGTTAGCATGTACCACATTTAGCTGGAATAGTGATTGTTAGCAGGTACCACACCTAGATGGAATTGTAAATGTTAGCATGTTCCTCACCTAGATGGAATCATGAACATTGGCTTGCGTTGCATCTAAGATAGGATGTTGAATATCAGCAAGTGCCACACATAGATGAAATTGTGAATGGTAGCAAGTGCCACACTTAGATGGAATTGTGAATGTCAGCATGTGTCACACTTAGATAGAATTATGAATGTTAGCATGTGCCACATTTAGCTGGAATGGTGATTATTAGCATGTGCCACACCTAGATGGGATTGGGAGCGTTAGTCTGAGTCACATCTCGATAGGATTATGAATGTTAGAAAGTGCCACACTTAGATGTAATTGTGAAACATAGCACGAGTCGCATCTAGATAAAATTGGGAATGTTAGCAAGTGCCACACTTAGATGGAATTGTGAATGTCAGCATGTGCCACACTTAGATGGAATTGTGAAAGATAGCATGTGCAACACTTAGATGGAATCGTGAACACTAGCATGAGTCGCATCTAGATAAAATTGTGAATGTTAGCAAGTGCCACACTTAGATGGAATTGTGAATGTTAGCATGTGCCACATTTAGCTGTAATCGTGATTATTAGCATGTGCCATACCTAGATGGGATTGGGAACGTTAGCTTGAGTCACATCTAGATAGGATTATGAATGTCAGAAAGTGCCACACTTAGATGTAATTGTGAAAGATAGCATGAGTCGTATCTAGATAAAATTGGGAATGTTAACAAGTGCCACACTTAGATAGAATTGTGAATGTCAGCATGTGCCACACTTAGATGGAATTTTGAAAGATTGCATGTGCCACACATAGATGGAATCGTGAAGACTAACCCGAGTCGCATCTAGATAAAATTGGCAATGTTAGCAAGAGCCACACTTAGATGGAATCATGAACACTAGCATGAGTCGCATCTAGATAAAATTATGAATGTTAGCAAGTGCCACACTTAGATGGAATTGTGAATGTCAGCATGTGCCACACTTAGATAGCATTATGAATGTTAGCATGTGCCACCTAGATGGGATTGGGAACGTTAGCCTGAGTCACATCTAGATAGGATTATGAATGTCAGGAAGTGCCACACTTAGATGTAATTGTGAAAGATAGCATGAGTCGCACCTAGATACAATTGGGAATGTCAGCGTGTGCCACACTTAGATGGAATTGTGAAAGAGCATGTGCCACACTTACATTGAATCGTGAACACTAACCTGAGTCGCATCTAGATAAAATTAGCAATGTTAGCAAGTGCCACACTTAGATGGAATCATGAACACTAGCATGAGTCTCATCTAGATAAAATTGTGAATGTTAGCAAGTGCCACACTTAGATGGAATTGTGGATGTCAGCATGTGCCACACTTAGATAGAATTGTGAATGTTAGCATGTACCACATTTAGCTGGAGTCATGATTATTAGCATGTGCCACACCTAGATGGGATTGGGAATGTTAGCCTGAGTTGCATCTTGATAGAAATGTGAATGTTAACATGCACCACACTTAGATGGAATCGTGAATGACAGCATGTGCCAAATTTAGATGGAATCGTGAACAATAGCCTGAGTCCCATCTAGATAAAATTCTGAATATCAGCATGTGCCACACTTAGATAGAATTGTGAATGTTCGCATGTAACACACTTAGCCGGAATCGTGATTATTAGCATGCGCCACACCTAGATGGGATTGGGAACGTTAGCCTGAGTCACATCTAGATAGGATTATGAATGTCAGAAAGTGCCACACTTAGATGGATTTGTGAAAGATAGCATGCGCCTTACTTAGATGCAATCATGAACATTAGCCTGCATCACATCTTGATAGAAATTGTGAATGTTAGCATGTCCCACACTTAGATGGAACTGTGAATAATAACATGTGCCACACTTGGATGGAATCGTGAACAATAGCCTGAGTCGCATCTAGATAGGATTATGAAGGTTACCAAGTTCCACACTCAGATCGAATAGTGAACGTTAGCAAGTGCCATACTTGGTTAGAATTAGGAAGGCCAACAAGTACCACATTAGATAGAATTGTGAACATTAGCCTTCGCCGGATTCTGACAGGACTGTGAATGATAGCAAGTACCATACTTAGACAGCGTTGCGAATGTTAGCATGTGCCACACTTAGATGAGATTGTGAACAATAGCCTGCGTCCCAACTAGATAGGATTGTGAATGTCGGCCAGTGCTACATCTAGATAGAATAGTGATGGTTAGCCAGTACCATGTTTAGACTACATTGGGAATACTATCAAGGCCAGAGTTAGATAGAATTGTGAACACTTGGTTGCTTCACATAAATACATATAAGGTGCGATAGTGCCACATTTGGAGACGGTTGTGAGTATGGGTGGGCATCATATATAGAAAGTATTGTAAATATTTGCTTCCTGGATCTAGAGAGAAATGCAAAGATATTCACGTGCCACATCTAAAAAGAACATGGACATTTTAGCACATCACTCCTAGACAGCAATGCCAATAACCAACCCACTAACAATCTCACCCCTCTGCATACACCTTTCAAACTCTAACCAAACACAACCACAACCCTATATCACAACAAACCGCACAAACTCCACTACACCGCAACAACAAAACAAATCACACATAGACTCGTACAACAGCACATGACGGCTACCGACTGGAAAGCACCCCAAGCCCAGCAAACAGTGTTAACCGGGCTCAGGCTGCCAACGGCACATTACTGCTCTCTTGCACTTTTCCTGCTGTTTCCCCCTTCCCTTTTCACAGCCGCCAGAGCCCCAGGGGACCACTCCGGTGGTGATAGTGTGCAGTACAAATATCCTTTAACATTAACATTACCTATAATTCAAATAAATGCAAATATATCTCCTGTACATCTGCCTGGTCTTGTCTCACTGGTAGCTTAAGGGGAGGGTTCCAAGGGGCATGATATGAGGCTGAGGTTGGGCTGAATAAAAGAACTGACATTAACCATTTATTGTGAAACACTTAGGGAGAAGGAAAATGAGTACATAATTTCCAGCTGTGGTGAGAGAAGTGAATTGAGGTGGATCAAATTCAGTGAAGGAAATGGACAGAGGTAGTTCTGAACAGAAATGAATAAAGCTGGCTCCTGTTGTGAAGTCAGTTAGCGCAGCCATCTCAGTATCTGTGATGGAAATTAATAGAGGCGTATCTGGTTTGGTACTGGAATTGAATGGTTATGGATCAACTTTGGGCATACAAATTAATGTATGTGGGTAAACACTGAAAAGGCAGTACACACTTGGGCTAGTACAAACAAGACATATGAAGACCCACAATGCATACAAATAAGAGGCACATACAGGGAAACTAATGTGAGGAAGAAAGAAACAGCATCATCAGAAAATGTTAATAACATTAACGTTTATCTTCATGTAAACAAATGAATTGTGTGCTTATTTCCCCATGTATGTGCACCATGACCTCAGACCAAACCCTAAGGAAAGTACTTTAAGAACATATGACAAGGTTAACGTCTAGATATATAGCACCATATTCTGACTGTCAGTGAACAAAACCACCTGGCCTAGATATGTTGGTGAACAAAAACAAGTTGCCCAGATATGTGATGTCATTAGTGAGGTCATCAGTGAAATTTGTGATGTCATCTTTGATGTCCTGGGTGCTAGTCTTAGCAGTGCACGTTGCTGGTGCGAGTTATGGTTGCTTAGCTTACCATATCTGGTGAATTTCTGAGGTTTTTCGTTTTTAAATGTAACCATAATGTCCCTTTAACAAAGTTTTTTCATTGAATTTCAGAGTTTATTTTTTAGTGCAACTTAACCATAACGTCTCTTTAACAAATTATTGTCAGTGAATATATATGTGTATACATACATTAAATGTATTACATGGCTTGCGGTAGCGGCCATGTGTAGTTATGGTTACGTTGCTAAACCCATAGGAAGAGCTCTTTTTGGAGGGCTTATAAGTTTGCTCCCCCTGGACGAATCCTCACCAAACTTTGCAAAAAGAGTATATGTCCCACTCTGAATTGTTTCGCAACGTTTGATGAGATTTGGTCAAGGGGGGGCAAAGTTATAGTGGGAGTCCCAAAATGTCTTTTTTCCCATAGACATAATGGGAAAAAATGTTTGTTGCGCCTACAGCCCAAACCGCTGGACGGATTTTCACCAAATGTGCGTAAGAAGCAGCAGCTTGGTAACAAAAGCATGCTTTTGTTAATTTGGTGTAAATCCATCCAGTATTTTTTTTAAACGACCAAAAGGTAAGGCAAAAAAATTAGTGATATCTAGATTTGCTCCGCGGGCTCACTTCCCTGTTCATTCTGCGGACTGGCCTGTGATTGGCTGTTCCGTCCACGGACTGGCCTCTGATGGGCGAGAAAAGTTAGCTGACTTCTGCGTGGTCCGCGGACATCGGGACGCGGCTGCTGATTGGGATGTGAGAAAACGTGAAATGCGTCGGTTTTCCTGAAATGCCCGCCAACTTAGATTCACTGACTTTTTTGGTGTCTGCGGACAGCGCGGTGAAACCATAAAAAAAAAAGCAGCATTGAACTTGTCAAACTCAACAAACAATCTCTGGGGATTTGGGGGGCATGAGGATTGGATATGGCCATAAGAAGCCAAAAAACAAGTTGTTTCACCCCCCCGAAAGTCAGTGAACACTACAGGTGTCCTAGGGCTTCTGCACCTATTTGTGCATTACAGGGTTGGGGAAAATAAGTTTTTGGATGGCTTATAACTTTTGCGCCACTCTGAAACTGCATGTCATTTTATTCTAGAACTAATCCTGAACGGTTTTGCGGGATTCTGTCAAGAGGGGCAAAATTAGAGGGGGGTCCCAAAATATTGTAAAGGCATATAAATGTGGTGTCATTTGACAAATCTGCACAACATTTGGCAAAACGATTTTGGATCTAGATGTAAATAGTGTTCTAAAGTTTGGTGGGATTTTCTCAAGAGGGGGCGAAATTAGAGGGGGGTCTCAACATTTTTAGATGGCTTATAACTTTGTTGCTATTTGACAAATGTGGACAAAGGTTTTGAGAAAGATTATAGACCCAACATTCAATGTTTGTGTAAAGACTGAATGGATTTTGTCAAGTGGGGGCTAAGTTATATGACTGTTGTATGTACATACATTTTGACACTTTTTAAAAATAAAACATGGGCAGATTTCGAGCAAACTCATGAGGAGCATTAAAGCATGGTTTTGCAAATGTGCCCGTGTTTTATTTTTGACAAGTGTAATAATGTAGGTACAAAAAACAGTCATATACCTTTGGTGACTGAGGTATAGCCTGTGGCTGTGGGCAGTAGCCAGATTGTCTGGGTTATGGCATAAGGTCATGACACGGACAATCTGGCTACTGGCATTGACCGCTAGGGACGAAAAATGGTGTTAAAGTGGCTATGTCTACCTGGGACCAGTTATGTGGTAGTTATTCAAAGGTAGGATAGGTTTGAAAGGGAAAAAAAGTGCTTGTGGTAATATGTTCATAGGGTTTTGCAGGCTGCCTTGGCAAGGAAAGAGGGGCTTTGTACAGAGCCCTGCATTCTCTTTCCAGTTGGCTGTCTTGGGCAAAGGATTTTCCATCCTTCTTAAAGCCACAGGCGCCCCGGTATTGGAAGAAAAATCTATGTTTTAGCACCCTGGGTTCCCGCTTGGGGAACCAGGGGTGCTAATTGCTTTTATCCCCCATTTCAGGGGCTGCAATGGACGATAATGGTCCGTAGCCCTCCTTTTTAATTAATTTATTTATTTATTACGCACCAATGCCTGCAGACATCAGGGTGTGTGGTTACAGTATTTGTTGAGGAAGATGAGGTGGAGGAAGACAGCTTACTACTTGCTGAGAAAGGAACAACCTTTCTGAGAGCATTGCGGTCATTGGATTTGGTGTGGCGGCGCATGGAGGTGGTCCCGTAGGAGTACTGTCCAGGTAGTCTGCGACTGAGTACAAAATTGACTAGTGCATTTCACTTTGGTAGCTTTAGCCTTTGGTACACTCCCAACAGTAGCAAATAACTGGCACACCCATGATTCGATCTTGGTGCTAGAAGTAGGCACTTCCTCTACCTCATCTTCTTGGTCCTCTTCATTGTCTTTGAAAGTACTGTGTTTTTTTTGTTGTGAAGGTTTTCCAGCTGGTGGTGGTGGTGGTGGCTCTTGGGGAGGAGGGATGGCAATAACTGATGCCATTTTTAAGATAAATAGCAGTTTTGATAAAATTCTTCCAAGTATGTACTGTATACTAGATTGGTGATGGATAATGAGTACGAAAAGGTGTAGGAGGTGTGCAAGGGAAATTTTGAAGTTGAAAGTTCCTAGATCAGTAGAAAATGCAGTTCCGAACTGTCTTCGAAGCATGTGTAGAGGAGGTCCGAGACATGGCCTGCACCCCTGCCCCTCATTTTGAGGTACCAGGAACGGACTCGCCAAGGTATGTGACGTATGAGGAGCAGATGAACCAACAAAGAACTGCACTGGGACTCTGCCCAGTGTACATCAGAAGATCCATACCGGTAGAAGCGCCCATAACCAGACAGCCCTGGGAAGCACAGTACCCTATCCGACAGCCGTACCAGCCGCTGAGACGAAATGAAGAGTACCAACAGACGGTCCATGAAGAGACCCAAAGAGCTTTAATGGAAGGCCAGTGGAAATGACACAAGGGCTTGGACAGACTCGCGAATGAACAAAAGCAGCTATCGAAGATAGCACGCCAGTGCGAGTAGCTATGAAAATAGATGTAATGGACACAGGAAAGAGACAATGTTAAAACGTGAGGAAACGTTGCTATGAGACAAGATGGAAGTAACCAACCAGTTAAATGCGTGTAAATAGGCTTGGAACGCAAGAATCTAAGAAAACGATACTGCTTGCAATGCTTAGTAGAAGAATAGAGCGGCAAGCGCCAACTATATCTACCTCAATAAGGCACGCTATACAAGTGCAACTTCATTTTGTAAAATCAGAGGTATTCCCAGGCGGCCAAAGGCCTAACAGGCCTGGTTTCACATCCCAGCCAAAGCCACAAGAAGGAGCAGAATCGAAACTCAACAAAGAGCAGCTCATGCCTGGGAAATCGAGGTCAACCAGAGAAGGGGAGGAGAGTGTCAGCTAACAGGAATCGAAACTTCAGAGCATACCAGCCTGCCCCGTGAAGGTCAAGACAAGGGAGGCCCATGCAGGTGGCAAGGCCGAAAACAGAATTAAATACACTAAAAGCTGGAAACTGAAGCAGATTCACGGTGAACAGACATGTGACCAAGACAGGCGCAAAGAATTACCAATGTCTGATGTCACCCAGATCCAAGGGTGCCATAACTTCTCCAGATAAGAGGCTATAGTTTCGAGGCCATGCCCAGCCAACTAATTGACACGTAGCCCCCAGATACTGATTGATGGAAGGGAGGCAGGGTGAAACTTGGACACCAGGCACCTGGGTGTCCATTCTGCATGCTGCTAATTAAAAGTGAAAATGTATGTCTAGGGGTGTAACCTGCCCAATCACAATGGACCAAGTTATCTAGGGTCCTATATATCGTAAGAACCAATGAGACGTCGTACTTGTAGTGACGTCTATCACGTGTGATGTAGAGGGAGGGGTGTAGATGCCCACCCGATAAGAGTTATCCAATCCGCATGCTCCATTATCATATACAGATATAACACCTATATTTAAGTTACCTTTCCTAACCAATTATATTGCACGACAAGTTTTTTAGAATTAGACGTCAATGATGATGAGTTTTGTGTATAAAAATTACTGTTCAACTGAAGTTCGAGGAAGTCGGAGCCTGACAGATGATCGCAACGATGCTGATTCCCAACTGCTTCCCTGTTTGATGTACTTGTCATTAAACGGACTTCCCTTTGCCAAATTACTGAGTCCTCTTTATTGAGTCGTGTTGGAGTAAGTGAATCTTGCACCCCCATCCCTCACGTGGTGCAGCTATCTTGTCTTACAAGTACTAGAGGATGACCACTGACCTATGGGCCGTCAGTGGCTATCTTGTCCTCGTTTACACACGGATAGGATCACAAAGTGCATATGTCTTCGCAAACACGTCTCCAATGTGGCGCGCAAGCGTATGGTCACGTGGCACTGTCCAGAAGGTCTGCAATGAAGTCGGATGTTCCCGGACGTCTACGGATGCAAAATTATTTCAAAAAGTTGGAAAAAGTGTATAGGCATGTTAAAAATGATGCTACAAGTTGGGAAATGGCAGAGTTTTAAGGTGAAAATGTGTAAATTGGACAAAAATATTGCTTATTGGCTAAGTATAATATTGCTTATTGGCTAAGTATGATATTAGTAAGTTGTAGGAAAATAGCATGCACTGGTAAAAACCCATGAAATTCACTGAAAAAACTTTGTTAAAGGGACGTTATGGTTAAGTTGCACTACTAAAAACCTATGAAATTCAATAGAAAAATATTGTTACAGGGACGTTATGGTTACAGGTAAAACCGAAAACCCCCAGAAATTTGCCAGTTATGGTAAGCTAAGACACCATAACTCACGCCACCACCGTGCACTGCTAAGACTAACACCCAGAACATCAAAGATGACATCACAAATGTCATTGCAGATACACAAAATGTAATAGTGCTGCATAGAATGGAGGCTATATGGAACACCTTGTTAATAGGTCAGGACAGAAGTCCACTGGTTGGTGCCTTAATGAGTGTCATATTACAGTCTTCAGGGTCACATGTTAACTATGTGGTATTGAGTCACCATAATGGCTGTTATTGGACCACACACATTCAAATTATTGAGAAATCATAATGCTGAATATCAATTAAAGATAGATTTCATTACAGCCTGATCCTCAATCAGGTCTCCACCTGTCACTCATTTAATGAATGTTCAATACAGTCACCTAAGAAAAACATATAATTCATCTTCACTGTTGTGACCTTTGAGTTTTAATGTTTACATTCTGATAATTAGCTTTGCCTCCAGACGTCTAAGCTGTTTCTCTCTGTCACCTTTACGCCTATGTTCCTTAACATGAGCAAGTGTACCATATTTCATTCGAGAGACATCACTGTCACGTTTCAACTGGAAATGCACAGCCAAGGCGTGGTTAGTATCCACATTCTTAATGACCCTGTAGTTTTGCAAAATTCTCATTCTTAAAGGGAATATGGTAGAATCAATATACCTAATTTTGCATGGACTGTCTATATAATATACCACAAAATTGGTCTGACAGGTCATATAGTCTTTAATGTGCCAATAGTTATGTTCTCTGTATTGGATGGTTTTTACTTTCACAGCCAAGTTGCAGATTTTACATTTGGTACAAGGCTGAAAAACAAAATTATGGTTTAATCGTTGAAGCCATGGTGTACATGGGTAGTTCTATTGTTATTTTAACATACTAGGAGCCAACTTGTCCTTAAGTTAGGGGGCCTTAAAGTATGTTATTTGTGGATGGGTGGCCAGAACTTTGGACAGGTCTTTGTCATTTCTCAGTATGGACCAGTGTTTATTGAATACGTGTGCAATATTAGCAGATTGCACATAATATTGCGTGATGTACCTGATAGTATTGGAGTTACTTGCTAAACTGATTTTCGGTTTCAACAATTCAGTTCTGGTTCTTAGCTTGGTTTTCCGATAAGTCTTATCAATGGTTTTATGGGTGTAACCTCTTTTTAAACAAGCATTGGCAAAGCCAACAGTTTTGGCTTGTGTATAAGTATTAGGCATTTACCAGGCACTGCTAATAGATGACCAGGAACTTGCACCATTTTGCACCTGCTACCATCCATCGCCAGTTACCACTACGGCAGTGCCTGGCAAATGCCTTTCTCCTGCCTAAACAAAAGCACAATTTGGCATTGCCAGTGCTTTTTTTATATGGTTGTTGATGCCCTTTTTGTATGGGGGATCAGGGGTTGTCCTGGATACCTCGCAATTAATTTGTTATTTCAAAAAGTGGATTTTCCACACTGTTTCCAATTAGTGTTAAGTGCAATTTTTAATAGTCATCAATTGGTTTGTGTGGGCACATGGTCCCATTTATGGTCAGCTGACATGTTTTTCGACCGCGTGGGTCTTTATCAAGGCTAATGGTATGATATGGATGCCCCAGGTGGGGTCCTGTGGAGAATAGCGCGGTCAGTCCAGTGGATGACAGCTGGGCTCCTCAATAGGCCCTTAAATTCCAAATGGTGTTGCGTGTGAGCGTACTCAACCAATTGATGACTATTAAAAATTGCACTTAACACTAATTGCAAACTGTGGAAAATTCACTTTTTGAAATAGCAAACTAATTGCGGGGTCTCCAGGTCAACCCCTGATCGTACAACAAAAGAGGTGTGGGCTTCACCTCAAAACACACCCTGTGGTCTAGCAGCAAGCAATAAAGACACCGTAACAATTAACAGAGCTTAGCAAGGACAGTTCCAAACCTAGAGCCCCATCATTTGTATGGGGATGGCTACTAAACTGGTGCTGGATCTTGGTACAGCATGGTATGTTCATCTTGCTCCAAACGATAGTTATCAAACAGTACATGTTGCTCTCATGTATCGTGCATGCCTGTATTCTGTTTCGGAGTGGTACAGTCCTATTTTTTTTCCATGGAGTAAATGGATTGTCTGGGGTTACACCGTTCTCTTGGACATTGTTTGACGTCCCTGGGTGATTGGAACTTGAAGGAGTGGTATAACATTATTGATGAGGCCATGAGGGATGGTACAGAGATTGAAAGCTTTGTATGATCCTTTGTAGTTGGATGACTAAACTGAGGGCCTCATTCCTCACCTAGGCTTAGTGATCCTCAAATGATATGTGATGGCGGGTTGCTAACCTTGCAAGACATTTGCGGTGCACCCAATCTTTATGAGCCCATAAAATATTTGCACCTATAAAAATAAATTGCCCTGAACAACTGCAAAATTCAAAACTAGTTGGCTTTGCCACTGTTTCATGGTACTGGTTATGGTTTCTACTGAAATTGCATTTAAGCACCACAGTACTTTAAACTCAGTTTTCGTCATATGCCAAGATTACTAAGGTTTTAATTCATGTGAAAGGCACACCAGTCATGCCTAGACAGGGCATGTCCCAAATATAGTGCAGCATGCCGAAATTAGTTTTAGTTTGTTATGGACAGTCTTCCACTCGTTGGTAATTTTTGAGGACGTAGACATGTGAACCTTTAAGGCGCCATGCAGAGTAATAGTTGGGCCTTGTCTGCTGATACACCGTGAGCCTAAGGAACAAGGTGAAGTACTTATTTAACATTAAACTTTATACCACTGTGTAGTTTACCAGCAGTGTTTTAGCAAATGTTGTTCAAAACTGCCCGTGAACCCGCCAAAAAATGGCTGCTGATGCTTTTCCCTCTTAAGCAAAACTCCTGTTCACCCGATGCACCACAATACACACCTGAATTACAATATGGTAGTCACTGCCATGGTAATGCGCACCTAGGGTGGGGCAGTTTTAATAAACTGCGTGTGTCAAGGGGAGGATAAGGTGTTGCTGCACGTGCCCAATTATGACCCGCCCCTTCTCTCTGCCATACAAATATTTGAAAATGAGGCGTGGCGTAAACGAAATGCATAAAGGCCTTACTTACGCCAGGCTTTTAAGCATTTTGTTTGTATTATGCCTTATTAAAAACCAGTACGCCAATGCCTGGCAAGTGCCTTTTCCATGCCTACACAAAGCCCACACTGTTGGCATTGACAATGCTAGTTTAACCAGCTTGGTAACGTATATGTTTAGTTAATATATATGTTAACTTAAACCATTTTGGCCTGTTGACCCTTATTTGATGCACCGCACCTCCCACCACCCCCTATTTTATTTGTTTTCCCTGGTCCACCCCCTCCCAACGACCCCACTAATATTGATTTCTAGAGAGGGCACTGCTGCCATATATTTAGATGATTTAATTGCTATAGCAGGATGCTTGCACTGCCGAGTATTTGAAACTTTTATTGCAATAGGAATCTGGCTCTGCAATCTAAAGAAACTTTCATCAATCATCACTATGGAGCTGAGCTCCGTGTGCTGCTACTTCTGTCTGATAAAGCTGAGGCCGGGCTCTGAAAACCTCATCTTCCTGTATCAGTGACACGCTGTGAGGGGACTCGCGTAGCTAATACCAGCAGGCCCGAAAACAGGCGAATAGGAGAGTAAAAAGCATGGGATACGAAATATTACATAACACCGGCAGTCAGCCAAAACCTGCTAAAGCCCAGAGTTCTTAAAGGTCCTCTCAGACATATTCCAATTCTCACTGTTAATCTAACCCCACCTTCCATGCGATTGTGTCCCAGCTCCCCATTTGTACTCACTATAGCCAGGCGATTCAATATTTTTCTGCCCGCCGTACCTGCTTGTGAAACCAGAACTTTACGTGATGTGAAAGTCACACGAGGGAGGGGCATGGCTAGATCCTTACTGCCTGCTACGAACAGTGTAGCTGTGTAGCTTTGGGTTGGTGAAGATACGTGTCCATCAGTCTCCACCTGCCTGTATGAACAAGCCTCCACAGAGCCCAAGAAGAACGACATGGGCTGTTCCAACTATTTCTGTCCCTCTGTATTCACATCATCGCCAAGAAAGTAAAGGGAGACACTGTGTTAAAAGCTTGTCCTGTTGTTGATTTTCTGCTTTGAAATGTGCCCAGTGTCCTCTTAGTGAATAGCAGCACAAGCAACGAGACTGCATAAACAAATTAGACAAATACCTCACAAGTCCCTTAAGGTACATTTTGTAGGCCATTTTAAAAGAAAACTTAACTATTACAATACCTGCCTAAATGTAATTAAAAAACACTGTAAAATATGTAACATTACTATCAACTGAAATAACTTTTTTGTAACATTAAAACATGGCGGCAACCATTTTGAAAGCAAAAATGGCCAACAAATCCACCACACAGTAGAACTTCAGCAAAAGAGTGCAAAAGAGGCATGTGGTGGGTGGCTAAAAGTGGGAACAGTGCGGAAAATCCCATCCATTTCACCTAGCAATGGGCGTTAAATGGGTGGGACACATAGTCAAACTACCATGTATCCATCCACATAGGCCAACCTGCATCGAAAAGCATTACAACAAACCTGCATCCAAGGCCCCTGTTTCAAGCTCTCATGTTAAAGCTCTTATTTTAATGACAATAGTTTCAGCTGTATAGGTCGCGCTTTCAGCGCCACCTAATAGCCAAAACTAAACACAGTTACCAATAGATTTAGCCACTGATTTAAATGTGTAATCATCTGAGCAATTCCTTTTTTGGACCTTAGCATTTCCCCATAGGGGATACTTTGGATAAGGGTTTTCGGATGATGTCTAGTAACATGTAACAAAAAGTTAGAGACTGTGGGTTTTCTATAACGTTCTGGTGTCAAATGATTATCAATTACCCTGAATTCCACATATAAAAGGCCAGCTCTTTGTTACTAGATGTCATAGTAAGGTGAATGTTGTGTTCAGTGATATTTAAACAATTCACATATTCAACCAACTTCTGCATTGCACCATCCCAAATTATAAACAGGTCATCAATAAATCGATACAAATGTATTACATGATTCACAAATGGATCATACTGTTCAGACCAAACTATTGTAGCCTCCCACCACCCAATAAAGAGATTGGCATAGGTTGGTGCCATGCACGTACCCATGGCAGTTCCCACCAGTTGCTGATGATAGCAGAAAAACATTGTGTGTTAGTCAACATTCCAACATTGACAAGAGCATTTCATTCTGCTGGTTGTTGCTAACAGATCTGGTATCCAGATAGACCTTACACAGTGATAGCCCAGATGTATTTAGAATGCTGGTCTAAAGTGATACAGCATCAAGTGAGGACATGATGTAATGTGGTTCCCATTTGATGTTGTTCACTTTAAGGAGGTGATCTGAGGTATCTCTTATATAGGAATTGAGACTTTTTACAAACAAAGGGCTGGAAGAATTTATCTAGAAAGATAGATGTTCTTACCAGTAACAAATCCATTGAAGAAACTATAGGGCGACCTGGAGGTTTCAACATGTCCTTATGAATTTTAGGGATCAAGTAGAGAATGTGGGTGACTGAGTGATTATTTCTAAGGTGCAACATGTCTTCCCAGTCTAACAACACCATTTTAAACCATCCATTGAGTAATTCATTTTAAAGGATCGTCATGTCCAAGAGTTCTTGCTCGGTCACCTGTAAATATTCTTCCTTGTTACTTAACTGTCTCTTGGCTTCTGTTAAGTAAAGAGTTTTGTGCCATAAAACAATGCCTCCACCTTTACCCGCCTGACGGATGACTATGTCATTGGAAGATTGCAGATTTTTAACTGCTAAATTTTGAGCCTTACTAATGTTGTGCTTACATGATGGAAACTATT
Source organism: Ambystoma mexicanum (assembly GCF_040938575.1). NCBI lineage: Eukaryota > Metazoa > Chordata > Amphibia > Caudata > Ambystomatidae > Ambystoma > Ambystoma mexicanum. The sequence goes on from NC_090932.1 coordinate 1,274,813,460, forward strand.
GGCTCAATTGCTTAAAATCTTTAAGCACCAAATCTTCAAAGACTGTAATATTGTCATTTATGCTTTTAGGAAAAAAGTGGATTTGATCTTAAGATTGCTTTCAGTACTCATGTTAGTTTGTATTGCATACTTGAATATTAGTTCCTCTGAGGTCGGTTCTATTGTTACCTCATCCCCATTTTGTAAACTGTCCAGACACCTCAATGCTGAAAAATCTAGAACAGCTATTATATGAACTTGATTAACTTGGATTTGCTCCTGTTGATAATTCCTATTCACTTTGGCCATGTGGTATTTAGCCAGTTTAAGCTTTCTAATAAACTTGAATAGATCAATTCTTGATTCTGTAACAATTCCTGACTCTGTAATAAAGAGCTCGTCATTTTAGATGTGGAATTCAGGTTATTTGATAATCATTTGACATAAGAACTTTATAGAAAACCCACAGCCTCTAACTGTTTGTTACATGCTACTAGCTATCATCTGAAAACCCTTATCCAAAGTATCCCCTGTGGGGAATTGCTAAGGGCCAAAAGGAATTGCTCAGATGATTACACATTTAAATGAGTGGCTAAATCTATTGGTAACTGTTTTTTAAAAAGAGGTTACACCCATAAAACCATTGATAAGGCTTATCGGAAAACCAAGCTAAGAACCAGAACAGAGTTGTTTTAACCAAAAATCAGTTTAGTGAGTAACTCCAATACTATCAGGTACATCATGCAATATAATGTACAATCTACTAATATTGCACACATATTCAATAAACACTGGTCCATACTGAGAAATGACAAAGACCTGTCCAATGTTCTAGCCACCCATCCTCAAATAGCATACTCCAAGGCCCCCTCCCTTAAGGACAAGTTGGCTCCGAGTATGTTAAAATAAGAATATCACCACCCATGTACACCATGGCTTCAACGGTTAAACCATAATATTGGTTTTCAGCCTTGTAACAAATGTTAAATCTGTAACTTGGCTGTGAAAGGAAAAACCACCCAATATGGAGAACAAAACCATTGGCACATTAAAGACCCTATGAACTGTCAGACCAATTGTGTGGTGTATTATATAGACTGTCCATGCAAAATGTGGTATATTGGTGCTACTATAGTCCCTTTAAAACTCAGAATTTTGCAACACTACAGGGCCATTAAGAATGTGGATACTAACTACCCCATGGCTGTGCATTTCCAGTTGAAACATGACAGTGATGTATTTCTAATGAGATATGGGGCATTTGCACATGTTAAGGAACAGAGAGAAACAGCTTAGACGTCTGGAGGCAAAGCTAATTATCATAATGTAAACATTAAAACCTAAAGGTCACAACAGTGATGGGGAATTGTATGTCTTTCTTAGGTGAAAGTATTGAACATTCATTAAATGAGGCACATGTGGGGACCTGATTGAGGATCAGGCTCTAATGAAATCTCTTTCTGCAATTGATATTCAGCATTGTGATTTCTCAATATTTCGAATGTTTGTGGTCCAATAACAGCCATTATGGTGACTCAATACCACTGAAGGGGGAAAATCGAGATCAAACCCATGCCCCCTCACCCCAGGCGCATATACAGAAGAACAGCAGGAAGAACAAGGAGCGCACTTATCATTTGAAGCAGGCCCCAGCGCACCCATGGGTGACAAATATGCTGAAACACACCCACTTCACCAACAGTGCAACTTCCATGCTACATTAGAATCAATGCTGCAATATCAGAATCTACAAACACAAAAATCCCTGTTTAAAGGCTTGCAAATGCCTATATGAATTAACATGGTCTAAATGCACAGTGTAAAGCCATGTTTCAGGAAAATTACAGCCAAGTTCATTTCTCTCACTGAACACTGGCTGCGGGAGCCTTCAGCAATGTTCCTCGCAAAACCTCCGAGCTACCAAGGTCGCACATTCAAGATAAGATTGCTTTCTGCAGACAAACTTTTTTTTTTATCCACAAATGCGAATAAATCACGGCAACCCAGTGTGCTTTTTTTTCTTTCTGGGAAAGAAAGACATTTTCTCAAGGACTCGCACAACATTTGAAACATAAATTGTAACGAGAATGGCGCAGCCCAGCTAATCAGCCCCCAGAGCCCAGGTGCAAACTGCTTGTTCAGCTAAAAAGTTATGGGAACAAGGTCATATTGCAACAAGTTAGAATTAGGTAATGGGGGCTGGCACAGCTAAACCAACCCACTGACGCAAAAGGCTAATATCCAATTGTCAGTCTCTCTATAAGGGCTACATAGGTAACCTATCACTTAGCAGCCAATAGCAGGAGGAGTTAGGTTTCTGGGAACTGATCCAATTCTGTGAGGTCAGCCTGCAGTGTGATCATAAAGCTGGCTTGCAAGCCAGCCCCGGGAGAGACGGTGCCTGAACTCTCGATGTGCACGATGCTCTGCGTGTTTTTTTCTTTTTTTGCTGCCCAGAAATAAACGCAGTTTGGAACATGCTGCTGCCTGCTTGGGACTCTGTTGCTTTTCTGGGGGCCATATGGGAGGTGTTGGGGTCTCCCATAGATGGTGAGGGTATGGCTGCTGGCCCCCACTGCCCTGGTGGGGGTCCAGCTTCTCCCCAACAAGTTGGTGCCCTCTGTGAGGCTCATTGCTCATTGTAACATGGGTGAATGAGCACTGCCTGCGCAAGCCCTGCATTGAACTGAACTCCCTGCCGCCGACTCAAGGAAGCTGTGGGACCCTCGCCTGCACCTGAAGACCACCGGAAAACGCGTAACCGGCTAAAGGCTTCGGGGGCCACTTGGAAATACCCCGCTTGAGGGCAGGTGAGAGCCCTGCAGGAGAAGGGGTCCGGTGAAGCGCCTTGAGGGGGTGTCCAGCAGCGGAGCAACTGCCAGTGCAGCATAGGAAAATGTAAGTCAACTAGCAACATGGGCTTTGAGGGGGGGAAACGTTTAAAGTATTATGATGCATTGTTGATCAGCATGTTGCAGAAATGTTAAGTTCTTTTGTTTGGGTAGAAACTGAGGGAGGCATTGTAAATTGGGTGGTGGGTGATTGTACATTGTCGCAAAATTCAGCGCATTAGTGGTGATCGGCACGTGAATTGTAGTTGGGACTGGGGCGGTGGCAGTGGTCCCTTCTTGTGTTTTTGAGCCTATTGGGTGGGGTAGTGACTCCCCACATATAGGACAGGAGTGTCGCACTGGTTGGTCTGGATGGCGATTTTATGTACGGGGGTCTGGATTTCCTATGAATTGACGTTATAGATCAATGAGTAGATGAGGTTCCCTGCTAATTGAGCGTTTTAGTTCAGTGAGTGGATGATGTTTTCCCGCAGGAGGTAGCTAGATTGTTCCCGAGTGCGGAAGATAGTTGGCTGGTTAAGGTCCCCTGGTGAGGAGCGTATCACACGTGAGGCGACGCAGTGTGTGCAGTCCAATTATAAGAGTTTTTATTATAGTTTACCTTGTTCCAGTTGAGACAGGAAGACAGCTGTGGGGATTGTGGGGTTTTATTTTGGGATTTTTGTGGGGTTGGGAGAAATGGGTTATTGTTCTGTGTATGCACATTTGTCTGTTCATTTGCACTGTGTTTTTAGTTTTAGTTTGGTGACGTCACCTTCAGATTGATGCATAGGACAAAGATTTTTGATGGTGAGGAGATAGTGGTGTGGTTTTGGATTTGGAGAATAGGTGACCCAGAGGCGGTGTGTGGAAGACACATGCGCAAGATTGTGGGGGTGTGCCGGAGAAGGCAATGGTTTGGTGAAGATGGGCTGCACGTGGAGTGCACTGGCTAAGGTGCGGAGCCAAGAAGGCTCACAGAAGCTGAAAATGTTCAATTATCTTCTAACTTTTGCTCCCTGAACAGCGGACTATCGAAATTTTCGAATTGAATAGCGGTAAAATGTATCACACAATACAGAAATGACTCCCCTTCACCTGTTGTGTAGCACACAGCTTCCATGCCGAAATAAGTAAGTAAAACATAGTGTGCAAAGATTCAAAAGTACTGAAGGTAAATTAAAAAAGACCATGGCTGCTCATAGGCGGCTTCTCCAGAAGCGTGCAGCAATCGCTAAGGACACACATACACAGCACTTACACGGGAATAGCTTTAAAAGCACATGGCTACAGTTGAACTGTGTGCACGAAGGAAAGGGAAGATGCGAGGGGTCAGCTGATGCTGAACCAGCGCGAGCAGAGGGAAGAGGGGACTCACCCTTCTGAACCTCCGGGAGTGTAATATTTGATGACACAGATGGTAAGAAAGGAATGCATTGCATGAGAGAACTGAAAACAGCAGAAGGACATTTAAACACCACACACACACAATCACAATACACAAACAGGAAGGTGCAGAACAACCCACTAGCAGCACTGGAGTGAGCAAAGGAGGGCTGCAGTGCATGGAAGTAGATTTGAAGGCACAGGTACAGAGGAATTAAATTTAAAGGGAAGATAACGGGGGAGGTGCAAGGAGTAACAATAGCAACAAAGAGGGGGAACTGGAAAGGGAAGAAAGGGATTGGAGGAGGAGAGGAGGACTGAACGAGACAGCACAGCCAAACATGATAGAGGATCAGTAAGGGGTGGTGCAGCATGCATGGGGTTATGGAAGGGAGGAAGGAATGATAGCGCGCTAGACATTGACTGTGTGCATTGTAGATTGTGGCAAGAAAACGCAGGGGCAGAGAAAGGCAGATGAGGACAAGTAGGCACAAAATAAATTATTAAAGTATGCAATGGGAAGGGCAGTTAAAAACAGCCTCAACACACACGCACAAGAATCACAATAGCAGTGTCAACAATCGCCACAATATGCACCGCCCATGTGGGGAGGATACATGGGGCAGGATGGGATCATTTCAGCAGACACCACAAGCACCAACGCAGGTACTGTCACCACTACATGTACAGACACAACAAATGACAGCACCACTACCCCAGGACTAACTAGAATCACAACACAGGGGCAATGCGCAGCAGCCAGCACCCATACAGAACACTGACACAATAGCAATGGTACCGGTTACATGACTGGGTGGGGTCTTCCTGATGGGGAACAAACCTTTCAAAGGACATAGATTGACATTATACCGCTAATAGGACAGCCCAAGACAAACTTGATTTGACTCACTCTGCCACACACACTCATGCTCCACCTCCCCGACAGAGCGGGCGAAACGCACGCCGACACACACACTCACGCACACTCAATAATGCAGAGGACAATTGCATAGGGGTGGTGATAGGTATCAAAACATTTTCTTTTCTGGGTGACAGTGGGACGACAAGGCCATGCATTAGGGAAGAGACATTTGTGACATCATGAGCGATGTGGATATGACCACCTTATTAACAGAGAAATCCATAACTTGTTAAACACCAGGCATACACATGTTGAAAGTAAGGAAGATTGTTTAAGCATAATGGGGGTGCACGGCACAGAGGGGGGTGCATAATGATAGCGCATCACAAGAGAGTACATTTAGCTACATTTTGAGCACACATCTTTCAGTGAGGAGACTGGGCTCATGAATATACGATTAACACAGAACAATTAAATGAGACACACAAGGTGGAAGAAGGTGCACTTGAGGGGGGAGGCCTACATTTCATTGACAGTTCACCACAGGAGGAGAGAAATAGGGGTAAAGGGTGGATGATCCATGTTCCCAACAGAATTAATTTGGCGACAAAATGACAGTGCAAGTGGTAATGCCACTAGCGCTTTTGAAAATAGCACTGGCACAAATGCATTAGCCAACACACATAGGGAAAGAGGTCATTGCTGCACGAACTGGAGAATGATGGTTGTATTAAAATTTGAGAGCAGATATTGGGGGAGAAATATATTGTTTAAATGTAACAGTTATTAAAGTAGTGAAGCAATAAAATACTAGACTAAATGAGTAATTAACAGAGTAAGTAGGGTTTAAAAAGTGGACATGGGGTGGGATAGAGAGAATGGGAGTAAATTGTGAGGGTTGGGGTTGCAAGAAAAGAGGAAATAAATAAATAAATAAATAAATAAATAAATAAATAAATAAATAAATAAATACAAAGAGGGGGGAGGGACAGGTAGCGAATAATTGGTAGCAAATTTAATTAGTACCAGCTTAAAGTGCCTGCAGTTCACTGCGAGGCACGCCCTGAGAAGTTGAGAGAGGAGCCATAGAAAAAAAAAGAAAAAAGATTTAAAAACCCTGCGATTATCTTAACTACGTAACATGGTGCACTTAATTTAGAAACACAGCCACCCTATATGACAAATTTACCACCCTGATGTTTCCCTATTTAGCTTGTCAGTGCCTGATGCCCCACGGGACAAAGGCACGCACTATAAATAGCTTACAACAAAAGCACAGTAAATATAAAGATCCCAAGGCCCATTTGTACACTAGCACCTAAATTGCGTATATATGATCCAAGTGTGTAATGAGTATCTTCACATAAATTAAGTGCCTACCCATTTTCTGGGTACATTTCGAATTGTGTAACAATTTACAGTCAGACCGCCATTGAACGCCACCAGGTGGTGACAGGATGGTGCATAGGTGTACCATTGGCTCCTCCCACTAGGACACTGAATAGTGTGAGAGTAGTGCAGAGAGGTTAGGTCAAGAAATTGAAGAATATGTAAATTCTCAGGTCTCAAGGGCTTCCATTTCATTTCTCGCCAGATATAAAGGACCCAGGGCAGGCCTGAAGACAACGGACAACCCAATGGCTATGGACTACAGTGGGACATTTTTCCCCTCCTGACAGACTTTGTTAGATGTGTGAGGCGTCAAGCCCTACAAAGCGGTGGCCACCCTGGCAATGAGGGAGCAACGATCAACAGGGCCAACGCAAGAGATTTTCATGAACTGCAAAATAGCACGAACACTCCCGAGTTAGGGAAACATGGCCATCCTATGGTCCAACGCACACTAGCAACTAGAATAGGGACTGACACACGCATTTCCAAAGTTTAATTGAGTTTCATATTACATTTTGTGCACTTACAGCTGTAACACTGTTTTGTTCCTTCTCTTTTCCCCGCACATGCAGGTTGTTGCGTATGTATGCTGTTAGAAATGTGTAGGAAATTTCCTTAATGTTATCTTCCATCAGAAACTGTGAGGCCTATTGATTAAAACATCGTGAAGCATTCCCCACTCAATTGCCCACCCTATCAAGAACCTCAGACCCCTTAGAGCATGTTTCCCTGAAGTATATTTCCTTGCTTCCATTGAATAAACAGCCCAAGATTTTCCCTACCAACATTGAGAAATTTTGAAAACACGAAATGTCCAGGGGGAGGTTTGATTTTTGCCCTTAGTGATTGTTTAGTTCGCGGAGCTTGAGGTTACTAACAAGTACTAACTATTAACGCCTTTCTTGCAATTTTCAGGCGGGCAACTTTATCATCTCATCAGCTGCAAGGACCCAGCAGCGTAAGTGGTTATGGGCAAGCAAATAAGGACTTTTACCTTCACGATGGGACTATTAATGATGAACGAAATAATGGGGGTGGTAATTTGAAAATTATTTGTAATAGTGAGCATTACCGCTGTATCCCCTGCTAACATTCCCTAACCTAAGCAGGAAGAGTTACGGCGTCAGTGGGTGAGGAAAAGCTGCTGCTAAAGTAAGGAGAGTTAAGGGCAGACACAAAGGGAGTAAAACATACACATAACACACATAGCAGAAGTGACCAACAACATGCACACATGTACAAAATTGGTAGGGACACCGCTGGAGAGAGCTGTCCTGACTGTCCTTTAACATATGCCGGAAGAGAATTGATTACAACAGAAATTACTACAGCAGAGCACGACGCCCATGTATGCCAAGGTGCGAAGAAGATTGCAAGGGAAGACAGCAACATTGAGATTGATAAGAAAAAAAAGGGGGGGTAATCCCCTATGGGAGATGATTACATAAAGCAGCTAATTGGAGAACAACTGTATGTGGAAAGTGACCAGAGAGAGAAGAAACAACGAGCAAATGCACAAGTGAGCAAGCTGCAAGAAATAAAAAAAATAAAAATAAATAAATAAATAATAAAAGAAGAAAGAAAAACAAAAAGAGAAGAAAAAATAAAATAAAAGCGACAAAAATATGATAAGTGCCTAACGGAGTGAGACAAAAGAGCAAAGATGGTCACTTGGGTGGAGAATGAAGAAGGACGTATACTGTTAAGGTACCAGCGTTATGTTACCAGCACCACAGTGACAAGAAGTGGACAATCATTCTGGATGCGAGAAGGTTGAGAGAAGTTGCAAGATGAGAGCAGGAACATCACTGCTTATGGACTACTATTGAGCACATGCATCTAAAGATCAAGAGAAACTACCACTGAATTGGGGAGGAGAGTGTTCATTGGTGCGCATCAGCACGCCCTTGTTAGTGATGACCAAGGAAGATGTGAAGAGTGACACATTCACCAAGATGGAAAACAACGGAAGAAGAGAAACAGACAGAGAAGTAAAAAGAGGGGGGAATTACTTCTCGAGCGAGACAGAAGAATAATGGGTGAAGTACCAGCATACTAAAGAATGATCAGCAAAAATGCATCTGAAAAGAGAAAGCAAAGAACTAGCTAGTGCTTGCATGGTAATGGATGACATCACGACTGCCTGGTTGATTGAAGGTGATAACGGAAGGACGTGTACCGAGCACAGCATCATTGTGCAAGATAGAGATACATTGCAAGAGAACAACAGAAGAAGTTATCGTAATGCAAATAAGAGACATGGTGAAAGGAAGAGCCGGATTAAGATAGCGGTGTGCAACATGGTTCCAGCAGTAATAAAGGTGGCCACTCCCTGTGATCAGAGGAAGTACGAAGGGAAGTGAGTGTGGTGGAACACAGAAGGTGAACACTCCTATATGTACTGTTAATCAACAACAATGCAAAAAATTATGGACACTTCAAGGAATTGACAAAGATATGCAGACCGGAAGGAGGTGAATGTTGCTTGGTGGTGTGGTCGACAAAGTCGACCAGAGGGGGGACTGAAGAGGGAAAATCGAGATCAAACCCATGCCCCCTCACCCCAGGCACATATACAGAAGAACAGCAGGAAGAACAAGGAGCGCACTTATCATTTGAACCAGGCCCCAGCGCACCCATGGGTGACAAATATGCTGAAACACACCCACTTCACCAACAGTGCAACTTCCATGCTACATTAGAATCAATGCTGCAATATCAGAATCTACAAACACAAAAATCCCTGTTTAAAGGCTTGCAAATGCCTATATGAATTAACATGGTCTAAATGCACAGTGTAAAGCCATGTTTCAGGAAAATTACAGCCAAGTTAATTTCTCTCACTGAACACTGGCTGCGGGAGCCTTCAGCAATGTTCCTCGAAAAACCTCCGAGCTACCAAGGTCGCACATTCAAGATAAGATTGCTTTCTGCAGACAAACATTTTTTTTTTATCCACAAATGCGAATAAATCACGGCAACCCAGTGTGCTTTTTTTTCTTTCTGGGAAAGAAAGACATTTTCTCAAGGACTCGCACAACATTTGAAACATAAATTGTAACAAGAATGGCGCAGCCCAGCTAATCAGCGCCCAGAGCCCAGGTGCAAGCTGCTTGTTCAGCTAAAAAGTTATGGGAACAAGGTCATATTGCAACAAGTTAGAATTAGGTAATGGGGCTGGCACAGCTAAACCAACCCACTGACGCAAAAGGCTAATATCCAATTGTCAGTCTCTCTATAAGGGCTACATAGGTAACCTATCACTTAGCAGCCAATAGCAGGAGGAGTTAGGTTTCTGGGAACTGATCCAATTCTGTGAGGTCAGCCTGCAGTGTGATCATAAAGCTGGCTTGCAAGCCAGCCCCGGGGGAGACGGCGCCTGAACTCTCGATGTGCACGATGCTCTGCGTGTTTTTTTCTTTTTTTGCTGCCCAGAAATAAACGCAGTTTGGAACATGCTGCTGCCTGCTTGGGACTCTGTTGCATTTCTGGGGGCCATATGGAAGGTGTTGGGGTCTCCCATAGATGGTGAGGGTATGGCTGCTGGCCCCCACTGCCCTGGTGGGGGTCCAGCTTCTCCCCAACACCACATAGTTCATATGTGACACTCAAGACTGTGATATGGCACTCGTTAAGGCACCAACCAGTGGACTTCTGTCCTGACATATCAACAAGTTGTTCCATATAGCCTCCATTCTATGCAGCACTATTATATCTTGTGTATCTGCAATGTTTATCTGCAATATTTGATTATGTATGCTAGATGAATGTGATTAAGTGTATTGTCACCTTTGGTCAGAGTCATACACATATATGTACACATTTGGAATTCTGCATCCATTGGATTCTCATATATAACAAATGTCTTTCTCCTTTAAGCAGCGTGAGCTGCCTAGCACTATTGCACCTTATGTGCATAACCAGAAATTGTTGTATTTCTTTTGTTTTTTCAGCACTAAGCTGCCATTAATGTTTTATGTATTTCAGTGTTCTGTTCACGTGAAGGCCAACACAGATAAATATAATAATAATAATACCCGATTTCGGGTCTGGTTTATGCGTCGCGGTGGCGAGCACCGGCGTTATTTGAAAACCAGGGCATGATGAGATCATCCTGACATGGCCGCTCTGCTAGATACCCATTACCATTGAGTTTTGCTAGACCAGCATATCCGCATTATGTGACTGCCTATCACGTGAACAGCACGTAATACAAATGAACACACAGGGCATTTCTGATCTTAAAAATCAGCCTGAGGGAGACCGTAAGGACGGAACTCGTGGCTTTCACGACTCGTTTATATGGGCATTGTTTTACATGTTCCAGGACATGAAAACATTAATTTTAAACCTTGGAATACCTGTTCTGGTAAATGAAGCTACATTTCTTTGCACTTTTCTTAAAATCGAGTGCCGGGGTGTTTATTCTCTCAGCAACTAGTGTTTTCTGCTGCTATATTTGGTGCGATTTTTCACAGTTGGACCTATTTGCTTGCTATATAATTGAGAGTGGCTTGCTCTCGACCCCACAGCACCCACTGCTTTTTTCACTAGGCAGAGCGCTCAGAGAGACTCACACTTTTTGTCTTTGAAGGAGATATATATATATATATATTACACGGCCCGCCGTAGTGGCCGTGTAGTTATGGTTAAGTTGCTAAACCCATAGGAAGACCTATTTTTGGGCGGCTTATAACTTCGCTCACACTGGACGAATCCTTACCCAACTTTGCAAAAAAAGTGTATGGCCTGCTCTGAATTGTTTTGCACAGTTTGGTGAGGTTTCTTCCAGGGGGTAAAGTTATAGGGGGTCCCAATTTGTTTTTTCCATAGACTGAATGGAGAAAAACTTTGCTCACGCCTACAGCCCAAACTGCTTGATGGATCTTCATAATATTTGTGGCAGGAGCGGCGGCTTGGTCCCAAAGGGTTCTTTTGTAAATTTGGCTAGTGGGTCGCCGTCATGTCCGCGGACATACGTGTTCACTGATTGGTTGGAGTGAAGCGTGAGGTGCGTCTCATTTTTTTGCTGCACCGGCCATGTTGGATCCACGGATAGCCAAGGACAGCGCGGCATGGAACAGAGCAGAAATCTAATTTTGGGGAGTGTTTTGGTGTGGAAGAGGGGCTGGAGAGGGTCGGGGAGTGAGAGATGGGTCAAATGCTGTATTTGTTTAGGTGGAAGATGGCTGTGATGTGATCGCGGTGTCCGCGGTCACCGCAATAGTCCACGGACATACCAAACACTGGCGACACTGTTGGGTATTTTACTATGCTCTGATGTATTGTTTTTGGGTAGTTAGTAGAGTATTGGGTGAAGAGGGTATGTATTGAAGAGTTTGTGCATTGGCTGTAATTACTGTTTTAGCATGTAAATGAAGTGGATAGGTCTTGAGGTGGTTGTGTTATGTTTTTAGGTTGTGGTCAGTGGGCAGGTGTTTGCTTGCATGAGTGTGTTATACTGCAGTGGTTGTGGCCAGGGCCTAGAGTCTTGGGTGCATGGCCGAAGGCCGTAGACCAGAGACCATGCACCCAAGGCTCTAGACCCTGGCCACAACCACTGTAGCATAACACACCCATGCAAGCAAACATTTTGGGTTGTGGTCAGTGGGCAGGTGTTTGCTTGTATGGGTGTGTTATGTTGCAGTGGTTGAGACCGAATCATTGTATACTTACTGTTTGCTTTGTTGAGGCTGTATGCAGTTTTTGGGCCAGGCCATGCACCCAAGACTCTAGGCCCTGGCCACAACCACCGCAGCATCAATGCAAGCAAACATTTCGGGTTGTGGTCAGTGGTCAGGTGTTTGCTTGCATGGGTGTGTTATGTTGCGGTGGTTGTGACTCCAATCATGCTATATTTACTGTTTGCTCTGTTGAGGCTGTATGCAGTTTTTTGCATGGTATGGGAAAATGTAGCAGACAATGTTTTTTCATTCTCTGTGAGAAAAGAAAAGATCACATGATATGGTAGGTAGTTTGTAATGATTTATTGCATTGCATAGCAGACATTTCTGTATTTTGTCGACCCTCATAGTTAGTACTTTACAAGTACTATGCTTCAAATCAGTGTGCTGTGCAATTTGCTCAGTTCCTGTGTTTGTTCGTATAATCATTGCGTCTGTGGGGAAAAGAAATCCATGCAGGATTAAAAAACACCTTTCTACGTTAGTGTACAATCTTTTTCGGTGGTTGATTTCAGTAGGAGAAATTGAATAGGTGTATGGTTTTTGGTTTGGAAGTGGTGGTACTATTGTTGCAGTTAGATACCAGTTGGCGTATTCTAATTGTTTATTTCTTGTTGCATTTTAGCAGTATTCATTTATCTGTTTGCTTGTTGCAGAATTTTGGGGCAGTTGGATACCCGTTGGCGTATTCTAACTGTTGGTAGTTTTGAAGTTGTTGAGGGTATATTTATACGTAATAAGTGTTGCAGGGTTTCCTTAGAACAATGTATATTGCAGTATTCTGGTTGTAGTTAGATACCAGTTGGCATTTTCCAACTGTTTATAGTTTTTCACTTCTGAAGGGTATGTTTTCAAGCATGTTTTCTCTTGTTGATGAATGTACACTTTACTGTTAGATAGCTGTTGCCTTATTCTATTAGTTTATGGATTTAAAGGTTATTGAGGACATTTTGTAGATGTTCATACTCAGATTAGTTAATACATTTTGGTTTTAAGGATATTAAGTAAGCGTTTACAAGATTTGCTGGTAATCTCCGTTTTAGAGTAATGGAAGTACCATTACATTTGAACATCCACATTTCTTTTTTATGTATGCAGTGTAGTGACCTGCATTGGTTGTGGCTCCTGTGTGGTAGATTATGCCTACTGTTGTGAAGGTTTTCTTGCCAAGTGATACTTGTCCATGTGTGAATCCAGTCAGCTTGCAGTTGTTTTTGGTACCATCTGCATTGTAACGCAAAAGCATTACTATTATGTATTCACTATGTGACTGTATTTGTAAGGTGGAACGATTATCAGAATTGCAAGTAGTACATAATATGCCATGGTTTGCATTTTGTACAAGCTGCTGAAATGGAATGGATTCACAGTTATGTATGGATACATACATGAAGCATTCATTAGGGACTTGCTTCTGTGCCACATGGCTGCAGAGAGTGCAAGTATGTTTCAACATGTATGAAATCTGGAAGATTTCATTTATAGGTATGTTTTTGTTTTCCAGTACTTGTAGTACATTAGAAATTCTTTTTCTTTTTTTTTTTTAGAAAACATGTACGCTTAGTTTATTTGAAAAATGTTGATCAATCCTATCGAACAAAAACGTTATACATGCATTTACTTTGGTGCAAACAATAAAAGAAAAATAATAACCCTATGTCAAAGTTGCATTAACTACTTTTTGGGGATTGTATTCTTCATTTTGGGTGGTTTCCGTGTTCTATTAGGATTTGGAACCAACTTTTTTATTTTCAGTGGCTGTAGGGTTATGCTAGATGTAGCTCTGGAATCAGACTTCTGAACAGGATTGTCCTCTGCTTTACGCTTAAGATTTGCTTGGGAAACATTCACAGATTCCTCCATGGACTTGTCGGAGGGCTCTTCCGCAGGGCTGGAAAAAACTATTTTATTTTCAACTGCTTGCGGATTGATCCATGGAACTTTCCGAGGAGGCACCTTTTCCTTTATAGCTTTCACTTCATCTTCAAAATCACATTAGAAATTCTTGTAGATCTTCTTGTGTGTTTATAGTGAATCTGACCATTCCAGCACAGTAGTCTAATTCCTGCCTTATTCTAAAAACACTGTAAGCGTTGTCAGGATTGTTGGTTGCATTTCTGTGAAGGACTAACATTTGCAAACATAATTGGTCCGTCCCGTTTAAGTAAATGTTTTCAAGAATTGGTGGAAATTGGAATAGAATATTGATTGCTACATTTGCATAGCAATTTACACCAGTTGTAATGGAAAATTTGAATGTACCAGACAGTTCTGTGTCTGTCATTTGATGGAAGTGCATGTTGTTCCTTTGAAGAGGTGGTTGCTTTTGTTTGTGCAGTAGATCCTTCTTTGGTTGTGGTTGTTGATGAAGTCTCAGCTGCTTTTAATTTCTTTGGAGGTATTGTTGTGAGATCCTGTATAATTTGAGTCTGAACTAGTTTTCTTTTACAAAGTTTTGCTTTTTGAGGAACAGGGTAGGTTTTGAGATGGGGTGTTTACAGTGCGCGTAGTCTATTGTATTGTACAATGCAAGGAATATCAGCATTTACTTTACTTGCATCAAAATTGACTCAAAATAGTCCTTCAAGTGTACGTAGGCGTGACAGTGCTATATAGCTCATGCCTTCTTTAAACACTGTGCTGCCAATATCTATCAATGCTTGATCTAGAGTAAGATCTTGTGATGTATGAATGGTGATTGCATATTCTAGAGATAGGGAAAATTGTTCTCTGAGTACATACATGTCTTTAAAGAGAAGGAATCGTGCTGTTGAGCGTCCTATCCGTTTTACTTCTGACAGTTTGTCAAAGTGAATATTGACAAACTGAATGTTGTTGTCACGTGGGTATGTTTGAAAGCCAACAACTGTACCAAGTGCTCCATTAACTACTCCTTGCTCCACATCAAGGTTACGTTTGAGCATTACTCTACAGTTTAAAGATAATGTTCATATTTTCTCTAAACCAGCTGTGTTAGATATAGTGTTTTATGAGGTATTTAGTCGTGCTGTGGCTTGTTCACACATGGGTAGTGTCATACCATGCATATCCAGTTTGTCTTTGGAGTAAATTTGCACTATTGGTTGCATTTGAATTGTACACAGCTTGCAAGAGTTGGCATCAAGGACATACAGTTTACATTTTTGTCTGCTAATTTTTCCATGACATCAGTAGCACATGAGTTATGCCCGTAGAGTGCATGGATGTGTCTGGTATTTAATATAGATTGTGCTTCTTTAGATAGTACACCAACTCTAATACTTTTGAAAATGTTGGTGTAGTTGAGGTCTGCAGACTGATGTATGTGTTCAGTTAATTCGTTGTATTGCAAATGTTGCCAAAGATTTATATTTCCTATGCTGCCAAGAGTTTTACGGCATAGTTTGTGCCCTAAGGTTTTAAAAATAGGTTCACTTTTCACTGGTGTTAATTGAAGAAGATCTCCAAAAACAATAATGTGTTTTCCTCCAAAGAGTTCTTCATAGTCCGTTTTGAGGACCTCTTGTAATCTGAGGTGAATCAATGCCAGCATTAGGTTGGAGACCATGCTCACCTCATCTATTAGGAGCATTTTCATTTGTTTCAAAACTCTGCGTAGTTCCATTGCAGCTTCTGGTGAAAGTGTGTAGTAGTCTCATTTGTTTTGGTGTTCTACTGGAAGGAGTAGCAATCGGTGTAAAGTGACACCGCCTATGTTGTAGGCAGCTAAACCTGCGGGGGCAGTTACAACAGCTGACAGTTTGTTGTTTGTCGATTGTTGGAGGAACTTGCTGATGATTATTATTAAGAATGTTTTCCCTGAACCAGCTTGACCACTCAAATATAGCAGTATAGGTTTGTACTCTTGACAGGTACAAGTTTTAGTTTTGTGCTGCGTACATGTTCAATTTGTTTAGTTATTTCTAAGAAAATGCTATGCTGTTCATTGTTTAATTGTGATTTGAGTATAGCAAAGTCTTCTGTAGACCCTTCATACAGGTACATGTTGTTTTCTACTTCAGTCATGGCTAATTCTGCCTCATTTGCTATGAGTGGCTGTCCATGTGGTTCTTGGCTTCCTGTTAGAGAAGGTTGACTGCTGTCAGTAGTGTATATATTTAGTTGTGCCTGGAGTTCTTCTTCTTGTTGCTGTTCATTGTCTAAAATGGTTTTGTACTGCATAACATATATATCTATTATAGTGCTTTAATTTGCTTTGAAAGCATCTTCATAGGAGACATGGGAATCTAATAAATCTTCTTTTCTCCATGGTTTAAAAAGTTGTAGTGGGGCCATGTAATACAGTTCTTTATGTTGAGGAGTTTTTAATGACAATTTCATATGATTAATTAGGCTGCTGTGGTATGTTTCACTAGGCTGCCTTCACAGTTTTCAATTCTGTATCTACCGTTCTTCTCATCTGGTTTAATATTATTTTTGTATGTGAAACTTTGGGCTATGTGGTATAGACACATGGTTTCCAAAGCAGTACTCCTGTTTGAGAAGTATGTGTCTAGTAAGTTGTTTTTCAGAGTGTCTTGGCTGTTGGGATCATTTTAGGCTATTGTTTCTATGTCTTCATATGATTTGAGAACTCTTTTTCTGGATTTAGCAGGACCAAGGCTTAGGCATACTATGTTTTCAGATTTCCCATACAAGGCAGTGCTGGTTAAACGGTCTGCAGCTTCGTAGCAGCCACATTCTCTATGAGAGAGCATTTTTATGCCAAAGCTGTACAATTTCTATGACAGTGTTTTGTCAGATGATATGTCGTCCCAGAGGTCTTTCAGCTCTGTTTTCTCTGCTTTGGTTAAGAAGGCTGTGACATATCGTGCAACTGCAGTGGAATTGTCTGCAATGTATTGCACATCTATATTTGCATTCCATAGGAGGGCAATGATTGCATTGTAATCATTGATGTACTTTGATCCTTCTGTTCTTTTTATGCAGTATGTGTTCTTAAGTGATTTGCCTTTTACACTATGTCTAACTGAAGACATGAAGTTGTTCACTTGTCCTGTTGTTGAAACTGGTCTAGAGAAACCAAAGCAGCACTTGGTGTAGTATTTCCCTTTGTTTTTGTATTTGCGCAGACAATACTTGCCAGACTCGTGTCTTTGAAATTGTAAAATGTGTGCATGTAGGTCACTATGTGTAGTTTGTGAAGGGATTTCACAAGTGACATATTTCTGAATGAACTGCAAAACAGTGGCATCACTGTCCTGGCCAAATTTAGGAACATATTTAATCCACAAAGGCATGTGGATGTGTGGTGCTCCTCTGGCTTGGTATTCTTTTCTCCCAAAGAAGTGTTGCACTTCTCCGAGGGGAGGAACTGTTTTTATTACAATTGAAGTGTAGTATGGCAATAAATCGATGATGGAAATATCTTGATACATTTACAGGATCAAGAAAGCAGAGTTCTCCTGGTGTTTTTATGCCTATATTTGTTTTGTTTTTGTTTGCTATGCGTAGGAAATTGTGCAAATCTTCCCATTCATACTCTGCACAATTTAATGTCACAAACCATGTGGGTGGGCCAAGGTTTCTTATCATACAGCGTACATCTGTGTGTCATCGGAACCAGTATTCTTTTGTACCACGCATGTTTGCTTAAAGATTTGTAATGCTTGATTGTAAAACTTCATCTTTTTCTTGCACCTTTTGTAGTAATTGCGTATCAGGCATATTTAGAAAATTGGTACCTGATTTCAATGTGTGTGCAACTCCGTAGTTCAAAGAGAAGGTGGAATATATGTTCAATGTTTTGTCTGAATCTGGGGTCTTCAGAATACATTTGTAAAAAGCGGGATTCTGATGATGTTATTTGTGTGGGTCTTTCATCATACTTTCCTCATTTTCCAGTAGGAAAGAGTAGAAGAAAGGCTCGTGCTTCTACACTTTTTTCCCACATATTGATTGAAGATCCTTTGGCTTGCCGCATTTGTTAAGTTTCCCGTGCATCATCTATGGTGTCTCTAGAGTGCAATGGGTGAATTGTATAATGGTCTAAAATATTGTATGTTGTAGTAGGATCTAGAAATTGGCCAGTTCCTGATGAGTTGAGAATTATTTTGGTGGTTTCCCTCAGGTTTTCTACAATGTTTATTTTTTTGTAGTATTCATTGTTGTCTTTAAGATATTGCAGGGCTTCTCTACCTTTATGTTAGTCCAATAGTTTCTGCCAAATTTTCTTCTCTTTTGTAGTTATGCCATTCACTAGGATAATCAAAGATTGATCTATTGGATGTTGCACACTCAGAGTGTCTACATTTTCTTTGAGATCTAATGGCAAATAAACTACTTTGCCACGAATGCCTTTTAGTAATTCAGAGGGAGGTCGTTTTGCGGTTTTTGGTTGAAGGTGTATTATTGCTTGAAATGGGTGCACTGTTTGTATTATAATGCTCTCATACAAGTTAAATTCTTGCAGTGGTTTTGGCAGTGGAAATATTTCCAAGTTATTGGTTACAGCACGTGAAGGTATTTGGTTGTTGTCAAGTTTTGCAGTGCAGTATCTGCAAAGTATTGAGGGGTTAGTAATTTCGTATTTGTTTTCTGCTATAAGATAGAGAGCTAATTGGAATCACTTAGATTCTTCATTGTCTTATATTTTGTACATTATGTCTACAGTTTTTGTGCTATTTCTATTTTATTGCGGCAACACACACACACATGGTTTGGTATTTCAGCAGATGTGCTTTTAAACATTAGTATTTCTTTTGTATGTGTGTAGTAGAAGGTTGCCATCTGTAAAGTTGTTGCTACTCTGTTCTAAAGATATTGAATTTTGTAAGTGGGTTTCACCTACAAAATATTTTCATTGGATGTGCTCTATTTCTTTGAGGAGTTCTCTGGCTGTACCATGTAGAAGAATGTTATTTAAATTGGCGGTTGCTAAAGCAGGACTTTTGGCATAGTACAGTTTATGAATGAGATTTCTTACAGTTGAATGTTGTGTTTCTAACATTTTGATATGATGGAAGGTACTTTTGCAAGTAGGTCCAGAAATACAGGTTAATGAATGTCGTCATAGTCCTGTGTATTTGCACACTGGACAAGAGTCCATAGTTTGTAATAGTTTTATTTTTAATTTGTCTTTGCCTTTCACATACTGATTGAGGAACTGGCGTAAATATGTGAAAGACTTTTTGCGTACGTTACACATTGATGTGCACAGCCATTTATAGACTGGACGTATTGGTTCAGTGGAATGGAGAGCTGATGCTAAGTTTGCTCGGGATATTTTTGTGAGCAGCGTTTCTTGTTCCATGATGGTATTGTTAACCTTTTCATACCCCCATCCATTGCTATGCATGGCAATTGGGTTTGTTTGCTTTTGTTTGTATGCTTCTTCATTGAAATATGGTTCTGTGCTGGTGGTGTGACTCCACTCACCTGCACAGATGTTTGCAAAGCTATCTTTGTTGATATTCCATTTGTTGAGAAGTCCTTGTTGTAGTTTAGTAATTAGTTTTATTAGTGGTTTCATTCTGTTTAAAACTAATATAAATAATGTCCTTTTGAGAAGGATTGCACTGTCTATGAGAGCTTCCAGGATTAGTTTTCTGTGGTAGGATTTAAGGGTTGAGCATGATTTGTCCCCTGTTTTTATAAGGTTCTGAAGGACTGTGTGGCGGAACATTTTTTGTAAAATAACTTTTTTGGTATGCTTACTTGTGGCTACATAAAGATTTATAGGTGCAGTGTTAGCACAAGTGGTAGCTGCAGTCTTTTTATTAATTTCTGTTTAGTTTTACATTTTGAAAGAGGAGTCAAAGTTTCTTTCCTGAAAGCTGCTTTAGTTTCGCTTAGTGACTGTTTTGTTTGAACTTTTTGTATACATTCTGTTAGATGCGGATGCTTATTTTGTACACTTTTATTTTGATTTGCTCTATTTCTGTGCTGCTTTCTACAGAGTTGCTTTTTGGTAGGCATTCTTTGGTGTCTGTTGGAGAAAAAAAGAAACTGTGGGTTGGGACATTGTGCAATGTATGTGTGCATTGTACATGAGTGTCTGGGTATGATGGTAGGCATGTATGTAGAGGTGTGTGATTGTGAAATGGGCTGTTACTTTAGGTTGGGAAGGCTATTCTCGTATTTGTGTGTTACTATACTGGTGTTCAGATGACAATAAAAAGTGTGCACCTGCTGAGGTGCAATCAGTAATACTGAATCTAATGCTGTAGGGTTGATACAATTGTTTGTTCTACAATACAAGAATACTACAGTGTTTGAATAACAGTTAGAACACTACGACAGTATTGCACTTACTTTGTTAGATGCAAGGAGTAGGTTTCTTCTGGGTTCTGTCTTGTACTTCAGATGCTACAGGCTTTCAGGGGTGTGGTCTTCACTGCAATTGTGAAAGAAGGAAGTTATTACATATGTGTGTTAATGGCACAGTAATTTCACTTGAAGAATAGATTAGTTACATTTGCAGAAGGATTTCTTTCCAGGAAGGGGTACTGTATGTGTTAAATTGCATAGCTTTGTATATGAATGGGGATTTTGGAGACTCAGCATCATTGCTAAGGGGGTTAGTGGAGTATTTATAGGTGTGTCCTATACGGTGAACTTTTGAAAGTGTGTGTTCCTGTTGCACTGTTTAGTGTGGTAATGGATTAGTGGAAGTTGTAGTAGGACGAAAAAGAAAGCTTGGAAAGATGTACAGATTGAAAAGGAAAATGTTTTTTGTGTGTGGAATTCCATTAATTTTTCTGTGCATAAATGCTTGCTACATGAGTGCAGGAAACCTTTCAGTTGTTTGACTTATTTAGCCACATTTTGTATAAGCAGTGTTCTGAATGTACACATGTATTTGTTTGGTTTTGCAAGAATGGAAAGTGGCAGGTACTCTGTTTAAATAAATGCATTTTATGTACTTGCAATGCTTTGGTAAGATACAAGCTGGTTTCCTGTTTTGTGTGCATTCTAGGAATTTCATAATAGTGTGTTAAGGGGTAAGTGGTTGTTAAAATGACAGAAGGAAATAAGAGAATAACAGTTTGGACATTACAATGAGTAATATGGGTAAATTAAAACTTGGAAAGCAGACAGATTTGTAAGTGAACTTGATTATAGGAGATGGAAGAAATGACAGTATGCTTTTTTTGCAGATTATGCAGGGTCAGTGGCAGGTGCCCTGTTCAGATGCATTCATAAAAGAGTTGCAAATGTACTGTAAACAAAATATTCATACCTGTAGTTTGTATTGATGCATGTAGATGTGGATGAATCTGGGAGGAGAAATCCTGTAGAGTTTTACAGTAGTTTTAGCTGTAGGTGGTTGGAGTTTGTAAGAGTTTCTCCATGTGGAACAGTCCAGATGTAGTGGTACTGCATTGGGGTGCTGTCCATTTGGGATACACCAGTGCTCCTAGTTTGTTGAGTGCTCTTGAAAAATTGGTTCATGCAGTGATGTTGGTTCTTCCAAGTGCCAAGGTTATTTTTTCTGAAATGTTACCTAGGTTAGTATGGGACAATTGTAATGTTTTCTGCCCCCAGCAAAATGGTGCAATATGTTTGGTTAACAAAGGCATGTCTGTTTTCTTATGTAGAGCTGGGATGTTGTCTTGTAATAATGACAATATTGATTCTGATAATAGTCATTATTTCAAAGCAGATGGCATTTCTTTAACCATGTTGGGAAAGGCCATGTTATTTGAAAAGGTAAGGAATGCTTTACAGAGGATAATGTGAAGACATCTGCAGACTAGTGATGAACAGTTCGTCTAAAGTGCTGCATTGTGATAACAGAGTTAGATGTAGAATTCCTGGATGTGATTTGTGAATGGTTGTGTGACTGCTTATGTATAGCCAATGAGAGAGTGGTGCAGACAGTGATGTGAAAAGGGAAAAAGGGCTGCCCCTGTTTTGCGGGGTCCGTGGACACCGCGGTAGTTCACGGACAGGGCGTGCCACAAATACGGGATTCTCAGCATGCCTGGCATGGCAGGGTGACTGTGGGGATTAGCCAATCAGGTGTTGAAGTTGTTCTTTGTAGTAAGAGAGGCTGTGTGTAGTGAAGATGCCAGAGCTGAAGAAAGTGAGGGTGTTGGTAGTTGGAGATCTGTTTGTAAATGTTTTAGAGAGGCATGCTATGTCTAAAGATATGGCTGCCAATTTTGGTTTTGAAAGAGTGGAGGTTTTGTGGTCAACTGTGCCTAGTTCCAATATGCAGGCAGTGGTTGGAGTTTGTAAGAGTTTCTCCATGTGGAACAGTCCAGATGTAGTGGTACTGCATTGGGGTGCTGTCCATTTGGGATACACCAGTGCTCCTAGTTTGTTGAGTGCTCTTGAAAAATTGGTTCACGCAGTGATGTTGGTTCTTCCAAGTGCCAAGGTTATTTTTTCTGAAATGTTACCTAGGTTAGTATGGGACAATTGTAATGTTTTCTGCCCCCAGCAAAATGGTGCAATATGTTTGGTTAACAAAGGCATGTCTGTTTTCTTATGTAGAGCTGGGATGTTGTCTTGTAATAATGACAATATTGATTCTGATAATAGTCATTATTTCAAAGCAGATGGCATTTCTTTAACCATGTTGGGAAAGGCCATGTTATTTGAAAAGGTAAGGAATGTTTTACAGAGGATAATGTGAAGACATCTAGAGGAAAATAAAATAAGTGAAAAAACAAAAAGGAGTAAACAAAATGAAAGGTGTTTCTTTAGAAGCACTTTTTTAAAAAAGGCTCCTTTCAGAGCCACCATCAAAGAGGAAATGGAGTACCCTGCTTACATTTTCTTTCCCCACTCTCACAGATTTCACAATATGTCCGCGGGAACGTCGGTTGTCTGCGGATCGCGCATGTTACATACAAGGATTTTGAGGCTGGCAGGCATGCAAATGAGACTGCAGGCCAATGGATTGGTCAATATGGTTTACTGGGTGTGATGTGTAAGGAGAGACTTTGGCAGAAAGTCTGTTTCCTGAGAATAGCAGATAGCTATGGCTGTGTCTTTCAGAAGGCAGAGTGTCTGGATTTTGGGTGAATCCTGGATCAATTGGTTGGAGGTGCATGCAGAGTGCTGTGGAGTGGCTGCACATCTTGGATTCCCTCATGTGCATGTGCACTGGCATGGACTGCGCAGAATTAAGTGCCTGGATTTAGTTCCTCTTTGTGCCACTTTGATGACACACTGTCATCCAGACATTATTATCATTCATTGTGGAGGGAACAATTTAGGACATGTCTCTGGAATCTCCTTGCAGTTTGCAATGAAACAAGGACTTGTGAAAGTCATGGACAATGCTTCCAAACTCCAGAGTAATTTTTTCTCGTATTGCGCAGAGACAAATGTCGCTGCGTTCTTCTTCATTTGATCCGCAAATGGAGAAAGCGAGGTGCCATGTCAACAAGTCTGTTTGTGCTTTTTTGAGAGATGTGGCATGTCCTCTTTTCACAATGAAAATGTTATGTTTCATAGCACAAACATTTTTTGCAGAGATAGAGTCCATCTTACTGATGCTGGGAATCAGATTTTTCTGCGAAATATACAAAATGCATTGTGGCCCTTTTTGGAAGTATAGCAATGCTTTTTACAGTAAGTGTTGACCACTTTAACTTTTTTTGAAATGCAAAAAAACCCACAAAAAGGCTCTTTTCAGAGCCACCACTTCCTCCCGGAAAAGAGTGCAATGGTTTTGATAGCGCAATACCCCAAAAATTGTTAAAGTCTGCGGACTGTCCACGGACTTCTAAAATTACCCAGGGCTCTGCAGCATTTCATTGGCACTTCTATTTTTAAACTGTGAAAGGTGACTCTGAAAAGAGCCTTTTTTGTTGTTTTGTATTTTTTTTTGGTGTTTTTTAACATGATACACAAGGAAAGGAAGGGGAGGGAGGGTAAGGAAACGGCACCAACCACGGGCATAAGAAAGGGCAGGTGGAGAGAGGAAGATGTTGGGTAGGCCTCACTTAGGTAGGTGACAGACTTTCTCATGCTCCCGGACCGTAGCCTCAAAAGCACTTCGAAGTGTCTCCCCCCTGCATAGTACCGCGTCGCAGTACATGCAAAATACAGGGACCCTCGAAAGGTAAGGGTCTACTGCGTCGTGTATGGCCTGCGAGGCTGGTTCAGGGTTGCGCTGCCCCATAAGAGTGTCTCTTGTGGTGGCAGGAGCATATATGGAGGATGTTGTAGAGGAACTCAACCTAGTACTTTCATTGAAGGGGACAACCCTCCGAACTGCCGCACTGTTGAATGACCTTAGGTGTCACCTCATGGAAGTGGTCCCATACCATTACAGACCTGGTTTGCCACGACTGAGCACAATGTTGCACTCAGTGCAGCGCACCTTGTATGCACGCGCCTTGGGTACCCTTCCAACTGTGGTAAAGAGCCTTCACACCCAAAACTCACTCACTGGCTGGCAGTACTGGGGACTTCCACTATCTCATCCTCATCTTCCTCTTCATCCCTCTCCACAACTCCACGCCTGTTCCCCTCTCCAGACCCTTCGGAAGGTGGTGGTAGTGCTGCCGAGGTAGAGGCAGTTGCAGCTCGAGAAGCCTGGGATGCCATCAGGAAAGTTATCAAGAACCAGGAACAGCAGGAACACAACAGCAACCTGCACCAATCGTCCTGGTGAGCTATTAGCAATAGCTGTGATGTACTGCAGCAGAAATCAAAGCAATGACAGCCAATGCCAGGAAATGCCCAAAGAGAAGCAGTGCTCTGTCTTGGAAATCCAAAAGCAGAATGAGAAGCAGCTCTGGGGTGTGGCCTTTTACAGGGGTGCTGGGGAGCACTTTGCGAACAGCCGCACTGTCCGTGGATACTTCAGACACCAAAAAAGGCTCAAAAAGTTCCAAAAAGTATAAAGATCGGTAGGGGCATAGTCTAGGACCTCTACAAGGGTGAAGTTTCATTGAAAAACATCTTGGATTGCTCAAAAAAGTGCTTTTTCGGGGTCCAGGGGCCCGGCCCCTGTCCGCTGTCATGGGTGTACACTCCGCATAGGTGCGGTCACATGATGACATTGCGGACATGTGAGCGAATGGGACAGCTGTCCATAGGACACCTATTGCGCGGGATCGATTGCACGCATGCATACGGGTGTTCTATGGTCAGCGTTTGGGTCGCCAAACTAATTAAAAGTGCGACACACATGCGGCAGACAGTTCAGGACAGGTGCGATGTTCGTAGGACCTCGAGGGTGGGATGCGCATGCAGACAAGTGTCCTTCGGACAGGGCTATGGTCCCCGAACTAATTAAAGGGGCGTCACAACTTTGTGGACATGCGGACAGGGCAGGTGTTCTATGGACACCTCCGTTTTGAATGTGGACAGTACGAACAGGTTAAGTGTCCATAGGATACCCCCATTAATTGCAAAAATCCAGAGAGTCGCACTGTCCACTGTCTCGTAAACAGCCTTTAAAAAAAAACGCAGACAGGAACAGTATACATATCACTTTATTTATATACAAAAATATAGAAATTATGAAAGAGAGGGGGAAGCGGAAATGGAGACATATACAGGGGTATTAGGGTTTTCTACAGGTAGGGTGTTAGGGGAGGAAGGGATTGAGGTCTCATCATAATGTTTTTGGTGATGGGGAATTTTTGGGGATGGTTGACTGGGACAGGGAGAAGGGGTACAGGTGCACGTGGGGCAGTGATATTCAATTTTCTCCATGATATATCTTTCTACAAAGTCTTTCAAATCAAGGAAATTGGTCAATAATTGATCCATTTTTTCTTCTAAGTGCGCTAGATGTTTTTCCACAGTGTCTGTTTGTTGATCAATATGTTGTTGGAGTACTCTGTGATGTGTTTTTGGAGTATTATTCTTATTTTCTGTATGTACTGTAAAGAAAGAAAATGTGTTAGGTACATGTGAAATAATGTGTATTACTTGGCTTACTTTGAAATCTGCAGTGTGTACCAGTAGTATCACTGTCTTCACTCATTTGATCCCGGGGAACATTGTCTTCAACCCAGTGTGCTAGACATTTCTGTGTAAAAAAAGATCTATTATTTTTTAGTGTATCTTAGTAAAGAAAGTGTATAACTATAGGAATTAATAGAGTGTACTTACCAGTTTGTTTTTCAGTTTTGCTGTTAGTGCTTTGCAGGTGTGCTGTTGATAGTTGGTTTGCAGTTTCTGTATAAAGCATGAGTGAGGTAATTCTGCTGGAGGCATAGGTTATTTTTGTTTTTGGTGTGTTGCATTATGTTTCATATCCTATGTAATTGCACTGTTGGATTCTTATGTATACAGTTTGTAGTTCTCATTTATTTTTGAATTTGAATATAATTCATTTATATGCTGCTCTTTGAACATGTTCAGTGTGTTGTTGTATGCTACAACAATGTAAGATACCCCCTGAGCTTTTGGACAGTGTGAATGTTGCCCGAGTCCGCGGACAGTCACATAGTTCGCTGACACTGCAGCCATTACCATGGGCCCGGGAGTTCAGTATGTTGCATGGTATACAACTTTGTTAATTGGACCTTATGGTTAGGTTGCGCTACTACAAACCTATCAAATTCAGTGAAAAAATGTTGTTAAAGGGATGTTATTGTTAAGTTGCGCTACTGAAAGCCTATCAAATTCACTGAAAAAGCTTTGTTAAAGGGACGTTATGGTTACAAGTAAAACAAAAAAAAAACTGAAATACACCAGTTATGGTAAGCTAAGCAACCATAACTCATGCCACCACTGTGCACTGCTAAGACTAATACCCATGACATCAAAGATTACATCACAAATGTCATTCATGACATCACTGATGGCATCACATGTACATTTAGTTTTTATGCACAGCCTCTACAAGGAATTCTCATTATAATGTTGGCAGTAAAATATCAAAAATTATTGGAAGAACTATCATGCGCCAAATAGTTCATTAGGTGATGCTTTGCTATAAACACCATTGTGTTACTGACTTCATTCAAGTACATGAACAAACTCCTATACAAATGTAGGCATTCTCTGCAGCATGCACCATAGAGCTGCAATATTCAAAACCTTACTAAGTTGGATAGTAAAATGATGAATCCTTTCTTTTCAGAGTTTTGTGTACTGTGAAATATTTAATAAGTACCTGACAATGTCTCCTTTATTGCACAATTGTACTACTACACACAAAACATAAAGAGACCACAATGCATACAAATACGAGCATATACAGAGAAAGTAAAGTAAGCATAAAACCAGCAGCATTACCAAAAAGTGTTCAGAACCTAATTACTTAACTTCATGCACAGACATGATTGCTGTGTCTCAAGGCTGCCTATTCCCCTATGTATATGTAATGTATGATGTGAGTGGATTCTAAGGAAAGTAGTGTAATTACATATGAGAAGAGTAAGGTCTACAAACATAGTACCTTTTGCATTTTTACTTCCTGACTGTCAGTGAAGACAACCACCTGGCCTAGATATGTTAGTGAACAAAAGAAAGGGTGGCCAGACATGTCATGTCATCAGTGATGTCATGTATGACATTTGTGATGTCATCTTTGATGTCATGGGTATTAGTCTTAGCAGTGCACGGTGGTGGCACGAGTTATGGTTGCTTAGCTTACCATAACTGGTGTATTTCCGATTTTGTTTGGTTTTACTTGTAACCATAACGTCCCTTTAACAACATGTTTTCACTGAATTTGATAGGTTGTTAGTAGCGCAACTTAACCAGAACGACCCGTTAACAAAGTTTACGTGGATTGCATGTGAAGGAGCGAGCAGTTGTCATGTAGTGTGGGGTGCGGGTGAGAGGAGGTGACAGACACCAGGGACAAGGAGTCTGTGCTGGGAGGAGGGTGAGTAGGGCGCTGCAATTATCAGGGTGGTTATTGCTGTGTCAGTGGTGGTGGCAGGGTGCCAAGGTGCCAAAGAGGCATATTTTAGCAGTCAAGGAGATCACCCTGGTGCTACTCTGCACCTGGACATAATATGATGACATGATATGTCTAACGCGCCTATGCATCCGTCGTCAAAGATTTGCATGTCAGCATTTATATATTTGTATGCGCACCTTACTTTTGTGTAGTATGCAAACAATCTTTTA
Organism: Ambystoma mexicanum; assembly: GCF_040938575.1. Classification (NCBI taxonomy): domain Eukaryota; kingdom Metazoa; phylum Chordata; class Amphibia; order Caudata; family Ambystomatidae; genus Ambystoma; species Ambystoma mexicanum. Next base: position 1,274,841,593 of record NC_090932.1, read on the forward strand.
TAAACATGGACATATCTAACATATTTCTATGGTTATAAAAGATGGCTTGAAAAGTACTCAAGCCATAGTAAGATACACACATAAATATATCAATGCTTACATTTATATATTTGTTTTCGTGCCTTACTATGGTTTGTGTACTTCAAGATGCCTTGAAAAGTACACAAACCACAGTAAGATATGCACACAAATGTATAACATTTATATATTTGTTTGCGTACTTTTCAAACCATCTTTTTTTAAACATTTCTCTCTTTGTGAAAGATGGCTTGAAAAGTGCACAATTCAATCCATCTTTTATAAATCTTTGACGACGGACAAAGCCCGGCAGGGCCCCGGCTCAGCCCCACTTTCATTGGGCTCTGGAGGACAGGGGATTTTCCGTTGACTTTAATTGGGCTCTGGAAGAAAGAAGTGAAGGGGATTCTCTGTTCACTTTTATTGGACTAAGGAGGAAAGAAGTGAAAGGGTATTCTCTGTTCCCTTTCATTTGACTAAGGCAGAGAGAAGTGAAAGGAGATTCTCAGTTGACTTTCATTGGGCTCTGGAGGAAAGAAGTGAAAGGGGATTCTCTGTTGACTTTCATTGGACTAAGGAGGAAAGAAGTGAAAGGAGATTCTCGGTTGACTTTAATTGGACTAAGGAGGAAAGAAGTGAAAGGAGATTCTCAGTTGACTTTCATTGGACTAAGGAGGAAAGAAGTGAAAGGGGATTCTCTGTTGACTTTCATTGGACTAAGGAGGAAAGAAGTGAAAGGAGATTCTCGGTTGACTTTCATTGGACTAAGGAGGAAAGAAGTGAAAGGGGATTCTCAGTTGACTTTAATTGGGCTCTGGAGGAAAGAGGTGGAACGGGAATCTCTGTTGACTTTAATAGGACTAAAAATTAAGGAAAGAAGTGAAAGGGGATTCTCTGTTGACTTTCATTGGACTAAGGAGGAAAGAAGTGAAAGGGGATTCTCTGTTGACTTTCATTGGACTAAGGAGGAAAGAAGTGAAAGGAGATTCTCGGTTGACTTTCATTGGACTAAGGAGGAAAGAAGTGAAAGGGGATTCTCAGTTGACTTTCATTGGACTAAGGAGGAAAGAAGTGAAAGGGGATTCTCTGTTGACTTTCATTGGACTAAGGAGGAAAGAAGTGAAAGGAGATTCTCGGTTGACTTTCATTGGACTAAGGAGGAAAGAAGTGAAAGGGGATTCTCAGTTGACTTTAATTGGGCTCTGGAGGAAAGAGGTGGAACGGGAATCTCTGTTGACTTTAATAGGACTAAAAATTAAGGAAAGAAGTGAAAGGGGATTCTCTGTTGACTTTCATTGGACTAAGGAGGAAAGAAGTGAAAGGGGATTCTCTGTTGACTTTCATTGGACTAAGGAGGAAAGAAGTGAAAGGGGATTCTCAGTTGACTTTCATTGGACTAAGGAGGAAAGAAGTGAAAGGGGATTCTCAGTTGACTTTAATTGGGCTCTGGAGGAAAGAGGTGGAACGGGAATCTCCGTTGACTTTAATAGGACTAAAAATTAAGGAAAGAAGTGAAAGGGGATTCTCTGTTGACTTTCATTGGACTAACGAGGAAAGAAGTGAAAGGGGATTCTCTCTTGACTTTAATTGGGCTAAGGAGGAAAGAAGTGAAAGGGGATTCTCTGTTGACTTTAATTGGGCTCAGGAGGGAAGAAGTGAAAGGGGATTCTCGGTTGACTTTCATTGGACTAAGGAGGAAAGAAGTGAAGGGGGTTTCTCCACTGGGCCATGGGAGAATGCAGGGTAAGGGGGTCCACTTTCTTTGCGTCAAGGAAGAAAAAGTGAAAGGGGATGATTCTCCATTGACTTTCATTGGGTTCTAGGAGACCGCAGGGAAAAGTGAGTCTCCTTGAACTGCAGTGCACCCATTCATTTCTAGGGAGCGACGCATACAATGTAGATATCCATTGACTTACGGTGCACACCTTTGATTCCCGTGGGAGGAAGGGGCGAGAGGTGCAGCCCATTAGCTTACAGAAGTGGCGTGCAACCTGCAGCCCTCCAGGATATTGTTTATGGCCCTCGATGACGTGTTGCATGGCCTAAATCAGTCATGTTAGGTGTGTGAAGGCTCACTGGCCCAGTGTCCATCTTTGCGTGATGATCCGTGCAGTTTTACTCCTATTTAAAAATATAATTTCAGTCCCACAAATACAAATGTATCAAAGCGGTGAAGCTAAATAAAGACTTTGTATCACATGTTGCAGTAGAAAAGCAATACATAAAAAGCTCCCCATAAAATCCATGTTTTGTAAATCTCAAATGCACGCACCAATGCCCTTACCGCTCACGCATTGCTATGGATAGTTCGTGCCGCTGTACTGGACTTGCGTGGTGCTTTCGGACCTCCAGCAAAGCAAGTTGTGCCCCCCTTGCTCACCTGAATCACGGCATACTTTCTTCAAGTGCATGCGAAGGAGTAGCACAAGGCGTTTCTCTTTTCACTTATTTTTCACTATGGAAACATGCAGTGCTGTGTAAGCCGAATTTCCAATGGCTTACATTGCATAAAATGATTTCCATAAGGAAGGGGTCTGCAGGCTTGGGCTCTCCATATGTTTTTGGATTACAACTCCCATCAGCCAACAGTGAGGGATGATGGGAGTGATAGTCCAACACGTCTGGTGAGCCATAAGCGAAAAAACGGAATAGTAATGACCAAACGTCTGTGGGCTGGAGAAGGATTGTTGTCAATCATTTCTTTGCAGCATTTACGACCAGAAGACAGCAGAGGGCGGCATTTCTCTAAGAAGCTGATACATGGCAGCCTTCGCCGCAGCCTACTTGCTATGAAACCAGCACAATCACACACTGCGGTTCTTGTGGGTGTTTAGTGAGTCAGCAGGTGTTTGTTATTGCGAGTTACCGCATCTGGCGGAGACTAGCAGCAGTGCGAGCTTCCTGTCTGCGATGGCTTTCGGAAGCCAGACCTTAGAACAGCCGCCAAGCATTGTCTTGTCACTGCCCCGTTATTGTTATTTATATGTAGCGCGTGCTGCTTGTCAAGTTACTTCGTGGCGCTGTAAACAGCAAATGCCACTATTGGCTAAAGGATGCAGTAACCATTTTAATCCACCGGGGTTGAAGAATTAAAGAATGCTGTAACCTGTTCGGTTTTAAATTTAGCTAAAGGGTGACCCGCAAAGCTCGACAGCAGGTGCTTTAACACACCGAGTGAGTTCATTTTTTACACGACTTCGCGGATGAGGTCTTCCTCTCTGCAGTTCTCTCTTGGTTATGATGGGCAGACGCGTTGTTCATTACTTTCTTGAAGGATCCTGACCCTCTGCCGGTGCTAAAAACTTCTAGCAGTGTGGGCTTCCTGCGAGCAGTGCTGTAGGAATCCAGTCGTGCTCCGGCAGTGTCTTTGGATCACACGAATTCCAGCTGCCGCCCATCAGTACAAGAAGAAGACTTTAGCAGTGTTCTTCCCAATCAGTTCTATAATTCCGACAGTGTGAGGGCCTCCTGGCAGTAGCTACCCTTTCTGCAGGGCCACAGCAATTGAAATTGTCTATCAGAAAAGGCCTTTTAATGAAGGCTACATGGCACCCAGCAGTGTGAGCTTCCACTAGCAGTGCCTTGTCAGTTTTACAGGACCCCAGCAGTGTGAACTTCTTTCCAATGCCTCCCTGTCAGTGTTACAGGACTCGAGCAGTGCGAGCTTTTTTCCAGTGGTGCCCTGTCAATGTTATAGGACTCAAGCAGTGTGTGAGCTTCTTTCCAGTGCTGTCCTGTTGTCAATGCTAAAGAACTCGGGCAGTGCGAGCTTTTTTCCAGTCGTGTCCCGTCAGTGTTACAGGACTCAAAACAGTGTGAGCTTCTTTCCAGTGCTGTCATGTTGTCAGTGCTAGAGAGCTCGAACAGTGCAAGCTTCCTTCCAGTGGTGCTCTCTCAGTGTTACAGGACTCAAGCAGTGTGAGCCTCTTTCCAATGCTCTCCTGTTGTCAGTGTTACAGGACTTGAGAGACGTGTGAGCTTCTTTGCGGTGGTCTAATGACAGTGTTACAAGACTCAAGCAATCTGAGTTTCTTTTCAGTGCTGGCTGTTGTCAGTGCTAAAGAATTCGAGCAGTGTGAGCTTCTTTCCAGTGGTATCCTGTCAGTGTTACAGGTCACAAGCAGTGTGAGCTTCGTTCCAGTGGTGTCCTACCAGTGTTACATGACTAGAGCAGTGTGAACCTCTTTCCTGGGGTGTCTTGTTGTCAGTGCTACAGGACTCGAGCAGTGTGAGCTTCATTCCAGTGCTGTCCTGTTGTCAGTGTTACAGGACTCGAATAGTGTGAGCTTCTTTCCAGTGCTGTCCTGTTGCCAGTGCTACAGGACTCGAACAATGCGAGCTTCTTTCCATTGCTGTCCTGTTGTCAGTGTTACTGGACTCGAGCAGTGTGAGCATCCTTCCAGGGGTGTCCTGTTGTCAGTGCTACAGGACCCGAGCAATGCGCACTTGTTTCCAGTGGTGTCTGTCAGTGTTACAGGACCCGAGCAGTGTGAGCTTCTTTCCAGTGTTTTCCAGTTGTCAGTGCTAATAAACTCAAGCAGTGTGAGCTTCTCTTCAGTGGTGTCCAATCAGGCCGAAACATGTCTGGGGTTGCTTGTGCTTCTGTGCAGACGGGACCTGGCCTAGCAGTCCAGGCTGTGCTGCTATTATTGGTGGCAGTACCTGCCTGTTTTGCATAAGACTGGACTCCTTTTTCAATGCCGTACAGAGGCTAAAAACAGTGGTGTGGAAGGTTGCCCAGAGCAGTCAGTGCCTGTGGTTCAGATTTATTAAAAACCTTCCACTCATCACTTTTGTGGTTATAGTTTGTCTCACTATGTGAGAGAGGGTATGCCCAGACGTGGGTCCCTTGCTTTCTGCGCCATAGGGAACCAAGCTGCACCTCACTGAGGAGGCCCAACAAAGCCGAAACCTGTCTGGGGTTGCTTCTGTTTCTGTGTAGAGGGGACCTGGCCTAGCAGTTCGGGCTGGGCTGCTACCATTGATGGCCGTACCTGACTAATTTACATATGGCTGAACTCTTTTTGTAATGGCGCAGATGGGCTAACAATGGTCGTGTGGAAGGTTGCCCAGGGCACTGCCAGTGGTTCAGATTTATTCAAAGCCTTCCACCCATCACTTTTTTGGTTGCTGTTAGTTTTACCGGTCTTGAGATATGTGAACTTCTTTTCATTGGTGTCCTGTCAGTGTTACTGGGCTTGAGCAGTGTGAGCTCCTTTCCAGTGCTGTCCTGTTGTCAGAGATACAGGCCTCAATCAGTCTGAGCTTCTTTCCAGTGGTGTCTTGTTGTCAGTGCTATCAGACGCGAGCAGTGCAAGCTTCTTTCCAGTGGTGTCCTGTCAGAGCTATAGGGCTGCCACAGTGTGAGCTTCCATTAGTAGTACCTTGTCAGTGCTTCAGGCCTCGAACATTTTAGCTTTTTCCAGTGCTGTCCTGTTGTCAGTGCCACCGGACTCCTCGAGCAGTGCAAGCTTCTTTGGAGTGGTGTCATGCCAGAGCTATAGGTCTCCAGCAGTGTGAGCTTCCACTAGCTGTGGCTTGTCAGTGCTACTGGACTTGAGCAGTGTGAGATTTTTCAGCGCTCTCCAGTAGTTAGTGCCACCAGACTTAAATAGTATGAGCTGCTTTCCCGTGGTGTACTGTCAGTGATGCAGGACTCGTGCAGTGTTAGCTTCTTTCCAGTGCTGTCCTGTTCTCAGTGCTATAGGGTGCCAGCAGTGCCAGCTTCTTTCCAGTGGTGCCCTGTCAGTGTTACAGGACTCGAGCAGTGGTGTCCTGTTGTCAGTGCTACCAGACTTTGTCAGTGCTAGCGGACTCGAGCAGTGCAAGCTTCTTTGAAGTGGTGTCATGCCAGAGCTATAGGTCTCCAGCAGCTTTTTCCAGTGCTGTCCTGTTGTCAGTGCCACCGGACTCCTCGAGCAGTGCAAGCTTCCTTGGAGTGGTGTCATGCCAGAGCTATAGGTCTCCAGCAGTGTGAGCTTTCACTAGCTGTGGCTTGTCAGTGCTACTGGACTTGAGCAGTGTGAGATTTTTCAGCGCTCTCCAGTTGTTAGTGCCATCAGACATGAATAGTATGAGCTGCTTTCCCGTGGTGTACTGTCAGTGATGCAGGACTCGTGCAGTGTTAGCTTCTTTCCAGTGCTGTCCTGTTCTCAGTGCTATAGGGTGCCAGCAGTGCCAGCTTCTTTCCAGTGGTGCCCTGTCAGTGTTACAGGACTCGAGCAGTGGTGTCCTGTTGTCAGTGCTACCAGACTTTGTCAGTGCTAGCGGACTCGAGCAGTGCAAGCTTCTTTGAAGTGGTGTCATGCCAGAGCTATAGGTCTCCAGCAGCTTTTTCCAGTGCTGTCCTGTTGTCAGTGCCACCGGACTCCTCGAGCAGTGCAAGCTTCCTTGGAGTGGTGTCATGCCAGAGCTATAGGTCTCCAGCAGTGTGAGCTTTCACTAGCTGTGGCTTGTCAGTGCTACTGGACTTGAGCAGTGTGAGATTTTTCAGCGCTCTCCAGTTGTTAGTGCCATCAGACATGAATAGTATGAGCTGCTTTCCCGTGGTGTACTGTCAGGGATGCAGGACTCGTGCAGTGTTAGCTTCTTTCCAGTGCTGTCCTGTTCTCAGTGCTATAGGGTGCCAGCAGTGCCAGCTTCTTTCCAGTGGTGCCTTGTCAGTGTTACAGGACTCGAGCAGTGGTGTCCTGTTGTCAGTGCTACCAGACTTTGTCAGTGCTACCGGACTCGAGCAGTGCAAGCTTCTTTGAAGTGGTGTCATGCCAGAGCTATAGGTCTCCAGCAGCTTCTTTACAGTGCTGTCCTGTTGTCAGTGCTACTGGACCCGAGCAGTGTGAGCTTTTTTCCAATGGTGTCCTGTCAGTGTCACAGGTCTCGATCAGTGTGAGCTTTTTTCCAGTGGTGTGCCATCAGTGTTACAGGACTTGAGCAGTGGGAACCTCTTTCTAGTTGTGTCCTGTTGTCAGTTCAGTGCTACAAGACCCTAGCAGTGCAAGCTTCTTTCCAGTGGAGTCCTGTCAGAGTTATAGGACTGCCGCAGTGTGAGCTTCCATTAGTATTACCTTTTCAGTGCTGCAGGCCTCGAGCATTTGAGCTTTTTCCAGTGTTGTCCTGTTGTCAGTGCCACCGGACTCCTCAAGCAGTGCAAGCTTCTTTGGCGTGGTGTCATGGCAGAGCTATAGGTCTTCAGCAGTGTGAGTTTCCACTAGCTGTGCCTTGTCAGTGCTACTGGACTTGAGCAGTGGGAGATTTTTCAGCCCTGTCCTGTTGTTAGTGCCACCAGACTTAAATAGTATGAGCTGCTTTCCCGTGGTGTCCTGTCAGTGTTGCAGGACTCGATCAGTGTGACCTTCTTTCCAGTGATGTCCCATCAGTGTTACAGGACTCGAGCAGTGAGAACTTCTTTCCAGTTGTATCCTGTTGTCAGTTCAGTGCTACAGGACCCTAGCAGTGCAAGCTTCTTTTCAGTGGAGTCCCAGTGTTACAGGACTGAAGCATTTGAACTTTTCCCAGTGCTGTCCTGTCAGTGTTACAGGACTCGAGCAGTGTGAGCTTCTTTGGAGCGGTGTCATGCCAGTGCTATAGGTCTCCAGCAGTGTGAGCTTCCACTAGCTGTCCCTTGTCAGTGCTACAGGACTCAAGCAGTGCAAGCTTGTTCAGTTCTGTCCTATTGTCAGTGCCACCAGACGTAAAGAGCATTAGCTTATTTCCAGTGGTGTCCTGTCAGTGTTGCAGGACTCGAGCAGTGTTAGCTTCTTTCCAGTGCTGTCCTGTTCTCAGCACTATAGGACGCAAGCAGTGTGAGCTTCTTTCCAGGCGTGTCCTGTTTCCAGTGCTACAGGATACGAGCAGTGCCAAATTCTTTCCCGTGGTGCCCTGTCAGTGTTACAATATTCGAACAGTGTGAATCTCTTTTCATTGGTGTCCTGTTGCCAGTGCTACGGAACTCGAGCAGTGTGAGCTTTCTTCCAATGCTGTCCTGTTGTCAGTGCTACTGGACTCAAGCAGTGTGAGTTTCTTTCCAGTGGTGTCCTGTTGTCAGTGCTAAAGGACCCGAGCAATGTGAGCTTCTTTCCAGTGGTGTCCTGTCAGTGTTACAGGTCTGAATCAGTGTGAACCTCTTTCCAGTGGTGTCCCATCAGCATTACAGGACTCAAGCAGTGTGAACTTCTTTCTAGTTGTGTCCTGTGTTCAGTACTACAGGACCCGAGCAGTGCATGCTTCTTTCTAGTGATGTCCTGCCAGTGTTACAGGTCTTGAGCAGAGTGAACATCTTTTTGGTGGTGTCCCGTCAGTATTTCAGAACTCGAGCAGTGTGAACGTCTTTCTAGTGGTGTCCTGTTGTCAGTGCTACAGGACTCGAGCAGTGTGAGCTTCTTTCCAGTGCTGTCCTGTTGTCAGTGCTACTGGACTCGAGCAGTGTGCGCTTCTTTCCAGTGCTGTCTTGCCAGTGCCACAGGACTCAAGCAGTGTGAGCTTCCGTCCACTGCTACTCTGTTGTCATTATTACAGGAATCTAGCAGTGTGAGCTTCTTTCAGTGTGGTTCTCTTGTCAGTGTTGTGGGTCTCAAGCAGTGAGAGCTCATTTCCGATGGTATCCTATCAGAGCTTTGGGACACCAGCAGTGTGTCTTTTGGCAGTGCTTTAAGGTCTAAGCAGTGTTTTTCTCCTCCCATCAGTGTCCCACAGTGCTGAACCTTACATTGTATCATGGACGGTCCTCGCTCAAGTGCCCCTCCAGAATGGGATGTTTTTTTATATCTAGTGCCTCCATCACCCACCCCAATAATAATCCCAGACTGGGAAGGGAACACAATGAGGGAGATGGCACGACTATCAATTCCTTATGCAATGCTTGGCACACAATTTAGTATCAATAATCTGTGATACAAGAAGTGTAGCGCACTGAAGCTTTAGCTACTTGTGGCAGTTCATCGGCTCAATTGGGTTCACGCTCCATGTACACTCATTGCATTGTCAATATTTCTGGGTTAAGTCTCTCTAGTGGTGGTCGCACCAATCTGTCCTTAGCGTGATCCCGTAACCCTTCCTTGGCATCAAAATACCGCAACACTTGCAGCACCAGTGAGGATGCCTGTACCGCACAGAATCCTTGAAACAAAGTATGCATTGAGAAAACCTTATATGCATTCACGAAGATATGATGGCCTTCTGGACAAAGTCCTGGAAGAAGTGTGAAAATGAGTGAAAGAGAAGACTGGTGACGGCATGCGAAGCAGAGCTGACACACCTAGAAAAGATGAACGAGGTAAAAGAACATAGAAATTCTATAAGATCTGAAGAGGAGGTGTCAAAGATGAGCAACATTTTGGGCTTGAGATGAAGATGCTCATGCTACAGAAACACTGAAGGAAAATACAAATAAATGTACACTTGTACAGACGCAGTAATGCAAGTAGACAAAGTGATCTTAAGGCTGGCTACGTAGTGAATAGTTTGCGGCAATGTGCAAATGTATATGCATAGGAATCTATAGAACCTGGATGTTCCACGATGCACTTTAGCAGGGCCTGAAATCCCGTGATTGGAAAGGGTTTTCAGTGTGGCACAGTTGGAAAATTACTGATGGCGGAGGAGAAATTCAAGAAAGGCTTGGCTGGCCCAGCACCAAGAAGTTTAGGCTACCGTGAGCCTGGTTGTCCAGCCAGTAGTTACGTGAACGTGAGAAAGAAACAAACTTCTATTTGAGGTGGAATGAAAAAACACTGAAAGCGTAAAAATGTCATCATTTAATAGTATTAAATGCAGCAAAGAGCTCGAAAAAACACGGTCTCCTGTCAGACCAAAATAGACATTGGGTCGAGCTACACCGAAACCAAGAAGATACTCCCTTTTATTCTCAGGCACAGAGAGCTTCTGCAAGGCCAAGTTCAAAGCCTTCATTGACTGGCAGACTGCAAGAGTGATGATAGATGTTGAGCTAATTGGGATGGGAGGCATGATCACACCGACCCTCCCTGCACCTGGAGTGGTAGCTTGCGTGCTGCTAACGTGTGGAATATTACAGAGGGGCACAAGGGTGCCAAACCAATGGTAGAGGGCCATGTATCAAAGAGCCCCATAGTGTGCGTGTGCATAACCAATAAAGTCTAGAGTATTAGTATGACACAGAAGATGACTTGCACTTGGGATGGGTTTAGTTGCCCACCTGACACTAGAGACCCAATCACTTCCCCCATGATTATGGAACGTATACTTCGATGTTCCCTGTAAGCCTATCACATTCCCAAGTAGGTTTGTGTAGTTTGCCACGCAGTGTGATGTCACTGATGACGTGTTTTTACTATAAAAGTGTTTTTTATAATATGTGCTGAGAGAAATCGAACGAACATCCGTTGATGTCCGTTGTAACCTCCCTGTTTTAGATAATTGCACATAAAACAGACCAGGTTTTGCCAACTTCCTGAGTCAGTTTGATTATTGATGTTTGAGTAACTTCTGCATCCCCATCTATCTCTAAGTATTGCTACCTCGTCTTAAAGGGCCCTAAGTCTATGGGTTCACTGGGCCGTACCACAGGCTTTGGGCCTATACCCCTCTAATTGCAGTGAAGTATATCTGGGCAGTTTTGCAAGCTTTAGGTCTACCTACTCCTCTCTCCTTGCAGTGAAATGGATCTGGGAAGTATCACAGGCTTTGGGCCACTCCCTCTCTACCTGCAGTGAAGGGTATCTAGGCTTTATCACAGGCTTTGGGCCCTTCCCTTTCTACCAGTAATGAAGTGTATCTGGGCAGTATCACATCCTTTGGGCCTACTCATCTCTGCTTTCAGAGAAGTGGATCTAGGCAGTATCACAGGCTTTGGGCCTACTGCTCTCTACTTGCAGTGGAGTGTATCTGGGCAGTATCACAGGCTTTGGGCCTACACCCCTCTACTTGTAGTGAAATGGATCTGGTCAGTTTCATAGGCTTTGAACCTACCCCTCACTACTTGCAGTGGAGTGTTGCTAGGTAGTATAACTGGCTTTGAGCTTACCCCCTACTGCTTGCAGTGAAGTGGATCTGGTAAGTATCGTAGCCTTTGGGCCTACCCCTCTCTACCTGCAGTGAAGCGTATCTGGGCAGTATCACAGGCTTTGGGCCTCTCTCTCTCTACCTGCAGTGAAGTGTATCCGCGCAATATCACAGGCCTTAGGCCTACCCCTCTCTAACTGCAGAGAATTGTATCTGAGCAGTATCACAGGCTTTGGCCCTACTTGTCTCTACCTGCAGTGTAGTGTATTTGGGCAGTATACCAGGCTGTGGGCCTACCCCAAGCTACTTGCAGTGAAGTGTATCTGGGAAGTACCACAGGCTTTGGGCCTACCCCTCTCTACTTGCAGTAAAGTGTATCTGGAGAGTACCACAGGCTTTGGGCCTACACCCCTCGGCTTGCAGTCAGTGTATCTGGGCAGTATTGCAAGCTTTAGGCCGGCCTACTCCTTTCTCCTGGTAGTGAAATTGATCTGGGCAGTATCACAGGCTGGGGCCTCTCCCTCTACCTGCAGTGAAGTGTTTTTGGGCAATATCACAGGCTTTGGGCCTACACCTCTCAACCAGCAATGAAGTGTATATGGGCAGTATCACAGGCTTTGGGCCTACTGTTCTCTACTTTCAATGAAGTGGTTCTGGGCAGTATCGCAGGCTTTGGGCCTATGACTCTCTACTTTCAGTGAAGCGGATTTGGGCAGTATTTCAGGCTTTGGGACTACTCCTCTCTACCTGCAGTGAAGTGTATCTAGGCAGTACCACAGGCTTTGGGCCTACACCCCTCTACTTGCAGTGAAGTGGATCTGGGCAATTTCATAACCTTTGAGCCACTCCTCTCTACTTGCAGTGAAGTGGATCTGGGAAGTATCGTAGGCTTTTGGCCTACCCCTCTCTACTTGTAGTGAAGTGGATCTGGGCAGTATCGTAGGCTTTGAGACTACCACTCTCTACCTGCAGTGAAATGGATCTGGGCAGTATCGTAGGCTTTGGGCCTCCTCCTGTCTACCTGCAATGAATTGTATCTGGGCAGTATTGCAGGATTTATGCCTACCCACTCCTCTTCCCTTGCAGTGAATCTGGTAGTATTGCATGCATTGGGCCTCCCCCTCTATATCGGCAGTTAAGTTGATCTGGGCAGTATCGCAGGCTTTTGGCCAACCCCTCTCTACCTGCAGTGAAGTGTATCTGGGCAGTAGCACAGGCTTTGGGCCTAACCCTCTCTACTTGCAGTGAAGTGCATCTGAGCAGTATCACAGGCTTTGAACCTACACCTCTCTACTTGCAGTGAAATGGATCTGGGCAGTATCACTGGATTTGAGCCTATCCCTCTATACCTCTGCTTGCACTGAATTGTACCTGGGCAGTATCACAGGCGTTGGGCCTACTCCTCTTTACTTGCAGTGAAGTGGATCTGGGAAGTATTGCAGGATTTGAGCCTATCCCTCTCTACCTCTACTTGCACTGAATTGTACCTGGGCAGTATCGTATGCTTTTGGCCTACTCTGCTCTTCTTGCAGTGAAGTGGATCTTTATATGATATGATATGGCATTTATAACGCGCCTATACACAGGAGGTATCGTATGCTTTGGGCCTCCCCCTTTCTACCTGCAGTGATGCGGATCTGGGCAGTATCACAGGTTTTGAGCCTATCCCTCTATACCTCTGCTTGCACTGAATTGTACCTGGGCAGTATCACAGGCTTTGGGTCTACCCTCTCTCTACCTGCAGTGAAATGGATCTGGGCAGTAGTGCAGGATTTGGGCCTACATCTCATTATTTGCACTGAATTGTACCTGGGTCGTATCACATGTCTTGAGCCTACTCCTCTCTAATTGCAGTGAAACGTATATGGATATTACCTATACTATGAGGAAAGCACTTTCCTGCACCCTTATTCCCCTGCAGGGGTGTTGCTAGGTTTGGAAAAGACCCGGGGCTGCGCTGATGTCAGAACTGTCGGGACTGGGGGCTAGCTAGCCTTTTGGTTGTAGCTCCTGAGATTCTATGCGGGGCTACACCCAAAAGACCAGGGGCTATAGCCCCATTAGCCCCCACCCCCAGCAACGCCTCTGTTCCCCTGCGCGAGTGGGCATGTATGTGGATGGTTGTGTGACGTACCTCACCTATGCCCCCTCAACACAGCTGCACTTTGATTTGAGATGTTTTGAGTTATTTATAAACACGTACAAGAACAAACTGAATCGTCTAGAGGCGCAGTTGGTATCGAAAGATGAGAACATCATACATACTGAATTGGATAAAAAAGAACAGCTGGGAGGACAGACAACAGAAATTGGACATCTAGGGTCACATCATTTAAAAAGGAAAGTTTTCAGTGCTCTACGAAACTTACAGACCGATTCCAGGGACTTGATTTCTCGGGGATGCTTTTCCACAGCCACAGCGTCAGGTGAGACTCCTCCACCCCTCCGATTATTTTTGCACTGGCCCTGCAGCACCACACAAGAATTGTCCTTTGAGTTTATGGGTGCATGAACCATAATTTAGCTTGTTAGTACGACTGCAAATAACAGAAAAGAAGGATAGGCCGCAGCCGATAATGAAGGGGCAGGCTACTCCTGACATACACGTTGGCATACACTACCCTCACCCCCCTGCCACGAGCTTCCCCTACCCTGCATGCATTCAACATGAATGGGATGATTATGTTCCTTCCCTGGGACTCTCTACCCCAACACCTTAACAAGGGCCTGGCTAATACTGTTAAAATCCAGCAAACAGCTTGTTACCTACCACAACTGTATCTTCTCCACCCCAATTAAACTGAGACACGCAAACAATATTTGTTTACCTGTCTAGTTTAAATCCAAGTCCTTTACTAGTTTTGACATACATTAAGAGGGTTTGCTTTTACCGCCGAAATTCATATTTTCTTAACAACATGTATAATGGAAAGCTCCAAGTTTGTACCAGACAATGACTGTAAACTGGCGACTTTATCTTAAATGTTTCTTTTGCTGTGAGTCCTGACATGAAAGCTCTAGAGCAAAGAGAAGTGCTTTCAGGCACATGTTGCTTTGATGTGTGGTGCTTGTAGTTTTCCATACAAGATATAGAAAATGAAGCTACAAACATGCTTTTTATATAAGGATTTGTAAATTGTTAGGTTGCTTTATCAAGAGATTTCCATGCTTTGCAAGTAATCTCTACAAAACAGAGTATTTCTTTAGCTCTTGAAATCCAAAACTAGTGACTTTGCCAATGCTAGCCTTGTTTCTAGATAGCACGTTAAGGTGGTCATTGTTATCAACGCAAAAACAGACCAAATGTCTAAGGAGTCTCATTGAGAATGGACAAGCGAGATCCCATTCATTAGAGGGTTTGCAAACCAATAACCAGACAACATATCACTAACCCGCCACCAAAGTTAACATAACCCGCTTCCCCTTGTATTCCCCTCATAGTCTGGCCCCTTGTAATACATGTCACTTCTTTTTTATCTCTCCCGCCCCCAAAACATAACAATAGTATTCTTTGTATATTTCCAAAGTCTGTCTTCCATCCCCATTGTATCTCTCCTCGTCACATGGTCCTCCACTTCCTAGTCGGGCGGTCTAGTATGATGCTATCCGGTGTCCACCTCATCTGGTGATGGGTGTAGAGCCTCTGCCCCCTGACGTGTTTACGGCAAAGAATAGGGCTCCATTGTTTGAACCGGTACAAGCTGGTAGGATCCCTAAATGGCAGCGGGTGGCCTTTACCCAGTCTCCCCACCCCCGAGAGCTCCTGAAAACGCTGCCTAGGGGGTCCTACAGTGCATGTCCCCTTTAAAGAACCCTCTGGCAAGCATTACCTCAAGCCAATAAATGGTGATTTACCTACCCAATGTCCATTAGGATTGAAAGGAAAATAATAAACATGCATATAGGAGTGAAGTGGAGTGACACTTCGGGTATCCAGATATCCCCCCAAACTCCACCTCTCACATTGCAATTTACCCCAAATATGACCACCTTTTATTACATGCCTTTATGGTGTCATCATAACATAAATCCTGTTCCCCATCCCGCTGGGGCCATCAACGTGCACACGGTTTTACGTATTCCCAAATTTGACACAGACTGACGAAAAGAGAGAGAGATAACATGATCTACCCAGGATCACTCAGTTTAATAATATGTGGAATTCAGCTCTCCTTTTTCTGAATTTTACACCTGTGCCTACAACAGTTTAACACAAATATGAATTGCCATATCAATCAAACTTACCAATCCTCCCACCCAAATCATTTTTTTGCAATGGGTAGAAATTATCGTTTTTAACCTGCCGACAGGATGTTACATATCTTTTGCAGACCCATACTTCAGGGAATCTCCTCACCCAACAGACGTTGTAGCCTATCATTTGTTTGACTTTTTGTGAAACAACAGAGGGCTCGTAAGTAAACCTGACGATATATAAGAGGTTACAGAAACACGTCTGGAAAACTAAGCATGGTTTACTTTCAGTGGAGAAATTAGCACAACTGAGAATGCATATCTTCGAAGGGCAATGAAGCAAAATAGGTGGATGAATACATGTTGAATGCATATCTTTCATTCTGCAAAATGGAATGTGAAATGCATGAAATGGGACATGACGTGAATTGAGATTAGGGAAGGTGAAACTCCCGATGAAACAAAACATACGTGTTCATAGCAATGAAAAAGAGAGCACTCATGCAAAAGCTTAGTTCCTTGCAATATGGCTGCAGCCAGTTGTTGGCTCTTTCATCCTCACGCCATTGAGATCACTGTGTCGCACAAGTCTAATGTTCATAGGGCGACAATGGCTCAGCATGAGGGCCTCCTTATGGCCTTCTAGCGTTGAAAGAAATCAGCAAATGAATGGGAGGCAAGGGAGAGAGTACAGAAGCTCCAGGCACCCTTTACAGATGGCTAAGACCAGCCCTGTAGCCCGGCTCCCAAAACAAAAGAAAAATGCACTGAGTAACTCCAACAATGCCCTCACCACCATGCAAGCCATACAGAAAGCAAAGGTCATTTTGCACTTACCCAAACACTCACAAATCCCTGCAGTTCTCTCCCATCTCCACTATCTCCCCATACCACAAACAACTGCTTTCAAGGGACTCTGCATCATATGCAAAGCCCTCCACCTCAGAACCCCATCCCACATCCACCAAAAACGTAAGACCATCACCCACTCAAACACCATAAAAGCCAATAAAAATATCCCACACATTTCACACTGCAAGCTAACCTGCACACAAAAATAGGCCTTCACCCAAGAGGCCCAGAGGGCCTGGAACTCCCCCCCCCCCATCGTCTGTGCTTTCCCTTCAATCACCACCTTCCATAAAATCCTTATTTTGTACCTCTTTCCCTGACCCAATCCAGCCAGACATCCTTCCCGGATAGTCCTTAACCCGATCTTCCTAACGCATTATGAAAAAAACGTCATTTCTTTTTCACCTCCCCCTTTGAACTTTGTAAAGTGCGTTGAGATTCTCCGGGTAGTGTCAGCGCTATATTCAAGTTAAAATAAATAGTCAATGCTGACTTCACACTGTTCGGTTGTCCTAAAGGCAAAGCAGGGCCTGTTCATACAGTGAGGCCTGGAATATATTTTCCCTCCTCCCTTTGTGTTGGTCGTGCACCTCTGTGTTATACCGATAATGTGTCATCTGTCATTTTACGGTCCTTCCTGCACCACAGGGGGCATGACAGGGGCTCACAGTTCAATAAATCTGCTCTGTCCTGGTCATACCCAGACATCGGTACCAAGAGCCATGCCTTGCAACACATGGAGGGGTGTGGAGGTCCTTTGCCCAATCTGGGAGAACGAATAATAGGCATCATCATAAGGGGGAGCCTCTGAGTCAGATATTATGGGTACAGGCATAACCTGCTAAGCCCTGGGTTAATGGACAGATTAGGGCCCCCTATATTAATTTGTAATGGTTTATTGAGAGGCCACAGTCAACACTGGGAGTTCCTCCCCCCAATCAAGGTGTCACACAGCAAACTGCTTAATGGATTATTTGTTTAGCCCTATTTCAGACTCATGTCATGCCCCTTGGATACCTCGCCTTGTGCCAGCAGTGAGCCAATAACCAGGCCGGTGTACAGAAATTATATTTATATTTATTTGAATCATAGGTAATGGAGATCACAGTAAAACTACACACGCCACCTTCTCCGTGGCTGGCAATTAAATTTCTTTCTAAATAAA
The DNA here is from genome assembly GCF_040938575.1 of Ambystoma mexicanum. NCBI lineage: Eukaryota > Metazoa > Chordata > Amphibia > Caudata > Ambystomatidae > Ambystoma > Ambystoma mexicanum. The sequence continues at coordinate 1,274,858,799 of NC_090932.1, forward strand.
TAAATCACACAAGGAGGTTTGGAAAAAGAAATCACAATACTTTACTCTATACAGATTTCAATTCAAGGACTAATCAACGCTGGTAAATGGACAAAATCCATTTACATATGCAGTGCTGCGCAATTTCGGTTTTCCTGTGCACTTAAAAAGGCTAGCAGTTTGGTTTACAGTGTTGGATACAGGAGGTCTCACTTTTGCAAGCACCTCTCCCCCAGTCGCAAAAACCCAAGCATCAATTACATGCAGCACCCTTCTATTCAAAGGCCAGGTCTAGAGATTGGGGATACTTTAGAAGTTTGTTGTTCAGACCCCTCTCACTTAAAGGCCCGTGCTGGGGAAGTTGCACAGAAAAATGGGAATGATTAAGAATTTGGGATTTTCAGACCCCCCTCCACTTAAAGGCTTGTGTTGGGGAAGTTGGCAGCTTGAAGGATTTTTATTAGTTTAGGATCAGGGACACCCCTCTTCCTTAAAGAAGTCAGGGTCAACAGATAAAAACATGATTAGCCAATTACATTACAGGCTATAGTTGTCAGCATACACTGGGAATGAGCTTTATTCATTTAAAATGTTAACAAAAATCTCCTCGGGCAGTTTTGCCAAAGGGAAATTAATTAAATTAATATTAAGTCAAATAGGCTAAGGAGCTACACGGTTTGACTCCTCCCCTGTCCCCAACCCACTACTGGAAAAGAACCCACCAATGAAAGGGAATGGATTAATTAAATAGATCCCCCGCTGAACTTTTGTTGGACAATCTACTTACTTTTGGAAATCTCTGGGCTTTGCAATCAGTGACTGAGCAGTCTTGCTTGTAGGAAAAAACAGGATTCTAGCCAGCACTTCAGTCAATTGGATCCACCAGCACGTCTCTCTCTGGCTCCAGTGATGAATCACTGCCTCTGCATTTCTAGTCTCCCCAGCAATATTTCTCCAGCACCCTTCCAATATTTCCCCAGATGAAATCTCAGTAGAATTCCTTTGATGTTTGCTGCCAGCTGTCTCTTTGTAATTTTTAGCAGCGCACCCCTTCTTCCATAGTGCATCCACTTTATGTACCAGTGATGACACAATTCAGATCTCAATCTTGGCCAGTGCCCTGTATGAATTTCCGAACCTTTGATTTGTCCTTCACATTTCTCTCCAACCCCCAAGCCCAGCCCCTGTCTAAGGATTGGTTCAGAACAGAAATATTGCAACTCCCATTTGAAATTCCCCTTTTTATCTTATGTCAACTTTAGCCAGAAAATAGCTACATGGCTAAACTTTGTAGTTTATTAGTAACTGCCATAACACACACATATATATATATATATATATATATATATATATATATATATATATATATATATATATATATATTCTGCTTCAGCTAATCATGGGGGATTTAATAAAATTACAGCTGGGTTCGCACCATGTTGTACGGGCGTGTGGCAATTTTTTTGCGGTTTACACAAAAAGCACAAAAATGAACATGCAATTTTATCTCCAAATACCTAATTTTACACTCCACCAGCTCACCAATTTTTAAATTCGGGGCATTTTCAGAGCAGCCAGTAACACATTTTAGCTTGCTATTACATTTCTATTAGTCACACGTGGATACATTGTATTCCAACACATTCGGCTTGAAATGATCTTACAAATGATACATAAATGGCTTCAGTGTGACTTGTGGTTGCTGAGAAAATGCATCAGTTATAATAGTCCATTTAAACCAGTGTTCTTCAATCTTTGGGGCGCCCCCCCCCCCCTGGTGGGGTGTGGTACCATGCCTGGGGGGTGGGGGGCTTGAATCCCACAGCTTGAAGAACAATTAAATGCTGATAATCGATTATCAGCAGTGGCCGGCAAGTGCTCCTTTGCATTCAGCCTTTCAGTATGATGCCACTTTCAAGAAGTAAACACAGCAGGACTCTTCCTTCCATGCTTTGTTCACCCCTTGAAAGTATCACCTGCCAAAGGCAGAATGCAAAGATAACACTTGCCACAACACTTTGGCAGTGTGTGGCAAGCACTGTCTTTCAGCATCAATCAACTCAGGGATGAACTGCAACAGGAATGGAAGAAGATACCGAATAGAAGGCAGAGACAGCACAGCAGATGACATAGGAAGGAGAGGTTTAGACAGAAAAAGGAATTTGGCAGAAGTGAAGGGGGAGTGAGGGAGACGGGGCAGGAGTAGAGCAGGAGAGAAGGGAGTGAGACAGAACAGGGGGCAGGAGTGATAGAATAGGAGAGGGTGCGGGACCGAGTGCTGGAATGGGAAAGGAAAGAACACAAACTGGAGGGAAAAGACTCTGTGAAAGAGGAGGAGAGTGAGAGAGAGAAAGAAGTTAAAAGGGATGATAGAGGGCAGACAATTGCAAGGTAAGAGAAATGAGAACATAACATGAAACAGTCAGAACAGTAAGAGAAGAGACAGAACAGGAAAAGAGACAAGCAGAATAGGAGAGAAACCAAGAGACAGTAGGGGGAAAAGAAAGAATTGTAGGGAGCCAAGAGAGAAAGCATAACCTGGAGGAGGGAGAGAAAGAGAAGACATAAATCAAGAATGAAATGAAGACAAGAGACAGCTTGAGATGTTTAGAGAGCCAACAGACCAAATGGGCGCAGGGCTAGAGAAGTAAGAGACAGACCGAGAGGAAGACAAAAGAGGGTTTAAGGGGCGCTAGAATGGGAAGTGGGAAGTGTGTAAGGTGGAGCGATAAGAGACAGAATTTGAGGGGATGAAAAGGGAAGGGATATTGCAAGTGGTAAGGTAACAGAACAAGAGAATGGCAGTCAAGCCCAGAGAGGAGGAAGGGAGACAGAGCAGGTGCAGTAAAGAGAGAAAACAGCACAAGTTAGGGATGGGAGAGACTGTGTAAGGAAGAAGTGTGATACAGAAGAAATTAACAAAGAAGGAGACAGTGACAAGTGATTTAAAAAAAAATGATAAGGATGCAAGAGAGTCTGCTGCTAAAACAAACTGTGTAAATCCCACCCATACCAGCAAAAATTATTATGATGCCAATGATTGCAATGTCCAGGCCGAGAGGGGGCCTGACTCAAAAACCTTTCTGCAGGGCATCTTGGGATAGAAAAGTTTGAAGACCACTGATTGAAACTAATGGGAAATCTTCATATATATGCAGATCATATCTCTCCTTTCTTCAGGCCAGTTTCCATTCTTGGCCAGCATGTGACTAGAGCCGACTGGACTGTTTTTTTTGAAGGCCCGGGTAAAAGCCTTAGCCTCTTTGTTGTTTGAATTTGGAGGGCTGCAGGTTGTAAATAGTTGGGATGCATCGGCTACACAAAAACCTCCCACTGCAGATAATGAGCCAGGCTGGCCCTGTGATGCCATGAGGCCATGCTGACATCTGGCATTCTGTCCTGTTATCGGAAGTCAACCACCATTTTGATCTGAAAACTTTCTATTTTCTTGTATTTTCAGAGTTCAGCTTCCCTTCATTGCAGCCCCTGTTTACATTCCAGTCATGCACTGGCTAGGCCATTTGCCCTGCAAAGAAATGAGCCTCCGGCGACAACAGCTCTGGCAATGGGGGGCGTTTTCTCTCAACACCATTAAGGGCAGCCAACACTTTATTGCAGTCGAAAATACCTGGGATGTAAGAGCTTCAAGGGAAGGCCCTTTCCAGATCCAGAGACCAACAGGCTTGTAGAGGGGGAAGCCATTTGCTAATTCTGCCCAGAGACCCACAAATTGTCCATGGCTGAATGAACTCACATATTCCACAAGGCCTTCTGGGGCCTCAATGACTTCAACTCTCTCTTCCTAAATATCTTCCTTCTCGAGCTCTTCGCTCATCAGCCTCCAACTCCCTCAGGGTCAGTCGCTTCTCCAAACAACAAGTTGGTGGTAGATCTCTTTCTTTGGCTGGGGCCTCCCTCTGAAACAGCCTCCCTGTCTCCCTGAAACTTGAGGGGAATCATCTCCGGTTCCGGAAGCACCTCAAGACCTTCCTCCTTGCTTCTGCTTTCTCACCCCCTCTCCCTTGCTGAACTCTTGACTGAAACTACACTGGTCACCTGGCTACCCTCTGATCTCGGGCCCAGGTCCCCTCCCCTGCTAGCGGCACACCTGCACTGCCTCCCGGGCAACCCCTGCACTTGGGGGCTGTTTCTGTATCCCTACAGTCCCCACCAGCTCTTGACACTTGATGTCTGCACTAACCCCGGCACTTGCCACAAGCTGGCCGCTCTTTTTACCTATTGCTTTTATTTATTTTATATATTTTTTAACTGTTGATCCTATGTATTGCACTTACCCTTCCCCCTGAAATTTCCCTTTTCTCTTCCCCTGCACTTGCATGATCTCAATGTCACCTGCCCTAGTAAGATCGTTGTCTTTGTCTTCCTCATGTTCCCCCATGCTTGCCTCGTCGCACCTTGGAACACTTGTGTATAGGTGCGATATACATGCCATTTCATATCATATTGCATTTTCAACATCAGGCTTTATTCTTTGAAATACTAGAAATTAGTGTGTAAAAAACTCCATAGAACAGTGTGTTTGACCCATGTTCATTCTCAATCAAGGGGCTCCCACACTCCTTTGCAACTTTGTAAAACTTGAGCTTTCACCCTAAGTAACCCAGGGTAACCCTGACATGGACCTGACATGGGCTCACTGTGTCTTAGAGATGCTCAGCTTCACCTCACTGATGAGGCCCGACTAGGCCGAAACAGGTGTCTCGGGTTGCTGATGGTACTCTTGTTTAGAGTTGTTTAGAGGAGATTTGCCTAGCATTTCGGTGCTGGACTGCCCTTGTGGTTGGGGCAAAGACTGATATGCAAAAGGATATTTCCCCTCTGTGAGGGGTTCAGTGAGCTAAAACGTGCCTGTAGACCCTCCTGAGTGGACGAAATTCCATAGAACAGGGTATATGACCCATGTTTGTTCTCAGTAGAGGGGCTCCCACACTCCTTTGTTTCTTTGAAATACTGTGTGTTTTACTGAACATAGTTCACTTTGCTTTTGCATCAGAGTATTTCTTCTTTCTTTTCATGCAGAATTGTTTTTTAAATATGATAGCTGAAAGTACAGGGCTGTTTATTTCAGTCATTAAAACATGTATTTGTAATTATCTGCTGTTCATTTTTATGCTGAAAAGTGGGTCTGAGGTGCCATAGTGCACTGCCTTCTGATGGGTGGCAGTTTCAGTGAAAATGCTGCGTTTGTCTCTTAGCCACCAATGTGATGTGCCTTTTAAAACTGCACACTGATTACCTTTTTGTTTTGCATTATCTGAATTTCAACTGCAGAAATACACCCACATAATCTGCCTTAATAGGTCAATTTTCAGTGTGAAGGTTTCTGAAGGCTAGCAGATCATTTTTCCAGTTGGCCTTTCAGTTCCGTTTGTGTGGGCCTTTGATTAAACCCCACATGCACATGTCCCCCCGGTACTTCCATGATTCTTTCGTGTGGAAGAGTAGGTCAGAGAGGGCTTACCCCTTACATCTGAAGTCCTTTCCATGATTCTTTCGTGCGGAAGAGTAGGTCAGAGAGGGCTTACCCCTTACATCTGAAGTCCTTTTTCTTTTTCAAATATTTTATTCTTTCTATTGGTTCCCATCTGGCTCAATTTCCTTCCTTAGGGAGTGGGCACTCTTGTCTTCACATCCGTCTTTGGGTTGGGGGTGTAGGACAGAACCCCCTCCTTCTCCTTTCTTAGCGAATGGGTGCTCCGGCCTCCACCTCCATCTTTGGGTTGAGGTTGTAGGACCGAACCCCCTTCCTGGATGCCTGGGGCCCTCCCCCACACTCCCCTCCTACCCCGGGCTGGAAGTGAAGGAAGTTAGTTATCTAGCAATAGAAAGAAAAGAAGGTTTCAATACTTTTTACGCAACATATTTCCCTGGAAGATAGGACATTGCATTCAAGAATAAAAAACATTAAATAGTAATAATATTTCAGAACATCAACTCAAGAGAAAAAACATTACAGACTTTTTCCTGAATATTTCCAAAGAATATTTGATTAAACTTTTCACCTGTTATAAGTCTTCATCCAGGGTTTTCACTCTGTGGATAGTTCCTTTGCTCGACTTTTATTTGGCTCCCCAATCAGTCGTAAAGCTTGTTGGGGATGACAAATTTTCAACTGAATGATGTGGGCCCATTTTTCTTCTGTCTGTTTTCCTTCTGGGATGCAGATTTTGTAGGCAACATGTGATATTTTATCTACAATTTCAAAGGCACCACGCCAAGACGGAAGAACATTCCGCTCCTTGGTCTGATTCCTTTGAAAATCGTACAGGTAAAACTTGTCACCTACTTGATATTCTTTCTTCGTGGTCTTTAGATCATAATAGGTCTTTATTCCTTCAGCCGACCTTTCTAAATTGCGTTGAGCATAAGCAAAAGCATGCTGGAGGTGCTTCCTTAAGATTTCAAGGTACTCATGAGTGGTGGATGCATTTATCAGTGTCTGCTCCTGAGTTCTATAGAGCAGATGCTGAGGTAACATCATTTTTCATCCAGTCATAAGCTCAAACAGAAACATCTTTGTTGCAGAAGATGGTGTAGACCTAATAGTCATCAGGACAAGCAGTAATCGGATTTCCCAAATGGATCCAGAGTCTGTCACAATTGTCTTGTTGTATATCTCAACCCCCCTCTGCTTGAGGCTAGGTGGTAGGCCATGTGGAATTTTCTTTTTACCCCTAGAATCTCCCACATCTTTTCCATCACCTCACTGGTAAAATTACTTTCTTGATCTGACCCATTCCTTTGTGGGAGGCTGAAACGGGAGAAGATGTGGTTGATCATTAATGTGGCAGCTGTCTCCGCCTTACAATTCGGGGCAGGAAGACATTCTAACCACTTTTTGAACAAGCATGTCACATTTGACATGTATTTGTTTCCTCTAAAGGAGTGAATCACTGGCCTGATGAAATCGACTTCAAATCTGACCAAGGCAGTGTCATTCACTTTTTTTGTAGGGGAGCTCTGTGTGTGAGTGAACTGGGTTGAAATAGGGCACACACAAGACACACCCCTTTAGGTAAATGTTGAGGCCATGGCCCATGTGCGGCCAGTAGGCAACCTCGCACAATATTTCTAATATTGTCTCAAACCACCTGTGACCGGCAGTGACTCATGGGTGTGGTTCAACATCAGGCTTTGGAATGAGGTAGGTACCACCCGCTGGTGACAGCCAGATAGGGTTCTCCTTACCAACAAACCGTCTTGGATCCGGAACATCTTGTAAAACTTCATCAACACCCAGAGATCCTATTAACCGGTATAATCTGACTCTGTTAGTGGAAAACTCACAGGGTCTTCAATGTGTCGATATAATTTTCCAATAATCGGGTTGTCTTTCTGTGTAGTGATCAAATCTTCATCTGGGGTATCTTTACTCCACTGGGCAGTCGAAAGTTTGCAGATAGCACGAGTTTGTGACCAGGTGACAGCAGCAACTTGGATTTTCCCCCAGCATGGATTCCGTTTCTATGACATTCCCCTGCAGAGCTCCAGTTTTAGCCAGCTGGTCAGCCAGGTCAGTCCCAGTCTTATCTGGCCCCTCTATTTTGGAACGACCCATTATTTTCTTCCAATAGATGGTCATCTCATTGGAGATCACCAGATTGTGGACCTTGTCCTGCTTTTGATACAACACCGCTGTTAGACAAGCATTTGAGAACCCTGTCTCCAAGAAGAACTCCTTGCTCTTTATGGGGTAAGTCAAACAAGGAGCCTGGGAAAGGCTTCTTTTCAGTTGTTTAACTGCTTCTGCTTATTCCGGACCCCACTCCCACTTTAATAAATGGACTAATGGTCGAGTGACCTCTGCGTAGTCTTTTTTAATGAACAATTGACTATAATTACTGAGTCCTAGAAAGCTTCTTAATTGTTGCAGAGTAATCAGGTCTTTTAATTTCAAAAAGGCTTCTACCTTCTTTGCTTGGGGATTAAGACCCTCAGGGGTGATCTCATGCCCTAAGAAGTTCACTCGGATCTTACATCACTGTGCCTTCTGAAAGGACAGTTTTGCTCCAGCTTTCTGCAACTGGGTCATAACATAGCAGATCTCTGCTATATGTTCCTCCACAGTTAGCTCTTGATCAGAACTTAATCTACATAGGCCAGGTTTCCCCTTTCACCCAAGTCAGGCAGGACCTTATATTGAACTCATTGCTGGAGTTGATGTATCCAAGGGAGTTCTGGTCCATGTGTACTGCTGCCTCTTGAAGGTAAAGGCAAGCTTGTACTGGTCTTCTTTACTCACAGGTACTGTCCACTAGCTGTTGGTCTGGTCAATGGTGGTGTACACCTTTGACCCCTGGATCTTTGCCAGCCGCTGATCGCTCTAGGGAAGTGGCCATCTTGACATGTGGACCTGTTTGTTCAACTCCCTCAGGTCTGCACATAGTCTCCATTGGCCGTTTGGTTTGTGGAAGGTACCGTGGATCGGACAAATTATTCCACAGGATTCTAAATTCTTAATAATCTCAGTGAGTGATTCCATGGATGCAAGAGGTAGCCGTACTGTTTCACAAGTACTGGAGCCATTCTGGGTCCATGGTTATGGTGGTTGAATGAATGGATGTGCGTCCACAGTCTTATGAGTCCACTGGAAAGATATCTTGGAATTCCAGGAAGACCTATTTCAGCTTTTGTCTTTGCTCTACAGTCTCACAGGAATCAGTAATATTGATCCTTTCCTCGACGATCTGCTTGAAACCTGGAAAGACCTCAGGCTTGGCAATTTCAGCGGTATCCTCCAGTTGGGTGGAGCGATCTCTTTTGATGGTGTTAATCTGAACTGGAGGTTCCAAAGATTTGAGGTAGTGGTCCCTGACTCTGAACACAACCTCCTCCCTCCTGATGTCACACGTCACCTCTGCCACGCCGTTGGAGCAGGAAGAATACACCAAGAAATTCCCCCCATGTCTAGTAAAAATCTTTTCTGGAGGAATACCGTTGCTGATGTCGAAAAAGTCATTTGGGAATGATCCCACGATTTTATTACCCAAATCAATGGAATAATGTTGGGCATCAACCATCAATCCAATAAAGATGCCTGCGCCCAAAGTGATACTTTGAGGGTTGCTGCTATCCACAAATATTCAAAAGGCGTTGTGTTCTAGATCTACTAGAGGTGTCGGATTAAAATACAAACCTTGTTTTTGGAGGTGGGAATTCTAATTTATAGGCATCCTAATGTTGTAGGTTCTGTCCTCTCTTAATTTTTAGGGTAATAGTAAATTGTTGCACCTGTTCTGGGATGGTAACCTCTTCTCGCACCTGAAATTCAACCGCATAAGGCTGCAAGTGAGCTGAATTGAATGCTTTTTTAGTGTTATCAATGTCCATGGGGTTACACCCGAGTCGTTACCAGGCTTTATTATTAAGTCCAATTTGATTTGCGAATCGGTTGAAAATGCAACTGCCTAAATAACAGGTCGAAGGGACAACTCTGACGACCCAACCATTATGCTCTATGCTTTTGTTGCCACTGGAAATTTTAGCATACACCTACTAGGCAGGACATGTTTGGAGTTTCCAGACCTACTTCCCATTTGCCAATCAATTTAAATGTGAGAATGGTCTGATCTTTTGGGTGTTTCCTGAATAATCCTTCGCTGATGAAGCTCCTTCCATTATTCAGGCATACTCTGACGAACACCGCCTCCTCCCCCTCATTTTACTGAATGGGGAAAAACAACTGTTCACCCTTTTTCTGAATTTCCATCAGACTTTGAGCGGGTTCCTCATTGTCTGGTTTCACGGCACTCAATGTTTCTTCTAATTTTGGGCTGGTATAACATTTTAGTGTATCCCCTTCCAGTGTGGATTGCCACTTAAAACTGGGAGGAAGGTTGATTTTCAAGAATGGAGAAGGGTTCCCAGATTGTTCTCCTACAGATATGACAGTGATGTCTGCGACCTTGTTATTCTTAAAATGGAATTCTACTTTCTCTGACCGTCGGTCAATTAGATGGTAGGTACCATTCATGCTTACATAATTGGTGCTCATTTTTTTATTATAAAGGCTAGTTAGTCTGGGTCCAGAGGACCTTGTTTACACAGTCAACCAGAGGTGATAACCTCCTCAGGAGATCATTCCCCAGTAAATTCCTGTGGCCTCTGGAGTCATAACAATCACTGGATGTTTTAATGGATGTCGCTCAATTTTTATTTTCAGATCCACAGTCACTTTGACAGAAATGTAATTCCTGTCGAAGGTTTGGAGTTGTCCATGAAGTGGTGTGAGGGGAAATTGGTGGCCCTACCCCATCCTGAATTGAGTTGGTCAAAGGCCTTTTTGTACAGGAGGGTGGCTTGGGATCCTCTGACCCCCAGAGCTGATAATTCACACTGACCCTGCACCCTTACCGGTGCGTAAAATCTGTCTTCTTTCTCCTCCAGGGTGCAAAGAAAATTGCAAAGAAAATGTCTGTTATTTGCCAGCCCTGTGGTCGTTTTCTTAATATTGAACTCGGACACAGTATGATCTTGGGCAATTGTCCGTGTCAGAGTTTGAGAATCTGTAAGGACAATTTTACAACTAACAATGGCCGGATTTAGGCAATCCTCTTTCTACACCGATTCTTTGCTCTGCCCCTTTACCTGGAGGCAGTTATCAGAACCTATTTGGGGAAGGACACCTCTGTTTCTGCCTTGCTGGCTCACACTTTTGGGGTAGAATAGTTTCCTGAGCCAGGTCGGTCTCCATACTTACCCTGTCCCACTGAGGGTCATTTGGGACCCATTTTTCTTTAGGATGGATCCCCTTGTTTCTGAAAGAGAAAGTTTGCTTACCTGAATCCTCCAGGGACTCTTCTCTTTCAAAGGGGATAATCTTCATTGCCTCCACAAAGTGGGTTCTTCTTTGGCCCCTCCTACTTACCCTTTCCTCTTTGGGTTCTAACTTTCCAGCGGTAGAAGAGTCATTTTCAGGCTGAGAGGTTTCTAGGGGTTCTGGTTGGGTGAGAAAGGAAGCTTCCTCTAGGGCATCTTCCCTCCACCTGGGCCCCCTCCTCAGAACCCTGTGGTTTGTCGGATGATTCCTGGCATCATTTGCCCCCTGGGGCATCAGCCCTGGGTGTTGGGGAATTCTGAGAAGCAGGGTTAGGTAGAGGGTTAGACAGACTGAGCCCTCAGCATGCGCTCCAGGCCGTTGGTCAGTTGCTGGACCTGTTGCTCCAACTGCAAGACCTTTTCTGGGTGGTAGGGAAGTCTAGAGTCATACCTCTGCTGCTCCTGAAAAGGGTAACTGTACCTTCTCTCGGAGTAGCTTGGGTACTGGAAATTTCCCCCATAATTTTCCATCCAGAATCTCCCTTCACCCGGGTTTAGGGATCTATTGTCCTGGAATGGGGGAGAGAGAGGAGGATTATTTTGGAAGTTCTGGTTTGGGGGATATCTGGGGAGGTTGGGAGGTGGAGTGATACTTCTCTGCTGAGGGAAGTTTGGAGGGAGGTTTCCCAGGGCAGTACTTACCTGATTGGTTCCCAGCCCCCTGGGCTAGGGGAGTGCACCCCAGGATTGACTTGGTACCCTGGTACTTAGGGCTTATACAGATGGCAGGGCCTGAGGGATCATTGTTCTGTGCCCCTGCCTGACTACCATTTGATTGCGCCAGGGTTAGGGGTCCCTTCTGCCTTCCATTTTGCTTGTTGACAGGATGGCAGTAGGGTTACTTTTAGGCCTCCACGTCTCCAGGTCCAAGGGAGGGGTATTTATCACCTGTGCCACCTTCGCAGCAGCAGGAATGTTAGATGGTTTAGGGATTTTGGGGGGTGTTTTTATTCTCAGTGGGCTTCTGGACCTCATAGATCCTGGTGGCTTGTTCAATTAACCAATCCAGGGATCTGCACTCATGGAAATCACACACCAGCTGAGTCATTTTCTATTTGGGAGTGCATGGAAATAGGTGGTCACAACCTCCCTGCTATATGTGTTCACTTCCCAGGAAGTCTGAGCAAATGCGTGCTTTAGCTCCTGCACAAACTCCCTAGGCGCCTGATCCTCCCCACATTGCAAATTATATGCAGCCTTACGGGCCTCCTGTAGGTTTCTGTGTGAAGAGAAATGTTTTAAAATGGCTGCCTTATAGGTGGACTATTTATAATGATCCTGGTCATCCAGTCCTGCAAAGAAACTGGAGTACTCAGGTGAGAATGTCCACTTCACAAATGCAATGCAATTCACACCATTTCTGATCTGAAATGGTGCCATCATCTGCTCATAAAGTTCCAGATGCTCCCATACCAAATACTTGGCATTCTTGTGGTATGGTGTCAGGAAGCTCTTTATGGACTGATCTGTCTTATTGGGTCTTTCACAAAACCTTTGCTTTGTTTCGCAGTCTTTTTCTTCCTCTGCACCTGAGTGCATTCACCTTCTGACTCAGAGCTGCTTATGGTACTGCATTTGCTGTCTTCTAGCCGCTCCCTATCTGTATGAGACTGGGAAAGTGAACCATGGGGTCTGGACTCCTATTGCCTGTGCTGTCGTGAATTCTTAGGGTCATTTCCCCTGTAGTCACCTTTTAACACAAGATTTCTTTTTTTTTTATTGAGCATTTATAAGGTGCACTACACAGCAAAAAGGTGCAGGGGAACAGGGGAGATAAACAAACATAAACGGTCCTACTAGGCCTTGTGACATTTTAATCATACAAGTGCAGTAATAAGAAGTGCAGGGGGGTGGGAAGGGAGTGATGGGAAGAGGGGGGAAAAAGAAGGGCTCAAGGTCTAGTCAAGTACTGGGCAGATTCCAGGGAGGGGACAAGTTCTAGGGGAGGCTGGGGGTGGACCATTGGCTACGTGCAAGGATGGCGGGGTGGACCAGACACAGGGGGATGCCCAGCCTACCAGGGGGCAAGTGCCAGGGGATGCCGGGGGAGGACCATCATTGAAGTGTGTGAAGAGGGGGATGACCAGATGCGGGAGGGAAGTCACCCCACCCAGCAGTCTGGAAGGAGGCCCAGAAAGACAGTGCTGGTATGGGGCGGGGTGCTTGTATAGACAGGTCAGAGAGGCCTGGTGCCCTGTAGGAATCATGAGGGAAACCAGGCCGCCAGTCACAGTGGCAGGGGAGAATTAGCAAGGAGGGCAAGAGGGATCATGAGGGACCAGGTTGCCAGTCGTAGAGGCAGGGCGTTAGCAGGGGAGGGCGAGAGGGAATGAGGTAGAAAAGAGAAGGTTCTTGAGAAGCTTCTGGAACTTAAGGTGGTCCAGCTCAAGTTTGACAGGGACCGGGAGCCCATTCCAAAGGGAGGCACCTGCTGAAGAGAGAGATCTACCCCCCCCCCCCAGCCCCCTACTCTCTGCTTGGAAAAACGTCTGATCTGCAGAGAGTTGGAGCTAGAGGACTGAAGAGCTCTAGCAGGAAGATATTTAGGGAGAGGGAGTTGGATGTAGTGGGGTCCCAGGCACCATAAGGCCTTGTGGATGATGCAGAGGGTCTTGAATTTGATCATTGTAGCCACCGGGAGCCAATGGAGAGATTTAAGGGCTGGAGAGGTGCAGTCCCTTGGCCTGAGGCCAAGAATAAGCCTCGCAGTCGTGTTCTGGATTAGTTGAAAGAGGCAGACCGAGGAAAGAGGCGGATTGAGGAAGAGGCTGTTGCATACGTCCAGCCTGGAGAGGACCAGAGCTCTTTAGACATTGAGTTTCTGGGGGAAGTAAGGAAAGGGAGAATGCCTCTAAGGAGGTGAAGCTGAAAGTGGGCCTTCTAGGCAAGGTCCATGATGTGTGGGGAGAAGGAGAGAGAGGAGTCAAAGATGACACCAAGGTTTTTAGCCTCACAAGATGTTGAAAGGAGGGGCCTCAAGGAGGGTGGCCAGAGAGTGGGAGGGAAACAGGGAGCAGGGATCCCAATGCAAAAGATTGCTGTCTTACTGGCATTTAGACAGAGATCATTAGAAGTGCACCATGCCTGAATGGCAGTCAGACAGGTGGGAATGAGAGAGGAAGTAGAGGAGGTAGTAGAGGGAAGCTTGGTGGAGAGCTGTGTGTCATCTACATAATGCTAGGAATGCGGAGAGAAGGTGGAAATCAGGTGGGCCAGAAGGGCAAGGTAGATGTTGAAGAGCAACAGCGATAGGATAGATCCCTGAGGGATGTCGCAGGTAGAGAGTGAGAGGGAAGAGAAAAAGGGCTCTGTTGCACCTGGGAAGGTTGGTTGGAAAGAAAGGAGGTCAGTCAATCCAGTGCCAAATCAGTGATGCCAAAGGCATCATGGAGTTGCTATATGAGGGTGGCATGATGGACCATGTCAAAGGCAGAGGGTAAGTGAAGGAGGATGAGAACAGAGGGAGAGTTGGAATCAAGGTTTGAAAGCAGATCTTCACAGGTATTCAGGAGAGCAGTTTCCATGCCTCTGGGTGCTCTACAATCAGACTGGTGGTCATGGAGAGAGCCAACAGATTTGGTGTGGTGGGTCAATTGGGAGATGACCAACTTCTCCAAGAGTTTTCCCAGGAAGGGGATGGTAGAGATAGGGTGGTAGTTGGCCAGGCCGGAGGGGTCGGTAGACAGCTTTTTTAGGAGAGGGTGTACAAGGGAGTGCTGGAGGGATTGTGGGAAGGAGCCAGTGGCAAAGGAGTGGTTGCAGAAATCAGCCAAGGCAGGAGCGCGAGAGGAGATGTTGTCCTTGATAGTTCTGGAGGAGCAGGGGGGCACCTGTTTGGAGGAGACTTTCATAGCGCAAACAGCTTTAGAGTCCTCATCCGGAGCTATGGGCGAGTAGGAGCAGAGTATTGGGGAGAGAGAAACAGGGGCTAAGGGAGGCCTGAGGGCAGGTTTGGGAGTAGGGAGGGGGGTAGTGGAGAGTGAGGACAGGATGTCCAGGGTTTTGGTTGAATATAGTTTCATCATCCATCCTTTCAGGGAGTCTGGGGAATTCCCCCCTTCTCTTGATTGTACAGAGGTTTAGAGGTTTTTAGAATGCCCTTCCTAGGCTGAGGATCTGGCTTTTCTCCTTCAGCAAAGTGGGTGAGGTGGTCTCTTTGTAGTCTCATCTTCAGCCAATCTAACTCCCTGACTTTCTCATTATAGGAGTTTTCATGGTCTGAAGTACTTATAGTATTCCTTTTAGTCTCCCAGGACACGCTGGTCTGGCCCCTTCCCTTCCGTACGGTAGAGGTGAATACTTATCAGGATCAGACATGGAATGGCCTTCTGGATCAGTTGGGCTAAACCTGGGTAAGTCCAACTGCCTCATGTTCCCCTGTTCTTTATCTGTGGCATGCATGAGGTCAGTTCCCATATGTACCTGGGAGGTTGCAAATGACTGGCCTGAGGTCCCAGATGGGAAGGGCACCTCGCCTTGATCAGGGGACCTTATCCAATATCCTGATTGGTCAGGGTATGTCAGGGCCTGTTTATATTGCCTAATTTCCTCATTTAATTATTTGTCATTCTTGCCTTTCTCTGTCCAGATTTCCTTCTGGTACCCCGAGAGCTTAACCTTTAGTTCTGACACGGATGTTTGGCTGGCTTCAAGGGCACTGCCTCGCCCCGCTAATCTATTCATCACTGCCTGAACCTCTTCCTGGGGGGTTTCATTTTCTCTCTGAGATTGTTGTAAAATGCACACCTGCTCCCAGTGCTTATCTGTGAGACTGACTACTTCTTACTCCTGAGCATCTATAACATGGGCTGCCTGAAATAGATTAGCTCCTGCTCACATCAAACGGTCTCTGTATTTTCTTCCCTCACTTTGGTAAGTTGCTGGAACCCAGGGTCACCCTTTTCTGTATCCATCTTCAATTGGTTTACTTTTTGTAACAGGACACTATTGTCATACTGTACGCTTTCTTTCACCAGTTGCATTTACTGTTATTTTAAAGCCTTTAAATATCGGTGCAACTGGTCAAATGCATTCTGGGAGTCAACCCCTTTTATAATTAACTGGTTAGTTTCATATTTCAGTTCCTTGCTGATTTGCTTGGAAGCCACCATTTCATCCACCAATCCACTACTATGAATGGTCTGATCATTCAATTTACCTTGAATGTGTTTTACAGTTTCTGCTCACCCCCTATAGGTGTCTTGGAGTGTAGAAAACTCTGTTTCTCCATCGTCCCTAGCTTGCAAATGGGTGTTTAACTCATTTTGCAGATGTTCTATTAGACTTTCAAGTTTCACCTCCAAAATGTGGCTCTGTTTACATTTCTCCTTCATTTGTTCACATGCGTGCTGCACCTTTTTTAGGGCTTCTGTTTGATTCAGGACACTGGTCTCTTTTATTTGCAACGGCTCTTCGGCTAATTGCAAATAGAAATAGAAATGAGCCGTGAGTTAAACTATTTGAGCCTGTTCCTCACATGTAGTTTGGGTCATGTAAAATGCCTCTAACGTTTTGTGCAACCTCCCAACTTCAAGCCAAATGTCAATTCCTTCTGATGTAATCTCTTGCATCATTTTAGCTTGCCAGCTTCCCTCATCTGCCTCTGTCCACTCTCCACAAATCAACAGCTTGCTGAGGAGATGTTTCCTGGTGTCACACACATCGATGGTAGTCATTTTAAAATGTTTTTGTTGCAAATTGTGTAGAGCTTTGCGCACAGGCAAAAATCACCCTGTTACCGCTACATTTCCACTCACAATGCCAAATCCAAAATCAATTTTTACTCAATCTTAACTTTTTACATATATGCCTCCCTGGAACTAAAGGGTCAAGTCCTCGCAGCACTTCAACAAAACAAAGATGAATTTCCCTCCACCTTAATGCAATTACATCAAAATGAATAGTTTGTCACAATGCACTTGTCATGAGTCAAAAATAGCCAGCCACATCCCGTACGAGCCCCCAATTTGTAACAGTTTATTGAGAGGCAGCCCTCAACATGGGGAGTTCCTTCCTTCCCCAATCAAGGTGTCAGACAACAAACTGTTTAATTAATTGTTTGTTGAGCCCTATTTCAGACCCATATTGTGCCCCCTGGATCCCTCCCCATGTGCCACCAATGAGCCAGGAACCAGCCCAGTGTACTGAAAATATACCTATATTTATTTGAATCATAGCTAATGGAGATCACACTAAAACTACACATGCCACCTTCTCTGTGGCTCACAATTAAACTTCTTTTTACATAAATAAATCACACCAATTGGTTTGGAAAAAACAAATCACAGTACTTTACTATATACAGATTCAAATTCAAGGAATAGCCAATGCTGGTAAATTACCAATATCAATTTACATATGCAGTGCTATACAATTTCGATTTTCCTGCATGCTTAAAAATGCTAGCAGTTTGGTTTACAGTGTTGGATACAGTAGGTCTCACGTTTGCAAGCACTTCAACCCCCAGCCTCAAAAACCCAAGCATCAATTACATGCAGCACCCTTCTATTCAAAAGCCAGGTCTATGGAGTGGGGACAGTTTAGAAGTATATTTTTTTAACCTTTTAACCCTCCCACCCCCCTCAGTTAAAGGCCTATGTTGGGGAAGTTGGACAGTAAAGTGGGGATGATTTAGGAAGTGTGGATTTTGAGACTCCACTCCACATAAAGGCCTGTGTAGGGGAAGTTGGCAATTTAGGGATTTGTTTAGTTTAGGGACAAGCACACCCCTCTTCCTTAAAGAAGTCGGGGTCAACAGGAAACATAGGATTACCTAATTACATTACAGGCTATAGTTTTCAGTGTAAGCTGGGAACGAGCTTTGTTGATTTCAAATGTTAACAAAAATCCACCCAGGGTGTTTTGAAAAAGGGGAATAAATTACATTATTATTCAGTCAAATAGGCTAAGGATCTACACAGTCCCCTCTTCCTCCCACTCACTAATGGAAAAGAACCCACTAATGAATGGGAATGGGTTAACTAAATAGATCCCCCCCACTGACCATTTGCTGAAAAATCTACTTTTGTAAATCTCCAGGCTTGACACTCAGCAACTGAGCAAATTTGCTTGCAGGAAAAACAGGATTTTAGCCAGCACTTCAGTCAATTGGATCCCACTGCACTTCTCTCTCTCTGACTCAGTGAAGAATCACTGCCTCAGGTTCTCTAGTCTCTCCAGCAATATTTCTCCAGCATCCTGCCAATATTTCCCCAGATTAAATCTTAGTAGATCTCCTTTGGTGATTTTTGGCAACTATCACTTGGCAATACTTTTGCAGCTCCTTCTGTTTATAATGTTTAGCAGTTATCTCCTTCTCTCATAGTGCATCCAGTATATATACCAGTGATGACATAATCAAGATTTCAATATTGGGCAGTGCCCTGCAATAATTATCTCACCTTTGATTGGTCCTTCACATTTCCCTCCAACCCCAAAGCCCAGCCCTTGTCTAATGATTGGTTCAGGAGTCTAGAACAGAAATATTGCAACTCTCATTTGAAATTCCCCCTTTTTTCTTATGTCAACTTAAGCAAAAAAAATAGCTACATGGCAAAACGTTTGTGATTTACTAGTAACTGCCTATATATATATATATATATACATATTATATATATATATATATATATATAGATATATATATACATATAATACATATACATATATGTATATATATATATATATGTGATCAAGCCACCAGGAGTGGCCAAACGCGTCAGTTTGTTTGCCTTCCGAAAAACTTTGCTGGGTAATGGCTGTTATGATGCTTTATTAATGGATTGCTGGAATAAAGACATTTCAAATTGAGAAGCAATTTGGACTGTGATGTTCGTGTCGCAATTCTCTACCATCGGAATTAACGAATTTGGAAAGCTGCAGGGGCGATTTACCAACACCAACGCAAGGTCCGGTGATTACAAGAATATATATATATTTATATATATTTCCATTCTGGATAGCATACAGGACGCCAATACGCCGAGCAGCACTCCTCACTGAAGGTTCCAGCACAGTTTGTCACTGACAAAATAGCCAATCCAAGACTGCGTGGGCTGTACAAAATAAACAACCTTTATTTCAATATCCGCAGTTTTTTTTAAAGAAATTCGATTTTCCCAGTAACGTTATTTGCCAGACGGCAGCCTGACATGTTTCGCCACTACCTAGTGGCTTGTTCACAGTGCCTCCTCCTCATGAGGAAGTTCGTTTTAAAACAACACCCAAGTGATAAAAACAATAAAGGTGACTTAAACCTCACACACTGTGTCCGGTGGCCATGTTCCGAGTCTGTTCCATGACAATATTGTCTGATACCAATTGTGAGTAGCATTTACAAGCAATTGCATACATTTGTATATGCCCATATAATTTATAGAAGAGAGGGATTTTAGAAAAAGCGTAGTGTAATATTTTTCTTCTTTTTTTTCGCATTACACATAGACATGCGCTTTCATGTAGGTTTAGTACAGTTGAGACCTTGGTGATTAGCCATTGCCTCCTTAGATGTTTTTTTAACACGTTGTTCAGTTCAATACAAATGGTTAACATACCTCTAATAATGCAATTATTTATTATTATTATTTAATTATTTGTATATGGTTATAAATAACCTTTACAAATATTTTCAAAAAAATATACAATTTTAAAACATGTTAGTTAAAAGATAAAAAAAAACAAGACAGTCACAACATCAGAGAAACAAGGAAAAATCACAACATATAAGCAATTTACCATCATTACATAAGGAAAAATGAAAGAGAATATTAAACAGAGGGAGCACAAGGTTCTTAATGTTGTCATCATCATCACAAAGGGAGCAAGAACGAACGATTCAAGGATTCTAGTAATCTACTTGTAAGCTTATTTAGTCAACATTTCCCACATATAGTTCACTTTGTAGTTCTAATTTACATACATATCTCAAATACCTCACAACGGTTAATTGTAGTGATTTATCTGCTCCATGTAGCATTTTCATCCAAAGTGAATGCAGATTGATGGAACCCGAGGAAGCAACAACTTTGCTAAAGTACTGTATACGATAAGGTCTTAATATAAAGCAGTATACCATCAGATGCTCCAAAGTCTCTTCCACTCCCACTACCTCACAGAATCGACAGCTTAGTTCCTGTACAGGCTCTTTACTCCGAGCAGATAGAATGTCTCTAGTCAGTAAGGCATTACACCTAAAACTTGTAAATATGCGCCTGGCTGATTTATTGGGGAACAGTGCTAGATATGTTTCAACAGGGCCCAGGTTTTTATAGTGGGTTACAATGTGTTTTTGGAACCTAGTGGCCCCTACAATACACATTGTAGTATCCCAGTCCCCCCATTCCAGACTTTTTTTTTACTTTGTTTGGTTTAAACATTAGAAGTTCAAGGGTTAGGCCCAGCTGCTCAAGATGTGTTATACATTCTTCCCTGAGGTCAAGCATATAAGCAGAAGTAGAGTTATTACTGTGTATACCCGAACCCAGGAGATCAAATAGGGTTCGCTGTTGTCACCAATTTCCTGAGTAGGGAGAGTTTTTTCCACATTATGATACAAGAAAGAGAGTTTAGGCCTAATTCATACCACAGAACTGCCACTGGCGTACACTTCGGTAAACATGGTCAGATTATTCTCAGTAACCGTCCTTCATATTTGTACAATTCTTCCATAAACCAATGTGGAAAGAGCTCCACTCCATAGCAAAGCTGTGGTAATATATTTTGCTTGTAGAAGCAAAGAGCTGGTAGAACCAAAAATTTTCTGTATTTGCTATCAATTATTTTTAGTTGTAGGAGTAAAGGTATAATTTTTGCATCCATATGTTGTCTGTAGTGTGATTTCTGTTTGTTGCCAAAATGTGGGTATCCCAAGTATCGTATATTGGCTTTACCAGCAATTTTATGTGGTTCAGGAACCAGGAGTATTGTTTTATGTAGGGACGCAAATGCAGTCGAATGACAACTGTCTTGTTCGCATTCATCTGTAGATGATTTGCTACAGTGTAGTCTCGGAATCTGCAGAGCAGTCACTGTAGCCCTGTGGGAGTGTGATCAAAGAGCATAAAATCATCTGCATATGCAGACCAGCAGATTTTTGTCCCCTCAACCGATGGAGGTACAAAAGCCACCTCTTCCAACCCCTCCCTTACATCTGAGACATAGAGGTTAAAAATCGTGGGTGCAAAAATGCACCCCTGTCCTAGTCCATTCGGTGCATCAATTAAATCATAAAGACTACCCTCGTTATTCAGACGGACCTGCAATTGAGAACCCTCATGTAACTGAATTAGAATGGAAAGTAGGACAGGGGGCATTCCCAGATGTTTTAACTTGCCCCACAGCACAGTTCGATCCACTTTGTCGAATGCCATGGACAAGTCAATGGATGCGATGTAAATTGGTGCGGCGTCCTTTTTCCATGCTTTGTCCTGCTTAACAGTTAATAGGAGCCCTCCCACTAATGAAATTATTTAAACATTTCCAAGGTTAAAATGCATACTGAGTTTCATAGAGTTGTAACTTAAATGCGGCTACCAAAGTGCATAGTGCTAGATAAGTTAAAACCATGCTTATTGTCCAATATTATATTTGAATGTTATCATAATTCTATATATAAGAATATCACATCCTGCATATCTTATTTAAATTAATAGAATGAGGAGCACAGTGCTCCAATTCAGTTTCTTAATATTTAAAAAAACAAAAACCTTCTTAGAGCCTGGCTCGTTGTAGATAGATTTAACATTCCTAGAACAATGATTGCATATAATAAAGTGCATCATGCATTCCTATGGACAGAAAAGCCACATATGATTTTGAAACCAACCACTACAAAGTGCATAGTGCATTCCTATGATAGATCGATGACATATAGCCTTATAAGAACAATAAGCTGCATATAATTTTTAAAAAAACAGCTGGTACAAAGTGCGTAGTGCATTCATATGATAAATGTACGATGTGTAACCTTATGAAAACCATAAGAGATGATAAAATTGCAGCTTGTCTAGTGCAATAGTGAATATCCGAGCACTTCTAATTCAAAGAAAAAATGTGAACTGTCAAAATGATAAAGACTGTTCATGTTAAGCAGGAATACAGGGATAAACTGTTTAACTACCAAACTGCTAACAACATTACCCTCAAACTTCTACACTTTTCTCGCCGACGCCGCGCGTGGAGGGCAGGAGCCCCCACCATCCAGCAGCCCGATCGCTGCTCACATCGGATCCACCGTGTGATCCCAACCGCATCACGGCCACACCGTCGCCAGCAGCATGGCTGCTACACCATGCCAGCAGCACCACTACCGTGCGCCTGCCTCAAGAAAGCCTAACACTCTCTGAAGCCCTGACGCCGGTGGTGAGTGCACGCCATTACGAAGCACGAGGCTCAGCCAGCCACAGCTGATCAAAAATGGCCGCCCGTATTTTTATTATGGTTGCCTAGCGACCTCACTCCTTCAGTACGGCCCGTGATTGGACCGCCTGACCTACTTCCGCATCTTGTCTTCGCCGGATGGCGAGAGCCGGCCCGCCCTCATCAGGGTCTGCCTAAATAGGCCAGTGGCGCTTCCCAGTGCACTTTTCTCACCGCCGCCGCGCATGGAGGGCAGGAGCCCCCACCATCCAGCAGCCCGATCGCTGCTCACATCGGATCTGCCGTGTGATCCCACCAGCATCACGGCTACACCGTCGCCAACAGCACGGCTGCTACAGCATGCCAGCAGCACCACTACCGTGCGCCTGCCTCAAGAATGCCTAACACTCTCTGAAGCCCTGACGCCGGCGGTGAGTGCTCGCCATTACGAAGCACGAGGCTCAGCCAGCCACAGCTGATCCAAAATGGCGGCCCGTATTGTTATTATGGTTGCCTACCGACCTCGCGCCTTCAGTACGGCCTGTGATTGGATCGCCTGCCCTACTTCCGCATCTTGTCTTCGCCGGATGGCGAGAGCCGGCCCGCCCTCATCAAGGCCCGTCGAAATAAGGCCAACGCCTGTTTGCAGCCTGTTTCTGCCAAAGCTGCCGTCTGCCAGTCCCCCTGGCCCAGCACAGCTTCATCTCAAAGGTAATTCGCCCGCTCCCCGCAACATAGTGATAGCATCATAGTTGCCCACGACTTTCCATACCTCAGGTAGCTGAGCGCCTCACGCGACGCCCCTCAAACAGGCTCAAGGCACTCCTGAGTAAGAAAGCACCGCTAAAGAAATCCTCCTCGTCGTCGAAACTTTACCCGAACAATTAACTATTACCCTACCGCTGCATTGGCAACGTAGGAACTATGATAACACTATCTACTGATCTTGTGTCTCAAGCAGATTTGCATCATCTGTACTAAATTATTACTCTGCCTGCACGACCTTCCCTTTGTCTCGATCTATGCCTGCACCTGATACTCCCCTACTGCATACCCTAAATGTGCCCAGTTTCTGCCTGATCTCTTCCTGCTCTTGTTCTTGGTCCTGCCAACACTACACAATTGTGCTTAATGTATGCATGTCTTTTAGCAAATGTATGATCACACGCGCTTTGTTACACGTATTCTGCGGCCTCAAACCCTCCCACACTGAGCCTTACTCGGGACGCCCACTTCCCATATGCCCAGTCTACACTGGATGCCAGCCCAGCATACTTGCTGACATTCTTCCAACCCCACAAATGAAGCTCTTCTAAATTTCCACGATGATAATTCTCACCCTCTGAAGGGAACTAGTCACCCCCACTAGCACAGCCATACCCCCGTTTTCTGCAGTCTGCCCAGTATTTGATTGCTGCATCTAGCCCAATATTTGCTTGCTGCCTTTTAGCCCAATATCTGATTGCTGTATTCAGCCCAATAGTTGATGGCTGCATTTTAGCCAACATTTGATTGCTGCATCTAGCCCAATATTTGATAGCTGCCTTTCAGCCCAATATCTGATTGCTGTATTTAGCCCAACAGTTGATGGCTGCATTTAGCCTAATATTTGATTGCTGCATTTTAGCCAACATTTGATTGCTGCATCTAGCCCAATATTTGCTTGCTGCCTTTGAGCCCAATATATGATTGCTGTATTTAGCCCAATACTTGATGGCTGCCTTTTAGCCTAATATCTGATTGCGGTATTTAGCCCAACAGTTGATGGCTGCATTTAGCCCAATAGTTGATTGCTGCATTTTAGCCCAATATTTGCTTGCTTCCTTTTAGCCCAATATTTGATTGCTGCATTTAGCCCTACACCTGACTGGCACACTTAGCTCAACTGATTGCCGTATCTAGCCCATTATTTCATCGCTGTATCTAGCCTAGTACTTGATTACTGTATCTGGCCTCATATCTGTTGCTGCACCTAGCCTAGTGTTAGACTGCTGCAGCTAGCCAATATTTGATCCTACTACTCAATGTCGTTCTTAGTCTACCCTGCCTAGTATCTAATTGCTGCATCTAGTCCACCTGCCCCACACATAGCCCACCCACAGGCCCTATCATAACCAGGAATAACACGATGTTCTCTTACATGCCTAACCTAGCCCACCGAGTATCACTCTCTAATCTGATAATTATACTCATTACTACTGCCTACATCACCATGCTAACCCTCCAGCCTCTCGAGGACCCAGGAGTCCACATACAGTCAATACCCACAACCCCTTGCAACGTAGCACAGAGGAACCATAGACTCCCGGTGCGACTTCCTAAAATATTCGAACCTATTAATAAATACAACATTAACCTGGACCACCTTCGCCCGAAGTTACCTTTACCATTAGAAACTACCAACCCCCCTAGCCGTAAACTTCATCCTAAAAGAAATAAGCCTACTGCCAAACAGCCGCCTATAATACCACCAGAACCTGACCTAAAGGCTGCTTTAATTAATGCGAGATTGTTAGTTGCTCATGCTACAGACATAGCGGACGTTATCAGGGAAAATTAATTTGACTTCATTGCCATCACGGAATCATGGCTCCACGATGCAGCAGGTCCTGCACTTACCCTAGCAGTCCCTGACAACTATACGATCCTTAGAGCTGACAGACCAGATGCACGTGGTGGAGGAATAGCGATTATCACCAAAACCAATCTATCCATGAGAATCACCTCCACACCCAACCTGAAATCTTGTGAGTTTCTTTCTATCAAACTACCTACTGCCAACTCGCAAACATTAAATACCCATCTCCTCTACAGACCCCCAGGCCCTATCAGCTCCTTCAACGAAGATATCACGACTGTTATCTCTGAGAAACTAAAAAACTCCTCACAAACTTTAGTGCTAGGAGATTTCAACCTAGGTTACAATGATATCAATGATCACCAGGCCACTGCCGCAGCCAACACCTTAGCAGAACTAGGTTTCACGCAGAAGGTGAATACTCCCAACATTGCTAAAGGGAGAACTCTCGATTGGATCGCCAGTCACAACTGTAATCCCTCCATAATAGCCATTGTCCCACAAATATGGACGGACCACCATCTAATCTCTTTCACGATCAACACTAAAAGACCTATAGCTCTAAAACCCAACCGGCGTACCCACTTTAACTAGAAATAAGAAAAATATCTCAGCCGATAACATCTTACCTCATATCCTACCTAAACCTAACTCTCTACCAGAACATACTGAACCCGACCTTCTAGTGGAGGAATTCAATAATGCCATGACCATCGCTCTTGACAGCGTTGTCCCGCTTAAACTTAGGAATAGTAAAGCAAGAAAGCACCTAAACCTCTGGTTTACTCCCCACCTAAAAAACCTAAGACTACAAAAAAGAAAATGCCAAACAATATGGAACTTGCAACCTACCACTGAAAACAAATCCAATCTAACAAACATCTCTAAGCAATACAAAAAGGACATCATCCTGGCCAAACAAGAAACATATAACAATAGGATTACCCAAGCCAACTCCAGCATGAAGGAGCTCTTCTCCATCCTAAAAGAACTGGAAACGCCTATCGCTGTACAAGATGACTCTATCAAAGATAAAACCTGGTGCACAGACATACAACTGGCTCTCACCACTAAAGTATCTAACCTCCAAACTAAAATTGCCCTAAAGAAAGCATCATTACCAGCCAAAACCCATACATCTGGGGACAAAATCCTCACACTCAAACCTATTGAATGTACCCAATTCAGCTTCTCTACGGTCTCAGTAATTGAAGTAGAGAAAACTATTCTGGTTCTCAAACCATCTAATTGCAAAGGAGACCAATGGCCAGCACAATTGATCAAGGACGCTGCTAGAGATCTAGCTCCCTTTATCACAAAACTCATCAATGCTTCCTTTACCACAGGTACCATTCCACTTAACCTTAAGGAATCCTGGGTACTCCCCTTATTGAAAAAACAAACACTGGACCCTAACATTCCCACAAACTACAGGCCCATCACCACGGTGCCCTTCTTACTAAAAATACTAGACAAGGTAGCTTACACCCAAATCCAGAACTTCCTGAGATGGACCAGCTCCTTGGCGTCCGCCAATCCGGCTTCCGACCGCTACATGGTACAGAGACTGCCCTTATTGATTTGAAAGCCCAAATAGATTCACTCAGAGACGAGGGCAAAGTAGCTCTCCTCCTCCTTCTAGACCTCTCAACCGCCTTTGACCTGGTGGACCATAGAGTCTTATGCAACCATCTGGACTCTGCGGCCCACTTCTCAGAGGAGGCCATAGTCTGGATACAATCATTCCTCAGCGACAGGACCATGAGGGTGTTCTCCCCTTCATCGGCAGCAGACAAAATACCCATCACCTGCGGAGTGCCCCAGGGATCCTGCGTCTCGCCAGCACTTTACAACATCTTCACCAAGCCACTCTTTGACGATCTTGACAATCTGGGTATCACCTACACTAACTATGCGGATGATACCCAGATTCTCCTACCACCTACCAGGGATTATGGGGAAGATCTGGCTTTGGTGAACAGAGTCTATAGCATCGTTCAAGCATGGATGGCAAACCACGGCCTCTACTTGAACTATGACAAAACAGAGCTGATCATCCTGGGCACTGCCGCCCGTATCTCTAAACTCAACAGAAACTATTCTACATTCATCATCGATGGGAACACGATTAAGGTCGCTAAAGAAGTAAAAACTCTAGGTTTTTGCCTTGACTCGACTCTCTCCTTTACCAAACAGGTGAATTCACTGGCCTCATCCACGGCCTATACATGCAAATTAATACGAGCCGGTAAACAATTTCTGTCAGAAGACAGCTGTCTTATCCTAGTTAGGGCCCTCATCTTATCAAAATTAGACTATTGCAACTCCCTCTTTATAGGGACTTCCAAACAAATAATCAACAGAATACAAGTGCTCCAACCCAATGCACTTAGAGCGGCCCTAAGCATCCCGAGAAGTGCACATATTTCTGAAATAAGACGCAAACACAAATGGCTCTCCACCCAAGGAAAAATCAACCTTAAAACTGCATCCCTCATCCATAAATGCCTAAACAACAAAGCCCCCCATTACCTTATAGAACGATTTACTAGAAAAAACCTGACAAGACTCACTAGAACAGCCAGCCCTAACTCCCTTTTAGTGCCCAGATTTAAACTAACCACTATCGGAAGTTCCAGCTTCCCTGTCAAGGCAGCTCTATTGTGGAACTCCCTAGCCCAGGCACTTAGATCTGACCTAACTTTCAATAAATTTAGAACAAACACTATAAAATGGCTTACCGAAAATGCCATATAACTGGCACTCTCCCACCCACCACTACATGCATTTCACCTGTTATAGACTTTTACTATGCAAATGTTAACTATAATTTGAATGCGCGGCTGCATGTTTTTCTGTTGTTCTGTTGTTCTGTCATATGCTGTAACCGTAACCTTTCTGCATCTAAGCTGTAAACCTCCTTGTCTTATGCGCCCTGATACTCGAGGGTCCGGCACGCACAACAAATAAATAAACAAACAAACAAACATACCATACACACATACACTATTACAATTGATATGAGTGTGTAAGAACACATTATTATAAGTCACGATTAAGAATAAGTGATACATTTAGAAAATGTATAAACCGAAAGAAAGGAAAAAAGGAACCCATAAGAACAACTGTACAGGGAAGGTTTCAATATCAGGTCCTCTAGGTTGATGATAGTCTC
The DNA here is from genome assembly GCF_040938575.1 of Ambystoma mexicanum. Taxonomy (NCBI): domain Eukaryota; kingdom Metazoa; phylum Chordata; class Amphibia; order Caudata; family Ambystomatidae; genus Ambystoma; species Ambystoma mexicanum. The sequence continues at coordinate 1,274,886,722 of NC_090932.1, forward strand.
TTCTAAATTCACTGTATATATTATAATCCAGGTTTATGTCCCCAGGAATGTGTGTAGTTCTTCATCAACATTATGACCGATAGGTGTCTTACACTCAAAGTTGAGGATACATTTTGTCTCTTCCTGTCAGAGTAATTTCTCCTTATCGCCTCCCCTAGGGTCAGCAATGACCTTGCAGATACCAAAGAATGTTAAACTGGCTGGGTCTCCATTGTGGAATTCAGAGAAGTACTTGGCCATTGGATATGTGCAATCTTTGTTAATGATGGCTCTCACATGTTGCAAAATTCGCACCTTGAGCTTACATTTGGTGCTTCCAACATACCACTTAAGGCATGGGCATATCAGAGCATAGACCACCAATTCAGATTTGCATGTAATCCTGCTTTTTATGTGGACCAGATGTTTAAGAATGGGATGTGTATAACTTTTACAGTTTTTTTTCTCCATATTTGTAGATTTTACACCTTGTACACTTCGAGAAGCCATCCCCTGCTGTAGAAAGCCAGTTAATACTACCATCACTCTTTTCTGCAGTCATATAGCTATTCACCAATAGATCTTTACTAGAGGTGCTCTTTTGAAAAGTGATGTCAGGATGGTCATTTAATAAGCTGCATATGTCTTTGTCAGATTTCAAAACTTTCCAATATTTTATTATTCTTTTGATAACTTGGGAATGGCTTCTGAATGTCAGAATTAGTCTGATGGTGTTCACTTCTTCTGTGTTTCGTGAGTCCGTTTTTGATGTTACTAACATTTCTTGTCTGTTCATTTCTCAGACCTTTAGGTATGCTCTTTCGATAATCTTCTTAGGGTATTGTTGTATGAAGTTTTGGGCTGTTACTTGGCATGCCAGATCAGAATCAGCGATGTTTCTGCAATTCTGTCTAATATGGATGAATTCACCATGTGGGATGCTCCATAGCAGGATTTTAGGATGTGCACTATTTGCATGTAACGGAATGTTGGCACCAGTCTTTTTTCTGTATAATTCGGACTCCATTTTTTGTGCCACTATCTTTACTTGCACATCCAGGAATACAATGGACTGTCGGCTATGGTGTTCAGTGAACCTTAGATTGAGGTCGTTGGTATTTAACAATTTAACAAATTCACACAATAGCTGAGCTGTCCCATCCCAAATGATGAATAAATCATCAATGTAGGGAAGCCACACTATGATGTTCTCAGTATATTTGTCATTGGCTTCTGCCCAAACCATAGTTTTTTTCCCAGTGACCCATCATCAAATTCGCATATGATGGTGCGAAAGTTGTGCCCATAGCAGTTCCCCGGGTTTGGTGAAAAGTTTCATTGTTAAAGATGAAAATGTTGTTTTCCAGGCACATTTGAATCATTTCGAGACTCATCTGTGAGTGTTGTAGATGATTTAAAGATTGAGTATTGAGAACGTTCTGGCAGGCAAATATCCCATCACTATGCTTAGTGGATGTGTATAAAGACACCACGTCCATGGTTGGCAACAAATAAGAGGGTTCCCATGGGAGTTAGTCAATTTTTTATAAGAAATTGGTGGTGTCCCTTACATAGGATGGCAACATGGATACAAATTTGCAAAGTACTTCATCAATATTTTCCACTTCAGCTAATCATGGGGGATTTAATAAAATGACAGCCGGGTTTGCACCATGTTGTATGGGCATGTGGCAATTTTTGTTGCCGCTTATATAAAAAGCATAATAGTTATGAACATGCAATTTTCTTTGCAAATACCTAATTTTACACTCTACCAGCTCGCTAATTCTTAAATTTGGGACATTTGCAGAGCAGCCAGTAACGCATTTTAGATTGCTATTACATTTCCATTAGTCACATTTGGATACATTTTATTTTAACAATATTGCATGTAAATTATCTTAAAAAGGACCCATAAATGGATGCAGTGCAACTTGTTGTTTCTGAGAAAATACATCAGTTATGATAGCCCATTTAAACTAATGGGAAATCTTCATATGTGTGCAAATCTTACCTATCCTTTCTTCAGGACAGTTTCCATTCTTGGCCAGAATGTGACCAGAGCCTCCTGCACTGTGCATTTTTAAGGCCAGAGTAAAAGCCACTAGCCTCTTTGTTGTTTGAAGTTGGTGGGCTGCAGGTCATAAATAGTTGAGATGCATCGGCTACACAGAGATCTCCCACTGCAGATAATGAGCCAGGCTGGCCCTTTGATGTCATGAGGCCATGCTGAAATCTGGCATTCTGTCCTGTTATCTGAAGTTGACAGCCATTTTGATCTGAAAACCTTCTCTTTTCTTGTTTTTCAGAGTTCAGCTTTCCTTAATTGCATCCCCTGTTTACATTCCAGTCATGCACTAGATAGGCCATTTGCCCTACAAATAAATGAACCTTCAAAGACAACAGGTCTGGCAATGGGGTAAGTTTGTTTGTAACATCATTAAGGGCAAGTCAAACTTATTGCAGTTGTAAATACCTTGGATGCAGGAGCTTCACCTAAATCCCCTTTCAAGATCCAGAGGCCAACAGGTTTGCAGTGGGGGAAGCCATTTGCAAGTTCTTCCCAGAGACCCACAGATTTTCCTTGGCTGAATGAACTCACATATTGCATTTTCTAACATCAAACTTTATTCTTTGAAATACAGCAACACAGTTCTTCGGTGGCGATCAGCTTGAAAACAGCTGGAGCACAGGTGGGCAATGGGTTAAGTCTACAGCTCAATGGTTCGAAGGTGGTGAGTGTCAAAGGCAGCTCTGGTTCATTGCAGTCACTCGAAAAGCATTTTGAAGAGTTTGAGCCCTCTCAAAAAATGAGTTGAAGTACACAAAAGGTGCCCAGAGCTGGTTCTTGACTTCTAGTTGTTGGAGGACTGCATCCAAGTTCGCCAAGAACAAGCTGAATCCTTGTTCTACACTTCCCAGCCAGGAATGTTTCCAGTTAGCACTTGAATTGGCTCTCACCTCGAGTGGGATTCCTGGGTACCAGTGGTCTTAGCTTGTAGTAGGTATTATCCAGCCAGCCGGTCACCCGAAGTATTCCTCTGGGTGGTTTAGGGAAAAGGCTTGCTCCTTTCTTTGAAGTTTTTGTCTTCACTTCAATGGACGAGGCCTTTGGGCAGACTTTACCCCAGACACTTTTCCTGGTGAAATTCTTCTTGTGTATTTCAAAGATGATTGAGGAGAGAGGGTGGTCTCATCCCCTTAAGTAGGCAATCTTCCAGAGTGGATTGATACCATTATTGCCTTCTCTCAAGGGTCCAATCCTGGCTGCTGTGTTCAACGTCTTTTGTCTGGGGATGTCTGTCCCAGAGTCCATTGTCTGCAAGAAGTGGGGAGGGGGCATAGGAAGTGTGGGAGCACTAGCAGAGTCCAAGATGGTTGGAGCCTTCTGTGGACTGGTGCTTCTCTCTTGACTATTCTAACTCCACCCTCTCGCTTGTTTACAGCGCAACAAATAGTCTTTGTTAATTACCACCCAAGTTGGGCTGCCTTTGAAGCAGTGGTTCTTATATAAACCCCTGGGGAGATGTCCTATCTTCTGGTGAGGGGGACAAGCCTTCCCAGTCCTAGACGCTGATACATATCCGGCCCTGTCAGTGAAATGAGTCAATAGCAGCCAAGCTGACATGCTTATTTTAGGCCAGTATAAGTGTAGGTTCCCAGAGGCCACCATGTCAAAACTAGACATGTCTTTAAGAGTTTGCTCTGCCACTGGGTACAGGGAGCAGACATGTATAGAATTTTGGACAAGGGATACCCACGGTTAACGGCAGGTTCTGGTTGCTGGGACTTTGGGTTCTATCAGGCTTTTGGCAAGTCGACAAATGTCACATTATAATTGCCATATTAGCAAACTTCAAGGCAGCTGCTGAGAGGGGTCAGTAGACAGGCTCAGAAGAGTGGCATGTTTGCAATATCCTCTTCAGCATATGGAGCCTTCTGAAAGTAGGGTCTGATTAGCAGCCCTCACTTCCAAAAACAGATTTACCCGCTTCAATTTATATGAAATATTTAAAAAGTTCAGGCTACTCTGCCCTCGCAGGTGGCATTTTGTCACACCCATGCTTATATGTTGGGTGCACACATGTGGGCTGCACATCAGTAAAGTATAAGAGGTGGCCGGACCTGACACACACAGTCACCCACTTGAGTGCTGCACTGCCAGTGCCATAGGTCCAGCAGTGAGCTGTCGCCCAGTTGGACCAGTAGTATATGACCACTCCATCTAGGCGTGTCAGTGCCAGATCAGAAGTGTTACATCCCTCGCACACAGTCCTGTCAGTTCCACGGAAGATCCTCTTCCTGTCGAGCCTGGCAATGCCACATGAGTCCCGTGCTGTTTCCTCCCTCCCTGCAGATCCTGACAGTGCCACTGGAGTGGAGCAGTGTCTGAGCCCCCCGCCCCCTCTCCCTGTTGGGACTGTAAGTGGTGTTGTCTCGGTGCAGTGTTGTGCACAGTCTGTTGAACACGCCTGGGCTGATGTGCTGGAGGGATTTGTAGCCTGTGGTGGTTAAAGCTCTCGGGTTGGGCTGTTCCACATTAGACCTCTACAGTTAGCAGCTGTCGAGTCGGTTAAATATTTAAACTCGGCTGTGATGTCATCTCGTCTGCACCATAGACAGGGCCCAGCAGTGTGCTGCCTGCCAGACTGGAGGGTGGGGGTTGGAGCAGGGTCCCCGCCTCTCAAAGACGCCGCCTCGCTGTCTCACACCGGCTGAGGCTCCAATAGGCGCAGTCACCGAGACACCAATCTACTGTACTCTTGTACATGGAAACTTCCCACAGAGACAGCGACCACCACATGGCAGGCAGGAAAGGAGCAGCTTCCCCCGCGATAACCCGCAGAGGAGAACGGTAGGAGCCGCGTCCACGCACCCGGGCTAGAAATGAAATAGATAGCTCAGTGAACTAAGCGCCCACTGCCGCGATCTGTGTGTAGCTTCCTGTACCCAGATTGGAGTCCCGGCTGTTCTGACTCAGCCTTTCATCCTTAGGGACAATTATTATTAACATTCTTTTTTTTAGACAATAGACATTCTTTTTACTTCGAGCTTTATGAAAGAGCACATTGTAGCAGACAGTATGTGTAACTCACATGACAGTCATTTCAGGATTCCCGACTGAGAGTTGCCAAAGTGCCCAATAATACATTCTTATAGAATCATCTTGCTACAGAGAGTTTAAAGTGTTGACAGCCAGAACGACGTCTATTGTTCCAGCAGTCACACCCCGAACATATGCTTACTTTAATAAACGGATGGCATCTTTTATTACTCTGATGGGTGTGTCTGTGCGAGATTGAGTGAGTGAAGGTGTATGCTAGCCTGGTGGAAACACACCCTGGCCCATCAGCGAGGCAGAGCGAAGGGGGCGGAGATCTGATTGGGTGGAATGTTGAGAACATTGACAGCTCAGTGTTGTGGTTGGTTGGTCATAGGAGACCAACGCAGCAGGAACTGGCAAGGATGGCAAGAAAATGAAACCCTATGCTGGGGTCTTTTTCAGGTGTCCCACTTTGAGGTTCCCTTTCATGTTGAGATTAGAGTTCTAGTTGCCCTCTGGGCCGTTCATGGAGAGGTTGCTGAGTGCAGACAGTTACCTCATAAGAGGTGCCTGGGCTCTTGGAGGTATCTTGTGGACATACACAAGTGGCCAGGGACGTCAATTCACCAAAATGCTAGGAGCAGCGGAAGTGGTGGCACACGACCCTTGACCTCTGATGACATCACAGAAAATGATGTCATTTGATGTGCCCCAAGTGACATCACGACCTTTCACCCCTTGACAAAACAGGAAATGGCATCACATAGAATTTTTCCAGTACACTAAGAAAAATATGGTTACGATATCACTGTAATATGATATACGTTTCATACAAGAATGGATCACCATATGTAGCAATATCATCAGTGTGTATAGTGCCAACAACCGTAAAGCAATAAAGGACTGTCAACCGGCAGGTGACAAACTTTTGTTGCTGGAACGGAAAACAGTGTATGAACAACCAATATAGTGAGAAACACTGAGCTCAACATATGCCCAGAACAAAAAAGTGTTGAGAAGCTTTTTACAGTCTGTAAACTCAACTTCTGGCCAAAGAGAATACAGAAATTGATTCCAGAATAGGATGCCGGTGTTGCCAGGCTTTACCACCTGCTGACAGCAGACCTGCCAACCAAGTCTCCCGCAACTCGCTGGAGTCTGCAACAAAAAGAGGCTGCCTTCCTCACTGCCACAATTTAACATAATTCTACAGCAAAAGTAGTCTGGAGGTAATCTTCCTGTTGTCCAAGCATTATGAAGTGGGGCTCCTGAACTGCTACTCCTCTCTCAAACCCTTCACTTTCCTCTGGTATCCTACCTGCCTGTTGTAAGGTGCCACCATCCTACCCGTCTTGAAGAAACCCATCCAATGCTCCAACAACATAGCCAGTACCTTCCTTATGATTCCAAGGTTATAGAACGGGAATCATTCAACTGCATCATTGCCAATGGATTCAGTAGCCCTATCAAATCAGATCCACAGCAAATTCTGCTTAGATGCATGGCCGGGCCTCCCTTAATCCATCACAAATCAGATCGACAGCAGATTCTGCTTAGATGCATGGCCGAGCCTCCCTTAATCCATCACAAACCAGATCCACTGCAGATTCTGCTTAGACGCACGGCCGAGCATCCCTTAATCCATCTCAAATCAGATCCACTGCAGATTCTGCTTAGACGCATTTAAAAAGTTCAGGCTACTCTGCCCTCGCAGGTGGCATTTTGTCACACCCATGCTTATATGTTGGGTGCACACATGTGCATCCCTTAATCCATCTCAAATCAGATCCACTGCAGATTCTGCTTAGACAGACGCATGGCCGAGCCTCCCTTAATCCATCACAAATCAGATCCACAGCAGATTCTGCTTAGACGCATGGCCGAGCCTCCCTTAATCCATCTCAAATCAGATCCACTGCAGATTCTGTTTAGACGCATGGCCGAGCCTCCCTTAATCCATCACAAATCAGATCCACTGCAGATTCTGCTTAGACACATGGCCGAGCATCCCTTAATCCATCTCAAATCAGATCCACTGCAGATTCTGCTTAGACGCATGGCCGAGCCTCCCTTAATCCATCTCAAATCAGATCCACAGCAGATTCTGCTTAAACGCATGGCCGAGCCTCCCTTAATCCATCTCAAATCAGATCCACTGCAGATACTGCTTAGATGCATGCCCGAGCCTCCCTGCTTAGACGCATGCCCGAGCCTCCCTTAATCCATCTCCTGCTGCTCGGCCCCTTGCATTCGGTGTTCCCAGGCCTGCTTCAATCTTTACCCATCCACATAGTTCTGCCTTCTGCTTTTGCTCATCTGCCTTTCTTGAACTCCATCAATGCTACCCCATACCTCCACGAAATGAAGGACATTCCTACTGTGACTGTGATCACCCTCAAGCCCCACCCCCTCTCCCAGGAGGAAGGGAAGCCCAAGCGTCTTATGGTGCTATCACAACCCCCTACCCCCACGGTGGGCCTTCCACCGTTAACACTGGATTGCACATCTGTATAGCGGTGTAAATACTGTACCACCGAAGATGTTTTTAATATCTGTCTTGTGCTGCACAAAATATGTGATGGATCGAAGGTTTAGAATTAATGTTAACTACTGCTATTGCTTTCGGTGAACTTCCACACCACCGTGTTTTGAGTCTGCCTGCGTCATTGCAGAAGGAAATCCGCCATATGAAAATCAGCATTGGTATCACCACCAGTGGCAATAGCCCAGCCCAAACTGCTGGTCCACATCCCCTTTGTATGGAAGAACAAGCAACCCCAGACATGTTTCGGCCGTCATAGATTGTCTCCGTTCTTTCCAAACATCACCCGGTTCAATGCATTAGTTCCATGTGTTTTCATCTCTGGCATTTTACAAATTGTCATTTTAAAAATGTAGTTTTCACCTGCAATCCCCCAATTTAAGCCCCTCCAGTACCCCTCAATCCCTACGCCAAATACAGAACACCTAGGTAGTAAAAAAAAAATGAAAACGGCTGCAGTGCAAACTACATGGTTAAAATGGCTACTTGTAAAATGCCTGCTTAGAAAACACGGTGAGCGCCTACAATATATCATGTCTGTGTAAAGCACCCGGCAATGGGGCAGTTTCAGCCATGAAAATGCCATTGGCACAGTATTTCCTGGGGAATCGATTTGCATTTCCACTGAAAAAATACAAAACATAAACAAAATACTGTATGGCCTCATCCTGCTTGTGAAAGGGGGGAATTGATTCTGGCTAATAGTATGTTGTCCTAGGGAAGCGCTCAGACCCAGTTATACATGTATAATAATAATGTATTTGTCATATAGCACTAAACACCCATAGGTCTCGGAGCACTGAAATAACGCGAGACATCACTATGCCACAGAGAGGTACTCGATGTATTCACCTCGGAAGAATGAAAGGCTGCGTTGACTCTTCCTCGACTCGAACCTGCCACGCCAGACTGTGCACATATGTCAGGGGCGAGCGCTTATCTCACTGAGCTATGACTGCCCCTTGACTGTCGGAAGTGTGGCTGAAATTTGGTGGGAAATTAGCTCTAGGGGGCGTGGCCAGTGCCAGGACATAGGACAGAAGGGGGAGGGCTACGTGCCTTTTGTATAGGGCACGTGGCCACTTTCCACTTTGAGATTGACACCCAGTGGGTTCTTTCACTAGTCAAAGATGACTCCCAGTTCCTAAAATGGTGCTGCAACATTATGAGACAACATGGAAAGCCTGTCAGCAACATTCTAGAGTTGACACTTTCACAGGTGCTCGCACTAATAATCAAGCAACCAGTATTGCATCACAGGCCAATTCCCACACAATGAACTGGGCCCACACGAAAACATTCCACCCGTGCCCCACAGAGGTTTTGGTACAGGTTAGGATCCCTGCCCACCCTCCAACATCACTTTAGGGGTGCCTGATATCTACCACCAAGAGCACAACACTTTTGGAGTGCTGCACCTTGACCCAGAGGTATTCTCAACCAGGGGCAGGAGATGCCATTGTGGGAGCAAATTAAGCCATTTCATTTGGGGTGAACTTCGTCAGTGAAGAACCCAGCTTGTCTACCCAGATTTCTGGCCAAAGTAGCTGAGGATTGACCAGAATCTCCAGACCAAGATACTAATGACCAGTGCACGATAACACACAAGACCCGCCTGTCAAGCCACAATGCACCGTCCTGCTGTAAGGCCATCACCGCTCCAGTCGACAGTATTGCAATTTCTTGAAAGCAAATATATGAACACATAATTGAGTTCAATTGCGCCTTTTTTGCATGCATGAAGGATTAAGAGAACTCTCCTGTCATCTGGAAACTGCAAATGTCGACACCAATTTAATGTGGGGCTTCTGATCGGGTTTAATCCCAGGGACATCATTTAGGGGTCGCACCTGCGACCCATGAGGTCTCCCTTGCTACCCCTGTGGAATCCCTTGCGTCCCCAAGTATAAAGTATATATTTTTTTGAGGCTCCTGGGCTGTGGCCAGCAGCATTGTTTCTGCAGTGACTAGTTTTCTGATAGCTATAGTGGGTAAGATAGCTCACTGGGTTGAGCGCTCGCTGCTGCACTGTGTGTGTGGGCTCTGCAGGTTTGACTCCCGGCAAGGTCAACTCAGCTTTTCATCCTGCTGAGGTTGATAAATGAGTATCAACAAAGGTTGGGTGATATTGTATGTATATTTGTTATATATGAAGTGCTTAAGGGGAAGTGCTATATAATACCACATCATTATCAGTTGACCTTCGACTGCTTGCATGCACAGTAATATGGGCCTATACGCGCTGATTTTAATGATACATATGGTGAACCATTCTTGTATATTGTAACCATATTTTTCGTATTGTACTTTGAAACAATGCTATGTGATGCCACTTTAGTCAGGGGTAAAAGGTTGCGTTCCATCACTTCCCATGATCTCACTTTAGGGTGGGGTCAAATGACATCACTTCCTGTGATGCCATCAGAGGTCAAGGGTCGTGTGATGTCACTTCCGCTACCTCATACATTTTGGTGAAATGACATCCCTGTTTATTCCCCTTAAATTAAGACTCACAATTTTAATGTCTAAAAGTAGTGCGGCATACACTCATTAATGCATTCATATACTGTATGCTGACGAGTCATCTCTTGCTATCAGGGGAACGAGCAGCAAACCATTTCGCCATGCAGCATTATCCGAATTTCTCACACCATTAGAACATCTTTTCTGGTGCTTTTCATTTCCCTAAACTGCAATGCAAAGAGCGGGCTTTCTTTATGTTTCTGAATCTAAACTGTCTGGCCTTTTTTTTTATTTCCCCCAACAATTAAACAAATCCAAAATAACTATGATCAGCATAGCACTGGGCATCTAATTGACACAAAAGGGGGCAATACCTGGCCCTTTCAATCGTTCAACATAGTCTTTAGCAAAACAGAATCTATCAATCACCTTCTGGTAGTCGTGCAGTGTGAGACATGCTTTGTACTCAAGAAGCGCCCCAAGTTTCCCCCACTCCGAATTCATAGGTGTACAAAATAACTCCCCTATACAACGAGACTTCAGCCTGCTTGGAGCTGGTTCTGCCTAAATCTCTCTCTCTCTCTCACACACACCCACTCACACACACACACACTCACACACCCTTGTCCTCCAGCAGCCAGTGTCGTGATGTCCTTGAAGGAGACGATTGGGCCGACCACAGCCACTAAAAAGAAATGGGGTAGCAAGGGAGACAGCAGGGGTTGCAACTTCGACGCCCGGCGACCCCTAAGTGATGTTGTGAACGGAGGATAACACAAGAGCAACGTGCTGGTCTTTGTAGCAAGTACGTTATAAAAAATGTTTTAAAAAAACAGTAAATAAAAATGTCCCTGCAAGTGGCCTAACATGACTGATTGACCATAGCCGTGTTACAGTGTCGCATGTAGGTTTTGAAATAGAAAAGTATCCTCAAATTATTATGTCTTTGAAAGGGGAGTGATTCCTATTATAGAGAAGCGCTCGCAGAATTTGTAATTTGTAATTTGTTTATTTGTAACGCGCACCATCAGGCCCAGAGGCATCAGGGCACAATTTAGACATAGTTACATAAGCATACAATTAAATATATTCAAAACATAGCAGTGCATAGTATTCAAGGCATACAGCAATATACATATCTACAGAGAGATTAGGGCAGGCAATTACCGGGGGCTAGTTCGGGCATCATGGCTGGTTGAAGAGCCAAGATTTGGTTTTAGTTTTGAAAGCACTAAAACGTTCTTCAGATCGGATGGAGATGGGGAGGGCATTCCAAAGGTTGGAGGCTAGGACGGGGAAGCTAGATCCACCCGCTTTTTGTAGTTTAAACCTAGGAATGGTTAGGCAGTGGGTCTGAGCCGTTCTTTGCGGGCGGGTGGGCGCGTGTCGGTATATCCGGCTACAGAGGTATGGTGGGGCTTGGTTAGCTAGGCATTTGTGGGTGAGGCCTAAGACTTTCAATTAAATTCTCTGTTTGACCGGTAGCCAGTGTAGGTTGGATCTAGATTCCGAGATGTGGTGGTTTCGTGGGATGTTTAGGGCTGCTCTGATAGCGTTATTCTGGGTGATTTGCAGTTTGTTCAGATTCTCTTGGCTCGTTCCAAGGTAGAGGGCGCTCCCATAGTCAATTTTGGCCATGATAAGAGATCTGGCCAAGGTGACCGTGTTAGGGGTGGTCAGAAATGGCCTGCAAGCTGCATTGAGTTTGCAGGTGTATGCTGAGGAGGATCTGACTGCATTTGATTGACGGGATAGGGATAGGGTGGCGTCAAGATAGACACCTAGAGTTTTGGTGTCTTTCGAAACTGGGATGGTGTTGCCATCGATGACAAATTATTGATAGGAAGGCTCAAGTTTGCTTGCATAGTGCGCAAGATGAGGAGCTCAGTCTTGTAGTTGTTGAGGCATAATTGGTGTTGCGCCATCCAAGCTTGGATAACCAGGTAGACCTCGTTCAGGGCCTTAGAGTCAGCCAAGTAGTCACCAGTGATGGGAATGAGTATCTGGGTGTCGTCACCGTAGTTCGTATCGGAGACACCCAGATAGTCAAGTACATCAAAGAGTGGTTTAGTAAAAACGTTATAGAGCGTTGGTGACACACAAGAGCCCTGAGGGACGCCGCAGTGAATCGGGGAAGGATCTGCAGTTGCAGATTGAGAGAAGACCCACATGGATCTATTACTCAAGAATGATTTGATCCAGGCCGTAGCTGTAGGTGAGAAATGGGCGGCCGAGTGAAGATGCTTGCATAGGATTTGGTGATTGACCAAATCGAAGGCCGCAGAAAGGTCAAGAAGAAGTAATAAGGCAAGTTTGCAGTTGTCCTTTAGCACTTCGATTTGGGTTTTTAGGTCTAGTAGAGCTGTCTCTGTTCCGTGTCTGGGGCGGAAACCAGATTGTCTAAGACCTAGGAGAATTTTGGCGTCCAGGTGCTCTTGGATTTGCAGGTATGCTGCACGGTCTAGAATTTTTAACAGGAACGGGACAGTGGTGATGGGACAGTAGTTGGTGGGTATGCTAGGGTCGAGAGAAGGTTTTTTGAGCAATGGGATCCCCCAAGCGTCCTTAAGGTTGTCGGGGACAATTCCTGTTTTGAAGGATGCGTTGATGAAGGATGTGATAAATGGGGCCATTTCGTGGGTGGATTCCTTGATAATTGAGGCAGGGCAAGGGTCGCCCTGGCAGTTGGACGGTTTGATCCTCAGAATAATGTTTTCTACCTCAGCAATGGTGAGGGGTGAGAAGGCGAATCGTTTGCAGCTTGGGACGTCAGGGGAGAGGGCCTCTGCTAGGATGGGAGGGCGGTTGTCCAGTTTCAGGCTATCTTGTTTGGCACTGATTTTAGATTGAAGCATGGTGATTTTATTCAGTAACGCTGCCTGAATGTTGGCACACCATTTGCTGTCTTTAATGCAGGTGTCAGGGGGAGCAACACGGGTTTCGAGCTCTTTTAAGATCTTAACTAGCTCCTTGGAGTTGGAGTCAGCAAGCAGAATGTGATTATTAAGGGATTCTTTTTTTGCCTCTATAATGGCTGCTTTGTAGGTGAGCGAGGCCAGGAAGAAGCCGTCTTTATGCGCGTCAGAAGGGTGGGATTTCCAACGGTTTTCGGCGCAGCGTTTGGTTTTACGGAGTACTCTTAGCTGTAGGGTGAACCACGAGTTCAGGTGTGCACGTGGTTTGGCCTTCCTCAGTTTGATGGGGGCCAAAGAATCTACGGCGGTCAGCATGCTACAGTTGTAGATATCAGCTAAGCCAGTCGGGTCGTTACAGGAATCAGAAGCTGCTTTAAGAGAAGGGAGTAGTAGAGGGAGGAGTTTTGCTTTGGTTATGTCCTTTTTGTTTCTGGTCGGTAGAGCAGGTGCTATCACGGTCGGGATGCGGGGGGGGCGGCTTCAATGTTAAAGGTGATAATGTGGTGGTCTGACCAGGGGATAATGCCAGGACATTGATATTACAATTGGAGCTGGCTAGCCAGTCGAGGGTCCTGCATTTAGAATGCGTGGGCTCTTGGATGTGCAAGGTGAAGCCAGAGTTGGAAAGGTAGTTTTCCAAATCAAGAGCAATAGGATCTTTAGGGTCACCGAGTCCCAAGTTGAGGTCGCCCAGGATGATGATTTGTGAATTGGTTTTAGCGTTGTCAAGGAGGAGGGTGGATATGTCGCCGATGAAGGAGGGTGCAGGGCCTGGAGGCCGGTAAATTAGGTGGAGTGTGGCAGTTTGGTTGGGTGTTAGTGTGAGTTTGACTGATAATACTTCAGCTGACTCGAGTTTGGTGTTAGTCATTACTCTTAGGTCCAAGGTGATTTTATGGATAATGGCAAGGCCCCCACCTCTAGAGTGGGAGGCAGAGGTGCGGTCACATCGCAATATGCTAAAGCCAGGTGGTATAGCAAGGGCCAATGAGGGACCGGAAGCGGCATGTAGCCAGGTTTCAGCTATGGCAATGAAGTCAAGATCTGACGATGTTATAAGGTCTGCTATGTCTAAAGCGTGAGCTGGGAGGGATCTGGCGTTGATAAGGGTGCCTTTGATGATAGGCAGTTTTGCCTTTGTGGAAGGGGGTTTGCTTTTGTTTGGGACCGATGGTGGGCACGGGAGTATGTGTCGAGTTTGTTTGGGGAGGTTGCAGCGGTTAGGGCGTATGCGGAATCTGGTGCCTAATCTTTTATTTCTAAGAGATGTGGGGCATGGTTGGTTCGGAGTAGGTTTGCTAGCAACTCCAACCAGAGGGCTGGGTCATTGAGGTAGGGATTGAAGTCGGTAGTGAGGTGTTGGAGGCCTAAGGTGGGTGTCCTTGCGGAGGTCGCCATGCGCAAAGTCTGTGGGACAAGACTGAAGCGGGACATAGTGTCAGGTGGCTGAGGGTGAGTCGGCCGTATTGGATCCGTGCGTGGCTGAGAGAGGATTGTTATTTTGGATGGCAGAGAGTGGAACAGAAAAAGAAGGAGTGCCAGAAGGCACGCCATATCTTGATTGAGCGTGTGTAACTCTTAGAAGAACACTGCAACCCACATTTATATGTCTTCTATCTTTTAGTGGCATTCACGCGACAGATTAGCGTCTCTGCTCCTGAGGCAGTTTTTCAGTGAGGTACTGGGGGGTGGGCGGGACACTCTGAATTTGACTGTATCAAAGCAAATGGGTTTTGGAGCCAAATTCACATGACGATTGTACATAAAAAGTGTGCCTGCTAAGGCATGTTTTTATTTATGCATATAAGATATATTATACAGCCCATGTTATGTGTTGTGGTCAATGTGGTTATATACATGCAAATGCAAAGTGGTGACAACCCCGCCATTGCTATTGCTATTTGCTCTTCATCCCCACTTGTAAACTGAGAGCGACAGCAAAGGGCCTTTAAGTGAATGCTTTATGAGACAATGCGGTCCACACTTCTGCACTCACTGTTCTACAGGGGAGCACTATCTAAAGTAGATATAGTAGAGAAGAATAGTACATGAGGCGGTTAAAGGGGTTTCATATATACCTATCACATACACACAGAGAAAATGACTGGTGATTGGGGCCGGCAGCGTGTGAGCAGGAGATTCCAGGCATGCGCCCCAAAAAACTCTTATGAGTCTGCTGCATGATCTCTACAGACCCATCCCCTTCTTGGGGGTCATCTCGCATTAGTGTGGAGGGAGGGAGACTGTGGACTAGGAAACTCTAACTCTTCTTATTCTGCTGCATGACCTCTACAGACCCATTCCCTTCCTGGGGGTCATCTCGCATTAGTGTGGAGGGAGGGAGACTGTGGACTAGGAAACTCTTCTTATTCTGCTGCATGACCTCTACAGACCCATTCCCTTCCTGGGGGTCGTCTCGCATTAGTGTGGAGGGAGGGAGACTGTGGACTAGGAAACTCTTCTTATTCTGCTGCATGACCTCTACAGACCCATTCCCTTCCTGGGGGTCGTCTCGCATTAGTGTGGAGGGAGGGAGACTGTGGACTAGGAAACTCTTCTTATTCTGCTGCATGACCTCTACAGACCCATTCCCTTCCCGGGGGTCGTCTCGCATTAGTGTGGAGGGAGGGAGGGAGACTGTGGACTAGGAAACTCTTCTTATTCTGCTGCATGACCTCTACAGACCCATTCCCTTCCCGGGGGTCGTCTCGCATTAGTGTGGAGGGAGGGAGACTGTGGACTAGGAAACTCTTCTTATTCTGCTGCATGAGCTCTCTGGGCCCATCCCCTTCCTGGGGGGGTCATCTCGCATTAGTGTGGAGGGAGGGAGACTGTGGACTAGGAAACTCTTCTTATTCTGCAGCATGAGCTCTCTGGGCCTATCCCCTTCCTGGGGGGGACATCTCGCATTAGTGTGGAGGGAGGGAGACTGTGGACTAGGAAACTCTTCTTATTCTGCTGCATGAGCTTTCTGGTCCCATCCCCTTCCTAGGGGTCATGTCTCTTTAGTGTGCAGAAATGGAGCCCATGGACCTGGTGTACAGTAGCCGCTACAGTGAGTAACATGCACTTGATTCCCTCTGCATCCACAATATGATCTATTGAAAAAGTAGAACTGCTTCCCCCATGCAGGCCCCTTGGGCACTGCTCAGTGACAGACAGTAGCTAATACATATCAGGAAAGTCATGCACCACAAGGGTCCAATGACAGCAGATTTTGCAGGGCAAATATGCAATGAGGATCAAACATTCCGAACATGATACAGGTGGTGAGCTAAAAGTAATAATTATAATACAGCTGGGCCCTCGCATGTTATTGAGTAGCAGGCAAATCTGCTTTCATGCCCTATTGGAAGTCTCGCCTGTTAATGAATAGTGGCCATGTCATCTGTCCTTGAGTATGAGAAGGTTTACCTGTCAATCAGTGTCTGCAAGGAAACATTTTGGATACAGGATCATACCCACTATTGGATCTTTGGGCCCGCACCTGTAATTAACAGTGTCTCACCTTTTA
The DNA here is from genome assembly GCF_040938575.1 of Ambystoma mexicanum. Classification (NCBI taxonomy): domain Eukaryota; kingdom Metazoa; phylum Chordata; class Amphibia; order Caudata; family Ambystomatidae; genus Ambystoma; species Ambystoma mexicanum. The sequence continues at coordinate 1,274,903,179 of NC_090932.1, forward strand.
TTGCCTCTTGAGAAGCTTGCTTTTTTATTGGTTATCAGAAATCTCACTTATCATTCAATATTTGATAGCTCACCAGTTAATAGCTATCAGCATTTGGCCAGTTACTGAACGTTGCACAGCTTGCCTATCATTGAATGTCTGTTATCGCACCTGTACTTGAATACTGCGAAATTGAATATGGGCAATTTCACATATCATTGTGTATTTGAATCACACCTTCCTACATGTTGGGAAGATCACCCGCCATTGGTTATCGCGAAACACACCTGTTGCTTGGCATCTTTAAACTCGCTTACCCTGTGTATCAGTAAAGCTCACCTATTACTGGCAAGGTAAGGAGGAACAAGGGTCAAAAGGCAACCGCGTGAAGCAAGGAGGCAAGGTAGCTCAGAACGACATATCCAATTTTGCATCAGAACTCTGGCGTGGGTTCTTTTTGTTAGGTAGTTATTTATAGACAGTTATCTCCACCTCACAATTGTGATCTTCCTTCAGATTACCCTGGTGGAGGTATTTGTAGGTGGGGCCTCGAGGCAGTAATAGATGCCAAAGGTGTGCGGCTCACCCAATATCTGGTCCAAATAGACCGCAGAGTTCCCAGCTGTGCGCTCTAACTTGCGACACCCCGCAAGCATTCATCCTGAGCATGCAGCTATCAGGGAACCGCTTACCGGTCTTGTCATCAAGATCCACCAACATGCAGATGACATGCAAATCTACCGGAAGGTCAACTGGTCAATGACATCCACCGTTTCCTACACTGCCTCGATCTCATCTAGTTCTGGACGTCTAGAACCGACTTTTATTTTATTAAAAACATATAATGTCCACAGCTTGGATGATTTACAAAACTGAGCCCCCCACGAAATCGGAATCCACCCTGCAATGGTCATAGTCCAGACACGGCTGGCTGTCCTTCAAGGCTTAGGTAGCAAAGGAAACACAGACAGCCCAGCACTAACTTTCTCTCCTCTGCAGAATCAGGGTTCGAGTCCTAAATAAACAAGCATTGGCAATGCAAACAGTTTGGGCTTTTGTGTAGGGTTGGGAAAGGCACTCGCCAGGCACAGCAGTAATGGTATTAACCCATTGTTGGTAGCAGGTGCAAAATGGTGCGAGGACCTGGCCATCAAATAGCAGTGCGTGGCAAAAGCTTTAAACTCATGCACAAGCCAAACATTTTGGCCTTGCCAGTGCTTGTTTTTAACAGGACTTCAGCGAAGGACACGCAAAGTGTTTATAGAGTGGCTGAACGAAGCCCTGGTAAGACATTTTTGTTATATCAGTAGTGTGCTTACAACTCCAATTAAGTCATTGGGCCTCCTTATGAGTCTGCCGGTGCTATCGGCGGGTTACCGGCAGACTCGCCTTACTGTTACCAACTGTGTCACTGGGATATTACGGGTGCCGGCAACGGCGGTAATTTCCCATTCCATGGGATGGGAATTTTTGAAGCACTGCAACCGTTGTTAACGTTACCAGTGCTTCAGTGATTACTCTGCCGGTAGGGGTCTGAACTACCGGCAGTTCACTGCCCCTACCGGCAGACTCGGAGTAAGCCGGTCTGGGGAAAATACTGTAGCCGGATTACCCGCTGTTTTACCAGCATTTTTCCGCTTACATGTAATGACCCCCATTAACTCTCAGAAGACTGCTTTGAAGAAACATTGGCAGGAACTTTGAATGCAAAGCCTGACAGTAAGGCTTGAATAAAGTGAGCTAAAAGAGTTCCCACTAGGAGGTGTTTTGGGGGGGCAGAGGCAGGAATGGGTGGAAATGGCCATAGAGATTAGCATGGCCATTGGCAGGCAATGGGTGGGCACATAACCAAACAATAGCTAGAGCCTGTGTATCTCTCCTCATCTGTTATTCCTGTGTGTCCCTCCTCATATGCCATTCCTCCCTAGCTCTACTCCAGTGCAATAGTTTCAAGTGACTCCTAATAGCGTAAACTAAAAGTGGAGGGTCTGTGACGCAAGCATGTGAAAGTGACGTGACATGAAGTGATCATTGGAGACATTTTACTGTGTCTTGGTGAACACTTCATCTGGTCTTGCGCAGGGTCGGACTGGCCTATAGGGCAATAGGCCCATGGCCGAACCCAATACACAGTTGCTAGTGTGGGCCAGTTTTTTTGGTGAAAGTGGGCCAATTTTTTGGCCAATGTGGACCAGTTTGATGAGTCACCTCACTATGTGGTTAGTAGTTTTGACAAGTGTTACTGAATAAATATTCTTTAACACGCACAATTTGCATCACATTTTATCAAAAACCTTCTCCTTGGGTAATACTCAAACAGTCTTCTACAAACGGAATGAATTGTCATTTGCAACTGTGGGACACTTTTTCATTGGTGCCCGAGACAATTTTATGGCCCAGTCCGACCCTGGTCTTGCGGCTAACAGTCACCTTTCAACCAAGCGATGTAGGTTCGAGACCGGGCAGCGGAAAAGGGATAAACGTGGGTGAAGGGAACGTTTGTATTTTTTCCTAATGTAAAAATACCTGCGTGGTCCCTTGACTAGAGCCCTGCTCAGAATAAAACTATTCACCGCAGCCCCACATCCAGAAGCGTTGTCCAAGCTCTAGCACGCTCCCACCAGGGTGGAAGTGATGCCCTCCTCGCTGCTGCCTGTCTCCACTCTGTCATCGCACAAGAGAGTCTATCGCACAAGGCCGAATTCCCCCTAACAACAGGTCACAACAAACCTGTTTGCAACATCACAAACCTGAAGGAACTGCAGTGACTGTCCCAGCAGGCTCATGTCATCTTCAAATCTTCCTGCATCACCCACAAGAACATGACAACATCGAAGGAGACCAGCAACAACATCTTCAGGGCCGAATCCTTTAATGCTGCTCACCAGGACCATAAAATAAGCTCCTGGCACCATCGGACAAACTGGCCCCCTCTGCCCAGCACTTGTGGAAAGAACTTTAAAACTGCTCTTCAAAGGACACCTCATCGACATTGATTACGGAATGACCCCACCATCTCCTCGCCTCTCACTTTGTAGAGTGCTCGGTTGCTAAGCCAGTAAGGTTTCTGCGATAGTAAGTCAAATAATTCAGACATACACATACATCGCAGAGTGTGAGAGGTGACAAAAACAGGAGAGGGTTGCAAGGGATGAGCTCTAAGGCACGGCACAGTTAATGCCCTGAAGGTCAGTTGGCTCCAAGGGGCGGAGATGAGACAGCTTACACAGTATCAGTCGGACGTAGTCCAAAAGAGGTCATGTGACCTTAGCGTATCGGGCACTTTTGGTTAATTTCTAGATGGAGTGTAGTTGCACCCAATACCGCGCTACCTCTGAAGAGTTTGTGATACAATGAAGCTGCTCTTTGGTAACCTGGCGCTCCCCCTTACTTTTTTATTCTAAACAAACGGGAAGCAATGTGCTTGCAACTAAAGCACATAATTATAGTAGTTCATTATTTATTCGATGAGAAAATCATAATTATCTATATTATTAGGTATTACTATCAGGTAACATATGCATGGGTGGGGGCATCTAAGGAAGCGTGTGATAAGGATATCATCAGGGTGGGGGCATCTAAGGAAGCACGTGATAAGGATATCATCAGGGTGGGGCATCTAAGGAAGCGTGTGATAAGGATATCATCAGGGTGGGGGCATCTAAGGAAGCACGTGATAAGGATATCATCAGGGTGGGGGCATCTAAGGAAGCACGTGATAAGGATATCATCAGGGTGGGGCATCTAAGGAAGCACGTGATAAGGATATCAGGATGGGGCATCTAAGGAAGCACGTGATAAGGATATCATCAGGGTGGGGCATCTAAGGAAGCACGTGATAAGGATATCATCAGGATGGGGCATCTAAGGAAGCACGTGATAAGGATATCACCAGGGTGGAGCAGCTAAGGAAGTGTGTGATAAGGATATCATCAGGATGGGGCATCTAAGGAAGCACGTGATAAGGATATCATCAATATGGGGGCATCTAAGGAAGCATGTGATAAGGATATCATCAGGATGGGTCATCTAAGGAAGCACGTGATAAGGATATCATCAGGGTGGAGCACCTAAGGAAGTGTGTGATAAGGATATCATCTGGGTGGGGGCACCTAAGGAAGCGTGTGATAAGGATATCATCAGGGTGGGGGCATCTAAGAAAGCGTGTGATAAGGATATCATCAGGGTGGGGGCATCTAAGGAAGCGTGTGATAAGGATATCATCAGGGTGGGGGCATCTAAGGAAGCACGAGATAAGGATATCATCAGGATGGGGCATCTAAGGAAGCGTGTGATAAGGATATAATCAGGATGGGGCATCTAAGGAAGCACGTGATAAGGATATCAGGATGGGGCATCTAAGGAAGCACATGATAAGGATATCATCAGGGTGGAGCACCTAAGGAAGTGTGTGATAAGGATATCATCTGGGTGGGGGGGCACCTAAGGAAGCGTGTGATAAGGATATCATCTGGGTGGGGGCACCTAAGGAAACATGTGATAAGGATAACATCAGGGTCGGGGCATCTAAGGAAGCGTGTGATAAGGATATCATCAGGGTGGGGCATCTAAGGAAGCGTGTGATAAGGATATCATCAGGGTGGGGCATCTAAGGAAGCGTGTGATAAGGATATCATTAGGGTGGGGCATCTAAGGAAACGTGTGATAAGGATATCATCAGGGTGGGGCATCTAAGGAAGTGTGTGATAAGGATATAATCAGGGTGGGGCATCTAAGGAAGCGTGTGTGTGATAAGGATATCATCAGGGTGAGCATCTAAGGAAGCGTGTGATAAGGATATCATCAGGGTGAGCATCTAAAGAAGTGTGTGATAAGGATATCATTAGGGCGGGGCATCTAAGGAAACGTGTGATAAGTATAACATCGGTGGGGGCATCTAAGGAAGCTTGTGATAAGGATATCATCAGGGTGGGGGCATCTAAGGAAGCGTGTGATAAGGATATCATCAGGGTGGGGGCATCTAAGGAAGCGTGTGAACGGTGGATAAGGATATAATCAGGGCTAGAGGCAGAGAAAATGGAGGGATGTCTGAAATGGACATAGTCATTTCAGAGTATGAGAGAGGTTCCATAAGCAGATTAGGGCCAGCTGTTGCTAGCGCTGCACACTGCTAAGCATGGTCCACTGATAGGGAATAGTTATTAATAAGAGAGCTACAGAAAATAGCTTCTTATACTCACGACATCCCATAACCAAAAAATACCATTAAATGAATAGCTGTGCCTAAAGCAAGGCCCTCATCCCACATGTCAGACAGATGCTGGAATCTCCCTCCTTATGACACAGCGTCCAGATGTCCAGCAGGCATGTCATTTGTCTAAAGGAGAGGTGAGAGGGAATAAGGGGAGCACCTAAGCAGGATAAGCTTCAGGATTGGGGTTCCACCCCCCCGAAGTGTCCCAAGATCACTTCAGGGGGAACTTAATGATGCAAGTGCCTGGGTGCAGCTGAGGCAGTGGCTTTTCTTGAGTTGTTAAGTGATGCGGTTTCCAGCTTAGCTAATAGCTCGCCCAGAAAGACGCACAGAAATCCCAGCCATGAGCTCGAATTTGCAGGGTCCCGCAAGGATTCACCCCGTCCCCTGTCATCTTCAACCTCTGCACAGAGCTACCAGAACCGCTCGCCGATCTTCTCATCAAGATCCACCAAGATGCAGTTGACGCACAGCTGGGTATCGGAAGCACACCCATTTTTGAGGACTTTGAAGGATGACTGCCTGTTATGATGTCTTGCAAGCTTGCTCTTTACTGTCTATTGGGAAGCTTACTGCCATTTGTTATCAAGAAAGTTCACTTGCGTTATTGAATTTCAGAAGCTGACCAATATTGAGGACTTTAATGGATGCCTGCCTGTTTTGATGTCTTGGGACGCTCATGTAGAGGAGCAGGTAGAGGCATATACCCCCTCACCGCTGTCATACTGGAACAGCAGGAGAAGAGCTGCACGCGGGACCCCATGTGTTGTCCCTATAGCATATTGAGTGTTTGAGAGACGTTATTGTAAAGACTGGAGGGGGGTGTATGTACTTCTGCTCTCTATATGATAGAGGGGAGGCACAGAGGACCCCAGCGGAGATTCTCTATTGTGGTAGCAATGGCAGAGCAATCAAGGCCTAGCTTCTTAGGAGCTGATGCCGGCTGGTTCCTAAGTACAGTGTAGTCCCCAAGCCCCCACAAAGGAATGTCCCCACACTGTATTAGTTAAAACACAGTCTTTATCAAATTAAGTTCAAGGTTATGTACACTATCACAATAACTCACTTTGTGCTCAGAAAATCAACAATGGCAAATATATACAGTTCTAAAGTGGTACCACAATTATTATCAGATCTCATTAAAGTGCATCAACTATACTCTGGTCAAATGTCACACAGATCACTTAATAAAGGCAACCAACAATAGATATAGGAGGAAAGCAGATGGTTAGAACAATTGGCAGAATACTGACCCCGATACCTAGACACAGTTCTGTGTGGAGATCCCCCCACCTGGGCAACCTGTAGAATAAAGATATATTACAAGCCCAGTCCATATATTGTTCACAATGGACTTTCCAATAGTTCTGCAACCCCAAAGTACCTGGCGTTGTAGCGTTTCTCGTCAGGGAATCGACGGCCCTTCTTGAGTGCCCTCCCTTTAAGGCAGGAGTCACGGGTCGTTGAAAGTCCGATGGAGAACAGGGTGAACTACGACGGTGAAGTGGCAGCTTCTTTCCTAGCGGTGCTCGTCGACGGGGAAGCGTAAACGTCCTGCAAGGAAGAAGTGTGCGGGGCACCTTGGTGTCAATAGCTCAGGACCGCAAAGAGTTTGAAGAACTGTGGCCCAGCAAGGGCGTCGAGTCGTCGGCATCTCTGTGGCCTTTGGGTGGCGGGAAAATCACCGGCGGATGCTCCTCGGTGCGTCGACAGCCTGGCCTTCTCCGGCAGGATAAGGTGGGCGGCGGTGCCGATGAGCGCATCCGTGAATCTACAGTTCTTAGGCAATGAGAGCACGACGGCTCCGGTTGGCGATGGCGGTCATCGACAGTGGTGGACAACAGTCCGGGCGCTTCTCTTTGGGATTTCGCGGCAGTCCCCATCTCCGGTCGGCAGCCTGTCTCATGTCTGTCTACCAGGGAGCTTTGGCAAAGATCAGCTGGTGCACGATGGTCCCTCGTTGCTCGGGAAGAGGGCGCCTTACCAGGTCCCCTCTGGGTCAGTCCTTGGAGACACAGCAACTTTCAAATTGATGAAGAAGGGCAACAGCAATTCTTCTCTTCCAGCAGGGCTTCATGGTCAAGCTTCAGTTTCACTCCAGTTACTCTTCGTAGTTTGGACTTCAGCTTCTGAACACGAATTCTAGCAGTGAGAGGCCCCCAGATATACTAGTTGATCTCCCATTCATTCTGCTGGGTCACACTCAGGCAACCAATCGGTCAGAAGGGCATTCATGCAGGCAGGCATCCAATCAGGTGCATAGTGCATTCAGGCCATTCACTTCTCTCCAGACACTCACAACAATGTATGTGTATTGGGACAAGTACCCAGCCATTCAACACTTCACACTGCATTCATACCAGTTTAGGGCAGGGCTGTCTCAGTCATTGTGTCAAACACCAGATACTAGACATTTACAACACAGAATGCGTATTCGTCACACACTCCATTCACCCAGGTCCCACCCACAGGGTGTACCCACAACATACAGTCACTGGGAAGGTTCCAGCCAGTCTGACCTGTACTTCACAACAACACCATATATGGAACTTCCACCCAACAGCCAGTCAGGGGGAAGGGACAGAGTCCGGGCTTCCCAGGACTTTGGGAAAACAAGGTAACAGGCGATGGAAGGCAAGAGGCCATGGGGGCCATCTTGTTTTCATCAGGAATCTACTGATTGCAATGGCAGGGCCTGGGCATCCCCAAAATGGAGGATACTCAGAGCACCTGTGAAATTCAGCACAGAGCTGCCACCAGCCCATACCCTGCTCTGTGGGCCACACACAGGTGCCCAAAAACATACATTAAAGGCACAGGGTTGTACCCCCACCCATGGGTGCCATAAGGGTATCCCATGGGTCTGTACACCAAACTAAAAGAGAGAGCTACACCGCCAGGAGTCCCACATGAACTCCAGCACGGAAAACACGACAGAACACACAATAAAAACAGTAAAGGACAAGGATACGGAGGCCCTGTCTCTCCGATGCATTTCCAGCATCACAGTTATGCACTAACCATACCAAATGTATCCACACATTGAGAGAGTGGATGGATGTCTGCACGCACCATTAGACATCATGGAACATTGAAGTGAAATCTGACGAGGGCAGAGTGATGTCATGAAGAAGATATACGAGAATATGCTGAAAAGATATGAAAATACTTAAGAATGACAATGTAACTGAAGTGGCAGGAGAAACATGTATGAAATGATAAAGTAATCATGTATGTAAAAAGGATGTAAGTAACTTGTCGATCAATAAGTGTAAATATACAGCAACACAAGGAAGATGAGACATATAGAAGCTTGCTTCAGAGGAATATATAACCTGGTTACGATGGCCATGATTGGAAAATGGACGCTGGCTCGTGCAAAAATCCATTCTAACTACCTCAAAAATAGATCAGGGCTGAAGAGTCAGGAGATGCTGGAAAACGGCTTTGTGCGCAAACGAAGAGGAGTCTATGTTGGCCTAGGATCAAGGACGCTATTTCAAGAAATAACTGCAAAGTATAAAGGGAGACAGCCGGATAACGTCATGAGTGTGCGACACATTTGTCTTCGAATAACGAAGATGAGGTCATATGTAAGAGCCAAGTATTGGGCAATTAATAGTGAGTAAGGCTCATACAAGATGGAGTGAGCAAGTCTCTCGAGACAAAGGAAGCAATAACACCCGGCTAAATTGAATCCAATAGCAGTAAATATGAGATGGAATGGACACATTTGCTGTCTCTTCAGATGTGATGCAGAAGACGAAAACAAGTGCAATTCATTAGGCGAAGATTGAAGATAGATGATGTGCTTTTACTTGAATGTCCTAGATAGAGAGCAACGGCAAGGTCAACTACAGATGGGAAACTTTGACTTATGGAAGAGAGATGATGTCCTAATTGGCAAAGTGGGGTGTAATCTGATGTGACTTAAGCTGGGTTTCAATTTCCTTACCTGCTGCTAGCGAGCCGAAAGTCCAAGGTTGGGTGGGAATCCAACCAATCAGTGGGTCTATGGTGCAACCTGCTATACAATGTTGCATAGACCATTCCACTGCCATTTTGTCGGCTATAATCAGTATTATATGTATTTAGAGGTAGTTCAAGGTGTGTCTTGCAGATAAGAGACCACCAATAAAGTACTTACCTGTATACATTCGATTAGTAGACGTGTTCCCCTAACCAATCTGTCCTGCCAGCAGGTTTCACAGTTTGCCACATAGGATGATGCATATTGGGGTAGATGAACTCTGTGTTATGAAGTTTGTGTGTGTGTGCAAATGTCAGTCTGATGTTTGTCAGTGTACCCTGCTTTATTAAAATAAGAATAAAGTAGTACTTTGCCATATTCTTTGATTCTGTCTTGTTATGTGGTATTCGATCTTTATTGGTAAATCCATCTAGCACAAGAGATGCTTGAAGGTGCTAGAGCACAATTGCCTGTCACTGAATATTCAGAAACTCACCTTGCGTTATTGGATATTGGAAGCTCACCCATTATTGAGAACGTTGAAGGATGCCTGCATATTATGAGGTCTTGGGAAGCTCACCTGCCATTGGATATCTAGAAACTCATCTTACATTATTGGGTACCAGAGCTCAGCCATTACGTGATATCGGAAGTTTGCCCATTTTTCGAGAGACCTTGAAGGATTCTGATCTGTTGTGATGTCTTGGGATTGGAAACTTGCTTTCTATTGGCTAGCTAGAAACTCACCTGGCATTATTGGGCCTGGGAAGCTCACCCATTATTAGGTATCAAAAGTTCACCCATTATTGGGGAGTTTGAGGGATGCTTGCCTGATATGATAACTTGGGAAGCTTGCCTTTTTCTAAGAAGTGTGCCCACCATTTTACCTTATTCGTCGTTATTTTGAGTTGCTTATACTTCACTCAATTAAACATACACATTTATGGAATTCTCTATTGTTAACCAATCCGTCTCATTTATTGGTACCTTTTTCCTTTATAACATAATTTTTGTGCTCAACATTTAGCACCAATATTTTACTGCCAACCTTTTGCCCTCCGTCATGTATTTATTTAAATACCTCATACTGCGTATCATTTTGACCTGCTATGTTTTGTTTTTTTTGGTTTTTAAACAAATTTGAACATTTCAGGGTTCAAGACAAAGTATCATAAAAACATTGCTTGTATCAACAAACAAACAGAGAGAAGCAGTGGATCTATTCCTCTGCTATCACCACGTGTTGTGACTCCCACTAATCACCCAAGTGCACACATATTTTTGTTCTATTTCCAACAATAGGGGAAGCTCGCCTGACACTAGATTATAGAAACTCACCTTGCATGATAGTACTTTGGAAGCTCACTCAATGTTGGGCACCTTGAAGGAAGTCTGCCACATGCCTGTGGATATCGGTAGCTCACCAGCCATATGGTATCAGAAGATTCAGTAGCCATTGCGTAGCAGCATGTAAGTCTGCCATTGTGTATCGGAACATTTATTTGTGTGCCCCCATTTAAAATGGAACCACCTTTGTTCTGCACACTGAAAAGAGGGTCACAAAGCCAAATCGCCCTCTAATTGGTATCGGTCAAAAAAGAAACAACATAGAGTGATTGTGGAATGCCAAATGAAAGGTAACCCAGTTTATTGCAATAGACTGGGGAAAAACGCAAGATTAAAAGCGAAGCTCTCACTCCAACATTCTCCAACGTTTGAACAGACAACAGGAGTTTATATAGTACAAATTAGTCATTCTGATGTCATCATGATCACTGAGTTATGAAAACCTATCGCTCCTGGTCATTGGCTCCCCCTTCTAAGCTACATATGGAATCCTATATGTGCACAACTAGGGATTGGACAATCTTTAGCAAAGATCCCACCCATGAACCTTCCCATACAAATGTACTACCTCATCATATTTCAATATTAGTGGTAGGCCCTAAATTACTTCTGCAGTGAAAAAAGACTTGTGCTCATTGGTTAGAATGCAGTCACACTTTCCATGAACTGGCTGCATGATGACATGTTTATGTAGGTAAGAGAGAGAGAGATAGCAAGTGTATCGCCTTGTTTTAATTAAATGAAACAGGCCAGGTTATCTCTTGCCATGGTCGCGGAGTTTCAAGGCCCTGTTTGCAACAGTGATCGCCAACCTGTTCTTGGCACATTTATGAATAATTTTGTGTGTCATTCTGCTTTCACCCTGCTAAGATTTTATCTCTGCAATTAGTTGTTTTTTCTTTAGTCGCATCTTGCGTCCCACTGCTATGTCTAGCCGATCACAGAAGCATTCATCTGCCAACTCCTTCTGAACTTCCTGGAGTGTATAAACTTGAAACGGTTTCACACAATAATCTCTGGTTCCACTATGCACACTCCCCTATGAAGCCTTGGGCTTTTGACAATGCTTTTAATGTAGTTATCATCTAGCTGGCTACAACATTTTCCCTGAATTAACTGCATTTGTTCAAGCATGCTTAACTGGGCTTTTTCTTAAAGCTACAAAGCTGCCTCTTGAGGACACATTTGTTCTGCATTTATTTGCTACCTACCGAAGCCTGGTGTATAACTGGCACTTAACATTTCTACATATGGGTACGCTGCAACCTCATCCCTACCTATTAGCCATACTGCCCTACATGTGTAGTGAGGCCCTATCCTGGGTACACGCTGTTCTGTCACCTAGTCTATTCTATTTAGATACACACTAATTGTGCAAGCTAGTGCCTCATCTGTCCCTACTTGTGTAGCGAAACTAACTATTCTTTGTGCCAGCTGTATTTCCAGGAGAATTTAAAGTGCAGTTTCAAATATGTCCTTTCTGATTTTCTGATTTTGTTTCTTCTGAGGAATGCATGGGGGCACATGCTCTCTAGTCAACAATTGCCCAACTACATTCCCCCCTCTGGTCGAGTCATCGACCGCACCTTCATTTTCTATAATCATATTATAGCCATCCTTAGGCAGCCACACACTGGTGACCCCCTTCAAGTTACCTCCTTGTGCTACGTATTCTGCTGGACTGCATGTCATAAGCCAGCACTCAACATTGTTGTCACATTTCATCCAGTGCTCATTGTAGTTATAGGTATCTTTTGGGCATGTACACACTGCTCCAGGTTGTTTAGCTGGCGGCCCCAATGGGCACATTGGACAGTAAACTTCATCATCAGTTTGAGTGTACTGATGTATGGTGTCAGCCATATTAACCATACTGTCATTTGGAGTGCCTTCTTGCCAGTTTTTTTACAACGGCTTATTTCTATTCTCACGATGCAAAAAGCCATTAGGACCAGTACTGAAATTGCCAACAGACATTTAAATGTATCTGTCAGCCAGGTAGGCATCCAGGAGAATAGATAACTGAACGAGCTATTGTCCTAAATGTCATTTACTTCCTTTACCATTTTATCATGCAGCTCTTTCAGGGAGTTTATGGCCTCTGTCAAAGTCCCATTCTCCTCATCATGTGCGGGTACAGATGTACAACAACTTGTCCCTATATTTGCACACACTCCTCCCTCCATGGCTGTGAGGTGGTCCAGAACATACATGTTCTGGTGGGTCATCAATCAGACCCCTCTTAACTCCTCCTTGGTGGCATTGAAGTCTTTTATTGTGGCCTTAATAGTTTGTAACAGTTCCCACCTCGTTATCTGGATCCAATATGCATTTGCTGTTGCTTGCAGGCCAGGCATTAGAAAGGATGTGAAAAGTGTTGTTGTTTTACCAAACAACCTATGACTCTCTGGGATTTCCTCAAATGCAGCATTGACTTCCTTGGAAAAATAGTTTGTTCTTTTTGTGCGTTTTAGGCATAGAGATCTTTTCTTCATGTTGTGTGCCATTGAAGGAAAAGTCCCAATGTCAACCTCACTTTGTGGTATTATTAATGCTGGTGCATTTAGTAATACTATTGTACATATGCCACCCCAGTTGGGCGGAAGCTGCATATAAGGTCTCGTAATACCCAGTAATGGTCCATTAGTACAGCTGTGCCAACTTTCATACCTGGTAAATCCATAATGCATTTGCACCCTTCATTGTCACCAAGCTTTACTGAACCATTATTTCTAAAGCATAATGTTGGTGCTTGTAGTTTGGTTATGGGTAGTGGTCCTGCTTCATCTTCCACCCATTTTAAACATTTTGCAGTTTCTTTCCATTCCTCACCACACACTCTGTCTGCGTTTTTCATCACTTCTACTGGTGCAGTCCATACTGACTCTGCTTTACATCCCTTTATTCCATCAACCCATCCTCTTGAGGAATATACTTTCCCTTTTATTTGTAATTGTGGTCTGTCGGCATAATGAGGTATCAACATAAATTGGGTATCTGTACACCTTAATATTTGGTGATCCACTACTTCAACATCTCCTCATTTTGGATCGGATAGTTTGTACTTGAGTACCTTACTTTTCATTGTTATACTCTCCATCATGTGTGGTTCATTTACATAGTTGTCTACATATGATCCTGTGACATACTGTATCATGGCCGATTGTCCCTGAAATTGTCCTCTGGTCTGGTACACTGCGAGATGTACCAAGCAGTGTGCTCTGGACTCAGGTACTTCTTGCGGTATAAATACTCAAGAGGCTGTCATGGCAAAGGGGATAAGTGAGCAAACAAAGCAGCCTTCCCTTGATCTCTGTCTCCTCACCTTCTCCATTGACCTATACCATCAGTTTCATTCAATATTTATGGAATTATCAAAATGCCTTATCAGAAAATACTCATCATCTCCAATACCCTCCTAGTCTTTACTGTCTCCACAACTGGGCGGAATATGAACTTGTTTTTTAACTTCTTCACTAACATTATGCCATAGGGACACATTTAACATATCATAATCAGTTAAATGTAGTGTGAGATAAAATAAGAAATAGAAATAACAAAAGCGAAAGGAAAATAGAAGCACTGGAATAGCCATGATGTCTGTTGTGTTTAGATATGTTCTGCAGCGTATTGATCAGGGTTTTATAATGAGATCAGGAACATAAGGATATGAAAACATTTGTAGAGTTTGCTTAGTACCAGGCAATAGTGAATTCGTATTTTTTCAAGTGACGAGAGGTGTATATATCTTTTTGAAAACATTTTGCATCCATATATAATGACAAAAATATAAAATTTGATTGATTTTCAAACGACTCCCACTCTTATGTAGTTCGTTGAACAATCTACTAATAGTGCTGTTAAGAACATAAAAATATAAAAAATGTGGATGATAGAAATAGTCCCAATAAAAAATGTAAAGATAAAAAAGTAGAAAAAACAGTCATTTGTAGATATATGCTCATGTCAAAAATAGTATAAAAAATAGTCCGAATACAATGTAGAGATAGGAAAGAAGAGAAGATAGTCTGTTATAGATGATTGTTCCTGTGAAAACTAGTCCTCAGCAGCAGCAGAAATACTATGTTGGTGAAGTGTTCAGCATGCTGTAATTTAAATCTGCGCCTAGGCGTGGCTTGACGCTTTGTTCCTTTTGGACATGCACGTTAAAAGTCTTAAATCAACTTTAATCAAGTAAAATCAAAGCATCAACTCCTTTCTTATTGTTCCAGTGAAAGTTCGGCATCAGTGTTCCTCAAGCGGTGCAATGTGATGTATATCTGCTTTACCCGCAAGTTCCTTATTCCTTTTATCTTCTTTCTCAGCATGCACTTGAGCTCTTGTCCTGGGTCTGGTTTTGTTCTTGTCTCCCTCAGGATGCTGGTTGCTGGGAACGGAGGCAGCACTCTTTTATCGTCTTATGTTGGCTATGTTGACCCACACAAAAAACAGTTGACAACTGCAGTGGTATTCAATTCTATTTCATATTTTTCTGTGCCTTTTGCAATACCTCCCCACCTTTCCTTTCCTGTCAAGAACCGAAAGAGAGAGGTATTTAGTCATGGACATCCATTAGTCATTTAACATGTTTATAAACACAGTCACAGTGCTTTTGGGCATCTGTCTGAGAGTGCATGGGCGAGGTAATGGGCACATGCATCCGGCGACCTGTCACCAACTCATAAGGATTCAGATGTAATCTTGCTAATCTTGCTTACTCGTGATGCCTGAGAGTTTTGTGCATTTTATAAATGTAAAATAAATACATAAATAGATAAATCTTCACAACCATCCCTGAGATTTTTCTCACTATATATACAGAATTGTTGCAAGGAGGTTCTGATGGCCCTATTACTCCCTGCTTCATGAGCGCATTTATTGTTTAAAAAATACCCTCATCTGCTTCCTTAGACATTGGATACTGTTTCACTCAAGGTAAAATTGCCCCTTTCTTTAATTTTATTTTTATTGCTCCAATTGCTTTTAACAACCCACATCATATGGACTTGTCATCCATAGTGTGCCGAGTACCCTTGCCAGATCTTCTTCCATAACTGATGGTACCTTTTTAGCTAGCATTATTTGTTGTGGCACCACTGTATACTCTATTTTCAATTGAAGGCGTGTATGTTTTCTTTTGCTGTCTGGAAATATTTGCCTGGTGTAGATAATATTATGCTGACCTCTGTTAATAATATTGACATATTGAGTTTGGCCATAACATCTCCTCCCAATATGTTAACCGGTGTCTTCCTGGAATATAGTTATGGGATAGCTACCATCTGCTCTCCTACTGTCAGAGGATGTTGCTGACCCAATGTCAACTAAGAAAGAAAGAGCTGGTCCCCTACAGATACCTCCAAACTCTATTCCTGTTCTGGGTCTGTGGTTACTGATAGCATAGGGCACATCAATCTATTCTGTGGGCTGTCCTATTTTTTTTTCTATTTTTTTACTTTATTTGTTTTGGTTTCTTATAAACATTTACAAACATTCATTGAATAAAAGCAAATCACACATACAACTATATTCAGATCAAGACATTTACAGTATGTATTGTTAACATTTTTCAAAAGATATGAATCCAACCTATACACAAAAAAACCCCACAAATTTTGATAAAAAGATATAACCAAAAAAGAACCTTATTATTAGCACAAGTCAAAAAGTCAACTTAAGTTTACTACTATGCAATGATAACATACATGATCACATACATGATCTGATCACGTTCAAATAAATCATTAGCTCAAAGCCTTATTAGCACACATCACATATATTTTCAAAAGTGCTATTTAACTTATTAGCACAAATCACATATGTTTTTCAAAAAGGCTGTTACACGTATAGTCAGAGTAGTAGAGTTTTCTTGCATCATTCTGTACAATATAAATTCTCTGTTAACATAATGAGTAGATCTTATGAATTGTGCGAAATAATCAATCCTTTGACAAATGAGGGCCGGACATACAAGCAAAATTTGTTGGAGTGTTTCTCCAATACCCTCTTCTTTACAGTATCTGCACCACTTCCATCCTTCATGTAGCTTGGATCTAATGTTTATTATTTGATTGGTCTGCAAGACATTCATTCAAAAATTCATGAAGTCATTTTGCACCCTCCTACACGGATACTACGTCAAGTAGCCTTCCATTACCGGAAAAAGTTTCCAGATTGAGTACGCTTGGTTGTATAACTTTGACTCTGATATTTTGTTTAGTGTATTTTGCCAATCATTGCCCTGAAGAATGTGCTTAATTTTAACGGGTTTGTTGAGCAAGGTTCAAACAGACATACTCATAGACCAAAGGCATTTGTCAACATCCTTCTTCAAGTTTTTCATGAAATCACATGCTACTTCATTAACTGCACATACATAGAAATTCTCGTCCCTTTTAATTGAACATTTTCTCCATAGAGAGAGTCTTTTCCAGATAACCAATGATGCGAGTGATTGAAGTCCATATTCGTATCTAATGAGCTCTAGAGGTATGCACCTTGGGAGAAAGAAAGGTATACTTCTCCAGATACTTCCCTCCAGGGCCTTCAAATAATCCAAAAAATCACAGGCAAAAAATTCCAGACCATATACCAACCTAGGTATCACTTTCTTAGTGTAGTATTCTCAAATTGGTGACATGGAGAACTTTCCAAATGTTTTCTCAACCAACCGCATTTGTTGTAAAGCGACTTCTGCTTTTAATTTCAGTTGATTTTTAATCAAACTGGATGATCCTGTACCAGAAAAGTAATATCCCAAATATTTCAGGGCGCTTTTTTGCTTTGATGTATTTGCCTCCGCAGAACCAAGTGAAGGCCCCATGTTGTTTGTTCGATTTGCCCATTCAAATTATGATGATTTTGTGGGTATTGATTTTTAAATGTAATTCAGAGGTACATTTTTTGAATTCCTCAATCAAACGTTGCAACCCTGCCTTCGTATTATCCAGTAACAAAAAATCATCCGCATATGCCAACCAAGCAATGCGGACGTTACAGAGTTTAGGTGAAACCAGGCCTTTGTTACCCAGGGCTCCCTCGGCTCTACACACATAAAGATTGAATATTGTGGGAGCTAGCATACAGCCCTGACGAAGACCATTCATAATTGGCAGCTCGGCAGATAGCCATCCCTGGGAGTTTAAACATACTTTTAACCTAGTATCCTTATATAAGGCAATTACTATCTCGAGTAGATGTTTTGTCATACCAAGATCACTAATTTTCTTCCATAGTAAGGATCTGTCAACCATGTCAAACGCCATACTGAGGTCCATTGAGGGGATAAAGTTAGGCCCACCACCCTTTTTCAGAGCTTTATCCTGGATACATCGTAGAACCAGACCTCTGCAGTCTGTTCCCATATATGTTTTTTATTTATTAATTGTTTGGTTGATAAATCAACCTTTCAATTTAACACATATTCAACAACGACAACAACAAATTTATACATATTTCACCAGACATTTCATCAGATCATGATAAGAAGAGGAAAACTTAAACTTTTTTAAAAACTTCTAAATTCTAATACAATTTCATATATATATACAAACAGTCTTCAAGAATATCTAATTCTAAAATCTTTTGAAACTTCCACGTTCTTTAGCCAACCTTTTTACAACCCATGCACAGAGAACAAATTAGTTTTTAGGATTTAAATCGTTACACAATCATACGAATTAAGCAAGGTTAGTCTATCAATTCTGTAGTCTCTAGCTTTAATTCTAACAGGAATTGAACAGCATCTATAGTTAACATACTTTAACTCTCAAATAGTTTTTTAAAATATTTACAACGTAGCTCCTTTAATGAGGGGCAGACAGTTATTAGATGTTTTTAATTTTCCTCATATTCTGGCAGTTGGCAAAACCGACACATGTTGTCGTGTTTCATTAGTTGACCTCTTCTACATAAAATTTCTCTAGTGTGCCATAGGTTGAGTCTAAAGCGGAGATAATGATTTCTGAGGTGAGATGAAGGGAACTTGAGCAAATAGGAGCCTGTAGTTTTAGCTTTTTTCAATCCAAAAAGTTGAATGCTATAATCTTTGTAATCAAAGCATTGATCTAGGGTACACATCCAATCATGCTGATATAATTTTCTCTGAGCACGATTGGGATTGATTATTAGCAGGTCAATCGTGATATCGGCATCCACTAAAAGATAAGTGACAAAACGTCTCCACTTTGTTGGGAAGGTGTGAGTAGATTTTAACATATACATAGCCAATATGTGAGATAAATCAGAGTAATTTATAAACACCAGAAATTTCCTCAATAACGAACATAATTTCCAAGCATAAAACACAAACATAGAGAGTGCTCCTAGCTCGTAACGTATCAGAGGCCCAGGTGTTGAGTTAGGTAAATTAAACACTGCACGCCAAAATTTTCCCTCCATCCTGTCCCAAAACACACGCACCCTTGGATGTTTAGTTTTGGAGCCATATGTGAGAATTGGCATAGCTTTTTTGGCGTAATATAGAAGGACAGGGGAGCATGTACATTTGCTAAATTTGTATAGAAGAACTTTGGCTTGGCAAATTGATGTTTGCAATTTATGTTTTATGTCATGGACATACAGAGTATCGAGCTTCAGATTGTTGATAATCACTCCTAAATATTTATATTGTGGAGTAATGGAGATAATCTTTTCCTGAAATGTCCAGATGGACGTTTTCAGAGGGCAACATTTTTATTACCACATTGTATGATCTGCATTTTAGATAAATTAATTGACATGTGGTTTTCTTGAACATAATGCGAGAGACCCTTTATCAACCGCTGAAGACCCGACAGTGTTTTAGAAATTAAAATAAGATCATCCGGATACAGAATCCATGCAATTTGATGGGGCCCTAATTTCGGAGCATCTGAATTAATGTCAATTAAGTTCTTGCCCATATCTAAAATAAAAAAAATAAAAAATACAGCCTTGTTTCAGGCCCGTGCTGTCGGTATTCTAGCGGTTAGTTGCCCAGCTAAGGAGATTCTTACCTGAATTGCAGTATTTGAGTTTAAAAGTACAATCAATTTAATTAGTGAGCTGGGGCAACCCGTTTTGATCAGTTTATTGATTAGTAGTTGTCTGTCGATCGAGTCAAAAGTCTCTCTAAAATCGACAAAGGTTAAAAACAAGGATTGGTCTTGGTGTCCACACATGGCTTTAATAGAGTTAATGGCTATAATGTTTATCGCTGTGCCCCTTCCCGCAACAAAGCCTGTTTGAAATGTGTCAGCATTACCAGAGGCTTCAATCCACGCACGAAAATCTCAAAGGATTAAACGTGCAAAAATCTTACCCGGTGTATCAAGAAGGGCAATTGGTCTGTAATTTGAAGGATTTTGTCTATTACCCTTCTTGGACACCGGGATAATAATAGAAAGAGACTAAGATGTGGGTCGTTTTTGAGTATGCATAATTAAGGAGAACAGTGCAAATAGTATCCATACTTCCAGGAATTGTTTCATCATGGAATTAGATATCCCGTCTGGGCCGGGAGCACGAGAACGACTGGATTTATTAATATAAAATAAAATGTATGATACTGAAAATTTTAAGCTAAAAGTTCCTTGATAGAACTGGCTATGCAACGGACTTGACTCAACCGGACAGGCATATAATTTTGTGTAGTGCTTGATCCATTGATCCTCTGAGATGTCATTAATTTGTAAAGAGATCTGAGACTTAGCATTGGTCTTATTAATTAACACCCATACTTGAGTAGAGTTTTTCGTTCCAATTCTTTGGAGCATGCGTTCACCATCTTTTTGATATAGGTTGGCTTGATGGGCCTTCATCCAATTTTTATGTATTGTCTTCAATGACTTGAGTGCTTGCCATTTCACCTGGATAGGAAGAGCCAGAACAATCTTTTTTTCTCGTCTGAACCAAGACTTTTGGCTCTGTACCTCAAGGTCGAAAGCATACAATGGGAAGTGTTCTGCCTTCGGTTTATTTGTAGTGCCAAATGAGTGTAGGAATACGCTATACTCTAGTGATTTATTGTTACATGAATTAACCTCATACACAGTTGACATTTGAAATGCCCTGACAAATTGCACTAGGTTACCTTTGGTCCAGTGTAGTCTATCCATTCCATTGTTTAAAGACATAGGCAGGTGGGTATTATAGATCTCATTTTTTTTTCACTAGAGCCCTGGTTTGCCATTTCAGATTCTAAATGTTATGGTCACTATCCTTGGAAGGGATCACACAGAACAAGTTCACATCTGGAAATATTTCTCGATTCACATATATGAAATCAATAATAGCCTCTGAGAGACCTTTTTTCCGTGTGTTCTGCGGGGGAATATCACCCGGGCAAGAGCCGTTTAGCATGATCGGATTTTTCGACTCAATGAAAGAGTTCCAAGAAATCAGTCTGCTATCATTTCGTTTAGGAAGAAGATCCAAACAATGCAAATCTCCCGCCAGAATAATATCAGGGTAAATGGGGAGTTTAATAATCTCTGTCCATAAGACTTCCAAAATTTTGAAAAATGTGTTGGTGGACATTGCAACTGGGTTCCAATATGTATTTATTATCGCATATCTATGTTCTCTTATTATGACATAATCAACTGGCTATATCGATTTGGAGCAGACTGATGTTCAAGAACAATTTCTGAGCTCTTTTTTTAAGGCCATTAATAGCCCAGACATGGAACGACCTTTCACAGATCGTATTGCAGGATTAAATACAATATCAAAGTTATCCCATACAGGTCGCTCCATAAGCCAAGTCTCTTGAAAGAAAATAATATCATGCAGAGTCAACTCATTAGTTCCATTCCTCAGCAAATGCACATGGCCTCTGGTATTCCAGCTTATCAATGACAAGGATAATAGAGGATGTTGGGGGGCTAGTTACGTCTGCTGCAAGACACATTGTGACGTGGAGTGGTATTTTTGAGTCATTGGCTGAGTTAATTGAACCTGTCTCCGACTTGATACATACATTTGTGTTTGATGGGTTTGAGGGAAAGGGGTGGATACTTGGGTTGTCTCATCAATAAGTAACTCAAAACCCAATTCATATATTTCTCTTTTAGCAAGCCACAATGTATTTAAAACAACTCAAGAGGACACCGACATGCATGCAATAGAAAGGTCTTTATCAAAGATAAATTCTATTATCTCAATGTCTGAGGATTGAATATCATTTAACGAGGGAATTTCAGCTAGTATGGCAAGTATGCTAGTCCGATTTGGATCGTACTTGGGATAGGGCCTGTCTCTACACCGAATTATTAGTGAGTAAAGAGGCTGTTTGGATAACATTTTCAAGCCCTTTGCTGGTATAGAATGAGGCATGTTTGATCGCTGGGGAATTGTTCCCAGCAAATAGTTATGGTGTTGTATTTGTGCCTCGGCCCTTGCGGGTGGTCCTAATGGGTGTCTCCGCGGATCAGTTGTTTGTAAATGAGCAGTGGCGAGATCAGCCTCAGGCATAGCGTGCAACAAAATCTTATTGTTCAGGGCTGCCATGTTTTGATCTACAGCAGTTTTTATTGATTGATCTATTGGGGGTTCTATTGCGCCAAGAGAGTGTTGCTGATTTACAAGAAGATGATGAGTGGTATTGCTCAACTCAGGGGATTCAGTGATTTTATTCACAGGCGGCAGCTCAAGGACCTTTGGCAAAGATGGTCTCAGTGACTCACGGTCTTTATCAATTTGTACCATTAAGTGGCTTTTGTCCTGAGAGTTAACACAGAAAGGGCCCTCAGCCAGGGCTTTCAAGGGTCTATGCAGGTACATATATTGATCAATCTCTTTTCTAATTTTATTGTGTCTGGCTTCAAGGTTCTTATCTAGGAGTAAATCATCTAAGGAAGGGGGGAGCACCAGAGGAGTGACCACCACTTTTATCTGTATAGGTGGCTCGGCCAGGTCATCGGATGAAAAAGGAAGCATAGATTGTAGGTCCACCTCTTTACACTGTTCAGCCGCCTCCATCAGGGCATCTAATGGGGCATAAACTGCTATTTGGGTTGCATAATGAAAATTGCTTACTTTCTTGGCATTAGCCAGATCACTATATTTCTTTTGTACCGCTTCTGCTGCCATAGTAGTGTTTTTCCTAAGTAAGGAAAGTGTTTTGATGAAAGCTTTAGTTGCTGATTTGGTCGTCTTGACAGGGGCTTTACTATTTTTTGTTTTTTTTTCTGCGTCTGGATCTTTTTTGGTTTTGTTACCGTTTCTTGTAATTTGGGACCATTAAAAGACAAAATATTAAACGCTTGCTTAGAATCACTCAGATTTTTCATAGAAGCCCCAAAAACTACAGAATCAGACAAAGCCTTTTCATTAGGTTTTTGTGAGTTTTGCGGGGCGAAGAATCAGCGTAAATTACATTCGGAAAAGCAGGTAGCAATTTAGCATTTATAAATTGAGGGTTTAAGGCAGGGCCAGGAGGCAAGGTAACAGAGGTGGGCATGCTGACAGGCCTTTGATTTAGATTGTTTAGGCTATTCGTTTTCATACTGTATGTAAGAGTAGATTGCCATCGAAATAATTTCGCAATCTGTTTATTGTGTGCCTGCAGCTTTTGGTACAATATTTCAAATAACTTGAAAAAGGAAGAAATGGCCACATTTATGGCATGTAAAGTTGTCTCAATCAGAATCGCAGGTGGAATAGCTGGAGCCAATTTTGGTACATTAGGAGGTCTTTCAGGGTTACCAGGGACACAGCGGGGAGTAGGAGCAGCGAACGAAGAGGCCAAACTGTGCGCTGTTTCAGAGTATATAAAGGAAACTTCAGGTAACGCCAGTGAATTTTGTCTCTCGTCCTCTTCCAAGAAAGATGAGTTTGAACTTAGGTCAATTATAGCCGGCCGTGGTCCCGGTGAATCTTTACAATTTCTATTCGAAGGTGCCTCTAAGGGAACATCAGAAGCTTGAGGCACAGGGGAACCACCGACATCCGCTGTTACAGCAGAGACCGGGTTGATTGAATGCGCATCCAGGTTTGGATTCACATTCATGGTAGACCCCGAGTATCCAACAGATTCACACAATTCTTTTAGAGGTGGTACTTCACCTTCTTTGATGAGGGTATTATCAGAAACTCCCAAACCTTGTACATTCATTGTAAATTTGTAACAGGGGTCTATTGTTTTACCGGTAAAATCACAGCATGGGGGTTTGGAATAATTGAAAAAAAAGCGTTTTTTATTAGCCGTGCAAGACACGCTTTCCAGTGTATGATTGCTAGAAGTTAAGGTTCTAGCAAATCTGCCTCTCGCGGCGTGCTGCCCATTTGTTTTCGCTTATAAGGTTCACCGCGACATGTTGTCAGCCCATTAGGCATTGCGCTTTTAGTGTATACATATCTCCTTAGCACGAAGGGTATCAAGAATTTAAAAAAGAAAGCAAAAAGCAGGAAATACAATTAAACAGATAATACTTGCAAACACAGGCAAAATTGCGTAAATAAATAAAATCGTAGCTCAAAAGGTGAAGGCTTACGCTCGGACAGCAAGGTGAAAGCTGTCAAGATAGGGGCTCCGGCTGCATGCAAGCAGCAAACAGCAACTTAGTAAGCAGTTTGTTAAGCTGCGAGTGAATCGCGCACTGAAGCGCAGGAACCTGGGTATTGTAGGGGGAATCCTGGGAAAAATGGGCGGGCACGGAGGCGGGCTCCTAAAGGAGGAAGTAGGTAAAAATTAGCAAATGCTAACAATAAATATCATAAAAACATCCAATTCTTGACCCCATGAGTCTATTCATACCAGTGGAAAATGTTTTTTTTCAAATTCTTTCAAGTCCGTGTTGATTCAGAAACTCAAACGCAGAACCAACGTCTCCAACAGCCAAAAAGCACCTTAATAAGCAGTTTGTTAAGCTGCGAGTGAAGCACGCGCTGAAGCGCAGGAGTCTGGGTATTGTAGGGGGAATCCTGGGAAAAATGGGCAGGCACGGAGGCGGGCTTCAGTGGAAAGTTTTTTTTTTCAAATTCTTTCAAGTCCTTTCAAGTCTGTGTTGATTCAAAAACTCGAACGCAGAACCAGCGTCTCCGACAGCCAAACAGCACCTTAGTAAGCAGCTTGTTCCCATATTTTTTCTCAAGCCAATTTGTTTTATATCCAGGATTTGCTTCTCAGTCGTCCATTATGAATATCTAATAGCACCATGGATGCAAAAATTTTAGACTCTGGGTCGGCAATTGCAATTGGTCTATAACCCTTTTTAAAAATAGGTAATACAATTGACACCCTCCAGGAACAAGGAATGATCTTGGTTGTCAAAACATCATTAAACTAAATAAACAGGATTCTCGCCCTTAGCCCAGGATTGGACTTCAACATTTTGTTAGACATATTGTTTGGTCTGGGGGCTCTAGAATTTCTTGATCTCTTTGTAATTTTTTCAACAGAATTGTCAATAGCCCATGTTATATTAGTATCGAAATTTATCTTATGAATGTTGGATCTTGCTATATAAATACTCAAAAAATGGCCCAACCAGACGTCTTCTGAAATAGAATTCAGACTCAGATCTTTCTGAGGCCTCTCCGAGTCATTGATAATATTCCAGAAGTTAGCCGAGTTGTAGCCCCTGAGGGCCTTCAACATCCCTTCACTGTCTAATTGGGCTTGTCTCCCTCCATGGTTAATTAGCCAGTTTTTATAATGCTGTTTAATTTTTTTTTTATCTCACTCGACTTCTTGGGATCAAATTTTCCATGTTTGTGTAGTCGGCTTATCTCTTTCCTCATGAGGGCCTTTTGTTCATAAACCTCAATGTCCGCAGCATGCCTATTTAGTTTGGGAGAGTTGTACTTCTTTTTAACTTTATTTTCCATCTCCTGGATATTAATACTAATGTAGGATGTATAATTACTAACTGCATATCTATTTAGTCGTACAGTTAATTCAGAGTTATCATAATAATTTATCATAGTCGCTGTGAACCTTGTTGTTTTTTTATAGGTCCATTTGATTCTGTAACCATTGGCGTTCACCAACTCCTTCGTTATAAATGCTCCTTTCATCTAAAGAAGTATTCCCTGCCATTTCAATGGTTAACAGCCGGTGATCGCTAAAAGGTGAATCTTTGACCTTGAACTTAAAAAGAACTTTACTCATTTCCGTTGAGAGGAAGATATAATCTATTATGGATGCAAATCCCCTTACCTTCCATGTGAATTCCTCATTATGTACCATTTCGGGGCCCCACATTTCACCAAAGTTCAGCCATAGAGTACCTCTTAGTTTGGGGTTACCTCCCTTTGTTGTAACAGAATCCCTATTAGAGTATAACACAGCTCCCTCAATCTGATCAACTGAGCAGTAAGCATTCATATCACCTTCTACAATAATTTGTCCTCACTCATTTTCCTCCAGTCACAAATTTATTTTAGTTCCAAGCTTATTCAGCTCTGACTCCAGCTCAAAATCTGAGTGTACACTTGGATTCCAGTATACATTCACTATGAGCAAGGAGTAGCCTGCCTCACCAACCCTTACAGTAACAGCCAAAATGGATTGTCTCATACACCAATCACTCATTACCACAATTTGTCTAGAGTCTTTGCAGACCAAAATCAAACCTCCTTTAGGGCGCCCCTTTTTTCCACCTAAAGCACATATTTTGTGCAGTGTGAAACCCTCCCATCAGAGCTTGTCACAAGCCCAGAACTCTTGAATTAAAACAAAGTCAAGAATTGCCAGCTCTCCCATCAAACTCACATTATTCAGTAGTTGGCAGCACCCACGTGAGTTCCAGCTAACTAACTGTAATGTATTCGGAGTACTAAAGTGGCTTCCCCGTCAGTTTTAACTTGTCAATAGATTCTCTTAAAGATATGACCAGCCACCTCCAGTCTTGTTTGTCAGTATCACCACCCTGGTTTGACTCAGAAACTTCCTTTTTCGTGTTGTGAACCCCCCACACCGCCATGGCTGCCCCTCCCTCCTTTAATTCTGGATGAATTGTTAGTGGTTTAAAAGGGAAAATATCAAAGCCTCTGCATTGTAAAGTTTCTGCTTCATGCAACAGGAGAGCCCTTACCAAGGGAGAAGGAATAACCATATGAACATAGTCGTATCTGTGATTGTGAATAAAGTCAATCAAATAAATATCCGATAAAGAAATGAGACTCAAATTAGGAATTGAAACAAATAGAGACAGAATATATGGTTTACTCAGAGACGCCTGTCATCCATCATCAAACAGAGTGCGAAGAATTAACCCTGGTAAGTCCGGAAAAGCAGGTTTTCTTAGTTCACTATTCATAGTCTCCCCCCACGCCCGGCTTTGATCATCCCTAGCTGTGTTAGCACATTCAGGCGGGTACGGGTTGTTAATCGCGGAGACACTTTGCATTCTTCCGTTATTTGATTGACTTTCATAAGATCCTTAAGTTCAGGGTCCTTCAGAGGGACTGTCACCAAGGATGGTTGACTCTCACCCAAGACCTTTTGGACAATATGTGTCAGTATTTCTTCATTATACTGAAAGGCTGCTTTGCCTCTTTCAGTGAATTCGTTTATGCGTGTATTTGGCAGATTGGTCTGCACCCTGTGCTCATGCACTGAATGAATTTCCGACCTCGCACATGAGCTGGTGGATTTAGTCTGCACCTTGGGTTCATGGGGTACATTGGGTAAATTGGATTCGGACATCAAACTGAAATTAGAGAAGCATGCCGTAGGTACAAATAGGGCCTCATTACACGGTATGCGGTAACCATGGCGCTATTAGCGCCATGGTTGCTGCCGGTATTTTACTGTGTCCGCCTTGGTGAATGGCGGAATTACCGCCCTACTCCAAGGTGAGCGGGGCGGTAATTCCCCATTCACCAAGGCACTTCCCCATTCCCATTTTTGCCCCCATAGGGCTCAATGGGAATGGGGAAGGAGCTAATTACGGTACTGCAAATTGAGGTACCGTAATTAGCACCAAGGTTTTACCAGCCGTTAAGGAACGGGCCCGCAAAGGGACCTCATAGTAAGGCGGTAAGGGTTTACCGGTGCCGGTGCCCTTACCGGTACCGGTAAACCCTTACCGCATTCCGTGTAATGAGGCCCATAGTCCCTTTCTGTGTCCTAAACCCTTATTGACTGTTTGAGCTACACCTTTCGGCTTGTTATTTGGGGGTTCGAGAGAGGGTACATGCGTCCTAGTAAGAACTTTCACTGAGTGCAAGCCAATTGGCTTGTCACCTGATGCCTCCCTGCCCCCCGCCGATTCCCATAGATTCCCTGCCCTTGAAACAAAGAGCCTTGATTTTTAAAGATCTCAAACATGTCATTTGTGCAGGACTCAGATAGTTTTTGTGGATTATCTGGGTTCTGGTTAGTCTTTTTTCTTTTTCATAGCATTAGAAAGAACATCATCACCATCAAAATACACACTCTGCGCAGACGGGTCGGTAGATATTACAATTGACCGAGCCCCCAAGGCCTTCATACATACCTTAGGGTATCTTAACAGGGGAATAATTAATTGCCCTGCTGTGCCAGTTTCTTCATCAATTAGATGTTTATATTCCACATCCCTCAGGAATTTCCTAGATGAGTTATTTTTTAAATCCATTTGTTTCTTCATCTTCTCCAGTTTTTTCCCCTTTTTTTGGAGATTTAGGTGAAAAACATTTCGCCCCGTCCTTAGATCCCCCACCCCTTGGGCCCCCCCTCAATCACATCATTACATTCACCGTCTTTGGTACCTAGATTCTCCAAGCCAGCAGACTTGCCTCCCCCACTTTATATATCAGCTATTGTAATTATTCTTTTGGGGGATTTGTATTACCTGCTGTTATCATGCCCTCGGCATCAGCCAGCTGACTCGATGGATCACCAATTTTATTTGGCAATGCATCAAAATCAGTTGAAATTCTTACAAGGCCTTCACAAGGACTTTGCTCTGCTTCCACAATTCACTGAGAATCAGTCTGTTAAAGATACCCATCATAGTAGACAAATCGTACCACTTACAAGAAGGGTCCAATGTCTCAATGGCAGGATCAGTTTTATATTCATCTTGTGAATCTGTAATATGCGTATCTATAAATGATTTACCCAACGGAGGAAAACAATAGTCTGGTATCTCCTCAGATGCACCATTTAGTGATTCTTCCAAAAACAGTGATTGGGAGTCTCCTGAGTCTGAAGTGTTTTTTAGGGTGTTCGAGCAGTCCTGGGCACATTGTAAAAATTCCTCCTCCTCGGCACCAGGTAGAGGCAGCGGAAGGGCAACCGCCCTCGCTAAACTTGCTCGCCTGGTGTTAATTGCTGCAATAAAAAAATCGGCCCCGGCTCCTTTCTTATTAGGGGAATTTTATTCATCTTCATTGTGGAGATTGCAGGGTACTAGTGGCACAGTAGGTAATCACCTGATTTCTTAAGCAATCCTTATCAATAGTACCACTGTTTGAAGTATCTTTTCCCAATAAGAAAATCAACCTACCAATCACCCACTCTTTACACAATTAATAAGTGTCTGCCAAGTTCGAACCTGTGCCACCCAGACAGCCCAGCAAAATATCTCAGTTACAATACACACTTTTGCCTATTGAGAATTCAAAAGGCATTATAGCACTCAATCACCCCCTTAATACAGTATCACAAATAATAATTCAGATGACTCATACAGCTCCACGTGAGCCTTACTTCAGGGTTCAAAGGCAACTTGGCCTGCAGTCACCCACTTAAGACTATTTATCAATGTATGTATCAAGTGTATCACATACCAATTCACATGTAGCCTGTTTGAGAGTACAAAGGCATTATAGCCCCCAGTCACCCCGTTAAGACAATATCACAGAGAATAATTTGCAAGATGACATATGCAGATCCACATACGCCTTACATCCGAGTTCAAAGGCAACTTGGCCTGCAGTCACCCGCTTAAGGCAATATCACAGTATATGTGTCAGATGTATAACAAGTAAGATCTCATTTCAGTCTATTAGAGGGTTTGAAGGTGTATTGGCCCACAGTCACCCCCTTAAGGCAATGTAGCAAATGGCTGTTCGAAAAGAGTCATGTCCGATTCTGTTTGGCCTTTGTGTCAGTATTCAATATAGTATTCAATAGCGCACTTCAATCTTATATCATTTTCAGAGTATTCGCCATGTAAACACACGGTACGTGGCACCCCTTCGTTGTTAGTTCAAATCACTTTTGTGAAATCCCGTTGATCAGTCACAGTGAACCACTGTTACCATATTAATGGTAATAAACCGTATTGAATAAATCTGAATACAGGGCTTCAAGTCAACGTTCAAATTTACAGATCAGAGAGACTTGATTACGCAAAACCAAGGATTCTGCATCTGAGCACCATCCAGCGGATCGCACGTGTATACAGTAAATAACTAAGGAACACGCCCGGGCACCAAGAGCCATGGAGGGTTGTGTCTTACCAACTATATGACCAGAATCCAAGAGGGCATCCTCTGCTGCCGCTGCTCCGCAATCCCCAAACACCAAACACACTGCTGGCACCGCGCAGTGCTCCACGCATGCACGTTGTGTTTCTAGGCTGGATTCAAAAACAGTGATGGTAGAAAGAGGACTGTTTGGCAGAATCACTGTCACAGATGGAATCACAGAGATGTTAGCATGAAGAACCTTCTCTCGACCTTGCGCCAAACACACTGCTGGCACACCGCACAGCGATCCACGCATACGCTGTGTGTTTGTAGGCTGGATTCAAAAACAGTGATGGTAGATAGAGGACTGTTTGGCAGAATCACTGTCGATAGATGGAATCACAGAGATGTTAGCATGCAGAACCTTCTCTCGACCTCGCACCAAACACACTGCTGGCACACAGCGGCTGGGCTGTCCTATTGGGGATACATTTTCAGTCCTGTCCCTGTAAAAGGGTTTCCCCAACCGCTGTCACTCCTCCTATTCATTGTGCCTGTGGCAGAATATTGGTATCCCACTGTGCCACTGCTTGTTGTGATTACACTGCACTCTGTGGTTGCTGTGTCAATGTCTGCTGTGGTTGTTGTGGCACTATCTGTGGCTGTATCTGTGGGCCTTGGGGTTGCTGCACCTGCTGTGCTTGTGTCTGATCTGGCAAATATTGTGTGTAGTCATAGTACTCATAGTTTTGCTGTGGTGAACCATATGGTGCTGGATATGCCATCCCCCTCTTGGCCCACACTGAATTGCTCCTCTACTTCTACACACTTGTGAAATGTGTCCTATTTTCCCACATGTCCAACATACTGCTCCAGTTCCCTGCGGTCCTCCAAAGCGGGGCTGTCCCCCACCAAGCACAAATCCTCTGTGAACAAATCCCCTTCCTCCTCTGGGGTAAAAACTACTCTGCCCTATTCCTGCAAAATAACCACCCATGCCCTGCTGTGGCATGATAACTCCCTGTCCAGTATTCCCGTCTCCTGTATTTATCAATACCGCTCCTTCTACTGCCATTTTGGATAATGTCTTCTGTACCATTTCTGCCTCTTCCTTTTGCCTTTCCTCTACTTTCTTTTGATCCTTCTCCTGCTTTAGTCTATAGTCATTGATAATAGTTAATTGTATCTCTGGCCATGGTCGCATTTCAATCCCCACAATCTTTTTTAACCGTCTCTGTACTTCTTCAGGTAGGCCCTGACATAGAATATGATAAAGCACTGGTATATTTTTATCCCAATGGTGCTTAGTTTCCAAACGCCAACGCTCTTTAATGTCTTGAATATAGGCAGTGGGGTCTTCAGAAGGCCTCATCTTCCTAGTAATTATGGCACTCATGTCAGATTGATCTGGAAATAGCACCCTCAGTGCTTTCCATACATTAGCTGTGCAATTATTAAATGGTGAACTGTCATATTTAGTGGTGTTACATTATATTACTGCAAAATTGACTGCTCGCTTCCACACGTATTCCGCCTGGTCACCCAATATGGATGCGAATTGGTGTTTCATGTCACCTATAGCTAATGCTATCCCAGATGTCTCTCGCTCTAGTATGTAGATCCAATGCCCACCCCTGCTGTCAGTGATGGCAGCTTATCCATCAAGTTATGTTTGTCTGTCTGATTCCATGGAGTATAGTGGGGTTGCCCTAATCCCTTGTGGAGCAGTGGGAATTGTGTTACCCCTTTCTTGCGGAAAGGCGATGCTGTGGGTGTTCTCCTTTTCAATGTCTCAGCTATGCAGTGTTGCTGGCGCTCTGGCAAGTTTCTTTACAAATATGGTGATTTATTGTCTTCATTTATGGGCAGTACTGATGTGAGGGGTGGATACAGTCTTAAGTTTGGCCCCAGTAATTATGCTATCTCTCCTATGCCTGGTCCTGTGGTAGCCATTTTTGGGGCTTGTGCTGCCTCTTCTCCCCCCTCTTTGGTTTCATCATGGTCTCTCCAGTATCCCCATTACCTATGAGTACGCTTCTTGCCCTGTGGCCATCTATCTGCATGCCTCTCACTATCCGGAGCTCTTCCTCGGCTGCTTTTAGCTGCTTTTGTAAGCAATGTAGCCCTCTATATTCCTCCTCCTCCCTTAACTGCGTCTCTGAGCTATGCCATGCTTCATTCTCTATTTGCACTAATGGCGCCTTTCCTTTTACCACTTTTACCCTTCTCCTATTATCATCACCTTCCTCATCAGGGTATTCATATCTGGGATTACTATACCCCACCGCTGCTGCTTGTACCGGGTTTATTCCTGGGATGGTCGAGGCTGGTGTGCTCTCCTCATACGGAGGAGGTACTGTGAATTGTGTGTGGCTGCCTGCCTCCGCTGGTGGTGGCAGAGCTGTTGGCTGTGTGTAAGCGCTTTCCTCAGAGGGAGGAGGCAGTGGTGTTGTGGGCTGCTTGCGCTCCCCCTGACGCATATTAAGCATCCATTCCTTCTTAGGCTCCTCTGTTTCTTCCTCAAAGGCCTTCCAGAGTTCTAATACCCCTAGCCTGTTCTTGAGCGTCCTGCTCTTGTGGGTGGCATGTAAGAACGTGCATATGTGTTAGAGTAAATTTTTACAGTGATTGCCCTCTTGTTGCCACGACAGGTAGTTCTTCCCAGCAGTCCTTTTCACCCACTCAGCATGATACTCAGTGGATTTGGTACTATATCTAGGGAATGCTTTGCATAGGTGAATTATTGGGGTATCTGACATGGTGACAACTTTTAAGCAGCACGCAGTTTGGCACTTACTCAGAATAAGCAATGAAAAATAGTGGTCAGCTTACTGATAATTTAGAACAGAAATAGTTGTTTTTATAAAACATTCCCACTTTTCCCTTATGGCCATGCCACAAAATATCCAAAATCCTACCTCTGGATCACAACAAAATCGCTCACAATTTAAATGTTCATACTTACCCCATCAACCTCTATCAAACAATACTATCTGCTGCTCACACAACACACAAAGAAAAATATCCTCTAAAGGACCTGTCTCACAACAAATCACAATTCTGGCAACTAACAATTAAATCAAAAAACACAATACAACAAAATAAAATACTGCTGTCTTCCGGTTTCTTCCTTTTGTCCTG
This sequence comes from Ambystoma mexicanum, assembly GCF_040938575.1. Lineage (NCBI taxonomy): Eukaryota > Metazoa > Chordata > Amphibia > Caudata > Ambystomatidae > Ambystoma > Ambystoma mexicanum. The sequence goes on from NC_090932.1 coordinate 1,274,936,157, forward strand.
GGCTATCCTTATCTCTCTGTCTCATCAACTCTACCCTCAAAATAAGATTGGCCCCTTAGTGGCCCTACTGCACAGTCTTCCAAGACCTTGTCTATGGCTATCCTTTTTCAATGTTTCTTAAATACCATGCAATACATTTCCCACCTCCTGTTACCCTGCACATAGCACACTCACATTTTTCAGTGGACCTTTGAGGGTTGTGGGCTCTAGGGTACCCCCACTTGCCAGCTCCTCCTGTTGCTTCAAGTGGGTGGTGGGAGACCAGGCAGAGTTCCACTCCAAAGTTGGCCCTGCTGTCCTTCCTGTTGAGTTGTGCACAAAAGGAAATCTGCTCCCCTGATCGTTCCGGTGCTCATAAGGAGGGTGGCAGGGCACTCCAAAATCCACAGCCCTTAACTGGAGTCTGCTACCAGATGAAGAGGGTCACAAAGCCAAATCGCCCTCTGATTGTTATTTGTCAAAAAAGAGACAACACAGAGTGTTTGTGGTATGACAAATGCAAGGTAACCCAGTTTATTGCAATAGACTGGGGGAAAATGCAAGATTAAAAGCCAAGCTTTCACTCCAACATTCTCCAACATTTGAACAGACAACAGGAGTTTATATAGTACAAATGAGTCATTCTGATGTCATCATGATCATTGGGCCTCATTACACGGTATGCGGTAACCATGGCGCTATTAGCGCCATGGTTGCTGCCGGTATTTTACCGTGTCCGCCTTGGTGGATGGTGGAATTACCGCCCTACTCCAAGGCACTTCCTCATTCCCATTTTTCCCCCATAGGGCTCAATTGGAATGGGGAAGGAGCTAATTACGGTACCGCAAATTGCGGTACCGTAATTGGCACCAAGGTCCCTTTGCGGGCCCGTTCCTTAACGGCTGGTAAAACCAGCCGTTGAGGTCGGGTCCCGTAAAGGGACTTCGTAGTAAGACGGTAAGCGTTTATCGGTACCGGTAAACCCTTACCGCATTCCATGTAATGAGGCCCATTGTCTCCCTCTACTAAGCTACATATGGAATCCTATATGTGCACAACTAGGGATTGGACAATCGCTATCTAAGATCCCACCCATGAACCTTCCCATACAAATGTGTTACCTCATCATATTCCAATATTAGTGGTAGGCCCTAAATCACTTCTGAGGTGAAAAAAGATGTGCTCATTGGTTAGAATGTGGTCACACTATCCATGAACTGGCTGCATGATGACATGTGTATGTATGTATGAGATATATATATATGCTGAAATACGAATGGGGGCCACTTTGTATGGTATCAGACAAACACTAGCAATGATTTGAGAGTAATGAGCAAGTTGAAAACTTAATTTTGAGGTTGGGTGCAATGAAAGGCTATTTCACACATTATAGATTTAAGCCAAATGAAAAATTTGCGGCAAACTTTTTCATGCGCCGTAAGCGCGATTACAGAAAAATTATAAAAGATGCAGTTTTGGGTTCCTTAGAAAGCTTGGGATGTTAGCTTCAAGTAGACACGTGAATTTTGTTTCTAGCATAAAGTATGAAGAATATGGACGTTTACGTGGAGGGCGTTTTTTCAGAACAAGGCAGAATTGTAAAACAAGAATGTCCTTTTAAAATACAAACAAGGTTTCTTTACACTAGGGATGGATTATGAAGAAACAAACTACACAACAGCACAGCCACCAGATCAGGACGTCACCGATCGGGTGCCGTCTTGAGATGAAATATATCAGCGGAAAGATGATTTTAACAATATTATGACAGAAGGATTATAGGATAAGAGAGAGAGTTCAGGCAAGACAAAAAGGTTTCTAACAATAAGGTTCTGGATATAAAATAGATTTGATCTGGATAGGGATGACTATGTACAGTACATACGCTAGTGACAATCCTATATTATGGATACTCACTACCAATGTTTTGAATGGAACCGTCAGGGATTCTGGTCAACGATTTCTGGGACAGAGTGCTGGGCACACAGGACTGGACGGGTCAGCGATCAGCAAGACCCTCTGCACACCGCACGTCAGGACTGGATCTGCAATAGCTCTCTGGTCTGCACAGCACGGCACCAGGCAGGGTTTAATCTGCCCTTCTGGTTATGAAGATAATTCTTTGGCAGGCCAGCTGTTACAGCACAGCCTGGCTGCTTCTTTTGGTTTCCCCTTTAAGTTTAGGGATGGGTACTTGAAATTAGGCGCAGCTGAAATTGGTTCAGCTATGTTCCGAGCCTTTCTGCTTGCAAAGTTTCTGTAGTCTGGAACAAGGAGTATGGATGGATTTCCATCAGAGTGCTTTGCCAAATTCGGGGTGGTGGGTGGATCAATGTCTTTCTAGGTCCTAAGCTGTCTCTGTTTATGTGTTTCATAAAGGGGTGGGTATGCTGAATTAGCCTAGGCGCACGCCCTAGGTAGTCTATTGGCTAAAGTCTGCTCTCTTCCTTGGTTGGAGGAGAAAACAGAGTGTCATCATGATGATGTAGTTTATGAGGCAAAACACCCTCCCCTTTTGCCTTTTGCACATACATTCTATTTTTGATATAATACATCTTTACATCTGTACAATCTTTATACCAATAACATACATAGATCACATATTTTGTGGAGCACACCCTCTTCGAATCCTCGTTGCTGTGAGATCTTGGATCTGGATTTGACAAAGTTTCGCACTTTGGTCTGGGACACAACATCTGATTTGTCCACAATTTTGTAGATATGTGTGCATGATATCTGGGCATAATCATATGAAGTTTTGTGCTTCTGACATGAATACAATTGCTACAAAACCAGAATTTTCATAGTGCCTTCTCAGAACATCGCACAGAGTTCTGGCTCCTTTTAAAATGTTCACAAAAAAATCACATTCACAATGCTGTTAGTTTTCTAATTTTTACAAATTCGCAGTCGTTTATCAGTCTTTTCCAAAAATATGCTTTATGTCCATTGAGAATTCATAAAAATCTCTATCTCCGCCTCCAAAGGTTTCTTTAGCTCAAGAGCAATCCCCGCCTTCTTCCTCTGGCAGAGACCACTGTTGACACTTACAATACGCATATCCTTTCAGCCAAGGAAGGTTCACTGTCTCCTCCAGGAGCAGCAGCCCAAAATCTCCTCCCCTCTTAATCAACACCTGAATGTGAGTTCCTGGCCTTTGGTGGGAAGCAGGAGAAATGCCTTTTATTGGGGAAAAGATGGGGAAAACTGGTTTGGTGACTCTGAGTTCAGCTAAATCCACTGTCAATTTATAACATTTTTCTTAATTTAAAATAAAACTTGCAATTTTTAATCAAGCAGCTAGAACTCTGATTCCAGTCTCTAAATAATGGAGATTAAATAGTTGCAACCTATGTTCCCCTTAATGACAGGTCACTTAGATTTAAGACATTAGATCTTAATGGTGCAAATTTGCAGTTTAAATGCAGGCTTTTGAAACAGTCAGGGGTGGCTGCTGGTACTGCACCCATATTTTGACAGATTTTCACAGGCAAGCACACTTTTTCCTGTGGATATTTTGATGATGGATTCTGCTTTTCCTGACATTGGCCCTCATTACGACCCTGGCGGATTTTTTCCGCCATCGACGGACTTTCCGGCCATGGCGCAAAGTCCCTTTACGCCATGGCGGATGGCGGACTTACCGCCCCATTCCGAGGTCGGCGGGGCGGTAAGTCCCCATTGACCCATTTACCCTTCCCCATTCCCATTTCGGCCCCATAGGGCTCAATGGGAGTGGGGAAGGAGTTAATTACGCCACCGTAAAATACGGTGGCGTAATTAACACCAAGGTCCCAGAGCGCCATGGATTTTTCCGCCCGCAAAAAGCGGGCGGAAAAATGACCATGGCGCTCCAGAAACTCGTAGTTGGCGGTAAGGGGTCCGCGCAGCTAACGCTGGCGCAGACCCCTTAGCGCCAGGGTCGTAATGAGGCCCATTGTGTGTTCATAATGATTCCTTAAATGAAGTGGCGAGTAACACCCAGCAAAGATATTGGGTGTTTTCTGATGTTTTGGACTCGCATTCTGTATTTTCAGCAACCAAGAAAAAGGGGTTTAAGAGCAATTTCTGGGTTTCTTGCAATAAAGCACTGCCTTTCCTGCAGTGTTCCATTTTTACTCGGTAGGCAGCCCAGTGACAGGTTTCAGCAGTGAGGTCTGCTTTCACTACTGACAACAGGCAAAGTAGATTTGGCAGCCATCTTTTTTGGTTTCAAAGCGCAATTTTCATAGGTTTTGGCGCGCATGGGCTGATTCTAGTGCCACCAGCACACAGGGATGTCGCAGGGCAGAGCCTAGTGGGTTAAAACATCCCACACAGCTGAATGCACACAATAATCTCTGGTTCACTATGCAACACTCCGCTATGAAGCCTTGGGCTTTTGACATTGCTTTTAATGTAGTTACCATGAAACTGGCTATAGCATTTTCCCTGAATGAACTGTATTTGTTCAATCTTGTTTAACTGGGCTTTTTCTTAAAGCTGCAAAGCTGCCTCTGCAGGACAAATATGTTCTGCATTTATTTGCGAACTACCGAGGCCTGGTGCATGCCTTGCACATAACATTTCTACATATGGGTACACTGAAGCCTAATCCCTGCCTATTAGCCATGCTGCCCTACATGTGTAGTGCGGCCCTATCCTGGGTACACCCCTTCCGGTCACCTAGTCTATTCTATTTAGAAACGCACTAATTGTGCAAGCTAATGCCTCATCTGCCATTACTTGTGTAGCTAAACTAACTATTCTTTGTGCCAGCTGCATTTCCAGGAGGATTTAAAGTGCAGTTTCAAATGTGTCCTTTCTGTTTTTATGATTTTGTTTCTTCTGAGGAAGGCAGCTGGGCACATGCTCTCCAGTCAGTAATTGCCCCACTACAACACTTTGGGCCCTTTTGCCTGCGGCACCTTGGGCATCTTCCCTTCATTTCCTTAGTGTGGACCCGACCCTGACCTGAAGCTCTACGTGCCTGGAATAGGGGGCCCCATAGTGCTCCCTCTTCTTGGCTTCCCGTATCGGGTCTGAGCCCACTTTATTTCTGCGGAAAAGGCCACTGCTTGCCCACGCTGAGCCCCAAAGGACGGAGTGCATATGCTCACCCTCAATCCTTGTGGAGTGCTCAAGCTACAGACAAAGACTGTTTGCTGTTTTAAATCTTATGTCCTCCTCCTCATTCTTAGAAATATTCAATGTTTTAATGGGGGGTTCTGGAATAAAGCTCTGTCATCTTTTATAAGTATTCAGGTGTGGCCTTTGGATTCATTAGCACGTATTTAGTGGGCTTAATAATGCCCTTTAATGTCCACATTCTCCATACCACTTATGGTGTAAGCTTTGAGTCCACACACCCTGCATTAACCAACCTGCTCTCAGGTGACGCGGGGCTCCGGCCAGCGGGACTCCAACTCCCAGCAAACACTTGAGCATGCAGCACATGATCATCTACACACAGGTATCAACAGCTCCCAGAACGCCTCATGCAGCCCAGGGCCATCTAAACAACTTCTGGGGCCCAGGGAAAAGACTGCCTTGGGCCTCCCCTGAAATCCATTCCCTCCTCCCAACCACCCCCAGAACCCATGCAGCCCACCTCCCTCAAAAACCATGCCCCCTCCCAATCCACAAATTTAACAGGAACTTGTCTAGGTTTTAAATGAGTTATCTAGTTGTTAATACAATATAAACAATACACGTCTCTGTGACCTGTTTCCCCAAGAGGGTGCTATATTGAAGACATTTTCACTTTGTTTTTCGATTAATATATTAATTTGTAAAGAAAATATGGTAACGTGGGCCGAGGGAAGGCTATGGCCATGAGAGGGATGTGAAGATGAACCAGTTTTGACCCAAACAACACAGCATCACTGCCCAAAATAAAGGCAATGTTCAATCAAGGTTCTATAAAATATATATATTTACTTTAATTAAACACACAACCTGCAATGGAACAAATAGAAAATACTGTACAAAAACCCAACCCGACAGAAGAACAGAGAACATGTAAGAAGAAACTAGCACTCTGCATGTGGTTCCAGGGACGGTAAGAGAATTACTAGCCACAAAAAGGATATGTTGATGTTGTAAAAAGGTGTGATCATGATCAAACCAGTCTCTAGGCCCCAAGTGAACCGAGGGGGCAGTTGAGGGTTATCAGTACCTGGATTCAGTTGTTGGTGGGTGCCGAGTAGGTGCGAATGTGGTTGCTCTGTGCAGCAGAAGGGGTGCTTTCAATGATGGATGTCAGAGCAGTTCCAGGATTGCTTCGCAGTTGAGCCAGGCTAAGCCAGCTTTACTCTCTGGTATGGGTTGGTGAGTGATGCTCCTGTGGTTCGAGACGGCAGACAACAGTCTTTCAAAGTGGTAACTTTGTGGGCACCAATGTGCATGTCGATAGGGCAGCCGATCAAGGGCTCAGAGTCGGTGTGTCACTCATCAGCGATTTGGATTGGGTCCCGGTGTCGAGCAGTTGATTCAGACCTAGCAGGTGATTGGCTGAGATAAGGCATGAGGCAGCGTCAAGTTGATTCAAAGTGCAAGCAATAGTTTGACTTGGTGGAAGAGAGCAAAAGCCAGCGCCGCCACCTTCCCTCTGGTTCGCAGTGCAATAAACACAGAGCGACCGGTTCGGTAGAAGAGAGAGCTCCGGCTGGTCTGGCCCTCGAGCTGCTGTGAAGCCCACTCAGAGGGACGCAATGAAAGGATGGTTCTGTTCAGGGTCTGCTCTCCCAGTTTCAGGAGATTCTGGTGCAGAGTGGTAAGTCCTGGTCCACCACAAAGATCCCTCCTGATGTGTCCTGAGAGTGGGTAGTGGGCATACCTTCCTTCTGCCTTCAATGGCTCCTTCTTCACCTCAGGCTGGGGGCTTTGGAAAGCGCAACTTTCCCAAAGGAAGTCCAGTGAGTTCATCTCAGGTGAATTTTCATTTCTTGAGAGGATCCAAGAGTATATGAAAGAATCTAAAGAAAGTGTGGCAGACCCCTTATGTTAAAGGTAAAAAAAATCCCCCCGCCTGACTTAGCCATCCAATCACTGTTCCTCAATGGAGTGAACTTGGCCCATCTGATGTCACACCCAAAGTTCTTTGCTCCACTGGAAGAGGAGGGGACAGGAAAGAGAAGGCGAGACTGAGAGAAACTAGATGGTGGAAGTCTCCTTCAATTGACCAGGACCTCCTGCTTACTCTAACCCCGCCCCTTCCCTTCCCACTAAGAACAACGGCCCTTAGAGATGCAGCACCCTGGTATGGGGCTACCCCTTTTGAATGAGTGTGCTCCTTTGATGCGTGGTCTCAGGACAGCTGCCTCTGGTGGAGTCTGCTACCTGCCCTCACTAAGGGATCAAAGAAGAGTCCCGATCCTCCAGGTTCTTGGCAGCCATTTGGCAGCCTCCACCCAGCTGGCCAGAATACGCATCACCTTCCACAGCATAGCTGATTCATAGGAGCTGACACATGTGCGCTATCAATTGGGATGTGGAGGCCATGATCATAAGTACCATGCCTAAACTAAGGAATACCTTTATTTAGAGTTTACCCCGCCACCAGCGTGGGTTACTCATGATCATCATACTTTTGGTACGTGGGTGTATATCTGAAGTGCCGCCTGTGAGCGGCAGAAACTTGGCTGCCTCTGTGGCTATCGAGGTCACATCTTCTGACCTTTGAATCTGCTCCACACCACGAGCAGAGCAGGCACTGTGGATCAGGCTACTGAGGCAGCAAGGCACAAGTAATCTATGATTTCGGCAAGGTGGTTGATGAAAAGGGGAATCTGGCTGGCAGATTACCCTTTTGCAGATGAAATTACCCCCATCATTTTGTGTATTAACAAAAATGTAAAAAGCCAAGGCTTTGCACCCTTGCCAAATAGCAATTCTTCATACAGTGTACGTTCTAAAATGTGCCATACTTCATGCTCAGGAATTGATTAAAAGAAACAGGGCATTGATCAAACGGGACCCCTAGTATGAAAGGTACATCCCAAGGAAAGCATAAATTAAAGTAAAGTAAAGTAAAGAAGTGATGAAGAGGGCAATTAAAAGGGGACTCACTCCCCATTGCACATTTTGCATAAACCAGTAGGAGGGTGACACTAAGAAATGTAGCAGCTATCATTTATTGCAATGTTGTTCTTGCTATAAAAAATATTGGTTTGAGGAAAGACGCACACAACCGCTAACTAGACCAGCACCAAAATGATGCTATTTTAGTTTACATTACTAGTTCTTTTTATTGCAGGTATGTTGTTTAGTAGCACAGTAAGTGTACCTATCAACAGCATGTACATACACAAATATGAACCCCCAGCATATGAACACAGATCTCTGCAACAAGTGCTTAACTCACTGAGCTATATTCTTCACCATGGTGGAACTCAAACTTATCAATGTTCATTTCAACTTTGATTATTGCATTTTACTAATATAGTACCCAAAGAAGGATGAAATCATCACAAAGTTTGTGATGTAGTGAATGCACAAACTGGGCATTTAAAGGTTCTGTTGATCTGATCTGAACCTTGTTGCAATACCTCCTCAGCACACTATGCATTATCATGATGTGTTTAAGTCTTTAACTTTGCCAAAACACTCGAAAGGGGACTCCAAGCGAAGTGTATCCACAGCAGTGCCTGGAAAGAACAAGTATATATAAAGCAACTAAGAGACCGGGATAAGCAAACTTATTTAGGTGGAAGGCAAGATGGAACAAATGTTTAACACAGCCTATTCATAACATAACTGAGTGAACACATCACTCAATGGGAGGTGAAAGGATTCAATTCACATCCATAACATATTAGAAAATAGATTTATTAATTCATTAAAATGAATCATAAGAATTATAAAATCTCATAATGTGTCAAAAATAGAAACAATAGAAAATAGAAAAAGAGCTAATAATTCATATTTATATAATGATTAATACCATTCACCATATATAGTGTCCAACAAAACCAGATCCACTCGCATCACCAATTACTCCATCCATACTGCACTCATACATACCTAAAAAACAATGGTAATCACAAAAATACAAAAAATACATAAAGATAAAAATAGGAGTTTTTACACAAAATGTTATAGCACCATTCACAAAATCTAGTCAGTAACAAACACTGTACTGCTAGAGATAAAGTTTCTCAAAACTAGAAAACTTAACTTGTCAAATTAATTGACAATTAATCAAGACAAGAATCAAAAGACCCATCAAAGAACCAACATGTTTCTTTCCATCTTCATTATTAAATTATTTGTGTGGAAATTCATCAGGGGAAAACCTAAACAAGAAAGCAAAAATGACTGATCTCATGCCAAATAAATTCTATGGGCCTCATTACAACCCTGGCGTTGGACCATGGTGCTATAAGCACCATGGTCCATGCCAGATTCCGCCATGGTGGATGGCGGATTTACCGCCCCATTCCAAGGTTGGTGGGGCGGTAAATCCCCATTCACCATGGCCCCTTCCCCATTCCCATTTTTGGCCCATAGGGCTCAATGGGAATGGGGAAGGCGCTAATTACGGCACCGTGAATTATAGTGCCGTAATTAGCTCCAAGGTCCCTTAGCGGGATGGACTTTAACACCTGCAAAAAGCAGGCGTTAAAGTGGGAATCTGGCGTTAAGGGTTTAACGGCGCCACAGCCTTTTACGGCGCCGTTAACCCCTTAACGCCAGGGTTGTAATGAGGCCCAATGCATTCAGTATATATCTGATACGCTCTATCAATAGGCGAGATATCGGGTCAAATAACCTGATGAAAAATTCATCTAATTGGGGTCACAGACAAAAGTGAATGGACCAACGGAGCTAAATAACTAAATGAATATGGTTCTAGCCCAATGTACTATGTAAGAGAGTAAAAAGAAATATCCCTAAACATGGTGAAAAAATGTCAGTCGGTGTAATAACTAATTGCACCGAACATAGAAAGTCACTCAAGATGTAGTGGTGACAAACTATTTACGGTTAGAGTAAATAACAACAGTCTCCTTCGTATATATAAATATAAATACTGATGGAACACTGATGTATTGGAACAGGCACAGGCAATTAATAATGGCCATGTAGTAATGAACATCTGCAACCATATGGCCGGGATTGTAAGGGGACGAAAAAAGTGAAACAAGCATAGACAGCATGTGGCTGTGCCCAAACTGTTGACTTAACTAATTCAAACAAGTGATTCAGAAAGTGTTACTTACTTTGCTGTAGAAAGACTGCTGGTCAGTAGGAAGGTATAGTTAATCAAGAAGTGCTGTACCATACACTTACAGAACCGTGTGCTGTTCATAAAAATGCACCCTGCAAAGAAGGGACAAAAAATGTATATATTAAATGTATGGAAAATAAGACTCGATTGGTACATTAAATAATAAGAATCGCCATAGCCTGAAACAAAGTCAAACCCGGAAAGTAATTGACAAATGGAATTCAGAGAGGCACTTACTTGTCACAACAATGTGAACGGAACCCTTGTTTGTGTTAGAGCAATAGCCGCGCTTCGTCAAGCGAGGTTGAAAGGAGATCAAATGATGATAGAGGCTGCGAATATGCCTCACAGCTGGCGTTCATTAGTGCCTATCAAAATAACCAATAAACCCAATTCTCATCAATGAGAAAAATGGAAAATAGTGGGCGGCAACACAATATGCATCAAAACCGGACAGCAATACCTTCGTAAAATGCCGAAAAAGCATCATGAAATATTCAATGAAATTAATGCTCAAAAAATCAATGAAAAGTCACGTCTCATGAGCCCGTATGGTGTTCTAAAAGTACAAACACAAAACAACGTGACTAAGTGTGGTTGACAGCTGTGCACATAAACTTGGGTCACGGGTTGATTCGATGATCGTGTCGGTAGTGAACCGAGAAGCTGTTAGACACTTAAACTACCCGTGCGCTTATACTGATAACATTTGTAATGCATAGTACTCACCGGGAGCGGTCGCAGGACTGGTGTCCGTGGCCAAAACAAGGAAGTCTTCTGAAAAATAGTAGAAGGACTAACGGAAGTGTGTTAGGCTGCTCCGTATATATAGTAAAGCGGCAAGGTTCTCGTTACGTGATCTAACAGAATAATGACTCGTACGGCAGCCATATTGAAGTGACTACTGAGATCTAACGAGTACACGGGCAAACTGAACAACGAGCGGGCAAAAGGAACAAAATCAATATAAAAGACAGACCATAATGGGATAGAATACAAAACCTAATTAGAAATGGACAGTCCAGCAAGAGATAATGCTGATGGTAAAAGTAACCTGTTGCACAAAAAATCAGACAACAAGTTACAAAACCAGATCAAACTGCTCATTAAGACCGATCAGGTGACTTTTGGTTAAAAATATTAGCCTCATTTCTTCTTTCACCAAAATACTTCTGCTCGTGTTGCAACCATTGGCAGTACATATTTTCTTTAGCACTGTCCATTTTAAATCTTCACAGTTATGATTATTTGTCAAAAAATGTTCAACCATAGGGGCTGCAACATTTTTGTTTCTAATGCAGCTCTTATGTTCAGTTATTCGGGTCTTAACTTTTCGTTCAGTTTGTCCAATGTACAATTTTGGACAGGTACACCAAATGGCATATATAACGCCACTGGTGTTGTGGTTGGTGAATACCTTCTGTTGCCAAGGTCTTGTTAGGCCTATATCCACAGACGTACTCCATTTGGTAGAGGAACAACACTTGCACATGCCACACGGGCATGGCCACTGGGTCTGTCTAAACCCCATTGCTCAGTGATGGTTTTTTGAGAAGTCAACTGGTCACTGATATCGTTCGTTGTTATCAATTCTTTGAGATTGCGTCCACATTTAAACGCACATCTAGGCGCCGGAATAGGATTATTGCCTTTGGATAAGATATGACAGTTCTTCCTGATTATTCTTACAATCTTGTGGGAGAATGGATTGTAAGTGCTCACAGACACTAGTCCATCCGGATCAGATGTGGGTGATTTTTTCTTGTACTCTAGTAGAGCTTGTCAATGGTTATTAAAAGCCCTTTTAAGAGACCGCTTAACAATTTTGCGTGGGTAACCTCTTTGGAAGAGGTTCTCACTCAGAATTTCGGCTTCCTCCCGAAATACGTCAGGATTGGTGGTGTTTCTGTTCAACCTCAAAAATTGACCAAACGGGAGGTTGTCACGAAGTGTTTTAGGGTGGAAGCTGTCATATCTTAATAAAGAATTCCGATCAGTTGGTTTATGAAAGGGTTTGACTTGTAGAGTATTGTTAATGGTATTCACTGAAATCGTCAGGTCTAAAAAGTCAATCTTATGTCTGTCATAGTGGATGGTGAACTGTAAGAATGGATTAATGCCGTTAAGCCAATCGAAAAATGCCAATAGTTGTTGTTCGTCTCTGTGCCAGATCATCAGCACATCATCGATATAACTTTTCCATAAAATCTGATGATGGTGGAAGGTATTGTCCTCACTGCAAATCCTTTGTTGTTCAACTGAATCAACATAAAGATTGGCCAAGGTGGGGGCCACGGCTGAGCCCATAGCTGTACCATGGATCTGTTGGAAATAATCATTGTTGAATTAAAGTAATTTTCTGTTAAGGCTAATGAGGTACACCAAAGTATAAAAGAATTAGGAGTGATACCTGCTGTACGTTTAGCAAGCAGCATTTCTTCAACCATGTCGAGAGTGGATGACTGTGAAATCTTTGCATATAAAGAAACAATATCCAAGGTGACCAATATGTCTTCACTGCTATTAAAAGGAAAATGTTCGATGAGGTTGATGACACTGGTTGAGTCTTGTATGAACGAATGCATCTCTGTCACATAGCCCTTTAAAAAGGAATCTGCAAATTTAGCCAGAGGTTCCAGTAAAGAATTAGTACCTGATACTATTGGTCTTCCAGGTGGATTAACCAGGGTCTTGTGGACCTTGGGTAAAATATAAAATTCAGGGACTCTCGGATCACTTTTGACCAGGAATGCAGCTTCTTTATTCATAATCCATTTTCTGTCTCTAGCCTTCTCTACCTTCATGGTAATCAAGGCTGTTAATCGGGGCGTGGGGTCGGTAGTCAATGGCCTGTAAAAGCTGGTGTCTGCCAGCTATCTATTGCATTCAGAAATGTAATCAACACGATCAAGCAGGACGATAGCACCACCTTTGTCAGCACTACAAATTACAACTGATATGTTGCTTTTGAGTGCAATGACGGCTTGACGTTGAAAATGAGAACAATTTTGGAAAGCGCGTGCCATTTGTGTTCCGTTTAAGCGGTCCAGTTCAGACAATACTCTCCGTTCAAAGACCAAAGACTCGGGACTACGACTGGAGATAGGGGGGCAAAAAGTGGACGGGTTGTGAAGACCGCTATTAACCTGGTCCCTATCGAACGGATTGTCCTTGAAGTATTGTTTCAGGTGTATTTTCCTGAAAAGACTCTGTACTTCAAGGCGTGAGTTGAACCGGTCATAGTTAGCAGAGAACAAATCCAAATCCCTTTTCAAGCACTGTTTTCTCAACCTCAGTGGGTATGTATGAGGTTAGATTTATTAATAGGCTGTGTTGCTCCTGGTCACCCTGGGTTCGTAGTCCCATGTTGACATGTCCTGGTCTAAAAAACCAGCAGAGGGATCATGTCCTCGTTGTGTTGGACGGAAGTTCTGAGCTCTACATCTATTGTTACCATTGCCCCTGCCTCTGCCTGAGCCTCTTCTTTGAAATCTATAGTTCGGATCTTGTTGAAAACCATCCTCATCTGAACTCTGTGAGCTGTAAGATGTATTCGCAAAACGGACTTTTTTCTTATTTGTTCTTTGGGCTCCATCACATTGTTGGTTCGGGACATAGCCCTCTTGTGTGTAGTGGAAAGCTTTTTCATGTTTGTAATCGGCTATGTCCTTTTTTAGCCTTCTAATCCTATCCCTCACCGTAGATTCTTTAAAATCTTTCATCTCTTTGATGATTTGATCCAGTCTCTTGGTAAAGGCCTCTATAGAAACTAGTTTTTGAATTTCATCTTCCAACTTAGCCAGTTCTATAGTTTGTCTTTAACTTTAACATCTTCTTTTCTGGGTAGCCAGGTGGAGGCCCCTCCCACAGTGCAACATCTCAGACTATGCAAATAGTTCACACTTGTCCTGCCTGTTTTCACTCTCCTTTTGTTGTCAGCCATCACCTTAGCTAGGCGCTGATTGAGGTGTATAAGGTGTTAATGGCTGGAGTGTGGATGCCAGCCCTGCACCACAGATGAACTGTAACAGGCGTGGTGAAAAGCGCACACTAATAAAGAAGTAAGCATGTCAGTGTTTTTTGTTTTTCAAAATGATTGCCAACATTGAGCGGCAGGGACTAAGGTGAGATTGTAACCTATATCTATATATTTAATGTGTGCAGCTTCTCCTACAACAGTTCAACATGCACATAATTGCCAGAGAAAATATTCTGAATGAAAACCTTCACATACCAAAACATATTTATTATGCATTGGGTCAACATGATTTCCATTACTATTACGTTCCTGTTACATGGGGAGAAGGCCTATCTGTCACCGGATTTTGTTTTCTCTTGGAGATACAAGCTCCAGGGAGGTTAGCCTGGCGAACGACGACTGCTAATCAAAATGTGCCATGGCTTAGCAGTGGCCCGCTATCTGACTGAGATAGCATTTACCTGGCCTACTTGTGGTGCAAGGCGCTATACAGAAAATTGGAATGCAAAGACATAATTTAGCTCATACAGCAAGCTGTGCCAAAACTATACTCAGTTGCTTTTAGATTTGTTGCCCTCTTGGCACCAGCAGTGAGCAGCATGTGTCCAATCAGCAAACTGATTGGTTGCCATGTGGTGGGGGCTGCACCTATCCGGGGGAGCAATGAGTCATCTCATTAGTTTGGGCTGTTAGGTGGCAGAGCCACCTATAAGCCAAAATGATTGAATTAGAGTAGATGGGGAGAAATGGCATCTAAGAAGGGCGGCACAAATTGAAGGTGTTGTTTGGCTATTTGCCCACCCATTAATTGCCCATAGCCATGCTAAACCCTATGGCCATTCCCTCACAGTTCTTCCCCCTACCCCAACCCCTCTTACCCGAAACACCTCCTCATTAGAACTCTTTAAGCCCTTTTTTTATTTAAGCCTTACCATCAAACTTTGCTCTCAAAGTGGTGCCAGTGTTTTTTTCAAATCAGTCTCCTGAAACTGAATGCCTTAATGTGATTTGCAAACAGCTACAGGTGTAATAAAAATGTCACCTAGGTCTGCCTTCACCCACTTGATTTATAAGCACTGTGTGTGCCCTTCACTGAAGTCCTAGTAAATACACGCATTGACAAAGCCAAGAGCTTTGGCTTGTGTATAAGTATTAGGCGCTTGTCAGGCACTGCTATTAGATGCCCAGGCAGTCGCATCATTTAGCACCTGCTAACATCAATGGCCAGTTAATATCACTGCGCAGTGTATGGCAAGTGCCTTTCGCATGCCTACACAAATGCCCAAACTGTTGGCATTGCCAATGCTTGTTGTTTTGTGTGTCAAATGTGCGTGCGGGCATGCAAGCAAAACGCATATGTTCTTTTCAGTGTCTAAATGGCAATTTAAATGAAAGAAGTAAAGAATACAATGACTTGGTCACACACCATTCTCGGGAGGATAGCTCAGGGGCAACGCGCTCACCTTGGAAGCAAGACGGCACGGAGCACCACAGGTTCGATCCCCGGATCCACGCTTAGAAACCTCTGAGTTTTAAGCACGTTATAAATAACCTATCATATCATATATACCATGAATGGTCAAACCCCCACTGCCCCCCACGCCAAGTTGGGCAGTAGGTGGGGCCCTCCTGAAGGGTGGGGGCCTTGGGCATGTTCTCTGTTTGCCCACCCATAAAACCGTCTCTGACGCAGCCAATCAAATAGCAACCTTTGCTCTGCTCCCTCCGCCCCAACCTATTCACTGGCTGAGCCCAAAGAGGCCGTGCAGAACCCGCCCTATGGGAAACACCCAATGACAGCACTGTCATAGGACAGCGCATTAGGGGGAACACGCGCCCATTTCAACCCCTCTGGTTATGCGTTGTGAATATCGAGGCCGGTTCCTAAGCTTCTACCGCCATTATCTTATCATACCTCTGTTATGCCCCCCCCCTCCATACCTCTCGCCTGAACTACTGCCCCTATCCCCTTTTCTTTTGTTTCGCAGACCCTCCCCCTCTCTTTGTCTCTAATCCCCGCCAGGCCCTCGGCGCTGCTGTCTTGGTCCTCCTGCCCGTGTCTCTCCGCCTCCGGAGAGCCCCATTAAGGCCTGCTGTGTCTTTAACCCGCCGCAATCCATTCTCAGACATGTTTGGGCGCTTTCCAAACTCAAATTTAAACAAAAGAATGAAAGGACGAGGCGAGGTTCCCTCCTTCTGTCAAACGAGGCCGGAGGAGGGGGTACACGCTGACACGAGTTTCCATAGCAATCTGGGACCACAGTTTTCGTCGCGAGAAGAAAGGCTCGGGACCAGGCGCAGTTTCGGTTGCCTGAGGGTGCCTGAAAAGCGATTTCAATACCTCGGGAAAAGCGGTGCTGTGCCATCACCGGTCCCTGACGGGTTTATGTCGGGCAGTGTGTGTGCATCATATGCCATTGTCTGGCTGTCCTTTACACAACAGCCTGTGTGCAGTGGGGGTGTCAATGGCCAGACTTTATACAGCAGTCTATGTGCTGTGGGTTGTCAATGGCCAGACTTTACACGGCAGCATGTGTGCAGTGGGATGTCAATGGCCAGACTTTACACAGCACCCTATGTACAGTGGGGTGTCAAATGGCCAGACTTTACGCAAAAGCCTGTGTGCAGTGGGGTGTCAATGGTCAGACTTTACACCGCAGCATGTGTGCAGTGGAGTGTCAATGACCAGACTTTACAAAACAGCCTAGGTGCAGTGGAGTGTCAATGGTCAGACTTTACACAGCAGCATGTGTGCAGTGGAGTGCCAATGGCTAGACTTTACGCAACAGCCTGTGTGCAGTGGGGTGTCAATGGCTAAACTTAACACATGCAGCAGCCTGTGTGTGGTGGGGTGTCAGTGGACAGACTTTACACAGCAGCCTGTGTGCAGTGGGATTCCAATGGCCAGAATGAAGACAGCAGCCTGCGTGCAGTGGGATGTCAATGGCCAGACTTTACACAGCAGTATATGTGCAGTGGGATGTCAATGGCCAGACTTTACACAGCAGCCTGTGTGCAGTGGGGTGTCAATGGCCACACTTTACACAGCATCCTTTGTGCGTGGGATGTCAATGGCCAGACTTTACACAGCAGCCTGTGTGCAGTGGGGTGTCAATGGCCAGAATTTTCACAACAGCATGTGTGCAGTGGGGTGTCAATGACAAGACCAGACTTTAAGCCTGTGTACAGTGGAGTGCCAAATGGCCAGACTTTACACTATAGCCTGTGTGCAGTGGGGTGTCAATGGTCACACTTTACACCGCAGTCTATGTGCGGTGGGGTGTCAATGGCCAGACTTAACACAGCAGTCTGTGTGCAGTGGGATGTCAATGGTCACACTTTACACAGCAGCCTGCGTGCAGTGGAGTGCCAATGACCTGTCAATGGCCGGACTTTACACAGCAGCCTGTGTGCAGTGGTGTGTCAATGGCCCGACTTTGCACAACAGCCTGTGTGCAGTGGGGTGTCAATGGCCAGACTTTACACAGCAGCCTGCGTGCAGTGGAGTGCCAATGACCAGACTTTACACAGCAGTTTATGTGCGGTGGGCTGTCAATGGCCGGACTTTACACAGCAGCCTGTGTGTAGTGGGGTATCAGTAGACAGACTTTACACCACAGTATGTGTGCAGTGGGATGTCAATGGCCAGACCTCACACAGAAGCTTCTGCGCAGTGGGGTGTCACTGGCTGGACTTTGCACACCAAGCTGAGTGCTCTCGGTTTCATAGTCTGGACTTTGCACAGCTGCCTTCGTGCAGCGTGGCATCACAATCTGAACTTTACAAAGCTGCCCAATGTACTGTGGGTGTGTCTGGCTGAACTTTACACAGCAACCTATATACAGTGGTATGTCACCGGCTGGGCTTTACAAAGCAGCCTTCGTGCATTGTGGTATCACTGTCTGAACTTTACAAAGCTGTCTACTGTACCGTGGGTGTGTCTGGCTGAACTTTACACAACAACCTATATGCAGTGGTCTGTCAGTGGCTGGACTTTACACAGCCGGCAGTTTGCCCTTAGATGCCATTGGCTGGGCTGTACACAGCAGCTTGTGTGCACTCGGGTGTCACTGGCCGTGTTTTCCCTTCCTGCACAGCGTATGTAGCTGTCACTCGTAGCGAGGGCTGCGAGTTGGGGTGGCGGGGCTGGGGGTGCATACAGACATCCGCATTCATCGCTTTCTGAGGATGATGTCGGTGCTGGGATTAACCTTGCGCTGAATGAAAGGCATGCCTGCGCTGCCCCCCACCGCCTCCCTTCTCCCCCCGCCCGCTGAGCACGGCCCCAGGCTTACAAGACACATCAGTCCACAGTGCCTCCGGGAGCGGATCATAAGGGAAGGGCCGGGCTGGCAAACATCCAGCTGATCGCAAGGAGCCGCTCACTGGACCGGGAGCCGGGGATAGGGGAGGAGTGACCCAGGAGAGAGCAGAGCCGGGCTCGGGGAATGGAAGGGTGACCCGGGGAAAGAGGGGAGCCAGGCTCCGGGAAGGACTGAGTCAAGAGAGGAGAGACAGAACGGAGCACCGTCCCATGAGTGTGGGGAGCCGGATTCGGAGCAGGACCGGCCCAGGCGACGGCTGAGGGGAGCGGAGAACCGGGCTGGAGGAAGGCCCGCCCTAGGGAGCGCTAAAACAAAACAAGGGGGGGGGGCGGCACGGGAGGGTGGCACTCGGGGGCGACTTGACCACAGAGCACCAAGAATGGCCGCACTCCCCCGCCCTGGAGGCCCGCATCTCGGGGGTGCGCGGACGGACTCCACTACACCTTTCTGACCAAGGAGGGTGAGGCTCTGGGATGGCACAGCCCAGGGTCCCGCTGGCACCACGGCTGGTACCCCACGGGCAGGGGTGTATGTAGAAAATATATCCCTTTGAATGTGACGAGACACACCCTGGAATTTGAGGAGACTCGGGGTTATGTGTGTTCGGATTCGGACCTCTTCGTAGGTGTGGGCTCAGGGGGCTGCCCCCGTGCCCCAGGGGCAGGGTCGGGGTTGCTTCCAGGGCTGGTTTCCGAAGATGACACACAGGCTGAGCGGGGATTACATGTGTGCGGCAAAGAACATGCTGATCCAGGTGAGTCAGCCCCTCCCCCTTACCTAATCCATCCTCCTTCGCAACCATAATCTGAGTCCCACCCCTGTTCTTCTTCACCCCCCACCGCCCACCTGCCCGGTGCCGACTCTTCCACTGTCCCCTTTGGTCCGAGCTTGGGAAGTTTGAAGGCAGAAAGGATAAGCTGCCTTGTGCTGTGGCCGAGACTCCGAATGAAGGCGCCCCTGTGTGGTCAGTGACGAGGTGGGTGCTTAATTGGTATTGAGGAGAGGGAGGGGGAGGGGTGGCAGAGCGATTTCCGGGACGTCTTCGTTTCACGCCACCCAGCCCAGGCTAGGGACATTGCTATGCCAGGCAGTGGACGCACCTCTAGACGTGAGGAGTGGGCAGTCTCCGCAGGGCAGCACGTGGCGGGCAGGGCTGCACCTCATGCCACCGTCACAGCTGACACGCGCGGCGCAACAGTGCAGTGAGTGGGGCCGAGGACTTTCTCACCCCAGAACCCGGTTAACCCCTTACCTGCTGGGCAGCGCTGAGACACGAAGGGGCGGCGCGCTGCCCTCTGTGGAGAAAATGAACAGAGGTGTGGGCGATACAATCCCTCACGCGTGAGCTTTAGTGACCACAAGCACGAGAATAAAGCCCCCCCCCCCGCCCCTTGCTTCAGGAACACTTCCATGGCCCCCTGTCACCGGCGGGTGAACCCTGCCCAGCAGCACAGCTGTGCTCACATTCTGCCCCCCAGCCCCGCTTCCCCTGAGGCTTCTGGTGCTGTGTGAGGGAAGCCTGCGCGCCCACATGTGCAGCACATGTTCTGTGTGCGAGGGACGCACGCAGTGCTGCTTCCTGTGCTGCACCCACTCTGGGTGAGGGACACTCGAGGTGCTGCGTGTTCTGCACCCGCTTTGTGTGCTGTTTCTGCTCTGTGTGCGAGGGAAGCGTTCAGTGCTGCTTCATGTGCTGTACCTGCTCCGTGTCTGAGGGAATTCTGTGCTGCTACATGTGCTGTACATGTTCTGGGCAAAGGAAGCGTGTAGTGTTGCGTCTTGTGCTGCACCCGTTCTGTGCGCGGTGGTGCACCTGCGTTGTGTTTGGGGGAAGACTGTGGTGCTACGTGTGCTGTACCTGTTCTGTTTGAGGGAAGCTTGACCGCTCCTTGTGCTGCACCCAGGGGATCCGACTTATGAATTTCCGGGGGGGGGGTCAAATACAGGAAGTGACATCACCGGCAGTTATAGGACCGCAAATGTGCATGTAGTTGCCAACTGGGTGCAACGGTGTGCGGGGGGGGGGAAGCACGCACATCGCAGAACAGTGGAAACATTGGCTAGCATGTACTGCATATACTAAAGGTTTAAGCCTTCCAGTTGCATTCCAGTAGGACATCACTGCCCCTACTCCGCCCCTCTATAATCATCCAGGTTGTAGTAGCCCTCAAAAGGCAGATCAACACAACTAGGATGGGAGAACGAAATGGCGTCCCACCTGTGAGTGTGTCAAACGTCAGAGCAAAGACTGTGCGTGTGCCTCCTACCTTGGAGCACAATCTCACTATTTGGGTGCAAATCTCGCAAGTGGGAGCATGGGAATCCCCTGCGTGTGTGTGGGCTGCAGACCCCGAATCACATGCTCACTTCTTCAGTGTGAAACTCTGGCCAACGCTCTTTGGGCAAGCATTCAGGATGGGTCTCACACCTATAAACAGTGTGATATATTGAGTGGGCACCTCACTCCTTGGAGCATAGTATCAACCGTTGCTGGTAATCTCACAACTGAATGTACAGTTTCACTCTTGGTCATCTCAGTGACCCCATGTATATTAATGGAGCCAGTCTCCCATCTGGGAAAACAATTATATTTCTGTTAAAACACTCTGAATTGTCACTCCAGTTTTCTCGATCCATAGATCCATACCATATTCATTCAATGTGTGTGTAGGGGTGATAACTTGTGTCTGAGAGAGCTCATTCTTTCATTCAGGAAAGATAAAAGGGTAAAAGGCTCCCAATATCCTGAGCAGCAGCTTATGGACAGCAGGCAGCTCCGGACATGCCTGTTGCCAATTGAATGTAGACAGATCTACTATTTAGACACTGGGAGAGAGCCATTAATCCACATTGGTGGTGAAGAAGCACTCAACATACAGAACACAATGGTATAGTGTTGCAGTCCTGCTGAGAAATGACAATTCTGAGCATGTGAGCAGTCGGCTGGATCAGTGCTGCACCATAAAAGGTGTAGAAGCCTTTGTGAGAAGTGGCAGTACTGTCACAACGGTGAGAAGTGTAGTATTTTCACATTAACTATGCTTAAGAACTTTGGGTTATTGAATAGTGCTGCTACATTCTGAGTAATTCCATCCCTTTAAATATATGAGCTCTTGTATAACCACGACAGTGTTGAGTTATTCTGATTATGACAGACCTGCTCAATAGTTCTGGTTCTGTATCATTAAATGTACTTCAGATCTTTAGAGTATCGGAAGGATAGCTCAGGGGCAACGTGCTCGCCTTGGAAGCAAGACGACACAGAGCAACACAGGAGCGATCCCTCGGTCTGCGCAACACAGGTTCGCTCCCTTGGTCCGCACAACACAGGTTCGCTCCCTTGGTCCGCGCAACTCAGGTTCGCTCCCTCGGTCCGCGCAACACAGGTTCGCTCCCTCAGTCCGCGCAACACAGGTTCGCTCCCTCAGTCCAAGCTTAGAAACCTCTGGGTAGTACACGCATTATAAATAACCAATTGAAGTAAAAAGAAATACATCTGTTGAGAAGTGCTGGGGCCTTGTCAATAAGAGTGTAGCAGCTCCACTGAGAAGTGCTGATGTTGTCCCATCAAAAGTATAGCAGCCCCACTAAGATGAACTAGCATTACCCCAACAAAAGCATAGTATTATCGCTGAGAAGATTCAACAATTATAGAAGCCCTGTTACAGCAGTACTATCCCATCAAGAGTATAGCGAGCTAACTGAGGAGTACCAGCATTGCCCCATTTCAAATATGGCAGCTCTGCTAGAAAGTGCTGGCTCATACACCAAACCCAAAACGATTTTTAGAAATGGAGGGACATACTTGTTTTGCATCTGTGCCTCCATTTCTAAAAATCGTTTTGGGTTGGGTGTCCCTCTACATCTGTGCACCCCTCTTGCCAACAGGGGTGCCAGATGTACAAATACACCCAACCCAAAACGATTTTTAGAAATTGAGGGACAGACTTGCTTTGCATTTGTGCCTCCATTTCTAAAAAAGCCTTTTGGGTTCGGTGTACCTCTACATCTGTGCACCCCTCTTGCCAACAGGGGTGCCAGATGTACAAATACACCCAACCCAAAACGATTTTTCGAAATTGAGGGATAGACTTGCTTTGCATCTGTGCCTCCATTTCTAAAAATCCTTCTGGGTTGGGTGTACCTCTACATCTGTGCACCCCTCTTGCAAAGAGGGGTGCACAGATGTACACACACACCAAACCCAAAACGATTTTTAGAAATTGAGGGACAGGCTTGCTTTGCATCTGTGCCTCCATTTCTAAAAATCCTTCTGGGTTGGGTGTACCTCTACATCTGTGCACCGCTCTTGCCAACAGGGGTGCACAGATGTACAAATACACCAAACACAAAAAGATTTTTAGAAATTGAGGGACAGATTTGTTTTGCATCTTTGCCTCCATTTCTAAAAATCGTTTTGGGTTGGGTGTACCTCTACATCTGTGCACCCCGGTGCACAGATGTAGAGGTATACCCAACCCAAAACGATTTTTAGAAATTGAGGGACAGATGCAAAGCAAGAGCCTCTTGCTTTGCATCTGTCCCACAATTTCTAAACACCGGTTTTCCCCGGCTTTTACCCAGGCCGCCAGAGAGAGAGACAGTATGGATGGATGTGCTGTACCTGTTCTGTGTGCAAGTGACGCATGCTCTGCTGCTACTTGAGCTGCACCTGTTCTTTGGGGCGATTATAGTGCTGCCACTTGTGCTGCCACTTGTGCTGACCTGTTCTGCACCTGTTCTGTGTGAGGGAAGCCAGTGCTCTCGAAACTGTTCTCTTTGAGGGAACCTTGTGCTGTTGTAGGTGCTGCACTTGTTTTGTGTCTGAAGGACTGCACTGCTACGGTTATGTGCACCTGTTCTGTGAGGGGCGCATTTAGTGCTGCTGCCTGTGCTGCACCTTTTGAGTGTTTGAGGGAAACCTGTAATTTTACATGTGCTGCACCTGTTCTGTGCGAGGAAAACCTGTTGTGCTTCACTTCTGCCTGGAGGAAGCTTAGTTGCTATATATAGGTTTTTTAAATTTGTTTTATTAATTGTCATTTGGTTAAATATAACCTTTAACACACTATAAAATGATACAGTAAATACAATAGTTTAAAAGAGAAAATCATCACCATGAAACACACAAATACATTAGACATGACTACAAAGCACAATTTAAAATAGATGTCACCAATCTTTGTGATCTAAAAATCGCATAACTTTCTAAAATAACCAAGTTTAATAACCTGTGCAACATTTCCTTAAATTTACATTTGTGCTGAAATCCATTAAAGCAATACATTCATAATGTCTTCCCATATTTAATATACAGTAAAGTTTAACACAGTATTTCTGCCTTCATATATCGCAGACCAAAATTGATTTGTGTGACTAAAATTCATGGCCTCTACCTGCATTGAGTATCCTTTCTCGTGTATGGAAATTAGACCAGAGCATTCTGTCAACAAGTGTTGGCCAGTCTCCTCTTGGTCTCCACATATTCTGTATGCTTGTCCCTGCACAGTGATCTTTCCCCTCTGCCCCTATCTGCCAACACAGGAAGCTGGTTAAGTCTTAGTAGAAGGATAAACCTCCTTACCTTTGTGTTTTGCAAGTTTATAAGATAGGAACATACAGGATCAGGTTGGAATGCTTGCATGGAGTATACATTATAGCTGGACTTTTTAGCTACATAGGTAGTTCACTTATCCCTATCCCAAATCATTGCCTTTTTTTAAATTTCAATACATTTTGTGGCCAAGTGGTCCAATGGCATCAATGCACATCTGATTTCATCCAAAACGTGATCAATCTCACTGTGCCATATTTTAAAAGCCGGAAAGAGACACCTATTGCCGTTGTGATCACTGAAATATGAATGCACAGAATCATTATTGCCAGCATTCATCCTTTTTTTAAAATATAGGTTACATGCTGCAATCATTTTCCGGGTATTCAAAGAAATCAGACCCAGCTGGAAGCATATTGTTTCTGCTGGTGCACACTGAGGGAGACCATAAGCACTTCTCCAAAATTTCCCTTCTAAGAGTTTCAGCCAGTCGGTCTCTTTGGCAGAATAGACTTCAAGCCCATAGAGTGCACTAGGAACAATACAGGTGTTCTATACTTTCAATAGGCCCTCTACGGAGTGTCCGCCAGATTTAAAAATACCTAGTAGCCTTAAACTTTGTAACAGTCTTACAGATTATATTTGTAGATAAGGACTCTTTATTTAAGTTGTTAGGGATGAGCATTCCAAGATACAGGTAGCTTTCTACTTCTTCCAAAACGTTGTCATCAATTGTCCATCTAAATCTCTTTATGGATTTGCGGTTAGATTTAATCGTCATCATTTTAGATTTGGACAAATTGATCGCCAAACTGTGTTGTACAGAGTATGCTGCTCATTTATTCAGGCTACATTGTAAACCTATCGCAGTCTGATTAAAAATTACAATATAATCTGCGTAGTAGAGCCAGACAATGGGAAAGACACCTATGCATGGAGGATGGTTATTGCAATCATTGAAAGCTCTTTCAAGGTCTGAAATGTAAATGTTAAAAAATATCGGGCCAGGGTGCATCCTTGTTTAAGATCATAATTATCAAGGATTTGTTCACTCCCATCAGCCTCTTGATTGATTCTAAACTGTACCATGTTGTCAGTATACAGTGATTTGACAAAGTATAATATTTGAGAGTGTAATCCGCCTTTCTCCATCTTTTCCCAGAGTAGTTGGTGGTTAACTGTGTCAAATGCTTTGCAATAATCTATATAACAAATATACAGAGTTTTACTTTATGATAGCAAAGTGGTATGTATGAGAGAGATTAAGACCCAGGCGTAGACATGGCACTGTAACCCTTTGGAAAGCGGGATTGTTGATTGCTGAGTATCTTATTTTCTACTAATCACACATTTATGTAGTTTAACAACAGTTTGCTAAGGATTTTGCTCTGGAGTCTATCATTGCCAGGATTCTGTAGTTAGACGGGCTGTCTCTAGCTCCTTTGTTTATAAATAGGTATTAGGAATTCGGTATTTGTGCCATGCACACAATTTCACTGAAAACTATGTTCAAAATTGAGGCCCATACCGTTATGTTTTCCTTATGTAGTATATTCGGTAGTCCATCAGGGCCAGGAGCCCTAGATGGCTTCACATCCCCAATTATTTAGTAAATCTCAGCTACAGTGAACTTAAAACAAATCTTTGTTCCCTATATTGCAATAACCGCTGCTGATCTCAGTAATTTGCTCTCTATAATATTTATTTTTTATTTATTTTATTCATTTGTTACACGCCCAGACCCTGGGGTATCACAGCGTGGTTACAGACAGCTTAGGCAAGTTAGTCATACATTTATGCAAGGTACAGAAAAACAGTAAAAATTAACCTGCAGCAGAACATATCATACAATAGTGAACATTATTTACACATGAAAGTGACAGGCTTTATACTAGTATCAGTTAGGTACCCTGATAAACTAGTATTGGTTAAATAGCCACGTTTTTGAATCTGGGGAAAGATGTCTCTTGTTTGATGTTGATGGGTAGTGGGTTCCAGTGTTTGGGGGCCAGGACAAGGAAGCTACTACCCCCGCTCTAGAGGTTTTGTAGCGGGGTGCGGCTAAGAATTGATTGTCGTTAGATCTCAGAGTTCTGGTAGCTTCTTTTTGTTTGTAATGCTTTATTAAGGTAGGTTGGGTCTTTTTTGGTGAGACATTTGTGAGCAATGAGGAGTGTTTTAAAGATAATTCTGGCTTTTATGGGAAGCCAATGAGCATCTTTCCTGATCTTCGAGATGTGATCAAACTTTCTTATCCCTAATGCTGCCCGTAAGGAATTATTTTGCAAAAGTTGCAATTTACTGAGCTGAGTATTGGAGGTCCCTAGTAGTAATGCATTGCAGTAGTCCAACTTAGATAATATCAGAGCCCTGGCAAGGGTGCTACAGTTGGTGGGAGTCAGAAACTGACGACTTAGTGCAATAAGTTTGGATGTGTATGCCGTGGATAATGCGAGCGTGTTGATGTGTTTGGTCATGGTAAGGTTAGCATTTGGTATACACCTAATGTTTTTACTTGCTTAAGTACTGGGATCATGGTGCTGTCGATATTGATAGAAGTGTATTCTGAGTGGAGGCCGGCTATTTTAGATTGGGAGCCTACGATCACATCATTAAGACAGAGACTGTTTAGTGACATCCAATTTTGACTGATGGCGTATATTTTATTAATGGTTGTAGTGTCTTGGTCGTAGTTCCCTGAGATGGGTATGAGGATCTGGGTGTCATCTGCAAAGATGGTGTAGATGACACCCATATCATCTAATGCTGAGAATAGGTGCTTTGTGTAGGCTTTATAGAGTGTTGGCGAGAGGCTGGATCCTTGGGGTATTCCAATGGGTACTGGGATGGGATCGGCCGCTTCTTTACCTATTGCAACTCTAGAGGTACGTTTGGCGAGGAAGGATTTCACCCACATGGTGGCATCGTTGGAAAAGTTGAAGTCATTGGCTAGTGTGGTACACAGTTTGTCATGGTCCACAAGGTCAAATGCTGCAGACAGGTCTAACAGCAGGAAGATACAGAGTTTCCCTGAATCTCTGTTAGTATCCATCTGGATTTTAAGATCCAGAAGGGCTGTTTCTGTACTGTGGTTAGGCCTAAAGCCTGATTGTCTGGTTCCGAGGAGATGATTTTGTTCGAGGTATGCTTGTTTGTGTATATGCTATTTTATCTATGACTTTGAGTAGGCAAGGGACCGTTGTTATGGGACGATAATTGGTAGGTACTGTAGGGTCAAGAGTTGTTTGTTTTAGAAGTGGGGTGACCCAGGCTTCTTTAATGCTGGCTGGCACTGTGTTGGAGTTGAAGGAGGAGTTGACAAAATGAGTGATGGTGGTGGTGAGAGTGGTAGCACATGCTTTGACTAATTTACCTGGGACATTATCCCCTTTGCAGTTAGCGGCTTTTAACTTAGAAATAGTGTCAAGCACTAGTTCCTGGGTGACCAGGGTGAAGTGGAAGCAGGGATTAGTGTTTACATTGGGGGTGGAAAAGGGGTTAGTAGTTAAGGCATTTTTGTCTTCTAATACCAATCTTTTGGTGGTTATTTTGTTTTGTAACAAGGTAATTTTTGAGGCGAGTGTATCTTGTATGGTGGTGCACCATTCTTTACTGGAGATGGCCGGGTTTATACTTGGGGTAGGATTTTCTAATTCTCTAAGGATAGAAAAGAGTTCTCTAGAGTCTGATGTGGCATTGCTTATACGTGTGTTATAGGCATTGGCTTTGTGTGTAATAACGGCTATTTTATATATTTTGTTAGCATCCTTGAAGGCTTTAGCAGAGTCCAGGGAGGGATGGTTGTTGTGGGCGAGTTCAAAGGAGCATTTGATTCTTCTTAGGGAGCTAAGTTCTTCATTGAACCAGAAATGCGTCTTTTTGTCAACACGTCGTGTTTTGGTTGTTATTGGCGCTACTTCATCAGTGGTGATGGAAAGGCATTTGTGGTAATAGTCCGCGAAGGTACTTGGGTCATTGCTGACGATTGAATTGGTTTCTAATGTTCTGTTAAGTATGGGGGCAAAATTCTCTACAGTTAGCTTACTGGGGTTTCTAGATTCGGGGATGGCCATTGCTTTGGTTTTAGGGGGACAGGGTTCATCATTCATAAGTCTGAATTTTATGCAGAAATTGTCCGTCCAATCTAGGGGGCTGATTTTATCAACAGTAAGTCTATTATTGGCTAGACTTACTTAGCCGGTCCGATAGCACAGCGAGTAGAGTGCTTGCTTTGACCTCTGTGCTGAGCCTGCTGACGCAGGTTCTAATCTCGGCAGGGCCAAACTCAGCCTTTCATCCTTCCGAGGTTGATAAATGAGCACCACACACCGTGGGTAATAATAAGCAGCGCTCAGATACCTGAGTGTTTGTAGCGCTATATAAATGCTAAATTATTTTTATTATTATTATTATTCAGTGAGAGTATCCAATCAAGGGTTCTGCCTTTGATATGGTGGGAGCATTCACCAGTTGGGAAAAATTCATATCTTTGATTGCTGAGTGTAGGACTTCAGCTTTATGGTCTTGGTCATCATTGAAGCCCAGATTTAGGTCTCCCAGGATAATGCATTTTGTGTTAGGTTTAATGAAGGATGAAAGAAATAGCGGGATGTCTATTTCTGGGTGACTGTTGGTGCTAGGTGTTCTATATATTACTACTATGTTAATCGTAGTGTTCTCATTCGTAGCTAGTTTACCTAAAAGGAATTCATACCCTGCAATGTCTTCGATAGAATTCGATCTGAGTTGTAGGTTATTCTTGGCAATAATGACTACACCACCTCTGGTAGAGTGGGCTCTATCAGCTCTGAGGATGGTGTAGTCCGGCGGGATCGCTAAGGCTAGCAGAGGTCCTGAGGCTTAGTATGTAAGTTCTCCAGCAATCAATAGATATAGGGTTAATCTCTCGAATTCCTAGTATCCCAAAGTTATACTTTTTATAGATGTGCCAGAATCTTTGCATGTTGTCTTTTAATGTCATAAACATTATTTTCCACTGTGCAGAGGCTATAGATACCCATCATGCTCCAATATATGTATTACATTTTCAGTTTCTTTACTCTCATAGTTCCTGTCTCAAAATCCTGTGTGTTTCTTTTTAACCAGCGTACATTGCTATGGCGTTCTTTTTTCCTTTTGGCTACAGTCAGATCATAAATGTTTTTGTGAGTACAACTACTATAGGGGATTTTATGATGATGGTTCAGAGCCATTCTTAGTGAGTTCTGAACTGTGGAATAAATGATCTCCATATTAGTAAATGTGGGGAGATTATCCTCAGTCAATGCCGCTAATATTGAATCATTAATCTTACACAGTTTGTTTCTGGTCCATTGTATGCAATTGCCCTTATTGCTAATACAATAATCCCCTTTTAATCTCTTCTGATCAGCCTTCTGTGCTATCTTCAGAGAGAATTCAATTATCACGTGATCACTACACTTATTACCAATAAGTCTAAAATCACTAATAGGTACATACCCAGCTACTTGAAACAGCACAAAATCAATCAAGGAAAATGGTCGCCCATTAGTACAATTAAAAAACAAGTCATCATGTCTCACATTTAGCAGTTGATATAATTGATGTTTACTAATCAGTGAGGTCCGATGATTTTGGCTTATTAAACTTTAATTTTCTTCTGGACCGAAAGCCCACATCTCATATTCATTTCTGACGTAGGTGTGCATTCCAGCACCCTCACCCTTTTTCTGGGAAATCGGGGCGTTGGAAATTCAGGTCTCTTATAACATAATATAGGCCTTTAGGGTGTTTTGTTTTCCATCAATCTATGAGATATTCCATCTGATCTATAATAGATTCCATGTTGTCATTTCCTGGCAGATTGTAAACATTAATCAATACCATTTCATCCTTCCACTTCGCCCCTGGGATGGCTATCATGGTGGCTAACATAAAGTCTGAGCTGCACTCTAATTTCTCAGTGGTTGCCTGCAAATAATTAGAAACTGCAACAATGAGACCCCCGAACGGCCTGCCTGACTTATTTTTACGTGCAGGGGTTTGGTAGATTATATAGCCATCAATATAAACATTTTCCCTAAGCCAAATCTCTTGCAGTAGGATAATAACAGCTGCTAATAATAATAGAGTGCCTTTGGGGTTAGAAATAAAGGAGCGAAACTTTTAGTATTCCAGGATCTGATTTTTACATGATTATAATTAGAAGCCGCGATTCAGTCCACTTCTTCACAATTCTTAGCTTAAGGGAAGTGGTTTGCTTGTCTCATTGATAGATTGCCTTTTGAGTGGAGTTCCTGGCATTCCCTGGTGACTAGATCATTCATCATATTATCAGTGAGGCTTGCACTCTTACTCTCCACTGTATATTTGTTTCCTGTATGCTCCCTGTGTGGCAGGACCCTTGCAAATTCATATCCAAGATCACAAAAGAAGGTGGCCTGTGTCATAATGAACTCCACTGTAATGGGTGATACCCAGTGTAGTACAGCCCAATTAGGTCCCCAAAATGACAGTAGGATCTCAGCTCTCTTTAGCTCATGGGCTGATATGTTACTGACAGCCAGGAATTGATGTAGCAATTCAAGCATCTTAGAGCCGTTTAAGAAAGGACTTGCCGTGGTGACATATACATCTGTTACCATCATTGTATCTGTACTTGTACAATTTAAAACATTATCAAGGTTCACCACAGAATTTTTTTTAAAGGTAAGCTTATCCCCACTCTGTGTAACACACGTCCATCTCCCGTCTCCAATCAATTATTTACAGGCATCTCTTCAGGTTGCAGAATGTTTGTAATCCGTTGTGCAGTGCCACTAGGGCAAGCCGTATCGTCATTTCCCATTCTAGTATTTCGTACTGACTGCAGACAATGATCTTGTGATTGCGAGGATCCAGCCATAGACGTTTTGTTACAAAAACTGTCAGGAACAAGTTTTTGGCCGAGGGTATAACGCTGATCTTTTTTTGATTTGACCTTCCCCACAATTACGGACCCTTTAGCGGTTTCAATACAAGACATACTCTTGGGAAAGGTTGACGACAGGGCCTGGGATGCCACCCCGATATTAGTGGGGTTAGCAATGCCAGAGTTAGCAATTAGTACACTGCGTTTGGATTTTTTGGTATGCTTCCTGCCAGAGCAGGAACCGTTTTACCACCTTTCATTTTGGCATTCCCCAAATGATGAAGGTCCTCGGTATCCTGTATAGTTGTCGTGGGAGCACATGTCTTGTCCCCCTCCAGGTTGTTCTTCCCGGATACCTGTTTGTTCACAGACAATTTTACAAATTTTACAAGTTGGGATTTCATAGATAATGGTTCCATATGAATGATTCTGCACAGATCAAGCAAGGAATTCAATATCATTAAAAATTCTGTCTCCATACCAAAAGTCTCTGGGCCCGGAGAGTCTGGGGACAGAGGACTCTCAAGGTTGCCCTTTGATTTCGCATATGCATTCTGGGCAATTGCAGTTACATTTGGGGAACATGTCAAGTCTGTAACAAAATGTTTTGTGGCCATGGCTTGGTAAGAGATTTGATCGAGCCTCTAAACTCATAGCTATGGCCATCACCATGTTATCCTGGAGGGAAGTGTTGTCTTGATTTGTGGTAAGGTCTGAAGCGGCTGCTATCTTTGGAGGAGAACTGGTTTTCCTATTGGAATGACAATTAGGTTTTTAAAAAGGAGTTATCTTTCCTTGTTGACACTCCTCAATGCCATTTAAGTCACAGATGGTATTAGCTATCCCAACCATAGTAGATTTTGCTTGCTTTAGGAGCCATTTAGTTGCCTGCTTTTTTAGATTACAAGCAGCGTTTAATGTGCCAATGCATACCACGTGATCGCCAGGACGTTATGGGCGCCTCCTGGTAACTGTAGGCATATTTATGAATACAGAAATATGTGGTAATAATTTATATTGTATCAGAGAGCTTGATGCAGGAGTATGTTCAATGCAACTGTGTTAATAGCTCCAACCGTTTGTCAAGGGCTCCAAGGTACCAGTACCCAGTGGTCGCCCTTTCAAATCAAGAGGCAATCAAGATGGCGTGTAGTTAGAAGGCTCCAAGTTGGATATCAGCCCGCAGTCACCTTCTTAACGCCAAAGGGCACCAGGAAATTTAAGTATTGGCTTCAAGATTTGAAGGCCTCATGGTCGCCTTTTAAATGTAGAACGATGAATAAGGTGATAGAACTAATACTCCACTTCAGGGACACATAGGAGTGCCTGCATTTGGATCTAATAGCGGTATTGGAGAGAACAGGACAGTATCAAAGGTAGAGCATTACATGCAAATATGCAGAATGCACACAATACGGAAACCAACCTGCGTGTCGGCTCCTTACTGCCCACGAAGATCTTTCTTATCCTGCTTCCAATACGCGGGCTACCGCTAACCACCTTGCACTTACCTTCCGCCAGTTGGGTTGGGGGGGGTTGGTGATGCTAGCTCCCATGCTGCAGGTCCCAGAAGGAAGACTCCGCTGCAGTGGATACTCCATTCCAACCCTTTCCCAACACCTCCAACCACTTGGTCCACTTTGCAGGCCTGTAATTTCCTCGACCCGCACACCCGAAGAACCAAAACACCAAAACACTCCTGCAGCACTCTGCTTCGCTGTGCAAGAATGTGGGGATTATATGCAGTCTCCGCCCAGTAAATCTAGCCACAGCAGAAAGACTGTGCGTCTCACAGCGGTTCACCATTCCAATGAGAAGCTGTCTGTTAGTCCCCAAAACACTCCTGCAGCACCCCGCTTTGCTCTGCGAGAGTGCGGGGATTATATGCAGACTCCTCCCAGTAAGTATAGCCACAGCAGAAAGACTATGCGTCTCACAGCGTTTCACTGTTCCAACGAGAAGTGGTCTTTTAGTTACCAAATTACTCACGCAGCACTCTGCTGATTGCTCTATGTGCTGCACCTGTTCTGAGTGAGCTAAACTTATAGTGCTGCTGCTTGTGCTGCACCCGCTCTGTAGATTGACTCCTACATGTGCTGTACTTTTGAATGTGAGGGAAGCCTGTGCTTCTACATATGCTGCAACTATTTGGTGTGCCAGGAAAGCATCTAGTGCTGCTTCTTTTATTGCACCTCTTCTGTATGAGGGAAGCTTGACTGCTGCATGTGCTGCACCTGTTGTGTGTGTGAGGAAGCACTGTGTTGCTACATATGCCCTGTGTGCATTACTGCTACTTGTGCTGTGTTTGTTGATTATGAGCAGTGCTTTAAATGACCTGTGAACTCGGGGAGTGGGGGGGAGGGATCTGTGAAGGTTGTGTGGCCTAAAGGATGCGCGACCTAAACAGGGCAGGAGGTAAATGCCACTGACCCCCTGTAGTATCCCTTTGCAGCGATCATCACCCTCTCCCCCCCCCCAGGTGAAAGGGTGGGAATCCCTGCATCTTTTAGCTAATGAAATGCCTGGTGGGGGTTTAACACCACATCTTTTCTTCCTTAATGGTGGCACTGACCTCTGCCAGGCATCCATTTAACCAAGAGATGCAGCGATCACCCTCAGTTGATCTCTTAGTTGAAGGGATGCCTGGCGGTGGTCAGTGCCACCATTAAGGTTGAAAAGGCGAGGCCTCCAGAAGCCAAGGCCTTTTTTCCTAAAGCCTGAAGCTCGAGCGAGAGCTTCAGGTGTTTAGAAAAAAAGGCCTCAGCTTCTAGCGGCCTCCCTTTTTCTTCCATAATGGTAGCACCGGCCCCCTGCATCCCTTAATTGAAGGGATTCTTGGCAGGTGTAGGCGCCACCATTATGGAAGATTCATCCCTTTTTCTAAAGCCTGAAGCTCTCACATATGAGCGAGCCTCTAGCGGCCTCATCGGCTGATGCTGCCTTGTCTCGGACACATTTTTTCAGAGACTTGCAGGGCTCTGCCCCAGGTAGCCCAGGCCCTCTTAAAGCCTTAGCCCTGAGGGACGAAAGCCTGCAGAGCCATTACACATGTTGTACCTTGTGCTTTTTTGTAATGCAGATTCTGCTGGCTGTTCCTGTTCTTTGCGTGTGAGGCAAGCTTGCTGTGTTGCTGCATCTGTTCTGTGTGTGAAGGGAGCTTGCATCGTTGCTACATTTGCTGTGTTCATTGACCACGGATGACAGAAGCCTGCAGCGCCGCTGCACATGCGCTGCCTTGTGCGTGTGTCTTGTAGGTGCTACTGTTTGTTCTGTTCCTGTTTTGTGTGTGTGAAGGACGCTTGCACTGCTGCTGGCTGACATCTTCTGCATCTGTGCGGTTGACACAGAGAAGAGATTTTGGCATAGGAAATGGCAGGATTGCTTGTTAGTAATCTTGATGAAACTGAGTCCTTCTTTTCCTCAAACCTTGAGGTTGGGCTCACCCCTGTGACAGCATCCAGTAGGGTCTAGCAGGCTAGGATTGGCCTATAGGGCCTGAACCAAAAAT
Organism: Ambystoma mexicanum; assembly: GCF_040938575.1. NCBI lineage: Eukaryota > Metazoa > Chordata > Amphibia > Caudata > Ambystomatidae > Ambystoma > Ambystoma mexicanum. Next base: position 1,274,970,604 of record NC_090932.1, read on the forward strand.
GCTAAATGCTAGCGTGGGCCTGTTTTTTTGGTCAAAGTGGGAAAATTATCATGTCTTTACTAAATAAATCCCTTACACAGACATTCGACATTCGAACCATGATCCTAGCAGGCAACTGATCAGGCTTCTCGGGCCCTGAATTGCTTGTGGCAAAGGTATTTGCTATCGTTCATAAACTGGTGCAGCCCCCTGACAAACCCATCAGTTTAGGTTGGCAGTGGCTGATTTCTTGCCCCATAATCACACCAAAACTAGACAGAAAGGTGATCTGGAGCCCTGAGGGAAACATTACAATCCAGATATAGGGCCTCATCATGAGTTTGGCGGTAACCCTTAAATCCTACGGTAGCGCTGTTACCGCCGGATTTAAGGGTTCGCCAAATCAGGGCTTCGGCGGATTTCTCTCGAGCTCTGAGCTGGGGGGAAATCTGCCAAAAATGTGCGCTCATACCGCCGGCGGTAAATCGCCCGGCGGTATGAGCACGAAATTTCCCCATTGAGCCCAATAGGGAATGGGCTCAATGGGGAATGGGGATTTCCAAATCCACCAAACCCGTGATCCGGCGCTAATAGCGCCGGTGGGTTTGGCGGTAGGGCAGATAGCGCCAGCGCTATTAGCGCCGGCGTTACCGCCCAACTCGTGATGAGGCCCATAGACATTCAGAGGATGTAGCGGATGATCCTCAGAGGACACAGGACCTGGAAAAATATAGGCAGCATCACAACCTGAAAGATCCAAAAATCAGACAAAACGTTCACAACAATTTAAGGAGAAGATTTGAGGACAAAACTGGAAAAATAACACTGGTACTCTGGTACACCGACAGAAAAACAACACCCAATTCACTGAGGCTACAGGCTTGCGTGTTGGCCACCAACTTCACTGAGGCTTTGAGCCAAGAAGATGGTCACTAAGAACAGAAACTTTAGAAAACCGGCCGGATCAGGGTACGACATAATATGAAGCCTGAACGCATAATGTCCTACCTGCTGGTTCCGGTTATATGTGATTTAATCGTTCTGCAAATACCGAAATCACAAAACAGTGGTGCAATAATAGAGGCATCATTTTCAGAGTGTCCCTATGTAAAGAATTGAGTAGGACATTACATTGTTGAATAAATACCACGGTCATCAGAACAGAACGAACCTGAATGTTGTGTACCAATGCTAATGTACTTCAGAAGACATAACAAAGCCATTTGCAATAGGCACCCAAAGTAGAAATGACAAAGAAAACAGCAGAATTAAAAGCTCCGTCAAAAACGTGAATCGTCAAGCGGAACTGTATTTAAACTATTATGCAAAAAAATGCCATTCCACATTGCAGAGTATTGCGTTTTACTAAAAATATCAAGAAGTGACTGTTAATAGTCCTTACCAAATTCAGCAACCAAAGTTCCTAATGAATACAAAATTACAATATTAAACTTCCCACGTTGTTATTATCCGTCCAGGTATTTCCCCTTTCAGAAAAGTTATTATTTTTTCCCGATTTATAAGAATTACACTAATCCGAACACCATATCCTGAGAAATTGATCCAAAATCCCATATAAATGGACATCCAAATTCCCAAAAGTAATCCATCGATCCAAACAAAGCATCCAGTAAAAGCATTCCAAAATCCAAATAATCCAATAACAAGCCCATCTGAAAATGTGAAAAAAATCAAAGTTCCCACATGTAATCCAAGGATCCAAATACAGTGCCAAAACATTGCAAAAACCAAAGAATCCAAGAAAAAAACACGTGAAAACATGAAAAAATCCAGGATCCCAAAAGTAATCCAGAGATCCAAAAAAAAAAAGAATCCAGCAAAAGCATTCAAAAATCCAAAGATTCCCAGCAACAAAACCATTCGAAAATGTGAAAAAAAGCCAGGTTCCAAAAAGTAATCCGAAATATTATCCAGCGATCCAAACACGGTGTCCCAAAAACGAATTATTAAGACTGAAGAATCCGGGAAAAAAAGTCTTCTGAAAAGGAGAAAAAATCCAAGTTCCAATAAAGAATCTAAGGCGTTGATGAACATGGGAACATCTTCACCTCGAACAGTCTCTGAAAAATGAATTGAACATTTCTGAATGAAAATGGCAGGCGAGAGAAACTGGAAACGACAAGTAACAAGACCCTCCAGCATATTGCGATTCCGCAAATTGCAGCGAAAATGCCTGTTTTTTAAAGTGCTAAAATGAACGTTTTTGCAAAAAAACCCACAAAAATGGCTGTTTTTGCTAAATAAATAAATAAAAAAAGACTCAAGTGACCAGTTTCACAACACTTTTTTGAACTCAAGAAATGAAATGCATATGCACATTTAATCACTTGTGCAAATAAAAGAGCAGACCAATCCACAAAGGACACATGAATGGGCGCATATAAGAAGCTACAAGTTGATGAGATACAAGTTGTGATGGGGAATTGGTGAGACGTGTGAGGTGTTTTGGTTAGAGAGGTGTGTGGGTGTTAGGGGGATTGGAGAACATAGAAGGGGAATATTTTCAGCATTACAACTGACAATTATCAATACCATTAATAAAGTAAGTAGGCATGCACATAAAACCAAAAAACAGAGCCAAAACAAACACTGTTCTGCCAAGCAAGAGACATCTGGGACTCTTCCTATTAAATTGATACAAAAGATGACACCCGGGCTCTCTTGTAGCCTTGCACACTGCCTCTTTCAATCGTGCACCCTCCAGTCAATAAAAAATGTGCTGCAAAAATGGCACAATAAATAAAGGTTTGTGCGGCAAAATTTGCCATTTAATGCCACAGAATTTGCTATTTTATGCCCCAAAATCGTAGAGGGTCTGACGAACGAAAACCTTCAGTGGACGGAGAAGGAACTGCATTGGAATGAACTTGTGCAACGCCCTCCAGTAGTGGGAAATGGGGACTACAGGACATTTTAAAAGTGACTACAATGTAGGAACTACTAGCTGTACCACCCGGCGCTGCACGGGTCTGGGGCCGACATGCATGTTGGGGTCTGCTATAGCCTTGTGTATGTTTTATTGTGTCATAACTTCCTATTTTTGAAAAATCACAAAATCGGCAATCTTCCAAAATCGCCTATACTGATAGCACACGGCCGGTCCCCGGTCGACCCAAGTGCAGGGCGAATGGGTGAGATTGGTCAAATTTCACTATCGCCAGTACACCCCAGACTGGTGTGCCGACCTTGTGTCCTAATATCTGATTTTTGGAAAAGTCCCAAAATCGGCAATCTCCCGAAATCTCTTATACTGACAGCACAGGGCTGGACCCCACTCTGTGCAGGGCGAATGGGTGGGGTTGGTCAGATTACACTATCGCCACTACACCCCAGACTGGTATGCCGACTTTGGGGCAAAATTTCAGCCCACCAACTATTGTGGGGATGGAGCCAACAATCGCAAAATTGGCAATCTCCCAAAATAGCCTATACTGATAGCACAGGGCCAGACCCTGCCTTGTGCAGGGCGAATGGGTGGGGTTGGTCAATTTTCACTATCGTCAGTACACCCCAGACTGGTATGCCGACCTTGGGCCAAAATGTCAGCCCACCAAACGTTATGGGGCTGGAGCCAACCCCCGAACATACAAACACACTTTCACAAATATATAGATAGCATATGGGACATTTATACATACATTGTTAATTATAAATTATATTACATTTAACTACATTGTTGATTAAATAACTTTTCAATATTACAGTATTTTGTTGAAATCACCACTGAATTATACATCTTTATTTTTAGTGGCAATATTATCATGGGTTATGCTGGATCCCACCGCAGGGATCCCAGAACCCCTAGTTAGTGGCCAGACCTAACAGGAGATCCTCTCTGAGGAAATCCAAAAAAAAGAGCAGATCACATGACAGAGAGCCTGCAAATGCCTGGATAAACATTAAGTCAAAAAGGAAGCCAAATGCCTATTGCAATACCTTAGGACTAGAGTCAAACCAACCCCTAAAGACGAACCCTGGTTTTACTGCCCACTCCTGTCACTTTCCTCATCGAAAGACTTATACGCGATAGCGTATCCTATATCGCTGGAAAGTCCAGTCAGACTACACGTGAACTAGGGAATCCTGGGGATACTAGTAACATCGAGAGCAGGGAACCAGGACACCCTGCTTCAAAAAGGAAGCACTAGTGCTATGAATCAGCCTCCCTTCCTGGCCTTGTAGAGAACGGGGACAATGAGGGGTTCTGGGGGCAATGGAAACGAATGTCACTGCAATCATTGAAGCATCCAAGTATCCACTGCCCTGAGCCAATGAATCCTGCCCCTGAATCAATGTGCTGGTAGCGGAGCATCCTGCTGGACAGACACATCCAGAAAAGGAGAACCACATTTTTGAATAGTTTAATTTAAAAACAAAATTCCTCAGAGAAAATTCCTGGATAATATCTGTGTAAACCTTTCCGGTCCTATACCCTCAATCCATAGGACATAAGGTCGGCAGTGGTTTCGCCTTCACAACTGTTATAGTGGACTGTTTGATTGTGGCAATTTGATTAGCATAACATAATAGAAAGATATATAGACAGGGGAGGGATTATGCAGGGGCAAGAAAAGGGGTGAGGGCATTGGGAGGGTGGGGAAAGGCATGTATGGTGGGCAGAACTCATTACAAGAAGGACGTCAAAGTGTATATTACGTAGGTGAAATTGTCACAATCAAACATTCCACTTAAAAAATGGTGCAGGTGAAACCATATAGAGCCTATAAGAGGATGCCTCTAAGGACTTACAGCCAACACGTGAGCCAGCTCTGCCAGGCCTCTGCAACATTGAACCGCCTGGTGATTCACATGCGTCTTTGGCACCAGGTTGTCCTTTCTGATCAGAGTTGCTTTTCCAGGAAAGATCTTGAGGTAGGAAATATAACTGACCTCTATCTCCAATTGGCTAATTTATCTCTCGCCAAGTCCCCTGTTCACACTCAGTAGCCAAAGTAGCCTCTCAGCTATTCCTGGTCGCCTCTGCGTTCACCAACAGAGGTTCCGGCAGATCCTTCTCCATCCCTTTCAAACACCAACAGAGAGATGACACCAGCTGGTAAGTCATCGGGATCACATGCTTCACATCTAGTGAATCCATTAACCACTTGTTGAGGATAAGTCTCACCATTACCTTAAGGGGTAGGCCGTGTCAGAAAAGTGTATACACACCAGATTCCCCCTTCAGCTGGACTGAAGATCTTGCCTGTCCTTTTCATAATCACAAAAATGGCCTTTGGGGTACACTTGATTCTTTCAACTCCCCAACAACTAGTATCACATGGTCGAAGGTATATTTCTACTAATGATTTTTAACTGACTGACTCTAACCCTATAGAAAGGATAAATTTACGCTATATTTAAGTGTCTTTCCCTAGTGTATAGGTGATGTTCTGCCCATCTAAAAAAAAAAGTGGGCAGAAGAAGAAACTCATCTTCACCAATTCTACAACTGTGTTTCATCAAACACAGCAAAGTTTTCCAGACTGAGTTCGCTTAAATCCTCAATATGTTTAAGCTTAGCCTCTCGTATGGACTGCCCTTGGGGGCATCGTTGTTACCCTCCTCTCTTTATTAATCTTGTAGGACCAGGTCATCGTGTTATCTCCAAGACTAGTCTTCAGCGCAATCCCAGAGTGCCAACACATCCTCACCAGATCCTGTGTTTTACTCACTGGTGGAAGTGTGCCATTAAAGTAGTGGAACTGTGACTCCGGCGGGGAATGGGAGATGTGGGAGTAAGCAAGGTGCAACACATGTTTCAAGCGGTTGTGGATGGCCCAGCGTGACATCCTTGTGGGTGAAACCGATATCAGTTTAGCTGTAATTTCCATAGGGCAGGAAAGTGAAGACCTATGCTTTAACTTAAAAAAGAAAAATCTTCAGAATGGTGAAAGAGGTTGTTAAAAGTAGTGGAGCTGTTAACAGTAACAAAAAAAAGTAGTGGTACTGCGCTCCCGATAGCTCCTGCTCACTTCAACCTCTGGTTTTACTTCAGGAACTTCGCAATCTCCCTCTCAATGAAATCCACAAATCTGGGGTCTGCCTATAAGCACGGGTTCAGCTTCCAGCTCCCCGCACCCCTGCATCTCTGTGATAATGCTAGAACCATGGTAGTAAAAGCGTGGGCCGAAATAACCACTTGCCCAGTTGAGGCCCCCATCACTCAGCCCATAAGCATTGTGGACCCCAAGAAATCATCTATCCTCGTGTTGGACACTTGGAGGAAGGGCAGAAAAGAGTGTAAACTCCCTTCCTAACGGGTGCAGCAGTCTCTAAGTGTCCTCCGTTCTGAGAGACTGTCTAATTTCCTGTATTCTCCTAGATCACCAGTCTGACTTTTCCCTCACTATTTCTTCAAATAATCTTACCTGAGAAGTGTGACACTCTTTCCAGCCAGACAGGCTCGGACTGGCCTATAGGGCAATATGCCAATGTCCAAACTTGAGGCTCAACATGCTGATCTGGGCCCATTTTATTGTTCAAAAGTGGGCCCCTTTTTGGGCCAAAGTGGGCCAATTTAGAGTTACTTCAAGTTTGCAAGTAGTTTTGATCAGTTTTACTGAATAAATATTCTTTAAAATCCTCAATTTGCAACAGATTTTACCAAAACACCTCCCCCTGGGTACTACTCAGACAGTTTGCCACAAAAGGAATGAATTGCTTTTGCGACTGTGTCCCACTTTTTCATTGGTGCCCGAAACACTTTTAAGCCCCAGTCCGACCCTGCTAGCCGGAGAGTGTCTGATGGAAATGTTTTTGGTGGCTGGATACAGAATAATCCTGGGCTTGAATGAGCCCAGGCCACGAAAACCTCCTGACTTGGGAAGTAGTAACATGTCTTCGTGAATTGGGTCTTCGAAAGTAGCACGAGTGATTTTAGTGGCGTTCCAACTGATCTGCTTTCTGTTCCTTCGTTCTTTTGATCTTTTTCCTATAGTATGTTAGGTCTACCTCTTCTCATTTTTGTAATGTGTAATTTGTGAAAAGTCGACTTCTTGACTATACCACAATAAATACATTTTAAAAAGGAAATGCTTTTACCGTGGTGGAGTGTGCATAGGGGAAAAATATGCGTTGGCATAGGAAAACTACACATAAATGACAAAAGGGCACGTGAACAGAAGTTTTCCTTCTGAACTGCTAAATAGTCTCCTCTAAATTATCTTGATTCGCTTTATCACACATATTTCCCGCCAAGATTAAAGGAAGCAATCCTTTCAGAAAGGTCAGTGTTTTTACGCAGGACCGCCTTTGGTACTTTCATGGCGTCTTGGCACTGCTGGGGTCTCTGTGGGCCAGAGACAGGACATTCTGATGGAGTTGTTCTCATGGAGGTATTGGGGGGAAAGTAGCCCTGCCAGTGCACCGACATTATAGAGGGGAGCGAGTGTACGTGGAATAAGAAGTTAGGGTCTTTCCACAACTCCGTGGTGTCTGTTTCCATTTGTGCGTCATTTCGGAGTGGCGTTGACGTCTGTTTGGGTCCATGTGCATATGCTGTGCGGTACAGGTAGGTGTGCCCATTGTATGGCAGCTAGAGTGTAAGCACTTTGTGGTTATAGCTGCATTATGTGTTATGCGTGCTTAATGTTGTGCGGCATTTGTGCGGTGTTGTATAGTGATGGTAGAAATGGTGGACCATGCAGCCCAAAGCAGTTCAGTCTTTTGCTAGCACACGGTTCTAATTTGAAGAGCAAATTGCATAAAAGGGTCACATTATGTGTGCACTTCCATGCAAAAGATCCCTCCTTACAATGCTACACATTTCTCATCTTTAGTGCTGCATTTTTTAATTAAAACAGGTCAAATCATATGGCCGTTTTTTCCAGTACGTGTTGCAAAATTGTAAAGGACTCCAGCAATGATTGCTTGTGGGCAGGGGAGTTGCTAGGTCTGGAAAAGACCCGGGGCTAAGCTGACGTCGGAACTGTTGGGACTGGGGGCTAGCCAGTCTTTTGCCTGTAGCTCCTGAGATTCTATCCGGGGCTACAACCAAAAGATCAGGGGCTATAGCCCCCTTAGCCCCCCCCTAGCAACGCCCCTGCTTGTGGGAGGCATTTACAGTGGACCCCTACGAAATCCACCTGCCTTTCCCAGCTGGAAATGAATGCTGGCCTTAATCCATCGGTTGCGTTGAGGCTAGGCTGATGATGAACCCCCCGGATCCAGTGTAATGACAATGGGTAAAGGTGAAACACTCCCTTTTACTTACCTCTTGACTATTAGAACTATTTCAAGACAAGGCAGGTCTCGGACATCTTAATACAGTAGTTCATTTGCTTATCCCCTCTGTGCCTAGATGCAGTTCCCCTGCCCGACACACCTCCCGGTGTCATGCGCGGGACTAATCTCCAATAACATAACATAATATAACATAACACAACATAACACAACATGACACAACATGGCAATTTTCTCACGTCACAACAAATGAAAAACTGCAGTGGTGAGGGAGGAGATTACAGTAAAGAAATAGAACAAGGCGAGGCGGAGTGGGAAGAGATGAGAGCAAGCCAGGGATGGAGACAGGGTGAGGGAGGAGATGACGGTAAAGAAATGAAACACGGCTAGGCGGAGCGGGAAGAGATAAGAGCGAACCAACGGATGAAGAAGACAGGGCGAGGGAGGAGATGACAGTAAAGAAATGAAACACGGCTAGGCGGAGTGGGAAGAGATAAGAGCGAGCCAATGCATGAAGGAGACAGGGCGAGGGAGGAGATGACAGTAAAGAAATGACACACAGCTAGGTGGAGTGGGAAGAGATAAGAGCGAGCCAATGGATGAAGGATAAAGGGTGATGGAGGAGATGACAGTAAAGAAATGGAACACGGCTAGGTGGAGTGGGAAGAGATAAGAGCGAGCCAATGGATGAAGGATAAAGGGTGATGGAGGAGATGACAGTAAAGAAATGGAACACGGCTAGGCGGAGCGGGAAGAGATAAGAGCGAACCAACGGATGAAGAAGACAGGGCGAGGGAGGAGATGACAGTAAAGAAATGAAACACGGCTAGGTGGAGTGGGAAGAGATAAGAGCGAGCCAATGCATGAAGGAGACAGGGCGAGGGAGGAGATGACAGTAAAGAAATGACACACAGCTAGGTGGAGTGGGAAGAGATAAGAGCGAGCCAATGGATGAAGGATAAAGGGTGATGGAGGAGATGACAGTAAAGAAATGGAACACGGCTAGGTGAAGCTGGAAGAGATGAGAGCGAGCCAATGGATGAAGGAGACAGGGCGAGAGAGGAGATGACAGTAAAGAAATTAAACACGGCTAGGCGGAGCGGGAAGAGATAAGAGCGAGCCAATGGATGAAAGAGAAAGGGCGAGAGAGGAGATGATAGCAAAGAAATGAAACACGACTAGGCGGAGCGGGAAGAGATAAGAGCGAGCCAATGGATGAAGGAGACAGGGCGAGAGAGGAGATGACAGTAAAGAAATGAAACACAGCTAGGCGGAGTGGGAAGAGATAAGAGTGAGCCAATGGATGAAGGACGAAGGGTGATGGAGGAGATGACAGTAAAGAAATGAAACACTGCTAGGTGGAGTGGGAATAGATAAGAGCGAGCCAGTGGATGAAGGAGACACGACGAGGGAGGAGATGACAGTAAAAAAATTAAACACGGCTAGGCGGAGCGGGAAGAGATGAGAGTGAGCCAATGGAATAAGGAGAAAGGGCGATGGAAGAGATGACAGTAAAGAAATGGAACACGGCTAGGTGGAATGGAAAGAGATAAGAGTGAGCCAATGGATGAAGGAGACAGGGCGAGGGAGGAGATGACAGTAAAGAAATGAAACACGGCTAAGCGGAGCGGGAAGAGATAAGAGTGAGCCAATAGATGAAAGAGAAAGGGCGATGGAGGAGATGACAGTAAAGAAATGGAACACGGCTAGGTGGAGTGGAAAGAGAGAAGAGTGAGTCAATGGATGAAGGAGAAATGGTGTGGGAGGCGATGACAGTAAAGAAATTAAACACGGCTAGGTGGAGTGGGAAGAGGTAAGAGCGAGCCAATGGATGAAAGAGAAAGGGCGAGAGAGGAGATGACAGTAAAGAAATGGAACGCGGCTAGGTGGAGTGGGAAGAGATAAGAGCAAGCCAATAGATTAAGGAGACAGGGCGATGGAGGAGATGACAGTAAAGAAATGGAACGCGGCTAGGTGGAGCAGAAAGAGATAAGAGCGAGCAAATGCATGAAGGAGACAGGGCGAGGGAGGAGATGACAGTAAAGAAATGACACACAGCTAGGTGGAGCAGAAAGAGATAAGAGTGAGCCAATGGATGAAAGAGAAAGGGCGAGAGAGGAGATGACAGTAAAGAAATGGAACACGGCTAGGCAGAGCGGGAAGAGATAAGAGCAAGCCAATAGATTAAGGAGACAGGGCGATGGAGGAGATGACAGTAAAGAAATGGAACGCGGCTAGGTGGAGCAGAAAGAGATAAGAGCGAGCAAATGGATGAAGGAGACAGGGTGATGGAGGAGATGACAGTAAAGAAATGGAACAAGGCTAGGCAGAGCGGGAAGAGATAAGAGCAAGCCAATGGATTAAGGAGACAGGGCGATGGAGGAGATGACAGTAAAGAAATGGAACATGGCTAAGCAGAGCGGGAAGAGATAAGAAAGCCAATGGATGAAGGAGACAGGGCGAGGGAGGAGATGACAGTAAAGAAATGAAACACGGCTAGGCGGAGCGGGAAGAGATAACAGCGGGCCAATGGATGAAGGAGACAGGGCAAGGGAGGAGATTATAGCAAAGGAATGGAACAACAGGAGGTGGCGAGGGGGGAGGTAAGGGACTGCACGAAGGAGAGAGAGATTACAGTGAAGGTATGACAAAGGAGAGAAAATTAGAGTTAGGGAATGGAAGAAGAGGGATATGATGAGGAAGGAGATTACAGTGAGGGAATGAAAGGATGGATAATAGCGAGGGAATAGATTACAGCAAAGGAATGGAAGAAGGTGCAACAGTGATTGAGGGGATCACAGAAAGTGAATGGGACAAAAAGAGGTGGTGAGGGAGGAGATTACAGCAAACTAATGGAAGGAGAGGTTGTGATAGAAGCAATTTTAGTGATTGAATAGGACAATGAAAGAGGGTGAGAAACGAGGCTAGAGCGAGGGAATGGAAGAATGAGAGATGGCGAGGGACTAGATTAAAGAGGTCGGATTGATGAAGGAAGAAGGCGGGAAAGGAGATATCATCTGGACAATGGAACAAGAAGAATCGTTGACGGAGGAGATTACAGTGGGAAATACAAGAACAGGCTCAGTTTGGCCTATAAAGCAATAGGGCAATACCCGAAGTGCCAGCCCAACGTTCTAATGTGGGCTCGTTTTTTGGAGTCAAAGTGGGACCGTTTTTGTGACCAAACTGGGGCCGTTTGATAAGGGCTAGTTTTAACCAAAATAGCCTTATAGAAGGAGGGAGGGGTTTGCCCCACGCCATAACTTGGAAGCGGGTCATTATCCAATAACCCCTCCCAAGGCCTATAAGGCTATTAGCACATGATGATAGTAGCAATGTATGCTTTGAAGTTTTTGTGCTGAAGTAAAAAAATGCTGCTGTAAGTGTAAGTAAAATGAACAGATAAACTGGGTTAGTAAATTAAATGTGGTTTTATTTTGTAGTATTTTTTAATTGCAATTTAGTGGAACTGGAACAGATTTTACATGAGCAGGCCTGAGGTGTCCTGTAAAAGTAAATGGATTCTCTATAAGAAAGTGAAAACCTTTTCCAAAGTTGTAATCTTTCTCTTTCATGTGTTAATCAGCATGTTGCAGCCAAAAAGTGCTCCCAGAAAGGAATTGTCTTGTTGAAACAAAATCTTGCCTGGAAATTGCATTGTTGTTTCCCTGTCTTCTTCTGAAAACAGAATGTTTAGAATGCAGTCAATACCAGTAGTTATTGACTGCACTCTAATTCTGATTGGCTGAGAAGAGGTCAATAACGAGTTCCATGTGCTAATGTTACTTAACAAATATGATTTCAAATGCTTCATTTGCAGCAAATGCTACCAGAAAATTCCCCTTGGATAGTACTCAGACAATGTGTCCAAAAAAGTAACCAATTGCAATTTGCGACTGCCGGACACTTTTTCATTGGTGAGAGGGATGTTTTTATGTCCGAGTTTGACCCTTTAGAAATAATAGAGTGGAAGACTTTTACAGTGAGGGACATAAAGAAGGAGGCATGAGGGAGAGATTACAGTGAGGGAACAACAGAAGGAGACAGGAGCTAAAGAAACAACCGCCAGGAAACAAAACAAGAGGAGAGGTAGACAAAGGAGAGTGCAGCAAAGTCATTGCAGAATTAATGTTGGGTTCAGGAGGAAATTACAATGAGGAGACAGAACAAGGAGACAATACTGTGAGGAAGTGGAACAAGGCGTCATGGTGACGGTGGAGATTGCAGGGAGGAAGTGCGACAAGGGGAAGCGGGAGGGTGGGGATTTCAGTGAGGTAATGACAGAAGGAGACGTGGAAGGAGATAGTAGCGACGACTGTGATAAAATGGAACAATGAAAAGTAGCCAGGGAGAGGTAGAGATGATGAGGCAGGAGACAAAACCAACCTACGCTGGCTCATCAGGCCCACTCTTCAGGCATTGCACAATTGCCCTGTGGGTGAGCTCATTGGAAGACTCTCAGTGTGTTTTCACACCACGTGGATTTGACTGCAAAAGTCGGGCTGGACTCTACACTGGCCATTCAGTGTCACCTGGAGTCGATTGTGTAGATTGATCTATCACGCCTCATCCCAGAAGAACCAGCAGCTTGTTGGTTCCTGGCATGGGCTGTGTATCCATTTAAGACTGGGTGGAACTAGCTCACCCTCAACATAACTCCCAGGACAAGAAGCACTAGTGCGGGCCATTGACTCCAGGCTTTAATGATTACGCCCAGAGCAGGGCAATCCTTGTCTGCCCTCTTCAGATCCTCGCTGATCTGGCACCTGTCAATATGTATCCAGTTGTGTGTGGTTTCCAATGTCCCTGTGATCTTAAAATGCCCGTAGACATGTGTCTCCCGAAGTCGAGGCAAGAGCGGAGCGCAATAGAAATCATTTGGCGATTGCTGCTCCTCTAGGGTACGTGTGCCACTCTGCTGGATGGGTGGGAATTCTGTAGAGGTGCCCAGTGCCCAGTGACTGCTCCCATGATCCTTCACCATTCGCTGTGTTGGCTAGGGCTGATGGGAGTTGTAGTCCAGCATTTCTAGAGGGCCAAATGTTGCAATCCTTTGCCCCAGTTCATCATGGGGCTGCAAGCATCAACCCTCTTGTCTTCCCCTTTGGAGGAAGACTTGGACAGGCTACAGCGACATGCCCTGCTCCAATGAACCCTGCTACACACCTCCTCACTGTTAACACTACACATGCTGTACATTTCTTTTTCGGGGTATTTTTTTTTTGCATATGCCCAGGTGACATCATATGACATATGATGCTGTACTGCCCTTCAGTATACCTGCTGGCTCTACAAGGAGGGTGAAATTGGTGGGTGTGAGGAGGGTGATCCCATTGCATTCACTGGGAACTGATACTTTAATGTTGGGAAAAGCTTTCCTAAGTGGTTGGCTCATTTAAGTCTATGAAAGACAATGGGATGCTCAGAGGGTGAAGATATGTACAAGGTGGGTGACACCTCTCTTCCACCTTTTGCAGAGCCAGGGTGTAACGCTGGTGCAAACAAGCAGTGCCATGCACCTTGTTTTCGCTTATGTACTTCAGCCTCATCACACTGCTTACCATTCTGTTCTGTGGGGTGCAGTGATTTAGCTTTCAGTTTGAGCTGCGCACCTGCCCTCATCACGCTGCTTATCATTCTATTGTGTGGGGCGCGGTGATATGTGCTTTCAGTTTGAGCTGTGCACCTCCGCCTCATCACGCTGCTTATCATTCTATTGTGTGGGGCGCGGTGATATGTGCTTTCAGTTTGAGCTGTGCACCTCCGCCTCATCACGCTGCTTATCATTCTATTGTGTGGGGCGCGGTGATATGTGCTTTCAGTTTGAGCTGTGCACCTCCGCCTCATCACGCTGCTTACCATTCTATTGTGTGGGGCGCGGTGATATGTGCTTTCTGTTGTGTGGGTGCAGGGGTGCAGTAATACAGGGTTTAAAATGAAGCTTGGATAAGCAGGAGCTAAAAGTAGCTCCTGGGTATCCTGTATTCACCACTGAGCAGGAGCTAGCACTGGGGAATGGGGAGAAAGTACATAGCGTTCCGCAAATCTAACTTCCACATTAGATGGAAATCTATAATTCTGTCCATTGTTTATGACCCATTTTTCTTTTACTGTCGTATAGATGTGTCCTAATGTTTATTTATAGATTGTCCCAAATGCACAGGGTTAAATTCGCTTAGATGGGTGTGTTTGGTATCATTTGTCCTGGGGAGCAGCCAAAAGTAGCTCCTGGTAGCTGATGGTGTCAAGCTAACCAGGCTCTGCTTGGCTGCAAGCAGGAGCCAACTAGCTCCCAGCTCCCCTCGGCTTACATTAGCTGTTATGCATTATGCTCCACACATGAGTTTTATAATCTACGATGAGAATTCATTTGTATTTATTTTGTAACTATAGTCCTCCCCTGCACAGAGAGAAATTCAATCATTAATGAGATAAAGAGATGCTAAACCTCGACCAACCATTTCTGAAATCAAGTATACAGCAGGCAATCAATGCAGCCATAAGGAACAGCCACAGCAATCCAATCCCTGGCAACAACAACAACCCTGCAACCCCTCCGATGAACTGTTGCACACTACTATTTGAGCTCGACTTAAACACATTGGTAACACTAAGCTAGAAAGCCAGCTCTGGTATGGACGCCTGCCCCTAAGCTATCTAGAAAGTGACCCTTGAAAACGAACACGCTGGCAGTCTACTTCTGCAAACTAATGAGCTGATCACTTGAAACAGGAAGTGTACCCAAAGCCTTTTTAGATTGCCTACATGAACCTGCTCCTAAAGAACAAAGCTGGAGACCCAGAAGATCCCTCCAGCTACCAACCTATCTCAAACATACCGTATCTGCCACAATTCTAGGAAGTATGCTTGGAGCCACATGTTGGCACAGGTCGAGTCTTATAACCTATTAGATCACTCACAAGAGTGCTCGTCCTCTGTGTGACCGCTTTACCGTGCACGTAGTCTACTCTGGGTTCCGTCACCTCTGACACTCGGCTGGGCATATCCCAGATTTATCGTTCTGGGGTCCACGAACAAACAAGCCCCCGCACTTTGAGGGACTGAAGCACTTTACCGCTCACTGACTCACCTCATTTCTATCCTGATAATACTAAATACTGCACAGATGGTTATACGCCTGCTCCCAGGGACTTTTGCCCTTGCTCCTTTCTGATCCGTGTCGTGCTTTTGTCATTCTACGCTCACTCGAACGGCATGCAAACTATCACAAACTCCATCCCTACCCCCCATTCTCTTTCTCACCTGTACACATCTCTAGTGTGTCTAATCTATCACTCCCTTTACCCTTCCCTTTCCTATTGCCTCTCAGACCAAGGTCTAGTAGGACTGGCAGGGAACAATACACCACTGTCCGAATAATCCATAGTGATGTTAGACCACTACAGTGGTGACTGCCACAGTATAAGAAAGAATTAGCTGTCAGATAGCACAGTGAGCTGAGCGCTCACCACTGATATCTATGCGCAGCCTGCGGTGGCAGGTTTGAGTCCCGGCAGGGTCAACTCAGCCTTTCATCCTTCCGAGGTCAATACAGTGATATAATGTCTTTTGTTCTTTCAGCGCTCTGAGACCTATGGGTTTATGACACTATATAAGAAATACATTATTATTAATTGACCTAACACACACGCACTCACCCTCCTTGGTGTTCAAAAGAGGGAAAGCCCAATGCATTTTCAGAACTGAGGAGGCTAATGTCTGTGAGGTGAGGGGGTGAGGGTGGGGGGGGGGATTGGGACTGCTAGGTGCAGAAAGGTAAAGTGCTGTAGTTTGCGGGGTAATGCCCCGAGGAATTAACAGAAATGTGTGTGGCTTCAATGTGTCTCCTTTGACCTTCTGATCAATGGTGGAAACATTTTTAGATATTCAGAGATAACTCGTGTACAGCACACCGCGGTAACTGGGCACCCTAAGCCCCAGAGATGCTCCGCGGTTTCCCTGGAAATCACTGCCTTCTTGCCCAGCCAAGCAAAATAAAATCATTGTGTCAGTTCCAGTTTTAAGCTCTGGCAAGAACAGGAATAGCCGCAAGCGTGTTTCTGTAACACAACATCTTGATTTGATGTTGCACGCCCCCTGCCGGTCACCTCCTCCCCGCCGAACCCCCAAGTGTGTCATTCAGCCCACCTTCCCATTCAGAAACAATATGTAAGGTTATCAAAGTCGACATGGGAAGTCTGAGTTGTCCCTTAAAATCCGGTGGCAAATACGGATTTGCCAATGGGGCCTGTGTTGAGGGAGCTGGGGGGGTGGAGGGGGGACACAGAACGGGTGGCAGAGAGCTGAAGGGACAGAGGCGGAGTGGCGTGAGAGAAGTCGCCAAGCAAACCAGAGGCATGGGAGGAGGAGAGGGCGCACAGTGTGATATAGCATAGAGGCATTGTGGCACACGTGCACAGAGGGCGGGAAGACTCCACAGGAAGACCACAAGGACGCATGCGTGCGACTAAGAGGGTTGGAGGTAGCGATGGTGGACGGGAGAGCGACTCACTGATAGTGTGGCATTGCTGGTACACAGGGGGGAGTATAGGTGATATTGTGAATGATGCACACGCGCAGTGGGGCAGCGGGGCAGCGGGGCTTGGACATCCATTCACAGAGAGCGGACCCATTGCATGACGGATCTGGGTGACTTCCTCATTAGCAGTGAAGTCCGGCATGCAGCCTTTTAAAGTGGTGGGCCACGTGTGAGCAGGGGCGGGACCGCCATTTCCTTCATTAGCTCACGCCACCAGCAAGACCACAACGGTGTTCGCATGAGAGGGTAAGCGGCTGGATTCAACCTCTTGCCACCCACCCCCTCCCGGAGCCCAACCTACACACACACAAAACCACCAGAGCGAAATGTACAGCTTCCCTGTTCCCAAGCAATCCTTCTCAGCCAAAAGAGAGTGTGAGTGTCCACTCACACCCAACGTAGTCCAGGCCAAAAGCCTTAATGCAGTGGTCTTCAAACTGCGGGGCTGGCACCCCTAGGGGGGCCCGAAGGATGTCCAGGATGGCCCCAGCCGCTTTGAAAAGGGATTAAGATGACTGTTTTTAATATAAAAAAGGATTAAGCTGACTGCTTTTAATAGAAAATATAAGCAGTCAAAAATCTGCTTATATTTTAAACAGCCAGGGGCTCCCCTGGACATCCTTTGGGTCCCAAAAAATAATATCTTTACTCTGGGGGGTGGGGGGTTGCTTTGGCATGAAAAAGTTGGAATACCAATACCTTAACGGAAGAGGGAAGTGAGGAGTCATCCCTCCCACCCCCAAGACAGGCAAGATGAATAAATTAGTGGTGCTTCCCTGCCCCTCCTGTGAGGAATTTGACCATCCGCACGGAAGTTGTGCACTCGCCTGGGATTTTTTTGAAATTTTAAATGAAATTGAATGATGGTAGATTAACCTCTGGAAAATGTGTGGGGCTAATCCGCACACATTTTCCTAAACTCACCAGACGACATACACATAGACCTGTGTACTCTGGGTGGACACAACGTACAGGTGCTGTCCCCCCTGTCATATTTAGTTGGAATATGACAGCCAAGAGTACATCAATGCACCTCAGAAGGGGGTAGGAAAAACCTTCCTCCTGACATGGCCAGCCTAATTAACTAACAAAGGCTCCATGGATCCGCTCTTTCCTTTCTCAACTGGTGGTGGCAGCCTCGCATACTAATCACAGTTAATTCGAACAGGCGCACGGGAGGCCTGGTCGCAGGACTAACAAAGGACAGGAAACCCCTAGCAACCTTTGATATGCACTGTGTCAACCTGAAGCCAGCTCCCGCCTCTCAGTATCAAGTGTAGTGACCTCTCATGTCTGAGAATGTATTTACTCTAGACATCCCTGCAAGGGGACCCCTTTCAGAAGGTACGAGTATGTGGTTTGGTGGGGACCAAAAATTGCTCCTGGCGCAGTATCAAGGGTGACATGCCGCTTGACAGCTCAATTAGCCACAGAGACACTTTGACCCACAGCAGCAAGCACTCTACCCATAGAGCAATTTTACCAGCATATAATATTCACTGTACATGTTAAAAACAAATTCCTTCTGCACCCTGTAGTTGATTACTTTGTGGAACCAAAAGTAAATAAATACAAACAAAGTTTTCTTTTTTTTGTTGGAACTGCATACTTTATATAAAATAGAATAATTATATGCAAGACTGTTTCAACACTGACACACTCAGGTTATGTATGCCTGATAGTGCAACACAGGACTTTACATGCATCTGAAAGTGCTTGTGCCATGTCTAAATAGCACACCCAACCCTGCCTCATTGGCCTGCATTCCCCAGCTGGTCGAGATTGGAAAGAAGCTGGGTTAGTGTTTGCTTTTTGGCCATTAGCAATTTGCATCTGGTGATTTGTGAGTCCAAGGATGCAAATTGCTGTTGACTGAAAAGCTAGTGCTGGCTGGCATAGTCAATGGAATACTAAGCAATAATAAAAGGCATGTAGGATGTTATACCCCTCTCTGTGGATCTTTCCGGATATCCATGTCCATGTCACGCCGTCAATCAGGCCAACACCATTGAGGGATTTCCCCGATATTAGTACCCGGAGAGATGGGTGTGGCGGCCTCCCAGCCAATGGGGAGGCTCACAACGTGGGCGTTACCAGACAGTAATCCTTCTGCCCTGATCCTCCTCAGGGCTGACAGCCGCCATCTCCCCTCACCGTGGAATGAGCTAAGTCTACTCCTCCCCTGACCTAACCCGCCATCCACAGACTTCCTTCCCCGGCCTCCTACCCCCACTTACCTTCTTTTCTGTCCATTTCGGGAACGGACACGCTGGGGACACTTGTGTCCCCAGCGTGTCTGCTCTGATCTGCGACGGGCCGTTATGGAAAGGAAGAAGGGACTACACGTATTCCCTTCTCTCCTTTCCATGGCAGCCATATTTTATGTTAACTATTTTTATGGCCGACATTGAAAGAGAGAAGGGACGACGTGTCGTTCCTTCTCCTGTTTCCATGGCAGCCATTTTTTTTTCATAACCTTTTTCTATTTTTTTCAATGGCCGCCATGGAAAGGTAAAACTGACTTTGTTTTCACTACCCCAGTGGCCATTATTTTTACATTTGTTTTTTCTGTTCCAAAATGCCAGAGCATTTTGAAACAGAAAAAAAAAATGCTTTTATTACCCCGGTCTTATATGCTGTGGTTCTAATAGCAATAGGCACCTCGCAGGAGGGGTATTACCACTTCAGGTAATGCCCCAGGGCCTTCGTTAAGGCCCGCGCTTTGCTCCGGCCTGTAACTGTGGGCCTTGGGGCATTACCTGAAATTGTAATGCCCCCCCCTGCTCGGGCCTATTGCTTACCTGATGGGACTGCCTATAATTGTATGTGCACGGATTTAGTTCACATTTTTATGAGTTCATGTTTTTAAAGATTTTGTAGTTCAAGAAACTAGGTCAATCAAGGCTCCTGCTGCAACTCAGTATATTGGACACAGGACGAAGTGTCTCTTTGTTCCTTTTAAATTACTTTTTTGAGCAATACGGTCAGCCTCTCTCTGTCCCCTCACCCTAAATAGGTGGCCCACCACCAGCACCTAGGGTTTTGCACCACGCCGAGGGCACAGTTAGAAGGGTTATTTAGTTTATTTTGAACGCAAATATACACTAAATAATAACCAGTCAGAGAAGCAACCCATGCCTGACCAGCACGCAAAAATATCCACGTTCGCCTCCTTCCCGGGTGACCAACTCCCAGGAGGAGGCAGGCATAGGCTCAAGATGGACTTGCAGGAGAGAGCTGTGAGCTGCCACTGGGACACACCATCCGACCCCCTGCCCACCCCAGTCTATGCCTGCTGCGGCCTTGTAAACTGTGCACTTCCGCCAGATCCCAGGGGTCTAACCTCTCTCTCTGGCTGGTCAACCAATACCTGGCACCTCTTGCCCACCGCATTACTGCTCTCTGCTCCAGCTTTCAGTGCTATGTGGATGACACTCAGCTTGTTTTCAGGCTCCCCTCTGCCACCTCTTCTCCTTCTCTCATCTGTGATTAAATGCTATCTAGGAGTGGTGTAACGCCAACGATCTCTGCCTTAATGCCAGTAAGACGGAGATTCTCCTCATCGGCACACCTGCACCCTCCTTTCCTGTCACTCTCTGGCCGGCCTCCCTTGGCCCTCTTTCTGCTCCCACCTGTGAGGCTAAGAATCTTGGGGTCATCTTCGACTCCACACTCTCTTTTTCTCCTCACATCTCTGACGTCTCTAGGAAGTCAAACTACCAACTGCACCTCCTCAGAGGTATTCTTCCTTTCCTCTCCTTCCCCCAGAAGTTCACTGTCTCTAGAGCTCTGGTTCCCTCTAGGATGGACTACTGCAACAGCCTCTTTCTAAATCTGCCTGCTTCTACTCTCTGCCCTCTGCAACTCATACAGAACAGGACTGCGAGACTTGTCCTTGGCCTCAAGCCCAGGGATCATATCTCTCCAGCACTGAAATCTCTGCACTGGCTCCCAGTGGCTGCAAGGATTACGTTCAAGACCCTCTGCAATGTCCACAGGGCCTTCTGGGGCCTGGGCTCTCAATATCTCCAACTCTCTCTTCGTAAATACCTTCCTACTTGAGCTCTTCGCTCTTCGGTCCTCCAACTCCCTCAGGGTTAGTCGCTTCTCCAAGCAACGAGTTGGTGATAGATCTCTTTCTTCGGCTGGGGCCTCGCTCTGGAACAGCCTCCCTACCTCTCTGAAACTTGAGGAGAACCGTCTCCGGTTCCATAAGCACCTCAAGACCTTCCTCTTTGCTTCTGCCTAGTCTCTTCCTCTTCCCTGCTGATTTCCTGTCTGATACTGCACTGGTCACCTAGGTGTTACGTGGGACCCGCCTGGGTGTGTTGCCCCTTTTAAGGGGATGTGTTTGTCCTCACGTGTATTGCCCCTTTAAGATGGGCCATGACTGCGTCATGGCCCAAGCTAATAAAAGGAGCCCCTGCAGGCACGTGAGACAGAACGGCTGCAGACTCCGTGGAAGGTTGGTCTGAGTCCGTGTCTCATTAATGCTGTAGGAGGTACAGGCCTGCAGGCCCTGGTGCCATGGGACCCGCGTGCCAGGATGGCGGCCGGGGTCCGCATGGTCAGGGCCCTGGCAGGCTGTACCCCTACCCCGATGGCGCTGGTGTCCCATAGCGCCACGGGGCCTGCCGGATGGACATGGCAGGCCCCAAATTCCCACAGGCGCTGGGCCTGTTTGGGTGCTGTGTGGAAGCAGCACCCCCGGGGCGCCTGCCGGATGGACATGGCAGGCGACCCCCAACAATGTGCTGTGAGGAAGCAGCACCCCTTTGTCGCCTGCCATGTGGACCTGGCAGGCGACCCCCAACAATGGCGACGAAGAGAGGGGCCCTGCGTGCCCGAAGGAATTATCGTGCGGGCCCATCTCCACCTGGGCCCGCAAAGGAGGTAGCGTGTCTGCATCTACTGGGGGCCGCCGAACAGCTGAGGCGGCCCCAACTCGTGGGCGGCGTCGGCCGCATGAAGAGGAGCAGCAGGAAAACAAAGGATGGCGGGCCCGACTCCAACGGGGCCCGCGAAGGAGTTGCCGGCTGCTGGCCCACCCATGTGGGGGAGGTGAGATCTGCGGCGCGGCCGCGTGCGTGCCCCCCCCCACCTGAGGGGAGAAAGCTGTCCCCGCGGGGAGCAGAAGTGCCCGCGGCGTCGGCCGCGATGGGGAGGCGCTGCCCCTCCCCCGTCCGGGATCGGGAGAGGTGCGGCTCCCAGGAGGAAGAGCAGCATCCGCCGCAATGGGTGGATGTGCCCTGCATGCGTCAGCCCGGCCGCGGCCCACAGCAAGACGAACGGGTGTCGGAGCTCGCGATGGGGATGAGGTGCGGTCCCCCCCCTCCCCCCCAATGTTCGGAAAAAAAAAAAAAAAAAAAAGTGCAAAACGGAACGTTTGCCGGTGGCGGCCCATCCAGAATCTGGGCCGGCCGCGGCGAAGTCGGGAAAAAAAAAAAAGAGGCGGGGCCCAGCAACAACGGGGCCCGCAAGGACAAAGGACGGCGAGCTGCTGGCCCGTCCCCCGAGGGAGACGGGGAGATGCAACGCTGTCCCGTAGCCATGAGAGGTGGCCCTGGGAGGAGGAGCTGCCGCCTCCACCCCGTGTGGAGGGGGATGTGCGGCGGTGGCCGCGTGAGCTGCCCCACCTCACAGTCCCGAAAAAGAGAAGAGGCGGCCCCGAACCGCGAGCGGCGTCGGCCGCATTGGGAGGAGGGTCTGCCCCCCATCAACGGGGGAGGGGGAGGATGTTGTCTTCCCCAGAGTATCTGCGGCAATAGCCGCAACATGGAGGCGCTGCCCCTCCCCCACCCGCAATCCGCAAGGGGGGAGAGATGCCCGCGGCCGCCACAATGGAGAGGGCGGCGTCAGCCGCAGTAAGATGCCGGGCGGACCCCTGGCCGTGGCAGGGAGAGGCTGCCCCCGCACGAAGCGGCGGCGTCTCCCGCGGACGAAACAGCTGAGGCGGGCCCAACAACAATCGGGCCCAGAGGAAAAAAAAAGTCGGCAACAAAGGAAAGCGGCATCAGCCGCACGAGCTGATGCTGGGCCCGCCGTAAGGGGGAAGAAGATCCCTGAGGGTGGGTCCTCCCTGGCTGCGGCCCTCTGTAAAGGGGGTGCTCGTGTGGCCAGGGGGCAGCCTGCCCGCAAACCCGGCTGTGGAACTAGTGCAGCTGCGGGCAGGGAACAAACATCTGCCCGTGAGGAGAGACGCATTGCCCCGCCAAAGGCCGCGGCCCTCTGAAAGGAGGGTGCTCGTGCGGCCAAAAGGAGGGGGGAGCTAGCCCACGCCCGTCCCGCGGCGCTATGCCAAGAGAAAAAGAAGGGAAAGAAGTAAGAACGTCCAGTGGGAAATATAGACTGCCCCCAGCCGATGCAGTGAGACTGAGTGCCGCGGTGGAGCGCCCACCTCTGCCAGCCTGCCGCGAGGTGCCCTGGGCAGAGTAACCGCCCCCAACCGTTCCAGGCGGTGAGACACAAAAAGAAGCAAACACCTGCGGTTCACTAAACGTTCAGGCTGCTGGCAGGGCGATTTCACGCAGCCCCGAGGTACACTGTGATGCGCTCTATGTCAGAACTGAAAGGTGCCTGATACTCCGGGTCAGCCCGGGTCAGGCTGGAGGTGAGAAAGCTCTGGATCCGAGTGGCACAAGAAAGAACCCGCTCCATTCAGGATCCGGGGCCACAGAGAGATGTAAATCCCAGCAGCCCTACAGGGTCGGGGAGGCGAAAGTGCGAACATGGCCCCTGCAATGATTGGCGAGGAGAACAACCAAGCAATCTTGTGTTGGAGCTGTGCCATCAGAGGCCTCAGTGGGATCGGCTACAGCAGTACCCGTGCCTATGTCATTACCCGGAGAGGGCCACGTTGCCCAACGTGCCTCAATGAAGATTCTGGGCTGCTGCTGTCGAGAGGCCACGGTGCTCTGGAAGGAGCAGGAGAGAGGAGAATGCATGCTTCCCGTTGGAGCTCTTTGCATCGAAAGGGCGCTCCATTGGAAAAAAAAAAATCCCAGGCGGTGAGTGCACCAGACACAAAGCAGAGCGACAGCACCAGCCCCCATGGGGTCCACACCACCTTCATAGTGGGGCGTCCACCCTCGTATACTAAGGCCCCAGCCACGACGTTGGACATTGTGTGCACTGTACACTGCACTAACGGCACCGTCCATGAGGTGCTGCAGGGGATGCAGTGTTGGCAGCAGAACAAGACCCGGTACCCTGCTACATCGGTCGGAAGGAATGCCCGACAACATGGAGGTGATCATATCCCCGAACAGTGCCGTCGGAACAGAACCCACACTGCCTATCATCTTAGTGGCACTGACTGACTGCCACGGAGGACAATCTGGCTGCCTGTCATTAATGACACCCTGCATACTATGCCATCGAAGGCACAAGCTCTGATTTCGGGCCTAGGTCCCTGCCCGCCCAGTTGCACACCCGCACTGCCTCCCGGCAACCCTTGCACTTGGTCTGTACCTGTAACCCTACTGTCCCCCTACCTGCACTTTTGGACACCTGCTGTCTGCACTTACCCTTGCACCTGCCACCTGCTGGCCTCATTTCTTGTTATTGTTTTGATTCCATGTACAGAACTGACCCCTCCCCTGCACTTGCTCAATCTCAATGTCACTTGGCCTAGTAAGATAGTTGTCTCTGTCCTCCCTCTGTTCCCCCTTCCTTGCCTCATTGTGCCTTGAAACACTTGCGTATAGGCGCGTTATAAATGTCATATCATATCATATCATTCTCCAACACCCTAGGAAGACCTCCCACTGACCATATACATTTCTGGTATGCATCGTGGAGTGGCCATGGAGTGGCCATTGTCTGTGACAAGTCCTCTGAAAAGGTGCCAATTATTACGTGAATACAGCGCAACGGACTCGTCTGCATCCGAAAACCATGCGTAGCTCCAGTTATCTGACACAGCTCTAAATTCTTTAAACTGTCTGTTAATTTCTATGATGTCGGTTTGTTTGACACAAAAATAAGCTTACTTTTTTGTTGAACTTCAAATGTATTTTACAACAAGAGTAACAAGCTGCATATCTGTATACAATGAGTATCTGCACTAGATCTAAGCACACGGTTTCTTTTCTTGTGTGTCTCCTAAAATTTTAAGTAAAATATGAAAGCACAAAGAAGATTTATTTACACTAGCACCAGTCATTTATGGTGTGGTTTATAGAGCTACACCCCTGCTTTTTTCCATAACATGCTTCTATAAGGTATTTATTTAAAACATGCCAGGATTTGAGTCGGGGGCTCGCCCTTTGTCAGCCTATCATGACTCCACCCCCTGCCTCACCCCGGCCTAACACCTCCCCCCCGCACCCTGCTCTCCCCATTCCCGTTACCTCCCCCACCAGTGGCGGGTTCCCAGGGTACATTTATCTTATTTCCACCACAATTCGTATGCGCCCCGCCTTGTATTCTCTGAGACCGTGAAAGGAAAGTGACTGATTGGAAAGTTGGAAGGAGCACGAGCCACATCCTGCTCACACGCTTCCTTCTTTTCCATTCACTTCCGGCTTGCCTCGAAGCCAAACTGTTCCACCCTCTCGAGAGCGGCCAGGCGCACTGCGCCAGGGTGCAGGCAGGCTTTCTCACATCAACAGCCTCTGTCACTCTGGCCAGCGGATCCGGAATGCAGCCATAGGAAGAAATAGACGTAGGACAAGGGGGGTAGGTTGTTTTCAGAGTCCCAGTACGAGGTAGAAAGTCACTCCATGGCCTTTGCCCTGCTCGCTGTGGACAATTCTCTTACATCGCCACCCTTACTTAGCCAGCTCATCTGGCAAAGCAGCCACACTCATCCATGGCTATGGTCCCACTAGAGATAGGCTGAGATCCTTCCAGAAGATCACAGCTAGAAATGAATGCGCATGGGCTCCAAACCCCGACTTGCCAGTAAACACTGGTGCCCCACCTACAAAGTGTGCCAACTTATGTCTACTGTATTGGGCTTGGTGTAAGACTCTTCTTCATTATCAGTGGCTCATTAAATACACAACTTATTTCTTGTTTTCTAGTGACTGAGAAGTGAACAAGCAACACAAGATGGCTGACCAAAGCAACATCCAATCCGCAGCATCCAAGAGCATCCGCCCCTTCCGCTCGAGCGAGGAGTACCTGGAAGCCATGAAGGAGGATTTGGCAGAATGGCTCAACACCCTCTACGATCTGGACGTCCAAGTGGAGAGCTTCCTGGAGGCCCTGGAGTCGGGCTGTGCCCTCTGCCAGCACGCAAACAATGTTAACCGCATCGCCCTTGAATTCCAGCAGCGTTGCCCTGAGGCGGCGGGCCGCATGAGGCTGCCTAGAACTGACGTCATCTTCCAGTCGCGCAATGTGGTAGCAGGCTCCTTTGTGGCGAGGGATAACGTGTCCAACTTCATCCAGTGGTGCCGGCAGGATCTGGGCATTCTGGACGTCCTGATGTTCGAGACCAATGATCTGGTCCTCAAAAAGAACGAGAAGAACTTTGTACTCTGCCTGCTGGAGGTGGCGCGCAGGGGCGCCCGGTTTGGCATGCTGGCTCCAATGCTCATCCAGATGGAGGAGGAGATCGAGGAAGAGCTCAGGGACCAGTTTATGGACCAACTAAGCTACGAGAGCCTGGAAAACAGCACTCCTCCGGGGGGATTCAACTTGGAGCCCCAGATTCCAGTCTACCCAGTCCGCCGACAAAGGATCACTATCTGCGACCTTCGTAACCTGGACGAGCTGGTAGGTGACTCCTTTCACTTTTCCATGTTCACCAATCCTCACCTGGCTCCGACCTACCCTCTGTGCACCTTGGGCTGGCTGTTGGCAAGGGCTGTGACAGGTTCCTCGGGTTAAGGAGCTCAAGACTCTGCTCTTCAAGCAACACCTCCTTGCCTGTTAAGCCTGTGATAACTCCTCTTTTCCCAACAGTGCCCCTTGCTCTTAATTGTCCTTCTCTCACTCTATGTTTCATTTGTTCTGGGGCCCTTCTTGCTAAGCTTGCTCTCTATGAATGTAATGTAATAGTCATTTACACTGCACCGGTTACCTTGATAGTGTTCACCTGGTACAGATGCTTGCCTGGAGTATTTATTGTGCCCTTACTAAGTTTAAATGAAAAAGCGTCCCGCAGTTGTAAATGGCTATTCCTTCCTTTGATGACACTGTTTGAATAATAACCAAGGGGGAGTTTTTTGATGAAGTGTGATGCAAATTGTGCATTTTAAAGAATACTTATTCTGCAACACTGGTCAAAACTGCTAGCCGCCGAGTGAATTAACTCATCAAACTGGCCCAAATTGGCTGTTTTCTAGTGACTGTGGCCCATTTTGACCAAAAATCTGGCCCACACCAACATTTTGTGTGTTTGTTTCGGCCATGGGCATATTGCCCTATAGCTCAGTCCGAGCCTGGGAGAATCCCATACATAAGTAGACGAGCCTTAGCTTCGCTAGGAATTTTAGATACACTCAGTCTTAGCCAAGAACAACTGCAAGCATTGGACTGGCCTTATGAGGGACAGGGACCTTCCGCAGAAAGCTCTGGAGGACAAGGGCTGGTTTGAGTTGTTGCCAGTCCACGTGGCTGAGGAAGGAGCAGCTCCCCAGCACAATTCCTGCACACTTCACATTTCAAATTTGAACACACTTCCCAGTCTGTGACAGCTGCGGGATCAGAGATGGCAGAACTTCAGCTAGTGTCGTCTGAAGAGTGAGATGCCCTAGAGGGTGCCCTCTGCCATTGAAGGAGGGAGAGTGGAGTCCTCACAAGTTTCGTCTCACCTGTGGGCAGATTCCGGTTGTCCCGCATTTTCCTATTCTTCCCCCACTCTGTCAGTCTTCTCACAAAATTATGCCAGATCACTTGGCCGGACGAATTGTCTTTTCATGATGATTTTGTCTCCTCTGCTATTATGGAATGGCTCTACTCTAAGCGGGCGCGGATCATTTTGTACTATACACTGTAAATGTTCCCTTACAAGAAGTTAATTTTTGAAACCTAGGCTTTGTAAAGTTATGTTGGAAGTCAGGATACGCAATGCTTTCCAATCTATAATATGCATGGTTTTCCTGTAGGTTGAGATAAGGGTTGTTTTTATAGTTTAGACTGCATAAGGAAACTATACATGTTAGGACTGCTACAAGTGAGTGTTAGCGTTGTTGTCTGTTCTGATCTTCGTAGATTTCACTGATACTCTGGAACTGGAGTCAGTGTCCACCGAGCAGACCTGTGTCCTGCTTTTATTTTTGAGGACTTTAGATGCTATTTCTGGAGATTTCCTGCTTTATACTGCATAGCTAGAATACCTGACTCAGGGATGCTTATTTTTAAAGGTGTATGTTGTGGTTGTTGTCCCCACTGAGGTATGTTTTTTTGTGAGATCTGGACGTAAGTTTGGAAGTCCCAGGACGATCTGGGCAGCGCCGCAGATTGTTCCCCTTAAGTGCAATAGTAAAACAAAGATTTTTCAGGAACAGTGTGCTTACCTATTGGTAGCAAGGCCGAATGTGCAGGCTGCACTGTGAGGGAGGGATTTAGGCATAGAATTTAGGTGTACATTCAATATAGCTACAGTTTTAGGATATTATTATACAAATACAGTTATTATCAAATATAATTTAATGCCCAGAAAAATCTCAATTATAATTTAGAAGAACTATGATACATTGGAATTTGATAGATGTAATCTTTCTTAAATTACCTGATTTCCCTCACTGAGTAACTCGAGACCATGGTTCATACAACAGTCCGAGAGATGAAAGCTCCACCTCAATGTACTACAAAGAGCTGCCTTTTCCCAAATAATGTAAAGGGGAGTGGCAGTGTGGAGGAGCACTCTCCAGGGTAGGCCCTTGCCTGCATCGCAGGGAAGTTTTCAGACTTGCTGTTGATGAAGGGGCTCTCACAAGGAAGGCCTTCAAGGGGCTCCATGCGACCGCGCTTCTCTTCCGCAACTGGTGCATAGACTTCCCAGGATCATGGGCTTCTCATAGGGACAGAGAGTCACCCATTGGTAGGCGGGACTCGTCTGGCCTGCACCAAATGACTGGCAGCCGGTTCAGTCCAGGTCAAATGACAACTAGCTTGGGAGTGGGACTGTTGTTGCTGCCTCTGTATCCGGGTGCTGGCAGGACTGGAAGAAATGCATCCCCACTTTCAACAGAGAGGTTTGTGCATTTCGCTACGCCAGACCTATGCAATGCAGGCACTAGAGAGGCGGTCAAGGCATCGCGTGGAAGCGGCCAGCGAGCTGGCTTGCATGGCATGCCCGGGGACTTTTGGCTTACTGCACAAAAACCCAGACTCATTTAAAAGTGGAAAAGGTCGCTTTAATGTGACAGGCCAAAGCTTACAATTAAACGCTTACCTGGCTCCATAGCCTTACAAACTAAAGAAATATTTTAAACAACCACTTAAATAATTAAACATTTTTCATTTTCCCCCAACAATTAAATAATTAAATAAAGCCATTTCCTCCCTAACTATCCCTTGGACCCTACCGTCTCCTTGCCCCTTTTCCAGGCGTCCCGCTTTCTCCTCGGGGCCATGCCCCTCCAGGGTCAATGCCTGTTCCCCCGGAGTGGCCCGCTTGTGCAAACAGCGCCACCCCATCCTTTCCCGTGTCATTCCCCCATTGTGCTTCCCTCCCCCCACATCAAAAGGGGCCATGCCCCTGGCACCAGAAAAACCCTCCCCTGAGGTGTTCTTTCTGCCCCACCCCCCCCCCACCAAGTTTCCTACCTCCAAACCCCTCAACCAATCTTCCCGCCAAGATCTCAAGTCCGCCAGATAATGATTGTTCCCCAAAACCGGAAAGTTTACCCATCCTCTCTAAATCTCATCAATCCTTCCTAAACCATCTCCTTGTGGTCCAAAACCTGTACTGCCACCGATGTAAAAATTCCACCATCTCTCTTTTTATCCCCTTCCTTGCCCGCTCTATCGGACCCTCATTTCTCGCTCCCCTCCCACTCTCTGTGGCAAACACTTAGTCCCCACCACAATTGCTTGAGGCCACACTTGTCGGACCCATGACATAAAACCCTTTTTTATTTTTTTTTTTTAAAGAGCCACACCCGTATCCCTTACCAGATCATTTTCCCCACCAAGACTAATCCCCCCCATCTGGAGGCCCACAGTTTTCCCTCAACCCAGCCAACATAGGAAGCAACTGATCCCAGCCCAGCCCCCCAAACCCGGACCATCTTACCACAACATCTTTATAGTTGCACCGCAGTTGCCTGCCAACAACCCTTTTCTCCGCTTCTTTCCCCGCCCACTTAACCCTGGAATGTCCCAAAAACCAGCTTTTGACATCTGACCGGACCTCCTAGCAGCATCTGAAAAAGAAATTACAAAATCACTTACAAATCAACAACATCCTAATACATGCAACACTCCCGCTACCTACTGAAAAAATTCTATAAAGACATCCCGTTTGCCCCAGTCCCTGACATACCCTTTGTATCTCACTTACTCCCAGCGTCCCAACCTTTTCACCTACTCCTCTTAATAGCCCAGCCTGCTACCTTCAGATGCTGCACCCCTCCTAAATGAATGATTTCCAACCTCCTAACCTTTCCCACCACCAGTAACACTTCCTCAGTACCCTATCCTTTCTGGCCACCTCCTTAACCCTCTCGGGAAACACCCCAGGTCCTCTCCTACCTGTCCCCCTATATTTCGCCCCTTTCACCTAACCTTTAACAATACACCTAAACCCACTTAGCCCCCCTTTTTCCTAAACTATTACCCTCCTGCTCACCCTTGCCCCCCCCACCTTCCAACACCTTATTAATTTGGTCCTGCATTGCCCCCCCCTGCACCGGGGGCCCACGTGCACCCCCGTCCATGCAGGCCCTTTACTTTATTACTCCTCTCGCCACTGCACCAGGGGCCAAACCTGCACCCCCGTCCATGTAACTAATCTTCAAGCTCCTTGCCTCCATTACCACCTGTTTCCCACCGGCACCAGGGGCTCTAGTGCACCCCCGTCCATGCAGTCCCTTTTTCTGTCTTACTCCTCTACACCGCTGCACCAGGGGCCAAACCTGCGCCCCCGTCCATGCAGTCCATTCCACCTAAATTCCTCTCCAGCACCTTGCTTCAATGCTCCACTTTTTTCCCCCAGCTGCACCAGGGGCCCTAGTGCACCCCCGTCCATGCAGACCCGTCTCATCACTTCCCCTTGCTGCACCAGAGGCGCCCCGCACCTCCGTCCATGCAGCCTGAAGCTTACTCACCTTGTCGTGCGGCAAGCGTGAGGGCTTCGCCCCCGTCGTCCCTGCCCTCAAACGATGACCCCCACCCCTTAACAATTTCCACAGTTACATCCCCCCTGCGGCCCTCCCCTACCTACATGTCTTCCTCCTCACCCTTCTCCTGCCCCCTTTAAGTTCCCCCCAAAAACCTTTCATCAACCTTGTGCCCCCCCTCCTTTTACGATAAACTGAGCCCGACCTACCAGCACACCCCCAATTTACCTGGCCTGCGGTCCTCCCCCCCACCTCCTTGCCCCACTCCTCGCCCTGACCCACTGTCCCCTGCCTGAAAAACAATCTGTAACCGGATGCCGACCCGCACACCTGCTGCACTCGTGTTTAAATTTGCACATCCCCCTCTTGCAGCCTTCTTTATTGAACGCCCAACCTGTCGAGGGCTGTCCTCTGCCTCCTCCCTCCGCCCCCTCATGGGCGGGGCGACCAAGAAAGGGCCGGTAAGGCACAGGCAGCCCACTTGCTGTGTGCAATGTCGGGGCAGGCCTCGTTGGAGCCATCCACTGCGGCCAAAGATCCATGTCTATCTCCCCCCAGACCGCCTGACTGTCCTCCGCCATTCTCGCTCTGAATTCCCTTGGCGCGAAGCCCGTTCCCTCTCTTCTTCTTTAGACCCCTCCTTTGCTCTCACTTCCCTATGGAGCAACTTACAAACATCTACAAATTCCCCCGCCTCAATCTTCTCCCTGGTCGCTGCCCTCAAGTGCGCTCCCAACGGTTTTGTTATCCCCCATGTATGGCAGTTTTTCTCCTTGCCTTTCGTTTCGACCTCCTTTTCCTTTTCAACTGGCACCTCGAGCACCAATGGCTCCACCACCTTGTCCGTTTGAACTTCCACTGTGCAAATGCCCTTCTCCTCCCCCAAAGCTCCAATGGCCTGTACACCCGCTTCTTTCCTCACCCCTTGCAGTCCAGACCCTTCCTTTCCCGTCCCCCTTCTCGTGAACCCTCTCTGCCATGCAGATGACCATTCCTTTTCCCGCTCACCTCTTTCCACACCGGCCATCTGCGGTCTGGCGTCCACACCGATGCTCCTCATCTCCTTTCTTAGAGGGCTCCTACTGCGGGGATAAAACATGTCAGCACACTCACCCAGCCAATAGTTCCCCCGACCTCTTGCCCCCTGACCACCCTGCACCTGCCTTTCGCTATCCCACCTCAAAGTTCTACTCTCCTCCCCCCTTTCCCTCACAGCCCTATAACCCTCTACCTCCCACTGCCCCCCATAATCCTCCAATCCAACTTCATCCCCCGTTAAATACCATTGTGGATGCAAGCTCATGCCCGAGTTGAGTTGATCTTCTTCGTGCGAGCCCGGGGCGGGCCCCTTTAAGGCGACCGCACTGCCCCATCTGCTAAGAGGCCGTTACCGCTCTCCGCAGCCCCCGGGCTCTCACACGCACCACCAGCCGGCCTGCCCGAAACCAAAGGGGGACCGGGGCGTATCTACACCAGCCCTGAGTGTCGGGGGGGTTGAGCTGGCAGCTCCTGCTACGGATCCGCCGCTACGTGCACAATATTTAATCCCCAAAGCCTACAGGAAGATACGGGTACAACAATGGGCCCGCTGCGGATTACCAACCGCCCACTGCACTGAGCCCACGAGCCCCCGCTTCCTGCACCACCGAAAAGCACCCACCCGGCGAGACGAGAGGGAAACCTGGATTCCTCGCAGCTACCCACCCCCCATTAACCGCGGGCTGGGTTGGAAGAGCTGACCAACCGCTAAAAAACCCACCTACAAAGAGACCGCTGAAGCCGCGGCGGCACCGGTAAGGGGGGTACCTTATGTACGGTACCCCCGGCTATTTGAAAACTTTTTTTTTATTTTTTTTAAATTTATTATTAATTACATTTCTCTACGAACCATAGAAATACCTAACTAAGCACCTAAACGCCCCTTAACTACAACAACAACCCTTCCTCACCTGCTCTAACCTCACACACTAGGCCCAGCTACCTCCGGGAAGGCTCGGGAGCAGGCAACAGGACTGAACAATCATCAAGTCCAACCGTCGCCTGCCTCCCGAACCTTCCCTGAACCCTTAATACCCTCGGCAGGCGCTCTGCCCCCTTCGGCCACTCGCTGGCCGTGTGCAGCGCCAAAAACCTCCCCGGGGGGAAACGCTTCGCATTCCCCCCGGGCTCCCCCTTCCGCTTCCTGCAGTAAAAGTCTCGTCATGCCTGGCATTTTCTGAGGGGAATGATGTGGCGCCATTGCTCACTGTGAGCGCAGTCACGTGGCCTTCATGCTCGCTCGAGTTGCAAGGAGACTTGTTTTCTTCCCCTTAGTAATCGTTAATTAGTGATGCATTACGCTCTTTGAGCAAAGAATGTAGCTTTATGTGGCGTTTTCTGGGGTCGTTGATGTAGGAGCTTTCGCGGCTGGCATTGAAAAATCTTTTTGGGGCACACAATTCGCCTTTTTTAGGTCAAGCGCGCCCTTGTTTTCTGGGGACAATTACTACGCTTGTTCTCTGGCAACGAATACAATGTAACTGGTGTCTAAAGTAAGACCCCATCGGCAATCGATAGTCTTTTCTGATAACAACTAATACATATATATATATAGTTTCGTACATTTAATTGGCATTTTTTGCATGAGGTAAGTACTATGCATTTTTGGAGAGATGTATATTTTGGTGGGGAAATAAACGTTTGTTTTCTGGTAGCTACTAATTATCTTGTTTTACTTCGCAGCTGGTGGGGTATTTTCTGGTGCCATTGCAGCGCCTTTTCTTGAGGTGATTAAGAACATCCTCTAATTAGCTTTTCCCCGAAGACGTTTGAGGCAAATCGATTTTTAGATCTTGGAAATTCGTTTTTTAATGGGGCATTGGCGAATGTACCTTTTTGGGGGTGGGGGAGTGCCTGTTTTTTTCCTGGAACCGTCGAGCATCTAGGCAGCATTTTGTAAGCTATAGCTCAGGCAATTCTGAAAGGTTTTAGGGGAGTCATGAGTTGTTCCTCTTTTCTGAGGAAAGGGCTTGTATTTTGTGTGAGCAGTGAATTGCTTTTTTCAGTGAACAGACATAACTACTCGTTGGGTTCTTTTAATGCGCCTTTTTTGTAGGCAATGAACGAGTTTTTTGGGGTAGTATTTATTTGTCTGGGGAGCTTGTTCTGTGAGCATGTAACATAACATATGTTGCCTGTAGTAGTTAATATGTGGAGACATTTAACAGCTAGTGTGTGCTGTAAGTTAGCGCAGGTACTCTATGGCCAACTAATGGAAGGGGGCTCATTGTGGCAATCCTCGGGGAGCAGGCTCTCACTGACAAGCACGCTTATGTGCTGTGGTATGCCGCAAAACTCAACTACAGCGAGGGGAAAAAGCCTACAATGACACAAGTCGTCAGTCAATCTCCCCTCAATCAGTGTCCCCACAACTTGACATAAGGATGCTATTTTTAGAAAATAGCTTGAGCCTTATTTACTAACGACATGTATCAAAACTATGCATTAAACATTTTGGGTCAAAACATCTCAGTAAGTGACCAGACTTTAGGACGTTTACAGGAGTGGATCCAGCAGTTGCTACACCTGTCAGGTGAGCGCATCTACCGCCAAAAGACCTGCTGTGAAACCAGAGATGAAATTCCTCCGTCAAATGTCCCGCCCGGGGGTGCTGTCACCCCTCAGCTGTCCTCTTCTGGCCTCTCATGGCGATTGGGGGATGACTCCGAGCTCGCACACCCTGATTCCTTTTAGCTCCGACACACAACCCTAATGCCTCCAAGCCTAGGGTGACCAGATTTGGAAAATAATAAACCGGGATAGGCCACTGACATAGACGTAGGACTACAGCTTCAGCGGTGAAACAGTAGTCCTACTTCTATGTGGGGGACTGTCCCGTGTCATGTTGCAGCGCTGGTTCCGAGGCTATTTTAAGTTTTAAAAAACAGTCCAGGATTTGGGGATCGGGCAGGGGTGGACTCGCCTGTAGGGAACTCTGGAGATTTCCCGTTAGGCCTCTGCACCCTGGGCCTCTTTTTTTGTGGTATTTCTGGTCTTGCTGAAAATGTGGAATAAAGGGCCACCTTAAATTATTTCCCAGGCCTCTTTTGGTTTCGAGGCCACCCCTCATGATATCTGGCCCAAATCCGGGGATGATGTTTTTAAACTTAAAAAAGTCTCGGGACCCCGGGACGGCGGTGCAAATACCTGGACAGTCCCGGCAAAACCGGGACGTCTGGTCACCCTATCCTAGCCGCAATGTCTGTGGTAAGTGGTACCTGTAGACATACCACTCGGCCATGAGCGCTAGTCCCCAACGCAGTGTAACATTTCTCACAGCATCGGATGACAATGAACATTTCATATTTGTGTGGCTGGGGCCATTCCGAAATCACTGCGATGCCTACGCAGGAACCCAGCTTGGCAATTCCTCACCCCAATAGCTTACACGCCTTACATCCTGTCACTAGTACATCTCTTCTGTATCCTCGCAAGCTCGGACCACCCGCAGACAACAGGCCCTATTGAGGAACCACACTAGGGTGTTGTGAAATGTTACAAAACAAGCTGACAAACCACACTGTGCTTGGGGAAGGCTACACGTGTGTTATTCCACCGGGAACTGCCTGCGGAGGGAACCGCACATGCAGCAGGTCTCACTATTGCCCAACCGATGTAGGTGGTCTGATAGCACAGTGAGTAGAGCGCTTGCTTTGACATCTGTGCAGAGTCTGCTGATGCAGGTTTGAGTCCCGGCAGGGCCAAACTTATCCTTCCAAGGTCGATAAATGAGCTCCACACACCGTGGGTAATAATAAGCAGCGTTCAGATACCTGAGGGTTCGTAGTGCTAGATAAATGCTAATTTATTATTATTATTATTAACCATCAGTGCCAAGAGGCCTTGCAAATGGTGAATATGCTGCCCGGCAAACACTTCATAATGCAACATCTGCTGATTCACGATGCATTCTCAGCTGATGTGAAAGGGCATTCACATCCGGGTGTTAAGTTCTGTGATTATTACTTGTGCCCCAATAACCTGATTACCTTATCCTGGTTAACTTTGGTTCCTGGTGCCACCCAGCGCTACTGACTTACCGGATCTCATGTGCAAAGGACAGTGCACACAATATGTTAAGCTAAGTGTGATTTCTCCCCTGCCCAATCCCACAGGATTTGGACACTGAGAAAAGGAAGTACCTCGAGTGGCGGGTGCCTTTTTTTTGTTTGCCTTTGGAGAGAGAGTCTGCCTTGTCTGGGAGGCCCCACAATCGGCATCTAGACCCATGGTGACCCGGAAGTCTCCCTGCGACATATTCTCTCCTGTACCGCTGCCATAGTCGGTAGGACTGTCGAGGGCATACAGGGCATAGGAATAGCAGGAACGTTGCACTATCCTTCAGCTGCCTCCGAGACCAACCACCCATTTTAGATCACACAAACTGTTGGCTTTGCCAATGCTTGTTTGGTGAATGTGCTAAGTTAGCAGTGATTACAATACACAGTTGTCAATTTACTACAACATCAAAAACATTGGGTGAAGAACTTCTACAGTCCTCCCAGGAAAGCTGAAATGTGTCTTGGCCCTGTCCTGTTTGTACTATTGCAATTGGTTAAAGATGCTTTCAATATGTACTGCTTATCAGGCCTTTCACTAGATCTTGCTTCCGGAGGGGGTTAATCCTTGCCTAGACCCCATTTTATATCCCTGCTAGTTCAATCTAGTAACATTGCCAACACTGTTACATTTATTTATTTATTTTGGCACTTGTAAAGCGCACCAAACCGCGAGTCATCTGGGCGCTGGTTATTAGCAGTATGGCAAAGTACATATATACATGGAAACGGACAATACATTAGGTTACAGTTTTCTATTCAGAGTCATGCATACAGTGGAAGTTACTGTGATAGGGAATTACTTTAGCAAATCTTGTGCGAAGAGCCAAGTTTTCAAGCTCTTACATGGTTCTTAACTTGCACGTCTTCGTAGATAGTAAACGTGGACGCCCGTGCTTGGTGAATCAGCTTGCCAATGCTGTCAGGTGAGACCGTGCCATGGGGCACAAACAGCCCATCATCAGAACATCCTGACTGCTTTAGCCAGATACTCTACTGACGTTGGAGGCAGAATGCAATGGTGATACCATTTACGTGAAAGGCAGATTACATCAGGTTTTCTTCTCTTTATACAACCAGAACGTGTAGAATTCAGGCGTTAACCTCCAATAGGTTACCAGGATATCGCGCTACAAGTTTTAGGCCTCGTTACAGTCAGACGTGCCAATCTTTTAATAAACCTCTATGTAAGACGAACTCTAAAATGATGGATTAGCTTCACCTGAGAATGTTTGCCTAATCCCATGGCTCTTATTACTCACAATGGACAAGTCTTGATTTCTAATAGTGCACACTTTGTAGTTTTTTTCATCTCCGAATGTTACGAGAGCCAAAAGTTCTGCCTTAGATGAAGCCAAGCTCTTTCTAAAAGAGCCAAGGCAGAAATGATCAGTGTCTTTCCAGAGGCAGGGTCCACTGAGCAGGTCTGCACCCCTGCTGTGTGGGTAACTTCCCATGCATTGTGTGAGCAATGCTGTCTTTCAATTACAGTTCCCGAGCAGAGGCTAACTTTGGCAAAATGAGCACAGGAGTTTTTCAGAAGTTCTTTTTCTGCAAGCGCAGTATTTGCAGATTTTGGATTCTGCATTCCCTAGTTCTAAGGGCCTCGATACGAGTTTGCCAGAGTAGGAGGAAATGGTGGTTAAATGACGGTAACTGATTTACCACCGCTTTACTGCCAGTTTCCCACACCACTGAATTCCAACTTTTGTGTTGAAGTGGAGGAGTTACCACCGCATGCGGACAGAGGTAAATCCTCTCCACCCGTATCCCCATGGAGTCCCACGGACTCCAAAAATGGGGACTAGCAGCACACTTACCCAGCTTGTATATTCGCAGGCCCGAGTGTCGGTAATGGTAACTGGAATTATCGCCAAACTTATAATGAGGCCCCAAGCGTGAGGTTGTCCAGGCTTAGCATTTCTGAGAGCTCCATCACCAGATGATGGCCAGCAAAGGGGTCTGCAACCTGCGGGTCACCCGATGTTTATAACTATGGCTCCCAAGATATCACACCATTATAAACACTGGCTAGGGAAGGTGGGAGTTGTAGTCCAAAAGGTGCAGAGTCAAAGGTTGGAGAGCCCTGGAATAAGCTTGTTTCCTGTAAAATGTGAGCCGCTGTCTGGCTTAAGCCTATTCTGTCGCCATCAGTGTTTTATGCCAGGTATTGTATTTGCATAACTTGGTAAAAGGGTGGAGATACACGATAACCCAGTGTGCCCCTTTGCTATTGTCAATCCTCCCTTATTGCTTGCTCAACTTGGCTTTGGGTTGCTTTACTAGCGGGATGGCACCGATTATCTGCAATTGAGTGAGATTTTATTTTTAAAGCTCATGTTTTATCGCTTCAAAATAATAAATGTACATACATGCTATACAAAAGAATGAGAATGGTCTTGTATTTGTATTTGTTTTATTTGTAGCGCGCCAGGCCCAGGGGCATCCGGGCGCAAAAACTTAGTAGGCATATTTACATATAAAGTACGTTGGCATATTTACATATAATGTAAATTGGCATATTTACATATATTCCACAAAATATACAAAACAACAATAGAGCAAACATTTATAGTATGTAACATAGGTGATCACACTGGGTGGTTATCATGTGAGCACAGTAGGCGAGGCAAAAATTAGAGGAGGCAGAAATCTCAGGTGATTGCAGCAGGCGGGAACTTCCTCAGATTTGAGCGAGAAGCCAAGATTTGGTTTTCAATTTGAAAGAATTGAATGATGGTTCAGTCCTGATATTGGATGGGAGAGGGTTCCAAAGCTTAGAGGCCAGAACAGGGAAGCTTACGCCCCCTGCTTTTTGGAGTTTGAATTTTGGCAAGGATAGGCAGTGAATCTGGGCAGTTCTTTGGGGTCGAGAGGATGTGTGCAGGGAGAGGCAGTTGGAAAGGTAGAGGTGGGCCTTGTTTGTCAAGCATTTATGGGTGAGGGCAAGTGTTTTCAGCGCAATTCTTTGTTTGACAGTGAGCCAGTGCAAGTTGGTCCTAACATCAGATATGTGTTGGTTTCCTGGAATATTTAATGCCGCTCTAATGGCGTTGTTCTGGGTAATTTGAAGTTTATTAAGGTGGGCCTGGCTAGTCCCCAAGTAGAGGGCACTACAGTAGTCAATTTTAGACATGATGAGCGTTCTCGCTAGAATGATGCTGTTCGGGGTGGTCAGAAAATGTCTGCAGGTCGAAATGAGTTTGCATGTATATGCCGACGCTGATCTGACGGCATTTGTTTGTCTTGTCAGGGACAAGGTGGAGTCCAGATAGATGCCCAAGGTTTTAGTATCCTTAGACACTTTAATGACATTGCCATCAATGGTGAAGGACTGATACAGGTGATCTAATTTATTAAGCCGTTGAGAGCAGCCCAAGATGAGTAGCTCCGTCTTATCATCATTGAAACAGAGTTTGTGTTGGGCCATCCAAGCCTGGATTACCAAGTATACTTCATTCAGTGCCTTGGTATCTGCAATGTGATCACCGGTGATGGGGATGATTATCTGGGTGTCATCAGCATAATTAGTGTAAGAGACACCCAGATAATCAAAAACATCAAAGAGTGGTTTGGTGAACACATTGTAGAGTGTAGGTGACACACATGAGCCTTGTGGGACCCCCCATTGGATAGGGGCTGGGTCAGCGGCCGCTGAAGGGGAGAAAACCCTCATATGTCTGTTGCTGTGAAAGGAGCTGATCCACGCAGTGGCTGAATCCGAGGAGTATGCGGCAGAGCGGAGGTGCTGACACAGGATTTTGTGATTGACCAGATCGAAGGCCGCAGATAGGGCCAGGAGTAATAGCAAGGCTAGTTTCCCATTATCTTTCAAGACTTCGATTTGAGTTTTCAAATCTATCAATGCTGTTTCCGTCCCGTGCCTGGGACGGAAGCCAGATTGTCTTAGTCCAAGGAGGTTGTTAAGTTCCAAATATTCTTGGATCTGCAGATAGGCCTCACGATCCAGAATTTTAAGCATGAACGGGACGGTTGTATTGGGCCTGTAATTGGTTGGTATACTCGGGTCTAAGGAAGGTTTTTTTAGCAGTGGGATCACCCAGGCATCCTTCAGATTGTCAGGAACAATACCTGTTTTAAAGAAGGAGTTGATAAATGCCATTATGAAAGGGGCAAGGTCTTCTGTGTTTCTATTTTTGCACAAAGAGGCACTATATTGCAAGTGTTATGTTTGTTGCTTTAGTGATAAAACTATGCAGAGAAGTTATTGATGAAATCTAATGTTAATCATTTTCACAAAGGTAATAAGAATTTGGTCTTAAATGTGCCTGGGGCCGTTCAATGACAATATTGCAGTCTAAGACAAGATTGCCGTCTAATAGTAAACCTATCAGGTGCCAGGGAGGGAAGCGGGTGTGGCTTCTCTTGCACTAAGCACAGTGATCCAACTCTCTTCAGAGCCTTGAGTTGGGTACAGCACTATTCTATGCTAAAGAACCTGCTTCAGAGCCAGGTGGGCATTTTCATTGCCTCCTGAAATGTAGGTGAACATTCTATGACATTCCTTTTCAAACATGTAGAAAATAGGTGCAAGGTGTCCTGCTGGTTCTTGCTGCTCTTTCTCAGCGCCTGTCATTGTGCTATCTTGTATAAGAGCTGTTAAGATAGGATTCCCATTGTTGGGGATTCTAGGGCAACTTTCTAGGGCTCCCTGATTCCCCCAGCTCCTTTGTTTTTCGGATTACTGGCTCATTTTGGTGGAAAGAAGGGACTTCTCCTGAAGTCTCTCTGCCCTTGCGTCCCTTTTACCTTACTTAAAGTATATGTTATTGGTTGAACCCTTAGGCACCGAGTCCCAATGTAATTTTAGGCACCCCATTTTTGCTGTAGAATGATTTTATCACCTTACATTGCTTTTGGGGAGTAAGCCATTTAACTGCATTGTTATCCCAATGTACCTTTTCGGTGGCCATTTTGGCACCAACGTATTTGTTTAAAAATCCTGCTCTTGGCCATTTTGTATTTTATTACTCCCTTTGTTCTAGGGAACCACAAGGTATCTTTAAAATTACGGACTGATAACGTGGGCTCTTTGTGCTCCCATATGACAGCCTCTTTAGTGGTTCCAACTGGTGAAATTGAAGTTGAAATTGTTTAAGCGAGCCTAAATCCTCTCACTTCCTGTGGGGAGTGATCTGAAGTGATTGGCCATTCAGATGGCCCACCAGAATGGTTGGCTGCCTGACTTCTTCCTCGCTAGCCCTGTTAGTGATTGGTGAGGTGTCCTTTGCCAACCTCAATAAAGGCAATGCTCTTTAAGCTTCCCCCCTAGCACTGCTCACTATCTTTTTCCTGGATCTCTCAACAAGCGGGACCTGATGTTTTGTGCATCTGAAGAGCGCTTAGATGCCCTTGGGTTTTGTGCGCTATACAAATGACAAAATAAATAAATAAATATGGCAATACGGGCCACATTTAGTAGCTTGGGCACATTCCAGCTGGGTGTTTCTGCTCCTGAAATCTAGGCTGGGCTTCCTGTCTCCTCCTGCTGACTCCTCTTCAGTGTTTGTTTCAGTCTTCCATGCTGGGACCATGTATTGTCCATTTTACCAGTGATTGCTGCCATTCTCCGCCAGGATCGCCTGCTCGGCTGTGGGCCTCTGCAGTTTCCTGGAAGGGCATAGGTCACTAACACTGCACCTCATCTGCTCCTTGGGCTGTCCTGGGCCGTCTCCACACTGTCCTCATCATGGGACCACCATCTGCGGTTGTGGCATCCACAGAGTCACTGGTATCCATCTCCTGGGTTTCTTCATCTTCTCTAAGTCTTTCTCACCTGTGTTGTAATTGCTGGATTGCGGGGCTACATTGTGGGAAGGTTACCTGTCCTTCTTTTCTGTCATAGGAGGTCTTTGTTGGATCAGAGTTCAAGGCACCGGGCACGGGATTCTGTGAACCACACCTAATAAGGAACATTATTATTATTTTTGAATTTGTGTATCTCAGGGCTCGAAATTACGATTGGATAAGCAGGAGCTACAAGCAGCTCCTGGTTATCCAGCAGTAACCACTCACCAGGAGCTACCACTGGGGAATGAGGAGCTAGTACATAGCGCTTCTGCAAAACTAACTTTCACGTAAAATGCAAACATATAATTGCATCCATTATTTATGACCCATTATGCTTTAAATGTCATGTAGATGTGTCCTAATGTTTATTTAAAGATTGTCCCAATTCACATAGTTCTAGTTGGTCGGCATCAGTTGGCCTGGGTACCCAAACGTAGCTCCTGCTAACTGTTGGTTTTAAGCTAATCTGGCTTTTCTAGGCTATAAGCAGGAGATAAATAGCTACCAACTCCCCCCAATTTCGTACCCTGTATTTGGTTTCTTCAAACATTTGTACTGTAAGCGATATTCAATCAACACTACAGCTAAGTCAATGCCTAGTCTGGGATGCTGAGGAAAACCCTTATTGATGTATTTTTATGTCCAGTTCAGTACTCTGGATGAAAACCCTTGTATAACACCCCCCTCTTAGAATCCCCCTGACCCCGCTGAGCCAAGAAGTAGGTTTGTTTTGCAAATTCAAAGGTTTATTTGACAAATTGAATAATATATATATATATATATATATATATATATATATATATATATATATATATATATATATATATATATATATATTAGAAAAAACCCATTACCCGATCCAGATTGGAAACGGGATGTGTTAAGCGGAATGCACTCCCAAAAAAACTCGAATATAGAAAGCCTTAATGACTCTCTATACTAAGGCAAAGAAAACCCAATTGGTCCAGACTGACATGCCTTTATTTTAAAGTCAGCATGGATAGGAAAAAGTACAAAACACAACGCGTTTCACGGCACGCAGACCGCTTGATCACGTAGAACAGTGTAAACATAGACAAGGTGACTATATATGGACTCATGTAACTCTATCCCCAGTATAC
The DNA here is from genome assembly GCF_040938575.1 of Ambystoma mexicanum. NCBI lineage: Eukaryota > Metazoa > Chordata > Amphibia > Caudata > Ambystomatidae > Ambystoma > Ambystoma mexicanum. Next base: position 1,275,013,589 of record NC_090932.1, read on the forward strand.
AATGTAGAGTGTCTCCAAGACAATTGACTGCTGTCTCAATACTAACATAGCAGACATCTTAACCCTTACAAAACACTGCACAATGCCCATAGTAAATGCATATCAAACTCATTCCCAGCGCTTTACATGTTTTCGTAGTGATTTCTGTTTGCGTAAAATAATTGCAAAACCAAATGCTCACAGGTGCGTGATGAGAAAATGAAATGCTAAATTCAAAACATTTCTCAACATTCTTAAGTTACAACCATTTGTCCAGCATTAATAGTTAGTACGGGCATTAGAGCTCTCAGAGCTAATGTATAGAAATGCTGCTCTAGGGCAATATAATTCAGGATGCCACTTGCGCCAAACAGCTCGTAATATCAACAAAATCATTACAGCATGTAAAGTATGGGAACCATAGCATAATATCCCCAAAATAGATGCTGGCTATAAAGTTGCTTACCATTATCAATGGATAATAAACAAATGGGTAACCAATGAAAGAATCTCTATTGCTGAAGATCACGTGACTAACTGGCATTAGTAAATAAATAAAATGCCTAATGCTTAGCTGGATAAAAGTATATTCCAGCATAGACCAGTCTGTTGCTAATAAAGTGCATAGTACGTATTGCAGCAACTTATTCAAATGTACCACATTTAGGAAAATAAAAAATGCGAATACCTGAACTTGCAAATTGGCAATAACCAACCCCTATGGTCAGACTGCAGTAAGCAGTTTAGCAGCTGATGATACATCCTAAATGGAGGTATTTAAAGTGCTTAGTGCATTCAATACCCAAATATTATATCCGTGCAAATATGCATGGATGTGCAAATATGCAATAACCAACCCCAATGGTCAGACTGCAATTAGCAATTTAGCAGCTACTGATGTATCCTACACGGAGATGTTTAAAGTGTTGGGTGCATTCATTACCTAAATATTGAATCCGTGCAAATATGCAAGACAACCTAGTCTTAGATGTAATACTAGAATAAGATGTAATAAAGTGCATAGTGCATAATAAAGTGCATAGTGCATGTAAACATCTAGTTAGCATCTAATAACTGATCTATACATAAAAGCAAAAAAGATATTTCTACACATCTAATGCCTGTTATTTCCATTCTACCCAATACTGTTTAAAAAAAATATTAACCCAAGATAACCTATTCAGCAAAACCACATGGTCCCACAAAATCAATCGTAAGCATGTGCAGAAAGAAGGGCCTATAAATGGAATAGAATCTAAAAGAAAAAATATAGTCTGGAAGAAACAGGGGAAAGAGAAAAGAAAATCACAAAGAAAGGTATATACCTAAATTTGTATGAGCCCAAATACACTTGTGATAAATATATATATATATCACTTTATAATAAATTAATATCTGATAGCACACTTAGACATATGATGTTGATCAACAATGGGTAATCTGGCACTAGCACACTTCTTTACAATCAATGAGGAGTTAGTATAGGATGGATAAAGTAGCAAAAATACTTTTATGGTTTCAAGGGAAAAGCAATGAGGAATAAAATGCAGTACAGAAATACTTGATATGATTTTAGCAAAAGATAAGATAATCACTTTTTCTCTGGCAATTCACCCCCCTCCCCTATGCAATGTACGAAAAGGAAGGAGATGGAAAGAGGAGCACACAGTTCTCAGGAATGCAATCAAATACAATACGAAATTCAGTTCCCCTGCAGCAAGCTTAGAGGAAACAGGTAGGAGTTTGAAACACAGGCCCAAAATGCTTTTTAAATGTGATGGCAATGGATGGGAAAATGTGGCAACTGATTTTAATTCCCTCTAGAGATTCAGGGTGAGTGGGAGATGCGTGGTGGTATTAGTTCAGGCTCACTTTAGCAATGCTCTATGAGTTATTACCAGGTTGCAAACGGATTTTAACAAAGGAAAGAATGGAGCTGCTATTTTGACAAGTGGAGAAATTGAGCCAAATCGCAAATCGCGGTAAATTCGCGAGTGCGTGAATCGTGATTGTGGCAAAAGTATAAGGGGTAGCAAGGCTTGTTGGAAAGCTTAGATTGCAGCTGCAGAATTGACAGGTGACAGTTGTGCAGCTTTACAAATGACAGATGACACAATTTCTAGGAGGCTGTTCTAATTAGGTTAAAATAGTTTGGATTAGATTATTTTAACTAAGAGATTGGTTCTGCACAGTTCTGCTAGGTACTCACAATATAAATTTGAACTAGGCCTCGTCACGGATCTGGTCAACACGTCCGGCTGCGGTTCTGTCTGCTCGGCGGGTCAATCAGGCACCAGTTCTGCTCACAATGGTCTGGTTTGTAGTTCTCTCGGGTTCCGGATACAGCACTGCTTTCTGGATACTGCTACAGGTTCTTGCCAAAATTCTTGGCAAAAATTCAAACAGCTCGCCCGGCTGTTGAATAGTTTGGTTGGTTTTGAGGCCTGCTGAAGAGGATTCAGCTGGTGGATTCAGGCCTCTCTGCTACAAATTCTGGAGTTAATTTCTGCTACAGGTTCTGGAGATTGATGGATTTGAAGTCTGGATCTCTGGATGTGAAGTCGTCGGTCAGCATGCTCCACAGCAAATGGAATTGAATGTCTCTACCTGTCCCAGCAGTCTCTTTTTATGTGTTTTGGAAGTGGGTGTGTGCGTGGCATAACTGAGCCTGCCCCTCTCTACTTGTCATTGGCCCAATTCTCCCCTCTCCCATGATTGGGGGAAGGAAATGGCTTGTCATCATGATGAGGTCTGTTTATGGGTCAGAGGATCCTCCCTTGGTCAATTTGCCCACAAATCTATTTCTGACCTAAATACATATTTATCTATGTACCATTTTTCTAATATTATAGGTCCAGTTAACATATTTTCTGTAGCACCAAACCATCCGATTCCTGTCTTTGTACGATGTCGTGTCCACTGATGACAGAATTCTCCCCTTTTCATCCAGATAACGACCTCTAAACCTTTCCAGATTTTACACAAATGTGCACCAGGGATATGGGTTACAGATGATAAAGTGTCAGATTTTTAACATGCATACATTTGGAGTGAGATCCTATTTTTCGCTAGCAACCCCCCAGAATATACCACAGGGTCCTAACGCCTCTTAAAACGTGCACAGAAAAATCACAAGAACAATGATATTAATTATATAATTTTGACCGGTCCGCACTATGCGTTATCTATCTTTTTAAAATTATGCTCTGGTCAAAAAGGGGTGTGGCTTCCCACATCACATGGTGGAATAACTGGTTTATCCACTTCCCCCAAGCCAGCTTGTTCACAAAGGCACAGCTGCCCCCCAGTTTCTCCCAAGAGGAAGCTATTTTTTACGACGCCCTCAATATAACATTTGCTTATGAGTCAAGGAAGTTGCATTGTTCTGTCCCTTCCAGTTCTCAGGTGCTCCACCCCTAATCTAATCAGAGAGGTGTCAACTCCTTTTGGCAAGGGGCAGCAGGATGCAGCTAGGCCTGGGAAGAGTGGCTGAGCAGGTTTCTCCTGTCGGGGTTAGTTGTCAGGCAGAATTCAGCTAAATGTCACTTTAGTTCCCAGTTTAAATCCAACTTACACATTTTTACCTATACATTAAATAATTACTTCCTTCAAGTCATTTCAGAATATAGTTTTACATTCTTCCACCTCTTAGCAAGTCTTTCCTTGGCCTGGTTTTGTTTCATTTGTTCAGTTTTACACAAAAGTCTGGTGGTTTTAAAACGCCGGATTGCTGATAGTGGTGAGTACCGGTATTGCCCCCATTTTTGGGATTAAGAAAATGAATTCCCCACAGTTCTGAGTTGCTTTTTGGCAATCAGCATTGCCATTCCCAATGGTTTCAGGCTACTGTGTGGGTAGCCCAACGGTGGTTTTAGGCAGTGCCCTCCTGTGCTCACAACATAGGCAAAAATGGGTGGCAGCCTATTCTTCATGTTTTCCCTGTGCACTCTCTGGGGAGTTCTGGCCATCATGATGTTTTCCATGCCAGTACTGCACAGTTTTATGGTAGGGCTTGGATGCATGGCTAAACACATCCCACAATACAATACATAAGCACATATATCCATCTGCATTTATAGCATTCACTTAGACCTTAAATAACAGAAAACCCAATAGTAAAAAAAACAATCAATTTCAATCTCAATAATTTTAAAATGTTAAAAAGTCCAATTTCCCCCCAACAATGTATACATTTCTTTGATAAAGTGCATAAACGGATGACCTGAAAGCAGTAAACACCAAAATTCATTTGAAGATATAAAATCTTTATTTTGAATCAGTTTTTGAAACATACATATGCAATGTTACGTGTCTTTGGACAATTGACAACCAGGTGTTTCAAGGTACCAACGCATCTATGTTTTTACAATGTTGACACCTTCTTTGCTCTGTAGGCAACCCTCTCCTATGGCCCCTAACTTCTAAGCTATGCAGTTGGTTTAACCTTCATCTCATGAACACCCGCCGATGCTGATGGCTGGGGAATCTTTCTAAGTATTCAAGTATGGGATAGAATGTCTTTATTTCAGCACTATATTCGTTCAAGCAGCCATACTTATTAAGCAAGTCATTCTGCTTCACCTAGTGCTGTTCATGAATTTTTAATTTGACCCATATGGGGTTCCTCACCAGGAGGCCCAATTAACACCAAGCTTCAATTAGAGCCTCTACACATTCGTTCTTAAAAGTGTTTAATACCTTGGATGTACCATTTATCAGAAAATGATTTAAAATGACATATATGGAGCCCCTCAGAGGATTTTGCATTTTGGACAGGATCATCACCTATTTACTAATAAAAAGGGAAATAAGTGATTATAATCCAAATTCCGCACCAGAAAGTGGAAGGACAATGCTTGTAATCTTGGCTCTAAGCACAGCCACCATTTTGATATGAAAGGTCAGGAGGAAACGAGAAAGCTGAGAGCCTATATTAAATCTTTGATTCAGGCCTATGAGATGGGGTGCGGCAACCAGTGCAATACACATTTAAAAACAGTCCTACATACGTGGAAAAACTCTTATTGCAAATGATTGCGCTGATATATTAAAGAAAATAATAGAGAGCAGTGGTTAACGCTTGCAGGTTATGCCAGGAGTGCAGATTCTATGGGTTTCTGGAGAGTTATCCAGGATGGTAATTCTTCTAGGCCCTTAATAAGCTGTGTGCCTCCAGTAAGGATTGGGAGGAACACATTGCTAATACTCCTGGAAAACACATTGGGGATGCTCCATATCCTATTGATAATAATATTAGATGGCGTCCCCTCCCAGCGGTGAGTGATCTAGTCATGATTGTAAATAAATTAAATTGCTCACAAGCGGTTGGTCCCAATGGGACTTGCAATGCTTTAATTGGAATCAATCTGGGACTGTGGGCACAGGCTCTTTATGGTTTATTTGCATCTATCAGTATGACCAATCCCATTCCTTGTTCATGGAAAGATAGTCATATTGTGCCTGTCTTTAAGAAAGGCAGCAGAAGTTCCCCGAATAATTATTGTTTGCTAGCTATGCTAGATATTCCATCAAAATGTTTTGCTAAGGTATTTCTCGATGAGCTGACTACATGCATAAATGATAACATTATCCCACAGAATCAAACGGGTTTCAGGAAAGGATCCAATAACCTGTACAATCTAATTACTCTGACTTCCTTGAGTGAGTATTCTTGGGACAGGCGTGTTTTCGCGCTCTGATACACTTGTGTACGAGCGCGATATAAATAAAATATCAATATCAATTGATGGTCTATGTGGCCTCTAGCGACTTTAGTGCAGCCTTCGATACTGTCAAAAGGGACCGATTTATGGTATAAATGAGACTAACACTGGATATCTAAGGTCATTTACTGATGTTTAGAAACCTGCATACGAACATAAGAGCCACGGTCAGACCAGATGGCACAGGTCGTGCATCTGAATGGCTGCCAACCTGTAGAGATGTCAATCAGGGATGCATCTTAGCACCAACTTTATTTCACTTACATCTAATCGACCTACAAGCGGTTCTTGACATACCCGAAACTATGGCTGAGTTATGCTGATGACATTGTTATACTAGATTATACACCAAAGAGTTTACAAAATAAACTGAATGCTTTAGGGCAGTGTTGTCCAACTCCAGACCTCGAGGGCCATAATCCTGACAGGTTTTCAGGATATCCCACATTAATATTCATGAGATAAAATGTGCATACATTTAGAATAATTGTAGGCAAATCTAGCTCCTGAATAATAATGAGGGGTACCCTGACAATCCAACATGTTTCTGGTCCTCGAGGCTTGGATTTGGGCAACCCTGCATTGGGGGATTATGGGAGAGCCAATTGCCTAAACATCAATGTTGGGAAGAAAAAGATTAGGGAAGTCAAGCATTGCAAGAGCAAAAGGGGTGTGTTTCATTGGACCATTAATGAGGACAATGTGGAAATTGGGTCTAGATCTAAATATTTGGGGTCATTATTGGCGATCGATTAAACTGGCTGGCACAATGGGAGTATATAGGGGATAAGGTCGCCCAACAAATGAGTGCCTTATACAAGTTTGCTGGTTAAAATGGTGGTTACAGCACTGAATCTTTTTTTAACTATTTACCAGACAAAAATCAGATCACTTATGTTATATGGTGTGGAGGTATGGGGAAGCAAACCTTTAAAAGCATTGAAGAAATTAGAAGGAAATGTCTTGTAAAAATGGTTGAGTCTTCCGAAATCTATGCCAATTGAATATATATTGTTAGAATGTGGATTGGTTAGTATAGAAATGGGGATTAGTATAAAATGAATGATGCTACTCTCGGAGGTACAGGATATGGAGCAAAATGTGCTTATCCATCAGATTGTCCTGTATTTTAAGAAGACGGAAATGCCCCTGAGGAACAGATGTATGGAATGGGCATATATGACCTCCGAATTTTGGACAAACACTTTGCGTTTTTCTGCTAACCAATTCACGACTACTAGGTATAAAATATGATAAAGGCAACCATAGAACTTGCTGATAAAGAACAAGAAATGGCTAAACTAAATTAATAGAAGAGAATTCCTGAAACATGGGAAAGTGCGCATGAAGAAACCGATGTACATACATGTCTATCCTGATTGTAACATTGGAAGGCATTATATGCTAATCACATTTAATTCTTCTGTTTTATCTTATGAAATTGTAGTCGCGCGGCTAGGCATCCCATGTAATGAACGCAGATGCAAGTTAGGTGGAGAACAAGCACTAGAAACCATAAGGCATCTTCTTACGGGCTGTGAGAGTCTGATGAGCATTAGGGGACAGTATTTTATGAAATATAGAAATGATGTTAATGGTCTATTCGCACAATTGTCCCGAGAGGATAGCTCTGCAGCAATGTGCTCGCCTTGGAAACAAGACGACACAAAGCAACACAGGTTCGATCCCTGGGTCCGCGCTTAGAAACCTCTGGGCATTAAGCGTGTTATACATATGCAACTAAAAAACATATTCCTGTAACAGCGCCTCGATGCCCGGGGCTGTGTGAGGGGTTTAAAAATGCAGAGAGGTACAAAATAAATAAATAAAAGTGCTATGGTATTTTTTTATGAGTGGCAATGATTTTATTATAATGTATTATGGTGTTAGATTTTATGATTATTCATTGAGGATTTTTAATGATCTTAGGGACTAATGATCTATATTGAGTTGTGTAAATCATGTGCGATTTTATTGATTCGTGTTTTTATGTGGACTGTACGAAGTCAATATCTGACTGTATGTACTGAATAATAAATAAATAAATCCAAATTCCAGTCTTATAGCCGCCATTAGTGTACACATTTGAAGGCTTAAAATCCAAGCCATACATATACACTGGCCATTTTTTATGTGGTGCATTATATGCCCATGTATTTATTTGAACTAATAGAGAGCTATATGTGTAACAAAATAAAAGTATATTTTTGTATACACTTTTCAGTATACGTTTCATAAAATTCTATGGGTAATTCTGTGGACTAATTGTGATATTGTGTCAGCTTGCTACCTCTACATCAGAATTGGGAAAGGGGTTGGGGAACCCCGTCGGTCCTGGCGCTGGGTTGGTTGAAATCAGATTCATTAGGCTGGCGCGTGGGGCGCAATCAATGATGAGTCACGCCACTGATAACTGTAGTGCAGTGGTTGTTTATTTCATACGCATGGACATGCTAGTTTCTCCATAAGCAAAGCCAACACGTGTTTCGACCTAACAGGTCTTTGTCAGGGCGTAGTCTGAATATGATTGATGGAGCCTGTATAAGGAGGCTGGTGGGCAACTGATGGGCAGGCCGCAACCGGAGGTGCCGCGCCATTATCCCAAACTATGCTCATTCTCTGTATGTGCGCTCCTACTTCATGCCACCCTGGCACAAGTCAGTGCCCCACTTGGGCCACCCTAGTAAAAAGGGTCTGGACACGCCACTGCTATTCACACATGACATTGGAAAAAAGTCAGATGTTTGTACACACTCCTGAGGGGTGGTTGTATGCTCATGAAAGGTGGTCTTCTTTTTTTATTGTTTCAGACAGGCATGCTGCCTGTGGCTATGCGTTCTTTAAAAACAAAAGGTTGGACATTTTTAAAGTATTTGTTTGACCTATTCATTTCACTAATTAAAGGAATGAACTGCTGCGGGCAGTCGTTGGTAGTTGGCTTTAAAATGGATATGCCCCAGTACAGTTGACAGCGCCAGCATTAGCACGTTTCATGCAGAATGCCATGAAGTCGACCAGCTCTGTTTCTTAGTTTCTTCATTGTTCATTTATAGTACGACCACCATCTAATGAAGATGTATATGGGACTCTGAAAGGTTATGCATCTACCATCTCAGCAGAATATTTTCAGTTAGTCCAATAAAAGGTATAAAAACGTGTATTTTATTCTATTTTAAAACTCGACTAACATGGTGCCAAATACTTTGGGCCTCATCACGAGTAGGGCAGTAGCTTTTAAATGCGGCGGTAACGGTCTTAACATTGCATTTAAGGGTCCGCCCAATCTTGAGTCTGGTGTGTTTACCCCCAGCTCAGAGCTGGGGGGGTAAACATGCAGAAAAAATGACAATTTTTGGCGCAAGTACCGTGCGGTAATACCGCCAGCGGTAATTGCACCATTGGGTGGGGAATGGGGAGTTACGGTAGCGTCCAACCCGTGATCCGGTGGTAATACCGCCAGATGGGTGGGCGCTAACGCAAATAACGTTAGGGGGGTATCCCAGCAGAGATTCTGCCCTACTCGTGATGGGGCCACTTCTCGGCAATTTATCACTGAAAGGATTAGACAACGTGGATATGCACTCACAATCTGCTGGCCATTAATTGTTGCTTGCTGCAAACCACCTAACTCAGAATGGGGCTGTGGATTACAGCCCACCTGAAGCCATAGCTCTGCCCATGAAACAACTTCTCCTGTTCTGGAAGTTTCCATTGTTTCCATCCGTCTTCACCACAAGCTTCTTTTGTGCCTGTGGATGTGGGGTACTTCCAGGATGATGTCCGGAGCCAGAGCTGTACGAGTGCCAGGGTAACTGTGGCCAATGGGCCAAAGCTTCATAGTGACCAAGTCCCTCCTGGCTAGACTCACTAGAGGGCACTCTGAAGGTGTTCCTGGATTTTCCATGCACGTCATTAAAAGTGAAGGCAGTATCAGTTTGGAATAAGGTGCAGTAGACCTATATCACTGTGTAATGAATATGTAACAACGTGAGTTAAAACAATGTACTAATGTGTACTAATTGTTGTGCAATTTGCATATCACTAGTGGCACTGAGAGCACTCTGTACATAATGAGTGATTCAACAGGGTTAGAGAAGGAATCCTGGTTACTTGTGTCTAATAGGAACTGGTAAACTCCCAAAGACCTCCTTCCACTGTGTGTTAGGTATAGCTCTGTATACCATGCACATTTAAAATTAGGAAAAATACACAGATTTTCAGGCACATTGCAGAGCATTGTAGGACGTTTTAATGGGGCGATATCTAATGGAGGGGAACTTTCCACCCACCCCAAACCAGGCGCACACAATAGTCCTTTATTTAATCAAGCTCGTTTTATGAATCTGGGAGACCAAATTTCATAACACTGATCCCTTACATGTTCCCTCCCCTTTCGGGACAAGAAACACACTGAGTGGCACAGAAGGTATATTTATTAACGCAATAGAAATAATTGACTCAATTTTAAGAAAAAATACGTTACACTTCCATTAAATCCAATTGCAATGATAAACAAATAATCAACACGTTAGTCACTTCAGTTTCCAATGCACAGTATTGGAGATAAAGACTTTTGTAACAAACACATCACCATAGGTATCTATTCATTTAATTCACCCTGAGCATGCATGCACCATGGATTGAATGCATGAGAGCCCAAGAGGAATCTTTCATTTGTAAAAAACAAATTAGTTTATAGTATCCCTGCCTATCCAAGTCTATCTACTTCCCCTATATTTACAATACCACTACCCTTACTCAATAGACATGTCAGAATTTCAACGGCATTCTACAAATTCAATTGCAACGGACTTTCAGACCATAATGTATGGAATTATTGCTTGTAGAAAAGACAATGGGCCTCATTATAAATTGGGCGGTATGTTGGTGGTAAATCCGCTGAGATACCACCAAATGGATTTACTGCTACTGCCACTTGGTCCAGTGGAATTATTGCCACTTGGTCTAGCAGAATTACCACCAGATTACAAGTGGCAGTATGGCAGTATTAGTCCCCATTCGTGCATTGTGTTGGAGGCCTGTCCTCTACCTTACCTCCAAACCATAGTTCAGCCATGCAGTAATGCAGCAGTAATGCCGTGGTAACTCTTTTACCACTGCATTACCACCGTTTCTGGCCACACCAGTGAACTCATAATCAGCACTAATGTATGTTCAACTTGTGTTGTGTGTAGGCTAGATTCACTTTAGTGATGTTGCATTTAAATTACTGTGTAAAAGCATATCTCTGTCACTTTCAATTGGCACTGTAAACAGTGAGAGAATGGGTAGCAAATAATCACCCTCTAACTTTGGTCTGGAACAACTGAGCTTTAACAAAAATATTCTGCTTGATGGTAGACCCAGGAATTACTTTAATTATATTCTTTTTCTAGGTATGCACACAGTGAGATGTCCATTTAATTTAACGACAATTTCGTCAATGCTAGATGGCATTAAACAGAGAAAAGTGGAGGGATCTCACTGTGGACACACCATGGCACCTAATTACCAAATATATATATTTCAGGAAACACATACACTTCTGAAATATTCCCTAACTTTTCGGGATGCACAATCAGTTTATATATTCCCACCCCTATGTACTGACAAAGAACAGGGCCCGGAATGAATCTAATTCCCTTTTTAGTATCGCTCCCCTCAGGATTATTTCCACATTAGATCATGTGTGTTGAATACTATATAGAACAGTAACCCCACTTTTTGAGGTATGTATACTTTCTCCAATCCAATTAATCAATATATGTGATTGGACAGTGTTCCAAAAGTGACATGACTGTAGACATCCCGCTTCACAGTCATTGGGCATATTAATGAAGAGGGCAGACTGATGGGAGAAACGTCTACACCCAGTTTCCCTTCCATTTAATGTGATGTCATCTCAGTGATCTCTTGCATTAAATATTGTAACATCTTGAGATCATAAATTCCAACCATATGATGACTTTACTAATTGGCTCACCAGATTTCTCACTCTAGCATGAATCAAACAATTCAACTTTCATCAAGATATCACAAATGATTACTGAGTTACAAATGTTTCCATTTAACGTACCTCTACATGTATATTCAAAATATTTTCCCATATAAAAATCACGGCCTCGTCTCTACAAACGCTATGAGATATAATTCACTGGCGTGAGCCATTTCTGTGCCTTAAAATATGAATTCATCTAATTTGCATAATTAAAAATCACATTAGCAGACTCGTTTTGGTAGCACTAAATAGTGCATCTCACGCTGAAAGCTTTACAAAAAGAATTATGTAGCTGTGACATTCCGTTCCAGAATTATGGGCAAAATAGTACATTCCTTTGTAAGATTTAAAAGACCTTTTGTCCTCACTTTATACATATTAGTCAATACAGAGCACCTGGTGTCTTCAGTTCTTTCACTGTTAGTTCAGGGCTAGAAGTATAACTGTAGGCCTGGCAACAATAATGTCTTTGAAGTTTGAGGTCCGGGGGCATCTAGATTTTCAGATAACCTTTTTTTTCCAGGTATTTTCTTTTAATGCCTTCATGAGGGCATCAGAGATTGAAATATCAGTATTAGGCTCAACAGATCGCTGATCAAGCTGAGCCCCCATTAGTTGTGCCTTATCTGAAGCCCACCATTAAAAAATGCAGCCCCATAAAAAATGCCAGTTTAGGGTTGATAGGAGGTCCAGCCTCCTCACCCCCCATGACTAAGATGCAGGCCAATTATTATCTTCGTGGCTGAGCCTCTACCAGTTTTCACATCTCATCTTGGGGGAGGTGACATGAGCAGAATACAGATGTCAGAGTGCAGTTCTGGCTTCTTTTAATGTGGTCCCATTCACACTTTCAGCTTTTAAAATGTACATTTTCCTGTTCCCCTTGATTTTACATTTTCCCCAAAAACACAGCAGCAGAAAATGCAAATTCGTTTTTCTAATTTGAAGCTGCTGCTCTCATTCTCCACAGGTTAAGCATTTCCCCATTTTAACAAAAGTTGCAGGTTAGTTTCTGGTACTTGAAATGTTTATCTCCGGTCTCGTCAGTTTGTTTGCACGTGTGTTTTCCAAATGCTGTGCGCCGGCCACAGCTAGCATGTTGTTTTTAAAATTATGCCTTGCTCTGCATCTTTTCTTTGCATGAGTTTTCCCTGCAGCATTGGGAGTCTCAAAAGTTTATAGTAGGCGCAACCTGGTAGAATTTGCTCCTTAAAACTCATGAATGTATAATTGTGTCCTTCAGAGACATCTTTTAACAGTACACAGAAACCTTTTCCTGATGCATGTGCCCACAATGTATGTCTGCAGTCCTGCTGTATAACACACTTCTCAATGCTGATGCAACAATATATTTGCACAGCCACATGCTCATGATATCCCTGCTCACAATATAAGCCGATATTACAAATGTGAAACAGACTCTTGTGATGCATGTGCCCAAACTATATGCCAACACTGCATCTTTAGACCACAATTTTAAGATGCTTGTGTCAACAATATAGGTCAGTGTTTTGACACTTTTAGACATTTTCATGCTGGTCCTGCTAAAATATGTCAGTATTGCCACTGTAGGAACACATTAATTTCGGCTTAGCCCAATAATGTCAGTATTCCACTGCAAGTAGACCGTTTCATGTTGACTATGCAAATATATTCCAATTTTGCTAATGAAAGAACATGGTCATGATGGCTGTATCAAATAATGGCAGTATTGTCATGGCAAGAAGCCATTTTCATGCTTGCTGTGCTCACTATATGCCATATTTGCCCTATACACCGTTTATTATGCAGCTAGTTTTAAATATATATCGAGCATTACCCTGTAATACATTGTCTTTCAGCCAGTGCCCAAAATATGTCAGGATTGTCATGGGCATTCTCATTGCCAGCACATACCACCTCTACCTTCAATCCCACCGGCATGCCCCATCCCACCCTCGAATGCACACACACACACACAAACATTGCATATCTGCATTCACACACATCCAGACATTGGCACTTGCACGCACACACAAATACACACTTACACCTCACAACACCCATGCACACCTAAACAGTTTTTATTTTTTCACTTACTTTCTTAGCTACCTGGTCCCTGTTCCTCACCCTGCTACTGAAAATCTTATTGGTGTCCCTATGACAGCACAGCAACAGGAAGTAGAAGTAGGGAGGGAAGCTAATTGACACTTCTTTGTTTGAGTCCCGCCTCTGCACAGAAAATAAGAGGACATGAATAGGGTGTCTAAATAAACACCCTCATGGCCTCCTAAGGACCTTGCTCCCATGCTCCACCTTATGACTGCAGGAACAGAGACCCCGCAGGGCTCAATTTGAGACAGTGCCCCAAATGAGGGCCTGCATGGTCTTTCTCTAGACAGTAGGTGATTATTCTGTTATGCACAGTGCTCCGGAAATGGAGCGCTGTGCATGTCAGAACAGGTAATGGCATGTGTAAAACACGAGGTGATGGGTTCCAATGTCTATTAAGCACTGTCTGCCACTGGATGTGTATGTGACAAAACAATTAGCAATACGTTACTCATTAGTAAACTGTTGTTGCACTTTTGTTAAATATTAATTATACTTTTAATTAATTGTTCTTGCACCATATAAGTGATAACGAGAAGATTTTATAAATGAGTACAGCTACAGATCAGCTAAAGCAGCCTACCGATCTGTTTGTATTAACCTTTGAATTTAATAATTTTAAGAATATTGAAACATTTTCTCCAGTTTTCACATAAATCTTTTTGGTGGTTTTCTGTTGATAAAATGCCCATGCATTATATATAACACCTGGCGGACCTTATGCTGTTTGATTTTAAGCGTATACCACTTCTAATTGCATGCTCTAGTACCTTTATCAGCAGGGCTGTATTAGGCCCGGGTGACCTCGGCTATTTCCCGGGGCACCACATTACAAAAAAGGTAGCAGGCGCCCCTCTCTAGAAAGAACACGCCATGATAACCTTTTCTGTGGTTTTTTCCACTTTGAGAGTCCGCAGCCATCGCTTTTTGTACGTTTCAAAAAGGCGGAATAACCATTTGCATAACAGTCTTTGTCCCGCCCACAAGGGCAGTCCAGCACCGAAATGCCAGGCAAACCTCCTTTGAACAAGAGTACCAACAGCAACCCCGGACACGTGTTTCAAACTTGTTGGGCCTCATCAGTGAGGTGGAGCTGTGCCTCTCTGAGCACAGTGAGCAAGGGGTCCACGTCTGGGTTCCTCAGGTAACTTACGGTGACCAACCCCAAGTTCCTTGCAAAAATACATTAGCCCCTCGCCACAGCGGCTTGGGGGGAGTCTTTCATGCCCCCCCCCCGAGCTCGCGTGGTGAGTGAAGGCATGGAAGGCGCCCTACTGTAATAAAATGCGCCCTGCTCCCATGCTGGTGCCTGGCGTTCCCACACGACAGCGGGCACATTTCGTTACAATAGGGTGCTGATGGTTTACCCTCGTCCCTCTATTCCAGTGATTAACTTGCCGCTCCAGCCCAGGCATGGGGCGGTGTTCATTGGAATAGGGTACTGATGGCGGACTTTGTCAGGGAGCGCCACTCATGCAAAGGGATACGGCTACAGGGCACCCCCAAGATTATTTCACTTTATGCAGACGACGTATTATTGTTCGTCAGAGACCCGGACCTCCACCTTGACCCTGCGTGACATTACTCGTATTGGCACATACTCTGGCTTCACCATCAATTATACCAAGTCCAAACTTTTCCCCCTCACGTGCTCTATGGTTCAACCTGCCACGGAGTAGCCGCTCCGCTGGTCCCCTGACGGGATTAAATATCTGGGAATTCAGGTGGCCCTGACCAAAGAAACTCTCTTAGCTAACAATTACCGCGCAATGGCAGAACTGGTGGAGACCAAGATGGCGCGCTGGCATTGGCTGTCATTGGCGGGGAGATTATCACTGGTTAAAATGATTTTGCTCCCCAAACTACTGTATACATTCACGAATGTCCCCATATGGCCCGGCAAGAGTACTTTGCTGATTTACACAAGCTGTGCGCGCAGTTCCTGTGGCATTCTGGAGCAGTGCGCAAAAAATGGGCTGCTATGACTCTTCCCTACGAGAAAGGCGATTTCACTGCCCCTGACCTGATGCGGTACTGGATCGCAGCGCAGGCACAATTCGCCACCTACTGTTACCCTGGACCCCCCCTCCACCGCATGTCAAGCTAGAAACCCTTGCTGCCTCCAACACCAATATAACGACTTTAATCTTACACCGACAATATGAGCAGGTTTCACCAATAGACCCAGTCCGAACCACCATATCGGCCTGGTGGCGTATATTTGCTGCAGGCCTTGAAGAACGCCCATACTACAAGTGGCTCCCCGCCTGGCAGTTCCCTGGGTTGGAACCCACAGATGACATCGCCCTGGCACAACACTGGTGGTCCCTGGGATACCTAGCCCTAACTGACTTCTACCCGGATGGGCTATTTATAACACCACAGACTTGGAGACCAGGCCATTTGGGAACACCGATGGAACTGCTTCAATATTACAGACTCTGCGCTGCATTTCACGACGCGTGGCCTGAGTTCCCCAACAAACCCCCCCCGACTCCCCTGAAATTGCCTACATCGCTAACTCTGGCGGGGCCCGCGCGGTAGTATCATTATTATACAAACTCCTGCTTACGACTACCACACCACGACCCTCTAGGGTGCGGGACGACTGGGCTTCTGAACTAGCGGTAGAACTCACGGACCAACTATGGGGGAAAATGTGCTCCCACACTAATAGGGTCTCCCTGAATTTCCGATATCGAACAATACAGTATAAATTATTCAATAGACTATACTACACCCCATGTAAGCTCTCCAAGTTCGCCCGCTCTGACGCACAGCTCTGCCCTCGCTGTGGTGCGGAAGACGCGGGCCACCTACACATGTTCTGGGACTGCCCGCGACTAACCCCATTTTGGGAAGAGATTCTGAAAACTTTGTCAGTAATCTGCGACACTGCTATTGAGCCTGATCCACTGGGTATATTGTTTGGGATATGGGGGGATGAAGGAGCCAGAGGGGCAGCCAAATTCCTAAATGTATGTTGTGTAATTTCCAAAAAGTGTGTTTTACAAAATTGGAAGTGCTCCACTCCTCCTACCTTCCGGAAATGGCTGAACCTATTGAATTGGTCTCGGAACTGCGAGGCAGAATACATCAGTACCCTCCCAGCCCGATCCTGGCCTAAAAACATTTGGTCTGCCTTCAACAGCTATCTCAATGGCCTCGAAGCCGGCTTCTCAGCGGATAACTCACCGTGACTGCTATTGCCGTGTACCTTGCGCCTAATGTTCCATGGTGTTGCAGTCCCTGTGTAATTGCTTCTCATTGCTCGTATGTGCCACTGTACTCTGTTGCCTATCCAAAATGTCATCTCATAGCTGCTCTTTTGAATGTGTGTGTCATTTGCCTCTGCCAACAAAAATAAAAGTTAAAAAAAAAAAAAAGAATAGGGTGCTGATGCTTTACCATCGGGGCCCTATTGCAGTGATTAACTCCCCACTCCACCACGGGAGCAAGGAGAGCCCCCATCTGCTAGAGCAAAAACATTGGTGTACACCCACCAAGCCTTGACCAAGGGGCGTGGGTGCACCAAATTTGTTTGTATAGCCCGGGGCTTGAGCACTGCCTGCGCTACCTACATGTGAGCCAAGCTTACTTCCAGGTGACCTTTTGCCTGCATTGGTTTGCAAGCACTGGATATTGTGGTGTGGCCATTGGTGTTAACCCTGTATCTACTCTCTTTCTCACTTCTCCTCTCCCGATATGTTTCTGTTCCCCCCACATACACACATCGATCTTGAACGATCTTTGCTAAGCATCCCTCGAGGCTATGAAGCTGAGGAAGTTGCCCCGGCGTGGAACGTGTAACGTCATGTCTCCGGTAGGCCCTGTTGCGGTCTGGCATCCGGCCTAGCAGCCTCTGGACAGAGTTAAGTGGAGGGTTAGTAGAGGGCTAGTCTCTCTCTCTCTCTGCTCCGTGGCACTTACAGCTCCTGGAAAATCACTTCTTTGTGTTTTCAGACGGAAATGTAATGTTTTCCATTGTCTTTCAAGTGGCCACTTGCTGCAACCTCTGCCTTTGCTGAGAAAAGACTCTGGTGAGAAACAAGTCAAGGTTTCACCGAGGGTATGAGTGGCTGGCCAATGGACTCAGCAGCCGGTCTGAGCAGGAAGTCCTTCTTGTCCGTTTGGAACGAATGACAATTTAAGTTACCTTCCTTCTATTTCCGTCACGTGGTCCATTGTGGACTGCCAATGTGTTTAGAGATGGAGTGGAAAATGTATAAGGTTTTCGCGTCACTTTTTAAGCTCTATAAAATGCACATGTGTATGTAATTCCACCGAAGCTCCTCCGGTTTGGCCACTAGAGACCCTTGCTGTTTTATCTAGGCAAAGGCTTGACCGCTGGCAAGGCTGCAGGCCGCCTTCTGAGAACCGAGAGATTTTCTGTCGATGGTCCGATGGGCGGCGGGAGGGCTTGTTAAAAGATGACTTCCTGCTGGGCCCTCTTTAAAAGCATACTTAATTAAAATGGGCTGGCCTTTAGAGGGATGAGTTGATGTGAAGGCGGGGTGGGGTAAGGGGTGACATGCCTGGGCTCCCCAGGGTGACCTTGAGGGGAGCTCTTATTTCTGTGCCGCAGAGGTTATTCCCCAATGGCCATTTGTGTCTCTGAGATGGAGGGGGGTCTGTGGGCCACGGCAGACCAGGAGAATATTTGGTCTGCCTCTCCTATGGTTTGGGACTTTCCTTAACCCTTTTTGTGGCGGGCGTTTTCCACTCGAATAAAATAATTCCAAAATACTCGGGACGGGTGTCGGGAGTAAGTAGTGGGCGATCTCCTTCAAAGGTTTCACTTCAGCCCAGGAATGATAAAACAGCTGACATTTCATGACACATTCTCTGGTGTCAGTCCAATAATTAATTTCAATTTGATTTTATCCGGATTCTGAACTAATTCCTCTGTATTAGAGTCTAAGGACGGCAATTTATGGAGCGAGAGAGCGAGAGAGAGAGAGGGGATTAAAATACCGTTTATTAGTAGGATAAGCAGTATGCGCCAGAGGTGGTGATCAAGGGGGAGGGGCAATGAGCTGGTTCAGTAAAGGGTGACCACATTTTCAAAATAAATAACAATGACAGGCCACCAACATAAAAGTAGGACTATCATTTTACAGTGGCTGCTTGGACTACACTTTAGTAGTGGGAAAAGCGGTGGGGTGGAGGGTTCCTGAGAAACTATACACATTTGGCTCTGGCTCTGAATCATATGAAATAGAAACTTGTGTTCTGATTGCGATTCCAGGCCTGGCTAGGAAAATGTTTCTAAAACAGTTTTTTGGGCACAATCGAGTTTGCTAACTGAAAGGTTGGCAGTGAATATTTATTGCATTTTTTTGGTTAATCATTATTAGCACATAGGGATCATTAGGGATCATAACAGATCTCCTCTCACTCCTCTCGACCAATCAGAATGTTCAGAGGGCAGTCAATAACTACTAGTATTGACTGTCTTCTTAACGTTCTGACTTCAAAAGCATAGAGGGAATCCACAAAGTAATTTCCTGGGAAGCTTCGTATAAGGGGGAGGAAGGATAGCTCAGGGGCAATGCACTTGTCTTGGAAGCAAGACAACAAGGAGCAACACAGATTTCGAACACCGATGCCATGATTAGGAATCACTCGTTGGTGTTGAGTGCGTTATAAATGAACGATTATAATATCCTCCAGATACTTCCTTTCTGGGAGGCCCTTTTTTCACTGCAGCATCCTATTTAACACACCTGAGAGAAAACTAAAACATGAACATATGATTTCACTTTCTTTTCGATAAACCATTTATTATTACATAACACCTATTGCATGCTCATGTTAAACCAAATGCAGTTTAACTAAGTTTGCAAATAAAACATTGCAGAATAAAACTGCATTTAATTTATTTAGTTTGTCTATTTAATCACTATTAAAGTAACTTCTTGACATCGTATGTCCTAACGCGGTGAAAATGCACACACGCATCTCTTAATCTAAATTCTTAGACCCTCCTACACATTGACTGCGGTCACAAGGGCGTTCCAACTACAAAGCGCATTGAAACCATACAAATGGGTAAATAGCGCTATATAAATAACGAATACAATACAATCCAATGTGGTAATAGCTTTATAGACCTCGGCAGGGGCAATTATCGCTTAGGGTAATGACCCTTCCTCAATTTATAGCCCGAGGCGCAAGTCATTATCCCACTATAATTGACCCTACTTCGGTCTATAAAGTTATATTATGTTGCCTTGTCGAGAAAGGAGCATAATGCGTTACCTCGCGATCGGGAGCGTTCATTCATATACTCGTGGCAGTCGCAGTAGGGATTCTGCAAGGTCACCCAAAACTCACCTCAAATCCGGACAGTGTTTTCCTATCAAAAAACTCTTGGAACAAGGGGACAGAGGGCCCAATTCTGGGACAGTCCCAGTGAAACAGGGACAGCTGGTCACCTTGCTTCAGGGAAGTGTCCACTTCAAGGGAAAGGAGATTGAGTTTCAGGGGCAGATTGGGGACGGTGGAGGTATTTTTGATATCAGAGGGAGGGACTTCCAGTGATATGGGGCATAGAGGGAGCAGGAATGAAAGCAAGAGGTAGCATAAGGGGGGGTTGCAGAAAGGTTGAATGGGGCGCAAAGCATAAGGTATGCAATGAGGAGAAATTAGAGATTGGTTAGTCAAGTGAAGGGCAAGACCATGCAGACATTTAACTATGAACTAGAGGAATTTGCAAAGGGAACAGAGCAACCTGGAAAGCCAACCAGTGTGGAGGGGGTGAGTAGAAGTGGTAGTGAAGCAGGGAGGAGTATGGGTTGCAACGTTGAGCATTCCTTTAAGGGGTGACAAAGAAGTAGAGAGAGAGGTCCTGGAGAAGGCTAATAAGGTAGTAGTCCGGTCGATCGAGTGCTAAGAGGGGAGGAGAATGTTTGCGGAGTGGTATGAGAGGACCAAGCAGGTTTTTCAGATGTTAAGCAGGTCTAGCATTGTGGTGGTCAGAGTGGATGCGATAAATTCTCAGGGTTGGAAATCAGTTCCAGAGAGGACGCTCCAAGGCTTCAGGGCTTTTGTAAGATGGTCATGAGGAAACAAAGAAGGAAGGAAAGAAGGGGTGGTGCACTGAATGTCCGAATGTAGGCAATGTCAGCCCTGGAGGATCAGATCATAAGGCAAAGATCCACTGAGTGCCACATGGCCGTAAGACAGATCTACGATCGGGCTGATCAGGGGTAAAGGTGGGGAGGTGAAGATGATCCGGGCATCTGCAAATGGGTGGTAGGAGAACCCAAAGGAGGAGATGAGTTTGCCAAGAGAGGAGGTGTAGAGAGTAAATAGTAGCAGATCCGTGGGGAACTCCCAATGGGAGATGACCGGGATCAGAGGTGCTCATGTTCCAGGAGAGGGCGGCGGGGTGCTCAGAAAGGTAGTGCAGGCAAGGGCAGAGTCTGCGATGCCAAGGTGTAATACGGTACCAAGGGTAGATGGGCTACGTATGAAGGTGGGCAGAGTATAGGGGGAGAGGAGAGGCGGTTTGAATGAGGGCGCAACAATGGGGGTACAGGAGCAAGAGACAGAGAGAGAGAGAGAGTAGTGGCCCTTGAAAGCAAGAGACGCGTGAATGGGACAGAGAGGGGAGATTAGAATGGGTGGAGGCGAGGAAGTATGAAAAAGATTGGGGGGGTTGGAGTGAGGACAAATGAGCGGAAATCGAAGGGATGACAAGGCATTTCAATGGGAAAGCATGGAGGGGGAGGGTGTGGATGGGAGCGACAATGTGAATGGAAGAAGGAGAGTGTTAAGGGGGGGCAGAATGTAAATAGGCATGGGGTGACATAGTAGCTACACAGAAGCAGCCAGGCATGAGTGGAGGAGGGGTGCTCAGTGACCCAGCAGATTCAGTGCCCCGAAGTTAGCCCTTTTCTTCCTTTGAGGTAGCAGAGTCTCACTGGGGCGCCAGGGAGCTGAGTCATTGATCGATCACAGGCGCACTGACTCAGCCGATTCTGTGCAGGGAGGGGGTGGAGGGATGCTTGAGTGGGCTGGGCGAGGGCAGAAATGCATGAGATGGCAGTTAGAGTGAAAGCAGGCCCTGACGAGAACTCGCATTCCATTGTGCTGTAAAATCTATTCTAAGCAGCTCACTCTTTCTGCATCCACACGGTGGACCCGCCTTTGCACATGGGTGTGTGGGCACGCGCCAGGCACTTGCACACGTGTGTCTCTACACATTTGAATTACATGTGATCAGTGCTGTACATGGACAAAATGCACTGCGGGAACTCCCCTATCCATTTGTGAGATCTGGGTGGGGCTGAGGGACAGAGCTAGGCATAGATAGAATGATGTTTCATGTCAGGAACGGATGCTGGCTGCTTTGTATAAATTCAAAGTGCATTGTGGGAGCATAATACTGATCACCGAATTGACAAATATGTCTGATAGTGATTCAAGCATGCAATCCTCCTGAGCACGTAAAGCACAATGGGTGCGGGGCTCATTTCACCTGTCCCTATGCTCACCCTAACAGTAAAATATGCCTGAGAAGTGAGATATATATAAATACATACATACATACATACATACATACATACATACATACATACATACATACTTGCAACATGGAAATATATTAGGCAAGGTATGCCCATTACCACAGTCCACTCATTTCTTCACAACCAACTCAAAATCACCTTACATAGTGAAGAGAAATGCATGGACATCTTACCATCTGACAAGGAGGACCGCAGGGACAGCAAAGAGTGTCTGGGGGTGGATTTTCGAAGGGGCCCAAGAGGTGTGTGCAGAGGAGTACTGCATGCAGGACATTGATATGGCACATGCTCATGCCTGTGTTTACATGGACATCTTGTTGGTCTGGCAGCAGGTGCACGTGTGGTCCTGAGGATTGTGTATGCAGGGGCTCTCCATGTACTTCTGTCAACGTTGCAGATGTGTGTATTTGTGGGGTCTGTGTGCACAGAGGCAGAGTCTTTGGGCCTGATTCATAGATCATTTTCCAATGGGACTGCGCCATTTTCAAATGCTTCTGTGAATTAGGCCCTTTGTGTTTGCCTGCACATGTTGGACAACATGCACATCTGTTTTTCTTTGTGAACACATGAGTCTGTGTGCGCACACGTTGGGTCTGTGTGCCCGTGAGATCTGTGTTTATGCGCAAATTGGACTCTGTGTGTGTCTTCATGTACACAGTAGGGGATATGCATGTTTGTATACATACATATCTGTAAGCACTTGACATGATAATCACATGGCTACTACCAAACAAATGAGGCAATTGCAGCAGTGAGGACAACTCCCACAGGCATCTCCATTATGTTGTCATCAGACCCTGACCTCATTTCATGGAGCAAACGAAGCACGATTAGCCTTTTTAAGCTTTTTAAAGTTTCATTATAACTTTAATTTTAGATATCACAGATAGTGCAGAAAACAATGGCTAAATGACCTGGGAATAAATTGGGCTTCATATTTAATCCACGTTGAGTTAATTTATGTGTGATCCACTAGAAATTCAACTAAGTAAAGCCAACTATCCCACATGCCCAAATACTTCCGGGTGAAAGTTTAATTCGGGAACACGTCATTAGTTGATTCTGAATGAAAGGCTTCACTTTTGAGAATACATTGTTACATACATTTGATGCCGGCATATGCAACAATTACAAGTCTCCCGATTCTGGTCATGCCCAGGGTAATTTTCAACACTGTAACTAATAGATCTTTCTGCCACCAAGGTCTGCGTTTCCCTGAAGGTTTCGGATATGCTCCCTTTATCTTCTGATAGAACACGTCATTGTTAATCAGATTTCGTTTGCGTAGTAGAAAGTAATGAAACAGCTTAAGTTCATTAACGTAGGAAAAGCTTGGAGCCAGATTGGATCTACCCAAGATTTCTCAAGAAGCCACAAGCAGTTTTGGTCTGACCTATAGTTAATTTCTGAAGAAGCAATCAGTCCCAGCTTAGTGCCTAATCGCTGCCAGAAGGCAAATGTGGTGCCGGCACCTAAGAAGACAAACACAGAAACTGGCAACTCTGGGCATGTAGAATTCATATTCTTAAATCTGTTTCAGGGAATCTAATATTTGCCCCTCTGAGCCCGTTTCTAAATCTACTTCTCTATAAACACGAAGCAGTTCTTTATAAAATGTTGTCTAAATCAATTGGAATCTTCTGAGATTCTGGGGCCTAGATTTAAGATCCCGTATTCTGAAGAAATATCTGTAAAGAACAGGGAAAGAGTGTGGCTTCTTGACATCTTTATATTGAACACGATTCTATAGACTTCAATGAGATGTGAAATTATTCGCTTATTTGTTAAAATAATGCGACGGCTATAAAGCATTAGTTGGTTAGATGTTACATACGAATGGTTCTGAAAATTCATCAATTTTTGCCGTGCTTCGTAATTGGCCGGCATTTTATGGGATTATACATAGAAATATCCCTTGAATTGTGGGAGACTGATTTTAAGTGCAAAATGCAATATTGATGATTTTGTATAAACCATAAAATACCAATAAAAAATTAAAATGATGAAACATAGTTTAACATCGCTATAGAGACAGGGTTTTTAGTATGCAAATGGCTCAGCATGGAGCAAGCTGTAATTGGTGTTTGCGGACTCCAGACTGCTGAGCCCAAATGTGATGCGATAAAAGAGCGTTGCGCTAAGCCCGATGCACACTACGCCGCGCGCGGGTCCAGGTGGGTGTAGATGGTAAGCAACAATGGAAAACGCGCAAAAAGGCAAGTGGGGATGTTATGCTATATGTCACTTGTATAATGCCTACTGCCATTGGCCTCAAAGCACTGTGGGGTTGAACGCCCTTCGAGCCCCGTAGTCCGAAGTACTAGAGGTAACGGGTGGGGGTTCTAAAATGCGTGTGTGCATTTTTAGTCTGTACGAAGGCGGTTCGGGATGGCTAGCTCTCTGGCGGCTACACGTAGTTATATGTGAGAGGAAGGGTGCCACGGCCAATTGTCACAGAGGTGGCATAGTGGGGGATTGCCTGTAGGGTCGGATTATGTGAACTGCCCGTCCGAAATTTTGCATGGGTCTCAGCTGTATTGTATGGGAGGAGGAGGTGCGTGTTATGGGTGTGTGAAATCGAGTACAGAGTCTATGTGGATATGTATGTATATTATTTTTGCTGTGTTTATGCCATTCCGTAGAGGAGAGAGCAATACCTGTTTGGAGAAAAAAACGTACCGCGCATGTCATCAAGTCTTCACTGAGTTCTCTCAAAGGGGGTGGTGATGTGTCCCCGGCATTCCTTCCAGGAGGGAGATGTAATTCTTCCGTGGCGGCGGGCTGGTACTGTCAGGCTAAGGAGGGAAGAGCTACGTTTTGAGAGCCTTCCTGAAGGCGAGATGCCCTTCTAAGCTATGGATGGTTAAAGGGGTTGAGTTCCAGATGGTGGGTGCTCGAACTGAGAAGGATGAACCCGCAGTTCTGGTTGATTTTTTAACAGGTGTGAAGAGGAGAAGTGCTGCGCCTAATCTGAGGTTTCTGGTAGGCCCATATTTCGTGAGTTTGTGTTGCAGGTATTCCGGTCCTGTGTATTGGAGTGCCAGGTGGGTGATGCACATTGCTTTGAAGGTGGATTGCCACCAATAAGGAGCGAGTGAAGGGCAGGGAGGGCGGGTGAGATGTGCTCTCTAAGGCCCAGGGCTAGGAGGATCCTGGCAGCAGAGTTTTGTACCTGTTGGAGTTTTCTTAGCTGTGATGCTGTGGCTCACAGGTATAGGAGAGAGATGGTGAAGTCTAGGCATGAAAGGATGATGGCCATCATTGCAGAGATTCTGTGCTGCAAGGTCAGGTATATGTGTAGGTAGCAGCTTTTTATCAATTAACTAATGCAGTGTGATTGTGTCAGGTCTGTGTCCATGATGTATAATAGGTTTTTTATTGCACTGGATGGGGAGGGCGGGGGGCCCTAGATAGAGAGGGAACATGGTGGGTTGGGATAGACATAGGTCTTCCCGCAGAGCATAATCTTAGGTTCGGCTGGGCAGAGTATAGGGTGATTGCCAGTCTTCCAGTGTGGGGGATTGCAGATAAGGGGGGGTGGCGTGGAAAATGGGTATGGGGGCACGCTCTACAGGGATCATAGGGGACCTCCCAAAAAATGAGCACAAGGGGGGAAACAGAGTGGCCTTACAGGGGTTGGCCTTCCACAACATTGCTCTTTTTAATCAAGGTCTTCATACCCTGAACCCCTCAGCGAATAAACAGTTTTTAATGGAACTGCTGTATGTAATCCTACACAACAGCTATTTCAGATACGACAACAAGTATTATACTCAGATTTCAGGCACCTCCATGGGCTCAGCGATGGCACCCGTATATGCAAACATCATCATGTACTATTTTGAAAAGAGATACATTTTGGAGAATACCAACTGGTCTAACAACCAGGTCATCTGGAAGAGGTAAATTGATGACGTTTCTGGAATATGGTTAGGTACCAAATCCGATCAGATAGAATTCTTTTACTATCTCAATGAGGTCCATACCCGTATCCAATTCACTATGGAGATTGGAGAACCCTGTCTACACTTTTTAGATGCACAACTGAAAATATCAGAGATTGGGTTGGAAACCGACATATAAACCCACTGAGGTTGATAACGTCTTACACTACCTTCCATACAGCCAATTTCTACGCATAAAGAGAATAATCACCAATACAGAATATTTACATAAGGAATACACAGACCAGAAAAGAAAGTTCATATCCAGAGGATATTGCTCTGAGATTGTGGAACTGGCTAGTCAAAAGGAAGATTTCGGGAGGATAGCTCAGGGGCAACTTGGCTTGGAAGCAAGACGACACAGAGCACCACAGGTTTGATCCCTGGGTCCGCGCTTAGAAACCTCTGGGTATTAAGTGCGTTATACATAACCTATGATATCATAACCTATAAATAACCTATCATATCAGATACCATACAGAATAACATCACTTCATCCGACATGTAAAGATAAGGGAATTCCACTTCTTTATATATATACATTTTCAAGGCAAAGCATGAATCTGTGCAGGATAATATGCAGCAACCGGAAATACCTACACCATGATCCATTTCTTCAGAATTTGATTCCAAGACCACCAATGATGGCTTATAGAAGAGGGAGAAACGTTAGAGACAGACTAGTGAGAGCAGAAAAAACACGTTGGGAGATGCAAAGAACTCTATCCACAAGAAAGAAAGATGAGCTCCCATGTTTGAGTTGCAGTAACTGCAATAATATCATTCAAGGCAACAACATCCAACGTCCTCACACAGCCAAGAAAATTGCGACTTGCAACAGCACTGGAGTGGTGTATGCAATAAAATGTCCATGCTGTCTCCTATATCACAACTGTGACATACTTTCAACTAAACTGGATTTATCCAACTCAGATACTATCTCCATCCACATTATCTACCGACGCCCTGGCCCAGCCACAGCCTTCCAGGAGAACCTCCTCCACACCCTGGGTGCCTCTATCAAACCTTCATCCAAAATGATCCTCATAGGAGATTTCAACTTTGGTTACAATGACCCTGATGACACTGCAGCGACCTCACTCACTAACTACCTTAGCGTCCTTGGCTTTACACAGTGCATCAACACACCAACTCTCAATAAAGGTCATATCCTAGACTGGATCGCAGACCATAATTGCCAGTGACTATTCACGCAAACAACCTGTGCCCTTAGTCTGACCATAACATTCTGCAATTCACTATCTTCCCAACGTGCACACCACCCCAAACCTCATCTTGCTGCCTCTTACTCTAGCACGAAGTTCCAAAACCCTCACCAAGGAATGCCTTACCCCTATACTCATGTCACTCATACCCTAGCTGCCTCTTCCCACTGACCCCAACTCACTAGCAGACATGTATGCAAAACCCTGCCAGATGCTATTAACACAATAGCCCCCCTCAAGCCACGCAAATCTAAACCATCAGCACATAGATATTCGCGGTTTACCCCAGAATTCCAAGCACTCCAATCCAACAAATGATCGACAGAAAATAATTGGAAGAAATCACCCTCTGAGGAAAACAAACTACTGTTCATATCAGTAGCCAAGCAGTGCAAAAAAGCGATCCTCCTGTTCAAATCTTCCACCTAAACGCTTGCATTACTATCGCCAAATTTACCACCCCAGAAATGTTCACTATCCTTAGGAAACTGGAAACCCCCACCGCCCCAGCAGTCACCATAACCAAAGATTATGAGTGGTGCACTGGCATTATCTAGATTTTGGGCCACTAGCGGCACTGAGCCCTCGTCGAGGCCCTTCCATCTCTCTGCCCTGCTTAGGCTCCAGCTGGGGGACCATTATCTGCCCTGTATGGCCCCTGATGTGGGGGTGATTGCTACAGTAATTGCAGATCATTTATTTGTATACTAATTCTCTGCCAGTTAACGGGACATGAGTGCACGAAGGTTCAGAGATTTGCTAAGCATTACACAATGTAGTCAGGCGTGGGAGTCAGGATTCAAATCCAGTTTACCCGAGATCACAGCCACAAACCTAGCCACTAGACCGCATCTTTCCCCAAGAAGCAGAGACGTGCTGCCCTCTGTAGAAAACAGCACATTTCACAAGAGACTGGGAGGGTGAAGCAGAGTCAGTCATATTCATATGTGACTGCCGTGTTCTTAAAGGTACTGTGAGGGTGCAGGAGTAAGGCTCTGACAAAAGTGTTGCATTGTTTTGGATATATTCATAAAAAGAAAGGGATTGGAGAAAAGCCTTTTCTGTCCCTAAAACTAAGAGGGGGTTTCCCTGCCTCTAAGAAAACTAAGGAAAACTGTCACAATGTCCAAATGAAAATAATCTGTCAATGTCGTGTCCCAAAACCCTACTTCTGACCCTAATCACTTACGTGTAAGAACTCCAAAGTAAACCAGTAATGACAGTCCATGCCACTTCAAAGTTCTCAAAGTCTCAAGTGTTCAAAAGGAAAACAAATGTTCTGTTTCTTAAGAAACAATATTCCAGTGACCAGGGTTTGGCTCCGTTCCCCTAGCATCTAACTTGCTCCGCTTAGAAACGTATCTTCTCCTTTTCAGTAACGGAAAGTCTCTTCTACTCTTAGGTTTTTCAGATACTCTTATTCTCAGTCCTTCTTGTGGGTGCGGGTGCCAGACTTGCAAAGCTGTATAACAATATGTTGATTTATTCTCTTGACAGAAACACACTTCCTTCTGGACAGTCTCTGTTTCTTGTAGGGTCCCACACCCTATTTGGTCCTCATGTGGGTTTGGGCCCCAGACTCGCAATGCTGTAGCACCAGGTCTTGGTTTACTCTCCTGCCATGTACGAGTGTCACTTTCAAATGGGTGTGGGTCCCAGACTTGCAATGCGTTAACACCACGACTTGATTTACTCCCCTGCCAAGTTTATGTGTCCCCTTTCAAATGGCTGACAGTCCCAGACTTGCAAGACAGCGACACCACGACTTGGTTCACTCTCCTACCAAGTGCGTGTGTCCCTTTCAAATATTTTAACACTCTTCAGGGTCTCAGACCATCTGGTGGCTTTCAGAATCGGCCTGTTATATGGGTGTGGGTCCCAGACTCGCAATACATTTTCACCACAGCCTCATTCACTCTCCTGCCAAGCCTGTGATTATCTTTCACTTCATTCAATCACTTGTTTTCAGTGTTCCTGGCCATTCTCAAATGCTTTTCACACTTCTCGCCCGACTTCCTTGGATTGCCAACCTTTCTTGCCCACGTACCAAGGCTGGTACAGAAAGGGGAAAGACCATATGCAAATCAGGCTTGGTCCCACCCTGAGTAGGATGGGTATGCCCATACTGGACTACCCCTTTGGAGCTGGGACCAAGCCTGATTTGCATATGGTCTTTCCACTTTCTGTAATTGCTTGGCAGGCCAGGAACAATGGTCTGGAGGGTTGCCCAGAGCAATTGCCAGAGGTTTAGGATTAATTCTAAACCTTCCAGCTATCACCTCTTTGTTTTGCCTTCCTAGTAGAAACAGGAATGGACGCAGCTCTTCCCCTCCTGCTTCTCTTTTCTTTCACAAGGGAGTGGGAGGGGAACATGGAATTCCTACTCTCCCTTAGCGTTGCCCAGCACCTGCTGCTGGCAAATGGTAGGTATGAGTGTCTGGTATTTGATGGCAATATCTAATTAATAACGTGAGTATCTGGGCAAATTATGGCAATCCCTAGTCAATGGTGCGAGTACCTGCCCAAATGATGGCAATACCTGGAAGATGTTGTGAGTGCCTAGGTGTATGATGGCTGTAGCCAGAAAATGGCTGGAATGGCCTTGTGAGGCAATGCCTGGAAAATGCTGTCAGTACCCAGCACATGATGTTCCTAGGCAGAGGAGAGCACTACCTGACAGAATGTTATAGGTTGCTGGACATATGAACACAAATTCTGGTATATGATGTGATTACCTGGGAAATGACACCCTTACATTGCAAATGGGGCTATTTGATGCAGTGCCTGGACAATGGAGCGCGTAACCTGGAAACAAGATGGCAATACATGTCAAATGGTGTACATAGTCATATGATGGCAATATCTGTCAACATGTATTAGCACCTTGCCATATAGTACAATACCTGGTTCTGATTCGAATACTTGTATTGTGAGGCCACTGTAAGGTATATGACCATCCACATGGTGGGTGTGTGTTCGCCTGGGCTTTTTTAAAATTTTAAATGAAATGGAATGATGGTAGACCAACCTTCCAGAAAATGTGTGAGGCTAATCCGCACACATTTTCCTATGCTCACCCCATGACATTCACATAGACCTGTGTACTCTGGGCGGACAGAGCCTACAAGAGCAGCCCCCCCCTGTCATATTTAGTTGGGATATGACAGGAGGAGTGCACAATGCATCTCCAGAAGGGAGAGGACCAAACCTTCCCCCTGCCATGGCCAACCTGATTAACTAAGAAAGGCTCCATGGATCCACAATGTCCTTTTGTTGGGCCCTTCATCTGGTGTCAGTGATTCGCATACCATTCAGAGGGTAATTCAAACAGGCCCACATGGGCCTTGCTGCAGAGGTTAACAAAGGAGACAGGACAACCCAACAACTGTTCATAGGCACTGTGTCAACCTAAAGCCAACTCCCACCCTCAGTATCGATTGACAGTGAACTGTCATGTCTGGGATTGCATGTTTACAGTAGTTCACCACTCTGGGGACCCCATTCATAAGGTATGAGAGCGTGGTTTGCCGGAGTCAGAGAGGCTGGTCTCACTGCAGCTTCAAGACTTTGCAAGGGGTAGCCAGAAGACCTCATCATTGGACCCTGGCTGAAGGTACAGTCTGCCTTGTTTGTTTGTTTGTTTATTTATTGTGCGCCCCGGACCCTGAGGTTGCAGGACGCATGAGAACAAGTAGGTTTACAGCTTAGCTTTACATCTTCTGCCAAAGAAGGAAGGGCAGGACCCCCAAAGAGGGAAGCAATATCCCTCCCCTAAACATCTACCAGGGAGCAGAGGGAGGCACCGAATCCAGAGGAACCTCCAGCAGCTCCCGAACCGGTACCCAGCTTGCACGCTGAGTGCCCTGCTATGCTCTGCAGAAAGCTTCCTAGGTGGGAAGTGCCAGAGAGTCTCCGAACCCAAAACCAAGGACAAAACAGCTGCCTGCAACACACTCCTCAGCTTTGGGATGTCCGCCTTGAAGTACGACACAAGCCCAGTGAAGAAGCTAGGAGAAGTGCCTCGATGAGAATATACCGATGTCTGCCTTACAGGACATTTTCGAGCCAGTGAAGTCCCTCGAGCTGCAACCGACTGCATCACTGACCGTTGTTACGCCACAGTCGCTTAAAGACTTCTGAGACACCTTGACCAGTGCTTTTGAACCGCCGAACAGTACTGAGACAATTCCTGACCCTTAGCCACTGTGTAGGCCGGCCTGCAGCCATCCGTCCAGCTTTGCTCACCAAACTGTTTGTCGTCTGATACCCGCAGCTGTCTCCCATCTTGAACTCTGTTGCAGAAGCTGCAAAGCACCCTGAAACTGACTCGACCATGTTCAGCACCAAGAACACCTACAAGCACAAGGTATATTGTAGTTCTGTCCCCCTGTTTCTTCTGAAAAGCCCCCTAGTGACATTTTATGACCAATGTCTTCCTTTGTGCTGAAACCAGGTATCCTTGATCTGTTGTGATTATTTACTATACTGACTACTCTCCTGTCAGTATCCAGAGTGCATCCCTGTTCCTTCTTTGAAAGTGCCTGTCCTCTGTATTCTTTTACAGGGTGGATTGTATTTCATAGTGTGCTAGAACTGTCTGTTGTGATAATAATTAAGTAGATATGTGTATACAACCTTGACTAGACAGTCCCTTTTATCATTGGGTAATATAATTGTATTGTCGTTGTGTTGCAACTAAGCAACGATCCACGACCTTTCGGAGATAAGCCTGCCGTTCTGTCCACGTTACCAAAATTGGGCAATGAGGTTTATAATTTGATTGTGTTTCCAATCTGTTCAGATACTTTGTGTTGTACTAGAGGTGTGGGGCTGATTCATGGTTTAGAAACCCATATTCATCCTTGGACCACTGGTGCCCACGGAAGTTGATTCGTCACAACCAGTACTATGTGGAAATGTGATGGTGATTCCGGCCAAGTGTTGTGAATATCTGGACGTAGGTCAATACAAAGCAACAATGAAAACATTTTCAATGGACAAAAGACAATGCTATAGTCTTGATCAATGCTTGTTCATTTTTCCCAGGAAGAGTCTCTCTCATGACTCTGTGTGGCTTATGCTAGAGTGTGGTCTATTCTGCATGCATGTGCTGGGTTGGTGGAAAGGGGTGTACGCTTGCTTTCATGTGTGAAAGCGCGGCCCAGTCCATGCTGGGAATGGGACTCACGAACCACACGGCAACAGAATGAAATAGGAACTTACACGTTCCTTTACCAAGAAACAATTGTGAATACATGCAAACCCGGGGAGAAAACAACAATGGAACTTCATTTTGAAACCCACACACGTCCTATGCACACACCCTTCATCCAGAGAAAATTGATATTAGAATTCCATGCCACAGCGGATATCCTCGGGGGAGGCCTTAATTGAACGGTGTATTGCACACAGCTATCCAAGACCAAGTTTAGCTTCAGAAATTGAGCTTAGTTACAACCACCTGCCTCCATCATTATTATATATCTGACCCTGATGAAGCTCTTGTAGAGTGAAACACGTGTTGGCCATCAAAAATACCATTTCTAACAAAATCAGTAAGAAACGTTGCTCATCATTCGGAATGTAGAACATTATTTTACTAATTAATTCATGTAAATTATGTGCAAACATATCTTGAGTATGCAGACATCAATAACACCCACTAACTACATTGCAATACTGTGTTCCTTAAGTTCATGTTATTCAACACGCTAGTCAACAGGTTGTCAAATTAAAGTATTTGGCTGAGGCGCAGGAGGTCACACAAGAATTATTTCTCCTTAAACGAGCATTGACATCTGGGCTATAGGTGTCCATTTTGTAATACCGCTCTCCCTGCACTCCTCATTCACGCCATACAGGCACTGGCTCACCGTGGTTTCACCCACTCCCAGTTTGACATGCTAGAGTGTGGCTGACTGCTGTACTCCTGATCTTTCTCTGCAGAAGTCTTTTCCGCTTGCTCCTCCTTTCAGCATGCCTGCAGGAAAGATTGCGTTGCTTCGTGACTCGAGTGGGCATGCCCCTCTTTCCTGCTGTATTCTCGGAATCGCCCACCCACCCCCTTTCTTTTATCTTAGCCTGGCAGAGCTACAATCGGTCCTGCCCGCAGCTGTTTCAATTGAATAGTGACAGGACAGTCCCCAGCCCAGCATCCTGCCACAGTGTAACCCCAAAACAATACTCTTAAGGGGAATGTGGCCGAGGTATGCTAGGCATGAAGACTGTGGTCAGTATTTCCGAAATACCTAAGGTTTGCATTACATAACCGCCAAAGAGGAGGTCCATCCAAAGTGTAGGCTGACCCCTCAGGATACCGCATGTGGTAAGGCAAATTACCACGCGTGTTACTGCTATGGGAAATACCACCAAACCTGTGATAAGGGCTTGCTTAGAGAAGCCTTTCCACTGACTGCGCTGCAGGCAAGCAATTTTGGTGATTGTGAAAGTCTGTTTTATAAACCTTCCCTTGGGGGCCGGTTTAGGTGTGCTAGACTTTTGAGGGCCCGGCCCACCCCTCCAGGGGACTACTGTCTTTGGTTAATAGCGAACAGTGTGGATCTGGGGCATATGGGGCCCGTCATATTCCTGGACCTTTTGCGGTCATTTGATACAATCCCCTATAAGAGGTTGCTCACTACATGCGCGGGAGATTAGTAATCAGTGTGCCAAGGGACTGCAAAGTGTTTAAATGGCAAGCTGTGTAGCTAGATGCACAGATCACACAACATGGGTGTTGTGAGGTGGCCCCGATGGAGCATTTGACTTTGGGTCTAACTTTCTAACATGTGCAGAGCTAGTTTACTTGTGAATATGTGGTTTGCACCTTTTGTAGGTGATCTGCAGCTTGGTAGGGTGCTAAAAACAGAAGAAAAGCACACTAGTAATGCAAAAAATGAGTCTGGGCGCCTAAGGACACTGGGCTGCCCAGGGGTAGGCAAGGTTTAAGGTAGATACAGGCAGAGTTGACGCATGTGGCCTATACTAGCCATTGTTCAAGTGACTGGAAGGACTCTAGGTTTCTGACCGCCTGCCATGGCTATTTCCACGCCCACCCCGCCAATCCTCATGTGCAGTCGATGACACAGGCCGTGGCCTGCCCACCATTGCTCTATGCCCTCAGCACAGGCCACCTGAAAACAGACCCGTGCACAGTAACACTTACTTCCAAACTGCACACATCAGCACCGCAGCAAAGCTGTCTTGCAGGTTCCCTGTCTCCCCTCTAACCTAACCGACCCCCCTCTCTTTCAGATCCTCCAGAGCGCCTGGAGAGCATGCAAACGGCAGTGGTGTGTGGTATAAATCGCAGTAACATAACAGCTCAGGAATCCAGCAATCACACCTGAAGATGGTGCTTGCTGTAAGGTGGTTGAAATGTCATGGGTAGGCCGTAGAAAGCCCATGCGACATAGCATAGCACAAACTGGGTGCTACTGCAGACTAGAGGTCAGGAAAAGGATCCCTCTGCACCCACAGTTTGCAGGTTCCGCGCAGGTGCTCAGTGCTGCGCTGCTGCCTGCGCAGCAGGATGTTTGTTCTTCTTATCGATGAACATGGAAAGCGAGTAGCAAGTAGTCATCTTAAGCTCGTGATTTGTGCCGCGTTCACTTTGCACAGAGTTTCAGGATCCATGCATTAAAAAAATAAAATAAACGTACTCAAGAAAAGTAAAGTTCAAAAGCCTGACGTGACAGTTTTCTCCACTCGTATCAGCCTTTCGGAGACTGAGGTCTGTGTATTTCCTGGTAACTCATAAAGGTTTGCGTGCAGCGCGTGGCTGCTTGAGGGTGCAGAAATTAGGTTACACCGCTTCCGGTAGTGGAGACGTTGCAGAATGAGTGCCATTCAGACAAGGCGGCTGCTTTCAGGGGGTTGTGGTTTGCAGGCGAGAGTGAAGATCTGGGCTGGGTCTCCTATCCGAATGCCAACCGGAAGGAAGTCGTCTTCAGCTCCCACCGAAAAGCAGGTGGACCCGTCAAGCTCTGTTTAGGGGTGACCTGAATGTGCCTGCCTTGCCACTGTTGTCGTCTGTGGTAGCCAAGTGTTATACGTACAGTACTGTGTGCAGTGGTGCATCCCAGTACTTTTGAGAAATCTTCCAAACGTCCTGTCTTAACCTACCTCTCATCTCCCTTCTAGGTAAAATGTTTCCCTTGTCTCTAACCTGCCGCTGACCCTCACTTTCTCTGCCTCCACTCTAGCACCTCATCCATCATGTTATGTTATGTTATTTGGCATTTGTATAGTGCCTTTTACCAATGGCATGAGTCCAAAGCGCTGTGGGTTGAACACCCTCGAGGACCACAGTCCAGGTCAGTAGAGAGAGTAACGTAGTGAAACGTGCTTGGGTGCACTCAGTATGGGTGCAGCCAGTGTTCCATAGGTGGTGTGTAGCTTCATACTAGTGGTGGGTGTGATGCGGTGGGGGTGTAAGATCAGTAGAATGTGTGCAGCAGGACCAATGGGTTTCGGTATATGCACTGGGGTTTGAGATTGACATTATTTGTGCAGCGAGGCCAATTCCGAGAGGTAAAACTGCTTTCTAAAGATTGTTGAGGTGAACGTGGGGGTGTGTAAGTGCCGAATTCATCGAGGGGTGTAGCTGCATTCTATTATTTGTTGGCACAGAGGCAAAAGTTAGCATAGTGGTGAGTTTGAATGTTTGTGTGTTTTCCTGAGGGACCTTTTTCCTGTTGAGCTTCCAGTGACTGTCTAGAGGGTGGTATCTCCCTGTTTCGTGTTGGCTCAGATTGTTATGGCGAAGACTGACATGTGGTGACAGGCAGATCTGTCCCAAACTCATGTTGTTACTGTTGGCAGTTCTCCTAAATGCAATCCCTGATAGGTAGTTCTACTAGGACTTTCCCAGATAGTTGGGATTAGCAAAGAATAAGTGCTAGAACGTTCCTTGCTATATAATTCTTCTCAGGGATTTCCAGATGTGTAGGATTAGCAAGCAAGGGCATTTCCTGAACTGATAGCGTAGTGCACATTGCCTGGCGATGATCAAGTTTATAAGTGCTATTAGTGCTTGGGTTGTTAGTTTGCTAGATAGATTACCGGTATGTGGATCTCCAATATACATTCACCAGTAGGTCTGAATAGCAGAATAACTGCTAGATGGCCCCTGGTATCTAGTTCTGCTCTTGGATTTCCAGGAGCGTCGGATTAGCAGCCATGTGCCTTCAAGCGCATGAGTGTTATTGGTGCTTGGGCTACGAATCTGTCACAATCGGTCCTGATTAATGGTGATAGATAACTCTAGGCCTCAGAGCATACAGAATTCCTGCAGACGAAGTGATGAATGAATTCCGTCAAGTACATGGGTGCTGCTACGATTCGGGTTTCAGGTCTGAGCAAAGGCTCCAGGTAGTGGGGTTAGATATCGTCAAGCCTGAGGGTCTATGACAGGGCCTGTGATCAGCGGGGTACCACGCCAGCTGTCGGTCGTGGTGGTGGGTCGGGTAATTCACTGCATTCCCTTATGTGTTTTTAGGCGAACAGTCAGGTTTTGATTGCCTTCCGGAAAGCAATGTAATCTTAGATGCGTCTAATGCGGGGAGGCAGTGAGTTCTATAAAGTTGGCGCCTTTGTTGAGTAGGCTGGCCCCCCAATACTGGCCAAATTGGAGGTTGGGATCACTAGAAGGGCAGTGCTTGACCTAAGGGTGCGAGTCGGATGGTAAGGCATAATTTTATGGTGACTTTATGCACCGCTCAGTGGTTAATACATAGGAATTTGAAGGT
Source organism: Ambystoma mexicanum (assembly GCF_040938575.1). NCBI lineage: Eukaryota > Metazoa > Chordata > Amphibia > Caudata > Ambystomatidae > Ambystoma > Ambystoma mexicanum. Next base: position 1,275,050,833 of record NC_090932.1, read on the forward strand.
GGCCCTGCGTCCAATTGGGAGCCAGTGTAGGGTGCGGAGGGATGGTGAGATGTGGTCCCTTCACCCCAATGCAAGAAGCAGTCTGGCAGCTGTGGTTTGTACTCTTTGGAGTTTGTTTAACTGGTAGGCCGGTGCACCCAGGTAGAGGGTGTTCACATAGTCAAGTCTAGACATGACAATGGACATAATTGCAACCAGTCTGCTTGGGCAGGACGGGTAAGGGAAGATACGCTTCAGGAGTCTAAGGTGGAAATGACAGGCTTTGGATGTATTGTTGATGTGACACAGAGTTAGGTCTGAGTTTTTTGACAGTGGTGGTGATCGCGGGGGAGGGCGAGTGAGGGTGGCCAGGGAGTCAGTTGGGGAAATAGAGCAGATTTGCCACATACCATGATCTCGGTTTTACCTGGGTTCATAAGGAGATGGTTAGTCGTCATCCACCGGTCAATGTCTGTGAGACATGCTGCTAGGTCAGTGCAAGGGTAGGTGGTCGATTTAGGAATTCTCAGGATGATTTGAGTGTCATCTGCATAGTTATTGCAAGTGAGGTTGTGTGAGTGGATGATACTGGGCAGGGGGGTCATTTAAAGGTTGAAGAGAAGGGGAGAGAGAGGCAGGCACCTTGGGGTACTCCAGTGTTCACTGGGTGTGCAGCGGGGAGAAAAGGGGGGGAGGTGGGTAATTTGCTGTCTTAGAGGATCATGTGGTTGATGGCGTGAAAGGCTGCCGAGAAGTCAAGAAAAAATAGAGCTGCGCATCCTTCTGAGTCAGCTGTCACTTTGAGGTCATCCCAGGTAGAGATTAGCGTGGTTTCTGTTCCTTGCCGCAGACAGAAGTCTGTTTGTGCGGGTTCTAGGAGATTGTTGGATTCTATGAAACCAGTCAGTTGTAAGCAAGCAGTGCAGTCAATGTGTTTTGCCAGGAACTTGGTGTTGGAGATTGGCCTGTAGTTGATTGGTAGTAGAGGGTTGAGAAATGCTTTTTAAGCAGAGGTTTTACATGCACAGTTTTGAAGGAGTCTGAGAAGTTTGCTGGAGGTGAGGGAGCCATTGGGAATGGACCTCGCCAATTCTCCTGCACAGGTGGAGATAAAGATTTCTTTGAGGAGAGAGGCGGGACAAGGGTCAAAGGGTGAGCGTGAGGGTTGGCTGTCGGATAGTAGTTTTGCAAACTCCTTGCTCGAGATAGGGTTGAAAGAGCAGAAATAAGGGTTCTCGGCGGGGCGGGAGGTTGGGTCCTGTAGAGCATGTGTGGAGCGGGTGGACAAGAGGGAGAGTTTGGCGTTGAGGTTGGCCATCCTGGCTAGGGCTGTTTTGCAGAAGTGTTCAGACAGGGAGTTGCAGAGCGTTTGTGAGGACACATTCGGGGCTGCAGGGCTAGGTGGGTTCAGGAATTCTGTGATGATCCCGTGAAACTGTTTTCTGCTGCTACGGCAGTTCAGGATCCTTTTATTATAATATGCTTTTATGGCTTTTCAGATCCCTGATTTGTAGTTTCTGTGGTGGCGGGCAAGTACTGATTTGCTTTGCAGGGTTCTGGAAGCTCACTATTTGTGCTCAAGGGAGCAGTTATGGGTTTTTAGAGTCTTCAGGTGGGGGGTGAACCATTTGGAGTAGGTCCTTTGCGGGAGGGAGCAGACTTGGAGGGGGCTAGAGGAATGAAGGAGTGGTTTAGCCAGGAATCGAAGAGCTCTATTAGTAAGGGTCTAGCTGTGGTTGGTTGTGATGGGAGGGCGCTTAGCATCGCCTCGGCTAAGCCTGGTAGTACTTTGACCTTGTTCCAGCACTTGAACTCAGATGTAGGCTCAGAGGATGGCTTGGGGGGTGGTGGTGACATCCCTATCACACCTGTCCGTACTGCCTACCTGCACTTAAAAATATCTAATGTTGATTGCCCTTAATCTATGTAAGTCCGCCCATGTATTGTCCCCATTGACTGTGTAATTTACTCCCCACCACAACCTGGTCAGAATTTCACTCAAACTCACCCCATTGTAAGAAGCTCACTGCTTCCCATCAAATCTGATGTCTTATCTGTTGTACGTTCTTTTGTGATCAAAAGGAGCATTATTCCTTCTTGTATATAAACAAATAAAACACAGATTTATTTTATGTCGGGCGGCCTTTTAGTCTTAGCAATTTTACGTGTGGAACATTTGTGGTGTCCTGGAGTGCCGTCGGCTGGGCCGAGCGTCAGCCCAAATATGAGACATAATGCTTAAAGCTCCACGCATCAAGCTCCCTCTTGGAGCCAGTCCGAACAGCTGTTGCGGTCAGGTTCCCATGACGACGTTGGGATGCTTTATCCACTATGGGTGCAGCAGGAGAGCGGTGGAGGGGGAGGAGGTGGCAGCCAGGCCAGATGTGCAGCTGTGGTGGACTCCAGGCTCAGATGAAAAGACTGTGAATTCAAGAACGCGCCTTTATTGGCAAACAATGCCAGGGCAGGCTTGAGCATAGGCGGTGCTTTAAGTGGGATATGAAATCAAAGGGGTGAGGGGATTCTAATTCACTGTGATGCAATATTCGGGGTGGGGTGTAAAAAGGGTATGGTGCAGCCTCAATTCCCTAGTAGCTAATAAACCTTTTAAAAGTGATAGGGTCTATGTAAATAAATGCGTGCGTTATGACACCCAATCGAGTTTTCATGTGTGCAGTGAAAGGGAGTACATTCTGCTTTAAAAAATAATGTGCTACCAACATATTGACCAAAGTAAATTTATTTAAATAGAAAATAGAAAACCAGATCAAAAAGGTAAGTGGACCATGCAATCTCAGCGTTCTTTTGAAGGAGAGTCGTGATTCTCATCTATTAATTAAACACATTGTAATGACAATACTTGAATACACTGTGTTGCAAAAATCAAAAAATATATTCTCATAATTTCCCGTCTGTGCGTGAAAACAGCCGAATTCCAAATGTCTTTAACTGTTGTTGTGATTCTAAATATGGCTGTTAGTGACATCTATTGGCGAAAAGCAGTATTGACACTCATCTTTTTCACATTACTGTGGGGAAAAATCAGGTCGAGGAAGTTAATTTGCAGAGCCCTGTCTCAAGGGGGATATATTGAAACTGGCATTGCTGAGCCCTGGCTGGCCTGGCCTGCTTAAAGCCTTGCCCATAGGCGCTGAGCTGAGCCTCTTAGTCCTACTTTAAGCGGCCCTGAAGTCCTACCTCTGCTGACAGCACATTTGCCCCATCTCCCTCCAGCTTTTGTCAACTCCCGCAGCATTTGTGAAACACTTGAAATGTGCATGCCCTCGTGGTACTGTCCCAGCCCCTCGGTTACTAGCAAAGTGGTGTCGATTTATTTTAAGATCCTGTTTTCAGAGGGTCCCATAGAGGCGTTGTGGATTGCGTCCTTCCCCAACACCCATGTGCATGTCAGTGGTATGTCTAGTCATTAGCAGTGTGTTGGTTTCCAGCTGCAGGTTTCCCTATGGATGCCTCCTCATATTGTGATTGGGGATTGCTTCCTTCTCCACAAGCCATGTGTGGTGGTAACAGAGCCATGTGCGCTGCATTCGGGTGTGATTGTGACCTTTCCACACACCCTCGCGTCTGTGGGGGTTGAATCTTGTGCTCCATCTTCAGGGCCTTGTCTCTGTAGATGTGCAGGGCTTCAGCATGAAGGTCTATCAGTTAAGAGAGTAGGGTGGAGGTCATGGTGGCCTTTTGTGGATTCTGGTGGCTGGGTGAGTGAGTGCATGTGATTGAGAATCTAGAATAATTGGGTGATTTCTATGGTGCTTCACGTCACATTCCTCAAACTTCTAAGCACTTTAATAATCAGTGTCATGACTGTTATCCACTCGTGGTACTCAGCTTATCGACCCCTGAAGGATGAAAAGCTGACCCAGCCTGTCTCGTATCCATCGTGGTATCAAACCCCATATCGCACTGCATCACCCTGTTCCAAAGGCAAGCTTCTTTGTGCTTAAGCTATCTTCTTGAGGCCTTGTGGGTAGTTTCTGAGGGCCTCTATGGCAGGCTATTGTAATAGCCCAGCTCATTGCTGGTAAGAACTCCAATGACAGTAAGCCGACGTTTTCATAGGGATTGATTTATTTTATTTATTTATTTCATTTGATATACCGCCCAGACCCGTGGGTCTCACAGTGCTTGTACAAAGTAAAGGTTGTACACCAGGTTATACATATTTGTTAAATATCCATGTTTTTAGGAGTTTTTTTAAAGACAGTGAAGGAAGGTTCATTCTGGAAGTGGTCTGGGAGGGAGTTTCAAAGAGTGGGAGCAGTGACACTAAAGCTGGAGCCCCCTGTTTGAGGTTGTAGCGAGGCGTCTGTAGGGTCAATTTGGAGGAGAGCGGAGGGAGCATGTAACAGGCTTTGGTGAGGTAGGTGGGATGAGGTAAGAAGGGGCATTCTTTTGCAGGCAGCGGTGTATGATGGTCAATGTTTTGAACTCAATTCTTGCTTTTATGGGAAGCCAGCAAGCCTCCCTTCTTGATGTTGTAACGTGGGCTGAGAGTTTTAGTCCCAGGGCTGATCTCAAGCCCTTATTTTGCAGAATTGCAGTTTTGCAAGGTTTTTGACCGAGGTACCTGAAAACAGCATAAGGTACATTTGTTTTGTAACCCATCCCTATTTATTTTTCGTGCAGTAACACTGTGCTTTGATCAGGAGCAATTTACAGAAAGGTCATTCTGTGGGTGGAGCAGAGTCCCTTTGCCTGGTGCTTTACAACCGAGGAGCAGAGGAGGACCAGATAAAGTCCCTGGTGCTGGTGAGGATTGGGTGCGAGCATCAAATGGCCCTTCAGGACCGAAGGAACTGCAGACTACAACCCGTAACGTTGCACTGAGCCTGAAAGATGCACTCATTCAGTGATATTAATGACCAGTGACTTCATAATATCAAAACCCAATATAGAAGGAACACCACATTCTAGCCTTGATAAAGACCTTGTAAATCGTCGAAACACGTGTCGGCACCGACGGTGATGAATAAACTTCTAAATGGTAGGACTAAATCCTTCATCGTTTAAACAAAGGGAGCACTTACGAAATGTGTAAAGTGCCAATTGTGTAGGAATCCAACACGAACAGTTGTATGAAGAGAAATCCCGCCGTCTTGCTGTCCCCAGAGTTGAGATATAGTGAATCCCGATGAACCCCTATCTCAAACTGACTGGCAGGACTTCAATTACCAGAATGACCTGCAGGTAACCATGCTGGTCCACAGAATGGCATATCAAGCATGCAAGAACCGAACCACCATTAACAGTGAGCATGCAGTGTTCACAAATGCCAGGGGGGAGACTTCACCTTCTTAACATGAAAAAACTATGTGATGCAGGCCTCGAGCTCCAACTCGTAAGACACATTGCACTGGAGATCAGTCGTGAGAGCTTGTGGCATGCTACGGAACCGGGGCTTGCTTGAACAAATATTCCAAGACGGTGCTGCACACCGCAAATGCTGTTAGAGCCTTACATTCCCTAATTTTCTTTAGGGAAAGCCCTCAGACAAATAGCCAATGTAAAGCATGGGATAATAAAACAGCAATAATGGAAATTAAGACAGAAAAGAGGAATAACCAATCCGCAAGAAGGTTACAAATGGGGAATAACCTATCAAAGAACCCCATAGAAAGCACTACCCAGCCCAGAGACCATACAAGGGGCTAGGCAAGCAAACTAGAGAAGAGGACCCAAGAAGAGGCAGTCATGCCTACTCATGCTCCCTTGACACAGGAGATATTCCTGGCAGAAGGAAGCAAGCAAAGCATGGGTGTCCTTTGAGGGCCGCAAGGGGTAGTAGCTGCTACCCCTGGGTCTCTTTTTGGTACCCATGGCACTGCCCTTGGGGATCCTAGATCAGAGGTTGAAGGGGCAGTGTCAGAAATATAACGAAAACACAGTGAGAGCTGCGTGTACCTACTATTGCACGCCTGCAGGCCATTTTGATACGGTTTCCTCTTTATCTTGTGCACAGTAATGTGAAAAACACAAATAATGGCACTTTTCGCTTCAATGCAGTTGTCTGAAAAATGATTAAACCCAGTACATAAAGGAAAGTTACAGAACCACAGAACAAATATGCAATGTTTGCATATATCTACAGGGACTTCAAAAGCTAACAACACATTCACAGTGCAAATAACATCAAAGAGAGGACAAAAATACCTGCAGGCACTCCAGAGAAGCATGGTTGGTGTTTATGGCAGCTGAATTTACTATGTATGCCAACATGCCTCATGTCACGTGAGAAGATGCTCATGCAATCCTGTTTTTTTCTTTGGATTCTGGGGCACATAGTCCTTGTATTATAATGGGAAAGGCAAACCTAAAAGTCCAAGAATGTAAAGAAAATAACATGACTGGAAGGGCACCTGTGAAAATCATGAGGTTTAACGCCACGTGTACTGAACAGATCAAGAGCAGCAAGTGACTTGCAGGAACATATACCCAGGCATGTAGAATGTAAATTCCTTGACAGCCAACGGCGTGGATTTAAATTTTAGAAATAACCACATAGAAAACAAATTGGCTGATATTACTTCCAGTCATGTCATCAAGGTCAAGGTTCATGGAACAAAACTTCCTGGGACATGCTTTGTGTCATAGGTCATGAGATGTAATTTCCTGTGAAGTCATCAGCTGTATGATGTCATTTCCATTAAACCTGGCAATTTGGTGAATTGACATCCCTTTGAAGCAAGAGGGGAGCAGTACCCGCAAGCAGGTTCATTTTACTGCAGGCCCTGCGTGGGGAAGCAGACTGTGTGACAAATGTCTATAAACCTTGCCGGACTTGGACGCCAAAGCCTGAGGCCAACCGACAGTGACCCGAAGGTAAAACGGAGATGGCTCTGACCTGAGGCAGGAGGGTGACAGAATATCAACTGCCTGACAAGGACCCTAATGAGGGGATGGGGGCGAAATACCCATTCCTGCTTTTGTAAATGCTGTAGTCCACGTGGTACCAATTGTGAAACCCGAGAGGCCCACAGTCCAAGGGGATGGTTTGTGAACCCTGCTGAAGCCAATGGCGAGGAAAGATCCGCAGTAAATCCTGATGAATCCACGGTCTACGAGGGAACTCTGAGAAAACCAAAGCCCTAGAGATATCTGTTGAAGAAACCATGAGAAAAACAAAGGCTGAAGAAAGCCTATCAGTGAGCGGCGCATGGCTGAGCGAAAGCCTGAAGAAGAGGGAACCGTGAAACATGAAACGTGAGCGAGGCTTTGAGAAGCAAGGTGAACGCAGAAAGGCATGAAGCCGGGGACAGATTGTGAGTAGCTGCTGTAACATCCTCCGCAGAGGAGGAGGACTGTTTTGTTGCATTAGAACAGGGAAGTACTTTGAACCCTGTTTACTTTAGAATAAACCACATTTGGTTATAGCTCTTCCCGTAGAGCAAATAGGTGTTGATCCAACCCTTATTCACTGGAACTGTTATAGTCAAACCATTCCATGTAAACACATACAGACAATAGTTAGTTCCTCATTGCTTGGCTTTTCCAAAGTCAGTGTTGAACCCTGTCATTCTGGGGTGCACTGGAAGCTGGGGTTAATGAGTTTCAGTGTGGGGGAGCTAGGCGGACAGAAGAGGGGAAATATAAGGCAGTTCATGGGGAATAGGCGATTGAGGAGGGCTTGAGATTGTAGTGCCTGAGGGTGCATAGGAGATTTAGAAGGTCCAGGGGATGGAGGGTGGCAGATGAGGAGGTTCAGGGAACGGGATCTGAAGACACGAAAAGGGATATTTAAGTAGGGCAGATTTTGTGTGGCGGTGGACGAACATCATAAGCGAATGTATAAGATGCAGGAGTCAAAGCTCCGAACCTTATTAAGAGGGGTGAAGGAATATAGGGGTGGGATCACATGAGAAGTCCAAAGCAGAAATCGAGTCTGTGGAGGTCTATGGTGAAGAGCCGGAGTCTTAGTGGAGTTATAGGTGTGGTGGGGCAGAGTTGGGGAATGTGGAGGTCTATGGCGAAGAGCCGGAGTCTTAGTGGAGTTATAGGTGTGGTGGGGCAGAGTTGTGGAATGTGGAGGTCTATGGCGAAGAGCCGGAGTCTTAGTGGAGTTATAGGTGTGGTGGGGCAGAGTTGGGGAATGTGGAGGTCTATGGCGAAGAGCCGGAGTCTTAGTGGAGTTATATGTGTGGTGGGGCAGAGTTGGGGAATGTGGAGGTCTACGGCGAAGAGCCGGAGTCTTAGTGGAGTTATAGGTGTGGTGGGGCTGAGTTGGGGAATGTGGAGGTCTACGGCGAAGAGCCGGAGTCTTAGTGGAGTTATGGGTGTGGTGGGGCAGAGTTGGGGAATGTGGAGGTCTATGGCGAAGAGCCGGAGTCTTGGTGGAGTTATAGGTCTGGTGGGGCAGAGCTGGGGAATGTGGAGATCTATGGCGAAGGGCCGGAGTCTTAATGGAGTTATAGGTGTGGTGGGGCAGAGTTGGGGAATGTGGAGGTCTATGGCGAAGAACCGGAGTCTTAGTGGAGTTATAGGTGTGGTGGGGCAGAGTTGGGGAATGTGGAGGTCTATGGCGAAGAACCAGAGTCTTAGTGGAGTTATAGGTGTGGTGGGGCAGAGTTGGGGAATGTGGAGGTCTATGGCGAAGAGTCGGAGTCTTAGTGGAGTTATAGGTGTGGTGGGGCAGAGTTGGGGAATGTGGAGGTCTGTGGCGAAGAGCCAGAGTCTTAGTGGAGTTATAGGTGTGGTGGGGCAGAGTTGGGGAATGTGGAGGTCTTTGGCGAAGAGCCGGACTCTTAGTGGAGTTATAGGTGTGGTGGGGCAGAGTTGGGGAATGTGGAGGTCTGTGGCAAAGAGCCGGAGTCTTAGTGGAGTTATAGGTGTGGTTGGGGCAGAGTTGGGGAATGTGGAGGTCTATGACGAAGAGCCAGAGTCTTAGTGGAGTTATAGGTGTGGTGGGGCAGAGTTGGGGAATGTGGAGGTCTATGGCGAAGAGCCGGAGTCTTAGTGGAGTTATAGGTGTGGTGTGGTAGAGTTGGGGAATGTGGAGGTCTATTGCGAAGAGCCGGAGTCTTAGTGGAGTTATAGGTGTGGTGGGGCAGAGTTGGGGAATGTGGAGGTCTGTGGCAAAGAGCCGGAGTCTTAGTGGAGTTATAGGTGTGGCGGGGCAGAGCTGGGGAATGTGGAGGTCTATGGCAAAGAGCCGGAGTCTTAGTGGAGTTATAGGTGTGGTGGGGCAGAGTTGGGGAATGTGGAGGTCTATGGCGAAGAGCCGGAGTCTTAGTGGAGTTATAGATGTGGTGGGGCAGAGCTGGGGAATGTGGAGGTCTATGGCGAAGAACCGGAGACTTAGTGGAGTTATAGGTGTGGTGGGGCAGAGTTGGGGAATGTGGAGGTCTATGGCGAAGAGCCGGAGTCTTAGGGGAGTTATAGGCGTGGTGGGGCAGAGTTCGGGAATTTGGAGGTCTATGGCGAAGAGCCGGAGTCTTAGTGGAGTTATAGGTGTGGTGGGGCAGAGTTGGGGAATGTGGAGGTCTATGGCGAAGAGCCGGAGTCTTAGTGGAGTGATAGGTGTGGTGGGGCAGAGTTGGGGAATGTGGAGGTCTATGGCGAAGAGCCGGAGTCTTAGTGGAGTGATAGGTGTGGTGGGGCAGAGCTGGGGAATGTGGAGGTCTATGGCGAAGAGCCGGAGTCTTAGTGGAGTTATAGGTGTGGTGGGGCAGAGCTGGGGAATGTGGAGGTCTATGGCGAAGAGCCGGAGTCTTAGTGGAGTTATAGGTGTGGTGAGGCAGAGCTGGGGAATGTGGAGGTCTATGGCGAAGAGCCGGAGTCTTAGTGGAGTTATAGGTGTGGTGGGGCAGAGCTGGGGAATGTGGAGGTCTATGGCGAAGAGTCAGAGTCTTAGTGGAGTTATAGGTGTGGTGGGGCAGAGTTGGGGAATGTGGAGGTCTATGGCGAAGAGCCGGAGTCTTAGTGGAGTTATAGGTGTGGTGGGGCAGAGTTGGGGAATGTGGAGGTCTACGGCAAAGAGCCGGAGTCTTAGTGGAGTTATAGGTGTGGTGGGGCAGAGTTGGGGAATGTGGAGGTCTACGGCGAAGAGCCGGAGTCTTAGTGGAGTTATAGGTGTGGTGGGGCAGAGTTGGGGAATGTGGAGGTCTACGGCGAAGAGCGGGAGTCTTAGTGGAGTTATAGGTGTGGTGGGGCAGAGTTGGGGAATGTGGAGGTCTACGGCGAAGAGCCGGAGTCTTAGTGGAGTTATGGGTGTGGTGGGGCAGAGTTGGGGAATGTGGAGGTCTACGGCAAAGAGCCGGAGTCTTGGTGGAGTTATAGGTCTGGTGGGGCAGAGCTGGGGAATGTGGAGATCTATGGCGAAGGGCCGGAGTCTTAATGGAGTTATAGGTGTGGTGGGGCAGAGTTGGGGAATGTGGAGGTCTATGGCAAAGAGCCGGAGTCTTAGTGGAGTTATAGGTGTGGTGGGGCAGAGTTGGGGAATGTGGAGGTCTATGGCGAAGAACCAGAGTCTTAGTGGAGTTATAGGTGTGGTGGGGCAGAGTTGGGGAATGTGGAGGTCTATGGCGAAGAGTCGGACTCTTAGTGGAGTTATAGGTGTGGTGGGGCAGAGTTGGGGAATGTGGAGGTCTGTGGCAAAGAGCTGGAGTCTTAGTGGAGTTATAGGGGTGGTTGGGGCAGAGTTGGGGAATGTGGAGGTCTATGGCGAAGAGCCAGAGTCTTAGTGGAGTTATAGGTGTGGTGTGGTAGAGTTGGGGAATGTGGAGGTCTATTGCGAAGAGCCGGAGTCTTAGTGGAGTTATAGGTGTGGTGGGGCAGAGCTGGGGAATGTGGAGGTCTATGGCGAAGAGCCGGAGTCTTAGTGGAGTTATAGGTGTGGTGAGGCAGAGCTGGGGAATGTGGAGGTCTATGGCAAAGAGCCGGAGTCTTAGTGGAGTTATAGGTGTGGTGGGGCAGAGCTGGGGAATGTGGAGATCTATGGCGAAGAGCCGGAGTCTTAGTGGAGTTATAGGTGTGGTGGGGCAGAGCTGGGGAATTTGGAGGTCTATGGCGAAGAGCCAGAGTCTTAGTGGAGTTATAGGTGTGGTGGGGCAGAGTTGGGGAACGTGGAGGTCTATGGCGAAGAGCCGGAGTCTTAGTGGAGTTAGGTGTGGTGGGGCAGAGTTGGGGAATGTGGAGGTCTACAGCGAAGAGCTGGAGTCTTAGTGGAGTTATAGGTGTGGTGGGGCAGAGTTGGGGAATGTGGAGGTCTACGGCGAAGAGCCGGAGTCTTAGTGGAGTTATAGGTGTGGTGGGGCAGAGTTGGGGAATGTGGAGGTCTACGGCGAAGAGCCGGAGACTTAGTGGAGTTATAGGTGTGGTGGGGCAGAGCCTGGGAATGTGCAGGTCTACGGCAAAGAGCCGGAGTCTTAGTGGAGTTATGGGTGTGGTGGGGCAGAGTTGGGGAATTTGGAGGTATATGGCGAAGAGCGGAGTCTTAGTGGAGTTATAGGTGTGGTGGGGGAGAGTTGGGGAATGTGGAGGTCTACGGCGAAGAGCCGGAGTCTTAGTGGAGTTATAGGTGTGGTGGGGCAGAGTTGGGGAATGTGGAGATCTACGGCAAAGAGCCGGAGTCTTAGTGGAGTTATAGGTGTGGTGGGGCAGAGTTGTAGTGTAGTTATAGGTGTGGTGGGGCAGAGTTGGCGAATTTCAGGAGGTTGATTCTGGCCTTAGTAGAAGTGATGAACTGTTGAAGTTTGAGGTTTCTGTCAAAGAGGGTTCAGAGGGTGCGAACCTTGGAGCACGCAGTGAGAAGATCAGGGGGAAAGGAAAGACAAAAGGGCAGAAAGGATGAGGGGGCTTGAGGCTGGAAGGATGGTCACATCAACAACAATTGAAAAAATGGGAAGGCCTCTCAGCTGAGGCCCATAACCCACTAGTGACCACCGGATCCACTGTGCTGCAGCCATTTGCAGTGGCCCACTAGTCCACTGGCTACATCCGGGTCCATTGCATGCCACTGTCCACAGCTATGTCAATTATAGAGGTTGCACTAATTATTCCAAAAGATCTATTGCACCCTGCCTAGTAAATGTGATCTGTGCAGGTTTAAAAGACTGTACCAGATACTTGCCCCCAGCTGCCCTTCCAATTCCCGCAATCATTTCCGGTAATCATTCCCGAGTATGTCAATTGCTGTGGTGATGTAATGTTTGCTGATTGCCATGGGAGATATATTAACTTTTTTTGTGAGCAGGGGGCACCCCCTTCTTCATATAATATTGTAAAAACGACTGGATGGATTTCCCCCAAACTAGCAAAAGGCAGATCTGGGGCACTTTGTGCCTAAATTGTTTCTTATTTGGTCCAAATCTGTCCAGCGGTTTTCACGCTATGGGTGTTCAATCAATGCACTTATTTACTATTGGAAAATGAATGGAAGTAGGACGAAAAACATAATTTTTGTTTTCCTATTAAATTCGTCACCTTTTTGCTAATTTTCCCCAAATTTCCACTTTGTGGTGGGGTTAGGGAAGCTCGGGAAACTTTTTTGGGGGAAATGTTCATCCAAATCCATCCAGCGATTCAGAAGTTATTAGCAATAGAATTTTGGGGAAAGTCTATGTACACAGGCTATTATAATAGCTCTGAGACGGCTGTACTCCCTGAGATGGAAGGGCCAGGACGGCCAGGGCCTTGCGAAAGCCTCTGACTGTGCTGTGAGCAATAGAGGGGGTGTGCCTAGCATAGCTGAAGAGCTGCCTTGTGAGCTACATCAAGTCCACTGAAAGAACGGGCATGGCCATGCAAAGAGCAGACACACATCTCCATGTCTGCTAATCCTTCCGGGTGCCATGTAAGCTTCGCTAACCAGATGCATCGATCTACTGTTTCTAGCGCGCCTTTCCCAGGAACATCTCCTTTGCCTGAGATTCTCGGTTCTAGCCTTGCCCTTGGAATCTGGGTATTCGTGAAGCCTGATCATTTGACACACCTACCCTCCCTGCTGCCTCTTGTCACCCATTATTTCGGCACTGCTTTAAAGGCCGGCAACCTACCCCTCCACTCACCTACCTCTTGTGTTGCCATCATCCACTTCTTCCACATACCTTTCAGGAGACTAGTCTTCAACAGGCTTGCCCTCGCCACAGTCTCTTCAGCTCCCTGCCTTCAGGTGTCCTCCACTGAGACCTCTCTTGGCACCAGGCTCCCTCGAATTCAGCAGCCAGTTCTCCATCGCATGTCCATCATCCAAGCATGCCTTGCAGATTCCAAAGTGCAGTGCCAGATACTGGATCCTCCCCAATAATTGGACCATCAGACATCAAGCTAAACAGCTTTTAGTGCATGGCAGGGCCTTACACACATACTCCACCTTGGTAATCAAATCAGTATACTCCCTGGCTGTAGTTTATCTGGTTTATTCCCTACTCCTCACATAGTCTCACCTATTTCATGACCCCTACGCTCACTCCGCTCTTCCTTCACTTTCTCGCTATCCTTTAACGCTAACCCTCCTCTCAAACACACCTCATGGACCTTCTGCGCTCTCTCTCAAACACAAGCACCTTGGTGTTGCTAAGTCTGGAAAAGATCTGGGGCTAGGCTAATGTCAGGACTGTTGGGACTCGAGGCTAGCTAGCCTTTTGGTTGTAGCCCCTGAGCTTCTATCTTGGGCTACAACCAAAAGACCCAGGGCTGTAGCCCCTTCAGCCCCTCTCCCCCTATAGCAACGCCTCTGAGCACCTCTGTTGCCCCCTTCTTGCCCTCCACAAGAATCTCTGCTCTTCTCACCAGTTTTGCAAAGGCACACCTCCCCAGGTTCGCTTACTTTGCCCCTGCACTTTTCATATTTCCCCTTTATTTGAGAAAGCACTCTAGTGTACTTTGAGCACGCATGTTGCCTTCCCCCGCATACTAAAAGTGAACTTCCCCACAGATAGGCCAGAACAATCTACGTTTAGATTAATTGGCCGTTAGTGTCCTTTGAAGTTAACTTTTTTCTTAAATTGCTGTGTTTGCCTTTTAAATACATGTTTCTGCCCTTGCCCTTTGTATGCCCTCGGCAGAGCAATAAACGATGTCACATAATTTGTTTTATCCCTCAATCCCACCCCAACTCGAATATATTAATACACGTTGTTCTTCAACCACCTTTGTGGGCATCTTTGCAGTTTTATTCTAGTTTTTAGTACATTTTTACTGAGTGCCTAAATTAAGTCAAAGATTGCGTTTTTGTTATGCACAACATGCAGCACAGCTAAACATGCGATTTGTCATGTTTCCATACACTATTAGCGTTGCACAGTTATGTTTCAAGATCCGTGTACTTTTTTTGGAGGGGTGGGCAGGTGGAGGGCCAACGTTTGTTTCTCCTGGGGACCTCCTAGAGCTAAGACAGGCGCTGGTGACATGTCACCTTGAGGCTCATTTCAAGTGCTTCCACCTCGATGTACTGCTGGACCTCGGGCCTCATGTTGATTGGGTTAGCCAATCTGTAGTTTGAAGGAGAGCATGCATAGTTGAAGCCATCATATTTTTGTGGTTACTAGAAAACATGGGAGAGGCCTTGCCAAGATATGCTGGCTCAGGGGTTAAAATGTCAAGCTGCAGGCTACTAGCCAGCCATAAAACGTCACTCGCCCCCTCAATTCTTCACGTATACACTATACACCATTCCTTACTCGCTAAGAGCCAATCATGACTAGCCAATGGCTAGTAGCGAGTGTGCATTGTGTGCCCTGTGCTAGGGCACCTGCAGCCATAGGTTGGGGCGCACCCATCATATGGGAGTGTACTGGCTACATAGGGCAGTGTTTTGAATTCATAAACTCTGATATAAGGGCATTGGCCGGAGCACTGCTATCAGAAAGCTATGTACTGCCATCCAGACTGGAAGGTGATGTGGAGGGATGTTGGGGTTCTGACATCCCCCAAATAATCCCGGACTGGAATTGATGGGGAGTACTGTTAGGTTTCTGACTACCTACCAGGACTCTTCCCTTACCGTCCCCTCGTTTATTCACCACGACTGCCAGCCACAGCTCAGGAAATCAGGCATCGCACGAGAAGATCATCATAGCTCAAGGAGGCAGTGTAAATGTCAGAGGTGTGCTATGCAAACCCTGCACAACATACCATATCCCAAGTACTATCATTGCAGTAGCACTTCCAAGATCATCCAAGGAGGGCTCCCCGAGTACCCAAATAACGATCAACAGAAAGGCCACAAGGCAGACGCTGAACCTCTTCTGAGACTCTGAAGATGCAAACACATCACCCCAGGCCGCCAAGCAACTCACAGGCCCCTGGTCAAAGAGAGGATCCATGTCCACTCCCTATGCATACAGCCCACTTCTGAGACTATGAAGATGCAAACACATCACCCCTGGCCGCCAAACAATTCACAGGCTCCTGGTCAAAGAGAGGATCCATGTCCACTCCCTATGCATGCAGCCCACTTCTGAGACCATGAAAACACATCCCCCCAGGCCGCCAAGCAACTCACAGGCTCCTGGTCAAACAGATGATCCATGTCCACACCCAATGCATGCAGCCCACTTCTGAGACTATGAAAACACATCCCCCCAGGCCGCCAAGCAATTCACAGGCTCCTGGTCAAAGAGAGGATCCATGTCCACTACCTATGCATACAGCCCACTTCCGAGACTATGAAAACACATCCCTCCAGGCCGCCAAGCAACTCACAGGCTCCTGGTCAAACAGATGATCCATTTCCACTCCCTATGCATACAGCCCACTTCTGAGACTATGAAGATGCAAACACATCACCCCAGGCCGCCAAGCAATTCACAGGCTCCTGGTCAAAGAGAGGATCCATGTCCACTCCCTATGCATACTGCCCACTTCCGAGACTATAAAAACACATCCCCCCAGGCCGCCAAGCAACTCACAGGCTCCTGGTCAAACAGATGATCCATGTCCACTCCCTATGCATGCAGCCCACTTCTGAGACTATGAAGATGCAAACACATCACCCCACGCCGCCAAGCAATTCACAGGCTCCTGGTCAAAGAGAGGATCCATGTCCACTACCTATGCATACAGCCCACTTCTGAGACTATGAAGATGCAAACTCATCACCCCAGGCCGCCAAGCAATTCACAGGCTCCTGGTCAAAGAGAGGATCCATGTCCACTCCCTATGCATACAGCCCACTTCCGAGACTATGAAAACACATCCCCCCAGGCCGCCAAGCAACTCACAGGCTCCTGGTCAAACAGATGATCCATGTCCACTCCCTATGCATGCAGCCCACTTCTGAGACTATGAAGATGCAAACACATCACCCCACGCCGCCAAGCAATTCACAGGCTCCTGGTCAAAGAGAGGATCCATGTCCACTCCCTATGCATACAGCCCACTTTTGAAACTATGAAGATGCAAACACATCACCCCAGGCCGCCAAGCAATTTCACAGGCTTCTGGTCAAACAGAGGATCAATGTCCACTCCCTATGCATGCAGCCCACTTCTGAGACTATGAAAACACATCCCCCCAGGCCGCCAAGCAATTCACAGGCTCCTGGGCCAACAGAGGATCCTTGTCCACTCCCTACGCATGCAGCCCACCTCTGAGACTATGAAGATGCAAACACATCACCCCAGGCCACCAAGCAATTCACAGGCTCCTGGTCAAACAGAGGATCCATGTCCACTCCCTATGCATACAGCTCACTGTGCCTTCCACGGCAGGGCCCAGAATACACCACAAGAAATTGCACCCACTACAAACCATCTAGAATACTTTGATCTAGCAACGCAGCCTTAGTAACAGTGCCAGTTTTAATTCCTTCTCTTTCCTCTCAACCAAACTCTAGAACTCTATTCCCAGACTGTGCACAGAGAAACACTACATGACCTTCAGAAACTCTCTGAAAAGCTGACGTTTCAGCTGGCAACTGCATCAGAGTAGCACAAACAAAACCACCCAACAGATGGCCACCATCGGCAACACTGACCACTTGGAACCTTCTCTGACTGGTTGTATGAAAATGCCAGGAACGGTCACTTCTTCCTCTCTCCGGCTTAGGTCAGTCTCCCCAAACTTCATCAAATAGAACTTCGAACAGTCAGAACTTCTCCTTTTGATGGATAGCAACACATCAGACGTTCCACTTCCCGCCCGATGGCAGCCTGGAACTACTCACACAATCAGCCATCACACGGGGCAGCGAAATGCATACAAACACAGTGCAACACCGCCACTCACGTCTCCAGTCCTATCACAAACACCAGCAGCTGACTAGGTGCCACCACTGCCCTCACCTGATCGATCCCGGGCTCTCCTTTCCAGATGAAGCACACACCCAAGGTTCCTCTGCCACTACCCAAAACTCTGGTACATCATCCAGCAAGAAGCGATGCCACAGAATTCCCATCTGCATTTCCCTCTGTCCCACTAGCAGCCCTCCTCCCACTTTCCGTGCAATAGGAGGAGGCTGGCGATATGGCAGAAGTGCACCCCATAATGCCACTTTATATCATACTACAGTGTATGCACATGTGCGACCTTCATAGACCAGGAGCTGTTATCACCATATGCTTCCACCCCCTGTCTGCTAACTGCTTTCGGAGGCCTGAGATTCCCAACCTAAGCTTTGGCAACATATGGTTGTTTGGGGATTGCATTGCTTTGGGATTTTTAGTGGATTGAATTGCTTTTGGATTTTTAGTGGATTGTTTGGGGATTGGATTGCTTGGATTGTTTTGGGATTGCATTCCACTGAGGATTGCTAATTAACATATTTCGGGGGGAATTAAGTCAAAAGGAAGCCTCATGCAATCCACTGAGTACATTTGGATTTCCTGCATTTAAAGAGAATTTAAATGTTTGGGAAAATCCAGTAGCAATGCACTTTCAATCCAGATTCTTTTGGTAGGGATGTTTACTTTAAAGCGCCCTGGTCTTCAACCCTGCAGAATGGACCTATTCCACACCGGCATTGGATAAAGAAGAGATCAGTTGGAGCGGGCCTACCTCCCTGACACTTGCAACACAGGTGAGAGTCAGGAAAGTGGGGAGGCTCATTAGAGGAGCTTCATTTTTTAGCCATGTTCCTCTCCTCCACCCCGGTTCCCCTGAGCCCCACCCCTCAACCCCCCTGTTACAGGACGTTTTCAGAAGAGGCCTGTGAATCAAACACACCTGCATATGATCCTTTGGATTGGTGGGCCCGTCTCTGTCATCTGTGCCTTCCATGCACTGTCCTGGTGTGCAATGCAGTGGGAGGAAGATTTACCGTAGCTTTTGCCCATGGGTCAATCTCGTGGTGCCACCTCACCCCTCGCATGTAACTTTTGCTGCTATATGTTTTGAGGTGAATTTGTTTTTTAAAAACATAGTTAATAGAAGGTGGTGCCCGCCTGCCCACCCTCCCCAGGCTCTCAAGGACGACTTACCTTCCCAGGTCCCACAACAGCCAAGAGTGGGCTTCTGAGGCGCTAGAAGTGGACACAGGACAGGAATTCCAGGGATGGTACAGGGCATTCATGCATCCTCGCCAGCCCTCTGTGATCGGGAGAGGGCAGGGGTGAGGGGATCTATGGAGTTTGCAATGGCAGCCTTAAGCTATCTCCAATTCAAAGCCCACCCACTTGCACACATCCCCTCTCCCTGAGGACATCTACCATGACAAGCCACTTACTCCTACCTCATGCACCGCTACAGCTACACAAGCAATCCTGCTGTGCTCCGCTCGCATGGATGCACCATAATGCCCCCACACTACGTGTTTAGGCGCTTATATTTCGATTGCCCCATGTGCATCTCCTTGCCCCATGTGCATTTCCTTGCCCCATGTGCATCTCCTAGCCCCATGTGCATCACCTAGTCCCATGTGCATCTCCTAGTCCCATGCGCATCTCCTAGCCCCATGCGCATCACCTTGCCCCATGTGCCTCTCCTAGCCCCATGTGCCTCTCCTTGCCCCATGTGCATCTCCTAGCCTCATGTGCCTCTCCTAGCCCCATGTGCCTCTCCTTGCCCCATGTGCATCTCCTAGCCTCATGTGAATCTCCTTGCCACATGTGTATTTCCTTGCCCCATGTGCATTTCCTTGCCCCATGTGCATCTCCCTGCCCCAAGATCCTCTCCTGGCCCCATGTGCATCTCCTAGCCTCATGTGCATCACCTTTCCCCATGTGCATCACCCTGTGCATCTCCTTGCCCCATGTGCATCTCCTAGCCCCATGTGCATCTCCCTGCTCCATGTGCCTCTCCCTGCTCCATGTGCCTCTCCCTGCTCCATGTGCCTCTCCCTGCTCCATGTGCCTCTCCTTGCCCCATGTGCATCTCCTAGCCTCATGTGCATCTCCTAGCCCCACGTGCATCTCCTAGCCCCATGTGCATTACCTTGCCCCATGTGCATCACCTTGCCCCATGTGCATCACCTAGTCCCATGTGCATCTCCCTGCCCCATGTGCGACTCCCTGCCCCATGTGCCTCTCCTTGCCCCATATTCACCTCCTAGCCCTATGTGCATCACTTTGCCCCATGTGCATTTCCTTGCCCCATGTGCCTCTCCTTGCACCACGTGCATCTCCTAGCCCCACGTGCATCGCATTGCCCCACGTGCATCTCCCAGCTCCATGTGCATCTCCCAGCCCCATGTGCATCTCCTAGCCCCATGTGCATCTCCTAGCCCCATGTGCATCACCTAGTCCCATGTGCATCTCCTAGCCCCATGTACATCTCCTAGCGACCTGTGCATCACCTATTCCCATGTGCATCTCCTAGCCCCATGTACATCTCCTAGACCCATGTGCATCTCACAGCCCCATGTGCATCTCCTAGCCCCATGTGCATCTCCTAGTCCCATATGCATCTCCTAGCCCCATGTGCATCTCCTAGCCCCATGTGCATCACCTAGTCCCATGTGCATCTCCTAGACCCATGTGCATCTCCTTGCCCCACGTGCATCTCCTTGCCCCACGTGCATCGCATTGCCCCACGTGCATCTCCTAGCTCCATGTACATCTCCTTGCCCCATGTGCATCTCCTTGCCCCATGTGCCTCTCCTTGACCCATGGGCATCTCGTAGCCCCATATGCATCGCCTTGCCCCATGTGCATCTACTTGCCCCATGTGCATCTCCTTAGCTGAGCTCCCTTAATCCTCACTGGTGTATGTACCAAACGTCCTTATTTATGTAATGTTATTTTCTCTGACCTATGTACACAATTTCTGGTTGTTTAGGGCCACGAAAAAAGTCCTGCTACTTTACCCCCAAATGCAGTGCGCGCAATTCCATATGATCTCATGTGTGCCCCCAAGCCGCCCAATCTACTTTTTTGGTACCATTAGCAACAGATGGCATTTTAACACAACAACAAAAAATAGAAAACTGCAGAATCATTACAGATGCAGGGAACTCATTTATTAGAGCTCTGTCCAGGCGCCCTGGGGCTAAGTACATGCAAACCTCCAAATGTGCATATGGATTGCACCAACAGAAGTGACTTCACAGAAAAGGACACTGCAAGGAGTATCATCAGTCTTTGATTCTTGGAGGCACCATGGAAGTGGCTTTAGATTAAGCTGCCATAAGCAAGCCAAGTGGCAAATAACGTGGTGCAAAATACCTAAATTGCACTATTACTAGATATCAGGCAACTCTAAAGTCAGGCTTATTTTTAAATAACAGCTTGATATATTAACATAAGCTCTGAAGTGAATCACTTACAGAGCCGCAGATAAGACAGTGTGATTAAATGATCTGCCCAGGATCACACACTTTGGTTAAATGGTGAAACAGTGATGTTTATAAGCAACTGAGCACATCTTCACAGGTTTAGTTGATATAGATAGTTATTATGGTCTCCCTTTGCATTTCATGTGCTTCAAATAATACTTAATAACAAAGCATTTTAAGCAAAGCACATTACACAATAAACTATCCCTTCATAATTAACTTTACACTATATACATCATCATAGAAATATATTGAGCAATAAGAGGATGGCTTTAGTTTTATTCTCCCCATCCTGCATGCAAGGTCACACTAACATCATGCAGATGAATGTGAGCCTAACAAAGCCCCCTTGGGCAAAGCCATAGTCATTGTTTCATAAAGCCTGCAGCATTATGCACCATGTTCACTGCTAATCACTCCCTCCCATGCACTTTTTTAAAGGGACAAAAGTCCCAGCTAATAGTCGCCCCACCCTCCCATCAGTGCCTAACAGCTCACATTGAAATGCTCTGTTGACCCATAGCAATGTGTGAGAGCCCCTCTGCTGCCCTTAGCTCCTTGGGGTATTGTCCTGGCAGTGGGACACCTCTTCTGTTAGGAAAGGGTAAGTTGTCCTGCTGCCAGGACAATACGCGTGCTGAGTAGGAATTGCTCAGCACACATTGACCTGCCAGCGGGATACCCTGCCTATTGGGCACCCTCATTGAGGTGCTGAACGAGAGAGGTGTCCCACTGACAAAAGTCTCGGTTAGGCTCTCAAAAGAGCATGTTCCCCTCTGCCCTCTGCTCGGTCCGCCACTGCCGTGGACTGACAACAGTATGTGGCAGAGGTTGGGCTGGAAGGCATGCTGCTGGTAGCCAGCTCTCAAGGACATTTTGATTTTATAAGTTACTAGGTACTGTGAGAGGTGTAAGTCTGTTCTTTTTCTATTGCAGTCTTCTGATTAATTAATTAATTAATCTTTTACTAGCAGTTGTACCTGTGCTTCACACGGACATTCCAACTAAAATAAAATAGACAAAGGAATGTTCATATTTTATACTTTTTACATTGTCTACACCATGGAACCTACCCACATGCCAAATGTCAGGTTTGTTGCATTTTGGGAACTTTCCTGAACATTTCGAACAGACACACACACATATCTAAGCGTTGCAGACTGCTTTATAAAAATGTATATTTTACACTTTAAACATTGTCTACTCCATGGAACCTACCCACATGCAGAATTTCAGGTTTGTAGAATGTTGTGATGTATGCTGTATTCGAACAGATGCAGACGTCCCCTTCTGAATAAACTATGTCAGCAGAAGGTGGTTAATTGTCTAATCACCAATTTTATGCTATTAGTTGTTGATGGGCGCCGCAGACCTTTTCTCCGATTGCGGCAGTAAGGAAGCACTTGACCTTCGTTGACCATTTGAGATCATGTTGGAAGGACATGGCCACTGGCCTGTGATATCGGATCACTCAAATCAAGCCATCATCGCATGCATAATGAAATCAGCTACTGAGGAACGACCGACATTTACATCACCACTGTTAGATTGGTGGAACGCGATCAGGCACGGAGGATGCAGGAGCTGATAAGGTAATAAACACAATCTGGCTTATGCTGATCCCTGCATATTTGCTGCAAGTAAGAGCCCGACTGGCACCAGAGGTCATGGTCTTTCCCAGCAATGCCGATCCATCAGCAGGTCACCAGGCCGGAGAATGCACGGTCAAGTCCCATATTTTAGGCCGAGTGATGGAGATAAAGTGACCATTGGGGCCACATGCCACCACCTGCTCCCTGATGTAGGGCTGGAAGAGGTGAACGGAGCTTCCCCCAGGCACCCCAGACCATCACCAGGCTTGGAGGCAGTACCCTCCCAATAAACCCTTGGAACCCAAGCCAGGAGCCTACGGGACCCCGTGAGGGAGAGAAACCCTGGGAGGAATAAAATCCTAGAACCAAATGCCCGGGTAGAATAAAACTACCAAGTAGGGTAAAAGGGAATGTGAAACCCCCACAGGGTGAAGAAGGGCAACAAAAATATGTCAATGACCCTCTCCCCACTAGCGTAACCATTGAAAGCATTCCAGTTCTCTACCAAGAGTCTTCCTAACCCTAATTCAACCCTGTTGTCCCACCTCCCAAACCCGCAGGTCTTACGCAACCCTGTGACCCACCTTGACTCTAAAGGATCTATATCCCACCAGCCTCCATTGGGACCAGGGAGGTCATTTAGGGGTCACCAGGGGTCGTGCATGCGACCCCTGAGGTCTCCCTTGATACCCCTAAAAAAAATTCAAAATAGGAAAACTTTTTACATTTTATTTAATCAATTGAAGCTCCTGAGCCGTGTGTGGCCAATGCCATGTGGCTATTTGAATTATTTGTCTTTCTGGAATTCCATACAATAATTGCTAGACTTATTAAAGGTTTATTTCAGGCACACTTCAGGGGGTGAGTCACCAATTTAATCTGTTCTTAAACACCTCAAATTCACAATTCAGACAAAATCCTTCCAAAAAGCATTTAGAGTAGAATAAGCATCCATTTCGGACTATGCATTTTGCTTGTCGCAAGTTGCAGTTATAGCATGTTGTTTTCTGCCGATTCATATGGTAATCTATTCTTGTATGAAATGTGTATCACGTTACAGTAATATTGTAACCATATTGTTTATAGTGTACTATGCTATGTGATGCCACTTCCTGTTTTGTCAAGGGGTAAATGGGTTATGTTCCATCACTTCCCCGTGATGTCATTTTGGGGTGGAGTCAAATGACATCACTTCCTGTGATGTCATCAGAGGTCAAGGGCCATGTGAAGTCACTTCCGCTACCCCAGGCATTTTGGTGAAATGACGTCCCTGATTGGGACCAAGGCAGACATCAGAACAAACAATGCCTTTCATTAAATACGTCTCTCTTGAAGATCTGGTGCATGATGAACCAGCCTAGTGCCATCATCAAAGAGATGCAGGCAGGGGCAGCAGGACCCACAGGGCAGCACATCCAAGCAGACAGAACTGAGTCAATGCCGAGAGAACACAGAGGACGGTTATTAACTTTGATGCGTGGGCCCGCAAGTGTGCGAGAAAAACTCTTGTGGGCAGGCCAAAAGCCATAGAGAGGGTCTCGGGAGTATAGGTCACGGGGCAACGTGCTCACCTTCGAAGCAAGATGATGCAGAGCAACACAGGTTCAATCCCCATCCGTGCTTAGAAACCTCTGGGTATTAAACGTGTTATAAATAACCAATTACAATAGAGTCATTGACCATTAGCTGCTGGCATGCCCAGGTACTGCCATCGTAGACTTAGGTACTGCTATCATATGCCCGGATATTTTCATACCCTGGATGTTAACTGCTTTCACATGCCCAATAGTTCCAACATATGAGTAAGTATTGGCAACAAATGCCTCTTAGCTTGTTTGGCTCTGCAGCCTAGTGTGGGCGTGGCATGCCGTAATTATAGGGGGGGGACAAAGGTGTTTGTCCCCCTTCAGCTTTTGTGGCACATCATTTTGTCCTACTCATTTGGCAGCGGCCCCTTTCATTTAGATGTCATGTCGCCCCCCCCCCAACATTTTCAGCAAAGTTAGTCCACTGGGTCTTGGGTCCCGGTGACGGCACCATACCGGTACAAAGGTTCTCAGCATTCTAGGCTGAGTGAGGGTGTGTGTGCAAGGAACCCACTGGTATTTCAGAGCAGTGGGTAGAGTTGAACAGAGAGAGAGGAAGTAAGTGGGGACGTGGGGACGAGGGGCAGGAGTGGAACGAGGAGGAGGAAAGACAGTAAAGACTTGTGGAGAGTGATACAGAGAGGAGGGGGAAGAAAGGAGAGTGAGGTTAAGAGAGGTTAAATGAAGAGGTGTGAGAGAGGAGTAAAGAAGGGAGAAAGGCAAGAAGCATCCAAGGCAGTGGCAGAGCCAGGAGGGAGGTCTAGGCTCCTGGAGGGCTCTGGCACACCGCTGTGGCATTAATTTCAATGCATACGTCCACGCACGCAGGACACACTGGGCCTCATTATAACCCTGTAAAACAGGCACGGCTGCCACCGGAGTTGCATTTTTTCCAACACCGGTCAATGAGGAATTACCGGGTAATTCTGACATTGCCGGACCGGGTAATTCCTGCATTGCCAGGTTCCGGTGCCTGTCAGTCCCGGGAAACCACATGCACTGGCACCAATCGTGTCGCATGCACCAAGGCACCAGTGGGCCTCATCATAAGCCATACTTATGATGAGGCCCACTGTGTCTGGTCTCTGTACTAGTGCTACTGCTGCAGTGCTGCAGCCAGCGATGCCAGGGGCGAGCGCCTAAAGAAAGCGAGCATGCTAGCACAGTCTGTGCAAACACTACACGCGGCGAGAGGCGAGCTACTGCTGAGTGCTGCTACAGACAGTACAATATTAATATGAACCATCCTGAACCGAATCCAAACTGTAGAAATCAGGGGGCCGGAAGAGAACATTAAGCCATGATTTGCAAAGTGCAAAACACTAGTCTAGGCCAGAGGCGTTACTAGGGGGGGCTGAGGGGGCTATAGCCCCGGTCTTTTGGTTGTAACCCCGGATAGTAGCTCAGGCGCTACAACCAGAAAGGGTAGCTAGCCCCCCAGTCACAACATAAGCATAGGCCCGGATCTTTTCCAGACCTAGCAACACCCTTGGTCTAGGCTGTCTAAGACAAGTATGTGATCAAAAAGGCGCGGGCCGCAGCAGGCTGCCACTCCTGAAATAATTATTTGAGGAAGAGAACTATTTTTATCCTCTGCCCACACTCCCCACAGTCCATTGTTTTTTGCACAAAATGCATCGCCTGTGATCCGAATGCAAAGATTTGCTTTGAGCTCGGCGGCTGTTGCAGTTTTTTTGGGACCACAGTCCACGCACGCTATGCACTGCATATCTCTGTTAAACACACCGGCCAAGAGAATGGTGCATAGGCATAGCTCTTTGTAAAGCACTATGATGGCATGCTTTTGGGGTTGATTCTGCATCAGCAAAAGCATACGGCTGTGCTATTGGGGTGGCACCCTAGTGGCATCATCTAGACGAAGCCATCATTTTTTATTTATTTACTGACAAGGGCGGGCGGTCGGCCAGGCCAGGAGCAGCAGCCAGCCTGGGATGATTATGAAGATGATCCCATCCGGAATCCCTTTCAAAATGGGCGGTAATTAATATGCAGAGCAGCAGCCGACAGGCCGGGGCCCACAGGAAGAGAGTTTGATGTTGTGTGCCCGCTTCCGGTGGCGCAGGTCCTTGGAGGGGATGTGGAGGTGCTCATGCTGATAGCCTGATGCTCATGCAATGAATGAAAATCGCACAATGGTGCAAAAAAGACACACTTCTGCCAATGCAGTTTCGATTTCCTCCGTCCCCGGTCCGGTACGACCCAGGCCAGACTATCTGGAGCCCGGTACCGAAGCAGCCAGGCCTGGGCAAATTAACTATAAATGTAGCAAATCCTCGTCCAATCCAACAGGTGCCTTTGGAAGTACGACCCGACTCCTGACGTCCACGCTCTTGTCTGTCTTTCAGTCAGGCGGCAGCAAGCCTAGGCCTGCCTGGCCGTGTGTGTATTTGTGGTAGTGCCACTGAGACTACTGCTGGGTCTGTCCTGCTGTGTGCCGCCCTCCCTGCCTGCCCTCAGTGACTGCTTGGGCCTGGCCTCTGCTACTGCCGTCCGCATTGAGTGACTTACGTCTCTCTCGAGTGCGTCATGTAATGTTCCTGCCCCGCGGGCCTTGGCCTGCTGCTGCACTTCTGCTGCCCTGCTGCCTGCCCGGCCCAAATTCAGAATCGAAGTCCAGTCCACGTTGTTATCAACAGCTACTGTGTTAAAGTAAGTAGGTAGTTGTGTGTTGTGTTCAGTTCATGAGTCTGACATTGTGTGTTTGTGTGTAGCCGGCGACACAGCCTGTGCTCAACTGAGCTGCCTGCTGCCCTTTTTCATCTCAGCTTTCTAGCTGGGGCCCATGCCCCGGCCCCCATGCGGCACGGTGGGCCATGAACCATAAAGTTGATCAGTGTATGTCAGCATGTTCTGCTGCTCTGTCTGTTCAAGCCTCCTCCACTGTGGGTGTCCTTCTTCCCAAGAGGGTGGGTCTCTGGGGCTCTGGCTGTAGTGTCGGGCTGTTGTCATCATGTCCCTCCCTTCCCCTGTCTTTCCCTTCAGATCATAGAAGGCCACATCTGCCACCTGTGTTGCTCGGAGTTGTAACTTGGCAGTCATGACATGATGAGTGAGTCAGTGCAATTTGTTTTAGGTTGGCCAGTGGAGGTCAGATAGGCTGAGGGCATTCGAGGGCCAAGACAGGAGCCAGGCCCAGCCCTGCCAGCAAGAGAGTCGTCACAAAATCACTGTGCGCAGCACACTTGACTGGGGCTTAAATCGTGGCAACACATGCTGGTTTTTAGTTTTGGCTAGTGTGCATAACTGCCATCTATAAACTGAAATTGTGCGTAGGAATACAGCTAGGACAAGATGACATTGGAGGAGGGATAAAACGTTTATTATGCAGCACAAGCAAGTCAGGGAACTCTTTTCCCGCAATAAGTGTGTGCACAATAAAACCAGTTTTTATTATTACAATCAGATTCTTTATTTAAGGAGGCCTCCAACCCATCTCGCACCCAATCTCCACCAGCACCCCGAGTCACAGTAGACCAGGAACCAGGCCGGTGTGTTATCAATGAATATTTATTAATTTGTGATTTAATGGAAAAATTGAATGAACATTTACAAGAACCACCAAGGTGTGGTAATACAGACTTCAGAGTATCCTTGGTCAATTAGCACATCAAGTCAGGTCAAACATGTAACACCAGGTTAAACTCAAGATTTTTAATGGGGTTTTCAGAAACACTATGAGGCCAGCAATGAATGGGACAATTTGTTTTCTACACCAGGTAAAATGAGTTTTCACTTTATTTGGACAACTGCTATGGGATAGGTCACAAAGGTTTTTTTGTGCAGCTTAGACTAGACACAAATAGGGCTTCAGAACCGACTAGGTAGCACATCATAGAAAACTTGATTTTAATATATGCAACACATAAAAAGGGAATGCAATTGTAAATCTGTTATCAGAGTACAGTAGTGGAAGAGGGATAGACTAGGAAAAACAGTTTTAAACAGGTTAAATGAAATTTCCAGGTAAACAAAAATGCAAATGACACTTGTTTATCTAAGGCTGTGAATGACAGGCAAACTCTAGGCAATGGAAACGGAAGGAAATGCAATTTGAAATCCGTGCTCAGAATATGATAGGGGAAGGGGAATAGACTAGGAAAAATGATTTTTCAAAGGTTAAGCAAAAGTTTTAGAGAAACAAAAATGCAAATCACACTCGTTTTAGCTGAGGCTGCAAATGACAGGCATGCTTTAATCAATGGGGAGCTCACATAGAAAAAACGTTTCTAGTTAAAATGACAGAGGCACAGAACAGGGAGACTCTGGACAAAGGGATTACTCACAGTAATAAAATCGGTTTGGGTTTCAAATGACAGAGGCAAATAGGAATTTGTTTGGTTACACACAATTTAAACACAGAGCCAAATTTGTTTTTAGGTAATAGTGAATTTAATTCTTTGGGAAAGCACTTTAGGACTATATGACTCACAATACACTGGGAAGGGGGAGTTAGTTTTGAATTCCAACTGTCCCTATACAGTGAAATAAAATGTGGGAATTAATTGATTTAATGAGCAAAATATACCTGGGATCTGCACCAGCAACGGAGTATTCTTTCCTGGGAAAGTAACTGAAATGCATGGACACGCAAAGAATTCTTCAACAGGAAAATGAATTAAATATACAGACACAGAAAGAACGTTGAAGTTGAAAAGGGACTACAATCAACATGCAAATAAGAGATGATTTTGTTCAATGGAAAACTGACTTAAATGCACAAGCAAACACAGGATTGTCACTGGGAACACTTACTATAATGCACAGACAAATTAAATACTTTTCAATGGGAAAATGACTGAATTACACAAACTCAGAAAATAGGGGATTTTTCAATGGGGGAATTTCTATGGCAGTGCTGAAATATATAGGGCTTATTGAATCTATTGCTGGGGAGGTCTATACTTACACGAAAAAGGGCTTTTTGGTCATCAAGGGGTGACAGGGCTTCAATGCAGGGACCATCAAGGGGTCAGTCAAAGACTCTCTCTGTCCTCCACAAAGGTCCTACTCCTGCTCCTGGCTTTACTCCAAGATTAGGTCCAATTCTGCAAGGATGGTCAGATTTTGGCAGCTGCACACCTCAAGATTTTTAGGTAGAGTCCTCATTTGAGGTAGAGTGACCTTTTTATAAGGCAAATGACATCACAGATGTGTCATCTTTCACGCACAAATGATAGGGCAGTGGTTAAGGGTTCCCTCCCATCGGTGGGACGACAGGTCCAGAGAAAATTGGCATTTTCTGGAAAGCCGAGGGAGGATACCCCATCCATCATCTAACTAGGATAGGGGGTTGGATCTGGATTTTGCACATGGAAATCTCACATTTCTCATGTTCCGCCACATATGGCAGCATTTTTGGATACTATATATTTCAGCGACTTGCATACACTTTGTTTGATGAGTGTGCGACTTATTGGTGCAAAGCTACAGTATTTCCTCATTTATGCCCAAACTATATTACTGAAAAATCTGGCATTCGGTGGGCAGAATATTTATCACCTGTTACACATTCTCTCAAATTGTTATGGTTGTCACATTTATGCAGAGGTTCCAATCAATTTTTTTTCTTATAAAATTTGGTATGTTGGTGTCACTAAAATCATTTTTGGCCCACCATGTGCAGGTTTCTGAAAGCTTTCCAGGAATCCTAACATGAATATTTTGGGATGAATATTCTGGATATTACACAATGAAACATATGTCTACCATTTTACACAATGGGAAATATGCTCCCTCCTTAAACCTCGCCACCACCTTTGGCGGGTGTGGCTGTGACGTCAAGAGGGGTCCTGTGTTAAGATTAGCTCACATTCCAAGGGCTTCAAAGGGCTAGTTGCCAGCTAACGAAAGTTTTATGGTGGCCTTAAGTGGTTTCTGGTCATAAAACCCGTAGGGCAGGAGAATTTCTCATCCCATCACCCTGACAACAGGCTTGGAAAAGCTAGTTTCACACTTGAAGGAAATGAAACTTAAGACTTGTCTTTTCCCCCCACTGCTGAACAGCATTTTTCATTTAATACAACCTTAGCAAATGCCCACAATCTGAACATGACAACCCTTGCAAAAGTAATTTCCTGCAAACAGTGATTACAGATGAGCAACATAATGTATATTTCAAGACTTTAGCTGAATATGTGGAAGCTCCAAGTGTTGATGTTTAAAAGCACAATTGCAATGTTTCTGAAAAAAGTTCCAGCCGTGAAACCTTTCATTCTGTTGTAGTTCACATTTCATTGTCGATTCTTGCAACTTAAAGGAGTCTTCTGTGATGGGCTCCTTATGAACAGAACTCCAGGTCATTTATTGCACCTTTCTGCACACATTCCCAAGGAGCATATCTTTAATTGAAAGGGAAAAACAGATTCGTATAGATAACTATTTCTGTCAGTGAAAGCTCCTTTCTGTTGCTCAGGGTTGCACACAATTTTGACACTTTTATTTACATGCTGGACACTGCTGTTCCTGCCAATATGGTCACAGCTTTTCCAGGCCTTTTTTCAAAAGTTTTCTTAGGTCTTTCCCTCATATGAGGCAAATCTCCATGCATGACATCTACATTCACTCCTTTTCGTTTTGACATTACAGGGCCTGATTTCCATGTTAACCCAAAGCTGGCCCTTAACTGAGGGGCATTTCCCCCCACTGCCTCTGGTCTTTTGTTATGGTGTTTTAGGGCTATTTCACCCCACAACAGCATGTGTGTGTTTTTTAGTTATTCACCCACCCATTGAGTGCCCATGGCCATGCTAACCCCTACGGCCCTTCTCCTCCACTACCTGCCTCTTCCTGCCCAAAGCACATCCTTCTGGGCTCTCATTGAATTAGCTCTATCAAGCGGTAATGTCAAACTTTGCACACACAGTGTTATTTCTAAGCAGTCTGCTGAGAGGTAATTGTTTAATTGTAGTTTTACATGTGCTACTGATGTGATAACAAAGTTTTACCCATGTGCCATCAACCACTTGATTTAGATCTGTTCCTTGCACTCAAGTCCTGATTAAAAAAAACAGACATAAACAAAGCCAACGGTTTTTCTTTTGTGTAGGCATGGGATAGGCACTTGCCAGGCACTCCAATCACATGCCTAAGTAATCGAACCATTTTCCAGCTGTTGCCATGTTATATAGCCAGGTATTCCCCTTATGGCAATGCCTGACAAATGCCTCCCCATGCCTACACAAAAGCCAAACTTGTTGGCTTTGCCAATACTTATTCTTTAGGTAATGTTCAGCACTTTGAGGTCCTGTGCTATGTGAATGGACGTGACACAGCTGTTTGATGGACTGCGCACTGCCACCCTCCCTTGTTACTATGTCTTTCGGTGCTGGTGTTAGTTGTTATCAGTTTCCCTGGGCTTCTGTAACCTCGGCAAGGTCTTAGGCCAAGGAGGAGGCAGCTGGGTTCCAAAAGAGAGAAGGGAAGACGGTGAGATTCAAGTCCCGGCTACCGACCGAGCATGTGTTGCATTGTCAAAACAAACCTCTCCCTACAGGGTTATGTTTATTGTTGTGGGGCTGGGATTCCTCCAGTTCAATCATTATGCACATAATGCACTGCACTAAAGTGAGCTAAACCGACTGATACAATGCAATCTGTGGCTGACCCACTGGCATAACAGGGGCCTCCACAGCCCCAGCGCTGCGGGGGGCCCCACCAGCACATGTCCTGGGATTTGGCCCCACTTAAAAAAAAAAAGATTTTTTTTTCAACAAAAAAAAAGTTTCATTTTGAATTCACTCTGCATTAATAAAGATATTATTTCTGTAACAGAAATCATTTCTTTATGAAAGCAGAGTGGCTACAAAAAGAAACTTTCTTTTTGAAGGCTTAGAGCTCCCCCAACCCAAACTGATGACATGGAAGACCCTAGGCTGGAGGGCTCCATGTTATGGGGTGGAGGAGAGCCCTATGACTTCAAAAAAATAAATAGTTTATTTTTGAAGTCACTCTGCCTTCATAAAGAAATTATTTCCGTTATGGTTCGGTCCTTAACTGAATAATTTCTTAATGAAGTTAGAGTGACTTCAAAAAGAAACAATGGGGCTCATTCTGGCACCGTTGTTTCCGGACCGGCATGTTACAGGTCTACCTGCTGGGACCGCTGTGCCCGACAGATCTGACCCTGCCGGGCACAGAGGCCACGGTAGGCAGACCCGTCACGGAAGCACCGGCACCGTTAACAACAGTGCCGGTGCTTCTGTGTCGCCAATCCCATGGAGTCCTATGGGACTCCACGGGCATGGGGATTACCGAAATTACCAGCGCTTCACTTCCCGGCCGCTGGACTTGGAAGAGCCTGGTGGCACCAGGAAGTCAGTCTCTGGTAATATTTTTAGGGTCTGGCGGCATCCCATCGGTGGCACCGGCACGGTTACCGCCGGACCCGTAATGAGCCCCAATTTCTTTTTGAAGTTATAGGGCTCCCCTCAACCCCATGACGTGTGTGTATGTGAGTGTATGGTGAAAGGGTGCACACAAATGTATGGGTTGCTGGTTGTGCGTGCGTGTGTGTGTGTGTGTGTATGTACGGTGAAAGGGTGCACACTTAAATGTATGGGTGGCTGCTTGGGTGTGCCTGTATGGTGAAAGGGTGCACACCTAAATGAATAGGTGGCTGCCTGGGTGTGCCTGTATGGTGACAAAGTGCACACATAAATGTATGGATGGCTGGGTGTGTATATGGTGAATGGTGCGTGTGCTTGTGTACAGGGGCACAACAAAACATACATTTCGGGGGACTAACCCTTCAAATGTTGGGAGAGGCGCTAACTTCATGTGTGGTGGGGAGGGGCAAACTTATTTGTGTAGGGGCATCTAACTTCTTTATGCGTTTTAATGAGACTATTCTAGTGCAGCTTCAATGTTACAAGCAGTTAACTATCTCCTTTAAGTCTCCTATTCCCTCTCTACCCTTCCAATCACTCCCCTGGCATGCAAGTACTAGACCCACATCGCAATTTCAACTGCCTAAAAAATTTGGCATTTGAATGCCGGTACTAGCAGTGAAATGCTTTACGTTGGTAATTGCTGGGCCCTTATTAACAGCAAAACCCAGGTGCTGTTTAACATCTGTGTCCTGTTCTGTCCGGCAACTGCTCTGAAGGTCAACCAGGTCGAGTCAACATAGCCCAAAATGTCAGTGGGGGGGAGTGCTGGAGCCCAGTCAACTCAATAGTGTTGCACCACTACTTCTGTTCTGTTCTGTGAATTGATTACTCCCAGCCCTATTCTTCCTCGTCCCAGTACTTTTCTATGAGGCAGTACTTGTGTACTCCGCCTCATACACAAGTACTGGGATGAGGTAGAGGTACATGGAGGTAGTGCCTGACTTAGCTACCTGTAATCTTCATTACTCCTAGTCCCACTCTTCCTCATCCCAGTACCTACTTATGAGGCAAGGAGCCTTAGATGTAAGCTCTGGGACAAGGAAGAGGGACGTTGGGTTCATTCTTGGGTTAAGGAGCTGATTTTGGAGGTTGGGGTAGGGGTTGGGAGGGAGAGGGGATGTGTGGGTGTGCGGGATTGTGCGATAAATCATAATGGTTGTCCATGTCCAGGCTAAGCAGACATGATATGTGGTATTAGTGGCTAGAGGGGCATTTTGGTGCAGCCCGTCTAGTCATTCCTCAGTTTGGTATGACTTTCTTTTAACTGGGAATTTCTGATAAAGCAGTCCTGCTAAGTGTAATTACCTGGCTAGATTGGCATTTGGGTGCTGCCAGTCTACCCATTTATTATTGCGGCATTGTATATTTTTCTAGGCATCTGTGATAAAATGATATGATAAAAGTCATTTATAATGCACCTGTACACAAGTGTTTCTATGCGCTACAAGACAAGTGAGGGAAGATAGAGGGAGGACAAGACAAACAATCTCACTAGGCCTTGTGTCATTGTGAGAACGAAAGGTGCAAGAGGAAAGGGAGGGGGAAGTGCAAGGGAGAGGGGAGGGAAAACAGGGCTGCAATACTCTGAGTAAGTGCAGCCAGTGCAGCGCGGCTACGGGTAGTGCCAGATGAACAAGGGGCTACAGGGTTATAGTTATAGCCCCTAAGTGCATAGTAGGCATGGTGACAGTGCAAGGGTGACCGATCAAGAAAGAGCCTGGACTCAGACTCTGAGGGTATCCAATCAACCGTTCGTTATAGCAGACAGGTAGGTCAGCATGGGAGGGAGAGAGAGAAAGCAGAGGAGAAAAGGAAAGTTTTAGCTGCTTCGAAACTTCAGCTGGTCCAGCTCAAGTTTGAAGGGGCAGGGAGGCCATTCCAGAGGGAGGCGCCAGCAGAGGAGAGAGATCTACCCCTCACTCTCTGCCTAGAGAAGCGTCAAACCCTTAGAGAGTTGGAGGTAGCTGAGCAAAGGGCTTGAGAGGGAAGGTATTTTGGAAGAGAGCGTTGGATGTAGTGCGAGCCACGGCCCCAGAAAGCCTTGTGGACAATGCAAAGGGTCTTGACTTGATCCTTGCAGCCACAGGGAGCCAGTGGAGAGATTTCAGGGCTGGAGAAATATGATCTCTGGGCTTGAGGCCAAGGATACTTCTTTCAGTCCTGTTCTGGATTATATGCAGATGACGGAGAGTAGAGGAAGGCAGAATGAGAAAGAGGCTGTTGCAGTAGTCCAGCATAGAGAGAACCAGGGCTCTGGAGACAGTGAGCTTCTGGTGGAAAGTGAGACGGGAAGAGTCCCTTTGAGGAGGAGTAGCTGGTAGTGGAACTTCTTGGTGACATCCGAGATGTGAGGAGAGAAAGAGAGAGTGGCATAGAAGATGACACCAAGGTTGCTTGCCTCGCAGGAAGGTGAAGAAAGAGGGCTCAAGGCGGACGGCCAGAAAGGGAAAGCTGGTGCCAGGGTCCCAATGAGAAGGATCTCCGTCTTACTGGCATTAAGGTAGAGATCGTTGGAGGCACACCAATCCAGAATCGCAGATAGACAGTCAGGAATGAGCGAGAGAGGAGAGGAGGCTGAGGGAAGCCTGAAGGAAAGCTAAGTCATCCGCATAACAAAGGGGCCAAGTAGAGGTTGAAAAACCAGGGAGAGAGCATGGAGCCCTGGGGAATGCCACAGGTAGAGAGAGATGGCAGAGAGATTGGGACCAGGTTGGACCTAGAAGGAGGGGGGGGGGTGTGGTCCAAGATGAAGGAGGTCGGTTACTCCAGGGCCTGATCCGTGATGCCCAGGTTCTCACAGAGTCGATTGATCAGGATGGCGTTGTTGACTGTGTCGAAAGCAGAGGAAAGAAGGAGGGTAAGGACAGAAGGAATGCTGGAATCAAGGATAGAGAGCAGATCTTCATGGGTGTTCAGGAGAGCAGTTTCCATGCCTCTGGCAGCTCTGAAGCCAGACTGGTGGTCATGGAGACAACCAACAGATTCAGTGTGGAGAGTAAGCTGGGAGATGGCAATCTTTTCCAAGAGTTTTCCCAAGAAAGGGGTGATGGAGATTGGGCAATAGTTTGCCGGGCATGTAGGATCAGTAGATGGCTTCTAGATAAGTGGGTGCACAAGGGAGTGCTTAAGGAGAGAGGGGAACGTTCCAGTGGCTAAAGAGTGATTTCAAAAATTGGCCAAGGCTGAAGCGAGGGTGTCCATACGGTCCTTGATGGTTCTGGAGGAGCAGGGGAGCGCCTGTTTGGATGACGCTTTCATAGATCAGACTTGTCTAGAAACCTTGCCAGGTGTTGTCAGAGAGAAAGTGGAAAAAGGAGGGGGCGGGGAGAGGTAGAGATGGCCAAAGGGGGCTGAGAGAGGAAGAGGGGATAGAGGACAGGATGTCCTGAGATTTAGCAGAGAAGTGAGAGGCCAGAGCCGTACAGAGGGCTTTGGAGGGAACAGAAGAGGTAGAGACTGCAACAGGATTGAGCAGTTCCTTGCAGATTTTAAAGCGTTTGGCCGTGTTGGTAGAGGTGGCGGACACGTAGGCTTTAATGTGTGTTTTCTTCTTGATGAGTGTTATTGCTTCGACTGGCATTTTGGTGCAACCAGTCTAGGTATGTGTAAATATGGCCTGGCATGCTTTACTGTAATGTTATTACATGTCTACACTGGTCTACATTGTGCAGCCAGTTGGACATGTTTTCATTGTGGCATGGCATTTTTAATAGCAAAGCATTAATGTTCCTGTGCACTGTTGGTGACTTGCATGTATTGGATTGGTGTTACCCTAAAGAACAATTGCAAACACTGTGGCTTTATAGCCAATTTCTCACAGAAAGTGTGCTGTATATTGCATTAAAATACATATTTATATCTTTCTCCTAGTGCAGTGTGCGTCATACCCCTTCAGCAGCACGTTTGTGTATATTGCGCAAGCGTGACAATCTAGGCCGGCCTAGAGTGTGGCGCGACCCGTGATTTGTTGCCGAGTTGGGGGGGGGGCCCTCAGCATGGCTCGCAGGGGGGGGGCCACATTATGTGTTACGCCACTGGGCTGACCCCTTGGGGGATAGTCAGCTACACACTGTTCTTGTACACTGCAACAAACAGATAGCTCACTCTGTGTCTGTGTTGGGTACTTGCTGCTGAAGCCTGTGCTCGCTCACAGCATTTATTTGACATGCTCAATCACACGAAGGAACCAAACCGTTTTTTCTTTCTGGGCAATAATGTGTGCAGTGGCAGTTTTCCTTTGCCACCATCTCAGCGTTGTGTGTGGGTGTGCGGTACCAAATATAAAAGTGTTTGTTTTTAAACCGCTGGAGTCCCATACAGGCTGCTGCTGCCACAGTTCCTACTCATACCCGCAAAATTAAGGAAATGGTAGTGACCCCGACCCCTCTCTGACCCGACCGGTCGCGGCTCCCCCGCCCCTCTACCACCGGCATCAAAACCTGGCTCTGCCACTTATCCAAAGGTGAGGAGATTGGACGAATAGTAATGGAACAGAATAAAGAGGGAGGAAAAGTAAAAGGAGGAATATATTAGGGTGAAATGCAACAAGAATCTGAGATGGAGGAGGTTGGGAGAAAAGGAACAAAGTAGAAAGAGGAAGGGAAGCAAGGGGTGGCAGAAGGATGTAAGCAGGGTGAGAGACCAATATCACCAGAGGAGAAGGTTGGGAGAGAAGTGTGGGAGTGAAAGGAGGAGAGAAGGAGAGAAGGGAAGGAGGATAACACAAAGACATCAGTGCTGAAACAACTGAAGGAGGGAGGAAGGAGGCTGATAGAAAGTGAGAAATGGTGAAAAACAGGGCTGGTGACTGAAGCAGGGAAGCCATGAGCCCAAGCAAGGAGGCAGAGGCCTGACAGCCCAGTGAGTTAGGAGAGTGTGAGGAAGGCGTTGCCTCACCTAGGGAGGGCTGCCTCAGTTTCACCCAGGCTGCTAGGAAAATGAGCCTGGAACCCCTTGCTCTCTGAAGGAGAAGTGGTTCACCTGGGAGATCGCCCTCCTGACCAGGCGACGACAGAGCGACTGCTCAGTCAAGACAAGAAAGAAGTCAGCGGACACTCGAAACCCCACACACTGTGACTTTCATTTCACAAGCAGGGAGCAGAACCCCAGGAAAGTGGACTGACTGACAACGGCCCCCAAGAAAGCTAGAATAGCTCCTCTTTGGTTTCCCTGCTTGCCCCCCGTTCTTACATACAGTCCACCCGATCCCCTGGCACATTTTTGTTGTAAAATAAACCCTTTCAAACCAATCTCTCCAAGTCACCAGTTGTCTGCTGATCCTTTGACTGTGACAGCAAGGCCACCAATCACTACCATCTCTGGCATGCACACTACACAGAGCATGCAAATGACAGGGATTTGTAATGGCAACCACTGTTACAATAGCCACCACAATTTCACCACTGGGACAGCCACACGCTCTGGTATGCAAACTCAAATATTGTCCCTGGTTTTTTCCTCTAACAGCAAAACCAGGCACTGTTTGTGGAGTTGCTCTCAAGCAGTAGGAGTCAAAATCTTCCAGCGTCCCTGCATGGAAAGCCCGCTGCATGCACAAAAGTGTGGTGGTCCCCCAGTTTACAGAACCACTGAATTTATTTATTTTATTTATTTATTTATTGGTCGCTTGTTAGGCGCTTATACAGCAAGTAATATACTGTTTCAAAGCGCCCACAAGGCAAAGGGAGGGAACAAGGGAGTGAAACACATTAAAAAACACAATATTTAAAAGCAGGGAGGGAAAAAGGTGGAAAAGACAAACCTAATATGCCTTGTGAGTATTCAGAACGTGCAAGTGCAACCAGGAAGAGGGTAGAAGGGTAAGTGCTGGGGTGTCTGTGCTCATGGATGAGCCACAGATGAAGTGCGTGGTATGGTGAGTGCTACATGGCAAGAGCCGCCTTAGGTGTAAGTGCGAACCTCCAGGGCGGAGGGTGTGCTAAGGCAGGTGCCAAGCATAGACAGGAGCTGGGCGATTGGGTGTGGGAGGTCAGTGCGCTGAGGATGCATAAAGGCCCAGGACACCAATCACAGCAACTGCGAGATTAGCAGAGGAGAGACAAAGGGAAGGGGGAGGTAAAGAGGAAAGTCTTAAGGAGCTTCCAGAATTTAAGAACATCATGCTCAAGCCGTAGAGGGAGGGGGAGGCTGTTTCAAAGGAGGGAGCCAGCTGGGGAAAGTGATCAACCACCTACCCTCCGTTTAGCAAAACGCCTTACACACAAAGAGTTGGTGCCAGAGGAATGTAGTGGTCTAGAGGGGGAGTATTTAGTAAGATAAAGTTGAAGATAGTGTGGGCCCTGGTCCCAGACAGCCTTGTGGATGATCCAGAAGGATTTGAATTTAATTGGTGCAGCATCCGGGAGCCAGTGAAGACTTTTTAGGGCAGGAGAGATGCAGCACCTTGGCTTAAGGCCAAAGATAAGTCTTGCTGCCCTATTCTGGATTAGCTGGAGGGGTCGAGGAGTGTACGAAGGTAGATTCGGGAGGAGGCTATTGCAATAGTCAAGCCTAGAGCGGACCAGGGCTCGGGTAGCATTAAGCCTCTGGGGGAAGGTGAGAAAAGGGAGGTTTCCTTTGATAAGGAACAGCTGAAAGTGGGACTTCTTGGCAATGACCTGAGTATAAGGGAGGAAGGAGAGAGAGGAGTCGAAGAAGGAGTAGGGAGGAGCCCAAGGAGGAAGGCTAGAGTAACAGGGAGAAGGAGGGAGCAGGGGTCCCGATGGGAAGGATCTCAGTTTTACAATTGTTGAGGCAGAGATTGTGAGAAGAGCACTAGGACTGGATGGCAGATAGGCAGTCTGGGATGATGGAATATGCAAGAGGGTCAGCAAGAAGTTTGAAAAAGAGTTGTGTATCATCTGCATAACACTGGACGTTGGTGGAAAAAGAGGAGATGAGGCGTGCATGCTGAGCAAGGTAGATGTTAAAGAGCCAAGAGAGAGGATAGAATCCCGGGGACACCACAGGTGGAGAAGGAAGTAGGAGAGGAAAAGGTGCCCAGGATGACTTGGGAAGAGCGGTCAGTTAGGAAGGATGTCAGCCAGTCCAGTGCCCGTTCAGAGGTACAAATGGTATTGTGGAGCCTTTGTATGAGGATGGAATAGTTAACCGTGTCAAAGGCAGAGTCGAGGTCGAGAAGGATGAGGATAGCTGGGCAGTTGGAGTCCAGAGATGGAAGCAGTTCTTCACAGGTGTTCAGAAGAGCAGTTTCTGTGCCTCTGGATGCTCGGACTCCAGATTGATGGTCGTGGAGATCACCAACAAGGTCGATGTGAGAGTTGAGTTGGGGCAGTGCCAGCTTCTCCAGCAGAGGTGTGGGCAGGCATGTAATTTTGTGGTCACACCTGCAACCCCTGTAAAAAAGAAGAAAAAAAAATGTTTTTTTTTTATTGAAGCTCCTGGGCTGTGGCCAGCGCCATGTTTCTGGAGTGGCTGTCTTTCTTGGTCAGGCCTCTTAAAAAAACAGGGGCTTCCACAAGTGTAACACTTTGAGCAGTGGACCTAAATAAGAAAGAATAGGAAGAACAAATAATGTGTCTTTCTGTAACTTTATACAATAATTGCTCGACTCATTGAAGGTTTATTTCAGGCACACTTCAGGGGGTAAGTCACGGATTTAGTCTGTTCTTAAACACCTCAAATTCACAATGCAGATAAAAACCTCCCAAAAACATTTAGAGTAGAATAAGCATCCATTTCGGACTATGGAGGTCATTACAACCTTGGTGCTAAGTGCACCAACTTTACCACCATGGTGTAAACTACGTTTACAGCATGGTGGATGGCGGATTTACCGCCCCATTCCAAGTAAATCCCCATTTCCCATTTTCCCTTCCCCATTCCCATTTTTGCCCCATAGGGCATAATGGGAGTGGGGAAGGCGCTAATTACGCCGCCGTAAATTACGGCGGCGTAATTAGCACCATGGCAGGTTAGCGCCATGGACTTTAACGCCTGCCAAAAGCAGGCGTTAAAGTGGGAATCCGGCGTTAAGGGTTAACGCCGTCGTTAACCCTTAACGCCGGGGTTGTAATGACCTCCTATGTATTTTGCTTTTTGCAAGTTGCAGTTTATATGTTTTTTTTCTACCGTTGTCCTTGTTTCGATCATCACAAGACATTCCATCTCAGTGTCCTCGGTCGCTTGACAAAATCCTTGTTCCTAAAAGCTTGTGTACAGTATAGAAATGTTTTACCATAGCACATAAAGTGGCCCTTGCTTCCATTGTGCCACAATTCGTTCTTTGTTGTAATCTGTCCATCTTTCCTATCTCCCTGGCATGCTCTTCAGGATGTTTGTTTGCATGTGTGAGGTAACAAGTGCCCAGAGTATAGGATGCTGTGTGAGTGTGCTACTTTCCCTGCGCTACTCTAAATTCTTGAATACACAGTTATGAAACCTCCCAATGTTATGCATTTGGACAACCTCTCAAGCCTGTAAAGTAGATCCATGCAGGCTTGGCATGTGGCCAACTTTGCACCAGACCTGCAGATGAACTGGTGTGCTATTAAATTTCAGTTACCAGTTTAATGGTATCCACTACAGAATATAATTTGCTTTCTGACTTTGAGAACATTGAGACATGTAATTGCTCAGTTTACTCTATCCAGTAAGATAGCTCTAGATGGTAAGATAGCTCAGTTGGTTGAGCGCTCGCTGCTGCGATGTGTGTGTGAGATCTGCAGGTTGTAGGTTCAAATCATGGCAAGGTCAACTCAGCCTTTCATCCTTCTGAGGTTGATAAATGAGTACCAACACAGGTTGGATGATATTGTATATATATTTGTTCTATATAAAGTGCTATATAATAACACATCATTACAATTTGGCCTTGGACGTCTGATTGCATTCGCAGTAATTTGGTAATATGGGCCTATACACACTGATATTAACGATACATATGGTGATCCATTCTTGTATGAAATGTATATCACATTGCAGTGATATCGTAACCATATTTTTGGGAAGTGCACTTAGGTACAATGCTATGTGATGCTACT
Organism: Ambystoma mexicanum; assembly: GCF_040938575.1. NCBI lineage: Eukaryota > Metazoa > Chordata > Amphibia > Caudata > Ambystomatidae > Ambystoma > Ambystoma mexicanum. Next base: position 1,275,092,065 of record NC_090932.1, read on the forward strand.
TCCTGTTTAGTCAAGGGGTGAAAGGTCTTGTTCCATCGCTTTCCCATGATGTCATTTCGAGGTGGGGTCAAATGACATCACTTTCTGTGATGCCATCAGAGGTCAAGGGTCATGTGATGTTACTTCCGCTACCCCTGGCATGTTGGTGAAATTGCGTCCCTGGGTGTGAGTCTTCTGGCAAAGCCATTTTCTCTTGAAAATCTCTCCTTCTGCCAGGCGCAGACTGAGCCTGTTTCTGTGAGTTTTCTTATTGTGCAGAAGTCACATGTGATGCTTCTCTTTGCCATGGAACTTCCTCTGCTCCCTTAATACTAGGGGTGAGTTGCTGGCCTGGGCTAGCTTGCCACCACTTGGCCTTCCTTCTGAGTCTCCCACTGCAGGGGATTACTAGATCTGTGTTCTTAATTCTTGTTCCTCTGTGCAGCCCCAAACATTGCACCTTCGTTAAGCGCCTTCCTACTCCTGCGTGAAGAAAGGACTGCCTGTGCGGTCTGAGCCCACACCGCAGAGGCAGTCAGGATGACCACCCTCGCCGCTTCTCCTGCCCCCACCCTCCCACCTGCCCACTCCAATAACTTATTACCATCCACAAGCCCATTGAGCCATCAGACACGATAGAAATCTTTGTTTCCTGAGGATTGATGCGATGCTGAAACGGAATCTTCAGGAAAGCTGAGCCGGGATTGGCTGTGTGCCCAAAGAGACATTGTAGACGCCCTGAGACAAAGAGACCGGGCATTGATGACAAGGGACAGCTTTCTATTATTACAACAATCAATGCGACAGTGTCAGCGGCAGCCATTGTCAGTATCAGCGGCGGCCATTGTCAGTATCTGCGGCGGCCATTGTCAGAAGAGGAAGGAAGGTCAACGTGGGGTCCTCATGATTGAGCCCTGCTTATCACACGCCCACGTGTGTGCATGAGCGCGCACACACACATACCCACAACCCCTCCCTCTGAGAGAGAGGGGTAGAGAGGGAGAGAGAGAGACAGAGAGAATACAGAGAGAATACAGAGAGAGAGAGAGAGACAAGCCGCTAGATGGTCCTTTTCAACATCAATCAAGGAAGAGAAGGCTAGAAGAGCAAATCCAGAGGCAAAACTACCAGTGAACAGTCAAAATGGTGCACTGTTAACAGAGCTGAGTCTACAGAGCGAAACTATAAGGGCCACAAAAAGACCAGTTCACACAACACTCCCAAGAGAAAATGTAAAAATTGTTGAAAGAGTAAAAATAAAAACACCAGCTGGCAACACTACACTGATTCCACCCCAAGAACTCTGCGACTCAACCTCCTCACACTTCAGCTACACAATTCTACAGATACAAAAACACCTGCTCAAGAGAGGACCAACTGCAACACCCAGCTCAGGTTTGGAATCTGCACCCAGAAAAACCACCATGCACCACTAGGAGCTTTCCACCACTTCTTGATGAAAGAATGTTTGAGCATGCAGCACCAGCAGCGTCCCCCAAATAAACAGGCCCTCAAACAATGACAAGGCCATAACTCAACAAGTCGGATTCGCCCCCCTCTTCCAGTCACCCCAAAATCGGTTTGAGCAAGTCTGAGCGATAAGAGCTAAGGTGGGAGGGAAGGGGAAGGGGGAAGTGCAGGTGTTACAGGGAGGCCCAAGGAGAAGTGCCATGGAGAGCAGGTAAGCACAGGGAGAAAGGAGGGGAGGGGGCGTGTAGGACTGGGCCAAAGAGGGCCTGGGACCCTGCAATACTCAGAGGGAACCAGGAAACCAGTCTTAGAGGTGGAGGGAAGGGATTAGCAGGAGAGAGGGAGAGTGAAGGAGGAGGAGAAAAGGAAGGTCTTCAGGAGCTTCTGGAACTTAAGGAGATCTGGCTCAAGCGGGCGTGGCAGAAAATAACAGGGAGAGAAAGTGGCGAATACACGTTTTGTGCGCATTCGGCATAGTAGAATATCTCGAATTCCATAATGCCAAACAAGGGTAGCAGGAGTTGCGGGGGTATTCATAACGACCCTAGTTCCGCATTATGGGCTTCGGGCTACCGGGGGTTTCCACCATTTACATTACATGTAAAAAAAAATGCATGCAACATTTTTGAAATGCAGAGATATCAGCTTTGCAATTTTGGGACTCGGCATTTTGACTGCAGAATTTTCACACTGATCTGGCTCAAGCCTGAGAGGGGCAAGAAGACCATTCCAGGGGGCGGTTCCTGCAGAGGAGAAATGCCCACCACCCACTCTTTGCTTAGAGAAGCGCAGGATTCCCAGGAAGTTAGAGCTAGCAGACGGAAGAGCTCTAGCAGGGAGGTATTTAGGGAGAGAGAAGGATTAGTGGGGTCCCAGGCACATAGAAAGCCTTGTGGATGATGCAGAGGGTCTTGAATTGAATTGAATTGATCCTAACAGCAACTGGGTGCCAGTGGAGAGAAATTAGTGCTGGAGAGAAGCAGTCGCTGGGCTTGAGGTCAAAAATAATACTCACACTCCTATTCTGAATTAGTTTAAAGGGACGAACGGAGGAAGAAGGAAGATTAAGGGAGAGGATGTTGCATTAGTCAAGCCTTGAAAAGACTAGAGCTCTGGAAACATTGAGTTTCTGGGGGAAGGTGAGGAAAAGGAGAATACCTCTCAGGAGGTGCAGTTGATAGTGGGCCTGATTCACATCACAGAGCGTTTTTCGAATGGGATTGCGCCATTATAAAATGCTTCTCGGATTCAGGCCCATGTACTTTATTGATTTAGAAAGGTAGTTCTAATAAACTGAAGACAATTAAAGAATACAGTTGCCATGTTTGTTTAAGCAGTTCATGTGTCCGTATCATGACCTCCAAAAACTACTCATCCAATAGGACAAGATGAAGAGTCAAGCAAGTGTAACGCAACAAAAGTATGCACCTGAGGAGTAGAGCGACCCAGGAGATTAGCAACAACATTGCCATGTGGCCGAAATCTATGTTGTGGACATGAAAACTAAAGGAAACTAAACAGTTAAAAGTTTCGGTCCTTCCACAAATAGCGCTAGTCTTCTTCAGGATAGAAAAAACAATAATAGCATTGTTGGATTCATTTTGCTACAAAGAAAACTGAAAAACGACTGATAAAACAGGAAAAACCACCTGGTAAAATGGCAGGTAAAATGGAAAGGAAATAAAAAAAACACACAGCCTCATAAGTCATAGGGTAAAAGTAAACAAGCAGTATTCATAAATTCACGTGGAGCATGCTTTACTGCTCTTCGTGACTATGGGCCTCATTACGACCCTGGCGGAGTGGGTTTACGCCAGCGGTATTCGCGGCGGACCCGTCCGCCCTACTACGAGTTCCCGTAGCGCCATGGAGCGTTTTCCGCCTGGTTTTTCCGGGCGGAGAAATCCATGGCGCTACGGGACCTTGTTGTTAATTACGCCACCGTATTTTACGGTGGCGTAATTAACGCCTTCCCCACTCCCATTATACCCTATGGGGCAAAAATGGGAATGGGGAAGGGTAAAATGGGGAATGGGGATTTACCGCCCCGCCAAGGTCGGAATGGGGCGGTAAATCCGCCAACCCCCATGGCGCTATCGGCAGCTTTCCGCCGTGCTCCATGGTGCATTTTGCGCCACGATTTCCGCCAGGGTCGTAATGAGGGCCTATGAGTTTTATAACCTATAAAACAAATATTCTCTGCTTTGGCATGCTGGTAATTGCTCCATTGAAGCAGCATGAATGGTTGGGTATAATTACCCAATGTAGTAATTCTGCCTATGCTCAGTGGAGTAAAGTGGTACATTATTATTACCACAAGCAGTAATGCCAGTTGGGGTTGGCGTTATTAGCATAGCAAACATGCGGCCCGCGGAGTCATCGTGAGAGCAGAAAATATGTTTCTAAAATGTGTAAATCATTATATAAATGAGTGAAAGATAATACGGTATGAATAAATGACAGCGAGGCAGATCAAACAGACCAGACCGTGTGCCTCTTATTTTAGGTGAGATAAGGAGCGGCCGCATTTAGAAAACTATGCGTTTTGCTTGGAATAGAGTGAACAGATGGGACAGATGATAGATACGTACAGATGTGAGTTCATCATCCCTGGAGAGCGCCGTCTGCACATGAAACTGAACTCATGACTCAGAGGGTGGAATTTAGGTTAACAGGGAGAGCTAAACCGCCTGTGCTGTCCCAGTCATATCACGTCAAGTCTATGACATGAAGAACGCAATGGGACATAGATGTTAGACTGGACACGGCCTTTACATGTTACTCCCATGGCATGGGTCAGATACAAATTATCTAATTGAAGAATGCCACGAACATGTGCATGTAGTTGGCAAAGTTAAAGATTCCCAGTACTTTTTGCAAGCTTTTGGATCTTGACCCTTGCTTAATTGAAGCCCAGGCCAAGACAATTGGCAGCAGGAATACGAAAAGCAAAGTTAGCTCAATTGCTGGTACAGTTAACATTACCATGTACACTTCACGTGTCTTTTCCTAAGTTTAAGAAAACTGCCCAAATGTGTGGGATATTTTGATGAATGAACTGCGTCATATGGCGGTGTGGTGCACAGTAGAGATGGGCGAAATAGACGGATTCACTCCCATGAACAGATGGTGACTATTTTGGTAACTTCGGGGTGGGCGAAAAATGTCAACCTCATAATTGGCTGAAATATTCATGCACCCGAAGCAGGGAAAATGCCTGGAATGTAACCTGCCTGTGTATTTATTGATTATTTATAAGGCACACTATACGGCAAAATGGTGTTTCCAGTGAAGTTGGATTATAGAGGAATTCACTATTTCCACTTTTCCAGCAAATATTTTGCCCATCTCCAGTGCACAAGACTCTCCGTGCTACCCATTGAGTGCCTGCTGAACGGCAAGCCCTTCTACACACATAACAACTCAGTCTGTTTAGTACAAAGGCTACCTCTTTTGTAGCCAAGATTGTATATTTCTTTATTTGGTCTCACTGTTCTCCCTTTTTAAAAGCCAAACTCAAATGAGGAATGGGTCTCCAGCAGCCCAGACCATTTTGAAGTGCTTTGAAACACATTGTGAATAGGCGCTATATAAATAAACATATCATATCATATCATTTTTAAAATCAAAGACAATAGGAGTATGTCCTTACGTGGGAATACTGCCACATATTGGCAGAGCCATCCTAGACATTTTTTCTTATAGACTCATAACGTGCATTATGTACAAAGCAAACAGGAGTATTTTCATATATGGTAATACTGGTATATATTGGTGCAGCCATCGTGGACATGTAGGGCACAGCTATTGTGAAAAAGGTTTCAGAATGGCATACATTGCGGGCAAAGGCATTATAGAAATGCTCCTGGGGACTGATGGTGAGTTGCATCTATTGGATTTTCGGATTGGAGTTACCCTACAAAACTAATAGCAAACTGGCTGGCTTTTTACCCAATTTTCACAGAACGGGTGCTGTACAATGCACGATTTCAACCCAATATAGAAAAATAAATTCATGGGCATATTTTGGTTCGTTCACCTCTATTTGCTGCACAATCTCCCTCTCGGATGACCCCAAACGTCGCTGGGTAGGCAGTTGGCCGTGCATTTACGTCGATTTTCTGGAGGCAAAAATCAATGGTTTCTCTACTGGGGTCGTTTTCAATGATCATCAGTAATGTCAGCCACTGCAAAAGCACAGTCGTTTTTCTAAATGCACGCCAAAGTCTGTTGCGCGTTCTGTCCTCTTTCTCTGTTCTTTGTCCTACTGAATCAATTTCCACCTGATTGCTGTCAAGGGACCTAGATCAGGATGACTGTACACTTTGACAAGCAAGGGAGCCATCTTGAATTCTCCTGTGTTTGTCTGTTATTTGCCATTGCCCTGGTAACTGCTATATTCGAATTGCAGCAGGAAACATCTGTATCCAGGTTTGTATTCCCAAACTTCAGCGTATTTTACTGATTAATTTATTAAATACCAATTTGATCAAGCACGGCATTTTCATTTATACATGCAATGGATACAACTTTCCAGTCTCTCTGAAATAGTTATGGATATGGATGAGAGTGGAAAGCTCGTAAGTGGAGGTGTGCCTGCTTCGACTTTATTCACACGCAGTGTTATTCAACAGTGTGGACCTAAGCACCCATGCGCTCTACTTTCTAGAATATAAGCCGCATTTCTTCCCCACTGTTCCCGGTGCGCAGCATTTCTGCTCGGGACCATCCTGTGAGTTTGAGGCAAGCGCTTCCCCCTTTGCTGGTCCTGGGTGACAACATTTGCTAGGTGCAGACTCATTTCGCAGCCCACTAGCAATCAGCACAGAGGCTCGGGTATCATAGCTGTGTGGTCAAATGAAATAGGCATGGTTTGCAAGGTTTCCGACATTGTACCTTGACTTGCAAGCTAGCAAAGCAGGATGCAATGGAAGGCAAAATAAAAACCATACTGGTTGTTGTTGCCACATATCAGGCTTGGGCCTGAAGGGGGAGGGTCGCCAACTAGCATGGCCTAAGCAGAACGGATTAAATGAAATCCATATAGTGGTGCAAAAATCGTCGCTTCAATAAAGTGAAGAGGCCACACTAGCATTTCTGCAGGCACTGTTGGTTTCCAAATTATGTAGGCAACTTTTGACTCGAGTCCAAGGCACTGAACTTACTCGACTGTGAGATGGAGGGCAGACAGAGCTCCTCTCAGTTGTTATAGGGAAATTGTTCCTAAATAAGATGCAATAAGTAAACCGGCATGCAGAGGGCTCTGCCCTATATGCAATGTGTGAGAATGGCCGATTTCATAGGCTCACGTCTTAAGGGAAAGCAGGCATGATCTTATTTATATATTTATTTAATTGTTTTTTTATAACGCGCCTAATACCATACCCGAGTCTGGTTTCTAAGCACGGATCCAGGATTCCTAGCTTAGAGCCCTTGGGTAGTCGTGCATGCAGTCGATGGGATGCAGAATAACTGACACCAACTAACAAACCAACTCAGGAAGATGGCAATGTCTGCTGTTTCATTAACAATTATCTAAAACAGGGAGGTTACAACGGACATCAACAGACGTTTGCTTGAGCTCTCAGCGCAAATCACATAAAAACAGTCTTTTTATACAAAACATTTGTCATAAGTGACATCATATAACGTGGCAAATAAGAAAAACCTAAGTGGGCTTGTGATAGGATCAAGGGGAACATCGAAGTATACTTTCTATAAGAGGTAGGACTGTGATAGGATCTCTACTGTCAGGTGGACACCCTAGGCCTACTTCTAAAACATGTCATCTTCAACCTTATTAAGTATACAATATATCATTGGCTATCAAACTATAAGGTTCTTTGTTATATGGCCCTCTACAGTTGGTTGCCACGCTCGTGCAATGCCTGGAACATTCGGTTCACTTAGCAGCAAATAAGCGCATACCTAGGTGCCAGGGGGTGGACTTGACTTCACCTTCCCACCCAGCTAGCCCATCGTCTCTCATCACCCATGCCTTCTACCATGAAGATTGTCTTTGAACTTGGCCTTGCAGTGTATTCTTGTCTCTTGGAATATAAGGGGGTGTGAACACGCTCTATCGTTGTTCTAGAATGCAAGCTCAACACTATTTCCATCTCCAGCTCACATGACTGGAGACCATGATTTGGCCCATTTTGCAGCTTTTAAATGTCTTAATTGAATAAAACTTGCCACACTTGGTGTTCTTTCTTTGCACCTTAACAAGGGACGATTCAGCTTCTCACGTTGACCGCCTTCAAGAATAGATAACAGAACTTGGCTGCTTCAGCTTTGATACCAGGCCAAACAGCCTCAGCATCCTTGTCTATGATCTTCAGCTAATTCTTACTGCAACACAGCTCTCGACCTTCCCTTTCCATGGGTCCTGGCTTACTAAAATTCATGACACCGATGTCCAGCTTCTATACAATGGCTGCTTCGCCTGCAGTCTATTCACTACGTATAGCCAGCTTCTATGATCACTTGGTCTACTTGTGTTACATCATCTGTACAGTTATTGAACGGCTTGCATTTTCTGCAGTGCGTCACATGCATGCAATCTTCTCTACGCATACAAATGGTTACTTGATTCTTTTACTTAGTTATCAGTTTCATTCATGCATTTTCTTCAGCCAGTATCTTCTGGGCATCACGCTTGTCTCTTGTGATGTCACTGGCTTCTCTTTCACTCTTTTTCATATACCCCCAGGGAGTTCCTCCCTCAGATTGTCATCTCTTTGGGGGTACATTTGATGAGGTTTTCGCAGTGGATATCTTCTTTCGAATACTCATTGTGGAATTGGCACAACAGCTGGTGTCAAGCATGGCACAATCCTATTCTTCCAATATAGAGGAAGTAAAGGGGTGGGATTTCCTGCAGAGGCATGCAGCTGATACCCCACAATACGAACCTCTGTTGCACTGCATGGTCTTGCTTCTAAGAACAGCATGTTGCCCCTGTGCTATCCTCGGATACCTATAACGGCTGACCACAGAGGACGATTCTTAGATTTGGATGCTTAATGCCCATTCCTCATTTCAAGGATTCACTCTTGACTTCAGACAGAAATATTCTGGTTGTAGCACAGGAATAGAGGCACTCCGGCTCCGCCTCCGTAGCATATGACAGAAACCAGGAAGTTCTCTGGAAGCTCTCCCTGCTTCCTGGTTCCTGTCGGCATGTTGGAGGCTGGAGCGTGAAGCTGGCTGCCGGAGCGGAGCAGAGGAGTCCCTTGGGGAAGATGGCTTCGGAATTGGAGCAGGTGAGAAAAAAAGTGTTGTAAGTGTACTTGTGCGTGCTGCTTGTTTATGATGCATGTATGTGGCATTTATGTTTACATTTATGCAAGGGTGTGTTATATATTATGTAATGTGTGCATGAATGAGTGAGTGTATAATGTATGGGTGGCCAGGTGGGCGTGTGAATGAGTGAGTGAATGGTATGAGTGAATGTTGTGTGAATGGGTGTACGTGTGTGTTTGTGCTGGTCTGGCTGCCAAGGAGCTGATTTTGGCAGGTGTGGGGTGAGGGGCGGTGTAGACTGCTATGACATTTTTAAATGGGCATCCATCCCTTATAAAGCAAGCATGTTATGTGTTATTATGTGGCCAGCCAGTCTAGCCATTTCGTACAGTTGCACAACATTCTATACTGGGCATTTATGACAAAGCAAGAATTATATGTTTTTTTTACCCGGCTAGACTTGCATTTCATTACAGCCAGTCTAGCCATTTTATTACTGTGACATGGCATTGTTACTGCCCATCTATGATAAAGCAAGCATGATGCGTTATTTTGTGGCTAGGCTGGCATTTGATGCCATCAACCTAGCTGTTTGTTATTGTGGCATGACATTTTATTCTGTGCATCTATGATAAAGGAAGCATGATTGTTATTACGTGACTAGACTGGTATTTTTTGTGCTACCATTCTAACTATTTCTTGTTTTGGGCATCTATGATAAAGTAAGCATGAGAAATATTATTATGCGGCTAGAGGGGCCTTTTGCTGCAATCAGTTTGGATATGTTTTCTTATTATGGCATGGCATTTTTAATGTCAAAGACAATAGGAGTATATCCTTACGTGGGAATACTGCCACATATTGCCAGAGTCATTCTGCACATTTTTTCTTACAGTATCATAACTCACATTATGTGCAAAGCAAACAGGAGTATTTACTTATATGGTAATAGTGGCATATATTGGTGCCGCCATCATGGACATGCATGGGCACAGCCAGCGTGAAAAAGGTTTTAGAGTGGCATTAATTGCAGGCAAAGGCATTATGAAAATGCATTGGAAATGCTCCTGTGGCCTGATGGTGAGTTGCATCTATTGGATTTTCTGATTGGAGTCACCCTACAAAACCAATTGCAAACTGTCTGGCGTTTTACCCAATTTTTCACAGAACGTTTACTATTTCAAGCCAATATAAAAATACATTCTCTGGGAAGTGGGGGGACACCCCCAAAACTCATTTTGGTTGATTTGGGGGTCCTTTGAGATGCTCTACCCCTCTGGCATATTTGTGTGAAATGTTTATACCCCTTCAATTCCAAAATTCACCTGCTGCCACTGGGTGAGTGGCTGGTGGGTGAATGGGGATGCATGTGTGCATGCATGGCTGTGGCCTGGGCAAGGGGCATTGGAGCATGGATGTTGACTTTCACATTTTACTGGTATTTTGTGCAAAGCCTACTTGATGAATGTTATTACTTGAAGGAGGGTTTAATGTGGGGGGTTAATAGCACAATGGGGCAGGCAGACTGGACATTTTCTTTCTGTGGCATGGCATTTTTAGTCACATAAGGGGGAAAGCCAATATGATGTGTGTTCTGATATGGAGAAGGTGGGAGCCCTTGTGTATTAAGCAAGCCAATGTTTTCTTACTGTGGCATTGAATGTTTTACTGAAGTTAGAGCAAAGTCAACATAATGACTTTCCTTACATGGTGGTTGGAGGCATTTGTGCAGTCAAACAAGGAAATGGTTCCTTGCTGTTTGTATGTTTTACTGGTGTTGAGAGCAAAGTCAACATAAAGAGTATTCTTACATGGTAGAGCGGGGGTCGAGCACGTATTTGTGCAGCAGCAATAACATATTTTATTCCTGTGGCAGGAGATTTTTGGGTGTCAGGTCACAGGAGCCAGGCACTGCTCACTTGTTTCTACACTAGGTGAAAGGTTTTAAGGTTTGATTTAAACACATAGTTTCATCTTTAACCCAATCCATAATTACTGCCCACTGGCACCTCCTGGCTATCACTGGTACAGAATCATACACCCATCCTCATTATTGGCTACAACTAGTCAATATGCATTCTCGGAACAACACTGCCTTTATGCATTACTGACTGATCACCGCTGGGAAAGCAGCACCATGGCCTCTCTACCCATCACTGCTCGCATGTGGCTGACTGGTAACAAGAGCTTTATGTTCTTCACTGGCAGACACACCCTCCCACATCGTCTTTAGCAGAAGAAAGGAAGAAGCCTCCAATTACAAATCAGCTATTTGTATCCTGCATCTGTGTTTTGACAAGTTAGTGATGGCTTCATCTCTGATCCAGGAAGGCCTCTGAGTTCAAAATGTAGGGCAAACACATAAACGCTCTCTAAATAACAGAAATGGGACATTTAGAATGCAATCATGCTTCTGTTTCCTTTAAAGAGAACCATACCTGGAGAACCAGCGTTTTAATAAAACAGACACTGTTATGAGGTTGGATGTTCTTTTAGCAACCTTTCGTGGATTGCTCTGTGCATTTCAGTCTGCCTCATTAGAGGACACAATTCCTGTAAACTCCTGCCAGCACCACCTTCATATGGCACAGACAACCCCCCACCCCGATATTCCTCAGTCCGCTTAGTTTCCTCTTAATAGTAATACAAAAACAATGATAGAATGACAAAAATGGTGTTATTATCATTTGTGCCAGGAAATGATGGCAGAAACAATAATATGAATAGCAATAATAATACAAAGAAAAAGTAGAAGGAGACTAAGATTAAAAATGGTGACAGCAACTGATGTGGCATATATATGTGTGCACTTTATGCTAAAACACAAACTTCTTAATGTTTCAGGGCACAGTGCACCGCCTCTTTAGCTGTATGCAAAACGCTGTACTTAATAAAGCCACGCTTTTTATTCAAGGTGCACTCCGGCCTGCTAAACATCAAAGCGTCATTAAAGATTCAGAGAACGCCCATGACATCTGAATGGTCTGTTGCTGTATACATTTGTATCCCCCTCTCACTTGTAACCTGCAGTTTGCACAAGGATTGCCAGCAACAGGTTCCCAACCCACCATGCTGCATCAAATTGGGTGTGCGCTCTTCAAACCACTCCGCTCCATTTCTTTTTCCGTTATATCCCATCCCCTCCCGTGACGGGAGGGGATGGGATTTACCTGAAAAAGAATCCCGTAACCACCATATCGCAACTTCATCTGCGTCCCAGCTGCCCAACACACTTTGCCCTACATTTCCCTTCTTCTCTTGAAGGCGGCTCTCATAACCCCGATTGTGGTCCTTATCATGAGTACACATGGGCCCCCTCACAAAGCGAGTGCTGGGCAGCTGGCCTCACATTCTCATTGGGGGTGTGTCACCGTGATGCATTACCCGGCCCATTAAAACTGTTTCTGGTCATCTGGGGCCTGCTCGGGCAGCTACTGCAGCGTTGAGGGCCTCAACTATGAAAAATGATTACACTTTTGAAAGCACGTATGTTGAACATCGATTTAATTGATGTTCAACATACGTGCTTTCTAGAATTCATTATGGCAACCATTAATGCCCTGAACGTCGATTACGGCAGGCCACTAGCCTAGCCTTTATGATCACGGACATGTCACGCATTTACAAAAAATGTCTGTGTTTTACCCATACCTCTGATTCTGCAGCGTCTACTAGTCATGAAATTACCCCTAGACCTATAGACACATCCATTTGAGAACTAGGCCCTTCACTCCCCAGGACAGGGCTCCAGTCCAGGAGGCCCAGGACGGTCCTGGGATCGCTGCGAGCAATGGCCTGGGGAATGAAGGCCGGCTTGGGCGGGCACCACAAAGTTAAGTCTCCTCTTTCTCACGCACACACTTACCGTAACTGGAGCTGCCATAGGCCCTGCCGTGTGACGTGGACCCTCTGCTCAGTTGGCTCTGCTGTTCTCTAGGCTTGTCGTCTTCAGTCAGTCTTCAAAACTCAGAGTCCACACACAAAGTGAGAAGGTGGAACCGGATTTCCGTCCACACGCTGCGCGCTCAGCCACTCATGAATGTCATTGGCTGGAAAACAGCCAATGACATTCAGTGATTTGTTGTTGCTATGCCAAAGTCCTCAGCAGGTGCACTGTTTGCGCACACATTTTTGCTGGCGGGGCCACCCCTCTTGCGCCCCGCCAGCCTCTACAATGCCATGGGGTTACATACAGTGCATGGAGCTACGAGCTCCACGCACTTTACAGTGGAAAAAGCTGCGTAAAAGGGGACGCGCCCCTCTGCAGCAGGCCCAGCCAGCCATGAAAGGCAGAGAAAGCCTGGGTGGAGCGACTTTATTTATTTATTCATTTTGAATTTGATTTACAGGCAGCAGAAGCGCTGCTCAAATATTATGCATGCAGAAGGACAGAGAATGTTAACACACTGTTCTCTGAACACTCTGTGCTTCCTGGGGGTGGGGCGGCGCCCCCCCGTCCTATGTAAGCAGCCGCCACTGAAATTGGGAGAATACATATTGAACTAGAACAGAATATATAGCTACCCCTCCCTCATGTGTCCATACCTAATGTGACCTCTAACGTTTGTGCAGATGTGGAATAAATGCTGCACAGCGCCTTGCTTATCTTTTTCTATTAAAATGTTTTATTCATTACATTTCATCATACATAATTGATGTCATACGTGATGCCAATCACCAAATTCACATACACATATAAACAAATGAAAAAGTGTCTCCTTTTTCTCATATAGCACAAGACAAAACCCTCAACTCATTGGGATATAGTCATGTAGTGTGGGGTTAGTATTGGGTGTGCTTCATATGCAGTGGGTATAATTTGATCAAATGTACATAGATTACATTTAGGTATGCACGGGCAGCCACAATTTAATGCATCTAGTAGGAGTCGATGTTGCAAATGTCTACCATGTCTAGTTGGCATAATTTATTATTTGACAGTGGTTGTTCAAAGCATTGCCCAAAAGCTACAAAAGAGTGGACGTATTAGCCACTTTTTTTATTTTAGCACAGGATGTTTCTTATAAAATTGCATCAACACGTGTTGTTTCGGCGTGATTTGAACATCCAGGCAATCATCTTATTGGGTATTCTAATGGGCCTTCATCAGGACATACAATTACTTGATTGCAGAACCTCAGTCGTTCCCTTTCCCTTTCTGTTAGATCTGGCGGTTGCTCAGACACTGGGGAAAGCATTTCTTGAGATGATATGGATTCCATGCGACCACAGGAATATTCCCTGTGTGATATCTTATGCACTTAATGCGATGAAGCCTTTACAATGTTGCGGCTCTGCGCGTTGAAAGGATCTTGTCAGCTGGGTGCTGGTTTTGTCTGCTACCACTCTCTTTCCTTGGGCACTGCTCCGCTACACTTCCGATCACCCTTGCATCGATGATATAGATTTGTCGGTGCGCTCCATAAAGGTGATATACTGCTTTCCACCAGAAGTTGGTGCCCCTGCTTTCCAGCCTCAAGTGTCTCGGGACAGAAGAGGCTTTTATTAGAACAAAGCCATGCTCGTACTTGTTTATGGACTTGACATTAACAGTTTAGCAACAAATATTGACCTTAACAAAACTGAAGGCTTTATTTGGAGAAGATTGCTGACATTGCCAAACTGTGTGTCTATAGCTGTAATCAGACACAGATTGGGCATGATATTGTTGAAAGGATAGAATCTCTGGAAAAAAATCTAATTTCACAGAAAAATCATAACACCTCATGATAATCAGAACCAGATGGTATTGATGTGAGCGGGTCCCCTTCTGGCTTTAAGAATTGACTGTGAAAATTTGTTACCAAACATAGATTCTACCTCAGATATGCTGACCATAAACCCGAATGAAGTAAAAAAGATACCTTTTCTATTTTATTTTATTTTATTGCACTTACATATATGTCAGTGTGAAAAGGTTTTGTAAACGATGACACACTATAATAAAATAAATGTGCTCTTGTATTTTCTGTTGTTAACCAGGCACATTTTACTTGCATATAAATTACATATCTACAGTTTGCGCATGTGTTGGCTTCCTTTTCCCAATCTGCTCCAAGGTGTAAAATAACTGCAGTATTTTAGAACCAGTAGGAGGTGTCATCAGTATTTTAAGACAGGTTCAAATAAAACAATGATTTAGCGTGACCAAACAATGATTCCGGTCGGTGAATGCTAAAGTTAGAGCGGATGCATTGCATACAAGCCACACTATGGGCCTCATTACACGGATGACGGAGAACCATGGCGCTATTAGCTATTAGCGCCATGGTTCATGCCGGTAAAATACAGGCACCGCCTTGGCGGAAAGGGGAATTACCACCCCATTCCAAGGTTGGCGGGGCGGTAATTCCCCCTTCCACCATTGCCCTTCCCCATTCCCATTTTTGCCCCATAGGGCTCAATGGGAATGGGGAAGGCGCTAATTACGGTACCGCAAATTGCGGTACCCTAATTAGCTCCCTGGGTCCCTTTGCGGGTTGGTTTTTAACGCCTGCAAAAAGCAGGCATTAAATCCCCCAACCCGCAAAGGGACCTCGTAGTAAGGCGGTAAGGATTTACCGGTACTGGTATTTTACCGGTACCCGTAAATCCTTACCGCCATCCGTGTAATGAGGCCCTATGCCTCAAGAAATCATACATCAATTAAACAAGTACAAATGTACTTTGCTTGCCATTACAGTTAGAACTACAGCAGTTGATTAACAATGCTTTAAAAAGTATAAAGATCTATTGAAAAAATAAATGTTAACGCTTAAATTGAAGTCGCTAAAGTCACCTTTATGTCCCCCAATAGCATGCTACTGGTGACACACTGTGTGTTTCTGCTATAGCAGCTCTGATGGGGATTCATAAACATTTTGAGGGTTGGAGATTGTATCCTCGGACGGACACTCAGCTTATATATACACATCATGAGGGTATATAGCATTATATATATTATATATATTCCCAAGTATAACATAAAGGTTAGGTGTTGTTGCCTTGCATTGACTCTCATGTACATGATGAGGGCGAGATGCTTTGATATCAGATGGGAGACGTATGTGCATGTTATTTATTTATTTATAACGCACCGATAGCCCACAGGCATCAGGGTACACATCAGGAGGGTGGGAGCCTCAGACGGAGTGCCAGGAATGATGAGGTTCTGAATGAAGGTTTGTGTACCTCACTAGGGTACAACAACGTCATAGCCTTAGATGAAGCCGTATGTACATCGTTGGGGGTTGGCTGGTCTAGGTCCCGAGGCAAGAGAAACATTTTCTATATCGTAAAGGTTGGATGTTGTAGCCACAGGGCCGGTACATGCACATGAGTGTGTGGTGCTGTATAGGGTGTGTAGCCTTATATTGGGTATCATGTATATCATGGGGGTGTAGGCTCTTATGGAGTTTTGTCTACATCTTAAGCGTGGGCTTTAAATGCAGTACCCTTAGTACTGCTCTTCACACATAGAGGAGGTCTTACACACAGAGGTATCATCCACACTGCTATAGACAGACAGATGCACCCTGACTCCTGTACCCACACACATACACAGGCGTATTGCACATTGCTGTTACTATCAGCACAGAACCACCCATTTAGAAGAACATGCCTGCACCTTCCTGTCGCCTCACCTCTACTAGAAACATAACTCTGTGAGACTGCTAAATAACACTATTCCCGCCATCTCTAATGTAATTCTCTCATTTCTTCCTGCAGGTGCGTGAGATTCTGGGCCGCTGCTCCTGCCCTTCTCAGTTTCCAATGATAAAGGTCTCGGAGGGGAAGTACAAAGTTGGGGATACCAACGCCCTCATCTTCGTCCGGGTAAGAGCCGTTCTGGCCTATCGCTCTGTACTATCTCAATTCCTGTGGCTGATGGGGTGCGCTCTTTTTCTCAGTGTGAGAGATTGTGCTATTCCAGGTACTTCCACTTCAGGAACCCGAGTCCACTGGTTATCTTGGGTTGAGCACCATTACTCATTGGTTAGCTGTGTGCTTATTATATTGGCTTGGGAGGATAGCTCAGGGGCAATGTGCTCACCTTGGAAGCCAGACGATCCAGAGCAACATAGGTTCAATCCCCGGGTCTGCGCTTAGAAACCTCTGGGTATTAACTGCATTTTAAATAACCTATCATATCATATAAGGGAACTATGAAGGGACTTGACCATTCCATTCTGTGGGACTGGAGAACGCTTGGTGCAGCCTAATTGAGTGTGTGCATTGGGCAAATGACTTGACACTAGGCAATAGTCGAGGACCCCAAATACTAGCTGGAGGCTGGGTTTACATATACACTGAAACCTTCTGGTCAAAGAATAGGATTAAGGGTGGATGTTTCCCTCCAGGGTTTCCATGTTCCTCGCATGGTGAAGAACAGTACATTAGGAGCGCCAGGGGACCACTCCGGTGGTGATAGTGCACGGTACAAATATCCTTTAACATTAACATTAGGAGAGAATTGCTACTCTATGAAAGGGTTTGTTGAGTTGGCCATGACTCTAAATAATATATAAATTACCTGTGATTGTTCATTAAGGGTGTGACAAACTCGATTCTGCCTTGCAGAAGTACAAGGACGAGTAGAGGCTAAAATGCCCACTAGGCCCTCACACTGCTGCAAGCCAGGAACCAACACAGTCATAATGGTACAACAGGCACAGTTAAGAGATATACCTACTTTGCATTTTGAAATGCAAAATGGCCCCTTGGGACGGGAAACTTTCAGACATGTCCCCTGGAAGTGGATGACCAGTGGCAGGGGCCGCTGAGGAAGACCCCTTTGAGATGAGATTGGACCTATTTTGGCGAGTCGTGTGAAGAGAATCAGACTGGAAGCAAACAGCAATAGGAGCATGTTTATTCCCAGTATCGAGAGTTTGGGCCACCTGCTGGGCTTGTGAATGGCTTTTTAGCCCTTATTGTGTTCCTGGGCTTGCTATTGCCGTACGCAAGATGGCTTTCAGCGTAATCTTTACACAGAGGGCTGTCATGCATCCTCCAGGTGAACTGCACACCTGTGCCTCCGGCCGGCCCTATCAAAGAAACCTGATGTTCTGTTTATTTAATAAAATCCTTTGCGCCCAACCTCTTAAATGCTGAAGGCCATTCTAAACCTGACAGGCCAGAATATGCTCCAAATGTGAGCCTATGTTGATGAAAGCAACAGAAGACAAACGTTGTAGGACTTTTTTTTTCTAAACCTGTGTAGGAGTTCGGGAATATTTTATTTTTTGAGCCACACAGAAAGCCATGCACTGCATACCCGGACTGAATGAAGGTCTCTGCGTATTTTGGAGAATGCACATTTGCACAGCGCTGCAGAGAGTCTTTATTTAACTGGAGCAAGCAAAGCTATCCTTGCCTGGGGTCAGGTGGGCATGTATTATTGATGCAGGCCTGGCAGCTCTTGTCGCGGTGCTGGGAAACCGAGACGCCCCTCAATCAGCCCTCATCGCCTCTGAAAGCATCTGCGAGACAGCGAGGCGCCCGGCTCCCTTCCCCTGCACAGGTGCGGCACGTGCTTGCCAGCCCAGCTCAGCGAGGAGACAGGCCGGGCCTGAAAGGCTGCACTGCGCCGGCGCCTCTGCGGGCATCACTGCGCCCGTGGCCTACGGCAAGAGCTGCAATCTGTTGAGCCCTCCCCTTCCGGTATGCTGTCCCAACTCGCACAGTCGCCTGAGTAAAGATGTAAACACGAGGGTAGAATGCTTAGCGCCTCAGTCAGCAGAAAAACACAGAGGGACATTCCACCCACACCCCACGAGCATGGAATGCTGTGACACATTTGCCAATTCCTGGAGAATGCAATATGCTTCTGCACATACCATAACTCTATACACACCTGTCCATGCCATAGAAATAAACGAGGAAATACCCTTGCAACGCCCATAAGAAAAGGCTCAGAGAGAAGACATCGCGTTACACGTGGATTAAATCAGCTTTTTCCTACCCCTGATCAAAAGTTCTGATTCTTGTGTCTCTGAAAGTGCTCATGACGTTCCGCTTTTCTCAAGGGGTGCTCCTTCCTGCTCTCACCCTCTAGGGCAGTGGTATGTTAACTTGTTCATACCAAGCTCCCCTCCTCCCCCTCCACTCTTGAGTAAAAAAATGGTTTCTGGGCCGCCCAGCCGTGGGGTTGGCTCCCTCTAAGGGACCCATAAGGAGGCCCCAGGCTCTTTAAATATAGGCAGACTTTCTGCTGCTTATATATTTTATATTAAAAGCAGTCACCTTAATCCATGTTTATATTAAAAACAGTTATCTTAATCGCTTTTCAAAGAGTCTGTCCCCCTCATACTTCAGCCCCCCTTAGGAAGGGCCAGCCCCCCAGTTTGAAGGCCACTGCTCTAGAGTGATCAGATTGTCCAGATGAAAAACCGGGATGTCCAATTACATGGAAGAAGGACTACCCCTCACTGCAACCCCCGCACATATCCTCCCTAACTCATCACCCCCCTCCCACCCCACAGTATTTCCAGTACTGCTCATGCATATAAATGGTGCAGTTTGATGTGGATAATGTCAATAAAAAACAAGCTTTTGCTCTGATTGAGGTTACAGGATTTGCTGTTTAAGGTCTTCCAACCGGTCTCTGTGGCACAGTCAGGTAATGCATGTGAGTGGCATCTGACAGGTTAGTGGTTCTGTGGGATGTTTTTACCCATGCATCCGAGCCCTACCACAAAAACTGTGCAGTACTGGCATGGAAAACATCATGATGGCCAGAACTTCCCAGAAAATGCACAGGGAAATGCATGAAGAATAGGCTGCCACCCATTTCTGCCTATGTTGTGTGCACAGAAGGGCACAGAGCCTAAAACCATTGTAAAAGGGGCAATGCTGATTGCCAAAAGCAACCCATAACTGGTGGGAATTCGTCTTCTTCAGGTCAAACATGGCTAATTTATGGGCACAAAATTATTTTACTGCAGAACTACACCAATGCCATTTGTTGAACCTGGACAATATACTTCCATGTATATCTCTTGTTTGAAATGCTTGAATTCAAGACTGATCCAAAAAAATTGCATGCAGTACCCGCTTTTGACTGAGGGCGGCGCTAGCGGTCTAAACTTTGACAGGGAAACTGCATGTCAGGATTTGCAGGAGAGGCCTTTACATCAAAGGCTGGGAGTTAATTAAAATCTTAACCACATGCTGTTCCCAGAAGACAATCTGATTTAATTAACAGGCCAAAGGCTGGGAAACCTCTCACCTCCAGAGATTCACACCAGGAGTTAGAATCTCACATGACCTCTTCATTGATAGAAGGCAGACTGGCTGGAAGCCTCCTGGAGACCACACAATAGGCTCTCGCACTTGAATATAATATGTTGATTTTGACTGTTTCCTGTCAACAAAGGCCTGCCTGCCAGAAGTCACATGTGATCACTGACTCACCCAAGTCTTGGAGGCGGACTCCAACACTCTGAGAACTGAATTGAAAGCAAAATATATAAATTAAAAAAATAAATAAAGAATAATTCTTCCAAAAGAACATGAGTAATTTGTTATAAAAAATACTGATAACTCTTTGTAATCAAATGACAGGAATGTATAACTTTGAGAGCCTTAATTTAAAAAATGTACCTTCGATTCAAGCCCAAAATCCAATTTGTGTGATGTTCTGGGGCAAAACCCCGCTATTTATTGATACTACAGACTCTGTGTTTAAGCTAGAGACATGGGAATTTACTGGAGTATGTATGGACAGGACGTGTATATGTGTATAATTTTTAATGAAAAACCAATATTGCAAAACCAGTTAAAAAACGCAAAATGTTGCCATTTCTGAATGCGAGCTCTTAGGAAGAGCAGAGTTTGAACGGAGTATACCTCATGTGATATTTGATGGGTGCATGTAATTTCAAACCACTGTGTATCTATGAAATATGTCTTTTTGATCAAATATAGATTTGTGTGCAATTTGACAGGGGAGTGTCCTTTCTGCAGGCCATATAATGACATCGCTCTGACACTCCACTTCTTTTCCCCAATCAAGAGAGAAAGGAAAGCTTGACCAATGGGCAGTTGAGAGAGGGGCTGGCTAGTGATGCTGCACACACACCCACTTTCAAAAGACATAAAAAGAGCCACTGGAAGCTAGAGAGGAGATTCAAATCCAGTTGCTGCAACGCGCTCTGCCGGACCATACAACATCCAGAAGATACCAGATTCAACACTTAGACTTTAAAACTCCAAAGAACTTGATTCAGAACTCAAAGCAAGGGCCTAAACCCACAAACTGAGAACTCTTCCCAGTAGGCCTCAGCATCCAGCAAACCTAACAGCGGTAGCAGCATCCAGGAGCCGTGCAGATCAGCGCTGGGTCCAGAGAAAGCTGTGCAGAAAGATCCAGAAGCAGTGCTGTACCCAGAGAAAGCAGAGCAGTATCCAGAACCAGAGGCCAGAGATCCAGAGTGACCCAGACCGCTGTTAGCAGAACCAGAGAGCTGACCCAGATCACTGTGAAGTGCCGAGACCAGAACCGGAGTCCAGTCCAAAACCTGACCAGATCCGTGGGGAGGCCTATTTCAAAATATATTGTGAGTACCTAGCAGAACTGTGCAGAACCAATCTCTTAGTTAAAATAATATAATTCAATCTATTTTAATCTAACCAGAACTGCCTCCTAACTGTCACCTGTCATTTGCAAAGCTGTCACCTGTCATTTTCTAGCTGCAAGCTGTAACCTGTCGCTTTGAACTTTTAAAATTTCAAATCCGAAAAACAACCTTCACAAAATCGTTCATAACTCCGTAACCGTTTGGGCTGGAAACTTGCTCTGAAAGCTTAGAATCTTAGCTTTTCAACAAACCTAGAACCGACTTGCTACTCCTTATACTTTTGCCGTAATCGTGATTCACGCATTCGCGAATTTTACCGCGATTTGCGATTTGGTTAAAAATCCAGCCACGTGTAACCATCAGCAGTCATCTCTTTCCTTGCTAAAAATTCGTTTGCCTCTTAATCACCATTTCTGAATCATTGCTAAAGTGAGCCTGAACTCATCCCTGGTGTCTCTCACTCACCCTGAACCTCCTGAAGGGAATTAAAAGCATTTTCAGCATATTTCTCACTGTATTGTCACCATATTCAAAGCATTTTGCCTGTGTTTCAAAACTCCTATCTGTTGTATAAGCTGCTGGGGGGTGAATTGTCCAAGAAAGTGATTACATTGTCTTTTGCTGAAACCCTATCAAGTTATTTTCTGTACTGCATTTTCATTCCACCTTGCATCCATTTGAAACCATAAAAGTATTGTTGCTATCTTATCCATCCTATAACCACTCATCATTGATTATAAAGAAGTGTGCTAGTGCCAGACTACCCATTATTGATTACTGCTCAGATTAAGTGTGATATTCAATTATTATTTTATTATAAAGTGTGATATATATATATATTGTTTAAATTCTCAAATAAACCTTTTAACTTGCAAAACAGAACTACTTCTTGGCTCAGTGGGGTCAGGGGGATTCCAAGAGAGGGGTGTTATATAGGGGTAGTCATCCAGAACTCATGAACTGGACATAAAGATATATCAATAAGGGTTTCCATTCAGTATCCCAGACTAGGCATTGACTTAGCTGTAGTGCTGGATTGAATCCTCTTACAAAGTGGGGGCTCGAGCCTGACGTTTGGGTTAGACCTATCACTTGTGCAGATTAATACAGTGTGCCAGCTGACCAGATACACATATCCGGTCGGATCACCACGCTGTGTTACGCTGTAAAGCACTCCTCAAAGGAACGCTCTAAGGAAAAGGTCTGTTTTGCAAAAATAAAATACAAACTTCTGTAAGTCAGGAAGGAACTCAAATTCCAGAATGACGACAATGGTAGATATGAAAATAGCCAGAGAACACTTCTTACATAAGCTATTTGTGAGAGGTGAGTGGACTCATCAGGACCAAACGGTCTGGTTGCAGGCAATCGCGCAACAGGTCACTGAAACAGGGTCAGCTATATGGGGAGATCAGGGTCCCCTACATGTGGCCCTGAGTGAACTATATATGGCCCCTAAGGCCAAGGATGAGCACCACAAGATTGCCAGGGTAGCAGCATATTTATATTTACATATGGGAGCCATGCAGGACAAATGTGCTGAAGGCCAAGATCTGGCGAGTAGGCAACTGCTGGCACTACAGAAGGCCAAATCTGATCTGGACTCTTCTGAGCAGAGGCTGCTCAGGAGCCAGGAGTCAGAAAATGACAGCAGACGGTACATCACTAAAATAAAGGAGGATATGGATGTGCTGCAACAGGAAAAGGCGGACCAGGATACCAGATTTCTGGCCTTGCAGAAGGAGTACCAAGAAGGTTTGGACTCCCTACTGCAGAGCCAGAAAAAGCTGGAGCAACAGTTAGACTTCAATAGGGCATGTGCTGAGCAGGTAGTCACCCTGCAAAGCCACCTAGATAGGGAGAAAGCAGAGAGCAATAAACTGATTTTGAAAGACCTGGATACCCTGGCAGAGTTTGACCAGGAGCGCCAGAAAACTGGTGCCTTCCAAAGGCAAAGGGACGACCTGGCGGCACAGATGCAGGCTCTTAGTCAGGAAAGGGATACCTTAGGCCAGGAAGTCTGCCACTTAAAAAGGAAAATGGAAGAAAATCACCTGGCCCTCCAGGGACTGGGTGACCTCCAAAAAGAACACCAGAACTTGTTAGAGCACACCAGGAGGGTGGAGGATGCTCTGGCAAGAAAGGAGCAGACCAATAGGGACACAGCTCAGGAGGTAACCCTCCTGCAGCAGAGACTGGCCCAGTACTCCAGGACCAATCAGGAGGCACAGAGAGAAAATGAGGCTCTCTGTCAGCACAATGATAGGCTCCAACAACAGGTAGCGATGCAGGAGCGACTGATAGAGTCTAGTAAGGCCTTAACTGAGGAACTGAAAGCACAGGCTCTTGCATTGCAACAGGGAGCAGGGGTGGATAGAGACCAGGTTCGCTGGGAAAGGGAAACCCCTGAGCATAACCTCAGGAGCCCTAGTACCAGAGGCCTTTATCTCTCTCCGTCCCTGGACTCTGCCACCCCCATGTCCCCTGGCGCACATGAGCACCGGGCCACAGGGATGGCAGATTACTATCCAGCCAGAAGCATGGGGCTCATAGGCCAGTACCTCCCAGGAATGGACGGGCGGGCATCCGGGTATGGGCACCCAAGCAAAGTGCAATTTAGTGGGGAACCCCAGGAGAATAGGCCGATTAAGGGCATCCTGAAAACTTCTGCCCAGTTAGGTCAGTGGGGGGGGGGTACCAATCAAATCCTGGCAGCAAGGAGGAATCTGAAGACTCTTCTGAACGGCGCAGGACACAGGAGACCAGGTCCCCACATTCTGCCAGCCAATCCCAGGCTCGCAGAATCCGGGAAAACCTGGAAGACCAGACAGGAACCTCTGGGAGCAGTGCCTCTGAGTCAGAGGATGAATGGACCAGGGTTACCCGAACCAAAAAGGCCAATAAGGCAAAAAAAGGGCCTTGCTTAAGGACCCATTAAAGCAAATAAAGGCAATAAGGAGTGTCATCACGCCTTATCACAAGAACGCCAAGTATTCTGTTTGGGAACACTTGGAGCTTTACGAGCAAATGATGGAGACTTTCCATTTGAAGGACAGCCAAAGCTGTATTCAATATGTAAAGTGGACCTTCTCACCAGAATACTCCAGTTTCTTTGCGGGGCTGGAGGACCAAAATCATTTAAGATGGTCCACCTATAAGGCGGCCATCTTGAAACATTTTTCTGTTCACAGAAATCCTCAAGAGGCTCGCAAGGCAGCCTACAATTTGCAATGTGGGGAGGATCAGGCCCAACAAGAATTCGTGCAAGAACTGAAACGTGCCTTTGCGCAGACCACCAGAAGGGTGCGCACAGACAGCAGAGAATTTGTCAATACATTTTTCCATGCCTTGCCCAAATATATAATGACCAGTGCTTAAAGTGGGCCGGGGCCTGCCGGGGCTGGGCCCCGGCAGTCTCCAAAAAGTGGAGCCCGCAACAAGGGCAGGATGCATTATCCCGTCGCGGCCGCAGCCGCGACGGGAGAGGCGCCTGCCATAAAGTCAGGCGATCTGACAGAAGTGGCAGCCAGCCACAGCGACGCTGTGCCTGGCTGCCACTTCCGTCAGTCATAGTAACTGCATCTGGTGACCCCTCGCGCGAGAGGTCACCAGAGGCAGTTACTGTCCCTTTGTTTCCCCTGGTCGCCGAGGTGTCTTTAAACCTCGGCGAACCTGGGGATTCCTCAACATTTTTCGAGGTTTATAAAAGATGGCTTGAAAAGTACACATTTCAAGCCATCTTTTATAAACCCGAAATGTTTAAAAAAGATGGCCTGAAAACTAGGCAAACCGTAGGGTATGCACACACATATATATAAAAGTTATATATTTGTGTGTGTACCTTACTATGGTGTGTGCTATGCAAGCCATCTTTTCTAAACATAGAAATATCTCTATGTTTAGAAAAGATGGCTTGCACAGTACACACACCATAGTAAGGTACGCACACACATATATAACATTTATATATATGTGTGTGCAGGCCCTACGGTTTGCCTAGTTTTCAGGCCACGCCCCTCCCACAAGCCACGCCCCCAAATGAGGGCCCCCCCTCGATTTCTTACCCCACTTAAAGCCCTGATAATGACCCAGCTCGTGAGAGATTTTCATGAGAAAAGATCTTTAGACTGGGTCATTGAACAGGCTACCCGGATCTATGAGGTACAGAAGCCCATAGAAAATAAAAGCAATACCCAGAAAAATCCCAAAACCAACAGCACCCCTGCTGCTGCCAAGGTGGCAGAGGTAAAGGTCACCCCCGTTTTGGATTTGGAGATGGGGGGGGCCTAAAAACCTACCTGCACCTAATAATTCACAGCCCAGAAGGCCCTCGGGCCAGTCACAGACAGGGAGTCGAGGAGGTAGTCCCACAAATGGGGTCCCCCGTTCCCCTGACTATGTAAGTCCCCGCTACAAGGGAAACCGACCAATCCTGGGTTATGTGTGGACTCCTCCAGCCCAAGGGGGGGGACCAGCCAAGCACCTGACCCGGGGAACTTCCCTCCTAACTTCCCCCAGGAGGGCAGAAATTCTCCAAATCCTGGGCAGAACGTTTTCCCCAGGTATCCGCCCAATTTCCAGCCCCAAAATCCTCCACCCTTCTTTCCCCAATCCCTGAGCCCAGACAACCTAATCCGGGAGAGGGGAGGCCAAGGGTGGAGGGGTACCAAAATGTTCCCAACCAGGGGTACTACCAGAGAAGGGATAGCTACCCTTCCCGGGATCAGCCCAGGGGAGAAAATAGAGCCCCATATCAGCCTGAGCGGGTTTCACAACTTGAGCGCCAGGTCCAAAATATGGCACGGGATCTGGGTCACATACTGAGGGCTCAACAGAACCCTCAGATGAGCATGCCACCGCAGAATGCCCCAAACTCTGGACCTGGTGCTCCAGAACAATGACGGGGGCAGCACCCCGATAACACAGCGGTTCCCAGGGAGGAGGCACAAGGGGAAGGGGGTGTAAAGCCTTGGAGGAAGCTTCCTTCCCAACTTGTAAACAGCTCCTAGAAAACCAGGAACCGGAAACAAAATCTCCTACCCCTGAAAGCCTGCCTCCCAAGGAGCAGAGGGGGGGTAGGAGAAACAAAGGACCCAAACAGACCCACTTTGTGGAGGAGGTACAGATCTTCCAATTTGAGGGAGAGGGATCCTCAGAGGATCCTGGGGAAAGGACCTTCTCCTTCAGAGATGGGGGAACTCCTCCCAAAGAAAAATGGGTCCCAAGGGATTCCAATCCAGACTGGGGAGATATGGAGACTGAGCTACCGCCGCCCATCATCTCATCCCAGAACCCACAATACCAAAATCCCCTGATTCAAACCCATCCTGGTGACTGCCTCCAAAAAGGGGGGGGGGGCGGCCCAGAACCGGAACCAGGGGACCCCACAATGGCTCTGATCTCCAGTTGTCAACTTTTTCTTTCAGATTCCCAGGGCTCTCCACAGAATTCTGCCCAAATCTCTTCTCTCGCCATGTCCAAAACCAGAAAGTTAGCCCACCAGTTGTCCAAAAATGTGCATTATCTGTGCCCCCTTGAGGAGAAGGAGGGAAGATACTATGCCCCGGTACAAGTACAGGGGCAGGGTACAATTTTGGCACTGGTGGACACTGGATCCCAAGCTACCCTTCTGTCCAAAAGGGCCTTTGAGGAACTAAATGCAGGAAGGGGGAGAATTACCAAATTCCTCTCACCTCTCTTCCTGGACAACTGCAGAACTTTGACGGGAAGGAAATTCCTGTCGAGGGGACTGCAGACTTGGACATTAAAATTGGGCGACACAAGGTGAAACACCCGGTCATAGTAGTGACTCCAGAGGGCACCCCTTGTTTACTAGGGAATGACCTCCTGAGAAGGTTGTCACCCCTAATAGATTGTGTAAACAAGGTCCTCTGGACCCAGACTAGCCGACCAATAAAATTAAAACAGAGTGTCAACGATGTTAGTTTAAACGGCACCTGCCACATGGTTGAACAAAAATCTGACCAAGTAGAATTTCACTTCCAGAACAACCAGATTCCAGACGTGACAGTAATAGCAGTAGGACAACAGACTGGTGATGGGGGGTCCTCTCTATTTCTGAAAATCAACCTTCCTTCCAGTTTAAGGTGGTATTCCACACTGGAAGGAAACACCCTGAAATTCTTTACTAATCCACAATCAGAAACTCCCACTCCTATAGTCCAGAAAGATGTGAAATCAGCTCAGAGCCTGGCTGATATTCAGCAAATTGGAGAGCAGTTGTTCATCCCTGTTCAGTTAAATGATGGGAAGGACTCTGTTCTCGCTCGAGTGTGTGTGAACAACGGTAAGAGCTTCATCAGCGAAGCCATGTTCCGCCAACTCCCAAAAGATCCAGCCATTCCCACATTCAAACTGATAGACGAATGGGAAATGGACCTGGAAGCACCCAATTCCAAACATCTCCTGCCAAGCAGGTGTATGCTCAAAATCTCCATTGGCAACAAGAGCATAGTCCACAATTGTTGGGTCGTGCGAGACGTCACTGCCGCTTTTTACTTAGGCAGTGACATTCTCAATTGCTTTGCCATTAGTTTGGACCTAATAAACTTCAAAGCTTGGTCCCGATTAGCGGATAATCCCATGGGCTTTGATGATCCAGAAAAAGCATTTAGGTCAGCTCAATTGCTACCTTATGCAGTTGAGATTCAGATTAAAGAGGAAGTCACCATCCCAGAAAGGACCCGACAATTCTCCCTGGAAGTGAAAGTTAAAAGAGGACAATATTTGCAAAACCCTGATGCTTATATACATCTAAATGCTTCTCTCCAACAGCAAGGGTTGGGGGTAAACCCAACTCCATTAGTCAACATAGAACATGACACCATTCCAATAGAGGTGGATAACAGCGACTTAAAGAGTATTACTCTAGCCTCAGGCACCATTATTGGAATGGCGGTTGATGACCGACATTTTTCCATTGATCTAGGAAATGAACTGTTAGGACCAATCCCCAAGGACTGTTTTGACAGTGACAGTGAGGACAATACAACACCAGACAGGATTTTTACCCGGCATGGGGGGAACTTCCTGGTGTACACTTCCTGCCCCTATGGTAAGGAAGATGTGACTTGTGACTTCAGGAGGGATGAGGTGATTTTCCAGGTCCATGAGGGTTGCCTTTCCCACCTGAGGCCTCCAGTCCAAATCAGCACTCTGACCAGGGACTTCTCCACCCAGCTGGAGGAGGCCGCTGAGATAGCCATACCAGAAGTCTTTCCAGGCTTCAGGCAGATGGTGGAAGAGAGAGTCAACCTAGCTGATGCCTGTGTGACTCTGGAACAGAAGCAAAAGTTGAAACAAGTTTTCTTGGATTTCCAAGATCTCTTTGCGGTAGACTCATATGACTGTGGCCGCACCGACATCCACACAACAACAATCCCCACGGACCCTGGCATGACTCCAGTGTTTGTGAAGCAATATCGCTTGCCTCTCGCATCAATGGAGTCCCTTACTGAAATAATTAAGAACCTTGAGTCCCGGGGAATAATCCGTCCAATACACAGCACCTTCAATAATCCGGTGCTGGGAATATTGAAGCCAAACGGCCAGTGGAGACTCTGCGCCGACCTTAGGGAGTTCAACAAACGGGTCCATACTTCCCGATGGCCTCTGCCCTACATTGACCAAGGGCTGGCCCAGATCCAGGGGTCACAGGTATTCACTGCAATAGACCTGACCAATGGATACTGGACCGTGCCTGTCAGTAGGGAGGACCAATACAAACTGGCTTTTACCTTTGGGGGTCAGCAGTACACATGGACCCGGACTCCCTTCGGATACCTCAACTCCGGCAATGAATTCAACATTTTCCTACACAAGGCCATGCCCGACCTGGGTGCAAGGGGTAACCTGGCTTATGTAGATGATGTCCTCATCAAAAGTTCATCTGTGGAGGAACACATAGCAGAGATCCGTTATGTTCTGACCCAGTTGAGGGCCGCCGGAGCAAAACTTTCCTTTCAGAAAGCACAGTGGTGTAGAACCCGTGTTAATTTCTTGGGGCATGAGATTACTCCTCAGGGTCTCTGTCCCCAGGAAAAGAAAGTGGAAGCACTTCAGAAACTGAAAGACCCCACAACTCTGCGGGAACTAAGGAGCCTCCTTGGACTGACTAATTACAGCAGAAAGTTCATTGAGGGCTACGCAGAGATCACCAGACCCCTGATTCATCTCCTGAAGGGGGGGTCAAGTGGGAATGGGGTCCAGAACAAGCCGAGGCGGTAAAACAACTCAAGAGAAGCCTCTCACAAGCGCCTTGCCTAGCTTACCCTGTCAGAAACAAGGAGTTCTTCCTGGAGACGGGGTTCTCTAATACGTGCTTGACGGCAGTATTATACCAAAAGCATGACCAGGTCAATAAAGTAATCTCCTATGCGAGCAAAACTTTATCCTCTGTGGAGGAAAAATTCAACGATTGTGAGAAGGCACTCCTGGCAACGGTGTGGGCATTGAAGAATTACCGCCCGTTTATCCAGGGGGAACACATCATAATGGAGACTCCACACCAGCCTCTGCAATATCTCCAAAGTGATAGAATCCGGGCCGGAAATGTGAGTAATTCCCGAATTACTTCCTGGATTCTGTCAATGCAAGGCTTTCCTGTGGAGGTCAGATATGGCCAAAACAAGAAGAGTCCCCTCGCGCAAGGTCTGGCTGACTTGCATGATGGTGCCAGAGAAAACTGTCTCGAGGACGAAAGTCTAAAAATCAAGGACAACACGGAGGCATACCTTAATTCCCCACACAAAGTCTTTGAAGAGGACAAGTGTGAGGGAATGCCCACTGTCTATGTGGATGGATGCTCTTACCATGTTGACAACGACGGGGAGAAAGAACTGGTGGCTGGCGTAGGGAATGCATGGGTGAAGGAGTTCCCAGAACCCTCCGCTGGATACAAAATTGGTCCCCGAAGTAGTCAGGTGGCAGAATTGATGGCTGTGCATCAGGCCATCCTCACTGCTGTCCAGCATCAACTCCACGAACTGGTCATAATCACAGATTCTGATTATGTACGGAACGGGTTCGTGGAGCACCTGGTTAATTGGAAAACCAGAGGCATGTTATGTGCTAATAACAAACCCTTGAAACATGGGAAGTTAATTCAAAACATTGATGATCTGGTCACCTCGAATGGGATGACCATCTACTGGAAGAAGATCAAGGGTCATTCCAAAGTAGAGGGACCAGACAAAACTGGAAATGACTTAGCTGATCAGCTGGCCAAAACCGGGGCCATCCAAGGGGATCTAATTGAGATCGAGTCCCGGTTGGGGGAAATCCAGGTCACTGCTATCACTAGGTCCCAGACAAATGCTCACAATGATATTTCAACTGCCCAATGGAGCAAGGAGACCCCTGATGCTGATTTGATTACAGCTCAGAAGGGGGATCCAATTATTGGTAAGTTTTACCAACACCTTTAGGACCCTGAGAACTTTCCCCTGACGGATACCGATTACATTGGGAAAGAGGACCTAAGAGTGTTGATGAAATGTCCAAAAAATGTTCCGAATCCAAGACGGTTTGCTGGTAAGGAAATCCAAAGCTGGCCACGAACAGTGGGTGGTTCCTACCTCATTCCGAAGCCTGATGTTAAGTCACGCCCATGATGCGGCCACCGCCGGTCATAGGGGGTTTCACACAACACTGGAAATCTTAAGAGAGGTTGCATACTGGCCACACATGGGGCAGGACCTTGACCAATACTTGAAGGGGTGTCTTGTGTGTGCACAATTTCAGCCATCATCCCTCACGCACCGTGCGCCCCTCCAAAAGAGGGGAATGACACTCCCATGGTCAGATTTACAAATCGACTTTGTAGGCCCCGTGATTCACTCCGCTAGGGGGAATAAGTACATGTTGACTGTGACATGCTTGTTTACCAAGTGGGTGGAATGTCTCCCAGCCCCAAATTGCAAGGCAGAAACAGCAGCTGCCCTGATGATTAACCACATCTTTTCCCGTTTTGGTCTACCTCAAAGGATTGAATCAGACAGGGGTAGCCACTTCACCAGTGAAGTAATGACAAAGATGTCGTAGATACTGGGGGTCAAGAGAAAGCTACACATTGCTTACAGGCCAGCTTCTTCTGGGGCAGTAGAGAGATATAACCGAACCATTGTGAGTATATTAAAGAAGTTTGTGGCAGATTCTGGGCCAAGTTGGGATATCCGATTACCTCTGGTCCTAATGGCCATCAGATCTACCCCTTCATCTGCAACCAAAATGTCACCATTCGAGTTGATGACTGGATGCAAGATGGTGCTTCCGCAGCATTTGCTCTACAGGACCCAAGAGCAGACACTAATAAATGCCTCCACAACTCATGAGTATGTGGAGAATTTAAGGAAACACCTTCAACATGCTTTTGCCTATGCTCAGCGGAATCTAGAAAGATCAACTGAGAGTATGAAGACCCACTATTACCTGAAAACTTCCAGGAAGGAATATCAGGTGGGGGACCGGGTCTATTTATACAATTTCCAAAGGAACAAGGCCAAACAGCGAAAATATTTGCCTACATGGAAGGGACCGTTTGAGATTATAGACAAGATCTCCCCTGTGGCCTACAAGATCTGCATCCCCAAAGGCGGTTTGGCAGAGGGGGAAGACAAGTGGGTCCACATCAACCAGTTGAAGTGTTGCCATCCCAGGCACACTCTGCAACAACTGGAGGAGTCCTCTGCAATCCCAGAGGGTACCGCTCCAGAGTGATTCAATTCCAACCCTAAAATATCCTACATATAACCTATCAAATTCTGTGTTTCTCAAGTTTATGTGTTCCTGTCGCTTAATTTAAAAAAATGTGCATGTTCATATCTGTTGAGTTCTAAAAATATATATGCCACCCCACTATATCAATGGTGGGGGAGAAATGTCCATGAATAGGTATTGCCGCTCTTCCTTTGTCGTCCTAGGAGAAAGAAAACCTGGAGACTGGCAAAGGAGGGCGATCCGGAGACCGGGAGCAGAGACGCAAGGGGCCCGGGGTACCGCCCAATATTCCCATCAGGACCGGCGAGGAGAACCGATCGATCAGTACCGGATGGAGGAAAAGATGCTGAACTGTGCCATCTACCGGAAGAAGATGAGGAGAACATCCCAGATCTTGCGAGTTCCATCAGTGAAACAGAATGGGGGGCTTGTGGGATGTTTTTACCTATGCATCCGAGCCCTACCACAAAAACTGTGCAGTACTGGCATGGAAACATCATGATGGCCAGAACTTCCCAGAAAATTCACAGGGAAATGCATGAAGAATAGGCTGCCACCCATTTTTGCCTATGTTGTGAGCACAGAAGGGCACAGAGCCTAAAACCATTGCAAAAGGGGCAATGCTGATTGCCAAAAGCAACCCATAACTGGTGGGAATTCGTCTTCTTCAGGTCAAACATGGCTAATTTATGGACACAAAATTATTTTACTGCAGAACTACACCAATGCCATTTGTTGAACCTGGACAATATACTTCCATGTATATCTCTTGTTTGAAATGCTTGAATTCAAGACTGATCCAAAAAAATTGCATGCAGTACCCGCTTTTGACTGAGGGCGGCGCTAGCGGTATAAACTCTGACAAGGAAACTGCATGTCAGGAGTTGCAGGAGAGGCCTTTACATCAAAGGCTGGGAGTTAATTAAAATCTTAACCACATGCTGTTCCCAGAAGACAATCTGATTTAATTAACAGGCCAAAGGCTGGGAAACTTCTCACCTCCAGAGATTCACACCAGGAGTTAGAATCTCACATGACCTATTGATTGATAGAAGGCAGACTGGCTGGGAGCCTCCTGGAGACCACACAATAGGCTCTCGCACTTGAATAGAATATGTTGATTTTGACTGTTTCCTGTCAACAAAGGCCTGCCTGCCAGAAGACACATGTGATCACTGACCCACCCAGAGTGTTGGAGGCGGACTCCAACACTCTGAGAACTGAATTGAAAGCAAAATATATAGTTTGTAAAAATACTGATAACTCTTTGTAATCAAATGACAGGAATGTATAACTTTGAGAGCCTTAATTTAAAAAATGTACCTTCGATTCAAGCCCAAACTCCAATTTGTGTGATGTTCTGGGGCAAAACCCCGCTATTTATTGATACTACAGACTCTGTGTTTAAGCTAGAGACATGGGAATTTACTGGAGTATGTATGGACAGGCCGTGTATATGTGTATAATTTTTAATGAAAAACCAATATTGCAAAACCAGTTAAAAAACGCAAAATGTTGCCATTTCTGAATGCGAGCTCTTAGGAAGAGCAGAGTTTGAACGGAGTATACCTCATGTGATATGTGATGGGTGCATGCAATTTCAAACCACTGTGTATCTATGAAATATGTCTTTTTGATCAAATATAGATTTGTGTGCAATTTGACAGGGGAGTGTCCTTTCTGCAGGCCATATAATGACATCGCTCTGACACTCCACTTCTTTTCCCCAATCAAGAGAGAAAGGAAAGCTTGACCAATGGGCAGTTGAGAGAGGGGCTGGCTAGTGATGCTGCACACACACCCACTTTCAAAAGACATAAAAAGAGCCACTGGAAGCTAGAGAGGAGATTCAAATCCAGTTGCTGCAACGCGCTCTGCCGGACCATACAACATCCAGAAGATACCAGATTCAACACTTAGACTTTAAAACTCCAAAGAACTTGATTCAGAACTCAAAGCAAGGGCCTAAACCCACAAACTGAGAACTCTTCCCAGTAGGCCTCAGCATCCAGCAAACCTAACAGCGGTAGCAGCATCCAGGAGCCGTGCAGATCAGCGCTGGGTCCAGAGAAAGCTGTGCAGAAAGATCCAGAAGCAGTGCTGTACCCAGAGAAAGCAGAGCAGTATCCAGAACCAGAGGCCAGAGATCCAGAGTGACCCAGACCGCTGTTAGCAGAACCAGAGAGCTGACCCAGATCACTGTGAAGTGCCGAGACCAGAACCGGAGTCCAGTCCAAAACCTGACCAGATCCGTGGGGAGGCCTATTTCAAAATATATTGTGAGTACCTAGCAGAACTGTGCAGAACCAATCTCTTAGTTAAAATAATATAATTCAATCTATTTTAATCTAACCAGAACTGCCTCCTAACAGTCACCTGTCATTTGCAAAGCTGTCACCTGTCATTTACTAGCTGCAAGCTGAAACCTGTCGCTTTGAACTTTTAAAATTTCAAATCCGAAAAACAACCTTCACAAAATCGTTCATAACTCTGTAACCGTTTGGGCTAGAAACTTGCTTTAACTTTCCTCTGAAAGCTTAGAATATTAGCTTTTCAACGAACCTAGAACCGACTTATACTTTTGCCGTAATCGTGATTCACGCATTCGCGAATTTTACCGCGATTTGCGATTTGGTTAAAAATCCAGCCACGTGTAACCATCAGCAGTCATCTCTTTCCTTGCTAAAAATTCGTTTGCCTCTTAATCACCATTTCTGAATCATTGCTAAAGTGAGCCTGAACTCATCCCTGGTGTCTCTCACTCACCCTGAACCTCCTGAAGGGAATTAAAAGCATTTTCAGCATATTTCTCACTGCATTGTCACCATATTCAAAGCATTTTGCCTGTGTTTCAAAACTCCTATCTGTTGTATAAGCTGCTGGGGGGTGAATTGTCCAAGAAAGTGATTACATTGTCTTTTGCTGAAACCCTATCAAGTTATTTTCTGTACTGCATTTTCATTCCACCTTGCATCCATTTGAAACCATAAAAGTATTGTTGCTATCTTATCCATCCTATAACCACTCATCATTGATTATAAAGAAGTGTGCTAGTGCCAGACTATCCATTATTGATTACTGCTCAGATTAAGTGTGATATTCAATTATTAATTTATTATAAAGTGTGATATATATATATATTGTTTAAATTCTCAAATAAACCTTTTAACTTGCAAAACAGAACTACTTCTTGGCTCAGTGGGGTCAGGGGGATTCCAAGAGAGGGGTGTTATATAGGGGTAGTCATCCAGAACTCATGAACTGGACATAAAGATATATCAATAAGGGTTTCCATTCAGTATCCCAGACTAGGCATTGACTTAGCTGTAGTGCTGGATTGAATCCTCTTACAGTTCAAGCCCATCCTGCAATGGCAAAGTTGTGGAAGCATATCAATGCTCCCTGTTCTTGTGAAAGTGTAACAACATTGCATAAGTGCAATAATGGTTGTTAAGTACATCATTGCTGCCTATTAAATTAAGTTGTCACCCTCCCTTTTTCCGAAACAGAGTTTTTATTTAAAAATAAATTCTGGATGGGGGGACAGAGGGCCCATTTCTGTGACAGTCCTGGCAAACCCGGGACTTCTGGTCACCCCATCACCCTTCCATCTTGACGTGCAGCCCCCCTCAGATCCCAAAGTGCTCTGTCTCTAACGGCCAGGCGCTTTTCCCCTCCAACACACTGCCCAATTTTAGCTATCCACCTCATTCTGTTCTCCACACCCAGGCTCAAGTTCCACTGATTTACCCTTGCCCGACACGCATGGACCCTCCCTCATAACCCAAGCCCCTCCCCTCACTCACTTGACTATCTCTTTGAACCGACAAGTCCACTCAGTCCTCTTTCTCATTTACCTCAGCACTTACTCTACGATGCGGAAGTTGCCATCTGTGAAATGCTGTCACTTCGTGGCACCACATCTTCGGAGAGGAGTGCTGACCTTGATAGCCTTGTAACACTTTGGTGAGATATGTGCCAAGGAAGGGGGGGTGGGAGAGTAAGTGCAAGGAGGGCACATGCACGACCCCCCCAGAAAATGTCAACAACATGGTCCACGGAAGTGAGAAAGCAGAGACCTTACAATCACAACAGAGAACCACTGTAAGCATTACAGAGAGGTACTAAGAGACAAGTGTCACGTTACACAGCAACCAGTGCTAGGCAACATGACAGGTAAATTACAGGGCGACACCTAGGGATGTAGCCCAAAGCCTGAATCCCAGGACACCCCAGTCCTTGCTGCAGTGAACCAGAGGCCACCCAAGAGAACTATGCAAGGAGTAGGCGAAGTAGATAGTCCAACCGAAGGGACAAAGACTTCCCTGGAGAGGAGTCTATGTAGGGGTGTTTGTTTAACTGGGCCCTCTAACCCATTCCCCCACCCAGGAACACCATCCAACTATCAGATTTGAAGAGTTTGGGCTGCTGCTATATTCTTGCTGATGCTTCTGTACTGCACAGAGTGGGTGCCTATGGCCCATGCGCCTCAAGCTCATCGGATCAGATCTTGTGATTTATGATGTTTAGAAGAATGGGGGCTTGCACCCTCCTAGGCCCTTCCTTATTTCTTATTCAGGCTATTTCAGTCTTGACTTATTGTCCTCCATGTTTCACCCTCCCTGTGCATCCTCAGAACAGTTTTGCACCAAATCATATTGCCCATGCTCCGTCTACATGAACATCTTTAGAAGCATAAAAAATACTCAGATGTCACGTGATGTTGCACTTTGTGTCAAGTAACTCTGAGTTCAATCCAGATTCATTTCCAATCAACCCTTTATTTTGGTGCTTTGTGTAACTTGGTATATCACCTGGCAGCCACATCTGGGTGCTTGTCCACCTGGTGGCAGGCACGATGGTGGAAGTCTGGCCTTCTATTGATTGTCAACTGTTATGTAATCTTGCATTTGTATAGCTCTTCCTGCCATAGTTAATGGCATTGAAGGGTTTTTGCCTGCCAGAGATGTAAAGGAGGGGAGTGATAGAACATTCAGTAGTGGTAGGGAGGAGCAAAGTCGGCTAGATAGTTTGGATGAGGCAAGGGATAGATAAGATGCTCAGGAAGGCATGTGAAGGAAAACGTGGAGGATGTGAATGGCTGATCGATCTCTGGCTTATTTCCGATGGGGATTTAAGGAGCAGAATGAGCACCGGGATCTCCGATTTATTGGGGGCTGACTCTTAAATTGCACCCTTCCACCTGCGATAGCCTCTCTCTACCAACCACTCTGTTCTTAATCTTCAGCACTTTCAGTGGTCCTGACAGTGGTGTTAAACGCTATACAATCAATCAACATAACATGACACTAGGCCTCATTACAAGTCTGGCGGTAACCATGCCGGTAAAACCTTGCAATTTTTACAGAGAAGTCAGGCGTCAGTAAATGTAAATCCCCATTCTCATTGAGTCCCATGGAATGGGGATGATGGAAGCACCGGCACCGTTATTAACGGTGCCGGTGCTTACAAAAAGTATGTGAGCAGGTGCCGTCCCGCCCGCCAGGTTTAACCTGGCGGGCGGGACGGCACCCGCTCACAGACTCGTAGTGTGCCGGTGCGGTAACAGCCGTGCCGGTAGGCTTACCGGCACTGTTGTTACCAGACTGGTACACTTGTAATGAGGCCCACTGTATTCTATTTTACATGACCAACTAATAATTGCTCACAAGTTCTGCAACTATAAATATTGATAAAGCCATGTACCAGCTGTTGCCAACTTATGCCAAAGTACCACCATCATTTGCTCCGGGAGTAATATCATGATATGTATTGCTACCAGATACCTACTATTACCATCAATAACCCCAGATTCTCAAACCAGCAAAGTCCAGGGTTCACTTGGGCTGAGTAACCAGGCCACAACATTACGCGAAAGCTCAACTTGTTTGCTCTCCTTCAAATACCCAAATAAATTACTCGTTAGCTGATTAGGC
The DNA here is from genome assembly GCF_040938575.1 of Ambystoma mexicanum. Lineage (NCBI taxonomy): Eukaryota > Metazoa > Chordata > Amphibia > Caudata > Ambystomatidae > Ambystoma > Ambystoma mexicanum. The sequence continues at coordinate 1,275,129,992 of NC_090932.1, forward strand.
AGTCTGGGCAGCCAGTCACAATTAGACCAGACGTTCACCGTGGTACCGTCGACAAGGTAGATAAGCACTTGAAATTGGCTGCAAGTTGACATGTAGCTGGGCTATCCAAAACATCGAATTCAGAAAACAAATAAACCTTTTAATGTACCTGCGTAATCGATCATCTAAATACACACACACACACGCACACAGATGTTTGCAACTACTCTCCCACAACTTACACTTCCCTGTGCAATTATATTCTCATATTATACACACATTATCTGCATTTTGATTACATCCACTGACATATTTAGCTGCCTTTCAAGCATAGCCTGCGTGTTATATTTAACTGCATTTTTTAGTACATCCATTATGTCAAATTTAGCTGCATTTTTTAGTACATACACTGTCATATTTAGCTTTGTTTTAGTATAGCCACTGTTATATTTAGCTGCATTTTTTGTTTAGCCACTGTTATATTTAGCTGCATTTTTTAGTACATACACTGCCATAGCTGCTTTTTGAGTATACCCACTGTGTTACATTTAGCTGCATGTTTTAGTACATACACTGCTATATTTAGTGGCTTAGTTAGTATAGCCACTGTGTTATATTTAGCTGCATTTTTGAATTTAGCCACTGATATATTTAACTGCATTCTTGAATAGACCCACTGTGTCATATTTAGCTGCATTTTTGAGTACATACACTGCTATATTCAGCTGCACTTGTGAGTGCATCCAGTGACATATTTAGCTGCATTTGTGCATACATCCACTGTGTCATATTTAGCTGCATTCCTGAGTATAGACTCTGTGTTATATTTAGCTGCATTTTTTAGTATAGCCACAGTGTCATATTTAGGTGCATTTTTGAGTATAGCCACTGTGCTCTATGTAGCTGCAATTTTTCAGTTCAGCCACTGTGTTACATGTAGCAGCATTCCAGAGTATAGCCACTGTGAAACTTAGCTGCATTCTTGAGTATAGCCACCGAGTATAATTCAGCCGCCTTTTGAATATAGTCACGATTTAGAATGTAGCCGTGCTCTGAAATCACCCCCTTCTAAACTCAGTGGTATTTACGAAACCATGAAACCAGCCAAGACTCACGGGTACATATCCCACTTCATACTTATGGAAGATAGCCAAAGGCACGGCCATCCACCTGCATGCATCTGCTATCACACACTACTCTAAGGGCCTGATTCACAGAAGACTTTTATAATGGCGCAATCCCATTGAAAAATGCTCTGTGAATCAGGCACTAGGTCACACCGCACAGCCCCTCTGCCATAAGAAGGCAGCTATCATTCACAACAAAAATTTGGTCTAGCTGCACACACGAATTTCCCATATCCGGCCTTTGGTCCCCCGAATGTGCTCACCTAGAATGCTTTGAGACCATACAAATGGGAAAAGGCGCTATACAAATGACAATTACATTACATTACAAACACACACAACTGTGTAGACAAATACGAGCTGTGCAGTTACTCTTCTGCAGCACCTTGAGCCCCATGGATCTGTGCTTGCAGCACTCCATTGAAACACACTTGCCTGTGCAGTTCTGCTTTTATGAATGTATCACTACACACACAGGCATGTACCACTACCCACACAGAGATGCCTATGCAAAGGGACTCATGCAGCACACCTAGAGCCTTGTTCATTTACACCTGCTTATAAGGTGCTTGTATCTTAGTTTCAACAGATGCAGCTGTCTGATAGGTAGCATTAGGTAATCTTTAACTAACTCTTACTCTGTGCATGTGTGACACTGGCCTCCACATCTCTCAAATACATAACACGAGTGTGCAGCATCATGTATGGAGCACATCTCTAATATCACCCATCCCATCCACACCCCACCGATTCACCTGCATCCTGGTTCCTCCAACATTTACACCTGCACTCAGTCCGGACCCCGCTGGACGGGTATCGCACGGTGACGTGAGCAGCCCAATGGTCCTGGATCGACCTGCACTGGCCACTGCATGCTCTATTCACACCAGAGTGTTGGTCAGTGTATATCCACTACTTGAGTGCTAGTTCAGAGCAATACAGGCAATACACATCTAAGGCACCATTCATCCAGGCTCCAAGGACTGGTTTGTCAGATACCTGAGCTGTGCAAGGCGGGATAAGGATGGAGTGCTTCCAACTATGCCAATGGCCGCTGTGCACGAGGAAACATATCTTGGATATTGCCAATACCAGGAATTGCTCTCAAATACGCTGGTTACCCACGTTATCCATATTAATTGCCATCGAATGCCCAACTACTTTCTTCATTGCACAGGTATTGGGAAGTAGGATTTGAAATTGAAAATCTTATCTCCAAGACTACAGCACATCTCCATCCTTTATGCTACAAGGGCACACCCCAGTGCATTCTGGGCTACATTGATTCTTTGAAACATAGCAATTTAAAAAATAATGCACCGGGTAGGGCCCAAGTTATCTGTCAATTGGCAAAGGGCCCAGGTGTGTGAACTCGGGCCGTCAGCGCTCTGAGGGAGGGCACCCTGGCAGGGTGGCCTCCAGTAAACAAAGAAGGACACGAGACGGCCGGTAGAACATACACTTCTTTATTTTTTATGCCGTCAGGGCTTAACTGCCCAACCAAACCCTGTTTCCTCTCCCGCCCCCTCCCTAGCCCAATGCCACTTCCCTTGTGCCCTGGCCCAAACGTGGCCTGTCCCACATAATGATGTGGGAGGGGACTATGTCCATATAGTCATGACATGACATCTCGCCCTTTTTGAACATGTCGGATCACTTACGATTTCATCTCATTTCTTCGATCAGTCTCTGAGGCTTTATCCGACACCGTTGAGGTCTTGTGTAAAGGTGGGGTGTCTGTGGGGGTGATCGTCCCTTTCCACTGCTGCCTTCTTCTTCACACTGCTTGCCATCCCCTTGGTATGAGTCATCCAAGGTGCGGGTCATTTTCACTGCCGTGCAAGTGTCCCCCCACAAGGGGCATGGTACCCATGAGCTTCTTGAAGTTGGAAGAGTTCCTAGTTATGGACTGTTGCTGGTCTCCGCTTGCACTTATCATAGTACCCTTTTTGTTAGATACGACCAGTCTCTCGGGTGCAAATGTGGGGTCCTCCTTTCTTACTTTTGGCTGACGTACCAGCATGTAGTCTCCTGGTTCTATGTCGCACTCTTTCACTCCTTGTCGGGAGTCTGCTCTGTCTTTCATTTTATCTTTCTAGCCTTGGTTCCCGACCCCTAGCCTGTTGTTCCAAGGGTGTTGTTTGGGCTTGTGTGTGGCCCTCTGGCAGTCTTGTTCTTATGGTTCGGCGGAACATGACGTCAGATGGGCAGACTCCTGTGGTGCTCTGTGGAGTGTGGCGATATTCATGCAGGAGTTGGTAGAGAGCCTGTTCAAATGGCTTGTTGACGATGTTGGCTATCTGTGAGTTCTTTTGATATTGGCCATGAATTTTTCGACGATGCTGTTTCAAGGTTGAGTAATTCACCAGCAATATCTCTAACCGCCTGTCCCACTGCCACAGACAGCGTGTTTTTGAGTCTTTCATCATCATTGAGCCCTATGGCTCCTACATAAAATTTGAAATCTCTTAGCCAGGTTGTCCATCGTGGCCCCAGGTTGCTGGTGTCACAGAGGTCGAATGCGTGGGTTAGGTGCAGTACTTGTGTGCAGGCTATGGCAGCCCTGTCTTTTCCAGTGGGCGCTGTTCTGAGCCCCTTTGCTGTGCCTCTCTTGGCCCTTCCTGGCCCTTTATGTAGGCCTTTACTGGCCGGGGAGAGCATGTGTGTGGCCTGTAGATTGCGCAATTCGTCAGCTGCTGTTGTTTTTTATGGGGACGTTGGCAGTCCTTCCCCCCTCCGTACTTTTAATGCGGCGTTCAGCAGTTGGAGGCGCGCTGGCGCTCGTGGCATGTGCCCGACGGCACCCTCCGGTGTCACACAGCTGCGTGCACCCTGGCCCGCTCACCTGGATCCATAACTCTCAACCTTTTCCGATGCAAAGGCGGGTGAAATCACCCGATTTTGTGTTTGGCGGGTGAATGGCCCATTGAAATGAATGGCCGTGCACGAGGCTTGGCGGGTGACTCACCTGTTTACAAGGCGGGTGACACCCGCCAAAAGCGGGTGAGTTGAGAGCTATGTGGATCGCTTGTGCGTGGCCTGCATTTTCAACGGCGCCCATGCGGCACGGTCCTTATGGGGGCATGGGTCCCGACCTGGACCTCGTTGCCAGTGTGAACTCTGGCCGCCAGCACTCCGAGGGGGATGGGGGGCAACTTGGCAGGGAGGTCTCCAGTAAATAAAGAAGGACACGAGAGTCCGGTAGAACATACACTTCTTTATTCTATGCCACCAAGGCTTAGCTGCCCAACCAAACCCTGTTTCCTCTCCCGCCCCCTCCCTAGCCCAACGTCACTTCCCTTGTGCCTTGGCCCAAACGTGGACCGTCCCACATACAGATTGCGGGAGGGCGCTGTGTCTACATAGTCATGACATGACAGTTACTTGGGCCCTTGTATCCCAAGACTCACTCATAACGAATGGGCTGGCTCTCGGGGGGCTGGACCAGCATATAGCTTCAGTAGGGGTGTTTTCTATGGGGTTGGGTGGAGCGTGTCTTATCGAGTCTAATACGTGCCTCGGCAGCAGAGCTGTCAGGGCTGTGGTTCAGCAAACTTTATTGCTCTTCTCACAAACACAGTTCGATTCTGTCTGTTTTCTTGCCAGCTGTCAATTAGGGACGGCTCAGCAGTCAACAGTTAATGGGAAATAGGTCATGAGGGAACGTTTATCTTCAATGGCTCTTTTATGTCAGCGATTCCGAATCTTCGAAGTGAATCATGCTAAGTTCTTAACACTTTGTTGGGCCATATATGTTCAAGTCCAGGGCCCACTACAGCGCACGGCAGTTTATTGGTTCGTACGTGGCAGAAAAGCTCAACTAAATCCTCTCAGAAGTTGAGAAAGAAAATATGACTTGTTTTGCAGACCCACACATTTTATTCCCATAATACATGATGAAAAGCTGCATGCCTTTTTCAAACAATGAAAAAAAGCAGATTCTTGATTCTACAAACCACTGGAGACTATACACACATCCCAAGGCGCCCCATGTCAGTGCCAATTGCACCCCAGCACCCAGGGGTGGACTGACCTATAGGGAACTCTGGAGATTTCCTGGTAGGCCTCTGCACCACGGGTCTCTTTTCTGTGGCATCCTATTTTATTTCCAAATGGTCTCATAGGAAGAGGGTTGGGCTTGCTGAAAATGTGTAATAGGGGGCTACTTTGAAAATTCACAGTTTAAACATGTACTGTTGCCCAAATGTGCATGTAAATTTGCATGTAGTTACTAAATGTGTATGTAATGTACATGTAATCTTACCATATGCATGTAGTGTGCTTGTAACGTGCACGCAAACTATTGCAGAGTCCACATCCACAGTCAGTTGCTCCCAGGATAGACAGTCACGTTCATCCATGTTGCTTGCCCAAATTCTTAGCATAATATCCAATTATTAGCTAGTTGAGTACCATGCAAAATTCGGTTAATGTCAGCTTCCACATACTCACTGACATAGCAAAGTATACAGCACCCCACATCCAACACATACAGCTGCGAAATATAACGTTGCTGTACCAGTCATCTATGCCAAAAATTCTCCTTTGCGTACAATAGTAAACACAATCCATGAAATGTCATTATGCAATGAAATGTTCTGTTTTATCATGTATGTTCAGACTATGGTCTGCCCAACTCCCAAGCATCTTGAAGCACTTTGAGGCCATGGCATTGGCAGTTAGGCGCTATACAAATATCGCAAAACATAACGTACAGTTCTGCACGCATAATTGAGAAACAAAACTACAAGTACCAGAATGCAGAGAAATACAGTTCAGGATGCCGGGCTCACACAATGTATTGGGTCACCAAACTAATTACCGAGTGCTTTGGCCTCAGGTTTCTGTTTACTTTTTGTCGGCAGACGTGCTGCGCATGAGAACGTATGACGTCACACGTTGCCGACAAACATTAGCAATTTGGTATAAAAGAAGTTCAGAACATGGCCGCACTCTGCGAGGAACACCGCCCCAGCGAGCCTGAAAGAGATCCCTGTTATATGGATACTGGACTTTGTGTCCCTTTGATTTTTACCCAATGTCAGGCCGTTTTCTTCATTTGGTCTGTTTTTGTGAATTTAGAAAAGATTGAATTTAGGTTGGGAAAACCCTTTGAGCTCCTTACAATGTTTTCTTTATTATATCATTTTTCATTACGAATATTCCAAACATATTATATATGAGAGTTACATTGGAACCTTGAGCACAGTAGTCGCAGTCAAGATAAGACTTTGTACGCCCACAGTAAGGGGTAAGCAAATGTTTTCTTTGGGCATAGAGACCTTTACAAGGTAGTGCCTTGAGGGAGTGAGACTTCTAACATGTCCCCCCTTCTTTCATTTGCTATTAGGTGGATTATTCAAAAGAGCAAGTTATTTTCAGTACAAGCTACTTAGCTTTCATGCGTCGGAAACTAGGAAACCAATTTGTAGGTAAAAGCACACTTTGGTTTACAGCTTTGGTGTAATGCTTCCATTTTAGTGTATATGTACACAGCTAATGTGTTTTGGTGATGGTGGCGAGAGAGCCAGATATCAACGGATCTGGAAGTAGTGTTAGTGCAGCTAGAGTGGAATATCACTAAAGCTGGATGCAAACACAGTTGAGACATGAAGAATTTAAGATGTTCTGTGATTCTTAATAGAGTTGTATGGGACATCACATGTCAGAGTATAAGGGTCCAACATAACCAATTGTAATTCTAATTTTCTTTTGCTTCGCCTTGTATGCTCTTGCTTTCATCTCCCACCTCTGGGGACTTTTTCAATATGTGTGATAAAGCTGTCTTTAGAAATTATGTAACTTAGCCCTGATGAAAACCTGTGAAAGGTTGAAACACGTGTTGGCTTTTTCTCGTGTGTCTTCACTTAGGACCAACAGCTTTTTTTCTTGTGTGTTTACTCAGAAATAACATGTTATAAGTGTTGGTTTAATAAAACCTTAAGCAAATGTCATTAAATACTAATTTTGTTGTCTAAATTAAATCATCCTTTGGGTTATAAAATAATTAAAATTGAAAATATTATGTGGTTTTGGGTTGGAATTTGATCTTCTAGACTTGAACGTAATTTTTCAAGACTTGGAGGCTGAGTCTTGGCTGAGTCTTGGTTGGATCCTTGGTTCCTTCGAACTTGCCAACCACGCTGGTTCAAAATTGTAAGTTTACGCAGAATATATGGTGGTGTAGCTCAGACTCTAGTGCATCCCCAATTGCCATTTAACACATATCGTATGGTATGGTATGGGGATTTATAAAGCGCAAACTAAGGCCGAAAGGCATCTAGGCTCTACAAAACAGATAAGGGTGCGATGGGAAAGATCATTTGCCAAACCATTGTAGAATGTTGGGGTGCTTTTCCTATCCACAAGAGAGGTTATATCAGAGTGGCTATAATGTTGTGTGCTCATAAAGTGTCTGCATAAAAACGCAGAGCCAATGCCATAGGAACATATTCATATACAAATAAATAACAAATACAATCCAACCTAAATCAGAATATAATGTGTTTTAATAGCAGAATTAGAAAGCAGAGGACAACTGAGTGCAAGGCCTTGCAAAAAACCTGAAGACGGAGTGCTATACAATTGTTTTGTCGGCAGAGCCAGTTGGACATGTTTTCTCATAATATGATTACTGGCATTATGAACAAAGCAAACATGAGTATGCTCTTATATATGAGTTCTGGCCTATATTGATGCAGCCAGCATGAACATGTATGGGCACAACCAGTGTGAACATGTTTTTTATACTGGCATATAATATATTGTGGGTGAAGGCATCATGAAAATACTTTGGGAAATGCTCCTCCTGTGCAATGGTGGTGACTTGCACCTATTGAATTTTTGGATTGGAGTTTCCCTACACAACTCATTGCAAGCTGTCTGGCATTTTACCTAGTTTTGCACAGAAAGTGTGCTGTATAATGCACTTGTTTACCCCAATGTTAAAAAAGAATTCTCAGGGAAAAACCCCCCTGAACCTCCCCTTGTTTGGTTCGGGCTCCGTCGCTACGCTCAGTCGCTCTGTCATATTTGTGGGAAGTATGTCTGCCCCTCCAGTTAAAAATTCACCAGCCGCCACTGCTTTCTGGTAGTTATAGTTTTTCATTATTCCTTCATAGCTACAGGACTACAAAAATGCAAAGCAAAACAGGACTGGGTAGGTTACGGATCTAGCTGAACGCTATGGGGCAGAGTGCTGTACATGACATGAGTCAGGGAAGTGTGCAGCAGCCTTGAGAATTCCCAAATAGTTATACTGACATATAAGCTACACAGCACACACAGGTATATTTTGAGAGCACACGTTTACCCGCAAGGGGGCATCTTGGCGCTATTGTCAGCTAACAGATGTTCATTGTTACCCAACGAAATGGTACTCATTTTATTGACCTTGGAAGGATGAAGGGCTGAATGGACCTACCAGGATTTGAACCTGTGACCATGAGGCCAAACACAAGCCCCTATTGTGGATGCATTAGACCACTGAGCCACAGACCTGGCTAAAGATGATGGGGAGAACACAATCTGCAATCTCCAGGGAAACTGCTTCTTTGGTGTTTGCTTATATTCCATTACATACTTTATTGTGGTGAGCATAAGGGTGGTAGGAGGAGGATCAAATGGTGAGTGCAAATGGTTTGCAGAATAGGGCACGTAAGGAGGATTCTTCTTTTTAGGTAGCAGTGTAAAAAGGTAATGTGAATCTTCTGTGTGGTATATTTTATCCGTCTTACTAAGACATTTTTGTTATATTAACTTATTGTGATTTATTAACCTACTGATGTCACTTCCTGTGATGCTATGAGTAGGGATGCTTGAGGCGGCAATAGTAATGTGATGTCACTTCCTCTGGTGCGATTTGGGTCAACTGTCGCTTGCCACTGCTTCCTGTTGTGTCATCGAGATCAAATGTCACGCGATGTCACTTCCTCTACCTCTGCCATTTTGGTGATTCCATGTTGCTTTCTGGGTTCCCCCATTAACTTTGTAAACCTAGCAGCCATTGAAATCGGAAGCTATGCAGCAGAAAGTAAAATGAGATAATAATGTGTGATTCGTGTATTCTGGAAATGTAGTCTACTTGTGATTATGGTGCATTGCAGTCATCTTCAATGAAACTGAGGTACAGAAATACAAACCTATTGTATTTGTTGTAATCAATTGTCAGAGCTGATAATGAAAACAGTTTCTGCTCCTAAAGCAACAAGGAAGAGAAAAACTCTCTCATCACCAATGCAATAGCTGCCTAATTATTGAAGCATTAGAGCGAGCAACAGAGGACTCTATTGTGGGGTAGGTGACCACCACCCGAGTTAGTGTTCCCGATCTGAAGGCGAGTGCCTCTATTGAGGGTGCAGGTCACCTGGCACACAATAGAGCCAGATGGTAAGGGCACTAACACTATTAGAGCTTGTGCAGGCAGAAAGAATGGAAGCCCTGCTGTGGGCACCCTGTAACAGAGCTATCCCAGGTCTCTGTGTCCAGTGATCAGTGTGTACACATCAAAAAGGGAAGCTTTAAATGCAGCATTTACAGTTGGTAAGAGCCTCCATTCCTTGCTTGCTGATTGGCTAGAGAGCTTGAAACAGTGAGAAGAAAATGCAGGCACCTATTGGAATGCAGGCACCTACTGATAGCTAGAACCTGGGTCGCGCTTCACTTTTTAATTGTCTTAAGAGAACAAATATCTCTAATGCCTAATAAAATCAGCTTCAATCAAATAACAGGCTTCCCATTTGGTGGTCCATATTCAAGCCACTTGTTAATGGTTTTAATTTCGCAATCCACCTGGATATCTTTCTTCTAAGATTCCAAATCTCAGTTGCTTCTTGGAGATGAAGCACGCACATGTTTACCAAAATATTTCACCAAGTAGTTTTGGCAGATGGTTAAATTAATCAAAGTGTTATACAGTGTATCATAATTATTTGTAATGGACTATGTATATTCCAATATTATGGCCTCTAATTGTCAGCGTGTGCTCCTCTGGTATATTTTACCACGTGGGCATTATAATATGTAAATAACGTAAGTGGTACAAAACTGATAAACCTTGTATTGTAAACTTTTTGAAGCTATTATTTACAAAAGGTTTGGCGTTGTCCTTTCCAAAGTCGCACATATTGGACTGGGTAGGACAGAAAAAGCACCGTGCTGCTGTGGGGCAGTTACAGCTGAGCGCGCATAAAGATTGATTTCCGGAAACTTGAAATTGCATCTCTCCTTAACAGTGGGGAACTTTTTGAAATATGATCTTTCTGTTTGTTCTGAGCTTGATTTGTTCCAGATCCTTAGAATCATGCGTCTGGTTCAGAAAGGAGAGGATACAAACACCTGAAAATGTACTAGAAGGTTGATTATGGTGATGAAGACAAATAAATATAAACCACCCTCCACACAAAGCTTGTGATCCAAAAAAATATTTCAAGAACATTTTGACAATTATCTAAAAGCAAAATTCAAAAAGGTAAATTTTAGATAACAATATAGTGCTATGGAGGTTTGAAAAGTTGAGCACTGGGGACAGCAGAAGAGGCAATATTGCTGGCCTTCTGTATTATCTTCATCCTCTCACATCTAGTGCTGAAAACTGACAGTCTCAATGGTTTGGTCTCTCTGGGTACATTCTCAAGCACACAACACCATTGTGTCCACTTTTCTGTAGTTATAAGTAATACTGATTTGTAGGTAAATGCAGATATCATCAGCGGAGGGTGTTCAAGGAAGGAACTCACCAGACAGACTTAATTCTCTGCTACTAATACAAGGGCAGCGTGTTTCCCCTCGGTGAAGATGGGTAGGCTGCAAAGGTGTCCTCTTGGACTAAGGGGCCTTTGCCAGGTGGTTCTGAATTGTGGTCTGGGTGAGCCTGGGCTACCGGGTCTCAACCTCCTCCTCCTCCTGGCCCAGGCCTGTATGGGGACTTGCTGTAAGCCGATTCCATGACAACAAGAAGACATCTTTGTAAACCCTCCTTTGCTCTTCAACCCTTAATTTCTTAGTACTTGCAGGCAGAAATGTATGAGTGTTAAATCAAGGTAGAACAAGCTACCCATGCCATCACAAAACATTCTTTTGTGATAGCACTGTATCCCTTTCCCCTTTTGTCTGTGGCACTTATCTCCTCTTTCCCATCCTGTTCTCTTTATCCTGCTTCTTTTCCTACTGCAGACTGAGGTCTAGAGTTCCCTGGCAGGGACACAATATGCCAACTCTCAGACAAGTTGTGGCGCTCCAAGACTACTACAGTAGTGACTTCGTCCTGTTTAAAAAACCATTAACACAACATAACACCTTGAGGGCTCATAGTGATTTAGAGTCACCATTTTATATGTGTATATTTTTAAATACACCTTAGTTCTGATTTAATATGGCGAGGATTGCTGGGGTTCTGATTAGATACAGGCCTTGTAATTGCTGGGAGCTATTTAGCTCCTTATTCTGGCATAGGAGAGCCTGGTTTGCTTGGGATCAACAGCTGCCAGGAGCTATTTTTTGGTACCCAGGCCAACCCAGGCCTATCAAGCATACAAATGTGACATTAACTTTGAGTATTTGAGAAATGCTCATAAAGATGAATCGGGACACATCTAGTGCTCATTTAAACATAATGGATCATATATAATGTTGAAAAGTGAACGTCTTTCTCTCCTGTGGAAGTTAGATTTGCTGTGCACTTAGTCCTGGTTCCCCAGTGGTAGCTCCTGCTTAGTGTGTGATGCCTGACACCCAGGACTTGGTTTTAGCTCCTGCTCAATGAATCTTAATTTCAAACCCTGAGATATGCAATTTGGTCAGAACTCGGTGATCAATAATCCCATAGTCAGAAGGCTCACATGGGATGCACAAAAAGTGACCCAGGAAGTATAGTTCACTGGGTTTATTTACACACACAAAACTGAACAAAAAGAATGAAACAACAGAACACTTAAGAAATCAAAACAAGCGCCTTACACTGGGCGTGGTACAGGGACGTCATTTGGGGGTCGCCAGAGGTCGCAAGTGCGACATCTGAGGTCTCCCTTACGACCTCTGTGGTCTCCCTTGCGACCTCTCAAAAAAAAACACAAAAACATTTTTTTTTCTTTTTTTGCAATGCAAGCTCTTGGGCTGTGGTCAGCACCATGTGGCTCTTCAATTCTGGAGTGGCTAGCTTTCTTTTTCGGGCCCCTTAAAATAGAAGAAAAATAAGAACAGGAGTGTCACAAGTCTAACACTTTCATCACTGACCCTAAATAAGAAAGAATAGGAATGCCAAAAAATGTGTCTTTCTGGAATTCTATACAATAATTGCTAGACTCATAAAAGGTTTATTTCAGGCACACTTCAGGGGGTGAGTCACTTATTTAGTCTGTTCTTAAACGCCTCAACTCAGCCCTTCATCCTTCTGAGGTCGATAAATGGGTACCAACACAGGTTGGGTGATATTGGGTGTATATTTCTTCTATGTAAAGCGCTTAATCTTAAGTGCTATATAATAACACATCATTATCATTTGGTCATGGACGTATGCTTGCAATCATAGTAATTTGGTGATATGAGCCTATACACACTGATCATAATGATACATACGGCGATCCATTCTTGTATGAAATGTACATCACATTATAGTGATATCGTAACCATATTTTTCGTAGTGTACAATACTATGTGATGCCACTTCCTGTTTTGTCAACAGGTGAAAGGTTGTGTTCCATCGCTTCCCGCGATATCACTTTGGGGTGGGGCCAAATGACACCACTTCCTGTAATGTCATTGGGGGGGTCAAGGGTCGTGTGATGTCACTTCCTCTACCCCTGGCATTTTGGTGAAATGACGTCCCTGGCGTGGTACCATCTAAATTCCAAATGGCAGTGTGTGTTTCTGGGAGTTTTCAAGCCCTTAAAGGCCTCTGCGTAGTCCAATGCAGGTTTTCCATTCCTGGTCCCAAGCACAATTGTCTTGATCAGTTGGGTCATCTCATCGGCCAACTGCTGATACAGGTGCCGCCTCTCTGTTGGGCTTAGATGGTACCAATTGCTTCCCCCACCTCCTGCCACCCCATTTATCACAAGGATCAGTCTCCCTTCTGCCACACAGCCAGAGGCCTGCCCCCTTTGTTTACTTTGGCTATTTCTCCTCTGGCCTCCTTGTCTGGGTATTGTTCCTCCTCCCAACTTCTGGTCCTTCCTAGGGCTGACTTGGCACACTGGAACCTTCCTTTAGTGTCTTATGGTGTTCCTAAATGACTAGTGGTGGGAACCACTGTGGGCCTCCAGTGTTGTCTAACTCGCTGTTGGATGCAAATGTGTAACAGGTTTGGAGCGCATATGGTAGGTCATAAGCTTCTAATCTGGCTCAATTCATACCATATCCTCATTTGCCATTCATGGCAGAACTAATTTACTGATTGAGAAGGTTGGGACTGTCCGTTTGCATACCCACACGAAAAGCCACGATATTTTAAACACTGTTTAAACAGGGTTTCTCTCGGTTCCGAAACAAAGCCGTTGGGCCTCATTACAAGACTGAACTCGTACCACCGTTTCCTCCCCCTGAGATATTGGTGTCACCGGGATTTATCAGGCTGTGCAAAGTGTAGGTCCCCATTCCCATGGAGTCCAATAGGCCTACATGGGAATGGGGACACAGAAGCACCGGCAACTTTGCTAACGGTGCCGGTGCTTCCTTGAAAACTCTGGGGGGGGGTGCCGTTACACCCAGAAGGTCAGGCATGCCGGGCGCAAAGGCTCCTGCCGGCAGAGTTCGGAAAGGGTGCTGGTACGGTGCGACCGGCATGCTCCTTCCGCACCGCCACACTTGTAATGAGGCCCTTTGTCTCTTTATGAGACGATTTCTGGATAATAACAGCTAGGGGTGGTGTCAGTGCCCTGATCTTACTTGATTTATCAACATCATTTGACAACATCTAATGCAAGTTCTATAGAAGTGGCTGTGAGCTAGTCAGGTCAGAGGCCTCACTGTTGAATTTGTTATCTTATTTCTTATGTGAGAGGACTCAAAAAATCCCTTTGATCAAACATGCCCTCAATTAAGTTTGTAGAACCCCAGGGTTCAGCTCTGTCACCTGTTATGATTATTCGCTACCTATGCCCTCAGGCAAATATCATTGGGTTTGGCCATTACATGTGCACAACCGATATCAAAATTCTGCTAACACTAGAAATCATAAATAACCCTGTGGTCCTCTCACTGTCATCTTGTTTACAGGCGATGGAATCTTGGATGAGCATAAATCGGATGAAGTTGTTGTGCTTGGCAATGGGATCCATGTCTGGAATGAAAGATAGTGGCCTGGCCTTATAATTGCCCGTCCCGCCCATGCAAACACATCCAGGCATCTGGGATTTATCATTGATCAGCGATTCTCTTTGTTGGCCCAAGTCTGTGTGGTGATGAGTCCATGGTTTGTCCATTTGTAAAATGCTATTGCATCATGTCATTCCCCTTATTTATTTATTTATGTTTAAAAATGTTATTAAGATTTAAGAATGAAAAAAAGTAAAACATTTGATTAGATCAATATACTTAGGACTCCTCATGAAATATCATACATTTATATTGAAATACAATTGATATGGTAATTGCCCTTATTGTTAGTTGGAGTTACAGCACTCACCCTATTCTCTACACAAACTCAGAAGGGGTCATTTGGATCTTCCCGAAGAACTGGATCACCTCTAATGTGTCCGACAGCTTTTATTCTGAAGCGCGGTGGACTCCATGAACATAGATCACTCGCTGTTTAAAACGCATAACCCTAGCAGGGATAGGCCAACAACATTGCTTTGTTAGGGACGGACCCACAGGCATGCCAGAGGGACACTGGAAGTCCGTGGACCTGAAGGGCCCAACCCCCCCCCCAGGACTCAGTCAATGGCAAGTTCAAACTGCGGTTTATTACAGACAAAACCAACAGGGATCAGCAGAGGAACAGAAAATATTCATGCACATCTTGCTCTTCCTCGGCTCGCAGGCCGGTTCTACTTCCAAATGGTGTCCGCACTTTGTCACAACTTGGGCCCCTCTCTAGGAGACCTATAGGGCCAAGTGATTGGGTATTGAGTAGTCTATTACCTACAGGCAACATTATAGATGTTATTCTACTGGCCCTCACATGTCAGGTGGCTGACCTGTTCCATCGCCAAGTCTCTAACTATAACATTGTTTCAGTGTTGTGGACTTACCATTGGTTCTTTACCTATTGCTACCCACCCCTGAGATATTAAACTGTGATTAGCTAGAGCTGACGTCCCCAGGCCTGGGATCTGCAAAGATTCTCAGCTCACTGTGTACCTCTTCAAGGTAATGGGAACGATTATGTGTCTGTATTGTAACTTCTGTGTACCACCTCTGCTTATGAGAGTGCTCTCCTGACCAGCCCAACACTTGTTGCATACCGTTGCATACTTGTTGCTCTCTGTGTCTGGTGGCCTGGGACCGGCTCTCCTTTCCCACTGCCGATCGCTGCCCAGTATCTGCTTCGGCCGCGTCACATGCTCAGAAACCACCATTTTGAGCTGTGCAGCTCTGAATTATGAGGATTTGTTAGTATTGTCTGCAGCTGGTCCCTTTGTCATCTGGGGATTGGAATGTCATCCGTATTTCTTGACCTTGGCTGCGGGTCCTGTCTCACACGTCTCTCTGTCCAGCCTGAATCAGCTCAGCTTGTCTCTTGCTCAGAGGCCGAGGCCTTCTGTAATTTTCCTAAACCTTATAAGGTGGTTTCTACAGTCTCCATGTTATACTACATTTCCATAGGTTAGTCACACTTGGCTCTGTCAGGTCCCATATGTGCTCCTGCAGTTCCATAGGCTTATTCACATGTAAGCATCTGAAAGCTTTGCTCAGGGTCTCTTGCCTTGCAGTTTCTGCATTGCTGCATTTGTCTAATGGCAAAAATAATAAAAGCAATGACAGTATGTATATGTCTCTGTCCTCTAACTATAGAACTGTACGCTTTTGGTCTTCATGTATTTGAGTGTGTGTTTATGTCCCAAAGTGCAGATGGCATGTGTGCTTCATGTCTAACGCCACTTTGTCATGGTGTCTTGATTAACCTCAGCAACATGGCTTCTTGGTGTTTAGTCCAAGCTGTCCAGACAGGTGTCTTTGATCATGGCCTGTGGCTCCTCATCCACACATGGATCAATCTGTATGTCCCTTGGTCGTTATGGCTGGCTGAGGGGATACCGCTCGATGTATTTGTTAATCATAGGTCCATTAGGAATTTGTCCAAAATAGAAAGGGTGATTGCAGTGTTTTCTGGCTTTCTTCCTTGTCATGAATTTAGTAGGAGGGGAGGGGGTTGGTGGCAGGCTTCCCAATCCCTCTTCAGATTTCTAAATTGAGATCATACAAATTTAACTGCAGAATGTGCTTTGTTGGTTCCAGATTGCTCTGGGTACCCAACATAAGAAAATCGAATACATATTCAAAAGGCAGAAGGACTTCTTCAACAGCTAGACACATAGCATTGAGTTTGTTCCCATTGGTATTGCAAAAAGAATAATCTCATTTTAAATGAAGGAAAGGCTTTAATATCTGACCCTTCCAGAACAAGGCGTACTTGTTGTTGGGTCCTATGTGCCTCCATCTGGTTCACTTTTAGTGTTTCTGGGACCGCTCATGGCATGTAGTGCCAGAACTGCATTAAACAAAACTTAGATTGACACTTGAAGCATAGCTACTAATTGAAATGTCTGCCCCAGAAGACTTGAACCATTGTCACTGAGCACAGCAAGGGAGACACAGAGGTCTTAGAAACCGCAGTTCAGGGAGTTCGTTCTTAACCCATATACTAGGATATCCGCCTCTTAGAGAAAACAGCTTGTGAACTCTCAAATAGACCGCTGGACAGAGCTAGATCTGTATTTTAGATGGGTTCCCTATGACATCAGAAAGATATGATTCGCTCTGTGTGCCATGCCGCTGACTGCAATGGAAACCACTGAGAAGGGCATCTGCTCATTATCCAAAGACCTTCTTGCTCCAAGGATCGAATTCAATCTTTCCCTGGTATGCATCACTGGTATACAAGTACATGAGTTTGCTTGAATACAACAATACTGATAATGACCCACCCCTCTTCATCCCTCCTGCTCAATAAGGCATTTACCCCTCATGGATCTTGGCATCACCAGGCCTTCAATAATCCACATGACTTAAATCCACATGACTTGCTTCTGACTTAGCACAGGACACGATGGTGCAAGTGTGGTGTAGAACCGAGGCTTCCACATTCAGATGTCTAAAACCATGAGGAAAGCGTATATAAGTTCATGCCACACCAGTTGGGCATACATGTGGTTGACCTGACTGTCTATTGGGGTGTAAGAACCTCTGCGCCCTCGATACTTTCGGCTTTCTGCTTCCTGTGAGAGACATTGTAGGGGATGGATGAGTCACTTGTTATTTTTGCTTGCACCCTTTTGAGCCTGGATCTTCACCCCTTCCGTTTCCTAGAATAGGGTGAATCTTTATAATTCTGATCCTTTTGTCAGAGTTTGAGTAATGGAATAAAGGCACAAGGCTCTTGCAGACTCATTGGTATTCCCCATTTACTTTGCCAAAAAAACTTCTTTAACCTGTACATCTTCAACATCAACTCTGTCAGACATTTACTTCTTCATGCATTTACTTCTTCTTACCTTTACTTCGTCTCCATTTTCACATTGTCAAGGTGGCAATGGATATAGTAAGGTTAGCTGTAGGGTTGGGGCCAAGGGAGGGTATTTTTTTTTTTTTTAAATGTGTTATATTTTTATACCGTGAACCTTATCAACGAGTGATGTACGCAGTGTTGTACAGGGTAAAAAGAAAAAAACATTTCACATACAAACCTTACCAGCAAGAAATATTATAATATTGAATTTTTCAATACAGACATAGGGTGCCTATAAAAATAGAAGAAATCCATACCAAACCACTTATAAAAGACAATATAAATAAAAAAAAATATACAATTCCAATAAAATCGTGAAGTTACTGGAGTAATTAAAACCCAACTAATAAAAGACTAAATATAAAAGAAACAACATTCATTTCTTGAAAAAAGCAGATTTTTTACCAACTTCCTAAAGTGCAATAAAGAGTCAGTGTTACAAATATGAATTGGAAGAGAATTGGAAAAGGCTGGGGCGGTAATAGAGAATACTTGTTTTTTTGTTTGGGCTTTCTTTGCATTTGAAATAAAAAGTGTTAGCTTATCTTTGTTTCAGAAGTTTTAATTTATGCCTAAAAGATAACTTTTTTCGGAAAGATAAGCAAAGTGGCCTCAACCAAGCGCTTTAAAGGCCAGACAACCTAATTTGAACAGAATCTGAGCTGTAAGGGGAGCCAGTGTAAAATTGGCGATGCGGAGTAAAGTTTTCTGGCTCCAGCAATCAGTTTGGCAGTGCTGTGGAAAGCTATTTCCAGGGGTTTTAGAGTAGTAGTATGAACCCCCACCAGCAAAGCATTCCCACCATCCACATGAGAAAGAACCAAATATTGAACTGGAGTGCGAAAACAGATTGATGGTAAGAATGGCTTTATTTTATCCGAAGTACCGAGAGTTGGTAGTGTGCCGTTTGCGCTTTCATGTTTATGTGTGATTTTAGGTAAAGCTCAGGTTTGGTATAAAAACCAAATGTTTTCACGGCTGCCTATGACTCCACTTGAGTGTTGCCAGAATATAAAGATTGAAAACAAGAAGAGACTGTGGCCAGTAATCCCCTGCCGCCCGATTCCGAGGTCCTAACGGGACCTATGGGGGCTCAAATGGGAATGGGAATGGTTTGTTCATTGGGGACTTACCGGTCCCTCCAGGGTCGGAATGGACTGGTAAGTCCCCATTGAACAAAGCCGGAGGCGTTACCGGTATGGGAGGCAACCATGGAGCTAATTGCTCCATGGCTACCACCATACTCGGAATGAGGGCCTGTGTCTAGGAGTTTTCTTGTACCAAACCCGATTAATTTGCTTTTGGAATTTGTTAAATTTCAAGCATACCGACTTTATCCAAGTCTCAATGTCAAGCATTGGACATCCCTTTCTGATGACACTTGGAGATACAATTGTGTATCATCCGCCTACTGATAGATGGAGTTGCTGTGCATCAGCACGAGATCACCCAGCGGTTCCATGTACAGATTGAAAAGAATGCCACACCACATAGGGAGAGAGGAGGAAACACTAGCTTCCATCTCAATCATGTGATGTGTATTTGAGAGGACAGACTGGAACCAATTTAAGACAGTTCCTCCTCCCCCCCACTCCCATGCGATGTGCCAAGATGTTGTGTTGCATGGAGTGGTCCACAGTATCAAATGCTGTGGTGGGATCCAGTAACACCAAGAGGCAGGCACTAGCCCCATCAGTCATGCAAAAGATATCATCCAATACTTGATTTGTCGCTGACTTAGTACTATGGTTAGCGCTGCAGCCAGACTGAAATTATTGGAGTAAGTTAGCTGTGTGAATATAGATATTCAGTTGCACTAAAACAGATTTTCCAACATTTTCTCTAAAAAAGGTAAACTTGAGACAGGGTGATACATTTTCTATGTTCTCTGGGACCATATTTTATTTTTTCAATAGGTGGGGTACTAATACCGGTTTTTAAAGCATCAGGAAAGATACCCCCATGAAGAAAGGAATCTGTAAAGTAAAAAGGTACATCTAAGGCTTTTACAGATGTTGAGTAGCACAGACTGGTCCAGTATCAAATGCAGAGGAAACATCCAGTAACACCAAGAGGGCTAGGAGGAAGAATGTGGGTTCGAAAAGAAGAGGGAGTGCAGGGGGTCTGTCTCCTCCCTGCAATGATGAAGTGAATGTTAGAAGAAGTAAACGACTGGAGAAGTAAAGGTATGAAGAGGTAAATGTGACAAAGTGAATTTATGGCAAAGTGAATGCAGAAGAATTAAAGGCATACATGTGACAAATCAACTTCTGGGGCACCAGTGATCCAGGGATGAATATTGGTTTCTAAACCATCAATCAGCCCCACACCTCTAGTACACCAGAAGGGATCTGAACAGATTGGAAACACAAGTCAATTATAAACCTCCTTGTCCAATTTTGGTAATGTGTACGGAAAGGCAGGCCTATTTTAGAAAATTTGTGAATCATTGGTTAGCACAAAACTACGAGAATACAATTATTAACCAATGATAAAAGGGACTGTCCAGTCAAGGTTGCACAAAAATATCTACTTTATTATTATCACAACAGGGAGTTCTAGCACACTACAAAATACAACACACCCTGTAAAGGAATGCAGAGGACAGACAGTTTCAAAGAAGGAAAAGGTATGCACTCTGGATACTGACAGAAGGGTAGATGGTATAGTAATTAATCTCAATCGTTTGTGTCGCCCTTTAAGTCAGACAGCCCAAAGCTGAGGAGAGTGTTGCAGGTAGCTGCGTTGTCCTTGGTTTTGACCAAAGACTCTCTGGCGCTTCCCACCTAGAAAACTTGCTGCAGTGATAAGCAGGGTACCCTGTGTGCTAGATGGGTACCGGTTCTGGAGCTGCTGGGGTGTTCTCGGGATTTGGTATTTCCATCTGTTCCCTGGGAAATGTTTAGGGTAGGGATTTTGCTTCCCTCTTGGAGGTCCTGGCCTTCCTTCATTGGCGGAATAGTTCAGACAGACTGCACCTTCAGCCAGGGTCCAAGGATGAGTTCTTCTTGCTGCTCCGTCCAAAGTCTTCAGACGATCTGCCCAAAAGAGGGGCTTGATCCTCTTTTAAAGCCAAACGTTAAAGGTAGACCACAGGGATTTGTGTAGGCTAAGCCTATCTTAATTAACCAATTCTGGGTCCCAACCAACAATCTCCTGTATGCATGAGGTCATAACCAGAGTGCTTTGCAACAGAAAAAGTAAAGAGGTGAAAACACGCCATACTAAGTCCCACCTGTCTTCCTGTCTGTTGTGGATTAAAGGGTCTCTATGGTCAATTGAGCTCTCTGTGGTTCCTGATTAAAGCAGCAGGTCTCCCTTGAAGCTGTGGTGAGACCAGACTTTCTGGTGTCAGCAATCCACATACTGGTCCCTTCCGAATGGGGTCCCCCTGCAGGGATGACTACTGTAATACACGCAGTCCCAGACATGACATTTCACTGTCAAAGCGATACTGAGGGTATGAGCTGGCTTCAGGTTGACACAGTGCATCTGAAAAGTTGTTGAGGTTTCCTTTCTACTTTGTTAGCCTCTGCATCCAGGCCCCATGTACACTCTATTAGTATGTTAATTATGTTAATCACTGCCACCACCTACAGAGCTAAACAAAGGACAGGGTGGATCCGTGGAGCCTTTGGTAGTTAATTAGTCTGGCCATGGCCAGAGGAAGTTTTGGCCCTCCACCTTCTGGGATGACAGGGTGTAATCCTGGCTGTCATAACCCAACTTAATAGGACCTGGGGGGACAGCACATGTAGGCTGTGTCCACCCAGAGTACACGGGTCTATGTGTATGTTGTACAGTGAGCATAGGAAAATGTGTGCGGATTAGCCCCACAGATTTTCCAGAGGTTGATCTACCATCATTTAAAAGGTCTAAAAAGGTAGAAATCCTCACAATACATCTGACTCATTCTGCTGGGCTCCCTTCTCTTGTTCTCCAATATCGTTCAACCTTGTGCCGGAAAAGGGTTGCTCAGAACCGGACGTCCAAGTATAGAAAGGTGCCTGTAGCTCGCACGATTTAGTGATCAATAATGTGTGCCTGAAAATAGACTGCAGATGTTTAGCTTGCCGTCTACTGTTACAGGCACACGCCAACAACCTTGGCTAGTGAACAAGTCTCACCATTTGGATCACAGGAGGCCTTTCAATACATGTAGCTCAGCATTGCTTTGACTGCGCCCATAGGGTGAATAGAAGGCCTTCGCAAAACCGGGAGTGACGCCTTAGGGAGACCTCTGGCACTCACAGCTCAGAATGTCTCTGATCTTGCAGGTCAAGAGTGTGTTAAAGGTAGTTACAAATACTCAACCACACCAGACAACATTTTAGTTGAGGCATAGTCTTATCGTGGGACCCCGTGCCATGTTTGTGCGGATTGGTGGCCCTGCATTTTCTGTTGCTGCCGGCAAACTTTGGAACTCGCTCCCTCGGTCCCTTCGTTCCATCAGGGATCCCCTGTTATTTAGGCGGTCCCTGAAAACCCATTTGTTCTAAAGCCGGTCTTGAGAGGTCTCTCCGTTTGCTGTTCTATCGCCATGATGCCTTTGGGCCAAAGATGCCCTTTACAAATTCTCATTACATACAATACATGCATAGTGATATTTATGATTTGTTCATGCCCTGAGCTACTCTGGACCCATGTACCTCCATGTCTATCGATAATAAAGTCTGCTCAATCTAATCCCTGCCAAAGAAAGAGAGACGCGCAATAAGCACGCAATACGCACACTATCAAACGTGGCTATCAAGCGGCCAATGTTGTGCCAGTCCTGTTTTTTTTTTTAGGTAACAGCACTCATTATGGCGAGGCTTGTAGAGCCATACTTGTAACTGGAAAATGCAACTACAAGCCCCAGAATGCAAGGTGGTTTTGGCTGAAAAGCACAGGCTGCCAAGTCTGGGCAAAATTATTCTACGTGACATGAAGTAGCTGTAGTACCAATATGGCTGCCATGATTGGCCAGCACACTCACGAGAGTGCAGAGATTTACAATCTTTGTCTGCGCTTCACCAGTGTGGTGGAAGTGCATTACCTCCACGTCCACTCTTCCTCGTCCCAGTACCTACTTCATGAGGCACCTGCCTCCGACACAGGACATTCTTCTATTTCTTTAAATCCCTATAACTCCTCCCCCACATCCACGTCACTCAGTTTAATTTTTCCTGCCTCCGGCAGGTTGGACTTTTTCTTCCTGGTGCGGGGCACCGGGGAGCACCGATTGCTGGCCCCGTGGGGGAGGCTGTGTGGCGGGCCCCTCGGCTCCCTCAGGTGCGGCGCTGCTCCTGAGCCCCCTGCGGGGCTTGGGGTCACAGTTGAGCTGGAATGCCTCGCTCAGTTCTTTGCTGGGCTCTGGACCGCAGCGTGAGCATTGTGTCCCGCGTCCTGCACGGCCCGGGGGAAGGTAAGGAGAGGGGAGAACTGGGCTTGATGTTTTTCCCCTCTCCTCCTGTTTTGGCCATCTTGATTAGACTTGGCAGTGTGGGCTAGCCTTCCCTTTTGTTGTGAGGCCTCTCTGCTTCTTGTCGTGGGGTGACAGTGGCAGAGAGTCTTTGGGAGTGCGGGGGCTCTGTTCTGTCGCAGGCATGTCACATACCACCCGCTCCTCAGAGACACATGGCCCAGGATGCACCGGATGTTAGCTGCATTATCTGGGAGAAGGTAAGGAGAGGTAAGCAGAGGGGAGGACTGTGCTTGATATTTTTCTCCTCTCCTGCTGGTTTGGCCATCTTGACTCCTTCGACAGGCCCTTTTCCTCGTGCTTTGTGTGCACATCTTTATTGGAAATTATGGCAAGCACTTGGCAGTATGGGCTAAGCCTTCCCTTTTGTTGTGAGGCCTCTCTGCTTCTTGTCGTGGGGTGACTGTGACAGAGTATTTGAAAGTGCGGGGGCTCTGTTCTGTCGCATGCATGTCACATACCACTCGCTCCTCAGAGACAAACGGCCCAGGATGCACCGGATGATAGCTGCATTATCTGGGGGAAGGTAAGGAGAGAGGAGGACTGTGCTTGATGTTTTCCCCTGTCTTGCTGGTATGGCCATCTTGACTCCTTCGACAGGCCGTTTCCTCGTGCTCTGTTTACACATCTTTATTGGAAATGATGGCAAGCACTTGGCAGTATGGGCTAGCCTTCCCTTTTTGTTGTGAGGCCTCTCTGCTTCTTGTCGTGGGGGGACTGTGACAGAGAGTATTTGAAAGTGCGGGGCTCTGTACTGTCACAGGCATGTCACATACCACCCGCTCCTCAGACACACACAGCCCAGGATGCACCGGATGTTGGCTGCATTCCTTGCGTGCTGCCTGTGAATACGGCGCAGATTTGGACACGTCTGCAAGCGGCCGGAAGGGTACCGGCCTGGCATAGTCTACACTTCGGGTTTGATTCTCAGCGGTGCTGACTCGGTCCTTCATCCTTCCTAGACCGACGCATTGGAACCATTTAGAGCATGGGGCTACCAGCTACTGGATACAGGGCTCAAGTCATGTGGCGTGTTAATGGTGTCTTTGGGTCTGTGCTAGCTATGGACGCAGCCTCCTTGTCCTGTCCTCTTCCTCTAAACTGCGCGAGGGAAAGTCAAAGGAGTTGATTTGCTTTTCCCTTGTCCGGCATGGGATTATGGAAAATGCATCATGGAAGTAACGGCCATGCAGGGGGTTCCCAGTGTCTCTTCTTTTAGGGCCTAGGTCCTCCGGTGCCGACGTGTTGCTTGCACGCCTCCTCTCAGACTTGTGGGAAGTGATAGGGCACATGGTGGCACATGTCTGTGCTTAGAGGGGTTATCAGAGCCCCTTGTGCCGGTGCAGGGGGGTGTCACTTCAGTGGGTTTTCCAGTATAGGCATACCCCAGGTAGGGGTTTGCCTTTGATGTCTGCTATCCGGGAGGGATTGCTTTGCCCCGCTTTGTGACAGTACTCTGCCCTTTTGACACCAGCCTGGTGGCTCCTCTGTCAGCTGAGGGGGTCATAGTCTGCTGAACTTCTGGGCTGTCCTGTATCTTCCTTTTGATAGGTCGGATCTTTTTGTGGGCTGACAAGCATGCTGTTATGTTGTGGCGCAGGCCTGTTTCAACGTCCTGTGAGTTCCCTCTGGTGCAAGTGCAGTGACTGGCGGTTTTCCCTGGCTCCTCGTCTCTATCTTCTCGGAGGTGTATGGGACCGGTGGGGTTCGGCTTCCTGGGTAATAGGCTCCTTCCGGAGGGGGGTATCAGTTGCCGTTCCTGTCCCCTCCTGTCCAGGTTTGCATGGTTAGGACTTTGGTACCCAGCTCACGGTCCAAGTAGTTGGCCATGGGATCCGTTCTCTCCAAACGGTTGTTGTGGGTTACCGTCTTGCCCGTTTCTCTCCCTGTTCGGGGTCAGGTTTTCTTCTTGCGGGTGTTCCTGGTCCCTATGCCTTCTAGGATGTGTCACCTGCTTATGGGTCTCAAGACCCTGCACTGCTTGTCCGGACGTCTGGGGAGAGCGTACTCTGGATGTTGTATTTGTATTTTGTTTATTTGTATTGCACGCCTTGCCCCGGGGCATCTGGGCGCATGTTTACAAGCAGTTACAAGTTACAGAGGATATATACAGTATGCATTTTACATATATTTACATGAGGTTCAGAGCAACGAATATACCGGAAAGGACTGAATCTAGGTATACAGTAGAAACAGTCTTACAGTGAACAAACAGTGGTGTGGATAACAGATGTACGGATTATAGAGAGGAGTCTAGTGGATCCCGTTCATGTAGCCACAGTTTGGTTTTAGTGTTGAAGGAGTGGATGTGAGGCACGTTTCTGAGAGCATCCGGTAGGGTGTTCCAGAGCTTAGCCGCAAGGACTGGGAAGCTCGTGCCACCGGCTGTCTGTAGCTTGAAACTAGGAATAGTCAGGGTGTGAGCCTGAGACGATTTTAATGGTCTAGTTGCAGTATGTTGTATGAAGGGCGTGGATATGTAGGCCGGGGCTGCGTTGTTCTGGGCCTTGTGTGTTAGCATAAGTGCTTTGAAGGATATGCGGTGAGTGATGGGTAGCCAGTGCAGCCTGCATCTAGTGTTAGAGATGTGGGAGCGCCTGGGAACGTTGAGGGCTGCCCTTATGGCGTTGTTCTGCGTGACCTGAAGTTTATCGATGTTTCTTTGACTTGTCCCTAGGTAAAGGGCATTGCAATAATCGATTTTGGACATGATAAGGGTTCTGGCGGGAACCAGACAGTTCTCTGTTGTCAAAAATGGGCGACATGCTGTAATCAATTTACAGGTATATGATGATGCTGAGACAACTGCGTTGGTTTGCCGATTGAGGGATAGAGTGGAATCTAGATATATTCCAAGTGTTTTTGTGACGTTGGAGACTTTGATATTGTTTCCGTCAATGATGAAGGACTTGTATTTGGGGTCAATTTTAGTGAGTTTGTATTGTGAACCCAGAATGACTAATTCCGTCTTTTCATCATTGAGGCAAAGCCCATGATGCGCCATCCAGGCCTGGATGACAGTGTAGACTGCATTGAGTGCTTTTGCATCTGTTACATAATCGCCAGTGATAGGGATGAGTTTGAGTATCTGGGTGTCATCCGCGTAATTAGTGTAGGAGACACCCAGATAATCTAGTATATCAAAGATCGGGGGGTGCGCTTGCTGGCTGTTCTGGGCTGGGTTCTCAGAAGGCAGTATGTCTCGGCTTGCCTGTTGCTGAAGTTACATGGCACGCGGCGTCTTGCGTGTTTTCCGGTTCCTCAAACCCGTCTTCGGTTACGTCCCCTGGTGTCTTATACTCTTCCACTGGCTCCCGACATCTCGGCTTTCGTAGTTTTGTTTTCAGTGTCCCCAGCGCTGCGAGTCTCCCTTCTATGGTGGCGGGGGGGGGGGGTTTCAGGTCTACAGGCTGAGGTGTACATGGTCCTTCCTCCTGTGGCCTCTCTTACTACCAACACCAACAGAGAGGGTCTACATTGGGGGTCCTCTCAGCTCAAGGGTTGTGAGATCTGGGGAGAGCCGGCGATCATCCAATTGGCAAGAGTTGTGCCATTGTCCAAGCTCTGGTGTACTTCGAGGAGTCGCTGGACGGTCGTCGGTTTTTGGTCCGATCAGACAATACGACGGCCTTGGCATATGTCAACTGCAAAAGGGGTTCCGGCTGCTCCTTGAATGCTCTGGCAGCGCTGATAGGCACCTGGGAGGAATCTCATCTGGTGTCTCTGGTGGCCTCATGTATCAGAAGGGTGGACAATGTTCAAGCGGATCTTCTCAGACGCCGGTTTTCACTCCTCTGCGGTGACCTGTGTCAGATTAGGGTCCCTGGTTCTAGACCTGTTTGCATCCCCGGCCTCAGCAGAAGTTCCCCCTCTTCTGCTCTCGGTTTCAGGCCGAGGGGATTGGGGGATGGACGCCCTCTCTGTACAGTGGCCTTGGGGTTTTTCTTTATGCCTTTCCGCCTATTCCCCTTCTGCCCCGGGTGGTTTGGCGCATCAGAGTGTCCACGGTGACTGTGTTGTTGTTAGCTCTGTTCTGGTCCTGCTGGAGTTGGCTCCCCTCTCTGTTGGAGCTTCGGTTCTAGGAACCTTGGCTGGTTCCGAGGTGGCCGTGTCCCCTTCAAGGGGATCTGCGGTTAGAAGTCCACCGGATGCAATGGGCAGTGTGGCTATTGCTCAGTCTAGGTTGATATCTCAGGGATTCTCAGATCCTGTAGTTGAGTCCATAATAAATGCTCTTAGACCCTCTACTCTGAAGGTGTTCATCAGACATTGGGGCCATTTCCGAGACTGGTATGGGCGGTCTGGGATCCCTCCCCTGCGTTCTGGCCTCTCAGCTATCCTTCGGTTCCTCCAGGAGGGGTTTTGACAGGGGCCTGGCAGTTTTTCCAGGCTTCGCTCTCAGTGGGCCTCCATGAAATTCCTTTTGGGGCGACTCTGATGGTCACTTGGATGGGGAGGTGTTGGTGGGGAAGTTGATCCAGGGTTTTTCTTCTTCCCGTCCTTGTGCTGATAAAGGGCTTCCTCCTTGGGATCTCCCTCTTGTATTACGGTTCCTTCACGGGCCCCCTTTTGAGCCCATTTCCGAGATTGATATCAAACATCTTACACTGAAATCTGCTTTTCTTATTGTCCTCACTTCTGCCCGTAGGCTTGGGGAGATTGGGGCTCTCTTATGTCACGCTCCTTTCCTGAGGGTGCTGCCAGACTCGGTGGTGCTGGGGTGTGGTCCGAAGTTTCTCCCTTAAGTTGTCTCTCGGTTTTCACACCTGTCAGGGATTGCTTCTCCCTGACTTCTTTCATGATCCAAGAACGCCTGAGGAGGTGGCTCAGCTTAACATTGATGTCTGGCGGGACGTGTTGGTGTATTTGGCTTGGTTTGCTTTTTCCACCAATCTGATAGTCTTCTGATTGCTTGTGGTCCGGCTGGGGCTGGGCATAACGCATCTGTGGTTTCCATTTTCCGGTGGTTCCGGGTTCGATCTCCAGGGCCTATCTGGCTTCTGGCCTGCCTGTGCCTGCGCACGATCAGGGGCGGTCCGCCAGGGGTTTGGCGGCTTCCTGGGCCGATGCAAGGAGGGTTTTTTCTCTGCAAGAGATTTGCCTGGCTGCCACCTTGGCTGGTCTAGGCATTTTCATCAACCGCTATGGGTTGAGTTTCTCCCACTCGGGGGTTGGTTCCTTCGTGGTTGGAGTTTTGTCTGTGGGGATGTGATGTGATTTAAGAGTTATTGTGGGTGTGTTTTGCTGCAGTTTTTGGCTCTGTGTCTCATTGGGACCTTTTCCCCGTTGCTGCTTTGGTTTACCTCATGAAGTAAGTACTGGGACGAGGAAGAGTGGACGTGGAGGTAATGCTCTGATTACTTACCAGTAATCTTCGTTACTCCTAGTCCTACTCTTCCTCGTCACAGTACTGACAACCCTCCTCACCCTCCCTGCGGGGAAGGTCCCATGCTCCGGCTTGGTAATATGAAACTGAGTGACGTGGATGTGGGGGAGGAGTTATAGGGATTTAACGAAATAGAAGAAGGTCCTGTGTCGGAGGCAGGTCCCTCATGAAGTAAGTACTGCAACGAGGAAGAGTAGGACTAGGAGTAATGAAGATTACTCGTAAGTAATCAGAGCATTACACACCTCAGTGCCAGGCCTGGCCTCCTCATTAGGCCTAAGGAACAGCTGAGCAATCAGTTAACAGACCTGGCCCACTCTCACGCCTGATTAGGGACGGTCCAGCCTGCGTTATTTTGGGAGAATGATGAATATCGCAGCCGCTCCTAGACATTTCGCCCAGATATGCATCACTGTGCAATACACAGAGAAGATCACACAGACACAACAAGCCCCGATGAACTGAAATGTTCCAGGAATCTGTGAGTCACCCTTTGCAGGAGCCCTGCTAACCCCATGCTGAGTCCTGCTAATGCAAGCGAGGCTGGGGCAGGTGTGCGAGGATTGGCGAGGAGCAGGAGAGCATACAACGCAATGCAAACTGACAAGCCTAACTCAGCTGCAAGCGCAGCACATTCAAGGCTAGGCTGCACCTCATGCATGGGGCCTTTCTACCATGGTGGATATTTTGAAGGGGTTTCTGCTTTTTTCTTTCTTCCTTATATAGCAATATTACAAGCTGAGTGGTTAGAAATACGAGTACATTTTTAGCAGCTGAGGTGATGGGTACAAAGTGTAGTGCTTTGTTTTTGCGCATGCCATTAAGGCAGCGTGTGGTGGAATCTCGTGTATTTCATGGGTTTAGTGCTACAGCCTCAGAGTGGATCTGAACTATATCACACGGGGATCTTTTGGAGCTTTAGAGAGTCTCTTGTATATTACGTGGTTTGCCTGCTGCAGCTTCATATCCATTCTTAAGTATGAGCGCTGTACACATCACGAGTGTTGGGTGCTAGAGCCTCGGACGAAGTCTCTTGTATTGCATGGTTTAAATATTGCAGCTTTGGTTGAAGACACATGTATATCACAAGGGTTGAGTGATGCAACTTCAGATGGAGGCTTCTATATATCACAAGAGTTAAGTGATGCAGCTTCAGATGGAGGTGTCTATGTATCACAAGGGTTGAGTGATGCAGCTTCAGGTGGAGGCTTCTGTATTTCGCAAGGGTTGAGGGCTGCAGCTTCAGATGGAGGCTTCTATATATCACAAGCGTTGGGTGCTGCAGCTTCAGATGGAGGCTTCAATATATCACAAGGGTTGAGTGCTCCAGATTCAGATGGAGGCTTCTATATATCGCAAGGGTTGAGTGCTGCAGATTCAGATGGAGACTTCTATATGTCGCATGGGTTGAGTGACGCAGCTTCAGATGGAGGCTTCTGTATTTCACAAGGGTTGAGTGCTGCAACTTCAGATGGAGGCTTCTATATATCGCAAGGGTTGAGTGCTGCAGCTTCCGATGGAGGCTTCTATATATCACAAGCGTTGGGTGCTGCAGCTTCAGATGGAGGCTTCAATATATCACAAGGGTTGAGTGCTCCAGATTCAGATGGAGGCTTCTATATATCGCAAGGGTTGAGTGCTGCAGATTCAGATGGAGACTTCTATATATCACAAGGGTCGAGTGATGCAGCTTCAGATGGAGGCTTCTGTATTTGGCAAGGGTTGAGTGCTGCAGCTTCAGTTGGAGGCTTCTATATATCACAAGAGTTAAGTGATGCAGCTTCAGATGGAGGTGTCTATGTATAACAAGGGTTGAGTGATGCAGCTTCAGGTGGAGGCTTCTGTATTTCGCAGCTTCAGTTGGAGGCTTCTATATATCACAAGAGTTAAGTGATGCAGCTTCAGATGGAGGTGTCTATGTATCACAAGGGTTGAGTGATGCAGCTTCAGGTGGAGGCTTCTGTATTTCGCAAGGGTTGAGGGCTGCAGCTTCAGATGGAGGCTTCTATATGTCGCATGGGTTGAGTGATGCAGCTTCAGATGGAGGCTTCTGTATTTCACAAGGGTTGAGTGCTGCAGCTTCAGATGGAGGCTTCTATATATCGCAAGGGTTGAGTGCTGCAGCTTCCGATGGAGGCTTCTATATATCACAAGCGTTGGGTGCTGCAGCTTCAGATGGAGGCTTCAATATATCACAAGGGTTGAGGGCTCCAGATTCAGATGGAGGCTTCTATATATCGCAAGGGTTGAGTGCTGCAGATTCAGATGGAGACTTCTATATATCACAAGGGTTGAGTGATGCAGCTTCAGATGGAGGCTTCTGTATTTGGCAAGGGTTGAGTGCTGCAGCTTCAGTTGGAGGCTTCTATATATCACACGAGTTAAGTGATGCAGCTTCAGATGGAGGTGTCTATGTATCACAAGGGTTGAGTGATGCTGCTTCAGGTGGAGGCTTCTGTATTTCGCAAGGGTTGAGGGCTGCAGCTTCAGATGGAGGCTTCTATATGTCGCATGGGTTGAGTGATGCAGCTTCAGATGGAGGCTTCTGTATTTCACAAGGGTTGAGTGCTGCAGCTTCAGATGGAGCCTTCTATATATCGCAAGGGTTGAGTGCTGCAGCTTCCGATGGAGGCTTCTATATATCACAAGCGTTGGGTGCTGCAGCTTCAGATGGAGGCTTCAATATATCACAAGGGCTGAGTGCTCCAGATTCAGATGGAGGCTTCTATATATCGCAAGGGTTGAGTGCTGCAGATTCAGATGGAGACTTCTATATATCACAAGGGTTGAGTGATGCAGCTTCAGATGGAGGCTTCTGTATTTGGCAAGTGTTGAGTGCTGCAGCTTCAGTTGGAGGCTTCTATATATCACAAGGGTTAAGTGATCCAGCTTCAGATGGAGGCTTCTATGTATCACAAGGGTTGAGTGATGCAGCTTCATATGGAGGCTTCTATATATCACAAGCTGAGTGCTTCAGCTTCAGATGGAGGCTTCTATATATCGCAAGGATTGAGTGCTGCAGCTTCAGATGGAGGCTTCTATATTTCGCAAGGGTTGAGTGCTGCAGCTTCAGATGGAGGCTTCTATATATCACAAGGGTTGACTGCTGCAGCTTCCGATGGAGGCTTCTATATATCCCAAGGGTTGAGTGATGCAGCTTCATATGAAGGCGTCTATATATCGCAAGGGTTGAATGATGCAGCTTCAGATGGAGGCTTCTATATATCACAAGCGTTGAGTGCTGCAGCTTCAGTTGGAGGCTTCCATATATATTGCACGGGTTGAGTGCTCCAGATTCAGATGGAGGCTTCTAGATATTACAAGGATTGAGTACAGCAGCTTCAGATGAAGGCTTCTATATATCGCAAGGGTTGAGTGCTGCAGATTCAGATGGAGCATTCTATGTATCACAAGGGTTGAGTGCTGCAGCTTCACATGGAGGCTTCTATATATCGAAAGGGGGAGTGCTGTAGTTTCAGATGGCGGATTCTGTATTTCACAAGGGTTGAGTGATACAGCTTCAGATGAAGGCTTATATATATCACAAGGGTTGAGTGCTGCAGCTTCAGATGGAGGCTTCTGTATATGGCAAGCATTGAGTGCTGCAGCTTCAGATGGAGGCTTCTATATATTGCAAAGGTTGAGTGCTGTAGCTTCGGATGGAGGCTTCTATATATCGCAAGGGTTGAGTGCTGCAGCTTCCGATGGAGGCTTCTATATATTCATATGGTTGAGTGATGCAGCATCAGATGGAGGCGCCTATATATTGCAAGGGTTGAGTGCTTCAGCTTCAGATGGAGGCTTCTATATATCACATGGGTTGAGTGCTCCAGATTCAGATGGAGGCTTCTATATATCGCAAGGATTGAGTGCAGCAGCTTCAGGTGGAGGCTTCTATATATCGAAAGGGGGAGTGCTGCAACTTCAGATTGAGGCTACTATATATAGAAAGGGTTGAGTGATGCAGCTTCAGATGGAGGCTTCTGTATTTCGCAAAGGGTTGAGTGATGCAGCTTTAGATGAAGGCTTCTATATTTCACAAGGGTTGAGTGCTGCAGCTCCAGATGGAGGCTTCGATATATTACAAGGGCTGAGTGCTGCAGCTTCAGATGGAGGCTTCTATATATCGCAAGGGTTGAGTGCTGCAGCTTCAGATGGAGGCCTCTTTTTATCGCAAGGGTTGAGTGCTTCAGCTTCAGATGGAGGCTTCTATATATCACAAGGGTTGAGTGCTCCAGATTCAGATGGAGGCTTCTATATATCGCAAGGATTGAGTGCAGCAGCTGCAGATGGAGGCTTCTATATATTGCATGTGTTGAGTGATGCAGCTTCAGGTGGAGGCTAATATATATTGCAAGGGTTGAGTGCTTCAGCTTCAGATGGAGGCTTCTATATATGGCAAGGGTTGAGTGCTGCAGCGTCAGATGGAGGCTTCCATATATCGCAAGGGTTGAGTGATGCAGATTCAGATGTATGCTTCTATATATCGAAAGGGGGATTGCTGCAACTTCAGATGGAGGTTTCTATATATCACAAGGATTGAGTAATGCAGCTTCAGATGGAGGCTTCTGTATTTCGCAAGGGTTGTGTGATGCAGCTTCAGATGGAGGCTTCTGTATTTGGCAAGGGTTGAGTGCTGCAGCTTCAGTTGGAGGCTTCTATATATCACAAGGGTTAAGTGATCCAGCTTCAGATGGAGGCTTCTATGTATCACAAGGGTTGAGTGATGCAGCTTCATATGGAGGCTTCTATATATCACAAGCTGAGTGCTTCAGCTTCAGATGGAGGCTTCTATATATCGCAAGGATTGAGTGCTGCAGCTTCAGATGGAGGCTTCTATATTTCGCAAGGGTTGAGTGCCGCAGCTTCAGATGGAGGCTTCTATATATCACAAGGGTTGACTGCTGCAGCTTCCGATGGAGGCTTCTATATATCCCAAGGGTTGAGTGATGCAGCTTCATATGAAGGCGTGTATATATCGCAAGGGTTGAATGATGCAGCTTCAGATGGAGGCTTCTATATATCACAAGCGTTGAGTGCTGCAGCTTCAGTTGGAGGCTTCCATATATATCGCACGGGTTGAGTGCTCCAGATTCAGATGGAGGCTTCTAGATATCACAAGGATTGAGTACAGCAGCTTCAGATGAAGGCTTCTATATATCGCAAGGGTTGAGTGCTGCAGATTCAGATGGAGCATTCTATATATCACAAGGGTTGAGTGCTGCAGCTTCACATGGAGGCTTCTATATATCGAAAGGGGGAGTGCTGTAGTTTCAGATGGCGGATTCTGTATTTCACAAGGGTTGAGTGATACAGCTTCAGATGAAGGCTTCTATATATCACAAGGGTTGAGTGCTGCAGCTTCAGATGGAGGCTTCTATATATGGCAAGCATTGAGTGCTGCAGCTTCAGATGGAGGCTTTTATATATTGCAAAGGTTGAGTGCTGTAGCTTCGGATGGAGGCTTCTATATATCGCAAGGGATGAGTGCTGCAGCTTCCGATGGAGGCTTCTATATATTCATATGGTTGAGTGATGCAGCATCAGATGGAGGCGCCTATATATTGCAAGGGTTGAGTGCTTCAGCTTCAGATGGAGGCTTCTATATATCACAAGGGTTGAGTGCTCCAGATTCAGATGGAGGCTTCTATATATCCCAAGGATTGAGTGCAGCAGCTTCAGATGGAGGCTTCTATATTTCGCAAGGGTTTAGTGCTGCAGATTCAGATGAGGCTTCTATGTATCACAAGGGTTGAGTGCTGCAGCTTCAGGTGGAGGCTTCTATATATCGAAAGGGGGAGTGCTGCAACTTCAGATTGAGGCTACTATATATAGAAAGGGTTGAGTGATGCAGCTTCAGATGAAGGCTTCTATATATCACAAGGGTTGAGTGATGCAGCTCCAGATGGAGGCTTCGATATATTACAAGGGCTGAGTGCTGCAGCTTCAGATGGAGGCTTCTATATATCGCAAGGGTTGAGTGCTGCAGCTTCAGATGGAGGCCTCTTTTTATCGCAAGGGTTGAGTGCTTCAGCTTCAGATGGAGGCTTCTATATATCACAAGGGTTGAGTGCTCCAGATTCAGATGGAGGCTTCTATATATCGCAAGGATTGAGTGCAGCAGCTGCAGATGGAGGCTTCTATATATTGCATGTGTTGAGTGATGCAGCTTCAGGTGGAGGCTAATATATATTGCAAGGGTTGAGTGCTTCAGCTTCAGATGGAGGCTTCTATATATGGCAAGGGTTGAGTGCTGCAGCGTCAGATGGAGGCTTCCATATATCGCAAGGGTTGAGTGATGCAGATTCAGATGTATGCTTCTATATATCGAAAGGGGGATTACTGCAACTTCAGATGGAGGTTTCTATATATCACAAGGATTGAGTAATGCAGCTTCAGATGGAGGCTTCTGTATTTCGCAAGCGTTGTGTGATGCAGCTTCAGATGGAGGCTTCTGTATTTGGCAAGGGTTGAGTGCTGCAGCTTCAGTTGGAGGCTTCTATATATCACAAGGGTTAAGTGATCCAGCTTCAGATGGAGGCTTCTATGTATCACAAGGGTTGAGTGATGCAGCTTCATATGGAGGCTTCTATATATCACAAGCTGAGTGCTTCAGCTTCAGATGGATGCTTCTATATATCGCAGGGATTGAGTGCTGCAGCTTCAGATGGAGGCTTCTATATATCACAAGGGTTGACTGCTGCAGCTTCCGATGGAGGCTTCTATATATCACAAGCGTTGAGTGCTGCAGCTTCAGTTGGAGGCTTCCATATATATCGCACGGGTTGAGTGCTCCAGATTCAGATGGAGGCTTCTAGATATCACAAGGATTGAGTACAGCAGCTTCAGATGAAGGCTTCTATATATCGCAAGGGTTGAGTGCTGCAGCTTCACATGGAAGCTTCTATATATCGAAAGGGGGAGTGCTGTAGTTTCAGATGGCGGATTCTGTATTTCACAAGGGTTGAGTGATACAGCTTCAGATGAAGGCTTCTATATATCACAAGGGTTGAGTGCTGCAGCTTCAGATGGAGGCTTCTATATATGGCAAGCATTGAGTGCTGCAGCTTCAGATGGAGGCTTCGATATATTACAAATGTTGAGTGCTGCAGCTTCAGATGGAGGCTTCTATATATCGCAATGGTTGACTGCTGCAGCTTCAGATGGAGGCTTCTATATATCGCAAAGGTTGAGTGCGGCAGCTTCAGATGGAGGCTTCTATATATCGAATGTGTTGAGCGATGCAGCTTCAGATGAGGCTTTTATATATTTTGCAAGGATTGAGTGCGTCAGCTTCAGATTGAGGCTTCTATATATCGCAAGGGTTGAGTGCTGCAGATTCAGATGGAGCCTTCTATGTATCACAAGGGTTGAGCGCTGCAGCTTCAGATGGAGGCTTCTATATATCGAAAGGGGGAGTGCTGCAGCTTCAGATAGAGGCTTCTGTATTTCGAAATGGTTGAGTGATGCAGCTTCAGATGAAGGCTTCTATATATCACAAGGGTTGAGTGCTGCAGCTTCAGATGGAGTCTTTGATATATTACAAGGGTTGATTGCTGCAGCTTCAGATGGAGGCTTTGATGTATTACAAGGGTTGAGTGCTTCAGCTTTAGGTGAAGGCTTCTATATGTCACAAGGGTGAGTGCTGCAGCTTCAGATGGAGGCTTCTATATATAGCAAGTATTGAGTGCTGCAGCTTCATTTGGAGGCTTCTATATATTGCAACGGTTGAGTTCGGCAGCTTCAGATGGAGGCTTCTAAATATCTCAAGGGTTGAGTGCTGCAGCTTCCGATGGAGGCTTCTATATATCCCAAGGATTGAGTAATGCAGCTTCAGATGGAGGAGCCTATATAACGCAAGGGTTAAGTGCTGCAGCTTCAGAAGGAGGCTTCTATATATCAAAAGGCGGAGTACTACAACTTCAGATGGACTCTTCTATATATAGCAAGGGTTGAGTGATGCAGCTTCAGATGGAGGCTTCTGTATTTCACAAAGAGTTGAGTGATGCAGCTTCAGATGAAGACTTCTATGTATCACAAGGTTTGAATGCTGCAGCTTCAAATGGAGGCTTCGATATATTACAAGGGCTGAGTGCTGCAGCTTCAGATGGAGGCTTCTATATATTGCAAGGAGTGAGGGCTGCAGCTTAGATGGAGGCTTCCATATATCACAAGGGTTGACTGCTGCAGCTTCAGACGGAGGCTTCTATATATCGCAAAGGTTGAGTGCTTCAGCTTCAAATGGATGCTTCTATGTATCACAAGTGTTGAGTGCTGCAGCTTCAGATGGAGGCTTCTATATATATCGAAAGGGGCATTGCTGCAACTTCAGATCGAGACTTCTATATATCACAAGGGTTGAGTGATGCAGCTTCCGGTGGCGGCTTCCATACATTGCAAGGGTTGAGTGATGCAGATTCAGATGGATGCTTCTATGTATCACAAGTGTTGAGTGCTGCAGCTTCAGGTGGAGGCTTCTATATATCCAAAGGGGGATTGCTGCAACTTCAGATGGAGACTTCTATATATCACAAGGGTTGAGTGATGCAGCTTCAGATGGAGGCTTCTATGTATCACAAGGGTTGAGTGATGCAGCTTCCGATGGAGGCTTCGATATATTACAAGGCTTGAGTGCTGCAGCTTCAGATGGAGGCTTCTATATATCGCAAGAGGTGAGTGCTGCAGCTTCAGATGGAGGCTTCCATATATCACAAGGGTTAAGTGATGCAGCTTCAGATGGAGGCTTCTATATATCGCAAAGGTTGACTGCTGCAGCTTCAGATGGAGGCTTCTATATATCCCAAAGGTTGAGTGCGGCAGCTTCAGATGGAGGGTTCTATATATGAAATGTGTTGAGCGATGCAGCTTCAGATGAAGGCTTCTATATATTTTGCAAGGGTTGAGTGCTGAAGCTTCAGATGGAGGCTTCTATA
The DNA here is from genome assembly GCF_040938575.1 of Ambystoma mexicanum. NCBI lineage: Eukaryota > Metazoa > Chordata > Amphibia > Caudata > Ambystomatidae > Ambystoma > Ambystoma mexicanum. The sequence goes on from NC_090932.1 coordinate 1,275,167,547, forward strand.
TATCGCAAAGGTTGACTGCTGCAGCTTCAGATGGAGGCTTCTATGTATCCCAAAGGTTGAGTGTGGCAGCTTCAGATGGATGCTTCTATATATCGCATATGTTGAGCGATGCAGCTTCAGATGGAGGCTTCTATATATTTTGAAAGGGTTGAGTGCTGCAGCTTCAGATGGAGGCTTCTATATATCCCAAAGGTTGAGTGTGGCAGCTTCAGATGGAGGCTTCTATATATCACATATGTTGAGCGATGCAGCTTCAGATGTAGGCTTCTATATATTTTGCAAGGGTTGAGTGCTGCAGCTTCAGATGGAGGCTTCTATATATCGCAAGGGTTGAGTGCTGCAGCTTCAGCTGGAGGCTTCGATACATGGCATGTGTTGAGCAATGCAGCTTCAGATGGAGGCTTCTATATATATTGCAAGTGTTGAGTGCTGCAGCTTCAGGTGGAGGCTTCTATATATGGCAAGGGCTGAGTGCTGCAGCTTCAGATGGAGGCTTCTATATATCACAAGGGTTGACTGCTGCAGCTTCAGATTGAGGCTTCTACATATCGCAAAGGTTGAGTGCTTCCGCTTCAGATGGATCCTTCTATGTGTCACAAGTGTTGAGTGCTGCTGCTTCAGATGGAGGCTTCTATATTTATCGAAAGGGGGATTGCTGCAACTTCAGATGGAGACTTCTATATATAACAAGGGTTGAGTGATGCAGCTTCAGGTGGCGGCATCTATACATCGCAAGGGTTGAGTGATGCAGATTCAGATGGATGCTTCTATATATCACAAGGGTTGAGTGATGCTTCAGATGGAGGCTTCTATGTATCACAAGGGTTGAGTGATGCAGCTTCAGATGGAGGCTTCGATATATTACAAGGGTTGAGTGCTGCAGCTTCAGATGGAGGCTTCTATATATCGCAAGGGGTGAGTGATGCAGCTTCAGATGGAGGCTTCTATATATCACAAGGGTTGAGTGTTGCAGCTTCAGATGGAGGCTTCTATATATCGAAAGGGGGATTGCTGCAACTTCAGATGGAGACTTCTATATATCACAAGGGTTGAGTGATGCAGCTTCCGATGGAGGCTTCTATGTATCACAATGGTTGAGTGATGCATCTTCAGATGGAGGCTTCGATATATTACAAGGGTTGAGTGCTGCAGCTTCAGATGGAGGCTTCTATATATCGCAAGGGGTGAGTGCTGCAGCTTCAGATGGAGGCTTCCATATATCGCAAGGGTTAAGTGATGCAGCTTCAGATGGAGGCTTCTATATATCACAAAGGTTGACTGCTGCAGCTTCAGTTGGAGGCTTCTATATATCTCAAAGGTTGACTGCTGCAGCTTCAGATGAAGACTTCTACATATCCCAAATGTTGAGTGTGGCAGCTTCAGATGGAGGCTTCTATATATCGCATATGTTGAGCGATGCAGCTTCAGATGGAGGCTTCTATATATCGCAAGGGTTGAGTGCTGCAGCTTCAGATGGAGGCTTTGATACATGGCATGTGTTGAGCAATGCAGCTTCAGATGGAGGCTTCTATATATATTGCAAGTGTTGAGTGTTGCCGCTTCAGATGGAGGCTTCTTTATATGGCAAGGGTTGAGTGCTGCAGCTTCAGATGGAGGCTTCTATATATTGCAAGGGTTGAGTGCTGCAGCTTCAGATGGAGGCTTTGATACATGGCATGTGTTGAGCAATGCAGCTTCAGATGGAGGCTTCTATATATATTGCAAGTGTTGAGTGTTGCCGCTTCAGATAGAGGCTTCTTTATATGGCAAGGGTTGAGTGCTTCAGCTTCAGATGGAGGCTTCTATATATGGGAAGGGTTGAGTGCGGCAGCTGCAGATGGAGGCTTCTATATATGGTGTATGAAGTAAGGCAGGGAACCCTCTTTTTTGTATCAGGGGGCTTGACTCCAGAGGGTAAGACAAGGGGTTTAGGAGAGGAAGGTGGAGTCAACAGCTACCCTAGTCATAGGCGCTTTAGGTAGGATACTTTTTTGTAAAAGGTAATAAAGCTAATTTACCACATTTTAGTTAGAGTGTGACATATACGTACACAGATCCATTTTCAAAACAAAAATAAGTGAAATTTATTCGATTTTTAAAGATTAAAAGTCTTTTTCAAAGATAACACAATAATGTATGCCATCCTTGGCACAAAGGACATTTATATATACAAAATTATGCAATACTTGTACACATAGAAAGGGTTAGTACATCAATACTATATGTTATTACATATACTGCTAGTGTTGTGGCAGTATGTAAAAATTGTCGACACACACAAGGTTCAGGTGTTTCTAGTACGGTAGGTTGGTTGTAGCGGCCAGCGATAAGGATTGTGGAGACTGCTGGTCGCTGTACCGGACTGTCTTCAGGACTGGGGGAACTCTTAAGCACGAGGATGGTTGTAAAGTGCCAGGCACCTGAGTGGCGAAGCAAAGGATGGAAGGTTAAAAACTAACTAAAAATAAATGTAAAAGTGTATTTGTTGGAAAACACTAACAAAAAAGGGAGGACCTACCTAGGATTGTTGAAGCGTCATGGCTGCCGTTAGTTGTAGGGGCCAGAATCTGGGCGAGTCGCTGGCGATTTAATTAGGTCCTATTAGTAGGACAGGGGGTCTGAAACAATTGAAAAGACCAGAGGTTTTTACACTTGTCGAAATGGCAAGGGTAACAGCTTATGTATGTGTATAAATAGTATATTTATACTAGTCAAAGGTTTACCTGGTCTGGATAACTAATGTTGTCCCAGGTTGTGTTGAATGAGGCAAAGTCTCTATTCAGGGCGCAGGTAGCCGTAATCTACGGTGGACAAAGGAGAGGCCATTAACAAAGGTTATCTAGCAGTGAAAAGTTTTCTGCATCTAGCCATTTGCGCGTGCCTGCGAAAGCCAATTAACAAGTAATAGTAAATAATAATGATTTAGAAAAATTATATGAAAAACCCGCGATTATGTTTGGTGATTGCGCTGTGCATATAAAACACAGGGAACCGGTGCCTAGACCGATGACTATTATAAAAATATTGTGTTCATTCGGTGGCGCCTTCATAGCAGGGCCGCCATAGTCGAAGAATCGCTTTGAGCCTAAAAGGGCGGAGTGAGGAGAAAAGCATACCTCTTTGGTCGAACTGTGTCAGTGAATGGCAGGGCTTCGTTAGCTACGCGCATGCGTAAGGAGGCTCCATTCTTTAACTTGGGCTAGATGTCATGTGTGAGGGGGAGTAGTGTCCTTAGCCGTGAAAGCGAAGTGAGCATGCGCTCGATCAGTTGTAAGTGTTCCGAAAGTGCGCATGAACACATAAAAGATTCATGCGTGTCGCCAGCAACTAAGTATTGGTCAACTTCTTACGAAAAAATATATTATTTGAACAATTATTGCTCTTATTGGTCTTTCAAGAACTGTATAAGGTGCATAGAAATAGTAACTACATCTGGGCAAAATTTGGAAAAACATTCTTGGTAAATAATACAAATACAAAGAGCAAAAATGAGAGTGTTTAGCGAGTAGTGGTCTCACTAGTGACTTAAAGAAATGCAGAGTATTTACTACATGAACATGCACTTATGAGGAAGCATTGATAAAACATCGTTACCATTGTTAGTCTTTCAACAAAAAAGGAGAAAGCGTAGAGGGTATGTTTTTTATATACATTGTCAAGAGGGCTAGCAGGCTCGATGATACTAAATAGCCACAGTACCCTCATGCATTGATGAAAATATCTTAGTCTGCCAAAAGTTTCAAAAAGCATTGAAAAACTCAAAAAGGGGGGGGAAGGGAAAACAGATGGAAGAAACAAATTATGAAAAGTTGAAAAAAAGTTGAAAAAACAACAACAACAATGGCCAGAACTGCATATGTTGGTACATGATATATTTGTAGCTAAACACGGCTATAGGTTGCTCATATACATAAAGGTGAAAGAAAGGGGGGGCACAAGACCATGCTTGGCTGGATTACTTGTTAAAGAAGAGATTCCACTCAATGGATATGTTTAAACCATTTTTAACAGAGTCAAGGCGATAAATCCATTTTTGCTCCAGTTTGCGGAGTGCTAGATCACGATCACCTCCTCGGAAAGGATTTTGGACTGTCTGTAAGATGACCCAAAAGATATCATTATGACTATGTTTTTTCTGCTTAAAATGGGCCACTAGTGGTTTGTCATCTATGAGGTTTTTTACACAGGAGCGGTGTTCACAAATTCTTTGTTTGATTTCCCTTTTACATTTCCCAATATATATCAGGTCGCAGGGACATTTGATAGCATATATTGACCATTTAGTTTTGCAGTTGCTGAAGTTGGGAAATATCCATCTGGTTTCTTTTAAGTCAATGTGTTTGATGTTTTTAGTTAGACAGCACACTGAGCAATTGCCGCATTTGAAATTGCCTTTCACGCTGGGAAAGTCCCATAGCGTGGTTTGTCTTGTCTTATCTTTTGTTCTGTCTTCGTATGTGTGTACTAGCCGGTCTTGTAGATTTCTATTGCGTCTAAAAGCAAATCTCGGTTTTTCTGGTTTGAAGACATCTGTGTTCAAGATGTTCCAATTGCTAAGAATGTTCTTTTTAATTTGATTGCTGAAAGACGTAAAGGTGGTTACACATGTCATCTTTTGAGTTTGTACATCTTTGGCTATAGGAGTAAGACATTGTTCTCTATCCATATGTTTCGCTCTTCTGCGTGCTTGGCGTATAACATGTCCAGGATAGCCTCGTTCTTTGAGACGTGTGCTGAGTTCACTACTTTTAGAGTCGTATTCGTTGTTAGTACTGCAGTTTCTCCGCAGTCTGAGAAACTGGCCAAAAGGTAGATTAGTTTTTAAAGCTTTAGGATGGAAACTACTGTAGTCAAGTAGGGTGTATCCTACCTAAAGCGCCTATGACTAGGCTTCTATATATGGCAAGGGTTGAGTGCTGCAGCTTCAGATGGAGGCTTCTATATATTAAGGGTTAAGTGTTGCAGCTCAGAGTGACGGTATATTACAAGGTTTGCATGCTCTTTGGATGGAGTCTCATGTGTGGAACCGGTTGAGTGTTGTTGCCTCAGATGGCTTTTCACCTATATTGCAACGGTTAGCTTTTGTAGCTCTGGAAAGGCGTCTGCTTCATTTATATCATAAGGGCTGAGTGTTGTAGCCTGAGAAAAAGTCACATAAACATTGAAAGTTTGAGTGCGGCTCATGTATATCAAGGGTTGAGTGTTGACTTTTCAGAAGGCATCTCGTATATATATTGCGAGGAGTGTGCTTTTTAGTTTTGGCTGAAGTTTCTTGCATATCACGAAAGCTAAATGTTGTAGCCCCAGAGTGGTGCTCTTGTATAGCATAAGGGCCGAGTGTTGCTGCCGGAATTAAATAACAAGGGCGTAGTATTGCAGCCTCAAATGGAGTCTTATACATAGGGTGACCAGATTTAAAAAAAAAGAAAAACGGGACAGGCCATGGACATAGAAGTAGGACTACAATACAACTACATCATCACGCCCCCATTTACACGCAGGAAAAGTCGTGCCGGGACCTGATTTCAGGATTTCGAAATCGGGTGTCGGCAAAAACCAGGACTGTAGCCAGCCAGCCTTCCAATCCCCGGACGGGATTTGGAAAATGAAAAAACTCCTGGGACCCTGAGACAGAGGGTAATTTCTCCAGACTGTCGTGGGAAAACCGGGACGTCTGGTGACCCTACTTATATACATCATAAGGATGGGGTCATTTTGACCGCAGATGGAGTCTCCTGTGTGCCAGAGGCGTAGACAGGGCAGGACATGAGCGGGCAAGGCCTACAAAAAATCCACTCTGCAGCGCTGAATGGGCATTTACAGATGTTAATGTCACTGCGGTCGGTCCAACTGCATTAGCATCAGGCCCCACTTGTTAGACTATCCTGATACGCCTCTGCTGTGTGCCATGATTGGTGGATGACGTAGCACTGGATGGAATCCCATCTGGGTCTGGGGAGTGACTTGGCTCTGAAATCTTGCCTGTAGATTCATGATTTGTCTATAGAAAATGGAGTGGATTAGATGCATGGCAGGAGGGAGTTATGGGGGGCGAGAATACCCTCCAATTCCTGGCCTAAATGTGGAAATGTAGGGCCATCAATTCACCGAAATGTCTGGGGTAGCGAAAGTAACTTCACCTGCCGTACTGATGGCAAACCGGGTGTGCAGTCACCACGAGAGGGGGGCGTGGAATCACATTCAATAGCTACCTTGGTGGGGTGTAAGGGAAAAACATAAATACCACACTCAAGTCAGCACACCTGCAACAATAACCCAAATACTGCAGCCTGTCAGTGTCCAAGTCGTGTGCGGGTAGAGGAAATAAACCCAGATGTTGTTTAATCTATTGGTAAAATATGTCTTTCAGCCCCACTATGGGGGGTGGACATGGCCGGTAGTGGTCTGCCAGCCCAGCCGAGGTGTGAGGGCTGTTACCGTGTCCCCCCCCCCCTACTGCGGCTGTGAAAGCCATTCGCACCCCAGGGTTTATCGAGGGTGCGAGAAAAAAAAGTTCTCTGGCGATTGGCTGTGCAAGCAACACCAATCTACTGAGGGAAAGAAATGGAAAAAAGATGGCCACCGCCATAGGCAAAAGTCGCTTTTCCATTTCCAAGGCGTAGAGAGAGAGAGAGAGAGAGAGAAAGAGAGAGAGAGAGACTCATCAGAGAAAGCCGCAAAGCAAAAAGAAGTGGTAGTCAAAATAAGGTTTCCATGTGTGCTGGCAAGAGGCTTTATCCTACACTGGTGTGAAGGGAGGGGTGGTGAAGAGAGCACCTGAAGGTTATGATAGAGTCCTGGGGCTCTCCGTATCTGTGGCATGACGGGGTAATGGCAACTACGCAAAATATAGAATGGAAAAGACAGAATGCTCAAAGTGTCACGTGAAGAATCTTGGAAAAACAAAGGGCCTCATTATAAGCATGACGGTCTGGGAACTACGGTACCGGTAAGCATGCCGGTACCGTAGTTCCCGGACCGCCATACTACGAGCTGTGCTTGCGGGCGCCTGACAGCCTGCCAGGTCTGGCCTGGCGGGCAGAGCAGCACCCGTGAGCGCAGCATGTCCGATGGTTCCGGTGCATCCGACGTCCCCATTCCCATTGATCCCTATTGAGCTCAATGGGAATGGGGACTGACAGGCACCGGCACCCGGCAATGCAGGAATTTCCGTGTCCGGCAATGTCGGAATTACCCGGTAATTCCTCATTGATGGTGCCAGTAAAAATGCAACTCTGGCGGCAGCCGTGCCTGTTTTACCGCCAGGGTTATAATGAGGCCAGTTGAAAATGCAGAATAAACAACATTTGAAATTTAAAATAAACATAGAGATTCTGTATATGCAGAAGAGAGTGGTAAGGAAGTTAGGAACAGTATTGTGGGGTAGGGGTAAGGAGGGACTAAAGAGCATGTTGCTTCTTCCCTCGTGCGCCAATGCTTTGGTTTGAAAAAGTTCAGAAAGTGTAAAGGTAAGCAGGATTAAATCAGGTTATTTTCAATTAATTTAAAACCATTTCATTTAAAATTTTGAATGTTATTGTGCCTATAATACTACATTATAACCACAATAAAAGTCAACATTTAAAATGGAATGGTATTAAAATAATAGAAACTAGCTTGTTTTTTTGTAGCATATAATATGAGCCATGTGAGGAATTCTTTCATTTGAGGTTAATTTTTATTTCATTTAAGATGTACTCGTTCTCTCCTTTTACCTTCAAGATGTTCACATATGATTCAGGTGATGTAGGGGACAGGCTGTGGAGGATAAGGAGAGGGCCTGGCCTGTGAGAGGTAAGGGCAGGTTGTGTGTCAGAAGGTTTAATGGAAGAAAGACTGCGGCACGAGGGAATGGGCGGGTCGCCTCGTGCGCGCCATTCGCTGGCTAGATTATATGAAGCTCAGGGAAGGTTCTGATGCCACCGGGCATTTGAGCCGGTCAAGCTCGGATGGCCAGTGGTTCTGGCTATGATGCCGTGGTCGGTCTGCTCTGGTGTCCCTACAATCCACCCCACTCCCCACTGAGAGATCTTACATTTGCACCGGAGTAGAACTGATGACTTTCTGTTTCCTTTCCAGGTGTTGCGGAGCCATGTCATGGTGCGTGTGGGCGGAGGCTGGGACACCCTGGAGCATTACTTGGACAAGCACGATCCCTGCAGATGTTCCTCCTTATGTGAGTATACAGACGTAAACCTGCAGATATGACATGTGTGTTACTCTGCCTTAAAAGGTATGGGAACACCCAGTGTGCTCCCTGGGAGCTGGGTGTCCATGCCACAGCTTTCCCTTAAAGTGGATCACAGGTGTCACTGTGCCATGAAGGGGATTGGAGAACACAGGCTTTACCACATGTGCTGTGTCTGTGACTCTGTACCATGTAGAAAGGGAAACCCAGGCCTCAACACAGTAGGTGCCTATACTACTACCCTTAAAAGGGATCGCAGAACCCCTGCAACACCCCAGGAGCTATGTCAGTGCCAGTTTACCTTAGAGAAGACAGGTGGAACCAGGCCTCCACTGTGAGACTGTGGGTTAGTCTCTAAGCCCCTGGCAGCATTGCGGTGGTCCAAAAAAGGTCCTCCTTAAGCTCCCTGATGTCCCAGCATATGCGACTGCTAATGTAAAATCATGTGGGTCTCAAGAACACCCAGTGTAGCCTTTGGTAGTGAGGTTCAACGCTCTGGATGTATTCTATAGAAGGCAGATGGGCAGACTCGGAGCACAGCATAGGCCGTCAATGTAATCTCTTTAAACAATAGTGTCTTTCATTATATAACACAAATATAGCCTTTATCGACGTGAAATATCCTACAACTGAAGCCATCATTTGGATAATAAGATCTCTGAATGGAAAATCTATATCCATTCCCAAATCAATAGCAGAAATAAGTTTACAATACCAAGGCCACCAACATCTAATTCTGCATTTCACTTATGGAATAGGGTTTCAGAAAATCTCACCTTGATCACCCTAGGCAGTGATACGCTCCTATTAAGTCTTTAGCTTAACTCGATACTGAGGTTCCTTATGGTACTCCAGGTTCAGTGGTAGGTACGTTCATGATGGGTGGGCTTGTGGTGCAGGTGTAGACAGTAATAGCCAATAATAAGCATTGGCAAAGACACCAGTTTGGGCTTTTGCGCAGGAATGGGATATGCACTTGCTAGGCACTGATATAAAGGTACCACCTAGCCAGAAGATCGCAACAGCTGGAACAATATGTGATTTCCAGAGCATATGATGTCAGTACCTGGCAAATGCCCATCTAATAACATATAGTTCAAAGTCGTCATATATCTTCTGTTATTAAGGTGTTTTCTAGAAGCTGACTGAAATGAGTCCAGAGACACCCCGACTTCAAATAACTATGTAGCAAGAAAGCTGGATAAAAAGATCCAGCTATTCAGTCGCTCTCTAATGTTGTCCCAACTATGGGGTTTCCAAGGAAAATATAGTGCACTCTGATATAAATTCCAATGTATCTTGTTTGAGTTTTCTGCAGTAAAACAGCCCTAGTCATCAGTGTCGGTTTCAAAAGTAGCTATATTTAGTTATATTCACTAAATGCTTCTTTAGTGGGGCAGACATCAGTGCATGTACATATAAAGGTCATAGTGCCAATGCATTTCGGAGAATTGTTCCTTCATCAGGGCGAATCCTATAGTCTATGATCATACAGTAAAAGCAGACTCACAATTTGGTAAAGGTAAATAATGTAAAATGAACACATACCATAGGTCCCATGTTTCACATCGTTATCAGCACATGTGGTCAAGAAAGAAGGGAGAAATTGAAGGGGCGTATGTCAATTACAAATGCCTATCTAATACCTCAAGCCAAAACTGTTGGCTTTGTCATTACTTGCATTCAAGAGGACTAGAATTCTTCCTCTGGTGGCTGAACTTGACTGGGCAGTGGTGGTAGGCACCCTTATTAATATAAGGCTGAACTACTGCAATGCACTCTTGGTAGGAAGTCCAAAATACCAGCTAAGGCGCCTTGCAGTGGCCCAAAACTCAGCTGTACGCCCGATCTTCTCCCTGCCCTGGAAATCATCAGTCTCTGACTTCTGCAGAAAACTTCATTGGTTACCGTTTGAGCGGCGGATTCAATTCAAACTATTGTGTCTTGCGTTCAGATGCAGTCATGAAGTGGCACCGGTTTATTTGTCCTCCAAAATTAAGATCTATAAACCCGCAGTGTTTGCGACCTTTAGATCAGGGCTTATTGACGATTCCCTCATCTAAACCTACATGGGGTGATAGACATTTTACAGTGGCCGGCCCTCGGGCCTGATACTCACTTCCTCCTTATCTTCGACATATTGAGTCTACCGTCATTTTCAGGAAGAAATTGAAGACATATCTGTTCCTATAAATTTGTGATATGATATGATCTGGCATTTGTAACGCGCCTATACACACGTGTTTTAAGGCACAACGATGCAAGGAAGGGGGAACAGAGGGAGGACAGAGACAACGATCTTGTGCGATCTCACTATGTAGGTACGTTATTCTGACTTGTTGGGTGCCTAGATGCAGCTTGCTGCTTGGTTCCAATGGATATGCGCTGTATACATTTCTAACCAAACCTAACCTAACTAGAGTGCAAGGAACAGATATAAATCAAGTGGCTGAAAGAACAGAGTATTAAGACGTTTTTATTACAACAGTCGCTGTTTATAGCTGCAATTAAGCCATTCACTAGAGCTAGCTCAAAGAGATCCCAGTGGGATGTGTTGTGGACAGGGAGGGGAAAGGAGTGTGTAGGAATGGCCGTAGGAAGGAGTGGGCCAGTCAATGGGTGGGCAAATAACCAAACAAAATCCACAAGCTGTGTGTCTCTCCTCAAATATAATCTCCCCCATAGCTGTGCTGCAATGCAATAGTGTTGGCTTATAGGTGGCGCTTAGGCGCCACCTATTAGCCCAAACCAACAAAGGCATCCGTGGTTAGTCGTGGTGCAACTCAAATAAATGGACAAGGAAAACGTCTCCTCTGGATGCAAACAGATCTCAGAGTTTTGGTTACATAGTGGTTAAAGTCTCTGGTGCCGCGTAGCCCCAGATCCTTATCTGCCAGGAAGCCTCTGGGTAGCAGGAATTCCCTTACCAAAAGTGCAGTGTCTAATGTGCCTGAGTCCCTCAGGAGCATGCTTTATGGAAGTACCAGGGTGTGGGAATCAAACTACAAGGCACCATAAGTGACACACGTTCTCAATCAAATAGGCACTGCAGTCACTGCAGTACGTAGTAGGGTGGGCTTTTGCACTTACGGGAGGTCCTTCTGACTCACTTTACCTGAAGATGCTCTTACACATCAGTTTGGGTGCCATGAGATGACACTCCTCACACACAGCGGCTACACATATGCCTCAGTCTTGACGCTCTTGCAGTCAAAGCAGCGGCCATCAATAGGAAAGATTGGAATGGGTTCCAACATGTGGGCAGGCAAGTGTTTCTCTTCTCAAGGTCAGAATGGGTGAGCGGAGGACTACGCCTGCCTCTGCGGTCACACTGTTGGGAAGGCATCAGTTCCTCGCTTCCAGCGAAGCAGAGCGGAGTAGCTCCAGGCCCTCCATACACCTGACAAGGGATTCCACCCCAAAGTAGCCCTTATTTATCATCTGTTTGTGTTTATGGTCTGTTTATTGGGGATTGTGCATCCATAAAACAGAATCAAAGACAGCCTAAAATGGATTGAAAACAGATTGCAGTCATCCTATAAAAAGAAGACGGAGTGCTAAGTTAGGACAATTGGGAGAAGCATAATCTATTGTAATAGACCCCTGCTAAAAGATCCTTCAAAATGATCTAAGCTTCAGATGAAATGATCACTTCCGCCTGGACCATAAAGAGTGGAGAGGTAAGAGTTTAGGTTCTAGCCAGTGCAAGTGAAGATGTCTGGAAGTGCAAGAAGAAAAGGAAATCTGACCCACAATGACCTCTGCAACAGTATTACTGGGTGTGCTCTAATTGCCTTCTAGCAGCTACTAAGAAAATAAAAATGGGTGCAGTCGTTCCTATGCACTTGAAAAATAGGGGTACTAATGGTAATCGGGCCTAATGTCAGATTTGTAATAATTTGACTAGATGAAAAGATTACCAGATTCCTTTAGTTCAAGGGCTTCCCGTTTGCTTTTGTAGAAATCAAATGAAAACTATTTCATTTTGGCGCTCCAGGCTTTTGAACAGAGTTTGCGATTGTCCTCTATGAGATGCAAAGGCATAGCTAGGTGCTGGGCGGGAGGCGGGGGGGTGAGGAGGCTATAGCCCCAGGTCTTTTGGTTGTAGCCCCTGATAGAATTCCAGGAGCTAGATCCAAAAGGCTAGCTAGCCCTGAGTCCCGACAGTCTCAACATTAGCGTAGCCCCGGACCTATTCCAGACCTTGCAACACCCCTGGTGGAAAACGTTGACTTGCCAAAGCTCTCTACAAATGTGAAAAGGCTGCGCACTAGGACTAGACCAGTTGCATTTGGTGATGTCCTGTATTGTGGGTTCTGCCAACAGTGACTTGGATCAGACCAGTTCAAGCTTGAAGTGGGTGGGTTTGGAGTGTATATTATATTTCACATCTGCTGTTCTAGCTAGCAGCTGGGCGCGAAAGCCCTGGTAGGTGTTTGACGATCACATTCTCTTAATTTTGAAGTTTGGAATCATCTTCCGATCCCGAAATGGCAGCCAGTTAAGAGGCAGCCGAGACAGTTCTGTTTTTTATAGAACTGACTAATGGTGAGGGACTTTTTGGTTGACACCTTCTGCGGTAATACCTTGCGACCTTGTTGTGTGTGTGTTGCTAAGAACTTGAGAGATCTTTATTATAGGAGCCACGTATTAATTTTTGGTTGCACCAATGTAAGCATCTACAGAGACATAGAGGCCCTCAACTCCGTTGTTCAAAATTTCAATGGTAGGGTGAGCTTACACATTTAGTGCACCCCACAAGTAGTATCATATCAGTCATGCACAGAACAGAAGAGAGAAGTCTTGAGGAATATTTGGAATTGCTGTAATTGCAAATTACTATAGCCTTTAGTGGATGACACGTGTTTGGGCAAAAATTGTCTTGCCTTTCTCAAATCCAGGCCTTGCTCACTTGCGTGAATAGAAGCATAATGCAGGTTAGTGGTAAGTCATGGGCTCAATCCAACCTCATGCGGATGTGTCCTCAGCTTGCTTTTGTTTGTTTTTTATAGAGTTTTACGATTGTCTCCAACAGTTGGGTGGGAAAGTAACTAGCGACTTGAGAACTACCTCCGATAGACTGGCCCATCTGGGTCCCTTGTTTCTTGGTATATGTACATGTTCTTAGTAAATCCTTTGCTGAGGTAATCATACGAGAGGTAGAACACTTCAACCCACAGTTAATGTGGGGTCTTTCTTAGGCGTGGAATCCAGTATCAGAAATACACATATGTTAGCATTAATGGCTAGAGCTAAAGACGCCATCTAGAGTGGGCCTAATTCCGAGTAGGGCGGTAAGGGTTAACGGTCACCGGTAACGAGACCGGTGCCATTAAACCCTTACCGCCCTACTACGAGTTCCTTTTGCGGGTCCTTCCTTAACGCCTGCTTTTAGCAGGCGTTAAGGACAGGACCCGCAAAGGGACTTTAGTGCTAATAACAGTACCGTAATTTACGGTACCGTTATTAGCGCCTTCCCCATTCCCATTGAGCCCTATGGGGGCTCAAATGGGAATGGGGAAGGGCCCTGGTGAATGGGGAATTACCGGTCCCTCCAACCTTGGAATGGACCAGTAATTACTCCATTCACCAGGGTGGAGTCGGAACGATTTTGGAGGCAGCCATGCCGCAAATAGCGGCGTGGTTACCTCCAAACTCGTAATGAGGCCCACTGTGTGAATCCAAAAGGTTTGTCAATGCTTTGGCGGCCCTGCCCAGAAACGGGCGTTGTCCGTGTAATGCCAGGATTATTCTACGTGCAATTTTGTGGGATGTTGGCAACAACTAATTCATGGTATTTAGGAGTGCAAAAGCCCTGATGGGTGGTGCTGTTTTCTGCTACTTGCTCCGTACAAGCTCCATTTTTGCCATATCTCACAGCGGAAATCGTACCGTCATTTAGCTCAATAGGAAGCTGCAAAAGTACAAATGGACTCTATATATGAACAAGGGTTTTCCAGAGAGCAGTGCAGTTGCCATAATCGAAGGTCTATCTAAACAAGGGTTTGCCAGAGAGCAGTGCGGTTGACAGAATCGAAGGTCTATATGAACAAGGGTTTGCCATAAAGCAGTGCGGTTGACAGAATCGAATGTCTATATGAACAAGGGTTTGCCATAAAGCAGTGCGGTTGACAGAATCGAAGGTCTGTATGAACAAGGGTTTGCCATAAAGCAGTGCGGATGATAGAATCGAAGGTCTATATGAACAAGGGTTTGCCAGAGAGCAGTGCGGTTGACAGAATCGAAGGCCCTGGAGCCAGACATGTAGGCTTCTCTTAGCTACAATATACTAGACCACTTGTAGATTCAAAACCTATTCTATGGTGCCAATAATCTGTCTAACTACTAGCTGAGAATGTCTTTCTTGTCTTGCCAATCCTACAGTCATCTGAATATTAATCTTCCATACAGTTTAGATGGCCACGAGAAATATTGGTCTGTAAAAATCCGGCAGAGAGCTGTCACCTTTCTTATATTTAGACAGTGTTGCTGCTTTGTTACAACAGCCTAGGACAATACCTGATGCTATAAAGGCATTTAATATGTTTAACAGGACAGGGGTCTGCAGATCTAATGCAATTATAAAAAGTCAAACGGAAGACAGTCTGGTCCAGGACCTTTTCATGGCTGGATGCACGTTAAAAGCCTATTTACCTTTGTTCAAAATTAAAGGTGTCAGGGCTGGCCAACTAGACGGATTCCGATGGGATCCGTTCTCCCTTGAAGGAAAATGTATGGTTCCGGAAGAACTAAGGCATCACAAAGGTAGATTTCCAACCTCCCCACAGATACTCTGGTAGGAAATATTGCTTCATATCAATTCAAGCTTTACATCTAGTTCCCTGTGACTTCTACTGTCACACCTGATGGAGTTTCCCACTAACACCACAAACATAAATGTCACACTGCCTTATTTATTTACTGGTTTCTAGAACAGAGGCTTTTTAGTGTGGTGTGAAAGCATTTTCATCTACTATTTGGTACAACCTTCATTTGACACGTTTTACCATGCTGACATCTCGTTTAGGCTCAGAAGGGCTCCTCTGGGACAGTAAATTCCTCTGTGGCATTCAAAAATCCCTAAACATTCTGCATTGTGATTTTTTTTAACGTGAGGTCACAGCATTTAAACATGAGGTTACTGCAGTGAAAAGCTGCGGCCGCACTTCAAAAACACTTCCAAATAGTGCCACAATTAACTATTTTCAAAGGAAAGAGTGTTTTGCTCTCCGGTTTACACTCTTGGGACCTGATTTATTGTATACTTCTGAACTGGAGTTTCAAAAAGATACATGTAACGCTTCAGTGTAGTTAATTTAGAAAATCTATGTAACCACTGTGAGGCGATTGCCCAGATCTCATTAAAATCACAGGGAAATAAAGAAAGTACTAGAACATAGGTGAGGTGTTTCATATCTAGATAGCAGATATGTATTTGCCAGCGTGCTTTAACACATGATGTAGTACTCTGCACCAACCACTAGGCGGTGGCCTATGAAAAGCATGCGATTCTAAGCAGATGCAAGCCACAGAAAGACAACCACTGCTAAGTAATATTTGCCATGTATCCTGATTACGCATATATACATCCTACATTGCAACTGAAAAAAACAGGTAGACTCCATAGGGATTCATATTAATGCTGCCCACCGTGCAAGCACATGGTGGGCAGCATTAACAATTGTTTTTGTTCATCGGTGCAAAAAGTCACAGAATCCCAGCACCACACAACATTCTGATACTTAGTTACACCCCTTACCAAAAAAAAATCAAACTTGCGTGGAGATGGGTCCTCTCTGGGCAATGTCCAGCTCTGTGTTATTATTTTGCATCTCGACAGCATTCATGCTGTGTGAGGCCAAATATCTACATTGGTGATGCAGGGGTTGGAACCATGACCTACAGATTACACGCAGGCCTCTGCAACTGGTCCGCATTACTCTGACTGAGATGAGAGGGGACGGGAAAGGGCACCCCAAGACAAACGTACCGCTTCCCTGTGAGCTATGTCTTTGCAGCGCACGCCAAGGTAACACCCAACCCAAGCATTGCCAATGATATATGTACAGTTCCTTGCCAGGAATTGAAAAGTACTTCGGGTAGAGCTCAATTGCCCTCGTCAGTGCAGCTCCGTCGTAGGTACATGTGGAGAGCCCCAGGCACCAGGCCTTCACTCAGGAGTTGAGCCTGTGCCAGACCACCCCGGAAAAGACGTGGTGAAGTGCCCTACAGCACAAGCCTCGCCTGCTGAGATTTATGTATGAAGGCTGTGCCAAGCCAGGGAACGCAGAGTGCTCATTCAACACAACACCCCATCTCCGAGCTGTGTCAGGGCAGCTCCTCCCAGCAGAGGAATGGCCGGCCCCCTGCGGCACCAGCCTCACCCCTGAGATGCCGCAGAGGAAGCCATCCCTGGCAGGAGAGCGAGAGCAGCCCCTCCCAGGCACATCTCGGCCCCATCCCCTCGAACAAGTGTCGCCTTTTATCTTAATGAGTGTACCTGCTGGCTCAGAAATACACGAGTCGACATGAGAACAGTGCCAGAAAGCGTATTTTCCATTCTTCAAAGTGCAATTAAAAAATCCCATTGCCAAAAACGGACTTATTGCAGCCTCTCGATGAGCTATTTGCCCCTCTGGTTCATTCTTTCCCATACGCACCACTGTCTATTGCGTGGCCGCGTAAAAGGCCACTGCTACGCCATCCCGGTCACCGGATGGAGGTTTGCTTTCGTTGGTCTCATGCAGCCCTTTAACGGTGGTTAGGTTGGGCTTTGAACGAAATGCTCCTATATTGTGATTGCTTTAAGCGATTCCATGTGTTCAAATCGCGGCAAAAATGGCTGTGGACACAAATTATTGTGGCAAAAAGGCTGTGGTTTTGCCACTGCAATCCATGTAAATGATGCAGGGGACACCCCCGCAACCCTCGCTCCCCTTAAATGGTGTAATGGGGTACACCTTTAACGAGTCAAATCACAGCATTTTTGCCGCGATTTTTTGTACAGGTGACATTTTTGCCACGATTTTATCACTGCATACCCTTTAAGCGTGGTCTGAAAACTGATTTGTTCTGTTGACTCCCCAAGGCCAGTGGTAGGAGTGTACTGAACAAAGTAGTGGAACTGTGGTCTCGGCAGAGCAGAGGGTAGGTGGAAGCTTAGTGCAACATGTGACAAGGTGTGGCTTGGGCATTGCAATAGTCTGAGTGACTACTAACTAAGGCTCCTATTACAACTTTACACTTGCACAGGGACATGAATGGACAAACCCTCTGTATAGAAAGGTGAACATGGGCGTAAAAAGTAGAGGAATGCTAAAAAGGTAAAAATGAAAGTAGTGGAACACCGCTCCCGACCGTTCCCGCTCACTTCGATCACTGCCCAAGGCCCTATCTGGTGTTCCAGCTACATGACTGGACACGTTCTGTCTTTTGGTTTAAGCGCTCCTATGCCTGCAGGCCCATTTTAGCGCTATATAAATGCATAAATATATAAATAAATGCATGTGAAATCCTTTCATTGGCATTGCACAGGTGAAGATCATCCAACATTCGGAGGAGAGCTTTGGAGGTCAAGTTTCCCACAGTGATGTCTCCAACCTTTGTTTGCATTGAGTGTGGCTGGTTGTATATGCTCATTTAGTGAGGAATCTACCTAACCCCCCAAAAAACAGAGACAATGCACGGATATCCACTGTGGAGACAAAGGTGGTATAATGACTAACAGGGAAGGGTCGTGTTGCAGTGTGAACCTTTGATCTCTGTATTAGGCTCTTTTCAGATGTGTTCTTTCCAGCCTTCATCTTAGTCCAGGTTGGAGGAGTGCAGAGACTTTCTTTTTGCTCCCGTCGTCATCGTTAGAGACAGGTGGTAGGATTGGTCTCCCCCTTTTTTTTTTAAACATGGCAAAGGTTCCATTTGGATTTTTGCGTGCCTCCTCCACTAAATTTCTGCCACTCATCTTAACAAGTGAAAGAAAGCTGAACGGGTGGAGTGTGTGCAGGCAGTTGAAAGAAAAGAAAGAAAGCGCAAGAAAAAAAGCCATGAAAGGAAAAGGAGAAAGTAATTAAATGGATAGGTGGAACGAAAGACAATGGAAGTGAAACAAAAAGGAAAGGAAGAGACAGTCACTAGCAAAGATGGAAATTAAAAAGAAAAAGGGAAAATGAGAATGGCATGGATAGACGAAAAGAAAGTGTAGACTAAAAGAAAAGAAGAAAGTAAATAATAAAAGAAAGAAAAAGACAACCAAGAGTGAAAGAAAAAGGAAGGCTAGAAAGAAGGAAGGGAAGCTAGATGTAAAGACAGGAAAAATATCATTGCAAAATAGATACTTGAACTGCTTGAGAATTCGTCAATTTCAGAATTGTATCATTGCGCTTCAAAGTTGAAACTGTTCCCTTGTAACAATAGCTGTTGCCACTGTGTTGCAGGACGTGTCCTTCAGCGCTCAGCCAAGCATCGTTTTGTTGCTCATCGGGGATAGCGGGAAAGATGGCTGCCTCCAGGAACCACGGGCAGAGCGCATTGTACAGCTCTAGGACTTATTTTACAAGTCTGTTGGTGTTGTCTAAGCTCCTACTGGTGATTGCTTCAATGATTTAAACCAATATGATTGATGACAGTGCTCTTTTGATAGCTTAATTTCACAAATATTAGCATTGCTGGATTTTCCCCAAACCCCACTATCAAATGCGTACATTAATTAATGGGTCTCTCAAAATGTCACGATTAAATACAATAGCCTGAGAGGTCCCCAAATATCGGCATAAAAGGTTCCTAATAATAGCTTAATTATAGGCCCCTCATCTTCCATCAAAGACCTGTAATTTGCCAAAATTCCACCATTGCACATTTCTAAAATAGCTTAAGTTTGACCCCAAAAGCTGAACATCTCTTTTCCATAAATATCAGAAAAATTTACCAAAATGCCAATGTTTAAAAAATATCACGATTTTGCCCCCAAAAATTCAGCAGCACATTTTCTCCTATGATTCACCTGTATCCGGAAAGGCCAGCAGAGCATTGCAATTGTAATTATTTATTTGTAAAGTGCTTATACACAAGTGAAGTGCTTCAAAGCACTTCAAGGCGGGAGGAGAACAAGGGAAAAAGTATGAATTCTTAGGCCTTGAAGTTTCCGAATGATGTAACAAAATTAACTAGCGTACTAAGCCAGGGGCATTTCTGCTAGTGTAAGTGCAAGACAGGAGGGAAGGAGAAAGGGCGCGGGGGGAGGGGGGAACATACAGAACAATACATTACCGTGCTAGGCCTGGAGACATTCACATGGAATGATGATAGGTCATACGCCTATGCCCAAGTGTTTCAGGTGCAACTAAGCTACGCAGGGAAGACAAAGGGAGGACAGGAAAAAACGATCTTGCTAGGCCTTGCGCATTCAAGGTCACGAAGTGCGCAGACAGGAAGTGTGCGGAAGGGAAGGGGGAGCAAGTGCGCCAAGTCCATCAGGGTCCTGGGCTAAGTGCAGAAGAGGTTGCCTCTCACATGGAAGGTGTACCTAATGCAGAGTGTGAGGCAGAGTGCAGAGGCCCGGAGGCAAGTGTAGGACTGGCGTGGGGAGCCTGGGACTATTGTAGCTCTGGAGGTGCACCAGGCGACCAGTCAGAGAAACTGAGCAGAGTTGGGGAGGAAGCAGGAGAGAGGAGAAAGGGGGTTAGCAGGGCAGTGGGAGAGAGAACGAGGAAGAGAAGAGGGAGGTGCATGAAATTAGAAATGGCTTAAATCTGCTTCATTACACCCTGTTTCTATAAATATCACAAATGAAACTCAAAATAGCAATATGGAATGTTACACATATCATGAATGTTTATGATTCAGGTTGGGCCCTAATAGTAATAGTAATCACCGAGCAAAGGACTGCTGCACCTGCGAGAGGTTCTTGCGCCATTATTTGGACCTCATTCTGCGGTGACGCACGCTGGCGTGCACCTGTTTCTACTCACCTGGAGCTGCAGTGCTAAGTATGAGAGAGAGCAGGGTAGTGACAGTAGGGTCTTGCCCAGCGTTGTGACTGCCAGGCAGGGGTTGGTCAAGTGCCAAACCGATATGGTGGGGAAGTGTGGGGAGGAGAAATACGCCCAGAGTACAAATGATGCCATCATATGAAAGCACCACTTGAATCCTCCCCAAGAAAACCAACTGGCATAGTTAACGCATGTGCTGATTTTGGGCGCTATGCTGCAGCTGGAGCCCAACTTGCATTGGGGCATCAGACTTTTGCAAAATAATCTCACTATTAAGTTAAAACGCTTGATAAGAAAAGGCCGAAGTGGGGTGCTACTTT
Organism: Ambystoma mexicanum; assembly: GCF_040938575.1. Lineage (NCBI taxonomy): Eukaryota > Metazoa > Chordata > Amphibia > Caudata > Ambystomatidae > Ambystoma > Ambystoma mexicanum. Next base: position 1,275,188,042 of record NC_090932.1, read on the forward strand.
GCAGTCCGTAAAGGCATTTGAACTAACATCTACTAGATGGCACCCTCATGTTTATTACTTTTAATCTAAGAAAATACAGTTTGCCAAAATCGGACATATTTGGCTTAGTGGTTAAAACCAATTTGCCACCTGCTCTTTCTCGCGGCATTGTGTAGGCACTGATACATTCTCACATCGGCAGGGCAATGCCATCTTGATGGAGAAGTCTGAAAGCACTGTGCACCACATCCGTTAAAGTTTGCTATTCTGCTGCTGGGTTGAAGTGTGCCTGCATTGACTACCATTGGAAGCCAGGATTCAGTTTAATGGGGGATGCTTGGCTCCTATAAGACTATTGATTCATACCAACCAACCATCTTGCCATCTACATTGAGTATTGCCGGTGGGGTCAGGGCTGCCAGAAGCAGCAAGCCTCTTCTTCAGCTTGATATTCCTAGAAAATCCCAGACCTGGAAGCAAGCTTTTCCTGACATTCCTAGGGGTTGGAAAACCCTCCCCGATTCTCTTCGATGATAGACTTCCCGTCTTGCATTTCGCAGGGGATTAAAGCCATTCGTTTTTTTTCTGAATAGCTGCTTCTGGTTGTGTTCAGTGATGTGTCTTCATGTACCATCTCTTTATCCTCTATGGAGAAAATACTCCCCACAACGCAACCTTAGATTTTCCTGATATTAGCGACGTTCCACACAATGTAACCCACACGATTTGTTGCAAATAGTTAAAACGTGCTCCAAAATGAGGCACAAATATTTTTGGAAGTAACCCGAATTTGCCCCAAAATCGGTGTTCACAGCATGTTTCTTTAAACACTGTGATTATTTAATTTTACACCAAAGCATGATCTCCAAGTGTTTCTTTAAGTAGGTAGAAGTTTCCCTAATATTGGCCACACCAAAGTGTTTAGCTAGCCAATCAGTGCATAAGCTTCTGTAAGCAGTAGAGCCTTCTCGGACCTTCTCTGAAAGGATGGGACATCACATGTTCTCGAGCATCACGTGCTTCCATTGATTGCTTCAAAATGTAGCCTTGCCTACTTGTGAAGTAGCTTCTGCATTTTAGAACATTCATTATACTAAATGTTCACAGATCAGCTTGTTTTATTATTGCCCTGATGGCTTGCTGGTCATTTTCATTACCACAAGCCATTTCTTTCTCATCAGTCATTACATAATGAGGTACTTCCACACCCAAGACAGTCTTTAATCTGCTTAGCTAGGAGAAAAATTGTGCTTTGCCCTGCCCGGCCCATCAGTCTGTTTAGCCTAAAGCAGTAAAGACTTCTATCTCCCATCCCACTCACTCCACACTTATCTACCCAACCCACTTCTGTTCATCTACTCCAGCAACTACCTCCTCTACCTCTGCTCGCCCTATTGACCTCGCCCTCGGTCTCTGGAATGCCAAACCCCACTGCAAAAATCTCCTCTCTCATGAATCATATTTAGTCCCTTCACCCCTAAATTCTCGGTGATGGCAAGCACCAAAACCTGGATTCCTGCCAGGATGCTGCCGCTGGCAGCCCTTCACACCTACCTTGTCTCTTTTTTCTCAGTCTCCTTGTCTCACCAAAACAATGTGTTGGTATTGGTCTCCTGATCAGCAAGAACACACCATCCCCATCCCTTTCTCTCTCTGATTTCACTCCCTCCTCCTTTGAACATCTCTCAGCACAACTCCTTGCTCCAACCCCTCTTACTTTCCTTCTCGTCTGCACCCCGCTGGCACACTCCACCTCTTCTCCTCTGATCTTGACCTATTTCTTGAATTGATGCCAGCTGATTTCCCAGACGTCATATTGGATGCCCTCGAACTCTGCAAGCTGCCTAAGGTCCAACAGCCCAAACTTGACTTCGCTATGACAACTCACTAGTCAACCTACATAGCCTCACAATCCACACCAAAAGCAACTCTCTCAATTTAATATTCCCATCTTCCAACCTGGTTTCCTCCGCTCCACCTATAGACCTCTCTCTGACCACTCTCTCATTAATTTCACCAGCTCTGCTCAACCGTGACTCTCCCATCACCCTCCTTCATATATCACCAAACATACACTCAAGCCCGACACCATGGTCCCCAACCTCCACCAAGCCACCTCTCACTACAATCTCCCTCTCCTCCACTTGCTCGCTCCATTGAACTTGCTGATACTGAATTCAGATCTGCACTCTCTACCACCTTCAATCATCACTATCCTGCCTGCTCCTTCACCTTATCCCACCTGCATCTTCAATCATGGATCTCCTCTGCTGTCCAGCTGAAAACAGCAACAATGCATCACTGCTTAAGCTGCTAGCGCAAAGACCGATACAACACCCTTATCAATGCCTTTGAGCACTTTCTAATGACCCTGACCACAGTTCTCAACACAACCAAATTCTCCTATTACACTAATCCTGTTTAACTATCTGCTTGAACCCTTGAACGCTATCCAGGACTCCGCTGTCCATGCTTTACCCTCCATCCTGAAGAACTTCTCTTTTCCTCCTCTTTCTCTACCATTGACTTTGCCTCCTACTTCTCCACTAAAATCAGCGAAATACAGGACACTTTGTCCACTCTTCCAGCTCCCTCAATCTCTTTATTACACGTCATCCCCACCTCCCACGCTCAACTTCTACCCATCATACGTGCCAATTGTCCCCTTTCCATCACAATTTGTTAAGGAATTTGCACCATATCTTCCCAGCTTGTTAGAAAACAGTAACATTCATACCTCTCCTAAAGAAACGAAGGGCTAATCCCAACAATCCCACCTTCTATAGACCTGTCTCTCTCCTTTCCTACTACTCTAAAATCCTTGAGAGGGTTGCCTTCAACGGCATAGTGAACGATCTCAGAATGAACTATCTATTCCGGTCCAAACAGTCCCGCAAGACTGTGCTCACGCATGTCACCAATTCCCTTACCACTGCCCACCACTTTCACCCCCCTTCCATTCTCATCCTTGTACGCTTCACCCTGCCGTTGACACTATGGATCCTTCCTTCCTCCTTCAAACTCTTTCCCTCCTTGGCTTCAAGGACACTGTACTCGACTGGGTGCCCTCCTATCTCTGTGACCGCTACCTCTGCATGACATGGGAAATCAGCACCTCCGCCCTGAAACCACTTCGGATCCTCCCTGAAGCCCAATTCTCTTCCTCCCTCTGCAACCTCATTTCCCCCTTTGGCTTAAATACCACCTCTTCACTGGCAATACTCAGATATTCTTCTCTTTTACCTACCTCACCGCTACAGTCTCTAAACAGTTATCAAATGCCCAATTGCCATCGACTGCTGGATGGCTCTACTCTTCTGCATTCTAAACTTTTCAAAGGCTGAAGTCATCTTTCTCTCTGCCTCCAACACCAAACCCACTCTCACCTCTCCCATCTCCTTGCCCGCTGGACCTCCTCAGCCTATGACCCATGGCTCGCTACCATGGGCTTCTCTTTGATAATGATCTTAGACACTTCCAGTTCATCAAAGTGGTAAAATAGCTCAACAGTTTCAGTGCTTACTGCTGCGATCTGTGTGCGCCCTGCAGGTCACGTGTTTGTAACCCGGCAAGGCCAAGCAAGCATTTCATCCTTTGGAGGTTGATAAATGAGTACCAACTTCGGTTGGGTGATATTGTATGTAAATATGTTTGAACACTTCATTATCATGGCTACTGCCACAGCACACTTATAGAAATCTGCCCACATCTCGTGCAACTTTCTACTAAAGTGCTTGTCACTGCTCTTCTGCTCTGACAACTGGAGTACTGCATGAACCTACTTTTTGGTCTACCCTTCAACTTTTCTGCTCCCCTAATCAAAATCCTTAACTTCACAGCACACACCCTACCCACATCCCCCCTCACCTCTGCCTACCATTGCCAGTCTGTATAGCTCTCCTTGCAAAATCACTCTCTCTTTAAACTCCTGCTATTCATCCATAGTTTTGCCCCCTCACTACCTGCACGCTTCATCTCTTCACAACCACCGTACTGCTTTCCGCTTTCGCTCCTTTTCCCAATTTGCTCTACCCCTGGCCATCAACACCATCTCTTCAGTAGAACTCTTTAAAACGAGGTTCAAACACCACTTGCATGCACAGGAAGGAGTCCCCTAAACCCCAACACCCTCATGTCTAAACTCACCACCCAGCCCACCTTTCCCGCATTCTGACTTCAGGGCTAAGCTATGCAATGTGTACATGTGTAGATACTGGCCTCAGGCTCTCAATGTTGAGAATACTTCCATTTCATCCAATGCCTGTCTCTGGTATAAGTGTCTACTCTTACACCTTCACCACCTGGAAGGCGTCATTCAATCCAATGATGCTCTTGTGTAATTGCATCTTACCCTAGGACTGCCTCTGCTCTCTGTTATTGCCTACTCTGTAAGTCATTTCTGTTTGAAATTACACTGTGTTGTTCTTGACTAAATACAAATACAAACATACTAACACTTTGGTATCCTGGGAGGGGAATGAGAATGGGAGGAGCAAGACACACCTGGGCATGGGCTCTGATAGGGAAGAGATGTCTTGAGGTAATGAACATTACCAGGAAGTAATCAAGGTATTACCTTCCTTTTCCCTTCTTTCTCGTCGAAGCCATTATATAAAGATGGCATAGCAAGCTGCATCTGCTTATATGTAGATTCCTTATCATTGAGGAAATGAAATAAACCACACAGGGATTTTATTGACCATTTATCTAGTGTTGTTTTACAGTATTAAAAATACACATATACTTATGACAAAAGGGAGTAGATCCTTAATTTTTATTTTATTTACTTGTTTTACAGCCAATTAAGTCTTTTAAAAGAATGAAGTAGAAGAACATAGATGACTATGTAGTTTGAATGTCTTATTCCATATGTCTAAAACGTAGAAGGAGGGTTGGTTGGTAGATCCTTAATGGTGCAACAAGAGGTTCAATTGGTAATCCAATGCTTATTGCAGAATCATCATTCAGGACTGGTGTGAGCACATGTTGCCTCCTGGCATATATAAACCATGATGACAAACTGTAGTTCTGTCAATGAGGAAGCCACTCGACTGGTGGAATGTCCCACATGAGGACTCGATGACTGGACATTCACCAGGTCAGTTGAGGACAAGGGCTTGATTCCTCTGGGCCCCGGACTACATGGGACTAAGCGTTTCTCAGATTTCCTGAATGTTCTTGTTCTATCCAGGTAAGTTCAAATGACCCTGGAGATGTCCAAAGTGTTGAGTTTCCTCTCATGGTCTCAGCTGGGCGATGGGTAAAATGTCGGCAGCACCAGTTCCGGGGACCAATCAAATACAGATGCCATTTTAGGTAGAAAGGCAGTGTCGAAAATACACTCCGCCTTCAGATAATACGATGAAATGGGGGCTAGGAGTGCTCCAAGTTCGCCCACACGTCTTGGCAGTTATGATGCCACTAGAGAAAGAAATTTAGCCGACAGGAAGGCAAATAAGGAGTTCAAAGAGGGATTCCTGAAGGGCCCATAGTTCCAGTGGACGACCCCCGAGGGGTTAAACATGTATATCTTAAAGGTCTGGAGATGTGAAAACTCTGTGGGAGGCAGGAGACTGAGGGAACTGTTGTTTCTAGACTCTTCCATGGTTCAGTTAAAGGCTTTTATAGCTGCCAATACAACTCATATGTTGGCATATATATATAATTGAGGCGGCTCAAGAAGCTCCCGTGTAGGAATTGAAGATAGCAGGACAGTAGGAGAGGCAACAGATCCAACCCCTTGCCCAACTACCAAAGAGCAGAGCCATACCAGTGGTGGTTATAGGACCGCAGCATGGATGGTCTCCTGGGATTGTGAATTCCGTTGCCAGGGTAGGCCTGCCTGTTGCAGAATTTGTCTTTGGCATACTAATAAATGAATAGGCCATCAGGTGGAGTTTGTGGAGGGCTCCCTAGAAGAGGAGGAGGCCGATATGTTGGGGTAGAGGGGTAGGTGGAGACACCTTGAGATGTCGAGCTGTCAGATTAGATGGAACCTTTTTCCTTGGAGCTAGTAGGCGGATATAAGCATAACGTGTTCCTTTTCTTTCCAACCTTTGCAAAGGGGATTAGTGGTGGGAGTGTGTAGAGCAGACCCTCTGGCCACAGAAGCGACTGTACGTCCCACCACCGCACTACTAGATCCCTGCGCCTAGTGCAGAAGTCTGGTAGGCTGGCATTGAGGGGGTGAAAACGGATTTAACTAAGAGGAACCCAGAGCAGTTCATGCCTGTTGGAATGCTACTGGTGTGGGAGAGATCCGTTAGCGCTTCAGCCCAGATGTGCCAGAGACCTGGGAAGTGAATGGCTGAAATGGAGGCCAGATGTAGCTGCCCCTACAACCTTACTTTTCTTGATTGCCAGCGAGAATAGATCTCTATATCTTGTGCGCCCTTGTATGTTTACGGTAGCTTTGGTTATCATATTGCCCATTTGTAATTGAATGTGCAAGCCCTGCCTCAGGGGAAGAACTTGGAAGGCCAATAGGAGTGCCCTGAGTTCTCACCAGTAGAGGGCAAGACATGCATCGTGCCTTGTCCATTTAACCCGTACAGGCTGTAGCTACAACTATTTCCCCCACCCAGTGTGGCTTTGTCATGTGGTAATCACCTGAGGTGTGGAGGGGTAATGTACCTGCTTCCAGATGAGTTGGAATCCACCCCCATTATAATTTCCCCTTTAAGCTGCATTGTACCAATATGAACTTCTCAAAGTTCCTTGAGGCAGACCACCAGTGTAGAATGATTGTGAATGGGGCGGGTGGGTAAATATCCAGCCTTGCCTAGGGGAATGTGAACACTGTGGAGGCATGGTAGAATCGAGGATTAAGGTCGAGCCAGGGATAACTTGCCTCGGTCCAGCAGGAAGCTGAATTGTCGAAGTACTTCACAGATTCCTTATGTGTTGTCTAAGGCCTCTGGAAAAGAAGAGGAGTAAACCAACATGACTTCTAGATGGGGTGAACCATAATCCCTTCTTGCTGAAGTATTCTTAAAATGGGTGCAACTGTCTTGGTATAAATCACAAGAATTGATTTTCTACAGGATGTTGTCCTTATGAACTGGAAGTATTAGTCCCCCATAGCAAATCGCAGGAACCTGTTCTGAGAAGGATGAATGGGTGTAGGCAGGTATGCCTCATGCAAATCAATGAAGGTCATGGCATTCCCTGGACAGACGAATGGGAGAATCTCTTGGAGGGTCTCCATGGAGAAATGAAACTGTCTCAGCTAAAAGGCTGAAAGGTTTGAAGTAATTGGAAGCCCCCAGAGGGTTTGTGAAGTCAAGAGGCATAGGTTAGACTGAAGTTCTACTTTTTAAAATGGGTCCTTGAATCAAGGGTCAGAGGTTATTTCCAACCCAGGAGGAGGTAGGAAGTAGATTAGGTAGCCTTCCCTAATCATTTACAAAACCCAACTGTCTGATGCCTTTTGTTTCCATATGGGACAAAGGACCTGAGGCCCCCTGACCAGTGAATCACAGGAGGTGTGATGTACCCTAAGTGCCAGGGAAGCTATCTTGCAGGCGAGAGAGTGTTTTTCGGAGGGTATTACTGATAACTTGAGCTTTAGGTTCTAGGACATCTTCTGTTCTTGTGTGGGTCACTGTCGCTGGCAATTGAAGTTCACCTTTATAATACACTGGTGTGCGAAACACATTGGTGTTAAAACAAATCTCTCCTCTATGAAGTAGTGGCTCCTTCCGTGTCTTTGCCACCCTATGTTTCTATGGACAGCTGGCGTGTCGAAAGCCTCTGGGGGTGAATTGAGATGGAGGGGTATGGGACAGCTTTGTTTGGCAGGCTTTTCCCCTTTGAAGGCCTTCAAGAGTATATGTTCCCAAAACAGTAGGGTTCCAGATAACAGTAATTTCAGAAAGACTGATTTTTGGATATTTTCTTTTTTTGCAAGCTCTCGGGTGTAGATTACTTCACTCCAAAATAGCTGAGTCTGAGGCATGGGCTGCAGTTCTGCCTGCATCTGAAGCAGGGTCAGCTAACCTTTCTGCTTCGCATCTTATATTTTGGAATTGTTCAATCATATCTTCGCCCTTTTTCGACATTAAGGAGGTCATTACACATTAGACAGATTATTGGTGTGAAATGCTGCCTTCAATACTTCCCACCTCCACCAGTGATGTTCTACAAAATCTGCCCAATGTTATGTTAGGCATATTTATAGAGCGCACAAACACCCAAAGGCACCCTGGCGCTAGAATGAATACAGAGCTACCAGATAACAAATTAAAACCAAAATGTTTTGAGCATACTCCGAAAGGTGAGGTGGCCAACTATCATCTGCGATGCAAGGGAAGTAGCATTCCAGGTCTTGGTGGCAGCCACCGAAAAGGCACGGCCGCCAGTATGTGTCAGTCTTAAGCAGGGGACCTTGACCAGAAAAGGAGAGTGTGAGTGGAGACACTGTGTTGGTACGTAATGGGGGAACTTTTCTTGGATATATTGCGGCCCAAGGCCGTTGAAAGCCTGATGTACCATACATAAGGATTTTAACAATATCCTCTTGTCCACCAGAAGCCAGTGGAGCTGCCTCAGCAGAGGGGTAATGTGGGCCCTAGTAGGGGGCCGAAGGATAGCTCTGACAGCAGCGTTCTGCAGTAACTGTAACCGATGAATCACATAGCGAGGTTGGGCAAGATACAGTGAGTTGCAGTACTCTAGAGCACTCAAGACGAGTGCTGCTACAACCCGGGCATTACATTTTTCCGCCACAAAAGGGCAAGATACAGTGAGTTGCAGTAGTCTAGACCACTGAAGACGAGTGCTGCTACAACCGGAGAATGACATTTTTCCGGAACAAAAGGGAAAACTTTCCTGAGTATGCACAACTTAAAATGTCCGCTCTTACATACTGCCACTACCTGGGCGTCCATCGCAAGAGAGGAGGAAATAACAACCCCCAAGTTCTTTACGGATGCCACAGGGACCGGGAGAGGGCTAACAGAGGCTGGCTAGCAATCATTGGTCCAATAAAGAAGAGGCAATGTGGTCCCAACCACCAATACCTCCGTCTTGCTACCATTTCATTTGAGCCAATTAGATGACATCCATTCCCCGACCTCCTGAAGACACAACCTAAATCAACTGGCCGTATTGGCCTGATTAAGGTCAAGACAGACCAAAATGTGGGTGTCGTCAGTGTAGGAATAATAGCAGAAGACATGGGAGTGAATAAGAGCCAGAATATACAAGTTAAATAGGATCGGGGAGAGGGCAGGGCAGACCCCTGTGGAATACCACAGGGTAATAAAACTGGGCTGGAGCAAAAAGGAGGGAATGAAATTGATTGTGAATGGTCGGACAGAAAGGAGACGAACCAGTCCAGGACTCTGCCAAACAGCCCGACAGTAGAAAGCCTGGAGGACAGGGTAGGATGGTTGACGGTGTCGAACGCAGCCAAAAGATCTAAAATAACAACTGCGCTGACACCCCCCTGGTCCACAAAGGCGTGCCAGGTCGTCGAGCACTGAGTTCAGGACTGATTCAGTTCCCCTACCAGGCCGGAACCCAGACTGAAATAAATCAAAGTAAGACGTAGATTCCTAGAAAGTGGAAAGCAGAGGGGAAACCAGAACTTCCAACAATTTCATAAGGCACGGGAGTAAAGAAATAGGATGATAGTTCTCTAATACCTCAGGATCAAGTGAGAGTTTTTTTTAGTAAAGGGATCACAAGGGCGTGTTTAAGTGTTGATGGGATCTCACCCTCCCTAAAGGAGGCATTTTACGGCTGCACTAATCTGAAAGATAATATCCCTCGAGTTTTACTTCAGCAACGCCAGCGGAATAGGTTCAGTAGGAGATGCTGATTTCAACCCTTGAATGGCAGCGAGAATATCCAATTTTAGGAAAATGGGGAATGAGGACCATTTCCTATCTTCGCGAGAGAGCTCAGTTGGTGTTTTAGCGACTGGTGGGTACGCTGCATTGCTGTTAATATTATCACAAATAGCAGCGATCTTAGACACAAAGAAGGACAACAAGGAATCCCATAAAGCTTGAAAAGGAGTTCCCTGCATGCTAGTCATCACAGGTGAAGAAAGGGACTGAACAAGCTGAAAAGGGCCCTAAGTTGATTAAGGGCTCCTTCAACCTTGAGAGCAAAATACACCTTCTTAGCATATACCACAGATTTATGGTAGGCAGTGAGTTGCTGGCGGAATACAGATTTAGTTTCCAGCGAGTAGTCAGCACACCACTTTCTCTCAGCCTGTCTGCACAAAAGCCTTTCAGCTCGTAGCTGATCAGTATACCATGGCTCTGATGGACGTGCTTTTTTTCTTTCACATCCTAAGAGGAGCCAATTGGTCAGCAGCAGTGGAGAAGGCCGATTCCAGAATAGACAGGTAGCACAACATGGGCTGACCACAGTGAGTGGCCAAAGCGGACAATATGGACGAGCTTAAAACCCTATGCCAGCTACGTTTCAAAATGGCTGGCTTAGGTTTTGTGGCGATCGGAACAGGCAGAGGAATGAAGAAAGGAACCAAATAATGTTCAGACCAGATAACAGGGGAAGGAGAGGACAGAGTAATAGATTGCTCCAGAGCGAAAACTAGATCAAGAAAATTTCCCTGTAGGTGGGTAGGTTTGGTCACCCACTGGTGGTGGACAAGATCAAGCATCAGGTCTAAACATTTTTTCCCATGACCACTAAGGGCCGGGCTGTTAGGAAGATTAAATTCTCCCATGATTACTAAATTGGGATGTTGAGTCTGTAATCCACAGGCTAGCACCAGAAAATCAGAGCAGAACAGAGTGTCATCTCCAGGGGGCCGGTATATTAATAGTACAGGCAGGGTAAATGTAGAGGATATCGAGATGCGGGAAAGAAGACATTCCAATTCAGTTTTACACTGGCAAAAGAGGTATTCCTGAAATACCTCTGCAGTTTTTCCAGAAATACCATCTCTGCCAGTGATAACCTTAAAATTTATTTAAAAAAATAATCTTTCTATGCAGTCGAACTTGAAAGTTGGAAAGTGTTCATGTAAAGTAGTGGCTCATACCATAACTGTAAATTATTTTTAATGTAGATCCTTTTGTATATCACATGCCCACCTTTTCAGCTCCTAAGCATGGACCACTGTTAAAGATGTTTGTAATTATTGAAGGGAAGCACCTGCACTTGAAGTGTAAAGAAAAAGGTTGGGCCACTTTGGAACTTTTTCCTCCACCTCCGAGGTGAAGGTAAAATAGGTGAAAGGGCAGCTGCAAGTTTGCCTGGGACCCTGCTGTGTTATTTGAACCAACCCTTAATTTGGAGGATTTAACAAATACACTTGGATCGACCACTACCGTAGAACTCGTAATGACCCTGTAAGACCTGCCATTGTTTTGTGGGTGTTTGTTATACATATGTAGTGTAAACCTGGCTCTAACGGCCATGTTTCAGCCTACAAAGACCTTTTGATGGGTACAATCTTCAGAGGAAACTATGAGTTATACTCACAGATGGAAAGACGTAGGGGTTTAATCATTTGGGTTTTCTTTCAGAAAAGAAAAGGAGTCTTCTGGGATATTTATTAGTAAATCAATGGGCAACGCCCGAACTTACATAGGCAGGGATCCTATTTTTCTCATTGATCATACATAGAACATGTGGCCAGCTATCAATTCGGACGGATATATTTAATTAATGGGTGTACATTATTTTTTACAGTTTGAACAATGATGCTATGTAGGAGGTGGCATTCATAATTGTGCTTTGCAGCCTACAACAATATGTGTGAGTTCAGGGTGAACAAATTCGAATAGAAATATGTTAATGATGGGTTGCATGTCAGCAGGTTCAAATGTCAACATCCAAAAAAGTGACGACCTAAAGTAACGGTACTATATGTTCATGAGGCCAAAGTTCCCCCAAGAAATATAAATTAAGGAGCAAAAGTCATTACAAAAGGGAAAACGGTAGGTGAACGGTGTGTGGATGTGCCTCTAATGACCTTAACCAGAATAGGCCCACCACTTTAGAACAAGTGCATGCTTGTCCGTAAAGGAAGTTTATTGTACAAAGGGCTGGAGGGGCTAGATGGCCCTGTGGAGACAAACTAACCAGAGTCTCCTCAAACCACACAAGTTGACACATTATACACATTTTTGCAACAGTTTAAACACTCCCACATATTTTATTGCAAACCACCCCCCCCCCGACACATTACTGGTCAAACCTATACAAAGGAAATCCAATCTTCTCCAATTCCCATATTCTCATTGGTCACAGTTATCTTAACTACCATCATCAGCTCATGTGTACAGCACACACCCTTTTGAAATTTGTCCATGGTAGGCCATGACATCATCACATAGTTACACATTTAAGCACAAACATAATTCATTACAAGTTGCAGCTGCCCTGGAATCTCAAACCTCGAACAGGAGGCACATGGCTTGCAAGGACACTTTTAACGATGGTAGGAGAGGGAGTCATTCTTTGAACTGGTATGCAGTGATTATATCGAATACAAAACAACTAATGAAAAAAAACTAATGAAAAAACAACTAATACCAAAATAACAAGTTTTGAAAAAAAAACTAAAAATGGGGTTGTGAGATGGAATAGTGGTTTGGGGGTGGGAAAAAGTATGATTTAAAAAAAGGGTGCTTGGGAGAATCCCTTCAAAAACAACAAAACATGAATTTGTTAATTTGGAATTAGTTGTTTTGTATTCGTTATGTTTTCATTAGTTATTAGTTCATTAGTTATAATTACATGTAACCTGTTGTACTGGCGATAACTTTCTCACCCGCCCAGACTTGCTGGCGTCCTTGTTTCACTTTAATCTATACAACTAACAATTCAACACGCAGGCCTGTGGACACATCCTGAGAAAATAATCAAAACCCATAAAGTATTGGTCAATTCTGGCCTCAGGTGTCCCTTCACCGCAGGTTAATTGCTGGTCAAAAGCAAATGGCTGGACTATCCTTAATAATGAGTAACAAACTCCCATGTATTTAAAAAGATCGCATCTCCTTTCCGCAATAGTGCTAAGCCATAAAAACCCAGCCTGGTTATGACTGACCATCTTAAAATGTTGCAACGGCCTGCCCTTCCCTCAGCCTTCAACCTTGCAAAACCAGTTTTCTCGGTCACACAGAGTTCACCTTGCGAGTCCTGGCTGCAGAGCCTGACCCAATTTTGAAAGAGCACACAGCATACAGATTTGTACATTTCCCCATGTATGTATGTCAGTGCATGCATGTTTAAACTACTGTGTCCTCTTTACAGTGGTTTATTCATTGCAAATCTCCTTCCTCACATGTGCATTATGAAGCTTCTCATGGCCCAGTTTCTAGGTGCTTACGTGGCACACATACCTATAATATATTTATATTTCATCAGCAGCCTTGCCATTTGTCTTGTTGAGTGCGTGCAATCTAAAATGTGTCAACTTAAACATTGTAAAACTAAAAGTAACACATATCCCATTCCCATTAACTACACTAAATGTATGTAAAAATTGCAACATCGCACCAACTTCGCCATTTCGCCAGTCATCAATATGACACGCGCAACGTGAATACCTCTTTCTCATGGGGACCTTTATTGACCACCTCAACAAAGGGATTCCTTTTGAGGAAATGGAAAGGAAACATTCAAAAGTTTTTGCATTAGAAAAAATCGGAACTATGTTATGGAAATGGGAGAAAGGGGTAGTGAAGGAGTGGGAAAGTAGGTTACGATGCAGACACCCCATTTATGAAAAACCAAAACCATGTTGACTAGTGGTTGACGTTCAGCATGGTGACCTTGTGGAAGGCGACCTTGAGACTAATGCAATAATAGAAATAGGAAGTCACCCCTGGGACGGTCGAGTATGTGCATTCTCATTTAAGATCAACCCTCTTTTGGATGTCAGCCTTCGAATACGCAATTTCCCACTTCAGGCATTGGACCCGTTTATTCACTGAGACCCACAAGCTCTCTCCAGACACCGCAGAAAAGTGCCACTCTTCCAACTTAACTTTTTAAGTGCTAATAGGACTTGCAAATACTCTCTAAAAGTGTTCTCTTTTGCCACAAGTTGCACATATGTATATCAGATGTTGGGTACCCTGCCCCCCCTTCCAAGTCAAGTGCACTTCCCTTCCCCCACAGTGAGAAGTGTGATTTAACCTTGGTCCACCCAGGAAAGGAAACCCTGTTATGCATGAGGCCCCATTAAAGCCTCAGTTGGCTGAGAGGAAGTGGAGGGCATCAGGCTCGCACCCTCTGACAAACTGGCCTGCCGACTGCTTGAAAGGCAGTACAGACTCTCTGTCCTCTCTAAAAAGAGAGCCTACATCCAAGCCTGCGTCTCTGCAGCATCCGCACTGCCTCCGGGCTCCCAGCACTTAAGGGTCTGCATCTGCAACCCTATAGTCCCTTCTCTCTGCTCTTTTGAGCCACCTTACAAGTACTGGCGTTGCCTCCGACTATTTCCATTGATCCCTGCTCGTTGTACACTCTCTTCCTTATGCCTCGCCTGTCAACCTCTTTTGTAACTCATATATATATCTAAGTTTTCATTTTATTCATGTATATAATTAATTATGTATGTATATAAGCTATGTATGTATATTTGCACAAGTTGAGCCCTGATGCCCTTGGGCCGGATGGTGCGCGTTACAAATAAACAAAATACAAATACCCACTGGATGCACTTGTGAGTTAACTGCACTTCCCCTTCCCCTCCCCGCTGGCACTTCTCCCCTTCCCTCTTCCCTGCACTTGCACAATCTGAATGACACAATTCCTAGTAAGATCGCTATTTTGTCCTCCCTTGTTTCTCCTTCCTGTCTCGTCGCGCCTAGAAACACTTGTGTACAGGCGCATTAAAAATGCCATATCATATCATATCAATAGCACTACAACTGAGGGTGGTGGCCATTGGTTTATTCCTTCCCCAGTCACCAGTCACCCTCACTATCAGATGGTATACAGCTCAACCTTGACTTGTCAGAGGTTTTAAGCTTTATTTTTAGCCTTAGTTACTTGCCATTTGGACTGTTGCATTGCCCACCATATCGCACCCTTTTGAAAGCCACCCCTCAAACGTCAGCCAATCCAGAAACGTGTTGCACAGTTTGACCGCATAGGGACCACATCTCACCTGCATTAAAGCCTCCACACTTGCTCCGAATGAAGCAAATATTGCAGGTCAAACCCTCACATAATACATGCACAGTCGTACGCCACTCCATCTCTCCAAGATCTTCCAGACATAGAAGCCACGCGGTAGCCTGGGATCTGCCCAGTCTCTCCCACTCTGCTGACCACCACAAGGCTGTAGTGGCCACTGGTCAGCCCTGTGGAATTCAGTCCCTCCCGGCCCAAGGCGGGATCTGATTGCCTGAAATGGTGTCATGTTCTGCGATGCACTGGTTGTGTGCAGCACACCACTCTGCACCAGCCAGACCGGCTCCACCACCTTGCAAGTGCACGCATCCTCGTCCTTGTCCTTGCAGTGCTTTATTTTAAAGGGATGGTCTAGTAAACATTTTTATTTAAAAAATAAATAGGCAACATAAAAAAAAAAATACTAGCATTCTCTGTTTTAAAACTTCCTATGTAAAATGTTGAGCTATTCAAGCTCAAAATTCGCAAAAGCAAGCACATGGGCGCATCCATTTTGTGAAATGGAGGCCCTCCTGTGCTGGCTTTTGCTTTTGCGGCACTAATGAAGGAAAAGCCATCCAGCTGTAGTAAACAAAAGCTACCGCTGGGTGGCTTTCCCTTCATTAGTGCTGTAGGCGGAGGACGGGGACCGGAGACCAGAGCAGGAAAGCTGCAGCTGAATCTTGGTAAGTGCTATTTATTTATTTTTTAAAAATAAGCACTAGCTGCGTTTTTTTTTCTATGTTTTCCGGGCTGGAGGAGCCCGGAAAACTTAGAAATAAAACCGCAGCTTTAAAAACGTTGTATTTATGTTTGCGGTCGCTTTTGAAGCGACCGCAAACATAAATACAACGTTATTGTGTTGGAAAACGCTGCGTTTTTTCTTTCCAAGTTTCTCAGGCTCCTCCGGCTCGGAGGAGCCTGAGAAACTTGGAAAGAAAAAACGCAGCGTTTTCCAACACAACCGCGTGTGTTTTTGCCTGCTGTGGCTATCACTTTGGGTCTCCGGTGCTCCCAGGGGAGCACCGGAGACCCAAAGTGAAAGCCACAGCAGGCAGAAACACAACGCGGTGGGGAGCCCGAGAGACCCAAATGGGAAATGCTAAATGCTGCGTTGTGTCTGCCTAAATCTGCTTTCCCATTTGGGGCTCTCGGGCTCCCCGTGGGGAGCCCGAGAGCCCCAAATGGGAAAGCAGATTCAGGCAGAAACAACGCTTTTTTTTTCTGCAATGCGGCGTTGTTTCTGCCTGAATCTGCTTTCCCATTTGGGGCTCTCGGGCTCCCCGGGAGCCCGAGAACCCCAAATGGGAAAGCAGATTCAGGCAGAAACAACACGGTTGTGTTGGAAAACGCTGCGTTTTTTCTTTCCGAGTTTCTCAGGCTCCTCCGAGCCGGAGGAGCCTGAGAAACTTGGAAAGAAAAACCGCAGCATTTTCCAACACAATAACGTTGTATTTATGTTTGCGGTCGCTTCAAAAGCGACCGCAAACATAAATACAACGTTTTTAAAGCTGCGGTTTTATTTCTAAGTTTTCCGGGCTCCTCCAGCCCGGAAAACTTAGAAAAAAAAACGCAGCTAGTGCTTATTTTTAAAAAATAAATAAATAGCACTTACCGAGATTCAGCTGCAGCTTTCCTGCTCTGGTCTCCGGTCCCTGTCCTCCGCCTACAGCACTAATGAAGGGAAAGCCACCCAGCGGTAGATTTTGTTTACTACAGCTGGCTGGCTTTTCCTTCATTAGTGCCGCAAAAGCAAAAGCCAGCACAGGAGGCCCTCCATTTCACAAAATGGATGCGCCCATGTGCTTGCTTTTGCGAATTTTGAGCTTGAATAGCTCAAAATTTTACATAGGAAGTTTTAAAACAGAGAATGCTAGTATTATTTTTTTTATGTTGCATATCTATTTTTTAAATAAAAATGTTTACTAGACCATCCCTTTAAGTCCTACCCAACAATTCCTCCCAAAAACAGAGAGCCTAATGTACTTGACGGATCGTTCTCTTCTAACAACAGGAATTCAGCTAACCCTCTTTCCACTTATAATGTGCTTAGAAACATGCACAATTGCACTCAAGCACTTTACAAAACCATAAAAGAAAATGCCCACAAAAAAACAACTCATAGGGAACACAATAATGTGAAAAATAAAAACAAAAGTGTTTGGTTTTAGAAGTGGAATCGTGTACCATCTGTTCCACCCCACGACTGCTTCATGTCTGTTAGGAATGCTACAGAAGGAATTATCGGCGACGTTTTGTTCTTATCTGCGGACAGCAAGTCATGTTTTGTCTTCAGGAGCCAGATTGACAAAGATTGTAAATATATGTTTTGGCTTCGGGCATTCCAGAGTTTTCATGAAATAATAACCTGTAACATGATATGTGACAAAAAGTCACTCTATATTTAGCCAAAGCAATATCCAGGAAAAGCTTTGATGCCTGGCGCTTGTTTTCCAGTAAGCTCAATTAACGAGCACTTCCATTGCCATCGAAATAAGCATTCTGTATAATGAAGTGTGCTGAAGAGAGCACAAAGGACCGTATAGCAAAGCATTCCACGTGGTAATGGGCAGCTGAATGGAGGTGTTCAGGTTGCTTTGGCCTCTGTCATATGTTCTATCACCTGGCGCCTTACCATCCACAACAGGCTCCGCTTAGGTGGGTAGCTGGCATGTTTGGTGTTGCGGCACCCGATAGGCTGAGTAGTGTGGGCTCCCCTTCGCTCTAATTCTTAAACCCTGGTACCCCTGATACAGCAATAATAATACAGACAGGGTTTTTGTTCGTGGAAAAATTATGGCCGTAGGCTTGTTTATTTTCTACAGAAAATAACACCAAACAATAATCATAACAACCAACAAGAACACCAACTCGCTTTTGGGCACTTCGTGTCCAGGGGGTGTAGATGCCCAGCCTTCTCCTTGGCTAGTCTTAGTTACCCGGGGCATCCGTTCCTGGACACGTGCCGCCACCCCTGAGTGGGTGCCGCCTCGGCCGCTCGGGTCCCCCCAAAAAGCGTCCCTATCTGCAACCTCGCTCAGCTAAGGCTCTAAAAATGTTATCTGTAAAAATTCCCATCCCTTTGCTGGATAGGTGTACACCGTCCTGGTGGAACATTTCTGGGTTGTTCTGCGACAAGCCATGCTTTATAAACTGAAGCCCCATACTCCTACAGTACTTTTCTACTGCCTTGTTGAGCTTTTTCCTTGCAACTTCGATTGCATGCCTCCTGTGCGCCCCGTACCAGACTCTGCGGGTAACTATCTCAGACATAAAAATTTCGGTTTTCCACCAGCAGTTTGCTATGGCCCTTAGGGACTCGCACATGTTGCGCATCAGTTCTCCCCTATTTGTTTTGACCAGGTCATTTCCACCAAGGTGGATTACCAGATACTCCGGGGGGTCCCTAAACCCGATCAGGTCTGATAACCGATCGTGAATGTCCTCTCAATGCATTCCTGGGAGGCCCCACCAGGATGTTATTGTCTTTTTAAAATGCAGGCCCTCTTTGAAGTCTTCAATCCACCTGCCTGCCAGTGTCACAAATGAATGGCCGACTATCCATGCCGACTTGTAGTTGCTCGTATCTGCATGGGTGGATACGAGAGAAATCATATCAAGTTTTCTCTTACATATCTTTTGAAGCATTGTGACCTCCACCCCCTGATTTCCTTCACGCCTTTCGCTCCCAGACCTCCTGCCCATGCCGACGTGGCTGCCTCTATTCTAAAAGAGTGGGTCCCAAACTCCGCTTCATCCCACCCCGCTTCAGCTATAGTTTTCTTTAGCACTGCTTGGAACTGGTATATGCTGAGCGCCCTGCCGTCCCTGTGTATCAGTAGCTGCCCCCCGACTTCTGGCCGTACCTCGATAAATTCCTGGGTGATGCACCTGGGACAATGCTCCCTATCCTTAATGCAATTCAGCTCTATTGTTCTACCTTTCCCCATCTGGTCTGTTTTCAATTTCTTCAGTAATATCGACATGCCTTTGGATCCTATGCTGACGTCGCCTCTTGCTAGCCCGTCCCCTGCAACTGTGTTGTGCGCTACCAGTTCCCCAATCCTAAAATCCCCATAATACGCTAGTGCAAATGCCGCCCTGAACATCCTTGTCTCATAACTGTCGCTACACGTACTATGCAACAAATGTAACAGTTTAACCACTTTTCCAAAATTCAGGGGTCTCCTGCTGTCTGGTTTCTTTCCCTGCAATTTTGCCCAGCCCTTCATTGCATATTTTATCCGTGGGATAACTGTTGGGTCTGTCACCCCGGCAGGGGAGTTGCTAGGTCTGGAAAAGACCCGGGGCTAAGCTGCTGTCGGAGCTGTTGGGACTGGGGGCTAGCTAGTCTTTTGGCTGTAGCTCCTGAGATTCTATCCGGGGCTACAACCAAAAGATCAGGGGCTTTAGCCCCCTTAGCCCCCCCCTAGCAACGCCCCTGCACCCCGGCCACCTTAGAGGTATATGCGACTGCGGCCAAATGTGCTGCCGCCCAGCTTTTTCTTTTCCCCTGTGCAAATGCTTTCTCCAGGAAGTCACACATTTTGGAGATTGTAATCTCCCCCACTTCTTGCAAACCAGTTTCCTTTAACACATTATTTACATGCTTCTTGTATTGCTTACCAGTTGTGTATGTTATAGCGTTCCTGGCCAATCTTTCTATCACTTGACCTTGCACCTCCTCTTCTGAGTCAACCTTGTAGTTGACCGTTTTTCCTCCATTGCCTTTAATGGGACCCATGCCTTCTGTGGCGTGGGCGTTTTTATCCTGTTTGCATCCGGCCGCAGCTATCGGAACTTGTCTCACTGGAAACGAGACAAGGCGTCAGCGACCACATTTGCTTCTCCGGCGATATGCCTCACCTTTAAGACCACATTATTATTCAGAAAACCCAATGTTATTGCCCTCATTAATTCCAAGACCAGCGGGCATGATGCGCTTCCATTATTTATTACATGCACTACTGCCATGTTGTCTGACCAAACATTTAGCTCTTTGCTATTTAGCTCTGCCTCCCATGCACACAGTGCTACCCAGATAGGAAACAGCTCCAGTAATGTAATATTACTCATCCAAGCTGCATCCTGCCATGCCTTTGGCCACTTATCTGCGCACCAATCTCTCCCCAATATTGCGCCAAAACCAAATCCTCCGGCTACATCTGTAAATAGCACCCTCTTGCTCTCTTCGTTTATTGGTGAGTGCCAGATCACTGCTCCGTTGAATGATTTAAGGAATATACCCCATACTTGCAAATCTTTCTTGATTCCCCGCCAATTCTGACTCTGTGGTGCCCCTCTTTCGCCCCTCTTGTTCTCTGTTCAATCCTTCTTTGGAATATCCTGCCTTGTGGTATAACCCTACCAGCAAAGCTTAGTTTACCTGCCAGTGATTGCAATTCCTTAACCGTGGCCTTATGTTTTCCTTTTAGGCTTTTGATTGTTCTCAATAGGTCTGCCACTTTTTCCTCCGGGATCCTGCACACTCCCCTTCGTGAGTCTATTTCTATCCCTAGAAATTGGATTCTTTGTGTTGGGCCCATTGTTGCTTCTTCCGCCAGCGGGAAGCCCCAATCTTCTGTTAATGCCATGAATTTATTCAAGGTAGCCCTACATAGTTCGGAACCCTGTGTTCCCACAAATAAAAAATCGTCCAGGTAGTGAACTACTTGTGCCTCCTCCATCTCCTTTGTGAGTGCCCATTGTAAGAATGAACTCACTTTTTCAAAATATGCACATGAGATGGCGCAACCCATTGGTAGGCATTTATCGACAAAATATTCGCTCTCCCAATGCATGCATAGCCACCTCTGTGATTCCCTATTGACTGGAAGCAGGCGAAATGCTGACTTTATATCGGCCTTCGCCATCCATGCCTCCTCCCCTGCTTTCCTGACCACCTGTACTGCTTCTTGAAAATCTGCATAAGACACTGACACTGCATCCTGTGGTATGCCATCGTTCACCGATGCCCCTGGAGGGTATGATAAGTGGTGAATCAGCCTGAATTGGCCTGCTTCCTTCTTTGGGACCAGCCCCAATGGTGAGAATATGTATTCGAAAAATGGAGGGGATCTGTATGGGCCCCCTATCCTCCCCAGTTCTACTTCTTTCTTGATTTTCTGGCCCACTAACACTCTGTTCTCTAAAGCGGATTTCAGGTTTTTTGGGGTATTCTGGGACCCATGCCCTTCAAATGGTATATTGAAACCCTCCTGGAAGCCTCTCCTGATCGTCTCTGCGACTTCTTTGTCTTGAAAAACCTGTAGCCACATCTCCATTCTTTCAATCTTAACTGCTGTGGCCCCTTTCTCACCGTTTTTCTTAACTCCGTTTCTCCAGTACCCTGTGTGCGCTGGATGCTGTTCTGGTACATTTTGTGGTACTATGTTCGCCCCTACAATTTTTGCATCTGTGGCTGAATTTGCATTTCTTGCCCCAGCTACATGGTACCCCATTCTCAAAGTTTCGACAATGCGTTGCCTCTGTCCTAGTTGGCCCATTGTTTCCCCTACAACCCCCTTGTGCTGTTGGCAATATGCTGTTCTGCCAACTTTTCTGTGAGCTGTATTGCCTGCTCCGAAAACTCTGATCCCTTGCTCTGTCATAATTGCTCTCATATCTTCTGGTATTATATTTATAATCGTTTCTAAAATCGTTTTGCCAATATTGCCTCCTTTGATATCCTCCCGCACTACTCTGTTCCCTGGCGTCCCATTTTTCTTTTATCACATTGAATATGTACAGGTTGAAGTTCTCCTCATCCCAACCTATATCTGGGAAGCAATCCATTTCTTTTCTAAATTCGTGGTCATATTCTTTCCATGCATCTCCCCCAAATGCTTTGTAAACCTTCAACACCCTCTGCTGGTATGTTAACAGTGATAAACCGTCTTCTGGGTATTTTTGCAGTATGATAGTGGACATAATTTGGAAAGCCGCTGTCCAATTATCAAAATTCCTAGGTACTGGTGCCCTTTTTAGTAAACCCTTCTCATCCTCCTTTATATCCTCTAATGATACATTCTGTCCTCTCTTTTGTACATCTAGTAACGAAAAGATATCTATAAATTCTTTCCTCCATATTTTTTCCTTCACTTTTTCATTAATGTACCATGCCTGCGCCTTCATAGAACGCCCCTGGGCGTCTTTCCTGACCGTGAGCCTGCCATATTTTGTCATAACTGTGGCTGGTTCTTGTACTGCTATGTTTGTAAGCCCGGCCGGCGCCACCGGTATGCTGGTGTTCGCCCCCTGGGGAGTTGACCCTGGCGCAACCCCTTGTCCCCACCGTGTGGGATGGGTACCCCATTGTCTGCTGGACTTGGCCCACCAGTCCCCTGACCGTCACCTGCCCCATCTGTCCTGGCCTTTTTCTGCTTATCTTTACGTATTACCCCCTTCTATCTCACCCATGCCTTCAAGTGCTCCCTTTCCTCGTCCTCACTACTATCCTCCTCCTCGGATGTCACTGCCAATTGTTCGGACCTGTGCTTTTTGTGTCTCTTTTCTTTTTCTTCCTGGGTTCTGGGCGACTTACCCTGAACCGTGATGCATTCTTTCAACATTTTAACAATTTTGTCCCCAATGTTATTATCAATTTTTTCTTTACCTTTTTTGTTGGTTTTCTTTCGCCTCTTCTTGGGCTCCTCCGGCTGCTCCTGTGACCCCCCTGCCACTTCTCTCGCCCTCTTCTGGCCTTGTGGTATTGCTACCTCCTCTTCGCTGCTGCTGGACTCATCTAGTAGCAAAGGCGACATTGCCCTTGTCTTCTCCTCCTTCACCATCAGCTCCAGCACCCACTGCGCTCCATATTCTTTTTCTGCTTTTTTAGCCCATGCGCTAAATTCTTGCGCTCTTCTTGCCCTTTCTTCAGCCATTGCTTCCAAAATTCGTTTTTGTTCAGCTCAGACGTGCAAAGATCTTCTTAACACTATAATTACTATTCCTGATCCTTTCAGAATTTTGCAGTAGGAGGTTTGGCCCGAACCCCAAACCTCTCAGACATAAGTCAGCACACCTACTGACCTTGCCCCAGAGCCTGTCTGTGTTTCCGGGCTGCTGTTAAAGATGTTACTTGTCCTGGATTTCCAAAACGTTGGATTATAACTCAGGCCCCCAGCGTATCTAATCAGTTAATTTCCAGTGTTTATGGGTTGCCGTTACTTTGGCCGCCCGGGCGCCTGTATCTTTAAAAGAAATTCCCAGCGCGTCCGCTCCCACCGATTGCATGAGTCTGGGCCGGCCACGCCCCCTCGCGCCTGTACCTTTAAAGATCTTTGTTGTTGCAGGCCCCAGACAGCGCCCGGGTAAACGTAATCGATTTGTTCGCTCGAGGGGGGTGGCCCCGCCTTCCTGCTACTCCTGTGCTATACGTTTATTCTCCCGAGCGGGCTTCCTTGCAGCGGTTACCTCCTCGCTGCTCTCCGATGTGGATCCTCCTGCCCGCCGCGCCTATGGCTGTTTTCCCGTGCTGCTTCTACGTTCCGGGGAGTGCTGCTCTGTTGTCCTCTCCCCTCGCCTTGGTCTCCGATGCGACGGCGCGACTCCGGCTGACTTCCCACGCAGGTTTTTCACTTCTCCTGCACACCAGCACTTGTCTCCTGCGCCGCCTGGATCTCCGCCGAGGGTTACTCCCAGTAAGTGAATTGAGGAATTGGCATTAGTAAGCCCGCAAGAGCAAACCTGGCCAAGTGACTCTGGAAGAGGAAAACCGACAGTAAGCCCGCAAGAGCAAACCAAAACGTTTCCTTCTCCCCCTTTTCCAGTCCCTGGGAGCTTACCCAAAAGAGGTGAGCTCCTTACCTTGTTGTGCCTATCCTTCTTTTCGTTGGGGTACTTATACCCCCTTGGCCCATTGTTGTACTTCTGGGGGGCTGGACTTCCTCCTGCCCCACTGTTGCTTTTACCTCACATCTTTCCCCATGTGTGTTTGTGTTCCCTTGGCAACGCCGCGGGTGGGGGCGCCGCTTGGCTGCCCCTCCCCTTGCAGTTCGCGCCGTTTGGTTCCCCCACCCGGCGCCTAACCCCCCAGGCCCTCTATCGTGCCGCACTTTGTGCCGCACGGGGCCTGGGGCAGACGATTTGTTGCTGGCGGATAGTAAGGCTTTATGCGGCAATTAATGTTGCGGCTTCATTTAGTTATCCGGCATCCATGACTTCCCAGTATTGCCGGATAGCACAGCTTTATGCTGCAGTTAATTTTTTGGCTTCATTTAGTTAGCTGCCATATTTGGTTATCCGGCACACTTGATTTTCCATTGGTGCCGGATAACAAGGCTTTTTGATGCAGTTGATTTTGCGTATAAAAAGCTAAATGCTTCACTCAAATTCCAAATTAAGGCCTTGATTCAGTGGGTTATGTGTAAGCAGATTTTCCCCCACTCTCAACCCTCCCCCCCACACCCCTGTCCCCCAGCTTCCAGGCTTAGAAGAGAGCCTGAATCACTAAGTGACTTGGCCACCATGGTGGGCATCTGCTTGGCAAAGGCTTCTCCTACCTATTCTTGCTTCTGGTGCTGCACATGGAGCCAATCACCCGAGCCCAAGGGGGCCTTCCACCAGCCCTGAGGAGATAGAGGCAGTGGCATGGCTAGTCCCACCCACCACCCCTTCCTACTATCTCTAAATTGGCACCTGATGTAGATGGTATCCAGTCAATATATCTAAAAGGAAATGGCCCAAAATGTCACCCTCACTATTGCGACGGCCGCAATACCAGATTTCTTTTAAACACCCCCTTTACACCAAATATATATGTGGGGGGAGTATGGGATATTATAGTAATACGGGTGGCAGTGGGAGGTCTCTCCCCGCATACCTATGTGGTGTAAGGAGGATTTAATTTTAAAAACAAAGAATAGTCTGCATTTTTGGCTGTGGCAATTATGTGTGGTCGCAGTGATCACATAGATCCTATCTAAAACCTTAGAGTGGTACATTTCAGAGTGGACCACAACACTGAAAAACACTGCAAACATTAATTAAATAAATAAAGGATAGTAGGGTAAACGGGTTAAAATGGGTCAGGATGGGGTTGGGGTGGCGTTATAAGGGTATAAAAAATAGGGTGGCCCTCTGGAAATTACAAAACTCGTGTGAAAAGGGGGGGGGCATCAACCTGCCGAACTTTGAATTGTATTACCTTGCAGGACCCCTACTTTGAGGGGGCTTGGAAGGGGCCCCTCAAATTAAAAAAACAAAAAGAGATTCAGTGTTTTTCGGTATTTTGTCCACGATGAAATTTGCCACTCTGTAACTGTGGTAGGTAAGATCACATATAACCGATGTAGATGTGGAGGAGTGGGTGAGGCTCAGCATCTATTAGGACTACCAGAGGTAGCACGGCTTTGCCATCATCTCAAAAACGAGGCAAGACCCGGAAATAGGGGTGAGTTGCCTACTTGCAAAAGGTGTTCAAAAGAGGAAAATCCCCGCAAGGAGTGACTCCCCGCAAGAGGGAGAGCTTTACTTTTTTACAAATAGCAACGGGATGCATCTGCCGCCACTCAACCCCTCAATAACTTAATGGCATGGAACCGGCCGATGGAAGGAACTGAAAGACGTGAAGTGGACATTCAGTGATGGAGAAAGCCCAGTACTAGCTTCATTGGTCCCCTTTCAATGGCGACCAACTGCGCCTAGTCCTTCCTGGGGCATCGGGCTCTGAATGTCGGCGCGGGCTATGATTTCTCCTTGAAAGGTGGCCTGTAGTGAGATAGAATAGGGTCCCTTATTTATTTATATATTGCATTGCAAACAGTAGGTTGATTCAGAGAGCAGGAAGGACCGGGATTCGTTGGCCTGCGACGGACTGGTAACATACAATGTACGCATTGAAGGAGAAGTGTTAAGAAAGAGCGATGAGAAACCGTGTTTAGTGCACAAGATAAACAAGAGGAGACGTAGTGCAATCGTTGCCGCGAACGTTGTCGCTTTGTGGTTGGGGGTTTTCTACAATTTCTCATTCCGGTTTAGACAAAAGGCTCCTCCTAGGCCCTGTATTCTACGTGCAAAATACAGATGTCCAAGCAGATCCAGCTTTCGTCTGAACCACTTTCCCAGCCTGTGAAAGCACATGCAGTGTCCGTCCCCTGAGATGGGATACCGCCTGCTCTAGACTCCACTACATCGCCATTGCCATTTGCGAGATTGGGCAGCTAGTCTGACCAGACTACTGGATAAGCCTGGTTCCATCTCTGCATCCTATGACAGCACGACCAACAGTGACAATATCAAACGTTCAAAGGGATTTCTGCCAACAGGTCCATTGCACTGCGGCCACCCCAAAGGGGAGCTCTGCAGACAGATTGACCACAAATGAGGACCAGCAAATGGTCACATTATCTTACAGTCACTATGGCTCTCCTCAAAAACACTGACCACAAGGAGGTCACTATTTTAGACACCTCTCTCTCCGCAAACAGACTGGCCACGCTGAAGTCCTCCGGATAGTCACACAATCAGACATTCGCCACGGCTCTCTGCAAACAGAGTGACTACACCAAAGACTTTCAGATAGTCTTATTATCAGACCATCACCATGACTGTCTGCAAACTAACAGATCACGCTGAGGTCCACCAGTTGGTCACACCATCAGACCTTCCCTATGGAGGGCCTCCAGAGGGTCAGACTATCAGGCCTTCACCATAGCTCTCTGTGAACAGACTGGCCACAATGAGACCTACCAGATGGCCACACTATCAAACCTTTACCATGGGTATCTGCAGTGTGACCACACACGGGACCTTCAGATGGCCAAATAATCATACATTTGCTGTCCTTCACCACCGCTCTCTACAAACACACTGACCATGCTGACGTCCTCCAGGTGGCCACAGTATCAGACCTTCAACATCGCTCTTTGAAAATCGGACGTCTGCCCCTGACACCTTCCACAACATTTGCCCTACCTGACATTCAAAGGGACGCTCTGACAGAAGACTTGCAGCCCTTACGATATGCCTCATGGTTCCTCTAGAAGACCCGCAGTGGGCACTTTACAAAATGGCGTACAATTCTGGGACCGTTCTCAACACTGATGGTATTAGATCATCTATAGGGTAGTGCAATGCAAACAGGCACTCTCCTCTGCCACTGCCCCCAATGGTGACACCATCCGACCCTTAATGGGACACCCTATAAACGGACCTTCTATCCTGAGGCAGCCCCCAACAACAACAGTGCTAGACCGACAATGTGATACTGCAAATACTGCATAAACACAACCTTAATAGTGACTCAAACAGACTTCAATAGGGTGCTCTGGAAAGGGACAAATTAGCCCAAGCCAATCTGCACATGTGAAACTATAAAGCTTCCAATGGCATCCTCTACCATGGGCCATCTAATGGAAGAACCATCAGATATCCAATGGGACCATCTACAGATAGATCTACTGCCCCACCAACTCCCCTTACAACGACATCATCAAACCTTTGCTCAGACATCATGCATTGGGAACCACTAACCAGAGAAGACCCCCAAAATAACACTATTATAAATTCAACTGAAACTCTAAAAACAAAATTCAACCTCAACAGCGACTGTATCATGTCTGCACAAGACTCTGTAACAGGACCTCTTATCCTGAAACAATCCCCGCCGTTTCAACTTTACTGATCCACTACAAAATATCCAAATAGCCCAAGTTGACCTATGATGGCTGCACTGCCAGATATTCAATGGGGCCCGCTGCAAAAGGGCCCACTATCATGAGACTGTCCCAGCAGCAATGGCACTGTTAGACCTGTGATGGGTCAGGTGCCAAACAGACCAGCTACCCTAGGACCGCCCAACAATGACAGAGTAAGACCTGTGATGGAACAATCACCAAACTGACCAACTACACTGGGACTTCCCCAACAGACCATAGGACCTGTGATGGGTCAGTCGCCAAACAGACCCACTACCCTGGGGCTGCCCCATTAATGACAAATTAAGATCTATGATGGGTCAGTCGCCAACAGACCAGCTACCCTGGGACCGCCCCAACAATGACACCATAAGAGCTGTGATGAGACAGTCGACAAACAGACCCACTACCCTGGGGCTTCCCCATTAATGACAACTTAAGATCTCATATGGGAAACGCTAAACAGACCTACTACCATGAGACTTCTCCAACAAGGCCACCATAAGACCTTTGATGGGACAATCACCAAACAGACCATCTGCCCTGTGACTGCCCCAACAATGACAGCATAAGAACTTTCATGTGGCAATGGACAAACAGGCCCACTATCGCAAGACTGCCCTATTAATGACACTGCAAGATCTTTGATGGAACAAGCGCCAAACAGTCCTACTACACTAAGACTGACCCATCACTGACACCATAAGACCTTTGATGGGGCACTTTCTAAGCACACCCTCGCCACAATGATATTATCTAACCTTTTCTGGGATTCTCTGTAATTGTGCGGGTACAATGAGACCATCTTCAGCAGTGACTCCACAAGATCTTTTAAGGGGGCATCTAGTATGGAGCCACCTTCAATACAAACCCGAGATCCGCCCAAAATATATAGCTATTACATAATTGATGGTTTCTCTGAAAATAGACTAATGTGTGACTACTTCTATTAGTCAGTATAACGGGCCACTCCTCAAAAAGCTTCTTCCCAACAGTTTCTGGTCAATGCTGCTGGGCCGACGCATTGTGAAATTCCTCCCCGAGGAGCACTGTCAATGCTCCATGACTTCAGCAGTGTGAGCTTCTTCCCAGCAGTCCAGTGTGTGCTCCATGATGCTAGCATCCTGAGCTTCCCTCTGCTTTTGACCGTCAGTGCTCCCGGACTCCAGTAGTATACACCTTCTCCCTGCAGTGCAATGCCGGTGCCACAGGCCGCTCCAGTGTGAGTTTCCCTTGCAGTGCACTGGCAGTACGTCATTGCTCCAGGGGTGAGTTTCCTCCCTCCTGCAGTGCAGTACCTTAGGAGTTTTTTGTGAAGAAATTGAATTTTCTTTGCACCTTCTGAAAACTGAAAAAACAAAAATGTACTTTTTATTGCTATTTGAAAAGTGTGAAAGTGTTCGCTTTTCTACCGCAGAGCCTGGGATTTCCTTTCTCTGATGCCTTAATGCTCCTATTTTGGGCGCAACGTATTGAAGATCTTTGTGTGTGCTGGACTCGCAGCATTTTCCAAGATGGCCGACACCTTTGCTTTGTTGCAGAGGCTGTTGAAGTGACTTCCTACATGCCCCCTGCATGCAATCCCGTTGGCCACTGACAAGCTTATTCTGGCCACTAAGAGACCGGCAGGCTTTAGCCGGCCCCCTCATTCAAATGTTTACTTTTTAAGGCCCTGTCTGTTCCCCTGTCCGTTGCCTGGTCGGGCTTGCGGTCCACTCCTACCCCCATTCGCTCCTATGGAGGTTGAGGAGACCTCTATACTATCTGGTCATGCTGGTTTAAGGAGTCTCTACGTCTTTCCAAGGTCAGCTCCCTCTACAAACTCCTTCAATCCTCATCCCCCAGACATGGACGTTCCCTTATTTAAAAATGCTCATTTGCTACCTGTGCTTTTTCCAACACTGCCTGAAATTCGAATCTAGATGTGCTCACTTGCCACATCTACTTCCTGCTTCTGTTTCTCCTCCTCCCCTCCGCTCCTTTGCCCATGCATGCCTGATGAAGCTCCCTGTAACATGAGGTGAGGCTGTACCAGTATGTTTAATTGCACCTACCTTGACCTATTAATGCTGTCTGTTGTAGCTCCCCGTAACATGAGCAGAGTATGTATATTCTGCATATTCTTGTATCAAGCTCTTAATGTAAGTAGCGCCTAGATGCCTCAGGGTTTTGTGTGCTGTAAATAAATGCCAAATAAATAAATAAAAGTACCAGTGCCGGTAGTAGAGTAGAGTGAGTAGGGAGTAGCACTGTCAATGCTCCATAGGTCCAGCAGTGCTCCACAGCACTGTCAATGCTCCATAGTTCCAGCAGTGTGAGCTTCCTCCCTCAGTGGACTGACAGTGTTCCACAATGCCAGCAGTGTAAGTCCCCCCCCTTGCATTATCCTGCCAGTGGTCCATGACCCCAACATTCTGAGGTTCCTCTACGCAGTGCACTGGGATCCAACATGACTGCAGCAGTGTGAGCTTCCTCGCTGCAGTGCACTTGCAGTGTTCCCGAACTTAATTTGTGTGCTTCCATATTGCAGTGCATTGCCATCATCCATGACACTAGCAGTGTGAGCTTCCTCCCTGAGTGGGCCACAACTGCTGCTCTGGTCCAGCATTTTGAGGTCCGTGCTGCAGTGCACTGCAACTCGCCCATGTCTCCAGCAGTGTGGGCTTCGCCGCTGCAATGCACTGTCAGGGTTCCCTGTTTGCAGCAGTGTGGAATTACAGTGATCAAGTTACATGTTGTTCTCTGACGTTGGGCTGTGGTATGTTATTGCAACATGAGGTTAATTGTCCCATTTTTCCATTGGCAGCTCACCGTATGCAGCAGTCGAGGGGTCTGGGTACCCCAGTGCAGAGAGTGTCAATGGGGGCCTTCAGCTCCCCTCCCCGAGAGTCCAGTCCAGGACGGCCACGCTGGTCGGAAGGAGCCAGTCCACAGCGCCAATCAGAACCTCTACGGGGCCCAGAGAAGAGGACGACCATTGACACGGCCCAAGGCAAGATGGACACCTCGAGGGGCAGCGCAGACACAAGCCCTAGAATCGACTTTCCCAGGCAGGTCTCTGCCCCAGTGCTCAACCCGAGGCAGGACAGGATGGGCAGCACGCCTCCCCGCTCAGCCACAGTCCCGGTCCCGCTGCATAGTGCCGCCAGCCCACGGAGAACCGCAGCACGCATGATCCAGCGAGATGGCTCGGAGCCACGTTCTGCAACCTTGCTCCGGTAAGACGTGCGACACTGAGGCAACACTGCCTCCCTAGCAGTGCCTGTCACTGTCAGTAAGGTTGTACCGCAGCAGGTAGCCCTCCAGCGGTGATGAGTGCTATACGATTCTATCAGTACGTGCTCTCTCTGTGCTGTAGAACTGTAGGAGTGTCAACTTTCTGGTGTTCATGTGCTCAAGAACTCTGCACTTCTCACCTGGGTAAGATTACAGAAACTTTGCACCGGCGCAATGCAAGGGCAAAGTTGCACAGTATAGCACTAAGGCACAGTTTGCTCTAGTGCAAAAAACAATGGAGCTGTATTAGAACACATTTGTACCATCACACGTGCAGGTGAAAATAATTGCCCTAGTACAAAAAACATACACTTACAATGCATTTTTGCACCAGGGCAAAGTTTGCCATAGTACAAATATGGAAAGGTATTAGCACTAGGGCAAAGGTTGCACTAGTGCAAAAAAACACTGGGGACGTATTAGAACACCTTTTCACCACGACACGTGCCATATCTTTTAAGCACCCTTGCAAAAAATTGCCCTAGTACAAAAAACATAGGGCCTCATTACACGGTAGGCGGTGGACCAGGTCCATGCTGGTAAAATACCGGCACCGCCTTGGAGGAAAGGGGAATTACCGCCCTATTCCAAGGTTGGTGGGGCGGTAATTCCTCCTTCCCCCATTGCCCTTCCCCATTCCCATTTTTGCCCCATAGGGCATAATGGGAATGGGGAAGGTGCTAATTACGGTACCGCAAATTGCGGTACCGTAATTTGCAACCTGGTCCCTTTGCGGGTTGGTTTTTAACGCCTGCTAAAAAGCAGGCATTAAAGTACCAACACGCAAAGGGACCTCGTAGTAAGGCAGTAACGGTTAACGGTCACCAGTACCATTACCGGTGACCGTTAACCCTTACCGCCTTCCGTGTAATGAGGCCCATACACTTGCAATGCATTTTTTCACCAAGGCAAAGTCTGCCCTAGTGCTAACATGTAATGGTATTAGCACTAGGGAAAATACGTCCCCAATGTGTTTCTGTAGTCTGGCCCGTGGAGTACTTTAAAAGTGCTTTGGGACTCCAGCAGTGATGGTGTTATTGTTATTTAGTGTTCCCCTTAAGCAGTGATCCATCAGGGCTATAGGAATCCAGAAGTATGCACTCTCCCTTCCCCCTCCATTGCTCTATGCATCTCCCCTCCCCCAGCATTGCTTAATGGACTCTCCCCTCTCCAGCATTGCTCTGTTAGTGCTATAGGACTCCAGCAGTGTGCACTCTCCCCTCCCCAGCATTGCTCTGTTAGTGCTATAGGACTCCAGCAGTATGCACTCTCACCTCCCCCATCATTGCTCTGTTAGTGCTATAGGTCTCCAGTCGTATGCACTCTCCCCTCCCCCAGCATTGCTCTGTAAGTGCTATAGGACTACAGCAGTATGCCCTCTCCCCTCCTCAGCATTGCTGTTAGTGCTATAGGACTCCAGAAGTATACACTCTCCCCTCCCCCAGCATTGCTCTATGCATCTCCCCTCCCCCAGCATTGCTCTGTTAGTGCTATAGGACTCCAGAAGTATACGCTCTCCCCTCCCCCAGCATTGCTCTGTTAGTGCTATGGGACTCCAACAGTATGCACCCCCCTCCACCAGCATTGCCCTGTTACTGCTATAGGGCTCCAGCAGTATGCCCTCTCCCCTACCCCAGCATTGCTCTATGCACTCCTCCCCCCCAGCATTGCTCTGTTAGATCTATAGGGCTCCAGCAGTATGCCCTCTCCCCTCCCCCAGCATTGCTCTATGCACTCTCCCCTCCCCCAGCATTGCTCTTTTAGTGCTATAGGACTCTAGCAGTATGCACTCTCCCCTCCCCCAGCATTGCTCTGGTAGTGCTATAGGACTCCAGCAGTATGCACTCTCCCCTCCCCCAGCATTGCTCTATGCACTCTCCCCTCCCCCAGCATTGCTCTTTTAGTGCTATAGGACTCTAGCAGTATGCACTCTCCCCTCCCCCAGCATTGCTCTATGCACTCTCCCCTCCCCCAGCATTGCTCTTTTAGTGCTATAGGACTCTAGCAGTATGCACTCTCCCCTCCCCCAGCATTGCTCTGGTAGTGCTATAGGACTCCAGCAGTATGCACTCTCCCCTCCCCCAGCATTGCCCTGTTAGTGTTGTAGGGCTCCAGCAGTATGCCCTCTCCCCTCCCTCAGCATTGCTTTATGCACTCTCCCCTCCCACAGCATTGCTCTGTTGGTGCTATAGGGCTCCAGCAGAATGCTCTCTCCCCTCCCCCCAGCATTGCTCTATGCACTCTCCCCCCACCCCCAGCATTGCTCTGTTAGTACTATAGGGCTTCAGCAGTATGCACTCCGCCCCGCCCCCCACCCCAAGCATTGCTCTGTTAGTGTTATAGGGCTTCAGCAGTATGCACTCTCCCCTCCCCAGCATTGCTCTGTTAGTACTATAGGACTCCAGAAGTATGTCCTCTCCCCTCCCCCAGCATTGCTCTATGCACTCTCCCCTCCCCCAGCATTGCTTTGTTAGTGCTATAGGACACCAGCAGTATACCCCCAGCCTACCCTGTTAGTGCTATAGGGCTCCAGCAGTATGCACCCCCCCGCCCCCAGCATTGCTCTGTTAGTGCTATAGGGCTCCAGCAGTATGCACCCCCCTCCAGCATTGCTCTGTAAGTGCTATAGGACTACAGTAGTATGGGGCGCCAGCAGTATGCACTCTCCCCTCCCCCAGCATTGCTCTGTTAGTGCTATAGGGCTCCAACAGAATGCACTCTCCCCTCCCCCAGCATTGCTCTGTTAGTGCTATAGGGCTCTAGCAGTGTGCACTCCCCCCACCCCAGCATTGCTCTGTTAGTCCTATAGGGCTCCAGCAGTATGCACTCTCCCCTCCCCCAGCATTGCTCTGTAAGTGCTATAGGGCTCCAGCAGTATGCACTCTTACCTCCCCAGCATTGCCTGTTAGTGCTATAGGACTCCAGAAGTATGCCCTGTCCCCTCTGCCAGCATTGCTCTATGCACTCTCCCCTCCCCCAACATTGCCATGTTAGTGCTATAGTGCTCCAGCAGTGTAGGATTCCTTGCGCAGTACATGTGCTTCAGAACTCTAGCAGTGTGTGCTTCCCTCCAGCAGTGCCTTAAGAGTGATCTAGCAGTACTCGCTCAGTGTTAAACAACTCCAGTAGTGTGCGCTTCCCCCAGCATTGCTCTTTGAGGGCTATGGGACACCAGCAGCATTCCCCTTCTGCAGTGATCCAAAGGTGCTGAAGGACTCCCCATTGGGCTCTTATCCCAAGCAGTGCTCTGCCAGTGCTTTAGGTCCCCAACAGTTGCATTCCCCCCAGCTGTGCCATTTAAATGCTGTAGAACTCTAGCAGTGTAAGCCTACTTCAAAAGGGCATGTGCTTCAGAAATCTAGCAGTGTGAGCCTCCTCCCAGCAGTGCCCTTTAAGTTCTGCAGGTCTCCAGCAGCGTGCACTTACTCCTGACAGTCCCCTGATGTGCCACCCACCACCCAAATATTTCCTGCCAGTGCTTCCGTCCGAACTCTAGCAGTGTGCCCTTGCTCTAGCCCATGTTGTCAGAACTATAGGACTCCAGTGTGAGCTTCCTCTGGGCAGTGACTGTCTGATATGCTTCTTGGATACGGATTGCCATAGTCATGTCCTCGTTATTCTTGGATATAGATGACTTCATGCATATCCCACTCATATTCTTGGATACGGATTGCTGTAAGCATATCCTATATTCTTGGAGACATATTGCTGCATGCATAGCCCCCATATCCTTGGATACAGATTGCTGCATGCATAGTTTCTCATATTCTTGGGTACAGATTGCTGAACACATATCCCCCCATATTTTCGGTTTCAGATTGCTGCACTGATATCCCCATCACCATATTCTTGGGCATAGATGGTTTCATGCATATCCCCATATTCCTGAATGCACATTGCAGCACACATAGCACCTATATTCTTGGGTACCTATTGCTACATGCATACAGGCGGCTGCATGCATATCCCCCCATATTCTTGGATGCACATTTCTATATGCATATCCCCCCATATTATTGGATGCAGATTGCAGCATGTATAGCCCCCAAATTCTTGGATGCAGATTTCTGCGTGCATTTACCCAATTTTCTTGGATACCGAATTCTGCATGCATATCCCCCTATATTCTTGGATGCAGATTGCTGCATGCATATCCCTATATTCCTGGATGCAGATTGCTGCATGCATATGCCATATTTCTGGATACAAATTGCTGCATGAATATCCCTATATTTCTGGATACAGATTGCTGCATGCATATCCCCCCATATTCTTGGATACAGATTTCTGCATGCATATCCCCCCATATTCTTGGGTGCAGATTGCAGCATGTACATCCCCCGTATTCTTGGATGCAAAGTTCTGCATGCATTTACCCAATTTTCTTGGATACAGATTTCTGCACACATATCCCCCTATATTATTGGATGCAGACTGCTGCATGCATATCCCCCTCCCCATATTCTTGGATGCAGATTGCTGCATGCATACTCCTATATTCTTGGATGCAGATTGGTACATGGATATCCCCCAAGTTCTTAGATACAGATTGATGCACCCATATGCCCCATATTCTAATGGCAGTTAAATCCTTGCTGAGGATCAACCCTAGTGCTTCTTCTCAACAGTGCTATAGGATTCCAGCAGTGTAAGCTTCCTCTAGCAATGCTCTGAACGTGCTATGGGGCTCTGGCAGCGTGAGCCTCCTGCAGCAATGCCCTGTCAGTGCCATGAGACTCTGGCAGTGTGAGCCTCCTCCAACAATGCCCTGTCAGTGCCATGGGACTCTGGCAGTGTGAGCCTCCTGCAGCAATGCCCTGTCCGTTCTATGGGACTCTGGCAGTGTGAGCCTCCTGCAGCAATGCCCTGTCAGCGCTATGGGACTCTGGCAGTGTGAGCTTCCTGCAGCAATGCCCTGTCAGTGCCATGGGACTCTGGCAGTGTGAGCCTCCTCCAACAATGCCCTGTCCGTTCTATGGGACTCTGGCAGTGTGAGCCTCCAGCAGCAATGCCCTGTCAGCGCTATGGGACTCTGGCAGTGTGAGCTTCCTGCAGCAATGCCCTGTCAGTGCCATGGGACTCTGGCAGTGTGAGCCTCCTCCAACAATGCCCTGTCCGTTCTATGGGACTCTGGCAGTGTGAGCCTCCTGCAGCAATGCCCTGTCAGTGCTATGGGATCTGGGAGTGTGAGCCTCCTCCAGAAGTCTCCTGTCAGTGCTATAGGACTCTAGCAGTGTGAGTTGTCTTCCGCAGTGACCAGCCAGTCTAAGAGGCAAAGCACATCATTGCAAGAGCCACTGTTGCCTTCCAGCCGCTGCACTGGCTGCTCTGAGCTCAGGGGGCAGGCTGGCTGCTCTGACTCATAGTGGCAGGACAGTAGGCGAGCCGGGGATCATCTCTTCAAGGCTACCATGACAACCACTCCCTAAATACGGTAATAACAACTCTTGGTGCTGTAACTCGGGCAGGATGCTGGCGGTAATGAGCAGCTCCACTTCCTTTGCTCCACTCGCCTCCTCTTCCTCTCACCCACGGGATATGGTGGCAGTGCAGCCCGAGCAAGACAGGTCCGAGCGCAACCAGTGCATGGGCCTCGTACATGACTCACTGCCACCACGCTAAACCCATACCAGTATTATAGGACCATCGGACTCACACGCACCAACACCAAGCTGAACACCCACCAGTAAAGGTTCATGGCGACCACACTCACTAACACCATCCTGAACTCTCACCAGTACGAGGGTCTCATAGGACTCAGGCTCCCTAACACCATGCTATACTCCCACAACTGCTATAGACACCAAGCAGAATTCTCCCCAGTACTGAATACGCCTGGCCCTCACACTCACTCACACCAAGCCAAACTCCCACCAGTATCAGATCCTCATCGGATCATGCTAACAGCAAGTGATACCCCCACTCATGGATATCACACATCTTAACACCTTACTGACGTCACCGCAGTAACATAGGGCCCACACTCCATAACCCCAAGCGGTCACCCACCGGTACCACATCCTCATGGGACTCACACTCCCTAACACCAAGCAAAACTCCCACCAGCATCAGATCCTCATAAGACTCACACTCAGTAACAACAGGCTAAACACCAACCAGCATCCGATCCTCATAATACTCAGACTCACTAACAAGCTAAACTCCCACCATCCTCATAAGACTCACACTCACTAACAACAAGCTAAACACCCACCAGCATCAGATCCTCATAAGACTCACACTCACTAACAACAAGCTAAACACCAACCAGCATCAGATCCTCATAATACTCACACTCAATGACAAGCTAAACTCCCACCATCCTCAAGACTTACTCTCATTAACAAGCTAAACTCCCACTAGCATCAGATCCTCATAAGACTCACACTCACTAACAACAAGCTAAACTCCCACCAGCATCAGATCCTCATAATACTCATACGCACTAACAAGCTAAACTCCCACAATCCTCATAAGACTAAAACTCACTAACAACAAGCTAAACACCAACCAGCATCCGATCCTCGTAATACTCACACTCAATGACAAGCTAAACTCCCACCAGCATCAGATCCTCATAAGACTCACACTCACTAACAACAAGCTAAACTCCCACCAGCATCAGAACCTCATAAGACTCACACTCACTAACAACAAGCTAAACACCAACCAGCATCCGATCCTCGTAATACTCACACTCAATGACAAGCTAAACTCCCACCATCCTCAAGACTCACTCTCATTAACAAGCTTAACTCCCACCCGCATCAGATCCTCATAAGACTCACCCTCACTAACAACAAGCTAAACTCCCACCAGCATCAGATCCTCATAAGACTCATACTCACTAACAACAAGCTAAACTCCCACCAGAATCAGATCCTCATAAGACTCACACTCAGTAACAACAAGCTAAACACCCAGCAGCATCAGATCCTCATAAGACTCATACTCACTAACAACAAGCTAAACTCCCACCAGAATCAGATCCTCATAAGTCTCACCCTCACTAACAAGCTAAACTCCCACCAGCATCAGATCCTCATAAGACTCATACTCACTAACAACAAGCTAAACTCCCACCAGAATCAGATCCTCATAAGACTCACACTCAGTAACAACAAACTAAACAGCCACCAGTAAAGGTTCATGGCGACCACACTCACTAACACCATCCTGAACTCTCAACAGTACGAGGGTCTCATAGGACTCAGGCTCCTTAACACCATGCTATACTCCCACAACTGCTATAGAGACAAAGCAGAATTCTCCCCAGTACTGAATACGCCTGGCCCTCACACTCACTCACACCAAGCCAAACTCCCACCAGTATCAGATCCTCATCGGATCATGCTAACAGCAAGTGATACCCCCACTCATGGATATCACACATTTTAACACCTTACTGACGTCACCGCAATAACATAGGGCCCACACTCCATAACCTCAAGCGGACCCCCACCGGTACCACAACCTCATGGGACTCACACTCGATAGCACCAAGCTAAACTCCCACCAGCATCAGATCCTCATAAGACTCACACTCCATAACAACAAGCTAAACTCCCACCAGCATCAGATCCTCATAAGACTCACACTCAGTAACAACAAGCTAAACACCCAGCAGTAAAGGCTCATGGACACCGGATGCATTAACATCATCCTGAACTCCACTCAGTGCCAGCTTCTCATGGGCTCACACTCACTAACATCACCCTCTACTCCCACCAGTAGAAGATGCTCATTGGACTCGCACTCACTATTACCAAGCTAAACTCCCCAAGTATAGACTCATGGGCATGACATTAATGTACACTATCCTGAACTATCCCAGTACCAGAGTCTCATTTCACTCACACTCACTGACACCAAGCTATAGACTCCAGCGCTTCAGACCATGAACACTAATTACTATTATTATTAATATTATTAAGATTTTTATTGAGTGCCTACCTAGCTCCGCGAAACAACACAGCACTGTACAATCATAGTGGGAAGAACACAGTGAGGGAAGCAGAGAAACAAGGGAGCAGGGAGCTAACAAAAGGGGTGAGGGGTGAATTGGCAGCAAGGGTTTTACAAACAACCAGGAAAGGAAACATTGGGGAGGAGATCTCCCAGGCTCAGGTAGAGTAGGGAGTGGGGGTCTGTGGACCTAGGTCTTAGGGAGGAGCCATTCCTTCAAGAGTAGGATATTGAGTTCCTGCTTGAACTGTAGAAATGAGTTGGTGAATCTGATGTTGATGGGGAGGAGTTTCCAGAGACGTGGGCAGTGATCGAAGGGAGCAGGAACGGTCAGGAGCGGTGTTCCACTACTTTTATTTTTTTCTGTTTACCGTTCCTCTACTTTTTAAGACCATATTCACCATTCTATGTAGAGGATGTGTCCATTCATGTCCCTATGCAAGTGTAAAGTTGTAATAGGAGCCTTAGTTACTAGTCACTTAGACAATGCCCCAGCCATACCTTGTTACATGTTGCACTATGCTTTCGCCTATCATCTCCCATGCCGAGACCACAGTTCCACTACTTTTCTCTGTACACTTCTACCACTAGGGTTGGGGCATAGACAGGGAATGCATCTTCTGATTATTTCCTTCCTCCTCCGCAGAGATCAAGTCTGCAGATGTCCTTGTTTCTGGTGGATCATAGGCCTCTGGAAATGCTGAGCTTCTCAGTGAGGTAGCTTGGGGCTCTCAGAGTGACAGCCATGTAGATGATGCAACAGGATTTGAAGATGATATGAGCTTGCTGCGAGAGCCAGTGCAATTTGATGGGGGTCGGGTGATGTGGTATTGAATTTGCAGAGTCCATTGATGAGTCTTGCTGCACCATGCAGTACACATCTCAGGGGTCCAGGATAGTCGCCAGAAGGTCTATGGCATTGCCACCATCCAGGTAAGTGAGGACCAAGGCTTGCACAGCAGATCTGAAGTTGTTTCCTGGGATGAAGGGCTTGATTTCCTGCAGGAGGGAACGTTGGTGCCAAGCTGCTTGTGTCTTCCTGGCTATGTGCGGTTGGAAGGAGAGGTATCTGTCGATGTTGAACCCAAGGAACTTGGTGGCCAGCTGGATTGTGAATCCCTCAAGGTTCATAGCAGAGAGCCAGGTCTGAATGTCAGGGTGTTCAGTGTTGCTGGTCAGCAGTTGGAATTCAGTCTTGGAAGGGTTGAGCATTAGACATCTATGACTAGATAAATGTGAGGCAGGATTTGAGCCTTTGGATGTCCTCAACGAAGGAGATCTTGAGGTAGAGATGCATGCCATCTGTGCATTGGTGGATGTGGATGTTGTCTGGAGCAAGGAGGATTCCAAGCGGTTCCATGTGAAGATTGAATATCATGTGGGAGAGGAGGGATCCTAATGGGCGGAGTTGGCTATCTGGAGGAATCCATTTAACTGGTGATGATTAGCAAGGTAAGATTTGAACAAGATTAGACTGATCTTGCTGATCCCCATGCAGCAATGTAGATTGTCGGTGAGTGCCTGGTGGTCTACGTTGTCAAATGCTGCTGAGAGGGAAAGGAGAACCAGGAGGCAAGGGTGGCCATTATCTAGGATTTTAAGGGCATCGTGGATCACCTCGATGATGGCCATTTCTGTGCTGAACCTGGATCTGAAGCCAAATTGGAAGGACTGAAGGAGGTTGTGGGCTTTGATGTGTTGGAGGAGTTGCGTGGTCACTACTTTCTCAAAGATCTTACCCAGGAAGGGAAGATCGGTGATGGGGCGGGCTTGACATGTGGCCAACTTTGCAGCAGACCTGCATATAAACTGGCCTGCTGTTAAATATCAGTTACCAGTTGAATGGTATCCACTACACAGTGCAATTTGCTTTCTGACTGTGAGAACATTCAGACATGTAATATATCGATGGTAAGATAGCTCAGTGGGTTGAGTGCTCACTGCTGTGATGTGTGTGTGATCTGCAGGTTTGAATCCCGGCAAGGCAAACTCAGTCTGTCATCCTTCTGAGGTTGATAAATGAGTATGAACACAGGTTGGGTGATATTGTATGTATATTTGTTCTACATAAAGCGCTAAGTGCTATATAATAAGCCATCATTATCATTTGGCCTTGAACATTTGCTTGCATTCACAGTAATATGGGCCCATATACACTGATATTAATGATACATATAGTGATACATTCTTGTATGAGATGTATATCATATTAGAGTCATATGTTAAGCATATTCTTCATAGTGTACTTGGGAACAATGGTATGTGATGCCACTTCTTGTTTTATCAAGGGGTGACAGGTTGTGACCCATTGCGTCCTGTGATGTCACTTGTGGGAGGGGTCAAATGACATAACTTGGTGTGATGTCATCAGAGTTCAAGGGCTGTGTGATGTCACTTCCGATACCCCTGGCATTTTGCTGAAATGACGTCCCTGGCCTTAACCTTAGACCACCCTCTTGCACCCCTCTGCCCCCCCCCCAAATCAGAGGCATGCTCCCAAGGCCTGGCACACACACATTAACAGCATCATTAATTGTTCATTCTCACTCACACACACACACACACACACACTCTCTCTCTCTCTCTCTCTCTCTCTCTCTCTCTCTCTCTCTCTCTCTCTCTTTCTTTTTCTCTCTCTCTCTCTCTCTCTCTCTCTCTCTCTCACACATTTGGTATTCATTCTTCATGTGCTCTCATATTTACAAACACCTGTCAGCATTGATTCTTCATTCACTCTCAGACGCACTCACTCAATAGCACTGATACGGCATTCATTCTTCATTCACTCTCACATTCACCCGTGCTGTGCACTCATACAGAATGCATACACTCTCTCACTCGCACGAGCACCCGAACAACATAGACTCTCATTCACAAACCCACTTACAAACACAAGCGTTTGCATACACGCATACACAAGTTTTTTTTGTTTTCTTCCCTGTAACCCCAGTCTGAATTTCGGTCCTCTGGGCCTTGCACTTCCTGTCCTGTTATGAAGGCTCTCCGGCCCCCACACAGCATACAAGAGCCAGGAAGCAGAGTGTGCTTCCTGGCTCCTGCCCAGGGGCGTTGCTAGGGGGGGGGGGCTAAGGGGGCTATAGCCCCTGATCTTTTGGTTGTAGCCCCGGATAGAATCTCAGGAGCTACAGCCAAAAGACCAGCTAGCCCCCAGTCCCAACAGTTCCGACAGCAGCTTAGCCCCGGGTCTTTTCCAGACCTAGCAACTCCCCTGCTCCTGCCTATGTGCTGTTAGGCCGAGCGCTTCTATCTCACGGCCCCTCTTCCCCTGGATGTGCGGTGAGGCACTTGAGTGCATTCAGACATGCAATACGCTAGCCTGCATCCCCAATGGGCCATGCACGAGGAAGCAAAACGACCCCAGCCTTGCATGGCTTTTTGGGCATGCACGATTGGGCACTACTGAACTGTCGAAGGAAACCCCGGTTCGCTTTGACAGTTTTAGCCGGCCCGAGAGCGCTCCCTCAGCAACAGAGCGCAGCTGAGGAAGCGCTCAGTGTTTACACTGGGCTGGCTCGGCTCCTCCATAATGGGTGAGGGTATTAATGAGTCTTATGTACGAGCTGCCACTGACCATGGCACACAAGATTCTCTTTGGGACACAAATGCCTCTATGGCCTCGGCACAGACCACCTAGAAACCGATCCTCACACAGCGCCCAGGTACTTCTGAAATGCATGCATCACCGCAACAGCAAAGCTATCTTGCAACTCCCTCCCTTCCCCTCCCCCTCCCCTACTCCCGCTCCTTTCTGATACACCAAGGTGCCTGGAGGCCATACACGTGGCAGCAGTGTGCATTCTCAATCCCAATAACATATACATATGTAACATGGCAAAAGGAGATCTCCACAGTGCAACAGCCCCGTGGGGTGAAATAGTTCAGTGGGTAATGCACCTGCTGCAGATGCGTATGACCCGCAAGGCACAAGTCATATCCAGCTGGGTCACCTCGTCCTATTGTTCTTTACGTGTCAAGGCAACCAGTACCCCGTACATTTAGTAATAGTGGGTATGACAACCTACCGGATCACACTACCAAAAGGGTAGCTTGTGCGGCCTCTTGTAACTCTACGTCAATTCAGTGAGCAGTGGCAGAGCTGACTTCCTGCGTGAGGAAGTGTGGGTGAGACTGCAGATTTTCCCGCACACTAGCTGAGATTCGCCCTGCTTACATTTTTAGATGTGTGCTGTTTCCTGACTGGAACTCTAAATGTAAAAATGTGCGTTGACATCATCACAGCACTCAGCCCGCCACGAGCCACGCCAGAATGTACTCCTGCCAGCACGCCTCCTGAGTCTGAGCGCCTGGACTATGGCTCTGTCTTGTTATGCCCAGTGAAATGCCTTTATTCGCCCAGGCCACATGTCTTCAATCTTAAATGGCCCCTGGAGCAGATTGTGGCTTTCAGTGTATACAGTCATTAATCCATAGTAAAGGCATGCTTATTTGTGGAAGGTGCATGCGGCTACTGGGTGGTCAGAAATTAAAGACGTATCAGCAGGGAGGGAGGTGGAGTGCCAAATTCAGTGGGGATGAGAGGGAAAACTTATTGTGAACAGAGAGTCGAAGACAGAGAAAGAAAGAGCAGTGAACAGCAGAGGGGTCGAAGACGGAAACACTGACTTTTCCAGTGGTCGAAGTGAGGGGGATCGGATGGGAACGGTGTTCCACTACTTTTATTTTTTACTGTTAACCGTTCCACTACTTTTTGCAACCATTTTCACCATTACGGAACTGTTCTTTGTAAAGTTAAAGCACTTTTCTCCACTTTAACACCCAATAGCAGTTACAGCTAAACTGAAACATGTTCCTACCCAATTAACTGCCAACCAGCATGACTGGAATCCTTGAAGAATGTGTTGCATGTTGCTCCCTTCCTGCCTACTCTGCGCCCCTGCCAGGGTCGCAGCTGCACTACTTTTCTGGCATACTTCTAGCGCCGCTTTTATGGAGGAGTGGAAGAATATGAAAGGGGTAGGTACCAGCACAAGGAGGTAAGTGGATAGATATATTAGAGGCAGGGCCAACTGAGGAGGCTCTGGGGGCCCATTCCTAAATGACGGTTGGGGTCCCCCCTTGCTTATGGAGGAGAACAAAACTCTGAGACACCCGTGGGTTGTATACATTATAATTAATGGATACAACGGGGTTAATAGTTGTCGCTTATCAAGACATTGCCAGGCAGCAAGGAGCTGTATGTAACGCTAAACGTTGCCTGAAAAGGGTGCTTCGTTTTTCAGCTCCCTGATCACTGGCCCTCTCGTGATTAGTTCTTGTTTGTCAGCAACGAGCTAATGTAGAGAGAGAAAAATACCACAAAGGCCTGAGGCAACGCCGCGAAGGGCACCAACTAATGCAGCTTGTAATGTGTGCCCTGCAAAGCGTACATTTAAAGACTCGAATGAAAACCATAGATTGGCGGGCATAAGATTACTGTCTGTTATCAATGTCGCAGTTGCAGCCCCCCTCCCGCCGCCATAGGCCACTATCCACTGAAATAATTGGAAGGCCCTGATGCCGACCCTGTTTACAGTGAGATTGGTGATAGCGGAGTAGCTGAACATTTAAAAGGCTTGGTAATTAACGAATACAGGACTTGCAGGTCATTAGCTGGCTGACTGAGCTGCCAGTTGGTGAGTGTGTGGGTGAGTGAGTGTTAGGGTTGAGTGGGTGGGTTGTGTTAGGGGGTGAATGCTTGATCAGGGGCCTGGTTTCGGGGGCGGTTTGAGAATAGGTAGCAGAGGGCATTTCCGGAAAGGAGTGGATGTCAGGTAATTGCATCTGAGGGTAAGTAGGCAGCAACAGACTGCCCATAGGACAACCACCTCCAAACCACACCCCTGAAAGTTCCGCTGCGCGATTACCACTCGCACCTACGAAATAGCAGCGGCAGTTTGGGTACATTCACGGATTCTTCAAATTGCGA
This sequence comes from Ambystoma mexicanum, assembly GCF_040938575.1. Taxonomy (NCBI): domain Eukaryota; kingdom Metazoa; phylum Chordata; class Amphibia; order Caudata; family Ambystomatidae; genus Ambystoma; species Ambystoma mexicanum. The sequence goes on from NC_090932.1 coordinate 1,275,232,961, forward strand.
GGATTAAAGAATGGCCTTGTGCTGAGCCGCCCTCAGTAACAAAGACTGCAACCATGTAAGACTTATAAGTGGAAGGTTAATTGACAAAGGCTTTATGGATCACATGCAAGGAAAACACAGGTGATGCAACACAGACAAACAAGGGTAGAGCTTAAGTACCTTAGTAACACAGTGTATGTATGTTTGGGCTTAAGAAAGTGCAAAACTAAATGGGACGCAGCGCAGCACTGTACGCAGGTCACATTTAGGTGGATAAAGGTAGGGTGAGGGGGTAGCAGAGATTCCTGCGGTGGGTAGAGGATAAGCAGAGGTAGGGGAGCTCTGGATGGGGAGACATGGGGTTGGCTGAAGCGATTGGTGAAATGTTGTTTGAAGAGCACGGTCTTGAGGTGCTTCCTGAAGTGTAGGATGTAGGGGGGCAGTGTTACCTGCACTGGTAACATGTTCCAGAGACAGGGTGATTAGTAGGAAAAGGCATGTTTCCCATCATTTTCCCTCCTGCAGATCCTTGTTTGCTGTCTGGCGATGTTTGTTGCTTCTGGTGGTGTGTTGTCCTCCAGAGACGGTGAGTTTCTCGACCGAGGAGAGTGGTGTTCTGCTTGTGACTTCTTTGCAGGTAATCAGGCTGTCTTGAACACAATTGTTGTACCCGCTCGTGGTCTTCTATTAACGACTCGGGCCCGGATTGTTAACGTGACCTTGAAACACTTGTGTATAGGCGCATTATAAATGCCATATCATACCTTCTTTATTCTGCTCCTTACATCAAGTTCTCTCTCCTTCCCACTCCCTCCCCTTCCTCCCGCCATGCCGTCCCAGGTCCTTAGTCCTGCCTCCTTAAAGGTGTCTCTTCCTTTCTGGCTTTCTTTTCCCAACAGCTCCCCCTTGCTTATCACAGAAGTTCACATGCTCACATTTGTTCGATTAGGCATACAGGTTCCTTGTGGCCCGTTGCAGCCACCCAGGTTATTTGCGGGTCTCCCCTGGGCCTTTCTACTTCGGGCGGTTCGTCAACCTCTGCCCTGTCCTTCCGTCTTCTTCCGGCGTTGCTTCCGGAGCCTCAGGTTCTTCTATGTGTACTCAGCAGAAGAAGGAGGCATTCCGGGTTATTTCCTGCCCGTCCCCTGTTGTGGTCACCGTCGGTCCTTTTACCTCGGTGATGAGGAGCGGGTCCGGATCGTATCTTGAGCCGGTTTTCCTTTGTTGTCTCTGCTTTACTAGGACCATCTCACCAACCGGGAGGTGAGGTTCTTTTGCTCTCCTCTTCTGGTCCGTCAAATTCTTTTGCTCTCCTTTTCCTTTCTGCATCCCATTCGTGGATTTCCGCATCTTGTTCCCGAGTGGAGTCTTCTACTTGTAGGAGGTGGGTTCGGGGTTTGTATCTTATCATGAGTTCTAGCAGTGTATGTCCTGTTGCTTCATGCAGGGTGTTTCTGTAACTCCTCAGCATCTGACGTATCGCTTGAGGTAGTGAGGTTTGATCCGCAGTGGCTTTTTGTCTGGTTTGCTTGATGGTGGACATGAACCGTTCCACCATCCTGTTGGCCTGCGGCCACAGTGGTGTACTTTTCTAGTGATGGAATCCCAGGTGTGCGGCTAGTTTCTGGAACGCCTGTCCTTGAAATGACAGTCCATTGTTAATTTGTACTGTGTTTGGTATCCCCCATTCGCTGAACAGTTCATCAACTACCCCTGCTACGTGGTGGAAAACCGTGGATTGTACGTGCTTTACCGCAGGGAAATCGGAAGTATTCGTCTATCATCACGGGCAGGTGGCCGCCTTCCTCATAGGCGATGGTTACGATTGCCTCCCTCAGACACTTGGGAACCACTAGGTGGCTACCACGTAGCAGTATTCCTTGTTCCATTGTGGCTAGTTCTTTTTGTATCTTGGCCATTTGTTCTAGTTCTTTCCTGTCCACTTCCCCCGCCACAAATCTTTCCTTGGCGAGATGATTCCATCTGTTTTCCTTCGCAAGGGTGGTTGCCGCTCGTAGCGTCAGGACAGCTCATAGCGTTCTGGCAGTGAATGTGTCAGTGGTGATAGCGGGGGGAGTGCATTGCTTGAGAGATAAGCGATGAAGACCTCTGCTTCACGTGTCATGGCTTTCTCAGAGACCCCTGAGTCCCCTCTGGTTGCCTGGAGAAATAGTTTGCTGGGTTGGCATCACCCCCGGGTTTATGGATGATGTAGTAATCATACTCTTGGAGTATGATGCCCCACCGCTCGATATGCAGCATCATTTTCATTTTCACGTTGCCAAAGAGGGATAGCAGCGCTTGGCGTTCAGTGATGAGCGTGAATTTTCTGCTCATGATAAAGTGGTGGAACTTTTCACATACAGCTGCAAGGCTCTGCCTGTTCAGTAGGTGATAGGGCTCTGCTGGCGTATGTAACAATGGTCTGCTTCTTGACGTCGCCCGGGCTAGGATGTTCAGGGGCCAACAGGGCTGGCATCGATGGTTAGTTCCGTCTCCCACTCTGGGTTGAGGTATGCAAGCTGACGGTTGTTGGCGAGTTCCTCTTTGATGTTACTGAATGCCTCTTGGCACTGTGTGTCCCATAGGAATGGGAGGTCTTTTTAGAGGAGCTGTCGGAGTGGGTCCATGAGGGTGGCATTGTTTGGTACGTAGCATGCACAGTAGCCTGCCATGCCTAGGAATCATCGTAGTTCAACAACTCCTGTGGGGGTGCCATGCCGACGATTGCGCTTATCTTGTCAGGATCAGCAATGATGCCCTGATCAGAGAAGATGTGACCGAACAATCGTAGGCTGTGTTTGTTGATGGCGCACTTCAGGCCATTGAAGGTGAGTCCAGCTTTGTGTAGGATGTTGCACATGGCCTGCAGCGCAGGTCATGGTGGTCCTCGGTGGTGCCAAAGATGAGGATGCCGTCGCTGTAGTTGAGGGCGTGGGCACCAGGGAGATGAGCCTGTGGATTGTCTCTTAAAATATCTCAGCGGCAGAAGAGATTCCGAAGTTGAGTCGCTTGTAACTGAATAGCCCTTTGTGCGTTGCAAATGTGGTGATTGGTCTGGAGGCGGGGACCTATCACCAGTTGGTGGTATCCTTGGTTCAGGTCTAGTGTGGAAACTCAAGTGGCTTGATTCAATCTCACCAGCATATCTGCAATGTTGGGTCCTGGATGTCTTTCCCTTTCCGGCGGGTGCTCCTTGCTCACCCGCTCTGTTGTCTGGCCTCTTCCGTCAGCTCTGTTGCCTACGCAGACCTCTTCCTATCCTCCTGGCTCACTTCAGCAGTTCTGCTGTCCTCATGGTCCTCCTCCACCAGCTGCGCTGGTGGCCCTTTTCAGTCACTAACGTCCACAGTCGGCTCCTCACCAGCTCCCCTCTTCCTATGCGACCCTCCTCACATACGGGGCTGGAGCTGCAGGCTCCCCTTGGCTGGCCGCCTCCTGGGCTGGCTGTTCATGCCGGTTTCGCCATCTCGTGCGTACCTCATCACGCCGATCTGCAGCCTTCCATCTTGTCCGTTCCGACTCATGGCCTCAGATGCCCGCAGTGTATCCTGCGTTGTCACACAGTATGGGGACGTAGCGCTTCGCCACCAGCTGTTGTGCCCGCTCTTGGCCTTCTATTAACGACTCAGAGCCAGATTGTTAAGTGACCTTCTTTATTCTGCTCCTTACATCAAGTGCTCTCTCCTACCCACACCCCTCCCCTTCCTCCCTCCTCCCGCCATCCCGCCCCTGGACCTTAGTCCTGCCTCCTTAAAGGGGCCTCTTCCTTTTCTGGCTTTCTCTTCACAACAACGAAGCCTGCTTGATGAGGTAGCCGATGTAGCTCATTGAGGATGGGAGTGATGTGGTGAAAAGCTTCTCCTGGCTCAGGCTGACAGATTTGTTAAACAGACCAATAGATGCTGAATAAATCACCAGGAAAGAAATAAGCACGCACCTTTTACTTGCCAGTGAGTTGCAGGAAGCCATGCTCGGACTAGTCTATAGGGCAATGGGGCAAAGCCTGAACCAAAAGCAAATGCTCGTGTGGGACAGTTCTTTTGGTATAAGCGGGCCAGTTTGATAAGTTACCATGCGGCTAGTAGTATTGACCAGTGTTACTCAATATTCTTTAAAATACACAATTTGCATCACATTTTATCAAAAACATCCCCCGTGGGTACTAATTAAAAGGAATGAATTGCCATTTGCAACTGTGGGCCCCTTTTTCACTGGTGCTCGAGACAATGTTATGCCCCAGTCCGACCCGGCAGGTAGCGTGTTGCAGAGCCTTGCACGGATGGCTCCAGCATTCATCTCCCAGTGTCCTCTTCTTGTAAGCCATGAAATCAACTACATGGGGTGGTCCTGCAGCCGTGGACCTCATATCTCAGTCCCACAAGGGAAGGGGAGGGAAGGGAAGGGAAGGGAAGGGAAGGGAAATGAAGACAAGGCAAGGCAATGCAAGGTAAGGCAAGGGGTGTCCTCCTATGAGGTTTATCTCCAATGTTCTACCTTCACCCTGTTCACTCTTATGATGGGGCGGGGGTAGTACAAGAGAAGTCCAGATGTATGTCTCTAGAAAGTCATATGTTGGAGGGGCTAGTTTGAAATCATGGACCATACCTTACCGGATTATTAATCGTGGATAAGAAAAAATGAGAGGCGCGGAAACCAAATGGAAGGAAGAGTTTTGAAATGTAATACAAATTGTTACATAAAAGGGCTCATCAGCATAAAGAGGCCAACAGAACAACGAATTAGTGAGGTGTACTCACAGAGGCCAGGAACCCCTCTACTCCCCCAAAATAACCTCCCCTCGCCCATCTGGCAACTCAGAGCAGAGAAAAGGGAAACGAAGAAATAATCAAGTCAGCGCTTGATTAATTCTAAGAACCCCCACCCCGACAATAAAGGACATTTAGACAGTGGGCTGTGGGGTTATGTGACTAGTGGGTGACGTGTGGGCGAGAAGTTCGATGTTCCTTTAACTGGATTTGTGAATGAGTGTGTGGCGGCTGAATGATTACAATGTGAGTGGTGGGGCGGATGGGTTGTCAATGTGTGGGTAAGCGGGTAGTTGGCGGATCGATTATTGGTAGTTTCACAAGCCAGGCACTCGCTGCTTACATCTGTTTATAACCTTCAGACTCCAGTTTGAAAGCCAACAGAGCCGACTCAGATCTTCACACTACAAGGGTGTATACATTGAATGCCGTTACCCATGGATAATAATAACACTTACTAGCACCCGGGCGGGGAGAGCCAGCCAATCAGATGGCTAGGAAGGTGGGCTTGAACCGCCTGTACAAGCACGCGTTCCAAGCCGCCTGACAGCCGGCTTCCCCCTACCCTCCGTCACTTTATTTTTTTTGTCTGCCCCCTACTTACATTTTTTCGGCAGCCGCCATGGAAAGGGAAGAGCGGCTGCGTCCATAGCCCTGGCTTCCCTTTCCATGGTGGCCATCTTGGAAAAGAATGTTCCTTCCTGCAACGGGACGCTGCGCACATGCCGTTTTAGGAAGGAAACAACCGTTTTATTTAGCACCCGGATGACTGCTTTGTAACCCTGGGGTGCTATTGGCGTTCATCCCCCGTTCCAGGGCCTGGAACGGGGGATGAACGCCACTTTATTGCCGCACTGAGAAGTGTGGTGAACCCGCATTAAGCACGGTACATGATATTTGATTATATCATACATGCCAAATTAAATCTTTCATGATAGCGTGAGGGGATAGCGATGACTGGCCTTCAGAAAGGTGCAGGGACAGTCAGTATCTCAGAGCACTGACATTCTTCAAAGGTGCAGGTAGCTTGTGCCAGAGAAGTGTTCGCCAGTGAGAGAAGGGACACACACACACCCCTCCTCCCCCCGGCAGACTTTCATTATTCACGTCTCAGGCAGACTGCTGAGCTCGCCAGTTCGCTCAGTGCATGCACGAGCCGGGGCGGCTCCCATTGGCGTGACGTCCTCTGACCCGTCGGGCTCGTCCACCTTTGTTAACTGTGTCCTGCCCGGGACACGGTATCGGCCCCTTTGGGCAAAGGTGCATTGTATTAGCAGTTTTCTCTTTTACAGCTCTTCAATCCGCTTTACAGGCCTTCTGACGCATCTCTATGTTCTTGTCGGAGGCTTAACGTCCATCTCTTACTTTCACTCTGTATAACAATTTCTCCATCTCATTCTTCGCTTCCTCCCTTTCATGGTATAACTTGAAGTGGGAAATGTTTCTAGCGGTGACTCTTCCGGGAGACCGGGCAGTCACCATTGAGCCTTTCTTGTGAGAAACGACCATTGGTGTGGGATCAAATGTGTATCTTGTCTCCTACACACGAGAACCTTGTCACCTGTTTGCAATGTCAAATTCGTGGTGTTCCTTCTTGCGTCAGCGCAGCTTTTCATGTTTTGCTCCTTGGACGCGTCCATCACTAGAATCCCTTGAACATCTTTCTCAGAAGGACTTGCAATGTGAGGAAGCCTTATTTTCACCTTCCTTTTGAATAGCAACTCAGAAGGGCATCGTCCTGTCATGCCAATGCGGCACACTTCTGTAGCCGTAGAGCATGCTGCACACTGCTGATTCAAGGACCTGGACTGTCATTCGTTTTGCTGGAGTACCTTCTTTACACTGCCCATGAATTTTTCCACCATGCCATTAGCCTGAGGCCATAGTGGAGTGACCTTCCTGTGATGAATTAATCGGGCAAACTCCAAACTGCTGAATAGTGGGCCGTTATCTGATTGTAATACCCTGGGAATGCCCCATGCTGAGGCTATTATGTCCAGCTCAAGGATGACGGTGCTGGCTGCAGTGGAAGAGATCTGTTGCACTATGGGAATCACGAGTACTTGTCCATGACAACCATCCAGTATTTCCCATCCCCGAAGGGTCCAGAGAAATCGATGGCTAAGTGTGCCCATGGCAGCTCTGGCGTGTCTGACATTCTGAGAGGTTCTGGGCTGTTTAATTTGGGTGTACTCTGGCACAGGTGACATGTTCTTATGGTGTTCTCCACCATCGCATCAAGTCCCAGAAACGACATGGTCTCTCTAATTTGTCTCTTGGTAGCCACCATCCCTTGATGCCCTTCATGAGCAAGGTCCCTGACTTGCTGTTTTAGATCAGTGGTATGATAATGTGTCGGCCTCTCATGAGAAGTCCTTCTGCTGTCACTGCGAGCTCATTTCTCACTTGTCGGAATATATGTGTATTTTGACTGAACCCTTCCTCACCTCGAGTTGCTCAGAGGCTGATTTCTCTCCATATCCTGGACACAATGAGCTCTCACACTTTTCTCAGCACCCAGTCCATCAGGCTGCATTCCTTGATCATCGTAGTTGTTAGAGGCTTCAGAGGTCCTTGCTGGATGAGGAAATTGACGTATTCTTCTACCAATGACATTGTAGAACAATCATGGAGAGGGTGTCGTGACATGATGTCAGCCGGGTTGTATTCTTTTCCTGGGTTGTTTATAATCGTGAAGTTAAAATCTTGTAGCCTTAAACCCCATCGCTCAATACTTGGTGGCATCTTACACTGAGGATTTCCATACATGGTCACCAGGGCATGGTGGTCCATCACTATTGTGAAGGGTTTTCATATGAGAAACATCTGAAAGTGCTTGCAGGCCCATACAACTCCAAGTCCTTCTTTTTCAGGTTGAAAATCTCTCTTCTCTACTTTGGATAAGCTTTTGCTGGCATATACGATCACTGTGTGAGGGGCTTCATGGCCTGGGTGGTGTTGCGCCAGTGTGGCTCTGAGTCCCACTGGACTGGTGTCCACGGTTAGCTCTGTGCATTTGTCCGGGTCAAAATAAGCCATGTGTTCTGCCGATGCGATACCCCTCTTGATTTGTGTGAAAGCCTTGTCGCACTGACGACCACCAAAACTATATGTCTTGTTTGGTTAGTTCTCTGAGCGGGGCACTGTGAGTGGCACAATCCTTGAGCTAACGGCTGCAATAACTGGCCATCCCTGAGAATGATCTGACTTCACTGAAGTCTTGTGGGTCTGCAATTTCAGAGATCGCAGTCACCTTCCCTGGATCAGGACTCATCCTTTTGTGAGAGAAAACATGCCCAAAGAATGTGAGGTGCACAAGGGCAGTGCATACTTGCTACAGGGTGAGATCGTGTTGTTCAATATTGTCCCCGAATACCAGGATATCGTCACTGCAGTTGTAAACATTCCTTATGTGACAAATTACTTTCCTGATGCTCTCTTGAAAGATTTCGTTGGCGGAAGAGATTCCTGAAGCTCAACCTCCTATAACTGAACAGACCAATGTGGGTGGCAAAAGTGGTGATATACTGAGACTGCTCATCCAATGTAATCTGACGGTATCCCTTGTTCAAATCAAGATTTGTAAGGATCTTGGCTCCATTTAGGAGACTTATGTCATCCAGGTGCATGCTGGGGTGTCTTTCGTACATAATTGCTCTATTTGCTTGTCACATGTTAGGGAGAATTCTCTGTATAGGCTAATTTCCCAAACCTAGTGAGTCCCCCAGAAGCTTTGCTGGATTTTTTGGGGTTTAATTTCTTCTCCTGCTAAGAGTGAGACTCTTTTTCTCCCACTCTTAGGCATGATTTGAGAATGTCAGTTGACTTTGTAATGTGTTTTATGGGCTATGGGATCTTTTACTCCATAGGGCTTCATGTGTTTTTGGTAAGTGTGTTACACAGCACCCTCAGTGCAGTAACACAGGGGTGTCATAGTGGCCCCCAAAGATAGACCCCCATACCCTGGGACTGACTACTGTCTCCCAGGGCATGTAAAGACACCATTGACTTTACTAGTCTTAAATTGTGAACAGAACCAGTACAAACCATCATATTGTGGCAGTACTGGTAGGGGTAATTCGATTTCAAGAGGGCACTGTCCAGTCCCCCCTTGTCGAGTTTCTGGCTGGTGGCAGTGGTTACCATGCAAAATATTCCACCGGAATATTTCCTATGGGATTTTCCCATTCATTTTAAATGCACCACTTTTTTGGTGCAATGTTAAAGATACCGCCGGGTTATTTATTTAATATTTATTCCCCGGTTGGGTTTTTTGCCAGGACTCGGTTTAAAAATGGCATTTGTGTTCGCCTCTGTAACTCCAACCCAAGTCGAGCCCTTTGTTCCACTTTTGGCGGGCTTCTGCACAGAAACCTCCAAAAGTGGTGCCACTCTATCTGGGTCTACAGGATGTGTGGGAGGGGGAAATAGGCACCCTGCACTGAGTTGCCTCGCAACTCAAGTCGCACACTTGTGTGATTGGCCCAGTGGTGAGCCGCCCGGCTCACCACTTAGTATGTTTGAGTGACAGCTAGGACTGATGAATGGGGGTTTTCTGCATAAAAGCAGGGCTTTTGGGGACTGGAACTTCAGATGTCACCACAGGACCTAAAGAATCCGAAGAGGGAGAATCTGAGCCGACCTGCAACGACGACACCACCAGTGGAGCCCTGCTGAACCGAACTCACCACTTCCCAACGACAGAGAAGATCTTCTTCCAGGAGAGTCTTCTTCCTTTGAGCTGGTGGGGTTAACCAGTTTGCCTTTTTTCACCTTCCTGGATCGTCTCGTGGTCGAATCGCCCGTGCCAAGCACCCCGGCGGCCGGATAACCACGCTTCACCACTACCGCGAATTAAAGGGTAGTATTAAAGGGTAGTACCTTTTAACCGGGAAACTCCACGGCTGGTTTCTTCCCTGGCAGGGCAACGACCTCCAGCTTTCCTCCACATCGAGATCTTCTCTTCCCCCTTGGAGCTTTCTCACCATTTCAGGTACTGTGTCCTGCCTGGTCTCCCTTGCAACAGACTGTTCAAGGTGTCCCGTAAATCCTTGACTCTCTATCCTGGGGTGACCTCGGACCTGTTTACTAACTTTTCTGAACTGATCTAGCTCCTTTTTGAACTATCTGCAAAGACTTTTAAAGTGTACTTCAACTGTGTGATCTTGGGCACATTCCACCTTGCTCTCTCCAAGAGTAGGCCTGGCCTATGAACGTTTTGCTCTACAGTAGACCCTGCCTTTCTTGACTTGCTGTGGTTCTTTAAAAGTGTTGGTATTGTGCGTTTTCCTATTTCTGCTTTTCTCTCCCTTTTTAAATCATTATTGGAGTGCCATCTATGGTTCCGCGCTCACCTCTGTTTTGCTAAATAAGTGGTGTACTAACCTAGACTTGTCAAATAATTAATTAGGGAGCTGTATATATTTCTAGTGACTGTGTTTGAACTTGCTTGACATATTAGTGCCAGTGTATTTTTACAAGTGTGTTTTTAAATAAATAATTATATACTTTTATACCAAAGCTCTGGTCAGTGTTTGCTTGTGCTACTGTCTCTTTGTACCTAATGTGTATACTCTATATACTGCCTAACTCTTCTTGAGAGAAGTCTGACTGCTCGGCCACAGCTACCAGGTAAATCTGGGTGGTACAGACTGCTACCAATTGGGTTTACTGCTAACCCCTGTAGTCTTAAACCTTTTGCAGTGGTCCCTAAGGGAACTGCACAGGTTTCTGCCTAACACTGGTGTACAGCGGTGGGATTTGTATTGAGTATACATTTTAGTGTGCTTATAGATACCTTAGTGCAACTAACCACAAAGCTTAGCACCAAAAAGTTTATTTTCTAACCTGTCAACTATGGAAAGTTATAGTCAAGAGTTCCTTGCTACAAAAACTGCTGATTGTTTAAGAGTTCTCTGTAAGCATAAAAATGTCCTGACTAAAGGCAAGAAAATGGAGCTAATAGAAATATTGTTAGCAAACCAAAGTCTGGGTGATGGTTCAGAGGAACCCACTCTCCCAGAGAATGTAGATAACAGTGATGATATTGATATTGGTCAAAGTATTGAAAATCTTGAGGCAGAGTCAGAAGAGGAGGGTGAGGCTGTTGTGACTGTCCCCCCCCCCCCCCCTGGGCCTCTGTCTGCTCTACCAGCTGTACTTCCTGGACCTTTACCAGTTCCCACACTTAGTCCTCAATGTCTTGAACTAGAAAAAATGAAGCTTGAATTAGAATTCAAGAAACTAACTGCCCAATCTGAACTAAAACACAGAGAACTGCAGCTACAACATGAGCAATCTGAACTAAGGCACAGAGAGATAGAGCTTAACCATGAACTAGAAATGAAAAAACTGTCTGTGGAAAGTGCTTCTCTCTCCGGATCCTTTAGGAGTTCCAGTCCCTAAAGACCCCGGATGCCTAAAGAGATTGTGGGTATGTATGAGCCTAAGTTGGATGTGTTGGATTGGTTGGCTATGTTTGAGTATAATCATGGGCTCCAGGACATCACAGGGAATGAGTTACTTCCCTGGTTGTTCTCTAGGCTCCCCCTGTTGCATCTGAAGTGGTAATGGAATTGGGGGAGGTGGATAAGAAGGATTATGAATGTGTGAAGCTAGCTCTGATAGCTAGATTTGGGAAGACCCCTTCCCAGTACCTTAAGAGGTTTAGGACCCTCAAAAAGCATGATGCTACCCCTTGGGCTACCTGGGTGAGTGAAAGTTTGAAGAACTTAGAGGGATGGATTAAGGGTTACAAGGTGAACACCTATGAGGAAATGAGAAATCTTGTAATGTTGGAGTCAATTTATGATGCCTGCTCTCCTGAGCTCAGACAGCACTTTGCTGATTCAAAGGAATTAGATTCCAGGAAGCTAGCTAAGGCTGCAGACTTGTGGGTTGCCAACAGGGCTACTCACAAGGATTCAGGGGTCACTCAGAAAAAGGATGAGGGAAAGCAGTCACCAAAAGGGAACCAAGAGACTTCTAATACCTCCCAACACAAAGAGGGCCCCAAACAACAAAATAACCAGGTTAAGCCCCAGGGTAAACCACAACAGGCTAGTGTACCCTCTGGTCACAAACCAGAAGGAGGTCAGACCAAGCCACCCTTCCAGAGAGCATTTGGAACATGCGATCTCTGTGGGGCAACTGACCACATCAAAGGAGATCCCAGATGTAAGGGTAAACCTGCAGGGATCAGCACAGTCTCCTTAGCCTTCACTCCTGAGGATGAAGTCCAAATGGCTAGTGCTCACTTTGAAGTCTTTCCTGAAGACCCTTTGGGTCTTCAAGCAAGTGTAACAGTAGAGTCCATGGGTCTGGTTAGCAATCAGAATAGGAGTGTGTACAACTCCATACCAGAAAACTCTAAAGTTTATTATATGGACAGTGTTATTGTCAATGGCCAGGATACTCCTGCCATGCTAGACTCTGGGGCCAGCATAACAGTAGTGGATGAAAGCTTTTTCAGGCCTGAGGAAGTGGCTAAGGGACCCAAAGGTCCCATTAAGATGTCTGGAGGCCCTGTCAAAATGGTTCCAATTCTACCAGCCCTCATTCAGTGTAATAACATGACAGTGATGATTCCTGTCAGTGTTCAGACTGAGGTGCCTGGGAGAGTCCTGTTGGGGAATGAGCTAAGAACTCTAGGAGTAGTATCCAGTACCCCTAGGCCTACCAGTATGGAGACCCAGAACCAAACCACATTGGCTAGAGAGGCCACCTTAAGGAACCACTCTAAGCCTGTGGGAACCTCTACTGAGAAACCCACTACAAGCCCTGGTGTTGGTAAATTGACCTCTGACCCAGGCAAATTTCAAGCTAAAATGTTAGGGAAATGGGAGCCCGAACAAAGCTCCATCATTATTCCCCCAGTTTTAGAGTCTGTGACTCCCCCTGCTTCTGAGGAAGAGGTGGATGGACCAACTGGACCCCTATCTAGACCTAAGAGAACTGCTAATTCTCAGTGCTGGTGGAAAACCAGAAAAGAAAAGTCTAAGGCCAAAAAGCTTGAGACTGTTGGACCTTCCACTGAAGACTCCAACTCAATTCCTAGTCTTGGGAGTGAAACTCCTAAAGTAGGTAAGGGTAGGTCTAAGAGGAAGGAGAAGCATGTACCTTGCTTATCTCCATCCCCTCCAACCAAGAGGCCCAAAACCCAAACTTCTCCCAACAGAGAGGTGGTGAGGAACTCTGGAGGCCCCTCTAGATCTAAGGGAATCCTTTATAAGGGCCCCTTGAAAAAGCATCACACAGGTTCAGCAGTTGTACCAACTTCTGAGGGACCGGTCAACCAGATCCCCTATAGTTTTAAAAAGACTGATGTTCCTTAAAGGGTTTGTAGGTCATATAGCTTACAAAGGAAAACCTTTGATTTGACCATAGAGCACAGGTCAGGGTGTCACCACCAAAATGCTGATGGTCTCTCTAGGATGTATGTCATCGACAAGAGGTATGAGATTCATCCAGGAGTGGATTAAATCCTCCTGTCCCTTAGTCTGGGTGGGGGGTGTTAGGGAGAATTCTCTATATAGGCTAATTTCCCAAACCTAGTGAGTCCCCCAGCAGCTTTGCTGGATTTTTTGGGGTTTATTTTTGCTTTGCTCCTGCTAAGAGTGAGACTCTTTCTCTCCCACTCTTAGGCATGATTTGAGAATGTCAGTTGACTTTGTAATGTGTTTTATGGGCTATGGGGTCTTTTACTCCATAGGGCTTCATGTGTTTTTGGTAAGTGTGTTACACAGCACCCTCAGTGCCGTAACACAGGGGTGTCATAGTGGCCCCCAAACATAGACTCCATACCCTGGGACTGACTACTGTCTCCCAGGGCATGTAAAGTCACCATTGACTTTACTAGTCTTAAATTGTGAACAGAACCAGTACAAACCATCATATTGTGGAAGTACTGGTAGGGGTAATTCGATTGCCCCTGGGTCTGTTTTTCAAGAGGGCACTGTCCAGTCCCCCCTTGTTGAGTTTCTGGCTGGTGGCAGTGGTTACCACGCGAAATATTCCACCGGAATATTTCCTATGGGATTTTCCCATTCATTTTAAACGCACCACTTTTTTGGTGCAATGTTAAAGATACCGCCGGGTTATTTATTTAATAGTTATTCCCCGGTGGGTCTTTTTGCCAGGACTCGGTTTAAAAATGGCGTTTGTGTTCGCCTCTGTAACTCCAACCCAAGTTGAGCCCTTTGTTCCACTTTTGGCGGGCTTCTGCACAGAAGCCTCCAAAGGTGGTGCCACTCTGTCTGGGTCTACAGGATGTGTGGGAGGGGGGAATAGGCACCCTTGACTGAGTTGCCTCGGCAACTCAAGTCGCACTCTTGTGTGATTGGCCTAGTGGTGAGCCGCCCGGCTCACCACTTAGCATGTTTGAGTGACAGCTAGGACTGATGAATGGGGGTTTTCTGCATAAAAGCAGGGCTTTTGGGGACTGGAACTTCAGAAGTCGCCACAGGACCTAAAGAATCCGAAGAGGGAGAAGCTGAGCCAACCTGCAACGATGACACCACCGGTGGAGCCCTGCTGAACCAAACTCACCACTTCCCAACGACAGAGAAGATCTTCTTCCAGGAGAGTCTTCTTCCTTTGAGCTGGTGGGGTTAACCAGTTCGCTTTTTTCACCTTCCTGGATCGTCTCGTGGTTGAATCGCCTGTGCCAAGCACCCCGATGGCCGGATAGCCACGCTTCACCACTACCGCAAATAAAAGGGTAGTACCTTTTAATCGGGAAACTCCACGGCTGCCTTCTTCCCTGGCAGTGCAACGACCTCCAGCTTTCCTCCACTCCGAGATCTTCTCTTCCCCTGGACGAAGCACCAACTTGCACCCGCTGCCAGGAACAACTAATTTTTCTGAACTGATCTAACTCCTTTTTGAACTATATGCAAAGACTTTTAAAGTGTACTTCAACTGTGTGATCTTAGGCACATTCCGCCTTGCTCTCTCCAAGAGTGGGCCTGGCCTATGAACTTTTTGCTCTACAGTAGACCCTGCCTTTCTTGACTTGCTGTGGTTCTTTAAAAGTGTTGGTATTGTGTGTTTTCCTATTTCTGCCTTTTCTCTCCCTTTTTAAATCATTATTGGAGTGCCATCTATGGTTACACGCTCACCTCTGTTTTGCTAAATAAGTGGTGTACTAACCTAGACTTGTCAAATAATTAATTAGGGAGGTTTATATATTTCTAGTGACTGTGTTTGAACTTGCTTGACATATTAGTGCCAGTGTATTTTTACAAGTGTGTTTTTAAATAAATAATTATATACTTTTATACCAAAGCTCTGGTCATTATTTGCTTGTGCTACTGTCTCTTTGTACCTAATGTGTATACTCTATTTGCTGCCTAACTCTTCTTGAGAGAAGTCTGACTGCTCCGCCACAGCTACCAGGTAAATCTGGGTGGTACAGACTGCTACCAATTGGGTTTACTGCTAACACCTGTAGTCTTAAACTTTTTGCAGTGGTCCCTAAGGGAACTGCACAGGTTTCTGCCTAACATCACATGTACACACAAAGGAGTATTTGGTCATATTTTCTTTTCTTGGGTACTGTTACAATATGAGACAACCAGGGTGTTGGACCACTGGCTGGTTCTATTATGTCATCTTCTATCAGCCACTTAATCGCCTTTCCAACTTGTTATTAAAGATGAATAGGAATTCTTCTTGGATGCTGTGCAACTGCCAGTACAGACTCATCTATATGGAGAGTGACTGGATCTCCATTTAGACATGCCAAGCCTTTGAATCGCTCTGATACAAATTTGTGATGCAGCCCTAATATTGCATTGCACATGTCACAGCTGCGATTCTCATTTCAAGGGCTGTCGGGTGACCTAGTAAGTTGCTTCCCGGGACTTCCCCTTATGATACGTGAAGTTCAGCAAAGGCCTCTCTCCCTTTGTAGCTGAGAATTGTAGAAAATGTCCTGTGATTTCACACTGGCCCCGTTGTGACCCACTGAAAAACGTTCCAAGTCTGATGGCGATAGCGGCGGCGGATGTGTCATCTTGCGGAATTCAATCATGCACATAATGTTTAGGGTAGCGCCAGTGTCAATGACAAATTAGGCTTAATGTTCTGACTTGTATGTCGACATCACTGTCAGGTGACGCGGGCATGTCCTGCATCATCTACGCAGAGTCATTTGGATCTCTTTCTCTAGATGGCGGAGGTGAGGGAGATTGTCCCGTAATGTGTCTTACATGGCTCACAAGATCTCTTTGTGCACTTGCGTCCTTTCTCTGAGCTGAGTCCCCATATTATGTTCTGGTCTTGAGGGATTAAAATTGGTTCCTGACATTCGCTTGGGTACTGAGTTGAACACAGAAGCCATGTGATTTTCCTGGCCATCGTTTGCGCATTTCTGTCCGATGAGGAGGAAAAGGTCACCTGCATCGGTAACTTCTCGTCGAATAATAGTGCCTTGGCGGAGGGCTTCTGACATATCTTTCTCAGCTTCCTTGATTGAGCTAGTATATTTGATCTTTCACAAGCGTTTTGTTGGTCTCCATCTTTGAGGCTAGTGATTTCGGTTCTAGCCATTTGTAATATGGCTGTCAGAGGGAGCGGTTCACGCAGCAGTTTCTTTAGAAAAGAGGATGAGAGACAGCCTCCAATGATTCTCAAATGGATTGCTTTATTCGTTTGTGAACTTCTGAAAGTCACAGTGGGCTACTAATTTGCGGAGCCGTGTTGTAAACGTGTCCATCGATTCACCTGTCATCTGGCATGTGGTATTGAACATGTGTCGGTCATAATCCACGTTTCGCTATGGATCAAAATATGGACTGAGTGCTTCTTTGAGCCCTGCGTAGGTTTATGCGTCATCAGGGTGGAAAGTGGGCATTAAATCTTCCACTTCATCCCCTACTAAGTTAATCAGTAGCCTTCTGGCAAATTTGTCAGGGATGGTTTTGTCATGAACAGCTAAATAATTGTCAAACCTTCGGTTCCAACTCTCCCACCAGGGTACAAAGGCCTGCTGGTCACTCATGTCGAAAGGTATGGCCCTGTGGAATGCAACGGCGCCAGGACCTTCCTCGTCTGCCTTTTCATTTTCGGACATTTCAGGAGAAAGAATATGCTGCGGCCGATAGCTTCAGCATGGACAGCAAAATCCCGTCGTCGTCGCCGCCATTTTTGTATTTTGTGTGTATATAGAGCAGAGGGGGGGGTAGATTCTCACCCACACACACGCCATTCACCTCCTGGTCCCAGCGAGGGACCGCCGAGGGAAAACGCGGGAAAGAAAGGAGCCGGTGAGAGACTGGGAAATATACAACCTTTCTTTATTCAGGTCTCAGACGGACTGCTGAGCGCGGCGGTTCACGCTGCGCATGTGCAAGCTGGGACAGCTCTCATTGGTGGGACGTCCTCTGATGAGTCCGGCTCGTCCACCTCTGTTAACGTGTTCTGCCCTGACACGACATGCTCCACACACAGGCTCGGACTAGCCTATAGGGCCATAGACCCATGGCCGAACCAAAAACAGAAAATGCTGGTATGGGACCGTTTTTTGGGTCAAAGTGGGCCACGTTTTGTGTCAATTTGGGCCAGTTTGATGAGTTAATTCAGTCTGCAGCTAGTAGTTTTGACCAGTGTTGCTTAATAAATATTCTTTAAAATGCACATTTGCATCACACTTTATCGAAAAACTCCTCCTTGGTTACTATTCAATCGGTGTCACAAAAGGAATTAATAGCCATTTGCAACTCTGGGCCACTTTTTCATTTGGGCCCGAGACAATTTTATGACCCAGTCCGACCTTGATGCTCCAATCGTGGTTCTGTGTGCTTGCTAGTGGGTCTTGCACTGCATGTAGCAGGAGTGTGCATCATGCCCCGCCACAGTTTGAGTGGTGTGTATTTAGGCCATGCAGGATGTTCCGAGTACGGTGACAATGTGCATACACAGGAAATGCATCAGCCGGATAACCATGGCCAGCCTAGTCACCATGTGCTGTGTAGGGGGGCCTCAGAAAACCATTTCCTCAAAAAGACATTGTTCTCATATATTTGCGAGGTGGCGTTTCAGGGCATTGTGCATGACGTGGAGAAACTTCAGTGCACTGGACAGTGCGCCATGTGTTATGTCCATGCACTGGAGTCAGCCACTGAAAGAGAGCATGATTTAATTGAGTCAAGAGAGTAATAAGGCACGCATTTGATCAGCATTTTCATGAGCTGTGTTGTTTAGCCTGTGGCTGACCGGCCTATGAGAACTCAGCGGATTCCTCGGCAGGCCGGTGCTTCTGCATGTCATAATCACATCTGGATTAATCAACAGAACTGGTATTTTTATCCATGGCAAGTGACGTTTCTACAAAGTGGGAGCTAAGCTCCTGAACCAGATCTGCAAGTCGATATAGAGGCCCTGGAAATCATTTTCAAAGTGGTCCCATATTACACATTTTCCGCAAGCCCAACCTTTTTCCTATGAGAAAATGTGGAAATAAGATAGTTTACCACACACAAGATGCCCAGGGTGCAGAGGCCTACTGGGAAATCTCCACAGTTCCCTATAGGCCAGTCCACACCTGAATAGAGGGTGCAAACCACTGCTCTAGTTAGAGGTCGGAGACTGAAGCCCTTTCGACACTTCATGGACTGAACTCCTGCCTCGAGCCTGCAGACCGAAACCCTGGTTATGCGACAAAGACTAAGCCCAGCTAAAACATACAAGCTAGAGTTCTAGTTGGGACCCACAGACATAATCTCTGGGTATAAGGTTACCAGATCAATCCATATCACTCGAGATAACCCAGTCCAGGCCAGTCCTTGGGCTTCATTACGAGTATGCCGGTCTGGAAAAAGGTGCCGGTAACACCGTGTACCGGCACCTTTTCCAAACCGGCATACTCCGAGTCTGTCGGTAGGGGCTGTGAACTAACGGCAGATTTAACCTGCCGGTAGTTCAGGCCCCTACCGGCAGATCATTCACTGAAGCACCGGCACTGTTAACAATGGTGCCAGTGCTTCAGTGGTTCCCATCCCATGGAGTCCTAGGGGAATGCATGGGAATGGGAATTTACTGTTACTCCGCCGCACGTAATATCCGGGGAATACCAAGATATCAGAAGGCGGAAACGGTAAACCACCAGAATTATCAGCGGTTTATTGGCAATCTAGGAATGAGAGCCCTTGACTTTATTTTAATCCAATGCATTTAAGTTACGCAGGACCACAACTTCCAATATATAAGTGACAGAGATAGGAAAGCCCATGGTTAGGTAAGGGTGTTTCATTGAGCCATCTGGTCCCAACAGTAACCTTACCTGGGTAGGTGTCAAAAATAGAAGCCATCATTTTTACCTTGTGGAGATGAGGGGAGGATCATCTGATCCTCCATTGCGCCATGAGCGCCTGTGGAGGATGCAAGCAGGAAAGGTGTTTTTAATGTATGTGTGTGCACATATTTGTGTTTGTTTCTATGTATGCGTGCATGCAAGAGGTTGTTTGAATGTTGTGTGAATGCATTGGTGAAAGTGTTGTATGAGAGTGTGGTGCCAGTTCCCAATCGTACATTTAATGACCCCCTGGGCTACTAAGTTTAGGGGTGGGGCTGTTGTGGGCATGGCATTCTTTTTTGCTTTGCTCTTGATGCACATTAAAGTATCTTTACTGTGCATCAAGGGTAAAGCAAACGTAAGCGTTATTACGTGGCTAGACTGGTCTACATTCAATGTAAACCAGTCTATCCACATGATAACACAATCATGACTGCTTTATCCTTGATGCACAGTGAAATGTATTGTGCACCAAGGGCAAAGCAAACCTGAGTACATTTTACTGTGCATTCAGGGTAAATCCCATAGTTTTAGGGACCTCCTGTAGATTCCAAGTGCATGCGATGGAGTGTGACTAGGAGGGAAGATTCCTATTATTGAAGGGTCTGTACCAAGGTATTAGACTGATGTGGCGTCTATATATTGTCCAAACCCGGACAGGTGGCCTTTTGAGAGGAGGTTGGACTGCACCTGCTAAGTTTTCTAGAAGGTACATTACTGGTGGGAAGTGATTCTAATATGGGTCTGAACCCTCAGACTAACAGATTACGAACTAAAGAAGGCTGGGTAGAATTGGATAGGGGTGGAGGTTGACTCAAATTCAAGGAGATTAATAGGAGGTTTGGACTTGTGGACTTGGAAGGCAGGGACACAAATTAAAGCCCCATTTACTTACCATTCAGCAGTGCATGAATCCTTCTCACGGATAGACTTGCTACTGGTGGAATCAAGTACCCTTCGTGGATCAGGAAAGCTGATACATGTGCAGTCCCGTAGTTTGACCATGACATGGTAACGGCAGTGATAGGTGTCAGAGAGGTGAGGGTTCAGAGAGGGTGCTGGTACTGTAATGACTACCTATTAAATGAGAAGGCAGTGGGGGAATCTATTCTCAACAAAATCAATGAATATTTCGAATTCAGTGATACGGTAGAGGTCAGTACAGACAACCTCAAGGAAGGGTTAAGGCAACCATTAGGGGGGAACGTATAGGGATGGGTTTGCATGCAAAATGTGACCGTTTGAAGCAAGAATCAGCCCTGAGAGGTAGAATTGAGAAGCTATGAACCACGGGGGTGCAAGGGTGATAGAAATATGAGCCTTGAAAGGTTGAAAGAGCTCAAGACATGGAAGGCTGAACTTAAGGATCTACGTGATCCGGCCGCGGCTGATTTTCCCGCACCCAAAAAGTTTGCATGTGAAATGTACGAACCACAAAAGGTTCGTACATTTCCCATGCAAACACACGTTCAAAACCCCTACAGACTCACAACCCCACCCACACCCACAACACACCCACAACACACCGCCCACACACCCCCCCAACATAAACAAACCCTAGTTACCTTTTTTTACACGCTGAGTACCTGCGGCGCCAGTTCCCTTTCACTTCCGTGATCGGGAACCGGCGCCGCAGGGTCCTTTTCTTTTTTTTTAATTTCTTTTTTTTCCGGGAGCTGCAGGGGTGTCCCCCGCAACCCCCGCTCACTATACCACACAGTATATTGAGCGGGTGTTGCGGGGGACACCCCTGCAGTCTTTTTTTTTATATACTTGCCTACAATGCTACCACCAAAGGTTTCTAACTTTTGGTGTTCGAACCTTTGGTGGTAGCATTTTTCGCACTTTTTGTATGGTCGGACCTTTTTTTCGGTCCGATCGTACAATTCCGAACTTAAGCCTCTGTTAGAACATACAACGTATTGGGCATTGAAATACCAGAAGCAAAGGTACTATGAGAAAGTGGGCAAGGCGGACACACAGCTTGCATGCAGATAGAGGGCACAAACACAGTCTAGAATGAATAATATTTTGGAAGTTGAAGTGGGTGACGAAGTGGAGCAGTGTGGAGATTGTAGAGGGGTTTTGGCAGTACTATGCTAATCTCTACACATCAGAGTTGAAAGGGGGAAGATAATGGCTAAAATCTTGGGGTGCAGGCTTGATGTATTTCGCCCCTCGCTTATACATGGAGATCAGGTGGGATTCATCCGAGGGAGGCAAGGTTCAGATAATATCAGAAAAACACTGAACTTTATGTATCAAACACAAAAACAGGCTAGAGATGCAAACTGTGTGTCGTTAGATGCTGAGAAGGCCCTTGAGAGGGTTGAACAGGGTTTTGTGAATGAAGTCCTGATCAAATTTGGCTTTGGGGTAGACTTTAGGACCTGTGTCTCAGTGATTTATCTAGATCCCTCGGCAAGGGTCACAGTGAACAGGATTGTATCGAATGGCTTCTCCTTGTAATAGGGGGACGAGACAGGCATGCCCTCTAGCCCCTCTTCTCTTTGCCCTGATGATTGAACCCCTGGCGGCGGTGATTAGGGCCAGCCCAGGGATGCAGGGAGTTGAATGTGAAGGGATGGAATTTAAAGTGTTGCTAGTTGTGGATGACCTATGTGTTATTTTACAAACCCGGGGGTATCTCTAGGAGAACTGAGGAAGACCTTGAGAATATACAGAGTTTATGGGGGTTTAAAAATAAACCAATCTAAATCATTCATCCTACCAATCGGAGGGGGGATCTCCATCTGTGGCTAGTTTGGACTGTTTTGGGCTCCCAATGGACGATGGAGCAATAACATATCTTGATATCGAGAGAAGAAAACTCGCTGACCTATACAGGCTTAACTATGAACCTATTATTAATGAGCTGCAGTGTGATTTAAAGTGATGGCCAGACCTCACTCTCTCTTTAACAGGGAGGATCACTGTAATCAAGATGAACGTGCTCCCTCGCCTACTATTCTTATTCCAGATACTGTCCACTATTCTGGTGGACTGTTTTCTTAAAGAGATTGCCTACATTTGCTTTACCTCTGTATTACAGAAAAAGAAGGCACATATAGCACGTGAGACCTTGGTGCTCCCAAAGGGTGTGGCAGGATTTGGCTTCCCAAACTATGCACTCTAGTATTATTATTTTATCATTGGAACACGTGTCAGAGGATTTGAGAACTTGAAGGACTGTTTCACAGCCCCGAAAAAGGTTCGGGACTTACCGTGGGCACTGATTAAGCTCATCCCTCGGGAGGTATGGGAACACTCCACACTGGGAGATCTGTGGACACTATGGAGGAATAATAAGATGAAAAGAGAGCTATCTTCCTGGTCCTCTCCATTCAGCTCTCTATGGGGTCCCCCATTTGCGCTCTGTCTATTAGGATTTAAAGGGGCTCGTAGATGGTCGGGTCTAGGCTTGGAAAGAGTGGTACATCTCCTCCTCAATGGCAAGTTTAAAGATTTCGAAGAAGTGTGCGAAATGTTGGTTAGGGGGAATATTACTATCTTCTAATATTTTATTTTAAAGGGGTTGGTGCCAGACTCGAGATCGAGGGACGATTTAACCCATGATCTTACTTCTTTTCATATGATCTTGGAGAAGGCCAAATAGAGACAGGGGTTATTTCAAAACAATACAGGACCCTGGTAAGGAACTTGATGAAAGGGAAGATGAAACGTAAATTGAACTAGGTCCTTGGCTGTGAACACAGCAGTGTGGGCTGCACTCCCGTAACCACTGGTATGTGGTGTATAGTTACTTGTATCTGTCGTGTGTACCAATTTAATAATTAGTTCAAACCATGTAATTACGAATTCTTTCAAAATGTATTCTTTAAATTGTTAAATTATAGAATCACTGCTTGTGCAGGTGCCATTAGATGGGCCAATGCATTTCGGATATGATTATCCTTCTTCAGGGACATTTCTATCTGGTTATCACAATCACAACGTTGGTTTTTAGTCACCAAAGTAAACATAGGACGTCATGTTCACCGACGTTTTAAGTTGCATCCCATGCATAATTTCAAATAATTTAAATTGAAGATATAATCCAAATTCATTCAGCATTAAACATTACATATCATATTATTAGCAACCGCATAATACATCAATTGAGTGCATTGGTTAAATAATTAATTAACGTATAGATAATACATACGCGTTGGTGTTGGTAATTATGTTGCCAGTGTCGTAGAAAATAGAGGGAGAAAAGGATGCATTTTCATTAGCGCTTCAATCATATACAAGATAACAGGTAAGGAGTGATATATATATATATATATGGACTAAACTAACCTCTTATCTGTCGCATCGGTAATGCGTACGTGCGTTTAAGCACGAGTAGCTGCTGCTGCTCAAAATGTCAGTGGACACGAAGAGAGTGTCTCTTTGCCGCCCTGTAAAGATATCAAGTAGTACTGTAAGTGATCATAGATCTAAGTATGCGAAAGTGTGAAACTCTAAAAATGAGGCCGTCTGTGTCTTACCTTGTTTCTCTACTGCTGAGCAGGAAAGTGGCGTGAATGCGCACCTGAGCTCGAAGTCATTTTGTTGTAACACTCGTTGCTATGGTGATCGTGAGCCACAGGTTTCCGTGGCAGCCATTTTAGAATGGTGTAATCTTCAGTCTAGCCGATATGAACCGTGTGTGTAGCTAGTCTAGCAATGTAAAATAATTGATTAGTGTGTGTTTGGCCAATATGAAAATATGTGATATACAGGATTATGAAATATAGGATGAAAAGTGTACAAAGCTGCTATCAAAACGGTCACTATTGCTGTGTCTAATTATACATTCTGTTATATGTTGCCTAAAAAATAACCAATATCTCCTTGCTTCAATAGTTTGAGACATTACGTATGTACTGGCATATTATGCTGTCGGACTGATACAAACCTTACATTAAATCCTGGTTGGATATCCTCTTAAGTCAGGTGGTATGAGACACTTATGTCAGTTAATGTAGACTATTATGCCTGAATGATATCAATACTGTTCTGATCTTGTACGGATGCTCAAATGCACGAAAGAGATGTGCAAATGCCCTACAGCTGCTAATCATTGCTCATCAATGTCAGTCACATTCTCAATATATATTGACAACAATTTCATCATTTGTGGTAGTAATGACAACAATAATTATAAAGGCTGCTTGGGAAAAAGTGCTTAATCACAAAAAACAACTCAAATCAAGTTCCTCATTAATTCCATTTGGAGTAAGTGAGTCCAATGTATCAATCCAGAAAGCTTCTTGCTGTGCCCTCCATTTCCTCATGTCTTTATTTGATCCTTTCGTAGACTGAACTTCGAAGTACCACAAATCACAATTGTCCTTAAAATGTCTGGCTACTGCTGATGCAGGTTGGCATTTCGGATGCACGATTTATGTTCGTTGATCCTAACTCGTACTTTGCGTGCTGTTTCTCCTACGTAGTACTTGCTGCAGGGGCACTTGATGGCGTAAATCACATTTTCTGACATGCATGTAGCGTGATATTTGAGCTTGATTCTGGCCCCTGTTCTCGGGTGAGTCACTGTATTACCTTTCATTACATTATTGCAATTGCTGCAACTCATACAGGGGTAGGTACCTGGATGTTTATCAGGTTCTCTGGTAGCAAACTTGCCTCTTGATGAAACGTAAGACCTTTTGGGACAGAGTGCTGGTCGATACAGTACCGGAGGAACTCTGGGGAAAAGATATACAAGTTTACATATCATGGGAATCTTTCCACCCATGCCTTCGAACATAACCTTTAGGTACTCCAGGGGTGTGGGGAAATAGGGACCTCCATACATATGTGGTGGGATTGCCCCCAGATTAAGGTATTTCGGTCAGAGCTGTTGAGCTGTATAAAAGACATCACAGGGATTGCCCTGCAGACGGAGCCCCTCACTCTACTCTTGGGAATCCTACCCAGGGAATATGACACGTACAGATTCCCAAGGATGTGGCAGGCACTCCTGTGTGCAGGGAGGACAGCCGTAGCACAGAAATGGAGAAAACCTTCTATACCTAATGAGGGAGATTGGTTAAATAAAGTATGAGAGGTATATTTGATGGAAACACTTACAAACATGGCTTATGATATATTGCATTGTCCACAATGCTTTCTGGAGCCTGGGTCCAAAATACCTTCAACTGTCCCTCCGTAAATACCTCCCCACTCAAGCTCTTCGCTTCTCCACCTCCAACTCCTTCAGGGTTAGTCGCTTCTCCAGTTGGGGTAGATATTCTTCCTTGGCTGGGGCCTCCCTCTGGAACAGCCTCCCTGCCACTCTGAAACCTGAGGAGAACCATCTCTGGGTCCGGAGCACCTCAAGACCTTTGTCTTTGCTTCTGCCTTCGCTCTTCCTCTCCCCGGCTGATCGGTCTGCCTCGGCACTGTGCACCTGGTTACCCTCTGATTTCCCAGCCACACACCGCACTTCCTCTTGGCAACCTTGCACTTCGATCTGTTTAACCCTAAAGTCCCCTTACTTGCACTTATCAGACACCCCTTGTCTGCGCTTTAAACCTTGCACTTGACACCTTTCTGGCTGCACTACCAGCTGTTGTATTTTTATCCCTTGCTCAGCGCTTTCTACTTCTCCCCTTTTCCTTGCACTTCCCTCTTTCCCTCTCCCCTGCACATGCGCATTCTCAATGTCACTGGGCCTAATAAGATCGTTGTTTTGTCCTCCCATGTTCCCCTCACTTGCCTCGTCGCGCTCTGAAACACTTGTGTAGGAGCGTGATCCAAATAAAATATCATATCATTATGATGACATGTCTTAGTTTATGGAGGAATGGGGATTGTTTACCTTAAAATGTGGTACGGAACCGAGTGTGGGCACAACGCTTGACTCCCATACAGGGGTACAAACTGAAACATGTGGGAACGGAGGAGAAGCATAAAGATATGGAGTTAACCACTCACAGGAGAAGATGAATCCCCCCATACTGGAGGATTACAAAGATGTATTTCTGTGAGGTTTACTAACTTGGCGTAGGCTGCTACCCAGAATAAATTCCTTTTGTGTCGTGTAATCTTGTACCACAAGACAATGTTTGAGGTTGCTTTGGATTCTTTGTTACAACAGTCAATTGAAAAACGGGGAAACAATGGCTGGGCAATGGACTGTTGTCATCATTTGGAAATATTTTCAAGAGCCATTTGAATGGACTTCTGTCACTCAAGCATTGTGTCTAGTTTGTTATTAATTTTCTCACT
Source organism: Ambystoma mexicanum (assembly GCF_040938575.1). Classification (NCBI taxonomy): domain Eukaryota; kingdom Metazoa; phylum Chordata; class Amphibia; order Caudata; family Ambystomatidae; genus Ambystoma; species Ambystoma mexicanum. The sequence continues at coordinate 1,275,259,223 of NC_090932.1, forward strand.
GATTTTGACTTTTATTATATTTTTTGTTGATTATAAACTGATTGACAAAGAAAAGAAAGTATGTGCAGTCTGGTACTAATAGTGTCAGTCTGCATATACTTTCCTAATGCGGCATGGCATCGTTTAATTGCCATCAAGGGTAAAGCAAACATGATCAGTGTTATTACATGGCTAAACTGGCCTACATTCGTTATGCCAGTCTCCATATACTTTCTTACTGTGGCATGGCATCTTTTACTTGGCATCAAGGGTAATTAAACATGATCAGTTTTATTGCGTGGCTAGACTGGCCTACATTAGTTGTGCTAGTCTCCATATACGTTCTTACTGTCGCATGGCAATGTTTACTTGGCATCAAGAGTAATGCAAACATAATCATTGTGATTACATGGCTAGACAGCCCTACATTATTAGTGCCAGTCTCCATAGACTTTTTTAATGAGGCGTGGCATTTTTTCTTGGCTTCAAGAGTAAAGCAGACATGATGCATGTTTTACGTGGCTAGACTGTCTTAAATTGATGGCTTCCGTCTGGCCATATATTCTTTATGTGTCATGGCATTTTTGTACTTGGCATCAAGGGGAAAATCAAACCTAGGTATGATTACGTCGTACACTGGCCTCTGTTGGTATAGCCAGTCTGGTACTTTCTTTCCATGGCATAGCATTTTTTATTGGCTGGGATTCCTAATATGGTAATTCTGACATATATTGGGGTAGCCTACATTGACATCTATGGGCACAGCCAGCATGAAAATGCTGTTTTATATACCGACATATTTTGTGGGCAAAGGCATTATAAAAATGTATTGGAAAATGGTCCTGTGCACTGTTGGTGACTTGCATTTATTGGGTTTTTCATGTGATACCGGTAACTGATTGCAAACTATGTGGCTTTTTGCCCAATTTTTCACACAAAGTGCTGTAAAAATGCACATATTTAACCCATTATTTAAAAAAAATTCTTCAGGGAAACCCCAAAATGCACTTGTTTGGTTTGAGCTCCCTCATTGCGCTTGGTCGCTCATGCATAGTCGGCGCATACATTGACTCCCCTCCAGTTCAAAAATTCACCAGCCACCACTCCGTCCAGGGTGGGCTAGTGTCCTGCAAAATGAAGCCCTACATAGACTTCAAAGACCTTTCTAGGCACCAGAGGCCACATTTATGCGGAAGCCTTGCAGAACAAACACACTTCAAGGCCCTATATTGCAAAGGCCTGTCTAGGCCCCAGCCCTAGATTGGTCGCCTACAGGTGCTAAGGGCTTTGTTGCGTTTCGTGTGCCTCTCTATCTCTGTTCTATTGGAGCCAGTCTGGGGACCAGAAGCGGGTGTATTTTGTGGGAAATCCACGTTCACGCCTTCTTGTGGAAACCAGCCTTGCCTCTCCCGCTAAACTCCCTGCACTTTTCCCTGGTGTGCCCTCAGTCTGCCCGAGCTCGAGAAGGGGACGGTGCAAACCGCCTGACTGAACACAGCTGAGCCGCTCCCATCAGCCTCCTGCCACGTGGAGCCTGGTCTACAGGAGCGCGTGAGGAGGTTTTAATTTAAACTGTGTTTTTTGAAAATGCGAACTTTCCTTCCTACTCGCTGGGAGGTTGGGCAGGACTAGGGGGGAGGGCTGAAGAGGGGGTGTAAATCAAAGACTGGCCCAACAACATGCGTTCTAGGGGAACGAGCGCGAGGCTGCATTTTACTGAGGCAAACAGTAATATCTGGTTTCTATGACCGATCAGGGTTGGATTCGGGAAAAAATTACCCCAACCACCAAAACAAGAATGGGCAAAGCCAATAGGTTTTGACTACCATTTGTCATGTGCAACCTCAAATGCCCCCAATAAACTCTGTGCCATGACTACGTGAGAGCAATGATATTCACCCCATTACAAGTTCTAACAATCCTCAAAATAACAAAAAACAGGCATGCGTTCATTCACATTTGCCACCCCAACACCCATGTTAATGTTAAAGGATATTTGTACCGCGCAATATCACGACCGGAGTGGTCCCCTGGTGCTCTGGCGGCTCTGAAGGAGGGAGGCGGGAGTCGGGGGGTGAGTTGGTGGGATTTGGCTGGAAAAGTGCAAGATAGCAGTGATGTGCTGTTGGCAGCCTCAGCCCGGTCCGTTGGCTGGGCTTATATTTTATGGCTGAGCTTTTATTTATGGCTGAGCATGGCAATATATTTTGCTCGACTATTCTATTGTGGAGCCGGCGGTGGGCATACGGCCAGCCTCACAGGTGCTGGGGGGGCCCAGCACCCTTTTGGATTGCCAGGGTCACCCGGACTTATGGTTGGTTGCGGGGTGAAACCCTGATAGGCCATGGGGACACGTCCTTGGTGCCGGAACATCCTAGATGGAGGGTGCCTGGGGTGGACCCAGGGCACAAGGCTGATCTGGGGGGCCCAGACCAGCAGGGACCTGTAGGACCATGGTCACAGGGTGTGGGCCTGCAAGCCCGAAAAGAGAGATGGAGTCTGCAGCCGTTCTGAGGCATGTACATGCAGGGGCTCCTTTTATTAGGTTGGGCCATGAGACAGTCATGGCCCATCTTAAAAGGGCAATACACTTGGGAGGGACACACATAACACTCCTCCTTTTTCATAACAAACACAACAGCTGTTACTGAAACATAAATGACCCCCCCCCATTACAGAAAGATAATACTTATTCCACTTGGGAATTGTTGGGTAGACGAATCATAGGATAGACCAATGATATAGACATAGGGATTCAGGTAGTTGCAGACATATAACACATATCGAACACTCTAAACACATTCAGCAGGTGACAGTCATGGTCAGTGAACTGCTGCTGGTATGTTGGCAGTTCTAGCACATTTTACAAGACCCTTTATTAACCTGGAGTAAGTGGAACTCCAACCACTGAATGGGCCCGTTGTTAGCTGCTGACACCATTTAGAGCATGCCTACACACTACAGGGGGCACATATTCACATCCATTTAACTGGAACCACTTTATGCATATAATGTACATGCAGGCTCACAGCATCTAAACACATGTTTACTGAGTCTTCTTCGAGCACTTGTAGAACCGCTGGAAACTAGTTCACTTTGCATCAGTGTCCATTCACGATAGCCATTACCCCGGGTCAAGGTTTGTTGATGGTGCAGTTCAAAGGCCAGCAAAGCCGCACGTGCGAGCACCAGGGTCCACATCGGCTTATTCGCTTGATGTTGGGGCAGGCAGCGAGACACGGGTAGCAGGGCGTTTAGGCTGCGTCACATTCAGGCTCAGTCAGTCTCTTGATGTTGGGGCAGGCAGTGAGACGCGGGTAGCAGGGTGTTTAGGCTGCGCCACATTCAGGCTCAGTCAGTCCCTTGATGTTGGGGCAGGCAGTGAGACGCGGGTAGCAGGGCGTTTAGGCTGCGCCACATTCAGGCTCAGTCAGTCCCTTGATATTGGGGCAGGCAGTGAGACGCGGGTAGCAGGGTGTTTAGGCTGTGCCACATTCAGGCTCCCCCAGGTGGGAGTGCCTCTGGGTGTTGACGGGGCAGGGGGTGGCAGCATGTTACCCCCTCCTCGGCCACACGAGCACCCTGTCAGCGGGCCGCATCAAGGGTGGGGCTGGAATGATGATGAGCCGACTTCGGAGAGGCTACATCAACCTGGTCCATTGATGGTAGGGCAGGCAGGGCGACACTAGTGGAACAGTGCTGGGTAGGCAGGGCACACTAGTGGCAGGGTGTTGGGTCCACTTGCTTCTTAGTTATCTCGCCCAGGCAGGAGTGTGGGCAGGACGCCCTCGTGTTGCTGCAACCCTCACGTTAGGTTTGAACCTTTCTGTCTCTGTACTTCTTGCAGCAGGGCATTTTCCAAATTTGAACCCACATGAAGCACTTTCCCTCTTCTCTCATAGCTCCAATACAGAGCTCTTTTTATGTCACTGCCAGCTTGGCCCAGTATCTGCAAGGGGGGCACTGGCATGGGCGCTCTAACTTTTCCTTTTGGCTCCGACACGGAGCACATTAACAGTCACTGCAGGCTGGCCCGGGTTGACTCTGTAGGCTTGATTAGCCGGTGCGGCCTCAGCCACGCATCCACAGTGAAAGCTTGGTAGGCACAGAGCCTATGCATCGTCACTGCCAGCCAGCCTGATATTTGGATCATCTCCTACCTGCTCCGACATGGAGCATATTCATTTTTCACCGCCCGCCTGGCCCGGGTGGACATTGAGCAGCAGGCACTTCTCTCTCCCAGGTCGGGAGATGTTTCCCCGGTTTACCGGCCTGGATCGCCAGGTTGGAGCCAGTTACAAAACAGTGGTGGCAAAGGCCGAGCAGGGACAGTACCTCCACTTGTTGCTGCAGATCCCACCAGGGACTCTGGGGGGCCCAGTAGCATGGACGGACATCCGCAGACGGAGCCGATTGCGGGTTGGGGGGGGCAGGCATTCACCGTCTCTGATGCTGGGTGATGCATCCCAACCCTTTGGTGGCAGCGGGTCTCCCGCATAGCAGAACGTTGCACAGTGGCGCGTGGGAGGCCGCGCAGCCAGTACTGCCACCACCGCAGCACCTCTCCTCACCCTGGCGGCGGATGCCACTTTACCTTTCCTTTGTGCCTGCGTGCTTCTACTTTCTTTAGCGGCACAGTTCCTCCTCTCAGGCGGCAGATGACACTTCTGCCTTTCACGGTGGAGCTTTCATCACAGAGCCAGACACATTCTCCCTTGCCGGGAGCAGATCAAAACAAACAAGCAGCAAACGCTGCAGGGCCTAAAATCTCGCCTCCCCCCAGCCGCACGAGCACCCAATTGACTGAGGGCCGCGGCCGGGGTGAAGCAGACAGCAGGGTGTTGGCATCCACTCCTCCTTTTACTTGCAGAGGTGGGTGCTGCTTCCTCCTCTTCCCCCTCCATACAGCAGGGGTTCCTCTCACTCATCACCATTATTGAGGGGCCGGTGGTGGCACATGGCCGGCCTCACAGGTGCTGGGGATGCCCAACACCCTGTTGGATTGCTGGGGTCAACCGGACTTATGGTTGGTTGCAGGGGGGGACCCTGTTAGGCCATGGGGACACAGCCTTGGTGCCGGGGGCTCATGGACGCTGGGAGCATCCTAGATGGAGGGTGCCTGGGGTGGACCCAGGGCACCAGGCTGATCTGAGGGGCTCAGACCTGCAGGGACCTGTAGGACCATGGTCACACGGTGTGAGCCTGCAGGCCAGGGTTGCAGGACAGTGATCACACGGTGTGGGCCTGCAGGCCTGAAATGAGAGACGGAGTCAGCAGTTCCATTGTTGGAGTCTGCAGCCGTTCTGAGGCATGTATATGCAGGGGCTCCTTTTATTAGGTCGGGCCATGAGACAGTCATGGACAGGGGAGCCGACTTATGAATTTCCCGGGAGGTGCCCAAATATAGGAAGTGACATCACCAGCAGTTCTTTGACCGCATTTGCACGTAGTCGTCAACTTGGTGCGAGGGGGGCGGGGAGGCACAGAACATTGGGAACGTTGGCTAGCATGTACTGCATATACTAAAGTCAAGTAAGAAGGAGGTTTAAGCCTTCGAGTTGCATTCCAGTAGGCCAACACTGCCCCTACTCCACCCCTTTATAATCATCCAGGTTGTAGAAGCCCTCAAAAGGCAGAGCAACACAGTTAGGATGGGAGAACGAAATACCATCCCATCCTGTGAGTCTGTCAAACCTCAAACCAAAGCCTGTGCATTTGCCTCCTACCTTGAAGCACAATCTCACTAATTGGGTGCAAATCTCGCAAGTGGGTGCATGGGAATCCCATGCGTGTGTGGGGGCTGCAGACCCCGGATCACATGCTCACTTCTTCAGTGTGAAACTCTGGCCAAGGCTCTTTGGGCAAGCATTCTGGATGGGTCTCACACCTTTAAACAGTGTGATATATTGAGTGGGCACCTCACTCATTGGCGCATAGTATACCCGTTGCTGGTAATATCACAACTGAACGTACAGTTTCACTCTTGGTCATCTCAGTGACCCCATGCATATTAATGGAGTCAGTCTCCCATCTGGGAAAACAATTATATTTCTGTTTAAACACTCTGAAGCCTCACTCCAGTTTTCTCAATCTATAGATCCATACCATATTCATCCATTTTGTGTGTATGGGTGATAACTTGTGTCTGAGAGAGCTCATTCTTTCATTCAGGAGAGATAAAGGGGTAACAACCCCCTGTATGTGGGATCAGGCTCATTTTGCCCCATGGCCCCTCACTCCAGAATGAGTGAGCAGGTTTTAAGACCCTGCTGATGCTGCTATCCTACAGTCTCGAGCCTTCTATCCCTTGCCCCATCACAGCTTCCAACATTCTGAGCGGCAGCTTATGTACAGCAGGCAGCTCGGGACATGCCTGTTGCCAATTGAATGTAGCCAGATCCACTATTTAGACACTGGGAGAGAGCCATGAACCCACATGGGTGTGAAGAAGCACTCAACATACAGAACACAATGGTATAGTGTTGCAGTCCTGCTGAGAAATGACAATTCGGTCTGTTTAAATGTAAAGCAGAGTGGCTGAGAAGTACACGCACTGTGCCATTAAAAATAAAGCAGCAGTGGTGGGTGGAAGTGCTGCTTCGGTGGCATCAAGAGTATGCAATTCCCTGCGGGTAGTGTTGGTCATTTCCTATTGAAGTATAGCAGCCCTATTGAGAAGTGCCATTAAAAGTGAAACTGTCCAGTAGGCTGGATCAGTGCTGCCCCATAAAAGGTGTAGAAGCCTCTGTGTGCATAAGCACTTTGGATTATTGAATAATGCTGCTACATTCTGAGTCCATCGCTTTAAATATATTTGCTCTTGTATAACAACAACAGTGTTGAGTTATTCTGATGCTGATGAAGATGATGTTAGACTTGCTCAATAGTTCTGGTTCTGTATCACTAAATATACTTCAGATCTTCAGAGTCAGAAGCAAGACAACATGGAGCAACACAGGTTCGATCCCTCAGTCCGCGCTTAGAAACCTCTGGGTATTACCAGTGGTCGAAGTGGGCGGGAGCGGTCGGGAGCGGTGTACCTCTACATCTTTAAGCAAGTCTGTGCCTCCATTTCTAAAAATCATTTTGGGTTGAGTCTACCTCTACATCTGTGCACCCCTCTTTCCAAGAGGGGTGCACAGATGTACAAATACACCCATCCCAAAAACGATTTTTAGAAATTGAGGGACAGACTTGCTTTGGGTTGGGTGTACCTCTACATTCGTGCAGATTTAGAAGTATACCCAAACCAAAAAGATTTTTAGAAATTGAGGGACAGGTGCAAAACAAGAGCCTCTTGCTTTGCACCCGCCCCTCAATTTTTAAACATCGTTTTTACCCGGATTTTACCCGGCCGCCAGAGAGAGACACAGTATGGATGGAACAAAGGGCCATCCATATTGCGTCTCTTCTCTCCGGCCGAGGAGGCGGGGGATGGGGGGGGCTCAGCCCTGACTTCATTCTGCCGGCGGGAGCCCGGGCCCCGGAGCACCCACGCACTCGGCGCCCCTGGCCATGGCCCATGATCTTAAAAGGGCAATACACTTGGGAGGGACACACATAACACTCCCCATCTTAAAAGGGCAATACACTTGGGAGGGACACACATAACACGCCCGATCTTAAAAGGGCAATACACTTGGGAGGGACACACATAACACTCCCCATCTTAAAAGGGCAATACACTTGGGAGGGACACACATAACACGCCCCATCTTAAAAGGGCAATACACTTGGGAGGGACACCCATAACACTCTCCATCTTAAAAGGGCAATACACTTGGGAGGGTCACACATAACATATGCGTCACTAAATCAACCAAAACCTAAAAAAGTTGCACACAATCAACCAACCAACATTCGTGGTTTTATTCGACAATCTGATTAGTACCTGCGATCACATTTTCTGGGAAAGTGCTTGGAAAGGTGGATTTTAAACCACATTGGGCTACTGGCGTTGATTGACACTACTGACGGAATAGTGCACCCAATCATTAAAGCGGTACAGAAAAATGGCGCTCACGTCTGTTAATCCGTTCCCTTTGGGCGCAAGCGTTTGGTGAGATGTGAGCATTTCACCCAGAATCTTTTTTTTTTTTTAAATAACGAATTCTTTGCATTCTGCCACCTCGCGGACTTGAGGCCTGGGTCTTTCCGGATGTGTGTCCTTATTCCAGAAAGGCCGCTGTGAACATGAGTACAGTGTGTGAAAAGGATCCGTCTAAGTCACTGGATGTCGGGATGTGACGGGGTTCCAGGTGCATATGGAACGGGAAACGGCTACCAAAGGGAAGACCGGCGTTGAAACCGTGTAAATGCACAGTCAAAGGTTGCCCCCTAGTGTCTACACAAGAGAAAGCACTTTAAACTAACTCTAGGAAGGAAAGTCCAGTTGGCCGCTGCCCACTTTCATTTTGCGGATATTCTCAAGGCCTCTGAGCACTTCGCAATAACAGAGTCGTTGTTGAAATAAAGCAAGTCACGTTGCTAACCTCTCAACACCACTGACTGAGTGCCTGGTCTGAGCATTATTACCCTTAGGGTGGCCAACCTTACAAAATGGTTTTGCAGGACACTTTAGGCGCGGTAACGCCTCAGAAGCGGCCTACAGTACATATGGTGTCATTTGTGCGCCTTCCAAATCCACTTTTTTGGTTACACTAGTGGCAGATGGCATTTTAACACATACACAGCACAAAAAGTAACAACACTGTACATACATACATACAGGACACTTGTATTTCGGATTTCTTTATTTATATAGCGCACCTGCCCCAAAGGCATCTGGGCACATATCTTAGGTTACTATCACAACATCAATATATAGGTACCCGACATGCTATACATTGTAAGATATATAAAGAAAGATTTACAAAACATTTAAAGTATTTACAATTCGGCCAAGTCATTTACAGTGAATGAGCTAGGTCCTGGGATTAGCGAGGTTGCTGGAGAAAATTGTGAGAGTCTTGGGCCATGATTTGGCTTTGTTCTTGAAGGCAAAGAAGGAGGGTTCTAGTCTGACTGAGGTAGGCATAGAATGCCAAAGTTTGGAGGTGAGGACCGGGAAGCTGGCTCCACCAGATTTTTGTAATTTAAATCTGGGTACAGATAGGCAGTGGGTTTGGGCTGCTCTTGTGGCCGGCTTGAGGTTTGCAGAGAGAACCGGGTAGCCAAGTATGGGGGTGCCTTGTCGGCCAGACATTTATGTGTGAGGGCAAGAGATTTAAGGGAGACTCTTCGGGCAACAGAGAGCCAATGCAGGTTACGTCGGGTGTCCGATATGTGTTGGTTCCTGGGGATGTTCAAGGCAGCCTTTATGGCATTATTTTGGATGACCTGAAGCTTGCTAAGGTTTCGTTGGCTGGTCCCAAGATAAAGGGCGTTGCAATAGTCTAACTTAGACATAATTAAAGTTATAGGAAGAATGATGCAGTTTGGTGTGGTAATGAATGGACGACAGGCAGTGATGAGTTTGCATGTGTATGCAGATGCTGAAATCACAGCATTAGTTTGACTTGAGAGAGATAGGGTGGAGCCGAGGTGTTTTAAGTGTTCGATATGTGTTATATGTCTGCAGCTACCTGAGTGTCTATGTGTATATCATTGGTCTATCCTATGACCCAACAATTCCCAAGTGGTATAAGTATTGTCATTCTGTAACGGGGGGAATCATTTATGTTTCAGTAACAGTTGTTTTGCTCGTTATGTGTGACCCTCCCAAGTGATTTGCCCTTTTAAGATGGGGAGTGTAATGTGTGTCCCTCCCAAGTGTACTGCCATATTAAGATGGGGAGCCCCTGCATGCACGTGCCTCAGAACAGTTGCAGACTCCAATGGAACTGCTGACTCTGTCTCTCATTTTGGGCCTGCAGGCCCACGCTGTGTGATTGCGGTCCTGCAGCCGTGGCCTTCAGGCCCACACTGTGTGACTATGGTCCTGCAGGTCCCTGCTGGTCTGGGCCCCCCAGATCAGCCTGGTGCCCTGGGTCCCTCCCAGGCATCCGCCATCCAGAATGCTCTCGGCATCCATGGTGCCCCCGGCACCCAGGGCGTGTCCCCATAGCCTATCAGGGTCCTGCCCTGCAACCAACCATAAGTCTCTGTGACCCTGGTAAGCCCGAGGCTGGCCGTGTGCCCACTGCCGGCCCCACAATAGCATAGTCAAGCAAAATATATCACCATGGGTGGTGGGGTGGCAAATGTGAATAAACACGCACCAGCCTTAGGGATGTGCCATATGATCGATTATTACCTCCTTTGTATGTTCCTGCCATTGTGATTCGCTGAAAGGTGAACATTCTGTGTGTCCCTTGTAATTGGTTGCATCTGCTGTCAGTTTAATAGAAACAAATAAAACCAGCTTGACAGAAAAGTCAGTATTTTGCTCTGCATTTCTTGTTTGAAACGCATGCCTGTTTTTGTGTTTTTAAGGATTATCACTTGCAACGGTGTCATTAGTAACCTTGATAATGTTACCATCAATGACAAAGGATTTGAATGTATAATCTAATTTTCTAAGTCGGTTGGGGGAGCCCAGGATGCTCGTGTTGGGCCTTCCAAGCCTGGATGATCATATAAACATTGTTTAAGGCTTTGGTGTCAGCTATATGGTCGCCTGAGATAGGGATGAGTATCTGGGTGTCATCTGCATAATTAGTGTAGGTGACACCCAGATAGTCAAGAATATCAAAGAATGGTTTTGTGAACACATTGTAAAGCCTGGGTGAAACACAAGATCCTTGGGGGACACCGCAAAGGACTGGAGAGAGAGTTCAGCTGTAGCAGAAGGGGAGAAGACCCTCATGGATCTGTTGGCCAAAAAGGATCCGATCCAAGTGCTAGCTTTATCTCAGAAGTGGGCTGCCTCTTTGAGATATCGACACAAGATTTGGTGGTTCACCAAATCAAAAGCAGCTGATAGGTCCAGTAGTAAAAGGAGGGTGATCTTCAGGTCCTCAATTTTAGTTTTTAGGCCTAACAAGGCGTTTTCTGTTCCATGCTTGGGACGGAAGCCCGATTGTCTGAAGCCAAGGATATTATTATGTTCCAAGTAGTCAAGTAGTCCTGAATCTGTAAGTAAGCTGCTCAGTCCAAATTTTTTAGCAGGAATGGCACAGTTGTGATAGGCCTGTAATTTAGTGGGTATGTTTGGGTCTAAAAACGTTTTTTTGAGAAGGGGTATGACCCAAGCATCCTTCAGGTTATCTGTGCTGAATGACGTGTTGATTAGAGCCGTAATGAAAGGAGCTAATTCACTAATTCATGGGAAGCCTCCTTTATGTTGGGAGCTGGGCATGTGTCGCCCTGGCAATTAGAGGGTTTGAGTTTGCTAATGATGCCCTCCACCTCCGGGATAGTTACAGGTGAGAAGCTGAAAGGTATAAGAGTGTGTAAAGTAGGATTAGTTTTGTCCAGGACGGGGGTTGAGCTGAGCATTAGACTGGAGACTACTTTTTTTGGCATTGATTTTGGCCTGGAGTGTAGAGATTTTGTCTAGGAGCGCTTTTTGTATGTTTGAGCACCAAGAGCTGTCTTGCTGGTGGTGTGGTGGGGGTCTCAAGTTCTTTGAGGATATTGAAAAGCTCTTTGGTATTAGATTCAGCTTGCAGGCTACGTTTGTTGTAGGTCTCCTTTTTGGCTAGGAAGATTGCCTCTTTATAGTTGAGTGACGCTATGCTAAGGCTATCCTTGTCGGCATTGGTGGGGTGACTTTTCTAGCGGCCTTTCGTGTTTCTTTTTTCTTTGCATAAGGCCCTCAGATGTGGTATGAACCACGAATTGAGGTGAGCACGTGGTTTGACTTTCCTAGATTTGACAGGGGCAATTGCTTCCATTGCTTTAAAAATGGTGTCATTGTAGGTATCGACTAGGACTGTGGGGTCTGAACTGGATAATAATACATTGTTCAGAGTGGGTAGGATGTGGGGGAGAAGATTATCTCTGGTTATGTCTCTTTTGTTTCTAGTACAAATTGGATGTGCAATGTCTGGACTGGAACATTGGGTCCCATCTGTTAATATCCCCACAAAAATATCGCGATACAAAAATATCACCATATTTCTGCAGCGATATTGAGGCATGGACCCTGCGGGGGACTCCCCCGCAATCCCTGCATTCATTTTAAATGTGCGGGGGACACCGCCGCAACTCCTGCTCCCACGAATTATCCCCCCCCAAAATATCACCTATGGCGTCCCAGATGACCATATATACGGCGATATTTTTGGTGGGGATAATATGTAGGGATACCGAGCGTTGGTAGTTAGCTGCAATGTTGAATGTAATAGTGTGATGATCGGACCAAGCACAGGATGCTTTAACTACTGAGGTGATAGTACAGTTTAAATCTGCTAACCAATCAAGGATTCTTCCCTTTTCGTGAGTGGGTTCAAGGATACGATGGGTGAAGCCTAAGTCGGTAAGTGAATTAGCAATGTCTAAAGCTTTGGATTCTTTGGCGTCTTTGAGGCCCAACTTGAGGTCGCCCAGTAATATTATTTGAGAGTTGACCTTAGTTTTGTCTGCTAGGATAGGTGTGATATTGTCTGCAAAGGTGGTGACGGGTTCTGGTCGCCTGTAGATGAGATGCAGGATGGCGGTTTGGTTGTGTGAGATAGGAAGTTTGACCGACAGGAGTTCTGCTGAGGGGATCTGTTGGTTGGGTATGATTCTCATGGCAATCGATTTTTTGTGGATGAAGGCAACACCATCTCCTTTAGAGTGGTTGGCATTGCGATCACATCTGATGATGGTATAGTCATTAGGGATGGCGAGTGAGAGGAGGGGTCCTGATGCAGCCGCATCATCTGCTAGAGCTCTGTCCAGACCATGTGGGTGAAAATATATGCAAACGTCCTAACTTGCGTATGCGTTGACACCAATATAAGTTAGTCAGCGTGTTAAGATGTTGCGTAGACCTAGAAGAGAGCTGCTCTGCTGCCTGGAGACCCAACTATCACATGGAAGTGTGAGCTCTGAGTTGATAATGCTTTGATCAGGCTTGGGCCAAAGCAAAGTACGGACGTTTTGTGCCCCGTAGAGTGTGTGTAGGAGGCAGGATAGAACCGATCAATATGGGAAAGTCCCGCAAAATATGGGACAGTTGGTCACCCTAATTACACTGGCGGTGAGGGACACAGTGCCGATCCCAAACCTGTTTGTTGAATCTAATCACCACAATCAGTGCATGCAGAAAGTAGGACAGAGAAGCTGTTTATGGCAAACCCGATTAGAACCCCCATTAAATGAAGGCAGTAGTGTACCCTATTTCAAACATACAAGCAGGCGATAGAGGAACCAGATATACACCAGCACAGGCACTGTTTATAACGGTGCCTGTGCTACAGGCATGCTGTGCTCATGGGTGCCTTTCATTCCGACTGGTCAGAGGAATGAAAGGCACCCGCAAGCACAACTCAGAGTTTGCCGATCCAGATACAACCGTACCGGCAAGCTTACCGGTACCATTGTATTCGGACCGCAACCTCGTAGTGAGGCCCAATGTATGAATCCTAGAGGAGAAATGACGAAGTAAAGAATCAAGTGAACCTTAAAAGTGTAGAAAGTGCTGCAGAATTCAGAAGTATAATGAATGTACATGCGCAAAAACGCAAGATAGATGAAGTCATCATATAGGCTAGATGCAAGTAGTAAATAGAATGCAGGCGGATGTTAGGGAGAATTCTCTCTTTAGGCTGAATTTCCTAACCTAGTGAGTCCCCCAGCAGCTTTGCTGGATTTCTGGAGTTTGTTTTTTCCTCCTGCCAAGAGTGAGTCTCTTTTCCTCACACTCTTGGACATGATTTATGGTATTCCTTTGACTGGTAATGTGTTTTATGGGCTATGGGGTCCTTTACTCCATAGAGTCTCATGTGTTTTTCCTATGTGTGTTACACAGCACCCTCCGTGCAGTAACACAGGGGTGGCATAGTGACACCCCACCATAGACTCCATACCCTGGGAGTGACTACTGTCTCCCAGGGCATGTAAAGTCACCAATGGCTTTACTAGTCCCAAATTATTAACAGAAACCAGTACAAACTATCATATTGTGGACGTACTGGTCGGGGCAATTCGACTGCCCCGGGGGCTGTTAGCCAAGGGGGCACGTCTCTGTCTCCCCTGATCGAGTTTTGGCTGGTGGCAGTGGAAACTTCTTTTTATATTCGACCGCAAATATTTTCCTATGGGATTTTCCGATTGTTCGAGGCTACCAACTTTAATTATTTAATTCTCATAGCCTCGAACATAACGCTGGTTTATTTAATTAATATTAATTCTCCGGTTGGTATTTTTTGCCAAGACTCGATTCTAAAATGGCGTTTGTGTTCTCTTCTGTGACTCCAACCCAAGTCGAGCCCTTTGTTCCACTTTTTGGCGGGCTTCTCCACAGAAGCCTCCAAAAGTGGTGCCACTCTGTTTGGGTACCACAGGGGGTGTGGGAGGGGGTTTAGGCACCCTGGACAGAGTTACCTTGGTAACTCAAGTCGCACTCTTGTGTGATTGGCCCAAGTGGTGAGCCGGCCGGCTCACCACTTAGCATGTTTGAGTGACAGCTAGGCTGAGTGAATGGGGGTTTTCTGCATAAAAGCAGGGCTTTGGGGACTGGAACTTCAGAAGTCGCCACAGGACCTGAGAATCCGACGAGGGAGAAGCTGAGCCGACCTACCACGACGACACCACCGGTGGAGCCCTGCAGAACCGACTCACCACTTTCCGACGACAGAGAAGATCTCCCGGCCGGAGAGGCTTCTTCCCCTGACTGGTGGGCACAACCAGTTTACCTTTCTTTCTTCGCACCCCAGCCCGGTTTGTGGTCGAACTGCCCATGCCAAGCACCCCGGCAGCTGGATAGCCACTCACCACTGAACCGCGAATCACTGGACCGCTCCTTGTACCTGAGAAACACCGCGGCTGGTTTCTTCCCTGGCAGTGCAACGGACTCCTTTCTTCCTCCACCCGAGATCCTCTCTTCCCCCGGACGAAGCACCGACTTGCATCCACTGCCAGGAACAACTGCCCCCGCTGGAGCATTCTCACCACTTTAAGGTACCGTGTCCGCCAGGCCTCCCTTTCTAAAGATTGCTACAAGGTAATAATAACCCCTTAACCTTCTGGACTGGGCTGGCCGCCTTGACCCTCTAACTGGTCCCTTTCTTTGGTCCAACTCCTTTTTGAACCTTTACAAGACTTTTGTGCACTGCAACCGTGTGACCTTGGACACATTTCGTTTGGATCCTCTGAAAGTGGATCCGGCCTCCTGAACTCTAACTTCACGGTTTTACTTTGCCTTCCTCTCTTGTTATGTTCTGATAAAAGTGTTGGGATCTGTTTCAACTCGTTCTCTGCTCTTCTCTCCCTTTTTAAAATGAACTATTAGAATGCCATCTACGTTAAGCGCTCACCGCTGTCTGAAAATAAGTGGGGCTTTACTTAAGACTTGTCTAATATTCTTTTAAGGGAGTGTATATCTTTTAGTGAACATGTTTTTGAATTGCTTACTATTAGTGCCTGTGTGTTTTTCTAGATGTGGTTTTAAATAAATAATTATATCTCTTTTACACAAAGCCCTGGTCAGTGTTTGCTTGTTCTACTGTGTTCTCTTGACCTATTGTGAATACTCGGTATACTGCCTAACTCTTCTTGAGGGAAGTCTGACTGCTCAGCCACAGCTACCAAGTGAATCTGTGTGGTACAGACTGCTACCAAGTGGGTTTACTGCCAAACACCTGTAGTCCTAAATGTTTTGCAGTGGTCCCAGAGGGAACTGCACAGGTTTCTGCCTAACACTGGTGTCAGCGGTGGGATTTTTATTGAGTATACACTTTAGAGTGCTTGTTGAACACTTTAGGACAACTAACCACGGAGCTTAGCACTAAAAAGCTGATTTTCTAACTATGTCTGCTATGGAGAGTTATACTCTAGAATCATTGTCTGCCAAAACTGCTGATTGCTTAAAAGTATTGTGTAGAGATACGAATCTCTCTGAGAAGGGCAAGAAAATGGAACTTATAGAAAGATTGTTAGAAAACCAAAGTCTGGGTGGTACAGAGGAATCTACACCGCCCCCCCGCCCCCACCAAATGTAGAAAACAGTGATGGTATTGATCTGAATCAAAGTCTTGAGAATGAGTCAGAAGAGGAAAGTGAACCCATTGAAGTTAGCCACTCTGAGCCTCTGTCTGCCTTACCGACTGTACCTACTGGGCCCATACCAGGTCCCACATGTAACCCTGCTTATTTTGAACTTGAAAAAATGAAGCTTGAATTAGAGTACAAACGTTTTTTAGCTCAATCTGAAAGAAACCAAGAGCTAGAGTTCAGAAGAATGAATGCCCAGCTGAGCAGAAGCAAGCTGAGTTAAGACTCAGAGAAATAGAGCTTAATCATGAATTAGAAATGAAAAAGTTGTCTGTGGAAAATGCTTCTCTCTCCTCTGGTTCTTCTAGGAGTTCCAGTCCCAAAAGACTCCGGATGCCTAAAGAATTAGTGGGTATGTATGAACCTAGATTGGATGTGTTGGATTGGTTGAACATGTTTGAGTATAATCATGGGCTCCAAGATGTCACAGGGAATGAGTTACTTCCCTGGTTGTTCTCTAGGCTTCCCCCTGTTGCAACTGATTTGGTAATGGAGTTGGGGGAGGTGGATAAGAAGGATTATGAATGTGTGAAGCTAGCTTTGATAGCTAGATTTGGGAAGACCCCTTCCCAGTACCTTAAGAGGTTTAGGACCCTCAAAAAGCATGATGCTACCCCTTGGGCTACCTGGGTGAGTGAAAGTTTGAAAAACATAGAGGGATGGATTAAGGGTTACAGAGTTAACACTTATGAAGGAATGAAGAATCTTGTAATGTTGGAGTCAATTTATGATGCCTGCTCTCCTGAGCTCAGACAGCACTTGGCCGATTCAAAGGAATTAGATTCCAGGAAGTTAGCTAAGGCTGCTGACTTGTGGGTTGCCAACAGGGCCATTCACAAGGATTCTGGGGCTACTCAGAAAAAGGATGAGGGAAAACAGCCAAAAAAGGACTCCAAAGAGAATTCTAATAATTCCAATTCCAAAGAGGGCCCCAAACAGAACCAAAAGGGCAAGCCACCAGGGAAACCAAATCAGGCTACTGTACCTCCTGGTGCCAAACCAGAAGGAGGTCAGAACAAGCCACCATTCCAGAAAGCATTTGGTAAATGCTTTGTTTGTGGCTCTACTGACCATGTGAAAGGAGATCCCAGATGTAAGGGTAAACCTTCAGGGGTCCAGCTTGTCTCCTTAGCCTTCGCTCCAGAGGAGGCAGTCCAAATGGCAAGTGGAAACTTTCTATTACTGGCTGATGAACCCATTGGAGTCTCATCTAGTGTTTCTTTAGTGTCTCTGGGTCTGTGGGAACAACAGAACTTAGATGTCTATAATTCTATCCCAGATAATACTAAAGAGTATTATAAGGACAGTGTCCAGGTGAATGGTCAGGAGACTCCTGCCATTAGGGACACTGGGGCCAGCATAACTGTGGTGGACAAATCGTTTTTTCAGGCTGAGGATGTTGCTAAGGCACCCAAACGCCTCACCAAGTTAGCTGGAGGGCCTGTGCAGATGCTTCCCCAATTACCAGTTCTCATCCAGTATAATGACATGACTGTGAGGATACCTGTCAGCATACAAAGTGAGGTGCCAGGAAGGGTTCTGCTGGGTAATGACTTGAAAACTCTTGGAGTAGTGTCACATACCCCGAGACCTCCTAGTAAAAGGTTACAGGAGCTCACCAGACCTGCAATGGAGAGAACCATGAGAGGTACTCCCAAGGAGATGATGAAGAAAGAGATCACTCCTGCTCCACTGGAGGTGTCAGCTGCCGTCTCTAAGAAAATAGAAGAAAAAGGGAAACCTAAAACTGCTAAAACGAACCTCACAGCCAGCACTCCAGTGCAGTCAACAAGGACTTCCCCCTAGGTTGTCCAAAGTTACACCAGTAACTCCCCCTCCAGCTGAGGCTGAGAGGGAGGTACAACCCTGTGTGGTTGAACTAGACTCTGAAGAAGAGCTAGTGGAAGGCCAGGAACTCATTGGAGATCTGGCTCCTGTTGACCATCCTGAGCTGCAGTCTTTACTGGCAGAAGGTGGACCCAACAGGGCAGACTTCAGTAAGGGACAGAGAGAATGTCGAACTCTGGAAGGTCTTCGCCACCAGGCAGATGCTCAGGCTGAAGGGCAAGAGCCTGGGAACGATAGGTTACACTGGGAAGATGGCCTCTTCTACAGTGAACCAACCAAGTCTGCACCTGGGGACAACAAACGACTTGTAGTACCCCAAGAGAACAGACCACAGTTCTTGCAGTTAGCCCATGAGATTCCTTTGGCTGGTCACTTGAGTTTCAAGAAGACTAAGGAAAGGCTCTCACTCTACTTCTATTGGCCAAAGATCGGGGCTGAAGTAGATAAATACTGCAGGAGCTGCCACACCTGCCAGACTTCTGGTAAGGGTGGCTCCAAGAATGTGGAACCTTTAGTACCTCTCCCAGTTGTGGGAGTCCCATTTGAGAGAGTAGGGATCGACATTGCTGGTCCCCTTGATCCTCCAACTTCCTCAGGCAACAGGTATATACTTGTTGTAGTAGACCATGCTACTAGGTACCCTGAGGCAATTCCTATGAGGACTGTTACAGCTCCGGCTGTGGCTAAGGCCCTCCTTGGTATTTTTACCAGGGTTGGGTTTCCTAAGGAAGTAATCTCTGACAGGGGGTCAAATTTTATGTCCCACTACATGAAAGCCATGTGGAAAACCTGCAGAGTTACTTACAAGTTCTCAACCGCATACCACCCTCAGACAAATGGGCTGGTTGAAAGGTTCAACAGAACCATGAAGAGCATGATAGGTGCTTTAGAGGACCCCCTTAAAAGAAAGTGGGACCTTCTACTGCCATGCCTTCTCTTTGCTTATAGAGAAGTCCCTCAGGAGGGAGTAGGTTATTCTCCCTTTGAACTTCTCTATGGTCATCCGGTCAGAGGTCCATTGGCCCTGATCAAGGAGGGGTTGGAGAGTGCTCCTTCCCCCAAGCCAGTCAGAGTGAATGTATATGTGATAGGTCCCCGAAGGAGAATGTCAGAAATGATGGCAGAAGCAAGTGATAACTTGAAAGCTGGACAGGCATTGGTCAAGCACTGGCATGACCAAAAGGCTAACATGGTTGAGTTTACTCAGGACCAGCTAGTTCTTGTTATGATTCCAACAAGGCAGAGGGCCTTGCAAGACAAATGGATGGGACTCTTCAAAGTTATGGGTAAACCTGGAGAGGTCAACTATCTGGTGGACTTGGACAACCCCAAGGAGGCTCCAACAGTCTTCCACACCAACAGACTAAAAGCGTATGTCTCCAGACCTGATGTAGGAGCTTTGCTTCTAGCATCATCAGAGGAAGAAGAAGAGAGTGAACCTCTTCCTGATCTCCTCAGAGGCTTACCTTTAGACGAAAAAATTGAATGAGTAAATTTCTCTTCAAATCTGACACCTGAGCAACAGGAAGAGCGCAAATCTATGTTGAATCAGTTTGCCTCCCTGTTCTCACTTTCACCAGGCTTGACCCCTTGGGGACAGCATGACATACTCACTGGTGACTGTCTGCCAGTCAAAAGCAGAGGATATTGAATGTCAGAAAATATAAGAACCCACGTCAAAGGTGAGGTCAACAAGATGCTTGATCTCGGGGTAATAGAGCCCTCTACTAGTCCATGGTCTAGCCCAGTTGTGTTAGTACCAAAGGCAGGATCTAAAGAACTTAGATTCTGTGTGGATTACAGAGCTCTTAATGCAGTCACTAAGACTGATGCCCACCCTTTGCCAAGGACAGATGAGTTGGTGGATAGACTTGGTGCAGCCAAGTTCCTCAGCACATTTGACTTGACGTCAGGCTATTGGCAAATAGCCCTGACAGACCATGCCAAGGAGAAAACTGCATTTTCTACCCTAGTCGGCTTATACCAGTTTAAGGTTATGCCTTTTGGATTGAAAAATGCACCTGCTACATTTCAAAGGATGGTAAACCAGGTTCTGAATGGGATGGAGGACTTCTGCATGGCATACTTGGATGACATAGCAGTGTTCAGCAATTCCTGGGAGGAACATGTGGACCACCTGAGATATGTTTTGCAGGCTCTTGGAAAGGCCAATCTGACCATAAAGGCAAGTAAATGCCAGATTGGACAGAGTAAACTGGTCTACCTTGGACATGAGGTAGGAGGTGGAGAAATAAGGCATTTGCCCAGTAAGATTGAAGTTGTGCAAAATTGGAGAATACCTACTACTCAGACCCGGTGAGAGCCTTTTTAGGTCGCACTGGGTATTACAGGAATTTCATTGTGAACTATGGGTCCATAGCTTCTCCACTGAATGTCATCTCCTCTCCTAAATTCCCTAAAAAGGTTAGATGGAATGAGGAATGCAATCAGGCCTTTGAAACCCTGAAAAAGGCTCTTTGCCAAGCCCCAGTACTCAGAGCTCCTGACTATCACCAAACTTTCATTGTGCAAACAGATGCTTCAAATGTAGGAATAGGTGCAGTCCTCAGTCAACTGGATGGGAAAGGTAGGGAGCACCCCATTTGCTTCATCAGCAGAAAGCTGAAGGATCCTGAAACAAGGTGGGCAACAATCGAAAGAGAATGCTTTGCTATTGTGTGGGCACTGAAGAAGTTTAGGCCATACTTGTATGGTTCTACTTTTGTCATTCAGACTGACCACCAACCCTTGAGATGGTGGTTTGATTTCACCATTGAGCACAGGTCAGGGTGTCACCATCAAAATGCTGATGGACTCTCTAGGATGTATGTCATCGACTAGAGGTATGAGGTTCATCCAGGAGTGGATTAAATCCTCCTGTCCCTTAGGCTGTGGGGGTGAGTGTTAGGGAGAATTCTCTCTTTAGGCTGAATTTCCTAACCTAGTGAGTCCCCCAGCAGCTTTGCTGGATTTCTGGAGTTTGTTTTTTCCTCCTGCCAAGAGTGAGACTCTTTTTCCTCCCACTCTTGGACATGATTTATAGTATTCCTTTGACTGGTAATGTGTTTTATGGGCTATGGGGTCCTTTACTCCACAGAGTCTCATGTGTTTTTCCTATGTGTGTTACACAGCACCCTCCGTGCAGTAACACAGGGGTGTCATAGTGACACCCCACCATAGACTCCATACCCTGGGACTGACTACTGTCTCCCAGGGCATGTAAAGTTACCATTGGCTTTACTAGTCCCAAATTATTAACAGAAACCAGTACAAACTATCATATTGTGGACGTACTGGTCGGGGCAATTCGACTGCCCCGGGGTCTGTTAGCCAAGGGGGCACGTCTCTGTCCCCCCTGATCGAGTTTTGGCTGGTGGCAGTGGAAACTACTTTTTATATTCGACCGCAAATATTTTCCTATGGGATTTTCCCATTGTTCGAGGCTATCAACTTTAATTATTTAATTCTCATAGCCTCGAACATACCGCCGGTTTATTTAATTAATATTAATTCTCCGGTTGGTATTTTTTGCCAAGACTCGATTCTAAAATGGCGTTTGTTCTCTTCTGTGACTCCAACCCAAGTCGAGCCCTTTGTTCCACTTTTTGGCGGGCTTCTCCACAGAAGCCTCCAAAAGTGGTGCCACTCTGTCTGGGTACCACAGGGGGTGTGGAAGGGGGTTTAGGCACCCTGGACTGAGTTACCTTGGTAACTTAAGTCGCACTCTTGTGTGATTGGCCCAAGTGGTGAGCCGGCCGGCTCACCAGTTAGCATGTTTGAGTGACAGCTAGGCTGAGTGAATGGGGGTTTTCTGCATAAAAGCAGGGCTTTGGGGACTGGAACTTCAGAAGTCGCCACAGGACCTGAGAATCCGACGAGGGAGAAGCTGAGCTGACCTACCACGACGACACCACCGGTGGAGCCCTGCAGAACCGACTCACCACTTCCCGACGACAGAGAACATCTCCCGGCTGGAGAGGCTTCTTCCCCTGACTGGTGGGCACAACCAGTTTACCTTTCTTTCTTCACACCCCAGCCCGGTTTGTGGTTGAACTGCCCGTGCCAAGCACCCCGTCAGCCGGATAGCCACTCACCACTGTACTGCGAATCACCGGACCGCTCCTTGTACCTGAGAAACTCCGTGGCTGGTTTCTTCCTGGCAGTGCAACGGACTCCTGTCTTCCTCCACGACGAGATCCTCTCTTCCCCCGGACGAAGCACTGACTTGCATCCGCTGCCAGGAACAACTGCCCCCGCTGGAGCGTTCTCACCACTTTAAGGTACCATGTCCGCCAGGCCTCCCTTTCTAAAGATTGCTACAAGGTAATAATAACCCCTTAACCTTCTGGACTGGGCTGGCCGCCTTGACCCTCTAACTGGTCCCTTTCTTTGGTCCAACTCCTTTTGAACCTTTACAAGACTTTTGTGCACTGCAACCGTGTGACCTTGGACACATTTCGTTTGGATCCTCTGAAAGTGGATCCGGCCTCCTGAACTCTAACTTCACGGTTTTACTTTGCCTTCCTCTCTTGTTATGTTCTGATAAAAGTGTTGGGATCTGTTTCAACTCGTTCTCTGCTCTTCTCTCCCTTTTTAAAACTAACTATTAGAGTGCCATCTACGTTAAGCGTTCACCGCTGTCTGAAAATAAGTGGGGCTTTACTTAAGACTTGTTTAATATTCTTTTAAGGGAGTGTATATCTTTTAGTGACCGTGTTTTTGAATTGCTTACTATTAGTGTCTGTGTTTTTCTAGATGTGGTTTTAAATAAATAATTATATCTTTTTTACACCAAGCCCTGGTCAGTGTTTACTTGTTCTACTGTGTTCTCTTGACCTATTGTGAATACTCTATATACTGCCTAACTCTTCTTGAGGGAAGTCTGACTGCTCAGCCACAGCTACCAAGTGAATCTGTGTGGTACAGACTGCTACCAAGTGGGTTTACTGCCAAACACCTGTAGTCCTAAATCTTTTGCAGTGCTCCCAGAGGGAACTGCACAGGTTTCTGCCTAACAGCGGAGCATTGGTATCATGAAATAATTAAGCCAAAGAACCATGAAGAGAAAATGAAAGGCTCTGTCACAGTAGAATAGCAGGTTGTTGGAGCTGCGTTGGGAGGCTGTCTGCCCTAAAGTCAAGAACTGAGAAGTCGAGCTCAGCCATCTACGCTGAAGAGGAACATGTGTGCGGAGGATGAATCCTCTCACGTTAAGGTGCAAGAAAGAGCACAGAAGATGCCAAGTCTTGATTTATTAAAACATTTAAAAGTTTGCAGAATGAACAAGAATTGTGGTCTCTTGTCACGTGAGTTGAGGCTTAAAATAGGGCTTGAACTTAGAGTTCAAGACATGATAGAGAGTGCCCCAACTCCCATTGCATTCCTAGGAACAGAATACTCTGCAAGGCCAAGTACAAAGAGAATTTCATGGCAGAAGGCACGGGTGATGAGAGATGTTGGGCCAAATGGATGGTAGGGCAGCTTCATGTCCTATCTTCTTGCACCTGGGTCTTGGCTTATGTGCTGCTAATTGAACTGAATGTTCCAGACAAGGCACAAGCGTGCCAAACAATTGCATTAGTCCATATAACGAAGGACCTTATAGCTTGAGAAACCAATGAAACATTGTGTAACTAAATTTTCTTAAAATAGGCATAAGTTGTCCACCTGATATTTGACAGCCAATAACAAACCTACCTGGTATATGATTGTATATCTAGATGTGTCCCTTAACCAATCCCAACCCTTGATAGGTTGTTCACTATTGTCACATAGCATGACGTCATTCTGATGTATAAAAAAGTATATAATTGCATTTCATGGGGAAATCGGAGAGAATAGGCGTCCGACCGTTGATGTTCATTGTATAGTCCCTGTTTTAGATAACTGCTAATAAAACAGCAACTTGCCATCTTCTTGAGTTTGTCTGGCTATTTAGACTCAGAATTATTCTGGTGTCATCCCATCCAGTAACAGATGCACATTCCAAGGGCCACTAGCTCACTGTCAATAGAAGCCGCAACACAGTCATATTGCGGGGAGACAGTGCCGGTGACAGAAGTGAGGCAGGGTTAGCAATCAACAGTGGGGTGCAGATTCTAAATCACATTGTGCAGTGAAAGGCCATGGCAATGAAGTCCTGCTGATGCCAACCTCTCACTCAGACCTCACAGCAATCTCACTTTATGGGTACAAAAGTATGGTGCACTGTTAGGAAAGATGTATATTTTGTGCAACTTTCCTTCCATTGAAACCAATGGAACCCTCAGCTATTTGCTAAGGCTTGAACCCGATACTGACTCTTGGAGATAAGTGAAGTCTTTTTGCTTTACTTTCATTTTTCAACTAATTTATTTGGGTGCACTGGTCAGGCCATATGATTACCAGTGCAAGGAGACTCCATCCCCTGGGTGAGATTTCTGTATTTTTTTACTGTAGCACTCATCGCTGTGCAGTGTGGTGTATCCTTTTTTTCCAGTACAATTTGTCTTACCCTTTTGATGTGCCTAGCATGGGCTGGTGGCTGCAGATTAAGTTCTGAGATCTGGGGCAGGTGGGGACCACCTTAAGTACAACTTATAGGTATGTTTGTGGCATTAGCACCCTGAGAAGGGGCGCTGGGCAATCAGGAAGCTCGAAACGTGGGCTGTATTGTATGGTACAAGCCCGCATTCAGAGCAGCCTGGGTGCTGCCGGCCAGCGCCCCCTTCCATTTCCCACCCCCCTTCACCTCTTAGCACCCATGTAGTTTTCCACACAGTTGCACTTGGAAACCACGCGTGGTGCAGAGCTGCGCAGCAATGGTGCGTTTCTTTTTGTTTTTAAATGCACACTCTTAGCACCCGTGTAGGATCTACATGGATGCCTATGCGGCACGTCGACCCAGTCGGTAACGGCACCGCCACCCTCGTTAAGGACCGGGCTTTGCTCGGTCCCTTAACTTGGGTGATGCGCCATTTCCAACAGGGTCGGCCCGCCGCCACGGGGCATATCGCCCAAATGTAAAAAATATATCAGAAACACTCCAGTATAACCCTGGGCACGTAGGGTAATCAACACAAAGTAAATATCCTAGAAACCTAGTGCAGATACTAGAAAGATCCATACAGTTGCAGGCTGCCCTGATGACGGACGTGGTCCGAAATGAATTGACAGACCTGTTAACTACTATTTCTGTCCTCCTTGAATGAGATCCTTAAATATCTGACTACTTAAGAATCTAGGAGTGATGGCTAAAAACCTTTCAAATCTTTTTTTTCTAATGATTAACATAACTATGTTCTCAGCTCTCATCTGAGCTACTTGTGTGAGCACACAGCTTTCTGGAATTACGTTTCTAGGATATTTACTTTGTGCACATTGAGTTGTACCATTTTTTCGATGCAGGTGCATGCAAGTTTCTTTCTTTCCAGATCATGCCATTTTAAGTACCATATAGAGTCAAAATGGCAGTACCATGTGGTTTTTGCTCTGCGCTTCTGACTTCAGGAATAGCCATAAAAAGCATGCACTTTTGCAGGAGTCAGCTTGGATTCCCCAGCAAAGAGGGTATTTGAGGCCTAGACGAATATGCAGGGGAGAACTCTTTTGTGCCAACCGCATTTCAGACAGGTAATGTCTGTTGCTGGAGAGACGCGTTTAAGGGACAACGTGATTGTCTTGGAAGCAAGTCAACGAGACGCATCACAGGTTTGAATCCGATCCCGTGCTTAGAAACCACTCGCTGGTATTAAGTGAGTTATAAATGAACAATGAAATACATAAAAACATAAAAATGTGGGGTTTGAGGCTGTGTATGATTAGACTGAAGTTACCTTTGAAGGGTACAGATCCTTGCCACTGGTCTTCTAGGGCAGCCCACAGACTAAGTTTGGGAAAAAAAGTAGGAGCTAGGCAGCCATTTCTCAGATCAGCTATCTTAGCCAAGACCCTGAAAAAGAGGAGCCATTACTGAAGACACAGAAGGCTGCTGATGAGGATGGCCATCATTGCCAAAGCCAGGCCCTGTTGAAGCCCTGCCTCTCTTGCTATGATCCTAGAAGACCCTTGTTTGTGCTTGACCCTTGGACTGCTGGGATCAACCTGCTTGAGAAACACATCACCAGACGCTGTCGGAAGTGCTCTGGGACCATACTGTGAGCTGTCCAGCCTCTGCCAAGGCCTCTCACTGCCTGGCAGAGGCTCAAGCTCCTGCTGCTCTCCAGTATGAAAACGGCTCTTCCGGGATCTGAGTCTTCCTCGCCACCATGGGTCTCGCTTGCCACCTCCTGATTGGGGGGAACTTCACTGCTGACCACCTCTACCATGTCATGGAAGGGGGGCCATCATCTCAGAGTGGGACCTGCTGTGGTTGCTGTCCTGAAGTACGTGGGCCATCCCGCTGGAAGAACTTTGGAACCATCCCATTGGAGCGTGGAACCACTGTTGTTGAGATGGATTTTCAGAACCAGCCCTGTGGCAGGGTTCTGAGAGGCAACACTGGTTAGTTAATAGGATCATTGAAACTTGGGTCTAGACAAACTCTATCAATGTAGTGTAACAGAGCAGCAAGTCAAGACGGTGTAGTGGTACAGTGAGACACATACAGAGCACTCAAATAGGCCCTAACACTCTGTGCACACCAAACCATATAGATATTTGGATATACTGTCACAAATGGCCTCAAGAATACAGCGACTCCTAGAGATAGTTCAAGGGTATTTATTTATTCAATGTCTATGTAACCTAGGGATGGGCAGTCCCACCCTAACCCAGGTGTATCTCAACCCTGGACTGGTACTAGAGATCGGTAACCCTTGCTACCTGAAAGATATGTACTTTCTCGTGATGACCTAAAGGCAAACACCTCCTCTAGTTAGACGGTTTCAGGGAACAATCTGTGGGTGCTTACTCAAAGACCTCTCAAAGATGGGATTCAAGGTTTGGGCCTTTCTGATTTCCATATCCCACTCTCTCTCTTGTCCTTCCACACCCTGGTGTTCCCTTACCTATTCTCCCTGTCCTTCTCTCTTCCTCTTCCTAGTCTCTTTTCTACCTCTCCACCCACCATCTATCCTCTCTCTCCCTGGCTCTTCCTCCTCCGTCCCTCTGATTTTCCTCTGTCTACTGATATTCTCTCTCTCTCTCTCTCTCTCTCTCTCTCTCTCCCATCTCTCTCTCTCTCCCCCACCCAAATACTACTACTACCACTCTCTACACTATAACTCCCGTCTTAGGCTCATTCGTTCTACTGCTCCCCCTGCCTCCTTTACATTAAGCTGGTGACCAACCAGCAGAGGCTGGTTCATTGCTCAATTCCAAGCTTGACTGTGTAAATGTCATGTTATTGAGTATCCAGAGGAACAGCTCCTACGTCTGCGTCCCCACCCTGCTGCTATTCCACCCACCCCTCTCTCAATCACATCCCTTTCACATTCTCACTCACCTTCTCACTCACTCCCTACTCTCTTCTACCACACCACTCAAACACACGCTCATGCAATCTTAAGTACACCTTCCTCTCACCAACCAATACCTCACCTTGCACACAGTCTAAATAATCCTCCTCTACGGTCCCAAGCACTGTTCTTTTACCGCCTGGTCTCTTGGCATCCGCTGACCTCCTCTGAACTACCCACAACTTCCTAGGTCTCCTTTTATCCTCACTCTTTCCCCTTTTGCTATGGAAGGTGGAGCCATGCCATGCTATGACTACACTTAAAGACCAGGTACAGTACCTTGAGCGCCATTCTTAGTCTGACCGATAGCCAGTGCAGAGATCTCTGATAATTGAGAGGTAAGAGAAACTTTGGAACCTGACAGATTAACCCAGAAGCTGGATTTTGAGCGGACTGTAGATGCAGGATTCGTTTCTCTGGAATACTACAGCTTTGCGCAGGAATCTCAAGGTTTTCCCTGGGAAAGGGTTTACCATACATTACATTCCCTGACCTGAGAAGGCAGGAAGAAGGCCAAAAGAGAACATGGCTAAAGCACATGACATGAACATGTCCAGTCTGTAACTCTCCCTTGCCTTGTCATGATCGGTGGCGTTCTGGCCAAGAATCCCACAGGGTAAGCCCCAGTGTGGTGAGTTTGGGACAGTACCCGTACATATCGTTTACTTCTCTATTAACCCCCAAAGGGCTTTCATTTTGTTACTGCACTCTCCTGTTTGTTGGCTTTGTGAAAGCTGGTTCTTGTGGGACCTTTAATACTTCCTGATTCCTATTTAGGTACTTACCTGGCACTCTGTCTCTTGTGAGGCACTAGGCCTACTTACCTGGTAGGGAGGACTGAGTAAGCTACAGAGACCTTATATTTATAAGGCAGGGTATATGGTTCAGGGTTTTATTGTAATGTCCTTTCACTTTGATTCTCATAGTTTCACCTCTTTCATTAATTTGAACTGATTTTACTGTTTTTATTGTAAGGGGTAAGTGATCTTACTTTGAGATCACCAACTGAGTGTGCACACGTGTGTGTGTGTGTGTGCGTGCGTGCACATGCGTGTGTGTATGTGTTTATAAGTGTGTGTTAGTGATAGCTGTTTGACTTTTACTTTACCTGCTTGGACTTTAAAGGCCTAATGAATTAATATATGTTGTACTGCTGAGTTGCTTGATTTAGTTGAGTGCTCTGTGTGTGGTTTAACAGTACTATTACACCACCACCATGTCTCTGGAAATCTGCCTCATTTCTCAGTCTACCTTGATAGAGTTTGGCTAGACCTGTCAATTACCCTGTTTACTAACTATGGTGGCCTCTCAAAACCCTCCTTCAGGACTACTTCCAAAAATCCACCTTAATATGCACCAAGAGAAAGTCTCCGTCGAGGCTCTGGACTTCAAACGTCTTGGGTGACCAATCTTGTACCATTGAGTTCAATGGGTTTATTATTATATGGCGAAGCATAGCCCAACCTGACTGGGATGGCACAAATAAAGGAATCTTAAAATAAAATGACACCTTGAAGCTGAGAAGATGTAAAGTGCATGGAGACAGAAACAGGTAAAAACATAAAAACAATAAAGAGGTGTTTACACAGGGTGTGGGCAAGAGCGGAAATCAGTGACAATATCCAACTTTGAAAAGGAACTGCTCCAGTCAAACACAAGGTTTGACCAGTACCTATGACCACCAGGAATTCATCAAGGACCTTAACGGGGATCTAGAAGCAATTGAACAAGTCAAGGCCACAGAGTACTTGTGTCCAGTAGTTCCCATCAAGAAACCAATGACTAATACGTTCCACTTCTTCCTGGACTTTCGTAGTCTCACACGAGAAGTAGTTACAGGCATCTATATGCTGCCAAACAGCCCAGAGCTTGTCCTCATATAACAAAACGCTCTCGTGTTCACCAGCCTTCATATGAAGAACCCTTTACCATCAGATAACGATTCAAAAAAGGTTTAAATCTCTGACAACATTTATTGCTGTTTTGAGAGAAAGCCTGCATGCCGTTTAACCTGTCCTCAGCCTGTTCGTTATGTCAGCGGATGATGAGCTTGTTATTGAGAGCAGTCAGGAACGTGTTCTACTTCCAGGATGATAATCTGATCTACGAAGAAGATAAAGAAAAGACTCACAGTTCTGTG
The DNA here is from genome assembly GCF_040938575.1 of Ambystoma mexicanum. Taxonomy (NCBI): domain Eukaryota; kingdom Metazoa; phylum Chordata; class Amphibia; order Caudata; family Ambystomatidae; genus Ambystoma; species Ambystoma mexicanum. The sequence goes on from NC_090932.1 coordinate 1,275,288,770, forward strand.
GCGATTTGCAGAATTCAGACATTCACCCCAGAGAGACAAGTGACGACAAACATAGATGAGTACTTAGGATACACCATTTCCAGAGGAAATCAGGCTGAAGTTGGATCTTCTCAAAGCTCTCTCCAATGTTTATCCTGAATCCTTTTCTCTGACTCTGACAGTACTATGCACATTTCCTTCACAACTCCTCAGAAAGAATTTAACCTAAGTGTCCCCCAAAGGGGTCGGAGTTCCAATGCGGGCAAGAACAACAATCAGCATTTGCTGAAGTCTGGTCCTACATCGCAAGCATTCCCAGTCTTAGGCCGTTTCATCCGAAGCCGGGACGCATGCATCACAGTTGATGCCACTGCATATAGAATTGGAGCAACATTCATGCAGAGTAAAACAAACAGTCAAAAGAGGCATGATGTGTCTTCCAAATCTTGTCTTCAGTGTAAAGAAACTACTGTGATTGGAGGAGAAACACTGACATGCACATGCGTAGTCTTGTACTTTACGACAAACGCATCGGGGGACAAATTCCACTGCTGAACTAATAACAAAGCTCTCATGCACATGCTTAGGCCACGGGGTGCCAGGTCTTCTTCTCTAGGAATACTAAGGCCTGTGGCTAAACTAACAGACTACTCTGCAAAGAACCCTCACCCAACACATTCTTGAAGGATGAATGCGTGCTAGCCTCATTGGAAAATATTGACAGTAAGGAAAGCAAAGTGGTGCGTGATATAAAACGGATAAACCCTATGGAACTCATTTTGTTCCAGACGTTATTTAGCAGCGGAGAGCTGTTACATATAGACATACACGTAGGCAGCTCCCCGCCGCTAAATTTTGGTCATTGGCACGGCGGAGAGCAAATGTACAGGGCAAAAGGTGGTGTACGTATGTGTACCCCGCCTTTTGCTTTGCTCATTTTCACTCCGCTGTGCAAATGAGTAAACACCGCGGACCATCCTCGCGTGGTAGGTATCATTTGGCAGGATGCATTTAATTGCCATGACATGCCATGTGCATGAGTCGGCCTGCTCTATGCTGGTGCATGACGCTGACAGGCTCCATAGGGATCCCCATCATGAAAATCCATGCCGGCCCAAATGCTGGGGCATTAGTATGGCAGAGAGGAAGGAAGGCGGCTGAAATGCAAGTTGCATTCTGTCCCTCCTCTCCACCATGCCAACATCAGGCGCACCGCAAATGAAAGCCATAAAAACATTCCACAAGGCTTTTACATCTTTCAATTGTGGTGCTCTGGGCCGAAAAATGCACCCCTATGTTTTCAGATGAACCCCTGAATTTTACAAGTGGGTTACTAGGCCCCTGATTTTGGAACACTCAGAAGTGCCCCTTACTAAGGTAAGAAGGAGCCGCAAGGCTGGATTTAAGATCACTCTAGGATTAGAATACAGCGCCGCAGCACACGTACTTACTGCAATATTGGCCCACAGTGGAAGCAGACTCTAGTGTAAGTCGGCTCTAGGGCAGCCCACGAGGTTCCATTTGCCAAGGTAGTGAGCCACGCAACAGATGCATCCTTAATATGTGTTACAGAATCATCATCAGATCATTGGATGGATCTATGCAACTGCTGCCAAAAATGTCCGTTTATTTCCCCCCGCACATTTGAATGCATTTATATGTGGGGGAGAACCCCACAGCCTCCCGTACACTCCCCCCACATCATTTATTACCCTAACCCACTCCCCCACATATAATTAATTGCACAGTATAAAATTCTGCAATTTTGGCTTTGGCATTTTATGCAGCGCAGTAATGGGGTGATACCCATTTGATTGCGGTCACTGAAGGCGTTCTCCCTAAGAGTCTATGAGGTTAATGAGTATTTGGATATAGAGGATTCTATTCTCACTTTGCCAAATTAACTGATCTTGTCTAATTGGCTTTTTTATATTTTGTTGTAGAAATATCAAATCGTTTTTTCCTGAAGAAGAATCATTATTAATTCGAAACACGTCAAACTTCAACATCTAACACATTTTGATTTGTGAAAATTCATAATAATCACCCCATGTGGGAATCCTGTTTATAGATGAATATTAAACAGATGTGGAGCAAAACTATTTCAGTATTGGTTAATATTGAATGAACACATATCAATATTATTTGTATTGAAAAACAAAATAATCTCTTGAGGAGAATCATTAAATTTGTTTTTGTTGGAACTATGATGAAACCTTTTTGAGTAATGGTATTCTATTATTTACTAATCACGAATTTTGGTTGAGGATTCATTCTGAAGAGCTGATTGCTCGAGGTGGAGTGTGGGAACCACATCCCCTGTGAAGGGTTCTTCTTTTTATATGTCTACAGTATTTATGGGTGGCTAGAGTAGAACCCTGCACCATAAGAGCATAGGACTATACCTAACTTTATTGAATGATATTCACTTCGAGTGCAATTGTATTTTAATTTTGGCCCCTTAACTGTATGCCTTAAAATGATTTTCTGAATGTGTAGCAGATTCTGTGCAAGCCCTGGCCCCTAAAACGACGCACTTAAAAGTTACCTACCATCAATAAACTGCATTTCCTCTCTCGCAGCAAACTGTATAAAGAATATATTGGTATTAATGTACTTTGTAGTCAAATCCTTTCTGTATGTTGATGAATTTGACCACCCTGCTCCTCTCTTGAGAGTACAGGCTTGACAGCTTGGCTACCTTCACCGACCTGGAGAATGGGGCGTATACAGGGAAGGCTGCACCTACGCACGGAAGGGTCTCCCCAAGCCCTAAACATAGGGTCTAGGGAAATCCTAACAAAGGGCATGAAGATAACATCACATGTCCCCATCTGTAGAGGGATGCACCGGCTTCTTGCTGAGCAGTGTATAATGTTTAGGACTTTGACTGTAGCTACTCCCCCCTTTCATCACACTGGACCTGCTCAATCCACGGAAGCAGCTATGTGGGAATCCATTGCAGTCAAGTCAGGCAGAGGGCACTCCAGTGAAGGGGTGAACGGGGGAGAAATTACCAAAATACTCAGGACGGTTCAGGAAAATGGAAGCAGAACAGCGATGCGTAATCATAGAGGCTGGTTTAGATGAAGATGGTTGTAGATGATCGGTAGGTGCTAACCCAAGGCAATATTTGGAATAGCAGTGTAAGGAGCCTAATGGCTTTGTGAGGAAATGAGGTAGGGGAGTAGAGAGCCAGGGGCGTTGCCTAGGAGATTCAACATGTTTGAAGGGTAATGTTGAGGGGCAGGATCCAGTAAAGCAGGTGGCCAAATCCACAACACACATACCCGCCGCCAGCCCCCACTACACACCCCGCTTGGAGGCTGCTTATAGCTGAAATCTCCACCCCCAGCCCTGGCACCTTAGATAATGGATACCTTGGTGACCAACTACTGCTGCACTGTAGCATCTCTGGCCAGACCTGTCAGCTATCGAGGGAGAGGAATCCAGTGGAGGATTAGGTGATGAGGACTGAAAGGGAGGTAGCTAAGGGGGGATAGAAGGTGGTAGGGTTTTAAGAGTACCTTGTAAGATATGTGGCATGAGAGGCTAAGATACCCAAGCGCTTGCACACAAGTAAGTCAAGTTCAAATGGCTGCAGGTTACTGTATATTGTGGGCATTTTGCCTAATACTCCACAGAAACAATAGTATACATCTAGATGGATACAATCACACTGCGCACAATGGCATTATGTTTCATGCGTAATTGCATATCATTTATTCAACTGAAAATCAGCCTAACACGTGTTTTGAGCCGTTCTCTTCCTCTGAGGTTGATTTGTTACGTCACAAATTAATTTGAAAAAAAGGGTCAGGTGGTAGTTGCAATCACATATACCCAAAGATACGGGCGGCGCAACTCAACGACAAAACCAAAGGGTGAAGTATACAATGGCCATATTGTCATGTAGCAGTGTGCATCAATATTCATTGTTCATTGAAAATGAGAATTCATCGATAAGATATACAGTTGGATCAATTCCATTTCAAGAATGCAAAATAGAACACAGGACACACGTACACAAAAGAGAAACAAAAACAATCAAAGACAACAAAATTAGTTAATAGTTGTGGTAAGTAGGATTGAGTTCTACGGCAATTAAGGTGGTGTGTCAAATCACCTATGCCCAAGTTAACCCATTTACTACTATACTTTAAAGACTTGTCTGTACCATGTATGCTCTGCAAGGGAGTGATAACAGTAATGTTAAATATTACCAGCAATACATAAAAAAATCCGTTGCATATGTTCCAAATACCTTGACTAGCTGAATACAATATTTAGGCACTTACCAGTTGGCAGCTTATATGATATAGTTTGTCGATTCTGTAAAGAAATAACCAATGATTGAGCCCATCGGCATGAGAAAACACTGATGATTAGCAACTAGATAATAAGTTATACAGATCCAAACGGGTTAGCAGTCCACAGAGAGAAACGCAAAAAATGGGGTAATGAACCAAGGGTTTACCTATATTATCTTCGCAGTTACAGCTAAAGATTTAACTCCTGCTTGGTAGTCATAATGGTGTAGCCCATAAAAGAGATAAGACATTGCTGATTTAGACAAGTGGAATAATACCATTTAACAGAAAATCGTAAAAAGGCTACTGCGAATGCTACTAGGACCATGTCTAAACAAACAGCAATCCTTACCCGGCCTTTCAGCTTCCTTCCGCGTTGTCAAAGAAGCTGCGATGCTGCCGTGTGCCTGTATAAATCCTGTACTAAAGAAGATGGACCGTTACTTACTAAACCGGAGCATCTGCAACTCCATCCGCCATCTTGGTAGAGGTATTATGCCCCTTGCTGCTATACTTGCCGCTTATTACGTACTGTGCAAACTACATCTAAAATGCATGTAGCATAATTATATAAACACAAATGCTGGTAGATAGACTAGCCTGATTATATTGTGAGCAAAGATTGCCTGTCAGTAAAATGCAAAACTGCCAGTTTGGTGCGCTAGTGTTTGTGCGCATCACATTGGTTGGTTAACATGTACCCCATGTACTCCAATCCTAATTTTAAGAGATCTAATAGTGCTTCCAATATAATGCAGACCACATATGCACGTATGTGGTACACAACACATTTTGAGTTGCAGTTAATAAATGATCTAATAAAGAAATTGCCTAGTGTTCCAAAATCAACCACCATAGTTTCCAACACGTGTGTAGACATATTGCAGCAGCCATTTTTTAAAAGATGCCAGTGTCTCCGAATGATAGTGTAAATTATTTGGCTGCCAAGGAGTTACAAGTTACACAAATTTAGTGACACAACTATTGATTTCCTAGATTTGTCATGTATCGCATTACGTGCGTGTGTGGTGTGCATTATATTGGAAGCACTATTAGACCTCTTACAATTAGGATTAGAGAGCATTTACCAACCATTGCTAACCAGGGAGTTAAATACCCATTAGCCACACATTGACAAATGCCCATCAAATGGATGATAAGAAGGACATCAAGTTTGTGAGGATGGCCAACGTAAATCTACCACCTAGAGGGGATAACCTCGAACTCAAGCTCAGACAGTTGGAGGCCAGACTAATTTGCCAATACAGGACGGTTGCAAGGGGCCTTAATACGGATCACGAATTTTCAGTTTTTCTATTAAATATACCCAGATTGACCCAATGTTCTGAGTTATAACTATATGTGATGAATCGAAATGATCCAATAATGTTGCACCCCAGTTTATAGACATAACAATTGGAGTTGCTCTCCCTGTAAGTATTTACATCTGTTATGTATTCATGTCTTGCAGTTCACAAGGTCCCCATAGACTTGGTCACTGTAAGACCTTAGCGGTACCAATGGCATTTAAGGGACCACTACGGTCTGGAGTTGGGGTGCCAGTGCCCCGTTGTACCTATACAATTTGATCACATGTTGCAAGCAAAACAAAATATGGTGCAGGAATGAAATTGCTGCAATTGAGGGTGAATGTGTCACAATCATCCTGTCGAACTGATCATTACCTAATAACCAACACGTGCTGTAAACAGGTTCACTGACCTTGTGGATACGGTTAATATGATAATTGAAGAGGTTTGCGAGTTTCTAATATGGGGTACATGTTAACCAACCAATGTGATGCGCACAGACACTAGCGCACCATGCTGGCAGTTTTGCATTTTACTGACAGGCAATCTTTGCTCACAATATAATGAGGCTAGTCTATCCACCAGCATTTGTATTTATATAATTATGCTACATTCATTTTAGATGTAGTTCGCACAGTATGTAATAAGCAGCAAGTATAGCCGCAAGGGGCATAATACCTCACCCAAGATGGCGGACGGGGTTGCAGATGGTCCGGTTTAGTAAGTAACAGTCCATCTTCTTTAGTACAGGATAAATACAAGCACAAGGCAGCATCGCTGCTTCCTTGACAACGTGGAAGCAAGCCAAAAGGCCGGGTAGGTATATTTTTTTGTTTAGACATGGTCCCTAGTAGCATTCGCAGTAGTTTTTTTTTACGATTTTCTGTTAAATGGTATTATTCCACTTGTCTAAATCAGCAATCTCTTATCTCCTTTCTCTTTAATGGGTTACACCATTATGATCGCCACGCAGGAGTTAAGTCTTTAGCCGCAACTGCAAAGAATATATAGGTAAACCCTTGGTTCATTACCCCATTTTTTGCGTTTCTGTCTCTGGACTGCTAACCCGTTTGGGTCTGCATAACTTATTATCTACTTGGTAATCATCAGTGTTTACTCATGCCCATGGGCTCAATCATTGGTTATTTCTCTACGGAATCTTTACAGAATCGACAAACTACATCTTATAGGCAAACCGCCAGTTGGTAAGTGCCTACATATTGTATTCAGCTAGTCAAGGTATTTGGAACCTATGCATCATATTTTTTAATGTATTGCTTGGTAATATTTACCATTACTGTTATTACTCTCTTGCAGAGCATACATGGTACAGACGAGTCTTTAAAGTATAGTAGTAAATGGGTTAACTTGGGCATAGGTGATTTCACACACCACCTTAATTGCCGTAGAACTCAATCCTATTTACCACAACTATTAACTAATTTTGCTGTCTTTGATTGTTTTCGTTTCTCTTTTGTGTACGTATGTCCTGTGTTCCATTTTGCATTCTTGAAATGGAATTGATCCAACTGTATATCTTATCGATGAATTCTCATTTTTAATGAACAATGAATATTGATGTACACTGCTACATGACAATATGGCCATTGTATACTTCACCCTTTGGTTTTGTCGTTGATTTGAGCCGCCTGTATCTTCGGGTATATGTGCTTGCAACTACCACCTGACCATTTTTTAAAATTAATTTGTGACGTAACAAATCAACCTCAGAGGAAGAGAACGTCTCAAAACACGTGTTAGGCTGATCTTCAGTTGAATAAATGATATGCAATTACGCATGAAACATATAGACATTGTGCGCAGTCTGATTGTATCCATCTAGATGTATACTAGGGTTTTAAGAGTAGTCAAGATATAGAAACAGAAGTAGAAACAGACCATTTCATGTGTAGAGGAGCTCGGGGGCATCCAATGGCGGTAAATCTGTCCGTAACTTTTGCTTGAAGGTATGGGTAACTTTTAAAACACTGCAGTAAACCTTTGGTAATACAAGAGGCATTGTCATGCCTATCCACCTATAACGCGATTCAGAAATACCACCAAATATGTGTTGTGGAAATCAACTTAACTAAGTAGGTTATTCTAAAATGACTTTATAAAAAAAACAGACAATTTAAAGCATGAAGATTGTTAGTTGATAAAGATGCCTGGCTGATATACAATATATGCAGGGTACAGTGTGGCCTTATTACCTAATAAACAATCTATTTTTGATAGTTTAGACATATTTCCATCCCTAGTAGAGAGTGATTTCAGTTTTTATTTGACCCTTTATTTACTCTCCCTCTCCTTTTCCTCGCCCTGACTAACTTTTGTGTCCTGTATTTATTCCCTGTTGTTTCCTGCCTTTGTATCCTTCTGATATGTTTTCCTTCTTTTCTCTTTTCCTTCAACAGGCCCCCACGGCCGAGGCGCTATTCTGGGGACAGTGACTCTTCAGCTTCCTCAGTGCAGAGTGGTCCCCCAGGCAGAAAGTTCAGTGATGGGGTGCTCCTCACTGGGATTGGGAAGGATGGGAGACCTGTCCTGGACAGAACCGGCACCCCAAAGAAGAAGCCAATCAGCCGCAGCCATTCTCAAGACCGCAGCTCTTCGGCCAATCTCACACCATCTAAGACAAGGCCAAAACCAAACAATTCCCTTGAGGAACGCGGCCGACCCCGGGGACCTCAGGGTCCTGCCAGGCCCGGAACACAGAGCCCAAACCATCAAAGAGCAAGGAGCCAGGGCCGAGCCGGGGACAGTGATTCTATTCTGATTATCAGTCGTGGGCAAGACGGGCAGCACTCCTGGGCCCTTACAGGTCAACAGAAAGCAAATGGCTGTGGAAAGCCTCCAGCCAGAACCACAAACCCAGTTCCCGGCCGCTTTGCAACAATAGGGTCCAAGACTGCTGCCCCTGCTGCCAAAGGGAGGTCGCCACTACTGTCCAAAAAATCAGAGACCCAATCCAGGACTTCGCCCCGCAATCAGGCCCTCAGAAAGACACAAGGTCCCCCTACACCACAGCTTGGAAGGTCTTTACATCATTCACCGAGTCATGTTGCACCTTCAAAATCTCTACCTGACACAGAACCATATGAGGACTTTATGGAAGACCTGGGGAACCTGACCCAGGCATTTCTTGCCCCTCTCCGACTTGACCCCAGCGAGGAGCAGCAGCTGTACAAGAGTCTGGAAGAGGAGTTCATAGCAAACTCACAACTCATCGGTATGGACGACGAGGATGCTGCCCGTCTGGAATATTCCCAAACAAGTCAAAGGCTCCAGCAGGCCACCCCAGACCAAACCGCTGTTGACTCTGCCTATTGCTCATCCAGCTCCTCCTCCTCCTCCCTGAACTTCTACAGCAAAGGTGGTCTTCCAGCAGACTTTGGTGAGCGACAAAGGGAGGATCCCAGGGGTATACATGTGTCGGGGACCTTTTCGCGCTCATGTGTGCCAGGATCTATCAATGAGCTTGGCAATGGCTCCCCTGGGCATGAGCCCTTGCTGACTGGGTCCTGGAATACCCCAGACACGCCTGAGACAAAAACGTGCTGGCGGAAAGCGACCTTGTCGAGCTCCTCAGATGAAAGCAACTATCACACAGCAACAAGCGATTCACAGAATGGGCATGAGTTTCCCACTGCAAATGCTGACCACTCTTTGAGAGCTTTTTGCTTCCTGGACTCAAGTGAGGTCCCAGAGGAGACTGTCCTGGAGGAGGAGGTGGTAGATGAATTGACTGAGGAGGAGGAAGAGGAAGGCTCTGTGGTGGAGTCTTCCAGTGAGTCAGCTCCCACCTGCGTCCTCAATGTGCAAGATGGTGGCCAGGTCCAGGAGGTGGTCATGAGGCCAAAGAAGTCGCAGAAGAGGCCGGACCGAGTGCCATCGATCTACAAACTCAAACTGCGACCCAAAATCCGCCCCAGGATGGACAATCAACCAGACAAGAATCCCTCCAAGATCCCCACCCCGCAGAGCTACAAGTCTGCAGCCAGGTCTCCCCAGGGGGGCACCCCCACAAAAGCAGGACCCACCAAGCACAAGTCCTGGCGGGCTTTGCACTCCATATTTTCCTCCTTTGCTGACTCCCCGGTCACCCCGGGACAGCTGGAATTGGAAGGGCAGGAGGAGAATCCCTGGGGTTAAGGAGACCTCATGGCGGACAAAGGTGACTCATGAAAAAGAAAGGCTGGCTGGGCCGAATTACTGCTGTTTCCAGATCCCCACTCCCACGCCTGTGCTGGCTCGCTGCTGTATGTCCTCTCTCCCCCTCTGTAGCAAATCAGCGTATTAGGGAAGAGGCCCGCGCTGGGAAAGGGGAGTTAGGACTTTACCTAACAATGCCAAGGAATGTCTGCATCTCTTAAACCAGGAGTGTGCCAGGAAAACCCTCTCTAGAGCAATGGTATCCCTTAAATCTGTCCAAAGCTATGAAAAGACGATGCCCCAGGAAATTACTGAAGTCTGGCCGCACTGCTGGCAGTCAGAAGCCCCTCCCCCGCCCTCCTCTTATTCCCTCATTGCATCTCTTTCTCTTGCCCCTTGTTCTCTACCACACCCATCCTCTCAGTCGGGCGTTCCCACCATCTTGCTTTATCTGTGTGTTTCTCTTGATAAAACCCAATAAAAAGCTACTAATAAAATGTTGGTGGGGGATGGGGAGGGAATCACATTGTTCAAGAGAATCTGACAACTAAACAGATATGAAAATCTAATTTGATGAAAATGTTTAAAGTAATGACTTGATCAAAATAGGCATAAGGGCGAAATCCCTTTCACCCCAGAGTGTTTACCAGTTCATCCCTTTCTTGAACCCATGTTTATTACCTCTGCGCCCCTTCCAACATCCTCCAGTCCCACATCACACACCCCTTAGCTAAACTGTGGTATCCCGTTGTTAAATCAACCGCTGTTTGGTTATTTAATTTTTTGGTTGCCACTTTTTCACTGTGGCCACCAGACGCACCAAACGGACACATCCCCTCTTCCTTACATTCAAAACTCACCTTTGATTAAAATCTGTGCTAGCCCCCCCCCCCTCGCCCCTAATGTGGACTGCATCCGTGGATGGTCTCTTCTGGGGGGGCTGCAGTGAACAGCACTTTCCATTCCTTTGCCCTGGTTTAGAGACAGTCCCATAAACATATTAATTTCCTTATATTGAAATGAATTCCAAAAAGTTTCTGCTAGGACATTTTTAAGGAACCAGATTTGGATTTTGAAAAAGATGTTTTGGCAACTCACCTTTTTTTAAAAATAAAATACTGTTTTAGGTGTTTCACATTTTCATAAACCTTATTTAAAATTATTAAAATTCTTTACCAAATAACGTTTTGCCCCCCCCTTGCAACTCACTGAGTAAATGCCATCAAGTTGGGTTTCTCCAAAAAGACAGAATGAGTCTCGTGCTCTCCTATCTTCTCCGCTGTTTTCTTTCTGCGTGCCCTCTCTGTGACTCACTTTATGTTTCCTCACCGCTCCAATGTCCTCACGTCTGGGGGGTGGGGGTTTGAGGGGTGGGATAAAAAAGGGGTACCTCACGAGCCAAGTGCGTGCCTCAGATACAGCACCAGCCTGCACTTTGCAAGTTCGATTCGCAACAAGGTCGACTCAGCCCTTTATCTTCCCAAGATAAATTGAGTACCATTACATCGGGTAATAATCGCAACTGTGAGTAGAGCGCTTAGAAGTGGGAAGAATTGAGCATGGAGGCGGTATAAAACGTGATTTTATTATCCCTTTTATTACAACTCTGGTCAGGTTTTTACTTTCTCCCTTTACTCCTCCTCCCCTCTCAGACCGTGTGCATTTCTTCACCCCCTTACGCGGACTCTATCCCCCCAAACTCTTATCCTGACGTCTGTCCCCCTCTTCCACTGGTTCTCCCCCTCCCTTCTCCAGATCATCTCCTCCACTCTCTTCTCTGATTGTGAATCTTTTCTTCTGCCTCTGTCCTTCCACTAACTCACCTCAAGACTCTTCCAGCACCTTTGATCACTTTCCCTCACATATGAGCTTTCCTTCCTCACTCATCCAGTGTCTTTTAAATCCACTGCTGTTTGGGCCTGGACGATAGCTCAGGGCCAACGCGTTTGTCTTGAAAGCAAGACAACAGCCCGTCCCCGTGCTAAGAGACTACCAATTAATTATCTGATATTATCCCTCTCATTCCCCTTCTCATTTCAATTGTGTTTGCCCTCCCCTCGTCTTCTCACCCTGCCCACCTTACCTACCCTCCACCTCCTGCCTCTGATCCTGTCCCATCTGCCCTGTACTTGGACTGCCCCCCCCCCCCCGTGTTCGGAGGTATGATGATGAGGTCTGATGATGGTTGAGAGTCCAGGAGTGCAGTACATGCCTCCAGGAGCAGGCACATTATTGCATAGAATGGCCACATGATAGTCAAGAACGATGGGCTGGAAACTTTATGTACATGGAAAATCGCAGACGCTTGACAAGAGGCCGGCCCTGATTAGTCTCCAGTGGACACACACGATGAGATACCTCAGCTCATCAGTCTAAATCTCTGGGAAGCACCTATAGGTGAACAACACTCCAGAGAGAACCCATGGTTGGAGTCATTCCAGGTATTTCTGATTGGTCATCTGTCCAGAGTTCACTCATGGGGCACATGTGTTTTCTGGGATGTTACTCGGGAATGAGCATCTGTCCAGGGATCACTCATGCGTTGGCATCTCTCCAGTGGTCACTCTTCGGGGTGCTTTTTCTGAAGGGTTACCTGGAATTCAGCCTTTCTCCCGGGATCACTCGTGGGTGCACTCATGCTGGGCTTATTTCATAGTAGCTGCTCAGGACTGGGTATCTCTTTGGTGTAACATATGGGTGGGCACCTCCCCAAGCTTCACTCATAGGCGGGAATCTTTCCTAGACACCAGGGATTGGCTATCCCCATTTAGGGAACCTGCAATTTAAGGGATCATGCCTATGTGAGGGATCTCTAGGGGCATGTCTACTCAGCTGGGTGGGCATCTCTACTCTGAGCAACTCTAAGTACATATCGCTATGCCAGGCATGCCTGTGTGAACACTTATCATAACCTGTGGCCGTTGAATCCCAGGACACCTCTTCTCAGGATACTTCTCTGTGCACATCTGGTGCCACTTCTGACCAAGATCATCTTGCTTTGGAACTTCAGCCCTGTGCACCTGTGGTGGGTTATTCTAGTCAAGCTATCTCTGGGAAGGCAGCTGTCAATGGGCTCTTTCAATGGGCATCTCTAGGTGGGAATTATTACTTTATCTATGGTTGATCACCTCTACATAAGGCACCTCTCAGTGGGCATCTTTAGGTTTTTTATCTCTACCTGCGGCACCTTTCATTGACCATAGCCACTTGGGGCAACTCTGGATGGGCAGCCTATTCTGCTGTTGGCAGATACCTCTAAACATGGATCAGCTGGTTGGGCATCTCTTTTTGGAACATCTGCGGCTTGGCATTTCTGCCCAGAGAAATGTTGGGTGGCTTCTGCACTTAGGGGACCTCTGCCTGGGAAATTCTACTTAGTACACCTCTGCATGCACATCTCTACTCTGGTGTCTCCTGGTGGATGTCTCCCTATGGAAAGTCATTAGTGTCTACTTTCACCTGGCACCTCCTCTGAGTGTGTTCGCCCAAGGGCTATCAAATGTCACCTGCCCCTAGGCAATTTCCATGTATTACCTATCTCTGGGCTGCGTTCAAATTCACATGTTCCCAATTGGCACACCGAAAGCCGACATATCCCCCGCCTGACCAAAGGAATACCTCGCAATGTAACTGCGCTATCTGATATCTTCAGTCCTGAGCTGATCTCGAGCAAGCCATTGTGTACTATGCAGCTTTGGAGGAGGCCCACTTCATGGAATACTCATGTGGGCCTTGCCACCTTATAGATGTCAGTGGATTCTTGTGTGGCAGAGTCTAACCATAGGCTTTGCTGTTCTTTGCTCTCAGATGCTAGATGGCTCTGGACTTCATTCTCCCTAATCGCTTTGGCTCAGAATATGTTGCAAGGTACAATTCTTCAGCTGTAGCCCTTTAAAGCATTGACCTATTCCAGCATATTCCAATGTAAAAGGACTTGACGTGTGCTTGACTAAGAAAATACTTGCATCAATGTTTGGAAAGTTGTCATCTATGACACACGTTGCATCCTTGAACTGACATTGGTCCTTGTAGTGCCTATACATGGATTTCGCTTTGGGTGGCACCCACCTTGGCCATCTGTTCAGAGTGCACCCCTATTATGGATTTCCACTCGTAATGTAGCAGTGCTGTCATTGCCCTAGCAGTGAGGGATGGAGAACAGCCAATGGACACTGCCTTGCGCTGTGCAACAACTGACATTAAACTAAAAGGGGTGTTACTTTTGTTTTCAATGATTGATTTAAAAGGAGCTGGTTTACTGATACATGTGTCTGCATTTTGCACAGTTGCACCTCGTCTTGAATTTGATAGCTCCTCTTGCTCCCTTTCTCAATTAATCAGATGGGATCCTGTGCTTTTGACACGTTCTGTTTTGTCTTGACAAATTGGCACGGAAGGATGTGCTTGTGAGAGTCCCTTCCTGACTAGTCCAGTGGGACACCGTGCTTGTGGCAGCCTGTGTCCTACGTGGTCAACTGGGACCCACCACCTGCTAAACCTTCTGGCATGATCAATGAGCTGGGGTCCTGTTCTTCCGATGGCAACACCATCACACCTGATGACTAATCTAGGACGCTGGGCTTGTGACAAGTCGTCTCCTGAGCAATAACGTGCCTAAGACTCCCCCTCGCTGAATGGATCAGCTGGAAACCATGCTTGTGATGGATCTTGTTCCCCACTAGTTTAGCTGGGATCCCATATATCCAGCCACTAGGCTGTCCTCAGTCACTGGATAGAGTCATTAGAGTGTGTGCTTTTGGTAGTGGCTCTCCCCATTGCCCCAGCTGGGAGGGACCCCCTTGCCTAGCATAGCTCTCCAAGCTCCTCCAGGCTGGATCAGATGGAGGACCAGAGTTGTGAAAGCTCCTCCTGATAATGTTGATTCCCCTGGTATCTTCTAATTGGGAAAGCTTATTTATCTCCATTTCTCCCAATGACTGAAGTGAGATTCTATGCTGCCATAGCACCTCTTTAACCTGTCCTGCATGGGGTCCTACGGGGCCCCATTCTAATGGCAGGTAATCAATTATCTCCTCCCCCTACAAATCAGCCATTATCAAGTGCTTCTCACCTCCCCTCCCTCCCATCACAGATCAGCTGAGACCATGTACCTCCTACCTGCCCTCACTTCCATATTAGACCAGCCAGGATCCTATGCTTCTGACTGATCCTTCTTCCGATCATAGACAAGCTGGGATTCTGTACTTCTGCCTGCTCCTCTCTCCCACCATAGGCCAGCTGGGATCCTACGTTTCTGACTGTGCCTCCTTCTCATCATAGACCAGCTGTGATGTGCTTCTGACTGCTCCTCCTTCACATCATATATCAGCTGGATCCTGTGCGTCTGACTGCTCCTCCCTCCCATCATAGATCAGCTGGGATCCCCCTGCTTCTGACTGCTCCTCCCTCCCATCATAGGTCAGCTGGGATTCTGTGCTTCTGACTGCTCCTCACTCCCATCATAGATCAGCTGGGATTCTGTGCTTCTGACTGCTCCTCCCTCCCATCATAGATCAGCTGGGATCCTGTGCTACTGGCTGCTCCCCCCTCCCATCATAGATCATCTGGGATCTTGTGCTTCTGACTGCTCTTCCTCCCTCCTTCCCGTCATAGATCTGGATCCTGCACTTCTGACTGCCGCTACCTCCCATCATAGTTGAGCTGGGATGCTGTGCTTCTGACTGATGCTCCCTCCCTCCCATCATAGATCTGGATCCTGCACTTCTGACTGCCCCTCCCTCCAATCATAGATCAGCTGGGATTCTGTGCTTCTGACTGCTCCTCCCTCCCATCATGGATCAGCTGGGATTCTGTGCTTCCGACTGCTCCTCCCTCCCATCATAGATCAGCTGGGATTCTGTGCTCTGACTGCTCCTCCCTCCGATGATGGATCGGCTGGGACTCTGTGCTTCTGACTGCTCCTCCCTCCTATCATAGATCAACTGGATCCTGTTTTCTGGCCTCTCCTCCAAGCCTAATTTGCATATGGTCTTTCCCCTTCTGTAATGGCTTGGCAGGTGAAGAACGATGGTCTGGAGGGTTACCCCGAGCAATGCCAGTGGTTAAGATTCAGTCTAAACCTTCCAGCCATCACCTCTTTGTTGTTGCTTTGTCACCCCGAGTGGGACGGGTATGCCCAGACGTGGGTCCCGTGCCTGCTGGGCCTAGAGACCCAAGCTACTCCTCACTGATGAGCCCCAACAAGGACGAAACATGTTTGGGGATGCTTGTGGTCTTGTGCAGAAGGGATGTGACCTAGCAGCTCGGGCTGGACTGCCCCTTTTGGGGTAGGGCCAAGCCTAATTTGCATATGGTCTTTCCCCTTCTGTAATGGCTTGGCGGGTGAAGAACGATGGTCTGGAGGGTTACCCCGAGCAATGCCAGTGGTTAAGATTCAGTCTAAACCTTCCAGCCATCACCTCTTTGTTGTTGCTTTGTCACCCCGAGTGGGACGGGTATGCCCAGACGTGGGTCCCGTGCCTGCTGGGCCTAGAGACCCAAGCTACTCCTCACTGATGAGCCCCAACAAGGACGAAACATGTTTGGGGATGCTTGTGGTCTTGTGCAGAAGGGATGTGACCTAGCAGCTCGGGCTGGACTGCCCCTTTTGGGGTAGGGCCAAGCCTAATTTGCATATGGTCTTTCCCCTTCTGTAATGGCTTGGCAGGTGAAGAACGATGGTCTGGAGGGTTACCCCGAGCAATGCCAGTGGTTAAGATTCAGTCTAAACCTTCCAGCCATCACCTCTTTGTTGTTGCTTTGTCACCCCGAGTGGGACGGGTATGCCCAGACGTGGGTCCCGTGCCTGCTGGGCCTAGAGACCCAAGCTACTCCTCACTGATGAGCCCCAACAAGGACGAAACATGTTTGGGGATGCTTGTGGTCTTGTGCAGAAGGGATGTGACCTAGCAGCTCGGGCTGGACTGCCCCTTTTGGGGTAGGGCCAAGCCTAATTTGCATATGGTCTTTCCCCTTCTGTAATGGCTTGGCAGGTGAAGAACGATGGTCTGGAGGGTTACCCCGAGCAATGCCAGTGGTTAAGATTCAGTCTAAACCTTCCAGCCATCACCTCTTTGTTGTTGCTTTGTCACCCCGAGTGGGACGGGTATGCCCAGACGTGGGTCCCGTGCCTGCTGGGCCTAGAGACCCAAGCTACTCCTCACTGATGAGCCCCAACAAGGACGAAACATGTTTGGGGATGCTTGTGGTCTTGTGCAGAAGGGATGTGACCTAGCAGCTCGGGCTGGACTGCCCCTTTTGGGGTAGGGCCAAGCCTAATTTGCATATGGTCTTTCCCCTTCTGTAATGGCTTGGCAGGTGAAGAACGATGGTCTGGAGGGTTACCCCGAGCAATGCCAGTGGTTAAGATTCAGTCTAAACCTTCCAGCCATCACCTCTTTGTTGTTGCTCTCCTCCCTCACATCATGGACCAGCTGGGACCATGTGCTACTGACTGCTTCTCCCTCCCATAACAGATCAGCTGGATCCCGTGCTTCTGGCTGCTCCTCCCTCCCATCATAGATCATCTGGGATCTTGTGCTTCTGACTGCTCTTCCCTCCCTCCCATCACAGATCTGGATCCTGCTCTTCTGACTGCCCCTCCCTCCCATCATAGATCATCTGGGATCATGTGCTTCTGACTGCTCCTCCCTCCCATCATAGATCATCTGGGATCTTGTGCTTCTGACTGCTCCTCCCTCCCATCATAGATCAGCTGGGATTCTGTGCTTCTGACTGCTCCTCCCTCCCATCATAGATCTGGATCGCGTGCTTCTGACTGCTCCTCCCTCTCATCATAGATCAGCTGGATCCTGTGCTTCTGGCTGCTCCTCCTTCCCATCATAGATCAGCTGGATCCTGTGCTTCTGGCTGCTCCTCCTTCCCATCATAGATCAGCTAGGATCATGTGCTTCTCACTGCTCCTTCCTCCCATCCTAGATCTGCAGGATCAAGTGCTTCTGGCTGCCCCTACCTCCCATCATAGATCAACTGGGATGCCTTGCATGTCACTGCTCATCCTTCGATGGATCCGCTGGGTCGTTGTGCTTGTGACTGCTTGTCACCATCCCATGATGCACTAGGAGTGTGTGTTCTGCCGAGAGATGAATTACACATTAATATATTTTGGTTGCGTGTGTGTATGAATACTTGTATATTATTGTGCCTACACTTGAGAACCCTAAATTCTGCTGCTGAAATCCTGTATATTGATCTGTATAGCAAAATAAAAGTTGAGACCAAGTCACACTACTTATTTTCAAAGCATTCATTTTGCCTTTGTATTTCAGAACTGTCTCTCTGTGTTACAAATACCACCTATAAGTATCATGTACATTTACATGTATGTTCCATGCCTTGACATTAACTGCATTGGCATTGGTATGAATTTTCTTCTACTGTATTTGCGTCTTTTTTAAAAAGGGATTAAGGGCCCCATTGCCCTGTACTTCTTCATTTTTTCTGTTCCACCTTACCTTTTTACATCTGTTTTGCTTGTTCCCAGAAAAAAGAACAACACGATGTAAATCCAGTTGTTGAAAATGCATGAAAATGTAAAGACATGTCGCTGCTTTCCTTAAAAGAACTTTGGTTTGCATTCATAGGCTATTGGGACTAGTGGATGATGTAGGAAGTCATAGAACGTTCAAGACTTAGTTACAGGGTTGAAGCAGCCATTTCAGCTAACATGCCACACATACACAAAGTAGCCACTCATAAAAGTTCACCTCCAGCTCAGAGCCACTGAGCAATGCATTGTAGGTATGCAAATTAGTTAAAAAGCATGCATTTCTGCACCAAAAAGCTGTTTTCCTCTTATAGGGCAGCACTATTTTTATACACAGCGTTATCAATCCAAGAGCAACAGCTCTCAAGGATGCAGACAACCACATATGCATTGCATCCTCATTGGCGATCATGAGGGTGCATTGCATGTGTGGTTGTGGTTGTGGTTGTCTGCATCGTTGAGAGCTGTCTGTTTTGGATTGATAAAGCTATGTACAAACACAGTGCTGCACTATAAGACGAATTCAACTTTCTGGAACAGAAATGCATGCTTTTCGACATACTTGCATACCCACAATGCATTGGTCTGCCATCCTTGTATGTTGGTGAACCTCTGAGAGGTGAACTTGCAGTGATGGATACTGGTAGGCACAGTGATACGTGAGGCTTGTTGGCTGAAGTGGACTATTCTACACTTTTTTCATGTGGTTTGTAAACCCACCTTAACATTGATGGTATTTAGTTAAGATTACGAAAGTCCTGAAAATGTGGGAAACACCCATACATCAAAGAGGGCGTTCTTTTTGCTCTTGGCTTTGGGAAAATCACTTTAGAAACTCTTGATACTAGTTTATTTACGGCTAAGCAGCCACCTTGATGGCATCATTTAGAGGTGCTGTGTCGCAGTCTATCACCTGAAAGAGAGAACCTTTTCTTGAAAAACAGGAAGAAAATGAGAAGCCTTTTAATTTCCGATGTCCTGCTGAAAGTAAATGGTTAATGTATTTCTAAGACAGGACATGGTTGTTGCAGAAATCTGATCACACAGACGCAAACTGCTATTTGCGTGCCAGAGTGCTCCACTTATACAGAATGGTTCCATTGTGGGCCCACTCCCCTACCCACAAAGGTCAACAATTACTGGGCAATTACTGGGTTATCCAGATGTCATCAAAGTGGGTATCCAGTCTTTCCATCGAAAATGATTCCAATTAAACTTTTTCCATCGAAAGTTTTGCAACACATTTTTTCCCATCGAATGTATGTGTGTGTAGGATAAAGGGTTAATTTTGTTTGGGGTGGATTTTTAACGGTAAAAAACAGGGGGTTTTGGGGAGGGACCCCCAAAAAAAATCATCACTAAAAATGCATTCGATGGAAAAGAAATGTGTTGCAAAACTTTCGATGCATTTTCATTTCGTTGTAAAGTTTTCGATGGAAAGACCATAAACTATCAACATGCTATGCTGCAGGCTGTACCCAACTGTTGGATGAATGTGAGCTCCACAGCCTCTACTTTATACATGTACCTTAGGATGTAGGGGGAGGATACACTCAGTATTTCACTTTGTTGGGATGCTCTGGTCTAACTGTGGGCATCCTGCATAGGATCTTATTGAAACAGTCTAATCCTTGCTCACCCATTATAAGCTGCACTGGGAGTTCCTGTTCACCAATGGCCAGAAGGTAACAGGTGATTAACAAAAACCCAAGCCTATGTTGCCGGGAGGAAGGCACGAAGTCAATCGCTGTGCAGATTTGTCTGCCAAACTGGGGGCCATCAATGGGGACCTAGTGGAAGTAGGATCCTGACTCAAAATGGCAACCTGACCTGACAGTCCCTCAACTCTGTTTAAATACACTCAAATACACTTAATACACTTAACCATAATCTTGTTAAGGAAGAACAAGGCAATATTACTATGTGGAGGCTCTATCAATTCACTGATAACCCTTACCAATATTCTTTATCAGATTATAGATCGTGATTGTGATACAAATGAAAACTTTTGATTTTAATTCACTTGCGGTTCAGTAAAAGAGCATGGTCAGCTTATAACAAGCCCCATACATGGGATCACACAATGGGTTGTGCTGATGTCATTTCGAGGTACTGTCTTTGAGCATTCCCATTACTCAAGTATGGGCTCTCCTGCTGCTGGAAAACAAAATGGATGGAGGTGAACTATCAGAATCCATGTTGTGGCCTCCACCAGAAAGCTTAGCCATACCGTTGGGGGCTGAAGGAACATTTTGCAACTCACGGAAACGTCAACTATGAGAGGCACATTTTCCACCCAACAACATAACTCTCAGGTGAGAGTATGGACACATTTGTAACATGCCTTAAGTCAAGACTAAAGCACTGTGAATTTCACCTGTACAAGAATGAGGAAGCCATTAAATCCCAAGTAATTGCGGGGTGTGAGACCATAAAACTGAAAAAGAAACTACTGAAAATA
The DNA here is from genome assembly GCF_040938575.1 of Ambystoma mexicanum. Classification (NCBI taxonomy): domain Eukaryota; kingdom Metazoa; phylum Chordata; class Amphibia; order Caudata; family Ambystomatidae; genus Ambystoma; species Ambystoma mexicanum. The sequence continues at coordinate 1,275,309,491 of NC_090932.1, forward strand.
CTGCACTCATTAGTGGAAATCCTTGTCCAAGCCAGAACATCAAACGGCTCTAGACCTACAAATATCCACATTAAGCAAGACCCACATCTCTGCACCACAGACCATCAAAGAAGAGGCCATTGCCAAACTCGTATCTCAACAACACTCAGCACAAGACGCCCGGCAGGAGAAACGGCAGTGTTTCTGATGCGGTTGTGTCCTCCAATACGAGGGGTCATGCCCAGCCATCGGCTGATGGAGGTGTACTATCAGGGGGGGTACTGCATCTCGCCCATCGGTGTCCCACTTCCACTCCCTGAAGACCCCCTATCCAGGTAATCCTCCCCCAATGGTCCACCCCCAGGAACTGAATCCAATAGCGATGGCCGTGTCCTGACTACCTGGATGACAGATCTCCGGGGACGAGCAGGTGAGACACCTTCAGGTTTCTCACAATTGCCACCCTTTAATTTGGGTGTTTGTGCGAGTTTGATCCACTCAGATTCCGGCATGGCATTGATGGTGGCTCCTGAGTCCACCAGGAATTCAAATTCCTGTCCTTGGATGGATAGTGGAAGTGTGGGGCTATGTTCAGACGTTGTGGGATTGCCCAGAGCATATAGGTATCCTCTGCTCTTCCTTTCCGTGCTGGACTGTGAGTCTAACTCGCTTGTTGACAGTGTTTGTGTGTACGGGAATTCTCCTCCTCCCTTTCCGGCGGGGAATGAAGATTCCCCCTGCTAATAGCGCAGGGAGCTCTTGATTCTATTAAAGACAAGGAGGCGAGCATTAAGCTTTCATCTTCTTTATTCTCTACTCTCCAGCAGTTTCAGCAAATATAACTTTGTAAACTTTCAATTTAAACATTTATTTTTTATTTTTTAAACAAACTTCAAATCCCATCAATCCTGTAGTCTCCTAGTCTCTGGCCATGTGACCTAGTCCTTCCTGTTCCTCTGTCCTTCCTCTTCTTTGACTGCTTGAACTTGTCCTTTCTCTTTAACTGCGCACCCAACTGTTGAACTTGTGCTGAACTTCCTGCTTTGTACCAGTTCGATCTCTCACATACGAGCTTCCGAAGCTGTTCTAGGCGACCTGCTCTGATTCGGGCTTTCAGCTGTTCTTTTGCTCACCCCCTACAGTCAATAAGAAACAAATAGTATACGTTAGGGCGGGAATACACACCCTATTCTGGGAGAAATAGCCATGTTAATTATCAACAGTACTTCACCACATGTATTTCATAATTGCATTCATTGTGTATTCGGGATGGGAATTTAATGCTCGCCTCCTTGTCTTTAATAGAATCAAGAGCCCCCTGCGCTATTAGCAGGGGGAATCTTCATTCTATGTCAAGACGGAGGCGAGCATTAAGCTTGTTCAAAGCTTCTTACTACTACTCCTGCCATTGCATTAATAGGTCGGTAGTAAAACGTCCTGAATGTCGTATCACTAGCCCAGTTTGCGGCTTTCATGATGTCTTGTAATGTTGCGCCTACTCCTAGTGCTTTCGAGGCCATCGCTCCTCTGACTGAGTGTGCCCCGAATCTTGTCATGTCTACGCCTGCTAAACACAATGTTTCTGACCCACCGTGCTATGGTGGCTGTTCCTACTCCTCTGGGTGGCTTTCTGCGCGCAATTAATAATTGAGTCGTCCCTGCCGGTCTTAGTTCGGCTGTCTTATTTTTGTATTCCTTTAAACATGCCGCTACGCACCATTTCGGGTGCTCCTGCATGTACGGGTATGTGATGGTACTAGAATCCGATTTAGTTCTTCTGGCTAAGCTGAACGTCACGCCTTCCGGCCCGTACGTTCTCCTATTCACTTCTAAGACTCTCACGTCTGCTACTCTCCTGCATGACACCAAGCATAGTAGCATGGCTAATTTTTCGGACAGTTGTCCTAGGGACAGATACTTGTTGTCGGGCCAGTCCGCAAATAGTTTCAATACTATTGCTACGTCCCATAAAGATTCATATTTCGGCTGTGGTGGTTTCCTGAATCTTATTCCTCTTAGTAGCCGAATTACTGCTACGTTCTCTCCCACCGGTACTCCTTCCACGGGTAGGTGACCTGCTGATATCGCAGATCTGTATACCCCTATTGTTCTGTATGCTTTCCCGTCCTGGAGGAGTTCCGCTAGGAAATTCAAGATCTCAACTAGAGGGGCAGAAACAGGATGAATATTTCGCCTTCTGCACCATGTCGACCACTTGTTCCAAGCTGTGTCGTAGCTCCTTCGAGTTGATGGAGCCCATGACTCTGAGATGAGACTAGCAGCTTGTGGCAAAATGCCCGGGAGATTCCAGCGTCTCCTGCTATCTTGCACGCCATCAATGGCAGTGTCCCCTTCACTCTCAGAGGGTGAGATGACCCAGCTGGGTCCGTGAGGAGGTGTTCTCCCTGGGGCAATATTCCCGGGTAATCTACCAATAGTTCCATGAGTGTTGGGAACCATACTTGGGATTTCCAGATCGGAGCTACCACTATGAGGTCTGGTGTCTATCTGCGTACCTTTTCTAGTACTCGGTTCATCATTATGAATGGGGGAAAAGCGTAAAGCGTGTGTGCTCCCTCCAATCTTGTATAAAAGCGTCCACTCCGGCTGCCGTTGGGTCCAATCTCCAACTGAAGAACCTCTCTTTCTGAGCCTTCAGCCTGGACGCAAATAGATCTGTGTATATTGGGCCCCAGATCTTTTCCAGTTTCTGAAAAATCATCCGGTCCAGCATCCAGTCACTGGAGTCTGAGAGATGTCTGGAGTTCCAGTCCGCTACTACATTCAACGAACCTGGTAAGTATTCGGCTACCACTGAGATCCCTGATTCTAGGCAGGAATGCCAGAAATCCTTGGCTATTTCCGCCGGCAATTTGGACCTTGTCCCTCCTAAATGGTTGATGTATTTGACTGCCGAAATGTTGTCCATTTTTAGCAGGATACAGGAGTTCACTTTCCCTTTCGTAAATGCCCTGATCGCAAAGGATCCGGCTAGTAACTCTAGGCAGTTTATGTGTAATTGGAGTTCCGATGCGCTCCATCTCCCTCCTGTCTGGAGATCCCCGCACCGGGCTCCCCAGCCTGCTCTGCTGGCATCTGATTCTATTATCAGGTCTGGGCGGTCGCCGAAAATGGCTCTGCCGTTCCAGGCCTCCATGTTCGCTAACCACCATTCCAACTCTGTCCTGGACTCCTGATCTAAGAGTACCAGTTGGTGGTAGTGTAGGCCTTGCTGAAGATGCCGTATTTTCAGCCTCTGAAGGGCTCGGTAGTGTAAAGGCCCTGGGAAGATTGCTTTTATTGATGCCGCTAGTAAGCCTACTACTCTCGCTATGGTGCGGAGTGATATGCTCGTTTTGCCGAGACATGCTCTTATTTCTCTCTTTATGTCTTTGATCTTTTTGTTTGGGAGTTCCAGTGTCGCCGACCTGGTGTTTATAACAAATCCCAGGAATTCAATCTTCCTCGCCGGAGCCATCTCCGACTTCTCCCAGTTCAATAGGAAACCTAACGAAGTTAAGAGGTGTACTACCCAGTCGGTCTGGTAGACTAGGGTCTCTCTGCTGTCGGCCATCAGTAGGATGTTGTCTAGATATATAATCATGCAGATTCCTTTCCCTCTGATCGCTGCGGCTACTGGCTTCATCACTTTCGTGAATGCCCACGGCGCCGAGGAGAGCCCGAAAGGCATCGATGCAAACTGCCATAATTGCGCGTCTCAGTCAAATGCTAGGAATGGACGGAAATCCCTCTCTACAGGAATCGTAAGGTAGGCGTCTTTCAAGTCTATCCTCGCCAGCCAGTCGTTCTGTCCGAGCATATCTCTGAGCTGGTGGATTCCTTCCATTTTGAAGTGGTTGTAGGCCACCCAGCTGTTCATGTGCCTTAGAATTATCACTGGTCTCACTTTGCCTTTTTGGTGAACTAGGAACATGTTGCTCACAAATCTTGGCAGCGCTATGCATGGTTCGATCACCCGTTTCTCTGCTAGGCTTCGCAATTCCGAGTCTAGCAGCTCTTTTTCGGTCAGCGTCATGACTACGGGGCGTGGCGCTCGGTCCTGAACAGGGTTTTCTGTGAATTCTATACACATGCCTTTCACTGTTTGAAGGACCCAAGCGTCGCTGGAAAGCGAGCGCCAGTTTTCCCAGAATATAGCTGTCCTCCCCCCTACTGGTGGATATGTAAAGTTTCTCACTTGTGGGGAAGTTTTGTCCTCTTCCCTGTCCTCTGCTTCGTCTTCCTCTAGGCAAGCGGCCTCTTGGGGGAAAGAAGGTATCAGGCTGCCTGGATTCCCAGTATTGGTTTCTGTTGTACTGAGGCCTTCTGGATGCTTGGTATCGACCGGTCAAGCGACCTCTGTAGTGACCGGTCCCGCCAAAAACTCTCCCTGGGAAAATTTTCTTCATTGAAGCCTGTGCTTTCTCCAGGGAGGTGTAGGTCCCTACGAACCTCCCCATCTCCTTATCAAAAGTCTCTCCGAACAATAGGCCCTGCGCTGCCTCGCCAGCTTCGTATGACGACAGATCTCCTAGTTTCCGGTCGATTTTCAAGAGGAGGCCTCTCCTGCGCTCTGATGAAATCGCGCAGTTCGCGTTTCCCAGTATACGTACCGCCCGTTGGGCCCAGTTCGCTAGCACTCCTGGGTCTACCTCCTCGCCTGTATCTCTGGCTCGTTCGGCTAGGTCCATTATTTTAGCTAGCGGACCTGCCAGGTCGAGGAGTTTTTCTTGGTAGCTTCTCCAGGAGCGGTCTATGCCGTTCCTCGGGTCTCTGTTTATTTTGGAGATGAACGACAGCATTATAGGGTCCAATTCCGGGGCTTCCGCGACTTTGCCCGGCAGATCTGGTCTCGGACATTCGGCCCTCGGTCTTTGTCTGACCTCTTTTTCGAGGGCTTTCCTCAATCTCTGCGTCATGTATTTCGCCACTCTCGGCGATGGCACCCACTCCGAGGATCTCGGATTTCTGATTTCTTCTGGTTGGAACATGTCCGCCGTTTCGTCCTCTTCTAGGTGGTGGAGTTTTTGTTGCCTTTTCTTAGGCGGAGGTTGGCTCCCCTCCTCCCCTTCGTTATCTGCATCCGCTTGAGTGGATGTGGGGATATCGGCGGGGTTCCTCGTCTGGGAAGCCTTCTGGGGATTCCTCCTCTGTACAACCCATATTGTCTTCCCCTGGGTAGGGGGTCCAGAGGCTCGGCACCTGGGAATCTTTCATGAACGCTTCCTTTAGTCTGAGGAACGCGTCCATAGCCTCTGGGGCACCTGTACTCGCCCCTATCGGTTGGCCCGGGGGGTCAGGAGAGTCTTTGCTCTTCCAGGCCTTGTTACACCCCTTAGGGTCGTTAAACGTTGCCCTTGTGGACGCGCTTTCTTCCTGCTTGGTGCGTTCTTCCTTCTGGCTCAGGAATAGTTCTATGGTATCTAGCCTTTCTTGTAAAGGCTGCACTCCGTGGGCCACTGCCTCTGTCAGTGAATCTCCCAGCACTTCTTTGAAGCTATAGGCTAGGTCTTCTTGGTAGACTGCCTCCTGCTCCTCTTCGCTCCACTCGAAGTTCGACATTGTGCTGGCCGTTGCATGAATCAATACCTGTGTAGGTGTAGTGGCGCGTCCACAGATTCACTTTGCTCGAGGCTGCACCTTCCTTATACAGTACGTATGTTTGCAGGATATATCTTTCCTATTGCCTGGTAATACTCTATAATCGTGCGGCTCCGCTGTCTAAGGCCACGCCCCCGCGTAGGAGGCGTTCGCTATTGGCACATTCGCTGCGCGTGGCCGTTTCTGCTCGGCTCGCGGAAAGTTTCCCGCCTGCATAGAGCTCCGCCCTTCCAAGGGTTGGGGCTGCGAACCCGCGCTCAGCTAGGGGGTACGGCAGGCTCCTGAGGTGTCGTGCATTACGACACGGGGCCTCCGAATCCCTTTTAAACACTAAAACACTAACGCTCTCGCGCTCTACTATACATGTTTATTCTATTATTGTCAATGGTGTACAATTCCAATTACGTTAATGGCATAAAACACATTTTGGCAAGCGAATATTACGGAGCAAAGATAAAGAGGTACTTATCTTGTGGAGAGCAGGAAAAGAAGAGGAAGGACAGAGGAACAGGAAGGACTAGGTCAGATGGCCAGAGACTAGGAGACTACAGGATTGATGGGATTTGAAGGTTGTTTAAAAAAAAAAATGTTTAAATTGAAAGTTTACAAAGTTATATTTGTTGAAACTGCTGGAGAGTAGAGAATAAAGAAGATGAAAGCTTAATACTCGCCTCCTTGTCTTGACATAGAATTCTTGACTTGTGTGTGGCGTCTTTCTTTGCAGTGTCACCTTTCAGGTACTCTATTCCTTTTCTCTCTGTGGTGTTGAGGTGGGGACCTCTGCCTCTGCAACTTTTGTTGAGAAGAACTTGTTCTGGCAGATTTTGGGTTCCTGGATGTGGACCTTTGGGGGAGGATCACCTGGATGGGGGGTCTTCAGGGAGTGGAAGTGGGACACTGACGGGCGAGACACAGTACCCCCTTCCTTCTAACCCATTTCCCCATCTTACCCAATAGGATACTTAGAAGCTCTACCGCCCCTCCACCCTCTTTTGCGACACAAACACTTTCCTACACTGTGAAAGACAACAGACTAACACCAGACACCTGACATGTCCCAACACAAGGGTCAGGCAGAGTCAGACAATTGACAATAACTACACACACCTGACGGCCCTTTCCCCTCCCCACAGGGATTAAAGGCGGAGCATGAGAGCACACTTGGAGCAAGGCCAACCGCACGAGGAAACAGCTATTCCAGGACAGCAGTTCAAACGGAGAAGAAAGGTGGCGAGACCGGAAAGGACGACAAGGAAGGAAGTGCCCTTGCCCATTTCAACCCAGACCCGCAAAGCCTCTGTGAATGGATTTATAAGACTGGGAATTAAAGCTGACGTGTGGTGCAACAGATGTCACAGGTGCACAAGGCCCTCCCGCACTGATAGCCAAGACGGGGAGATGTGCCTGGTACCGTGGTATCGTCTGTGACTCCAGCGACTAGAAACACCAATGAGTTCAGCATAGCCGGTGATTCGGGGAGAGCTGATAGTAAGCCGGACTGTGTTGAGCCGATAGTTGGAAGTGGCAACAATATATAACTTCAAAGAACTTGTGTGTAATTGGACATTTAAGAAAGCCCAGTGAAAGGCCAGCTGCAGGGTGGTCAGACGCTGTAGAGGTGCTCATTCGAAGGACTCTGGCTGGCCCCTTTGTTGTGCAAGTACAAGTACCAGGAGGCCTAAGGAGAGGCCGACGTGAGGTGTCAGTCAGAGTGGTCCTACAAGGGTCACATCAAATCCCTTGCACAATCGAAAGTCTCTGACCCATTGCGAAGAGAAAGCTAGGGAAAGGGAACCCCCCCGCTTTCTGATGAGATTGAGAACATTGTGATAGGATGGCTATGTGAACCCGACGGAGGATACCAAGAGGAAAACTAACGAGAGTGAATCCCGTACTGTGATAAAACAAAGTGAACTGTGTAGCTGGCAAACATGAACCCGGCTGAGGGATGCCTGCAATTTGGGGTGAAGCATAATACACCGGAGAACATTGTGTTGACAAGAGTGAACCCGACAGAGGAAGGCCAACATTGAGAGAAGGATCGAAGCCCGTGAGAGGGGGATCCTAAGGCAAAGGGTATTCTCCCAATGTGGAAGATTTATTGAAGGAACCTTTTGTTTGTTGTTTTGGCACTTCAGCTTTTCTGAGGAAAGAGACTTCATGTGAAAGAGGCTTGGCCACAGAAGGCCCCGATATCTTGGAATTGAACTGTAGACTTGTGCAGGAGAAGCCTATGAGTGTGCTGTACTCAGGAGTCCCGCCTTGTCCCGTTCTAAAAAATGCAGGGAAGGGGGACCCCAGGCCTACCATCCTGACTTATCATTTGGTGAACACTTCTTTCTTTTCTTGTGAACAATATCCCACACTGATTTGTAATTTAGTTGTAAGGATTAGCAATAGATTTTCTTTAGTATAGGCCCTTTTTATTTGACAAGGCACCACTAGGACTGCCTTATTATTATTGTATGGTGGTAGCTTGCTCTCATCTTAGATTTAGGTTTAGAGTAGGTGTTTTTCTCACCCATTATACAGTTAACTGTGATCACTTGTGTCTGTCTTTACTGTTGCCACCATGAGTTCCTTACACAATCTAGGCATACAGGGCCAAGAAACCCTTCCCATGCCTGGGTGCCTGTAAAGCCCCTGCCGGCACCAAGACAAATAGTCCTAGCAATCGAAGCTGTGAGTGGGTGTGTACTGAGTTTCAAGTCAGCTGTTCACATGGGACTTATACACATAATGTATCAAATCATGGCACATAAATACATCTCTAATTACACCAACCTGTTGTCAGCAACAGGTAACCCCATTGCACTCTTAGAAGACAGTCTTCCTCTTACGTAGTATTCCTTCTATAATTGTCAATTTAATATCTCACCATGTGATATTCAATCTCCATATGTAAACATTAGAAAACAAAAGCTTTGACAACAAATAGAGAAAACTTCTGAGCAGACTCGACCTTAGAAAAATCCACTGAATTTTATCAGGATTTGCGTGTGTCTGTACCCAACAACCTTTCACGAAATTGTAGACATGTTCATTTAAATTAGAATTCCTCAGATTGAACAAAACCAGGATCTGTTCACAACCCAATTTCCTATTATGTGAATCAAACACCGAATACATTCTAGTCTTTCAACATGATTCTTCATACATAAACAGTTTCATCACATTAAACAATATAAACAATAGTCAACGCGTTTCAGATTAACCATCCATCATCAGGGCTTGTGTTTTCATCTCACTATAACGAAGTTACAAATTCATTTTTATCTGTATACCTATAAAACATGACAGGTGAAGACTTAATGATTTTATGTAATTTCCAAATTAACCAATTTTTAAAGTGCATATGAAAAAAATCCCATATGACACTAACCTCAAAATAATGTGTAAGCCTCAAAATCACTCCAACATGTTGCAACAAATAAATCAAATATAACATCATCCTACATGTTATTGCCATTCCTCATGGGTAACTCACACACCAAGGGGTGTGCAATAAACATTACATGAGCGGCATACTCACGCTGTTCCCCGCCTATGAGAGTTTAATCTAGCCGGATAATACTCCGGAATGTCTCCTTAAGGACCTGAAGGGGAATGTACACAGTAAGACGATGTCAGTTGGTCATACTGCAAACAGTTCTCGCACGTAACTCATGAACAATCCGTAAGTGTGTGAAAATACAATATTATAGTTTGGAGCTAATCAAGTAGGCCAAATGCATCCGCAAGTACAATATTTAGTCACACGCAGGAGCGTGAATCTTTATCCGCATATGCCAAAATAAGTCACACGTGGGAGCATGGACCTTGTCAGCATATGAAACTGTAAATCACATGCTGGAGCGTAGATCTAATCCCTTAACTGCTTTCGCGCGGCTGGTCCTCTATCCCATGTAAACCAGTTCCCAAATGAACTCAAAGATAGATATGCAACAAATCCTACCTTAATCAGTTAAGAAAACTTTCCAATGTGAGGCAGCCAACCCTTGTGGTGCCTCCTTGCCTTGCTTATGTATATACACTACACGTCACCAAGGTAACCTTCCCATTGCCAAGATCACAACAAGTTTTCCCCAGCTCCTCAAGGGAATTGGGCAACTAAAAGGGCAAATGATCTGGCTTCACATCGATCAGACAAGAAAAGCCCATAACTCAACATTACAGGGGTATCCCTGTCAGCATTCAACATCAGGTTTAAAAAGAACTGCTTGCCTTAGCAGAGGAGGACATCATCGAACCAGCATCGGGGCCCAACCCCGTTAGTATCACCAGTGTCAAAAAGAGGCCTGGAAGGCCATATAAGACTATGTGTGGACATGCGTGCACCAAATCAAGCCATTCTCAGAGAACATTACCAGTCACCACGCATCAATGACATGATGCGTCTACTAAATGGAACCAAATTATTCTCCCGTCTAAACAAAGGGTATCACCAAATTGAACTTTGTGAAGAGTCAAGGTACATCACGATCTTCACCTCCCACCTAGGATTATTCCGCTACAAACGCCTGAGTTTCGGAATTTCTTCAGCAGCGGAAATATTCAAAGAAGAGATACGCAAAATCATCTGTTACATTCCCCACTGCATCAATTACAGAAATGATATCTTGATATTTGGACACTCATGATGCTACCCTAACCAAAGTATGTACAACTCTCAATGACATCAAACTAACGCTTAACAGAAACAAGTGCACCTTCAACAACAGCACGCTCAAGTTTTTCGGTCACATCTTCTTGTAAAACGGAATCCAACTGGACCCGGACAAGATCCGAGCACTTACAGAAGCCCCTCACACTGTGAACACTGCACAAGTAAGATCCTTTCTGGGTTTGGTGAGCTACTGTACATTTTGCCACCACAAGCACCCCTTTTCGCTCCCTCTTGAAGCAGGACCGCCTGTTCGAGTGGGGCCCTACACAAGAGTCGGAGAGTCTTCGCCACTGCGGTATGCATGTCTTATTTCGACCCGAACATGCACACAGTGGACGCAAGCCCAGTAGGTCTAGGGACAATACTGGCTCTGCACTCGGGGAGTGAACTCGCGCAAAGGAGAATTGTGGTGTATGCCAGCAAAATCCTCACAGAGGCAGAACAGAGATTCTTGCAAGCTGAAAAAGAGGCCCTAGCAGTTGTCAGGCGTGCAAGCACTAACACTTGTTTCTCTACGGGAAGCCTTTTATGATAATTACGGACCATCAAGCTCTCCACACTATTTATGACAAACCAACTGCCCAGATGCCACCCAGGATAGCAAGATGGGGACTTCATCTGCAAGAGTATAAATAAACCATTGTCCAGGAAAAGACAAGAATCCTGTGCATTTTCTATCATGCCACCCACTCGCCGGCCCCCAGGAGGCAAGCAACCATGCAGATGGGTACATTAACTACATCATCCACCATGCAATGTCGCCAGCCATCTCAATGGCGGAACTGACGAAGTGCACTGCGGAGGATGCAACGCTCTCCCTCGCCACTTTGTGGAACAAACATGGATAGTGGTGCTACACAGAGGCAAGCATACTAAACAATCAAGCTCTTTATGGACCCCTGTTCAGAACACTCACAAGTTTAAATATGAACCGTCCATGTCTCGGTCTTCTGTAATACTCAAAGGGGACCGCATCGTGCTGCCAGCATCCTTTCACCAACACGCGGTTGACATCGCGTATGAGAGCCATTGTAGCATTGCGGCAACCAAATTCATGCTACGGAGGAGAGTATGGTTCCCAGGAGTGGACAAACTGAAAACAGATGGAGACAGCTCTGAAGTCTTGCCATATATGCCTGAGCTTGCAACCCCCAGCATTCCCAGAGCCCCTGCACATGACTTCGCTTCCAGAAGGGGCGTGGGAAGAAGTTGCAATTGATTTCTATGATCCTCTCAGATCAGAGGAATACATGTTGGTGGTTCTGGATGAGCACTCAAGATATCCCGAAGCCGGAATAGTGACCTCCACAGCCGTCACTGCCATACAACCCATGCTAGACTGAATATTCTCGGGGTTTGGAGTTCCCAAGGTGGTCAAGTCAGACAATGATCCCCCTTTCACCAGCAAGGACTTCAGTGATTTTGCAACTTCCATGGGCTTTCATCACCGCAGAATTATGCCACTGTGGTCCCAAGTGAATGGGACAGTGGAGCGATTTATGGCAAACATCAAAAGGGCCATTCACATAGCTAACATCACCCATATGCCAGTTGAACAATCACTGTATCAACTATTGCAGAATTACAGAAACATGCCACATGACGCCACATGAACATGCTGGGATGACCTAATGTTCGGTGGCTGCGTGTGCTCAATGCTGCCCCAAGAAGGTAACGGTCCAGACGAGAGAGAAGAAGAACATGGAGCAAGGAGGAGAGACGGCATAGCGAAGGACAAAATGAAGGCATACGCAGATCAAAGAAACCTGGTGCAGAATGTCGATCTGGGTATAGGGGACCATGTTGTGGTATGATAGACTCAGTCCCACAAGAATGTCCCATCTTTCGACCCTCGGCCCCTGACCATCACTCACATGAACGGGTCTATGGTTACGGCAGAAAGAGATGGATGGGCAGTGACCAGAAACAGCTCCTTTTTCAGAAAGGCAGGGGTGGACAGACCACAGACGGAGCAAGAATGGAGTGAGGAAGAGGACTATGCCAGGGAGACATCAGGATACTCCAGTGATGAATCGGAAGAAGGGGAGCACGAGTCAATGGAGAACACAAATGAGGAGGATAGTGCATCGCACAAGGTCAACAACAGACCATGCTGCACCATTCAGAAACCATGACGTTGGATCAAGGAAATGGGGTAGGACAATGTTATTTTGGGTTGAGATGTAGCGTTCCTGGTCACCTGACATAAGGGACACAGTGACACGAGTAAGATGGTCAGCTGGCCAAAGTTAATGTGTGCACGCTCAGCACGCGAATAAAGCAGTACGTGCTAAACCTTGATTCTGTGTGGTAGTGTGTCATTGCGGCAGGTGCCCGCCTGGGCACGCTGTCCCTGGAAGGCCAAGACCTCACAATACTCTTTGCCTACTTAGAGAGGCATAGGATTGTCTATGCCTATGCATACTACTGATCTGCACCCATGTGGCAGTGTTCACCACTCCTTTTGCAAGGATTTAGGTAATGGATTTAAGTGGGTAATGACCATGGAAACATTGGATTAAGCTCTTCTCTTGTAGACCTTTGAAATGTTACCATGATCTGCTCTCGGGTCCATATATTTTCCAATTAAATAGGCATCCTTAAAAACATTAGAATCTAGGATCTCACGAATCCCATACTCTGGGAATCTTGCAATATAACACAACCTGGTGGGTTTTCTAAATCATTGGCATTTTCGTTAACAGTTGTTACTCTTTAAGGAGCTTCAAATAAACACCCATTGTATTTATCAACGTTCAGTTTAAAAGGATCCTATAAAGCAAGGCTTCATTGTCTTATGTGGCCCATGGATGTGAACATGCCATGTTTTCAGCCATACCCTCTACCCAGTATTTCTATCCTGGCCTTGGCTTTTCATCTGCACAAACCTTATAACAACTCTTAAGGCATCATTATGAGTTAAGCAGCAGCAGTGAAAATTGAAGAAGTATTTCAAATACCACCTATTATTGCCAACCACCTGATAATGGATGCATAAGGATATTACCAGATACCACATTTTAGAATTAGCAAATGAACTAAATGGGAATGAGATATATTCTGCCTCATAACATACTATATACTTTTACCACAACTTAAAAGGCTATTTCCGAATCCAATTGTTGAAAGGATATCCTTCCTACAAGGGTAGGGATGCACTAAAATAATGTATGGGTTACTACTGAATTTGTTCTTCCGGTGGGAAATACAACCACACTTCTAGCAAGGACTGTAACCTCTCGAAATGCTCTTGATATCTTTTTGATGCTTCTGATTCTTCTACGATACATCATTAGCTTCCGGAACCATCGAAGGTACTCATCTCGGATGGTGTGATGGTAAGAAAAGACCAAAAACACTATTGATGAGGAATACATAGGATTATTTTAAGAGAACTTACTGTCATGATGCCTGCCCCCGGAAGACCAGACCAGGCCCAGCAGCCCCGGAAGCAGGCATCATGCCACTTGGAGCATGCCCAAAAGCCCCAGTTAGGGGCTGTTTGGGTGCAGTCCTGGCGCCAGGCTCATAAACATAAAGTCAGTCCTGGTGCCATGGGCGCCAGGCTCATTATTGATAACTTACCTGAAGCAGACCATGCTGCATACTCACCTGAGGCAGACCATGCTGCATGAAGACTCAAGCCAAATGAGGCTTAGGAGGGACTATTTTACTGAAGGAACTATTTTGTTACTTGGGTGGGGCTGTGGAAGAATACTTACCTGGATCTTCTTCCAAGGCTATTTAAACCACGCCTGGACAGCCACACGTGCTTCGCGTTATTCTGCTTGCTGCAGCGTAACGCTCACCGTGTTTTCAGCAGCTCCAGTCTTCAGCCACGCCCGCTTCAGTCCTGGGACTCCTGAAACAAGAAGAAAAGAAGGATAAAGGTTAGAATAGGAGTTTTAACTTTAATCCTTACCTGAATCCTGATCCATTTCACCACGGAACTGAAAGACAGAAGTCTTTGAAGCATCGCTTCGCATTCCTACGGCGCCGCGCTGAACTCACCTGCTTGGCGGTACTTCAGCATTCCATCACGCTCTCTCCATCTCGCGGCCGCCCTCCGACACCTTAGGAGACAAAGACAGCAAGGTGAGCAAGGGGACTCTCTAAGGCTATACAAGCTACCCCCAAGGACTTACCTGATTTCCCACGGGAGGTACTCACCTCATCTCGGGTCGGCGCAGTCAACTCTGCTTCATCGCCGTACCCCGGCCCCTAAGGGTAGAAAGCAAAGACAATACCAGTTACCCCCCCACAAAACTTACCTGATTTACCACGGGGGTCTCACCTCATCTCGGGTCAGCACAGTCAACTCAGCTTCATCGCCGTACCCCGGCCCCTAAGGGGAAAACCACAATAGACTTACCTGAATCTTACCAATTGCCATTTGGAAATCTTCGAGTGGATTAATCTGCAACCTGCAAGGAATCGGACAGAGTGAAGATCAGACATTTGAACTCTTATGAACAATTGGACTTTAGAGTCAATACTGGAACTCACCAATTCCTCTACGCCAGTGAAGTAACTGGTCATCAACGCGCCTCTGCGGTCGACGCAGGATGGAGAGCTCATCCTTCCAAACCATCAGGTGAGACTAAGGAGGGGGGACATCAAGAGTGATCTGTGGGAAGACAACGGGAGTGGGGAAGGTGGGTTGACACTCAATTCCACGGGTGGTTAATTCCTCTTCTCCTTTGCAGAAGAATATTCTTGCGAAACCAGACAAACTAGGCTGAGCGGGCCAGTCCAGTCAGTCATCTCGGCGCTACACGTCACGCTGGTGGGAACAACAGCGGCCCAGTTCCGGTCGACGCCCCCGTGGGAACCTAGTGAGCGTAACATTCCCCATTGGAACCAAATCCAAATGCCTCTGGTCTATTTATACAATAGTCCTAAGGTTTTGCTTGTTCTCTCGTTGATCATCTGATTGAGTCAGTTACAGAAGGTAAATGCAAATTCATCTTCTATAATTGATCAAAATGTATTTTTATTTTAAATGATATAAATTGTGTAGTTATATCTCCAACCAATATTTATGGTGATCCATGCAAGGATAGATCAGCGGCAACATGCTCACCTTGGAAGCAAGAGGACACGAAACAACACAGGTTCGATCCCCGGATTCGTGCTTAGAAACCTCTGGGTATTTAAAGGAATGGTTCGGTCAACATTTTTTATTGCCCCTACGGGTCGGCTATGTGTTTTTAAGCCTAAGTCGCTCCATTTTAGAAAAATTTCCTATGGACCTTACCCGAGTTTTCGTCCATTTAACGCACGCGAAAACAGGCACCAGGGAGCTGCCATTTTGTGATAATCCTATCATTTCCCCCATCGCCCTGGCTGACCTGCTTTTGCGGCACTAAATCATATCCCCCGCCCCTGAGCCTGACAAAACATTCATATTCCCCTCCTCTCTCCGTGACATTACTGTGCTGCGTAGGCAAACGCGCCCAGTCGTCTTCTACGCGACTTCATACAGAACCCGGAAACCAACACAGATCAGCTCACAACACAACGCGCCACAATTCGGAATATGAAACTGTACTTTAAAATCAAACAGCAACACAGTAAATTTGGTAAAGTACATTTATTTGACATTAAATGTTTATAGAATATTCTGCAATTGCCATATGAACTCCGAAAGTCATTTATTTTCTTTTATCTCTATCCGCAAATCCGTAAAATTTTATCGTGAGTCATGCACTGTTCCTTTATGGTACACAGGGTGTTGGTTTTCGTTCAAAGAAGCACTTTTGTCGCACGTTGAACCGCAAGGCTGTTCCATCAAGTAGGCACTAGGCCAGCGCAAAGGTTGATATGTTGCTTCTAGCCGCTAGTACCGCGTAAGGGTATATGGGCCCTTGGCGATCGTCCCATAAGATCATCAGAATGGTGCAGAGTTTTACATTAAGCTGCAGCTGGCGGCTGAAGAAACCGTCTGCCGGTGTCTGAAACTGGTAGCAGGGGCAAAAGGGAAGGATGTACCTATTTTGAAAACATAAAATGTATAATTAGTCTCGCCAGCCGATCTTTATTAATATTATTCATTTTATTTATTACGGCCGAGCTGAAACTATTTGCTTTCAAGGATAGTGCAATGGAGTATGTTCGGCTCTAAAATCAATGCGAAAACTAACGAAATAAATCGAGGTTGGTACACAATGAGAAACCACTTTTTGTCTACATGCGTGTGGAATGTGGACCTGCATGCCCATGTGCCCGCTACAAGGACGATCCCACAAACCTTTTCAAAGCTCTTCATTCATTCATTTTTTCATGCATCCATTCATTAATTCTTCATTCCGGTATAAAAGCGTCTAAAGAGTTACTTACATTATATTTGCAATTTCCATTGTGTCTCTGCGTAATGCAGTCCGTAAATCCCACACTGCTCTTGACAACGATTTTTCGTATACTGAACTAACATGAAACTCGGTCTAGTTTAAGAATTTTCTGCCTTATCGTCTCAAACGTTATTGCACCCCCCAATCCCCTCTTCAAATGAAGTTCTTTTTGCATGGTCCCTGTCTCTCAAGGTAAAAAAACAATAGAACCTTATACTGCCAGTGCGAGTTGTGGTCCTCTTCAGGGCGCGAGCTGAAAATCAAAGCCGCTGACCTTCACTAGAAATTAGCATACATTCTTTCTTTGCAACATCCCGTAGTAAAGCCATCTGTGAGAACTTGAAGTTTCGAATCCATCTATGTAGTGCGCCTCAATGTGCAAATGCGAACTGGCTTCTCTCCCATCTGCAACGGCTCGCTTGGCACGTTCTAAGGCCCCAATTTTGTCCTTGTTGTCTGCGAGCTATGAAGCCCCAAAGAACCATAACTATTGAGAGTTTTAATTTTTTGGGGAAGGTCAGGGAAAGTATAAAGTACCCGAGGAGTTGAGTTGAAAGTGAGATTTATTGTTTGTTTGTTTTATTATTTGCAATACGCAAGCCTCCCCTCGGTTAACAGTGCCCAGCATTTATAAGAGATTGCGAAAATTAGTTACATCAACAAAAATATATACATACACATATAGACAAGGTCAGCAATATGAGGTGAATAGAGAGAGAATTCAAAGATGACACCCAGGTAGTTCGGCACCCAGGATGGTGAAGGTAGGGGTTAGGGTTAGCGTATTTTGTGTGCACACTGTACAATAAATTTTATTTACAAAAAGACAATCGTATTACAATTATTTAAACCAGGATTTGTACTTCACAACCAGCTCTCCGTTGGGGGAACATGGCACAGTGGCAATGTTGGGTGGCAATGGATCAGTGCTCTGCACAGAAACGTTCAAAATTCCATATCTGTGCTTCTCTAATACAGCAACAATAAGGCTTTTGACAAAGTCGAACTCCATTTCCTCATAGACTGGTTTGATCACCCATTGCTTACTTCTTTTTGAAAAGGCCTTAGTGTAGCGAGGCATCCTTACATTACCCTTAGTCCTAGATTGTTCACGGCCGAGATTCTCGTTATGGGCCAAGACGGCAAGTAGAGTCCTATGTCTCATGCCCTGTATGCTGAAATGCAAGCGCTTTGGCCTGTACTTTAGGCACATATTGTGGAACACCTCCAAACCTCCTGTGTGACAGAATTCTGTCAGTCCCCTCAAATCTCTTGATAGAGTTTTATCGAAAACAATCTTCTCAATGGCTTTGTGTGTCGGTGAAGATGGATTCAACCACTTCTTCTTCCGTGCCTCCACTGGGGATAAAGGGCCATGTTCACATTGGTGGAAATGTAGGTTTTCTGACCAGCGGTGCACGTTGGTACAGTGGTGCATCAGTGACCGCCATTTTTCAAGTAGTATTTCCACTGACCCTTCACAAGTTTTGGAGCTCCACCAAAGATGGTTGCTGATAGACTGCGACCACTCTGAAAGACTTTCCAAACCTTTTCTTTTCCCTGCAGCCGAGATTTTCTTATTGATTGATTTAGCAAGATGCCATACGTCAATTTGATGTGTAATATGTGGGAACTGCTCTCTCATTGTCTAGGCAATTGAAACGTGTCTGTCCGTGGCTATGAGGTCGATGTGGATTCCCCTCTATTGTAGATATTCCACTGATTTTATAAATCCTAGTTTCTCCATGGCCACTGAGGATGTACATTGTGTTACCTGCACGACCACCAAACTCACAATCTTCTTACTATCCATGTCCTGAAAGTGGTAGGTGCAGTACTTGGCAGAAAATCCAGGGCTGTCGCACTGTCCATCGCCAGCTAGCCTGAATCGTCTGCCTTCGAATGTACTTGCTAGAGACAATTGTTCAATTTTCCAAGCATCACTAATGGCCGGAAACAGATAATCATGTTGGTATTTGTAGTACTACGTTTTTTAAATGAAATGGAGTCCCACAAACTGAAAGGAAGACTCACTTTCTAAAACTGGAGCCACTAAAAAGTGATGCAGCTGCACACAGTAGATTGCCTGCTGGCAGTTTCCCCAGCATTGGTTGTGCAGACCATGAGAACGTATGATGTAATCTACAGGCGGCATGTATTGTGACGTTACTGCCTTGTTTTTGACGAGTCACATGAATCAATGGCTTCCCACATACTTTCCCTCTGACGGAATGCCCACATTTCAGCATACTTATAATATCCATCAAACAACTATCGAATACTATGTATTTGCCCTCTTTCATTAAACTGTCATCCTGCGTCAAAGTTGTTTCGGCCTGTGACGTTGAGGACATATCACCACATTTGAAAGAAATATCGCTGCTATCAAGTTCTGATGCGTCGGTGAATGCTGCTGCTGGTTCATTCTCTGTCATTTCAACATCTGCTACTTCAACATTGATGGGAGAACACAACAATGTCGACAGATTTTTTGGTGGCAATTTTTTGGCGGGTGTAGATTGTGTGAATTGATCTGCGACTACTTCAGAGCTATCTTCAATACATCCAGTATCATGTTGTTGCGGCGGTGCGGTTGTACTGTAGCAATGGTCCAATAAAACTTTGCTGGATTCTCCGGACACATTCATTTCATGTTCTGGCCATTGGACATGAGCATCCCGAGTCTCAACATGCCGCCTCTGAATTAATAGTTCCTCCATAGTGTAAATGGTCTGGCAAGCAACATCTTTCATTCGCTTCACTGTCTGTGAATGTATAGTTCGTAGACCCACGGGTAACTAGAGGACAGATTGGAAAAGGGATGTTCAGTTTAAACACAAGATAAAGTATAGTACAATTGACGGGAAAAAACATAAAATAGTCCCCAGCACAAAAACATTTCTAAAGTTATGAACTGTTTGTAATTAACCTTATTTTGGTTTCTTTTCTTTGCAACTTTTTTGACTCGACCTTCAATATCTGCACACTGTTGCTCCGATACGTATTCGCATGTCTCCCCTTCCTCTTGCGCTGCAACGACTATATTTTCTGTATCCGCATAGACAGCACGGAATGAGGCTCCATCGACTCCCTGAAACATAGTATTTTCATTACTGTGTATCAAAATATTGTTAACGTAAAACGCACGCGAGGACAAACACACATGTACATCTCAATAGCCAAACACGATTTAAACATTGTGTGGAACAATCAAAAGACAAGTATTCGAGCTCTGATGACCTAGTTCGATGGAGATGTCAATATCCATACCTCTGGCTCTACACGGACTGCCACGAATGATTGTATTGAAGAGGAGGCATCAGCAACTCCCTGAAACACAGTACTTGCGTTAGTATGGTTTTCAATATCGTAAACATAACACACACTTGGGGTCGACGGCACAGGTACATATAAAGAGATAACCACAAATGTTGCATTGTCTAAAAGAATCAAGGAACATTTAAAAATGATCAGATTTAATCGACTTATTTCTCCGATTTCTTTACATCTGCATCATCTAAATGGGATCTTGTGATTGTAGTGGAAGCTCCATCATCTCCCTGAAACACAGTACTTGCGTTAATAGGGAAGAAAGTATAGCAAATGGAATCACGTTATGATCACGCTCGATGGAGCTGTCAGTATCCATACCTCATGCTGCTGAAGAATATCTAGGGCTGTTGTCAATGTGGTGCGCACTTCCGAAAGCTGTTGTGCCGATTCGTATCCGCATGGTCCCGCTTCCACCGGAATTACTTGAATGTCAGGCTCTGCATCAAGTGCGTGGGTTGACGATTCAACAACTGCCTGAAACATAGTATTTGCATTAGTAAGGATTACAATATTGAAAACACAACACACGCTTGGGGTGACCGCACAGGTACATATCAACGGCTAACCACAAATGAAACATGGTGTAGAACAATCAAACGACAAGTGTTCCAGTCCTGATGATCACGGTCAGTTGAGCTGTCAGTATCCATACCTCGGGCTGCTGAAGAACATCTAGGGCTGTTGTGAATGTGGTGGACGCTTCAGCATCTCCCTGAAAGACAGTACTTGCATTAGTATGGATAACACTAATTATAACTGAAAACAAACACCAGGGGACGACAATTAAGGTGTATATCAATTGGAAAGCACTAACCAAACAATTGGTAAAATAATCACACGATACATACAAACTATTACTTGACATGCATAAAACAAGTCTGTAGCGGAATAGCCAAGTATGATTACCTGATACGCGCTAGAAGTGGTTGATAACTGCGAGCACGTGACGGAAGTAGAATGTTCTTGCTTCAGATTCAAGGGATAGTCAAAAAGTTGTGAAGGTAAATTATAGTTTGATAATGAAATGACATAATATTTAAATTTGCCATGTAAGGAGACAGAATACTTGAGTAATGCGCAATATAGCACAGTTCCCTGTGCCCATATATAGATTTCAATATAGATTTCGTTTGTGGGTTATGAAATCTAGAAATAATATATTGATGAATGTCATTATTCAAAAAGCTATACACTCATATCAATGTCGAAAGTATTACAAATTGGAAACAACACCTAAAATATCAATGAATACATTCGGCTACCTACACACTACCGCAAGGCCTAAAGCTAAAAATGGACACTTGACTCACCAGTGGCGGATTGTGGATGAATAGAGTGGGAATAGCGTTTGCGAGCAATTTTCGTGTCGATCGCCGTTTGTTCTTCTTTGTTACCCAAGATGTGGTGTACATGTTCGAGGGAAAGTGCCGGCTGCAGATGCGGTATCGATCACCCCTCTTGTCCTCAAAGACTTGTTGGACTCTACTTTCCAGCTCATCCAGTGGATATCCGCAATGTCTGACCCATTCTCTTATTCGATCAACAGTTTTCGGGAATACATGCATTTTAGTGCCTTCAGATTTAGCATGGGTCTTCGAAGGGCAACCGCCAATCGAACAGGCAGGCATTGTTGAAAATTCTGAAAAGTAAATATGAAGATTATAAAACCTTGATGAATAAAAATGTAATAAAAAAGTAAATGAACCATACCATGCTCAATGCAAGGTTTGTTTTGGTCCCCGGAACTATACCAGTTCATCATGTGCGGCTTAGTATATGCATAAGTTACAGAAATGTCTGTTTTGTCTTGCACGAAAAGTAACCATGCTTACATTATAGACTGGACCCCCCAAAGGATGCAATTCGATGACAATTGACACAGATGAAAATAAATAGATCTATCGATAACATAACAATTGGAACTCAAGTCAATAGCAATGAGACCAATGACCATAGCTCTATTGGGTACTGTAATAGCAAATAAATTGAAATGTAAAAATGACCGAAATATGACTAGGATACATGGCCTTACCTTGACCAACAAACAGTTGGATTCAGCAGGCCGAGCAGTATGTTGCAGGAGAACAGGTAGATGGCCACAGGTAGCACACTGACGAGTTTGCTCGAAGCGGTCACAGATAGCACGGCGACGAGCAGATTAGCATAGATCTCAGTGCTTCTCAGGTAGAAGGTTCAGAAGTTGACTTGCAAAGCACAAAGATGTTCTCATGAGACATATCAAGTGGTTTATAAAGTATTAGAAACAGGGGTGTGTTTGTGAATGAATGACATGTGTATGTCGTGGTATTATGTTTATTGCAGGGGGGCGGCCTGCCTCAGGGGAGGCCTGCCTGGAGACACGGGGTCTGAGGAGGCCATGTGAGCGATGGCCCCTGGGCGTGGGATACCTTTTGAAGTGTACATGCTGTTTGGCACCTTGGTCGTTTGCGCCCGTCACAGCTGCCCATGCCAGCGCTCATCCCCGGGTGCGAACCGCCTTTGATAGAGGGGGGTGGGACGGATGGGCCGGTGGGCGTGCAGATAAGGCACAGGAAGACTGCTGAATGGAGACACACTTATGTGGATTGCAGGGGGGCGGCCTGCCTCAGGGGAGGCCTGCCTGGAGACACGGGGTCTGAGGAGGCCATGTGAGCGATGGCCCCTGGGCGTGGGATACCTTTTGAAGTGTACATGATGTTTGGCACCTTGGCCGTTTGCGCCCGTCACAGTCCCCCATGCCAACGCTCATCCACGGGTGCGAACCGCCTTTGATAGAGGGGGGTGGGACGGATGGGCCGGTGGGCGTGC
Organism: Ambystoma mexicanum; assembly: GCF_040938575.1. Classification (NCBI taxonomy): domain Eukaryota; kingdom Metazoa; phylum Chordata; class Amphibia; order Caudata; family Ambystomatidae; genus Ambystoma; species Ambystoma mexicanum. The sequence goes on from NC_090932.1 coordinate 1,275,332,228, forward strand.
AGATAAGGCACAGGAAGACTGCTGAATGGAGACACACTTATGTGGATTGCAGGGGGGGCGGCCTGCCTCAGGGGAGGCCTCCCTGGAGACACAGGGTCTGAGGAGGCCATGTGAGTGATGGCCCCTGGGCGTGGGATACCTTCTGAAGTGTACATGCTGTTTGGCACCTTGGCCGTTTGCGCCCGTCCCTTGCCCTTATGTGATGTTAACTTTGCATGACATTTGCGTAGATGGGAACACTGAGCAGGACACGGGGCATCTATTTTTGTACCCCCTTTCCACTCCATTTTGGTGACCAGGCCTCACTGCGATAGTACAGCGCGCAGAGCACATGGCCCACAGCCTCGTTCCCACTCTGACCGGAAAACTCCAGAGGTATTTGCAACAGCTAATAAATGTAACACATCACTCTCTGAGATCTTGGTCCAGCATGTGAACCGGCCTGAACCAAGCACATGGCTCATTCATCTCCACAAACGTGTCCTTGCCCACGCACCCTCGCCAGTGGAAATTTACTGCCATTCTGACCCTGTGTCCCTGCAAGGTATTCTCTTCATGTGCCAGACCACTGACCACGCCATGATGGCCACCTAGCAGATCCCCAACTAACATTAGACCCCTACTGCAGTATATCGTTGCCTATCAATAACAAATGCCACATATCGGAGATTCTTGTGAGCACAGACCCACACTTCAAACACTGTATTATAGTGGTCAAGACCCAATGTTCATTGATAGTATTGATATATGTGTGACTTTTATAGAGACATAACCGACTGAAAGACTTTGAACAAGTGTTATTTAGTGCATGCATTATTGATAATATATTATGTTAGCTTAGATAGTGACCACCCCGCTTCACAGCGACCTGAACTTCACCCATTCCGAGCACAGGTGTCTGACGTCCATCCTTGAATGGAGACACACTTGATTGATTTAAAAAATTGAAACAACCGTTGTTAAAATATATGTGGTGTTTTATTTTGTAACTTATTTTGATGACACAAAAATACAAAAGTTTACACATTGTACAGTTCAGGTTGCAGCACAGCGAGAGAAAATCCCCTGTACTGACCGCTGTCACTCGGGAACGTTTCTCTTATGGCACGAACGGCACAGGTGGGTATCACTCTTCGAACGCGGTGTCCAAGCCTCCCGTGAAGCCACCATGTAAAGGAACGATAGGCCACCAGCCTGTACCACCTGTGAAAAGGAATGAAACAAACTATTTTTAAATTACCAAGATCAGTGTAATAAACGTTTGTTGTCAATGACAATTCTTGTAACTAATGGCATTCTGCTCGGACAAATGCAATCTAGACACTGCACACTATTGAAAGACTTTCATGCGTTACAATGATATGTATATGTAATTTTGGATATAGTAGAAGACCATGAAATGGGAGTGGCATGACAAGCAGAGTATACTTACTCGTTACTCAGATTACGAGGACGAACAGTTGCGCTAAGTTCGTGCATAAGCACCATCATTATCCTTGAACGAAGTCATCGCCAGAACTAAGCAGACTGCTCGCAAACCATGTGAGGCAGGCTGCCCTGAAGTCTGGCAGCTCGGTGATGCATTGCGGTCGTGGCTCACCTTCCGAAATGTAGGCCACGCATCCCGAGTTTTCACAGCAGCAGCAGTTCTCCTCCTCGGTCGGCATTAGCTCGCACCGATTGCATGTGCACCAGGTGGAAACACCGTCCGTGCGACTAGGTCCAGTGTCTTCATCCGTTGATTCGTCCTGCCAACTGCTGTCCGAAGCCCCATCGTTTTTGCGTGTTTCCCTTTCCAGTAGTTCCTCCTCGGTATGCTCGGGCTCGTACATGTAGGGCATTATTGTATCCATTGTGTGTTGCACAAACTAAAATAATTGATAGCGGTGGTACTGGTATCTGTCCACCCGGGCTACAAGCAACGAAGGTAGCTGACCAGAGCACAGAAACGAGTCACAGAATACTCAAAGTAACACAGAGAGAGGAATGGAATCGAAAATCTGCTGCTGTGTGTTGTGAAACGTTCTGTTTGTACTTATTGAGGAAAGAGGCGTCCTGCCATTTCCATGGCGACACGTCATTAGCTGAAGCGCAGCGAATGTTGACATGAGACGTGCTTTGGCGTTGTGAAATGGGCGGTACGCGTCTGCTGATGACAGGCTCAGGGGCGGGGGATATGATTTAGTGCCGCAAAAGCAGGTCAGCCAGGGCGATGGGGGAAATGATAGGATTATCACAAAATGGCAGCTCCCTGGTGCCTGTTTTCGCGTGCGTTTAATGGACGAAAACTCGGGTAAGGTCCATAGGAAATTTTTCTAAAATCGAGCGACTTAGGCTTAAAAACACATGGCCGACCTGTAGGGGCAATACAAATTTTTGACCGAACCATTCCTTTAAGCGCGTAATAAATACGCAACTAAGACAAAAAACAATTACGCAACTAAAAAACAAACAATTCCTGTAACAGCGCCTCGATGCCTGCGGGCTGTGTGAGCGCTTTAAAAAAATGCAATAAATAAATAAATAAAGGCCTAAACTTCTTTCAAGAAAATCTGTGCCAGTATAGACAAGGCTTAAACTATAAAAGATAAACACGTTACTGGGATTAATTAGGGAAATGTTCCACCTCCAAGTTTAATCACTACTAACACCTCTGCATGAAATCCTGTTGATAATACACATCTACTATATATTAACTAGCTGGCTCCACACCGTTTAGCAGAAACTTGTTGATACAAAGTCCAATTTATTTAGGGTCGGTCATGTAGTACAATCAACCCTATTTTTGTATCATTTGCAAATGGTGGGAATTGTATTCCACAAAAATTAAATTGTGAGACAAAATGTATACAGAATTGATAAAGCGCTCTCCTGAGAGGAGTGTTCTTGTCCTGATGAAGGACTACCATTATTAATGCTGCTGAAACCTGTACATTTGCATGTAGGATACGTTTCGGGTATTCAGTTAGAATGCAACCAGACAGAAAACCAAACCATTATTGACACAGTGACTTTCATTAGCCTTTAAGTATGTGACTGCGCATATTTGGAATAAAGGTTTCTTTTTCACAGTCCACTTTTTTAAATGGAAACTTTCCCTAACATATAAGCCTGGGCAGTAAACAGTTACAGTTATATTTAAGAATCTGAAACTAGATCAGACATATCTCGTTTTCTGTTGTTCCATGCAGTGAGTCCACCAACAGGGACTGACTAAATAGGCAGTTCACCACCACAGTCTAGGGAAGTTCACCACCACAGTCTAGGGAAGTTCACCACCATGGTCTAGGGAAGTTCACCACCATGGACTAGGGAAGTTCACCACCACAGTCTAGGACAGTTTACCACCACTGTCTAGGGAAGTTCACCACCACAGTCTAGGGCAGTTCACCACCACAGTCTAGGGAAAGGATTCTTTTCTATCAGGGAGAGCGTAGTAATTCTTTACATACTCTCAATTTCATTGCTCTGCCAAAGCAAACCAATCAGGCTAAATGAGGTTCCTTCTGCAATTATAGCAGCCCAGTAAATACAAATAAATTATGTTTTTTTGGAAAACAAGTCCATCCCTAAGTCAGTCAAGTCAAAAGTCTGTATTTACATTGTTTATAACCATACATTAACCATTAAAAACATACAGCATATCAGCTATTACACACATCCATATCTTACAATGAAAGAGACTGTTTTTTGTTATTAATAAAAAGGCTAAACAGTGAGCAGTGCAAATAGTGAATGCATCAAATTAGTGCATAATGACAAGCAATTCTAATATTCCATACTGTAAAGACAACATAGCCAATGTCATCTGAGCTCCTTTACTGGCGTTAGATCACAATATGCTAGTCTGGCAGATCCAAATACCAGCAGCATCAATAGTGGGCCATTTAAATCTCTATCTATCATGGATGTTTACAGAAGGAAAGGAAACATAGGAAGCATGTGTTTGTTTCACTAGTGATATAATCACGCAAGTAGACGACAGTCTCATATTGTTTCCCCTCACACCTGTGAGTACTTGCAGCCAATGGAAATTGCAATATCTGTAGATGTCCAATCAGTTGTCGAGGTCACTCTCTTCTTAACACTCTCAGGTAGAATTCACCACCTAGCAAAGCACTGAACATAGGTCAGCTTTCATTGTATATCTGGACCATCACCTAGTACATACTGGTTTCCTTATTACCCAAACTACAATTTGACGACTGCTTTGAAATTAGCTTTTTGACATTTCTCAGGAAACGATAACCACCAACACACCCACCACTACCAACAGGGTATCATTTTGCTGGGATTCAGGGAGCTGAGTACTACATACCCAAGACAAAGAGCGCCAAGGTTCTTTTTGTGTAGGTATATCGATCAAAACCTTATTTAAAACTGTTTAGCCTGCACTGAAAGAGCAAGTGACCTGTCATACCCTTTCATTTCAGTATTTATCAGAGGCCACCAATGGCAGTAGGACTTCAGTTCCAATGCAGTTTCCTTTCCTGGCAGGCCAGCAATCCATGATATCCCAATTTGAAATATTCAACTTACATTTTACTGGTTGACAGCCATAAAAAAGTATATCTCTGCAAACAAAGACCTTCCAAGCATGCACAGATTTAACTTTATACTTTTCATTAATCAAATTCCCTGGAGAGACCACACAACAGTGTTGCCCAACACTGTCCACTTTCCACTTAGATTTAGAGAATATTGCCACGTATCAATTTAAACTGTGTTAGGTTAAAATACCTTTTTTAAAAGCAAAAAACAAAAAGATCAATTTACAAAAACCGCTCTGTGAATGCACAGAGTGCACGCGGCTGACAGGCAGGGCCAGGCCGGAAGACCGAAGATTGGGCGAAACGGTTAAGTGTGTTTTGGCATGTCTGTGTGTATGTATGTTGAGGTTTGTGTGTGCCTGGGGGGGTGAAGGTGGGGGTGGGGGAGAGAGATAGAGAGAGAGAGAGAGAGAGAGAGAGAGAGATATATGCTGGGAAGGGGGTGGTGGGTGGCGTAAGGGGAGGGTTTGTGGGGTTAAACCAAAACTAGCAGGAGAGGGTGGGGGAATATGCCATCTTTTGCCATTTTAAAGCTGACACAACATAAATCAGTCTTTTTTGTGTTCGGTCTTTAAAATGCAGAAATATGACATAGAACTATTTAACACATTTTGTTCATGCTGGTTATGTTCCTTGAAATTGCTAAAGAAAATAGAACTGTCCAAAAAATCACCCTGAAGTGGTCCAAGTATTTTTCAAACATGTTCTTAATCATCAAGTGTTGAAATTCTTCTAGAGCAGGGGTTTGCAAGCTGAGGCTCTCCGGATGCTTTGCACTACAGCTCCCCCCACCCCTGATAACTTGTCATTGACTATGCTGGCTAGGGCTGATAGGAGTTGTAGTCCAAAGCATCTGGTGACCCAAAGTTTGCAGACTCCAATTCTAGAGCACTGCACAAACCAAAAGGTGTTACTTGGTAGCCATATTGGCACAATTTGGTTTTATATATAATCTTACACTTGTCATCTTTTTTAAAATTAATCTTAGGTTTGTTGCTTCTTGTAAATGTAGTTTTACAATACATTTTCTCATTGAATCTGCTTCCAAAGTTGCCAACCGGTAGAGCAGGCAGCAGCCATTCATCAAAATATCATACAGTATGGGAGTTTCTATGCGTGGATGAAGGTTGCCAGATATCTTCCTTGTAAACACATAAAGCACAGATGGGGAGAAACCCCAACTGGTGAACTTGTAGGTCTATTAAACCTGTTCTCACTCTTTTCTCGATATATTGATCTAAGTGCCCATGCTGCTTCACTGATAATGTATACAACTTTCCCTGAAAAACACACTATCAAGGGGCATATTTATGGCACAATCATGAGACTGATTTCCTGGTTGGAACTCTGAAGGCCGGAGTACAAGTTCACATCAAGAAAATCAACAAACTTTCAAAGAAATGTTTCCCTTACTCCGGCCATCTCTTCTACCGCAGAAGATACTTCAGAAGCACATTTCACCATGCAAGACATTTTCCTTTGTTTGCTGCAGACCCAAACTGCCCTTTCTTCTATTGTAAATAAATCAGTGGATCACGTGTCACTAGCCTAAATCCCAAAATAATATCAAATGATGGTGCATTGATAATATCAGATTGCATCCTTTCTTAAACTCGAAATCTCCATTATTCGGGTAGTGTTGGTAACTTGATCTGACGTTAACTCTGTGGTGTTCATCCCCCATTCCAGGGGCTGGAACGGGGGATAATGGCCCGGCAGCCCAAGTTATTGGCCTGAGCGAAGCGAGGGCAGATAACGAGGACGCTTGGTCGTTATCCCCCATTCGAGACCCTGGAATGGGAGATGAGGGTCATTAGCACCCCAGGTTACCAAAAAAAAGGGTTTTCTTTTCTACAACGGGACGCGTGGAACATCCAGCTGTAGGAAGGAAAATCCTTTTCCAAGATGCCTGCTATGGAAAGGGAAAGCGGGGCTCCATACAGAACCCCTCTTCTCTTTCCATGGCGGCCCGGGGAAGCTGAGAGGAAGGTGCGGCTGCGGCAGCAAGGGCTGCCACTGCCAAAATAAGGTAAGTGGGAGTGTGGGAGGCTGGTAAAGAAAAAAAAAACAGAGCAGATGGTGGTGGGAAGATGGCGGCAGGGCGAGCTGGCTGCCAAGTGGCTTGGAACGCAGGCTTGTACCGGCAGTTAAAGCCTGCGTTCCTAGCCACCTGATTGGCTGGCTCCCCACGAGGGTGCTAATGAACAGTTCAAGCAAAGTATGACTTCTATTTATGGGCTAATACATTGTTCTGAGTTTAATTAACTTTTAATATGGAGGACACCACGCGGTTTAGTGGTTAACAGGCCCCCAGAAATCCACTGCTTCCACCTCCCTCTCCTTCGCCAACTGCCTCTCCACTCCAACAGCAACCCATAGAACCCCACAACATTCTCTCAGCAGGAGTCCCATGTAGAATGAGCATCCAGTTCAACCATGTACAAGGGAGTCTGCAGTGCAATCCTGCAAACATACAAGCATGAAAACATAAAGTATGATATAACAATTTTGTATCAACATTTCATGAAACTAGAGTCTGACGGAGTTAAAATCTTTATATCAGAATCTGTTTTTTGGGGTATGGCCTTGTGGTTTTGCCGGATTTAATTATGGTTATTTCCTGGGGAAGTGAATTGCCCTGCCATATCATTGTCCCTCAATGTTTTCCTTCTTTAAATTTGGAGATTGCTCTACAAAATAACCTTTCTGAGCGAAGCTGCATAATGAATTATTCTGAACTTTGCTGCTGGACCTCTACATTCCCCGAAACCCATACCATGTGGTTAAGCTCCACCTTTAGCTCTGCATGATTACTAGTATTTCTGGGCACATGAGGCACTGCAGCTCCCCTAACACAGACCCTTCAAGGCCCAGCCCATAACCCAATTATAGTTGTAAGCCATTACGGACCTAGCTTTGGGAAGCAATGGAGTGCTTTACAATCACAGGGGGAAGAACACAGCGAGGGAAGCAGAGAAAAAAGGAGCAGGGACCTAATAGGAAGGACAGTGGGGCACAGATCACTGAGTCTCAGGTAGGGTGGGCAGTGCAGGGTGTGTGGACCTAGGTCTTAAGGAGGAGCAATTCCTTGAAGGGGAAGGTCTTGAGCTCTTTCCTGAACTGAACAAGTGATGGGGCAAGTCTAATGTTGATTGGGAGGAGGTTCCAGATTCTTGGAGCATAGACAGAGAAGGACGGTCTTCTGGTTCTTCCCTTCCTGCACTGTCGTAATTCAAGTCTGCACATTTCCTTGCTTCTGGTGGATCGCAGGCCTCTGCAGATCCTGAGTTTCTTAGTGAGGTAGCTTGGGGACTTCAGGGCAACAGCCTTGTAGATGATGCAACAGGATTTGAAGATGATACAGGGTTGCAGTGGGAGCCAGTGCCGTTCAATTAGGCTCGGGGTGATGTGGTTGAATTTCCGGAGTCCTTTAATGAGTCTTGCTGCAGCATGCATGACACATTTCAGGGGTGCCAGGGAAGTTCATCCAAAGAGGCATTGGTGGTAGAGGGCCAAGGCTTGGGCAGCAGATCTAAAATTGTTTTCTGGGATGAAGTACTCTATTTTTGTCAGGAGAGAAAGTTGTTACCAGGCCGTTTGTGTCTTCCTTGCTGGGTGCTGTTAGATGAGATGTCGTCGATGTTGAACCCAAGGGACTTGGCATGGGGGGCTGGCTGGGGTGTGAATCCCTCAAGATTCAGAGAAGAGAGCCAGGTCTGAATGTCAGGGTGGTCAGTGTTGTTGGACCGCAGTAGGAATTCAGTTTTGGAGGTCTTGAGCTTCAGGTAAACACTGGACATCCAGGACTGGATCAATGTGAGACAGGCCTTGAGGCTGTGGGTGTCTTCGATGGAGGGTATCTTGAGGTAGATCTGTGTGTCATCTGCTTATTGATGATTGTGGATGTTGTGTGGAGAGGGGAGGGCTTGGAGTGGTTCCATGTAAAAAATTAAGATCACGTGGAACAGGATGGATCCTTCTGGAACTCCACAGGTGATGGGTAGAGTTGGTGATCTGGAAGAATTTATTTGTACGAACTGTTGGTGGTTCGCAAGGTAGGATTTGAGCAATCTGAGGATGATCTTGCTGCTCCCCATGCAGCAATGTAGATTGTCAATGAGTGTCTGGTTGTCTAGTGTAACAAATGCTACCGAGAGGAGAAGGAGAACTAGAAGGCAAGGATGGCCATCATTGAGGATTTTAAGGTCATCATCGATCACCTTGATAGTAGCCGTCTCTGTGCTTCATCTGGGTCTGAAGCCAGATTGGTATTGACTTCGATGTGTTGGAGGAGCTGTGTAGCTACTGCTTTCAAAAGGACCTTACCTCGAAAGGGAAGATGGGTAATGGTGCTGTAGTTGCTGAGATCGTCAGGGTCTAGTGCTGGTTTCCTAAGAAGTGGGAGAATTTGTCTGGTCTTGAGGGTCATGGGGAAGGTGCCTTCAGTTAGGGAGCTGTTGATGAATGTCAGATAAGGGAGGAGTGCTTCAGTCAGAAGGGGTTTGTGTAAGGAGGAAGGGAGGATGGCATCCGTATAAGATGTGGCTTTGTGGGATGCTAAGGTGCCAGTGAGGTCTTCCATAGTTAGTGTCTTGAAAGTTGTCCAGGTAGTTGTGGTTTTGTGAGATGGGATGTGTAGTGTGCTGTCAGTTGTGGCGTTGGTGTATATGTGTTGGCTGATCATGTTGATCTTGTTGATGAAGAAATAGTTGATGGCAGTGAAATTTTTCGATGGAGTGTGATACGGGTGGGTCGGCCAGAGGGTAATGCAGTGTTTGATGGCTTTGAAGAGGGCTCTGCTTTCCTTGTTGTTCTTGGCTATGGTGTTTTGGTAGTAGTTGGCCTTGGCAGTTGATCAGTCACCTGCGTGTATCACGAGTTCCTTGAACAGGGCGAGGTTGGATGTGCTGCACGATTTTCGCCAATTCTTTTCTTGTTTTCTGATGGTTCATTTGTTGAGGTTGAGTTCTTAAGTTTACTGGGGCGCTGAAAGTTTAGGCTTGAGGGTGCTGGGGCATAGTGGTTGTTGTTGTTTGTGAGGGTGGTGTTGAGTGCTTTGAGAAGCGAGTTGCAGTCTGATTCGTCAGAGGTACATCAGCCCATGTGAGGTGGAGTTTGGTTAGGTTGTCTGTGAGAGCCTCCACTGGGAAGTTCTTGAAGGAACTGAAGTCTTGATTGCTTGGCTTCCAATGCCTTTGCTGGAGAGGTGTGGTGTGACTAATCTAAAGAGGACTGCAAATGGTCAGACCAGATGAGCGCAATAGGAGAGCTGTGATGAAGGGTGGGCAGTGTGGTGATGATGAGGTCAAGGATATTTGCTGCAAGTTGGTTCTTTCATGTGCTGTGTGAGGTTCAGTGTATTGCATAGGCAGTGGAGAACTTTCTTCATTGATGTGGTTGCTGGGTTTCCAGGGATGTTGAAGTCTCTGAGGAAGATGTTGGCATTGCTGAGAGACCAAGTCCATGAAGTCTTCAATGAAGGCAGTGTTGGGCTTGGGTGGTCTGTAGATGAGATGAAAAGTGACTGTGCCCATTGGAGGGAGCAGGGAGTGGCAGGATAGTTTTTTGAAAGAGCCGATGGTGGCGACGTCCAGTTTGGTGCATGGCCATGATGCCTTGTGAATGATGGCAGACATCCGCCAATCTTGTTTGGATGGTCTTGTTGTAGAATTCTATAGCTGTTGGGGGTGAGGACATCTAGGATGTGGGTGTAGATGGATGTCATCCAGGTCTCAGTAATGAAGATGGCATAGAAGTCATGTGGGATGATGAGGTCGGCGATGTCAGCTGCATGATTGGTTGCTGAGCAGGAATTGGTGACCATTAATTTTCGTATAATGGTGGATGTTAAGATGGATTTCTGAACTCTGACCTGGTGGGCCGAGGTTCAGAAGGTCAGGCTAGTTTCTTGGAACAGGGTAACCTAGTGGACAAGCGAGACCAATCAAGGTAGCATTGGCGGCGGTCAAGACTAGGTCTCAGGAGCGGTGAGGGTGATCGAAAGCCCACAATGAGCACACACAGTAAACAACGCTACTAATTACTCTCAGTCAGGTGTATGTAGCAAAAATACATATACATTTATTAAAGGCCTTTAAAATCAAACACAAAGCAAATATCAACAGACAGTAATAACTAAACCAACACAACCCTACTATCAAACCTATATACAGATACCAATGGCATAAAGGAATAGTGCACAGTAAGAGTCCACAATCTGTGAAGAAAGGGAGAAAACAGTGCAGATATTATTTAGGCAATCCTTCACTTATCAAACTCTAACTAAGAGGTAGTCAAATCCCTACGATGAGTGGCGCCTTGTGCTCAAAAGTACTTTCGGTGCTGATGCACGCGATCGTGCAGTTGAGCCAAAATGGGGTCTCTTGCAGGGGCTGTAGCAGCTCAGTAAGGCGGGTGAGGCAGTGAAGAATACATTCCCACTATTCGAGGAGGGTCTCCCCAAGAGGGCAGAACAGGATCCAAGAGTTGGGAATTGCTCTGTAGCACAGGCTACCTTGATAAAGAAGAGTGGCCCTCAGTGGACACTTGTGCGTAAAAATGGATGGATCCGCTATGAGTCACCGGTAAGGGTTGCAAGTGCTCACCGACCCTCGGCACACTCCGGACCAAACTTTGGCAGTTGAGTCCACTTGGGTAGCAGGTTCGAATCCTGCAGTTGTGCGGTTCTGCAGCTTTCAAGGGCTGCGTTCCAGGGATGATTCTGTGGCGGGACAGTGGCGATTTATCTGCTCCTGATGAAAGGATCAGGCCAATTCCGCTGCAGCAGGTCTGAGGGCCAAGGGGGCACCGCAGCAAGTCACCCACAAAGTTCGTCACCACATAAGGGCAACATGGCGACCGCGTATGCTCAGGTTCAGGCGTACTCTTCTAAATCCAGACCTAGGAATGCTAGGTGTACGAAACTCAGAGGGAGAGTGCCTCATACCCAGAGTTTACAGTCTCCAAATGCTCAAGTGTCAACTCAAAACAGCGGTGGTTCCAGGGCAAGGGTCCCGTGCAAGCTGGTCAGTTCACTGATTGGTCCTGGAACACTTCTGAAAAGGCTTGCTTACAGGTTAAATTGGAGGTGGTGAGAATAGTTAGTCCCACTATTCCAAAGGGTCAAAGCACCTTTGCAGACCTTATAAGTTCGATCAGGAACAGGGAGTCCAATGGGACAACAGCAGGCTCAGGGTGCCAAACCTTCCAGCAGGTCACCAGCAGTTCCTCAGGTCTGCTTCTTGGTTTCAGGATACTTGGCGCCTATCCTAAATTCAATGAGAACTCAAGAGATCGACCTGGTATGGGTGTAAGGGGCCTTCTCTTATCCAGAATCTCCTTCGCGCCAAAACGAAGAGGACCCAATGAGAGATCTGCTCACATACAGCCATCCCAGACATGGACCAATCACGGACCACGGAGGGCCCAGTCATTCCCAGCACACCAGACATCCTGGCACCCAGGATGTGTATTGGAACTGGATAGTCCAGCCCACATCCTGGAGGCACTCATACAAGGCATGCAGAAGCCCGCAAGAGCTTCCTTTTGCACGGGGAACTGCATGACCATATAGGGGTTTTCCCGGGTCTCCTTGACCTGGGGAAGGCAAAGGGACAAGATGGCCAAAGAACAAAACAATGAACCTCGTGGAACGGCCATTTTGGGGGCAAGCCACTGTCCTGGTCCAAATGCAGTAAACGTGATATGGACCACAGGAAAGGGTTACAAATCTATGAAAATTAACAGCTGCCACAAGCTCTGTCCAACGCAGATTTGTACTTCTACCGTAAAATCCTTTGAAGGTATCGAGGGCCTTAAAAATGAAAGGAAAGTACATTGTGCACTTTGAACATGTTGCTAAAAACTAGCAACAAATTGAAAGACTAAGGGAAACAAAGTCTCCCAGCACTGACTGTCTTTAAGGGCATGTCAGTTTCCCCATAATAAAGTGAGCGAAAACTCAGCGGCGTTTAGCAGAAGGCTGGGCTCCACTGGAAAATGTCAGGCTAGGATGGTCAGACAAAAGCAAAAAGTTGGGGGGTTGACAACTGGTGGGCAAATTACACATAAATGGAAATCTTTACTAACACTGGATGATGGAGTAGTAATGCGGTTTAAGGTGACATGGGTGAGGTTGCTGCAATATAGTGTCCATGATGCTGGTGAGGGGTGGGGTTGGCGATGAGTGGTGATTGTAGGAATAGGCTGTTGGGAGAGGGAGAGATGAGTGAAACACATATTCAAGTGAGTTTACCTGATGTTAATCCTCTACCTATTACCTCACACCTTCCCCACCAGCCAACCAGCATAGCTCACCACTCAATGGAACTCCATCAGAAATGGTGCTTTAGGTTCCTGTCTTGATCGTTAACAATTGAGGTAATGTGGTCTCAGATGTAGATGTCCGGCCAAACATCTTTTAATAGCAGATAATTGCCCACTAATGTAAATGAGACTGGATGATTGATTTGGCCCTCAACACTCCCTCCCTGACTGGGGAACAGGTAATATTCTCAGGTGAGATGAAAAGGTGTCAAATTGATTGAGTCTGGAAGGTTGATCATTTCTTAGGACTGAAACTTGTTGTCTGACTGTAACAGAATAGGTACTTCTATTTCTGAACATTCAGACTTAAATGAAAAAACGCCAATCATCTGTTTCCGTTACACTTACATTGTTTCTAAAATAATAATTAAGGCTCCATCAGACCAAGTGTATACACATGAATTGGCTTTGCAAACTGTGATGAGCATGCCCTGAAGGAAATTGAAACCTCAGGAAACCAGCCTGTGACCCAACAACAGTGTGTATACTATTTGCTAGAAAGTGCCTTTGTAGGATCTAGGAGCCCACATACATTTTGAAGTGCCACAGGGACCAACACCATCAATGTCTAGGCCTTCTAAATGATAAATGATTGATTTAGTAGCATATATCTGCAATTAATGAAGCAGGGATAACCATGCACGTCAATTAATATTTGCACCACTTTTCAACTTCATTGTATTCTTCATTGATCTGGCTGCTGCGTCCTCCCAGAGATCATGCACTGACATAACCTCATGCTGCAGGTTAATGAATGATTGCACCACTCTTGAACTTCTCTCTGTGCTTTATTCATCTGGCAGCTGCTGCGTCCTCCCAGAGATCATGCATTGCGCCATAAACTCATGCTGCACATCAATGAATGATTGCACCACTCTTGAACTTCTCTCTGTGCTTTATTCATCTGGCGGCTGCGTCCTCCCAGAGATCATGCATTGCGCCATACCCTCATGCTGCTTCCTCCTGTGTGCAGCAAGACGCCATTCTCCAGCTTTGATAGTCCTCCAGAGGAAGCTGTAACCCTGCAGGGCGGCACTCAGCTTTTAGTGGAATTGCCTTTATAATACCCCAGGGTTTTTGAGAATACATCATACAGAGTTTCTCTACTGCGCGATATGCAGGCCGTCTAATGCATCTCAGGTGCCCTACCCTCCTTTGAACCTGCACTCTACTTCTAGGGAAAGGGGCGTGGGGGAAGGGGGTCAATGTTGTCTCAGACAAGGCAGTCCAAAAAGGGGATAGGGTGACTTATGGCATATTAATGGAACTATGTTGGAGTCCAAACCTGTGTAATGAAATACAAAATATACTTATATGCGTTATCCACGCCATTTTAACCCGCATCACCCATGCACAGAGCTCAAATACAAAAAAGAGGGTTGTGACTCCATGGCCTGACCTAGAAATATAACTCATAGGTCCACATGTCTGACCATGAAGGGGGTGGAATGTGTGTTAGAAGTAACCTGTGTATCCACCAAGTGGGCAGAATGCCGCCCAGCAGAGCAGCTTTTCTCCATCTGCTCTAGCACTAGGACTTGTGGGGGATTACAGGTTCCCATCACAAGGGGCACATATTGCATACAGGTTACAGTCAAGAGGCCTACTAACATGCAAGGCATATTATGGAAATATATGAAAGAAACCAGAAAAGATTGGATCATTAATTAGCTCCCCTATCGGTGGTCATGAGGGCCCCAAAAAGTCCAGGTCCATGTGATCATTTGGATGCAAATGAGATCAGTTTGCAAAAGCAGTGTATACAGTGGTTCATATTTCCACACAAATAAGCCAAGGGGGTGGGATGGACTTGGTAAATTGAATGAGGGCTTTCCAAAGAAGCCAGCTCCAGCCTGCTTGAGTAGAGTAGTGCATGCCTCACCTTCCTTGTTACCACCTCCAGGCAATGCTTCATTTGTGGGGGTGTTTGCCAGGGCACTTATTTTTTAGCCCCAGCACTTGTTGTCTCAGGCTCACTTTGATTATGAAGTGCTGTTTTGGTCACTTTCTTATTGTCACTGTCACTGTCAGTAGCAGCTGTACAACAAACAACAACGGTTTGCACTGGCCATGTGTCTCTGCATCTTGGGCCGGCTCATTGTAATGCAAGCAAGCTGGTGTGGCGGCAGTGCTAGTTATACGTTTTCATGAATAGCAATGGGTTGGAAGGTAACGATGCTGGGCACTCATGCTGGCCAGGCCCACACCCTGCTCCAGTCAGCCTGCACGACACTGGTGCAGCACTGCTACTGTAATAAAAGTCAGCAATGCCACAGCAGGCTGGATAGCAACAACAGGACAGCCAGCAGCACCAATACAGGGCCAAAAACAGGGAAAAGACCATTGCCAAGGAGGAGTAACTGTCCCAAGAGCTAGCCTATAAAAGAAGAGCTTGCTGCAGTGTTTGACAGGAAAGTTCATCAGTTCAGTAATGATTTGCCAGCATTTGTCCATGAATTTACCATGGGAGGATAGGATGTTGGCGCTAATTACTGTGGCTAAACGGTCAATAAAACCACCTGCCACCTATAGAATCATAGAAAAATGTTAACAATGAATACATGTTTCAAGAAGCATTTAAACATGAGTTATATGTTATTTTATGTGGATTGCATATCTGCCATAGTCAGTGCATCCATCAACCCCAATGAGCCGATGCGAGTTGCAGCTTTAACTTGAAATAGTTTGACACTGTGGGGAGCAGCTGTGGGTGATGGCAACATTGATGGGGTGCTGCCCGGGCTGCAGTGTTACAGGATTGCTAGAAAGAAAATGGCCCCTGGCACCTATTTTGTTTGCAATCTGAGCACTGCTGTCAGGGGATCAAATGAAAGTCGCTCACAGTCTGTGAGGTTTGAGTATCCCTTGCATTTCTTATCGGCTTTAAAGATGTTTTCTCCGTGGTGGTTCTGGTCAAGATGTTGAGTATCTAGGTGATCCCGGTTATATGTGATATTACCTACGGAAAATTCAGAGTGGTACATTTCAGTGCAATCAAAAATACTGATTTTTAATATTTGTTTTATTTGGGAGCCTCCCCACCGCCCCCGAGGCTTCTGTTTTTCTATCCTTATAACTCCACCCAACCCCATCCCGACCCATTTTTACCCCTTACCCCCACTACCCTATATATATTTATTTTATGTTTTCAGTATTTTGCTGTATTTTGGTTGCACTGAAATGTACCACTCTGAATTTTCCGTAGGTAAATCGACTGGACAACGGTGTTCCCTACTACCTAGTGGGCCTTTGGCATAAGGTTTGCTTCACATTTTGCAACATCTGGTTAAGGCTTCGCCAGATCTTACTGGGTCCGGGAAGGTCCCGGCGTGAGCCATGGTGTACTGACGTTTGACTCTGCCACAGTTGTAGTCAAAATGCCCAGGTTCCTCTTACATAGGATACCTCCCAAAACCCTCCTTAATATCTATATCTTATCTTTTTCCATTTTTTCTCTCCCCTATTTCCCTCCTGACTTGCCCCACAACAATGGGACCATCTTCACTGCATCTTAGCTCCTATTCCTTCATGACCTTTCTTCATGTCTCGTCCTCTCTTGAGGCTTTGTCCTTATGAGAGGTTTCTGGTCTTTCTCCCTCCTTTCCTCTTTCTCTGTCCTTGCTTCACTCTTCCTTTTCTGTCTCCCTGTTCCTTTTCCCATTAAAGATCATTTCACAGACCGCCTCCTCCAGTGACCATTTCCAGGTCACTGTCTTTCCCCTATTTTCCTCATGCCATTCAACTTTCACCTCATCTACTTTTTGTCGTCTTCTTCAGATCTTTTGACATTCCACCTCGTCTCTCTATCCCCCTCCCTGGCTGGTCCACTTTCTTGTCTCCAGGTCATTTACAGGTTCAACTTCCTCCTCTCTCTATCCTCCTCTCCAGCCTCTCCTCCCTCCTTCCCTTTTCTCCACTCCTGTGACTCTGCCTTCATCTCCCACCTGTTCACTCTTTTTTCTGCTCCTCGCTCACCCTTCCTCTGTGCTCAGTACAATAACCACCATCCTGCTTCCAGCACCTTCCCCAGGAGCTAAACTGATGCAGTTTAAATAGTGGCACAGAGTCTGCTCGGGTGTAAACAAATGCCACATTGCGCTCAGGTGAGATGAAGCAAACAGTGAGCACAGGGATTGGGCTTTCCAAATTGTAGCTGTTCTTGAAAGTTGTCTCTGATTGGTCAGCTCTTCCAGATGCATCTCCACAGACCGAACCAACCAGAGAGTTGTCCTACATCTTGGATTTCACAGGGCTTTATGCTGGTATTTGCCTCCACTGGAGTGCACGGCTGCTTGCCAGCCACTTGTATTGCTCCTCCTGTCTATGTGGGTCTCTCCAAAGAGCTTGAGGGAAGGTTCTAAATATAAATGTCAGACCTCCTAAAACTGAATCATTGTTGAATATTTGCCGATTTCTGAAAGTGCAACACCCTGTTCCCCAATTCCTTCACAGGTCCTGCTGTCCTCTCTTGATAATGCTGCCTTTGCCTCGGATAATGAATTGCAGGCAGTCTGTGGTATTGGGCTTGCATTGATGTACACAATGCAAGCCATAGAATGTCAGCTGGCCTGGAACCCTATGGTATCTCAGGGTTCCAGGAGTGAGGTTGAGACACACAGGATGGGAGATGAACATAGAAGGATGTATTTACTGTAGCTCTTACCTCCCTTCTTACTTAATCCCTGTAACTGAATAAAGCATATTCCAGCTTCCAGAGTCCTTCCTGTTTACCTGTCTGCAATACATACACTACACAGTCTCTTGCTTAGGGGACTTTGCAGTTCTATTCGACTTTGGTAGAGATTAGAACCAAGAGCTTATCATTGTGGGTTACTCTTAAGGATGATGGATGATGCAGCAACAGAGAAGGGTTAGGATGGCAGGCAAGCCAATCCTTACACGTTCTGGAAGTGTCAAAGTTCCCTTCCTCGCTCTCCATACAGGTGGGAGAGAGGCCTCGGCATCCAGAGGACTCCCTGAGCCAGTGGATAATAGGCATTGAGGTGGAATGGAGAGGACCCCTGGACCCCTTCACAGCAGACAGTCACATTGGAGCCACTAAAACCGCTCCACTAAATATGGCAGATATTGGGAATCCCCTCCCAATTGCCAGCTTCACAGAAAGGAATGGCCAGTCCCCCAAAACAACCCCAAGTCGATCTGCAAGTATCTGACGTTCATGGGCTCCCACAATGCCTCATATTCTCTCTTGGAATTTGCAGAGCTGCCGGCCCCCCTGGTCCATCCCAGAGAGTCTGCAGAGCCACGAGTGCAGGATAGGTACACAAAACATCTGGGGAATACAAAATCAGGTCGTGGGGTAACAAAGATCCCTATGAGACTCTGCTACTTATGCCCAGCGCTTGAAGAACCTGCTTACACCTTTCCACATCCAATCAAGGAAAGAGAGACAATCCCAAATTCCTGCGAAAGCAGATATAACTTCTTGCAGTCCCGTCAGCCTTATTCTGTCTAGCAAGGAAGAAAAAAAACCTGATCAATCCAAGTCTTCAAAAAATTTAGGCCCACAGCAGTATATCCCCAACCTCAGCCCCACCCAAGTGGAAGAGAAATCTTGCTGAAAAAGCCTGTCAGCCCAGACCCAGCTTGCGGGTTATTGGAGTAAGTTGTGGTAGTCGGTCAGAGGAGTTGCAAAGGCATTGCAAGGGCTGTGGAGGAGAGGAGATTGCTGGCGAAGGAGTCAGTAGTGGAGGTGGGGCTGAGAAGGTGGAGGAAATTATAGCTGGAGGAGGATGTAGAGGACTGGAGGAGGAGCCGACAGCAGGTTGGATGGTGAGAAGTTGGCAGAGGAGGTTACTCATGAACGAGGCAGGAGAAAACTGTAGGTGCTGGTGATAGGAGGTGGTTGGGAGAAGCTGGACGAGGAGAAGGTAACAGCTGGACAAGAATGGGAGTAGGTGGAAAGAAGAGGTGGGACAGTGGAAGTCACAACATGAGGAGAGGAAGGTGCATTGATGGTGGAGGCCAGAGTCCAAGGAGGTGAAGTGCTGAGTGAGAATAGGAAGGAACGAGGAGGAACAAGACCCAGGCATGAAGGCCAGGGTAGTGAGGGCTCTAGCTGCCAGGTGGATGTCGAGTATATCTGTAGCAAAGGAGGGGCCTGAGAACAGAGGCTTAGGCTAGCTAACTGCTGGCTCAAACAATCTGATCTGCAGCAATTCCAATACTACCTGCACGACAATATCCGATTAGATAGCAGAGGGGATGGGGCGGGGCACCTGGCTTAGCCGCCCCTTTCCTCCAGCAGGTCTAACAGAGCAGGTATTGGCATCTGCCCCCCTGGTGACCTAAGCCTCATAAACCAGACTGAAACAAGGGATATCACCACAATACATTTGTGTGATCTTTCCTTGGAATTCTTGCACAGAATTTGGGTATGAGGTGTACATTCGGCTCAGCCTCTTACCCCGAAAGGAAACATGCCACCATCTCTCTGTCAGTCTAATTTTGACTTGTACTTGACTTGTATAGTAGTTTGAATCTACAAATAATGGGGCAAGCTGCACACCTAATGTCTTATTGCTTTCAAAAAGATGTTTACACATTCATTATAATTTGGGGTACTGAGGAGACAAATGCAACTCTGGCACATGAAGCCGCTATTAACATGAAAAGAAAACTCAGTGTCCTGAAGTGATGGAGACTCCTGTACCCTGCACACTGTTATTACTGTTACTAAGAACAGAGTTCAAACAACTTAATATCAATCATTCTGATCAGATCTTCAGAAATGATTTCAAGTAAATTTTATGAGACAAACATTCACTATTCAATTTTTAATACATAATCAGTTTAGAGCAACAACACAAAACAAAAGGGATTTCTCAACCTGTTTTGGATCATTCCCTCCATCAGGAGCGAAATATTATTGGTTCTTACAGTTCTTCAATTTTCAAAAGTCATCTATAGAATAAGTGAAAAATATAATTAGTTTCACCTCATTTAAGTGTATTTATCATGTCTCAAATCTCACATGGAGTCAAATTGTTAACCACCTGGCTAGCTCATGCCATGCGTCTTCGCAAGATAGATTTCCGAATGGATATCTCAAATTATGCATTGTTTGTGTGTTCCTCTCTTTCGGTCTCTAGTTAAGCGAATAAAAAATGCAAGATAAAAAGTGGGTGTTTATTCTCTAGTTATTTGTAAAAATGTATTACAAGCTACGGGTATTCCTATCTGGGGCTTGTCTATCCATGAATGCTGTGAGGATCTCATTATCTTGATGCATAATTTAAGATATCCATTTGGATATCTATCTTGACAAGACCCATGGCATGTGCTAGCCAGGTGATTAACAATTTGACTCCATGTGATATTTGAGATATAATGATTAATGCACGCAAATGAGGTGAAACTGATATTTTTCACTTATTATTTAGATACCTTTTGAAAATTGAAGAACTGTAAGAATCAATATTATTTTGCCCCATCACTTAAGGACACTGTGTTTTCTATTCATATAAGTTTGACTCCCCAATAATTCAGCCTGCATTTTACATGGGTAAAAAGAAGAAGCAATCCATAGGGGTTCATAATAAAACTCTTCCTTGCACATATATGGAGGCAGACATTAACGCTTGTGTCATGTCAGGGTTTTTAAAAAAAAGCATGAGAACATGGCACTGGCCAGATTCCTGTGCCATTTCTGCACCCTGTGACAAAGTCAAAGGGCCTGCTGAAATGTGGCGAGCTACCCATGAATGGAGCATATAGTCATATTTTACCCTAATTATAGGGATAGAACTTCCCAATTCAACCTGGTGGTGTTTTGGTTTATGACTCCGCACAAAGGGATGCTTCTGTGCTGTGTTTGCTGGCCTTGGGCCTCTGGCTCTGTGGAGAGGGTCAGGATGGCTGAGAGACCCTGGTGACTTTGCAGTGGTCCCGGGAGGGCATACCCAGGGGGAAGGGTTGGGATTGACCCACAGAGTTGGAGGAAGAAAAGGGTTGGAGGCCATCTAAGGAGACCAGAGGGAGTCAAGCAACCCTTACCTGCTTGACTGGAAGATAGCCTTGAAGGAAGTGAAGTGGTGGACCCGTGGGAAAAGGTCAGCTGCTGCTCGGCTGGAAAAACAAGGAACTGGATCAGAAATGGCACTGTATTGGAATGAAGCTGAAGGCCGTGTCTCTGCTGGTGAGTCCTATTTGGAAGAAAGGATTAACAGGGTGGAAGGGGAAAACAAGTGAGAAGCTGAACATTGAAAGGTGGCACGCTGGAGAGATCAGGGGCAGCAGGGGTGGATGGTTTGGGGCACCACAAAATGTAAAGAAGAAAGAAGCAGTTCCTAGAAAGAGGACAGGAAAAACCGAAGTGCAAGGAGAGGGGGCAAAAGGTAGGGAGGCAGATGAAGGAGTTGAAATGAAAGACCAAATCAAGAGAGGACGCCAGGTCGGAGAGGAAAGCACGACAGATAGAAAGGGTGAAAAAGCTACTAGACTGGCAACTAAGACCGAGGAGCGGAGAAGGAACACACAGACTAAAGAAGTGACAAGGGGTGGGCCTCTAGGACCAGAGAGATCATTGTAAGGGTATGAGAGAAGAATAGAAGGGAGGAGGAAGCATCCACTAGGACAGAGGCGAAAGAGAGAGGGAAGCAATAGGAAGAGATGGGAAGAATAAAGAAAGGAGACAGAATTAAACGGAATAGATGGAAAATAGAAGTCAGGCTAAAAAAGAGTGAAAAGACCGTGAGGAGGAAGAGCGGACATCCTGGCACGAAATGAGCCAAGGCAGGGGAGGCTTAAAGAAGATTAGTTGTTAGAAAGTGCCTCTAAATGAAACTCTCTAACTCCCAAATGTGTTGATGAAAGGCTGCCTTATTCAAGACAGGACCCTTTCTAAAATGAACATTAGCCACTTAATTCCTCTTTATCCCATACAGTTTTGTTGAAATATGATAGGTTATTTATAACGTGCTTAATACCCAGAGGTTTCTAAGCGCGGACCTGGGGATTGAACCCATGTTGCTCTGTGTCATCTTGCTTTGAAGGCAATCACGTTTCCCCTGAGCTATCCTCCCAAGACTCCATGTCAACTTCCCTCATCCATTTCTTACACCCCTTTTTTGAACCTTTGTCCATCTTACTTGCCCTTCTGTGTGCCCCCAGCCTCATTGCTCCTTTATCTTTTGGCCTTCCTTCTTTCTCTCCTTTCTTTTCTCCCACGTACTTGCCCGCTGTAGGACAAAGTACTGTTATTCTCTTTTCTTGTTGCTTCACCATTCCCAGCTTATTCTCAACTACCCTCCTGTCAGTACCCAGAGTGCTTCCCTTTCCTTCGTGAAACTGCCCGTCCTCTGTGTTCCTTTACAGTGTGGTTTGTAATTTGTAGTGTGCTAGAACTGTCTGTTGTAATAATAATAAAGTAGATATTTTTAATACAACCTTGACTGGACAGTCCCTTTTATCATTGGGTAATAATTGTATTTTCGCTGTGTTGCAACTAACCAATGATCAACAACCTTGTGGAGAGAAGCCTGCTGTTCCGTCCATGTTACCAAAATTGGACTAGGAGGTTTATAATTGACTTGTGTTCCAATCTTTTCAGATCCCCTCTGGTGTACTAAAGGTGTGGGACTGATTGATGGTTTAGAAACCTATATTTATCCCTGCACCACTGCTGCCCTGGAAGTTGATTCAACCAGCACAGCTTAGTCACCCAACGAAAGAAGTACTGTTGCAGGCAACGTTTAGTCATTGCTAGGTATTAGAAATAGTCATGGAGCCTGACATGGAGATTACAAAACATCTGCCCAAGGATGCTCTGCGCGTCTTATGCCAAGAGAGGGGACTTCCCCACAGCACTAAGGTTAATAAACCTGAGTTGCTGACCAGCCTCCAAGCTTGGGTAGAAGCGATGATGGTTGGGGAGAAGAACCCAGGGGATGAGCTAGGCTGTGTGTCCCCGAACGGACAAGACCTTCCGGAGGGGGAAAATGACGAGGATGACCGCATGAGTAGTGTTTCTCCCCAATCATCCCACCACGGGGCAAATGTGGTTTCCCTACACTCGAGAGTGTCAGTGAGAACAGGGGCTAGTGTGGCGTCCCACAGTTCCCGGGCCTCAGCGCAGTCTCTAAGTGGCCCAGTAACTGTTTCGGCTGTTAATGAGGTAGTGGCTGGAAAGCTCCTGCTCGAGGAGAGGAGACTAGTGCTATAGGAACAGAAACAGTGGGAAAAGGTCACCATAGAGCTGCGCAATCTGGTGCTCACAGAGCAGAAGGAGGCCAACAGGTCCTCCTCTAGCGAGAACAGCAGTAGTGTCTCAATCCAGAGTGCCCAGGATAAGCCCCAACGGCACATCCCAAGGATTTAGTACAGGCTTATGAAGTGGGGAAGGATACATTTGACTGGTTTGAAACACTCGAGCTGGTATTCCAGCTGCAGGAGATGGATGAGGTACTGTGGGAGTACAGCCCTGATGAGCCGCTTACCGACACCAGGGACTAATGCAATTATCAGTTAAAGGCCTGTAGAGGAGGTACCAAGAAAAATTCACACTCCTACCGCCCATTTTGAAGTACCAGGAACATTCACGCCAAAATATGTAACGTATGATGAGCAAATAAACCAGCAAAGAGCCGCAGTGGGGCTCTATCCCATACCTATCAGAATAATAGCACCTATTGAAGTACCGACACCTAAGAAAACCTGGACAGTAAGGTACCCATTGAGAAAACAATATTGACAAGTGAGACAGAATGACGATTGGCTGAATGTTATACCCGAAGAAGCTAAGAAGATGTTGAAGGAAGACGAATGATGACGTCATAAGAACCCAGGCTGACTCACATTTAGAAGATATAATGACCTGTGAATGATGAAAAGAGATGAAACACCATGGATAGGTGACATCCTGAGCCTAAAGTGAAATAAATGATGTCAAGATGTCAGAAACTTGTGCCATAAGCATGATGAAGATATTCAGTTAGTTTAACCATGTACATATGCAAAGTAACCGCAATAAGCACAGAAATCGTGAGGCTTGCTTATGCTTGATAGTAAGATAGATTGCGGCAAGCACCACCTATACATATCTACCTCAAAAGGAGCATTTTATATATGTATACTTCCACTATGAACAAGAGCAGAATCAACCAATGGTTATTAAAGGTCTCAAGAGGAGAGTTTCGCAGCAAACAAATCGAGAATTAAAGACGGAGAGAAACTCAGACGAAGATAACCAATGCAAGAATCCAAGCTCGTATCGTCTGAAATAGGCCAACAGTGGACACAATTAATGAGAAGAAGAACACAGTATCCTGTTCAGAAAGGTCATGATAAGCCACAGATGGCAGACGACTGGCAGAATTAAATCAAATACACTAAATTGCATGAAGAATAAGACAATTTCACGGTGTCGGAATCATGTGACCAGGCGAGCAGGAAGGGATGAAACTTTCACACCCATGCATGGACCTTTGCCATGCCCAGACACCTTAACTTTCCGAGACCAAGAAGCAGACTCAAGGTCAACCACAAATAAATAATTGACACATGACTACTGAAGTGATGATTGATTGTAACAATAATTGGAGGGAAGCTGGGGGTGCAGAAGAACTCCCTGCACCTGGCCGGCTATTCTGCACGCTGCTAAGAGCAAGTGGAAAAGCATGAGTGGGATTGATGCCAACCCAATCATAGTGGACCGTGTAATCTAGGGGGTCCTATAGTTAGTAGAATCAATGAGACGTCATACTTTTAGTGGCGTCTACAGTAGCCATTTTGAGGGAAGGGCTTAGATGCCCCACCTGACATTGTTTATCCAATCCCCACTCCCCGTTACCATATACAGATATAATACCTATATTAAAGTTACCTTCATAGAACCATGCTAAGTTTTAAGAGTTACATGTTAGTGATGACGAGTTTTCGATATACATGTTCTGTTTTTTCTGAAATTAATCGGAGCTGAAGTGAGAAGGAAGATCGAGCGATTTCTGATATTCATGAACTCACTGTTTTTTGTACTTGTCATTACTCGGACTCCTTTTGCTTAACTATTGAGTTGTCATTCTTGATTTGATGCAAGAGTATTAATCTGCATCCCCATCTATCTCAAGGGTGGTGCTACTCATCTTAAAGTGCTGTTTGGAAACCCCCAGTCCTATGGGCCGGCTGGGGTCCCTACTGCAAACTTGGTAGCAGAGATTGATGGTTCGATTAGAATCGATTAGATAAGACACCCAGTAGCCGTCGACATAAGTAACTCTAGGTCCTCGGCAATATCACAAGTCCTTTGCCATCCAGCTGAGTAGAACGAGAGGCTCCCCGTAGATAGTAGTTAGTCTAAGTAAAAACCCTGCAGGTTTCTGAAGGGACCCTTGCTTTCTCCCATAAACCCCTTCCCACTTCTACGAGCAGCTAATCGGACGAACGGCAAGGAGAGGCGGTAACAAAGGCGGTGATCCTGAGCATCCAGAGGGGAAAAAAATGCAAATGGTGAGTGAAAAAGACTAAATGCTTTGGCAAAAAGTTGCATGCCTTAGAACAAGTAAGGGAAGGTAACGGAGGGAGGTGAGACAACAATAACATCAGAGTAAGAGTATAATGTATATATAAGGGGAAAAATATTAACTCAAGGGTGGCCGAGCAATAGAAAGATACCGGGAGGATACCCGAGCAATAGAGAGATACCTGCGTTCCTAGCCACCTGATTGGCTGGCTCCCCACGAGGGTGCTAATGAACAGTTCAAGCAAAGTATGACTTCTATTTATGGGCTAATACATTGTTCTGAGTTTAATTAACTTTTAATATGGAGGACACCACGCGGTTTAGTGGTTAACAGGCCCCCAGAAATCCACTGCTTCCACCTCCCTCTCCTTCGCCAACTGCCTCTCCACTCCAACAGCAACCCATAGAACCCCACAACATTCTCTCAGCAGGAGTCCCATGTAGAATGAGCATCCAGTTCAACCATATACAAGGGAGTCTGCAGTGCAATCCTGCAAACATACAAGCATGAAAACATAAAGTATGATATAACAATTTTGTATCAACATTTCATGAAACTAGAGTCTGACGGAGTTAAAATCTTTATATCAGAATCTGTTTTTTGGGGTATGGCCTTGTGGTTTTGCCGGATTTAATTATGGTTATTTCCTGGGGAAGTGAATTGCCCTGCCATATCATTGTCCCTCAATGTTTTCCTTCTTTAAATTTGGAGATTGCTCTACAAAATAACCTTTCTGAGCGAAGCTGCATAATGAATTATTCGGAACTTTGCTGCTGGACCTCCACATTCCCCGAAACCCATACCATGTGGTTAAGCTCCACCATTAGCTCTGCATGATTACTAGTATTTCTGGGCACATGAGGCACTGCACCTCCCCTAACACAGACCCTTCAAGGCCCAGCCCATAACCCAATTATAGTTGTAAGCCATTACCGACCTAGCTTTGGGAAGCAATGGAGTGCTTTACAATCACAGGGGGAAGAACACAGCGAGGGAAGCAGAGAAAAAAGGAGCAGGGACCTAATAGGAAGGACAGTGGAGCACAGATCACTGAGTCTCAGGTAGGGTGGGCAGTGCAGGGTGTGTGGACCTAGGTCTCAAGGAGGAGCAATTCCTTGAAGGGGAAGGTCTTGAGCTCTTTCCTGAACTGAACAAGTGATGGGGCAAGTCTAATGTTGATTGGGAGGAGGTTCCAGATTCTTGGAGCATAGACAGAGAAGGACGGTCTTCTGGTTCTTCCCTTCCTGCACTGTCGTAATTCAAGTCTGCACATTTCCTTGCTTCTGGTGGATCGCAGGCCTCTTCAGATCCTGAGTTTCTTAGTGAGGTAGCTTGGGGACTTCAGGGCAACAGCCTTGTAGATGATGCAACAGGATTTGAAGATGATACAGGGTTGCAGTGGGAGCCAGTGCCGTTCAATTAGGCTCGGGGTGATGTGGTTGAATTTCCGGAGTCCTTTAATGAGTCTTGCTGCAGCATGCATGACACATTTCAGGGGTGCCAGGGAAGTTCTTCCAAAGAGGCATTGGTGGTAGAGGGCCAAGGCTTGGGCAGCAGATCTAAAATTGTTTTCTGGGATGAAGTACTCTATTTTTGTCAGGAGAGAAAGTTGTTACCAGGCCGTTTGTGTCTTCCTTGCTGGGTGCTGTTAGATGAGATGTCGTCGATGTTGAACCCAAGGGACTTGGCATGGGGGGCTGGCTGGGGTGTGAATCCCTCAAGATTCAGAGAAGAGAGCCAGGTCTGAATGAGTCAGGAATCGAGGGTGGAAGCTGTGGGATCGATGGACGCTCTAGTCCTCACCCAACATGGCTGCCTCCACTATAAATTTAGGCCCCGCCTCCAGCTCGGCGCGTTGTATCTGTGTATTGCTTACACTTCTACCAGCGCTCAGAGTAGCTTGTATCTTATTTCCGAGTATTCCTCCTAGCTCTCGTTTTCGGCGTGAGCTTGTTATTTTCTCCTGTGTCCCTCTCCCTTTCTGTCCGCTCTGTGTTCTAGTTCTATGTGGTTTTTCGTAACCGACTATCTGTGTTCAGCCTTTCTCGCTAGCGAACCCCTTTCGCGTTCCGCTTCTTGCTTACCTTCTGTTTACTTTTTCTCCACTTGCGAATCCCTTCGCACTCAGCTCCTCGCTCCGCCTTTCTGAATCCTTTTCTCCGCTCGCGATCCCTTTCGCGTTCCGCTTCTGGCTTACCTTCTGTTTACTTTTCTCCGCTCGCGATCCCTTTCGCGTTCCGCTTCGTGCTTACCTTCTGTTTACTTTTTCTCCACTTGCGAATCCCTTCGTACTCAGCTCCTCGCTCTGCCTTTTTGAATCCTTTTTCTCCGCTCGCGATCCCTTTCGCGTTCCGCTTCTGGCTTACCTTCTGTTTACTTTTCTCCGCTCGCGATCCCTTTCGCGTTCCGCTTCTTGCTTACCTTCTGTTTACTTTTTCTCCGCTTGCTTATCCCTCCGCACTCTGTTCTTCGCTCTGCCTTCCTGTACATTAAACTGCTTGCGGCCTCTATCTGCTTCGGTGTCTGAAGCATCTGACACTCCCGGCATTCTGAAGTGTCCTGACTTTGGAGAAAGCTCTCTCTTTTCAATCCATCATAACTGAACCTTCATCATCTCAGCCTGGAATAACCTGCCTTATATCTGGCCTGGAACCACTCCTCACCTTGCCTGCAGATCTTCGTTCAAGGGTTTTTTCTGCCGTTCCGGCTTTTTCCCTTGGGCACCGAGGCTGGCCCACTGGGAGCCCCCCACGGCAGGTTTCCACTTCTGCCACGGTGGCCTCCGGAGGGGCCAGACCTTACTTGCACGATAAGAAGGTTAGATCACCTAAGGATCTTATCTCTAACAAGAAGAAGGAACGTCCCCGGATCCGGACTACGGTAAAGGACTCAATATCAGAAGATTCAGGTGAGGAGAAGGGGGAGGCGGAGCCGAAGTCTGACAGCATAC
Organism: Ambystoma mexicanum; assembly: GCF_040938575.1. Taxonomy (NCBI): domain Eukaryota; kingdom Metazoa; phylum Chordata; class Amphibia; order Caudata; family Ambystomatidae; genus Ambystoma; species Ambystoma mexicanum. Next base: position 1,275,360,532 of record NC_090932.1, read on the forward strand.
AACGCCCAACTACAAACATGGCATCTTTGGAACAATACCAGGAACTCGTAGCAGCTATACAGAACCTGACAGCTGAAGTACAATCCCTAAGGGCTGAAAACATAGTCCTTCGCCAACAAGTAGTGTTACGTCGAGATGACCACGGAGACCTACCCACGATGCCTCTCTCATTCGGCAAGTATGATGGTCATCCAGGAGGTCTCAAGGATTTCCTGGACGCCTGTAAAGTATACTTCACATTCAGGCCTCATGCATATGAGTCTAGCCGTGCCAAGGTCGGATTCATAATTGCCAATCTCTCTGGGAATGCCTTATCATGGGCAACTCCACTGGTCTCCAATGATGATCCTTCCCTAAATGTCTACGATCAGTTTGTGACAGCCTTTAAGGATAGATTTGATAGACCTGAAGTTCTATACTCCTCATTAGAAGCCATTCTTGATGTCCGTCAAGGAAATACAGACGTGCAAACATATATCTCACGCTTCCTCAGACTGGCTGCAAAGGCGGACTGGCCGGACTCGGCTCAACAGACGATCTTCAGAAGAGGACTTCAGGATGAGATCAAGGATGAGCTTGCGAGGATAGCCCGACCACAGTCATTTCGTGACTTGATGACCTTGTCCCTCCAGATCGAGTTTAGGCTGCATGAACGCAGACAAGAAAGGAGACGTCCACGGGGAACCTCACAGACGATAGGCCTGCCCTCCCAGACTCCCATCCAGAGACCGATATCATCCTCTGAAGAGTCAATGCAGATAGGAGCAGCTCGTGGACCTCTGACTCCTGAAGAAAGGAGACGGCGCCGAGAGGCGGGATTGTGCATGTATTGTGGATCCTCAAAACACCTGCTGAGAAACTGTCCAGAAGTTCCTCCTAGGAAGAAGGAAAACTTCCACCCCCAGGCTGTTGCAAGGGAAGTCTCGGGGGACCTGCCAGTTACCCTTGCAACCACTCAAGAACCCTTGAAGAGGGCGAAGACAGTAGTTTAATGGTGTTCAAGGTCCATGTGAAGTTATCTGAAGCGACATCAGTTGAGGTATTGGCAATGTTGGATTGTGGTGCCGCGGGTAACTTCATGGACATTAATTGGCCTAAGGAGAACCTAGTCTCTACCAGACCCAAGCCCAGACCCATACCTGTTGAGGGTTTTAGAAGGTGTTCCTCTTTCTTCGGTTCCTATCCTGTGGGAGTCGATTCCATTGCAGATTAGAGTAGGCAATCACCAAGAACTCCTAGTATTTGACCAGATACGTGCAGCTCATTTTCCTTTAGTTCTGGGAATACCTTGGCTGAGGAGACATAATCCTCTTATAGATTGGGCTGCCAACAAGGTGTGCTTCGACTCCCAATTCTGCAAATCAAGCTGTCTGAATACTACTGCGGCCATGGTGGTGACTGGAGAAGGTTCCAAGGCTCCAGGCTCCTTAATTGTAGCAACAGTTCCACCCCAATACCATGAATACACCGAAGTCTTTCTGGATACTCTACCTAAGCAGCTACCCCCACACCGGGCAGAGGACTGCTCAATCGACCTGGTGCCTGATTCTATCGTTCCTTTCGGAAGGATGTATCCCCTGTCCCTTCCGGAACGAAGGGCCCTCAGAGAATATCTGGACGCTAATCTACAGAACGGGCTTATTCAGGAATCCAAGTCATCCTGCGGTGCATCATTGTTTTTTATCCCCAAGAGGGATTCGGAGGAGTTGCGACCATGCATAGACTTCAGAGGACTTAATAAGATCACTATAAGGGATAGGTACCCCATGCCCCTTATACGAGACATCCTGGAGGCGGTTCAAGGGGCTAGGTATTTCACAAAGCTAGATCTAAGAGGGGCCTATCACCTCCTTAGAGTCAAGGAGGGGGACGAATGGAAGACCGCCTTTCGCACTCCGTTCGGCTTGTACGAGTATAGAGTCATGCCGTTCGGTCTTGTCAATGGTCCGGCAGTTTTCCAGAGGTATATGGACAAGGTGTTTGCTGACATGTTATACCTATCCGTGGTGGTATACCTAGACGATATCCTCGTCTACTCCAAATCTTTTGATGAACACAGAGCACAGGTCAAGAAGGTGTTGAGAAGACTCCTTATCCATCAGTTGTTGGTCAAGCCCGAAAAATGTCAGTTTGAAGCCACTGCTGTGTCCTACCTTGGGTTCATCCTTTCTCATGAAGGGATCGAAATGGACCCAAGAAAGGTTAAGGCCATTCACGATTGGAAGGAACCCGGAAACATAAAGGAGCTACAGAGTTTTCTGGGTTTAGCCAATTTTTATCGGCGTTTCATCCCCAACTTCTCACAAACTGTGCTCCCCTTGACCTCTCTACTTAAGAAGGGAGTAAGGTTTTCTTTTGAAGGAGAACCTCAGAAGGCTTTCCGACTCCTTAAAGAAAGATTCTCCACGGCTCCCATCCTGATCCAACCTGACCAGACAAGACGATTCATCATGGAGACTGACGCCTCCATTGGAGCAGTGGGAGCCATTCTCCTCCAAGAATCGGAAGACGGTCTTGAGCATCCTGTAGCGTATTTTTCCAAGACCTTAACATGTAGCGAATGGAACTATTCCGTATTGGAAAGAGAGCTACTAGCCATCAAGCTAGCTTGTCAGGAATGGCGTCATCTCCTACAGGGAGCTGCTCATAGCTTCTTGATTCGCACCGATTACAGTAATCTCAGGGTACTCCAGCAGATGGAATGCACCAATGCCCGTCATGCCCGATGGGCCTATTTCTTTCTACAGTATGACTTTGTGATAACTTACATTCCTGGGACGGAGAATAAGAAGGCTGATGCCTTATCCCGAAGTAAGGGGGAAGTATCAGGATTATATCAAGGACATGACTTTGTTCTCCCCAAGCTCAGGATTTTGGCTTCCACGACCACTTTTCTCAAGGAGCTTATACCCCTGTATCAGAGTTGCCCAGAGCTCGCGCACACTACCACCAAAGAGAAGGATGGATTGTATTACCATGAGGAGGCGCTCTATGTTCCCACCAAGAAGCTTCAAAGAATGGTTCTTTCCTGGTGCCATGACTCGCCCTTGACAGGTCATCCTGGCATCAGAAAGACATACGACTTAATAAGTAGGGGCTTCTGGTGGCCAACGCTAAGAAAGGACGTGAGTCAATACGTATCTACCTGCTCTGTTTGTGCTGCAAACAAGTATCAGACGGTAGGCCAATAGGGTTGTTGCAACAGCCTCCTCTAGCTAATCGCCCCTGGGAACACATTTCCATGGATTACATTGTGGATCTTCCGGTGTCTTCTGGTATGACTGTAATTATGGTCACTTGTGACTCCTACAGCAAGTTGGCACACTTTTCAGCAACTGCCTTCGGCTTCTGAGACAGCTGCCGTCTTTCTCCGTGACGTAGTCCGCCTGCATGGTTTGCCTAGGACTATAGTCTCTGATCGTGGTTCCCAATTCACCTCAAGATTCTGGGCCACTCTCTGTCGGGTTCTGGGAATCCATAGGGCTCTCTCCTCAGGTTATCACCCCCAAAGCAACGGCCAAACGGAAAGACTTAATGCCAGCTTGGAACAGTACCTTAGGTGCTTCTGTAGTCCACAGCAAGAAAGGTGGTTTGAATTTCTCCCCCAGGCAGAGTTTGCTTATAACAATGCAATTCACACCACCATACAGATGAGTCCGTTCTTTTGTACATACGGTTTCAACCCACAATATCTACCCTGGGTTAACACACGATCGACCAAGGTTCCGGCCTTAGATGAGGCTCTCAGAGATCTGCACGAGGTACAGGAGACAGCCAAGAAAGCTCATCTAGCCAGCCAGGATGCCCAGAAGAAGTGGGCAGACAGGAGCAGACGCTCAAACCCCGACTGGAAGGTGGGACAATTGGTATGGCTGTCAACCAGATTTCTTCCCAGATGGATTCACAAGGGGAAGTTTTCTTCTAGATTTCTAGGACCCTTTCCCATTGTTCAACAGATCAATCCGGTGGCTTTCAAACTTAAACTTCCGGATTCCCTCAAGAGGATTCATCCTGTCTTTCACACTTCTCTTCTCAAGGTCTACAAGGAAGACCCATTTCAGAGGCCTGTTCATAAGGGACGCCCTAAGGTTGATCCTGCCCCGGACGAGTACGAGGTGGCTCGTTTGATCGATTCCAGGTATCGTAAGGGCAGGTTACAGTACCTGGTACATTGGAAGGGCTATCCTAAGGAGGAGAGAACCTGGGAGCCTGACTACCACATACATGCTCCTCATCTTTTAAAGAGGTTCCATCGTTTTCAGCCAGGCAAACCGGGGGGACCCCCAAGGAAGAGGGGGTATACTGTCAGGAATCGAGGGTGGAAGCTGTGGGATCGATGGACGCTCTAGTCCTCACCCAACATGGCTGCCTCCACTATAAATTTAGGCCCCGCCTCCAGCTCGGCGCGTTGTATCTGTGTATTGCTTACACTTCTACCAGCGCTCAGAGTAGCTCGTATCTTATTTCCGAGTATTCCTCCTAGCTCTCGTTTTCGGCGTGAGCTTGTTATTTTCTCCTGTGTCCCTCTCCCTTTCTGTCCGCTCTGTGTTCTAGTTCTATGTGGTTTTTCGTAACCGACTATCTGTGTTCAGCCTTTCTCGCTAGCGAACCCCTTTCGCGTTCCGCTTCTTGCTTACCTTCTGTTTACTTTTTCTCCACTTGCGAATCCCTTCGCACTCAGCTCCTCGCTCCGCCTTTCTGAATCCTTTTCTCCGCTCGCGATCCCTTGCGCGTTCCGCTTCTTGCTTACCTTCTGTTTACTTTTTCTCCACTTGCGAATCCCTTCGTACTCAGCTCCTCGCTCTGCCTTTTTGAATCCTTTTTCTCCGCTCGCGATCCCTTTCGCGTTCCGCTTCTGGCTTACCTTCTGTTTACTTTTTCTCCACTTGCGAATCCCTTCGCACTCAGCTCCTCGCTCCGCCTTTCTGAATCCTTTTTCTCCGCTCGCGATCCCTTTCGCGTTCCGCTTCTGGCTTACCTTCTGTTTACTTTTCTCCGCTCGCGATCCCTTTCGCGTTCCGCTTCTTGCTTACCTTCTGTTTACTTTTTCTCCGCTTGCTTATCCCTCCGCACTCTGTTCTTCGCTCTGCCTTCCTGTACATTAAACTGCTTGCGGCCTCTATCTGCTTCGGTGTCCGAAGCATCTGACACTCCCGGCATTCTGAAGTGTCCTGACTTTGGAGAAAGCTCTCGCTTTTCAATCCATCATAACTGAACCTTCATCATCTCAGCCTGGAATAACCTGCCTTATATCAGGCCTGGAACCACTCCTCACCTTGCCTGCAGATCTTCGTTCAAGGGTTTTTTCTGCCGTTCCGGCTTTTTCCCTTGGGCACCGAGGCTGGCCCACTGGGAGCCCCCCACGGCAGGTTTCCACTTCTGCCACGGTGGCCTCCGGAGGGGCCAGACCTTACTTGCACGATAAGAAGGTTAGATCACCTAAGGATCTTATCTCTAACAAGAAGAAGGAACGTCCCCGGATCCGGACTACGGTAAAGGACTCAATATCAGAAGATTCAGGTGAGGAGAAGGGGGAGGCGGAGCCGAAGTCTGACAGCATGTCAGGGTGGTCAGTGTTGTTGGACAGCAGTAGGAATTCAGTCTTGGAGGTCTTGAGCTTCAGGTAAACACTGGACATCCAGGACTGGATCAATGTGAGACAGGCCTTGAGGCTGTGGGTGTCTTCGATGGAGGGTATCTTGAGGTAGATCTGTGTGTCATCTGCTTATTGATGAATGTGGATGTTGTGTGGAGAGGGGAGGGCTTGGAGCGGTTCCATGTAAAAAATTAAGATCACGTGGAACAGGATGGATCCTTCTGGAACTCCACAGGTGATGGGTAGAGTTGGTGATCTGGAAGAATTTATTTGTACGAACTGTTGGTGGTTCGCAAGGTAGGATTTGAGCAATCTGAGGATGATCTTGCTGCTCCCCATGCAGCAATGTAGATTGTCAATGAGTGTCTGGTTGTCTAGTGTAACAAATGCTACCGAGAGGAGAAGGAGAACTAGAAGGCAAGGATGGCCATCATTGAGGATTTTAAGGTCATCATCGATCACCTTGATAGTAGCCGTCTCTGTGCTTCATCTGGGTCTGAAGCCAGATTGGTATTGACTTCGATGTGTTGGAGGAGCTGTGTAGCTACTGCTTTCAAAAGGACCTTACCTAGAAAGGGAAGATGGGTAATGGTGCTGTAGTTGCTGAGATCGTCAGGGTCTAGTGCTGGTTTCCTAAGAAGTGGGAGAATTTGTCTGGTCTTGAGGGTCATGGGGAAGGTGCCTTCAGTTAGGGAGCTGTTGATGAATGTCAGATAAGGGAGGAGTGCTTCAGTCAGAAGGGGTTTGTGTAAGGAGGAAGGGAGGATGGCATCCGTATAAGATGTGGCTTTGTGGGATGCTAAGGTGCCAGTGAGGTCTTCCATAGTTAGTGTCTTGAAAGTTGTCCAGGTAGTTGTGGTTTTGTGAGATGGGATGTGTAGTGTGCTGTCAGTTGTGGCGTTGGTGTATATGTGTTGGCTGATCATGTTGATCTTGTTGATGAAGAAATAGTTGATGGCAGTGAAATATTTCGATGGAGTGTGATACGGGTGGGTCGGCCAGAGGGTAATGCAGTGTTTGATGGCTTTGAAGAGGGCTCTGCTTTCCTTGTTGTTCTTGGCTATGGTGTTTTGGTAGTAGTTGGCCTTGGCAGTTGATCAGTCACCTGCGTGTATCACGAGTTCCTTGAACAGGGCGAGGTTGGATGTGCTGCACGATTTTCGCCAATTCTTTTCTTGTTTTCTGATGGTTCATTTGTTGAGGTTGAGTTCTTAAGTTTACTGGGGCGCTGAAAGTTTAGGCTTGAGGGTGCTGGGGCATAGTGGTTGTTGTTGTTTGTGAGGGTGGTGTTGAGTGCTTTGAGAAGCGAGTTGCAGTCTGATTCGTCAGAGGTACATCAGCCCATGTGAGGTGGAGTTTGGTTAGGTTGTCTGTGAGAGCCTCCACTGGGAAGTTCTTGAAGGAACTGAAGTCTTGATTGCTTGGCTTCCAATGCCTTTGCTGGAGAGGTGTGGTGTGACTAATCTAAAGAGGACTGCAAATGGTCAGACCAGATGAGCGCAATAGGAGAGCTGTGATGAAGGGTGGGCAGTGTGGTGATGATGAGGTCAAGGATATTTGCTGCAAGTTGGTTCTTTCATGTGCTGTGTGAGGTTCAGTGTATTGCATAGGCAGTGGAGAACTTTCTTCATTGATGTGGTTGCTGGGTTTCCAGGGATGTTGAAGTCTCTGAGGAAGATGTTGGCATTGCTGAGAGACCAAGTCCATGAAGTCTTCAATGAAGGCAGTGTTGGGCTTGGGTGGTCTGTAGATGAGATGAAAAGTGACTGTGCCCATTGGAGGGAGCAGGGAGTGGCAGGATAGTTTTTTGAAAGAGCCGATGGTGGCGACGTCCAGTTTGGTGCATGGCCATGATGCCTTGTGAATGATGGCAGACATCCGCCAATCTTGTTTGGATGGTCTTGTTGTAGAATTCTATAACTGTTGGGGGTGAGGACATCTAGGATGTGGGTGTAGATGGATGTCATCCAGGTCTCAGTAATGAAGATGGCATAGAAGTCATGTGGGATGATGAGGTCGGCGATGTCAGCTGCATGATTGGTTGCTGAGCAGGAATTGGTGACCATTAATTTTCGTATAATGGTGGATGTTAAGATGGATTTCTGAACTCTGACCTGGTGGGCCGAGGTTCAGAAGGTCAGGCTAGTTTCTTGGAACAGGGTAACCTAGTGGACAAGCGAGATCAATCAAGGTAGCATTGGCGGCGGTCAAGACTAGGTCTCAGGAGCGGTGAGGGTGATCGAAAGCCCACAATGAGCACACACAGTAAACAACGCTACTAATTACTCTCAGTCAGGTGTATGTAGCAAAAATACATATACATTTATTAAAGGCCTTTAAAATCAAACACAAAGCAAATATCAACAGTAATAACTAAACCAACACAACCCTACTATCAAACCTATATACAGATACCAATGGCATAAAGGAATAGTGCACAGTAAGAGTCCACAATCTGTGAAGAAAGGGAGAAAACAGTGCAGATATTATTTAGGCAATCCTTCACTTATCAAACTCTAACTAAGAGGTAGTCAAATCCCTACGATGAGTACTTTCGGTGCTGATGCACGCGATCATGCAGTTGAGCAAAAATGGGGTCTCTTGCAGGGGCTGTAGCAGCTCAGTAAGGCGGGTGAGGCAGTGAAGAATACATTCCCACTATTCGAGGAGGGTCTCCCCAAGAGGGCAGAACAGGATCCAAGAGTTGGGAATTGCTCTGTAGCACAGGCTACCTTGATAAAGAAGAGTGGCCCTCAGTGGACACTTGTGCGTAAAAATGGATGGATCCGCTATGAGTCACCGGTAAGGGTTGCAAGTGCTCACCGACCCTCGGCACACTCCGGACCAAACTTTGGCAGTTGAGTCCACTTGGGTAGCAGGTTCGAATCCTGCAGTTGTGCGGTTCTGCAGCTTTCAAGGGCTGCGTTCCAGGGATGATTCTGTGGCGGGACAGTGGCGATTTATCCGCTCCTGATGAAAGGATCAGGCCAATTCCGCTGCAGCAGGTCTGAGGGCCCAGGGGGGCACAGCAGCAAGTCACCCACAAAGTTCATCACCACATAAGGGCAACATGGCGACCGCGTATGCTCAGGTTCAGGCGTACTCTTCTAAATCCAGACCTAGGAATGCTAGGTGTACGAAACTCAGAGGGAGAGTGCCTCATACCCAGAGTTTACAGTCTCCAAATGCTCAAGTGTCAACTCAAAACAGCGGTGGTTCCAGGGCAAGGGTCCCGTGCAAGCTGGTCAGTTCACTGATTGGTCCTGGAACACTTCTGAAAAGGCTTGCTTACAGGTTAAATTGGAGGTGGTGAGAATAGTTAGTCCCACTATTCCAAAGGGTCAAAGCACCTTTGCAGACCTTATAAGTTCGATCAGGAACAGGGAGTCCAATGGGACAACAGCAGGCTCAGGGTGCCAAACCTTCCAGCAGGTCACCAGCAGTTCCTCAGGTCTGCTTCTTGGTTTCAGGATACTTGGCGCCTATCCTAAATTCAATGAGAACTCAAGAGATCTACCTGGTATGGGTGTAAGGGGCCTTCTCTTATCCAGAATCTCCTTCGCGCCAAAACGAAGAGGACCCAATGAGAGATCTGCTCACATACAGCCATCCCAGACATGGACCAATCACGGACCACGGAGGGCCCAGTCATTCCCAGCACACCAGACATCCTGGCACCCAGGATGTGTATTGGAACTGGATAGTCCAGCCCACATCCTGGAGGCACTCATACAAGGCATGCAGAAGCCCGCAAGAGCTTCCTTTTGCACGGGGATCTGCATGACCATATAGGGGTTTTCCCGGGTCTCCTTGACCTGGGGAAGGCAAAGGGACAAGATGGCCAAAGAACAAAACAATGAACCTCGTGGAACGGCCATTTTGGGGGCAAGCCACTGTCCTGGTCCAAATGCAGTAAACGTGATATGGACCACAGGAAAGGGTTACAAATCTATGAAAATTAACAGCTGCCACAAGCTCTGTCCAACGCAGATTTGTACTTCTACCGTAAAATCCTTTGAAGGTATCGAGGGCCTTAAAAATGAAAGGAAAGTACATTGTGCACTTTTAACATATTGCTAAAAACTAGCAACAAATTGAAAGACTAAGGGAAACAAAGTCTCCCAGCACTGACTGTCTTTAAGGGCATGTCAGTTTCCCCATAATAAAGTGAGCGAAAACTCAGTGGCGTTTAGCAGAAGGCTGGGCTCCACTGGAAAATGTCAGGTTAGGATGGTCAGACAAAAGCAAAAAGTTGGGGGGTTGACAACTGGTGGGCAAATTACACATAAATGGAAATCTTTACTAACACTGGATGATGGAGTAGTAATGCGGTTTAAGGGACATGGGTGAGGTTGCTGCAATATAGTGTCCATGATGCTGGTGAGGGGTGGGGTTGGCGATGAGTGGTGATTGTAGGAATAGGCTGTTGGGAGAGGGAGAGATGAGTGAAACACATATTCAAGTGAGTTTACCTGATGTTAATCCTCTACCTATTACCTCACACCTTCCCCACCAGCCAACCAGCATAGCTCACCACTCAATGGAACTCCATCAGAAATGGTGCTTTAGGTTCCTGTCTTGATCGGTAACAATTGAGGTAATGTGGTCTCAGATGTAGATGTCCGGCCAAACATCTTTTAATAGCAGATAATTGCCCACTAATGTAAATGAGACTGGATGATTGATTTGGCCCTCAACACTCCCTCCCTGACTGGGGAACAGGTAATATTCTCAGGTGAGATGAAAAGGTGTCAAATTGACTGAGTCTGGAAGGTTGATCATTTCTTAGGACTGAAACTTGTTGTCTGACTGTAACAGAATAGGTACTTCTATTTCTGAACATTCAGATTTAAATGAAAAAACGCCAATCATCTGTTTCCGTTACACTTACATTGTTTCTAAAATAATAATTAAGGCTCCATCAGACCAAGTGTATACACATGAATTGGCTTTGCAAACTGTGATGAGCATGCCCTGAAGGAAATTGAAACCTCAGGAAACCAGCCTGTGACCCAACAACAGTGTGTAAACTATTTGCTAGAAAGTGTCTTTGTAGGATCTAGGAGCCCACATACATTTTGAAGTGCCACAGGGACCAACACCATCAATGTCTAGGCCTTCTAAATGATAAATGATTGATTTAGTAGCATATATCTGCAATTAATGAAGCAGGGATAACCATGCACGTCAATTAATATTTGCACCACTTTTCAACTTCATTGTATGCTTCATTGATCTGGCTGCTGCGTCCTCCCAGAGATCATGCACTGACATAACCTCATGCTGCAGGTTAATGAATGATTGCACCACTCTTGAACTTCTCTCTGTGCTTTATTCATCTGGCAGCTGCTCCGTCCTCCCAGAGATCATGCATTGCGCCATAAACTCATGCTGCACATCAATGAATGATTGCACCACTCTTGAACTTCTCTCTGTGCTTTATTCATCTGGCAGCTGCTCCGTCCTCCCAGAGATCATGCATTGCGCCATAAACTCATGCTGCACATCAATGAATGATTGCACCACTCTTGAACTTCTCCCTGTGCTTTATTCATCTGGCGGCTGCGTCCTCCCAGAGATCATGCATTGCGCCATACCCTCATGCTGCTTCCTCCTGTGTGCAGCAAGACGCCATTCTCCAGCTTTGATAGTCCTCCAGAGGAAGCTGTAACCCTGCAGGGCGGCACTCAGCTTTTAGTGGAATTGCCTTTATAATACCCCGGGGTTTTTGAGAATACATCATACAGAGTTTCTCTACTGCGCGATATGCAGGCCGTCTAATGCATCTCAGGTGCCCTACCCTCCTTTGAACCTGCACTCTACTTCTAGGGAAAGGGGCGTGGGGGAAGGGGGTCAATGTTGTCTCAGACAAGGCAGTCCAAAAAGGGGATAGGGTGACTTATGGCATATTAATGGAACTATGTTGGAGTCCAAACCTGTGTAATGAAATACAAAATATACTTATATGCGTTATCCACGCCATTTTAACCCGCATCACCCATGCACAGAGCTCAAATACAAAAAAGAGGGTTGTGACTCCATGGCCTGACCTAGAAATATAACTCATAGGTCCACATGTCTGACCATGAAGGGGGTGAAATGTGTGTTAGAAGTAACCTGTGTATCCACCAAGTGGGCAGAATGCCGCCCAGCAGAGCAGCTTTTCTCCATCTGCTCTAGCACTAGGACTTGTGAGGGATTACAGGTTCCCATCACAAGGGGCACATATTGCATACAGGTTACAGTCAAGAGGCCTACTAACATGCAAGGCATATTATGGAAATATATGAAAGAAACCAGAAAAGATTGGATCATTAATTAGCTCCCCTATCGGTGGTCATGAGGGCCCCAAAAAGTCCAGGTCCATGTGATCATTTGGATGCAAATGAGATCAGTTTGCAAAAGCAGTGTATACAGTGGTTCATATTTCCACACAAATAAGCCAAGGGGGTGGGATGGACTTGGTAAATTGAATGAGGGCTTTCCAAAGAAGCCAGCTCCAGCCTGCTTGAGTAGAGTAGTGCATGCCTCACCTTCCTTGTTACCACCTCCAGGCAATGCTTCATTTGTGGGGGTGTTTGCCAGGGCACTTATTTTTTAGCCCCAGCACTTGTTGTCTCAGGCTCACTTTGATTATGAAGTGCTGTTTTGGTCACTTTCTTATTGTCACTGTCACTGTCAGTAGCAGCTGTACAACAAACAACAACGGTTTGCACTGGCCATGTGTCTCTGCATCTTGGGCCGGCTCATTGTAATGCAAGCAAGCTGGTGTGGCGGCAGTGCTAGTTATACGTTTTCATGAATAGCAATGGGTTGGAAGGTAACGATGCTGGGCACTCATGCTGGCCAGGCCCACACCCTGCTCCAGTCAGCCTGCACGACACTGGTGCAGCACTGCTACTGTAATAAAAGTCAGCAATGCCACAGCAGGCTGGATAGCAACAACAGGACAGCCAGCAGCACCAATACAGGGCCAAAAACAGGGAAAAGACCATTGCCAAGGAGGAGTAACTGTCCCAAGAGCTAGCCTATAAAAGAAGAGCTTGCTGCAGTGTTTGACAGGAAAGTTCATCAGTTCAGTAATGATTTGCCAGCATTTGTCCATGAATTTACCATGGGAGGATAGGATGTTGGCGCTAATTACTGTGGCTAAACGGTCAATAAAACCACCTGCCACCTATAGAATCATAGAAAAATGTTAACAATGAATACATGTTTCAAGAAGCATTTAAACATGAGTTATATGTTATTTTATGTGGATTGCATATCTGCCATAGTCAGTGCATCCATCAACCCCAATGAGCCGATGCGAGTTGCAGCTTTAACTTGAAATAGTTTGACACTGTGGGGAGCAGCTGTGGGTGATGGCAACATTGATGGGGTGCTGCCCGGGCTGCAGTGTTACAGGATTGCTAGAAAGAAAATGGCCCCTGGCACCTATTTTGTTTGCAATCTGAGCACTGCTGTCAGGGGATCAAATGAAAGTCGCTCACAGTCTGTGAGGTTTGAGTATCCCTTGCATTTCTTATCGGCTTTAAAGATGTTTTCTCCGTGGTGGTTCTGGTCAAGATGTTGAGTATCTAGGTGATCCCGGTTATATGTGATATTACCTACGGAAAATTCAGAGTGGTACATTTCAGTGCAATCAAAAATACTGATTTTTAATATTTGTTTTATTTGGGAGCCTCCCCACCGCCCCCGAGGCTTCTGTTTTTCTATCCTTATAACTCCACCCAACCCCATCCCGACCCATTTTTACCCCTTACCCCCACTACCCTATATATATTTATTTTATGTTTTCAGTATTTTGCTGTATTTTGGTTGCACTGAAATGTACCACTCTGAATTTTCCGTAGGTAAATCGACTGGACAACGGTGTTCCCTACTACCTAGTGGGCCTTTGGCATAAGGTTTGCTTCACATTTTGCAACATCTGGTTAAGGCTTCGCCAGATCTTACTGGGTCCGGGAAGGTCCCGGCGTGAGCCATGGTGTACTGACGTTTGACTCTGCCACAGTTGTAGTCAAAATGCCCAGGTTCCTCTTACATAGGATACCTCCCAAAACCCTCCTTAATATCTATATCTTATCTTTTTCCATTTTTTCTCTCCCCTATTTCCCTCCTGACTTGCCCCACAACAATGGGACCATCTTCACTGCATCTTAGCTCCTATTCCTTCATGACCTTTCTTCATGTCTCGTCCTCTCTTGAGGCTTTGTCCTTATGAGAGGTTTCTGGTCTTTCTCCCTCCTTTCCTCTTTCTCTGTCCTTGCTTCACTCTTCCTTTTCTGTCTCCCTGTTCCTTTTCCCATTAAAGATCATTTCACAGACCGCCTCCTCCAGTGACCATTTCCAGGTCACTGTCTTTCCCCTATTTTCCTCATGCCATTCAACTTTCACCTCATCTACTTTTTGTCGTCTTCTTCAGATCTTTTGACATTCCACCTCGTCTCTCTATCCCCCTCCCTGGCTGGTCCACTTTCTTGTCTCCAGGTCATTTACAGGTTCAACTTCCTCCTCTCTCTATCCTCCTCTCCAGCCTCTCCTCCCTCCTTCCCTTTTCTCCACTCCTGTGACTCTGCCTTCATCTCCCACCTGTTCACTCTTTTTTCTGCTCCTCGCTCACCCTTCCTCTGTGCTCAGTACAATAACCACCATCCTGCTTCCAGCACCTTCCCCAGGAGCTAAACTGATGCAGTTTAAATAGTGGCACAGAGTCTGCTCGGGTGTAAACAAATGCCACATTGCGCTCAGGTGAGATGAAGCAAACAGTGAGCACAGGGATTGGGCTTTCCAAATTGTAGCTGTTCTTGAAAGTTGTCTCTGATTGGTCAGCTCTTCCAGATGCATCTCCACAGACCGAACCAACCAGAGAGTTGTCCTACATCTTGGATTTCACAGGGCTTTATGCTGGTATTTGCCTCCACTGGAGTGCACGGCTGCTTGCCAGCCACTTGTATTGCTCCTCCTGTCTATGTGGGTCTCTCCAAAGAGCTTGAGGGAAGGTTCTAAATATAAATGTCAGACCTCCTAAAACTGAATCATTGTTGAATATTTGCCGATTTCTGAAAGTGCAACACCCTGTTCCCCAATTCCTTCACAGGTCCTGCTGTCCTCTCTTGATAATGCTGCCTTTGCCTCGGATAATGAATTGCAGGCAGTCTGTGGTATTGGGCTTGCATTGATGTACACAATGCAAGCCATAGAATGTCAGCTGGCCTGGAACCCTATGGTATCTCAGGGTTCCAGGAGTGAGGTTGAGACACACAGGATGGGAGATGAACATAGAAGGATGTATTTACTGTAGCTCTTACCTCCCTTCTTACTTAATCCCTGTAACTGAATAAAGCATATTCCAGCTTCCAGAGTCCTTCCTGTTTACCTGTCTGCAATACATACACTACACAGTCTCTTGCTTAGGGGACTTTGCAGTTCTATTCGACTTTGGTAGAGATTAGAACCAAGAGCTTATCATTGTGGGTTACTCTTAAGGATGATGGATGATGCAGCAACAGAGAAGGGTTAGGATGGCAGGCAAGCCAATCCTTACACGTTCTGGAAGTGTCAAAGTTCCCTTCCTCGCTCTCCATACAGGTGGGAGAGAGGCCTCGGCATCCAGAGGACTCCCTGAGCCAGTGGATAATAGGCATTGAGGTGGAATGGAGAGGACCCCTGGACCCCTTCACAGCAGACAGTCACATTGGAGCCACTAAAACCGCTCCACTAAATATGGCAGATATTGGGAATCCCCTCCCAATTGCCAGCTTCACAGAAAGGAATGGCCAGTCCCCCAAAACAACCCCAAGTCGATCTGCAAGTATCTGACGTTCATGGGCTCCCACAATGCCTCATATTCTCTCTTGGAATTTGCAGAGCTGCCGGCCCCCCTGGTCCATCCCAGAGAGTCTGCAGAGCCACGAGTGCAGGATAGGTACACAAAACATCTGGGGAATACAAAATCAGGTCGTGGGGTAACAAAGATCCCTATGAGACTCTGCTACTTATGCCCAGCGCTTGAAGAACCTGCTTACACCTTTCCACATCCAATCAAGGAAAGAGAGACAATCCCAAATTCCTGCGAAAGCAGATATAACTTCTTGCAGTCCCGTCAGCCTTATTCTGTCTAGCAAGGAAGAAAAAAAACCTGATCAATCCAAGTCTTCAAAAAATTTAGGCCCACAGCAGTATATCCCCAACCTCAGCCCCACCCAAGTGGAAGAGAAATCTTGCTGAAAAAGCCTGTCAGCCCAGACCCAGCTTGCGGGTTATTGGAGTAAGTTGTGGTAGTCGGTCAGAGGAGTTGCAAAGGCATTGCAAGGGCTGTGGAGGAGAGGAGATTGCTGGCGAAGGAGTCAGTAGTGGAGGTGGGGCTGAGAAGGTGGAGGAAATTATAGCTGGAGGAGGATGTAGAGGACTGGAGGAGGAGCCGACAGCAGGTTGGATGGTGAGAAGTTGGCAGAGGAGGTTACTCATGAACGAGGCAGGAGAAAACTGTAGGTGCTGGTGATAGGAGGTGGTTGGGAGAAGCTGGACGAGGAGAAGGTAACAGCTGGACAAGAATGGGAGTAGGTGGAAAGAAGAGGTGGGACAGTGGAAGTCACAACATGAGGAGAGGAAGGTGCATTGATGGTGGAGGCCAGAGTCCAAGGAGGTGAAGTGCTGAGTGAGAATAGGAAGGAACGAGGAGGAACAAGACCCAGGCATGAAGGCCAGGGTAGTGAGGGCTCTAGCTGCCAGGTGGATGTCGAGTATATCTGTAGCAAAGGAGGGGCCTGAGAACAGAGGCTTAGGCTAGCTAACTGCTGGCTCAAACAATCTGATCTGCAGCAATTCCAATACTACCTGCACGACAATATCCGATTAGATAGCAGAGGGGATGGGGCGGGGCACCTGGCTTAGCCGCCCCTTTCCTCCAGCAGGTCTAACAGAGCAGGTATTGGCATCTGCCCCCCTGGTGACCTAAGCCTCATAAACCAGACTGAAACAAGGGATATCACCACAATACATTTGTGTGATCTTTCCTTGGAATTCTTGCACAGAATTTGGGTATGAGGTGTACATTCGGCTCAGCCTCTTACCCCGAAAGGAAACATGCCACCATCTCTCTGTCAGTCTAATTTTGACTTGTACTTGACTTGTATAGTAGTTTGAATCTACAAATAATGGGGCAAGCTGCACACCTAATGTCTTATTGCTTTCAAAAAGATGTTTACACATTCATTATAATTTGGGGTACTGAGGAGACAAATGCAACTCTGGCACATGAAGCCGCTATTAACATGAAAAGAAAACTCAGTGTCCTGAAGTGATGGAGACTCCTGTACCCTGCACACTGTTATTACTGTTACTAAGAACAGAGTTCAAACAACTTAATATCAATCATTCTGATCAGATCTTCAGAAATGATTTCAAGTAAATTTTATGAGACAAACATTCACTATTCAATTTTTAATACATAATCAGTTTAGAGCAACAACACAAAACAAAAGGGATTTCTCAACCTGTTTTGGATCATTCCCTCCATCAGGAGCGAAATATTATTGGTTCTTACAGTTCTTCAATTTTCAAAAGTCATCTATAGAATAAGTGAAAAATATAATTAGTTTCACCTCATTTAAGTGTATTTATCATGTCTCAAATCTCACATGGAGTCAAATTGTTAACCACCTGGCTAGCTCATGCCATGCGTCTTCGCAAGATAGATTTCCGAATGGATATCTCAAATTATGCATTGTTTGTGTGTTCCTCTCTTTCGGTCTCTAGTTAAGCGAATAAAAAATGCAAGATAAAAAGTGGGTGTTTATTCTCTAGTTATTTGTAAAAATGTATTACAAGCTACGGGTATTCCTATCTGGGGCTTGTCTATCCATGAATGCTGTGAGGATCTCATTATCTTGATGCATAATTTAAGATATCCATTTGGATATCTATCTTGACAAGACCCATGGCATGTGCTAGCCAGGTGATTAACAATTTGACTCCATGTGATATTTGAGATATAATGATTAATGCACGCAAATGAGGTGAAACTGATATTTTTCACTTATTATTTAGATACCTTTTGAAAATTGAAGAACTGTAAGAATCAATATTATTTTGCCCCATCACTTAAGGACACTGTGTTTTCTATTCATATAAGTTTGACTCCCCAATAATTCAGCCTGCATTTTACATGGGTAAAAAGAAGAAGCAATCCATAGGGGTTCATAATAAAACTCTTCCTTGCACATATATGGAGGCAGACATTAACGCTTGTGTCATGTCAGGGTTTTTAAAAAAAAGCATGAGAACATGGCACTGGCCAGATTCCTGTGCCATTTCTGCACCCTGTGACAAAGTCAAAGGGCCTGCTGAAATGTGGCGAGCTACCCATGAATGGAGCATATAGTCATATTTTACCCTAATTATAGGGATAGAACTTCCCAATTCAACCTGGTGGTGTTTTGGTTTATGACTCCGCACAAAGGGATGCTTCTGTGCTGTGTTTGCTGGCCTTGGGCCTCTGGCTCTGTGGAGAGGGTCAGGATGGCTGAGAGACCCTGGTGACTTTGCAGTGGTCCCGGGAGGGCATACCCAGGGGGAAGGGTTGGGATTGACCCACAGAGTTGGAGGAAGAAAAGGGTTGGAGGCCATCTAAGGAGACCAGAGGGAGTCAAGCAACCCTTACCTGCTTGACTGGAAGATAGCCTTGAAGGAAGTGAAGTGGTGGACCCGTGGGAAAAGGTCAGCTGCTGCTCGGCTGGAAAAACAAGGAACTGGATCAGAAATGGCACTGTATTGGAATGAAGCTGAAGGCCGTGTCTCTGCTGGTGAGTCCTATTTGGAAGAAAGGATTAACAGGGTGGAAGGGGAAAACAAGTGAGAAGCTGAACATTGAAAGGTGGCACGCTGGAGAGATCAGGGGCAGCAGGGGTGGATGGTTTGGGGCACCACAAAATGTAAAGAAGAAAGAAGCAGTTCCTAGAAAGAGGACAGGAAAAACCGAAGTGCAAGGAGAGGGGGCAAAAGGTAGGGAGGCAGATGAAGGAGTTGAAATGAAAGACCAAATCAAGAGAGGACGCCAGGTCGGAGAGGAAAGCACGACAGATAGAAAGGGTGAAAAAGCTACTAGACTGGCAACTAAGACCGAGGAGCGGAGAAGGAACACACAGACTAAAGAAGTGACAAGGGGTGGGCCTCTAGGACCAGAGAGATCATTGTAAGGGTATGAGAGAAGAATAGAAGGGAGGAGGAAGCATCCACTAGGACAGAGGCGAAAGAGAGAGGGAAGCAATAGGAAGAGATGGGAAGAATAAAGAAAGGAGACAGAATTAAACGGAATAGATGGAAAATAGAAGTCAGGCTAAAAAAGAGTGAAAAGACCGTGAGGAGGAAGAGCGGACATCCTGGCACGAAATGAGCCAAGGCAGGGGAGGCTTAAAGAAGATTAGTTGTTAGAAAGTGCCTCTAAATGAAACTCTCTAACTCCCAAATGTGTTGATGAAAGGCTGCCTTATTCAAGACAGGACCCTTTCTAAAATGAACATTAGCCACTTAATTCCTCTTTATCCCATACAGTTTTGTTGAAATATGATAGGTTATTTATAACGTGCTTAATACCCAGAGGTTTCTAAGCGCGGACCTGGGGATTGAACCCATGTTGCTCTGTGTCATCTTGCTTTGAAGGCAATCACGTTTCCCCTGAGCTATCCTCCCAAGACTCCATGTCAACTTCCCTCATCCATTTCTTACACCCCTTTTTTGAACCTTTGTCCATCTTACTTGCCCTTCTGTGTGCCCCCAGCCTCATTGCTCCTTTATCTTTTGGCCTTCCTTCTTTCTCTCCTTTCTTTTCTCCCACGTACTTGCCCGCTGTAGGACAAAGTACTGTTATTCTCTTTTCTTGTTGCTTCACCATTCCCAGCTTATTCTCAACTACCCTCCTGTCAGTACCCAGAGTGCTTCCCTTTCCTTCGTGAAACTGCCCGTCCTCTGTGTTCCTTTACAGTGTGGTTTGTAATTTGTAGTGTGCTAGAACTGTCTGTTGTAATAATAATAAAGTAGATATTTTTAATACAACCTTGACTGGACAGTCCCTTTTATCATTGGGTAATAATTGTATTTTCGCTGTGTTGCAACTAACCAATGATCAACAACCTTGTGGAGAGAAGCCTGCTGTTCCGTCCATGTTACCAAAATTGGACTAGGAGGTTTATAATTGACTTGTGTTCCAATCTTTTCAGATCCCCTCTGGTGTACTAAAGGTGTGGGACTGATTGATGGTTTAGAAACCTATATTTATCCCTGCACCACTGCTGCCCTGGAAGTTGATTCAACCAGCACAGCTTAGTCACCCAACGAAAGAAGTACTGTTGCAGGCAACGTTTAGTCATTGCTAGGTATTAGAAATAGTCATGGAGCCTGACATGGAGATTACAAAACATCTGCCCAAGGATGCTCTGCGCGTCTTATGCCAAGAGAGGGGACTTCCCCACAGCACTAAGGTTAATAAACCTGAGTTGCTGACCAGCCTCCAAGCTTGGGTAGAAGCGATGATGGTTGGGGAGAAGAACCCAGGGGATGAGCTAGGCTGTGTGTCCCCGAACGGACAAGACCTTCCGGAGGGGGAAAATGACGAGGATGACCGCATGAGTAGTGTTTCTCCCCAATCATCCCACCACGGGGCAAATGTGGTTTCCCTACACTCGAGAGTGTCAGTGAGAACAGGGGCTAGTGTGGCGTCCCACAGTTCCCGGGCCTCAGCGCAGTCTCTAAGTGGCCCAGTAACTGTTTCGGCTGTTAATGAGGTAGTGGCTGGAAAGCTCCTGCTCGAGGAGAGGAGACTAGTGCTATAGGAACAGAAACAGTGGGAAAAGGTCACCATAGAGCTGCGCAATCTGGTGCTCACAGAGCAGAAGGAGGCCAACAGGTCCTCCTCTAGCGAGAACAGCAGTAGTGTCTCAATCCAGAGTGCCCAGGATAAGCCCCAACGGCACATCCCAAGGATTTAGTACAGGCTTATGAAGTGGGGAAGGATACATTTGACTGGTTTGAAACACTCGAGCTGGTATTCCAGCTGCAGGAGATGGATGAGGTACTGTGGGAGTACAGCCCTGATGAGCCGCTTACCGACACCAGGGACTAATGCAATTATCAGTTAAAGGCCTGTAGAGGAGGTACCAAGAAAAATTCACACTCCTACCGCCCATTTTGAAGTACCAGGAACATTCACGCCAAAATATGTAACGTATGATGAGCAAATAAACCAGCAAAGAGCCGCAGTGGGGCTCTATCCCATACCTATCAGAATAATAGCACCTATTGAAGTACCGACACCTAAGAAAACCTGGACAGTAAGGTACCCATTGAGAAAACAATATTGACAAGTGAGACAGAATGACGATTGGCTGAATGTTATACCCGAAGAAGCTAAGAAGATGTTGAAGGAAGACGAATGATGACGTCATAAGAACCCAGGCTGACTCACATTTAGAAGATATAATGACCTGTGAATGATGAAAAGAGATGAAACACCATGGATAGGTGACATCCTGAGCCTAAAGTGAAATAAATGATGTCAAGATGTCAGAAACTTGTGCCATAAGCATGATGAAGATATTCAGTTAGTTTAACCATGTACATATGCAAAGTAACCGCAATAAGCACAGAAATCGTGAGGCTTGCTTATGCTTGATAGTAAGATAGATTGCGGCAAGCACCACCTATACATATCTACCTCAAAAGGAGCATTTTATATATGTATACTTCCACTATGAACAAGAGCAGAATCAACCAATGGTTATTAAAGGTCTCAAGAGGAGAGTTTCGCAGCAAACAAATCGAGAATTAAAGACGGAGAGAAACTCAGACGAAGATAACCAATGCAAGAATCCAAGCTCGTATCGTCTGAAATAGGCCAACAGTGGACACAATTAATGAGAAGAAGAACACAGTATCCTGTTCAGAAAGGTCATGATAAGCCACAGATGGCAGACGACTGGCAGAATTAAATCAAATACACTAAATTGCATGAAGAATAAGACAATTTCACGGTGTCGGAATCATGTGACCAGGCGAGCAGGAAGGGATGAAACTTTCACACCCATGCATGGACCTTTGCCATGCCCAGACACCTTAACTTTCCGAGACCAAGAAGCAGACTCAAGGTCAACCACAAATAAATAATTGACACATGACTACTGAAGTGATGATTGATTGTAACAATAATTGGAGGGAAGCTGGGGGTGCAGAAGAACTCCCTGCACCTGGCCGGCTATTCTGCACGCTGCTAAGAGCAAGTGGAAAAGCATGAGTGGGATTGATGCCAACCCAATCATAGTGGACCGTGTAATCTAGGGGGTCCTATAGTTAGTAGAATCAATGAGACGTCATACTTTTAGTGGCGTCTACAGTAGCCATTTTGAGGGAAGGGCTTAGATGCCCCACCTGACATTGTTTATCCAATCCCCACTCCCCGTTACCATATACAGATATAATACCTATATTAAAGTTACCTTCATAGAACCATGCTAAGTTTTAAGAGTTACATGTTAGTGATGACGAGTTTTCGATATACATGTTCTGTTTTTTCTGAAATTAATCGGAGCTGAAGTGAGAAGGAAGATCGAGCGATTTCTGATATTCATGAACTCACTGTTTTTTGTACTTGTCATTACTCGGACTCCTTTTGCTTAACTATTGAGTTGTCATTCTTGATTTGATGCAAGAGTATTAATCTGCATCCCCATCTATCTCAAGGGTGGTGCTACTCATCTTAAAGTGCTGTTTGGAAACCCCCAGTCCTATGGGCCGGCTGGGGTCCCTACTGCAAACTTGGTAGCAGAGATTGATGGTTCGATTAGAATCGATTAGATAAGACACCCAGTAGCCGTCGACATAAGTAACTCTAGGTCCTCGGCAATATCACAAGTCCTTTGCCATCCAGCTGAGTAGAACGAGAGGCTCCCCGTAGATAGTAGTTAGTCTAAGTAAAAACCCTGCAGGTTTCTGAAGGGACCCTTGCTTTCTCCCATAAACCCCTTCCCACTTCTACGAGCAGCTAATCGGACGAACGGCAAGGAGAGGCGGTAACAAAGGCGGTGATCCTGAGCATCCAGAGGGGAAAAAAATGCAAATGGTGAGTGAAAAAGACTAAATGCTTTGGCAAAAAGTTGCATGCCTTAGAACAAGTAAGGGAAGGTAACGGAGGGAGGTGAGACAACAATAACATCAGAGTAAGAGTATAATGTATATATAAGGGGAAAAATATTAACTCAAGGGTGGCCGAGCAATAGAAAGATACCGGGAGGATACCCGAGCAATAGAGAGATACCTGCGTTCCTAGCCACCTGATTGGCTGGCTCCCCACGAGGGTGCTAATGAACAGTTCAAGCAAAGTATGACTTCTATTTATGGGCTAATACATTGTTCTGAGTTTAATTAACTTTTAATATGGAGGACACCACGCGGTTTAGTGGTTAACAGGCCCCCAGAAATCCACTGCTTCCACCTCCCTCTCCTTCGCCAACTGCCTCTCCACTCCAACAGCAACCCATAGAACCCCACAACATTCTCTCAGCAGGAGTCCCATGTAGAATGAGCATCCAGTTCAACCATATACAAGGGAGTCTGCAGTGCAATCCTGCAAACATACAAGCATGAAAACATAAAGTATGATATAACAATTTTGTATCAACATTTCATGAAACTAGAGTCTGACGGAGTTAAAATCTTTATATCAGAATCTGTTTTTTGGGGTATGGCCTTGTGGTTTTGCCGGATTTAATTATGGTTATTTCCTGGGGAAGTGAATTGCCCTGCCATATCATTGTCCCTCAATGTTTTCCTTCTTTAAATTTGGAGATTGCTCTACAAAATAACCTTTCTGAGCGAAGCTGCATAATGAATTATTCGGAACTTTGCTGCTGGACCTCCACATTCCCCGAAACCCATACCATGTGGTTAAGCTCCACCATTAGCTCTGCATGATTACTAGTATTTCTGGGCACATGAGGCACTGCACCTCCCCTAACACAGACCCTTCAAGGCCCAGCCCATAACCCAATTATAGTTGTAAGCCATTACCGACCTAGCTTTGGGAAGCAATGGAGTGCTTTACAATCACAGGGGGAAGAACACAGCGAGGGAAGCAGAGAAAAAAGGAGCAGGGACCTAATAGGAAGGACAGTGGAGCACAGATCACTGAGTCTCAGGTAGGGTGGGCAGTGCAGGGTGTGTGGACCTAGGTCTCAAGGAGGAGCAATTCCTTGAAGGGGAAGGTCTTGAGCTCTTTCCTGAACTGAACAAGTGATGGGGCAAGTCTAATGTTGATTGGGAGGAGGTTCCAGATTCTTGGAGCATAGACAGAGAAGGACGGTCTTCTGGTTCTTCCCTTCCTGCACTGTCGTAATTCAAGTCTGCACATTTCCTTGCTTCTGGTGGATCGCAGGCCTCTTCAGATCCTGAGTTTCTTAGTGAGGTAGCTTGGGGACTTCAGGGCAACAGCCTTGTAGATGATGCAACAGGATTTGAAGATGATACAGGGTTGCAGTGGGAGCCAGTGCCGTTCAATTAGGCTCGGGGTGATGTGGTTGAATTTCCGGAGTCCTTTAATGAGTCTTGCTGCAGCATGCATGACACATTTCAGGGGTGCCAGGGAAGTTCTTCCAAAGAGGCATTGGTGGTAGAGGGCCAAGGCTTGGGCAGCAGATCTAAAATTGTTTTCTGGGATGAAGTACTCTATTTTTGTCAGGAGAGAAAGTTGTTACCAGGCCGTTTGTGTCTTCCTTGCTGGGTGCTGTTAGATGAGATGTCGTCGATGTTGAACCCAAGGGACTTGGCATGGGGGGCTGGCTGGGGTGTGAATCCCTCAAGATTCAGAGAAGAGAGCCAGGTCTGAATGAGTCAGGAATCGAGGGTGGAAGCTGTGGGATCGATGGACGCTCTAGTCCTCACCCAACATGGCTGCCTCCACTATAAATTTAGGCCCCGCCTCCAGCTCGGCGCGTTGTATCTGTGTATTGCTTACACTTCTACCAGCGCTCAGAGTAGCTTGTATCTTATTTCCGAGTATTCCTCCTAGCTCTCGTTTTCGGCGTGAGCTTGTTATTTTCTCCTGTGTCCCTCTCCCTTTCTGTCCGCTCTGTGTTCTAGTTCTATGTGGTTTTTCGTAACCGACTATCTGTGTTCAGCCTTTCTCGCTAGCGAACCCCTTTCGCGTTCCGCTTCTTGCTTACCTTCTGTTTACTTTTTCTCCACTTGCGAATCCCTTCGCACTCAGCTCCTCGCTCCGCCTTTCTGAATCCTTTTCTCCGCTCGCGATCCCTTTCGCGTTCCGCTTCTGGCTTACCTTCTGTTTACTTTTCTCCGCTCGCGATCCCTTTCGCGTTCCGCTTCGTGCTTACCTTCTGTTTACTTTTTCTCCACTTGCGAATCCCTTCGTACTCAGCTCCTCGCTCTGCCTTTTTGAATCCTTTTTCTCCGCTCGCGATCCCTTTCGCGTTCCGCTTCTGGCTTACCTTCTGTTTACTTTTCTCCGCTCGCGATCCCTTTCGCGTTCCGCTTCTTGCTTACCTTCTGTTTACTTTTTCTCCGCTTGCTTATCCCTCCGCACTCTGTTCTTCGCTCTGCCTTCCTGTACATTAAACTGCTTGCGGCCTCTATCTGCTTCGGTGTCTGAAGCATCTGACACTCCCGGCATTCTGAAGTGTCCTGACTTTGGAGAAAGCTCTCTCTTTTCAATCCATCATAACTGAACCTTCATCATCTCAGCCTGGAATAACCTGCCTTATATCTGGCCTGGAACCACTCCTCACCTTGCCTGCAGATCTTCGTTCAAGGGTTTTTTCTGCCGTTCCGGCTTTTTCCCTTGGGCACCGAGGCTGGCCCACTGGGAGCCCCCCACGGCAGGTTTCCACTTCTGCCACGGTGGCCTCCGGAGGGGCCAGACCTTACTTGCACGATAAGAAGGTTAGATCACCTAAGGATCTTATCTCTAACAAGAAGAAGGAACGTCCCCGGATCCGGACTACGGTAAAGGACTCAATATCAGAAGATTCAGGTGAGGAGAAGGGGGAGGCGGAGCCGAAGTCTGACAGCATACAACGCCCAACTACAAACATGGCATCTTTGGAACAATACCAGGAACTCGTAGCAGCTATACAGAACCTGACAGCTGAAGTACAATCCCTAAGGGCTGAAAACATAGTCCTTCGCCAACAAGTAGTGTTACGTCGAGATGACCACGGAGACCTACCCACGATGCCTCTCTCATTCGGCAAGTATGATGGTCATCCAGGAGGTCTCAAGGATTTCCTGGACGCCTGTAAAGTATACTTCACATTCAGGCCTCATGCATATGAGTCTAGCCGTGCCAAGGTCGGATTCATAATTGCCAATCTCTCTGGGAATGCCTTATCATGGGCAACTCCACTGGTCTCCAATGATGATCCTTCCCTAAATGTCTACGATCAGTTTGTGACAGCCTTTAAGGATAGATTTGATAGACCTGAAGTTCTATACTCCTCATTAGAAGCCATTCTTGATGTCCGTCAAGGAAATACAGACGTGCAAACATATATCTCACGCTTCCTCAGACTGGCTGCAAAGGCGGACTGGCCGGACTCGGCTCAACAGACGATCTTCAGAAGAGGACTTCAGGATGAGATCAAGGATGAGCTTGCGAGGATAGCCCGACCACAGTCATTTCGTGACTTGATGACCTTGTCCCTCCAGATCGAGTTTAGGCTGCATGAACGCAGACAAGAAAGGAGACGTCCACGGGGAACCTCACAGACGATAGGCCTGCCCTCCCAGACTCCCATCCAGAGACCGATATCATCCTCTGAAGAGTCAATGCAGATAGGAGCAGCTCGTGGACCTCTGACTCCTGAAGAAAGGAGACGGCGCCGAGAGGCGGGATTGTGCATGTATTGTGGATCCTCAAAACACCTGCTGAGAAACTGTCCAGAAGTTCCTCCTAGGAAGAAGGAAAACTTCCACCCCCAGGCTGTTGCAAGGGAAGTCTCGGGGGACCTGCCAGTTACCCTTGCAACCACTCAAGAACCCTTGAAGAGGGCGAAGACAGTAGTTTAATGGTGTTCAAGGTCCATGTGAAGTTATCTGAAGCGACATCAGTTGAGGTATTGGCAATGTTGGATTGTGGTGCCGCGGGTAACTTCATGGACATTAATTGGCCTAAGGAGAACCTAGTCTCTACCAGACCCAAGCCCAGACCCATACCTGTTGAGGGTTTTAGAAGGTGTTCCTCTTTCTTCGGTTCCTATCCTGTGGGAGTCGATTCCATTGCAGATTAGAGTAGGCAATCACCAAGAACTCCTAGTATTTGACCAGATACGTGCAGCTCATTTTCCTTTAGTTCTGGGAATACCTTGGCTGAGGAGACATAATCCTCTTATAGATTGGGCTGCCAACAAGGTGTGCTTCGACTCCCAATTCTGCAAATCAAGCTGTCTGAATACTACTGCGGCCATGGTGGTGACTGGAGAAGGTTCCAAGGCTCCAGGCTCCTTAATTGTAGCAACAGTTCCACCCCAATACCATGAATACACCGAAGTCTTTCTGGATACTCTACCTAAGCAGCTACCCCCACACCGGGCAGAGGACTGCTCAATCGACCTGGTGCCTGATTCTATCGTTCCTTTCGGAAGGATGTATCCCCTGTCCCTTCCGGAACGAAGGGCCCTCAGAGAATATCTGGACGCTAATCTACAGAACGGGCTTATTCAGGAATCCAAGTCATCCTGCGGTGCATCATTGTTTTTTATCCCCAAGAGGGATTCGGAGGAGTTGCGACCATGCATAGACTTCAGAGGACTTAATAAGATCACTATAAGGGATAGGTACCCCATGCCCCTTATACGAGACATCCTGGAGGCGGTTCAAGGGGCTAGGTATTTCACAAAGCTAGATCTAAGAGGGGCCTATCACCTCCTTAGAGTCAAGGAGGGGGACGAATGGAAGACCGCCTTTCGCACTCCGTTCGGCTTGTACGAGTATAGAGTCATGCCGTTCGGTCTTGTCAATGGTCCGGCAGTTTTCCAGAGGTATATGGACAAGGTGTTTGCTGACATGTTATACCTATCCGTGGTGGTATACCTAGACGATATCCTCGTCTACTCCAAATCTTTTGATGAACACAGAGCACAGGTCAAGAAGGTGTTGAGAAGACTCCTTATCCATCAGTTGTTGGTCAAGCCCGAAAAATGTCAGTTTGAAGCCACTGCTGTGTCCTACCTTGGGTTCATCCTTTCTCATGAAGGGATCGAAATGGACCCAAGAAAGGTTAAGGCCATTCACGATTGGAAGGAACCCGGAAACATAAAGGAGCTACAGAGTTTTCTGGGTTTAGCCAATTTTTATCGGCGTTTCATCCCCAACTTCTCACAAACTGTGCTCCCCTTGACCTCTCTACTTAAGAAGGGAGTAAGGTTTTCTTTTGAAGGAGAACCTCAGAAGGCTTTCCGACTCCTTAAAGAAAGATTCTCCACGGCTCCCATCCTGATCCAACCTGACCAGACAAGACGATTCATCATGGAGACTGACGCCTCCATTGGAGCAGTGGGAGCCATTCTCCTCCAAGAATCGGAAGACGGTCTTGAGCATCCTGTAGCGTATTTTTCCAAGACCTTAACATGTAGCGAATGGAACTATTCCGTATTGGAAAGAGAGCTACTAGCCATCAAGCTAGCTTGTCAGGAATGGCGTCATCTCCTACAGGGAGCTGCTCATAGCTTCTTGATTCGCACCGATTACAGTAATCTCAGGGTACTCCAGCAGATGGAATGCACCAATGCCCGTCATGCCCGATGGGCCTATTTCTTTCTACAGTATGACTTTGTGATAACTTACATTCCTGGGACGGAGAATAAGAAGGCTGATGCCTTATCCCGAAGTAAGGGGGAAGTATCAGGATTATATCAAGGACATGACTTTGTTCTCCCCAAGCTCAGGATTTTGGCTTCCACGACCACTTTTCTCAAGGAGCTTATACCCCTGTATCAGAGTTGCCCAGAGCTCGCGCACACTACCACCAAAGAGAAGGATGGATTGTATTACCATGAGGAGGCGCTCTATGTTCCCACCAAGAAGCTTCAAAGAATGGTTCTTTCCTGGTGCCATGACTCGCCCTTGACAGGTCATCCTGGCATCAGAAAGACATACGACTTAATAAGTAGGGGCTTCTGGTGGCCAACGCTAAGAAAGGACGTGAGTCAATACGTATCTACCTGCTCTGTTTGTGCTGCAAACAAGTATCAGACGGTAGGCCAATAGGGTTGTTGCAACAGCCTCCTCTAGCTAATCGCCCCTGGGAACACATTTCCATGGATTACATTGTGGATCTTCCGGTGTCTTCTGGTATGACTGTAATTATGGTCACTTGTGACTCCTACAGCAAGTTGGCACACTTTTCAGCAACTGCCTTCGGCTTCTGAGACAGCTGCCGTCTTTCTCCGTGACGTAGTCCGCCTGCATGGTTTGCCTAGGACTATAGTCTCTGATCGTGGTTCCCAATTCACCTCAAGATTCTGGGCCACTCTCTGTCGGGTTCTGGGAATCCATAGGGCTCTCTCCTCAGGTTATCACCCCCAAAGCAACGGCCAAACGGAAAGACTTAATGCCAGCTTGGAACAGTACCTTAGGTGCTTCTGTAGTCCACAGCAAGAAAGGTGGTTTGAATTTCTCCCCCAGGCAGAGTTTGCTTATAACAATGCAATTCACACCACCATACAGATGAGTCCGTTCTTTTGTACATACGGTTTCAACCCACAATATCTACCCTGGGTTAACACACGATCGACCAAGGTTCCGGCCTTAGATGAGGCTCTCAGAGATCTGCACGAGGTACAGGAGACAGCCAAGAAAGCTCATCTAGCCAGCCAGGATGCCCAGAAGAAGTGGGCAGACAGGAGCAGACGCTCAAACCCCGACTGGAAGGTGGGACAATTGGTATGGCTGTCAACCAGATTTCTTCCCAGATGGATTCACAAGGGGAAGTTTTCTTCTAGATTTCTAGGACCCTTTCCCATTGTTCAACAGATCAATCCGGTGGCTTTCAAACTTAAACTTCCGGATTCCCTCAAGAGGATTCATCCTGTCTTTCACACTTCTCTTCTCAAGGTCTACAAGGAAGACCCATTTCAGAGGCCTGTTCATAAGGGACGCCCTAAGGTTGATCCTGCCCCGGACGAGTACGAGGTGGCTCGTTTGATCGATTCCAGGTATCGTAAGGGCAGGTTACAGTACCTGGTACATTGGAAGGGCTATCCTAAGGAGGAGAGAACCTGGGAGCCTGACTACCACATACATGCTCCTCATCTTTTAAAGAGGTTCCATCGTTTTCAGCCAGGCAAACCGGGGGGACCCCCAAGGAAGAGGGGGTATACTGTCAGGAATCGAGGGTGGAAGCTGTGGGATCGATGGACGCTCTAGTCCTCACCCAACATGGCTGCCTCCACTATAAATTTAGGCCCCGCCTCCAGCTCGGCGCGTTGTATCTGTGTATTGCTTACACTTCTACCAGCGCTCAGAGTAGCTCGTATCTTATTTCCGAGTATTCCTCCTAGCTCTCGTTTTCGGCGTGAGCTTGTTATTTTCTCCTGTGTCCCTCTCCCTTTCTGTCCGCTCTGTGTTCTAGTTCTATGTGGTTTTTCGTAACCGACTATCTGTGTTCAGCCTTTCTCGCTAGCGAACCCCTTTCGCGTTCCGCTTCTTGCTTACCTTCTGTTTACTTTTTCTCCACTTGCGAATCCCTTCGCACTCAGCTCCTCGCTCCGCCTTTCTGAATCCTTTTCTCCGCTCGCGATCCCTTGCGCGTTCCGCTTCTTGCTTACCTTCTGTTTACTTTTTCTCCACTTGCGAATCCCTTCGTACTCAGCTCCTCGCTCTGCCTTTTTGAATCCTTTTTCTCCGCTCGCGATCCCTTTCGCGTTCCGCTTCTGGCTTACCTTCTGTTTACTTTTTCTCCACTTGCGAATCCCTTCGCACTCAGCTCCTCGCTCCGCCTTTCTGAATCCTTTTTCTCCGCTCGCGATCCCTTTCGCGTTCCGCTTCTGGCTTACCTTCTGTTTACTTTTCTCCGCTCGCGATCCCTTTCGCGTTCCGCTTCTTGCTTACCTTCTGTTTACTTTTTCTCCGCTTGCTTATCCCTCCGCACTCTGTTCTTCGCTCTGCCTTCCTGTACATTAAACTGCTTGCGGCCTCTATCTGCTTCGGTGTCCGAAGCATCTGACACTCCCGGCATTCTGAAGTGTCCTGACTTTGGAGAAAGCTCTCGCTTTTCAATCCATCATAACTGAACCTTCATCATCTCAGCCTGGAATAACCTGCCTTATATCAGGCCTGGAACCACTCCTCACCTTGCCTGCAGATCTTCGTTCAAGGGTTTTTTCTGCCGTTCCGGCTTTTTCCCTTGGGCACCGAGGCTGGCCCACTGGGAGCCCCCCACGGCAGGTTTCCACTTCTGCCACGGTGGCCTCCGGAGGGGCCAGACCTTACTTGCACGATAAGAAGGTTAGATCACCTAAGGATCTTATCTCTAACAAGAAGAAGGAACGTCCCCGGATCCGGACTACGGTAAAGGACTCAATATCAGAAGATTCAGGTGAGGAGAAGGGGGAGGCGGAGCCGAAGTCTGACAGCATGTCAGGGTGGTCAGTGTTGTTGGACAGCAGTAGGAATTCAGTCTTGGAGGTCTTGAGCTTCAGGTAAACACTGGACATCCAGGACTGGATCAATGTGAGACAGGCCTTGAGGCTGTGGGTGTCTTCGATGGAGGGTATCTTGAGGTAGATCTGTGTGTCATCTGCTTATTGATGAATGTGGATGTTGTGTGGAGAGGGGAGGGCTTGGAGCGGTTCCATGTAAAAAATTAAGATCACGTGGAACAGGATGGATCCTTCTGGAACTCCACAGGTGATGGGTAGAGTTGGTGATCTGGAAGAATTTATTTGTACGAACTGTTGGTGGTTCGCAAGGTAGGATTTGAGCAATCTGAGGATGATCTTGCTGCTCCCCATGCAGCAATGTAGATTGTCAATGAGTGTCTGGTTGTCTAGTGTAACAAATGCTACCGAGAGGAGAAGGAGAACTAGAAGGCAAGGATGGCCATCATTGAGGATTTTAAGGTCATCATCGATCACCTTGATAGTAGCCGTCTCTGTGCTTCATCTGGGTCTGAAGCCAGATTGGTATTGACTTCGATGTGTTGGAGGAGCTGTGTAGCTACTGCTTTCAAAAGGACCTTACCTAGAAAGGGAAGATGGGTAATGGTGCTGTAGTTGCTGAGATCGTCAGGGTCTAGTGCTGGTTTCCTAAGAAGTGGGAGAATTTGTCTGGTCTTGAGGGTCATGGGGAAGGTGCCTTCAGTTAGGGAGCTGTTGATGAATGTCAGATAAGGGAGGAGTGCTTCAGTCAGAAGGGGTTTGTGTAAGGAGGAAGGGAGGATGGCATCCGTATAAGATGTGGCTTTGTGGGATGCTAAGGTGCCAGTGAGGTCTTCCATAGTTAGTGTCTTGAAAGTTGTCCAGGTAGTTGTGGTTTTGTGAGATGGGATGTGTAGTGTGCTGTCAGTTGTGGCGTTGGTGTATATGTGTTGGCTGATCATGTTGATCTTGTTGATGAAGAAATAGTTGATGGCAGTGAAATATTTCGATGGAGTGTGATACGGGTGGGTCGGCCAGAGGGTAATGCAGTGTTTGATGGCTTTGAAGAGGGCTCTGCTTTCCTTGTTGTTCTTGGCTATGGTGTTTTGGTAGTAGTTGGCCTTGGCAGTTGATCAGTCACCTGCGTGTATCACGAGTTCCTTGAACAGGGCGAGGTTGGATGTGCTGCACGATTTTCGCCAATTCTTTTCTTGTTTTCTGATGGTTCATTTGTTGAGGTTGAGTTCTTAAGTTTACTGGGGCGCTGAAAGTTTAGGCTTGAGGGTGCTGGGGCATAGTGGTTGTTGTTGTTTGTGAGGGTGGTGTTGAGTGCTTTGAGAAGCGAGTTGCAGTCTGATTCGTCAGAGGTACATCAGCCCATGTGAGGTGGAGTTTGGTTAGGTTGTCTGTGAGAGCCTCCACTGGGAAGTTCTTGAAGGAACTGAAGTCTTGATTGCTTGGCTTCCAATGCCTTTGCTGGAGAGGTGTGGTGTGACTAATCTAAAGAGGACTGCAAATGGTCAGACCAGATGAGCGCAATAGGAGAGCTGTGATGAAGGGTGGGCAGTGTGGTGATGATGAGGTCAAGGATATTTGCTGCAAGTTGGTTCTTTCATGTGCTGTGTGAGGTTCAGTGTATTGCATAGGCAGTGGAGAACTTTCTTCATTGATGTGGTTGCTGGGTTTCCAGGGATGTTGAAGTCTCTGAGGAAGATGTTGGCATTGCTGAGAGACCAAGTCCATGAAGTCTTCAATGAAGGCAGTGTTGGGCTTGGGTGGTCTGTAGATGAGATGAAAAGTGACTGTGCCCATTGGAGGGAGCAGGGAGTGGCAGGATAGTTTTTTGAAAGAGCCGATGGTGGCGACGTCCAGTTTGGTGCATGGCCATGATGCCTTGTGAATGATGGCAGACATCCGCCAATCTTGTTTGGATGGTCTTGTTGTAGAATTCTATAACTGTTGGGGGTGAGGACATCTAGGATGTGGGTGTAGATGGATGTCATCCAGGTCTCAGTAATGAAGATGGCATAGAAGTCATGTGGGATGATGAGGTCGGCGATGTCAGCTGCATGATTGGTTGCTGAGCAGGAATTGGTGACCATTAATTTTCGTATAATGGTGGATGTTAAGATGGATTTCTGAACTCTGACCTGGTGGGCCGAGGTTCAGAAGGTCAGGCTAGTTTCTTGGAACAGGGTAACCTAGTGGACAAGCGAGATCAATCAAGGTAGCATTGGCGGCGGTCAAGACTAGGTCTCAGGAGCGGTGAGGGTGATCGAAAGCCCACAATGAGCACACACAGTAAACAACGCTACTAATTACTCTCAGTCAGGTGTATGTAGCAAAAATACATATACATTTATTAAAGGCCTTTAAAATCAAACACAAAGCAAATATCAACAGTAATAACTAAACCAACACAACCCTACTATCAAACCTATATACAGATACCAATGGCATAAAGGAATAGTGCACAGTAAGAGTCCACAATCTGTGAAGAAAGGGAGAAAACAGTGCAGATATTATTTAGGCAATCCTTCACTTATCAAACTCTAACTAAGAGGTAGTCAAATCCCTACGATGAGTACTTTCGGTGCTGATGCACGCGATCATGCAGTTGAGCAAAAATGGGGTCTCTTGCAGGGGCTGTAGCAGCTCAGTAAGGCGGGTGAGGCAGTGAAGAATACATTCCCACTATTCGAGGAGGGTCTCCCCAAGAGGGCAGAACAGGATCCAAGAGTTGGGAATTGCTCTGTAGCACAGGCTACCTTGATAAAGAAGAGTGGCCCTCAGTGGACACTTGTGCGTAAAAATGGATGGATCCGCTATGAGTCACCGGTAAGGGTTGCAAGTGCTCACCGACCCTCGGCACACTCCGGACCAAACTTTGGCAGTTGAGTCCACTTGGGTAGCAGGTTCGAATCCTGCAGTTGTGCGGTTCTGCAGCTTTCAAGGGCTGCGTTCCAGGGATGATTCTGTGGCGGGACAGTGGCGATTTATCCGCTCCTGATGAAAGGATCAGGCCAATTCCGCTGCAGCAGGTCTGAGGGCCCAGGGGGGCACAGCAGCAAGTCACCCACAAAGTTCATCACCACATAAGGGCAACATGGCGACCGCGTATGCTCAGGTTCAGGCGTACTCTTCTAAATCCAGACCTAGGAATGCTAGGTGTACGAAACTCAGAGGGAGAGTGCCTCATACCCAGAGTTTACAGTCTCCAAATGCTCAAGTGTCAACTCAAAACAGCGGTGGTTCCAGGGCAAGGGTCCCGTGCAAGCTGGTCAGTTCACTGATTGGTCCTGGAACACTTCTGAAAAGGCTTGCTTACAGGTTAAATTGGAGGTGGTGAGAATAGTTAGTCCCACTATTCCAAAGGGTCAAAGCACCTTTGCAGACCTTATAAGTTCGATCAGGAACAGGGAGTCCAATGGGACAACAGCAGGCTCAGGGTGCCAAACCTTCCAGCAGGTCACCAGCAGTTCCTCAGGTCTGCTTCTTGGTTTCAGGATACTTGGCGCCTATCCTAAATTCAATGAGAACTCAAGAGATCTACCTGGTATGGGTGTAAGGGGCCTTCTCTTATCCAGAATCTCCTTCGCGCCAAAACGAAGAGGACCCAATGAGAGATCTGCTCACATACAGCCATCCCAGACATGGACCAATCACGGACCACGGAGGGCCCAGTCATTCCCAGCACACCAGACATCCTGGCACCCAGGATGTGTATTGGAACTGGATAGTCCAGCCCACATCCTGGAGGCACTCATACAAGGCATGCAGAAGCCCGCAAGAGCTTCCTTTTGCACGGGGATCTGCATGACCATATAGGGGTTTTCCCGGGTCTCCTTGACCTGGGGAAGGCAAAGGGACAAGATGGCCAAAGAACAAAACAATGAACCTCGTGGAACGGCCATTTTGGGGGCAAGCCACTGTCCTGGTCCAAATGCAGTAAACGTGATATGGACCACAGGAAAGGGTTACAAATCTATGAAAATTAACAGCTGCCACAAGCTCTGTCCAACGCAGATTTGTACTTCTACCGTAAAATCCTTTGAAGGTATCGAGGGCCTTAAAAATGAAAGGAAAGTACATTGTGCACTTTTAACATATTGCTAAAAACTAGCAACAAATTGAAAGACTAAGGGAAACAAAGTCTCCCAGCACTGACTGTCTTTAAGGGCATGTCAGTTTCCCCATAATAAAGTGAGCGAAAACTCAGTGGCGTTTAGCAGAAGGCTGGGCTCCACTGGAAAATGTCAGGTTAGGATGGTCAGACAAAAGCAAAAAGTTGGGGGGTTGACAACTGGTGGGCAAATTACACATAAATGGAAATCTTTACTAACACTGGATGATGGAGTAGTAATGCGGTTTAAGGGACATGGGTGAGGTTGCTGCAATATAGTGTCCATGATGCTGGTGAGGGGTGGGGTTGGCGATGAGTGGTGATTGTAGGAATAGGCTGTTGGGAGAGGGAGAGATGAGTGAAACACATATTCAAGTGAGTTTACCTGATGTTAATCCTCTACCTATTACCTCACACCTTCCCCACCAGCCAACCAGCATAGCTCACCACTCAATGGAACTCCATCAGAAATGGTGCTTTAGGTTCCTGTCTTGATCGGTAACAATTGAGGTAATGTGGTCTCAGATGTAGATGTCCGGCCAAACATCTTTTAATAGCAGATAATTGCCCACTAATGTAAATGAGACTGGATGATTGATTTGGCCCTCAACACTCCCTCCCTGACTGGGGAACAGGTAATATTCTCAGGTGAGATGAAAAGGTGTCAAATTGACTGAGTCTGGAAGGTTGATCATTTCTTAGGACTGAAACTTGTTGTCTGACTGTAACAGAATAGGTACTTCTATTTCTGAACATTCAGATTTAAATGAAAAAACGCCAATCATCTGTTTCCGTTACACTTACATTGTTTCTAAAATAATAATTAAGGCTCCATCAGACCAAGTGTATACACATGAATTGGCTTTGCAAACTGTGATGAGCATGCCCTGAAGGAAATTGAAACCTCAGGAAACCAGCCTGTGACCCAACAACAGTGTGTAAACTATTTGCTAGAAAGTGTCTTTGTAGGATCTAGGAGCCCACATACATTTTGAAGTGCCACAGGGACCAACACCATCAATGTCTAGGCCTTCTAAATGATAAATGATTGATTTAGTAGCATATATCTGCAATTAATGAAGCAGGGATAACCATGCACGTCAATTAATATTTGCACCACTTTTCAACTTCATTGTATGCTTCATTGATCTGGCTGCTGCGTCCTCCCAGAGATCATGCACTGACATAACCTCATGCTGCAGGTTAATGAATGATTGCACCACTCTTGAACTTCTCTCTGTGCTTTATTCATCTGGCAGCTGCTCCGTCCTCCCAGAGATCATGCATTGCGCCATAAACTCATGCTGCACATCAATGAATGATTGCACCACTCTTGAACTTCTCTCTGTGCTTTATTCATCTGGCAGCTGCTCCGTCCTCCCAGAGATCATGCATTGCGCCATAAACTCATGCTGCACATCAATGAATGATTGCACCACTCTTGAACTTCTCCCTGTGCTTTATTCATCTGGCGGCTGCGTCCTCCCAGAGATCATGCATTGCGCCATACCCTCATGCTGCTTCCTCCTGTGTGCAGCAAGACGCCATTCTCCAGCTTTGATAGTCCTCCAGAGGAAGCTGTAACCCTGCAGGGCGGCACTCAGCTTTTAGTGGAATTGCCTTTATAATACCCCGGGGTTTTTGAGAATACATCATACAGAGTTTCTCTACTGCGCGATATGCAGGCCGTCTAATGCATCTCAGGTGCCCTACCCTCCTTTGAACCTGCACTCTACTTCTAGGGAAAGGGGCGTGGGGGAAGGGGGTCAATGTTGTCTCAGACAAGGCAGTCCAAAAAGGGGATAGGGTGACTTATGGCATATTAATGGAACTATGTTGGAGTCCAAACCTGTGTAATGAAATACAAAATATACTTATATGCGTTATCCACGCCATTTTAACCCGCATCACCCATGCACAGAGCTCAAATACAAAAAAGAGGGTTGTGACTCCATGGCCTGACCTAGAAATATAACTCATAGGTCCACATGTCTGACCATGAAGGGGGTGAAATGTGTGTTAGAAGTAACCTGTGTATCCACCAAGTGGGCAGAATGCCGCCCAGCAGAGCAGCTTTTCTCCATCTGCTCTAGCACTAGGACTTGTGAGGGATTACAGGTTCCCATCACAAGGGGCACATATTGCATACAGGTTACAGTCAAGAGGCCTACTAACATGCAAGGCATATTATGGAAATATATGAAAGAAACCAGAAAAGATTGGATCATTAATTAGCTCCCCTATCGGTGGTCATGAGGGCCCCAAAAAGTCCAGGTCCATGTGATCATTTGGATGCAAATGAGATCAGTTTGCAAAAGCAGTGTATACAGTGGTTCATATTTCCACACAAATAAGCCAAGGGGGTGGGATGGACTTGGTAAATTGAATGAGGGCTTTCCAAAGAAGCCAGCTCCAGCCTGCTTGAGTAGAGTAGTGCATGCCTCACCTTCCTTGTTACCACCTCCAGGCAATGCTTCATTTGTGGGGGTGTTTGCCAGGGCACTTATTTTTTAGCCCCAGCACTTGTTGTCTCAGGCTCACTTTGATTATGAAGTGCTGTTTTGGTCACTTTCTTATTGTCACTGTCACTGTCAGTAGCAGCTGTACAACAAACAACAACGGTTTGCACTGGCCATGTGTCTCTGCATCTTGGGCCGGCTCATTGTAATGCAAGCAAGCTGGTGTGGCGGCAGTGCTAGTTATACGTTTTCATGAATAGCAATGGGTTGGAAGGTAACGATGCTGGGCACTCATGCTGGCCAGGCCCACACCCTGCTCCAGTCAGCCTGCACGACACTGGTGCAGCACTGCTACTGTAATAAAAGTCAGCAATGCCACAGCAGGATGGATAGCAACAACAGGACAGCCAGCAGCACCAATACAGGGCCAAAAACAGGGAAAAGACCATTGCCAAGGAGGAGTAACTGTCCCAAGAGCTAGCCTATAAAAGAAGAGCTTGCTGCAGTGTTTGACAGGAAAGTTCATCAGTTCAGTAATGATTTGCCAGCATTTGTCCATGAATTTACCATGGGAGGATAGGATGTTGGCGCTAATTACTGTGGCTAAACGGTCAATAAAACCACCTGCCACCTATAGAATCATAGAAAAATGTTAACAATGAATACATGTTTCAAGAAGCATTTAAACATGAGTTATTTAAAAACACAACCAATATGTTATGTTATTTTATGTGGATTGCATATCTGCCATAGTCAGTGCATCCATCAACCCCAATGAGCCGATGCGAGTTGCAGCTTTAACTTGAAATAGTTTGACACTGTGGGGAGCAGCTGTGGGTGATGGCAACATTGATGGGGTGCTGCCCGGGCTGCAGTGTTACAGGATTGCTAGAAAGAAAATGGCCCCTGGCACTTATTTTGTTTGCAATCTGAGCACTGCTGTCAGGGGATCAAATGAAAGTCGCTCACAGTCTGTGAGGTTTGAGTATCCCTTGCATTTCTTATCGGCTTTAAAGATGTTTTCTCCGTGGTGGTTCTGGTCAAGATGTTGAGTATCTAGGTGATCCCGGTTATATGTGATATTACCTACGGAAAATTCAGAGTGGTACATTTCAGTGCAATCAAAAATACTGATTTTTAATATTTGTTTTATTTGGGAGCCTCCCCACCGCCCCCGAGGCTTCTGTTTTTCTATCCTTATAACTCCACCCAACCCCATCCCGACCCATTTTTACCCCTTACCCCCACTACCCTATATATATTTATTTTATGTTTTCAGTATTTTGCTGTATTTTGGTTGCACTGAAATGTACCACTCTGAATTTTCCGTAGGTAAATCGACTGGACAACGGTGTTCCCTACTACCTAGTGGGCCTTTGGCATAAGGTTTGCTTCACATTTTGCAACATCTGGTTAAGGCTTCGCCAGATCTTACTGGGTCCGGGAAGGTCCCTGCGTGAGCCATGGTGTACTGACGTTTGACTCTGCCACAGTTGTAGTCAAAATGCCCAGGTGCCTCTTACATAGGATACCTCCCAAAACCCTCCTTAATATCTATATCTTATCTTTTTCCATTTTTTCTCTCCCCTATTTCCCTCCTGACTTGCCCCACAACAATGGGACCATCTTTACCGCATCTTAGCTCCTATTCCTTCATGACCTTTCTTCATGTCTCGTCCTCTCTTGAGGCTTTGCCTTATGAGAGGTTTCTGGTCTTTCTCCCTCCTTTCCTCTTTCTCTGTCCTTGCTTCACTCTTCCTTTTCTGTCTCCCTGTTCCTTTTCCCATTAAAGATCATTTCACAGACCGCCTCCTCCAGTGACCATTTCCGGGTCACTGTCTTTCCCCTATTTTCCTCATGCCATTCAACTTTTACCTCATCTACTTTTTGTCGTCTTCTTCAGATCTTTTGACATTCCACCTCGTCTCTCTATCCCCCTCCCTGGCTGGTCCACTTTCTTGTCTCCAGGTCTTTTACAGGTTCAACTTCCTCCTCTCTCTATCCTCCTCTCCAGCCTCTCCTCCCTCCTTCCCTTTTCTCCACTCCTGTGACTCTGCCTTCATCTCCCACCTGTTCACTCTTTTTTCTGCTCCTCGCTCACCCTTCCTCTGTGCTCAGTACAATAACCACCATCCTGCTTCCAGCACCTTCCCCAGGAGCTAAACTGATGCAGTTTAAATAGTGGCACAGAGTCTGCTCGGGTGTAAACAAATGCCACATTGCGCTCAGGTGAGGTGAAGCAAACAGTGAGCACAGGGATTGGGCTTTCCAAATTGTAGCTGTTCTTGAAAGTTGTCTCTGATTGGTCAGCTCTTCCAGATGCATCTCCACAGACCGAACCAACCAGAGAGTTGTCCTACATCTTGGATTTCACAGGGCTTTATGCTGGTATTTGCCTCCACTGGAGTGCACGGCTGCTTGCCAGCCACTTGTATTGCTCCTCCTGTCTATGTGGGTCTCTCCAAAGAGCTTGAGGGAAGGTTCTAATATAAATGTCAGACCTCCTAAAACTGAATCATTGTTGAATATTTGCCGATTTCTGAAAGTGCAACACCCTGTTCCCCAATTCCTTCACAGGTCCTGCTGTCCTCTCTTGATAATGCTGCCTTTGCCTCGGATAATGAATTGCAGGCAGTCTGTGGTATTGGGCTTGCATTGATGTACACAATGCAAGCCATAAATTGTCAGCGGGCCTGGAACCCTATGGTATCTCAGGGTTCCAGGAGTGAGGTTGAGACACACAGGATGGGAGATGAACATAGAAGGATGTATTTACTGTAGCTCTTACCTCCCTTCTTACTTAATCCCTGTAACTGAATAAAGCATATTCCAGCTTCCAGAGTCCTTCCTGTTTACCTGTCTGCAATACATACACTACACAGTCTCTTGCTTAGGGGACTTTGCAGTTCTATTCGACTTTGGTAGAGATTAGAACCAAGAGCTTATCATTGTGGGTTACTCTTAAGGATGATGGATGATGCAGCAACAGAGAAGGGTTAGGATGGCAGGCAAGCCAATCCTTACACGTTCTGGAAGTGTCAAAGTCCCCTTCCTCGCTCTCCATACAGGTGGGAGAGAGGCCTCGGCATCCAGAGGACTCCCTGAGCCAGTGGATAATAGGCATTGAGGTGGAATGGAGAGGACCCCTGGACCCCTTCACAGCAGACAGTCACATTGGAGCCACTAAAACCGCTCCACTAAATATGGCAGATATTGGGAATCCCCTCCCAATTGCCAGCTTCACAGAAAGGAATGTCCAGTCCCCCAAAACAACCCCAAGTCGATCTGCAAGTATCTGACGTTCATGGGCTCCCACAATGCCTCATATTCTCTCTTGGAATTTGCAGAGCTGCCCGCCCTCCTGGTCCATCCCACAGAGTCTGCAGAGCCACGAGTGCAGGATAGGTACACAAAACATCTGGGGAATACAAAATCAGGTCGTGGGGTAACAAAGATCCCTAGGAGACTCTGCTACTTATGCCCAGCGCTTGAAGAACCTGCTTACACCTTTCCACATCCAATCAAGGAAAGAGAGACAATCCCAAATTCCTGCGAAAGCAGATATAACTTCTTGCAGTCCCGTCAGCCTTATTCTGTCTAGCAAGGAAGAAAAAAAACCTGATCAATCCAAGTCTTCAAAAAATCTAGGCCCACAGCAGTATATCCCCAACCTCAGCCCCACCCAAGTGGAAGAGAAATCTTGCTGAAAAAGCCTGTCAGCCCAGACCCAGCTTGCGGGTTATTGGAGTAAGTTGTGGAAGTCGGTCAGAGGAGTTGCAAAGGCATTGCAAGGGCTGTGGAGGAGAGGAGATTGCTGGCGAAGGAGTCAGTAGTGGAGGTGGGGCTGAGAAGGTGGAGGAAATTATAGCTGGAGGAGGATGTAGAGGACTGGAGGAGGAGCCGACAGCAGGTTGGATGGTGAGAAGTTGGCAGAGGAGGTTACTCATGAACGAGGCAGGAGAAAACTGTAGGTGCTGGTGATAGGAGGTGGTTGGGAGAAGCTGGACGAGGAGAAGGTAACAGCTGGACAAGAATGGGAGTAGGTGGAAAGAAGAGGTGGGGCAGTGGAAGTCACAACATGAGGAGAGGAAGGTGCATTGATGGTGGAGGCCAGAGTCCAAGGAGGTGAAGTGCTGAGTGAGAATAGGAAGGAACGAGGAGGAACAAGACCCAGGCATGAAGGCCAGGGTAGTGAGGG
This sequence comes from Ambystoma mexicanum, assembly GCF_040938575.1. Taxonomy (NCBI): domain Eukaryota; kingdom Metazoa; phylum Chordata; class Amphibia; order Caudata; family Ambystomatidae; genus Ambystoma; species Ambystoma mexicanum. Next base: position 1,275,402,548 of record NC_090932.1, read on the forward strand.
CTCTAGCTGCCAGGTGGATGTCGAGTATATCTGTAGCAAAGGAGGGGCCTGAGAACAGAGGCTTAGGCTAGCTAACTGCTGGCTCAAACAATCTGATCTGCAGCAATTCCAATACTACCTGCACCTCGTGGTGTGGACCCAGAGTAACCTCTCAGACGGCCTGGTGGACAATATCCGATTAGATAGCAGAGGGGATGGGGCGGGGCACCTGGCTTAGCCGCCCCTTTCCTCCAGCAGGTCTAACAGAGCAGGTGTTGGCATCTGCCCCCCTGGTGACTTAAGCCTCATAAACCAGACTGAAACAAGGGATATCACCACAATACATTTGTGTGATCTTTCCTTGGAATTCTTGCACAGAATTTGGGTATGAGGTGTACATTCGGCTCAGCCTCTTACCCCGAAAGGAAACATGCCACCATCTCTGTGTCAGTCTAATTTTGACTTGTACTTGACTTGTATAGTAGTTTGAATCTACAAATAATGGGGCAAGCTGCACACCTAATGTCTTATTGCTTTCAAAAAGATGTTTACACATTCATTATAATTTGGGGTACTGAGGAGACAAATGCAACTCTGGCACATGAAGCTGCTATTAACATGAAAAGAAAACTCAGTGTCCTGAAGTGATGGAGACTCCTGTACCCTGCACACTGTTATTACTGTTACTAAGAACAGAGTTCAAACAACTTAATATCAATCATTCTGATCAGATCTTCAGAAATGATTTCAAGTAAATTTTATGAGACAAACATTCACTATTCAATTTTTAATACATAATCAGTTTAGAGCAACAACACAAAAACAAAAGGGATTTCTCAACCTGTTTTGGGTCATTCCCTTCATCAGGAGCGAAATATTATTGGTTCTTACGGTTCTTCAATTTTCAAAAGTCATCTATAGAATAAGTGAAAAATATAATCAGTTTCACCTCATTTAAGTGTATTTATCATGTCTCAAATCTCACATGGAGTCAAATTGTTAACGACCTGGCTAGCTCATGCCATGCGTCTTCGCAAGATAGATTTCCGAATGGATATCTCAAATTATGCATTGTTTGTGTGTTCCTCTCTTTCGGTCTCTAGTTAAGCGAATAAAAAATGCAAGATAAAAAGTGGGTGTTTATTCTCTAGTTATTTGTAAAAATGTAATACAAGCTACGGGTATTCCTATCTGGGGCTTGTCTATCCATGAATGCTGTGAGGATCTCATTATCTTGATGCATAATTTAAGATATCCATTTGGATATCTATCTTGACAAGACCCATGGCATGTGCTAGCCAGGTGATTAACAATTTGACTCCATGTGATATTTGAGATATAATGATTAATGCACGCAAATGAGGTGAAACTGATATTTTTCACTTATTATTTAGATACCTTTTGAAAATTGAAGAACTGTAAGAATCAATATTATTTTGCCCCATCACTTAAGGACACTGTGTTTTCTATTCATATAAGTTTGACTCCCCAATAATTCAGCCTGCATTTTACATGGGTAAAAAGAAGAAGCAATCCATAGGGGTTCATAATAAAACTCTTCCTTGCACATATATGGAGGCAGACATTAACGCTTGTGTCATGTCAGGGTTTTTAAAAAAAAGCATGAGAACATGGCACTGGCCAGATTCCTGTGCCATTTCTGCACCCTGTGACAAAGTCAAAGGGCCTGCTGAAATGTGGCGAGCTACCCATGAATGGAGCATATAGTCATATTTTACCCTAATTATAGGGATAGAACTTCCCAATTCAACCTGGTGGTGTTTTGGTTTATGACTCCGCACAAAGGGATGCTTCTGTGCTGTGTTTGCTGGCCTTGGACGTCTGGCTCTGTGGAGAGGGTCAGGATGGCTGAGAGACCCTGGTGACTTTGCAGTGGTCCCGGGAGGGCATACCCAGGGGGAAGGGTTGGGATTGACCCACAGAGATGGAGGAAGAAAAGGGTTGGAGGCCATCTAAGGAGACCAGAGGGAGTCAAGCAACCCTTACCTGCTTGACTGGAAGATAGCCTTGAAGGAAGTGAAGTGGTGGACCCGTGGGAAAAGGTCAGCTGCTGCTCGGCTGGAAAAACAAGGAACTGGATCAGAAATGGCACTGTATTGGAATGAAGCTGAAGGCCGTGTCTCTGCTGGTGAGTCCTATTTGGAAGAAAGGATTAACAGGGTGGAAGGGGAAAACAAGTGAGAAGCTGAACATTGAAAGGTGGCACGCTGGAGAGATCAGGGGCAGCAGGGGTGGATGGTTTGGGGCACCACAAAATGTAAAGAAGAAAGAAGCAGTTCCTAGAAAGAGGACAGGAAAAACCGAAGTGCAAGGAGAGGGGGCAAAAGGTAGGGAGGCAGATGAAGGAGGTGAAATGAAAGACCAAATCAAGAGAGGACGCCAGGTCGGAGAGGAAAGCACGACAGATAGAAAGGGTGAAAAAGCTACTAGACTGGCAACTAAGACCGAGGAGCGGAGAAGGAACACACAGACTAAAGAAGTGACAAGGGGTGGGCCTCTAGGACCAGAGAGATCATTTTAAGGGTATGAGAGAAGAATAGAAGGGAGGAGGAAGCATCCACTAGGACAGAGGCGAAAGAGAGAGGGAAGCAATAGGAAGAGATGGGAAGAATAAAGAAAGGAGGCAGAATTAAATGAAATAGATGGAAAATAGAAGTCAGGCTAAAAAAGAGTGAAAAGACCGTGAGAAGGAAGAGCGGACATCCTGGCACGAAATGAACCAAGGCAGGGGAGGCTTAAAGAAGATTACTTGTTAGAAAGTGCCTCTAAATGAAACTCTCTAACTCCCAAATGTTTTGATGAAAGGCTGCCTTATTCAAGACAGGACCCTTTCTAAAATGAACATTAGCCACTTAATTCCTCTTTATCCCATACAGTTTTGTTGAAATATGATAGGTTATTTATAACGTGCTTAATACCCAGAGGTTTCTAAGCGCGGACCTGGGGATTGAACCCATGTTGCTCTGTGTCATCTTGCTTCGAAGGCAATCACGTTTCCACTGAGCTATCCTCCCAAGACTCCATGTCAACTTCCCTCATCCATTTCTTACACCCCTTTTTTGAACCTTTGTCCATCTTACTTGCCCTTCTGTGTGCCCCCAGCCTCATTGCTCCTTTATCTTTTGGCCTTCCTTCTTTCTCTCCTTTCTTTTCTCCCACGTACTTGCCCACTGTAGGACAAAGTACTGTTATTCTCTTTTCTTGTTGCTTCACCATTCCCAGCTTATTCTCAACTACCCTCCTGTCAGTATCCAGAGTGCTTCCCTTTCCTTCGTGAAACTGCCCGTCCTCTGTGTTCCTTTACAGTGTGGTTTGTAATTTGTAGTGTGCTAGAACTGTCTGTTGTAATAATAATAAAGTAGATATTTTTAATACAACTTTGACTGGACAGTCCCTTTTATCATTGGGTAATAATTGTATTTTCGCTGTGTTGCAACTAACCAATGATCAACAACCTTGTGGAGAGAAGCCTGCTGTTCCGTCCATGTTACCAAAATTGGACTAGGAGGTTTATAATTGACTTGTGTTCCAATCTTTTCAGATCCCCTCTGGTGTACTAAAGGTGTGGGACTGATTGATGGTTTAGAAACCGATATTTATCCCTTCACCACTGCTGCCCTGGAAGTTGATTCAACCAGCACAGTTTAGTCACCCAACGAAAGAAGTACTGTTGCAGGCAACGTTTAGTCATTGCTAGGTATTAGAAATAGTCATGGAGCCTGACATGGAGATTACAAAACACCTGCCCAAGGATGCTCTGCGCGTCTTATGCCAAGAGAGGGGACTTCCCCACAGCACTAAGGTTAATAAACCCGAGTTGCTGACCAGCCTCCAAGCTTGGGTAGAAGCGATGATGGTTGGGGAGAAGAACCCAGGGGATGAGCTAGGCTGTGTGTACCCGAACGGACAAGACCTTCCGGAGGGGAAAAATGACGAGGATGACCGCATGAGTAGTGTTTCTCCCCAATCATCCCACCAGGGGGCAAATGTGGTTTCCCTACACTCGAGAGTGTCAGTGAGAACAGGGGCTAGTGTGGCGTCCCACAGTTCCCGGGCCTCAGCGCAGTCTCTAAGTGGCCAGTAACTGTTTGGGCTGTTAATGAGGTAGTGGCTGGAAAGCTCCTGCTCGAGGAGAGGAGACTAGTGCTATAGGAACAGAAACAGTGGGAAAAGGTCACCATAGAGCTGCGCAATCTGGTGCTCACAGAGCAGAAGGAGGCCAACAGGTCCTCCTCTAGCGAGAACAGCAGTAGTGTCTCAATCCAGAGTGCCCAGGATAAGCCCCAACGGCACATCCCAAGGATTTAGTACAGGCTTATGAAGTGGGGAAGGATACATTTGACTGGTTTGAAACACTCGAGCTGGTATTCCAGCTGCAGGAGGTGGATGAGGTACTGTGGGAGTACAGCCCTGATGAGCCGCTTACCGACACCAGGGTCTAATGCAATTATCAGTTAAAGGCCTGTAGAGGAGGTACCAAGCACAATTCACATTCCTACCGCCCATTTTGAAGTACCAGGAACATTCACGCCAAAATATGTAACGTATGATGAGCAAATAAACCAGCAGAGAGCCGCAGTGGGGCTCTATCCCATACCTATCAGAATAATAGCACCTATTGAAGTACCGACACCTAAGAAAACCTGGACAGTAAGATACCCATTGAGAAAACAATATCGACAAGTGAGACAGAATGACGATTGGCTGAATGTTATACCTGAAGAAGCTAAGAAGATGTTGAAGGAAGACGAATGATGACATCATAAGAACCCAGACTGACTCACATTTAGAAGATATAATGACCTGTGAATGATGAAAAGAGATGAAACACCATGGATAAGTGACATCCTGGGCCTAAAGTGAAATAAATGATGTCAAGATGTCAGAAACTTGTGCCATAAGCACGATGAAGATATTCAGTTAGTTTAACCATGTACATATGCAAAGTAACCGCAATAAGCACAGAAATCGTGAGGCTTGCTTATGCTTGATAGTAAGATAGATTGCGGCAAGCACCACCTATACATATCTACCTCAAAAGGAGCATTTTATATATGTATACTTCCACTATGAACAAGAGCACAATCAACCAACGGTTATTAAAGGTCTCAAGAGGACAGTTTCGCATCAAACAAATCGAGAATTAAAGACGGAGAGAAACTCAGACGAAGATAACCAATGCAAGAATCCAAGCTCGTATCGTCTGAAATAGGCCAACAGTGGACACAATTAATGAGAAGAAGAACACAGTATCCTGTTCAGAAAGGTCATGATAAGCCACAGATGGCAGACGACTGGCAGAATTAAATCAAATACACTAAATTGCATGAAGAATAAGACAATTTCACGGTGTCGGAATCATGTGACCAGGCGAGCAGGAAGGGATGAAACCTTCACACCCATGTATGGACCTTTGCCATGCCCAGACACCTTAACTTTCCGAGACCAAGAAGCAGACTCAAGGTCAACCACAAAGAAATAATTGACACATGCCCACTGAAGTGATGATTGATTGTAACAAGAACTCCCTGCACCTGGCCGGCTATTCTGCACGCTGCTAAGAGCAAGTGGAAAAGCATGAGTGGGATTGATGCCAACCCAATCATAGTGGACCGTGTAATCTAGGGGGTCCTATAGTTAGTAGAATCAATGAGACGTCATACTTTTAGTGGCGTCTACAGTAGCCATTTTGAAGGAAGGGCTTAGATGCCCCACCTGACATTGTTTATCCAATCCCCACTCCCCGTTACCATATACAGATATAATACCTATATTAAAGTTACCTTCATAGAACCATGCTAAGTTTTAAGAGTTACATGTCAGTGATGACGAGTTTTCAATATACATGTTCTGTTTTTTCTGAAATTAATCGGAGTTGAAGTGAGAAGGAAGATCGAGCGATTTCTGATATTCATGAACTCACTGTTTTTTGTACTTGTCATTACTCGGACTCCTTTTGCTTAACTATTGAGTTGTCATTCTTGATTTGATGCGAGAGTATTAATCTGCATCCACATCTATCTCAAGGGTGGTGCTACTCATCTTAAAGTGCTGTTTGGAAACCCCCAGTCCTATGGGCCGGCTGGGGTCCCTACTGCAAACTTGGTAGCAGAGATTGATGGTTCGATTAGAATCGATTAGATAAGACACCCAGTAGCCGTCGACATAAGTAACTCTAGGTCCTCGGCAATATCACAAGTCCTTTGCCATCCAGCTGAGTAGAACGAGAGGCTCCCCGTAGATAGTAGTTAGTCTAAGTAAAAACCCTGCAGGTTTCTTAAGGGACCCTTGCTTTCTCCCATAAACCCCTTCCCACTTCTACGAGCAGCTAATCGGACGAACGGCAAGGAGAGGCGGTAACAAAGGCGGTGATCCTGAGCATCCAGAGGGGAAAAAATGCAAATGGTCAGTGAAAAAGACTAAATGCTTTGGCAAAAAGTTGCATGCCTTAGAACAAGTAAGGGAAGGTAACGGAAGGAGGTGAGACAACAATAACATCAGAGTAAGAGTATAATGTATATATAAGGGGAAAAATATTGACTCAAGGGTGGCCGAGCAATAGAAAGATACCGGGAGGATACCCGAGCAATAGAGAGATACCGGGAGGATACCCGAGCTAGAGAAAGATACTGGGAGGAGAGAGATACCGGGAGGATACCCGAGCTAGAGAGGATACAACCAGATACTTAGGTTTTAATATAGCGCTAGAAGAAGCCTGCATTTGAAGCCTTGAAAAAAATAGGACGCTATAGGAGACCAAAACGATTAAAGAAATTTTTGAAAGAAATGGGCTTACATTCCATGTCAGAATAATAATAGGGGCAGAAATGCATCTGTGGAAGCAGATGGCATGAGATTTATGTAGCTGGCTGGAGTCTGTCTAGTTGGCGTGTCTATCTTGTGTTTTTTTTTTCTCTGACGTCATGAGGTAAGACCTTTTTTGGGGGAAATAGCATGAAAATTGTGCGATTGAATAGAAAAAAAGTTGTATGACATGAATTAATGGTTGTTGTTTGAAAAAGTAAAAGTGAATTTTTTTTGTGAAAAAACGGGATTGGAGCTTGCGACGATTGGTGCTTGCTCATATTGTTGATTTTGTTTGAGAAACGTAAAGCATAACAAAGGGCCTCATTAGGACCCTGTCGGTCCCGTAATGAAAGGTGCCGGTACGGGACCGGCACCGTTCATTACAGGATGCCCTATTATGTGGCTTGCTAGCGGGTCCCGCTTTTCACGTCTGGTCTGACCAGACATGAAAAGCGGGACCCGCTAGCAGGCCAGGATGCTAACAACGGGCCCGTCATTAACGCAAGATCAACGGGACGTCATTAACCCGGTAAAAATCAATCCCATTGAGTCCTATGGGGCTCAAATGGGAATGGGGACTGATTTTTACCGGGTCCAAGAAAAGGGCAATTACCGGGTCCACCAAGGTCGGCATAACCCGGTTATTGCCATTTTCTTGGACCCGGTAAAAAAATAATCAGCGGCAGCCGTGCCCTTAATAAGGGCACGGCTATCGCCAGGGTCGTAATGAGGCCCAAAGTGTTATAAGAGTAGAGGATATAACAGGTTAAGCAATGAAGACGTTACCCCATTGGTACACTTGTGCAAACAGTTGCCAAAACATGCACCTAAGCTTGCTTGATTGATTAATATTTTATTTCTATCGCGCTCGTACACAAGTGTTTCAGAGCGCGACAAGGCAAGGGAGGGGAACTGGGGAGAACAAAACAGCGATCTTACTAGGCCCAGTGACATTGAGAACGTGCAAGTGCATGGGAGAGGGGGGTGGGGAAAAGTGCATGGAAGGGGGGAGAGGTGGAAAGTACGAAGCAGAGGAGAAACAGATAAATAACAATAAATAAATAATAAAGGCAACAAACCGTGGTAATGCAGCCAGCAATTTGCAAGTGCTAGGTTTAAGGCAGCAGACAGGGTAGGTCTGATAAGTGCAGGAAGAAAAAGGGGGGCTGTATGGGTACAGATACAGACTCCAGTGCAAGGGGTGGCCCAGAGGCAGTGCGGGAGGGTGGCAGGATGAGCAGGTACCTGGGCCCAAAAGACAGAGGGTGGCCAGGTGCACGGTGCCAACAGAGAACAGATCAGCAGGGGAGAGGGGGAGCAAAGGCAGAAGAAAATAGGAAGGTCTTGAGGTTCTTCCGGAACCAGAGATGGTTCTCCTCAAGTTTTAGAGTGGCAGGGAGGCTGTTCCAGAGGGAGGCCCCAGCCGAAGACAGAGATCTACCCCCAGCTCGTTTCTTAGAAAAACAACTGACCCTGAAGCTGAAGAAGTACAGTGCAGAATGGGTTAAAGGAACCACCCACAAAATGTTTATGCCATGGCCTCAAGGCGGATCGCTGTCTAAAACGGTCCTGCAACACATGACGACATATTTGCACGCCACGTATACTGGCAAAAAGTTAGATAAACGCCTAGCTAGTTTAGAGCTTTGGAAGATGTACCAAGAGGAAAAGGAGGAGGAGCCGCCATTAGATTGGATACTTAACATATGAACAGAGGGGGGTGAAATGCTTTCTGCCCACCCGCCCTGTCTGAAACAAAAAGCAAAGCCAGTAAAGACGAAGGATTATATCCGTTGAGGTAGGTTAAAGCAGCCAAGGGATATAGCAACCCGGCATACGAGTCACCTACGAAAAGTAGTGACGAAAACCCAGACAAGGACAGAGACAGAGATATTACCTCCAAAGTTTCGAGGGACAAGGAGAGATGCAAAAAAGAAAAAGGAGATCAAGCACAAGCAAGTACATCTTTAGATACTAGTAGAGAAGGATAGAGATGGAAAGCAGATGAGGATAGGACCGGATGAGATGGCATTCACATAGAACGAATGGATGGGAGGTCAGATTTGATTGAAACTCGATGGTAAAGGCATTGAGGACATCAAACAAAAGGAAAGCTAGACGATTCAAAGAGGAAAGAGAAGGAAAAGGAAAAAGGATTGAGAGACGAAAGAATCAGAAAAAAGGACAGACAGAAACGAGAGCAGTTATATCGCGAAGTGCAAGAAAGGAAACGCGATCATAAGCCAAGAACAGCGAATGATTAGGATAGGCAAGAACAAAAGAGAATCGAAGAAGAAGAACAAAAAATATGGGAAAAGAGAATAAAGAGACACTTGTTGAAATATCTGAGCTGGTGGGTGACTGGTAACAAATTTGACACATTTAAAGGGATGGACAATTTGATTGCGTGTAAGCATGTGTTGGAAACTTGTGAGGTTCACCTACACCAGCATCTTGGGACAAGACTATCACAGACCTTAGGAGGGTTGCAAAGGCTTCTGATAGGTTTGTGAGTACTCGAGTCCAGCAAAAGGCTCAGGCAAGCACACCCGAAACCGGAAAATAAATCGGCAGACAAAAATGTAAACAAGGAAGGGAAGGACAAAGGTCCAACCCCATCCTCTTCAAAGTCAGGTCCCCAAAAGAATGAAGGGGAAGCCCAAACTAGTTCAGCCGTGCATACCGAAAAGAAGAGTGCAGGTACCCCTAACGCTGGGACACCTACGTTCTCACCACCCAAAGTTGTTTTGTGTGTAAGGAGCTGGACCATAGGAAAAGGGATGCTGCTTGCAAAGGATTACCCAACCAAGCCATAGTGATTGTTGGACTCATGGAAGAGGCCATCATTAGTGTGGGGACTTCCACTAGGCCGGGGAGTGGCCGAATGTAGATTGGTTACACTGAGTGGGAACGGTAGCAGGTCTCGAGAAGAAACCCCAATTCCCAATAATACTCAACTCTATCTAGAACATGTGTATATCAATGGACACAAAACTCCTGCGGTCTGAGAGACAGTGGCTAGTGTCACAACTGTCACTACTGTCACCTGGCAGTGGGTACAGCCAGGCCAGTATATTGCTGGCCCTGATTTGTGCATAAGTGGGTTTGATGGCAAGAGTAAGTGCCTCTTGGTGATAGTAGAGTTCAGCTGGTGAGGTGAAACGACCCAACACTGTGTAGCAGTGAAAGACTCCATCCCTGTACATGACTGTTGGGTAATGATCTTCCTGATCCCAAAAAAGCTGCAGCAGCTACACGATCGAGGGCCAAAGAGAGCGCCAGATTGAACACTCTGAGAACCTTAGGGCCTGGAGTGCTTCGAGAGGGCTTGTTGGAAGGACCGACATGGCCAGTAGCCCCTAGTCCAGTTCCACAGACTGCTGAGCACCTACTCCTACTCCAGTAGCCACTGAGGACCCTACTTTGGTAGCAGGGGACTCTGTGACTTCAGAGTTGCCTGGTGCAGTGCTGGAACCTGAAGTGGAGGACCAGGTGGGCGCAGATCTGAAGGGTCTGCACAAGCTGGATGAGTTTGCATCAGCTGGAAGCCCAGGTCAGACTGACTTCTTCACAGCCCAGAAAGAGTGTCCCTCTCTGGCGGGGCCCCTGGACTGTTCAAAGTGTACTGGGAAGATGGACTCCTGTACAGTGAGCCAAAAGACTCTGGGGACGAGGGCAGTATCCAGAGTGCTTCTGTTTCCTTCGTGAAACTGTCTGTCCTCTGTCTTCCTTTAAAGAGTGGGTTGTATTTTGTAGTGTGCTAGAACTGTCTGTTGTAATAATAATAAAGTAGGTATTTTTAATACAACCTTGACTGGACAGTCCCTTTTATCATTGGGTAATAACTGTATTTTCGTTGTGTTGCAACTAACCAACGATCCACAACCTTGCGGAGATAAGCCTGCTGTTCCGTCCACGTTACCAAATTTGGACAAGGAGGTTTATAATTGATTTGTATTCCAATCTGTTTGGATTTCTTATGGTGTACTAGAGGTGTGGGGCTGATTGATGGTATAGAAACCGGTACCACTGGTGAACCGGAAGTTGATTCGTCACAGCCAGCCCAACGGAATCACGACCACTGAACGAGACAGTGCATCGGCAATGCAGTTGTCTGTACCTGGGATATGCTTAGCTCTAAACACAATATTCCACTTTAGACACACAAGAAACTGATTGGGCAGCTGTAACACCCACCTGTTCCTCTTGGACTGCCTGTTGATCACTGACACAATGCTTTTGTTATTAACCCTGAACATCACTCTTTTGTTCTTCCAACTCCTCTCCCAAAGCTCTGCTGCCACCAATACCAGGCACAGTTCCATCAATGCAATGCTGGGCTTCACAGCCAATAACTCCTGTCGCCATTCGGATGCACAACACTTCCTATCCAGTATACACACAAACCACACCCAAAAACATCTCTACATTCCAGTTCACACCCCCATTAGACAGCCACATCAAAATCCGGTTATAGCCTGCCAGAAAACACAGCCACACATCCAGGTCCCCTTTTATCCTCAACGTCACCCTGATCCTATGGTGTGGTCATTTTGCGCCCAGCAGTGCTAAAGCCAGTTGCCTTCAGAAAGCACTGTCCAGTTCAACCACCCTGCAAGCAACGTTGAAATGGCCCAGCAGCTGCTGAATTGATCGCACCTCACCCTTGTCCTGGGGCAACACTTCTGCAATCACCCTGTTCAACTTTCATAGTTTATCCCTGGGCAACCTTGATTCCATCCAAATGGAGTCCATTTCAAAACCTAAGACTGTCAGAGCAGTAGCAAGCCCTTCCGGCTGATCTGGAGACAGCGGGACGCCCAGGTCCTCTGCCAGCAGGCGAGCACATTCCATTTCCCTGTCATTTCTGCTCGCCATCAACAAATCATGCGAATGGTGCAATATCTGGTGTGATCCAGTGCACTGCATGAAAGCCCGTTCTGCAAACGTGCTGAAGCACTCGAAGAGGGAGCATGCCAGAGAGCATCCCATTGGCAAAGCCTTGACAACAGGATCCCTGCCCCCAAACTGGATACACAAACGATGAAAGTCATCCAGGTGCATGGAAAGTAAGCCGAGGGCCCATTTTATGTCACATTTCGCCATCTGAGCCCTTGCCCCACACTCTTAACTTCCAGGCTATTATGCAAGTCTATGCAAAAAGGACGGCATACTCGTCCTTGGCACATGAGGGGTTAATACGTGTGATCACCTCATATTTGTTCAGGTAGGATAGGGAGCAGTCTGCAGAGTCAATGATGGATTCTCCTTCCGGGCCAACACAAGTGGTGGATTATTCCCCCTTCTCTTTCATGGGACGAATTTCCATCTGCAAGATAATCAGTTCCACTAGCCAGCGGTATCACATCCATCGGACCTGCCATCCTCCCCTCTAGCACTTCTTTCATCAATTTATCACCTATACTGCCCATGTGCTCCCTGATGGACTGCAAGTTTTTCCACCCACCTGCCTTCCCTCTGGCTCCTGTATCGTTTGCAAACACCTTCTGTAAAACCCTTTGCCAATAAACTTGCTGCCCCAATCAGGGTACATTCCCAGTCATTCCCGCAACCTATCCACCTTAACCGGCGAACGTGCCTTTTCCCAACAACCCTCTCTGCCCACAGATCCTCTACCTCCCCTTCCAGCCCTTCATCCAGTACTGAATGCCTGGACGTCACCCTGCGCATTCCGGGCATTCATGTTTGTATCTGCATGTTGTTTGCGTACATGTTTCCTTGTTTTAAGCACAGCATGTTCTCCTGTTTCCAAACCCCACTCTACTTTGATGCACCATCCTTCTCTGGATGGGGATGACTAAAAGGGCGCAGACACATCGGCAGGTCTGGTGGGCGCCTCCCATTTCAGCCACAATGCTGCATCAATTTCACCCCTTTGCTCCCCCTATGTCATTGCTCATCCGTGCCGAAATTCGTCTTCATAAGGAAGCCCAGCAAGCCCCCCAAAAGTGAATCTGTGTCTTTTTGGTCACCTCCATATATTTATGTAGCACTCCGCTCCACCCCAGTGAATTCTAGCATAAATATGGAAAGCCAATATCCAATATTCAAGCGTCGTGGCACCCTAGGATCCCGAGAGAACTCCAATTCCTCTTCCTTCAAACCCTCTTTACTTCTCACTTCTCTGTGTGATTCGCTATGAATTGCCCATCGCGCAGTCTTTCTTTCATTGCCATTATCCAATGTGAACCCAAAAGCTTATCCTTCCCCATGGTCGGCAACTTAACTTCCTTCCTCTCCTTCTGTGCCACCTGTTGCTCTCCGAGACACCAGCATTGTCCGTTGTCCCCACTATCCCTTCTTTCTTGTCCTTCAGCAACCCTTTTTTACATCTCCCTCTCTCAGCTCTACCTTCATGTGGCTCTATCCGATTCTGCCTCCACTGATCCATCGTTTTCTCCCTGACATTCTTTCTGCTTATCCCATTCGTTCCTCGGCTTCCTCGGCCTGCAGCTCCTGTTCCCCACCCCTTTCCCGTGTCATGACCATTCTTTCCTTCCACTCATCTTGATGCCTAATCCTTTCTTCTTGGTACCACAGTCCTGGGACGGCACCACGACTGTGACCTGCAGGCAGTGGTGGAAGTGGGCGGGAGCGGTCGGGAGTGGTGCTCCTCTACTTCTTTTAATTAAGTTTTACTGTTCCTATACTTTTATTTTAAAAAGAAACCGTTCCGGAAGGGTTCCGTTTTAAAACAAATGTGTAGGAAGAAGTTAAAACTTTCACTTTCAGTGCAGTGCACTGAGCGTTCCCCTAAACAGCAGGAGCATGTTTTGGGGGTTTGTATTTTGCGTGGGAGGGTGCGTGGTGATGGGGTTTGTGGGCAGTGGTGCAGGCCAGTAGGGAACATAGTTCCACTACTTCTTTATGCACACTTCGACCACTTCAGGCCTGGACTGGGCCAGCGGGACACCGGGAGTTTCCCCGCTGGGCCTCAGGTCATAGGGCCTCTTTTCTTGGGGGATGAAGGATACATACATTTTTACGCATTGTGGTGATTCTGCCGCTCCTGTTCCCGGGGAAGCCATTTAGAGGCAGACGGGTCACGTGGGATGAGGCAGCCAATGAGGTCAGTGACCGCGGAGTCGACAGTGTGCACCTCAGACGCTTCCGTGTTTTTAGTCCCGACCCGGGGGTGGGCCTCACGCAGCCACTACAACCCACCTGTGAACGAGCACCTCCCCATGGAGTCCCATCAAAACACAAGCGAGGGGGGTAGCAAGACCGGGGACCGAGGTTCACGTCTTGTGATGAGCAGTGCCCGCTACTGTAAATTCCCCCTCACCTGCACCGCCTTTGCTGTACCCTCCCGCCCCCAAAACAGGCCACCCCTGCAGCTGTCATTCTGAATGCCCACCCTCCTCAGCATAACTTTCTATAACTCCAACCGGTTTGCCCACACTATCCCTGAAACCGGCTGTCCCATGACCGCAGTCTATTTCCCTTGACTTCAATGGGCTCCCTCACACAGGGAGTAGAGGCGGCAACTTCTTGAACATGTCTGCTGACTCCCTGCGATGTAGCATCCGCAGTGTCAGTAAAGTACAGCTGCGCCGCTGCCCCCTGAAACAACGTGCCCCCATCGACTTCAATGGGATCGACCGGGCTTCTTGAATATCTGACAACGCCATGGTCGAGTTTTGGCCGATTCCAGAGTTAGCCAAGGTGGAGGGTACTTCGGGGCACCCCGTGCATGGCTGGTCTGCGGATGAGCAGTGCCCTCGTGATGGGCCTGTGCTTCCCGGAGCTGCAGAGGGCCACGCTGCCCCACTCCATACCCCCTCTCCGGTCCTATCCAAGGCCCCTAGCACTATAGATCCGCATTGAGGCCAAATGCGCAGTGCTGGATTTTGCCGGATCTGACAAAAAATATCTCCCCAGATCCGCGGAAGCTCCAAATCCCTGGTCCCAGTGAACAGTGCACCCGCAGTGTTTAGTGCGTGCAGCCGGGTCACGCCTGACCACAGTGCCTGTGAAATCGCGCATGAGGGGTGTACTTTGCAGGAACTGTTTAAATACAGATGCTTAGGTTTAAAAGGTGCGCATCTCATATAGTTTGCAAGTAACCTTACAGGAAACGCTCTTCTCCGGGTTTTTTCAGGCGTCATGATTACGAGAGGAAACAGGTTTACGATCAGGCTGTGGTTTAGAGCTGGATTGGGACCCGAGGAAGTGTGAATGGATGGCAAAAGCCAATTTATATGACTGGGAAAGAAACGCAACGATATTGACTTACAAGTCCATGGCTGCAGGGTATATCGGAGCTTTCCCGTTATATGTCCCCACACAGCGCTGAGGTATGGAAATGGGATCTCGAGGAGTCCAGCTGTCGCGAATCACTGGGCACTTGTGGAAAAGTATTTCGGGCAAGATGCAGGTGAAATGGATTTTTATTGATCACATTTTCGGTGATGTCATTACTAAAAACCTTTACGAAAGGCTTGATGTATGCCAATACACCTCAGTAATCAAGACATAAAGAGTTACACCTCAATGTAAACTGTGTCTATTTCCAGTAGTGTAAATGTCAAGTCACGCCGGCCACCTGCTATCCATTTCAAGAGACACACATATGTCCTCAACACAGAGCTCCTAAAAGCAGGTCTGCACTCTGTACCCAGTGACTTCCGCTCTCCCCACTAACATGGCCCTCCACTCCCTGTCAGACCCCCCCAGAGCGCCTAGAGACCGATGCAATGGGAGAGCTGTATGGTATAAATACCAGTAACACAACATTAAGGGGGCGGGCAGTTCAGGGGACCGGGAGGAGAATGTGCGTGTGTGTGTGTGTGTTGGGGGTTCGGGAATATGGCATGTGTTGATGGGAGTCCCCACTCATTTTCTGCAGCACTTCGGTGCTGTGCCTGGTGCCCCTTTTGAAGATATGCACCATATGTGTGTGTGGTGGGGGGGCATGGCATGGTACAGGGGCATCGAGAAAATGCCTGATCTTTCAAGGAACACAGAGGTGAGTATCGCCCTCCACGCCCATCTCTGAGACACCCCGCTGCATCCTTCCGTGAACGTCATGTAATACAAGGTTACTGCAGCACGCCTTTGGGTGGCACCGACAGATGGCCCCCGCGCCACCTGCTTCCGGTGCCCTTGGGTAAAGTTGTCTCGACTCTGACGTGCTGCTTCCTCCCATCACTCTAAACACAGCAGCACTCACACACGTACACCCACCCACACACATCCCAGTTACAAACGTCACCCCACCTACCTCACAGAGAGCACACATCCTGCTTCCACCGAATCACAGCCACGCATTGCTAGGGGGTGACTGGCGGGCTATAGCGCCCGGGTCTTCTGGTTGTAGCCCCGGATAGAAGCTCAGGGACTACAACCAAAAGGCTATAGCTAGCCCCGAATCCCGCAAGTCACAACATTACCTTAGCCCCTGATCTTTTCCAGACCTAGCAACAGTCCTGCCAGTGGGAAGGGTGGGCACTGGAGTGGGTGGTCAATGCAGAATCATAAGTCCCACTTCTGTATATCCAACGTTCCGTCTGTCGAATGTAGCCTCACTTTGTTTGTTTTGATGTCGGTCCTGATGTCCAAAGCCAACAAATTGGCAGCCCAAGCTAGGGCCATAGATAAAAAGTTTGGAAGATTCTCACTGATCCCTGTGCTAGAACACTATAAGAAAAAGGTGATGCCGACATTAACATATGGGGGAGATGCTATGATGAACTTACCACGATCCATTTGGACAAAAATTGAGGCAAAGTTTTGGCGAAAAGTCCTCAGACTCCCAAACTCGACCCCAATAGCCTCAATCCGACGAGAGCTTAGCTTACCCTCTCTCAGAAGTTCAGTCTCACAATCGTCTCTAAGACTGTTCAGGAAATGCCGGATGGCTGAGCCACCATCAATATACTTTCTCATCAATCTCGAAATAGAAAGGAATACAAGCAAATCCCTTAAAAAATGGAAAGAAGAAAACATCAGCTTGCTAGAACAGATCAATGCAGACGAAGAACAACTAATAAAGTACCCAAAGAGAACCTTCACCAAAATCAAAGAACTCGACTGGATAAACACCCTGGAGACAGCAGGAAAAAATAAATTAACCTTACACCTGCCTCCAAACACGAAAAAACTCAATGAACTCCAGGAATATATAAAGAAGTTTCCATCCAGGAAAGGGAGAGACATGCTGATGAGAGCCCGTTTAAATGTCTTGCAGACAAATGAGATCTTGTCAATTAGAGGCCAGTCGGGAAACAACAGTTGTCGATTTTGTGAGATACAAGAAAAGGAAACAATCCGCCACTTGCTCCTAAAATGTGCCTCAAACCAACATACAAGAAGTCGATACTTAAAATCAACCTTCACAGATTTCATCATAGAGGACGAAGAAATATGTTGGTCTCGTTTGATTGGAGGCGACAAAACATCATGGCAAATAGCTTCCTATAAAATCTTGGAAGCCATAAACTGGCCGACAAAGGCACATTTTTAGAGAGCTGTTCTCATTTTCTTTCTTTTTTCTTCTTTCCGTCACGATCACAGACAAAAGACAGAAACCTCAAATTTTGTAAAAATCTTTTGATTAAATACAAATAAAATTAAAAAAAAAAAAAAAAAGTAGCCTCACTTTGTTTTTTGATGAAACACGTATTATTTACTTTGCGTGGTGTAAAAATCACACGCTAAAATCGAGATTGTAAGTGCAATGCCTGCCCTGCAGGGAGTTACTTTCTCATGCATTGTAAAAGCTGGAGGCTTAATCTTCTCCCACTGACTTCACAGCCCGGGAATAGACTCGGTGTTCACAGGGAACAAGCTTCAGGCTGTGTTTTCAACTAGAAAGTGGTTTCCAAAGCTTTCAACTATTCCAAATTCCACTGAGGGGTCCCTGACATTGCAGTCACGATTCCCCCAAAAGCTTCCTTTGCAAGGCATTGCAGTGGGTGAATGTTTTGCAAGTTCGCAGCAGGAAACAGGAAATAGTTTTAATAACAATGCAGGGTAAAATGTGTGATAGACGGCTTAGGTGAGGGCCACACGAGACCTGTGTTTTTATGGTTGAAATGCGGCTTGAAAAGATTGAAATGTGTTTTGAATTTAAACAGTTTATCTTTCAACTCGTGTATCTAAACACTGCACGTTCTGTGGTTTATTCAGCCAACTAATTTCCTCAGGAGAAATGCGAGCTTGGTACATTTGTTATGGAAGCAGAGCGGGTGCTTTAGATGCATCCTGGACACTTTACGGTGCTGGGGTGTTTTTCCCTAGTCTAGTTAGTTGATGGCACAATGACGTTGACTGGCACTCCATAGCAGTTAAAAGGTATTAAGACAAATGGCAAACATTCCTGGTGATGTGAAAAGGTGGACTCTTATAGTCATGTGCTGCCCTTGGATACAGAATTTAAGTGAAATGTAAACCAACCAGTGATGGATTGGCCTGCAGGGAACTCTGGAGATTTCCCAGTAGGCCTCTGCGCCCTGCACCCTCATAGGACACTTTTGTGCAGGAATTTCCAAATGTTCTCATAGAAAAAAAGGTTGGGCTTGCTGAAAATGTGTAATATAGGGCCACTTTGAAAATTATTTCCAGGGCCTCTCCTGGTTCCCAGTCCAGCCCTGACTGCCATCATGTTGCTCTGCTCAGAGAGCCTGCACAGCTGCAGCCTTCCTTGCACTGTGTCTTCATTTCCCAGGGAACCCCACCCAGCTCCCTCATCATCTTCCTTCATTGGTGACTCCATGGGTGACTATTCACTACAAAACTCAGCCACAATTCAGTCCTTCACCCTGCTGTCCCTTCCTTGACATCCTTCCATGCCTTATTAATCAAAACCCCGGCCCCTTCCACCTCAGTCCATTCCCGTAAATGACCCAGAAGGTCCCAAAACCCTCCAATGCCGCTCTTCTCCTCCATGCCCCAACTCTTATCGCTGTCACTGCCAGTCCCCTCCTTTGCTTGCCCAGGATATATTGCAGCCCTGTTATACATCACCCCTTTACGGGCATCGCTGATCTGCTCAACATTGGGCTATCTGGGGGCTATCCGGCCCACGTCTTTGTCCATGACGGTACACATCTAGGCCACCTCCCTCCATCACTACTGCCCCACCCCAATCACCCCACCTTGAAGACATTCCAATAGAGGCGTAGCCAGGATTGTCTAACAAGTGGGGTCTGAAGCAAATGTAGTTGGGCCCACTGCAGCGACATTAGCATCTGCAAATGCCGACACCGCTGCTGAGTGGGCCTTTCCAGATTTTGTGTGGGCCTTGCCCACAGGCCCTTCGCCGTCTATGCCTCTGGATTCCACGCTGTGAACCCATACCTCTACATCTTGGAGGAATTGAACATCTGTTTCCAATTCCTCCCCCCTGTATTGCCATCCTTGTCCTTTCCCCTTTTTCATGGCCATCATCCTCATCACGACCATCTGAAGCCCTTCTCTGTGCTCTTGCCCTATCCTTCATATTGCCACCCCTAGCGGCAACCCCATTCGCCTGCTCCCCTCGTCCTCCTGCTTTGGCCTGGCACCCCTTTCCCTTCTTGCCTACCATCATGTTTCCCCAGCCCTCTCATCAGGCTGCCCCGCCCCCTCAGACCTGGCTATTGCAATGGGTGTGTCCCTCTTCGAAGGGCACTCCTTGCCCCATCTGCCCTTTTTTCCCCTGGCCTTGTATCCCCTCCATTTGCCTTCTTTTTTGCGCTTCCGCGGGCCCAAATATCTGTCCACAACACCCAGTGACAGGGCCCTTCTTTTTTGCCTCCCCTGTGTCTTCACCCCAATCCCCTAATCCCCTTCTCCTTCTACGCCGCCCTCCATTGGACCTGCAGCCTAATACACTACAATGGCAGCTGAATTTCCACCTTGTGCCAGTACTTACCACTGAGGCTGTGCCTCCACTCCAAGAACCACTTTTCACTTTCTCTTGAGGTGTAATACCTCCTACTTACCCACAATCCCCAGTTTAAAAAATGTCCTGTCTTCTGCCCAGGAATTGTTTCTTTCGGGTACGGGGCACCAGAGAGCACGCCTGCAGGCACCCTGGAAGATTTCTCTGGCGGGGCGGCGAATCCTTTCCTGTAGGGGCATGCTCCTGGTTCCCTATCAGGGCGGGACGCTGGTTGAGCGCTGATAGCTCTGGTGACTCCCTCTTATTCCCCCTGCCAAGGGCAACTGATTGAGGCCACGGCTTTGCTGAGCCCCGGGTCCCCCTGCCTGGGGTTTCCAAGTATTTGGCCTGCCCTTCTCGCAGAGGGTTTCTTTCAGGTGGCGACGGCTTACCGGAGGTATGTGGTGCCGCATTCCCCAAGGGGGCGTGCCTGGTTGTCGCCGGGCTGCCGTTTCTCGGCGGCATCGGTTTCCATGGCTCCCTGGGGGTCGTGGTTGGACCTCCTTGAGCCTTGCACTATATTTGGGTGACCCGGGCTGGGAAATTTTGTTGAGTTGACCGTTGTGCACCGCCTGCTGACACTTATGTACATTCTCTTCCAGGTCTCAGGCTTGTCATTGCGCTATGGGGAAATATAAGGAAAAGAAGAAGCACCTGGGGTCCTCTGACCATTCTTCCAGTTCAGTGGACAGACCTAGAAAGAAAAAGGATAAGAAGAAGGTGGTACTGAAGTTCTCCTTGTCCCAGAAGGAGATTAAGGTCCTCATAAAGCAGGCTATACATGAACATGAGAGTAGGAAGAAGAGGAAACAGGCCTCCTCTTCCTCCTCCTCTTCGTCTTCCTGTTCGGATTCCTCCTCTTCAGAGGCCCCGCCTCGGATGATGAGGCAGAAGGGAAGTACCTGGGCAAGGATAAAGTGGAAGTTATAATTTCACAGGTGTGGGACAGCATGGGTTTCTCTGGACCGATGCTCCAGGGTGATTCTGCGGTCCCTGCCATACGGCAATACAAACATACCCCAAGATGGGGGTTCCTCTGATCTCTGACATAAGGAAGAAGATCCTCAAGACGTGGAAGCACTCCGAACATATAGTCGTGCCCCAGTTTATGGGGAAGCTTTATACCCTGATGGGTGCCGACACCTTTCTCTCGGATACCGTTGATGACATCCTCACCAGCCTGGTGGGCCGGTTGTCTATGTCGGCGGAGCAAACGGTGGTCTGGGGCTCGGTGGAGCACAAGGCTAACTCTGGTCTGAAGAAGGTCCATCCTGGTGCTCATCTGGCTCTCAGGGTCAATGTCTACGGATCCTACATGGCTGAATCTGTGTTGGGAGGCTTTAAGAAGTTGGGAAAGGCGATGGAGCAAGGTGAGGATTGTGTGCATCTTCTCTCTTACATGCCGAAGCAGGGAGAGCTGCTGTCGGACTTGTCCTCTTATGGGGTGCGTGGATTAGCCATGGTGATGCGTGCCAGTATTTCGGCTAGGAATCATATCCATCTTAAGGACTGGAAGATTGAGAGTTCTCAAAAGGTGGCGGCTCTAAAACATCAGTTTGAAGGAACTAAACTGTTTGGCGATACCTTGGAGGAGAAGCTTCACAAGATGCTTTCCATGCAGAAAAGCATGCAGATACATTGCTGCGGAAAATCCTCTTCTGTGCCTAAGAAGTCCTCCTCTTACAAGTCTCAGCGTTCTTCTTTGGGGACTGAGTCCAGGTCCTTCTGGAAGCCGCAAGGGGGGGGCGTACATGTCCTAGAGCTGTTATGCCATCAGGGCAGTTGAAGAAGCCCTGACTGTTACAGCGGTCCGGTGGGTGGATGGCTCCGGCTCTTTTTTCCCACTTGGGACCAGTGGTCATCTGATGCCTGGGCTCTTCACATGGTCTACGATGGTTATCGGGTGGAATTTCTGTCCCTTCCTGTTCAACCCGATATGACCGTGACTCCTACTCTGTGAACTTTGACCAAGAGAAGGGCCTGTTGACTGCCTTGGAGGAGTTGTTGGAGAAGAACGCTATAATGCTGGTTCCTCATGCTCCACAGGGTCTGGGGATTTACTCTAGGGTCTTTCTGGTCTCCGAGGCCTCAGGAAACACTGGCTCATCTTGGTTCTCAAGGCATTGAACTGTTTCAAGAAAAAGGAAGGGTTCAAGATGGAGTCTCTGCAGAAAATCATCCCTCTGATTCAGTGGGGAGAATGGTTACCATCCCTGGATCTCCTGGACACCTATTACCATGTGGCGATTCTCCCTTCTCAGAGGAAATTCCTGAGATTTGCTGTTGGGGGGCAGGGGGATCTTTTCAATTCCAAGTCCTTCCCTCTGGGTTCAGGTCATCTCAGAGGGTGTTCACCAAGTTGGTGGCTCCCCTGCTGGCTCATCTTCACTTGTGGGCGATACAACTTTCCTTATTTGGACAATTGGCTTGTCAAGGCAGATCTCAAGGGGGAGGTCCCGGAGCATCTTCATCTGGTCTATCAGGACCTGCGGGATTGGGGGTTTCCTGATAAATTGCAGAAGCCCCAGTTCTGACGCAAGACCTGGTGTGCATAGGGGCCCAATTCTGCATAAGACTGGGGATGTTCTTCTTGCCCCTGAAGAAGGTTCGGCAGTTCCACTGGTTTCTCTCCATGGTTCTGAGGCGGTAGTGGGACCCGGCAAGGCTGTTGCTGACTCTGCAGGGGCAGATGGCCTCTTGTGTTTTCCTGGTCCTGTGGGCTCATCTCCATCTGCTACCCCTGGTCACATATCTCCTGGACCACTGCTTGTCAGGCGTACAAGGCCCGGAACCCAGTGACCCAGGTCTTAAAACAGGAGCTGGTATCGTGGTTGGGTACCAAGAATCTCCGGCAGGGGAAGAGTCTGGTTTGTCCCATAAAGACCACCCTTACTACAGACGCCATCAGTTTGGGGCGGGGGGGCACACTGCGCTCCTGGACAACAGAGAGGATACAGGCCCAGAGGAGCATCTGCAGTCCTCCAACTGGAGGGAGTTGTGTGTTATTTATCAAACTCTGTTCACCTTCGGTGGGTCCCTGGAAGGCACGGCTGTGTTGGTCAGAATGAACAACACTACCACCCAGGCCTATGTGAACAATCAAGGGATCTCGGGATCTCAGTCTCTTGATGCCTTGGACTTGAAAATTACTTTGTTAGGGAAGGTCATCTGCTTTCTCTGGAAGTGATGCATATCAGGGCGGTGGACAACTTCCGGGCAGATCACCTCAGCAAGTGGTTTTACTCTTCTCAGGAACTGGTGCTGTTAGACAGGGTCTTTTTGGAGATCTGTCGCAGATTTGGGTCCCGAGTCTGGATCTCTTTGCCTCCCCATCTTCGACAATGGTTCTACGATTCTTCTCCAGGTTCCAGGCGGTGGTGGTCTGGGGGTGGATGCTCTGAATCTGGTATGGCTGAGCTGTCTTTTGTATGCTTTCCTTCCTATACCGGGTGATTTGGCAGATCGGGGGTTGCAGGGCAATGGTCCTCTTGGTGGCCCCTTTTGGCCCTGGAGAGGGTGGTTCCCTTCTATCCTGGATCTCCAGTGTCGGGACCCGTGGAAGATTCCAAAATGGCCTTGCCCTCTACAAACGGGCTTGGGTGCGATGCCAGGAAGATTCAATGGGTAGTCTGGAAATTGCCAGGTCTAGATTGACTGGGCAAGGGTTTTCGGGCCAGGTGGTTGACACTATCCTTCATGCCATGCAGCCTTCTACCTTAAAAACCTATGAGAGGCACTGGGGGAATTTCCTGACTTGGTGTAAGGGGCTTGGTATGTCTGCCCTTCAGTGTGTGCTTCCTTCTGTGCTTTAATTTCTCCAGAGGGGTGCTTGCTGTGTCCACAATTCACTCCCAGTGGGCATCCATTAAGACCCTCAAAGGGAATCCTTCTCACCTCTGTTCTTAGAAGGGGCTTCCTCTGTGGAATCTGCCTCACATTTAACCGATTGGGAGATTGACATTCGGCACCTCTTGCTCAAGACTGCGTTCTCGATCTCTGTTACTTTGGCTCGTAGGTTGGGGGAGGTGTGGCCTTTGTTGTGTCAGACTCCTTTTCTGCGGGTCCTCCCAGATGCTTTTCTCTTATGCTGCTATCCTACATTTCTTCATATAATGGTGCTGAAGATTCACACATCTCAGGTACCTGGTTCTCCCTGCCTTTTTCCCGAATCCTCAGAGCCCTGAAGAGGTGGCTTGACACGCTATTGATTTCCGGAGGCCTTTCAGACAGACTGACAGTCTTCTGGTGACTTTTGTGCTTGCTGGGGCGGGTAGGAAGGCCTCTGTTGTTTCCATCAGCTGTTGGATCTGCACTGTCATCACCATGGTGTATGTGTCGGTGGAATTGCCAGTCCCAGAACATGTCTAAGTTCATTCCACCAGGGAAATGGTGGCTTCCTGGGTGGTTGCTCAGGGGGTTTCTTTGCAAGAGATTTGCAGGGCAGCTAGCTGGGCTGATCAGAGCACCTTTATACTACAGACTTAAGGTGCATAACCCCAGGGATGGTTCTTTTGGGATGTGGGTCTTGTCTATAAGCAAGAATCTGACTTGTTTTGGGGAAATAAAGTTGTGTTGGAGTGTTGCAGAAGTTCTGTCTCTGTGAGGCTCATTATGAGTTCCCAGTTATCCTGCTGGTAATTCCGACTGAATACCGGGAAAATACTGTACTGCTTCTGCCACCTGATATACCAGTGTTACCGGGATTTATCGGGCAGCTGAGGCGCTATAACTACCCATACCATGGAGATCCACACAACTCCATGGGATGGGGCTGCCCAATTCACCGGCACTGTTAGTAACGGTGCTGGTGATTCATGCATTTATCTGCCAGGAGGAGCCTGATCTACCAGCAGGTCAGGCCTGCCGGTAGAGCAGAGCCCCTACTGGCAGACTTGGAGTTGGCCAGTCCAGGAAGGTGCCGGCATACGTTGTTACCGGCACTTTATTTCCGGATCCGCCAACTCGTAATGAATGTCGGTGTGTCTCATTGGGACCTCTCCCCCTTATCTATGCTTTGGTATTCCTCAGAGGTAAGTACTGTGACGAGGAAGAGGAACGTGGAGGTAATGCTCGGATAACTTACTGGTACACTTCATTACTCCTAGTCCTAATCTTCCTCGTCACAGTACTGACGGCCCTCCTCTCCCTCCCTGAGGGGGGGGGAGATCCAATGATCTGGCTTGGAAATTGGTAACTGGGATTTGTGGGTAGGTAGGAGGTATTATACCTCAAAAGAAAAAGAAAGTGAGAAGGGGTTCCTGGAGTGGAGGCAGGGCCTCAGAGGTAAGCACTCTGATGAGGATGAGCAGGCCTAGGAGTAATGAAGATTACCGGTAAGTAATCAGAGCAATCTCCATCTCTCACCGAGTCACTGGAAATGCCTCTATTGCTGTTTCCTCCTTCCTCACAAGAAAGAGGGGATTCATTGCTGCAAGAGAGAGGGATACTCCCTCCACTGTGTGACTTTGTAGGCAATGCTGGTGTGCTGCCCATCACTGCGTGTCATCGCACTTTATCTCTGCTCCTTCAAGAGCATGCCTGTGGGCGGGATCAGTACCTTTCTGCCCACACTGTCCTCTTTGGGCAAGAAGGAGGTTCAGCAAGATGGGAACAGGTGATTGTGGGGGAAATGGGGAGTATGGGAAAAACACTCAAAAAAGTGTGGTTGAGCCACAAAAGTAGTAAGACAAGAATTGGGAAAGTAAAAAAGAGCAGTTACTAAACAAAAGGAGTTGACTAGAGGGAGATGGAATGAAATGTCCAGAAATAACCTAGACATAAGCAAAGCAGGACATAAAGAACCATCTAGAGAGTGGTTGGCTAAGTAGAAGGCAAGAAGAACCTTCCAAAAAATAAAAAAGGGGAGTCATTTAGAAGAATCAAGAAACCTACCAGAGGCTGACTGTGGCAAGTGATCAAAACGAGAGGTTATATGGAATGGCATCCTGGAGAAAGAGGGGTGACCCGTACCAGTGAGAGTGTTAGGGATGAAAAGAAAGGACAGCAGTTCCGACCCAAGAGTGCATGACTAGAACAGAGACAAAAGTCCTGATGCAAGGGACTAAAAACAGGTAAGGATGATATTTTGGACAGAGAAAAGGTAAACCCAAAGAAGATAGAAAATCGGTTCAAGGATGGGACAGAGGTAAGGAAGGGAGACAACCCACTCCAGGAGTAAGAGCAAATCTAGAGAAGTGGTCTGGACTCTATAACAGCAGTGAGTAGTAGCAAATTGTGTTATGCTTCACGTCTGAGTAAGATGAAGCTGACTTGGGTCCATTCCTCAGAACGAAGAGCATCAGGAAAGAGTAACCAGGCACTAACCCGAAGAAACTGTCTCACAGTGTCTGGGACACTTAAAGGAACAGAGAATCCTAAGGATCACCATGACTAAAACAAACAAAAAAACTCAAATAAGGACACCGTGTTCAGAACGACTTGGTACAATCCCACAGGTAACAATCCAAATTCCACAAAGAGGACCAAAGACTCTTAAGAATTTGGGAACAGTCCTTCCTGTGAAATTATTATGCCAACTAAAATTATTGTATCGATCAGCAAAAAACATTTGCATTTGCCCAGACGAATAGTAAAAAGCAGCAAGAGGTGCAATATCTCACTATTTGTATTTTGTATTTATTAAATGTATAGAGCGCTTTACTCCAAAGCGCTTTACATTACAACAACTGGATACATAGAATAATTGGAAGAATAAATGCAAAACATGAGACAAACCATTAAAACAATATATAGAACAATTTACCTAGAACAGTAAGAGAGAAAACAGAAGAGAGGAAGAGTAAGAGAGAGGTGAAGCGGTTAACAGGCCATGGAAAGAGAAAGATGAGATTTCAAGAAGGAACGGAAGGAGGGGTATGAGGAAATGGAGCAGATAGAGAGAGAGGGAAATGGGAAGGGGCACAAGGAGGTGGGGGAACAATGAGGAGGAAAAGATCAGCAGATTGGAGGGGGCGAGAGGGAGAATAGAAAGAGAGGAGAGAGGAAAGGTAGGAAGGGGCGAGGTCATGAAGAGATTAAAAGACGAAACAAAGGAAGTTAAATTTAAATTGAGAGTGGAAAGGAAGCCAGCCAAGATGAGATGAAGACATGGGTAGAGAGAAGGCAAAAGGTATGGATGGAGAGTGATAGATGGATTTGAGGGGAGCAAGATGAGCGGCAGGGAGGCCAAAGAGAAGAGTGTAGCAATAGAAAAGACGAGAGAAGAGAAGGGAAGTGATTAAGAGTTTGGTATGCATGGAAAGTAAGAGAGGAAGAGATTTTACGAATATTGAAGAGGTGGTAGCAGCAGGAACGGGAGGTAAGAGAAATATGGTGGGTAAAGGAAAGGGAGGAGTCGAGGTGAAGGCCACGATTGCTGGCATGGTCAGAGATGGGGAGATTTGAAGGGGGAAGAGAATGAAAGGAGGGGGGTTTGGAGGGGAAGGCGAAGTGGAGGGAAAGAATAAGACTCCAGTCTTAGCAGTGTTGAGAGAGAGAGAAAGTGCCAGGTGATCATCTTCAAACTACTTTTAGGTGGGAGACAGGGTATATCTGTGCAAATGCCACCAACCTTAGGGTGAAGAGAGAACATTACTAAAGCAATGCCTGGGTCCATAGTAGACTGCAGGTTTCAAACCCCCAAAAGAGAACTAATCAAGTCAGTTTGAAATTAATCTATATTAACCATCATCATAAGTATTGCACAATGTGTGATCTGACTGTTTTTGCCGATAATGCTATTTTTGATGAAATCTCACTTATGGCATGTAGAGTGTGATGCACTGTAAGGAATCTAAGTATGAATAATACATATTCTTACTCTAATCCATGACTCTTTCCATTTTAAGGACACCTAAGGCAGAACGCAACGTTATGGATGGGGCCTATAGATAGCCACAGCAGAAGGAACATCTATGGCACAAAGACATCACTCTCAAACAAGCCATTAAAAAAGCAGCAGATATGAACAGATAACTACACAGAAAGCCACAGGAGTTGCAAGAATGGGCTACAGGAGGGCAAGAGAGACAGTGACACTGTGCAGCAAGCAGATCCAGGAAGTCTCTGGTGGCTTATTCAAGGGTTCATCTGATGTGAAAGAGACAAAACAATGCCTGCACACCACGACTTTGAACGAAAGGGTGGCTCATCAAATGATACTGTAATTGAAATAGGGACTATGGAACAACGGCGATGACCATATCAACGTAGCAACAGACATTCCCACAAGTGGATCTTAGAACCTCAGAGATCACTCTGGATGCGGCTTGGGGATTCTACGATTAGCCCCATTTTGTTTTCCTGGTTCATATTTGATGTTTATTTTATTTGACAAACCCGTTTTACAAGATCGACATCACAGATTAATAACTTGTCAACATATGTCTCTTGCAAATAGTCTAAAACAAGTCAAGGGCGTTGTTTCCATCAGGGGAACTAAATTGTCATAGTGATAAATGAAAGGGTACACAGTGGAGATATTCTGGGAGGAGAGTGTGTGTCAGAATTCATCATCTAGATCCGAATGAGTTATTCAGAGAACACCCTGTGTAAAGTATAGGGTTGAGTATGGGGAATTAGGTGAACTGAGGGAAGCAACAGCCAATGATATACTTACAGGGGATGCCTCAAGAAAGCTAGCCATAAAGATTGGTTGTTTAAAGAATATTTGCATCTGGGAGAGAGGCAGCAACCAATTAGGTGGCCTGGAATGCAGCCTGTGTCTGTGAGTATAAGCCCAGGTTCCATCCTGGCCACCTTAGCCTCTCCCAGGTCGCCATTTCTTTTGGTTTGGCCACTGACCCGAGCCATGTGTTGCCCTAGTCTGCATACACCCCCAGCCGCTACAGGTCCCCACCACCAACCTCACTCCTCCCACTTACCTATCTGCTGTCTCGCCTGCAGCCTCTTCCTCCTTGTCACGCCTGCTATTGGCATGGCAATGCAAATAGTAAAATAACTTACTACCTTTACTATTTTTTCTACTGGGTATCTGGTTTGTGGTTTTTCTCCAACATGGGGTCTTACATGGATTCACATGCTCATGAATATTCCCTGTCGTCAGGCTGGGAATCCTCTGTAATATTAAAGCTTAAAACTGCTTGTCGGTTCTATAGCATATTGCTGTCACGTTGGGTCATACTGCCCCGCCAATGATAGCTCCACTCCTGGTGGCCATCTTCAGACTTTTACTGTACGTTTTCGTGTTCAGAGTCCTCATTTTTCGCTCCTCGAAATATCGATAACTTTTCCTATTTTTGTGAGAAATCGTCTCAAATTGTTAATTCTTCTGTCACTTTGTGACTTCCGACGTCATGGGCCCGTTCCAGGACGAGATCCAGTCCATGATGGAATCTCCAGACCGTGAGAGGCCGCAGGCTCAAACTTGAACCTTCATGGTGGATACCACAAGAAAAAGCTTTCTCAGGGCTTGCTCAAAAAGTGGCCTGAAAAACATATTCATTGAGGATCGGCATCTCAAATGCATCTGCTGCTTGCATCCAGACCACGATGCAGACGGATGTTCCATCAGCTAGGCTTTCTTTTCCAAGACTCGGAAAGACCGCCATCAAAGGTTAGTGGCGTGGAGGGGGAAGGAATGGAGGGCTTCTGACTCAGCCTCCGTGCACAGTAATGCCTCTTCCAGGGTCGGTAGGCCAAAAGAGTGTGCTCCCTCTGGCAAGAGGTTAAGATCCTTTGAGGACACTTGCCGGGGAAAGATACCAAAAAAGGCTAAGTCGTCTCATGCTAAGACTTGATCATCGACGGGCACCGCTGCTGTGGATCCTTCATCTGAAAGGCACCGGTTGTCGTCACTCTCCTCATCGATGAGTAGTCTACCGTCGAGCGGACAGGTCCTGTTTGCGAGAAAATCATTGACACCAGCTGCAAAGCACAAGTTTTGTCATCATGGTGTCTGTCGAGGGACCCGTCAATTGCTTCACCATCAACAACCTCTTCGTCATCATGGGGCTCGTTGAGGGACCCATCAGCGGCTAAACCGTCGAAGCCTTGGTCCACCAAGGCCGTTAACCTGTTGACAACTACCCCATCGACTTCCTCCATGAAGACTGGCCTTCCATCGACGACTTCGAGCTTGTCGACTTCATCCATGAAGAAAGCTGCCCTGTTGGTGGGCTTGTCCACCCCAGTCACCGCTGCCACAAGAACCACTACCACTCCCAGAGTGGCACGATGCCTAGGCCTCCGTCGGCTGTACCGGCACCAGCACCGGCAGTGCCATTACCTGCACCACAGGCACTAATTTGGAGAGCGATGCCTCTGACTCTTGCATTCCTCCCAAGACCCACCAAGGCCACACCACTCTTGGGACTGGCTTCCTTGAACCCTCCCAGGGTGTCATCCCCAGTCCCAGTGATCCAGTGCTTCTGAGGAGTAACTACCAGAAGGCTTCTGTTCAGACCAAGAAAGCCGTCACAGGGAACCTGATCCCATTCTGCCAGTTCCTCGACAAGGGGCTCAGCCCTCTCGGCTGACTAGCCCTTGACATAAGACTCAGTGCGGGCTCCTGCAGCACCTAGAGATGTATCAATGGATATTTTAACCACTCTCCACACGTTGGTGTCAGAAATCCTGCAGCATCTTCTGGCAGCACCCATACCTGCTCCAAGCAGTCTTCCACTGTCTTCCAGCTGCCCCTCGACAATTGCCAGTTACAACTCCTCCTGTGGTGGAACAGGACGCTCAGACAGACACTGATGCTGATACTGGCATGACCCAAGGTACACAGGGGACTGATGAGTTTGATGACTATGTTACCGCTGTTGGGTAGCCGCTTGACGTTGAGATGCCCTCCAGGGACTCTCCACCAGATGAGATTGGTTCATTTCATACCATGATCTTGCATGCTGCGAAGCTATTCAACCTCATTTCTGAAGAAAAGAAGAAGGAAGGCTTCCTTTTTGAACAGCGAGAGTCCTCCAGGAAGACTATGCTTTTAGTTCCCCTTCTGGATAATGTTTGGGAACATGGCCTGCTGATTATGAAGACCCCTAGCACGGCCCGTGCAAGAAAGGACCTCTTAGAGAAAGAGTACTGGGTCTCTGACACGGCCCGAAGTGCCTCAGATCCCAACTATCACCAGACTCTGTGGTCTCTGCTGCGGCTAGGAAAAGGTCATCTAACCCATCTTCCTCTTCTATGGTTCCTCCAAATCAGGAGGGTAAGAAGCTGGATGTGACTGGAAAACTCATTATCACAACTGCAGCATCTACGATCAAAGCTGCTAACGCGTTGGCAATTCTCTCGAGATATGATAGAGAGCTTTGGTTGGGACCCATACCTGACTTCCTCACGGATGACAAAAATGCAGAGGCCCTAGCTTTGTTTCACGAAGGGGAAGTTGCCTCCGGCCAGGCTATCATCGTTGGCATGGACATCGCAGATTCTGGTTTCTGGCAAATGGGTAATGTAGTGGCACACCGCCACCAGGGTTGGCTTAAGGCCAACAACTTCTGCCATGATGTGCAGATGAAAGTGGAGGACATGCTGTGAAATCAGAAAATACAATATTAAGGCTTTTACACCATGCAAAGAGAAATACACCAACACAGGCTTGTAAAGATTCCCAGAATCTTTATTGCAACACTGAACAGTTTACAAAACAAAGTACACAAATAGCTATTTGGCCGTCAGTACTTCACATAGACCACCAGCAGGTTCAATGTGAGCAGTGAACAGGAATTGCTAGCTGGACATCAGCCTATTTATACAGGTTCTTCGTAACGATGTCCAGCCTCCTACAAGTTAATCATGTACTGGGCTACGGTTCGCGCCAGGTTCATTCCTAATTTACATATCTCGTGCATGTGGCGTACTTCTTAATACATTTACTAACAAGTACTATTATTCTCTGGATGTGACTTTACACTCAATACACATTTGCTTCAATGTAGGTCAAACAGATGTTTCGCATATCATGTTTAAATAGCATTATTGTTCTTGTATACTTCTAGGTTAACATCGCCGATTCAAGTAATCCCCTGATCCCTAGGTCAAGAAAGGACAAGGTCTACATGACCCTAACATATAGCCTGCAGGCAGGTTGGACATTAACTCGCCTACAGAGGTTGAAGAGGTTAAAGTGAAAACAAGAGGACACAGGTCGGCCATTTTAGGCCACAGGGTGACTTTGCACGATAAACCAAAATGGTGGTCTAACCTAAAATGGAGGCTTGATTAACTTAAGGTCACGACCTTGCAGTACAGATTTCCTCGCAAAGCGACTGGGCATAGGCCAACATATACAATGAAGACGAAACAATATTATATCAGTTTCGACAATGCCATTCGATGGTGAGAATCTATTTGGGTAAGCTGTCGACGAGAACCTCAAGTCCATAATGATGGACACAGAGACAGCTCATTTGTTGGGCACTCTCCAGCGGAGGCAGTCCTTTCAATCCTCCAAGTGAAAGGTCTTGAGATCATCTAAAGGGTTCACCTCACCCTATCATCAACCCTCCTGTTCCACCACCCAGCAGGCTTATAGGGGACATTTCTCAGCTTACAGAGGAAGATACCAGCGTTGTTGCACTCCAGCAGTCAGAACGCAGATGCCAAAGCAACTAGGGCCTGTGCCCACACTTCAGCACTCTAGTGGCAGGTTAGTTGTCGCAGTTTGCCAACAAGTGGTGCAACATCTCAACAGAAAAATGGGTGCTCAATATCATCCAACAGGTCCACACCCTGGAATTCCAAGACATATGCCCTTACATTCCTCCTGTCTCCAGACAAGAGCAGCACGTACCGCAGCTATTGAAGGCAGTTGACGCCATGTTAAAGAGAGGGGCAATAGAATCGGCTCATCTGTGCCTCTGGGTGTATCCCCAGATTGTACTCCAGACGCTTTCTTGTCTGAAAGAAGTGAGGAGGGTGGAGACCTATTCTCGACTTAGGGTATCAAGATGAGGCTTGGTACTTCTGTGCGCTCTCTACCCAACCATAAATTATAGTCACTTAGTTTAAGTTCACACACAGTCAACTGGCTGCATCAGTTGTGATTAAGATTGTGACTCCAAGCCTGAAATCACTCTAAATTAAGAACAAAAGTTGAAAAACCACCTAATGCGCCAGTTGTCTTAGGAAATATCAATTCTAAGTTGGAGATCCACTATGGAATGATTTACACCTCTGTTTAATGTAGAAAAGAAACAACTTAGAAATCAAATAATTATACAATAAGGATTGTACAATCTTTGTTACAATTGAAACTGTTCAAATGCTGCCCGTTCGAACAGTAGGATTTGTACAATTCCTGCCAACACGTGTTTCGACCTCCTTCTGAAGGTCTTCTTCAGAGCTTTCAACTGGTTTCTTTGTTAGGTCCTATTTAGCACTTGCGCACTCATTGCCAAAGATTAGCTCATTCAGATCCCTATTCCTCAGATTAATAACAGCTTCATCAAAATGTAAATGCCCCATGCCAAACCAATGTTGGTGCACAATTATATTCTTCAATGTTAGTCTCTTCCATCCATACAACATTGGCCTTTCATACGGTGCGTCGTGACGCTCCTCAAATGGTTCCAAAGACAGTGAAAATGCAGAGGTAGACTTAAGATGCCTAAACGAATTCCTCAAGTCCCAAAAGTTCAGGATGGTCACATTGCAGCATGTGCTCAGCCAGCTGGAAAAAGGAGATTTCCTGCCGACCCTCGACTTAGAGGACGCTTACTTCCACATCCCCATTCATTGCAGGCACCTGAAGTTCCTGCGTTTTGTCGTTCACAGAAAACATTACCAGTTCAAAACCCTGCCATTCGGCCTAAAATCAGCTCCAAGAGTGTTCACCAAGGGATTGGCCCTGGTGGCAGAACACCTTCGGTGCAGGGGGATCTACGTCTATACTTACCTGGACGATTGGCTGATCTGATCCCACCCTCTGGCACTAGCAGTCCAGCACACCGCAGAGACCATCCAGGCCCTAACTTCTCTGGGATTCTCGATAAACTATCTGAAATCCTGCATGGTGCCATCTCAGAACGCACTATTCATGGAAGCTGGCCTCAAAACACTGTCATGTCTAGTGACTCCTTCAGAAGACAGACAATAAGCCATTCTATGGAAGGTTCAACGGTTTTCAGCAGCTCAAGTTCCTGCTGTGGATGATGTCCTCATGCATCCATCTGGTGCCTTTTTGCAGACTGCAGATGAAACCCCTTCAGTAGTTTGTGGATGCCAGATGGAAACAAATCACAGACTCATGGAGCGACAAGATCAACCTCAATCCAGCTTTCAATCAAGCCCTACATTGGTGGTCCATTCACCCTCATCTCTGACAGGGAGCTCCTTTTCAGGCCGCTACTCATCAGGCGACAGTCACTACTGACACCTCTCTGGAAGGTTGGGGCGCCCCTACAGGCCAGATGTACGCAGAGGCCTCTGGCTTCCAGAGGAGAACAAGTTGCATGTCAACGTCCTAGAACTGCAGGCAGTCTTCTGGGCCCTGGAGTCCTTCAAGCCTCAGCTCCAGGAGATGGTGGTCTGTGTCTTCACCGACAACACAACCACAATGTTTTATATCTGGAAACAGGGTGGAACTCACTCTCCCGCTCTCTCGCTCTCTCTAGGAAGACGCAGAACCTGTGGCACTGGGCCATCACTCAAAAGATGTTCCTTGTTCCGTTTCACCTGGCTGGCATTCACAACACCATCACCGACATGCTGAGCAGGGAGCTACGGTACTGCCATCAGTGGGAACTCCAACAAAACCAGGTATCTCTTCTCTCCAGGAAGAGGGGTCGCCCTCAGATTGACCTGTTTGCCACATCGGCCAACTCCAA
Organism: Ambystoma mexicanum; assembly: GCF_040938575.1. NCBI lineage: Eukaryota > Metazoa > Chordata > Amphibia > Caudata > Ambystomatidae > Ambystoma > Ambystoma mexicanum. The sequence continues at coordinate 1,275,437,045 of NC_090932.1, forward strand.
ATTCCAGAAGTTTGCCAGCAGGTATTCTCGGGCCAAGATTCTAGGAGATAACCTTCCATTCCCTTGGGAGGGCCTGTTCCTGTACGCATTCCCGCCCATCCCCCTGCTGCAACGTGTGATGAATACACTCAGACGATTCTGCTGCAAGATGATCCTCATTGCACTGGCGTGGCCCAGACAGATCTGGTATCCAGATCGTCTCCATCTGTCTGTGTCACCAGCCATCAAACTACCTCTCTGGAGAAGGAGGGACAATCCTGCACCATGATTCAGAGTCGCTGAGCCTAGTGGCCTGGCTCCTTCAGCCCTAGAACTTAGACACTACTCGATACCTCTAGAATGCAAGAACATTCTAGCTATGGTCAGAGCTCCATCAATGCTTCCCTGCTATAAGCACAAGTGTAAATGCTTTACAGTGCGGTGCCGCTCAGAGAGAATCTCTTCACTGCAAGTAACAGCCCCACAGCTTCTGCTTATCTGCTCCTGCTTACTAAGTCTGGGCTACCCCATGCTTCTATCAAGGTGAATTTGGCCGCCATATCCTGCTATACTCAGGCTCCTGGCAAGCTCTCCCTGTGGTCTCATAGACTCGTGAAGGAGTTCCTCAAGGGCATCTTCAGGAGATTCCCTCCAGTGAAAGCTCTGTCTCTGGCTTGGGAGCTCTATGTAGTTTGTCAAATCTAAGGGCTCCACCTTTTGAACCAATAAATCAAGCATCTTTAAAGTTTCTGTCTTGGAAAATGGCTATCACCTTAGCCAGGCGCGTTGTGGAAATTCAAGCTCTCTCATGTAAACCTCCATATCTGTCATTCCATCATCCGTCCTTTATGCCTAAAGTTACATCAGACTTTCAATTGAATGAACCTTTGGTATTGACGGTTTTCTTTGCTAACCCATCTTCACCGGCAGAGAGGACATTGCATTCCCTGAATGTTTTGCGTGCTTTGAAGTACTATGTGGCATGCACCAAATCGTTTCGAAAGACTTCTCAGCTTTTCATTGCTTTCGGACCTATGGGAAACGGGAAGGCCATGTCTAAGGCTTCCATCTCCAGGTGGCTCTCTAGCTGTATCATGCATTGCCATCGTCTGGCCAACAGGCTGCTACCAGGCTGGCTGAGAGCCCATTCCACCCCAGCGCCAACGCAGCAACTACAGTGTATCTCTCTAGTGTTCCCCTGCTGGACATCTGCAGGGCTGCTATGTGGAGGTTTACCCACACCTTCACAAGATTGTACTGTGTCGACAGGGATTCCAGGGAGGAGTCCTGGGTCAGCCAAGCAGTGCTTCGCAACCTGTTTGCATGAGGTGAGTCTATTCCAGGGGTATGTGTATTGCTTCTGTTGAGCCTTGCCACCTCCCGTGGTTGTGTATGTGTACTGCTGTGTAATCTTATTCATGAGCATGTGAATCCATGTAAGATCCCATGCTGGAGGAGGAACAAGTTACTTGCCTTCAACTCCTGTTCTCCAGCATGGGTCTTACATGGGTTCACATGCAACCCCTCCCTTCTTCCCCTCTCTGGCTCTTCTTGATTCGTCCTGCCAGTTTAGGAGCGACACACAGTTTTTAGCTTTAAAGCGAAACTGCTTTAATATTATCGAGGATTCCCAGCCTGACGACAGGGAATATTTACGAGCATGTGAATCCATGTAAGACCATGCGGAGAACAGGAGTTACAGGTAAGTAACTTGTTCCTTTTTAAAAAAAAAAAAAGAAATAGGACATATGTAAAAGGTTCAATACCAATTTCCTTTTAATCATGGAAATCACTATTAGCATCCTGGGCAAAGGTGGCAGCTATATTAACAATCCTGAACTGAGGCAAGCCTTGCGTTAACAGCCGTGAGCCCTTGCGGAGGCATTCACACCCGGGCTGGTCCAAACCAGCCCCAGTACATGATCATTAACGATATACGAAGTGTGCACCAGCAGCAGGTGCTCTTGATCTACTACTAATCACTCTCTGGGATGGATTCGTGAAGCTTATGCACTGATATCAACCGCAATATATGTGCCAATGAAGATGGGTATGACTCCAAATTGTTAAGGGTGTTAAGCACCTTCTGGTATTTTAATAAAAATACGAAGGGATACTCGCATGCAGAACGGTTCAGGAAAAAGTCAAACAGATCAGAAGAAACATGCACGCATAGAAGGCATGCAGGAGTGTGCCAATGTGAAGGTCACAAATTGAAACCCAGCGGGAGAACAAAAGCATCTAACGCACGTAGACTGCCTACTTTAGAACAGAGATTGATTTAAAAAATCTGATGCCACATCACTGGTGTGAATGAAGACGTGAAATGGTTAAAAGCACGAGCACCCTGGTAAGAGTCATTCCTTATTAAACTAATAGAACCTTAAGGTCTGAACAACACAGCCTCATTACGAGTCTGCCTGTCTGGGAACTACGGTACTGGTAAGCTTGCCGGTACCGTAGTTCCCGGACCGGCAGACTACGGGTTGTGCTCGCGCGTGCCTTTCTGCCGTGAGCACAACATGTCGGATGCACCGGCACCATTCACGGATGGTGCCAGTGCATCCGGCTTCCCCATTCCCATTGAGCCCTATGCGGCTCAATGGTTATGGGGAAGAATTTTTTGCGGCGCCCTGGAATGGGTAATTACTGGGTCCACCGGGGTTGTAATACCCCGGTAACCCATTACAGGGGGCTGGAAAAAAAACGACTCCGGCGGCAGACGTACCTGCATTACAGGCATGGCTGCCGCCAAGCCCATGACTAGGATAATGTGAACCCAGTGAGCTCCCCTGACCAATTGTTAATAATGGAAATTGCTGGGATATCAGAATGATAGTCAGTAATCACAATAGCTGGTAACCTCGGTTCCCCCATGTGAGGGGCACCCAGAATACCTCATTGAATGTACACCACTTAGCAATGGCTGCCTCCTAGGTTTGACTAGAAGTAGAACTATGTGGGCACAGATGTCCGTTCTATGTATAGGAAAGGTTGACACCACACTAGAAGAAGGACAAAGTGGCTGAACGTTAGAGCGCCCGGACGTTTTTTAAATAACGTAAGAAAATGGCATCCCCCTTGGTTGTTCAAAGGAAACACGAGTCAGAGGTGAATGCAGTTGATCTGAGCTCTCACATGTGAGGGAATAAAATCCAGGAAGTAAAGTATTGTAAATTAGTGAAAGAACAGGCGAACAATGGTAGCCCCTTACACAGGACTAAGATCGCCCGTTATTGTGTCTACGGATCACAGGAAGCAACACAACATTTGATGACGATGCATGTGGACCCAACAGGTGAACATTTGGCTGCCGAGATGCTTTAGACTGCAACCCCCATCGGCCCCAGCTAGCATAGCCATGGCGAGGGATCGTGGGAATTGCAGCTCAAAACATCTGGAGGTTGCATAAGGTAGGCACCACTACATTAGCAGTTGAAAAAAGCCCTTGAGAAATGCACGCAGAAGACAGAGTCCCTAAGAGTTTACCACTACGCCAGTAGCCTGTAACCTAACACACGCATGAAGACATGCTTCCGCTTAGGCATGATCACTATCATTCAATAGTTCCATAAAGGTTATTTCTGCCACTACACTGAACATGCTTCATTAAAAAAACGAAACGAAAACAGGTGATGGCCCTTAACAATTAAGCATCAGTAAAGGTAGATCATAAAGAAAGTACCAATAAAGGAGCAGGCAGGAGGAGAGCACATATTTATGAGTGTGAGGATGGTACAGTAGGGTTCAAATGCACCTCACCTGTTTTAATACAAATGCATATTTTGAATGCAGGTCAAACCCTGACATGATATAGAAGTGTATTGAGAATAACTTGTTGGCACCGAAGGCTGAGAATGGGCACTGACGAGAGCCAGAGTATGAGGAGCAATTGCTAGTCCTCTATACTTTTAAGGCTGAGCATGTTTTCCTTCGAGTGTGTAAACATACCAACTTCTCTTATTCTTCTAACAGGTGCACTCCTACTATATAAAAGGAAAGAAAATAATTTTCATTGAATCCCCTGACGAAGATCATCAGAAAATGTAGGACTGCAACACATTGGACCAAATAGACCATAAGGAACAATAACAGTAGAGGGTCGTATTATAAAACATTAATGTTGGATTTTGTTCACTTCAGTGGATGTACATTTGTTTAACCCACTTCTTAAAAATAATTTGGTCGTGTAAATAAATGTTTGTATTTATGTATTGATAGTGTGAGCAGTAGTGAGGTCACTTCAAAACCTTAAAAAGTCTACACAATTAAATTGTGTTAAATTATGTTTTGGAATCGTACAACTGGTTTGACATTTCTTAAGTGAAGCTGGAAAAATGTATGACAATGAGGAATTGGGTGTAGACCATCCCAGAGTGCCCCTTGCCAAAAAATACAGGACCCTCTCTTATGTTAAGAAGGGCTGAGTTAGGGTAATGGTCCCAAGCTACACTTTTTGGGTTCCCTCATTCAAACATTTTGATAGCCACCAAATTTGGTGGGTGCCGCTCAAATGAACTTCAACGCTTCTTCCCAGGCAGCCTCTCCTTATGTGGATTCATCCTTGAATTCAGACATCCATTCAAATTGGTCTTACCTGTTCATGACCTCTGCAGCCCTTGCAATAGCCGTGCTGGAAGAGCCATGGCCACATCTGTTTAACATGTGTTCTACTGCACCAACAAGGCCTGGCTGCAGGATACTGCATTGATTATCAAAACAGCAACAGCCAATAAGGTCAACCACGAAGTGTATCAAAGCAGGAATATGTTAAAGGTTGCCACAAACCATCAGAGCTCTCACAAAGTAACGTAACACGTATGGGGAAAACATGTCACATGGCCCTTAGGGATTTACAGTATCTCAAGTAGATCATCAGTGTGTGCAGCCATTGTGCGCTCTTAAATCAGATTTCATCCTGCAAAAATCAGTAAACAAGAAAGGATACCATTGCGAAATATCATGGCTGATGGGGTCATAATAGATGCTTATGACTATTGTTCTCTGAGCATCAACTTCCCAGATCGGAACAGTGAAGACTAATCACCAGCAGGACAGCACTCCCTCTCCAACCAGTTAAATCTCACACAAAGTCCCTCAGCGTCCCCATCACTAATTCCTGGCTTTTGCTCTATGGTGAAATCCAGACCTAAGCACTTTAAGGATTGATGGCCAATGTGGACTTTGAGCTTAAAACCACCTTAAATCCTTCTGCTTTGAGTGTAATTTCAAACAATTGTGTAACATTCATGTTCTATACAAGCCCAATACTGCTCTTTGGGATAGAACTGGTGGCTGATGACTATCACTCTGTGCTCTTTGCAATTGTCACCAAGTGTTTTTGAAACAGTGCTTACCCCTAGGTACTACAGAAAAAGCATCTTTCCTCTTCTGGAATGCCTGTTGGGATTTGCTTGCCAAACTGGAATCCTAGGCTGTTTAAGGAATGGTGTTGCTGTTAAGGGATCCACTCTGGCCACAGAGAGGGCTCTCACTTGAATCTGGTTGTTAGCCAAGAATCACCTGGATGTTGCTAAACGCTGGCCCTTTTGACCATATGCCCAAGTTATTGTGCAAAGAATTGCCCCGCGTGGCATTCAGAGGGTCGTATTGTGAGGTTTGCTGTTTAAGATGCCTGCAACCTTTTCGGTAGGTGGGTCAGGTGTTCTTCTTGGATTCAACTGAAGACTGAACATTCCTCAAGGTCCAGATGGAGTGTAGTTCACCATTCTATGGAAAGGGGCATGTGCAGTATTTTTTAAAAGAGAATGTACCTGCTACAATACCTCTGGGTCTAGAAGGATGTCTTCTCTTGTTTAAAGGAGGCAAGAGAAATTGCCAGCACCACAGGGCAAGCGTGGACCTGCCCATTGGGCTTTAGCGCAATACCCGAAGGGCCAGCCAGCCTGAAAGGCCAGTGAGGGACATCATGGGCGTAATTTTGTCCCATTCATTTGGCTGGGGCCCCTTTCATTTAGATGCCATGTCCCTCCCAACATTTTTAGCAAAGTTACTCCACCAGGGAGAGTTTTTTCGGGCCTAAGTGGGACATTTTAAGGAATTGGTTGTTTTAAACATTTTCACTTACCCAATTTTCTTGAAGTACACTATTTCTAAAGTCTTTTTTTTATGAACAAAGAACTACCATGTACTACAGCGTGTTTTCTGAAAATTCACAAGTTGTGATTGGTGAATGGGGGCCTCTTTAATTTTGGCGCTAGGACCGATGTGTGTTCTTCTCCAACCCTGAGCAAAGGACAAGTCCAAGTTGCTCAGGGTTTAGGAAGGGCATGTCAGTTCCATCTAAATGCCCCACCCCTGACATTGGGAGCTTGTAGAGCTTTGTTTTAGCAGGAGGCAGCACTTTTTGTGGCAATTATAGATTTCACATCCTGTTTGATGAGATTGGTAGATCTCGCTTATGTGCCCAGTTGGTAGCATGTGGGATCCCTAGATCCCTGGAGATCTTGCAGGCAGCGCTGTGTGATTTCTGGGTGTGAATTAAATCATCGGACGAAGGGGAAATGACAGCTAGTATTCCTGCATCAGGTTTATTAAAACAATGATGCATTCTCTTGGCTTTAACGGTACTGTTGAATATTTACATTGCTGATGGACCTAATTTTTGGGGCACGGTCTGTGCCTTTCCCTCCTAAATTATGTATATTGCACAAGCAAATGCTGCATAGGAGGATGACACGGTTATTTGTAACCATATATCACCAGGACTCCAGCCTGCATTATAAGGCACAAATGATGACGTTTGGAAGAGAACATTGATCTTTTGTGTGAACTCTGGTTTAGGATAAACTTGAGGTGAGGTCCATTTGTAATTGTCTGCAGTTATTTGGTGAGCACCACTCATGGCAACCTTTCTTACCTTATCATCTTGTTCCAGGACTTACTAAGCTTAATTGTAACTTTGGTGCCCAAACATTTTCCACATTAATTACTGAGTAATGCTTATCAGGTCAAATGTGTCCCAGTACCAATCATATTGGGTTATATGGTGATGGGCATGTGGATGACGTAAATCTACATGTGTAGCTTTAACAAGGCGGGAACTAGATATTCACTCATTGCATAATCATTCGAAGCAGGCGTTTCTACTTTTCTGCCATGAAATTGTTAATGCTAAGTTAGCTGTGCTTGACTTGATCCTGAAAGACGCCTAGATGGAAAACTCTATTCCTTTCTACTTTTGGTTTCTTGAGGGTTACAGAGCATGGCAGGAAGTGTTTATTACACCCGAGTCCCTGTTGTAGGGTATGGCACTCCTGCATTGAAGAGGATCAAACAAGATTGCTTGACTAAGGAGAATATATTGGATTGGGGGCAAGGGGGCTAAAGACCAAATCTGGACCACCCACATGAAACACTGCAAAAAGGTAGCTGTGTGTTCCCATCTGAGTTGTTTCCCCACTTGGGAAGCAAGACAATTGTATACACTGTTCAGTTCCAATCAACGGGAAACCGCACAGGCGGACGGGGCTTTGAGGTGTGTTGAGGGCAAGTCAGCCAAGATGCAGATTTACCGGAGCAGTGGAGACCTTGTTATGTTTGTTGTGTGGTTGGCACTTCTTTTTGTAACTGTCCACATGGCGATCGGAAATTGAACATCCTGCCGATGAATGATGCTGTGGTCATGTTAATGAATGTCCAAAGAATTGGGGTTATAATAGACATGCACAGATTTGGGGGTCAAATCCTTGTTAAAATCTATAAAATTACCACATAAATATGAGGTGTAAGTACATTTGGAAATATGTCACTTAGCATCGAATGTCTTTTATTTAACTTATTAATTCTCTTTCAAATGTTAGAAGAGTTTGTGGTCATTGAATGCATTTTTATTAATTGTTGGGTGTTAAAATCTGTGCAATTATTTTTTATGAAGGAGAGCTCCATGAACATTCCAAATCATGGTTTCTAGCATTATACATAGGGAATCATTGAAGTCATGCACTGAAGAGGAAGATGCTTTATTATAGAAATTCGGCTCTTTATATTATTGTTTTTGAAGTGTCTGGTGTTTTACCATGTTATTTGTATGATTAATTGCTTTTTGTAAATTGTGGTGTATTGTATGGATTGTGTATAGGGTTTTAGTTATAAATTGAAATGAAAATACTTGTCAAACTTAATTGAACAAATGTGAAGATCAGGAACTGAGCTACGCCTAATTTATCAACCAACTCATCAGCCTGTGGACTGTGATGTGTGTCTTCTTTGGTGACAGCAATGAGCCCCTAGGGGGCCATGCAGCATCCCAAATTAGAGGTATCTGCTTTTGGAACCAGTGCAACAGAATTGGCCCATGATATCTGGAGGGGACCAGCTACCGCCTAGGGTCAACATTTTGGTCACCTTAGCCTTGATGGAATTTCAGACCTTATATGGTTTCCAATCCGTCTCTTATTTGAGAAACTCTTTCCAGCGTCTATATTAAGCTTAGATGAAGGTATTGATGTTGGAGGTAGAGAAAAGGACAAGTCAAACTGCTCACACAAAGCTCTACAGTCACCCCACTACCTAGATGCCAGTGAGGCAGACAGGGTTATCCCTTCCACTGAGGTATTGTGGGTCTTTCTTATAGTATTTTGTGGAGCGGTTTACTTTTTCTGGTGTGACTCTACAATTAGGGGAGAGAATCAATGTTTCCCTCTTTTGGGTGGTGGCGTGTACAAGGAGTGGCCTGGGGTGGCACGTACTACCCCCGGAATCTGATTGGCCACCCCAGGTGCCACCCCATTATCCTAAACTATGATCATTAAACTCTAAATACAGGAATGTAAGGCACTAATGTTAGTAATTAAAGTAGATATGGGTAGTGGAGAGCAATAGTAAATTAATTCTATTCAGACTGGTACTTGTGTGTGTGTGCTCGTACTTCATGCCACTCGTGCATAAGTCAGTGCCCCACTTGGTCCACTCCAGTCAAGAGAGTCTGGACTCTCCACTGCTTCCGGGCGTGACACTACAGGTTATGCTGCCAACTGCCCACACAGGAGGAAGAACGTGAGCATGTTTACAAGGATCACCTCGTAGCGATCTGTTGATTAAGTAGGTGACCTATCTTGTCTTTATGAGGTTATTGTGGGGGCCAGGCAACACATCTTCAAAAGCCAGCGGACGTGTATGTTCTATAACTCTCCTGGAAACTTGTCATGGTCACCTTCTGATCAAACTATTTATCGATCAGCGTCCAGGTTTGCTTTAAGATTGCCTTTTACCGTTGCTCCAGTTTAGTTGTTTTGTGCACAATAAATTGTGTTTTGAGACCTTCTATCGATGCCATGCGTCCTGTGTTAATCCCCTTCTTGGGTTCTCAGCACAAAGTCCAACATATCTTGAGTAAGACCTCTAGGGTTTCCTTCCGGCCACTCCTTCACTAAACACAGGGGATCCATCACAGGTGCCTGAAGAGAATTTCTGATATGTGCCCAACTCCCTTCTTTTGGCACCTCCCCGTAGACAATCATTTAATCTATTTTTCTCCTCAATGGATGTATTAAGTATCTGCCATGCTTTCCAGGTCTTTTTGTAGCGCTGAACTAGATCAATGGGGTAGTGTTATTGGGTGGCTATGGGGAACTTATGCTTTTCAACACTTTTTTGGCATTGCTTTAATATGAAACCACAGTTTGGCACCCTGGACTGAAATGACCTCTGTAGGGAACTCAAGCCTGCTAAAAATGCACATAAGTGCCTTTTTCTGCCACAGTGGGCCATGCTATCAGGCCCCCCTAAGCTAAGGGGACCTGTTTGCACGACCTACGACTAATAAAATGAACAGGCTCCCTGAGTTAGTAGATGAGTGGAGGGGTACAATGTTGCTCCCAACCCTCTTGAAGGGCACACCCCACCACCAAATACCAAGGGTTGATGGCTCTCTCCACTGTACTTATCAGACACCTAAGAGGTCAGACAAATTATGGCAGTAATGTTCCGCCTCTATTTCCATGCCTAGCCAGTAGAAGTGGGGAGACAACCTCCCGGCTTTCTTCTGTCTCCTATGTCTTACACAGAGGAAACCTCATAAATAACCACAGCAGGAAGGTCCTCTGGCTCAGGGGCACCAGCATTTATCTTTACACTGGGCCAAGAGGTGTTTACACAGACCCTTGAGTATGAACCAATCTCTGTGTGACTTGAAGAACTCATCCTGATCAGGTCCTGCCTCGGCAAGCAATGTTTGCAGCTCAAGCAGTTCTTCCAGGTCAGACGCAGGAGTCTCTTCAGCAGTCATAGACTTTTCTCTCTCAGAAGCAAGACTGGATGCAGATCCTTGAAGCTGCTCCTCCGTGGGAGCTGCACTGCACCCCTTATCAATTTCCAGAGGGTGTCATACCATGCTCTAGCTAGAAGTTGCTGTGCAGACATCTGAATAAGTGTCCAGAGTGCATGTCTACCTTCAACAACTCGCACAGTTTCCTATCATCAAAGTGATCAGCGATGTCTGTGTCTTTTTTAAGGGACCCTAGGTCCTCTGCTCAGGAATGCTTGGTCTTCAGAGTCAAACTACCACCAAAAACGTCATGGGTGGAAAGTTTTCAATAAATCTGAACCACTGGCACTGCTCTGGGCAACCTTCCACACCACTGTTTTTCAGCCTGTCTGCTCCATTGCAAAATGAGTCCAGACATATGCAAATCTGTCAGGTACTGCCACCAATGAGAGCAGCCCAGCCCAAACTGTTAGGCCAGGTCCCCTCTGCATGGAAACGCAAGCAACCCCAGACATGTTTCGGCCTTGTTGGGCCTCATCAGTGAGGTGCAGCTTGGTGCCCTCTGGCAGCGAGCAAGGGACCTACATCTGGGGATACCATCTCTCACACAGGGAGACAAGCTAAAACCAAACATGTAATGGGTGGAAGGTTTATTATTATTATTATTATGGTATTTATTGTTCTAGCTTCGAAAAGCAACTGAGCGCTTTAAAGAGGTATACAACAATACAGATACCCAAAAGATCGTTTTACAGAGCTGTGCAAGAGTACAGATGCATAACGGAGCACATTGACATCTGAACCAATGGCACTGCTCTTGCCAACCTTCCACACCACCGTTCTTTTACCATTGCAAGAGGAGGCCAGCTATATGCAAATCAGTCAGGCACTGCCACCAATGGGAGCATCCCTCTGTACGGAAACCCAATAACCCCAGGCATATTTTGGCCTTGTTGGGCAGCTTGGTTCCCCATAGCGCATCAAGCAAAGTACCCAAGTCTGGTCATACTCTCTCTCGCATAGGTAGACATAAATTATAACCAAAAAAGTGATGGGCGAAGGGTTTTGAAAAATCTGAAGCACTGGCACTGCCTCTGGGCAACCTTCCATCGCACCACTTTTTAGTCCAGCCCTAGGCAAATCGGTCATGTACTACCACCAATGGAAGAAGCCCAGCCTGAACTGCTAGGCCAGGTCCCTCTGGGCTGTGATCCAAGCTACTCATCACTGATGACACCCAATGAGCCTGAAACATGTCTGGGGATGCTTGTGGTCTCGTGCAGTTCAGGCTGGATTGTCCCTTTTGGGTTAGGACCAAACCTGATTTGCATATGGTCTTTCCACTTCTGTAGTGGGTAGGCAGACTAAAAAACGAAGGTCTTGCAGTTTGCCCAGAGTTGTGCCGGTGGTTAAGATTAATTCTAATCCTTGCATCCATCCCCCCTTTTGGTTTTGCTTATGGCCTTCAGAGTCAATCATCAGGTCCAATCTACCATGGTGATGCCGGCTCCATGGTTGCATTTGAAAGTTGCCCACTTGCCATTAATCAGGAATTGGCTTACAGGAAATCTTATCTAAAATCTATTTCCAAACTCCTAAAGTAATCAAAGCTATCTCTGGGGAAATATCGTTGGGTTCCTCTTTGAGATGGTTGCTAGACTGGTCACCTGAAGACCCAAATTATTGCACTTGCATCAGGGGTATGTCTTGCAGTGGTTAAGATCCCCACAGTTCGAGCACCGTTCTATACTGTGGTTGCCATTGGACCTAACACCTCATAGAATGTTCAGTTTTTAGTGCTGATGGATCCCCACCCTTTGTACTTACCCTTTGTTTTGTGACACATATCCAAGGAGGTCCATGCCCTTTCTTTTCTGGTTAATGCAATGAGCAACCCTGTGGTCTGTAGTCACACTGTGATGAATTGCCATCTGGCAACAGCGTGAAAGCCCTGCTTTTTTAATTTTGTATTAATGAATATAATGGTGCAGGTAATTCCATCTCTGAAAGGGTAATCTGCTGATCAGATTTCCCTTTCACAAGCTCCATGTCAAAAGCAAAGTGTGTGCTTGTGCCTTGCTGCATCAGTATCCTGATCTGCAGTGACTGCTCTACTAGTGGCATAGAGCAGATCCAGAGGTCACAGGTGCCCATTTGAAAGCTGCAGTGACAGCTAGGTTTCTGCAGCACAGGGGCTGCATTTAAGATGTGCACCTCTGTACCAAAACTATGATGATCATAAGTAGCCCATGTTGGTGGCAGGATAAACTGTAAAATAAGCCATGCCTCCGATAGGGCGCTGTACATGGTACTGCTCATAATCATTGCAGCCACATCAAATTGATATCACACATGTGCCCCCTAAGCCCAATTCAACTTGGATGGGTTATATGTATTCTCCCCAGACATGCTGGACCTTGCCCTACTGGCAGGAGTGTAGCCTAGTGGATTGCTTAAATTTTATATATTTTTTTATTTGTGTTTACTGTTTATATTTAAACCTTACACGATATAAAACAAGTATATAATACATTAATCACATAACATAATTTTCATAAAATGTCATGAAATGCCTTAGTTCCTAAAGTATTATTCAATCACATCTAATATTATGAAGTGCACATGCAAGAATACTTTGGACTTCCTCTGTACCCAATCACATTTAGCCTATACAAAAACAGAATCAATGAATTTGGGAGTGCAACTGAGTGTGCACTAAGCAATCTTTCCCAAAGTGGCTTCCATGGTGAAACAGTAACCCTTCGTAGATGTTTATCCAAACAGAGAGTTAGTAGATTTGCAAAAGGTTTAAAAAACAAAATCAGGTGTTTAAGGGTCTCCAGATCCTTTGAACAAAAGCGGCACAATTAACTAATACAATCTTGAGCTGCCATAAACTATGATTTTCTCTGGTTTGTAATAGATTTAAACAAAACCTCATAATGGAGGATCTACATTTCTGAGATGGATATAGGATTAGATAAAGTGTCATCTTAATCTACCATAAGTTTATATTTCCTCATGTCTTGACATATTTGGCACCAATCCTGCATCCATATGTTTTCTTTTTGTAATTCTAGATCCTTCATAACCTTCTTGAAAACCGAAACCTCTTATTTTGAGCTGTTTCTGACATTTAGATACATAAGAAGTACCCACCTCTAGATTTTTTTGTCTAAAGTCTTCAAAAAGTAAATTTAATGGAGGTTCAATATATTTTTTACATATCAAAAGGCGCTTCCACGACACAGTCATATTTAATGAGACTATACCCAATTGAAACCGAATTACGGTCTTTGGGGTACTGTTTGGCAGAGATAAAATTCCTTTCCACAAGAAACCTTCTGAAAAGGTAAGATCGAGGTCAAACAACTGGTGGTAGGTTTCCAGACATTAATAAATTGAAGGCACACCAATCCCTTCATAAAATCTGAACACTGGCAATATGGAAAACATCCCAAATCATTTAAAATGTTTTATTTGCATAAGCAATTGCCAGGCTTTATCCTTCAAATAACCAATCAGAGCCTTTTTATTATGTTGCGTATGAATTTTAAAACCAAGACATTTTAATTCATTCATAACATCTAATTTCTGGCTTGTAAGTCACCAACTGTGCCTGATCCTTTTCCTACCAGCCGAAAAATGTAAAACCTTTGTTTTGTCAATGTTAATAACAAGGTAATTTTCAATTGTGTATGTTGAAAGAATTAATTAGTCTCTGCAATATTACGCTGTTGCAATCTTGTAAGATAATATCATGCACATAGGTCAAATGCAATAGTCTTTGGAGGTATGAAAGTTGCTCTCATTAGCATATTTTGTATTTCTGATATAAATTAAAAAGAAGTTGTGCCAAAATGCACCATTGGCGCAAACCCTTAAACGTTGGAATCCAGTAGCTTTCCACGATAGATTCATTCTGGCCATTAAAACCGTCTCAGTATGCAGGTAGATGAGAATATTCAGCAAGAGACAAGGGATACCCCATGATTTGAATTTGGTCCACAGATGATTGTGATTCACTTTGTGAAAAGCCAATGGCAAATGCTTACTGCATAGATACAAGGGATCGCTTTTTCCAAGTCAATTGCTGAACATTATCCATGATCAAGCCGACCAAGGTCGATTGAAATCCCAAGTGGTTTTGTTTTAAGACCTCATTTACTGTAGTCCACTGTGTTAGTCCTTTCAGAACAAGGGACGTAACAGTTTTAGAATCTGCGTCTAGTAACGCTATAGGCCTATAATTCATAGGGTCAATTTTATCACCTTGCTTAAAGATCAAAATAAATGATTTAGCAATGTTGCCCAAATAACCGGGTTTTCCTTCAGTACTTTATTACAAAGCCCATTTGCACCTGATGCACATGACATACTGCTCTTCTCAATGATAATCACTACATCCTCTATGTCAAAGTTTCAAAACCATGCTTCATCCGTCTCTTAATGTGTTTCCAAACATGCAGGAGCAAACCCAATCTGATTCTGCAATGGGGTTATCTTGGCAAAAAAACTGGGCATTTCGCAAGCAATTTATCATTTTCCATTTACTGGAATCTGAATACAACTCAATATTTTTTCCCCGTCTTGTTGACACATTTTATATCGAAGCATTTTGATCTTATTTTTCTGCTGTTACTTTATTTTTCCGAATTGTTTCTGATTTATCAACCCATGCGGTTACTCTTGCAAATAATTCTAATACTCGCTTTAAATTCTCATTTTAGGCCTTGCACTTCCATATTTTAAACCCAAGGGCGATCAACCTCCTGACTTGGCGGGTTAGATTTATATATTAGGGCATTCTTAATAAAGGTGAGAAAATTCAAGGAAGTACGTATGTCCAATTTATCTTTCAATGAGGTTTGGTCCAATTGTCTACTAAGTGAGGTATTATAGTGGCTTATAGTTTGAGTAGACCAAATCATCCTATTTTTCCCCACATATACCCTGTACTGGGGGTATACAACTCTTTTGTGCAGGAAGTAAACGGCCCATAAATGAGGTGCATTGGATCTGATGGTCATTAGGTGTTCCATCTTGAACTGAAAAATTTCCACACATCTTAAACAAGTTTTCGATACAAAAATAAAGTCAATACAATATTGTTGGCTACTTTCATGTGGTTTTCCCTAACCTGTCACCTTCAACATTGCCATTTAGTCTTAATAAGGTCCTTTGCTTAAAAAGAATTGACCCAATGTTTCCCAATTTCTTGCTGTGGAAGTTGGTATTCCCCACCAGTTTATTTTCCCAAATATTGCACAATTCTATTACCCAAACAATCTGCATTAAAATTTCCAGCTATCACAATATTTTCATTGCAATATGTGTTGTGCCATTTAATAAAAAAATTTGCCAGTTTTGAAAATAGGAGTTTTAGGGGAGTCATTGTATAATTACAATACACATTAATCAAGAGAAAATTCAAACCTGTTTCTTTAGTTATGTGTAGGTCTAAAATACCTCTAACTGTATCATCTAACATTGTGATTTTCCCTGTCCATGGGATTGCCTCTATTAGTCCCTTCGTAAGGACAGGTAACATCATTTCCCGGAGACAGCCACTCCACAGGAATCTGTCTTGGGAACAGGAATCAAAGGGCACTCCCATTCACAAAAGGCTTGGCCTCACACCAGGGTGCTATATACCTAAAGGCCGTTGATCCTAATGAGAAGGGAAGGGGTGGGGTTAGTATAGACAGGGAGAGCTCTGTACAGTTGATGGAGGTTTCGACCATTGTGTTTCTCTCTGCCTTTGCTCTCCTTCCTGTCCCCTCCCTTTTGTCCTCTCCCCTTCCTCTAGCTCAAATCACTTTGGCTGAGATGTCAGAAGGGCAAAGTTCACTTCTTTCCAGAACAGGAATTGCACCACTAAGTGAGAATAGCTTCAGTCCAATCATCTATGAGCTTTTACCTTTAAAGGAAAGGGTCTCACACCAGGTATTTGAATCATCTTGGAATCATCTTTTGAACACCTAACCTTTGAAAAAGATTTCTTTTAGATCCTGCTGGGAGAGCAGTCCTTTCCAGAGTCTTCCAGTTGTGGGATGAAGGCAGGTGTTCCCAGTCAGAGGCGAGATGTGTCCCCCTAACCATCCCCAGGGAACACTGGGGATGGACCTGCTGCTGGAACAAAACCTGCCTCTCTACCAGCTCGCTGTGTTGAAGGACCACTGCAGTTGCGTGCCAGCCTCCCCCATGTGTGGGAGCCTTAGAAAAAGGGCCCATATTGTCTAAAGGAGGTCCAGAGCTGGCATAGTTCTGCCAGAGACACAGTGGTTCCCACTCTTGAATGCCCACACAGAAAGACCCTGACCAATTTGAAAGGTGAGAGATTATTTGTAAGGCAGGCTAATGTAAAGCAAGCCTAAAAACACTGAGTTTTATGCACACTGGAGGCTGGTGGTGCTCCTGTGTCAGAGAACCTGCTTGCTGCCCAGATCGGTGTGGTAGATCCCATGGAACTTCTAATTCTTTAGCAACTTGCCAGTTTGCATTATTAGTGTCTTTGAAAGTTTCCTTGTTTTTTTGGCAACTTGCATTTTGACTGACCTTAGAATTTGATGCTTATACATGAGGATGTCACTTACTAACAATCTCACTAAATAGATTTTTGATCGTCATGCAACAGATGTGATCTGTGTCAGGTTATAAGCTTAATAAACCTGTGAATAAATAGAATTGAGTCTACATAACTATTGAGTACAGAGTGCCTGCTTAGGGGTGATTTTCCTCTTTTGCTTACTTCTGTGTAGCTTTTGGTTGTACACTACTCACCCTGTAGTTAGCAGCTTCATTTTCAATCTGAATTTTTCTCACACAGGTGCAGCCACATGGTCGAACAACCACTGTTTGCCTAAGTAAAAATGCACATTAGTCTTGACATATCTGGCCCTGCTCAGAGAGAGGACACTAGTTTGATGTCAAACTGCTGTGGCTCTATATGTGTGTGCTCTTCTCAGTCAACATGCCACAACTAAACACAGCATATATTTAAAGATGTACATGCCAACAGACTGACTATGGCATACAATTATTATCAATTAGATCAGAGGGGCAGAAGATTCGAAAGCCACCACTGTCTGCAGGCACTCTATATCACTGCAGCTGTCAGGGAAGCACATGTAACTTTTGAACCTGCCCTGTGCCACTACAGAGAAGCAGATTTTGGTGCCTGTAGTCTGTGCCTGCAAAGGCACATGTGTGCACTTTAATTTTTGCATGGAGCATTTATGTAGGGGGGTCTGATTAGCAGACCTCCCTTTCAGCAACAGAATTACCTGCATCATATTATATGAATGAAAATAAAAAAGGTTCGGACTATCCCCCTTCACCAGATGGCCAACATGTCACAGCAGGTCACCTCAGTGTGAAAAGGGTAATGGGGTATTTGTCTCTTCACTTAAACTAGCCAAGGATGGAAGATCAACGGAAGTGTTAGTGCAAAACCTATCTGACTTTCTAACTATTTGGGAAGTCCAGCAGACTGACAAAAGGAGTCATTTGTGCCACTGCCTATTGCAATGGGTGCCCTTTGGGAGGGTTAGAATCAACATGGTTGGCCACACTGACCCATCCACTAATAGCAAGAGTTCTACTTCTTGTATGCACGAAAGTGGGGTTAGTCAAGTGGGTCATTTCCTACTGGGTCTCTAAATTCCTCTCCTCTTATATGAGGCTAATAAGGACATAGTGCAGAGCTACTGACCCATTTTCCACAGCCTACCGCCTACCACCCGGAAAACAAAGAGTAAGGGGTGGACTTCAATGAGATGTTGAAAAGCAAGATGGGAACTTTGGAACAGCCCGAAGGAGAAAGCAGGATCTCCTGTTACCAGAATTTTTGTTAGCCTACAGGGAGGTTCTTCAGAAGGGAGCGGACTTTAGTCGCTTCAAACTGCAATTCATTCACTCACTGAGGGGATCTCTCCTTAGTGAAGGAGGGATGGAAAGGCCTCTATAAAAAGGCGATGAAACACATGCACCAGCCAGAGATAACCTGAAGGCTAGCCAGTCACCTGATGGCTATCCAGTGACTGATCAAAAATGGTTTGCCCAGAAGGTGACCCAAAGTGGTTACAAGCAAAGTCAAGAGGTCCTCATGATAGAACCTACAAAGCCAAGGACTGTGTAAAATAACAAGACTGCCCTATACTGTGTTCCAACAAAGGCAAGTGAGGTCACCTACTTAGTTAAAATAGTAATAGACGAAAAGCGAACAGTTTATAAGATTTCAGTCAAAGCTTGAGACCACATTAAGACTGAGGCTAATTACTTAATAATGCACTCAATAGCACAAGACCGGTATGCAGTGTTAATAACGGAAAGAAAATAACAACAAACATTTTCAACGACACCTGAATAACGAAATTTTTTAAGTAAAAGTAAACATGGGGGGTGGGGTAAGGGATTAAAAGTGGTGGGGTAGTTTGGGGAGGGTAAAAAAGGCTGTAGAAATGGGAGGCTTTGGGGGACCTCCCCCCCAAATTTAAAAAGCAATGTAGAGGAGGTCCCAAATAAAGCCTGCACTCCAATCGTCCATTTTGAAGTTCCAGGAACGTTCACACCGAGATACGTGATGTATGATGAGCAAATTAACCAGCAGAGAGCCGCAGTAGGGCTCTGCCCAGTGCCTATCGGAAAAACAGCACCTATTGAAGTACCAGTACCAAGAAAACCATGATCAGTAAGGTATCCAGTGAGGAAACCCTACCGACAAATGAGACAAAATGATGATTGCCTAAGTACAGTCCCGGAAGAAACCAAAAAGGTCTTAATGGAAGACGAAGGGTGATGTCACAAGAACCCGGACTGACTCACAGATAGAAGAAATGATGACACAAGAATGACTCAAAGAGATGAAACGCCATGAATAAGGATATCGTGAACCTAAAGTGAAAGGACAATGTTGAAATACAAGAAGTAAGCTGTAAGCAAAGATGAAGATAGTAATCAATTTACACCTGTAAATATGCTTGGAACTGCAAGAAAGCTAAGAAAACAGTGTGGCTTGCTATGCTAAGTAGAAGAATAGTGCGCAAAGCGCCATTATACATAATCTAACTCAAAACGAAGCACAGTATTATGAGTGTATTTCTACTTTGCACAAGAAGCAGAATCAACCCAGGTTACTAAAGGCCAAACGAGAAAAGATTCATATTATAGCAAAACGAGAAGAGACGGCTGATCGAAACTCAGAAGAGGCAACATGTGCCAGGGAAGCCAAGGTCATACCAATAGACGAGGTGAACAGTAGCTACATCTAATTGAAACTAAGAACAGAATATCCTTCCTCTGAAAGGTCGAGATAAGAAGACATAGGCAGGTGGCAAATACACAAATTGAGAGAAAAGAGACAAATTCACGGTGTCGAAATCACGTGACCAGCCGAGCAAGAAGAAGCTAGGGTTCACACCTACGCTTGGCACCGGACCAGGCAGAGATAGCAGAACTTTTCCAGACAGAAGATGCAGTTTCGAGGCCAACCACAGTGAACTAATTGACACATAGCTACTAGAGAGATGATTGATTGATTGTGACTATAATTGGAGAAAGGCCTGGTAACTAAGGGGCACCTCACACCTGGCTGATCATTCTGTGTGCTGCTAAGCAAAGTGGAAAAGTATGCATGGGGTTGGTGCCAACCCAATCACAGTGGACCAAATAATCTAGGGTACTATAGTCAGTATAACCAATGAGATGTCGTACTTTTAGTGATGTCTACAGTAGTCATTTTAGAAGGAAGGGCTTAGATGCCCACCTTACTGAGTTACCCAATCCCCTCACTCCGTTACCATATACAGATATAGTACCTATAGTAAAGTTACCTTTTCCTAACCAATAGAAGTGCTTATTAACATTTCAGTGTTACACTTCAATTATGATGAGTTTTGAGTATAAATGTTACAACTTGTATGAAGTTCATTGGAGTTGAAGCGAGAAGGATGATCGCATCACTGCTGATATCCATGACTCCTCGTTTTCTGTACTTGTCATTAAACGGACTACCTTTGCCAAACCATTGAGTTGTCCTTATTGATTGGTGCTTGAGTAACAAATCTGCACCCCCATCCATCTCAAGGGTGCAGCTATCTCGTCTTAAAGTATTTCCGAGCAAACCTCGGCTCTATGGGCTAGCCGGGAGTCTCAGAATACAACAAAAATCTACTTTTATTGTTATTAAACTGTCAATGAAAAAGTATGTTGTTATTTTGGTTGTCGTTATAAACACATGGAACCCACAAGACCAGTATTCAAACCTGTGATACTCTGTGTTATGTTGCTTCCAAGACAAACGTGTTGCTCCTGAGCCATCCTCCCATTGCCTACATGTTGGACATATGGGTGATTAAACCTATGTCTATGGTGTAGCTCAGTCAGATTGGTTCATATTTCGGGGACTACCAGCTTGAGGTGTTGCATGGGTTATACAAGGCTCAATGCTATCACAAAGACAGATGCACAACCATCCCAAAAGCTGATAACTTGGTGGATATATTAGGTCCAGACCACTTTTGACTTCATCAGACTAAACCGTTATTCTGCAGAACAATGTTTGTATCTTTAATAACCAATACTTTGCACAAGAAAAAGAAGTTGCCATGGGGGCCAAATTTGCACCACCTTTGGCCAATCTTTTTATGGCCCAATTTGAAGAAATGCATGTTTATCCACACAACACCTTCTCACATAACATCATCAAATGCAAAAGGTTTATTGATGATATCATCATCATCTGCAAGGGTTCCCTAACACACTTTAACCAATTTGTAGAATACATTAATGCTAACGTTTTTGGTATTACTCTATCGGGACATGTGAGTGCTTCACAGATAGACTTTTTGGACTTACACAACTTCATTCAAAATAATTCCATTCATACTAAAACATACCGCAAACCTACAGAGGTAAATTCGATCTTGCATGCGAGCAGTAGTCACCAACGAAGCACCATCAATAATATCCCGGGAGGGGAATTCTATAGAGCAGGAGAAATTGCACTTTAGACACTGACTATTTAAGTGAATCTAAACTTCTAACACCACGATTTCATGCTAGAGGTTATTGCCGAAATGTTGTTGATAAATCATTCAAACAATATGCTCATACCAAACAACTGGATTTACTTGCAGATAGTAGCAAAGATAAGGCTAAGTCTCAATCAATTGCCATCATCACTCGATTCTCTAAAGACAGTAGTCTCTTTTACAAATTGGCAGTCAAATTTTGAAGCTAAGCAAAGATTTAGCACCCTATCTAACGGAACAGCCCAAACTCACGTTTACCAAAGCATCCAACATTAAACAGAAATTATGTCCATCTTTCTTTGACCCAACACCGACACAAGACAATATCTGGCTACCAAAAGGCCATGGCTTCCACAGATGCGGTAATTGCAATCAATGCAGATATGCGTTGGACAAATGTTATACATTTTGTGATGGTTTGGGTCATGAAATAGAGACATCTGATTTTATCAACTGTAAAACATGTTATACAGTCTATGCTATTATATGTGTATGTGGCAAATATTACATTGGTAGCACAATCAGGCAGCTGCGGGTACGTTTCAGAGAGCATCTGCAGAGTTTGAGGAATACAGATTCCAAATTACCTCTAGCCATACATTGGCAGAAAGATCATCAAATGGACAAACTGGATGATTTACGATTTGTGGGCCTAATGAGAGCCAAGAGGGGACCAAGAGGGGGGAATTTACAACTCAAGGTTCGGAAAATGGAGTCCAAACTAATTTGTCTATGTAGAGCTACAGAATGCGGTCTCAACTCGGACCATGAGATGTATGTGTTTTTATGAACAAATGTTCTAATCACTTATAAGAACAGCTACTCATTGTCCAAATTGCATGGTTACTATTAAGCCACATCAGATTATAGTTATGGTGATTTTTGTTTTGAGATTATTACCCATTCCATTCAATTCAATTTAATTATTATAATTTGTAATACGTCGTTTAGCCATTTTGCATTTCATATTTCCACATTCATTTTAACCATCAATTCATGTGCTACCTCCTTATTCTCAGTCTAAAAATGCTCCCTTTTTTCCTAAAAATACCATCTTTTTTAATGAATGCAAGTAATTTCATTTGTGTCATGATAATTTATTTTCCTCATATTTCGAAGAGTTTAATTTGAGGTTGTAAAGTCAATTCTTGTCTAATTAGTTACACTCAATCAATACTTACCATTTAACTTCAAGAGTCATCTAAGTTACGAACCACTCACTCGCTACCTTTTATATTAGAGTATCTAATATGTTCGGAGGGATTATGACGTCTAAATGACGATTTGTTTACACTGACGTCACGCGCACATTCGACATGTGACGTCATCATGTCATACCGCAATTGCCCATGTTTTTCATTTACAGGGCGAATGCGGAGGTGCGCAGACGGTATCTCTGCAGGGGATTTATCCTGCGATTTTCTATCATTCTAGGATTTGAACCTTTTCATTGGGTAAGCCATGTAGGTTTTGATCAACTAATTAATTGAATCCCAACTTTAAAATTTAAGGCAATATAGACTTAGCATGATGGTGATGAAAAGAGCCAATGTAATTTAGAATATAATTATGATGATTATAATAATAGTCACTTTTATTTCAAGTATAAAATTTGATTGGATAATCACTACAGCACATGATTTGATAGGCCACATTTTGGAGTTATTCAAAACAACTTAAATTATATTTTAACAAACAATACGAGTGTCAGTATCCTGACAATTCACATTTCACTTTCAGAATTTTTGAACCTTTGAAAGTCACAACAGACTACTAGATTATCCGTGCATTTGATGGACTAATAGCCATCTACATATAGACTCTTCATAGCTGGATCTGAACTGGGATTTATGAATCCATGAGGTAATTACCCCTCTTCTTTGATGTTTCCCATTAAAGTAAATTTCTTTTACTATTCTGTAACATATGAACCAATTAGAAGATTAACATACAAACCATTTCCTTTTAGTGATTCAAAGATACTACAATTGAAACAGGGTAAGCCAGACCCGTACATTCTATTTGTAAATATCTTTTGGATTGTAAAACTCGTGAAACAATACAATTCATTCAATTATAGCTATTCTATTGGATCTAGTATACCATCACACATGGTGACATTATCTCAATGCATGTGGACAATGGTTTGCTCACTCTGTTCTCTCACTGAATAATGGTACACACCTACTATAGCACTAATCGGTATTTTTCAATTCACTGGATTGAAAATTGAAGTGATAAAATTTTGATAGATATCATCTTGACGTGTATGTATTATACCATAACGGATCATATTTTATTCATTATTTTACTGGATATGCGAATCTTCTATCTCCCTGATGACAACATCCTGTGTGGTATGGCTTTTTGTTATTGACTTTTCTTCTTTTTGTTTTTACATTATGCAACATGATTGGTTTGTGGGCTTGTTTGCCCGGCTTACACAAATGTTTAAAAATGTTTGTGTCATGCATCTTTTAATAGCTTGAATCATATATAATTTAACTTATACAGCCTCAAGAACGACCTGGAAGGTCGAAACACGTGTCGGCTGTTCAGAATAAACAAGATCTGAATACTCACCACTACAAGCCACTGTTCATATTTGAATGCAATATTATTATTGTGCAAGTTTTGTGAATTGAAGTTAGAACTGTGCACGGTTTAGTCTGATGACATCTTCAGTTACATTTACTAATTTTGAGAACCCTAGTGGGTGGTGCCTAGACATTAAGACTACTGCTGCTGGCATCTAATCTATTGATAGGTGTGGTAAATAGCGCACAGTTATTTAGTATCTTACCCACGTTAGAAGTTCAAATCACTTTTGACTTCACTTCCGGATACTGATACATTCCAGGGATCCACCATGCCAAGGAGAAAACTTCTGCATAAACCACTAAGGACTTTGCCAGCCCTAGGTAATGGCCTTTTGTTTTACAAATGCGCCCGCCCCATTGCAGAGGCTGGGACTTTTTTTTTTACCAACCAATATGTTTTTAGAACAGTTGTCCAATCACTTGTACGGTCTCGTATTCATGGGTATAATTAATGTCCCAGGGGTTTACATAAATCCACCCCCTTCCTTCCCTTGAAGGTTGTGCTTCACGTTGCAGCCTGCCTGATCAGAGTCAAATCGAAATATGATCACATTACGCCTGGGTTGTGTCCTTTGTACTGGGTGCCACTGGACGCACACATTCAGTTCAAGCTAGGCTGTCTTATTCATAAGCCTCGTCATCTCCAGCAACTGTTTGTCAGACAGCCTTTCCTTTTTGGTGGCTCTTGTGCCAGACATAGAGCCCCATTACGAGTATGGCAGTGCACGAAAAAACTGTGGTAATGGAATGGTAACTGTTACCACTGCATTACCGCTGCATTACCACAAAGCTATAATACAACTTTCGTAGTAAGGTGGAGGATTTTCTTCAGCAAAATGCTTAAAGTAAATTCTCCACCTGACCACCAAAAAACGACAAAATCAGCGTAATTACTGCTGGCGGTAATTCTGCCAAAATCCCCATGAGTCCTATGGATCCAGAAAATAGCGATTTACACCGCCTACCATCACTTGGAATCCTGCGTTAAGACCAAGTGGCGGTGACAGTCATTCCGTTTGGCAGTATTTCAGCAAATTAACCACTGAAAAACCACCAAACTTGCAATGAGGCCCAGAGTCCGGCCCAAACACAAATGATGATCCCCTAATTTACAAGGCACTGATCTCTAATCAAGTCTTTTTCCTTTTGTTCGTGATTTTGGTGCATTGTTGCTATTGTAAAAGATGTGTATTGTAACTGAGTGCTGTAGATGAACAGTTCTGTGCTTGCCACTTGAGGCGAGGTACAGGCTATACTGAACGCAACGAATCAAACACATATGGAGACAGAGGGTCTAGAAAGGCAACACACACCTGCATAGGAAAGTGCATAGAAAGTAGACCTTTAATGAATCGTGCTGCTGCAACACAGGCAGAAATGTGAAACATTTTCCTCCGTGGGAAAGGGACCTACCCCAGTAGAACTTAAAGCTTTTAAAAACATTAGGAAAGGCATCCATATCTATCCATGTCATGCATTGTGGGAGATCCTCATCTCCCAGAGAGAAGTCACATATGGAAGGATCCCTCCCCGATCCCTGTCATGCACAACACAGACTAAGGGCAACTTTCTC
This sequence comes from Ambystoma mexicanum, assembly GCF_040938575.1. Lineage (NCBI taxonomy): Eukaryota > Metazoa > Chordata > Amphibia > Caudata > Ambystomatidae > Ambystoma > Ambystoma mexicanum. The sequence continues at coordinate 1,275,462,458 of NC_090932.1, forward strand.
CCTGCCATGCACTAATCCTGACCTATCAAAGCATCTCTATCTGCCAGGCTATAGAACCGAATGAGGGACATCTCCATACCCCAGGGTGGCACAGTGCGGAAAGGCCCCACACCTGTCCCCGCCATGCACAAAACAGACTGAGGGGTAACATTCTCCCAGCCATGTATTAATTCTGACCCGTCCAGGAATCTCTCTGTTTGCCTACAGGACGAGGGAGATCTCCATACCCCAGTGCGGCACAAGTCACATGTGGACCCCTCAGCTGTCCCTGCCATGCACAAAACAGACTGCTGTTAACAATCCCAGTGCCACGCATTAACCCAAACCAATGGTGACACCTCTCTCTGCCGTGCACCAGTGCAGACTGCGAGAGGGGACCCTCACTGCTGCGATGCAGTAACACAGACTGGGTGACAGCTCCATCTCTCGTGTCTTGTGTTGCACAAACACAGACTGAGGAATATCCCTTTTCCATCCTGCCATGCAACAACGCTGGAGACTGAGCGAGATCTGCCTCCCTCCAGCCATGCACCATCACACTGAGATACTCCTCCTCTCATGCCTTGCACTAACCCAGAATGCATTAGCACAGATTGGGATACACCACACTCACTGTCATGTACTGCACATACTGAGGAACCGCCTTGCGGCCTTACGCAAGCGCAGACTGAAGGGAACCCTTACCTCCTATGCATCACCCCTGAGGAGCCCTGGTGCATCCGTCCCATGTGTACACAAGCGGTGAAGAGTCATATCCCTACCATGCACAAGCACCCGCTGAAAGAGATCCCTAGCAAGTGTGAACATCAAAGGGCCCTTATGCATCCACCTTATGCACTAAAACATACTGATAGGTCCCCTTTGCCATGCGCCTTCACAGGATTGTGGGAATCCTCTTCCATGCATGCATAGTCAAGCCACTTTCTACCAGCTAGTAGCTGAGAGTGAGATCCCCTCTGTGATTACTAGCTACTTCCTCTGTTACTAGCAGCACAGACTGGGGGGCACTGCCTCCTCTGAAGCCAGCAGTAGCACAGATTGAGGAGTCCCATGTTCTCCCAGTATGGCAAAGGCACAGGCTGATGTACCACAATTACCTCCAATATGGCACAGGCTGGAGGGGTGGGGGGGCACACTGTTGTCCAGTCTTGTGAAGGCACAGACAGCAAGATGCCCCACCATAACTCAATGTCTTGCATATTGACGTTAAAGTCGCTGCGGTCGCGCAGACTGACTGGAAGAACTCGTGTATTGCTTTTCACATGATGCTACAGCTGTTCCTCTGCAGTGCCCCCTGCAGGCGAGTGCTGGAATGGCTGTGCTTGCAGTTGCGGGCTGCCGCGCTCATCAGAAGCTCCTTGAACAGGAGCACAATGTGCCAGTTATACTTGGCCGAGCATTCGATGTAGCCGCATTTCCAGCTCTTCTTGACCAGCAGCGAGACGGTCCGGCGAGAGGTGAAGCGGTGCTTCTGCTGATCGCGCTTGTTCCCCACCACAATGATGGGCATCTCATTGGGGAGGCCGGTCCTAAGGAAGGGAGAGAGCTGGAGGTTAGAGAGTGAGAACGATCAAAAGAAAGGGTTAATGAGGAGCAGTCATCCCAAAGAAAACCTGCCACACCCACATCAAGGGAAAGAGGTTAAGTTAGAACAGGGACCTTCTCCCTCGCCCTTTAAGATTGTGCTATGCATTCTTCCGTTATCCCTCCACGACTGTTAGATACTCTTGCCACACCCCTTGAAGAATCTCTTTTTCTTGTCCCACCCCTCACAAATGCACCAACCTTCTCTATCACCTGCTGCATAACCTAGATGTGGGCAATCATTGCTATGACCCCTGTTCTCAGTTAAGCCCGGAAGATATTATAACGCATTGGTACAAGAAATCGTCAATTCACCAGACGATAGACCCCCTGAAACTAGCAACCTTTGACTAAATGCTCACAACTGATCACAAAAAGACACACATGATGAAAGGCAGACACTTCTCACCCTAATACAGACTACAAGGACCCAAATGATTCTCACTCCTGCGAAACATGTATCGTGCTTATTGTTAATGTTTGTATTGGGGTTAGGGAGGGAGTTGGGAGGAGGGTGGGAGACAACGGATGTTTTATATGGAAAGATTGCAGATGGACAATGCAAATATCTCGCTATATCTTGGAAAACACCTAATGAAAAACGTGCTCGCCTTGGAAGCAAGACGAAACGGAGCACCACAGGTTCGATCCCCAGGTCCGCGCTTAGAAACCTCTGAGTATTAAGCGCTTATAAAGAACCAATCATATCCTATCATATGCATTCCCACACGTTTGCGCTAGATCATTTACAATATATTTAACCCAATAAATCATGTCATTGTGTGAAAATGTTGTAATAAATCTTATTGATTGGTTTGTCAAAAAAATCTTTTTTTCAACTGACTAGAAATCTTGCCTCTGAAAATATTCATCTAGTCCAAATTCTTTCCATGATTAAGGAGAATGGAGGCTACGCAGCACGCTAACCCTAAATCGCAATACAGCAGAGCGGACAATAATCAGTTCCTTAAGAACTGCCTTACGAAGAAGGAACATTTGCTTTCCTCCATAATATTTGACGGTCAGGTCCTTCCAATCCTTCCCAAAATACAAGCCCTGACCATCATTGTTGATCCCCATCTTAATATGGCAGCTCAGATGAATGTGTTGGCTATCATGACTAGCTATTATGTTCAAATCTGCATACAAGTATGGCCCTACATGAGCGAGTGAGAAATGGGTTCTATAACTAGAGCCAGGCTTGATGAGAGCCACTCCATGTACACAGGTGCCTCTAAAATATGTCTTCATAGACTTCTGATGTTCAAAACAATGTTTGTAGATAGTTACGAGTTCCCCTTCTAGGTGCCACCCTACCTCTATTTGTCTCAAATTTTCTCGGGCTGCTAGTTCAAGCCACAATTAACTTTAAGTTGGTCACTCTGGCATGTAAATGCATCTATGAGCCAGCTCCTAAGCCCCCCTCCACTAGATACAAACTGTACAAATCTGCTAGGCCTCTAAAATTGACAAACCAGAAACTCACCATCCCCCATCCATGTCTGTAGTATCCTGTGTTCTTGTGCCGGTGTTCCAGAACGGAACCTACGGAAGGCACAAGAACACACTGGGCTCCTCCAGAAGCTCGATTAGAGCAAGAGACCGAAATACCAAACACCTCCACTGTGCCACTGCAAGCCTTGACCCTCCAACATATGGAGCCCCTATCCACATTTCTACCACGTGCCGACACACCACTCGTTCCATGGCTGAGATGGAATCAGGACTTCCTAACTTTACTGGAAGCCTTTGAGGAGCATTTGTTTTCTACTGCCAAGAAAAGAGCAATGCTGCTAAATTGCCCAGGATCAGAAGTGAAAGAGGTCAGCAGACACCTGCCACCTGCACTAGTACCTACTGGTGATGCCCCCCTGTGCCCTAAAGGTGCACAGAACTATGGAAAGGCACCTCTTCTACACACTCGAGCAACAACCGGTTAAGTGCATTGAACAGTGCATAGCTACCATGAGCACGTTGGTTGCAACGTGCAAATTCAGAGGTTTTCAGAATGAAGTCATCAACAGAGGGTGGACTGGGAATCAAAAGAGGCCCTGAAAATAATGTTAAAAGTAGCCCCATATTACACATCTTCAGCAAGCCCAAGCCTTTTCCTATGAGAACATTTGTAAATAAAATAGGTCACCAGCAAAAGAAGCCCCTGCTGCCGAGTCCAGTCCACCCCTGCCCAGGGAGCAGAGGCCTACCAGGAATTCTCCAGAGTTCCCTATAGGCCAGTCCACCCCTGGTCATCAAGGACCAGCTGATGGTGCACACCAATAATCAGCATGCACGAGAGCAACTCTGGCTGGCATTTGACCCAACACTAGATGAAGCCATTCCATTGGGAAGGGGATAGAGCCGTAAGTAACGAGAAAGCACAGATACAAGCGATAGGCTCCTCCCAGATGCTTCCATTGGCGTAATTTTGGGGGGGCACAGGGTGTTTGTCCCCCCCCCCAACTTTCACGGCTCACCATTTTGTCCCCATTCATTTGGCTGGGGCACCTTTTCTACGGATGTCATGTCCCCCTGCCCCCACCAAGAGTTTTAGGAAAAATTTCCACTGGATGCTTCACCCAATTTGCGCAGTCAATGCAGAGATCTTTAGAAAATATGGTCTCACTTTAATGGTCAGGAAATGTAAGCTAATCCTAACTGGAGTGGAATACCTCGGGCACACCCTTTCAGCACGAGGGGTCAAACCTAAAGCAACATGAAGGAGGGCCATCGACGAGGCACCTGCTCCCATTATGGAGGAGGAACTGGCCTCTTTGCCTGTTTCATGCACATTGTATGCTAAGGGTGCACAACGTTTTGCATCCATAGTGGAGTCGTTAAGATGTATAAGCAAGAAACGGATTGTCTTTCATTGGGGCAGGGGGCAACAGAACGCCTTTGAGTGCATGAAGCCTCTTATAGTAGAGGCTCCAACACTGAAGTGTTTGATACAACTTACAGATCTGTTGCCACCATTGACGCCAGTAACAAAGATTCAGGGGTGCTTCTCTCACAACTTCGAGATGGCAAGGAGAGAACAGCAGCCACAAGCACTTAAATCGGCAGAAATAAACTATTCCGTGATAAAGATATTCATATTCATGTCTTTACTTTCCGTTGGCTATACTTTGGTACTTCCTTCACTCCATAAACCACATCTCCCATAAAGGACCTTTTGGCCTGGCTATTCCTATGCAGCAGTCTTAGAACTACAATCCCCAGAAGCCCTAGAGAACAGTGCTGCATTAACTTTCCAAGGTCCAGAGAGGGAGGAGGGAGATTACGGTAAGGTGGGATGCTCCAGGAGCTGCTAAAGAGACTGCTGCAGCACTGGACAAGCAGGATTTAAGCAGCTGCCTGCAGGAGCACAGTATTCTTGCATTGACGTCGCTGTCATCCCCTCGTGCTTTGATCATTAGATTTCTGCTGTATCCTGTTGCTGCTGTTTCTAAACCTGCTCCTGTTCCAGTTGCCGTTGCTCCCTGCCCTGCAGCACTGCTACTCTGCCTGCACTCCCCTGCTGACTGCCCTGTAGCCCTGTGCTTCCTGCTCTGCTTCCCTGCCTGCAGTCCTCTGTCCCTGTCTGCAGCCCCTTGCTCTCTTCCACCAATTCTCTTGTTCCATGCCTGCAGTTCCTTGCTCTGTGCCTGTAGTCCGTGCTACCTGGCTTCAGCATCCTTGATTTCAGTCCTGAGTTTCCTTGTAATATGTCTGCAGTCCTGCCCTGGTAATTCCAGTTAAGAATTTCTGTCTTCAGTCCTGCCCCCGTCAGTCCAGTCCATAGCAACAGTTCCTTGTATTCTTTGTTACCAATCTGCAGTTCAGTCCTTGTTATCCTAGTCCAGAGTTTCAGTCCTAAGTTTTCTTGTTCCTGGTCTACAGTTCACTCCGCTGTTCCTTGATTCCGGTCGTTCGTTTCAAATCTGCAATTCCAGTCTCCTGTACCCTTGTGCTTAGATTCTTGTTTTCTTTCTTTCTTTCTTTCTTTCTTTCTTTCTTTCTTTCTTTCTTTCTTTCTTTCTTTCTTTCTTTCTTTCTTTCTTTCTTTCTTTCTTTCTTTCTTTCTTCTCTAAGGGGGGTCATTACAAGTTTGGAGGTAGCCATGGTGCTATTAGCACCATGGCTGCCTCCAAAGTCGTGCCCGGGTATTTTGAATGGGGACTTTCCGGGTCATTCCAACCTTGGAGGACCCGTTAAGTCCCCATTCAGAATACCCTTCCCCATTCCCATTCGAGCACCCAAAGGGCTCAATGGGAATGGGGAGGGGGCTAATAACGGGCCCGTAAATAGCGGGCCTGTTATTAGCTCCTTGGCCCCTTAGCGGCTCCCGCTAAGGACGGCTGATTTTACCAGCCGGCCGTAGGGGGACCCGCTAAGGGACCTCGGAATGCGGCAGTAAGGGGTCAAGGGTACTGGCATCCTTACCGGCGCCATTAACCCCTTACCGCTGCACTCGTAATGAGGCCCAATGTCTTGAACCTTGCGCACTTTGACTTCCTGTTCTTTTCCTGGATATTTCTGTTACAGTTATTGTACATGCTTGTGTAACTCCTTTGTACAGAGTTTGGCTGCTGGGGTTCCCAGCAGGCAATCTCTGCCTCTTTCCTTTGTCACGTTTCAGTTTTGTACCTTGTGCCATGTTGTTAACAGTCTGCTGGTTCATGTTTCAGGAGACAGTGGGCCTCATTACACGTTATGCAGTAAACCATGGTGCTATTAGCACCATGGTTGCCGCCGGTACCATACCGGTACCACCATGGAGAAAAGGGGAATTACCACCCCATTCCAAGGTTGGCCGGGCCGTAATTCCCCCTTTCTCATGGCCCTTCCCCATTCCCATTTTTGCCCCATAGGGCTCAATGGGAATGGGGAAGGAGCTAATTATGATACCATAAATTGCAGTACCGTAATTAGCACCAAGGTCCCTTTGCGGGTCCCAACTTTAACGTCTGATCTACACCAGCCGTTAAGGTCGGGTCCCGCAAAGGGACCTCGTAGTAAGGCGGTAAGGGTTTACCGGTACCGGTGCCCTTACCGCTACCGGTAAACCCTTACCGCCTACCGTGCAATGAGACCCAGTCACTTTTCAGTTCCTGCTGGATCGGTACAGGCTTCAGTCTTGTGAGTATTCTTTCCTTGTTCGTATCTTAGGGTACAGACACCCACTACTTCTGCTCCGTTCCATGAGCATTCAGAGTGGGGCCCCGTAATAGTAATCGGCTCATAAGTCGAGAGTTTACCTTGACCCTCTGTGGGAAACCCTTCTCCCATTCTATGTACATCCCAAGTGGGAACCTTATGTGTTTGCCATACTTGTACTCCCTGCCCTTTTCTGTTCACTGCCTCTATAGCTGGTGTGCAGTTATTGCCTATTGTGAGGAAACAGGAATGAGACCCCGGCACAGAGACTTATCGTTTTGCCCATAAACATTAATTGAGAAAAGAATAGGGGTATGGAAAATGCCTCTCTGTCCCTACACTAAGAAGTGTTTCCCTACCTCAAACAAAACTAGGGGTATGTGGGATGTCAGAATGTCCAAAGTAAAATGTCCTGTGTCCAAAGTATAATTCTGAATCTCACATTCCAACAAAATTAATTCTGAGGTGAAAAGGCTAATGTCTTTGGCCTTGAGTGAGTTATCAATGTTGAAAAAGGAAAATGCATAACTCCATCACAAAAGTTCTAGAAGGATAGAGTTCCTTACTCCAGAGGGTAGTTCCCTTCCCCTGTATTTCTCTTCCCTCTGTTGTATATTCAAAGATAACAGTTCCTTGAGTTTCTATTGATCGCCAACACAACTGGTACAAAAAACAACTTGGCTCTTTATCTTTTTCTTGTTAGGATGCCTGGTGTACTCTACTGTCAGGTTTACACTCCTTTTCTCTTAATCAATAAACCAACTGGCATACAAAACAACTTGACTCTGAGTTTGTATTTTGGTAGACTACCTGGGGTACTTCCTACCAGGTTTGCACTTTTCTTTTCTTGTTCAAGAATACAATTACTACACAAACAACTTGGATGTGAGTTTGTATATTTGTAACGCTCACCTGACTCCCACGGAGGCGCCGGCCTGGTTTGAGCTGCTGTGACCTCTTCTAAAGTGATACGCAGGACTCGGAAGACAGACTGGACCGGACCCCCAAATCTTGCTTGTCTGGCTCGCAGAAGTATCCTTCTGTAGGTGGAAATAGGGGATTAGCTGTCTGCGCGGTAATGCGTCGGCCTCCCACTTACCCCTCTCACCCTCCTCAAAACCCTTCTGTGCTTCCCTGTGGCGTCTCACCTTAGGGTCTGGAAGGACGAGCTCTCCATCCTGCTTCTGATGCAGGGGCGCGTTGGTATCCAGTTACTTCACTGGATTTTCGGATTGGTGGTTTCTGATGCGGGGGCGCGTTGGTACTACTAGACCTATCGGCCGCTTTTGATTTAGTGGACCATAAAATCCTATGTAACCACCTAGATTCAGCAGCACACTTCTCCACTGAGGCTATAGCATGGATACAATCCTTCCTCAGTGATCGCACCATGAGGGTTTTCTCACCTATAGCAGCTGCAGACCCCATCCCTATTACCTGCGGTGTGCCACAGGGATCATGCGTCTCACCAACGCTATATAACATATTCACTAAGCCCCTGTTTGATGATTTGGACCTTCTGGGTATCACGTATACCAACTACGCTGACGATACCCAGATCCTCCTCCCACTCACAGGGGTTTACGAAAAAGATCTAGCAATGGTGAACAAAATATACAGCATCGTTCAGGCATGGATGGCAACCCATGGCCTATGCCTGAACGATGATAAAACTGAGCTTCTTATCCTAGGCACCGCACCCCTCATCAAAAAACTAAGCACAAACTACTCTTCCTTTATCATAGATGGGAACTGCATACAAGTTGCCAAAGAAGTTAAAACATTAGGGATATACCTTGATTCTACCCTATCATTTTCCAAACAGGTAAACTCCCTAGCTTCCTCGACAGCCTACACATGTAAGCTCATTAGAGCAGGAAAACAATTCCTTTCCCAGCACAGCTGTCTAACATTAGCCAGAGCCCTCATCATTTCTAAACTTGATTATTGTAACGCACTGTACATAGGAGCCAATAAATCTATCATAAACAAAATACAGATACAGCAAAACAAGGCCCTCCGAGCGGCATTGAACGTCCCCAGGAGAGAACACATTACAGCAATAAGAAGGAAACACAAATGGCTCTCCACCCTCGAGAAAATCAGACTCAAAACTGCATCTCTCACATACAAATCCCTACACAACAAAGCCCCACAATACCTTAAGGACAGATTCACCAGAACACACCCCACAAGACAAACCAGACTTGCTTACACCAATCGCCTACAAGTACCACGCTTTAAACTGACCACCATAGGCGGAGCTAGCTTCCCAGTCAAAGCTGCTCAACTGTGGAACGAATTACCCACTACTGCGAGGCTAGAACACTCCTTCTCCAAATTCAGGCAAATTGTAATTAACTGGCTAACGACAGCAACTGCCAATTGAAAAACTTGCACCTGTAACTGGTAATTTCTGTAACCGCTAATGTCTGTAACTTGTAACTGTAACCTGTAACTTATGCTCTAAGCTGTATATATTCTTACTTTTGCGCCCTTATACTCCAGGGTCTGGTGCGCACAATAAATTCCAAACAAACAAACAAACAAACTTCACTGGATTTTCGGATTGGTGAGAACCAAACTTGCTTGGCTTCCAGGTAAGTTTTTGATAAGTGGTTCCCCTTGTGTCCATGCATTAATGTTCTAATGCTAGTGTCTTTTTTCCCATAGGGGCCGGGGTACGGAATGCCGGGGAACAGGCACCGACCCGAGATGAGAGGTGAAATCCTTGTGGAAATCAGGTAAGTCTTTAATTTATTTTCAAATCTGTTTATTGGCATTTGTTATTTGTTATAAGCACAAGAAAATTGCCAGAACTGCCACCAAACAATAAATCAGATTGCATCTCAAATTATTAACATTTACAACTTAACATAGAAACTTTAACTATCTCCAAATGTCTGCTTCTTGAGAAGCCGGTGCCGAGTGGGGCACTGGGGGGGTCAGGACTTTCAGGGGGTGAGGGGACTTCCTTTAGTAGGGCTCGCATAAAATTATGGTTGGGCTTCTACTAGAATTCCACTCCTGTCCGTGGGACTTCCTACTGCAGGTTTGTGCTGGTTCATGGGGGCTTATCGTCCGAGGGGTAAAACAAGGAATCTGTGAGTCCCTTCCAGGCCTCTAGGGTCATACTCGAGGCATCTGTGGATCTGGCTACACTTTCTTCCCAGGCTTTCGTTTCGGCTTGCACCCATCTTTTCAGTTCCCTGTGCCAGATTTTCTGTTGTGGTCCCGATGGTTTCTTCCAGGACATTGCAATTGTCCTCTTAGCCAGAATGCACATAATGTCCATTAATCTAGTGAGGTGTTTCAGCTTTGCTGGTCTGGGGTATGTGCCAAGTAGGCACTCCGCAGGAGTCCATTCATATCTGGTCAGCCCCACAGTTTCGCATGTCTGCTGTATAAAAGACCACAGTGATTGTGTCCTGGCACACCGCCAGAACATGTGGAGCAGGTCCGCGTTGTCCATTTCGCACCAGGTGCATTCAGGGCTCTGAGTGTTATAAAGTTTGGCCAGCCTGGATGGGGTTAGGTATGTTCGATGCAGCAGGTTCAATTGTATTTGTCTAAATCTGTGATTTCTGGATACTGTTTTAGGAAATATGAGGGCCCTTTCCCATTCCCCGTCCGTTAACTCTCGGCCTATGTCTGCTTCCCATTTGGATTTTAGCCCGGCACTGCGTGGGTTGGGGGTGTCATTTAGGTGGCTGTAGATCTGAGACACTGGTCTCCCTCCCTCTCCTAGTTCATATAGTAGCGTAATCAGGGGGTTCGTGTCTGGTTCCTCGGCCATGTCGGCCATCTGGCACGTGCCGTGGATCTTAATTTTTGGTACCATAGAAACTGGCCAACGTGGACATCATTTTGTTCTTGAAGTGTTTCAAATTCCATGAACTCCCCCTCCGTGTATAAGTCCCCCCATGAGTAAATCCCCTTCTGTTCCCAGTGCCTGAGGTGTTGCAGATCTGGATGGGTTTTGCATAGATCTGAGACAAGCGGTATGTTCGGGGAGTATTGGTGTTTAGCGTGTGCAAGGGATTCAGCCCTATGCCAGATTTTGCGTCCTAGGGAGACCAATAGGGGGGCGTTTCTTATCAAATGGGTGGGGGCCCAGGGAAGTTCCTTCATATATAACGGGGAGACCAGTGGCTGCAGGAGTGGCGTCTCCGATGTGGCATCGTCTGCTAGCCATTTGGTGACAAATCCAAGCTGCGCTGCTAGGAAGTACTTTTCAAAGTTTGGGAGTTGGATTCCCCCCTGAGTGTACGGTAGTGACAACGTGGCAAGTGCAATCTTTCGTCTTCCCTTCCCCCACAGGAAGTCTCTCAGCATACTTTCCAGTAGGCGAAAGAAGGGCGCTTTGATGTAGAAGTGTACGTTCTGAAATCCATACAAGAGTCTGGGAAGGACAATCATTTTAGTTACGGAGGCCCTGCCCATCATGGATAGGGGGAGTTTCGCCCAAAAGGCCATAGATTTCCTCAAGGCCGGGAGAGCCGCTTTAGTGTTGCGCTCATGCATTTGTTCCGGGGAGTGCATTATGTGTATGCCTAAGTATTTGAACGAGGTGTTTTCCCATCTTATTCCCACCGAAGGAAGCTCTGATGCTTCCATTCCCTTAAGATTCGCCAGGGGGAATAGGCAGGATTTGGTTCTGCTGAATTTTATTCCAGAGACCTTCGCAAAATTATCTAGGACCTCCAGCATCGTGGGCACATTATAGTATGGGTCCCTGACAAATAATAAGACGTCGTCCGCGTAAAGAGAAATAATGTGGTCAATGTCTCCCAGCCGGATCCCAGCATCAAAAAATTGCTTTCGAAAATAGATAGCAATGGGTTCCAGGCCCAGTACGTAGAGCATGGGAGAGAGGGGGCAACCCTGTCTGGTTCCTCTGCATATGTTCCAGACCTCCGAAATATGCTTCCCCGTTTTTACTCTGGCTCTAGGTTTCGTGTATAGTATCTTGATCCACCTAATGAACCTAGGGCCAAAACCAAACCCCTCCAGAACCGCCAGTAGCCATTCCCAAAAGATCGAATCGAACGCCTTGGTGGCGTCCAGGGACAGCAGTGCAAACTCTTCTGTGCAATCTACAGTTTGAGCGATGACATGCTGCACTCGGCGCAAATTCATGGTTGTGTTTCGGGCTGGTATGAAGCCGCATTGGTCCTCATGTACTACTTCCCCTATAATTCTGGCCAGTCTATTAGCTAACACTGTCGTCAGGATTTTCGCGTCATAGTTAAGCATTGCTATCGGGCGGTAAGAGTATCAGGTAAGTCTTTAATGAGCGTCTTGGTAATGTCTTTTCATTCGCTCATTAACGACGATGTCTTTTTCCCCTTAGGGGGCGGGGTCCGAAAATGCCTGGATGCGGCGCGGACCCGAAATGAAAAGGGAATGACCCAGCAGCTAAGTCTTAACATGGAGATTTAGCTTCCCTTTTCCCTTCTTTCTCTCACCTTCGTTATTGTCTTTTTCTCCTAGGCACTGGGGCGCGACTGCGGATCCGGTTGGTTGCGCAAGAACATGGAAGCGCCCTGTAAGGTGAGTAGAATGAGGCGCTGCAGCGATCGATGCGATGTGCATTTAAAAATAAATGTCTTCCTTTTCAGGATCGTCGGAGAAATGTCTCTGGGATGCAGATTTAGCAGGTAAGGCCTTTTCCTTCTTCTGTTCTCTTGTTCTCTTCCTTTGCAGGTGATTCAGGATGCTGGCAGGCGTGGCAGAAGTCAGGATGCAGGAGCAGACACGGTGAGCGTCCAGCTGCTAGATGCAGAACAACGCGAAGCACGTGTGGCAGTCCGGGCGTGGTTTAAATAGCCTTGGAAGAAGTCCCCGGTAAGTATTCTTCCACGGTCCCCACCCAAGTAAAATAGTTCCTTTAATAAAGTAGTCCTTCCTAAGCCTTATTTGGCTTGAGGCTTTATGCAGCATGGTCTGCGTCAGGAAAGTGCACCAAACACCTTCTTTTATGAGCCTGGCGCCAAAGGCGCCAGGACTGATGTACAAAATGAGCCTGGCGCCAAAGGCGCCAGGACAAAGTCCAAAGAGCCCCTATTAGGGGCCGCTGGGTTTTTTCCCGAGGGCATGATGCCTGCTTCCGGGGGTGCTGGGCCTGTCCCGGTGCTCTGGGGGCAGGCATCATGACAATATTGGTAGAATACCTGGTGCACTGACTGCCAGGGGGTTACTCCTCTTTTCTTGATCAGCACAGCATTTTTGCTAGTCCTAATATGTCTTTCTCAGGACTCCTTTACATGGTGTATTTCTTCTACACTGTTCAGTTGGTCCTTGTCTGGTGTGTTTCCCTACCAGGGCTTTCTTACATGAACAAACATATAATTGGCTGGTATACTCTCCTGCCAGGACTTTCTTAAAAAATACATACTAGCCATGGCATGGTATACTCTCCTGTCAGGACTTCCTTATCTGCACACACTTGAAACTGCCTTGTATACTCTCCTGCCAGGACTTTCCTAAAAACACTTGCAATTACCTGGTATACTTTCCTGCCATTGCCTACTTAAATGCACACACTTGCAGCTATACTTTGCCTTGTGTACTCTCCTTCCAGAGCTTTACTCATGTGGCCTATGCACAGACTTCCAACCGTGATATCTTATTGTCTTTGCTTTATTTAAAACTGTATTTGCCTGGTACACTATCCTGGCAGGGCTTTTCTTAAATGTGTATTGCATACACTCACAAACTTGAAAGTCGCTTACGTTTTGTCTGTGTTCTCTTTTAAAGAGATGTTCACTGTCTCCCTCTCTTTGAAGTACATTTGCTTCTTTTACAATTATTTGCCTTTTGCCTGTCTGCCATTATGCCCCAGTGTCCCTGCTTCCCTTACGTGGACTCCCAGGTTCGTGCTGATATACTTTGTTCCTCTTGCGGCAAGCCGGTGGCAGTCATTCGGCATTTCTTCCAGTCTCGCTGCCTTTGTTCCTTGGGCTTCTCTGCCTCTCGCGGTTACTGCTGGGCACTTCCGCTTCGTGTCAAGCTTCAGTAAGGCAAATGCTGCAGCTCAACACATGCGAACATCCAGGAGCACTGCGTCAGTTTCTAGTGTTCCCGAAGTGTGTTCTCTCTCGCGGTCAGCTTTTCTATTCTTCCTCTTTGAGCTAGATGGCTCCATGGAACTCACAGTAGCCTCATAGTCTCTTTGTTCTTACTGAGAGAAGCAGCGTTCTCCTTCCAGCAGTGCACCTCAGTCAGCTGCTGCTGCGGTTTCAATTTCCCAGTCACAGGTTTGACCTCCCAACAACTAGACCGCATCTTGTGTTCTTGGTCTTTTCGGCTCTGCATTACTCGGCTCATCTTCCTCATCCCAGTATTCTTGCAGTTATGGGAATGGTAGTGCATTCTTGATGTTTTACATGTAAAATCTGGGTAAGTGTTCTCAGTGGTCTTCAAGGGCAAGTTAGCTCTAAATGACTTGCAGGTAGAGTCTAAGGAGAGGCTTTCATGAGTTACAGGGTAAGTCAGATTTTGATGGCTTGCATATAAATCTTCTTAGAAGGTCTTCAACACCCTTCCTAGGTGGATGAGGTGAGGTGTAACAATATGCCATTAAGGCATTGAGTATGGATTGGGTATTCTCAATAGAGGAAGGGGAATACCATGCCTTGTCCCACAGTGTCCTGCTACTCTCCCTGAGGTTGTCTCCCCCCATGTGATCCTCCCTCATATAGTTGTCCCCAGGGTCAGGATCAGGTAGCGGCTGCCATCCCCATGCCAAATGGGTAGAGGTCACTGCTGGGAAAGAAGTGATGACACCATCAGATTCAATCTCCCTTCTTTATATTTATAAAAGAAAAAATGTGCGTTGTGGGTTTGTGGCCTGACAATGCTTTGATGGGTTTGTAGCTTGGCAAAGCGTTGGCGTATGGGAGGCGTATGGACCCGAGAGGCGAAGGCGGCAGTAGCATTCCAGAAGTTTCCAAATTGTTGCAGCAATAGGTGAAATTATTTTTCCAGAGCATTTTTGGGAGATGGTGCCATCAGTTACAGAACTGATACAGAAAGTATATGCAAACATATAGGCAAATTACAAAAATCACAAGTGGCTGTGTGAATAAGCCATTCTTGCTGCTAAAAATGCTTCTGTCAATTAAATTAATAATCAGATTCAGGATATGCTTCTGCGCACAGATACTGAGTACAACTGAATCGATACAGTGGTGGATGCGGACAAAGCCATAAACTATCCAACAGAATTCCTCAACTCACTCAACCCCCCCGGGAATGCCACCACATCACCTTCTACTGCAAGTTGGGTCACCGATCATGCTGCTTTGCAATCTTGACCCACCTAGACTGTGTGATAGCACAAGGCTATGCGTAAAAAAATGGATGCCCAACGTAATTCAAGGGACAGTGTTCACTGGGAAGGAAAAAAAATGTTGTTTATAAACATGCCTTGAAATGAACATGTACTTTAGTGATATTGAACTTTAACTCTATAGTTGTTGGCACCATCGGCATCATGTCACCCTTCATACTGCTCAGGAATCTCCATGTTGTTCCCACGTACAGTTATACGTTTCAGAATGAGTTTTTGAGAAGAACAATACATTGTGTTGTGTAGTCTTTATAAGAATTTTTATTTTATTTTAAATAATCGTAAAATGTAGTGTATTTTTCTTTTCACCTTTCTCTTGGAACCTTTATGAAAAGCGTAAAGCTACCTTAAGGTATTTCTAACAAATAGTACCTATAAGAAAATAAAATCCCGGGAATAATATAGAGGGACACATAAGTAGGGAAGGCTACCTTTAAATGCAAAGGAATTATTATTTTATCTTTTCCCAGTGTTAAGCAGTCTTGAGGACAGAAAAGATGATAACTATTGCCTTCCACCGTTTTCCTAATAGGTAGAATAGCCTCGTTGGGCAATACCTGGAAAACCACCCCTATATTGGAGTTAGAAGAAAATGTTTCCCCATAATCTTCTCTTAAAGCTCCCATTCCTCTGGTAGGAAAAGGGACTGGATTTGACTTGTATCCAGACATAAATGTTAAGGAAAGGGAATGTGTTTCAATCTCTTAGGGGTAAGACCCATTAGTAAGAGGACTGTTCCTATGACATTCTTCACTAGACGTAAAATATGTGGGAATGGAGTCTATCATACTCATGTGGGATCCCCAGTTTGTATCAACCGAGCCCGATGCCACTCCTCACACCATACATGAGGTGTCAGCAATGAGAGGTGGGCACAAAGTACAAAGTATGTTCTCAATATTCGCCATATTTATTGAAAGAAAAATGGGTTGGAAAAATGCTATCTTGCCCTAACCAAAATAGAATATCCCTACCTATAAAATAACACTAAAATATGTTTAAGACGCATCTGACCCTCACACTAATCATACAAAATCAAAAGGTACAGTAGCATTTCTATCGTCACTTTAATCGAGTTGTGCAAACACCATATACATATATATATATACAGTTTCAACAAAACAAACCTTGTCTCTAGGATCCAGTTTCTCTTCCCTTGAACTGTTTCAGGAAAAAGGCATTTGAAATACTCTGCTTCATCAAAGTTCCATTAAGGTTAATGAAAATGGGGGTCATTCCGAGGTTGGAGGTAAGGGATTACCGGCGCCTGTAAGGGCACCAATGGCGGTAATCCCTTGCCTCCGTATTCCGAGTTCCCTTTGCGGGTCCTCTTTACCTTCTGCTTTTAGCAGGAGTTAATTACGGGACCCGCAAAGTGACCTTGGAGTAAATTACGGCACCGTACTATACGGTGCCGTAATTACCTCCTTCTCCATTCCCATTGAGCCCTATGGGGGCAGAAATGGGGAGGGGCTATGGTGAATGGGGAATTACCGGTCCATCCAACCTTGGAATGGACCGGTAATTACTCCATTCACCATGCCTGTATTCCATGGAGTAAATAGCTCCATGGTTGCCAACCATGGAGCTATTTACTCCATGGTGTAGTCCTAACTCGGAATGAGGGCCAATTTCTTGTTCCTGGGTATTTTCTTTAAAATGGCATGGTAAATATTTTTTACAGTACGGGTTGAAATATATTGAAAGATAGGGCCTCATTCCGAGTATGGCGGTAAGGGATAGCGGCCACCGGTAACGAGACCGGTGGCGGTAATCACTTACCGCCATACTCCGAGTTCCCTCTGCGCCCTCGTCCTTAACGCCTGCTTTGAGCAGGTGTTAAAGTCGAGGGCGCAAAGGGGCCTCCAAGCCAATAACGGTGACCGTAATGAATGGTCACCGTTATTTGCATCTTCCCCATTCCCATTGAGCCCTATGGGGGCTCATTTGGGAATGGGGAAGAGCCTTGGTGAATGGGGAATTACCGCCCGGCCAACCTTGGAATGGGGCGGTGATTCCGCCATCCACCAAGGCGCTGCCGGTCCGGGTACGGCGTCAACCAAGGCGTTAATAGCGCCATTGGTTAGCGCCGTACTCGGAATGAGGCCCATAGTCTTTTATAGTTTTTAGGATGGCCAGAGCGCAAACATTTTCAGTTTCAACAAAGTCTTAGAACAAAACTCTTTTTCAACACACATTGAATTTCCTGGTATACTCTCCTGCCAGGAATATCCTCCTTTTAGCTCACACAGATCCCCTGTAATACTCTCCTTTTATAGTGTTTGCCTTTAAGAAAGGAAAAAACTTGAGACAAAAATTGACTTGCGCTAATCGATGTCCACCTAAATGTCACTTTATCAGAGACATTAATTTAAACCCAGTAGTAGGGCATTACCCTTGTACTTCGTGTACAGCTTGCAAATATTCAAGGAAAATGACCACCTTTGTGGGGGAAGGTAAAACATGGGATTTACGCACTTTCACTACTTGCAAAAGCAAAAATGTGGTGTATGCGATCCAGTGTCCTAGCAACAGGTTATATATAGGAAAAACTTAAAGAGAGGTCCATGTTCGCATTAACGAACACTGTTCAAAAATTCGCACTCAGAACCTTAATGCGCCCATGGTTCTTCATTTTGTGGAGACAGGGCATAGTGTGGAAGATCTTATGTGGTTCTGCATTGAGAAAATTGCCACTAGTGGACCGGCTCAAACCAGGAACAAGTTGACATATATGAAGAACAATTGTGGATTTTTAATCTTAAAAGGTTAGATAGGGGGCTTAACACGCTGGACCCTTGGGAGTTCAACTCAGGTTGACTCCCAACCCCTTTTCTAACTTTCAGCCTTACTAATAAAAATAAGTGCAATAATTTTAAAACATCATCCCAAATTGCCTTATTCGTAATCTCATTACACTTAGCATATGAAACACCTTACACCTGGGTTTCTCACCATTACCTTTTGATTTATTTTCATGCCAGCTCAAAAATTAAAAATTAAAATATTGTTTTGACTGGATTATATTTTAATTTCAATCAATTCACATTTAGTAAATGCACCGTCTTTTCCCTGGCGGTTTAAATAGTGAATTGTTTAGCATAGTGAGACATTCCAACACCACTCAGAGGCTCTTTGGCCTAGCACATAGTACACCTCTCTTTTGTTTTCTCAAATTAAGACCGGTGACTTTAATTACCACAGAACTTCACCCACGTGATCGCTTTCTGTAGTAATCACATGACCATATCAAGGAGACCCGTCCAACACCACGCCCCCACGCCTGCACGCAATCAGTACTTTTTGCGTGAGATCCAGAGCCGCAGACATCGGAAACGAGTCCAAATTGGAAGTATTCTTCTTTAGTATGCAAGGCTTTGTCCAGCGTTCGGTAGTGGTAAGTAATTGAATTTTATTTCCACGCCTATGCGGTACGAACGTTATCTCTTCCAGCTTCCGTTCAATTTAAAATTTAACAGCCGCAAAACGGAAAGCCTGTTAGTTTTTGTAAACCGTATGTGTTTCCATTTCAACAGAACCGTTTAAATACAACTATTATGATTGACTGCCAAACATCAGGCTCTATAATTAATTTAAAAATATTTATTCTCCCCCCTCCCCCTTTTTTGCACAGATAACAATGAAATTTTGATCCGTGCAAGTTGAATTTTTATCTACTTCGATGGCACACGTGGCATTTGTAGGCTCAGTTCTGGAATATCTCCGACATCTGACCGGGGGTGAGTGGTTGGTCCAACTATGGGACTCTAGGCCATATACAATTGACATGCAGTTTAATTAAATACTCTTTAACTTATCATGGTTTACATACATTTCTTAGATCTGGAATCCTTCTGAACTCGTTTTGAGTCATATTTTGGGGCTCCAACCATTGAGAGCATTTGACACTGGAAATCAGGTCAGCATGGCTGTGTCGGCCATTGTGTCTCGGTGTTCTGGTTCTCCATGGTGTCGGAGTAATTTCACTTTAGACACAGTGGCCCTCATTACAACTCAGGCGGTAAGGGGTTTACGGCGCCGTAAACAGCGCCGACCCTTACCGCCGGAGTACGAGGTCCCTTAGCGCCATGGCGGATTTAACACCTGCTTTTAGCAGGTGTTAAAATCCATGGCGCTAAGGGACCATGGAGTTAATTACGCCACCGTAATTTACGGTGGCGTAATTAACGCCTTCCCCACTCCCATTATGCCCTATGGGGCAAAAATGGGAATGGGGAAGGGTAAATGGGGATTGGGGATTTACCGCCCCGCCAAGGTCGGAATGGGGCGGTAAGTCCGCCAACCACCATGGCGTAAACGTAGTTTACGCCATGGTGGTAAAGTCACGGCCCAGGCGGTAACTTACCGCCTGGGTCGTGATGAGGCCCAGTGTCTTTCTTGGTGCTAGGGCTTCACAAACCCCCTCTTTTTTCTTATACTCTGGAACAATAAGAGACACCTTGGGACTGATCACTTCTTGGTGACTCTAGTTAAAAATTTTAAAAGTGTAATTGAAGAATTGTATGTTGTCAGTTTGAGCCAGCTAGTTTAGGCAATTGCATATAATTGTTGTATTTTTGTTTTGTTTTTTTCAGTTGTTATATTGCAATAATTGGTTTTCCTGATGAAGACATTGGTTTAATTATCCTCAAACGTCGAAACCGGTAGAAGAACATTCAGGGATGGGATCTGTCATTTTTTGTTGAATGCACCCACTCCGCGGAATAGAGCACATTTTGGACAATTATTGTGCTAATACATACTGAATATGGATGAAATGAAATGTCAAAGATTATGTGGAGCTAATCAATGAAGTGCTACTACACATATATATTGCACCAATTGTTTGGTCCAAATTTTTATTGTGAATGAATGAGGTTGATTGATTTGAGGCACAAATGATGGTTTGATTGTTGAAGAATGTTGGTTGTGTTAGGTTGTTTTAGAATCTGGTGTATCATGCTCTCCTGCAACATTTATGTAATTTAATGTGTATATTAATAGATGATTAATTCATAGAAAAAATAATGTATCTTAGTAAATAAAATTTGATACCTTTATAAAATAAAAAAAAAAAACCTCTGGACACATTTTTCAGTATACCCTGTTACCTAATACCCTGGTCCAGGGTGTGGGGTGTTCCTGCGCCTTTCAGTACGCATTCATTCAATAACACCCATCTGATCAGCGTCTGCAGTAGGTCTGTCTCAGCCATGACATCATTGGACAGCCAGTAGGTCATGTATTGCAACTGCACAGCCAGGAAGTATACCTCAATGCGTGGCACCTGCACTCCCCCGTCCCCGTACCACACGCATAACGCATTCAGTGCTATTTTCGGTCTGCCACTACCCCACAAGAATTGCCTGATCAGCGAGTTCAGTCTGTGAAAATAAAACACCACCTGTACGCAATGGTGCACATTAGCAAACTGGTAGAGCAACCTCGGCAGTGCAATAAGCTTAACCAAGGCAATCATACCCATCGGAGAAAGTGGCAGGTTTCCCCAGAATCCCATGGATCTCCTTATCCCCTCCAAAGTCCTCACTGTATTTATTGCGTGCATTTTCTCTGGGGTTTGCGTTATATGTTTTCCGAGGAATCAGAAAGTGCCGCGTTCCCACCGTATCCCAAGTTCCGGCAAGTCTCTAGGGTCACAGCTTCTCAATCCGGTCAGCGGGAATAAGCACGATAAGCTGTTTGGTGTGCTCCCAACTACCACCATATCTCCTGTCACAAACATGTGTACTATTACCTACAGCCTTCACATTGCCGGTACACAAACTATAATTAGCCTCCTAGTATACTGCGACTGGCTACCTCCCTTTAGTACACAAGTTCCACCTGACCAATATGTCATTTTATAGCTGTCCAATCTTCAACCAACATGCTTACTCTACCATATCGACCCCACTTGTAGGTGTCCCATGCTCTGTAAATTGCAGAAACGCCAGACTCCATTCCAGACTATCTAAACTACATGAACCCCTCACAAGATCACTGCCACCGACTAACAAGAAAACAAATCTCCATTTCAGTAAGGAGCCTAACCATGCTAACCATGCCACTCACCTGCATGCCAACACCAAGCATCACATCATGCAGAACCACAAGATAGCCAACCCAAGACCGACTATTCCGTCTCATGCTCATGCTATTTCCACAAAGGACACCCACCCACTCAAAGGAGCCCTTATAAATGTAAGGTCCTTGGTCTCCCATGCAACTGATATCTCTGACTTAATAACAGCAGATAACCTGGACTTCCTGGCCATCTCTGAATCATGGCTACATGATGCTGCGGGACCACTGCTTTCGTTAGCTGTCCCAGATGGCTACACTATATTTAGACAGGACAGAGATAAATTACGAGGTGGAGGCATTGCCATTATATCCAAAACAAGCCTCTCACTGAGACCTGCTCCCCCACAAATTATGCAATCATGCAAAGTCCTCACTGTTAAACTCCCTCTAATCAAGTCCCAAACCCTCACTATCCATCTAATCTACAGACCCCCTGGCCCTCTTGGAACGTTTGAGGAAGACCTCCACACTCTACTTTCCAACAATCTCAAAACTACTACCCAACTATTATTATTAGGGGATATCAACTTAGGATTCAATGACCCGCTAGACAAACACGCCTTAACCATAGCTAACATTCTATCCAAACTTGACCTCTCTCAACAACTCACACACAATAAAGGGAGAACGTTAGATTGGGTGGCTGACTATAATTGCACAGCCAACATCATCTCTATCTCTCCACAACTGTGGACAGACCACTTCCTCGTGTCCTTCACACTATCCACAACTAGACCACTCCTGCAGGTCACACCTATGCCCCCCTTCCACCTTGTTTAACAAGAAACAAAAAGAATATCACTGTGGATACAGTGATCCCTGCCATTCTTCCGACCCTCAACTCACTGGCTGACAACCTGGACCCAGGCCCTTTGGTTAATGAGTACAATAAAATCATGCTATCGGCACTTGACAAAATTGCTGCACTCAGAAACAGATTGAGCAAGCCCAAAGCTCATCTAAATAAGTGGTTTACCCCTCAGCTAAGGGACCTACGACTCCTAAAAAGGAACTGTGAAACCACTTGGAGACTACTCCCCTCAGAAGATAAGCCCAAACTAACCAAAAGCTCTGCCCAATATAAGAAGGACATTTGTTTGGCTAAACGTAACTCCTACAATGAACAAATCTCTAACGCCAATTCCAACATGAAAGAACTATTTATCATACTCAAGGAATTAGAGTCTCCTATCCCCACACCTGATATCTGCATCAAAAACAAAACTTGGTGCTCAGACATTCAACAGGCACTATCTAACCAAGTATCCACCCTCCAAAACAAAATAGCCAATAAAAAAGCCTCCCTTAACTTGCTATACCAAACTAACAACCTGGACCCTCCCCTTACTGAAAACACTTCCGACAAACACGCCAGATTCCACTTCACGAAAACATCCATACTTGAGGTAGAAAAAGTCATCCTATCACTCAAGCCGTCCAACTGCCAGGGTGACCTATGCCCAGCATATATTATAAAAGATGCAGCAAGAGATCTTGCCCCTTTTATATCTTAAGTAATCAACGCCTCCTTCTCATCTGGCACCATTTCCACCAACCTCAAGCAATCTTTGGTACTCCCATTGTTAAAGAAGCAAACGCTGGATCCATTAAGCCCCACCAACTACCGTCCCATCAAGATGGTACCCTTTTGCTCAAAATACTTGATAAGGTTGCATATGTTCAGATCCAAAAATATCTGCCACACCATAAACTCTTAGGAGCAAGACTCTACATGGGACGGAAATGGCCCTCATCGACTTAAAAACCCAAGTTGATGAACTAAGAGATAAAGGCAAAACAGCTCTCCTCCTACTGCTCGACATCTCGGCCATATTCGACATTGTGGACCACAAAGTCCTACGTGGCCATCTGGACTTGGTGGCCCACTT
Source organism: Ambystoma mexicanum (assembly GCF_040938575.1). Lineage (NCBI taxonomy): Eukaryota > Metazoa > Chordata > Amphibia > Caudata > Ambystomatidae > Ambystoma > Ambystoma mexicanum. The sequence continues at coordinate 1,275,485,504 of NC_090932.1, forward strand.
CTCTACTCAGGCCATCACCTGGATAGAATCATTCCTGAGTAATAGACCTATGAGGGTCTTCTCCCCCTCAGCAACGGCCAACCCCATTCCTATCACGTGCTGTGCCCCCCAGGGCTCATGTGTCTCACCTATGTTATACAACATATTTACCAAGCCCCTGTTCGATGATCTGGACCTTCTAGGTATCACCTACACTAACTATGCAGACGATACCCAGATTCTCCTCCCACTTTCTGGGGATTAAGACAAGGATTTGGCGTTGGTGAATAGAATGTATCTCAACATCTAGGCATGGATGGCCACCCATGATCTATGCCTGAATGATGATAAAACCGAGCTCATCATCCTGGGCACCCACTCCAATCTTAAGAAATGATGCCAGGAATACTCCTGCTTTGTTATTGACAGGAACACCATCAAGGTGGCTAAGGAGGTAAAGACTATTGGCTTCTACCTGGATTCCACCCTCTCCTTCGACAAACAAGTGAAATCAATGGCCTCCGCCACCGCCTACACTTGTAAGCTCATTAGGACTGGCAAATTCTTTTTGTCGAATGACAACTGTATGATCCTGGCCAGAGCCCTAATACTCTCTAGGCTTGAATATTGCAACGCCCTCTACATCGGCGCCAATAAAACTATTATCCAGAGGATACAAATCCTACAAAACAACGCCATAAGGGCTGCACTTGGTGTTACCAGAAGATCACATATCTCAGCAACCAGGCACCAAAACAATTGGCTTTCGACCCATAACAAATTACCACTAAAAACTGCCTCACTCACCCACAAAGCCCTAAACAATGCCTCCCCTGGCTATCTCGCTCATAAATTCCATAGGAGATGCTCCACCAGACCGATGAGACTGGGTAACGCCACTGCCTCACTATTCTCAGATTTAAGCTTGCAAATGCAGGCGGTAGCATCTTTCCTGTGAAAACTGCCCAACTGTGGAATTCCTTGCCACACCCTATTAGAGAAGATCAACAGTACCTAAATTTCAGACGGAATTACATCAACCTGCTGAAATCTACTGACCTCTAGGCTCACCCGCCACAAGAACACTTCTTGGCACTTATCTGTTAAGCAAATGTCTACCCTGTGACCTAACTGTACATATGTTTCACTCTTGTCTATCTCCTGTACTGTACCATGCACGATTTAACTTGTATATATGCTCATTCTTGCCTACTTCCTGTAATGTTGTAACCTAAGCTTTGAATTTTCTGTAACTGTTGCGCTCTGATACCCCCAGGTCTGGCGCGCATTAGAAATGAATAAAACAAAACAAACAATCTCTGTTAAAGAATATGCCTGTGAGTTTGGAGAAGTTATCCAATACTTCTAGTAATATGGGCAGGTTATGTTCTGGCTCATTTACGTATAGGAAGACATCTTCTGCGTACAAAGAAATTAGGTGGGTCGTCCCATGATTACCCACCCACCCTTCCAGTAGTTCCTGTCTTAAGTACACTGCCATGGGCTCAAGGGCCAGGATATATAGCATGGGTGACAGTGGACCCCATGTTGTGTGCCCGGCTGCACTTGCTAGGCCTCAGAAACCCATTTCCCTGTCTTCAATCTGGCCACTGGTTACGTATATAACACCTCTACCCACTTAATACAACCCTGTCCAATACCACATTTTTCCATTGCTGCCAACATCCACTCCTAGTAAACTGATTCAAAGGCTTTGGTGGCGTCCAATGACGCCATTGCCAGTGAGAATACACAAGAGCTGGTCTGATCTAGAATATGTTGGAGCCGTTGCAGATTCATAGCGGTGTTGCATCCAGCGACAAACCCTGTCTGATCCATGTGTATCAATGTAGTGATCACTTTACTAGGTCTGCTAGCTAGCAGTGCTGATAATATCTTGCAGTCCTAGTTCAGCATTGACAAAGGGTGGTATGAGTTGCATAGCTCGTCCGGCTTCCCCGGCTTAAGTATGGGAACTACCATTGCCTTTCTCTTGCTAGCAGGAAGCCTGCCCTTTTCATAAGCCTCCTCATATGTCTTCAGCAGTACAGGGTTGAGGGTGGTTATAAATGTTTCATAAAATTCAGACGGGAGCCCGTCCGAGCCTGGGGTTTTCCCAGTGTAGAGCGATCTAATCACATCCCCCATTTCCTCGACGGTTAATGGTAAATCCGGAGCAGCAGTCTGCTCCTCCATGAGTCGTGGCAGTTGATCTGAGAAAGGGTCTCCTGTAGGTCCCTGGGGTCCACTAGTGCCCTGTGGCTATATATATTTCGATAGTAGGTGCTAAAGGAGCTGTTCATTTCACACTGCGACCTCCATAGTTCCCCACATTCGTCTCTAACCTGCGTTATTTGTTACCGAGCCTGCTCAGATTTGCTTAACCATGGCAGCATTCTCCCCGACTTATCCCCTTCTGCATACACACGTGCTATATGAGTGGTGTGATCAAACTGCCCGAGCCTGTCCCACATTTCCTCACATTTACGACGCAAGGAATAAAGCTCCCTTTCAGCACTCAGTGACTTAACCGCAGTCGCCTCCGTAACACAGATTTTAATCTCCGATTGATCCAATTCCTCCCTTAGTGCTTTCTGAATCCCCACTGCATCCACCATCGCCTCTCCTCTCGGAACCACCTTCAAAGTTTTCTCATATCGTGTCCCATCTGTCCACACTACCAAAATGTACCTTCAGGAAGTCTGTCAGGAATCTCTCTATTTGATCCATTAATGCCTCATCTAGAAGCGATTCCGCAGACAGATGCCATGTCAAGATCGGGGGCCATGGTCCCCCGGAGGGTCCAATTCACTACCAGTGGGGAGCGGCCAGAGATGGTGCGTCCCATATACACTGCGCCCGCAAAATCAGCCACATGTTCAGTACCCACCATCATATAGTCTATGCAAGTGCAAAGTTTTTGTCGGCCAGACTAGAAGGAATACCCCCTCACATCATGATTCTGTTCCCTCCAGACACCTGCTAATACAAAGTCTCTCAACATCCTGTTCAGGACCATTGACGCCGATATCGACCTGGGTCGCAGTGAGTCAAATCTGTTGAGGGTCGGGTCCCTCACATAATTGAAATCTCTGCCCCAAATGAAAAATGCCCCCCTTAAATGTGCTAGTTTTGTTCTCAATGACCCAAGAAAAGCAGGCGCTGAATGATTGGGGCTGTACGTATTCACTATACACACACCTCCTGATGGTCCATGTGTCCATGTACTATCACATACCTTCCCTCGCTATCTATTGTGGTGCTTATAAGCCGGACCAGGCTTGTTCAACTAGCCATACCAGCACCCACCTAGCGAATTTATAATAAGTGGATCCATAGCCCTTGCCATTCCATCTAGCCATCAGTGAGTCCTGGTCTTCCAGCAGAAGGTGCGTTTCCTGAAGCAGTGCGATTGTGATCTTTTTCCTACTCAGGAAGGACTTCACTCGATTCCTATGCATATATGTCCCCAGCCCCCTTACATTCCATGTTACAATATTAATCGATAACATTCATGCCTAATTTCTCCATTCCCCCTCGTGCATTGCCGACGCTAGCAAAAAACCACCCAACCTTCCCCACACATCCCACAGTTGCCTAAAATGCATGGCTCTCTATAACCTAAGTAACCAAACAAGGTGTAACCTTAACAGCACGTCACTGAATCGGAGACCGTAACAGCGCCAAAAAGCTACCAGCTGCTCGGGCGGACCCACACCCTTGTAGCCGCAAGGCCACTTTGGCACAGGCAGTCGTACCAAAGAAATGGTACTGGCGGAAAAACTCCTGCTTGGGGGTGCCAGTTAGTCCTCACCCTGGGCAGCGGCACCATGTCCCTGCCATAAAGCAACTGTCTCAGGTGGATGATTCTACCAGTTCTTGTGTGCGATGTATAATCATATTATTCAAAGTGCTGTCGATACTGCACTTCTATCCGTTGCCTTCCTCCAGCGTACCCTTGTGCTTGTCTTGCATTCCATTGTGGTCCATTGCAGATCACCTTCAGTGTTGCCGGGTAAATAAGCATGTATTTTCAGACCCAGTCGGTGGCTACGTTCTTTCGGGGGGACAAACGTGTTGCGTTTCCTTTGGACCAAAGGGGTATATTGCGATCCTAATGTTCCCCCTCTGCACTGCGCCTCCTTCTCTAGAGTGCTGCAGTATCACTTCTCGGCCCCTGAAATTAAAGACTCTTGCTATAATCGGTCTCGGATTTGTAGCGATCGATGTGCCCTTTCGATCGTGAATCCCTAAAACAGCTTCCCAGGGCACAGTTCCTGCAGTATTAGCTTTTCGCTGTATGTTGTGGGGTGATTTCCCTCACTCCTCTCCGGTATTCAGAGCACTCTAACATTGTTTTGGCGTGATCAACCCTCTGCATCTTCTGCGTGTTCCTCCAATATAGCCTTTTTAGTTTCCAGAGCTTTCACTCTTAGCATTAAATCTGCAGTGGAAGATGTGGTTTCTTGTAGCAGCGACTCTGTCGTAGTGGCCAGCTCAGCGAGCAATCTTACGTCTTGCCTCAAAAGGTAGACGTCCACCTTAACTTCATCTATTTTGCATTGCTGGGAGGACCGCAGGGCAGCAATGCCCTCTAATATTTTGTCATTTTGTGAGTCCAACTGAGGCAACAGTTTCTGGGGCGGGGTGGTTTATCTCTCTTGTCTTCCATGTAGTCGGAGCGACTGACCTGGCAGCAAAAGTGTCCATAATGGTAGGCTTATTACTGCCTTTTTGTTTGGTGGGTGGCATTTTATAGGCTCCCAGAATGTAACACAGCACTGAGATGTCTGCTGTCTGTGGAGTAAGTCAGCCAATTCCCCCCCTATTTCTCCAGCTATTCCACTGCAATTCCACCTCTTACCACCGGAGTGGGTGCTGGGGCATGCGCTTCGAGCTTTCCAGGGACAAGAGTATGCAATGTATCCGCAGGCTTCCCGAACATCCAAGGGCACTATTATTTCAGGTCAGTGTGTGGGGTGTCAGATGTTCCTAATAAACCCCTTTTGGCAGTGGCAGCGAGCCCGCCTACAAAATTACACCCACTGTCACAGCTCCGTGACCGGCGTGATGAAAATGGCTTTGAATATCCAGGGCCTGTTTAATTTCCAGGCCTTTCCTGACCTTTTCGTGAGGGGTTCCGTCAAATACGAATTGTCAGTCAGATCGGAGCCCTGCGCAAGGTCCCACATTAGGACATTCCAAACCCGGGCTCACTCCTTGCTTGTTAATCAGGGGAGAGGGGCCTCATCCACACCAGCAGTAGGAGCTGCCAGCGCATGTCTCACCGCTTCTTACCAGGACCAACAGCCGTAGCTTCTCAGGGTCGCTTTCCTCATTCTCCTCTCTCGCCGCACAAATCACCTGCGCCTTCAGTGTTAATCGGGTGCATGTGTGGGCTCCCTGCAGTTGCCCAGTGGGCTTCTTCTCACCACTGGGACTGACCGCTGCTCCCACCGTCTCCATCAGCACTCGGATCACAATTTTTTGGCTCGCAGCAGGCGGCGGGTACATTTGCTCGTGGTTACCAGAGGGATGCAGAGTCGTCATGTTATAATGTTCTCAGTCGTTTAGCTGCCCTCGTTGCCTCCTATTGTGTTTCGGCCTGTGCCGTTGTTGTCCCTGTGTGACCACCATCTTGTATGCCGCGCTCCTCCATTCCAGAGCTCGGTGCAGCCTCTCGGGCGCCCTGTTTATGCAGAAAGAGATTTTGCAGGTAGTGCCTGTGCTCCCCTAAAGTTATTGGTTGGTGCACACCAAGTTTTACCACCATTTACCGTCAATTAAGAGACTGTTTTAGGATCTTAGGCAGGAGCACACAGGCAGCACGTCCTCACGGCATGGACCTTGGCCATGCCCCTTCCAGGGCTTTTCTCATGTGGAATCTGCACACACTTCCAAACGCGAGATCTTCTTGTGCTTTCTTTATCTAATATTGTATCTGCCTGGTGCACTATCCTGCCAGGGATTTTCTTAAATGTGTATTGCACTTGAAAGTCTCTTACTTTTTGTCTGTTTTCCCTTTTAAAGAGATGTTCACTGTCTCCTTCTCTTTCAACTACTTCATTTGCTTCTTTTACAATTATTTGCCTTTGGACTGTCTGCCAAAACGCCCTGGTGTCCCTGCTTCCCTTCCGTGGAGTCACTGGTTGTTGCTGGCATACTTCGTTCCTTGGTAAACTGGAGGCAATTGTTCAGCATTTCTTCCCGTCTCGCTGCCTTCGTTCCTCAGCTTCTCTGCCTCTCGCGGTTCCTGCTGGGCCCTTCTGTTTCGTGTCAGGCTTTGGTAAGGCAAACCCTGCCACTCAACACCTGCAAACCCAGGACCCCTGAATCGGCTTCTGGTGTTCCCTCAGCATGTTCCCTCTCATGATCAGCTTTCCTTTTCTTCATCTTTGAGCTGGATGGCTCCACGGAACTCCTGGTAGCCTCACAGTCTCTCGGTCCTTATTGAGAGAAGCAGCTTTCTCCCTCCAGCAGCGCGCCTCAGTCAGCTGCTGCTGCTTACATTTCCCTGTCACAGGTATGCGCTCTGTGATGAATTCGATGGACTCACCAATGTTTTACCGGTGGTGACCTCCCATGTGGCCAGGCGATGGCAGCCACTACCTGATTCAGACCCTGGGGGTGGCTGTATGAGGGAGGAACACATGGGGGGAGACATCCTCTGGGGAGAAACCCTGGGTCCATCGGATGAGACACAGTATCCCCCTTTCCCCTTTCAGGGTGAATCCACCATTTGTAAAAATCTAATGCCCAGTTGTGATATCTTCCCTCTTTCACCCCTAGAGAATAGTGGAAAACTTTGGTCACATCCCAAAAGCCAACTCTCACCTAACCAGCCTCATGAAATTATGAAAGACCCTTTTCCAGTTCCACATACTCTTCTTCCAAACATAGTTTGACTTTAAAACCTATAGCAAACAGTTGTACAATGTTCTCAAAAAGGGACCACCCTTCCCACAATCCTCACAACACTGCGATGAAGAAAAGGAGAGGTGTAGTGATGATCACTTCCGACTGTTAGCAGTCTAGTCCTTCTCCAAATCCTATTGGCCAAAGACAATATAAAAAGGTGGAAAGACTCAGGAAGTGTGTGAGAGGCCTTTCCTGGAGGACATGGCTGCAGAACTAGTGTGATAGAAGATAAGGGACTGTGACCTGCTGTTTGGGTCATAGGAGAGGAGAACCCTTGCACCCCAACTGTCTGTGGGGATCTGGGGAGGACTGGGAAAGCCAAGGATATCAGTCTACCCTCTTCAGGAAGAAGGGGAACCCCTGGGCATTAGCAGAGGGCCTGAGCCTAAGAGAAACTGCAGACTCCTTCACAGAGGAGGGGGTAACCAGGGAGAGTGTGTTTACTTGCCTAAAGGTGTCAAGCCTGTTGAAGTTGGTCGGAGCAGTGCAGGAGAGGACGGACAACTCCAGGCTGAGGCTCAGGAACACGAGACACACAGAGAAAAAAGGTTACCGGGACATAAGGAGGGACGCCACAGACAAGTAGGAAAAGCTGTGGAGACACGAGGAGCAGCGCAGAAGCTCCTGGTTGTTGGGCCGCTCGTGGAAGCAGTGTTAGTCAGTCCAGACTGATAGAGGAAGCCAGCGTGTGACCGCGGGGCCACACAGAACACTGGAGAGACCTCCACTGACCCCAGGGTGTTCCACAAAGACGCAGGCAGAGTCAAAGATGCGGGAAGAGACCGATGAGTCTGCCCAAAGCAGCTGGGGACCTCGGTACACCCATTTGATAAATATGAGATTGTTAATGATGAAAAGAGCATAAGAAGAATGTTTGAATGCCGTTAAGACAACGTATTAATGCAACACCCAATAAGAAGAATGTTTATATGCAGACAAGACACAGTACCAAGAGAAACCCCAATCCAATACAGGTGTATGAGATGCCAGTGTGGGGGAGATGTTTGAGCAAGTGCTACCATAGGCAAATATACCAAGTACCTCACTAAATAGGCCATTTTGTAATAACCAAGGAACTGTGAATCAATTAAGAGAAGTCCTGGCAGGCAAGTACACCAGGCAGTTCAAGTTATGTAAAGATTCCTGGCAGGAGACAATACCAGGGAATCTGAAAGGAACTATAAGAGAAACCCTGGCAGGCGAGTATATGAGGTAATTGAGATTGATTGAAGGAATTATAAAACAAAGCCTGGCAGGCGAATATACCAGGTGGATGAGATGGAGTGAAGATTTGTGGCAGGGGAGTACACCAGGCAATCTGCAGAGCTAAAGGAAATCCTACAGAAAGACTGGTGCAAAAATAAATAAATGTCTTTACTTGAGAAAATTAATACCTTGTGTCCGACTCTGACCCCTCACAGCTCTCAACAACTAGAGTGCAGCTTGTGCTCTTGGTCTTTTCGGCTCTACATTACTCGGCTCATCTTCCTCGTCCCAGTATTCTTCCAGTCATGGGAATGGAAGTCCATTCTTGATGTTTTACATGTAAAGTCTGGGTAAGTTGTTATCAGTGGTCTTTCAGGGCAAGCTAGTTCTAAATGACTTGCAGGTAGAGTCTGAGAAGATGTTTTAATGAGTCTTAGAGGGTAAGGCAACATTTTTATTGCTTACATACAGAACTTGTTAGAAGGTCTTCAGTACCCTTCCTAGGTGGATGATGGGAGGTGTAACAATATGCCATTAAGGCATTCGGTATGGATGAGGTATCCTCAAGAGAGGAAGGGGAATACCATGTCTTGTCCGATGGTGCTCTGCTATTCTCCCAGAGGTTGTCTCCCCCATATGATCCTCCGTCATATATCCGCCCACAGGCTCAAGTAGCAGCTGCTGTCCCCTAGCCACATGGGGAGAGGTCCCTGCCAGGAAAGATGCAATGTCTCCATCGGATTCATCACACTAGCCTTTCCTGTCTGCAGGACTCCTTACACTCCTATCTCTTGTGCACTTTTCTCCCCTCAGCTTTGTGGGCATGTCTCTGCCCTCAAGCTCCTGACAGTGGTTCCCCGATTTGCTAGGTTTTTTCGGCACTGTTACAAGCCTATAATTATGATATTGAATACAGGAAAGGAAAAAAACAATATTGCAATAGGCTGTCTTTCATGAATACCACTTGAAGAAGCATATCTCAAGGATTTAGACCTTTCAGTTATCGATGATCAGGACACCGCTTGTCAAAATGTGAGCATGTAAGAATGGATAAGGGATGAATGAGAGGGTATTGCAAGAAGTCAAGAGATTTGCGCAACAAGGTTGGACCTTACCCAGGCAGTTGGAGAGTGGTCTGCTTCCATTTCGTAATGTCCAAGCATGGAATGTTCTTGTACAGGTGGGACAAAGAAGTACCACCAGTGAACATTCGGGCCAAATTATTGCAGGCTGCCCACCATGGATACTTGGGGATAACAGTTACCAAGAGAGAGTTAGGTGAAAGGTATTGGTAGCCAGCTATTGACTTGGAGGTTGAAAGATTTGATTACTGAACTGGTTCACATCATGCTTATGCCGATACTGGAGGGACAATGGCACAGAATAGCTATTGATTTATTAGGACCATATAGCATTCTTTTTGGTGAATACAAATATTTTTTAAAATGGACCGAGGTGCAATTTGTAGATAACTTCACCACCTCTTAAGTAATAGAAGCACAGAATGTACTTTTCGGGTAGGAGGGTCTCCCAGAAGTGTTGATATCCGATAATGAAGGCATGTTTAGCCTCTTGTGGGTTCCTTCACCACACCATGTCTCTTTACCATCCCCAAGCTAATGGAATGGTTCAGAGATTTTATAGAGTTTTAACCTCAATGACACAATTAGCCATTAAGAATATTCTTGAATCGTCATAAGCGTTCCAACGCATGTTGTTTCCATAAAGAACCACACCACACCCCACGATGAAGGTTTATATCTTCGAAATTCTTAGAGGGAGGAAAACCCCTTTGCCCTCAAGGCTGTGGTGGTTCTGTAAAAAAGCAGCAAATGATATGTCTGGTACCACATATTTGAGAAAGGTATGCTCCCACATGTTGGAAGCCCAACAGCAGATGAGGACAGAATTCTGGTCTCATGCTATTGATGATTTGTGTATATACCAACCTGGCATAGACATTGTTAACTTAGCTAGACCTGACACATGCATCAGGTCTACCACAGACTTTTTCTGTGGACTTTTTAAGCTTTGTAGGTTCCTAGAGATAAGGAGCTCCATATGTGTTTTTGTTATACCAGTCCAAGTTTATAGAGACATCTAGTAGCTAGCACTGCACTGGCCAATAAATAACAATACATTACAGTGCACAAAAAGCTCTAGAAAATCCCAGAATTGGACATTATCTAAGGTAGAATGCCCATATATTGTGATATTACTAACTTGGAACTGGAATTTTAACCATGACTGTAGGAATAGGGAAAGTTTCCTTCATTCTATTCCTTTTAGATAGGCGGTGCTACACCCGACGCTAGGGCCAGCCCACCGAGACACAGGGAAAGGGTGTTCTTCTGGTAGCGACAGCCTGTTTAGTGTATATGATGTATTGATAACACATGTATAATGTGTTTAGTAGAATTGTTTCTTCTTAGACCATAGTGTGTTAACACGACAGTATTCCAAGCCAACTATGTTTCAAAACAGGAGATTGGGTTAAGGTGAAGTTGCAGGTAACGTTCCAATTGGGATGTCTAAGTATTCCTCTCCCTGCAAGGTAGTTCAGGTACTTAAGGGGACTGAGCGCACTATGAATCGGAAGGTCTGGCATTTGGAACGCGTGGCGCACAACAACTTAAGGCTCCCACCACTGACCCAAGGAAAAAGGTCCTCTGTGCTCCTGGATGGAATACACTGGGGGGTGGGAGGGAGGAGGTTCCGCTAGAGATCCTAGTTAGGAAGAATGTGATAATGAGAGCAATGCTATCCAAGAGGGCATCGATGCCAGCCCATCTCTTGAAAGAGAGGTGGGGCATAGTAAGGAAGACAAACACCCAGGTCCCAAATATGTTGCCCAGCGAGTGAAGGAGAAAAGGCACAGATCAAGGATTGCCGTAAGGCCCAGGCATGCTGAGTGACTGGAGGTGCAAATGGGTGCAAGTCCTCTCGTTGTTAAGTGCATGAATTTTTCAGTATCATTGAGTTGAGAAGTTTATGTTATCTGTTGGGTTAAGATTAGGCTGTGTTCATATTTAGGCCTGCTGTTTCCTAATTCCTTGATCACATGTTTAGTGAGGGTTAATGTATATGTTCTACTTAGTTTTCCTGTAGTACATGCATACATTTACTATTGAAGTGTTACGCGTAGCTGTTTTGTTAAAGATTTTAAAGAACAAAGTGGTGTAGTAACTTGTGTTCACGTGCTGGTGTTCCAGAATGGAACCTACTGAAGACTCAAGAACAGAGGATGGTTAAGTGAGAGACGAGTATGTAGAAGAGAGAGAAAGCTGTGGATGGTTCTGGCGAATATACCTTCAAGCTATCCTACCTGTGTCTCGCCCAGCCACTTCACTTTACCCAACAATTTAATCTGTCAATAGCTGTTGTAAAAAGCTTCCCCATCAAAAGAGTTAGGATATGGAATCGGCTCCCAGAATCCCTCCAGTTGGAGACAGACCATATCAGCTTTAAAATAGCATCTTGGGACCAGCAGGGGATGCAGACAAAATGGCCACCTGAGGCAAGCTCGCTATCCCATCTCCAGCCCGCAGGTGAAAGTGGAATGCCCCCTACCCTGAGAGACAAAGGGACTGTTGGAGTAGGCTTTGTGGACGCTCGTGAGCCCGACCAGCGAAAACCCGGTGACTTGAGAGACCCCTGTGATGTAGATATGGAGGACCCGAGGTGGAGCCCGGTGTACAGCTCCTATTACAGGATCAGTGAGTGCAGAGAAGGACCCACCGCTGAAGGAGGCAGGTGAGGAGGAAGGCATGGGCGGAGGAGGCTGCTGCGTATCAGCTACTTCAGAAACACAGTGGAGCAAGAGGAAAACTGCAGTCCTCTTGGAGGCCCAATGGAGAGTGGGGCTGCATGGCGGTAAAGGCACAGGAAGGTGACAAGAAGAATTGGCACAGTGGCAAAGCTCTGCACACATGGCTGGAGCAAGGACATGGTGTGGACAGGGAGGGGGCCCAGCAGAGACCCGGGATATCCCCCCCATGTGGAAATACAATGGTGAGGACACTGAGGCCGGGGGGACACAAGCCTACGAAGGCAGGGCTTCCCAGGTGCAAGGTGGGGAAACACTAGACCAACAGTCAGAGCGGGGGCAGACTGAAGCCGTACTCAGCCTGGAGCATGCGTGAAAAGATGGCAGATGCCATCGGAGTTCAAGCTGCCCCCTCAGGACAAATTCTAGAAGAAGCTCCCTCGAAGGCGATGTTCTAAACATCAATTGGGAAATCAAGGTCCTTCGATCGGATTTGCAGGGCTCTCTTACAGAGCTGAAAGGAAGGATGGCCAAAGTGGAAGATCGTGTTGAGGCAGTGGAAAATAACCAATCATACATTGAAATCATGGAGACAACTGGGAGCATGCCTCAAAATCATGGAACAAAGGGATAGAGAGCTAACAGTCAACGTCGAAGACAATGGAAAATAGGGAAAGGAGGAGCAACTTTCAGCTTCTGGGTGTCCACAGGAGGACGGCGAGATGCCCCAGTGCTTGGAGAGATCAGTGAGGGAAATCTTGGCATTGCTATTAGAATAGACAGCCAGAGGGACGTACAGTTCTATCGCATCCACAGGGGAGGAGGACCCCAGAGTGGCTCCAGATCAGTCCTTGCTAGATGACACTACTACAAGGACAAGCTAAATATTCTCACAAGGGCCCGGCAGAAAGATCCAATCATTTATGAGGGCTCCAATCTAAAAATCTTCCAGGACATGTCAGGAGGAACACTGGCCAGAAGGAGAGGTTTTAAGCCACTCATGACGTGGCTGCTGGGGAAGGGTATTAGGTACAGGTGTGGCTTCCCTTTCTTCATCTCCTTTGAGTTCAAGAACAAGCAATATAGACTTACAGATGATGCTGCTATTGAGCCCACCATTGAAGAGCTCTTGGAAGAACTTGAACCGGTGAAGCAGGAAGGAGACAGAGAGAAGAAGGAACAATTCCTGAAGGCCTTCAGAGGGACGGCCTCAAGGGGGGAAATGTCAGGGTCCCGTGAATTCAGAAAATTGACAGGCCCGTCTCAGGCGAGAATTATGAAGTGATCACCCAGATTCCTGCAAGGATACTCTTTTGATGGCATGGGGGAGAGGACGCAGGCACCTCCACTTTTGGTGATTGTATGGTACAAAAGGGGTCAGGGAAAGACGGGGGGAACCCGATAGCCTGGGATTCTTACCAGGCGTCCACGCAGTGGGAGTACCCCAGTTAAGGTTTTGGTTAGAAACACAGTTATCATTTATGATGGTTTTGGGGAAACGCTGCAACTGCCGCACCAACAAGGAGGGGAGGGAAAGCTGGCAAATCCCAGGATCGCTGTTTCGCCCACCACAAGGGAAATACACCCATTATCTTAATTGGGAAGAGAGGGGCACGCACCATTGTAGTAACTCCTGATCAAGATCCTGGGTAGTATTAAGACTGCCACCCTGAATGTGAAGACACTCAATTCTCCAACGAAGCGCTCTCCGCTGGGGAGAGATATGAGAAGGAACATATGGGGATACTCTTCATTCAAGAAACCCACTACAGCAAATGAGTGGACATCGAAATATGGGGTAGGCACGTAGGACAGCATTTTTGGTCTTTGGCCTGACACGGAAGCAGGGGGTGGGGATTGTTATAGCCAAATCGATTGAGATCATGGAAGCTCAGGTCAAATATGATGTAGAAGGGAGACTCTTGAAGGTCAGAGGCCGACTGACGGGAAGGAATATTAGCGACACTTAATGCTCAAAATGTATGCCAAAGGAACTTTATAGAGGAGGCTTTCCGTACACTGGAGGTCTGGGCCGAGGGGTTGAGAATACTGGCTCGAGATTTTAACATTACTAGGGCCTTGCATGTCGATTGGATATCTGAGTTGGGAAACAAAATGGGGGCACCCCAGCGCAACAGGTCCTGAACAAAGGTCTTTGCAGCACGGCTGGTGTGACACTTGGCGGGGACTTCACCCTGCACTGAGAGGGTACACATTATTTTCCAATCCACAGAGATCACTTACAAGGATTGATTACATGCTGAAGGATACGGGCAGGGGTAACATTTCCTGAGATGGGTGGAAGTCCTGACGAGAGGCTGGTCGGATCATGACGCGGTACAAATAGAGATAACGTGGGGTTGGGCTACATCAAGAGGGGCAAGGTGGCAATGCAACAATTTCCTTTTTAAGGACCGAGTCTACAGAGATTTTATCGGGGAAGAGATTGAGCAGTTTATTGTCCCCAATGACGGACAATGGGACTAGGGACAATCTGGGAAGTGCCAAAGCCATGAGTGGCCTTATTATTGGTGAGGGGGTGCGGGTCAGAAAACGGAATTATCAAACCAAAACAGCACTAATGGAGGAACTGGCGATACTACGAAGAAAATTGTCACTGGAGCACAAGGCCAGGGAGAAATAATAGCAGACAACCAAGCCAAAGAAAGGAGTTGGGCGATTTCAAACTTAATAAGGTCTATGGACACTCCAGGCTGAAAAACAAAAATAGTACGAGAAAGGGGATAGAGCTGCTTCCCTGATGGCCAACAGAATTATGAAACAGGGGCTCAATAGAAGGATAAAAATGCTCCGGGACAGACATGGCATATGCTGCCAATAGCTGAAGACCTCGCCCATTTTTTAGTGGATTTCGGTTTAGGGTCATTTGTTCGAATCAAAAAATTCGAATAGTCAAACTTTCGAAACAAATGTTTCGAAATCAAAAGGTACGACATGCTATCTTTAACATGGAAAGTGCATTTCGTTAGAAACCAATCCATCGACAATGGTCATGGATTGGTTTCAACTGAAATGCACTTTTACATGTTAAAAGTAGCATTTCACTGCCTTTTTGTTTGTAACGTGGAAACTTTACATGGAGCTGTCCAGTGCTGAAATTACAGGACTGGACAACTCCATCTAACGTTTCAAATTTTTTTGTGTATTTTGGAATTTAAATGCCTTTTTTTTTTAACTTTCAAACGTGTCCAGTCCTGTAATTTCAGCACTGGACAGCTCCATGCAACGTTGCAAGGTTTTAGTGTATATTGGGGAGGGGGGTCCCCACCCAGCCCCCCCAACTTCCACGCCACCCTCCCACCCACAACCCTAACCCCATTTTCGAAAGGCAAACTTTCGAATTTTTTCGATCAAATTGTCATTCAAAACTTTTGGATTTCGAAAAAAAAGATTCGAAAGTTTGCCTTTCGAAACTTTTGTAATCGAACAAATGACTGTACACCGTAGATTTCTACTGAATACTATATAGTGCTGATCAAGCCACTGGGGATGAAGACCCTGCAGAATAGCTACATAGCATTATCCTACCCTACCTGCAACTGTCTGAATGGTTGGACCTAGACAGGTCAGTTACCCAAACGGGGGGTTTCTGATGTCATTAAACATCTTAAACCTGGAAATGCCCCTTGGGAGGATGGCTTCTCTGTCCTCTTTTAAAAAACGCATGCCACATCCCTAGAACCCTTCCTGCTAAAATTGTACAATAGCATTACGCTGCCCGCATCCCTTCCTCTTTCCTCAGGGCACTCATAGTGGTAATACTCAAGGAGGGAAAAGATCCATTCCTCTGCACGTCTAATACCCCAATATTTCTTCTGAACATCGATGCAAAAACTTCACCACGAGGTTGAAAGATATCCTCCCGAAACTAGTGCATCCCGATCAGGTCGGGTTTGTGAGGCATAGACAAGGAGAGGACAACATACGAAGACCCTGAATCTTATGGCTTTGCCTCAGGGTGAGGTGACAAACAGATTCCTCCTTGCAATAGACGCCGAGAAGGCCTTCGACAGGTTCGACTCGGGCTTCCTCCAGATGGTCATGAGAAATTTAGCTTCATCCCGGGATGGATCAGCTGGCTCGATCTGTTTTATTCCTCCCCGTCTGCCAGGGTCTTGGTGAATGGAGCGCAACCCGAGCCCTTCCCCCTGGGTAGGGGCACTCATCAGGGTTGCACCCTATCGCCCCTCCTCTTTGCGCTAGTGATAATGTGCAATATTAAACCCAGAGCTCCCTGAAAGAGCCTAGGATGAAAACACAGTGGAAAAGGGACGTGGACATGCACTTAACTGAGGCAACGTTTCCACTAAAACACTTTCCTCTTCTTCAGAGCAAACTACACGCCATTAAACTCTTACACAGATAGCATATCCAACCATCAAGGCTGTCAAAAATGTACGATTCTGTTGACACCAACTGCTGGAAAGAGTGTGGCATCACAGGAACATTCTGACACATGTGGTGGTCCTGCTCACACATACAGGCCTATTGGTGGGTTTATGGATCAAAGACCTAGATGGCATAGAGAGACCTCTGGACCCATCCAAAGTTATTTTCTACAGTAAGGAAAGGGCAATGAAATAGGCGCTACCTGCTGGGGAATACTGCACAGGGAAGGCCTGAATTGCAGTGCACATGTAATATAATACTGCATAGTGATGGCCTTGAGCTGTATGTTACAAAACCAATAAAGTTCTATTGGGAGAAAAAAAACATCTGAAATCTTGTTATGCCATCTCCTTATCTGGATAGGTGAGATGTCCATCTATTTATCCGGTAGTGGCTGTCCTCCCCCCCCTTTGTTGTTCTCACTCAGCCCACTGGGTTTGCAGTGTCATATACGAATGTGTAACATAATATAACATAACTCAAGAACCCGTTCCAATGACTACTTACTCAAGGTCCCGTTCTTTCCCACTGACTACTCCACTACCACATCTTTCCATCCACATATTCCTCTGCCCTAATTTCTCACCAGCTACTAAACTTCCCTATTTTTCCTTTCCTTTAGTGCATCTGCTCAACTCACCTACAATTGCCCTTTCCTTCGCCTTACATGCTGTCATTCTGTAGCAAGAGAGCTCACTATGCATGCAGTCCAAAGACAAAAAAAAACTCCCCTCTCAGGACAACTGCAAACACTCTACTGCCGCCACATAGACGTGTGATAACCTATGTAGCAATGGTCTAAAATTAATCTAATTGCAAGCAGCATGACAAGATATATGCTGTCCTATCTACTCAAGACTTCCGGAAGCCTGATTTAATTCCCAGCTCTGTGCTACATTTTATAGTTTATTTCTGCTACTTGTAGACCAAATGCTAATAGTTTGTTTCTGCTACTTTTAACCAAAATGCTAAGACAAATTCAGTGCGTTGTAACTTTATATGGTAACTGCATATTGTACTGGTAAAATATGCAGCTCAGAATTAAGCATTTTCCAGGCATTTTGAAAGGTTGATAGCAAATCTTCAATGATGACATATGATTATTTTTTTTTAAATCAAGTTATAGTGAGGTCACTACTTTTTGGGGCCGATTCATGGAACAAATGTGCACCAAAAATCTTGGCGCAAGCTGGCGCGAGTGTAAAAAAGCAAGCGCACGCACACTTGTGCGATTAATGGAAGGGCCTGCGCGTGTTTACTCTGGGATGTGCGCCAAATACGAGCGTGGCGCACACGGGCGCACACGTCACAGCAACATCCTGAACGCTGTGCGTGGAAGCCCACAGCTAAAGCACGCAGCGTGTAGCGCACACACCAAAAAGGGGGCAGAACATGGGGCAGAACACGCGGAATGGGGAACAACGCGTGAAAATGAGGGTGTAACGGGGAAGTACTGCTGGGAAATACACAGAACGCCCACACGCAAGCGAACTACACGTATTCATGGAATTGAATAGGGGAAACACGCATGCCAAAAGAAATGCACAGGCCTAAACACGTCCGCCACAAGAAGGCAGGCGGAATCGTCCCAGTGCAGCATAAAAGTGCGCACAAACAACAAACACGTATATACAACTACGATGAATGTCCCAATCTGTGGCCCCTTAGGAGAAATGACATGTCAAGCAATGCTCAGGCAATCCAAAATACAAGAAAAACGTATATGCAACCCCTGTAGCCCACGTGCGTGTAAAGAAACCTCACGTAGTAAACTGTGGCACGCAGGAACACAAAAATGCGTACGCGATCAACACGCGGGCTACAATGACCCCAATAAATGTAGTACGCAACAAACAGGGGCACCCGCAGTGGGGAAAATAGCGTGCAATAGCAATAGCGTGCGCGACTCACTGTGTGCGTGTAAAAGAAATACGTGTAGGCACTGCAACTGCTGTGAAGTAATCGCGCGTGAACCCCAAAGTAGGAAAAACACACACGTCGGTCTCTACTGAAAGCACATACATCAAGCTGCAGACCTGCGTGGCCCATTAACACGTGCAGAAGGAAACACCTGTGCATGTCACATCACTTACTCACTTACGTGCTAAGGGCCTATCCTCGAATTAAACGCTGACGTGCTGTTTTTTCACGTGCCAAACCACTCCGTATCAAGCTGGCCACGCGACACACACGGAAGACCACACTCCTGCCCAGAAGGCCGAATTACTGCCCCCCAGATCCAGGAGCAGCTTCCCACGAGCCATCTGCTGCTGCTTGCCTGCCTGCAGCCACCGTGCCCTGCCATTTGGTGCCTGCACATCTGCCATCTGCAGGGGTCCAGTTGCTGTGACCATCCCTGCTGGAACAGAAGACTGCTGACTGGTGTTCCATCGCTCCACAGCCCAGCCCCAGGACCCAGTTGCCCATCCACACCTGCCTCGGGGGTTGCCATGTCCGAACCAACACCATCCGGCACCAGTGGCAACCCCCCAGCAGAGAGCCAGAGGGCTACCAGCTTCAGTGAAAAGGAAGATGGTATCCTGGTGGAGCAAGTCCTGGGGCATTATGATGCCCTCTTCACACCATCGCGTGCCGACAAGGAAGGACCGAAGAGGATCTGGAAGGACAAAGTGGGTGCCCTCAACGCGGAGGGGGTGGCACCCCGCAACATCAAACATGTCCAGTAGCGCTGGGAGGACTACATGTCCAGGAGCCTCAAGAAAGCCCGGCGGCACCTCTTGGACGCAGCGGATGCGGTGGGGTGCCGGGTCCAGTTTACCACCCAGCAGATGAGGGTCCTGGAGCGCATTTGCCCAGTGCTTCACCACCAGATCCTCAGGATGCAGGCCCGTCTGGAGTCGAGCGGTAAGTGGCCATACACTCACGTTTAAAAAAGGGCATGTTGCAGTGTGTGTGCAGGGACATGATGGTGCTGCATGTGAGTCCAGTCAGGCGTGACCCAGATGGATGGTGTATGTTTTACAATGCATCATGCGGAGCAGCATGCGGAACGCACACATGTATGCATGCCTGTGTCTGTACTTAGACATGTTTGGGGTGTGAGAGATGTGTGCTGCTGTCATGGACATGCATGATGTACATGTTTGTGTGTCTGAGTAGTGTGTGCGCAATGGATGCATGACACATGTCCGTGACGATGTGTTGATTCACTGATACAGCCTAGTCATGCTTGCATCCAGTGTGTCTGTGGGCATACGGGGCCAGATGCATGACCCTCCGGTGATGCGTGTGCATGTTATCAGCATGTCCCATGATGCATGTGAGTTACAGCCCACCATTGGATGTTTGTACGCTGCCGTGGACATGGTTGCAAATGTCTGTTGCATGTGCCATGCCGGTTCCTGCATGTGTGTTGCCTGCACTGACCCATGAGTTGTTGGGAGACATGATGGAAGTGAAGTTTGACACTGCCACTCATTTGCTATTGCTTCCTCTCTAGGGGACTATTGTACAGTACCCTGATGTTTGTGGTCAATGTCTCCCTTTACTCAGCAGTGAGTGAAGAAGAGGGCGGAGACGGCGCTGTGGAAGAGAGCGGCAGGGATGCCTCCAACGGCCGGCGATGCAAGGCCCAGTCACCCTCCCAGGTAATTCCATTATCCATGAGCGAGGGGACTGGTGCCGCGTCTGCCACTAAGGCTGCAGCGGAAGGGGCAGATGAGCCCTACAGGGGCTTGCAACGGATGGAAGACGGTGCGGAGCCATCCAGGTCGGTGGTGTGTATAGAGGAGGAGGAGGCCGCTACAGAGCCGTACATGGGGCCTGGTGGGGGTGTTACCACTGGTGCAAGTGGTGCAGTCCAGGGGCAGGGGCAGGAGGCAGCACAGGTCGCCGCGGAGGTGCCAGTGCATGTCTCTGTCCCTGACACTGTGACTGCATCACCATGCACCAGCAGCGATGCCCCGTCCCAGGCCAGTCCGCAGGTAGGGGGGAGGTCCACATCATCTGGCACTCCTCTACCTGTGGACGAGGGGACCCCTGACCGAATGGAGTCCGTCCGGATTGGTTTCACGTTGCGCACACGTGACTTTCGTGATGACGTGCGTGCTTCCTGGGTGGAGCACGCACGTCATCACGAAGAGCTGTGTGCCAACGTGGTCCAGTTGGTGAGGGTCCATGGTCGGGGGTTTCCTCCATGTGTCGGCCAGTCTTGCGGCCCTCTCCTCCTCTGTGCACATCGGGAGTTTTACACGCCATTGGCCTGGCGTGAGCGGGGTACGTGTATTCTGATGGGTGCGCAGGGAGTTTAACACGCGTTTGCGTGGTTGGGCGGCTGTATGCTGGTCCACTGGCCTTTGTGCCATGTACTGGATTTGTGCAATGTTTTTGGCGCACGGGGCGGGGTTGGGGGCGTAACTGGCGCTGCTGCAAGGTCGCTGCGCCACTCTGTGCCACGGCTGCTTATGGATGTATAAATCCACGAATAACATGTGCGCCGAAATGGGCTTTGGCGCACACAGCTGACACAGACTGCCACACGTGCACTCTGTGCGCCAGCCGCGTGCGCCATTTGTGTGCCGAATTCTATGAATTACCCCCTTATTTGCAATGGCTTCAGTAATTGAGAACTCCCATGGAAACGACAGCTGACAATTTATTTCATGCTTTAAAAAGCCAAATAAAAACCTATGTTCACATCATGAAGCTGATGTGAAGGAGTCAGCAACCATTATTTTTCCAGCAAATAGTCACCACTGTGGCCAGTTGCCAAAAAAGTCACTGTGGAACATAGTTAAATGGAAATCGT
The DNA here is from genome assembly GCF_040938575.1 of Ambystoma mexicanum. Lineage (NCBI taxonomy): Eukaryota > Metazoa > Chordata > Amphibia > Caudata > Ambystomatidae > Ambystoma > Ambystoma mexicanum. The sequence goes on from NC_090932.1 coordinate 1,275,506,551, forward strand.
ATCTGCAGTTGAAAGCTTTCTGCACCAGGATAAGAGGCTGGTGTGCCCCCGCCATCAAGGAGGCAAAAGACTGTGTGACATTGAAGTTTCCAACTGTCATCGTAGGTTTACCACAGAGTGGCTTTCATACTTGTCATTTGAGTTACCAAAAAAAGTGTGTATCACGTTACATCATGGCATTGTGGATTTGTACCACCAAGAGAAATCTCTTTATCCGATGTAATATTTCCTGTCAAGTGGAGTAGCGAGTTTGGGCAGCTACATGAATGATGCCTACTCTTATTACTATAAAAAAGGCTAACTCTTTACCTAGAATTACCTGAACCTTACTAGGCCTTGGCAACAAGAATCTATGTGGAACCAGATTATCATCACCTATTTTATTTTCACACAGTAGCAGAAATATAATCTGCTAACAAGTTGTTTTTGTACCATTAGTATTTTATTAATTATAATATTTATAGTATGAAATATTTTAGAAAGTGCACTATGATTACGGATTAATAATACTATTTTTATTAATTTGATAGCCTTGAAGAAGATCTTATGGTTCGAAACATGTGTTGGCATTCAGAAGTATTTGGATATTTAGAAATACAAGACTGAATTGCATTTTGTGTTATGCAATTATACAGTATTTGAATCATGTTAAATTAAGATAATATCAAGAAAAGAACTTGTATGCTAAATTTGTGAAAGTGAGAAAAAGCCAAAAAGAAACTAAAACTTCAAATAAAATGTGGGTTCCCCTATAAATGAATAATTATGGAACAGTTGAATAAGTCGTTGAAGGGACCATGGCATATACATGCTCACTCAGAGTCTAACATCAGTCCCTCCTACTGACTGATTGTGTCTTTTCTACAAAACCCTCCTAACCTTGAGACCTCTGTGTAGCTGCTCTGGGCAAGTATTGCTGTCTCTTGGCTACTTCCAACACTGGAAGCATCTCTCAATTCTGATGCCCAGGCGACCTATGTTAGTAAAAATTGCAACTACTACATCCGGCTACCTAAAGCCATCAGACCACTATTGAGTGAAAAAAAACAGCGCCACAATTGCAAGAGCGACCGTCATGTCACGTCTAGACTATGGTAATGCTCTCCTGGTAGGCGCTAGTAAGCACAACATCCAAAAATTCCAACGAGTCCAGAATAACGCGATCAGAATGGTCAAAATGAAATCAAGAAGTGAACATATAAGTGAAGCTAGACGAGACCTTCACTGGATGAGAATAGAAGAACGTATTCAATTCAAGTCTATGTGCCTTACTCACAAGTGCTTATATGGCAAAGCACCTGCCTACATGAAGTCCAAACTCACGTTTTACCATCCTCGTAGGGCATTAAGATCAGAGGCAAATGGATTGATAACGCCCCTGAAATTCAAGAAAGAACTCGGCTTGGGCAGAGCTTTCCCGAACCGAGCAGCCTCCAATTGGAACAAATTACCTAAGCCCCTTAGATTGGAGTCCAACCTTCTGGTCTTTCGCAAAAAACTCAAAACAGAGCTCTTCAAGTAATCCCTCGACTAGGCCACTCTGAATTAGCTAACCGGTATAAATCTGTCTGCCGTCCCGTCGCCTCTTCTGGCTCTATCTTGAGCATGCACATGTCTTTTTGTAAGCGCCCCGAAGCCCGTGGGCAGTCGGCGCTATATAAATATATAAAATAAAATAAATAAATACTTCCATCCCCTCAGGCCCACCTTGAATTGCTGTCTGTTAATAGCCCCTTCAAGATTGGTGTGGCTGAAAAGTCTTATCTGTGCAGTAGTCTACCCTGTGGAGTACCCCCTTACACACTGGTTAAAATGATGGTGTTTCATTGCAATACCAGAGAAACTCTCTTACCCGGATCACTGCATAAAGAAGTGATTGTAATTCTTTGTTGTAGGTGAGTTTTTCTCTCACCCTTGGTGCTACCTAAAGTTAGATGTTATGAGGGACAGCCACATTAGATGCTATACTTGCGATGAAGAAACCTCTGATGTCTGGACCAGAAAGTGGAACATTGGTGTTTCAGGGTGCCTAGAAGCCAATATGGTGTATAACAGCTGCACCTATAACTATGGTGCTGAAACACACATCACATGACTTGGAAATTGCTTGCATTCTGGGGTGGCTCTTTCAGCCTTGTGCTCATTCTGTATTCTGTTCCTCCTTTCATCACCATTTATTCTGACCCATTGATTGAAATGGTGATGAACAAGGCCATGAGAAAACAAGAATGTTCTAGCTTCTCCACTCTCTTCTGGTTTACCAGATCAAGCCATCTCACTGTGGAGGTATCCACATCTCAACCTGGACTCCCAGAAGGATCCGTAGTCTCCAACCTGGACCGACAATGGCTACTTATGAGTGCAAAGAGAAGGTATTGTAAACTACTACTGCTTGAGTGAACTAAACTCATATTTGCTACTAATTTCTGAATGGTAACATGTTTACTGTTTGTATATATTTTGAGTAGCCGTTTGCTGAAGAATATTTTTGGGATAACTTTTGTGATGTCATCTTTGATGTCCTGGGTGTTAGTCTTAGCAGTGCACAGTGGTGGCGCAAGTTATATTGGCTTAGCTTACCATAAATGACAAATTTCTGAGGTTTTTCGGTTTTACTTGTAACCATCACGTCCCTTTAACAACGTTTTTACATTGAATGTCATAGGTTTTTATTAGTGCAACTTAACCATAACGTCCCTTTAACAACATTTTTTCAGTGAATTGTATAAGGTTTTATTGGTGCAACTTAACCATAACGTCCCTTTAATAAAGTTTTTTCATTGAATTTCATAGGTTTTTATTAGGGCAACTGAACCATAAAGTCCCTTTAACAAAATGTTTTCAGTACTTTTTTTTTTAATCTGTTTTTATTAGTGCAACTTCAACCATAACGTCCCTTTAACAAAGTTTCTTCATTGAATTTCATAGATTTTTATTGGTGCAACTTAACCATAATGTCCCTTTAACAGTTTGTTTCAGAGAATTCCATGGGTTTTTACCAGTGCATGCTATTTTCCCACTACTTACTTATATCATACCCCAATATAGCAACACTTCTTTGTCCAATTTACAACGTTTCACCTTAAATGGACCATCAACAAGTGCAAATTTGGAGTTTCAGACAGAGGCATATCCCTGCACCCTCTGACAGGGATTCCTTTCACCCCAACCTCCTGGGTGGCTCAGTCACTCACACTAATTAAACAATCTACTTTTGATCCTGCTGACCCGGCGGGTTGTAGACAAATCTCGCCATTGCCTTTCTTGCGCAAATTGCTGGAATTTACAGCTAACAGTCTGGGTGAATCTGGTACAGCAGCCCCATTTAGGCTTTGCCTCGATGCTCTCAGAGGCTGGATGGAAGCCAATTGGCTAAAATTAAATGGTGGTAAGACCAAAGTTCTGGTTGTTGGCCCCACTGATGTCTCAGCAGCTTTGACATCAGACATTTGGCTGCCGTTGTTGGGGCCGTTGCCAACTCTGGTGCCGCTGGACCGAGATCTTGGCGTTAAGATTTCTTCCTTGCTCTGCGGTCTTGGGTTCCTTAAACTGAAGCAATTGAAAAAAGTTCTTCCTTTTATCCCCAGGGAGCTTTATGCTCAAGTCGTTACGGCATGTCCTAATGGCAGCATTGACTATTTCAATGCCATCTACATCTCTCAACGGGCATATTTAATCCATCACCTTCAGGTCTTACAGAATGACGCTGTTCACCTGGTTAAAGGCATTTCATTCGGCCAACATGTTACAAAGGCTCCTCGATCCTTGTATTGGCTACCTGTCTCTATTAGAATTAAGTTTAAAGCCTCCTGTATTATTCATCGAGCTTTGAATGTGAAAGGTTGCCTGGCCATTCAGAATACATTTCAGCGTAATTGTCCCGGTCGGCCACTTACATCTATGGAGGCGGTACTACTGTGTGTACCTACCTATGGTAAGGCACAAATGGGTGGTAGAGCCTACTCCACTGCAGGGCCAAAACTCTGGAATTCTTTGCCATTAGCCATGTGCTGTACCTCAGACTTGGAGCGGTTAAGACGTGAACATAAAACCTACCTGTTTGTGTGATGGATGTTCACTTTCGCTTGTAGCTAATTGCACCACGATACATTTGGTAATAGTGCGCATTACAAATATCTGATTTATTGATTGAACAGTCAACTCCAGGAGCATGTTGAGAATCATCAACTATTCAATGAAAACCAATTAGGGTTTTATTCTGGTGGAAGTACTGTAAGGAACTCATGGTAGCAACAAGTAAGACGGATGCAAGTGATCACAGTTCAAGGGTGTTTATTGAACAATGAATGCTGTATGCAGGTTGGAAAAACACCTAATCTAAACCTAAATATAAGATGGGAGCAAGTGTCGACCATAAAATGAAAAATAAGGCAGTCCTAGTGGTGTTGTGTCAAATAAAAGGGCCTATACTAAAAAAACTATTGCCAAACCTTACACCTAATACAAAACAAAGGGTGTGGGATAGCTTTCAAGAAAAGAAAGAAGTGTTCTCAAATAATATATCAGGATGCGGTAGCCTGGGTCTTCCTTCCCCACATTTTGAACATGGGGCAAGGTGGGAACCTGGAGCACAGCACAGTCTCAGGCTTCTCCAGCACGAGACGACAGTTCTAATGGCAGCTCGCAGGACCATTGTTGGCCAAGTCTCATTTCCTCTGAAAGACTCTTGCCTTCGAGGGCCTGGCGTGTTCACTAAAACAAAAGCTCCTTTAACCAAATGAAAGTTTGTTAGGGTGATAATGGTTCGCTGATGGGTCCCCCTCTTTTGGGCGCTAACCCTTCTCAATTCTTAGCCACAGTTCACCTAGGGTGATGGCTTCACCATTGGTTCCCCCTCTTCTAGGCGCCGACCCTTCAAGTATCGTAGTCCCCAAATTATATAACAGTCCTTTCTCAATTAACTTTGGATTATAGCTTCACACCTGGATCTCCCTCGTTCGGGCTTGGAGCCCTCTTTTAACCGTCAGTTCTTGGGTGATGACTTCACCTTTGGATCTCCCTCGTTCGGGCTTGGACTCCTCTTGACCGTCAGTTCTTGGGTGATGGCTTCATCCTTGGATCTCCCTTGTTCGGGCTTGGACCCCCTCTTGAATCTTAGGTTCACTATGGTTTTTCCTTCTTCACAAATCTTAATGTCTTTTTAAACAGTTCCAGCGGACATCCCTCAGCCGGGTTCACTTTTGTCAACACCCTGTTTCTTGGGACTTTAGACTTTACCCCTCTTCTCTGGCATCCCTTGGTCGGGTTCACTCTTGCCATCTCTTTGACACAATTCAATGTTGTTAGGATTCACTTCCCTTGCTTTTCTACTGTTCTTAGATCAAAGTCTTTTGTTTTTATGGGGATTTTGCTTGACCCTCAGTATGACCACTTTGACCTATTTCGTGGCTCTCCTACAGCCGTCTGGTATCTGTAGTTTTGTTCAGATGAGGATCGACCAGAGTCTTTGGAGTGAGCACCCACGTGGTGCAGCTGGTTTCCCCTTAGCAATTTTTACAGTTCTTTCACAGTTCACTTCTTGATTCAAACTTGACACTTGCGATTTTCAAATAACACAGCCCGTTTTTTATCGTTCCACCTTCGACTCACCATCTGTGATGAACCGCTTGGCTTTCCTCTTTATTGGAGTCAAGGCCAGTACCATGGTCACGGAAGCTTCCCTCGCTACTGCTTATCAGCATAGGCTTGTTCCGTGTACCGTTGACATTTGCTACAAGACACTTGTGCTATTGTTCGCGGTCTTAGTCTCTCTTCCCCGAAGGTTCCACAGGCCTGGGATGAAAAGGGCAACGTCACTTCTCTCCTCGCAAACCCTTTCGATTCCTTCCGCTTTTCTCCTTCTCCTGAACTGCCGTGCCTGATTAGCCATCGCGTCGTGTTGTCTCCCGTGCTCTTTTTTCGCTCTCGGGCACCACCTTTTATCCCTGTGGGGAAGTGAAAGGGTTGTCAGATGTGTGCGATTCTGGTCAATTGCCTGACCCTTGTATTGGGACATGTCAGTTAAACGGCTCTGATGTTAGTCCGTTCTCTTGTATGTCGTGCGAAAGAGTTTGCGTCGGAAAGGGGGGGCAGTGTTTTTGAATGTCCCACAGAAGAGGGTGAAGAAAAGATATTGAAGGAAGGGGGATACTGTGTCCCACCCATTGGTGTTGCACTCCCACTCCTTAAGGACCCCCCCATTCAGGTGATCCTCCCTCACTGGTCCACACACACAGGAGCTGGATCCAATAGCAATGGCTGTGTCCTGGCCACCTGGATCATGGATCCTCAAGGTTTAGACAGGGAAACACCTTCAGGTTTCTCACAGTACTGACACAGTAACACTGTCAGATGACATTCAAAGACTACGAGTCAAGAGATACTGATGTAGCCTATACAGTCAACCATGAGATCCTTCTCCGCCACTTTACATGATTGTGCATAGTTGAACGCGCTATCCAGTGGATAGAATCCTTTTGCCTGCAGTGCACTTGATCTTATTTGACAGGCCGCTTGCCTGGGGGGGCCTGCCAGCATCACTGCTCCACCTGTGATGCACTTGATCTTCTTTGGCAGGCCACTTGCCCATGCCTGCAGACACATCGGCTGGCATGCAGGCCCTGACCCCTCTTTTCCCTGAGCTGGCAAGGTGCAAAGGGGTGGGCCCGCACCGCTTGGAGCTCTAGCTGGTGTGTCGGAGCTCCATTTTTCACCCAGGCCATGAGGACTGTCTGGTTCGGGACTTTTCTTGACCACCCTACCCAATGTGGTGGGTGGACTTCAGGCACTTCCTCCCTCTCCTTACCTCCCAGGTCACACCTGGCATATGCAGCCCTGGAGAACATATCTTCTGGGCCTGCCCCAACTAGCCTGGGACGAGCGCCACAAGGCACGGCCGCACCATCTGGTTTGGGCCACCCCCGCACAGGACACGGCTGCGCCGTCTGGCTTCGACTACCCCATGCACTCTTTTCTCGGGGCCACCCGCATACGCGGCCTGGGATTTTAAATTTGGGACCGCCAGGCGCCCCGGCGCACAGCAGGAACCCGGCCCACCCATGACATGTGCAGCCAAGTTTTTCAATTAGTTGTTAGGGCATGGGGGCGCTTGTGGACACAGCCTTCCAGAGAGCTGTTCTCAGGTACCTCCTTTCTCTTTTCCCCCGTTATTTTCCAACAGTCATTATTTTTAATACTTTATCTCCCCTACCAAGCTCACTCCTGGGCAGGGGGAGGCTCTGTCAACTGCTACTTTTTTCCTTCTTCTACATTCCTTCCAATCCCATGCTGGGCTGGATGTTACAGTCCAGGTAAGTCCCTGAAAACAAACTAACACTAAATAAAATATTTGTCTCTACTCCTGGTGTCTGTGTCTTAATTTCTATGTCCCTCAGGCACAGCATATAGCCCATCCCAGCCAGGCCCTAATTGGGCCAGGAGCTACAGACATCCACCTCAGCAAAGGCAATTCTGCTGCTTGCTCGTTGTTGTTGGCTAAAGAGTTGAGCGCAAACCATCTCCTCTGCTCTGTAACCTCGGGGTATGGACAAGCTCTGAGCAGAAGCATGCACGGCAAACCAGCCACATAGCACAGTTATGCCTTTTTCAATTGAACATTCTAAAACAAATTCTAAAAAAAAAGTCTTAACTTACTTCTCTATGAATGCAATAACCTCTGGTGGAGTAGATTACTGCCATTCAACGTATGTATGCCTTCCTAAAACGACTAGGTGGAAGTGACAGAATCCAGAATGCAGCAAGGACATTATTTCTAAAATGTCCTAGAAAGCAAGCATTATAACCGAAAACCAATGGCTACCAGTGGCCGAGCAAATTATATTCAAGACACTTTGCTTGACCTGTAAGCCCCTGAACAATCTCAGTCCTAGTGCCCTGTGAAATAAAATCCGATTTTTTTCTACCAGAACACTTAATTCACAGGATGTTAAACTGGCTGCTGTTCCCAAATGTAATTGCGCTAGAGCCGCACCAGGTCATATTTGTGTCAGTCAGCCATGCTGTGGACTGACCTTCCACTGGCTTTACCAACACCTAAGGATGTCAGGTTTAGCATTAAAATTTCGAAGATATGGCTGTTTTTTAAGTAATTTTCATTCTTCCGCTGGTCTAGTATACAGGTATTTGCTTTTTGTGCAGACAGTACTGTGGTGCCCCGTTGGGGAATTGTCCCTGCTTTGTTAAACAACAAAATACAAATACACCTAGATGAAAGTGCAGGGGCATGCCAATGTCAAAAGCTCCTCTCCCATCACCACAACCCTTTTTTTTTTATTTGAGGATATTTCATAGAAAATGGAAAACATGGTTTGATACCTAAAACCATCTGCTGGACAAATTAATTCCAACAGCCAACTGCATTCAAAATACTCTGCAGTCCAATTTAAAACAACTAAACTCAAGAACCCTTTTGGCATCTGTTCACTGAAGATGTCTTTTCAGAAAGTAGAGTGAGTGTGGTGTTGAACTGATTTGAGTCTGTCATTCCCAAAGAATCGCAGGCATCAAGACAATTCAGTCGGCTTGAGACAATCCAGTGATGCAATGTGCAGTGGAGTAACTTTGCTGAAAATGATGGGGGTGGGGGGATATGACATCTAAATGAAATGGGCCCCTACCAAATCAGTGGGACAAAATAGTCGGGCACAAAAGTTGCAAGGGACCAGACAAGGGCCCTCATTCCGACCCTGGCGGAGAACCATGGTGCAATTTGCACCATGGTCCATGGCGCAAAGCTGCCAACTCCGCCATGGGGGTTGGCGGACTTACCGCCCCATTCCGACCTTGGCGGGGCGGTAAGTCCCCAATCCCCATTTTACCCTTCCCCATTCCCATTTTTGCCCCATAGGGCATAATGGGAGTGGGGAAGGCGTTAATTACGCCACCGTAAATTACGGTGGCGTAATTAACATCAAGGTCCCGTAGCGCCATGGATTTTTCCGCCCGGAAAAAGCAGGCGAAAAAAGCTCCATGGCGCTACGGGAACTCGTAGTAAGGCGGAAGGGTACGCCATGATTTACGCTGGCGTAAACCCTTTCCGCCAGGGTCGGAATGAGGGCCAAAGACTATTGTCCCCCCCTAAAATGACACCCATGGGGATGTGGTCCAGTAGCTGTGATCGCCTCGAATCCGGTGAACAACAGGCAGGTGATGGGTCGAGTCAGCATCTCAAATCGGTTGAGTAGGTTTGAAGTGGTCTAACGAGGACACGCCGTTCTTCAGTAACGGTAGGCTTGAAAATGGCTGGAGCGCAAGCAGGCAATGGGTCGAGTCAGCGGGTCAATGGTTCAACAGCAGATTGAAAGGCAGCACTACGTGTGCCCAGTAGGCCAACAAGTGCTTCAAGATGGTTGAGTCGGCTCAAAAATTGATTGAAGCTGGAAAGCACTGCCCACAGCTAGTTCTTGACTTCTCGTTGGTGGTGGACCCTATACAGGATCTCCAGGGGCAAGGTAATTGTTTTGTTCTGCACTTCCAAGTCAGAAAGGTTTTTAGTAGAGAGCATTTGCAGGAGCCCTTGGAGAATACAAGATGTTGAAGTCCCTCTGTGTATTCCTGGTTCTCTCGTGGCTACTATATAACGTCACCTCTTTCTCCTGTGCGCCTACATCAAATAATCTCTGATAATTGCCACCCTGGTGGGATTTCCTTCAGCCTGGCAGAGTCTCTTCTTTGAAGCACTGGAGCTCTCCAGAACCCCTGTGGTCAATTCCAGTCTTCCTGGAAGGTGACAACCCTTTGTCAGGGAAGACAAAGGCTTCTGCTGAAGCAGAGCTGGGAGAAACTAGTCCCCAGATAGTGAATTCACAGGAGGCCCTGGGAGGAAGATCCCTAGAAACCATCCCAACAATAAAATGACACCAAACGGGTTGGCCAGCATAATTGTGGACTCCAAGAGACCACCATGTTACCCCGTGTTACCACAAGACATGGCTTATGTTTGGATTTGTCATTGGCCCCGGGTTCTGGCAGCCCACAATTATATGATTTAATTTAGGATCAGGATTGCCCACAGTTAAAGGTAGATCCAGGCTGCTGGAGATTGGTCTCCATCAGTCTGTTGGCAGGACTTCACATGATACTTTATACTGCCATATTTCAAGCCACAGGGCAGCTGCTTAGAGGCGTCTGTGGACAGGCCCTGCATAGTTATATGCTTGGAGTATACCTTTCAGAATGGTGCATTATGAATGGGAGGTCTGATTAGTAGACCTCACTTTCAGAGACAGATCTACCCGCATCATTTTAATAATACAAATACAAAACGCAGGCTATTGCACCCTCACAGAGGGCATTCTGTCACAAATCTACCCCATTCGATTTGTGAGCCCAGCATCCATCACATGTCCACATCGATACCAAACATTACTAACATGTATATTTGTGTGAAAGAACTAATCACATCTTCAGTTGTTGCTACATCCTTCTAAATCAACCATTGCCTGTGTACTGTGGGTCACCGCGTGTTCATTGATGCATCGAAAAAACATCGAAAAATCTAAGCATCATTAACTGATCAAGGGGAACCATCATACATTAAAGTGTAAGCCCAGCATTCACATTGCCTTGATCTGTGTGCCATAAGGCATCACACTTATCACTGCACCTAGTTCCCATCATAAAATGTGATGCATCACAGACCCTGCACCCAGTACCCATCACATATATAGGCCTAAACCCTGTATCTATTCCATCTCCCACTGTAGATCCAGCATCCATCTTGCCTTTATCTCTGTGCAGTACCCATCACACCTTCACCTCTGCACCGGCCAGTCCTTATAATTATCGCTGTACTCTCAATTTCCATCTCACTTGCAACCACATATCCAAAACCACTCCCAACTTTCCCTTTCTCACCTGTTCTCCAGAATCTTTAGTCGAAGTGTCTTCACATACTCAAAACTCTCCAGGCTGCATATGTCATACACTAGGATGTATGCACAGGTGTCACGAAGAACGCAACACTTCAGATCTGACCACTCCTGGAATGAGAACATAAGCAATAGTTTTGAAGGAGAACAGTCAAGAGTTAACATGAAAGACACAATTACACATACTTCCTGGTAAAGGACATAGAGACCGTGTACACTGTAGTCAGGATTAATATCTGTATCATTGAGGGTTGTAGCCATGAATATGATTCTTGATTGGCCTATATTGCTTGGGCAAAGACGGATGCCAGAACTGCCTTTCAGTTATGAGTGTTTCCTTAATTGTTCCAGGAGTGTCTGAATGTGGTTGGTTGAGCCCAGTTTGTATATTAGGTCAACATCCCAGTGGTCTTCAAACTGTGAGGCTGAACACGCCCCCAGAACCCCCCCACCCGCCCCCGGATCCCAAAGGATTTCCAGATGGGGAGCGAAGCTCTACAGAAAGGGAGTATGGTGACCGTTTTTAATAGGGGAAATGGCAACAATAATTTCACTCAAAGGGGGGCTCAGCGTAAAAATAATTTGGATAGCACCCATCTATATTTAAGTGTCGATTAGGTATTAGAATTTAATTTAAGAGGTTTGTGCATGGGTGTACACATATCTTTAAGGCATGCAATTAGGGTTCAGAACAGAAAGGTAAAATACCTCTAACATTGTACTAACATAAGTGAAGAGAAAGTGATTTGCCCAGGACGACACCACTTTCTCAAACGAAGAAGCTATGCTTAGGTCACAGTTTTCATAATTGAAAAATCCACATGTTTGCCACCACACTGCATCCTCTCCACCAGATACTTGAGATGGGAAGAAGGGGTATATAGAAATGGTAATTGGATTCAGAAAGGGGCTGCAAATGCACGAGGGAGCAATAGTACAACCTAACATCAAAGTATGTTTTGGGTTTCTAGAGAAGGATGACCGAATGTCACATTCTGCATAAACTAAAGGGAGGACTGTATAGACATTGCCGCATTTCTGAATTTTTCGGAGGCTGGCAGGGGAATTAATAGTTAAAAAAATGTGCTTTATTTGTATGGCTTATTGTCGAAGGAACATTTATAAATCATTACAATCAGAAACCTTACAACTAAAGTGCCTTATAAGTGCCTTATAATAATTCTTAATGCATGATAAATAATCATTTAATCGATTACGTTGACCCTATAAGAAGAATGACAGTGCCATTTTATTGTCTGCTCCCATCTTTACTATTTTTCTCAGAGATTTGTTCTCACAATATCTACAAATGAAGACATAATGCATCTTATCATGTTGATTTAGTCTACAAGGTCATCCTTGTCCCACCCCTTTATTAGACCTGTCCCTAATATTCACAATTTGCAATTTAGTTTGCAAACTGAAGCAAGCGATATAGTATGAACCTACTTCTGCTCCACTGGGACCTTCTTTCACACTGCAATGATCTTTGCATAAAAGTAATAATACAGCGTTTGCAGCTTCTCTATTAGAAATCCAAGCTTCAGTGTGGTAAAATATGGCTGTGGGTTTTTGGGTGAGGTTGGCAGAGATGAAATTAGTATACCCTGTCACTGTTAGTTATTTAGGTGTGGTCTTGAGTTGTGAGGTCCGTTTGTCCAAGCAGTTCTGCATAGTGCTCAAGCATCATGGAAGCAGCAAACGTTCCCCAGACCCTGATTTAGAAAACTGCTGCATTGAATATGCAAAGCAGACACATGATCTCTGAGGCTAAGCCAGATCACTACACTTCCATCTTGAGGCAGCCTCTAGCAGGAGTAAAGTCTTATTCAAAGTAGTCAAGCACTGCTCCAAGCACATATCTGTCCCAGAATTGCTGGCTTCACACGAGAAATGCAACGGAATAAAGATCTTCTTCATTAACAAAATTGATCAAATCAGAGGTCACATTGATTGGTCTACCGAATAGTAAATTTACTATTCAGTCGAAAACCAAATAGTTTGCCTAAGTATTCGGCCAAGGCCGAATAATGAGGCAAATAATATTAACTAGCTATCGATAGGTGCAGGTGAAAAATTGTGTGAGTACTTAGGCATATAGATGATGTGCATGACAAGCCAAAACTGTTGGCGTTGCCAATGCTTGTTTTCACAGGACTTCAGTGAAGAACATGCATAGTGCTTATACAGAGATGATAGCTGTAACTAAACTTTAGAAGGGGAGTTTTATTATTGCTCGCTTTCATTGCCTAATGAGAAATTCGGTAGGGAACTGGGGCTGCGTGCGAGTTTTCAGTCAAAAACGTTCCATCAGAACTCCAATTACCTTAAACATTTACAATTGCTTAAACATTACTTAAACATGTTTAGTTCTCCTGTTGTTCTGCAGGGTGGGCCCTGAAGGAGACATTATGGGCACTGTGGGTGATGGAGAGAGGATGAGGGAGATATCACTACTTTGACTTGAAGTGGTTTGTAGTCTCACTCTTCTGTGTTTGCATTTGTTTAACTTGGCGGAAAGCTTTGTAATCATGGGCATCCATTTTCAATAGATGTGCTTATCTCTGAAATTTGTCAAACAATTAGGGTCGTGCATATTCATACCTACGGGGATGCGGCATTGTAAACAATTATTTACAGTTCCATTTAATCCACTAATCAGGAATACTCATATCTACCTATTGGCCCCTGTGCCAGCCATAGTATTTTTTATTTATTTATTTGCATTTGTATAGCGCACTTGCAGCCCAGGGGCATCGAGGCACTGTTACAAGAATTTGTTGGAATTTTGATTCAAAGGTTAGACAGGTGACCATAGGTCTCTTAGTTACACAGATACAGGAATAGTTACATAGAGATGCAAGATATGTGTTTTACAGTTACAGATTATCATCATGTACATTTCATACAAAAAGCTTGGTTTTAATGGCTCTGCGGAAAGCGTGGTGGGATTCAATTATTCTTACATGAGGTGGCAATGCGTTCCAGTGGGTGGCGGCCTGGGTGGGAAAACTGGAGCCAGCGGCGCGCATCTTGCGCGTTTTGGGCGTGACAATCATGTTGGAGTAACACTTCCTTAAGGGTCTTGTGGCAGTATGCTTGATGATTCTTTGGGTCAGGTAGGGTGGAGCAAGTTCATGGAGACATTTGTGGGTGAGGGCGAGTGTTTTGAAGACAATTCTCTCTTTGACCGGGAGCCAGTGGGCCTGTCTTCTGACTTCGGAGATGTGGCCTTTTCTCGCGGTTCCTGTGGCCGCCCTTAGTGCGTTGTTTTGGACTAGCTGGGGCATCAGCTAGTGCTGTGTTATTTTTTTGGTGCAAATGCAGAATGTTGATTGTTCCACACACTCTCTGACCTGAGGGGAAAGAAAGTCTGTCTGACTTAAAACGTCACCAATCCGCTACTGCCACAGAGCCAAGTTTCTTAACACGCAACACAATCGCATACAGGCAAGAGACTGGAGGGACCAGACAGAGGGCGTGAGCAAACAAAACAAGGTGATATGGGGCTACTCAGGCAGGAGGCATGAGGGCATGGGGGGGTAGTACGAGCATAAACATGGACACAAAATGAGGAAGACACATGGGCTTCATTTTAGGGGGGAAAGGGTGTTTGCCCCCCCAACCTTTGTGGCACACAATTTGCCCCTCTCATTTGGCAGGTGCCCCTTTCATTTAGATGTCATGTCCCTCACCCCCAACATTTTCAGCAAAGTTACTCCACTGGGAACACAGCTACCTGGGCACAAAGGGAAGATGTGAGAAAACACAGACAGGAAGCAGAGGAAATCACTGCCATCTGGAAAACAAGACAGGAGGGATGTGTATACAAAGCCATGGGGCACAAGGATACCCGGCATGGGGCACAGGGATGGGGCAGCTGCTACAAGAATATATGGGCAGTAGACATGGGGAAATAGGCAGGAGGCACAGATCGGGGGCAGGAGGAAGCACAGATACTGTATGGAACAGGGAAGCAGACAGAAGTCATAAAGGGTACACAGGTACAAAGGATTGATAGAGACATATGCCTGGGCTACTCAGACAGGAGACAGCAGGTAGGTATACAGAGGTGGCAAAAGACAGTAAGCAACAGGGCTGCAGGAAGGCACGTGGAAGTCAGACAGGAGGCAGTGTGAGAAACCTGAGGGTATTCTCCCAAGAAGACCTCAATAATACCTTATTCAGGTGACATGGGAAGGGCTGGCACCCTCAGATCCCAATCATGGGGGCAGTTGAGCGAGGAAGGATCACCTGGGTAAGGGAGCCGGGGGTTATGCTCGGGGACGTATCCAAGCTGGGAAGCGGTATTTTACCAAGGGCGAAGGTGAGAAGGACGATGTCCCTGAGGCCTTTGTAGGCTGTTCTACATCTACCTCCCTTCCACCCAAATAATCTCCCTTACCTATATTCAATGACCCTTCCACATATGGTACATTCCCTAGAAGCCCAAACCCTGTTGCATTCGGAAACCAAAACTCCCAGAATTCCTGTTTTCTACCCAAACACTGCCAGTCATCCTTTTCCACGTCCCTCTGATGATTTTTTCCTGAACTCCCAGTCTGCTTTGACGAAACACTAGCATTCCCACAAGCTCCCCTTTTAATTTCACGTAAACCACCCTGGTTATTCCCCTTTTTTTCACCAACCGTATAACACTGTTTCCCATCCTACCCCGTAGGATGTTTAGAAACTTTAAAGCCCCCCCTTTCCGACCCCAACACTTTCTCATGCCGTGACAGACAACGGACTAACACCAAAGCCGTTCACCTGACATGTCCCAAAACAAGGCTCAGGCAGAGTCAGGCAATTAATAGTAACCACGCACACCTGACAAGCCTTTACTTTCCCCACAGGGATAAAAGGCAGAGAACGAGAGCACACAACTAGCAAGGCCGAACGCACAAGGAGACAGCTACAATAACCCGGCAGTTCAAATGGCGGTGAAAGGCGGCGAGTTCTGGAAGGATGATGAAGGGGGAGGATTACCCTTGCCCTTTTCAACTCAAACCCCGCAATGTCTCCGAAAGCAAAATCATAAGACAGGGAGTTACAACTGGCATGCAAAGCAGCAGATGTCAACGGTACACGGGGGCCTCCAGCATTGATAACGCAGGCAGAGAGGCAAGCTGTCTAACATGATGCTATGCTTGACTCCAGAGAACAAAGAAGCCAACGGTTCAGCACAGCTGGTGAGTCGGAGGAAGCTGATAGCAAACCGAACTGTGTTGAGCCCAAGGTTGCAAGTAGCAACATTTTGAATGCAAGTTATTTGAAATAGAAAGAAATACTGAAAGGGACCTGTTTTGAAACTACAAGAACCAGAAGGCCCTAGGAAGGGGTGGCAAAAGGCGTCAGAATTGTCCTACAAGGGTCACTTCAAATCCCTTGTACAATCGAAAGTCTCTGAACCATTGCCAGAGGAAAGCTAGGGGAAGGGAACCCCGCTTTCCGATAAGATTGTGAACTGTGGAATAAGGCAAGTGTGAACCCGACAGAGGGATGCTGAAAGAAAGCTAGGAGAAGGAAAACCCTGCTTTCTGATGAAGATGAGCAATCCATGAACTGTGTTAAAAACGTACATGAACTGTGTTAAAGAAAGGCCGAAGTGAACCCGACGGAGGAAGGCCCAAGTTGACAGGTTGAGATAAAACAGAGTAAACTGTGAACATGATGTTAAAGTGGCTATATGAACCTGATGGAAGGATGCCAAAGGGAGCGGCAACGAGAGTGAATCCCGTACTGTGATAAAGGAAGTTGAACTGTGTATCGGACAGGAGTGAACCCGGTCAAGGGTTGTCCACAAGGAGAAGTTGCTCAAAATGACATTAAGACTCTGTAGTGAACCCTACGGAGGGAAGCCCAAGTTGCAAGAAGGATCCGAGCCCGGTGGAGGGAGATCCTAGGGGCAAAGAGCAATCGCCCAGGTGCAAAACCACTGAGAGAACATTTGTTGGTTTGTTTGTTGTTGTGAATCAGCAGGCCTTCTAAGGCAAGAGACTTTGTCAGGAAAGAGACTTAGCCTGTGAAGGTTTTGATATTGTTGAACTGGAACTGTGAACCTCGTGCTAAATAGTTCCAGGAGTGTGCTGTGCTCATATGTTCTGCCCTGTCCTATGCTAAAAACCTGGGGATGGGAGACCCAGCCATACCATCCTGACTTATCATTTTGTGAACACTTCTTTTTTTCTGGTGAACATTATCCCACACTCTTTTTGTAACTTAGTGGTAAGGATTGACAATAGTTTTTTTTTAGGAAAGGCCCTTTCTAGAAGACGCCACTCGGACTGCCTTATTATTATTTGATGGTCGTAGCTTACTCCGATCTTAGATTTAGGTTTAGATTAGACGTTTATCTCACCCATTATAAAAATTCAATAAATACCCTTGAACTGTGAGCACTTGTGTCTGTCTTTACTGTTGCCACCCTGAGTTCCTTACAGCAGAGAGAAGAAGACTGAAAGTGCAGCAGAGCACCTAAATTGGAGGGAGCTGGAGGCAGCGTGCCCCCCTACCCCCCAAAGACAATGGGCAGCAGGGCTGCCTGGAATGGGAAGAGCAGGGCAACAATGCAGGCAGGGGCAGCAGGACACACACCCAACCAAAAGCAGATGCACATCACACACCAAGGCAAGAGCCATCTGCAGGGCACATGTTTAGATATAAACAGCTGTTCTCAAGACAAAGTCTGATCACACAAGCAGGGCTCGTGGGCAGCACTGGCGGCTTACCGAGGGCCTGGCAGTCAGTGCCCACTTTGTTCCCAGGCCTCTCGGTGAGCCCCTGCAGCACTCTCTTGTTGCTCTCCTCTACCATGGTGCTTCCCGGGGGCTGGCAGAGCCCTGCTCACCTCTGCTGTTTCATACCTCTGGAGAGACCCTGGGTGCAAGGGGTGAGGACAGGGTGTGGGGTACTCTCTCATTGCGGAGACCCCAGCATTACCTGCTGGCCAGGAGTTTAACCTGCTGGAAAAGCTCCTCTTCAGCCATACAAATTGAATTGAGCATTGGAAGCACCGGCTCTGCTCCGGTTCCGCATTCCTCCAAGCACTTGTCAACCATGCCAGGGCCAGAGAGTGCTCGTAGGCTGCTCCCCTGTGGCCGACTGGAGCCACGCAGCTCTATTCTAAATTCATAGCTCTGGAATTTCTACCTGAACATTCTGGAAATACTCATTTCTTTGGACGAGTCCCACATAATCTGGGGGGGATTTTAATTTGATTCTGGATACATCCCTCGACAGATCTTCAACAGCTAGGAGACCGCCTGCTAAGGCGTCAGTCACGCTGAGTCAAATAATGCCACAACTATCACTAATGGATGCTTGGAGGGAGTTACACCCGGATGCCAGGGAATACACATATTACTCAACAGTACATGATTCAGAGTCCCAAATTGACTACTGGCTCCTCTCCTCCTCGTCCGATACACTAAGGAAATGTGCGATCCACCCACGTACACTATCCGATCACTCCCCTATATCGCTCGGGTTTGTATTTTCGGGACACCCACAGACCTACAAGATGGTGCAGAATGGCTGCCAATATATTGATGGACCCTACCATAGTCGAGTCTCTACACATTGAAATTGAGGAGTTCTTCACTAATAATGTCAGAACGGTAGACAGATACTCAACAATCTGGGAATCATTCAAAGTATGGATTAGAGGGGTCCTGATATACAAAACCACGGGCCTTCTAAGGTCTGTACGTTGCAAGCTTGATGAGGTCGAGACCCGACTGCAGACATTGGAAATTGTCTAGAGTAATACACATGATAAAGGCACACTAGACAATATAAATAAACTATTGAAAGATTTTGATAATCTGGCAAACAGAGAGATACAATATATTGCTGCCTGACTCATGCCCGTAGATACGGGGAAAGCAATAAGACGGGATGATCCCTGGCTAACCTTATCAAGGCAGATCGGCAACATAACCCAATTACAAGTATTAACTCAATAGAGGGGGGTGATAACAGGGGAGAAAGCAATAAACAAGGAATTTGCTAAATTCTATCAAAACCTGTACGCGAATCGGGATACCAAAACAGAGTCCGATATACAGATATATCTAGATGAACTAGATCTCCCGAAACGTCCATTAGATACTAAATTAACTCTGGAGCAACCGATTATGGAAGAAGAAATCATTGAAGCAATTAAGGCGCTGGCATCCGGGAAAGCTCCAGGTTCAGATGGTCTGGGGGTTGAACTCTATAAGGAATTCCAAATGGAACTAGTACCGGTACTATTGAAGGTGTGGGAGGAGGCGCTGGAACAGAACATATTGGCCGATTCAATGAGGGCATAACGGTATTGCCGAAGCCCCAATGTCCTGGCCCCTGTCGTTAATAAATGCAGATGTCAAAATATTGGCAAAAGTGTTGGCGAATACACTGCTGCCTAACATACCAACTTTAGTCCACCCCGACCAGTGCGGATTCATCCCCACAAGATCTACTGCCCTGAACCCGCGTAGATTGTTTGGGATAATGGCACAAATAAACCCGGATGCAAGCGCAGTAGCAGTCTCCCTGGATGCCGAGAAGGCTTTCGACTCAGTCTCATGGGTGTATCTTCTTTCCATGTTGAAGAAATTCGGGATGGGCCCCCACTTTATAAAATACGTGAAATTACTATATACAGCACCAGATGCCAGAGTGCTAACTAACTACACGATTTCTGAGCTGTTCCTATTGGGTAGGGGTACCAGGCAGGGCTGTCTGTTTTCGCCTATACTATATGCGCTAACTGTAGAACCTATGGCAGCGTTCGTTAGGTTGAAACACGTGAACAAAGGTATACGAATGTCTGGCCCGACTCAATCCATCTCATTATAGGCAGACGACACTCTTCTTTACATCCGTAATCCCGAAAATAACCCAGCTCCCATCATGTCTGATATACATGAATTTGCAGAGTACTCATAAAATCAATAATAACAAATCTGAAATCTTCCCGTTGACTCCAACCACCAAATGCCCGACGACAACCTTTGGACTTAAATGGTCAACCCAACACATCAGATATCTGGGCATATTGGTCTCTAGAGATAGACAGACACTGTACACAGATAATCACAAACAGGTGCTACAACTCCTTAGCGCTAAATTTTAGATGTGGATGAAACTCCCCATTTCTATGTACGGCCGGATTGCTATTTTGAAAATGATCGTTCTCCCTAAACTTCTGTACCTCTTTGTGAATATACCCATATGGCCTGGTAGTCCCTTCTTCGAGAAGCTCCGTTCCATCGTGGTAACGTTCCTTTGGGGTGGGAAAATGGGCAGAATGAGGTGGGAAAAAATGGTTGACCTGTACTGTTCGGGTGGTATTGCAGCGCCGGACTTCGAACTGTATTACTTAGTTGCACAGGCACAATTTTCCAAATACTGGTACGATCTATCAGATAGGACACCCCACATATGGATGGAGAAATATGCTGCATTCCCTGTTGACCTCTGGTCTATTATTTTTACTATACGACACAAAGAGAAATTTCTGTTTGACCCTTTGATCAGTACGGTCGCACTCTGTAAAAGATTGAAAATAGAAAGGCCCTACGACCCGGATGTACCCCTTTGGAAATTCCCTGATATTCCCCAAACACTAGACAAAACATTACAGAAAGTTTTACAAAGGTAGCGGGCGCCCCTCTCTCGCAAGAACAGACATGATAACCTGTTCAGTGGTTATTAACCACTTGAGAGTTCGCAGCCACTGCTTTTACTCACTGTGCCTTTCACAGATGGGAAATATCCATTTGCATATCAGTCTTTGTCCTGCCCAGGGGCAGTCCAGCACCGAAATACAATGGCAATTCCAATCTGAACGAGAGTACCACCAGCAACCCCATACACGTGTTTCACCCTTGTTGGGGATCATCAGTGAGGTGAAGCTGATGCCTCTCTAAGCACAGTGAGAGGGAGACCACGTCTGGTTGCCCCCAGGAGACCTAGGGTTACCAATCCCAGGTTCCTTAACAAATAGTTTTACAAAGGTAGCGGGCGCCCCTCTCTCGCAAGAACAGACATGATAACCTGTTCAGTGGTTATTAACCACTTGAGAGTTCGCAGCCACTGCTTTTACTCACTGTGCCTTTCACAGATGGGAAATATCCATTTGCATATCAGTCTTTGTCCTGCCCAGGGGCAGTCCAGCACCGAAATACAATGGCAATTCCAATCTGAACGAGAGTACCACCAGCAACCCCATACACGTGTTTCACCCTTGTTGGGGATCATCAGTGAGGTGAAGCTGATGCCTCTCTAAGCACAGTGAGAGGGAGACCACGTCTGGTTGCCCCCAGGAGACCTAGGGTTACCAATCCCAGGTTCCTTAACAAATAGTTTTACAAAGGTAGCGGGCGCCCCTCTCTCGCAAGAACAGACATGATAACCTGTTCAGTGGTTATTAACCACTTGAGAGTTCGCAGCCACTGCTTTTACTCACTGTGCCTTTCACAGATGGGAAATATCCATTTGCATATCAGTCTTTGTCCTGCCCAGGGGCAGTCCAGCACCGAAATACAATGGCAATTCCAATCTGAACGAGAGTACCACCAGCAACCCCATACACGTGTTTCACCCTTGTTGGGGATCATCAGTGAGGTGAAGCTGATGCCTCTCTAAGCACAGTGAGAGGGAGACCACGTCTGGTTGCCCCCAGGAGACCTAGGGTTACCAATCCCAGGTTCCTTAACAAATAGTTTTACAAAGGTAGCGGGCGCCCCTCTCTCGCAAGAACAGACATGATAACCTGTTCAGTGGTTATTAACCACTTGAGAGTTCGCAGCCACTGCTTTTACTCACTGTGCCTTTCACAGATGGGAAATATCCATTTGCATATCAGTCTTTGTCCTGCCCAGGGGCAGTCCAGCACCGAAATACAATGGCAATTCCAATCTGAACGAGAGTACCACCAGCAACCCCATACACGTGTTTCACCCTTGTTGGGGATCATCAGTGAGGTGAAGCTGATGCCTCTCTAAGCACAGTGAGAGGGAGACCACGTCTGGTTGCCCCCAGGAGACCTAGGGTTACCAATCCCAGGTTCCTTAACAAATAGTTTTACAAAGGTAGCGGGCGCCCCTCTCTCGCAAGAACAGACATGATAACCTGTTCAGTGGTTATTAACCACTTGAGAGTTCGCAGCCACTGCTTTTACTCACTGTGCCTTTCACAGATGGGAAATATCCATTTGCATATCAGTCTTTGTCCTGCCCAGGGGCAGTCCAGCACCGAAATACAATGGCAATTCCAATCTGAACGAGAGTACCACCAGCAACCCCATACACGTGTTTCACCCTTGTTGGGGATCATCAGTGAGGTGAAGCTGATGCCTCTCTAAGCACAGTGAGAGGGAGACCACGTCTGGTTGCCCCCAGGAGACCTAGGGTTACCAATCCCAGGTTCCTTAACAAATAGTTTTACAAAGGTAGCGGGCGCCCCTCTCTCGCAAGAACAGACATGATAACCTGTTCAGTGGTTATTAACCACTTGAGAGTTCGCAGCCACTGCTTTTACTCACTGTGCCTTTCACAGATGGGAAATATCCATTTGCATATCAGTCTTTGTCCTGCCCAGGGGCAGTCCAGCACCGAAATACAATGGCAATTCCAATCTGAACGAGAGTACCACCAGCAACCCCATACACGTGTTTCACCCTTGTTGGGGATCATCAGTGAGGTGAAGCTGATGCCTCTCTAAGCACAGTGAGAGGGAGACCACATCTGGTTGCCCCCAGGAGACCTAGGGTTACCAATCCCAGGTTCCTTAACAAATAGTTTTACAAAGGTAGCGGGCGCACCTCTCTCGCAAGAACAGACATGATAACCTGTTCAGTGGTTATTAACCACTTGAGAGTTCGCAGCCACTGCTTTTACTCACTGTGCCTTTCACAGATGGGAAATATCCATTTGCATATCAGTCTTTGTCCTGCCCAGGGGCAGTCCAGCACCGAAATACAATGGCAATTCCAATCTGAACGAGAGTACCACCAGCAACCCCATACACGTGTTTCACCCTTGTTGGGGATCATCAGTGAGGTGAAGCTGATGCCTCTCTAAGCACAGTGAGAGGGAGACCACGTCTGGTTGCCCCCAGGAGACCTAGGGTTACCAATCCCAGGTTCCTTAACAAATAGTTTTACAAAGGTAGCGGGCGCCCCTCTCTCGCAAGAACAGACATGATAACCTGTTCAGTGGTTATTAACCACTTGAGAGTTCGCAGCCACTGCTTTTACTCACTGTGCCTTTCACAGATGGGAAATATCCATTTGCATATCAGTCTTTGTCCTGCCCAGGGGCAGTCCAGCACCGAAATACAATGGCAATTCCAATCTGAACGAGAGTACCACCAGCAACCCCATACACGTGTTTCACCCTTGTTGGGGATCATCAGTGAGGTGAAGCTGATGCCTCTCTAAGCACAGTGAGAGGGAGACCACGTCTGGTTGCCCCCAGGAGACCTAGGGTTACCAATCCCAGGTTCCTTAACAAATAGTTTTACAAAGGTAGCGGGCGCCCCTCTCTCGCAAGAACAGACATGATAACCTGTTCAGTGGTTATTACCCACTTGAGAGTTCGCAGCCACTGCTTTTACTCACTGTGCCTTTCACAGATGGGAAATATCCATTTGCATATCAGTCTTTGTCCTGCCCAGGGGCAGTCCAGCACCGAAATGCAATGGCAATTCCAATCTGAACGAGAGTACCACCAGCAACCCCATACACGTGTTTCACCCTTGTTGGGGATCATCAGTGAGGTGAAGCTGATGCCTCTCTAAGCACAGTGAGAGGGAGACCACGTCTGGTTGCCCCCAGGAGACCTAGGGTTACCAATCCCAGGTTCCTTAACAAATAGTTTTACAAAGGTAGCGGGCGCCCCTCTCTCGCAAGAACAGACATGATAACCTGTTCAGTGGTTATTAACCACTTGAGAGTTCGCAGCCACTGCTTTTACTCACTGTGCCTTTCACAGATGGGAAATATCCATTTGCATATCAGTCTTTGTCCTGCCCAGGGGCAGTCCAGCACCGAAATACAATGGCAATTCCAATCTGAACGAGAGTACCACCAGCAACCCCATACACGTGTTTCACCCTTGTTGGGGATCATCAGTGAGGTGAAGCTGATGCCTCTCTAAGCACAGTGAGAGGGAGACCACATCTGGTTGCCCCCAGGAGACCTAGGGTTACCAATCCCAGGTTCCTTAACAAATAGTTTTACCCCTTTGGAAATTCCCTGATATTCCCCAAACACTAGACAAAACATTACAGAAAACCTGGGACTCAAACAAAGAAATCAAAATGCGGGACATGTTCCCAAATGGCAAATTTGTGACCATGGAAGACTTAAACGATGGGATAAGAAGGGGACCACTCAAAACACTTCAGTATTATAGAATGAGGTCAGACTTTAGTACGAGATGGCCACTCTTACCACATGAACCCCCTACACATCCATGCCTACAAGCAGCAACATCCGGGAAAGGTCTTGGAATCTCTAAATTATATGCACTAACACAGACACATACCCCTACACTGAATGATGTTACAAACAAATGGGAAAAAGACTTTAATATGCCTCAACAATGAGAAATGGTCTAAATAATGCGCACTTACTAAAATTATATCATTGAATGCAGGCCTGATGATGCAATTCAAGGTCCTAAACTGGCTTCACTACACTCCAGCAAAAATGGCCAACTTTACATCTAACTGTCCGGAGGAATGCCCTAAATGCAAAGCGCCTAAAGCAGGATCGTTCCACATGTATTGGGGATGCCCGGCGGTGGCTGGGTTTTGGAACTCCGCAGTGGATATTATAGAAGAGATAACTCAAATACCGGCCTCCCTGACCCCCCAAAAGTACCTGTTCAGGGAGGCCGGTATTTGAGTTATCTCTTCTATAATATCCGCTGCGGAGTTCCAAAACGCAGCCACCGCCGGGCATCCCCAATACATGTGGAACGATGTATTCCACATGTATTGGGAACAGGTACTTCCAAAAGTACCTGTTCGGGGACATCGGTAGGAGTGCAGAAACTACCAAACGATTGTTCAATATTGCGTGTGCAATAGAGAAAAAGTGCATATTGCAGAACTGGAAGAGCCCTGCCCCACCATGTATAGATAACTACCTCAGAGAACTTTCATATGTCAATGAAAGTGAGGAGCAATATATAATGACTTTACCTAGAAAATGTCGCCCCAGGGACATATGGGCACCGTTTCAAACATACTTATGTGAAATGGCCTCTGATGATGAAGCTTCTATGTGAATTTAAATATATAATTGGGTGATCTTGTTATACCCGACAAAATTTGTGTATTGCATTGTGGAATGTAGTCATGTTGTATCTGCTTAGACCATCAATAAACAAAGTTTTTAAAAAATCCATAGCTCTGGGACAGTTCGGATTCTATTTCTCACCTATAAGTAGAGGTGTAACTTCGGCTTTGAGTAAGGATTGCAGTAAAAATTCATCCAAAGCTAAATAGCTGTTTTTAAGCCAAAATTCAGCCAAATACTTACTCGAAGCTGAAGTTTGGTACACCCCGAAACCAGACAGTCCTGATAGCCACCCCCCCCCTCCCACACCACTGGGCACTGTCCTCCTGGACAGACATCACCCTTCTATGCTAAGGATCTATGCTAAGGATCTCTCAGGCACAATCAGTTCACTTAAACCCACTACTTACACAACGGACAACATCCTCCCAGCCTCCCTCATTAAACAACTCACTGACCCAGCACGTAGCGTGTTACTCAGTATTGTGACCTGGCCCACTACAGACCTATCACGAGTGTCCCATTCATCGGGAAGTTTATCAACCAGCTTGACCTCCTCTGCGACTACCTTTTGGCTTCCGCCCCAAATGCAGAACTCAGACTGCAACCATCCAAGTGGTGGATGATGTGCTCAGAATCACTGACACTGGGGACTCTTGTCTCCTAGTCCTCGTAAACCTCTGAGCTGCCTTTGACACAGCTGATCACCAAATACTCCTCTCACTCCTCATTGACAGGATGGGCTTCTCTGGAACTGTCCTACATCTTACATTAGGCACCAAGTCATACGGATGGGCTCATCCAGATCCATCTGACTTCTAGTCATTTGTGGGTCCCACAAGGTTCCATTCTCTCCCCAAACATATTCAATCATTACATGGAACACTTGAGAACTCTCCTAAATGACCCCACAACGATTACACTAAACTCTGCTTGGCCCCCAGGACATTGCTCCCCTCCACAATGGCTTGGCTACTATCCAAACATGAATGTCAAATGTTTACCTTAAAATGAACATGACCAAGACCGGATTTGTCCTCATCGGTTCACTCACCATAAAACAGCTCGTGCAACAATGGCTGGATGTGATGTGCCTCAAAGTACTCACCCGTCAGCTGTCAAACTTAGTAAAATCTGTGGGATTCATTGTTGACAGCAGCCTTTCCTTCTAAAAGCACATAGCTAAAAAGGCGCAAACCACATGGCTACAGATCCGCACTCCACAAAATCAAACCCTTCAATCCCCCGACATAATTCCGTATGGTGGTCCAAGCCCTTGTTATCTCAAAGATTGATGGGGGAAATTCCTTCCTTACTTGACTTCCAGCTGCACACCTGGCCCCACTCAAAGCAGCACACCATGCTGCAGCCCACCTCATTAGAGGTGCTCGCAAATTCGACCGGATTGCTCCCAAACTGTGCACCCTTCCCTGGCTCCTCCTCCCCTGCATGTATCACCTACAAAGCAGTCTCAAACAGAACACCAACAAACTTGGCAGCTAAACTCCACACCTCTTGCACCTCACATAGCAAAACTATCAAAAGGTTAGGAGTCAAAGCTGGCCCGCAAAGAGAAGACTCGCAAGCAGTGCTTCTCCTGCCAAGCCCTGACCATCTGGAACTCAATTCTGGTAGAGGCTCGAATGCCCATAGCATCCTCCAGTTCCACAAAACACTAAAAACATGCCTCTTTCAACAATACCTGCCGAAGGAATACAAATCCCCCTCTACCTCCACCAACAGTACTGCATTACTGTATAAAAGGCCAAGCCCAATTCTGGCACAATCCTGTTGTGAATCGCTCTGCAGCTATTGAGCTAGGTTTGTGCTACAAGCAATACAATACAATTAAAATAAATGCATTTGTAATCGCACTGAACTGGAAGTCGAAAGACCCACCAAGAATTGGTGAGTGGTTCTCCAAAGCGTGGAACTTTCTAGCGCTCAAATGGATCACATTCTATACAGGGAGAGCAGTCCAAATTCACAAAGGACTGGGACATAGTTCTGAAAGTCCTCCGGAATTACTATAACATTTCTTATTGTACTCAGAAGTACAGGATTCTGGGTATTGCCTAAACCTCTTTTGTACATGGGCGTTTTCATGCACTTCGGGAAGGGGGGGTGGAAGAGGGAAGTTGTGGGGGTGCGGGGGGAGGACGGGGAGGGAGGGAGTTGCAATGTTTTTCAAGTTTGTGACAAACCAAAACAGTGTGAAAAGCAAACGACAAGTAGAATCCGTGTGAAAAGCAAAAGACAATCACTTCATGGCACAGATAGAGTACCAGGTGAAAGAGGTGCTGTATGGGGAGCATTTCGGACATCTGAGAGGTGTACCTTATACTGCCAATCCTTCACTTTGACTGCAAATGGAGTGGCATAAATGACTGTGTACGGACCGTTATATTGCGGCTCACTCCATCTGCGTACAAAGTTCCAAACGAAGATGGAGTCGCCAGGTTGCAGTTGAAGAGGCTGCGGTTTCCGGTGCAGCGCTGTTGTCATTCTCTGTCCTTCTCAGTGCAATCTGTCAAGATATCAACTTTGCAGTTTTGGTGAGCTGACACAAGTACATTTTAAATTCATCACCCACACAGCCCTGTGAGCATCCGAGGCGCTATGCAAAGGTGAAAGTGGCGTGTGCATGTGACGCCCCGTCACGATTTCATGAGGGGTGAGGTGATGGTCCTTGCAGGGCTGTGTCCACAAACTGAATAGGCTCAAGGACAAACAGTGGACACAACTATTTTTCAGGGTAACGCAAAATTTAGACAACTTGGCCTTCAGGAGACCATTTATCCGCCTAACAATACCGTTGGCTTTACAATAGTAAATTGAGCACATCTTCTGCTTTATTCCTAAAAGAGCTGTAGTTTCTTAAAATAGCTTACTAAAGAAGTGGTTGCCATTGTCAGATTTAAGGACTTTGCACACTCCCCAACGGGAAACACTTTTCTCACGAAAAATGTGTCTGCTGACTTAGTGTCTGGATGTGCACAAGGTCCAGCCTCAAACCAACGGGAAAAGAGGCTCTTTTATTCCTCAAATCTTGGACCTTGCCAAGGTCCACTTTCGACTTCACCTCCTTAAAGGCATTCTCCCTTTCCTCACCTTCCCACAGAAGGTCAATGTCTCTACAGCTCTTGTCCTCTCGAGGCTAGATTACTGCAACAGCCTCTTCCTCAACCTGCCTCTAGCTTCCCTCCGCCCTCTTCAACTAATCCAGAATAGGGCTGCGAGACTTATCCTTGGCCTCAAGCCCAGGGACCGCATCTCTCCTGCCCTAAAATTTCTCCACTGGCTCCTGGTTGCTGCAAGGATCAAATTCAAGACCCTTTGCATCATCCACAGGGCTGTCTGGGCTCTGGGACCATGCTACCTGCAGCTCTCTCTTACTAAATACTCTCCTCGCAGATTCCTTTGATATTCTGGCTCCAACTCTCTGCTGATCAAACTTTTTTCCAAGCAGAGAGCTGGGGCAGATCTATCTCCTCCGCTGGCTCCCTCCTCTGCAACAGTCTCCCTCTCACTAACCGTCTTGAACTGGACCATTTAAGTTATGCAAACAACGCAAGACTTTTCTCTTCTCCTCCTTCACTCTCTCCCTTCTGTGCTAATCCATCCCCACAGTCGCTGAGGTGGGCGGCCTGGTCCCTCAAGAGTCTACACGGCCGTGGCCATCTTCCGATCGCCTCCAGCCCCCCCCCCCGCCTGCACTGGCGCCTCGGCCAACAACCACCCAGCTCTGCACTTACCTATTGGGCGGTAGACCTCACTCGTTGTTTGGGACGCCTCTGCCGATGCACTTTCCTATCACCTCCCCAACAGACACCTTTGGCACTTCCCTCACTGGGGGACCCTAGAGCACTTACAACCCTCTCTACAGCCCCCCCCCTTCTTTTCACGGCACTTGCACGTTCCGAATGTCACAAGGCCTAGTAGGACCGTTTTTCGTTTTTATTATTTATTCATTGCCATTTCCGTTCTTTGTTCCCCCCGCTCCCTTCCCTTTTGCCTTGTGGCACTTTGAAACACTTTTCCCATAGAACAAGTGCCTTATAAGTATCCAATAAATAAGTAGAACGAAACCAGGCCGAGTGAATTTGAAAATATGTAAATTTCGCTTCATGGTAAAAATGGCTCAGAAGGCAGATTTTTAACAATACTGAGGAAGCATGCCTTAAAGTATATTAATCTCACAGGTAAAATTGCACTGTTGTCCGTGTTTATAGGCATGGGCAAATGATGTGCGACTTGTATGTCTTAGCAAAAGAGTATAAATAGGCCCCACATTGCAGACTTGGAAGAGTCTTTCTGTTCCTGCGGTCGTGTGACGGCACCTACCTTGCGCGCCCCCCACCGCCCATTAACTCTTTCCACCTCCTGCTGGCACAGCTTCCATTTTCTGGTTAGTAGAATATGACCTATTTATTTACATGTGTAACATTTTTATTTTTTCACTCAAGGAATTGAGCTCGAACAGTTCAGAGCAGGGAGAGGTTGTTTTGTGTATCCGGAGATCCCCTTTGATATAAGACAAACTAGCCCGCCTCCACTTCGAAAAAGTCGAGTATGTGATGGACTCATTCATAGTGGCCTTTGACAAACACTGGGCTCCCACAGAGCTCCACCAGTCCCCACCAACCCCCCTAAGGATGTTTGCTTGAACCAAACCCCCATGCTAACACAAGCACAATTCCATCCTACACTGGAAGATCAAATACCATAGGCAACCACAAAGTACATCTTCTATTTCTCCGAAAAAGTGTTGTTCGCCCCACATTCACAAAAGATAGTTGGCATGCCATTGCCAAAAGACTGATGCATCATCCACTCAGACCCTTCTCAGAAAATCGAAGGTTGTCTTGTCACAAGGTACCAATTAATATATTTGACAATTTGACATTGTCATGGAACTCCAATCCATGTACCCCTAAACATCTCCCTCACACCCTGTCAAGTGACACTATCTTCAATCCTCCAAGCCACAATCCATATTCTTGCTACACTGCGCTAACCTGTTACTCATCCACTTACCAACATGTACAGCGTTCTGTTCTTCTTAGCTAGGTTTTGCACCATACAAAACCCAAATACAAATACTCACACAACCTCCATTCAATATTTTCTCCTAGGACTTGGCTGGAAACGTCTTCTTCCCGAGAAGATTTTGACCTAGCATGTCACTGTTCGCTCTTCTAATTGGCCCGACACTGTGCTCAACCCATCAGCACAACAAGCAAAATGTTAGGTTGAACATCCTTATGTAACCGCAAGCTAAAATGTAAACATCAGGAAAAGAAGATGGCCGCCGGCGGGAGCAGTCGCACGTAATCGGCGCTCCGCCGGGGCCGCCAATATAAGCACTACCCACAGCAGCAGCGACCGGCTTCGCGCCCCCCCCCCCGGACCCCCCCATGGACAGCTGAAGGCCCCCCCCCCGCCCTCCTCCCCCCGGGGGTGCTGGAGCGACTGAACGAGCGTACGCGCAAGAAGGAGGCGAGGAGAAGCGCGGCGGCCCCTCCCCCACCGGGGTCGAGTGGGACCGGCTCTCCCGCGAGGAGGAACAGCGCGCAGGGCAACGCCACGCAGGAGGCGGCCCGCGATACACCGATCGCGGGCGCAGAGCGGGACCTCACTCCGGGGGCCCGAGGGAGAAACGGCATCAAGGAGATCAGGGCGGACCGCAGGAGAGGAGGAGCGGGGGCCGCCCTGAACAGAAGCAGGATAATTTAGAGGTGAGCCAGCCCGGGGAGGGGGCACAAATAGACCCCCCATCCGCACGCATATGGACTGGGCTCCCCCAGGGACCCAAAGAAGGGATCACCCACGACAAAGGCCCGCCAAGGCCTAGGCAGACAGAAGGGCTCGCCCACTAAGGGCAACTGACCACCCACAAAGCCGGACCTAAGAGGGCACGACAACTGGGGTGGGGTTCTCGGGAGGGGAAAACCCGAGAAGCAACCACAATCAGCCACAAGAGAATCCTCTGACGGGCCAACGTGGGAAGGAGCAGTCTCCACTCCAAGCCAGGGTTCCCCCCCACCCACAACAGCACACCAGGGGAACAGAACCGGAGGGGGATACGACGAAGTACAATTACAATGTCAAGAGCAAAAGGTAAGGGGAACCCCACCCCACAGACACCCCAAACGTCGAAACAAGGAGCAGATATACTCCAACTGTGGTCATCAGAAGGGTCAACGCAAGCAAGGGGGAGAACCCAGGGAGAACCGATGGGAGAAGCAGAGGCAATCTCCCAGAGTCAACAACCACTGACCAAGGGAGACATGCAAAGCTGGCTCATGAACCTGCAGGAAAATCTCATGTCAACAGTCCAAGAGCAGTTTGCGACCATGAAGGATGAACTAAAACAAGTGGTGCAAGAC
Organism: Ambystoma mexicanum; assembly: GCF_040938575.1. Classification (NCBI taxonomy): domain Eukaryota; kingdom Metazoa; phylum Chordata; class Amphibia; order Caudata; family Ambystomatidae; genus Ambystoma; species Ambystoma mexicanum. The sequence goes on from NC_090932.1 coordinate 1,275,538,125, forward strand.
ATGAGAATAGACATAAATAACCTCGAAGAGAGAACCGACGCGGTGGAGAAAGCAGTACAAGGTCAGGAAGAAGATTTGAGACAGATCAGCGAAACACAAGAACAATTGGTGACGCTCACACATAACATGGAACTACAATGTGAAGATTTGGAAAACCGCTCAAGACGCTCCAACATCAGAATCAAGAACATGACGGAGACAGTACTAGACAAAGATCTGAAATCGGCGGTACAGGAAGTGTTTAGAGACATCCTGGGGGTACAAGAAACGGAAGACATTGGAGTCGACAGAGTCCATAGGGTTGGACCAAAAAGATCGGGGGCCCCAGGGGAAAGACCACGCGATGTCCTAGTGGCCCTCTCCTCTTACCCGCAGAAAGAGCAGATTCTCAGAAGGGCCAGGGAAATGGAACATATCAAAATGAATGGGCAAGAAATCCAACTGTATCAGGATCTGGCTCTGATTACCCTCCAAAAAAGAAGAGCAATGGCCCCAGTGGTGAAAGTGCTAGCGGAAAAACAAATCCGCTACAAATGGACGTTCCCATTCGGACTCCTATTCTCCTGGGAAGGGAAGCAGCGGAGAGTGACAACATTGGAAGAAGGCCTAAGCACCCTGGGGCTACCAGAAGGGGAGACGGAGCAGGGGGAAACCGCTAACAGGAGGGAGCGCACGAAAAGGCTTATGGGCTGGGAAACAACCAAACAGAAGAAGGCAATGGCGGGGAGGGAGACAAGGAGGAAAATACCTTGAAGAACTCAATAAAAGTATATCTGAGGGAACGGACTCGGGTATGGAGACATCGGGACCGGGCGGGGGGGGGCGCGGATGCTGCGTCGAACGGACAATATACTGAAGGCGGCCTGGTGGAGTCCAGGCGGCTTGGAACTCGGTAAAAGCCAATGGAACAATGGGGTTTAGGAACCCCCACCACATTCCCCCGGAGAGTTGGGAGGGCAGGGAGCGAAGGGCGCAACGCCCTAGCATCATTAGGAACCCTCGCCCTACCCGGGGGACAGTTATTGTTGGGGTTTAAAGGTAATGGTTGGGGGGGAGAGGGAGTTCAAGGAAGGGGGAAAAGTCGGAGAGCTCTGATTCATGAATCATACATCACAGGCGCACCGAAGCAACGCCACTCGAACAATACAACATGGGGATGATACGCCTGGTTTCATACAATATTAGGGGGATGAACCACCCAACGAAAAGAGCGAAACTGGAGCAACAGTTCAAAAGGGGGAAGGCTGACATCCTACTCCTTCAAGAAACCCATATCAGAACAAGGGACAAACAGAAAACAAGGATAAAAGGCTACAAAATATGGGCGCAAGCGACGGCAAAGGAAAAAAAGGCAGGGGTCCTGATTGCGGCGAAGGAAGGGAAAGATTTCAAACTTCAGGACATAACCGTAGATAAAGAAGGCAGATACGCCTTTGCCAATGTAGAAATTGAGGGATCGCTCATCACACTAGCCTCGATATACGCACCAAATCAGGGGCAGGATGGCTTCCTCAGGGACACTCTGTCAAAACTGGAGGTATTCGCGAGGGGGGATGTGATCCTGGGAGGGGACCTTAACATGGCGTGGAACCCACAATTAGATAGGAGTACAGGTAAATCACAAGGCCAGGGGGCACCTACAAAGCGCCTGCGACAACAAATGGACCAATTGGCCCTAAATGATGTATGGAGGGAGAGAAAAGGCGAACAAAGGGGTTACACCCACTTCTCACATGTCCATAGTACCATGTCCAGGATCGACTACTTCTGGGTGTCAGTGGGCCTGCTGGGAAAAATACAAGATATAGACAAGGGAGCAATAGCCCTCTCAGACCATGCCCCCCTCTGGCTAGACGTGATTTTCCCAGGGAGAAAAAATGGGCTGTGGAGATGGAAGCTACCCCAGGATCTAATCCAGGACCCTATATCCGGGGAGGCAATAAGGGAAGCGATTGAAGAGTACTTTATTCAAAACGACACAGGGGAGGTAGCACTGAGCGCAGTCTGGGACGCGTTCAAAGCAGTACTGCGGGGAAAGCTGATTGCATTGAAATCTACGAGAGATAAACAAAGGTTTCAGTGGGAAAGGGAATTGGAAAAGGCGATTGAGGACATTCAAGAAAAAATGCTAACACATCCCACGAAGATACTGAAAAAAACACTAAAACACACGCAGGGCCAACTAGAGATGCTACGGACGAGAGGCGCAGAAAAAAACCTACTCTATCTGAAACAGAGATATTACATTAAAGCAAACAAAGCGGATAGACTCTTGGCGAGACAGCTCAGGACAAAACAGAAAGAAACAACGATCAAGGCCATTAGCGATGCGAAGGGGGACATTCATACCCGCACACATGACATGGGGGAAGCACTGAGACAATTCTATCAAACTCTCTACACCACAGAATATCCGGACACCGCTGCCCAAGACTCATATTTAGAGGCCCTACCGATTCCGAAAATAACAGAAGAAGAGAAACAGACATTAGAGTCCCCTATTAGTGAAGAGGAAATCAGGAAAGCAATAAAAGAACTTCCAGTTAACAAAGCCCCAGGCCCAGATGGGTTTACGGCCCAATTCTATAAAAAATATTCAGACATTCTGACCCCGATATTAACCAGGCTCCTAAACACCTTTAGAGAGAAGGGCAATATTACCCCCACAATGAACGAAGCGAAAGTATTAGTTTTCCACAAACCAGGCAAGGATCCAACGAATCCGGCGTCATATAGACCAATCTCCCTGATTAACTTAGATGCAAAAATCTACACAAAGATTCTGGCCACAAGATTGTCCCAACTACTCCCGAAACTAATCGGCGAAGATCAATCAGGCTTCATTCCCGGTAGACAAACGCATGATAATACAAGGAGACTAGCCCACCTAGTGGAAAAAATAGGCATATCCCACACCCCTGCGATACTCCTGTCGGTAGACGCCGAGAAGGCCTTTGACCGAGTCGAATGGTCTCTCCTATTCAAAATCTTGAAGAGCATGGGGTTTGGAGAACAATACATCGCGAGCATCCGAGCGAACTATAACTCCCCATCCAGTAGAATTGTCATAAACGGTGAGATTACGGATAAGGTAATTATATCAAGAGGCACGAAGCAGGGATGCCCCCTCTCACCCTTACTCTATGCTATATTTTTGGAACCACTCCTAATAAAAATACGGGAGTCAATCAACATCAAAGGGATAGACATGGCGGGACAGCAACATAGAGTGATCGCCTATGCTGATGACATGCTAATAACCCTAGAGGACCCCGAAATAACCTTAGCGGTAGCGGTGAGGGAATTAGAACACTACGGAACCATCTCGGGCCTAAAAATCAATAGGAGAAAATCAGAGATCCTAATCCTGGCAGGAGACACCGCAAACATAGAAAGGGAAGCCAAGATGCAGGACCTGAAGATAGTAAAAAGTAGCATAAAATATCTGGGAATAGTGGTTCCACATAACATCGAGCAATTCTACGGGGAAAACTATCCATCACTAATCGCAAACATTAGAAAGGAACTAGCTAGATGGAACCCGCTACAGATTTCGTGGTGGGGCAGAATACAAACTGTCAAAATGTCGATCCTCCCAAGGGTCCTATACTATTTCCAGGCTCTCCCGGTGGGAGTCCCCGACACCTTTTTCAAGACCCTGACCAAATTAATATCATCCTTTATTTGGAAAGGGAAAACCCCCAGGATAGCTAAAATGGTCCTAACGGCCCCAACCAGGGATGGGGGGATGGCGCTCCCACATTTTAAAAAGTATTATCAGGCGGCACAGCTCAAAGTCCTGAGGGAATGGGTTAGGGAGAACCCGCAGAGGATCTGGGCCAAGCAAGATAGGGCGGTAGCTAGGACCCCACTGGTTGAACTCCTTTGGAAACAGAGGCAATACAGACATGAAAACCTGAGGATTAGCGAAATCATGAGGACCACGCTAAATGCATGGGACCACCAAACACGAACAGGTATTATGACCACGGAACTCGGACCCTTTACTCCCATTTGCAGAAATCCACAATTTCCCCCGGGGACGGAACGGGGGGCATATGACAGATGGGAAGAGGAGGGCATAACCAAAATAGGGGAAATGTTTGCAGACAAAGAAATTATCCCACTGGAATCCTGCTTTACTGGCTCAAACCCCCCAAAAGGCGAGAGATATAGATATGAGCAGCTGAAACACTGGCTAAGCTCCCCGAATATCACAGAAGCAGCAACCAGAGAACTCACTGCCTTTGAGACATACCTCGTGTCCAACACGGGGGAAAAAAAGTGGGTGGCAACTCTGTATAAATTCATAAACACACAAGGGGAGGATATCAAATGGTCCTATAGAATAAAATGGGGCAGAACCTTAGGGAAAGAACCAACGGATAGACAATGGGAGGACCTATGGAAGCAGATCCCCAAGATGACCCGCGCGGCACAAACTAGGGAGATGTGGGTCAAAGTTATGACTCAATGGCACTACACCCCAGAGAGACTCCACTCCATGTACCCAAATGTGTCGAATATATGCTGGAGAGGATGTGACGAAGTGGGTACCTGGAGGCATATTTGGTGGGACTGTGAGGGTATTAAACCATTCTGGGAAGAAATTAGAAACGACTTGGGCAAAGTTTTCCCGGATGTGGGGATGCTTGGTGAAGAGGTCTGGCTATGTGGACTCAGGGATGGCACTGCAAGACTATACAGCAATTCACAATGGAGAGCATTCACAGGTCTACTCATCGCGGCATGGACCACCATAGCACAGAAGTGGAAGAGCAAGGATACTCCACTGAAATTCACATGGTTGCAAAAAGCTTGGGCCCACATCACAATGGAGAAAATCACCCACAAAATACAAGGCTCCGGAGACAAATTCGGAAAAGAATGGGAAGGGACCCTGCAATACCTCCAGTCAGACTATATGGAACAGTGGTGCCCCCATAACATCAAAGTTTCAGATATCTTCAATGCCTAATAAAGTCAAAGACACTTAGAGCTCTCCGACACAGGGGGAGGGAGGGGGAGGGGGTAGAAGGGTTGTGTTAACCTAAGTTTCAAGTTAATTCTCGTTGTATTCATGCAAACTAATAAAGATATGTTTTAAAAAAAAAATGTAAACATCATTCAAGATTAACTTGCTAGACCATTTCCTAATCCTGTTCGCCCATCATTAACAACATAACTCATGCCACAGATGAATAAAGCACCCCAAGTGCTCAAAAACAACACTCAACTTTACCTCAGGGAGACTTGCTGCTGTGGAGGAAATGGCACCCACTGACCCACACCCAGGAGCAGGAAAGGGAAAGCTTCCTGGCTAAAACACAAAGCCTGTTGTCCACCTCGAGACCATTTTCGAGGTGGCTCGACTGTGATCTGCTCACTTCAAGCTGGTTCAGGACCTGCTGTGCTGCCTTTGGCACTCCAAGTACTTTGAACCACTTGTGAGCTACACCCACACAGACATTGCCTACCTGTCCCAGTCTTCTTTGTGCCACATGCCATTGATGCTTGGACCGCACCCTGTGTTGGGCCAAGTTGACCAGCTGAACAACCCAATGCTGAATCACTGCTCCAGGAAGTGCATGAGAGGCCGGTTCGATGCTGTTGCACCCCAAAGACAAGAAGTTAAAGCTGTTTGAAGATGGAGGCCCTGTTCTCGTGGTCTTCCTTAAAGGACCCCAGTGACTTAAGCACTCCTTTACCTTTTGAAACACATATCCATAACCTTTGACATCTTGCTGCTAAAATCTTGGCCTGATCACCTCATCTACAAACCCAGAGTGTCCATTTTTTCAAATGCCCTCATTCTAAGTTTGGCGGTAGTTTGGCAGAATTACCGCCATACAAAATTACTGTTACCGCCACTTGGTCCAGCGGTTTTACTGCAGGATTACAAGTGGCATCAGGCAATGTAAATCCACATTTTATGGAGTGCATAGGACTCATGGGGATATCGGCAGAATTACCACATGTGGTAATTCCACCGGCAGCAATGCCGATTTTTCAGAGTTAAGGTGTCGATTTACCTCCAGCATTTTGCTCCAGCATCCTCCACTCCAAGACCAAACTCTAGAGTTTGCCAGAGCAGTAAATGTGGTGGTTATTCTGTTGCTGCCACTTTTTACCATTTCGTCACACTCGGAATGAAGCCCACAGTTTGCTTTCTCTGTGTTTTCCCTTATAGGGGTGAGTTAGCAGTGCGTTTATTAGTTGTCTGAGCTTAAACATTCTATTGTTATACAACCTTGGCTAGACGTTCTTCAGTTTTGGTAACCCTGTACTACTGTTTGTGTTGCTTCTGCACCAGCTCACACCTGGAGTGTAGCTACTTTAGCCACTACTCATCTCATCCTGCAGAGCAGCAGTCATTTTCGTCACACCAGCATTTTGCTTTCATAGAGGTTTAACTTTAATCTGTCAGTCTTTCCTGTACACACTGGCTGGTGGACATACCTTTAGCTGGTGTCACGAAAAGTGCTTTGGGGAGTGTAAGTTGACTTTGGGCATCACTAGAACATATCAAATGCACAGGGACGCCATTTCACCAAAATGCCAGTGGTAGTGGAAGTGACATCACAGGACCCTTAACCTCTGATGACATCACAGGAAGTGATATCATTTGACCTCACCCTGAAGTCACATCACAGGAAGCGATGGAACACGACCTTCCACCCCTTGACAAAACAGGAAGTGGCATCACATGGCAATGTTTTAAGTACACTACGAAAAATATGGTTACGATATCACTGTAAAGTGATATAATTTCATACAAGAATGGCTCACCATATGTATCGTTAATATCAGTGCGTATAGGGCCATTTATCAAATTACTGTGAATGCAAGCAGATGTCCAAGGCCAAGCGATAATGATGTGTTATTATATAGCACTTGCGTGTAAGTGCTTCATATAGAACAAATATACATTCAATATCACCCAACCTGTGTTGGTACTCATTTATCAACCTCAGCAGGATGAAAGGCCGAGTAGACCTTGCTGGGAGCCGAACCTGCAGAGCACACGCACATTGCAGCAGCGAGCACTCACCCACCCACTGACCTATCTTACCGGCTATAGCTATCAGAAAACGAGCCACTCAAGAAACACATAGCCACATGCTGCTGGAGTCCCAAATTAAAAAAACAATGTGAAACTATTTTGTTTAGGGGTATCAAGGGAGACCTCAGGGGTCGCATGTCACCAGGGACCCCTGGCGACCCCTAAACGACATCCCTGCAAATGCACCGGTAGCATCTTGACCTACTGCAATTGTATAATATTGAAGCTGCATCAGATTGTAGAATCTGGGAGGCCCCAGATTCCAGGAAAGCCTGTTGCAAGGGACTTCAGGATAGGAGCTTGAACCTAATGGATGTATGGCCTGCACTCTCCCGCCTAACTTCCTAACTGAATCCTGTACCAAGAAATAAAGAAGTTTCCTTTTACACTTACGCGTATCCTGGTGTTCCTGCTGCCGGTCATTCTTACCTCAAGACGCAGGATACATCCTTGAAATATTTCAGTACCTTTGCAGTTGGAGATAATTTTAGGGCATAAAGTAATGGCTGCCAATCCAGAAATCCAAAACTTTACAATGGGCATCTAATTTCCAGAACGTCCCTGCAGCTATGCATATGCCCACTTTGAAACACTTATGGTTTGAGCTTGGTAGCTTTTTGGCAAATAGAAAATGAATAGCATTTTTTGTGTCATTAGAGGAATGTCATCACCAAGGAAATTGTCACCAACCGCAGCATGGAGACTCCTCCTAGTTAGTCATTCTAAGTCTGGTCTTTTTTATTTCTTTGATTTTGTTAGTGAATTATTACCGTCTACGGTCCTCATAATGAGTTTGGCTGTAATCCAGTGGTAAAGCTACCGAATTACCATCAAAATCATTTACTGTTACCACCACCCCGTCCCATGGTTTTAGCACAGGGTTATGAGTGGTGGCAAGGCAGTGTAAATCCCCATTTTTGGAGTCCATAGGACTTCCTAGGGATTTTGGCCGAATTACTGCAAGTGGTGAATCTTCCACTTTAACTACAAACTCGGAATTCAGCGGTGTGGTAAAAATGGTGGTAAGAAGTGGTGATGACGGAATTACATACACTTTTTTACTGCACCGCCAAACTCGTAATGAGACCCGCAGAGCAGGTTAGGTTCGATATTAGCAGTAAGCAGAGAATTTAAAAGGGGGCTTGTGTGGGTGTGATACCATTTAACGAGCAGTCAAAGAGGGAGCTTTGGACACCCTGTTCTAATTATCAATCCAGCCAACCTCAACTCTGTGTCTTTGGCGTGAGTTTAAGGTAGTGGGGTGCCATTTGGCCCTAATTGATGGTTATGAGAACTAAAAAATGCTGAATGCGCCACATCGAAGATATCTTTTGGACAGTAATGATATGATATGGCATTTATAATGCGCCTATACACAAGTGTTTCGAGGCGCGACGCGGCAAGGGAGGGGAAACAGAGCGAAGACAGACAACGATCCTACTAGGCCAGGTGACATTGAGATCGCGCGAGGGCAGGGGAGGGCGGAAGGGAAAAGTGCAGGGGGAAATGGGAGGGGACAGTGCAGTACATAGGGTAACAGGAAAATAAATAAGACAATAAGTGAATAAAGGCAATAAATACAGTAAATAAATAAAGACAATAACTAAAAGTGCGGCCAGCAGGTGGCAGTGCACGGGTAAGTGCAGACATCAGGTGTCAAGCGCTGGTAGGGGCTGTAGGGATACAGAAACAGTGCTAGAGTGCAAGGGTTACCAGGGGGGCAGTGTAGGCGTGAAACTGGCAGGGCGGGGACCTGGGCCCGAGACCAGTTGGGTGTTGTCAACATACAGATGCACACACGTCTCGCAGCACAAGTGGGAACTCCCTCAGTGACCCTGTGCAGGGAATGAATAACTTGGCTACTAAGATAGCCTCATCAGTACACCCAAAGGTTTGCACAGCAGGGGGGCTTTTCTTCCTCCATTTGGCGCACGCATGTTGATGATATTGATAGGGGCGGCACATGCGTCATACACCTCTCGCATTGTCCCATGCAAGTCTGGAATGCATGGTTGTGAGATACCTCGCAGGCGCATTTTGAGCAGGCACCACAGTGGAAGTAACCGGGTTGGGAATTCTAGGGGTTTTTGCACAGCGGGATGAAAAACATATTTATCCATAATTAGGATGCTTGTAAAAGGTCTTGTGTAGACCTCTGTAAAACAATTCGGTCAACCTCCAAAGTTCATGAGCTTTTGAGAAATTTGAAGGCTCGTGATTTTTTAGGAATTTTACATGAACAAAGGCTACAACTTTGATGCAAACGACGTGTCTATGGCTCATGGCTGTTGATGTTTGCCTGAATTTACCACATGAAGGAAAGTGCTAATTATACGCAAAAGGCAACAATTGATGAAAACCTTATTTGCACATAGCCTCTGCTCTTACAATTAGCTTGCCACTGTGTTATAGAACACTTCATGTTTAGGCACGAAAAACATTTACAGCAGCTGGGGCATTTCACCACATTCCAGTGCGGTCGTGCGCGCACACACAGACACACACTGCACCAGGATCCATACTTCACCATACAGCACCTTACTCAACACCCCACTACACTTCACATCCCACCACCTACTACATTCCAAAACACTCACACTTCACACTCATTCGCAATGCATACTCTGCAGTACCCACACACACCGCACATGTGATATTTCTTCACACTTGAACATGCTCCACTCCGCTTCAAACACAACCACACTCTGCCATGTTTGCCACTTCTCCATACTCCACCACGTTTCACACTCCATCTCACTGTACACCGCAACACATTTCCCACTTCACAAAAGTATACGCTCCGCACCACCACACAGTTCTCCACAACCCGCCTCACTCTACGAAGTGCTCAACAATATTCTCTACTATACTCGGAGAAACCTTGCATTCCATAACATTCCACCGTTGCGTGACACTCCTCAACACTCCAGATTCCACGGACTCCTCTCCTCTCTCTTTCTCCTCTCCTCTCTCCTCGCCCCTCCCAAACTTTATTTCCTGGAACTTTGTATGTAGGACACGCACCACAGACGGAATTTTCAATGGCACTCCGTTGATGGCCCTTGGAAGGTTGAAAAGTTGAGTCGATCCCACCACCCCGCAAATCTGAACCTGCTTTGTGCTGGTAAAACGCACATCTCTAGAGGTTGTTCATTAACCCACAGAACTGGTAATGCATGGTTTCATGTGCTGTCGTATCGCGATCGCATTTCCACAGATTGGCAAACTGCTACTGCCTGATACCCCGACACACCCTTCCTTTCCACAGTGTCTCCTTCTGTTCAAATAGTATTTCCCCCTTCTAAAAGAGGTGTAACCAGTTTATTTTTGGAAATCCTTGCCTCGTATCCGGTTTTTCTATTAGCAAATTGTGCTGTTTGGCTTACAAACATTTTCTCTATGAACCAAATTGTCCAGGAATATTCCGTCAGTCAAATGTGTTCATATCGATCCATAAACCACTCCAAAATGTCGGTACAGATCAGCAGAGCCCCACAAACCTTTAAGCAAGAGATAGGCCCAGGTCTCGTCCGTTGTCTAATCTACATTATACAATATTGACAAATCTGCCTCAAACTAATATCCTCTACATAGAAAGGTCCAGCCTTTCCACGCGCACTCCTTCATCAGAACCCCTCAGCATGCGCTCGCGTTCTGCAGACTTAGTGCTACAAGGCCATGCTCTTCAGAAGACCAAAAGCCACCGTGCTGCGTACCACATCTCTGACACAAGACGATTCAACAACGTCATGCTCCAACTTCATCCAAAACCACCATGCCCCTTCATGATCCAACTGCACCTGCTCTCAGACAAAAATAAATATATTTCAAAATGGCACCTGCCTTGGAATCTACCAGCGCGCAATTCAACAGTGACAGCACTTCGTGTCCCAAGAAATGAGCACCGCGAGAAGAATGGAAAGTTTTCTACAGAGTTGCCCATCTTACAGAGGGCTTCTCCTGAAATGACTCCTGCAACGGGAACCACATTAAGACATTCTCCAGAAAAGCTGCAAACATCCTGAACCGTACGTAGGTCCTTCCTGAATTGCTTCCTCCTCTCCAAACTGTATCACCTCCCCAAAAATCTCCAACTGTCACAAAATTCGCATTCATCTTTCAAAGACTCATCACTTCTGTGGCACATAATGGTCGTCCTTGCCCTAATCCCATCCACACCTCATCTCTTTCTATTTAACCGTACTTCTGAGGTTCTCCTCCGCCTCGCCTCTCTTCCACCTCTGGCTATCCAGGATCCTCAGTTGCACGCTTTCCTTGCCTTGAAATAAACCTCATGTAAAGTCTTTTCTCAAAGAAATCTAGTGATTTGAGGCCTATTGCTCTGTTTCATGATAAGGGAAAACTTTAAATAAATAAATAGATACACATTTGATAATAAAACTCTCTGGCTTGGCAGGAAAAACTTGAATGAGTCTGAATTGATGACTTGTGTGAGGCCGTTCGTTATCTGTGAAACTAAAATGCAGTCTGAAGTTCTCCTCGAAGGGCAAACGCATCCTTTGGAAGGGTTTAGTAGAACACGGCCAATGATTTTTCTGATGTAGTTGTCATTTCGTTTATTGGTGTGTAATCATTTTGGTGTAGTTGTCTCTGCCTGGGTGACTTGTGGGCACTCTCTGCAGCAGAAGTCTGGTAATACAGCTACCATAGTCGGTGAACCTCACCTCTAGCCAAGTTCACCAGTGTACAGATCATGCCTTTTTTTTTTGTTTACAATGTGTGTTACAATTATTTTTAAACATTCAAACCACATTGCCCAGTTACCTCTATTTTGGAAATCCGAGCCTATTTTGGGACATAGGATTGGTCATGCTTTTTGTATTACTACACATTTACTTTTTATTCCTCTGAAGGATCTCTTCTCCTCAGTGCAGTGAAATAAGGAGAGGTAGCTATTCCTTTATCCTGGTACAAAACATCCCTCTTTTCCACCATATAATGTTGGCCATTGAGGGATATACTAGTGTGTTTAGGTTACTCATCTGGTATGAGACAGAGGGAAATGCAAATGAACATAAGAAAGATGCTGATGGATAAGGTTACCAGAAAAATCCATGTCACTGGGGGCATCCTACTCCACTCCTAGTATTTGCTTCTACTCCAGTAAATTGTATTCAATTGAACTGACCCAAGACCACAGCTTAATAATACCATTAAGTGAGTACTATAAGCCCAAGACCGGGGCATGGTGCCCCCGATGGCACTGAGTCATCTGGTAACAGTGCTGATAAACCACATCAAAACTTGCCAGATGGAGCTATGGAGTTAAGGACAGGTTTCTTCTCAAGGCAGCAAATGGCTCTTTCCTCAAAGGAGCTAACAACATCACAGACAAGGACCAAAGAGCACAAGCTATCCATGAGCGTGAGGGGAAAAAGTCCAACTCCAAATCCATGAGAGCCATTTTGAATGTTAAGCACTGAGTAGACCACCCTGTGTCTCATCCACCTCTTCAATCACACACAGGGCTTCTGTTGGAGCAGTGAGGGTCCAGCGGGGGGGGGGGGGAGAGGGGGGAAGGGATCAGCAAGGAAACTTAAGTAGGCGCTCTAGCAGAGGAAGACTCTCTGCAATCACGTCCCAGGCCAGTACCAAAGGTGCACAATCTGGGAGTACCCTTCAATACCAAACTCGCCTTTAGCCCACAGGCTGATGAAATGACTAAAAATAATTGCACCGCCTGCACAACTACGCGCATCTTCCGCGTACTAGTCCTGGTCGAGGTAACGTCAAAACAAAACTATTGCAATGCCTTATACACAAGGCTCCAGGTAAAGACAACCCCCCTCCCCGCCCCCCCAAGCACCATAGAGCACATAAAATGTAGCAATGCTCAATTTGGCCTACGACGCTTTAATCATATCACACTTGCATTAAGAGCTTCCACTGGCTACCGATAAATGTAAGATCTGAATATTAGTTCCTGCACATAGTACACAAGCCTCTACATAGACGCATTCCAAGCTATCCAAGGCTTTTCAGCTCTGCCTGCCTACAAGCAATCACAGACCAGCCTCCGATAACCTGCTGACCATGTACAAGGCTTAATGAGCAGGATTCATGACAGAACCCTCCAAGACCAGAACTCCAAACTCTAGAACGCCCTGCTGCCACACCTAACATTCCAGGAAGATTTACTGAAATTCCAGAGTCCTCTCCTTAGCATGTGGCCAAGAAGACCAATGAGCCCCCTCCTGCGCCACCCTGCAGGTGCAACAGATCTTGGTTACGCAACCTCAGCTGGTAGGCCATATGTGTAAGATGAACTTCACCAAGGTGTCCTTTGGTTGCACCCTCACATGAAGCGTTTCCCTTGAGAAGGTTTCCTAACCCAATCTTCCCGTCAGACTGTGTGGAAGAATAGCACCACAGTAGCCGCGGGACTGGTCACCTCTAGAAGATGTCTCCCACTTTTCATCTTCCCCTCCTAAGCACACTGAAGCAGCTAAGCACTAGTTCTTGGTAAGGGGTCAGTGTGCACCAAAAACCTTGAAAATTGAAAATGCCAATTTGAGATATGCATCTCAAAAGGGCGTTTATTTTTGGTTTCTCGAAAACCCAAAGCACATTTTTTATATTGCTTTTATACACGACAAGGCCCATGAAAGTTCTCAAAATATGATATACATGTTTGGCTGTGGCAAAAACGTTTTTTTGTCAAATTTGCTGAATCTGCATGGACAAGGTCATAGGTAACACGGGAACATAGTTTACCATTATAACATTTCAAGTGTCATGTAATTATGGTGTCCCTTCTGCAAAACTATATCATAGACCCTGGTGCTGCTTACATATTCCGGGCATTGCCAATAAGGTCAGGTTGCAGCACATTATGCCAATGTGTTGCCAATAGTATCACAGGGCCGGATCCTTATGGCACAGTGCTTCAAAATCAGTTTCCCAAGCAATCTGTCAGGGCTTTACTCCATATGCCTGTGTGAGGCTCAGTATGCCAGGAGAGGGAGTGACCTGACCCGCCCCATCTATGCTCCCCTAGCGACTTACATTGTTGCTCCACCCTGGATATCATCTGAGCATTGCTCCTCCAGAATTGGGGAAAGATCTGGAAAGTGAAGTTAAGTCTCAATGTGGGAAGAGAGAAAAGGCCACTCCTCGCCCTATGCTCTGCTGTATGCAGCAGATGCTCACTGTTGCCAAATGCAGAGTTCTTGTATTGAGCAGGTCGAGGAGTTCTATCATGCACATCTTGAAACATCTTCAAAAACAGCCACGCCTGTAGTTGCCTCCACATCCTCGGGTGGAGTGGCGACTTTTAAGTGTATTGGGAGTCCTCTTTCTATTTCTACTGTGATACCTGAAAACAATAGAAAAGGGACCTCCAATAAAAAAAAAGATGAGTAAGCTGAAAGGTATTTAAAGGTGGCTGGCCAGAAAGCGCACCTCCTGGCCAATATTACATTTAAAAAGGGGCCCCAGACAGCACTTCTCTGCTATGAAATTTCCGGGTGTCGTCATGGTAGAACACCCGTTCATTCATGGTGAGCCTACACTGGGACGAAATGTAAGCACGGGCATGAAATAAAAGTGGCTGCTTTCACATGTGGTGAATTGTGACTTTTATTACCAGACGGTTTCAATGTTACCTAGGGCACAATTCTGGGAAGGTTGTCACTGATGTATTTTAAAGCACATTGGGCGAGTAACATTGACCAGAACTACAGTGACCCAAACTACAGGCCGGAATAACAGGACGCCGTGGCCCATTTTGGTGGGCACTGGTGAAGGCAGGTGGGCACTCACTGTGTTTCTGCCTCCGCTACCAGGTTACTCTGGAAATACCAATCCCTGACTTGCCAAGATCCCTGGCACTAAATAAGACAGTAATGAATTGTAAATGTCTCCCCGCTTCTCTGTCAATGTTGTGTTACTGATGTTGGGAGCCCTAGTCACTCTTGGTGCCCCAATTTGCTTTCTGCATTGGGTTCTCAATCCTAAAGATTCCCAGAATGTTCTCTTTAACACCTCTTCTTTTAAAAGATGCACCTCAGGTCAGGGCCCCCCAACAATATTTACTGCACAGCAAACACATGACATCCGATGGGAGCACGAAAAGGGAAGCCCCTTACCTGAGAGCCGTTTACTGGAAACGCCACCCATTTTGGGACATCAGTGATCTTCAGGTCGAACATGGCCCCGTTCAGGATGACCGACGGCCTATAGACGTCCTGAGAGCTGGTGGGGTTGTAGACTTCGCTGAAGTCGTGGTGCACAAACTGTCGGATGATGGCCGTCTTGCCCACCCCCGGTGCCCCCAGTACTGCCACCTTCAGTGTCTCCACCATATCCATAAGTGGGGGCTTCCGCAGCTCCTTCCTGCTCCAGGGCGGAGCCAGGAGACCCTCCAGTCAGAGGAGCGTCGGCCCCATAGTTGGTCACTTGTGTCCCGGAGGACAGGAATTCCCCTTCCAGGGCACACACCGATGCCTCCCAAGACCACCCGTGGTGCACGCTTCCCATTGGAAGCCCCCAGCCCAGTGCCCCTGGGATCTGGAGGTCTTCTGCCTTGTAGATGGCTATGAAACCTACTTGGCCAGCCCACTCCTCAGTAAAGCCCCGCGATCGCTGTTGAAGACACACATCCACCTGCTGAAAATGAAAACCGATCAGGTAGCCAAAATCTGTCCCACATCCTTTCGGCAATTCCTAGATTGGGACATAGTCTGTAATGCATGGAAATGTGATTTCTTGTGCCCAGCCTGTGATCCATGGAAGCACGTGGGATCACTGGGATACATTCACGGACAGGTTCTGGAGGGTCAGCATCGGTCACCTGGGATGAAAAGATATATCCCAGGCCCTTAATCCTCACCATGGATGGGCTCCCTGGGACAGCAGTGACCTTGGATAAATTGAAGATGAGGGTTCCCGGAAAGGCGGGGAGCTCTGGAATCTCGGTCGTAGGTGCCTTCACATGTGGTGTGCTTTCTGTCCAGACTTCTTGATGGCCACCCCCATCCTCATCACCCAACCAGCCCGCAGGAAGGTATCAGAGTGCGGTGTGCAGGCGAGGAGATGGACCCGTCAATCATGGCATGGCCTTTTTGAGCATCATCAACTTTTTGGGTCCACGCTTACATAAGGGGCACTCCGGGGGTACTCACAGGAGCAGTGGTGGGAGCGGGCAAGCTGCTCTCTGGCTGCCCAGCACAAAGCGTGGAGTCACAGGAATGTACACAGCAAATGTTCACACAATAATTGATTCTGTGTCCTGCGGAGAAGTCCTTAGTCCCAATGGATGCAGCCAGTCAGCAGCGCCCACGACCTGACGATGTGCACACCCGGTGCAGATGTAGCCAGACTGGCCCCTTACTGTGCTAAACCAGCCACAACATAGTCCAGGTGTGTGGGGACCCCAGCTGCAGAGTCCTGGGCTTTGGAATGCCTTCAGCATTACAACTGGAGAAATCTCCGGCCATCACCCCTTGCTTATCCCTTCCCTCCCGGGATCTGTCCTTCCAGCTGCAGCCTCCGCATCTCAGTACCTCCTCCCCCTTACCCCATCTCTTCCTCCACCCCACTCCTCCCCTGCCATAGCCGCCCCCCTTAGCTCACCTCCTCTCCCTTCCCTCGCCTCCTCGCTCTAGCTCTCCCGGGCCGTGCAGGCTCCCACCTCCCGCTATAGGAATGCTAGAAAGAGGCCGTGCTCAGAATACTAATGAGCCCCTCTGCTCCCCTCGCAGAGGTCAGCCTCCCGGGAAGGTCCCCGCCGCCGGTGCTCCAGGAAAGAAGGGCGGTGGGGAGGACAGGCACTCCTCGGCTACCGGGGGGAAGTAGGGCGTCCGATCATGGGATTGCCTTGCCCTCGGCTTCGGTGTGCACTATGTCACTCTTATGTCAGTGCCTGCAATCTAATTTAGAGTGAGATCGGCACAGGGCATGTCGAATTAGAGATGTCTAATCTCTTTTAGAGCGGCATGTGGTGTCCAGGTGTCTTTATAAGGTGGCAGGCAACCACGGAAGTGAGCAGACAGCGGGGAAGAGGAGTTGTCAGTTATATAAGTTAATGCACTCGACTGTATGTGGGGGAGGGGCTGCGGGAGGACTGGAGCATCTGCAGTCAAGCTGTGGCAGTATAGTGAAGCAGGGCGCGTGCCGCCATAAAGAATGCAGCATGGCAAATGTACACAATGCCTTCTTTGAGTGGCAGGTGACTTCCTTGCAGCGTGTCCCATGCACTTTCCAGTGCCGCCGTCCTTACTCCGTTTCTCACAGCGCGCCGACGCACCCTGAAGGCAGAATGTTAGCGCTATATAAAACACCAAAAACGAGTAATTCCGAGCAGTGGAAGCACCATTGTTCAAAGTAGCCACCATTTCTCCTCCCTTGCAGCACACATCACCCCAGGAATGGTTACGGGTGGGCTGTGTCCCTTTACAGCTCGGTCTGGTGTGCCCACAACATTCCCAGCTAAGGATGCTGCTCACTGTGACCGATTTTCTTTAGCTGCCAGAATTGGGGTTATCTAAAGGTGATTTCGTTTGATGTACGCTCGTGACTGTGCTGCGGCAAGGTCATGTTAAGTGGATTGTTCGAATAGCACTTTACCGGGCTGACAAGCAGCCATTTCAAGGGCTAGGGGAGGGGGGCGGTTAATGAGCGATGGATTCGCAACGCCTTAGGATGTTTGTCCCTCTACAGTGCGTATATATTTTTATTTTATTATTAATATGCCTTCGTCAATACAATGCCTTTTCATATAACAAAGAGAAAGACATGTTCCCAAGTTCAAAATCATCTAAACAGAAATGTTTTTAAAAAAGAAAATAAGACCAGGCAACCATAACATAAAAAACACAGGCTCCCGAGCAGTCCTCAGGGATAAACCTTCTACAAATCCAATGTTTTCAAGACTTTCACAAGTTCTATTGATAAAAAGACTCTGTGCCCCGAGGAGCGCCAGTGCCAAAAATCCATTGTTTGCAGCCCCCATTTATGGTTTACAAAACGACCGAAAGCAGAGCGCATAATATCTCTCAAGGCTTGACATTCAATCAAGGACACAAAGATTGGCGAATTTCCCTTTTACACACGAGACACCAATCCCTAATAGGTCTTTTCCTACATCTACAGGCCAGGATTTCACCTGTACGGAAAACTTTTTGCCAGAACCTCATAAGGGCTGGTCTAGCTCGAGTATCTGGGAATTTGTTCAGGTAGCCAGGCGGGACTCGACTATCTGGGAATTTGTTCAGGTAGTCAGGCGGGACTCTGCTATCTGGGAATTTGTTCAGGTAGCCAGGCGGGACTCTGCTATCTGGGAATTTGTTCAGGTAGCCAGGCAGGACTCTACTATCTGGGAAATTGTTCAGGTAGCCAGGCAGTGCTCTACTATCTGGGAATTTGTTCAGGTAGCCAGGCAGTGCTCTACTATCTGGGAATTGGTTCAGGTAGCCAGGCAGGACTCGACAATCTGGGAATTTGTTCAGGTAGCCAGGCAGGACTCGACTATCTGGGAATTTGTTCAGGTAGCCAGGCAGTGCTCTACTATCTGGGAATTTGTTCAGGTAGCTAGGTAGGACTCTGCTATCTGGGAATTTGTTCAGGTAGCTAGGCAGGACTCCTCTCGGTTTGTCCAACACAGAAAAACTACAATGAACCTTTAGGCTTCTCCTTCTATTGACCGTTACGATCCAGTCCTTTTCATTTAACAGCCTTTTAATTTGCACCAGATCCTCTATTAAATTTACCATTTTTCTTGAGAGATTCACCCAAGTGCCCTCTACTTTTTTTGGCAGGGTCCTTATAAACTGGTTAGATTGCCTCGAAACTTACTCACAGATATTCAGATACAGGGTATTCCTTTGGCACTTTTATTAATCTAGGAAATTGTCTCCACTCCATGCTTGCTCTAAGTGAGTTTGGACCTAACTCACAGTGAAGCGATGTTATTGGAAGTGATGGAGGCAACCCAAGAACCTTTTTCCAGAGCTTTTTGCCTTTTGATAAGCATGTGCAGGAATCGACTCCTGCTGTCTCTTTTTTCGTACTCCCCGATTGATTTTTTATTTCACCCCATTCCAATGATTATGCTGCTTATAGGTCTCACATGTAAAGGGATGGTCGGCCGAGAGTCTTGTATTTCCCTCACACAATCAGCTCTTTCCACTTCGCCCCCAGCCGCTACCTGATTGACAGGATAGCGGCATCAAGTTCCGACTTCCTCCACATGTACTATACCCACCCCCCTTTCTCTTCTAGAGACAGCAGGTCATCTGATATGTCCAGAAATCACATATACTTCCTTGAACCTCTTGTGTTTCTTATCTGCTTATTAATTATGTTCTTTTCCAACCTCGTACTCCACCTTTTCCTCCTTTTACAATCTAGAATTGAGTTTTCCTTCCGGGTTTCCTCAATTCCACCCACGCTTTCAAAATCCCTCCCCGGTCAATAGTACAGCAGTCATATTATCCACTTGTAATTGGGCAGCCGGGGCATTTTGTACTCTGCGGGCTTGGGCCCCCCTGGAATCCGACCCTTGTAACGGGTATAGTAACTTCACTGAATCCATGCCCACAATGTTTTCCACTAGTACAGTTTACACCCCTACCCTTATCTTCCTCCATGAACCATTCAGAATCAGATGATTACTACCCAAGAGGTGTTTGGTCTCCGTGGAATTTGCTAAATTGCCACTTTCCTATTCAGTTCCTCAAAGGATGATGCAATTTTCCTCTGTACTGCTTGAATCAAATTAAACTGTTTGCCCAGTGAATCATCCAGGATTCCAATCATGAGCCTTCATTTGCTCGCTTGTAACACATTTGCTGGCACCGTGTCTCTTATATTTTCATACAAGGTAATGAAAGAGCTTAGAACTACATTCAAAGCAGAGATTGAGGGGGGCAGATAGTTTCACTTACACGCCCATATCTTTTAGAGCTTCATGTAGACTCCCTTGCACCTGGCCCTCCGTTAAGTCTGCTGAGGTTAAAGGTCAAATGTTCCTTCAGAATAGAGGCCGTATCAACCGTCAAGTCTTTTCCTAGCTCTTCATGTAATTTAATCTCACTGATGTCAATCACCGGAGGATCCTGGATTACCCATATACCGAGTTCTCCCTCCCCCCATGGCAAGGCTCCAATAGGCTTTGGGCAGAGACACCCAACTCATTGTGGGGAGTGTTTTTTACCACAAATTTCCTTTCCAGTACGGTACTGAGTTTGATCTCATCCTCATAAAGAAGTCCTTCATATGTTTTTGCGATTTCATGCCCGGAGATTGCTGGGCCATCTGCTTGCGGGGCGAGTCTTGAATAAATTCCGAATGCACCTGTGCCGTAGTTTGATCATTATTAATAAATGATGATTTCCAGGGAGCTACAGGACTCTCTACACAACAATGTTTCTCACACTGGAAAGGCACTGGTGCTTTCTGTTGCTGTTCAGGACCTTGAAACACCCCCTTCGGCGTTGATGCTCAGAATCGGAGTTTTACCATTAAGGATGTCAATCAACGGGCAAAAAGACGCTGCTGCTTGCCCCAACAATCCAATTCCAGATTGCCACATGATGAGTGGAGGCAGATATTTCTCCCACAGCAACCTCTGGTATTAGCCACTTTAGATGTGACATCATTATATACATCAAAAGATCATCTCTTGGCTATACAAGCAATTGATTTCACATATTCACACTTCTCTGCATCCAACAGACATCACATAGAAATGGTAAAATAATTCCTTTGGTTTACCTTGAATAACAAATATTTTGTATTTGACCACAACTATAATCTTGAAACCAAGGGGGTAGCGATGGGTGCAAAATGTTCCCATTCACTAGCCAATCTTTTTATGAGACAGTATGAGCAGACTCATGCCTTATCTAATCCAGAGTTTGTACAAGAAAAAGTATTATGTGGAAAAGTTTCATAGACAATATTATAATAATTTGGAAGGGCACATCAGATACCTTTCAATTATACATAGATTATTTGAATGACAATAGATTTAGCTTGGAATTCACAGGACACAGTGATGCAGCACACACAGAATTTTTAAACCTGATTCTATATATCAAGGATGACAAAATAGCAAGCAGTACATTTAGGAAACCATCTAAAGTTAACTCCACCCTTTTTGCTTCTAGTCATCACAAAAAATCAACTATCCATAACATCCCCACGGGGGAACTTTTTTTTGTGCCCATAGAAATTGTAGTGACAACAAAGACTTTGATTTAGAATGTGACTTTCTTAGCAAGCGGTTTCGTGAGAGAGGATACAGTAAAGAATGTATCTCCCAAGCATATAACACAATCAAAAATATGAGCAGAAATGATATGTACCCATCCAAAAAGGATCAAGAACAACGCAAGGCGAGTCTAATCACCACATTTTCAGAAGACGCAAATCAGCTATTCAAAACTGTTAACACGCATTGGCACCTTTTAAAGATGGACAAGGATCTAAATAAGTATATAACTAACACACCTACATTCATATATACTCTGGCATCAACTATCAAAAATAAATTGAGCCCCTTCTTTCTTAACCCCATTGACACTCAGACCTTGGGAACCTGCACATAGATGAGGCCACGTACTGAAGGGTTTTTACAACTGTGGCAATTGCAGCATGTGTAAGCATGCCCATCCGGACACCAATACATATATACATTATGATGGTACAGAAGTTCGAATTTCAGATCTCATCAATTGGAGATCAAAATATGTGGTTTATGCGATCATTTGCGTATGCCACCGTATTTATGTGGGCAGTACAATACGGGAGTTGTGCATTCGTATCAGAGAACAATTGTCCAGTCCAGTCTTAATTCACAATATATGAGGCTGCCTTTGGCAGTTCATTGGCAAGAACAGCACCAAATGGATAATAAAGATAACCTATGTTTCATTGGATTACGCAAAGTGCAAACCGGTATTTGTGTGGAAGATCAGAAACTCATGTTAAGGCAAGTAGAATCCAAGATGATATGTCAATTACGCTGCTTAAGAAATTGATTAAATCGGGAACATGAAATTAATGTTTTTTTATAATGCATGGTCTAGTATTTGAACTATGAATATGGACAGTGGGAGCACACTGGAACACTCAATATAAGATCTATATGAAGAAAGCAAGTTTATGAGACTCTTGTTCAATTTGGTCAAACATACTAAGTCGAACTTGGGATCAGTTGCTCACCCAGACCAATTCACTGATAATCCATAATAAATTCTGATTGGTCAGATTATCGGACTAATCTCATTGTCTGACACAAAAATGCACCTTTTGGACCACCTGTCACCTTTAATGAATGTACATAAATATGTGTAACAATGTCAACAGAAACACATACAAAATTGAAGAACTGCATGGTGACCCAATGGGATAAAATTAATCAACCAACAAGGGTAGATAGTTACAATAAATCCATGATATGGCTTATATGTATGTGAATATGTAAGAGTTAGTCCTATATCGTTATGGACTGGTGCAGTTAAAGGACAATAATGCGAAGAGAGACTGACTAGAGGAGTTGAGGGATAAAAATGACACCCTATTGACTTAGCTGGGCCAGGTATCACTGAAAGGCAATCTTTAATTAATATTTTATTAATGAAGAATATTTAATGACGATCACACCTAACTTAATTAAATTCATTGATAATTTACAAGATGCTATAAATATAATCACTTGTAAGCAAAGATATCTAAGGGCATATAATAAAAGCACTAATAAACCCGCAACAATGCAATTTTCATTGTCATGGAAGAAAGACTTGCACGCCCAGACGCCATGTGCATCATGACATCATTCAATAGCTTTGTAACTATATAAAGGGATCCAAAATGGAGGTCGTGGGAGATTGCCACAGGATAACATACTGGTTCGGGAGAATTGTAATTTAATCTGGTAACTACTATATCAATACTTAGATACAAGGAATAGATGATAACACATCCTTGTACTTATACCTTGCCAAGAGAGATACCCTAGTGACTAATTGGTTGCATTTTGGTTACATTTAGATGCTGATAACAATCATCAACAAATTTGAGGCTATCTAAAGAGAAGAACTTGCAACAATTGAAGAGCTTTTATCTAACTTTGAACGAAGGGTGAGACCAACTTAATTTTCATTATAATGGACTACAATATGATCCAATATCATCATATAGAACCGTATTGACTGATTGATTATATGTATATTTAGGATCTTGAGAGTCCAGTTATCAGACATTAGATGAGGAACGAAACTTAATTAAGGAATAACATAAAATACTAATGCACCAGGGTTTACTATTAAAAAGGTAAAGAAAAAACAACATTAAGCAATAAATGAATGAGAACGCGAGCCACAACGTATCTGATTTGGTAAAATGCATGAAGGGGAGATTTTCTTTTAAAATCGATCCATTACTTTATACATGAAATAGATACGGGTGTGGGTGAGCCACTGATTTTCAATTGATTAATTTAGAGGATTTAAGGATTTAATTAGGAAATACTGTAAAGCAAATAGATATTTATCTGTGAAGGTATTGGAATACAGAGTTGGAAATTAACAAGTAAAATGTACTTGATGGAACAACATGGTTCTACAGTTGATAATAGAGCAACAATATTAGTTGACTAAAAATGTTCCATATATTTCCTATTTTTATTATTTTATTTTATTACTTTACCTTGT
Source organism: Ambystoma mexicanum (assembly GCF_040938575.1). NCBI lineage: Eukaryota > Metazoa > Chordata > Amphibia > Caudata > Ambystomatidae > Ambystoma > Ambystoma mexicanum. Next base: position 1,275,561,864 of record NC_090932.1, read on the forward strand.
TTCCGTTCTTCAAATTCATCAGAACCAATTCGATTTATCTAAACTGCAATGGTAATGACAATGTTTGAATAATTGTTTTCATTGATATTATATAACTGTATCTTGGAATATTACCAATCACTAATATGAACTGAATTATGCTGTCAGATTCTATAGAGTAATGCCTTGAAAATTGCCAAAGGTGGAAACACGTGTCGGCAAGATCAAACAATCAAGCAACTAATACATTCTTATTGAAGATCAATCTTCTTTGTCAATAATTAAGGAATCATTATTTGGTGAATCATTTGGTGAATAAGCTCAAAACCTGGAAAGTGTATTTAATGTATCTTGTATAACAGGTGGGATATGCAACACTGTCACAGGCCCCCCTCAACTGCCTTCTCATATGGAGCTGCCTGTATCTCCATTCTCTATACGCCCCACCTCAGGATTGACCAAGTAGTGGCTTCCATGTTGTTTAACCATACTTTGTTGTGCAGATGCGTGACTTACCATTATTAATTCACTCTCCCACTGCTTCCCGTTCCGCAATCTGGACATAGGCTCCCGTGCCTCTGATTGATGAATACAACCAATCAGCCTATTATGGGCCTCCTTTAAAGGGAGCTAAAGCTCATCTGCTTCAACAGATAGCAGGTAAGCCAGTAAACCAGGTGTGGTCATCACGGAATTCCCCTCCAAATCTTCATCCAGAGCTATATGATTGAATTTATGACTCCACAAATGGCATACACAATTTGATCTCAAGCCTCCCAAGCACAAAAGCTTAAAGGTATGTTACGCACAGTCACCCTTATGCACACGGAGGAGATAATACAGAGGCGTTTTGACTGGCAACTTAGAATGTTCTAGTTTAGCTCACTCGGACCACAGCCACAGCCCACAGTTGTTACAGGCGATCTCATTGAAATGTTACAAGCTGATATGCCCATCACAACACTCTCATCAAAATATATATACTCCTTCGACCCGTCGATAGCTGCTCCTACTTCTGGACCCGCTGTGGGCAACTCGGCAAGACGGCAACCCGGCCTCACAGCCAACTCGATGAACCGCCAAACCGCTCACTTACGCTCACTTGTGCTGTGAGCGTGGGGCTGCTGATTAAGTAGGTTTGTACCAAAGAAAAGCTGTCCTGAATAATGCCTGTGGGAAACACCAAAGAGATCACCAGAGTATGCCGCTTTCCTCTCACTTACGCTCACTTGTGCTGCGTTTATATGATATTACGGTTGTTATGTCATGCTATACTACGTTATGGCGCTTGTATGTTGTTTTGCTATGCTAGTATTCCTGCATGTTTAGTGATTCTATACTATGCTAAAAAGGAAAGGCCATCTGCGTAAGACTTTTTTTTTTGGTAGCCGGCTCCCCCCCGAGAAAACCAATATTTGGTGCCCCTGAGTGGAACCCCAAAAGGAAACTGGCACAGCTGCCAGGAGTGCAAGCATAGGGCAATCCAGTCAGGAATTTACAATGTCCATATGGAGTTGAGAGTAACCTCGCGGCATGAAAGTATCGATTCTCACCTATTTAACAAAGAGATTAAGAGCTTCTCAGAATCCCAGGTCCAGCACATAAACCATGGAGCACTGATGGCTCTGTTTACAACAGCTGCCTGAACCTTGCATTGATCTGGCAGTGTAGCATGCTCAGTGCCTCAAAGTGGTTAGAAGCAGCCAGAAAGCAGAGCAGCACTCTAGTGCGATTTCAAACATCAAAAGAAACAGCGAATCATATTCAGGGTCTAGTACCCTGGCTTGCTCTTGAAATATGTGTTCAGAACCCTGGTTGTGTGTCTCTCCTCCTACCAGGGAAGTATACGGGCCAATCCTGACTTTCCAAAACAAACCCTGTTTTGTCTGTCTCGATATCCAGATCAGAGCCTATCGATTATAGTCATTTGTCTGACCACATCCAATAGATTACAGCCATTTGACTATATTGAGCTATTCGTCCCATGGATGTACTATTTGAATGGGTGTTACAGGAACAGCATTATAATCAGTTCGACTACATAACCCAAAAACAGGAATGCTAAAAAAAATTGAAATACAGTAATCAAGAAATCACCAAGTTGTACATATTGAACAACCATGCACCTTTGTGGGTTTATTTGCTGTTCAATGTAATCACTAGAGCACACAGCACAGAAGTTAAGAATCTCGATAGATCTGTGCTAGAAGTCGAATTGGCAAATGAATGCCGGTTATTCTCAGGGGGAACCACGTACTTGGCTGGGAAGTAAAGCCTGTCTTTTAAGAGCTATTTAGACATGATAAAGCCTCAATACTCGCGCAATCTCTACATAAGGTTTAGAATTTCCCATCTAAACCTGGCCAGCATCAGAAAGAAGTGGGCCCCAAATGGGAGTGGCCTATGGCCCATGTGTTGGTCAGCAGAGGAGACCATGGCCCTTTTTTGTACTGGCTATCAAGCCCCCAGAAGCAGACTCTTCGTTCCCCTACTGAATGATCATGCAGATTCTGCGCTCCTTTTCTAAAGAAAGTGTGAGGTAATAAAAGTTGTTTATTGTGTTGCCACATATCTGACTCAAGCCTGGCGAGCCAGGGTGAAAAAGTTAAACCTGTGTATTGGTGGAGCCACTAATGTTCAAAAGGTCCATATGTGAACTCCAAAGATGGTCTTTTACCCGATTTTACACGACGCTGGTAGTACTTCTTCTTAATATGGTTCAAATGGATTTGACTAATTTGGATTCTGCAGTACTGATGAATGAATTTAAAAATGATTGTACACTTGTGTTATTTATAAAAGGTAAAATTGCGATTTCGTATCTGCAACTGTGGCTAGATGACAGTCGAAAAAAGTCTTTTTGAACTTGAACTTAGTGTATTAAATACGTCTTTTGGTTTATATTGTCTCCATCTGTGTATCAATTTTTAAAACACTTTCTGTTTGTAAATGTATTCGTTTCTGCTGACTGTTTTGTTAACTATTTGAGAACTTTATGTACTATACAAAAAAGCTATTATATTAGCAATAAGTATTCCTTTATTACAAAGACAGTAATCACTGTATGGCATCATTTATAACACCTCAAACATCAAGACTAGTTCGACTGTAGGTGTCACACTATGAGTTATTTATACATAGAATAATATAAAAACATTTATAAAACATGTTGTTTTGTTATGCTCAGTTGTGTTATGTTGCAATGCCTACCGCCACGCTCACTTCCGTGCATCATTAGGGCAGCTTTTGGGTGCACAGCAGGCCTCGCGGGGATTCTGGCTTAGTACCCGTTAGTGCCTATTCTAGAATTCGGCCTGCGGGCCCATTTCCACTCCGGGAAGCACCTGCAGCACTGCTAGAGCTGGGAAGTAATTCCCATCCGTGTTTAGGCCCAGCTTAAGGGTGGCCCCGTCTTCACTATTTTAATTTGGTTTGTATTGTCTAACTCCATCTGTGTATCAATTTTTAAAACAGTTTTTCTGTTTTGCAAATGTATTCGTTCCTTCTGCTGACTCGGATTTGTTAACTATTTGAAAACCTTATGTACTATACAGTGCTTTAAATGGAACAACAGAAGTGCAGGTACTCACTTTCCCAGAGTACCTCCTTACTGTTGAGATGTGTCGGTACTCCTCAGTAAAATGTATTGGTTTTCTGCTGAGAAGTTCCGGTACTGTATTTTCCAGATAAAAAAAAGTGCAGACACTGAGGACCAGCAAGTCCCTGCCCATTTAAGTTACTGGTACTATACACAAAAGCTATTATCTCTGTAAGAAAACTAAAAGAATGCAATACTTAATGCCAAAACAGTAGTCGCCGTATGACATCATTTATTACACCTCAAACATCAAGACTAGTTCGACTGCAGGTTGCCCCACTATGAGCCATTTATACATACAACAATATACAATAATATAAAAACACTTATACAACAAAAATCTAGAAACAGCTTAATACAAAAATTCCATTAACCCATTTTAAAATTTATCAAGCATTTATCGATACATTTTACACCAGTTAAGATGAAGAAAGTATTCAGTCCCGTCATTATCTGATTCCAAAAATCGTCTGTTTTAAGAAACATTTCATCACTTACAAACCAGATAAAAACCAAGATGTGCAACTCGTTGAAACGATTACAATAAATAAGCAGATGCTTCAGTGTCTCTACCTCAAAATAGCACCATCTACATTTTTGTTAATTTCTTTGAATTGTTTCATATGTGTCAATAACTCTAGTTTTCTAGTCTATTAAATCTAAAAACCATCAATTTATCACGACTTTTCCAACAAGGAAATTGTACTAATTAAGGGTGTACCTTTTCAAAAGTACGGAAAAGATTTCACATAGCAGTACACTAAAATGTTATCTCTAAATTTGTATATCAATAATAAACATAAGCTTTTCTTTTTATTTTGAACAAGACCTCACAAGGCAAAGTCCAATACATTGGAAGTCCTATATCTTTTTAAAATTATTAAATTTCCTTGTACATAAGTCTCACAGCCTTTGTCTTTACCCGACTTTAAAAACTCTTTCAATACAAAAAATAAAGTGCCCATTTGTGACAATTAGATTTTGAGATCTAACTTAATTTTGTAACTTTAATCAATGTCCTTAAATAAATTAAGCCAGTACGGGCGGAGTTAAGATGGTGACCGGCTAAGGCGCTCTTGGTTGACCGCGCCCAGTGGCAAGATTATTCCCCTTAGACCCATGCCAAGCCTACACACGGGGCAGAAGATGGAGCAGACTCCTCGGAACAAAGTGGAGAGTTCGGAAGCACTTTTACGGTCCCGAAAACAGAGAAGACGAGACATGAAACATCAACAACATAGTGGCCACGGGCAAGTGGAGACCGCATTCAACCCGGGACCTCAGCAACAAAGTTGGAAACGATTGGCTGAGACCAGTTGCTGAGCCGGGTAGCAGAAGAATGTCGGGATGTGAGAGCCACACCAGCGATCCCTGTCAAGATGGCACTGCAGGGGGTTGGGTGACAGAAAATGCTACAGTTGTGAGACTTACACCAGCAACCTCTGTTCAGATTGCACTACAGCGATTCCAGGTGCAAGAGGGGACCTCAAGGAGGTAAGCCACGCGGGGCAGTCTGTAGCCTAGGAGGTCCATAAACCTCTAGGCCATGAAACGGCCAGAGGCTGCGCGGTTGACTCCCGTTGGGAACAGCCACGCCATGACAGCCTACAGCCCGAGACTGGAACCCTGAGCAGAGTAAGAGGGGTGGAAAATTGAGGCACACTCTCTTGGATGACTGGTGGCCCGAGCTGATATATCCAGAAACAACATGCCACACAGAATCAGGGATGCTGACTGGATCAAATGTGGGTGTGACAAATTAACTTCCGGGCCACCAGTGGTCCAGGGATGCATATCGGTTTCTAAACCATAAATCAACCCCACACCTCTAGTACACAGAAGGGATCTGAACAGATTGGAAACACAAGTCAATTATAAAACTCCTTGCCCAATTTTGGTAACGTGGACGGAATGGCAGGCTTATCTCTGCAAAGGTCGTGGATCATTGGTTATTTGCAACATAGCATATATACAATTATTACCCAATGATAAAAGGGACTGTCCCGTCAGTGTTGTTAAAAAATGTCTACTTTATTATTATCACAACAGACAGTTCTAGCACACTACAAAATACAACCCACCCTGTATGGAATGCAGAGGGCAGACAGTTTCAAGGAAGACAAAGGGAGGCACACTGGATACTGACAGGAGGGTAGTCTGTATAGTAACTAATCGCAATAGTGCAAGGATACTTGGTTTTAACACAGGGGGAACAATGGGTCTTAAAATGTCACTAGGGCCCTTCGAAGAAGGACCGGGGGACAGAACCACAATGTACCTTGTGCTTGTATAAGTTCTTGGTGTTCGACAGTGTAGAGTCGGTTTCAGGACGCTTTGCAGCATCTGCGACAGAGTTCAAGCTGGGAGACAGCTGCGGGTATCAGGCGGCAAGCAGTTCGGCAAACGAGGCTGGCCAGACGGCTACAGGCTGGCCTACACAGCAGCTCGGGTCAGGAATCGGTGTCTCAGTGCTGGTCAGCAGGTCTGAAGCACTGGTCGAGGCATCTCGGACGACGTTAGCGACTGAGGCATGACAACAGACAGCAGTGCAGTTGGTTGCAGCTCGAGGGGCTTGACTGGCTCGAAAATGTCCTTTAAGGCAGACGCTTTTTGATGCTTGTCGATGCACTCCTCCTAGCTTCTTCACTGGGCTTGTGTCATCCTTTAAGGCGGACAACCAAAGCTGAGGAGAGTGTTGCAGGCAACAGCCTTGTCCTTGGTTTGGTTCAGAGACTCTCAGGCATTTCCCACCTAGGAAGCTTGCTTGCAGAGCCTAGTAGGGCACGCTATATGCTGACTGGGTACTGGTTCTGGAGCTGCTTGAGGTCCTGTGGATTCAGTATCTCTCTCTGTTCCCTGGGAGATGTTTAGGGGAGGGATCTTGCTTTCCTCTTTGGAAATCCTGGCTTTCCTTCACTGGCAGAAGTTGTAAGGCAGACTGTACCTTTAGCCAGGGTCCAAATGAGTTCTTCTTCTTACTCCTGGCAAAGTCTTCAGACGATCTCCCCAAAAGAGGGGCTCAGCCATCTTTTAAAGCCAAATGGGCCACAGTAATTGATGTAGGCTAAGCCTACCTTAATTAACCAATCATGGCTCCCCACCAACAATCTCCTGTATGCATGAGGTCATAAACAGAGTGTTTTGCAACAGAACGGGTAAAGGGGTGAAACGTGTAATACTAAGTCCCACCCATCTTCCTGTTTGTTGTGGATCAAAGGGCCTCTCAGGTTAATAGAGCTCTCTGTGGTTCCTGATTAAAGCAGCAGGTCTCCCTTGAATATGCAGCGAGACCAGACTTTCTGACTTCTGCAAACCACATTCTCATACCTTTTGAATGGGTTCCCCCTGCGGGGATGACTACTGTAAACATCTGTCCCAGACATGGCAGTTCACTGCCCTTGATACTAAGAGGAGGGAGCTGGCTTCAGGTTGACACAGTGCATATCAAAAGTTGTTGGGGTTTCCTGTCTCTTTTGTTAACCTCTGCAGCCAGGCCCCACGTGCGCCTGTTTGAAGTATACTCTATTAGTATGCTAATTATGTTAACCACTGCCACCATTCTGCAGTGCTTACACAAAAGGACAGGGCGGATCCATGGAGCCTTTGATAGTTAATTAGGCTGGCCATGGCAGGAGGAAGGTTTTGCCCTGCCCCCTTCTGAGATGCATTGTGTACTCCACCTGTCGGAACCCAACTAAACATGACAGGGAGGACTGCACCTGTAGGCTGTGTCCACCCAGAGTATACAGGTCTATGTGTATGTTGTGCGGTGAGCATGGGACAATGTGTGCCGATTAGCCCCACACATTTTTTAGAGGTTGATTTACTTTCATTACATTTCTTTTAAAAATGTCAAAAAACCCAGGCGAGCACACACCCACCGTACAGATGGTCGAATTCCTGACAGCGGGAGCCACCAGTCTTTTGAACCAGATAACTGGGCTGCCTCCAGAGTGCCTATCTTTAGACAAGAGCAGTTTGATAGCCCAATTTTTAAAGCAATCATTACCCTGGGGACATTTGTGTCATTAAATCCATCCCTCATTGAAGAGTGATCACTTTAATAAAAAAAAGGGGGAGGGGATTATCAAAATGATCTGTGACACTATCAGGAAAAGTGAATTACAGAGGTTGCTGGTGCAATGCGGCAAATACATTCAAAAGGAGAAAACAAGTGCAGTTCTTTCTACCTGGACATATGAATGCCAGAGAATTGGAGAAATGTCCAAAGGCGGATCAAAAATGTCATCAGTTCAAGGAGCTCTGAGAGCCCAAGACCACCCAAAGGAGACCCACCAAGTAGATTTAATGTTTTGTATGGGTGACCTACAGAAACATTTTTTTAAAGAAATTCAATCCTTAAAAGAAGAAATGAAGAAAACTTTCGAAGGTGTGTAAGCAGAGATTCAGTAGTTGCAGGAGAGATTCTCAACAAAGGAGGATGGCATCACCAACCTACCGAGTGAAGTGCCTAAAATACAAGGCGACATGACAACCTTACAGACAATTACCACCCAAACACTTAATGTATGTGAGGATCAAGAACATCGCTCTCGAAGGGGTAACATCAGACTAAATGCTATTGAAGTGTGTTTAGAAGAACCGGATAATCAAGACTTTCCAATATCTCTGTTTGAAGCGATGCTCCCTAAAGAGCATGGTCTAGACTGAACCATAGACAGAGCTCACAGAGGAGGCCCCAAACCAAGGGAGAAGGGAACCAGGCCCCGAGATGTCCTAGTGAAGTTTCACTCATACACCACCAACCAAGGAGAAGATCTTGATGTCTGCAAGGCATAAATAGAGCGTGGACATTAAAGGTTGCAAGATACTACTTTTCCAAGATGGGCAGCCCGCACTTTGATAAGAATGAGAGAGTACTGCCGTGTAACAGAACACATTCAGAGGATCAAAATTCCACGCAGATGGACATTCCCATGTGGTTTGATCTCTACCATAGATGGGTCTCAACATAAGGCCAGGTCGGGTAAGGATACCGCTCTGTCTTGGGCCTGAATCAAGATGACCCAGGCTTAACTAACCAAGAAAACTGAAGCAGAAGACAGATAGTCAGGGGTCACAAAGAAAAAGACCCGACTCCAACATTAAAATGAAAAGGCGTTTGAAGTAAATTGTGTGTCACTTTTCTAAATGTTTTTATTCAACTACAGGTTTTGTGTTATTGTAGGTGTAAAGAGGGAATCAGAGATGTTTTTGAATAATTTTGGGTGATAACCTTAGGAAATGTAACATCGAAACACATACTTGCCGGGTGGAGCAGGGAGCATACCAAGTTGGGGATGACTCAGCTGGTTGTAAGAGTGATTAGGGGTCGGGCGAGGGAAGGAGGGATAAGGGAGGATGAAGGGCGGGTCACAAGCAGAAACACACTGTTCCCATTATTCAGATGGGCTATCACAGGCTGTAAATAGAACACAAAGGTAATATTCAGGGAGATGCTTGTCTGGTTATACCTTTCAATTGCATGACACTAACAGAAGGGGGTTAAACACCCACAACAAAAGGGCTCAACTATAATGCCTAAAAAGGATGGCATAGATATTGCTTTCATACAAGAGACTCACTTGAGGAAAGCACACCAAAGGAGAGTAAGACACAAAGCATTCAGGAGTGTTTTTCAGGCTTCCATTTGTGTGAAAAAGGTAGGAGTAGCAATCACGATCTGCAAGGATGTACTCTTCCAAGTAGTGGCAATTTCAGAAGGTAAGAGAGGCAGATATCTTCTTGTAAAAGGAGGACTCCCAATGGACGAGTGGGTTGCTAATTTCTGTCTGTGCATCAAATATTGGTCAAGGGACATTTGTAATTGACTTTCTGGACCTAGTTAAAAAAAAGGCAGTATATGAAGAGAGAAGGGATAAGAGATTGGGTTGTCCCAATCTGCTTTGTTATTATGAGGCCTCCCACTGAGATTCCTTGGGGAATGGTCAAAGGAATACTCAGTGAAACTATGCTGGGAAATGGACAGAGTGGTGTCAGAAATTGTGCTTTGGAAGCTTCTACGGCTGCCAAAGGACAGCAGACCACAAAGCAAAAAAGGGAGGCAACCAACCCACAATGATTATTTGTAATAGACCTCAAAAAGTGGGATCAAAAATACACCAAAAGAGAAAGGACAGGTCCTGGAAATATACAATGAATGAAAACGATATAATTACAGAAACTACAAGCGAAATATATGTTTTTGGTTTTAATACATGACAGAGTATCAATTCAAAAATAAGTACTTAAAAGGAAACAAAGGACTTTTTGTACATAAAAGGGCATAGAAAATCAAGTGCTAATGCGAACGAACAATACAGAATTCAAGTGTATTTTTTAAAGACAGCAGCGGGCCCATTTTACAGAGCAGTCAATACTTCAAAGATATTGCCACCACCACAAGCAATGGGAGAAGGAAAAATCTAAAAACCCACAGGAGACCAAGTGTCACTGAAGCCCTAATCGAGTTTACACCTGAAGCCACACTTGTGTGTTGGCTCTGCACAGAGAGACTTTACATGTGCAAACATATTACAAAAAAAGGATCACGGTAATCTAATCTATTTCCGGGAATTCACCCATTAGTTTACCAGCACTACCATCAGTAGTCCTAATTCAAGGCGTGTAGGTAACATGACAGGGCAGTTTAAAAACACATACATGTATATGCGCACGCGTTATTGTCACATACAGGCGGAGCTCATGGCACCGTAATCCGTTTCGGGGAATTTACCCCTCGAGTATACCAGCACCATCTACTTATCACGCAATTCAATGCATTTACCAAAGGTAAGGGACATTTCGAGGTAAGCATATCTTTCTGCTTTTTATACTGTGGAGAGCTTCTGGCTCATTCCTCTCTTCTTGTTGCTCTTTACAGATGTATTAGCACTAGGATTCAACCTAATCATCCACCACACGCAACGTCTACAAGCACCAAGGCCAGATACAGCGTCCCCGTGCTATTCACGGTGTGGCATTGCTATCCCATTCCTATGGTCATGCATTCTGTTCTCCACTTCATTGTGATCACGTTATGATCATTGACATAGGCGAATTGTCAGCCTAAAACAACGGATAACCTATCTTAATCCACCAGGATAACCCAAAGATTTAGGATCAACAAGGGTGAGTTACTACTGAACTCCCATTTATTATACATGCCGGACAAGCGATCTCAGCGGGTGAATCAGCTCTCTTAAAATTCACAGAATACACTCAACCCGTGGGGATAGGTTTTATCACATTTCACTTGGCAACAGGTAATTAACTGGAATCCATTGATGATTCACCCTATGGGGGTTCATATGATCAACTTAGTGAGCACACAATTCATAACATGTTTGCACGGTACATGGCTGGTGCAAGCAAGGTGCATCACTTATCCATGGGCTAAACAATCACATGCTAATAAGATCCAACGTACTTAATCGTGATGGTAAATATGTGTCCGTTTTGTTTTCTCGATTCTGCATCACCATGGTGAATGGACGATGAGTATGTAACCAATTGACTTAATGAATTTGCCATTCTTTAAAAAATATTGCCTATGTATACACATATGCTATGCTATACTATGCTATGCAAATATGTGTATGCATGTTCCATACAATCATATACTTGTATCCTTCATGGGACACCATACTGTATTGTCTTATGCACATGCATCTGTACGACACCTTGATTTTAATTTATGCATGATACTATTATTTCTCGGTCAGCCTTGAGGATGACTAAGGTTGAAACACATGTTGGCTGACCCCAATGAGAATAAATCATTATTTTGGATGACCTATTTGGAGGACTCTGAACAAATTTTACATCGCTACAATGCTCACTTAACTCTAAGAAGGCAGAGTGCGAATCACCCAATTCCAATTTAATTCACGGTACCATGTTTGGGTTGTTCCTAGTTAGATGGCACGACATAACTGCTGACTTGGCGGCGTTGACCTTCAGGTCCAATGGCGTCATAAAGTCGGTATACGCCGTGACAAGATGTTGCAAGGATCTTGGTGTGACTGCCACCAGAACCGTGTCATCTGCGTATGCCAGGACTGTATATGACTTCCCATTAATTTTCGGCACGTCAGCTGTAACTTGCATCAAAGCCTCCCGCAACCCATTGATGTACAAAGAAAACAGGACAGTAGCTGTCAGGCATCCCTGTCGCACTCCCGCCTGGACCTGAAAATAAGCAGTGCAACGGCCAGAGGAACAACTTCTGACGCAGGCTTGGGTATTTTTATGCAAACTAATCAATAAGTCTGTTATCCCCGCTGGATAACCCTGTGACCTAAGCACAGCTCACAACATTTTCTTATTCACTTTGTCAAAGGCTGTGCTTAGCTCCATCAAGGTAAGATATATGGGTTCACCCCTCAGGTAGAGTGAATTTGCCAGGATCAGGAAAAGATTGAGAATCTGCTCACTTGTCCCCAGAACTGGGCGAACGGCCAATTGTATCTCATCGAGAGCACCACTGGTATCAATCCAAGATTCGATTCTCCCCAGCAACACTCCTCCAAAGATTTTCTACAGAGATTGGTCTATATGATGCCGGCACATTTCTTGGGCCCTTTTTGTAGCTTGGTTGGATCATTGCCTTCCCCATGATTCTGGAAATTGTGCCTTCGCACACATGGCATTAAAGCACACCATTAATACTGGCCCCACAGATCAACCTCTTCTCTAAACAAGTCAGCCAGGATACTATCCGATCCTGGTGATCGGCTGAGTTTTTGATGAACAATTGCATCTGCTATTTCCTTGGTTGAGAATTACACCAAGTACCCTTCCACTCTACATGGTCTATCTTCTAGGAGGTGCTGTGCCTCATTAGGTGCTGTGTTTATCTCACCCACTGCTACTTCGGGCTGGTTGCAGAGTGTGGCAAAATGCTCAATCCATCTGCATCTGCCACATTCGTTTTCAGCCCGTCAACCAATCCTTTGTATTTGGGGCCCGACAAGACTAGAGCTCAGAACATCCTGCCATCGTTTGACCCAGCTGCTTGCACCAAGTTAACCCATGCCTCCCTAGCCAGCTCTCGCATCGGTTCACTACCACCTGCTTATAATTTGATCTGGTTAGTCTGATCAGGTTACAATACGTTATTTCCCTTTTTAGTTCAGCTAGCAATAATGATTTTGCCTGCTTACAATTCTTGTCAAACCAAGAGGCCTGTTCTTCTAGAGCATTTTTAGTCACCTCTTTCTGGCACCCTGCCGTCAGCTTCCTACATAGCTGGTCAACATTTGCCACCAGCACAGTGTATCCCACCCTCAGTTTGAACATCTCCTCTATCAAGATTTTGTTTGTATTAACATTTGTGATAGGTAGTACAAGCCTTAATGGGAACTTTCACGCATAACCCATTTCACCTCACCTGCTGCATGCCAAACGCCTCTTCCCTTGTTCCCCTCTCTATGTTCATCCCTCCACTGTATCACAGGTCATCCGATGCTGCTTACCAGCAGGTGGATCTCATGGGAGGGGAAACCTCCTTTGGGACCAGTGATGACTGGACCAGGAGAAAACAGTATTTCCGCCAATCAACTGACACTAGACCCCTTCCCTACTATAACCCCACTTCTCGTTCACCTCGTCCCCTACCCTCATATACCATGTACGTTTGAAGCTAAGCAAAAGAAGAGAGTACTGAGACAAGGAAGATCTCTTGTGAGTTACAACATCATGCTGTCATGAACCGTCGCCTGCGTCCATTCTGGACTTCGTGGTCCCTGACCCATAGAGGACTGAATGCAGTAATCCTCCCAACATGGGCGCCTGATACGGAACGCAGCTTGCCAGTCTTTGCGCTCCACGCTCTGCGTACTACTAAACAGACACGCCCCGTGGCTCTGCGCGTCTCAACGCTACCGCTCGCTGTAGTTGGACGTGTGTTGCCGGAGTTCGCTCGGGGCTTTCTTCTGAATCCTGTTTCCCAGTTCCTTGAATCCTCCTCCTTTCCTTCCTTTCCTCAAAATTTACCTTCAAACTTTCCTGGATTTTCGTCTGTGCTCGGGTCACGGCATTCCGTACCTCCGAGCTCGGACAGTGTTCCTTCCTGGCTCCTGTCCTGGACATCTGAACGTATCCTGGAGTTGGAATATCATCCTCACACTGGAATCCGAAGACCAGCACAGGAGTTTATACAAATCCCAGACCGTGCGAAAGAAATCACCAAAGAAGGACGCAAGCAAACAGTAAAAACAGGTGAGAAGGGGAGAGACTTGTGACACATGCCTCACTGAGTTTTGGGATGAGGAGGCGCAGAGCAGTACAGAATACTTACCAGAACCAGTTTGTGCATTCTAGTGGTTCACAAGAGCCGATTGGAAGAAGCTGTGTTAAAAGTAAAGAAGGACTTGAAGAAGTGTCAAGTCCTCCTTGGAGGAACTGCGAGAGCAAGCAAGGACCAGGAGAGAAGGCAGAAGCTGACCGGTACACCAAGAACGGAGAGAGAGAGCCTGAGGCTGGTCCAGGATGTGAGGACGACACAGCCAGAAGGCGGGCTGAAACTCCAGGCATCCCCGAGACGCGGTGAGGGCTCAGTGAAGAAACCACGCTGCAGAAAATGCCAAAAAGATGGCGTAGCTGCCACAAAGCAAGGGAGACTCCCAAACTCCTTCGAAGCACTGTGACAAAGCCCAGCTGCTCCAGAGGAGCAAACATCCATGCAGACCATGCAGTAAGGCACACAGGTGACCGGTGAAGTGCTGAAAGCCTATGGAAGTGGTGGCATGAGCAGAGAGACTGGGAAAGGAGGCTCTGGGACCCTGCAACTGTGGGAGAAATAGTTGATTAGACATGGATATGGGGGCTTGACAAGATTATTTCATATGCAGAGGCCGTTTGTGTTTTTAGGGTGGATTTTGATCATTCTAGTATTGTAAATAGTGAGTGCTTGACATATAAGGTTATTGAACACCCCATCACTAATTTCAATGAAACTTCTGTTTCAATAGCAAAGGCTGCAGCAGTGAGGGCTTATTCGCAAGCGAACTGTCCCTGCATGACAGAATGAAGTGTGCTGCTCTAGTACGCTAAAGGCTTGTGTCCCATGGCACTTCTCTGTGTTAGCACTGCTGCCAAGAGTGTGCTGTTTGAATGAGAAAATAGGTAGAATTCCTGTGTGTAGTCTGGGGTCACTAGATCTCGAGCTGTTGATATTACATCCTTTAGATCATTGAAAACAGTTATCATTTCTGTTGTCCACTGAATTGTCGTTCCCTCTTTCTGTGCCTCCTTGAGGCCTTGCAGGAGGGGCCTTGTGTACACTGCATAGTCTAAAATCCAGGGCCTGCAGTAGTTACAGAGCCCTAGAAATCTTTGCATATCTTTCACGGTCATTGGTTAAGGAGTGGCACGCAGTGCAACCGCTCTACCTGGTATTATTCTCTTGCCATCTTTGGAGATGAGCTTTCCCAAGTAGAGCACCTCTTGTAAACAGTACTGGAGCTTTTACTTATCCACATTGTACCCTTTCTGTGCTAGTAGCTGCAGTAAGGCAATGGAATGCCTTTGACAGGTCTGCTAGCTGTCACTGCAAACCAGTAGGTCATCTACGTATTGAATGATCATGCTGGGCACCTTAATGTCACCTAGATCTACATGCCATATACTATTGAAAATACTGGGGCTTTCACAGTACCCCTGGGGCAAGCAATGGTGTTCGTAGCGCTTTCCTCCCAGGGTGAATGCTGTAAAATACTGTGATTCTGGGTCAAGAGGCACTGAGAAGAATGCATTTTTCAAGTCCAGCACAGTGCAATGGGTGGTTTGTTTGGGGATGCTGCACAAGATGGAGGCCAGGTTAGGGACAAGAGGAAACTATTTCTCTACAATGTCATTAAGGGGGCATAAGTCCTGGATCATCCTCCAACTGCCCCTGTTGCTTTTTTGATCAGATAGATAGCCATGTTGCATGGTGAGGTGGAAGGCCCTTTACTGCCTTGCTGTAATAGGGCCTGCAACGTTTCCTGAATTCCCTCCTCTTCTTCTCTGGTCAGGGGGTACTGCTTGACCCTCAGGGGTTCTGAACCTGGTTTAAGCGTTATCCTTAATGGTGTTACTTTCTTTAACATCCCTACATCATGGGGCTTGGAGTCCACAATTGTGGTGGAATGTACTGTAGATCAGAAAGTGGGCGGCACGCTAACAATAGACATGTGGGGTCTTTGTACTTTCTGGTACTGCACCATTATGTCACACAGTATACACATTTCAAGCACTATAGCCCCATCATTATTGTCATCCTCAAAAAGGTCTTTGCCTGAAGGTTCTCACAGAGGCACATTGGAGTCAATGCACAGCACGGTGCGCCATTGGCACCCATGGGGGTAATTTGCCAGCACTACAATCCTCTGGGCGGACACTTGCAAACCCTCTAGGTCTAGTGACAAGATAGTACCAGCAACCACTTCGGGGAGTGCTGCAGGTCAGAAAATGAAATCTGCAGGTACCCTCCATTCTTTCCTAGTAATTTGGGGCACTGCTTTTGCAAGCACTCTGATGCCATAAACAAACATATCTGGGTTCACAGGTATCCACCTCACTACCATCTCATTAGCCACAGCATGTATTACTAGCATCGCCCGCAGGGAGCACATGCCAAGGGTGGCACAGCCTATTCCTCTATCTGTGAATGATATTGTCATGTACAGTTTGCTGAGCAGGTCCCTTCCCAGAAGGTTGAGAGAGGAGCTTTCAAAATAGAGGAGGGGCACTCCTACAACCTTCCCTCCTACCTTGACATCTAAGTCTTCTGTGTATGGAACCATAACTACAGCCCCAGAGAATCCCTGCGTTTCAAGAGTTTTTCTTGATAGCGGGAAGTCGCCTTCACTTATGCATGACTTTTCCGCCCGAGTCAACCATGAAGAATAGTTTATTTCCTATCTCTGTCCCCACCAGTGGTTCCTCTTCTGGATGTAAGGTCATTGATAGTACTGGACACGCAAGTGTTCTCTGTGGGCTGTCATAGTCAGGATAGGTATATGACCCTGGAAATGAGAAGGGGTTCCTTCCTCCCATGGTGGTTCCCTGATAGGGGGCTGCCGCTCCATTGGGTGCAGTTGTGAAAGGGTTTTGGTCCCCTCGACCCGTTGGTTGAGGCGGGGCGGGGCTGATGTGGCTGTGTGGCCAGCTGCTGTGGCGGTGGGTGGTATGGGCTAGGGATTTGGGGAGGTAACTGGGTGTATTCCTGGTGTATCTCATATGGGATCATGGACCACCCCTGAATGGGCCATTGTGGGCTCCCTGGGTGGGGGCCTCCGTAGATTTGTTGGTTGGAACTGTAGTTCCCTCCGTGCCTGCTGCAACATTCTCTAGAAAAGTGTCCCCAACTACCGCACAACCAACACTGCCCTTGCCTGCCACCTCTTGGCCCTTGCCCACTGAATCCTCCTCTCAGCCCTCGGAACCCATCTCATCCTCATCCTCCTTGCCACTGGGGTCCTGAAAAGTGTTGGTTTCCTCCCCACTGTCCTTGTCCGTTGTCTGCCCATACTGCAGCCATCCTTGTCTGTGTGCAGGGTCGGATTGGCCCCTCAGCCTTTAGGCCCGTGGCCGGGCCGAAATCGTCCCTGGGGAGTGGGGGCTTGTTTCTGGCTATGCCTGGGATTTTTTTTTTTCAATTTCTTTTTCTCAGAAAGCCTTTCATCCTTCTTAGGTCGATAAATGAGTGCCAACACAGGTTGGGTGATATTGTATGCATATTTGTTCTATAAAAAAAGAGCTTAAGCGTAAGTGCTATACAATAACATATCATTTGGCCTTGGACGTCTGCTTGGATTCACAGTCATTTAGTGTACTTAGGAACAATGTTATTTGATGCCACATCCTGTTTTGTCAAGGGGTGAAAGGTTGTGTATCATCGTTTCCTGGGATGTCACGTTGGGGTGGGGTTCAAATGGCATCACTTTTAGTGATGTCATCACAGGTCAAGGGTCGTGAGGCGAGGGGTGGGCCTCTTTTTTATGGGTGACCGGGCCTATTTCTTGTCCCAGTCCGACCATGTCTGTGGGGCAACGGAAGCACACCCTTCCTCTCCCATCTGTTCTGGGGACGGTTCCACCGACACTACTGCTACTTTCACTAGTTTATTTTGAACTAGTTCTGCTTCCTCAGCCTGCCTTCTTTGAATAGTTTCCTTTTCACACTCTTTGATCCTTCTACAATGGTGCACTATGATGCTCTGAATCTCTGGCCAATCCTTTGCTTCCACTCCAGCTATCTTATCTAGTGCCTTCTGTACTTCCTTAGTCAATACCCGCTTTACAATAAAGTAAAACAAAGATGTTGATTGATCCCAGGCGCTGCCCATTTCGCTCGCCACATCTCTTTAACCCTAAGAATGTACTGCGCAGCATCTTCCTCATCCCCCATTGTGCATTGCATGATCGATGTTAAATCAGGGGTATCCGGGAAGGCCCCCCGCAGTGCATCCCAAACACCCGCGCTGATATTATTGAACGATGCCCCATCATGGTCTCCCACCGCCGTCACCAAGAAGCTCTTGATGTCTCCTATAGTGAGGGGCCCCCATGCAGTGTGTTTTTCAAAGCATATATGCATTTTCCTGCCACCGCAGTCAGTTGGCGGAGGGCCTTAAGGAGATTTGTTTTGTCCATTTGCGTACAAGGGACAAAATGAGGTCGTCCTGCACCTTTATGAATTAAGGGCATTTGTAATTTCGTTTTTACCTCTCCCAATTTTTACCACACTTCCCTTTTTCGTTGCTAATGCTATCCTCCCAAACCGTTGCCTCAGCCTCCCCTCCCACAGTCTTTCTACTCTTCGCGTGGTCATGGGTGCTTGCTCAGCCCCTCCCGCTGCCCCTTCTTCGGATCTTCAAAATCGCTTCAGTACTCCTCGTCCCCTCTCCGGGACCCCATATTCTCATACCCCAAGCTATCCGTCTCCCCCTCCCGTTCTACATGTACTGCTCTTATGGGCGCACTGTCAATCCTGAACAGGAAGTCAACAAACTTCCACTCGTGCCCAGGCGGCACAGGAGGTGTTCCTGGGGGCAACATCAGAACCTCTGCCGCTCTTGCTGTTTCACAGACGGCCCTCAACCTTGCTAATTCTATGCATGTGGTGGTCAATGCCACTTCAAGGTCTGTTGTGCTCACCCCTGTATGTATGGTCACTGTCTGGGGTCCAATATACTGTGGGGGCGGGACCTGCTGGTTTCGGCTAAAACAGTTTCCCCAGACACATGTCAGATCAGTGTACCCCTCTGCTGGTCGTGTAGTTAATGGGTACATCCCCTTCTTTCCCTCCCCCACCTTCTCACTGTATCCTGTACTGGGGAGCTCTCCATTGTCGGGCACTATCCCGTTCCTTTGCTGGGCCTCTGTTTTCTCGAACATTCTCCAGAGAATGTTCAATATCTCTTGTCTGTTTTGTAATGGTCTCCCTTTATACCTCGCAGTCAAATATGTAGACATATGGTCTAAAGCACTCCTATCGAAAGGAGTGGGGCATACCTTCTCCTTTAGTCTCAGTTACCCATTGGTTGTGTTACTTCTTGATTTTTTCACAATACAGGGGTAGGGCGTTAAATATGTGATCTAGAGGTGTGTCCATCCCCATGGCTATACCCGATCAGTGTTGTTTTGAGGGTGCGTTTTACACAGCAGTCCGTCAACTAAGGTCAAAACTACAAATTGGCCAATGTTACTTTAAACCCCATATATTCTAATCCCGTTTGCACTGGCAGTCAAAACCGTCAAAGAAAAAAAAACGTTGAATAACAACCATCGGTTTCACCTTCCCCCCTACAGCATCTTCTTTTGTTCTCTTCATGCTCCCCTGATGCACCAACGCACACACACACACACACCATACACGGCCCTCCTGGGCCTCCTCCGTACATATAAAAAAATACACTAACAAAATAAACAAAAATAAGCTAAAACAACAGCCACTTCTTTTCCCAAGCTCTTTAATTATATGGTGCTTCTAAATTTCCTCTTGTGTTCATCTCCCGCACTCGCCGAGACAGTGCACTGTGGCGCCACCTTCTCCCCTCCATCAGGAAGGCTCCTGTGTTCCTTTTTCCCATGGCCTCAATATATTTTAAGAAAAAATAAAATGAATAAAAATTGCCAACAAAATACTCCCACAATGCTCAACTCAACCTATGCTTTCACTTTCTTTCACTGTATGTTCACCCATTTCACACAGCTCTCCATCCCCACCCGAACACTGTCATTCCTTGCAGGCCATACTCACATGTTTAGGTTCTTCCGAACGCCTTCATCGGGGGGGATCCACAACAGGTCTGGGCCTCTCCCTGGGGCCGTACCGCGCTTCAACAAGCAGACGGGACATCTGCAAAGACGGCACCCCCAAGGGCCACTGCTGCATACGCGTTTTAGGGGACTGTTCACCGTAGGTGGGAACGGCCCTTGCGGAAAGGCCGCCTCGATACCACTGCAAGTATGGGAGCTGTGGAATCACGTCTGGGTCACCAAATGAAGGCAAGACCCTCTATGCGCACACTACAGAGTAAAAATAACCCGCTAGGGAAATAGGCCAGGATATAGCGTTGTAAGGATAACAAGGTTTAATTGTACAGAATACAAATATCAGCAAAGAACTCTGCTTCTCGAGAGCACTCTAACAGCTACAAAGATGGGATTAAGAACCCAGGCAGCGTCATTTATAGGGTACACAATGGGTGCCACTGATTGGAAGCACCATTCACATGGGCCTGCTCCATAGTGGATGCCAGGCAGTAATTGGTTGGTCTCCTCCCGCTAATCAGGACCCACGTGGGTCAGCTGAGCTCATCCTTGCAGTGAAGGTCGGTCATGTAATAAGACATTGGCCCTCATTACAAGTTTGCCGGTCCGGAAACAACGGTGCCAGTAAGCTTACCGGCTCCGTTGTTTCCGGAATGGCAAACTACAAGTCTGCGGGTGGGAGCCATTCCGCCCGCCATGGTCAGACCTGGCGGGTGGAACGGCACCCGCCCGCAGACTTTCACGGAAGCTCTGGCACCGTTGTTAATGCCGGTGCTTCCGTGGTCCCCATTTCCATGGAGTCCTGCAAGACCCCACGGGAATGGGGATCAACATTTTACCAGCGCCTGATTTACCGGACCGCCGGGGCTGTAATGCCCCAGTGATTCCAGCAAGTCAGATGGCGGTAAATCATTACAGGTCCATTGGTTACCTGACAGTTTTACCGGCACGGTTTCCGCCGTACCCGTAATGCGGGCCAATGTTTCTGTCTAAACTAAACATGCTAAACCTGAATATTAATTAATTGTGGCAGGCACCTGGGCGGCACGGGAAGTGAGCCAAGGAAGAGGGAGGATAAAATAGTCATGCTGACCCACACATTCAAGGTTTCATTAATGCTGCAGTTCTCGCACTCAAGGTCTCCACCCTGGGGTTTGATCTTTAATGTATCCCCCAGGACCTCGTGTTACATGGGGTATGTGTTGTTGCTTAGAAGAAATATGGCAGCGCATGCTTAAATCTCCTGTGGACATTTAAGGGTTGAGACCTGGGGGTCGCATGCATGTCGAAGAATGAAAGGTGTAGGGGTCGAAGCAGTGGGGTGAGGCTGGCTCCTGCCTCGCTGGGTGGGGGGTGAGAGGCCTCCTGGCAGGTTAGTGGAGATGAATGGATGCAGCGCAGAGCCTAGTGTTGTCTCACGCTCTTGCCGGGCGCATTCTAGCAAAAGATACTAAATATTCGCAACACTAAAGGATGAGAGGGAAGTGGACTTCCGTGGGAAAAGGGCTCTAGCAGAGTCAGCATGTTGTGCAGAAATTAGACTTTGTGAACCAGGAACATGAGCAGCGTGAGCGTGCGGCTTATCCTTTCTGGGCCTAATACAAAATGGAGTCGAGGGCTTGTGGGCGTTTTTAGTGCCATGCACCTATTTCTAAGCTCTGTTGGGCCGCTATATAGTGGTTGATGAAGCAGATTGTTCCCCCCTTGTATATTATATCACTTCATATGGTGTTCATCGTATTTGGAAGCACCTAGGGGGGTGGGATAGTCTCATTTCCATACCAAAATTTTATACCAAAGCTTGGCAGGAGAGTGAACCAAGCCTACAAAGTGGGAAACTAAAGTCAGAAGTGCAAGTCTGGGACCTGCACCCATATAAAGAGAACTGTAACACTGATAGACTTTACATGCAGTACTTGGCAGGTGAGTAAACCAAGTCTGTATGTGACCCCACAGCTTGGAGGAGAACCTAGGTTGTTCTTTTTCATTGCAGTACCTGGTAGGAAGAAAACAGGTGTGCCAACCCGGGTTGGGGACCCACTACAGCTTGGGGAGTGCAACCAGGCTGTCCTTTTTCTTCACAGTATGGGGTAGGTAGAAACCAGATCTGCCAACCAGGGTCAGGGATCCTCCACAGCTTGGGAGTGAATCCAAGTTGTTCTTCGTCGCAGTGCCTGGTGGGAGGAAACCTGGTCTGCCAACCTGGGTGAAGGACCCACTTCAGTTTGGAAAGAAATCCAAGCTCCTTTTGCGTGTACAGTTGTGCCTGGTGAAAAGGAACCAGGATTACCAGTCAGGGGCCGGGACTCAGGGGCAGAAATGAAGCCTGAGAAGGGCCAAGCAGTGGACGGGATTTCCCCCAAAAGTTATTGAACTTTGCGAGGAGCCTAATTAAGGCCAGGGAAGGGAGATATTCCCCAACTCTTCAAGGTCTGAAGATCCCAGAAATGTCTTTTGTCCAGGGGAAGGGTGCCACTACCTTTGGGCTTTAAAGACCAAACTTTTATTTTAGTTTAGACTTAGAGGGACAGAGTTCCGATTCTGAAATTGGGACTTTTGCTTTGGAAATTCTGACACTAGTCATTTCAGTTAGGGCAGGGAGAGTTCGGGCAAGATAGGATTATTTTCCTTTTCACTTTTGAATAAAAGTTTCTGATAATCACCTTAATGCTGCACCCTTACAATACATAAATACAGATTGTGTATTACATAGCCAGGTGAGGGTTCTAACTAAATGAAAATCTATTTAGGTAAATGCAGTTAAAAACAGCACATTACTTTGATATTAACGCAATTGATCTATTTTTAACAAATATAGTTCTTTGTTTATTCGTTTTTCCTTTTCACATTTTTTTATATTTTATTTTTGCTGTATATTGATAAATCTTACAAATGGTTTGATGCCCTGAAGTGACTTCATGGTGGATGCAATCAAAATCTTTACTTTGATATTGTATTTTCTATTATTTGCCATTGCCAACATAATTTGTTTTTTGTTCATGCATGATTTTTTGGTGTTTTACTGGAATGTGTCACTCGTGACCAAACTGAATATATAATAGAACTTGCTACGAAATATTTCACCCCTGAAAAAGCTCTGTATTAGGAGTAAAACCTGTGCTGGCCTGAAGTCAATAAGCTATACAATCGAACATGTTCAGTCAATGAAATCTATAAAGACGTAGACGCTTTAACTATATTCAATTAGTATGAAGCAGATTATTTTCAAATGAGTTAATTAAACCTAATAAAAAGATGATGCATTTTTTGTGGGCACACTTTTCCCAAATACATTTGAAAGCTTATTTTATCTTAATTGGAATGAAGAGGAACTGGGTCAATTGATGTTCAGTCAGTGCCTTAATCAAAATGTCACCCTACACGGCTTTACTCTGTGGCTGCACAAGCTATTCCTAAGGCTTTCCTAGCATGGTCCCATCAGAAAAGGAGAGGTTCAGGAGAGGTGGTAGTAGGCTGGGGAATGTAATAGGAGTATGCAAAATATTGTTGCAGTACGTGAACCATGTTACGAGTGTATTATACCTCAATCCTCATTGATACCCGGCTTGTGCTTCAATCATAGGTACTCGAACTCTACAAGGGTACCATTAAATAGCACCACCAGCACGGTTGAGTCAGCCAATCAAACTTCCCCTTCCAATGCGCTCCGCTCACTGCTTCTCATCCACATATCCACCCTGCCCCATCCCGGGCTCCCTCTTGTCAGTTTTTCACTGCACCGCTCTTGAATACTGGATTGCCATGAAAATGAAAAGGGAGACCGGCCTTCCATTTCCATGGCAGCCTAATCTTGAGTGAGTGTGTGACGAATCAACCTTTTGGGCACCAGTGGTCCAGGGATGAATATCAGTTTCAAAACCATCAATCAGCCCCACACCTTTAGTACACCAGAAGGGATCTGAACACATTGGAACACGAGTCAATTATAAACCTCCTTGTCGAATATTGGTAACGTGGACGGAACGACAGGCTTATCTCTGCAAGGTCGTGGATCGTTGGTTAGTTGCAACACAGCCAAAATACAATTAATACCCAATGATAAAAGGGACTGTCCAGTCAAGGTTGTATACACATATCTACTTTATTATTTTTACAACAGGCAGTTCTTGTTCGTGTTGCAGCAGGTGAGTGCCTTGGCTCCTCCTGGGCCACCTAATTCGAATCCAGCCGTTTTCGGCTGCCAGAGCCCCTTTGCGAGGCCTTCTTTTCTCCCCGCCTCCCTCCCGCTTGCACTTCGTGATTCCCTCCTCCTCCCGCCAGCTGATTGGCCTTCCCCACGTGTTGCTGCAGGGCCTAGCGACCCGCAGAGGCTCCCGCTCGCCCATTCCTCAAGGGGCTGCAGCAGGTGAGTGCCTTGGCTCCTCCTGGGCCACCTAATTCGAATCCAGCCGTTTTCGGCTGCCAGAGCCCCTTTGCGAGGCCTTCTTTTCTCGCCGCCTCCCTCCCGCTTGCACTTCGTGGTTCCCTCCTCCTCCCGCCAGCTGATTGGCCTTCCCCACGTGTTGCTGCAGGGCCTAGCGACCCGCAGAGGCTCCCGCTCGCCCATTCCTCAAGGGGCTGCAGCAGGTGAGTGCCTTGGCTCCTCCTGGGCCACCTAATTCGAATCCAGCCGTTTTCGGTTGCCAGAGCCCCTTTGCGAGGCCTTCTTTTCTCGCCACCTCCCTCCCGCTTGCACTTCGTGGTTCCCTCCTCCTCCCGCCAGCTGATTGGCCTTCCCCACGTGTTGCTGCAGGGCCTAGCGACCCGCAGAGGCTCCCGCTCGCCCATTCCTCAAGGGGCTGCAGCAGGTGAGTGCCTTGGCTCCTCCTGGGCCACCTAATTCGAATCCAGCCGTTTTCGGCTGCCAGAGCCCCTTTGCGAGGCCTTCTTTTCTCCCCGCCTCCCTCCCGCTTGCACTTCGTGGTTCCCTCCTCCTCCCGCCAGCTGATTGGCCTTCCCCACGTGTTGCTGCAGGGCCTAGCGACCCGCAGAGGCTCCCGCTCGCCCATTCCTCAAGGGGCTGCAGCAGGTGAGTGCCTTGGCTCCTCCTGGGCCACCTAATTCGAATCCAGCCGTTTTCGGCTGCCAGAGCCCCTTTGCGAGGCCTTCTTTTCTCGCCGCCTCCCTCCCGCTTGCACTTCGTGGTTCCCTCCTCCTCCCGCCAGCTGATTGGCCTTCCCCACGTGTTGCTGCAGGGCCTAGCGACCCGCAGAGGCTTCCGCTCGCCCATTCCTCAAGGGGCTGCAGCAGGTGAGTGCCTTGGCTCCTCCTGGGCAACCTAATTCGAATCCAGCCGTTTTCGGCTGCCAGAGCCCCTTTGCGAGGGCTTCTTTTCTCGCCGCCTCCCTCCCGCTTGCACTTCGTGGTTCCCTCCTCCTCCCGCCAGCTGATTGGCCTTCCCCACGTGTTGCTGCAGGGCCTAGCGACCCGCAGAGGCTCCCGCTCGCCCATTCCTCAAGGGGCTGCAGCAGGTGAGTGCCTTGGCTCCTCCTGGGCCACCTAATTCGAATCCAGCCGTTTTCGGCTGCCAGAGCCCCTTTGCGAGGCCTTCTTTTCTCCCCGCCTCCCTCCCGCTTGCACTTCGTGGTTCCCTCCTCCTCCCGCCAGCTGATTGTCCTTCCCCACGTGTTGCTGCAGGGCCTAGCGACCCGCAGAGGCTCCCGCTCGCCCATTCCTCAAGGGGCTGCAGCAGGTGAGTGCCTTGGCCCCTCCTTGGCCACCTTTTTCTCCAAAAATGCCCCCAGGCCCCTGCGTGCCCCGAGCTCCCCAGCCCGCTTCCTGTTTCTTCCCCTCTCGCCTCCCATCCCGCCCCTGATTGGTTGTTTTGGCCGAGGCAGCGTTGGTGTACCGACCCGCTTCCTGCACCTGCTCCTATTTCCCATCCTAGGAGCAGGTGAGTCGGTCCCCACTTCCCCTCCTCTAAAACCTCCTCATGGTCCCACACCCCCTCTGATAGGCCCCTCGACCTTTATCACTGGCCCGCCCAGGGCAGCCCTCTGCCCGGCAGCCCCCAGCGGCTAAGGGCCCCGAGGCCAAGGGCGGCTCCAACAGAGGCGGCTCCAAGATGTGTCTGCAGGTGTCCGCAGGGGAAGCCAATGAAGCCAGCAACTAACAGACACCACCAAAACCGTGAGTTTGGTATGGGTAGAGAGTAGAGCAATCACTCCACTGCAGAAAGCCCATGCCACTCTATCTTACCTCCAAATAACACAGACTGCCATAATGTTAGCATGTCCACTCTTAGATGGAATTGTGAAAGTTAGCATGTCCACTCTTAGATGGAATTGTGAAAGTTAGCATGTCCACTCTTA
Source organism: Ambystoma mexicanum (assembly GCF_040938575.1). Classification (NCBI taxonomy): domain Eukaryota; kingdom Metazoa; phylum Chordata; class Amphibia; order Caudata; family Ambystomatidae; genus Ambystoma; species Ambystoma mexicanum. The sequence goes on from NC_090932.1 coordinate 1,275,588,014, forward strand.
GATGGAATTGTGAAAGTTAGCATGTCCACTCTTAGATGGAATTGTGAAAGTTAGCATGTCCACTCTTAGATGGAATTGTGAAAGTTAGCATGTCCAATCTTAGATGGAATTGTGAAAGTTAGCATGTCCACTCTTAGATGGAATTGTGAAAGTTAGCATGTCCACTCTTGGATGGAATTGTGAAAGTCAGCATGTCCACTCTTAGATGGAATTGTGAAAGTTAGCATGTCCACTCTTAGATGGAATTGTGAAAGTTAGCATGTCCACTCTTAGATGGAATTGTGAAAGTCAGCATGTCCACTCTTAGATGGAATTGTGAAAGTTAGCATGTCCACTCTTAGATGGAATTGTGAAAGTCAGCATGTCCACTCTTAGATGGAATTGTGAAAGTTAGCATGTCCACTCTTAGATGGAATTGTGAATATTGACCTGCGTCGCATCTAGATGGAACTGTGAATGTTAGCATGTGAAAGTTGCATTCACAAAGTGTCCCCTACAGCCTCTCCGTCAAGTCTGGAAATGTGCCCAATAGCCTCTCGGGTAAATGGAATTTACAAGTGTGCCCAAGATCCCCTGTGAAAGCTGCATTTAGAAGTGCTACCACCTGTGAAAGTAGATTTTAGAAGTGTGCCCAATAGCCACTCTGGAAAATTGAATTTAGAAATGTGCCCAGTAGACGCTCTGTGAAAATTGCTTTTAGAAGTGTGCCCAATAGACACTCTGGAAAGTTGCATATAGAAGTGTGCCCAATAGCCTCTCTGGAAAATTGAATTTAGAAACATGCCCAGTAGACGCTCTGTGAAAATTGCATTTAGAAATGTGCCCAATAGACACTCTGGAAAGTTGCACTTAGAAATGTACCCAATAACCTCGCTGTGAGATTTAGAAGTGTACCCATTAGCCCCTGTGAAAGTTGCATCTAGAAGCGCTACCAATGGCTCCTGTGAAAGTTGATTTTAGAAGTGTATCCAATAGACACTCTGGAAAATTGCATTTAGAAGTGTGCCCAGTAGACGCTCTGTGAAAATTGCACTTAGACGTGTGCCCAATAACCTCGCTGTGAATTTAGTAGTGCTCCCAATAAACCACTCTGTGAAAGTTGCATTTAGAAGTGTGCCCAATAGCATCTCTGGTAAATTGAATTTAGAAGTGTTCCCAATAGCCTCGCTGGAAAAACGAATTTAGAAGTATTCCCAATAGCCTCGCTGGAAAATTGATTTTATAGTGCGCCCAGTAGCCTCTCTGTAGAAAATTGAATTTAGATACGAGTCCAATATCCTCTGTGAAAGCTGCACTTAGAAGTGCTACCAATAGCATCTGTGAAAGTTGATTTTAGAAGTGTATCCAATAGACACTCTGGAAAGTTGCATATAGAAGTTTGCCCAATAGCCTCTCTGGAAAACTGAAGTTAGAGTGCCCAGTAGACGCTCTATGAAAAATTGCGTTTAGAAGTGTACCCAATAGCCTCTGCGAGAGTTACACTTGAAGTGTGCCAATACCCTCTCTGATGAAATGAACTTAGAAGTGTTCCCAATAGACTCTATATGGAAAATTGTACTTAGAAGTTCGCCCAGTTCCCTCTCTGGGAAAGTTGCATTCAGAAGTTTGCACACTGAAAGAGCATATAACCCATCACACCACACCCCACGCTTACTCTCTCCTTTACATCACCACTCAACTAGAACACAGAGATACTATGACACCATTCGGTATAACTGTTCTCATACGAACATCCACCGCTTACTCCACATCATTCTATGTAAACACTGCTGGTCCCACGCCCCCAGCCAGGCGTTTTCCTCAGGCCTAACGCAGCCACATTCCGTTCCGGATAAATCCTGCCAGAACGAACACATTCTCCTGATCTCTCAACCACCACACCTACCGATAAGAAGCAGCTATTACACGTGTACCGCACAAGCTGCACACATATCCGGTGCTCACACGCACCTTTTGACTCTCCCTACTCTCTCTACTGATCTGAACTTCGGTTCCCAAGGGCGTTCAACCTACCAGCGCCTTCAGACCATACCAATGGTATATAAGGCGCTATATAAGTGCAAAATAACAATAACATCCACTGCCACCAATAGGCAGACATAGACGACGGGGACTCACCCATCACTTACAGTAAGTCTAGCGAAGTAGGGGACTAGAGATAATACTCTATGTGCATTTTTCCTGCACATAATCAGTGATAGAACTTTTAGTGATGCCTGTTCTACACTTTGATACCCACAGATGGGTCCGCTTTTCACGTGATCGAGTCGCCTGAATAGGAGCTCGTCTTGGAGGTAGGTTCAAGCCCTGTTCACATTCCTGTAATATAAGCATGATCAGATGTATTCACATTGAGAATTGACAAGTGGGGGCAGAACCTGTATGTAATAGGAGTGTTTTTTATTTGTAGAGAAGTCACCAACACATAAAGGCGTGCAAAGTGGGGCATAGCCAGGCCCACATCTTAGCCCTGAAGAAGGCTGGCATCATCATAGAGCCACAGTGAAAAAGCTTGCACACTTCGGGAGAAACACATGCCGATGACCTTATCATTGTTTAGCAAGAGACACACCATCAAACAAACGGGGTGCATAGGAATTGGCCATTAGCCTTGTTGTCGTTAAGCCTTTATTCACACAAAAGGCTATTAAAGAATGTTGGCATTGATTTTGAAGTATGAATGTGATTGCAAAAGGGTACGCCTGATGAAATTGGTTGAATGAAGTTGGGGCAACTAACTGCTCAATGTGTTTTTGATGATAAGAAGATGATTTTGTAACTTTGATATTGCTATTGTCATTCATGAATTGGGTGTAAAAGTAAACATTTATTTTGTATTACACATGGTTACAGTTTTCTTATAATTATCTCTGTCCACCACTTAAGGTCTTGATCAATTGTGTGTTTAAACATATTGATTTCCCGGGTGATCAAGACCGTACCAGGTACCCTTAGTGACTTTCATACTTCCTCATAGAATGACATCACCCAGGGACCTAGCAAACATGTCATCCTACATTGAACTACAGGCTCTCCCCATCACAATGAAGTCACCATCCAAGGTTCACAGTAAACTCACCAACATGCTTCAGAAAGGACTCCTCGTGCACATTTGGTGTGCAAATCTTTAACAACACCACTAATCTCCCTCAACCATTGCCTCTGCCAGAACAAATCCCCCCTTTGGATCAATAATCTGCTGCCCAATTTGGATTCTCAGAGTATTCCTAAATATGATGCTCAAGGTAGTCTATATCCCAGTTTGGTAAATTACCTTCTTGAAGAACAGGTCTGCCCTCTTTCTTTTGATTCTGAACAATACCCTGTTTCCATTTTACAGGTGTAGTCATCAATTTGACAATCAGGTCAAAACATTCTTGAGCTGCCATAAAGCCACATTGAAAAGCCGCAAAAGCAAACAGTAATCCGTATTTCCCACTAAAGCATGTACCAAACTGCTCATGGCAATAAATCCCAACAAAAAGCAAGCATCTCAGTTGGAATTAGCATAGAACATCAGGAAACATAGAAAACACATGCCAACACCATAAAGGCTCAAAGGGAACGAGCCACACAAACATTCATGCACACCTCAACCTCACTTACAGCACTGACGCGAAACCAATGCTTAGAAAAAGAACCCCAATTGAGGCTATGTAGCCAATCAAGAAATCAATAACATGTTGAAACATTAGTGCGATTAGAGTGAGCATGAAGTATCTAGGGCCACCGCCTCACAGTGGCAATAACTGCAAGTGGAGTTGTATAATTAAGACAATATCCTAGTTTCACTGGTCCCTCCCCTGTTATTTACAACATAGTGTGCTGATATATGGATTCAGGGAGAGCCAGTTTGGAGAGTAGCAGAACAACTGGAGGATAACTAACTTCCACCAGCCAGAGGGGCAGGAATATTATGTGAAAGCAGGGCTCCATTCTCTACCGGGGTCTGATAGAGACAACAGACGTTGGTTCAATTTGCATCTCCGATTAAGTAACCCAGCCCTGCTATATCTTACCCATTTCCTTTCCAGATTAGTTCCTGCCAGTATCCAATCATACTGAAATGCCCTATTGATGTGACCTAGCATTTGTAATCAGTTTACAAATGCTGCAACACATCAGGGAACAGTCCAGGCTGGGGATGTCCTCTGACCGCTTGTCTCTGTGGATTCCATAGCCAGGCGTCATGGCTCAAGCTAATAGCAGGAGTCCGCACTTGAGGACTCCGGCTGCCCTTGAATGCACACAAATTTACTCAGAGAGGTAGGCAGAGTCGGAGCTGGCAGGTCCCATCTGCTCAACACGCAGATGTCGTAAGCACGACTCCGCGAGTTCCCTGGTCCTACCCCAAAGTGCAGTGCCAGCTTCCAAGAATAGCACCAAGGCTCTTGCCGGAAAGGGCCACATTTAAGTCCATGCATGAACAGATAACAATTATCCACTACCTGCCACCATTTTGCCCGGACGTTATTCTCTATGCCAAATTCCAGTATAATACTAAACCAAAAGGGCGCATGCGTACATCAAGGAAAATACTGGCAGTGTGCCCCGTGCACGCCACACTCCACAGAGCAGCAGCCTAGACTTTTAAATTGAACTGTAAATCATCAAAACAATAAGATTACAAGAAACGGAGTCCAGAAGGAAACAAATACAAATCCTGCAATCCAACAGGAGAGATTCTTTTATCGCCTTCCTTTAATCAAACAAAGACAAGTGTCATTGCATAAGAAAGTGTTTGCATTTACTCGGTCTTCCTGAATTCTTACTCTCAGGTGCACTTTGCTCTTTATTGGTGTCCTGTTGCCTTTGTGGCATGACTGACTTTCTGTCTCCACTTTCCCTTACTGGGTTCTTGTTTTTGCCTTTTCTCTGGTGTCACTGCTCCCCATCTGTTGCTTTTCTTGCATGGTGTGCCTTGTGGCACTACATCAACAGCGCATTCCATATTTTTCCAATCAATAGAAGTGACCTAATCTCTGTCCCCTTGTGGTAGAGCATGGTAGTGTGACACAATGGACCTCATTACGAGGTTGGAGGTAGCCTTGCCGGTAAAGCCGGCAAGGCTACCCCCAAACTCGCATCTGGGTCCGGCACCCACGAATGGGCAATTACCGGGCTATTCTGGCCACGCCGGAACCGGTAATTGCCCTTTTGCGGGTGCCGGAACCGGTACATCAGATGTCAGATGCACTGGCACGGTTCATACCGGTGCCGGTGCATCCGACAAGAGGTGCTCGCAGGTGCCTGACAGCCCTCCAGGTCTAACCTGGCGGGCTGACAGGCACCTGTGAGAACAGCTCGTAGAATGGCAGTACGGTAGCAACGGTGCCGGTAGCATTATCAGCACCATTGTTACTGTACCGCCATACTGTCCTCAGTCTTTATATGGCATCTTGATCTTTACACAATCTCCTACTTTGTGTCAGTGTGGCATTATGGTTTTACTGCTGTCGCCTGCTGCTGTTTGTTCACTTGGTCTAGCACTTTATCTAGTTCAATGCCTGGGTGTTGACGTCCCTCCATTCTCAGCAGGGTGTGTGCATTTCTCTTTCTCAACAGTTGGTATGGCGAGACACCTGTGCCACTATTTGTCGTCACTCTTTGGGCTGCTGTTGCTCCGAGTACCTCACTCAAGCAAACCAGTCCCCTACTAGCGAGGTTTGTGTGGGTGCTGCCTATGGAATTTAGAGTGAGAGAGAGCGTGAGAGAGAGAGAGTGTGAGTGAGTGGGTGAGTGAGTGAGTTTTTTTTTCTTTCTGGGAGTGACTGTTGGAAGAGGCTTGGAGATGGGAACCTGACCTAGAAGGATGTCTAATCCTGTAGCACCCTTGTAACCTTCTATCTATGACCTAAGCATTAAAGTACATTGCTATTTGTACTTACATCTCTCAGCGTTGTTCCTGCGTGCTTGCTGGCTGACTCCAGAGGTTCCCAATTACTTCAGTTTGACTTACTACTTTCATGTATCTGCTGACCCTTTCCACTTGTCCATTGCCTTGGGGATCGCAAGGTGCTGCTTTCATGCATGAGCATTAGTTTTGAGCTAAGAACGATTTCATTTTTGTTTTGTTTTGGTTGATTTGATCAATCTTTCAATGTTACATTACATTTTAATATCAATTCAGTTTTAACGACCATACAAAATCATAAAAATCAGATCAAAAAGAGATACATTTTATTAAAATTTCTCGATCGAGAGGTAAGCTCTTAAGTAAAAGTTGCAAATGTATAAAATTCGTTAACAAGCCTTTTTCACAGTCAATAGTTACTGCAAGGAATGGGTTACATCCTTACAATATTACAGGACGTATTAACCATCATTCAGTTTTTTAAAAAGTACAAAAGAAATGTAATATTTCCCGATTGAGGAGTAGCTATTTAAGTAAACAATTCTACATATATAAAACTCATGATCACACCTTCATCACAGCAAATAAGTATCAAAAGAGATAATTTACAACATTTTAACAATCTTTCTTCTGGGCTGATTAAGATGAACTTGGTACTAAACCTAGAATTGTTAGATGTAGAAAATCCATTACTGCCAGCGTTACTGATATTCGCCACCCACTAAACAGCTCCATCCACAGTATCTCCAGAGTCAGAATTTGTAGAAGTGAGTTTTTCGTAATTCTGTTGAGCCTGGACAGTAGATTAGGATATGCTTTAGGGTTTCTGTTATGTGAATGCTATAGATAGAGGCTGTCGGCATTGTAACACTACCATTTGTCCTTATTCCTAGTTGGCCATATATTAAATCTAAATCGGAGAAACATTGTCCGATATTTTGCCAATGGAAATTTCAAAAGGTATAATTCAGTCTTATTCATAGATTTTAGATTGAAATGCCAGTTTTTACAGCACTCATATTTTTGCATCATTTGTCTAGTATTCTGCCAATCGTATGACCAAAATTTAGATTTTGCTTTATTGGGATTAGTTGGTAAATCTGAAGTAATGTCAGCTGCGATCATGTATTCTGTTGCTATCCGAACCGAAGGCATTAGTTAACGAGTTGTCAAAATCCGGGGAAGTTAGTTTAGCTATGATTGTTTACAATGAATCTGACTTTGGAGCCAGTAAACATTTCCCAGAGAGAGATAATTTCCAAATGACAATCATATTGAGGGATGGAAGGCAAATAATCTCCATGGCAGACAAGCTGGGAGTATTAATAGTTTCTTCCAAAATAATCCTTCGAGCTTTGTCCAGTATTTCATCCCCTTATACTGCTTCGACTCAGCTCCATACGTGTGCTATGGGTGTTACATTTTGTTTATAGTAAATAATTACTGATCTGAAGGAAAATTGACCAAATTATCTATGCATTAAATGAGCCTGTGAGATAGCTGTTTGCATTTTTGCTCGCAGGTCTAGATGTATGGTTGATCAGCTGGGTTATTGTTAGTGTTTAGTCCCACATAGCAGTATTCATTGGTTGCCATTAGGGCTGTTCCAAGGAGCATCCATTTAAAGCTTCACCTGGTTTTAGTATTGTGACATGTTAGCACCTTAGTTTTTCTAGCTATATGTAGAGTTGGCTTTCTGCGGTGTAGCTTTGAAGGGCATGTAGATGTTTTTGTAGCCCTATAGGTTTTTTTTTATAACAATACTAAGTCGTCGGCATATGACAACAATGAAAATACAGAGGAGCCTATTTTTGGTGACTCTGACCGTATGGCCTTTAAAGTTTTGCCAATGTCAGGAATACAAATATTAAACAGGGTTGCTGCAAGGATGCAGCCCTGCTTAAGTCTCTTGCTTGTTCGAATAAAACTAGATAATTGACCATCTTGCGTTAGACGGACTTGAATTGAGGTTTCAGAATAACATTGATTAATTAGTGTCTGAATATATGCTGGACATTTCACTTTTTATAATTTCTCAAACAGAAGTTGTCTTGAGATCGAATCGAAGGCCATTTTAAAATCAATAAAATCCATGTATATAGTTTAGCCCATAAGTTGCCCTTCTATATTTAACTAACAACAAGGCCAGCAGGTTAATGGAAGTTCCTAGGCCAGGTACAAATTCTGTCTGATATCTGTACATTAATTGGTTTTCAGTAACCCAGTTAGTGAAGTCTTTCAGTAGGAGCCAGGCAAATATCTTCCCTGCGACATCTAGTTGAGCTATTGGTCGAAAGTTCTGTAGGAGTTCACAATACCGTTTTCTGAAAACTGGTATGATAATGGGTTTTTTACAGGAGGGTGGGATTTGTCTATTTTGTAGAACATTGATGAACATATTATGTAATATGTCAGCCCAAGCATCTGGGTGGGTCTTCAACATGGCGTTAGTTCGGCCATCTAGCCCAGGGGCACGGGAGGAGCTTAGTTTGGCTATTTGAATTAAAATGTCATCTTTATCAAAGGTCAGCGGGTCTCTTGCTGCCCAAGGCACGCTCAGTGTTTTAGCAGTTTTTGCAGTAGATCCAAAAAGCTCCTCATAGTAGGCGATCCAGGTTGCTTCTTGTACTGCATTAATTAGGAGCAGATTTTGGGTGTCATGAAAGGCCCTATTCAGGACAGCCCAAGTTTGGCTATTATTTTTGGATGCAATTGTTTTAAGCATCTGTTCACTATCATTCTGCACCATTCTGCACCATTAGTGCAAGATATGATTTGTGCCAATTATGATATTCGGTTTTTAAAGTACGGATTGTTTGCAGCCTGATATCAAGTTCGTAGTTGCAGCTCTTTTTTTGCACAATTGTATTTTTTTCTCTTTTATCCCTCTATCAAAAGAGTGTTTATGTTTGAAAAATGGCTTCAAGTTATACCCCTGTTGCATTTTGAATAGAAACATTATGGCAATATATCTACCTTCATTATTTCTGGATCGAGGTTTAGATTCCGATTTTGCATATGCGCATTAAGGGAAACTAGGGACTCATCCGTCCATCTAAATCTATTACTTCTGCCTGACAGGGTCAGTTTATGCAAATAATAAACAGGATATTGCTAACTGGATTACCATTTCCATGTGCAGGTTAACAGATTGTGATCACTTTTAGATTGTTCGATAATCTTAACTTTATCAATAATGTTAAAGGGCAACCGTTGTACAAATATGTAATCTATAGTTTTTTCCACGTCAGCTTGTACAGGATATCCCCTTTAAGGCTGCCATTCAACATTAAGAACTGCCTGTCCTTCATTAGAGTTAGCCATGTTTTAGCTATCTTGCTCATGTTTGCGTTTTTGGAACATATGCAGTTCACGTTTAGATCGCCTGCTATTATTGTATGGGTGACGGATAGGTCTCTGGTGATCAGGTCCAACATTTCAGAGATGCCTGATAGAAATACATTGTCGTCGAGCATGTTGCGATTCCAATATAAGTTAAGAATTGCAATGGCACCATGGGAGGTTTTTATTTTAACTAGTTGCGTGAAAAGGTTTGGGGATGCCCATGGTTCTAATGTAAATTGGAGTTCGGTTTTTACAGCGACTAGAAGGCCTGCTGTCGGATGACCTAGTGGACCTTTCTTGACAGGCAAAGAGAACAAGATATGACCTTCCCATACTGGAGTTTCTAAGAGCCATATTTCCTAAATGATAATAAGATTAGATTTCGAGTGTGTCATTTAACTGAATAAAAGATGCTTAAAGCCTCTAGTGTTCCATGAGGCTAAAGTAAGCTCAGTAGGGTAGGTTTGAGTGAGTTGTTACCTCAGAGTACTTACATCTTTATTCAAGGTCAACTTCGACCAGGGTTGCTCTGTTGTCAGTTTGAAATGGCATAAATCATCCCGGGAGCCTTGCAAACGGGTCTCCATTAAACGTAAATTGCTATCAAGGTTTTTATTTGAGTAATAAACGTGCTTATGAGTAGGTCCCTATAGGCAAATTACTTCTCCTATCTCTTGTTTACTTGTCTCGCTTTGGGTGTGTTGATTGGATAGAGTTCACCTCATTTTCGTTGTTGTCCAACCGGAATTGGATCTTAGGCTGCAGACTGATAGACTTCGAGCATAATGGAGGATCTGAATTGATTGCGTAGGTCTGTTCTATTTGTTCAACAGCTTCAATACCATCGTCCAATGGCCCAGAGTTATCTAGATCAGAATTAATTTGTGCGATGTTCATCAACGGTTTGGAAATTTTAATATAGCTTTTTGATCTGGCTAACAACTTTTTTTTTTTTTTTAATCAGCCGCGCATTTGAGTGGAATTTGATATTATCCGGGGTTGTTAAGGTGCGCATACATTTTCTTGAACCCACTTGTAAGCCCTTGGAGATAGATTTTTGATTTTATTTATTTTTTTCATTTGAACTGGCTTCGTTTTTTCCCTCTGATTTTGAGGAACGGAAATACCAAAGGCCAGTTTATTGTTTTTTTTTTAATAGGTAAAACTGGTTCGGCTGAAGCTTGGACTAGCTCCCCGCGGTGTGATACTAGACCCACAATTTCAACCTGGAGAACCCTCATTCGCAGAAGCTGAAACAGAGCTCCTGTTCTTTGGGTTTAAAGTTAATAACAGAGTTATGGGAGAAGGTAAACGGTTTGGACGATATGTTTACATCAATGTTGTTGGTGGCGCATGCTTCAGCAACATTAACATTTTGTTTCTTGGACTGCTGTTCACATAATTTAGTTAACAATTCCGATTGTAGGGTCAATTTGGTATCTAGTGTCTCATACAGCCTAGTAAAAGACATTAGGGTGGTGTTCATAACGGCCAGTGTCACCTATACCGGGGGGGGGCTCTTTGTTGTAGTTCCCTGGGCAATGGGGAGGAGGGTTGACAAAGGAAGCTGAAGAACAACTCGAGGAATCTAATGAGTTTCCACACAGTATGGGCGATTGGGACAGGTTAAGGTGGGGAAGGGATGAAGAGAGGTTTCGGGCTATAGACTTTTGGGTATCCGGCACTAAAATAACTTCTCAGCCTCTTTGGTCTAAGACTGTTATTAGGGACTGTAATCACAACTTCTTCTCTGAACATTAATTGAGGCTGTATTTCGGTTGTTATAGCGGGGATCTCGATCACGTCTCTGGGTGGGGACTCCACAATGGCTTGGTCTGCTAAATGCACTTGGGCTATTGCAGTTATTGGAATTCGCGCGGCCACAGTGTTGTCACCAAGTGTATTAGCTATCTCTTTTAGTGGGGAATTAGTAGTGAGCTTGTTTATTTATACAGACCGAATACAGTTATTCTGTTTGTCTAGGATGCGAGTAGGTAGGTCTATAACTGTTAAAGCATCTGTCATCAAGGTGTCTGAAATCTCATTAAAGGCTATTAATAATGGTTTGTCTTGATGTTGTATAATCATTGGGGGAGCATTAATAGTTGTTTTTCACTTGTGCGTTTTGGTAATGCTGCAAACATGTCTAATATCATTCATTAACGATTTGGTTCTTTTATGTTTTTCATTCTTTGAACGTACTATATCATTACTTTCAGCTGTCTGCAAAGGGTGTGTTGAGAGGTCTGTTGGGTTAAATGCACTTTGGTTAGTCCACATCACAGTTTTTGGTGTGCATAAGTAGCTCATAATACATTCCCCAATGTCAGGGATGATAGACAATGCAATAGAGGATTCAGATAGGTACTTGAGTCTGCCTTCAAACCCATCTATCGTAAACTTCCTCTCTGATTTATGAGTCTGTTGTGAAAAAAAATTGCTTCACATTCACTTATTCAAACCAGGCGTGATGCCGCATGGAACGTAATTACTTACTTCTTGAGAGATAGAGCAATTCCATGTGGGAAGACTAAAGTTGGGGATCAGTGCATGGCAGATAAAACCAAAATAATGTTATCAAAAAACGTTTTTATTTTATAAAACATGTTCTAATATAAAAACATCAAATGCACATCATAATTTCAGCATACAGAAAATTCTTTTTATATTCAATTTTACTTAGTCTTCCTATCATATATATATCTTAGACGGAGTCTTAAAACATTTAATCTTCAATCGACATATCTAATTGTGCAAACTTTCCATGTGCAAAATAACACAGACCGTGCAAATTACGCAAAAATATTAACCGTCTGTCTTAAGTATAGACTTCAGTTCCCTAGTCAAAGAGGTAGATCCTGGTTGGGCCCACACCTTATTAAATAATCAATGGACATGTAGATATGTCTATTTGAAGTTTTTATATTAGAACATGTTTAATAAAATAAAACAGTTTTTTGATAAAAAAGATTTTGGTTTTATCTGCCATGCACTGATCCCCAACTTAAGTCTTCCCACGTGGAGTTGCTCTATCTCTCAAGAAATAAGTAATTGAGTAATTACGTTCTGTGCAGCATCACCCCTGGTTTGTATTTGATAGTTCTAATCCCAGATCCCCACGAAGAAGGGGTTTCCAAGTTATTTGCCATTAAGATTTTAAGTGCTAAACAACTTTTAGCATCAATCTTTTTAATTTTTTTTATTTGTGTTTTGGTTTACAAAATATAAACCTTTACAAAAAATAACACAAACTTCATTTTTTTTACAAAACAGTGAAATTCAAGAATCTTTAAAACAGTTTTAAAAAGAAAAGGGAGACCCTATTCTTAACTCAAAAAGGCAACCAAACCAATAGTATACCATTCCTAACTTAAACTTATAACATTTACATACATTCATATAAAAATAAAACTTTTCAAATAAGTTTTCCATTTTACAATTTTTGCAAAAATAAGAAAATTAATTTGCTGTAGTCAAGTTACAAATTTCGACCAGGAATTTCACGATTGCCAATTTCAATGTGTTAAGTTTACCATACAACATATTCCACCATAAATCTTCGATATCTACTCTAGAAGCATCGTGAACAAATTTACCAAATATTGTAAGTCTTTGAGTTGCCAATGCCTGACAGTGTAATAGCAGATGCTTCAATGTTTCAGAAGACTCTTTGCTATGGCAAAAGCGACAGGTAATTTATCTGTTTGGTACCTGAACGGATTTCTAAAATTTCCCCTGTTAACAGAACATTAAAGCGAAATCGCATGTATGCAGCTCTCCTTTTAGGATCAGGAAATTTAACTATGTATGATTCCGGCATACCCATTTTTTTTCCGTCATAAATAATCTGCTTATAGATCCTGGAGGACTTGACCCGTTCCATTGATTGTATCCAATCCAGGGATTGAAGTTTTTCCTTAACTCTCAGTGGGTTAATAATCAAGGTCTCCAATGTTAAACAAACTGAGTCAAGATAATTCAAACAGTCTGTTTGTAGGTTCACCAACCACTTTGAAGTCGAAGAACCAGTTCTTAATCTACAACCAATCAGTGCATATAAAGTATTTTCTTTGGCAAGTAGTAAATTCCGATAAAGGTTTAGTCTCTTCAACATAATTTTATTGTCAAGTGATAAAATACCCAACTCGAAACGGATAGCTGACATCGGGACTCCCTTGGGTAGACAATACAAAATTTTCCGCCAAATTTTGCCTTCCAATTTGGCAGCTAATTTATGTGTTGGAAATGGTAAGATCTCAAAACCATATATCAGTTTGGGTAAGACTTTAAGATTATAAAACTTAATTACCGGGGTCACTGCATACTTACAATATTTAATGGCAACCTTTTGCATTTGATAAATAAGTTTATCCACTTTATCAAGGTAGTAATTCCAATACATATGGACAGAGGCGCCACAGAAAATAGGGAAACCCAGATAACAAAGTGAACGAACCTTTAGTAATGGATATCCCTGTATCTTCCATTTAAAGACGGGGAGCTTTTTCCGATTAGTCAGTGATATTACAACTGATTTTTTCTCGTTAATAGACAGACCATTCTCATCCACATATGTTGAGAACGCCAGCAATTTACGCTGGAGACCCACCGGAGTAGAATCAATCAGAAGTATGTCATCTGCATAAGCTGTCCAAGAAAGTTTCCCACCCTCGATCCTAGGAGCGACAAGCGAGGCAGCCGTTATGGGCCCATCCACATCTCTTATATATAAATTAAAGAGAGTGGGTCCAAACAAGCAGCCCTGTCGCAAGCCATTGCTAGTTTGTATAGGCCCTGACAGATCCCCTGAGAGATTTAGTCGGATTTGGATTAAGGAGTCTTCGTGTAAATTAACAAGAATAGTTAAGAGTCCGGAAGGAATACCCATTAAAGCTAACTTAGACCACAATCTTGATCGATCCACCTTATCAAATGCAAGGGAAAGGTCAATTGATGCTAAATATATGGGGGTGGCGGCTTTCTTACATGCCTTTTCTAAGAAAAGAGTAAAAATTAGGCCCCCTATCTCTGTACCCATACCTTTTCTGAAGCCAAATTGTTGCATGCAGAGTATCCTATTTTCAAGCATCCATTCCTCAATTTTCCGGAGGACAATTCCTGCAAATACTTTTGAGTCCGCATCCATAATAGATATCGGACGATAATTACGGGAGGAACCTCTGTCCCCTTTTTTTATATATCGGGACTATATAGGAAATCCGCCAGGAAAATGGAATGGTGCGAATCAGCATAATATCCGAAAATAATATGTAAAGAGCCTTTGCCCACAATTCTGGGTTTTTCTTAAGTGTGCTATTAGTAAGCCCATTTGGTCTTGCGGCTTTTGAAGTATTGGAAGCCTTGATTTGCTTTTCTATGTCTTCTACATCAAAATTGCATTGCCAGTTTCCCATTTTAATTGTTTCTATACTGTCTGTCATTGCAAACTTTCCTTCATACAAGGTGGAAAAATGAGAAACCCAGACATCCTCTTGCACACACACAGTTTGTTGCATAGTCTGTGTTTTTTCTAACGAATTTATTAAGGTCCAAAAATGTCGGGCAGATGGATCCCTTAATGCAGTTATCATGCTGTGTTGTCTTTCTCCACCATATACATCTTGTGGCATTTCAGCCAGTTTTTTTTTTGCTTGTTTGATAGACCTAATTGCATTAATCTTTATGTCCTGTTGTTGATTGGATTTTTGGATTGCTTTAATTTGTCTATTGGTTTCATTTTTTTTTCCCTTACCATAGGATCATATATATGTGCATGTTGCGGTCTTGTTATTCCGATTTCTTTTGATTTTATGGATCTGTCAATTAGACATTTTGCGTATTCATTGAAAAAAGGGACAGAGAGTAGTATTTGTCTTGTGGAAAGCGCCGTACAGTCGTATTCATAGGGAAAGGTGGCGTTAAGTTTTTCTATGTTACCATCATGCCATCTAATCCTATTTCCACTGCATGACACGATCATTGGAGTTGGAAAGGAATCCTGGATTTGTTTAGTGAAGTTCCAACGCAATTTGGCCACCAATGTTCTATGATCACTTGTGTAGGAATCACCCACACAGAAATCAACACAAGAGGCTGCGAGGCGCTATGACAAAAACATATGATATATTGCAGATTTGTTTCTGCCATTCGACCATGTATGCTAATTTACGGAGGTTTCAAAAACAGGGTTCATATGAATGAGTCCCCAGGAAAGAAAGAGTTTTGACCAAATGTGCCCCAGCATACTTTTACGTGTGGTGGAAAAAGGAGCACCGTTAATCGGTCCCGAAAGACCCATAGATCTAATTGAAATAGAGCCCATCCTCTTAAACATTCCCACGCCATGTTTAATCTCCGAATTAAGGTCACCCAATATTATAATTTCAAGGCCTCTATATTTGAGCAGCATGTTCAGAAGGCAAGTATTAATTGATGGCAAAAACTTTTCCATTGCGTTCTTTAGTGGATTGTAATAAATATTCATTACCAGGATAAGAGTCAAACAATTCAGATTCCTATATTCCAATATAGACACCAAGATACCACTTACAAAATTTAGAGATTCCAGTATACGCGTTCCACAGGCTATTTTCACTGCTGTTAGTAGGCCTCCAGAGGATCTACCTCAGAGCCCTGTTGTCGCATATTGATATCAACATTCAAAACCATCCAAATGAAGCGGAGCACTCAACCAAGTTTCTTGGATGCAGATTACATCCATAGATTTAAATTTAGTACATACTTCATTTGGGGTTAAATAATGTTGAATAGCCCCTAGAGTTCCATGAAAGAATTTTCCAACTCTGTGTAAAATCAGGGACTCTAAAGTTTCTTTTGCAAGGTCTGGATTTGGGAAATTGATTCTCGCAGGGATAACGCTAGCCATCTCCAATCTTGGTCATCACCCCCTCTTGCCGAGATGTTAACATCCCTATTGATACGCCTCTCCTCCTGTCTTGGTGGCACGGTGGGTTTCTGATCTTTCGAGACCCTATCTTTATCCCAGTCATAACTAAAGACAAGGATATCATACCCCATTTTATTAAAATACTCTGTCTCCTGGGTTATAAGGTCAAAGATGTTTTGGGACCTTGGGACCATTCTCACGTAATCCATCCGTGAAGGGTGGATAAAGTCAATCAAGCTGATATCGGCAGATGAAATTAATCTCAATTTTGGGATTTCATTAAACAGTGAGAACACACAGGCCCTATTTAGAGACGGTGGACCACCGATGTCACATAGATTGTATAACAAGATGCTTGGATAGTCGGGAAGTGCCGGTTGACGCCAAGTCATATTACGCAGATCACTGTCTTTAATGTGAATTGGAGGGACTAGTTGTTGATTCAAGCCTGCCTCTCCATCATGATAGGGAATAGTTTGACCATTTCTAAGGTTAGAAGGTTGTTCCAATGGGTTCTCCCAATCCCTTTGTGAGTTTTCCCACATACTTGATTGGGTTATCTGAGTATGGTATTTCAGAGACTGCTCATCTTGTATGTTAATAATGGGGGGAACCTCCTCATGGTCCAGATGGAAATTACTAGTTCCCTTATCTTGACTATCCCTTTGTTCCTGAGTTCTAAGCTTGGATGCATCTGGTAACAGATCCAATAGAATTTTCTTAATGATTGTTGGTAAGTCACTATTATCTTTCTTCAGTGCTTCTACAGATTGTTGTGAAGCAGTTTTTAGCCCCAATGAAACTAGCTCTGCGGCCTCCTTCTTTTTTATGGTAGCTGAGTTCGTTTCTGAATCTGGAGCCTTGACCGGCAGAAGCCAAGAGACCACATCCCTTGTCACTAGGGGTTCCAGATTACCAACCCTCGGTAGTGAGGTAAAGCCCAACCTGTTAGATTCCAAGGATGTCGTTGGGACTTCCTCTTCCTGACTTAAAATCTCCTGTGGTAGAATTTGGCTTGAAGTACTTTTTTCGAGGACTGTATAGAAGTTAGATAATTTAAGCTGTTTTACTTCTTTATTGTCCTCCTCCTTCGAAATTAATGTCCCAAATTTATTTTCAAGTCCAGAGATTGTATTTCCACCAATTACATTCCCCCCCCTTGTTCGATCTTTATATTTTTTTCTTTTTTTAATATATTATTTTTTTTATTGCCCAAGACGGGACTAGGAGATTTTAAGTCTGGGCTAACATTTTGCACCTGCAGGGCCATTCGACTCTCTTCAGTAAGCTGTATCAGGTCGGACAATGCCACCTCACTTGTCACGACTGTACTTTCTTTAGTTTTTATTTGAGCCTTGTCCAGGAATTGGTTCTTTTTTTGCTGCCTTTTCTTTGCCCTTATGGCCAACCGTTTTTGGCGTCTTGAAAGCGAGTAGCCCTCACAATCTTGGATTAATACATCCTCTGTATTTTGAGAGCCCACAAGCGAACTGTTTCCGTCTTTTGATTTTTCCAGAAAATCTGTTAAAACCGATGGGCTATCTGGACAGTCAGACGGGGACTTTAGAGTCACCACACTTTTTTCACCCTCGCCACCAGTTATTTTTGGGGGAGAGGACTGGAGCAATCAGGAGACACCCTTTTCTACTTTATCCATTTTTTGATATAGTTCTTTCATTGCTGTAAGGATTTGTTTTCCCCCTTCGTTACATGTTTCCAAGCTGTTATTTACAGAAGCGAAGTCAGTCATTGTTGATTTAGTTGCTGTTGTTACTGCTAGGCAGTAACTTGATCGATAATTTAAGGCAACGCATGTTTGGGAACTTTGGGTTTTAGCCGTCAAATGGCAGGGTAACGTAGAATGCCCCACTCCTGGTATATCATTACCAATTTTACCCATTAAGAAACCTTCCACCCGATTAAGTTTTGCTTGTGAGTCTAATACAACCCGTTTCAGATCTCTGATTTCCCAGTGAGTCAACTCATGTCCCTTATCCAGGAGATTCAGTATCCTAGAAATTACTGGCAAAGATTCCTCAAAGTGATCTTGGCCCCCCACAATTGGAGAACTGGTTAGAGAACCCCTGGGAGGGGGGGAATGATTACTAGGCTCAGAGCTCAAATTTTCGTTTTGCCCCATTGAACCAATTCCACCCTCTTTTATAGGCAGAGCGATGTTTTCCTCCAAAGGCCATTTTTGCCCCCCCTCCTCAGCAAAAATTGATGCTGAGGGAAGGGGGAATTTCACATTCGAGGAAAACATTCTATGAGGGCCCATTGTCTGAATTCGCGGAAGGGTGTTATAAAGATGGACCTTGTCAACACCATTTCGTGCAGCATTTACAGGGGTGGAAGGTCCTCTCTATAGCATTACACGTTTACTTAGTTCCAATTTCACAGTTTGTGACATCATTGACACATCCAGTTTTGTATCCTCTGACTCCCTAAAAAGTTCTATAGACTGGTGGTCAGGCAAAGTCTCTCGAATACTCAAGAAACTTGTCTGAGTAAGAGCTTGGGAGTCAAACGATAAACCCACTGGAGTAAATTTATCATACTCATCTTCTGAATCATTACCCCTGTCCCTTGCATGTACCTGTGTAATCAAGTGAGATAGTTCCACATCCTGTACAATGTTTGTTATTTTCTGATTATTTGCTGACACATTCCCCAAAAGGTCACTAACTGTATCCACCTCCCGTCCCACATCCAAAATACTCTTCCTTTGTTCATCTGTCTTACATCCTATCACACTGTCTGTCTTACTATCAACAATGTCATTTCCATTATTCAATACAGGAAGGTCATAGCCCTCGTTTGATGAATCAACATTAGGGGTTTTTGTGACTGGGGTCGGGAGACACATTTTCCCATTTCTTAGGATTGTAGCCATAGTGGAAGGGGGGAGAAAACAAGGACACCCTTCCCATAGACCAACACCTCACCTCCTCGAGAACCTCCCCGGACCCACAATTCAGGGTTAGGTAATCGCTATAGTGTAGAAAGGACTGGGAGAAGAACTCGGGAGGAGGAGGATTTCTATTTTTCAAAGGGTAGAAAGTACCAACAAGGGTCAGTATTTACTATAATTACACAAGCTGTTTTGGCCTCACTCCGTACCTCGCCGTCCCTCAGTCACCAAACACAAAACAAGTCATAAAACCGGGCTTCAATCACCCCAAAAAAAGTAATCCTCCACCCTCAACACACGTGGATAATTACAGTCGGCCCTTTCATGCTAGTATTAGAGCTCAAATCCCCACGGAAGACACCATCCTGGTCAGTCACTTAATTGAGGAGTTACTTACACTATACACTAAATTACCAGCGAGCTCCAGAAACAATGGACAATATCCCCAAATGTGAAGTAAACTTGTAGACGCTTTTGTGTGTCCCGCGCCCCGTGAACAGTAAACAGTACTTTTTGTACTTTCCACGGTGCGCGCGCAAGTCCGCGGGCACAAGTCTATTTATAGAAACAAAGAAGGGCGTCCTAGTTCAACACAGGGGCGGGACCCAGGAAGGAGACCTTAAAGAACAGAGGGAAAAGGAGAGAAAAGAAAAAAAAAAAACGGCGTTCAGTTAATGCCGTTGATGCACCACGTTAAACACTCTTGAGGTACGCTGTGCACGCTATGCACCGCGTTCGCGCTACACGCTTACACCGTAATCAATCCAACTTTGGGAAAGGTCACCTTCTTTGTGTTGCACACGAATCAGGAAGTCAGGCAACACCAGGGTTGCATCTAAGGACGTCCTCCAGGTGTTGTTTCTGCAGCAGCACGCCTTCAGGCAAGGAATAATCCGCGGCCACAGTTAGGAGCGGGGGCAGCACAGCAGGCCAGTAAACATTACTTTTCGTACTGTCCACAGTAGCATCAATCAAAAAGAAGTAAGTACTGCACTCATCAACTTCTGGAGTGCAGTTCAATCAAATGCACTTCAGAATCAGTTAATTGTACCCACAAGCGCAACGCACTAAAAGTGGTGGGCTTAAGGAGACCGATAATTTCAACTCAGGGAGTAGAGTAATTACAATTCTAGTAATGAGCAGGACTATGTGAATATGAAGAGATCTTGGAACCAAAGAGAGCAGGTTTCAACACTCTGCTCAAAGGCAAAACCTGCAGGTACCGAGTCTCAGCTTGTAGATGACGGCTTTATCAAAGAATGTGGAACTATAACAGTTTACGAGTAATGTACGTTATATGATATTTACCTAACAGTGGTTCAATGGCCGAGGCCCGCAGTCACCAACCCTCTACTTAGTACTAGACCATACACGAGGCAAGAGTAAAATTGCTTTGCATAGCGATCTCTGTATGAGGACAGTGGCTCCACGGCTCCATTCCACAGTCACTATCCCTTCTCGTGGCTAGAAGCCTAAATGGGTGGCAGCTGCTTTACGTATACAACTTGGATACATACGTGTTGGTTCAAAGGCGAGGGCCAACAGTCACCACCGTTGGTGTTCTTCAGGTTCAACAGAATTCATCACAGGGAGTATTTCAGATTTCACAAACGTGGTTAGATCAAGGGATCAGTTGCTCGAAGACAAATTGTTAATTGGTGAGCAAAGCACCTAGCGTTAAAGTTGTTATCGGTATAAAAAGTTGGTCAGAGTCAGGATAAAAGCTAGTTATCAGGGGATCCATCCACTCCCCTGCCGCGCACCAAACACTTAGCTCCTCACTTCGCGCAATATCAAGCTTTTGTAGGCTGACCTTCTTTCTTAAAAGCACAGTAATCCTTTAGGTGTTAGCCCAGTGTCTGTTCCACAGAAATTTTAGCAGACACGTCGAACAAGAGCAGCGACCGGACAGCAGCTTTCAGACAGGATTGCCACCAAATACTTAGCTCCTCACTTCGATTTCATTTTTTATTTATGTGAACTGCCCTCTGTAAAACAAGCATTGGCAATGCCAACAGTTTGGGCTTTTGTGTAGGCATGTGAAAGGCACTTGCCTGGCACAACCGTAGTGGTAGTTACTGGCCATTGATGGTAGCAGCTGCACAATGGTGCAAGTACCTGGGCATCAAATAGCAGTGCCTGGCTAATGCCTAATAATTATACACAAGCCAAAACAGATGACTGTGCCAATGCTTGTTTTCAACAAGACGAAAGCGAAGGATACGCAGAGTGCTTATAAAATCGAGTGGCTGAAGGAAGAGTGTAAAACATTTTTATTTCACCAGTCACAAGTTTACAACTCCAATTAAGTCATTCATTCTCAGACAACTCCTTTGAAGAAAAAAAACACTGGCTGGCCCTTTGAGTGCAAAGTTTGATGGTGAAGCTTGATTAAACCGAGCTCAAAGAGTTCTCATGAGGAGGTGTTTTGGGTGGGGAGTGGCGGGAACTGGGTGGGAAGGGGCATAGAGATTATCATGGCCATGGACAGTCAATGGGTGGGCAATTAAACCAAAAAAACGTACAGGCTCTGTGTCCTTCCTCATATGTCAATCCTCCCCATCTGTACTACTAACTAATGCAATAGTTTCGTTTTATAGGTGTCACAAGTGACACCTAATAGCCCAAACTAAAAAGGACACAGGCTTACTCGTGGTGATCTCAATTAGAAACTGGAGTTCAACCCATTTGTAAATGTTGTTCACCATTGGATTGGTGAACAATTTATTAGTAAAAAAGCAACAGGACAAAACAAACCAATGACATTATGAGACTTTAACGCAAATGAGAACCCCCTCCAATCACTGTTCTCTTATACACAAAGGAACACATGCATTTCAATGGAAGGGGAGGTCCAGACAGGGCAAGGAATCATACTGAAATAATGTTACAAGCCGGCAACGAAGCCCCTCTATCTAAGACTTTCATACCAGCTACATTCTTACACGTTAGACAGTGTTATTAGAAAGGACAGCATAAAGTGATAAATTTAGTGGCGATACATATACTCCTCAAAGGTTCACACACAGTCAGGCAGGCGAGCACGCTTACAGTATGATGACTTCCGTCTTCTAAAGCCGCATTTCTTAAGAAAGCGGGAGCCTAAAACACGCTTACATACGCCTAAAGGAACCACGTCAGAAGTGAGTGTGACGGAAAGCATAGCTACACTAGGTGAAGAGAATTCATCGTAAAGAAATGCGCATCAAAGCCTAAAGGCTCGCCTCCCAATGGCAAGAAACAGTTGTTTAAACATAGCAGTTTACAGTACCTAGTCAATATTGTAATGCAGCAGTATGCCAGGGCAGTACATAACATTTTCAATTCCAGGTGTTCCCCCCAAACAGGGATGTGGTCTGTGCAGCAGCAACACTCTATCTTTTGGATGTCAATCTGGCAGGTAGAGGGGTTTGTTGCCCCACAGTACTATGTACCAAGGTGTTGACATGCAATTGTGGTCTATCAATTTCTTGAATTCTCTGGCCTACAAAAGATGGCTTCTGAAATGCAAAACTTCCCCACGTGTGTGGCAGCATCTCATGCTCGATTACAGGGCAATGTTGCTGGGTTTTCTATCTGAGTTTTTGAAGTGAATGCATGCATGCCCTTGTAAGAGTGCCACTCCTGGCAAGTTTGACCTACTGGGATCAGTTGCCTTGTCAGCATCCAAGGGTTGCAGGCCCAAGGATGATGGTATCTCTTGTTTAAATGCTTGAAATGCGTTATGATATTTCTCTGCTCATGCAACTGTTCACTCTTTTGCTGTATTCAACTCAAGCACTCTGTTTTTACTGAGAAGTCCCGCACAAACTCGGCATAATATATCTACCTGCAGGAATTTAAGTTTTGATTCTAAATAAATATTTCTCTTAAGTGAGAATCGCACCTTTTCAGCCCCTTTCACACTTCTTTATGTTCTTTTTCGTTTCCGCCATGTACAAGAGTGTCGTCTTGAAGGTATTTTACTCTTGGCAACCCATTTGGTGTCCTCGCCATGAGGCGATATAACACAAACCCTGCCGAAACACAGTTTAGAGCGCATCCTTGTGCACTGACAGACTCTAAACGATGTCCCAAGCATTTGAAGGCCACATGTAGCATAACCTAATGGTATGCACCAAGAATATTGTGACCGCAATGAAGGCAAGCACTAGTTACATTATGATCAGTAAAGGAACACTGTTGCTCTAAAAACTACACAAATCTACGCACATACGTAACTGTGACTGTCCATTTTCCTTGTAAGAACTATGGGGCTCAGCCATTCGACGGTCTTGACAGTCTTGAACACCCCTTTCTCTTGACAACAAAACTCCATTACCAACTTCTCATGTTCTTCTCTCGCCCTAACTAGAACTAGTCTCACCTTTCTCTTTACTGGAATTGTTCCTTTGCACGGTTTGATCTTGCGCATATGTCTCTTCATGACTCCGATGGTAGGTTTGAATAACTGTTCATGCATTTGGAGTAGGTCACTGAGTTACTGTGCGTCATTGACATAAATTGCTCTCAGGTCCCCTTCCTTGTTTAGCCTCCCCCATGGCGCTGATCATCCAACGCTGCTTGCTGGCCCAGAATGAGAAGATACTACAACGTGGTTGTTTTAGTAGTGTGTCAGATGTGGTCTCATCCTATCTGCATAAAGAAAATGGCTGGAAGTGAGTTACATGGAGGAGCTAAGATAGGGCATGATGAGAGGAGAGAGGGTGGGGGGCATTGTGTTGTCTCTTGATGTGAGTTTCCAAGGCTGCCAATTCCACACAGAAGTGTGGACTGTGCTCGTGACTAAGAGACCAGTGGATGAAACTTTCAGCATAGACATGAAAAAGTGATGAATAGAAAGCTTTGAAATAATGAGAACCACTGGCACGTCTCTGAGCAACTTCCATTTTATTGATATTTTTGCTTTCTTCATTTTTACCCAAGTTATTTTCAGTAAAAGTCATTCTTTCCTCTTTATTTTCAGCATTCTTCATGTTTGCTGAGTTATTTTTTATTGTACACAGAAAACGTGTGCTCAGTTTGTAGACGGTTATAATCACAACATGTGTCTTCTTTGCCAAGATGTTCGTAATCCTACAAGTTCTAATTCCACCAAAGCTAATTGGATTCAGTAATTAATTGGGTGTCGGCCACGTGCGAGCCAGAGTTAATTTGCAACAGCTTCCAGGAGAAGTACCCTTTTTGTACTAACATGAAAGGCATTATTGATCTCCTCTCAGGCAATCAGAATGTTCAGAATGCACTCAATAACTGCTAGTACTGACAGCATTATAGAAAGTCTTACTACAGAAGCAGCCAGGGAAGCATCTGAAATAATGTCTCTGCATTCCAGAAACAGCCATGCAGTTTCCCGGCGAGATTTCTTTCAACAAGACACTCCAACATATTTCAACAAGCAATCTCAAAGCTAAAACGCAGAACAATGCTTTTGCTTTCATAAAGAAAAACTGTTCACTTTAACATTGTACCTAAACCAAGCTCATGCTTAAAGTGTTCCAAGTGAAGCAGGTTTGCACATTTTTGATATTGACAACATGCTATTTTATCCAATATTTTCAATATAAAGGGCACATTCGTAATAGGCGTTAGCCCAGGCTCCCACAGAAGGGCACCGCCTCCCATTGTTAAGGAAGCTGTGGTCAGACTTGTGAGACAAGAAATGGGGCCTCATTTTTGTGGGCGCTCACGGTGCAGGGCAGCTTTTAGTGGGATTTTATAAGACAGGTAACTCCACACAACACATTGGGGGTTCGTAAAAATATGCTTTTTTTAAAACTTTATTTATATTTGTTGTTTAATACTTTAGAGGTAAAACACTTGCCTAGTCATGCATTTATTGCGGAAGCAGTGCTTCTATTTTGGGACAAGGAGTCCATGCTGCCAGCCATGTGTGCACTTGCAGGTTTTTGGACCAATGTATTCAAACAGCATGGACAAAGCTGCATCTGCCCTGCTTGTAGCCTGTAAAGATATGTCCATGGCATATGACACAGCAGATAGACCAGAATTGTGGCAGAAACTCCAAATGTGGCACTTGCCAGAGGAACCTTTAGAGTTGCTGGTGGAAATCCATTGCGAGACTAAAATAAGAGTGGGATTGAGTAGGCAGGGTGCCATCACTAAAGATATTCCAACTTATAAGGGATTTGAGACAAGGATGTGTGCTGGCACCCTGCCTATTCAATCCGTATGTCTCAGATATTGGGAAGTACCTGGAGAAAGTGGACTTTGTGTCACCGAAATTGAGAACCGTCCGAATATGTTGGTTGGCCTATGCAGACGATATTAGCCTTCGGGATCATACTCAAATAGGGCTACAAAGATTAATCGCGGCCTTTGGTAAGTTTGCAGCAGAAAATGATCTGTGTATAAAAACCGCTAAAACTAAAGTGATGTGTTTTACTAGGCCTAAGGTCAAAAGCACACAGTTAAGTGGAAATCGCATAACAAGATAACTACAAATGAATCAATATACTAGGGATCACAGTGTCTGCACATGCCAACCACAGGGCACTTATGTCAATATTGTATGAGAAACCAAGTGGTGATGCATCAATTCCACCAAATTAGTTTCCCCATTTCTTTTCGGAAACAAATTGGTAATTTTATTGGGTGATCTATTTATTTTATTTAACTGGTGATCTACTTTAGGCACATCACCAGTTGCCCTAATGGTTTTCTGCGGGCAAGTTCTTGGTGGTCTCAGATGGTAAGCATGTTGCAGGCCATCTACCTTTTCCTGCCACTTCAATCAACATCTCATTCATTTCATTTCGCTAGAGGCACTTACCATCACGACCTCAGAAGAAGAAAGTAAGTCCAATGGGACGTTAGGAGGTACAGTACAGTCCACCTTGTCCACCATACCGTCTGACTGCGTGACAGCGATGCGTCTTGCGCGCGACGCAAGCGTCACCATTGCACGGCTTCAGCGTTCCCAGTAGTTAAGTAGGCTGCAGAGTGGCCGGCTCAAGGGATAACTCCCGGCAGTCACAGCCTCCCACAGCAAGTATTACTGGTACTCTGAGTCCCAGTGAAAAACAGCACCTCGTGGTAAAAAAAAGCAGCAATTAGCTTGAAAACAGAGAGGCGGCAGAATAGGGAAAATGTTTTATATGCCATTGAATGTATTTTAAAAGAATGTTGTATATTAATTATTATTATGGATTTTAACTTTATGGAAGTAATTTGTTTATATATGTGTGAAAAGTTTTACATGAAACCATAAAACAAACACACACAAAAAGAAATCCCCATTCCTAGGTGCTTCTATTTTGAGACCAGAGTCCATGCTGCCACACATGTGTTTATTTACAGGTTTTAAGAAGTGATCCGAGACTGCCTGGTTAGTGCAGGCTGTCCATGGAAGCCTGTGCTGTGGGGAGCTGTTGGCTGGTGGTTAAAAGCGGTATGATTTCATGGCCCACCAGAGTCCATGCTGCCACACGTGTTTATTTACAGGTTTTAAGAAGTGATCCGAGACTGCCTGGTTAGTGCAGGCTGTCCATGGAAGCCTGTGCTGTGGGGAGCTGTTGGCTGGTGGTTAAAAGCGGTATGATTTCATGGCCCTCATCCGCTCAGCGCACTTGAAGCCACCGAGAGCTATGGTCCGAGGTAAGAGAATGCTGCTTACCGCGTCCTGAACGGAAGAATGCTTTATTACACGTACTGCAGGACAGGTCACTGGCTCCGTGCTGCTCTCGGATGCACAGGAAATGAATAACACTGGGAACACTAAGGATTGAAGAAGAACATGGCACACGCATTTGACATGGCAATTCCTCACTGAATGCAATAAAGATCACTGCTCATCATACTTGAAGCCCTCACACGCACCGTCCATGCCTATGCATGGTTTAAGTACAGCATGCCGAAGCAATGCGTGCCTGTGTTGGTCTGAGGGTATAGCGGCTCATTAGAGACTTTCACAGACTGTGCCTGACAGACACGGAACCTTCTCCCTCGGCTGGGGTGACCCAGGGAACCTGTGGCGTAGTGGAAACCTCTATGGCAAGACTTCATACATGCTCCTCCTAGAAGCTGCGCACATGCAATCTGGCCCGCACGACTCCCGCACCGAATTCATTATCGAATCCAAACAATTCGCTTTGGGCGAGTTAGAACTTCCAGTATTCGCGAACATCTTGGCAAATAAAATACATGTTCCGATTAGAACTGTCTTTAAACGGAGCACACGTGCATTTTCTGTTTACAATTTTTGTACAGTTAATACAAAAGAAAATGACACCTGGTACCATGCCAGCAGAGGAAGGAGAGATGCCGGAATCCCAAGTCCATGTGGAGATTTAAAGACCCCAGTTCTTTGCATGTTCATGAAGTCCAGAGAGAGAGCTGGTCCACTTCCTTTCCGCCTCTCCGCCCCCCCCCCCCTCACCTTCCTCTCTGGGCCTATATCAAGCAAAGTATGAACTTCTTCAATTCCACCTGCCTCTAGCCACTGACATGTCAGGCGTAGCACGTGACATCTGCCGGTATCAGATGGATCAGAACAAGTCAATATGGGACCCATGAGAGGCCCTGTCTCTGTCATGTCAAGAGCACCTGCTCACGTGTGTCGGAGAACTCGTGTAGCTGTCCTGGGTATACAAGCACCTTAGCTGGGTTTATTTTATAACCACTCATAACTGAAAACGGATGGCAAATGACGCCGACAGTCATGGACCGGCGATAGGGGCGGCAAAGCACGTATTTCGGCGCAAAGATAGGAAAGACATTGGGCCCTGCCACATTGCCAGAAGAGCATCTTCTCAGTCTGCCAAACTGAAGCTCAGATCTGAGGCACGAAGCTTCCAGAGGCACAAGGCTACCAGAGCGAGGTCCGAGTGTCACATTTAGGAAACACATTGAAATATTCGGTCAGAAAGCAGGCCGGCCCAGTACTGTAAAAAGCAACCCCCAGAGCAGATCTGCTAAATCCCACCTTCGCTCATTGCGGTGTATGAGTAATGGCGCCCAGTACTGGGATCTTCCAGTGCTGTCCCCTCCATGCCCTATAGCAGGGGTCTGCAACCTCCAGGCGCTTTGGGCTACCAATCACAGCGCAATATTTCTCATTTCGTTTGGTCACTGCTACTCTTCTGTGTATGACTCAACAGGGCTGCGTTTTGGGGCTGTGGATGTATATTTTTATTCTCTCTCTGTTTCACTAGAGCGCGTGTACGGTGGCCCTACTGGCCATTTGGTGTGACAGTTCATCTTGTGCATTTCACAGAATATATGTTGTATTTCATGGTATATTTTTCATTTTGTTTTGTCCCTACTTAGCATAACTGAATAGGCATGTGTGCTTGCATTTTTTGGGGGGTTGTTGATGTTTTTGAGAATTTTGAAGTATATTTGCCATTTGATTGTCCGTGCATGCCTTTTGCGCATGTACGAATATAGTGATACGTTTTGAAGCCTTAAAAAGTGAATATCTTCAGTTTGGATAGTGAGATTTTCGAAATTCTTGTGCATGCACTACTTCAGCTGAAAGTTTCCAAAGTGAAGCAAAGTTTTAAGACAACTTGGTCTAAAAATGTATTTTTAATTTTCTACAGAGAGCTGCATACAAAAAGTTTTTTGTGGCATTACAGTCTATCTACACTTTTCAAAACTATACTGCAAATAGAAATTATTTTGAGTCGGAAAAAGTGCATATTTTTTTTTTGTGCTTATTTAGCACTTTTATCCAAAGCAATTTGACAAAGAGAATATGGTACAGTAAAATGAAAGATCAGTCACAATGAGGAGTAGGGATCAAGGACCAAGAGAGTACAAAGAATTCAAGAGAAAGAGAGATTGAGTAGGTGGGCCCTGAGCCATTTTGTAAAGAGACAGAAGGGCAAGGGGAGAGAATTCCACATTTTTAGGGCAAGAACCTGAAATGAGCGAAAGCGATAAGGTGCCCATGGATAAATTTGAAGACAAGACAAAGAAAATTAAATTCACAACAATGGTGTGTAGAGGAGGTCCCAAATAAAGCCTGCACTCCAATCGCCGATTTTTAAGTACCCGGAACGTTCACACCCAAATATATGACGTATGATGAGCAGATAAATCAGCAGAGAGGCGCAGTAGAGCTCTGCCCAGTACCTACCACAAGAGCAACACCTATTAAAGTACCGATACCAAGAAAACCATGGACAGTAAAGTATCCATTAATTAAACCTTACCAGCAAATGAGACGAAATGAAGATTGCCTAAGTACAGTCCTGGAAAAAACCAAAAAGGTATTAATGGAAGACGAATGGTGACGTCACGAGGACCTGGACTGACGTACAAGTAGAAGAAATGACAACCCGAGAATGACACCCAGAGACGAAACCAAACGCCATGAATAAGGATATTGTGAACCTAAAAGGGGAGAACGATGTTGAAATACACAGAAGATTAAGCTGTAAACAGGATGAAGATATTCAACTAGCTAACACCTGTACGTGTGCTTGGAACCGCAAGAAAGCTAAGAAAACGATGCGTCTTGCAATGCTAAATAGAAGAATAGTGCGGCAAGCGCCATTATGATCTACCTCAAAACGAAGCAGACTATTATACGTGTAATTCCACTTTGCAAACGAAGCAGAATCAACCCAGGTTACTAAAGGCCGAATGAGCAGGGATTCATATTCTAGTACAACGAGATGAGACGGCTGAATCGAAATTCAGCAGATGCAACTCGTGCCAGGAGAGCCAAGGTCATACCAATAGAAGGAGTGAACAGTAGCTACATATAATTGAAACTTAAGCACAGAATATCCTGTCTCTGAAAGGTCAAGATAAGGAGGCGTAGGCAGGTGGCAATCTGAATAAGAATAAAATGCACAAATTGAGAGAAACTAGAAAAATTCACGGTGTGCGAAGCACGTGACCACCCGAGCGAGGAGAATCACAGGCTCACACCTACACTTAGCATCAGCCCAGGAAGAGATATCAGAACTTTTCCAGACAGAAGATGAAGTTTCGAGGCCAACCACAGTAAAATAATTGACATCGCTGAAGTGATGATTGATTGTAACCTTAATTGGAGGAAGGCCGGGTAACTGAGGGGCACCCTGCACCTGGCTTCTAAGCAAAGTGGAAATGTATGCATGGGGTTGGTGCCAACCCAATCACAATGGACCAAATAATCTAGGGTCCTATAATTAGTAGAACCAATGGGACGTCATACTTTTAGTGACGTTTACAGTAGTCATTTTTGAAGGAAGGGCTAAGACGCCCACCTGACAGCGTTTACCCAATTCTGTCACTCCGTTACCATATACAGATATAGTACCTATATTAAAGTTATCTTTTCCTAACCAATAGAATTGCATATCAACTTTTGAGTGTTATACGTCAATTATGACAAGTTTTCAGTATAAATCCTATGATTTATGAAGTTCATTGGAGTTGAAGCAAGAAGAACGATCGCATTACTGCTGATTTCCGTGACTCCCGGTTTTTTGTACTGGTCATTAAACGGACTCCCTTTGCCAAACCATTGGGTTGCCCTTATTGATTGGTGTTGGTGTAATAAATCTGCACCCCCATCCATCTCAAGGGTGCAGCTATCTCGATGGTTGATGGTTTATCGATTAGAACAAGACACCACACCCATTGACCGTCGACATAAAGTAACTCTAGGTCTTCTTGAATGTTTTGGCAAATGTGCATGCCTTAGAACAAGTAAAGGGGAAAGGTAACAGAAGGAGGCAGGAAAAAACAAAATATAGTTAGCAGTAGAGAAGAATGTATATATATAAGAGAATAATGACTCAAGAATAATTAAGTGAATAAAGGTTACCGAGGAGGACACCCGAGAAGAGAGAGGGTACCACGCTTTTAATATAAGCGGTTAGAAGAAACGTTTACCCAGAGTCCCAGCTAAAGGGGGAACGATTAGAATACCACGACGGTTAAAGATGTAGTGAAAGGGGTACGTTTAGACTCCATGAAGGAGTAATGATTAGAGGCAGAGATATATGTGACCAGCTGGTGTTCGTCTAGTCTGTTAAGTGTCTGTTTTACATGTTTTTTGTTTTGTGACATCATACATCGAAAAATTTCCATGAGAAAACTGATTTAAATTTTACGCAATTGAATAGCTGAGATAATATCGCATATGAATTGATGTTTTTCGAGTAAATTAGAAAGTATAACATTTTGTGAAAATTTGGGATTGGAGTTTGCAGTGTTTGATGCTCGCTCATATTGTTGGAACTGTTTAAGTCACGCAAAGGTGTTGACAAGTGTTATATAAGAGGAAAGGAACAGATTTGAGCATGGAGGATATAACTCCATTGACACACTTGTGCAAACAGTTGCCGAAACACGCAAACAAACTGAAGAAATACAGTACAGAGTGGGTTAAAGGAACCGCCCACAAGATGTTTATGCCATGTCCACAGGGTGGGTCCTTATCTAAAGCTGTCTTACAACACATGACGACATATTTGCATGCCACATATACGAGCAAAAAGTTAGACAAACGCCTTGCTGTTCTAGAACTTTTGAAAATATATGAACAGGGAAAGGAAGAGTAGCCGCCAATAGATTGGATACTTAATGTATGCACAGAGGGGGGTGAGACGCCTACCACGCCACCCGCCCCTTCCAAAACAAAGGGTGAAGAAAGTAAAGATGAGGGATTATACCTGCTGAGAGAGCTCAAAGCAGCCACGGGGTATAGCAACCCTGCATACGAGTCACCTACGCAAAGTAGTGAGGAAAATCAAGGGAAAGATAGGATAAGGATATAACCTCCATAGTCCCACGGGACAAGGGGAGACGCAATGACGAAAGAAGGGATCAAGCACAGACAAGTGCATCTCTCGACAAAGAGAGAGAAGGGAAGAGATGGAAGGGAAACGAAGACAGAACTGATGTGATAGCATTCACAAAAAACTAATGGATGGGAGGACAAATTTTATTGAAACTTGATGGCAAAGGCATTGATGACGCGAAATGAAAGGAGAGGTTAGATGAGGTACAGAGAAAGGGAAAAGAGAAGGAGCTAAGAGACAAAAGAATAAGAAAGAAAGACAGACAAAGGTGAGAACAGCTATATCGCAAAGAGCAAGAAAGGCAGCTCGATCGCAACCCAAGAGCAGCCAATGATCAAGACAAAGAGAAGCAGCAGAGGTTAGAGGAAGAGCAAAGGATACGTGAGAAAAGAATAAAGAGACAAAGAGATGAGGAAATTCGAAGGGCAGATGAACGTAGAAATGAAAAGAAAAAGGAAGAATATAGAGTCAGAGAAGAGGTAAGGAAACGCAAGGAATTTGATGACGATGTAGAACATAAGCAAAGACAGAGAGCACACAATCTTGAATATCTGGGAAGATAGGTTAAAAAACCAGATCTAGTAGTAGATTGGGAAGACATCGAAGAATTATTTCCTGCGTACGATTCAGTACCAGGCATATCTAGGGCAATTATGGAAGATGACTTCGACACCAGAAGCATCGGAGAAATGATCGATAGAATACATGATGAAATGGGGTTAGAACAAACACCCCAAGGGGAGGGGGAAGACAAGCGCCTGGAGAGCATTCAGCTTTACGACACTGAGGATGTCACCCGAAGTAGTGGGAATAGGGAACTATCCCAGGATAGATTAGAAATAAGTAGGAACCAAGAAGATACAAGAAGTTGCACGAATTGGGGATAGACAATGTCCGACTCAGAAAGGGAGGAATGTGAGGAAAATGAGGAAGAGAGATGGAGCAAAAGACGACTCCCAAGAGAGAAAGGAATAAGATGGTCAGACACTAGTGAGTCTGCACCAAGAGCATCAGAATCAGCCACACAGTCTGCCCGACATGAAGTATCTCACGGTCAGAGGGGGGTGTCTTCACCACCCTACGTGGACAGACTTAGGTCCCTACCAGGCAGACGGCGATGCAGGAATATTACCCCGGCAATAGACAGGAGAACAATGAGTGAAGAGAGAGAGGGCTATGCATCCCCATTTCCGTTACTCGAGAAAGGGGGAGTAGGACCGCAATATATTCCATGGCCACACATGGATCGCGAAAATTTGAAAAACAAGCTTCCAATGCTGACATCGGGAGCCAGAAAGTGGATAAACGTGTTAAAAAAAATGACAGGAGGGAACACATTAGCTATAGGGGATATCAAAGGTCCCCTAATCACCATACTTGGTGAGAGAGCAGACTATGTGTGGGCACGAGCAGGCTACCCTGCTGTAACCACAATTAATACCGTGCATGACAGAGCTCCATTTAACAGTTGTAGAGCCACAGTATGAAAAGCGATACAAGTGCTACACCCAGATACTTCATATATGGGAGCTATAATGACACAAAAAATGAAGGAATCTGAGGATCCGTTAATTTATATACAGAATTTTCAAGACGCATGGGTACTCGAGACTCATGAATCTTGGACGAAATCTATGCCTGTGTTCTACCATATATTGTGCCAAGGGCTGCCAGAGCCGGTACAGAAACAGCTCAAGAAGTTGGTGGAAATTGAGGCCAAGCCTTGGGCTGAAATACAGCTGAACATCCCCACACTATTGCAGATTGCTGCAAGAAAAGAATTGCAAAAAGGAAGCTGCACGTAAGCTTGGTACAGAAGAAATTGTCAAAATATGCTCTTGAGGGAGCCATGATAACTAGCACAGCTGAATTGAGCATGCAGCAGGTGATGAATACAGGGTTTTACGGCAGGGGAAGAGGATTTAGGGGAAGAGGATGGAAGAGTAAACAGGGAGGTTTCCAAAATAATCAAGGAGGTTTTCAAAATATGCAAAATGGTAATCAAGATATGCCAAAAGGGCAAATGATCCAACCACCGCCAGTATGTTGGTTGTGTGGAATGACAGGGCACTTAGCCTGCACATGCAGAAACCAAGGTATGATGCAGAATGGCCAAGGAACAGGAGCAGGCATGGCAAATCCACCTGCAGTTTTACAGCAGGGTAGTGCACAGAATCACACAAATGCAACAACAAGTGCCAGGAGCGTAACAAGGCGTGCAACCGCAAAGCACAGGGAATTTTCCACCAGGACAATCCCAGCAGGCACTGTTGCAACTATCACAGACGATGAGCACAGGGCGGACCATGAACCCTGGAATGGGAAGTAACAATGGGAATGGGGGAAATCTGCCAGCACACAGTGGGCCAAATTTGTATATGGACTAGGACAGCTCACTGGGAACCCTGATGTGTTCTATCCTATCAGTGACACCAGACCCTCACAGGGAACCTAGGGTGGATGTTGTTATAGGGGATAAGGAATATTCCTTCCTAGTTGACACGGGTGCAACACGCTCGTGCATACGTGAAGGCAAGTTTTCCTTGTCCGGCGAGGCCATAAATACTCAGTTTTACAGGAGCTACAAGTCATGTTCCCTTCACAAATGCACTTCCAGTCTCCATAGGAGAATGTGAGATGAATGTGCCTTTACTATATTCACGTCAGACCCCAGTGAACATTTTGGGTCGAGATTTAATGACAAATTTAAACATGACAATCACATTCACGGAGGAGGGCATAATATGTTCAACACATTGAATGCACTATTCAAATGTATACGAAATGATAAGAGCGTACGCAGGACACACAGCCATTAGAGCAAGAAATATTTGCGTATGGTATGCGTGTGCTTATGGCAGGATTGCCAGGCCTTGCAGATAGAATCATGAGAACCCCTGATGAATTCCTTCTCAGGCCAAGAATACCGATGCACGAGGAAAAGGGACAAGTATTTCCCTTGATGATACACACAGCTGCAGTAGGAGGGAGAGTAGCCTTGATTGACAGTTATGATGACGAAGGCCGACAATGGTGCGCAGTAATTGTCAATGAAGGAGGATATCGATTGACTGACGTCACAGATGACGATCTGTTTAAAGAACAAGCATATATGGGAGAGACAATGGTGGAAGTGTGTCTCACCTTTTGGGTAAAAATGATCCAAAAGAGAAGTACCTCAGAGAATGTTGGCACGAAACCGTCCTGAATACTTTAATGACGACATGGGCAACGTGCCTGTCTCAGTATGGACTACAGGACCCTATGATGCAGGCCTCTTGAAGGGGGTTGGAGAAGTAAAAATTGAATTGAAACCAGGAGCAATTCTCCCAAGAACACGATAATATCCCATGTCCAGAGAGGCAGATGAAGGGATTTTTAAGACAATTTCGGCTATGATGGAGCAGGGCATCTTAGTGATGTCAGAGTGGTCATGCAATACCGCGGTTTATCCGATCAAAAAATCAAAGGGAGGGTCGTGGAGGCTAATTCAAGATCTAAGGCCAATAAATGATATTGTGGAGGCCGAGTTCCCTCTAGTGCCTAACCCTTCTACAATTCTATGTAATATACCCATTGAGGCAAAATATTTCACGGTGAATGACTTGAAAAATGCATTTTTCTCGATCCCGTTGCACCGCTGCTCACAAGATCTGACATCATTTACATTCAGACAGATGCGTCTGAAAAGCACGAGACTGCCGCAGGGGTATTGTGAGTCTCCATCTATTTTTAACAGAGTCCTGCAGAAGGACTTCAGCGATATTGCACTAAAAAGGGTCGTCCTCCAATACGTGGAAGACATCTTAATTTGCAGCACCACGGAAGAGCAATAAAAGGTATGATTCTGTTCAGCTATTGACTATACTGGCTGAGAAAGGTTATAAGGTTGACAAGGAAAAGTTACGATATTGTCAACAAGAAGTGCTGTACATAGGCCAGCTGATCTCACATGAAGGAAAGAGAGTGACCCCAGAAAGGGCTGAAGCCATACTGAACATGGCTAAGCCACACACGATAAAAAAGATGCAGAGCTTTCTAGGCCTATGCAACTACGTTAGGGCATGGGTCTTCGACTATAGCTCTTACACTAAGCCTTTACTTCAGGCCCTAAAGAAGGCCCAAGTGATGAAAGAAAAGATTGAATCATCTGAGACCATGGAAAAAGGGTTTGCTTAACTCAAAAGAGCCATTTGCACAGCACCAGTTCTAGGGATCCCCAATTATGCAGAGGAATTTTACCTGTTCTCACACACGAATGGCAGCGTTATGACAGCAGTACTCCCACAGAGAACCACGTTGGGGTACAAGCCCTGGCATACTACAGTGGGAATTTGGACCCAGTAATGAGAGGCCATTTTCCTTGCGAACAAAGTTTAGCTGCCACAGCGTTCGCCATAGAGAAGGCTACAACCATTGTGATGGGATGCTCCATGACATTGTACGTCGAGCACTCACTATTTGCCATTCTAGAGAAACCAAAGGGCACATTGACATCTCAGAGAGCTTCGGCTTATGAAGTGATCATATCAAATCCATCGATTAAGGTAGTCCAATGCAAGATAGTGAACCCAGCTATGTTCATAGCTGAGCCAGTTACTGAAGGAGAGCCAATACATGACTGTGCAAACTAACAAGAATTCTATGATGAAATCCCCACGGTGAAAGAAAATGCCTTGGCAGAAGGAGAGATTGTCTTCATTGACGGGTCTTCGAGGATCGATCAGAGTGATGGACAAAGATATACTGGTGTTGCTGTGGTGAAACACACAGCAAATGGAGAATTTCGAGTGCCTATTAGTGCGCAAATACCATCTCATTATTCAGCACAGGCTACAGAATTATTGGCGTTGATACTCGCCATTGAGAATCACGGAGACCAGGGAATAACGGTGTACAGTGACTCCGCCTATGTGACGTCAACAGTGCATGCAGGTTTAGAGCGCTGGAAAAGGAGGGGCTACCTCCGAGCGGATGGCACGCCAGTACAGCACACAGCCTTATTGGACAGGCTGATCAAGGCACTACAGCTCCCAGTGGGCATAGCAGTCGTGAAATGTGCCGCCCACACGAAGGGGACAGATTTTATCTCACGCGGAAATCAAGCAGCAGACACGGAAGCCAAGCATATGGTATCCAAAAGTGAAATGATCATGGAAGTGGAAGTTACCCATGCCAATGAGCAAATGATGGTTACACAAACTGCACCTGAAGGTTACAGTAATTTGGGGCAAACACAGCTAATGGAACTATAAGGGGAGGTACCACAGGAAGAGAAAAATATTTGGAGATGTCGAGGGTGTTCTTTAAACCCCTCGGACAGCTTGTGGCGACAAGACAGCACTGGTAAACCAGTAATGCCTGTAGCCCTATTAAAGATAGCGCTGGAACAGTTCCATTATCCAGCACATATGACAAAAGAGAATTTAGCAGCAACACTCGCTGAAGACTGGTTCATACCGAATTTAGCTGAGCATGTTGCATTATTTATAGTGAACTGTATAATCTGCCAGCAATTCATGGCTTGGCACACATTAAAAGTAATGAGAGGAGTCATCCCAAGGCCAAATGGGCCTTTTCAGCACTTGCATGTCGATTACATCAACATGATTCAAGTATGTAACGGGTACAGATACTTAATTGTTGTGGTGTGTCCATTCTCTAGAGGGAATGAGGCAGGTCCATGTACACACCCAGCATGTTAAAGGAAAGGATAGCCAAGTTGAAGCTGACTAAGGAAGGGATGGTTGCACTGCCTTCCTTTGGCACTGTATACACTTCAGAACCATCCCGGTTCTGACCATCATTTTACGCCACACGAGATAGCTACAGGAAGACGAATGAGAACTCCCTTGACACCAGGAGATAGAGCTAGATGTGATGCCCAGTCAACAAGAGACATTTTAAGGTCTGAAATGCAAAACTATCTGAACTGCATGATGTCTTGCCTTACTGTAATTTCAGACCAGCTGCAGCGACGACGAAAAGGGTGCAAGGCAGCACAGAACACAGAAGGAGATACTACAACATACCAAGTTCAGGATTTACGTGTCCCATCTGTCTTTCCTGGAGATACCGTCCTTTTGAGGAATCATACAAGGAAAAAGTGGGACAAGCCAAGGTTTAACAGTCCCTTCACGGTGGAGGACTGCACTCCATCCGCAGTAAAATTACAAGGCAGGAGAGCTTGGCGATATCAAACCCTACATCGGAGAAGGCCCCCTGTCTGCAATCCAACGAGAGGAATCGACGAGGAAGAACCACAGCATGTGCAGACGAGATCCATGATGAGGAAGCAGGACGCATGACCAGCCAAACAAAGACAAAGAGCTTTTTGCAAATTGTGGCTTAAATTGGACACTTTTAAGCAAAAAAAGGGGCTAAGGACTTAAAAAACGGACACTCTGTGCATCCTAGTTGCAGGGTGAAGAAGGAAATTGCACGCAGAAGCCACAACACAGTCTGTTGACTTTGAACTTTGGACTGAGGCATACTTGAGCCTTGATGAGAAAAGAATATGCCAAATTTGACTGAGGACACTTACATTGGAAGCAAATACAGTATTCCGACTCATTCCACACTGAGACCCTATTCGGAATCACTTATGGTGTCCTGCAGTAGCGACATCGCCAAGGATGTGGTCACCTTTTTTGATCTAGTGCTAAGATCATACCCATAATTGGTAGGGAGGCTCACCAATGTCACTGACTTTCTTCAAGATCCTGAAAACGAAAAGATATTAAGAAGACTACTTACTGTCATTGCCGAAATATTAACTTCCTGAGTCCAGTGAGAAGGAACCAAATGTCCCAAACACAGATGGAAATAAATGAGCTTATTAACACATTGTTCTTTCGCATAATCGAAGATTGTCCAACTCTTGTCGGTAGAAAAACAGACACACTCACGTTTCTTCGAATACAGAACAGTTAAGCCAACTTTTAAATAACAGTGATCCTAGTCGCACTCCACGCGACCGGACAGTGCATACATTGTTTACATTAAAGAGAAAGCATACAATCCTGAAAAACTCAGCAAGACAGGACGCATGTGCCTGTCACTAGAAGACAACAGGTTAGCTCACAATATCCTTTTATGCCTAGTCACTGACTTTCCAGAGCTAGTGGGGAGACCGATCGATGTTGACGTCCTCACATTCATCAGAGATCCAGCTAATGTTGTACAGATGGGCATGCTCTTGCATGGAATCATGTTACAAATAGAGCTCTCGAACCATCAACAGAACTATCTGAGGAGATTCTAAAAGCCTTCCGCAGAGGGACAGATCAAGGAAGCAGTGTCAAGGACTTCACTTATTGAATTTGTTGTTATTTTGTCCCTATTTCTTCATACTGACCAGCGTACAATATGTCCTCAGGACTGAAGCAAATCTGAGGAGTGGACTGGGAACTTACTTACTTTGAACCTGCCCAGTAAAAGACTTACTGAGGTGTTAGTTGATTTTGTTTTTCCCATAGTCTAGCAAAGGAACTGTATCCTGAGTAAGAGACAACTCATCATCCACAAGAGGGGGGACACTTGTGGAACACCTGACAGAATGATCGAGATGGGGGTCCAGAGCAGCAATCTGGTCCTCCCGCAGGAGGAGAGACGACCACGCTTCTCTGGAAGTAAATGCTGAGAACACAGAACTCTAAAGACGATATTGGTTAAGGGAATACAATAAAATTGACATTTGGTGAATGATCGAGATGGGGGTCCAGAGCAGCAATCTGGTCCTCCCACAGGAGTAGAGACGACCACGCTTCTCTGGAAGTAAATGCTGCCGCCTGACGTACATAATAATGTATTTATGGATCATATTCATCATTGTTTTACTGTCATTAACAATCAGAACTGCATTTTATATTGGTGCACAAAGCATTCCAATTCCAGTGCACCAACCTAATGATGCACGCACGGAACCCACAAAAGCACCCATACCTTACATAGTCATTGCAGTCCCTAAAAGATCTGATGGTGGAGTGAATGAACTTGAAATGGATGTGATTAGCAATGATACACACACACCTGTGGTAACAAACAAACAGAAAAGCCGGAGACAGGGTCGGCAAGGAATGAATGAAGAAAGGTTACTGACAACCACACGCATGCAAACACCTAATTCACACAAAGTAGGCCTAGTGTCAATGACTGCCAAACCATAAGTCAAAACAGTAGAAAAGAAGAGATTGCTTGACACAAGAAACTCCACAACAGACATTGTGAAAAGACAAGAAGAATTGGAGGCAAAACCAACAGAAATGATAATGATAAACACCCCTGAGACAACACTGAGGGAGGCAAAGACAAACTCAAAGAAGATCTCACAAGCACAACTAATAGTAGACACAGTATGGCCGTTCATAGGCAAATTGACAAGGGGGGTACCTGGGAGTCTCTCTGTCAGACATTAGTCATGGTTACGAGAGACTTACCCAGAGTCTTTAGCTCACTATCTTTCACAGAGAAGAAATATCCCAAACATATCAGTCTTTGTCTTGCCCTGGGGCAGTCCAGCACCGAAATGCTAAGCAATTCTCCTCTGAACAAGAGTACCAACAGCATCCCCAGACACGTGTTTTGGTCTGGTTGGACCTCATCAGTAGGGAGGAGCTGTGCCTCTCTAAGAATAGTGAGCAAGGGGTCCACGTCTGGATTCCCCTCGTAATTTAGGGTGAGACCCAAAGTTACTTAAATATGCATATTGACAAGGGGGGTCCTGGGAGTCTCTCTGCCAGACATTAGTCCTGGTTACGAGAGACTTACCCAGAGTCTTTAGCTCACTATCTTTCACAGAGAAGAAATATCCCAATATCTTGTTCAGAGGAGAATTGCCTAGCATTTTGGTGCTAGGTCTGCCCCAGGGCAGGACAAAGACTGCTATGTTTGGGATATTTCTTCTTTGTGAAAGACAGTGAGCTAAAGACTCTGGGTAAGTCTCTCGTAACCAGGACTAATGTCTGGCAGAGGGACTCCCAGGACCCCCCTTGTTAATTTGCACGTTCATAGGCAAAGCAAGAAAAATACCAGAGGAGCTGAATAATAAAACCGCAGAGAATGTATTGCCAAACATATATGTTCCAACACAGGGGACCAGTACCAGTTCCACAGTACAACCATATATCAGACCAATGCCAAAACAGATACAAATACTTCTAGGCCAACAGAAAAGGACATATGAAGAGAGGGAAAGAGCTGCGAGACTCTTATCCACTCAAATGGCGCAGATGAAGAGGCCTGCACCATTGACCGGGATACCTGAGAATCCTCCAGCAATCCTCCAGCAAGAAAGAGCCATACAGATGCATTTAGGGATGTAGTTATAGCAAACTACAGGAGAACACTAAGAATCAAGAGAAGCATGCATGGAGATGACAATGAACTAAATGACTACCTGGACAGCACAGCACATTTGGGAAACAACATTTCGTACCAGCACATTAAAGAAGTTGGAAGATGAAGTACAGAAAGGGAATGCTTTGTTTGTGCACTCCTACCATACAGCATGGGGAAATCCAAGATCTTTGTAGCTGTAGAAATGGATGTCCAGACAGCACACTGTCTCTCGCACGTAGCAATGTGCAAGACCAGAGGCCAGTTCATGGGTAGGGATGCCTCACTGAAATGGGCAACTGAAGCAACTGATCCAAATGAAGACGATTGTGTCCAGGACATAAAAACAAACAATGGAAAGACAAAACACATTGTGATCAGATATGAAAAGCCTGAAGTTAAAGGAGCAGAAGTCAGAAGAAAAGCAAACCAGAAGCTAAATGTCCAAGGAAAAACTCCAGAAGAAGCTTGGAGATGGAAGAATAGAGGCCAAATGCAAATTTGAGGAACAGTGCTTTCACCAGATGGATGGGAGAAAGGAGTACTTATATGCCGAGCATGGATGGTCTTCGGTCACTACGAGCCCACCATCAACATTGTGCGAAATGGCTGCAAGCCATTGTGGCCGAAACTTGCAAAACTATTGACATGGGTCGAAGACAGAGGAGCACCCTTGCAGATAGTGGCACTAGAAAGTCCAAAATTCTGCTTCAGAAATAATGGCACAAGAAAGATGGGAGAGAATCAGAACTGTGGGTGAGTTTTTGACGCTCCAGGAATGGTGCATGGAACTGCAGTAATTATGGATCAATATTGGGCATGTGGATCGAAGGCATACATCAGACTGCCAAGAGATTGGGGATGTATATGCACAATAGTGAATGCCCACGTTCTAGCACTGGTGATCTCGAAATGTGCCCTGAATATTGACAGTTTCCCGAAAGCAGATGCTCACCTGAGGAAGAAGAGATCTGTGGAACTGATAACTCGGATGAAGAGAGAAAATTACTTCTCTGCTAAATCGCAAGAAGCTTTTCATGCAATCCCATATGAACACAGGCTGTTCAGCCTCACCTCATCAGTGTTCACAACGATTTTTATGCCAAGAATCCAAGTTGGAGTAAATACTAAATGGTTGCAGATAACCAGGTGGGATTTT
Organism: Ambystoma mexicanum; assembly: GCF_040938575.1. Taxonomy (NCBI): domain Eukaryota; kingdom Metazoa; phylum Chordata; class Amphibia; order Caudata; family Ambystomatidae; genus Ambystoma; species Ambystoma mexicanum. Next base: position 1,275,630,290 of record NC_090932.1, read on the forward strand.
ACTTTAGACGATCAACACGACCATAAAAGGATTCAATGCAATCAAGGAAGAGCTAAGAGCCATCCGACTGATTACTCTTCAGAACAGAGATGATCACAGCCATGGATGGAGGAGTTTGTGCAAAAATCGGAGAATCATGTTCCCGATGAGGAGAATGGAACCTTAACTGAAGCCATAGGTATGCTGACAAACCTGCAGAACCAGATGATCAATGAAACTGATGAAGTTGATGATGATAGCTGGTTTGGATCGCTGTTTTCATGGGTTACACAATGGATGGCAGATGCATTCAAGTTCCTGGGAGCCCTGCTAGTGATGATATTGCTAGGATTCTGTGTTATCAAGATAATAATCTCGCAATGCCACAAGACTGCAAAGAAAGCAATAGGGATGAAGATCATGATTGATGTCAAGCCAGGATGGAAGCCCAAAGATCTGACTGATGAAGAAATAAGAGACTTTGTGAAGACCAGCATTCACGCACCAGAAGGAACAAAGGTTCTCTATCCCAGAAAGCACAAAAATTATGTGGGAAGATGGGTTTATTGCAGCCCAAATGGACACTGTCAATTGATGACTTGGAATAAAGACAAACATGTAAGAACAGCAGAAAGCTTGAAAGGAGTAATAAAAATATGGACTCCAAAGAGACACTTCTTCAAACCATCATGTATAGATCCCGAAGATGAAGTAGGGAATGAACCCAGGCGATGATGGAGTGAAGATAAATACAGACGAATCGAGTAAATTGAATCCAAAGACGGAGGTGAAAGTGGTCGATTAATCGCCCAGAGGGGGGGTGTAGAGGAGGTCCCAAATAAAGGCTGCACTCCAGTCGCCCATTTTGAAGTACTAGGAACGTTCACACCCAAATATATGACGTATGATGAGCAGATAAATCAGCAGAGAGCCGCAGTAGGGCTCTGCCCAGTACCTATCAGAAGAGCAACACCTATTGAAGTACCGATACCAAGAAAACCATGGACAGTAAGGTATCCATTAAGGAAACAAATGAGAGGAAATGAATATTGCCTAAGTACAGTCCCAGAAGAAACCAAAAAGGTCTTAATGGAAGACTAATGGTGATGTCACGAGGACCCGGACAGACGTACAAGTAGAAGAACTGACAACCCGAGAATGACACCCAGAGTCGAAATGCCATGAATAAGGATATCGTGAACCTAAAAGGGGAGAACGATGTTGAAATACAAAGCTTAAGCTGTAAACAGGATGAAGATATTCAACCAGCTATCACCTGTACATATGCTTGGAACAGCAAGAAAGCTAAGAAAACGATACGGCTTGCAATGCTAAGTAGAAGAATAGTGCGGCAAGCGCCATTATACATAATCTACCTCAAAACAAAGCACAGTATTATAAGTGTAATTCCACTTTCCAAACGAAGCAGAATCCACCCAGGTTACGAAAGGCCGAATGAGCAGAGATTCATATTGTAGTAAAACTTGAAGAGACGGCTGAATCGAAACTCAGCAGATGCAAATCATGCCAGGAGAGCCAAGGTCATACCAATAGAAGGAATGAACAGTAGCTACATAATTGAAACTTAAGCACAGAATATCCTGCCTCTGAAAGGTCAAGATAAGGAGGCGTAGGCAGGTGGCAAGAAGAATCAAATGCACAAATTGAGAGAAACTAGAAAAATTCACGGTGTGGGAAACACGTGACCAGCCGAGCGAGGAGAAGCACAGGCTCACACCTATGCTTGGCATCCGCCCAGGAAGAGATATCAGAACTTTTCCAGACAGAAGATGCAGTTTCGAGGCCAACCACAGTAAAATAATTGACACATAGTTGCTGAAGTGATGATTGATTGTAACCTTAATTGGAGGAAGGCCGGGTAACTGAGGGGCACCCTGCACCTGGTGGACCATTCTGCGTGCTGCTAAGCAAAGTGGACATTTATGCATGGGGTTGGTGCCAACCCAATCACAATGGACCAAATAATCTAGGGTCCTATAGTTAGTAGAACCAATGGGACGTCATACTTTTAGTGATGTCTACAGTAGTCATTTTTGAAGGAAGGGCTTAGAGGCCCACCTGACAGTGTTTACCCAATCCCCTCACTCCGTTACCATATACAGATATAGTACCTATATTAAAGTTACCTTTTCCTAACCAATAGAATTGCATATCAACTTTTGAGTGTTATACGTCGATTATGACGAGTTTTCAGTATAAATGCTAGGATTTTTATGAAGTTCATTGGAGTTGAAGCGAGAAGGACAATCGCAACACTGCTGATTTCCATGACTCCCTGTTTTTTGTACTGGTCATTAAACGGACTCCCTTTGCCAAACCATTGAGTTGTCCTTATTGATTGGTGGTGGAGTAATAAATCTGCACCCCCTTCCATCTCAAGGTTGCAGCTATCTCTCGGAGCAAACCTCGGCTCTATGGGCTGGCCGGGGTCTCCGGAGTACAGGTGCACTGTAAGCCATTCGAGACGGGCGATGTAAGGTGAGATGTGAACAGAGGGATGCAGACCAAACAGAGTCCTGAACACTAAGTGCAGGATAGAGCATAGGGAGAAAAAAAAGCATAGTTAGGTAGGACAACATAGAGTGAGGAACAATAATAGAGGCGATTAGAAAACCAGACACTGGAGCAGAGTTTTGTGTGGATGATAAAGTGAGCAAATGGCGAATTTTCCTGATATTCATGAGAATGAGTGGGATCCTCATTCTCCCACCTGGCAGTAAAAACCTGAAATTCACTCCTGAAAGAAATACGCTACATAAAGGGTCACCTACAATTCAGAAAACGACTTAAAACCTGGCTCTGAACGAATGAAAAATACTCTCAAATAGTACACGCCTCAACAAAGCACACATAGGTGGAGGAAATCAGGGCATGGGGGGCAGGGTACACCAATGCCCATGTTAAACTCACCTGAGGCCATCTGTAAAAGGACGGGTACCTTAGCCATAGAGAAGGGAGCAATGACCCAACAGGCAACCACCAGAGCCCAGGGAGCCCCCATAGAATCAGAGGGAGGGGATTCCACTTTAGGAGCCCAGGGAGGTGATGGCAGGTGCACCTCAGGATAACCTAATGAACCAACCCCATAAACGTCACCTAGTTCCACACCAGGGGGGGTGATGGAGGTATCACCTCTAACTTGCCCCACAGACCACTAACAGTTATTTAGACAAGCCACAACTAAGCAAAGAACTCAGAGTGCCCACCACAGAATGCCTCGTACACAACACAGGGCGAACATGCTTAACGCAAATGTCTGAAGCAAGGAGATACAATGGAACAAGCCACTAACCCTGCTGCTAAAACCTCAACTCTCTGCATACATCTCTCAAACGTTAAACAAACAACCATATATATTGCATAGCAATCCGCACACACTTCACTACACTGCAACAACAAAACAAATCACACAGACTAGCACAACAACAACACATGACAGACTACCGATCCAGAAATCGCAGCCATGCTCAGCTAATGGTGTTAACCGAACTGAAGCTGTCAACAGTACATCACAACTCGCTCTCTGCCCTACTAGCTCATCCTACCCTCTTGCCTTTCAGATCTGCCAGAGTGTCAGGGGACCACTCCGGTGGTGATACTGCACGGTAGTAATGCCCTTTAACATATTGAACAGGTGAAAATGGCAGCAGCGTGATACAGATGATACGAATTTGAAAAGAGTGGAGGGGGTCAAAGATGACGCCCAGGCTCTGTGCTCGAGGAGACAAGAGAAGGTTCAGTAGAGGATATAGATAGAGGGGGACGGATCTTAGAAGAAGCAGGATGATGAATTGAGTCAGAAAAGGTGGAAAATGAGGGAAGAATCTGGGTATTCTCAGCGTAGAGGTGTGCCTCGAACCCGAAACTCATAATTAGAGCAGGGAGAGTAGAAGTGTAAAGAGAGAATAGGACGTTACTAAGGACAGACCCTTGCGGGAAACCATAAGAAAGAGGAAAGGAATAAGAAGAAGGACCTTTCCAAGAGACAGAAATGGAGGGGTTAGGAGAACAAGTTGAACACTGTGCCAGAGAGACCAAGGGAGGAAAGAGTAGAACGCAGAGTGGGGTGATCAACGCTGTCAAAAGCTGCACTCTAGAAGAATCAACAGAGAGGAAAGTTTGAGATGGTATGCATGACAAATACAATCATATTGTTGAGAAGGAAGTGTGACACATTGGATTCTGCCTCACAGGTTGAGCAGGGACAAAATAGCTCAGTCAGCCCTCACATTTCTACAAACCCAAACACAATGCAATCATAAAGGTAAAAGAGGGACAGTTAAGAGATATACCTCCTTCGCCTTTTGTGGTAACGTGCGCTGAGGGAAGGCTATACTCCTAAAAGGGGCGTGAAGGTGCACCAGTAGTGACCCAAACAACACAGAATCACAGTCCAAAATAAAGGGAATATCCAATCGAGGTTCTATGGACACAAACACTTTAACAAAACACACCATTTGCAAGTAGAACGAAAAGAGATTACTGTACAAAAACTCACCCCAGAGGAAAGACAGAGAAGATGCGACAGAGTGGAGAAAGTAGCACTTCGAGCTTAGTTCCAGGGGTGGTAGGTAAGGTACTACCAAAAGAGATCTCTTGGTAGGATCGCAGAGGCCCTGGCAGCAAACTGGCCTCGAGCAGGGTCGAACGTGGATGCTGGGTGTGGTCAAATGGCGGCAGTTCAAGTGCTGCAGGTTGGGGCGATCCCAAGATCACTTCAACGTTGGCCAGGCCAAGTCTTGCTTTAGCCGCTCCAGTGGATCAAGTCGACGGGCAGCCGTCATGAAGTAGTGATCAAGGGGGCATCAAATTGTAAGCAATGAGGCGATGGTCTCGCGCTAGTTGCGCTGTGCCGTATGGTAACCTCCAGGTAGGAAGGGTGTGTGGCCCTCCAGAGATTCAGTTCGGTGTCCAGCACTGAGCAGATGCTTAGGGCCTGGCAGTTGCCAGGCTCTGCTAGGATGCAATTCCACGTAGGGCTGATGGAGATGCAGTGCATTTGTTCGGCTGGTTGGAGGAACGCAGATACCAGCACCAGCACCTTCCCTCTTGTTCAGGATGTGGGGAACACAGAGCGACCAGTTCAGTGCTGGTGATTAAGGAGCTTAGGCTGGTTTGGCTTTCTGGGTTGGTGAGGCTTTCGCAAAGGGTTGTCAAATATATTTATGGGGCACCAATTAATTTGGGGAGTTTCATTCCCCCTCCACTAATCAAGATCGCCACACCAATTAAAAATTGAATCAGGTTCTTGACTAACTCTGCCTTTGATGCATTTAACACCATTGTACTCCCCAACACCTTTTCAATATGCAACCCAAGAACCAGCCCGGTATGCCGAAAGAATATATTTATTTTTCTTTAATTAATAGACAAAATCATTATTCGCACAGTGATTACCACTCTGTGGCAGAAAGCTTTTACTTTTCTGACCAGGTTCCCACTCCCAACATGCTGAAAACAGTTTGTCCTTAAAATCCCGGGTCACACATAAACAATCACATGTACAGTTTTCCAGTTCTGCCCCACTGGTCACATATAAAGAGAACACAGGTCTAAGGACTACTTCAGCTAATTTGGTCGCTCACAAGAATACCCCTAACGTGAAGAGAATGAATAAAGCAGCCTGGAACATGACAGGACAATTTTGTTTTACAGTGTATTTTGTATGTGGCCTACTTAAATAACAGGTAGCACCTTTCTATTGAACAAAACTGATGAAATGGACATGCAGCACATTTTTCTGACATCCCTACGCACTTTCCATTTCTAGTAATATTCTGGCACTACAAACATTTAATTAAATACTCTTCTCAACAGATAATGGGGGTCATTACAACCCTGGCGGTGGGGGGTTAACGGGGCCGGTAGAGCTGCCGGCCCCGTTAACCCCCTACCGCCTCATTACGAGTTCTGCTCGCGGGACCCGCTAAGGACGCCTGGTTTTACCAAGCGTCCTTAGCGGGTCCCGCGAGCAGTCCAGCATGCAAACAACGGGCCTGTTATTAACGGGCCTGTTGTTAGCATGCTCCCCATTCCCATTGAGCCCCATGAGGGCTCGAATGGGAATGGGGATGGGTTCCTGGAATGGGGAAATATCGGGCCCTCCAAGGTCAGAATGGCCCAGTATTTCCCCATTCCAGGAACCCAGACCCGGTACCCGGAATGGGGGTAGCCATGCCGAATATAGCGGCATGATTACCTCCAAGGTCGTAATGTCCTCCAATGACCCCCTTTTCCTTTGCCACATGCAGTGAGAATGTCCCGCTTAAATGTGGACTTCCTTACTCACTCTCTCTACATAATGCACTGTTAAATCAGCTATCTTCCCTTGCCTTCACAATGATTTCACTATTCTGCACCAACACAGACCCAAAGATTCAATTTACCATTGGGATCCCTTCTGCTTTAATGCAGAGAGCGGGGTTTGGGGGGGATGAACAGTTCGTAATTTCATTTTTAAATGCATCCGCCCTCTCTAGGGGATTTTAGGGGTTGGCAAAAGTGATATAGGTGATCCACAATTACTTTGAATGACTAGATCATTATTCACACTTGGAGAGATGACTATTTTGAATTTTCCCAAAATCACCCCAGTGCCCGTTAACTATGTGGGAATTAATTACATTATTTATTAGTAAGGAAATGCTAGGGATCTACTTCTGGATGCCCACCCCATTAATGTGTATATAGGGGGAATATTTTAATCCAAACAGATCCTCAATTGGAATAATGCACTTAAACTGACTCCCTCTGGGTTCTGCACAGGAGCAGTCAGCAGGGATCCTGGTAATGGATGGCACCAGCCTCAGCCCTTTTGTCTGCCTCTCCTGGTCTCAGTCATGGATGATACTCCAGATTTTACTTCACCTTTCTTTCTGGAAATGTTAGTTCTCCCCCTGTTCCATTGTATGTCCACTTTAAAAACCTCCTAGCCACCCCCCAAAACATCTAAATTAGGATGTAGCGGCTCATTGGCTAATTATTTTGATTGGACATCTATATTTTTTCCCCCTCATCAAGGCCTCTCCTCTTCCCAATGATTGGTCATCAGGTCTCCAGGCCTCATTTCTGGGAGTTCTTACTCCACCCCTCTGAAATTGCATTTCTGAACAATTCAAATATGAAGTTAAATATCTTCAACAGAGCACTTCTCCAATTTTCAAAGAAGGGCCAAACCCATATATTTCTAAATTGATCTGATCATGCCGGTCACAATGAACTATGTCTGGTGTCGGAAGGTGGTTGCATGCGCAAATTATAGATTTTTGTGATTTCCACAAAATTGATTACAGTTAGGTATTCGATTCCATAAACGATCAGATACTTGGCTGTCCTATCCGTAATTTATTCTGGGAAGCTGCAATCATATTTTACCTTATAACTTTGGTTCACAGGGTTCAATTTGGAGAAGAGTCCTATCAACAGATAGTGCTCTTTATGTGTTTTCTGAAAAGGTGTGAACCATCTCTTTATCTGTCGCGGAAGAGGGTCAAAAGGAGCAGCCGCAGGGCGAGTCAGAAGGATCATAGATGTCGGAAATAGGTGTGAAAAGGGAGAAGGCTGAAGAAGGCCTTAAAGAGAGGGGGGGCACAAGGAGAGGAATCAAGGGAGGCAGGGGTAGTAGTATTATTAGATGAAACTACAGAACTTGCAGAGGAACGCATCGTGTCAATCTTGGCGAGGAAGAAATCAGCGAAGTCTTTGGGAGAAAGATTGGAGGACATGGAGGGATCGTCCAAATGGGTCAGGGGGTTAGAAGCCTGATTAAAGTGTTGAAAAGCAGTTTAGGAGAATTAGTTTAAAAATAGATAAGGGTTTGGAAATGGCTTGATTTTGCTTGTTTGAAACCAGAGATATAAGTAGTAAGGGCGGCAGAAAATAAAAGATTGTTAGCAGGGGATTTATTTTTGAGCCAATGACATTCAGTTCTACAGGCAAGAATCCTTAGAGATTTCAAGAGGGGAGAGAACAAGGGCGGAGGGGGGAATCAGAGAGGGGGGCTAAAGAATCAAGAGAGATGGTAATAGTCGAATGTAAAGAAGATTGCCAGCCTTAGAAAAAGAGGAGTGACTACAGTTAGAAAAATGATGCAGAATAGAAGCTGTAAGGGAAACCATCTAAATTCTGTAGATCACAACATAGAAAAGTTGATGTTGAGGGAAGGCAAGGCGGGAATGATCGGGAAGATGAAGCGATGTACGGACCAGGAAATGATCGGCAGGAGGAAAAGAGTGAGAGGTGATCGATTTGATAGAGTCAGGATCAGAGGATACAAAGATTAAATCAAGGGCACCTCCTTTGAGTAGGGTAGTAGCTTAAGATTTTAAGCAGATGCAATGAACAATAAGGGACATTTGAGGACCTCAGTCTGAGGAAGATGAATATTAAAGTCTCCAGCTATGATTAATGGAGAGTCAGATGGAGAAATAGAAGGTAAGGGGGTCATAAAAGTATGTGATAGGGCCATGGGGGCAATAGATAGTCAAAGTGGAACTGGGGAAGAAAAAGATATGAAATGGAATACAAAGGAAGAGACGGTACGATGAAGAGAAGAAGAAGGAATATAAAACCAACAGGGGTGAACTAAAGGACCAGTGCTGCCTCCTGGGCGACAAAGTCAGGAAGAATGCGAAAATGAAGAACAGCAGGAGGTAAGAGCAGCCACAGTAGCTGTATCATAAGGACGGACCCAAGTCTGTGAATTTATATCCTCAAAAGGGTTTCTTACTTGTCTCAACCATTTAAAATGTTTGAGTAGCAACACATATTTTCAAAGGTCTAAATTATGTATAAAAGTAAATAAAAGTAGAAAAAGGACTCAGAGTGTTTTTCAGGAGTTGTCATTTTGTGGCAGGTTGTGTAGCAAAAGGCAGAGACGGACACAGAACCATTAAGTGATAGTTGCAGTGATGAGTGGGTAGGGCAGGAGGATTAGTATGGTGGGGTGAATACACACAGCAGGTGAGGGAGAGAGGGTAAGGAGCCAAAGAGCATGAGGGGGTTTATCATTTGCATGCACTGGGCACACATGGGGATGTGGCAAGACAGAAAAGAGGGTGAGTGGGCTAGGAGGTGATGTTCCAGCCCACATTCAAAAGGCATAAAGAAGTCACTCAGTGGGGGAAGAGAGGCTGCTGACTGATGTGGAGTAGGCTGACACAAAGGAGTCAAATGTTACGTCAATTCTAAAATACAGAGAGCTGACCTACAAGAGGTCACCTCTGCACAGCCTCTCATTCTTGGAGCTTTTTTTACATTGATTTACTGCCAATACAAGTCTGGCGGACTGACATTTCTAGGTTGATGTGCAACATAATGAATACAACTACATTTGGGCATTAACATAATCTGATGACTAGAAATGTTGGTCTACTCGTGCCCTGAAAACACACCAACACAGTCAGCTGGAACGTGCTCAGAAGTCCCGCCTTGTCCCGTGCTAATAATGTGGGAAAGGGAGACCCAGTCATACCATCCTGACTTATCATTTTGTGTACACTTCTTTCTTTTCTGGTGAACATTATCCCACATTCTTTTTGTAACTTAGCGGTAAGGAATGGCAATCGTTTTATTTTATTATAGGCCCTTTTTTATTTGACAAAATGCCACTAGGACGGCCTTATTATTTGATGGTCATAGCTTGCTCCCATCTTAGATTTAGGTTTAGATTAGGCGTTTATCTCACCCATTATAAAGTTCAATAAACACTCTTGACCTGTGATCACTTGTGTCTGTCTCTACTGTTGCCACCATGAATTCCACCATGAGTTCCTAACAGTGCTCTGCTTAGTGGCTGCCTGTGAACTCCTTTCCATAAAAACCCCTTCCGGGCCGAAGCACGCACGAAGGGGAAGTGAAGGATAAGTGTCTGACAGTTGGGCGAGTTGTGAGTTGCTCAACATTGTATATTTAACACTTGAAACACATTTTTGAGTCGCCTTTATCTACTGGCTGCCCGATTCAGGCGGCAAGGCTCTTCCCATTTTTCAGTGGTTGACATTATTATTAAGACTTATCATCCTTGATGGCAACAGCGCTGCGCAGTAAGTACCGGGTGGCAGTAACTGGTAATACTGTTATTCTCGCAAGCACAACTGCTATGCCATCAGAATTGTTGAAATTGCCGAACAATGTCCCTGAGGGGCAGCTGTCAGTGAAGGACTCCCAGTTCCTTCGCATGGACTCTGTAAACACATCCCTCGGCAGAACATTGAAGTTCCACCTAGGGAAGCTAACATTTCGAAGTCACTGGGAGTGGTCCCTACTCATCTATGTGAGAGGTCGGTCCCACAGGAGGGGCTGGCGTCGGATGTCGGGACACAAACTTCCCACCGCGCCAGCAGGAATACTTCTAGGCTTTCTAAGTCACTGTGCCTGGATGACTCCATTAAACTTGATGAATCCTTTCTTAGCCTTTGTAGAGACATGCAACTTTCACAGATGGCAATTTTTCTGCGTCCAATTATCATCCGGACATGCATATAACCTCCATAGTAAAAAATAAGATTGACACTAGAGGTCTCGAACTTCCGCCTTTAGTGCATCTTGATGTGTCTAGCCATACCCCTAAGTCTGCTTCTGCTCCTGGTAATCAGTTGTTAAAAATCGATCCATTAGAACATGTATCGTTTTCTGCCATCCATTTGGTTCTTGGAGTGCTGCTCAGACTGTATGACAATATCAAGGCCATTGTGTCTGAAAACTCTGACAAACTTAACCCTTTGGATGCTGGTGTACAAAATCTTTTCATTGGCCCAAGGCAAAACTTTTTCCCCAACCTGACACATGGGCAGCGAGCAAGAGTGCATTGTGGTGGAACCAGTGGCTGTGGATATGAACCCAGTTGTGGGTCCTGTTGTGGGTGCTGCTACGGGTCCCCCTCCTGTGCACCCTCCTGTGGCTGCCGTACCTCATTCTCTTACTCTGCTTATAGACTATTTCCTCTCCTGTGTTATTTGAGTCAATTAATGACTGTTCCAAGCCGGCGGATGCTTCACACTCAGAGGCAATTCAGGAGTCGAGAATTGCAACACCTGTCCCTGTCAAACATGGGGAAAAAAAAGAGTAGAGGCAGGACCAAGAAGACAAAAAATACAGCCTCTTCCTTAGCAGCATTCACGCAGCTCGTCTCTAAGATTTGTCAGAGAGTGATTGACGTAAATATTCAGAACACTCAACGTGAGGTTGCCAACATAAAGGACCCACATTTAGAAGATCGGCTCCTTCACACAGCGGGGAAGACCATGTCTAAAAAGTCTAGTATGCCACAGGCTGTTTCCACACATAGGTTGGGTCAAGGTACCAGTCCGATGCCCAAGATGATTGATGCAGGCATGGACCCACTCAAGTTAAACCATACAGATAAACCCGTAAATCATAAGGGTGCTGCTACAGGTACGCTTGTCCTCCTTTATAAATCTATTGCTAGCCTTGTTAAGGGGCAACAGCCAAAATGTACTAATTTATTATCTTGCACAAAATCTTCTAGGGTATTGAATGAGAATGGCTGCATTAATAACATTGGGGAGAGACTGCCATGTGAAAGCAATATCATTTGTGTGACAGATGCAGAGAATACAAGAGCAACCTCAGTTATTTCATTCTCTGATACACTAGAAAAAATACCGGAGTGGTAGGCACCACAATGTTTACTCACTTCTATTCAATGTGTAAATCTCTCAGTTAGTTTTCAATAATTTTAACCTGGAGCTGCCAGTTTAAATTGGTCCTATAGCACAAGGACCTCGATAAACCACAAGAAAATGAAAACAAGGCAACTTTGCCTTATTATAACTGGCGCTTCTCAGTTGGCCCCTACAGAGGGCTACAAGTTCCCAGAATATTTATGTCCAATGTTCTAATAAAATCAAAGCATCAGTTATATCCGTGCAGTTTTGGCCAGGAATGTTTTATTCACATTCCTGTTTTTGTAATAAGATTTATTCTTAATATAATCTGTTGGGCGATCATATTTTGCCATCAATATACATTTAGCCAATGAATTTCGGTGAGAACCTTCATCAGGGCTTTATATAGGCTCTTGAGTCTGGCAGAGTCTGAGGAGTGACCAGTAACTCTTTGCTTTCTATTGCTGTGGGAGTGACTTTTGCTTAAAATCTGCCTCTCCCCGCGGAGCGGGCGCGGAGTCTGGCAGAGTCTGAGGAGTGACCAGTAACTCTTTGCTTTCTATTGCTGTGGGAGTGACTTTTGCTTAAAATCTGCCTCTCCACGCGGAGCGGGCGCGGAGTCTGGCAGAGTCTGAGGAGTGACCAGTAACTCTTTGCTTTCTATTGCTGTGGGAGTGACTTTTGCTTAAATTCTGCCTCTCCCTGCGGAGCGGGCGCGGAGTCTGGCAGAGTCTGAGGAGTGACCAGTAACTCTTTGCTTTCTATTGCTGTGGGAGTGACTTTTGCTTAAAATCTGCCTCTCCCCGCGGAGCGGGCGCGGAGTCTGGCAGAGTCTGAGGAGTGACCAGTAACTCTTTGCTTTCTATTGCTGTGGGAGTGACTTTTGCTTAAAATCTGCCTCTCCCCGCGGAGCGGGCGCGGAGTCTGGCAGAGTCTGAGGAGTGACCAGTAACTCTTTGCTTTCTATTGCTGTGGGAGTGACTTTTGCTTAAAATCTGCCTCTCCCCGCGGAGCGGGCGCGGAGTCTGGCAGAGTCTGAGGAGTCCGAGGAAGTCCGTGGAAACCGGGACTTTCCTCTGGACTCCCCTGGCTTCCTGCACACTGTGTTCACTTCTGCTTCAGTCGCAGCTATAATGCGAACCAACGCTTACACGGCTCTGGTGAAAGGGAAGACTGCGAGTGACGCTATAAAGACTCGAGCCCAAAGGAAGCGTGTGCGCGAGCCAGCGTGCCTTGACTCCGAACACTCATGGACTTCGGCGGAGTCTCCGGTGGCACTTTATACACCTACCCTTGCTGTAGCTGCTGACCCCGACGGTGTGCAATTTAAGAACGAAGGTGAGCGTCTGATGCAGCTAACATCGACACATACACACAACGACAACGATGGAGAAACAGTAAGTGTTTGAGTGGCAGCCACTTCACGTGCGGACCCGGACTCTCCTTCTCATTCCCGGCTAATGGGAGGAGCGGCAGAGGGGTTGGGGGCTGAGAGAGTGGCCGAGGCAACTGCTTTACAGCCTACTATTGACATCGTTATTGCCCAGCCCAGTCCATTCAAAACGGCCACTCCCCATGCTTTTTCACCACACTCCCCGTGTCCAAGTAAACGTGACGGGCCACCTGATAAGTGTGCTAGTGCCCAGGAAACACAAGATATTCCGATGGACATGTCTAATTCGGCCCTAACATTTGGCCCTTCTGAATTCCCAGCTAGTACTTCATCATATGACAGTAGCCCAATGCGAAATGATCTCGCTGTCATGCAAACGCCTCTTTGTCAACTCAATAGTGTGATGTCTGGTGTCCAGGTGCTCCAAATGAGCCCTGGTGATTGTGATGCAGTAGGTGTCTTAACACAGAAAAAACCAACTAATGGTTCTCCACGCCCACGATTCTACAGTGCACATGAGAAGTTGCTACCTTCCCCGGCGTCGCCACTAAATACGCTGCACGAAGGTAGTTCTCCTGACACAGCGTTCACATTTAATGAAGTGATTAAACCGGTTCAAAACCCGGTTTTACAATCCTTTACCCGTGACTCCCTTACAAATGCTGAGGGAGAGATGATGCCGACTCTGCAAGAAAAAGACCCAATCAACCGCAGAAATTCCTTAGAAGTTGTTAATAAGCTCTTGATGGACCTTAAGCATTTGAATAAAAGCAGATCAAATATCTCGGCCACAAAAAACTTCACGCCGGGTGATATAGCCCCAACGAGAGCGCCCACTAACTCTGTGGCTGGTGTGCCCCTATCGGAGTCGTTGGCCAAAAGCCCCCCGCTGAGCCTTCCTATGACCAACCTGATTGAGAGTAGAAGCGGACGCTCGAGTCTTTCACCTAGCATTTCATGCTCACAGAAGAAATCTGCTACGACCAATCTGAACGAAAGTAGAAGTGGACGCTCGAGTCTCTCACCGAGCATTCTATGCTCACAAAAGAAATCTGCTTTTGCGAAAGGGGCTGACCCCATCATATCGCAAAATGGTGCATCGTTTAACTCCCATCAACGTATGCATGGACCCTCAAGCGTGAGTTCCCAATCTGACGATAAGTCAGATTCATCTTCATCGGACTCATCTATAATGCAGCGCCCCTTTCCCAAGATTAGACGCCTTCCAGTGGGCAAAAGGCGATCTAAAGGCCATACAATGGACAGCATTGGCAATGCATGCCATACATCAAATATGCAAGAGCTTCAAACTCTCATTATGTCATCAACCACAATTGCTTTGGCTCCTTTTTTAAAAATGTATGAACACATAAATGACACCATGAAAGATTTAACAGCTTCAATTAGTGGTTTAAATGCGAAGATTGCTAATCTGGAGAACTCTCAAATGACTCTAATGAATACATCCTTACATACCAACAAACAGGTGGAAATGGCACTCGTTGCTCTAATAGACAGTAACAAAAACGCACTCTTAGACAGAAAATTACTGGCTGAAGTGGCTAAACAGGCATTACACCTCTTTCAACAAAAAGCCGACAATCCTGGCTACATTGAGGCTCCTGAAGACAGAAATGCACAGACCTCTCAAACTCCAAATAACCATGAGGCATGTTCACCTCCTCGGATACCAATAGCCACGTGCGCCCAGATTGCAGAAGCCACTGCTCTCGAGTGCGACAGAAGTGCAGACAAGGTAGCTTGTACTGAAAAGGTTACACCCGAAGATGGTCAGGAGCAATCGCTGTTGATACTCAATCCATGTGCTACAGGCCCGCAAACGGTCGAGCCTGCCTCCGCCGCCACTGATCTGACTACACTTGTGCTGACCAACTTTCAGGCTATCTGCCTGGAAACTCAAGATGCAGAGAATTTGGCCCTTCATGATACTCAAGTGGCTGCCTCTTCAAACCTAAATCTTGGTCCTGTTCCTGTTAAAGAGGTGCCGGTCGATACACTAAAATCTGGAAATGATGCTGCTGTTGCAGTCTTCGACATATTTAAACACCCTACAAGAGGGCCCATCACTGGTCTGAAAACCGGAAATCACAGAGGCAACGAACACAAAAAATCAAAAAACATGCCAATGAAAAAAAAGAACCGAGGTAATGATTCCAGGAAATTCTTGCGTAATTTAAAAACTCTGAATGTAATCGTCAACAAAACAACTCCAAAAGAGAAACAAGATGTGTGTGCACCTCAGCCAAATGCTATTGCCACTGAGTTAGATCCGGCCACTGAACCTATAATTGATTTATGTAGCATATCGGAGGAGCTGTTAAACATGTCGGTACATGACGACGAAGTAGCCGACATAGTGGATGGGACTGCGGAGCACAATTTGTTGTCAGTTACCCCCCTGGACGTATCCAGGCAGAGTGATAACACCGCTGTTCTCTCGAATGTAGTCTGCCCTACAATAATTAACCGGCCCGACACTGGATTAAATTTGGCTGACAGTAATTCTTCTCCGTCAAAAGTGCCGGCCCGGAAAACATCTAGAATCATATCTATATGTGAAGCAACTGGGCCAATCATCACTTCCATAGATGATATGAACTTTTGTTCTAAATCCTTCATGACGCTCGAGGAGAAACGCCGTAAGACCTGCAGCCAGTTTAATAAGGGCCCTTCTAAAACGAAAGATCCAGAAACTCAAGCTTCTTTAATCCCCTGTACTAATCGGCAACTACCCAAAGCCTTTAAGACTGATCCTTCAGGTGCTAAATTACAGGACCTGACTCAGACTAAACCATTGTATTCTAAGGACTTCGGAGTGCCGCAAGGAAATCCCACATTGAAAAAGCACATAACAAACGAACATCCTAAGAGTAAACATTGGAAGAGTGAGTCTTCTTACCATCAGGTACTCTTAGAACGGATTGATTCGGATGATGATTTGATACTGAATCGCCACAATGTTCTATGGCTATGTCACCTGATCCCAAGCCTTCGGGCAATTGAATCAGGTGACCTGAAAATTGTAGAATTCCTCGAGGAAACCAAAAATGATGCAGTCATTTTACATGTTCAGTCAAAAATCATAGCTGACACTTTGCTCCAAGCCGGACCAGTGTTAATGTCGCTAGGGTTTGATATCTCACTAGCTTCAACAAGGGCCTTAACAGAGACCTTGAATGAAGCCGCGAACCAGATGGAAGCTGGTAGAGATGACAAAATTCCTCCAAAGTGCTCAAGTGAGCGGGTTACTGCGGCTTTCCATTCAAGACCCGTCTCCCCGGTACAGAAGCCTTGGAAGCCTATGAATGAGTTACCTAGCCAAAACAACATCAAGATTACAATCCAAGGAGTCAGCCAAACACATCGAACTGAAGACCGGCCAGTGTCTGACATATCATCTATGACGCAAGGGAATGACTGGGCCTGGGTTGCTGAAACCCTAAACAACACCATGTCTTGTTAACGCCAGGCCCCCAAGAACCATAATAACAAAAAACCCCTCACCTTGGGCTCCTGGAACACAAGAGGCTTCAGTCACCTGTTCAACACCACCTGGGCCGATGACTTGGATATTATCTGCCTACAGGAGACATGGCTCTGTGAAAAACCCATTTTGGAGGGATTTGAAATTGCCCATACACCGGCGCTCAAACAGACTAGGGGGAGACCGATGGCAGGTCTCCTTGTAGCTGCCAGGATCAACTCAGGTCTTCGGATTCTGAATTCAATTAACATCTCTCCATATATACAGGTGACTACGGTCGGGGTGGGAAGTACACCCGCTGGAGCTACAACTAACATCTGTATTTTTAATCTTTACTGGAATCATGCAGTGAGTGGAACCATAAACTTCATAGATGAAGTCACGAAGTCCTTGGACGAGTATATGGAAGCTGGCCCCCCATATGAGTTGATAGTCTGTGGAGATCTTAATATTGACTGCTTTGATCATTCGAATGAATCAGGTTACAAGAAGACTGCAAATAACTTAGAATTCCTTCCGGTAACCCAATGGTGTCTGGAAATGAAGACACGTGACCTGATGATGCTGAATGGTCAAACGTTGGGCGATATTCCAGCTGCTCCTACTTGGCGTCGAGGCGATCTCAACTCAACCTTGGACTACATCTTTGTATCCAGTAGGATCCATATGAGAACGACTAGTCTGTCTGTCCAAACAATGCAGCACAGCGACCATGACATGGTGGTCTTGACATTCATGGAAACAGTTGAAAATCCTCGAGATCTGTGGGCCTTTCCTATCAGAACAGGAACTGGTAGGATTCGCTTAAATCTAGATTGTACTGAGACAAGCAACATCCTGAGGGGCTTCCAGACCTCTGATTTCGCGGAATATGATTATCTTTTAACTCAATACCGTGAAAACAGGACCCACATGGGCAACAGTCTGTTCTCATCGAAGCACAAATTTGATCTTGAGGTGCAAAAACGGAAACGCCTCCTACGCTGGCAGATAAGATCGGCCCGCAAACAAACCCCCAGCGTTGCCAACGGAATTGTCAAAAAATTTAAACAACGCTATAAGAACTGGCTTAAGTCCCACAAAGGTATCATGTTGCAGAATGATGCAGAGCTAATGTTATCAAAAATGAAGAGCTCAAATGCCGCTGAATATTGGAGACTGATAAATGACAATCTTGCTCCTCAACATGCTCTCCAGGCTAACTTGGTCTCTGAGGCCGAGTGGGTATCCTTCTATGCAAACCTCTACTGCAATAACAATGAGGTTGTTGCTTGGAGGCCACCTGCACTGTCACATTGGGACTTGGTTTTCGATCATGAGGATATACTGAGAGTCATTAAGAACTTGCACAACTCAAGAGCCCCTGGCCCTGATGGCCTAACGAACTTTATGCTCAAGCTCCAACCTGAAATATGGACCACCTTCTGCGAGCTGTTGTTTAAAAGGATTGTCAATAACTGTAAGACTCCCATGTCCTGGAAATCGGCAGTGATTATACCCATTTTCAAAAAAGGCGACCGCCACAATCCAAAGAATTATAGACCAATTGCTCTACTTGATGTATTGGGCAAAGTCTATGCTACTCTCCTTCAACAAAAACTGACGGAATGGTTAACAAATTGCAACCAGATGGACCCTAGACAAACTGGTTTCGTCAAAGGTTTGGGCTGTGGTATCAACCTCTTAATACTAAACCTATTGAAAATGGAAGCCTTACGATCTAATTCCAAGATTTATCTCGCCCTCGTGGACTTGTCCCAGGCATTTGACACCATTAATAGAGAACTGCTTTGGTCTAAACTGATCAAATGGAATTGCCCTGCAAGTCTGTTAGCCGCTATTTATGATCTTCACACGGACACGACCATCAGAGTTCGACTAGATCAAAAGGGCAACCTTTCTTCACCAATTGACACCTTTCGAGGTGTCAAGCAAGGATGCCCGCTTGCGGCAATCCTATTTAACTTGTTCATATCTGACATCAAGAATGCATTCTGTGGTCTCTGCACTTTCCCGCCAAAACTCCATGGCTCCCATGTGGACTACTTAGTCTATGCAGATGACATCATTCTGATAGACTCAACTCCTATAGGTCTACAGCGGAAACTGAATGCCGTGGAAAAATATCTAACAGAGAACGGGCTGGTTATCAACAGAGGGAAATGCGAAGTCATGGTCCTTGAAAGACTCCAAGGATCTAATATGATTCGGCAGAAATTTAAATGGTATGTGAACAAAGAACCCATTGGGCGTGTGCTTAACACCAGATACCTAGGCATGCAGCTAAGTGCTAGCATAAATGATGCACCCTGGGCTGATTCAGCCAAGAAAAAATGCCGTCAATTGGCATGCCAAGCAGTCTTAATCAACAAAAAGTTTGGAAAATTTAGTTTAAGACCAACGTTAACTTTCTTCCAGCAGAAGGTGGTACCGTCTCTGATATACGCTGGCGAAAATGCCTTTGGGTGTGGGTCTGATGTGTGGAATTCCTTAGAAAACATCTTTTGGTCTAGGGTTCTCCATCTTCCCAAAGGCACCGCCACAGTGTGCATTAGATATGAACTTGGATACATATCTATGCAAGCGAGAGTTGCTTGGAACCTTCTAAGCATTTTCAGGAAATTAAATATGAAGAGCACATTGCCCCAGATGGATATTTTACACAACTTACAGTCTGCCAAGGCCCCTACAATTGTATTCCAATGGAACAAGCTATGCCATGATGTGCTTAACACGTACGACACCACGATGCAACTGCTGCTTGAAAATCCAGATGCGGCAAAACTAAAGATCTGGAGAAATGACTGGATTCAGACCTGTGATAAACGAGCCAAATCGAGGTCCATGCTCGAAGCGCCGGCCGAGGCAAGGGCATATGGATGTGTACCTCTGTATTTGGCTTGTTTTCCGGACCAGTGGGCTCGGGCCCTTTATCTCCACTTTAGACTGAATGTTATGACAACTAAAGAACGCCTCTGCTACTAGTCACAATCCCCGGACTTGGACCTTACCTGTCGTTTCTGCGCTTCCTCTAAAGAAACTCTGAAACATCTAATCCTAATGTGCCCTGTGTTTGAGTCTAAAAGAGTTAACATCTTTAGCCCAATAACAATGAACTTTCAGTTCCTCACCCGAGATGATTGGTGGAGAGCCCTGTTTGATGGATCAAACAGAGCGATGCTATATGCACTGGTCTCTTTTCTTCGTATTATAAAAGATCATCTACACGATGTCTCGGTGGATTCGATCGTTGGGTCGTTCTGAGATCCATACCCGAGCCCATGTTATGGGAAATAGATGGTGAGATGAGGGCTGGCACTGATTCGAGATGAATGTTAAGGCTTGGCTTGTGTTTGTTCTTTTTTTTTTAAAGGGTTGCAACATAACCCAATAAAAATTAAAAAAAATTAAAAAAAAATAGGCTCTTGATTACATCATCAAGCTGAGCATAGTAATACATTTGTCAATACAAGTATGTTAAATGGTTTATATACAATACATAAACAAATTCACACATACCATTTTGTTTGTCCCACGAGTATTCAATTGGTGTGCCAGAAAAAATGAATGAAAAACAGAAATTGCCATTTAGTATCAGCGTTACAAACTCTATGTACACAGTTTAAGGACAGAGAAGTGTCCTACCTGATCGCTTTCAATGCGCTATCTCTGTCAAATATAATCAGCCCCAAAGGCTTTTATTCATCTAATTCGTTTTGCAATGCTCACGGCTACAGCCACGTGTGTTGCAGATGCGTGGCGAAACGCATATGTCAATGGTGTCTCTGTGAAAGAAACAGGCTATTAGACAGCCGTTCTAACATGTCTTTTGCGATTGTATAGATCAAAGCGGCGAATGTTCTCCAACGCTTACCTTCAGTTCCTGCGTTGTTCTGCCTTCTGCAGAGACATGCTCGCGCATGCCTCTTTGTTCTATTTAAACGTTGCTTTGGCGACAGTGGCGACGCGCCGTGGTGCGACAGGAATGCCGGAGCACGTACGCCTCGTGCCCCACCACTGGGTGTTTACCCTGGGGTGGGGATGTCTCCATCACAACTCCTGAAACGCTATGTGTAGCCAAGCTGTCAGCGCCGTTCTCGTGTGATTAACATTAGTTTCGGTCTGTTACTGTGAATGCGAGTGCATTGTAACGTGATTGTAGGGATCTGTAAAATGTGTGTTAAGTGTTGTATTATTTGTACTGTTCTAAATTTCTCATTATCGCGGATAACAAGGTATACCTACCTCTCTGGCGTCTACTAGCAAATGCATACTGGTTATGTACAAAGCTAACTATCATTAGCTTACTATGTGTTGTATTTATGTCGTTCATTTACGGGTTTCAAATGATAGGTCTTGATTCAACAGGCACAAGTGTAAATATAAAAAATGAAAATGTAGCGTTTACAATAAAAAGTCACCTAAGATTTTTCGTCTAAAAAGACAAGCAGAAAACCTTCACCCAAACAATGTTTTAGACAATCTAGCACATGATGTTAGATAAATTAGAAATAAATGCCATTCCAAGTGTCAAATTATGTCCGTCTCATCTGCCAATGTCTGGACTCCAGACCAGGTTGTCCATTATGGTGGCTGCTGTGGGTGTTCATACAGAATCAGGAATTCTTGATTACAAAAAACACATGAAGTTAATCTCCTCGTTCATTCCTTTAGGAATCAGGGAACTCAAACGATCCTTAGAAAATGATCCAACAACAGAAATTAAACAAAATCTGGAGATCCTTTTGGATAAAGCAGAGGAACTAGAGTAGATAAACCATCATACAAAAACATTCTTGACAAATCCTTACCCACGGATACCACACTTGTATACTCTCCCAAAGGTACACAAAGACTCAGGCAAACCGCCAGGCAGACCAATTGTTGCATGGATAAACAGCATCCTAGAACCTCTTGGTAAATATGTGGACTACTTCCTACAACCTTTGATTAAAAAAACAAGTACATACATCCGAGACTCTACACACTTTTTGCAACATTTGAACTCAATACCATTTGACTCCCAAAACATTTGCTTTACAATTGACGTTAAGAGTTTGTATATGTCAATCCCACATGATCTGGGTAACAAAGCAGTGGAATGGATACTTCTTAAAGCAGAGGAGATAAGAGCTCAAAAAGAATTCATAATGGCACTGCTGGAATTTATCAGCAACAATTCATACTTTAGATACAAAGATAATTACTACCTACAGGTGGTGTCATGATCACTACTTCCAAGAATGCAGGACCTGCCCAACATCCTTGGAAGCAGGCTCATAACCTTCATTCCGGGCACCAGCCGGCCCCTATTGGGACCTTTTGGATCTTGTCCTGGCGCCGGTGGCGCCAGGCTCATAAAGATCATCGGTCCCGGCACTGGAAGCGTCGGGCTCATAAGATGTGTAAAAGTGCTTGGGTGGACCTACCTACAGCAGACCATGCTGCATACTCACCAACAAGATGACGTCCACATCCTCTTCTGACAGGGACTACTTTCTTACCTGGGTGGGGCAGGCTCCACTCATTGGATCAGGAACACTGGGACTCTTCTGGAAACTGGAACTCTTTCCTTACCTAGGCGAGGCAGTGGAAGAAGACGCCTAAGCACTCCTGCACACTATTTAAACCACGCCCGATTGATGCAACGTGCTTCGCGTTATTCTGCATCAGCAGCAGGACGCTCACCGAGTCAGCTCCAGTCTTCCAGTGAAAACTCCAGCTCCAGCACCTGTGGGAACAAACTCTTACCTTCCTGGGATCCTGTCTTCAGCCGCACCTGCCAGCACAAAAAAAACAACAGGTTAGCAAAAGCCAACTTAAAGCCAAAAGCCAGCATTTTTACTAACCCGATCCATTGGCATCTTCCAATCCTCACGCCGCATTCCTTGGCAGTCCATCGATCCCTGTAAAGGCAAAGAACATTGATCAGTCATTTTGCATATTTTGATCTGCTTACCTGTGCGACGCACGCTCCGGATTCCAACAAGCGCTGTATACCCGCACCTGCAAATAAAGAAAGACAGTAAGGAGCGCTTTTAAAACCATCAGCCGCCATTCTACTTACGTGCCTTCACGCGTGCCATCTTCCTACTTACGCGCTTGCACGAACTTTGGCGTCCATGAACCAACGCCTACCGCATCCAAAACCTGAGTGCATTTAAAACCATCAGCAGCCATTCAACTTACGTGCCTTCACGCGCGCCATCCACCTACTTACGTGCTTGCACGCACTTTGGCGTCCATTAAACAACGCCTACCGCATCCAAAGCCTGTAAGAGAAAAGGACTTCATTAAAGGTGTTCAGATACATATAAGGAACCGATCATGCAGTTAACGACGGCCTCGCGCTCAATGTTGTCCTCTGCAAGTAAGAGGTTTACAATATCACCAGTGGAGTAACTGGTACCCGCGCCCCTGCACCAGTCGCAGGATGGAGAGCCCAGCATTCACCTACTTAAGGTGAGCACACCTATCCTTTGGGCCTCAAGGAAAGAGAGTGAGGAGGAGAAGCCCGTCCAACCACCGTTCATTAACCCCTTGTTCTTCTGTCTGCAGACACCTCACTCTTCAAGTCAGGCATACCGTGAGAAGAGGTCCAGCCCAGGGAACCAGCCGAGTCCTGCGCTTTACAATTGAAGACACGGTAACAACCCAGTCAAGATCTGCGCCTCCATGGGAATCAGGTGAGCGTTACAGGTGGCTGGCACAGCTATGGGGGCCACCATGGCCCCTTCGTACGCAAACTCATTCATGCACAAATTTGAAACTGAATAGGTTTTACTTAACCAACAGTGGCAACAACATCTAGGTATCTGGATAAGATACATTGATGATATTTTTGGGGTATGGAAAGGCAGTGAACCAGAACTACTTGAATTCTTTGATTACCTGAACAGTAAAGATACAAGAATACAGTTTACACATGAATACTCTCGTAAAAGTATACACTTCCTGGATGTACAAATCAGAACAACCAACACAGGATACCAGACCACCATCTTTCAAAAGCCTATAGGAATAATCTACTCCAACGACTAAGCTTTCACCAACCAAGCCTCATCAAAAATGTACCATATAGCCAGATGCTTTGTGTGAAAAGACTAGTGAGTGACCCTGTAGAGTACGAAACAGAAGTCAAAGAAATGGGCAAGAAATTTCTGGACCGTGGATACATGAAAGAAGAAGTGACAGCAGCAGAAATATGCATAGCAACTCAGAAAACGGAAGATCTATTGAGAACTAAAACCAAGAAGGATAACCCCCCCCTAGTATTCGTATCCAAGTACTCGAGACAGAGTAACCGCATTAAAACTATCATTAAAGGCATGGTCTAGTAAAACATTTTATTGTCCCTACGGGTCGGCCATGTTTTTTTAAGCCTAAGTGGCTCGATTTTAGAAAACTTTCCTATGGACCTTACCCGAGTTTTCGTCCATTAAACGCACGCGAAAACAAGCACAAGGGCGCCGCCATTTTCTGATAATCCTATCATTTCCCCCATCGCCCTGGCTCACCTGCTTTTGCGGCACTAAATCAATTCCCCCGCCTGAGCCTGACATTATCAAAACATTCATATTCCCCGCCTCTCTCCGTGACGTTACTGTGCTGCGTAGGCAAACGCGCCCAGTCGTCTTCTACGCGACTCCACACAGAACCCGGAAACCAACCAAAGTAACGAAATAAATCGAGGCCAACACACAATGATAAACGACAGTTAGTCTACATGCGTGAGGAATGATATGATATATGATATGGCATTTGTAACGCGCCTATACTCAAGTGTTTCTAGGCGCGACGAGGCAGGTGGGGAACAAGGGCAGACAGACAACGATCCTATTAGGCCAGGTGTCTTTCTGATCGCGCATGGGGAAGGGGGGGGAAGTGCTGTACATGGTTAGTTGAATACAAATTAAATAATAGGGCCAGCTGGTGGCAAGTGCAAGGTAAATGCCGGGAGAAGGGGCTGAAGGATACAGAGACAGTCCCGTAGTGCAGGTAGGCAGTGCAGGGAAAAGTGGCTGGGCCAAGGACCGAGATCGGTGAGACCAGTGGACCTGCATGCCCATGTGCCCACTACGAACACGTTTTCCTTGCTTTTCCTAGCTCTTCATTCATTAATTTATTCACGCATCCATTCATTAAATCTTCATTCCGGTATAAAAGCGTGTAAAGATTTACTTACATTATATTTGAAATTTCCATTGTGTCTCTTCGTAATGCAGTCTGTAAAACGGACCGTGCTCTTGACAACGATTTTTCGTATACTGAACTAAAATGAAACTCGGTCTAGTTTCTGAATGTTCTGCCTTATCGTCTCTTACGTTATTGCGCACCCCCTTCAAATGTAGTTCTTTCGGCATGGTCCCTGTCTCAAGGTCAAAAAACAATAGACCCTTATACTTCCAGTGCGACTTGTGGGCCTCATCTGGGCGCGAGCTGAAAATCAAAGCCGCTGTCCTTCGCATTCTTTATTTGCAACATCACGTAGTATAGGCATCTGTGAGAACTTGAAGTTTTGAATCCGTCTATGTAGTGCGCCTCAATGTGCAAATGCAAACTGGCTTCTCTCCCAAATGCCACGGCCCGCTTGGCTGGCCCCAATTTTGTCCCCGTTGTCTGCGAGCTTTGCAGCCCAAATTGAGACATTTAATTTTTGGCGGAAGGTCAGGGAAAGTATAAAGTACCACAGGAGTTGAGTTAAAAGTGAGATTTATTGTTTGTTTGTTTGTTTTATTATTTGCAATACGCAAGCCTCCCCTCCGTTAACAGTGCGCAGCATTTACATTTACATGAGATGAGACATGAGAAAAATATATACATACACATATATGAGGTGAATAGAGAGAATTCAAAGATGACACCAAGCTTGTTCGCCACCCATGATGGTGAAGGTAGGGGTTAGGTTTACAGGTACACTGTACAATAACATTTATTTACAAAAAGACAATCATATTACAATTATTTAAACCGGGATTTGTACTTCACAATCAGCTGTGCTTCGGGTGGGCATGGCACAGTCGCAATGTTCTGTGGCAATGGATCACTGCTCTGCACAGAAACGTCCAACATTCCATATCTGTGCTTCTCTAACACAGCAACAATAAGGCCTTTCACAAAGTCGAACTGCATTTCATCATAGACTGGTTTGATCACCCATTGCTTACTTCGTTTTGAAAACACCTTAGTGTAGCGAGGCATCCTTACTTTACCCCTAGTCCTAGATTGTTCACGTCCGACATTGCTGTTATGGGCCAAGACCGCTAGTAGAGTGCGATGGGTAAGGTCCATAGGAAAGTTTTCTAAAATCGAGCCACTTAGGCTTAAAAAAACATGGCCGACCCGTAGGGACAATAAACATTTTTACTAGACCATGCCTTTAAAAAACACTGGAACACAGTCACCTGTGACCAACGGGTAGAACATTTATTCAAAGAGGTCCCTACATTCGCTTATCAACAGAGCCATAATCTGAAAGATAAACTTGTAAAGACCAGACCAGCACAAAGGAAGAAAGCCACTAAGGGAATAGGTACTTTTCCTTGCCTAAATTGTAGCAATTGCGGCTACATCATGAAAGGTGATTCTTTGAAACATCTGTATACAGGAGAAAATATAAAACTAAAAAGCTTTGGAACATGTGACTCCCAAGACGTGATATACACCATAAAATGTCCCTGTGGATTGCATTATGTTGGACAAACTGTAAGGATGGCTAAAACAAGATGGAATGAACACAGATCCTGTATACGTAACAACAACAAAACTTCGGCTGTGGCAAGACATAGGCATGACAAAAAACAACTTGGCACAGATTCCATTTGCTATCCTAGAAATAGTGGAAAAGAGATCCACATGAAAACTTTCAGAAAACAATGGATCAACGAGAAACTTTCTGGATAGATTGCTCGAGTTCCCTGATTCCTAAAGGAATGAACGAGGAGATTAACTTCATGTGTTTTTTGTAATCAAGCATTCCTGTTTCTGTATGAACACCCACAGCAGCCCCCATAATGGACAACCTGGTCTGGAGTCCAGACATTGGCAGATGAGACAGATGCAATTTGACACTTGGAATGGCATTTATTTCTAATTTAACTAACACCATGTGCTAGATTGTCTAAAACATTGTTTGGGTGAAGGTTTTCTGCTTGTCTTTTTAGACGAAAAATCTTACGTGACTTTTTATTGTAAACGCTACATTTTCATTTTTTATATTTACACTTGTGCCTGTTGAATCAAGACCTATCGTTTGAAACCTGTAAATGAAGGACATAAATACAACACATAGTAAGCTAATGATAGTTAGCTTTGTACATAACCAGTATGCATTTGCTAGTAGACGCCATAGAGGTAGGTATACCTTATTATCCGCGTTAATGAGAAATTTAGGACACCACAAATAATACAACACTTTTAACACACATTTTACAGATCCCTACAATCACGTTACAATGCACTCGCATTCACAGTAACAGACCGAAACTAATGTTAATCACACGAGAACGGCGCTGACAGCTTGGCTACACAGCGTTTCAGGAGTTGTCCTGGAGACATCTCCGCCCCAGGGTAAACACCCGGGGGTGGGGCGTGAGGCGTACGTGCTCCGGCATTCCTGTCGGACCACAGCGCCTCGCCACCGTCTCCAAGGTTTAAATACAACAAAGAGGCATGCGCGTGCATGTCTCTCTGCAGAAGAACAACGCAGGAACTGAAGGTAAGCGTCGGAGAACATTCGCCGCTTTGATCCATACAATCGCAAAAGACATGTTAGAACGACTGTCTAATAGCCTGTTTCTTTCACAAAGACACGATCGACATATGCGTTTCGCCACGCATCTGCAACACACGTGGCTGTAGCCGTGAGCGTTGCAAAATGAATTAGATGAATAAAAGTCTTTGGGGCTGATTATATTTGACAGAGATAGCGCATTGAAAGCGATCAGGTAGGACACTTTTCTGTCCTTAAACTGTGTACATAGAGTTTATAACGCTGATACTAAATGGCAATTTCTGTTTTTCATTCATTTTTTCTGGCGCACCGATTGAATACTCGTGGGACAAACAAAATGGTATGTGTGAATTTGTTTATGTATTGTATATAAACCGTTTAACGTACTTGTATTGACAAATGTATTACTATGCTCAGCTTGATGATGTAATCAAGAGCCTATATACAGCCCTGATGAAGGTTCTCACCGAAATGCATTGGCTAAATGTATATTGATGGCAAAATATGATCGCCCAACAGATTACATTAAGAATAAATCTTATTACAAAAACAGGAATGTGAATAAAACATTCCTGGCCAAAACTGCACGGATTTAACTGATGCTTTGATTTTATTAGAAGATTGGACATAAATATTCTGGGAACTTGCAGCCCTCTCTAGGGGCCAACTGAGAAGCGCCAGTTATAATAAGGCAAAGTTGCCTTGTTTTCGTTTTCTTGTCCTTCTCTGATACACCCCATATCTGTTTAAGGCAGTGCAAAATCTTCTGCATCTCCCATCTCTAAGATCTGTCCTGTGGGTTCTACTTCATTATATCGGTACACAATTATTGGATGGGAAGTTAACACCAAGCTGCACGGGTCGACTCATTTAAATCGCTCTAAGCTTCGAGGTTTTTAAACTCATTCCTCCTCTTAGAGCACCTTGAGTCTGCGAACATTGACTATCTCACTCCCTATTGAGAACAATAATCATATGATATCTTGCTTCTATTCAGGGATTGCCGTTAATATGGTGTTGGTCCAATGGGAGGACTATATGGGCTACATTCATTTTGAAATAAAAACTATAGATGAGGCCAAAATGTTTCTTTCAAAAGCTGGGGTGCATCTGCAAATATTTGAAACGAGGGCTACGAGGGAGGATGGTGTGAACTCATCTGATAATTCTAGATGAAAGCAGGATTACTCAGAGCGTGCAGCCCAGGATTGGTCTTGGATTGAAGCAGCAATTAAATCTTTTGCTGCCCTAAAGCAAAGCCTTCAGCAATCCTAACAATATATCTATTGGGATACTTTCATAGAATTCTTTTGGATCAAGGAACTTGTTCAAGATGTGGACACAATCCCCTTTGGCAAAATCTTTAAACATCTATTTCTAACAAGAGACTCAAAATTTGAATGAGAGGGTTTTGTTACTGCTTTGGGTCGTACTTGTGGGGGGTTGGCCATAGCTATTGAGATTTCTCTAAACTTGTCTACTGAGCTTTGGTACGCGGTGAAGGATGTTTTGGCTGTATATCATCATCAATAACACAGGGGATTATTTTCTCCTGGTCAATCTCTATGCTAAGCCCATTAAACTATCAATTGATTGCAGAATTTAAAGGCTGTTTTTGAATCCTGGTTGTTGGCTGACGATAAGCATAAAATAGTTATTGGTGGGGACGTCAACGCCACTTCTTTAGGAGGTTATATTGCTCATAACGTGCCCTGTTTGTCTGTCTCTAGTAAGCCTGGGTCTAATCGGGGGGGATGCATGGGAATCCTTTATGTCACATTGGGATCTTCTGTTTTTGGATCCCTCCGACCTTAATTCTTACGACTATACCTGGCACAGTGGGAGGTCCAAATCATTGTTGGATTACTTCATTGTCTCTTCGTCCCTCAAACATATTAGTGGTTATCTC
This sequence comes from Ambystoma mexicanum, assembly GCF_040938575.1. Taxonomy (NCBI): domain Eukaryota; kingdom Metazoa; phylum Chordata; class Amphibia; order Caudata; family Ambystomatidae; genus Ambystoma; species Ambystoma mexicanum. The sequence continues at coordinate 1,275,659,456 of NC_090932.1, forward strand.
CTGGTTGGTGACCCAGGGTTGGGAGACCACTTAATTTATTTTTCTTTAAACATGGAGGCTATGAAACATGCTCATTGCCTGGCTTTTTTTCCTGTGATCCCAGATTCCAGAGGTCTATCCTGCAGGTGGGATTAAAAGCGATCCAGGAGGTTTATGACAGCTCTCTGTGAGACGGTAGGCTGTTCTCTTTTAAGTGAAGGCTCCCATGGTTCTTTGGGTCACTCATGTGGTAACCTAGGCTCTTCCTACTTGGATCTCTCCATTTTTGGGGGGGGGGGATATGGGTTAGCTTGTTATGCTCATCTCATATTGCATAAAGAAATCCCTTTCTAGCTCCTGTTCTCTGGCTCCCAAAAATTATCACCTTCGTATTGACAAAGGCATTAGGGATTCCAAAAAAGAGAAACATAGGCTGCTTAAAGGTCTTAGGGCTTTGTCTTTGTGTGGCTTCATGGTCAGAAAGCAAATGTATGAACGTAACAAAGTTTGTCAAGTCTATTGCATTTGAGATATATCAGAGGGACAATCAGGGCTTGCAAGACCACTTTGGAAACGTGTCAATAACCAGTCTGGCCGGTGGTGGAGGATTGCATAGCGGAAGATGTATGGGTTATCCTTTTCACATATAAGTACACAATTCCTCTTATTCACAGGGAGCCTAATGATTCCATCATTCACACTATGGCAATTGGTGATTGTCTGTGGGACTTAGAGCTTTCATGGGCCATTTCTAAATTAAAAAAACTCCCTGTGCCCCTGGGCCGGATGGTTTACCTCCTTTTGTAATAAAGAAGGATCCCACACTTTTGTCTTTGCTGCTGAAATCTCTTTTTGTGGAAATTTTTAGAACCCACATTATCCCCTCCTCCTGGTCAGACTCTGTAGTGATCCCCATCTATAAGAAGGGAGATCCCTCGACCCCTATTAACTATAGGCCGATTGCCCTATTAGATTCTATGGGCAAGGTCTTTGTTATTCTTCTTTTAAGGGACTTGATAGTTATTGGAACAATCTAAAATCCTATTGCGTCAACAAGTGGGCTTTAGGCAGCGAATGGGGACCCCTCTCAATGCTACCATTTTGGTCCACTTGCATAATAACGTAAAGCATACGCGGATGGGTACTATTTATATGGCTTCTCTAGACAGGACCTCAGCATTCGATTGTGTAGTTAGGTCGATGATGTGGTACAATTATTGCACGACAAAATTCCATTGAAGTTGGTCCAATTAATCGCTCTTCTTCACCAAAACTCCAAGATCAGGGTTCGACTTTCGCAGGAAGGAATTCTATCTAGATTTATTCCTTTCGAGTTGGGATTTAGCGACAGGGTTGTAGCCTTGCCGCCACTCTCTTTAATGTCTACCTTAGTGACATTGAGGATCTGTGGAGTGGCACAGATCCTTACCCTGTAAGAAAGGCTTCACTGGCTCGCCTTTGCCGACAATTTGATCCCATTCGACAGGACTCCCAGGGGCTTGCAACAGAAGCTGCATTTATTTCACACCTCTGCTTTGAGAAACAATTTGATGGCCAACAGTTTGAAATCAAAATCTTGTATTTTTTCTAATAATAGGAGACCCAAGACTATGGGCCTCATTACGACTGAGGCGGAACGGGTTAACAGGCTCCACTAAAGGAGGTGGACCCGTTAAACCCGTTCCGCCTCATTACAAGCTCCCCTCGCGGGACCTGATAAGTAACGCCTGGTCAAACCAGGCGTCCTTACTGGGTCCCGCGAGGGGAAGAGGGAGCAAACAATGGGCCGCTCGTAATCGGCCCGTTGTTTGCACCCTCTCCCATTCCCATTGATTCCTATGGGGGTTCAGACGGGAATGGGGAAGGTCCGGGCCCAAATTCCTGGAGGGAGGAATTACCAGGCCCTCCGAACTCAGAATGGCCCGGTAATTCCCCATTCTGGGAACCCGGACCTGATTTCGGCGGCAGCCATGCCGCCAATAGCGGCATGGCTACCGTCGAAGTCGTGATGAGGCCTTATGTGGTGGACTCTGGAAGATGGCAAATTGGAAGTCGTCCTTTCTATGCGTTACTTGGGCATAACCTTTCCAACTTTACTTCTATCAAGCGTGTTAAGGCATTGTTTAGAGACAAGTTGGCACCCCTCACCTCACATATGAGATACCTCTATGGCAAATTTTGCAAATGTTCTATTGGTCCTGTTTTAGAGTAATATTTAAAGAAAACAGAAGCAACTTTACTATTATTTGGCTTGGCCATGTTTCTTATTGATATTGGTCTGCATTTGAACTGGTTACAGGGCATTACTGTGCCAATAAGCCACGAGACTGCGGGCCAATACTGCCCCAGGTAATGCCCCTGGGGTCGTAGTTACAGGCCCAAGCGTAGCAAAACCATGTTTCGAGCCTCCTCATTGGCTGAGGGGCTGCCATGCCCCTCGCCGGGAACAGAGAACCTGGCTCGCACGGCGTAAAAGGGAATACCGTGTGGTATGGCTCGCAAATGAGCCAATCACCACACTGTATTCCCGTTGCGCCGCGCATGGCGAGTACTAATTGGAAGAAAGATTTGGGTCTTCCCAGGTCTGTTCCCAATGCCGTAGTTCAGCATGACCTAGATTTAATTTCTCTACAAACTAGATTACAATGGATGCTATTGTTAAAGTATGTGAACATCCTTGATCCTCTGGTTAATTCTCTATAGATGTATCTGTCTGATTTGATGTGTGAGTATTCTGTATCCTTAATCAACTTGTACAGTAATCAGATGCATTCTGTGTTGTTGGCCATTGACGCCTCAGAACAGGAGCTACTGACCAATCGAGACATGGTCAAGCATAAGCTGTTTAGAGAGGACTGGAGGAAAACTCTTCAAATACTTCCTACGTATTCCACTTACACAGAAATTTATTCATAAAATAGGTCAACTTCCAGCTTATTTGAAGGTCTTTCCTTGTAACAAATGATGTGACCTTTACCTGCTTTTCAGGTTAAATCAACTTCATACGGCCAAACGCACTAAGCATTGGAACGCAAGGGCCCTAGTTCGTTCAAGCACCTCGTGCCACTTTTGTCAATCATTTGACAATGACAATGAGGAGACACTAAAGCACTGGCTGTTGGATTGTCAATCGTTGGCCATATTCGCAGGACTACGTTTGTAAAAGAACTGGATAGTTTCTCTGTTTTTTCAAAAAAAACCTTTTTTGGTCGAGACTGTTTTGGGGTGAGAACTTGTCTCTGATTATTGCTTTGGGGGCCTTTATAACTGACATTTTAACTTTATTATGAAATGTAAATTTGTAATGATTTAACATTTTTATATTCGATTTTGTATTCTATTTTTGTATGTATGATTTTAATTTGTGTAAGGTTTTGTGCAAACAGGTTCACAATAAAAATCAAAAAAAGAAATTCAGCTGAGACCGTCTTCGGACATCCACAGCAGCTGCCCTGTGGTTTGAAAACAAGGCAGTTACAGAGTAACATCTGAATTCCTGCAAACAGCCCCATGGAACCCAACATTTCAAAAGTCAGGGGCTGCCTTTTAACGCAGGCAGACGTTATGCAAATGATACATAATCATGTACCCCCAAGTCCTAGTGGCAGATTGACAACTGAATATAAGCCATCCCTAGTTTTGAGATGCTTGCCTCTGGCAATCCACAATTATACTGACCAAAACCTGATGTCATTTTATTGTCACCTTGGTTCCCCTGTCCTTTTTCCTGTCAGAGCTTGTGTATCCAGTTTTCTGGAATTAAATATCACCCAAAACAGACGAGGCGAACTGTATGACAATTTGACAATTGCTTGTGCCTTGAGTAAATGTATGAGTAGGCAGGGAGGATGTTCCATGAAGGCCATCTTGCTCTTATACTCGGCTAGAATTGTACCTTGCATGTTGTATGGTGTGGAGGTGTGGGGTGATAAGCTACTAGCAGGGTTGCGGAAATTAGAAGGCAAAATCCTGAGCCTACAGTTTAGAATGCCCAAGACGCTCCCAGTAGAGTATATACGATTGGAGTTTGATCTCATAAGTACAACAGCGGAAGCCTATCAAAAATAGACTATGTGCTATGAAAAATTGCTGCATCTTGACAACGGGACCATAACGGTTGAGTATTGCCTTGCTGTTAGAAGACTGGACGACTGAACTTTTTGGGATCTTGGGTAAGTTATTAGGCAAGCATACTAGTTGGTTGTCTGGGTTTGAAGAAAGCATGCATGGATGGATCTGGCCAGTCAGCACAAAAGAAATGGGTTAAGACAGGTATACGTGAATATAGTAAGGAGGCAGATATGGTACGGCTAGTATCTAATGTGAACAGTGGTAGTTTTACCCTATATTGGATGGAGCATAAGCAGGTACCAAAGTATATAGAAGCCTACCCAAGCAGCACCATCATTAGGCAGTATTTGCTGTTTAAAGTAAATGTTACCAGAGTATTGCTTAAATTGGCATACCACGATTGGAACGACTTTGCAGACTATGTGTGGAAATGGAAGTTGAATCCTGAGAGCACATCTTGTTGAATTGTGTTAGTTTGAATACTGCAAGATACAAATATATGAAATCGTATTGTAATAAGATGAATTATGAAGACGTATATTTGCTATGGAGAATTTCAATGGAAGGCAATAATGTTAATTGTATGCATCACTTGATTAGTTTAAATCAGAAGTGTATCGAGAATTTTGATGATTTGTCACAAAATGTTTTTTAATAATTAGTTTTGCATATCTGTGTTATGACGCACACATTGATTTTCATGTATTTAAATATGTGTGTGTGGTAATTTGTATATACAAAGCCATATTGGCTAAATGTAGATTAATACATATTTCAAAACAGGCCATTTGGATTCAGCCCTAGCTAAGCCTTTTTTCCCCTTGGGAAGACAGGTCACCTTTCAGTAAAACAGGGTTTGCCCCAAGGGGGCATGGAGGGATCCCGTGCTTCTAGGGAAGTCGCACCAGGGTGGCAATTATGAGGGATACTTTGAAATAGGCAGACAAGGTAGTGAGCAGGGGTAGAGTATCCCAGGGGAGTAGCTGCAGTCCAGGAGGGTCCCACAATCTTGCAATCTCCCAGAGTTTAAACATTTCCTGTGCCCCTCCCTGCAGAGAAGGCACTCTGGCACGGACATTACCAGGAAGCAACATCGATCACAGAAGCCAGCATTGGACCCTTACAGAAGGCTTGAAAGGGAGAAATCAGCTGTGACAGATTAAGTAAATAAATGGATGATACCACCCCTCTAATTTAATCTTCCCTCAAGTTCAGAAGAGGAATTTTGCTTGGATCTTTTTGGGGGTGCAGTCTTTCCAAATTTCCCTGCTATGGAGGTGAAGATGGTGAAGATAGAGACTCTGAGGAGGGAAAAAGACCCCCCCCACCCCCTCAATCATCCCAGAGCAACATTTGGGGTGAACTGCTGTGTAAATAATGCCTACCTGCTGCCTGAACACTGGAAACGGTTTCTTTCTCACTGGAAATGACAGCGCTGGAAGTGCTCTCTGGAAACCTCCATGTTTGAAAAGGGCAGAATAAGGACCACTGTTATCCCTGGATATGCTGGATGGGATCCCCCAACAACCCAGGAGTCAAGACCAGCTCTGAGCTCCGTTTCCTGTCTAGATCCACTTTTGAGCAGACTTGACTGGTCACAATTCATTTTGAAGCCACTGCAGGCCCCCACCTCTAACCACTTTTCAATACAATTTGAGCTGCCGAGTCACTGGCTTGACCATTGCTTGCCTGCACTCCAGCCATTTGAGCTGATCTCCATTGCAGAACCAAAGTGCATCTTTGGACGTCAAACAGACCCTACCACTTTCAGACGTTAACTCGACCATCACCTGCCCGATCTTCCCCGGACTCCAGCTAATCACCGCATCACATCGCTGGATCGTGTTGAACCAACTCTACTATCTCGCTACATTCAATCCATTAGGATCAACCGAATTAACCATCTTGATGCCGACTAGACCCATTGTAATCTACCTAGAAGCCTGTCTTGGTGTCATCCAGCACCAAAAACAAGCCCCAAATGTATTTGTACTCGCTCTGTCCCCTGGTCTGCTTTGAAGGGCCCTAGTGACATTGAAGACCCCCACTCCTAACTTTTTTCAAGACATCTTCATTGGACCTGAACATTATAATATGACATTATATTTAAGGGCACTTGTTGCTGAAAACATAGCCTGTCCCCCTTGTTTTCAGACCCACAGCGCCTCTTTCATCCTAAAGTCTGCATATTCTGTGTCTTCCCTTGTAACGGTGGGTTATTACTGCTTTAATTAGTGGGTTATTACTGTTTTAATTAGTTGTTTGTACTTTTAGCTTAAAGACTCATTTTCATAGACGCTTGGTTGGGCATTGTTTTACTGTGGCACCACAGTACTATTGTTCTTTGGTCTGCTTCTGTATCAGTTCAGCGCCCTCCTGAAGAGTATATCCCGCTGTAACCTAAGAGAAGAAGAAGGTATACCTGTTGGGCCTTTCCTTTTTCACTTTAGGATTGGGATCATTGCCAATTTAATAGTGGTGAGGGGGTGGGAGTTGTATCCACTACTCATCCCTGTGCACCTGCAGACTAATGGTCATTTTGTCACAACCATGTCTCAACATTGCTAGCCAGAATAGGCAAAGGCAGTGGCCGTTTCGGGTGTTTAAGCCCTTCCACCTGCACATGACCGTAGAGAGAAGGGGAATAGTGTGCTAAAGTATTATGGAAGCTTGTACTCTAATTACACTATTATCGAGGAAAGAATCTTCAGAGAATACTTTATCCGACTTGCCACTGATGCGGTTTCCTAATTTGCTGATGTCTAATCATTAACTAATACAATCTGGAGAAAATAATTATATTCCTGGTGCTTTATTTTCTAAGCGGTGTGGATAGAGTCTGCACCATGCACTGTTTTTCTTTTCTTTTTTTAGACTTTACAATTTTTATTTTTACATAAATAAACATGAACATGAATAATCCAATAAACACACAGCCAATCAATTCAATGTAAATAAGCAACATATCACAACCAATTTAAAAATAATCATCAATGTACTAAAAATAGAACCGGTTGAAGAAGAAGAAAAAAAAAAAAAGGGGAAAGGAAAGGAAAGAGAAAGGAAAAAAGAGAGCAAATGCAGGAAATAAGGACTAAGAATACTAATTGCATGAACCATACAACAAATTCAATAATAAAACAACCAATGCACATCCTATAGATGTCATACAACACAATAGTGTACAAGGATATGTATATATTGTCCCAGATCAAAGTTCTGCTTTACTCATAGGCATCAAGAAAGCAGCCCCAAATGTCCCAAAACTTGTCAATGTCATCAGTGAGTTTGTAAATAGCTCTTTCATATGTCGAAATTGTAAGAAGCTCCTCCACCCAATCATCAATGTTGAAAGAATTACTCGATTTCCAGGACCTCAAAATGAATATTTTAGCAACCATACATGCACGTAGCAGCCAAACTTTCTTTCCAAAGTCAATTTCCTCCAGAAGAGAATCATCGCCTAAAATCAATAATGAGGCATTCATGGGGATTGCAATGTTTAAGACCAAGCTTAATCTCTCACATACCTTTTCCCAGAACTGCATCGTTTTAGGACAGGACCAAATCAAGTGACTCAGATCTTATCTGAGGTGTCATCCATTTATGCATATTTTAATAATTTTGCATCCTACTGTATGCCTCTGTAGCGGGGTGGGGGGATTGTGTTACGCATCTTATTGAGAAATAGATGTAGGCGGGCACACAATATACATCTTATGCATTAACTTATAACCTGAGCCGCCTCTTACCCGTCTCGAAACCCTGCTTCCCTGGGTTCGAGATCACCTGGTGAGCCCCACTGTGAATGTGGTGAAGGTAGGAAAAGTCAGAAGTTGGGCCAGGATCCCCAAATACCCGTAAGGAGAAAGGCCCAAGGTTAAAGTAACTTGCACACACAAGGAAAGGCAGACAAATGGAATGCTGGTGTATGGTTCTTTTAGTTGTTATATACTCACTTATACTTCTCACTTCAGTTACACCAGCAGGGTTTTGAATGTTTTTTTACAAAAAAGGAAATCACAAGACACTATATACAAATTAAACTATCCATATCTAAAAAAAAAAATGAAAAGCGTCCTTTAAAATATTAAAGATATAAGTCTTTAAAAAATATATAGAACATCCATACAGTGCAGTGCATCAAAAAACTATATATAAGCACCTTGCTTCAGCTGCAACCAGGCCAGGGCTGTCTCAAGGTCTTTTCTGCTGCTCTCTCGGTGTTCTCTGGGTCTTGATCTGCACTCTTGTGGTGGTTCAGGCTAGCAGTGGGCAACAGTCAGCAGCAGCAACAGTGCGTGGGGGCCCAAAGTTATTTTATATGGCTGGGCTGCTTGTGCAAGATGCAGCCCAGCAATCGGTGGCAGCGTGGGTGGGCCCCACACAACTCTCCTCCACCTGTGCCACGTCTGCCAGGTGTGGCAGAAGGAGTCCTGGTGGGCCAACCAAGAGGCTGAAAACGTCGGGCGCTCCCCACTGTGGGGAGTGCCCCGGGGCCCTGGCGGCGACTGCGGCCAGCTGGGGGGGGGGCAGCAGTGATCACAGACACTCCCTTGTCAGGGGAGCACCAGCATGAAAGCCTGGGCGGCAGGGGTGAGCTGGCACGGAGTGCTGTCAACATTTAGGGGGCTGAAAACATATTTTCACAGTGCTCCGCTCGCGCCAGTAACTTTTATTTTCTTTTTTAGAGTAAAGGAACTTTTGCATGACCATGCGCGAGAATCCTTTACTGTTTCTGTTTTTCTTTACTGTTTTTCTGTTTCGGGATCCCGGCACAACTTCACGTGCCAGGAATCCTTTCTTTTTGGGCTCTGGGCTCCACCAATCCACTGCCAGCTTGGTCATCCTACGAAAAGCTCTCCAAATATTGCCCACAAAACAAGAGCAGCTGGTAGTATGAAGTGTTTCTGTCTCGCTTATGGGGGTTTTCGTTTCATTACTCTGTAAATAGTAGAGAGACAGAGACACAAATGAAATGTGTGTTTTTCATTTTTGGTGAAGGTAAGCAGTGGTAGCTGGTGAATTATTGGACTGAGGGGCGTAAATCTTTCTCACTAAAGAGCGAAAGCCACCTACCAAGGGTGGATTCAGGGGTTTGGGAGAAAATTTATTTTTAAATAATGGATTTAAATAGTGCACTTTAAAATAAGCCATACAAATGTACAATTGTTCTTTAGCTCTTTAGGATAAGTTAAAAAAACATCCAATTACTGAATGTCTTGAACAGTGCACAGGAGTATTTTACAACGCATGTTCATGTCCTTTTCCACATTATATGGCAGCATTGTCACTAAATCACACTGCATGGTTCCTGTTCAGTGCCCACAATATGTGCCAGCATTTTAACACCTTAAGTAGACATTTCATTGCTGGCTTTGCAAATCTATGCCAACATTGCCACTGTAAGAACATGTTGTATGTACCAATTGTTTTGCCATTGTTCCCATTTTAAGAACATACCACGTTGGTGGTTCCCAACATTGCAAGGTTTGCCACGCTTGCTGTGGCTGTGTGTAATAATTCCCAGATTGGCCCTTTAAGAACACACCTACGGTGACTGTGCTTAACGCCAAAAACGCCACTAAGAAGATGTCCATAATGTTGTAGGTGCAGAACCAAATGTGAAATGTCTTCCATTGTTTGTGGCTTTTGTGAAACTGGAGTACACAGAGGTGGCCAATAGCTGGTGCCATGCTGAAAACAGACTGCACAATAAGTACTTATCGGCTGTCAGCTTCTCAGAACCTGTGAGCTTACTGAGCTCACAGCTAATTCTGTCGACAATGACGGCAACTGGATGTGCTGTCATGTGGGACCTATAGGAAGAGGGCTCACTGGAGAAGGGCGGACATGGCACAGATGTTGATGGTGGTCACTCAGTTATAGAGGTTAAGGGTCTCAAACGTGAGGGGACCACTGATGATGGGGAATACTTGTCTTGAATAGGGGAATTGACACTAATAGACCCTCTGTGGCATTTGACATTATATTTAAGGGCACTTGCAGTAGTAGCGAGGGGGCATCACTGATGGTAAGGGAGTTGGCACAGATAGCAGTTTCTATGCATAAACAAGCGCTCGCTATGTCAGCACAAACCACAGCTAAGCCCGAACAAAAAAGATTCCAATACCTCCAACATGCAATCCTTTTAATTTCATACTTTATCATCGGGGCTTCGAAAATCTGCATCCCGCCAGACCAGTCACTCCTGGTGATAGTGCTGCATCACGCCAGAGCAGTCCCTCCTGGTGATAGTGCAGCATCACGCCAGAGCAGTCCCTCCTGGTGATAGTGCAGCATCACGCCAGAGCAGTCCCTCCTGGTGATAGTGCAGCATCACGCCAGAGCAGTCCCTCCTGGTGATAGTGCAGCATCACGCCAGAGCAGTCCCTCCTGGTGATAGTGCTGCATCACGCCAGACCAGTCCCTCCTGGTGATAGTGCTGCATCACGCCAGAGCAGTCCCTCCTGGCGATAGTGCTGCATCAAGCCAGAGCAGTCCTTCCTGGTGATAGTTCTGCATCACGCCAGACCAGTCCCTCCTGGCGATAGTGCTGCATCACGCCAGAGCAGTCCCTCCTGGTGATAGTGTTGCATCCCGTCAGAGCAGTCCCTCCTGGTGATAGTGCGGCAGCCCGCCAGAGCAGTCCCTCCTGGTGATAGTGCTGCATCACGCCAGACCAGTCCCTCCTGCTGATAGTGCTGCATCACGCCAAAGCAGTCCCTCCTGGTGATAGTGTTGCATCCCGTCAGAGCAGTCCCTCCTGGTGATAGTGCAGCATCACGCCAGAGCAGTCCCTCCTGGTGATAGTGCTGCATCCCGCCAGAGCAGTCCCTTCTGGTGATAGTGCTGCATCAAGCCAGAGCAGTACCTCCTGGTGATAGTGCTGCATCACGCCAGAGCAGTCCCTCCTGGTGATAGTGTTGCATCAAGCCAGAGCAGTGCCTCCTCGTGATAGTGCTGCATCACGCCAGATCAGTCCCTCCTGGTGATAATGTTGCATCATGCCAGACCAGTCCCTCCTGCTGATAGTGCTGCATCATGCCAGAGCAGTCCCTCCTGAGCAGTCCCTCCTGGTGATAGTGCTGCATCACGCCAGAGCAGTCCCTCCAGCCAGAGCAGTCCCTCCTGGTGATAGTGCTGCATCACGCCAGAGCAGTCCCTCCTGGTGATAGTGTTGCATCACGCCAGAGAAGTCCCTCCTGAGCAGTCCCTCCTGGTGATAGTGCTGCATCACGCCAGAGCAGTCCCTCCAGCCAGAGCAGTCCCTCCTGGTGATAGTGCTGCATCACGCCACAGCAGTCCCTCCTGGTGATAGTGTTGCATCACGCCAGAGCAGTCCCTCCTGGTGATAGTGCTGCATCACGCCAGAGCAGTCCCTCCTGAGCAGTCCCTCCTGGTGATAGTGCTGCATCATGCCAGAGCAGTCCCTCCTGGTGATAGTGCTGCATCACGCCAGAGCAGTCCCTCCAGCCAGAGCAGTCCCTCCTGGTGATAGTGCTGCATCACGCCACAGCAGTCCCTCCTGGTGATAGTGTTGCATCACGCCAGAGCAGTCCCTCCTGGTGATAGTGCTGCATCACGCCAGAGCAGTCCCTCCTGAGCAGTCCCTCCTGGTGATAGTGCTGCATCACGCCAGAGCAGTCCCTCCTGGTGATAGTGCTGCATCACGCCACAGCAGTCCCTCCTGGTGATAGTGTTGCATCACGCCAGAGCAGTCCCTCCTGGTGATAGTGCTGCATCACGCCAGAGCAGTCCCTCCTGAGCAGTCCCTCCTGGTGATAGTGCTGCATCACGCCAGAGCAGTCCCTCCAGCCACAGCAGTCCCTCCTGGTGATAGTGTTGCTTGATGCTTATCATCACTGAGCAGTAGCAAAAGCCCAAGGAAGTCACAAGTCTTTCGAGGTCTCGGTCATTCCAGAAAAAGGGAACTCCTTCCAACCTGTGAAAACGCTTTTATAGCTGCACACTCCTGCTGCAGTAACAGCGCTTGCAGCCCTCCAGTGACACGCCCACGCAAGAACATGCACATTGATTCTATAGCCCAGAAATCTCTTGGGAACCCCTACATTTAGGCAGGTGGTGATTATGAGGGAAGAAATGCGTGGAATTTCAGCCTTGCTTCTTTTCAAACAGCCTTTATTTACCCACAGTGCAGGGTTATTTGAGGCCGAGAATGTGTACAGCAGTTCCAGCTTTCACCCAGGGCATGGGGAACACCCTATCCAGTCCTCCCTCGCATAATGTTAATATTACATTTTTTATTTTTAAATCGCGCGGTTAATGCAAGTTTTTAATCCAAAATATTATGCAAGTAAAGTGTATACAGTTGGCAGAGTGTGCATCAACGTAGGTGGGCGGGTCTAATAATGCCAGAATTGGCACTTTCCGGACATCATTGTGAGTGATGTACCCAATCATGACAGTACTCACTTTATAAGCACAGTCGTGGTGGCGGTGGTGGCGGTGGCTGTGAGTCCAATGCTGTACCTGCGCTGTAGGAAGAGATTGCCTGATGCCAGTGGACAAACATCGTCAGGCACCACCGACCCTGATCCCATGCTGCCACCCCCCTTTCAAGCGCCGGCCCACACACTCAGCATTCACAGTCCAATGCACATATATGCATTATGGCTCTCTCTCTCACTCACACAAGCAAACAAACACACCTATTTTTGGTGCGTCTTTGCCCGGAGGTGTATGAGGTTAATCTACTCAGGCACGACACATGCAAACGAAACCATGGCCAGGCCTGGAGCACCTCCACTGCCCAAGAAAAGGCAGCACGTGCCTCTGCTCCTCTCCTTGAGAGTGAGGCTGAGCCTTTCTTGATAAGCAACCATTAAAGGTAAATGTGTAGGATGAGATGTCTTGCTTGCAGCCGACAGACATCTCCTGGCAGCTCCCGACCATTCACACATTCGTGCCCTCCTTTTCTCTGTCATACACACATAACCACTCACGTGCAGGTTTTATGTCAGGTACCAGTGCTGCAGATCGCTTCTAGTACCACAGGCAATTTAACCCGTCAGCTGTCATAGGATAACAAATAACGTTTTCAACACTTAGCTGTGTGTCTCTGTCTCTGCTGCCAAATCTTATGCTACACGAGGACCCGGGAGGCCCACCCCTCAGGACTGCTCATGGATCCTCTGCAATCAATCAGGGCAGGGCCAGCCTTAGGGCAGGGCAGGCCGGGTGACCGCCCGGGGTGCCATAGCCCCCCTGCCACGCCAGCTCGTGGGAGTCTTTCAAGGGCTCCCCCGAGCTGGTGTAGGGGGAGAAGGCACGACAGGCACCCTGCTGTTATTAAATGCGCCTGCGGTGGCGGAGCGAAATTAACAAAAATAGGGTTCTGATGCATATTCAGATGATTACTTCCCTGCCCTGACGCGTGAGCGAGGCGGTTTGCATTGGAATAGGGCGCTCATTCCAGTGAATAACTCTTTGCTCAGATGACGGAGCAGGGAGTTTATGAAAAAAAAACAGGACCAACATTTTTGGAAACCGCCAAGGCCGACCTTGAATCAGGGAACATTGTAACTTGCAAGTTTTATGCAGCCAGTGAGAGGCGGCGGAGCTGGAAATCGGACGCCCTTCGGTGTTCTTAATGGACGAGCCTACTAGCGCAGAACCGAGAGACCTTCCTATTTAAAACAAACGACGGGCTCCCGCGCCCTACGAAGGAGGGCCCCTCGGCACGGTGGCAAGAGGAGTCGGGAGGGGAAGGGGGGGTGGAGGGGGTGGGTGATGTCATCTCCCGCGCGCCCATTGGCACTATAAATACACCTGGACAAGGGTCGCAGGGTCTCTCTTTGCCGGCTCCTCGCCGACGTTGCTGGGGTGTTCGTGTTCCAGTGCGAAGAGGGAAGCGGTCCAGGTCGGGTTGTTCCTGCGGTTCCAGTGAAGGAGTTGACCAGTTCCGGGAAGAAGGGGAAGGTAAATGCTTTTACGGAAAGTTTTGCATTGGGCCATGTGGGAAAGGCGGAGGGCATCGCGATGGGTGGAGATCATGGGGATCGGGTCGAGAGGGGTCATTGTTGTGGGACGGTCGGCTTGGGTGCGGGATTTTTTACTGGGATTGAATTAGGTAGCATAGGGGGTTGCCATGTACACGGGCCCAGGGCAGGAGTTGGCGCGCAATGGCCGCCGCGCGATGAGAGGCGGTCAGACATGGGCTGTACCACCCGGACGCGCAGCATGAGTTTGTGCCTATGTCTGGGATGGGGCGGTCACTGGGCTGTTTGTTTGCCAGCAAGGGTGTAGATCGGGACATAGGATGGGAGGATGATGGGGGTTGCAGAGCGGCCGCATCCACGCGGACCTGCAGGTGGGCACGGAGGATAGTGTATGTTTTGGGGGGTGGGCTGGGTGGTCGGGGACGAGGGTCCCAAGTGGGGTAAAGCGCTTTGGATAAAGGCGCTATATGGATGACAACGGGAAAGGTGGGGAGCAATGGGTGAGATCCAGGGGAACAGGGAAGGCACACCTGAGAGCGAATGCCATGGAGGAGAACAACCACTGTGGAGAGAGCACAAGGTCAGGACCGGAGGCAGTGGAGGGGTGATGGCGGGAGCGAGCCTGGATGGGGCGGAGAGCGAGAGGAGGAGCAATGGATCAAGACATATTGCACTGGCGTCTGCATTCCCAGATGCAGTGAAGAAGTGGTGCATTGTGGGAAATGAGGTCCGAGTTCCCGGAACCATTTGAAGGGGAGTGGAGAGACATTGCATTTTGTGAGTGGAGATCCGAATTCACAGAGCTCACTGGGGAGGAGGACGAGGAGTGAGAAGTTGGGGTGGGGGGGCGACATTGCATTTTGGGAATTTGAGTCCATATCTCCATGGCCACGTGAAGGAAAGCCTGAGAGGACAATCCCGGAATGGAACTACACTGCATGCTGGAATTAAATCTGAGCTCCCAGGATCCTTTGAGGAAGATCTGGAGAGGGGGGAATGTTGCACCCTGGGAATTGAAGTCCTGATTCCCATAGACATCATAGAAAGACACTGTAGGGACAGTCAATTCCTGATGGCTGTTTCAAGTAAACAGAAAAAATGTGAAGCGACGGGCTCCCGCGCCCTACGAAGGAGGGCCCCTCGGCAAGGCCCCCCCTTAATGGGCATGGGCAGCAAAGGGATGTCGGGGAGCTAGGTTTGCCTCGTGGGCTATGGCGGAGCACTCACGGGAATGCAGGAAACGCGGCAGAGGGGCCAAACAAGGTATGGGGACTGGTGTTTAAGTGTGGGGAAATGTTTTGTTGTTGGCATCGTTTGGTTTTGCTACATTGGGGGTGAACTAATATGTGCAGTTGTGTGGGTTACACAAAGTCAATTGCTTTAATGATTAGAGTTTCGGGGAAGGCGCGTTGCAATTGGGGGTAGAAAAAAAAAAATTACACTGTTATGAGGTGGAAATGGAGACTAGTGGCATGGCATAGATGGCATAGGGTGTGTCTTCATCAAAGTTTATTCCAAGTGTGGCCGGGGGTTAATATTTATGCGCTCCAGGTGAAGGGGTGGGGTTTGCTGGTCTACTATCATGTGCATTGTGGGCTACACGAGGTTATATGCGTCACCGCTTCGTGGGCTGGGTAAGGCGTTTTGCTTTTCATTTATCAGGGTAAACAGCGGCATGTAAAGGGCACCATGGGGTGTCATGGCAAATAGCAGGACAGTATGGGCGCCGGGGCCGTGGTTTGTTTCAAGTTAAATGGGATGCAGGATGAGGTGGTGCCGTGCCTCGCAGGGCGTCCGTGTGATGCAGCTGTGTGCAGGAGGTAGCAGTGCATGAGGCAGGGAGCACGAGGGACCAGTGAAGCGGCTCACAGGGCCTTTGTGGGATGCAGCAGTGTGCAGGAGGGATCGGCGCAGCACCTCGCAGGGCTGCACGCAGACGGGTGCAGGGGGACATGTGCTCAAGGTAGCTTAGTGCTGAGCAGGTTCGGACTGGGCATAAAGTTGACCCGGGAGCCAATTATAAAGTGGCCCACAAATGAAAAAGCCAAAGTTAGTCCTTTTGGGCCTACTGTTTGGGGGCATCCAAGGGGCAGGCTTTGATGAAATGTGAAGTAAATAGTGCATGTTAAATAACATTTATTCAGCAAGACTGGTCCAAACTATAAGCCGCATAGTCATTTTGCTCTCTTTAAGTATAAGCCCTTTGACCTAGCTACGTCACTGCTTTCTACCTCGGGTGTGAGGAAGGCGTTTTTGCATTCTTTTAAAATTAAATTGTTTAAAGTATGTGAGGGTTTCACTTTCAAATTCGTGAATGTCATTTGTTTTGGGCTTTCGGGAAGTTGGGACCATGCTGGGGCATGGGGGTTGCAACCTTAAGACGTTGTATGTCCAGTGCTCAGAATACGCAACTTGGGAAGGCTTGGTTTGGGTGACATTGTTTTGAGTATGCTCTTTGTTTGCTGGGGCACATGTGGCCGCTGGGGGTGCGGTGTGCTGGTCGCTTCATGGCGAAATTCGGCAAACCGTGTTGTTGTTGGTTGGAGTCAAGAATGGTGCGCCCCGCAGCAGGGTCAAGGACCGGGAGATGTACATTTGAGTGCGATTTAATTAAAAAATATCTAATATATTAAGGAAACACCTTCGAACTAGAGAAGTGGTACATAATGTTGTTCGTTCACTTCGCTTATCCTATTTCACAAGGATTATCATTGAAATGTATTCATTTTGTAGCGGGACAACACATCCCACTACAAGTGGTTGTTGGGTGAGCGGTTATGGGTCGCCACATGTGGAAACGGTGTGAAGGGGCTTTCTGGGTTGATGGAAGGGTCGGAGTTAGGTATATTGCGCCTGCCCGCATGTTTACCTGGGGGTGGGCGGTGCAACAATAGTAGTTAGCCACGTGGCAAGGCAGAGGTTTGGGGCATTGGGACTAGAGTTAATGCATGTTCAATGGGTTGCCATATTCAGGTACGTTTTGCGGAGCTACGTTTGAAGGTATGATTGGGCGGGTGGGGGGCTCGGAGGGCAAACTTAAATCCCAGCAGAGGGGCCCTAGAAGGAAGGGATGGGTAACAACCATATTGCATGCAGACGGTGTTTCAGGAGGGTAACGTGGCCACCGAGTGTGGATGGACACTTGGCTCTTGGGGGGGCAGGCTGCAAGGTCATTATTAAAGAATGGTGGCCAGGTTGGCGGTTACCAGGAGGCATTCGCTTTTCTGCCAGACTGGCCCTGAATAGGCGTTCGCGCTCAACGGAGGGTGCATGGGTGGAGGTTTGAAGGGTGGTTTGAATTCAGTGCGGGCGGGGGTTAAGTTGTGGCGCGCGCTATGGGGTGGTGAATTTGATGTTGCATGAACTTGCGCATATGTGGGTACACGAAGTGAAATGCGTGCGGGCGGGGGTTAAGTTTTGGCGCGCGCTAAGGGGAAGGGGTGAATTTTGCTGTAGATGAACTTGTGCATAGATGGGGTACACGAAGAGAAATGCGTCACCCCTCATGGGGTGGGGGAAGGTGTTTTGTATCACGTGCAACAGTAGTACAGCAGTGATAAGGCCTGCCAAGGGGCTACAAGGCAAATGGCAGGACGGTTGTGCGCTGGGGTCCGTTGGTGCGCTTCCGGCCGGAGTGGAGGGGACATTTGGATACCCAAGGGGCATGGTGGCAGTGGCCACAGCGCCGACCATTAGGGATAATTCGCTTTCAATCTACAGTGGGATGGTCGCGTTTCAAATGTTTTGTTGCATAAGGGGGGGGGGGGATTTCATACATCGGGATCGTGCTGTTTATATGGATTTGCAAGGCTAAGATTACCAATGTCATATGGTTTAGTGGGTAAAGGAGGGTATTTGCGTCCTGCGGTGTGCTCAAAGTAGGCTTTGTCTTCATTCGGCAATACCTTTCGTCGGCATTGCAGATCCAATGTACTTAACAGGCACTTAGTCAAAAACGCAGCATGGCAGTTGCACTTAGCAAGGAGAGGTGGAGCATTTGTCAGTAAAAAATTAGCAATTTAAAGGAAAGGTGTTATGCAAACAGCTAGTAGCCAAAAAATAGTAGCTGCTTTTGGGTTTCGTCACTTTCAGCAGAGCTGGCAGCCATCAATTTTGTCACAATCATCTTTATAGATGTGGCGGAGGGCGCAAAAAACGGGCTGCATGGGGACCGACTGAGGGCACTAAAAAAAAAAAAAAAACAAATGGGTTTGAAACTGTTGAGCGCAGAGATCAGGGAGCACGGCCATTAAATATAAATCGCGATGGAGTTATGGCCGGGGTCTCGGCTCGGCTTGTAACATTAGGTTTTAGGCGAGGGTTGATAACAGGCATGGGGATTAAATCCAGGCGAGGCAGCTATGGGGTTCGCAGGTGCAAGCTGCGGCAGGAGGAAGAAATGGTTGCTAGTGAACACCGCACGTTTTGACGCAGTGGGGAATTTATAACACGCATATACACAAGTGTTTCAAGGCGCAAATGAAGGTCTGGAAGGATTGGATTACCACACAGGTGGAATGCTGGATACAGTTTTAAATGCTCTATCTGTTGGATTGTCGAAGTGTGGGCTGGAATGCGGCACATTTAGGCGGAGGGAGTGCGGGCTCGTACGGGCGGGTAAGCAGCAGGTCGGGCAAGGCGCACAAAGGTTTTACATGGGTAGGCGGGGATACGCCGGGCAAGATATCCAGCTGCAGTATGAACGCTCTTGTGCTGCGCCAGGATCGCCCTCCAGCACAAAAACATAAAAGAGTGGAGGAGAGTGGGGCAGATGTAGAGTCTGATGTTTGCCTACAATAGAATGTACATTCAAACCTGGGGGCAACCCCGGGCCAAAGACCACAAGGGGCCGGTGCGTGTTCGGTGTTTGTACATATAAAAGCGTTTCTCTCTCTAATGATTCACGAAGGACGTTCACTGCACAATCTCGCTTTTTCGCTACTTACCGGTGTCCCTTAAGGTTGGGAGTTTTTACAATGTTCACAGGGTTCAAGGAGTAAGATTAACCAACAATTGGCAACTTGGGTACGCCTACAGATGCCCATGAGAGCGTAGTGGCGCAAGGTTTTGCATGACTAGCTGTGGTTAAAACAGAGCATTTTGGGCTGGGTGCAAGGGCAAACCACCCCGCTCTGGGAGGGGCAAGTGATGGAGCGACACAGGCGCAACCTCCGACACGGGCTTTAGAAGTGGGATGGCCAACAGCGCGGTTTAAGCTAGGGGGAAGGTAGGGTGCGCAAGCAGGATCCCCCTCTCTCTCTTGCAGGAGAGGGGTGCTCTGGCAGGCGTGTGAAGGGGGGCAAAGGGAGGGGGTGCTAGGAGGGGGCTGAGTACGCGCACGGTGACAGGGGGGGTTGCAAGGGAAGAGGGGGTGGGTGAGGATAGAGCGGACACGGTGAGGGGGGTGGAAGAATGGGACAGGATTCTTAGCATACGGAAAGGATATGACATGGGTAAATCAGTCTATCAAATCAATAGTCATTAAGACATTGCTTAGACAGATGCAACAACAGAAGTAATCAAAAGGCTTACAAATGAGGGCCCACAAGGAAGGGGGGGTGGAACGCTATAGATTTACCCATTAAGAAAGGCCGTTAGTTGGCCCGAAACGCCCCTTCCCCAACACTTAGGGGGTTTTGGGGGCCTCCGCTAGGAAACGGAACGGAACGGTCAAAGGAAGGCCTCATTTCGGAACGCTGCTGCCAGGTCAGGGGCCCTCCTGCAAGGGAGTACGGAACAAGCAGCAAACTTTCAGGAGGAGCACCAGCAGGGAAGGCCGCAGCACCATTCATCACGCCACCGGTTCTAGCCGGAGGGCCTGTGTGTCTGTTGCGGACGGAATGAATGGGGGTAAAAAGAACAGGTTGGGATTGTAACTGGGGATTCGTGCACTAAGGCGACCAGGTGCATGAGGGGGAACTCACTGCGGCCGGTGGCCCGCTGTGAGTCGTGGCGGTGACACCGGTCGCAGCGACCGGTCTCTTGCAGACAAGCCCAGCTGGTGTTCCCGTTAGAAAGTACTGGCGGATACCACAAGGGGAACTGCACAGCCATCAGCTTATTAAGAACGGCGCCCAGGAGTATTAGACTCAGGGGAGGCCCCCGTTAATGGGGAGGGTTAGGGGGCTTGGAAGACCTTTCCAACTCCAAAAGTGGGTGGGGGAAATGGGAAGTGCATCGTTGGAAACTGAAAATTGGAAAGCAACAATGAAGTCAGCAAGGGGGGGTGAATTGAAAGTATGCACTGTAAACGGGGCTCCGGCAAGTACGTTGGTAACTGAGGGGAAGGGGGGCCCCTGGGAGTTGGAGGATGTTAAGGGGGGGTTCAAGAGAGGGGGGCCCTTCGTGATTGGCAGCTTAAGGAGATCAAAAAGAAACTTGGGGAGGGGGCCTTGGAGTGCGGAGGGTAGGGGCCAGGAGGAGCAGGGGGGATAGTTGGGGAGGACCCCTCTTTAGCGAAAAGCAGGGGAAGAGGATGGGGATAAGAATGATGTTGGGCTCTGGGGGATAGGTAGCGCTTGTTGGATGGGGCTCTCTAGAACAGGAGGGCGCGATGGGGGCCAGAGGGGATGGGACAACTAAGGCGGCGGGGAGAGCTAGGGCAGATCGGGGTCTTGGCGGAAGGGGGGAGAGGGGCTCCCTGGCAGGATGGGTTGGAGGAAGACCTGTTTGGGGAGAGATAATTAACAATGATTAATAAGCCAACCCGGGGAAACGGGAAGAGGGAATCCAGGGGTAAGGGAGCAAAAAGGGGAAAAGGAGACCGGAACGGAACGCATCCTTTAGAAGGAGCCTAAGCGGAAATGGAGAATGGAAAGAAAGTAAAGCACGGAATAAAATTGCACTTAAATAGCGTTGGGGAAAGAAAAATGAAAAGAAAATTGCAAAACAAAGAAATTGCCAAAGGGTAGAGAGGGACTGCTGAGGAAGGGACTGGGCGCCCGCGTCGGGTCCCCCAAGGACCCAAAGGGGCGGGGGGGGGGGGGAGTTGCTTGCTCTCAGCGCAGAATCCTGAGCGTGAACGGAACACCTGTAAGCTAACTCCTGACTTTATGTGTAATAAAGTTTGCTGTGGCAATTTTTTCTCCCACTCATCCTACTGGCCTCTGCCTATCCTTTGGGTGGATGGGGGTTGAGCTAATTTGGGAGGAGGGTAGCTGGGCAGGAGTGAAAGTCGGAATGTGGAATGAGAGCTGGGGGGGCATTGGGAGCAACAAGGGCTGCCACCGTGCCACCCCACTGAGGGTGTCGGCGCTAAGCAAATATGCCTGTAGGGGGACACGCCCCTGCCAAGCATCAGCCTCTCTTCTAATGGCCGCATCCACCACAAGAGGGTGCTTTGCCTGACTGTGCCAGGCAGCAGCACCTTGGTGAAAATGAAAGATGAAAGTTTCGACTTTAAAGCAAAATGTAAATCTCAATTTCCCTGCAAACGAGGTGGGGCTTCACCCCTATGCCCAGTGATACCAGCCGCCACTAAGATGTTTCAACAGCCCAGTTTGGAGATGGGGAGAGTGTGGTGAAGGCTTTGCTGCACTAGGTGATAGGCCAAGTATAAAACATTGCTAAAAGCTGGACGCTCCAGTTGCTATGGGAGACATATGAGAATGGGAGGGTGCATAACAGCACTAACCGAAATATTTAGTAGTAGGAGAGTTGCCAAGAGTTCCTGGACAAGACCAGAGGTGATGTGCTGTCCTACCCCAGCATAAGAATATACTATTTAGGAAGCAAAGGTTCAGGTAGTAGTGTGGCACAGCACAAGCCCAGCAAGTGATTTAGGTCTTAGTGCACAAATATTGAGGACCTACACTCATACGGCTAAAGGGACTACGCATTCTCAAAGTCCTCCCCAATTATTTATTTAATGAAAATTACAGAGAAAACAATGCATTTGACACAAAAATACATGCAAAACGTTTTAACGTTGATTGACAGAACTGAGGACCAGTATCATTAGCAGTGGGTGAGAGGATGTGGATCTAAGACCAAATGATGCAGGGGGGAGGGAACAAACGTGAACCAGGGACAATGACAATAGAGAATAATATAGGAACGGGATACTGGAGAAAGTGCTAGGTTTTAGGATGAAGGGGTGAGGGGTAAGTGCTGTGTAGTTGTCGTAGAGAGGTAGAAGGAGAGGAGAACGGGGAGATGTGGCATGGATTACTAAGCAAGTGCTTCTTCAGAAAGAAGGAGAGCTAGGAGGTCGGATTTAAATACAGATGGAGTGAGTGTAGTGCAGAGAGGAAGCGGAAGAACATTCCGAAGTAAGGGAGGGAGGAGAGGAAGGTATCAGAAACGAGGGAGAGCGCGAGGGGCATGAAAGGTGGCAAGGAGGTGAGCCGAGGATGACCATAGGGAGCGAAGGGGAGAGTGGGGAGCGAGATGGGCCGCTAGGTAGGGTGGGGCAAGTCTGTGGGCCTCATTACATGGATGGCGGGAACCATGGCGCTATTAGCACCACGTTTGCCGCCGGTATTTTACCAAGTCCGCCATGGTTAATGGCGGAATTACAAGGTGTGTGGGGGCGGTAATTCCCCATTCACCATGGCACTTCCCCATTCCCATTTTCGCCCCCATAGGGCTCCCTCGGAATGGGGAAGGCGGTAAACCCTTACCGCCATCCGTGTAATGAGGCCCTGTGTATAGTTTTGAACATGATGAGAATTAGTTTATACTTTGCCCTCTGATTCATAGATAATCAGCCTAACTGACAACAGGTTGGGGAGGTGGAAGTGAAGCGGGCAAGGTTGACGTATGTACAGGCAGCAAAGTTGAGGACTTTGTGAGGTAAGAAAGCATAGTTGGGAAGGCCATAGAATAGAGTGGCACAGTAGTCAGATTGAGAAAGTACTAAAGAGGAGATTAGGTGCTTAGCAATGTTGAAGGGAAGAAGATGGTTTTTTTCTGATGTTGAGGAGTCTGGTTGCAGTAGCAGATTTGGAAATGAAGTGCGAGAAGCTGTGAGATGGGTCGAAGACCACACCAAGGTTGCAAGCAGAAGCAGAGTAGGGAAGGTAGTCGGGAGAGAAGAATAGAAGAGGGGGCAAGGAAGAGGTAGCCTGTTTGGATGGAAAATAGACAACTTTAGTGTTAGTGGAGTTAAGCATGAGTGAGTGAGATGACATCCAGTACTTGATGGCGGAGAGACAGTTAGAAATGTGTGACCGTAGCTCATCAGATAAGGAGGGAAAGTAGAAGATCTGAGTGTCATCAGCAAAGAGTTGATAGGAGAAGCCACAGGAGCAGATCAAGTTGCCAAGAGGAGAGGAATAGAGAGTGAAGCAAAGTGGAACCAGGACTGACCCCTGGGGAACACCAACAGTAAGGGGGTGGAGTGGGGAGGTAAGGCTGTTCCATAACACCTGCAAGTGTCAGGGGGTGGGGGAGGGATGAGATATGAAGGAAAACAAGCAAGGGCCTTGTCCCTGATGCTTAGGAGGGAGTGTTGAGAGAAGGTAGGATGGTTGATGGTATCGAAGGCAGCAGAGAAGTCGAAAAGACTAAGAATAGCTGAATGGTTATCATGACGAGCAGAAGAGATGTAGTTGCTGGCATTGAGGAGAGCTGACTCGGCAGAGTGCAGAGGCCAGACGACATATTAAAGAGGATCCCAGAGGTTGTGTGTCAAGAAACTCAGCGAGTTGGTTGAAAGCTACACACTCTAGCATTTGAAAGAGAGAACAGGCATTGAGATAAATGTGTAGTCAGACCAACCACATACAGTATTGTTCGGACAGATAAGACAAAGGTGGAACTTTTTGGCCTCAATGAGAAATGTTCTGCTTGGTGAAAACCAAACACTGCATTGGAATAGAACAACAACCTTCAATCATCACACATGGTGATGAAAGCATGATGATTTGGGAGTGCTTAGCTGCTTTGGGACCTGGGGGGCTTGCAATCATTGGATTAATTCTGCATTAAGGAGGAGAATGTCAGGCCATCACAGTCCACGCTCCTAACCGCATATGCAAATATCTACAAAATAATTGCTTCTCAAGAAGACATTGGGCATTTCAGCAGGGCCTTGTCCAAACCTGGGATGAAACCCATGGAAATGTTGTGGCAGGACATTCAAAGAAGCCCTTAAATGTCACAGAATGTAAGTAGCTCTATAAGGAGGAAGGGGCCAATATTCCTCAAAACCGACATAACGGATAAACCAACAGTTACACTAAAATACTTACTTGAAATGATTGCTGCCGAAGAAGCTGCTACCAGGTACTTTAAGTAAAGGTTCACATACTTTTTTTAAACATGTACATTATCTGTTGATGGTTAGGTTAGCAATCATGCCAGAGCCAACACCAAGTCTCCCCCCATGCATTGCTCTCCCATTGTGGTATTTGCCTCCGCAGACCTCTTTGTTCCCATGGGGTCCTCCTAATCAGTGCCGCTGCCAAACAAACTCTCCTGCCTCCAAACCTTCAACCCAATAGCTAGAGGGTTTTGGGGCCCCATTATCCAAGCAAGATTTCCGCAGGGCCAACCCCCTCCACCAATCAGAAGTAACATTTCAGTTAGCAGGTGCGTAATCTTTGTCCTGTTGGTTCAAAATCCGAGATAATGTGAACAGGGTGCAGCTTATCTGGGAAATTCAAAGACACCAATCTATTGCTCCCCCAGTTTAATAGTCTCCCAGTCTCTCACACAATTACAATTATAGGAACAGCTCTGCATCCACATGACCCAATCTCTGGCACTTCCGCTGCTCTGTGGAAAATGGGTTCAGCTTCCTTAGCATCGGGCACCAATTAACTAGAGTGCAGCAGTGGCTATCCTAAGACTGGCCTTGATCCCTAGCTTGTGGATTCATCAGATCAATTTACTTGACACTTCCTGCTTTAGATCCTCTCACATAGCCCAGGCCATCATGTTAATAACTAACATCAATGCTGGAATTCTAATTTAGGACACTTTGATAGATTATCAGAGGTCTTAATGATGCAGTGCCTGATGACAGCGGTGAGGAGTGATTGTTCAAATAATAACCTAAGGCAGAAATGGTCTCATTTGTTTTTATAGTCTGCAACACCTGTATATATTTAAATGTTAAAAGTGGAAAATGAATGTGTAATTCATGTTCCATTGTCTGTTAGGTTTTCCTTCCGGTAAGAGAAGGCAGGTTGAACCGCTCTGGAATACCCCCCCAAAGCACATCCCAGAGTAATGGATAGTGAGAAAACAAACACTGATGTGGTAGATTTACCCAAGTGTATTCCACACCTAGTAAAACAGTCTCTAAATAAGGCCAGTGATTTCAGTCTAAAGCGGTTTTGATGAAACTTTAAGTAATAAGTCCCCAGGATCAAAAGAGACCATCTGATCTCTTGAGACTTCATAAACACATGGTTTACTAGATGTACATGGTGTCTCATATGCTGATCTAGCACTCACTCTCTATGTCTCTCTCTCTCTCCCTCTGTGGGCGAGAGTTGTGTTGGTAAGTGCACGTTTGCTAGAGCCACCCCAGCTGCTGATGACAGCAGCACAATCAGAGAAGACCCAGATATCTTGAAGGGGGAAGGGATTAACTTAGAAGCAACAGAGGCTCTGTCTGAGGTGGCAACAGGCTGGTATTTGGAGACATACCTTGTTATTGCAGGTGTCCTGCAGGAATGTCACTGTTGCACTAAGGACTCATTGTCCCTATGCTGAGAGGTGAGGAGGGATGCACGTAGGCCCTGCAAGGATTCTGACAGAACTTGTAAGGGGCCAGAGGACCGAACTACAGGGTCGACAACTGCGTTGTGTATTTTCTATTTTTGATAGACAAAATGGTGTGTATTATTGACAGAATAAGCTATTAAATTAAAAAGGAAATAATGTTATTGTACACACATTGTAAACTTGCTCTTTTTAAAATATTACAATGTTCATTTCTAATGATTACTAACAGTGCATACTGAAATCATAACAAGAATATCACAATTGTCCTCCTGAGCAAAGCGCATTAGCAAACCTAGAAAAGCCATTAACATTATGTTCTGCGAGAATTGTATCATTCGAAAATGTAAAGTTTAGTACATGCCTATTGTACTCATTGGAAATACCCCTATGAGAAAAGGGAAGGGGACAAATGGCACCAATGGGGTCTCCAGACTGATTTGCAGAAACACAAACTGTTTGGGAACATAAGAATGATCACATATCTTTATATTTCATCAACTGTGTCTGTGATAAAAGTGCTGCATGCCTGAATCACTATCTATAGAATGCACACTCATTTGTGTGCTTCTTTCAGTTTTCACAGCACTCATCCTAACATTCAAGTGTTTGTAACCATAAACTATATATATTCATTTGGACAGTCTCAGGACTTGGGTGCAAGTATAAAATAGCCACAACAAATGTCACTCTATTGATCCTTCTGTTAATTTGTGGCACAAAGCATCATCTCTTCAAAAGTGTAAACCTTGCAGAAATTTAGAAGTGGAGAGGCTGAGAGGGGAAGCCTCTCCCTAGTCCAGACGTCCTTAGAGAATTAAACATACATACATAATTGAATCACCCATTATGGAACATCTGCATATTTAAAAATAATGTGCCCCGATAATACAGTTTGAAATTAAGACACACCCTGTTCATTGTTGGCTTTATGAGTGTTTCCAGGTACATCCAGTGGTCTTTTGGCATCGGGTGATAGTTCTGGGGCTGTCCAGTCATTTGGTGGAAAGACATTTGGTCGACGGAATTTGGTCGAAAGACAAATGGTTGAATTTTTTTTGTATTTATATATATATATATTTTAGGTTTTCGTTTAGGGAAAAAAGGGTTTTTTAGAAAAAAAAGGGGGGTGAGGGGACCCCCCCCCAAAAAAAAAAAAGTGAAAATACAAAAAAAAACAAATTCGACCATTTGTCTTTCGACCAAATGGTGTCGACCATTTGTCCTGTCAAACTTTTTTTTTCCACCAAATGACTGGAACCAGTTCAAGGGGAAAGAACTATGGGAGGTGACCATAAAGAAAAACTTGGAGGAAGAACATCCCTTTGAATATATATCATTGAGCCCAAAAATTAACCCGAGGAGATTATTCCAAGACCTAAAAATGTTTCTGGCTTCCAAGAGAAGTGTGAAAATATTTTCTTATACACCCCCTTCCATCCTTAAGTAACTCGAACCCCTGACTATCATTGAGGACTTCCTGGATCCAGAGTTGCATCATTTCCTATGTCATGAGGAACGTGGAACATTCCTGCACAAGTAGTAATAGAAATAGAATAGTTTTTATTCTGATTTATACAGAGGAATTTGGTAGTGAAAAGGGATGCACACCAAACAAAGGAGGGCCTGCCTCGTGCGTATGAGGTGGTGAACCAAAATGAGGTCTCTGAAAAAGTGTGAAAGCCCTAGCTTTTTTTATTTTTATTCACATAAAATGATGCAGGTAATTATGTTTTTGAAAGTGAGGTCTGCGATCAGATGTCCTTTCCATAAATGCTCCATACCAAAATTATAGTGCACTCATATGCCTTCACTGTAAAAAGTCTCCTGAAATTTACAGCTCGAGCTCCGCAGAGGCACAGACCAGGTTCAAAGATCACCTGGGCATCCCTGACAGCTGCTGGGACACGTGAAAGAAATGGCTTTTTAATCCCCAGCACATCTGATCTAATATAATATTTGTATGCCTTAGTCAGGCTGGTGGCACGTAAATCTTAAAATATAAGCCATGCCTGGTTGTGGCTTGGTGACTGCCAAGAGTACACAATTATACAGCCACATCAATTTGATATCATTCTACGTTCAGCACTGTGAGCCAGACTGTAGCTATGACAAGAGCAATGTGTATTGGCATCTGGTCTTTTCTACAAGCATGTGGAACAATAGCCAGGATGAAGCCCCGGTAAATCTCTTGCAGTAAGGGTTACACCTTCCACCCAGGGCATAGGAACCTCTTCCAGGTGGTTGCCTTAGAACCAGTGCTTAAGAGGCAGCACTTACATAAGCAAAGCCACTCTCACACCAGGGCGCTGACCTCTGGAGTCCCTTTGAAGTCATCAGGCACGGGAAAGGGGAAGAGTAGAGTAGCCAGCGATTAAAGGTAGGCCTGGAGAAGGGTCTCACCATCTTGGTTTCTGTTAGGGCTCTTTTTCTGTCCCCTTCATTTATGGTGGGTAAGGTGTTTTAGGTGTGATGTCATAAAGAAAAGGGTGCTTGTTATAACAGTCTGGATTGGACCACTTACAAGAGGCTTACTTTGGACCAATCCCCTATGGCACTTTGCCTTTAAAAAGACAGATTCTCTCCCCTATTCAAGGCGATTACAAGGCACCAACATCTAGGTTGTTCCGGGTTTGCCGCCCGAGTCGGCAGGCTTGTTGAAACCTTTAGAACCTGTGACCTTGGAACCGAATTCCTTTATGAGCCTCTCTCCTGATGGTGATTCCAATTATTGCTGTTCTTGCGCTGGGAGAACAAGGAATACAAGTATTGAATGTGCAGACAACTCTGGTACCAAGCCCAGTAAAAAGGACGCAGAAGCCCCTCCTTCATCTTCCCCTTACTGGACTCTTTGAACGTCTGTGGTCAAATGTTTGGTGCTAGAAGAAGTTGGACTGATTTACTGCCCCCACTACAAGGGGCACTATAAGTTTGGAGGATTTGGTAGTGGGAGGGACCCGATTGACTGAAAGGTGCCTGGTACTACTTTGAATTGGTGCTGCCACCTAGAAAACCCTAATCAGTACTTTTCTCACTTTTCTCGGGATGAACAAAAGGTTTAGTACAGCTGGATCTGCAGTTAAAGAACCAGGAGCTTTCGCACCAGGAGTTACTCAATGAGACTTCCCTAAGTGGATGGTTAAATGCCCTGCAACTTAAATGTTGACCTTCACAGCAGCCAGGGGTAGACTGGGAACCAAAAGAGGCCCTGGAAATAAATGTGACCATATATCACACATTTTCAGCAATCCCAACCATTTTCCTATGGGAACATTTTGAAATACCACACAAAAGATGCCAAGGGTGCAGAGGCCTACGGGGAAATCTCCAGCATTCCCTAAAGGCCAGTCCACCCCTGACAGCAGCACCGGAAGGCACTGCACCCCCATTATCTCTATTCAACGGCTTGAGAGCTGTGAATAAATCAATAGAAGCCTGCAGAATCGAACACTTAAATGCATGGACTAGAGTCATGGACTCAGGGACCTCAGTGCCGAACCCAAACAAAAAACGCAGGAAATCACTGGCTAAGCATGTTGTAATGGATGGGTGAGGGCCAGCCAGTAGCGTCTCTAGGGTGGGGCCAGAGGGGGCACTTGCCTCCCCAACAAAATGCTGTGCCGCCTCTCTCCCCAGGAGGCAGGTGTGGGCTCAGGTTGCTGTGCTTGCTGCCAGCATAGAACAGAAGAGGAATGCTCTTCTGGGCTAACATCACAGCGCCAACAGGTATAGAGCTTGTGCTCTGGGTGGTGGGGGGAGGGGCAGAATGCATGGATGGGGGCTTGTGCTCTGGGTGGTGGGGGCAGGATGCCAGGTATGGGATTTACAACCCTCGTGGTGGGGGCAGGATGCCAGGCCTAGAGCTTGTTATGTTATGTTATTTTGAATTTATATAGTGCCTTATATACCATTGGTATGGTCTGAAGGCGCTGGTAGGTTGAACGCCCTTGGGAACCGAAGTTCAGGTCAGTAGAGAGAGTAGAGAGAGTTAAGGTGCGTGTGAGCACCGGTATGTGTGCAGCTGGTGCGGTATTCGTGTAATAGCTGCTTCTTAGCGGTAGGTGTGGTGGTTGAGAGATCTGGAGCATGTGTTCGTTCTGGCAGGATTTATCCAGAGCGGATGTGGCTGTGTTAGGCCTGAGGAGAACGCCTGGCTGGGGGGTGTGTAACCAGCAGTGTTTACTTAGAATGATGTGGAGTATGCGGCGGATGTTGGCATGAAAACAGTTATACTGAATGGTGTCATAGTATCTCTGTGTTCTAGCTGAGTGATGGTGTAAAGGAGAGAGTAAGTGTGGTGGTGTGATATGAAGGGTTATATGGTCCGCACCCATCTTCTCTACGTACTCAACCCCTCTTCACACTCGTCCCCTCTACGCACTCGTCCCCTCCCCTTGTGCTCTGGGTGGTGGAGAGGCAGGATGAGTATGTGGCTTGTGCGCTGCATAGATGGGGCAGAATGCCAAGCATGGGACTTGCACTGTGGGTGGTGGGGGAGAATGCTAGGTAAGGGGTTTGTGCTCTGGGTGGTGGAGGTGCAGGGTGCCAGGTATGGGGCTTGCAGTCTTGGTGGTAGGGGGACAGGTATAGGGCTTGCGCTGTGGGCGTTGGAGGATCAGCATGCCAGTTATGGGGCTTGTGGTGGATCAGGATGCCAGGTCTGGGGCTTGTGCTCTGCATAGTAGGGGGCAGGATGCCAGGTATGGGGCTTGTGCTCTGCATAATGGGGCAGAATGCCAAGTATGGGACTTGCGCTGTGGGTGGTGGGGGAGAATGCTAGGTATGGGGTTTGTGCTCTGGGTGGTGTAGGTGCAGGGTGCCAGGTATGGGGCTTGCAGTCTTGTTGGTAGGGGGACAGGTATAGGGCTTGCGCTGTGGGCGTTGGAGGATCAGCATGCCAGGTATGGGGCTTGTGGTGGATCAGGATGCCACTTATGGGGCTTGTGCTCTGCATAGTGGGGGGGCAGGATGCCAGGTATGGGGCTTGTGCTCTGGGTGGTGTGGGGAGAATTACAGGTATGGGGCTTGTATTCTGGAAGGGGGGGGTGCAGAATGCCAAGTATAGGGCTTGCAATCATTGTGGCGGGGGCCAGGATGCCAGGTTGTAAAACTATTTACCAGTATTGTTCTTTCTATGTATTTTGCTACCACGGATTCCTCATCTTGATGGATAATACCAGCATCAGCTGCTCAGAATTATTTTCGAAAGAGGGCATGGTGCTCCTTGACATTGTCGACAAAAACCTTGTATAAGGTTGTGCCATTCCTCGATCAGACGTAACGTCGGACAACGTATAAAGGGATGCACCATGAACCCTGTGCCTCAGGTCCTCACTTTTTACACCCCTTCCACCGGGGTTCAGCCTACGAGAGGGCACATACAGCCAGGGAAAAGGCATTGAGACAACAATTGCAAACCACAAATGTTTGCTTACCTTACTCATCAACATCTCCATCTTGGAGACAAAACCAGAAGAAACTGGGCAGTGTAACCAGTCGCCCACTGCTGCCCAAAGCTCTGCACTTTGCTCCTCACGTCATTGCGCACAGAAACAAGACAGCAGAATGCGATAGAACTTCCAAGTGGGGTAGGCTGGGAGGGCGATGAGGAATCTGTGGTAGAAGAATCCAAAGGAAGAACATTACTGGTAAGTAATATCTCCTTCAATAGATAGCATTCTCCCAACGTTCCTCATCTTGACAGACTCCCAAGCACTAGCACTAGCCATGCTGGAGGAGGGGTGGAAGTTAAACCAAGAAGCTTTGGAGGACTGTCCTACCAAGGGCTCATTTGTCCCACAGAGCAAGTCCAAGCTGTAATGCTTGGCAAGTGTGTTTAGGGAGGACCACGTTGCTGCGTGACAGATGTCCCTGACTGGCACTCCCCTCAGAAGAGCAGACGAAGCTGGGACCTTCGTGCCTGCAGACTGATAACATTCAGAAATGCATAGCACTGTCCAGTGCAATATAATGTTTTTTGTGACTGCTTGACCCAACCTCGAATGTGAAAAGGCTACAAACAACTGGTCATCCTTTCTGAAGGATCTGTCCTGGCCAGATACAAACTCAGCCCTCTCTTGGGGTCCAGCCTGTGGAGCCTCTCCTCATCCTTAGATGCAGTGGAGGGTAGAACGCTCGGTGGTCTATGCTCTGGCCCAGATGGAACTCAGACACCACCTTTGGTAGAAACTTGGGACGCACCTTCAAGGAGACCTTATTTTAAAAAGACTTCAGGAACTGGCTTTTGCTAGAGAGTGCTTGCAGTTCGTTGACCCTCTTAGCGGATGTTATTGCCACCAAAAACGTTGCCTTTAATGTGACGAGTCTGATGGGAGCTGAATGCAAAAGCTCAAATGGAGCCGCCATCAGAAAAGTACACACTAGGTTCAGATCCCACTCTGGAACTATGAAAGGTGAAGGAGGGAAGACATTTACAAGGCCCTTAAGGAACTGTTCCATCCCCGGGACAGTAAAGAAGGAGCCCTGTTTTGGCTTCCTCTTAAAAGGAGGACAGAGCCGCCAGATACCCTTTCACTGTGCCCACGTGTAGACCTGATTTTGCTAGGGTCAACAAAAATTCCATAACCGATGAAGTGGGGCATACAATGGGGGTCCACTCCTTTCCCCTTGCACCAAGTCACAAACCTCCATCTGCACGCGTACAGAGATCTACTGGATGGTTTATGTGCAGCCAGCAGCACCTCAAGCTTCTTCATGGAAGTCCCAGTCACCGTACCGCAGCCTCTCGAGAGCCAAACATGTAGCTTGAGAGTCTGGGTTCGGGTGAAGCACATTGCCTCCCGACTGTTACAAGAGGTCCAGCTTCCGAGGAAGCCGGAATGGCGGGCATACGGCCAGCTCCAGGAGATGGACGCGTACCACATCCTCCTCGCCCAGTCTGGGGCGAGCAGGATCAGGTGAGCCCTCAATTTCCGCAACCTCCTGAGAACCCAAGTAACGACAGGGATCGGTGTGAATGCAAAGTAAAGGTTGAATATCCACTCCATTAGAAAAGCATTCCCCAATGCTCCTCTGGGGGGAAATTCCCTGGAGCCGAACTGCTTGTACTTTGTGGTGTTTCACTATGGCAAACAGGTCCGCCTCCGGGGTCCCCCACTGGGTGAAGATTATTGAAGTGACCTCCGGGCATAGCTCTCACTCATGAGAGACCGAGCTCTCCCTGCTCAGGGCGTCTGCCAACCCATTCTCCGTCCCTGCCAGATGAGCTGCAGAGGCTGAGATGTTGTCTAGCATCCGGTACCATAGTTGCATGGCCTCCTTGCACAGGGGCGGTGATCTCACGCTTCCCTGCTTATTGAGGTAGTGCCTGGTCACTGTGTTGTCCGTCAACACCAGGACATGTTTCCCCTGCAGAGCCGACGCAAATGCTGTCCCCTCCAGTCTGACCGCCGCTCCAGCAGATTGATGTGGCAGCATCTTTCCTCCTAAGACCAATGGCCACTGATCTGGAGAGTGCCACATTGTGCACCCCAGCCCTTCAGTGAGGAATCTGACCACCTCCTCCTCTGGCCATGGCGCCCAGAAAGGTTCTCCAGCCAATATGTTCTTCCTGTCTCTCCACCAAGCCAGGTCATTTGCCACTGGCATCGACACTGGGAGACAAAATACATAGGGGGGCTCCCAACATTTGTTTGCATATTTAAACAACATGATTTTATAAGCAATCAGAGGTTGCATGAAGAGAACCTAAGACCAAAGGAAACTATTTTTGTTGTTTACTTTTTTGTTTTTCAGTTCTTTTGAAAAAAAAAATCTTATTCACCAGTGTAAGTTATAAAAACAAATATATTAATCTATTCATTGTACTTGTAAATCCCAATTTCATGCATTGTGGAGACATGTTAATGCTCCCATAAAAAGCAAATACAAACATTGTTTGGTACACAAAGAGTTTTACAAAACACAACCCTAGATAACATTACCTGGTGCTAGCTTTATACTTTAAAATAGAGGACAGTACAACAAGACATGACAAACACTAGCACACACTAGCACTAGCACACCAATATTGACTACAATTATAGTGGATACACTATGTGGTCTAAAAGTTCTTGTTTAGACTGAACAAGGAGTGAATACTAGTACAGATCACTACTTGTTGAGACCAAACACGAAGTGAATCTTAATACAGGTCTATGACAAAAGATAATTGCCTTTTAGGGAACTTTAAAGAAACGCTAACTACCATATGACAATGGCTCATAGCCTATCTGTCTTTGGTTGCAAGGTTTCGGCAGCTGTGGATGATTTAACAGTTGTCTTCTTCAGGACCTGTGACAATTTTTTTAAGTGCCCTGCATGAAAACACAATTTATAATGTATCTGTTTTCAATTGGATGTGAATTAATATATCACCATAAACACTTGAACAGGTGGGGTAGATATATATACTAACCTCTGGTACTGCTTCATCTGCAGGGGGCACATGTGGACAATCAACACTTGGAAGACTTCTGGCCGTAGTACTGTGACCATTGTCTCCTGAGAAGCCACTGAAGGGACCTCATCTGGAGTCTCGCTTGCAGCACCAGGAAAATACAGGCTGCCATAAGGCCCAGTAGGTGAAGGAAATCCCAGGCCGGTAGTCTGCTGAAGGTCTGGAAAAGACTAATACAGTAATACTAAGATGGGAAGACATTCAATTTCCCAGTGGAGCACGCTACACGAGTGATCTCGAAATTAACCATGGTTCAAATAGGTTAAGATTAGGCTGGAACAAAATCATCCAGCTAACACTAAAGTTGACGAGGGATTATTGGAATACAACAATCTATTATTACAATTTAAATCTTCAACCAAGGGTTCCAGAGTGGCCAACTCAATGCATAGACACCCGTATAGCAAGATGATGTCGGAGAAGAAGAAACAAATGCTTCAGGACTTAAGGAAGCTCAAGTCTTGTAACCAGTTGAAGAAGGTAGTCAAGATAAAAAACGGCATCAGAAACATCGGAATTGGCTGATCTTTTTCAGATTAACTCGTGACCAAGAACGCACAGAAAGTATGTTAAAACTAATATGCTCACACAAGAGCTGAGAAACGTGGGCAATATTAAATGGTGGTGATCTGTCTGAGAAATTGAAAATGAGTAGTGGAGTCAGTGCTAAAATGTGGCAAAGACACTTCTCAAATGTGTTTAAAATACTGATGACTACAAACGACAATCAAACGCAAGAGAAAAAAGTTACATGTAATATGTGTTGTACTGAGGAGGATATAACAGATGCAATTTCAAAATTAAACAACCCCGGTGCTGCTGGCCCGGATGGCTTGACGTACATAATGCTGAAGAGAAACAAAGAGCATTGGGCCAAATGTATTGCACTACTCTTCAAGCATATTTCCAAGGTAAGGAAACTTCCTGTAACTTGGCAATTGGCAGTAGTAATGCTCAAAAAGAGAGATTGTGCAGATCCAGCTAACTTCCGTCCGATTGCCTTGTTAGATGTCATCGGCAAAATCTTCGCCACATTTCTACAAAAGAAATTAGCAAAATGGGCAGCTGAAGCAGAAATTATAGATCCAAGACAAACTGGATTTTCTAAAAGTGTGGGTGTTGAGGTGAACTTGACACTACTCAACCTTTTGAAACTTGAAGCCATAAAAGGGGAAAAACATCTGTTCCTGGCGTTTGTTGACCTATGTCAGGCATTTGATAGCGTCAATAGCGAGACCCTCTGGAACAAACTACTGAAATGGGATTGTCGACAAGACTTGTTACAGGCAATTAAACAACTGCACTCCAAGACAACCATTCAAGTAAGACTCAGCGCTGAAGGTGAACTAACTGATAGAATTATAATGGAACGCAATGTTAAGCAGGCTGTCCTTTGGCGGCACTGCTCTTCAAACTGTACATTGCATATCTGCCGGATACGCTCGCAGAGAGTATATCTTTCCCTGCAAAGATCGACGGCCATCAGATAAACTGGGTAATTTACGCAGATGACTTGGTGCTCATTGACTCCACTCAAATAGGGCTACAACCCCTGCTAAACAGACTTGATGTATATCCGAAAAAGAACGATCTAGAACTAAATGTTGGAAAAACCAAGATTGTCTCTTTCGATTCAAATGCTGGAAAAAGAGGTAAAAACTTCAAATGTTTTACAGCAGGGAAACAACTTGATCAAACTGACTGCATCAGATATCTTGGTGTTTTGTTTAACAAACCCATAAGATAATGGCAATGGACGGAAGACCTATAAATGAAAATGAAGAACTTCAAGTTGCTAGCCACAAAAATGCATGCAAACTAGGGGAAATTCACTCTAATCCCAGTGGTATTGTTCTACCAACAAACGGTAGTAGCAACAATAACATTCAGAAGTGAGGCCGGCTTCAATATTGATAAAATCATCTGGGATGCGACAGAAGGGAGCTTCTGACGTAAGGTCCTTCGGCCACCAAATAATGTTTCAATTTCTGCTATACGGTTTGAACTTGGGCTCCAGTCCTTATTTGTAACTATTTTTTTTTTTTTTTTTTATTGTTTTAACCCATTGGTTTTAACAAAAGAAGCTTCACTTATGCTTTATGTTTTGCACTTGGGACACCACTTTTGGTAAATCATGCAAGTCAATGCGCATTGGTTCCTGGACTTCTGATAGCCATAATTTCATTTGTGTTCAATAAATTCAGCCTGGCTCATGAAAATTTTTCTCAGGTTCTTCTCTGGAAATTTCTCGCAATAATTCAGAGGGACTTTTAGGCGATTTGTAGTGGGTGGCAGATGTTTTAGTGATTTATAACGAAGAATTTTTTCGGTGGTGCGTATCCAATCTTGATTTTCCAGTTTTTTCTTTACTTTTCCAGGGTTGCTCAAGAGCGTTTCTGTTGAACAGGCCACTTCTTCTAGACTTTCGAGGATCTTTCTTTCCCAATCAAATAAGGGTTTGCAAGACTTTTTTGCAATTTCAGCTTCCATGATGCGAAATATCGGCAGCGAGCTGGGTAGCAGGATTTTTCTGTACAGTTGGACGGCACCTTGCAGTATCGCTGAGGCTAGAGAAGGCAAACCCAAGTCTCTCCGTATGGCAGATATGGGGGCAGAATTTGGTAAGGACAACACTGATCTCCATATGTGACCTTCTAACTTCGGCCAAATTTCAGATGGTAGGTTTAGGTTTGACGCCATGCCGTAAGTTAAAGCTGGAACTACTTTTGATTTGTAGTACTGCACTGCCGGTATCCAGGAGAATTTTCCGAATTTATTGTCTACAGCACGGGTTTGGGCTGTGAGTCTTCGAGTTTTTTCCCATAATGTGTGGTGCAAGGCAATGTCTTTAGTTGAGTTGTCCATCTGCACGCCCAGATATTTAAATTCTTTTACTGCCTCAATTTTTGACTTCTCCAGAAACCAGGAGTGAGATTGCTGAACTCCCCTTGTATGTTTGCAGAATGAAATAATTTTGGTTTTTGTTGTATTTATCTTTAGATTATTGCTCTCCATGTATGCTGACAGATTGACTAACTGTCTTTGCAGGCCTATGGCGGTTTGGTCCAACAGGATCAAGTCGTCCGCGTACCATAATCTTGAGATTTTAACTTCTCCCAACTTAGGCGGGAAGGCTCGCACGTGCTCCTCGGTGGTTTGGAAATCGCCAATAAAGGCTATGAATAGAGCTGGAGCCAGCGGGCAGCCTTGTTTCACTCCTCTCTTGGTTTCTATCTTGTCTGAGAGTGTTCCTTGTTGGCATAATCGAATTCTTAAAGATGTCTTCGTGTGGAGGGACATGATAGGATCCAAGATCTCTTTTGGACATTCCCAGTTTGTTAATTTCGACCAAAGTTTTTGACGATCCACCATGTCAAATGCCTGAGATAGGTCGATCATGGCCATATGAACATTGGGGGCACCTTCCTTCACCTTTGCTTTGATTGTATTAAGGACCAGAAGATTGATTCCTGTTCCCGCTCCTTTTTGGAAGCCTGTCTGAAAAATGTCAGTAGCCGGCGAGTTCTTAGCCCAGTTCTTAAAAAGGGTGAGTATCAGTGACGCGAAGATTTTTCCAATAATGTCTAATAGAACTATGGGCCTGTAATTGGATGGTATGTTTCTTGGTCTCTTTTTATAGATGGGAACAAGTACAGCCTCTGTCCAGTTAGTCGGTATCTGTTTTTGATGTACACACTGTTCGAACAGTTCTTTAATCACCCTCGCCCATGCTTCAGGATGTTGTTTCAGATCTATATTGGATAGATCGTCTGGACCGGGGGCCCTGGATTGTTTCAAGCATCTGATTGCTTTTAGAATCTCTTCTAGACTGGTGATATTCGCCCAGCCCACGTTTTCCTCCTTTGAGGGTTGGTATTGCGTAGTGAGGAGGGTGCCAGAGGTCGGGAGTGCGTATAATTTCGCGAAATGGGTGATCCACTGTTGTTCTGTGACGTCACACAGAATCTGATTTGGCTTCTGTCCATTAGCGGTTTTAAGTAGAGACCAGAAGTCACGATTGTTCTTGGACACACAGACTTTCAGCATTGCTTCTGCATCGTTCTGATAAAGATTTTGCCGTTCTTGCTTAAGCCATGCTTTATACTTTGCTTTGCCTTCTTGATGTTTAGCCCAGGCTTCTTTGGTGTTGCTTTTTTTTGCTGCTCTTTTCAATTTTGTAAGATCTTTGCGTTTTGCGACCAGTGTTGCATTAAACGTGTGTTTGTGTATAGGTTGAGTTCTATTCTTTCCCCCAAAGCTTACTTTGTGGGGTATCAGTAAAGAGACATATTCAGGTTGAGACGCTTCCCTAGCGTTGTTCATCTACATGTGGTTTTTGCGAAGCTTATTCTCCAATATGTTTATGTTACCGGAGGTCAGCCGGATTCGGTTTTGTTGCGTATTGACACCAATTACAAAGGGATAAAATGATCGCTCTTTGGTTTCACCCCTCCACGACAGGAATAAGAGGTTGTGGTCACTTTCTCTGGTTCTTTCCACTTTGAATTCCACAAAGTATGGAATCAAACCTTCAGTAACAAAGATGTAGTCGAGATTTGCAGCAGCCGGCGCTCTCTCCCAGGTTGGCGTCTGCACTTCGAATTCTTGGAGAGAAGCGACGTTGTGAAAATGTCTCGATTTCATCAAGTTCATCCATGCTTGACCTCTTTTGTCCCTTTTCCTCAATGCTACTGCCATCGTGTTACCTATCGATTGTGTTCCACATTTTGCATTGAGATCCCCACAAATGATTATATTGGGGATGTCGAAGTTTACTCTGATTTCGTCTATTGTTGTTGCAACTTGGTCACAAAATGTTTTCGTAGCTGTTTTTTCGGGATTCCAATAAAGGTTTATTATAACCAGATCAGAGCTCATCTGGACGTTTTTCCCTTGCACCTGGGGATTCCACTTCGTTAGGGTTGCCAGCATACCATATTTTTCACAGATTTTATTCTTAGGTGAGATTCCTGAGCCTAATCGAATTGCTGTTAACAAACCTCCAGAGGGTCTTCCTGACACGGGTCTCTGAGCTGGCGAAACTTCGATACTGAATCCCTCGAGAGTAGGTTTCTCTGTTAGCCATGTTTCTTGTAGGCAAATTAGGTCGAAGCGGTTCAACTTTACATCGCTAGGCTTAGTTAGGTGGATGAATCCTCTAGTATTCCACGACGCCATCTGAAGTGAGGTCTTTTCCTTAAATTGGTCTGGAACCGTTACCAGGATCTTGTTATTGACGGCGTCATGGATTGACTGCTAGGCCTTCTTCTTACGGCCGAACGGATCTGCAATCCATTTCCAAGGTTTGGTTGACGTGGTGGTGGATTGAGCTGGTTTGAGCTCTGTCGCCTGATCCCTCTTTATGTAGGCGTTACGAGAACTTTCCACTCGTCGCCTTGGCGTGGTAAGTGGTATGTGATGATTTCTGTCCCGTTTCAGGGGGTAATCTTCCCCTTTACCTCTTTCTTCTCTGTCTCGACTGGCGTCCATCTCCTCCTTTCTATTTTTTTTTGTCACATTTTCTGATCTTGTGTCATTAGCAAATTTCGAGGGGGCATATCTTTGAGGACCTGTCGTATCTTCATTTTCCTTTAGTTTTTCTAATTTTAAGCCCAGACACTGTAGCTCTTTTGCCATTTCAAGGGGCCATTCTTGCAGGACTTTCGACCTTATGTGTAGGTATGCTTTAGCTTTATGGTCTTTGTGGTAGGGTTCCACCAAAACCAGGTCCCTTGTTGATAGATGCCGCAGTTTGTCAATTTTTGCTGTAATTTTTAAGACTGTCCTTCTATTAAGGACCATGTATCTATCTTTAGATGAAATTTGCTCTAGTTTAAATAAAGATGTCCCTTCGAGTTTTAGGAGTTTTTTTTCTGCCGGTTTTGATCGACCATAGCCTTTTTTATAGGAATTGATCCTATACTTTCTTTGCTCATGATCAGGGATCCGTTCTTCGCGACGGTCTGTCTCTTTTTTAAGGACTGGCTTCTCTTCCACTTTCTTTAGGGTTTGGATAGCCTCCAAACCAGTAGTGGGGGTGCTCGAGCGAGATCTTCCATGGTCGCTTGGAGCCTCCACAAGCGTGATCCTCCTTGCTCCAGACCTCGTCCTAACCCGTGCCTGCGGAGTAGCTATTCTTGGTTGCTGCGGGCTTAGAATTTCCTCTTCAGCGCAGGCAGAGTCGTCAGAAGAGTTAGATGAATCGGGGGCGTGGATCGGCGTGGGAGACCTTTGCGCGATTTCGGGGCGATCTTGCTGTGAGTGATTGCCCACTATGTTCGCCTGTCGCTTTTCTTTGCTGAGAATGGCTCTGTCGGATCTGTCGACAAGGGGGTCCACAGAGGAGGTAAGAGATGTTTTCACTCGAGTGTCTGGGAGACTCTTAGGAGGAACACACAAGAGGGGGCTCTCCATTGCATGTTTCGTCATGATTTTTGACTGCAAGGCTCGTCTCTGATCCAACACACCTCCTGGTAATTTGACACGGGCTTTCGTGAAAATCGAAGCCACTTCTGTGACTCTGGCCATCTCTTCCGTTTGAGTACTTTGAGAGGTCATTACACGTGTCTGCCTGGTTTGTCGATCCATCTTGAGCAGCTTGTTTTCGAAATTCGTTAGTTTAGTTTCAAGGCTCCTTTGTATGGTGTTTGAGTTCCTTTCCACTGCTGTTAAATACCCTTCTATGAAGGTCAATTTATCCTTAAGTGAGGTGATCATGGACGTGTTGTCCTTTAAGGCCTCATGAATCGCCTCATACAGTTTGCTGAAGGGGTTTAGCGCTATTGAAAAGGCTGACATGATTGATAGTAAGTCAGCCTTTTTTTTCTTTTCTGAGGATGTTTCTTTATCAAAACCTCCCGGGATATCACTTTGTCTCCTGTTTCTGGTTGGCGTGTAAAGTTCTTTTTCGTTATGGAGCTGAATGAATTTTTCAGAAAATCTTTTGTCCCCTCCTGTAATCACGCCTTGTAAGCTGGCTGAAGTTTCCGCCCATGATATGTTACTGTTTGCCTGGATGTGAGATCTGGTCCACGCCGCTTGCTCTTCGACGTAGGACTGTCTTTCGCTTGGTTTGAGTCTTGTCTGAGTCTCTGAATTAGCCACGGCTACTGGTGCCTGACATTCAGGTTGGGCTAAAGTGTCTTTTTCGCTCAATGAACTGTGTGGACCTTCACTG
Organism: Ambystoma mexicanum; assembly: GCF_040938575.1. Taxonomy (NCBI): domain Eukaryota; kingdom Metazoa; phylum Chordata; class Amphibia; order Caudata; family Ambystomatidae; genus Ambystoma; species Ambystoma mexicanum. The sequence continues at coordinate 1,275,700,776 of NC_090932.1, forward strand.
ACTACATTTGATGGATCTAACGTTTGATGGTCTGTTGCCGTTATTATTTTTTTTTTGTTGTCTTTTTGTTTTGAATCTCCTAAGTGTGGTGTCTCCCCACTTGGCTCACTCGTGAATTTGTCACTTGTCCTTAGGATGTTTAATTGTTCTGCATTTTCCTCTGATGTCATAAGGTCCTTCGCACTAATTTCTGTCAGGGACTTTCCTCTCACAACTTCAATATCGTGAGTTCTGTTTGGTGAAATACGAGCGTGCCATTTGACTCTTGGTAATGGTTTTTCCTGTGTCTGATCAATTTTCTGGGCTTTACACGGTGAGGGAGGATCTCGGATAGCCGCCAGAATTTCAGCGTCTGACATTTCTTGGTCTGTAACTTGTTTTTGCTTTGTTTGTTTTATAAAGTAATCCCTCAAGGAAGCTGAGAGTAACGCTGTTTCTTGTCTTTTCGGAACTTCACCCGTTTTAGGGCCTACTTTCCGGCTTTTCTTTTTAAGTGGAATATCATTCCCTGCCCTGGCTTTGCCTCCGGCCTTCATGGTTTTTTTGAAGATTTTTTTCCTTGTAGTCGTATCTCTAGGATGTTTATATTCTTCGTCCTGTGATGTAGACTGATCAGATGACACAATCATCTCGCAATTTACAATTTGATCACTGGGCCCTTTGTTCTCTGGATTTCTGGCCCTTGACTCTTGTAGGAGATCTTCTTTTTCTTGTTGTACTTTTTCTAATTGAATTCTTTGGGCTTTTATTTCTTCTGCTGATGAGTCTTGGCTGGATATGTTCCCGCCCTCCGACATTGTCTCTATGAAAACGGAGTCATCTGCGTAGACCCCCGGCCCTGGCTCCTCTCGTTCTTCGTTTTCGTGTGTCTTAAGGGAGGGAAGCCTTTCCAACGGCGGAGTGGCCTGCTTTTTTCTGTCTTTGTCCAGCATGTTTCTGTCTTTGGCCACCACAGTTGGGGCCCTTTTTCTGACGCTGTTATGTACAATGGCCATTGCCAGGCCTCTCCCCTCTTGGCTCTGGACTAGGTCATCCTTTTCACCTGTGCCTGGCACGCCTATCCTGATGTCTTCATGCGGCGTTGGTGTAAGATGCCGTTGGTGCATGGGTTGCCCCATGTCTCCTTCCACCTGAAGAGACCCTCGCCAAGCAGACCCCAGCCGAGGCCGTCCTCCGACAGCTTCTGGCATGGTGTCACTCGCCGAGGCGGTACGCTGGCGGGGAGTTTGTGTGGAATCAGTGGAAGGGGCAGGGGCAGGGCCTTTTGTTCTTCCCAGGTTTAAGTTGACTTTCTGTTTATTTACGATCGCTTCTTGAAGGAAGGTCTCGGGTGGCACGTTTGGGTCTATTTGGTCTCCAGTTTTCGGCCCCCTTACAGTAGATGCTGGATTCACTGGGGCCATGATGCTCATGTTTTTCACTCCTGAGATCAGTGGAAAAGCATCTGGAGGCAGCCCCTCTTGCGAGGCATTTGACATGCTGCTGTTATGTTCTAGCGTAGCACTGTTGGACTGCTTGCTGGCCACCCTGGAGCCATATTCTAGCTGTGTTTTGTCACTGCGCATCCACCTCCCGGCCTCCACTTCTGTCGGTGAGGGCGGCGCCATTCCCTTTTTGATATTTTTGAATGGCCGTTCGCTTGAGAATGAAACACGAACGGGGGTTGAGGACGCTCAAGTAAGGCAAACGTCTTTGAGCGAGACTGGCGTAGGATCGAGGTATTTACGGTGTCTTAGATGTCTTAAAGTCTTGTTCGCAAATCCCCCTTTTTTCTTTTTCTTCTCTTCTCCCCAGCCGGAGCCGGAGCGGAGCGGCGGGAGAGACAGCAGAGGAAAGGTACAAGAAAGGACTAGAGGTGGAAAAGGGAAGAGGGAAGAGGGAAACGGAAAAGGGATAGGGGGGTAGAAGAGAGAAGCGAAAGGGAGGGAAGAGGGGGAAGGGAAAGGGGAAAGAGGGGAGGGGGAAAGCTTCGCTGCTCACCGCTCTTTGCTTCTAGCTCCGTTTTTTTCTCTCCGGTCTTCGGCCTTAGGCCACTGGACACTAGACACACTGTGCCGCACACCGCGCCGCGCTCCGCGCGTGCGCAGTAATTTTAAAGAGTCTTGTGGCAATAGTAGACGGACTATCACAGGAATCACAGGAATCACGGAGCGAACCGCACAGAGGTCTGTCCTCAGTCCTCACTAGACACACTGTGCCGCACACCGCTGTAACTGTATTATGGAAATCATTGTCACTAATGAGAAATATGTCGATGAAGTTGTCAGCAACATCCTACCAAATGCTAAACGTCCTAGCTGAAAAACCTTAGGGCGCAAAGAATATTTGCCTATTTAGACGAAATTGGAATAAACAGAGACTCTTCAAGCTAACCCATGTTTAGTAAAAAAGAAACTCTTATACTATGATTGAATCAACACCATGAGCACCAGAGCAAAACTTGTATCCTGACTTGACCTGGGAGGGTTGGCAGGTAGACTCAACCAAATTCGAAATTTTTGGAAAAATGTCCTTCCCGATACCACTGTGACCAGTTTTTGGGGTTACGGCTAAACCTGCTTCCCACCAAGGAAATGTTATTTTTAAGACATGATAAATCAATCCTGGATGACAAATGTCAGTTTTGTAACATCTCGGCTGGGTCCTTAAAACACCTGGTCACGGAATGCCTGGTAACAAAGGTTCAACCATTTTTTCTGGGAAAATTTGCCCCAATTAATAGAAATATGAAGGAGTAGTGGCTAACATTGTTAGCCGGGTCAAACTTCAAGTTGCCTTGTGCAGTAATTAACTATCTGGCCATGCTTTTGCTGGACAAGACTTGAGGTTGTTTATCTCCAAAACGGCAATTGCAAATGTTTAGTTGGCAAGTCTGGACAGGTGTTTTTGTTTTTGAGTGGTACACCAATCACTCAGTGGTGAAGTGGGTCTCTTGATCCGTCTTATTATCATTTATCATCTGAGCTGTTTTTTAGTTTAAGCAAGTTTTTTGATGTGGAGTGATCATTATTCATTAATAATTGCAACAAGGAAAAAAAAAAGAAGATTGACCATCTGTGCCATGTTGGGGACTCTCCTCAGAAGGAAAATCATTCCCCTCTGGGGTACCCAAGACTGCTCCAATGAACTGGAGCTTTTGCGCTGGTGAGGTCTGGGATTTCTTTAAGTTCAGGGAGAAATCCAAAGTGTGCAGTAGTGTACAGGTATCCTCGAGATGCCTCAAACCTGCTATGGCAACTGTTTGGATCAGCCAATCGTCCATGGATGGGAAAACAAAGACACACGCTCTCCTCAGGTGAGCCGCTACTACTTCCATCAGCATGGTAAAAACCCTGGGGGCAGAGGCGAAGCCAAAGGGGAGCACCTTCAATTGATAATGTGTCCCCCTGATGAAGAACCCTATGAATCGCATGTGTTTCCCGAGAATGGGCACCTGAAAATATGTGTCCTGAAGGTCCAGGGATACAAACGTCACCATCCCGAACTTGTCCTTCCTCAAGAATTTGATCAATTCCCTGAGGTCAAAGATGGGACGGAGGGCACCCCCTTTCTTGGGAACCAGGATGTATCGAGAGTACCAGCTTGAACGTACCTCTTCGGCTCGAACTGCCTTCACTGTGCCTTTCAACAGAAGAGCCTGCTGCTCTTCTAGTAACCCCTGCTCCAGCTGACGGGACAGGGGTGGGGCTTTGTCTGGAGGTCTTCTCACGAACGGGAGGCAATAGCCCCACTCATTCAATTGGAGGGCCCAGGCGTTGTAGGTCATCTCCTTCCAGTTGGCTAAGAATCCAGAAATTCTCCCACATCTGGCAAAGTATGCTGAAAGACCTCAAAGAGGTTTCTGAGGCGCTGTACAAGCTGATGCTGCTCCAGCCACCGCCTGTCTCAACCCTCTCCTACCTTTGCTTCGCTGTGGGAACCTGCATTGCTGTTGAGTGGTCCGAGGCATTTGCGTCCTCCTGGGGAAGGTAGAATACCTCCTACATCCCCTTCCTCTGGAACCAAAAGCAAAATTATGTTGCGGGGTCTGCTGCTGCACCACCAGTCCTAACAACTTAGCCATAATCTATGAGTCCTTAAACCTTTCCAGGGACTCATCCACCTTGGGGCCAAAAAGATGCTCAAAAGCCAGGACAAGCAATTTTACTTGAACATTAGGGGGGAACCCTGAGCCCCTCAAATATGCACATCTGCGTAAGACAGCTGATGTGCCTATAGCACGACCAATGCAGTCAGCAGCATTCCAGCCTGCCTGAAGAGCCTGGCAATCCATCTCTTTACCATCCACCACAATATCCAGGAATCCAGCTTTTACGCCTCCTTCAGGAAGGTGGTCAGCTGCCTCTGATATTGTACTCCAGAGGATATGTTACAACTTTGACAAGGCACAAGAGGCATTTGTGACCTTGAGAGCCATACTCCCTGAAGCAAAGACTTTCTTTGCTAAAGCGTCAACCTTTTTTGACTCTTGGTTGGAAGGTTTGATGTCGAAGGCCTGGAAGTAACCATTGCGGCCTGTACCACCAATCCCTCCAGATTCGGAGGGATGTCAGGAATGGGAGATCACCTCTTGTCGGTTTGCATTTTTTAGTTAGCTCTGTGTCTACTGCCGCCGTTCAACACGGTTACTGCCACAAGGTGATGGCCAAGTCAGCAATAAAATGGTGCGGGCCACGTTAGAGGATGTCTGTGTGGTCATATTGTGATACCGGTTTCGCCGGAGTGCCGAGCCCCAAGACTACGACGACCTTTTTAACTGCCTTGCGGAACTGCGCGTCTGGGTGTGCATATGGGTTCAATCACTGAGATGCTACATCAGGGGACGTGTTCAGTCCACTGGCAACTCAGTCTGGTCCTCTATAAAGTCTGGTATCAGAGCCAGGCACGCACTTCCCCCTCACCCCCCAATCGGCTTCGGACCTGACGATATCGGGTCGCCCATCTCATTGAAAATAGACTGCATCAAGCCGAAATATACGGAATGGGTGTCCGGTGACCTGGCATATGACAACATTATCGGTTAAGTTGCTAATAAAAGTGCCAACCTGCAAAAATACCATGATTCTCTTAAAAAATGAAATGTTCAGAGCAATGTGCCAGCCTGCCAGTTCAGCATAGCCTTGCCAGTTTCAAACAACTCTATTTAATCACAATCCACATAATGCAAGTCCCAACAGTGCCATGCCATTGTTGCCCAACTTTGCCCCAGTATGACATGTTCTAATGGAAGTGCAGCCTCAAATCCACCAATAATTCCGTCATATGCCTGGTCAGCCACCACATGTAATGTATAGTCTTGCAGGGGCTGCAATAAAATGCCAGGTGCATCTTCAAATGGCCCAATAAAGCCATGTATGGTTGGCACAGTCATGTTATGTAAGGGAGAGCCCCACCAAACTCAAATGACCCAACACCACCAGAGCACAAGCCCCATTCCTGGTATCCTGCCCCCACTACCCAGAACACAAGCTCTATGCCTGCCATCCTGCCCCCTCCACCCAGCCACAAGCCTCATACCTGGCATGCTGCCCCCACTACCCAGAGCACAAGCCCTATGCATGCCATCCTGCCCCCTCCACCCAGAGCGCAAGCCCCATATCTGGCATCCTGCTCCACCACACGTGAGACCACAAGCCCTATACCTGGCCTCCTGTCCCCTACCACCAAGACTGCAAGCTCCATAACTGGCATTCTGCCCGCTAGCACCAAGACTGCAAGCCCCATAACTGGCACGCAGATCACAAGCCCGAAACCTGGCATCCTACTCCAGCACAAGCGAGACCACAAGCCCCATACCTGGCATCCTGCCCCCACCACTGAGAGCACAAGCCCATACCTGGCATCCTGACCCTACCCCACTCAGAACACAGCGCCATACCTGGTATTCTTCCCCCACCACAACTGAAACCACAAGCCCATACTTGGGATCCTGACCTTCCATCACCCAGAACACAAGCTCTATACCTGCCATCCGTACCCCCACCGCCATGATTGCAAGCCCCATACCGGACATTCTGCCCCCTCACCACCCAGAATACAAGCCTCATATCTGGCATCCTACTGCCCCACCCATACCTGCCATTCTCCCCCACCACCCAGAGCACAAGCCCCATACCTGGCATCCTGACCCCAACCACCCAGAGCTCAAGCCCTATACCTAGCATCCTGACCTTCCACCACCCAGAGCTCAAGCCCTATACCTAGCATCCTGACCTTCCACCACCCAGAGCTCAATCCCTATACCTGCCATCCTTCTCCACCACAACCCGAGACCACAAGCCCCATACCTGGCATCCTACCCACCCGTACCTGTCATACTGCTCCCCACCCACCCAGAGCGCAAGCACCACAACAGAGACAACAAGCCCCATATATGGCATCATGATACTCCACCATACCACAGCACAAGCCCTATACCAGTCATCCTTCTCCACCACAACCAAGACCACATGCCTAACACCTGCCCCCTACAACCCAGAGCACAAGACCCATACCCGGCACCCTGCCTGTCCACCACCCAGAAAACAAGCTCTATACCTGGCATCCTGTCCCTACCACCATGTTTACAAGCCCCATACCAGGCACCCTGCAACTCCACCACCCAGAGCACAAGCCCCATACCTGGCATTGTGTCCCCCTCTACGCAGAGCACAACCCACATGCTTGGCATTCTGCCTCCCCACAGCCCAGAGGACAAGTTTCATACATGGCATCCTGGCGCCCTACTAATCAGATCACAAGCCCCATACCAGTCATCCTGCCTCCCCACCACCCAGAGCACAAGCCCTTGACCTGCATCCTGCCCCCCACCACCAGGATTGCAAGCACAATACCCATCATCCTGCACCCACCACCCATATCACAAGCCCTATACCGGTTGGTGCCTTATTGTCACCCCCGAAGACCATTCCTCTTCTGGTCTATGCTGGCAGCAAGGACCTTGAGCCCACACCTGCCTCCAATAGAGTGGGGGGCCACAACCAGGGACACATCATTTTGTAGGGGAGGCAAGTCTCATCCTCCCGGCCCCACCCTAGAGATGCTACTGAAAGGAACCCATGGCCACTGCTATCTATAATGCGTACATGGCAGGCGGCATTTACACTATGAGTACAAAAAAAGCATTAAAGTGTTTTTGCCAGGTTTAACTCTTTTTTGTTGCCCTTCGCGGTACACATGACAAAATCTCTATGGAGGGGACCCAAGTGCACGGATGTGCAATTTGCACTTCAAAGAAAATAAGCCACAAATTCTGAAAGCCAAAGCAAATAAGAGGTTAAGTCCCAACACGTGCCAATCAGCCAAAACTTGGAGAAAGCAGAAAGTAATATGTTACGTTATGTTATTTGGCATTTATATAGCGCTCTATATATCATTGGTATGACCTAAAAGCGCTGGTAGGTTGAACGCCCTCGGGGACAGTAGTCCAGGTCAGTAGAGCGAGTAGAGAGAGTTAGTGTCAAAGGGTGCGTGGGTGCACCAGTTATGTGTGCAGCTGGTGTAGTTGCCTGATGGTAGCTGCATCCAAGCATTGAGTGTGGTGGTGGAGATATCAGTTGAATGTGTGCAGTCTGGCGGGTGGGCATCCAGACCGTGCTCTGGCTGCGTTAGGCCTGTTGGACACTTATGTGAACAGCTAGGCCTGTTTGTCATGGGATATAGCTGTGTTTCATTAGAGTGTTGAGGTGATCGTAGGGTAGTGTTCGTATGCGAGAAGCTAGGCCGAAATTATCGAGGGGTATAGCTGTACTCTAATTGAGTGATGGTGTAGAGTAGAGAGTAAGCGTAGTAATATTATGGTTCATGCGTAAAGCGCCAAAGCATAATGCGCTTCGAAGCAAGTGGTGAGGTACGGACAGTCGGGCATGCCAGGAACGGTACATGAGGACCGGGTAGGGTCAATCAGCAGGCATGCAGGAGTCCCAGGTACATAGGGATGTTACGGGACCGGAGGGCTGGGTATACTGAGACATACAGAGATTGGAGGGCTGGGCAGGCAGACACTGTGTGTCTAAATACCAGATCAGGATGCATATATTTGCAAACTCCATGAAGAAAATGTATGCTGGGAATGAGCACACAGACTCGAGATAGACAAAACCTCCCAAGATGCCATAACCATTATGCCATATAAGTCCAAACATGTAAGCAATGCACATGGAGAACATGTAAGAAGCAAGCGCTGAAGAGGGTTCGCAGACCAAGGAGAAAATACCTAGAACAACCCTGTGGCAATTTGCATTCAATGAAGCATTGCAGGATATTCTGCTACTACCCACAAAGGCGCCCTTCCTCTAGACTCACCTCATTTCCGGTTCTTCTTTAGTTTTCCTGAGGCTGAAGGAACCTCATCATTGAAGTTTTCCTTGCGATATCCACCTGAAAGAGGCCCATGCTGCCAGAGACAAGAACTCGCACCAGTAAGGCAAGTACCTGCCACAACCGTGAGCCTTATATGCACACCTGCGCATCAGAGGATAACATGGGTATTCAACACTGAGCCACTAGACTGCTGAAATGTCCACTTAAGAAGCCATAATGTTGGCAAACCTACCTGGCATGCTGGTGCTACGCCTGGATGCCCGGTACTACAATTAAACAGTATCCCCAGACAGGCACTCCAAAGAGAAGGACTCTGCAGAGAGGTAAAGAAAGAATGACTAAGTCAAAAGGGGGGTTCAAACCCCTGCGTCCATGGGAGGGTGTACCACATACACTGTGCCTCAGAGCATTCATTTATTGCAAGTAGTCCCCTGCTTCTGCACAGCCGTCCAAGAACACCCCCTCAAAGCTCCCTGCCTCATTCAATTTCTGCACACGCCATAAAAATCACAAACTACGTTTCTTACAGATACTTACCATATGCAGACTAAAAACCAAGTGGTGGCTACTCGTGTACGACCTGAGGCAGGCACCCCAATGTCAGAGAGGTATCATTCTACCTGCCAGGCCGTGGCATATTGAAAATCTGATGGGTCTTTAAACTCAGCCAATCAGGAATATGCAGCACTTTGCCTGGTAATTTAGAAACCAATTTAATCATCTTATAAAGCTGGTGGAACGTTCATCAATTGTCAAACATGAAATTAAAAAAGTGATTACACTTCAACTCCAGGTATAGCAACCTGGCCGTGGCAGGCAGTTCCAATCTCCTAAACTGAGCACATGAGTCTGAACTCTGTAAAACATTGCTGTGGGGAATTCATCACATGAAAACAAATGAGCACCTCACTGAAGAGATACTGCAATCAATGGCTGCTGGAGGGGATGGGGGGGCAGCCCCCACCATTATGCACAGAGGTCACTTATTCGGTCATGTGCTACATAAGTTCATGAGTGTTGTGCATGACAAAATGATTGCCTCCTTTCTGCAGAAACACAGTCTCTGAAAGCCCTCATTTGGGGCTCTCCTAAGGAGATATCTGACGGGCCTCTGTCTCGGCATGCAGTAGGGGAACAAGGGAGTACTGCCTACAGGGATACAAAGTAAACACAGGCAGCAATGGAACACAGACAGGAAATAGGTAGGAAGTGAGTGGGTGATTGCTAAATCACAGCACCAATACCAGACTGGGGGACAATGCACGCCCCTACCTACTACACTAAGTTCAAAAACAACACAGCTGGGAACGTGCCACACCATCACTCATAACAATTAGACGGACAGGAAGGAAAAGTGAAAGAATATGCCTACCTATAGGGCAACTGGATACATAGAACAAGAATTATAAGGACTAAGAGACATATAACCCACTAACCCAAAGCTTAAATCTCTGCATACTTAATTCACACGAAAATCCGCACAACCATCTTCTCGCTCAGCAATCCGCACACACTTCACCACACTGCAACAACAAACACATAAATCGCCCCAACAACACAAAAGGTCTCGCATCAATCCAATACCCACACCCAAGCTCAGCGCACTATGAAAACTGAACTGAAGTTGCCAACAGCACGCCACTTTTATCACTTTCCTATTCCCTCTTCACCCAACTAACCCACCACGCCTTCTTGTTTGCAGATCCGCCTGAGCGACTGGGAACCAATTCCGTTGGTGATGGTGCGCGGTACAAATACCTTTAACATTAACATCCATGAGGCGTCTATCTAGAAACCCTGTTCGTGTTTTCCTATGGTCTTTTCTGGAGGCGGGACTCGAGATGGTGGAAAGGGACACTCAACCTTCCATTCTACTTCCTGTTGCTGTGCAGGCCCTATTGATATGAGCAGAAATGAAAGACTGGGCACAGAACCTTTCTTCAAGATAAGGTTTGTTTAAAAGCAAAACTGTGCATACGTGGCTGTTTTGCAAATGTGTGTCTGTGTGCAGGTGTAACTGTACGCATGTGTGTATGCATACAGTATATGTGTGTGCAGGCAAGGGGATGGGGAGAAGGGAGTGACAATGGAGAATCGAGTGCATGTGTGGGGAGGGGTGGAACAGCGCTGGCATCGGCAATGTGATTGCCACGGTGTATATGGTGTTACAATGACAATGCTGGCATTTATTAGGCAAAGCGACACAGTGTGTGCTCTTGGAGAAAACTAACCCAAAGCATCCTGTGCATTAGTAACATTTCTGTTGAGAAATGGCCACTGTAATTTCTATGCAAGAATCAATTGAAGGTACTGTTGCCATAAAATGCTTGTATTCCATAGTAATAGGAAAACATAATAAATCATAAATTAATCTACATAGAGACAAGCCTTTCGAGCTAGATCACTAAGAAGTCACTGGCAATATGCTGTCTTTCTAAACGGAGATTGTTATGACCAAAAGCCCTGATGAAAAGAACCTTGTCATATGATGTGTGTCGACTTATTTATGATGATCTCACCTTTGTAGAGCAGGTTTGTCCACAAATAACTAACTGCAGACAATGTAAACTAGTGCAGGGAATGCCGACCTCGCTTTAGTTACTAACAGTGTGTCCTTAAAGTAGAACAACTGTCATTATTAGACAAAGCCACCATGAGTGTGTTCTTACAGTGGCAATAATGGCATATATTGGCTTTGCCCGCATGGGCAGGTCTTCTTACAATATTGGGCACAGCCAATATCAGGATGTTTTCCTAGTGGTAATGGTGACATTTGTCATCACTGGAGGCGCTGCTACGGTGTGGCTGAGGGGGCTATAGCCCCAGGTCTTTTGGTTGTAGCCCAGGATGGAAGCTCAGGGACTACAACCAAATGGCTATAGCTAGCCCCGAATCCCGCCAGTCCCAACATTAGCTTAGCCCATGATCTTTTCCAGACCTAGCAACACCCCTGACTGGAGGCATTCTGAAAAGGATTTGGAAAATGCTCCTTTAGCCGGTTGTTGACGTGACATCTACTGAACATATATGTGTGTTCCTTTACTGAATCAATGGGCTCCTGGGGGAAGAACACACCTGAAACCCTCCCGGGGATGGTTGGGCACCCTTGCTATGTATGGTTACTCTCGCGCCACTTATTGGGAATTCATTAGCTGCCATTGCCTGCCAAGGAACAAACCATATCCAGGCATTTAAAAAGCAGGCCACAACCAACAGTTCAACTGTGTCACAGAGATCTGGTCAGAGACTAGGAGTGCCTCCTGCCCTGAAGATCAGAGAATGTAAACATTACCATTTCACTAATCAAGGAGTAAGAAAATAACCACTTATCTAGTGATGATCATTTGAAGCCCATACGGAAGCAAGGTATCATCATGCCATAAACGGATCAAGCTTTCCCCCATCCAGAGAATGCCCTCTCATTTTATGAATAACTTCTGCAAATTCAGAAGACCCTCAACTCTTCCCTGCAAATCCTGAAAACCAACAGGAAAAGAGGCCCAAATCTTAAAACAACAAATAACCGAAAAAGAATGGCTTAATCTGGGAGGCGCAGGTATAATATAGATGACATAGCGAGATGGAATACCAGCAGAGTAAGTGCCACTATGCCTTAGGGAACCAAGTATTGCAGGCTCAGGGGCAATCATTTTTCAGAAAAATGTGAAAATGGAATTAACTTTCATATCTTGCAGAGCGAGCACCTGAAGACCAAGCAAATGGCAGTGGTGACCATTATGAATCCCAGTAACACAACCGTGTGATACACATCTTTGGCAACCAGAAAGAATCACTTATCTTGGGCAAACAGAAGACTGCCTGGTGGACATTGAAAGATCAGACAATAAACGTCTTTTAAATAAAAGAAGAAAATTGAACCTGCTACATATATCCTCTGTATTCAATGTATAGCACAACCAAGGAAGCCAAGTCTAAAATATTTTATGTAAAACTATTCAGTCTCCTCCACTGTACACCAATTTCCAAGTCAACAATTGACACCCTGTTTCTCCAAGTGGGTGGTAAGAGCAGGAGACAACATGGACAGGTTCAGTCTCCCAGCCTGGCCCAAAGTACCTGACACAGTGTTGGTTCCTTCTAAACTAAACAAGTGGCGTACAAAAAACAAGCATTGGCAATGAAAACAGTTTGGGCTTTTGTGTAGGGGAAAGGCACTTGCCAGGCATTGCCATAGTGGCATTAACTGGCCACTGATGAGAGAGGTGCAAAATCGTGCGAGTACCTGGGTATCTAATAGCAGTGGCTGGCAAATGCCTAGTACTTATACACAAGCTGCAGCTCTAAATGTTTGGCTTTGCCAATGCTTGATTTTAACCGGATTTATAAAATCGGGTGGCTGAAGGCAGACCTGGTTTAGATATTTTTATTACACTAGTAGCACAGTCATTAGCCCTCAGAAGACTGCTTTGAAAAACACTGGCAGGCCCTTAGAGTTCAACAATTGATGAGGCTTAAATAAAATGAGCTGAAAGAGTTCTCATGAGGTGTTTTGGGTGGGGAGGGGCAGGAACCGGGTAGGAAGCACCCTATCGATTAGCATGGCCATGGACAGTCAATGGCTGGGTAAATAACCAAAGACCTTCATGCTTTGTGTCCCTCCTTGTGCCATTTCTCCCCATCTGTACTCTAATGCAATCGTTTTGGCTTGTAGGTGGCAAAGAAATGCAACATAGGGCAAACATGCATAAAACAATGCATCAGGCAGCATGGAAGCAAAATAAACTATTAAAAGCAACATTTGACAGCTCTCTCCCCAACTTAAACAGCTCCACTTGCTTCTACAAAATGGCTGCCACTATAGCTTTCACCCTGACGCAGTGGTTCTGCATCTCAGAGCAGCTGATTGTCAGGTGTAATTCCAATTAAGTGGGCAGTGGCTTCCCCCAGCACATTTAGCAAGGCCACAGGTTACACCACCAACTCCATTGGCGTATTTTTTTAAACTAAATATTATTTGAATTTATACTGTGCACCGCTGTAGTTTTCATGGTCTGCAGGTGCTCCAGCGGATCTGAAAAGGAAAGGGGTTGGGAGGGTTTAGCTAGTGGGATTGAGAGGGAAAAGCGCAAGAGAGCTTTGATGCACTGTTGGTAGCTTCAGTTCCAATAAACCAGTCACTGTGTGTTGGTTGTTATTTAGTTGGTTGACGTTGCTTGGTGCATGAGTGTATATGGGGTGATTTATGGGTGATTGGTTTAGTTTCCTGTTTGCTGTTTTGGGGTGTCTGTAGTTTGCGGTTGTTTTTTTTGTTTTTTCTGCAGTGGAAGTAGGTGTCTGATCTGTTCAGTGTTTGAGGGTGAGTGTGCAGATTATTAGAGAGGTTTTAGTAGGGTTAGTGGGCAGCCATCTGTGCAGTCAACTGAGTCCTTTTCTGCAGGTTGTGTTGATCCATTGAGTTATAATTCTTCTATGGTGAATTGCGATAGGATGCTTCATTTCGTTAGGTGGCCCTGTTTCAAGCAGTTCTGTTTTTGGCGTTTCTCTTTGTACTGTGTTGGCGGTTTCCCTTCGATGGTGTTTTCTATTTAGCTTGGTGAGCTAGAGACATGTTTTTAAAAAATGTTGGAACTTTAGGTGATCTTCTGTTGTTCGTATTTCCTTTCGGAGCGAGCTCCAAAATCTTGCTGCTATGTAGGAGAATGCTGATCCCCAGAATTTGAGTATTGTTTTGGTTCGAGTCAAATGTTGTTGCTGGACCTTAATGGCGTTTCCTTGTATGAATTCTGCTCCTTGGTCGTGGATTGCTCTATGCGTTATGCAAGTTTTTTGACTGGTAGCCAATGTAGCATTCTCAGTGCCGGTGTGATGTACTCTCCCTTATTGAGTCCGAGCAGTAGATTTGCGGCTGCATTTTGTATTCGTTGTAGTTTTTCATAAGGTGTTCTGCCATTCCGAGGTAGATGCTGTTGGTGTAGTCTATTCTTGACATGATGAGATAAATGACGGCAAGTGCTCTGTGTGGGAAGGTGAAGAAGGGGAGTATCCTCTTGATTGTGTGCAGGTTAGGTGGAATACACATTTATTTACTAGTGTTTTGACTTGCGGTTCGAATGTTTGTTCATTGTGCATTAGTATTACAAGATTTTTGACCACTTTTGATGGTTCTGTTGGGTTTCGCAATTCGGTAGGCCATGGGATGTGGTGATGGTTCGACTGGTCATTAGGCGCAATCATGATTTCTGTTTCGTACGGGTCCGTACGGGTTGAGATTAGCCACTTAACTGCTTAGAAAAATGGGCCTAATGGGAGATCCCATGCAGCTAGGACGTGCAATCTCGTTCTTACCACTTAAGGGGTTAAGGCTGTTGGCACTCATCCAATGGTTTATTTCTGTGAGGGAGTTGGTACGGGTTAGGTTAAATAAAAGATATAGGCTATAACTGGCCATGCACCTTTTTATTTTTATGCCAAAGGGATAGGCGGTGGGAGAAGGGTCGTGCAAGCTCCGTTTGCTTGTGATGAATTGGTCATGACAAGAATTCACACTAGACGTAAGAGCACCTTTGAACCTGAAAGCTTGCAGTGGAAGCTTCACAAGCCTGTGCGTGCCTCTGGAATGAGACATTCACAGCAAATCACTTCCAACAGCACAAGTGGCGAAGACTGGGAAATCCCCCTCACTAACGTGACAGGGGGTTTAGATTCTATAAAAGACAGGAGGCGAGTATTATGCATTTCCATCTTTACTCTGAAACCACAGCAGCAAAGAAAAAACTTTACAAACAAAAAGTTTCAACAACAGAACTAGATAAGAGTTCAATGTCCATGCATGGGGAACTCCCCAAACCATCATGGAGGACAGGTCATGCCCTGCAGGGAACCAATGAGCCGGGATCCTCCTCTATATATATCCATTACTCTAACTCCAACCCCTCTTTCTGCAGCTGTCTTGCACCAGACGTCCAATGAAACGGTTGAACTGCGTAGCGCGGAGAAAGGATCCAGCGAAACTGGAGATCTCAACCTTCCCACAGCCTGAATCTATGACGAAGTTCTTCTGGATAGGACTTCTCACCCAAATCTGAAACAATATGAAATATAACAGGGTGGGTGGGTGGAAGCAGAACAGCCAATACAAAGGGAGGGTGGGTGGGATAATACTCGCCTCCTGTCTTTTATAGAATCTAAACCCCCTGTCACGTTAGTGAGGGGGATTTCCCATTCTATGGCATGACAGGAGGCTTCATATTATGCAAGTTCAAAGCCCTTGCATCCCAATCCAAATCCCACCCTGAGCAATACACTAGTGATAAAATAAAATTATTATTCCAAATATTATTCCCATGACCAAACAGCTGCTTTGACAATTCCCTCCCCCAGGAGAGCATCTTAAACACTATAGCATCTTCCATTGAAGGACCAAGGAGCAATTAACTCCCTTTCTCTGCAAATCTACTTAATCCATATGCCCAAGGGTAAGAGACCCCGCAATAATGTTCCCACAGGAAAGCAGCTGAGAGGTATTTAGGGGTTAAGTCCAACTTAAGCATTTAAAAACACTTAAAAACTTATACATTAGAAAATGACCCAGACCTGGATAATAAATGGAGGAAACCCTATGGGTACCCAATCTGGCAATAAATCCTGACCCCCGGGAGAACATTCCACTGTCCATATCTAAAGGGCTGAAACAGGATATGCACTTTAACAGGAAAGAAACTCCATATGGATAACTTTGAAAACAGTTGTACCACAGACAATCCTTACTTGAAAAAACAAAGATGTGGTAATACCATATGATATAATCGAAGCCGATAAGAAACACCTAGTCAAGGTGGAACCCCAAAACCAATGGACCTGAAGGTCCCGCGCACCAAGTACTGCCAACCACCGTTTTCACCCTTAGCGACCATGTTTCGCTGCGATAATGGCAGTAAAATGCAATCATTGGCATGTAAAGTAGCCTTCGTAGACCGTTCTACCAGAACAACCTATTTCCGTTAAGGGAGAAACAGAAGCAAAATCTTATCACATACCCATTCACTGAATAGCCGCCATCTAAAGAAAACAGGCTTATTAAAGGCTTTCCAAAAGTCCTTGATGACCCAGATAGTGCACTGCGCAAAGAACTTCTGAAGCCCCAGGAAAAGATTAAAATATATTCTAATGAATAACAGAGCAACCATAAGAGAAGTGACGTGCAGAGATAGAGAAAGGTGGATAGGGATGACACTAGACAACATGCACCGTAAAATCCTATAGAGATGGGAACCATCCCCCTCCCGAGAAGGCCCCAAAAGGAACCGAGCAATCCCGGAGGAACCGTCCGAAGACAGTGGACTGGCATCCACCTTCTCACAAGGAAAAGAGATCACCCAATCGGAACTCCAACCGTACCAGATTGAGGCCAAGAGAGAGCTAATAATGTAGCTTTCATAAAGCGCTACAAACCATCAGGCATCTGAGCCCTGCTTGTTATAACACACGGTGTGTAGAGCTCATTTATCGATCTCGCAAGTATGAAAGGCTGAGTGTGGCTCTGCCCATTGGATCCTGCATCAGCAGGCTTTGCACAGATGTTAAAGCGAGTGATGCACTTGCTGAGTTATCGGACCGACATCCTGATTGACAATATGTTGCTCCAGTCACGGAGCTAACTGGAATTGATCTTAGAGAAAGGCTCTTGTGTGTAACAGGGTTAGGTAACTGTTCCAAAGGCTGATCTAAATGCGAGAGCAATAGATTCTCGCGGGGTGCTTGGAACGACACGGAAGGAGCTGGCCCTCTGCCCATCTAGGTTAACTAGCTAAGGGAAATAATCACCCTTTCCAGGGGAGAAAACTGCAAACTCCTTACTTAAGTACAGTCTATCATCCCAAAGGATAAGATGCAGAGTTATAATGACGTGCCTAAAACCAAGAACAAACTCTGTGATTGCGGAAGGGACATCTCTAACTGTATCCAAGAAACAAATATATATATATACACACAAGCCAGAATCTTTGGAACCTCGGTGAGTTATCACCTTCTTCATTAGCTTGGTGACACCAGGGGCTGAAGGGAAAGGCCAAACCGAAAGGGAGGGACAAAGATAAGAGTGAACCCATCAGTAGAACTGACGCGGAAACTCTTGAGGGGAGGAATAATGGAGGAAACCCCTCAACACTAACCCTCGAGGTCTAATACGACCATACCATCTGCCAGGAGACAGGAAACAATGAGCATAACAATACTTCCATTTAAAGAGTGCCACAAATATATGTTAAAACTTGTAAAATACTTATTATTAGAAGTATCCTATATGTCCACTCCCAATTAGTGAGAGCATATTTATCTCATTCATAATTGAGAAACCGTGAGGGAGGTTGTTATCACCGCCCCTTCTAAAATGAGGGCAAGGGAAAAACTGACAGAGGAAGAGCACAAATAGGATCCTTGTTAACCCACAGCAACCCCCAGGGGTTTGAGATGAACATCATCTACAAAAAACCTAGTGAACACCAAAGGCATTACAGGAGATATCCTATGACTAGCAGGACTGCTGTCGGCACAATCCTTCCAAAGGAACAAAAAACACCATGCTCAAGCCCCTCGAGCAGAGGAGTAACTGCGCACTTCTTGATGCACCTTCTACCGGATAGGTAGACTCAGGAAAACCTCCAAAGAAGCTGCTCCCTTCTCCTGAGGGGCAAGATCTTAATAAAGCCACCTGTTCAATAATAATTCGAGATGAAATCGCACGGGTAAGGGCTTAGGTCATCCTGTGGCCGTGAAGGTTTTCCATCGAAGCCGAGCAGGCAATCACTCTTATAATCCAGTCCTTCATGATCCGCACATTTTGAAGTGCTAGTATTATAATCCGAACCTGGATTGTATAGTTTAACCTCTCAGAGGACTGCATTGCCCTTGAGCCATCCCTTCTCACAAGAGGGGTAACTATGCCGCTCCGTAAGAGCAGAGGCGCCGTCGTTGCCGAGCAGGCAAACAGATCTCGATCAAGTAGCCCAGTACTTGCACATCAAATAGTGAACATAGAGGTTACATCCCTCTTTAGCCAGTGAGCAAACTGGGTTATACATGTCCTAAAAAACCCAGATACCCTCTTCCTTCGTAGGGTCCTACCCCTTATGTCCCCTAGGGCAAAGACGGATACTGAGGACTGTGCAATCAATGTCGAGAGGGTTAGCTCACAAAACAAGAGGATGTCACTGTCTCCCAAGACCGCCTCCCTGATGAGGGAAGAAGGCTAAGGTTCTTAACGCCTTATGAAGGCAAGTAGGGTCCGCCAAATTAACTGACACAGAAACCAAGGACCATGCATTAGGGGAGATATATATTAAGAAAACAGGATATGAGGAACAGACCAGAACTGTAGGTACACCCCCTAACCTGCAAACTTAACCCCTTCAGGGGAGGAGAAACCTAAAGGAAAACGGACTGAGTTGTCCTGAACTTACCTAATGGAAAAAGAGAGAGAGGGGTAATTAAGCAGACATTTCTTTTCCCCCGTAAAGGGACATGAAATATCATTCTAGTACAGGATTGTGCCTGAATGATGGCTGGATAGGAAGGCCCAAGCTCCCTCTAGGTCATTTAACAACCTCCTCCACCAACCCCTGTCTTTTCTTTGAAGGATAAAGTGAGAAAACAAATAAAACCAACAAAATAGTTGTTTGAACAAAGAGAAGTGGCAGTGCTTCACACACAGCTTAACCATTGCTGTGTCAAAGGAATACGCCAAGCAAGCGCACCACAAGCTGCTTACCCGAGCAGGGTATGGAAGTCAGCAGCCCGCCAGGGAACAACCCTCGCATCCAAACTCAGGTGAAACCTGAAGCCGAGCAGGCAGCGGCACTCAAAATAAAGGTGCTGAAATTCTGACGCAAGATACACTTGGTAGCATTTTGTATTTCATTTCTAAAATGTAAAGGTATTGCATGGCGCTCCCCTCACCTGCGCTTCAGTAAGCAAAGCTGTTGCCAGGGCGCGCATGGGGATTGAAATGGGAGACCCATATGTGGAAGCCTGCACCTTTCCCATAAGGATTACTTTAAAGGGAAAAACCCCTTTTATCTCATTTGGTATAAAGTGAACAATTTAGCATTCATAAATCAGCAATTATATATATAGCGCTACAAACCCACAGGCATCTGAGCGCTGCTCAACCCTACCCCTGGGTCAGGGTAGCGTATAAGAAAGGAAAATTCCCTTATGGATAAATTCAAAAATTTGACATTCATAATTCAGCATAAAAAGATTTAAATTTGTTTTTAAATCATGCCAAAAATGTTCCAGACCTTGGATTAGAACTCAGGTCTCCAGCATTCCAAGACCAAGCACTTACCATTTGAGCCACTGGTGGCTGTACTAGCTACAGTAGAAAAAAGTGCTGCTCAGCCCTACCCTTTGGCTGTGCGTGTGAGGTCCAAAGCAAAGGCTTAAAAGACCCCTGCTGACAAAGACTCTCAAAATAAAAGAAAACATAACTGGGCCCACTAGGCACACCAACCCAGCGTGACAGGCCTGTAAGCAACAGCTTCTAAATGGGCCTCACGTGAAAAATAAACAAGATAAACAAAGGGTGTGCACGGGAGGTCTGAAGCCCAGGCTTTAAAGACCCAGCACAGCTGACATTCCGTAAATAAATCACACTCGCATTATCTCAGAAAGAAAGTAAAATAAACACACAGCTCGGCTGCCAGGCGCCCCAAACCCATAAAAGGAACCATACTGCAGGAAGAAGCACGGGCGCTCCTGGCCCATTAATTCTGTTAGACGCCACAAAGTAAGTGGCAGTTCAAATAACACAGCAAATAAATTTAAAATAAGGAAACACAATTTTCCAAAGTGAAAGCCGCAAGGCACACATATATATGCAACACCAATTAATATGGCAAACACTGACTAACATGTAAGACACAACTGAAAGGGGTGACTTAGCTCTGTGGTGTCAGCAGCAAAGAAAGAGGGGTTGGAGTTAGAGTAATGGATATATATAGAGGAGGATCCCTGCTCATTGGTTCCCTGCAGGGCATGACCTGTCCTCCATGATGGTTTGGGGAGTTCCCCATGCATGGACATTGAACTCTTATCTAGTTCTGTTGTTGAAACTTTTTGTTTGTAAAATTTTTTCTTTGCTGCTGTGGTTTCAGAGTAAAGATGGAAATGCATAATATGAAGCCTCCTGTCATGCCATAGAATCAGATGTGAGCAGGGTGGGGGCGACTTCACATCGGATTCGGCAAATGAAATTAGCTGGGAAAAAACGCCCACTTCCTCTCACACGCTTAAATGCTGGCGCCTTTTCTTTTCAATTTCCAACCCCTGCCTCTCCGGACTGCGCCGGGTAATATCAATTATAATTGAAGGGCCCTTTAGCCCTCCGCCTACGTCTGCCAGCAGCTCTGTCGCGAGGAAACCTCGTGATACGCTGCACAAATGTTTATTCTATTTCAAATCTGTTTTTGAAAGTTGAAGTGGTTTCTCAAAAGCGAAAAGCAAGAAATATAGCACTCAGGTGTCATTTACCAATACAACATTAACATAACATTCTTTAGATAGGAAAAAAACAGACTTGTGAACTAAACTAGCACAGAAAGCCTCATTCTACTGGTGGACAATATGTGGGAAAGAGCCTGATTGCTACTGCTCCCGCGATGCAGGGTCTTCCTGGGAGATTCTCCTTAATTACAGCAAGATGTTATGTCAGGAGAGGGAATCTGCGTGACCCCCTGTTGTGGGCGCCACACTGTTGCAGGCAGCACAAGCCCTTGAGAGGGAACACACGTGCTGGGATAGGAGGAGGACGGCAGGCGGTACTAATAAAGTGAAGTTCAATGCAGTCACGTCTCTGCGTCGTCTGTCCAGAAGGGCCTAGATGAAAGGCCAACAGATGGCGACGAGGTAGACGGCTCGCGGAGAGCATTCTAATGGCTGCGACCTGCAGCGTCCTGTCAGTCACAGTCTGTGGCGTCCTGTTCACTGCGGTGGTAATGCATCCACCCGCGATCCACCACAACATCCTTGCCGCATGCACAACATGTCCCGCCAATCTTGTTACTGGTGGGGAGCCAGTGCCACTGCTGCTGCCATTTTCAGCTGATGTACCCAGCGTCCGTGTTGGCTTTAAAAAGCTGGCTTAATTACAGAGAGCGGGGGCGCTATATCGGTCCTGCTGACTGCAGCATTACACGCCGTTTTGAGTGTGCACGCCACCTGCGAGGAAGAAGAAACATCGAATGCACTTGCAGCGGTAAGTGTGAGCCGCATGCAAAAAAACCTGTGCACCCCCTGAAAATTTGCCAGAGAGGGAACAAAAAAAACCTAATACAGGAAAACAAATCCGTGGAGATGCACACCCGATCATGCTTGGGTGAAGAGCCGCAACAAGGTTTGACACTGCCCATGACCCTTCAGTATTGCCCACGAGGGTGTTGAGCATGGGGCATTGAGGGGACAGTCTGGGCTACCAGTAGCAACTGCGAAAGGCAATTTGAGAGGGGAATAATGGCCATAGCTGTTGTGGTGAGGGGACAACGTGCCAGAGCAAGGGTGACCTACATCTTTTCTTTTTCTTTTGTTTATTTATAGGGCACCAAAGCCTGCAGGCATCAGGGCGTCAGAAGAGACAACAAATGAACGAAACAACCAGCCTTTCCCTGCTGAAGCACACAGACCAGTTGATCAAACTCCCGAGAAAGGACAGTGGGTCGCACTGGACTGCAAGTGAGTGGTAACCCACGCGTGAAGCGGCGCCATGGGAGATGATGGCATTAGACCACAAGCACCATCCCATGCAAGCGTTAAGGTGTTCTTCCTTAGGAAACCAAGCCCATTTACACTCCAATCCCAACAAGACAAAGCACCACGATGGGCGGTGGTTTGAAGCGTTTGATGACTATCAGGGCTGCTGGTGAAAAGAAATCCCCCGTCTTTAAAGACAGTTTAACCAATTTAGCAGGCAAGGAGATCAAAGGCATTGTCAAGACGTTCCCAGAGAATGGGAGGGCGTTTTATGATGACCTTGTGGTAGCACTGAACCGGAAACTAGCGATTCAGCCCAACAGAGACTACGAGAGATGTGTTTTCAGTCAGTGCTCGCAGCTACCTCATGAAACAATTGAGGAGTTCATCACCCGACTCAGACAGAAGCTGGTGCATTGCCAGTTTTCACTATTCTTGGAAGATGAGGCCATCCGGATGCGTGTTATTGAGGGTTGCATTTCCTCGACGTTCCAAACGTTCCAGAAGCAGCTACTTAAGAAGCCCCTGGCGATTGATGAGGTGATTGAACTGGTGAGAGCTCACAAGAGACTCCAAAGAAAAAGGGGGAGAAAGATGAGACTGTGGCCACCCTATCAATGGTCAGAGATGTGGTCAGAGGACCCACAAACAGCCTCATTGTGGCAAGAGGACCAACAAGAGACTGATAACAGCAAGTAAGAACAGGACACCGTCAGCAGTGGAATTGTTTCAGGTGTGGACAGGCGTTTCCACACTCGGGGATGTGTCCAGCAATAAACCAAAGGTTCTCCAGATGCAAAAGGGAAGGCCATTTTCACACATTGTGCAGAGAAGGGAGACCATTTCCAGCCGTGAGGCAGCAGGTACCGACCAGCAGCATGGAGGCCACCACCATCTGTTCGAAAAGATTCCATCGATGTGTAATTTCCCCTCCATTTGTGGACCCCCCCCCCAAACTTTTTGCTTTGTGTGGCTATCCTATCCTGACTTTTTGCCTGGGGCTTTTGCTCACTTGTTATGGGGAAACTGACACGTCCTTCAGACTGTCAGTACTGGGAAACATTGTTCCCTTAGTCTTCGACTATGCTGCCATTTCTTGTTAACTTTTTAACAGTGCGCAATGTGCCTTCCAGTACCGTGCGCTGGGGTCCTTTTTGTTTTATGGCCCTAGACACCCTCGAAGGATTTTTTGATGGATGTACAAGTGTGCCTGGAACGATCAGTTACTTTTTATAAGCATTTTACTTCTTTTTACTGAATCCCATCGCGTTTACCGTGTTAGGTTCAAGACTGTGGACAGGTCTGAAAATGGCAGAGTCACAAAGTCTTTTGTTCTGTCCCATGGCAATTTTTTCCCTTGCCTTCACCCAGGTCGAGTAACCTGGATTCGCCTTATTTGGGCATGCAGCCTCCCACGAAACCCAATCTCTTTTGCAGGCTTCTGCATGCCACGTGTGTGCCCATGAAGCGTGTTGGGACTGTCTGGTCCCAATCCACACTACTGGTGCCAGGATGTCTGGAGTGCCTGAATGACTGGGACCACCGTTGGCGTGACTGGTCCACGTTGGGACACCTGCATGAGAGCAGATCTTTGATTGGAAGTCCTTGATTTTGGCGCAAAGCTAATCTTGGATATTCCAGGTCGATCACCCGAGTTCTCCCGAACTCCAGAAGGAGCCAAGTACCCTGCAATGCAGAAACAGACTTGTGAACCCGCTGGAGACACTTTGGAAGGTTTGGCACCCTTCACCCTCCTTTGTCCCATCAGACCCCCGTTTTCTTCATCGATCAAGAAGGCCTGCCAAGATGCTTCGGCCCTTTGGAGTAGTGGGAACAACTACTCTCAGCACCCCCTGCTTACCCACCAAAAGAGCCAGTTTGGAAGTGTTCCTGGGCCATCCATTGAACTGTCCAGCTCTACCATACCGAGATGCCTACTCCCAAGCTGAAAAATAAAGTCTGGTTGCGGTGTGGGTGTGTGAGTACTTTCATCACTTTATTATAGGCAAGATGTTTACGCTAGTGACAGATCACCAGGCACTCCTGTTGCTATTCGGCACAAAGGATTAAGAGGTGGGCCATTTTGGCTCCAAGAATACGAATATGACTTCATTCACAGGTCTGGCAGAGAGTGCAACCCTGCTGACTACATCTCACGA
Source organism: Ambystoma mexicanum (assembly GCF_040938575.1). Lineage (NCBI taxonomy): Eukaryota > Metazoa > Chordata > Amphibia > Caudata > Ambystomatidae > Ambystoma > Ambystoma mexicanum. Next base: position 1,275,724,961 of record NC_090932.1, read on the forward strand.
CACCCGGGTCTGCAACACCAGAAACCGAGAGAGAGTGAAGTAGAATACCTTTGCTATGTCATGTAGAATGCCCTGCCATCGGCATTGACAATGGAAGAGCTGCCACATGCATCCCAGGGAGATCCGTCCATCACTTTGGCCTTTGAGTTGACTGGTGCCGGAAGTTGGAAGGACTACAAGCGCAGCTGCAAATACGAACGCTGACAAGTGAGATGGAACAGCTGGCTAAAGTCAACGCAGAGCTGGCTGTGTCTGATCAAGGGATCCACGTGAGAGGGTGTTGTCTGGTAATCCCAGCATCGCTCATGAAGGGCATCGGGGGTGGAGGCCACAAAGAAGACGCTCCAACAAACTGTATGGTTTCCATTCATGGATGCTATGGCGGAGGAAGCAGTGAGGAGATGCTTTCCCTGCCAATGCACATCCAAACGTGACCCACCCCTCCCACTGCAGTAAACTGAACTTCCCGAAGGGGTGCGGCATAGAGTTGCCATGGATGTCTATGGACCATTAGAATCAGGAGTCTACCTACTGGTGTCCATGGATGAATATTACGAATGTGAAATGGACAAATCAACAGCATTTGCTCAAGTGACTGGGGTGGTCGATGAAGTCTTTAGAGAGTGGGGCATCCCCCACACAGTGAAAATGGAAACGGGCCCCCATTTAACAGGCATGAGTTCCACAAGTTTGTGAAGCACCTACGGTTTTACGCATCAGACGATCACCCCGTTGTGGCCCCAGGTGAACGGCATGGCAGAGCGGTTCATGGTGTCCATAAAGGGAATGATACAGAAAGCCATGGTTGAAGGGATGCTGATACAGCAAGCACTGTGCAGAATGCTGCGACAATACAGGAACACACCCCACAGAGCCACAAGGCGTCCTCCTAGAGACTTGATGGTAGCTTAGAAACGCATGGACCAGGCTACCCAGAGCAAGGGCCGAACTGTCAGAGGAAGACCTAGATGGGTCAGAAGCGGACATGACAGGTCGATATTCCAGAAGAGCGAGCGAAAGATGAAAGCTCTCAACAATGGAGACGAGGTCCTTGTCAGGCAGAGGATACAAAAGAAGACTCGAGGTATGACACAGCGCCTTTGAGGGTGACCGAGGTCAAGGGTACAATGGTCACAGCTGAGAATGAGAGGAAGGAGGTGAAGAGAAATGCATAATTCTTCAAAAACATCCTTTGTGACACAGTGGAAGCAGGAGGCCGATAAGGTGACTTGGAACTGGATTTCCAAAAGGACCCGGGGGGGTTGACAAAAGAGGATTGGCTGGAGGTACAAGGCCAGCCAGGGGTCAAAGGCGAGAGCAGTGATTGACCACACTAGGCCTTGTTACACTAGGCCACCTTTACAACCCCCTACACCCAACTCCAATATTTACCCAATTCAGAATAACAAGCCTAAGATACCAAATACATCTACTACTCTATCCCTCCAAGCTACAGAGGTCACCAAGACCCCTCCCATCGTTGGAGCACTCCTTAACGTGAGATCGCTTGTCGTCCATGCCCTAGACATTGCCGACCTAATCACAGAAGGCAATCTGGACATTCTCGCAATCACGGAGACCTGGCTACACAATGCCGCAGGACCCTCGCTCATGCTAGCCATCCCGGATGGCTACACGATAGTCAGACACGGCCGAGAAGGTGCAAGAGGTGGCGGCATCGCCATAATCTCTAAAACGAGCCTCTCACTCAGACCAGTACCCACCCAATCGATTCAATCTTGCGAGACCCTATCTGCCAAACTCCAGATAAATAATAATCAATCACTTACCATTCACCTTTTATATAGACCTCCAGGCCCCCTAGGCACCTTTGAAGAGGATCTCCATAACCTACTCACTAATAACCTCAAAGCTTGTTCTCAACTAATCCTTGGGGACTTTAATTTAGGTTTCCATGATACCATGGATACGAACGCCACAGTGGTAGCCAATATGATTCACGCACTAGGCCTAACTCAAAGAGTTTACAAGCCTACGCACCGGAAGGGGAGAATGCTAGATTGGATAGCTGACTGTAACTGCTCAGCCACTATTTCTTCCATAATACCCTCACCCTGGACAGACCATTCTTTGGTGTCCTTTAATTTAGCCACCTCCGGACCCAACCCCACGGCCCCTCCACTAGCGCCACCATGCTTAACCAGAAATAAAAAATGTATTAGTGCAGAAAAAATGATCCCAGCTATATTACCAACCCTCAATGCACTATCAGCAAATCTAAATCCCAGCACACTAGTGCAAGAATTTAATAATATCATGCTCTCTACTCTAGATAAACTGGCACCTCTCAAACTTAGATCAAGCAAACCGAAAGCTCATCTAAACAAATGGTTTACCCCACAGCTAAGAGACCTACGCACCCTGAAAAGAAAGAGTGAAACCACTTGGAGGCTCTGCCCTTCAGTCGATAACAAAGCTAAATTAACTTCTCTCTCCTCACTTTACAAAAAAGAAGTTTGCCAGGCAAAACGTAACTCGTATGACGATCGTATAGCCAAATCCAATTCCAGCATGAAAGAGCTCTTTTCCATTCTAAAGGAACTCGAGTCTCCTATCGCCACACCGGATACCTGCACCAAGGACAAACCCTGGTGTACAGATATCCAGCAAGCCCTAGCAAAAAAAATTATCACACTCCAAAATAAAATCCAGCAAAAAAAAGAAACACTCAAAATTCAGGATTTGCCTAAAATGCCCCATACTAATAATTTATTGGTGTACAGCAATACCTTCCACTTCTCCAAAATGACCACCTTGGAAGTAGAAAAAATTATCCGGTCGCTTAAACCATCTAATTGTAAAGGTGACATCTGCCCAGCTCAATTAATAAAAGACGCTGCCAGAGAATTATCTCCCTTTATCACCAAATTGATTAACGCCTCCTTTGCCTCAGGCACCATCCCGGACAACCTTAAACAATCCTGGGTGCTCCCCCTCCTTAAAAAGCAGACATTAGACCCCCTCATCCCCACTAATTACCGCCCTATCACTACGGTACCGTTTCTTCTCAAGATACTGGACAAAGCTGCATACAACCAAATTCAAAAGCATCTAGAACTACACAACCTCCTAGGAGAGAGACAATCGGGCTTCCGTCCCCTACATGGAACAGAAACTGCCCTCATTGATTTGAAATCCCAAATCGACGAGCTGAGAGACAAAGGGAGAACAGTACTCTTGCTACTCCTGGACCTCTCAGCTGCCTTTGATTTGGTGGATCATAAAGTCCTCTGTAGTCACCTGGATTCCGCCACCCATTTCTCCCCGGAAGCCATCAGATGGATTGAGTCATTCCTGAGTGAAAGAACGATGAGTCTTCTCCCCCTCGGCAGCGGCAGATCCCACCCCCATCTCATGTGGTGTCCCCCAGGGCTCTTGCGTCTCCCCAACTCGATACAATATCTTCACCAAGCCCTTGTTTGATGATTTGGACCATCTCGGTATCACCTACACTAACTATGCAGATGATACACAGATCCTCATCCCGCTTTCTGGGGATCATGCGAAAGACACGGAATTGGTGAACAAGGTATATCTTATCATCCAGGCATGTCTGTCTGAACGATAAAACCGAGCTGATTATCCTGGGCACCCAAGCTAATATCAAACAACTAGGCCAGGAATTCTCCTCATTCAACATGGATGGGAATATCATCCAAGTGTCCAAGGATGTAAAAACCTTGGGATTCTATCTTGATTCTACCCTATCACTTGATAAACAGCTAAAATCCCTTGACTCCTCCACGGCTTACACGTGTAAACTGATGAGAGCCGGTAAACCATTCCTCTCCAATAAGAGTTGCTTAATCCTGGCTAGAGCCTTAATACTCTCCAGAATTGATTACTGTAACGCACTATATTCTGGAGCTAATAAAACAATAATTCAAAAGACTACAAATACTACAAAATAATGCCCTGAGAGCTGCACTAGGCATAAATGAAAGATCCCATATCTCCTCCGCCAGACGCCATCATAATTGGTTGACCACGGACAACAAAATAAAACTTAAGATTCTATCCCTGACCCACAAAGCCCTTAATAACTCTGCCCCTAGATACCTGATTGACAAATTCCACAGAAGAACATCTATCAGACCGACTAGAGCTGTCAATTCTAACTGTTTGACAATACCGAACTTTAGACTCACCACCATCGGAGGAAATAGCTTCCCTGTAAAGGCTGCAAAAACTTGGAACTCACTGCCACAAGACTTGAGAATGGACTTGCCCTACCTTTGTTTCAGAAAAAATGTCATTCAACTCCTCACCTCTACTGACCTTAGCTGACCTGCGTCACCTACCTCCTACTGTAATTACTCACATTAACTCTTTACTCTATACATCTGCAACTCTGATTGACCTTACTTGAACATTGTATATTTTGTAATTATTTGTGTTCTAGAGACCGTATTGTATCGTATACTGCACATCATGCTAGGTTGTAACCATGTAAGTTTAGCATTTGCTTGCCACTGTGCCCTGCTACCCCTGGGTCTGGCGCGCATAAAAAGTGAATAAAACAAACAAACAAACAAAGAATCATCAAGAGCCGACCAGAAGAGATAGGAGATGGACATAAGGAGATGTGTGAGGGGGAGGTGTTGTGGGTGTCACATTGTTACAGCACGAGCCCTTGAGAGGGAACACTTGTGCTGGGGGAAGAGGACGAGTTAGGAGGAGGATGTCAGGCAGCATCGCCTTTTTGTGTAGCTTCATTTTCTGTTCAAAACACATAGACTGCATGCATGAAACCATAACTACAAACAGGTGACCATATCAAACCGTATATTGTGTTGCCTGTGTTTGAGGTACATTTACAGAATCCAGGACATTTTTTTGGACCAACACTCCTTTGCATTGTGATACGTTTAGGCTTCCATTGAAGATGGGGGGAATAAAGCTGCAATTATATTATTATGATTGGAGTGCTTTTCAAGTTACATCTATAAATCTGAGTATTCTTGAAAGCCAAACAGCATATGTGGTGAATACCTAAATTGCAGACTGTTCTCAAATCCCAGCTTCACTACTAAACTAAATAAAGTGAGTGATCTTGTGCACATCATTTTATTTCACTGTGCCTTTTCCGCCAAAATTAGAAGTTCCATCACACTGTACACTATAAAAAAACATCACTCTCGATACAGCCCCAGATATAATATTAACAGTGATCATATACTACACACCACAACCCATTGGTTTCTTAGTTTACTGTGCCAAAAACTTGTCACGCAACTCCCCTACAATCCTCTTAATCATCCAATACTCATGTATCACCAGGTCACTCCCCAGAAATGTTGTGTGAAGTCAAAGCATATGCAAATGAGAGGGCCATGTGCATCTTCTCCTGCACAGGGCCTCACAATTCCTGGAACTGCCCCTGTATTGCATACTAAGTGGAGCATTTAAATAAATATACTGTAATGAAAAAACCTTATAGAAAAGGAGCGCGTTACACGAGGGGTATAGAGGGCAGATATTCATCGGTCTGCTTTGAGTCACGGCTGAAATATGTAATACAATTCACACAGAAACGAAAGCCCACACGTACATTGAATATTTTGCGCCCTAATTCGAGGAAAGTTATGCCACACTATGTTGACTCCTCCAAGAAATAAAGGATATTGCAAATGGGTTTCTTCATTAGGTAATCTTGATTATTCTACGTATGAGAACAATACCACCTTTTTTATGATTTGGAAGGAAACGCAAGCTGGTCACTCCGGGTTGCAGAAATGACAGGGATCCAAAGCAGCAGGAATAACTACATCAGATAGACACAGAGCTAAGAATCAGCCACGAGGGACCACCTGCCAAGCGCAAGAGCAATGTCGTAATCATTGGGAAAATACCCAGCGTATTACTTAACGCTCCAAAGTAAGTGCATAAGGATCAGATCGCAGCTACCCTGCCGCATGTGCTCACACTGTGTAATCGCCAGCTTTCAGAAGCACCGTTTATCGTTCGGAAGGAGGACGCGCTGCATTTCTATTGCGGTCTGTGCCTTCCTCACAGTACTCAAATGAGTTTGGAATGAGGACCTAACCTTGCTTGCACCACCGATCTATGGCTCTCTACACGTCGCGCCAGCTCAAATTGTACAACTCCTGCTTATTATGCGTCTTATTTTGAGTTCATTTAGAACTACCTTCTTAAAATTAGGAGCTGCTGGTGAATGTTAAAATGCCATTGCCTTGCATACAATGAAATTAAACTGTGAAGGCATCCGTTAATTCCACATTCTTTTTTATTAATCTAGGACTCATGCACCAAACAAACGTTTTTTTAAAAAAAAGTAAATACATGTTACAGTGCTTATCTGCAGATCAGGGGCCCAGATTACATAAACTTTGCACCGGTGCAAGTGCAAAATTGCACAGGATTAGCACTAGGGCAAAGTTTGCCCTATTTTTAAAAACAGTAGGCCATATTAAAAACTATTGCCCCATGACAACTACACCTTGGCATTGTATAAGCACCGGGGCAAAAAATTGCCTCAGTGCAGGAAAGATACATTTTGGATGCGTTTTTTCACCAGGGCAAAGTTTACTCTAGTGCCAATACCATTCCGTATTAGCACTAGGGCAAACTTTGCCCTGTTGCAATAATGCAGTGAAAATGTATCTTTCTTGCACTGGGGCAATTTTTACCCTGGTGCCTCTATCATGCCAAATTGCACTTGTCATGGAACAATAGTTTTCTAATATGTCCCAGTGTTTTAAAACATAGGGCAAACTTTGCCCTAGTGCTAACACCGTGCAACTTTGCACTTGCACCAGTGCAAAATTTCTGTAATCTGGCCCATAGAAGGATGGATTTGGGACGTAACAGTGACAGACGGCGATAAGCAACTGCATTGGTTTATTAGCTACTGAGGGACGCCGGAACCCGGGCACGTTGGGATGCATAACTTCATATTGGTAAAGACAGTTGGAAAATCAGATGGGATGGGACAGAACAAAGCACAGACGACAGACCCTGATCTGCAATAACCTAACTCTGGGCACCTGAGGCCAGGCCTGAAACACCTAAGTGAGATAGGCTGTTGCAGGGCGCAAGTGCACGTTCTGCGTTTCTATAGCCAATCATTTTGAAAGTATTATTTTGACGGCCCCTGATTGGCTGAACCTCTAATAGGGATGGTAGGGATGGTGGGGGTGTGTGGTAACTAACTCCGTGGCCTTGCAAACAAAAGTTTGCATCCGCCCACCTTAAGAGAGAACATTGATTAGAAGTGAACACACCGTATTTCGAGACCAACAAAGGGGTAAAGCAGGGTCATCCCCCGTTTATTCTTTTTATGTCGGACTTCGAGCCAGAAAGGTGTAATAGGATCTACCCCCTACGTTCAAGAACAAAGCAAAGAGTATTGCGCACTTCTCTATGCTGACGGCATGGTCATTTTGCCGTCAACCACAGATGGACATAACGAAGGGCTTCTTTACGCCACTGACTTTCTGGAACATCATAAATGAAAACGAAACAAAATCAAAACTAAAATGATGATTTTCGGGAAGAAGGGAGACCCTTTAGATAGAAATAAAAGGGGACCACAATTGAAGTGTTGAGCTTTTTTTTATTTTTAATGTAACTTAGTTTAAAAAAGAAAAATAAACTTTGTTACAACAATCCTTAACATCATCATCATCATCATCGTCTTCATCAACATCATCATCAACTTAAATCATTTCCAGGAGAAATAAGGTAAATGGAAGGGACATGGGAGTTGAGTAGAGGAAAGCGTTAAAGTGGTTGAGTATAGGAAAGCGTGAAGTCTAATGATCGCCTCCTCCAGTATCAAATGATACAATGTCATTTTTTTAACTCATTATATTGTCCATAAAGTTAATAACTGCACCTGTGAGATTCGTATTTGTGCCTGAGATTGAATAACACTACCATTCCTCCATGTCAGTATTTTGCGGCGCAACATTTTTCAGATGTAGCGAGCGCTGTTGTGCCATCATTGGACAGTTAATTATCAGATGCTTCACTGATTCCACCGCCATCTTACAGTGACAACATTGGTTTTTGTTGGTGTTTTTGTCTCGCTTCAACATCAACATCTCTTTTGTCTTGTACAAGCTGAATTGGAATCTCATGAATTGATCACGGTGGTACCTAGAGGGAAATTTGCTTAGATATTTTGGAAGACTGTCAATTTTGTGCATGGTTGTCCAAAAATCCATGGTTGATGCTAGGTTTCTACGTTTTTCGTTGTTTAGTATCCATCCCCATTTTCAGATTTTTATTTTAGCAATTTGAGGGGCTTTTATTAGTAGATCTTCAGAGAATACCGCTTCACTAATGATGGTTTTTAGTTTCGATTTCCATTTACCTAACAAGTCGCCATCCTCAAGCAGATTTCTCTTTATTGGAATTTCATATGGTTTTGCGGTTGGGTTAAGCCATGTCTTGCGCAAGGCTGAAATGGCTTTCTATATCACAGTACCATATAGTGATTCGATGCATAATTTGTGCCGGATCACTGTTATTGAGATATGTTGTGGTAGTTTAAGCACCTTATGCCAAAACTTTCCTTCAAGTTTGCACCAGATGTCAGCGTAAATATTCCAGCCTGCTTCACTTCCAAATGCTATGGCTAGTACCACTTTTTGTAAATAGAAAGTCAGAACAGGTTTGAGAGTGAATTTCCCGTATGCCGCGTGTAATTTGGCTCCTTGTAGGCGAACATCTGCATTCTTGATTTTAGATCTCGAGTCCAAGCCCATTCACGTATCGAGGTGTTAAATATTACTAATAGGTAGCGTATGCTGCTTATTGGTTTCAATGTTTCCTTATCAATCCGCCATGAGAATTTTTTGTCTTGCGTCTTTTTTTTTTGGACCAAACATCATTATCTTTGATTTCTGGATGTTTATTTTTAGGTCATTTTGCTCTAGATATCCGTTTAGGGCTGATGATAATCTTTGTAGGCCAATTTGCGTGGAATCCATTAATACAATATCATCAGCATATATTACGTAGCTTAATTTCTGTTTGTTTACTTCCGGAGGAAATAACCTTAGATGTGTTAGAGCTTTTGGTAAATCAGCTATAATTAATTTGAATAGTAGACTAGCCAGTGGGCAGCCTTGTTTCACTCCCCTTGAGGTATTGATTTCATCCGATAGATCTCCCTGTGCATTTAACCTCACTTGGATTGAGGTATTTGTGTATAGAGCCATCACAGGGGCGAGCAATTAGCTAGGGCAATTCCATGCTTTCAATTTACGCCATAAAGTCTGGCGATTGATACAGTCAAAGGCCTGTTTCAGGTCTATGAAGGCGAGAAATAGTTTCTTCCCTCCCTTTAGGGTTTCAAGTTTAACAAGGTTTAGGAGAATCAGGTTCAGATCTACTCCCACTCCTTTGGTGAAGTCAGTTTTCCGCTCATCCAACACTGCTAATTGTTCAGCCCACTTTGCAATTTTGGTTTGGAGAAATGCTGCAAAGACCTTTCCCATCGTGTCGAACAGGGCAATGGGACGATAATTTGATGGATCGTCCCGATTGCCCTTCTTGAATATCCGCGCGATTATTGCTTTCCTCCATGACTCTGGTACCACCTGCGACATAGCGATTCAGTCAAATAGAGTTTTAAGAAAGGTTGCCCATTTCGATTTATTTTGTTTGAGCATCATGTTTGAAATGCCGTCCGGGCCTGCAGCTCTTGAGTTCTTTAAATTTTGGATGGCCTTTTCAATCTCTTTGTGTGATTCAACTACGTTCCAAGAAGTCTTCAATTATTTTGATGGGGAAGTATCGATGCAAGTTTGAGCTTTAACACGATAGAAAAGTGATCAACCCATTTCGCATCCTGTACTTCATTTGACATAACATAGGCTTGTTTTAGAGTACCTATGTTGATGATTTCCCATATGTGGCGGCTGTCTCTTATGGTAATGAGTCTCAACATCCCTTCGGCACGCTCTTGGTCACGGTTTATGTTGAATGATTTTGGCCAGTTTCGGTAGTGGAGACGCCGATTTTTCATTACCGTGCTTTGGGGTCCATTTCCTGACTTTTTCAAATTTTTCAGATCCTTTTTGAGTGCCTTCTTTTCTTCACCTATAGCAATACTATAAAGACATTTATTTACTTTAATTTCACTTTTTTGCCCATTACGTCGTGCTTTAAACTGCATCAGCAATGCTACATAAATTACTGTGGCCGCACAGTTTTCCACCATGACAAATTTTACTGTAATCTTGTCTAGTTGACTTGTACTTATTCGGAGTCTATTGGCACTGTTCTTAGTTTCCAGACAGCCTCTATATTTGTCTGGTAGGGGATTGGATGGCCACTGCCATGTTAGAACTAAAACATCATGGTCACTTCTATTTGTCTTCATTATCGACAACTGTGTAATATTACTCAAGAAATTTCAAGAGGACCAGATGTAGTCTAAGGTTTTTGTACAGGAACCCCTATGCCATGTATGAGCAGCAGGGATATCTCCTCCAGTATATCCATTTAACATGGAACAGTCTCTCAGAGCTAATTTGTGCGCTAGCCGTTTTCCCCTGTTTTGAGGTGCAGCGTTATGATTTCTGTTGGAGTCTTCACTGCGCCCTTTTAGGACATCAAACCATGCAAAATTTAATTCTCCACATATCAAGTTCACTGGGTCATCGAATGTTAGTAGGCATTCGTCGATTAAACAAGTTATTGTAGAAATGAACCTTGGTTGGGAGATCATTGCTGGGATCCAATACAGGTTTAATATCATCAACTGCATAGGATCCAGTCCATTTCTCAAAGTCCGCTGCAATGTCGTTGCGTGCACAAACAAGTTTGGATTTCTGGTGTTCAAAATCTTCCAGCTGTTGTCATGTTTTATCAGAGTGATTAAGCCCGAATATGGTCGGCCAAGTATATTTTTTCCTGCTGCATTCATGAAGATCGAATATCCGTCACAGACGTGTATCTCGCGTATCCATGTTTCTTGGAGGCAGATTATAAAGTTTTTTCAGAGCAGATCCATTTTTCATGGAACAGATGATTAAACCCTCGAGTGTTCCATGATATCATCTGATAAGAGGACACTTCTTCTCTGGCTTTATGCTAATGATGGTTTTTATATGGGATCCAATAGGTCTGTGGGCCATCTTGGAGGTGTCTCTGCTGTTTTTCTTTTGATGGTAAAGGTGAATTAAATTTAAGATGTTTCCACAGCACTTTCCTTCTACACTCATTTTCTGTTAGAGTGTCCAAAGGCAAATTGTCAGCGGTCTCTGCTAAGCCATTGTCAGACGGAGGTTGCAGATCAAAGCCGAAAAACAGAAGATCTTCTTTGGCATAAATTAGAGATTTCACTATTGGTCTTGATTTGATATGCAGCGTTACCCAAATGGATCGCTCTTCCAACATATATTCTACGATTGCTATATCGTCTGATCGTATTGTGCGTAATGCCGGAATACTATAGAGTAATTTCAATGCATTTCTTCTGTTTAGGTTTACATCACATTCTTCTTTTATGATGTTTTCTAATTGCAGTTTACAGAGGCCGTTCATTAGATCTTCTGTGTGCCTTTTTCTGGATTCTTTATGCTTGAGCCCATCTTTTGTCTGTAGACTGATAGTTTGTTTGGGATTCAACGACAATTTGGTGTTACCACTTTTTTTTTTTAACCTTTATTGATGATCAAAATCTTCTGTTTTTCTTGTTTTTCCTCTTCCAGGGTGGCTAATGGAACACATTTTTGCTTTTTCGGCACTTCTCTATCAAGTTCTTCTGTGGCTTTTTGTTTCAACAACATTGAATGCATAACAAATTCGTTGGCCCCCTTCGTGAGTTTTGTTGGTACCCTCCGAGTATTTAGATCTTCGTCCCCATCATCAATTGAGTATGTTGAGAACTCACAGGATTCAATAGAAGATTCTTCATTGTTTTCCACTGAACTGACCGAGTCATCTCTAGGTCTTTTGTTTTGTTTGACTGGCTCAGTTTTCTGTGGAACGGCAGCGGGTTTGTTAGGTTTATTTGCCTTTTTAGCCACACGCTCAAATATACTGAGTTGAGGTGGTGTCGTGAGATTTCAGATAAATGTTTTGCATTGTTTGTGCAAGCACGTTTGGTTTTTCTTTGGGTGCTCTCTGATGATCTTTACTGTTCTTATTTCTCTGTTTTTTCTTTTTCATTGGTTGCGTAATGATTGTTGTGTTCCTAAATATGCCGAATTATAGTTTGTCTGTTAAGTTTGGAGTTACCATACTTGCTTTAGTCAGCCTCTCACCTTGTCTTGTTTCGGGGGCAGTGGTCGGTTGCGTGTTTTGACATATGATTTCCGACACTGCCTCCGCTGCGTGGATCACCTTGACAACGTGACTGTCACCTTTCTCTGGCTCCGTAGGTGGAACAGTGATTTCTTTTTCCGCCGTTGGCATTTGTGTTAGATCAATCGCCTGTGGGTTGACTACTACATCTGCAGATTTGCTTGAAGCAGAATTTCTGTCTGTGACATGTGGTTGTTGTGGCGCACCTTCAGATTTATTTCAAAGAGGTGCCCCTCTTGCCTGAATGTGGTGTCTCTTCTCATTAATCGATACAGAGATGTCATTTAGCATGTAGGGCTCGATTAACGGGACACTTTTTACTTTGTGTCTCATCCACTTTATACATTCAATGACTGCTTCGATTAGGTCTGATTTTTCATTTGCCTCCCTGCAAGCGACTTCCCTCAATCGAGATTGCCAATTGCGTGTGGCGCTTGCTTTGCAGTTAAGTCAAGTCTTAGCATTATGTTTTGAGTAAAAGTTTCTAAGACTGTCAACTTGGTGTTTGCAGCGGCTAGCAGGGCCACCTGATCGCACACTGCGTCGTGTAAAGACTCAGAGCTTCATGAATGGTAGAAGGGCAACTGATGTAGCTGCCAATACGTTGTTGTGGATTTGTATGCCTGCCACTGTTGAGAGATTTCCTTTAGTAATTGACTCCATCTCTATTTCAGACGGTTTCATCAATGCTTGAGGCGCCAATGAGGAGTTTTCCTTTTCTGATACTGTCGTGCTACTTGTATTCCCAATACTTGTTTCCTCCGAGCTGCTCGTTGCAATCTTTTTGGTAACTTTGTTAATTTTTGGTGTCAGCATCCCCTGTCCTTGTGGTATACTTTGATTATCTGATGGTGGACTGTCCGACCGTGTACTTTGTGTAAGTTCCTTTTCGCCATTTTTTTGTATTTTTGGGTATAGCTGGCATTCAAACATTCTTGCACCATTAAGAAGTCAGCTTTTAGCCATTCTGTAAGACGTGCTTCACGAGCTGCGAGGTCCACTGTCAAGGGAGATGCAGTTACTTGATTTCTTGCTGTCTGCGGCCTTATCAGATCAGTTTTCCGTTTTCCTTCCTCGATGTTTGCTTCTATAATATTTCTATCATCTACCTGCTTTGTGATTGCAGGAGGTGAGTTCGTCTTACGGTGTGACTCAGGCGGTGCAAGTGCCGTGTCCTCCGGCAGATTCTTAAAACTGCTTTCTTTTAGCAGTCGCTCTGTTTCAGTTTGGATTTGTGAGAGACCGTCTGGTCTCTTACCTGAATCGGCTGGCTGGAGAGATGTGTGCAGGGTTGGTTGAGATAGCACGTTTGAAATACCGGTCAGAAAAATAAAGACCGGTTTGCAGGACAGGGGTACTGAACCATTTTCTGTGGTCCACCTTTGTGCTTCACGACTGTATTCCGGCGCCGAGACTGAAATTGTCGCTTCCGGCTCGTTGTTTGCTTTCATTGCTTCCATTGGTAATCTCATTTCCAGCAAATCAGAGTCAGTGATCTCGAACCATGTCACAGAACGAGTCCGAAGCATCGGCATAAACCGGCGAGGGGAATTTTGAAGTATCCGACACGTCAGTCGGTGCTTGTTGATTGGGAACAAGGCTCGACGAGAAAGTGTTTCCCAGTTTTCTTATATTTTTCAAAAATCTCTCTAAGCCCTCAGGTTTTGTGTTTACTTTTTACAGCGCTAGGTCTGCTAAAGCAGGAATGAGTCCGAAGTCAAAACTGGCAGCTTTACACGTGTCATTTTGCTTTACAATGGTGACGCTTACCTCCGAACGGAAACCATCTTTCGGTGTCCGGCAATGTTGAAGAGATTTCTGCCGGGTTTGTGGGCCCTGCAAGGGCGGGCTTCATGTTCGTCTTAGCATCCTCTAGCATCCTGGGTGGACTGAGCAGACTGAACTCTAGGCCGAACTCCACGCCGCGCTCAGGATTAGCTTATATGGGTGGTTCTTATGCTTAAAGGGGCAACACCCAAAAACACCACAGGTAAACAGTTGCTGCAGCTCCTCACTGGAACACACTTGAGTAGAGTTTCTGGGCAGACTGAACTCTCCACCGAACTGCGAGCTTTTAGGTTTATCTAGGATTAAGGTTTGCAAGGAACGGCCTTTGGACAGCACTTCTTAAATACCTGGCACGCTTAAAGGGCTCCTAAGATTTTATTACAGAATTGGAGCACTTAGAGTTGCTAAGTGAATGGAAGGTTTTAAACTGAAGGTGTCATTGATGCTCCACAGTAGCGTAATCTGAGGACATAGAAACTATGCTTTTGGACAGAATGCAGTCAAAATTCTTGCGCCAAGTTCTGGGTCCGCCGATTGGATGTCCAAACAGTGCCTTAAGAATTGAACTAGGGCTCCAGAGTATTGCATCTTTAGCACAACTAGATATCTGACATATTACACCAAGCTAAAACTGAGGCTTTCAGATAACTCAAATGCACTGGCAGGCTTCCTGGAGATGGAGGCCTCCATGAGCAGGGATACATATACCTGGTATAAGGAAGAAGTAAACTCTTGGACGATTTTGATCCTAAAGTAGGGTAGCCATACGAAAGGGCAATTTGGCACAAGCTAAATTTGCTATAAAATCCTGGTCCATAGAGAGGGCGTTGGCTGAGGGTGCAGATAGAACTAAATACTTGCCTGCCCTGGTTACATACGTGGAGTCAAAAAGAACTTGAAATGCTGGCGGCCCATTAGTAGCATGAACTCGCCTACAGGCAGGAGGCTATTAATTATGTCTCAACTAAATTTACTCCCGCTATTTAAAAGAGCAAGCTGGTCTAAGGTTTCCCCAAAATGCCTTTTTGGCATGGGGCTTGACGAAGATCTGGCCCACTTGCTTCCGATTGGCCCATTGTATGGTTTAGTGAGGACTGAGTGGTTAAAGCCACATTTCCTCGAGTATAATACTAGATCATCTATGAAGCTATGGGCTTGCTGATGAATTTTGTCGAGCCTCGTTTTATGTATAACCTGGTGAGGTTTATAGATGACCCTAAACAAAAGAACGTTTAAGATACATACTCAGGTAACATGCCCAAGTCATTAAGGGGGAGGGAGGTTCCTGTTCAACTGACTAAAGTATTAGTATACATGTTTTCAGTGAAAGACTGCTCCGGGGATGGTTTTCATTTTTTGATTTTAATTTTTAATTTTTAATTGTGCCAATTAAGGTTTGCTGCTTGAAATGAATTGATTCACAATCTGGATGGATTTTGTTATGCGTGTCATTTTTGTTGTTAATGGAGAAATCCGTAATAAAATGTAGTGACGATGAACCCTGCAACTCTGTTTAGTTGCGACAGGCCTGACACAGATGAAGAGCTGGATCTGGCTACATTTGCCCATTTGCGGCAGTCTTCGAAGGCATGACGGCGTAGAGTACCTGCACACTTATGAGATTCGTCTCCACATCGACCAAACTGTCCAGCCGGTGGCGCTCAAACACTGAAGGATTCCATTTCATCTGCAACCTAAGGTGGAAGAGGAACTGTGTAAACTTGAGGAGACCGGAAACTTTGTATAAAGGAGAGTAGCCCGACCCCCTGGGTGTCAGCCATTGTAGTGGCCCGAAAACCAAAGAACCCACAAGAGGATTGCATCTGTGTGGATATGCCAATCAAGACGGTGAAGAGAGAAACACATCCCACCCAGGCCATTGATGACCCGCTGGCTGACATCCACGGGTCCCAATTCTTCTCAAAGTTGGTTCTGAGAGCTGGCTACCAACAGATCCTGTGGCATGAAGAGTCCCGCTACATCACAACATTTTCATCCCAGGTGCGCATGCACAGGTATATGTGGCTGTGCTCCTGGTGTCACCGGCAGGAGAGATCTTTCAGAGTACAATCAGTGGAGTTATTGCTGGCATCCCCGGGGTCATCAATGTCAGTGATGACATTCTGATTTTTGCTGCTATGTATGAAGAACACATCTCTCCTCTGACGGCTGTACTGGGAAAAATTTAGGAAAACTGCCTCACTCTGAATGGGAAGAAACATCGTCTGGAGTTTCCTTGGCTTCATGTTTCTTAAGTCTGGAGTTTCGGGGGATCCACAGAAAGTAAAGCACAAAGTCGGTGGTGGCTCATCAGTCAGAAATGTGCTGTTTCCTAGGCATGGTTAACTACTGCAGATGCTTTATTCCTCACCTAGCAAACACATATCAGAACCCATGCAGCAGCTGACAAATGCTGCAGAGTCATAGGAGTGGAGCAAGATTCACCAGGAAGCTTTTCAGACCACGAAAGAATCTATGGCGGACGCCACCATTATGTCCTACTTTGATCCCAGGAAGACGACGCTGCTCGTTGTTGACACCAGCCCACATGGTTTGGGTGCAGTTTTGACAGCAGACAGTGAATGATGAAGTGTTGCCGATTGTGTATGCGGGCAAGCCCTGGATGCAACTGGAGGGCAGGTATTCACGTGAAGGAGGCGATCACAGTTCTATGGAGTGGTTGTCATTTTCATCTCTACCTATACAAGAGTCAATTTAAGGTGTTGACAGACCATAAACCGCTGATCTCAATTTTCAACAGCTCATCTCTGAGACTTCCACTGTGAACTGAGAAGTGGACGCTACAACTTCAGGAATTCGACTTTACCATCGAGCACTGTGCACGTGCTGGCAACCTGCTTGATTTTCTATCACGTCGCCTGAGAGCAGCAACCCCAGGCCATTCTAGGGAAGCTGCCCAGCATCAGGTGGATGTGAATCTGGTGATGAAGATCACTTGCCAAATGCACCGACAATTGCAGAAGAGCGGGATGTCTCCGCCCAAGAGGGACCTCAAATTCGGAGAGGTGGTAGAGTTTTCTGAATGAAAAATGCCACAGGATGGAAGTGGCCCAACATTGTCTCATCAGTTTGCTTCAGGGATGAACTGTCAGTCTCCCCACAGGGGTGGCTATTGAGAGGGTCTCATATCGTGATCCCTGCCAGCCTCACCAACAAAGTGGTCCTGCAGGCACACGTTGGACACCACAGTGCCTGGAAGACAAAATCCTGCCTGAGGGAGAAGGTGTGGTTCCCGGAGCTCGAACCGGCTGTTGAGGCCATGCGGTTGAGGTGCATCCCATGTCAATTTGCGGGCATGGCTAGACCTCCACTCCCCGTCCAATCGATGACTCATGTTTAACGGCTGTGGGAGAAGGTGAGTACAGATTTAAATTCCCTACCCAAAGAACGATACATTCTGGTGGTGGTGGATGGGTTTTTCCATTATCCAGAGTTGGATATCATGGAGTCAATAGCGGTGTCAGTAGATATTCCCAAGTTAGAGAGGATTTTCGCAACACAAAGCCTGCCTTGTGTTTTGAAGTGAGGCAACCGGCCACCATTTCAGGGCTCAGGTATATGAAGGTTTTATTGGTGAGACATTAAAGGATCCCGCCTTGCTGGCCACAGGCAAATGGAGATGCAGAGAGGTTCATTAGAACTTTAAATAAGATGCTGCGTATTGCCCGAGAGGAACAGGTGGCTATGGAATGAGCCATTTAACAGTTCCTGAGGGAATATCGCTCCACACCGCACGCATCCACTGGTGTGACTGCGCAGCAGACCTGACGGGGCAGGCTCCAAGAACCAGGATCCCGGAGTGGCAGCTGGATTTTCTGGACAATGGCACCTATCTATCAAAGAGAAGTCGAATGTACGAAGAACAGAGCAGGAGGATGGGAACATGCCCATTGAACACTGGGGTAGAATATGTGGTGCTGGTCAAGAATCCCAAGACATTCACTTCACAAGAGTGATATGCAGGATAGAGTCCATGTAACCATAAGCATTCACAGACTTTCTTTGGTCAGTTCTGGGTAAAACAATATAGAACATATAGTAGACCTACCATGCAAATTCAGGTACACAGTATCAGTGATAGATGAGTCAATAATTTTTTTTTTCTGCTCGTCCCTGTGTTTCAGAAGTATATAGAAATATATGAAGGGCCAGCCGTAAGACCTTTAGCCATGGAGCTCTACTAAATTCTGAAGATGGCATAGAAGAGTTGTAATATGCATGTTTTGTTAGATACTTTGATACATTTTTGTTTACAAATTCCAATACAGTACAGGGTTCGAAACAGGAGCTGGGAGCCGTTTAGCTCTGGGTTATAGCCAAGGGGAACCTGATTAGCTTGAAACCAACAGCTACCAGGAGCTACTTTTGTGATAGTTTGCATCTTGCACACGTTAGATTTTCTGCACGCTAAAAACTGCTACCCATTCATAACTCCTACCTAACGGGTGATGCCCGATACCCACGAGCTGTTCTTTGCTCCTGATCAACAAATACTAATTTCGATCCCTGCAGTAGATTAACAATACCCACTGGGAGCATTGTACAGTTCAATTTTCAGATTCACCTTCTGAATTTATAGCACAGTTTCCTTATATCACACTGGGACCTCATCAAGAAGTTGTATATAATTATAACAATAAGTATAATTTTACTGCAGCTCAAAATGAGGACACTTTCCATAGGTCTACAAACACTGTATTATTGGATAGAATATTGCATGCTACATGACAGAAGAATCCTGGTGAGAATCAGTCCCTTTGAACGCAACATGGGGAGAGGGGTGATTCTTGGCAAGTGCATGGAGATAACACTTTATACCTAGCATGTAGACTTCCTCTTCTCACGTATTTCTTTAAATAATGCCCATTTAAAAATAACCTGTATCAAGAACAATATTTTCTTTTGCCCAGATTGGGAAGCCAAAGAAGGCGAGTTCTGGGATGGAAAGAAAGCCATGCTTAGAAGTAGAAGTCGCATCACAAATGTTTCAGGTATGTTAGTATCATGGGGCATACAGTCCAAGAAGTGCAATAAAATCTACTTTGGAGCCAGTGTAGGTCCTTAAAAAGCATGGGCTTCACACAATATTTCAGAAAGGGTTGCAATCTCAATTAGGAACTTTACTAGTCAATGGTTAAACATTCCAAAGTTAAGCTCAGTCCTACATCACACAGGCACGTGGAGTTCAGGGAGCAATTGGTCTGCCATCACACAAATAGGGAAGTCTAGACGTAAGCGCTCCAAGGAACAGATACAATCTTTGCAGACCCATCAGGATGTTTTCTCAGATAAACAGCGTCTAGAAGATCATACCATAGAGAGAGGGTTCCATGCCATTGATGAAAACTACAATACTCTACAACAAAGCATCTTCTTCCTTCGAGATGTAATTGTGGATATGATTGGCACAATAAACCATGATATATCCATAATAACGATTAACCAACAGGTCTCTGCAACCCTTTTGAAAGAGACTGCCTTGCTCGACATATTTTCAAGGGCTATTCCAGATTGGAACTCGCCGACCTTTCCCATTCAAATCAGGGAACTAAATCTGCACAAGCAAAAAAGCAGCTCCAATCAGACACCACATACACACTAATGAGTGTAGTGAGTAAACAATTATTTGCACCATCGGCCCAGGCTACAGATGTATAATCTTTTATAATCCATTGAGTCTTGCTTATTCCAGCACACACAAAACTCACTATGTTTTTACACTGGTTCAAGTTAGTGTGTGAAGTCCCCCACACACATCCGTGTTGGACACATGGGGATCCAAGCATCAGCCAGTATGCCCTTAAAGATTGTATTGGCACAAGTCAACTTAAGTGCCAAATTATCACAAGAACACAGTCCTGTCAACTGTCATCAAATGTTACAATCTGCACCGTGAGTAAAACATTTTCAAACAGGTTGCACCTGCTACCCAATGGGTCCTACATTGTCCATTTTAATGCTACATGTTGTGGTGTGCCTGTGGGATTTGCCCGCTTGATCATGGTCATCCATGTGGTCAATTGCTGTGGAATCATTCTCCAACCACCAGTTCATGCTGAAACAGTACAACTGCAATGGCCTGAAGCCAAATTCTGGCATCTCCAGTTTCCAGTACTGTCGCCATCGTTGGTACACCTCAAGAATATCCAGTTAACAAT
Source organism: Ambystoma mexicanum (assembly GCF_040938575.1). Taxonomy (NCBI): domain Eukaryota; kingdom Metazoa; phylum Chordata; class Amphibia; order Caudata; family Ambystomatidae; genus Ambystoma; species Ambystoma mexicanum. Next base: position 1,275,745,231 of record NC_090932.1, read on the forward strand.
TGCATTGCTGAGACATTTCAAGAAGCAGCTGAAAAAGCAAGATAATGGACCTGACCAGTAAGGCTGAAGCAAGGTATCCCACCATTTCCAGGAAAGCACTCTAACTTGGTCAGATGGCATGAGCACAATCCTGAAAAGCTCTACATTGTCTGGAGTTGCTTCAGTTCTAGGAAAAGCAACAGACTGGGTTAGAACGCATTGTCTTCAATACAGGATCAGACATTCTAGACTTCATGCAAAACAAAAAAGGTGATGGCTGGAAGTTTCAGAATGAATCCTAACCTCTGGCATTGGTCCAGGCAACCCTCCAGACCATCGTTCTTCAGCCTGCCAAGAAGGGGACAGACCATATGCAAATCAGGCTTGGTCCGAGGCCAGAAGGGGCAGTCCAGCTCAAACTGCTAGGTCATATCCCTTCTGCACGGGACCACAATCATCCCCAGACATAGTTCAGCCTTGTTGGGCGCCATCAGTGAGGTGTAGCATGGGGCTCTAGGCCCATAAGTCTTGGGACACATGTCTGGGGATACCTGTCCCACTCGGGGCAACTAAAGCTTCATAAAAGAGCTGATGGCTGGAAGCTTCTAGACTTCCTGTGAAAGACCGAGTACTCGCATTTCACCTTTGATTTACATATTTGCACCTGGAGTAGTCCTGGTTCTCATCTTTTTTTTCAGGAGTGGAAATTAACAAAGCTTGAGAGCTGCAATCTTCATGGGTGACCACACAGGAAATACTGCTATAAGGTGAGCTACATCTGCTAAGACTTTGGAAAGTGCTTCAGATGTGAATCTCATCTCATCTTTATCCATCTCCAACTTGGTTCAGCAAAAAACAGCAATTGGTAATCCGAGTGAGAAGACAGCGGTAGAGTTACAGTAATAACCAACTCATCTTCCCTCATCACCAGCTCAGCTCAGCAAAAAACAGCAATTGGTAATCTGAGTATGTATACACTAGTAGCACCTGGGCTACTCATCTGTTGCACCTACAAGATATAACCTGTTCCCCCAGTGGGCACCCTGCAAAAGAAGATTGTGGGAGTGCTTAGCGTGGATGGTAGAACATGGGGTTGAACTGCTGCAGAGAAAACTCTGCTGCACATGTTGTTACGCAGACTGAGGAAGATGACATCTATGTCGAGGCACCAGTCCATCACACACAAATACAGCAATACTGGGTGATTAACAATCACAGCCGTCCCGGTTCATTGGTTTCAGAGGTATGGATTTCTCGTACTAGCCACCTTTCTACAGAGCAGAATGTGCTTCAAAATATTTAGGACTTTTTACCTGGATCAACACCCTTTTTGAGAACGAGATCTCTTGGCTGTTTTGACTGTCCTAAGTGTCGGGGATAGGACAATCATCAAAACGACCGACTGACACAGCGGCCACATTATGAGTTTTACTCACCCCTGTCTTAAAAACTAGGTACTGTTTGCAAAACCTTTTCCCCCCAAATACAGCAAAGGAGAGAGACGCTCCTGCATGGTTTCTACGAACATATTCCTGCAAGGAAGCCTGGAGAGGGACACTGCTGGACATGTTCCTGCTTAGCTACTGGAAAATCTCAGAGAATTTGCTACATAGAAGTTATTGTTTTTAAAGTTTACTCTCTTTTCGATTTTCACATTTTTGTGCATTTTGCGACTTGTCCTTAGAATGGTTTTACTGTTCATGGCGGTGTTATAAATTGCATCCTATGGCTACAATATGAATAGTGCTAAACTCCAAGTCAGGCCACATCAGCATATAGCCACATATGAAACATTCCTGTTAGCATTTAAAAAGAGATACATTTCACAAATGTGCATTCCAACTACTGACTTTGCCAGCATTCTCTTCCCAAGCACGACTGGCAACATACACACTAAGCTTTCAGAACGCGTTATGGGTTTATGTGTTCACTAGAAACCTAACATCTTGATGCATTTAGAAAATACATTTCTTTTCTTTCTATACTGCATGCACACAATAAGAGATTGCCTAAGCGGCATGTTTATCTTCAAACGTAATCCAGTTTGCTGCAACATTTTTCAAAACAATCACCCTGCAGCGTTTTAATCATCATGCAGCAACTTTCATGCACTATTATTAAAACACAACAGCAGAGATAACAAAGAATTCAAAACATATCCATTTTCAAATAGTTTTATAAACACAAGTCTTTGGCAACATTGATACAATACTATGAGGCCGATTCATGGAATAATTAGCGCGGCGCAAGTGGGCAAAAACGTGCGAATCGCAGTGCAAGTGCGAAAATCGCAGTGCAAGTGCGAAAATCGCACGAAAAGCAACGCACATCGATTCATGGAAGGCCGTGCGCGAGAAAACCAGCGGATGTGCGATAAAAAAGTGCGCGGCGCACGTTGGCGCACAGGCCATCTAAAAGCGTGCTCCAGGTCACAGCGAAAATCGCACAGGCCACAGCGAAAATCGCACATAGCGCGGCGCACGCAACAAAAGTAGGCGGAACACGGGCGTAACACTCGGAATGGGGAACAACTTGCCAAAACGTGGGCGTCACGGGGGAAGTACAAGGCACAAGTGCGCGGAACGCCCACACGCTCGCCTACAACACGTATTCATGGAATAGAATAGGGCAAAAAAGCGCACGGTCAAACCAGCGCACAGGCACAAACACGACCGCCACAAGAAAGCAGGCGGTAGCGTCTCTGCGGCTGGAAGAAATGTGCGCCAAAAGGTGCGCCAACAAATAGCACCTATATACTGCCATGATGAATGTCCTATACTGTGGCCCTCCAGGACAAATTACGTGCAAAGGGGTACCCACAAACACGGACACCCGCTGACAAAAAATACGTGTGCGTGTATACCGGGGTGCGCGGGAAGTCTCACACGCGATTTGGCCGGGTACGTGTATTTCAGGGGTGCGCGGGAAGTTCCACACGCGATTGGCCCAGTGCGAGCAGGGTACGTGTATTTCAGGGGTGCGCGGGAAGTTCCACACGCGATTACAGCAAGGCATGTGTATTTCAGGGGTGCGCGGGAAGTACCACACGCGATTTCATCAGGGTACGTGTATTTCAGGGGTGCGTGGGAAGTTCCACACGCGATTGGCCCAGTGCGAGCAGGGTACGTGTATTTCAGGGGTGCGCTGGAAGTTCCACACGCGATTGGCCCAGTGGGAGCAGGGCACGTATATTTCAGGGGTGCGCGGGAAGTTCCACACACGATTACAGCAAGGCATGTGTATTTCAGGGGTGCGCGGGAAGTACCACACGCGATTTCATCAGGGTACGTGTATTTCAGGGGTGCGCGGGAAGTTCCACACGCGATTGGCCCAGTGCGAGCAGGGTACGTGTATTTCAGGGGTGCGCGGGAATTTCCACACGCGATTTCAGCAAGGTATGTGTATATCAGGGGTGCGCGGGAAGTTCCACACACGATTACAGCAGGGTATGTGTATTTCAGGGGTTCTGGGGAGTACCACACGTGAATTGTCCGTGTGGGCCCTCCCAGGTGTACGCTCCACAACCTCCACGGACCCTGCAGCCAGCCCACACCACGGGGGACTACCCTGCAGCCATGCTCATGTCCCGCAGGCAGCCCATCCACCATGGGCATGCCCCCCAGCCAACCCACATGTCACCTTGCACTACTGATCAACAATGCATGTCTCCCACCACCCCCACCCCCCAGCAGTGCAGGGGCAGCCTCCAGCAGGCCCCCATTCATGTCTCCCACCACCCCCACCCCCCAGCCACCAGGGGCAGCCTCCACCAGGCCCCCACTCATGTCCCCCTGCACCCCCACCCCCCAGCATCCAGGGTCACCCTCCACCAGGCCCCCACTCATGTCTCCCACCACCCCCACCCCCCTGCCACCATGGCCACCCTCCACCAGGCCCCCACTCATGTCTCCCACCACCCCCACCCCCCAGCATCCAGGGGCAGCCTCCACCAGGCCCCCACTCATGTCTCCCACCACCCCCACCCCCCAGCCACCATGGCCACCCTCCACCAGGCCCCCACACATGTCTCCCACCACCCCCACCCCCCAGCAGTGCAGGGGCAGCCTCCACCAGGCCCCCACTCATGTCCCCCTGCACCCCCACCCCCCAGCATCCAGGGGCAGCCTCCACCAGGCCCCCACTCATGTCCCCCTGCACCCCCACCCCCCAGCATCCAGGGGCAGCCTCCAGCAGGCCCCCACTCATGTCCCCCTGCACCCCCACCCCCCAGCATCCAGGGGCAGCCTCCACCAGGCCCCCACTCATGTCTCCCACCACCCCCACCCCCCAGCAGTGCAGGGGCAGCCTCCACCAGGCCCCCACTCATGTCTCCCACCACCCCCACCCCCCTGCCACCATGGCCACCCTCCACCAGGCCCCCACTCATGTCCCCCTGCACCCCCACCCCCCAGCATCCAGGGGCAGCCTCCACCAGGCCCCCACTCATGTTCCCCTGCACCCCCACCCCCCCAGCATCCAGGGGCAGCCTCCACCAGGCCCCCACTCATGTCTATCACCACCCCAACCCCCCTGCCACCATGGCCACCCTCCAGCAGGCCCCCACTCATGTCCCCCTGCACCCCCAACCCCCAGCCACCAGGGGCAGCGCCCACCAGCTCCTCACAATCCCCAATCATGTGCGTAATGGTCAGCCTCCACAGCCAAGAAGCCCTACCAAGTAACCCATTCACCCACATGGAAAAGGAAATCACACGTTACACCCCCAATGTTAATGAAGCTAATGAACCCATGTCCGTCACACACAATGGTTGCAATTGAATGGGAAAACACCCAACATGACATGCATGAAACCAATGAGATGATACCACACAGTGAAGTATGGAAACCAAAATTGTATTTAAACAAATAAAGAATGCTAAAGAAAGGAAACAAACTACAATGGGGATGAAAAAAATAAAACCTGCATGTCCGTATAAAAAATAATAAAAATGCAAATCAGAATCCAAAAAAATGTCGTCCCAAGTGAAATGTAAAAGAAATCTCCATGCAACAAAGAACTATGTAAGAAACTACCAAGGGTCCATGAGCCCAACTGAACAAAGGAAACCTACTAAAAAACCTAACTAAAAATCAACTATATACAAAAAGTGGAGCAGTGTCCGTCGACTCCAAATCATAATAAGAAAGAAAGGAAACCTAAAACTAAAGAACTATATACAAAGGCGGCGGGCAAGTCCAGCGGCTCACTCCGTGCTGTCCCGGGCCAGGGCATCATCGAACTCCTGTTCGTGTCCTCCTCCAACCCCCTGCGGATTGCCTCGAGGCACTCGGCCCGCCTCAGGGCCCTCCGCATGGAGTTCTCCGCCCTGACCATTGTGAGCCGCGCCTCTTCCGCCCGCCGCCACTCCGCACCTATGGCGTGGCCCAACCGCTGCCACACGGAAGACACTCTCTGTCCTGGGTCCCCATGCCCTCCGGCCGATGCCTGCCCCTCCGATGTCGAAAGCCCCGAGCCTTCATCTCTCCCACCATGTTGCTGCTGCTGCTGCTCTGCCTCTGCCCGTGCACTGCCTCCTGCTGCCTGCACATCCTCCGCCGGCGGGGGGGCAGTTGTTGATGTGGCCACCCCTGCTGGACCTCCGACTCCCGACTGTGGCAGGGATGCCTCCTCCACCAGCCTGGCCGCACCGTCAGAGGCAGCTCCACAGGGCACCCAGGTGACTGATGGGTGGGAAGATGGCACAGAGGACGACTGGCGCGTAGGGGGTCCAGTTGAGGAGGGGGTCGGAGCAAGCCCCATCAGACGGAGGAATCCGGCCTGGGTGACCTGTCCCAGCAGGCTGACGTGGTCAACGAGCCATTCGAGATGACGTGCAGTCTCTCCATGAAAAGACTGCAGGTCACCTCGCATGGCCCGTTGACGCAACGCCACACCAGCCAGGACAGGCTCAACCCGGACCTGGATGGCCACGTCCGCAGGCAGAGGAAGGCCAGTTGACGTCAGCTCATCCCCTGCCTGAAAACGGGTCTGGACGTAGGCATCCCTGCTGGTGCAAGATGATGCAGGGACAGGATCGGGGACAGGATTGCACACAGGCACCTCCGCGGCGGCCTGTGCTGCCTCCTGTCCCTGGTCCTGCACTGCACCACTAGCACCAGTGGGATCCCCACCTCCAGACCCCGTCTCTGGTGCTTGCACGGCCTCCTCCTCCACCAAACCCCCCACCAACCTGGATGACTCCGTGCCATCTTCCCCTGTTGGGCCCTGTGGGGTCCCAGCTGCCCCTTCTGCTGCCGAGGAGTCCAACTGCAACCTCTGCCTCTTGGACCTCCCCCCGGCAGCTGCGGCCTGGGACGCGGCACCGGACTCCTCACTCCCCGACGAGATGACAACACGGGAGGGGAGCCGGGCCTTGCGTCTCCGGCTGGCGGTCGGATCCCCGCCGCTGTGCTCCACAGCACCTTCTCCCCCCTCTTCATCAGTTGACGCTGCAGACAGGGAGAAACAAAACACAGGCATCAGGGCACTGTACAATGGACACATACACACATGACAGTTGCACATGAGTGGCATTGGCAAACCTCAGACATGGCATCACAATCCCCAACACACATGTCATTGCAACTCGCACACATGTGCCATACCACAGCCATATCGCAACTGCCACCACCATCCCTACACATACAACAGCATCAGCAGCCAAAGGGGAGCCAGACATCACATGCAACACAGGATGTGCACCACACATGTACACACACCACCACACTTGCATGCATGTCTACACCTATGCCAAGTGTCGCACCGTTCAGACGGGCATCCATGTCACATCTGCCAATCAGGCTTCCACATACCGCTGTCACATGCATCCATGTTGCTACATGACAGAAGAATCCTGGTGAGAATCAGTCCCTTTGAACGCAACATGGGGAGAGGGGTGATTCTTGGCAAGTGCATGGAGATAAAACTTTATACCTAGCATGTAGACTTCCTCTTCTCACGTATTTCTTTAAATAATGCCCATTTAAAAATAACCTGTATCAAGAACAATATTTTCTTTTGCCCAGATTGGGAAGCCAAAGAAGGCGAGTTCTGGGATGGAAAGAAAGCCATGCTTAGAAGTAGAAGTCACATCACAAATGTTTCAGGTATGTTAGTATCATGGGGCATACAGTCCAAGGAGTGCAATAAAATCTACTTTGGAGCCAGTGTAGGTCCTTAAAAAGCATGGGCTTCACACAATACTTCAGAAAGGGTTGCAATCTCAATTAGGAACTTTACTAGTCAATGGTTAAACATTCCAAAGTTAAGCTCAGTCCTACATCACACAGGCACATGGAGTTCAGGGAGCAATTGGTCTGCCATCACACAAATAGGGAAGTCTAGACGTAAGCGCTCCAAGGAACAGATACAATCTTTGCAGACCCATCAGGATGTTTTCTCAGCTAAACAGCGTCTAGAAGATCATACCATAGAGAGAGGGTTCCATGCCATTGATGAAAACTACAATACTCTACGACAAAGCATTTCCTTCCTTCGAGATGTAATTGTGGATATGATTGGCACAATAAACCATGATATATCCATAATAACGATTAACCAACAGGTCTCTGCAACCCTTTTGAAAGAGACTGCCTTGCTAGACATATTTTCAAGGGCTATTCCAGATTGGAACTCGCCAACCTTTCCCATTCAAATCAGGGAACTAAATCTGCACAAGCAAAAAAGCAGCTCCAATCAGACACCACATACACACTAATGAGTGTAGTGAGTAAACAATTATTTGCACCATCGGCCCAGGCTACAGATGTATAATCTTTTATAATCCATTGAGTCTTGCTTATTCCAGCACACACAAAACTCACTATGTTTTTACACTGGTTCAAGTTAGTGTGTGAAGTCCCCCACACACATCCGTGTTGGATACATGGGGATCCAAGCATCAGCCAGTATGCCCTTAAAGATTGTATTGGCACAAGGCAACTTAAGTGCCAAATTATCACAAGAACACAGTCCTGTCAACTGTCATCAAATGTTACAATCTGCACCGTGGGTGAAACATTTTCAAACAGGTTGCACCTGCTACCCAATGGGTCCTACATTGTCCATTTTAATGCTACATGTTGTGGTGTGCCTGTGGGATTTGCCCGCTTGATCATGGTCATCCATGTGGTCAATTGCTGTGGAATCATTCTCCAACCACCAGTTCATGCTGAAACAGTACAACTGCAATGGCCTGAAGCCAAATTCTGGCATCTCCAGTTTCCAGTACTGTCGCCATCGTTGGTACACCTCAAGAATATCCAGTTAACAATTGCATTGCTGAGACATTTCAAGAAGCAGCTGAAAAAGCAAGATAATGGACCTGACCAGTAAGGCTGAAGCAAGGTATCCCACCATTTCCAGGAAAGCACTCTAACTTGGTCAGATGGCATGAGCACAATCCTGAAAAGCTCTACATTGTCTGGAGTTGCTTCAGTTCTAGGAAAAGCAACAGACTGGGTTAGAACGCATTGTCTTCAATACAGGATCAGACATTCTAGACTTCATGCAAAACAAAAAAGGTGATGGCTGGAAGTTTCAGAATGAATCCTAACCTCTGGCATTGGTCCAGGCAACCCTCCAGACCATCGTTCTTCAGCCTGCCAAGAAGGGGACAGACCATATGCAAATCAGGCTTGGTCCTAGGCCAGAAGGGGCAGTCCAGCTCAAACTGCTAGGTCATATCCCTTCTGCACGGGACCACAATCATCCCCAGACATAGTTCAGCCTTGTTGGGCGCCATCAGTGAGGTGTAGCATGGGGCTCTAGGCCCATAAATCTTGGGACACATGTCAGGGGATACCCGTCCCACTCGGGGCAACTAAAGCTAAATAAAAGAGCTGATGGCTGGAAGCTTCTAGACTTCCTGTGAAAGACCGAGTACTCGCATTTCACCTTTGGTTTACATATTTGCACCTGGAGTAGTCCTGGTTCTCATCTTTTTTTTCAGGAGTGGAAATTAACAAAGCTTGAGAGCTGCAATCTTCATGGGTGACCACAAAGGAAATACTGCTATAAGGTGAGCTACATCTGCTAAGACTTTGGAAAGTGCTTCAGATGTGAATCTCATCTCATCTTTATCCATCTCCAACTTGGTTCAGCAAAAAACAGCAATTGGTAATCCGAGTGAGAAGACAGCGGTAGAGTTACAGTAATAACCAACTCATCTTCCCTCATCACCAGCTCAGCAAAAACCAGCAATTGGTAATCTGAGTATGTATACTCTAGTAGCACCTGGGCTACTCATCTGTTGCACCTACAAGATATAACCCGTCCCCCCAGTGGGCACCCTGCAAAAGAAGATTGTGGGAGTGCTTAGCGTGGATGGTAGAACATGGGGTTGAACTGCTGCAGAGAAAACTCTGCTGCACATGTTGTTACGCAGACTGAGGAAGATGACATCTATGTCGAGGCACCAGTCCATCACACACAAATACAGCAATACTGGGTGATTAACAATCACAGCCGTCCCGGTTCATTGGTTTCAGAGGTATGGATTTCTCGTACTAGCCACCTTTCTACAGAGCAGAATGTGCTTCAAAATATTTAGGACTTTTTACCTGGATCAACACCCTTTTTGAGAACGAGATCTCTTGGCTGTTTTGACTGTCCTAAGTGTCGGGGATAGGACAATCATCAAAACGACCGACTGACACAGCGGCCACATTATGAGTTTTACTCACCCCTGTCTTAAAAACTAGGTACTGTTTGCAAAACATTTTCCCCCCAAATACAACAAAGGAGAGAGACGCTCCTGCATGGTTTCTACGAACATATTCCTGCAAGGAAGCCTGGAGAGGGACACTGCTGGACATGTTCCTGCTTAGCTACTGGAAAATCTCAGAGAATTTGCTACATAGAAGTTATTGTTTTTAAAGTTTACTCTCTTTTCGATTTTCACTTTTCTGTGTATTTTGCGACTTGTCCTTAGAATGGTTTTACTGTTCAGGGCGGTGTTATAAATTGCATCCTATGGCTACAATATGAATAGTGCTAAACTCCAAGTCAGGCCACATCAGCATATAGCCACATATGAAACATTCCTGTTAGCATTTAAAAAGAGATACATTTCACAAATGTGCATTCCAACTACTGACTTTGCCAGCATTCTCTTCCCAAGCACGACTACCAATGTGCCCAGGCAGAGAAGGCTTACAGCTCACATCTGTACAATGGAACAGGCGATGGAGCTTCACTAACAGGTTTAGCCAGTGGCTCCGAGATGGAGTGCTGAGGCAGCTGCTCCTTGGCAAAAAGAATGAAGACACATTTCATATCTCGCCCATGATAGAAGCAGATTCGGCAGAGTAGCAGCTCTCACAGAGGTACTGCTTTTGTGGCTCCAGCACACTTTGCTCACCTGGTACTGCTTATTCAGAGACTTGTTCAGAACCAACAAGTGCATGTGGTTCTAGAAAGCTAACTGAGTGGGCTTACAAGGGCTTTTCACACTTTTATCCAACCAACATCTATGGGTAGCATAGGCTGAGCAGTCAGGGTTAGACTTGGGGATCAGAGGATTGGTGGCAGGTACAGCTGACCTAAAATAAAAGTGACAATGATTTGAAGGTCTGCACGGATGCATACACATATTATTTATTAAGAAACACACATGGTTTAAAAGTCAACACCGCTTCTCACTAGACGAAAGCAAAATCTACACATCCACATCATGGACGGTTAACCCAGCCAAGGGGCTTCTCCACACTTCAATGTTTTTACAGGGTTATTCAGGTATGCAAAGCACAGGAAGTAGTACTCAAACTAAAGTGGAAGGAAAATCCCATTAAAATGGTTAAACAGTGGACATCATGTACTGTATAATTATGTGGTAATACCTAAAAGCTTTAGGAGTCTTACCAAACCTAACCAGTAGGGACCAGTCCCAAGGTAAGCACCTGCAAGGGGGTTAAAGGCAGTCATGTGCCCCCCACCCACCCCACACTCCAAGGAATATTTGGCAAAACAGGGAAGTTCTTTCGATAATAACACACCAAATTGCATTTCAATGACTTCATCAAAATGGATGGTGAACTGCAGTTTCCAATTCCTACTGACCGAGTTGTCCCCAGGAAGGAGGCCTAGAGCAGACTTCCACTTCCCACGGTCAGGCAAGAGTAGTTGTAGGGACATTACTTTGTTATTTGAATCCCTGTGGGAACAGGACTGTATTTAAGAGTGCTATGAGATTTTGACATGGGAGCTCTAATTAAAACAAATCTACCTTCAGGTGAGTATGGACCTCTAGTGACAATTACTCATGCAATTGGTCCAGTTGCAGGACGTTGAGGGTCAGTTTTCGGTGTTCGGTCTCAATTCAATTTTCATCCTACCCTGTATGCCAGAGACTAACCTCCACCCCAAAGGCAGTCTAAATGCCTACCTGGGGCTGTGCCATGTTTTGTGGCATCGAATAGTGGTGTAACCGAAGCAAGGCTTTGCCGAAGTTCGGTCTCTGAGCTTTAGTGCAAGAAAAACGCCTACACCTGAACACCTCAGACTTACTATTGGCCAGAAATATTATCATGGGTCCACCTGCTGGGTAAATTTATGTATCAATGCTTATTACCCTTGTATGATAAACCTTAGATGATCCAAAATAGTGCCTTTCAAACTCGTAAATGGAAACACATTAATAATGCTCTCCCTCTATTGTTTACCATTTATGTGTATTTATTCTCTTTTAGAGATAATATATAAGCATTACAAATAGAATAGTTAAGCAATATACAGTTCCTAATATTTTCAATAAAGTAGTGCAGTAAATACCAAACACCCTATTGCTATTCAAACTACCTACTCCCAATCACAGGTGTGTATGTAGCTATTGTGGCCAAAAAACATGCATACTCACAATTGTGATACTGAAAGCGCTTTGCTGCTTGTTTCCAGGGCACTTAAGCTTTGTAAATTTGTTTTGCCTCCAAACTATTGAAGCGAGCGTTAAGCAAATCAGAATTTGGGAAAATTGGCAAAGTTCCGGTTTTAGGCCCAAAGACTATAGTTACAGTTTTGGCCAACCCATCAAATCGGCTTGCTTTTCTTACCCAGGCAGGTCAATATCTTGTGGGCCAGCAGTGTCCTGCAGGCCTGCTCCTTTGTGGTTCAGCATGGACTTCAGTGAAATCTTAGGACCTCCTCCTGACTTCTAAAACAGCTTTGTTTTAAAGGTTCAATCTCGCCCCTGTTAGCCAAACACATTCTGACAGATAATTATGTAATTCATATAATCAGTAGGAACATTGAAACAAAACATCTTGCTTGTTCATGTTTGCATTGAAAACAAGCTGTTGCTTATGTATCAACTTGCGTGCTTGATCAAGATGGGCTTTTTCCAGATGATAAAAAGACAACGGTGCTTTACTCAAAACATAGTATTGTATCAATGTTGCCAAAGACTTGTGTTTATAAAACTATTTGAATATGGATATGTTTTGAATTCTTTGTTATCTCTGCTGTTGTGTTTTAATAATAGTGCATGAAAGTTGCTGCATGATGATTAAAACGCTGCAGGGTGATTGTTTTGAAAAATATTGCAGCAAACTGGATTACGTTTGAAGATAAACATGCCGCTTAGGCAATCTCTTATTGTGTGCATGCAGTATAGAAAGAAAAGAAATGTATTTTCTAAATGCATCAAGATGTTAGGTTTCTAGTGAACACATAAACCCATAACGCGTTCTGAAAGCTTAGTGTGTACATACACATGTAAGCCTTCTCTGCCTGGGCACATTGGTAGGCTGCCCACGCAAGACCTTAACCCTTGTAAATCCTGGATCCCCGGGTGGTGAAATCAGACACAGCAATCTACAGCACACCAGAGTCCACCCGTCCCTCGTCGCCAATTAAGTGGATCGCCTAAGACCCAAAGCGCTCTGGATTATCTGTGCTGCAGCAGGGCATCAAATAAACGCACACACTTTGCATGTGCATATGTAGAGTGGCCTGCACAAATGGGAGACATCCTATTTTATTCAGTGCTTGTGATGATGCAACCATTACAATTTAACACTCAAGTAATGAGCAACGAAAATGAAGCAGATCTTTAAACGTATATTCGATCAGGTGATCGCAAAGCAAATTGTGATCAATGAGTTAGTAAAGAACTTTCAGAATTCCATATGTAGTTGTAAAACCAGTGGCCAAGCTTCACTGACGCAGCCAATATATCTAACCGGCTGTGCTAGCTATATAGGAAGCCTGAAGTTGGTGGCCTTGCCCCCTCTGCCAATACTCTTTCTTTATGATGGAAAAGAACTTGCATTACAGGCTCGGCCATAGCAACCCAGTAGTCATGCAGTGGAAAGTGGTCTTATAGAGCACTTTTCTGCAGTTCCGTTGGCCTCACTGCACACTGCTATGTAAGAAAGGGGGATCTGGATTATTAGTGGGATAGCAGGAGGTAGATGGAAACCATGTAGAGTTGTTTGCAGATCTGAATGACCTGAATCCAGAGTGCCATTCTACTTCTATTGTTTTGGTGGCGACACTTAGGAATCTATTATCCAAAGTAGGAAGGCCAAGATCTGAAAGGTTGAAGCACTTTGGGCCTGGGTTATGTCGAGATAATTTTGATATATGCTGATTACTTTCTCTACGCAACCACCATTAATATGACACTCATTAGTATACAGTCCCACCCCACAATTCTGGGTCAAAAGACAAGCTGTTTGATTACTCAACTATATTTAAATAAAAGAATCCAGAGTGGTCCCCTTAGTTTCTTACAAGAGAAACCACTACAATCAAATATATGGATATGAAAAATCATATACACAATTAGAATAAGCCTGCCTGTGACAATCTCGTTACGAAGTAGCACGCATTCACACTATATTGTTAAATAGATATTTTCCTCACATTCGTACCTTGAATAATATGAGGGCACCTCTAAACAGCATTTGCAATACTACAGTAACATCGCCGCTTATTGGCCAATTTATTCAAGTTCTCTTCAGTTTAAATTTACGCAAAATCAATTTCAACCAAAATATAGTAAGTCCAGAATATTTAATTTTCTCTAGCATCAAAAACAGTATTGATACCAGAGAAAAGGGACATTTATGTACAGATGTCTATATTATTCTGACCCCGCCGACCCGCGTGTGTAGGTGGGTTTCTGGATTTCTAGCATGTATATTCTGTTCAAATGTAGACCATGCTGAGTCAGCTAATTGATATTTTATTTGTATCGCGGTCGTACACAAGTGTTTCAAAACGTGAAAATTCTTCATATTTGTGTTAGACAAAGAGTGCTATCACTTAAGAACTCACCGGATCTTGGTTTACTGACCCCAACACCAAGGGAAATGGTTTGGGAATTTTCTGATACAAGGATGAGTACCCCTCTCACTTCACTTTGCGAATCGGGTCACACTGTGTATGGTCAAGAATAAGAGTAAATTAAATTTACACTAGCATCATGTTCTAGGGGAGTGAAAGTGGCACAAGTTAACTACCTCACGCTCCAATTCCTTGTAAAAATCTAAGGCTTTCACAGATCATGCATTAATGAACAGTTCTTCGTTAGGCTAAGGAGTGGGGCAACTTTAAACCATGATCCAATGCTGAATACATCTGTGTAAACGCTTTGGATACTATTTAACTTTCACTTACAAAATACTATACTGACAGTGCTGTGAACTGTTCCCTGTTTTTCACAGCACACAGCACAGCACAGAGAAAGCAGTTTTGTATTTGTTTAAATGTAATCTCCTTCAGCTTTACATACAATGACAATAAGATGTAATTTACACCAGCAAACTACAATATTCTATTTTCATTCTTTCAATATATTTTTAATAGCCCCTGCGCTCAGTGCGCAGAAGTGTAATGTTTTCTACAAGCAGTCAAATCTCACTTAGCTTTAAATACAGTGAAAAAGGCACTGTTGCAGTTTACATCAAATCTGAAGATGTTCTATTTGGAATTAATTCCCCCTAGTGGCCACCGTCCAATTCCCTCCCACTGCAGCAACTGATCAAGCAATCATTCTAAGGGACTTATCTAATTACATTAGGGGATATTTTTATTCTCACTTCGAATAATTCTTTCAGGCGCGGATCAGCAGAGACCCTCAAGTGTCTCCAGGGAATTCACAACCAGCAGTTCTCTCCTGGTCCCTTTCTGCCTTTTTCAAGAAAGAAGGTCTGCTTCAAATTAATTTGGTTTAGGATCCCTCATGGACAAAGCCCAATTTTCCAGTAGGTATCCAGAATCAGCACTCATCTAGTAGGGATAGGTATTCTTCTTACCTGCTGCTTTAATTACAGAGTCAGAATCCTATTCACTGTGTGGTCCTGTTCTTCCATTGGCTTACATAACCATCAACGTTCCCACCTTAACATAACCCTCAATTTACACTGGACGTTCATATGTATATGTCCTGGTAGGACATGATGCATCGGATTGTACCAAACAGCTTCTTTCAACTCTGTACTATCACTTTAACCTGAGGTTCTAGTGCAGGATCATGGTCCATTGCGATTCCAAGGTTTCTCACAGTTGAAGTGGGCAGTGGGAAAATGCCCATTACATACAGCCATGGGATTGGTTTGGGGTTGGGTGGTGTTGTGTCACAGATCATAAGTTCTGTTTTGGTTAGGTTTGTTTGTAGTCATCCAAGGACCCAGATTTACAAGGCATATGCTGAGACAGGGAGAGAAAATAAAGGGCGCCTGGCGGAGACCTGATATGCCCAGGTGGGTACATATATCAATAACATAAATAATCAGGATGCGAGATCCTCACACCAATCAACAGTTTTTGGACATATTTATTTCAATCTCAAAAACCAGTGTCTTAAATTATTACAAACGCTTGCTAAGCACGAAAGCGATACCGGACAGATTTCAATAAAAACATAGGGAAGTGCAATTGTGCACCCTCATCGGGATGTCGAGGATGAGTACCCTAGTGACAAGCACATGTGAGTATACGAAGTAGGTGACACAAGTAACTCAGATAAGTGCTGCCCGAGGCTGTTCTTCAACCCGGGTGTGGTTTTAAACAAAAACAGTGTACACAACACGAAATTAGAAACATACAACAAAGGGTATTTTCACAGTTGTGCCACAAGTGATCGACACAGTTGTGTTTCAGCCTCAATGGCTTGGTAGAAGCTTGTGGTTGTGGTGGCCTTCATCAGGAGAGACTAGTTGGGGAGTCTGTCCGTGGGTAAGATCTGTGGGAGGGAGGAGAACTATGAGGATCTCAAAACGTACATAATGAATTAGGGATTAATAAATAACAGCTCATTGGTGCTGGAGAAATACACCAGTGGTGTATGGGAGAGCGCAGCTTACCGTCCAACCGGAGGTATGCTGTCAACCAACCTAGGTAGAATCCTAGGTCTGGTGGTGTGAAAAGATTCACCAGTGAGTGTAGATCAGCCGTGCCGGGGAAGCCGGATTCAAACGGCTCTGGGCTTATGATTAGCCATTGATCTAGAGAAGGGTTTGTTCACGTCCCATTTTCGCGACAAGAAGTGAACACTATTAGGCAATCTATTCCCGATATTAGGAAAAATCCGACAGGGTTCTATAAAGAGATAGAGTCTGTCTTACAGTACTCAGTGTTCACCCTAGGCGATATTGACTTGTTATTCCCTGTACTCCTGCCCGTAGATTTGTGGAAACAGATTAGAACAATAGATGATGCACCTGGGTTGGGAGATACGTGGGCTAATATAACTAGGCTTGACGGGGAAAGGCCAGCTGGTGAGAGACCGCCTCAGGTGATACTCACTTTGCCTGACAGAACCATTGCGAAATTAAAAACTAATTCCCGAAAAAAGAATTATTTGGGACAATCTTACGGCCTGTGTCCAAGGAAAATCTGAGGGTGCCACCGAGTTCTTTAATCGGTTTGAACAAGTATTCTCAGACTTCAGTGGACAGATTTAGGCACAGAATCTGGGAAAGGTTATTTGTGGACAAATTTGTGCGTGGATTGCTGCCTGACATCCAGTCACAGATTATGTGTTCCGAGAGCGCTTGGCAGGCGAAATCCCAATCCGAAGTACTGCACATGGCTCAGTACTACAAGAACCGTGTCAATAATGAAAAAGATAGAGTAGAAAAGAGAAAAGGAGACTTAAAGACTAAAGTATTGTTACAAAAAATTGTTCGAGGCCCCAGAGGGGGTAGTTCGCAGATTAGAGGTCAGTATGTTCCAAAAGGGAATGTGCCCTTGGGTCCTGTGAACATTAACCAGTGTGCCTATTGTCGCCAGGAGGGTCCTTGACGTGCACAATGCCCGGTCCTTCGACAGAGGTCGAATAACACACTTGGGAGTATGGGTAGATGACCCAGAGGTCGCCCCGGGGTGGGGGGCCCTGGTAGAGGTCAGTTTTCACAGTATCCTCAGCAACCTTTTTCACAGGACAATCAGACTTCGAGTGTGGATACTAGAAACATATTCGATCACCCTTCTGCTGCTTACCTCTCTCAGGAGCTTCCTTCTGATGATATTTTGTTTCGTTAGGATTGCCCGAAGCAGGGTTTGGAACCTACACCTATTCCCAATAGTCAGAAAGGTCCCTACGTTGAAATGGTAGTGGGAAATAGGAAACATCAATTCTTGATAGACACTGGAGCACAAAAGTGCTCCATTGATCATTCTCGGGTTCCAAACATTCCACTGTCAGGGCAAACCAATGTTTCCGTAGGGTTTTCTGGCACACCAGTCATTTGTCCAGTTTCTTCGCCGGTACCTATTTCTTTGGGTCCCTTTACCATTGGGACCATTGTCCCTTTCTTTTGACTTCGAATTGTGGAGAGAATTTGTTGGGGTTGAATCTGTTGAAGGAATTAAATGGGGTAATTTACTGTTTACCTGATGGAGTGCGTTTGACGATTTCACCACAACAGTTTTCTGTTTCACAATTCTTGACTAGACCTTTGCCACTAGAATTCAGTAATGTCCCGGAGTGTTTGTGGGCGGCTGACGACAATGATGTCGGTGTTCTACAGATTGAGCCTGTTAGAATAATCTTGAAACATGGTATTAAGCTGCCACGTATTCCGCAGTATAAGATCTCGGTTGAAGGTGAGCGAGCTTTGAAGAGCATTGTTTCTGATTTTGTGCATCGTGGGGTGATTGAGGAGATTACGGGAAGTTTGTGCAATAGTCCGATCCTACCTGTGTACAAAAAAAGGCGATAATGCTATTCTGTTTCGTTTTATAATTGATTTGCGTGCCATCAATAGAGTTGTCGCTCCACAATTTCCAATTGTGCCTGATGTGACGATATTAACTATGATTCCAGCTACGGCTACTTACTTCAGTGTTGTGAACCTGAAGAATGCTTTCTTCAGTATTCCTATACACAAGGACAGTAGATATTTGTTCGTGTTCACCTTAGGGGGACGCTCGTTCACATTTACTCGTGCACCTCAAGGTTACACCGAGAGTCCTAGCATTTACAGTAGGGCCTTGAAAGAACAGCTTGATACTCTTGAATTACCCCCTACTTGTACGTTGCTTCAGTACGTTGACGACTTGCTTTTAGCAGCAGATTCTGAGAGCTCTTGTAAAGAGGGAACGGTATTGTTTCTCATCCATCTAGCTAAGCATGGTCACAAAGCTTCGCTTAAAAAGTTTCAATATTGTTGCCAGGAGGTCGCCTATTTAGGCTACCTCCTGTCAAAGGAGGGAAGAAGATTGACACCTGAAAGAATAAAACACATTTCTGGCATGACTGTCCCAAATACACAGAAGGAAGTCAGAGCCTTAATAGGTATGGCCTCTTACTGTAGGTTATGGATCCCGAACTTTTCACTAATGATAAAACCGATGTTGGCTTTGACAAAGAAGGGCATTTCTTCACCATTGCCATGGAAATCGGAACATCAACAATCATTTGAGCTTCAAGACTGCATTATGCTCTGCGCCAGTTTTGGGTACACCAAATTATAGCAAGGCCTTTGTGTTTGTGCATGAATTTGATGGATGTGCTTTGACTGTATTAACGCAGGAACATGGAGGGAAGAATAGTCTGTGCGGCTACTACTCTTCCACCCTTGATGCTGTCGCATGTGCTTTGCCAAAATGTTTGCAAGCTCTCGCTGCTGCTGCCGCATTTGTAAAACAGAGTGAGGGAATGATCCTAGGCCATGATCTAACCCTGATGGTGCCTCACTCTGTAGATGTTCTATTGAACAAAACCCAAACGTAACACCTCACTTCTGCGCGATTGACGAGATAGGAGTTAATTTTATTTGCTCCCTACATACAAATTAGGAGGTGTTGTGTTCTTAATCCGGCTGAACTTCTACCTTTCCCGCAAAATACTGTTGCCGGTGATGAGTCACATGACTGCCTGTATACTACTGAACAAGAAACGAAGGGCAGAATTGATCTTAAGGACATTCCTTTGGATAATGCGTAAGGGGAGCTATTTTGTGATGGCTCCTGTTTCAAACTTCCGGATGGTACATACACAGCTGCTTAGGCAGTCACTACATTGAGCACGGTTGTAGAAACCAAGCGAATTACACATAACTCTGCGCAGGCCGCAGAGATTATAGCATTAACCCGAGTTTGTGAACTTTCCAAAGGGCTAACAGTGAATATATATATACTGACAGTCAGTATGTCTTTGGGGTGGCTCACAACTTTGGGAGACTTTGGTCAGAAAGAGGGTTTCTAACTTCACATGGGACCAAGATTCAGCATGGCCCCCTGATAGTACAATTGCTCTCGGCGCTCGCGCTCCCTAGTCAGTTAGCGATCATGAAATGCGCAGCGCAAGATCACAGATGATGTAGGAAAAGGGAATGCTTTCGCTGACCAGATAGCCAGACAAACTGCCACAGATCTTCGCACAGAAATGTATGCTCAGAAACTAGGGATGTCTATGTAATGGACGAGGATATTGGGTCTGTGCGGGATATCCAAGCTGATGCCACAATGGAAGAATCTAAGAAATGGTCTGAAGGCTTGGGGAAATTAGATGATGACGGGTGTTGGGTGGACACAGTTGAAGGGAAATGGTTACTTCCTAATGCCTACATAGTTATGATGGTTACTATGGCACACGGTCCCACACATGTGTGCTCAACAGATTACGAAAATGTTAGAGAAAGTCTGCGTAAACGATAAGATCTCGAAAATTGCTCAGCATTATGTCCAAAATTGCATGATTTGCCTACAGCACAATGTGGGGAAAGGGACGGTAACTCCAAGGGGTAGCTTTGGGCCTCCTTCTGTCCTGTTTGAGGTGATACATTTTGATTTTATTGAGATGGAGCAGTGCAATAGTTTAAAATATGTCCTTGTGGTCATTTGTGCCTTCAGTAAATGGGTTGAGGCTTTCCCTGTCAAAGACGCCACAGCCATGACCACTGCAAAAATTATGGTAAAAGAAGTTTTCCCGCGGTTTGGGTTGCCAAGAGTCATCTGGTCGGACAATGGTCCACATTTTGTTGCTGCTGTAATTTTACAGATATGTACGGCACTACATATTGATAAACGATTTCATTCGGCTAGACATCCTCAAAGTGCCGGGTTGGTGGAGAGACATAATGGTATCCTAAAGAACAAACTCGCTAAGACGTGTGCCGGTACCAAACTAAAATGGCCGGACACCTTACCGATCGTGTTATTAGCCATGCGCACTACCCCTCAAACTAAGACTGGGCTCTCTCCATTTGAGGTGGTGATGGGGAGACCTGCCAATATTTGGGGTCTTCCGAAACCTAAAGCACTGAGAAATGTCAAGAATGTATTGCTTTCAGACTAGAGCTCGTAAGCAGTTGACTAAAAATCTGCATTTCATTTATCATCAGGTACGATCAGCTTTACCTGTATGTTTGGAAGGCCCAGGACACAACATTCGGCCCGGAAGCTGGGTCCTGGTGAGAGCATACGAACGGTCCTCTTGCCTCGCGCCTCGCTGGCGGGGACCATTTCAGGTTTTGTTGGTCACCCAAACGGCAGTGCGGGTGGCTGGAAAGAAGAACTGGATACATGCGAAGCATGTCAAGAAACTTCCTCACCCGACGCCGCACGTTACAGAAGAAACAGAACCCCTCGCTAACGCTGCAATCGATAATCCTGGAGCAGCAAATAGCACTGTGAGTGAATCGGAGAATCTCTCTGAGCCCGTGGGGCTTGGGGAACCGTCCATTTTGTCTCCACACTCTTTGGAAAAGTCATTTCCAGAAACCATTGCTTCGAATTCTGCAACTTCCGTTGCCTCTGATACGTTGCTTCCCTCAGGGAGTGATGTTACCTTACTTTCGGATCAAACAGTACCGGGAACCACCAGATATAATCTTCGACTGAGAAAATAGACCCACAGCACGGTTTGACTGTGCATTCGAAAGGAGGAAAGAATCGTCAAGGGCTTGCCTTTTTTGCCCAAATTTGAGAAAGGGGGTGTTCTGACGGATAGGGTTGGGGAAGGCCTAAGAAGCCGCGCGACCGGGAGTCGCCAGCAACAAACAGTGGGGTTTTCATCTGAAGACTGTGATGCTTGCCACCACTACTGCCCGTATTGGACTTGTAAATAAGGGGGTGACCAACCTGGACAATGAACAATGTGCCTGGGCCCCAAAAACGTATTGCTGTGTTTTGATGTTAATAATTGGGATTTTTGTAGTAACTGCTTTAGGATTCTGGTACGTCGAGGAGATTTATCCTCTAGAGCCTCTTTTGCCAACTGAAAATGCACCCACTGTTTTTACTCCTTTTGTACACCTGCATACTCTGTCACCTAGGGACTCTCAGCATAGACAGAAGTATCACAATAATATTATGATGTTAATAATGAATTCAACACATGCCATTTTTAACAAAACCAATTGTTGGGTCTGTTCACATTTACTGCAACATGGGGATAAGGGGCTAGGTTGGTATATTCACCACTTACCTTTGACGACTGCTTGTTATGCCTCTCTGAACACTGTTCTTTGGCCGATGGAATGATAGCATCTCAGGGAACTTCGATGGAACTAATTTGAATGATTTTGAGAAACGTGTTCCAACTCCTCTGGGATGCTCGCTTTTCGCAAATAGGAGCAAACCCAACGTTGCTTCTATTAGGCCTTCTGATAGACTATCTCGTCCTTTTCAATCTTTAGTTTCCTTTAAAATGGCTCCGATAGGCAATAAGGATGCCGTGCCTCCTTCTTACTCTGTTAACCATAGCCCCGATTCAGTTTCTTTCTGCATACAGAGGAATGGTACCCGGTCAATGGGAGATTTTAAAGGCTGTGCCAACGTTGCAAATTTGACTGGGGAAGACAGACCTTTGTATGTGGGTGAACCTGTCTATTTCGTTTGCGGTAATGTAGCATTTCCCTGGTTGCCCAGGGATTGGCAGGGAACCTGTTATTTAGGGATCCTGTTACCTGGGGTATTCATAGCAAGTACTTTGGAAGTTTCAAACGCTCGTCCACGATGGGACGAGAATGGTGATACCCCCGCACAAGTGATGGGAGATATAGCGAAATCAGTTGTGCCATTTTGGGGGCAGATAGCAAATTCCGAAGACATCAGGAGACTAGAGAGAGTACTGGAGAGAACCATCAACCGGACCACAGATATACTCTATAACATGACATTAGAGCAGAAAGCGATAAGATTAGTAGCACTCCAGAACCGGATGGCATTAGATGTCATTCTGGCTGAACGTGGTGGAGTATGTAAATTAGTGGGGTCAGCTTGATGTGTTTTTGTACCAGACTCCTCCCCAACCATTTTTAAAGCAATTCGGAATCTGCACGTCCTTAGCTCAGAAGTATATGTTCCCGAAGGGAACTGGAATCTTAGTGCTTGGTTTTGGGATTTCTTGCGATCTTGGGGTTGGAAGATACTTTCATTCTTGTTGATCATTTTGGGAGTTCTGCTATTCCTTTGTTGTTGTATCCAATGTCTGCCTAGTATGTGTTCAATGCTAGGGGGATGTTGTGTTCGTTCAGGCGATAGGTACGATAGGACACAAAGTATATGCCCCGGATAAAACTTCCAAGGAGTATGTGTTAAGAGATTTTACACATAGACCGGATGGCCATAGATATCTCTGACAGCGATTCAGGGTGTATGGACGATGACGTATGGAGTTACTTGCAAGGAGATCAGAAGTAGTCTTAGCACTTGGCATAGGCCAAAAGGAGGGTTTATCAAACTGGATATTAAATTATGCATCCTAGTGTAAACGATTGTATGTATATTTGCCTACGCCAAGTCGCATAAAACTGTACGCGAATAACTCTCTACGGCAAGGTCTTGACCTTAGAAATTGATGTAAGTCGCCATCTTGAATCAAACCGCCATTTTAGGTTCTCTTGCTGTTTAAGAGTCACCCTGAACATCAAAATGGTGGACGATGCCATTTCGAACAGAATCTGGTCGGCATGACCTCCGTACAGCTAATGTATAACTTGCCTGCAGGCCACTTGTTAGGGTCGTGAACTGAGACCTTGTCCTTCTGTTGACCTGCATGTAAATGGATTACCTGTATCAACGGAACTGATCTATGCACATACAAATGAATACATTAGAGTTGACCTGGCAGAGACCCTAGACCTGTTACACATTCATGGAATGGGTAACCCGTGAAGGGGTTGGACAACAGACTGGAGAAATGTATAAAAGCCTGAATGTCCCAATGTACAGTCTCTCACTGAATACATCAAACCCCGCTGAAGTTCGTTGTGTTACACTGAGGGCCGATAGCTATCTGACCTGTCATTTGACTTTGTTATTGCTTGGCCTTAAAATAAAGTACTTTGTATGTTCCTTTGTAACCGGTGTTTGGTGTGTTTCCTTTGGGTTCCCCAGCCTCATATTTTTCTCTTTTCACAGGTCATCAGGAAGTCATGAAACAAAAAAAATAGTCTGCTGTCCAAAAACTCATCCTAACTGACCCTACCACTATTCTAACAAACTAAGGTCAGGAGAAGGTCTCCCTTCTCCCGATTGCCTTTTCTCACAATGTTTCTCCTTTGCCTCAGACTTCGTATTAGTAGGTTAATTGTAAATAGTCTCTTGTCACCTTCTGTACAAGTTCTTGTAGCTCTTTCACAAGTTCTTTGGGTACTCCCTCCTCAGGGATTGTTTTCCAGGAATCCCTTTTAACTCCTTATCGGTTGCTCCACAATGAAGTGGCTTTTGTACTTCAGTAACATACTTTCTTGGTATGTAATGTTCCCCCTCTCTTGGGGTGGCTTGGTTTATGTATCCTTTCTCTCATGGGCTTCACTTGCTTTCCCTTCATAGAATTCTGTGTCAGCCTCTTAACATATGTGGTACTTTCCCCTCTGCCCAGGGTAGTTGTGCTCTAGCCTTAATAATCTCTCTTTTAGATTCAATCATGATTCTCTCTCTTATTTTTACAGTTCCATTTCAACAACTTTAAGTTCACGTTCTCTTCAATTCCACCGAGACGAGACGAGTTTCTCCTATTTCATAATGATTCCCTGTGAGCACTTTTTCTCACTCTCATGTGTTTTGACCGGATTTGAATTATGCGTTTCCTTGGTTTTTGGAGTCTGACAAACTCCATAGGCATCTCCTTTTTGTATGATGACACAGCACCTTCAGTGCAGTGTCACAGAGAAATCCTTTTTGATTTCTCATAAGGTTTAAATACCTTTTCTTGTGTGAACTACCGTTCCCAAGAATAATAAAGTGACATTTTCTTTACTTACCCTTTCTCTTTGTAGGTCCAGCACACCCCAACTTATGTGGAGTGCTGGGGGGGGGGGGGTTACTTAGTAGCCCCTTTTCCTACCTACTCATGTACTCTCACTACTTTAAATGGCTGGTGGCAGTGGTTTAATTTTCCAACCATTGTGCTTTTCTACCGCAGGCTGAATCCTCAGCTGCAGTATAGCACCAATGGGTGACCATTTTGTGAAAATGGCCAGGTCGTCTTTTTTTGCCATTTTCTGTTTGTGAAGTCTTTCTTGGGTTTTACTCTGCACGCCAAGCCAGTTTTGAGCCTTTTATTCATTTTGCCTTTGGCAAGCTTCAGCACTGAAACCCACCTCTGGCTCCAGTGTATCTGGACCGGCAGGAAGTGACAGAGGTTCCCGAAACTCCCCTGTCCTTTTTCTTTAGGAATGCCTGAATGCACCCAGTCCTGATTGGCTGGCTGGCTGTCCTAAACAGCCACCCTTCTGTTTGAGTGACAGCTAGGCTGTGCATGAATGGGAGAAACCTGCTTGAAAGGTGAGGGTTTTGGGACTGAAGACCGAGTCGACCACTGGGAAGAACAACCCGAAGAAACAATGAACAAAGCTTGCTGCATCCTGCAAGACCTCTGAATTGCACGGTGAAGCCCTGCTGCTGTGCTGAAACTCCTTTTTCTGATCGACAAGAGAAGCTCCGGAAGGGACGACTTCTTCCCTTGGGTTAATGGGACCAACTAACCCCCACTCCACTGAACCATCTTCCCCGAATGGCTGTACTTCTTTGCTGCTGCAGGAACCAAGTGCTAGGGGTTGAGAAATCCATAGTCGAGTGCAAAGTCTGCAAGCTGGCCAAAAACTCCAGGAGTCTCCCCAGGACCCTCCAGAAGCAGGACAACCAGAGCTCGAGGCCTCTCAGCACAGTGCATGACACAAGGAGTGAAGAAAGTCCAACCGGTGTCCAAGATCTGCGGTGGTTCTGTTTCCGAGAGTTGAAATCGCGAAGTGCTGCGGATCTGAAAAGAGCCTGTACCTGCCGCCGACCTCCGAAATTGCTGCCGCAGGAGTCCTCCAGAAGTCCTCCCTCTTGTCCCCACGTCTGAGGCCCAGGAGCCCCGGATCTGCATTGCTGCAACCAGACAGAAGCCAGCTGAACCACTTGTCTTCTACCCAAAGCAACTGTTCCGACTTGGAGTACTTACCACAGTGTCTTTAGCTTTGCTCTTCTCAGTTGAGAATTGCAATAGCTACTTTGATGGAGTTGATTTCAGCTCTACCCTTCACAAGTGTAAAAGCTTGTGCCCCTACAGTGATTTTTCTTCAACAAACTCTCTAACTTTGTGCAAGACTTATCTAAGAAGTGCCTCAGCTCCATAGACTGTGCTATAATTGACTGACTGTCCTGGCTTCCTGCAGACTCTTCTAGTCCATTTGACTTTGATATTTTACTGTCTCTCAGAGGTGATAACTTGGTGTTTAACTATTATTGCTGGGAAAGGTTTTTATCCAGACTTCATTGGAATATTTTTTTTTTTTTTTTTTAAATATATTTTATTGGCATTTCTTAAACATTAACATTGGACTCAACATAGTCCCAAACTTCCCTTTCCCACCCCCCTCCCTCCCCTCCGGTATTAGTGTCTCTGCGGTTCTTCGAGTCCCATGTGTATTTCTGATTCAGCTTGTAAACATGTCTAGAATTCTGATGTTATGTGGGCACCATTGGAGCATGTAGTCACTTTGCAGGAATTCTATGGTGTCTCCCCAGTCTGTAGCGAATCTCTGTCTGTCCCCTTGGAGGTTATATGTTATTCTTTCCATCGCCACGTATGTCCATATCCTGTGGAGCCATTCTTGCGTGGTCGGGGGGGTCTTTTGTTTCCAATGTTGTGCTATTGCCAGCCAGGCGGCTATTAGGAGTCCCATAAAGTTACGTTTTTGTGTCCTGTTAAGTGTTTTGTCTGTGGGAGCCCACATGCCGCACATCCAAATCTCTTCTTCTAGGTTAGCCGTATCTTTGAATATTTCTTGCATCTTTTTTTTTACTTCTACCCAGAACTGTTGTAGCTCTCGACAGTCCCACCAGATATGTCTCCAGGTGCCTACTGAGTCACATCCCCTCCAGCAGTTATTTTGGGTTGTCGGGAACATTTTATGTAACCTTTCCGGGGTGTAGTGCCATTGGATCATCACCTTTGTCCATGCTTCCCTTGTTTGAATTGCTCGCGTCCACTTGGGTATTATATACCACAGATATGTCCACTGCGTTCTCGGGATTTGTTTTCCTAGCGTTGTTTCCCATTTTTTCATGTAGTACCATGTGATGTGTTCTTCTTGGACGTTGATGAATTTGTAAAGGGAGGAGACAAATTTCTTTTCTCCCGTTTGGGTTAGTATGTAGTTCTCAAACGGGGTTGGATCTCTGGTCAGTGCCTTCGTGATTCTGGGTGACATGAGCCAGTGGTGGATTTGCTCGTACTGATATCTGTCCTTCTCCGTGAGGCCTAGTATATCCTGGCAGTCTGTGAATGATCTTATCTGTCCACCCTCAAACATGTCGCCCACTTTCGTGCACCCTGCGTTTCTCCATTTCTGGAATGTGCCTTTTTCTACCCCTGGGGGGAAGTCTGGATTGTCGAACATCGAGATGAATGGAGCTGGGTCAATCGTGAGGGTTTCTCTTTTGGTGGCTCTGTCCCAGATGTCCATTGTGGTGCTCAGGATTTCGCTTCTCTCGATGTTTTGATGCCTGTGTGTGGGTCTCTTCCATAATAGATGTTGCAGGTTGGATCTCGCCACTGCTCTGTCCTGAGCCATCCACCATTTATCTGATGTGTCTGTGATCCATTCGTGTAACACCCACAGCTGTGCCGCTTCGTAATATTTCCTGAAGTGTGGGAGCGCCATCCCTCCGTCTGGTTTTTGGGCGGTTAGCGCCTGTTGTGAGAGTCTTAGTGTCTTGTTTTGCCATATGTATTTAGTGATTAGTTTTGTGAGTGACTTGAAAAATGATGTTGGGACTCTTATGGGGAGTGCTTGGAAGTAATAGAGCAGTCTGGGTAGTATCGTCATCTTAATGACCGTTATTCTGCCCCACCAGGACACTTTCAGGGGGTTCCATCTGTTGAGGTCTGATTTGACTTGTTCCAGGAGTTTCGTGTAGTTCCCGGGGTATAGGTCTCTTATCGTGGGTGTGAGGGTTACTCCCAGGTATCTCACTCCTTCCTCTGCCATTTGGAGACCTAGATCTTCCGTTATCTTGCGTGTCTCCACTTTGTCTCCGGCCAACGTCATTACCGACGATTTCTGCTTGTTTATTTTGAGGCCTGATATTTCTCCGTAATCATCAATCAGTTGGATAAGATGCGGGAGCGTCGTACTGGGTTCTGTGATGGTCATCATCATGTCGTCTGCGTAAGCTGCTGTCTTATGAATTAGACCTCCCATTTCCATTCCCTTGACTTCTGGCGTTACTCTGATTTTTTCCAATAGTGGTTCGAGGAATATTGCATAGAGAAGGGGCGACAGGGGGCATCCCTGCTTCGTACCCCTTCCTATTTTGATGGGGTTTGAGAGTTCCTGATTGACTGCAATCCTAGCGGTCGGTGTGTTGTAGATGGCTCGGATCATGTTTATGAATTTGTTCCCCATTCCCATTTTCTTGAGGGTTGCCATCAGCATCGTCCATTCGACTCGGTCAAATGCTTTTTCTGCATCTAACGATATTATTGCTGATGGGAGTTTCATAATGCCTGCCTTCTCTATGAGATGTATAATCCTTCTTATGTTGTCATGTGTTTTCCTGGTGGGGATGAAACCGGCTTGTTCCTGGTGGATTAGCGTGGGGAGCAGCGGCGCCAGCCGATTCGCTAGTGTCTTGGTATAGAGTTTGGCATCTATATTGATTAGGGCTATCGGGCGGTAGGAGCTTGGGCTCTCTGGGTCTTTCCCCTTTTTATGAAAGACCAGGATCTTTGCTTCGTTCATCGATGGGGTAATGTTATTTTGTAATTTGAAGGTGTTGAATAAGGTGGTCAGGTGTGGGATTAGGGTTTCCGCATATGTTTTGTAAAATGCCGCGGTGAAGCCGTCCGGCCCCGGGGCTTTATTCTTTGGCAGGTCTCTGATTGCCTTCCTCACCTCTTCTGGCGTTATTGGCGCATCCAGGGCTTCTTTCTCTGACGGGGATATTGTTGGCAAGGAGATGTCCTTGAGGAAGGCCTCTTGTTCTTGCTCGTTCGGGTGTTGCGAGGAATATAGGTTCTGATAGTAGATTCGGAATACTTCTTTGATGTCTGTTGTTTGTGTTTTCTTTGTTCCTTGTTCGTCTTTTATGGTTTGTATCGTTTGTTCCTGCCTTTTGCCTTTCAATTGTCTTGCCAATAGTTTGTCCGCTTTATTGGATTTCATTGCATACCAGTGTTTCGTGTATAACAGCTGTGTTTCTGCTCTTTTAGTTCTGATAAGGTCTATTTGGCTCTGTATGTGTCTGTATGCTCTTTTGGTCTTTCTGGAGGGGTTCTTAAACATTTCTTCTCTTGTTTCTTCCAATTTTGCTTCAAGTTCTTCTTCCCATTTGTGTGTGATCCTGTCTTTTTGCGCTTTTATAGCTATTATGTGTCCCCTCGTCACCGCTTTGAAGGCTTCCCATGTCATGCTTGGGGAGATTTCCGGGGTGATGTTGTCCTCGAAGTATTCCTCTATTTTCTCTCTGATGGTTTCTTTCGCTACTGGGTCTTGTATCACTTCCGCAGGTAATGTCCATCTCCATAGGTTCGATCTTTTCGCAAATTTTGGGAGTGAGATCCACAACGGAGCGTGATCTGATAGCGAGGTATTGCCTTTTTCGATGTCTTGTATTTCCCCTACTAGTGTTCCCGTTGTCCAGATATAGTCTATCCTGGAGCTTGTATTATGTACATGCGAGTGGTAGGTATATCCTTCTGTCGTTCCTTTGAGTCTTCTCCAGATGTCTTCTAGAGCTAGGTTTTGCATTGCCTCCTTTAGCGCCTGCTTGGGGGATCCTTGCTGGGAGCCTTTGGGGTTCGAGCGATCTTCTATGCGGTTCCATGCCAGGTTAAAGTCTCCGGTCAGGATTATCTCTCCCTCTGCGAATGGTTCTAGTTTGTTTATTGTGTCTTTGATGAAGCCTTCCTGGCCTGTGTTAGGCGCGTACAGGGTGGCTATTGTAAGTATGCGGTTATGTATCTGGGCCTTCGTGAATATATATTGGCCTTCCTTATCCGTTAGTGTCTCTTTGATCTTTACTTGCAAGTGGTTTGCAAAGGCAAGGAGTACACCTTTTTTTTTCCCTTCATTGTTTGATTGTAGGATTTGCTTGTAGCCTCTTAACCGGAAGTGGCCTCTCTTATTTTTCTGTATGTGAGTTTCTTGGAGGGTGATTATGTCGAATTTTTCTCTGTGTAGGAAATGTTCTATTTTCTTTCGTTTCACTGGTGAGTTCAGTCCTCTGACATTGTACGTTAGGATTTTCAGCCCCATTCTTTTTGGTTGGTTTGTTGTTTCGTAATATTTCCACCTCGTGGGACTCGACTGCGTTCGTTGATACCGGTTTTGGGGTCCCTTCCCCTTTGAACTTTCCCTATTATTTTCTCCCTCTCCCACCTCCCCCCCCCCCCCCCCAACTTTGTCCCTGAGGAGGGCACTGGGCCCTATGGTTGCTCTGGCGTTGTGCCTTTGCTCCATGCCCTCTAACTTCTCAGGGGTAACGGTTTGCAGGGAGTCCTAAACCCTGCTTGTGGAGTGGATTCCATGGCCGTCCTCCGGCCCGGCCGCGCTTGTGGTCGCCTCCTGCTCTGGCTGTCTTAATTTGCGGATAATGCCTTCCCCTCCGGGTGGTTCTCTCTCGTGTAGAGGGGTTCTAATGTCTCAGCATTTTTCTGGTTTGCGTGATTGGAGTCTCGTTTTCCGTTTCTCCGTTTGCCAGCCCTTCGGTTGTCTCTTTTGCCTTCGGGGTTCACTATCGTTTGTGGTCTCTGGTTCCTGGTCTCCCAGGATCTTAAGGCCGTCCTCGCAATTCGTTACTCGGTGTTGTCTTTCTTCCCAAGTGAATAGGAGGCCGAATGGGAATGTCCATTTGTATCGTATTTGTTTTTCTGAGAGGATTTTTGTTACCTGACTCATTTCTCTTCTTTTTCTAAGCGTTGATTGGGCTAGATCTTGGAATAGCTGGATTTCTTTCCCGTTCATTCTTATTTGCCCCATTGTTCTGGCCTTCCTAAGGATTTGTTCTTTCTGTGTATATCTTGTCATGGCCACAAGTACGTCCCTTGGGCGGGATCCGGGTTCTCTTGTTCTGCGGGGCCCTACTCTGTGTATCCTGTCTATTTGGATATCTTCCTCTGATCCCTCCTGTATGATTTCTTGGAACACTTGTTGTACTGCCGTTAGGAGTTCTTTGTCTTCTATTGTTTCCGGCATGTTTTTAATTCTGATGTTCGATCTTCTAGACCTGTTCTCCAAATCCTCGCATTGGGATTCTAGTTCCTGTGCCAAGCGGGCGAGTCTGTCTTGCGCTTCTGCTTGTTGGAGTGCCTCCTCATCCATGTTCTGGGCCGTCTTTTCCAGATTGTCTGTTCTCTCTCCGAGATTTTCTATATCCTTTTTTAGTTCCTGTACTGCTTGCTTCATTTCGTCCTTCATGTTGTCAAATTGAGCCTGGGTGGATGCGATGAACTGGTCCTGAAAATCCCTGAACCAGGATTTCATATCGTCCCTCGAGGCCATATCTGCGTTTTCTACTTGTTCCAGTGTGTCGCCTCCTTTATGTTTTTGTTTGATTGGACGTTTGGGTAACGAGTGTCCCAGTCCCCAGATTTGGGTCAGATCTTGGTCTCGTCTGGGTTTGCCTTTTTCTGCCACCGTTGCTTGTGATCCACTCTTCGTTCTGGGCTTTGACATGTGTTTGGGCCTCGCTTCTGAGATTCCTTTAGCGGGGTTCTCCTTAGCGGTTATTCGTTTGTGTTGGGTGCTCTGCTTTCTCGTATTTCCCCCGTGGTCTCTGCTTCGTTTTTTTCTTTCTCGGCTTTTTGTTACTTGCCGTGACCCGGGTTGGTCCCTGCCTGATGGCCTCCCCTTTTCGCGTTTGCGTTGTGCTTCTGCTGACTTTTGCCAGCCCGCTTTTCTGCCTTTTGCCGGGGGGGGGGAGGGTCTGCCGTGGAGGTTCCCTATCTCCCTCCCGCTTTGGGTGTTGCCCGTGGATTTGTCTCCCCGTCTTCCCCTGCCTCCGCGTGTCTTTCTTTTTCCTTTATAGTGGATGGGGGGGGGTCCTCGTTGCCGACAACCTTTGTGGGGGATATCTCCTTCCCGCTTCTCCCTCTGCCTTCCCCCCGCCTCGTACCTTTGATCCGTTAGTTGCTCCGGGGGCTCGAGGGCCTGCCGTTCTCCTCTTGGCCGCCGCGGGCTCCTCGCTCACTTCACTTCTCTGGGTTCGCTCAATTCCTGATGTGGGGGTGGGTCTCGCTGTCTGGTCCCGTCCTTATCGGTGTGCTTCCCGGCGTCGGGTCGGGGGCCGATCTTGCGCTTGCGGGGTGCGCCGGTTGAGGGAGTTGGGGAGCTTGCTTCGCTCCGCTCCGTCTGGCTGTGACTCGGCAGGTCTCCCTCTTTTCGCCCGGACTGGTTTTTTCGGCGGGAGTCGTGCCCCTTGATGTGGGACGATTCCTTGCTTCGTGCGGGGGAGGGGCAGGTCCGGGCCGGCGTTCGAACACTTTTGATGTTCCCCTACGTTCCGCAGCTTGTCGGAGGGAGGTTGTTCCCCCTTCCTCCCTATCTGGGGGGGGAAGTCTCCTCTCTGGTGTCTCGGTAGGCTCTCGAAGTGAGGTGCTTAATGTTGCGGCCCGAGCCGGGGGACGGAGCTACGCTCACGCACGTCCGCTCCGCTCGGCCGCCATCTTGGAATCTTCATTGGAATATTTAAGTGTTCACATGCTCGGAGAACCTGTTTAACCTTTGTTCCTTCCCTTAACCTTACCTTTCTACAAACCTCAGAATCTACAAAGTGTACTAGTGATATATAAATGCCATTACTGTCCTAGCTAGTGAAGTCACCTCAGGGTGTAGGAAGTGTGTAAGAAGCACCTCGAACGAGTATCTACTAGCTTTGTGTTGATTCTGGGAAAAGTATTTTAAGGTATATTTGATGGTGACATACAGTAACCTTTTTAAAGAATGCTTATTTAAAAACTGTGAATAAATAAATAATTATTTATAAACTACAAACCTTGAGTGTTAGTGTTCCTTGGCTACTTGTATTTGTGGATTTCATTGCTACAGTTCTACAACTCACATTTAGCCCTCTTGAGATAAGCCTGGCTGCTCAAGCACACTACCAACTAAAGGCCTATACCCAAAGGTGGGTTACCTAATACCAAGAGGACAAGGGTTGTTTAGTCTCCCACAGTGTTACTACATCAATTCTTGCCTAAAACCTGGTTCTGCCCAATACCTCGGAATCTGCGGGGGAACGTCTCCAGGATACGTGTTCGCTCGGGTTCTCTTCAGTCATTTCACCTTCTTAACCTTACCTTCGCAGGCATTCCGCTCTCGGTTCTCTCTCTCTGTGCGCCTTGGTAACCCAGCGGGTATCCGGATAGTTCACTGACTTCCTAGCGTAGTGGTTTCAGCATTGTTGTATGGGCGCACTGCCCACCACAAAGTCTTTGTGGTCATGCCACTACCGGGATTGGTGTTCCCGTCTCCTCGGTTTCTCTCTCCGTATAGATGCTGGGCATCCAGTGTTTTGCTCTCACTCTCTCAGGTGTTACATTGCCAGGGGGCTTCCCCTGCTTGCATATGCGTCTCTCTGCTTTGCCTCGCTGTGTGCTTGCCTTTCAGTCTCCTCGGCTCAGTTAAATAGAGGTCTCTATTTAAAGAGATAGACTCTTTCTGGTTTGTAACAGTAGATTTTAGTTTTGTCTTCAGCCAATTCTTTGGACGTTATACTGTTCTTCACATCTGATAGTCCCAGGTATGCCACCATGGAGAATGACTTTGGGAGTTCCTTGCAGGAACTGGAGTCCTGGTCCCCGAAGGAGGAGTCTTCCCATGAGGTCCCACTTGCCCAGACCCCTAGGGAAAGTCTTGCAAAGCGGGCTCCCCCTTGAGGAGAAGGGGCGAATTCCCTCGATTCATCACAGAGTCCAAACACTCATCAGATTCAATCTGACCTGAAAACCTAACTCTGCACCTGTGACCCAATGCCCTCTTCAGAAGCAGCCAACTGTGTGGGTAGTCTCCCTGTGTTTTCTGAGCTGCCTTGACTCCCAGTGGCTGAGAGTTCAATTCAAATCCATATGTATTGTGCACCAAGCCTTTTATGGCCAAGGGGCAGAATATTTCCTTACGTCCCCAATCGGCCACTCCATTCCCTTGAGTGATGCACCATTGCTGTTCCTCATGTATATCTCTCTCCAGTTGCGGGCCATGCTTTTTCTGTTGCTGCAGCTAGGTGTTGGAATTCTCTCCCACTCGGCCTCTGGGCAACGGCAGATCATTTAGTTTTCCGATGATCTTTTGAAGACGTTTTTGTTTGTCTAAAGGCCAACTAAGGGTATGAGCTGTTGAGTGGACTCTGCATAGCGCCAAAATGCCTTTGGGCGGACATGCACTTTATAAATCCATTTAACATAACTAGCTAATCGTCTGCTAGGGGCCTCCTGGGACAAGGTTACATACCCCTCTTGCACCTTCCCTTCTTCGACTGCTGAGCTTTCAATTGGGTTTACTTGCAGCCACCCTCCACTTCTTTGATGGTGGAATCTGGATGCTTGAATCATCTGATAGGTGGCTGCTCTTCTTTATTTACAAAAACTCTTAAGTACATACTTACCTGGCTTGACACCATTCCTGCACCTTTACTGACTTTGCCCCATTATATCTTCTTGCGGAATTTCATTATATAGTTAAGACTCCCTATGTAATTGGAAACCGTACCTTTACTCTGGTATTTGTTGAAGATTTGAACAGGGGCTAGGGTTAACATTTAAAGACACTAGTGCAAATTATATGTGCGCTTTATATCCTTAAAAGCTGTCTTACATTCCTAACCATTATTTTGTCCAACTTTACATTAACTGTGCATTACTGTATTCTTTGGTTTAAATTGTGGTGGGCGTCTTTAGGGCATCTTTAATGTTTTGTATCTCCATTTCTGTGTTTGTGTACCTTATATAAATAATTTGAAGGCAAGGGTTTTTCATAAACCCACAGAGGCAAATTCAGTACTACATGCGAATCGTGGATAAAAAACAAGTACTATGAGTAGTATACTGTTTGGAGAGCTCCTACAAGGCAAATGTTATTGTAGTGATGTATTTAATAAAGAGAAACCTTACTGTGATACTAACTTAGCCTAAGAGCGAGCTATCCATTTACCTCAATCTTCATGTCTTTGCTGACAGCCCCTTAGTTTATAAACTAGATTCTCCAAACCCATGCATGTATCCAAACCTATTTTCCGTTCTCGCAATGTGGATGGCTAGGGGATCTCCAGAACTTGGCTATAACCCTCTTAGCACCATTACCATGGCCGTGCAGGTTGGATACAAAAATAAAAAGAATCAGCATAAATTGAGTTTTGTAACAAGATTATCAGAAACACAGAAATGGAGAACATAATGAAGAAAAACAGGAATTTACTTTAACTGGATAAAGACATAAATAGAGTTTGTTGATGAGCTTGAAGTCATTTACAGAAAGGCAAACACTTTACAAACAATAGTAAGCGCTTCTTATTTAACACTTCTCAAGAACAATGGTTGCTAACAAAACCAATTGGCTTCTATAAGTGAGATAAATGTGGAGTACGTGCTTTTGGGTAAAATGAAACGCGACAAACAATATGAAATCACCAGTTTCATTTATTGTCAAGCAACGTTTGGAATATATATTATAATTTGCGCATGTTACAAAAGATATGTGCGCAGCACTATCCCCAATTCAGGAGATACTATTAATGAACATGCTGAGAAGTATCAAAAACACAGCATATTGGCTTGAAGTACATACGGAAAGAATTTAAATCTTCGCTTCGTGGAATTGAACATATTATAACTACCATCAGAAGAGGGGATTGTGAATTAAAATTAAGGCAGAAGGAAGCATCTTGGACTTATCTCAACATAATAAATAAAGGACTTAACTGGGGTCATGAATAATATACATTTTTATAACAAGAAATATGGCTGTAAATTGAAGGATATTGCTGACATTACTGCTAAAGTTCCTTTGAAAATGGAGAAACTAATTTAGGATGAGGTGGTTTGAGACATTACAAAATG
The DNA here is from genome assembly GCF_040938575.1 of Ambystoma mexicanum. Lineage (NCBI taxonomy): Eukaryota > Metazoa > Chordata > Amphibia > Caudata > Ambystomatidae > Ambystoma > Ambystoma mexicanum. The sequence continues at coordinate 1,275,781,146 of NC_090932.1, forward strand.
TGAATGTAAAGGAAAAGCACAGTATTGAGCCACCATGCTAGAATGCCTTCATATTGCTAGGATAGAGCTTCACTTAATGCTAATATGGGATTGATTTGAGCACAATACTTGGGGATATAGTATTAAACCAAAATTGCTGCCATATTTTTACCAAAACGTATTCTTTCTTCCAGGCACATTTTAGTAGACCACAAATCTATACACGAAGTAAACTAAAGACAGCACCTAAAGTATCTAAAAATGTGTCTTTTCTTAATTTTGATGAGGGTATGGCTTGACCACATGGGTCACCATTTAACAAACCATGGGGAAGAGATTTTCCAATGCTAACTGCAGCGCACACATTCGAGCTGGCAGGCCTTCTTATAGGAATTACTTACTGGTAAGCACTGTCTTTGTCATTAGACAGAATGGCAGAAAGTGAACATTTTAAAAATCGAATAAAATCAGTGGTTTAGAAAAATACGATTTATACTGTTATAAACTCTACAGTTTATTAAGTATAGGTCCTCTTGGCGGGGAGGGAGGGGTAGGGACTTTCGTTTCAGCCTGCTCACTTAGGCTTTTGTTATTGTGCAACCACCTCTCCCCATCAATTCTAAGTGAGAAGGACGAAACGAAGGTCCCTCCCCGCTTCCCTTCCCCCAAGAGAACCTATACTTTTACCTCGAGAAGGGCTGGCATACTTGTAAGGATTGCAAGGATTACTTAAAAGGATTGCAAGTGCTGCTTTCAAAGAATGGCAAAGAATCATAAGCAAACTCCGATCAAAAGATTCAGTCTCGTGCTCCTTGCGCTCAAGATTTTGTAATATTTAATATATAAATTGATAATGAAGTCACCAATGATTGATTTCAACTCTTCATGCATTTTTATATGCATTTATCCAATATGTGTCGGTCAACAGCCTACACGTGTTTCAACCCATGAAGGGCTTTACTCAAGGCTGTTACAATAATTACAAAGATTAAAACAGTGAAGAAATGCACGTTGAAGTCAACAAGATGTAATTTTTTTTTTTTTATTTGTTTATTTATCAATCGACACACAGGAGAGATTATACAAGGACATTACATATAGTATCTCAGGTCATGTAACCCCGAGTCCCCGTCACCCACCCGTACGTTCCCCGGCAAGCATAGTTCTCGGCCTTAGTCAGACTGGCTCGGCGGCACTGGTGGGTCCTCCATAGCGTGAAGGGCCCTTGCGATCAGGAGCGGTTTGTAGGTCAGGGCCGGATAATTCCGGTCATAGTCTAGCACTAGATCCCAGATATCCCGAAAACGATGAAGCAGTCCTGCCCTGGCTGCCGTGACTTTCTCAGCTATTAAAATATCCCAAAGTTTGACCCAGCAAAGGGCCATCAAGGGTCCGTCCGCGGACTTCCAGGTGCGGGCCACCGTGATCTTAGCCGCTAATAGGAACTGGGATATCAGGGCTGCTCTTCTCCCCGACCGCGGGTATGAGCCTGACAATGGAATCCCTAAAAGGACCTGTTCGGGTGTGAGCGGAATGATCGCCTGGGTGACGTCTTTAATGGTGGCTAGACAGAGACCAAAACTTCTGCACCCGGGGGCAGGTCCACCACATGTGGAAGTAGGATCCTGGGAGGCCGCAAAGTCACCAACAGAGAGGGTTTAGTGCTGATTGGAAGTGATGAAGGCGTAGAGGGGGGTAATACCAGCGCAGGAGTAGTTTATGGGCACACTCCCTGTTGGTTATACAGCGGGAAGACATCCGCGTTCTTGTCCAAATGTCTACCCATGTATGGTCCCCAATGCCGTGTCCGAGGTCCGTTTCGCATTGGGACATGTAGGAAGGCCTGGACCGGAGGGGGTCCTCCTGTAGCAGCCTATACAGGGTCGATATTTTCCCCCGGGCCGGTAGGTCACTCACCGTCAGTTCCAGTGAGGTAAGGGGTCTTGTGGCCGCCGCTCGGGTCTGTGGGTGAGAGCACCAGTGTCTGAGCTGAGCGTAGGAGTACCTATCCGTTTCCGCTAACTGAAAAGACATCTTGCAGCGTTCAAAGGTTAGGGGGGAATCCCCTTCAAAAAGTTGTCCTAAGGTGGCGAGGCCCCCTGCGACCCAGTTTCTGAAGTTTTGGGGACGGGCCCCGGGGGAGAAAGCTGGGTTGAGGAAGATTGGGGAGAGTGCACTCAAGTCTCCTGGGAAGCCCCGGTGTCTGCACGCCCACTCCCAAGCCCTAATTGTTTGTTTTGTAGCTGTGAGAGTGCCCGGCCAGCTGCGGCATAAAGCTGTGGGTAAGAACGGGAGGAAGCGAAGGGGAAGAGAGAGGCAGGATTGTTCGATCTCCACCCATTTCGGTCGACCCGTAGCAAGTCCACATGCCTGGAGGTGGGCCAGCTGTGCCGCCATATGATATTTGCGGAGGTCGGGGACCCCCAGGCCTCCCAATCTCGTGCTGGCCATCATTGTTCTCTGCGGGATGCAAGTTTTCTTCCCTTTCCAGATAAAGTCCACCATCTTCCTTTGGAGCCGCTGCAAGGGGGGAAGCGGAATGGTGGCACAGGCGTAGAGGAAGCGCGAGAGTAAGTTCATTTTGCACGCCGTGATCCAGCCTAGGAGGGAGATCTCTTGGGGTTGCCAGCGGGTCAGATCCTTTTCTAGTTCCTCGAAGAGTGGCAGGAAGTTAGCTCAGTAAACTTCTGTTGGGCGTGCGGGGATGTGAACCCCCAAGTAGGGGATCAATTTGATGCTCCATTGAAACGGACCTCTCTTCACCAGGGCCTCCCGTTCAGCTGGCGTCATGCCCACTCCCAGCGCCGCCGACTTTTGATAGTTAATCGCAAATCCCGAGACCATCCCAAAGTTCTGGATTTCAGTTAAGGCCTCGCTCATGGATCTCTCAATGTTTGTGATGGTAAGCAAAACATCATCCGCGTAGAGGGCCACTTTATGTTGCGCAGAGCCGGTGCACAGGCCACTGATTCGGGGGTTCTCCGGACTCGTTGAGCTAGCGGCTCCATGGCCAAAGCGAAAAAGCAGAGGGGATATAGAGGACATCCCTGTCTCGTTCCGCACGTGAGGGAGATTGGGTCCGACAAGCGGCCGTTGACTCTCAGCCTCGTCCTGGGGGACTGGTAGTTTGCCAGGATCATCTTCTGAAAGGTCGAGCCGAAGCCAAAAGCCCCCAGAGTGAGGCGCAGATAGGACCAGTCCACCTTGTCGAACGCTTTAGTTGCGTCCAATGCCAATAAGGCTAGCTGTTGGGAATCCCGAGTGGCGATTTCAATGAGATCCAGGGCCCTGCGGATGTTGTCTTTCATCGACTTGTGGTTTATAAAGCCTGTTTGATCCGGGTCTATGATACTAGGGAGGATAGGTGCCAGACAGATGGCCAAGACTTTAGAGTATATGTTGGCGTCCAAATTTAGCAACGCAACAGGTCTATACGAGCCAATATCGTGAGGGTCTTTCCCGGGCTTGGGGATAAGGACTGTAATAGATTCTTGCATCGTTGGGGTGACGGTGCCAGTGGCCATGAATGAGTTGAAGAGGCGGGCCAGGGGGGCCGCTAGTTGGGGCCGGAAGATTTTGTAGAAGCGAGTGGAAAATCCATCCGGGCCCGGGGCTCTGGGTTTTAAGCTCTTAATGGCCGCTTCCACCTCCTCGATTGTAATCAGGGCCTCCAGGTCTTCCCTGGCCATCTGGGTTAGGTGTGGTAGGGTCGCCTCTTGGATGAGTGCTGCTTAATTGGATCTCTCGGGGCTGCCATCATTTCCAGGTGGTGGGCTGTTGCCAAGCGTATTTTCTCATGGTCAGCATAGTGGATCACCCCCTGCGGATCACGGAGGCCTAAGATAGTTTTTCTGCTCTTCGCCTTTGCCAGTTTGCTAACCAGAAGCTTGTTGGCCTTGTTGTGAGCGTAGTACCATTGCTTAGACTTGTTTAGCAGATTCGCCGTAGCTTCAGCGTAGTGGGCTTCCAGCCGTTTCCTGGCCATTTGCAGGATCCTGTAGGATTTAGGGGCCCAGCCCTTCCTTTTATGTGTAGCCTCAGCCTCTCGGACTGCTGCTTCCAAAGCGTTGCGCGACTCCCTCTTCCTTTTGTGGTATGCGGCTCCCTGGGCAATCAGCTCGCCTCTGAGGACCGCCTTCATGGCGTCCCAGGTGTTAGCCTGGGAAGTGTCCTCGTCCCGGTTTTCAACTAAAAAGTTCCTAATGGAGTTGGCGATTGAGTCCCTCACTGCCATGTCTCCCAGGATAGGGTCATAGAGGCACCACCGGCGGCGCGGATGGGGGTCTGGGTCATGAGACCGAAGGGTCAGAGTAACTGGAGCATGGTCCGAAAGGATCCGGGGGCCAATTATCACATCATCAGTGAAGGACAGGATCTGTGGGGAGGTCAGGATTAGGTCAATTCTGGAGAAGGTACGATGCACATATGAATAGAAGGTAAAGTCCCGTTCGTCCGGGGACAGAACCCTCCAAGAGTCCACAATGTTTAGTGTGCGGAGCAGGTGGAGCAAGCCAGTGGCCAACTTCAAATCTCTAGAAGACGGGGGGTGAGATCTGTCCTTGAGAGGGTCCGGAGCCCTGTTAAAGTCTCCTCCCATGACGACATGCCCCTCGATGAATGGGAGGAGAGAGACCTCCAGATCCTGGTAGAAGCTTTCCTGATATTCGTTTGGGGCGTACACCGAGATGAGGGTGTAGAGCTGGCCATGTATGGAGCATTTGACTGCAATAAAGCAACCCTCCTGGCACTGTAGTGAGTCAAGGATCTGAGGCTTCAGGTCCTTTGCGAATAAAATAGCGGTGCCCACCTTCTTACTGCCGTTAGAGGCGAGGAATTGTAGCGGGAAGAGTTTGCTTCGCAGGTGTGAAAAAAAAAGCGATAGACGACCCGTTGTCTTGTAGTCTCTGTAGGATCGATTTCCTCTTTGTGGGGGGGGGGGGGGGGGGAGTTCAGGCCCCTAACGTTCAAGGAGGTGAACCTGAGTTTCAAGTGAGGGGGTTGGTCCGGGTGATCCTCTTGCTGTGGGGGGGGAAAGGGGGCTGTGGGGGGTTAGGTCAGCCATAGACGTGAGAGCATGATCGGGTTGGAGTCTCCTGTGGTCGAGAGTTTTTAAACTGGTCTAACTGGTCTCTAACGGGAGAAAACATATTCAAAAGCGACCTCCAACAGGAGGACCAAAGTGCGGCTAGGGGGGTCAATTTAGAACTATCGACATGTCCCCTAGGCACCCGAGCTGTCATTCGACAGCACCAACATGTTTGAAAGTCTCTCCAAGGGTAAAGTGGTGTCATCCGCCTTGAAGGAGGTTATGGACCGCTTCGGATCCGCAGCAAGATGTGAAGCTTAGGGTCGTTCCAGCATCATGGTTCCAGTGCAGGCGTTAAGGTGTGTCATTTGGGTTTGCGATTTCTCTGCACTCTGGTCCATGGGGTCCGTTTCGGTTTTGGGGAGGTTGCTTCTGAGGCTGGGCTTGATCGGCCCGGAGCGGAGAGGTCTAAGGTCTCTGGAGAGTCCGGGCGGAGGATTGACGTCACATCATCGAGGTGGCTGATGGTGCGCTGAGTGCCTTTGTATGAAAACTGTAGGGCCGTAGGAAAGAGCCATCGATAACAGATCTGCTGATCCCGAAGAAAGAGTGACAGAGGCCGGAGCATTCTGCGCTTTTGAAGGGTCAGCGGGGAGAGGTCCTGGAAGATCTGTATCGGGATTCCCTGAAATGAGAGCTCGTCCTTAGAGCGGCCAATCGCTGCTATGGCCTCCTTAGTGGTGTAGAAGTGGACCCTAGTGATCACATCCGCGGGGGGGGTATGTGTCGACCCCTCGGCGAGGGCGCAGTCTGTGGGTCCGATCCAGCAGCAGTTGAGTCTCGTTCAGGTCTGGCAGGAGGGACTGGAAGAAGGTGCTAACGTATTCCGGGAGCTCCCGATCAGAGATCGAAGCGGGCACCCCATGAAGACGTATGTTGTTGCAGCGAGAGTGGTTCTCCAAGTCCTCCTGTTTATGTTCGAGGATTTCGGTTCTTGCCACCAGCGATTGGACGGTGCGTTGAATTTCCGTCAGTGAAGCGGAGTGGTCTGTGGTCAGGTCCTCGACCTCGCCAACCCTCAGTTCGATGCCGGCGACTCTTTGTTCGGTCTGTTCCAATTTGGCGGTGAGTTCCGACATGCATGATCACAGAGGTTCCGGCGGCAGGCCTCGCATCGTCGAGGACCAGGCACAGGGGGGGGGGAGATGCTCCGGTGCAGGGTGTCGGGCGGGGTGAGCCTCATACGCGTCTCATGGGCGGACGATGGCAGCCAGCCGCCAGCCTGGAGCGGGTCGCGAGGATGCGGCGGCCATTTTAGGTCATGTTACGGGAGCAGACCTTCGCGCTCCCAGTCGTGTTTTCGCCGTTAGCGAAGGCGTTATGCCCTCAAAACGCTGCCTTCCACTGCCCAGGACCACAGCAGGTAAAAGCTCCCCATCACGACCAACGAACTTAGCTGGAAACGGGTAAAATTAACGCTGAGCCGCGGATCCGTGCGGAGGCCATCAGAGGAGCTGTCTCATCGCCGGCGCTCCAGGCCACGCCGCCCAACAAGATGTCATTTAAAAATAAGGTGTCAATTTACATTGCCAACATACATTGAGCCAATAAAAGCCACAATTAAACACAATCGTAAGAAATAGCAAAAAACATACAACAAAACAAATTGTATCTCAAATGGTGAAGTCAAATGAGCGATGAATACAGTAGTCGTTTGCAAATGCACAGTTGAATATAGTTTCCAATTCAAATACTAAAGTACTATATAGGGATGGTTCATGAAAAGAAAGAAGGACAATACAAAATAAAAGAACACCGAACAAGATCACATAAAAAAAAATTAAAAAAAAAAAAAAACACATTGCACTAATTATTACACAAATTCCAAATATCCGAAAATAAAACAAAAACATCCATACTTAGCAATCCTTCTTGTGGATTCACATGCCTCCCCTTACAGTAGTCTCTTTGCCATCAAAAGGGTACCTACTCGGATACCATCCTAACCATTTTGAAATAGGGTGCAATCTAGCCACTGTGCAAATATAATTAAAAAAACACCCAGGTGAAACCACACCAATGTGTTGCGTCACTCAAAAACGCCAGCGCATATCAATGACATCAAAGGTGAACCAGTCTCCCAAGTCAGGTGCCTGCACCATGTAACTTAGAACCTGCACGACGTGCCATCAGCAAATACATAAAAACTCACCTTACCAAACATAAATGATAACTATGCCGCCTCCTTAAAGACATGTATTCCTTCAAAGAATCCTAAGTGACTAGAGGTACACCAATTAAGAATAAGATCTCCTGAAAGGGGCAAATCATTTACCGTAAATGATACCACCAGATTGCTGTATACATATAATTTGATATTTACCATAGGTGCCCAATTCAATTGGTATGGCACTGCATGGAAATAAAAGATATGTATGTGAACAAATAATATATGTGCAACACTCATGAATGTAACAGGCGTTTTGATTCCCGTATTGCCAGTGGGTAATGTCCTGCGATCCAGGTGTAAGCAGGAGCCATTTTGTGAAAGCTATTATACATGCACCTGGCCCGTGACATCACAGAACGTCCAACTGCATGTCCGATTCAAATGCCCCAATGTAAACAGACTGCTTATCGGCGTCCAAGTTGTGATGTGGCATGGGGTGGGCGTAGGTCAACCGGCCTCGCCACTGAAAGAAACACACAGGTTTGTGTCCTCGGTGGGTCACTGGCCCAGTTTTGGCGGGCAGGGACAACTTTTATTATCTGACCTGCGCCATGAAGTGACACGCCATGATGCCTCTCAGGTCACTCTTCTACACCACATCCCTCCTCAATTTGGATGATAAAATAAATCAACACTCCACTTACAGTTCGTTGATAAATTCCATGCAGGACGAAACCCCTCAGCTTAGTCGACGGCTGCGCTCTGTGTGAGCATCTTGATCTGTTTTCTCGGGAGACCTCACTTGGGTTGTCCTGGATCTCTTCTCTTTTCTGACCTGGGTTTAAGGGGATATGGACTGGGTTCAGTAGATTGTCCATGGCCTCATGGCGATCATTCTCAATCTCTGTTCTTTTTGTCTCAGGGGGGCTGTCTCTCCATGGCGTCTCTGGTGTCTGCAATGGTGCTTCATTCCACATGGTGGATGGCACTTTCTGAAAATGGGATGAGTTTCTCGATCTCTCCTCGCAGCCACAATGCCATGGTCATTGCTCATTATTGTCCAGGGTTTTGGTTCATATGATCGGGCCAACTTCTTTGGTGGAGTCCTATTCACTAGTACAGTGTCTGCTGGGGTTGTCTCTGTGTCCCGCTTTCCCCCTCATTCCTGGCCTGCCTGGTGTTCTCCACTCGCTCATCGTCTCTGTCCAGTGCTAGTCAACCGAGGTCTATAGGAAGTCCCACATGTATCAGTACCCCGAACATGAGGGTCGCTGGGTTTATTTGCATTGAGTGTGGTGGGCCGGGATATGTTCTGAGAAATCTGTATACTTCTGGTAGCCACACGACTTGTTGGTCTTTAGCGATCCGCACTACTTTATTTAGTGAAGCCATGAATCGCTCTGCATCACCGTTAGCTTGGGGCCAGCATGGAGTAATTCTGTGATGGCGTATGTTTAGATTGTCCAGGAACCCCTGCAGTTCCCTTTCTTTAAGCGGAGGAACATTGTCATTTTGGATTTGGTTTGGCAGTCCGTGTACAGTGAACATCTTCTCGAATGCAGTGATGACCGATGTCGCATCAGTAGACTTAACCGGTTCAACCTTGGGGTACATGCTGAACTCATAACCTGCCACCAACAGTTATGCTACATTGGCAACTGAGCAGAAGTCTATACTGATCGTGTTCCACCTCCGAAGGCTGCATGGGGGACTCGAAATCGGCTCTGGTGGCCCTTGTTTTTGGGTCACTTGGCACACTGTGCATGATCCTACTAGCGACATCACTTTTTGTTGCATGTTCGGCAACCACATTCTTGAAATGTCTGCGATGACCCGTCAGTATTATTCCATCAGGTGAGACAGAGAGTTTGTGGCATATCCAAAATAGGCTTTGCAACAATTCTTGGATGGCTGGAGTTCGGTGCGTCGTTGCTGCCAGAAAGTTTCTCCAGTCCCCTGAAAAGATTGATTCCTTCGCTAACTGAAGGCACATGTCTCGTGCAGTTTCACCTACGATTTCCTCCAGCTTCATTTGCTTCGGCCAGGCGCATGCTATCACCTGGCAGATGTGCTCGTCGGTCTCTTGTGTCGCTTCCTGTTCTGCTGGTGTGACTGGCCATGGGTGCTGGGACAAACGGTCGGGCGGGTTTTCTCCTCCTGATCGGTACAATACTTCAATGTCAAACGGCTGTAGCTGGAGCATCCAGCGTTCGAGCCTCGCCGGATGTGTGTGGGGCTGACTCCTTGAAGATCGGTACAAGCGGTTTGTGATCTGTGTAGTTCGTGGTATGATGTGCCAGGAGGTATACCTGGAAGTGTCAGCACCCCCACAAGTTGGCTAAGGGCTCTCGCTTAATTTGTGCGTTATTTTGTTCGGTCTGTTAGCGTCAGGCTGACAAAGGCGATGGGGTGACGGACTCCTTTTTGGTCTGTTTGGGTGAGGACTGCACCAAGTCCAACTGGACTGGCATCCACCAGTAGCTCCGTCTTCCATACTGTGTTGAAAAATGCCATTGTGTTGTTGGTTGTGAGCAAGTCTTATTTGTTGAAACTTGTTTTTTTCCCCATGTCCATGGAGCCGCCTCCCGAGTGAGCTCCCGCAGGGGTGCTGCGACCGTCGCTAGGTCCAGTATGAACCGTCTGCAGTATGTGGCCATGCCCATAAAGCTCCGGACTTTCATTGCGGTGGTTAGTCGCTTTGCGCTGTTGACATCCATCATCTTGGTCGGGTCAGGGGATACTCTGTTTACGTTGAAAACATACCCGAAGAACGGGTTTCATTCTGGAAGACCTCGGCCGCCACTGACGAAACTCCAAAGTTGAGCCAGCAATATCTTCGGAGCCCCCGGTGCGAAGAGACGGTAGTAATGTACCAGGACTCCTTGGCCAGCGTGATCTGAGCCTGACTAGTGATTCAATTTGCTGAAAACGGTGGGCCCAGTTAAATCAACAATCAGTTCATCAAACGTGGGGGTTATGTGTCGTTTGCGTCCAATCGCGAGATTGGAAAGCATCATTGATACATATGCGCACATCGTTTGCAGATTGTTGGTGACAACCATCGGGGATACCCACGTGGTGGGCCCTGACATGTTCCTAATGTTTAAGTCTTCCATTGTCTTTAACTCTGCTTCTATGGTCTCTTGCATGTGGAATGGAGCTCTATGTCGGACTGCCTTTGGTTCCACAGTGGTGTCTATGTGGAGCGTGGCATTTCGGTTTTTCAAGCAGCCAATCCCTGTGAACACTTTTACAGTTTTCTCCAGTAATCTGTTGATGACAGGCCTCAATGTTGAAAGCAAAGTGAATGGAGTTTTAGTCTCTCGGCTGTCTAGCAGCTTAGTAGTGTCTCTATGCCTGGTGCGGCACACTTCTCCATTGTAGGCCACTTCGGATTTGAATTACCCTTTTAAAGGGAGAGGCTTTTTGCTGCCTTATGCATAAAGCCAAACAGTTTTGTGTTGTAGTTGTGGGTCTTCTGGAATGGTCTTGAATTTGTTTATAGGCATAACATTCACTGTGGCACCAGTGTCCATAGCCATTAGCGTTGTCATGCTGTTTACAAGCACTGTACATGTCGGCTGAGATTTGCGTTTCGTTCTTCTGGTGCTTTTTGATGGTTTCACTACCGATATGAGATGTACTCTCTCACTCCATCTCTATGTGTTGTGTGTCGTTCTTAGGACGATTCATCTTCCGACTGTTAACTGTTGCTTTCACTCTGACCCTGGTCTCACCACACCGTTCTCGATTCCCCTTTCCAGTTCTTTTGGTTGCTCGCTCTCAGCATCCTTGTTTCTCTCGAGTTCGATCTGCGAGGTTCTTGCCAGAACTTCGGGCTGATGCAGACAGAGGCGAAGTTTTTTTTGCACTTACGGCATGCTGCTTCAATGGCTGGGCACGGTTCTTCCTTGTGCCAGGCCACTCCACACCACTTGCACAACTGCTGTATCCGTGTTGTGTGCTTGGCTAGGGGCTCTTTCTCTGGTGCTTCCCCTTGAGTCAGTCACAGCAATGCTTGTGGTTGGCTTTTCTGTGTCAATTGGCTTGAGACTCATCACCACCTCCATGGCTGCTACCTGATGGTCCCATCGGCAGGATGGTTCTCATGAGCTCATCCGACGAGATGCCATGAATGATTTGTTGTCCCACAGAGAACTCCTTGTCGGGAAACACGCACCCCAAGGCTAACTCCCGCACTCTTGCGTGAAAATCGATCTTCTGTGAGGGCGATTGTCTTACCAGGCTTAGCTGAAACCGCTCATAGTTGGGATTCAGTTGGGGCTCAAATTTGCTGATTAGTCCATTCTTGGCTGCCTCATAATCATCTTCTTGTCCTCTGTTGGGCAAGAAACAGCCATAGGGCTAGCGTTCCTAGATTTAACCTGAGGAAAGTGCGTTTCTCTTCCGCTACTGCAATCTTCTTGGATTTAATTTGTAGCTCATATTGCTGTAGCCACAACTCCCACCTGCGGCAGGCACCCTCTGCGTAGGGATCGAATGGCTTCATGAACAAGCCTTGTGATGAGTCTTGAAACCTGGTGGATCCTGCGCATAGCCCTTGCCTTCCTGACGGTTCCCCTGCAGACCTCGGAGTGCTTTTGCAGGCTGGTGGCTAATGCTGCTCATCTAACATGCTGCCTGTTGAGGTGACATGCTTCGGGGGTACCCCTTTTCATCCTGCTTGATATGGGCTGATGAATCTCGAGCCGGTACACTTGCTGCGCATGGCTGGGTGTTTCTTCTCTAGTTGTTTGATGGGGGACATATCTGCCCTACTTGTATGGGTGCTGGGCAAGGTATATGAGGTAATAGGGACTGCACCCACCTCAGTGTTCTTGTGACCCTTGTCGTCGTGTGGTCTTCATACACTGTCTCCTTCTGTGAGGATGGCCTCAGCTGCCGCTCCGCAGCTTCTCCTTGGGCCCCTGAGTGGGTATGGCATTGGCACGCACGTGCACCCGTCAGGTCGCACAGAGATCTACATTTCTTTCACTTAGTGGTGTGCTGCTTCTCTTTTCTTGTCACTGTGATCGTCCGATCGCGGATGACACAATGTTAGAGACCGGTGAATGTTTCACCTTTTTTTAATCTCAGTTATCACGTCAGTCAGCTCACTGCTGGTGATGTCGCTGCTCCCAATGTTGGGTGCAGGCCCGAGCTGTGCACAGACATGCTGCCGCGTGAGGCCACCGCCTCATCGGCATTGCGATGTGGCGTGGGGTGGACCTTGGTCAACCGGCCACACCACTGAAAAACACCCAGACACAGGTTTCTGCTTGGCGGGTCACTGGTCGCGTTTTGGCGGGCAGTGCCTATTTTTATTATCTTAGTCATGTCATTTGTATTTGTTTTGTTTGTATAGCGCAGCCAGGCCCGAAGGCAACCGGGTGCATATCTTCGACAGTAAGTTACAAAAAGACATAATCAGATGAATTACAGTGTGGTAACAATCAAGGCGGAGTTACAGTTAACATTGCAAACAATTTATATACAATGGAACAGTATCATACAAAGCAGTAAGTAGTCCCACGGTCATGCTGAGTCAGGCTGTACCCATTGGTTCATGTGTGGTGGCTAGCCAGAGATTTGCTTTGTGTTTGAATAAGTTCAGTGAAGGTAGATTTCTGATGGAGTGGCAAGGTGTTCCAGAGTTTAGCCGCCAGGACTGGGATGCTAACACCTCTGGCTGATTGCAGCTTAAATCTGGGGATGGTGAGACCTTGAGTTTGGGCAGATCTAAGAGACCGCGTTGGAATGTATTGGGTGAAGCAGGAGGCTAAATAAGTAGGGGCCTGGTTATTTACGCATTTGTAGGTAAGGGCCAATGCTTTCACTGATATCCTCTGGGAGACTGAAAGCCAGTGAAGGTTCTTCCTAGTTCCTGAGATGTGAGCTGATCTGGGAATGTTGAGGGCCGCTCTGATGGCATTGTTTTGGTGATCTGGAGTTTGTTAATGTTCCGTTGATTGGTGCCTTGGTATATAGCATTGCAGTAGTCCAATTTGGACATAACCAGTGTCCTGGCTACGGTGATGCAATTTTGTGTGGTGAGGAATGGTCGGCAGGCTGTGATCAGCTTGCAGGTGTAGGCCGAGGTGGCTACAACTGCATTGGTTTGTCGGGTAAGGGAGAGTGTGGAATCAAGGTAGATTCCTAAGGTTTTAGTATCTTTGGATACTTTAATGGAGTTGCCGTCGATATTGAAAGAGCTAAACAAAGGGTTCAGTTTGTTTAATCTCTGTTGTGTGCCCAAGATGAGTAACTCTGTTTTATCATCATTGAGACATAACTCGTGTTGGGCCATCCAAGCTTGGATGACTTGGTAGATGTCATTCAGAGCTTTGGAGTCGGCAATGTAGTCACCGGTAATGGGAATGAGTATCTGGTTTCATCTGCATAGTTAGTGTATGTGACACCCAGATAGTCAAGCACATCGAACAGTGGTTTGGTAAATACATTGTAAAGTGTGGGGGAGACACAAGACCCCTGAGGGACTCCGCAGGGGACTGAAGCAGGTTCAGCAGAGGAAGTAGGTGAAAGAAACTCTCATATACCTATTGTCTAGGAATAACCTAATCCAATTAGTGGCATTGTCCGAGAAATGGGCGGCAGATTTCAGGTGCTGACAGAGAATTTGGTGATTGACCAGATCGAAGGCTGCGGATAAGTCCAATAAGAGTAGGAGGGCTAATTTGCCATTGTCTTTTAGATCCTCAATTTGAGTTTTAAGGTCTAAAAGAGCTGTTTCTGTCCCGTGTTTTGGTCTAAAACCAGATTGTCGTGTGCCGAGGAGGTTGTTAGTTTCCAAATAGTTCTGCATCTGTAAATATGCTGCTCTATCTAATATTTTTAGAAGAAATGGGACAGTAGTGATGGGTCTGTAGTTAGTGGGTATCTCAGGGTCTAAAGTCGTTTTTTTAGGAGAGGGATGACCCACGCATCCTTCAAGTTGTTAGGTACCATTCCTGATTGGAACGATGAGTTGATAAACGTTGTTATAAAGGGCGCCAAGTCATGTGCCGATTCCTTAATGATAGGTGCTGGGCCTTGGCAGTTGGATGGTTTTAGGTTGCAGATAATATGTTCCACATCAGAGATGGTGAGTGGGGTGAAGCTGAAAGGAGTGTGGGTAAAGGAGGCTGTGGGGGGGGGGCGACACTAGTTTGGATAGGGGAGAAGTAAAGAGGGTAATATGTTTAGCATTGATTTTGGATTGTAAGGTGGTTATTTTGAGAAGAGCGCATTGGATGTTGTTGCACCATGTACTGTCTTTACTGCAGGTATCAGGTGCAGGGGAAGGGGATTCTAATTCTTTGAGAATTGTGAATAGCTCCTTCGTGTTGGATTCTGCTTGGGAAATCCGCTGATTGTAGGTCTCTCTTTTAGCATGCAAAATCGCTTCCTTATAGTTAAGGGAGCTGATAACAAGGCAGTCTTTATTGGATTCGCATGGGCGACTTTTCCAAAGAGCTTCAGCTTTGCGCTTTTCTTTATGCAGGACTCTAAGCTGTGGGGTGAACCAAGAGTTCAGATGGGCTCGTTGTTTGGCTTTCCGAAGTTTGAGCGGAGCAATGGTATCGAAAGCTCTAAGCAGAGTGTACGTTTGAAGGTGTCTACTAGGACAGTAGGGTCTTTGTGCTGAGATGCACAGTTTTTGAGGATGGGGAGGATGAGAGGAAGTAGTTTGTCCCTGGTAATGTCTTTTTTGTTCCTAGTAGGAATGGTAGGGGCTATGGTGGGTTTGGAGTGGGGGCTGGTGGCTGGTAATTGGAAGAGAATGATGCGATTGTCTGACCAGGCACAGGCATGGTTAGAGCTTATCGAAATGCTGCAATTGAGATCAGCAATCCAGTCAAGTGTTCTGCCCTTGTTGTGGGTAGGTTCAAGAATGCGCTGCTGGAAGCCTAGGTTGGCAAGAGTGGAAGCGACCTCAGTGGCCAGGTGGTCCTTAATATCGGTTAGGCCGAGGTTAAAGTCAGCTAGTAGCATCACCTGAGAGTTGGGCTTAGTGTTGTCGGTCAGGATGGACGTGATGTCGTCTGTGAAGGAGCCAAGTGGTCCTGGAGGTCTGCAAATGAGGTGTATGGTTGCAGTGTTAGTCGGAGATGGGGTAAGTTTCACCGATAACAATTCGGCAGAGCTAAATTGAGTGTTGGGGATGGTTCTCATAGTGATGTTGTCTCTATATATGAATGCGACTCCCCTTCCTTTGGATGCGGAGGACTGTCGGTCAATTCTGTTGATAGTGTAACCATTCGGGATGGCGAGGGCGAGGAGTGGGCCGGAGGCTGCATGAAGCCAGGTTTCGGTAATAGCAATGAAGTCAAGGTTATGGACGGTAATTAAGTCAGTAATATCAAGAGCATGGGCCGTAATGGATTTGGCGTTGATGAGGGCTCCCTTGAGTTCATTAATAGAGGCGGGGAGGTGAGGTGTCATCTGTGTGGTGGACTGTGAGGTGTTGCTGCAGCTGCGCTGGGCACATGGGGGGCAGGGCAGTCTGGATCTGAGTCTGAGATTCCTAGAGTGGAGAGTACATGGTTGATTGGGTGTGGGTTTAGTAGCGAAATGTTGAAGCCACAAGGCTGGGTCATTGAGGTATGGGTTGGCTAAGATGTTGGTGCTGTGCAACATGGTGCAGGGGTATATGGAGGGGTAGTAGTGGGCGGTTTTAGCAGTGCTAATCGGGGAGATGCAGTGAGTCACAGTTAGGTACACAAAGGTGATCAAGTAAGAGAAGTGATGACAGGCAGGTGGCAGTAGCCACATGACGTAGTCTGTTTGTCTAACTGAGGGGTGTGGTGTAACTATACTGGCCAGTAGGCGGTGTAGTTGTGTATGGGTTTGCAATCAATTAATCAAGGGCTAACAGCAAAAGAAGACTGGCAAGTCATTTGCAAAGACGTTCAGTTGCTCAGAAGCAGTAGGTAGATTTGATTTAGCTAAAATTGTGCAAAATAAGCAGGTTCAAATAAGCAGGATCTGCATAACAGCAGGCAGAATTGTTTTAGCAAAGATTATGCAAAATAGGCAGGTTTGAATAAACAGTAGGCAACGCGGCATAGAATTGTGCGGCATAGTTTGCTTACATAAGTATATGCATGCTGTAGTATATGAATGTTGACAGGAGTTCTACGTTATCTCAATGCAGATAGATTTACGTTGAGGTAATGCGATCGAGTCTATCAAGTCAAATGAGGGAGAGGAGTTACGAGGGGCCACGCAGAGTGCAGCCTTACCCGAAGTGGTTGTCACGTTGGGCTTCTTGCAGCAGGAGCGGGGCCTGGAGGGGCAGCGTTACTGGCCCAGGCTCAAACGGCTCGAAACAGGCCTTTTCCCCGTCAGGCCTTATCCCAGGAGGGCCGGCTTCCGCCTCGCCGGCGGATGCTGGATACAGTTATACAAAGCGTCTCCTACCAACGGAGTGATGCTTTTGGTGCCGCGGCCATTTTAGACAGGCCGTCGTGCGCGGAGCTTCGCCAGCTGATCCGATGATCTTATGTGAGGATCAGGCTTCGTGGAGGGCTGCCGCTGGTATAGTGTGCTTGTTACTGCACATGTGGAAATGAGAGGGGCATCGGGGTGAAGGTCCACATCAGGGGGGGCGGCTGGATATTCCCGTGCAGATGCACGTGGGGGGGCTTCGAGGAGGGGCTGCTGGGGCTCCTGCCCACACCACAGCTGGTGTTCATGACGCCTCTCAGGCTACTATTCTACGTCACACAAGTAATGAAGTACGGACATAGTAACAACATTTATAATACGTGCTCCAATCACTATGTAATACTAAGAATCTATCCATCAGTGTAATAGCAACAAATGCTGTGCCTGTTTTGTTAAACAAAAGGCCTATTCATTTAATGTAAAATCAGTCGAGGAACTGCCGTCAATGTTATAATTGGGTTGTTCCATAATAACCCAATGCAATCAAAATGACCTGCTGGCCTAAAAATTGTGTATATTATGCAATCCCATTAAAAATTTAAATAAAGAGCACAACAACATAATGCCACAGTACACCTTATGTGATGCACTAAAAGATAGCTGATATTCATCTTTGAGGTCAATAGTATACAGTCCATTCTCATTAGTGTATTTATACTCAAGTTACACAATACCAGACCCAGGTACCCCTTTTATGGACATTACAATATAAGCAAACGAAGCACCGATTCTTGTGCATATTCCTGAATTAATAGTCAGACGGCCATTCATTGCATAACGTTCCCTCTTCACATGTATAGTTTTTAGAGGAATTCAAGTTGTTGATCAAACTGTTTTTGGAACGTGGAAGATCCGCCACATGAGGAGTGGATTCTTAGTCAGGGTAAGGAGGAAGATGTTGAGCCCTAAGCTCCCTTTTCCTCACCCGAAGTAAAATGTGCTAATATGGAAGAAATAGGGTTATATCCTTTAAAAGGAGTTGAAAGTGGCGACGGGGTATAGTAATCCAATATACAAACCCCTCCCAGATTATAGCAGCGATGATAGAGCAGGGGAGAATAAGAGAAAAGAAGAGATCTATAAGATCATACGAGACAAAGAAGAAAGGAGTGAGCGGTTGAATCTGTCGACAGAAATATACAGGGAGATTAAGCGATGGAAAGGAGAGAAGGATAAAGCTGACAAGAACGTGCTCGTGCAGAACGAAGGATGGGAGGACAGATATTACTTAAAATAGATGGGAAAAGCATCAAGGAAGTTAGGCAAAGAGAAGATAAGGACAAACAAGAAAGAAAAGACAGGGAACGAGAGAAGAGATTGAAAGACGACAAGTAGAAAAGGAAGAACAGGGAGTGACAAGAACAGATATATCAGGCGGAGCAAGAGAAAAAAGAACAGGCAGAAGAACAAAGAAAGTATGACAATAGACAGAGCAATAGAAGATGGGGATAGAAGAGAAAGGAAGTGAAGAGGAGGAAGCACAACGACTAAGGGACAAAAGATTACAGAGACGAATGGAGAAGAGGAAAGAAGGGAAGGAGTAAGGAGAGAAGAACCAAGGTAAGAGGAAGAAAGAATTAGAAGGGACGCTAGAAAGCGAAGAGAACTAGATGAAGAAATAAAACAAAGAAGAAGACAACGGGGTCTTGATACCAGTCTCATTCGTAAGGAACCAGTAGGGCCAAGCCCAGAAATACGATGGGACAGAATAGAAGAGATTCCTCTGATGAAGAAAGCAATGCCAACAGCATCTAGAGTAGTATTGGAAGAAGAAAGCTTTGATGCAGTGAGCATCAGAGAATAGATCGATAAGGCCCATCAAGAATTAAAGGAAGGTAGCAAGTATGGAATTTGAGGGAAGAAGGATCAATCCATAGCATTTCAATCATGAAGCAAAGAAGAAATTCTGTTCATCCATGGACCTAGAGCATTGTCCAGTCTTGGGGTAGAAAGTTGGAGCGCGTGCGCCCCTGTAGGAAACCTGCAAATGGATAAAGTAGTAAGATATTCGGATCTGGAACAACCTAAGGATAGGAAGCCAGATAATATAGCATATCCATAGCGTCCCCGAGGACGATCGTATAGTGAAAAGGGAGAATCGCTGCCATATGTGACCAGGGTAAGGTCGTGATCGACAGGGATGATGGTCCCTGCCATGGATAGACGAATGATGGGAGCCAACTCTGGGTTGAGGTTCACACAGTTTCCTATATTGGAAAAAAAGGGGGAGCAAGGCCACAGTATAGCCCATTCCCTCAGATGGACAAGGATAATTTAAGGTGCAAGCTCCCGAGTTTGACTTTGGCACTGGGAAATGGATATATGAATTAGAATAAATGACAGGAGGAAACACGCTGGCCATAGGGGACATAAAAGGTCTCCTGGCAGCTATTCTTGGGGAAAGGGCTGATGACATATGGAGGAGAGCAGGATAGAACGGACAAATCAAAATGGATAGAACGGATGCAATGGATGCAACGGATACAGTACAGATGGAGTTGATGAAACAAATGGGGCAGAGGGAACAGATGGAGTGGATGAAACAGGAAGAGTAGATGAAACAGATGGAGTGGATGGAACAGATGGAGTGAATGGAACAGATGGAGTGAATGGAACAGATGGAGTGAATGGAACAGA
This sequence comes from Ambystoma mexicanum, assembly GCF_040938575.1. Lineage (NCBI taxonomy): Eukaryota > Metazoa > Chordata > Amphibia > Caudata > Ambystomatidae > Ambystoma > Ambystoma mexicanum. Next base: position 1,275,800,405 of record NC_090932.1, read on the forward strand.
TGGAGTGGATGGAACAGATGGAGTGGAATGAAAAGTTGGAATGGATATACCGGATAGAGCAGATGGAACGAATGGAGTGGATTGGAGTGGATGGAACAGATGTAGTAGATGGAATGAATAGAGCGGATGGAATAGATCGAGTGGATGGAACGGATGGAGTACAGGGAACGGATGGAGTGCATGGACTGGATGGAACGGATAGAGCAGATGGAATGAATAGAGCGGATGGAACAGATCGAGTGGATGGAATGGACGGAGTGGAGGGAACGGCCTTACTGAAAACCACCTTATCACACTACCATGCTTACTCTCTCCTATACACCACCACTCAACTAGAACACAGCGATACTACGACACATTCAGTATTGCTGTTCTCATACTAACACCCGCCACTTACTCCTCCAGCCTAATTAAGCACAGCTAGCTGAGCACACACCGCTAGCATAAGTTTCTCCTCAGGCCTAACGCAGCTGGAAACCAGTCTGGGTGTCAACCCTATAGAATGAACACACATTCCTGACCTCCCAACCACCACACCTACCGCTAAGAAGCAGCTACCATGCAACTGCCACACCAGCTGCACACATATCCGGTGCACCCACGCACCTTACGACTCTCTCCCTCAACTGACTTGAAATACGGTTGCCGAGGGCGTTCAACCAACCAGCGCTTTGAGATCATACCAATGATACATAAGGCGTTATATAAATGCAAAGTAACATAACATATTCAAGTGTGACAGCACACAAAATACAGCACATGATGGAGCGCTGTTTAATAATTGTAGAGCAGACGTGTCAGATATGGGTGCAATTATGACATGCAAGATTAAGGAAGATGAAGACCCGATTGCTTACATTCAGGAGAAATGGCAACTTTAAACTCGCGAGCCGTGGGAAAAGACAGTGGCATTATTTTACCACATTTTATGCCAAGGGTTGCCTGAGCCAGTGCAAGTAGGGATGGAAGCAAAACCATAGGCTGAGATACAGCTGACGATAGTACACCATTGTCGGTTATTACAAGACAAAATAGGAAGACAGATGAGGCTAGGAAGTATTGACAAGTTGAGAAAAATTGGGAATGCAGGAAGCAATGTGTGCATCACAGGTGAGTAATCAGCGCCCAATGGATCAAGGTGGATATGGGTCCGTGCCACGAGGCAGAGGTATGGGCTATAGAGGAAGAGGAGGTGGATTCGAAAATAATCAAAGTGGGTTTCAGAATACACATAATGAGAATCAGAGTACCCAGGGAGGATTTAACCAAGGGGCAGTTGTCAGACGGGCACCCCCAGTATGTTGGACTTATGGAATGACAGGGCATATTGCAGGCATATGTGGAAGCCAAGGGAATGTAGACAATGGCCCATTTTCAAGAGGGGGGGGGTAGCTTATCCTCCACCATATAGTACACACACTAGAGAAGGGTTCGTCCAAGATCACACATTTTATCAGACACAAGTGCTGCGAGTACAGCACGTACAGCAACATGAGCGAGTGCAAATGAATTCACCACAGGGGCAGTCGCAACAAGTCCCTATGCAGACACAGCAGTATGCAAACACAGGACAAGTGCTGACACCCAGAATAGGCGGTGTCACTGTGGTAGGAGGAAATCCTTTTACAGGGAGGCGAATGAGCCTTTACCCACAATAGGACAGCTGACAGTGTAACTTGATGTGTTCAGTACTATCTGTGACACCAGACCCCCAAGAGCATCCAAGGGTCGATGTGATGATAGGAGGCAAATATTTTTCTTTTCTAGTAGACACTGGAGCTACTTGTTCATGTATATAAGAGGGAAAATATCCAATGTCAGGAATTGCCATGAATGCTCAAGGGTTCTCTGGAGCTACGAGTTGAGTTCCCTTTACTAATGAATTACCAATCTCTATAGGAGACTGACATGTCTGCTCCTTCATTATATTCACGACAGACACCAGTTAACATTTGGGAAGAGATTTGATGACAAAACTAAACATGGCAATTTCATTTACTGATCAAGAAATAGTGTGCGCCACTCCAGGAATAAACAATTTAAACGTGGGCGAAAATTTATACTGGCGCTCACAGGGCAAGTGGCTCTGCAAGGCGTTCTAGTAGGTCCCTAGATTTTTCTATATGGAGCGAGCATTCTACTGACATGGCTACCTGGCTTGGTGGGAAAAATTGGGAGGTTACCTGATGAGTTTTTATTTAGACCACGAATACCTATGGACGAAGAGGGGGGAGATACTATCCCTATAGAATTAGAAGCAGCCATAGTATGAAGGGAAATGGCAATGCTTGAAGGAGTAGATGATGAGGGTAGACCTTGGAGAACAATAGATCTCGAGGAAGGGTACAGATTGACTGACGTAACTGGTGATGACATGTTCAGGGAAGACCAAACAGAAGATGACGTGGTGTTCGTTATGAGCATCACATACTGGATAAGGATAGAAAAGAGGGAAGTCCCAAAGTAAATGGCGATGATGCAGCAGCGTCCAGCAATTTTACAGGAAGATTTGGAGAAGGTGCCAAGTGTCCTTTGGACCACAGGCCCTTATGACATAGGTTTATTAAAGGGAATAGTGCAAGTTAAAATAAAGCCAGGAGTGATTTTACCTTGAGCAAAACAGAACCCCATGTCTCGAGAGGCTGATGAAGGTATATTTCAGACCATTTCAGCATTAATGAAACAAGGGATTCTTGTGCCATATGAATCGCTGTGTAATACCGCGGTGTATCTGATCAAATAATCTAAAGGAGGGTTGTGGGGGTATATACAAGATATGAGACTGATTAACCAGATTGTAGATGCAGAGTTCCCTTTCATTCCTAATCCGGCGACGATACTATGTAGTATCCCGGTGGAAGCTCGATATTTCATGGTGATCGATTTCAAAAATGCATTTTTCTTGATCCCATTGTACAAAGACTCACAAGACTTGACTTCCTTTACGTTCCATCAAATTCGACTGAAACATACTAGACTGCCACAGTGGTACTGCAAGTCCCCATCGATCTTTAATACAGTCCTACGTTTGGATTTAGGCAATATTGATCTTCAGAGTGCTGTGATACAATAATTTGTAGCATCATGGAAGAAGCGTGCAGACAAGATTCTATTCAGTTGATGACTATTCTTGCAGACAAGGGATAGAAGGTAGACGAGGAGAAGTTACAATACTGCCAAGAAGAGGTGTTATACGTAGGACAGCTGATTTCACATGAAAGAAAGAAGGTGACACCTGAAAGAGCTGAGGCGATTATGAAAACCTCAAAGCCAAATACAGTGAAACGGATGCAACAGTTTTGGGGGTTTTGCAACTATGTAAGAGCCTGGGTGTTAGATTACAGTACATACACAAGACCCCTTTTGCAAGCTTTAAAGAAAGCACAAGTGGATAAAGTAAAAATAGAATGGACTGAGGAAATGGAGGCAGGGTTTGAGGAGCTGAAAAAAAACAATTTGTAGAGCCCATGTTTTAGGAATGCCCAATTATGCTGAGGAATTTTATTTGTTTTTTGCACACAAATAGGACAGTCATGACAGCAGTGCTTATGCAGAAAACTACATTGGGGTACAATCCTTTAGCGTATTACAGTGGGATTCTAGACCCAGTTATGAGAGGACACTTTCCTTGTGAACAATCTTTGGCTGCTGCAGCATTCACAATTGAGAAGCCTACAAGTATTGTTACGGGCTGCTCCATGATTCTTCATGGAGCATGCTCAATTTGCCATTTTAGAGAAACCCAAAGGCACATTGACATCCCAAAGAGCTTCATCTTATGAGGTAATGATTTCTAATCCAATGATTAAGATTGTAAATTGTATAATAGTGAATCCTGCCAGGTTTGTAGCTGAGCCAATAGAAGAAGGCGATCATGTGCAAGACTGTGCTAATTATGTTGAATTTTATGAAATACCCCGAGTGAAGGAGAATGCTTTGGCGGGAGGGGAAATTCTCTTTATTGATGGTTCTTCAAAAAGTGAAGACTAGTGGGGAAAGGCATTCAGGTGCTGCGGTAGTGAGACACAGATTAAATGGAGAATTTGAAGTTGTAGCAAGTTCAAGGCTACTGTCTCACTTTTCAGTGCAAGCAGCAGAATTAGTAGCACTTTGTCGTGCTCAAGAAGCACGAAGGGAAGGAAGTGACAGTGTACAGTGACTCCGCCTACGTGACGTCAACCATACACGCAGGATTAGCACATTGGAAAAGGAGGGGCTACCTTCGTGCGGACGACACTCCAGTGCAGCACGCATCCTTCTTGGACAGGTTTAAGGCACTACAACTCTCAGTGGCCATAGTGGTCATTAAATGCACATCACATGCTAAGCTAACAGATTTCATCTCTTGCGGGAACGAAGCATCCAAAAGGGTTGCATATTCCCCAGATATTTTGAGTTTCGATACTAAGAGTATTAAAAGAAAAAGTAGTTACAACCATTTTAGTGCAAGAAGGGTTTAATACATTGTCAATAACCAACTAATGGAGGTTCAAGGGAGTGAACCACAGGAAGAGCAAGAATTGTGGAAATGAAGGAGGTGTTCTTTATCCCCCACAGAAGCATTATGGCAACAAGACAACACTGGGAAGCTGGTGATACCAGTAGCATTATTAAAGGATGCGTTTGAACAGCTGCATTAACCTACGCATGTAACCACAGAGAGTCTTGCTGCTTCAATTGCAGAAGACTGGTTCATTTTGAATTTGTTGGAGCATGTTGCACTATTTATGGTAAACCGCATCGTGTGTCAAAAGGATACTGCTGGGCATACACAGCAATTAGAGGCATAATACCTTGACCAAATGGTCCATTTCAGCATTTACACATCGACTATGTTGATATGCTGCAAGTATTTAATGGACATAGGTATCCATTAGTGGTGGTGTGTCCCTTCTCTAGGTGGATCAAGGCAGGTCCATGTACACACCCTAGTGCCACTTGTGTAGCCACGTTTTTAGTGCACAAAGTTTCCCCAAGATGGGGCGTATGTGAAGTGCCGAGATCCGACAATAGGCCGCATTTTGTTAACAAGCTATTTGAACAAATAGGGCTTCTATTGAATATAAAGCACATGTTTTCTTCTGCTCATCAAACGGGATATGTGAGAGACTCAACGGCCTCCTTAAGGAAAGGATTGCCAAGATTAAATTGACTTTGAAGAAGGGATGGCTATATTGACTACCCCTAGCTTTTTATGCCCTTCGGAATCATCCATGATCAGACCACCACCTCACCCTGCATTAACTAGTGACAAGATGTCGAATGAACACCCCTCAATCCTCCATCTAGAAGTAAAAGTGATGCCCAGAGTGTAGCTGAATCCTTAGTTGATGAGATGCATGACTATTTGACACGTATGACCTCTAGCACTTCTCTCATTTCAGATCAAGTCAAGCGCAAGGGAGGTTGGTTTCAGAACACAGAAGAAGACAATTCAACAACCAACCCAATTCAAATACTATCGGCACCTAAATTATATGTTGGAGACCTAGTTATCAGTAAAAACTTTACTAGAAAGTGGCATGAGCCACGAGTCAAAGGTCCTTTTTGCGTTAAGAATATAGCACCTTCAGCTGTAAAGGTCCAAGGAAGACAAGCTTGGCTTCACTTGAGGGACGTAAAAGCCTATAAAGGTGAGACCCGCTCTCCCATTGTGTGCAGACTCAATCGATGACGAAAAGGAAGGACAATGAAGCAACCAGCTGATAATCGAGATTTTGTATTGAACTAAAATTCAGTGGACACTCCTTATAGATATTTTAGCAGGTGTGCAAAGACTTGGCGAGAATTTCAGGAATTTTTAGAAACACATTGAAGTATTATATGATCTGATATAATATGGCATTTATAACGCCCCTATAGACAAGTGTTTCAAGTATTAAAGCCAGGCCTAAATGTAAGTTCTTGATCAGAAATTGGAAACGAGATCAGTATCCAGATTCATTTTGTGGTGAATACCTTTTCTAAGCAGTTAAACACATGGTACTTACTGACAATGATGTTAATCGACTTGTGCTTGCTGTCTTTGTATTTATACTTCAAGCTTATCCTGCTCTTGTCAGCACAGACATTGATATTCACACTTTTTTAAAGGATCCTAAAAACAGCTCAGTGATAAGAAGACTTCTCTTTGCTATAATTGAGCAGATTTCACAGTTGCAAGTATAAAGAAATTTGAGGATTATATTAAAGATGAGAAATGTAGAAGCTGGCATGGTTCTAGAGAATGAACAAGTGCAACAAGTACCAGGATGGCACGAGAAATGGATGCCTATGTTTTTGGGCATAATGTATGCTTGTAGAATAACTCCATCTTTCTCTTCCTCATTTTTCATAGTCTCTATCATGTTAGTACTTCCACTGAGGTAGAGGCCCCTAAGGTTCTTCCAACTATAGGAACTTCCTTTGATATACTTCATGAATGGTAAAAGGCTTCTGAAAGACACAGGAGAGATGCAGAGTAAGATCATGAGGGGATACATACCTATCTAGACAATGCAGCTCACTTTGGTAATCGCATGTGGTATCAGCACATAATGGAAGTAGGGGAAAAAACATCTAAGGAGAGTTGCTATGTCTGCGCTCTCATCCCCTATGGCATGAACACAGTGCGAACCTTCATCTCCAGACAAGTCCCAGAACACGATGTCAGGTGGCTCATTCATTCTGCAGCATGTATGACCAGAGGACAATTTCCGGAAAGTTGGGCCACTTTACTATGGAGATCAAAATGGTTGTTTCCATTCCAGGATGATTATATCAAGACTACACAGATGGAAAATGAACCTGGATGGGAGAGCAAGATGCTGGTGTATCCTGCAGCACGACAGGAGGAGGTAGTCATTGAAGACCTGAAGAGAATGGATTACCCTGCTACAGAAATAGCTGGATCGCCTGGATGTCGGGAACAAACTCAAGTCTTAGTCTATGGACGAATGAAGTCCAAGAAGGGATGGGAAGGAGGACTGATGCCCTGCGCAGCTCATCTACCGAAGTCAGAATAAGTGCAAGAGGTGTAGAGCGTGAACAATGGATGTTTGAAGTCATGGGCTAAACATGCCAAACTACTGACATGCGTAGAAGATGAATAAGGTCCAATGGCTGTGATCCCATTAGCAAATGCAACATTGTGCTTCCGAAGACACAGAAAGAATTGCGTGGGAGATAAAAGACTGAAAAACTACAGTTGACGTTTCCATGATAGGAGAAGGGACAGCTGTCCTCATGGATTGATATTGGGTTTATGGGCCTAGGGTCTACATGAAGTTGCCCAAGGATTGGGGTGGAGGTATGCACCTTGGTGCTTATCCATGCTCCAGCATTAGTGAATCCTCAGAGCGACTTGAACATTGGAGAATTTCCAAAAGTAGATGCCCATTTGAGAAAGAGAAGATCGCTTGAATTTCTCAATCGAACCAGAAGAGAGAATTACTTCTCAGCCAAATCAATAGAAGCATATGACTGCATCCCTTATGAACACAGGTTGTTCAGCAAGACTGCTTCAATATTTACGACCATATTCATGCCTGGGATCCAGACAATGGCCAATGCCAAGTGGTTGCAGGTTACAAGATGGGAGCTTCTGCAGATGATCAACACCACCATAAAGGCATTCAATGCCATCAAGGAAGAGCTGAGGACCATATGACTAATTACCCTGCAGAATTAGTATGTCCTTGATATGATCACAGTGATGGAAGGAGGAGTTTGCACCAAAATCGGGCCACCATGTTGCACATTCATACCTACTACCGATGAGAGAATGGGATCTTGATAGAGGCCATAACGTTGCTAACAAACCTGCATAACAAGATGGAAGACGAGACAGAGGACACTACGGATGACAGTTGGTGTGCTTCCATAGTCTCATGATTCCGCAGTGGATGGCAAACATCTTCAAGATCATTGGAGCGATATTGGTGATGGTGATATTTGGATTCTGTGTAATCAGGATAGTGATCGCCCAATGCAAGGGGACAGCAAAAAAAGGTAGTAGGAATGAAGATCATGATCGAATTCGAACCAGGGTTTGGACCCAAGGAATTGACTGATGAAGATGTTAAAAAATACATAGAGGCTAGCATCGTAGCACCTGAGGGAACAAAGTTACTGTATCCAAAGAATCACAAGAAGTATGTGGGACGATGTGTCTATTGTAATTCAAATGATAGTGCAACTACAGGACCTGCAGCGTGCATGAACACGTTAAATTTAGCCTGCACCCTGAGGTGGGTGATGAAGATCTGGACTCCGAAGATGCACTTCTTCAAAAGAAAATATCAAGATGTGGAAACCATTGAAGAGGTGGTCGATGACTCGACGTGAGGGGGGAACGTAGAGGAGCAGTTACATGCCTGTGCAGGAATTCCCACCCCCTACCTCTTATATGTTGGAAGCCTGAGGTTGTGCCATGCTTACCAGCAGTTGTGACCACACCACGGCGAGTATTTGAAAGAAGGTACCCATTGAGACAGTCCTATTGAATGTATCCCTGAAGAGACGATACTCTGAGGGAGGAAATCCCTGAAGCAATATAAAAAGGAGCAAAAAGAGGAGCTGGTGACGTCACGAAAAACAAGCGTGATGCCCTGAGAATACTGGCTGAAGAGAATGCATGGACCTTACAGAAACTGATGACTAAGTAAAGAATCGAGTAAACTTTCATATGCGAAAAGATTGCACGTGTGCGACACACTGCAGAAAATGCAAGCCGTTCAATAACTGTACAGATGCTGTAAAGCAAGTAGATTACGTGATTTTAGAAGCTGGCTATATGTAGTTAATAGACTGCAGGCAAAGCCGCCATTGTATAGAAAATGGACATCAGTGTCATGAATTTAGCACGTCAGGACCCATGGAAAGAAAAGGCGAGAACTGTGTCGCAGCAAGAATAAGCCGAGATCATAGAAATGAATGGCAAGGCCGTTTGGCCTGGTATCAAAGCTGAGGCAGCCAAGGTCGGTTAACTATTCTTGAAGGCAGTGAATGTGCAAAGCTGAATCATCCCTTTTTTAACGTGCAAAGAAAGAACATCAATTGTGCCAAGTTTTATTCATTTAAAAGCTGCAAAACGGACCAAATCGTTGACTCATGTCATGTGAACCAAGGATGGAAATAGAGTTGAGCGTGGAGTTCTAGAACAACAACAGTGAAAGCCTGTACTCCATATATTCCCACAGACTAGAATACTTTGCAAGGCCAAGTTCAAAGACAATCTTCATGACAGAAGGCATGGGTAATGAGATGTTGGGCTAATTGAGTAGGGCGGTAAAGTCAAGTCCACCTTTTGGCACCTGGGTCTGAGTTTACGTGCTGCTAAGTGAAGCGAATGTTCCAGACATAGCACAAGCATGCTAACCAATTATAGAAGGCTGTATAACAAAGGGCCTTATAGTTTGAGAGTCAATGATATACTGTGTACTTAACAGTGTTGAAGATAACATATTTTAGAGATAGGCATAAATTGTCCACTTTACAGTAGATAGCCAATCACAATCCCAGCACTTTTAGAAAGTATACTTGGATGTTCCCCTTTAACGTATCACAATTCCTCGTATGTTCTTTTTTGCCACGTAGTATGACATCACGTCTGTATTTTCTGCATATAAGGATGTTTTTATGAGAAATGCACTGAGAGCTCAAGCGACCGTCTGTTGATGTCTGTTGTAACTCCCTGTTTTAGATCATTGTTAATAAAACAGTACCTTTGCCATCTTCCTGAGTTGGTTCAATTATTTGGTGTCAGTTATTCTGCTTCCCCATCCATTTCATGCACGATACCCAAAGGGCCATATGCTCATACCTCTATTCAGTTAGGATGCTTTGAAGGAATGCATGCCTTTATGGAGGCATCATAGTCATCATTCATGTTCGGTAAGTTGAGTTTTTATGCATTTGATGGCACGTTGTGCAGGTTCTATGTTACATGGTACAGGAACCTGACTTGGGAGACTGGTTCACCTTTTAGGTCATTGATTTGCAGTGGCATTATTGAGTGACGCAATTGGTGTGGTGTAGTTTCACCTGGGTGTATTTTTATATTGTCACAGTGGCTGGATTGCACCCCATTTCACAATGGTTAGGATGGGATCAGAGTAGGAACACTTTTGATGGCAGTGAGACTATTTTAAGGGGAGGCATGTGGATCCGCAATAAGGATTGCGAAGTGCTGATGTTTTTTTGTTTTATTTTCAGATATTTGGAATTTGTGTAATAATTAGCGCAATGTGGTAGTTTTTTTTCCATTCTCCCCTCCCCTCTTTTTGTGATCTTGTTCAGTGTTCTCTTTGTATTGTCCATCTTTGTTTTTTTGGCCCATCCCTACATGGTACTTTTGTATTTGAATTGGGAATTGTATTCTACTGGGCATTTGCAAACAACGATAGTGTATTCATTGCTCATTGATTGGACTTCACCATTTGGGATACAATTTGTTTTGTTGGATGTTTTTTATCACTTCTTTTGATTGTGTTTAATTACGACTTTTATTGGCTCAATGTATGTTGGCAATGTGAATTGACAACTTTATTTGTTAACTGCATATTATTGACTTAAACTTGCATTTCTTCACTTTTTAAAAATCTTTGTAAGTATTTTAACAGCCCTGAGGAAGACCTTCATTGGTTGAAACATGTGTAGGCTATTGACCCACACATATTGAATAAATACACACAAACGCATTAAAAATTGAAATCAATCATTGGTGACATCATTATCAACTTGCATATTAAATGTTATTATTACAAAGTCTTGAGCGCAGTGAGCAGGAGGCCGAATCTTTTGACTGTGAATCTTTCTCTGGTGGCGTTGGGCCAAGGTCACCAATAGTCTATTACTGATGCTCTTGTCTGAACTAGTCATTGCTAGCTTAGCCTTAAAGGAATAGTGCGCTCAAAAATATTATTGTCCCGAGGGTTTGGGCATGTGTTTTTAAGCATACGTTGATCGATCATACAAACATTTCCTATGCACCTTACCGTAGTTTTCATCTTTTTTTACACATACGAAATCAGGCAGCAGGGCACAGCCAGCTTGCGATAATCTTATCCATTGCTGCATCGCCCGAGGTGGACTGCCCTGGCAACACTAAATCATATCCCCCACCCCTGAGGCTTACATCACCAAACCTAGTGATATTCTCCGCCTATCTCCGTGATGTTACTGGGCAGCGTAGCCAAACATGCCGAGTCATCACCTACGTGTTAACGTAAGTTGACGCAGAACCCGGAATATCAACACACATCTCACAATACAGCGCGTCCCAATTTTGAATATAAAACTATACTTTTAAACGAAGTAGCAAAACTGTACAATTTGTAAAGTAATTTTATTTCACAATAAACACTGAGAACATCCGGTGGTTGCCATATTCAAGCAAATGGGTAATTTTGTTCTTTTTTCTTGATGCACAAATGTTTATTGAGTCACACGGGGTTCTTTTTGGGTATAAGAAGCACACTGGATGCACCGTGAATCGGAAGGCTTGGCCATCAACTTGGCGTTAGGCCACCGTTACCGATGTCCGGTTGCTCCTTATCGCTGGTATCGCGTAAGGGCATATCGGCCCCTGGCGATCGTCCCAAAAAAGCGTCATTGTGATCCAGCCATTCAACTGTATCTGCAGCTGCCGGTTAAAAAATCCCATCAGTTGGTATCTGGAATCTATGACAATCACAGAAAGGCAGGATGTAGCTGTGTAGAAAACATAACAAATGTGTTTCAATAGCCAATCTTCATTACAATCTATCATTTTACCCATTAATTCGGCCCGTGTTAAAACTAATGATGAAAACAGACGTGAAACAATGGGAACACAGAGAAAACAACGTGGAATGTATCTACAATTAGCTTCAGAGGTTAGTGCTATGGAGTATGTTCAGCTCGAAATGGGATGCGGAAGCTGACGCTACAATTCGAAGAACACAGACGGCATTTTAATTCAATAGTAGCGTTGAACCTGGGGGAACCCAGTGGTGGACTACATGCATCTCGATGCTGGACTGCCCATGTGCCCAGGACAAATAAAAGTAGACACACAGGTTGTATTTGCGTGTCATTGCAATATGCCACAAAGAACAACCCAGTACAATGTAAGCCAGCACTAACTGCCGGCTAATAAGTTGACTCGTTGGTCTGTAAAATCCTGAAAGTAAAACTTACATAACACTCGGCATTTCCATTCTCTCGGTGTAATGCAGAGACTCCGTTCAGATCAATGATTTTTCATAAAATGAAATTGCATTTTCCTTTGTCCAGTTTTGGAATGGTGAACCTTATATTTGACGGTATTACACCCCTCCCTTGATTCATTCCTTTCGGAATCATCCTTTTGTCTCAAGGTCGAAAAACAATTGAACCTTATACTGTGTGCGATGCGTGGGCTTGCTCAGCTCGCAAGCAAAAATTCAAAGACACTGACCTTCACTAGTGTTTTACTTGTTTCCTCTGGAGAACTTTGCACTCTCCCAGCAACTCCCTCAGCCAGTCCACACCACATGTCAGCTCAGCCCGTCTCCTGTTCACACGGCAAATCACGTAAACATTTTTCACAAGAAGCAAGTCTCGAGCCCTTACAAAATGTGCTCGTACGAGAATGTCCAAGCAAGCCCTGCTGCAACCCCCTCCTGCCAGGCCACGGTCCCCTGAACCCATGACCACAGTTATATATTAGAGGCCTATAAATTTCACACGTGGGTTTGTACTATCCTACTTTGGGTCACTAGCGAGGTGAAGGGTGTGGGGGTCTTGCCCCTGAGGCAACCAGCGGGGGTTGGGATTGATATCTGACAGGTCTGGCACATCAGAACTAGAAAGGGGGTAGAGTGACACATGTTAGTTTAAGACAGAATATACTGTGACTGGGGTCTTGTTTTATTGGGAAGCACTGTGTGGTGGTCAGCAAGGAAGGCTCACACTTCTGGTACATGAAAAGAATAGCTTTGGAGGGGCACATGGTTGAACAAGCAGTACTTTTCCAGCAGCAGGGGTGAAAGGAGCAGGAGAACATTTGTTGAGATGGATGAACTACAAGTCATGGCTTGGCCCTGACACACAGGACAGTGATCTCAGAGGAAGAATTAAATGAATACATTCTTTGTTTGCAACATCTTGTCTCGGCGCATCCATGAGAAAGGGACTTGGGAGGCACAGGCGCAGGAGGAAAAGGGAGGGTGCTGTCATTGCTCGCGGCGCTGCTGAGGGGGAGGGGAAACTTTGCAATGCCAGAATGCATCCTAGTCCAAAGTTGGAGTCAAGGGTACACAAAATGGAGTCCAAGTATGTCTAGCAATAGCCCCACCTCTGCTTATGTCAGGGCCTTCTTCCCCATGGCTGCAGAAGGGCAAAGGAGGCGTCCCTCATGAGTGCAAGAGCAGGGTGTCACTTTCACGTATAATGAATGAGGGTTGGGGGCTCGACCGACCCACTCCTTCCTTACATTAGCAACAACCCCCAACACATGCGCCCATGAATATATTGGTCAGAGTGCAGCTATTTCTAACAACCCACAGTAGCTCGACGAAACTGGGAAGTGTGAAAGCACAGCGTTACATTGTATGGCATTCGTAAAAATGGTACTTGTTGAACAAAATTGACAAAGGATAGATTTCAAAAGACAAATTGGATGCTTTATTTGGACACTTTATATAAACATTGTTGATCAAAAAAACAGATGGTCATCATTTGAACCTGGAAGTGTACTGTTACACAAGCTCTGCTTTAGGTGGACAGGGCACATTTGCAATGTTTTGCAGCAATGTATGTGTCCTCGGAACAAAATCACGTGCGCGATTCCGTAAGTATGTATGTCCAAGAAAGTCATAAGAAGATCTTTCACAAAATCGAATTCCATTTCCTCGTGTATTGGCTTGACTACCCATTGTTTGCTTCTTTTCGTAAAAGCCATTGTGTAGCGAAGCATCCCAAAGTTTCCCACAGTCCTCGATTGTTCACGCCCTACATTCTTGTTATGCGCTTATACCGCTAGTAATGTCCTATATTGCATCCCGTCTATATCAAAATGCAATCTCTTGGGCCTGTACTTTAGGCACATATTGTGGAACACCTCCAAATCTCCAGTGTGACAGAATTCTGTGAGTCCCTTAAGATCTCTTGATAGAGTTATCAAACACAATCTTCTCAAGAGCTTTGTGTGGAGGAGAAGACAGAATCAACCATTTCTTCCATTCCTGCTCTGGCAACAAAGGGCCATGTGCACATTGGTGGAAATGTTGGTTTTCTGTCCAAGAGTGGAAGTTGGAACAGTGGTGCATTAGTGACCGCCATTTGTCTAGTAGAATTTCCACAGACCCATCACCAGTTTTGGAGCTCCACCAAAGATGGTTGCTGAAAGACTGGGACCACTAAAATATTTTTAGAACCTTATTTTTCCTGCAGCTGAGATTTTTTTATTGATTGATTTGGTAACGTGCCATACATCAAATTGATGGCGAATATTAGGAAACTGCTCTCTCATTGTCTTGGCTATTGAAACGTGTCTGTCCATGGCTATGAGGTCAATTCACATTCCCCTCGATTGGAGATCTTCCAGGGATTTTATAAAACCAAGTGTCTCCCTGGCCACTGATGATTTACATTTGGACACCTGCACGACCATCAAACTCACAATTTTTTTAGTCTCCATGTCCTGAAAGTGGTTTGTGCAGTACTTTGCTGACAATCCGGGGCTGTCACACTGTCCATCGACAGCTAGCCTGAACCATTCTTTGGAGAATGTACTTTGAATAGACATTTGTTTAATTTTCCAAGCTTCACTAATAGCAGGGAATAGATTTTGACGTTGATATTTGTAGTACTTTGTTTAAGAAAGGAACTGGAGTCCCACAAATTGACAGAAACTAGACAACTTACTGAAACTAGAGCCACTGAAAAGTAAAGCAGCTGCACACAATAGATTTCCAGCTGGCAGTTTCCCCAGCATTGGTTGAGCGGACCATGAAAAATTAGCATGGAGCATTTCACAGGTGGCTTGTATTTTGAGGTTACTGCCTTGTGATACATGAGTCACATTCACCAAAGACTTCCCACATACTTCCCCCTCTGACTGGATGCACACATTTCAGCATCAGTATTATCTCCATCAGGCAGCTGTCGAATGCAATGTATTTGGGTTCCTTTATTAGACCATCATCCTGCATGAATGTTGTTTCTGCCCCAACTGTGGTTGGCATATCAGCCCAACTGGACAAACTGTAGTCGAGATCTTTGTCTAGTTCCTCGATCAATTTTGTTGCTGCTTCAGTCTCTGCTATTTCAGCTTCTGTTACTTTAACACGAATCAGAGAAAACATCAATGTCAATTGTTTTTTGGGTGGCCCTTTTTTGGCGGGTGTCGATTGTGTCAAGTGGTCTGCGTCTAATTCTAAAGCATCTTCATTAAATTCAGTTTCATCTTCATCCGGTGGAGCACTCCCATTGTAGCAATGATCCAACAACACTTTGCTGGATTCGCCTTCAATTCATTTTCTGGCCACTGGGCAAAAGCATCGCGAGTCTGCTTATTGATTTGAACATGCTGCGCCTCAAATAATAGTTGCTCCATGGTCAAATCAGTTTGGCATGCAACATCTCCGATTTCTGTAGCTAGCTGTCTGCATAGTTCGTACACCATCGGGCAACTAGAAGACAGGTTGGAAAAACACGTTCAATGTAAACCCAACATACACAGGCCAATTAATGGAATTAATGTGCGCTGAAAATTTTGGCGCAAGCGTGCGATTCGCAGTGAAAGAGCGAAAACCGCAGTGCAAGTGCGAATATCGCAGGGAAACCAGCGCACATCTATTCATGGAAGTCCGTGCGCAAGTAAAATCAGGGATGTGCGCTGAAAAAGTGTGCATCGCACGCCGGCGCACAGGTCATCTAATGGCATGCGCTAAGGCCACAGAGAAAGTGCACATAGCGCGGCGCACATAACAAAAGTAGGCGGACCACGGGGCCTAATACCCGGAATGGGGAACAACTCGTGAAAATGTGGGCGTCACTGGGGAAGTACAGGAGGCAAGTGCGCGGAACGCCCACATGCTCGCCTACAACACGTATTCATGGAATCAAATAGGGCAAACCAGCGCACGGGCAAAGACGCGCACAGACACAAACCCGTCCGCCACACGAAGGCAGGCGGTAGCATCCCTGCGCTGGAAAAAAATGTGCGCCAAAATGTGCGCTAACAAAAAGCACGAATATACAGCTCTGATGAATGTCCCATACTGTGGCCCCCTAGGACAAATGACATGCAAAGGGGTACGAGACAAACAGCGACACCCGCTGTGTGAAAAATAGTGTGTGCGTGTATTCCGGGTGTGCGAGGGAAGTTTTACACACGATCGGGCCTGGGGGAAGCGAGGTACGTGTATTTCAGGGGTGCGCGTGAAGTTCTACACGCGATCGGGCCCGGGTGAGCAGGGTACGTGTATTACTGGGGTGTGCGGGAAGTGTCACACGCGATTGGCCTGGGTACGTGTATTTCAGGGGTTCACGTGAAGTTTCACACGCGATTGGGCCTGGCTGAGCGGGGTACGTGTATTACTGGGGTGCGCGGGAAGTTTCACTTGCTCGCCTACAACACGTATTCATGGAATCGAACGTGACTAAGGCATGCACCCAAAAAGACGGGCCAATCCGGAAACACGTACGCCAGCAGGAAGCAGGTGTACATCGACCCGCGCATCATAAAAGTGCGCGCAAACAACAAACGAGCTCAGACGCCAGGATGAATATACCATTCCTAGCAGCAGTGGCCGTGGGATACCGCAGAAGGAGGAGGAGGAGGATAGTCAGGGCCAGAATTTTTACACCCAGAAACAGCCTTTTTGGGATGCCGGATGACCACGTGTATGGGAGGTACAGGTTTCCACCTCACATAATACTCGACTTGGTCAGTGAGTGGGAGGATGACCTCACATCACCCACCCTGTGCTCCCAAGCACTCAGCCCCCTGGAGAAGGTCCTTAATGTACTGCACTTCTTGGCCACTTGATCATTTCAGCGGACAAGTGCCATAGTGGGGGGGGGGTGTCACAGGCCACGCAGTCACGCTGCCTACACCAGGTCTTGGCCATCATCACTACATGCCTATCAGTCCACAGGCACATATACCTGCCCAGAACACCTGCAGAAAGGCTGGCTGCCGCCCAGGATTTCTACAGGGTGGCACAATTCCCCAAAGTGCTAGGTGCCATTGATTTCACCCATGTGGCTCTACGTCCCCCCAGGGCATCTGAGCACATCTATAGAAACCGCAAGCACTGGCATTCCATCAACGTCCAGGTAGTATGTGATGCCAAGGGAATCATCACCTCAGTATATGCCAACTATCCAGGGTCCACCCACGACAGTTTCATTTACAGAATGTCAACCCTAAACCGAGACCTAGAAGCTGGCCGGCATGGCGATACATGGCTGCTTGGTGAGTATAAATGCCACTGCACATGCATGCATGTCAGATACAGAGTAATGTCACAACCCCACTAATGATACCCATCACCACCTCCCCAGGGGACAGTGCCTACCCTCTGAGCACCCACATGATGACGCCAATTCGGAACCCCACCACGCCACCCCAGGTAAGATACAACACAGCCCACATTGCAACCCGGGGCATAGTGGAGCGCACATTCAGAGTGCTCAAGTCACGCTTTCGCTCCCTTGACCGTTCTGGCGGGCAGCTGTTATATGCTCCCCCAGTAGTGTGCAGGATCATAGTGGCAGCATGTGTCCTGCACAACGTTGCAACACGCCGGGGCCTGGCCGCGGACATGGTGGTGCCCCCACATCCCCAACCACATGCACGCCCACTGCGCATGGGAGGGGAAAGGGCACCGGGTGAGGCAGCCCGTACGCAGCTGGTGGATAATTACTTCACCTAAAATCACAGCCCTGTGGAGTGCACACAGCACTGGCACATACCAGCTGACTATCAATGATGATGAGTCAAGTGACAGTCAACTGTCACAACCATACCAGCCTGAGATTGTTCACCTGGAAGTGTTCCATTGTGTGCATCCCTACCTACACAAACACGACCAATGCTGCGTCATCAAAAGACACACTTCTATGCTGCTAAAATCATTACCCCCTTGCAAGATACAACATGACAACAGTGCCATGTCACCCAACCCCTCCCCAGCACCGCCACCCAACACACTACGGCATGTCATGCTATGTGAGAGCAAACAAAGGAATCCCCAAAACATGACACAAGTGTCACAAAGTACAGTGTCCCGAATGGAAACTGGCCACACACAATATGCTCCCATTAATGTAGAACTGACAACACACATGACCAAATACTTACCACACTACAATGCAGCTACCCAACCCCAAACATAGCATTCACATGACAGTACCAAGTTAAAGGATACGTAGTCTTACAACCTGGTGATGCTAGCACATCGACCACTTCCAACTGTACAGTGTTGGTGCCACGCAAATCTGGAAGTGCACTGCTTACAACATGAACTCCATCTCCAAAGTAGACGGCCTTGTGAAGACATGAGAAATGAACCTGAAAATTAGGAGGGAGACATGGATGCACAAGCACACATCAATACACCATGCAGTGTACAATACTGCAACAATATGCACTAGGAATGTATACACAGTATTGACTACAGACTGCCCACACATGTCATGGGAGTCCAACGTCACTGTGTAAGTTACTGTCACTTGGGCACACCCTTTGCAAGCCCATGGAAACGGGAAGCAGGAGTGGTGTGTGTCTCACGAACCCAAGCATCTAACCCAAACTCAGGACAAGCCTGCATGTGCTCAGCCGGAATACAGTGGATGCCCACGGGAGCCACACAAGGCAACACTAACAAAAAATCAAAAATGGCCATGTCGGGGTCAGGGGGGGTGGGGGAGGCCACCCAGGAGGTCCGAGGACAGGGTGCACACCAACAGCCACCTGTGTGGATGTTGCGAGGAAAAAAAACACCTCCATGGGCTCATGGCCTGCACGGCTACGCTATCGTGAGAGATTCAGAATCGCTGTGGTCGTTCTCATCACTCTGTGCTGCTGCCGCCACAGGAGGTGGTGGTGCTATGGGAGGCAGCCCACGCAAAGCCCTTGTCTGGTCCTCCATGGCAGCAAGCATGCGGGTGTGGAAGGTCTTGTACTGGAGGAATATGGTGCGGAGATCCGCATGCACCACCTGACGTGATGCCCGGACCTCCTCCCGAGTTGCCTGCATCTCTGCTGAGAGCGTACGTGTGACCCGCTCCAGCAGCTGTTCTGTCCTCGTGACAGTGGAAGCCTCAAGGTCCACAAGAGTCTGCCTGAGGTGATGGACTTCTACCCTCAGGGCTTCCCTCTGGCCCTTGGACTCTAAAGAAATGGCTTCCCGCAGAGTGTCCAGGGCCACCCGTCTGTCCCTGTTGGACGCCAACATGTCCTCCCTGAGTGATTGGCAAATGGAGTCTGTTGCCTGCTGTAGTTGCTCCATCTGCCTTCCTGGGGGGACAATGGAAGTGGCCACCCTCTCCATTGCTTGAGCCATCATCTCAGATGATGCTGCCTGTTGGTTTGCCATACCGTATATGGATTGCTCCCATGCGGTATTGCCTGGTGGCGTACGGCCACCGCGTTGGTGGGCACCACACCTGTCTGGGGCAAGGCAAACTGTGCCTTACTGTGTCAGCATTGCCTGAGGCTGCAGGACTGCATTCCCCCTCTGATCTGCTGGCCCAGGAACAGGATCAGATGTTGCAGAGTGTGGCCCTGCATCCGTAACCACCAAAGGCGGACCTACCAACACCGACATCCCCATAGTGGGCTGTACCCCTGGTGCAGGTGGGTCGTACAGAACAGAATCCCTTCCAGAAACACCTACCTGCGAAGCCACATAGGTCTCATCATCCGAATCAACACCTGAATAGAGGTCTGGGGAGGTGCACCCAGAGACACCCCTGGAGAGAACGGTCTGCAGCAAGAGTGGGTTCTCACCCACCACCACACCCCGTCCCCCACTGGTGCCCGGTCGTGCCTGAGATCCCTCCTGGGTCTGCACCATCTCCTCACCCTCAACAGCATCAAGTGCGTCATCCCCTGCAAAAACATGAAACACAAAAAATGGAAACAGGCATTAGCACCATGGCACACAATTAGGCCCAACAAGCTACAGAACCAGTACTTGATTGACACGTCCCACATGACTATAACCCTCCCATGCATGCACTGTCACTGAGTTTGAAGGGGAGGAAAATGTCAGACACTGATGACACCAAGATGGAAGAGCAACACATTAGCTGCATGCTGGCTAGAAGTGCCATCACACATTGGCCTGTGAGTGGCATGTCCAATCCACATACATGACACATGCCATCACACAGATGGCATATACCATAGGCATGTCACATTGTTTGACAATAGGGCTGAGAAATGCGTAGTGAAAGTGTGGGAATTGAAAGAATCAGCCTGAATGAACACTGAAAAATACGGAACAATGTTGTTGCAAGATGCCACTTCAAGGGCAACTGGCATGATGTTGCACAAAATGTCTACTGTGGGCAGAAGGGATACTGTAATACCCAAATCCAGGGGCGCAGAATGTTTTGGATGAAGCACATGGGTGACCCAAACGACTCAGGCACACACACCCTCACCTGGCACTCAATCAGAACCCCTCACACACACAACATATACATGGATCACACACACATGCATGTGCACTCACCGGACAATGCCTCGTAATCTGGCAGATCTCCCACACCTTGGATCTGTTCCTCTGTGACGTAGGTCCCAACAACAGACTCATGTACAGTGAGTTCAATGTCCTCTTGTGGAGACCCACCTCCAGTCACCAGAGTAACGGCATGACTTGAGGCCAGCTTTTTCTTTGCCCTGCGCTTAAGGTCATTCCAGCGCTTGTAGCACTCACCAGCTGTGCACCTCACAAATCCAAGGACACTTATGATGTCCGCGACGGTCTGCCAGTGTGCCTGACGTCGAGCAGGTGTGGTCTTGCACCCTGAAGTGATCAACATTTCGCTGTCATGTGCGGACACATACTGCACAAGTGCATCACGTTCGGCATCATTGAAGCTAGGCTTCCTTGGCGTGCCGGACTGCGTAGCCGTGTCTGGGGTATCAGCCTGTACTGGACGAGCACTCTTCCTCTTTCTTTTGGAAGGTGGTGGGGATCCCGAGTGGCCTACGCCGCTCTCGCCACTAGGGGCAGGAGCACCGGTGGATTGGGTAGTTGGAGTGTGGGAATGCACACTGAGCAGGGGACTTGGTGCAGGCATTGGCTGAAGTGTGACGTAGTCAGGGGGAACGTTAGCAAGATGGACTGGGACCAACACTGCCCTGGGAGAGTCAGAGGTGGGGTGGATGGAGCTGCAGCTGCCCCAGCAGCCTCCCCACCCTGCCTACTCGGGGCAGCAGATGACATAGCTGCCCCTGATCCACATGGCCTGGTGACACCAACTTGCACCGCCACACGTGGCCTAGACTTGGCGACCTGGAAGTTAGCCTGGGAGTCACCCTGTGCCAGGTCAGGTGCCACAATGGGCCGGTCCAACAAGGGCTGAGCAGAGATGTGTCAGCCACGTTTCCCTCAACCATGGGGGGTGGGAGGGGCATGGGTGTCCCTGACTGGTCCTCCACACATGGGGGCTAGGGGTACCCTGCAAATCCCGCCCACGTCCCCTACCGTGCCCACCACGCCCACCTCTTGAGGCTCGGCCACCTTTGCCACCCTTACCGCTTGGTCGCCTCCCAACATGGCACTGATGTTGTTGTGCGTATGGGAGTTGCAGTAAACCATTGTCCTGGGCAATTGGGGGTCAAAGGGGTAGGGTATTAGATGGAATTCGTACCCTAGTGCTCTAGCAAGGCTGTATGTGACCCCTGGGGAAAGATGACGGGTCACGCAACGCACAGGCACCCCAAAAACAGAAAACGTGCACGCAACCCCTCGTAGACCACGTGCGTGGAAAAAGGAACCCGCACTACGCTGTGGCACCCAGAAACACAAAAATGAACGTACGCGTGTTACACGCAGCCTACAATGACCTCTAAAGGGGTCCGCGACACACGGGGCAAGCACAGTTGGTAAATACGTGCGCGACTCACCGTCTGCCTGTAAAAAGCGTGAAAAATACGCACGTGTGCACGTTGGCAACACCCCCACCAAAAGAAGAATTGTACGCTGTCTGAGGAGACAGGACAAAAGAAGAAGTGAACGCTGTTTGAAGAAACAGGCCCAACAGAAAATCAGAAAAAAGCTGTCAGAGGTAACAGGGAGTACGAACTAGAAACGCTGTGAAGTAAATCACGTGTGAACCGACAAGAAGTACAGAATTCACCCACACGCTCTCCACGAAAAGCACGTAGAAGGAAATGACGTCCTACACGTACCTTTTGAACCGGCCCACACGTTCAACGCCACTTCCGCATATACGCGCTAAGGCCCTATCCTCCAATTACACGAGCTGACACTCGGACGTGCAGTTCTTGGACGTGTAACATGCACCCGGGTTCAGGGAAACAGATGCGCGCGCTAAGGGCCTTTGGTCCAATGAAGTCGCGTACGCGTGCTGACGCGCTTACGCGCTAAGGGCCTTTCCTCGAATTACACACGGACGTGCAAGATTTTCACGTGCCAAATCACTCCGTATCAAGCTGGCCACGCGTTCGCACACGGAAGACCACGCTCCTGCCCAGAAGGCCGAATTACTGCCCCCCAGAACCCCGAGCACGCCCCCACCTGTCATCTGCTGCTGCCTGATTGCCCACATGCCCTGCCATTTGCTGCCTGCACGTCAGACCGGGGTGCTGTTGCTGTGACCACCCCTGCTGGAACCGAAGACTCCCGACTGCTATTCCATCAATCCACAGCCCAGCCCCAGGACCCAGTGCCCACCCACACCTGCCTCTGGGGTTGCCATGTCGGGCACTACACCATCTGGCACCACTGGCAACCCCCGGCCAGAGAGGCAGAGGGCCACCAGCTTCACTGCCACCGAAGTTGGTGTCCTGGTGGAGCAAGTCCTGGGCAGTATGATGCCCTCTTCAGAAGGTCGGCCGCCGACAAGGAAGGACGGACTCGGATCTGGACGGACATTGTGACTGCCATCAATGCGGAGGGGGCGGCAGTCCACGACTTCCAACATGTCAAGAAGCGCTGGGAGGACTTCAGGTCCAGGACCCTCAACAAGGCCCGGCGCCTCTTGAAGGCAGCGGATGCTAAGGGGCGCCGGGGCCACCTGTCGGAACATCAGATGAGGGTCCTGGAACACATATGCCCAGTGCTCCACGTCCAGGTCCTTGAGAGGTAGACCCGTCTGGAGTCGAGCGGTAAGTGTACATGCATACTAATTGGAAGCTGTGCGTGTGGTGGTGTGCCAGTAGTGTGCAGGTTGTACATGTGGTTTTGTAGGGCCATGTATGGATGTGTATGTACAGTGCTGTGAGGCTGACACATGCAAGTCCTTTCATGTGAGACACATGGATGGTGTATGTGTGGGTAAGCATGCAGGCCAAATGCAGCTGTATGAGCACACATGTTTGGATTACTGTGTATGTAAGTTGGCATGGTTGTGGTGTCACACATGGATGTTGGTTCCAGCTGCATGTATCTGCACCGTGTACATGTGCATGTGTGTGTATTTGACATGTGTGCAACAGTGATGCAACATGGATGCATGTGAGACTGATATGTAGAAGACTGATTGCCAGATGTGACATGGATGCCAATCTCATCACTGCGACAGTTGGCGGAGGTGTACACATGCATGTAATTGTGGTGGCGTGTGTGCATGTCTAGTGCACTCCCTGTGTTTCATGTGATGTATGGCTCACCTTTGGCTGCTCATGCTGTTGTATGTGTATGGATGGTGCTGGCTATTGCAATATGGCTGTGGAATAGCTCATGTGTGTGAGTTGCAATGACATGTGTTTTTTTTTAATTTCTTTTATTGATTTTATGCAAACAAAACAATACAAACCAAACAAGCAGCATAATCATAATAGTTCCATTACACATCATTTTATCTTAATCACTGCTCCCACAACCCCTCCCTCCCCCCATGAGCCTATTTGTCAATCTCATTCAATGTCTGGTACATGCGGCCGGGTTTCGTTCTCTTCGGAGTCTGTTGGATCTGATATTACTCCAAACAATTCTGCTATTAGCGATTTCCAAGCCAACAAGGTGCCCGCCTCCCCTTCTCCAGCCAGGCCACTCGCTTCTTGCCATGCCACCGTTTCAGCTTCCGCCCATTTCTGCAAGTCCTTCCACCATACATCCACCTTAGGCTTGTGGCATTTCTTCCACCCCATGGCAATCCTACGTTTTGCAAGCACATATGCTAGATCTCTCAGTTTCTCAATATGCTTGAGTTTCTGTGGCCTCGGGAACCCGCCCAGTAAGCAGGCCCAGGTCGTATCTATAACAAGAGTAACCCCCTTATCAGCCAGTTTCTGCGCTACTTCTCCCCAAAAACACCCAATGATCGGGCACGACCAAAACATATGTACCATGTCAGCGTTTTCTAGGTTACATTTAGGACACGCTTGTCTTCCAGTGTTTTGAAACTTAGATATCCTCAAGGGGGTCATGTATGCCCTGTGCGTTACATGTAGCTCTATTTGTTTTAATCTGGCATTTCTAGACACTTTTTTGTGATAGACCAGGGCACGCTCCCACACCCCATCCTCCATTGGGGCCCCCACTTCCGCCTCCCAGTCCAGTCTCAGATGTGTCAATTCCTTCCCCACCTTAGCCATCACCATCTCATACAATCTCGAGATATCATGCCCTCCTTCGGATATATCATATATTGCTCCCAAAACTGCATCTCGTTCTTCTATCAAAACTGTCTCTGGCCAGGTGCTCCTAATCATCCGCACCAACCTAATGTACGTGACATATTGGCCCGTATGTAGCCCTGCCTCTTCGTTGAGTTCTATAAACGCCTTAATTGACCCCTCTTGCCAAACATCGCCTAGTGTTACCAGCCCCACCGATTCCCAGTAGGTCCTAATAATCACCCTCAACTGATTATCCCCTCCTGTCAAGGCAACCAGCGGTATCTGCGGGAGGCACGGGCATGGGACTTCCATCAAACGACATGCTCTACGCCAGATTTTTCACCCAAACCTCAACATCGCAGGACGCCCCCTTATTTCGGTTTCAGGCAGCCAGATCATTTCTTTCAAATAAAACGGGGCGCAGTCGTGTCCATGCACCCTGTGCTCAGGGGTCACTTCATTAGAGAGCCACTTAGCCACATACTGTAGCTGTCCCGCCAAATAGTAAACCTCAAAATGAGGCAGTCTGATACCTCCGTTTTCATAAAAGTTCTGCAATTTCCAAAACGCCACTCTATTTCGGGTGCCATGCCACAGGAAGTCCCTACACATGCGGTTCAATTTACTGAAAAACCTCTTGGGTATCATGTATGGGATATTACTAAAGTAATGCAGGAGCCTGGGTAGAACTACCATCTTGAGCATAGCCCCCCGCCCCATCATCACCAAGGGCAACTTTGCCCAGAACTGCATGCTGTTCCTAATTTTTTCAACGGCTTCTTCTGTATTATGTCTATGATCTTCCTCCACCGTGTGGTATACATCTACACCCAGGTAACGAAAAGAGCTAGTTGTCCATGGTACTTGTAGCACCGGTAGTCTATCTACAGGGGTCCCCTTATAGTTACCTAGCGAGAATATGAGACTTTTGGGGGTTCACCGCTATGCCCGACAACTCTGCATACCTTTCCATCACTTCAAGTATGTATAGGAGATTTTCTTCTGGGTATTGCAAGTACAGTAACAAATCATCTGCCTACAAGGATATCAAGTGTCGTTCCCCTCCTACCTCAATGCCTATCGCATCATACTGTGCCCTAAGGCATATTGCCAGAGGCTCCAGGGCTAAAATGTAAAGCATCGGGGACCAGGGGCACCATTGTCTGGTGCCTCTACCAAGTTGCCATCTCTCGGATATCACCGCTCCAGTTCGGACCCTGGCAAGCGGCTCACTATACAACATCTTCGCCCACCCGATATAGCCCGGCCCCATTCCATACCCTTCCAAGGCAGCCAATAGCCATGACCACTTGACCGAATCAAAAGCTTTAACTGCATCTAGAGACACGATCGCCATCTCACCTTCATTCCTGCTACCCCATTCGACCACCCGGTGAAGCCGCCTATGGTTGTGTGTTATATTCCTATTCGGGACATAACCCGTTTGATCAGGATGTATCAGTCTACCAATCACTTTCTGCAATCGATTTGCCAGGACAGCCGTTAGAATCTTGCTGTCCTGATTTAGCATCGACAAAGGTCTGTAAGAGCCACATCTATGCTCCAGTTTGTTGGGTTTGGGCAGCGGTATTATGATCGCCTCTCTGAGCGACTCAGGCAACTGTCCAATCTCAAACGCTTCGTTAAGCATGTCCAGCATTGGGGGGAGAACTTCCTCTCTTTATACTTTACAGAATTCGCTGGGGAACCCATCTGCTCCCGGGGTCTTACTGGTAGGCAACTGCTTCACAACCGCCTCTAACGCCTCTAACGTAATTGGCTCATCTAGCTCCTCCCTCTCCTCTTCACTGATCTTGGGCAGCCCTATGTCTTCTAACGTTTCAATTATCCTGCGTTGGTCACCCGTCTCATCATCCCCGTACAGCACTCTGTAATAATCCGCAAACTCTTTGTTAACCCCCTCTTGTGTGGCCACTTCATCCTCGTCCTACCTAATAATGGTCCTAATCGGAGGCCTAGGGGTCTCGCTTTTGTATAGCCAGGCCAAAAGGCGGCCTGTCTCATCTCCCCCCGCGTGCTGCCTCTCAACATATTTCCTATAATTGAGATTGCAGAGTCTTTCCCAATGCCCTGCACATTGTTGCTGTAGTTGGAGTACCAGCTCCGTGTCCACGTCACCGTTCTTCAATGCTGTTTCTAGCTCAGTTTCCGTCCTCTGTAGGTCAGCCAAGACCCCACCCTGTAACCCCTTAGACTTAGCAATGGCCGCCCCCCGCATCACCACCTTAAAAGCTTCCCATAATGTGCCCGCGGAATCAACACTCCCAGTATTCTCCTCAAAGAAGTTAGTAATCTCTTCCCTTATATCTTCCCTAAAGACTGGATCTTTAAGCGCCTCTGCTCAGAGGCGCCATGTAGGGATCCTCGCCCTCAGGGGGCAATATTGCCATCCGAGGATCAGGGGCGAGTGATCTGAGAGGACCCTAGCCTTATTTTCGATTTGAGTAATCTCAGACATCACATCTGCTGTAGCAAAGACATAATCAAGCCTAGTGTGCAGTTGATGCAGGGCTGAATAGTGCGAGTATTGCCTCTCAGTGGGATGTTTCATCCTCCACACATCTGTAAAGCCAAAATCAACTAGTAGTGTCTGCAACGCTCTCGCCGCCGGGCTAGGTTTACCCCCCCCCGCCATCAGATCTGTCCACCACAGGATTCAACACACAATTAAAGTCCCCACCCCAGATCACCGCGCTCCCTATACACATACTAAGGTTGGTACACAGAGCTCTGAAATATGCTGCTGTGTTTTGGTTGGGGGCATACGTGTTTACTATGCATACCTCCCTGCTCTCCACAATATAGCCATCCTTCCATCAGTTTCAACTACCTCTTGTATCGATTGGAACGGGACATGCGGTGCCACCCAGATCAACACACCCCGAGCGTATTGCAAGGACATGTGTGTTGGGGATTGTGATGCCATGTCTGAAGTTTGACAATGCCACTCATGTACAACTGTCATGTGTGTATGAGTCCATTGTACAGTGCCCTGATGCCTGTCTCCTATCGCTCCCTGTCTGCAGCGTCAACTGATGAAGAGGGCGGAGAAGGTGCTGTGGAGCACAGCGGCAGGGATCGCACCGCCAGCCGGAGACGCAAGGCCCGGCTCCCCTCCCAGGTTGTCATCTCGTCGGGGAGTGAGGAGTCCGGTGCCGCGTCCCAGGTCGCAGCTGCCAAGGGGAGGTCCAAGAGGTGCAGGTTGGAGTTGGACTCCTCGGCATCCGAAGGGGCAGCTGAGACCCCACAGGGCCCGACGGAGGAAGATGGCACAGAGTCATCCAGGTTGGTGGGGGGTTTGGTGGAGGAGGAGGCCGTGCAAGGGACAGAGACGGGGTCGGGAGGTGGGGATTCCACTGGTGCTAGTGGTGCAGTGCAGGGTCAAGGACAGGAGGCAGCACAGGCCGCCGCGGAGGTACTTGTGTGTAATCCTGTCCCCGATCCTGTGACTGCATCATCTTGCACCAGCAGGGATACCTACGTCCAGACCTGTTCTCAGGGAGGGGATTGGCTTACACCAACTGGCCTTCCTCTCCCTGTGGATGTGGCTATCCGGCACCGGGTTGAGCCTGTCCTGGGTGGGGTGGCGTTGCGTCAACGTACCATGCGAGCTGACCTGCAGTCTTTTCATGAGGAGACTGCACGTCTTCTCGCATGGCTCGTTGACCGCGTTGACCCACTGGGACAGCTCACCAGCGCCGGATTCCTCCGTTTTCTGGACCTTGTTCCGACCCCCTCCTCAACTGAACCCCCTATGCGCCAGTCGTCCTCCGTGCCATCTTCCTACCCATGTGTCACCTGGGTGCCCTGTGGAACTGCCTCTGACCCTGCGGCCAGGCTGGTGGAGGACACATCCCTGCCACAGTCGGGAGTCGGATGTGCAGGCAGCAGGAGCCAGGGCACAGGCAGCGGTACAGCAGCAGCAGCACAAGGTGGGAGCCATGATGGCTCGGGGCCTTCATCATCGGAGGGGCAGGCATCGGTCGGAGGGCAGGAGGACCCTGGACGGGAAGTGTCTTCCGTGTGGCAGCGGTTGGGCCATGCGATAGATGCAGAGCGGCAGCGGGCGGAAGAGGCACGGCTCACGATGGTCAGGGCTGAAAACTCCATGCGTAGGGCCCAGATGTCATCGTCCCTGCGAACCCTCGGGGCCATGGAAGAGGACCGCCTCCGGGACATCGAGCAGGAGTTCGATGATGCCCTGGCCCGGGACATCAACATGTGAGCCGTTGGACTTGTCCGCTGCCCTTGTAAATAGTTAGATAGTGTTAGGTTTCCTTTGGTTTTTTCTTTATTTTGGTTGCGCTTGGACAATGCACCACATTTCTGTATATAGTTTTTCATTAGGTAGTATTTTGGATAGGTTTCATTTCTTCAGTTGGGATCATGGACCCTGGATTGTTCATCTGTATATAGTTCACTATTGGATTCATCTTTTTTTTTGGATTTCCCTATGGAGCAATGGTTTTCACTTTTGTTTTTCCCTTGGATTTGCTTTGTTGGACTGTGACTTTGGACACCTTTCCTTTGGATTATGATTTCTTGTTTTTCATTTTTTTACGGACATGCAGCTTTTCTTTTTTTATTCCCATTGTTTGTTTGATTTTAATTCCATTCATGTTGCTTTTAATACATTTTTTTCTTCATACTTCCATGTGTGGTATTATCTCATTGGTTTCATGCGTGTCATGATATGGGTTTTCACATTCACTTGCAACCATTGTTTGTGTGTGACGGACATGTGTTCATTTACATACTTGCCATTGGTGTTGTATCATGTAATTGCCTTTTCTATGTGGGTGGATTCAATACTTGGTTGGGTTTTTGGGCTGGGGAGGCTGGCCATAAGGGCCATGATTGAGGATCGTCATGACCTGGGAGCAGGGGGACATGAGTGGGGGCCTGCTGGCAGGTGCCCTGCACTGCTGGGGGTGGGGGTGCAAGGGGACATGAGTGGGACATGAGTGGGGGCCTGCTGGCAGGTGCCCCGCACTGCTGGGGGGGGGTGTGTGTGCAAGGGGACATGAGTGGGGGCCTGCTGGCAGGTGCCCCGCACTGCTGTGGGGTGGGGGTGAAAGGGGATATGAGTGGGGGCCTGCTGGCAGGTGCCCTGCACTGCTGGGGGTGTAAGGGGACATGAGTGGGGGCCTGCTGGCAGGTTCCCTGCACTGCTGGGGGGTGGGTGTGCAAGGGGACATGAGTGGGGGCCTGCTGGCAGGTGCCCCGCACTGCTGGGGGGTGTGTGTGCAAGGGGACATGAGTGGGGGCCTGCTAGCAGGTGTCCTGCACTGCTTGGGGGTGCAAGGGGACATGAGTGGGGGCCTGCTGGCAGGTGCCCTGCACTGCTGTGGGGTGGGGGAGCAAGGGGGTAATGCGTTGGTGATCACTAGTTCAAGGTGACATGTGGCTTGGCTGGGGGGGCATGCCCATGGTGGATGGGCTGCCTGTGGGACATGAACAGGGGTGCAGGGTAGTCCCCTGTGGTGTGGTCTGCCTGCAGGGGCCGTGGAGGGTGTAGAGGGAACACCTGGGAGGACCCACACTGCCAATTCACGTGTAGGACTCCCCTGCACCCCGAAATACACGTACCCCACTCACACAGGGCCTATCGCGTGTGAAACTTGCCCACACCCCAGTAATACACGTACCCTGCTGAAATCGCGTGTGGAACTTCCCCGCACCCCAGAAATACACGTACCCTGCTGAAATCACGTGTGGAACTTCCCGTGCACCCCAGTAATACACGTTCCCGCTCGGCGTTTGCTGTTTGCCAGCCCTGTATACTGGTCCAGGGTTGGCGCAACCCTTTGCGCTGAATTGGGAATTTTGATGGCTTTTCCTTGTGCGAGGGCGTTCTTAGGGGCGTAACTGGCGCTGCTGCAGGGTCGCTGCATCACGGCTGGTTTTGGAGGCTAAAATACATGAATACGCTGTGCACAGATATCGATTTTAGCGCACTCGGCTGGTGCAGACATTCGCACGCGCACACTGTGCGCCAGCCGCGTGCGCCACTTTTGTGCGAAATTCTATGAATTACCCTGACAGTATATGGCACTTTAGATTTTTTTAAAAAGCATGTTATGAAGGCACCAGCACAAAACACTTTGAAAATGAAATTGTTTGTAAATTACCGTAGCTTTCCTGGTTTTCTGTGAAACCTTCTTTACTGTAACGACTGCACCAGCAAGCTGGTCCACCGACTCGGATTCACGTGCCTCCTCTTCTATATCCCGATCTTGTATATATCCCTAGGAAAGAGTATCCATTAAAAATAAGTCATTCATATTTGAAATCAAATTATTCCATCGCATACATGGCTTACCCAGATACCCTTGTACACCGTGTACGTCACTTAGTCAAAATATACATTTTGAATTTCACCCGACTGATGGCTAGTTTACTCAATGAAAATTGACTGTGCGAAACCCACTGATTGAAATGCTGCACTGAAGCAATTTGCAAAAGATGCTTGTTTATAATAATGTCAATGTGTATTGGTATCAGATCTAGGACCAACTTTCTTTGATTCGAGGGAACTGTCAGTACGCATACCTCTGGCTCTGTATCAGCTCCGAAGGATGATGTAATTGTAGTCGAAGTACCAGCATCACCCTGTAAAACAGTACTTGTTTTAGTATGGATGAAAGAAAGTGAAATTGAACACACAATGTGATCCAGACAATGGTACATATCAATAAAAACCCATAAATGAAACATTATGTAAACAAACGACAGGATAAGAAAATTTGATCATATCTCAAATTCCATACATAAAAGATTTCCGGAACTGAATGGCTAAATAAAACTATCTGATGTGTGCTTGAAGTTGTTGTTGACTCCAGGAAAGACAGATGCAGAATCTTGCTCCTTCATATTCAGTGCATTGTCATGGTGTTGTAAAGGGAAAATTAGATTTGATTTAGAAATGGTAACCTAATAAATTGACATGTAAAGCAACCGATTACGAAAAGATGATGCTTATTTCCAAGGGCACTATAGCATAGTTATCTGTGCCCAAAAATTGTTTTCTATGATGCTCCTAAAACCAAGGACAGATGTTTAGCAACATGGGGTTTAGTTATAAAGCAATACAATCTTGTAAATATGAAAAGTATTATAAAGGACATTTACACCTAAACACCAATCCGTCCATGTAGTTACCTGTTCAGTACCCCAAGGCCTACAGCTAAATCAGCAGCTGTGACTCACCTGTGGCAGCGTGTGCCTGAATAGAGTCGGAATTGCATTTGGAAGCAATTTACGAGACGTTCTCAGTCGATGCTTCTTTGTGTACTGCGATTGGTCGTACCTATTTGTGGCTACAGATGCAGAATCAATCATCCCTCGAGTCCCCCAAGACTTCATGGGCTCTACTTTCAAGCTCTTCCAGCGCAAATCCGCAATATCTGACCCATTCTCTTATTAGATATATATTCCTCGAGAATACATGCATTGTAGTGCCTTTAGGTTTGTTATGGGTCTTAGAGCGGCAACCATAAACTGTATAAGCAGGCATTGTTGCAAATTCTGTTAAAAAAAGTCAACATTATTAGAAAATTACTTTGCATAAAAGCGTGAAAAAGATGGAATTATATCATACATTTTTCTATGCAATTTATGATTTGGTCCCCGAAGCAAAACCTGTGTAGCGTAGCCGGCTGTATTATAGGATAACTTTCATACACAATTCAATGATGTGACGCAAATCGTAACATGTTACACGTCCCTTGAATGTACTATTGTGAATCAAAAGGAAACATGCTTATAGACACGGTCCGCGAAGGATGCAATTCGATCCCAATTGACACTGATAACAATTGCTATACATCGATAACATAACAAATTAAAGTCAAGTCAATGGCAATGAGATGAATGAACATTACACTACTGGGTATGTTCTTTCGAAATAGAAATTTAAAGTTCAAGGAGATATGATTAGGTGACCTGCCCTTACCTTGACCAACAAACAGTTAGATTCAGCAAGCAGGGTAGTTGGTAGCAGGAGAACAGGGAGATGTTCACAGGTAGCACGATGACGAAATGACTCGCAGTGGTCACAGAAGTCCTCAGGTAGCCCGTTCACGAGTTGACTTGCAGTGCTCAAAGATGTTCTCATGATAAATATCAAGTAGTTTATAAAGAATTAGAAAAGTGGGTGTGTATGTGAATGAATGACGTGTATATGGCATGGTCTTATGTGGATTGCAGGGGCGCAGCCTGCTTCAAGGGGAGCCTGCCTGGAGACACGGGGTCTGAGGAGGGCATGTGAACAATGACCCCTGCGCATAAGATACCTTTGAAGTGTACATGGTGTTTGGCACCTTGGACGTTCCCACCCCTGCCAGCCACCATTGGGAGGGCACATCCACAGGTGCCAACTGACTTTAATAATGGAGGGGGGAGGGATGGGCATGATTGCGTGCAGAAAAGAGCCGGAACACTGCTGAATGGAGACACACTTGATTCACTGAAAAACTGAAACCATTGATAAAAGTTCTGTTGTGTTTTATTTTGATGGCACAAATATACTACACATTAAAAACTTCTGGTCGCAGCACAGTGTGGGAAAATCCCCTGTACTGACCGCTGTCACTGGGGAAAGTTTCTCTAATGGCACCAACGATACAGACGGGTATTACTCGACGAACGTGGTGTCCAAGCCTCCCATGAGGCCACCATGTAAACGAACGATAGGCCACCAGCCTGTACCACCTGTGAAAGAGAAAGATATAAACTGTTTTTAAATGAAGATAAGTGTATTAAACCTTAGTTGACAAAGACAAATCTTGTATCCAATGGCATTGTTGCCAGTACAAATATTACTTAGACACTGTACAATATTGAACGACTATGCATTCCATTACATTTGGGACACAAAGAAATATTGCTTCATGGCTGTACATGAAATAAACATAAGGAGGCCACTATGATTTGCCCAAATTGCGAGTGATGTATAGAATTGCAAGACTACATCCGTTTGACATTGATAGGCCAAACTCTTTCCTGGTTGTCTCCTATATTGTTGTAACTTTGATCTAAGTGACATCACAACTAGAGTACACTTACTCGTTACTTGGATTGCGAGGGCGAACCGTTGCTCAAAGTTCTTGCATAGGCACCATCATAATCCTCAACACGGACTGTGTGAGGCAGGCTGCCCAGAAGTCTGGCAGCTCAGTAGTACATTGTGGCCGTGTCTCGCCTTCCTATATGTAGGACAAGCATCCAGAGTTCTCGGCAGCAGCAGTTCTCCTCCTCGGTTGACATTAGCGCACACCAATTGCAGGTACACCAGGTGGAAACGCCATCCATGCGACTAGGCTCAGGCTCTTGATCTGTTGAATCGTCCTCCCAACTGTCGTCCGAAGCCCCATCGTTTGCACATCCTTCTCTTTTGAGTAATTCCGACTCCGAATACTCCGGCTCGTACTGGTAGGGCTGTATTTTTGCCATTATGGGGCAAAATAAAAATGGATAGTAATGGTACTATTATCTGTTCGCAGGGGCTACAAACAATGAAGGTAGCTGACCAGAGCACAGAAACCTCAAAAAAAGAGTGAAACGATTGGAAAAGCAAATCTAATGTTGTCTGATGAGAAGTGGTCTGTTTATACTTATTGAGGAAAGAGGCGTCCTGCCATTTCCATGGAGCCACGTCTTTAGCTGAAGCACAGAGAATGTTGACACGAGACGTGCATTGGCGTTGTGAAATGGGCGGTACACGTCTAGTGATCTCAGCCTCAGGGGCGGGGGATGTGATTTAGTGCTGCCAGGGCATGTAAGTGATTTCAATCCGGCACACATGCAAGTCAACGCCTAGCATGTAGTGCCCAACTGAAATCCTTATTTATTTTTGTCTAAAAGTTCTTTATTCTGATCGATATACCACTCATATCACACCCTTCTCCTGGAACCCCCCGGTCACACTGAACAAGGCTAGTTTGCAGAGGTAAATATATATGTATTTAAAAATTAATCACAATAGGTTTTAATCGGTACACAACAATCACCAATGGGGTGATGTAACACTGAATAATTTCTTTAATACACAAGGAGTAAGTAGTAAGCAAAACAATTCAGCACAGAAAATATTACTTTTGAGTGGGTTCAGACCAGAGAGCACTGTGGGTATAGGTTCCCCCTGCAAACCCCTCAAACCCCAATAGGTAATGTAAAGAGATAGGAGGAGAGAACAGGTTTTTCAGGAATGGGAGAATTCAAACAGAATATCAATCCCACTTTCCCCCAGCAAACACAAGAGAAAAGGGAATTGACTGTCAAGCTGTCAAAATGGCTTTTAAAGTTATCTTTAGAATGGACTGGGCAAAAACACCAAATATGGTCAAAATTGCTGAAATTGTTATAAATTCATATGGCAGCCACTTTGAACAGTTGCACACAAACACAAGCAATAATTTAATCCCAAGAAAACATTTGCAATCTTAAAATTAAAGTCGGAAGCAATTAAAAGCTGTTTTACACATGTAGACATTTCCCAAAACGACAATTCGCGGCAATCTTTTCACTGCGCGATATTCGCGATAACGGGAGTATCACATTGATTTGGAATTTAGGTGCGGTGGGAAGCTGTGTATGTTAGCTACAAGCAGAAGTTGAAATTTAGTTTCTATCACAAAAACTGAGGGAGTTAGACATTTTAGTGGAGGTTTTTCGAGATAGGCTCAAGAATGGAAAACAGGAGCGCACTTTTAAAGATGACAATTGGGTTGCTTACACTAGAGGATGACTATGAACAAAACGAATACCACACAGGAACACAGTCACTTGATCAGGATGACTGCCTGCTAAGGAACTCGCCTTCTTCAGATGAGAAAGGATTAGAACACAGATAGTTTTAACAATACTATTTCTGGAGGGAAAATAGGATGGTTTGGAGAGAGGTTTCAGACAATGCAAAGATACTCCTAACAATACAGGTTCTGAATACAAGATAGGATGGGTCTAAGATAAGGCTAAGACTATGCAAAGTACATATGCTAGTGACACAATTCTTCCTAATTATACTCACTGGATCAATTTTTAAATGGAACCGTCAGTTCTGGTCAGGGAATTGGATCTGGTTTAGGAAAGACGGCTGGGCACATCGGACTGGGCAGTGTCAGCAGGCGCTCTGGTCACAGCACGGCACAGGACTGGATCGGATCTGCCCTTCTTGGTCTGAGGATATTTATTTTCAGCAGGCAAGCAGTAACAGCACAGCCCGGCTGTATTATGATGCTTCCACTTAGGCTTATGGGGTTCCGTTCTAGAATTTGGGCCTAGCTGAGAATGGTTCAGCAATGCAGTGGGCCTTTTGCTTTGCCAAGTTTCTGGAGTCTGGACCAAGGAAGATGTAGAGTTCAGCAGCAAGGTGCTCCGCCAGCATCAGGATAGTGAGTGAATCTGTGTGTGTTTATGTGTGGGGAGCGGTCTCCATTTATGCTCTGAAATGACATCATAAAGGGGGTGTGTGGGCCGGTTTAGCCTAAGCTTGCCCCTTTGAAAGGTGATTGGGTCAGAGTCTACTCTCTGCCTTGATAGGAGGAGAGAAACGGAGTGTCATCTTTATGGTGCAATTTTATGAGGCTGAGAATCCACTCCTAGCCCCTGGAACACAAAATCTACTATTGGTAAAATACATATTTCCACATGTGCAACCTCTATGAAAATCACATCTACAGATTACATATTTTACATAGCAGCTACTCCTCAAAACACCGTAGCTGTGGGATCTTGTCTCTGCTTTTCACAGAATTTTGTCCTTTTCACTAGGAACACAATGTCCAATTTTTAAGCAAATGTCTACAAGTGTGTGTGTTTAACATGGGAATAAGTGTATAAAGTTTCACAATTCTAGCGGACATACATTTTGCGTAAAATCACATTTCTTGCCATTGCTGTCCAGAACATGTCACATAGTTCTGGTGCCTCTTCACCCGTGCAGACAGACATTACATTAACAGCTCTGTTATTTTTTATATATTTCACAATTTTAAATAGTAAGTTATCAGTCTTTTTAAAATGTGTTCTTTGTCCTTCTGAAGCAACAGGAGCCATCTCCCATGTTTGTTCCTTGCAGAGGTCGTTTACGACCGTCTTCACACTTCGAATTTCCTGAGCTACAGCTGGTCATTGTTCCTTTTGCCTCTGTAGACCAGGTTCTTTCCTACCCTGTAATAAGCACTTGTGTGTGATTTCCTGCTGGGGGGAAAGACCTTCCTTCTGTGAGAAAAACCTGTTATTCAGGTTCTGCAGCTTCATCCAGGTTTAAATTATTCAATCCTGTGGCCTTTCCCTTGGCACAAAACAACTTGTTGTATCAAATAACAGCTAGGATTCTCATTCAAGATTTTAAACCATGGGATCAAAACAATTACAATATGGGTTACTATCAGTAAGAGGCCTCTTAGATTGCAAACATTTGATTTTCAGTTTATACATGTTAAAGTTTAATCAGGCAGGCCCCTGACAGCTGCCATCCCGGCAGCCCTCTGCTGCACAGAGATTTTTGACAGATCTACAGACAGGTTGCTTTTGCTGTGGAAATCTCTTTGTGCTCTCATCTTTTCAGGACATTGTAAGTTCACAATGATTTCTTAAACTAAGTGAATTGTAGCACCCAGCTAGAATTTTGAATATTTGAAAGGTGTTCTGTACCGGCATTCTGAAGTTTCAGCAACAAAGAAAAAGTGATTTAAAGCAAGATTTGGAGTTTCATTTAGCAAAGCACTGTTTTTTCCTTCTGCATTCCACTTTCAATTGTTGTGGAGCCCAGTGACCCATTTCAGTAGTGAGCTCTGTTTCACCACCGATAACATGCATGGCAGATTGGGCAGCCATCTTTTTGTGCGTGGAAAAGCGCGATTTTCAGGGGTTTTGGTGAGCACAAGGGTTTCTGCTGCCATTTTGCTGTTTCTGGCATCATCATAACAGAGTGATGCAGCATAGCAGTGCAAAAGTGGGTCAATTCATCCCATAGAGCCCCCCCTCCTGAATTGAATTTGACCGCCCGTCAATGGGAAGTCGGAAAATTGGGACGTTCTTTTTATTCTGGCCATGTGGCGACAGTCAGCTGCTTCTCCCATCAGTGCTGGATAGACACGCTCTCTTTGCCGGTTCTGGTTGGGAATATGGAACGGCACTCCGGGCTCCCTGGGTCTTTCCTCCCGGTCCCCGAGTGGTCCTTCTTGGGAATTAGAATTTCTTAGTTCCAATGCTAGGAGACAGAACATAGCATGGTTATGGAAATTTACCCACTACTACTCCCCGAGGGTGTAGTGGGGCAGATGCATACATTGAATACAATTTACAATATTCCCTGCCTATATTTACTAATGGTTTTAACAGGTGGGTTCTTCTAGGTTGCCGGAATTTCCCCCTCTGGGTTTCCGGTTGGCTCCTCTATTTGCCGCAAAGTATGCCTGGGATGGCAACTCTTAAGCTGATTTATGTGGACCCACTTGTCTTCCCCTTCTGCCAAACTGCCCTTGGGGATGCAGATTCTGTAGGCGACTGGTGAGATTCTGTCCACAATTTCAAAAGGACCCCACCAACTTGGGAGGAATTTGCGCTCTTTGGCTTGGTTCCTTTGGAAATTGTACAAGTAGACCCGGTCTCCTACTTGATATTCTTTTCTAGTTGTCTTAAGATCATAGTGGGTCTTCATACTGTCTGTAGATCTTTTTAGATTCCGCTGAGCATAGGCAAAAGCATGTTGAAGGTGTTTTCCCAGATTCTCAACATATTCATGAGTTGGAGGCATTTATCAAGGTCTGCTCTTGTGTTCTATAGAGCAGATGCTGGGGTAGCACCATCCTTCGTCCAGTCATCAGCTCAAATGGAGACATTTTTGTTGCAGAAGAAGGGGTAGATCTGATGGCCATCAGGACAAGGGGTAATCTAATGTCCCAACTTGACCCAGAATCTGCCACAAACATTTTTAATATGCTCACAATAGTTTTGTTGCATCTCTCAACTCCACCACTAGAGGATGGCCGGTCGGTAGGCAATATGTAGTTTCCTTTTGACCCCAAGTACCTCCCACATCTTTGTCATCACTTCGCTAGTGAAGTGACTACCTCGGTCTGACTCAATCCGTTGGGATAGTCCAAAACACGAGAAGATGTGGTTGATCATCAAGGCAGCTGCTGTTTCTGCCTTGCAATCTGGGGCCGGGAGACATTCCACCCATTTAGTGAACAAGCATGTTACGTTCAACATGTACTTGTTCCCCCTAGAGGAGCGAATCACGGGCCCGATAAAATCGACTTGTAAATCTGACCAAGGCAGTGTCATCCCCCTCTTTTGGAGGGGAGCACGGTGTGCGAGTGATGTTGGCTGAAATTGTGTACACACAAGACACCCCTTCAAGTATTAGTCGAGGTCCTGCCCCATGTGTGGCCAGTATGGAACCTCTCGCAGGATTTCTAATGTCGTATGAAACCCCCAATGACTGGCTGTGGCCGCATCATGGGCGTGACTTAGCATCAGGCTTCGGAATGAGGTAGGGACCACCTACTGGTCATGGCCAGCTATGGATCTCCTCACCAACAAATCGTCTTGGATTCAGAACATTTTTGGACATTTCATCAACACTCTGAGGTCCTCTTTCCCAATGTAATCGGTATCCGTCAGGGGAAAGGTCTCAGGGTCCTCAATGTGTTGATAACACTTACCAATTATTGGATCCCCCTTTTGAGCTGTAATCAAATCAGCATCTGGGGTCTCCTTACTCCATTGTGCAGTTGAGAGTTCATTGTGAGCATTTGTCTGGGACCTAGTGATAGCAGTGACCTGGATTTCCCCCAACAGGGACTCGATCTCAAGTAGATCCCCTTGGATGGTTCTGGTTTTGGCCAGCTGATCAGCTAGGTCATTTCCAGTTTTGTCTGGTCCCTCTACTTCAGAATGACCCTTGATCTTTTTCCAGTAGATGGTCATCCCATTCTAGGTGACCAGATCATCAATATTTTGTATTAATTTCCCATGTTTTAAAGGTTTATTATTAGCACATAGGATGCCTCTGGTTTTTCAGTTAAGCAGGTGCTCCACAAACCCGTTCCGTACATAATCTGAATCAGTGATTATGACCAGTTTGTGGAGTTGGTGTTGGACAGCAGTGAGGATGGCTTGATGCACAGCCATCAGCTCTGCCACTTGACTACTTCGGGGACCGATTTTGTACCCGGCGGAAGGTTCTGGGGCATCATTCATCCATGCATTCCCTACGCCGGCCACAAGTTCCTTTTACCCCATTGTTGTCAACATGGTAGGAGCACCCATCCACATAGACAGTGGGCATTCCCTCACACTGGTCTTCTTCATAGACTTTGTGTGGGGAATTAAGGTATGCCTCCATGTTGTCCTTGATTTTAAGACTTTCGTCCTCGAGACAGTTTTCTCTGGCACAATCATGCAAGCCAGCCAGACCTTGCGAGAGAGGACTCTTCTCGTTTTGGCCATATCTGACCTCCACAGGAAAGCCTTGCATTGACAGAATCCAGGAAGTTGTTTGGGAATTACTCACATTTCTGGCCCAGATTCCGTCACTTTGAAGATATTGCAAAGGTTGGTGTGGAGTCACCCCTATGATGTGTTACCCCTGGATAAACGGGCGGTAATTTCACAATGCCCACACCATTGCCAGGAGTGCCTTCTCACAATCGTAGAATTTTTCCACAACAGAGGATAAAGTCTTACTCGCATAGATTACTTTATTGACATTGTCATGCTTTTGATATAATACTGCAGTCAAGCATGTATTTCAGAACACTGTCTCCAAGAAGAACTCCTTGATTTTGACAGGGTAAGCTAGGCAAGGTGCTTGTGAGAGGCTTCTTTTGAGTTGTCTTACTGCCTCGGCTTGTTCTGGACCCCACTCCCACTTGACCACCCCCTCAACAGATGGATCAGTGGTCTCGTGATCTCTGCGTAGTCCTCAACGAACTTTCTGCTGTAGTTAGTTAGTCCAATGAGGCTCCTTAGTTCCCGCAGAGTTGTGGGGTCTTTTATTTTCTGGAGGGCTTCTACTTTCTTTTCCTGGGGACAGAGACCCTGAGGAGTTATCTCATGCCCCAAGAAATTGACATGGGTTCTGCACCACTGTGTCTTTTGGAAAGAGTTTTGGTCCGGCGGCCCTCAACTGTGTCAGAACATAACGGATCTCTGCTAGGAGTTCCCCCCCACATATGAGCTTTTGATTAGATCATCATCTACATAGGCCAGGTTACCCCTTTCACCCAAGTCAGGAATGACCTTATGTAGAAAGATGTTAAATTCATTGTCAGAGTTGATGTATCCGAAGGGAGTCCACGTCCAAGTGTACTGCTGCCCCTCGAAGGTAAAGGCCAGCTTGTATTGGTCCTCCCTACTGACAGGTACAGTCCAGTACCCAGGTCAGGTCAATGGCAGTAAATACCTTCGACCCCTGGATCTGGGCCAGCCCTTGGTCAATGTAGTGAAGAGGCCATCGGGAAGTATGGACCCGTTTGTTGAGCTCCGTCAGGTCAGCACAGGCTCCACTGGCCGTTTGGTTTCAAAATCCCCAGCACCGGATTATTGAAGGTGCTGTGGACTGGACGAATTATCCCACGGGACTCAAGGTTTTTAATTATTCCAGTAAGGGACTCCATTGATGCAAGAGGCAAGCGATATTGCTTCACAAACACTGCAGTCATGCCAGGGTCCGTGGGAATTGTTGTTGTGTGGATGTCGGTGCGACCACAGTCTTAGGAGTCCACCACAAAGAGATCTTGAAAATCTAAGAAAACTTGTTTCAATTTTTGCTTTTGCTCCAGAGTCTCACAGGCATCAGCTAGGTTGACTCTCTCTTCAACCATCTGCCTGAAGCCTGGAAAGACTTCTGGTTTGGCTATCTCAGCAGCCTCCTCCAGCTGGGTGGAGAAGTCCCTGGTCAAAGTGCTGATTTGGACTAATGGCTTCAGGTGGGGGAGGCAGTCTTGTAGACTTGAAAGATCACCTCATCCGTCATGAAGTCACAGGTCACATCTTCCTTACCATAAGGGCAGGAAGAGTACACCGGGAAATTCCCCCCATGCCGGGTGAAGATCCTCTCTGGTGTTGTGTCATTGTCGCTATCACTGTCAAAACAGTCCTTGGGGATTGGTCCTAACAGTTTGTTACCTAAATCTATGGAAAAATGTCGGTCTTCAACCGCCATTCCAATAATGGTGCCTGCGCCCAGAGTGATACTCTTTAGGTCGCTGTTATCCACCTCTATTGGAATGGTGTCGTGTTCTATTGACTAGTGGTGTTGGGTTTACCCCCAACCCTTGCTGTTGGAGATGAGCATTAAGATGAACATAGGCGTCAGGATTTTTCAGTTTCTGTCCTCTTAATTTTTACTTCCAGTGAGAATTGTCGGGTCCGTTCTGGGATGGTGACTTCCTCTCCAGTCAGAATTTCAACTGCATATGGCAGCAGTTGAGCTGACCGAAATGCTTTCTCTGGGTCAACAAAGTCCATGGGATTACCCGCTAATCGGGACCAAGCTTTGAAGTTTATTAGGTCCAAGCTAATGGCAAAGCGATTGAGAATGTCACTGCCTAAATAAAATGCAGCAGGGACATCTCGCACGACCCAACAATTATGGACTATGCTCTTGTTGCCTATGGAGATTTTGAGCATACACCTGCTAGGCAGGAGATGTTTGGAATTGGGTGTTTCCAGGTCCATTTCCCATTTGTCTAACAGTTTAAATGTGGGAATGGCTGGATCCTGTCAAAATGGCTTTTAAAGTTATCTTTAGAATGGACTGGGCAAAAACACCAAATATGGTCAAAATTGCTGAAATTGTTATAAATTCTTATGGCAGCCACTTTGAACAGTTGTACACAAACACAAGCAATGATTTAATCCCAAGAAAACATTTGCAATCTTAAAATTAAAGTCGGAAGCAATTAAAAGCTGTTTTACACATGTAGACATTTCCCAAAACGACAATTCGCGGCAATCTTTTCACTGCGCGATATTCGCGATAACGGGAGTATCACATTGATTTGGAATTTAGGTGCGATGGGAAGCTGTGTATGTTAGCTATAAGCAGAAGTTGAAATTTAGTTTCTATCACAAAAACTGAGGGAGTTACAGACATTTTAGTGGAGGTTTTTCGAGATAGGCACAAGAATGGAAAATGGGAGCGCACTTTTAAAGATGACAATTGGGTTGCTTACACTAGAGGATTGACTATGAACAAAACGAATACCACACAGGAACACAGCTACTTGATCAGGGTGACTGCCTGATAAGGAACTCGCCTTCTTCAGATGAGAAAGGATCATCGCAGAGATAGTTTTAACAATACTAGTTCTGGAGGTAAGAAAGGATGGTTTGGAGAGAGGATTCAGAAAATGCAAAGATACTCCTAACAATACAGGTTCTGAATACAAGATAGGATGGGTCCAAGATAAGGCTAACACTATGCAAAGTACATATGCTTGTGACAATTCTTCCTAATTATACTCACTGGATACATTTTTAAATGGAACCGTCAGTTCTGGTCAGGGAATTGGATCTGGTTTAGGAAAGACGGCTGGGCACATCGGACTGGGCAGTGTCAGCAGGCGCTCTGGTCACAGCACGGCACAGGACTGGATCGGATCTGCCCTTCTTGGTTCTGAGGATATTTATTTTCAGCAGGCAAGCAGTAACAGCACAGCCCGGCTGTATTATGATGCTTCCCCTTAGGCTTATGGTGTTCTGTTCTAGAATTTGGGCCTAGCTGAGAATGGTTCAGCTATGCAGTGGGCCTTTTGCTTTGCCAAGTTTCTGGAGTCTGGAGCAAGGAAAATGTAGAGTTCAGCAGCAGGTTGCTCCGCCAGCATCAGGATAGTGAGTGAATCTGTGTGTTTTTATGTGTGGTGAGCTGCCTCTATTTATGCTCTGAAATGACATCATAAAGGGGGTGTGTGGGCCAGTTTAGCCTAAGCTTGCCCCTTTGAAAGGTGATTGGGTCAGAGTCTACTCTCTGCCTTGATAGGAGGAGAGAAACAGAGTGTCATCTTTATGGTGCATTATATGAGGCTGTGAATCCACCCCTAGCCCCTGGAACACAAAATCTACTATTGGTAAAATACATTTGTCCACATGTGCAACCTCTATGAAAATCACATATACAGGTTACATATTCTACATAGCAGCTACTCCTCGAAACCCTGTAGCTGTGGGATCTGGTCTCCGCTTTTCACAGAATTTTGTCCTTTTCACTATGAACACAATGTCCATTTTTAAGCAAATTTCTACAAGTGTGCGTGTTTAACATGGGAATAAGTGTATAAAGTTTCACAATTCTAGCGGACATACATTTTGCATAAAATCACATTTCTTGCCATTGCTGTCCAGAACATGTCACATAGTTCTGGCACCTCTTCACCCGTGCAGACAGACATTACATTAACAACTCTTGTTATTTTTATATTTTTCACAATTTTAAACAGTAAGTTATCAGTCTTTTTTTAAATGTGTTCTTTGTCCTTCTGAAGCAACAGATGGTCATTTGGCTCCACCCCTTGGTCTCTCCCTGGAAGCCCAGGAGCCATCCCCCCATGTTTGTTCCTTGCAGAGGCCATTTACGACTGCCTTCACACGTCGAATTTCCTGAGCTACAGCTGGTCATTGTTCCTTTTGCCTCTATAGACCAGGTTCTTTCCTACCCTGTAATTAACACCTCTGCGTGATTTCCTGATGGGGGGAAAGACCTTCCTTCGATGAGAAAAAGTTCTGCAGCTTCAGCCAGGTTTAAATTAATTGTTAAATTCTGTGGCGTTTTGCTTAACACAAAACAACTTGTATCATAACAGCTAGGATTCTCATTCAAGATTTTAAACATGGGGATCAAAACG
Source organism: Ambystoma mexicanum (assembly GCF_040938575.1). NCBI lineage: Eukaryota > Metazoa > Chordata > Amphibia > Caudata > Ambystomatidae > Ambystoma > Ambystoma mexicanum. Next base: position 1,275,845,057 of record NC_090932.1, read on the forward strand.
ATTACAATATGGGTTACCATCAGTAACAGGCCTCTTAGATTGCAAACATTTGATTTTCAGTTTTTACATGTTAAAGTTTAATCAGGCAGGCCCCCCGACAGCTGTCATCCTAGCAGCCCTCTGCTGCACAGAGATTTTTGACAGATCCACAGACAGGCCGCTTTTGCTGTGGAAATCTTTGTGCCCTCAGCTTTTCAGGACATTGTAACTTCACAATGATTTCTTAAACTAAGTGAATTGTAGCACCCAACTAGAACTTTGAATATTTGAAAGGTGTTCTGTACCGGCATTCTGAAGTTTCAGCAACAAATAATAAGTGATTTAAAGCAGGATTTGGAGTTTCAATTAGCAAAGCACTGCTTTTTCCTTCTGCATTACACTTTCAATTGTTGTGGAGCCCAGTGACCCATTTCAGTAGTGAGCTCTGTTCCACCACCGATAACATGCGTGGCAGATTGGGCAGCCATCTTTTTGTGCGTGGAAAAGCGTGATTTTCAGGGGTTTTGGCGCGCACAAGGGTTTTTGCAGCCATTTTGCTGTTTTTGGCAACATCATAACAGTGATGCAGCATAGCAGTGCAAAAGTGGGTCAATACATCCCACAGGCAGTCCGCCTTGGGCGATGCGGCAACGGATAAGATTATCACAAGATGGCCGCACCCTGATGCCGGATTTCGCATATGTAAAAAAGAGTAAAACTATGGTAAGGTGCATAGGAAATGTTTGTACGATTGATCAACTTATGCTTAAAAACACATGCACAAACCCTCGGGACAATAATATTTTTGAGCGCACTATTCCTTTAATCCTGGAAAGGCCCCTTTGTCTTATATATCATAGGCAAACTAGTATGGAAGAATACCTGGAGCATGCAAGAAAATAATGAACAATCCAACATGCAGAGAATTCAGCTCCGAAAACTTTGGTTCCACATATTGAGGGTGACAGAAACTGGGGGACATGTTCCGAAAAAGAAGCAAGCCATACAAAGGATACAATGCATGAAAATCTCTCTTACTGAAATGTTGAAATTATGAGACTGTAGCACTTCGGAATTAACTCTCAACGGGAGTGACAGAATAAAAAGGAAATTGCAGTGCTCGGAGACAATGTGGATACGGTAGAAATGGTGCACATTATGTGCAAAATTAAAGACTTCAAAATTTAGTGTCCTCCCAGAAGTTAAAGAATGAAAATTGGAAAACGAGAATGTCCAAATCAAGTTTTTGAAAGAAAGTTCCAGAAATGGAGGACATGATAGGATGTGTATGTGACAAAATTATTTCTGCTCTGCAGGAGTACAGGGATGAGTAGGGACTTAACCACCTACTCATCCCCACACTATTTCTAAATCAGCAGTGATCCCAATCATAAAGGTGAAACAGGCACAGCATGAAAGATATACCTCCCTCTATTTTGGTAACAAATGCATGCAATATCTCCAGGAAGCGTGTGAGCTCATAACAGTAGAGCGGACACTTGTATGATATCAAATTGCTGTGGCTGTATAATTGTGTGAACTTAGCAGTCACCATGCCACAACAAGGCATGGCTTATTTTTACAGATGTACATGCTACATGGCTGATTTAGGTTACACAATTATCATTTTAATCAGAGGTGGAGTCAGTTAAAAAGTCTGTAGGAACGTGGTGTTTTAGCAGCTGTCAGGAATGCACATGTGATCTTTAAACCTGCCCTGTGCTGCAGCATAACTGGTGCTGTAAATGTAAGGAGACTGCTACAGCAAAGTTACATGTATGGACTACGCGTTTGATACCAAGCTTTACGAAAGTGGGTCCGAGTAGCAGACCTCCCTTTCAGAAACAGACTTCCCTGCATCATTTTATAATAGTCACCCTCCCACCCTCATCACTTGGCACTCTGTCACAGTGTCTGTCTACTGTTCAAGCAGATCATAAAGAGGACGTCCTGGGAGATATTATAGATGGAGCTCACAGACTTGGCATACAAAGACAAGGAAACACCGAAAAACCAAGAGACATCGTCAAACTACACCGCTACCTGAAAAAAGGAACCATTATGAAAGAGGCCTGCAAGACGCAAAGAATTGAATATTTAGATTTCCCAAGATTAAGCACCAGCCACGCTGGCAGGGAGAAGACCCATGAAACCCATCACAAAAGAGCTAACCAAGAAAGGAATCAGTTACAAATTGAATTATCTGTTAGTTTGCAGTTCTGTAGAGAGTGGGTAGTTAAAACAATCTTGTGGAGATCGGGGCAAAGATGTTGAATTGACATCTAAATCAAGGTAAAGATGGGCTAGGGGAAGGACCTTCGACATATACAACTACAAATGGGAAACAGCAAATGAAGGGCCCACATTCAGTGAAGAAAAGAACAATGAGTGGAGCAAGCCAGGTGACGAGATAGAGCTCAGCGACTTAAACACATGTATGACTTCTAAAGAGTCCCAGTTTGGCTCCACTTGATAAAATGGGAAGAGTTTGACATAGCGATTGAACATCTCAATGTTGTATACCACAGGTTTATGTGTACTCTTGTAGGTCACATGTCTGAGGGTTTCTGTGATGGCAATTGAGTTAATATGGTGGAGGAAAACTACTCTTGTTGTTCAATCTAAATGGGAGTAAGGCATAAAATAACAAAAGGCCGGGTACCTGTTAATCGAAGGACAAGACTAGAGGTTGGTAGGCCACATATTGGTTGTTGGGAGCACAAGGTAGTTGTTTTTGCCACCAGGCAAAAAGTCAGCTATACAACAATAGAATTTCTAATACTAGGGAGCTGTTTCGGATCCTTAAGAAACTTGAGACCCCTTGTCCCATCAAAACAGAAGTTGTGAAAGATACCAACTGATGTACTAGTATCCAGAAGGCAATGAGGGGAAAAATTGACAAGATCAGAGAAAACACCTCCATCAACTACACTGTCTTAGACTCTTTGCAAGACCCTATGCCCTATGATCTCCACCCACATATTGCCACACCTTTTTCCGTTTGTTACTCCCTTAAAAGAAAGGGCAGCCATTCTGGCCAGTCTTAAGCCTACTTAAGCAAGTGCAATGGAGATATATGCCCAGCAGTGACGGTTAAAGCCTGTGCAGCTCAGCTATTGCCTATAATAACCAAGTCTGTCAACTGCACCTTTCAAGAGGATGATGTACCTGGGGTTATCAAATAGGCATGGATCTCAACGCTGCTGAAGAAACCATCTCTTGACTCGGCTTTACTGGAGGACTATTGCCCGATTACAAACATCCCCTTTCTTCATAAAATTCTGTATAGGGTGGCATATATTCAGATTCAGGGCTTTTTGGAAACGTGCAACCTTCTTGGCTACAAACAGTCAGGCTTCCGAAAATCACTTGGCACTGAATCCACCCGCTTGGATCTCAAATCTAATATCCTACAGTCCTTTGAGGAAGGCAGTACAGTTATACTCATGTTATTAGATCTAAGGTCCGCTTTTGATGTAGTGGACCATGACATACTGATACAGAGACACCGTGTTTTTCTTCCCCAATGCAGCAAAATAGGTCAAACCTTAACTCTCTGGCCGGATGGCTAAAGTATTTTGTACCGAGGCCATGGCAGAGAGTTACCTGGTGACATGGGGGGGGGTACCACGGGGGAAACAGGTGGTACATGTCCCCCAATCTGTTTAAAATCTTTACTACTCCCCTTTTTTAACATGCTGGATAGTGAGGGCACCCTGTATGCCAACTACACCCAGTGTCTGATCCGTCTGACTGGGGACTATACCAAAGACACAATCTCCATTAATCAGGTGATTGGACTCATCGAATCCTGGATGAAGATAATGGGCTAGCGCTAAACGGCAAGAAGACTGAATTGATGATTGCAGGGACTGCTGGCCAAACAAGAAAACTGGGGGATGAATATCAATCTTTTGTAAATTGCAGGCTGCGAAATTAAGACAGTCAACAAAGTGAAGACCCTGGGGGTTGGTATTGGACCAGGTGCTGTCCATGAAAGGGCATATCAGTGGCCTGGTATCTAGTACAGGGTACTACTTGAAGTTGTTGGCCCAAATTAGGCCGTTCCTTAGTAGATCCAACTGTGCAGCGATCGCAAGAGTGTTTATTGGGGCCTGCATGGACTACTGCTCTAGCATTCTTCAAGGTGTTGGAAAAGGGATCTTGCAAGACTCCAGGTCATCCAAAATAACAGTGCGTGTGGTGTAGGGTCTCAAATGATCAGGTCACGTCTCCACTGCCAGGAAAAATCTCCACTGGCTCCCAGTGGAAAAGAGTGATCTTTCGGATACTCTTTATTACACATCATTGGGCCTCATTACGGGTCCGACGGCAACCGAGCCAGAAAAACCGGCAGGTTACCGTCGGACTCTTATTACCATTCCGCCTCTGTGATTCCCGGAATTACCGGGGCATTACGACCCCGGTGACCCGGGAATTCCGGAAGCAGAATTGTGTAAGTCCCCATTCCCATGGAGCCCCATAGGACTCCATGGGGATGGGGACAATGGAAACACTGGTTCCGTCTATGACAGAGCCAGTGTTTCCATGGCCGCCTGCAGGTGGGTGGTGTTAAACCCGCCAGGTCAGACCTGGCGGGAGTGACACCTCCCGCCTGCATGTCTCTCAATCTGTCGTTCCGGAAATAACAGTGGCGGCAGTTTTACCACCACCGTTTCTTCCCGGACCGGCAGGGTCGTATGAGGCCCAATGTCTCCACAGAAACGTTCCAAGTTATCTCGCCCAGAAACTGGGCCGATTGCCAGCGAGAAGGGTTCTGAGATCTAACAACTCCAATCTTCTGCTCATTCCCGAGGCAAGATTGGCCATGGTTGCACAGACCTCCTTTGCCCACAAAGCCCCCCAGGCTATGGAATGATCTTGCACCTGACCTGAGGGCTTGTAGCAGCTTTCTGAAATTCAAAAAGGTACTTAAGACACTCCTTTTCTGCTAGTTGCCTCGGCCCACATCTGTCCCGTCTGCTCGTCCCTATCGGTTTTGTTCCTATACGTGTGTCCTTGCACTCTAATGCCTACGGGCCTTGTCAATGTGCATTATAAATAAAATGAATACATAAATAAGGCGTGCGAGAGCTGCAGGGTGATAAAATATTGCAAACGAGAATGCCACCTATGAAGATGAATCCTATTCCAGATACTGTTTGGGATGTAGTGGCAGTGGATATTCTTGGTCTGTTATGTGTGAGGGGAGCACAAGGCAGCTACATTGTAGTGTTTGACATGTTTTTGAAAGGGCCAGAAGTCTGTATAAATGAAGGCCATTAGTGATACAAAAATAATTCAATTTCTCAAAACTTTTTACTGAAGGGATTCCCCAAGAAGGGAATATCAGATAATGGGCCTCAGTTTGTTGCAAAACAATGTGAAGAGTTTATGGAAGAAAATGGGATTCAACACACAGCATCATCACTGCACCATCCTAAAGGTAATGCTGTTGTTGAGAGGTTCAATAGAACCACAATGGATGTTGTGAGGATTACAGTGGCAACTGGTGGAGATTGGGTGTGTGCAGTAATGGAAAAGTATTTCAATATAGAAGAGTTCATGATACTACAAGGATGTCTCCATTTGAGAGTTTAAGAAGAAGGAAGCCCAAAACAATTTTGTGTCTGGGGTCGATGAAGTAATGAAGTGTGGTATGGGCAAAGGAAAGTGAAATGAAATTAATAATGGAAGGACGTGGTCTGGCAGCCAAAGAGAAATACGATGAACTCAATTGTGAGCATGAAGTAGATAAGCCGAAAGAAACAGGAGTCGTTGGGAAGAAATGTCAGGGGATGAGCAAGTTTCCAAGAAGTATGATCGTCAAGGACTTGGGTAATGCAGTGAGGTTGGACAATGGGGAGGTGTGGAACAAAGAAAAGGTGGCAAAAGTACTTTGGTTGGAGCGACAAAATAAAAGGAAAGAGTGGAGAAAATGAAACAAGGGAAGGAGATATGTTACATCTTGATATTGTAAATAAACAAATGTTAACAGCACATGGAGAATGTGGAATGTCAGGAGGATATAAGGGAGGCGGTTGGAGAAGGGAAAGCGAGAAGGAGGACGGACATTGAAGAGGCGCTGCTGTTAACGTACAACTTCATAACGGAGGTGTCACCATCTTTACAATAATTGGCTGTTCACAAGGACTCCAACCACATGGTTCTCTGATGGTTTTTATTGCTTCTGCCAGGCTCCTTCCTTAACCTTCATTGACTAGCCTCTTTTTAGGTCATCCCGGATTACCTGTCTCAGTCTGGTACCCTGCCCAAATGTCAGGGGTTTGGTTGGGGTTGGGGGGGGAGTGAGGGTGTGTGAGCAGGACGACAGTCGCTGGCCTCCTTACTTGTGGTGCGGGCCCCAGTAGATTTCCTGGCAGGTCACGGGCGGTGAGGCGGGTGCTTGCGGATGGGCGGTTGGATCGGCTTCAAGGCCACAGCGGTGTGTGGTACACCACTGGAATGAGAAAGGACAGTCTTAGTACAACGGGACCCTCGGGGCCCAGGCAGCCAATTGGCGAACCTCAAACAGCCTGACATCACAGCTCAGGTCCCTCCCCTCTTAGGATGGCAGACAATGCAAGGATATCAGAGGAGGAAGTGGGAGGAGCAACAGCCCGAATGAGCATGGAGTGGATGGCAGCCTGGGTCACATGTCCTTGGAGTGTGGTAACAAGGAAAGCCATTGGACAAGGGGAGGGACAAGATTAATGGTGGTAACCAAGGAAGGATAATATAAAATAAGATCAGGGGTAACTGGTTGTCATTCCCTTTCACACCAGTTAGGAATTGGGCTCTGTCGGAGAAGGCTTTTCAGTGGCCTGGGCAGATCAAGTCTCAGAGGACCCGGAGGGGAGTTCAGAGGAGAAAGACTGGTCCTTAAGTATCTGGAAAAGGACTACCACTAAGACCAAGAGAGCAGAAAAGGGTGAAGTAACCCCATATGTACCTAGTGTGAAGTTTCATTAAATTCCTTGTAATGATCACCTGAGTCCTGTTCTCCTTGAACCACACTATGTTACACTGATCCAAAAAAAATTCAAAAATTAAAAAGACCAATACGTACAAATGGCACTCTAAGTACAGTAGCACAGAGTTTGATCACATGCGAGGCCCTGAATGGTGTCTCACTGGGGAAGAAGACGATCTATCAGGGAAAAGAAAAACTGTCGAGGGACTTACTGTTAATCACAGATTAGAACATTAGTCCTACCATAGGGGACCGTTTGTAGGATTTGGGCCTGCCGCCTGAAGTTACATTGGTTGGGAGAGTTTAGCTTACCGTGCTGTTTGGCTTTTCAGACAGGTGTAATGACCTCCGAATTACTCAGCCTATTACACGGACTGAAAGTTCTTGGACCCATTCCAGTTCCTTTATTTACATTTCATAAGGAACAAGTTACTTACCTGTAACTGTTGTTCTCCAGCATGGGTCTGGCATGGATTTGCATGCTCATGAATATTCCCCGTCGTCATGCTGGGAATCCTCGGTAAAGAAAAAATCAGTTTCAGTTTCAACATCAGTTTCAGTTTCGTTTCTGGACTGTCTTTCTACTAGTAACCAATCACTGGTCTCTGGGTCTTACTGCCCCCAGCCAATGACTGCCCTCTACCTAAGCCCCTCCTCTGGCAGCCATCTTCAGATTTGGTAGCACGTAAAGTGGCAGTAGGACCAAGAGAAGAGCCGCAGAGGGGTAGGAGGGAGGGTTTGCATGTGAATCCATGCCAGACCCATGCTGGAGAACAACAGTTACAGGTAAGTAACTTGTTCCTTCTCCAGCATGGGGTCTGGCATGGATTCACATGCTCATGAATAGAAGAATGCATAGCAGTACACACATGCACAACCACAGGAGGTGGCAAGGCTCAACATTAAGCATTTAATCAACTCAACATTAAGCAACTCTTACCTCCTCACCAGGCCCACCTTAAGGCGAACAGGTTGCGCAGCACTGCCAGGCTGGCCCTGGACTCCTCCCTGGAATCCCGGTCGACGAAGTAGAATCTCGTGAAGGTGTGCGTCGACCTCCACGTAGCAGCCCTGCAGATGACCAGCAGGGGCACACCAGACAAGAACACTGGGGTAGCAGCAAACACTCTGGTCGAAAGGGCTCTCGGACGGCCGGGCAACGGTCGGTTTGCCAACCAGAAACAGTGCATGATGCAGCCGGAGAGCCATCTGGAAATGGAAGCCTTCGAGAGGGCCTTCCCTTGGTACACAGGTCCAAAGTTCACAAATAGTTGTGATGTCTTCCGAAGGCTCTTCCTGCAGTCCACGTAGAACTTCAGCGCTCTAGCTACATCCAGCAAGTGTAAAGTCCTCTCAGCCGGCAACGAAGGCGACGGAAAGAAAACCGGTAACACCAAGGGCTCGTTGAGATGGAAGTCCAACGGCACCTTGGGCATGAAGGAGGGGTCCGTCCTCAGCACCACCCTCGTCTCATGGAATGTCAGGTATGGAGGTTTACAGGAGAGGGACTGGATCTCCCCCACTCGCCGTGTGGAGGTGATGGCCAAAAGAAACGCTGTCTTCCACGACAGGAACTTCAACGGTGCCGAATGCAGTGGCTTGTTTGGCCCCATGAGCCTGGTCAGCACCACGTTAAGCTCCCACACCAGGGCCAGAGCCTTCATCGGCGGGAAGGATCGGAACGGTTCTTTCATGAAATCCTTCACCAGGCGATGGGACCATAGTGACCAGCACCCCGGAGTTCTGGTGTAGCGGGAGATAGCCGCCAGATGGATCTTGATGGAGGAATGTGCCAGCCCCACCTTGGCCAGTGATAGCAAGTACGGCAGCACTTGAGGGGCTGTAATCCGCAGAGGGTTAATCTTCTGTGCACGGCACCAGACAGAGAACCTCTTCCATTTGTGTCCATAGCACGAGAATCGAGGACGCCCTGGCCTTTGCAAGCACCTCCCTGCAGTCCGCCGGGATATCGTACCCTCCGTACACTAGTGCTGCAGGAGCCAGGCTTGCAGGTTCAGCAACCCCGGGTCGAGGTGGAGGATGGTGCCTCCTTCTCTGGCGAGAAGATCCGAGTCTGTCGGCAGTTTGACTGGGGGTGGGGGGGGGGACACTGTCATGTCCAGAAGGTCTGGTAACCAAATCTGCCTCGGACACGCCGGTGCCACGAGGATCATCCTGCACCGGCACTGTCTGAGTTGACTGATGAGTCACAGTAGCAATGGCAATGGCGGGAACGCATACAGCAATAGGCCATCCCAGGGGAATGAGAAGACATCGCCCATGCTACCCGGCTGGGGAAACCTGAGGCGAACCTCCGGCACTTGGCGTTCATCGCCGTTGCAAATAGGTCGATCTGGGGATTGCCCCATCGTCGGAGCAGGAGATCCACTTGATCCTGTTGCAGCTCCCACACGTGGCACGAGCGCAGCTCCCTGCTGAGTGAGTCGGCAATGGTGTTCTTTATTCCTACCGGATGGAAGGGTACCAGAAACATCGCTTGGGCGACGGTCCAGTGCCACAGATCCTGTGCTTCCTTGGATAGGGCTGAGGATCTGGTGCCCCCCTGCTTCCGGATGTAAAACATTGTAGTGGTGTTGTCGGTGAAGATCCTTCTCACCTAGGGATGGAAGGAACGACACGAGGGTCCAGAGCACGGCTCGGAGCTCCAGGACAGTGATGTGCAGAGACCTCTCCTCCGGGAGCCAAAGGCCTCTTGCGTGGAGATCTCTGGTGTGTGCTCCCCATCCTTCCAGGGAGGCGTCCGTCGTCACCGTTTCCTGATGTGCCGGGGTCTGGAAGTCCATGCCCGCCACTAGTTGCGCGTGGGTGCCCCACCACCAGATTGTTTGGTGGAAAGTCTTGTTGAGTGTGATCCTGTCCTCGAAACTGCCTGCCGCTTGCATCCAGAAGTTGAAGTAGAAGCCGTCGCCCCCGCCGCTTTCTTCTTGGCCGCCATGGAGACTACTGAATCCGGGAGCACCAGCCCCTCATCCAGATGTCGTCCAGTAATGGAACTGAGAGGATAGTCTTCCTCTTGGCCTCCCGCCGCTGGTAGAGGAAACCTTCCTTCTCCTGCTCTTCGGGGCAGAGCTGGAAGAGCTCAGATGCCCTGGCGATCATGGCATGGAAGGAGCCAATTTCGTCGGGAGGGGAGGCCCGAGCAGGTGGTGATGGAAGGTCCATTACGTCACCCCAGTCGTCAACTGTCCCCGTCGTCGCCGTCTCCATTCCCGTCTCATCCCTCGGAGGAGGGGAAGGAGGTGAAGGCTGTGAAGGCTGGAAAGGAGGAGGGGGATGAGTTATCCGCTTGCTTGGTGGGCTTCCCGGCGGTCCAGGCTCCGCTGGATCGTCCGTTGGAGGTAAGGGCATCCTTGTCCTTATCTCTGTACACAAGGCCTGAATAGCCATCAAGATCGCCCTTGAGTGGTCTTGTCGCATAGGCACCGGTTGCGACGGGAGAGACGGTTGGGAGTAGGATCCTCTGTTCCCTCCACGGCCCGCGGTTCCTCGTCCACCTCGTCGGGCTCGTTGGGATCCCTCCCGTGGGACCGGACCTCCTCGAACTTCTTCAGGATTGCGATGCCAGCCAGCTCCTCTTCAGGGGAGGTATCTGTGTAATGGCCACCAGACCCCCCCCTCTTTCTCCGCCTGGGGTTTAACAGGGGTCTTATCGATAGGTTGAAAAGAGGATTCCCTACGGTGGCAGGGAAACTCTAGCCTCAGAGGTCGTCTCCACTGGAGTAGCCTCCGCAGGCTTCGCCAGGGCCGCCACAACTCCCTCGATCGAGGCCTTAGCCGGGTGAATCTGGACCTTCGCGACTTTGGGCGTGCCTGAGGCCTTCACCTTGGAGGGAGGGTCACCGCCTGGCTCCCCCTCGGCTGTCTCCGTCGGGATCGACCGGGACTTCCCCCAAAGCTTACCCGGGTTCTCAGATTTCCTCTTTCCCATAGCCAAGGTGTTGGCTCGTGGTTGATGGTGTCGGTGATAATGTGCCCTGCCTGGCAGCCGAGGAGCCAACCGATTGGTGCTCCCGGTGCCCACAGACTCGCGTGCTTTGCCTTTTGTTGGGCCCCCGTCGCCGGAGCGCCCTCAAAGGTCTTAGAAGACCACTCAGACCTCTTCCTCTCACCTGCTGCTGGGCTCTTCCCCTCCAGCCAGTTGGCGAGTCGAGTAAGACGATCCGTCATTGTCCATTCGGACATGTTCTTACAAAACGCACAGTCGTTCTCCACGTGTGATTTATCATCGTGAAGACAGTAGAAGCACCAAGAGAGCTCATCCTCCTTAAAGATGTTCTGTAGCCCGCATCCAGGGCTGCTCCTGAATAGCTTGGGTCCGACAGGCGTCACGCTTCCTTTGTCCTGGGCCATGACCACGCGGGGTAGGTCTCAAGATCTTCTGGAATCCTCAGAGACGTGGAAACTTGATGAAAAGAATGCCCTTGAGGGGTGTAGAAGTTCTGAAAACAGGTCCCTGTTGATCGGAAGTAGAATCCGTGGAGCTTGAGGCTCGAATGACTGAAAATATAAGAGTAAACTCTTTGAAAAAACAAAATGCAGTAAAAGCTCGAGAGCTAAAGCACCAGGACTCCCAACACTTGAACGTGCGGTAAAAATCTGAAGATGGCTGCCTCAGGAGGGGCTTAGGTAGAGGGCAGTTATTGGCTGGGGGCAGTATGACCCAGAGACCAGTGATTGGTTACTAGTAGAAAGACAGTTCAGAAACGAAACTGAAACTGATTTTTTTTTTTACCAAGGATTCCCAGCCTGACGACGGGGAATATTCATGAGCATGTGAATCCATGCCAGACCCCCCATGCTGGAGAAACATACATATAACTAAAGTAAATGCAGAAGGTTACATATGAATACAAGAAACAGAACGAACATAACAAGTATACATCACCGTTCGGGCAGTTGTGGGACAAAGTTTCAGCTCAGACACGACAACACCACCCAGTCCCAAGGTAGGTAGGCAGAGAGATCACGCATCAACTAATGGGGTCTGGAGCGCAGCGTCCTCCCTCTCAGCGAGACTTCAACACCCAGGGTTCCAATTCTCTGTGTACTCATTGGGACACTTCTCTTCTTAAGGGGGACCAATCCCCCCCTCCCCCATAGGTTACCGACTGTCCCCGGCCGAAGGACAGACAGCAAGAATGGGAGGCAAGAGTGGAAAAATCCAGACAGTGGAGCAACCCAGCTCGTCTCCTGTCCTCTCGGCTCGTCCTTGAATAAACAATACGCAAACTATTCTACACAGTGAACTCATCTACTTTGCGCTAAAATATTGCAACCGCTGCAGAAATCATGTCTGCTCCTAACTGAGCACACAGAAACGTAGACTTTCTTTGCGGTTTGGGAGTGAATGTCCAAAATGGCCACGCACTGCGCCATGTTATTTAGCTCATTTTCACACAAGCTCTAGAATCCACCATTTGGACAATCAACTACCATACCCCAATGAAACAAAACCAATTATATAAAAAAAAAAGCATAGCACAATGCTTCAAGAATCCAGGAAAACAGTTGATCCCTCCAACTCCTGTGCTGATCTTGAGTTATTTGGAAATAAGATAATTTAAATTACTAATATGTCTCAAAGGTCATTTAAATCAAAGCAGCACATCCCTTCATCAGCATTGCAACCCAAATTATGTTTCAAAAACAAATAATTTATGGCAGCTCTGTTTTGTAAAATAGCCTTTCTAAAATGTCTGCGGTCCAAAAGCAGCTCTGTTAAAGCTTGAGAGGTCTCATTAAACCCCTTAACTACTATACAAACCAATATAATCAAGGATTTATAACCACCAGCCGCCAGCCCCCATACACCAATCAAAGAAAATGTAAGCGCTAAAACCTCAGGTTCGGATAACAAATGCACATTAGAATCATAATCTGAATCGTAGGCTGTAAAGGAAACGTCATCAAAACGACCAGCGTTAAAGCACAAGGTCCACCAGAAATATTTGCAAGAATGTAGGCGTAGGTAAAGTTACAGCAGGAAAATAGCCAACCTGTTGGAAGTTTCAGATGCCGAAGATGGCTGGCAGCTACAACAGTAAAATTACAGAACATTGCATTAGAAACATCAGTACATGCACCATTAGAACATGCACAGAAACGCTTCTCAACTGTCAAGTTCAATTGCGGACATTTGCCAATGTGTTGAGGATCACAAGTCATCACATAGCAGACATCAGCCGGAGCAATGTCTTAAGTGGCAAGACGCATCATATTTCTCCAACCACGATCAGTGTCAGAACAAAATATGCAATGCTCAGAGAAGGAATTTCTCACATCGGAGTCTTCCACTACAGAATCATTATGCAGTACACTGAAAATGTGTTGCAGCACAGATGCTGGCGTTGGTACGGCCACAAGACACGCTGAATTCAAGTACGAAACATCATGAACATCAGCCAGACAAAAGAGTGAGATGTTCAAAACTCTGCAGGCTAGAAAAACCCACATATTCTCAGGTTGCTTGACAATCGCAGCATAGCAATGCCGCACAAAAGACATGGACGTCGCGGAAGAGGGCAAAGCATCATGCCCATGGTCACACATTTCCTGAACAATACAGTCAAACCAGTGTTCGGCAACGTGGTAACATGATGCTTTTTCCAGGGAGGAGTCCAGGGTCGGCCAGGCAGTGCTGCGCAACCTGTTTGCTTGAAGGTGAGCCCGGTGAGGAGGTAAGAGAGGCTTAATGTTGAGCCTTGCCACCTCCTGTGATTGTTAATGTGTGTACTGCTATGTATTCTTTATTCATGAGCATGTGAATCCATGCCAGACCCCATGCTGGAGAAGGAAATTTACCTGTAACTGTTGTTCTCCAGCATGCGTCTGGCATGGATTGACATGCGAACACTCCCGCCTACCCCTCTGCGGCTCTTATCTTGGTCCTACTGCCACTTTACATGCTACCAAATCTGAAGATGGTTGCCCGAGGAGGGCTTAGGTAGAGGGCAGTCATTGGCTGGGGGCCGTATGACCCAGAGACCAGTTATTGGTTGTTAGGAGAAAGACAGTTCAGAAATGAAACAAACTGATTTTTTTCTTTACCAAGGATTCCCAGCCTAATGATGGGGAATATTCATGAGCATGTGAATCCATGCCAGACCCCATGCTGGAGAAGGCATTTGCCAAATTATCACCACATACTAAGTTCCCTCGAACTTCTGCACATTCTCAATCAGTAACAGCATCTGGGACTGCAGGTACTAACGGAGGAGTGTGTTTATTCAGGTCGCGATAGTCCAAAGTCGCTCCATAACTTCCATTTGGCTTCTTAACTGGCCAGACCAGATTGCTCCAAGCTGTAGTCCCAGGACGCAAAACACCTGCTTCAACATATCCCGTGGCAGTATCTGAGATTTCCTTATGGCCCCCGGGAACACGATATTGCTTCATCAACACATGTTTTGCTGCCAAAGGAACCTGCACTGGGAGAAGCTTCAATTTTCCCACAATGACCGTGGTACACGTCAATTAACTTACTCCAAACTGATAGGTTTTACCTCCAAGTCCTAAAGTCAATCCCTCCAGAATATCAAATCCAATAATATATTCAGGTATGGGAACAATCAACACTTGATATTTATTCCTCTTTAAATTACCAATTTCCATATCAATTTTTGTTTGAACTGCGGGGGTCTCTTTCCCTCCCAGTCCAGTTATGGTAAAATGCCCATCATTAAATCTCTAAGGGTTACCATGGATCAATGAGGCCTCTGCTCCGGTATCAAAGCTAGAACCTCTTGCGTATTCCCCAATTTCCCGAATAATTTCACATTCACATGAGGTCGTATGTCTACCTTAATCCAGGCAGACACTACCGGAGTTTGACCACAATCCTATTCGTATTTTGAATGCATGTATTTGGACTCTCCAATAACCCACCACTTTTGAGCAGTTTACCTGTAACTCCATTTCTCCAGCGTTGGTATCTTTCATGGATTCACATGCTGTGAATATTCCCCATCAGGCTGGGAAACCCTGGTAACTTAATGGAAAAACAGTTGACACCTTGAGTGTCCCATCAACGTCATTGTAGGTGCCTTTGGCAGCACCAATGGGACATCAAGCGTATAGCTCTGCCCCAGCAACTTCCGCTCAGATTTCAACCTCTCCAGATGGAGGATGTCCTATACAGGATGTTTGCCTAAGGGGGAGGCTGGAGGGCGCATGTGAATCCATGAAAGATGTTAATGCTGGACAAATGGAGTTACAGGTAAGAAACTACTCCCTTCTCCAGCATTGGATCTTTCATGGATTCACATTCTGTGAATAGATTTTGTAGAAGTATACATGCTTGGAGGTGTAAACCAGGCAAACACAAGATAGATCTTAAGCAGACATATACATTAAAGCAAAAGCATACATCTGTAAGGAAGAAAACAGGAACACCGGAAGCTGAAGGGTTTACCTTAATGGAACAGTTGTTTAAGGACTGCCTGTCCCATTGGCACATCTTCAGCATGTTGCTGGTGTAAGCAGTGGTGCCTGGTGAAAGTGTAGGGCACCGCCCATGTTGCCACTTGGCAAATGTCTCTGATGGATACTCCCGCTCAGAGAGCCGCTGAGGCAGCCGTGGCTCTCGTGGAATGTGCTCTGGGGTGGATTGTAATTACCTGTTGGCCTTTGCGTGGCAGAAAGATATCGTAACTACCACCCATCTAGAGATGCCCTGTTTCGAAATGGATCTTCCTTTGTTGGATGGGCCAAAATCCATGAAGAGTTGTTTAGAGGATCTAAACGATTTTGTGCGATCCAAGTAATATTTCAATGCCCTTTTGACATCCAGCGAGTGCAGTGTCTTCTCTGCTGGAGAAGAGGCATTTGGAAAAAATGTTGGTAGAGTTGAATTTTTATGAAATTCCGATGGTACCTTAGGAATGAAATGCGGGTTTGTGGAGAGAACCACCTTGTCTCTCATGAACCGAAGATAGGGTGGATCAATAACCAAGCCTTGGAGCTCTGAAACCCGTCTAGAGGACGTAATGGCCACTAACAAAGCCACCTTCTAAGTGAGAAACCTGATGTGGGGTGTTGACATGGGTTTGAATGGAGGCTTCAGACCTGCCAGAACCAGGTTGAGGCTCCATACAGGTGGAATCCTTTACTTTGGAGGAAAGGTTCGAAAGAGGCCTTTCAAGAAATGTTTGATTAGTCCGTCACTTTAGAGCGGAGATGTTCTTTTACATGCAAATATGGAGATCACTGACAAGTGCACCTTGATTGAAGAGACCGCCAGACTTTCTGTAGCTACTACCAATAGACAAGGCAGGAGCTGATGAGGTGATATAGCTAGCAGCTGTAGATTAGGTTGTTGTGCACACCATGCACAAAATCTTTTCCACTTTCAGCCATACGAGATGATGGTGGATGGGGCTCTTGCTGCTGCCAGGATGCAACGGCAGTCCTGAGGAATATTCAGATTTCTGAATTCGGAGTGGTCAGGAGCCATGCTGTCAACTTGAGAGAGCTTGGATTGTGGTGAAAGATCATCCTGTTCTGGGATAGAAGATTGGCCTGGGATCCTAGATGAATCGGATCATCCACTGCCAACTGAAGCAGGTTGGAGAACCAGGTCGGCCTGGGCCAATACAGGGTGACCAGGATTATCCTGCAAGGAGCCTTGCAAATTACTTTTATGGTCTTCCTTATGAGAGGAAAGGGGGGAAATGCATAGGCAAACACCCCGTTCCAAGGGAAGGAGAATGCGTCCCCTCGGTAGTCCAAATGTAGAATCCTGCTGGCGAACTGTTGGCATTGCTTGTTGTCGGGGCTGGTGAAGAGGTCCAGAGGGGGGAAAACCCCACTTTGAGAAGATTCTGGCTATCTGGATGATGCACAGTTGCCACTTGTGCATCTGTGAAGAGTCCCTGCTGAGGGTATCTGCTTGCTTGTTCTGCATCCCTGGTAAGTGGAAGGTCTGGATCTGAATGTTTTGCTGGATGGCCCAGTGCCAGATGGTTTGTGCTTCTTGGGATAAGGCATCTGAACGCATCCCACCTTGCTTCCGTAGGTAAAACATTGCGGTCATGTTGTCGGTGAGGAGACGTACCACTGAGTTCTCGATAAGGGGAAGAAAGGATTTGAGAGCCCAGTGAACTGCTCGCAACTCTAGAACATTGATGGCCTGCAGCAAGGTTTCTATGGGTGACGAGAGGCCTTTGATCTAGTGCCAGTCTAAATGAGCACCCCATCCCATTTGGGAGGCATCAGTCACAATGGTGAGTTGCAAGTTTGGCTCCACCAGAGGTATTCCTTTTGTGACGTTGAAGTGGTGTGTCCACCATTTCGGAGTGTGACAGCGACCGGGAGATGATTAACTTGTCTGACCAGGAACCCTGGATCTGCGACCATCTGGTTGCAAGGAATTTTTGCACTGGCCGCATGTGAAGGCGACGGTGGGGAGTCAGGGGAATGCAAGAGGACATGGTTCCCAGAAGAGCCATGTATGAGCAGACTGTATCTAGCTTGTTTGGTGTAAATTAGGCCGCCAGAGTAAGTAATCTTTCGACTCTTTCCGCAGAAGGTTTTACCTGATTGCGGTTTGTAAGGGATTGTGCTCCCAGGAAGATCAAGTTCTTTGAGGGACTTGTGCAGGATTTGGTGTAGTTGATGGTAAAACCCAATTGTTGGAGCAGCATCTCGGTTTTGTTGAGACGTTGATCCCTGAATTAACCAATCGTCCAAGTACGGGTAAACATGGTGGCCTTGCTTCCAGAGGAGGGCTGCTACTGGCGCCAGGCATTTGGTTAATGTTCTGGGTGCCAATTTTAGACAGAATGGTAGAACCCAAAACTGGTAATGGCTTTCGCCTTCTACGAACCTGGGGTATTTCTGTTGCCTTGGGCGTATTGGCACATGCAAGTATGCGTCTTTCAGGACTAGGGCCTGAAGGAATTCCTGCAGTTGTACGGCTCTTGTTACCTCTTGGAGCTTTACCATCTTGAATGTTTGTTTTTTGATGTTTTTGTTCAGTATGCGAAAGTCCAAAAACGGGCTCCACTTGCCATCTGTTTTTTTTATTTTTTTTACAACAAAGTACTTGGAGTACACACCATTTCCTCTTGCTGAGAGAGGCACCTTCTCGATGGCTCTTTTCTTTAGCATGTGATGTATCTCACACCGTAAAAAGTGATGTGCGAGTGAGATAACTTTATTGGGGGGATAGGGAACTGTCAGCGCTTGAACTCCAACAAGTGGCCGTACTGGATTGCATCTAGCACCCATCTGTCCGTAGTTCTAGATTACCACTCGTTGAGGTAGAACAACACATTTCCTCCAACTTGACTGTCCTTGCTGCAGTCATTGCTGTGTCTTACTCTGCCAACCTCTCTGGGAGGTGGAAGATCCATGCTTCCTTTGTCCCTGGTAATCTCTGTTGCGCTGGGTAGATTGGAAATTGCGCCTGTAGCCCTGTGAATAATATTCTGATCTACTGTAGCTATTGTCTCTAGAGCTTGAGAATTTTGAGTTGTCCGAGACTCTTCGAAAGGAATGAAAGTGGCAAAAGGATCTCCTGTTTTGCAGAGTTGTGAGAGATTTAGCCGTGTCTGAATCAGCTTTCATGGCTTCATTTATTTTGTCGCCAAATAGATTTGTGCCTTCGCATGGCATATCCACCACCTTGTGCTGCACCTCTTGGCCTAAGTCTGCACAGCAAAGCCAAGCCTGGCATCTGAGGACTACCCCATTGCCAATTTGTTTAAAGCCGGATCTGGCCAGGTCTACCGCTAAATTGATGCTGGGATTTGACGCCTCTTCTCCCTCTCACACCAACAGCATAGCCGCATTTCTTTGTTGATCTGACAGGTGGTCTAATAGAGGGGGTAAATTATGCCACAATTTACGGTCGTATCGTGCGACAATGGCTAGGGAATTGGCGGCTTTAACCGTTGCTGCTCCAATGGTAAGAACCTTCTTACCAAAAGGCATCCAATTTTTGAATATCATTGTCGGGAGGAGTGGAACACTTATGTTGTGTGCAGGCTTTTCGGCTTGCTGCAGCCGAGACGGCCGACTGTGGCGTTGGTTGTGAAGTAAGGCATTTTGGAGTGGAATCTGGAGCCTTAAATTTCTTTTCCAACCGCCCTTTCACCGCCGGCTCCGTAAAGGGATGCTTCATGGTACAGAGGCCTTCTTGTCACACATGATCGAGAATAGGAATGGAAAAACTGCTTTCCCGGTTTTCCCCATATGATCAAAGAGGAAACAATCCTTTTTCTCTTCCTCCGGAATGAAGCCAAACTCTTGGCAGGCTTTCGTCATCATGGAGTGAAATGCTCCTATGTCGTCCGGGGGAGAAGGTTCAGCCGGACTACCTGGTGTGTCTTGGTCTGGATCAGTGTCCCATGTGTGAGCTCTCCTTGGAGATGAGGAGGCAGTGGAAATCGTGTCTTGTGGGTCAGTGTCCGGGTCTGTGTTAACCAATTCATCCTCTTCTTGTTCCTTCCATCTTGGACTAAGTGTACGAGGAGGTGGAGGAGGTCTAGGAGGAGATGGCCTTCTAGGGCGTGCGCCCTGTTCTTGAAAGGGGTAAGATGCCTCCTTTTGTATGGGTATAACCTGTGCGTCTCCATAAGGATGGGTTGTTGGAGCCAGAGGTAGATGAAGTCTGGTGTCCAGCTGACAGAGATTTAAGTGTGGACAGGACCTGCATGGATAGCAAGGACTGAGGGTTAATGGGAGAGTATTGCGTTGGCATACCTCCTATGTCTGTCGATATAGATGGTAGAGAAGTTTGAGGTAGGTTCAACCCTGTAGATGGTTCTTGAATAGGAACCTGTGAGCCTCCTTCCTCAGGATCTGATTTGAACACTGCTTGGCATTCATATAGAGGGGCCTCGAAATCTGACATGATCTCGTGCTGCAGAACATCTTCTGGCAAGACAATTTGAGACATTTCCAAATGAGGCTGGTCGTGTACAATGGGCCCAGATGGGGTTTTTAATATATCTCTCGGGGTCAATACATCGGTTTCCATTCTCTATGTATGCTTTGGCTTCTCAGCCAGTGATTTTTTCTTTGTTGTCGACTGGGTGGTCATCAACTATGTGGGTCGTCGTCGAGGAAGTCGTCAGCGGAAGTTGAGACGTAGACTGTGACAGAATTGTTGTCAACGCCATTGTTGTCGTGGTCGATGCCGTTGTCACTCGACCGTTGGACGACGATTTGGACGTCGAGTGATGTCTTGAGGAGGACAAGTGTCTGGAGGAATATCTGTGTGTGACCCTGATGACGAGTGGTGTTTTTTGGTGCTTGTCGAAGCAGATGGTTTTCGCCAACGAGGTTGAGGAGGATGGTGTAGTCCGCCTCGATTTATGCTTGCCCTTGGATGGAGATTTCCAGGACGAGGCTGCGGATTCTGAAGATGGTGAGAGCCCTTCTCCTTTGGCTTATCCGATGGCGAATTTGACGGAGTACTCGTCTAAGAGTGCTTGGAGCCTATGTGGGACTTCTCACCACTAGATAGTGGTTTCTTAAGAGGCAAAGAGTGCTTGGCCTTGTCATGGCCCAGAGACGATTTAACCTCACCTGTCCTCTGCTATTTTGCCACCGGCTCCATGGACTTGAATCCCTGACGTGGTGGTGACCTCTTGTCAGAGGGAGTGGTTGCTCTCCCGATCTGTGACGAGCCAACCTCTGACGCCAGGTAGGACCCCTCATTGAGCTAACGGATAAGGCGTCCATTTCTGCCTCCAAGGGTCTCCCGAAAGAACCCTTGGCAGATGTCGCAATCATCATCCGAGTGGTTTGGGAAAAGACAGTAGAGGCATTCTGAGTGCCTGTCTCCGTCATACACATTCTTCAGGCTGCAGGACTTACATGGACCGAACAAGGACTTTTTCGGTCCTGAAGCTTCCATAATGGAGTTGGAAAATGAAGCTTTTTCAGCGTTGAAAGACCGGAAAGCCGAATGTTGAAGAAAAGGTTTTCTTGATGAAATGTAAATATTCTCTCAGGAGAGAAACGCAAGGAATCCCAACAGCTTTGAAGATGGTTGAAATCTGAGGGGTAGCTGCTGGGGCGGAGCTATACACTCGACGTCCCATTGGTGCTGCCAAAAGCATCCACAACAATGTTGTTGGGACACTCAAGGTGTTAAAGTTTTCCATAGGAAAATTACTATGTTAAAGTTACCGGGGTTTCCCAGCCTGACAAAGGGGAATATTCACAGCATGTGAATCCATGAAAGATCCAGTGCTGGAGAAATGGTAAAGCCGTTTCCATGGACTCCTCATTCACCTCCTCTTCAGGTGATGCAGAAGGGGACTTGTCTCCAACTTGCTTATTCACGTTTTGTCTTTTCACCCGTTTGTACAAAGCTAGTGCCTCTTTCCCTGCAAGCCCTTGCTTTTTATATAGCTGGTACATTTCCCGGTTTCAATCCCGTCAATATCTTCTTGTGGCACCCCATCTTTCAGTAGCGCCACGAACATGTCTTTTCCCGATACACGAGAATCCCTACTGTCGAATCTCTTTCCAGGAGTCTGTTTGTCACCACACCCCTCTCCATCTCTCTTCAGCTTTGTCTCATTCCCCCATGTCTGCTAACTGCTGATAGAATCGACCACTTCATCTGTTAATTTACCAGTCATCCCCACCAGCAAAATCATAATTACATTTTTGCAGGCCGGTGAAGCAGTTCCAATGATTGTATTTTAGGCCGAAACCAATAATGCCACCACCCCCATATGTTCTGGATCATCAATATGGATGGGTTCTTTCATAGCATGCTCCCTGATTCTTTGGATCACCTCTCTGCGCGTGTACCACTTCTCGTCGCTAGGCCAGTGCGACGTAATTGGATACTTGCGATTACACCCTTGCGCACTAACTGTAACAAAGGCACTTGCACCTCTCTCCCCTTGGCATCAGGAGGCGGCCCAGCACGCAATACTTCGTGAATAGGAATCTCATGGGATAATGGCAGAAACATTGGAGAATCAGTTGGATCTACAAGAAGGCTTGCCACAGCTCCATCAAACCATCCACGTTAACGGACTCATCAGCCCTCTGTCTCAATTGATTAATAATTTCCCCAACCACCTGCTGAGAGCAATCCTCTAACGTTGTGAAATCCACTAGACCAACTCCAAGACTATTCGGATGTGGCCCAGCTAGTCTATGCGTAACCAGTTTAATTGTTACCTCCTTCCTGCCAAACTCCTGTTTAGACGGTATCTCCCTTTCTGAACCACTCTCTGAACTAGTACTGTCGAATACATCCTGTCCCATTGGTCAGGATACCAATCAACCCCTTGCCACCTTGTGGGTATTCACTCTCACTCTTCTTTTTCAATATTTGTATCGGGCAACTCTTACAGCAGCTCTATCGGCCACTGCCTGATATTTATGTGCCTTATAATACAATTTCATCTGAAGTTGCTGGATTAGCACAATCTGTTTCTCAGCAGCCAACTCCTTTTCCAACCTCAAGACATTTGCCTGCAATTCTTAATTCTGCTGATGCATCTTTCCCAACGCATGCAACACAATTCAACCTCTTCTTCCCAAAGCTGAGCACTGTTTTCCCTTCCCTACGAGTACCTGTTGCAAGCAAGCCACCACCTCAGCCGGACTCGCCTGTCCTATACTCTTATTCCAGGTCTCACTCAAATCTGCAACACATGCCCAAGTCTGCAGGTTCGTTATATGGACTCTTTGTCCAACCTGGAATCATCACTTCGGGACAATTTCCGCCTGCAGAACTTCCCTTTTTCCTAAACAAGGGATGCATGGTTTTAATGGATATTTCACGTTGCTATCAAGATACTGTAAACACAATCGCACAATTTACAAACACAAAACACTTCAGAGAATTGCCTTTCTTTGTCCAAGCTCCTGATTCATTTGGTATTTGGAAACAATCTCATCACAAACACCCTGCTCACAGCGCTGACCTCAGAATTCCTCACCCAATTACATGGACTAAAAGTTCTTGGACTCAGAAAGGCAATGTACACGTGGACGATTAGTTAACACATAAATGGCTCGTTACAGGCGCTTTATTCACACTGCATAAACATACAAATAACTACATAAAACTAAAGTAAATGCAGGTCGTTACAAATGAATACATGAAATAGAACGAACATAACAAGTATACATCACTGTTAGGGCAGTTGTAGGACAAAGCTTCAACTCGGCCACTACAACACCACCCAGTGCCAAGGTAGGTAGGCAGAGAGATCACGCATCAACTAACGGGGTCTGGAGCAGAGCGCCCTACCCCTCAGCGAGACTTCAACACTCGAGGTTCCAATTCTCTGTGTCCTCATTGGGACACCTCTTCCTAAGGGGGACGAATCCCCGCCCCCCCATAGGCTACCAACTGTTCCCGGCTGAAGGACAGACAGCAAGAATGGGAGGCAAGAGTGGAAAAATCCAGACAGTGGAAAAACCCAGCTCGTCTACCGTGCTTTCGTTCCCAGCACCCCTTACCAATGCACCTGCTTCGACTCCCCTCTCGGCTCGTCCTTGAATGAACAATACACAAAATATTCTACACAGTGACCTCATCTACTTCACGCTAAAATATTGCAACCGCTGCAGAAATCATGACTGCCTCCTAAATTAACTCACAGAACGTAGACCTTCATTGCGGTTTGGGAGTGAAAGTCCAAAATGGGCCCCCCCCCCGGTACCATGTTATTTAGCTCATTTTCACACACGCACTACACGTGCATATAATGTCACCCATGCCGAAATAAGCTGATCTCAGACAACATATAGATGCCCCATCATCAGAATCCTATACAGTCAAAGTACCACTTTCAGCTTCTCAAAAATATCTAGTGTTGATGCGACCCAATGGTGGTTACATTTGTAACTGCTGGTGAGAAGGGAGCAGGCAGATGGACTCATAGCAAGGGATGCTGGGATGGGAATTTGAAGCGAGAACATTGGGGCAGATATAGTGTACTATAGCGCACACCTAACTGTGAACCAACGGAGCACTGTAAATCAAGGGTACACAATTATATGGTACAACATCATGGATACAATTAGAAGAGCAGACTATTTTTTGATTTGTAAAGGCGCATGCTGTGAAACAGTCTCTTCAAAGCACCCCAAGAGGGGAACAGTGGGGAGAAACTAAGAAGTAGAAGAGGGGCCTGATCAGTCATAGCATTTGAACATTACAGATAAAGTACAGAGAGATAGGGGCATGGGAGAAGTACAAAATAACAGACATAACATGTAACAAATAGATGCATTACAAAGAGCTTCAACAAGTAGTTTTAAGGTTCAAGGAGGGCGAGGGTCCAGAAGTCCTCTTAACATGTCACAGACAGAAGAGCAGCACAACAAGTGCACGGCTTGGGCGTGGCCTGCGCGCGAACGATGTGGACATGAGCCTGCCGAGCTTCTGCAGGCACCAAGGAAATCCTGTAATAATATCCTGATTCCAGTGGACTACGACCCACTTAAACTACGTGGGTGAAGTATTAAGACGAAGGGTACGGCCCGAACAAAGACAGGCTTTCCAGTCAGCCAGACAAACGAGAAATTAAACGAAACGCCGAGAGCAGGAGGCCTGGTGGCTGGATGCCCAAAATGGCCGCCACAACCTGAAGGCAGTTCTTTCCCGGCTCATCCGAATCGCCACGGCGCTCTGGACGGCGGAGACCAGAGGAGGCACTGGAGACTGCCCCAAACGGCCTCCCCTGAAGCACGACCGCTGCCGAACCAATATCCACCCACCCAGCCGAGACCCGCCGGGACTCTGAAGACATCCCTGAAGCGGACTCGCGCCTGCAACAGTGAGTCGTGAGGGATCCGGAGGCAGAAGGGAAGAGATCCGATCCCCCCCGCCCGGAGCAGATACGTGTCCCTCATCTGAGCACACGCAGCAAACTGGGTGAGACCCCCGCGATGGCCAGAACTGCACGCCAACACCCCTTCCCCTCCCCCCCAAGGGGGGCCGCAGCTCCTATGAACCTCCTGTGATCACATCGAGCGGGCTGAGACCCCGCGGCGTCCGCGGTGGTGGCCACCCTTCCAGCGAAGACTGCAACGGTACGCCACCTCTCCAGCCTTTCCAGCGCTGAGTCAGCAGCAGGGGAAAACCACGCGGCACCCTCGACTGCAAGAAGCAGATGGCCACAACAAGGTACCATCTCTCGGCTGCAGCCGAGCACCGCCTCCCCAGCAGCGACCCGGCCCGTGGGGCTTGCACGAGAAGATCTGGTACTGGCGGGTCGGAGGGAAGTGCGGTGCACACCAAGTAAGTCTCCCCCTCCCCCCCCGAACGGTCCTCCGGGTTGGGCCCTGTGGCGGTGTCCGGGGTGCCTTGGGGGAGACGTGGAAGCAGAGTCACCGGAGCTCGAGAGGGTCTTAACAACCCCCCCTTTATTTTCTCTCAAAGGGGAGTGCGGAGGGGCCTCATACACTAACTGAAAAAGAAAGATAACAGGCTCCTGTCGTGGGGCCCTGTTGAACGTTTCCACCGAGGACATAAGGGACACAGCCCCTCCCCATCTAACTGGGAATACCTTAAGGGTCACACAACCGCCCCAACGGCCCGACATAAGCAGGAGACCAACATACCATGTCTCCTTGAAGAAATCTGCGGAGTACCAATACCAAGACACTGCTCCACAGCAGCAAAGGCGCACCCCCCCCCTGGGAGGGACAGTACCACTGATCCCGACTGGTGTCCGGTCTAGGTCCGGCGGATTCGATACTACAGGCATACACTGGAATTGGCCTACGAACACCCCATACTGGCCCAATCATAAAACACAAGCCTCATAACCTTCATAAAGATGGGCAAGGACAGACAAAATAAGATCTCCGATCAGTAGTATGGACCAATTTGCGGTCGCTACCGCCCCAGCCCCAACTGAACAACCAACACGACCAAACTCCCCTATGGGAGAAGATCCCATTGTGAGATGTGATGGCGGCCATTGCCAGCTCCCGCTCCTCAATGGAGATCAAAATGGATAGTATAGCGGCAGATGTCTCCTTTTTGCGCCACGACCTACAGAAGTTGACTTCTAGGACGGGGGAAGCGGAACATCGTATCTCGGAGGCAGAGGACAACATCAAGGGGATTAATAGGCAGTTATCGCAGGCCTTAAACCACCTCAAAACACTAGAATCGAGGGTGGACGAGGGAGAAGGGCGGTCTCGCCGCAACAATGTGCGTATCCTCGGACTGCCAGAGGGAGAAGAGGGACAATGTATGGAATTATTCCTGGAACAATGGCTGATGGACATTTACGAACCCCATTCTTTCTCAAAAATGTTCTCGGTGGAAAGAGCGCACAGGATGCCCTTGGGCAAAAGGACTCCAGGTGCACGGCCTCGAACGATAATCGCCCGATTGCTTAATTACCGCGACAGAGATGCTCTCTTGCAGATGTCGCGCTCACAAGAGACAATCACACAAAGGCTCAAGAATTGCAATATTCCCGGATTACACCCAGGAAGTGCAGCGGGCACGACAATCGTTTGAACCGCTTAAGAAACAACTGGCACATAAGAATATAAAGTATGGCCTGCTCTTCCCGGCACAACTCAATATTTATTACAAAGGAACCACGGTGCACTTCTCTGACCCACAGGAGGCATGGAA
Organism: Ambystoma mexicanum; assembly: GCF_040938575.1. Lineage (NCBI taxonomy): Eukaryota > Metazoa > Chordata > Amphibia > Caudata > Ambystomatidae > Ambystoma > Ambystoma mexicanum. Next base: position 1,275,871,612 of record NC_090932.1, read on the forward strand.
ATGGGCTGAGACCCATATCGAGGGAGATTGGACCGTGAAACCAAAGAGACAGACAAGAAGACCCCGAACCGGATCAAGACGGCCGTCCCCGAGGAGAGATCAGGAGCCCGCAGCACAAGACGCCCCGGAACAAGCAGCGGAGCAAAATGGACGCTGAACAGACCACTAACCTCCGCCAAGAAAGAAAGGAATATGTCCTATCGGAATATAGTGATGCACTGGTCTTGGACACCCGACCCTACCATGTGAAGTAGTCCACCAGGAATGACTCAAATAGCTGGCGCAGGAGAAGGGACATCGGGAAGGGCTCCCTCCCCCGCCCCCGGTAGGGGCCCCCACTCCTGGTCTTCAATCAAAGGTTTGAATTTTGAGCTGACACCCTAAGTGTTGGGTATCAGCCATGTTGGGGCGACAGGTACTTCAAGTTGGGGTGGAGTATAGGGAGGGGAAGGGAAAGGAAAGTTTAGAGGTCTTTGTTGTTTCAGGACTATCGCAGATTCACAAAACAACTTGTCCACCGCCCTTCACAAGGCCCAATCAGTACCATTCCACACAGAAATCTCACTCCCACAACACACAATGAAAGAACATCGCCCCCCCCCCTTCGGGGCCATAACATCCTGGGAATTCTTAACACGTGCTGTAAATGACATCTACACAAATCCAAGCAAATCCCGCTCCAGATCTCTTAAGCTGCTCACATGAAATGTAAATGGGATGGGATCTGGGATCAAAAGGTGCCTCATTAAGCAATCCCTGAATAGACACTCCCCCGACATGGCTCTAATAACCGAGACACACCTAACGGGTTCAAAATGTGCCTTTGTCCAGAGAACTAATTATCGAACCGCATTCCACGCAGGGTACACTATGGGGTCTAGGGGCACTCTCATCCCGATAAACAAACGCATCCCGTTCAGTCTGCACACTGTAGAACAGGACCCCAGGGGTCGGTACGTGCTCATCCTGGGAACGCTCTGGGGTGAAAAACTGGCTATAGCCTCAATCAACTCCCCACCTGGGCTGGGACAGGAACTCCTACATGACCTTACTGCTCTTTTTGGGAAACACCGACCTGACACATACATCCTGGGGGGGGGGGGGAGACTTCAATGACGCAATGTGTAACAACACAGACCGCACCCATCTTAGGAACAGAAACCCGGATGCCCCCACGAAATTGGCTAACTTCACATCGGCTTTAGGCCTTCGGATGTGTGGCGGGCACTACACCCCGGAACCAGACAATACTCGTTTCACTCGGGAGCCCATGGCTCCATGTCCAGGTTAGACTACTTCCTCCTCCCGAACACCGATCTATACAGGGTAATATCCACAGACTTACTTCCTCTGGGCAACTCGGATCACTCACCACTCACAATGGAACTGAGCATGCAGGGTGCCCTCCCCCCTAGAACATGGAGATTGAATAATTATTACCTGGGGTTTCCCGAACTGATTGATCGCCTAAGCGAGGCGTCCAATTAATACTTTGAAACCAATGAGGGCACGGTAGATAGCCCCGTGACAGTGTGGGAGGCCTACAAAACGGTACTAAGGGGAGAGGTGATTTTTTGGACGACAAACAAAAGGAAAGAGCGGTTTCAAAAGATAATAAAAGCCGAAGGGGAAGTGAGTGTATGTGAGAACAGACATACTCGATCCCACTCCCGAAACCCACAGGTCCCTTTGGTTCGCCCAGGAGCGCCTCCGAAATAGGTTGATGGATAATGCTAAAAAGGCCCACTGGCATTCTAGAGCAAGAGTGTATGAACTCGGAGACAAGGCAGGCAAAATGCTGGCCTGGCTTGAGAAAAGGGATGAGGGACAACGACATGTCCGAGAAATAATCACCCCGCAAGCCAGAAGGTGCCAATAGGACGCTGAAATAGCGGAAGCTTTTGCCGAGTTCTATGCAAACCTATACCAGGGTCCAGCTCTCCCACTCGACACATCCCTCTTAGATAACATTGCATTGCCAACTCTCTCACTGCAACAGAGGGAACAATTGGATGCCGAGCTATCGGAAGCCGGGATTATAGAAGCCATTGCACAACTACAATCAGGGAAAACACCGGGACCTAACAGATTCCCGATAGAGACCTGGCAAAAGATAGGTGGAGACAAAATAGCACCTCCCCTTCATAGTATGCTTCTTCGCGCCTATGAGCAGGAGGCCCTTCCAACAGACCTCTGCAAGGCAACCATAGTAGTCATCCCTAAATCAGATAAACCTCCCGAACAATGTGCCTCATACAGACCCATATCCCTGATAAATAGCGAAGCAAATGTTCTTGCCAAACTCCTAGCTAATAGATTACAACTGGTTGCGTCTACCATGGTCCACCTGGACCAATGTGGCTTCATGCCACACAAGCCGACTCGAATGAGCTTGCGACGTCTCCATCTGGCACTAGAGCAAGCCCCTATCATAAACGGACCGCTGGCCTTGCTAGCAATTGACTTCGAGAAGGCATTCGATACGATGGGACAACCTTTGGGTAGTCACGCATGGGCTTTGGGGAGACCTTTCTGGGGTGGGTGCGATTGTTGTACACCAACATTCAGGCAGAGGTGCGGGTGAATGGATGGTCATCCCGATCCTTCCCCCTTGGAAGGAGCACCCGACAGGGTTGCCCATTGTCTCCCCTTCTCTTCGCCCTTGCTATAGAACCCCTGTGGCTTCGCCAGAATGCAGACAGGACGGGGTTCAAATGGCCAGAGGGATACGAAGACCGGACATCCCTATACGCAGACGATCTCCTGATATACCTGGGGGACCAAAGCGATCCTGCCCCAAAGTGACGCAGATGCTCATCAGTTTTGGCGAGTTTAGTGGATTACGAATGAACTGGGGGAAATCCGTCCCCTTCCCGGTTAAAGGTGTAACTCGGGCCATCCCACGGGACTGCCCGTATCGAGTGGATCAACAATGCTTCACATACCTGGGAATCCGGATATCTGTGGATTTGACGGAGTACATAAAAAACAACCTCCGCCCGGTTAAGGACCGGTTTCTTAATGATGTTCAGCATTGGAAACTCCTCCCCCTGACACTTATGGGCAGAGCCGCGCTCTTCAAGATGATAGCCCTCCCAAGATTTCTTTACATCCTGCAAAACACCCCACTCAAAATCCCAAACACAGAATTCGACCAGGTAGAGACCCTCCTTAGAGAATTCGTATGGGGTGGAAACCAACCACGCATAGCACTAACCAAGCTTCAGAGGTCGATATGGGAGGGAGGGATTTGGGTGCCCCGCCTTCAAACCTACTACTGGGCTTTACAACTTGCAGTGGTCAATGACCTACTCCACAGGGACCGAGAACTACCCCATATACGGGCCGAGATGGCCACAATCCATAATGTAGACCCACTTAACCTCCTATATCAATCCCCCCCGGAGCCCCCTCCACACACGACCACAACACACATCATGGCCGTTTGGAAACAGGCGCACAACTTTGTAGGGTGGAAGAATAAGGTTACGGCCACGCAACCCCTATGGCAGAATAACAACCTGATCGAAATAAAGAAATTTGAGCCATGGCCCAAATGGGTAAGGGCGGGAATCCTTAAGGTGGGGGACATTCTTGCAAGCGGGAAACTGGCCACATTTGACACCCTACGTCTGCAATTCCAAATCCCAAACAGAGCGAGATCATCACACGCGCTTAACTAATGCTCTGCGGACCCACATACCTGCAGACACTACTGTACCGGAATACACTCCTATAGAACGTAACATGCTGCCCGCATACATCCCTATCAAATGCACCTCCATCCTATACAGCGCAATATCGTCCTTTGCAACTCCCGAATTGAACAATCTGAAAGTGAAATGGGAGGTAGACGTGGGAGAAATAGACCCAGAGGACTGGATACAGGTGCTCATGCACCCCCGGGAGATCGCCATCTCGTCCAGGCTTTGCCTGGTACAGCTGAAAATACTCCGAGTATACTATCCTAGAACACGCCAGTACAATTGGAAACGGACCACAAATCCGAACTGTGTCAGCTGTAACAAGGAATTGGGTACTTTCATACATATCCCATGGACATGCCCCCGGATACAATCCTTCTGGACCGCATGCTGTAATGAACTCACCAAGGTCCTGGGACGCACCATACCAATGAACCCGGGGGCCCTACTCCTGGGCATACCCATTGAAATAGACATTAATAAATGGGAGAAACTGCTTCTACACACAGCAATGGGGTTGATCAAACGTAATATAGCGCAGAAATGGGGAGCCCCAGACCCCCACAACCCCCGACCCTGGACCAATGGATGACAGATATGGACACGTGCCATGATAGAGCGCAGGATCTACACCGCAAGGGGCTGCCCCAACAAAGCTTTGAAGATATGGGAAAAGTGGGAAGAGGGTGTGACTTGAAACTCTCCACTACGGGAGATACGAACACGTACAGTATACACAAATATCAAAGGAGTGACACTCTGGCGGTGGACGACAAGTCTAATGATTCTTTTCCTTTTTTTGATAAGTGAATGTACAAGATAGTCCTAATGCTGAATTTGTTTTTCTCTGTTTCAAAACAATAAAATGGTTTATTAAAAAAAAAAAACAAGCGCACGGCTCAAGGGGCGGCATATGCCCTCAAAGTGGGTTCAAATAATGTCTGAGTAATTTATATCAATAGCTCAGTGCCAGATCAGGTTGAGATGACGGGGTATTAGGGCTTGAGGAACCTTTTGAACAAAAAGGTCTGAGTTTGTCCCGAAACATTTCTATTTTTCTTCATTTCTGAGGGTGTTCTGCAGGTTGGTTGAAAGCTCAGCAGCAATATTGCTCAGCAACCCATCGCCAAATGTCTTCATCCCAGTCTTGTCAAGGTTCAGGGAGCAAGAACTATAAACCACTCAATTGGAAGCAATTTGATGGTCGTTGGCATACATTGAGAAAGAGAAAAAAGTAATGATAAAGGGTACAGTTGCATGGATATGGAAAGAGGATACAAAGAGTTAGCAGTAGGGGAAAGAGGTTACAGTGCAAAAGGCAGACTCTGTTGATTAATTTGTTGGTGGACCTGCAGCAGTGATTCCCTTGAGGCACTATTCCTCAATTTCCCACAATCTGACCTTTCTAACCACAGTGTTGGCCATATGCTTTCAATTTGGAAGGTACCCACAAGTGTGTGCACTCTGATGAAGAGCTTCCTGAGCCAACTGTAATTATACTGAATAATGGCAGCGACACCCTCACACCTTTACTTTACTAAATTTGCAATGTGCATCCATTGATCCTTAGGCTTGAGGGTGCAACAAAACAAAGACAACAAATAGGTTCATAGAGGCAAAGCATGAAGTAAGTTACTAAAGGTGATGATCTCTTGAATTATGCGAACAGGTGGGTCTAACTTCCTTTTGACTTTGTCTGTTTGCTCGGTACATCGTAGCTCTAAAGGGAGATCATTCCAAGCCTTCGGGGCAATTGCAAAGGAGGCTACTTTAGCAGCCTTCAGAGTTCTGCATCTTGGAATAGTAAAACAATTCCGATAGCTAGATCTTAAAGGTCTGACATATGTTTTGTTAACCAGAAGTTCTTGTAGGTAAGAAGGCATTTTTCCCTGTAGGCACTTCTGAGTGATGGTCAAGATACGAAAGAATTCTTAATTCGACTGGTAGCCAATGCCGTGTGCATTTTGCAGCCGTGACATGGTCTCTACGCTCAAGCCTCATCACCATCCTTACTGCTCCATTTTGGGATACTTGTAATTTGTTACACACAGCTTTATCAATGCCTACAAGAAGGCTGGAGCAGTAATCAATGTGTGCCCCTATAATCGCTCTAGCAATGGTTTCCGTGTTATCCTGTGAGATGTACAGTCTAAGATGGGCAAGAAGCTTTATGTAGTAAGCGCAGGAAGATACTAGGCTACTAACATGTGGCTTCATAGAGAGGTTCTGGTCTAACAATAACCCCAGAGTTATTCAATGGGATAATATTTATTACGTCCAACAAGAAACTCTCATTGGTGAGGCCCAGTTTCTTTAAGATGTGGGGTGATCCAATCACCAACAGTTCGGTTTTCTCTCCATTAAACCCTAGCTTGTTCGAGATCATCCATGACTCAGAGTAGATATTATTAATCACTACAATATTCAAATCATTGCGTATCATCTGCATAGTTCGTAAATGTAACACTCATGAGCCAGTTTGCCAAATAGGGGGACAGTAAATATGTTCTATAAAACAGGGTGATGTGCATGCACCCTGTGTTACACCCAAATCGACATTAATGGGGGCTGACTCCGCCTCCCTGAAGAAAACCCTACTTTCTCGGTTGCTGAGGAAAGAGATGCTCCAGTGGACCGCTATGGAGTAAAAATTAGCTACCTCCTTCAGCCTGGTGGACATGATGGAATGGTCCACTAGGTTGAAAGCGGCCAAGAGATCTAATAGCATCAACAGGGAGGCTTTGTTTTTGTCCATGCGTGCTAGGAGTTTGGATTTGAGTTCTAGGAGAGCCGTTTCTGTACCGAATCCCATGCGAAAGCCTGACTGGTGGTCATTTAAGACTGGATGAGCTTTTAAATGCTCGGCTATTTGTTTGTAAGCCACACAGTCAAGGATTTTAAAAAGAAAGTTAGTATTAGTAATTGGTCTGTAGTTTTTAGGTAAATCCGCTGACAGACCTGGTTTTTTCAGGATAGGCATAACCCAGGCGTCTTTCAGGTCCTGGGGAACACTCCCCGTTTCCAATGAAGCATTAATAAACGTCAAGATCACAATTAACAGTGTTGGAGGGAAAGTTTTAATCATCATGGCTGTATGGACGTCGATTACATTTACTAGTTTTAAGTTGATTGATTATAGGAGCCAATTCAGTTACAGTGATGGGGGAGAAGGTAAACAAGGGAATAGAGGTGCATCTTACATGGGCCTCATGTATTCCAGCGGCACTTACTTCTAGACTATTATCTTTGGGAGGGATATCCTGTAGGATATTATGGCGTTTGTCTTGCATAGCTTGTTGCATAGAATTGCACCTGTATCAATGGGCTTTCAAACGTCTGTCCACCATCGTAAAAAAGCACCCTACATAAAAGAGATGAACTTGTGTTATAAAACAGACCATGGCTGCCTCTGTTACAGGACCCAATGTAGGCATGGACTAAAGTTAGTTCCTCAGAAACAGGGCCAATATTGTAGAGCAGAGCATTCAGCACACCCCAAGTAGTAAATTCCTGCTCAACGAAGGTCACCTAAAGGGTAAGTGCTGCAACAAATTAATGTGCTTGAATCCACAGTTGTATTGCAAGTGGCAGAAGGAACATTCACTTTTAATTTTTTTTTTTTTTAAATCAAATGAAAAGTATAGAAACCACAATTACGGTCACTGCCTTGCTGATGGCATATGCTTTTTCGGCTTTGAGCATGCCTGATAAATTCTAACTCAGTCGAAAGTACGAAAAGCAGAGCAAAAGTAGAACCGACTGCACTGAGGAAGACATGTCTGTAGGGGAGGATTTCAGTGTACCTGCCTATACAATCCCTGGTTGCTGTCTGTTAGGAGCCCCTTAAAGGGAGTACAATATTTAGTCTGTGTACCCCCCACCCAGCAAGGATCACCAATAACAGTCTACATGAACATTTAATACTTTTCACCCCAAAGAAAACAAGAGATACAGTCTTCTTGTTGCTTTCACCCTTGCCAACCCTCTGAAGAAATTAGGCAGGGGAAGGTTAAAGGAAACTTGTCTGTCCAGGTACACACACCTCTTTGTCTCTATCCCTCCCTGGAGCCAGCATTGGGAGCAAAAAATGCTCATTCCCTTGACTCAAAAGAATGATTCCACATGTTTCGAGCAACAACTGAATAACAAAGAAACATGTTAAAATCATTAGAGGTTACCTTTATTCAATATTTTCAGTAAATTTTTAAACACAAGAAAGAAAAACAAACAATATATATCCTTGATCTATTTACCATAGAGACGGGAGGAGGAGGCAGAAGCACACCAACACTGAGAGACGAGGGAGCTCATTAAAATGACTTTCAAAAAATAACAATATTAGTGTTACTGCGGGTGGAAGGCAAAGACCCCAGGACCACAGTAGGAAAATATCCCCAGGCGTCAGCTTTGAGGAAAGTCACTTCAAGGGAAGTCATTCCAGTTCACCTAGACACATATGACTCATCTTTCACACATTTCTTTTCACACATTTGATAATGTTTAAAAGGGTGATGGCAGTAACAAGCTTTCACTAATCACTGCCTGAGACGGTTAACCGTGTTAAAAAAAGATGGAAAAAAAAAAAAAAAAAGAGTGTTTGAAAGGCACACAAAGAAGGGACCAGTTGTGAAATTAAAGTTCAGGAACGAGGTAGAGGGGAGAGAATAAGAAGGAAAAGGAAAGCGAGAATGTTAAAAAGAAAGAAGCGCTTTCCTCACGAGCATCTTATCTTTCTACCCATAAAAGCTTTGTTTGTCGGAGTGGGATGGGGTTTGGAAAGCCATGGGATAGCATTTGGTCCTTCGTTAGGACTAGAAAACACACAAACAGACATGCACACAGGCTGACTCCTTGCAGTTGTATCATCACAAATGCCCTATTCCTGTACGGAACAGAGCGATGGAGCAGTAAAAACAGGAGAGGCTCTTTGTGGATGTTCAATTCTTCAAGATTGTTTCATATGCTTGTGAAACAAAGGAGGAAACTTCCGGAGCTCTGCACTTCAGAGACAGCTGTAGGGATATAAGAAAAGAAGAGTAAGTACAGTCAAACCAAGCAAACAAAGCATGGCCTAGAAGACTAAGTGTCAATGAAAAATCATCAATCTTAAGGGTAAGACTGAGGATGGAAACTTAGCACCAGCAAGAGCCCATAATTCTCAAGATCAGTAAAAAGATATAGAAAATTATAGAAAAAAAGTTGTTATTCAACAGTGTTCAAATATGGAAAAAAGATTAAGAGGGTTGCAGAGCGATTCACACACGGACAGAGGAAAGAATGAGATGATAGTCAGTGATAAGGGGCCAAATCTCCATGCTTCTGAAGGGGAGATTTTATGTGGGGTATAAGGATGAAGGTTTCTACAGGCTATTAGTAATCTTCAATCAGTGGCACATTTCTGTTGAAGGGACAGAAGAACATCTGCTTTCCTGTACTGCAAACTGCATCACTGGGCCTGAAAGTGATGGTATTTCCCAAAACATTGGACTAAGCGGTTACCAGTTTAAGACAATTGATCCCTGGACCCTACAGTGTCTGCAAGTTACAGATTTCTGGAGAGTTCACCTGGCAAAGTGCAACTTCACAATAGATGGAAAGTAACAGTTACAAGCATATCTACTAGTACCCATATTCCAGATGGACTCAATTATCCTACTCCCACCATCAAGAGGGATCTTTTACTAGTTTAAAACTCGGTTCAATCAATATAAGAGACATAGACAAACAACTAATCTTCTACATGGCAGGAGAGCAGAAGAAGCTGTGACAAAGTCCCCTGCCAGGATTTTGGGGTGAAGGGTGGGTTGTCCATAGAGGTTGAGGGATTCCATTCACTAAGTGATGCAGGGCACTGGGACGTTATAGGGAGGACCCAATTGTTCACTCCGCCACAGCCTAGCCACCTGGCGGGGGTTTGCCACAAAGGGAGAATCTGTGAGGGTACATCCTGCCACGGAGAACGTAATATGCCAGCCTGCCTTGTCAGGGTCTCCTCACATTGAGCCCGACATAATTGTAGCACAAAGTCGAAAGATTTTAAGTTCTAGTAAGGCCGGGGAATCGTTTTTTTGGGGGCGCCACTCAGTACAAGGGAGGGAGGGCAAACATGTGCGCGCATGGCCATATTTTACTCATAAGCGGATGGAGAGAGAAGATGTTGACTGTTCAGTTCCTCCGCAGCAGTCCTATCCAGCAAACAGACACTATGGGGAACCAAAATCTTTATAAAGGTTTAGTCTGCAGAGCAAAGGGAGGTGGGGTCTGGGCCTCCAGAGTGGCAGGGAGGCCACTCACAGGTAAAGATTAGCCAATTCAGTGTCAAGGTCAAAATATACAAACACCTGAACATAAATGAACAATGGCAGACCCGCAGAGTGGTGGGGTGCGGGGGGGGGGGGGGGTGATGAGGAGGGGTGGGAAGAGCGAGAGTGGCAGGCCCTTGTACAAGAAAACCACATTGTCAGACAGGTTTGAGAATCAGAGAAGTAGTAAGATAGAGGAGCATGTTGGAGGCAGAAGGAGCTTGACAGGAGGCTAGAGAGCGAAAGGCTTGAGATTGGAGGGGGTGCAGGACAGTATTTGAATTTTGAATGTGCAGGACAGAATTTGAATGTAAGAACGACATTTTTATGATGTGTACTTTAATTATATGGTGACTTACATAAATATACAGTTTGAGAATATTTAAGACTGTGCTAACTATCTAACATTATTAATGTTCAAGGTCCCTACAAGTGTGTAAACCCAACTGTACAAAGGTAATTCTAAGAATTCATGACAAAAGGAACGTTAATGTTCCTAAATAAAATAGGTTCAAAGTAATTTTGTTTTTATTGTTGAAAATAATAAACACAAGTCCATTTCAATATGGCTGTTGTAAATGTTAACGTCCACATTCATATTCTTCCAGCGACTTATTTCTGTGTAGTGGTGTACCTTGATTTCATGAATATTGACAGTAACTGGGTGATCCACTTCTTTCAGCCTTAAAAATACATTCCCTCCAGAGGTTATTCAATGGCGTAATACTGTCCTCAATAAATCTATAGTGTGTTTCTTATTCATGTCCTGCGGTTTCTCATTTGATAGGCTAGTAGCGCATTTATTCCGACATCATTTATATATGTTGATTCTGAAGCTCAATCTTTTCAAGCCTTACATCTCAGTTTGTTGTAGCCTTAGAGACTTGATTTGAGTGGCCATTGTGTTGTTTTAGCACTGCGAAGGAAGTGTGACATAACTGTACTGAAATAACAATGAATTTAAAAGATTTGCCCATCCGCTTCCTTGCTTTCTTGCTGTATTTCGGATATGGGATTCAGCCGAGAGGATTGTTCCTTTATTGCTGCTTGAAGTATGCCCCTACCCAAAATATCGGACATATGCCGACGGTCACAGTCAGTTTATGGATCTTCTTGAACCAGAATGTATAGATTACCCAAAGGAATAACACCTTGCAGTATAGAAGACTACAAGACACTGTGCTAATTATAAAAAGCTAACCTGGGACGAGAAGAGCCTCTGTTTGTGCAAGAGCATGGTTCAGTGCTAATACTATAAGGCTCCTTGTGTTTGAACACCAAAATACCAATCCACTGAACCATTGTCCTGTGTATTAGCAGAAGGGTGCTGGGATATTCTCACTTGAGCTACAAACAAAAATTCCCCACTGGTGTAGAAGTGGAGAAAACAAAATCATTTAAAACAAAGTACCTAATCACAACCATGATGCTGTTATTTATTTATACTCCAGTTGAGGTCGATAAAGCACTTTTACATCATTGACTTTGATGTTATGCCCCTTGACCCAGGGAAAACAGTGCTATAGGAAGCCTCATGCTGTAGTGCAACTGCATGACCAAAGCTCTTACCAAACTTGTATAGATTTTATTTTTAAACAGCCAGGCTGTGGTCTCAGTCAGGGACTCTGTATATTTTGAAACAAGTGTATAACTCTACTTTAAAGAATGAAATATCTTACATAGGTAAGATGTTTGTGAGACAAAAATAATAAAATTAAAATAAAGTACCTGGTTCCTGTTGGTTTTTAATAACGGTCAAATGTGAATGAATGTGTTGGAGAGGTTTATAGAATAACAATATACAACAATATAATAATGGTTAATTTGTAAATTATATATAAGCGAAATAAACTAAATGCAAACTTAACTAGAAGCAAGGCAGGAATACAGAGGATGTGGACAAGGGAGCAGGAAAGTAAGGCAAAGAGCAAAGATTGAATGGGATTGAGAAACAAGGGGAGATTGTGCCTACACCTCCCAAGTGCCCACAGAACATTTGGAGCGCATTACGTATTGAAACGTCCTTCTGCCCAAGACAGGACACTGAACCTGGAGATATTGATCTCTTTCTTGATAAATTTTGTCTTCGGGCCATCATTGTCACTCACTCATGCCTGCTCAGAAAGTTGAGATACAAAATTCCACTGCAGCATTTCAATATTTGGAAAGCAGACAGTCTAGAGGCAAGTAGGGGAGTAAGATGTTATGGTCACTTTAAAGGAAGATGCTTGGACAGTTTCAGTTGCAGATTACCATAAGTGCAACTTCAATCTATGCAATCAGTGGGGCAGGAGTAACTCAGAACACTCATATTTAGGAAAGGAGTGACTCATGAAGACTTTCTGAGAAACTCGCATTGTAGCCTTTGTCTACTTGATGAAACGTCCTCTGTTTTTTTTCCTATGTAAGGGTGCAGAAGTAAGGGTTGGACACAATGGTGGCATGTTTTTGGGTAAAGACTTATTAAATAAGAAAGGGTTGGAAAAATGCCTCTACATCTAAAGCTATGAGGGGTTTCCCTACATCAAAGTAATCTAGTGAAATTGTCAGGAAGTCTGAAACTAAAGTATGTCACTGTCGTGTTTCCGAAAACCTGCTTCTGTCCCTAACACTAATAGTCTAAAGCAACTGTGCAAGGATGATCTCTTCTAAAGTGTGTCCTTTGTGTTTTCAATCAACAGAAAAGTTCCCAGTTTCTCTGGTAATAAAAAGTTATGAAATAAACAATGTTCATAACTTATGATTCTCATCCTAGGGTTGTGCTCCTTTCCCCTAGACTTCTTCTGAGTTTCCTTCCATTTGGGCTCTTGAGCCCCTTCATCCTCTTAGGCAAATGTCACTGGACAATGCAGTTGCTTAGCTTCACAATTCTTTATCTTGTCAAATTGATAGATTATTATAAAATGTAAGATCCGTTTTTACCAATTCTGAGGTCCTTGATCCTTTCAATCTCTCACATGGGTGTGGGTCTCAGACTCACAATATAGCTTGGTTCACTCTCCTGCCAAGCTAGTGTCCTCTTGTGCACTGTCTCTTTCACATGTGTCCGAGACCTTATTCTTACTTCTATTAGGCGCTTCCCTTCCACATGGTTTCAGGTCCCAGACTCACAGTTTATTATCATATACGCTTGGTTCACTCTCCTGCAAAACATCCGATTCCGCTATCGTGGTTACTCTCAGCTTTCTCATATGGGTGCGTGTCCCAGACTCGCAATATGTTATATAGGTTCGGTACACTCCTGCCAAAAATTATGATCCCGCTTTCTCAGTGGTTCTCAGGGTCCCACACGCTCTTATTCAATATAGGTATTCCCCCCCCTTGCTTGCCCAGACATCCAACGCCTCCTGGAAAACCTGCATACCCGTTTCCGGCTTCTCGGTAGGTACCTGTGTTTCTCCAGCCACTGCGTTGTTCGAGGATCCAGCAGCTTTCGGATGAATGGAGGGATCTGGAGTGGTTCCGCAGGCGTCTCTCTGCCCGGCTGCGCGTCTTGCCTTGCAGGCGGTCCACTGGAGCCAGGGGTGCCCTGAGGTACATATTGGCAGCAGCCCGCATGGTGCTTCCAACTTGGAGGGCATTCGGGTTCTTCATTGCTTCACGGCTTCTTCCCCTTTTGTTTTTCTCTGCCCTTGCTGGTGCACGGCTTCCGCAGTTCCTACTCGCAGGATCGTTCTCTCCCTGTCTCCCAGCTGAGCTACCTTTGAACTCCTGTGCTGGGTTGCTGTATTCGTTCGGGAAAATTACATCTCGTGAGAAGCTAGATCGCTCACTCTGCTTCTCCAGAGTGATCCTCGGACTCTCAATGATCTTCACAGTACTCATTTTCAAGTCAGATACAAGATACTTCGTATTCTCTTGTATTTTAGGTTTGTCAAGCATATTAAAGTGACTGACCTGGCAACAGAGCACATTTGCTCTACATATAGGAGGCTGGGGGGAGGAGCACTAACTAGAGTGGGGTTTTGGGGGTGTGGGGATTAGGTATTTGACAAGGGGTTGGATGTACTAAGGTGGGGAAATACAGCGTTCCCTGAGAAAAGTTGTCTCCAATCCGATAGGGGGGTTCCTCCTTTGGTGAACCACCCCCAGGGGGGCTACTGTACTGTGGATGCACAGCCCTGGCCCCATGGGAAAGGTCTTCCCATAGGGGAGAAGGGACAACATCCTCAGATTTATCACAACCGCATAAACATTACATTTGTCAGTTAAGTTTACTGTGCTCTTTTAAAGGTGATATTTTTTACGGTCTTGGCGACACCCTGCTTTTACCTTGTGGAGTTCTCCCTTCGAGGAGAGAGTGTGAGACCCATTTAAAATCCACAGCAGAGACTAGAACTCAGATTAAAACATCGAGCCATTTTAGGCCAAATGTAGATGGTATACCTAAAAACCACTATGTTCTATTCTAAACATTAAGAGGATGATCAGAACAAAATATGTGAACCTTATTAATTCTACTTGCAGATATGATTGCACCCCAATCAAACAAAATGGATTCTGAAAATCTGAACATTTGAAAGGTATTAAAACAGTAGGCTAAAAAGTGATAAGTCTCACATAACAGGATTCAATCCCTAAGAGATGCCAGTTATTGGTTAGGGACAGCCTTCATGAGGAGAATGGAGAAATTGAAGGAACTGTACAAAATGTAAAGCATCGCAGACTATCAAGGTACACCAGTTTGAGATAATTTCCTGGTACCCTTCTCAGGAGGAGACAAGGCAATGCATTGGTGGTCAATCAATAAGCCTTGATGAACTGGCGATCCAGAGTGGGCTCCAAGACGTATTTGGCCAGCAAAAGAATAAAGCCTAAGCATTAGTAATCTCCAGAAAAAGATTGACAGACATACTCTAGTGGCAAGGCTCCTTTCCAGTAGAGGGAAAAATGGACTAGAAATTGATTTTGGGCAAGACCGTACCAATAAAATAAAAAAGATTAAAAAATCAGCCCTACAGGTCTGAATGCATCATCAAAAGACTGACTTTCAGAGTCATCCAGCAAATTGACTGAGAATTGTCACTTTTAAATTGCAATCATGAGAAAATAGCAAGGATAAAACTAACCCCTGGGACAATTTCTGATGCTGGTAAAATGAGGAATTTTTGGGATTGCCAGAAGGCGGCATGGGGAGACTGTGTGAAACAATGGAGAATACTAGGGAAAATGCAAATAAGGGACCTGGAAATCGCTATAGTTGCTTTCATTTTCAAGAGGAATATGGGCCACTAATGCATTAGGGAGATTAATAAGATTACTCATAGCCTCTAGCAGTTGCTCAGTTCCGGCACATCTATTGTTCAAAGTCCCCTTTTTTGAAGTGCCCCTCCGAATAGGTATGGTGGTTTTGGAGATCACCCAAGGGTGGCTGTTAGCTTTAGAGCTCTTTTCACCAGGGAACAGAAATTGGGGTAGAATAGGCTTAGTAACAAAATGTTAGTAGGAGTATTCCCAAACAACATATTGATTATCTGGTTCAAAAATAATGTAGAAACTGCACAATGAGTGGCCTTGTTTTCTAACAGGATAGGTAGTTCTGAGTGAACTGGCATTGTAGTATATTGTGTCAGCATCAGCCAAATACACAGGATCATTATTTTAAAAATTGTTCCTGTACGTTTGGCTTTATAGGGAAATTGACGTTTGTCCCACTTGATTCTTGCTGTGGTCGATGACTATTTTTAGAACAGAAGAAGCTGCCCCTGGCAACGTCCAATTTTTAGTTTAGTAGATTTGACAAAGGATGCCATCCGGGCTTGGGATCACCACTTGCAATGTGGCGTCAGCTCCGGAGTTGGGAAAGGTAGTGTCCCTCAGACTTTTCAGTCCAGCCCTAGCTTATGGTATAGAAGTGGACGGTCAGTTTTTGGGATGGGCTGGCTGCCCACAATTAAAATCTATACCGGAGGGTTCCACACTAATCGTCCAATGCCAATTTGCTGGCTCTGGCAGCAGGGTACCCGTCAGATAGTTGAATGGAAACTGTGCCATAAGGTGAATGGTTTAATAACTTTGGACAGACATAACTTCAATAAAAAACCCTTCCCCCACCACATGTGTCCTGTGAATTAGAAATCCTGATGACACAGTAGCAGGTGAATCAATGAAAAGTATAATCTGACAACACAGACCTGCTGTGTGTCAAGTTTGTGGTGCACACAAGGAAATGATTGGTTCATACGGTGATCACAGGAGAATGTCAGCACAGAGATTTGTGTGCAGAGAATCTTGTGAATCATCTGAACCCTTTCTCTTATCAGGGGAAACAGAGGAAATGCGTAGGCGAACATCCCTGTCCACGGGAAAGAGAATGCGTCCCCTCTGGAGCTTAAATGAGGGACTCTGCTGCAAACTGATGGCACTGTTTGTTCTCGTGGGTGGCAAACAGGTCCAAAAGGGGGAATGCTCCACTTGTCACAGATCTTTATCACTTTGGAGCTGTTCAGTTGCCATTCATGCGTCTGAGAAGAGGCGCCCTGCTGAGGGAATCTGCCTGTATGTTCTGAATTCCTGGCAGGTGGAAGGCCAGGATCTGAAATCTGTGATGTATGGCCCAGTGCCAGATGGATTGGACTTCCTGGGAAAGGAGTTGCAAGTGTGTTCCTCCTTGCTTGCGTAGATAAAACAGGGTGGGTGGTGTTGTCGGTGAGAACCCTTACTACCGAGCTCTGGATGAGGGGAAGGAAAGATTTGAGCACCCAATGTACCGCCCTCAGCTCTAGGATGTTGCTATGCAGCAAGGCCTTGGTTGGAGATCACAGGCCTTTGAATTGGAACTGGTCCATATGCGCACCCCATCCTGCTAGCGAGGCATCGGTCATGATGGTGTGTTGAAAATCTGGTTCCACCAGGTGCATGCCCTGTTCGATGTTGAGTGGATGAGTTCACCACTGTAGGGAGTCTGCCACAGACTGGGAGATGACCACCCTGTCCGACCAGGAGACATGGATTTGGGACCACCTGGAAGAAAAAAAGTTTTTGTGCTGGGCACATAGAGACAACAATTTGGAATGAGTGGGATGCACGACGACATGGTGCCGAGGAGGGACATGTACGAGTAGACCATGACAGATGTTCCTGGTGTAAACCAGCCCACTAGGGACAAGAGTTTCCCTATTCTCCCTTTTGATGGCTTGACCTGATTGGAAAATGTCTGGAATTGCACTCCCCAAAAACCCAAAGTCTTTGAGGGAGTCAGAAAAGACTTGCTGAAGTTGATGGAAAATCCTAGATGATGTAAAAGGAGCATTGTGGTGTTGGGAGATTTCAACTCTGCTGCTAAATTGCCCCCCTGACCAACCAGTCATCCAGGTACGAATAAACGTGGTGCCCGTTTATCTGGAGGTAAGCTGCTACAGGAGCCAGACACTTGGTGAAGGTCCTGGGAGCTGACTTTAGGCCAAAGGGGAGAACCCGAAAATGATGATGGCTGTTGCCCACCGTGAACCTGAGAAGTGTTCGATGCCTTGGATGCATGGCTATGTGAAAGTAAGCATCCTCGATATCTAGAGATGCCAGAAACTACTCAGGCTGAACTGCCCTTATAACGTCTTGCAAGGTTAGCATCCTGAATTTATGCTTTTTTTGTGTTCTGGTTGAGCAGCTGCAGGTCTAGAATGGGGCGCCATTTTCCATTTGGCTTCTTTACTACGAAACACCTGGAATAAGTTCCCTTGCGTCTTTTCGATGAGGGGAACCTCTTTATTGCCCCCTTTTGTAGCATGAACCAAACCTTGTGACGCAAGATGCGAAGGTGAGGCTTAGATGTGCTTAGTGGAAGAATGTGGTTGTGGATGCCTGAACTCGGAGTGGACGTATTGGATAGCTTCCAGCACCCAGCCATCTGTTGATATTGAACGCCACTCAAGGTGGAATGCCACCTTCCCTCCCAGTTGGCTGCTCATGTGGCAGTCATTGTTGCTGCTTCCTTTGACGGCCTCTCTGTGAAGGAGGCCCCCCCCTTTTCCTCTGGCCTTGGTACTCCTTGTTGCGTTGGGCAGTCTGGAAGGAGCACCTGTAGCCTTGGGAGTAGTAGTAGGACCTTATCTCGAGAACCTGCAAATCTTGCGTTTCCCGAGGCACCAGGAAAGGAGAGAAAGGGGCGAAAAGATCTTCTGCCCTGCAGGGCTGTAAGGGATCTTGCCGTACCAGAGTCCACTTTCATTGTTTTCAAAGCGGCACCGATCTTTTCACCAAAAAGATTTTCTTCCTCGCAAGGCATGTCGTCCACCTTGTGTCGAACCTTCTGCCGGAAATCCATGCACTGAAGCCAAGCTTGAAGCCTGAGAACCACCCTGTTATTGATTTGCTTGAAACCAGTCTCAACCAGGTTGACCGCAATGTTTCTACTGTGGTTCGATGCCTCCTCCCCTTCACGCACCAGAAGCATTGCTTCCTTCCTCTGGTGCTCCGGAAGGTGGTCTAACAATGGTGATAGGTGGTGCCACATCTCCCGGTCGTACCTCGCCACGAGTTGGCAGCCTTCACAGTAGTGGCTCCAATAGCGAGGTCTTTCTTACCAAAAGCGTCCAATTTACGGTTTTCATTTTCGGCAGGAGTGGCACTTGTGTTTGGTGCAAGCCTTTCTACTAGCTGCGGCAGAAACAACCGACTCCGGTGTAGGCTGCGATGTGAGGCACTTCGGAGTGGACTCGGGAGCTTTGAGCTTCTTTTCCAAGCGGCCCTTGACAGCTGGCTCCGTAAACGGGTGCTTCATCGTACGGCCGCCCTCTTGCCATACGTGATCCAATATAGGGATTGAGAAAAGCGCCTTTCTTCTTTTCCCCCATGTGGTAGGATAAGAAGCAGTCCTTTTCTTCCTCTGGGATGAGCCCGAATTCCTGACAGGCTTTAGCCATCATGGCATGGAATGCCCCTATGTCGACAGGTGGAGATGGTTGGGCCGGACTACTCTGAGCATCCTAGTCTGTATCCCAAGTATCCGCCCTCCTTGGAGAAGAGGCGATGGTAGAGAGTGTGTCTTGTGGTGCGATGTCAGAATCCTCCAGCTTTCCTTCCTCCTGCTTCCTACATGATGTGTAAGAGCTCTACGAGATGGGGGAGGAGGTCTAGCTGGGGATTGTCGTCGGGGTTGAGAGTCTCGATTTCGTGAGGTGTCTGAAGTATCCTTCTGACGAGGAGTAATGAGCGGGCTTTGCAACAGCGGGACTGTCGGTGCCCGAGGCATAGGTAGTCTGGCTTCTAATTGCCCCAGGAGAGACTGTAAGGGGGAGAGAACTTGCAGAGAAAGCAATGACTGCGGATTAATCAGCGGATATTGAGGTGGAAAAAGACCCCATGTCCATTGAAGTGGACGGAAGGGCAGGCAATTGTGCAATCCGCTGATGGCCGAGAACCAATGGATCGAGAAGAGGCGTGTCTGATGGCTCTTCTTCGGGATCAGACTCAAAAGCCACCTGCTCGTGGTAGGGTGGTGCTTCAAAATCAGAATGATCTCATGCTGAAGTATTTACTCCGGCAGCATGTTCTGAGACTTTTTTCGAACATGGGCTGTTGTGCAGGCACAGTTGTGTGCTTTGACCTCTTGGGAGACGGACCAGACGAGGGAGTACTTGTTGAGGGAGATCTTTTCTTTGTTGTCGTCGATGAGTGGTTGACAGTGTTGTCGTCGGCAGCGCCATCGTCGATGGTGTGGTAGCCAATTGTACGGTCGTCGACGGGACGGCAGTCGACGATGTCCTAGTCGACGGAATAGTCAACAATGGAGCGGTCGTCGACGATGGAGCAGTTGCCAGGAAACGAGTCATAGATGTTGTCTTCGTCATCCTCATCGATGGAGAAGACGAAGGCCTGGTGGACGACTTGGATCTGTGGCTTGATGAAGACTTGTGGGACACTCAAGGGCGATGCTTGTCAGTGGATGAAGATCCTTTCGTCGACTAGGACGGAGGCCTCTATGTGGATTTATTCGAAGAAGACTTACAGGCCGAGTCCGTGGATTTCTGCAGTTGAGAGCCCTTCTCCTTAGGCTTGTAAGTATCATGAGGGGGTGAAACCTGCCCCTTAGCAAACAGACCATTTCCTGGATTTATTCTGACTGGATGAAGGCCTAGGCTCACCTGAGTGCTGTTTCTTAGGCAGCGGTTCTTCTGACTGAGCATTGGCACAGTGGTGATCTCTTAGCTGAGGGAGTGGATGCCCTGCCTCCGCGTGAAGAACCGCCCTCTGAAGACGGATAGGCCCCCTCGTTCAGCCAACAAATTAGGCACCTGTGTCCCTGAGGGTTTTTTGGGGGAAATCCCAACAGATGTCGCACTCTTCGATGGAATGATTGGGGTATAATCAATACAATTTAGGCATTCGGAATGCCGGTCCCCTTCGTAGACATTCTTGAGGCCGCAGGTCTCACACGGCCTGAACAAAGCTTTCTTCAGACTCGAGGATTCCATAACGGGACCGAAAAACACACCTTTCCTATACGAAAGAGTGGGAAATGTTCTTCACACAAAAACACTAATTCTCTGTAGAGAATGCGAGGTAGTCCCAACGGTTTGGAAGACAGTTTAAATCTGAGGGGAAGCTGCAGGGGTGGGGATATACACCTGACGTCCCATTGGTGCAGCACCCGTAACGACATTCATAGGGCACTCAAGGTGTCAATGTTTTTCCATAGGAAAACTACTATACTAAAGTTACCAGGGTTTTCCCAATCTGAAGACTGAGAATATTCACAGCATGTGAATCCATGAAAGATCCAATGCAGAAGAAAAGCAAGACCAAGAGGGGAGGGGAGGGGGTGAGAAAGGAGAGAGAAAAGATAGGAGAGAGAAGAGAAAGAGGACAAAAAGAGGATAGAAAGAAGAGAGGATAGAAGGAGAGGATATAAAGAGAGGATAAAGAGGATAGGAAGAGAAAGAGGATAGGAAGAGAGGCTAGAAGGATAAGAGTGAGCGAGAAGGAAGCGAGACATATCGGAGGACTGCACTGGCAGTTACAACTTTCGAAAACCTGTCAGCTCCTCCTCCGTAAATGGTTCCGCTAACTGTCGCCCGCAGGTTACAAAATTCACCAGTACAACACTGCCCTCAGGTGAGGAATGGGTCACCAAGGTATGGGCAGGCTGACCAATGTAATTGGATGTCACAGAGCAAGACCCACTTTGTCAGGGACCTGTAAACCCTCTGCCTTCGAGGGCAGGTCCCATAGGAAATATATGAAAAGTACAGACCCGCACACAGGATATGACTGGCCACATATTGAGCAGGGGGCAAGAGTTACTCCAACCTCATAATTAACCATCCAAACCAACTACTGACCCAGAATGAGTGTGTGGTCTTCACTACACTGAGCAAACTCCTTATAGGAGAAAGCATAGGGAAAAACAAAAGGACATCTCCTGAAAGTGTACCATTCACCAATGAGGCTACATTTGGTCTTGTAATGCTCTTAAAGTGGATGCATTGGAATACTTCAACCAAGATGCTTCACGCTTGCAAAGAAACACCTGCACAATCAATACTGGCATGGTTTCTAAGAGGCCAGAAGAGAAGACCATACAAGAGATTCTGGACCCAGTCGCAAGAAATTAAGAAATATTTAAAAAAGCCATATCCCCATGGCCCCTTCCCCCGGTCTTTTTTTTCTAAATTGTTTGAACTTTGCTGCTGCACACCATGAAGCAAGATGCTATCATGGGAGCAGCCAGTCTATTGGACAGCCCACAACTCCAATTTCCCAGACCTGCCTGTGCTCCTTTTTGTTTAGTCAGGTGAGTATTTGGGAGTGAAAGGTGGGACAACCGCTAAAATGGTCACCACTCAAGTAGAACAAGAATAAAAGATGGTGGCTATTCCACTCCTGGTGAAAGGTGGTACCCTCAAAGTAATAGAATCTAGGCTCAAGAAGCAATGCACCAATGCCATATTTCAGAAAATACCCAACAGGGTCTCCAAAAATCCCAGTTTTACTGACAACAGCATGAGGATGACACGTGTTTGGTATTTTCGTATTGCAGCATAACATCCAACTATCAATGAACTATAATTTTAATAAATGGCTAAGACATAAGAAAGCAACACTGTCCTTATTAAAGCCCAAATTGAGTCTAGTGGGCTGGAACATGTTGCATCTTTATACATGAAGGAAATATTTGGGATTACTTTAACCCCAATAATGTAATGCCCCAATATAAAAATTAGACTGAAAAGCAATGTAGCGACTACCATCTTCTTAGTCCAAAGGCTCTTTTCCTCCATACTAAATGGCTTTCCCAATGTATGGGGATGGGGCCGGAGCCTTTTGCCAAGTAGCAGTGAAGTATTTAAATAAACTTCCATCGCGTAGATGTGTGCTTACAGGCAACACCCCACTCGGATCCTCCCTCATGCACATGGACCTCCCAACCACAGTACCTTTTTTATCTAGTCAGAACTAACTTTAAGCACGTATGGTATATGGAGGAAAGGGAATATGGATAGTACAGAACTAAAGCGAAACCTCTTTCTTGCTTCTATGTCCTGTACCCTTTACTGCATACTCGTAGGAGAATTCCAACTATCTCTAAACAGAAAGGGGCAATCATAACTAATGATCAGTCCTAAAAGGTTTACACAAGATTGCTTGACCAAAACAAGCATCTGGTTGTGGGCGAGAATAAGAGGACAATGTTTGAAGAAAGCATGTGGAGCAGCCCAGGTGGCAGCCTTGTATATATGCTCTATTGTAATATGTCTTTGAAAGGAAACGGACTTGGCTCTCCAGAAGATGGGCATGGATGCCCTCCAGAGTTGCCCTATTTCTTATCCTGTACATTTCCAAAATTGTAGTCTCTAGCCAGCAAGCTATGGTTGCTTTTAAAGCTGCTGTACATGGGGGGGGGTAGGGTGGGGGGCACCTCTTCCAAAACGTTACAAAAAGGTGCATAGTTTTTCTTACCATCTGGGTTCTCGCCAGATAACATTTTAGAGCCCTTGCCACATCCTGGGTGTGTAAAGCCTTATCTGCATCCAATGTAGGATTCCGAAACAAGAACGGTAGACAGATTTCTTGATTAATATGAACAATGAATGCAACTTTTGTTAGAAAAGACAAGTTAGGGAAAATTACTAATTTGGCCACATGAAAAATCTGATCTAAATCTTCTGAGGACAGAGCTCATAATTCACATTGTAAAGGAAGATACAATTGCAACCAAAAAAGGCTGCTTTCATAGAAACAAATCTCAAATCAGTTGAAACCATTGGCTCATTTGTTTCTGCATTAAAATGGAGAGGGCCACATTTTGGTCATACAGGGAATGAGTTTTACTTCTAGGTGGACTAAAATGTCTCAGCAATTGGACTTGAGAGAGGGACTGGTTTCAATCTGACATTTAATTATGCCTCAATAACAGATCAGTAAATTCTGCATGCATTTACAAACACGCCTCATTCTGTCAAAAATTTGGGGAAAGCAAGAACATTATCCATTAACGCTTCAAGCTGATTGATATCTTGTTCAGAGACGAATGAGAGAATAGAGCCCATTCACATGTATACTGTGATCTAGTGTATTTCTTGCTAGCAGCTTTAATAATGTCTAAATTCTTCTTCGACAGACTCAAATGAACACGCATCAAGTGCTCACGAAAGCGATCGTGGGTTGGCATGTAGAACTAATCCATCCTACTATGAGGGCAGATCACTAGAGATGGGAGAGGCCAGGGAGCCTTGCTTGTCAAATACTGACGATCCGAGGACCAAATCCTCATTACACCTTGGGCCGCTTAAACTCGCACAAGAACTTTTGTAAACGTGGGAAGGGTGGAAAGGCATAGAGAATATGCTATACCCATGGGAGAAAGAAGGCCTTTCCCAATGAATTCAGTCCTGCTTCTCTCCACAACCCATACAGAGGACACTTCTTGTTCCATTTGATTGCAAATAAGTCTATGAGAGGTATCCACAGGCTTTGAAGATGGGGTCCGAGACCTTAATGTGAACTTCCCATTTTTTCGGCGCAGAAGAATGTCTGCTCAACAAGTCTGCGTGTACATTTTTGTCTCATTCCAGATGACCAAATATCTGAGATTGAGTGATCGTGGCACTAGTTCCAAATCTCCACAGCCAAAAGGCAGATAGCTCGAGACTTCCTGCCCATTTGTATAAAACATGGCCGTTCTGTTGCCTGTGTAGCTCAGACCTCACTGTCCTTGAAGTAAAGACAAGAAAGAGGCAATCACAAGGAAAGATTGCTTTTCACTCCAGATAGTTGATGTGAAGGTGAGATTCACCTTCCCTTCAAAGACTGTGCACTCCCCACAAACCAAATGCTGCTTCCCCAGCCCATCAGGAATCCGGGGACAGAATTAATTGGTGGGGAATAAGGGTATTCCAATAGTAATGATTTGTTTGTGCATCCACCACAGCAGATCCACAGGCATTTCCCTCGAGACCGAAATAGTCTAAGGTCGAGTGTCTCTAGGTCAGTGACTCAACTTCTGTAATTGAGTGCATCTTAGATGTGGTTATCCATAAGGATCTCTGAGAATGTACAATGCCATAAGACCAAGCAGCCTCTGAAATATCAACGCGGACACGGAGGAGTTATTCAGAATTTTTCTGCAAATAGAATTTAGAGCCTGTACCCTTTCCACAGAGGTGGAGAGAGACTTTCTCCACCTGGCGGTCACATATAAACCACAATGTGGTGGATTCTCGGAGAAGGAATTACTGTTGATTTTTCTCATTTCCCAGTGAGGCCCAGTGCAAAAAAACAGAGAACCAATCGACAATCCTTGAGCTGCACAGAGTCGAATCAGCAAATCATCCAAATAGTGGTAAATATGTATCATTTGGAGATGCAAATATGACATTATGGAATCCATTACTTTAATAAAATCCCCCAGGCTAATTTGAAGCCAAGGGGAAGCACTTTTCTTTGATCATGGATTCCCACTATCAATACAGCGAGGTACTTTCTGTGTGGCTCCAAGACCTGGATGTGCATATAGGCATCTCAGAGGTTCAAGGCACAGAGTCAATTCCCCGCCATTAGGGGTGAGAGAATGTCAGCTGGTGTCGCCATCCTGAATCTCTGCTTTGGTAGGAATTTGATGCTTTTGGAGGAATTGAGGATTGTCCTCCAACCAGTCTTGTCCTTCTTTGGAACAGCAAAAAACAAGAGACACAACCCTGATGCACCAAATTCAGTTGAATACTCTCTATTGCATCTAGTTTTTCACATTTTGAAGACTCGCTATAGGATTTGATGAACATTGTTTGTGGGGGCGGGGGGATTGTGCATGGATGGGGTGAGCGGAAATCTGTGTGCACATCTATATAGATATCGTCCAGGGGTCTGATGTTACTTGTCTCAAATATGTTACATGAAGGGATATTCTGCTCCCAACTGGAGTTAAATGCTGCTGGACTTGCATAACGTGAGAGTCGAGTGAAAAAAAATCCCTTTGGAGGTGCAGCAGAAGACTTTTCACAACTATTTCTGATCGGATTCCAAGTTTAGCATTCACTTTTTTGCTGAAACAGAGGATGATTTGGGAGTTGGCTGAGATATGGGTGCTAAACATTTTGCTGTTAATGTGTGTTTTTTCTCTTTAATTCTTCATCCGTTGATGGATGAAAAAGTATAAGCCCATTGTAGGGAAGAGTCTAACCCTTTAGGTGCTCAGGAAGATGCTTTGTACTTTTGATGAAGCCACCCACCTCATGTCGCAGACTAAGTACATGCATCATTCAGCTATATCCACATGTGCCACAACTGACTCAAGGATGTCAAGTGCTAAGGTTTTAGCTTCTACAACCATGAGTTGTTCCTTGCAGTCTCCACGTAGGTCTGGCCCAAAGTCTTCAATTTTCTCCCAAAACCTTATAGGATGCTAGAACTAGGTCCACGTTGGCTTGTCACAGATGTAGGGTGAAATTGTGTACACCTTTTCTCCACCCACAGAGTCCAGGATCTTTCCCTCTTTTCCTGAGGGAGTTAAAGCGGGGATGGTGAAGAAGAATGGGCTTTTCTTGGGCAAGGGAAGCACAAACCACTGCTGAGGGTGCCAGTGAATTATAGAGCTGACAACGTATCATTTGGCAATTGGCGATACCTTGCATCCAGTTTCTCGTTAAGCAAATGGATAGTATGCATTTTTTCCTAAAGATTTTTGGCTTCTTTTAAAATATTACTTTGTAACAGAATTACAGTCCTATCTACTTTTTGTACTGGGCCCTCCATAGGGACAACACCCTCTATGCATGCAGCATCTGGGATGGGAGATCTAGGAACTACATGATATCTGAGATTTTGTCATTGAAAGCTTGTATTGATAGGTGGATTTCCTCAGTCACCTGGCCCAACAGAATCCATTGAACTGGTTGGATGTGGTCCTCTGAAATCACCATGCTACAAGGTGGAGGTTGTTTAATGGCACTAGTCTGTGCCTGTAAGTGCTTGCCACTACTGATAGTGCGACCCCCCCCCCTCTGATGGAACAACAATGAGTCCCCAACTGGCTGAACACCAGACTGTGTTGCTATGGATTGCCTTGATGTGATGTGGGAGAGCACGCTGCACGAGGTATTACCTCCAGTATGAGGTCACTAAAAAAGGATCTCATATATAGACTGATCATAAAGGAGTGAAACTGTGCCACAAGGGACGTTTCATCCACTGGGTCTGGGAGGGTTAAGAATCTCACTCTGATTACAGAAATGAGTCATGACCGCATGATGAATGATAACAGTCAAAGGAAGAACGATGGTTCCAGCTGAAAAAAATGTGCAGGGGCCAAAAGGGTCTGCCCGTGTAAAGCTCTCTAACAAAGGCATTCCATTGTGCATGAGGCATGAACTGGGGCAGCTCAGATGCGAGGAAGCCTGTGCCAGATGATAGAGACAGGACCTTGCTGGCTTCCTTCCCCAACCAGAACAAGTCTGATGGGAATCAGTACTTCTCTTGATGGAAAGCTGCCACAAGGGTACTCCATCGGCTTTAGGTCAGAGTTTGATGCCCGGTCATACACTGGTGAACCGTGCCTAACCCACTTGTTGCTCTAACTTTTTGTTGGTCCACCATGTTGTGGGGGATCATAACATGAAAGCTTGGTTGTACCATACCATCAGAGCGTCACGTGCTTGATCGCGAAACACCATGAGGTATTGCTCTTTCTCCTAATGTGTCAGTGATGGATTGCGTATGTGGTAACTGCCAGAGTCATCGTACAACCTCGGTTCTGTTAGACCTGATGTAAAATCCTCAATTGTCAGGTCTCGGGATGAATCCTGTTGTAAATTGTGGATTCATGAGCCTCAGAGGCGGCCTTGGTGCTACGTCCAGTGCAGCAGTTGTGTGGTCCTAGTTAGGGAATGGTGCATCTCTTTCGGTTCATTTGCTCGTGAAACTGACGACTGGAGTACCTTGGTTAAGTTGTGCTTAATTCCTCCTCTGCTGGTTGCATTGAGTACCATTGGTTGCAGCATCTCAGTCAGGGTGTGGGGGTCACCACTTCCAGGCAGGTGACATATGGAATCACAAGAACAGGAGACCAAACCAGTCCCAGAGAGGACTTCTGACCAGGTCCAGTGACTTCCCTGAAGGGAAAGGATAAGGTAATGAGTAATCAACCCTCCTCAGTCAACTGTTGCTTACCTGATGGATGAAGCACTTTGGTGGGAGCGTCTAATAGGAGGTTTAAGACCATCTTGGACTATAGCAGCCACGAAAATTCTGGATCAAATCTTCGTATAATCAGCTTCGGAGACTCAGCAGTGTGGTCCCACGTGAAGGCAGGCTCAAGGGGTGACACCTCTTGGTGGCGGGAGGGTCGGTCTACTCTGCCAAGATGGTAGGAAACAATCTCATCTGGCGCCTCCACCCTCGCCCTCATTTTCAATCTTCAATCTTCACACTTCTTCTTCAAGCTCTGACTTCTGTATTGACTCTATGCCTTGACTTTTGGACAAAACACTTTTGTGAAGTTTCTCTTCAGAAACAATTGAAGTTTTTTATATTTTTCTTTTCTGTGTTCATCTTCTTGTAAAAATCACTTCGGTGATTATACACTCGTAATAAAAAATAAAATAATCAGGGTGAACAAAGGTTCACCAAAACACTTTTGTTCTCTTCTCAATTAAATTGCTGATTTCATGCACAAGAGGGGTCTTGAAGACTTCCTCCCATCACACAAGGCTTTGATAAAGTGAATTGTGGGACACAGAGTCACAGCCATTGCACATATACCACCTGGGAGAGCCACAAACATATCACATAAAGGTTGTGCTGGTCAGTAGAGTAAAGGCTTGGTGTAGAACTTGCACCCGGTTTCAAACCGTTCAGTGTCACCGTGGAGGATTAAGGAAAAGGAAATTTGGGAGCAAGTCATGCAGCCACTCGTTGCTGCTCCATTCCCATCTGAAGGAGAGAAAGGGACTGACCGCTGGGAGGGGCTCACATACTAAGGAGGATCTGGGCCGGGTGTTTCCTGCACGCCTGCACAAGAGAAGTTCCATAGAAACTATTCACTGATGCTTTGCAACAGGCTCTGATCAAAGTACCATTCTACATCTCATAAGTATGAAAGTGGGGGTTTAGAGACATATTTAATACTCCAATTCCAACAAGTTCAACAAACTGCCCTGAGAATGAAGTAGGAGGCACTTCGTCCTCAAATTCTTCGGGGATAGCCTACCAAATCTGCCTTTAGCAGACGGTGGTCCATTAAGAGAAAGGCATTAATATCTTCCCTATTTAGTTGTGCCACCAGATCATAAATTTAGAGCAAAAGTCAAGCCAAATGGCAAAACCTGCCCTCTAAAAAGTGCAAAAATTGCAGATGCTTTGAGTGCATTAGAAGATGAAAGCATATATTTTGGATATCCAAATGCGCAAACCAGTCTTCTTCTTCTAATGCCTGAAGACTCTGAGCCAGAGTCACCACTTTGGAAATGTAATTTCTGATTAACTTATTCAACCTCCTAGTATCCAAGTTGGCCCTTAGCAATCTACCTTTCTTGTGAACTAAAACACAGTTAGCCCCTCTCTATCCCACTTCCCTAGGGAGAACCAAGACTATAGCCAGTTTGTCCAAAATCTGAGCAATCTCCTCACATAGCTAGACTTTGGGCAGGTAGATGGGCAAAGAAAGGTAGGACATGGAGGACATTTCCAAAGGTACAAGAAACAACAGCCCAGGGAAACAACTTTGGATAGAACAGTCCAAAGTGAATTACTCACATTATGTTAAAAAAGGCCTGAATCCTGCTTTCCATTTACAAACACTGATGGAGCGAGGACAAATTAAAGGGATTTCTCAGTTGGAGTGGAGGAAGGCACATCAGAAGTTGCTTTTCCATGACCTGCACACCTCTCCCTAAAAGTTCTAAAATAAGGTGTCTGCAGTTAGTCTATACAGCGGTGATCTTAGCCTGCTGTTGCATTAAGAAGGAATAGTGGTGAAAAGAACGGTCCCTTAACAGGAGGTTAGAACTAGGACCTGGACGCGAGAACCAAGGATTTTGCAGTAGCAACTGAAGCATAGAAAAGGACTAGATTCAACCTATCAAAAGGTGTTTCTAGATGTTTCGTCTTTTGAAAGAAAAATGCACCTGCGCCAGATGACCTTGAAAGAAAATCCATCATACCCAGTCTGGGTTAAAGGATCTGATTGGCCACTTCAGTCACCATCGGCTGAAAAAGGCTCTATGGCCAAGTTATAAGGTATAGATTTATCTGGCTAGGAAGCATGCAATATTAGTGATCCAAAGGGTCAGACTGACAGTGGCAAAAGCCTTTCTGCCAAAAGCATCTATTTTTTGGACTGTATCCAGAGGCAACATTGAGAAAGCTGCAGGACACGGCCTCTGCAATGGAAGCTTGAACCCCCAAAAGTGCAGGGTAGAATGTGAGGACAGGAAAATAGGATTCCCCAGTAGCTGAAAGGTGCTTAAAAGCAGCCTTCTTGAAGACAGCTAGAATGGACCAGGGCTTTTAACAAGATCCACACAGAGGGAATGAAATGACGAACCTCCTCCAGGATGTCCATGAAAGCATGGACATAACTTTCCAATTTCTAGTGACCTCAGTCCCGGGCAATCAAATGGCCTTTCCAAAACAGTCTGGTAGGATGAAAATATTGACATTACAAGGAAGGTGGATCCTAGAGTGCAAGCTTATAAAAAGAAACCTGCATCAACGATGCTATTGCCAAGATGTGCAGTGCTCTCTAGTGGCTAAGAAAAGGCTCCAGAATCGGTCTTCACCTTGAGCATAGTTCGAGAGATGAGGAATCTGTGGAAGGAAGGTAGAATTGAAAACTTGTTTCTGTCAATGTTACGTAGTCTCCCAGAAAACATAGCATGACAAAGAATTTGTGTTGGCATAGTGAACGCTTAGCTACATGAGGGAAGAAATTGGCAGCCTCCCTAGAGTGGTTTAAATTCATAGTACCAATCGCTGCACAAGAACAGAGTTGTCACCTATTCCAAGATTAAAGGCTAAAAGATAGGTTCTTGGAGCAATATGCCTACAGTTTGGAAGGACGAATCCATTTTAGCTATTGATCAAGAACATTCAGTTTATATTGCCGAAGGTTTTGTGACAGCACACAGCCACCACCCCGGTGTAGTGATGCAGCAATAGGGGGACAGAAATAAGGGCAGTTTTCACTCTGTCATTGTGGGGCTGTTGCAGTTCCACAGTGCCCTCACTTTAAGGTGCTTTGGTCATTTGAACTTCTCTTTCTTTCACATTATTTTGTGTTTTGCACAAATCTTGTGCTCCATCTATTTTCAAAACAATATTACTTTATCTTTCGTTATTCTTTTTGGTGTTAGACTGAAACATGAAACTGTGAATTCTGTACCAGCTGTTTGTAATTGGAAGGTATTGCAGTTCATCCAACTTGCCCCACAGAGATGCAGTGCCAGGACAGAGGTCTCTAGGAAGCTCTTCAGGAGTTGGTGAATGCACAGAGGGAGAACCAAACATCCCATCACATCTACTACCGGGATGGCGTGCACCTTTGTATAAGGCATCATATGCTTCAGATAAGCCAAGACTTCCTGCTCTAGCACTCATATGCAAAGTGCACTATGATGGCAAGGTTAGTCTTCAGTCCAATGCTAACCACATTTTAGAAGCCCTGCGTTTAGGCTTCTGGTTTGGCACAATGGAGAGAGCAGGCTATAAAAGGAAACTAAAGAAAACTGTGGCTAAGTTTCAAATGCTTGTAATGGACAGATGTGTTGAAGGACAATGGAGACGGGAATGTGCAGGAGGTTGGGCTTGGTGGCGTGCTATGCGTTCTTGACCACAGACTATTACTAAAACATGATTGCTGGTTGTACCACAGAGTTCCATACGATTGATAAACCTATGAGCAACAACCATGATGTGCAGGAGTACAGAAAGGAGGAGCTATGTGCCAGGTGCTAGCTCTTCTACGTATTGAGTCATACCTGATATTGCAGTTTCTACTCAGAGTATCCTACAGTAGTTGGAAAGCAATGAAAAAGATTTCAGGATAGCCAATCGGGCATCAATGGTTGACAAATATGAGCGCAAGAACAATTCCAGAGAATTAGTCTTGAAAGCTAGAAAATTAAATTGATGGGGAGTGGAAGACTGGGATGGAAATTCTGAATAGGCACTTTCATAAAGACATACAGAAACTTAGTTGTATGACCTCCACAAACATGGAATAAATCAAAATGATTTTAACAATGTTCGTTCCAGGTTCCAATTAGTTTTTCATGGCGGCCAAAACACTTCCATGACATTCCCATTCATCCTCATATGAGGAGAAAAAAAATGATGGGGAGCACAGGGGCTCAGGGTGGGTACTCTGGTAAAAAGATTACCAATGGGACAGACTTTGGCTACTATTTTTGCTGCTGGCATAAAAAAGGCAGCATGTCATCATAGATTCATAAACCTGGGATGCAACAATATAGAAAGGGCAAGAAAAGAAAAATCAAGAAGGAAAGTAAGGCAGTGGAAGAAAACAAAAAAAGGAAAGAAAGGAGGAACCCCGAGCAAAGAAAGGATAAAAAGATCAGTGAGGAGATTGTTTTTTTCAGGCAGAGAGGGATCGAGGGACAGCAAGTGAGTTAACAGCAAACACTGCAGAGAGCCCAAGAGGAGCAGTAGCAAAGTGAGGCAATGCAGAGAATAAATAAATGGAAAACACTATTGGCAAGGGATACCGCAGTGGTAGAAAAGTAAGACACCTTGGTAATAAATAGTCAAGATCAGGTTAAAGAGCTTCAGAAAGGAGTGGGAGCAAGGTCAGAGAAGGAAGATTAAAGTAAAGCTCACATTTGAAAGAATATCAATGTTAGGAGCCACTGGTGGCAGAGGAGGGGTCAGGTGTGTGTCATAGGTGGCTAGGAAGTAGTGTGAGAAACCATGAAAAGCAGAGAGAGGAGATTGGGGTGGCAAAGAGGGAGCATGGTGAAATTTGGGGGAAAGTTCCAACAGGGAGATAGAAGAAGGTTGAAGAACAGATGCATGATGTGAAGGTCATGGTGTAGACTGGGAAGACTAACAGTACAGAAAGTACCTGGAGAACAGAGGAGCATGAAGAGAAGCAGTAAAATATATGTTGTGGAAGGAAAGACAGCAGATCAGCATAATGAAGATGGAAGAGAATCAATTAGGGGCTTGGAGTATGGAGAAATACTGGAAGGAAGGAGAAGAAAGGGCAAAGAGAACTCGATGATAGAGGGTGAACGAGTACAAGGGCAGGACACAGCACAAACAAAACAAAACACAAATTAAATGCAAAATAAAATCTAACCTCTAAATTCTGCCAGTTCAGAGCAAAGCAGATCAGCAGTGATGAGACGGGACATGAGAAAAGACATGGAGAAACATCAATAAACAAGCAGAATGCTACTTTCAACACAATAAAACATGTTTAGCACAGCTCCTCTCCCAGCATAACACCCTCTGTTTAAAAGACCTTTCACAATGCAGTCTGTAACTAAGGTTAGCTTCCTTGCACAATACATCATGTCTACATTATTCACACTCCATCCACGTAAAACTGTTTGCAACAGACTAATAATAATAACGGTTATTGTGCATCACATAGCCCTCGTTATGTTACAAATTGAAGGAGCCAACACCGATGTAGATACAGGTTTGTGTAATACATAGCAAACTAACACTCATCACACTGGCAACCTTCTTATTCAATGCAAACTGTCAATCACACAGAGAATCCTCCCCATACAATGAAGAATGTGTAAAGCATGGATCAATGGCTTAAGATTAATGGGACAATTGACCTATTATGCCTGCAAAATCAGGGTGCAAAATGTGCTCTTGTCACTAGCCATTGGCTAGTGATATCCGACTCTTGGTGAGTAAGAAATTGTGCATGTATAGAGTTGCAGTGGCAAGTGACTTTTTGATAGCTGGCTAGCAGCTTGAATTGAATTGTGATGCACATCCAAAATAAGTGAGGAAAACAATAAAAATGCAAATATGTAATTCACAAGATGCACCCGCACATTGCAGAGATGTGACAAATGTGTATCGTTGGCAAGCGGCTCACAAAATGTATAGCTTTGAGCCAGGCTTGTTATATTCAAGGCACCCACTGGACCCAATCTCGGGTGCAGTGAGTTTAGAATGCTTATGTTCAAGAAAGACCAGAAAGGCAGATTCTCTGAAAATTTTACCAGCAATGTACTGCCAGTCGTATTTTGCAAGACTGTCAGATTCTCAATCATTTGCCATCCACAACATTGGCTGATGAAATAAGGCTGCCCTGTGGTGCTACAATTTAAAAATATTCCTAAATGCGCTTACAACTTTGAGCACATAACTTATAATATCCCCATCCAAACCAGATTCCCCATCCTTCCACAGCTGCCCCTTGGTTACATGAATATAGTGTTGGTTTTAATGTAACTTTTTACACCATACTTGAATGTTGCTTCATCAGAGTGCACTTGCCACATACAATGTTAGAAATTCAATGCTCAATGGTTCTAAAAATCAATGCCCCTAGACATAGGTGGGCTTTTATCATTAACAACAACCGGTTTCTTACAAACCATCTGTTGGGATCAGTATTTGCTGCAGGATTATATCTTCAGTTTTCTATCCTTCCAGTCGGGCTTTGTTCCCATTGTCACCAGGTGCACAGAAAGGTTGACAGAGTTTACAACAGACTTGGGTAAGAATTGGTACAGTCCAACTGGTGTGGGACTACACAAGACTCATCTCCTTAGTATTAGGTAATCCAACTTTTAATATAGGTCTGTAATACACAAGTTGGTTGTGTGACTGAGCAGCCAGGCTTATTTTAAGAGGGGTAATGTGAGCTGTAGAGCTGTGCAATGAAACCAGTAAATACAAGTATCAAAGTAAACATTTACATACAAAGTTACATAATTATATATTTATGCACACAGGTATTTAAAGCATTCTTTAAAATGCAGAAAATGGCTGTAACATTAATCCCAAGTTAAGATTCAATTCAAAAAGTGAACAATAAAGCAGGTGAGCAATTCATTTCATATGTCACGTGTTTCAGCATCCGGAGGTGACGCCATTTTAGGTCAGTATAGCAGTAGTATCACCTCTGCAATATTGAGTTTTCAAGGAAGGAAAGGTTAGGGTTAGATCAGAACAGACTGAAACGTTATAATAACAGTTAGATCCTCCCAAAGGGATGCAGGCAGTCTATTATCCCAGCATTAAAGTGTTTAACATTTAAAACCTGTAAGGAAACAAGCACTGCCAAAGCCAATGGGTTCAGAATGAGGCCTTTAGGGAGCCAGGACAGCGAAAGTGAATGGGCAAAGTCAAAGTTCAGATGCTCTTGTTAGAAAAATGTTCTTAAAAAGTCAGTGTTCAAATGAGAAATCACAGCAACTCAAGAGGAGTCACCTTTGGGAAAGCACAAGCTGTTAGGCCAATGCAGGTAAGCCGAGGTCAACTTAGTGTAGGGTTAAATCGCACTCCCAAAGATAGGAAGCACCCCCAGTGGCAAAAGGATAATACACCCCAAGCCCCAAAGTACCTTGAAAATGAATAAAGTGTTCCAGCTGGTTGCCTTCACGATGCAATGCAGTAGACCCTTGTTAATGGTCCTTGGACGTGGTGACGAAAGGGAGGACGTCTAGCGGGCTCCTGCAGCAGCACTCGAGAGAGGGACTAGGCAGCAATGGATTTCCATCGATTTAGCAGCTCTTTGTGGTTTTGGCGGTTTTTCCTCAGTGTCAATGAAGAACGAAAAGCTCTGGTTAGGATTTCCTTGATCCCTCGGACCTGGACACTGGTGAGGGGACTCGGGGATTTATTGCTTCTGTAGGATCCTCTGGATGCCCACGAAGATCTGGCCGGATTCAGACTTCGGAAGACAATGCACTCAGAAGTGGTTGAGGTACTCTGGGTATTGGGCTTCTGCAGCTTTGGAAAGTTGCACCAAGTCGGGGGTTGCGCCAAAATAGAGATTGTCTGGAGGCTAGTTGGTCCTACCTGCCTAAGGGAGGCAGTCGTCCTTTATGGGTCTTCCCTGTCGATTTGAAAACAGGGTCAGCACAGCTGCAAGGCTTCACAGGGCACTCTGCTTCGGATGTTGTCCTCTAGTGGTCGACTCTGCTCTTAGTTACCATTCATTCACAGCCCTAGGCTGTCAATCACACAGCAGGGTGGCTGTCCTTTTAGGACAGCCAGCCGGCCAATAGAAACTGGTTTCACTAAGGCACATGATATGATATATGATATGATATGGCATTTGTAAGCACCTATACACAAGTGTTTCAAGGCACGACGAGGCAGGGAGGGGGGAACAAGGGGAAGACAGACAACGATCCTACTAGGCCAGGTGTCATTCAGACCGCACAAGTGCAGGGGTAGGGGGAAGGGAAAAAGTGCAAGGGGGAGTGCAGTACAAATAAGTAGAATAGAAATAAAATAATAATAAATAAATAGGGCCAGCTGGTGGCAAGTGCAAGGTAAGTGCAGACAAGTGCTGGGGGGTGGGGGGGGCTGTAGGGATACAGAGGCAGTCCTGCAGTGCAGGGGTTGCCAGGGAGGCAGTGCAAGTGAAGAGTGACTGGGCCCAGGACCGAGGTCGGTGAGAGTGGCCCAGTTGGAGAATCAGTGCAGTTTAGGTGAAGAATTTAGCAGGGGAGAGGGAGAGAGAAAGCAGAAGTGAAGAGGAAGGTTTTGAGGTGCTTCCGGAACCGGAGATGGTTCTCCTCAAGTTTCAGGGAGGCAGGAAGGCTGTTCCAGAGGGAGGCCCCTGCCGCGGAGAGAGATCTACCCCCAGCTCGTTGCTTCGAGAAGCGGCTGACCCTGAGGGAGTTGGAGACGGATGAGCGTAGGGCTCGGGAAGGAAGATATTTAGGAAGAGAGAGTTGAAGGTATTTAGGCCCCAGCCCCCAGAAGGCATTGTGGACAATGCAGAGGGTTTTGAACATCTAGAGACAAAGGAGTTTCAGGACCCTCCCTCCCTTCCTGCCTTTCCAGACACAGTGGAGCCTGGGCGGGCTTCAGGGCTGAAGCCCGCCAAAGGCAAACTACAGAAAGGACTCAAACTTGATGCAAACAACTGAGTAAAAGCCTAGAAGAAACTAACAGGAAATGGTGAAAAAAGACGACAGGGGTCATTTTGTGAACATTTGTCGCCCTTTTGTGCAGCACTGCAACTGAGGTATGAGTTAGTGTAACAAATTGTTACATGAGGAATGGGTTAAAATAATTACTATGTAACCTCCCAGTACTCCACATAGGGTGGTGTGTGCTTAAGTAAAGTTAAGACTGGGGTCATCTTACTATTCTTGGGAACAGTAGTTCACCCAAGAAAATGTAGTTAAACATTAAGAGAAGTCCAAGGGACTTCTCAGTGGCACTGCAGAAAAGGTGCTGTGTGTCACAATGCAAAAGCAGATGCCCATGGAGTTTACCAGACTCCATAAAAGAACAAGGAACATAGAAAATCAGTCAGACAAACACATGAGCGAGTATGAAAAAGGTCCCACTCACTCAGGAGTAAACATTTTAAAAGCCCTGAATCCAGCAAACAATTAAAGGGAATTGGCACAGAAATGAAAATTCTCCCCAACATAAACCAATTTGACTTTTCTTACTTTCTGCCAATATAAATTATTTTTTTGCAATACTGTACTGTGTATGAGATCTTTCTCCTTTTGCAATACAAACATAATCAACACCTACATACACGTCAGAGTAAAACTCAGTTGGGCTATTTATGGCACTTCAATTCTAATAGTCCAATAGGATTGTAGTATAAGATCAATAAAAGGTTTGAGGGAGGAGTGGCAGAAAGGGGCCAGCAGGGTACAGCGCATAGGGCGGCAACTTATTTGGCTGTGGAAGGGCTCCGGCTGAGAGCTTGAGTAGGAGCCTGCCAAATTCCTACTGGAAAATGTAATTAGAAAAAGAAAGGGTTTGCTCTCAAACTGCGCACACACATAGAATAGTGAGCACAATGCAATTTAAATGAGTGGTTTTAATCAGTGCTGGTGCAGCCTGACACGTGTTTCGAGCTTCCCGCTCTTCTACTGAGGCTTGATCTTGGCTTGTATAAAGTCTGGGTACATTGATAGAGGTTGAATAATCTGGCAAAGTTAGACGTGGGCTCCCAATATTTTGCAGTTGCACGAAGGACGTTTCAGTGAATTATTATATTGCAGTGCGTTCCCTGCTATGTGAAGAACTGGAGCCAAACGGAGACCCTGTGTGTGAGAGAAAAATGTTCAATGAAAAGACTGTATACCGTCTGCACCAAAACTCCTTTTGTCCATAAAACGTCGGTTTCACAGGTTGAGGCCAACTTGTTCTAACACCTAACAATATGCCACCTGGAACCCCCTCAGTCATCTCAATGCCTCGGCACATGTAGCGGAGGAACTGTAGAGCGCTAAAAATATTTTGAATATAAAAGCGCTGCCACTCTGCATAATCCATCCCAGGTGTTATTCGCCAGAACATTATATACATCCGTCATCAAACCTATTGACAGGGGCAGTTTCTTAACATGGTGGCTATAGTGGGAAGGTTGTGTTTCAAAGTCAGTGCAGAGGGCACATAAGAGTTAAATCAGGCTGAACACATTTCTCTTCTGAGGGAATAAAAAGAATGATATATTCACACGATTTGCAGTGATCACTCTGAATAAATCAACTCTAGTCTTTCACCGTAACCATAAAGTGTGTTCCTCTTCACCGGATAAAAAGCGATACCCTTCTTTAATGGCGTCAGGTTGATGTGAATTTAGGTAATGTGTTGCCAGTTAAGTTCCACTTATATGTAAATATAGGTTTTAGTAATATATATATATGCGCTCGTGCCCAGCTCCAAAATTCCTACCCACATTATTTCATTACATGAAACTCATGAGTTGAACATTACATTCTTTGGCAATACAGATACTCTCGGGCTATTCTGGGGATGTACAAATGGTTTGTGCAGCTTTCCTTTTCTTATTTCATTAGGACTGTTATTGAATAACACTTGTCATGTGAAGGCCTGGTTACTTTCTCTAATCTTGAGGTGGGAATGCCCATTGCTATAGATTCTTACATGCAACTGGGTCCTCCTACAGTACGTGTTTTAGAATGAGGTTCTGATAAACCCAACCCTAGAAAGGGTAGTTACTCAGGTTTCACAGGAAAGATTGTCCCAACAGTCTGTGAGTCATTGTGTTTTATACAGTATTCCCCCAACATAACGGGGAAAAAAGCTGAATGCGCGTTTAGTGTGCATTTGGCATGGACGAAAAACCCAACTTGTTCAGCATTATGGGATTCGAGGGTTGTGGGGGGGGGGGGTGTCCCCTGCTTCCATTACATGGAAAGTGGGGGACAATTGACACATAAATGCAGTCGGCATTTTCGTGATACGAAGCTGTCCGTCGTACCATGATGCTGCGTTGTTGTTGGCTTTGCCGTTTATACAATCAGTGAAGAAATGTGCTTCTTGCGGTCACATGTTGCAGAGGCTGTCTGCATGCACCATGCTTACACATGCTATAAAGCACTCACATTGAGGTATCTGAACGGGATACCGAGGATTTCTGAGAGACTCCAATTTTAAAAATTCAGATAATAAACTGACCAAAGCTTTTATACATACAGGTGGAAACTCAGAATCAGCACAGGCAGCAGCATCACAAATGCTCATTACAAACAGAACCAGTTGTGTGTGGTGTGATGAATCTGGACTCTCTAAGGGGAGCCAACCCCTTTGAGGCTAGGGAGGTGAGCCACTAAGAAGATTTCCCCCCCCCCAGGGGTCTGGGCAAGTGGGACCTCACTGGGAGCGACTCCCCTCTTGGGGACAAGGACTCCCATTCCGGTAAGGAACTCTCGGTTTAAAGTACTTTGTCTGCCTACATGAGAATTGGAACGACTGCTGTTACTTATGTTTTGAATCCACCCAACAGTGACATTTCTCCAATCTCTTACGTCATGCTGGATTTCACCTGAACTCCACAGAGAGAAAAGACATCCCTTTTGGTCCTGATGACGTACAAAAAACCACCAGGCACTTTGAATCGAGGCAGAAGAATTCTACGCAGAGGCGAGCCTCTGACCGGAAGACGTCCTAGAGGGGCAGAGCCACACTAGATCACGTAGCAAGCAGTATGGAGAGCGAACAAAATGCTTGCAAGACACTGGAAGGCTGGTGTACAGCCCGACGAGAAGCCAAGGTCAGGAAAGAGATGGAGACAGAATAGCAATCCTCCTGCCTGGTGAAGCGACCACAAGCTTTAGAGGGCCTGGGGCCCAGTAACCGATACTGAAGCCAGACTGCAGAGGAGAGCCAGGATCCCTGAGCGCCACACGAGATGTGAAGTAGCTGCCGAGCAGTGAAGGAAAGTAATACGAATGCTCCCAAAAAGGTAACACCGTTGTGAGGGGCGAACAGAGACCGTCGAGGCTAGGAAAGCCACAAAGGTTACGGGAGCCTGATAAACCCCAGCGTGCAGACGCCCTACCTAAGGCGAGATGAAGCAAGAATAACAGAGTACCACAGGACTGGAGAGTCCTGAAGAGCCGAGAGACATTAATCTTGGAGGCTGGAGGAGTCACAAGTGTTACAGGAGCCCATAAAACCCGACAAGACAGACATCCTACCAAGGACCTGCTAAAGCAAGTCTAGCAGAGGGCCAAGGGACTTTGGGGAGTCCTAGGAAATTGAGAGAGACTGATCTTTGAGGTTGGGATAGCCATCAGGGATTCGGGAGCCAAGAAAACACGAATGGGCAGACACCCCACCGAGACCGAGATAAAGTAAGCCTGCCAGAAGGCCAGAGGACTTTGGGAAGTCCAAGAACCACTGAGTTTAATAAAGAACTGCAGAGAAAGAAAACCAGAAGGGCTCCAGACCTTAAGTATAAAACAGGAACATGGTCCAGAACCAAGTCGAAGTTGGGGCAATTGCATTAAGAAAACCTTGTTTTTCCTGAGGAAAAGGATACTGTATGGAAGATATTCAAATCTGACAAACGGAACCTGCAGAGAGGTTGCGATCTATGTTGTGGGACATTGATGAACTTTTAAACCTATGGAAAAGATATCCAAGTGATTGGGCCAGGCAGAACCCGAAGACAGAGGCTATTGCTCCGGCCTCCTTCCTTTTGGTAAGGTTTTATTTGGTAAGTGGTAGGGCCAATTAGCGGTTAACCAATCACTGATCTCTGCGTCATACTGACCACAGCCAATGACTGCCCTCTACCTAAGCCCCGCCTCTGGCAGCCATCTTCAGATTTGGTAGCACGTGAAGTGGCAGTATGACCAAGTGAAGAGCCGCAGAGGGGTAGGCGGGAGGGTTCGCATGTGAATCCATGCCAGACCCATGCTGGAGAACAACAGTTACAGGTAAGTAACTTGTTCCTTCTCCAGCATGGGGTCTGGCATGAATTCACATGCTCATGAATAAAGAATACATAGCAGTACACATGCACAACCACGGGAAGTGGCAAAGGCTCAACATTAAGCATTACATCAAACTCAACATTAAGCAATTCTTACCTCCTCACCAGGCTCACCTCAGGCGAACAGATTGCGCAGCACTGCTTGGCCGACCCTGGACTCCTCCCTGGAATCCCGGTCGACGCAGGAGAATTTCGTGAAGGTGTGCGTCGACCTCCACGTAGCAGCCCTGCAGATGTCCAGCAAGGGCACACCAGATAGGAACGCCGTGGTAGCTGCGATCGCTCTGGTGGAATGGGCTCTCGGACGGCCAGGCAGCGGTCGGTTTGCCAACCGATGACAGTACATGATACAGCCGGAGAGCCATCTGGAAATGGAAGCCTTTGAGAGAGCCTTCCCCTGATTGACAGGTCCAAAGTTCACAAAAAGTTGTGCCGTCTTACGAAAACACTTCGTGCGGTCCACGTAAA
The DNA here is from genome assembly GCF_040938575.1 of Ambystoma mexicanum. Taxonomy (NCBI): domain Eukaryota; kingdom Metazoa; phylum Chordata; class Amphibia; order Caudata; family Ambystomatidae; genus Ambystoma; species Ambystoma mexicanum. The sequence continues at coordinate 1,275,912,957 of NC_090932.1, forward strand.
ACTTCAGCGCTCTAGCCACATCCAGCGAGTGCAAAGTCCTTTCGGTCGGCGACGAAGGCGACGGGAAGAAAACAGGCAACACCAAGGGTTCGTTGAGGTGGAATTCCGACGGCACCTTGGGCATGAAGGAGGGGTGCGTCCTGAGCACTACCCTCGTGTCGTGAAAAGTCAAGTACGGGGGCTTCCAGGAAAGGGCCTGGATCTCTCCCACTCTTCGTGCGGAGGTGATGGCCACAAGAAACGCTGTTTTCCACGACAAGAACTTCAACGGAGCCGAGTGCAGAGGCTCGAACGGAGGTCCCATGAGCTTGGTCAGCACCACGTTGAGCTCCCACGCCGGGGCCGGAGCCTTCACCGGCGGAAACGATCTGAACAGTCCCTTCATGAATTCTTTCACCAGACGATGAGACCACAAAGACGTCCGCCCCGTGGTTCTGGTGTATCGGGAGATCGCAGCAAGATGAATCTTGATGGACGCGTGCGCCAGTCCAGCCTTGGCCAGCGTCAGAAGGTACGGCAGTACCTGGGGAGCCGTAATCCGTAGAGGGTTAATCTTCTGTGCGTGGCACCAGACAGAGAACCTCTTCCATTTGTGTCCATAGCATTTAAGAGTTGAGGACGCCCTGGCCTTTGCAAGAACCTCTCTGCAGTCGGCCGGTATGTCGTATCCTCCAAACTCTAACGCTGCAGGAGCCAGGCCTGCAAGTTCAGCGACTTCGGGTCGTGATGGAGGATGGCGCCTCCTTCCCTGGAGAGAAGATCCGCGTCCACTGGCAGCTTTATTGACGGGGACGCTGACAAGTCCAGAAGGTCCGGGAACCATATCTGCCTCGGCCACGCAGGTGCGACGAGGATCATCCTGCACCGTGACCTCTTGAGCTGGTTGATGAGCCGGATCAGCAATGGCAACGGAGGGAACGCGTATAGAAACAGGCCCTCCCAGGGGAACGAGAAAGCATCGCCATGCTCCTCGGCTGGGGAAACCTGCTGGCGAACCTCCGGCACTTGGAGTTCGTCGCCGTCGCAAACAGATCGATCTGGGGTATGCCCCACCGTCGGAAGAGGCGGTCCACTAGATCCTGTCGTAGTTCCCACTCGTGGCACAAGCGCAGCTCTCTGCTGAGTGCGTCAGCGATGGTGTTTTTTATCCCTGCCAGATGAAACGGCACCAGAAACATCCCTTGGGCGACGGCCCAATGCCACAGATCCTGCGCCTCCTTGGACAGGGCTGGGGACCTGGTTCCGCCCTGCTTCCTGATGTAGAACATGGTGGTGGTGTTGTCGGTGAAGATCCTCACCACCTTGCCCTTGAGGGACGGAAGGAAGGACCTGAGGGCCCAAAACACTGCACGGAGCTCCAGGACGTTGATATGGAGGGACTTCTCCGTCGGAAGCCAAAGGCCTCTCGCGTGCAGATTTTCGGTGTGCGCTCCCCACCCTTCCAGGGAGGCATCCGTGGTCACTGTCTCCTGGTGGCCGGGGGTCTGGAAGTCCATGCCCGCCGTCAGATGCGCGCGGGTACCCCACCACCGGATCGCTCGTCGGAAACTCTCGTCGAGTGTGATCCTCTCCTCGAAGCTGCCCGTCGTCTGGATCCAGCGCGCGTCCAGAACTCCTGCAACGGGCGCATCCGGAGCCTGCACAGGCGGATGAGGTAAATGCAAGAAGACATCATTCCGAGGAGGGACTTGATGGACCTCACCCTGGACGCGTCCGCGACCAGCATCCGCTGCACCTTGCCCAAGATGGCCCTCGTCCTTTCCTCCGACGGAGAGGCCAGAAGCGACACTGTGTCGAGCTTCGCTCCCAGAAACAGTGCGTCTTGCGCGGGCACCAGGTGGGACTTGGCGTAGTTTATGGAGAATCCCAGGTCCGTGAGTAGTTGGACGGTCCTTGCCGTGTGCTCCACGGCGAGCTCCTTCGTCTTCGCTCGGATGAGCCAGTCGTCCAGGTAGGGGTAGACTTGGATCCCCTCTCGGTGCAGCTGCGCCGCCACCGGTGCGAGGCACTTGTGAACACCCTGGGTGCCGACCTCAATCCGAAGGGAAGGGCTCTGAACTGGTAGTGACGCCCTTGGACCACGAACCTGAGAAACTTTCGGTGTCCCTTTAGGATGGGAATATGGAAGTAGGCATCCTCCAAATCCAACGACGACAGGAAATCGCCCTCCTCCAGCTGACCCAGGACGTGTTGGAGGGTGATCCTCCGGTACTTCTGTGCCTTGAAGAATTTGTTCAGTCGTCGTAGGTCCAGGATGGGATGCCATCCTCCCGTCTTCTTCTTCACGAGGAAGTATCTTGAGTAAACTCCGGAGCCCCGAAGCCTCTTTGGGACGAGCTCGATGGCGCCCTTCTTGAGCATCGCCTTTACCTCCAAGAGAAGTTGAGGGACGTGATGTTCTTTCCTGGCCACAGGGGGGACGCGCGGGCACCTCTTTAGAAACTCGAGCGCGTGACCCTGAGCTAGGGCGTCCAGCACCCAACGGTCGGTGGAGATGGACTCCCACACGCTGACGAAGCTCGCCAGCCGGCCTCCCCCCGGGGTGCTTCGGTGGTGGCCCGACCCCACGGACGGTTCAATCCTGCTTCGACGAGGCTTTGCCGCCTTGTCCTCCTTGGCAACGACGGCGGGATCCGCCTGACTTGCCTCGTCCCCTGTAAGCTTCCTGTGACGACGAACGGGCCGCTTGACGGTAGATGGAAAATCCGCCGCTGGAACCTTTGGAGGCACCCTGTTTGCCTCCGCCGCTCCGAAAGGGCGGCCGTCGTTGCTGGAGAACACCAAGAGCACGGGCCGTCTCCGTGTCAGTCTTGATGGCTTGTAGGGAATCGTCCACTGTTTTCCCAAACAGGTTGTTTCCGTCGAACGGCATGTCCAAGACTCTGGTCTGCACGTCCTGACGGAAGTCAGTAGCCTTGAGCCATCCACGCCGCCTAAGGCACACGCCGTTGCCCAACTGGCAAAATCCAGTGTCGGCGATGCCCGTCGCAATCGTAATGGCGTGGTCCGACGCCACCTCTCCTTCCTGCAAGATCTCTAGGGCTTCCGCCCTCTTGTCGTCTGGTAGGAAGTCCAGCAGGGGGGCCAGTTTGTACCACAACTCCCTGTCGTAGCGGGCTACGATAGCCAAGGCGTTGGCCGCCTTAATCGTCGTCGCTGCAGACGAGATGACTCTGCGTCCCATCGTGTCTAATTTCTTTCCCTCGCCGTCCGGCGGGGAGGTCGACGTAGAGGCCGTGCCCCCCCCCCCGCTTTCTTCCTGGCCGCCGCGGAGACGACCGAGTCCGGGGTCGGCTGTACCCGAAGGCACAAGGGGGCCGCGTCCGGGACCTGGTACTTCTTCTCGTACCGATCCCTTCTAGCCGGCGTCGTGGATTGGTTCTTGAGGAGGGCGAGGCCCTCATCCCAAATATCGTCCAGTAGAGGTACAGAGGACCGTCTTCCTCTTGGCCTCGCGCCGTTGATAAAGGAAACCTTCCTTCTTCTTCTCTTCCGGGCAGAGCTGGAAAAGCTCGGATGCCCTGGCGATCATGGAGTGAAACGATCCAATCTCGTCGGGCGGGGAAGCCCGGGTGGGAGGTGACGACGGGAGATCCTCGTTGTAAACCTCGTTGTCTGTACCCGTCGCGGCCGTGTCAGTCCCCGTATCATCCCCACGTGTCGTGGACGGGGAGGAGGGCTGAACAGGGCGCGATGGCTGAAAAGGAGGTGGAGGATGAATCCTTCTTCTCTTAGGGGGAGGGCTCCCAGAAGGGCCTGGCTCTGGGTCCCCCGTCGGGAGCGGTTACTCCGCTGGTGGTAACGGCAGTCTTGTCCTTATCTCCGAGCATAAGGACTGTATAGCCAACAAAATGGCCGCCGAGTTGTCTTGCGGCACTGGTTGAGGGGAGTCCGACGGGCGGTCAGGAGCCCCGTCGGCACCCTCGACGTTCTCGTCGTCTCCTACATCAGGGTCCCTCCCGATGGGCTGGTCTTCTTCCACGCCAACGCCGTGGCTTAAGACTTCGATCAGCTCTTCCTCAGAGGTTGAGGCTGAATCCACGACGACCTCCTGCCCCCCCTTTTTCTTCACCGTCGGAGGTTTCGCGGGGGTCCTGTCGATGGGCATGAAAGAGGACTCCCTCCGCGGTGGCAGGGAGACTCTGAGCACCGAGGTCGCCACCACTGGTGTAGCCTCCACAGGCTGAGCCAGGGCCGCCGCAACTGTCTCGATAGAGGCCTTGGCCGGATGGATCAAGGCTTTCACCACCTTAGGTGCGCTCACAGCCTTCTCCTTGGGGGGAGGGTCACCGCCTCGCTCCCCCTCCGATGGGGCCTTCGAGCTCGACTGGGGTCTCTCCAGGAGCTTCGCCGGGTGCTCAGCCTTCCTCTTACCCGAGCCAGAGCGTTGGCTCGTGGTTGATGGCGCCGGGGAGGATGCGCCCTGCCTGGCGCCCGTAGAGCCCGACCGTTCGGCGCTCCCGGTGCTGGCGGACTCGCGGTGCTTGGCCTTCTGTTGGACCCCCGTCGCCGGGGTGTCCTCAAAGGTCTTAGACGACCGCTCGGACTTCTTCTTCTCGCCTGACGGGCTCTTCCCTTCCAGCCAGTTGGCGAGACGTTGATGGCGGTCCTTCATGGTCCGCTCCGACATATTGCCGCAAAACACACAGTCCTTCTCCACGTGCGTCTTGTCCTCATGTAGGCAGTAAAGACAAAGGGAGTGTTCGTCCTCCTTAAAGACCTTCTGAAGCTGGCATCCAGGGCAGACCCTGAACAGCTTTCCGGGCGTCGAGCTTCCCTTCTCCTGGGCCATGTCCGAGATGGGCCTGAGAAACTTCTGGAGTCCTCCAAAAGCGTGGCTCGACGAAATCTTCACCCTTGAGGGGCGTAGACGAATCCGACACGGGTCCCCGTTGATCGGATGAAGAAACGGAGCTTGAGGCTCTTTTGACCGAAAAAGAGACATTTTTTGAGAAAAAACGTGAAAAAATAGCACTAACGCTCGAGAGCAATAGCACAAGGATCCCAACACTTGAACGTGCAGTAAAAATCTGAAGATGGCTGCCAGAGGCGGGGCTTAGGTAGAGGGCAGTCATTGGCTGTGGTCAGTATGACGCAGAGATCAGTGATTGGTTACTACTACGAAAGACAGATCAGAAACGAAACTGATACTGATACTGATTTTTTCTTTACCGAGGATTCCCAGCCTGACGACGGGGAATATTCATGAGCATGTGAATCCATGCCAGACCCCATGCTGGAGAATTGCATTAATAGTACAAGTAATGAGAATAAAGAGAAGGGGAGACAAACCTACTATGCCTTTTGAGTGTTCAGAACGTGCAAGTGCAGAGGGGGAGGGGTGAGAGATAAGGTGCCATGATTCTCATGGAGAAGTGCTCAGGGTAAGTGCTAAGAGGAGAAGAACGTAAGTGCAACCCATGGATAAGGTGGGCCCAAATAAGTGCAGTAGAAAGACAGCAGCTGGGATGCGAGATGTGAGGGGGTCCACGCCCCAAGGACACATAAGGGCCCTGCACATCAGCCACACTGGTGTAAGATTAGCAGGGCAGAGAAAAGAAAGAGATAAAGAGAAAGGTCTTGAGGCTTTTTCGGAACTTAAGGAGATCTTGCTCAAGACGCAGAGGGAGAGGGAGGCTGTTCCACAGGAGGGAGCCAGCCGAGTAAAGTGATCACCCACCAGCTCTCTGTTTGTCAAAGCGTTTAACACGCAGGGAGTTGGTGCCAGAGAACAGAGGAGAGTATTTGGTCAGGAAGCATTGAAGATGGAGTGGTCCCTGGCCCCAAATAGCATTGTGTATGATGCAGGATTTGAATTGAATCCGTGTTGAAAGCAGGAGCTAGTGAAAGCTTTGTAGGGCAGGAGAGATGTGGTACCGGGGCTTGAGGCAAATGATAAGTCTTGCTGCCCTATTGTGGGTTAGCTGGAGGGAACTCGGGGTGGAGGAAGGAAGATTAAGGAAGAGGCTATTGCAGTAGTCTAGCCTGGAGAGAACAAGAGCACAGGGAACATCAAGTCCCAGGGGAAAGGTGAGGAAGGGTTTAGTCCCTTTGAGAAGGAAGAGCTGAAAGTGGGACTTCTTAATGTCTTGAATATGAGGGATGAAGGAAAGGGAGGGGTCGAAGATGACAGATTCCTAGCTACAGTGCCGGGGGGGAGGGGTCCATGGAGGAAGGCCAGAGTGCATGAAAGAAGTATGGTGCAGGGGACCCAATAGGCAGAATCTCTGTTTTGCTGGCATTGAGGCAGAGGCATTGGCAGTGCACCAGGCCTGGGTGGCAGAGAGGCAGTCAGGGATGAAGGCGGGTGCAAGGCGTCGGTGGGAAGTTTGAAGAAAAGTTGTGTATCATCAGCGTATCACTGGAAGTTGGGGGCGAAGGAAGAAATTAGTCGTGCCAGCAGATAAAGGTATATGTTGAAGAGCCAAGGAGAAAGAATGGACTCCTGGGGCACGCCACAGGTAGCAGAGGAAGAAGGGGAGGAGAAAGGGCCCAGAATGGTTTTGGAAGAATGGTCAGTTAGGGAGGAACTAAGCTAGTCCAGTGCCCACTCAGATGCCAAGGCTGTCATGGAGCCCTTTTAAGAGGATGGAATGATTCACTGTGTCAAATGCAGAAGAGAGATCAAGAAGGATGAGGACAGCAGGGGAGTTGGAGTCAAGAGATGGAAGCAGCTCTTCACAGGTGTTCAGAAGAGCAGTTTCCGTGCCTCAGGATGCTCGGAATCTAGACTGGTGGTCATGTAAACTGCCAACAAGTTCGGTATGAGAGGTGAGTTGGGGGAGGGCCAGCTTATCAAGCAGTTTTCCCCAAGAAGGGGGTGATGGAAATGGGGTGGTAGTTTGCTGGGCAGGGAGGGTCTGTCGAGGGTTTTATAAGGAGGGGGCACACAAGGGAGTGCTTGAGGGAAGATGGAAAAGAACCAGTAGCAAAGGAGTGGTTGCAGAGATCAGCCAAAGCGGAGGCGAGAGAGGCGATATATTTCTTGATGGTTCTGGAGGAGCAAGGACGAGACCTTCATGGAGTTGACAACTCTGGTGACTTTTTCAGGGGAGACAGGAGTGAAAGAGTGGAAGGAGTAGGGTGAATGATGGGGGTGAGGGGCTGCGGGGAGACGGTTGGGTTGCGAGAGTGCGTGGCAAGGATGTTCAGTATGTCCTGGGTTTTGGAAGTGAAGTGAGAGGCAAGTGCATTGCAGAGGGCCTGGGAAGGAGTAGGGGTACAAGATGCTGCGGTTGGGTTGGCAAGTTCCCTGCAGATTTGAAGAGTTCAGCCGTGTTGTTGGATGCCCTGGACACTCGTGCCTGAATGTGGGCTCTTTTTTTGGCACGGATGGGGAGTCTGTAGTGTCTCTGGGTCAGGCGGCAGGCCTGTTTGTCAGAGGGTGAGTCTGAAGTCTGCCCCTTCCGTTCAGCAGCCCTGCAGTTCAATTTTTGGTCTGCAAGATTGGAGTCGTACCAGGTGTTGCGCTTTGAAGCAGGGTTCAGGCAGATCCTCATGACTGGGGCAAGGATGTCAAGGGTGTTGGTGATGGACAGATAGAGGTTGCTGAGGACAGAATCAGCAGAAACGTCTGTGTTGGGTAGGCAAGGGGGAATGAAGGTGGAAGAGAAGGCAGCAGCTGACACTCATTTCTTTGGACGGATGTTCGTGAACGAGGTTGCGAGAGCTTTGTGAGAAGTTGTCAGAGGGCCATATAGACCCAAGTGGGAGGAGAGGAGAGAGTGGTCAGACCAGGAGAGAGGGGTGACCAGGGGATAAGATAGAGTGAGGTTGGAGTGGATGATGGCATCTAGAGTGTGTCCAGTAGAATGGGTAGGGCCAGAGGGAAGACTGGAGCGGGATAGGGAGGATCAAAGGTCAGTGAAGAGGGTAGTCGGTGTGCAAGGGGAGTCTAGGTGGATGTTGAAGTCACCTAGTAGTAGCAAGTTGGAGGTGCACGCATAACCAATACAGGATAGCCAGAAGCAGCATACACTTAACATACACTATCTAGTTAGTACAGCAGCAGCAGCAAATGTTTCCAATACAGAGACCGTAGGTCCAGGAAGGGCATGTTAGGATGGAAATTAGCCTATGCCACCCCCTAGGTGCTTTCAGGTAAGGCGAACACCATATGAGGTGATGTAGTGTATAAAGAGGCAGCCATCCGCACTATTAGACAACATATATAGGCACTGTAGCGCCAACAGTAGACACACGGCACTAGACAACCCATAGCACAGGACTCCATTTTGTATTAGGGAAAAAAGGATTAGGTTTGCAGGATCGCGCTGTTGATGTTCTTTGCTCACTAGGCACAATCTCAGTAAGACAGAATGAATCCGCAGAGCCTTGCTCCCACAGAGGTCCACTTCCCCCCTCGTCCCTCCAGTGTTGCAAATATTTAGTATCTTCCAAAGGAATGCACCCCACAAGAGCGCGAGACACCAGGCTCCTCACTGCGTCCATTCATCTCCCCTAAACTGCCAGTAGGCCTCTAACTCCCACCCAGCGCGGAGTCAGCCACACACCACTGACCTGACAACCCCACCTTTGCATCCCCCGATGTATACGACACCCCTGGTCCAACACAAATCAAGTGTCTGCAGAAGATCCAAGCATGAGCAGCTGTATTTTTCCAAGCATGAGAACACATCTCTTGTAACACGAGGTACAGGGAGGGATAAATTAAAGATCCAAACCCTGGGTGGATACCTTGAGTGCAGTAACTGGGGTATCAACGATGCCCTGAATGTGTGGGTCAACGGGACTATATTTTATTCTCCCTTCCCCCTGGCACCATTTCTCGTGCCACCCAGGTGCCTGTCACAATGATATAATGAAACAATGTGTGCCCTGACCTTCATCACGAAGATGAGCCCAGCTGACCCACGTGGATCCGGACCGACGGGAAAGAACCAGCCAATTACAGCCTGGCAGCCCCTATGGAGCAGGCCCATGTGTACGGTGCCTCCAATCAGTGGCACCAATTAGGACTGTATGTAATAACAATTGTCAGGTTTTTAAGCCACTGTTTGTAGCAGGACGACACAGAGCGATCTCGAGCAGCAGAGTCCTTTGCTGATATTTGTATTCTGTACAATTAAACCTGGTTATCCTTGCAACGCAATCTCCTGGCCTATTTTCCTAGCAGGTTGTCTTTATTCTGGAGCGTGCGTAAAAAGGGTCTTGCCTTCATTTTGGTGACCCCTGATGTGATTCCATCATCCCGTACTTAAGGAGGTATCGAGGTGGCCTCTCCGGAAGGGTTATGCCCCCTGCGGTGACCAGCCCCAAAGACGCGTCACCGAGAGGCCCTTGCGGGTGAATTCTTTGCAAAATTCCTGGATGTTCATTGAAGCGGGGTACGGCCTCAGGGACAGGCCCAGTCCGGTTGTGGATTCCCCATGAACGGAGGCTTTCGGAAGAACGTGAACACACGAGCATAGCCTGCAAGGGATAAAGTAGGGTTCGGTGTGTAGAGCAGTGTGAAAAGGGTGAACACACAGTTAATGAAAGTGAAGTGTGGTTTGTAGATTGTGAAGATTTTTTATTGCCCATTTCTTCTTATTTATTTTTTAAGGAGAATATTAAGGATAAGGAAAAAGGAGTACGCGATCCTCCCAGAGTGAGGGGAGAGGGTTGTGCAACTTATGTTCGTCTCGACCAGTGCGGGTAAAAAAATATAAGGAGAAACATAAGAGCTCTGTATAATTAGAGAGCACTTGCACGTTCTGTATAACTAGAGTGTACATAGGAGGCCCAGGAGCGCATCAGGGGAGCGTGTAGGGAATTAATGAAGTGGGGAACGTGGGAGGTGGAAAAGTGAATTGATGTTTTTTGTTATGAACTTTTTGACAGTACTGACTGATGTTAGAGACACGATTAAGGGGTACATGTTTTAAGTGATATTGGACGCATCTCTGGTTTAACTGTGGCACAGTAGTACTAGCATAATCCCGACACAAGGCACTTCCCAGACACGACCATGGGGACGGACACCCCCCTAGACCATATATCTAAAGCCCTGCCCCTATACTGTGAGATAATTAGAAAGTATCACAGCCAATGGGTGACTGAGACTAAAGGGGAGAGAATGCCTTACTCCTTGCCTGAGCAGGGGATCTTTTGACCAATGTGCCCTGGAAACCTACTTGACCACAAATTATAAGGGGAAACAGTTACAAAGTAGATGAGAAATATTGAACCTCTGGAAAATGTTCGAAGAAATAGAGTTAACGGCTGAAGGGGGAGTGGGGGGGCACATCTGATAAGGACAAAAAGACGAGTATAGAGAGGGCTGGGGGAAAAGGGGAGACGAAAAAGGGGATATACCCGCTAGCTACACGGCCTGCCGAATGGTACACCAACCCGACATATGTGTCAGGAGGAACTATGATGGCCGCCCAAAGTACTGCCCCACCCCCACCGTATGCCGCACCCCCGGAGGTGTCGACCCACACATGGGTAAGTGCAAGAGACCTAGAGGCAGCATTAGCATCCACACGCACAGAATCGGCAAGGCCGAGAGCAGCCTGTGAAGCAACATGGGTGGCAGAGGTTCCAATGTTGCCCACAGGGGCACCCCCACAGACGAGTGGAAGTCAGGTGACTTCCTGTTCAGAATAGACCGTGCACCCATAAGAACTGTTCCTGTAGAACGGGACAGAGAAAGAGACAGTGTGGGGTATGAGAATATGGGATCCCGGAGAGGGGATGAGGAGTAGTGGAGTGACTATGATGACACAGAGGAGGATACAGATGGAGGTGCTGAGCAAGTGCCCCTGACTACACCAAGAGTAGAGAGCCTATGGGATGGAAGATTAAGCGAAAGGTTTGGTAGGATAGCATTGACACAGAAGAAGGCGAAATCACAAATGCTGTTAATATACAAGGGCGCAGGGCGACCCCACTATGTCCCATGGGCACAAATGGACAAAAATAATCTCCTTAAGGTCCCCCCACAACTCACAGCAGGGGCGGGGAAATGGATCTACACATTCGAGAAAAACACCGCAGGGGTACCCCTAGCAATAGGAGACATGCTAGTAGGAGTGCAAGATCAGGCAGAGACGGTGTGGATTAAAGCTGGGTACCAGGGAGTAAAACTAAGTAATGATGCCCATGATGGGGCGTCATTTAACAAGATTAAAGCGCGAGTGTAGGATACACTGCAACGCACATTCCCAGACACCCCAGACTTACAATCAATAATGCAATGCACAGTGGGGGATGAGGAAGACGCTGCACAATATATTCTCAGGGTCCATGAGATGTGGAGAGCAGAAACGGGCAGCGCCTGGGATCAATGTCCTCGTTTTATTTTATCGTGAAAAGAGGGCTACCCAAGGAAGTGCAGAAGGCACTCGATAAGATAGTAGGGGTAGAAGCAAAGGGATGACGCAAGATTCAAAGCATCATAGTGCAGCATTGTAGGAGGATCAAAGAGCGTGAGAAAGACTGTTCAAAGGCGGCAGGCATGGGACACGAAACTAGTTCAAAATGTACTAGTGAACATAGCAGCGGTATCACCAGTGCTGCCCCTAGAACAGACAGGAGAGGAAGGGTGTGTCTCCATCACAACACAAGCGAGGATGGCAGCAGTATGGGCTGACAACGGACAAGGCCAGTGGGGAGGAAACCAACACTTTTCGGGGTCCCAGTGGCAACAGCAAGGATGAGGTGGGTTCCGAGGACAAAGAGGGGGAATTGGGGGACATGGACCAAGGGGTGGCAGACCAGAACAGTGCTGGCCGTGTGGGTGGTGGGCACACTGTTCACAAGAATGTCTCAGCAGACAGGGAGGGAATTATAACTACAGTCAACAACCTTATGGGTACTCCCATCCATGTAGCCCCCAAGGGCCCATTCAGCGAATGTCCTCAATCCCATACGAGATTCACCAGGCCTATACACAATTGCCTCCCACAAACCCTGGCCCTTACCACCCACCACACAAGCAGCAAGCCATGCAGCCACACCAACCTGCCCCAACCAACAAGTCGCAGCGAGCAGACAATCTTTTGCAACTGCACCAAACGAAGCAGCAGTGCCATATCAGGCAGCAACGGTGGTGTGGGGGGGGTCCTTTTTTCGTTCCCCGTAACAGACATACTTGGACTAGGACAGCCCACAGAGAGCACATGCGTGTCCAGTACTGTCGATGACCTTGCATCCAGGAGAGGAGCCACTGGTGGGGGCAGAGATAGGAAAAACAATTCATCTTCATGGTGGACTCGGGAGCGGAGAAGTTGTGTATTAGTGAAGGAAACTTCCCGCCATCAGGAAAGACTCTTGACGCGCAGGGATTCTTCTGGGGCTCTTTTAATGGTTCCTTACACAAAAGACTTGGGCGTCAAGGTGGGAGGCAAGGTTGTACAGGCACCCCTCTATTACGAGAGCTCTCCTGTCAACCTACTTGGTAGGGATCTGCTTAGCAAATTAAACATGACAATATCATTCACAGACAGGGGGATTGTCTGTTCCACCCCTGGCATGTGCTCCCTCTGAGCGATGCTGGTCATACATGCTCTGGCCAGTGAGGTGATGGTGAGGGGCACCCCAGTCCAACTAGGCATGTTTTATTTATAGCATCAAAGTACTTGGCCGAGCTGTCCCCCAGATTACCAGAAAGGAGTAGAGAATACCAAAAGATTTGATTTTCGACCTGTGGCGCTCCCCGAAGTGGTTGCCGTTATGATCTTGTCATTAGATTTGGAAGGGTTGCTTGTGTCTGCTAGAAGGATTGTAGTGCTAGAAACGGACCCCCGCAGGTGCCAATGGCGCACTGTCTTTACATATCTATCCTAATGCAGCCCTACAAGAAGTGACAGACGAGGACCTCTTTGAGGATGCCAATAGTGGAGGAATAATCCTCAAAATTTGTATACTCTGTGACATAATTGTGCAATACAGGAGTGCAAAGCCCCCTCTTGGCTGTTGTCGGTGGACCACACCCATTCAGTGAGACAGACTTGAAATATGTCCCCACACACTTATGGACAACCAACCCACACAATGACCCCTGTGTGAATTACACTAAAACCAGGAGCAATACTCCCGTGAGTAAAACAGTAACCATTGTCCAGGGAATGGTGGAGGCGATTCAGGAAACACTGCAGGCCCGTCTATACCAAGGAATTATAGTACTCTCCACCTCACCATGCAATACGGCTTTATACCCCATTAAAAGAGCAACAGGGGGCAGTTTGAGGACGATTCAGGATTCAAGACCCCTTAATGACATTGTACAGAAAGAGTTTCCACTTGTTCCCAACCCAGCATCCATTTTGTGTAGCATTCCCAAAGAAGTTACCCATTTTACTGTGGTTAGTTTGAAGAATGCGTTTTTCTCAGTGCCTCTCCATCCAGACTCAAAGTCCATTACTGCATTCACCATGGGCGGGAAGCGCTACGAACACCGACGCTTGCCCCAAGGGTACTGTGAGATCCAAAGTATCTTTAACAGGATATTGCATGAGGACCTAGGGAACATTGACGTACCGAGCATGATAAGTCAATACGTAGATGACCTACTGGCCTGCAGCGATAGCGAGCAGAGCTGTCAAAGGGACTCCATTACACTATTACAGTTACTAGCGAGAAAAGGGTACAAGATGGACAAAGCAAAGCTCCAGTACAGTCTACTGTAAGTGCTCTACTTAGGGCAACCATCTCCAAGGATGGTAAGAGGATAATAAACGACAGGGCAGCTACAGTGCCGCTCCCAAGCCACACACAGTGAAAGACATGCAAAAATTCCTAGGGTTATGCAACTATTATAGGCCATTGATCCTAGACTACGCAGCATATACAAGACCACTCCTACAAGGCCTCAAGGAAGTCCAAAAAGAGGGCAACAAGACTGAATGGACAGCAGAAATGGTGCCCAGGTTTAAGGACTTAAAGGTAATTTCCATAGCTCCTGTCCTTGCCACCTCCGATTACACACAGGAATTCTAAATTTTTTCCCCACTCAAACGGCACACTCATGACAGCAGTTCTCACCCAGAAAAGTACAATGGGCCACAAACCTCGAGCCTACTAGAGTGGCACGTTCGATTCTGTCATGCAGGGACAATTCGACTGTGAAAAGCACTTGCTGCTGCAGCCTTTGCCATTGAGAAAAGTTTCACAATCTTCATGGGATGCTCTGTAACGTTGTACGTCGAGCATTCACTTTTTGCGATAATGGACCGCTCCAAATCCTCACTCACCACACAGAGCAACAGCATATGAAATATTATGCAGCCCCCCCCCCCCCCTTATCCATGTAGTAGGGTGCAAAACAGTAAATCCCACCACGTTCCACACTCAGCCATGCACAGTTGAAGACTTGTAGCAGCATCATTGTGCATCATATGAGGGAGAAGGCGATGATATCCCCCAAAGCTAAAGACAGCCCCCTAGAAGAGGGAGAGGTGCTCTTTGTTGATGGGTCAGCATTGAGTGACCAAGAAACCGGGGAAAACATGTTGGGGCAGCTGTGGTGCACCTAAAAGAGGGAGAATACGAAACACTAGTTATGAGAAGACTACCAAGGCATTATTCTGCACAAGCAGCTGAACTGGTAGCACCCATTTGAGCCCCACAATGTCTCTATGAGCACTATGTTACCATCTATTCAGACTCTGCCTATGTCGCCACCACGGTACATGCAGGTCTGCCGCACTGGAGGAGAAGATTCCGGAGAGCAGATGGCTCTCCGGTATAGCATGCAGCGCCACTCAGCGCATTAATCTCCGCCCTCACAGAACCTTCTGTGGTGGCAGTCGTAAAATGCACAGCACATACACAGAACACAGACAAAATCTCATTAGGAATGCCACCGCTGATGTGGCAACAAAAGCTGCAACATATCTCCCAGTTCAGCCATCAACAGGATATACCATGCCCACATCGATCATAAGACCATATACAGGGCTCCCCACCGCACAAATTATTAAACTGCAACGTAGGGCACCATCAGAAGAGCAAAACGTATGGCTCAAACGTCAAACGTGGGTGCATGCAATCACCCATGGATCTCTTATGGAGAAAACAAAGCACATGGAATGACTGGAATTATTGCAAACAGCAATTGCATTTCCCATCCCATAGCTCTAAACAGCACATTGCAGCGGACATCCAAGATGACTGGCTGGTCTCAAATTTACAGGAGCACCTAGCATCAATGGTGGTCCAATGCACAATGTGTCAAGTGTTCAGTAGAGGGATGACACTGATTATTTTGAGGGGAACATTGCCCGCCCTGTAGGTCCAGTCTGTGAGCTGCACATCAATTACGCAGACATGGGAGAAAGATATCTAATTGTGGTGGTGTGTCCATTTTCCGGATGGGTTGAGACTGGCCCATGTGCCCACCCAGATGCCACATGTGCCGCAAAATTCCTCGTCTTGGAGCTTTTCCCCCACTGGGGAGTGTGTGACGTTCCAAGGTCTGATGATGGGACACATTTTTTCAATTAACATTTCAAAGAAATAACTACCCTGTTAGGAATAAAACACTATGTGCTCCATTTACTACCCACAAGCAAATGGGGCGGTGCAGAGAATAAACAGCGTCCTTTAAAGCCGACTCTCCAAATTATGCAACACTATGATAAAGAATTGGGCGTACTGCCTGCCCTTGGCTCGGTTTCATCTGCACACACAACCCAATAAGGACCATCACCTGTCCGCACATGAAATAGTGACTGGGAGACGCATGCAAACACCCCTATCACCAGTGAGGAGGGCATCCGATGCTCACAGGGCAGCAACAATTCTGGGAGAAGAATTCAAGCAGTACCTGGCCCAGATCACGCGTACGATCAGGTGCATCGCAAAACAAATGGCACTACCACACACAGAGGAAAGAGAGACTATAACTACCCCACTGACAGACACCACCCCTGTACAACCATTGTTGCCTGGAGAGTGGGTCTACGTCAGAAGTTTCGCTCGAAAGTGGAACCACCCAGGTTCCATGGGCCCTATGAAGTGGCGTTTTCCACCACCCCTCGCAGTGAAGGTAAAGGGGCTGAGATATTAGATACACCTCACTGATGTTTGTAGGTCACCATAGGATACCATATCGGGTATCCAGACAACAGAACACAACACTACCACAAAATAAGTAGCTCTATGCTGTCCGTATTTGTGCATGTGAGTATATTTACAGTACATACATTGCTACTAGAGCACGAGCTACGTGAACTAAAAACTCTCTCCCTCTTCTTCGCTCCCTTTGCCTCTTCCCACCCTCCCTGTTTTTGAATCCAAATTCCATAGGTGCAACGATGATGGAGATGGCACCGCTGAGAGATAGACAGAAACAGTATTAGTAATACCAGGGCCTACAGCTATGACTGTGGACTACATTTTACAGCAATTTTGTTTATATTTATGTGTGCATTTGGCATTTGTTGGGGGATGTCTTATCTGGGCTGGCCATCTAAAAGAAGGGAGAGAGGGGTCTAAAGGGACTTCGAACAGGAGTACACCCTTGAACGTTACAAGAGTGGTATTTAATGGAACGAAAATACCCTCTAATGTTACTGTATCTTTCAAATATAACTGAAGTGCCACCCTTTGCCCTTAGTTCTACCCCTATGTACTCCACTGTGGTTAAAACTGCCCAGATCCCTACCTCCCTCGCTAACACAAAAGGATGAATGAAAGTAAACCAGCTACAGTATTCGAGCTCCCTAAAATGGCAACTAACGGAACGATGATTAACGACAACCTTGTAAATAGTAGCAGCTCCCAAACCACAATATGCAATAGTAAAATGTTTTAACTTCTAATGCCAGGTGTAAAATGATCCCTATACAATGTCAACATCACCAGAGATGCAATGTCTGTAGGAAAAAAGGCCCACGCTGCGCAGTAACAGAAAGAAAAGGCAAGCGCGCCAACGCAAATATGATGTATATCATGGCTTAGGACTAGACGCAGTGGGAGACATTTGTCATCCCGAACACTCGAACAGTTGGTACTCCGACATGAGTGCAATGGGACGGCAAACTACTTATGGGGGTTGCTAGGTCTGTTCCTTGATACCGCATGCATCTGGGGCACCCCAGGTCTTAGTATTGCAGGCTTTTTCTCAACAGAACCAGTATGGCAAAGGCAGCAGCAACCCAAGTTTAAATGACAACCAGTAGTAGCAATGGTAAGGTTCCTTTACACATGGAAACAATACAACACTGGCATCACCGGTTCAATCTTATTACACGCAGAACCAATGCAGCAGAAATGCAAACATTTGTTACACAAAGCCAATATACCATGGGAAAGAGAAATGCAAGATTGTAAGCACACAAAACAAGTATAGCATGGAGCACAGCACTACAGATGTTCATTGCCCACCCAACTAGTTGCTATGAACAGCACTCTCCATTCCTTGCACCCTTACCGTGTAGTTTGGGTTCCCGGGTTGGATGCGCATTTCCGCAAGGATCCAGATGCCGTTTGTGAGTTTCAGCGACAGGTAGAGCATGTCCTGGCCTTCCACGTTCCGCTTGGCGATGGTGAAGATGTTATTGGCCTGGAGCTTGTTGGTTATATTGTCTGCAGAAATGGGCAGGCAGACACGTTTTAGTCACTTATGGCAAAGATGATCACATATAAAAGAATCTGAGTTCATTTACAGACATATGTGGCTATTGCAGTACAGACATAAGGGGCCCTGAATGGTAAATGGAACAGCATGCAATCCTGTAGGTCGTGATGTAAAGAAATGCACAAGCTGCAGAACGTGGTGGCAGGGCCCAGTACAGAAAATGGCAACAGGATGATTCAGGTCAAGAACAATTTGGTCAAGTTGGGTGGGATCCCCCGGGACTGTAAGTACTCCTTGTGATTACTGTCCAGCATTAAAGTTAATATGTAGTACTAGTGGTGTGCTCTTACCATTGACATGTCCACAGTTGCTGTGCGTTGGTGGGAGGCATTTGACCTAAAGTGGCAATGGGTACTTCATTCATGACTAAGATACATTGTTAGAGCGTGTTAGGACAGTTTTTCTGAAGTCCAACTAAGGGCTTAGTAAAACCATTCAACTGAGGCAGTACAAGCCTAGACTCTTAGTATAAGGCTGTACCATCTGAGTTCAAGATAGTGTAGACAGCAGCCAGGCTTATCTTAGGAGGGGGAGAGAGCTGTAGAATCGGTACAATGAAATTGTAATACACGTGGTCCAAAGAAACACTATGTATTGTAAAAATGGTTTATTTAAATCCAAGAAGACCTATATAAATCTTGGGGGAAATAAGTACCATCACATTATATATAACCACAATTCTAAAAATAAACAATTTTGGAACATCTAACAAAGGTTCTAGGGAAGTCAAACCAATAGTTACTTTTTAGATTACTTTCAGTAATATAAGGGTAGTAGACCCTATTAGTTGTATCGTGACGCTCAGCAAGAAATCACATAGTAAAATCAACTGGACAATATACATTTCTGATCCAGTTAAACACAGATTCTATCTAGGAACAGTATAAACCTATAACTCCGATTCAGGATAACAATTATTCTAGGGGAGTTGGACCATGGGTGTAATATTCAATTCCAGTTGCTTTTCAGTTCACAGACTAAGGGAAGCAATAACGAACCTATTTTGGGATAACCCAGTTATACTCAAAGTAAGTAAAACATACACTTTTTACAGGAGCTATAAGCAATAAGGGCAGGTATAAACCTAAGACTGTTTGTGTCTATCTCAAATAGACCAGAGAAAGCAAAACCCAGTGTTAAACTTTATGAGTGACTCAAGGTTATTCTAGGTAGGTAAAACCTAATGCAGACTTATTCTGGACAGGCTAACAGCAATTCAGGGGAAGCAAGACCGAGTTGGGGACACTCATACTTTTATCCTAACAGGAATAGTGAAGTGAAACCAACAGCATTATTTCTGGGAAAAGGCACAACCAAATCACAGGTGAGTAATATAACCTTACATCTACTTTGTTAGAATGGTGAACAGTTTCTAAGGAAAGAAAGATGCTGCATATACTGAATGGCAGAACATTTCTAGGGTAAGTAATAACTTTAACAGTTCACTATCAGAGTTATAGTTACTAACCAACTTATTTTGCAAGTATGACACTTTTACACACGTATTCTCTTTTCTAGGCAAAAGGCCCAATCCTTAGAAGTCTTTCCCTTATTCTTGGAGCACAAGTGTTCTCAGTGGCAAAAGGAAAATCACTAGGGTACAGTGTCCAACAGGCAGGACAGTATAGGTTCTTAAGTAGCAAAAGTCTGAGTTCCTAAGGAAGACTGTTAGAACAAGTACTTTACTTTAGAGTTAGTTGAGGATCCAGGGCCTTCACAGTAGACACCCTAGGAGGATTCGAGCAGGTACCTGGGTGCACTGGACGAGAGGCTTCCCAATCACGGTAAACACCCCAAAACTACACAGGAATCATAAGAGACTTAAAGGTAAGTAAATACCCAAGCCAGCACAGAAGATTTTGCAGCAGGACGACTTCAGGATCTCCAGACAAAACCAGATTGTTGAATTCCTTCAAGAAGACAGAAGACCCGACACTGGAAGGACATTTGTAGCTAGGATCACAGGGAAGGCTCTAGGCAAGGTTTTCCTCGTGGCTGGATGCGATTCTGTGATTTGGTGCCTTTTTCAGGAGCACAGAAGACAGAATATTGCTGGTCGGATTCTCGTCGTTTGCAAGGTCCAGCACTCTGATGAGGGGTCTTTTCGGACTGGAATCGTGCCTCTGGAGATCCAGCAGGATGCCCACGAAGTTTCTGCGAGATTCTGAATTCAGAAGACCGTGCACCGCACAATGGCTCGAGGTGCCAGGGTATTAGGGTATTGCAGACCTGCATGGTCGCAGCATGGCATGGGATGGCTCAAAATGCAGGTCTCGAGTCTAGTGGGTCTCACCAGGCTCCGGGCCGTTGTTTTCGGAGTCCCCCAGATCGATTGGAGGAAAGGGCTACAGCAGGCTCTGGTTACAAAGCAGACTCTCCAGTCACTGAAAATAGTCAGCCGCAAATTCTTCATCTTCCTCTTCGGTTTTGGTTCCAGTGGTCGACTTCCACTTCAGCTTCCAGGATCGGACTCTTAGGCAGGAACCCAGCCAATCAAACAGCCCTGGAACATTCAAACTTGGTGGTGTGGGGGGTGGGGGGCTTGGCAATTCTTTCAGGACAGCCAGCCTTCCAGTTTGAACTGGACTCTCACACTCAGGCTAGAAGACAAATGGCTGTAGAGTTTTTGACTCCTCCCTTGATTCCTGCCTTCACAGACAATCTGAAGCCTAGGTGGGGAGGCCACAGGACACCTGCAGAAGATAAAAATCACACAAAGGAATATCTCCCCCCCCCCACCCTGGATGTCAGGGAGAAGGAACAAGAAAGGAAAAAAACACTAACATGGTGAAAAAACAAGAAAGGGCCATTTTGGTAAAATGAACATCCATGGGTGCCTTTACTGGCGCTCTGAAAACAGCTGTGTTAAAAGTGCACCAAATTAATAAAAAAGGTTCACTGCCACCAGCCATTAAAGGTAAGTTTGTCCTTAAAACATAAATGTTACATTTAAAATGAGAAAGTGGATACTTAGTATCTCCCCAGCACTCCACATAAGGTGGGGCGGGGGTGGGGGGGAGGGTGCTGGTCTAACTTATCAAATGTAAAAGGGATCCAAAGATCCTTTCTACCCTTGGGAACTGTAGTTCTCACAAGGGTAGCCACAGAAAGTAAAAAGGGGAGCCCCTAGGGCAACCCAGCAACAATAGGCAATTAATGCCAAAAAGTTGTCAGAGAATAACTTTTAAAAGACTATGGAGAGTCTTAAAAATGACACCCATAAAAAGAGTAAAAGAATCAGAGTGTGGAAAAAGGTTCCCACTTACAGAGGTATAAGGACAAATAATCCACCAGCAAAATCAAAAGGTTCTGGGGTTAACACAGGTTAGGAAGATTGATCATTACTATGAACACCTTAACTAACACTCATTCCTTCCAGACTAAAGAACAGGAGGATCTAATCCTCACTGCTGGGGAGAATTCTCAGAATTGTTGCAATTCCCTCCACCTTAGAGACCCCCAGCAACTTTGCTGGATTTTGAGGACTTGATTTTTTTATTTTAACTGGAGAGAGCGAGACCCTTTTCCCCACGCTCTTGTGTATTTTAATGTGATTTTGTACACGGTTTCTTTTGGTTGTAGAGTCTGACCAACTCCATAGGCATCATCTTTTACATTGTGTCACACAGCATCCTCACTGCAATGGCACAGGGAAGTCTTTCAGATTTCCCAAATGTTTAAATACCTTCTCTGGGATGAACTACTGTTTGCCAGAGCAGTAAAGTGAACTTGACTTTACTTACATTTGTAGATTTCTAGACCCAGCACACACAATCTTACAATAGGGTACTGGAGGGGTTACCTAGCATCCCCTTTGTCTAACTTCTCAAGAAACATTTTTATGTTACCCTTTCCTCGCTGAATGGCTGGTGGCAGTGGTTTACTTTTAACTACCGTGGTGTGCATTTACCGCGGGCTGCGTTCGCAGCTGCAGTAAAGCACCCATGGGTGGCATTTTTGCCAAAATGGCCCGGCCTTTTTTCGTCATTTCTTTATGGAAAGGTCCTTCTTGAGATTTACTCTGCGCACCAAACCAGGTTTGGCCCCTTTGTTCATTTTGCCTTTGGTGGGATTCACGAGTGAAGCCCGCCGCTCCAGGGTGTCTGGCGGTGGCAGGAAGTAAGGGTGGTGCCCGAAACTCCCTGTGCTTAGTCTCCTAGGAGACAGGAATGAACTCTTAGGTCATTGGCCAGCTGGCTGTCTGGCAAGGACAGCCACCCTGCTGGGTGACTGACAGCTAGGCTGGAATGAATGGGAGAGAGCTGCATAAAAGGCAAGGCTTTTTGGCTTGGAAGGCAGAGTCGACCATTGGACGAAGGAATACGAAGAAGGACTTGAAGAGGGTGCCTGCTGCAACTCCTGGACCGTTGGTTTGGCCGGTGAAGCCCTGCTGCTCTGCTGAAACTCCAAATTCATATCAACAGAGAAGCCCCTGCAAGGACCACTTCTCCATTTGAGTTTGAGGCCCAGGAACAGCGAGAACTGCAGAGCTGCACAGAAACAGAAGTAATCTGCTGCACTTTTTCTTCAACCTAAAGGTACTGTAAATTCTAAGAATTTTCCTTTTGTTGTGTAGCCACTTGTCCTCGTTGGAGACTTGCTTGGTTGCATCTGTAGAGTTGCTATCAGCTTCTTTACCTCCCAAGCCTAATCAGCTTGTGGCCCTACTTTGATTTCTCCTATTCTACCATGACCTTTAAAACATTGTGAAAGACTTTCTACTTACCTGCAAGAAGTGCTTCAGTTCACCTTCACTTTTGCTAACAAACATTGGCTGGCCTGGTTCCCTGAATGACTCTTCTCTCCTCTCCTCTCCTCTGTTTAAGTGTTTTGGCCTTCCTTAAAGGAAAAGGCTAACTGACTGTGCATTGGGGGTTATTTAAAGTACTTACCTGCTTAAGAATCTTTGTGGGAATACTTGTTTTATTCTGATCCCTCTTTTCTTTGAAACTCTTCTAAGAAAGTCTGAATGCAAACAGTGCTATATTAATGTCCATAGCACCCTAGCAATTGATGTCACCTGAGGGTGTAGGTAGTATCTGGGAGTCATCCCAAACGGGCGTCTACTGATTTAGCAACTTAAGAGTGTATATTTTTGAAGTGTATTTGTGCGTTGCTTAACATTGCTCCCTTCTGAAGAAGGCTTACTATAACTGACTGGTAAATACATTAATACTTGTTTAATCAAGAAACCTTGTGTGTAAGAGTTTATTTGAATACTTGTCACTGTGAATCTTTGTGCAACTCCCCTACAGCTCACATTGACCACTCTTGAGATAAGCCTGGCGACTCGACCACACTACCAACCTGTGTAGTACAGACGTTTACCAAAGGTTGGGTTCCTATTGGCAGGAGGTCAGGGTTGTTGTAGTGCACCCAAAGGGTATTTCATACAATCTTGGCCAACACTCACCAGGATGGATTTCATGTTTCAGTCGGCTAAACTGTTTGCCGAGTCCACCAGCAATCTTTTTGCAACCCTTACTGTGATACATTTTAATATTGGTTTTCATTTGCAAACTATATGACCTACAAGTATTGTTGGACACTTTTCTCTTGTCTAATGTATAAGGGATCTGTTTTAACAGTCCATCAGAGGTTGCGACAACTTCTGAACCCACAATAGGTTTTTAAAGGGGTTCTTATAAAGAAATCCCTTAGACCTACAAGGGTCTCCACGATTCCTCACCACCTCTCTCATTGGAGCAGGTTGGGTCTCAAGTTAGAGTGGGTGTGGCAAAGCATTGTACATGCATCCACTCTCTCTTATAGCTGCTTTTACCTTGGTTGGGGGTTTCCCTTCTAACACTAGGATTTAAAATGGGGTCTTCAGCAGAATATCCCACAGTCTCGAGGTGTTTAGCCGGCGACTTCTTTTTTGGATGTCCGCCAGTTTTAAGGTTTACCAGTCCTCAAAGGCCTAAATAGGTTTCCAACTCATCAATCCACCTCTTCCTCAGAAGCAGTGTGGGTCACAGACTTTACAATTGGAATTAAAATGGTGGAGCATGGTTTAAGCTCCCATTTCTCTACCATTCTAATTTTAAATGTGCCTTCCTTAGAGGTTGTCCTGGTAAAATTAGGACTTATGTAGGATCCTCTGTAGAGGCCCCACGGATTTAGAGTTGTCTCTTGAAGCAGAGACCCTAGCCTTGTCAGAACATCGATCCATATCTCCTGTATGATTAGAGTCACAGGCTTTTTATTAGAAGGCCTATCAAGAAAGCTATTTTTAGATTTCTTATTACTTTTTGTACTTCAGTTTTTCAGGCCTGGAAGTTTCCTTCTGTGCACTCTTAACTAAAGAAGAAAACTTAATTCCTACCTTGCGGGTCAAGAAAACTCCTTGCCCTCTTAGGATTGTTAAAAACATCCAAGCATTTTACACCTCTCCTGTAAATTGGTTTTCAGGTGTATTGTAAGGAACCCATGGTTGCAACAGTAAAGACATTCAAGTGATCACAGTTCAAGGGTGTTTATTAAACTATGTGCAGGTTGGAAAAACGCCTATTCTAAACCTAAATCTAAGATGGGAGCAAGCTATGACCATCAAATAATAAAGGCAGGCGTAGTGGCATCTTGTCAAACAGAAGAACAGGTTACTCTCTTACCTGGTAACGTTCTTTCGATGGGATGGTCCGACGACGTATTCCCTATCTTTGACAGTAATCACCACAGCTGTGCTGCTTCGGAAAGTTTTCGGCATCTGCGTCCTACGTCGATGTCATTGATGCGCCGTCCCAGAGGACCTCCTCCGACGGCTGACATCACCCGATGTGATAAGTAGGATGCACGACGCCCGTAGCCTCAGTTGTAGTTTTTCCCCCCAGAACGTGTGCCACCAGTCTTCTGCCAGCCAGACACACAAGGCCTTGCGGAAACGTAAGCTGCAATCGCATAAGAAATTCTGCAGCGGGGAGGGTAGGGAGGGAGCGATATGGAATACGTCGTCGGACCATCCCATCGAAAGAAAGTTACCAGGTAAGAGAGTAACTTGTTCTTCGAGGGGATTGGGTCCTCCGACGTATTCCATATCTTTGACAGACTCCCAAAGCAGTACCAAAGCAAGGAGGTGGGAAAAGAATTTAAAACACGAATTTAGCATGCCTAATCAAATTGCGGAATAAAGGACTGCCTTGCCAAAAGGCCAGATTCTGTCCTCGGATGGAATCGAGGGAGTAGTGACGTACAAAACTATGTACAGAAGCCCAGGTGGCTGCATCACAGATGTTACGAATAGGAACACCCCTCTGTAGGGCAATAGATGCAGCCATACCCCAGGTAGAATGGGCCCGCAAGCCAGCATGTGGGTCCTTACCCGCAAAGCGGTAACACTCGGAGATAGCCAAAATAATCCAACGAGACAAAGTCTGTTTCGTCACAGCTTGTCCCAAACGCTTTCCAGCGTAACCAATGAAGAGTTGATGTTCCACTCTGACCTGGGACGTGCGTGAAATATAAAGCTCAACGCTCTCCTAGGATCAAGCCTATGCAGCCTCTCCTCTTCCTTACCAGGATGCAGAGGAGGATAGAATGCCGGAAGAACAACCTTCTGGCCCAAATGAAATTCCGAAACCACCTTCGGAAGAAAGGAAGGACGAACTCGAAGGACAACCCTGTCCTTATGAAACACAGTGAAGGGTGGCTTAACTGAAAGTGCCTGTAACTCACTCACTCACTCTGCGAGCGGAAGTAACCGCAACCAAAAACAGTTTTAAGAGTTAACAGTCTCAAAGGGCAAGAATGCAAAGGCTCAAACGGTGCACCCATAAGAAACTTGAGAACAAGGTTCAAATCCCAACCGGGCACCAGAAAAGGTGACGGAGGGAACACATTAGTGAGCCCTTTCAAAAACTGAGAAATTAAAGGAATCTTAAAAATGGTACCCACTTGCAAGCACCTGTGGGCCAAAGAAAGCAAAAAAGACAGAACCATGGGAATGTCACATTCAAAAGGATCCACATTCTTAACTCTGCACCAGTCGCAGAATTTACGCCAACGGCAACGGTACAGAGACTCTGTTGCCGGCCGTCTGGCCGAGAGAAACACCTCCAACACGTCTTCAGGGAGGTCCCAATTCTTATACCTCAACCTTTCAGAAGCCAAGCATGAAGGTTGAGGGATCTGACCTCTGGATGGAGAACCTGACCCCGCTCCCATGAGAGCAGATCGTCTCAGTAGGGAAGACAACGTGGAGGGCAGATGACAAGTCGAGAAGGTCCGGGTACCACGTCCTCCGGGCCCACACCGGAGCAATGAGGATCATCCGGGAAACGAACCTCCGTAACCTCCGCAGTACTTGCGGGATGACGGGGACTGGAGGAAACGCGTACAGCAGTGGGAATGACCACTCCACCACAAACGCGTCTCCTAAGGCTCCTTTTGGAGGAAATTCCCGTGAGCAGAACCGTTCGCACTTCCGGTTGACACTGGAGGCGAAGAGATCCACTTGAGGGGTCCCCCAAAGGGCGAAGATCTCCAGGAGAATCTCCTGAGCCAGCTCCCACTCGTGAGAGATCGTGCTCTGCCTGCTCAGAGCGTCCGCCGTCTCGTTGTCGACTCCGGCCAGATGAACAGCCGAGATCAAAACTTCCTGCTGGATGGCCCAGAACTCGAGCTGCATCGCCTCCCTGCACAGAGGAAGTGACCCTGCCCCCCCCCCCCTTTTTGTTGAGGTAGTGCATGGCCACCGTGTTGTCCGTCAGGATCAGGACACTCTTTCCTCGCACAGTCGGCAGAAAAGCATTCAGGGCAAGCCCGACGGCCCTTAGCTCCAACAGATTGATATGGAGTCTGGACTCCGACGGAGACCAACGGCCGCGGACTGTCAACTCGTTGCCATGAGCTCGCCATCCCGTGAGGGATGCGTCCATCACGATCGTCACCTCCAGCCAGGGAAGCCAAAACTGAGCCCCCTTCATCAGATTGCCTTCGACGGCCCACCACAGAAGGTCCTGGCCGACCGAGGGCGGCACCTGAACAAGGTCCGACATCCTGCCGGAAGATTGCGACCACTGCATCTTGAGTTGCCACTGCAAACATCTCATCCGCAGACGAGCCCCTGGCACCAGAAGAATGCAGGATGCCGAGCAACCTCAAGAACTCGAATGGCGGGAGCGTCTGGGCAAGTTGAAACTTGTGCACCATCTGCTGAATGTGAAGAGCCCTCACCTGGGAAGGAAAACACTGCCCGATGTACTGGAGCCGCTGTGTTGGCGTCAAATGGGACTTCTTTAAATTGAGGGAGAAGCCCAGCTTGGAAGGAAGTGGCAGGTGACGGACAGATGATCCAGGACTTGCTCGGGAGAGCTCCACCTGATCAACCAATCGTCCAGGTAGGGGTAGACGTGAATCCCCCCTTTCCTGAGATGCGCTGCCACCACCACCATGAGCTTGGTGAAAACCCTCGGGCGGAGGTCAATCCGAATGGCAGGACCCGAAACTGAAAGTGCGAGTCACCAACTGCGAACCTCAGGTACTTCTTGTGCTTGGGATGGATCGGCACATGGAAGTAAGCGTCCTTGAGGTCGAGAGACACCAACCAGTCCTGAAGTTGAAGGGCCTGGAGGACGAGAGTGACCATCTTGAACTTGTCCTTCCGTAGGAGTTCGTTCAAACGGCACAAGTCCATGATGGGTCTCAATCCTCAGTCTTTCTTCGAAATCAAAAAATAAGGGGAATACCATCCCTTGTTCCTCTCCGCTACAGACACCAGTTCTATGGCACCTTTCTCCAGCAGGGCTTGAATTTCCTGTGCAAGGAGCGGATCCGGACTCTTCAAAGAGGTTCACAGGTGGATTGTCGTGAGGCCTCTGCCGAAAGGGAAGACAGTAGCCGTGGGTTATGATCTCCAGAACCCACACATCTGAAGTAATGGCACGCCACTCTACAAGATGCTGCGCCAGCCTTCCCCCAACCGGCGAACCATGGGACATGGCCTCATGACTGAGTGGTAGCGGCTGCGGCGTTGCCTGAGGGCAAAGAGGCAACTGCCCGAGCGGCTTTGGCACCTCGACTACCCAGTTTTCCACCTCTGGTACTCCTACGGTGGCCACTTTGACTGACAGCTCCTCTGGCTTTACTGAAGGATGAGTAATAACGAAAGGAACCTCCCCTCCATTGTTGTCCCCTAGGACGAAAAGGCGGAGGTTGTCGAACTGCAGCGCCCAACGACTTTGCTGCAGCTTTGGAGGTCTGCAACCTCTCAAGGCTCTCGTCAGCCTTGCTGCCAAAAAAATGTTCACCGTCAAAGGGCATGTTGAGGAGGCACATCAGGAGCGAACCCCGACTTCCGCAACCACGCAAACGTGCGTATTACGGTGCTCGCCGCCATGGACCGGCTGACACAATCTGCCATGTCCAAACCCGACTGAACGGCCTCACACATGGAATCCTTGCCATCCTGGACCATAGCAAGGAAACCATCCCGTTCGTCCCCATCGGGAACATTTTCAGCCGCTAATGCAACACAGTTCCACAGAGTGTGTGTGAAACGAGACAAGGCACATACGGAGTTGGCCGCCTGAAGCGCCATACCCCCTGAAGAAAACACTTTCTTCGTCCAGCCATCAAAACGTTTGTTGTCCCTATCCGGAGGGATGGTAGGATACTTCGCCTGCTTTGCCGGGCCCGTAGCCGCCAGCATCACCAAACTCTCCGGAGTTGGGTGCCTGGACAAGTAGCAGGGGTCGCTACTGGCTGGACGGTATTTTCGCGACAAAGGCTTGCCCACTGCCGGGAGACTCTCTGGAGCAGTCCAAGCCGCAGCCACCCTTCTCTGCAGAGCAATATGAAACGGCAGTACCGGGTCAGTGGGGGGGACCAAGATCGAGAATGTCCGTAAGATCATCCTGAACAAACTCCCATGCGGGAGCTGACCATCCCAAGTACTCGGTGACCCGAGACATAAGGCGCCGGTACGAAGAATTGCCATGAGTGTCAGGCTGAGGCCTACAAAACTCCACCTCCGGAGAGGTGTCCAGTCCACTGGCATCATGCAGTGACTGCCTCAGGTCTTCAAATTAGCTATGGCCCGAGATAAGCTCATCTGGCACCCCATCCGGAACCAAGTCCTCATCAGAGCCCTCAACAACCTCTGAAATGTACTCCAGGCGGTGAGAGTAAGGCACCTGCGGACCAAAGCTATGCCTGACCTTAGCCAAAGCCTTTCTAGGGGCTTCCCCCGTGCCATGGGGCCCCTCCGACACCACCGCCTCGAAAGGCGTTGAGGGCGCCGAACGAATCGACGCCGGCGTCAAGAGAATCAGCGTCGAGTGAATCGGCGTCGACGTCAGCCGCAGCGCCGCCAGCATCGACACAGGCCTCAAAGCCAGAGCTCCGAGCGTGTCCTTCGACGACCTAGACGCCGACAGTGTCGATGAACCCTCGGAGGCAGAGCCTCGAGAGAGGCCGTCGACCTCGGCGCCACAGGCGTCGACATCTTCCTCGAAGACTGCACAGGATCACGCGGTCTTGAGGGCGTCGAGGACCGGGACCTGGAATGGGCATGGCAAGAATGGTTACCCTTGTCCGAGTGGGACCTCTCCCACGAACCGTGCCGACCACCCGAGCCCAAAGGCGTGCGAGCGGTGTCTCTCGACCGATCACGACCGACCCCACTCTGGAGGCACGGACGGACCGGTGCCCTGCGATTCGAGAATCGCTAACATCTTCTTCCCGAAGAAAGCCCATTCCTTCGGTGTCGCTTGCATGGTGGGATAAGCGACCCGCCGATGGGCGGAGTCCTCGGAAGAGGACGGGGAAGGCGACCGATGCCGGCGCTTCCGGGAATGCCTCGAAGAGGCAGAGGAGTGGCGAGACCGACTCCTGGAAGGAGACCCACTGGACCTCCGACGATGACGCGGAGAGTCGCCTCTCGATTCATCCGTCGAAAGCCCCGCAGACCTACACTTCCGGGGCTTAGACACCCGACCTACCGACAACAACTTCTTGCACTCCCGCAAGGCCTTGGCCGTGAGCGACTGACAGTCGACACAGTCGTCCGTGTTGTGGGCCTCCCCGATTCACCAGAGGCAGGCGTCGTGCGAGTCTGTTACCGACATCTTGGACCCAGAGTCCCCGCATTTTTTTTAAGCCCGAACGCGGGGTTGAAGACAAGGTAGACATCGTCACGAACAGGCTTTTTCACAAAACGGAACAGGTTTAAAGAACCGAGACGATTACAACAGAAACTCCAAAGAGTCGAGGCGTACCGAGATTCACGAAGCGAACACGTTCGCGGAAAAAACGGAACTGAGGCTACGGGCGTTGTGCGTCTTACTTATCACATCAGGTGACGTTGGCCGACGGAGGAGGTCCTCGGGGACGGCGCATCAACGTAGGACGCAGAAAATTTTCCGAAGCAGCACAGCTGTGGTGATTACTGTCAAAGATATGGAATACGTCGGAGGACCCAATCCCATCGAATGGGTTTATACTAAAAAATAACTATTGCCAATCCTTACAACTAAATACAAAAAGAGTGTGATAAGATTCACAAGAAAGAAAGAAGTGTTCACAAATAAGTCAAGATGTGGTAGACGGGGGGTCACCCCCACGTTTTGAGCATGGGACAAGGCGGGAATCCTGAGAAGAGCACACTCTTGAGCTTTCCCAGCACGAGACGACAGTTCCGTTTTCAGCTATCAGGACCTTTGGTGGTTAAGTCCCTTTTCTACAAAAGTCTCTTGCTTCCGAGTACCTGATGTGTTCAAAATAACAAACAAAACGTTCCTTTCCAAAAGTACGTTGGGTGATTACTTTTCATCCCTGGTTCCCTCTCTTCCGGGCTCAGACCCCCTCGAATATCAGCCTCCCTCCGTCAAGTTCACTACAGCTTTTTCTCAAAATAATTTCACCTGTGGCATTCACAAGCCTTAATGTCTTTTTAAACAGTTCGCTGTGGACATCCCTCTGTCGGGTTCACTCTTGTCAACACACTATTTATTGGGACTTCAGACTTCGTCCCTTTCCATCAGCATCCCTCTGCTGGGTTCACTCTTGCCAATCACACAGTTCTTTCTCTTTTCTCACTATGCGGGATTCATCTCCCTTAGCTTTCGTTCAGGTCAAAGACTTTCGACTGTACAGGGGTTTTTGCTAGACCCCTGTATGACCACTTTGACCTTTTCCTTTTCCTTCTGGTATTGGTAGGATTAACCAGGGTCTCTCAAATGAGCTCCCAGGTGGTGCTGGACCCCTCTGCAGCTCGTATTCCCTTAATGTAAACAGTTTTTGAACTTTCCTTAATTTGCCATTTGCAACTTTCATTCAACACAGTTCAGTTTTTTATCAGCTCTCCCCTCGACTCCCCGGCTGTGATGAACCACTTGGCTCTTCTTGTCTGTAGAGTCAAGGCTGTACTAAGGTAACAAGCGTCTCTTCCTGTTCTGATTATCAGTGTAGGCATGCTCCGTGTACCATTGACATCTGAAACACACGCTGACTATTGTTCGCAGTCTTACGACTCCTATGGAAGCTTTGCGGGTCTGGGTCAGAAAGGGCAAGGTCGCTTCTCTACTTGCAACCTTTTTGGTTCTCGCCGCCTTTCTCCTCCTCTTGAATTGCCATGCTTGGATAGCTGTCTTTGAGTGCAGACTGCCTTGCTCATAATGAAGGGAAAGGGCCGTCAGGTGTGTGTGTGTGTGTGGTTCTGGTCAATTCTGCCTGACCATTGTGTTGGGACATGTCAGGTAAATGGCTCTAGTGTTAGTCCATTGTCTTTCGTAGTGTAAGAAAGTGTGTGTCGGAAAAGGGGTGTGTGGAGTTAGAGTGTCTGAGTATTTTACGAGGTAGGCTGTGGAAAAGGTGTTCTAAGAAGGGGGATACAGCGTCCCACCCGTCGGTATCCCACCTCTACTCTCCGAGAACCCCCCCCCATCCAGGTGATCCTCCCTCGCTGGTCCACCCCCAAAAACTGGATCCAGTAGCGATGGGAGTGTCCTGGACACCTGGATGACAGATCCCCTGGGACTAATCAGGGAGACACCTTCAGGTTTCTCACAGTATCCATGTTTAGAGTTTTTGGAACCACTAAGTGGGTTTTCAAGTGGTCCAGCCACTACAGAGTCAAGTGGAGGGGTCTTTAGTCTAAAGGGCATACACCACACAAGGTGTGTGACATGAACACCAAGGTTCATGTCAGCCCTAGGACATGCCTCAACAGCAGAGCAGTGGGTGGGAAGTCCAGGTCGAGATTAAAGGACCCCCTCCACTGTCTGAGGTTTCGGAGGGACTTTCTACCCCAGGCTCAGCTGAAGGTAGAGTCACATCAGTGACTTCAACACATTTTTTACACAGTGTTCTATATTGGATAGGAACAATTAAGTTCCTATCCACAGTTCTTTGTCTTTTGGGTGGGTGAATCACTTCCACTCTAGGTGGGTTTTTAAGAGGTTTTCAACTCCGTGTGAACTGAAGGTGTTGTGACCTGGTTAATGGCATCACACCATATGGTACTAGGACAGAAGTTTCTGGGAACTAGTTGAACCATTTCCACTATATGTGTTTTTTCAAGAGGCCCGGTCACCTTTGCAGCAGCTAAAGGTGGGGTCACAGGAGTGACCTCTAGCTTTGTGGACCTAGGGGTTTGTCCCCATTTGAAGTTATGGGTGCTACACCCAAGTGGCCTACAGAGTAGCAGTAAATGCCTTTTATCTCTAAGGAGAGGTCTCCCAAGGGGAACTCTCTTATTTCGAGTTTAAGAGCCTCAACCTTTATATAAGGTCGCTCAGCTGAGCCCAAGGCCACAGCTTTTCTGCTACACTCAGTGTTGACAGAATCCTTAAGGGAGGAGGAGATGGTACTTTTAGATGTACCTTTCTTCTCATGGTCCCTTACAGAATTTAGATATTGAGAAGCTGTTTTCTTATATCTATTGATGAGAGCTTCTTTTACTCTATCCCAGTTACTATTTTTAGCTACATTTAAATCCAAGCTTACTTGGTAGTCTCTTGGGAAACCTAAAAAGAAACCTTGGTATTCTATCACTCTCACACAGACCAAACAATTTACGAGTGAGGTCAAACGTTTTCAGCCATATAACAATGTCACATTCCATATCATACTGACTCACCGGTTCTGTGATCCTGAAAACTACAGGCGCAGAAGACCCTGAAAAAGAAGAAGTGTCCAGAAACCTGTCTTTGATTCATCCTCACTCAACAATATTGTTAGAAGTGGACATAGGTTCTCTGGAGCCATTTGTATGGTCCCACAACCTTTGTACTAAATCAAGCTTACTTCCTTCACAATGGAGGCCCTTCTCTTTGCACATTGTGAACAATCTTTCCATTGCAACATAAGAGTAGTCCTCAGGCCTAAAGCAGGCCATGGTGTTGGTTCTTGTGTTAAATACAATACTGAATCTGCTACAAATGGACATTTCCCTTCGGACTGGTCTTCAAGTGTGAAGGAGCCGAAAAACGCATAACCACAGTGCAAGAAGGAGAGGGCTTACTCAGACTGGAAACAAGCCAAGATCAGCAAGAAGATCGTTCCACACAGGCAGAGGCACGACCAAGACCCTGCCAATCAGAGTGGACAACATTGGAAGAAAGACAGAAGAGAAGAATCGCACTGCGAGGCCCATGTCCCAAGTCAAGGGTGGGAGAGGGGCCCAGTGGAGAGAACAGAATCTATAGGTAACAAACAGATATGGGGAGGTTATAGTTAAATTCAAAACTGGTGGTGAACAGCAAAGGCATGTAATTGCGCTGTGGGAACGTTTCAGAACTTTCTGTCTTGGTTTCAGTTAGGGCGGTGGTGCCCGGTGGGAAAGGAATGGGGGTTGAGGGATGAAGAGGGTTGGGGGAGCAGGGGGATGGGCGTAGGGGAGAAGTTGGGATGGAAAAAGGGGGAGGGGAGAAGGGGAACGGGCACAGGGTAGAGGAGTAGGGGGCCATATAGGAATCAAATAAAAGGAGGAACTAAAGGACGGGGGGGGGGAGAAAAGAAGGGCAGAATGGGGCAGATAGGGGTAAGGAACAAGGGGAAGAAGGGGCAATCGGAACATGGGGAGAGGAGGTACCCTTGGGGGATAATCATTCAAGTGGTCCACACAACGTGAGAGGGCTCAACTTCCCTCTCAAAAGGGAATAATTAAGGCTCTTCAATCAGAAACAAGCCCTGATGTGCTGGCTATTCAGGAGACCCATCCTTTGAGGAAAGACCAAGGACAACCAAAACTGCAGGGTTTCTCAAGAATCCATCGGGCCTCTAATTCTAAAAAGAAATGCGGAGTAGCACTAGCCATTTGGGACGGGGTGGATATTAGAATCAAGAACTCCAGAGCAAACCAAGAGGGCTGGTGTATTATTACAGTGGGAGAATACGCGGGGACAATGTATACATTGGCATCCATCTATGCCCCAAATCTTGGAGAAGAGGGGTTTCTGAGAAACCTAATAGGGGTACTATAGACAGGTTCGCACAGGGGCAATATGGTATTAATGGGCAATTTCAACATGTCATGGTCCAGGGAACTACACAGGAAGGGCAGTGGCCTCAACCTCGCTCAGAGATCGGTTTGTAGAGCTTGGCTTAAGGGACGTTTGGAGGGGGGTGCAGGGGAACAGGGAAGGATTCACCTTCTACTCTAGCATTCATAGGACACAGCCCCGCACTGACCATGTTTGGGTCTCAGTCTCCCTCCTAGAAGCAGTTTCGGGTATTGCGGTAGGCCCCCTAGGCATATCTGACTACAAGGTGGTCACAATGTATCTGCAATTGCCAGGGCGTAGACCAGGACTGTGGGGTTGGAAGGTGCCGGGGGAGCTTTTATGGGACCTGGTGGTCAGGAGGGAACTGGAGGAAAGGATTAGAGAGTTCTTTGCCCTCAATAAAGCCTCAGATACGGGCGAGAGTATATGTTGGGACGCATTTAAAGCTATGACCAGGGGGGTACAAATGGCAGTGAAGGCATAAAGGGATAGACAATTGAAGATCGTGGAAGCCCAAGTAGAAGCAGAGGTCAAGGCTAGCAGGACACAGGCCACGGGGATCCCATCTAAGAAACAGTGAGGGTACATAGTCAGGGAGTGGGCCAACTTAATTTGTTGAGAACAAAAAAAAGCAGAAAGGTTGCGACTATGTGCGCAACAAATTTTATTCCAAGGCTAATCAAGCCTATAGGCTCTTAGCATGACTTCTTAGAGGGACATCCGGCAAGAATAATATCACAGCCATAATAGATGAGCAAGGGCTCCGTCACATCCGTACAGAAAAGATTCAGGAATGCTTTGCAGACTTCTATAAGGATCTATATACGTCCCAGAACCCGCCAGAAAGCTCCCAGGTGGATCTCCTGGAGAGGACCCGCCTTCCGAAGGTAGGACAGGAAGTAAGCAAACAACTAGAGCAGGAGATTACAGAGGACAAGGTCCGGAGGAAAATAAGGGTACTCTCCCCCCAAATAAAGCACCGGGACCAGACGGCTACCTTTTATAAAACCTTTGGGAGATTATTGGTCCCACAGCTGACGAGGCTATTCAATAGCTTCAGGGAGACATGCAGGATATCGGCATCAATGGAGGAAGAGAAGGAACAAGTTACTTACCTGTAACTGTTGTTCTCCAGCATGGGTCCGGCATGGATTCACATGCTCAGAATATTCCCCGTCGTCAGGCTGGGAATGCTCAATAAAAGAAAAAAAACTGTTTCATTTCTAAACTGTCTTTCTCCTATAAAGACATCACTGAGCTCTGGGTCATACTGCCCCTAGCCAATGACTGCCCTCTACCTAAGCCCCTCCTCTGGCAGCCATCTTCAGATTTGGTAGCACTTAAAGTGGCAGTAAGACCAGGATAAGAGCCGCAGAGGGGCTAGCAGGAGGGTTGGCATGTGAATCTATGCCAGGCCCATGCTGGAGAACAACAGTTACAGGTGAGTAACTTGTTCCTTCTCCAGCATGGGTACTGGCATGGATTCACATGCTCATGAATAAAGAATATATAGCAGTAAACACATGTACAACCACAGGAGGTTGCAAGGCTCAACAGAAGCAATATTTTACCTCCTCACCAGGCTCACCTTTAAGCAAACAGCTTGGGCAGAACTGCTTGGCCGACTCTGGACTCCTCCCTGGAATACCTGTCGACGCAGAAGAATTTTGTGAAGGTGTTCGTTGACCTCCACGTAGCAGCCCTGCAAATGTCCAGCAGGGGCACACCAGACAGGAACGCTGTTGTAGCAGCGATCGCTCTGGTGGAATGGGCTCTCGGACGGCCAGGCATGGGTCGATTTTCCAACCGGTTACAGTGAGTGATAGAGCCGAAGAGCCACCAGGAAATGGAAGCCTTGGACAGGGCCTTCCCATGGTTCACAGGGCCAAAGTTCACAAAAAGCTGAGAAGTCTTCCGAATATTTTTCTTGTGCGACACATAAAAAGTCAGCGCTCTAGCCACATCCAGCAAGTGCAAAGACATTTCAGCCAGTGATGCAGGCGTCGGAAAAAACACAGGTTAACAAGGGCTCGTTGATATGAAATTCCGATGGAACCTTGGGCATGGAGGGGTGCGTCCGCAGCACCGTCCTAGTCTCGTGAAAAGTCAAGTAAGGCTGCTTGCATGACAGGGCCTGGATCTCACCTACTCGTCTTGCAGAGGTGATGGCCACGAGGAATCCAGTCTTCCACGACGGAAACCTGAGTGGAGCTGAAGGCATAGGTTCGAATGGAGCCCCCCATGAGCCTAGTCAGCACCACATTAAGTTCTCACGCTAGGACCGGAGCCTTCACCGGTGGGAACGAGCGGAACAGTCCCTTGATGAACTCCCTAACTAGACGGTGCGATCACAGTGAAGACCGTCCCGGAGATCTGGTGTAGCGGGAGATAGCTGTTGTATGTACCTTGATGGAGGCGTGATCCAGCCCCGATTTAGCTTATGAGTAAATATGGAAGTACTTGAGCGGCCGTGACCCTCAGAAGGTTGATCTGTAACACTTCAAAGTAGATTATGCCCTGGCCTTGGCGAGTACCTCCTTGCAGTCCGCTGGAAGATCGTAGCCCCCAAACTCTAATGCTGCAGGAGCCAGGCCTCCAGGTTCAGAGACCCCGGGTCGTGGTGCAGAATTGCGCCTCCTTCCCTGGCGAGAAGATCCGCGACCACTGGCAGCTTGACTGGAGGGGACGCTGACATGCTGAGAAGGTCCGCGTACCAGATCTGCCTCGGACATGCTGGTGCAACGAGGATCATCCGGCACCGGTACCATCTCAGTTGATTGAGGATTCGAAGAAGTAACGGCAACGGAGGGAACGCGTACAGAAACAGGCCTTCCCTAGGGAATGAAAATACATCCCCAATGCTCCCCAGCTGGGGGAATCTGCTGGTGTACATCCGGCACTTTCTGTTCGTCGCCGTCGCAACCAGATCGATCTGGGGACTGCCCCATTTGAAGAAAAGGTTGTCCACTTGGTCCTGCCAAAGCTCCCACAGAGAGTCAGCGACTGTGTTCTTTACTCTTGTCAGGTGAAACGGAATGAGGAACATCCCCTGGGCGACGGCCCAGTGCCATAAGTCCAGCAAGACCTTGGAGAGCGCTGGGGATCTTGTGCCCCCCTGTTTCCAGATGTAAAACATTGAGGCGGTATTGTCCGTGAAGACCCTCACCACTTTGCCCTTGAGGGATGGCAGAAACGACTTGAGGTCCCAAAACACTGCCCGTAGTTCCAGAAAGGTGATGTGTAGCGTCTTCTCCGGTAGCCACAGGCCATTGGCGTGAAGATGTCCGGTGTGGGTTCCCCATCCTTCCAGGGAAGTGTCTGTCGTGACAGTCTTCTGATACGGGAGGCTCTGGAAATCTGTGCCTTTGGCAATATTGGAGCGCATGCCCCACCACCTTATCGCTCGACGGAACTCCTTGTCGAGCGCGAACCTGTCCTGGAAGCCTCCAGACACCTAGACGCAACGGGCGTGGAGGAACACCTGTAGAGGGCGCATCCGCAACCTGAAGAGGTGAATCAGGTATATGCATGACGACATCATGCCAAGTAGAGACTTGATGGTCCTCACTGTGGCGACCCTCAGTGCTAACAGCTGTTGCACTTTGCCTAGGAGGGCCGATATCCTCTCCTCTGTCGATGCCAGCCAGGACACCGTGCCGACTCTGGATCCCAGGAACAGCGCGTCCTGTGATGGAATCAAGCAGGACAGGCGATTTCCCCTGATCTGGCCGGGATGTGCCAGTCATCCAGGTAAGGGTACACGTGGATCCCTTGCCGGCATAGATGGGCCGCCACCGGAACCAGGTACTTGGTGAAGACTTTGGGTGCTGACTTCAGCCCAAAAGGAAGATCCTTGAACTGGTAATGCTTCCCTTGAACGACGAAGCGCAGATACTTGCGGTGTTCTTGGTGTCCTTTTTGTATGGGGATGTGTAAGTACGCGTCCTCTAGATCCAATGAGGACAGACAGTCTCCCTCCTCCAGCCGGCCGAGCATGTGCTGCAGCGTGACCATCCTGAACTGCGACTTTATGTACCTGTTTAGTCGCTGTAGGTCGAGAATAGGTCTCCATCCCCCGGTCTTCTTTCTTATGAGAAAATACCTTGAAAAAACATTGGAGTCGCTTTGGAACCAGCTCTATCGCCCCTTTCCTCAACTTCGCCCGAACCTCCAGCAGTAGCTGATGGATGTGTTCCTATCGGGCCACCAGTGGTATTAGAGGACACTTCAGTTGAAATTCTAAAGTGTGTCCATGGGCGAGAGCGCCCAGCACCCATCGGTCGGAGATGGTCTCCCTCACACGGAGGAAGTCCGCCAGTCAGCTTCCCACTGGGATGCAGCGGTGGGGGCCTGATGTCCTGGCCAGTTCAGTCCTGCTTGTTCAGAGCACCGTCTTGGGAGCCTGGACGACGACAGCCACCTCCGAAGGCCTTGAAGCGACCCCTGTTGGCTTCCTGGGTCGAGGAGCGGGACGGTTGGTGGTTAGAGGATGAGCCCCCGCCGAAGCCCTTTGAAGATCTGCTAGACTTCCCTCCGGATGAAAGAAAGGACGGCCCGGTGTTGCTGCACTGTGCCCAAGGCACGGGCTGTCTCCGCGTCGGTCTTGATGGCCTGGAGGAATTCATCGATGGCCTTCCCGACGTCGAACAGCATGTTGTGATGCTGGAAATGCACTGGAGAGACAGGGCTTCCGTACCCTTGTCCTTTACTGCTTTTTATTGTGTGTTCCGTCGTGTTTTCCGCGCAGGAGTTCATGTGGGACTCCTGGCGGTGCAGCTCTTTTGGTTTGGTGTACAGACCCATGGGATACCCTTATGGCACTCCTGGGTGGGGGTACAACCCTGTGCCCCTAGTGTATGTTTTTGGGCACCAGTGGGTGGCCCACAGAGCAGGATATGGGCTGGTGGCAGCTCTGTGCTGAAATGACTAGTGCCCTGAGCGTCCTCCATTTTGGGATGCCCAGGCCCCGTCATTGGAATCGGTAGATTCCTGATGGAGACAAGATGGCCCCCGTGGCCTCTTGCCCTCCATCGCCTGTTACCTTGATCCTCCCCAAGTCCCGAGAAGCCCCGACTCGGTCCCTTCCCCCTGACTGGCTGTTGGGTGGAAGTTCCATATATGGTAGTGTGGGGAAGTGCTGACCAGACTGGCTGGAGCCTTCCCAACGGCCATATGTTGTGGGTACGCCTGTGGGTGGGACCTGGGTGAATGTTGTGGATGTCTGGTTTCTGGTGTTTGACACAATGACTGAGACAGCCCTACCCGAAACTGGTATGAATGCAGTGTGTAGTGTTGAATGGCGTGGTACTTGTCCGAATCCACATTCTGTGTTGTGAGTGTCTGTATGGAGAAGAATGGCCTGAATGCACCGTGCACCTGATTGGCTGACAGAGTGCTGAATGCCCTTCGCAGTGATTGGATGCTTAAATGTGACCCAGCAGAATGAATAGGAGATTAACAGTATATCTGGTGACCTCTCACTGCTAGGAATCATGTTCATAAGTTTCCAGAAGCAGAAGTCCACTACGAAGAGTAACTGGAGTAAACCTGAAGCTTAACCTTGAAGCCCTGCTGGAAGAGAAGAATTGCTGCTTCTCTCCTTCATCCATCTGAAAGCTGCTGTGTCCCCAAGGACTGACCCAGAGAGGACCTTGTAAGGCGCCCTCTTCTTGAGCTATGAAGGACCATCGTGCACCAGCTAATCTTTGCCAAAGCTCCCTGGTAGACAGACCTATGACAGGCTGCCGACTGGAGACGGGGGCTGCCGCGCAATCCCAAAGAGAAGTGACCGGACAGTTGTCCTCCACTGTCGCCGTCCGGAGCCGCCGAGCTCCCGTTGCCTAAGAACTTTTGATTCACAGACGCACTCGTCCGCACCGCCGCCTGCCTTATCCCACCTGAGAAGGCCATGCCATCGATGCGCCGAGGAGCATCCGCCGGTGGGTTTCCCACCACCTAAAGACCACAGAGACGCCGACAACTCGACGCCCTTGCTGGGCCACAGTTCTTCGAACTCTTTGCGGTCCTGAACTATCGAAACCGAGGCGCCCCGCACGCCTCTTCCTTACAGGACGTTAACGATTCCCCGTCGACGAGCACCGCTAGGAAAGAAGCTGACACTTCCCCCGTCGTAATTCACCCTGTTCTCTGTCGAACGTTCGTCGACCCACTCAAGAAGGGCCGTCAATTTCCTCGACGAGGAACGGTACAACGCCAGGTACTTTGGGGTTGCAGAACTATTGGAAAGTCTTGTGAACAATATATGGACTGGGCTTGTGATATATCTTTATTCTACAGGTTGCCCAGGTGGGGGGATCTCCACACAGAAATGTGTCTAGGTAGTAGGGCCAGTATTCTCCCAATTGTTGTAACCAACTGCTTCCCTCTTAGATCTATTGTTGGTTTCCTTTCCGAACCGATTTGTGTGACATTTAACTGTACAGTTGATGCACATTAAAGAGATCTAATAGTAATTGTAGTACCACATAGAACTGTATATTTACCATTATAGATAACCGAGTACAAAGTGAATTATCGTGATATTGTACATAACCTTGAATATTAATTATATAAAGACTGTTTTAACTAATACAGTGTGCGGACATTCCTTTGTGGGTGCTTGGGGACTACACTGTACTTAAGAACCAGCCTGCATCACCTTCTGAGAAGCTAGGCCTTGATTGCTCGACCACGTACCAATAATAAGGAATCTTGGCTGGAGTCCTCTGTGCCTCTCCTCTGCCATATAGAGAGCAGAAGTACATACCCCCCCCCTCCGGTCTTTACACATGTACAGGACCCTCGTCTGAACCTCCTGCCTGAAGCTGGTGGCTTTGAGCCAGCCACAATGGCAAACCCTGTTGCCCATTTGGTCGGAAAACCGTGTCCGCAATGTCCAGTGCCACTGTGATGGCATGGTCCGATGCCACCTCGCCTTCCTGGAGGATCTCCAATGCCTCGACCCACTTGTCATCGGGGAGGAAATCCAGGAGAGGAGCCATCCCGTACCAAAGCTCCCGGTTGTATCTGGCCACGATCGCCAAGGTGTTGGCCGCTTTCACCGTCATCGCTGCCGAGTAGATTACCTTTCTAACCATGGAATCAAATGTATTCCCCTCGTTGTCCGGGGGTACAGATGAATAAGACTATGAACTTGACTTCTTCCTGGCGGCTGCCAAGACCACCAAGTCCGGTGACGGTTGAGACTGCAGGCACTTGGGCGCAGACTCCGGCACTCTGTACTTTTTATCAGGCCGATCTCTTTGCTGGGGCTGAAGCAGGGTTCTTCAGCAACGCCAGCCCTCATCCCAGACGTCGTCCAGGATGGTCTTTCTCTTCACCTCCCGGCGTTGGTACAGGAAGCCCTCCTTCTCCGGGGTGAGCTGAAAAAGTTCTGACGCCCGGGCAATCATGGAATGAAAAGATCCCACTTCGTCCAGTGGAGAGGTTCTCGGCGCCGGCGATGCACGCTCTCCCAGTCTTGCGTCATCGTCCATATTCATCATCGCTGTGTCCGTACCCGGTCCCCCTAGGGTGGCTGCCCCAGTGTCAACGGGGTCACCAGCGGTGCCGCTGGTGCTGGCGGGGTCGTCTGCAACCTCCTCTGAATCTGACACCAGCGGGTGGAGTATCGAGAGGATATCCTGTGACAAATCTCTAGGGGGCGCCTGGGGAACAGGGTCACTGGGCCCAGCGCCCATTTGGCGTCCCCATCAAAGGCATATACGTAAGGCATATACGTTGCTGCTGCCTCCAGCAGCAAACTCCGACGTTCGCATCGTCGTCACCACCATCGATGGTGTGGACGGAAAATATTGCCTCCTTGTTGGACGAAGAAGGAACAAGTTACTTACTTGTAACTGTTCTCCAGCATGGGTCTGGCATGGATTCACATGCTCATGAATATTCCCCGTCAGGCTGGGAATCCTCGGTAAAGAAAAATCAGTATCAGTTTCGTTTCTGATCTGTCTTTCGTAGTAGTAACCAATCACTGATCTCTGCGTCATACTGACCACAGCCAATGACTGCCATCTCCCTAAGCCCCGCCTTTGGCAGCCATCTTCAGATTTGGTAGCACGTGAAGTG
Organism: Ambystoma mexicanum; assembly: GCF_040938575.1. NCBI lineage: Eukaryota > Metazoa > Chordata > Amphibia > Caudata > Ambystomatidae > Ambystoma > Ambystoma mexicanum. The sequence continues at coordinate 1,275,955,068 of NC_090932.1, forward strand.
GCAGTATGACCAAGTGAAGAGCCGCAGAGGGGTAGGCGGGAGGGTTCGCATGTGAATCCATGCCAGACCATGCTGGAGAACAACAGTTACAGGTAAGTAACTTGTTCCTTTTCCAGCATGGGGTCTGGCATGGATTCACATGCTCATGAATAAAAGAATACGTAGCAGTACACACATGCACAACCACGGGAGGTGGCAACAGGCTCAACATTAAGCAATACAACAACTCAACATTAAGCATCTCTTACCTTCTCACCGGGCTCACCTTGGGCAAACAGGTTGCGCAGCACTGCTTGGCCGACCCTGGACTCCTCCCTGGAATCCCGGTCGATGCAGTAGAATTATCGGGAAGGTGTGCGTCGACCTCCACGTAGCAGCCCTGCAGATGTCCAGCAGGGGCACACCAGATAGGAATGCCGTGGTAGCTGCGATCGCTCTGGTGGAATGGGCTCTCAGACGGCCGGGCAGCGGTCGGTTTGCCAACCGATGACAGTACATGATACAGCCGGAGAGACATCTGGAAATGGAAGCCTTTGAGAGAGCCTTCCCCTGATTGACAGGTCCAAAGTTCACAAAAAGTTGTGACGTCTTCCGAAAACTCTTCGTGCGGTCCACGTAGAACTTCAGCGCTCTAGCCACATCCAGCGAGTGCAAAGTCCTTTCAGCCGGCGACGAAGGCGACGGGAAGAAAACAGGTAACACCAAGAGTTCGTTGAGGTGGAAGACCGACGGCACCTTGGGCATGAAGGAGGGGTGCGTCCTGAGCACTACCCTCGTGTCGTGAAAAGTCAAGTACGGGGGCTTGCAGAAAAGGGCCTGGATCTCTCCCACCCGTCGTGCGGAGGCGATGGCCACAAGAAACGCTGTTTTCCACGACAAGAACTTCAACGGAGCCGAGTGCAGAGGCTCGAACGGAGGTCCCATGAGCTTGGTCAGCACCACGTTGAGCTCCCACGCTGGGGCCGGAGCCTTCACCGGCGGGAACGATCTGAACAGTCCCTTCATGAATTCTTTCACCAGACGATGAGACCACAAAGACGTCAGCCCCGTGGTTCTGGTGTATCGGGAGATCGCAGCAAGATGAATCTTGATGGACGCGTGCGCCAGTCCAGCCCTGGCCAGCGTCAGTAGGTACGGCAGTACCTGGGGAGCCGTAATCCGTAGAGGGTTAATCTTCTGTGCGTGGCACCAGACAGAGAACCTCTTCCATTTGTGTCCATAGCATTTAAGAGTTGAGGACGCCCTGGCCTTTCCAAGAACCTCTCTGCAGTCGGCCGGTATGTCGTAGCCTCCAAACTCTAACGCTGCAGGAGCCAGGTCTGCAAGTTCAGCGACTTCGGGTCGTGATGGAGGATGGCGCCTCCTTCCCTGGAGAGAAGATCCGCGTCCACTGGCAGCTTGATTGACGGGGACGCTGACAAGTCCAGAAGATCCGGGAACCATATCTGCCTCGGCCACGCAGGTGCGACGAGGATCATCCTGCACCGTGACCTCTTGAGCTGGTTGACGAGCCGGATCAGCAACGGCAATGGAGGGAACGCGTATAGAAACAGGCCCTCCCAGGGGAACGAGAAAGCATCGCCCATGCTCCTCGGCTGGGGAAACCTGCTGGCGAACCTCCGGCACTTGGAGTTCGTCGCCGTCGCTAACAGATCGATCTGGGGAGTGCCCCACCGTCGGAAGAGGCGGTCCACTAGATCCTGTCGCAGTTCCCACTCGTGGCACGAGCGCAGATCTCTGCTGAGCGAGTCGGCAATGGTGTTTTTTATTCCTGCCAGATGAAACGGCACCAGAAACATCCCTTGGGCGACGGCCCAATGCCACAGATCCTGCGCCTCCTTGGACAGGGCTGGGGATCTGGTACCGCCCTGCTTCCTGATGTAGAACATGGTGGTGGTGTTGTCGGTGAAGATCCTCACCACCTTGCCCTTGAGCGATGGAAGAAAGGACCTGAGGGCCCAAAACACTGCCCGGAGCTCCAGGACGTTGATATGGAGGGACTTCTCCGTCGGAAGCCAAAGGCCTCTCGCATGCAGATTTTCGGTGTGCCCTTCCAGGGAGGCATCCGTAGTCACTGTCTCCTGGTGGCCCGGGGTCTGGAAGTCCATGCCCGCCGTCAGATGCGCGCGGGTGCCCCACCACCGGATCGCTCGTCGGAAGCTCTCGTCGAGTGTGATCCTGTCCTCGAAGCTGCCCGTCGTCTGAATCCAGCGAGCGTCCAGGAACTCCTGTAACCGTTGCATCCGAAGCCTGCACAGGCGGATGAGATAAATGCAAGAAGACATCATTCCGAGGAGGGATTTGATGGACCTCACCCTGGCCGCGTCCGCAACCAGCATCCGCTGCACCTTGCCCAAGATGGCCCTCATCCTTTCCTCCGACGGAGAAGCCAGAAGCGCCACTGTGTCGAGTGTCGCTCCCAGAAACAGTGCGTCTTGCGCGGGCACCAGGTGGGACTTGGCGTAGTTTATGGAGAATCCCAGGTCCATGAGTAGTTGGACGGTCCTCGCCGTGTGCTCCGCAGCGAGTTCCCTTGTCTTTGCTCGGATGAGCCAGTCGTCCAGGGAGGGGTAGACTTGGATCCCCTCCAGGCGCAGTCGCGCCGCCACTGGTGCGAGGCACTTGGTGAACACCCTGGGTGCCGACCTCAATCCGAAGGGAAGGGCTCTGAACTGGTAGTGACGCTCTTGGACCACGAATCTGAGAAACTTTCGGTGTCCCTTTAGGATGGGGATATGGAAGTAAGCATCCTCCAAATCCAACGACAGGAAATCGCCCTCCTACAGCTGACCCAGGACGTGCTGGAGGGTGACCATCCGGAACTTCTGTGCCTTGATGAATTTGTTCAGTCGTCGTAGGTCCAGGATGGGATGCCATCCTCCTGTCTTCTTCACGAGGAAGTATCTTGAGTAAACTCGAGCCCCGAAGCCTCTTTGGGACGAGCTCTATGGCGCCTTTCTTGAGCATCGCCTTTACCTCCAAGAGAAGTTGAGGGATGTGATGTTCCTTCCTGGCCACGGGGGGGACGCGCGGGCACTTCTTTAGAAACTCGAGCGCGTGACCCTGGGCCAGGGCGTCCAGCACCCAACGGTCGGTGGAGATGGACTCCCACACGCTGACGAATTTCGCCAGCCGGCCTCCCACCGGGTTGCTTCGGTGGGGGCCCGACCCCACGGCCGGTTCAGTCCTGCTTCGACGAGGCTTTGCCGCCTTGTCCTCCATGGCGACGACGGCGGGGTCCGCCCGACTTGCCTCGTCCCCTGTAGGCTTCCTGTGACGACGAACGGGCCGCTTGACGATAGGTGGAAAATCCGCCGCCGGAACCTTTGTCGGCACTCTGCTTGCCTCCGGTGCTCCGAAAGGGCGGCCGTCGTTGCTGGAGAACACCAAGAGCCCGGGCCGTCTCCGTGCCCGTCTTGATGGCTTGTAGGGAATCGTCCACTGTTTTCCCAAACAGGTTGCTCCCGTCGAACGGCATGTCCAAGACTCTGGTCTGCACGTCCTGCCGGAAGTCCGTTGCCTTGAGCCATCCACGTCGTCTAAGGCACACGCCGTTGCCCAACGGGCAAAACTCAGTGTCAGCGATGTCCGTCGCTATCGTAATGGCGTTGTACGACGCCACTTCTCCTTCCTGCAAGATCTCTAGGGCCTCCGCCCTCTTGTCGTCTGGTAGGAAGTCCAGCAGGGGGGCGATTTTGTACCACAACTCCCTGTCGTAGCGGGCTACGATAGCCAAGGCGTTGGCAGCCTTAATCGTCGTCGCTGCAGATGAGATGACTCTGCGTCCCATTGTGTCCAATTTCTTTCCCTCGCCGTCCGGCGGGGAGGTTGACATAGAGGCCGAAGCCCCCCCCCCCCTGCTTTCTTCCTGGCCGCCGCTGAGACGACAGAGTCCGGGGTCGGCTGTGCCCGAAGGCACAAGGGGGCCGCGTCCGGGACCCGGTACTTCTTCTCATACCGATCCCTTCTCGCAGGCGTTGTGGATGGGTTCTTGAGGAGGGCGAGACCCTCATCCCAGATATCGTCCAGTAGAGATACAGCGAGGACCGTCTTCCTCTTGGTCTCGCGCCGTTGATAAAGGAAACCTTCCTTCTTCTCTTCCGGGCAGAGTTGGAAAAGCTTGGATGCCCTGGCGATCATGGCATGAAACGATCCAATCTCGTCGGGCGGGGAAGCCCGGGAGGAGGTGACGACGGGAGATCCTCGTCGTAAACCTCGTCGTCTGTACCCGTCGCGGCCGTGTTCGTCCCCGTATCATCCCCACGGGTCCGATGGTTGAAAAGGAGGTGGTGGATGAATCCTTCTACTCTTAGGAGGAGGGCTTCCAGAAGGGCCTGGCTCCGGGTCCCTCGTCGGGAGCAGTTCCTCCGTTGGTGGTAACGGCAATCTTGTCCTTATCTCCGAGCATAAGGACTGTATAGCCAACAAAATGGCCGCCGAGTTGTCTTGCGGCACTGGTTGAGGGGATTCCGACGGGCGGTCAGGAGCCTCGTCGGCACCCTCGACGTTATCGTCGTCTCCGACGTCGGGGTCCCTCCCAACGGGCTGGTCTTCTTCCACGCCAACGGCGTGGCTTAAGACTTCGATCAGCTCCTCTTCAGAGGTGGAGGCCGAATCCACGACGACCCCCTGCCCCCCCCCTTTTTCTTCTCCGTCGGAGGTTTCACGGGGGTCCTGTCGATGGGCATGAAAGAGGACTCCCTCCGCGGTGGCAGGGAGACTCTGGGCCCCGAGGTCACCTCCACTGGTGTAGCCTCCACAGGCTGAGCCAGGGCCGCCGCGACTGTCTCGATAGAGGCCTTGGCAGGGTGGATCAAGGCTTTCACCACCTTAGGTGCGCTCACCGCCTTCTCCTTGGGGGGAGGGTCACCGCCTTGCTCCCCCTCCGATGGGGCCTTCGAGCTCGACCGGGGTCTCTCCAGGAGCTTCGCTGGGTGCTCGGCCTTCCTCTTACTCGAGCCAGAGCGTTGGCTCGTGGTTGATGGCGCCGGGGAGGATGCGCCCTGCCTGGCACCCGTAGAGCCCGACGGTTCGGCGCTCCCGGTGCCAGCGGACTCGCGGTGCTTGGCCTTCAGTTGGGCCCCCGTCGCCGGGGCGCCCTCAAAGGTCTTAGAAGACCGCTCGGACTTCTTCTTCTCGCCTGACGGGCTCTTCCCTTCCAGCCAGTTGGCGAGACGCAGGTGGCGGTCCTTCAAGGTCCGCTCCGACATATTGCCGCAAAACGCACAGTCCTTCTCCACGTGCGTCTTGTCCTCATGCAGGGAGTAGAGGCAAAGGGAGTGTTCGTCCTCCTTAAAGACATTCTGAAGCTGGCATCCAGGGCAGACCCTGAACAGCTTTCCGGGCGTCGAGCTTCCCTTCTCCTGGGCCATGTCCGAGATGGACCTGAGAAACTTCTGGAGTCCTCCAAAAGCGTGGCTTGACGAAATCTTCACCCTTGAGGGGCGTAGAAGAATCCGACACGGGTCCCTGTTGATCGGATAATGAAACGGAGCTTGAGGCTCTTTTGACCGAAAGAGAAAATGTTCCTATGAAAAAACGCGAAAAAAGCACTAAAGCTCGAGAGCAATAGCACGAGGATCCCAACACTTGAACGTGCGGTAAAAATCTGAAGATGGCTGCCAGAGGCGGGGCTTAGGGAGATGGCAGTCATTGGCTGTGGTCAGTATGACGCAGAGATCAGTGATTGGTTACTACTACGAAAGACAGATCAGAACCGAAACTGAATAATATTCATGAGCATGTGAATCCATGCCAGACCCCATGCTGGAGAAATGTCTGTGCCCAGGAGTTCTCCCCCCCCCCCGCCCTTTCTTCGGTCCCGAGGGGTTGGTGTCGGACTGAGATCCGGCATCCTCTTCTCCGAGGTCTTTACTATTGGCTTGAACGAAGACTCTCCTGGCCGGGAGAGACATTCTGGCTGCCGCTGGGGCATCCTGGATGGGATCAGCCCCCTTTGCCTTCGAAAGGGAGACCACCATCTCGATCGAGGCGGATGATGATGATGATGATTTGGCCTGGACCACTTGGGCCTTCACGGCAGATCGACCATCTTGGATTTCTTCTTCACGGGCAGCTCAGACACCTTGTCCTGCTTGGCCTTCTCCTTCACGGGCGGTTCGGACACCTTACCCTGTTTGGCCTTATCCGGTGTTTCCCGCAGCTTCCCTGGGGTAGCCGACTTCCTCTTGGATGAAGAGCTGGAACGGTGGCTGGAGATCGAGGCAGATGGAGACGAACGTTCCCTGACAGGCACAGGACCTGCTGGAGCGGCGACCACAACGGAAGCAGACTCGCAGTGCTGGGTCTTGTGTTGGGGCCCCTACGGATGGAGCGCCCGCTCAGGTTGGATGGATCTGGAAGAGGCATGCTCATGAGAATTACCCGGGTAGAGGCCCTGGTCTGAAGCCACGCCGCCAATTGGATGTGTCGATCCTTCATCGTGCATTTGGTGGAGCCACGGCAGATGCCACAATATTATTCTTTATGCGCTGGGTGTAGACAATACAGGCACTGGAAATGCTTGTCATCCGAATAAACATTCCGCAAACCACAGCTGGTGCAGCTTGAAGAGGGAAGCTCCGTCCTTCTCCTCTGACATGATCCAGCGCGGTGTAGGCCTGAAGAACTTCTGGAAGCTTCCAAGAACATTCAACGATTCTTGCCCTTGAGGGGTGATGAAAGATGCCGAAAAACGGGTCCCCGTTAATCGGATTAATAAGCAAAAAATAGAATTTTCCTATCACAAAGCGAAAAAACGCAGAAAAGCTTGAAGAGCAAAACACGAGGACTCCCAACACTTGAACGTGTGGTAGAAATCTGAAGATGGCTGCCAGAGAAGGGGCTTAGGTAGAGGGCAGTCATTGACTGGGGGCAGCATGACCCAGAGTTCAGTGATTGGTTTATAGGAGAAAGACAGTTTAGAAACATAACAATGTTTTCTTTTACAGAGGATTCCCAGCCTGACGACGGGGAATTTTCATGAGCATCCTTCTTCCCAAACCCAATAAAGACCAGAGGAAGTGCACATCATACAGGCCAATAGAGTTAATAAACGTGGACGCAAAAATGTACACAAAGATATTGGCCAACAGACTAGGGGGAATATTGCCGACCTTGGTTCATCCGGACCAGTCCGGGTTTGTTCAGGGTCAACAAACTTTCGATAACATGAGGGTGGCACACCTGGTGGAAAAAGTGAATACGTTCTCAACTCCCGCAGTACTATTGTCCCTCTGAGCCAAAAAGGCCTTTGATTGGGTGGAATGACCTTTTCTGTTCAAGGTGATGGAAAAGATGGGCCTGGGGGGGGAAATTTTTGGTCCAGGCAAATTATGCATCTCCATTGGCACGCCTCTGGATCAATGTCTGAAGGTATTCAACTGACCAAGGGGACAAAACAGGGGTGCCCTCTCCCCTCGCCCCCCTCCTGTACGCTATATATTTATAACCACTGTTGGAACTAATTAGGGGGGCGAAGGGAGTTCACGGAATCCGATTCAGAGGTATACAACAAAGTTGTGGCCTTTGCAGACGACATGCTCCTGACGTTAGCAAACCCAGGGGAATCGTTATCGGCTAAAATGGCAATTTTGTCAGCAGCCTCAGGCTACAAAATCAACTTAAATAAATCATAAATCCTGAACCTTGCGGTAGAGGGTAGGCAGGTGGAGAGGTGGGGAGGCTGAAGGAATCCTCACCATTTATATGGAACCCTAAAGGGATCAAATATCTAGGTATTAAAATAACCCTGACTTTATTAGGCTGGTATATGGCAAACTACCCACCTATGCTGTCAACAATTAAGGCTGATCTCTTAAAATGGAAGGGGAGAATGGCAGCGGTGAAGATGGTGATGCTCCCTAAAATGCTGTACCTATTTCAGGTACTTGCGGTTCCGAATAATTACTTTTGCGATCTTGGCAAAGCAATGGGTGACTTTATATGCCAGGGCAAGAGGGCAAGGGTTGGTCGTAGATTATTAATGTCCCCGAGTGGGGAAGGAGGGATGCGACTTCCAAACGTTCGGTTGTATTATAAGGCATCACAACTGCGCATTATACTGGAATGGTTTAAAGGAAAAGTGGGGACTCAGTGGGTTGCAATGGAACGCGCAGGGGTGAGGCAAGACATGGATGTAGTTCTGTGGTTGAAGCGACAACATAGACCGAAACACATGTACTTAAGCTCCATTACGAGTTTGGTGGTGGAAACATGGGCCAAATTGATAATAAAATATGGGATCACGACATTCCCTTCCCCTTTCACCCCAATATTCAATAACCCAGACTTTTCAGCAGGCACATAAACAGGCGCGTTTGGAAAATGGCGGGAGCGGGGATGCAGGAAAGTGAGACATGTTCCAGGGGTCCACCATTAGACCATTTATGGACTGCAAACATTTATTTGAGGTGGGTGAAACCGAAAGGCTCAGATACTTTAAATTATGGCATTGGCTTCAGAACCCCACGGTCAAGGCAGCATCTTGTCGCGATCTTACGCAGTTCGGAAAATTCCTCGTGACACAGGATGGTTCTAAGGGAATGACTTCCAACTTGTACAAACTATTGTATAAGGCTATCCCCCGGCCGGTATGGCCCCTATACGGGACACTGGGAAGGCACGATGGGGAGGGAGCTCCCAAGGGCAGTAAGGGAGAGATTATGGAAAATAATTCTGAGATTAGTTAAAGCAACCCAGCTGCAGGAGTGTTGGTATAAGCTAATATACAGATGGCATTATACCCCGGTCTGCCTACAAAAAATATATCCGGAGTCGTCACGGGAATGCTGGAGGAGGTGTGGAGGGGAGGGTACGTGGTCACACATTTGGTGGAGATGCCCCAAACTTAAGCGTTATTGGAAGGAGGTACAGGAGGCCCCAGCCCAGGCATTTGGGTATAAGGAGGTTGTGCCATTGAAGATGGTCTTGTTGGGGCTGGGGAATGGGAAGGGAGATAGTTGGGGCTGCAGGAAGGCGAGGACGATGCTCACCCTGGCTGCGATGAATAGGACCAAGGTGGAAAGGGGAGGCCATCCCCACGTTGCAGGACTGACTTCGCAAAGTGTGGTACTTTGTAGCGCTAGAATATGCTATGAACAATACCTGTCATATTTTGCTAGAGATTGGGGTGGAGGTTTTGACCTTCCTGAAAGACTACACAGTGCAATGGTGCCTCCAGCGCCTGAAGTTGTTGGACTTAAGCTGATAAGTGAATAATTCCTTGGCCCCTACAGGATTTAAGAAATCAGAAGCCCAAGAAGGGGGGTGGGGAGGGCAGGGTTGGATATGTTAAGTTTTGTTGTAAAACAATAAAAAGAATTTTACAAACATAATACAATACGTACACGTTACTTTGGCTAAACCAATCCTACTGGATGGTTTCCTTTGGACCCAAAGTATATCAGTGTTCGGACAGTTGTTCTGAAGTCCAACTAAGGGTTTAGAAAAACCATTTGTATTACAATTTCATTTTACTGATTCTACAGCCCTCTCTCCCTCCTAAAATAAGCCTGGCTGCTCGGTCTACGCCACCCTGAACTCAGGTGGTACAGCCTTATACTAAAAGTCGAGTCTTGTACTGCCTCAGTTGAATGGTTTTACTAAGCCCTTAGTTGGACTTCAGAAAAACTGTCCTAACAGAGGGTTTCAGATTAAAATTGTACAATTGGCATTCATTGCTATAGTGGTGTATTTGGAGCTCAACGTTAGAATGACAGCAGGGAATGCAGGCCATGATTAAGGTACATCAGAAGAGATGTAAAAAGTTAACAAGGTCAGTTTTAAAACAGATATCACATGCAGCATGTCAGGACTAATGCCCAATGGCTGAGTAACATGCTAGCTTCTCTCATTGTAAAAGAAAAGGTTACTCGAGGTCAGGCTCCTCTACAGTGCGGTGTGTGGGCAGTGAGTCAGCATTACAGTAGCAATGGGTCAAGACAGAGATCCAAGAGGGGTGCAAGAGCTGGGGAAGGTCTTTATGATAGAATCAGATTGAAGTCTTGGTGTTAGGACTGAAATGCAATGATATAGCTGTGTGTCTGCTTTAGAAGAGCAGAGTGCTGCATGTCAGCGATGAGGCCCTTTAGCAGAGATACATGCCATTGTTAAGTCTTGGATTGGCAGTACAGGGCTGGAAGAGCGGTTTGCGAGAGGCTGGGCGGATATACAAGCACAGTGGATACAACAGAACACAATTATATCTGTATGGTTTGTTGTGGCTGGGAAGATGCACACTCCAATTCCTTTCTCACACTGTTCTCGTCACCAATGTGTGGTAATGCCATCAGCACAAGGATCTCAAGTTGCCATTTGTCAGCTCCAAGTGGGTCATATGGTCCTGATTTTAATATTCACTTTTTGGTAATTGTACTTCTGTTTTCTCATTAGATGTGCAGAACTACAATTCACAGAAACCAAAAAAAAAAAAACACAGAAGTGCATGATCAACTAAAGCAAGATGTGGGGCAACTCGAGAGCTGTGCAGCACAACTGAAATACTAGATTAGGTGAAGGGTTAAGGGGCAACCCGCAATCTGGGTGCCTTCGATAGATTTGCACATTACCCCATCCAGCATTTCTGTTTCAGAATGAGCTGTCATGCCAGCATGCACACCTGATTGGTCGTGGGGCTACCAACTGCCCAACATCTTACTGATTTAGTTGCTTGAAGTCTTTGCGAAGGCTAGACCGAAACATTTTCACTTGAGGGTTCCAAGAACCTTGCCCTCTAAGTCGAGATGACATTGCAAGCAATGGCATCCAAAGAACATAGCTACTGGGTGAAGAACTCGAGTTAAAGATTATGGAAATTGCTCCACATACTAGAGAAGACCATGTGAAATAACCCCTACAGGTAAATATCGGATTATGTATCCCTGTACATAAAGGGCAGTCTCAGATCTGCATACTCTTTGGTGCAATCACTTATTCTAGAAAGGGCCAGTGCTATACTTGAATCTCCTGGGCTAGGAGGGGGGCATATTCTGGGCTGCACACTCTCCTGCCCTTGGAGACGCACCCCTGTTCATAGATTGCACAGTCTCTCATTTGAATTTTGGCGTGCACAGAGGGATCACTCTCAGCTTTGAGCTACCCTGTACAGAGAGGCAGCAAGGTCCACATTGGAATTCCCTGTGTTCAGCAGTTGCACTCTTGGCTTGTACTGGGCTCAGTTTTGTTGTGGCAGTGGTAGCTTTGTGTTTTTTGTTGCAAAAGGAGCACATTTCTGTAAATACCCGAGCGGAGGGAGCAGTCACAGCTTTACTGATGGAGCAGTTTTAGTTTTAAACACTACTTTGCAGATGTAGAAGCAATCTCAGCTTTGAACTCGACAGTGCATGGAAGTGATGGTTTGCTTTGAAAAGCCTGTCTTGGGAATGTTACAGCTTTGCACTCGCCTATAAAAAAAGGGATTGCGTCAGCAAAGGGATGCCCTCTGCTCCTTGGCACCCTGAGATTACTCTCCCCTGTGGTGAGAGAAGGCAGAGTTTTTACTCCTTTGTTTTAGAATTCATTACACAGGAGGCGGAAACACAGCTTTAAATTAGTCTGGCGAGAGATAAGGCACACATAGCTTGGATCATCCTGTGAGGATTAGGGTATTCTTGGTACTGCAGTGAATGCATTGTGCTTATGTACGTTTGCTTAACACTCACCTGTGTTGAGGGGACAGTCTTTGATCTGGAACTGGGCTTCATTTTCATTGGGAATGTCTTTCCAGGTAGCCAAGAACATCTGTCGCTCTGAGGAAGGTAAGAAGTGCATGTGAGAGAGAGGAGTGTAGCAGACATGCATGCCACAGGATGTCTGCAATACAGCCATCAACAAACAATACAATGGTATTCATCTTAAATAGCACAAAAGGTAAGATTGTCTCAACAAATGACAAGGGTATATCTAGAGGGAAGGGCACACATGAAAATTGCAGGTCAGAGCTCTAGCACGGCTACTTCCAGTGACCCAACATGGCGGTGGGGGCTATAATGGATATCCCACTGTAGCCATAACTTAATTATGCGTTCTGTGGAAGTTGAACACATGCCTCAGTGTCAGCTGAGTGCAGGGAACATAAATGAGGAAAACCATACTTTACTTTGGTCTCTCTCAGTCAATCTCTTGGGTAACAATTCCAGAAGGGCATGCTATCAATATGATACAAGGATTAATAAGCATTTTTTTTTGCACAAAATCTTTGTGGACATAACAGACAGAAGTTCAGCAAAAGTACAGAAAGCATGCTCAAGCAGCAGACTGGGTTATAAGGATTTCCGCACAGGGGTGCTTGTATTATATTCCTTCCCTGGTTCACTTGGTGGAAAAGGTGGCTGAGCAGTCATATGCAACTCTTATGATGGTAATGAGGGGTTAGGATACAGTACACACTGTCACAAAGTGACTGGGATCAAGAAGAATGCCAGGACATGCATTTTCTAGCTTCAATTGTTTTTTCTTTCTGTTTTTTTTTTTTTAAGGCTACCTTAATCAAAATGGGTCAACTTCAACTTGAACAGGATCTTCAAGAAGGAAAGTCAGGATGGTTGGTTTCTCCTAGTCCTGAATAGGCCTCTCCGATCTTGTTGATTTTTTTGTAAAACTTCCCAGTAACCTTGATGTCCAAAAAGGGGTTTGCCAGCATTACCTTTGCAGTTCTCGTTGCATTGCAGGAAACAGGGTTTCCCAAACCTTTTCTATGTATACGACCTTGTTGCAGGTTTTCAGTACCTCAACGACTAACTCTAGCCAACAGTTCTACATCAGTCGGGGGGGCGGAATTCTTAGTTCGACTCGGACAATTGGAGAGGAGATTCTTTCTCCCTACCTTGTAGAGGGCCCATGCTGGTCTTCTCCTTCCACCTCTACACCCAACAATATCCTTGTCCCATTGTTGTTCCACCTCCCCATTCTTGGCCCTCTTGGAGCAGACATGGCCCATCAGAAATTTCCTTGACTGACTGTCTAGGTTGTAGTGCTTGGAGTCCCCTTCTGAGGTTAACCATGATTGGCTTAGCCACTTACCTCAAAATGTTTCTCTCCATAAATCCCAAAGAAATTTCTTCCGGGATGAAGCCCAACTCCTTCCCTCAAGAGGCCTTCTTCTAATCTTCCCTCTTTGTAGCGTCCCCTCCTCTAGACCGTCCGCCAAGCCTACATTTTATATTTCCCCACCTCTACTTCCTGAGGCAACATCCTCCTTATTGTCAAGTTTACCCCCTTTATGTTAGCAACTCCTCCTTGGGAGCACCTATGGCACCTGATAGGACCACCTCCTTTCCAATTCTACTCTCATGCTTTGATGTTCTCCCCTCCTCAATACCACCTTTACCTCCAGGTATCACCACCTGCCGATTTTGTCACCTCCTCCTCTGTACCACTTCCATCTCCTGATGTTACGTCCTCCAAACCTTTTCTCATTGACGTCATCTCCCTACCTATTCCTCTGCCTTGCCAACATCCTCAACCTCTCCGTCCTCTGCTTTCTCCAATCTTCCTCAGTTGGTTAACTACCTCCAAATGTCAACCTCCTCCTCCAACAACTCAGACTGACTGAGGTCTCTGGGTTTTACAGAATGTTGTCCCTCCCCCCTGGGCAGCGCTCCCTGCAAGGATTTTTACTTGAGTTTTAAGATTGGCGATGGCCTGGAATTAGCTGTCTGTCCTGGGTTTAACTGTACTTTGGGCTTCAAGGGTGGACAAAGCTTTTCTGGCCCATCTGCCATCTTGGAAGTCACTTCTCTCTTTGTTACTGCCTAGTTAAGTCTAGGAAGAATACAGATCCTACTGCGTCCCAGGCATGCAAGCTTCCGGTTGGTAAACCCTTTGACAGTCTCTCTGAAGCTTCCAACTATACACAATATATCGGCTCTCTGCAATCCTGCAACTAAATAGTCTGAGAGAGAAACCTCTGCGAACAGACAATGGCTTGATAAGCTTGTATATAAACAGCGGCTCCAATGCCATTGGAGAACTGTGAACTAGCAAAACAGATTCCTGCACAAGCCCTCTGGGCTCAAGGAGCATCACCAAGTGATTTTGAAATGAATTATTTTGTCCCAGCGAAAACAATGAACTCATAACATTATTTCCTCGATGGGAACTCCAGGTACGCAGAGAAGCAGGCTAGTGTTTTTGAAAGGACTTCTTTTATACTGGAGAAATCTGAGAACTGGTAACATTGTTTCCCATTCTGCGATCAGGGAGCATTTATTCTGAGTTTGAAATTACTTTCAATTCTTCCCAGACACCCTCATTTAGACTTCCCTTAACCTACTTTTGTCAGCTTCCCACTTAATCTTCTTGAGATGACGCCCCCCTTCACCTTTGCCGCATAATGTTGAAACGTCTTCCTCAGGTACCTAATGCTACCCTCTCCTCTTCAATTCTACTCATCCCATGAGATTCTCGCCTCCTCAATGCCACAGTCACCTCATTCTCTTCAATACTATCTCCACCACCTCCTCCTCCTCCTCCTGCTCCTCCTCCCGCTCCTCCTCCCGCTCCTCCTCCTGCCCCTCTGTCCCTCTCACTTCCAGACATAAGCACCTTCTCCACACTATTTATCTGTCTCTTCAACATCCTCTGCCCCTGCACCCTCAAATCCTCTGTTTGCCAACCACCTCCAACCTCCTTCTCGAATAACCCAAAATGAGTGAATGGAGTGTAGTGTAGTGGTTTCACAGAGTCACCCTTACTATAGGCTTGGCTCCTTGTGAGAGTCTTAATCTTAATTTTTAGATTGGTACTGATCTGGGATTCACTGTCATGGGTTCACTTGCACTTTATCAGGCCTGGCCGTCATTTCAGAATTCACTTCCCTCTTAGTTGGTGTCTGCTAAGGATACAGATACCCTGCTTCCCGGCTGTATGCGTTTCCTGTTGGTAAACCACTCGACAATCTGACTCTTCCAAACATAGTGTTAGCTCTAGGCAAAACTACGATTCTGTAGTAATACAATGATTTTATATAAATATAGATCTTTATGATTAACATTTTTTGTATGTAAAGCTTTGTATGACAATGTAGAAAAGTTGTCAATTACCATGCAATTCTGTATCAGCTGTGAGGGACCCTTCTGCTGGGAAACAAATGCTATGTAAGCTCGTACAAACTACAGGCTACAAAGCCATCAGAGGACCGCAAACTCGCAACAGTGATGGCTGTCACGACTCTGGGAGTATCCCACAAGTGTTTCTGAAATGACTCATTTTGTCCCATGGGAAAACTGCAAACTGGTAAACTGTTTTCACTGTGGGCACTCAGTGGTCGGGGGAACATCTCCCAGTGAGTTTGAGATTATTTTAGTATGAATAATTATCCGAAATTGAAAGGTATTAAGAGTATAAAGCTGGAGTGGGACTAGGTAGTCCTTTCCCACCCCCTTCCTAGGCCAAGTCACAGAATGCAAAAGGGAAACAGCTTTCCAGTACTGATAGTCTTAAGGACTGATCCGTTTCACCATAACAAATGAGCAAACGGCAAAGGAACCTGTCAAAAAGTCAGAACGGGTTAAAAAACAGAGCAAAAACAAAGGGGGTCCATAGAAACTAAGGAGGGAAAGCTGGAAAAAGAGAAATCATTCCTAATACTCGCCCTCCAGACTAAGGGCAGGGGATCTAATCCAAGGTGAAGTGAGGCCAAAGAGGTAGGGTCTCAGCTTCAGAAAGGCCTACACAACAGAGAAGCAGTTCTCCATGGACGCCCACCTGAGCTCTGTCCTTAAGCGGGCGACTAATAATAAAAAATTTTTTTTTTTTAAAAAAAAAAACACATATGGGGTGTTCACTGCCTTTGTCATCTAACTGTAAAAGGACAGCATCTATTCCAGTGTCACAGGCATCTGTCTGCACTAGAATAGCTCTCTGGCAGTCATACGGCCCGAGGACAGGGGCCTGACAAAGGGAATCCCCTCAGGACTTGAAAGGGCTTCTCACAATCCTCAGCCCAAGTGACTTTCTTTGGTTTCTTAGGAGTGGTGAGGGCAGTCAGAGGGGCACAGCTATAATGCCATAGTCCGCCATAACATTTCTGTAGTACCCAGTAAGGCCTACAAAAGCTCTCACCTGGGTTTGGGTTGTGGGGGTTGCGAAGTCCTGCACAGCTTGTACTTTTGTAGCTTTGTACTTTACCGGGTAAAGGGTGAATCCTGCCCCCACCAACCTCATTCCCTGGGCATTGTCCAATCTGGCATTTGGTTGCCTTTATGGTCAACTGGGCCTGCTGAAGAGCCAGCAACACAATCACAATGTGTCTTATATGTTCCTCCTTATACTCTTCCCAAGTAGGGGAAAAACTGCAAATTCGACCAGATAAGCCAAGCTGAATTCATCTAACCCCTTCAGGACATGGTTGACCAGGTATCCAGTGATTTTACCGATAAAATTACAGTGGTATGTTTTAACTAAACATTTACAACGAAAACATTTTGTATTAATTATATATGGGGCAGGGAGTTAAAACGGGTGGGGAGAGGTTCGGGGTGAAGTTGAAAATAAATTTTAAAAAAGGAAAAAAAAAAACAACAAAAAAATCAAAATCCGTATTTTTTGTTGTAAATGTTTAGATAAAAAAAATCCTCCAATTTTATTCGGTAACATCACATAGAACCGGTTGACCAACCTTTGGAAAGTGTGAGGTGCAATCTTTAAGCCAAAGTGTAATACCCTGAACTGGTAAATTCCCCTGGTGTTGAGAATGTGGTCTTCTCCTTGGTATTTTCTGTCAGGGATATTTGCCATACCCTGCACTAAGATCAAAAGGTGCTAAGGTACTTGGCAGCACCTAGATTGTCCACGAACCCATCAGTTTGTGGAAGGGGATGAGCATCTGTCTTAGTGACAAATTCCGCCGGCGCTATTCCAGCGAGCTGGAATAGCGCCGGCTGTAAAAGTGTTGACAACCAAACGCACCATTACAGACCTATCACAAGTAAAGCCTCAGCGTTCCCATCGCTGAAAACTAATGCTGAAAATACCCCCGGCCAAATGCTGGAGGTAAAAGGACACATGTGAGTAATAAAGCCCCAGGTGTAAACAATGCACACAAGAGGCCTACAAAAGACCCACCTATGCCCCAAACACCCTTTGCAACACCATGTTGCAATTTGGGGCCGGGAGCCTTGATGTGGACCTCTACATGCTACACCAGGAGGTACAGAGGCCTGACAACCAGCCCAGGACAGGGAGCAGAGAGGTGGCCTGGGGTGTAGGGGGAAGAGGGTGAGACCAGGTCCAGCAAGGCGGCCAGCCACCCCCAGGGTCAGGCCAACAACCTGGGCCCTGACTCATGGTCAGTTGGTATCCGAGTACAGGCTGGACAGGACAGCCATCACCCAGTTGCTGGACACAATCCAGTGTGACATAGGTAGCCGGATTGCCATCAGCACCGCCGGGCCCCACTTGTGAAGCTTGTGTCAGTCCAACAATACCTTGGAACTGGCAGCTTCCAGCACAGTTGCCATGAGGCATGGTATGGCCCAGTCCACATTCAGTTCCATGCTGGGCTAGGTGCTGGATGCACTGCTGCGCCATGTGAAAGAACACACAGCATTGTGCACCACCCAGGTACAGGTTAATGAAGTCAAGGCATAGTTCTATGCCATTGCCCAAGTTCCGGACGTTACTGCAGCCCTAGACTGCACACATGTTGCACTGGTAGCACCCCAGGACCATGAGGCAGCCTACAGGAATCTGAAGCATTTCCATTTTCTCAATGTGCAGATGACCTATCCCAGACCCATCAGCCACTGCTGCGCTCGCTACCCAGGATCCACCCACGACTCCATAGTGCTGCGCAACAGCACACTGCCAGCCTACATGGAGAGGCACCGAGCCCAACACACATGGATATTGGGTGAGTACAACCCCTGCCTGAAATGCATGCTAAAGTACACCAAATGTAGCCATAGGAACCCTTGCATGCCACCAGGAGACACCGCCAGCACCAGTTCCATGTATGTGTGGCACACAAGGACACCTGCACATGGCCACCACACCTGGTGGACCAGAACCACCACAATGCACCTTGCCTGTGTTGTAGTGCTGCTTCTCACCCTGACACCCAGGAGCAACCTCACCCAGGGCACCACACAGGAATGCAATACCCATCCACAAAACCACTGTAGATCCGGAAAAAACAAAACCATGAACATCCCTGAGAGAGTGACCCCTGAATGCCCATTTACATGCATGCAAAAATTAAAAATATTGTGCCATGTAGCTAAGGCACACCAGCCACTGAGACGGCCACAACCTAATACTAATGAAAATTGACCGTGAACAGGCAGACATGACGGGAGCCTCATCCGACGTAATGGATGCACCACTGTGCCAATCAAACCCAGGGGGTGGTGCATGTAGAAAGTTGGCTCCAAGGGACATGGCACACATTGCAGAGCAAACCCAGGGCACATGAATACACCATAATCAAAAGACAACTTGTTGAGCATGAGTTTTCCACACAATTACATACACATAGTTCATCCACTGCTGCAAGTCCATTAACACCAAGTGCATGCAAATGTAACCTGCCACAGAACACTCACTTAATGACACAGGCTGGATGTACGGGTCAGATCACGCATGTCCCAAAATATGATGAATGTATACCAATCAAGCAATCACATTGCATATACCTGTTGCACACATAGATGACCAAAGTGCATACTGTATTGATGCATATTCCTTGCACACCCAGTGAAGCAACCAAGGCATCACTAACACATTTCATCCCCATGCAGGTGATTCAGGATACCCGCAGCTCACATGACTGATGACCCCTGTACGGAATCCACAAACTCCGACAGAGCTGGCATATAACAATGCCCACAGTCGTACCCGCATATGTGTGGAAAGGACATTTGGTTTGTTGAAGGCACGTTTCCGGTGCCTAGACTGTACTGGAGGGGCACAGATGTATGCACCAGACTAAGTCGGAAGGATTGTACTCACCTGTGCCATGCTGCACAACATCTGCTGCAGTAGGCATATGCCACTTCCACCTGATGCTGACACGCAACACAAAGGGGATGGGAGGGACGATGACCATTTGTCCATTGTCTGGCTAATGCACACAGGAATGGGGTGAGGGAGGGGAGGTTGGCCAGACAGGCGCTGATTGACATTTTAATTTTTATTTGGTGGATGGGTATATGTCACGAAGATCACTTGTAAAATAAACAGCACTTGAACACAATCATGAATGTCTGAGTTTTCTGTCATGTTTCAACAGGCTTTAATTAGCGTGGAACAAACCCCCCTCCACCCACTAACTCCCCAGCACACATTCTCCCCACCAACTCCCCAGCATACATTTCCCCCTCCCTCCACCAACTCCCCAGCACACACTCCCCCCCCCCACCAACTCCCCAACACACATTCCCCCATCACCCCACCAACTCCCCAGCACACATTCGCCCCCTCCCCAACACAGTGGATATGGGTCCATGTGCCTGGCCCTCAGGCCAACAGTGCATTGTCCATCTAACAAGGAGAGGTGAGGCTGCCTTTGTGGGTTGCCATTATAAAGCCACTCAGATGCCGTATGTTTACACTGCTCATTTCTAGATTTACCTTGTAATTTTAATGTGCTCACTCATCTGCCATTTGCACATTCCGTTTTAGTTGAACTCCAGCACGTGCTGGGCATCAGCTGTTGCTGATCGGATTTACATTTTATATTGTGAGAAAGCTGCATGTGCGGCTATCCTCTTTCTTTGTTTAGAGGGGGCTTGTCCTTTGCCTCCCTTCTTCCCACTCAAGGCCTCATATGTGCCGGAGTGATTGCCCGCGCAGCGGAAGCGCAGTCAGCGTGCCAAAGGCACGCTTAAGGCAAGCCCGTCTGCCCGTCCGTGCATGGGACAATCAGGATGGGCAGCACCCTTTGGGTGCTCCACTTATACCCTGTAGGTTACAACAAAGTGAGCTACTATCCTATGCTCCAGCAAATACTAGATGGCCGTTAGGCTTTATAACATCCCCAGCCATCAAGAAAGTAATGCACCCTACCATGTTGCAGTGTGCCCTACTTAATACACGTTCCCTAGTTGCTCATTCTATGGAATGCCACGATCTGCTATCGTATAAGGGATTTGACCTTCTCTTTTTAACTGAAACAAGGTTAAGAGACACGTCTGGTCCCGATATTGTTCAATCTCTCCCTGCCAATTACACAGTGGCACATGTGGATCGTGTGCCCCCCCCCCCATCCAGGCGGTGGGGTGGCCCTGATCCATAAAACCAACTACAGGGTGCTACGCTCACCTGGCTCCCCCAGAGGCGTCGATCTGAACTGGACAGCTGCGGTCTCTACCAATGTGACGTGTAGGGCCGAGATGACGGACTGGACTGGCCCACCTAGCTTCGTTTGCTTGGCCCTTTGGAATATTCTTCTGTAAATGGAGAAAGGGAATTAACCACCCGTGGGGTGGAGCGTAAATCCCCCCACCCCCGCTGTTCTCCCCACAGATCACCTTTGATGTCCCCTCTTATAGTCTCACCTGATGGTTTGAAAAGATGAGCTCTCCATCCTGCATTGAGCGCAGGAGCGCGTTGATAACCAGTTGTTTCATCGGCACGAAGGAATTTGTGAGTTCCAGAACAAAATTGACTCCTAAAAGTATGTAGTTCGTAAGAGTTCACATGTCTGACTTTCACTCTTGTCCGATTCCTTGCAGTTTGCAGCTTGACCCCAGAAAAAAGTTCCTCGTGGTAGCTGACGAAGTTCAGGTAAGGATTTGGCTTATCCTACACAGTTCAATAAAATAAGACCAGAATGTAACCTGTGGCTTGCTCCCTTATTCAGGTGTGGAGAGAAAATATGAAGTTCGGGGAATAATGCCTCCGGCGGTAAAATTAGGTAAGTCTATTGTGGTGAGAAGAGTTCCCCTCGTTTGTCCCTTCGTCTCACCTTGTTGTCCTTTTGTTCCTCTTAGGGGCCGGGGTACGGCGAGGATGCAATGGAGACTGCGCCGACCCGTGAAGAGGAATAGTACCCCCGGCGGTAATCAGGTAAGTATATGGGGGTAGTTATTATTGCCTCCTTTTATTCCCTTGGCTCACATTTTCTGTTCTTGTGTTCACCTTAGGTGCCAGAGTGCGGCGGGAACGTGAAGAAGGATGCGGTCGATCGTGAGGATGCTGCGAAGGCCGGTGAGTTCAGCGCGGCGCTGCAGTAGGCGAGGCGGCGCACGTAAAATGCTTCTTTCTTCCAGCTCGAAGGCGCGGTGGATCCGGAATTCAGGTAAGGATCGAAGGTTTTGCTCTTATTCCAACCTCTTCTCCTTCTGTTCCTCCCTTTTTCTAGGAGCTGCAGACTCGAGGCGGGCATGGCAGAAGACTGGATGCAGGCTTGCAGACACGGTGAGCGTTACACTGCTGGATGCAGAATAACGCGAAGCATGTGCTGTTCTTCGGGCGTGGTTTAAATAGCCTCCAAAGTAGTCCCAGGTAAGTATTCCTCCCCAGCCCCACCAGAGTAAAAAATAGTCCCTAGGTAAAATAGTTCCTTCCAAGCCTCATTTGGCTTGGAGCTCTGCAGCATGGTCTGCATCAGGTAAGCTTGCAGCATGGTCTGCATCAGGTAAGTTCTACTCTATGAGCCTGGCGCCAGGACTGACTCTCCATATGAGCCTGGCGCCAAAGGCACCAGGACCGCACCCAAACAGCCCCTAGCAGGGGTTTTTGGGCTTGCTCAAAATAACTTGATGCCTGCTTCTGGGGTTGCTGGACCTGGTCTGGTTCCCCGGGGGTAGGCATCATGACACAGGGTTTCTAGTTTGGTTCCTAAGCATTCTTTAAAAATGGAATGCATTCTGAGCCATATCTCTCTCCCACTTGTACCCTCACAGTTCTGCTGGTCTATCAGCCTCCAGGGGTTAATACAGTATTCTATGATGAATTTCCAGCATTGGTGCTTGAGCTGCAAACGGAATACCCCAACCGGATCACTATTGGTGACTTTAATCTGCCTGCTAATGCGGCTACGGCCATGCAGGTCGCCAACTTCACAGCTCTGATGGCTGACTTAGGCCTCCTTCAGAGGGTTAATACTCCTACTCATAAGTGTGGCAACACATTAGATCTCATCTTTTCCCCCTCTTTCCTATGTTGACAATGCCACTCCTATTCCTAGAAAAAGGTAAGATCACCTTATGGTGCCCTTTTCCATCCCTCTCAAAGTCCCTCCTCCCGCAGTTGCGAAGCCTGCAATTCGTAAACACAGTTGGTTTGGGGTGTCCAATCTTGAGCAGATTAGCTCTTTACAAACACACTGTGGCAAGTTGCTCCCCGACCACATTGGAAGCCGCCTTCACAGCTACTGCGGACGCATTGGCTCCTTATAAATAATGCAAACAGCGTAGCCGTCCCCCGGAACCATGGTTCTCGCAGGAACTTAAGGAAAGCAAACTACGCTGCAGGTAGGCTGAAAGAAAGTGGCGTCTCTGCTACTCCTCTAGCCGTAAAACCCTCTTTCGGAGCACTCTCGCTGCCTACCACAAAGCAGTGTTGAATGCTAAAACAGTCTATTTTGGCCACACAGTAGAAAGGGCTATTAATAAACCCAAAGCCCTATTTGATCTAGTTCAATCGCTCTCTACGCAAAAGATAGGACACAATGTGGTACCGCCCTCTCAGGATCTATGTGACTCCCTCTCTACTTTGTTTGTGACAAAGATTGACACCATTCGGGATAACATAAAAATGGAGGCTATGACATCAATAGCCAACACAGCTCCTGTCAAATCCCTTCTAGCTAGAGGGTCACTGGTCTACATTTCCCTTTTTTTCTAACTTGGATGTTTTGTCAGCCATTCAGAAATTTAAATCTGCATCTCCTGCAGATGCTATACCCCTGGCTCTTTCACAGGAGACGTCTGCTGACTTAATCATATCACCGCAACAGTTAAAGCGTCATTTGCTACGGGAGTGGTCCCGTGCTCACTCAAGCATGACTTGGTCATTCCTCTGCTCAAGAAGCCCTCCTTGGATCCGGAAGTGCTGGCCAGCTATCACCCTATTTCACTTCTGCCATTCCTGATGAAAGTCCTAGAGGCACCGGCATCGCCCCTCTTATCTACGTTTTCGGAATCCTCCTACTATCTTGACCCATTTCAATCTGGTTTTCGGCATTGTAGAGGCACAGAATCTGTCTTGAATTCAGTGATGGACGACCTGATGTGCCTGGTAGATCAGGGTGTTGTCAGAGCAGTCCTGCTATTAGATCGGTCGGCTGCTTTTGACACCTTCGACCACACTCTTATCTCCCGGCTCTGAGGTCGGCCTCTCTGGCCAAGTCCTAGACCGGTTCATAGCTTTTTTGGAAGACCGCTCTCAATCAGTATCTCTCCCTCCTTTTCGCTCTGCCCCGTGCCCTCTTTTCTGTCGGGTCCCTCAGGGATCAGCATTGTCCCCCATCTTATTTAACATTTATATAAGTTTTCTTCTACTCCTCATTCAGTCACATGGGTTTCGGTTTTACTCTTACGCGGACGATACCCAGATCCTGGTCCGTCTGGACCTGACTAAATCTGAAACAGCCATCCGGCTAAGAAAATGCCTTGAGGAACTGGGCACATGGATGACATAGAACTGGTTAAAGCTAAACGGTAGTAAAACTGAGGTCCTCGGTGTAGGTACTCCATCTTCTCAACTGTTCTGGACGGCCGATATCTGGCCTACATCCTTGGGCCCCCTCCCCACACCGGTTCTGTCAGTCAGGAACCTTGGAGTGAGGATCTCTGCCACTCTGGTCATGGATGAACAGGTCACTGCAGTCTGTAAAACCGGCCATTTCAAGCTCGGTGTTCTTCGGAAACTCCTCCCTTTTATCCCTACAGCCAGTCAAGCTCCGGTGGTTGCTGTCTTGGTCCTAAGTGTATTGGACTATTGTAATTCACTTTATCTGGCTCAACCCGGCTACCTGACTGGGCGCCTACAGTTACTTCAGAATGCCGCAGTGAGTTCTATTCTCTGCCTCCCTTTCGGAGCCCATATGACCCCTCTGTTGAAGAAATTGCATTGCCGCCCCTTCGTTCACCAGATTATGTTTAAGTCTATGTGCATAGTGCACCGAGCCTTTTATGGTGTGGGAGCAGAATTCCTGCAAGCCGAGTTTGTCCGCTACATGCCCACTCGCTCTCTTCGATCACAAGCTACTCTGCAGGTGTTAAGATGGATTTCTGAACTCTGACCTGGTGGGCAGAGGTTCAGGAGGCCAGCCTAGTTTCTTGGCACAGGGAACCTTCTGGACAAGCCAGACCAATCAAGGTAGCTTGACGACGGTCAAGACTAGGTCTCAGGAGGGGTGAGGGTGACTGAAAGAGCTCAATGAGCACACAGAGTAAAGGACACTTACAAATCACTCCCAGTCAGGTGTAGATATATTAAAAATACATATACATTTATTTCAAGACCTTTGAGTTTCAACACAAATCAAATCACAATAATACTATTAAGCCAACACGATCCTATCTAAATACATATATACAAGACCATTGGGGTCTAAAGGGTAATGCACGAAATGGGTCCACAACCTAAAAGGGGAAGGAAACAGGCAGTGCAAATAGTCTTTAGCCCCTTCTACATCCAACACACTCCTAACTAAGAGGCAGTCCAATCCCTAAGAATAGTGGAGCCTAATGCTCAAATGTACATGCAATGCCAGGGCACGCGGTAGTTCAAATGGGCAAAACGGGGTCTCTTCAAGGGTCTGTAGCAACTCAGGAAGGTCGGTGAGGCGATGAAGAATAGTTTCCCACTATTCGAGGAGGGTCTCCACTTGAGGGCAGAGTCGATTCCAAGAGTTGGGAATAGTTTGCACTAGCAGTGGAAAGGAGAGGGGTTAAGGGCCACTGGTTAGGGTTGCGATTACTCACCGACCCCCGGCGCACTCCAGACCAAACTTCGGCAGTCGAGTCCACTTTGGTTGCAGGTTCAAGTGCAGCAATTTGATGGCTCTGCGGCTTTCCGCGGCGAAGATACGATTATTCCCAAACGGGACAGTAGCGATTTCTCTGCTCCTGGTGAATTGATCAGGCCAGTTTCACTGCAGCAGGCTTCAGGGGCAAGAGGGGCACAAATGCAGTGCATCTGCAAAGTTCATCACCACGGCTGGGTGGCATGGTAACCGCATATGCTCCGGTTCTGGCGCACTTGTCTCAATTCAGACCCGGGAACGCCAAGTGTACCAAATTCGGTGTGAGGGTGCCGTGAACACACAGCTAGCGATTTACCAAGTTTCGAGGGCCTCCTCGAAACGGCGGTGGTATCAGGGCAAAGGGTCTGTGTAAGCTGGTCAGCCCACTGGTTGGCCCAGGGACACTTCCGAGAAGGCTTACTTGCAGGTTTTGATGAAGGTGCCGAGAATAGTTGGTCCCACTATTCCAATGGGTAGAAGCGTCTTTGTAGACCTAGGACAACGAGATGCAGAGACGACAGCGGGCTCAGGGTGCCAAACCTTCTAGCGGGTCACCAGTGGTTCCTCGACACAGCTTTAGTTTAAGGATACTTGGATCCTATCCTTCGTTCATTAAGAACTACAGAGATCACCATGGTATGGGTGTTTGGGGCCTTCTCTTATCCAGAATCTCCTTTAAACCAAAACGAAGAAGACCCAATGGGATATCTGCTCACATACAGGCATACCATACGTGGACCAATCAGGGACCACGGTGGTCCCAGGCATTCGCAGCACTCCAGACTCTCTGGCACCCAGGATGTGTATTGGAACCAGACGTTCCAGCCAACATCCTGGAGGCACACATACAAGGCATGCAGAAGCCTGCGAAAGCCTGGTGTTTCGTGGGAGAATGCATGCACAAATAAGGAATGACCCGGGTCGGCTCGACCTGGGGAAGGTGAAGGGGCAAGATGGCCAAAGGACAGGAAAAAGAACATCGTGGCATGGCCATTTTGGAGCCAGGCCACCTATTTGAGCCAAAAGGCAGTATTCGCGGTTTACCTGGCAGGAAAGGGTTAAAAATATGCGAAATGATAAACTGCCACCAGCCCTGTCAAAGGCACATCCGCACCTCTCCTAAAAAATCCTTCGAGAGTATTAGGGCCTTTGGGAATGACTAATAGACCCAAGTGTACTGTACTGAAAGGTACATTATACACTTTTTACATGTTGCAGAAAGGTTGCTACATTAGAAAGGAATAAGGGAAACAAAGTCTCCCAGTACTGACTGTCTTAAGGCCATGTCAGTTTCCCCATAAGAATTGAGCGAAAAGCTCAGGAGTGCAGAAGGCTGGGCTTCTCTGGTAAAGTTAGACTGTGGTGTTAAACATCAGCAAAAAGTTTGGGGGGGTACACAACAGGAGGGAACATTACACATAAATGGGCATCTTTCCTAACAGCGGGTGACAGTGCCCAGTTTAAGGTTAGACCGGAAAGGAGGACGTGCCTTTTCAGGTGCAGCCGCCAAAGTGTGGAATGACTTGCCTCTTTCCTTGAGGGTGATCACCGACCACTTTGCTTTCCATTGGAAATTGAAGACCTTGCTCTTCTAGAAACAGTAATTCAGAAATATCTCCTCATCTCTCCAGCGCCATGTCGTCTTCGGGCGTACGTGCGCTCTAACAAATACAGCTAACATAACAAGGACGTTGTCGCTTTGCACGTCCTCCACCTTCAGGTGAGCACCGTTGGGAATGCTGCAGTGAAGGATGCCTGGGTGACCCCTCTAGGGAGCTCGCGGAGGGAGTTGTTCAGGTTGATGGCAACAATGCAGCCAACTGCGGCTACTGGCGGAGGTTATTGGCGTCACACATCTGTTCTGCATGCAGATTGCACCTCGCATAGTTCACGGACTCTCTGCCCAAACCCTGTGAGTTGCACAGTACATCCTGCCACCACTTTACGTGTGCAGGCATTGTCCCACGCCATGGTTTTTGCAGCCCCCCGAATCGCACTGCTGATGGCCTTGATATGGCGGTTGTGTTGGACAGCTATGGCCTCGATCCGCATCTGGCATGCCTCAATCACGTCCAGGCATGCCATGACTGCAGTGCCCAGACCTGTTCCTGTGTTACGTGTGGGGCTGCTGTGCCTGGAAGGTCCACGCAGAGTAGTGGGGGTTCCGTTGCTTGTCGTGGTGGCCTGTCTGGTGGGGCTGCCGTGGATGGAGGGGCTGCCAGCAGGTGACCCATATGAGGGTGTGTCCTCACCTGCCACTGGTGTGTGTGTGTGTACGAGACAGCAGCGTGCACAGACATGGTAACTGTGGTTTGGACTCTGCACATGCTCCGGGGTCCCTTCGGGTGTGGCCATTTGCTGCTCTGGGCTGGTGTCAACACAAGTACGGCATGCTGCTCTTCACAGGATGAGTTGCTGTCCTCTGGGGTGGTTGCACTGGTGGCAACTTCTACATCCTGTGAGCCCCTGGTGGCTTGGGGGCATCGAGGTGATCAGCCCCTGGTGGCTTGGGGGAACTGCGGTGATGAGCCCCTGGTGCGGTGAGGTGGAGTGTGTCCTCCGCCTTGGCAGATCCTGCTGGGCCCTTCGCGGGGTGGTGGCGCTGGTGGAGGTGCGCCTGGGCAGATGTCAGGATGGGCCTTCCCCCTCATCATCCACCTGGTGGGCGGAGAGGACAGTTTCAATCATGCTTGGCCGGACCCGTTTAGTATTCACGATGTTGGTATTTGCTGGGGCATACTACGTGGGTGGGTAACACAGTTCGAACTTGTTGAGATTGGATTTTCATGTATATGATGCAAATGCACAGCTGCCATGCTGCTGTCAGTGAGGGGTGGTTTGTAACACACACGCCCACCTGACGTTGCTGTGCCCACGCCATGGATGCGTGTGCTATGGTGCTTGCATGTGTCCATTGGCTGCCCAATTGACTACTCTGGATACCTGGGGTCATTTGGGTGCACTGGTACAAGGGTGCAGTCATGGGTGGCTGCGGTCGGTCACACGCACTGCACCCACTCACAGTGCCCGGCTGTCAGACATTCACACCGGGAATGGATTGGTGGCCTAGTTACACTATTTTCAAGGGTTGGGGAGGTGACTCACCTGCAACCTCCTGTGTGCCGGTCCCTACCTCTGCTCCTCCTACTCAGTCGATGTCATGTCAATGAGGGTGATGCACTGCTCCTCCCATGGTGTCCGCTCCGATGGTGGTGGTGGCCCTCCGCCAGTCGCCATGGACCCGGACACTGACATGCAGGTCATTGAATTGCTTGCGGCAGTCCTCTCGATCCCTGGGGACACAGCCCGCCACTGTGACCTTCTGGCTGATGGATGTCCAGATCTGGGTGCGCCGCTGTGAGCCTGTCTTTTTCTGTTGTGGGCCATAGAGCTTATCCTGGTGGGAAATTACCTCCTCCGTGAGTATTGCTAGTTCTGAGTCGGAAAACTTGGTTTCAGCACCCTGTCCAGAGCAGACTTGCCCCTCACAGGCTACAGAGACATTTTTAGTTTTTTCTGGTGTGGATGGCTTCCAGGGGCTGCGACTCCTCCCAGTCTGTAGCCAGTAGCAGTGCTCCAATTTCAGCCCTAGGCATGAAAGCCTTTAACCTATTCACATGGATCACTTTGGGAGCCTGACCACCAAATAGTCAACCTCACCCAGTCTTTCAATGATGCGGTTAGGACCGGACCATTTGTCCTGTAAAGCTCTAGGCTTTGTGATTCATAATCGGGGGGAAAAAATGTACAAGCAAAGTGTTCTGGTCAGACCAATGTTTCACCAGTATTTGTCCAGCCTTCAGCTTGTCGTTGGCCTGTGCCATCAGTAAGGCCTTTTTCTTTCTGAAGCCCAACACATAGTTCACAACATTAGTAGTGTCAGGAGGAGTGGGCACCTACCATCCCTCGCGTTCCCTTTTGTACCGCCTACTGATCATGATATGGTAATGGGAGCCTTAGTTAACTCTCGTCTAGATTATGGAAACAGTCTGCTGGCAGGATGCCCACAGAAACAGCTGAGACTGCAGAGAGCATAAAATGCTGCCCGAAATCGACTGCTAGCTCATCACTTCACATTGGCTCCCAGTGAAGGAGAGAATTGATGTTTAAACTCGTTTTTAGATGTTTGCACCATCATACCTGGCAGTGAAGCTTAAATGGTACCAACCAAGCCGCTCATTGAGATCTTCTGATAAGCTACTACTCGTTGTTCCATCATCTCGATACGTGTTTACAGGAGATTGGTGTTTCAGGGTCTATGGTCCCAGACTCAAACTCCCTGGCATGAGAGTTACGAAACCTGACTGATTTAACTATTTTGCGCCCAGATGCAGTTTGTTCTGCTAGGTTTAGCGCTACATAACCATTTCAAAATTTACTATGGCAACGGGTCCCCTGATAGGGTGACCAAACAAGAGTTTGAAGGGGTTAAACCCAACCCGTTCCTGAGCTACTTCCCTTTAGGCACAAAGTAAGCCTTGCATAAGGAGATCCCACTTTGTCCTCTTGGGCTTGTCAAGAGCTCCAATCATGCTTTTCAGAGCCCTGTTTAAAATCTCAACAAAGCCAATGGTTTGTGGATGTCATGCAGATGAAAATGTCTAGAACACCCCACATTCCTAACACATGGCCTGCATGTACTTGTACAAAGTTCCTGCATCTGTCTGGCACAACCTCTTTAGGGAAGCCAACCCTAGAAAAAATCCCCAGTAATGCTGCTGCAACTGACCTGCCATTTACAGGCTTTAGGGGGATGGCTTCAGGATATCTCGTGGCATGATAAACAACCACAAGGATAGGCATACTGCCAGAGGATGTAGGAGGGTCAAGGGGACCAACTAAGTCAATCCCTACTCTCACAAATGGTATACCCCACTACAGGTAGTGTTAACAATGGAGCCTAGAATTTTTCACTACTGTTGCCAGATAACCGACAAGTAGTGCAGCTCCCGCAATGACTTTCTACCTGTGCCCCCATTTTAGGCCAGTAGAAGGTCATGCTCAACCTCTCCTTATTCTTCCTGATGCCATAGATGACCTGCAAGGGGGACCTCATGTGCAAATTGCAGGAGGAAGGGTCATACATGAAAAAGAACCACCAACCTCCTATGGTCCCCTTTTGTGGACTCTGTGGGCTCACTATACAGAAGCACGCCTTCCCAATAAATCCTATGCGTCCCAGAAGCTTCAGCCCCCAAATGGGAGCAGGCCTGTGTCCCGAGGCCTTCAAGTGATGGGCACTCACCCATAGCCTTTACTGAACTCATCCCTTGAGGGACCCCATTCTGCCAGCAAACTCTGCAGTTCGGGGTGTTCATAGGGCTTGAGTACTTCAGGCAGCCCCTCTTGCTCGTCAGGTTCAGGGGCTTGACCAACTACCTCAACCTCAGTTGTAGGTGACTCGGGGAATATTCGCTTTCCCTCTTCTGAGTTTTTTGTCCTTTAGCCTTCAGTTTTTATTTTGGCTTTGGCAAGGACTTCGGCTTGACTAAGTCAGCTTTGGTCTGAGACCTAGAGCATGGACGTTCTGCAGTATCCCCTACAAGACCCAAGTCTCTGAGGTCATTCCCAAACTGAACTTTTCCTGGGACTTGCCTCTGTACACCAACAGGTATCCTGACCACCCCACCATTCACAGCTAAAGTCACAGTTATAACTGGGAATTTGGGAGGGGGGCTACCAGCCAACTCAGTGGGCATCAGGGCAGCCTGACTGATCCCACTGTTCCTAATGGCAGAGGTGTCTACACTGTCCACCAGCACACTATCCTTTAAGTAATATTTGGTATTGTCAGGGATGGAAGCATACGCTTCAGCAACTGCAGGCTCCCAGGGAAACAAACTACTTCAGATCCTATACCACTGGGCAAGGAATCTGAAGAGAAGGATGGCCCTCTCAGTGTTTCTTCCTCTTCATAAGGAAGTGCCAGATTCACAGAGTGGTCCCCCAAGCTCTTACCATTACATCTGGGGCTCCCTTTACATTGTCACTTGTTCCACAGGCTACACAAGATTCACCTGGCATTTGTAAGTAGGGAGGCTTAGTGTGTCCACTTCCATGCTTGGGATGGTGCATCCCCACAACCCTTTCCATGTGGCTTACTCTGCATATTGACGTTTTTGTGGGCTTTATGGGAAGATGATCATGATTCCCACCCTCTTTCTCTTTCTGCCTTTCCCCCTCCTCATGCTTATCAGAAGAATTTCTGCCATTATGGGACACTATGGGAAATCCAAAGATCAGCAGCAATGGCCAGTTTCTTAGGATCTAATTCCTTTGATTTTGCCAAGTGCTGCTTTAGCTCAGGGGGACAGGAAGTAAAAATGTGCTCCAGCATGACCTAACTGATCATGCCTTTAAAAGTTAAGTTATGGCCTTCTACTCAGCCACACAAATTCTTCCAAGAGTCAGTTACAAATGACACCCTAGTATTATGTTTTCTTATATTCTCTAAACCCCTTGAGGTATTGGGCAGGAATGTCCCCAAACTTCAAGAGTACAGCCTGTTTCAGTTTGTCAACATCTTTTCCGTCAGCCTTAGACATTTCCATAACGGTGCTGCAGCCTGAATGGGGTAGCCTGCTCAGTACCCAAGCAATCTTATCAGGCTCACTTCTTGCACTTCACAGGCATATTCAAAAGCAGTCAGCCAATCAATGATATCATTTTTCTCATCATACACGCTGAACAGATCCTTAAGGAATCTTGGGTCAGAAGAGAACCCAGAGCCACTCCCAGAACCTATGGAGGAGTCTTGAGACCCATTCAGCCTGGCCAACTCCACCTTTACCACATTGAACTCAAGTTCTTTCTCCCCGAGTGTAAAGTTTTCCTGCTTTAATTCAAATAAAGCTTCAGCTTCTGAGGTCGACATAGAAACATTCAAAGACCACACCTCTTCCGCTGCTGTGTTCTCAATAGTAGCAGTAACTACAGCCCATTTCTACTACAGGGACCTGCCACAGAATCCACTGCATCGCTACCCACAGATAAAGGAACAATCCTAGATTCCTGGTGATCCATCTATTTTTGTATTAGATCAGCCTTTAGACATACATTTTTAAAATGATTTACTTTGAGAGCAGCCAGCAAGAGTAGTCCATGTTTCCATTTTCTATTAAGAGTAGGCAAATGTTATATATCCTATTACTTTTAAATCAAAGTGTTCTGGGTAAACAAAATTACTACACCAATGAACAACACTGGGTACCCAAGAATTTATCCTCACCACTAAGCATCAAAATGTTAATATGGATTTCTAGAATCTGGTGTGCTGGACAGACTTTAAGAGGCCACCCTAGCTGTAGTGAACAGGGAACTCTAGCCAAAACTCAATCGAGGTCTCAATGGAGAGCAGTTGAGGCTATTCTCAGGAGAGTATGAATGGGGTCAGGGGCCCTCAATGAGTCCACACAATATAGTACACAATAATACAGTTATTTATTCAAGGCCTTTTGTACACACTGAAAAAAGGAACCAACAGGTAATATGATCACACGATACTCTGATACAAATATATAGATTCACCATAGGTTCATAAATGCTTTAAAAAACATGTATTCAGCAAGCAGATAAGATTAAATGCAGTAATGAGGGAACAATGTCACAAGTTAATTCACCAACGTAAGCAGTCCAAACCCTAAGAACCTTAGAGCCTGAGAGACGAATCGAGAATATTTGTCCCTTCTCCCCAGAGTGGAGCCACCCCGTGTGAGGCTAGGGAGGCGAGACCACTTAGCCAGACCCTCCATAGGGGCCTGGGCAAGTGGAACCCCAATGGGGACAAGGACTCTCATTCCGACATGGAACTCCCTGGGCAATCAACACTATCTACTTATATGGGATTGCCCGTTTTCCTCTCCATTGGCTTCAGGTAATGATGGATGAAATACAACACTTGAAGGAAACCGGAATGCCCCTTTGAACAGGGACTTTTATGTAACAGCAACCAACCGATTGAGAAGGGAGAGAGAGGGAGAGAGAGGGAGAGGGAGATCCATACGCAGGGGAAGCCCTCTGACGTAGTCAAGTCTTGGAGGGAGGGATGGAACAGAATGGAGCTGCAGAGCCCACAGCAACCTGCGAGGGAAGAGAACGCCAGATAAGGACACCAGAAGTCCGGCATGAGGAACAGTGGGGAAACCACTCTCAGGACAGTGTCCTGGTGACCGTCCTACGTTGTGGCGCCACCACAGGAAAGCCGTGGTGGGCCCTGGGTCTGATAACACTGCCGAAACCAGAAGGAAATGGAGGAACGAAACCTTGAGGTGGCAGACCTATGCCGAGCATGCAGACATAACGAGACGCAGAGAGCGACTCCATGCTGGAGCTGAGAAATGCAGAGACAGAGGCTAGAGGAAGCAAATCCGTCCCAACAGCAAGCCTTGTGAATCCACCCACGTCAAGTGAAGGTACCAGGGTGGATGAGGAGAGGCAACAGGAATATATGCATTACAGGAAAGGAACTGCAATATTGACTGTGGGTAATGGAGAAATCACAAACCTATATACTGCGAAGCACTGAGAAAATTGGCAAGTATAACTGTTGGTGAATACAGGAATATATTACTAAGTCTTTGAGGAAACCCTCTGAATGAAGCACAAGTACCAATCCCAGAGAAAGTAAGTAGAAACCAGGCCCAGGAGTGGAGATGCGACACCTTTAACAAGGGTATACGGAACCCTGACAAGAGTTGAATGCAAAGAGTCTGAAGGACTCAAATTAAAAGGAAGAAGTATAAGAGATTACATACAGAAAGACTGAGAAAGTCCTGGAGGATATTGATAGGTCTCACAAGTCTGGGATCCCTGACCTATGCATATCTACCACAAGCTGCAAAAAAACATGAGAGAATTTGTAAACCGGGAAAGTTCGGTATTTTGCTATTATTTAAATAAAAAAGACCAAGAAATGTGCAACGTGTGTCGGCATCTCCTTCTGGTGCTCCACAGGTCTTGTGCCCATAAGTCACAGGAGCCACAATATTTCTCGTCAGAATAGAGTCTCTGTAGGTGAGTTATTTACTTTTGTTGGTGATGGAACAAAATACTCTTGAACAATTTTACTAAGATAAGTAAATGTTCTTTTGTATTACAGGAGTTACTACCCAGGTTCCACGACCAAAAGGTTGTGGAATGGAAGGGTAGGAGACAAAGGGAAATGTTCCCAATGTTAGCCTATGGAGGACAGGGTGTACAGATGCACTGCGTGTGCTTAACCAGACTCAGATTTTGCCAGATGACTTCGAGGATCATCTCGGGGTCGCTAGAGGTTGGATTCCCAGTCATGGGTTCCAGTGAGAGGTGCAGAGGAGCTGCCGGTGCAAGGATTTGTCCGGTCGGGTAAAGCTGCAAGATGCAACCCCTGGTGATGAAGTAATGCAAGAAACACGGTTGCAGGCCACTTACGGTAACTTCTCAGGACAGGGGAAGGAGAGTTCCAGCAATGGTCTCTGCACAAAGGCGTCCTTCCAGTCGCAGTCACAGAAGCTACTATAGAACAGGATCCCTGGATGCTGGGACGCTGACATTTGAAGGGAAGGTACATTTGGAAACGAGCTGGTAACTACCAAAGTTCCAGGTGCAACTACAGAATAGCGACGGTTCTAGCAAGGTAGCCCACAAGAGAGCTGGTCAGTCCACCGGGGACACTTACAAAGTCTCAGGTGAGCTGTATTCTCGAGAAGATGTTGAGACTAGTTTGTCCCACTAATAAAAGGGCTGAAGCACCACTAAGGGTCTTCTGAGATCAAGGCCAAAAGCAGAAAGGGATGCCAGGATGACATATGTATTCAAGGAGCTAGCTCGATGAACTAGGCAAAATACTGAAAATGTCATTGGGAAGTGTGATACATCAATGGCATCACCGTAGACTCAAACATCCGTGATGCATAAGTGTCATTGAAAACAGACCCAAACAGCAATGTGAATT
The DNA here is from genome assembly GCF_040938575.1 of Ambystoma mexicanum. Taxonomy (NCBI): domain Eukaryota; kingdom Metazoa; phylum Chordata; class Amphibia; order Caudata; family Ambystomatidae; genus Ambystoma; species Ambystoma mexicanum. Next base: position 1,275,989,912 of record NC_090932.1, read on the forward strand.
GTGTTTATCAGAAAAGGTGATGTAGAATTGGGTTATGATGTTACATTAACATACACAAACACTGTGTACAAGAGTCAACTATAGTAATAAAAATGTCATTGGGAAGTGTAATACATCAATGGCATCACCGTAGACTCCAACATCTGTGATGCATAATTATCACTGTCAACTACAGTAACCAGACACGAATGTGCGGGTTGGTTCCTAGACTCTGTCGGATACACCATGACATGCAAGCACCTACATCTATCCAGACCTAGCTGCAGCAATCTTTACCCTATCCACACAGAACTATCCTCTTAGGCATCGAGAACAATATCTCTGAGAGACTCACAAACCACGTAGAAGCTCTCATCAAAACGCGCATGTGCACGGAATCAGCGCCCCGTTGCCTAGCGACCAGTCTCCCAGGAGTAACACACACAACAGAGACCAGATTGCAAGTACGCACGCGCACTGGTCAGGAACACTATCGTCCGATCCCCACAGCTCCACGAGGACACTGCGGCAGCAGGTAAGCGAGTGGAACAAACGCTTGTATTTTTTAGAGCCGCACAAGGCACAAGCAATGTAGGGGCCAGCCACTCCAACAGATCCTATGTAAAGATCACTCGAGTGTAAATTCGCTAGCCACCATCACGGACCCATTTTCCAAGTTAGCACTGGTGACTCCATGGTCCAGGGAACGTCGGCAAAATGGCTGCTTCCCTTAGAAAAGAAACCGCATAATAGTAAACGCTTTAGCCATGACACCATGCTGTCTGCGAGCTTTTACATAGATTCCTAATCCCATGTAATTATATATTGTTTCAGCTTTGAAAGCTAGTAATCACAGGAGTCAACAGCCTACTGAGAGAGGCTGAATAACTCATGGTGCACAGAAGGCACCGCCAAAGAAAAGAAAGAAAATAAGAAATGATCTTCCAACCTGAGGCACTGAAGCAATTTGTACAGGTAGGATATTCACACACGCACTCGGCATTCAAAACCCTTGCACAAAAACACCAATGTTCTAATTTTAAACTCTCCCATTTTTTCGAATCACCACCTACGTGGCCAGGCAAGATGCACATCACAGCCCTTTACCACCAGTTCTGAAGACAGCATCAGAACGTCAACAACATTAGTTCATGCTAGAAACACCAATAGTGTCAACTAGATAGACGTTTGGTTATGGGAACCATACTCTAAATCACCACATGTACTAACCTTTCACTGTGCAAACATTTTACTGCAATTTTGTGATATGAATGTTTAATATGACAAAATTTGTAGACATCCAGAAAATGTATTTGATCTAACATGGCAGCACATGTATAACAGCTTTAGTAGGTTTTGATAATCCAGAAAAATAAAGATGTTACATTGGTTATCCTTTACGCAAGTACAGACAAAATTATATTATCTGTCATTTTGTGCTGTGAAAAACTACCGGCAAGTGCCGAAAAGGTGGGGTAGCCCGAGTCACTTGTCACATTACCAACTTATTTTAATAGTGTCCAGACAACCCCACCATGACAAGTAAAAAGGTAACCATCTGTCAGTCTATTAATTAAATTTAGAAATACATTTTTGAATTAAGATTAATTGAATTAATGTCCTTGGTTACCAATAAACCAAGATATTCTAAATTATTAACACTCCACAGCATACCAAAAACATCTGCCAGATTGAGGACCATTATTTGGGAATCGTAGAAGTTGTGATTTGCTTGTATTAAGTTTATAACCAGAAACTATTGAATATTGATTTAAACATTTCTGTTGCTTGTCCAGTTGACCATATTGCATGGAGATTCAAAGTTCATTGATGACGTGTGCCTGTTAGCCCTGAGAATGTTAGAATGCTGTGCAAGTGCTTTGAAAGAGTGTTTGCGTAGCGGGTCAGTTGGGGCTGAGCTGAATGTGTGGGGTGGGTGGCGGGTGTCCCTTGTCATTAATGTACTGTAATTTATTCAACGGGGAATACACTTACTAAAGTAACTCTCTGCCTGCTACATCAATCTTGTGAAACTGAGTGGCTTAGAAATGCAACAATTATATCAAGTGAAACGTGAGTTGAGGTATATAATTATATCATCTGCATAAGCTAAAACCTTTATTTCTATTTTATTGAAGTTGAATCCTTTGATTTCTGAATTAATATGAATGTTTTGGGGATGAGTTTCTTAGGCTAAAATAAAAAGGACAGGGGATAATGGAAAGACTGGTTAAATGCCTCTATATAGGTTAATAAGGTCTGAGAGTGTATTATTAAGCCAAAGTTGAGATTTGGGTAAACTATATGAAATGAATCAGAATTTAGAACCTATACCACACCATGTAAGAGAACACAAAAATAAAATCCCAAGGAACCCAACCAAATGCTTTCTCGGCATCTAATGACGCAAGAATTAACATGTCTAAGTTCTTTAGCTAGGCTAACAATGTGGCATTGTGAGAAACCTGAAGGCGTCTCACCTGCTAGTCCCCGGAGATCTGTCGTCCAGGTGGCCAGGACACGGCTATCACTATTGGATCCAGTTCCTGGGGGTGGACCAGTGGGGGAGGATTGCCTGGATGGGGGTGGGGGGTCTTCGGGGAGTGGAAGTGGGACACCGAAGGTTGAGACGCGGTAACCCCTTCCCATTAACACCTGTTCCCCCTCCTACCCCGTAGGATATGTAGAAGCTGTACCCCCTACCCCCTTTTCCCTACACAAACACGTTCCTATACCGTGACAGACAATGGACTAACATCCAACCCGTTTACCTGACATGTCCCAACACCAGAGTCAGGCCATTGATGATAACTACGCACACCTGACGCCTTTTTCCCTTCCCCCCACAGGGATAAAAGGCAGAGCATGGAAGTACACTTTGAGCAAGGCCAAACGCATGAGGAAGCAGCTATTCGAGAGCGGAAGTGCAAATCGGAGAAGAAAGGCAGCAAGACTTGACTCGACGACAAGGAGGGAAGTACCCTTGCCCTTTTCAACCCAGACCTGCGAAGCTTAAGAAGAATCACAAGATCGTGATTTACAGCTGGCGTGTGGTGTAACAGATGTCAACGGTGCAGGGAGGCTTCCCGTAATTGATAACCCAGACGGGGAGGCATGCTTGCTACCGTGGTACCGTCCTTGACTCCAGAGGCAAGACAAGCCAACAGGTTCAGCACAGCCGGTGAGTCAGAGAGAGCTGATAGCAAACTGAATTGTGTTGAGCCCAAGGTTGCGAACGGCAACATTGTATGAACTTGTGAACAAGGAACTTGTGTGTGTTTAAGCTTGAAAGAAAGTCCACTGAAGGACTAGCTGCTGATTGGTCAGGCGCCATGTGGGCGCTCATTCGAAGGACTCTGGCTGGTCCACCTTTTTTGAAACTACAAGTACCAGGAGGCCCTAGAAGAGGCCTGCGTGAGGAACGTTGACAAGAAGGAAAGTAAAGGGAACTGAATCCTGCATTGTGATAAAGCAAAGTGAACTGTGTATTTGGCATACGTGTACCCGGCGGAGGGATGCCTGCGAATTGGGGTGAAGCATAATACACCCGTGAACATTGTGTCGACAAAAGTGAACCCGGCTGAGGGTTGTCCACAGTGAATGGTTGTTTAAAAAGACATTAAGACTCAAACCTTCTATTGTGAATGAAAGGCTGTAGTGAACCTGACGGAGGGAGGACCACGTTGTATGAGGGATCGGAACTCGGCAGAGGGGGGCGGGGGGTCCTAAGGCGACAAGTAATCGTCCCGTGCAGAGTTATTGAAGGAACTTTTAGTTTTTCTGGATTGTAACACATCAGGTCTTCTGAGGCAAAAGACTCTGTGAAAGAGACTTGGCCACAGAAGGCCCCGATATTTTGGAAACAAACTGTAACCTCATGCTGGCGAGACTCAGGAGTGTGAGTCCTGCTTTGTCTCATGATAAAAACTTGGAAGGGAGACCCCAGCCATACTATCCTGACTTATTTTGAGAACACTTCTTTTGTTTTCTGATGAACATTATCCCACACTATTTTGTAACTTAGCGCTAAGGCTTGGCAATAGTTCTTTTTAGTATAGGCCCTTTTTATTTGACAAGACACCACTAGGACTGCCTTATTATTTGATGGTTGTAGTTTGCTCCCATCTTAGATTTAGGTTTCCAACACATTTATACAGTTTAATAAACAACCTTGACCTGTGATCACTTGTATGTCTTTACTGTTACCTCCATGAGTTCCTTACATATGGTGTCAGTGTGAGATAGGGCTCAAATTAAACAAATTCGGGAACCCTACAATTTCAAAAATGTAGGCATCAAGCTTTTAACCCCTGTGTTGCCTCGAAAGAATCAATAGGTTCCGATATCTGTATCAGTAGGGAAGCTGGAATCCCCCCTGGGAAAAGAGGAAGTTCGGTATGGACGGTTGAGCGGGAGTCATCGATCCAGACTTCCGGGGAGACGTAAAGGTTCTCTTACAGAATCATGGTGTAATTCTATTTGAAGTACATAGTGGGATCAAATTGCAAAAGGAATTTTGGAAAGGGCGCTGTACCCTAAGTTTAAAGAAAGTGAATCTGACGAAACAGAGAGGTACATTGGGCTTTGGGGAAGCTGATACACCATCTAAAAGTGAAGAAAAGCTAGGAGAAGAGCCTACCATCTACCTCGACCTAGCCTTCGCCCAGCAAAATGATCCAGCTCTCGCTGAAGCTTTTTTACAAGCTATTCCGGAAGGAGAAGGTACAGAGAAAGGGAGCCCCTTTTTCTTGCTAAAGCAGGGATTGTTGTGCAGAAGGGTGACATCTACAGAAGGATTAATGACAACACAATTGGTAATTCCCAAGACTCACCGAAAAGTGGTACTAGAGATTGCGCATTACCCACCTTACCGGGGGCCACTTAGGACAATCCAAAACCCAGGCACATATTAGTGGGAAGTTTTATTGGCCAGGTATCCACGCCGATATAAATGCGCTTATCCAGATGTGTGAACTATGTCAAAAAACCAGAACACACATCCCACTACCTGCCTCTCTGCCCTTCTGAAAGTTCCTTTTCAAGAATCCGTATGGACATTATTGGGCCTCTAGAAACATCCAGACTAGGCCCTCGTTATAGTTGATTATGCAACTAGGTACCCCAAACTCTTCCCAATGTGAAATAATACCACACAGCAAATCCTTAAACACCTCCTACCATATTTCTCCAGGGTCGGCTTTCCCCAAGGAAATACTATCCAATCAAGGTTCAAATTTTATGAGCAAGTTTATGGCACAAGTCAAAGAGCTACTCCATATTACCACCTTACCAACTTCTGTGTACCATGCCCAAACCAATGGCTTGGTAGAAAGATTCAACAAAACCCTGAAATTAATTTCGAGAAAATTGGTAGACAAGGACGGAAAAAAGATTGGGCCCAAATGATCCTGTGGGAACTATTTGCAGCGAGGAAAACCCGAGAGGCCTCTACAGGATTTTGCCCCTTTGAACTACTTTATGGTAGAGAGCCCAGAGATGTCCTGACATGATCTGGGAAACTTGGGAAGAACGAGAAGAAGCACCCATTCCCATCTCGCAAACCACTACCTGAATGCGAGAACATATGAGACTTGTTCGAGATCTAGTCTGCACTCATATGGAAAAAGCCCAGAGTAAACAAAAATCCCATTACGACCAGAAAAAGCTTAAGATCGTTTTCCAAAGGACAGAAAGTATTGGTCCTTTTACCCGCCTCAGAAAACAAGCTTGTTTCTAAGTGGCATGGGCCCTATGAAATATTAGAACGAATGTGAACCTGCACTTATAAAGTAGCCCAACCGGACAGAAAACAAAAAGGTCCATTTATATCTCATCAATCTCAAAAGAGTAGAAAGAAAACCCATCTGCCACCCATGCCAAAGTACTATCCTGTTTGGTTCCAGAAGATAGACAACTTTAACCGAATTCCTCCAGAGCCATCTATGCAACAACAGGAAGATCTAAAAGATGTAGTTACATCAGTTCACAATGTTTTTAAACCAGCAAGAATCAAACGCACCTACCACTATATGATATATGATCTGGCATTTGGAGCACGCCTATACACAAGTGTTTGAAGGCGCGAAGAGGCAAGGGAGGGGGAACAGAGGGAAGACGGACAACGATCCTACTAGGCCAGGTGTCATTCAGATCGCGCAAGTGCATGGAAGGGGCAAGTGGGAAAGTGCGGGGGAGGGGTAACAGTGCAGTACATGGGATAAATAAATACCAATAAGTAAAAGTACGGCCAGCAGGTGGCAAGTGCAAGGGTAAGTGCAGACAGCAGGTGTCAAGTGCTGGTAGTGGGACTTGTAGGGGTACAGAAAGTCCCGAAGCGTGGGGTTGCCAGGAAGAGTGCAGGTGTGCAGCTGGCAGGGGAGGGGACCGGGGCCATTGATCAGAAGGTGGCCTGGTAACCAGTGCAGTGTCAGATTCAGCCAGGAAGTTAGCAGGGGAGAAGAGGAGAAAAAGCAGAAGCAAAGAGAAAGGTTTTGAGGTGTCTCCGGAACCGGAGATGATTCTCCTCGAGTTTCAGGGAGGCAGGGAGGCTGTTCCAGAGGGAGGCCCCAGCAGAGGAAAGAGATCTACCACCAACTCGTTGCTTGGAGAAGCGACTGACCCTAAGGGAGTTGGAGGCGGCTGAGCGAAGGGCTCGAGAAGGAAGAGAGAGTTGAAGGTATTGAGGCCCCAGAAGGCCTTGTGGACAATGCAGAGGGTTTTCAACTTAATCCTCACAGTCACTGGGAGCCAATGCAGAGATTTCAGTCCTGGAGAGATACGATCCCTGGGCTTGAGGCAAAGAACAAATCTTGCAGTCCTGTTTTGGATAAGTTGCAGAGGGCGGAGAGTAGAGGCAGGTAGATTTCGAAAGAGGCTGTTGCAATAGTCCAACCTGGAGAGAACCAGAGCTCTGGAGCTGGTGAGCTTCTGGGGGAAGGATAGGAAAGGAAGAATACCTCTGAGGAGGTGCAGCTGGTAGTGTGACTTCTTGGAGACGTCAGATGTGAGGAGGGAAGGAGAGTGTGGAGTCAAAGATGACCCGAGGTTTTTTGCCTCACAGGTAGGAGCAGGGGGAGGGCCAAGTGAGACCGGCCAGAGAGTGACAGGAAAGGCGGGAGCGGGTGTGCCGATAAGGAGAATCTCAGTCTTACTGGCATTAAGGCAGAGATCATCGGCGGCACAACACTCCTGGATGGCGGACAGACAGTCAAAGATGAGGGGGCGAAGAGGTGGCTGAGGGTAGCCTGAAGTTGAGCTGTGTCTCGTCCGCATAGCACTGGAAGTTGGGGCAGAGTGTGGCAATGCGGTGGACAATAAGTGCCAGGTATTGGTTGAACAGCCCGGGAGAGAGGTTAGACCCCTTGGGAACACCACAGATACAGATAGAGGAGAGGAAGGACCCAAGTTGAACCTAGGAGGGTCGATCAAAGAGGAAAGAAGTCAGCCACGCCAGGGCCTGACCGGTTATACCCAAGTTATCACGGAGACAGTTGAGCAGGATGGCATGGTTGACCGTGTCAAAGGCAGAAGAGGGATCAAGTAAGATGAGGACACACAGGGTGTGTTGCAGTCAAGGTTGGAGAACAGGTCTTCACAGATATTCAGGAAAGCAATTTCCGTGCTTCTGGCAGCCCTGAAGCTAGACTGAGGATCATAGAGACAACCAACACATTCAGTGTGAAGATTGAGCTGGGAGATGGCTAGCTTTATCAAGAGTTTGCCCAGCAAAGAAGTGATGGAGATTGGGCGATAGTTGGCCGGGCAGGAAGGGTCGGCAGGCGGTTTCTTGAATAGAGGGTGCACAAGGGAGTGCTTCAGGGGGGAAGGGAAGGCTCCAGTGTCGAAGGAATGGTTGCAGAAGTCAGCCAGAGCAGGAGCCAGGGGGTCAATGTGGTCCTTAAAGGTTTTGGAGGAACAGGGATGAACCTGTTTTGACAAGATTTTCATAGATCGGACTTGTCTAGCAACCTCAATTGGTGAGGAACAGGGGAAAGGAAGAAAAGGTGGGAGGAGAGGTGGCCGAAGAAGGACCAGAGGAGGAGCAGGGAGTAAAGGGAGAGTAGGCGAGTGAGGACAGGATGTCCAGAAGTTTAGAGATGAAATGAGAAGCCAGTGCCGTGCAGAGGGCCTGGGAAGGGACAGGAGAGGTAGAGACTGCGGTAGGATTGGCCAGTTCCTTGCAGATTTTAAAGAGTTTAGCAGAGTTGTTAGAAGCCGAAGACGCACAGGCTTGGATGTGAACTCTCTTCTTGGTGAGGACAGAGCCGGTATTGCCTTTGGAGCAGGAGGCAGGCCAGTTTGTCAGAGGATGCATCTGAAGCACCCCATTTCCTCTCAGCCACCCTGCACTTGCGTTTGAGGGTGACGCAAATATTAGATCACCCAAGGAAAAAGTGGTTAATTTAAAACCGCATAGACTTCCGGAGACCTGTAAACAGATTGTGGTTGAGAAAGTAAACAAAATGTTGCAAGCCAAGATTATCAAGCATTCTTCGAGTCCATGGGCCTCCCCTATCGTATTAGTCACTACAACAAACAGTTCCTGGAGGTTTTGCATAGATTTCCATCAAGTTAATGCAATTTCTGACTTTGATGCCTATCCCATGCCACTCATCGGTGACCTAATTGATTAACTCTGAGCAGACAACTTTCTATCCACCCTAGACTTAACAAAAGGGTACTGACCAGTCCCAGGATATGGACGCGATCAGGAAAAGAGAGTGGGCCTCATTACGAGTAGCTACCCCCATACCGGGTACGGGTTCCTCGAATGAGGAATTACTGGGCCATTCTGACCTTGGAGGGCCCAGTAATTCCCTATTCCCATTTGAGCCCCTATAGGGCTCAATGGGAGTGGGGAGGATGCGAACAACGGGCCCGTTAATGATGGGCCCATTGTTAGCATCTTGGTCTGCTCGCGGGACCCGCTAAGGACGTCTGGTAAAACCAGGCGTCCTTTACGGGACCCGCAAGCAGACCTCGTAATGCGGCGATAGGAGGTTAACGGCGCCGGCAGCTCTACCGGCGCCGTTAACCCCCTACCGCCTTCCTCATAATGAGGCCCAGTGTTTTCAACGCCTCTAGGAATGTTTCAATTCCAAGTCCTCCCTTTCAACTTACACAGCGCACCAGGCACTTTCCAACGCCTAATGGATAAGATCTTACGCCCCTATTCTGAGCTTTTATTGACGATAGTCATTTATAGTAAAACATGGGAAGACCACCTTCTCTATTCTTCATACTATGAGTGTCTTCAGAGAGGCCGGCCTAGCTGCTAATCCATCCAAATGCAGACTGGCCCAGTCAGCCGTGAAATATCTCAGCTTTTAACTCCAAAATGAGAAGTGAAAGCAGTCCTAGATACAGCTACACCCAAAACTAAAAGGGACCCGAGAGCTTTTCTAGGGTTAATAGGATATTACTGTAAGTTTATCCCAAACTTTTTGGACAAAACCACTAGACTAACAGATAAACTCAAGCACGCTGAACCCCAGAAACTTCATTCGTCTGACGAGGATGATATATGTTATAACACCTTAAAGCAAACCCTGTGCCAGAACCGATCCTGAAGGTAGTATATTTCTCTAAGGATTTTATATTGCAAACGGACGCCTCCCTTACAGGGCTAGGAGCAGTCCTATCTCAAGTTTGCGATGGATTAGAACACGTGAAAAAAATTACTCTGTGCTGAAATTAGATGCCCTGGCCATCAAGTGGCCCATTATCCACCTTAGATACTACCTTTTGGGAAGAAAGTTCACATTAGCCACAGATCATTGTCCCCTAGTTTGAATTTGCCAACACAAAGACTCCAACCAACGTGTCTTGCGATGGGTTCTAGACCTGCAGCCCTACTGCTTCACAGTGGAACACCAGAAGGGTAAAGACCAGGGGAAATGTAGATTTCCTTTCCTTTTCTCCTGTGAGGCAGATGCCGCTACATAGCATGGAGGAAGGGTATGTGAGAAACCTGAATGTGTCTCACCCGCTAATCCCTGGAGATCTGTCGTCCAGGTGGCCAGGACACAGCCATCACTATTGGATCCAGTTCCTGGGGGTGGACCAGTGGGGGAGGATCATCACCTGGATGGGCGGTACTAAGGGAATGAAAGTAGGACACCGAAGGTTGAGACGTGGTACCCCTTTCCCATTAACACCTGTTCCCCATCCTACCCCTTAGGATTTGTAGAAGCTCTGCACCCCCTTTCCCGACATGAACACTTTCCTATACCGTGACAGACAACGGACAAACACCCGAGCTGTTTACCTGACATGTCCCAACACCAGGGTCAGGCAGTGTTAGGCACGATTGTATGCAATATCCTTTGGGAACACTACAAAAACCACAACTACAGGTAATAGGAAACCCAACCTTTGGTATAAGCTTGTACTACACAGTTTTGGAAGCGTGTTCAGCAGCCAGGCTTATCTCAAGAGGGGTCAATTTGAGCTGTAGGGGAGTTACACAGAGATTCACAGTGACAAGTGTTCAAATAAACTTTAACTCCCAAGGTTTCTTGAATAAACAATCAGTCAGTTAGAATAAGCCTTCCTCAGCAGTAAAGACCCTTTTGGGATGGCCCACAGACACAACCTACTCCCTCAGGTGACTTAAATAGCTAGGGTGCTGGGGACATTACTATCTTACTGTTGGCATTTAGAACACTCTTAGAAGTTGGTAAAAGGAAAAGATGATCAGAACAAACAAGAGACCACAAATATTCTTAAGCAGGCAAATACCTTTGGATCCCCTAAGTAGAGTCATTCAGTATAATAGGCTAAGCCAAAGTCAATGGGCAAAAGTCTTATATAGGATGAAGCACTTCTGGTAGGTAAGTAGAAAAAGTCTTTGCACAATGTTTTAGAAGTCTTTGAAGAAAGGAAGAATCAAATGTAGTAGGGCCACAAGCCGTTAGACTTGTGAGTAGTAGAAGATGTAAGCAACTCTACTGCAAGAGGTAACTTCTCTCAGACTTTTTACAGTACCTTTGTATTGAAGAACAAGTGCAGCAGATGATTTCTGTTCCTAAGCAGCTCTGCAGATCTCACTGTTCCTGGGCCTCAGTCGTGGGGACAAGAGTGAGGACTTCTGGGGACTCCTGCACTGGAATGGCACAGTCACCACTCGCAACCGGCAATCTTCAAATCAGTGGCTGTTCAGCGTGTCAGCTCCTCACGTCTGCTGCAAATAGCAACACTGCGGTTCTTGGCTCTCGAGATGTTCTTTCCTTGCTTCTGGGGTCCTGCACTCTGTTGAGGGGGCTCAGGCTCTGTCAGTCCTGCTTCCTGGGAGTCCGGAGGATCTACCTGAAGCTCTAGGCCAGCTTAAAAGCAATGCACACAATCTGGTGTTTCTCTCCCTGGCTATACGGTTTCCAGCAGCAACTCTGGAAATTCAACCAGCTCCGAGAAGGATGTCCAGGTGGCTTACTTTGGAGTTGATTATCCCACCAACTGAAGGGGAGAAGTCGTCCTCGCAGGGGCTTCTCGGTCGATACGAATTTGGAGTTTCAGCACAGCAGCAGGGCTTCAACGGGAAAACCAACAGTCCAGGAGTTGCACCAGGCGTCCTCTTCAAGTTCTTCTTCGGATCCTTCGTCCAGTGGTTGACTCTGCCTTCCAAGCCAAAAGAGTCGCCTTTTATTCAGTTCTCTCCCATTAATTCTAGCCTAGCTGTCAGTCAACCAGCAGGGTGTCTGTCTTTTCGGACAGTCAGCTGGCCAATCACTACAGAGTGCATTTGGGTCACCTAGGAGACTAAACACAGGGAGCTCCCTCATTTCCGGCCCACCCCAGAAACCCTGGAGTCAGAGGTGGGCTTCACTCGTGAATCCCGCCAAAGGCAAAGCGAACAAACCTGGTTTTGCGCGCAGAGTAAATCTCAAGAAGGACCTTTCCACAAAGAAATGGCGAAAAAAAGAAGACCGGGGCCATTTTGACAAAACTGGCACCCTTGGGTGCTTTACTGCAGCTGCGAATGCAGCCCGCGCTAAATACACACCACAGTAGTTGAAAGGAAATCACTGCCACCAGCCATTCAGTGAGGAAAGGGGAACATAAAAATGTTACATGAGAAGCTAGACAAAGGGGATACTAGGTAATCCCTCCAGCACCCTATTGTAAGATAGTGTGTGCTGGGTCTAGAAAGTTTACAAATGTAAGTAAAGTCAATTTCCCTTTACTGCTCTGGGAAACAGTATTTTATCCCACAGAAGGTATTTAAACCTTGGGAAATCTGAAAGACTTCCCTGTGCCACTGCACTGAAGGTGCTGTGTGACACAATGTAAACAATGATGCCTATGGAGTTTGTCAGACTCCATAGCCAAAAGAAACACAAAGCTCAGAAATCACATTAAAATATGAGAGAGTGGGAAAAAAGGTCTCACTCTCACCAGGTTACAAAAAATCAAGTCTTCAAAATCCAGCAAAGTACTGGGGGTCTCGAAGGTAGAGGGAATTAGCACATTTCTGAGAATTCTCCCAAATAGGCAGAGTCAGGCAATTGATAATCACTATGCACACCCGATGGCCCTTTCCCTTCCCCACAAGGATAAAAGGCGGAGCACGAAAGCACACTTCGAGAAAGGCCAAACACACAAGGAAGCAGCTATACCAGACCGGCAGTTCAAACGGAGAAGGAAGGCGGCGAGACTGGAGAGGACAGGGGGGACGTGCACTTGCCCTTTTCAACTCAGAACCTCGAAGCCTCTGTGAAAAGCATCACAAGACTGGTATTTACAGCTGGCGTGTGGTGTAACAGAGGTCAACGGTGCACGAGGCCTCCTTCATGGATAACCCAGGCGGGGAGGCACACTTGCTACCATCGTACCATCCTCGACTCCAAGGGCAAGACAAGCCAACGGGTTCAGCACAGCTAGCGAGTCGGAGAGAGCGGATAGCAAACTGGACTGTGTTGAGCCCAAGGTTGCTAACAGCAACATTGTATGAAGCTGTGAACAAGGAACTTGTGTGTGTTCAAGCTTGAAAGAAAGTCCACTGAAGGACCAGCTGTCGAGTGGTCAGGCGCCACATGGGCGCTCACATTCGAAGTACACTGGTTGGTTCCCCCTTTGTTGAAACTACAAGTACCAGGAGAGGCCCTGATATTTTGGAAATGAACTGTAACCTCGTGCTGGCGAGACCCAGGAGTGTGCTGTGCTCACGAGTCCCGCCTTGTCCCGTGCTAAAAACATGGGGAAAGGGAGACCCAGTCATACCATCCTGGCTTATTTTGAGAACGCTTCTTTCTTTTCTAATGAACATTATACCACACCATTTTGTAACTTAGCAGGAAGTATTGGCAATAGGTTTTTTAGTATAGGCCCTTTTTTTTTTGACAAGACGCCACTAGGACTGCCTTATTTCAAGGTTGCAGCTTGCTCCCATCTTAGATTTTGGTTTAGATCAGGCGTTTATCTCACCCACTATACAGTTTAATAAACACCCTTTAACTGTGATCACGTGTGTCTTTCTTTACTGTTGCCACCATAAGTTCCTTACACCTCTTAAGCAAACACTCTGCTGCCTACAGAACGGGAACCCGGGAGGCTGTACACCCCAGTCTGACTACTGCAAACACCCCATCGTCTTACCCTCAGACCTCAGAGATGAAAGCCAACATACACACTGGGGCATTGGCTTCCCCATGCCATTTTTCACCTTAGACCCATTGATCCGAAAAATGCGGGGGGAGCTTAGTTCTTTTTTATGCATGCACAGGTCCACCTGCGGTAAAGAAGACAGGACTAGAATGGAGAGGGAAAGACGTCCACACAGATTTAATATGGGAATAGGAAGGAGGGAGTGTGGGTAGTCCAGAAGTCAGAAGTGGTGAAGGACCAAGAGACGAGCTGGAGAGGAGAATCGAGGCCTGTGGAGCAGTTTGCTTCAACAGGTGTGATATTGGGGAGGAGGAGTAGAAGACGTTTGGCCGTGTGAGTGTGCTTGGGTGTGAGTCAGGTGTGTAGAGAGGGTAGTGTAAGGAGTGAAAGTGAAGAGGATGGTGCATTGTGGAAGTATGTTTGTGTAGTTTGGTGGTAGGAGGAGAGTGGCTGTAGGATAGGAGGAGAGTGGTAGTGGGAGAGTGTTAGCGAGAGTAGGAGAGTGGTAGTAGCGATAGGTGGGGAGTAGTAGTGGTAGGAGGAATGTGGTAGCGGAAGGAGGAGGGGGGTAGCGGTAGGAGGAGAGGGGTAATGGAAGGAGCAGAGGGGTAGCGGTAGGAGCAGAGGGGTAATGGAAGGAGCAGAGGGGTAATGGAAGGAGCAGAGGGGTAATGGAAGGAGGAGGGTAGTACGGATATAAGGGGGGCGCTAGTGGGGAGAAGTAGCTCAGAAGAGGGTAGCTGGAGTGGGGCGTAAAAGGAGAAATTACATCAAAGGGTGGAGCAAGAGGGAGGAGGAGTGAAACATTGGAGGGAAAGCGGAGTAGTGGGTCGAGTAAGGGAAAGAGGAGATAGTAAAAGAGTAGGGAAGAGGCAAGCGTGAATTAGCAAGCCAGAATTCCACTGAGCAAGCTATGTTAATTAGCTTTTGTACTGCACAAATCACCACCATAGTGGTCTTAAAGCACTAATACCTTGCCCGCATGGGTGAACTGAGACCCCACCGAGGGTGTCGACCAGACCGTAGTCTGTGTGGTGAAAGAAAAAGAGGGAGAAGGTAAGCAGGAAATGGCAAAGAGTAAGAGTAACAAAAAGGGAACGCTAACAAAAGGTTGAGTGATAGTAACTGCTGAGATACCTGTATGGTTTGAGACCAAAAAAGGACATGCAAAGAATCAGGAAATGTCCATATTGAACCATTTGATTATCATATCAGTTAGTACTGTAAAATGTTGTTGGTATCATAAATTGAGTTATGGATGTGTGATGGCCTTAGGATGTGCTCAAGAGTTCCTTTGAGTTGTGGGGGCTTCAAAAGTAGGCATTCCTAATGAGTTCCCTTATGAAGAGAACTCAAGAGACCTGGTAATGCTGGGTCTCCGGACAGAGGTCTCAGAGCCAAGAGTTGGCTTGTGCTTGTTAGGCAGAAACCTGTGCAGTTCCTTCTGGGACCACTGCAAAAGATTTAAGACTACAGGTGTTTGGCAGTAAACCCACTTGGTAGCAGTCTGCACCACACAGATTCACTTGGTAGCTGTGGCTGAGCAGTCAGACTTCCCTCAAGAAGAGTTAGGCAGTATACAGAGCATACAGAATAGGTACAGAGGCACAGTAGCACAAGCAAACACTGACCAGAGCGTGTGTAAAAGTACATAATTATTTATTTAAAAGACACACTTGTAAATTACACTAGCACAGAAAAAGGTAAGTAGATTCAAAACACAGTCCTAATTACTATATGTACATCCCTAGTTATTTGTTGGACAAGTCTTAGTTAACACCACTTATTTCCAGACAGAGGTAAGAGCTTAACGTTAGATGGCACTCCAACAAGTTGTTTAAAAAGGGAGGGAAAAGGCAGAATTAAGAAAGCAATACAGCAAAACACTTTTCAGAGAACCACAGTAAGTATTTAGAGAAGGCAGTCTATTGAGGAGCAAGGAAGTTCAGTGCCAGGCCCACTTTAGGGAGAGCCAGGCCAAATATGCCCAAGATCACACAATGTCACAAAGTCTCAAAAGTCTTTACAGGTGAGTAGAAAAGTTCTGTTAAGCTTAGAAAAGTTTACTTAGGGTGTCCCAGGCTAACCCAGGTTCGAGAGCCGAGGGTTAAATCTACCCCGTACAATCGATGGCAAGGGAAGCCGGGCGGAACACAGTACCTTCAAAAATGGAAAGGATCCTCCAGCGGTGGCAGTTGTTCCTGGTAGTGGGTGCAAGTCGCGGCGTCGTCCAGAGGAAGAGAAGATCGACGTGGAGGAAGGCTGAAGGTCGTTGCACTACCAGGGAAGAAACCAGCCGTGGAGTTTTTCGGTTAAAAGGATGTTACCCCTCTTTCGCGGTAGAGGTAAAAAGTGGTATTCCGGTTGCCGGGGTGCTTGGCACAGGCAAGGCGGCCACGAGATGCTCCAGGGAGGCGAAAAGAAGGCAAAAACTGGTTGTCCCCACCAGTCAAGGGAAGAAGACTCTCCGGACTGGAGATCTCCTCTGTCGTTGGGAAGTGGTGAGACGGTTCCGCAGGGCTCCACCGGTGGTGTCGTGACAGGTCGGCTCAGCTTCTCCCTCTTCGGCTTCTTAGGTCCTGTGGCGACTTCTGAAGTTCCAGTCCCCAAAGCCCTGCTTTTATGCAGCAAACCCCCATTCACCAGTCCTAGCTGTCACTCAAACATGCTAAGTGGTGAGCCGGGGGGCTCACCACTGGGCCAATCACACAAGAGTGCGACTTGAGTTGCCAAGGCAACTCAGTCCAGGGTGCCTAAATCCCCCTCCCACACATCCTGTAGACCCAGACACAGTGGCACCACTTTGGAGGACTTCTGTGCAGAAGCCCGCCAAAAGTGGAACAAAGGCTTGACTCGGGGTCAGGGTTACTGAAGTGAACCCAGACACCATTTTGGCGGCGAGTTCTGGCAAGAAATCCCAACCAGTGAATTAATATTAAATAAATAAACTGGCGGTATCTTTAACATTGCACCAAAAAGTGGTGCATTAAAATCAATGGGAAATGCCATTGGGAAATATTCCGGTGGAATATTTCCGTGGTATCCACTGCCACCAGCCAGAAACTCGGCGAGGGGGGACGGGACAGTACCCACTCGACAAACAGACCCAGGGGCAATCTAATTGCCCCTAACAGTACTTCCACAGTATGATGGTTTGTACTGGTTCTGTTCACAATTTAAGACTAGTAAAGTCAATGGTGACTTTACATGCCCAGGGAGACAGTAGTCAGTCACAGGGTATGGAGTCTATGTTTGGAGGTCACTATGACACCCCTGTGTTACTGCACTGAGGGTGCTGTGTAACACACATACAAAGATCAATGATAGCCTATGGGGAAAAATACCCCAAAGCCCATAAGCATATTACAAGTCACAGGAATACACTCAAATCATGTCCAAGAGTGAGGGTAAAAGAGTCCCACTCTTGGCAGGAGAAGAAAATAAACCCCAAAAAATCCAGCAAAGTTGCTGGGGGACTCACTAGGTTAGGAAATTCAGCCTAAACAGAGAATTCTCCCTAACACTCGCCCCCCCCCCCAGACTAAGGGTCAGGAGGATTTAATCCACTCCTGGATGAATCTCATACCTCTAGTCGATGACATACATCCTAGAGAGTCCATCAGCATTTTGATGGTGACACCCTGACCTGTGCTCAATGGTGAAATCAAACCCTTGGAGGGAGATTGACCATCTCAATAGTTTTGGATTTTCCCCTTTCATTTGCATTAACCATCGCAAGGTTTGGTGGTCAGTCTGAATGACAAAAGTAGAACCATACAAGTATGGCCTAAACTTCTTCAGTGCCCACACAATAGCAAAGCATTCTCTTTCGATTGTTGCGCACCTTGTCTCAGGATCCTTCAGTTTTCTACTGATGAAGCAAATGGGGTGCTCCCTTCCCTTCTCATCCAGTTGGCTAAGAACTGCACCTATACCTACATTGGAAGCATCAGTTTGTACAATGAAAGTTTGGTGGTAGTCAGGAGCTCTGAGTACTGGAGCTTGGCAAAGAGCTTTCTTCAGGTTTTCAAAGGCCTGATTGCATTCCTCATTCCATTTGACCTTCTTAGGGAATTTTGGAGAGGAGATTACATTCAGTGGAGAAGCTATGGTCCCATAGTTCTCAATGAAATTCCTGTAATACCCAGTAAGGCCTAGGAAGGCTCTCACCTGGGTTTGAGTAGTAGGTGTTGTCCAATTTTGCACAGCTTCAATCTTGCTGAGCAAAGGCCTTATTTCTCCACCTCCTACCTCATGCCCAAGGTAGACCACTTTACTCTGTCCAATTTGGCATTTACTTGCCTTTATGGTCAGATTGGCCTGCTCAAGAGCCTGCAAAACATGTCCTAAGTGGTTCACATGTTCCTCCCAGGATTGGCTGAAGACTGCAATGTCATCCAAGTATGCCATGCAGAAGTCCTCCATCCCAGCTAGAACTTGGTTCACCATCCTTTGGAATGTAGCAGGTGCATTTTTGAGTCCAAAAGGCATAACCTTGAATTGGTATAAGCCAACTGGGGTAGAAAATGCAGTTTTCTCCTTGGCATGGTCTGTCAGGGCTATTTGCCAATAGCCTGACGTAAGGTCCAGGGTGCTGAGGTACTTGGCTGCACCAAGTTTATCCACCAACTCATCTGTCCTTGGCAAAGGGTGGGCATCAGTCTTGGTGACTGCATTAAGAGCTCTATAGTCCACGCAGAATCTCAATTCTTTGGATCCTGCCTTTGGTACTAACACAACTGGGCTAGACCATGGACTAGTAGAGGGCTCTATTACCCCGAGATCAAGCATTTTCTTGACCTCACCTTTGATGTGGGTTCTGACATTCTCTGACATTCTGTATCCTCTGCTTTTGACTGGCAGACAGTCACCAGTGAGTATGTCATGCTGTCCCCAAGGGGTCAAGCCTGGTGAAAGTGAGAACAGAGGGGCAAACTGATTCAACATAGATTTGCACTCCTCCTGTTGCTCAGGTGTCAGATCTGAAGAGAGATTAACTCCTTCAACCTTTTCGTCCAAAAGGTAAGCCTCTCAGGAGGTCAGGTAGAGCTTCACTCTCCTCCTCCTCTTCTGATGAAGCTAGAAGCAAGGCTCCTACTTCTGGTCTAGAGACATAGGCTTTGAGGCGGTTGGTGTGGAAGACTCTAGGAGCTTCCCTGGGTTTGCCCAGATCCACCAGATAGTTGACCTCTCCAAGTTTTCCCACAACCTTGAAGGGTCCCATCCATTTGTCTTGCAAGGCCCTCTGCCTTGTTGGAAGCATTACAAGAACTAGCTGGTCTTGAGTGAACTCAACCATGTTAGCCTTCTGATCATGCCAATGCTTGACCAGAGCTTGTCCAGCTTTCAAGTTGTCACTTGCTTCTGCCATCATGTGTGACCTTCTCCTCCGGAGACCCATCACATAGTCAGTCACTCTGACTGGCTTGGGGGAAGGAGCACTCTCCAACCCCTCCTTAATCAGGGCCAAGGGGCCTCTGACTGGATGGCCATAGAGAAGTTCAAAGGGAGAATAACCTACTCCCTCCTGAGGGACTTCTCTATAAGCAAAGAGAAGGCATGGCAGTAGAAGGTCCCACTTCTTTTTAAGGGGTTCTTCTAAAGCACCTATCATGCTCTTCATGGTTCTGTTAAACCTTTCTACCAACCCATTGGTCTGGGGGTGGAATGCGGTTGAGAACTTGTAAGTAACTCCGCAGGTTTTCCACATGGCCTTCATGTAGTGGGACATAAAATTTGACCCCCTGTCAGAGATTACTTCCTTAGGAAACCCAACCCTGGTAAAAATACCAAGGAGGGCCTTAGCTACAGCCGGAGCTGTAACAGTCCTCATAGGAATTGCCTCAGGGTACCTAGTAGCATGGTCTACTACAACAAGGATAAACCTGTTGCCTGAGGAGGTTGGAGGATCAAGGGGACCAACTATGTCAATCCCTACCCTCTCAAATGGGACTCCCACAACTGGGAGAGGCACGAAAGGTGCCACATTCTTGGAACCAACCTTACCAGAAGTCTGGCAGGTATGGCAGCTCCTGCAATACTTGTCTACTTCAGCCCCCATCTTTGGCCAATAAAAGTAGAGAGAGAGCCTTTCCTTGGTCTTCTTGAAACTCAAGTGACCAGCCAAAGGAATCTCGTGGGCTAGTTGCAAGAACTGTTGTCTGTTCTCTTGGGGCACTACCAGGCGTTGGTAGTCTCCGGGTTCAGATGCAGTTGGTTCACTGTAGAAGAGGCCATCTTCCCAGTGTAACCTATACTTCCCAGGCTCTTGCCCATCAGCCTGAGAAGCTGCCTGTTGGCGAAGGCCCTCCAGAGTTGGACATTCTCTTTGTCCCTTACGAAAAGCTGACCTGCTGGGTCCACCTTCTGCCAGTAAAGACTGCAGCTCAGGATGGTCAGCCGGGTCCAGGTCTCCAATAAGTTCTGGGCCTCCTACTAGCTCTTCTTCAGAGTCTAGTTCAACCATACAGGGTGGTACCTCCCTCTCAGCCTCAGCTGGAGGTGGAGTTACAGGTGTAACTTTGGACAACCTGGGGGAAGTCCTTGTTGGAAGCACTGGAGTGCTTGCTGTAGGCTTTTTCCTAGGAGTCTTGGGTTGCCCCTTTGCTCCTGATCTGGTAGTGACTGCAGTAAGTTGCTCCAGTGGGAGAGGAGTGATTTCTGTCATCATCTCCGGAGATAAACCTTGCAGGGTTTTCTCTCTTGCAGGTTTGGTGAGCTCCTGTAACCTTTTACTAGGAGGTCTGGGGGTATGTGACACAACTCCAAGAGCTTTCAGGTCATTACCCAACAGAACCCTTCCTGGTACTTCACATTGTATACTGACAGGTATCTTCACAGCCATATCATTACACTGGATGAGAACTGGTAACTGGGGACACATCTGCACAGGCCCTCCAGCTAACTTGGTGAGGCATTTGGGTGCCTTAGCAACATCCTCTGCCTTGAAAAATTATTCATCCACCACAGTTATGCTGGCCCCAGTGTCCCGGATGGCAGGAGTCTCCTGACCATTCACCTGACACTGTCCTTATAATACTCTTTAGTATTATCTGGGATAGAATTATAGACATCTAAATTCTGTTGTTCCCACAACCCCAGAGAGACTAAAGAAACACTGGCTGAGACTCCAGTGGGTTCATCAGCCAGTAGTAGAAAGTTTCCACTTGCCATAGGGACTTCCTCCTCTGGAGCGAAGGCTAAGGAGACAAAATCGGATCCCTGAAGGTTTACCCTTACATCTGGGATCTCCTTTCACATGGTCAGTAGCCTTACAAACATAACAGGATCCAAAGGTCCTTTGGAATGGAGGCTTGTTCTGACCTCCTTCTGGTTTGGCACCAGAAGGTATACTACTCTGATTTGGTTTCCCTTGTGGCTTACCCTTATGGTTTTGTTTGGGGCCCTCTTTGGAATTGGAATTATTAGAATTCTCTTTAGAGTCCTTTTTAGGCTGCTTCCCCTCATCCTTCTTCTGAGTTACCCCAGAATCCGTGAGTGGCCCTGTTGGCAACCCACAAGTCAGCAGCCTTAGCTAGCTTTCTAGGATCTAATTCCCGTGAATCAGCCAAGTGCTGTCTGAGCTCAGGAGAGCAGGCATCAGAAATTGACTCCATCATTACAAGATTCTTCATTCCTTCATAAGTGTTCACTTTGTAACCCTTAATCCATCCCTCTAGGTTTTTCAACCCTTCACACACCCAGGTAGCCCAAGGGGTACCATCATGCTTTTTGAGGCTTCTAAACCTCCTAAGATACTGGGAAGGGGTCTTCCCAAACCTAGCTATTAAAGCTAGTTCACACATTCATACTCTTTCCTATCCTCCTCCCCCAACTCCATTACCGCATCAGTTGCAACAGGGGGGAGCCTAGAGAACAACCAGGTGAGTAACTCACTACCTGTGATGTTCTGGAGCCCATGATTATACTCAAACATAGACAACCAATCCAACACATCCAACCTAGGCTCATACATACCAATCAATTATTTAGGCATCCGAGGTCTTTTAGGACTGGAACTTCTAGAGGAGCCAGAGAGAGAAGCATTTTCAACAGATAATTTCTTCATTTCTAGCTCATACTTGAGCTCCATTTCTCTTAGCCTTAGTTCTTTGTCAGTTTGAGCATTAAGTTTCTTTTACTCTAATTCCAGTTTCATTTTCTCCAGTTCATAGTATTGAGGACTAAATGTGGGACCTGGCAAAGGCCCAGTAGGTACAGCTGGTAGAGCAGACAGAGGCCTAGAGGGAACATCTACAACAGTTTCATCTTCCTCTTCTGGTTCTGACCCAAGATCATCAATACTTTGTTCAATATCAATATCATTGCTGTTCTCTACATTTGCTGGAGTGGTAGGTTCCTCTGAACCATCATCCAGACTTTGGTTTTCTAACAACCTTTCTATTAGCTCCATTTTCTTGCCTTTAGTCATGAGATTCTTATGCTTACAGAGAACTCTTAAACAATCAGCAGTTTTTGTAGCAAGGGACTCTTGACTATAAACTTCCATAGTAGACATGTTAGAAAATAACTTTTTCTTTAGTGCTAAGCTTTGTGGTTAGTTGCACTAAGGTATCTCAAAAGTACACTAAAGTGTATACTCAATACAAATCCCACCGCTGTACACCAGTGTTAGGCAGAAACCTGTGCAGTTCCCTCTGGGACCACTGCAAAATATTTAAGACTACAGGTGTTTGGCAGTAAACCCACTTGGTAGCAGTCTGCACCACACAGATTCACTTGGTAGCTGTGGCTGAGCAGTCAGACTTCCCTCAAGAAGAGTTAGGCAGTATACAGAGCATACAGAATAGGTACAGAGGCACAGTAGCACAAGAAAACACTGACCAGAGCTTGTGTAAAAGTATAATTATTTATTTAAAAGACACTTGTAAATTACACTAGCAGAGAAAAAGGTAAGTAGATTCAAAACACAGTCCTAATTACTATATGTACATCCCTAGTTATTTGTTGGACAAGTCTTAGTTAACACCACTTATTTCCAGACAGAGGTGAGCGCTTAACGTTAGATGGCACTCCAACAAGTTGTTTAAAAAGGGAGGGAAAAGGCAGAATTAAGAAAGCAATACAGCAAAACACTTTTCAGAGAGCCACAGTAAGTATTTAGAGAAGGCAGTCTATTGAGGAGCAAGGAAGTTCAGTGCCAGGCCCACTTTAGGGAGAGCCAGGCCAAATATGCCCAAGATCACACAATGTCACAAAGTCTCAAAAGTCTTTACAGGTGAGTAGAAAAGTTCTGTTAAGCTTAGAAAAGTTTACTTAGGGTGTCCCAGGCTAACCCAGGTTCGAGAGCCGAGGGTTAAATCTACCCCGTACAATCGGTGGCAAGGGAAGCCGGGCGGAACACAGTACCTTCAAAAATGGAAAGGATCCTCCAGCGGTGGCAGTTGTTCCTGGTAGTGGGTGCAAGTCGCGGTGTCGTCCAGAGGAAGAGAAGATCTCGACGTGGAGGAAGGCTGAAGGTCGTTGCACTACCAGGGAAGAAACCAGCCGTGGAGTTTTCCGGTTAAAAGGATGTTACCCCTCTTTCGCGGTAGAGGTAAAAAGTGGTATTCCGGTTGCCGGGGTGCTTGGCACAGGCAAGGCGGCCACGAGATGCTCCAGGGAGGCGAAAAGAAGGCAAAAACTGGTTGTCCCCACCAGTCAAGGGAAGAAGACTCTCCGGACTGGAGATCTCCTCTGTCGTTGGGAAGTGGTGAGACGGTTCCGCAGGGCTCCACCGGTGGCGTCGTCGTGGCAGGTCGGCTCAGCTTCTCCCTCTTCGGCTTCTTAGGTCCTGTGGCGACTTCTGAAGTTCCAGTCCCCAAAGCCCTGCTTTTATGCAGCAAACCCCCATTCACCAGTCCTAGCTGTCACTCAAACATGCTAAGTGGTGAGCCGGGGGGCTCACCACTGGGCCAATCACACAAGAGTGCGACTTGAGTTGCCAAGGCAACTCAGTCCAGGGTGCCTAAATCCCGCTCCCACACATCCTGTAGACCCAGACACAGTGGCACCACTTTGGAGGGCTTCTGTGCAGAAGCCCGCCAAAAGTGGAACAAAGGCTCGACTCGGGTTCAGGGTTACTGAAGTGAACCCAGACGCCATTTTGGCAGCGAGTTCTGGCAAAAAATCCCAACCGGTGAATTAATATTAAATAAATAAACCGGCGGTATCTTTAACATTGCACCAAAAAGGGGTGCATTAAAATCAATGGGAAATCCCATTGGGAAATATTCCGGTGGAATATTTCCGTGGTATCCACTGCCACCAGCCAGAAACTCGGCGAGGGGGGACGGGACAGTACCCCCTCGACAAACAGACCCAGGGGCAATCTAATTGCCCCTACCAGTACTTCCACAGTATGATGGTTTGTATTGGTTCTGTTCACAATTTAAGACTAGTAAAGTCAATGGTAACTTTACATGCCCAGGGAGACAGTAGTCAGTCACAGGGTATGGAGTCCATGTTTGGGGGTCACTATGACACCCCTGTGTTACTGCACTGAGGGTGCTGTGTAACACATACAAAAACCAATGATAGCCTATGGGGAAAAATACCCCAAAGCCCATAAGCACATTACAAGTCACAGGAATACACTCAAATCATGTCCAAGAGTGAGGGTAAAAGAGTCCCACTCTTGGCAGGAGAAGAAAATAAACCCCAAAAAAATCCAGCAAAGCTGCTGGGGGACTCACTAGGTTAGGAAATTCAGCCTAAACAGAGAATTCTCCCCAACAGTGCTGAATAAGAGTTTGGGGGGAAACAAATGGGCAGTAAGACAAAGAATCTCCCCACCATGCGCTAGATTAGGATAACATCCAGTGGAGGGGAGAGAATGGGTGTGACAATTATATAATAGAATGTACTGACCATTTACTGAAATATAGAGGGCTGTGCAGAGGTTCTCCTGGTAGTCCTGAAAGCCATCAATAGGAGCCCTTGTAGGGTTACATTGGAGGGCCTTCATGTGATAGCAGGAGAAACAAATAGAGCCAACGAAAAAGTCCACAATGTGCTCTCAGCTGATGGTTTCTGGATAAGTGTGTACTGACGTGGGATAAACTATGGTGCAAATATCTTTAGTGAATAGAAGTACTAATTACTGGAATTATGTGAATTAGATTTCCAAGCAGGAAAAGCAGATTATAACTCTATGGAAGGCACGTAGAAAGCACAAAGCACACACTATTACTGGAAGCCTGCAATGTCCAGATAGTCTGGAGAACAGAGAAATCCAAATTATGGAAAGCTACGTCCCCTGCACACTTTCAATCAGGTGATAAGCCTAAGGGATATTATGACAAAATTGTTTTAGTCTCAAAGACTATTTAACATCAAGTTTTTCATGATCAAAACATGTATGGCGGTGATGTAAAGCACACCGTATTACTGAAAGCCTGCAATGTCCAGATAGTCAAACATTCAACCAAGAGGGGCAAAACCAGATGAGCTCAACCGTCCAAAATAGGGCAAGTAAATATAGAGTGAAGGAGACGCCCCCAATGCTTACGCTGTATTCTGAAACTTTATTAAAGTAAGGAGGGGGGGGAGGGAGTTGCTGTAGATAAAGTCTGCCAGTCAGAAGTGGGAGCGGTCATTTGTGGGGGGGTGGGAGAGATTTTGAGAGGTATCCCTACATGTACATTATATATGAGTGCATATAAAGGATAATGTACTCTTATTTGCTTTGTCTCCGTATAGCCCAAGGCATTGAACTTAAGGGTGTGCCTGCGAAGTGGTTTGAGGCAAATTGGGAAGTCTGCAGTAGCAGGGGCGATGCCCATCCATGCCAATTATGCCCCTCTCGGCTCCAATATTTCTCCACAGCTTTCAGCATCCCCCAGTCCTTGCCCTCCCCCTGCAAATGACTATAAACTGCCGAAATTGATGGGGGCCCTGTTGCGCAGCTAAGGAAATGGCCGCTTCCTGAGAGGCTCCGGCTTCTGCCGCAACATCCTGAGGAATATCCTGCATACCAGGTCCCAGCTCGACCTCCAGAGCTAGCATCCAGCATTGCGAACACCCGAGGCACTGTTTGAGCCTAATATGGGTGGTATCAAAGCACTGAAAGGAACATATTGAACAACTCCTAGCCTCGACCCTGCCGCCTTGCTGGTGCGAGAGGGGGGAGGGATGCCCACGCGGCGGCCGTCAGCCAGCCACTTGAGAGTCCTGTTATATGTCTGAAATTCGCAAGCCCCTAATCGAAGACTCACTGACCCGGAGGGGGTGCGTCGGGACCGCCGACTGCCTACCTGCAATCCGGGCGGTTTGTCCTGGCCTTGCTCCTGGACCTTGCTGCTGCGTGAGGACCTGCCACTGTCAGGGTGAGCGAGCTGGCATATCCTGCATGCGCTCCTGGATAGTGTGCCGAGCCAGCACAGGAGGAGTCTTTCTGCTGCGGAGACTACCCACGCTGCAGCTCCAGCCTGGGAAAGAATTGCCAACTCCGGTCCCCTGACACCGGCGGCTGCCCACCCACAGGTCTCAACTTCCACGGTGAGTGTCGGTCCGCGTGTTGTACGGCAGAATATCCTTCACTCACAGCACTACCATCCGGCCCGACCCGCGCTGCAGCGTACTGTAGCCCGGCCTTCCCTGTAGCAGTAGGCAATACACTGACCCCAGTCACGGACTGTACGCGATCCTCTGAAATACTGGGCTGCGGTTGGGGTTCAGAGCTTGGACTTGGGAGTGCCGGCGCCTCGATCTGGGGGGCTGGTGGCTGCGGCGACGACCTGCAGGCCTTCCGGACCTCGGCATTGGCATTGGGAACTCGGGGGGCTGTGCCGCATGGTGGGAAAGTGAGTTATCCCCGGTGGCTGCCGAGTCCTGAAGTATAGCACTGACTAATTGTGACAGCGGCCGCCCTGGTTGTCCTCTCCTCTCCTGGATAAGGACGCTAACTCTCCGGGGCATATTGCACTGTACTGCCCATTGTGGAGGCTGGATCTCGGGGCACGGCGTGTTTTTGTTTGCCTTTGAAGCAGGGCAACCGTACTCCACAAGGCTTCTTGGCTGGGGGAGACCCTACACACTCTTTGGCCCACCTGCCCTGCTGCTCCTGCATCAGCAGGAAGTGCTCCTGGGGGATTTTCTTTTTTTGGTTTGTTTTTTTTGGCTCGGTGAAACATTGACTGGCTCCCTATGTGAGTGGTGGTAGGAGATGCTATAGCAGAGTATCTGAGCAGGTCGACTTGCACCCTCTCTTCAACGGTTGGTGGATCATGAGCAAGTAGGGAAGGGCAGGCACTTACTACATTTCAACTGAGACACCCGGTGTCCAGTTAAAGTTACGAAATCAAAAGGATCGAATGCCAAAGGTGAGTGCATTCGACCGAAAACAAAAGGATCACATTTCTTTTTCAAATGTATATATTTCTTTTTTTTTTATTTAGTATAGTTAAAAAAAGGTGTTTGTACACCAAAAACAGGGGTTTGGGGACCCCACCAAAAATTGAAAAAATAAATTTGATCCTTTTTTCGGTCGAATTGACTCGACCCTTTTGTCATTCGACCCTTTTGAGTCAAAACGTTAACCTATAACCGAGACACCCTAACTCGGGACTTCCAGACTGACCTCCGCGACCATCCGGATCTGGCGTGGGCTGAGGGAGACCCACTGAATAGCTGCTACAACACCCCGTAAGGCTGCTCATTTCTTTCCCGGGACTACCCCGGCTAGCGCCAAAAAGAGCGCTGGACTGCCCCCTGGAACCTCACAGAGGCCTGCACTGCCATGGCGAACACCAAGAAACAGGCCAGGATGGATCAGTTCGCCTGCGCCGACCAATCACGCATATCACCGCCACCTTCCACAAGTCAACCCCAATCCCAACTGGACGTGGCTGCCCTGAATCAAACATTCCTGGCGCTGAAGAACAGCACAGATAACTTGGGGGCAAAAATTGACGCCTTAACATGCAAGGTGGATGTATCCGCTATACAAATAGATAAGCTATGCGGACACATGACGTAGGCGGAGCAGCGGATTGGAGACGGTGAGGACAAGGTTGCTACTCTCCAGCACGAGATGGCAGAAATACAACAAACTGTAAAAAAGGTGCTGGCAAAGAACGAAGATTTGGAGGGACGCTCCAGACGAAATAACGTCTGAATTTTAGGGGTTCCTGAATCAACCGCTATAGGAAACATGGAGAAGTTCATTGAGGCACTGCTGGTGGAAGTACTGGATAACCCGCCGCAGACTGCAATGTTTCTGGTCGAAAGAGCTCACCTATCCCTGGCCACCCGACCTCCTGCTGGTGCCCCCGAGCCTCCAATCATAGCGAGAATATTCAACAACAGAGACGGCGACACCATCCTTCGTGTGGCCAGGGAAAAAGGCAAACTCGCTGGGGCTCACCCATAATCCGAATATTCCCTGATTTCAGCGATGGAGTGCAAGACCAGTGTAAATCATTCCAGACCGCTAAATCCACCCTACACAAAAAGGGAATTAAGTAGGAAATGTTATTCCCAGCCAAGCTCAGAGTTCAATACAATGGGTCCACAATGTTCTTCACCTCGCCCGAGGCAGCAGAACGCTTTGCAGCAAATCTACCGGATGCTGGTGGATCACCCAGCCACTCCCCGCAGTGATCCTAGACATTTGCGGTGCCGCAAGGAATTTTAATATGTTTATTCAGCAGTGAGACACACTGAGCTGAGGCGCTCGAGCATGGCCCAGTAGAGACACCACGATGGCCGATGCCACTAGGAGCACACTGGCTGCCTCTAGCACTCCACAAACCGCAGTCACTGCGGACGGGTTTGTTTGAAGCATGAGTTTAGGTAATTGTATGGGGGTGGGACGAAAGCCGGTAGGTTATTGTGTCTGGCGTGGGAGCAGCAGGGGGATGCCAATGTTTAGGAGCAAATGTTTAATGGTTATGGAAGTTAAGGTTTTGAACATACCCTCTGCGACTCACACAAACTGCAGTAATGCAACACGTATAATTGCGCAGGATATCATTATATATGGACTCTACACGTGCTACCCAGGGCTTACGACTGCGATTCCACTGGGGACATAGACAATTTAAAACTAGGCGGTAAACCTAGGTCAGTCCTGACAATCCTCACATGGAATATACGAGGGCTCACCAACCCGAAGAAATCGTGGCTAATCGCAAACTATAGTAGAAGCCACGGGGTGAATGTACTGTGCCTTCAGGAGACCCACTTGGCCCGAGGTACTCCCCTTCCCAGGCTTCCTGGATGGGGCATACATCGATACGATTCCTCCTTTACCACGCACTCCAGAGGGGTAGCCACCTAGAAACACACCTCCCGACAATACAAATTACACTAACAGGTCAAGGACAAAGGACGATTTCTTATGCTTAGGCATTAAACTTCTGGTGAATGTCTACGTGCCAAACACTGATTTGCCCGAGTTATTTTTACCAATGCGGCAGGCAAATACACAAGTTCACAGATTATGAGATTGTGTGGGCTGGCGACTAACTTTGCCCTTACACTGGACCTAGACAGATCGGCAACAAGACAACAGTACCTCCCTCAAGCGGTCAAAGCATGGACCACCATTGCCCAATATCACGGCCTGACAGATGTTTGGCGGAGCAAACACACGAACGCCAGGGAATACACATTCTTCTCGAGTGTACATGGCAGTGCATCTAGAATCGACTATATAATTGGCACCACTCCTATATTGCGGACAGTTGTTGAGACATCCATTCTGCCCCGACCGCTGTCCGACCATTCACCGGTAAAGGCGCGTTTGGTGATAACCATGAATCCCCCTGGCCCACTTGGATGGCGATTCAGGGCTGCAGTTCTTGAGGACGTGGCTTTTCGCTCTGAGATCGAGCAAGATATCGAGACAGGTTTTCAGGCAAAGAAAGGGTCAGTCCCCGACACAGGAACAATTTGCGACGCCTTTAGGGTTTACATAAGAGGATGAGGGTTTACATAAGGGGATGTTTCATTTCAAGGGAGGGGGGGGTCCTGAAGGCCATGCGCCGACCCATGTGAGGGTTGGAGAATAAAATCTGCGAAGGGGAGAACAGACAGGGTTTAATTGACACGCCAGAACTACGTTGCGAACTGCAAACTTAGTGGGATGAACTCCTACAATTGGCTAATAGCAAGGAAAAATACATGGGTGACCCAATTATGGCAGCAAGACATGGGGAGGGGGACCGACCTAGCAAAACATTGGCCTGGGCCATCCGTAAGGAGCGGCCGGCCACTAATATAATAGAAGTTGAAGACATGAATGGGATATTGATTAAGGACTCACAGGGTATCAACACCGCATTCAGGGACTACTACAAAAGGCTGTATACATCTCAACCCTCCCCTGGGCATGATGAATTGATGCAGTATTTAGATGAGGTAGCTCTGGGCTGGCTGGACCAGGATCTAGGGGGTGCCCTCAACGATACCATATCTGAAGAAGAAATACGAAACGCAATCAAATCCTTGCCTAGCGGGAAAGCCCCCGGAATGGATGGCATAACAATAGAGTTTTACAAGGTATAAGCTGACTTGGTGATTCCCCCATCTGGCGGCCATGTATGACAGCGCCTTGACCAGATGCTCCCTGCCTGAGTCCACCAGACCAGCTCTGGTCACGGACATTGTAAAGCTTAGTAAGAACCCCCGAATGTTATCGTCATATAGGCCCCTATCATTAATAAACACAGACAATAAAATCTTGCCAAAAATACTCACAAATCGGCTGCTCCCCCACATGCTGGCACTGGTCCTTCCGGACCAGGCCGGTTTTATTCCGGGTAGGTTCACCCAAAATTACCTTAAGCGTTTATTCACTCTCATACGCAATGTCAATCCTGAGATACCAATAGCGGTTGCCGCCTTAGATGCAGAAAAAGCCTTCAATTCTGTTGAGTGGCCCTTTTTATTTGAAGTCCTTTGTCGCTCTGGGTTGGGGCTTTGCTACATCAGTTGGGTTAGGCTATTACACAGCTCCGTGAGCTGCCGTACACACAAATGGGACGATCTCGACGTGTATATACACGCCACAGGGGGCACTCGTCAGGGGTGCCCCTTCTCGCCTCTCCTCTTCGCCCTAGCGATGGAACCCCTGGCCTGCCATGTCTGGGAAATGCACGCACATCGCGGGATCTATGTCCAAACACATCTCTCCAACATATCATTGTATGCCAACGACATACTTCTGTACATGAAGCACCCTCGGCATAACCTAGCCCCCTTGACACAGGAAGTGACCAGATTTGGTGAATACTCTGGACTTAAAATCAATTGGGACAAGTCCGAAATTGTACCCCTTACCCCGGTAGTGCAACAATCAGATGTAGGTGATCAATTCCAGTGGCGCTCACGTGGATGCGGTTCCTGGGCATCATGGTCTCCACGACTCGAGACAGGCTATACAAACACAACTATATCACCCCCCCTTGAGGCAATGGAGCACAAAACAGAGACATGGATACGACTCCAGATTACACAGGCAGCGCGCATAGCTCTTGCTAAAATGGCGATACTTCCCAAACTCCTTTACATATTTAATAATGTACCAGTGTGGTCCCCTCTGAGGTATTGGACCGGATACACTGCATATCAACTAGACTGCTATGGGCGGGGAAACGACCTAGGATATCTCTGGATACACTGACTCGACCGTATGAGTTTGGTGGACTGGAATACCCTGACATGTATAGATATATATTATTTAGCGGCTCAGCTGCAATACATTGCAGGCTGGCATTCCCCAAATCCTGACGCATCGCATTCCCTACTGGCTAAAGTGGCTGCTGCTCCCAACGCACCAATGGGTCTACTCTGGGGTGAATCACTGTTCCGAGGGGAGAGATCCAATCCTTAGCAGTAACGTGCAAAGCTTGGGAACGAACGGGTCGAATGTGGAAGAATACCTCCTTCTACGTACCCAAACTACCGATGTACAATGTAGCCGGTGTCCCACTTACACATGAGCGGTCATTTAGAAAGCACTTCCAAGTCCTTGGTGTCCAAACGCTAGGGGACATTGTGCAGGATGGGAGATTTGTACAATGGGAGCAGCTCCGCACAAGGGGCCCGCATAATGCAGCAACGTTACTCCTTTGTCATAGACTGCAGAGAATTCTCAAAAATAAGTGGCCAGACTTCCCACGAGCCCCCACACCTCACCCTGTGCAATGCTATGTAGTACACCCTACCTCGTTTGGGAAATTGGTATCCGCCATCTAAAAGCTGATCAGGTCTGGGATGGGAGAAAGGAATAACTCTTACAAAACCAAGTGGGATACCACCCTGGGTACAGTTATAAATGAGAGCCAATGGAAACTTATCTGTATGCAAACACGATACATATCTATAAACTGTCGATACAGATTAATTCATTATAAATTTGCCCACCAAATAGATCATTCTCCATTCACCCTAAATAAATACTACCCGGATAGATCACCTAAATGCAAGAGCTGTGGAATTGAGCCAGCTGATTTCTACCATGTTTCATGGTGTTGTCCCCGCATCAAGTCGTATTGGACTGCAATAGGAGAGGCGGTGGTACACCTGAACTATGGCTGCTGGCCTTAATTGAAGGGGGATCGCGTACGGAGAAGAAACTACTGGGAATAGCCACCGTAGTGGCTAGGTACCTAGTGGCAAGAACATGGGGCTGGCCAAATCCCCCCACATTCATGAGATGTTAGACAGTGTGCGAACAAAGACCAGATATGCTACAACGACACCAGTTTCAAGCCGCCCGTTCGATTATTGGCCCCCTTTGAGACAATATTTGCTGGACATTGACTCAATGTCACAATCTCCTGAATTTACTTCTGATAGTTGATTGATAAGTGGTGGCCCCTGCATGAGGGGGCGGTCCTGATGTGACATGGTAGTGTTATCCCCGCATGATTAATTCAGAAACCTAAAAATGTAATGTGTAATGGCTAATGCAAGTTTTTTTTCTCTACCGTGACGTGTGAGCTGCCTTAGGGAGTTAGGGCAGAGGGAGGGGGGGAAGGTTTATCAGTTTGTGACTTGAAGTTGTTGAATATAAAACAAAGAAAGTTAAAAAAAATATAAAGTTCTGTTTTATATCTGGAAAAAAATGCTGCAAATTAGCTGGGTCTGCGTCCCCTTCTCATTTCTGCTTTCCAAATGAAAGCAAACTATGAGGCACCAATGTTGCTGAGTGAAGTCAGCCAACCCGGCCAGATTGCCCCAATGTGTCTTACTGGTCTGACCAGCTGCCGATATGCAAGCCATTCAACCCATAGTCCTGAAGCGCAGGTGTTCTGAGCCCCAGGGTGGAGTGAATATCACACTAGAGATCCCAGGGCCACTACTCATGCTGTTCACAGAAGACCCTCTGAAAGGGCAACCTCAAACAAACTTTGAGGAGAACTAACAAAAAATAGATGAAAATATAGTCCCCATAGAGTGCTATGGGAGGTTTAGTGAAAACCTGAGGTTTCATACCATCATGTAGGAATTTAGCATGGCGCTACTATCTTGCGCCCCTTACTGCGCTTGACCAAAAAACGATGCCCATCTTCAACACGTGTTCCATTGCTTTGCAACCAAATCCCTGTACGGACCGAGAATGCCACCATGTGTGCACACCGCTGTAGCGTGTGCATATAGTAGCCCACCCCCCGCTCGTCGAGATTCAACATGAATAAAACAGTGCCCCAGACATACCAGTAACCCTAAATCATCGTTAACATGAAGTCTATCCCTAACCCCAACCACACCCCCTTACTGCCCCTTACCCGAAATGAGAACCAAAATGCTTGGTTTATGTTAAGTGGAATCCAACCTATACCCATGTCCTCCCCCCAAACCCCCCTAGTCGGCCCTCAGGTCTCCTGTGCACCGAAGCACCAATCTTGTGCAACATGGCAAGCTCAGACACCACCTGGTTTAAAACTCGCCCCTACATCGGTTCCTATGTGTTCAAAGTGAGTATTCCTCTGGCGAGTGCTCCCAGTTTCTCACCAGCAAGAAATAGGTCACTAAGTGAGGTGTTCCCTCATGCAGGAATCAAGCTTTTCCCAAAAAAAAGATGAAAAAATCCAACCCAATGTAAACAGAACAGTACATCTAAATAGAAATCCCACCAATGCTGCTACTTGCGCGCACCCAAGACTGCCACACCCCTTGGCGTGTAACAAAACCAAAGTTTATTACTCAGTGTATAAAACCATTGATGTCTTTATGGGAGGGCAAACGGGGCCCTCATCCTGGGATCCTTGGAGGGGGTGGGGGGGGGGGGGGGCGCTGTCCAGTCAGCCTTAGTCCTCTTTGGGAAAAGGTGGAGGTTTTGGCATGTGCATACTTCTCAGATCTCATCTGTCTGCAAAGTGGGTATACATTTTACATGACAGATCTTAGGCGGGCTTTAGTTTACTCAAAGCAGCAGATTTTGCCACTGATCTGGCCTCTGTGACTTTGGTCCAGCCACTGTAGAGCAATTTGGGAAAACTGATAAATGGGCAAGTGAAAGTCTCTTGCATTTGGTATCGTTTAGATCGCAAGCTGTGATGCGCTAAATAACTAATTTTTTTAAACTATTTTATTTGCATTTGTAACAAGAATAAGACATTTCAAGAAAGCAACCAAACAGTGTAGACCACCTCCCATTCAAAAATCTTGCCCCCCCCCCTCAACCGCGCCGTCCCCTTCCAAACCTAACCCTCGACAACCTCCCACCCCCACCCTCAACCCCCCCACCCCCCATCTAAATTCAACTCAAATACACTCAGTGGTGCAGTTCTCCCTCATCAGCGTCTGAGGCCGTTTCCTCATCACGTCCTACTTTTATCTTTGTCGGCTCCCTCCAGGGCCTCTCCCCTCCTACATCCGATTCAAGTGCCACACATTACATTATTCAACCCCTCATGGTTTCCTTCATCCAATCCCCATTTGAGTAGCAGTGAGCACCATTGTGCTTGAAACGCATCCAGTTTATCGTTCACAGTCGCTGTCAGCCTTTCCATATCATCAAGTTCCGTACTCTTTCGAGGGAAGCGTTTAATTTTTCCAGTGCTGGGGAATGGCCAGTCTCCCGGGCTTTAACATTGCTTCCCACATTTTAGGGAGTCTGTATTCTTCCCTGTCTTTCTGTGGGACCATTAACACAGACTGCAACAGGTCCAGGTCAAACCCTATTCTCGTGATCTCTTCCATCGAGCTCAGCACCTCTTTCCAAAAAACTTGGACCTTGGGACACCGCCACCACATGTGGGCCAAAGACCACCGATTCCCACAGCTCTTGGGACACATCTGGACAAACGCAGGCGATCCCTAGGCCAGACCATTAGCATTTTGAAGTTGTGTTCCATTGTGGAGGTGAACAGTCCCTACTGGAAAAACAATTTTGTAGATATGTGCCCAGTCCTCCTCGGAAATGTCCTCCCCCACTAAATCCACCCAGTATCTCTGAACGTTTGCCTCCCCTGTAAACACGTTTCATTCATTGCTCTGTACAATTTGGATGTAATACCTTTTCTTGTCGTGGACAAGTCAATGACTTTTTCCACTGCCGTTAACTTCCTTGCCACCAATCCACCCCAATTTGGATCCGTCAGTCTACCCTTGAAGCATAGATATTCTAATATTGAGATAGAGTCACTCCCCAGTACCTCCCTTAGCGTTCCCAGCTCCAGGAAGTTTCCCTCTTTAAACAATTGTCCCACTCGTTTGAGGCCCACATCTGCGATCGGGTTAGTCCCAGATGTCCCAAGTCTAATGGCGACCTCCATACAGAGGACATGGGTGATGGCCATGTTGTGTATCCTTGTGTGCCCTTGGACTCGCGCCAAACTGTCCAATAAACCCCCAGCATGGGGTGGGACCTTAGCTGTTCCGGAATGGACCTGATCAGAGAACAAAAGGAGTCTCTCACCTTCAGTGGGTGTGCCGCAAGGTCCTCCAAGTAGGTCCAATATGTCCTGAAGTCATCACTCATGTGTTCAAGCATCACCCTGAGTTGGGCCGCCTTATAGTATAACCAATGTCCGGGAACCCGAACCCTCCCTTATCCCTCGGAAGTGTCATGGTTGCCATTTTTGCCCTTGACGTCTAGGGATTCGAAATGAATCTACAGAGCTCTCCTGTAACCTCCAAGAAGAGCTTCTCAGGGAGCTGCTTCGGGATAGCTGTGAACAGATACAGCAGTCTGGGGAGCACATTCATTTTTACTGAGGTCATCCTACCATACCAGGTCAATATCAGTGGGTCCCATCTTTTTAATTCAGCCATTAGTGGGGTTCGGAAGGGGTCATAATTGGCGGGGACCATCCCCTCCAGGTCCCTAGTGACTTGGACTCCCAGGTAATGGATTCCATTTTGGTCTACCCTCACGCCTCGGTATCTGTTTTTCGCATATAGAAGTGGGCTCTGCTCCTATCGGCATTATTGCTGATTTCCCTACATTGATTTTAAGCCCCGAGAGGCGGCCGTATTGCGCAATCTGGGTCATAAGAGATGGGAGGGATTCTTGAATATTAGTGCGGTAAGCCAATGTGTCATCTGCAAAGAGATAGTTTGCAGAACCTCGCAGCTAGGTTAGCCACTGGCTCTCCCTATGGTGCCCACATTTCGCCAGTGCTTCTCCAACTTCACTGGCTTCCAGTGGCTCAGCGAATTCACTTTAAGTCTTTGTGTATCGTCCATCGGGCAGTGCACGGCCAAGGAGCTGAATTTCTACAGTCTTAAGTTTTCCCGATACACGCCAGCTCGGGATCTCTGCCACCACCAATCTACTCATCGTTCCAAGATTCAACTGGGAAAGGGTTGGTGGCAGAGCCTTCTCCATTCCCGCGGCCCAACTTTGGAACAATCTTCCTCCGCTACTTAAAGCCACTTCTAACCATTTGAGCTTCAGAAGAGCTTTGAAAACTAATCTTTTCTAGTCCCTGGCTTCTTCACTAGCTTCTCCCTGACCTAGCAGTCTTCCTCTCCAGCGCCATGATGCCTCTGAGCGACCGTGCGCTTTATAAGTTGAAATAACATAACATAACTCAATTCCGCCCTCCCCCACTATGTCCTTAATTTTATTGTTTGCCCGAATCGCTATTGCCAGAGGTTCCATGGCGTCAAATAATGGGGAGAGGGGTCATCAATGTCTTTTACCTCTTGTTAGTTCAAAGGTATCCGTTAGTCCCCTATAACTCAGACCTAAGCTCTAGGCCTGTTGTAAAGTTCTGCCACCCATCTCAAGAAATTCGGTCCCAGCCCCATTCTTTTCAGGAACTTCATCATGAAAGGCCATTCGACCCGGTCGAAGGCCTTCTCTGAATCTAGCGAGACCAGGCACACCTCTTGCCCCTTCTTTTGCGCCCCGTGGATCAGGTTCATGGTCTTCCGAATATTGTCTGAACCTTGCCTTCCCCTAATGAAGGCAACCTGGTCTCCATGTATTAGAAGCACTAATCCAACTTCCAACCTCGTTCCCAAGACTTTTGCCAGAATCTTTCAATCCCTATTTAGTAGGGAGATAGGTCGACAGGAGGAGCACCTAGTGGGGTCCTCTCCCTCCTTATGGATTGCTATTATTTTTGCCAACAGCATTGTGGTGGGGCAGGTCCTCCCCTCTCAGGCATTCATTAAAAACCTTCACCAAATACAGGGATAACAATGATCTGAATAATTTGTAAAATTTCACGGAAAAGCTGTCCTCCCAGGTACCGACCCAGACTTCATCCCCTTGAAGGCTCACAGGACCTCTTCTACTGTTATAGGGCTCTCTAGGCTCTCCACTATATCCTTGGGGAGCCCCAGGAGGTGCAACCTCCCCTCCCTCAAGAACTCGTCTATTTGTTCCTCTTACCCCCTTCCACTCCGAGGTGCAGAGGTTACTATAGTACTTTGCAAATTCATAGCCCATGCTTTTGGCATTATAGATCACCCTACCCCCCTTCAGTCTGGAGCACCCCCATATTCCTTCGCTTTTTCTCCTGCCTCAGTCTCCAGGCTAGGATCTTATATGCCCGGTCCCCTTTCTCATGATGTTTCGGTTTCAAGAACAGGAGTTTTTTTCTCTGTGTCCTGGGTCAGGACAGCCTTTAATTGCGTTTTATATAGCACCAGAGGTCCTTTGCCTCTGTGGGTGATATATACCTTCCCTGGGTGCCCCCCGGCTGTATCTGCTCTATTTTCTCTCCTTCTCCCCCTTTCTTTCTTTTTCCTAGTGTTTATTCTGATCAGGATCCCCCGGATTGTTGCCTTAAAGCCCTCCCAGACTGATTTAATCCCTACCTCTCCATTATCGTTGAAGAGGAAGTACTCCTTGATACTCATGAGTAGTGCCTGCTGCATCGTCTTGTCCTTCAACAAAAAGTAATTGCATCTCCAGCCCCCCTCCACCCCCTCGGGCCAGAGGACCCCCCCATTACCACTGAGACTCCTACCATATTGTGGTCGGAAACCTGTGCCTTTAAGGTCGAGTCTACTAGGAGCACATCTATGCGCAAGAAGGGGTCATGAACCACAGAATGAAAGGTATATGGCCTAACCCCCCTCCTACGATGGTGGTCGGGAGTCACACA
This sequence comes from Ambystoma mexicanum, assembly GCF_040938575.1. NCBI lineage: Eukaryota > Metazoa > Chordata > Amphibia > Caudata > Ambystomatidae > Ambystoma > Ambystoma mexicanum. The sequence goes on from NC_090932.1 coordinate 1,276,028,008, forward strand.
AGCCCAACACATCATTGATCTGTTTAAATCAGTCTGTCACCCAAATTCCCGCTGGGCGTTGGTCGCTCTCCCATCCTCTTACGGCCCCTCATAGGGTCTAACACCATATTAAAGTCTCCCCCGACCACCAGTTGCCCTTCTGCAAATTTGATTATTTTGTCCTCGAGTTTCTCCCAGAAATCACATTATCCCATGCTTGGCGCATATACAGAACCCAACGTAAACCTGGTGCCATACAGCTGACCTTTTACCAACACATACCTCCCATTCGGATTGGTTAGAAGAGATTCCACCACAAAGGCCAGTTGGGATGAGAACAGAATTGCTACCCCACGTCTCTTCTTAATATCAGACGCTATAATCACTTCTCCCACTTCTCAGGAGCATAATCTATGTTCCTTCCCCGTCGGCCAGTGTGTCTCCTGGAGGCACATCCAATCCAGTCGGGCCCTCTTAAACTCACAGAGGACCAGTGATCGTTGGCCCGGCGAGTTCATGCCCTGGACGTTGAGGGAGCCAATGATAATTTCACCTAGGCCAGACATTGCCCCATTTCCGAGGCTTCACATTACCACCCCCTCCTCCGAGACAGTTCCATAATTGGGCCGCTGCATTGTACCAACCTTTGAGAACGGACACTCCTTGAATGTTACTAACCACAGTCCCTTTGAACACCCAGCTCCCCCCACGGCATCCACCCTGCCTAGCTTCACCTCAGATGGGATTAAATCACCAGATGTCCCCTCTAAACCACAGACCCGCTTAACAAAACTCTTTCAAGCCCCCTTTCGTTGACCCATGATGCACAACTTCGTAAACAAACCAAACTCTCCCCCCGCCCCCACGCACTTCGATGCGGTTAGGGAGAATTCTCATTTCTGTGCTAATTCCCTTCAACCTTAGAGACCCCCAGCTATTTTGCTGGACTTTAGGACTTTTTAATTTTAACCCTGGAGTGAGAGACCCTTTTCCCACTCATGTACTTTGACCTGATTTGGATTATGTTTCCCCTGTTTTTAGAGTCTGGCAAACTCCATAGGCATCACCTTTTGTATAGTGACACAGCACCTTCAGTGCAGTGTCAAAGAGAAGCCCTTTGGATTTCCCTCAAGGTTTAAATACCTTCTCTTGGATAAGAGTAGTAAAGTGACTTTACTTACCTTTTTTCTCTTTGTAGACCCAGCACACACCATTTTATGTGGAGTGCTCGGAGGTTTCTTAGTAGCCCCTTTGTCTACTTTCTCATGTTAGATTTTTATGTTACCCTCACTACAATTAATGGCTGGCGGCAGTGGCTTAACTTTCCTACCACTGTGCGTTTTTACTGCAGGCTGAATCCTCAGCTGCAGTATTGCACCCATGGGTACCCATTTTGTCAAAATGGCCCAGTCTTCTTTTTTTGTCATTTCTTGCGTGTGAGGGCTTTCTTGGGTCTTACTCTGCGCGCCAAACCAGGTTTGGTCCGTTTATTTGTTTTGTCTTTGGCAGGGTTCACTGGTGAAGCCCGCCTCTGGCTCCAGCATGTCTGGCAGGGCAGGAAGTGAGGGAGGTTCCCGAAACTCCATGTGCTTAGTCCCCTTGGTTACATGAATTCACCCAAGGGTGATTGGCTGGAGGAAAGCCACTCTGCTGTGTGAGTGACAGCTAGGCTGCGAATGAATCGGAAAACTGCATAAAAGGCAAGGTCTCGGAGAGGAGTGAGTCGACCACTGGACGAAGGAGCCGAAGAAGAAACTGGAAGAGACGCTTGCTACACCCTCCTGGACCGTTGGCTTGCCCAGTGAAGCCCAACTGCAGTGCTGAAGCTCCAAGTTTCAAATCGACCAGAGAAGCCCGGAACTGACAACTTCTTCCCTTGGGTTGGTGGGACTAACTGACCCCCAAAACGAACTTGCCTGGAACCCCTCTCCCTGCTGGCTGTACTTCATTGCTGCTGCTGGAACGGAGTGCCAGGGGTCAGAAACAAGTGCATCATCTTTAATCCAGACCCCAAGCTCCAGGAAGATCCTAAGGACTCCCTCAAAGCAGGACAACCCAAGTCTGAGCCACCTCAACAGAGTGCTGGACCCGAGAAGCAAGGGGAGCCCACAAGGTGTCCAAGAATCACAGTGGTGCTATTGACCAGTAGCTGAAACCGCAAAGTGCTGCTGATCTGGAGTAAGCCCATTGCTGCCACAGAACTTCAAACCGCAGTGCAGGAGTCCCCAGACGTCCTCCCTCTTGTCCTCATGACGAAGGCCTAGGAAAACAAGCTGCAGGACTGCAACAGGAACAGAAGCGAGCTGGATCCTTTTCTTCTTTCCAGCAAGAAATGGCAAAAAAAGAAGCCCAAGGCAATTTTGACTAAATGGGCACCCATGGGTGCTTTACTGCAGCTGCGAACATAGCCCGCGGTAAAAACACACAATGGTAGAAAAAGGAAACCACCGCCACCAGCCATTAATTGTAGAAAGGGTAACATAAAAATGTTACATGAGAAGCTAGACAAAGGGGATACTGGGTAACCCCTCCAGCACCCCATGTTAAGATCGTGTGTGCTGGGTCTAGAAAGTTACAAATTGTAAGTAAAGTCAATTTCACTTCACTGCTCTTGGAAACAGTTTATCCAAGCGAAGATATTTAAACCTTTGGGAAATCTAAGAGACTTCCCTGTTCCACTGCACTGAAGGTGTTGTGTGTCAATGCAAATATGGTGCCTATGGAGTTTGTCAGACTCCAAAACCAAAAGAAATATGGTGTTAAATCACAGAAAAATACATGAGAGAGTGGGAAAGGAACATGTTACTTACCTGTAACTGTTGTTCTGCAGCATGGGTCTGGCATGGATTCACATGCTCATGAATATTCCGTCAGGCCAGGAATCCTCAGTAAAGAAAAAATCAGTCTCAGTTTCATTTCTGCACTGTCTTTCTCCTAACAGCCAATCACTGAGCTGTGGGTCATACTGTCCCCAGCCAATGACTCCCCTCTACCTAAGCCCCTCCTCTGGCAGCCATCTTCAGATTTGGTAGCACGTAAAATGGCAGTAGGACCAAGAGAAGAGCCGCAAAGGGGTAGGCGGGAGGATTCGCATGTGAATCTATGCCAGACCTGTGCTGGAGAAAACATTGTTCCTTCTACAGCATGGGGTCAGGCATGGATTCACATGATCATGAATAAAGAATACATAGCAGTACATACATGCACAACCACGGAAGGTGGCAAGGCTCAACATAAGCATCTCTTACCTCCTCACCAGGCTCCCCTTCAAAAGGAAAAAACAGGTTGCGCAGCACTGCTTGGCCGACTCCGGACCCCTCCCTGGAATTCCTGTCGACGCAGTAGAATTTCGTGAAGGTTTGCGTTGACCTCCACGTCGCAGCCCTGCAGATATCCAGCAGGGGAACACCAGACAGGAACGCCGCTGTAGCAGAGATCGCTCTGGTAGAGTGGGCTCTTCGACGGCCAGGCAGCGGTCGGACAGTGGGTGATACAGCCGGAGAGCCACCTGGAAATGGAAGTCTTGGACAGGGCCTTCCCATGGTTCACAAGACCAAAGTTCACAAAGAGCTGAGAGGTTTTACAGAAACTCTTTGTGCGGGCCACGTAAAACTTCAGCGCTCTAGCCACATCCAGCGAGTGCAAAGTCCTTTCAGCTGGCAACGAAGACGTCGAAAAAACCACAGGTAATACCAAGGGCTCGATAAGATGAAAGTCCGACGGCAGCTTGGGCATGAAGGAGGGGTGCGACCGCAGCACCACCCTTGTCTGGTGGAAAGTCAAGTAATGTGGTTTACAGGAGAGGGCCTGGATCTACCCCACTCATCGTGCAGAGAACATGGCCATGAGAAAAGCTGTTTCCACGACAAAAACTGGAGTGGTGCAGAATGCATAGGCTCGAACGGAGGCCCCATGAACCTAGTAAGCACCACATTGATCTCCCACGCCGGTACCGGAGCCTTCACCGGCAGGAACGAGCGGAATAGTCCATTGACAAATTCCTTGACCAATCGGTGGGACTACAAAGATGGTCGTCCTGGAGATCTGGCGGCTATCTCCCGCTACATCAGATGAACGATGGAGGCGTGGGCCAGCCCTGACTTGGTAAACAGCAAATATTGAAGTACCCGAGGAGCCTTGACCTTCAGTGTGTCGATTATCTGGGAACGACACCAAATAACAAATCTCTTGCATTTGAGTCCATAGAATTTCAAAGTAGACAATCTAGCCTTGGTGAGAACTTACTAACAGTCCGCCGGGAGAACGTAGCCACCAAATTCTAACGCTGCAGAAGCCAGGCCTTCAGGTTCAGAGACCTTGGATCGTGGTGCAGAATGGCGCCTCCTTGTCTGGCGAGAAGATCCGCGACCACTGGCAGCTTGACTGGTGGAGACACTGACATGCTGAGAAGGTCCGGGTATCAGATCTGCCTTGACCACGCCGGTGCGACGAGGATCATCAGGCACCAGCACTGTTTGAGTTGACTGATGACTTGAAGTAACACTGGCAACGGAGGGAACGCATACAGAAAGAGGCCTGCCCAAGGGAATGAGAATGCGTCCTCCATGCTCCCCTGCCGGGGAAACCTGCTGGCAAACCTCCAGCACTTGGTATTTGTCACTGCCGCAAACAAGTCGATCTGGGGATTGCCCCATTTGAGGAACAGGTTCTCCACTAGTGGCAAGAGCGAGCTCCCTGCTCAGAGATTCGGCGACTGTGTTCTTTACTCCCGCCAGATGAAACGGGATAAGGAACATCTCCTGGGCGACAGCCCAGTGATCTTAATTCTGAGTCTCCTTAGAGAGCGCTGGGGACCTGGTGCACCCCTGTTTCCTGATGTAAAACATTGTGGTGGTATCGTCTGAAGACCTGCACTACCTTGCCTTTGAGGGACGGCAGGAACGATTTGAGGGCCCAAAACACTGCCCACAGCTCCAGAACGTTGATGTGCAACATCTTCTCCTCTGGCAGTCACAGGCCTCTGGCATGAAGACTTCCGGCCCCATCCTTCCAGGTAAGCGTCTGTCGTAACCATCTCCTGGTGCGGTGGGACCTGGAAATCTGCTCCTACGGTCAGATGAGAGCACACGCCCCACAACCTTATCGCCCGACGGAATTCCTCAGCGAGCGCAAGGTTGTCCTGTAAGCTTCCGGACACCTGAATCCAACGGGCGTCGAAGAACTCCTGCAGTGGGCGCATCCGCAACCTGCTGAGTCTGATGAGATAAATGAATGAGGACATCATGCCGAGCAGAGACTTGATGGCCCGCACTGTGGTGTTCTTCAGAGCGAGCAGCCGTTGCACCTTGCCCAGGATGGCCGCCTCTCTCCTCCAACTATGACGCTAGGCATGACACAATGTTAAGCCGGGATCCCAGGAACAGCAAGTTCTGCAATGAAGTCAAGCAGGACTTTGCGTAATTCACAGAAAATCCCAGATCTGTCAACAGGAGGGTCCTCGCTGTGTGGTCTACGGCGATGCTCCTTGAGCTGGCCCAGATGAGCCAGTCATCCAAGTAAGGGTAGACGTGTGTTAGGGAGAATTCTCAGTGGATCCCATCTAGTCGCAGGTGGGCCGCCACCCGCGTCAGGCACTTGGTGAAGACTCTCGACGCTGATTTCAACCCAAAGGGTAGGGCCTTGAATTGGTAATGCACCCCCTGAACGACGAAGCGCAGAAACTTGGGGTGTCCCTTGTGAATGGGGATGTTGAAGTAAGCATCCTCCAGGTCCAACAACGACAAAGTCTTCCTCTTCTAGCTGTTCGAGCACGTGTTGAAGGGTGGCCATCCAGAACTTCTGAGACTTTATGTACTTGTTCAGTCGCCGTAGGTCGAGAAGGGGCCTCCAGCCCCTGGTCTTCTTTCGCACGAGGAAGTACCTTGAATAAACTCCGGAGCCACTTTGGAAGCAGCTCTATCGCCCATTTCTTTAGCATGGCCCGAACCTCCAAAAGTAGTTGAGGGACATGGTCTTCCTGCCGGGCCGCCAGTGGGATTCAGGGACACTTCCGTTGGAACTCTAGAATGAGTCCGTGGGCGAGAGCGTCTAGCACCCAGCAGTTGGTGGAGATGGTCTTCCACACGCTGACTAAGTTCACCAGCCGGCCTCCCACTGGGGTGCACGGGAGGGGGCCCGACGTCACGGCCGGTTCATTCTTGCTTGGACGTCGACGGGCCAACTTGGGGTTCCTGGTGATGACAAAGTCCTCCTCTGAAGGCCTTAGAGCAGCCCCTGTTGATCTCTTGGGCCGAGGAGCGCGAGGGTTGGTGGTAAGAAGAGGAGCCCCCGCCGTAATTCTTCGAAGAACAGGGAGATTTGCATCCTGATGACCCACAGGACGGCCGTCGCTGCTGTAGCGTGCCTAGGGCATGTGCCGTCTCCGTGTCCGCTTCGATGGCATGTAGAGACTCATCTACAGCCTTCCCAAACAGATTGTCTCAGTCAAAGGGCATGTCCAAAACCCTTGTCTGGACCTCCTGTCGAAAGTTGGTGGCCTTGAGCCAGCCACGGCGGCGAAGGCAAACGCCGTTGCCAATCTGGCGGAAACACTCATCAGCGATGTCCGTGGGCACCATGATGGCGTGGTCCGACGCCACCTCGCCCTCTTGCAGAATCTCCAATGCTTCTGACCTCTTGTCGGGGAGTAAGTCCAGCAGAGGTGTGAACTTGAACCACAGCTCCCGGTGATAGCGCTTCGATAGCGAGGGCATTGGCGGCCTTGATGGTCGTGGTCGCAGAGTAGATAACTCGTTGTGCCATTGCATCCAACTTCTACCCCTCGCTGTCAGGAGGGGTGGACGCTGCCAAAGATGAAAATCTGGATGACTTCTTCTTGGCTGCTGCTGAGACCACCGAGTCAGGTGATGGTTGGGCCTGCAAACACTTGGGCACAGATTCCGGCACCCTGTATTTCTTCTCTAGGCGGCACCTCTTTGCTGGGGCCGTAGAAGGGTTCTTCATGAGTGTCAGTCCTTTGTCCCAAATGTCGTCCAAGAGCGGGACCGAAAGGATGGTCTTCGGCTTCACCTCGCAGCTCTGATATAGGAAGCACTGCTTCTCTTCTGGAGCGAGCTGGAAGAGCTCCAATGCTCTGGAGATCATTTCATGAAACATCTCGCTAGGAGAAGAGGATCTGGGCGGAAGTGACGGGAGGTCCCCAATTCAGCCGTCGACATCCGTGCCCGTCGTCGCTGTGTCTGACTCTGTCTCACCTGTTGGGGGTGGTGAGAGGGCAGAGACGGGCAGCAAGGAGGCATCAGGTGCCTAGTCCTCTTCTTGGCCGTTGGTTCCCCCGTTGTCAGCGGGGCGGCAGGCACCAGTGCCGCTGGGAGAGTGGAGGCGGTGTCGCCGGCATCCTCATCCGTATCTAAGAGACAAGAGTGTGGAGGGTGTGAATAATGTCCACCGACAGATCTCTAGGTGGCAGATGTGGTGTAGGGACAGAGAGACAGCTGGGGCAAAGGTTCGCCTTCCTCAATGGTATCCCCAGTCGTCACCCTTATCGTAAGGCGCAACACTGATGTTTCCCTCGTCATCACCAACCTCCTGGATGGTCTGGAGGTTCCTCCTCCTCAGCTGAGGAGATATCCTTGGCCCTGGAGGACTTCAGCGTCCCCCCCCCTTTCTTCGCGTCCAGAGGGGACGGTCTCAGGAAGATGACCGGCTTCTTCTCAGGGGTCTTCTCAATGGGCTGGAATGAAGAGTCCCTCCTGGCAGGGAGGGACACTCTTGCCTTCGGAAGGGCCCCCTGCGGGTCGCCTCCGCGGCCTTCGAAAGGGACGCCACCACCACCTACTCAATGGAAGGAGTCGCCTTTGTCTGGTGTACCTGGGCCTTCACAGTCAGGCCAGCACCCTTGCCCTGCTTGGCCTTCGTGGTCGCCTTGTCCTTAGGGGCCTTCTCCGACGAGGGTAGGCCAGACGCTGTACCCTGCTTGGACTTTTCCGTGGCCGCCTCAGGGGTCACCTTCAGCTTGCCCTGGTGATCCGACTGCCTCTTGGATGATGATCCCGAGCGTTGACTGGATAAGGATACAGCCGGGGATGTAGGACGTGCCCTGGCCGTCGAGGAGCCCGCCACAACGGCGCTACCGGTGGCAGTGGACTTGTGGGGCTTGGCCTTTTGTTGAAACCCTGTGGGAAGGGTGCCCTCTAATGACTTAGAAGCCCACTCATCTTTCCCGGATCCAGGAGAGGCATGCTCCTGGGACCCACCCAGTGCAGCGGCCTTAGTTTGCAGCCACTTTTTCAGCCGCTTACGACGATCCTTCAACATGTGTGTCGAGAGTTCACAGCAAAATGCACAATCTTCCTCCTTGTGCATCGAGTACAAGCAGTAAATGCACTGGGAAGGTTTGTTGTCCATGAAAACATTCCGAAAGCCGCAGTTGGTGCAAGGCTTGAAAAAGAGGGGGAATCCTTCTCCTCAGACATGATCCACGCGGCATAGGCCTGACGAATCTTCTGGAAGCCTCCATGAAGAAACTATGAAATCCGCCCTTGAGGGGCGCTGAAGAATTTTTAAAACGGGTTCCCGTTTATCGGAAGTATGATCAATGGAGCACAAGGCTCGATTGATCGAAAAATAGAGAAACTCCTCCAAAAGGTGAAATACAAAGCAAAATCTTGAGAGCTAAGCACGAGGACTCCCAAAACTGGAACGTGCTGTAAAAATCTGAAGATGGCTGCCAGAGGAGGGGCTTAGGTAGAGGAGTCATTGGCCGTGGGCAGTATGACCCAGAGCTCAGTGATTGGTTGTTAGGAGAAAGACAGTTCAGAAATGAAACCGATTTTTTCTTTACTGAGGATTCCCAACCTGACGACAGGGAATATTCATGAGCATGTGAATCCATGCCAGACCCCATGCTGGAGAAAAGGTCTCACTCGCTCCAGATTAAAAATGTAGAAGTCCTAGAGTCCAGCAAGGTAGAGAGGAATTAGCACATGTCTGAGAACTCTCCGCAACACCTTCCCTAGCCTCTTCCTTTTCCACAAACCTCAGTATTGCATTTAAGTGTCAAACGTGATATCAATATCCACAGTGTCCTAGCAATTGAAGTCACCTCCGGGTGTAGGAAGTGTCTGTGTGCCATCCCAAAAGGGTATTTACTTAAATCTGAGGAAGTGTATTTGAAGTTTATTTTATGGTTACATCTTGCACTTTCTAAAGAAAGCTCATTTTAAAACGGACTTAAATAATTATGTTAATAAAAAAACCTTCAATACAAGTGTTATTTGAATACTTGTCACTGTGAATCTCTATTTTGCATCTCTACAGCTCACATTGACCCCTCTTGAGATATGACTGGCTGCTCAGTCACACTACCAACTTGTGTAGTACAGGCCTACACCAAAGTTTGGTTTCCCTATTGCCAAGAGGATAAGGCTGGTGTGGTCTCCCACAGGTTTACTACATACAATCTTGCATAACAAGGGGGGGACGAGTGTTGGGGAGAATTCTCATTTTGGTACTAATTCCCTTCAACCTTAGAGATCCACCAGCTCTTTTGCTGGACTTTAGGACTTAATTTGAATCCTGGAGTGAGTGAGACATTTTTCTCACTCTCTCATGTGCTTTGATCCGATATGGATTTTATATTTGCTTTGTTTTTGGAGTCTGAAAAACTCCATAGGCATCTACCTTTTGTATGGTGACACACAGCACATTGAGTGCAGTGTCAGAGAAATCCTTAAGGTTTAAATACCTTTTCGCGGGTGAACTACAGACTTTAGTTACCTTTTTTCTTTGTAGGTCCAGCACACCCCATTTTATGGGGAGTGCTGGGGGGTTACTTAGTAGCCCCTTTTCCTACTAACTCATAACATTTTCTATGTTACCCTCACTACTTTAAATGGCTGCTGGCAGTGGTTCAATTTTCCTACCATTGTGCCTTTCCACAGCAGGCTGAATCCTCAGCTGCAGTATAGCACCCAGGGGTGACCATTTAGTCAAAATGGCCCTGGTCTTTGCCATTTTCGGTTTGTGAGGTCCTTCTTGGGTTTTACTCAGCACACCAAACCAGGTTTCACCCCTTTGTTCATTTTGTCTTTTGCGGGTTTCAGTACTGAAACCGTTCTGGTTCCAGTATGGCTGCAAGAAACCGTGAACGAAGCTTGCTGCATCCTCCTGGACCATTTTAACTGCCCAGGGGAAGCCCTGCTGCGCTGAAACTCCTTTTTCTGATCAACAAGAGTAGCTCAGGAAAGGACAACTTCCCTTGGGTTAGTGGGACCAACTAACCCCAAGACGAACTTTGCTGGAAGACCTTCCCCAACTGGCTGTCCTTTGCTGCTGCAGGAACCGAGTGCCAGGGGTCGAGAAATCCGTAGTAGAGTGCAACGTCTCTAAGCCAGGCAAAAGCTCCAGGAGTCTCCCCAGGGCCCTCAAGAAACAGGACGACCAGAGCTTGAGTCCCCTCACCAGAATGCAGGACTCAATGAGTGAAGGAAGCCCAACCGTTGTCCAAGATCCACGGTGGTGCTATTTACCGAGCACTGAAACCACAGAGTGCCACTGATCCGAAAAGAGTCCATAGCTGCTGCTGACCATCCAATTGCTGCAGCAGTAGGCACCAGACGTCCTCCCTCTTGTCCCCATGACTGTGGGCCAGGAACACAGGATCTGCATCGCTGCAACCAGACAGGAGCCAGCAGGACCCCCTTCTTCTAACCAAAGGTACTGTTCTGGCTTGGGGGTAGTTATCTCTTTGTCTGAAGCTTGCTCTTCTCAGTTGAGACTTGCAGTAGCTGCGTTTTCTAGAGTTGATTCCAACTTTCACAAGTCTAACAGCTTGTGGCCCAACAGTGATTTTCTACAAAAAAACTAACTTTGTGCAAGACTTTTTGCAATCTTAAGAAGTGCCCCAGCTCCATAGACTTTGCTCCAATTGACTTTGGCTTTCCTGGCTCCCTGCAGACTATTCCATTGACTTTGTCTTACTGTCCCTCATGGTGATACATTGGTTTTTAACTAACACTGCTGGGAAAGGTTTTTATCTAAACTTCATTGGGAGATTTAAAAGTGCTCACATGCTCTGAGAACCTGTTTAACCCTTTTCCTTCCTTTAACCTTTCCTTTCTACCAACCTCAGAATTTACCAAGTAAAAAAAGTGATATATAAAATGCCAATACTCTTCTAGTTAGTGAAGTCACCTCAGGGTGTAGGAAGTTTGTGTGAAGCATCTCTAAAGAGTTAACTACTTGCTTGACTTGATTCTGCGAAAATATTTAGAAGTGCATTTGTATTGTTGCACATTGCGCTTTTTAAAGAATGCTTATTTTTTTTTTCATAACATTTTATTGAGTTTTGCAAGATAGTATATTTCATACAACAATACAAAACTTATCAGCTTAAACGTCAAATAGTGTCTTTATAGGCTTTTGTGGGTTGGGGGTAAGAGAGATGGTGGGTTGATTCCTGGCTGTGGCAGTTAGGTGGCTTGGTCCCGGGTGATTGTCCGATTCAGTTCCGGCATGTTTGGGGGTTGATCAGGGGTCAGTAGAGGAGGCTACATTGGAGCCACCTTCTAAGTGGGGGCCTCCTGGTGAGGGTTGGGTATTTGGCCGCATAGTCCAAGAATGGGTCCCATATATTCAGAGTTCTATTTAGGGATTCTGAGCGTATTGCTGTGATTTTTTCTGATACTGCTATCTCCCAGCATTTGGCCCACTATAGGGCGATCGAGGGGCCATTTTTGTCTTTCCATAGTCGGGCCATTGCAATTTTCGCAGCTAGTAGTAGGTGGTTGCATAGGCGGGAGATATGACCTGAAATTGGGAATGCTCCCGAGGGGTTGTCTCGGTCTTAAGGATGGCATCCTCTTCTGCAGTGTTTTCTCCACCAGCTTGGCCGAGGCCTCCTGCCTCAGGGGTAGGGCCACTCTGGGCACTGCCAGGGTCCCCTTGACTGGGACAGCCCCTTTCGCCCAGAAGGACAATTTCTGGGTCCCAAGGGATTGAGAGGCTGGAGATTTCTTTGATGTGTTTCAGCACTTCCTTCCAGTATACCTCTGCCTTTGGGCAGGCCCACACTAAGTGAAAAAATAATGCTCATTTAAAACTGACCGTTAAATAATTATTTTACTAGAAAACCTTTAGTGTAAGTGTTATTTGGATTCTTGTATTGGTGGATTTCGATGCTACAGCTCTACACCTCCCATTTACCCCTCTTAAAATAAGTCTGGCTGCTCAGTCACACTACCAACTTGTGTAGTAAATACCTATACCAATAGCTGGGTTACCTAATACAAAGAGGATAAGGGTTGTGTAGTCTCCCACAGGATTACTACATCATTTCTTGCCTAACAGGCCTCCAGCCCCCAGTCTTCTTTACCAAGAAGTATCTGGAGTAGACCTCCAGGGCCCCGGAGTCGCTTTGGCACCAGCTCTAGCGCCCCCCCCTTTTTTAACGCATGGCCTGTACTTGCTGCAGGAGCTGAGGGATGTGCTGCTGCTGCCAGCCCACCGGTGGCATCCACGGACACTTCTGCTGGAACTCTAGTGTGTCCGTGGGCGAAAGCGTCCAGCACACATCAGCCGGTGGAGTTCTTTTCCCACTCACTGACGAAGCCCGCCAGCCGGCCTCCTACCGGGGTGCATGGGAGGGGGCCCGACGTCCCGGCCAGTTCAAACTTGCTTCTGGCCTGCGTGCCACCTTGGGAGCGACGACGTCGGCTTCTTGGGTCGTGGACCGGGAGGGTTGACAGTACGGGGAGGACCCTCCGCCGAACCCCTTTGACGATCTGCCTGATTTTCCGCTGGAGGCACGAAAGGATGGACGATGCTTCTGAAGGGTTCCCAGGGCACGGGCCGTCTCCGTGTCCATCTTAAAGGCCTGCAACGATTAGTCGACCGCTTTCCCAAAGAGGTTGTCCCCCATCGAAGGGCATGGCCTTGCACCCTCGCCTGGACCTCTTGATGGAAGTTGGTGGCCTTCAACCAGCCACGAGGACTGAGGCAGATACCGTTTCCCATCTGTCGGAACCCTGTGTCCGCGATGTCCATGGCCACAGTGATGGCATGGTCCGATGCCACCTCGCCTTCCTGGAGGATCTCAAGCGCCTCGACACGCTTGTCTTCAGGTAGAAATTCCAGCAGCATGGCCATCTTATACCACAGCTCCCTGTCTTAACTGGCCAGGATCGTAAGTGCATTCACTGCCGTCACCGCCGTGTAGATCACTTTCCGAACCGTGGTGTCCAACTTCTTCCCCTTGCAGTCCGGGGGAACGGAGGCCGGATGAGGGATTAGAAGACTTCTTCCTAGCTGCCGCCGAGACCGAGATTCCGCGGAGGGCTGCGACCTTAGGCACTTCGGTGCGGACTCAGGCACCGGGTACGTCTTCTCCATCCTATCCCTCTTTGCTGGGGCTGAGGCTGGGTTTCTCATAAGCGCCAGTACTTCATCCCAAACGTTGTCCAGGAGAGGTACCGCCAGAGTGGTCTTCCTTTTCCTTTTGGCCTCACGTTATTGGTAAAGGAAACCTTCCTTCTTGGTCTCTTCTGGCGTCAGCTGGAAGAGCTCCGATGCTCAGGCGACCATGGCGTGGAATTACCCCACTTCGTCCGGGGGAGAAGCCCTTGGCGGCAGAGAAAGGCCGCCATGGTTGTGCGTGTCTGTAGTCGTGTCTGCCGTCGTCGTTCCCCATGTCCTCTGGGGGCGTGTGAATGGACATCGGTCCTCCTCATCCGAGGAAGAATTATCCGTGCCCTGGAGCACTGTTGAGGCCTCCACTCCCCCGACCCCCTTTTTGCATCCCGAGGGGTCGTCTCGGTCTTAAGGATGGCATCCTCTTCTGCAGTGTTTTCTCCACCAGCTTGGCCGAGGCCTCCTGCCTCAGGGGTAGGGCCACTCTGGGCACTGCCAGGGTCCCCTTGACTGGGACAGCCCCTTTCGCCCAGAAGTTATGTCTTTGGCGGGATTCACTGGTGAAGCCTGCCTCTGGCTCCAGCATGTCTGGCAGGGCAGGAAGCGAGGGAGGTCCCCAAACCTCCCTGTGCTTAGTCTCCTTGGTTACAGGAATGCACCCAAAGGTGATTGGCCGGCTGGCTGTACTTGGACCCTGCTGTTTGAGTGAGAGCTAGGCTGCGAATAAATGGGAGCGACTTGCATAAAAGGCGCAGTCTTTTGCTTGGAAGACAGAGTTGACCACTGGACGAAGGAATCCAAAGAAGAACTTGGAAGAGATACTTGCTGCAACTGTCATGATCTCTGCTTCCAAAAGGTCAGGGTTTTCCCAACTCCCTTGGAAGCATATCCATAACCCAGGTTCCGACTGCCAACCAGTCCCAATTGGGACCTTTTGGACCCAGTCCTGGCGCCAGTGGCACCAGGCTTATAAATATGCCCAGTCCCAGCGCTGGAAGCGCCGGGCTCATAATGCTTGGGTGGACTTACCTGCAGCAGACCATGCTGCTTACTTGCCTGCCAGTTGAGCCTCTGATCCTCTTCTGTTTGGAACTACTTTTCCTGTTGGGTGGGGCAGGAGCCACTCCCTAGATTCAGAACACTGGAACTCTTCTGGAAAGCAGGAACTCTTTTCTTACCTAGGCGTGGCTGTGGAAGGAGACACCTAAGCACTACAGGAGGCTATTTAAACCACACCCGATGGATGAATCTTGATTTGCGTTATTCTGCATCCTCTGCAGCAGAACGCTCATCGTGTCTTCTGCATCTGATCCTGGGCCTAAGGAAAAAGGCTTACCATCCTGAATCCAGTCTTCAGCAACACCTATAAAGACAAGAAAGAACAGGTTAGCATTACGGTCTTCAGTGACAGCTCTTCACTTACCTGGTCCATCGGCTGTCACCAACGCCTCGCGCTGCATTCCGGCATCTGAAAGACAAAGGCTTACCTACTCTTCGTGCGCTCCGGAGGTCTTCACACTGCATTCCGGCATCTGAAAGACAAAAGCTTACCAACTCTTCGCACGCTCCGGAGGCCTTCGGCGCTGCATCCCGCATCTGAAAGACAAAACAAGGTGCGTTTAAAGACATTGGGCAACTTTAATACTCACGTGCCATTACTCCTTTCCACATCTAACCCAGTGGGTATTCCGGCACCCTGCAGCCGCTCCGAACTTGTACCTGCAAAATAAAAAGACAGTTAGAGCGCATCGTGAAGCAGGCAACAAGCGCTTACTTACGTGCTTCCAGGCGCTTCTATTCATCACACGGGCTCCATCTTCAACTCACTTCAGCCCGTTATCCGCCATCGCCGGAACCCTGCAAAACAAGAAACATCATTACTAAAGACTTTAAAGACATTAGAATTACTCGAAACTTACCGTTCGTGCAGTAAACGACGGACAGCAGTCCTCTGAAGTCAAGAGGCCTGCTCCCCTTATCCAGTGAAGAAACTGGTTACAGCACCCAGCCCCGAGGCAGATGGAGAGCACGGCGTTCACTTACCTAAGGTGAGAGCGTTAACCTTTGGGGTTCTACAGGAGAAGAGAAAGGGAAGAAGAGAGAGACATTCAATAACCCAGTTCCTTAATCCCATATTTTCTATCTGCAGACATCTTACCCTTCGAGTCAGACATACAGTGCACCGAGGTCCAGCCCAAAGAGCCAGCCGTGTGTTACACATCACCTTTGAAGATACGGTATACGCCCAGTCAAGACCGGCGCCTCTACGGGAATCAGGTGAGCGTTACAGCAACTCCTGGACAGTTGGTTTGCCCGGTGGAGCCCTGCTGCACTGCTGAAGCTCTGAATTCGTCTAGACTAGAGAAGCCCTGCAAAGGACGACTTCTCCCCTTGGGTTGGTGGGACCAATCGACCCCAAGACAAACTCATCTAGAAATCCCCTCTACTTCCATTGCGACACCAAACAGAGTGAACTAATATTAGATATTACTATGCGACAGCATTCTCTCTTTTTTTTTACTAACCTCACAAAGGTGGTCCTCAATAATAGAAGAGTGATGATTCTTTTCATGTGTGTCAAACATTCATTTGACATCTTTGCATGGATACAACAAATAGTCTGTTTTATTCTATATTTTGTAAGTGTCACATGTATATATGAATTAAAATATGTTTATTTTTCTATTGACCTAGTGTGTTATTGCCTAAACTATATGTAGCTAAGTTAGAGCACATCAGTAGTGGGTTCCCCACGACCTTGGTATGTAAAAGCCGGGTAGCCATTTGTGGAATCTGTTGGTTGGTTGTACTTTCATTGCGGCTGAGGGAACCCACTGTCAGGGAGAGAAACACCAGAATTGAGTGCATCCTTTTTGAGCCAGACCCAGGCACCAAGAATATCTTCCAGACTCCCTCGCAGCTGCACTGACCAGGCCTGAGCCACCTCAACAGAGTGCTGGACCCCAGAGGAAGGAAAGTCCACAAGGTGTCCAAGAACCGCGGTGGTGCTATTCGCCAGAAGCTGAAACCACGAAGGGCCGCTGATCTGAAGTTTGCCCACTGCTGCCGCCGACCTAACTGTAGTGCAGGAGTCCCCAGACATTCTCCCTCTTGTCACCACGACTGAGGTCCAGGAATAACAGGATCTGCCATACAACAGGAACAGAATCCAGCTGGAACCAGTTTCTTCAGCCCTAAGGTACTGTGAACTAAGGGTTACCTACCTCTTGCTGTGTAGTTTGCTTGCTATCAGTTGAGACAAACTGGTAACGTTCTTTCGATTGGATGGTCCTCCAACGTATTCCACATCTTTGACATGAAAAGTCCACAGCTGTGTATTTCGGAAAACATTTTCGGCAGAGGGCGTCCTGCCTCGATGGCGTCAGGATGATGTCCCTCGAAGGCCTCTGTCGAGGGCGACGTCACTGGATGTTATAAATAGGACGCACAGCACCCGTAGCCTCACTATGTTTTTTCCTCCATAACGTGTGACCTGCACATATCTAATGCCTGCTTGACTGCACATAGCCTTGCGGAAACGTAAGCTGCAATCGCATAGGAAATTCTCCAGAGGGGTGGGCTGGGAGGGCGATGTGGAATACGTTGGAGGAACATCCAATCGAAAGAACGTTACCAGTTTGTTAAGTAACTTATTCTTCGAATGGATTGTGTCCTCCAACATATTCTACATTTTTGACAGAATCCCAAAGCAGTACCAGCAAATGGAAGAGGGAAAAGAATTTAGAGTACCCAAACAGATGGCAGAATAAAGAACCGCCTTGACAAAGGCCATATCTTGACCATGGAGCATATCCAGGGTGTAATGTTTTACAAAGGTGTGGATAGAAGCCCATGTGGCTGCATCACAAATATTCCTTATTGGAACTCCCCCCTGCAGGGCTGTGGGAGTAGCCACGCCTCTAGAAGAATGAGCTTGCAACCCTTCCGGAAGGTCCTTGCCAGCCAAACGGCAACATTCAGAAATGGTGTGGATAATCCACCTGGACAAGGTTCATTTTGTCACAGCCTGGCCCAATCGGTGACCAGCATACCCCACAAAGAGTTCATCGTCCACTCTGACCCTGGACATCCTAGAAATATACAAACTCCGAGCTCTCCTAGGGTCCAATCTATGGAGCCGCTCCTCTTCCATACCAGGATGAGGAGGAGGCCAGAAAGAAGGAAGAACCACTTCCTAGCTCAAATGAAATTCAGATACTACCTTAGGGGGGAAAGGAAGGATGTACCCTTAGTACAACCCTGTCCTTGGGGAACACAGTAAAGGGCGGCTTAGATGAAAGTGCCTGCAATTCACTCACTCTGCAAGCGGATGTTACCGCAACCAAGAACACCGTCTTGAAAGACAACAGTCTCAAAAGGACAAGTGTGCAAAGGTTCAAACGGAGCACCAATTAGAAATTTCAAAACCAAATTCAAATCCCAAACCGGCACATGGAAAGGGGACCGCGGGAACACAGTCAGTCCTTTAAGAAATTGAGAAATCAAAAGGAATCTTAAAGTACGAACATTCTTCAGACGAGCGCTTAAATATAGACAGTGCCGCCAGGTAACCTTTAATGGTACCCACTTGAAGGCCCCTGTGGGCCAAAGAAAGTAAGAAAGACAAAACCAAAGGAATGGAACACTGAAAAGGATCAACATTTTGTCCTCTGCACCAGTCGCAAAACTTACGCCAATGGCAACGGTACAGGGATTTTGTTACTGGCCTTCTGGCCGAAAGCAACACTTCCATCACATCATCAGGGATGTCCCGATCCTAATACCTCAAACCTTTCAGATACCAAGCGTGAAGGTTGAGAGTCCTGACCTCTGGATGGAGATCCCGACCCCGCCTCTCGCGAGAGCAGATCCTCTCGGTAGGGAAGACGGCGTGGAGGGCAGATGGACATTTCTAGAAGGTCCGGGTACCACGCACTCCTGGTCCAATCCGGAGCAATGAGGATCATGTGGGATCCGAACTTCAGTAATCTCCTTAACACTTGAGGAATGACGGGGACTGGAGGAAACGCGTACAGCAGTGGGAATGACCATTCCACTACGAATGCGTCTCCTAAGGCTGCTCTCGGAGGAAATTCCCTTGACCAGAATCTCTTGCACTTCCGGTTGGCACTGGTGGTGAAGAGATCCACTTGTGGGGTTCCCCAAAGGGCAAAGCTCTCCAGAAGGACTTCCTGAGCCAACTCCCACTCGTGAGAGATCATGCTCTGCCTGCTCAGAGCGTACGCCGCCGCATTTCCGTCTCCGGCCAGATGAACTGCCGAGAGCGAAATACCTTGCTGGATTGCCCAGAACCAGACCTGCATTGCCGCTCTGCACAACGGGAGGGGCCCTACCCCCCCTTTATTGGTGAGGTAATGCATGGCCACTGTGTTGTCCGTCATGATCAGGCCACTCTTCCCCCACACAGACGGCAGAAAAGCCATCAGGGCCAGCCTGAAGGCCCTCAGCTCTAACAGGTTGATGTGGAGTTTGGACTCTGATGGAGGCCAACGACCACTGGTGGTCAAGTCGTCGGCATGAGCGCCCCCATCCTGTGAGGGAAGCATCCGTCACTACAGTCACCTCCGGCCAGGGTTACCAAAACGGCTCTCCCTTCATCGGGTTCCCTTCGTTGGCCCACCACAGAAGATCCTGGGAGACCGAGAGTGGAATCTGAACGGGATCCGACATCTTGCCTTAGAACTGCGACCACTGCATCTTGAGGACTCATTGCAGGGATCTCATACTCAGCCTGGCCTCTGGCACAAGAAAAATGCAGGATGCCATGAGGCCGGGCAACCTTAAGAATTCGAAAGCCGGGAGACTTTGGGCATGTTGAAACTTGTCCACCATCTGCACAATTTGATGTGCCCATACCCTGAGAGGCGAGCACTTCCCCAAGGACGTGTCCAACACAGCCCTGATGTACTGGAGCTGTTGGGAAGGTGTCAGATTCGACTTCTTGAAATTGAAAAAGCCCAGCCTGTGGAGGGAGCGGCAGGTGAGACTGAGGTGATCCAATGCTTGCTTGGGAGAACAGGCACGGATCACCAAGTTGTCCAGGTAAGGGTAGACGTGAATCCCCCCCCCTCGCCTGAGGTACGCCGCCACCACCACCATTAGCTTGCTGAAAACCCTCGGGGTGGAGGTCAATCCGAATGGCAGGATCCGAAACTGAAAATGCGAGTCACCAACCGCAAACCTCAGGTACTCTGTGCTTGGGATGAATCGGCACATGAAAGTAAACCTCCTGCAAGTCCAGAGACACCAACCAATCCTGAGTTGAAGGGCCTGGAGGACTTGAGAAAGAGTAACCATCTTGAAATTGTGCTTCCTGAGAAGTTTGTTCAACCAAAGCAAGTCCAGGATGGGTCTCAATCCCCAGTCTTTCTTTGGAATAAAAAAATATGGGGAATACCATCCCTTGTTCCTCTCCACTACAGACACCAGTTCTATAGCACCTTTCTCTAGAAGGGTAAAGTTTTCTTGCAAAGGAGCGGATCCGGAAGCTTCAAAGAGATTCCCTGGTGGATTGTCGTGAGGCCGCTTTAGAAAGGGAAGGCAGTAGCCGTGGGCTATTGTATCCAGAACCCACGCATCCAAAGTAATGGCTCGCCATTCTTCGAGATGCTGAGATGGTCTGCCCCCAACCGGCGAACCATGGGACATGGCCTCATGACTGTTTTGGAGCGGCTTTGGCAGCGCCTGAAGGCAAAGAGGCACCTCCATTTCCCCAACCACCACGGGTACTTTTTCGCTGACCCCTTTGACTGGCGGCTCCTCTCGTCCTACCAAAGGAGGAGTAGTAACGAAAATAACCTCCCCTCCACTGCTGTCCCCTAGGACGAAAAGGCAGAGGTTGACGCACAGCTTTGCTTAAAGATTTTGCAGCAGCTTTTGAGATCGGCAACCTCTCACGGCTCTCGTAAGCCTTGCTGCCAAACAAATGAGCGCCATCAAAGGGCATGTTCAAAAGACGGGCTTGCACATCCGGAGCAAAACCAGACTTCTGCAACCACGCAAATCTGCGCATAAGAAGTGCTTGCAGCCATGGACCGGCTAACACTGTCGGCCGTGTCCAAACACGACTGAAGGGGTTTCACACATGGCATCCTTGCCATCTTGCATGAGAGCAAGGACCCCCCCCTTTCTTCCCCCGCGGGCATATGCTCAGCCGCAAGAGAAAGTTCCACAGAGTGTGAGAATCTCTCCAAGGCACAAGTGGAGTTGGCAGATTTCAGCGCCATACTCCCTGCAGAAAACACCTTACATGCCCAACCGTCGAAGAGTTTGTCTTCCCTATCAAGAGGGATGGTAGGGTATGCACCTGCCTTGAGGTGGTCATAGCCGCCTGAACCACCAAACTACCAGGAGTTGGGTGAGATGAAAGGTAGCTGGGGTTGCTACTGGTAGGGCAGTATTTCTTAGTTAACGATTTGTTAACTGCTGGAAGAGATTCCGGGGCAGCCAAGCAGCCGCCACTCTTTTCTGCAAGGTTAAATGAAATGGCAACACCGGGTCAGAGGACGGACCTTGATCCAAAATGACCGTTAAATCATCCTGAATAAAAACTTCAGGAGGACTGGACCAACCAGTTACTCTAGCCATAAGTGTCATGCATGATGACTCAGCATGAGCCCTAGGCTCAGGCCTGCCAAATTCCACCTCAGGTGAAGTGTCCAGACCACTAGCGTCATGAAGAGATTGTCTCAAGTCTTCCGATTGGCTATCCCCTGAAAAGACAGGAGCCACATCAGGCTCAACCTGGTCAAGATCTAAATCGGACCTCTCCTCCTCTTCATAGAGGTCATCCAGAGGGAGATATAAGTCCTGTGTCGGAACAGCCGAGGGTCTGGAGTCCATAACAGGCCTTACAGACTTGAAGTTAGCCTTCCTTGGAGGATCCGCAGAGATCTCCGACTGTAAATTTCGTCCAAAAGACCCCAAAGGCATCAAGAGCGCCGATGGCTTCGGCGTTGACAGCTTCAACAAGGGTGCCGATGACGCAGAGGGCTGATACGAAGGCAAAAGCTTTGACGTCCGTATCCGACAGACACGGCGCTAACACCGACGTCTAGCCCCAAGCAGGTTTCTCCGGTCTCACTGGGGACGAGGACAGACCTGGAAGCACGTCTCTTGCGACCATCCTGAGTCTTGTCCGAACGGGACCTCGAAGGTTCCCGATGAGGATCGCGCCAATGACCCGAGCGTGAAGGCGGGTGAGCCACGGATCAAGACCATTCCTTGCCGGCTTCGTTAGAAGGCGCAGATGGAACTGTGCCCTGCGATTGGAAAATCACCAACATCTGCTCCCTAAAGGCAGCCCATTCCTCCGGAGTCGAGGACTTAGTTGGGCAAGCCACTTTCCTCATGGCGCCATCCTCCAAGGAGGACTGGGAAGGCGACCGGTGACAGCGCTTCATAGAATGAGACGAGGACGACGAAATGGCGGGAACCACTCCGGGACCGAGACCCCCAGGACTCCTTCCGACACGGAGAGTAACCCCTTGAATCGTCGGTGCATATACCCTTGGACTTGGATTTACGGGACTTACTGGGTTTCGAACACCTAGCTACCTGAAGCTTCCCCTTACGCTCCCGCAAGGCCTTAGAAGTTAGCGACTGGCATTTGGAACAGTCATCGGTGTTGTGACTCTCACCCAAGCACCACAAACAAATGCGATGCGGGTCGGTAATCGACATTTTCGACTTGCAGTTCCGGCAAGTCTTGAAGCCAGACCGCGTAGTCTGAGGGGAGAGGCGGGGGGTGAGGGGCGGGTTTGAACAAGACATATTCACGTGGAATACACGAGGCGCGCCGAGTCTCGGAAGCAAACACGTTTGCGGAAAAAACGGAACTGAGGCTATGGGCGCCGTGCATCCTATTTATAACATCCAGTGAGGTCGCCCTCGACGGAGGCCTGCGAGGGACATCGGCCCGACGCCATTGACGCAGGATGCCCTCTGCCGAAAAAGTTTCCAAAGAACACAGCTGTGGCCAATACATGTCAAAGATGCAGAATACGTTGGAGGACACAATCTATTCAAATTGCATTTACCGCCGTTTGCAGAGTTGCTTGCAGCTCTGTCTTTCACAAGCCTCCCAGCTTGTGGACCAAGGAACAAGTTACTTAGCTGTAACTGTTGTTCTCCAGCATGGGTCTGGCATGGATTCACATGCTCATGAATATTCCCCGTCTTCAGGATGGGAATCCTCAGTAAAGAAAAAATCAGTTTCAGTTTTGTTTCTGAACTGTCTTTCTCCAAATAACCAATCACTGGTCTCTGGGTCATACTGCACCGAGCCAATGACTGCCCTCTACCCAAGCCCCTCCTCTGGCAGCCATCTTCAGATTTGGTAGCACGTAAAGTGGCAGTAGGACCAAGTGAAGAGCCGCAGAGGGGTAGGAGGGAGGGCTTGCATGTGAATCCATGCCAGACCCATGCTGGAGAAGAACACGTTACTTTCTTATGTATTCCTCATCTTTGATGTTACCCATTCCAGCTTGCTGGCCTCGGACAAAATTCAGTAGAGGGCTCTGCACGTCGACATCCCTCGAGTTGTTGTCCCTTGACAGCCTGCGTATTGGGACCGACATCATCGTGCGTATAAATAGACTTGCGCAGCCGTCCGTTGCTCAGTTCTGTTTTGAAGCTTAAATTTGCTTTGCATGAATTGGTTATTGACCTTGAAGGAGCGCAAGCTGCAACTACAAGGTAAGTTTTACTGCGGGGATGGATGGGAGGGGCGATAAGGAATACGTCGGAGGAACATCCCATCGAAAGAACATTACCAGGCAAGAAAGTAACTTGTTCTTCGAAGGGATTGTGTCCTCCGACATATTCCTTATCTTTGATAGACTCCCATAGCAGTAGTGTAAAGAAGGTGGGAGTAAAAATGAAATATTTCCCTTTAAGAATGGACAGAATGCAACACAGCTTTCCCAAATCGTGTCTCCTGGCTAGAGGAGGAATCCAGGCTGTAAAATTTGGTAAAGGTATGTGCGGACGACCATGTGGCAGCCGCACATATGTCTTTAATTGGAACCCCTCTTTGGAGAGCCGAAGAGGCTGCGATACCATAACAGTTGGTCTGCTTGCCTTATCCTAGCAAGTCTGCTAATATAAAAACTCAAGGCACGCCTTGGATCTAGCCTGTGTAATCTTTCTTCCTCTGGTAAAGTTATTTTCTGAGTAATGTGAAATTCAGAGACCACCTTTGGGAGAAAATTAGGCTTCACTTGTAAAACAACCTTGTCTTTATGAAAGATTGTATGAGGAGGTTTGCAAGATAGAGCTTGTAATTTGCTCACTCTTCTGTCAGATGTTAGAGCCACTAGAAAGACTGTTTTAAGAATGAGAAATCTTAATGAACAGGAATGGAGTGGTTCAAAAGGAGTACCCATCAGAAATGTTAAGACTAGATTTAGGTCCCACAATGGAACTAGAAAAGGCTTTGGGGGATAAACATTAGTTAACCCTTTCAGAAATTGGATTACCAAGGGTAATTTGAAATATGAAGGCTCCTCAGCAATATGCTTAAAGATGGACAGCGCTGCGAGATAGCCCTTGATCGTACCAATTTGAAGACCTGAATTTGCTAAGTAAAGCGAGAAACTATAACACCATTGGTGTATTGCACGAAAAGGGTTCAATATTCTTTTCTCTACACCAGCTGCAAAATTTGTTCCAACGGAAGCGGTTTAAAGTTTTTGTTGCTGGCCTTCTGGCTGAAAGCAACACCTCCATGATGTCATCTGGGAGATCCCAATCCGTATCTCAACCTTTCAGAAACCAAGCGTGAAGGCTGAGGGTTCTGATGTCTGGATGGAGAACCTGACATCCCTTCTGCGAGAGAAGATCCTCTCTTTGCAGAAGACGAATTGGAGGGCAGATGGACATGTCCAGAAGGTCCGGGTACCACGTTCTCCTGGCCCAATCCGGGGCAATTAGGATCATGGGTTTCCGGAATCTTCTCAACATCCTGATAATTTGAGAAATGACAGGGACGGGAGGAAATGCATACAGGAGTGGAAACTCCCAGTCCACTACGAACTCGTCTCCTAGAACTCCTCTCAGGGGAAATTCTGTTGAACAAAACTGATCGCACTTCCTGTTGATGCTGGTGGCAAACAGATCCACTTGAGGGGTTCCCCAAAGGGTGAAGATCTCATGAAGGACTTCCTGAGCTAGCCCTCACTCGTGGGAAACTGTGCTCTGCCTGCTCAGAGTGTCCGCCATCAAGTTCTTCTCTCCGGCTAGGTGAACTGCCGATAGAGCGATTCCTTCTTGAATTGCCCAAAACCAGAGCTGTATTGCCTCTCTGCACAGTGGCAGTGATCCTACACCTCCTCTTTTGTTGAGGTAGTGCATGGCCACTGTGTTGTCCGTCATTATCAGGACATGCTTTCCCTGTACTGATGGCAGAAAAGCTTTCAGTGCTAGTCTGATTGCTCTCAGCTCCAACAGGTTGATATGTAGTCTGGACTCCGATGGAGACCAACGACTGCTGATGGTCAAGTCGTTGGCATGGGCTCCCCATCCCGCGAGTGAGGCGTCCGTGACTACGGTTATCTCCGGCTATGGTTGCCAAAACTGTTCTCCTTTCAAGATGTTCTCCCGACAGGCCCACCACTGAAGGTCTCAAGCTAGTCTGTCCGGGACTTGAAGGAGATATGACATTCTTCCTGAGAATTGCGATCATTGGGTTCTTAGTGCCCACTGGAGGGATCTCTTTCTCAGGCGAGCCTCTGGTACTAGGAAGATGCAGGATGCCATGAGGCCTAGCAACCTCAAAAAGTCGAAGGCTGGTAGACGTTGAGCATTTTGAAACTTGGTGACCATCTGTAGAATTATCTTGAGCCCTCACCTCTGGCGGCGAGGCTTTTCCCAGGGAAGTGTCCAGGACTGCTCCAATGAACTGGAGTCTCTGTGATGGTATCATCTGTGACTTATTTACGTTAAGGGAGAAGCCCAGCTTGTGAAGGAAGTGGCAGACATAATCTAGCTGGATCTGAGCTTGTTCCGAAGATACTGCTCTGATCAACCAATCGTCCAGGTAGGGGTAGATGTGGATCCCTTCCCTCCTTAGACTTGCAGCCACTACCGACATTAGCTTGGTAAAGACCCTCGGGGCTGAGGTCAGCCCAAATGGCAGAACTCGAAATTGATAGTGAGAGTTGCCAATTGCGAACCTCAGGTATTTCCTGTGTTTGAGATGGATTGGCACATGGAAATAAGCATCCTGAAGGTGTAGAGATACCAACCAGTCCTGAAGCTGGAGGGCCTGAAGGATCTGAGAAAGGGTTACATTCTTGAACTTGTCTTTCCTGAGTAATTTGTTCAATTCTTGCAAGTCCAAGATGGGTCTCAGTCCTCTGTCCTTCTTTGGTACTAGGAAGTAGTGGGAATACCAACCCGTGTTCCTCTCCGCTATGGGTACCGGTTCTATGGCATCCTTCTCTAGCAGGTCTACAATCTCCTACATAAGGAGCGGGTCTGGAAACTTCAAAGAGTTGTTGCCCGGTGGATGATTGAGGAATGTGTAGGAAGGGCAGGCAGTAACCTTGGGCAGCTGTCTCCAATGCCCAAGCATCTGACGTAATAGCCTGCCATTCTGCCAGATGTTGAGTTAACCTGCCCCCTACTGGTGTCTTGTGAGGGGAGACCTCAGAGGAGTTTAGAAGCGGCTGACACAGATGCCGAAGGTAAAGTGGCACCTGCTGCTGCTGCGGCTTTTGTACCTTTGACCCGTCCACCACGGGTGAATCGTTTCTGGCCAATTTGAGCTGGCAGTCCTCTGCCTTTTCCGAATGCAGAGTAAAAGCGAAAGGACCTACCCCTCCAGGAAGCTCCTGAGGGGCGATTTGGAGTCTGCCGGATTGCAGCCCAAAGAGATTTCGCTGCTGCCTTGGATGTTTGTAATCTCTCCAGGCTGTCATCAGCCTTCTTACCAAATAAAGAAGTGTCGTCAAAGGGCATGTTCAGAAGTTTGGCTTGTACATCTGGAGCAAAACCAGACTTCCGCAACCACGCAAATCTGCGGATTGTGGTACTTGCCGCCATGGCCCTGCTGATGCTGTCAGCAGAATCAATGCCTGTTTGGTGGGATTCGCACATTGCATCCTTTCCATCCCTGATGATGTTTAAGAATGCTTCCCTTTCTTCTCCTTCTGGGTGACAGTCAGCCGCAGATGAAGCACACTCCCAAAGTGTGTGGCTGAATCTTGCTAGCGTGCAAGTGGCGTTGATTGACTTAAGCGCCATGCTACATGCCGAAAAGCCTTTTTTTGACATGGCATCACATCTTTTATCATCCCTGTCCTGTGGACTAGTAGGGTATGCCGACCTACTGTTAGATGAAGTTGCTGCTTGTACAACTAAACTCTCTGGAGTTGGATGCTTGCTCAGATATTAAGGATCTGAAGCGGATACCCTGTATTTAGCAGAAAGTTTTTTATTTACTGCAGGGATAACTTCAGGAGTTTCCCAATTTGCAGAATTTCTTCTTTGCAGAGCAGTATGAAAAGGAACAGGACCCTCCTGTGGACCTTTATCTAAAATATCAGTAAGGTGTTCCTGCTGAAAAGAAGGTGTAGGTTTAGACCACCCCATGAATTCAATTATTCTGGCCATTAGAATCCTATAAGGGGTCTCAGCATGCTCTCCAGGGTTTGGTTTAGCAAACTACTTCTGGAGAAGTATCTAAACCACTTGCCTAATGTAGAGTCCTGAAGGTCTTTTAACCTGTTCTCCTCAGAGATTAATTCCTCTGGCATGGGTATTGTAGTCTTGTAAACCAAAGGGTCTCATGGTCGGAATCCTCCCCTTCCTCATATATAGAGGACAAGGCTCTAAAGTAGTCAGACCTAGGATATGGTTTAAAACTCATTTCTAGAGCAGAAGGAGCCAAATTGGTTGTCGCTGGATGAGAAAACATTGAGGTTGTCGATGTGGAAGTCGAAGGCTTCGACAATCCTGAAAAAGGCGTCAAGAAAGTTTGAAGGGACCTCGATGCACTCGAGAGGATCGGAATCCTACTTGGCGTCGTCAAGATGGTCGATGGCATCCTCAACGTCATGGTCAAAGCTTTCGACACCTCTACTGTCTGTGACGTAGTGACAGTTGTAGGTTTGTCTTTTATCAGAGTCGACAGTGGCGTCGAAGACGGCGTCGATGCAACCAATTTATGCGTCGAAGGACCCTTTGACAAAGGCGTCGAAGTAGTTTCTTTTGCCAGGTTCAACGACTCGCAGCGTTTTGATTTTTCGGGACTTTTACCCAGGGTATCACCTTTAGATGTTTCCAAAGGGGTCGAGGCGGCTTTCTCGAAGACGCTAAGCATTTTTTTAAGGAATTCCTCCCACTTAGCTGGAGAGCTGTGTTTCGTGGGCCAGGTGACCCTTTCTGGGGAAGTAGAAGAAGAAGAAGAAGAAGAAGAGGAGGAAGATCTACGACACCTCTTAGAGTGTTTTGATCTCGAAGAATGATGAGAACCGCTTCGAGATCTTGAACGGGAATGTTTCTTTTGTCGACGAGGAGACGAATGTCTCGACTCAGCTGAAGAAACTTTTGAGGGAGTAGAAGTTTTAAAGCCCTTACCTCTTTCTAACTTCCCCTTATGCGCCTTTACGGCTTTCGCCATCATGGATATACAGTCTTCGCATTCCGATCAGTGATGCTCCGATCCCAGGCACCACAAACAGATCCTGCGAGGATCCGTTAACGACATTTTCTTCCCACAGTCACAACATTTTTTGAAACCGGACCATGGAGTCGATGGTTCAGATGAAGAAGCCATCGTATTAAGGTAATAATCTTCGAAGAAAAAGGTTTTTCCTGAAGAAAGGAACTGAGCGTTACGTTTCCGAGGCCCACGAAGCGTGGAAAAACGGAACTGAGCAACAGACGGTGCGCAAGTCTATTTATACGGACGATGACGTCGGCGCTGATACGGAGGCTGTCGAGGTACACCGACTCGAGGGACGTTGACACGCAGCGCCCTCTACTGAAAATTCTTTTCGAGGCCAGCAAGCTGGAATGGGTAACAAACATAAGGAATACGTCCGAGGACACAATCCCTTCGAACAACAGTTACTGGTAAGTAACTTGTTCTTTCTCCAGCATGGGGTCTGGCATGGATTCACATGCTCATGAATACTAGAATACATAGCAGTACACACATGCACAACCACAGGAGGCGGCAAGGCTCAGCATTAAGCATTTCATCACTCAACATTAAGCATCTCTTACCTCTTCACCAGGCTCACCTTCAGGCGAACAGGTTGCACAGCACTGCCTGGCCGACTCTGGACTCCTCCCTGGAATCCCAGTTGACGCAGTAGAATCTAATGAAGGTGTGCGTCAACCTCCAAGTAGCAGCCCTGCAGATGTCTAGCAGGGGCACACCAGATAGGAACGCCGTGGTAGCAGCTATTGCTCTGGTTTAATGGGCTCTCAGACGGCCAGGCAATGGTCGATTTGCCAACTGGTTACAGCGCATGATGCAGCCGGAGAGCCATCTGGAAATGGAAGCCTCCGAGAGGGCCTTCCCTTGGTTCACAGGTCCAAAGTTCACAAACCGCTGTGATGTCTTCCGAAAACTCTTTGTGCGGTCCACGTAGAACTTCAGCGATTTAGCTACATCCAGCGAGTGCAAAGTCCTCTTGGCAGGCGACAAAGGCGACGGGAAAAAAACAGGTAACACCAAGGGCTTGTTGAGGTGGCAGTCCAACGGCACCTTGGGCATGAAGGAGGGGTGCGTCCTCAGCACCACCCTGGTCTCGTGGAAAGTCAGGTATGGGGCTTGACAAGAGAGGGCCTTGATCTCTCCCACTCGTCGTGCGGAGGTGATGGCCACAAGAAATGCTGTTTTCCATGACAGGAACTTCAACGGTGCCGAATGCAGAGGCTCGAATGGCGTCCCCATCAGCCTGGTCAGCACCACGTTGAGTTCCCACGCCGGAGCCTTCACTGGCGGGAAGGATCGGAACAGTCCCTTCATGAACTCCTTCACCAGGCGATGGGCCCACAGGGATGAGCGCCCCGGAGTTCTGGTGTAGGGGGAGATGGCCTCCAGATGGATCTTGGAGGCATGGGCCAGCCCCACCTTGGCCAGCGATAGCAAGTACGGCAGCACTTGAGGGGCCGTAATCCGCAGAGGGTTAATCTTCTGTGCACAGCACCAGACAGAGAACCTCTTCCATTTGTGTCCGTAGCACTTGAGAGTTGAGGACGCCCTGGCCTTTGCAAGCACCTCCTTGCAGTCTGCTGGGATATCGTACCCTCCAAACTCTAGTGCTGCAGGAGCCAGGCCTGCAAGTTCAGCGACCCCGGGTCGTGGTGGAGGATGGCGCCTACTTCTCTGGAGAGGAGATCCGCATCTGTCGGCAGTTTGACTGAGGGGGACGCTGACATGTCCAGAAGGTCCAGGAACCATGTCTGTCTCGGCCACGCCGATGATCATCCTGCACTGGGATGGTCCAAGTTGGTTGATGAGTCGCAGCAGCAATGGCAACGGCAGGAACGCATAGAGGAACAGGCCATCCCAGGGGAATGAGAAGGCATCGCCCATGCTCCCCGGTTGGGGAAACCTGCTGGCGAACCTCCGGCACTTGGCGTTCGTCGCCATCGCGAATAAGTCGATTTGGGGATTGCCCCATTGTTGGAATAGCAGATCCACTTGATCCTGTGTAGTTCCCACTCATGGCACGAGCCTAGCTCCCTGCTGAATGAGTCGGTGATGGTGTTCTTTATTCCTGCCAGGTGAAAGGGTACCAGAAACATCCCTTGGGCAACAGCCCAATGCCACAGATCCTGGGCCTCCTTGGATACAGCTGGGGAACTGGTGCCTCCCTGCTTCCAGATGTAGAACATTGTGGTGGTGTCGTCGGTGAAGATCCTCACCACCTTGCCCTTGAGGGACGGAAGGAATGACCCGAGGGCCCAGAACACGGCTCGGAGCTCCAGGACTGATGTGTAGCGACTTCTCCTCCGGGAGCCAAAGGCCTCTTGCGTGGAGATCTCCTGTGTGCGCTCCCCATCCCTCCAGGGAGGCATCCGTCCTCACCGTCTCCTGGTGTGCGGGGGTCTGGAAGTCAATCGCTGCCGAGAGATGCACGCGGGTGACCCACCACCGGATCGCTTGGCGGAAGGTCTCGTTGAGCGAGATCCTATCTTCGAAGCTGCCCGCCGCTTGCATCCAACGGGCATCGAGGAGCTCTTGCAGTGGACGCATCCGCAGCCTGCGCAGGCGAACAAGTGACCATCCGGAACTTTTGGGACTTGATGTACTTGTTTAAGCGACGAAGGTCCAGGATGGGTCGCCAGCCGCCGGTCTTCTTCCTCACGAGGAAGTATCGCGAGTACATTCCGGAGCCCTGGAGCCTCTTTGGGACAAGCTTGATGGCTCCTTTCTTCAGCATCGCCCTTACTTCCAGCAGCAGTTGAGGGACGTGGTTTTCCTTCCTGGCCACGGGAGGAATGCAGCGGCACTTTAGAAACTAGAGTGTGCCCGCGGGCCAGGGTATCCAGCACCCATCGGTCAGTGGAGATGGACTCCCACATGCTGACGAACTTCGCCAGCCGGCCTCCCACTGGGGTGCTCTGGTGGGGGCCCGACGCTACGGCCGGTTCAGTCCTGCTTCGTAGTGGCCTTGCCACCTTGGCCTCCTTGACGACGAGATCCTCTTGACTTGCCGTGTCCTCTGTAGGCCTTCGGAGGCACCTTGCTTGCCTCCCGAGTTCCAAAAGGGCGGCAGTCGTTGCAAAACTCCCAAGGCCCGCGCCGTTTCCGTGTCGGCCTTGGTGGCATGAAGTGATTTGTCCACTGTCTTGCCAAACAGGTTGTTTCCTTTGAAAGGCATGTCCAAAACTCTGGTTTGCACGTCCTGGTGGAAATCGGTTGCCTTGAGCCAACCACACCGGCGAAGGCAAACACTGTTGCCCATCTGGCGGAAGCCGGTGTCAGCAATGTCCGTGGCCACCGTTAATGCGTGGTCCAACACCACCTCGCCTTCCTGCAGTATCTCCAGGGCCTCAGCCCTCTTGTCATCCGGGAGGAAGTCCAGCAGAGGAGCGATCTTAAACCACAGCTCCCCGTCGTAGCGGGCCACAATCGCGAGGGCGTTGGCCGCTTTAATCTTCATCGCCGCCGACGAGATGACCCGTCGTCCCATGGCATCCAATTTCTTCCCTTCGCCTTCCGGAGGGGAGGTCAAAGTTGAAGGCGTCACCCCCACCGTTTTCTTCTTGGCTGCCGCCGAGACGACCGAATCCGGGTTCGGCTGCGCCCTAAGGCAGATGGGGGCGGAATCCGGGACCCGGTACTTCTTCTCGTACCGGTCTCTCTTGGCAGGGGTCGTGGACGGGTTCTTCAGGAGCTCCAGCCCCTCGTCCCAGATGTGGTCAAGCAACGGGACAGAGGACCGTCTTCCTCTTGGCCTCATGCGGTTGATAGAGGAAACCTTCCTTCTTCTGTTCCACTGGGCAGAGCTGAAAGAGCTTGGATGCCCAGGCGATCATGGCGTGGAAGGAGCCAATTTCGTTGGGCAGGGAAGCCCAGGGGGGAGGGGGGTTGGTGATGGCAGGCCCATTCCGTCGTCATCCATCGCCGTCGTAGCCGTCTCTGTTCCTGTGTCATCCCTCAGATCAGGGGAAGGAGATGAAGGCCTTGAGGGCCGCGTAGGCTTAAAGGGCGGTGGGGGATGAGTTCTCCTCAGCTTGCTTGGAGAGCTTCCCGACGGTCCAGGCTCTGCTGGGTCGTCCGTTGGTGGTAAGGGCAATCTTGTCCTGATCTCTGTGCACAAGGCCTGGATAGCCATCAAGATTGCTCCTGAGCTGTCCTGTGGCCCAGGCACCGGTTGCGACGGGCGCGACGGTTGGGGGAGTGGAATCCTCCGCCTCCACGGGAACCTCATCGGCGTCACCGTTGTGTTCTTCGTCCGCCTCATCGGGATCCCTCCCGTGGGACCGGACTTCCTCGGACCTCTTGTCCAGGATCTTCACGACTTCAGCCAGCTCCTCTTCAGAGGCTGTATACGTGTCCGTGATGGCCACCGCCCCCCCCTCTTTTTCCACCGGGGTTTTCACAGGGGTCTTATCGATGGGCTGAAAAGAGGATTCCCTCCACGGTGGCAGGGAAACTCTGGGCCCAGAGGTCGCCTCCACTGGGTTAGCCTCCACAGGCTTTGACAGGGCCGCCATGACTCCCTCGATAGAGGCGTTAGCCGGATGAATCAAAGCCGTGACGACTTTGGACGCGCTTGAGGCCTTCACCTTGGGGGGGAGAGTCGCCGCCTCGCTCCACCTCGGCTTTCTCCGTCGGGATCGACCGGGGCTTCTCCCGAAGCTTACCCGGGTTCTCAGACTTCCTTTTCCCCGAGCCAGAGCGTTGGCTCGTGGTTGATGGCGTCAGTGAAAGTGCACCCTGCCTGGCAGCCGAGGAGCCCGACCGTTCGGCGCTCCCGGTGCCCGCAGACTCACAGTACTTTGCCTTTTGTTGGGCCCCCGTCGCCGGAGCGCCCTTAAAGGTCTTAGAAGACCGCTCTGACTTCTTCTCACTTGCTGCTGGGCTCTTCCCCTCCAGCCAGTTGGTGAGGCGGATCCGCCGATCCTTCATGGTCTGTTCCGACATTCTTGCAAAACGCACAGTCCTTCTCCACGTGCGTTTTGTGTTTTGTCTTTGTGAAGGCAATAGAGGCATCTAGAATGCTCGTCCTCATTCTGCAATCCGCATCCAGCGCAGCTCCACAGCTTGGATCCGGGTGTCGTGCTCCCTTTTTCCTGAGCCATGTCCACGCGGCCTCAAAGAATCTTCAGGAATCCTCAGAGAAGCATGACTCGATGAAAACTTCGCCTTTGAGGGGCGTAGAAAATTCCAAAACGGGTCCCCGTTGATCGGAAGTAGAAACGGAGCTTGAGGCTCGATTGACTGAAAAAAATAGGTTTAACTCTTTGAAAAATCACAAAACGCAGTAAAAGCTCGAGAGCTATAGCATGAGGACTCCCAAAACTTGAACGTGCAGTAAAATCTGAAGATGGCTGCCAGAGGAGGGGCTTGGGTAAAGGGCAGTCATTGGCTGGGGGGCAGTATGACCCCAGAGACCAATGATTATTAGGAGAAAGACAGTTCAGAAACAAAACAAACTGATTTTTTCCTTTACTGAGGATTCCCAGCCTGATGACGGGGAATATTCATGAGCATGTGAATCCATGCCAGACCCCATGCTGGAGAACAGTGATTTATTTTTCAACAAAAACTCATGAAGAACTTCACCTCCCCTAAACTTTGCTCAATTGACATTGGCTGTCCTGGCTCCCTGATAGACTCTTCTAACCTCTTACTTTGTGTTTAGAGCTGTCCCTCCAAAAAGTCATACCTTCTTTACTTGTTTCGCTGGGAAAGGGTTAATCTACATTGCATTGGGGGTTCAAAAGTGCTGACCTGTTTCCAAGATGGCAGCGCACCTGTGAACACTGCAGCCCCAAGCTGCCGACCCACAAATGAGTTCAAGCACAAAAATTGCCAAATTAAGCCCTCCACAGGTGCTACCAAACAATGTATTTGGCACCCGGACAAGGAGGGACTCCAGAGGCGCTTCTGTCGGAGCCAGAAGACCTGGGCTCTGTGTGATGGGGTGCGTACGGATCGGTGAGACACTGCTTCGCCGGCCCGCAACGAGGCCAGGAGGCCAGACACGAAAGGCGATCTGCTGATCCGCTCCGATTAGCCTTACAGCACGCGGAGGCATCAACTGTCGTTCCGCCAGCAAATAGGTGTGTCCAAGGGGGGTGGAAAAGGCACAACGAGCGCCCGCCTACTGCTCGCAAGGTAAGCAGTACCTAATCCGGCTTCCTTGCCGAGAAGGCGCACCGGGGGGTGCCGCAAGACCCAACGGGCTGTCTGCCCCCTACCGGAGCTGACTAACAAGGAAGGACACTGACCCACCGTGCTGTGAGGATACGGCGGTGCACGAATCCAGGGACACAATCCTGCCCTGAAACACCGGCAACTAATCGAACGGTCCAGGGAGCGGAGGAAACCTAGCGAAGCACCTGGCCCGCCTGAGGATGGGCTATACAACGCGAGAAAACAAGAGGGACTGGGGCACTCTGACAAGGACCTGGTCACCAGCCAGCAAACCGGAGAAGAGAAAATACCACCGGCTCAGGACTCTCTGCACATTCCAAAGTCCCGCCAGACGCAGAGGCATTACCCCAAACCAGGACAAGAAGGCCAAAGGATCTGCGCATACAAGAGCTCGCTCTCCCTTCCCTACTGACGGGATATCGGGAAGCACATTACCCAACTGAGTGCAACGAAGGCCCTGGCCCACACTACGGGTGCCAGGAAATGTCAAAAGACACAGACCCACGCAAGCTAATTCAGAACTCCCAGCTCTGGCAGAGTAAGATAGAACAGGGGAAGGTTTCCCCTTCACATCAGGACAGCTTGCCTGGGTCCCTGAAACACCGTAAGGCAAGTACTGAAGGATACCAAGCGCCAAATGGGATGCCAGGCTGTTCGAAAGAGGTGCAAATAAATCCGTCCTTACCACTGCGGCCAACTATCTCTCGACAGAAGGGACACGCGGACAAGAGGAGCCCTTACTAAGTCCTCCAGCCGCAACAGAAAAGAGAACGAAGGAGACCAAGGGGATTTGGACGGCCCTCTAAGCGAAGCAGAAGCAGACCAATGAAACTCTGAAGCAGCAGAGACGCTTACCGATGCTGAGGCAGGGGAGGCTGCTCGAAGCTAAGAGCTAATCCCGCAGAAAAGCCCTGAGAAACATCAGAGAATCCCCCCACGTAAAGGGGCACATATGGAATACCCACTCCCAGGCACGAAAGGTGCATCAAAAGGAAAGCACCCCCAAGGGAAGAGGGATCCCCAACGCTCAGCACGGGACACTGTCCTAAAAGTGATCAGGGCACACAAGAGCAGCTGGAGAGGCCTATGGTGGTTGCGGAGAACACTCAAAACCTAGAGCTCTGGTACAAACAATAAGGCAAACCCACTCAGAGAGCACCAGAAGACGCAAAGGGGCAGGAGCCCCTCATCCCAGTATCCGGAGCTGCAGACTACACAAGCCGGCCCCAACCCCGGTACAAACCCAAAGCAGATTGGAGCAACTACAGGACATAATCTTACTAATCCCGGTTCACAATGTCGCAGGAAGGATCTCTAGCAAAGATATGGGCCAAAGAGACTGATTTAGCTGGAGGTCACCCCGCAAGCAACTGGGCCACCGAACCAGGCGCAGAACCCATTCAGGAAGACCAAGACAGACCGGTAACACAAGCTTCACTCAAACAGTTCCTAGGTGAGATAATAGACAAAATACCCGCGGCGGGCCAGAAACAAATGGACACTCTGAGGGAAGACTTGGCCGAGGGAATACAGGAAATAAAAAGAGACATTAACAAAATAGAGGAGAGGGTGGACACCAATGAGTGTGCCATACAGGAGCTGACAGAAGATGCAAGGAAAGCCGACACCCTCTTGGAAACCCTTGCAGCAGCCACCCACAACCTCGAACTGCAGGCAGAGGACCTGGAGAACAGATCCAGAAGATCCAATATACATGTGAAATGCCTACCGGAGGAGACGCAGGACCAGGATCAACCTCAGGTACTCAAGAGCATCTTCGGCGACCTGCTGGTTTCGGAAGCAGGCGCAGAGATCCAATTTGACAGGATCCACAGGGTGGGCCCGCGCCGGCAGGAACCAGGGGCAAGACCAAGAGACGTCCTGGTGGCCTTACATTGCTATGTGGTCAAAGAACAAATCCTAACCAAAGCCAGAAAAGCAATGCAGATCACCTATTATGGCACGGAAATATTCTTGTATCAAGATCTAGCTCAAGCAACCCACATCAAAAGTAGGCGAATGGGCCCAGTCCTAGCATTTCTGAGAGCCCAAGAAATCAGATATAGATGGACACACCCATTTGGACTGATTTACGACTGAAAGGGGAAGCAGCAAAAAGCCACGACATGCGAGCAAGGGGCAACCCTACTGGGAATTGAAGGCAAAGCACAATCAAGACCACCCTCACCTACCAAACAACCTAATGCCTGTAGGCCATGGGAATGCTGGAGGGGTTACTTAGTATCCCCTTTGTCTAGCTTCTCATGTAACAATTTTATGTTACCCTTTCCTCGATGAATGGCTGGTGGCAGTGGTTTACTTTTAACTACCGTGGTGTGCTTTTACCGAGGGCTGCGTTCACAGCTGCAGCAAAGCTCCCAAGGGTGCCATTTTCGTCAAAATGGCCAGGTCTTCTTTTTTCGCCATTTCTTTCTGGAAAGGTCCTTCTTGAGATTTACTCTGCGCGACA
This sequence comes from Ambystoma mexicanum, assembly GCF_040938575.1. NCBI lineage: Eukaryota > Metazoa > Chordata > Amphibia > Caudata > Ambystomatidae > Ambystoma > Ambystoma mexicanum. The sequence continues at coordinate 1,276,064,694 of NC_090932.1, forward strand.
AAACAGGTTTGGCCCCTTTGTTAATTTTGTCTTTGTCAGGATTCACGAGTGAAGCCCGCCTCTGGCTCCAGGGTGTCTGGTGGAGGCAGGAAGCGAGGTAGGTGCCCAAAACTCCCTCTGCTTAGTCTGCTAAGAGACAGGAATGCACTCTTAGGTGATTGGCCAGCTGGCTGTCCGGCAAGGACAGCCACCCTGCTGGGTGACTGACAGCTAGGCTGGAATGAATGGGAGAAACCTGCATAAAAGGCGAGGCTTTTTGGTTTGGAAGGCAGAGTCGACCACTGGACGAAGGAATACGAAGAAAAACCTGGAAGAGACGCCCGCTGCCACTCCTGGACCGTGGTTTGCCAGTTGAAGCCCTGCTGCTGTGCTAAAGCTCCTTATTCGTACTGACAGAGAAGCCCTGCAAGGACAACTTCTCCCTTCGAGTTGGTGGGACCAATCAACTCCAAAGTAAGCCACTTGGCCATCCTCTCAAAGCTGGTTGAATTTCCACTGCAGTCGCTGCTGGAACCAAATAGCCAGGGAGAGGAACACCAGATCGTGTGCGTTGCTTGTAAGCTGGCCAAGAGCTCCAGGAAGATCCTCCAGACTCCCAGGAAGCAGGACTGACCGAGCCTGAGCCATCTCAACAGAGTGCTGTAGCTCAGATGCAAGGAAAGCCCATCTCGACAGCCAGGAACCGCAGTGTTGCTATTTGCGGTAGACATGAGGAGCTGAAACACCAAAGTGCCACTTGTTTGAAGATTGCCGGTTGCGGTCGGTGACTGTCCCATTGCAGTGTAGGAGTCCCCAGAAGTCACCCCTCTTGTTCCCACGACTGAGGCACAGGAACACCCAGATCTGCAGAGCTGTACAGGAACAGAAGCCATCTGCTGCACTTTTCTTCAACCTAAAAAGGTACTGTACCGTCTAAGAGAACTTAACTCTTGTTGTGCCACCTTGCTTGATCTCAGTTGAGACTTGTCTCGGTTGCACTTGTAGAGTTGCTTGCATCTTCTACTACTCACATGCCTAAAAGCTTGTGACCCTACATTTGATTCTACCTTTGCTACAAAGATTTCTAAAACATTGTGCAAGACCTTTACTTACCTGCAAGAAGTGCTTCAGTTCACCTTGACTTTTGCTAACTTAACATTGGCTGGCCTGCCTCCCTGAATGACTTCTCTCCTCTGCTTATGTCTTTTGCCTTCCTTCCAGGAAAGGGTTAACTGACTTTGCATTGTTTTTTTTACTTACCTGGTTAAGAATAATTTTGTGAACTCTAATTCTGAAACCTCTTTTCTTTGGCACTCCTCAAGTATATTCTAAATGCAACAGTGTTATATTAATGATTTAGAAAGTGTGTGAATTTTTGAAGTGTATTTGTGTGTTGCTTTATATTGCTCCCTTCTGCAGAAGGCTTATTCAAACTGACTGTTAAATTAATAATTGTTTAATCAAGAAACCTTGTGTGTATGAGTTTATATGAATACTTGTCACTGTTGATGGAACAAGTTACTTACCTGTAACTGTTGTTCTCCAGCATGGGTCTGGCATGGATTCACATGCTCATGAATATTCCCCGTCGTCAGGCCGGGAATCCCCGGTAAAGAAAAAAATCAGTATCAGTTTTGTTTCTGATCTGTCTTTCTCAGTAGTAACCAATCACTGGTCTCTGGGTCATACTGCCCCCAGCCAATGACCGCCCTCCCCCCAAGCCCCGCCCCTGGCAGCCATCTTCAGATTTGGTAGCACGCAAAGTGGCAGTATGACCAAGTGAAGAGCCGCAGAGGGGTAGTAGGGAGGGTTCGCATGTGAATCCATGCCAGACCCATGCTGGAGAACAGTTACAGGTAAGTAACTTGTTCCTTCTCCAGCATGGGGTCTGGCATGGATTCACATGCTCATGAATATAAGAATACATAGCAGAACACACATGCACAACCAACGGGAGGTGGAAAAGGCTCAACATTAAGCATTACATCAAAAACTCAACATTAAGCAATTCTTAACTCCTCACCAGGCTCACCTCAGGCGAACAGGTTGCGCAGCACCGCTTGGTCGACCGTGGACTCCTCCCTGGAATCCCGGTCGATGCAGTAGAATCTCGTGAAGGTGTGCGTCGACCTCCACGTAACAGCCCTGCAGATGTCCAGCAGGGGCACACCAGACAAGAACGCCGTGGTAGCAGCGATAGCTCTGGTTGAATGGGCTCTCGGACGGCCAGGCAACGGTCGGTTTGCCAACCGATGACAGTGCTTGATGTAGCCAGAGAGCCATCTGGAAATGGAAGCCTTCGAGAGAGCCTTCCCTTGGTTCACAGGCCCAAAGTTCAAATAGCTGTGATGTCTTCCGAAAACTCTTCGTGCGGTCCACATAGAACTTCAGCGCTCTAGCCACATCCAGCGAGTGCAGAGTCCTCTTGGCCGGTGACGAAGGCGACGGAAAGAAAACAGGTAACACCAAGGGCTCGTTGAGGTGGAAGTCCGACGGCACCTTGGGCATAAAAGAGGGGTGCGTCCTCAGCACCACCCTTGTGTCGTGAAAAGTCAAGTATGGAGGCTTGCAGGATAGGGCCTGGATCTCTCCCACTCGCCGTGCGGAGGTGATGGCCACAAGAAACGCAGTCTTCCACGACAGGAACTTCAACGGTGCCGAATGCAGGGGCTCGAATGGCGCCCCCATGAGCCTGGTCAGCACCACGTCGAGTTCCCACGCCGGGGCAGGGGCCTTCACCGGCGGGAACGATCGGAACAGTCCCTTCATAAATTCCTTCACCAGGCGATGGGACCACAAGGACACCCGTCCTGTGGTTCTGGTGTATCGGGAGATCGCACCCAGATGTATCTTGATGGAGGCTTCAGCCAGTCCAGCCTTGGCCAGCCACAGTAAGTACGGCAGCATTTGAGGGGCGTAATCCGTAGAGGGTTAATCTTCTGTGCACGGCACCAGACAGAAAACCTCTTCCACTTATGTCCGTAGCACTTGAGAGTTGAGGACGCCCTGGCCTTTGCAAGGACCTCTCTGCAGTCAGCCGGATATCGTACCGTCCAAACTATAGTGCTGGAGGAGCTAGGCCTGCAAGTTCAGCGACATCGGGTCATGATGAAGTATGGCGCCTCCTTCTCTGGAGAGAAGATCCGCGTCCATCGGCAGCTTGACTGGTGGGGACGCTGACAAGTTCAGAAGGTCCGGGATCCAGATCTGCCTCGGCCACGCCGGTGCGACGAGGATCATCCTGCACCGGGACCTCTTGAGCTGGTTGACGAGTCGGAGCAGCAAAGGCAACGGAGGGAAGGCATACAGGAACAGGCCGTCCCAGGGGAACGAGAAAGCATCGCCCATGCTCCTCAGCTGGGGAAACCTGCTGGCGAACCTCTGGCACTTGGAGTTTGTTGCTGTCGCGAACAGGTCGATCTGCGGTTTTCCCCATTGTCGGAAGAGTCGATTCACTTGATCCTGACGTAGTTCCCACTCGTGGCACGAGCGCAGCTCCCTGCTGAGTGAGTCGGCGATGGTGTTCTTAATCCCTGCCAGATGAAAGGGCACCAGAAACATCCCTTGGGCGACGGCCCAATGCCACAGATCCTGGGCTTCCTTGGAGAGGGCTGGGGATCTGGTTCCTCCCTGCTTCCGGATGTAGAACATTGTGGTGGTGTTGTTGGTGAAGATTCTCACCACCTTGCCCTTGAGGGACAGAAGAAAGGACCTGAGGGCCCAGAACACTGCACGGAGCTCCAGGATGTTGATGTGGAGCGTCTTCTCCTCCGGGAGCCAAAGGCCTCTGGCGTGAAATTCTCCGGTGTGCGCTCCCCACCCTTCCACCCTTCCATGGAGGCATCTGTCGTTACCGTTATCTGGTGGGATGGGGTCTGAAAGTCTGTGCCCGCCGTCAGATGAGCGCGGGTGCCCCACCACCGGATCGCTCGTCGGAAGGTCTCATTGAGCAGGATCCTGTCCTCGAAGCTGCCCCTCGCTTGGATCCAGATGGCGTTAAGGAACTCTTGCAAAGGGCGCATCCGAAGCCTGCACAGGCGCACGAGATATATGCAGGAGGACATCATCCCGAGACGCTGCACCTTGCCCAGGATGGCCTTCGTCCTTTCCTCCGACGGCGAGGCCAGACGCGCCACTGTCGAGCTTGGCTCCCAGAAACAGTGCGACTTGCGACGGGACAGGTGGGATTTCAGAAAGTTGATGGAGAATCCCAGGTCCGTGAGCAGCTGGACGGTCTTCGCTGTGTGGTCTACGGCGAGCTCTCTTGTCCTTGCTCGGATGAGCCAGACATCCAGGTAGGGGTAGACGTGGATCCCCTGCAGGCGCAGCCGCACCGCCACCGGTGCGAGGCACTTGGTGAACACCCTGGGTGCCGACTTCAATCCGAACGGGAGGGCCTTGAACTGGTAGTGCCATCCTTGGAGCACGAACCTGAGGAACTTTCGGTGTCCTTTCAGAATGGGGATGTGGAAGCACGCATCCTCCAGATCCAACAGACAGGAAATAGCCCTCCTCCAGCTGTCCCAGCACGTGGTGGAGGGTGACTATCCGGAACTTCTGTGCCTTGATGTACTTGTTCAGTCGTCGCAGGTCCAGGATGGGACGTCATCCTCCTGTCTTCTTTTTCACAAGGAAGAGCCTCTTCGGGACGCGCTCGATGGCACCTTTTTTGAGCAACGCCCTTACCTCCAATAGCTGTTGAGGGATGTGATTTTCCTTCCTGGCCACGGGTGGAATGCAGGGGCACTTTTTTAGAAATTTGAGGGCGTGCCCCTGGGCCAGGGCATCCAGCACCCAACGGTCGGTGGAGATGGACTCCCACACGCTGACGAACTTCGCCAGCCGGCCTCCCACCGGGGTGCTTCGGTGGGGGCCCGACACCGCTGTCGGTTCAATCTTGCTTGGAGGACGCCTTGCCCTCCCTGGCAACACCGGCGGGGCCCACCCGACTTGCCTCGTCCTCTATAGGCTTCCTGTGACGAGGAGCGGGCCGCTTGGCAGTACGTAGAGGAGCCACCGCCGAATCCCTTGGAGGCACCTTGCTTGCCTCCGGTGCTCTGAAAGGATGGCCTTCGTTGACGGAGAACGCCTAGGGCCCTAGCTGTCTCCGTGTCCGCCTTGATGGCTTGGAGGGACTCATCCACCGTTTTCCCAAACAGGTTGTTCCCGTCGAACAGCATGTCTAACACCTTGGCTTGTACATCCTGGCGGAAATCCGTCGCCTTGAGCCACCCTCGTCGTCTAAGGCAAACGCTGTTGCCTAGCTGGCGGAAACCGGTGTCGGCAATGTCCGTTGCCACCGATGCCATTCTGACGACAGGGAATATTCATGAGCATGTGAATCCATGCCAGACCCCATGCTGGAGAACTAACTCTTCTACAGCTCACAATGACCCCTCTTGAGATAAGCCTGGCTGCTCAGTCACTACCAACCTGTGTAGTACAGACTTATACCAAAGGTTGGGTTCCTATTGCCAGGAGGTCAGGGTTGATGTAGTGCACCCAAAGGGTACTGCATACAATCTTGCCTAACAGAGGGAGAGGTCCCTCCGACCAGAGCATATATGAAAAAATGGGAAGACGCCACAGGATGCACAATAGAGGGAACAGATTGTACAAAACTATTGGCGCATGTTCCTAAATTATCGAGATCCCTCCAAGTCAGAGAGATATGGCTGAAACGAATACTCCAGTGGCACTTAACACCGGTCAGGTTACATAGAATCTACCCAGGGACCTCACAACTCTGCTGGAGGGAACGTGGAGGGGAGGGTTCTTGGAGCCACATATGGTGGGAGTGCCCAAAAATAGACCACTATTGGAGGGGTATACAGGAAGCAAATTGAGCAGGTCCTAGGGGTCAAGATGGGAGGGAACGGGTGCTAGCAATGATAGGACTCAGTCCTAGAGGAAATCACTTCAAAGCCAAGCCGCAAACTCTACGTGATCATGATGGCAGCAGCAGCTTTGGTTCTGGCGCTTAAGTGGAAGGCAAGAGACCCCCCCCCCCCCACAGGACCACAAATTGGTAGTGAAAATCTGGTCCTTTGTCACCATGGAATGGCTCCCTTACTCGATACAAGGGGAGCACAATATATTCTGTACTGACTGGTCAAGCTTACTGAGATACCTAAGGGACAGTGCACGCCGGGCATGGTGTCCTAGGTCTATGAGTCTCCTGGGAATAACAGATCCCCGGGGGAAGGCGACTTATGAAGGACATACATTGGTGGACCAATAGGAAGAGGGACCCAGAAGAGACCATCAATACAAAAGAAGGGCCTCTGAGAAAACCGTGCAAGCTCAAGGACACTACCCGGATAGGGGGGGGGGGGGGGGTTGAACCTTCATGTTGGAAGAGGTTATTGTTTAAAACTGCAAATACAAACTTATTGGGGGGGGGGGGGAGTGCTTACCTGTTGGAGAAACTTGTTAACCATTTTTTTCTCCCTCTAACCTTTTCCCTTTTTGACACCAAACTCAGTATTGCACTAAATGTACCAGTGATATATCAATGTGCACGGTGTCATAGTTATTGAAGTCACCTGAGGCTGTAGGAAGTGTCTGTGTGCCATCCTAACAGGGTATCTGCCGATTTATTGAAACGGAGAGTGTGTATTGTGAAGTGTATTTTAAGTGTTACATATTTGCTCCCTTAAAAAAAAAAAGGCTTATTCAACTGTTAAATTAATAATTATTTTAATCAAGAAACCTTGAGTATAAGTGTTATCTGGATACTTGTCACTGTGAAACTATGTTACAACACTTCAGCTCACATTGACCCCTCTTGAGCCCCTCTTGAGATAAGCCTGGCTGCTCAGTCACTGTACCAACTTCTGTAGTACAGACTTATACCAAAGGTTGGGTTCATATTGCCAAGAAGACAAGGCTGGTGCAGTCTCCCACAGGGTACTGTATACAATCTTGCCTAACATGCCAAATGGAGACAGTAGAGGCACTGGGAGTGTTTGTCCTCCACAAACACGTTCCTCAATCCACAGCTGGAGCAGAGTTTGAAGAGAGCCTCCCTCCTTCTCCGCTGACACGGTCCGGTGTGCGTTGTAGGTCCGATGGCCAATTGGAATCTTTGATATAACTGTCGATGATTCTTGCCCTTGAGGGCATTGAAAGAAGCCGACAAACGGATCCCCGCTTGCCAATCAAAGGAACGAAAGAGCACACAACAGGCTCCATTTGACAAAAATAGAAACTATCGAAAAAGTGTGAAAACGTAGAAAAGCTCTTGGAGCAAAACACAAGGACTGCCAACACTTGAACATGTAGTAAAAATCAGAAGATGGCTGCCAGAGAAGGGGCTTAGGGAGAGGGCAGTCATTGGCTGGGGGCAGTATGACCCAGAGTTCAGTGACTGGTTTATAGCAGAAAGACAGTTTGTAAGTGAAAGTGAAACTGTTTTTTCTTTTACTGAGGATTCCCAGCCTGACGGCGGGGAATATTCATGAGCATGTGAATCCAAGCCAGACCCCATGCTGGAGAACGTGTGTTACTCCAATTCTGAGCACATGGTACTCAAAAAAGGCATTATGCTGTAAATTGCAAAAGTTCACATGTGATAAAACTAAAAACATTGCAGAATAATATCCGTTGCCATCAGCCAGTCTTGGACACATTGTGAAAGTAAAATGAAATGCTGTTAAAAGGAAGTGAGAGAGTCCCCCTGCTCTGGTAGTCTTATGGACTGACCAGAGCCCCTCAAAAACAGATGAGCAAAACGAGGAAAGTAAAGCAAAAAGGCTCTACTTAAGCTAATAAGCCATGAGACCGGGGGGCATTACCCGACACGGTAATGTCCCCCCCAGTCTCAGGGCTTATTGCTATTAGTACCCCGTCCTATTACAATGGGGTACTAATAGTGTATTTTTTCGGTTGCAAGACGCTCCATAGTCCCTTCTCCCTTTCCATGGCTGGCATCAAAAACATTGAAAAAAAGTAAACAAAATAAATGGCCTCCATGGAACGGCAAGGGAGATGGGGGCCTCCAGCCCTGAGGAGGCTCAGCTCGGCGGGATTACCATCTGGTAATGACCCCGCTCTGAGCCTCCTCATTGGCTGGGAGGACGCCACACCCCCCTCGTCGGGTACTAATTATACTAAAAAGTCAGGACAATAATCAAACAGTAGCAAAAGGTTGGGAGTTCCAGTGATGCTAATGATGGAATACTGCAAAAAAAAATCTTTTCCAACAATCTTCAGTAAGGCAATACGTTTCCTGAATGGGGCGAGCATTTGTGAGACATTTTTGGAATGATCATGCAAATGTTAATAAACACCGTAGGATCTATAGTGGTGAGAATGTTGGTGCCAATGAAGGAGCATTTCTCGACAAATAAAGACACTTTCGGTTAGAACCAAGTTCAAGGTTGGCACAAAAAAGAGCTGTATTTGTAAGAGACAGTCAATGAGGAGTTTAAGTTGCCAGGTAGGGGAGGAACATAAGTTTCAGGATTATGGAAAGGTTTAGTTGAGCAAACTAGACAATGCCCCTGCTTTGAGATTAAAAGAAAACTTTTTCATCTAATGCTTTGCTGCCCACATATTCAAAACCTCAATTGTGTATGAGTGCCTCTAGCCTGAATCTACTCAATTAAGAAACCCATGGAACACTAACTTCAAGTTGTGCAGACTCACAGCTCCCAAGATTGCTAAAACCAACATGGCCCACCCCCTAGCTATGTAAAAGATACATAAACTACACACATTGATATTTTAGGGTATTCCTACAACTCACCCATCTTTCCATCTTCCACAAACAGGATGTGTAGAGGGTAAGGCGTACTGAAGTAGAAAACATCAATGTTGTTCTTCACTGCCACCTGTTTACAAAAAGGGGGAGAGTGGGAAAACACAACCATGAATGGGAAAGAGAACAAAGATGCAAACCATGGCATTGTGGGGTGGAAAAAACGTGGTGAATGTGAGGGTGGGATTGAAAAGGAGAATCACAATTCAAGGGATTGAAAAGAACATGTGCAGGTGGAGAGGAGGGTAATTGGAAGAACAGAAACCAGGGTAAGGATAAGGAAAAAGGAAGTAAGCAAACAATGGGCATAGTGGGGTAGAAGGAAACGGACATGGGGGAGGGGTGTGAGAAAAATGAGTGGCGGGAGAGGCGCAAAGCAGTAGACCAGGGATAGGGAGTGATACAGATATATAGATTGAGCAGAAAGGACGACAACAAAAGGGAAAAAGAAAGGGCAGGATAGAACAGAGTTCAAGTAGTCAAAAACAGTGTGGACAAGCAAACAGAAAGCAATGGGGAGAGGGAAGAAAAGGCACATCGGAACAAGAGGTGGAGAAGGATAAGGCGAAGAATAAAGAGGTGTGTGAGGGGGCAGGGAAGGCAAACAGTCATAGGAGGGCACAAATCAGCACAAACATTAGATAATCTATACAGAAATGAGAAGGATTATGTGTTTAAGTTCTTCAAGGTGTCATTGAACAGAAGGTGTCAATTAGTGAAAAGTATATGCCAACTCTCAGACACATTTAAATTAACGCACAAGGAATCTTTATGTATTACAAGGGTATCCGAAAGGACAATCGGATAATAGTCGACACAAATGATCAATTATTTACAGGAACAAAGTCATCTCGCTCCCAATATTTTGTCCATCTTGCATTGTATGCATTTTTAAAATCTACGTGGCCTCACATTGTCACAGGGCACATTTTCAATTAACTTCTAGTGCTGGTTTTTTGATTGTGGAATTTTTGTATCATTGAAAAAAATTTAGCTTTGCGCCAGTTTCTTTTGACCCTTAGGAATTGGCAGTTGGTAATATTCTCAAAGCTGTTTAGGTGTCCACTTCCAGCGTGAAGAATTAAATTGTGCTTGGTACGTTTATGGAACATTTTAGTGTACATCCTTTTGATCTCTTTATACAGTTCTAGATCTGGAAAGGGCAAATTGTTTTTGCTATACATATGTAAAGCTGTATTACATATTCAGCTCGTTCAGTTCCTGTTCCATCTCAAATTATAAGGCTATCACAAATGGTTTTTTCTTTTTATTTGTTTTGATCAAATTAGATCTTTACAAAATAATAATGCTATACATATGTAAAGCTGCTATACATATGTAAAGCTGTATTACATATTCAGCTCGTTCAGTTCCTGTTCCATCTCAAATTATAAGGCTATCACAAATGGTTTTTTCTTTTTATTTGTTTTGATCAAATTAGATCTTTACAAAATAATAAATACCAACTTATTGCCAATTTAAGATCAACATTGAATTCGCAATTCTTTTATACAATTCTACTAACAGAAGACCTGCCTTTAGAGAGGAAAGGAAGAAGCAAACAAGTAACAAGAAAGGAAAGCTTAAATTTCCCCAATGAAAACAATAAAGGAGAAAAAACCTTCACCTCCTCCTCAGGTTTTGAATTCTATCATTACATTTCACCACTTTTCTTTAAGAAACATTTGTCCCAGTCTGCCAAACGCCTGTCTGAGTCAGGCCAAGTTTTAAAAGAACCTGACCCACTGCAATCGTCAAGGCAGTGTTTTTCTCCGAGATCAAGCGATTCCAAAAGTTCTCTGAATGCAGACATTCCAGACTATGGACAAATTTCCCAAAGTACAGAATTCTGGTTTGCCAAGTTCCTTCACATTCTAAGAGCAAATGGTGCAGATTTTGCTTATTTTGATTTGCACAGATTTTACAAAACGGTATTAAATTCTGGCTTTGTCTTCTGATTTATAAAATCTCGCCTGTATGAATTAAATTTAGGCGCGCCCTTAGAAAAACAGATCTTGATTTGCTGCTTGGATGTTTCAGCAGATATTTAGGCAGTTCTCCCAGTTTTTTTTCCCACTACTAGGAAACTGTTCTTTGGTTTTACAAGCCTCATTTCCGACCCCATTTTGATCCAGTCCATTATTTCCAGTTCTTTCTTTACTTTAATGGGATTCTCTTTCACGGTTTCTACAGATGAATCTGTTCCTGCCAGGTTGTTTTTAGCTTTCGCATGCAACTGCTGGAGAAACTTGAAGCTGTCCATTTGGAGAGGACACTTGAAGTCTTCATAGAGGGAATTTTATCACAAATGTATATCTTGCGTATAATTTTGAATGGATTCTCACGCTTTGCAGAATTCTCATTTAGGAGTTTTATCCCAAAGTACAATGTTGTTCAATATATTGAGTACATCTAGGGTCTCTGAGATAGCCATGTTGTCATTTTGCAGCGGGATTTGACTGCTAGTCTGTGTTGCCAAATTGGTTCTCAAGAATTCCCTGCCACTGATCACTGGTCTTCATGGCAGAAAAACCTTTTCTTTTGTGCAACTGTCAAACCAGTGTTGGAGATTATCACAAAATGTTTATTGTAATTCTCTTGTGAGTTTGTCAGAGATTTTCTCACAGTGCATTGTGTTCATAACAAAGAGAGGGCGCTGATCTGTATTGCTCCTTCTAATCTAGAATTACAACGTTGCCTCCTTGGTCTTCCTGTTTTAGAACAATTGAATGGCTTTTGAAAAGTTTGCAGTGTGTCGTTTGCTAATTTTCGATTAGCTTTGTTTGAGGTTTGGTTAAAGGCATTTGTTCTAAACTTCTTAATTCCTTGACCACGAGGTCCCAGAAAGTGTCTATGGTGTTGGTAAGTGGTAACAGGAGTTATTTGAAACTGGGTTTCATTTCCCTAGCTATTCCTAAAACACATGGACTATGAGTCATGAATGACCTCCCGTTGCATGATATTGGTCTCTAAGTTTTAAGATGCAAGGGTATTTACTACTTCAAGTATAATGTCATTTGGTTCACATGTGTCTATGTTTCCCCGTTTATCAAAAATGTGAAATTGTTTTTTTTTTTGGGATTACTTGTGTACTTAACAGATCAATGTAAATTCTAGTGATATCTAGACCTTTTCTGGGAGCAAATGAGAGTCCTTTCATTATCTCCTATAGTTCTATGGGTGCAAGTTGTTTCGAAAAGAAGTTAAAAACTAAATGTTGTTCTTCTAAGTGGTTTCTGTTTGTGGTTTCTTACTTGGAGTGGGTCATACTTGTTGTCTGTTTTTACTTCTTGTTTTTCCTCGCTTTCTTGAACCTCCAACTCCCCTTCATCAACGCCTGGCATTGAATAGTCACTTAATGGGTCAGAGAAAGTGATATTTTTTCGTTGTTGTTTTATCAGTTTCCTTTCCCATATCTTATTTCTTAAAAAAATACTTTCTACTTGTTTGGCATTGTCCCTTGCACTCATTTTGCCTCCACTATTAACTGATTCCCCATCTGAACTCTTCGGAGAGTTTCCAGGTGTAGTGTTTCTAAAGCTGCCTGTAGATTTAATACAATTGTATCTGGGGTGAAATTGTGCACTAGATTTTTGCACAACTACACACTAGTTTCTGGGCATAAACTCATCCAGGAAAATGTCCTAGCTTTTCAGATCTTAATTTCGCCTTGATACTCTGGAACCATTAAATCTAAAGTCGCATAGTTTTCGCTGTGGATGCTGGCCTATTTAGAGTAGCGATTTCATTTTTGAGGATTTCAATGTGAACACGTCGATATGCTCTCTGTACATTAGTTATGTTATAAAGCTTTTATACCCAGCCAAGCACCACTGTATTGGTCTTACAGCACTACTACCTTGTCGGATAAATGGTGTACTGTGCCACCCCCTCAGATAACCACACTGTACAGTAATGCGATTAATTCCCATTTCAAATTAGTTATGATTCAGGTTTTTTTCTGAAAGGGTTGAATATGAATCTTCATTGTGTCAAAATTAGGGAAGATCAAAACCCGTAGTATCCTTGGTATAGACTGCTCTAGATACTGACTGGAGTGTTGATTTTTCCCCAAAATGTGTTTACTTCGGTGTTGCTACGTTTTCTAGTCTAAGGTCTAACAAATGTCCCAGTCAGGTTTTCTATTTTATGCTCTGCAGTGTTTAATGCATTTGAAGTTCTACCTTAGGGAGACAAAGGTGATTTATGTTGGGTGTCTATTTGGTCTCAAGAGGTTGTTATTGTGTTGGTGGTAATATAGTCTGTCTGATTAGAGACCAAAACAGCTGAACCCAGTGTTCGTTATCCAATATGCAAACAACCATATATGCTTGTCATTCAATTGGGTCTATTGGTCCAGATAATGTTAACAGAATTCATTGATTGAGGTATTTGTAAGGCTCACCGGGAGATGGAACCTCATCTAGGCATAGATGGTACACTCATACTGAAGCGAAGGTTAGTGGCTAATGCTCCAGGAAGGGCAATAACAGCAATTAAAAAGGTGAGCCCAGGGGGCTCTAACACTGTAGCGAGTTCTGTGTGCTGCACAAGTCAATAACAGATGCCATAAAACCTGGAGGAAAGCATGACTTCAAGGAAAAGATATAAAAAAGAAATATAAAAATGGATCCCAAACATGGGGTAAAGAATGAGCGAGTGTGGGAAAAGGTTCCCACTTACTCGGGAGAACGGACAAAAAAAATCCAGGAGTCCAGCAAAAAGTGCTGGGGGACTCATAGATGAAGGGGATTTCACATAAATCGAAAATCTACCTAATAGAACGATTGAAAATGCTCCGTAACTCACCTGGAGATTGTTGAGAGGATCCATTTTCATGACAGAGCCCACGGTGTTGAGTGGCAGGGAAACCTCCACAGTCTGGTTAGGGGAAAGAGGGGCATGGATCTGAAGAGGAGCTGCAGGTGCCAATCCAAAACTGAAAGGACAAATGGGGAAGTGAGGGTTAATTAACAAACCTTAACGGTATGAGTCTCCACTATACAAAACAAAGGGACCTCAAATAAAAGAAAATGTACCCCACACCCTAGTACAACCAGAATAACTACATGCATAAACAATGAACACACTTGCCCACATCCATAAACACCTCACATCACTTACTCACGGAAATGACAAAAGCATTAACACCCAGAGAATCCTCCATGCCATTTGGACCCAAAGACACCATTTAACACCTTTTCAGTAGTGGCAAAACGTATTTGAATACAGAACCTCACCCATTTTACTCTTACATAGAAACAGCATACCCTGCTCGCACCCAGACTAACCCCATCTGACCCACACCCAGCACATCCATGTTTTAGGGAGAATGTACAGTTTCTGTGCCAATTCCCTTTAACTGGAGAGACCCCCCAGCACTTTTGCTAGCTTCCTTAGAATGCCCCACTTTCTTCTTGGTAGTTCTTCTATTGCCATGCCTTCTCTTTGCTTATAGAGAGGTGCCTCAAGCTGGAGTGGGTTTCAGCCCCTTTGTGCTCCTCTATGGTCATCCTTTCAGAGGCCCTTTGGCCATGATGAGAGGATTGGAGAGTGCTCCACCCATAAAGCCAGTCTATGTAACTACGTACTAGGCCTCAGACAGAGGATGCTACACTCGATGACTGAAGCTTCTGAAAACCTGAAGGCTGGTCAAGCATTGGCATGACCAGAAAGCTAACATGGTGGAGTTTACTCCAGACCAGCTAGTTCTTGTTATGGTCCCAACAAAACAAAGGGTTTTGAAGGACAAATGGATAGGTCCCTTCATGATTGTAGACAAACCTGGCGAGGTGAACTATCTGGTGGACTTGGTCAACCCCAAGGAGGCCCCAGGGTCTTTCACACCAACCGTCTAAAGACTTCTGCCTCCAGACCAGAACTGGGAGCTTTGATTCTAGCCTCTGATCAAGAGGAAGACGAGAGGAGTGTGAACCTCTACCTGACCTCCTCAGGGGACACCCTTCAGATGAGACTATAGAAGGAGAAAAACTCTTCAGATCTGACACTGCAGCAGCAGAGTGCAAATATCTGTTAAGTGAGTTTCCCCCCTTGCTTTCTCTGACACCAGGCTTGGCCCCTTGGGGCCACCATTATATTAACACTGGTGACAGTCTGCCTGTCAAAAGCAGGGGCTATAGAATATCTGATCAAGTAAAAAACCACATAAAGGAAGCAGTCAATAAGATGCTTAACCTTGGGGTCATTGAACCGTCTACAAGTCCATGGGCATGTCTGCATGTCCTGTTGCGTTTGTACCAAAAGCAGGAACCAAAGACTTAAGGTTCGGGGTGGATTTATAGGGCTCAGAATGCAGTCACCAAGACTGATGCCCATCCTTTACCTAGGACAGATGAGCTGGTGGATAAACTCTGCCAAGTTCCTCCGCACATTTGATCTAACCTCAGGCTATTGGCAAATAGCCTTGACAGACCATGCCAAGCAACAAGGAACAAGTTACTTACCTGCAACTGTTGTTCTCCAGCATGGGTCTGGCATGGATTCACATGCTCATGAATATTCCCCGTCATCAGGCTGGGAATCCTCGGTAAAGAAAAAATCAGTTTAGTTTCTGAACTGTCTTTCTACTAATAACCAATCACTGGTCTCTGGGTCATACTGCCCCCCAGCCAATGACTACCCTCTACCTAAGCCCCTCCTCTGGCAGCCATCTTCAGATTTGGTAGCACGTAAAGTGGCAGTGTGACCAAGTGAAGAGCCGCAGAGGGGAAGGAGGGAGGGTTCGTATGTGAATCCATGCCAGACCCATGCTGGCGAACAACAGTTACAGGTAAGTAACTTGTTCCTTCTCCAGCACGGGGTCTGGCATGGATTCACATGCTCATGCATATAAGAATACATAGCAGTACACACATGCACAACCACTGGAGGTGGCAAAAGGCTCAACATAAAGCATTACATAAACTCAACATTAAGCAACTTTTACCTCCTCACCAGGCCCACCTTCAGGCGAACAGGTTGCGCAGCGCTGCTTGGCCGACTCTGGACTCCTCCCTGGAATCCTGGTCGACTCAGTAGAATCTCGTGAAGGTGTGCGTCGACCTCCACATAGCAGCCCTGCAGATGTCCAGCAGGGGCACACCAGACAATAACGCCGTAGTAGCAGCGATTGTTCTGGTCGAATGGGCTCTCGGACGGCCGGGCAACGGTCGGTTGGCCAACCGATGACAGTGCATGATGCAGCCGGAGAGCCATCTGGAAATGGAAGCCTTCGAGAGAGCCTTCCCTTGGTTCACAGGTCCAAAGTTCACAAACAGCTGTGATGTCTTCCGAAAACTCTTCGTTTGGTCCACGTAGAACTTAAGCGCTCTAGCTACATCCAGCGAGTGCAAAGTCCTCTCGGCCGGCGACGAAGGCGACGGAAAGAAAACTGGCAACACCAAGGGCTCGTTAAGATGGAAGTCTGACGGCACCTAGGGCATGAAAAAGGGGTGCGTCCTCAGCACCACCCTTGTATCGTGAAAAGTCAAGTATGGAGGCTTGCAGGATAGGGCCTGAATCTCTCCCACACGCCGTGCAGAGGTGATGGCCACAATGAACGCGGTCTTCCACGACAGGAACTTCAACGGAGCCGGATGCAAGGGCTCGAATGGCGGCCCCATGAGCCTGGTTAGCACCACGTTGAGCTCCCATGCCGGGGCTGGAGCCTTCACCAGCGGGAACGATCGGAACAGTCCCTTCATAAATTCCTTCACCAGTCAATGAGACCACAAGGACGGCCGTCCTGTAGTTCTGGTGTATCAGGAGGTCGCTGGCAGATGCATCTTGATGCAAACCTACTTTGGCCAGCGACAGTAGGTATGGTAGCACTTGAGGTGCCGTAATCCATAGAGGGTTGATCTTCTGTGCACGGCACCAGACAGAGAACCTCTTCCACTTATGTCCGTAGCACTTGAGAGTTGAGGACGCCCTGGCCTTTGCAAGAACCTCTCTGCAGTCAGTCGGGATACCGTACCCTCCAAACTCTAGTGCTGCAGGAGCCAGGCCTGCAAGTTCAGCGACTCCGGGTCGTGATGAAGAATGGCACCTCCCTCTCTGGAGAGAAGATCTGCGTCCGTCGACAGCTTGACTGGTGGGGACGCTGAGAGGTCCAGAAGGTCCGGGAACCAGATCGGTCTCGGCCACGCCGGTGCGATGAGGATCATCCTGCACTGGGACCTCTTGAGCTGGCTTATGGGTCGAAGCAGCAGCGGCAACGGAGGAAACGCATACAGGAACTGGCCGTCCCAGGGGAACGAGAAAGCTTCGCCCATGCTCCTTGGCTGGGGAAACCTGCTGGCGAACCTCTGGCACTTGGAGTTCGTCACCGTCGCAAACAGGTCGATCTGGGTTTGCCCCATCGTTGGAAGAGCCGATCCACTTGATCCTGGCGTAGTTCCCACTCGTGGCACGAGCGCAGCTCCCTGCTGAGTGAGTCGGAGATGGTGTTTTTTATTCCTGCCAGATGGAAGGGAACCAGAAACATCCCCTGGGAGACGGCCCAGTGCCACAGATCCTGGGCCTCCTTGGATAGGGCTGGGGATCTGGTGCCACCCTGCTTCCGGATGTAGAACATTGTGGTGGTGTTAGTGAAGATCCTCACAACCTTGCCCTTGAGGGACGGGAAGAACGACTTGAGCGCCCAGAACACGGCGTGGAGCTCCAAGATGTTGATGTGGATGTGGAGAGACCGCTCTTCCGGGAGCCAAAGGCCTCTTGTGTGGAGATCTCCGGTGTGCGCACCCCATCCCTCCAGGGATGCGTCCGTCGTCACCGTCTCCTGATGTGCCAGGGTCTGGAAGTCCGTGCCCGCCGTGAGGTGTGCACGGGTGCCCCACCACTGAATCGCCCGACGGAAAACCTTGTTGAGCGGGATCTCGTCTTTGAAGCTGCCTGCCGCTTGCATCCAGCGGGCATCGAGGAACTCCTGTAGAGGACGCATCCTTAGCCTGCACAGGCGCACTAGGTAGATGCAGGAGGACATCATTCCGAGGAGGGACTTGATGGATCTCACCCTGGCCACGTCCGTGGCTAGCAGGCGCTGCACTTTGCCTAAAATGGCCTTTGTCCTTTCCCCCGACGGAGACGCCAATCGTTTCACTGTATCGAGCTTCGCTCCCAGAAACAGTGCCGCCTGCGACGGAACCAGATGGGATTTCGCGTAGTTGATGGAGAAACCCAGCTCCGTGAGTAAGCGGACGGTCTTCGCCGTGTGCTTGAAGGCAAGTTTTCTTGTCCTTGCACGGATGAGCCAGTCGTCCAGGTAGGGGTAGACGTGGATCCCCTGCAGGCGCAGCCACGCGGCCACTGGTGCTAGGCACTTGGTGAACACCCTGGGTGCCGACTTCAATCCGAATGGCAGAGCTCTGAATTGGTAGTGGCGTCCTTGAACTACGAATCTGAGGAACTTTCGGTGCCCTTTTAGGATGGGGATGTGGAAGTAAGCATCCTCCAAGTCGAACGATGATAGGAAGTCGCCCTCCTCCAGCTGTCCCAGCATGTGCTGGAGAGTGACCATCCTGAACTTCTGTGGTTTGATGTATTTGTTCAACCGACGTAGGTCCAGGATGGGGCCCCAACCGCCTGTCTTCTTTCTGACAAGGAAGTATCTTGAGTATACTCCGGAGCCCCAGAGCCTCTTGGGGACGAGCTCAATGGCACCTTTCTTGAGCATCGCCTTCACCTCCAACAGCAGTTGAGGGACGTATTTTCCTTCCTGGCCACGGGAGGAATACGGGGACACTTCTTTTGGAATTCGAGAGTGTGCCCGTGGGCCAGGGCATTCAGCACCCAACGGTCGGTGGAGATGGACTCCCACACGCTGACGAACTTCGCCAGCGGGCCTCCCACCGGGGTGCTTCGGTGGGGGCCCGACGCTACGGCCGGTTCAATCTTGCTTGGAGGCGGCCTTGGCGACGACGAGATCCTTGCTGCGACTTCTGTAGGCCTCCTGGGACGAGGAGTGGGCCGTCTGGCGGTACGCAGAGGAACCACCGCCTGATCCCTTGGAGGCCCACTGTGTCTCCGGAGCTCCGAAAGGGCCGTTGTTGCTGAAGGACTCCCAGGGCTCGGCCGTATCTGTATCGGCCTTGATGGCCTGCAGCGACTCATCCACTGTTTTCCCAAACAGGATGTTGCCATCGAACGGCATGTCCAACACCCTGGTCTGCACGTCCTGACAGAAGTCTGTCGCCTTGAGCCAGCCTTGTCATCGAAGGCAAACACCGTTGCCTAACTGGCGAAACCCGGTGTCGGCAATGTCCGTTGCCACCGTTATGGCGTGGTCCAACGCCGCCTCACCTTCCTGCAGAATCTCTAGGACCTCCGCCCTCTTGTAGTCTGGTAGGAAGTCCAGTAGGGGAGCTATCTTGTACCATAGCTCCCTGTCTTAACGGGCCACAATCGCTAAGGCGTTGGCCGCTTTAATTATCGTTGCCGCCGACGAGATGACCGGTCGCCCCATGGCGTCCAATTTCTTTCCCTTGCCGTCAGGTGGGGAAGTGGAGGTCGAAGCTGTCGCTCCCGCCACCTTCTTCTTGGCCGCCGCTGAGACTACCGAATCCGGCGTGGGCTGAGCCCTGACGCACAAGGGGGCGGCGTCGGGGACGCAGTACTTCTTCTCGTACCGGTCCCTCTTGGTAGGCATTGTGAACGGGTTCTTCAGGACCCCAAGTCCCTCGTCCTAAATATCGTCGAGTAACGGTACCGCGAGGTCCGTCTTTCTCTTGGCCTCTCGCCGTTGATAGAGGAAATCTTCCTTCTTCTGTTCCTCGGGGCAGAGCTGGAAGAGCTTGGATGCCCTGGCGATCATGGAGTGAAAGGAGCCAATTTCATCGGGCGGGGGAAGACTGAGGGGGTGGTGATGGAAGGTCCATCCCCGTCGTCACCACCGTCATCCGTCCCCGTCGTCGTGTCCGTCGCCGTGTCATCTCTGGGATCCGGCGAGGGGGATGAAGGCTCCACTGGCTGCGAGGGCATGAAGGGCGGGGGGGTGAACTCTTCCGCTTGTTCGGAGGGCTTCCCAACAGGCCCAGTTCTGGATCGTCCGCCGGGATTCGTGGTAATCTCGTCCTTATCTCCGTGCATAAGGTTTGGATCGCCATCAAAATGGCCACCGAGTTGTCCTGAGGCTCGGACAATGGCTGCGACGGGAGGGCTGGCTGCTCCTCCACAGGGGCCTAGTCGGCACCACCGTCGCTATCTTCGACCACCTCTTCGGGATCTCTCCCGTGGGATCGTACCTTCTCGAACCTCTCGTTGAGGCTCTTCACGGCCTCCACCAGCTCCTCCTCAGAGGCTGAATCCATGTCCGTAATGGCCACCGGCCTCCCCCCCTCTTTTTCCACCGGGGTCTTGTCGCTGGGCTGGAAAGAGGATTCCCTCCACGGTGGCAGGGAAACTCTTGGCCGCGAGGTCGCCTCCACTGGTGTAGCCTCCACAGGCTTCGCCAGGGTCGCCGCAACTCCCTCGATAGAGGCCTTAGCCGGGTGAATCAAGGCCTTTACCACCTTGGGCGCGCTTGAAGCCTTCACCTTGGGGGGGGAGGGTCACCGCCTCACTCCCCCTCGGCTGAGTCCTTCAAGATCGACCGGGGCCTCTCCAGAAGCTTAACCAGGTTTTCGGATTTCCTCTTCCCTGAACCAGAGCGTTGGCTCGTGGTTGATGGTGCCGGGGAAGGTGCGTCCTGCCTGGCAGCCAAAGAGCCTGACCGTTCGGCGCTCCCGGTGCCAGCGGACTCGCTGTGCTTAGCCTTCTGTTGGGCCCCCGTCGCCGGAGCGCCCTCACAGGACTTAGAAGACCACTCGGACCTTTACTTCTTCTCACCTGCTGGCGAGGCGGGAACGACGATCCCTCATGGTCCGTTCCGATAGGTTCTTGCAGAACGCACAGTCCTTCTCCACGTGCGTCTTGTCCTCATGAAGGCAGTAGAGACATCTCGAATGCTCGTCCTCCTTGAAAACATTCTGTAAAACCGCATCCAGGGCAGTTCCTGAACAGCTTGGATCCGGGCGTTGAGCTACCCTTGTCCTGGGCCGCGTCCATGGAGGCCTCAGATCTTCTGGAATCCTGCAAGAAGCGTCACTCAACTAAAACTTCACCTTTGAGGGGCGTTGGAAATTCCAAAACGGGTCCCCGTTGATCGGAAGAATAAACGGTGGTGCTTGAGGCTCGATTTAACAGAAAAACGAGAAAATCTCCTTACACGTGCGGTAAAAATCTGAAGATGGCTGCCAGAGGAGGGGCTGAGGTAGAGGGCAGTCATTGGCTGGGTGCACTATGACCCAGAGATCAGTGATTGTTTATTAGTAGAAAGACAGTTCAGAAACTAAACTGAAACTGATTTTTTCTTTACCGAGGACTCCCAGCCTGACGGGGAATATTCATGAGCATGTGAATCCATGCCAGACCCCATGCTGGAGAAACTGCATTTTCAACCCTTGAAGGCTTGAACCATTTCAAGGTGTTGCCTTTTGGGCTGTAAATGCACCCACCACTATCCAGAGGATGATGAATACTGTTCTGAGTGGGTGTACAAGTGTTAGGGAGAATCTACTGTTTGTGGCAATTCCCTTTAACCTGAGAGACCCCCAGCACTTGCTGGGCTCTGGACATTTTTTGATTTTAATCTTGTGAGTGGCATTTTCCCCACTCACCCATTCTGTTTGCTCTAGTTTAGGAATCTGTTTCTGTTTTGTGGAGTCTGCTCTCCACCACAGATTTCAATGCAAGTATCTGTGGTTGATTTTTGTGACACACACACCACCCTCTGTGCAGCGCCACTGGGGAGTCCCTTGAACTTCCCTCTTACCTTTACTTTTATATTATTCTCTTGGGTGAATTACTGTTCCCAAGAGTAGGAAGGTAACATATCTTGCTTACCTATACTTTTGTGGGACAACACACACATTGTAACTCCTTTCCCACTGCGCCTGTGACTTTTTGTAACAGTAACTAACATGCCTAAATGGCTGGTGGCAGTGGTTATATTTTACTACCTTTTGTGCAAGCTACAAGCAGACTGATGTCTCAGCTGCAGTACAGCACCTATGGGTAGCCATTTTCTCAAAATGGCCCCTCTTCTTTTTTCAGTCCCCCCCATTCTTTCATGCAAGATTGGGTCCTTTGTGAGCTGTGCCTTTGGCAGGCTTCAGCCCTGAAGTCCACCCAGGCTCCAGTGTGTCTGGCAAGGCAGGAAGCGATGGAGGTTCCCAAAACCTCTGTCCTTTGTAGGTGTTCCTAGCTGAAACCAGTTGAAACTGGGCGCATGCACAGCAGAGACGAGAAGAATCAACCAATCCAGAAACAGCCATTGATCTTTTTCAAAGTCATCAAGAACGACAGCATCCTAAGGACAACCAAATGAATGAAGACTCCTATGAGATGAATGAATGTAATGGATCAATTCGATCGGAATATTCACCAAACCTTGGACATCGACTAATAGGAAACAATTCTGTATTTCAACACGACGGAACTGGTCGTCAAGTAAATATACCATCAGTTGTAATAACACAACTGCAAAACAGCATCATGCCCATCATATGCAACTCCATGATTCCATAGATGAAGCAATTCACGAAACATTACAAGATCAGGCAACGCTGCTAGCTATGTAACATACTAAATTGATCTAGTACCAGGCGCATGGTCAGATCTTTTTTTGGAACAAGGAAGTACGTTGAATAAATATCCTTGTTTACCTCTGTGTGGCACGACCTCTATGGCATCCTTGAGGAGTACAGCTTTCACCTCTTCTAGCAGGATGAGCCGTTCTTCCCGCAATGGTTTCTTTTGGCGTGGGGGGAGTTTTGACGGTTTCCCTTGAAGCTCTATGCAGTAACCCCCATTCACCTTTGATAACACCCATTTGTCTGATGTTATACCCTCCCATGCTTGGGTGTAAAACGATATTCGTCCCCCGACTGGGGAGGCATGGGAGGCGATCCGTAGCAGGGCGTCATTGCTTAGAGGGTGTCCCCCTACCTCTGGTGGGGGAACCTCTCCCTCTTCTGTGGGCCCTGCGCTGACCCCTGGGGTAAACCTGGTTGGCTTGTTTTGTATTCCAAAAGGAACCTTGATTTTGGTTGTAGCATGTTCCTCTTTGCGCGCTTTGCCCCCGAAAGAGACGAGAATTACTACCTCCTCTTTGTGGTTGTCTATTAGTCAGTTGACCAAGTGATTTGAGGGTCTCATATTCGTCTGAGGGCGTCTTCCACTGCCTTCCCAAATAATACGTTTTACTCCACTGGCATTTTCAGTAGGGTAGCTTGAGTCTCAAGTTTAAACCCAGATTGTCTAAGCCAGGCATGTCCTTTTAAAATGGTGTCTTCTGCAATCACGCCTCCAGCTTTGTCAGCTGCGTCCAAGTTATTCTTCAAGAGGATGCATGCTGTAGCTTTGCCTTCGGCAGCCAGAACGGAGTGTTTTGCTTTCAGTGGCTCTGGTGCTGACTGCTAGTGCCTTTACCTTATCCCACTTTGTGCAATCATAGCTAGATAGCAAGGTGGAGTTGTTTGCTATACGCGCCTGGTATGCTGCAGTGTGCGCTATCTTCCTGTTCTCCTTTTGCTCTCCTTGTCCGGAGGGGCTTCGGAGGAGGACAAGGGGGTACCAGCTCTTTTGCGGGTGGTGGTAACGACCAGAGAGTCAGGTCGAAGATGTCCCCTTATATATAGGGGGTCGGAAGGTGCTGGTCTGAAGAGCTTTTCGATTCTAGGGTTTATTGCCCTGGTATCGTTCGGTTGTTCTAGGGAAGGTTGGATCCTTCTTTGGACTGATTTGAGCAGGGGGATAAAGTGGGTTGAAGGTTTTTTATCGGCTAACATATTCTCAGCAAAGTCTTGGTCCTGTTGGACCTCTTGTGTTTCGATGCCGAAATGCTCTTACTAGTATATCATAAAATAATGGCTAGTTATCAACAGGGGAGTCTGGTAAAACAGGCTCTTGCGGGACTGGAGAGTCCATTGCAAAAACTACAGACTCAGAGTCTTCCTGGTCTTGGTCGTCCTCTCCCCCGTCGTCATAACCCTCAATGTCCCTATAAGGGGGTTCACTGTCCTCTAAGTATTCCACATCCCCTACATCCTGATCATAAATCTCATAGGAGACACAAGGAGTCTTGTGTGGTGGTTCAACCGCCAATTCTATAGAGGAGAGAGATCTCTCTTTATATGGTACACTCGATGCCTGGGACTGAGAGGCTGTAGGTGTTATGTTGGAACTAGATGCCTGTGTAGTGGGAGGCATGGTGTTCAAATTCTGCAGAATTTGGGGATGTTTATCAAAGAAATTTGCTAGGCAAGACTTGCGACGCATGGCTCGGTCAATGTAGTCTGCAGACCATTTGGCCGAAATGGGCGTTACCCCTGGGTAGGTGGAGGCAGGAGTAGGGGCAGAGGGGGTATGTTCCTCTTCTTTCTCAAGATTAATAGGGTCAGGCTGATGTATGTCTTCCGACTGTTTTGTAGTATCCTGAAAGGGCATACTCTTATGTTGGCCAGAAGGTTGTTTAATTTTCTCCTTGTTAAGTGAGTCCCTTTCCCTAGAGGAACTGGATCTGTGTCCCTCCTTATGGTCCCTGCTCTTGGAAGATGATTTCTTGGAGCTCGGGGTCGAAGAGGTGGTTAAGGATGACTCCCTGGACTTGTCCCCAGATGTAGGCCGAACTTCGACGGCAGGGATGGCTTGTGCAGTGTGTTTCGCCGTCGCGTGGCTGGACGGGGAGTATCGAGTTGGGTGACTTTGGTTTTACTGGGCTTGTCATGCGGCGGCCCCTCGGAGCGCCCAGAGGACAAAGGATCAGATTTGCCCTTCATCGTCGACTCTCGGTGTGCGACCTTACTCACATCACCGTGGGGTGTGCGTTTGTGGGGGATTGTGGTGCCCTTGCCGCCGGGTGTCTTGCCCATAACAGGACCGCTGGCCTGTCTACTAGGGTCGGGGGCTGGCACTGGGGAACGCTGGGGCTCCCTGTCACCCTCGTTGTCTGAAGGGACAGCGTCGCTGCCATTGTTGGAAGCCTCTTCGACGTCTATGGAGGCCTCGTCCTGAATGGCGTGATGGGCCCAACATTTTGTTCGCCTATCCTTGAGGGTTTTCGGTCGGTGTAGTTTGCACGCCCGACAATGCACCTCGTCGTAGTCTATTCAAGCAGAGGTTACAGGCTCTATGCTTGTCGACCCACGTGAACTTATTACAAGAGGGGCAGAACTTAAAATGAGTACACTCCATAACATATGTAGGCAGCTGGCGACTACGGTAAAGGGTGGGAATATACATGTTTATGTGCACCCCCCACTCTCCCTACTGTAAAGCCGAAAGGGCTTTCCAAGGCCGGGTGGCGCCGTCGAAGTCTTCGTCCAACGGTCAGCTTCAAAGTCTTCTTCAATCTTTATCACGTCGAATCATGGCGTCGGCAAAGGGACGGGAAGACACAGCAACTTTATTAATAAAGTTCAACGCTGTGCGCCGAAAATTGACTTATATTTAGAGACCGCTCACGATGGCGGAAAAAAAAAAACAATCTGAGGGACCCACACGCGTGAGGGATCGTGGTTACGGGGGACGTCACAATAGGGATAGTATTCCTGCCATGCCCTATTTCGACGCCCATTTTCGAGTTTAGAAAAACAACTGTAATACTCTGCAGCTTCCACTAGATGTCAGCCTATGCATAGCATGTGAATCTATGCAGATTACACAAGCATCAGAAATATATATGATACAACCATCAGAAATACGATTACGGTGAGTATGTATCTGCTTAGATTCACATTCTAAGCATAGGCTGACATCTAGTGGAAACTGAAGAGTATTACAGTTGTTGTTTTCAAAACTCGAAAACGGACGTTGACAGGGCGTGCCAGTAATAATATCCCTAGTGTGACGTCCACTGTACTCATGGTCCTTCACGCGTCGAGGTCCCTCAGATTGTTTTGTTCCTGACATGAGGTAGCATGAAGTGTAGCGTGAGTACAGGTGTATCCAAGCAGATATGTATCAGAGAAGCCTGTATAAACATCCATGCACCTTCTCTCCAGGGGAGGAAGGGTGGGTGCATGTGAATCCAAGCAGATACAAGCATCAGAAATGTGATTACAGTGAGTAATGTATCCCTTATGAGGCTTGTGGAATCTGCTTAGATCACATGCTATGCATAGATTAGCGAGCAGTGTTAGGAGAAGGTGGTGGGTTGTGAGAAGGTCCAGCGGCAAATAAATGTTTTAGAACGGCTTGACCCACCTGTGTATCTACTTTGGAATGAGTGTCAATGCAGTAGTGCTGAGTGAAAGTGTGTACTGAGCTCCATGTAGCTGCTTTGCAAATGATGTGTATTGGGACATTTTTGATTAAAGCCAGAGTAGCTCCTGTGCCCCTTGTGGAGTGAGCGCTTGGAGTGAAAGGCAGTTTTTATGCTTGATAATGAATAGCATAGTTTTATGCATCTGACTATCCATCTGGAGATGGCATTCCCGGAAATGCGGTCTCCTTCTCTGCCTGGTGCTACGGAGACAAACAGTTGGTCTGTTTTCCTAAGCGGTCTGGTCTTGTTTACACAGTAAAGGACCGCCCTCCTTACATCTAGTGTATGGAGTTTTTTTCTCAGCTGGGTTTGTGGTGTTCTGGAAGAAAGCTGGTAGCTCAATGGATTGGTGGAATATGGAAATGAACTTCGGTGAAAGCCTAAAACCTCGTAAAACCAATTTGTTCTTGTGCATTATAAAGAAAGAATCTTGCACTGACAAGGCTTGTAATTCACAAACTCTTCTTATGGAAGTAATAGCCACTAAGAAGGCAGCTTTGTATTTCATGTGTTCAAGACATAATTTATGCAACGGCTCAAATGGAGCCCCATGAGCTTTGCGAGTACTACATCGAGATCTCAGCCTGGCGGTGGGTTTGAAATTGGAGGGTGGATTCTCTTTACTCCCTCCATGAATGCTTTGATGACTGGAACTTTCCAGCACAATACTTTATTTTGAGAGGCGGTGTATGCTGATAAAGCCACCGGGTGGACCTTTATGGAGTTGAATACTAACCCTCAGACTAATAAGTGTAGCATACAATTTAGAATGTGGGATGAAGTACATTCTAGAGGGTTTGTTTAGACTGGCACCAGATTACAAATTTCCTCCACTTATCGAAATAACAGTGTCTGGTGTTTGGTTTACGTGCCTCCTTGAGGATATCCATACACCTTTGTGGTAGATTTAGATGTCCAAACTCTACGACCTCAGGAGACATGCAGCCAAGTTCATTGAGTGATGTTGAGGGTGAACTGTTATTCCCCGATGTTGAGTCAGCAGATTGGTCTGGCACAGGAGTTTGATGGTATTGCACATTGCCAGTTTGCAGAGATGTGGATACCATGGTCGTCTTGCCCACATGGGAGCAACTAAGAGGAGCGTCATCTGTTCCCTGTGAATCTTGTTCACCACCCTGCTCATTAGAGGAATTGGGGGCGGGGGAGGAAAGCATAAGCAAATCTCCCTGACCAGCTCTTCCATAGGGCGTCCCCTTGGAGTCTGGTTGGGGAAACCTGGACGCGAAGTGTGGGCATTGCTCGTTTTCTCTTGTAGCGAACAAGTCTAGCGTGGGGTAACCCTACTGCGAAAAGATGTGCTCTACGATATTTGAGTCTAGTTGCCACTTGTGTTCTTCTAGTAGGGGATCTCTGCTTAGAGAGTCTGCTAGAGTGTTGAGCTCCCCTGGAACATGTTGGGAAGATAGGAACATCCCCCGTCTGAGTGACCATATCCATACCTTCTGTGCAAGAGTTTGGAAAGATTTGGAGAATGTGTGCCTCCCTGCTTGTTGATGTAGAACATTGCAGTGGTGCGGTCGGTTAGAATTTGTACCGACTGATTTGTCAGGTGAGCTTTGAATGCTTGAAGCGCTTTGAATACGGTCAGAGGTTCCAACAGGTTGATGTGGTTCTGTGCTGTGATGCAAGTCCACAGACCACGTGATGTGTGGTGAAGGTGATGTGCCCTCCACCCGGAGAGTGATGAGTCTGTTCCAACGATGCTTACACCACCGGATCGTGGAAGGGTTTTCCCTTCAACAGGTTCTCCTTTGTCCACCAGTGTAGGCTCTCTACTAGTGTTGGCGAAACGACCACTAGATCGTCCCATTGACCGATTGCCTGAGACCATTGTTTCACCTGCATCAGGTGCATGCGCAAATATGAGTGTGGGACCAGGTAAATGCATGCCGCCATCATGCCTAGCAAACGCCTAGCAAACTCACCGCTTTGCTTGTGCTTATCTGGTGACCGGCGTGATACTGAGGTATTTGAAGCAGTATGCTTTGAACTCTTTCCCTTGATGGAAAGACCAACCCTGCTTCCATGTTTACAACAGCTCCTAGGAACTGTTTGGTTGTGCTTGGCGCAAGGCTTGATTTTTTCTCGTTTATTGAGAAGCCCAATTGGAAGAGAAGGTTTATGGTTCTTTGAGTGTTTTGCCTGCAAAGATGGGGTGATTACCCTGTAATCAGCCAGTCGTCCAGGTAGGGGTACACTGGGATTGCCTCCCTGCGCAAGTGCACTGCCACCACCACCAGTATCTTGGTGAATACCCTTGGAGCAGATGCTATTCCGAAGGGCAGCACCTTGAATTTGTAGTGCTAGTTTGCCATCTTGCAACGCAAGAGTTTTCTGCGCGCTGAGAACATTGAAATATGAAAATAGGCATCTTTCATATCCAGCGTTGCCATATAGTCCCCCGCTGTAGCAGAGGGATTACTTTCTGTAGCGTTGTCATGCAGAATTTTTGTGGCTTTACTTAAGTGTTTGTAGGGCGCAAGTCTAATATTGGACGTGTAGTTAGATCTTTTTTGGCACAAGGAAGGAAGTTGAATAAATACCCTTGTTTACCTTGCTTGCTGCGGCGATTTGTATGGCATTCTTGAGTAACAGCACTGCAACCTCCTCGAGAAGGACAAGTTCTTCCCTTGTGGTTGTTCTTTGTCACGGGGGATGGTTGGGAGATTGTTGAATTAGATCCATGCAATACCCACCACTACGGTCGATAGCACCCACTTGTCTGTGGCGATTCCCTCCCATGCATGGGTGAAGTATGAAATATGCCCTCCTAATGGAGAGGCATGGGAGGGGAGGAGGACCTCCCCCGGCCACGAGATAGACGCTGGCCTCTCTGGAACCCCTGCGAGGCTTGTCCCTGGTTGTAACCCTAGGATGAGCCCTGACTTTGTCCATAACCTGAACCCCTTTGTGAGCCTTGACCATGAAATCGAAAAAAATTGCTTCCGCCTCTTTGGCCTGGTGGCTTATTCGTTAGCTGGCCTAGTGATTTTGTAGTATCGTACTCTTCCGTTGCAGATTTTAATGCATCCTCCATGGCCTTTCCAAACAAGACGTTGGGTTCTACTGGCATGTTGAAGTGTGTAGCCTGTGTTTCATGTTTGATACCAGACTGGCATAGCCATGCATGGCGTTTAATGATGGTACCTTCGGCAATGATCCTGCCCGCATTATCTGCGGCATCTAGGTTGTTCTTTAAGATACAGCTGGAGACTGCCTTGCTGTCTGCTGCTACTAGGGCCAGTTGCGATTTGAGGGGTCCAGGAGCTGAAGCTATTAGTGTTGCCACCTTGTCCCACTTGTGGCAGTTGCAGCTTAAAAGTAGTGTGTTATTCGCAATCCTCGTTTGAAAGGCTGCTGAGGTGGCCACCTTTCTTCCCAGAGTGTACAGTTTCTTACTTTCCTTATCGGGAGGTGCTTCCGATGAGGCTAAAAGGTGTTCCGGCCTTCTTTCGAGTTGTGGTTACCACAAGAGAGTCCAGTTTTAGCTGGCCCCTGATGTAAAGTGGGTCCGATGGTGCAAGACGGAAGAGTTTTTCAACACATGGGTTGACTATCGTGTTTGGTTTGGGGTCTCCAGAGAAGGTTGTATTCTCCTTTGGATGCACTGAAGGATTGGAATAAATTGGGTGGCGGCTTTATTGTCCCCGAATATATCTTCCACAAAATCTTTATTCAGCAGAGCCTCTTGGGTCTGAATTTGAAAGTGCTCAGCTGCCTTCATTAGCATATCGTTATACAGTGGTTGATTGTCAACTGGTGAATCTGCCACTGGTGTGTCTTGAGTTAACTGGAGAGGGTAAGTTGTACACATTACCTTCCTCATCATCATAATAATTATCTGTTTCTTGTATAGTATTGTCCTCAGTGTCTGTATTTAGATTATATAGATCACCATGGACTGGGTCCACCTAAGGTGAAATAGGAAGGGTGTCTGAACGTGGTCTCTTGGGAGGACAAAGCTTCAGTAGCTTCAGTAGTTGGTGGCGTGATTTTGAAATTTTGGATAGCTTGGGGTTTCTTCTCAAAGAAGTTAGCCATAAATGTCATTCCTGTCATAACCCTGTCAATGTCTTCAGCAGTACATGTTGCTGAACTTGGTATGAATCCAGGGCATTGAGG
The DNA here is from genome assembly GCF_040938575.1 of Ambystoma mexicanum. Taxonomy (NCBI): domain Eukaryota; kingdom Metazoa; phylum Chordata; class Amphibia; order Caudata; family Ambystomatidae; genus Ambystoma; species Ambystoma mexicanum. The sequence goes on from NC_090932.1 coordinate 1,276,094,879, forward strand.
TGTAATCTGTCTCTTAGGTCTAGGCTGGCCCTTGTTTTTCAAGGCCTCTGTTAAGGTCCCTTCCTCTTAGGAAACCATGCATTTCTCTGAGGTGTGCTGGATTTCTCCTGGAGGAGTGTTTTTTTTCGAACTTTTAGCCTTAAGGAGGCTTTCAGGGACATGCTTTTGCACCAAATGGGCTATTCCTGAGCTCTGGGTGCCTTTGGCTGTTTGACATGGAGTGTCGAATATCGGTGGTGGAGCAGACCGAAGCCTCGTCTTCCGACGTGCGGCAGAGGGTTTGGACAGAGTCGGTTTTGTCTTCTGACTTTGGAGGCCTGTCGTGTAGCGATCAGGACCTCGAGTGCCCAGAGCACAGGGATTCAGTGGACCCCCCCCTTGACGCTGTGTGTCGGTGTCGCCGCCGGGTGTCGCCCCCGTAACAGAGCCGCCGGCCTGGCTATTGGGGTCGGGGGCTTGCACTTGGGAATCTAATGGTACCCTGTCACCTTAGTCGTCCAAAAAGACTGCGATGCTGCCATCGCTGTAGGTTCCCTCCAAGTCCATGGCGGCCTCAGCCTGCATGGTGTGATGGGCCCAGGGTTTTGTCTTTCGGTCCTTGAATGTTTTAGGCTTGAAGAGCTTGCAGGCTCGACAATGGCCCTCGTCGTGGTCCTGTGCTAGACAAGGATTGCACACCCAGGGCTTGTCTACCCAGGGGAAGTTCTTATTACAACTAGGGCAAAATTTAAATGGAGTATTTTCCACAGTTAGAAGAAATGGCAGCTAGGCGAGAAAAGAGAGTAAAGGGAAATATGCATTATGTCCACCCCCCACTCTCCCTACTGTTTGGGCTGAGGTCCGGTGCGACATTCCAGGACTTTGTTCAACGTTCATCCTTTCCAACACCGTTGAAGATGCTGTTGAAAGTCGGTGTGCTGAAAGGATAGAAAGAGTAACTAACTATGTTAGGCAGAATTGCATGCAGTACCCTCTGGGACCACCACATACAATTAGGACTACAGGTGTAAGCAAAACCAACCTTTGGTATAAGTCTGTACTACAGTTTGTGGTAGCAAGCTGAGCAGCCAGGCTTATCTCAAGAGGGAATGTGAGCAGTACAAGAGGTTACACAGAGGTCTCACAATCACAGTGATTCAAGTAGACATTGCAATCAAGGTTTCTTGGTAAAACACTTAATTACACAATCAATTAGAAAACATTCACTAGAAGGAGGCAACTTAAGATCATACGCAAATACACTTCAATACCAAACCAATAAGTCTGAGTAAATTAGGCTCTCCTGAAATAGGAGCAAAATAGCATTTCAGTCACTTTAAATAGGAGGGCAAAGGCACAAGTTAATAGAATAGATCACAAATACTCTCTTAGGCAATGCATATAGTTTGTTCACTAGAGGACTCGATCAGTTCAATAGGCCTAGGCCAAAGTCAATGGGCTAGTGTCTTGGATAGGAAAGAGCAGTTCTTGTAGTAAACGGTGAAGTCTTTGCCAAAGTTCTCAGAAGTAGTTTGTACGAAAAAGAATCGTATGTTGGGCCACAAGCTGATTGGGCCTGCAAGTTGGGAAAGTTCAACGAACTTTCACCGCGAGAGGTAGGTTCTCTCCATTGGGTTGGCACAGTACCTTAATCTGAAGAAAAGATGCAGCTGAAGACGTTTGTTCCTGGCAGTTCCTGTAGATCTCGCTGTTCCTAAGCCTCAGTTGCGGGGACAATAGGGATGACGTCGAGGGACTCCTGCAATGCATGGGGACTGGTCAAACAAGCTGGCAAAATGGAAGATTTTCGGTTTGAGTAGCTGTCGTCAAGCACACAAGCTGGTGCCCTTCACCCTGGTTAATCCTAACCAGCTCCGAGAATGGTATGCAGGTTGCTTATGAGTTGATTGGTCCCACCAACTCAAAGGAAGAAGTCGTCCTTGAAGGGGCTTCTCTGTCGAGATGAACTTGGCAATTTGGACCTGCAGCTGGGCTTCACCGGGAAAACCAACGGTCCAGGAGTTGCAGCAGCCGTCCTCTTCCAGCTCGTCTTCGGTTCTTTCATTCCAGTAGTCGACTCTGCTTGACAGTCCGAGACTTTTAAACAGTGTTCTCCCTTTCATTCCAGCCTAGCTGCCACTCACCCAGAAGGGTGGCTCTCCTTCCCGGAAAGTCAGCCAGCCAATCACGCCAGAGTGCATTTGGGTCTCCTAGGAGACTAAGCACAGGGAGTTTCGGGCACTCCCCCACTTCCTGCCCACCCCAGACACTTAGATGCGGTCTTCAGTCCTGAAGCCCGCCAAAGGCATGGAAACAAAGGGACAAAACCTAGTTTGGCGTGCAGAGACAAACATTAGAAGGACCTTTCCAAAATGAAATGGTGAAAAAAAGAAGACCGGGGCCCGTTTAAACAAAGGGGCTTAAGGCGCCATCTTGAAAAACAAGGCTCCCGCGATTTTTAGCTACCAGTGTTCGCAGTCGGGTAAAATCATGGTAGTTCGTTGTAAAACCATTGCCACCAGCCATTTTGATAGAAAAGGGTAGCATTTGACTGCTACATGAGTTTCTAGACATAGGGGATACTAGGTAACCCCTCCAGCACTATAGGAAGATAGTGTGTGCTGGGTCTAGGAATTTAAAAAGACTAGTAAAGTCAATTTAACCATATATTCTCTGGGAAACAGTAGTTTATCCCAAAGAAGGTATTAAACCTTTGGGAAGTCTAGAAAGACATCCCTGTCACCGCACTGAGGGTGCTGTGTAACACACATGAAAAGATGCCTATGGAATTATCTTAAAACTGCATAATCAAAGAACACAAGAGTAAAATACACATCAAAATACTTCATAAAGGTAGCAGGAGCCCCTCTCCAGAAAGAACATGGCATGATAACCTGTTCTGTGTTTTTTTCCCCACTTTGATAGTTTGCAGCCATCGCTTTTTGCTCACTGTGCCTTTCACAGATGGGAAATACCCATTTGCATATTAGTCTTTGTCCCGCCCACATGGGCAGTCCACCACTGAAATGCTATGGCAATTCAAAAATACATGAAAGAGTGGGAAAAAAGGTTTGCACTCTTTCCAGGTAAAACAAATCAAGTCTTCAAAATCCAGCAAAGTTGCTGGGGGTGGCTAAGGTGAAGGGAATTAGCACATTTGTGAGAATTCTCCCTAACACTCTAATTAAACAATCAATGGCGTCAGCCGAAATGAACTCCGCGATTAAGCATCCGTCAACAATGGCGGAAAAAAACAATCTGAGGGACTTCGACGCGTGAAGGACCATGGGTACAGTGGACGTCACACTAGATATAGTGTTACTGGCACACCCTGACGACTTCCCTTTTCGAGTTTCGAAAGCAACTGTAGTACTCTGCAGCTTCCACTAGATGTCGGCCTATGCCCATTCTAAGCAGATTCCACAAGCCTCAGAAATATATGTATATATTGTAGTTGCACTTGCATATTGTAACCTGGAAGATGAGTAAGGACCCAACTGCTTTAGGATTACCTACATAGACCATAATGATACCATTGTTCAAAGATTCAGCGTGGACATGCTCCAAATTTCATGTCTTGGGCTATTACCCATATTGTAGGTTTTGTACACACTGTTCTAACATGCACCAGGAGCGAGAACAAAGCACACTGGAATTTGAACTTCCACAAGAGAGGCAAACTGACTTTTTGCCCATTATGTATGATCCATTAAGGTCCGAAAACAATACTAGATCTGTCCTAATTCTGCTTCATTAACATTCTCAAATACACAAATGTATGTTTGTAAGGCACCAGTTGGCCCCGGGAGCCACACGTAGCTTCTGGTAGCTGTTGATTTCAGGCTAACTAGGCTCTCCTAGATTAGAACCAGGAGGTAAATAGCTCCCAGCAATTTCGAAACCTGGATGTGGGGCAAGAGTATGTCCACAACTGGACAGCCCTTGCCAGTTTGAATGGTGCTGATTCGTGCCATTAGTGGGCTGGGGCAGCCCCAAGCCTGAATTTGGGATAAAGGAGTAGCTGTGCAACTGCCCCTCAGATGGTCAATGGGAGCCTAGACCCCGAAGAAGAGGAGATACCTTAAGACCCGAAAATTGCTGCTGAAGACAAACATTGCATCCAGCCAAGTTCCTGTGAAGCCCAGTCTCTCTGCTTTGATCTCAAAATCGGTGCTTCCACCTTTTGTTTAGTGGGGCCAACCAAACTGGATCCCTGCACAAAATTCTTTCCGCCAGAAGCCTTCAGAAGTGTCCTGGGGCCATCCTGTGGACCGACCAGCTTCTTCAAAGGCTGTGCATTGGTCGGCATCTCGAGTTGCAACTTGAGACTCTACAGGCAATCAATTTGTGGCCTAAGACTAGTCCTCCAACAGCTTCTCCCCTCCTGCATGAAGAGGAGTCTTCCTGAAACAGTCGTCAGGCGACACTCATGGTGACAATGAAATCCCCTTATAGGGGTTATCTTTGCTGCTGCCAGTCTCCGTCATGCCCTGGGGGTCTCCTGTTGTGGCTGCTATCCTGAGGTGCCTGGGCCATTCAGCTTGAAGTCAAACCAGCCAATGCACCAGCAATCCTCCCAGACAAACGGTAGAAATAAGTGGGCCCAGTGATTGAGGACCCTAGAGTTGGTCTCAGAAAATAGGAGTTTGGACGGGAGCTGGCATATCTGTTTCCACCTGCCTCCCACCATAAGGATTGCATGGGTGTAGGTCTATCCCCTAACTCACCAATGCTTCGTTGTGATCAGTAGAATCCTGGCTAAAGAAGCCTCCAGGGTATCCCGTTGTGGTGTGGAATTGGGAGAGTACCCCTAAAATATTTGTACCTACCATCAAACCTTAAAAGTGCATTACTTACCTCTTGGTTTTATCACTACTTGCTCTGTGACGAAAGACTTCCAATTCCCTTCATCAGTAGATTCCTGGAACACTGACTCTTTTAGAGACACTAGACTCACTTACCTGGTAGGGAAAGACTTCTTACGTTGCAGGTGCCTTATACCTATAAGGCAGGGTATTATTATTAAGGTATTTATTGAGCGGGTGCAGTACAAACCAGCCACAGATAATACCAAGCTCGCCGGTAATCCCAAAGCAAATCCATTAGACCACCATGTACATAAGAGAGGAAAGGTCTGGACTTACCCACAGGGACCCTGATAATACGACCCTGAAAACAAACTTTGGACTCCATCTTTCATCACCTCCAGATCTCCCGGACGGCAAGCCTGCACAGAGAAAGTGGGCAGTGCTAAGACCCACTTTTTTCTCATTTAAACTTTATTAGGCACTTTTCAGCATTCACCAGCAACGGCCAGTACATTATACACTGGTCTTATGCAACAAAGTAAACCTAATTCCACCACTTGGACCCAGTAGTGCATCTGGTGCTTCATATCCAACCATAAACCCATGGTTAGTGCCTAGTATTGAAAACCTAACAATACAATAAAAGCAAAAGTAAAATGCAAAATAAAAATATAAGGGATGGTGGAATGATGCTTAACAATAATTACACTCATGCATAACTTGCAAATGTGATTTTAGAGGCCTCTGCTCTGAGAGTATATGCTTGCGGAGTAGGGCACTTTCTGCAACCTAAAGCAGCGACAATGAGGTCATCTCATGGGGTTTATGAGGAATATTAGGACTATCGTGTTTGTCTCTCATAATGTAATTAATGGGCATCTGTCTGCTAGAAATTGCCGCATCCGCCCCTTCATTGCCCCATCGATTTTGCTCATGGTGGAAACATACCAAACTCATACCCACCATTCCCCAATGTCTGTCTCTTCCTGGCTCTTCCAGTGCTTTGCTATCACCAGTCTTGCCACCACTAAGAAGTGGGTGATCAATCGAGGCTCTCTGGCACCGATCTTGTACCAATCCTGGGAATCTTTGTTGCCCAGTATCATCACTAAGGGATCAAATTCAAGCTCAAACCCACAGATCTCCTTAATTTGGGCAACCACTTTTTCCAGAACCTTTGGATTTGGGGGCATACCCACCACCTATTAAATAAGGAGCCCGGGGACATCCTACAATCGCCAGCACCGAGTGTTGCAGGTTCATTTTGTGCAACCGTTCTGGGTTCAGGTACTACCAACACTACTTTAAACCAGTTTTCTTTAAGCTGAACTGCCCGAGAGGCTGTACCCGCCCTTGACCATATATATTGTACCATGCCATCTCATCAATGGGCTTTAAATTTACTGGAATTCAGCACCTTATATAGGGATGCAAAGCTTGCTGTGGGGGGGGGGGGGTACCCTATAAAGAGATCGTCAAAGCTGGTTGTGTCATGCTTCCCTTGGGCTGTTACATTTGATCGAGATAGCCAATGTCTCAGCTGGATATATCCATATCTATCTGTAACGTTGACCAGAAAGGTCTGCTTGCATTGGTCGAAAGTGAGAGGGAGGTTATCCCGAAAATGCCCCAGTCTGCACAGCCCACCTTACACTTCGTCCCGGGGGGGCTAGGGGGAACTCGCTATTGCCCCATATCCCGGTTATAGGAGAGGGGAAGAAAGTTCTAGCATATCGTCTTGCAGCTTTGTCGCAGTACTCCAATGTAGTGTTTGTTGTTGGTAGCCCTCGCCCACCCCTTCTTACCCTCAGAGAGAACCAGCACCAGTGAAGTATGGGGGATCCCAGGGCCTCATGTTCAATGGCAACCCAGTGCTTCAGGTTAGTCTCCATAGCTTCACTCTCTAGGACAGGAGCAATTTGAGCAGCTTTCTATGTCGGCTACCGCCAGTCCCCCGGCTACCCTCGTTCTCATGAGCGTGTGCCTAGCAATTCTGGGGATTTTATTTTACCATACAAACCTAAACATGTGTCTGCAGTTCTTTCAATGTTGCCCTGGGGATCCAAATTGGTAACGCCTGAAATGTGTATAACAACCTTGGCAATAGGGTCGTTTTAATCGCCGTTATTTTGCCCAACCAGGAGATCTCTGAGGCACCTCCACCCCTCCAAATCCTGCTTGGCCCCAGCAAACATGCAGCAGAATATTCGCTGCATATAAAATCGGTATATTTCGCTGTGAGATGAATGCCCAGATACTTCATGGAATGGGAAGCCCACGAGAATGGAAAGCTAGACTTCAGGCACTCCACTATTTCCCACGATTCTGTTATGTTGAGAATTGTTGATTTAGAGCAATTAATCTTAAAGTCAGAGACCTCTCGGATTCTGTCTAACAATGAAATTATATGAGGTAAAGATTTCGGAGAGTTCCACATGTAGAAAAGGAGGTCATTGGCGTAGAGTGCCATTTTATGGTGGTAGCCCGCCACTTACACACAGAGAATCTCTCTCGAGGAGCGCACTAAACAGGCCAGGGGCTCCATTGCTAGGGCGAAAAGGAGTGGGGACTGCAGACACCCTTGCAGCGTCCCCTTCGCAACTTCACCGTGTTCAACATTTACCTTAATCTGGTTAGAGGGTTGGACAAAATTAGCCAGGACCAATGTTCTAAACCGTGGTCCAAATCCCACGAGTGCCTTTAATAATTACGCCCTACCTACTCGATCAAACGCTTTATCAGCGTCAATTAAGAGAAGGGCTAACTACTGCTTATGTCCGCATGCCCAGGCCGAGATATCTATTGTCCGACAAATGTTATCAAATGTTTGACACCCAGGGACAAAGCCTGTCTAGTCTGTTGCCACTATTCCGGGAGTACCATTGCCAAGCGTGTAGCCAGTATTTTTGATAGTATGCTGGCATCATAATTTAGGAGTGCTATAGGACAGTAGGAAGAGCATATAGTGGTGTCTTTTCCAGGTTTATTAAGTAATGTTAGTGTCGATTTTCCCCACTGATTGTGTAATAGACCGAGTCTCCATGAAGGAATTGAACACATCTGCGACGTGGGGGGCGAGGACTTCAGAGAACCTTCTGTAAAACAGGGCCGTGAACCCATCCGGGCCTGAAGCTTTAGAAGGGAGAGCGGGAATAGCTTGTGTGACCTCCTCTATTGTTATGGATGTTTCTAGTGTCTGCTTGTATGCTCCGGATATTTGGGGGAGGGGGAATCCAGCAGAAACGCATCCTGCTGCGGGCTATTAAGAGGGTCCGTGGCATATAGTTCAGTGTAAAACTATGTCAATATGTCTATTTTAGCTGGTTCCTCCTCATGTATCTGGTCTCGAGTGCCCCGCAGCCCCCCCAATTGTAGTGCTGTTTCTCTGGGCCTGAAGCTTATATGTTAGCACCCGGGACACCCTTATTTGAAGTGCAATACTTAGAAATGTTTTGTCCTAAGCAGTTTATGGGAGAGGTCATCCGCCCATAGCGCTTTTAATTCCGCCCTCGCCACTTGTAACTGCTGGTATGTTCTTCTCACCCCGTCCAGCTTATACTGAGCTTCCCAATCCTCGACTATCCCCACTGCCCGGACCCGTTGGGCCGTAAGGATTTACTTTCGAGCTGATGCTAAGCTGATCTGTTCCCCCCTCAGCGCTGGCTTTAAAGCCTCCCATACCCTGGTTACAGATACCTCTCCCGTAAGGTTTTCCTGGAAATATTGGGTAATCCTCTCCGTGATGGTGGTACATATTGCTTGGTCTGCTAATCCATTCAGTCAACTTCCACCCCATAGATTTCCGCGCCCCCAGCCCATATCCATCTAGTTGCAACATAATGGCAGAGTGGTCGGATACCAGCACTACTTCTATGGTGGCGGAAGATACCTGGGAGAAGGGGCCTAGATACCAAGAACAAATCAATTCTGGAGTAGCTTCTGTGGACATATGAAGTGTGTGTGTGTGTGTGTAGTCCCGTTGCTGAGGGTGCAGGTGTCTCCATATAGCCACCAGGTGCATGTCTCCCATAGCTTTCTTTTTTTTTTTTCTTTAACAGAAACCGCTTTGGCCACTTCAGTGGAAGGCAATGGGTCCGTCCGATCAAACATCCCCTCTAGAACCACATTAAATCCCCACCTAACACCAATGCTCCCCTCTGAAATTGCATAATATGCAGGAATAAATGAGCGTAGAATTGATCTTGATGCTGATTAGGGCCATATACCAACACTAAGGTGAGATCTCTGCCAGCCAATCGCAAGATCAACCCAACGTATCTGCCCAAAGGATCCTTTAAAACTTTTCACCATCTTAAAGTGAAGGGAGCCGGCTATAAGGATTGCAACCCCCACCCTTTTTTTCTGGGTGGAAGAGGCAAAGTATTGATGAGGGAACAACCGGGACCAAAGCTGCGGCCAGTCCTGCCGCAAAAGATGGGTCTCCTGAATTAGGGCTATATCAGCTTTCAGCTCTACTAGCTTAGTTAACACTCTTCCTTTTTCCTCTGAGGATGCAGCCCCTGAACATTCAGGGACACAATTTTTACATCCGTCACCCCCCCCTCCCAGTTATGCCTTCATCCCCAGGCCATTGCCCAGGACCCGCTCCCTACCCTCGCTCTCCCCATTTTCCAGCTCACCCCTGCGCACCTCCACTGCTTCCCTTCGCAGCTGCCCATCATTTGGCACCTAGTGTTTCCTCTGTATTGCCCCCTCTTGCACTGCACCATAACATGAAAAAGAAAAGAAACCAAAATAACATAACTGCCAACCTTAACAGCGTTTGGGGTGAACATCAGACCTAAAGCATGAAATATGGCGTGCACTCCTAGTGCCCTTATAGATGCATAGGTTTGCCTTCCAATCGGCAAAACACAACCTCTGCACCTCTATATCCGCCTCTTCCTCCACAATCCCGAGTGCTTCACCAACGCCCCCTTTAACTATGTCGCCCTCTCACCTGAAGTGAATCCTCAAGTAGGAGCCTCAGAGTTCAAGCGCCTCTCCTGTCTATTGAGGGCCTGCGTCGCTCCTTCCTTCTGCGATTCCTCGACTGGGACTGGATCCAGGTGGACCCCCGAGGGACCTTGGGAGCCATCATCCGGCAGGTGTAAGTCCGCTTCCGGTATCTTAAGAGACTCCACTGCTGCTCAGACGGAAGTGGAAGTGAATTGATGTTGGACTCCATCCAGTTGAAACATGAAGCAGAGGGGTGTCCCATCTGTAACGCACCCCTTTATCTCCGAGCCAGTTGGTTAAAGGCCGCATGAGTATGCATCCTTGGATTGTCCCTTGAGAAAGATCCTGGAACAATTGGAGAGAAGCCCCTTTATATTACAGACTGCATTGTTCCATGGTTTTCTGGAAGATTAGTTCTTTGGTCTTGAAAAACTGAACTCATCAAGACAACAAGATTTTGTTGAGTTTGGAAGTTGGAGTACACTCTGTGTGCGATCCAAAAGAAGATTGACTTCCATGTCCCCCAATATCTCCTGGAACAACCCCCTGATGTATCCTTCCAAATCCTGATCTTTAATCTTCCTTGAGACCACCCTGAACCAAGCATTGTTCCTCCGGAGGCGATTTTCAGCATCCTCCGGTTTTTCTTCAGCAGAGTGCCTGTAAGCCTCAAGCACCGCCACACTTTGTTCCAGCTGATCTTCTGCATTCGCTTGGTCGCTGATGGCCGTCTCCAGCTCCCCCAGTTAGTTTTATTCTGCTGTACATTATAGGACAAGTCTTGAAAGGAGCTTTTTAATTCCTGAAGTGTTGACGCCATTTCTTTTTGTATGGCTTGAAATAAGCGTAAAATGTCTCCACGTGAGGCGGATTGTGCGACGTCCTCCACCGCGAGGGGTGGTTCAGATGTCGATTTAGACTTTTATAGATGTCACTGGCTTGTCCTTTGCTTTCCCAGACTTCAGTTTATTCATGAATAAGGGTGGCAGGGGAAGATGTCTGAGATTTTGCTGTAAACTGGGGCTGCCAGAGAATGACCCCTTCGACCACTCTGGGGTTGTTTATTCTGTGCCCCAGCTTCAAGACCGTGCCAGGCTCACTGTTGAAACTCCCTGCTCACCATACTGTAATCCTCCTGCTGGGATCTGGTCAGCTCTCAGATTTGCAAAATGAAGCAGGCTCCGGACCAGAAGACCCCGGTTATGACATCAATGGGGGGATGGAATCTTTCCAATGTTGAAAATGTCTCCAAATGCTAACATCACTTCTCTGCCAGGTTATTGCCCATTCATCCATCCTGATTACAGTAGGGCCTCACTGCAGTGTGAGTGATCTCCCTGCTCCCACCTCTGGCAGGCACGCATTCGCTAGGAGTCACATGCAGGGTGCTCCGCAGACCCGGACCGCCCTCAATAACGGTGAGCTGCTACCTCTGAGGCATAAGCCTTCAAGATCCCCTCAGGTGGGCTATGTCCCTGCTCACGCCTTGTCTGCCAAACAGTGCTGTGTGGCCCATGTCTCCCGTTACGGAGCGCTCTCTGTTCCACTACAGAGGGAGACTTACCCCTTATCTCTTCCGCAGTGGCTCGCCAGCGCGGTAGCTCTGCCTCATCTCTCTGCCCTGCTGTGCCCTGCCGGGCTTTTCCGGGATGGGCCGGACTCTTGCAGCTGCTGGGGAAGAGGTGGTATGTCGCCTGTCCCTCCGCTTTCCCCTCATGAGATGGGGGATGGGTGTTGCTCCTTAGGGTGCGATCACCCGGTGGCTCACGTCCCACTACCATATCTTGCCTCGCTGCCACAGGGAAGAGGATCTCCAAAGCCCCTCCTGGGGAACTCAATTAGCAGCATCGTTCCCGAACGGGCTGCCGAGGGGACGCTGGACCCCTCACCATGACTTGGACCGTTACGGACAGACAGGGATGGGCCGGCCCCCGACTCTCTCCTTGCCGCGGCCGCTATTTTGCCGCTCGCCGTGATCCCGCCTCTCTGCCGTTCCGCTGCTCTCTCGCTCCGGATCACAATATTTTTATTCCCCTAATGTTTGCTCACATGTCACTCCGTTCCATGCTGTAAAATGGTGCATTTATGAGGCTAATCTTGCCTTTTCTGCTGTGCAGAGCTGACTGACTTGTGTCTCCATCAGCCCCCAAAACCTACTTTGAAGCCTTTTTTCACACATACCCTTGCACCTCTTGGGGAGGAGAAGGAAGAAAGAAGATAGGATAGGGACAGTTGACCAAACCTAAGCAAGGGAGGGAGGGATATATAAGTAGGGGACAAGAAACAAGAAGCCTAGGTGAATTCAGTGATATCAGAGGAGGTGGACGGCAACCAAGAGACCAGCAGGCGGAAGCAGGGAGCGGCAGACTGTGGAAACATTTTTTTGGCAGGTGATGCATTTGCTTAGAAGTGTTAGTGGTTCTGTAGTGTGCGTGTTTGTTGGACATGTGGGTAGAAATTATTGTGTGAGGTGTGAATGTGAGAAGACGGGTACAGAGTGAAAGGAAGGTGGCTGAACAGTGGGGTGGGAGTAGTGGTAGTGTGGGGTTAGTAGTAGGAGTGGTAGTACTGTTAAAAGTGGTAGTAGTGAAAGGTGGAGTGGCGATAAGGAGCAGTAGTAGCAGGAGGGCACTAGTGGATTGGGAGGACTAATATCAAGTGAGTGGAGTGATAGAGGTAGTGGGAGGAAGGAGGTGTACCAGAGTTGGTAGTAGAGTAGTAGATGGGAGAAACGGTTATCAAAGGGTGGAAGCAGGAGAAAGGAGGAGTGAAACATCGGAGGGACAGGAAGATGGTAGGAGGAGACAAAGGAGAAGCAGGGCACAGAAGAGAGGTAAACGTGGATGCGAGTTCAGCCAGTTGAATCTTACGGAGTAACTAAGGCACAATTACTAACTTTCCCATTAGAACACCAATATCTGGGGAGTAGGGAATGTAAGGATGTCCATAGGTAGTTGGAGAGCATGCTCTTAGGGAGACCGCCATTAGACTAAGGCAGATATTAGACAGTAGGAGTCCACAATCAGTAGAACTAACCAGGGGCTATGGATGCCGGGTTACGGAGGAGAGAGAAAGAGAAAGAGAAAGAGAAAGAGAGATGGGACCTATAAAAGTCATCAGCCACCCTTCTCAAAAATAAACTAGCAGATCAGAATGCTAGTAGGGTGCCATTGGAAATGCAGGCACATATTGTCACCATGTTAAAGTTTTTTACTGAGGTCTCTTAAGTGAGAGGAGAGCCTCTATATCTTGGAGAATAAGAGACAAAACACCTCAAAAGCTACTCCCAAAATACCCTATTTATTCACACCCAAACTGCTTCATTCATACCCACCTTTCACCACACTGAGAAACCCTCTATTGTCTGGTCCTGTGGTGTCAGAAGAGGTCAGGCAATAGTTATTCATAGAGGAGGTGGGCGTTTTACTTCTAGAAAGGGAGTTCGTATCACCACCTAACTGCTCCAGATTTCTAAGAGTGTATATATTCATTCATTTAGTTTTCCTTACATTATTTCTTTGCAGACTGAGGTGCCTTCCCCAACTCAAGATGAAGGGGTAGACTGTTGCATTACTGATTGACTGGGATCTGGATGAGGCAGTAAAGAACTTGGGAGAACAGACGTTCTAAACTGCCTCTCATCTGAAGACTTGGACCTGTAAAAAAATGTCCAAATTCCTACCAGAGGCTGTTTAGACTTTTCCTGAGGATAGGAGAAAATCTCTGCCAAGAGGATGCAACTTGCTTGCGGCATGTTGAAGATAAACCTGGTGGTAGATGCTTTAGACCAAAACTGTAATATTGAGTTCTTGTATAAAGAAAACGTATCTTTGCATGCAAGGAAGCAGGGAAGCCCTTTTTCCCTTGCCAACTATTTAGAACGAGCATCACAGCAAGTCAGCTGAATATAACTAGCTGCAATTTACTACACGCTTACTCAAGCATAGCCTCGTTTTTAAAGAGCAACATGTGGAACGAAAAGGGACCTTTTTGCAGTATGCCGCAAACTTGGTAGAGGGGAAAAAAAAACGATTGTTGTGAGTGTTCATAAGCACTGGGAGAGGAGGCAGCAAACCATCTGCTGCAAAGATGTGAGAGATCTCAATAATATCAGAAGGGGAAGCCACAAACGTAAAGGGAAGCCGCAAACTTAAGTGGAAGGGTATGAGACAATTCACAAGGAGTCGTCACTTCTCCCCAGGGTGGAGCCCTTTTCCATGAGGCTAGGGAGGTGTGGCCGCTACCAAATAGGGGTGGTTTAATGCAGGACGTCGTCTGGGGAGGGACTACCTCTCTGGGGATAAGGACTATCACCTGGGGTACAGCCCAATGAATGTTGCCCCTCCCCGACATTCCTAAGCCCTCTCTAATGTCCAGAGCCACTACATTGAGAAGCAGCTTATGTGTGGTTTTAAAATATGGCCGAAGTACCAGGATGAGGAAGAACACAGGAGACCTAAAGATCATGAACTGTGATAACACTGATACGAGGTGGCCCCAAGGAGCCATGAGGATTAAGCCGATAAAGAAGGACTTGTGTAATCTGCATGAGAAAACTGTATACAAAATATAAAAATGATCGAAGCCTTAGATTGAAGAAGCCCGGCTGCAGAGTCGAACCCAGCCGTAACGAAAAGCAGTGGTGGCAGGAGCAGCTGTATGAAGTCCTGTGTGGAAAGTAGCTGTCACCCAAAGTCTCTAGCGCAGGAGATTGGAGATTCCAATGCCAACCGACAGCTGTGGAGAAGCGGAGAGCGGCAAGAGGACGCCAAGGACGTTCTCCGCCCGCCAAGTGAAGGCGGACCACGTCCCAAAGCCAGGAAGATGCAGCGAAGTCACAAGTCTAGAGGAGAGAAGCCTACAGAGGAGAGAGACCTACAGAGCCAGTGAAGTGTGCACCAGTCCCAAGAAATCCCATCAAAGTACCAAAGCTCAGTGAGAGGTAAGGGGAGGTACATGAAAGCCAGAGGGGACCCGTGGGTTGATACAGATGCTCACATGGCTTTTCCCCAGCTCAGTATTAGCAAGGACATTAATGGGCATAATGAAAGACGGGTCTAGAACCCCAGCAGTGAGAGGGTTAGCATCAGAGGCAATCTTGCTTGGTGCAGTGGTAACGAGGAAATCACTGACCACCAGAGAAAGTTCCAGGACCCCAAGAGTGAAAAGGCAAACATTGGAGGACATCTTCCTTGGCACAGTGGTAACAAGGAAACCACTAACCACCATATACGGGTCTGGACCCCAAGAGTGAGAAAGAACTGTACCACACAGTACCAGGAGAAGGGAGTCATTCTCCTGGTATCAGACAAAGAGCTGTGATAAAGACGCCAGGGGAAGGGGGGCATTGCCCCTGGACTTGTGGTGAACTGTATAAAGTAACACCAGGAGAAAGGAGGCATTCTCTTGGCACTGGGTTGAGAGTCATACTGGAGATACATGGGGAAGGGAGTCACTCCCCCTGGTTCTATTGGGAACTGCATAAGCTTATACCAGAAGGGAGTCATTCTCCTGTACATTGGATAAAGACTGGGTGAAGCCCGTAAGCAAGGGGAAGGGAGTCATTCCCGCTGGTATTTCATGCTGAATGAGAACATGTGTTGGGCGCTGAACTAAAACTAAAGGAACTGTCAGAATGTCCGTCAAATCAAACTTCCACCGTCCTGCGTCGACACAGGACAGTGGAACTTTGATTTGACGGACATTCTGAAAATTCCTTTAGTTTTAGTTTAAGACAGGGAACCCCCTTTTAGAGATAGGGACAGTGAGGCATTTTATTTGGAAAATAAAAGTGTATAACCAAAACCATGCCACCTTTTTGTCAGTTTCCTTCTTCGATGACCTTATTGTACTAATCTACTGTGGTGTGCATTTAAAGATCTCATTTGAAAGAAGGCATATGAAGTGAGGAGAAAGAATAGCACAAGATCGGGTGTGTGTTGCTGTGATTACTGCCGTTTCCTTACCAGGGGATGTGTGCAGCTGGTAGAGAGCAATTGCAGGCAAGACAGCCAGGGTAGGCTCTGTTGGGGTTTTTGGAAGCTTCTGCGAGTGAATACAGAACCTGACATTTATAGAACAGTAGGAAACATCTCATCGTACACAACAAAGCACCCCTTCAAATCAAATCCAAAGAAACACTATCTTCACCTATAGCACGATTAATCGCTTTCAAACAAATTAAGAAATGACGGACTTCACACAATTGCATTTCTTTCTATATGTAAACCTTATTGCTATCCAGAACTCTAAAAATAAATATTGCTGGAAAATCTTTATCTGTATCAAGAACTTCACATATTCTCAACCCAAGGAGCAGCCTCTTCAGACAACTTCTTAGAGACTCAGCTTGATCATCACTAGAGTATCTCAGGGAGTAGACTCATCATGCGAAACTGCTCCTTTTATAATTTGATTTCACATACTTTCACTAGCTCAGAGCAGCTCCACCCATATCCTCCGAGACTCTCGATATGCTCTTCCAGTAACTGCTTCAATTTTTTTTAAACTTTCTTTATTGGCACACTTGGCAACAACATTGGACATATCGAGGGCGAGAGAAAAAGAAGAATATCACAAATTGCATACATAACCAAAATGGACAAATCCGGAAGGCGCAGAGTCCGATAAACACAAGGGACCAACACAATACGTGGGTGCACAGCCAAAAGGCATTTAAAGTTCTGAGTTAGTCTGATTGTGAAGCCGTAGGGGTAACCTGTGGGGATGTTGTACGCAGGACATATCCTTTGAGCGGGCCCCATATATCCTTTGGGCGAGACCCGACGGGTTGCATAAAGGACCGTTGTCCCGCCATATCGTTGGCCCAGACAACAGAGCTCAGCCAATGGCCTTTAGTGGGGGATTCTAGCACTCATTCATTGCAACAGCATACCACATTTGGCAAGCATAAGGCACAGGCCCACAAATTTGCTCATTTGCTTCAGTTGGGGTTCAAAAACATGGAATAGACATTGCAAGAGGGAGGGGCTATTGTCATCTCAGACAACAGCTTACATACATCTCTCCAGAGGGTACTAACAGCGGACAATCCCATATCATGTGGACGTATTGAGCATCTGCGCCGCCACATCTAGGGCATTCCCTCGTTCCCCCCTTGTGAAAATGTCCGTAGCCTAGCTGGTGTGTACTGGTGCAACACCTTAAATTGTATCAATTTGAATCTTGAATTACAGGACACATTACGTGTGTGCATGCACAAGTCTGTCCACATGTCATCCGTGATGTCCAGTTGCATATCCCCAGCCCATCTAGAGCGAGCGTTGGTGTGTGGTCTCCATACGGTTATGAACCAGGCCTCTGCTCACACCTACTGTTAGAACAAACCTCAGGACAGTATCACCCTCAGGCTCAACTGGGAATCCTTCCCACTGTTTCCAACATGCTCTGCGCAAGCCTGTGTACTCTGCTTCCATATTATTTCAATATCCTGATGTCATTTTCTTCACACACACTTTCTACGCCCATTCAACTCATTGTAGGATCTCCCTTACCTGGTTTACTTCCTTCACAATCCAGCTATAATCTCGATTTTATGTACTCATTTAGTTACATGCCCGCTCCCATTGCTTCAATTTGTATTAAAAAAAATAAATCATAAGGAACAAGGTGTGGGGTTATAAAAATAGATGTTTTTTGTGGCATGTATTGTCATTTTACATTAAAACATATGTATGCCTTTGGATGAATCTAATCAAATCTCAATGAGTTGATCGACTGTCTCCAGGGCATTGTTGATTCCCCCACCCCCCCTCCCCCAACCACGCCCCCCAGTGCAACTGCAACTGTTCTTGGGCACAGCCTTCACCAGAATGATTAGCAGTCTAGATTCAAAATCTCATTTATCCTCAGAGTTGTGGGTCATTGTACATCAACTTGGGCTCTTTCATAAGGACATTGGTAGCTTAGAAAATGGTGGATATATGGAAAATGCAAACAGGAGAAGAAACTTGTTTCGTAAAAAGGAGGGAAGAACAGGAGAACTCGTAATGGTGATGATCCCTTGATTACAAGAAACCCCTGTCCCAACAGTGACACCCTTTATGAATTGTAAAGCACACTGACAAAGGCTTACTGAATAGTGAATGAAATGCTGGCCCTGAAAAAAGGCCACCATAGTTACACAATAGGCAGAAACATATTGACAGACTGAACTGTTTTATTCAAAACTCCACATTTGATTGCATGGCATAACTCCTTTTCTTTATGATTCTCACGTGAAGACGCCCATGAACATTTGCCTATGGCAACTAGATTTTTTTGCATATATAGAACACGGAAATAATGGTCACTATTTTGACTACATATTTTATTTAAAGTACTGCAAATAAAACTGTATATTTTTATACTTTTCTAATAATTGATCTGTGGCAAATGCTGGGGACTGGATGTGAGGATGTCAGAAACCTTTGCCAATTGATTCGACTTTAAAAACCAACAAAAGTGTGAAAGCCAAAACACATCTTACTCTTATACTGAAATAGAGTCAGGGCCAACAGGTCTCAAATTACTTACAAATGTCCAATTTTTTGTCACTATCTTTGACTCCATTAATTTGTCAACCTCCTTTGTGATGCTAAAGTTACATTCTAAGAGCTTTAACATTGTGGCTACAAGATCCATTGCAACTTACTTTAATGCTAGGTAAACGGCTACAACCGTAATTAACTTTGGTGCATTCAAGCATCCAATAAAACAATATAAACATTTTGATTCAGGACCAAAAAACGACAAAAGCAGAAAATAGCATATGATCAGAGTGGATTTCAGTAAAGCCTTTGATATGGCTTCACACTTCATGCTTTTAATTAAACAGCCCTTGGATGGAAGTCAGAAGGGTTAGTTGGATTAGAAACTAAGGTGGTGAGAGTTCTAGTGAACAAATTCCATCATAAGGCAACAACAGTCTGTAACATGCCACAATGACCAATCAGCGCTGGAATGTAGATTTATTAACTTTCTAAATAAACTGAAAGCCAATGGTTAGGGAGAATTCTTATTTCTGTGTTAATTCCCTTCAACCTTAGAGAGCCTCAGCTCTTTTGCTGGACTCTAGGACTTTTCATTTTTACCCTGGAGAGAGGGAGCCCTTTTTCTCACTCATGTATTTTTTTTTTATTTGAAATCTGTTTCTATTACTTTGGAGTCTGACAAACTCCATAGGCATCACCTTTTTACATTGTTGACAATGCACTGAAGGTGCTGTGTGTCACAGAGAAGTCCTTTGGATTTTTCTAAAGGTTTAAATACCTTCTCTTGGATAAACAACTGTTTCCAAGAGTAGTAAAGTGAAATTGACTTTACTTACCTTTGTTACTTTGTAGACACAGCACACACCATCTTAAGTGGAGTACTGGAGGGGTTACTTAGTATCCCCTTTGTCTACTTTCTCATGTAACATGTTTAGGTTACCCTTTCCACAATTAATGGCTGGTGGCAGTGGTTTATTTTTCCTACCATTGTGTTTTTACCGCAGGCTGAAATCTCAGCTGCAATATTGCACCCATGGGTGCCCATTTTGTCAAAATGGCCCCGGTCGTCTTTTTTTCACCATTTGTTGTTGGAAAGGTCCTTCTTGAGATTTACTCTGCATGCCAAACCAGGTTTGGTCCCTTTGTTCATTTTGTCTTTGGCGTTGTTCACTGCTGAAGACCGCCTCTGGCTCCAGCGTGTCTGGCAGGGCAGGAAGCGAGGGAGGTTCCAGAAACTCCTTGTGCTTAGTCTCCTTGGTTACAGGAATGCATCCAAAGGTGATTGGCTGGCTGGCTGTCCGTCTGTCCTTGGATGACAGCCAACCTGCTGTGCGACAGACAGCTAAGATGCAAATGAATGGGAGAAGCTTGCATAAAAGGCACGGTCTTTTGCAAGGATTGCAGAGTCGACCACTGGGCGTAGGAACCGAAAATGAAACTGGAAGAGAAGCTTGCTGCACCCTCCTGGACCATTGGTTTGCCCGGTGAAGCCCTGCTGCAGTATTGAAGCTCTGAAATTCTAATCTACTAGAGAAGCCCGGAAAGGAAGACTTCTCCCCTTAGGTTGGTGGGACCAATCAACCCCAAGACTAACTTGCCTGGAACCCCTCTCTCTGCTGGCGGTACTTCTTTGCTGCTGCAGGAACAGAGTGCCAGCGAACAGGAATACCAGGACGAGTGGATCGTCTTTAAGCCGGACCTGAGCTCCAGGAAGATCCTTCAGACTCCCTCGAAGCAGGACTTCCCAAGCCTGAGCCACCTCAACAGAGTGCTGGACCCCAGAAGCAAGGGGAGCCCATAAGATGTCCAAGAACCAAGGTGGTGCTATTTCCGAGTAGCTGAAACCGCAAAGTGCTGCTGATCTGAAGTGTGGCCATTGCTGCCGCCGACCTTCGAACTGTAGTGCAGGAGTCCACAGACGTCCTCCCTCTTGTCCCCAACGACTCAGGCCCAGGAACAGGATCTGCAGGTCTACAATAGGAACAGAAGCCAGCTGGACCTTTTTCTTCAGACTCAAGGTACTGTGTAACTAGGGGTACTTACCTCTTGTGTGTAGCTTGCTTGTTCTCAGTTGAGAATATCATTGGCTACCTTTTGCAGAGTTTCTTGCAGCTTTGTCTTTCACAAGTCTTACAGCTTGTGACCCAAAAGTGATTTCTTTTCTACAAACTCTCTTAACATTGTGCAAGACTTTTGTGCTCTCTTCAAGAAGTGCCTCAGCTCCCCTAATTGACATTGGCTGTCCTGGCTCCCTGCAGACTCTTCGGACCCTTTGACTGTGTTTATCTGTCCCTATAAAGGTTATACATAAGTTACTTGTATTGCTGGGAAAGGGTTGACCTATAGTTCATTGGGGGATTGAAAAAGTGCTTACCTGTTCAGGAGAACTTGTTAACCTTTGTTTCCTTCCCTAATCGCTTTTTCCTTTTTGCCATAAATTCCGCTTTTTCCTTTTTGCCATAACTCCAGTATTGCATTTAACTGTTCAAGTGATATATCAATGTCCATAGTGTCCTAACTATTGAAGACAACTGAGGGTGTAAGAAGTGTCCGTGTGTCATCCCGAAAGGGTATCTTCTTACTTAATTGAAACGGAAGGAGTGCATTTGTGAAGTGTATTTTATTGTTCACAGGAAAAGCATCTTGTGAGTTAATGTTCTTGGTGGATGTTGGCTACACCTGACCCCATCTAGATATGTTGGTCTAACTACTAGTGGGCCCTTCTGACGTCACCTGCTTTTAAAAGGACTCAGCAAATCTATGTACTGAGATGTCGGTTATGGTTCGAATAACAAGGTCAGTGTTGTTAAATGGTTGCAAAACATTTCCCATGGCACACTCCCTGCGAAGCCAGGGTTATTGAATAATTGTGATGCACCTAGGTGCCCATGAAGTGTTTCCACACCTCCACCTCTTTTTTTGGGGCCATCTTCTGTAGCACAAACCACTTTAGAGCCATATTTGTGTGTTTCTTTGCAGCGCAGTGTTCCACTAAGGGATTGTCTGCAACCTCATTCTTTATGCATGATCTATGTAACGAAATCCGTTGCTTCACTGCCTACCTCTTTCAATTAATAAGCATTAAATGCAATATGTACATTAATCTAATTTAGTACCCGAACAAATACACACTCACACGTCCATCGCTGTTCATTCTTTGGCAGAGAGAAACAGGACCCCATTATCCAACTCTTCTTCTCCGTCCTGATGAAAGCCATCCATTTCTCAGCAGAACAGATCAGCTCAGCTCATAATTGGCCGAAACACATTTGTGTTGACATAGCCCCCCTAGTGTGAAATGTCAACACTGCAAATGTTGTAATATGATTTGCATTTTTGCGTTCAATTTGATCACCATGTGCTGCAAGGGACTTTCCATGTTGTTTTAAAATGTATGTCCAGGTGAAAATGTGTGGACAGAAATATTAATGTATCATGTTAGGATACTGTATCTTCATCAATATATGTCCCGTCAGAATTTTGTTTTAAAAAACGTATGCGTGCATTGAAGCATTTTGGTATAAATTTAAATTCATTTTACCCAATCTTAGAGAATGACATCCGTCATATGAATCTAATGATTATTTGAAGAATGTATACCACGTTCGGTCACGCTAATTACTTATTGTTATCCCACAGGATTACTACGTACAATCTTGCCTAACACCAATCTACAGCAGTTTGGATAAGACAGAATTATCAGCCAGTTGTTGTGGTTTAGATTCCCCCAGGGAGAGAATAAAGGAGGAGAAAGGTAAAACTTTCAGTGCTCTTAGGACACTGATATATGTCCTATTAAAGTGTGTTTTTGCTTTAGATATATGTCCTAATTGTTAGGACAGTTTTTCTGAAGTCAAACTAAGGGCTTAGTAAAACCATTCAACTGAGGCAGTACAAGACTCCACTCTTAGTACAAGGCTGTACCACCTGAGTTCATGGTAGCGTAGACAGAGCAGCCAGGCTTATTTTAGGAGGGAGAGGGCTGTAGAATCAGTACACATGAAATTGTGATACCAATGATCCAAACAAACACTGAAACACTTTGTACTGTAAAAATACAGGATTGATTTAAATACAGGTAGGCCTAGATAAATCTAGGGGTACGTAAACACTAAAACATTATATGAAATCACAGTACAAAAACAACACTATACTTGAAAGTACACAGACCCAAGTATAGACCTTATTTGAAATACCTAACAGTAGTTCTAGGAAAGTCAACACCTTTTCATACATATTCAGTATAAGTCACACCTATTCTTGGGGATTAAAAACCAATGGTTACTTTCAGATTACATTCAGTAATGCAAGGGGAGTAAACCCTTCCGGTTGTATAATGATTCTCAGTACAAATCACGTAGTCAACTGGACAATATACTTTTGGTGAATAGTGGAACACTTATTCTAGGTGCAGTAAAAACCTATAACTACTTTTGTGATAATACACAGTTATACTAGACCACAGATTGAGATAAGGAATCTCTTGCAACCTATTTGTGGATGGCACACAGCTAACACAAGGTAGGTTTAACCTTACAATGAAGGGGAAAGTAAAACCCAATGTTAGACTTTTTCTGAATGACCCAAAGTCAATCTAGGTAGGTAACAACCTAATGCAGACGTATTAAGGTCAGGCTAGCAGCAAGTCAGGGGAAGCAAGACCCAGTTGGGGGATACAATTATCCTCAAAGGATAATGTGGTGATAACAACACTTTACTTTTGGGAAGAGGCACAACCTAATCACAGGAGAGTAATATACCTTCACATCTACTTTCTATTAGACTGGCAAAACAGTTGCTAAGGAAGAACAGATGTTAACCATACTTTTAAAAATAGTGCATCAAACATCCAAGGTAAGTAAGAACCTTTGTAACTGTGCACTATTAGAATTACAGTTACCAACCAACTACTTACAAGAAAGTAACTTTTAAACAGTTCTTTTCTAGGCAAAAGTCCCAATCCCTTGAAAGTCTTTCCCTTGTTCTTGGAGCATGAGTGTTCTCAGTGGCAGAAGGGGGGGGGGGTCACTAGGACTAGTGACCAACAAGCAGTGTCAGAATAGGTTCTTTAGTAGGAAAAGTCAGGGTTCATTGGGAAAACTGGGCAAACAGGTGAGTACTTTACTTCTAGGGTTAGAAGAGGATCTAGGGGTTTCGCAGAAGACACTCTAGCAGGTTTCTAGCAGTGGGACTGAGTACACTGGATGAGAGGCCTCCCCACCACAGAAAACAACCCACAGCTACACAGAAATCCTAACAGGCTTAAGGTAAGTACATACCCAAGCCAACACAGTACTTCAGCATTGAAGATTTTACAGCGGGAGGACTTGAGGGTCTGCAGCCAAATACCTGGTCAGTGGATTCCTTGTCGTGGTGACTGAAAACAAGACCTCAGAAGGAACTTTGCAGCAGGGATCGATGAATAAGGCTCTAGGCAAGGTTTCCCTCGCAGCTGAATGCGGTTCTGCGGATTTGGCGCCTTTTGAAGAAGCACAGAAGACAGAAAATCGCGGTTGAATTTTTGTTGTTACAAAGGTCCAGCACTCTGTTGAGGGGACTTTTCAGACTAGATTCGGGTCTCTGGAGATCCACCAGGATGCCCACGAAGTTTGTGAGATTCGGAAGACTACTGCATGATGGCTTGAGGTCCCAGGGTATTGCAACAATGCAAGGTCACAGCAACGCGTGGGATGGCTCAAAATGCAGGTCTTCTTGAGTCTAGTGGGTCTCACCAGGCTCTGAGTCGGGGTCTTTGTTTTCGGAGTCCCCAGGTCGATTGGAAGGAAGGGCTACAGCAGGCTCCGCTTACACAGCACGCTCTCCGGTCGCTGGATATTGCTTCAACCGCGTTTTCCTTCATCTTCCTCTTCGGTTCCAGTGGTCGACTTTTCTTCAGCTTTCAGGTTCGCAGTATTTATCAGGAACTACAGCACAACCTCTGCATCCTCTCCCCGCATTTTACAAGGGGCGGTCTGGTTGTCCAATCAGGACAGCCAGCCCCCCACTGGGATTTGTCCCCATTCAAGCAAGGCACAAGACAAAGGGCTGTGGCGTTTTGGACTCCTCCCTCGCTTCCTGCTCTCACAGAAAGACTGCAGCCTGGGTGGGGAGTCCAGGGGTCTCCCGCCAAAGATTATATATAAAAAAAAAAAAAAAAAAAAAAAAAAAAAATCACACAAGAATTTCCCACCCTGGATGTCAGGGGAAGGAACAAGAAACGACAAGAAACACTAAAATGCCGGAAAAAGAATACGGGGCCATTTTGGTAAAATGAGCACCCTTAAGTGCCTTTACAGCAGCTGTAAACACAGCCCGCGGTAAAGGTGCACCAAATTAAAATAACGTATCACTGCCACCAGCCAATGAAGGTAAGTTTGTCCCTGCAACATAACTGCTACAGTTTTAGTGAGAAAGGGGATAAATTGTACCTCCACATAAGGTGGGGTGTGCCGTTTCACTTAAAATGTAAAAGGGATCCAAAGAGCCTTTCTGCCCTTGGGAACTGTAGTTCACCCGAGGTTTGGCAAAACAAAGTTAAAAGGGGAGCTCCTAGGGCAACCCAACAACAGGCACTTATTGCCAATAAGTTGTTAAAGAGGATAACTTTTAAAAGACACTATGGAGTCTCTTAAAAATGACACCCATAAAAAGAGTTAAAGATTATTCAAGTGTCGAAAGAGGTTCCCACTCACTGAGGTATTAAGGAAAAATATCTCACTAGTAAAGCAAAATGTTCTGGGGTTGACCCAGGTCAGGAAGATTTACCAGTTCTGTGAAAATCTTACCCAACACTAATTCCTGGTGGGGATTGCTGCCTGCAGTGCGCACCCAGCCCATTGCAATCTCATAGTACTGTTTAATTAAGACCCTTGCGGACTCCCTCTGAAACATGTGGAGCAGTAGCACTACCTCCCTTAAACAAAGTGGTGCAGGGAAACATTGGCTACCATTTAGCTGTAAACAGTAGCCCGATACTTTTTAACGTACCCTTGACAAGCTGGTGCAGTGGTACATAGTTTGTTCTTTCTAAAGGCACACTTCTATTTCTACCCCAGGCAACAATTTCTGCCATTTGCATGCCTAAAATGGATGTTCTTTAAGAGTCAAGCCCTGTTCTTTTGAAAGGAGCTCAGAAAAGTGACCTGTGTGCTTGAACTTACCAGGACTGGACATTTTGGCTAAAAAGCACAAATTCACAAACCGCTAGAGGAATGCCACTGTTGCTTGAATGTTTCTAGGGTAGCTGGCTGTCCAGGGCTGGACATCCATTCTGAATGAGAGCAGGTCTTCCTTTAATGGGCTGGGATTGTACACAGCCCAATTTCTGGATACAAGGAGGGGGCCTGAGAGCTACACTTTATGGCAAGAATATGAAGCTGGGAGGACGCTGGAGGGCTGCTACTGTAACCACCATTGGTCAAGCAAGCAACCCCAAGGTGAAGCTCTACCATTCACTCATCAGGGGAGTACTGTAATATGTGCCTCCCTCCATTATACTAGTCAGCCTAACTAGTCTGGTGACCTGCTCTGTGGTCCTGATCCTCTGGCGCTCAGAAATGTTTCTGGGGCTGTACCTGGCTGGCATCACCTGGGTTCCATGGATTTTCCACGAAGCAAATTACTTTGTGGTCAAATCATTTAATTTACTTCGAAATGCATTTTTTGAGGCCCCCCCCAACCCATCTTCCACTATAACCCTTACCCCAAACCCATGCCCATCCCCGCTTTACCCATTAACCCACAGAAAATACATTTCGAAGTAAACTGTCAATGTAATTTCTAATGAGTAAATTACCACATAGTAATTACTTTGTGGAAACAACGCAAGACCATCACCTGGAGTGGGGGCTCTTCTATTGCATGGACTTTTTCTATCCACTTAGACAGGAAACTTTACAAACATCCTCATTGTAGGACTAGAACCTTGTTGCCCTGCTTCTGCTCTTCACCAATGAGAGGGGCTTGAGTCAATACAGCCTGCTGCAGTGTGCCTGCGGACCCTGTGCAAGTTAGCTCAAACAGTATCTCCCATCTCAAACATTAATGGGTCCTCCCAAAATTTGAGAGTATCCAAAGCATGGTTTTCTTCGCTTCAACCTATGGTCTAGCCTAGTCTAATTCTCTAGGTCACTTGGAGACTAGATTGATGACCCCTCCCGACCCAGCTGTCAAAAGTGGTCCTCTGATAGCATCGTCCACCCATAACAAATGGACGTTCTGAAACAGACCAATGGTGCAAGCAGTTGTCATTAACTATTGTAGCTTACCTTGTATTGCCATCTCTTCTGCTTTTGGATCGAGGGGCTGGGTTACCTACCAGTTTTTGTGCACCTGGTTCCCCATAGGAAATTATTGAGTGTAAAGTCCATCCGCTTAAGCAGCTACCTTTGTCTTTCTATAGGTGGTGGTGCCTTAGTGTAGAAATCTAGGGTCCTTCTGAACAACATTAACTCTTAGATGCACTTTTCCTTTGCAGGAAGCCGTTTTTCATCATTGTTGGGGAGTTTTACTGAAGTACACCTATAGAAGACTCACTCTCACAGGGCTTCAACTCTTAGGTTTGGCCTGAACAAACCAAAAGCTTTGTTAACAATGGACGAGTAGCCGGGCTTAGTGTAGGAGGGAGAATGGTTGTAGGTAAGTACAAAGACCACAGGGCACACCTACAGTCAAGAAAAGACACAGTAGTTTTATAAAACTAATGTTATTTATTATAAACATACAGTATTAGAATTACAGGTAAGTAGAATTATTCTCTCTCTCTCTCATATATATATATATATATATATATATATATATATATATATATATATATATACACACAAAAAATTTAACGGACGTTATGGTTCCAAGTAAAACCAAAAAACCCTTGAAATTCGCCAGTTATGGTAAGCTAAGCAACCATAACTCCCGCCACCACCATCCACTGCAAAGACTAACACCCAGGACATCAAAGATGACATCACAAATATCATTGATGACATCACTGATGACATCACATGTGCATTTAATTTTCATACAAGGGGTTGTGAATGTAATGTTGGCAAAAAAGTATCAGGGATTATCGGGAGATGTGTAATAAACAAAATACTTTATCACGCAATGTAGTGTTCTAAAGAAAATTCCATTGCAGTGTTCCATCTAGTACAGGAACCTACTCATACAGAAATGTAGGTATTGGCCGCAGCATACACCACAGAGGTGCTATATGGAACAAGTTACTTACCTGTAACTGTTGTTCTCCAGCATGGGTCTGGCATGGATTCACATGCTCATGAATATTCCCCATCGTCAGGCTGGGAATCCTCGGTAAAGAAAAAAATCAGTTTCGTTTCTATACTGTCTTTCTACTAGTAACCAATCACTGGTCTCTGGGTCACACTGCCCCCAGCCAATGACTGCCCTCTACCTAAGCCCCTCCTCTGGCAGCCATCTTCAGATTTGGTAGCACGGAAAGTGGCGGTAGGACCAAGTGAAGAGCCACAGAGGGGTAGGAGGGAGGGTTTGCATGTGTATCCATGCCAGACCCATGCTGGAGAACAACAGTTACAGGTAAGTAACTTGTTCCTTATCCAGCATGGG
This sequence comes from Ambystoma mexicanum, assembly GCF_040938575.1. Taxonomy (NCBI): domain Eukaryota; kingdom Metazoa; phylum Chordata; class Amphibia; order Caudata; family Ambystomatidae; genus Ambystoma; species Ambystoma mexicanum. Next base: position 1,276,122,699 of record NC_090932.1, read on the forward strand.
GTCTGGCATGGATTCACATGCTCATGAATATAAGAATACATAGCAGTACACACATGCACAACCACGGGAGTTGGCAAGGCTCAACATTAAGCATTTCATCAACTCAACATTAAGCATCTCTTACCTCCTCACCAGGCCCACCTTCAGGCGAACAGGTTGCGCAGCACTGCCTGGTCGACTCTGGACTCCTCCCCTGGAATCCCAGTTGACACAGTAGAATCTCGTGAAGGTGTGCGTCGACCTCCACGTAGCAGCCCTACAGATGTCCAGCAGGGGCACACCAGACAGGAACGCCGTAGTAGCAGCGATCGCTCTGGTCGAATGGGCTCTCGGACGGCCGGGCAACGGTCGGTTTGCCAAATGGTGACAGTGCATGATGCAGCCGGAGAGCCATCTGGAAATGGAACCTTCGAGAGAGCCTTCCCTTGGTTCACAGGCCCGAAGTTCACAAACAGCTGTGATGTCTTCCGAAAACTCTTAGTGCAGTCCACGTAGAACTTCAGCGCTCCAGCTACATCGAGCGAGTGCAAAGTCCTCTCGGCCGGCGACGAAGGTGACGGGAAGAAAACAGGTAACACCAAGGGCTCGTTGAGATGGAAGTCCGACGGCACATTGGGCATGAAGGAGGGGTGCATCCTCAGCACCACCCTCGTATCGTGAAAAGTTAAGTATGGGGGTTTACAGGAGAGGGCTGGATCTCTCCCACTCGTCGTGCGGAGGTGATGGAGACAAGAAATGCCGTTTTCCACGACAGGAACTTCAACAGTGCTGAATGCATCGGCTCGAACGGCGGCCCCATGAGCCTGGACAGTACCACGTTGAACTCCCACGCCGGGGCCGCAGCCTTCGCCGGCAGGAATGACCTGACCAGTCCCTTCACAAACTCCTTCACCAGGCGATGGGACCAAAGAGATGATCGTCCCGGGGTCCCTGAGTAGCGGGAGATCACCGCTAGATGGATCTTGACGGAGGCGTGCGCCAGCGACAGTAGGTACGGCAGCACCTGAGGGGTCGTAATCCGCAGAGGGTTAATCTTCTGTGCACGGCACCAGACAGAGAACCTCTTCCATTTGTGTCCATAACACGAGAGTCGAGGGCGCCCGGGCCTTTGCAAGCACCTCCTTGCAGTCCGCCGGGATATCGTACCCTCCAAACTCTAGAGCTGCAGGAGCCAGACCTGCAAGTTCAGCGACGCCGGATCGTGGTGGAGGATTGTGCCTCCTTCTCTGATGAGATCATCTGCTTCTGCCGGAAGTTTGACTGGGGGGACGCTGACATGTCCAGAAGATCTGGGAACCAGATCTGCCTCGGCCACGCCGGTGCGACGAGGATCATCCTGCACCGGGACCGTCTGAGTTGGTTGATGAGTCGCAGCAGCAACGGAGGGAACGCATACAGGAACAGGCCGTCCCAGGGGAACGAGATTGCATCACCCATACTCCCTGGCTGGGGGAACCTGCTGGCGAACCTCTGGCTCTTGGTGTTCGCCGCCGTCGCGAACAGGTCGATCTGGGGATTGCCCCATCGTCGTAAGAGGAGGTCCACTTGATCCTGCCGCAGTTCCCACTCGTGGCACGAGCGCAGCTCCCTGCTGAGTGTGTCGGCGAGGGTGTTTTTTTTATTCCTGCCAGGTGGAAGGGTACGAGAAACATCCCTTGGGCTACGGCCCAATTCCACAGATCCTGGGCTTCCTTGATGGGGCTGGGAGATCTGGTGCCTCCCTGCTTCCGGATGTAAAACATCGTCGTGGTGTTGTCGGTGAAGATCCTCACCACCTTGCCCTTGAGAGACGGAAGGAACGACCTGAGGGCCCAGAACACGGCTCGGAGCTCCAGGACGTTGATGTGTAGTGACTTCTCCGGCAGCCAAAGGCCTCTTGCGTGGAGATCTCCGGAATGACCCCCCCCCCATCCCTCCAGGGAGGCGTCCGTTGTCACCGTCTCCTGATGGGCCAGGGTCTGGAAGTCCATAACGCCGTCAGATGCACGCGGGCGCCCCACCATCGGATCGCTTGTCGAAAGGTCTCGTTGAGCGAGATCCTGTCTTCGAAGTTGCCAGTCGCTTGCATCCAACGGGCATCGAGGAACTCCTGCAGTGGTCGCATCCATAATCTGCAAAGGTGCACAATGTAAATGCAGGAGGACATCATGCCTATCAGGGACTTGACGGACCTCACCTTGGTCACGTCCATGGTCGACAGCCGTTGCACCTTGCCTAGGATGGCCTTCGTCCTCTCCTCTGACGGAGATGCTAGTCGCGCCACTGTGTCGAGCTTGGCTCCCAGGAACAGGGCAACTTGCGACGGTACCAGGTGGGATTTTGCGAAGTTAATCAAAAATCCTAGATCCTGGAGTAGTTGGACGGTCTTCCTTGTGTGTTCGACAATGAGTTCCCTTGACTCTGCCCGGATGAGCCAGTCGCCCAGGTATGGGTAGACGTGGATCCCCTGTAGGCGCAGCCGTGCCACCACTGGTGCTAGGCACTTGGTGAACACCCTGGGCGCCGACTTCAATCCGAAGGGAAGGGCCTTGAACTGGTAGTACCGTCCTTGGACTATGAATCGCAGAAACTTTCGATGTTTTTTCAATATGGGAATGTGAAAGTGGGCATCCTCCAAGTCCAGCGACGATAGGAAGTCGCCTTCCTCCAGTTGTCCCAGCACGTGCTGGAGGGCAACCATCCGGAACTTCTGTGACCTGATGTACTTGTTTAGACGACGAAGGCCCAGGAAGGGTCGCCAACCGCCGGTCTTTTTCCTTACGAGGAAGTACCGCAAGTATACTCGAGCCCCGGGGTCTCTTTGGAACGAGTTCGATGGCTCCCTTCTTTAGCATCGCTCGTACCTCCAGTAGTAGTTGTGAGACGTGATTTTCCTTTCTGGCCACAGGTGGAATACGGGGACACTTTCTTAGAAATTCCAGTGTGTGCCCGCGGGCCAGAGCATCCAGCACCCAACGGTCGGTGGAGATGGACTCCCACATGCTGACGAAGTTCGCCAGCTGGCCTCCCGCCGGGGTGCTCAGGTGGGGGCCCGACACTACGGACGGTCCAATCCTGCTTGGTGGGGGGCCTTGCCGCCCTGGCCTCCTTGGTGATGACGAGATCCTCCTTGCTTGCCACGTCCCCTGTAGGCCTCCTGCGACGAGGAGCGAGCCGCCTGGCGGTATGTCGAGGAGCTGCCGCCAAATCTCTTGGAGGCACCCTGCTTGCTTCCAGAACCCCTAAAGGGCGGCCGTCGTTGCTGAAGAACGCCTAAGGCACGAGCCGTCTCCGTGTCTGCCTTGATGGCTTGCAGTGACTCGTCCACTGCCTTGCCAAACAGGTTGTTCCCGTCGAAGGGCATGTCCAGTACCCTGGTCTGGTGTCCTGACAGAAATCAGTTGCCCTAAGCCAACCGCGCCGGCGAAGGCAAAAGCTGTTGCCCATCTGGCGAAGCCGGTGTCGGCAATGTCCGTAGCCAGTTATGCCGTGGTCCGACGACACCTCTCCCTCCTGTAGGATCTCTAGTGCCTCCGCCCTCTTGTCGTACGGGAGGAAATTCAGTAGGGGAGCGATCTTAAACCATAGCTCCCTGTCGTAGCGGGCCACAATCGCTAGGGCGTTGACCGCTTTGATGGTAGTCGCCGCCGACGAGATGACCTGTCGTCCTGTGGCATCCAGTTTCTTCCCCTCGCTGTCCGGCGGAGATGTCTAAGTTGATGCCACCACCCCCGCCGCTTTCTTCTTGGCTGCCGCGGAGACAACCGAATCCGGGATAGGCTGTGCCCGAAGGCACATGGGGGCGGAATTTGGAACCCGGTACTTCTTCTCGTACCGGTCTCTCTTGGAGGGGCCGTGGATGGACTCTTCAGGAGCAACAGCCCCTCGTCCTAGATGTCGTCGAGCAACGGGACCATTAGGACAGTCTTCCTTTTGGCCTCCCATCGTTGATAGAGGAACCCTTCCTTCTTCTCTTCCACGGGGCAGAGCTGGAAGACCTCTGATGCCCTGGCGATCATGGCATGGAAGGAGCCAATTTCGTCGGGCGGGGAGGCCCGAGGAGGTGGTGATGGAAGGTCCATCCCGTCGTCACCACTGTCGTCATCCGTCCCCGTCGTGGCCGTCTCTGTTCCCGTATCATCCCTCGGCTCAGGAGACGGGGAAGAAGGTTGTGCAGGCCGATAAGGCTGGAAAGGAGGGGGTGGATGAATTCACCTCCGCTTGTTTGGAGGACTCTCCGATGGTCCAGGCTCCGCTGGGTCGTCCGTTAGTGGTAAGAGCAACCTTGTCCTTCTCTCCGTACACAAGGCCTGGATCGCCATCAAGATCGCCCCCGAGTTGTCTTGAGGCCCAGGGACCGGCTGCGACGGTTGGGGGAGTGGAATCCTTTGTCTCCACGGGAACCTCATCGGCGCCACCGTCGCTTTCCTCGTCCGTCTCGTCAGGATCCCTCCTGTGGGACCGGTCTTCCTCTGACCTCTTGTCCAGGATCTTCACGACTTCAGCCAGCTCCTCTTCAGAGGCTGTATCCGTGTCCATGATGGCCACCGGGCCCCACCCTCTTTTCCCACCGGGGTTTTCACGGGGTCTCATCGATGCGTTGAAAAGAGGATTCCCTCCGCGGTGGCAGGGGAAACTCTAGGCCCTGAGGTCGCCTCCACAGGCTTCGCCTGGGCCGCCACAACTCCCTCGATAGAGGCCTTAGCCGGGTGAATCAAGGCCTTCACGACCTGGGAGGCGCTTGAGGCCTTCACCTTGGGAGGAGGGTCACCGCCTCGCTCCCCCTCGGCTGCCATCGGGATCGACCGGAACTTCTCCCGAAGCTTACCTGGGTTCTCCGCTTTCTCCCCCCGAGCCAGAGCGTTGGCTCGTGGTTGATGGCGTCAGTGAAATTGCACCCTGCCTGGCAGCCGAGGAGCCTGATAGTTCGTCGCTCCCGGTGCCCGCGAACTCGCGGTGCTTAACCTTTTGTTGGGCCCCCATCGCCAGAGCGCCCTCAAAGGACTTGGAAGACCGCTCGGACGACTTCTTTTTCTCACTGGCTGCTGGGCTCTGCCCCTCCAGCCTGTTGGTGAGGCGGGTATGATGATCCCACATCGTCCGCTCAGACATTCTTGCAAAACGCACAGGCTTCCTCCACGTGCGTTTTGTCTTCATGAAGGCAGAAGAGACATCGAGAATGTTCATCCTCCTTAAAGACATTCTCCAGTCCACATCCAGGACAGCTCCTGAAGAGCTTGGATCCGGGCGTCGCGTTTCCTTTTTCCTGGGCCATGTCCACGCGGGGTAGGCCTCAAAGATCTTCCGGAAGCCTCCAAGAAGTGAAACTCGACGAAATTTCCGCCCTTGAGGGGCATAGAAAAATCCAAAATGGGTCCCTGTTGATCGGAAGTAGAAACGGTGGAGCTTGAGGCTCGATTGACCGAAAAATAAGATGAAATCTCTTTGAAAAACAATCGCAAAACGCAGTAAAAGCTCGAGGACTCCCAACACTTGAACGTGCGGTAAAAATCTGAAGATGGCTGCCAGAGGAGGGGCTTAGGTAGAGGGCAGTCATTGGCTGGGGGCAGTATGACCCAGAGACCAGTGATTGGTTACTAAAAGAAAGACAGTTCAGAAACGAAACTGATTTTTTCTTTACCGAGGATTCCCAGCCTGACGACGGGGAATATTCATGAGCATGTGAATCCATGCCAGACCCCATGCTGGAGAATTGTAATTTTCCAAAGTTATATAATAAAACAGTGAATGCTTCTGTATCAGACTTTTCCGGTCTGTGAACCTTGTACTAAGTAGCTAATAATGCATCACTTATTACATATTTCTACTAATACACACAAAACATAAATAGACTATAATGCATACAAACATGGGGCTTATATATGGAAAGTAAAATAAGCAAATAAGAGGCAGTATCATTAGCTACTTTGTATAATATACATGATTGTACTCACGCACAAAAATGATTAGTGTGTGTCAGGCCTCCTTCTTCCCCCTTATATGTACATCAGAAAATGCGATTAAATTCTAAGGAAAGTAGTGTAAGAAGAACATGTGAGAATAGCAAGATCTATAAATGTAATATCTTTTGAAAGTTAAGTTTCTGACTGTCAGTAAATAAACCCACCTGGCCTAGATATGGAAGTGAACAAAAAAGAAGGGGCTAGACATGTGATGTCATCAGTGATGTCATCTTTGATGTCCTGGGTGTTAGTCTTAGCAGTGGACGGTGGTGGCGGGAGTTATGGTTGCTTAGCTTACCATAACTGGCGAATTTCAAGGGTTTTACGGGTTTACTTGGAACCATAACATCCTTTTTAACAAAGATTTTTTACTGAATATACACTTTCATCGTGTGAATTTGGGAGATGTTTACTAGGATTCCCTTACTTTATATACATGTAACATAGAACATACAGAACCCCCTTGCTAATGATTTTTGAAGGCCACGGACTGTGCGTATGTCCGCGGATGGGCGCGGACGACATCAACACTACCCGAACACTCAGGGGGTATTTAAAATTGTTCTATCATACCATATAAAAATTGCACACGTTTAAAAAGCAGCACATAAACACATTAGAAGTAATAATAAATAAGCAGTGGAACCTACAAGTCTAACACATCAACCATCCATTTAAATACCATATATAATGAAATGGATTATACCATAACAAAATAGAAATGCCTCCAACATAATTACCTCACAGAAACTGCAGCGCTAGGAGCGACAGTACAAAAACTCAACACAACGAATACAAATTTCCAGAAACTAGTAAGTAAACTTTATGTCTTATTACTTTTGTAGACATTTTGTATGAGCTACAGAACAATTAATGTATTGCTGTGTTTTACACAGAAATGTGCAGTACTTTGGAGTGGCTCGAGGAGAATTTTCTGCGTGACGAAATGTCGGAAGATATTGATAATAATGGTACACACTTCTCTGCATAAGCAAATTAAGTCAGTACTTCATGTGTACATAACATTTATTTTTATCAGACCATGCAAAGATTGAAGAAATTCCACCAAAGGAGACAATGCAAGACACCTTGCAACGCATAGAACAGAAAGTGGACATGCTGAAAGACAATTTTAATGGTTTAAGGCAATTTGTGGAGGAGTACGTCAAAGGAAAAATTAGACACCACTGTCCTACCTGTACCTGTCCCGCCTCTCCATGTCCCAGTGAAGTATCCCCAAACCCTCACGAAGAACAAACGTTTCGACGAAACTTCCATCCCTTCACCCCTTCACAATAATCCTCTTCAAAAGCCTAATTCCCCCCCTATATTTGTTCAGTTTCTGCTTCCCCCCTCTCTTTCTTAATTGCTGTATATGTATGTAATAAGATAAAGGTTATGTTAGTTTTAATGAAATTGTTTGTGTCTTTTTTTTTTTTTTTTTTAAATCAGTTCAAATGTCCGCGGACAGTGCGCCTGTCCGGCCTGTCCGTAATTAACAAAATATGGATGTCCTTAAGACGGTTTATAGTCATATTGAAAAAATAATGCCGAAATACAAAAATGTCGAAAACAAATAAATCAAAAACATATACATATAACAGAAAAAGTACATTTTTCGAAAAAGAAATCTCAAAAAAAATGTCGACCAACAATGGTAATATATCAATGTAAAATGTCATCAATAGTACCGTTTAAATGGGGGGGTTCCCCCCCGCCCCCCCCAACCCACCTCACGCGACACCCTGCAGTCACCCCACCCCCTCCCCTCGTACGCAACACATACCCATTTTTTTTTGTACATGAAATACATTATGACTAACGAAAACCCCACAGAACGAAAGGTAGAAACGGTTCAAACAAATGGGTGACAACCATGAGTAAAGAACCTTGCCTAAATACAGAGGAACAGATGAAGGTTGTGAAAAACCATCATTACCTGACAGAACCGAACGTTAGAGCGGACTACAGTGAATTGAATACAGTTACTTCAGGATAAAACAGGTAATATTAACATAACTAACATGTAACTAGATATTGAAATATCTTACTATAAACAAATGCGTGACAGGAATAGTAAAAGCTTCTTTTCTCCGTTGTTTTAGACTAAAAAATGGCAGACAAGGTGGAGTATATAGCTTCACAAAAGGGAGGAAAATAGATGGTTTACAATGGATATATTTACTATAAAGAAGCAGAAAAAAAAAACGCACGCATTGGAAGTGCACTGAATATGGCAAAAAAAATGTAGCGCACAAGCAATAACTGAGGATTGTAATATAAAGATAAAAGGCGAGCATAACCATCTGCCGGATAAAACAACTATTATAATTAAAAAAACACTTCAGGAGCTCAAACGAAAGGCAGTAGAAAACCAAGGTGAATCAAGTGGTTCAGTAATATCAACTGTATGTGACAAGTTACCGTTACACATATCGGCACAAATGCCTGGTGAAAAACTAATGCAGCGTACAGTAAACCGAAAAAAACAACAAAAAGAAAATCTGCCACCGGCACCAATGATATAACAATACCGGAATTGTTTAAATTAACTACAAAAGGAGACAATTTTCACCATGCAACCATAGAAATAAACAACGAAAAAATACTAATATATTCAACTGCTACAAACTTCCAGCAACTGAGTCAAAGCCAACAATGGCAAAGTGACGCCACATTCAAAGTGTGCCCCCAACCATTTCAGCAATTTTTTACCATTCATGGAACAATAAATAACAGACTTATACCGCTTGTTTATGTTTTGATGCCAAAGAAAAGCGAAGAAACTTATAAAATCGTGTTTAACAAAATGAAAGACACTGTACCAGAGTCGCAACCCACAAATATAATCATGGATTTCAAAATAGCACAGATTAGAGCATTTTCTGCAATATATAAAGATACAAAGATACAAGGGTGTTTTTTTCATTTTACTCAAAGCATTTGGAGGAAACTACAGAAACTGGGACTAAGCACAAAATATACAGAAGACAGTACTTATCACATAAAAAAACTTTTCGGTTCGGCGTTTGTTAGAGAGGATCAAGTTATGCATTTTTACTAACATTTAACAGTGAGTATTATAAAAATCATGAGGAGGAAAATTCAGACTTGTTAGATTATATCGAGAACACTTGGCTAGGACAATTAACACGAAGTGGGACAAGACGCAGGCCCAAATTTAATGTACAATTGTGGAATTGCTACCAAGCAACGTTAGAGGGGAAACCAAGAACAAACAATGCATTGGAAGGATGGCATAGCTGAATAAATAAAAATTTCAATACAAAAGATCCAAACTTGTGGCATTTTTTAAAGGAGTTACAAAATGAACAAACATCAGGAATTTCGACTGTCGCAAACAATTTCATTAGCAAACGCAGAAACAAAAAGAAAGACATACAGAGACTATGAGAAAAAACTTGAACAAATGGTACACAAATTTAACTAACAAAATAAGGAAAACTACCTGGATTCTGTAGCATTTAATTTAAAGTGTTAAAAGTACTTACGTTTTCGTAGAATCAGCAATCCAATATGGCAAAACACAAACGTATCCAAATACACCAACCAAAAAACTCCATAAATCCCAAAGTCCAAGAGGCAATCCGTAGGAAAATCACAAAAAAAAAAAATCCAAGAAAAATCCAAATCTGCAGTTTAAAACAGTTAAATCCAGCCCGGATCAAAAGGTGCAAATCCAAAAAGTCCCGAAAAAAACACAATCCACCATGAAAAGTGCATAGAACCAAAAAAAAACATTACATCCATGAAATCCGGAGGAGAAAAAGCCATTGGGTCCAAAAAAAAGTCCAGTAAAAAAAACCAAATCCACAAAAACCTTGAACAGAGAGACGGAGACCCGAACGCAACGGAAACGGTTTCAGAATGAACTTTACAAATGGCGCCCACGCATACGTACACTCACGTAACGTACGTACAAAACAATAACAAATAACAGCAATATGTACATTTCTAATGCAATAGCGCCATATAATGGAAAATAGTTATAACGAATGTTCACCGTCAATAAAGCATGCTACTTATTTATTATTTAATATTTATTCCTAGTTATATTACAGTTATACTTAAAATAAAGAGTTTTTTAAACTAAATAATTATTAAAATATTATATAGTACTTTAACTTAATATTGCAACATAGTATTATCAATATAAATATGCTCAATAAAATATATACAAATGCTTACCTTGTATATTTTTTATATCTTGCCTATATTATTTTTAGAAAAAAAGTAGAAAAAATATTGATATTTTGTAAATGAAAATTTTGTTTTTCCGAATAAATATTTTCGACATTATGACTTTCGAAAATATTGCATTCGGAAAAATGACTGCACACCCCTAAAGACACTACACCTATCTGTACCATTCGCAACCAAGATGAAACTGTTCTTAGAACACACCAGCTGTCCGGGATGTCTGTAAAATAACAAAATGGGGGTATCCCTAAGGAGACTATACCTGTCCGTACAGTTCGCAACCAAGATGGAACTTTCCGCAGAACAGGTATGGTGGCCGCGATGTTCGTAGTGAAACAAAATGGAGGTGTCCTAAGGACACTATACCTGGCTGTACAGTCTGCAGAACATCTACGCACATGCGCACCATACCCATAAGTCTTGTGAACATTGCGCATGTCCGTAACTGTCCGCCTCACTTGTGTTGCACTTTTAATTAGTTTCAGGACCCGACCACTGTCCGTAGAACACCCGCGCGCATGCGCACGACCATTCCTGTGCATTTGGTGTCCTGCGGACACCCATTCCCTTCCCAGGCGTGTTGACGACGTCATGTGACTGCACCCACGCTGAACGTGTGTCCTAATTTACACACTTTGTCCGCTTCCCCAACATTTTAAAAACGTATGCAGACAATCCAAATTATTGTACAGTAAAAAAAAAAAAAAAAAAGAAAATCACCATTTCACATGTCCCAGACAATGGCCCAGGCTTTCCACATGTTTTTTGGAACTTTTTCATTGCTTTTGAGTAATCGATATGGTCACGAGGCGCACCCTTCCACCCCTATAAAAGGCCACACCCCAGAGCTCATCTTCATTGTACTTCTGGCTATTGGAGATTGATTTTTGCTACCTTTAGTGCTCTAGCGGAGATTTCCTCACCAACGCTAATGGCATCCATGGCTGCTGTTGCTACATCAGCCTCAGCACCACCCCCAAACCCTCCACCACCACCACCTCCACCCCCAAGGGCCTGTAGAGAGGAATACGCATGAGGATGAAGAGAATGAGGTCGAGGAACACCCTACTACCAACACTCGCCGGGAGTCGTGGATGTGGCGGTGGTTTACCGTTCATGGTAACGTACCGAAAGCATGTGCGAACAAGGTCACCTGTAACCAGTGCAATTTGGTGCTGAGTCGTGGGAGACGTGATTCGTACAGCTTTGGTACGACGTCCATGAAGCGACACCTAACTTCGTTCCACGGTGCGGACATTCGCAAGGTTGCACCATGTAAAGAACGTAGTAGGTGGAGTTCCTCTGCAGCATCCTCCGTTTCTGATCATCTCACCATAAGAGAGACTCCTGTGGGAGAGCGCATCCCTCCTGCCGCTTCACAGGCCTTTCGCGATGCTGTTGACCCTTACCTTTCGAGGGTCACAATATTGTGTATGTAATGCGATGCAGTACTCTGCAGGGGCAGGGGGAGAGTCTTCAAAGTGCTTTCGAGACTACGGTCAAGGAGCACCAGAAGAGGTGCTACCTACCTAAATAAGGCCCACCCTACATCTTCCTCTCTCCACCTGCCCTTTCTTATCTCCATGGTTGGTGTCCCTTCCTTACCCTCCTTTCTGCTCCTCTCCTAGTGTCTCAGGTGTAGAAAAAGCCACAAAATATATGTAAAACAACAAAAAGTTTTTTTTTTAAAAGGCTGTTTTCAGAGCCACCTTTCTCAGTTTAAAAATATAACTAATCAAGTAAACGGTGCAGGCAGATTAAAAGTTTGGGGGACAACCCTAGAAAAATCCATGCACTTTTCTCTGGAAGTAAGTGGTGGCTCTGAAAAGAGCCTTTTGGTGGTGTTTTGTGTGTGTCAAAAACTTGGATTTGTCAACATGTAATGCAAAATAGATGACTATACTTCCAAAAACAGTTGCAATGCATTTTGGACATTTTGAATAAAAATCTGATTGCCAGCATATGTAAGATGGACTCCATCGCTGCGAAAAATGGTTGTACTTCGAAACATAATATTTTCATTATGGAAGGACGACATGCCAACCTCTCTTAGAAAGGCACAAATAGCCTCATTGACATTGCGCCTCGCTTTCTCCATTTGTGGACCAAATGAAGAAGAACGCAGCCACATTTGTCTTTGCGCAATACGTGAAAACATTTCTTGCCAATTTGGAAACATGTCCATGACCTTCTCAAGTCCTTCCTTCATTGCAAATTGCAAAGACATTACAGACGCATGTCCTAAACTGTTCCCTCCACAATGAATTATGATTATGTCAGGATGACGCTCTGTCTATAAAGTAGCACAGAGAGATACCAAGTCCAGCCACTTCATTCCACGCACTCCATGCCAGTGCACTTCCACATTAGGGAATACAAGATCTGCAGATATACCGCAACGTTCTGCATGCACCTTCAACCAATGTATCCATGAGTCTCCCAAAATCCAGATAATCTGTTTGAGCACACACAGCCATAGATGTCTGTTCTCCTCTCAGGAAAAAGAAGTCCTCACTAAATCTCTCTGTGCACAACACACCCACTGAACTTTACTGACCAATCCCTAGCTCCGCTCATTCTCATTTGCATGCCTCTCCACCCCAGAATCCCTGTATGTAAAACGCGCCGTCCGCAGACTACCGCCATGTCCGCGGACATGTAGAAGATCTGAGCGTGGCGAATGAACATTTAAATAGTGTTCACCATTTCCCCTTTAAGGTGGGCTCTGGAAAGAGCCTTTTGGTTTTATTGCAGATGCCTGACAGACACCTGTTATTTAGTATTTTTTTTAGGGGTTTTTTCTTCTTAGTTTGCTCCTAAAATCTTCATATAACCTGTCCAAAGCAACCCTTACATTCCAAAAAAACATGGCATTTCCCAAAAAAGATAAAGAAACACCATCTGCTTCAAAATAAACCGCATTACTCGAAACAATGTTCTCGTGGCTACAGAATAACATACCAGCTCTTAGCATGAAAGCACGCATGCCGCGATTGATTGCACAACTAGCAATGCTTTGATCAGGACAAAAAACAGAACTGTTCTCCCATTTTGCTCTAGGTAGTAATGCAGAAAAAATTACTTCTGCAGTTGGAAAGATGTTGATTACTGCTTGAACCAACTGTTCCAAATCTCCCAACAAAGTAGGGGAACTCACGTAGCCCAAATGGAAAGCACCATGCAAAACAACCACATGGGGACTGTTCATCCTTCGCATATCTCTGCAAACTTGCAGAATTGCCTCTACATTGCAGTCAGTCACAGCGCTCCACACCACATCCACTCCTCTAACATCAAAATGGTTTGCCACATGCTTGCATTGAGAAGTGTGTTGTAAACCATGGACAAACATATCTCCGAGCACCAACACCCTGACTGTCTCCACCTCTGCCATCTTCACTACACACACTCTCTTTCCACACAAATCAACGTCAACATCTGATTGGTTGATCCCTACAGTCCCCTTTCCATGCTGCATTTCCTGTAAACCCTGTATGTGGCACACCCTACCCGTGGACAGGTGCGGTGTCCAAGCGGTACGTAACTCTTAGCCAGCCCTTCTACCCTTTCCACATCACTCGCGAATCCATTCCCTCATTGGACACAGCTAAGCAGTCACACAACCATCCACCAATCACAGACAAGACCTCTACATCTAACCCCATCATAGGAGTTCCGCACTTCAAAAGTACTGTTGATCACTCTGAATACAAGTGTCATATCATTGGAAAGCACCCACTACAAAAACTACTGTGCAAGTCTTGAAGATTTCTACTTACAGCTCCATGCATATCCACATGCATGATTACAAAGTACAGGTATGCATATTTTATTCAGAGTACATGTACAACTCTTATGATTCCATATAAACAAAGTAATGCCACTAAATATGCATAGCCAATACATACATGCCAACGCTCCCGCTTTAAGCACGAGACTCCTGATTTTTTCAGTGAAAAATCGCACTATTTTTTACTATCTCCCCCATAACCTATACATACATGCCAACCCTCCCGATTTACGTGCGAAACTCGATTTTTCATTAAAAATCGAGTCACCATTTTTTACTGTCTCCCACCTAAATTAATGCTAATCCCAATGCGAGCGTATGAGAAAAATAAACATTCCCAATTGCTGTGGTGAAATCTCCCTCTCAGGTGCTCCCGATTGTTCATATGTCTAGTTATATTATGAAATTATTCAAATTTTTCCCTTCTACTATAATGAACTATCACTTCCAAACCTCTCTGCTATCTACAACACAGCTGCAAACAACAAGGGAATTTCATGAACTTAAAATTCTACTCATTTGCGAAGCAGGTTGAACTAAGATACTGCAAATAACATATAAAGGCTGCACATAGTGTATGCATGCATTTCATTTGACTATGTTCAGATATTGAAATGAGAATACTATCACGAACGTGTAAAAATCAACGTGTACAGTAACATCAGTGCTATAAAACAAACAAAATTACTAACTTCTTCCTTTTACAATTGCAATGAAGACCACTTCCTGAAAATCAACAGCATCTAAACAGCAAACATATCCGAAGAAACCTTACATTACTACTTTTATATTCTTACTGTTCCTCAAAGAGACATTGTGGTTTATTCATGTAATTTGCGCACCAAAAAAAAACAAAAAAAAAAAAATTGATTTCTGAATCATTCTGCCCACAAATCCCCATTTATCAAACAAAGATTAACAGGCAGAATGGTACACAAATCCCTGTTTTTTTTGGAACACACATACTCAAGCCTTAGAATGTTAGTATTACAAAACAAATAACTGTTTTAATTTTTTAGCATTAGGTTTACCATTAATGCTTCCCCTCGCCACTACCTCACTTTCTACTATCATCTGAAGCACAGTGTAGTAACACACAAACAGGAAAATAGCTTTCCCAACTCATTCTAACTGCCCAATGCACATTCACACACCACCACAAACATCTTCCCCATCAAACTCATATACGCATGCAAACACCACACATACATTGTAAAACAGAGCAACCAATACCTTCTTTTTTTTCAACAGACCCCAAAGAATGCCTACCAAAAAGCAAGTCCGTAGGAAGCAATGCAGAAATAGAGCAAATGAAAATAAAAGTGTCCAAAGTAAGCATCCATCTCTACCAGAGTTTGTACAAAACGTTCAAACAAAAAGTAATGCAGTCATTTAGCGAAACAAAAGCTTCAACTACAGAAACTTTGCCTCCTCTATCAAAATGTGGCACGAAACAGAAAATGCTTAACAAGAATTCGGCTATCACTACTGGTAACACTGCTTCTATAAATCCTCATATACTAGCAAGAAACCATAGTAAAAAAAGTATTTTTAGCGAAAATGTTAGACCACAGAGCCCTTCAGAATCTAATAAGAAGAGGAGCGAAATCATCCACAACCCTTAAAACCTACTGTAGAAAAGTAATCTTAGAAGCTCTCATAGACAGTGCAATCCTTCTCAAAAGGAAGTTATTTATTTTAGTTTTAAACAGGATGAAACCACTAACAAAACTAAGTACTAAACTACAAAAGAAACCTCAATGAACGGAATGTCAACAAAAATAACTTCTTAAATATTTGTGGAGGTGAATGGAGTCGCACGACGACCACAGAACCATATTTTAATGAAGAGGCATACAAACAAAGCCAAACAAACACAATTGCCATCCACAGCAGTGGACGAGGATATGAAAAAAAATCAATAATACCATCATGGAACAAGAAACACTGCTTACAAAAGTATCCTCAGAAAACTCAGAATTACCTCTCCATTCGACTGAACCAGTACGTCCAGTTTACAAATGGCCGTGCACCTCAATGTGTAACATTCCCAACAAATCTTTCAAATCTTTACACCAGTTCCTCAATCAGTATGTGAAAGGTAAAGAAAAAATCAAAATGAAAGTGGTGCAAAATATGGATACCTGTCCAGTGCGCAAATACACAGGACTACAAGGACATTCATTAGCCTGCATTTCAGGACCTATTTGCAAAAGCACCTTCCATAATATCAAAATGATATCAACACATCATTCAAATTTAAGAAACCTAGTGTATAAACTGTACTATGCTAAAAGTCCAGCTTTAGAACTAGCCAATTTAAATAACACTCTTCTGTATGGTACACCCAAATACCTACAAGAAGAAATCGACCGTATCCAGAGAAAATATTTTGGAAGAGAAAGCCACTTACAAAATGCAATAGCTTTAGAACAGACTAGCAACACTTCTGCACATTGCAACCTTCTATTGCACACATACAAAAAAGAAATACTAACATTTTAAAGTACATCCGCTAAAGTACCAAACCATGTGTGTGTGTGTTGCCGCAGAACCTTTTACAAAAGTAACACAAAAACTATAGACGTAACATACAAAATAGAAGACAATGAAGAATCCAAATGGTTTGAACTAGCTCTCTAACTTTTAGCAGAAAACAAATACGAAATAAGTGAACCCTTAATATGTTGTACTTACTGCACTAAAAAACTTGACAACAACCAAACTCCTTCACGTGCTATCACAAATAACTTGGAATTATTTCCACTACCAAAACCCCTGCAACAACTCAATTTGTATGAGAGCATCATAATTCAAACAGTACAACCATTTCAAGCAATAATACGCCTTCAAACAAAAACAGCAAAATGACCTCCCTCTGAATTGGTGAAAGGCATTTGTGGCAAAGTAGTTTATTATTTCTGACAGAAAATGGGCACACTCTAGGAGTGCAACGTCCAATAGAGCAATCTCTAATTGTCTTAGTAAATGGAGTACCAACAAAAGACAAAATAATTTGGCAACAACTCGTGGACTTACATAAAGTTAGACAAGCCTTGCAATATCTGAAAGACAATGAATACTACAAAGTAATCAGAAACTGGTCAATATGAACTTCTGGATCCTATTGCAGTATCCACTCTTTTGGACCATAATACAATTCATCCATTGCACTCTAATGACAGCATAGATGATGCACTAGAAACTTACCAAATGCGACAAACCAAAGGTTCACCAATGAGCATATGGGAAAAAGTATAGAAGCACGTGCTTTTCCTGTACTATTTCCTACTGGCAAAGGAGGAAGGTACGATGATAGACCCACTTGGATAACAGCATCAGAATACTGCTCATTACGAATGTATTCTGAAGATCCACATTTTGTCTAAATCTGGGAATACATATTCCACCTACTCTTTGAAAGTGAACTAGCAACCCTATGTTACAGAGTTGCACACATATTGAAATCGGGAACCCACTTTCAAAATATGTCAGCTACACAATTAATACAAAAAGTGCAAGAAAAAGATGACTTTTACAATCAAGCATATCAAATCTGTTTGCAAACATGCGTGGTACGAAAGATTACTGGTTCCTATGTCATGGACATGTACGTTGTATGATCAGATACCTTGGACCACCCACTTGGTTTGTTACATTAAGTTGTGCAGAATATGCATGGGAAGATTTACATAATTTCCTACGCTTATAAAAAAAAAAAAAGAAAAAAACATACTAACACCTGGAGAAGTTTGCTCTCTAGATCCTGTTAACGTTTGAAGATATTTCCACCATCATTCCATTGCTATGCTACACTTTATTTGTAATAAAACCGTTCCTCCCCTCGGAGAAGTGCAACACTTATTTTGGAGAAAAGAATACCAAGCCAGAGGAGCACCACATGTTTTGCAGTTCATCCAAAAATATGTCACTTGTGAAATCCCTTCACAAACGACAGTGACCTTCATGGACAAATTTTACAATTTCAAAGACACAAATGTGGCAAATATTGTCGTCGCAAATACAAAACAAAGGGAAATACTACACCAAATGCCACTTTGGTTTCCCTAGACCAGTTACAGAAACAGGTGAAGTAAACAACTTCATGTCTTCCGTTCGACATAGTGTTAAAGGTAAATCACCTAAGAACACGTATTACATAAAAAGAACAGAAGAATCAAAATATATCAATGATTACAATGCAATCATTGCCCTCTTATGGAATGCAAACATAGATGTGCAGTACATTGCAGACAATTCCACTGCAGTTGCACGATATGTTACAGCCTACTTAACAAAAGACCCCTGGAATGACCCATCAGACAAAACTCTATCTCCAAAATTGTACAGCCTAGGCATAAAAATGCTCTCTCAGAGAATGTGCCGCCTATGAAGCTGCAGATCATTTAACCGTTACTGCTTTGTATGGAAAATCTGAAAATATAGTATGGCTAAGTCTTGGTCCTTCTAAATCTAGAAAAAGTTCTCAAATCATATGAGGACATAGAAACAATAGCAAGAAATGATCCCAACAGCCAAGACATTTTGAAAAACAATTTACTAGACACATACTACCCGAACAGGAGTACCACTTTGGAAACCATGCATCTATACCACATAGCCCAAAACTTTGCATACACAAATAATATAAAACCCGATGAAAGCAAAGGTAGATACAGAGTGACAGATTGTGAAGGCAGCTTAGTGAAACTTACCAAACGAAGCTTAATCATGTCAAATTGTCATTAAAAACTCCTCAACAGAAAGAACTATATTACATGTCCCTGCTACAACTTTTTAAACCATGGAGAAAAGAAGAAGAGATACTAGATAACTATGACTGCTATGAAGACGCTTTCAAAGCAAATGAAAGCACTACCACCGATGCGAACTTTACGCAGTACAAAACAATGTTGCACAATGAACAGCAACATGAAGAACAACTCCAGGCCCAACTAGATAAGGACACCTCCGACAGTAGTCAACCTTCTGTAACAGGAAGCCAAGAACCATTAGGACAGCCACTAATAGCAAATGAGGCAGAATTAGCTATGACAGAAGTAGAAAACACCATGTGTCACTATGAAGAAGATACAGAAGACTTAACTGTACTACAATCAAAACTTAAAGACCAGCGCACCATTTTTGAAGAAGTAACAAGAGAAATTGCACATGGTGTACAACACGAAAATAAAGAATGTACCTGCCAAAATTACAAACCTATACTGCTATACGTCAGTGGTGAAGCTGGTTCAGGCAAAACATTCTTAATCAAAATCATCAGCAAGTTCCTTCAACAATTGACAAACAACAAATTGTCTGCTGTTGTAACTGCCCCCACAGGTTTAGCTGCCTACAACATAGGCGGTGTCACTTTGAACTGATAACTACTCCTTCCAGTAGAACACCAAAACAAATTAGACTATTACAAACTTTCTACAGAAGCTGCAATGGAACTATGCAGAGTATTAAAACAAATGAAAATGCTACTAATAGATGAAGCGAGTATGGTCTCCAACCTAATGTTGGCTTTGATTCACCTCAGATTGCAAGAAGTACGCAAAACAAACTACGAAGAACTCTTTGGAGGAAAACACATTGTTTTCAGAGATCTTCTGGAATTGACACTAGTGAAAGGGGAACCTATTTTTAAAACCTTGGGACACAAACTGTGCCTTAAAACTGTTGGCAGCATAGGAAATGTCAACCTTTGGCAACATTTCCAATACAGAGAATTAACAGAAAACATGCGTCAATCTGCAGACCTCACTTACGCCAACATTTTAAAAAGTATTAGAGTTGGTTTACTATCTCAAGAAGCACAAGCAATATTGAAAACCCGGCATATCCATTCACTTTATGGCGATAACGCATGTGCTACTGATGTTATGGAACAATTAGCGCACAAAAATGTCAATTGTATGGCCTTAATGGCAACTCTTGCAAGCTGTTCCAAATTCAATGAAACAATATTAAAAAAAAGAAATGCAACCAATAATTCAAATTTGCTCCACAGGATGTACATGTTATGACACTACCCATGTGTCAACAAGCCACAACAAGACTAAATACCTTAGAAAATTCAATCTCCAACACAGCTGGGTTGGAATAAATATAAAAATTATCCTTAAATTGTAGAGTAATGCTTAAACGTAACCTTGACGTGGAGCAAGGACTAGTTAATGGAGCACTGGGTACAGTTTTTGGCTTTCAAACATACCCAACATTCAGTTTGTCAATATTAACTTTGACAAACTTTCAGAAGTAAAAAGGATAGGGCGCTCAACAGCTCGATTCCTTCTCTTCGAAGACATGTATGTACGTAGAGAAACATTTTCTCTAACTCTTGCATATGCAGTCACCATTCATAAATCCCAATGTCTTACCCTAGACAAAGCATTGATAGATATTGGGAACAATTGGCCTCATCACGAGTTGGGCGGTAACGCCGGCGGTATTAGCCCTACCGCCAAACCCCCACAGTGCTATAAGCGCCGGATCACAGGTTTGGCGGTAATGGAATTCCCCATTGCCCACTGAGCCCATTCGGGAATGCCCCATTCGCCATTGGGCTCAATGGGGAATTTTCGCGTTCTTACCGCCGGCGAATTTCCCGCCAGCGGTAATAGCGTGAATTTTCGGCAGATTTCCCCCCAGCTCAGAGCCGAGGAGAAATCCGCCGAAGCCCTGATTTGGCGGACCCTTAAATACGGCGGTAATAACGCGACTGCCGGATTTAAGGGTTACTGCCAAACTTGTGATGAGGCCCAATGTCTTTAAATAAGGCATGAGCTACGTAGCACTATCACGTTTACGTACACTTGACGGTCTATTTCTAATCAACTTTGATGCAAGTAAAGTAAACGCTGATTGATATTCCTTGCATTTTAAAATACAATAGCCTACGTTCACTGTACACCCCCCATCTCAAATCATATCCTGTTCCACAAAAAGGAAAAACTTGTAAAAGAAAACTAATTCAAACGGAAATGCAACAGGCTCTGACTGCAAATCCTTCAAAGACAGTAAAAGAAGCTAATACTTCATCTATTACCACAACCAAAGAAGAACCTATTATTGAAAGAAACTCAGGTACTTCTTCAAAGAAGCAACACAAACTCTGAAAAAATCGGACACAGAACTATCTGGTCCATTTAAATTTTCAAATGTAACTGGTGTAAGTTGCTAAGCAAATGTAGCAATGAATATTCTATTTCAATTGCCACCAATTGTTAACATTTACTTACCCAGTACAGACCAATTGTGTTTGCAAATGTTAGTCCTTCAAAGAAACGCAACAAACAATCCTGACAACACGTATAGTGTTCACGGAATAAGACAAGATTTGCACTACTGTGCTGGAATGGGGAGGTCCACTATAAACTCACAAGAAGATCCACAAGAATTTCTAATGTACTTACTACATGTACTGGAAAACAGAAACATACCTATAAATGAAATCTTCCAGATTTCATACATGTGGAAACATACATGCACTCTCTGCAACAATGTGACACAGGAACAAATCCCTAATGAACGCTTTTGTGTATGTATCCATACCTAATTGTGAATCCATTGCATTTCAACAACTTGTACAAAATGCAAACCATGGCAGATTATGTACTATCTGCAATTCAGATAATAGCTCCACCTTACTAATACACACACATACTAACTATGTAATACTAATGCTTCTATGTTACAATGCAGATGGTACCAAAAACAACTGCAAGCTGACTGGATTCACACACGGTCAAGTGTCACTTGGTAAGAAAACCTTCACAACAATAGGCATAATTTACCACGCAGGAGACACAACCAATGCAGGTCATTTCACTGCATATATTAAAAAGAAATGTGGATGGTTCGAATGGAATGATAGTACCATTACTCTAAAGCAAAGATTACCAGCAAATCTTACAAACGCTTATTTAATCTTCTTAAAGCCAAAATATAATAAGTCATCTGTACTTCAACATTAACAAAAATGCAATTAAAAGACTATAAACAGTTAGAATACGCCAACAGGTATCTAACTGCCCAAGATTGTATAACAACCACACAGATAAATGAATACCACTGAATTGTAACAAAAAATCTAACTGCCCAAGATTGTATAACAACCACACAGATAAATGAATACCACTGAATTGTAACAAAAAATACAGTTAGAATACGCCAACAGGTATCTAACTGTATAAAAAAAATCTGCAACAAGCCAACATATAGAACATTAACCAGAAACAACAAGTGAACACTCAAAGGAAACAAAGAAATCAAGGCATAAAATAAGCAGAATCACATCGCAGTTTGCAATACAATACTGCTTATTTGCTTTTTATTTCAATAATCATGTCGTATTAACTGCGACATGATTTCTAGAGCGAGAATAGTAGGTTTTGTCAGCATAGCCTATGCCTGGGGTGCAGAGTGCGCACAGGCGAAGGCAGCGGCTCCTGGGCTGGGCTGAAAATGATGCATTTTCTTTTTATGTGCGCAGCCCGTGCGCCGTGTAAACACATGCGCAGAGCAGCCCTTGTGCCGAGGCCGAGCATGAAAGAGGCAGCTCGAGACAGTTTCTCCAGCCATTGTGGTTGCCGCTGGTAAGTTCATACGAATTTTATTTTAGTAGGTGCTGGGGCACTGATAACAGCCTGCAGGCATATTGCCTTCTTAATGTTCTTTGAAGAGCAGGACTGCAATGGTTTAATGCTGTCTCGCTCTTCAGAGAACATTTAGAAAGCCTTGTGCCTGCTGGCAGTGTTATTAGTGCGGGGCTCACACTGCCCTAGCACTGATAACAGCCTGCAGGCATATTGCAACAACATTTACAAGGCATTTATGCAGGTAGACCTAGCTACATTTGAAAATCAAAAACCCTGAGATTTCCGTGCTTCGCTGCACCTCTAATTTCTATAAATTCTGTCCTTGTCAGTCCTATGTTGAAAAAGGGGGCACATTCTTACAAAAATAACCTTAAGGTGCAATAGATCTCTCAATACTTAAAGCCACATAACAAAAAAATATGGTCATAACTTTGGCAGGAGACGCTATACATAGGCAAGATAACAATTTAGCAGGACCTTTATTTGGGCTTTCTTGTTCAAAATAGCCAATGCCTGCTCCTTTCTGATCACTAATAACAAAGAGGTGTTAGTTCTTTAAATGCCTCGATGGGAGCCCTGTACGCTTTGCAGACTGAGCAGCAGTGTGCACTCTTTCCATCACAGGCATCCTCTGATCACTGCTGAGGGACGAAAGGCACTGCTTTTATTGTAGGCCCTGACAATCCCAGATGCTTTATGCTCTTCCCCGGAGACCCGGAGAAGAACATGAAAAACCCATGGGATACGGAACAATACCAGAAGTTAGGCAGGTCTGGCTGCGTTATCAGTGCAGGTTGTGTGCTGTCAAGTGTCTGGAAATATTTCACCTGCCATGTTTGGCAGGAGATATACGATTCCCAGCCATTTGCTAATGCTCAACCTGACACTGATACATCCTGTAGGCAGGAGGCCTTCTAAATGTCTTTGTTGCGCTGGGTTACAGCAGGGCCTGCTGAGTCATGGCTCGGCGGCCCCATTTCAATATGATCTTTGCGGGCCCCTTTTGGAGCTGAGAAAGTCTGAGGCACCTGTGCGTACATTCTAATGAAGACCATAAAATACAGCCAGGAGGTTAATAGCTGCAGATTATCACAAGACTGCCAAACAGCGGAGAACTGAAACACTAAACTTCGACTGAAATCCTACTTTAGTAGCAAGGGGCTATTGTAGAGCCACTGGACTAAAAATGCAACAAGGCGATAAGAACACTTTTAGATACCAGAGAGGCCCAAGGAAGGTGATGGCCTGAAGGACTCCAGCTAGTGCAGCTTGTGTGCACTGCAAAGTGCACATTTAAAGAATGGAATATAAGATGTTTGATGCCATGCCATACGATTCATGACTGCTAACATGCAGGCAGCTGCTGGGGAACCCCCTGCGACTCAGGCCCCTTTCAACTAAAAAGTTTGAAAGGCCATGATGCCGCCCCTGGAATGCAGTGATTTGCTGCTGCCCTCACGTCAAAGAGTATTTAGTAGGCATGCATATACCCACAGGCTGTGTGGCATCAAGTGTCTGGGAATGATATTTCTCCTGCTTGATGATTGGCTGGAGATATATTATTCCTAGCCATTTGCTAGCAGTTGTGCCTGCACCGATAGCCTGCAGCCATGAAGCCTTCTAAATGTTGTTTGTGTCAACGTAATAAATGGATGGTGTCTGCTCTGCCCGGTTAAAAAGGCCTATTGATTACTGCTGTAATACATTGAATTGTTAGCCGCACCTGTGCCTTATTTGTGCAATTGCCTTGTTGCAATTAACTACTCATTCCTTTAAAAATAAAGATATCAAAATTGCTAACCATTTTGGTTGGATTGCTAAACTTTTTTTTTTTATTCAGCAATTTCTGCTAATCAATTTTGCAAAACTAATTTATGCCTTGGAAATAGTTTGTAGCATAGCAAAGAAAGGTTTTTTTTTTTTTTGAAATCCGACAAGGATTTTTTTCCCCCATACCCAAGGAATTGAACAACAAACAGAAACTGGGCAAAATGCACAGTACACTGGTTTGTAAACTAAATATGACGGCCAAAAAAGAAAAAGCTAAAATGTCTATTATGCAATGTAATAAGTCTTTATAAAATACAAACACTAACATGCTCTTTTCTTTTATCACAGAAATTGAAAAAGAATATATCCTGTAAGTACTAAAGTCATGTAAAAAAATATATTGAATCTCAACAAATGAAACAGTAAGTATAATTTCACACATTTCATACATATTCAAATCTATACGTGTGATCTATGGCTGTAATATGGTGCAGTGGCTGTGGCCAGGGCCTAGAGTCTTGGATGTATAACCTATGGCCTGCGACAATGAAACCAAGACTGTAGGTCCTACCCACAACCACCGTAGCATATCACACCCATTGTGGCTTATAACTTCACTACTTATAAATTTGGTCTTGGGTGCATGGCCTGTGGCCATGCACCCAAGACTCTAGGTTGTGTACACAACCACTGCACCACATCACACCCGTGCTGACTTATACCTTCAGACTCTAGGTCCTGGCCACAACCATTGCAGCATATCACACCCATTGTGGCTTATAACTTCAGTACTTACAACTTTGGTCTTGGGTGCATGGCCAAGGCCATGCACCCAAGACTCTACATCCTGCCCACAACCACCACATTATATAAAACCCATGCTGGCTTATAAATTCAGTCTTGGGTTTGGACACAAGCAGTGCAGTATATAAAATCCATGGTAGCTTATAACCTCAGGGCTTATAACTTTGTTCTTGGGTGCAAGCCCTTCGACCATGCACCCAAGACTCTAGGTCCTGGCCACAACCACCACAGCATATCACACCCATTGTGGCTTATAACTTCAGTGCTTATAACTTTGTTCTTGGGTGCATGCCCTTCGGCCATGCACCCAAGACTATAGGCCCTCCCCACAACCACCTGATAGATATTCGATACTACGGGTGTATCTATTGCTGTCATATGCTGTGGTGGTTGTGGCCAGGGCCTAGAGTCTTGGGTGTATGGCCGTAGATATTCGAATCTATGGGTGTGCAGTATATAAAACCCATGGTGGCTTATAACATCAGTGCTTCTAACTTTGTTCTTAGGTGCATGGCCTTTGGCCATGCACCCAAGACTCTACACCCTGGCCACAACCACTGCAGCATATCACACCCATGGCGGTTTATAAGTCAGTCCCACACCCATAGAATCAAAAATATCTGCGGCATGTACTCAATTTTAATGTTCGCTGACACCACGCATATCCTTAGAACAGTTTCAACTTGCCTGCGCACAGCACGGACGGAAATACTATCCTTATGAGACCCCTCATTTTCAGTAATTAGAAACATCCCGGACGGCGCGGGCATGGCGAATATATCATTAGAACCTGCCGCCTAAACAAATACAGTATTTCACCCATCTCTTACTCTCTAAATCTCCCCAAGCACTCAGACACACCAAAACACTCCAAAACTGCATTTCGCCTCTGTTCGCCGCCACGCTGTCGGCGGATCCAAGATGTCGGGCGCATCCAAACAATCCAACGCACATCAGGCCTCACTCCAGCCAATCGGCGGACACATCGTATGTCCGCGGTCATGACGCGAGCCCAGTAGCCAATAGTTATCTTGTCCGTGGAGCGAACAGGGAAGTGTGACCGCAGAGCGGACATAGATATCACAAATTTTTTTAGACATACTTTTTTTACGTTTTAAAGAAAACTACTGGACGGATTGTCACCACATTTACAAAAGCCCGCTTTTGGGACCAAGCTCCTCCTCCTGCCGCAAATTTGCTGAAAAACCGTCCAGCGGTTTGTGTGGCCGTGCGCAAAGTTTTTCCCCCATTCAGTCTATGGGAAAAAAAAAAAGATGTTTTTATAATTTCTCCCCCGCCCCCCTGTACCAATCATCACCAAACTTTGCAAAAATATTCAGAGTGGCCCATATACTTTTTTTTTGCAAAGTTTGGTCAGGATTCGTCCAGGGGGAGCGGAGTTATAAGCCGCCCAAAAAGCACTCTTCCTATGGAAACAGCAACTTAACCATAACTACACAGCCACGTTACATTACTCACCGTAATCGTATTTCTGATGCTTGTATCTGCTTAGATTCATATGCTGTGCATAGGCCGACATCTAGTGGAAGCTGCAGAGTATTACAGTTTGTTTTTCGAAACTCGAAAATGGGCGTCGACCTAGGGCGTGACGGTAATACTATCCCTAGAGTGATCTCCACTGTACCCATGATCCCTCACGCGTGTAGGACCCTCAGATTGTATTTTTCTGACATGAGGTAGCATGTGGAGTAGCGGGAGTACAGAGTATCCAAGCAGACAAGGTAGATAAGACTACAACCATCCATGCGCCTTCTCTCAGAGGGGAGGAAGGGCGGGCACATGAGAATCTAAGCAGATACAAGCATGAGAAATACGATTACGGTGAGTAATGTATCCCTTCTGAGGCTTGTGGAATCTGTTTAGATCACATGCTGTGTATAGATTAGTGAGCAGTGTTTGAAGTAGGTGGTGGGATGTGAGAAGGGTCATGAGCAAATGTCTTAGAACCGCTTGTCCCACTTGAGTATCTGTTTTGGAATGAGTGTCAATGCAGTAGTGCTGAGTAAAGGTGTGAATAGAGCTCCATGTAGCTGCTTTGCAAATGGTGTCAAGGAGTACATTTGCAATGAAAGCCAGAGTGGCCCCAGTGCCTCTTGTAGAGTGGGCCCTTGGCGTAAAAGGCAGAGTTTTATCTGAAAGGTAGTAACACAGCTGGATACCTTTGACTATCCATTTTGAGATTGCACCTTTACAGACGCAATCTCCTTCTCTGCCTGTAGCTACGGAGACAAACAGTTGATCTGTCTTCCATAGCGGTCTGGTCTTGTCTACGTAGTAGAGGACCACTCTCCGCACATCTAGTGTGTGTAGTTTCACCTCAGGAGAGCTTTTGGGTTCTTGGAAGAAGGCCGGTAGCTCAGTGGACTGGTTAACATTGAATTTTGAAATGAACTTAGGTGAGAACCAAGGGTGAGTTCGTAGAACCAGTTTATCCTTATGAACAGTAAAGAAAGGATCCTGCACTGACAGAGCCTGGATTTCACTGACCCTTCTTATGGTTGTAATGGCTATTATGAAGGCAGTTTTATAGGTCAGGTGTTTGAGACTAGCTTTATGCATGGATTCAAAGGGGGGGGGCATGAGTTTAGCAAGCACCACACTAAGGTCCCATCCTGGTGGCGGGTTCGAAATTGGAGGGTGGAGTCTGTTTACCCCTTCCATAAAGGCTTTAACCACTGGTACTTTCCACCACGACACCTTGTTATGTGAGGTGGTGTAGGCTGACAGCGCTGCCAGGTGTACCTTGAGTGAATTAAATACCAACCCTACGTCTAACAGGTGGAGCATGTAGGTGACAATATTGGAAGGAGTGCAATCAACCGGGTTGATTTCTTTATTCTGGCACCAAATAACAAATCTCTTCCATTTATCAAAGTAACAGTGCCTTGTGTTTGGTTTCCTTGATTCTTTTAGGATATCCATACATCTCTGTGTTAGATTGAGATGGCCAAACTCTGACTTCAGGAGCCATGCTGCCAAGTTCATCAAGCTGGGTTGAGGATGTACTGTTTGTCCTTCGTGCTGGGATAGTAGGTTGCGCCAGCACGGGAGTCTGATGGGTTTGCACGTTGCCATCTTGCGCAGGTGCGGGCTTCCACGGTTGTCTCGCCCACATGGGAGCAACTAGGATGAGCGTCATCGATTCCCTGTGCATCTTGTTGACCACCTTCCTCAACAGAGGGTTTGGTGGAAAAGCGTAGGCAAACATCCCAGAAAAGTTCATCCATAGAGCGTTCCCCATGGAGTCTGGCTGGGGGAACCTGGATGCAGATCCTGGGCATTGTCTGTTTTCGCTTGTGGCGAATAGGTAAATACGACTTCTTCATGTAGACACCATTCGTGTTCTTCCGGGAGGAGGTCTCTGCTCAAAGCGTCTGCTAGTGAATTGAGAGCCCCTGGAACATGTTGAGATGACAGGTAAATGTTCCGTCTGAGTGCCCATATCCAAATTTTCTGGGCAAGCCTGGACAGATTTGGCAAACGAGTGCCCCCCTGTTTGTTTATGTAAAACATTGCTGTCGTGCTGTCCGTTAGGATCTGCACTGACGGGTTCGACAGGTGGGGTTCGAACACTTGAAGCGCTCTGAAGACTGCCAGTAGCTCTAGCAGTTTGATGTGATTCTTGGCCACGGTGTGAGACCAGAGACCCTGAGCTGTGTCGTGAAGGAGGTGTGCACCCCACCCTGACAGGGACGCGTCCGTAGTGACCACCGCCTGTATCTCTGGATCGTAAAAGGGTTTCCCCTTTGTCAGGGTCTCTCTTGTCCATCAGTGAAGACTTTGTACCAGTTTTGGCGAAATGACCACTAGATCGTCCCACTAACCATTTGCCTGAGACCACTGTTTCGCCAACCACTCCTGCATGGGCCGCATGCACAGGCGCGCGTGGGGAACAAGGTAAATACATGACGCCATCATGCCTAGCAAACACATCGCTTTGCGCACCCTTATCTGGCGACCAGACTGATATAGAGGAATTTGCAGTAGTATATGCCGAATTCTTTCCTCTGATGGAAAGGCCAACTCCTCTTGAGTGTTTAAGATATCTCCTAGGAACTGTTTGGAGGTGCTTGGCACCAGGCTTGATTTTTTTCTCGTTGATTGAGAAACCCAATGCGAAGAGGAGGTCAATCGTTCTCTGGATGTTGGATCTGCAAATTACTGGGGTCTCCCCCGTGATGAGCCAGTCGTCCAGGTAAGGGTACACTGGGATTGCCTCCCTGCGTAGGTGTGCCACCACCACCGCCAGTACCTTAATGAATACCTGTTAGGGAGAATTCTCATCTATGGCTAATTTCCCTCACCTAGTGAGTCCCCCAGCAGCTTTGCTGGACTTTTGGAGTTACTTTTTTCTCCACTTGGTAAGAGTGAGAGCTTTCCCCCACTCGTACCTGTGTTTCTGCCTATTTTTGTGATTGTGGACTCTGGAGTACACCACTTCAGTAGCCCTCTTTTTGTGCGTCACACAGCACCTTCAGCGCCGTGGCACATGGTTGTCTTCGAGACGTCCCTCAACTCCATTTCTGAGGCGACTACCGTTCCCCAGAAAAGGGTAAGGTTACCATTAACTTTACTTAGTCAATCTACCACAGATCCAGTACACCCCATCTTCCATGGAGTACTGGAAAGGGTTAATACATATCCCTTTTTATCTGTCCCTCCTAGAGCATTGTTTCGTTCTTAACATTTAGACTTGGCTGGTGGCAGTGGTATCTACCCTAACTTTTCTACCGCGATTATATTAGATAAACGTGGTACTGTTCTTGGCTATTATATTAGCCTCTAACAAACCCACTTGACCAAATCATCTTTCTTTTGGCTCTGGTTGGGTTTATTCACCATTTCTTTTTGTTAAAGTTCTTC
Organism: Ambystoma mexicanum; assembly: GCF_040938575.1. Classification (NCBI taxonomy): domain Eukaryota; kingdom Metazoa; phylum Chordata; class Amphibia; order Caudata; family Ambystomatidae; genus Ambystoma; species Ambystoma mexicanum. The sequence goes on from NC_090932.1 coordinate 1,276,152,716, forward strand.
TTGCGTTTTACTTTGCGCGGCAAACTAGGTTTGCCTTCTTTGTTCACTGTCTTTTGGCAGGCTTCTGCTCAGAAGCCCTCCTCAAGACACCTGGGTGTCTAAGTGGGCTGAATGTGAGGGAGGAGTGTAGTCACCACCTGCACAGGGTATCTTAGGAAACCCAAGTCACACTTTGTCACGATTGGCCAGGGTAGTTGTCCGGGCTGGACAACCCCCCTGCTGGGTGATTGACAGCCAGGCTGTGTGAATGGGGGTTTTTCGCATAAAAGGCAGGCCTCTTGGGCTAGAAGTCAGAGAGTCGCCACTGGAACTACAAGGAACCGAAGAGAAGCGGAGAGAACGACGGCTGCTGCAACTATCCCGTCCCAGGGAAGCCCTGCTGCAGTCCCGAGCCATCTTCCCTTCAACGACAGAGAAGATCCAGTCCGGAGTCTTCTTCCCTTGAGCTTGGTGGGGATAACCAGCTCATCTTCTACAGCAAGAGGATCCTCTTCCTTGGTCGAAATCGCTGCACACTGCTGTAGTGGTCCGGATAGCCACCTGAAGAGCCTCTCCTGTTTTTAAGGAGCGCACCTTTTATTCCTCGTCGCTGCTGCTGGCTTCATACCTGTGTGGTGCAGACCCCCTTCTGACGTCCTCCTTCACAACGAAGCTTCAGGAATCGTGGGTCTGCGGCAAACCAACAGGAACAACTGCCAGGGCACCAACTGCACCACTGGAACAAGGTACTGTGTCTTACTTGAGGAAACTGGGTGAATCCCTTTTCTTCACTTTCCAAGGCTTGCCCTTGTCTTCCCTCCTTATAACTTTTGCTTCTGAACATTGACAATATCGAAGTACTTTTGGCTACATTGAATCGTGAACTGTCCGACTGTGTGATCTTCGGGAACAGGCCTCAGTGTCTTTCGACCCTGGCTCCGGCCCTTTGACTTTGAACTCCTGTCTGAGTGTTTCTTGATTCGGCCTGCCTAACCAAAATATTGCCTGTGATTTTTGCCTCCAACTCCCTCTGGGTATCCCTCTGGGTATCTCAGGTGCTAAGTGTGTTTTTGCCCCAGTAGCATTTCATGTCATGGATACGCGTTTATTTAGTAGACCGACCGGTCAAAAAGTGATCGCAATCGTATTCACTAACGTGTTTTTGTTCGTAACACCGGTTCATTCAAACACAGGGTACTTACCTTGAGACTTACTGTACAAAGTGATTTGGTTAGTTGTGGTATATTTAACGTGTGATTTTTATTTGAGTTTAATAGAAGTGTTGTGTTTATAACGAATGGTTTAAAAAATAAATGTACTGTATTTTTTACCTGAAACCTTGAGTCAGTGTTTGCTTGAGTCACAGTAATTGTGGTCCCTTTGTGTAATCTCTGCTACTGCTCATATACTCTTGTGATATGCCTGGCTGCTCCGCCACTGCTACCACTCTGACATAGTAGTACAGGCTTGTACCAAAGGTAAAACGTGTATTGCCACCTGTAGTCTTAATTGTGTGTAGTGGTCCCTAAAGGCACTGCACGGGCTTCTGCCTAACAATACCCTTGGAGCAGAGGCTATACCGAAGGGAAGCACCTTGAACTGGTAGTGCCGACTGTCCACCTTGAAACGCAAGAATCTTCTGTGCGCTGGGAACATGGAAATATGAAAATAGTCATCCTTCATGTCCAATGTTGCCTTGTAATCTCCTCTTTTTAGGAGGGGGATTACCTCTTGGAGTGTAGTCATGCGAAATTATTGGGGCTTGACATACTTCTTTGCAGGACGCAAGTCTAATACTGGGCGCATTGTTAGATCTTTTTTTGGCACAAGGAAGTAAGTTGAATAAATACCCTTGTTTACCGGGTTGCCTGGGACGAGTTCTATTGCGTCCTTTGCGAGAAGATTAAAGATTTCCTGGAGGAGGATCTTTTGGTGGTCCAGGGAGTGTATTTTTTGTCTTGGAGAGTGTTAGCGGGGACGCTCCAACAGTTTGATGGAGTATCCCACGGACACTGTGGACAGCACCCATCTGTCCGAGGTGATCCCTTCCCATGCCTGGGTGAAGGTGGAAATGCGCCCCCCTACTGGGGATGTATGGGAAGGGACCCTGAGCGGAGAGTCACTGTTTTCTGGGAGGCGTACCGCCTTTACCTGGGCTGCCTCTCTCTCTCGCTACCACGGCCCCTCTCGTTACCTCTGGTGTAACTTTGGGTAGTCTGTTGGTTTCCACCCCACGATTACAACCCCTCTGGGAATTTTGGCGGCATGAGCGACAAACATTATTATTCCCTCTTTGGTTCGTGGGTTTGTTAGTTAATTGTCCCAGGGACCTTAGGGTATCGTATTCTTCTTTGGCAGATTTGAGTGCCTCCTCTACCGCTTTCCCAAACAAGACATTCAGTTCCACGGCATGTCGATAAGAGTAGCCTGGGTCTTGGGTTTGAACCCCGACTGTCTCAGCCAAGCGTGTCTCTTGATGACAGTGCTCTCTGCAATGAGCTGGCCTGCATCATCTGCTGCGTCAAAGGTCGCTTTCCGAATGAACCCGGACACCGATCTACTCTCCGATGCAATATGGGCTAACTGGCCCTTTAGTGGTTCTGATGCAGAGGCAACGAGGGCAGCTACTTGCTCCCATTGGTGACAGTTATAACTTGCAAGCAGAGATTGGAAGTCGCGATTCTTGCCTGGTAAGCGGAAGTGGAAGCCACTTTCCTTCCTAGACCATATATCCTCTTGTTCTCTTTTGTCTGGGGGAGCTTCAGATGATGCTAAAGGAGGGCCCACTCTTTTTCTAGTGGTAGTAACTACCAATGAGTCGAGCTTAAGCTGACCCCTTATGTAAAGTGGGTCGGAAGGGGCGGCCCTGAATAATTTTTCAATTCTGGGATTGACTGCCCGGGTGAGATTAGGGGTGAGGAGGGAGGGGTCAATTCTGGGTTGGATAGACTTCAGAATTGGTATGACTTGGGCAATGGACTTCTTGTCCCCCACGATTTCCTCTGCAAAGTCCCTTTCCGCTTGAGCCCCTTGAGTGTCAATCTGAAAGTGCACTGCAGCTCTAGCTAAGACCTCATTCAGTAGTGGCTGATTATCCACAGGCGAGTCATTTACCGGTGGCTCTTTGGGGATAGGCGAGTCTAGATTATATGCCCCTGCCTCCTCTCCCTCCTCCTGATCTTAGTCCTCGTCTCCATAATAAATCGACCCCTGCTTGGTCGTCCAGTATCTGTATGTCTGGATATTCAGCATACCGACGGTAAGATTGAATAGAGAGGGGGTCTGAAATCAGGCCTTGAGCTGGAGTCTCATTACGAGGTCTCTTATTAGGAGGCTGAGGGTCCTTGGATCATGAAGGAGTAGAGGTGTCAGGGGTATTCTGATAGCTCAGAAAATAATCAGGGTTTTTCTCATAGAAATTAGCCAAAGGAGACATTCTGGTCATCACCCTGTCGATGTCATCAGAGCTCCATTACCTGGAACTGGGATGACCACTTCTTGTTGAGGTTCCTTTTCTCCCATGTCATGTGGAGTGGGAGGGATAACTTTAGGTCTAGCAACAGGGTCAGGGGTCTTAGATTTATCCTTAATGGAAGATCTATGCTTGTCCTTCTGGACCTGGGGTACAGATGTTTTCTCTGATGACTTTCTGCTGTTTGTCTCCCCCCCTCCCCCCAAGTAGAGGAATGTTTCCCTGAATGTTTGGCCTGCTCAGAATCTTTCGATGCCTGGCGCCTGTGTTGGGAAGGTTCTGAAGCTTTTGAGGGTGAGCGTCAAGACTCGGAGGCAGACATGGAAAGAACTGCCGGAGCCGACTTTAAGCGTGCTGCTTGGGGATAGAAGTCGGTTTCGTCATCCGACGACCATACCTCTGTAACTTTGGGGAGCAGGGCACCCTTGGCAATCGTGGACGGTTACTGTGTGTCGTGAAGTGAACTCGACCTGGAACGCCTGGAGGACACCGTTTCTGTGGATCGCTCTCTTTGTGCCTCTTTCTTCCGATCACTCGACATGAGTGTCGAGTCTCGGCTGGGGTTAGTGTGCTTAGGTGCAGTAGTGTGTGTAGCGCTCATGTCGCCGGGTGTGGTCCCCATAACTGCCCCGCAGGACAATCCTCCGAAGCCGGGGACTTGCGCTTGGATGTCTATCGACGCCCCTATGCCTTCGGCGTCCGATACAGCGGCGTTGCTGCAATCACTGAAGGAGCCCACCGCCTCCATGGCCTCGAGCTGCCTGGCTTAGTGGGCCCAACGTTTAGGGGATCGGTCCTTTAGTGTTTTAGCCTTAAAGAGCTTACACGCTCTGCAGTTAGCTTCGGGGTGATCCCTAGGCAGACAGAGATTACAAGTGTTATGCTTATCCACTCAAGGGAACTTGCGGTTGCATTTGGGGCAGAATTTAAATGGAGTACTCTCCATATGTTATTCTATGGCAGAGGGCGAGTGTATGTAGGAAATAAATGAGTGTGAATATGTCCACCCCCCACTCTCCCTACTTGCAGGGCCGAGGCCAGAGGCCTTCCGAGGCCCAAAGTCCGTCGTGCAGTCTGGATGGCTGTTTGTTCTTAGGACCGGCGTCGATCTTCGGAATCTCGACGTGGGATTTAAAGAACGGGGAATATTAGATGAATTATGACAAAAAGGCTGAAAGCCAGGGAACTCCGCAACTATGCTTCCGACAAGTATGGCGGGAAAAAACAATCTGAGGGTCCTACACGCGTGAGGAATCATGGGTACAGTGGACATCACACTAGGGATAGTATTACTGGCAAGCCCTAGGTCGACACCCATTTTCGAGTTTCGAAAAGCAAACTAATACTCCGCAGCTTCCACTATATGTCGGCCTATGCACAGCATGTGATCTAAGCAGATTCCACAAGCCTCAGAAATATATATATGATACATTACTCACCGTAATTGTATTTCCGATGCTTATATCTGCTTAGATTTGCATTCTATGCATAGGCCGACATCTAGTGGAAGCTGCAGAGTATTACAGTTGTTTTCGAAACTCAAAAAGGGACATCGACAGGGGGGTGCCAGCAATACTATCCCTAGTGTGACTTACACTGTTACCCATGGTCCTTCACGCATTGAGGTCCCTCAGATTGTTTTGTTTCTGACATGAGGTAGCATGAGTACAGGCAGGGATGTCATTTCACCAAAATGCCAGGGGTAGCAGAAGTGACATCACACAACCCTTGACCCCCTGATGACATCACAAGAAGTGATGTCATTTGACCCCACCCCGAAGTGATATCGCGGGAAGCGATGGAACAGGACCTTAGACCCGTTGACAAAACAAGAAGTGGCACCACATAGCATTGTACACTACAAAAAATATGGTTACAATATCACTATAATGTGATGTACATTTCATACAGTACTGGATCACCATATGTATCGTTACAATCAGTGTGTATAGGCCGATATTACCAAATTACTGTGAATGCAAGCAGACCTCCATGACCGAATGATAATGTTATTATATAGCACTTACGCTTAAGCGCTTTATATAGAAAAAATATACACCCAATCTGTGTTGGTACTCATTTATCGACCTCAGAAGGATGAAAGACTGAGTTGAGGCGTTTAAGAACAGACTAAATAAGTGACTCACCCCCTGAAGTGTGCCTGAAATAAACCTTTAATGAGTCTAGAAAGTATTGTATAGAATTCCAGAAAGACCCATTAATTGGTTTTCCTATTCTTTCTTATTTAGGGTTAGTGCTGAAAGTTTTAAGACTTGTGGCACTCCTGTTCTTATTTTTCTTATTTTTTTTTAAGGGGCCTGAACAAGAAAACCAGCCACTCCAGAAGTAAAGAGCCACATGGTGCTGGTGCATGGAGCTTGCATTACAAAAAAAAACAACTATGACAACAATAAAACTTTTTTTGGGGGTTTTATTTTTAGAGGTCGTAAGGGAGACCACAGAGGTCGCAAGGGTGACCACAGAGGTCTCAGTTTCGAGCTCTGGTGACCCCTAAATGACGTCGCTCAGTACAGGTGTATTACAGCAGATATGAATTAGATAAAGCTCATATAAACATCAATGCACCTTCTTTGCAAGGGGAGGAAGGGTGGGCACATGTGAATCTAAGCAGATATAAGCATCAGAAATACGATTACATTGAGTAATGTATCCCTTCTGAGGCTTGTGGAATCTGCTTAGATCACATGCTATGCATAGATTAACAAGCAGTGTTAGAAGAAGGTGGTGGGTTGTGAGAACATCCAGCGGCAGATTGATGTTTTAGGACCGCTTGTCCCGCATGTGTATCTACTTTGGAATGAGTGTCAATGCAGTAGTGCTGAGTGAAAGTGTGTACTAAGCTCCATGAAGCCGCTTTGCAAGTGGTGTCCAGCGGGATATGTGCGATAAATGTCAGAGTAGCTTCCATACCTCTTGTAGAGTGAGCTCTTGATGTGAAAGGCAGTGTTTTGCTTGATAATGAGTAACAGAGCTGTATGCATCAGACTATCCATCTGGAGATGGCATTCTTGGAAATGCGGTCTCCTTCTCTGCCTGGTGCTACGGAGACAAACAGTTGGTCTGTTTTTCTGAGCGGTCTGGCCTTGTTTACATAGTAAAGTAACGCCCTCCTTACATCTAGTGTATGGAGTTTTTTCTCAGCTGAGCTTGTTGGATACTGAAAGAAGGCCGGTAGCTCAATGGATTGGTTTACGTGAAATTTGGAAATTAATTTAGGGTGTCTTCGTAAAACCATTTTTTCCTTGTGGATGACAAAGAATGGGTCCTGCACTGAATGCTTGAAGTTCACTGATTCTTCTTATGGATATAATAACCACTAAGAAGGCAGTCTTATATATAAGGTGCTTAAGACTGGACTTATGCATAGGCTCCAAGGGAAGTCCCATGAGCTTTGCGATTACTACATTGAGATCCCAGCCTGGCAGGTGGTTTGAAATCTGAGGGTGGAGTCGCTTTACTCCCTCCATGAATGCTTTAATAATGGGAACCTTCCACCACAATACTTTACTGTGAGAGGTGGTGTAAGCTGATAAATCCGCCAGGTGAACCTTTATAGAGATGAATGATAAACACAAGTCTAACAAGTGGCGCATATAGTGAAGAATGTGGGTTGGAGTACATTCTACAGGGTTTATTTAGACTGGCACCAGATTACAAATCTCCTCCACTTGTCAAGATAACAGTGGCTGGTGTTTGGTTTATGTGACTCCTTCAGGAAATCCATACACCTCTGAGGTAGATTTACATGTCCAAACTCTCTGACCTCAGGAGCCATGCTGCCAAGTTCATTGAGTGAGGTTGAAGGTGTATTGTTATTTCCCCGTGTTGGGTCAGCAGATTGATCTGGCACGGGAGTTTGATGGGTTCACACATCGCCAGTTTGTGCAGATGTAGATACCATGGTTGTCTTGCCCACATGGGAGCAACTGGGATGAGCGTTACCTGTTCTCTGTATCTTGTTCACCACCCTTGTCATTAGAGGAGTTTGGGGGAAAGCGTAATCAAATTTCCCTGACCAGTTCATCCATAGGATCTCATTCCCCTTGGAGTCTGTTTGGGAAAACCTAAACGCAAAGTCTGGGCATTGCTCGTTTTCTTTTGCAGCAAACAAGTCTAGTGTGGGGTAACCCCACTGTGATAGGATGTGGTCTACGACATTTGTGTCTTGTTGCCATTTGTGTTCCGGTGGTAGCGGATCTCTGCTCAGCGAGTCTGCTAGGGTGTTGAGTTCCCCTGGAACGTGTTGGGAAGATGGGAACATCCCCCGTTTGAGTGCCCATCTCCATACCTTCTGTGCTAGCTTGGACAGATTTGGAGAATGTGTGTCCTCTGCTTGTTGATGTAGAACATTGCAGTGGTGCTGTCGGTTAGGATTTGTACCAACTGATTTGTCAGCTGTGCTTCGAATGCTTGAAGCGTTTTCAATACCGCCAGAAGTTCCAGCAGGTTGATGTGGTTCTGTGCCGTGAAGCGAGTCCACAGATCATGTGCTGTGAGATGAAGGTGATGTGCCCCCATCGCGGAGAGTGACGAGTGTTGAAATTACCGCTTGCACCGCCGGATCGTGGAAGGGTTTTCCCTTCAACAGATTCTCTTTTGTCCACCAGCAAAGATCTTGTACTAGTGCTGGCGAAACGACCACTAGATCGTCCCACTGACAGCTTGTCTGAGACCACTGATCGCCAACCACTCCTGCATGGGGCGCATGTACAAACGTGCATGGGGGACCAGGTAAATGCAAGATGCTATCATGCCAAGCAAACGCATACCTTTGCATACGCTTATCTGGTTTCCGGCTTGATACAGAGGTATTTGCAGTAGCATGTTTTGGACTCTTTCCTTTGATGGAAAGACTACCCCCTTCTTCAGCGTTTAGGACAGCTGTTAGGAACGGTTTGGTCTTGTTTGATACAAGGCTTGATTTTTTTCTCTATTGAGAACCCCAATTGGAAGAGAAGGTTTACAATTCTTTGAGTATTTTGCCTGCAAATTTGGGGAGACACACGGGTAATCAGCCCGTCGTCCAGGTAGGGGTACACTGGGATTGCCTCCCTACGCAGGTGCGCTGCCACCGCCAGTACCTTGGTGAATACCGTTGGAGCAGATGCTATGCCAAAGGGGAGCACCTTGAATTGGTAGTGCTGGTTTGCTATCTTGAAACGCAAGAATCTTCTCTGCGCTGGAAACATTGAAATATGAAAATAGGCATCTTTCATATCCAATGTTGCCATGTAATCCCCTTTTTTAGTAGAGGGATTACCTCTTGTAGAGTAGTCATGCAGAATTTCGAAAACAACAACTGTAATACTCTGCAGCTTCCACTAGATGTCGGCCTATGCACAGCATGTGATCTATGCAGATTCCACAAGCCTCAGAAACAAAAAAACACACACACACACACACACACACACTTCAGTTAAGCATTACTCAGGTCAATAGTACACTCTTAGATAATATACAGGCAAGTAGTTAGAGTAGCATTTCAGTGTAAGCAAATCTATTCTTATAAACAACATTTAAAGTAAGCAACACAGATACTGGCGAGGGCTTCCACCCGACGCTGCAGCGGACGCTACTTTACTGGCCCAGTCTCTGAAGGAGAAGTAAGGCCGATTTCAGTATGCTCTCTTGGTGTCGCATTATCTCTGAAGGCAGACAATGAAAGTCATGCCTCCGGATTGAAAGATTTGAAACTGCTGGCGCATGATAAAGCTTAACCCATTAAGAGCCTTGTCTTTTCGGAATACAACAGCCAAATAGTTGCCTTCATAGGAGTTCCCTTCTTTAAGGCTGTGGAATCAAGAGAAAGAAATAAACATTGTCAACCCACACAAATGTTTTTATTTCCCTGATGAAGACGTGGTCAAATAACACTTGCGTGGAAACCGGTTGGTTTGGTTAAAGCCTTGGAAATGCTACAATTTTGGATAACAATCCAGATGCATTCCAAGATGCAACTAATGTGAAAAAAAGAAATAGACATTTATTGTAGATGATGGTTTTTAGTAGATGAAATGTTTTTGGTGACTATTTGTAAACTGTATTATTATGTCTTGGAATGTTGTGGGTGAGTGCGGTATGGCAGTTTGAATGTTGGATGAGTTTTAACAAGTGAACACTTTTCCTTTTTTTCTGTCCTGTAGTTTTGTGTGTGGTCATTTTGTAGTTTTTACCTGTAATTAATTGTACTTTCTAAGATTAATTCATGATCAATGTTTTATCCTATGGTTTTGTATCAAATGAAATAAATATTTTTGATACCTTTGTAATAATTATCATGTTCTCTGGTGCTGCCTTTCAGTAAATATGGATTCTCCACTCCAGAGAGTTGAGAACCTCTGCTTTTTCTGCATAAAAGAGCACATTTAGGCAACCTATACGAGAGCGAGAGCTCATTCTGGGAATGAGAGTCTAAATTAGGGGGGAGACTGGGTGAACAAGGCCCTGGGGCGGAAGAACAAAGAAAAGCAGAAGCTGTCACAGTTGTCAAAATAGCAGGTTTTTTCTATATTGCATGTAGGTAAAATGTTTAGTTAAAATTTGGTTCAGGGTGGTCAGGCAGACTCTCTGGAGGAACGTAGATCAAAAGGACCAGTGTCCATAGGACTGGGAGAACACAGTTGGCTTGTCCACACCAATGTGTGCGAGAAAAACCAGGGGGATTCTAAGTCGACACAGCAAGCACCCAGGTAACTACCTAAGAGCGGGACAGTACCGTTTCATGAAGAAAGAAGACTGTCACCGGTGAGTCTCCAGGTGAGGCGAGAGCAGCTCCTGTTCAGATTCTTACCCTGGAGGCTGAAGAAGGAACTTTTGGCTGGAGCAGACGGTCAGCTCTTGCAATGAGACGCCCGGCAGACGATCTTCACAATATTGGCTTGTTGGGACTCGCACAAGCTACGTTTGGTTCAGCAATGGTTGTCACACGGCAGGCTTATCTCGGTTTCTCAGTCCCCCGACTTGGAAGGGGAGACATCCAGGCCCAACAGGATGCCCACGAAGTTCCAGCCAAAACCGTGCTTTAGGAGACGATCCACAGCAGACTGTTCCAGGTCCCAGGGTATTGGTAAATTGCAACCTAGGATGGTCACAGCTCTTCGACGGATGGCTCTAAATGCATGTTGTCTCGAGACTGGTTAGGTCCACCAGTCCAGGGGAGAAAGTCGCCCGGTCTGGAACTTTCCTTTCGATCAGAAGAGGAGGTTGGAGCAGCAGAGGCCACTCAGCAGTCACTGGATGTGGCTGCAGACCACCTTCCGCGGATTCTTTGTTTCATTGGTCGACATTCATTCTGCTTGAGGACCCTCGCCTTTATGCAGGAACCCAGACAATCAGTCATGCCACATTCAAACTTTGGGTCTCCCAGCCTCCCAATCAGAAATGGATTGAAGTAGACATACTGGGGGACAAAGATCTGTGGAGTTTCGGTGTACTCCCAGCTTCCTGTCCTCCCAAACACGCTGGCGCCCTGGGGCCGGCTTCCCAATGGGAGCCCGGCAACGACAAAGGAGTCAGCAAGACCTCCCCCACACAGGATGGCAGAAGAAAGCTGAAGAAAGGACAAGGCAAGTGTTGGCGAAAAAAGAAGACGGGAACCATTTTAGGTCAATGGTGACCCATGTGTCCTTTACTGCAGCTGCGACAGCAGCCTGCGTGTAAAAATCACGAAAAGTCGGTAATAAATATCCACTGCTACCAGACACTCAGATGAACTTGTCACTGTAATTAGAAAGTTACAGGAGACGTGGAAAAAGGGATACATCGATTACCCTCAGGACTCCACATAAGGTGGGGTGTGCCGATTCCACAAAATAAAAGTTATGTAGGATAGAAATGATCCCCCTATCCTAGGAAACAGTTATTAGAAGGAAAATACAAAGGGCAGCTCAAAGAGCTCCCAGCAACACTGCACAGAAAGTGCTGTCTGTGTGCTGCAATAATAGATTGCATATGCTTTAAAAGTTGGAGGAAATCATAACTCCAAAAAGATACAACCAAGTGGGTTGTAAAAGGTTCCCAAAGCTAAAGTAAAAGACTGAGTCATTGTGGGAAAGGGTTCCCACTCACTGGGGAGAATTATATCCAAAATGGACATTCTACCTAACAATCATCATACATCTTTTCACTATACATATCCCTGATGCTGAATTTAACCCCCTTTAACTCTACAGAAGACTTATGGGTGACTAAAATCTCAGCAAAGTTCTTTAAACAAAGGTACTTACCTGGAACATTGCAGGAAACTGTTCTTGGTATAGGGAACTAGTTTAGATTTGGTGATACAGATTATGTAGGAATAGTAAATGTGTAACATAATGTCCCGCCCCACCCCCCCACATTATCTGTGTAACGATGCTGGTTACTATTAGGTACCTAAAGTTTGGTGGGTGCCCGGATATTCAGACACCCTACTGTGACTGTATGTATACACAGTATTTTTAATTACCTGTGTAGTTTACTTGCTTTGTGTAGTTTACTTGCTTTGATTACAGGCTTGAGTTTAATATGTATGACATGCATTACTCACCGTAATAGCATTTCTGATGATTGTATCTGCTTAGATTCACATGCTGTGCATATGGTCTGACATCCAGTGGTAACCACATTGTATTGCATATTGTCTTTCGGGGACCGAAAGGGGAAGTGGTCATAGGCGTGTCTGTAACACTATCCCTATCCTGTTGTGTAGTGTACCCCAAAATCCGTCATGCGCCGAGGTCCATCCAATTGTATTTTTTCTGCCATGAGGGAGCCCCAGGCTATTGTGAGTGAGTACATGAAGAGAGAAAGTAGTAAGAAGTCTATTTTCCTTCCATCCCGAGCGGGGAGGCAAGGAGGGCGCATGTGTATCTAAGCAGATACAATCAGAAATGCTATTACGGTGAGTAATGCACGTCTTTTGATGCTCGTTAATCTACTTAGAATCACATGCTGTGTATAGTCTAGCAAGCAGTACCTGGAGTTGGAGGTGGGTTATGAGAAGGAACAGTAGAGAAAAGATGTCTTAATACTGCTTGTCCCATCTGAGAGTCAGATCTAGAATAAGTGTCTAGGCAATAGTGTTTTGTAAAGGTGTGTACAGAACTCTAGGTTGCTGCTTTGCAAATGGACTCGAGGGGAACATTTGCAATGAATGCCATGGAAGCCCCACTGCCCAGAGTAGAGTGCGCTCTAGGGTTGAAGGGCAGTTCTCCCTTAGCAAGAGTGTAAGACAGTGTGATGCATTTGACAATCCACCTTGAGATAGCCGATTTAGAGACAGGATCCCCCTTCTCTGCCAGCTGCCACAGTGGTTTCGTTCTTTCCAGGTAGAACAGGACTGCCCTGCGCACATCTAGTGTGTGTAGGCTTCTTTCGGCCATGCTACTGGGATTCTGGAAAAAGTGGGTAGTTCGATCGATTGGTTCACATGGAAATTCGAGATTAATTTAGGCGGAAATCTGGGATGAGTGCGCAGAACCACCTTATCCCTGTGGACTGTAACAAAAGGGTCTAGAACAGAAAGGGCCTGTAGTTCGCTAACCCTTCTAATAGAAGTGATAGCCACTAGAAAGGGCGTCTTGCAAGTAAGGTCCTTTAGACTTGCTTTATGCATTGGCTGAAAGGGAGATCCCAGGAGTATGGTTAAAACCACATTTAGATCCCATCCAGGAGCTGGGTGAGAAATGGGGGGATGGATTCTCTTAACCCCTTCCATAAAGGCCTTAATAACCAGTATTTTCCACCAGGACACTTTCTGTTGTGACGAGTGTGAGAGAGCAGGAAGATTTACCTTTAGGGAATTGAAGACCAGTCCGGAGTCTAACAAATGGGTTAGGTACAGCACAATGTGTGTGAGTGAGCAATCGATGGGATTGACGCCCTTGGTATTACACCAGATGACAAAGCGTTTCCATTTACTGAAATAGCAATATCGCATGTTAGGTTTCCTAGCTTCCCTGAGTATGTCCATGCATCTCTGAGGGAGCTGTAGGTGTGCAAACTCTATGACCGCAGGAGCCAGGCTGCTAAATTCAGAGTTTGTGGGCATGGGTGTCGGGTCCCCCCCCCGACCCAGCCCTTCCCCCAGTCCTGAGATAACTTGTTGTACGGGCAGGGTAATTTTACTGGTGGGCAGAGGGACATTTCCATTAGATGAGCGAACCAGGTTTGGCGGGCGCACATGGGGGGCACCAGTATCATTGTAATTGGTTCCCGGTGCATTGTGCATTGTTGAGAAGGGGAGTCAGGGGAAAAGCGTAGACAAATTTCCCTGACCATGTTATCCAAAGTCTGTTCTCCTTGGAGAGGTTCTGGGGATAACTGGAGGTGTAGCCTTGGCATTGGGCGTTCTGAGTAACAAACCGATCCATCTCTGGGAAGCCCCAGCCTGCGAAGACGTTGAAGAAGATGTCTTTGTGTAGACGCCATTCATATTCTAAGGGCAGTGGGAAGTCTCTGCTGAGCACGTCTGCCAGAAGATTGAGTTCCCCTGGAACGTGTTAGGACAACAGAAACATCTTGTGTTTGAGAGCCCACATCCAAATGTTTTGGGACAGCTTGGATAGCCCTGGAGAGTGTGTGCCCCTTTGTTGGTTTAGGTAATACATGGCTGTGGTGCTGTCTGTCAGGACCAGAACTGTCTTCCCTTGTAGTTGTGTCTGAAAGGCTTTTAGTCCCTTGAACACTGCTAATAGCTCTAACAGATTTATATGGTTGGATGCTATTTGTGGGGACCACACTCCATTCGCTGTCTGCTGAAGTAGGGGAGACCCCCCAACCAGTGAGAGATGCGTCTGTCGTGAGAGTGGCTTCCACTGCAGGGGTGGTGAAGGTCTTCCCCTTCAAGAGGTTTTAACTCGACCACCACTGCAGAGAGAGTGAACGAGGGCTGGCGAGACAACTACCAGATCTTCCCATTGTCCGCTGGCCTAACACCACTGGCTGTTGAGCCACTCTTGCATGGGACGCATGCACAGTCGCGCGTGGGGAACTAAATAAATGCATGACGCCATCATACATTGCAAGCGCATAGCCTTGTGTACCGTCACTTCCCGACTGGCTACATATTGAGGGATCTGTGAAAGCATGTCCTGAACCCTCTTGTTAGAGGGGAAGACGAGACCCTCCTTTGTCTGAATCAAAGCACCTAGGAATTGTTTGGCTTGACCGAGGTCTAAGCTGGATATCTTCTCGTTGATGGAGAATCCTAGACTGAATAGGAGGTATACGGTCTTCTGTGTAATTTTTAGGCATGTCTCGTAAGAGTCCCCTGTTATGAGCCAGTCGTCAAACTAAGGATAGACGGGGACAGATAGTCTGCGCAGGTGTGCTGCTGCCACTGCCAGGACATTTGTAAACACCCTTGGCGCTGAGGCAATGCCGAAGCGGAGTACTTCGAACTGATAGTGCATGTCCTCTATCAAGAACCTTAAGTATTTTCTGTGCGCTGGCAACATTGAAATATGAAAGTATGCATCTTTCATGTCCAATGTTGCCATGTAATCCCCCCGTTGCAACAATGGAATTACTTCCTGCACAGTTACTATACAAAACTTTTGAGGTTTGACAAATTTATTTGCTGGGTGCAAGTCGAGCACAGGGCGCATGGTGAGGTCCTTTTTGGGTACACTGAATAAATACCCTCGTTTACCTGAAGAATAGGGACGGCTTCTATGGCGTCCTTTTCCAGAGTGTTTCCACCTCTTGCTTCAGGATTCTCAGATGATCTGGCGTCAGGTGTCTTGTCTTGGGCGGTCTGAACTGTGGAGGCTGGGCGAATTCCACGCGGTACCCGTGGGCGACCGTCTTTAGAACCCACTGGTCTGATGTAATCCCCGCCTATACGAAAGGAAAGAGGTTAAGCGTCCCCTTGACAGGGGTGACATGGGAGGAGACCTGGATTTGTAGGTTATTTCTGACCAGAGGTTGCCCTACCCCTGGAGTTGGGACCTCTGCCCTTCCCGCTGACTCCTAGATGGATAGTTGGCGGGGGTGCTAGATGCTTGGTTTGAGTTCCAGTTATTTCCCCGTGTTGTAGATGTTTTGGGGCGGAACGGGATTGGACTCGAAAGGACTGGCGAGAACCACTTCCCCTCTGGGGGGAGGGTTTCTGCGTGATCTGTTGCAGGGACTTAAGAGTCTCATGCTCTTTTTTGGCAGTCTCCAAAGCAACGTTGACCGCTTTACCAAAAAGATTAGATTCTTCAATAGGTTTGTTTATAAGAGCAGCTTGGGTTTCTGGCTTGAAGCCCGAGTTTCGGAGTCAAGCGTGCCGTTTAAGCAGAGTGCCCTGCGCCATGGATCTTCCTGCCGTCTCTGCAGTATCCAGAGTGTTCTTTAAAACATTCTGATTGACTTGCCTGCCCTCAGCCACGATGGCGAGTAATTTGGGTCTTGCGGGTTCAGGCACCTCCTGGAGACCTTCTTGTATAAGGTTCCATTGCGAATCAGCTTAACTGTCGAGCAACATGGTGTTTGCTATGCGTGTGGTAAAGGCAGCTGCCGTGGTAATACGCTTACCCAAGGCATATAGCCTTTTAGATTCCTTATCGGGAGGTGCTTCGCCCGTTGCAAGGGATACTCTAGCGCATTTCCGGTAGGCGTGACCTTTAATATATCAAGTGTCTGTAGGCGATGGCCGAAATAATTTCTCCACCCTTGGATTGACTGCCCTAGTCTGGGCTGGTGTGACAAGAGAAGGAGCCAGTCTCCTCTTAATGGAATTAAGGAGAGGGATGGCTTGACTGGAGGGGGATTTTTCTTTAAGAAGAAAAAGTTACTTCTTACCTTGTAACGTTCTTTCGATGGGATGTTCCTCCGACGTATTCCTTATCTTTGATGTTACCAATACCAGCCTCCTGGCCTCGGAAATTTTTTCAGTAGAGGGCACTGCGCGTTGACTTCCTTCGAGTTGATGTCCCTCGACAGCCTCCGTCTCGGCGCCGACGTCACCGTGCATATAAATAGACTCGCGCAGCGTCCGTTGCTCAGTTCCGTTTTGAAGCTTGAAATTAGCTGTGCATGAATTGGTTATTGACCTTGAAAGAGCGTAAGCTGCAACCACAAGGGAAGTTTTACTGCGGGATGGATGGGAGGGGCGATAAGGAAAACGTCGGAGGAACATCGCATCGAAAGAACGTTACAAGGTAATAAGTAACTTGTTCTTCGAAGGGATTGTGTCCTCCGACGTATTCCTCATCTTTGATAGACTCCCATAGCAGTGGTGTGAAAGAGGAGGTGGGCGTAAAATGTAATATTCCCTTTAAGAATGTACAGAATGTAACACAGCTTTGCCAAATCTGGTCTCCTGGCTAGAGGAGGAATCCAGGTTGTAAAATTTTGTAAAAGTATGTGCGGACGACCATGTGGCAGCTGCACATATGTACCGAATCGGAACTCCTCTCTGGAGAGCCGAAGAGGCTGCGATACCCCTGGTTGAATGAGCCCTAAGATGTTAAGGGCTCTTTCCCTGCCAATTTGTAGCATTCTAGAATGGTTAAAATAATACATCTTGAAATGGTCTGTTTCGTGATTGGCATTCCTAATTTGTGTCCTGTATAACCTACAAACAGTTGGTCTGCTCGTCTTATTCTAGCAAGTCTGCCGATATAAAAACTCAAGGCACTTTTGGATCCAGCCTATGTAACCTCTCTTCCTCTTTCCCTGGATGGGGAGGAGGGTAGAATGAAGGTAAAGTTATTTTCTGAGTAATGTGGAATTTAGAAACCACCTTCGGGAGAAAATTAGGCTTCACTTGTAAGACAACCTTGTCTTTATGAAAGATTTTATGAGGAGGTTTGCAAGATAGAACTTGTAATTCGCTCACTCTTCTGACAGATGTTCGAGTCACTAGAAAGACTGTTTTAAGAGTTAGAAATCTTAATGAACAAGAATGAAGTGGTTCAAAAGGAGTACCCATCAGAAAATTCAGGACTAGATTTAGGTCCCACATGGAACTTGGAAAGGCTTTGGGGGATAAACATTAGTTAACCCTTTCAGAAATTGGACTACCAGAGGTAATTTGAAATATGAAGGCTCCTCTATAGTGCGCTTAAAGATTGATAGCGCTGCGAGGTAGCCCTTGATCGTACCAACTTGAAGACCAGAATTTGCTAAATACAGTAAGAAAGATAACAACATAGGTGTACTGCATGAAAAGGGTTCAATATTCTTTTCTCTACACCAGCTGCAAAATGTGCTCCAACGGCAGCGGTATAAAGTATTTGTTGCCGGCCTTCTAGCCGAAAGCAACACCTCCATGACATCGTCCGAGAGATCCCAAGCTTTGCATACCAACCTTTCAGAAACGAAGCGTGAAGGTTGAGGGTTCTGATGTCTGGATGGAGAACCTGACCTCCGTTCTGCGAGAGAAGATCCTCTTTGCGGAAGACGAATTGGAGGGCAGATGGACATGTCCAGAAGGTCCAGGTACCATGTTCTCCTGGCTCAAACTGGGGCAATTAGGATCATGGTCTTCCGGAATCTTCTCAACCTCCTGATCATTTGAGGAATGACAGGGACTGGAGGAAACGCGTACAGGAGTGGAAACTCCCAGTTCACTACAAACGCGTCTCCTAGAGCTCCTCTTGGGGGAAATTCCCTTGAACAAAACTGATCGCACTTCCTGTTTATGCTGGTGGTGAACAGATCAACTTGAGGGGTTCCCCAAAGGGCAAAGATCTCTTGAAGGACTCCCTGAGCTAGCTCCCACTCGTGAGAAACTGCTCTGCCTGCTCAGAGCGTCCGCCGTCAAGTTCTTCTCTCCGGCAAGGTGAACTGCCGATAGAGAGATTCCTTCCTGAATTGCCCAAATCCAGAGCTGCATTGCCTCTCTGCACAGTGGCAGTGATCCTACGCCTCCTCTTTTGTTGAGGTAGTGCATGGCCACTGTGTTGTCCGTCATTATCAGGACATTCTTCCCATGTACTGATGGCAGAAAAGCCTTCAGCGCTAGTCTGATTGCTCTCAGCTCCATCAGGTTGATATGTAGTCTGGACTCCGATGGAGACAAACGACTGCTGATGGTCAAGTCGTTGGCATGGGCACCCCACCCCGTAAGTGAGGCATCCGTGACTATCGTTATCTCCGGCCATGGTTGCCAAAACAGTTCTCCTTTCAAAATGTTCCCCCAACAGGCCCACCACTGAAGGTTTCGAGCCACTCCGTCCGGGACGTGAAGGAGATCTGACATTCTTCCTGAGAATTGAGACCATTGGGTTCTTAGTGCCCACTGGAGGGATCTCATTCTCAGGCGAGCCTCTGGCACTAGGAAAATGCAGGATGCCATGAGGCCTAGCAACCTCAAAAAGTCGAAGGCTGGAAGACGTTGGGCATTTTGAAACTTGTTGACCATCTGCAGAATATCTTGAGCCCTCACTTCTGGTGGCGAGGCTTTTCCAAGGGAAGTGTCCAGGACTGCTCCAATAAACTGGAGTCTCTGTGATGGTATCATCTGTGACTTCTTTAAGTTGAGGGAGAAGCCCAGCTTGTGAAGGAAGTGGCAGACATAATCCAGATGGATCTGAGCTTGTCCCGAAGATACTGCTCTGATCGACCAATTGTCCAGGTAGGGGTAGACGTGGATCCCTTCCCTCCTTAGACTTGCAGCCACTACCGACATTAGCTTGGTGAAGACCCATGGGGCGGAGGTCAGCCCAAATGGCAGAACTTGAAACTGATAATGAGAGTTGCCAATTGCGAACCTCAGGTATTTCCTGTGTTTGAGATGGATTGGCAAATGGAAATAAGCATCCTGAAGGTCTAGAGATACCAACCAGTCCTGAATCTGGAGGGCCAGAAGAATCTCAGAAAGAGTTACCATCTTGAACTTGTCCTTCCTGAGGAATTTGTTCGCTGTGGCACAGGGTTGTCTTTGAGACTTCCCTCGACTTCATTTCTGAGGCGACTACCCTCCCCCAGAAAAGGGTAAAGTTACCATTAACTTTACTTAGTCAATCTACCACAGATCCAGTACACCCCATCTTCCATGGAGTACTGGAAAGGGTTAATTCGTACCCCTTTTTATCTGTACCTCCTAGAGCATTGTTTCGCTCTTTTAACATTTAGACTTAGCTGGTGGCAGTGGTATCTACCCTAACATTTCTACCGCGATTATATTAGATAAACGTGGTACTGTTCTTGGCTATTATATTAGCCTCGAACATAAACCCGCTTGACCAAATCGTCTTTCTTTTGACTCCGGTTGGGTTTATTCGCCATTTCTTTTTGTTAAAGTCCTTCTTGTGTTTTACTTTGCGCAGCAAACTAGATTCGCCTTCTTTGTTCGCCGTCTTTTGGCAGGCTTTCTGTTCAGAAGCCTGCCACCAGGCGCCTGGGTGTTTAGGTGGGCTGAATGTGAGGGAGGGGTGTAGTCACCCCCTGCACAGGGTATCCTAGGAAACTCAAGTCGCACTTTGTCATGATTGGCCAGGGTAGTTGTCCGGGCTGGACAACCCCCCTGCTGGGTGATTGTCAGCCAGGCTGTGTGAATGGTTTTTTTTTGCATAAAAGGCAGGTCTCTTGGGCTAGAAGTCAGAGAGTCGCCACTGGAACTACAAGGAACCGAAGAGAACGACGGCTGCTGCAACTACCCCGTCCCGGTGAAGCCTTGTTGCAGTCCCAAGCTATCCTCCCTTCAACGACTTAGAGAAGATCCAGTCCGGAGTCTTCTTTCCTTGAGCTTGGTGGGGATAACCAGCTCATCTTCTACAGCCAGAGGATCCTCTTCCTTGGTCGAAATCGCTGCACACTGCTGTAGTGGTCCGGATAGCCACCTGAAGAGCCTCTCCTGTTTTTAAGGAGCGCAGCTTTTATTCCTTACGCACACCGTGAAATTGAAGGCAATCCAGCCCCCGGGCATTGAGAGGGGGACCTCCCCCTCACATAGCCCGGGGGTTGGATTACAGTTTTGTGTGATCCCTGCTTTGCAGGGATCACACAAAACAACGTGCCGAAAAGGACGCGCTATCTCGCCCTTGGCAACCTGGAGGTAATGTCAAGGACGAGATACCTCGTGCTTGGCACTTAAGGGGTTAATGTTTTGGGTGGAAGGAGTCTACAAGCCGCGCACCGTGCTTCGTCGTGGTCAAGGGGTAGACAATGATTGCACTTATCGTGCTCATCCTTCCACGGGTATCTGACCCTGCAAGAAGGGCAAAACCTAAATGGTGTCCTTTCCATAGCGAAAGGTAATAAAAAAAAAAGATGACCAGACCTAGCGGGTAAAGAGGGGGAAAGAGGAGAGACATAGCGAAAGATAGGACCGCCCCAACCCCAATCTCCCTACTGTGTAGGCTGGCCAGAGGGCCAGGCCACGTAGATGACTCTGTAGCTGGATTTTAGGCATCGAGGTCCACCGCCGTTGAAAGTTCCCGCAGTCTTCGTCGTAGTATCTTGAAGCACTGCCGAAGTGACTTTAGGCAAATAAACCGACAGTCGGTAAACAAGGATAAACAATGTCTCTTATGAAGAGCTCCGCAATGGGGCGACCAGTTATCTGGGTGGAAAAAAAAATAATCAGAGGGACTTCTGCGCCTGATGGATTTTGGGTACACTACACATCACGATAGTGATAGTGTTACAGACATGCCTATGCCAACGTCTCTTTTTGGTCCCTGCACGACGAGATGCAATACTCTGCGGTTACCACTAAAAGTCAGACCATATGCACAGCAGGTTATTCTAAGCAGATTAACAAGCATCAGAAATGTCTGATACTTCGATGTGTTAATTGCATTGCTTGACAACCTCTGTATTCGTTACCTTTACTTCACACACTGGTCCCCATCTGCTGAAGTCAAAGCCTTAGTATTCAGTCACTATTCAAAGTGAGGGCTTGATTGAACTTTTTTGTTGCACTTGTCTGGTCCAATCAGTTGGCTTCCCAGAACAGTACACCAGTGGTTTTTCCAAGCGAAAACCAACGTCTCTTACATTATTCTTAACTCTCAGAAAGACTGAGCAGCCAAGGTTCCACTTTAAGCATTGGATTGTCAGATCAATTGCTAGGAGAATCTGATCAGCTGGAATGAATTTAACTGAAGTACAATAAATCCAGCAGTGAAAAATAAAAGTTAATCTAAGTGTGGTGGACTAAATCGAACAGTGGTCTAGGTCTAGAGATGCAGCAATTCAAGAAGTAGTGGCACTGAAATCTAGTGAAAAATAAATGTAATGTAATATATTAATTCTAATGAGGCAGCAACTAATCTGGCCAATGTACAACAAATCTAGAGATGTAGAAAGTCAAAACTTTGGTACAATAAATCTAGGGGTGCAACACTTAATCTAGATGAGTTACAATAAACCTAGTAATGTAGCAAGCCTCTAGCAGAGGTAGTGTGGTGCAATAAATCTTGTCATGCAGCAATAAACGCAAAGCAATAAATCCTGTGATGCAACAATTAGCCTAAATGAGATACAACAAACCAGGTGATACAGCAACAAATCAAACACGGATACAATAAATCTAATGATGCAGCAATTAATCCAGGTGAGGAATAAATAGATCATGTGAAGGAGAAATAACTAATAGTGGTACACCAAGTCCAGGTAAGCAGCAATAATCTATCAGTGCTAAAATAGATTTAGGGAAACTGCAATGAATGTAGGCGAGGAACAATTACCATATAGTGATGCATTAATTACTCTACCAGTTATCCAACAGATCTATTGATGCAGTAAAAAATTGTTACAGTGCAACAATGTGATGACAATTCATCTATGCAAGCAGCAAGTGCATCTAGTAGTGCTAACATTTATCTGAACAGTGGTAACATTATTCTAGTGATGCGACTAACCGATTTACCAAAAATCTAGAGATGCAACCAATCAGTTATCAGTGGTACACAATCTAGTGATGAAGCAATCAATCTAACAGTGGAACAATACATCTAGTGATGTTTTTACTGGAAAACGGGCAGGCAATAGACTTAATACTGAGGTTGAAAACAATAAATCCAGGTCAAACAGCTGAATGCAGGTTATATAGTGGGGAGAACAGCACATTTCAGGAAATGGAAAAGCAAAATACTGTGGTGTTATTGTTGAAAACAGTTGGCAGAAAAGGTCAATACGCCAGGGTGCTGTTAGGGAGAATTTTCATTTCTGTGCCAATTCCCTTTAACAGAGACGGCCAGCTCTTTTGCTTGACTCAGGGCTTTTTAATTTTTACTCCTGAGTGAGGGAAACCTTTTTCTCACTCACTGATGTGTTTCTGACTATGGTTTTCTATGTTCCTTACTGTTTTATGGAGTCTGGTAAACTCCATAGGCATCTGCTTTTGCATTGTGACACACAGCACCTTTTGTGCAGTGCCACTAAGGAGTCCCTTGCACTTCTCTTAATGTTGAACTACATGTTCTTGGGTGAACTACTGTTCCTAAAAATAGTAAGATGACCCCTGTCAAAGGTTCGAGTCCTTTGTGTAGTTTGCCTTTGGCGGGATTCAGTCCTGAAGCCCACCCAGGCTCCAGTGTGTCTGGAGAGGCAGGAACAGAGGGAGGGTCCCGAAACTCCCCTGTCCTTTGTCTCTAGGTGTGCCTGAATGAAACCAGTTCCAATTGGCCAGCTGACTGTCCTGGAGGACAGCCACCCTGCTGTGTGATGGACAGCCTAGGGCTGTGAATGAATGGGAACTTGCATAAAAAGCGAGGTTTTTGGGACTAAAAGCAGAGTCGACCACTGGAGGACAACATCCGAAGCAGAGGACGAGAGAAGGCGCCAGCAGCACCCTCCTGGACCGTGAAGTTCCCGGTGAAGCCCTACAGCTGTGCTGACCCAGTTTTCAAATTGACTGGGAAGACCCATTAAGAACAACTTCCTCCCTTAGGCTGGTGGAACCAACTAGCTGTGAGACAAATTGTATTTCGACGCAACCCGACCTTCTGCGGCTTTCCAAGGCTGCAGAAGCTCAATACCCGGGGGTACCTCGACCACTGTTGAGTGCATTGTCTTCCGAATCCGGCCAGATCTTCGTGGGCATCCAGTGGACCCTACAGAAGTTAAGAAATCCACATCCAGAGTCCCCTCAGCAGAGTCCAGGACCGAGGGATGAAGGAAATCCTAACAAAGCTTTTCGTTCTTCGTTGGCGCTGAGAAAAAGGTGCCAAAACCACAAAGAACCACTGAATCAATGGAAATCCATTGGTGAAGAGTCCCTCTCTCGAGTGCTGACGCAGGAGCCTGCCAGACGTCCTCCCTTTCATCACCACGACCAAGGACCAGGTACAAGGGTCTTTTGCATTGCATCAGGAAGGCAACCAGCTGGAACACTTTCTTCATTTGATCCCTTTGCCATTTGGGGTACTTCCTACCTTTGGGAGTGCGATTTAGCCTTACACTAAGTTGACCTCAACTTACCTGCATTGGCCTTACAGCTTGTGCTTTCTAAAGGTGACTCCTCTTGAGTTGCTGTGATTTCTCTTTTGAACACCGACTATTTAAGAAACATATTTCTAAGTTGAGCATCAGAACAGACATTGAACATTGACTTTGGCTGTCATGCCTCCTTCTGAACCTATTGGCTTTGGCAGTGCTTGTTCCCTTACAGGTTTTAAATGTTGAACACTTTAATGCTGGGATAATTGAATGCCTTCATCCCTTTGGGAGAATGTAACTGTTCTTATAACTTATCAGTCCGTCTGATCTAACCCTAACCTTACCTTCCCTGAGAAACTCAATACTGCAATGGTGATACTATACACATTTTATACTGACCTCAAATGACGTCACCTCAGGGTGATGTACATGTGCAACATATGAATGAATTACTCACCTGCTTTATTGTTCACTTTTTGAATTGAATTCCAATTTGGGATTAATGTTACAGCTAATTACTAGTTTTTAAAGAATGCTTTAAATATCGGTGTATAAACACATAATTATACAACTTTAAGTGTGTAAGTATTTTATTGGATACTTGTATTTACTGGTTTCATTGCACAGCTCTACAGGTGACATTTCCCCTCTTAAGATTAGCCTGGCTGCTGAGACACACTACCAACCTGTGTAGTACAGGCCTATATTAAAAGGTGGGTTACCTAATACCAATTTGTGTAGTCCAACACCAGTTGGACTGCACCAATTCTTACCCAACAGGCAGCTATTCTAATATAGGTAAATGCAGTTAAAGTGGGATAAACAACTCATGCATGGAGCAAAAATATATTGAAGTATTGACAACGCTTGGAGTTCACTCCCTCATCTCATGGATGTGATGGCTAGCAAGCAAATCAGTAACCTAAATGAACAAAATCAGTAACATAAATAAACAGGAATGCAGCATCTCAAATGGGGCTTCCATGAGGAAAGTCGAATACAAATTTAATTCCCACGCAGGAACAACAAATTGGCATGGGGAAACTGGTTGCTCAAACCCTGCAAAAACTGAACAATGGGGATTGTAACGAAATTTGCTTGGGAGTCCTTTTGAAGACAGATGGCAGCTACTTAAAAAAATAATTGAGCTTTCATAACTCACTTCATGCTGGAGTCCAGCCTCTAAGCACGGCACCAGGATTCAAATCAGTGCTGCTCTGCTTTGTCTTGCTTTCTTCCTTCAAGGCGCGCTTTCAAAGTGCCAATCTGAAGGCCCATCCAGGCCAAAGAAAGCAGAAAATCCAGACCGAGGCAGTAGGACGGATGAAAGGGTTTAGACCCCCTCTGCCGACACCAAGCTGGGAATTTACACCACCTGCTCGCATAAATAGACTAGGGAGCTAGCCTCTGAGCTGAAAAAAGCATGTCTAGAATGTCATACAACAAATCCCACTCCGATCTCAGCCTCTAAGCAGCCACAAATTAAGTTTTAGACTGTTGCGGTTTGGATGGAGGATCCGTCCCTCCAACTGGGAGAGGAGGTCCTCTCCTCTGGAGGCGCCAGTGAGGGCAGATGGACATGTTCAGAAACTCTGGGTACCATGTTCTCCAGGCCCAGTCCAGAGCAATCAAAATAAATGTTGACTCAAACAGCCCGTCTCCTAAGAACTATTGGAACGGCAGGGATTGGCAGAAACGCATACAAGATCGAAGTTCCATTTGACCGTCATCGCAAACCCAAGCCAAAGAAATTCCCTGGAGTAGAGCTCCCACTTCCTGTTCACAGGAAGTGAAGAGGTCTACCTGAAGAGTCCCCAAAAGAAGATCATCTCCTCCAGAACTTCCTGGCAGAACTTCCATTTTTGTCTGCTCAGATTATCCACTACAACGGCCTGTCCTAGCTAGATAGAGCTCCAACAGTAAGATGTCATTCTCCAGAGTCCATAAGGTGCATAAGAGATTGGTAGACCCTCCCGGACGTCCCATAGTCTCTGGGGTCAATTCCATTTTAGAACCATTGTCTAAGTTCGCAGATTTTTATCTGCGCCCATTTGTGATGAAAATGCAGAGTTATTTGAGGGATACTACCGATGCCATCAATAAAATAGAGAACATAGATTTTGTTCAAGGCAACTCTTTATTGATAGGTTTGGATATTCAATCCCTCTATACTATGATACCACAAAGGGCGACATTAGAGGTTGTTGAAGAAATTTTGCTGGGCAGAGAGGATGGACACCCTGTGAGCAGTGCCTTTATTTTGTGGTGTACTGAGTTTGCCCTTACCCAAAACTTTTTCCAGTTCCAAGGAACTTTTTTCCAACAGATAGAGGGCACCGCCATGGGTGCGGCCATGGCCCCTAATTTAGCCAACCTCTATGTTGAATATTTTGAAAAAATTGTGATATACCCAGCCACTAATCCTTATATCCATCAGTTGAGGAAGTGGCTGAGGTATATAGACGATATACTCATTGTATGGGTTGGTACGAGAGAAGAAGCTGAGTGCTTTATGACCTGGTTGAACCAACAGAATCTTTTTACGGAATTTACTGGATCCATATGTGACTTTGAGACTCATTTTCTGGATATTACCATCTTTCATGAGAATGGAGTGTTAAAAGTGAAGCCCTACACAAAGACTACTGACAAGAATTCTCTTCTGCACTTTAACAGCCATCATGCTAAGCATTTGAAAAACAACTTACCTTTTGGGCAGTTTTTAAGGTTAAAAAGGAATAGTAGTAGAAAAGAGGATTTCCGTCTAAGTGCGGACGCACTTACTCAGAAACTGCGAAACAAAGGCTATCCACCTAGAGTGATTAAGACTGCTTCAAAAAGAGCATACAATAATAATCGGGAGGCTCTTTTGGAGAAAAATGTGAAAATAAAGAGAAAGATTGGTACTGTTTTTGTTAATACTTTTTCAAATTTATCGTACAAAATGAAATCTATTGTGATGAAAACTTGGAAAAAGGTATACAGAGGAAAAGAAGCCTTGCCCCCTTTGGTGGCCTTTAGAAAAAGTCAAAACCTAAGGAACATTTTGATCAGGAATGATGTAACTGAGAAAAGTACACCACTGGTGAGACAAACCAGGTTATGGGGTTTACCGGAAATAAAAGGGCATTTTCCTTGGGGTAAATGTAGTATGTGTGCCCAAACTAAAGAGATTAGATATATACAAATTTTATCTAATCTGAAATGGGTGTGTAATGAAATGACCAACTGTAACACATCCAATGTTGTGTATTTAATCACATGCCCCTGTGGCCTATATTATGTAGGCAAGACTAACAGACAATGAAAAGTCTGTATGGTGGAACATCGGAGCTGCATCAGAAATCAAGTGATTGCAGCTCCTTTAGTGAAACATTTTCTTGATATGAAACATGGCTGCAATGATTTTACGTGGTTTATTTTGAAAAAGGTGCATGGCCATAGGAAAGCCGAGAGACCAGAAATTATTGAACCTGGAACAAAAATGTATTTTTAAATTGCAAAGTAATGTTCTGGGGCTCAATGAGAGTATTGATTGGCATCTGGTCAGCCAAACATAAATGTTTTCTGCTATCTGACTATTGTTTGCAATTTTGGCTGTGTTTTGAATTTTTTTGAATTTTCCTTATTTTGTGCCATCTATATTTGCAAAAATGTGCATATGTCTGTTGCTTGATTTTTGCAATGTTGTGTCGATTTCTTTTGAATGGTTTTGTGCCCCCCAGTGCACTTTCTTCTCAACACTGCTTCCCCTTGTTGTTGGGTGGTTTGATGCAAAGATGGCCGCTAGTTTTTTCTTACCGGCTAGTACCTAACTGAAGAGTGTAGTCCTTCCTTAGTGTTCACTAGGAATATTGCATGTAAAAGATGGCCGCTGTATTTTCTTGCCGGCTAGCATTTAATCGAAAAGTATAGTCCTTTCTTAGTGTTTAATAGGAAGTGGTGAGCGTTTTGCTGCACTTGGTGAAAACACATGCTGGTGCTGCACGGTCTACTTTCAAACCCCGCGAGTCATTAGCGAGGAGTTTGTTTCTCCTAATCTAGAGGTGAGCATGTTGTTCTTGAACTTTAGTAGCTACATTACTTTTAGTGATGTTGGTGGCTATTATCCCTTTTCCGCAGTTTTTTACTTACTGAATGTTGAGGTGTTGTGTACTATCTCTCACTACTTGGTCACGTTCAGCATGTTTTTACACATTTAATGGCTGTGAAGCCCGCTGGTGTATGACACTACTGTTTGGAAGCATGAGCTCTAATGCACGACCTAGGCTGGGCTTGAAATGGTTTCTTTTCTCCCCCCTTTTTTTACACATTTGGGAGCCGTGGTGTATCGGTGCATTTTAATGCTCTTTGAGATGGTTGGTGACCGCCCTTCTTATATTACAGATTAGTTCTGCGTCCTCTTTTGTAATCATCTGCAGACTTGGTTGTCATTACAAGGGATTTGCTCCCCTTGCCCCACGTTGTGGGTGGCTTCACTTGCGTGAAGGTAATTTTTATTTAATATATCCTGAACAATTCATGACTGTTGTCCTGTAGTGATCTGTGGCTCATTGGTAGTGTGATGTGTCCTTTCTAGGTGTGACGATATTTTTGGCGGATTGAGACGCCTTTTGAAGTATCTTGGTTTTTCAATGAAGAAAAATTAGCCTATCTGTCATTTACAGACGTGCGTTGAAGATTCACCACATTAAGGTAAATCTAATTGGTTTAATTTCTAAACCTTTTTGTGGAATTGTTCTCTTGACTGAGTCAACTCCACTTTTACATTTGGTAATACCCCCTCCCCTGGGGATCTGATTAGTTTCCTCTGTTTCCCTTCTTTGCAGGCTGGTTGCCTGAAACTACCCATTCAACACAGTGTTGAGAAGAATAGTGGATGTTTTAAAGGTTCCCCTGAAGAATGTTCGCCCGAAAGGGGCTTTAAAGAACAGAAACATGTTGGGATTATATGTTGTTTTAGTGACACATTTAGGTTTTTTCTATGTACTGTGATATGTGATTTCGTCTGTGTCCATTTGTAAGTGGTTTATTTGAAATTTAGCTTTTTAGATTTTGTAGGTTTTAGTGGTAGTTTTGTACACTGTAGTAGGTGTGGGTAGTATCTTATGTTTTAATTTAAATATTCTGTATTAAACAAAAATGTTTTTTGAAATTTGGAATGTTGCACGCAGTCTATGTTGTCAAGACCTGTAGTGCCGAGAATCTGTCAGAGGTGTCTAATCGTTGGGGGAGAAGGAGGGGTGGAAGTAGAGAAAGTTTACCATCTTATCCTTCTTTTATAATATAATCTATGTTCCTATTGGTGGAGTAAGATGTGGTACATATAAATAGGATCCTGTGTACCTATTTGATTACATATTCTCCAGAGTCCATCAGCACAGTTGCATTGCTTCTCTGCACAGAGGCAATGACCCCTCACCACCCCTCTTGTGAAGCGAGGTCACTGTGTGATCCGTCAGGGCCAACACACATTTGCCTTGCATCGAAAGGTGGAATGGCCTGCCAGATCGCCTTCAGTTCCAGCAAATTGATGTGTTCCTGGGCTTCTGTCAGAGACCAAAGTCTTCTTACCATAAGGTGAGACAGATGAGCGCCCAATCCCTTAAAGAAAGCATAAATGACCACTGTCAGTTGGAGCCAATGTTGCCGAAACTCTCAAGAGATCTGGCATATTGGTCTGGAACCGAGGCCACGGACATCGCAGAGCAGGTGGTCTTTAGGCCAGGTAGGCACAGAAGGGCGGAGGCCAGAACCAGCTTGCGGTACTGAAAATCAGAAGCATCTGGAAGAAGTTGGCTTCCCAAGCCTCGGGAGGGAAAGCTCTGCCCAGGCGAGTGTCCAAGAGAGCACTGATAAATTGGAGGGTCAAAGACAGCGAAACAAACCTTGTTCAGGGAGAAACACAAACGGGATGCATGTGCGGTACAGATGTGCCCATGCCTTGTCGGGGAGCAAGCTTGGAGGAACCAGTTGTCCAGGTTGGGAAAGACCTGAATGCTTCGCCTCCTGAGGTGAGCCATAACCACTGCCAGCAGTGTGGTAAAGACCCTCAGGGCCAAAGAACCAATAACGACAGGGCTTTAAATTGGTTGTAGGAAGAACACATCACAAATCTCGGCTACTTCCTGTGCTTGAGATGAATGGCACATGGCTAGTCCTGCAGAATGACAGTTTGAAATATCTGGGCCTGGGCTACCATTTTGAACTTGTCCTTTCGCATGTGCAGGTTCATTAGCCTCAGATCCAGGATGAGACGCAGGCCAATGCCCTTTTTCAGAACCAGAACATAGAGAGAATGCCAAGCCTTGCCTCACATTCTGAGCAGGGTACAACTTCTATTGCATCCTTTGCAGAAGCAGATGAACCTCCTCAAACGAGAGAGGGTTTGGGTGGAAGGACGATGATTGGGAGTGTGTTGAACAAGGTGGATATAATAACCTTGTACCATGACCTGTTAGGCCCTGGCATTTGATGTGGTCAAGTGCCGCGCTGAACAGAGAAATTCTCCCTACTGGAGTGCAAGGTAACAATTCCTCTTCATAGGGGCTTTGCACTTGGGCTGCGGAGTGAACTACCGGGGTGGTGGTGTCCCCACTTTGAGCTCTGCAACCTCTTCTCTGGTAGGGGGGTCAGGGGGGTACAGTGTAGCCGTTGCTTGCCCGAAGGCAACTGTCACCTGCTGCAGTGCACATAGGAGGAAAAAGGTCAAAAACCCCATCCTCTTGTGGTAGGAGCTGAAGGCTGCTGGACGGCCAAACCCAAGAATTTTGCTGTGGCATTAGAGGGTTGAAATTTCTGAAGGAGTAATCAGCATTGGCTCGGACGAGATTATGCCCATCAAAAGGTCCTCATGCAGGAATGTCTACTGATGACCATTCCAGTGGCCATGGTACATTGTCAGCCTTGTCAAGGCCTGTAGGGTTAGGCACGCTGCATCTCTACCATCCTGTACTAGGAGGGTGAAGCCCTCTCTCGTCGCCCACCACAGGATTTTAAGCTGCTTCAGACTCCATAGTCCAGAGGCCAAAAGAACATTTGGCCAAGCTGCAAGTAGTATTAACCGCCTGCAGGGTAAGACTGACCAAGGTAAACATCTTTGGCTCCCAAGCATCCAACCTCTTCAGTACCTGAAAGGGGAGGAAAGATGAAGAAGAAGAGATACTATTGGTTGGACGTCGTGGCCTGAACCACAAAGCTCTTCTGTGAGGCGTGGCCAGAGAGGAAGGCCGGGTCCAAGGGTTCCGAACTGCCCCTTCTTGGCCAAGTCTCAGTACACTGCATGGACTGAAGCTGGCTTCTCCCATGCCCTCATTTTTTAAACCTTTATTTCTGAGACAGACACACAATAAGTGGTGAGCATAGCGCTGCATAGTGATCATTACACAGTTTATGCACTGCGATAAAACATAACAGAAGCATATTTAAACCTTAAATAGCGAAACACAATCTACATGGCAGGTTTCACATTCTAGATGGCTCCATACCTTCCCCGCCCAACTCTTCATCAGACCGAATACCTGCCAAATACATTCTAAGTGGATTCCATATATCCTTGGGTCAGCTTGTGACTGCAGTTGTAAGCACATAGCCCCTCTCACTGTCATTTGTGTATATATGTTTGCGAAGCCATTCATTGCTGCTAGGGGCACATTTGGACTTCCAACGCCCAAGTATAAATTTCTACGCTACAGCACATGCAATGTTAAAGAAGCGGCATGAAACAGATGTTTCCAACGTCCCCCCGCAAATATTTAAGGTGTTACTGATGGCGGAATATCCAGTATTTCATTCACGATAGACAATTTTTCAACAACAAAAAAAACTGTACCCGGGGGACAATCCCAATACATATGAAATGAGGCAACCTGCGCCTTACCACACTTCTCATTCACCACTCATTCCTGCATAGAATTTGGCCATTTTGGATGGGGTGCAGTGCAAATGGTTCAGTACCTTATACTGCATCAGTGTGAGACCTGCATTCATTGAGACAGTTTTAGTCAGCCGACATCTACTCCACTGAACATCATCCATTTCTAGCCCCAAACCTTTGCCCATTGGGGGCGTTTCACGTTTTTGGACCTCAGGTGAGTCTGAAGTAGGTTGTACAGTCTGGGCATGTCATGCCTAGTCCCAGCTTCCGCCATAATTGCAGTGATGAATTTGTGGGTTTCTGGTCCAGTCGGAAAAAAGGGCATTGGCTACGAAATGTTGTTTTCATTCGATAATACTGTAGCACCGTAAGGGGGCCACCACCCAGATTTTGATCAAAGTCCTCCAGGTACACAAATTGACACTCCGAGAACATGCCCTCCCCTCTACCCCCCCCCCCCCCACACACACCCCACCATCGTCAGCTGTCCAGACACATCCAAGGACCTTCTGAGCTCCTTATAAAATGTAGGGGAAATTCCAGGGAAATGCCATAAGGGTCTTGCTATATGGTGTTTTGATATCCAATTTATGAAATATTCTGGACCAGGCATTGACCATGGTTCTAACCGGGTCGAAGGTGCAGGAATCAACATCAACATAGCGATCACTGAATATGAGCGATCTGAGGGCAGTTGGTGATGCTCTAACTGTAGATGTACCGGTTTAGGCCAGTCACTGTACCAATGTCAGGCAAATTGGGTTTGAGCACCCAAATAATATAGCTGGAAATCAGGAGCTGCGATACCCACACACTCATAAGGCTCAGTCACTTGCTCCGAGCCAATCTTAGCTGCCCATCCACTCCAGATAAACGCTGTAGCTAACAATCTAACCTTATTGACGAAAACCCACCCAGGCAACACAGGGATGTTGCAAACTAAATATGGCAGCTTCGGGACCACCACCATTTTTCTCCCATTTTTTTAACACTGGGGCCTCACTGCCTTATGAAGGGCAGTATGATCTCGCTCTGTGAGCCCTCGTCCAGGACGTCAGTTAAACTGAACCTTTGCTCTGGTGTGGGTCGAGAAGCCCAGTATATGTACACCACTGTTGCCATCATTTTCTGGAAGGATGCAGGAGGCTTAACCAGAGCCTGCACCGGCAGATTCTCCAGCTCCGGGGAGGTGTTGAGGCAAGGTGCATGTGATTCTCCCCCTTTTTTGTAAAATCGGTCAGGAAAATCCCTCTTCTCTGGGGCAACGAGGTTCCAACCCAAACAGCATGGCATCAAATCCCTCATAGAAGACTGTGAATATCTTTGACGTTAATTTGCGCATTGGAAGTGAAACATACTACCAAGGTGCGCTGGTTGTGTTGAAGCGAGATTGATTTGATTTTTACATTTGTAGAGCGCATCTCAGAGAAACTGGCAGCGAACTGCATTTAGGCGCCAATGGATTAATAGTGCTAACAGCTTAGAAAATGCCAAATAAATCAGAACACTATGCAAACAAGTAGGTTTTCAAATGTTTACGAAAGATGGTTAGAGAGTTTATTTGGCTAAGGTGTATTGGCAAAGAATTCCATGCTCGGGGGCTTGCAACTGAGAAGAGGGTCACCCCAGGTGGTAGTTCTATAGATGGGGGGCTACCAACAGACATTTAGCCATTGAGCGCAATGCACGAGAGGGTCGGTAGTTTACAATTTTACATGTTAAATGGGCATGGGTGAGACCGTGAATGCATAAAAAAACGAGGCACAGCAATGTAAATTGTATTCGCTCCTGCACTGGGAGCCAGTGAAGGCTTCTCCGGAACCCAGATATCGATATTTTCAGAGATAGTGAGAATATCAGTCACACTGCAGACATTCTATGTAACCTGAAGCCGTTGAAGTTGGTATTTAGGTAAACCATACAGCAGGGCATTACAGTAGTCCAGTTTAGTGTTTGTAAGGCAACCCACCAACATAAGGTCCTTCTCAGAAATGAGCAGGAGTAATGGTTTGAGAAGTTTCATCTGATAATAACAGGCCTTAATTATCTGGTTTACCTGTAAATTGCAACTCCTACTGGATTGCCAAATAACACCAAGATTCTTTACTGTCCCAGTATAGTCAGCAGCCAGTCCGAACAGAGTTGGACAAGGTATTGAGTCCAACTCATTACTCAATTTATTTTTAGGACCAAAAACAATAATCTCAGTTTTAGAATGGTTTAGTTGGAGTTTGTTGTCCTGCATCCAGATTTGAATTTTCTCGGCACATTTTAATATGTGCTCAACTGCCTCCACAGGCTGTGTTAATCTTACATATATTTTTATGAGTGATAACAAAGATTGAATTGAGCCAATATGTTAAGTAGTGGACGTATGTAACAATTAAACGGTATCTGAGACATCGATGAGCCCTGCGGAACTCCACAACTGATAGGCAGGGATTCAGACAAGTATGAGCCTGCCTTAACCCGTTGCACATGATTGGACAGGAAAGATGTAAACCATTGACTAGCTAAATCGGACATCTGTGCCAAAGAAGAAAGTCTGGCATGAAGTATGCTAAAATCCACTGTATCAAAGGCTGCTGACAAATCAAGCATGACCAACATGCTGATGTTACCTTTTTTGGCAGTCTCTACGATGTCATCTCAGACGGTAAGTAAGGCGGTCTCAGTCCCGTTGCCTGCTCTAAATCCAGATTGATAAATATCTAAAATGTAATTTTCCTCCATGAAGAGTTGTAATTGGGAGGTGACCACCTTCTCCAGGAATTTTGCAGGCTACAAGAGACACGCAATGGGCCGGTAGTTTGCTGGTACATTGTGATCAAGAGAGGGCTTCTTTAAAAGTGGAGTTGGATGAGATTTAATTCAGCCAGAAACAGAGCCTTGTGCCAGTGAAGCTTTCACTAAGCGCTGAATAGGTTTGGGGAGGGGAACTTGATGCCAGAGGGCAGAGCCGCACCATGTTGAGCTGGATCGGAGAGCTTAAGAGCCCAGGCAAGTAGGCATGCAGTTTTTTGAGGGGTCCCTGCTGGCTCCTCCAAGCATGGTGGGGCCTGCAGAAGCAGTCAGCACCAGAGCCTTGGCGAAAACGTCTAGCATCTTCAGTCTTATTCCCCCAGGGTGGATTGGTTGGGAAACGGTACTGACAGGGTGAAAGAAGTAGAGGCATCCCTGGAGCTGTGAAGTCTCTTCTCTGAAGAATGATTTCTTGTGGAACTGCTCGGAGGGTGGGACTGTGGTGCTCCCTCTGTTTGTCTTTCTAAGTCGAGGATGGGTCATCAATTCTTCACTCCACGCCTGGTGACTTTGAAAGAGTGCTGTTATCTGTGGCACGTTCCCGAAGGGCCATAGGATGCTGGGACTGACACGACCTGCCAGGCATGAGCCTGCCCCAAACTGTATAGGGGGGTGGGGGGGAGGAGGCGGGTCTGAGGCACCTGTCTTTTGCAATCCACGCAAAATTAACCTGAGGCTTCCTGGTATTAGGGATGACGCAGTAGAAAAATGCTATAACCATCGGCATTCCAGAAGCATAAAAGACACCGATGTCACCGGACGCACAGCTCCATGTATACTTGCAAAGGCATTGCATCCGGCGTGATGAGTGCAACAGCTCAGAGATGAGGGGACAGAGCCGCCCTGCATCCACTAGTGTCAAAAATGTTTCCAAAGGAAGCTGGTGCTGGAGATTGATTATCAAAGATGAGGAATACAAGGGAAAAAGGAATGCATTATTACACTGCAGATATTTTTGGTGACACTATTTTCCCCTGAAGGGAATTGCACTGGTAATTGTTTTACAAGTATATCCTGATTTTTTGGAGGCCTTTGTGTATAATTCTAATCGAGGGGGAGCGGTAGCTCCTTTCCTGTTCAGGCAGCAATTGCCTGGAATAAGCTTCCAGTTGAATTGCGTAAAGAAGAGAATCCGTCCACTTTCCGAAAACGTCTCAAAAGTATTGACTGAATAGTTTTCTTGTTCACTTGTTCCTTACCTTCCGGTCTCGTTATGATTTGTCTATAGTATTTATGTGCGCCTTGAAGCATGTGGGCTCTGGTGCGTAAGCAATAAATAAATATGTGCAGTCATATTAATGAAATTCTAAGCCCTGAAGGTCCAGAACTAATGTGGATTATCAGTGTTGGCTTTAGTGTCCTTCATGACTGTTACCCTGCGTGGTAAAATGTCTAGTTTCCTTTTCTTCCCACCCTTGTTTATGTGTGTGGTGTGCTTACCTAAGGGCCGAAAATATACATAAGAGTGGGTCGTACCTTTAGGACACCATTATGCGTTGTGCAGGAATTAGGGACTTTTTACGGTTTTATTAGACTGTCTTGTTCCCTTTTTCTGCCGCTCTGTCACTGTATGTTGTACGTCTACCTGTGATAATGGATCCACATTAAAGTAGTGTTGTGAGGAGAGCCCTCAGACATTTTTTTTTAATGCCTATACCAGGAATCAAAATTAAGATTAGAGGAGCAGGAGCGAAAAGCAGCTCTTGGGTATCCAGCATTAACCAGTGCGCAGGAGCTACCAATGGTGAACCAGGCGCTAGTACATAGCGTTCTGCCAAACTAAGTTCCAAATAAGATGCATAGTTAAAATTTTGTCCATTATCTATGACCACTTCTGCTTTAAATACTGTATAGATGCGTCCTTGAGCTGGTTTA
Source organism: Ambystoma mexicanum (assembly GCF_040938575.1). Taxonomy (NCBI): domain Eukaryota; kingdom Metazoa; phylum Chordata; class Amphibia; order Caudata; family Ambystomatidae; genus Ambystoma; species Ambystoma mexicanum. Next base: position 1,276,189,039 of record NC_090932.1, read on the forward strand.
TAGATTGTCCTAAGCGCACAGAACTAATGTCATATAGATATGTTTGTTCGACATCAGTTGGCTTGGGGAGCTAAAAGTAGCTCCTGGTAGTAGTTTCGTCATGCTTTCTAGGATACAAGCAGGAGCTAAATATATCAGCACCATCTTTAGGGGTTTGCCTTCTTGGATGTCATTACATTCTTGGATCTTTTGATGCCCCTAGCTTTTTGCACAAAATGAGGAGAATGTGAAGAAAACCCAGTGGGCTGCTTTTTGTAGATGAGGAGAAGCTTGATGGAAACCTTAGCTGTTTCCTTTAGTGGTGGAGCCGGGACTGACTGTCTTTGGGCTCAGAATCGGTCCCCTCAACATGAGATTTGGCATTTACAATTTCAGGCACGTTGAAGACACTAATCTTTTTTGCCTCCATTGCATAAGCTGGCCACGGCAGCAGATTTCGACCCTGAAGAGTCTCTGGCTTTAATTTATTGCACACTGAGTAGGCCTCCAACATTGTGGTCCCTGGAAAGGCAGTGGTAACACTGTCCACTAAAGGGTATTTTTCAATACAATTTGGACAAATCATAAACAGCGTTTTCTCCCTCGTGGTCAATAGATTGGCGACTTAACTATCTAATTTTACAAACATGTCCATTAGATATTGTTTTAGAGGTTATTAAATTGAGAGTGACGTGAGAAGGATACATCACATGTGTATTTTGTGCGGGATCAACACCCCAGTCTAATTCTTTCAGGACGGCGTCAGTGAGAACGTTTGGGTTTAGTTCTATGCTGCTGCCCCTGCGACCATCGAATGATGGAAAACAAACAATCTGAGGGCACAGGCACCGAGGGGCATTGTGGATGCCTGCAAATGTAAGGTATGGATAGTAGGACAGAAAGGTCCCCTGTCGATGCACACATTTAATTCTTTTAGTAAGTAACTGGTAATACTCCGGACCAACCACTGGATGGCAGAAAATGTTTAGCATGTGAATCTAAACAGATTCACAAGACCCAGAAATATACATATGTTTTACCTACATGTAGTATTCTTAATTTAAGGCATCTGTGTTAAATAAATATTCATATTTTTGATACTTAAACTGTGTGGACAATCTATTGCTTCATATCCATTGCGCATTTCAATTGTACTTTACACCAATAGATTTCCTTAGTCCAAGCACTACTACTGTAGAGGAGCAACTGCATGCCTCTGCAGGAAATCCCGCCCCCTACTTCCGATATTTTGGAATTCGGAGACACTGCCATGTTTGACACCAGCAGTTGTGCCAATACCGCAGCAAGTATTTGAGAGAAGGTATCCACTGAGAAAACCGTATCGAATGTATCCCCAAAGAGACGACAATCTGAGGGAGGAACTCCCTGAAGGAATATGAAAAGGTGAAAAAGAGAAGCTAGTGACGTCACAAGAGATAAGCATGACGCCCTGAGAATACTGACCAAAGAGAATCCATGGATCTTACAGAAACTGATGACGAAGTTAAGAATCGAGTAAACTTTCATTTGCAGAAAAGAAGATTGCATGCATGCAAAGTGCTACAGAAATACGACAGTTCAATAATTGTACAGCCGCTGAAACGCAAGTAGACCAAGTGATCATAGAAGCTGGCTATACGTAGTGAATAGACTGCAGGCGAAGCTGCCATTGTATAGAAACTGGACATCGGTGTCATGAATTTTAATAAGCCAGAACTCATGAAGAGGAAAGACCACCTGACAGACAGCCAATCACAATCCCAGTACATATAGAAGGTATACTTAGATGTTCCCCGTGAACCAATTATAATCGGTTGTAGGTTTTTCTTATTTTCTTTGTAGTACGACATCGCTGCTGATGTAATTTTTGCATACAAGGATGTTTCTATGGGAAATGTGTCGAGAACTGAGCGAACGTCCGTTGATATCTGTTGTAACCTCCCTATTTTAGATAATTGTGAATAAAACAGCAACCTTTGCCATCTTCCTGAGTTGGTTCGATTATTGCATGCACAATACTTAAGAACCATAAATTCACTACTCCAACACAAGCAGTGAGAATTTGGTTAGACTATGTGCAAACCTTGCAGGTCAATCAAAACCCAGAACCATACACTAGTATTGTTTCGGAAAAACACCTAACATATGTGACCAATATTAGATTATGGAAACCCTGAACATTCATTGCGAAATATGGATTTTCCATATGATTAATTCTTTTTGAGAACCGGGGAGGAAGCTTTTCCAGTCACTTACTGGTTGATAATCAGTGAAATATTATAGGGACATGGCAAATGTCTCAATGTTTGTCTTTGTCCAGTTCTGCAGACCACACTTGTCACTGGAAAAAGTTACATGTGAAACAGCGCAGAGTTGGGCTAAAAACAATGCATGGTTTAAACCGCAGTACCCCTCATCTCCCAGGGTACGATCTATGATCTTAACATGTATATATTGGAGTCAAGGTGATATGATCGGGACCTTAACACTTGAAAGAAGCTTGCATTTAGCCATTTAATTCTCTTAATAAGAGAACAGCAGCTCTATCGGGGAAAACTCTTGGAAAGAGGAACATAATCTTAACCATCACCTCCACAGTGTATCCTCTCCAAACACAAACACTGCGGGCACCAAACAAAGAAATACAAAATGGCTCAACCAGTCTGATGCATTCTGTGAACCCAATGGTTTAGTGCAACTCTGTACCTGTTCCGATTAAACTGGATAGCAAAATCACTCATAACTTGCAAGGCCTTATTTGTCAACAACAGGTCCATTTGTATTACTCCCATGCGTCGGGCAAATGCCCCTGAAATCTCCAAGCCCTTGGCTTTCATGGCTGGAAGCCACACCTAATAAAAGGAAAAAAGAATAGTTAAGATAGTCATTGGCAAGGTGCTAGCTCTCATCAAATGTACATTAGGAGCTTAATCTACAAGAAAGCATCTAGAGATGTAGGATCCCACACAGCAATCATCCAAAACGCATATACACGCAGGGCCATCTTAATAGTTTCTGGGGCACAGACGTCCTTGTTCCCCCCTCACCACCCCAGCCCCCCCCCACGAAATGCATGCCCTACTCCCACCCCCCCCCCCCAAAACTCTTGGTCACAGACTCTCCTTCCCCAAAAACCATGCCCCCTTCTTATCCGCAAAAGTGGATTACATACCTCAAGTCAAATTCAACAGAAACTCGTCTAGGCTATAAATTGATTATCTAGTTGTTAAAATATAAATATTACACATCTCTGTGACCCCGTTTCCCTAAGGGGGTGCTATGTTGAAGACATTTTCACTTTGTTTTTCGAATAATATATTAACTTTGAAAGTAAATAAAGGAATAAAGGAAAATAAATGTTAAGTGAGTATTTATTTAATAAAATGTTAACCCTAGTTCAACCAGACCATTATTTTCTGTATGAATGTGTCCAAGGTAGAGGCTCATAGAAAAACATTACATGACTAGGCAGAAGAGAAAACAAAAAAAAGGCATGTAACAAACATCAATATTCACTTTGCATTTCAGTTCATGCCCACAGCAGACAAACATTTCAATCTTTCTATGATTACTTGAATTTGAGAAGCACCCAGTTAGTATACGAGTTCTACTGCCCAAGGTTCATGTGCTAGAAACACTGGTAAGATTAAACTATATATTTCCTTCTAGATTTGTATATTGCAAAATCATTATGTTGGAGAAGAACGAGTTACTTTCTTACCTGGTAACGTTCTTTCGAAGGGATGGTCCGACGACGTATTCCATATCTATGACATATCTATGACAGGTAATGTCCACAGCTGTGCTGCTTCGGAAAATCTTTGGCGTCTGCGTCCTGCGTCGATGAGCCGTCCCCGAGGACCTCCTCCGACGGCCAACGTCACTCGATGTGATAAGGAGGACGCACAACGCCCATGGCCTCAGTTACAGTTTTTACCCAGAACGTGTGCCACCAGTTTTCTGCCAGTCAGACACACAAGGCCTTGCGGAACGCAAGCTGCAATCGTAAAAGAAATTCTGCAGCGGGGAAGGCAGGGAGGGAGCGATATGAAATACGTCATCGGACCATCCCATCGAAAGAACGTTATCAGGTAAGAAAGTAACTTGTTCTTCGAGGGGATTGTGTCCTCCGACGTATTCCATATCTATGACAGACTCCCAAAGCATTACCAAGCAAGGAGGTGGGAAAGAATTTAGAACACAAATTTAGCATGCCCAATTAAATTGCGGAATAGAGGACTGCCTTGCCAAAGGCCATATCCTGCCATCTGATGGAATCGAGGGAGTAGTGACGTACAAAAGTATGTACTGAAGCCCAGGTGGCTGCATCACAGATGTGACGAATAGGCACTCCCCTCTGCAGGGCAGTAGACGCAGCCACACCCCTGGTAGAATGGGCCCGCAAGCCAGCCGGAGGGTCCTTACCCGCCAAGCGGTAACACTCGGAGATAGCTAAAATAATCCAACGAGACAAAGTCTATTTCGTCACTGCTTGTCCGAAACGCTTTCCAGCATAACCAATGAAAAGTTGATCGTCCACTCTAACCCGGGACATGCGCGAAATATAGAAGCTCAACGCTCTCCTAGGATCAAGCCTATGGAGCCTCTCCTCTTCCTTACCAGGATGTGGAGGAGGATAGAACGCCAGAAGAACAACCTTCTGGCTCAAATGAAATTCTGAAACCAACTTCGGAAGAAGAGAAGGACGAACACTAAGGACAACCCTGTCGTTATGAAACACAGTGAAGGGTGGCTTAACTGAAAGTGCCTGCAACTCACTCTGCGAGCGGAAGTAACCGCAACCAAAAACACTGTTTTCAGAGTTAACAGCCTCAAAGGGCAAGAATGTAAAGGCTCAAACGGAGCACCCATAAGAAACTTAACAAGGCTCAAATCCCAACCGGGCACCAGAAAAAAGGTGACGGAGGGAACACATTAGTGACCCGTTTCAAAAACTGTGAAATTAAAGGAATCTTAAAATAGGAACACTCTTCAGACGAGCGCTTAAATATGGACAGCGCCGCCAGGTAACCTTTAATGGTCCCCACTTGCAAGCCCCTGTGGGCCAAAGAAAGCAAAAAAGACAGAACCATGGGAATGTCACATTCAAAAGGATCCACATTCTTAACTCTGCACCAGTCGCAGAACGTTCTCCAATGGCAACGGAGCAACACCTCCATCACGTCTTCAGGGAGGTCCCAATCCTTATACCTCAACCTTTCAGATGCCAAGCGTGAAGGTTGAGGGATCTGACCTCTGGATGGAGAACCTGACCCCCCCTCCCGTGAGAGCAGATTGTCTCAGTAGGGAAGACGACGTGGAGGGCAGATGGACAAGTCGAGAAGGTCCGGGTACCACGTCCTCCGGGCCCACGCCAGAGCAATGAGGATCATCCGGGAACCGAACCTCCGTAACCTCCGCAGTACTTGCGGGATGACGGGGACTGGAGGAAACGCATACAGCAGTGGGAATGACCACTCCACCACGAATGCGTCTCCTAAGGCTCCTTTTGGAGGAAATTCCCGAGAGAAAAACCTTTCGCACTTCCGGTTGACACTGGAGGCAAAGAGATCCACATAAGTCCCCCAAAGGGGAAGATCTCCATGAGAATCTCCTGAGCCAGCTCCCACTCGTGAGAGATCGTGCTATGCCTGCTCAGAGCGTCCGCTGTCTTGTTGTCTTCTCCGGCCAGATGAACAGCCGAGATCGAAACTTCCTGCTGAATGGCCCAGAACTCGAGCTGCATCTCCTCCCTGCACAGCAGAAGTGACCCTGCCCCCCCCTTTTGTTGAGGTAGTGCATGGCCACTGTGTTGTCCGTTAGATTCAGGACACTCTTTCCACGCACAGTCGGCAGAAAAGCCTTCAGGGCTAGCCTGACGGCCCTGAGATCCAACAGATTGATATGGAGTCTGGACTCTGACAGAGACCAACGACCACTGACTGTCAACTCGTTGGCATGAGCTCCCCATCCCGTGAGGGATGCGTCCGTCACGATCGTCACCTCCGGCCAGGGCAGCCAAAATGGGGCCCCCTTCATCAGATTGCCTTCGACGGCCCACCACAGACGGTCCTGGGGGACCGAGGGCGGCACCTGAACAGGGTCCGACAGCCTGCCGGAGGACTGAGACCACTGGAGCTTGAGTGCCCACTGCAAAGATCTCATCCGCAGACGAGCCTCTGGCACCAGAAGAATGCAGGATGCCATGAGGCCGAGCAGTCTCAAGAACTCGGACGCTGGGAGATCCTGGGCAAATTGAAACTTGTTCACCATCTGCTGAATGTGAAGAGCCCTCACCTGGGGAGGAAAACACTGCCCCAGGGATGTGTTGAGCACTGCTCCGATGTACTGGAGCCGCTGCTTTGGTGTCAAATGGGACTTTTTTAAATAGAGGGAGAAGCCCAGCCTGTGAAGGGAGTGGCAGGTGACGGACAGATGATCCAGGACTTGCTCGGGAGAGCTCCCCCTGATCAACCAATCGTCCAGGTAGGGGTAGACGTGAATCCCCCCTTTCCTGAGATGCGCTGCCACCACCACCATGAGCTTGGTGAAAACCCTCGGGGCGGAGGTCAATCCGAACGGCAGGACCCGAAACTGAAAGTGCGAGTCACCAACCGTGAACCTCAGGTACTTCTTGTGCCTGGGATGAATCGGCACATGGAAGTAAGCATCCTTGAGGTCGAGAGACACCAACCAGTCCTGAAGTTGAAGGGCCTGGAGGACTCGAGAAAGAGTAACCATCTTGAACTTGTCCTTCCTGAGGAGTTTGTTCAAACCGCGCAAGTCCAAGTCTCAATCCCCAGTCTTTCTACGAAATCAAAAAATAAGGGGAATACCATCCCTTGTTCCTCTCCGCTACAGGCACCAGTTCTATGGCGCCTTTCTCCAGCAGGGCTTGAATTTCCTGAGCAAGGAGCGGATCCGGACTCTTCAAAGAGAGGTTCCAAGGTGGATTGTTGTGAGGCCTCTGCCGAAAAGGAAGACGGTAGCCGTGGGTTATGATCTCCAGAACCCACACATCCGAAGTAATGGCTTGCCACTCTACAAGATGCTGCGCCAGCCTTCCCCCAACCGGCGAACCATGGGACCTGGCCTCAAGACTGAGTGGTAGCGGCTGCGGCGTTGCCTGAGGGCAAAGAGGCAAATGCCCGAGCGGCCTTGGCACCTCAAGTACCTTTGTTTCCACCTCTGGCACTCTTACGATGGCCTCTTTGACTGCTAGCTCCCCTCACTTTACTGAAGGACGAGTAATAGCGAAAGGAACCTCCCCTCCATTGCTGTCCCCTAGGACGAAAAGGCAGAGGTTGGCGAACTGCAGCGCCCAACGACTTCGCTGCAGCTTTGGAGGTCTGCAACCTCTCAAGGCTCTCGTCAGCCTTGCTGCCAAAAAGGTGTTCACCGTCAAAGGGCATGTTAAGGAGCCGGGACTGCACATCAGGAGCAAACCCAGACTTCCGCAACCACGCAAACCTGCGCATTACGGTGCTCGCCGCCATGGACCGGCTGACACAATCGGCCATGTCCAAACCCGACTGAACGGCCTCACACATGGCATCCTTGCCATCCTGAACCATAGCAAGGAAACCATCCCGTTCGTCCCCTTCGGGAATATGTTCAGCCGCTAATGCAACACAGTTCCACAAAGTGTGTGTGAAACGAGACAAGGCACATATGGAGTTGGCCGCCTGAAGCGCCATACCACCTGAAGAAAACACTTTCTTCGCCCAGCCGTCAAAACGTTTGTCGTCCCTATCCGGAGGGATGGTAGGATACGACGCCTGCTTTGCCGGGGCCGTAGCCGTCTGCACCACTAAACTCTCCGGAGTGGGGTGCCTGGACAAGTAGCAGGGGTCGCTACTGGCTGGACGGTATTTTCGCAACAAAGACTTGCCCACTGCCGGGAGACTCTCCGGAGCAGTCCAAGCCGCCGCCACCCTTCTCTGCAGAGCCATATGAAACGGCAAAACAGGGTCAGTGGGGGGACCAAGATCAAGGATGTCCGTGAGATCATCCTGAACGAACTCCCCTGGGGAGCTGACCAACCCAAGTACTCGGTGACCCGAGACATAAGGCGCCGATATGAAGAAATCGGCATGAGTGCCAGACTCCGGCCTACAAAACTCCACCTCCGGAGAGGTGTGCAGTCCACAAGCTCATCTGGAACCAAGCCATCAACAGAGCCTTCATCACCCTCTGAAATGTACTCCAGGCGGGGAGAGGAAGACAACTGGGGACCAAAGCAGTGCCTGACCTTAGCCAGAGCCTTTCTAGGGAAGAACCCTGTGCCACGGGGCCCCTCCAACACCACCGCCTCGAAAGGCGTCGAGGGCTCCGAACGAGTCGGCGTCGACGTCAGCTGCAGCGCCGCCGGCGTCGACACAGGCCTCGAAACCGGAGCTCTGAGCGTGTCTCTCGACGACCTAGGCGCCGACGACCCCCTCGGAGGCGGAGCCTCGAGAGAAATCGTCAACGACCTCGGCGCCACAGGCGTCGCCGTCTTCTTCGAAGACGGCACAGGATCACGCGGTCTCGAGCGTGTCGAGGACCGGGACCTGGAACGGGCATGGCGAGAACGGCTACCCTTGTCCGAGCGGGACCTCTCCCGCGAGCCGCGCCGACCACCCGAGCCCGAAGGCGTACGAGCGGCGTCTCTCGACCGGTGCCGACCGACCCCACTCGGAGGCGCGGACGGACCGGTGCCCTGCGATTCAAGAATCGCTAGCATCTGCTTCCCGAAGGAAGCCCATTTCTCCGGTGTCGCTTGGATGGAGGGATAAGCGACCCGCCGACGGGCGGAGTCCTCGGAAGAGGACAGGGAAGGCGACCGATGCCGGCGCTTCCGGGAATGCCTCGAAGAGTCGGAGGAGTGGCGAGACCGACTCCTGGAAGGAGACCCACTGGACTTCCGACGATGAGGCGGAGAGTCGCCCCTCGAGTCATCCGTCGAAAGCCCCGCAGACCTCGACTTCCGGGGCTTAGACACCCAACCTACCGACAGCTTCTTCTTGCGTTCCCGCAAGACCTTTGCCGTGAGCGACTGGCAGTCGACACAGTCGTCCGTATCGTGGGCCTCCCCGAGGAACCAGAGGAAGGCAGCGTGCGAGTCCGTGACCGACATCTTGGACCCACAGTCCCCGCATTTCTTGAAGCCCGGACGCGGGGTTGAAGACGAAGTAGACCTCGCCACGAACAGGTCTTCAAAAAAAAACGAACAGGTTCAACTAACCGAGAATTGAAAACAGCAAACTCCAAAGAGACGAGGCGTACCGAGATTCACGAAGTGAACACGTTCGCGGAAAAAACGGAACTGAGGCTATGGGCGTCGTGCGTCCTACTTTTCACATCGAGTGACGTCGGCCGTCGGAGGAGGTCCTCAGGGACGGCGCATCGACGCAGAATGCAGACGCCAAAGATTTTCCGAAGCAGCACAGCTGTGGACATTACCTGTCATAGATATGTCATAGATATGGAATACGTCGGAGGACCCAATCCCCTCGAATTCTCTTTTGAACCATTCCAGATTAAATGCTGAACAGAGCCAAAGAATTCAATCATAAAGGTAAAACTGGGACAGTTAAGAGATGCCTCCTGCCCCCTTTTTTTGGTAACATGGGCCGAAGGAAGGCTATGCTTTTTAGAGGTGTTTGAAGGTGAACCAGTAATGACCCAAACAACACAAGATCACCCCCCAAAATAAAGGGAATGTCCAATCAAGTATATATGAAGGAAGAACAGAGAAGATGAAACTAGCACCCCGAGTGTTAGGGGCTGTTTTTTAAAGTCCATTTAAGGGCTTCACAAAACTGTCCACTGAAGCAGTACAAGACTCCACTCTTAGTATAAGGCTGTACCACCTGAATATTTGGTAGTGTAAACAGCAGCCAGGCTCATCTTAGATGGGAGAGTGTGTTGTAGGAGAGGTACATAAAAAGTGTAGCACACTTTTGTTCCAAGGAAACACTGACACACTATGTATAACAAATACATTGTTTATTTAAATACAATTAGGCCAAGATAAATCTTGGGGGGTAAGTACTAGGCACAAATTATATCAAACACAATTTATAAAAACCAACACAATGCTTAAGGTACACTGGCCAAAGCATGAACCTTGTTGAGAAAACCAACAGTATTTCTGGGGAAGTGAGACCTTATCAAACACATTTAGTATAGGACACACATTCCTGGGGAGTAAAACCATGCATTACTATTAGATTACTTTACAGTAAGTCAAGGGTAGTAGACCCTGTCAGTTATGCAGTGACACTCGGTTATAGAAATCACATAGTGAACCAACCTGCAAGTATTCTTTTCTGAATAGTGGAACACAAATTCATGGGGCAGTATGAACCTACACTGTATTTGGAATAAACACAAGTTATACCGGTGAGTGAAACCTAAGGCTGCAATAAACCTATTACAGTTGCTTTTTGATGAGTGCAACTCAGTCCAAGGGAAGCAGAACCCCATTACACTATTCTAGGGATGCAGAGAGCAGACCAAGGGAATCCGAAACCTATACCAGACTATTTTAGAACTGCTCTAAGAGCAGAAAAGGGAACGACAAACCCAACAGTCTTCTTAATAGGGATGGGATACACCTATTCAAGGTGAGTAAGAGACCAGTTATACTTTTTTAGAGGGGCCTAAAGCAACTCCAAGACGAGTAGAAACTATGAAACTCTTTTTAAAAAGATTCTAAAAGCAAGTCTGGGAAATCACAACCGAATGTTACACTTTAAGAATGACACCATGCATTTCAAGGTAGGTAAAACCAAGTTGTTGAACGTATACACTTAATAATGCAAGAAATAGTTAAGTTAAACCAACAGCATTACCTTTGAAAGAGGGGGACCCAATTCACAGGTAAGCAAAATAACCTCAAATACTTTTCAGAATGGCAGAACACATTCATAGTAGAGTAAAATAACCTCATACTTACCTTTTAAGTTGCCGTTGGCACCTTTAAAAAATAAGAACTTTAGACACTTTGTAACTTATTCTCACCCAGAGATACAGTTAAAACACTAACTGTTGCAGCAAGTAAATACTTTTAACACTGGTTATACTTTTCAAGACAGAATCCTTTTCTTATCCAGTCCTTCCCTAGTCTATTGCACAAGTTCTCTCAGAGGCAGAAGAGGGGCCCTAGTGGTCTAGGAGACAGCTGTAGGCAGGGGGAGATATGGTTCAGTTGCAGGAAAAGTTTTAAGTTCCTGAGGAAGTCTCTTCAAAACAACTAAGTACAGACTTGGTTAGTAAAAAGTGTTCAGGGACTTCGCAGAAGCTTCCCAATGGTAAATCCAGCATTAGGCCTGGGCAAACGGTATGGGCAAACTCAACCACTGAATCACCCACTCAGCCTTGCAAGATTCACACCAGACTCGAGGTAAGTAATACCCAGGCCAACAGTCCTCAGCACAGAAGGAGAGTTGCAGCGGGGGAGACTTGAGGATCTGCAGCCAAAAACCCGGTTGATGGATTCCTTGTTGCAAAGACTAAAAACAGGATACGAAGTGAATTTGCAGCAGGGATCAACAGGGAAGGTTCCAGACAAGAGTTTCTTCATGGTGGATGCCGCTCTGGTTTTGGAGCCCTTTTTCAGGAGCCAGAAGACCAAATATCGCTGATCAGATTCTCATTGTTTGTAAGTTCCAGCACTCTGGTGAGGGGACTTTTTGGACGTCCAGCAGGATACCACTAAAGTTTCCGCTCAATTCGGAACTCAGAAGAGCATGCACACCGTAATGGCTCAAAGTATCAGGGTATTTGAGCTCTGCAGCCCAGCAAGGTCACAGCATGTCCTGGGATGGCTCAAAATGCAGGTCTTCCAGTCTAGTGGGTTTCGCCAAGCTCTGGGTCGTTTTCGGAGTCCTCAAGTCACTTGGAAGGAAGGGCTACAGCAGGCTCTGGTTATACAGCAGGCTTTCCGGTTGCTGGAATTCGTCTCAGCCGTGTTTCCTTCATCTTCCTCTTTGGATTTGGTTCCAATGGTTGACTTATCTTTAGCTTCCAGGTTCAGAGTATTCATCAGGAACTACAGCACAACTTCTGATTGGAGAGCCAGACCACCCGTTTCTGTAAAATGCGGGGAGAGAATGCAGAACAGCCAGCCTCCCAGCAGGAACTGGTTTCATTCAGGCAAGGTGGAAGACCAAGGGCTGCGGAGTTTTGGACTCATCCCTCGCTTCCTGCCTTCTCAGACTCTCTGGAGCCTTGGCTCGGAATGCAAAGGATTCCTGCCAAAGACAAAACTTCCACTGAGGTCTTTCCCACCTAGAAAGGCAGGGGAGGACCTCAGAAACAGCAAGCACATAGAAAATGGCGAGAAAAGAAGGAGCCCGCCATTTTGGAAAAATGGTGGCCCTACTTTGCATTACCTAGGCTGAATGTGCAGCCTGCGAGTGATAAAGACTAAAAGTCAGTAAAGTAGTTACACTGCCACCAGCCATTCATGCAAACTTGTATTTGTAACAAAAAAGTTACCAGGTAAGTAAGCAAAGGGATACAATGTATCCCCCAGCACTCCGCATAAGGTGGGGTGTGCTAGCTTACTATATAAAATGTAAAGGGGGATGAGAATCCATCTTTACTACTTGGGAACACTACTTCACCCAAGTACATAAAAATAAATTAACAGGGGAGCCCAAAGGAGCAACCCAGCCCAAGACTAAAAGTTGTAGGAAACTAACTTCAACTACTCACTACGGAGAGACACAAAAAGGTCACCCATAAAAAGAGTAAATGACTAGGTGAGAGTGGAAAAGAGTTCAACTCGCCTAGGGACAAGGAAAAGTAATTACCAAGTCCAAGCAAAACATTCTGGGGTTCACACAGGTCAGGAAGATTGATCATATTTCTGAAAATCTTACCCAACACGGAGCATGGTTTCGCGGGCAGTAGGTGAATTACTAGGCACAAAAAGAATATGTTGATGTTGAATACAGGTGCGATCGTGACCTAGCCAGTCCCTAAGGCCCAAGTGGACTGAGGGGGCAGTTCAGGGCCAACAGTACCTGGATTCAGTTCTTGGTGGGGGCCGAGTAGGGGCGAATGTGGTCGCCGAGTGCGGCAGAAAGGGTCCTCACAATGATGCAGGCCATGGTGGTCCCAAGATTGCTTTGCAGTTGTGCCAGACCGAGTTGGGCTTTAGCAGCTGGGAGGGGTCGATGAGTGACGCTCCAGCGGTTCGAGTCAGAGTGCAACGGTCAAAGTGGTGACTTTGGCAGTGTCGATGTGCAGGTCGATGAGGTGGCTGAGTGCTAGATGGGCTGAGCCATGCTTGTAACCCCTGGTCCGAGTCGGCATGTGACTCTGATTGGGATTGGGTCCCGGCATCGAGCAGTCGATTCGGGCCTAGCAGGTGACTGGCTTTGTGAGGGCACTAGGAATCATCAAGCTGGTTCGAAAGGCAAGCAATAGTTCGACTTGGTGGAGGAGTACAAATGCCAGCGCCGGCACCTTCCCTCTCATTCATGGTGTGATAAACACTGAGGAACTGGTTTGATAGAACAGAGCTTCGGCTGGTCTGGACCTCCGGCTGCTTTGCAGCCCGCCCAGGGGGACTAGAGGACAGGATGGTTCCGTTCAGGATCTGCTCTCCCAGCTTAAGGAGATTCTGGCACAGTGCTAGGTCCTGGTCCACAGAAAATGTCACTCCCGATGTGCCCTGAGAGTGGTTAGGGGGGGTGGGGAGGGCAGACCTACCTTCCGCCTTGGACGACTCCATGTCAGGCTGAAGGCTTTGGAAAGCACAACTTACCCAAAGGAAGTCTATTGAGTGCTTCTCGGGTGAATCTGAGAATCTGAAGACAGTGTGGGACACCCCTTCTTTTAAAGGCAAAATTCCCCAGCTGATTGGACCAAAGCTAGCCTGACTTAGTGGTCCTCTGGCTGCTGCGCGCTCAATGAATAATTAAGGGCAAAGTCCACTATTCCTGTTCTTGAATGTAGTGGACTTTGCCCTTATTTATTCATTGAGCGCGCCGCAGCCAGAGGGCATTGTGGCGCTCGTTACATTGGGAGAACAAAAAACTTAGTTACACATAAAAACACATGATAAATGTACAATTGCAAAGGACGGAATGTCCTACAAATATTAGTGATAGTTTTAGTTAGAGAGAAGTTCTGAGGTTTTTTTTCTAAAGACAGGGAGAGAACTTTCTGCTCTTAGGGCAGTGGGAAGCTCGTTCCATAGTTTTGGAGCTAGGTATGGGACGCCTAACCCTCCTGCTTTAGCCTTATTAACGCGTGGTACAGTGAGTTGGTTGGTGTAGCATAATCTGGTAGGTCTGGTGGAAACGGCTCTATGGAGTGTGTCTGAAAGATAAGGCGGTGCTGTGCGGTCGATACATTTGTGTGCTGTAGTAAGAATCTTGAATGTGATCTGTTCTCTGACAGGGAGCCAGTGAACGGACTGTCTTGCTTGTGAGATGTGGTCTCTTTCAGAGATGCTTAGGGCTGCTTTTAGTGAGTTATTTTGGGTACTTTGAAGTCTGTTTATGTTTTTTAAGGAGGTGCCGGCTAGGAGAGCCTTGCAATAGTCAAGCTTAGCACCTATGGTAGTTCTAACTATTGAGAGAATTTTCCTTGGTTAAGAAAGGTTTGATGGCATTGATGAATTTGGTGCTTAAGGCAGAGGCGGAGACAATGAAGCTGACCTGCTTATTCATGGACAGTGTCGCATCAATGTGAACACCGAGAATTTTGACAGATAAGACTGGGATGGTACAATTGTCAATGTTGAAGTTGGCGTAGAGACTGTCTAACTTGGCTACTGTGGACTTTTGGCCAAGAATAAGGATCTCCGTCTTATCCCCGTTAAGGCAAAGGCCATTAGTGGCCATCCAAGCTTGAATTGTGGCGTCTATTTGTTTTAGTGCTAGGTTGTCTAGGTGATAAGAGCCTGTTGGGGGAAAGAGCACCTGGGTATCGTCTGCATAGTTAGTATATGCAATCCCAAGTGCATCGAGTTTATCAAAAAGAGGCTTTGTGAATAGATTGTACAGCGTAAGAGCAGTGCACAATCCCTGTGGTACACACACAGTGTATGATGGTGGGTGCTGCATGAGATGTGTTTGAGAAAACCTTCATAGCTCTTCCTTATAAGAATGTGATCCAGGAAGTAGCTTGGTCAGAGAAATGCGCTGCGTGGGTGAGGAGAGCAGTGAGGGTTTTGTTGTCCACTAGATCGAATGCCGCTGAGAGGTCTAGGAGGAGAAGGAGGGCGGGCTTACCTATATCCAAGACTTTGGTAATTAGATTTTTTTAGATCCAGCAGAGCTGTTTCTGTTCTGAGACCTTTACGGAATCCTGACTGTTTCCTAGGATGGAGTTTGTTTCAAGGTATAATTGGATTTGGCTATGAGCCACTTTGTCTAATATTTTGAGAAGTAAGGGGACTGTTATAGGTCTGTAGTTGTTGGGCTGAGCGGGGTCTAAAGTAGGCTTTTTCAGTAGGGGGCGCACCCACGCTTCATTAAGGCTGTCAGGGACCGTGCACGTCTTAAAAGGAGGCATTGATTAATGCGGTAATAAGCGGAGCAAGTAGCTCTGCACAGTCCTTGATGATCTTGGGAGGGCATAGGTCGCATTTGCATAGCGATGGCTTCAAGTGTTTCAAGATGTCTAGGACTTCTGATTCAGAGACATCTTTAAAGGCAAATTTAGGGAAGTTAATAGTTTTGCTAGTGGGTAACGTTTGTGTAGGCGGATTCAGTTTTGGAAGGGAGTTGTAATGGTCAAGGATTTTATTTTGTAGGAGGTCTATTTATGATATGATATGATATGATATGGTATTTGTAACGCGCCTATACACAAGTGTTTCAAGGCGCGACGAGGCAGGGAGGGGGGGACAAGGGGAGACAGACAACGATCCTACTAGGCCAGGTGTCATTCAGATCGCGCAAGTGCAGGGGTAGGGGAGTGGGAAAAAGTGCAGGGGGAAGGGGAGGGGGAAAAGTGCAGTACAAGGTAAGTGGCGTACGTAATAAATAAATAAATAGGACCAGTTGGTGGCAAGTGTGAGGTAAGTGCAGAACAAGTGCTGGGGGAGGGGGTGGCTGTAGGGATACAGAGACAGTCCCGCAGTGCAAAGGGGTTCCAGGGCATCAGTGCAAGTGGAGAGTGGCAGGGCATGGCGGATTGTATGCTGGTGCAGCAAGCTTCATCTTTGACTATCTCATCAGTGGAGATAGTGGGAACAGTGAGTTCCTTAAAGATGGTAAAGAGTTCTTTAGATTGAGAGTTGGCGTTGGATATTCGACGATTGTAGGCTTGGGATTTGGCACTGAAAACGGCAACTTTGTATTTTTTAGCAATAGCTTTAAACAATTCTTTAGTGGCGTTGCAGGGGTTAGCCTGCCAGTTTTTTTGCGCCTGATGTTTGTTATTGCATTGGGTTTGGAGATCTTCTGTGAACCATGAATTTGAGTGGAAGAACTTTCTTTTTTTTTCTTCTAGTGGTGCAGTGGTGTTGATTGCATTAGTAAGAGTGTCCTTGAAAATATCTACTAGGATGTTTGGGTCTTGCGAGAAGGGCGGTGCTAGGCACGGGGTGTGAAGAAGGGGCTGTATGTTTTGTGTGGTTGACTTTTTGGAGCTTCTTGCTAGGGTGGCAGGTTTGTGTACAGTGATTTTAGTGATTGGTGCTGTGGGGATGGTGAATTGAATGCAGCTGTGGTCTGTCCAAAGGTAGAAGGTGTTGGAGGTGATGGTGGAGCCACAATTGTGGTTGACCAACCTTCTGATGTCACATCCAAAGTGCTTTGCTCCAGAGGAATTGGAGGGTACAGGAAAGAGAAAGGGACAGAGAGAAAAAAGACAGTGGAAGTCTCCTTTTATTGAACAGAGCCTCCTGCCTACTCTAATCCCGCCACCTTCCATTCCCACTCAGAACAAAGGCCCTTCGAGATGCAGTATCCTGGTGTGAGACTTGTTGGGGTCCCAGACCCTTCTCTGGTGGTCAGTGGTTTTCTCTTTCCCACTGTGACGAGGAAGATTTCATCTGATACCTTCAGTATCTGCTCTTGGGTCACAGGCCCTTCTCTGGGTTGTGGTAGGGTCCCCAACCCTTCCCTGGTTGTCCATGGGTTTCTGTCTGCTACCGACGAAAGGAAGATGGAACATGAGGGCGACAACGGACACTGGTTAGGCCCAATAACTGCTCCTTGAGCACTGCTCCCACGTTCCCTTTGGGTCTTCTATACCTCCATCTACCTCCTCAGGGAGCTAGGTAAGTCACTGGACTTGCTGAGACTGGGACCGGCTTCTTCTTCATGCTTCTCTCCGATTTGGGATCCGCAAAGTGGTATCTCCCTGCACAGCAATGCCTTCTTCCTTCCCTCGGTCGTGAGCTTGGGTCTGCACACGCAGCTGCTCACCAGCATTCTTCACGTCACTCTAGTGCTGGACCGGCAGCAGGATTCCATTCTCTCGCACTGGAGGTTGCCTGCACCCGTGTCCCTCCCCCACAGGATGTACGTGATTATTTTGTATACGAAAATGTCGAATTTTAAAATCACGAATTCGATATGCCCGTAACGAAATAATCTGTGACCCCCCCGACCCTTAAAAACATACCTCCTGCTCTGCACTTACCTGCGTTTCCTCTTCCCGGCCACGGCTCAGTCCCTGCGACGCAAGAACCACCTCGCCATTGAGAGGCAGAACTTCCGCTGCAGGGTCTGTTTAAAAAAGATATATATTTTAAAAAAATAAAATAATTTTTTATAATATATATATATATATATATATAAAAGAAAAAACCTTCATACCGAGGTACAGTGTGCGGAATCCGCTCCCAAAAGCAGCTGGGGATCAGATGTCCTTACAGCACAAAGAAGGATCACCACAAAAGTCCAGGCAACATACTTTTCTTTAGTGTGCCATGGAAAAAAGCAAAATAAATGATTATGTACAGTGGACGTCACACTAGGGATAGGATTACTGGCACGCCCTAGTTCAACGCCCCTTTTCGAGTTTCGAAAAACAAACTAATACTCTGCAGCTTCCACTAGATGTCGGCCTATGCACAGCATGTGAATCTAAGCAGATACAAGCATCAGAAATCCGATTACGGTGAGTAGTGGCGTGCCACCTCGAGCTTGGCCTCTGCCCGAGTACAACGACCTCTTCGTTGTCCTTACGGATAGCCTTGAAAGGATTGTCCTTGGTTGTTACCATAGGAACCCTGGCCCTGGTTGTATCCAGATCCCCTCTGAGAATTTTGTCCCCGAAAGCGGCGAAAATTGCTGTTGCCCCTCTGCCCCGTGGGTTTGTTCGTGAGCTGGCTCAAAGACTTAAGGGTTTCGTATTCGTCTTTAGCAGTTTTTAGTGCGTCTTCTACCACCTTGCCAAAGAGCACATCTTTTTCCACCGGCATATTGATTACGGTGGCCTGTGTTTCCGGCCTGAAGCCCGATTGGCGAAGTCATGCGTGTCTTTTAATGATAGTTCCCTCTGTGATGATTCTACCTGCATTATCTGCTGCGTCAAAGTTTGACTTTAGGAGACAGGTAGACACCACTCTACCATCTGCTGCCACCTGGGCTAATTGGGACTTAAGTGGCTCAGGTGCGGAAGAAAGTAATGCGGAATCCTCATCCCACTTGTGGCAGTTGAAACTTGCCAGAAGTGTAGCATTATTTGTGATGCGAGTCTGGTAGGCTGCAGAAGAGGCTACTTTCCTGCCCATTGCATAAATCTTTTTGCTTTCCTTGTCCGGAGAAGCCTCGGAGGAAGCAAGGGGAGTGCCTGCTCTTTTCCGTGTGGCGGTAACCACCAGGGAGTTCGGTTTTAACTGCCCTCTTATGTAAAGGGGGTCAGAAGGTGCAGGTCTAAACATTTTTTCCACATGCGGGTTAACGGCCCGTGTGAGGTTGGGTGCCTCCAAAGAAGGTTGGATTCTGCGTTGCACAGACTTTAGTATAGGAATAATTTGGCCAACTATTTTTTTTATCTCCCAACAATTTCTCAGCAAAGTCTCGGTCTTCTACCACCTCTTGGGTATCTATGCGGAAGTGTTCTGCCGCTTTAGTTAGAGCTTCGTTGAGTAGGGGTTGGTTGTCTACAGGAAGTTTACTACTGGAGGATCCCGATTAATGGGTGAATCCAAGGAGTAAATGTTTGCCTCCTGGTCCGGGTCTTCAACGTCCCCATCATAGAATTCGTCTAAGTCCTAATCCAAAAGTTGAGGATCAGATGTATCAATAAACAAAATATCCTCCTGTTCTGTATGACCCTGAAGTTCATCCAGATCTAAAACTCTGCCCCGAGTTGGGACATCAGTACGAACCCTCTTAGAAGGGGGTTGAGAGACAGGGGCTCGGGAGTGGGTGGGGTGGGGTGGTCTGAAAGCTTAGAAGCTGGGTAGGATGCTTTTCAAAGAAATTCCCAATAAAGGACATCCTACGCTTAACCCCGTCGATGTCCTCTGTGGACCAATCTTTCGAGCTCGGAATTACATCCTCTGGCTCGGAGTCGGGAAGACCCAGGTCTTCACTAGTGGGTGGAATAGGCTTAGGCCTAGAGTCCCTAGGTCTCCCCTTGGATAGGAGGTCTTCTGTATGGGAGGTTTTAGAGTGCGTTTTATGGTGTTTCTCCCCTCCCTGGGTCCCAGAGGAGTGTGAAACTGACTTTTTGGGGCCCGCCGTCTGGCTTGCTGAAGAATGTCAAATTTTCAGGTGTGGTGGCCGAGGTCTCATCTGCGGACAAATGACCCTTGGAGGTAGTTTTTCGCAAGGCACCCTTGCCATCTTTCGACATCTTGCCATCTTTCGACGTCTTACCGTCTTTTGACGTCTTCGACTTGTCATGCGGCGATCTGGATCGAAATTGCCCAGTGGACCGGGATTCAGATGACCGTTCACAGCGTGCCGAGTGTTGTTGAGTACTCGATTCATCTGTCGAGTATCGACTCGGGGTTTTGTGTTTTGTGGTGTGTGTACTTGGAGCGCTACCGCCGCCGGGTGTAGTCCCCACAACATGGCCGCCGGCCTGTCCTACGGGGTCGGGGCTTGCGTAGCTACAGCTACTCCGGTGCCCTCGCCGTCCGAAAGTGCAGCGTCGCTGCCATCGCTGAAGGCTCCCTCCACCTCCATGACCTCGAGTTGTCTGGCGTGGCGGGCCCAGTGCTTAGTGGAACGGTCCGTTAACGTCTTCGGCATGAAGAGCCTACAGGCTCGACAAGATGTCTCGATGTGATCTCTCGGGAGACACAAGTTGCAAACGAGATGTTTGTCTACCCGGGGGAACTTACGGTTGCATTTAGGGAAAAACTTAAATGAATGTTCTCCATAATACTGGGTAAAGGTGATGGCAGCTGGGTGAACAAAGTGTAGGGAGTGGAGAATATGCATTCTACAAATGGCCTCCTAAGAATGGCCTCCCCCCTCTCTCCCTACTGTTTGGGCACCGAGGCCCGGGGCGGCCTTCTAAGGCCGTTCGGCCCGTCACGATGGTCTTCAACAGTAGTTGTCTTTCTGATTCTTCGGCGTGGTATTACTAAGTCGAAAAAAAGGAAAGCAAGAGAAACTATCTTATTTAACAAAATCAATGGCTAATTTGCCGAAAGGAACTCCGCTATACCCGGCCGTCTAGCATGGCGGAAAAAAACAATCTGAGGGACCTCGACGCGCGAGGGATCATGGGTACAGTGGATGTCACACTAGGGATAGTATTTACTGGCACGCCCCGTCGACGTCACTTTTCGAGTTTCGAAAACAACAACTGTAATACTCCGCAGCTTCCACTAGATGGCAGGCTATGCACAGCATGTGATCTAAGCCAATTCCACAAGCCTCAAAGATATATATATATATATATATATATATATGAGAATGCATTACTTACCGTAAAAGCATTTCTGATGGTTGTATCTGCTTAGATTCACATGCTGTGCATAGGTCCGACATCCAGTGGTCACTGCGGAGTATTGCATTTTGTTTTTCGTAGTCGAAAAGGGGACGTCGACAAGGCGTGTCTGAAACACTATCCCTATAGTGACGTGCGTTGTACCCACAATCCCTCACGCGTCGAGGTCCCTCTGTTTGTATTTTTCTGCCCTGAGGGAGCCTTCTAGACGTGAGTGAGTACAGAAAAGAGAGAGAGATATATAAAGGAAGTCTATGTTCCTTCCATCCGAGCGGGGAGGAAGGGCGGGCGCATGTGAATCTAAGCAGATACAACCATCAGAAATGCTTTTACGGTAAGTAATGCATTCTCTTCTGATGTTTGTTAATCTGCTTAGAATCACATGCTGTGCATAGACTAGCGAGCAGTACCCGGAGTTGGCGGTGGGTTATGAGAAGGAACAGTAGAGAAAAGGTGTCGTAATACTGCCTGTCCCACCTGGGAGTCAGATCTAGAGTGTGTATCTAGACAGTAGTGTTTTGTAAAGGTGTGCACAGAACTCCAGGTAGCCGCTTTGCAGATGGACTCAAGGGGAACATTTGCAATGAATGCTATGGATGCCCCCGTGCCTCGAGTAGAGTGTGCTCTTGGCCTAAAGGGCAGTTCTCTCTTAGCAAGAGTATAGCAGAGAGTGATGCATTGAACAATCCATCTAGAAATAGTGGATTTTGAAACTGCATCTCCTTCTCTTCCTGCTGCCACCGAGACGAAGAACTGATTAGTCTTCCTCAGTGGTCTGGTTCTTTCCATGTAGAACATGACCGCTCTGCGTACATCTAGTGTGTGCAGAGTCCTTTCTCCCAAATTGGAAGGATTTTGAAAGAACGTTGGTAGTTCTATAGATTGGTTTACGTGGAATTTAGAAATAAATTTCGGAGCAAACCTAGGGTGAGTGCGTAGAACCACTTTATCTTTGTGAACTGTAACGAAGGGGTCTAGAATAGAAAGAGCCTGAAGTTCACTTACTCTCCTGATGGAGGTGATAGCTATTAAAAAAGCAGTCTTAAGCGTGAGGTGTTTAAGAGATGCTTTGTGCATGGGTTCGAATGGAGAGCCCATGAGTCTGGTAAGTACCACATTAAGGTCCCATCCGGGAGCTGGGTCAGCTATCGGGGGGTGTATTCTCTTTACTCCCTCCATGAAGGCCTTTATAACAGGGATCCTCCACCACGACACTTTGAGTTGGGAAGTGGTGTATGCAGAAAGTGCAGCTAGGTGGACTTTAATGGAGTTAAACACTAGACCTGAATCCAATAGGTGGGTCAGGTATAGGACCACATGTGTGGGAGAGCAGTCAATAGGGTTGATGCTTTTACTCCTGCACCAGATGACAAATCTTTTCCACTTGCTAGAATAGCAGTGGCGAGTGTTCGGTTTTCGGGCTTCCCTGAGGATGTCCATGCATCTTTGCGGGAGTTGTAGATGTCCGAACTCTATGATCTCAGGAGCCAAGCTGCTAAATTCATGTTCTGGGGGCATGGATGCAGAGTCCTGCCTTTGTCCTGAGACAGCATGTTGTACGGGCAGGGGAGTTTTACTGGGGGGGATAGAGACATCTCCATCAAGTGAGCGAACCATGGTTGTCGTGCCCACATTGGGGCCACTAGTATCATGGTCACTTGTTCCTGGTGCATCTTGTGCACCACTTTGTTGAGAAGGGGAGTCGGGGGAAAAGCGTAAACAAATTTCCCTGACCATTGCATCGACAGACCGTTCCCCTTGGATTGGTTCTGGGGGTACCTGGAGGCGTAACTTAGGCATTGTGAGTTTTCCAGGGTTGCGAACAGGTCTATTTCTGGGAATCCCCATTGTGTGAAGACGTCGAAGACGATGTCTTCGTGCAGGCGCCATTCGTACTCTTTGGGCAGGGGGAAATCTCTGCTGAGACTATCTGCTAGCAGATTGAGTTCCCCGGGTACATGTAGTGATAGTAGGAACATGTCCTGTTTGAGAGCCCACTTCCATATATTCTGGGCCAGCTTGGACAGGCCTGGAGAGTGGGTGCCCCCTTGCTTGTTGATGTAGTACATGGCTGTGGTGCTGTCTGTAAGGACCATTACTGTTTTGCCTTGTAGGTGTTCCTGGAAGGCTCTTAGCGCCTTGAACACAGCTAGTAGCTCCAGTAGATTTATGTGTTTGGATGCTACGTTCGGAGTCCACACTCCGTGAGCAGTCTGATGGGATAGGTGCGCCCCCCATCCTGTGAGGGATGCGTCTGTGGTTAGAGTGGCTTCCGCCGCGGGTGTGGCAAAGGGTTTCCCTTTTTCCATGTTTTCCTTTGTCCACCACCGTAGCGAGAGAACTAAGGCCTGCGAGACCACAACTAGATCCTCCCATAGTCCGCTGGCCTGACACCACTGGCTGTTGAGCCACTCTTGCATTGGGCGCATGCGCAGGCGCGCGTGAGGTACCAAATAAATACACGACGCCATCATTCCTAGCAAGCGCATTGCTTTGCGTACCGTCACCTCTCGACCGGTTACATATTGAGGGATCTGAAACAGCATGTTTTGGATTCTCTCTTTGGAGGGGAAGACGAGGCCGTCCTTTGTTTGAATTAGAGCCCCTAGGAATTGCTTGATTTGACTGGGGTCTAAACTGGACTTCTTTTCGTTGATGGAGAAGCCCAACTGGAACAAAAGGTCTACTGTCTTTTGGGTATTGGAGAAGCATGTTTCGTAAGAATCCCCTGTTATGAGCCAGTCGTCGAGGTAAGGGTAAACTGGGATGGACAACCTGCGCAGGTGGGCCGCTGCCACTGCCAGCACCTTCGTGAATACCCTTGGTGCTGATGCTATGCCGAAGGGTAGCACTTTGAACTGGTAGTGTTTGCCCTCTATCATGAACCTGAGGTATTTTCTGTGCGCTGGCAACATTAAAATATGAAAGTATGCATCTTTCATGTCCAATGTTGTCATGTAATCTCCCTGAGAAAGCAGTGGGATTACTTCCTGTAAGGTTACCATACGAAACTTTTGGGGTTTGATAAACTTGTTCGCTGGGCGCAGATCTAATACAGGGCACATGGTTAGATCCTTTTTGGGTACAAGGAAGTACACTGAATAAATACCTTCCGTTACCTGAGATAGAGGCACGACCTCTATGGCTCCTTTTTCCAGCAGTTGTAGTACTTCTTGGAGAAGGATGGCAAGATGTTCCGGTGTCATGCGACGTCCCCTCGGGGGTCTGTAGGATGGGGAACTGTTGAATTCGATACAGTATCCGTGGGCTACGGTGGAAAGTACCCAACGGTCTG
Organism: Ambystoma mexicanum; assembly: GCF_040938575.1. Taxonomy (NCBI): domain Eukaryota; kingdom Metazoa; phylum Chordata; class Amphibia; order Caudata; family Ambystomatidae; genus Ambystoma; species Ambystoma mexicanum. The sequence goes on from NC_090932.1 coordinate 1,276,213,184, forward strand.
AAGTTATCTCCTCCCATGCAGGAAGAAAGGATGTTATCCGGCCCCCGACCGGTGTTGCATGGGAGGGGACGCGAATCTTCGCGTCACTTGGAGTTGTTGGGGGCTTGGGAGCCTCTGGGGGTGGATCCCCGACCCCTCCCTTTGCCCCGGCGTTGGCCTCTTTGGCAGTACTGCCCACTATTGGTTTGGTAATTGGTGGCAGGGTATTGCTGATGTTGATTTTGTTGTTGGTGTTGGCGTTGGCCACGAAAAAAGCGTTTGTTGCCATAGCCGCGCCTGGTAGTGGGCTTAGAGATTTGGTCAAGAGTCTTGATAGTGTCGAACTCTTTTTTATCCATCTCTAGGGCTTCATCTACCGCTTTTCCGAAGAGGTTAGCGTCCTCGACAGGTTTATTTATCAAAGACGCCTGTGTCTCTGGTTTAAAGCCTGAGTTGCGCAGCCATACATGGCGCTTTAGGAGTATTCCTTGTACCAAGGAACGTCCTGCTGTTTCTGCCGCGTCCAGAGAGTTTTTAACAATGCTCTGGTTCACTTGGGTTCCTTCGCCAATAGTTGACAGTAGGCGCGTACGTAAAGGCTCCGGTGCTTCCTCGGCGTCTTTTCGCAGTTTGGCCCACTGCGCGTCTGCGTAGCTTGCAAGCAAGGAATTGTTGTTGGCAATTCTTGCTGAGAAGGCAGCCGAGGAAGTAACTCTTTTTGCAAGGGCATATAGCCTCTTGCCCTCCTTGTCAGGGGGTGCCTCACTGGTGGAAAGTGGTACCCCTGCCCTCTTTCTAGTATTAGATACCACTAGGGAATCCGGAATGGAATGTCCCCTAATGTAGAGGGGGTCTGAGGGTGAAGGAGTGAAAAGTTTTTCAATCCGTGGATTGACCCCTCTGATCATTGCGGGAGTGGACAGCGAAGGTATGATCCTTCTCTTCACTGAAGCGAGGAGTGGAATGGTCTGGCTGACCGGGGGTTTTTCTTTAATCACTCTTTCTACAAAGTCTAATTCTGGAGAGAGTTCCCCGGTGTCGAGTTCGAAATGCGCTGCTGCTCTGCGCAACAGTGCATTGAACGTGGGCTGATCGTCAATTGGAGACGTGTTCCTAACTGGAGAATTGTCCGGAGGAGTTAGGTTTAGGACATCAGTGTCGGAATACACTGATGGTGATTGCCAGGGGTGTGAAGGTCCCTCTTCTGGGTTAACCCCGAAGCCTTCTTCTATAATGTCTGTTCTGTCTTCCAGACATTCCTCCTGGTTCTGTTCTTCATTGTCCATGAAATCATCTTCTTCCTCGAAGTATTGTTCCTCCCCAGTGAGGTCATATACATCTTGGAAGTCTGAGGCTGTGTCCTGCTGGGGATCGACTAGCCTCGGATTTTTGGCCCTGGGGTCCTCCTGAGGCCCTTCTCTGGTCCTCTTGTGAGTTTGAGAGGCCTGGGTGCTCATGAACCTTTCCATCCTCTCCATACAGAGGTGGAGTCTTTCCATTGTTTCATGGGGTACCCCAGAGCGGTCTGGCGGGGGAAACATAGGGTTATCTAACTCGAAATGGCTCGACCTCTCCCAAAGCGTCGAGGAAAGTGTCCCGTCGCCCTCCGAAAAACCTTGAGGTGTGTCGGGAGACTCCCTGACTGAAGGGGGTAGTCCCTGCTTCCCTTCGGGCTTTTTCGGCGTATCCTTTAACTTATGCGTAACGCTCGACGTAATCTTCGGCGTACGCTTTTGGGCGTCGGCTACAGCGATCCTTGCTAAGCTATCGGCGACTCGCTTGTCGGCGACTCGTTTGTCGGCGGAAGCTTGAGTTTTCGACGCTATGGGTATCGAACGCTCTACGGCGGTCTGCGCTTTCTGTTGATGCGCACCGGCCGATGGTTTGGTGGCAGCGCCCTTGTTTGCCGAAAGCCCAGTCGCAGGTCGCGGCTGCGGTTGCGAGAGGGGCTTCGAACCCGAACGGTCCGAGGAGGCCGCCGGTGGAACCTGCGTCTCCTTGGGCGCCGAAGGTCTTTTCGACTTCGTCGAAGAAGAGCCGTGGGTTGTGTGTTTATGTGGATCTTTGTGTGCGTCTGTGTCGCCGGGGTGTTCATCCCCATAAGCAGGGCGTGAGCCGAGCCCGTCGGGGCCGGGGACAGACGACGAAGCACGTAAGCGCTCCTTAGAGGGGGTTTCGACTTCCGTAGCGGAGGTCGTGTTATCGCGTTCCTCGTCACTGTCGGTGGTAGCAGCGGCGGGTGAACCTTCGGCCTTCGACATCGCGTAGGCCGCCCACCTTTTAACCCTTCGGTCTTTTAGAGTTTTAGGCTTAAGAAGCCGACAAGCCGCGCACCCTTCCTCCTTGTGATCGAGGGGCAAGCAGCGGTTACACCGTGAGTGCTTGTCCTTCCAAGTGAATTTGCCTTTACAAAGTGGGCAAAACCTAAACGGTGTCCTCTCCATAGCCGAGGCAATAAATCGCGATAAACACCCCAAGGGAAAGGAAGGGGAAAGGGAAAGGCATTCTCAGAAAAGACCCAGAGATGTCCCACGACCCCACTCTCCCTACTGTATATGGCCTGCGAGGCCAGGCCACGTGTTCGGCAGCGCCGAAGGATTTCTTCCGCTCGACCCTCCGTCGAAGATTCTATTCGGCGGAGAACAGCTTACAACTGCGTCGAGGGAGGGATTATTAATATTAGAGAAAAAACGACCAAAGGTCGAGGAGTTGCAATGTCTCTCGAGGAGCTCCGCGTGAAGGCGACCAGAAGCTGGGCGGAAAAAAACAATCTGAGGGACCTCGACGCGTGAGGGATTTTGGGTACAACGCACGTCACTATAGGGATAGTGTTTCAGACACGCCTTGTCGACGTCCCCTTTTCGACTACGAAAAACAAAATGCAATACTCCGCAGTGACCACTGGATGTCGGACCTATGCACAGCATGTGATTCTAAGCAGATTAACAAACATCAGAAATATATATACACACATACATACATACATACACATACACACACACACACCTTTCCCCGCTTTCCTTTTTATGGAAGCAGGGAACACCTCTGCAACCCCCAGTCCCCTTCAACATTTTGGGTCTTAGTTTTTTTTTTTTTTGCAGTGCCGAATTCAGCATTTTCTTTTTGCCGGCTTTCCTACAGATTCTCTCCCTCAGCTGCACTTGACTCCACGGCCGGGCCTGCCTCAGAATGTCCTTTGTTGCTCTTTAAACTTTGTATCCAGTTCCTCCCATGCGTTTTACAAGAGTCCTTTAACTCTGTTGATTGGATTTTCCCCGACTCCACAGGGCCACCTCGTACCAGTATAATTACAGTCAATGATCTATATGTCTCTTGTGTTCTTCCTCGCCCATTTACTTTTGGGGTTATGTTCTAGGTCACAGTAATACATAGGTTTGCCTTCAATGTAGTGGCTCTGAACATTGGGGAGGGTTAGGGAATGCTGGGGAGTGATGACATTCAGTGGCTGTACTCCAGGTGATTGTCCTTGTCCACAGAGGGCGAGTCCCTCCCCACGAGGTCCTCCCACATTAAATCACCGTGGGTGGGAGAGGGCGTCCCCGGGGGCGGGGGGACTACTTGATAGATGTTAGGGAGATTTATCCTTTTTGTGCTTAACACTCTTTACTAGTGAGACCCCCCCACTCCCTCCCCCAACACTTTTTGCTGGACTACTGGACCTTTTTCCTACTTCCTTGGTTGAGTGGAGCCTTTTTCCACACATCCATTTCCTCTTGCTCGGACTTTGAAAATTCCGTATAGTAGGTTCTTTTTCTAAGGCATCTGTGTTTTGCAGCACACAGCTCCTTATGGGCAGTGTGGCTGGGAGCTCTTTGGGTTCTCTTTTTGAATTCTACCATGTTCTTAAGTAACTACTGTTCTAGAATAGAGGGATACCTTACATCTCTCCCAAACCTTTTATGAGAATCGCACACCACCTTCCGTGGAGTGCTATGGGGATACTTCGAATCGCCCTTCTTTCTGCTCCTGTGACTTTTCGGTCACTGATACAACCCTCTAGTTACGGCTGGTGGCAATGGATGTGTCCTACAGTGTTTTGTGCGATTTATGTCCGTGAACTGCGTTCGCAGTCGCGGTTGTGCACAATAAGGGCACCCATGTCCCAACATGTCTTTTCGCCATTGCTAGAGTGGTGGTTCTTTGTGGGCCCTTCTACCTTGCGGGGTGGCGGAGGCCTTTGGATGTGATTTGCTCTTGGCGGGAAGCCTTGGGTGTTCCCACCTTGGCTCCAGTGTGTCTGGGTTGACAGGAAACAGGGGATGAGACCTTCTGCCCTGCTACTTTGTCTGCCCGAGTGCCTGTATGGAACCAGTTCTCACTGGGAGGACTGGCTGCCCTGATTGGACGATCATCCGCCCCCTTCTGTAAAATGCTGAGTGAGATTACAGATGAGTGTGTGCTGAAACCGAATATAAGGCAAGGTTCCTGAGGGTGAAGTTAAGTTGACCACTGGAAACGAAGTTACCGAAGAAGGCGAACAGATGCGCTACAGAATCCTTACAAGAACGTGAAGCGACCGCTGCTGTCCTCACCCGTCTTATGTGCAACAGAGGAGCTCCGAAGAGGACGACTCGTTCCCTTAGGCAGGTGGGACCAACCAGTCTCGAGACAAACTACAACCTGAGCCATCTCCCGAGGTCCTGTGAGCTTCCAGCGTTGCTGACCGCGAATACCAGGAGAACTCCGACCCAGTTGTATTGCATCGTCTTGCCAGGACCGATTTCATTCAAGTTTTTGCAGAGCTTTAGTGGAACCTCCAAAGACACTGACTCGTCCAGGCTCTCCTCACCCGAGTGCAAGGCCTCCAGAACTGGAGATCGATCGGGCTAATCGCGTCCATTGTTGGTGCAGCTGAAAAGGCGACAAAGCCACAGACCTGCCCGAGAAGCTGAAGGAAGCCCTGCCGGATGTCCTCCCTTGTGACTGCTGCTGAACCATCCCCTTCATTGTCCTGCCTCTCGTCACCAGACCAAGGAATTCAGAGATCGGGACCAGTGCTGCTACCTCAAGGAGAATCCAGCCACGAATGCCTCTTCTGACCCAAGGTACTATTGCGTGTAGCTTATTGCTTACCTGACACAGAAGTCGCTCCCTTGCTGCATAGTGCACACCAAGGTGTTCCGAATGTCCACTCCCACCTCTGACCAAGCCCATCTTAGCCTTCCTTGCTGCTAAAGTTCATTACTATATATTCTTGATGAATTGTTGCCTGCGCGCGTAAGGTGTACTAAGGTACCGTCTAGCCGGTTTTATGGTATAGATTGACCATTCCCCATCGTCAGGCTGGGAATCCTCGATAAAAGAAAAAACAGTTTCACTTTCGTTTATAAACTGTATTCTCCTATAAACCAAGTACTGAGCTCTGGGTCACACTGTCCCCAGCCAATGACTGTCCTCTCCCTAAGCCCCTCCTCTGGCAGCCATCTTCAGATTTGGTAGCACGTAAAGTGGCAGTATGACCAAGATGAGCCGCAGGATCGCATGTGAATCCATGCCAGACCCATGCTGGAGAACAACAGTTACAGTTAAGTAACTTGTTCCTTCTCCAGCATGGGTTCTGGCATGGATTCACATGCACGTGAATAAAGAATGCATAGCAGTAAATACATACACGACCAAGGGAGGCGGCAAGGCTCAACCTAAGCAATTACTCTTACCTCCTCACCAGGCTCGCTTTCAAGCTAACAGGTTGCGTAGCACTGCTTGGCCGACTCTGGACTCCTCTCTGGAATCCCCGTCGAAGCAGTAGAATTTCGTGAAGGTGTGTGTAGACCTCCACGTAGCAGCCCTGCAGATGTCCAGCAGGGGCACACCAGACAGGAACACCGTCGTTGCAGCAATCTTTCTGGTAGAATGGGCTCTCGGACTGCCAGGCAGCGGTCGGTTTTCCAACTGGTGACAATGAGTGATGCAGCGGAGAGCCACCCGGAGAGGGAAGCCTTGGATAAGGCCTTTCCATGGTTCACAAGTCCAAAGTTCACAAAAAGCTGAGAAGTATTCCGGAAACGCTTTGTGCGGGTCACATAAAACTTCAGCGCTCAAGCCACATCCAGCGAGTGCAAAGTCCTTTCAGCTGGCGATAAAGGCATTTGAAAAAACACAGGCAACACCAAGGGTTCGTGGAGATGAAATTTCAACTGAACCTTGGGCATGAAGGAGGGGTGCGTCCGCCGCACCACCCTCATATCGTGGAAAGTCAAATAGGGGCACTTGCAGGGCAGGGCCTGGATCTCACCCACTCTCCTGGTAGAGGTGTTGGCAATGAGAAAAGTTGTTTTCCAGGAAAGGAACTTGAGAGGAGCTTGATGCATAGGCTTGAAGGGGGGCCCCCATGAGCCTAGTCAGCACCATGTTGAATTCCCACGCCGGGGCAGGCGCCTTCACCGGTGGGAACGATATGAACAGACCTTTAATGGACTCCTTGACTAGACGGTGTGACCAAAGAGAAGACCGTCCCAGGGATCTGGAGTAGCGGGAGATAGCTGCTAGATGCACTTTGATGGAGGCGTGCTCCAGCCCCGATTTAGCCAACGACAAGTACGAAAGGACTTGGGGTGGCCGTGACACTCAGAGGGTTAATCTTCTGCGACCAGCACCAAGTTGCGAAACGCTTTCATTTGTGCCCATAGCATTTAAGAGTCAACGACACCCTGGCCCTGCCAAGGATCTCCCTGCAGTCCGCTGGAAGCTTGTAACCACCAAACTCTAATGCTGTAGGAGCCAGGCCTTCAGGTTCAGTGATCCTGGGTCGTGGTGCAGGATTGCACCTCCTACCCTGGCGAGCAGATCCGCGACCACTGGTAGCTTGACTGGAGGTGATGCTGACAAGGTCCGGATACCAGATCTGCCTCGGCCACGCTGGTGCAACGAGGATCATCCTGCACCAACACTGCCCGAGTTGACGGAGGACTCGTAGAAGTAGAAGCAATGGAGGGAACCCGTACAGAAACAGGCCTTCCCATGGGAAGAACGCGTCCCCCGTGCTCCCCAGCTGGGGGAACCTGCTGGAGAACCTCTGGCACTTTGGGTTCATCACCGTCGCAAATAGATTGATCTGGGGTCTGCCCCACCTGAGGAAGAGGTTGTCCACTTGATGCTGCCGAAGCTCCCACCCATAGCAAGAGCGCTGGCAAGGGAGCAGCTCCCTGCTGAGGGAGTCAGTAACAGTGTTTTTGACTCCAGCCAGGTTAAAAGGAATTAGAAACATCCCCTGGGCGATGGCCCAGTGCCACAATTCCTGGGCCTCCCTGGAGAGCGCCGGGGATCTGGTGCCCCTCTTCTTCCGGATGTAAAACATTGTAGTGGTATTGTCCGCGAGGACCCTCACTATTTTGCCCTTGAGGGACGGAAGAAATGAGGGCCCAAAACACTGCCCGTAGTTCCAGGACGTTGATGTGTAGCGTCTTCTCCTCCGGCAGCCACAGGCCTCTGGCGTGGAGCAGACCGGTGTGGGCTCTCATCCATCCATGGTACGGGGGCCTCTGGAAGTCCATGCCCCTGGCGATGTTGGAGCGCATGCCCCACCACCTTATCACTCAACGGAACTCCTCGTCGAGCATGATCCTGTGTTTGAAGCTCCCGGACACCTGGATCCAACAGGATTCCAGAAATTCCTTGAGCTGGCGCATCCACAACCTTCAGAGCCGGACCAGGTAGATAAATTACATCATGCTGAGCAGCAACTCCACGGTCCTCACTGTGGCGATCTTCAGTGCTAACAGCCATTGCACCTTGCCCAAAATGGCCACTGTCCTCTCCTCTGAGGGGGCCGCCAGGCAGGACACTATTGAGCCTGGCCCCCAGGAATAGCACCTCCTGCAATGGAGTCAAGCAGGACTTGGTATAGTCAACTGAGAACCCCAGATCCGTCAGAAGCCGGACACATTATCCCCTGTAGGCACAGATGGGCCGCCAACGGGGCCAGCCACTTCGTAAACACTCGGGGCGCCGACTTTAGCTCGAAGGGGAGAGCCTTGAACTGGTAGTGCTTTCCTTGTACGACAAAGCGCAGGAACTTGCAATGTTTTTTCGTGAATGGGGACGTGGAAGTACGCGTCCTCTAGATCCAACGAAGACAGGAAGTCTCCCTCCTCCAGTTGGCCGAGCACACGCTGCAATGCGACCATCATGAATTTCTGGGACTTGAGTAGTCTTAGATCGCAAGTGGGCCTCCAGCCCCTGGTCTTCTTTCTTATTAGAAAGTATCTTAAGTAAACTCCAGACCCCCAGAGTCACTTCGGAACCAGCTCTCTCGCCTTTTTCTTTCTAACATGGCACGAATTTCCATGTTAGGCAAGATTGTATGTAGTAATTCTGTAAGAGACTACACCAGCCTTGTCCTCTTGGAAATAGATACCAAACTATTGGTATAGGTCTGTACTACACAAGTTGGTAGAGTGACTGAGCAGCCAGACTTCTCAAGAGGGGTCAATGTGAGCTGTAGAGATGTAACAGAGATTCACAGTGACAAGTATCTAAATAACACTTATACTCAAGGTTGTCTAGTAAAATAATTATTTATTGAACAGTCCGTTTGAAAATAAGCTTTCTTTAGAAAGGGCAAAATGCAACAATAAAATACACTTTCTCAGATTTAAGTTAAGTAAGTAGATACCCTTTTGGGATGACACAGACACTTCTACAACCTGAGGTGACTTCAATTGCTAGGACACTGGACAATGATATATCAATTTTGACACTTAAATGCAATACTGAGTTTGTGGAAAAAGGCAAAGGTAAGGGAAGGAAAGGAAAAAAAGGTTAGCACATTCTTTGAAGAGGTAACTACTTTACAATTCCCCCCCCCCGCTCCCCCAAATAAAGTATAGGATAAGTTATGCCCAGCAATAGAGCTAACTTATGTACCACCTATGAGGGACAGTTAAACAAAATGTCATGGGTTGGAAGAGTCTGCAGGGAGCCAGGACAGCCAATGTCAATTGAACAAAATCTAGGAGAGGTGAGGCACTTCTGCACAATGTTATATATAGAGTTTGTAAAATATAATCACTGTTGGGCCACAAGCTTTAAGACTTGTAAAAGCAAAGCTTCAAGCAACTCTGCAGAAAAAGCAGCTACTGTAAGTCTCCAGCGAGCCAGACAAGCTACACACTAAAAAGGTAAGTAAAAAGGAAGGCAGACTAATGAGAGCCAGTGCACAGACTAAGAATATTGTGTTGATGGGCTGCAGGTAAAAGCAAGTTGTAGGTAGCCTGCCAAGTTACCCACAGGAATGTGCTAAACAGAAAGAGGCAGCATTTAATCAGAAACGCTGAATTATTTAGACTCAATTGAGTGCATCGAACTCGCAACAGCGGATATATAGTGGAGCCCAATGTATTGAGAAAAATAAATAAGTACAATTTCACAGCAACTATTGTGCTTTGCACGGTTCGCAAGGATTTCAAAGCCTCAGAGGAAGAGCCTTACAGCTCGAAACACGTGTCAGGCTACCTTATTCTCAATTAAAACTGTGCAAAACTTGCATTTATTTTGTTGTCTAAGTCCGCAGAGTGTTTAAAAAGGCAAGTCCCCTTTCAGTTAACCCAGTACCTTAGGTTAGAAGAGATTTCAGCTGGCTTCTGTTCCCGTTGCAGTCCTGCAGATTTTGTGTTCCTGGGCCTCAGTCCTGGGGACAAGAGGGAGGACATCTGGGGACTCCTGCACTGCGGTTTGGAGGTCAGCTGCAGCAAAGGGCCCTTTTCAAATCAGCAGCACTTCGCGGTTTCAGCTACCTGTCAATAGCACCACCACAGTTCTTGGACACCTTATGGGCTCCCTTTGCTTCTGGGCTCCAGCACTCGGTTGAGGTGGCTCAGGCTTGGGTCGTCCTGCTTCAAGAGGGTCCTTAGGATCTTCCTGGAGCTCGGTTCCAGCTTAAAGACGATGCACTCCTTTTTGTTGTTTCCGACCCCTAGCTTTTGTTTCCAGCAGCAGCAAGGAAGCACAGCCAGCAGAGAGAGGGGGTTCCAAGCAGGTTCGTCTTGGGGGTCAGTTGGTCCCACAAACTGAAGGGGAAAAGTCATCCGTTCCAGGCTTCTCTAGCCGATACAAAATGCAGGGTGGCTGTCCTGCAAGGACAGCCAGCCAGCCAGCCAGCCAATCACCTTTGGGTGCATTCCTGTAACCAAGGGGATTAAGCACAGGGAGTTTTGGGAACCTCCCTCGCTTCCATCCCTGCCAGACATGCTGGAGCCACAGGCGGCCTTCACCAGTGAACGCCGGCAAAGTCAAAACGAACAAAGGGACCAAACCTGGTTTGGCGCACGGAGTAAAACCCAAGAAAGACCTCACAAGCAAAAAATGGTGAACAAAGAAGACCGGGGCCATTTTGACAAAATGGGCACCCATGGGTGCAATACTGCAGCTGAGGATTCAGCCTGCAGTAAAAACGCACAATGGTAGGAAAATTAAACCACTGCCACAAGCAATTGTAGCGAGGGTAACATACCAATATTACATGAGAAAGTAGACAAAGGGGCTACTAAGTAACCCCACCCAAGCACTCCACATAAGATGGTGGGTGCTGGGTCTACAAAGAGAAAAAGTAAAACTAAAGTAAATTTAAACCTTAATAGAAATCCATAGGACCTCTGTGACACTACACTGAAGGTGCTGTATCCTAATACAAAAGATGTCTATGGAGTTTGTCAGACTCCAAAATCATAGAAACAGAGTCCAGATCTAATCAAAAATACGAGAAAGAGAAAAAGGTCTCACTCGCTCCAGCATAAAAATTAAATGTCCTAAAGTCCAGCAAAAGAGCTGGAGTCTCTAATGTGGAAGGGAATTAGCACAGAAATGAGAATTCTCCCTAACACTCCAGCAGCAGCTGAGGGATGTGTTGTTCCTGCCGGGACACTGGTGGGATTTGGAGAAACTCCAAAGTGTGTCCGTGGGCGAGAGCGTCCAACACCCATCGATCGGCGGAGATGTTTTCCCACACGCTGACAAAATACGCCATCTGGCCTCCCACTGCGGTGCAGGCCCGACATCTTGGCCAGTTCAGTCCTGCTTAGAGGCCGGCATGCCAACTTGGGAGCCTAGACAACGATGGCAGCCACCTCCAAGGCCTTGGAGCAACCCCTATAGGCTTCCAGGGTCGTGGAACAGGGGGTCTGGCGGCAAGAGGACGATGCGCTGCCAAAACCCTTTGAAGATCTTCCGGACTTCACTCCCGAGGAACAAAAGGATGGACGATGCTGTTGCAGCGTGCACAGGGCCTGAAGAGATTCATCGACTGTCTTCCTGAAGAGATTGTTTCAGTCGAATGGCATATCCAGGACTCTGGTCTGAACCTCTTGTCGGAAGTTGGTGGCCTTCAGCCAGCCACGACGATGGAGGCAAACCCTTTTTCCAATCTGGCAGAACCCCTGTGTCCCCAATATCCAGGGCTACGGTGATGGCGTGGTCTGGCCCCACCTCGCCTTCCTGAAAGATCTCCATTGCCTCGACCCGTTTGTCCAGAATCGGGGCCATCCTGTACCATAACACCCGGTCATACCTGGCCAGGATAACCGGGTAAAATGGCTAAAGTGTTCGCCACCTTGACCGTCGTCACCGCTGGGTAAATGACTTTTCTACCCACGCAGTCCAACCTCTTCCCCTCAGTTTCCGGGGGAATGGAGGCTGAGGACGATGGGTTGGACGACTTCCTCCGAGCAGCCGCCGACACCACAGAGGCTGGTGATGGCTGTGACCGCAGACATTTGGGTGCAGACTCCAGCACCTGGTATTTCTTTTCTAGCCGGTCTCTTTTCGCCGGGCCTGAGGTGGGGTTCTTCAGCAGCCTCAGACCCTCATCCCAGACATCGTCCAGGAGTGGCTCCAACAGAATAGTCTTCCTTTTTGCCTCCCAGCACTGTTAAAGGAAGCCCTCCTTCGTCTCTTCTGGCATGAGCAGGAAGAGGTCCGATGCACCGGCCACCGATCATGGAGTGGAAGAAGCCCACTTCGTCCAGCCGAGAAGCTCTTGGGAGGCAGACAGATGCCACCATCGACTGTCTATCGTCGCCATGTCTGTCCCGGTATCGGGTTATATTGCCATGAAAAAAGTCAACAGGTTGGCGACTATTTAAAAAAATGCATTCATGATGCACCCTCCAGGCTATCAAACACTTTCCCCAAATATTCTAGGACTGCAGGTAATATAATATAATTAGGGAGTCCGGTTTTCGGTGATTACCGATTTTCCCCGATATCTAGACCCCGTTAATTTATTCTTTATTCGGGGGACTCCAATAAACCCTGGTAAATCATATGCTGGGAGCGGGATTTGAAGCTGTGATGTCTTGTATTCAAGACAGACACGTTGCCAGTAAGCTATCATGGCAGCTCTATGAAAGACTTGGATTTAGTGCCTTAAATGATTATACACCATTGCCACCTTGTGGCTGAATGGTGAATTGAATGCATTTTGGAAACTGTTTTTTTTGTTCTCTCTGTCAACTAGTCCCTTATTGTTGTGCTTATTTCTTCATAAGCACAACAATAAGGGCACTTCTGTACCCCCTGCAGCTAATACCAGCCCCTCCCATCACAATGCTGGCAGGAAACTGCTAATGATGGCCCATTAGTCACTGAATGGTTTGGTGCCAGCATTGTAATGGGAGGGGAGGGGCAGTGGGGTGTGGGGTGTAGGCGTTCATTGTAGGCAGCTTTGCCCCTCTGCAGGTGTGTAAGTGGCATCACTTTACACTCTCTGACTCACATTCATGCAAGCAACACTATGGCTTAAAAACGCCCATTGTCCCCAGAGCACTGACAGCAGCCAGAGTCTCCAGTAATCCAGTTTCATCTTTGTTTGTTTTCTGCTGCCCAGTGAGAGGATCCAGCCTGCAGCCTGACCACAACCTGCCTTCAGTATCTGAGGTAAGTCATGCCCTTGGCCCAAAGTAGCTCCCCCACCAGCAGAGGAGCCGGACGTGGGGATGGCGGTTACTGCCTCTGCCAGAGGCAGCTACAGGCCTCAGCCACAGCCTTGTTTTTTTTATTTATTTGGACAACGTTCTTCGGGTCCGTGGACCCGAAGAACGTTGTCCAAATAAATAAACACGGCCGTGGCCAGAGGCATGTCATGCCCTTGGCCCCCGAGTAGCTCCCCCACCAGCAGAGAAGCGGGATGTGGTGAGGCGGTGCAGTTACAGGCCTCAGCCACGGCCTTGTTTTTTTATTTATTTGGACAATGTTCTTCAGGTCCGTGGACCCGATTAATTTATTTATTTCCGCAATGTTGGTGGTGGTAAAGGAGTATAGCAAACGCTTGTTTTGAAGTAACATGCCAAGATTCAGAGACAAAACTGCACAAATGAGATCATATACAGTTTATAAAAAGGAGAAGAGCTGGAAATATGATTGGGTGGTGGTTGTGGGGACGTGTTGGGGGAGGGGTGGTCATTGGTGGGCTGCAATCTGGTAGTCCCTCTTTCATGTTGTTGGTTGTCCCGGTTTTCGTTTTGGAAATCTGGTCACCCTAAATTACAGGCCTTCGCCACGGCCTGGTTTATTTATTTATTTGGACAATGTTCCGACAAACGTTGTCCAAATTAATAAACTGTGCCGTGGCCAGAGGCAAGTCATGCCCTTGGCCCCCGAGTAGCTCCCCCACCAGCAGAGGAGCGGGATGTGGGGAGGGCGGTTACTGCCACGGGTGCCCAGCGGCAGTTACAGGCCTCAGCCACGGCCTTGTTTTTTAAATGTATTTGGACAATGTTCTTCGGGTCCGTGGACCCGATTAATTATTTATTTCCGCAATGTTGACCCGAAAAACATTGTCCAAATAAATAAAAAACCATGGCCGTGGCAGAGGAGCAGAACGGGGCAGGACTGTTACTGCCTCTGGTGCCCCCTGGTTATTTCCCCACCCATTGACTGTCTACTGCTAAACTAAACCCTATTGTCCTTACCACCCATTACCTGCCCTTCCCCACTCAATGCCCACCATCCTGGTATGTCTTAGAGCTTTCTCTATCAAACCGTAACATCAAGCCACTATTATTACTTAGTAGTCTGTTGCCAGTTAATGGCTTAATTGCGTTTGTAAATGTTTTACTGGTAAAATGAAAATGTCTTAAGTGTGCCTGTAAAAAGCAAGTACTGACAAAGTCAACGATTTTAGTTCGTAGTTACATCTTGGATACAGGTATTGCATAGACTCACAAGGTGGTGTGTGGGGATATGACCCCTTATTCCCCCCGCCCTCCAGCACTATCTGAAATGTTGTCAGGCCTAGTACGATAGTCGCTTGTTTTGTTCCTCCCTTCCCTTTCTCCAACACTCTCCCAGACCTTTTGTTTTCTCCAGCTCTACCAGAAATGTTGCCAGGCCTAAATCGGTAGTCGCCTGTCTGTTTCCATTTCCTTCCCACTCTCCCCCTCCGTTCCTTATCTATGTCTTAGCTCTTGCACTATCTGAAATGTCGCCAGACCGAGTACGATAGCTAATTTCACATCCTTACTGTTCATGGCCTGTAAGAATGTCATTAGGTCCTAAGTGTCACTCACTGGTGTGGGGAGAGAAATGCTCCCTCTTATGGTCTGGTTACAAAGCCTACTTTAGCCATACACTGTCTGTGGTCCCTATGTTTTCACAGATATTTAATCTGTGGTATCAGGTTATTAGTTGTGAAGCGTGATGTTTGAGTACTGCTGCCTAATATCAGTCATGTTTGACTGCCACTAATGTACACAGTAGGTTCCAAGAGTACTTTGGTGTCTAGTAAGGCTGGCACTCAATCCTGGTGTTTGGAAACAGGGCATTTTGGCGAGTTAGTGATTTCCAATCAGGCTCGGACTCGCTCATAGGGCAATACCGAAAACGCAAAATGCTTGCGTGGGCTCTAGTTTAGGATATTCTATGCAACAATGCATGAAAAATGGAAAGCTATGCTGTGTCGAAATATCCCATCAGCCACCATGTCATTCGAACTGAGTGATGCCTCTTTGTGGTATGCCATGCAAGTACTAGATCCCTTGCGCAAAAAAGAATTTAGTCAACATTTTGAAAAGTATGCATTTATTTTTAACCATTTTAAAGACACTGAGACTGTGAGCAGCCGTTTAATGCATATTTGGCAGAGCATGTGCCTGAGAATCTGCATCTTAACGTGCATGAGTATTGGTTGGGAAAGCGCCAACAGTGGACAGATTTATCAGCTTGTGTGTTGGATATTTTGGCCCTGCCCGTGTCCAGTGCCAATGTGGAAAGGTCTTTTTTCCAAATAAAAGTCTTTATGGGAAGAAAAGAAAGGGCACGGATGGGCAAAGAGTCCTTGAAGAAGTATTGCATGATTTATTACAATAATTTTGACTTGGAGGAATGCAACAGATTACTGGATTAAGATGAAATTGTTTAGAACATCTCACATTGAGAGATTACCCTACATTTGCATGCAATGAAGCAATAAAATAAAATTTCTGTTTACACCTGGAAAAACAGTTGTCTGCGATTTTTTGGGGCAAATGGGAAAACACTGATAAACACAGATTCTGAAATTTTTTGAAAACACTGGAAAAACACCCCCGGAAGTAAAAAAAAAAAAAAAAAAAAAAAAAAAAACCCTAAAACAGGAAACTCTAAATATAATCATACCCCTCCTAGAATATTTGGGGAAAGAATTTTGGTAGACAGGAAAAAGTCGCCAGAACCTGACCACTTTTTCACAGCGGTGTAGGGTGCCTCCTCCTTTTCTTGGACAGTGGTGGCCCCGGCAGTGCCTGTGGTGGTGCCATCGACACCCTCTTCTGTATCGCAGACACCAGCGTGTGGCGGGTCGAGAGTATGTCATGCGACAGATCTCAGAGGTGCCTGGGGAGTAGGGTCGCTGGGCCCAGCACCTATGTCATTGTCCCCGCCTATGTCGTCGACGTCTTCCCCAACGTTCTCTGGGGTGGTGTGGACGGAAGCCTCGTCCTCCACGTCGGAAGAAGAAATATCCGTGCCCTGGAGTTCTTCCACCCCCCTGCTCTTTTTGGGTCTTGAGGGGTCGGTCTCGGGCTAAGGGACGGAATCCTCTTTTCCGGGGTCCTTTTCACTGGCTTGGCTGAAGCATCCCGCCTGGGAGGGAAAGACACCCTGGCCGCCATAGGGGCACCCTGGACCAGTTCAGCCCCTTTCACATTCGAAAGGGCAGCCCTCACCAGCTCGATGGATGAGGACGATTTAGCTTGCATCACCTGGCCCTTCACAGGCAGGTCGGACGACTTGTCCTGTTACTTGGCCTTCTCTCCAGTCTCTCCCGCAGCTTCCCTGGAGTAGCAGACTTTCTCTTTGACGAAGAGCTGGAGTGATGGCTGGAAACGGAGGCCAATGGGGATGATGAACGCCCCTGACCGTCGCAGGACCTGCTTGCACAGCGACCCCGACGGAAGCGGACTTGCAGTGCTTGGCCTTGTCTTGGGCCCCCACGGATGGATCGCCCTCAAAGGACTTAGTAGCCCGCTCTGGCTGGCTGGATCCGGATGACATTCCCCTGTGGACCACACAAGGTAGAGGCCCTGGCTTTGAACCACACCGCCACTCTGATGTGCCGATCCTTCATAGTGCGCTTGGTAAAGCCACGACAGATCTCGCAATCCTCCTCCTTGTGCATCGGTGAAGACAAAAGGCACTGGGAATGCTTGTCCTCCATGAAAACATTCCGCAAACCGCAGCTGGTGCAGAGCTTGAAGAGGGAAGCCCAGTCCTTCTCCGACATGATCCGGCACGGTGTAGGCCAGATGGCCTTCTGGTAAACTACCATGAAGAAACACTCAATGATTCCGCCCTTGAGGGACGATGAAAGATACAGAAAAAAGGATCCCCGTTAATTGGATAAAGAAACAATGGAGCACAGGCTCGATTGAACAAAAATGGAGATTGCCTAGCCAAAAAGCGCAGAAAGCTCTAACAGCGAAACACAAGGACTCCCAACACTTGAACGTGTGGTAAAAATCTAAAGATTGCTGCCAGAGGAGGGACTTAGGGTGAGGGCAGTCATTGGCTGGGGGCAGTATGACCCCAGAGCTCAGTGATCGGTTTATAGGAGAAAGCCAGTTTATAAATGAAAGTGAAAATGTTTTTTCTTTAAACGAGGATTCCCAGCCTGACGGGGAATATTCATGAGCATGTGAATCCATGCCAGACCACATGCTGGAGAAACATATTTTTGTTCTTAAAGTTTTATGCACCATGAAAAAAAAAAAGACCGGTTGGGATTCAAACTCGGGGCGAGTGGTTGAAAGGGCTAGCCCTTCACCACTTGACCACAAGAGTTTGTTCTTAAGAGCAAGGCTAGCACGCCCTGGTAAACAAACAGGACAGGTATTCCTTGTTCACAGGACAGCCATTTTTATGAATGCCATCATGCTACAGAGAACAAACACTTTTCAAATTTTTCTGAAAAGTGTTTGTTGTATTAGGATTGGCATTCCTATGAATGCCTGCCCTGTCACAGTTATTCATTCTCTGCCCTCTGTCAGTAACATGCTACAGCTCCCAGTAGGGGGCTTCTGCTGGATTACTGCTGCGAGGACAGAGAAATGAAATTACACAGGTGTTTCTGCTCACAAAATGGATACCTCAAGTTAGAACTTTTTGAAGCTTATTTTTCATAGGAACTTTAAACAAAATATACGTTGACATCTATTTTTAAATGTGGCCAATATTTTTCAACAATACAATTTGAGTGAACTTCCCCTTTAAATGAAAGGGCACTAGGGAATAGCACCCAGCAACAAAGACTTGAAATAGATGCAGAGATTGGGTGGCACTTGTCAAGTTGACACATAATAAACTAGTTTCGACACAGATGGCACCGCTGATTGAAGAAACATTCAAGATATTAGTCTGAACCCAAAATGCAAAAACAATACTCACCGATTTAGGTGCCACTTGAGCTCCTGAAACAGGGCCCACACCACCTGTCAGTTCAAAGAGATCTCCCAGTCCACCTCCAATCGGTGCACCAAGGTTTACCGGCATAACTGCAGGAGCTGCAAAACCAGTGCCCATCTAGGAAAATAGTAAAACTGGTTACAGAAGAAAGGAATTGATCAGAATGGATTAAGACACTAGGAGGTTAAGAAATACCAGTAGTGGAAGAAGGGTAGACAGGGGGAAAACAGTGAGAAGAACTGTGAGTAAGGTATGGAGAGATGTTTGGATTGGGAAAACGTAAGAGCGTGAAGGTGGAAGGTGTGGGTGATGAAGGGACAGGGAGGCAGAAGGTGTAAGATGGAGAGGAAGGAAGGAGCAGGATCCGGTGGGGGAAACGAAGGGAATCCACAATTGGAGGAAGTAGGACAAGAGGAGGTTGAAGGGAGCAAGAGACTTAATGGGGCAAATATGGAAGAGCACAACGGTGACAAGAAAGAGGGTAGCAGAACAGGTGAAAACAGAATCATACTCACTGCAGGACTTCCGCCCACATCGCCTCCTAACTGCAAAGTAAATAAAATGATCCCAGTTAGAGAATAGGACTCCCCCAGCAGACAACAAGTCAATCACCATGACAATTCCTGGAAAACAGACCCAGACAGCTCTGCAGATTTCACAATTACAATTTTCAACTAGCCACCAACACACATTAGAAGGGGTTGTCTGCTTCCGGCCAACATCCTTAAGAACCCATGAATAGAAATAGGTGTAAATATATACAAGCATGTACATTAATATTCTGTGATGACAACCCCTGGTCAGAGCCTGCCGGATATCAAAGCTAACATGGTCTAGTATAAATCTACATCCATGGCCCTATCTAGGATGTTACTTTTAGTCAAGATTGTATGTAGTAACCCTGTGGGAGACTACACCAGCCTTGTCCTCTTGGCAATAGGGAACAAACAACTGACTACAGGTATAGCAACCCAACCTTTGGTACAAGCTTGTACTACACAATTTTGGTAGCGTGTTGAGCAGCCAGGCTCATCTCAAGAGGGGAAATGTGAGCTGCAGTGGAGTTACAAAGATTCACAGTTACAGGTATTCAAATAAACTCTTATACTCAAGGTGTCTTGCATAAACAATTATTAATTTATAAAGTTCTTCTTCAGAAGGGAGCAATAGAATAGCAACATACAAATACACTTCAATACTGTACACTCTGAGTGTCTGCATCAGAAAAGACCCTTTTGGGATGGCCCACAGACAACCTACACCCACAGGTGACTTCAATAACAAGGGTGCTGGGGACATTAATATCTTACTGTTGGCATTCAGAACACAAGTTGGTAAAAGGCAAAGATTATTAGAACACAAGAGATCACAAATTTCTTAAGCGGGTAAACACTTTTAGATCCTCTTAGAAGAGTCATAAGCCAAAGTCAAAGGGCAAAAGTCTGGTATAAGATGAAGCACTTCTGGTAAGTAAATGGAAAAGTCTTTGCACAAGTTCTTAGGAGTCCTTGATGAAAAGAAGAATCACATGTAGGGCCACACGTTGATTAGACTTGTGAGTTATGGAAGTTACAAGCACTTCTACGGTAAGAGGTAAGTTCTCTTAGACTTGTTTTACAGTACCTTAACAATGAAGAATGCAGCTGATGACTTCTGTTCCTGTGCAGCTCTGCAGAACTCATTGTTCCTGGGCCTCAGTCTTGGGGACAAGAGGGAGGACGTTGGGGAACTCCGGCAATGCACTGGGATGGTCAAAACAACCGGCCAACTTCACTTGGAGTGGCTGTTTCGTGTTTCAGCTCCTCACGTCTACCGCAAATAGCAACAACATGGTTCCTGGCTGTTAAGGTAGTCTTTCCTTGCTTCTGGGGTCCCACACTCTGTTGAGGGGGCTCAGGCTTGGTCAGTCCTGCTTCTTGGGAGTCCGGAGGATCTTCCAAAACCTCTAGGCCAGCTTAAAAGCAACGCACAGAATCTGGTGTTCCTCTCTCTGGCTATACGGTTTCCAGCAGCACTCTGTGGAAATCCAACCAGCTCTGAGATGGATGTCCAGGTGGCTTACTTTGGAGTTGATTGGTCCCACCAACTCATAGTGAGAAGTCGTCCTTGCAGGGGCTTCTCTGTCAATGCAAACTTGGCGTTTCGGCACTGCAGCAGGGCTTCACCAGGCAAACCAACGGTCCAGGAGTTGCAGCAGGCATCCTCTTCAAGCTCTTCTTTGGTTCCTTCGTCCAGTAGTAGACTTTGCATTCCAAGACAGAAGACTCAACTTTTATTCAGTTCTCTCCCATTCATTCCAGCCTGTCACTCACCCAGCAGGATGGCTGTCCTTGCCGAACAGTCAGCCAGCCAATCACCAGAGTGCATTTGGGTCTCCTAGGAGACTAAGCACAGGGAGTTTCGGGCACCTCCCTCACTTCCTGCCTACTCTAGACACCCTGGAGCCAGAGGCGGGCTTCACGCCTGAATCCCACCAAAGGCGAAATGAACAAAGAGACCAAACCTGGTTGGTGCGCAAAGAAAATCTCTAGGACCTTTCCACAAAGACATGGCGAAAAAAGAAGACCGGGGACCATTTTGTCAAAGATGGCCCAGTGCCATTTTGAAAAAGATGGCTCCTGCGGTTGCTTTATCGGACCCGCGAACGCAGCCCGTGGTAACTGCAAACCATGGTAGTTCAAATGAAACCACTGCCACCAGCCATTCAGTGACGAAAGGGTAACAAAAAATGTTACATGAGGATCTAGACACAGGGTATACCAAGTAACCCCTCCAGCACTCTATTGTAAGATAGTGTGGGTTGGGTCTAGAAAGTTACAATGGTAAGTAAAGTCAATTTCATTTTACTGCTCTGGGAAACAGTCCTTTAATCCCAGAGAAGGTATTTCAACCTTTGGGAAATCTGAAAGTCTTCCCTGTGCCACTGCATTGAAGGTGCTGTGTGACACAATGTAAAAGATGATGCCTATGGAGTTTGTCAGACTCCGTAACCAAAAGAAACACAGAGGTAAAATTCACATTAAAATGCATGAGTGAGTGGGAAAAAGGGTCTCACTCTCTCTAGGTAAAAAAAGAAATCAAGTCCTCAAAATCCAGCAAAGTTGCTGGGGGTCTCTAAGGTAGAGGGAATTAGCACATTTCTGAGAATTCTCCCTACCAGCCTGTACTACACAAGTTGGTAGTGTGACCGAGCAGCCAGGCATATCTCAAATAGGGTCAATCTGAGCTGTAGGGTTGCAACAGAGTGACAAGTATTCAAATAACACTTACACTCAAGGTTTCTTGATTAAATAATTGTTTATTAATTTAACAGTTTTAAAATAAGCCTTCTTTAGAAGCGAGCAATTGGCAACAATAAAAACACTATTGTTTACAAGATACACTCCTTCAGTTCAATAAAGTAAGTAGATACCCTTTTTTGGATGGCACATAGATTTTCCTACACCCTGAGGTGACTTCAATTGCTAGGACACTGTGGACATTTATATATATATATCACTTTTCACACTGAATTGGTAATGCTGAAGTTGTGGCAAACAAAGGAAATGGTTAGGGAAGGAAGCAGTGGCTAACAAGTTTTTTAAACAGGTAAGCACTTTTGAACCCCCCTCAGCCCCCAATGCAATGCAGATTAACCCTTTCACAGCTATACAAATAAAGAATTAATGTCTTTTCGGAGGGACAGATCAAACACAAAGTCAGAGGGTATTAGAGTCTTTCAGGGAGCCAGGACAGATAATGTCAATTGAGCAAAGCCTAGGGGAGCTGAACCACTTCTTGAAGCGAAGTATAAACTCTTGCACAATGTTAGAGAATTTTGTTGAAAACAAATCACTGTTGGGTCACAAGCTGGGAAGCCTGTGAAGGGCAAAGCTGCAAGCAACTCTGCAACAGGCAGCAAATGGAAGTCTCAACTGAGAGCAAGCATGCTACACAATAAGAGATAAGAACCCCTCAGTTCACAGTACCTTAGGTCTGAAGAAATTGGTTCCAGCTGGCTTCTGTTCCTGTTGTAGTATGGCAGATCCTGTTGTTCCTCAGCCTCAATCATGGGGACAAGAGGGCAGGCGTCTGGGGACTCCTGCACTATGATTCGAAGGTCGGCGGCAGCAATGGCCAATGTTCATATCAGCGTCACTTTGCGGTTTCAGCTTCTTGCGAATAGCACCATTGCAGTTATTGGACACCTTGTGGGCTTTCCTTGCTTCTGGGGTCCAGCACTCTGTTGTCTGTTGAGGTTGCTCAGGCTTGGTCAGGCCTGCTTCGAGGGAGTCCGGAGGATCTTCCTGGAGCTCGGGTCCGGCTTAAAAATGATGCACTCGATTCTGGTGTTCCTGTCCCCTGGCACTCGGTTCCTGCCGCAGCAATGGAAGCACAGCCAGCAGAGTGGATTTCTAGGCAGGCTTCACCAGGGAACCCAGTCAAAGACAAAAACAAACAAAGGTACCGAACCTGGTTTGGCACGCAGAGTAAATCTCAAGAAGAACCTTTACAAAAAGGAATGGCGAAAAATGAAGCGAAAAATGAAGACCAGGGCCATTTGGACAAAATGGGCACCCATGGGTGCTATACTGCAGCTGCGAACGCAGCCCGTGTTAAAAATACACAATGGTAGGAAAAAGTAAACCACTGCCACCAGCCATTAATTGTAGAAAGGGTAACATAAAAATGTTACATGAAAAGCTAGACAAGGGGGATACTAAGTAATCCCTCCAGCACTCTATGGAAGATAGTGTGTGGTGGGTCTACAAAGTTATAAAAAGTAAGTAAAGTCAATTTCACTTTACTGCTCTTGGAAACAGTAGTTTTTCCAAGAGAAGGTATTTAAACCTTTGGGAAATCTAAAGGACTTCCCTGTGCCACTGCACCGAAGGTGCTGAGTGTAGCAATGTACCAAGATGATGCCTATGGAGTTTGTCAGACTCCAAAACCAAAAGAAATAGTGTTAACATCACAGAAAATTACATGAGAGTGGGAAAAGAGTCTCACTCTCCAGTATGAAATGTAAAAGTCCTAAAGTCCAGCAAAAGAGCCTCTAAGGTATAGGGAATTAGCACATTTCTGAGAATTCCTCCCTAACAGTAACTATAATGGCCCCCCTGAGAGATCCTTATCCTCTCAGGGTTGCAATGTCCCAAAGACACCATGTTCCCGAGTCTCCTTGCACAGTTAGCTGTACGTACTCATCTTGCTTGTGGCAAAGCTTCCCAAAGAAAGAAAAGTGCGATTCAGCTTGCTGTATCCCAAAGGTTACCCTGGGTGCTGTTCCTGTGTTAAGCTTCAGTTTGAGTTCCCTTTCTCGGAAGGATCGGAACCCATGAAGCTTCATATGGTTGTAGATTCTTCCTGCCTCAGACGTGAAAGGGCAGGGGAGCCAAGGCCAGAAACATGGAGACACCCGAAGGATGTCTGCAAATCTTGAAGGAAAAACAAATCTTAAATGAAAGTTTGAATGTAGAAACCACTGGTGAATTGGAGGTTGCAACTCCCAATATTCCAATTTAACTTGGGAGTCTGCACCCTTTACTTTGTCTAAGAATGGGACAAGTTGACAAACATTAAAGACAGTCAATCAAAATACAGGTAACATTGGGGGTCGATTGCACTATACGCAAATTATAGAATTCTAACTAGAAGTCAAATCTGTGAATATCTTATTCTTGTAGCAGTAGGAAGATCAATGCATAACACTTAACCTGCTAGTGTTAAAATGTACATTTAAAGAAACAATTCTTCCATGCACTTATTTCAATAGCCATGGATTTAAATTGCACGCTGATAACAAAATTAGTTACAAACTATGTTCATTCTTCTATACTCTAAATACAAAGTAAATTGAAGTTAAACTTGCCAAGAAAAATGATTCTTTTTCTCAGTTACAATGCAAAAGAGAAAACTGGCCAACATGCGTTTTACACATTGGATGAACCTCTATTTCATACCCATGGAGGTACATGGCCAAGCAGATTGTTGACAGTTTGGGGGACAAAGGAGGGCTTACAGCCAGCAGAACACGGCCCCATGAAGACGACTTTGGAGGTGGTTCGGAACAGCACAAACAAAAAGAAGTATGGTATTGGATTCCTACACCAAGGCGGATGACCAAGGCAGTTAAAAGGTCCGTTGAAGGTCTCAGAACAGAAGGTTCAGCAAAGCCTAAGGGGAGGACCGCAGGGAGGAAGTTGACAGCCCAGGAAGGACTTCAACCGAAAGTCTAAACTGCAGCTAATGTATAGAGACAAGCCCAGCCAGTATGGCCAAACAGCGTCTCAAAATTTCATCAGTAGCTTTTCAGCTCAAAAATCTTCCAGCAGTTAAGTCTGCCTGCAGCCTTTCAAGGAAAATCAAGCAGAACTGGGGCATGATCAGTGTCCGTTAGATAAAACCTCATGGGGTAGCCTAAGCCAATCCTCTAATCCCACATGTGACAAATCATGGGATCATGTTGTTAGGGAGAATTCTCATAAATGTGCTAATTCCCTTCACCTTAGAGACCCCCCAGAAACTTCGCTGGATTTTGAAGACTTGATTTTCTTTACCTGGAGAGAGTGAGACCCTTTTTTTCCCCCCACCCTCTCATATTTTGATGTGCGTTTTACTCGTGTTCTTTGATTATGGGGTTTTAGATTACTCCATAGGCATCATCTTTTCATGTGTGTCAAACGGCACCCTCAGTGCAGCGACACTGGGAAGCCTTACACGCTATCCCAAGGTTTAAATACCTTCTCTGGGATAAACTTCTGTTTCCCAGAGAAAGTAGAGTCAAATTGACTTTACTAGCCTTTTTAAATTCCTAGACCCAGCACACTATCTTCCAATAGAGGGCTTGAGGGGTTACCTAGTGTCCCCTATGTCTAGAAACTCATGTAGCATTCAAATGCAACCCTTTCCTATCGAAATGGCTGGTGGCAGGGGTTTTACAATGAACTACCATGATTTTTCCCAACAGCGAACACCGGTAGCGTTAAATCGCGGGAGCCATATTTTTCAAGATGGCGTCTGAGCCCCCTCTGTAAAAACAGGTCACGGTCTTCTTTTTCCACCATTTCTTTTGGGAAAGGTCCTTCTGGAGTTTGTCTCTGCGCACCAAACCAGGTTTGGTCCCTTTGTTCCTACGCCTTTGGTGGGCTTCAGGACTGAAGACCGCCTCTGGTGCCCGAGTGTCTGGGGTGGGCAGGAAGTGAGGGAGGTACTCCCTGTGCTTAGTCTCCTAGGAGACACAAATGCATTCTGGCGTGATTGGCTAGCTGACTGTCTGGCAAGGACAACCACCCTGCTGGGTGAGTGGCAGCTAGGCTGGAATGAATGGGAGAAAACTGTTTAAAAAGGCGAGTCTCTTGGCTTGGCAGGCAGAGTCAACCACTGGAACCAAAGAACTGAAGACGAGCTCGAAGTGGACGGCTGCTGCAACTCCTGGACCGCTGGTTTGCCCGGTGAAGCCCTGGTTCACCAAGTTCATCTCGACGGAGAAGCCCTTCAAGGACGACTTCTCCCTTTGAGTTGGTGGGACCAATCAACTCGTAAGCCACCTGGTTACCATTCTCGGAGCTGGTTGTATTTTGCTCAGAGTGCTGCAGGAAACCGAATAACCAGGGAGAAGGACACCAGTTTGTGTGCTTGAAGACAGCTACCGGAATCGAAGCTTTGCCAGTTTGCCAGCTTTGTGAACAGTCCCCGTGCAGTACAGGCGTCCCCAAACGTCTTCCCTCTTGTCCTCACGACCGAGGCTCAGGAACAGCGAGATCTGCAGGAACAGAAGTCTTCAGCTGCATCTTTTTCTTCAATATAAGATACTGTGAAAACCTGACCGAGAGAACTTACCTCTCACTGCGAAAGTGCAGGAAACTTTGGCAACTCGCAGGTCTAGTCAGCTTGTAACCCGACATATGAACCTTTCTTCTAAGAACTACTTCTGAGAACCATGGCAAAGACTTTTCCGTTTAAACTACCAGAACCTTTTTTACCTATACAAGACTTTAGTCCATTGACTTTGGCCTACCTATTGCATTGAACTAACTCCTCTGGTGAACTCAAACTATTTGCACTGTTTTAGAGTAACTGTAATATTCGTTTTATTATCTTATGCCTTTTTGCTCCTCCTTCAAAGTCATTTAAAGGCCTCAGAACCTGATAGTGTGAAGTACTGTAGTATATTTTTGTGATATTGATTGCCTCCTTTTAGTGAATTTTTCTAACTGATTGTGCAATAAATTAAGAAGTGTTTTACCAAGAAACCTTGAGTATAAGTGTCTATTTGAATACTTGTGATTGTAGACCTCTGTGTAACACCCTTAAAGCTCACATTACCTCTTGAGATTAGCCTGGCTGCTCAGCTCGCTACCAACAACTGTGTGGTACAAAGGTTGGTTTTGCTTACACCTGTAGTGATAGTTGTGTGTAGTGGTCCCAGAGGGTACTGCATGCAAACGTTGCCCAACACATGTCAGATCTGCCCATGGGTGAGCCCTTCCCTGTGAGACTAGGGAGGTGAGGCTGCTACCCGATATTCCCCTTAGGGGTGACAAACAGCAGGAGGACTGTTGGGGAGAATTCTCATTTATGTGCCAATTCCCTTCAACCTTAGAGACCCCCAGCTCTTTGGCTGGAGTTAGGACTTTTTAAATGTTAACCCTGAAGTGAGTGAGACCTTTTTCTCACTTCCTCATGTGTTTTTACCGGATTTGGATTTTGTGCTTTCACTGTTTTTGGAGTCTGAAACTCCATAGACATCTGCTTTTTGTATGGTGACACGCAGCACCTTCAGTGCAGTGTCACTGCGAAATCTTTTAGATTTCCCATAAGGTTTAAATACCTTTTCCTGTGTGAACTACTGTTACCAAGAATAGTAAAGTGACTTTACTTACCTTCTCTCTTTTTACGTCCAGTATACACCATTTTATGTGGAGTGCGGGGGGTTACCTAGTAGCCCCTTATCCTACTTTCTCATGTAACATTTTTATGTTCCCTTCACTACTTTAAATGGCTGGTGTCAGTGGTTTACCTTTTCCTACCGCAGGCTGAACCCTCAGCTGCAGTACAGCACCCATGGGTGACCATTTTGTCAAAATGGCCAGTCTTCTTTTTTCGCCATTTTCTGTTTGTGAGGTCTTTCTTGGGTTTTACCCTGTGCGTTGAGACAGGTTTCAGCGCTTTGTTTGTCTTGCCTTTGCTGGGCTGGGCTTCCGCTCTGAAGCCCACCCCTAGCTCCTGTGTGTCTGGAAGAACAGGATGTGAGGGAGGCACTCGAAAGTCCACTGTCCTTTGTCTCTAGGAACGCCTGAATGCAACTAGTCCCGATTGGCTGGCTGGCTGCCTTTCAGGATAGCCATCCTGCTGTGTGATTGACAGGCTAGGCTGTGCATGAATGAGAAAAGCCTGCTTAAAAGGCAAGGGTTTTGGGACTACAGGCAGAGTCGACCACTGGGAGAAACACCAAACGAAGACACTGAACGAAGCTTGACGCAACCTCCTGGACCTTTGAATTGCCTGGTGAAGCCCTGCTGCAGTGCTGAACTCCTTTTTCACTTTGACAGAGAAGCTCCGGACGGACGGCTTCTCACCTTGGGTTAGTGGGACCAACTAACCCAGAGGCAAACTCCTCTGGACCACTATCCCAGACTTGCTGTGCCTCTCAGTTGCTTCGGAAGCCCAATGCTAGGTGTCCAGTGTCCATAGTCGAGTGAAACGTCTGCAGCAGTAACGAATATGGCTAGAAGCTCCAGGAGCCTCCTAAGGACCCTCCAGAAGCAGGACCTCCAGATCCAGAGTCCCCTCAGCAAAGAGCTGGACCTAAGGAGTGAAGGAAGTCCAACCGGTATCCGTGATCCACATAGATGCCGTTTGCTAAGCGATGAAAACGCAAAGTGCCGCTGAACCGAAAAGAGCCCGTAGCTGCCAAGGACCTCCCAAGTAACGTCGCAGGAGCCCTTCAGGCATCCTGCCTCTTGTCCCCACGACTGAGGCTCAGGAACCAGGGTCTGTCTGCACCACTGTTGCAAGACAGTATCCAGCTGGACCACTCTTCTTCTAACCAGAGGTACTGTTTAGTCTTGGGGCACTTACCTCACTGCCTCTAGCTGCGCTTTTCTCACTTGGGAATTGCATTGGCTTACCTTCTTTTCGAGTCGATTCCAACTCCTTTCTCACAAGTTTACAGCTTGTGACCCTACAGTGATTTTATTGAACCTCTCTAACTTTGTGCAAGATCTAAGCAGTGCATCAGAACCATAGACTGTGTCCCAAATGACTTTGGCTGTCCTGGCTCCCTGAAGACTCTTCTAACTCCATTGACTTTGATGTTGTTTGTCCCTCATAGGTGGTAACCCGTCGTGTACTGGTACTGCTGGGAAAGGCTTATCTAGACTTCATTGGATGATTTAGTTGTCCTCACATTTGCAGAGAAACTGTTCTAACCTTTCTACTTCCCTAATCCTTTACTTTCTACAAACCATTACAGTCCTTGTGATTGAAGTCACCTCAGGGTGTAGGAATTGTGTAAGAAGCATATCCAAAGCATATCCACTAACCTGTTTTGAGATTCTGAAAAGTAATTTTAAAGCCTATTTACATTGTAACAACTAATTGCCTTTAAGAATGCATATTTAAAAATTGATGTTAATTCAATAAATAACTATTTACAACTGAAACTCGAATATAAGTGTTATTTGGTTACTTGCATTTACGAATTTCATTAGTACAGCTCTACAGCTCACATTTACCCTTCTTGAGATAGGCCTGGCTGCTCAGTTACACTACCAACTTGTGTAGTATAGACCTATACCAAAAGGTGAGTTACCCAATACCAAGCAGATAGGTGTTGTGCAGTTTCAACCTGCAGCCTTCCAAGACAAATCCAGCAGAGCTTAGGGCATGATCAGGGTCTCCCCTCGACAAAACCTCATGGGGTAGCTGAAGCCAATCCTCCAATCACACATGTGACGAATCATGGGATTATGTCACTTCTCTCCATGGGTGAGCCCTTCCCTGTGGGGCTATGGAGGTGAGGCTGCTACCCGATATTCCCCAAAGGGGTGACAAGCAGCAGTAGGACCTCAGGGAGAGACTCCCTTCATGGAATGGGGACTCCCTTTGAATGGGGCAACTCCCTAACCCTCTTACCTTTGAGTCCCCGAAATCTCCAAGATCTGTAAGAAAAACCTCTGACATTCCTACTGTATGTTATTGTATGTCATTGCATGTTATTGTGACACTCCTACTTTTCTTCCTATAAGACCTAACTCATTATGAAAATACTATGAAAAAGATTACAGGAGTGATACAAACGACTCCTTCATGTGATATCAAAAGTACTGGGAAGAGGTGGCCCAGAGGAGGCCTGAAGAGTGCATTATGTATAAAGACAAGGGACTATAACATTACGCTGGAGAGACCAAGCCATCTTCCATAAAAACAGACAAAGGACTGCCCAAAAGGAAACCAGGGAACCCAGAGAGAAGTCAGCGTTGAGATGCACCTGCCTGGGAAGTACAAACCCGCCAGCCAAGAAATGGGACAGAGAATCTAGTCGTCGGCCGAGAGAACGTGGTGGGAAGGTCGGTTGAAGCCTTGAGAGCCAGATGGAGGCCAGACCAAAACATAAGTTGCCGACCGGTTGACATCAGCGAGTTGGACATAGAGGACCTGTTGGGAAGGAGAGGGTCTTCCCACCACCCTACGCGCTATCGAATAAGGAATAAGAGCTAGATAGCGCCTTTATGTAGCAGAGGGGTGCACACACTGGAGGATGAGTGACTATATTAGCAGTGGTAAAAGCTATAGAGAGGATGCAAGTGGAAACGCTATCTTAGATATTAGTAGTCAGATGGGAGTGTAAACGCCATCTTGTTAGCAGGAGCCATGTTAGACAGTAGGCCAAAGCGCAGTAAAACTTAATACACACGTTAGCATTAGCTTTCTCGCAGAAACGTGAATATCACCCCCGCCCCAGAGTTAGGTCTCAAAGATTCATAAAACCCCCATTGTCTTAGGTGGTGCAGGCAGGCCTGCGTCCCCAGAGAAGAATGCACCTTGCAAGGTCATGAGAATGAGAAGAGAACACTGCGCCCATCCCCAGTCCCCATCCCACGATAGACAGCGAGGCCTACCTGCCCCCACTAATCCCTGCATAAGAAATACAGCATTACAAAACATTTTTCTTAAGACCCCCGCATGCCACAGGACCAGCCAAACCCAGGCCACCAACCATAAAGCTGTTATACCCCTCGATCGATCACTAGGATCAGAGAACAAGGCTACTGCGCCTTTACAATTGGATCATGTGATTTATGCTGCGGGGTGCAGGGTGCGTTGCAAATTATAGTCTAAAGTGTTAGGTAGATTTATCCTTTTTGCGCTAAACTCCCTCTACTAGTGAGACCCCCCCCAGCACTTTCTGGACCCTTTTCCTACTTCCTTGGCTGAATGGAGCCTTTTTCCACTCTTCCCTTTTTCTTTTTCTTTGCTCCGACTTTGGGAACTCTGTGCATTATGTTTTATTTTCCTATGGAGTCTACTTTCCTCTATAGCTTTTTCTAAGGAATCTGTGCTGTTTTGCAGCACACAGCTCCTTATGAGCAGTGTTGCTGGGAACCCTTTTGGTTCTCTTTCTGAATCTTACAGAACAGTAGTTACTGAAAAATATGGTATCTCTCACACGTTTTTAAGAGAGAATAGCACACACACCACCTTCAGGGGAGTGCTATGGGGATTCTTAGTATCACCCTTCTATCTGCTCCTTTGGCATTGGACGTGCCCTACCATGTGTTTTAACCGTGAGCTGCTCTTTTCGCCATTGGTAGCATGGTTGTTCTTTTTGGCCCTTTCTTCTATCTTCTGGTGAGGGGTGAGGGGTAGTCTGTGTGTTGTGCCTTTGGCAGGAACCCTTGCGTGTTCCCACCTTGGCTCCAGTGTGTCTGGGTCGACAGGAAACATAGGAGGAGGAGTCCCCTGCTCCTTTGTCTGCCTTAGTGCCTGTATGCAACCAGTTCTCACAGGGAGACAGTCATCCATGCCCTTCTGTAAAATGCTGAGAGGGATTGCAGAGAAGTATGTGCTGAAACCGAATATAAGGCAAGGTTCCTGAGGGTGAAGTTAAATCAACCACTGGAAACAAGAGGTTACTGAAGAAGACTAGCAGAGACGCTGCAGGCCCCTTCCAAGACCGCGAAGCCACTGCTGCTGTCCTGACCCGGTCTTCTGTGCGACAGAGGAGCTCTGAAGAGGACGACCCCTTCCCTTAGGCTGGTGGGTGTTAGACAAGAATTGATGTAGTAACCCTGTGGGACACTGCACAACCCTTGTCCTTTGGTATTAGGTAACCCAACTATTGATGTAGGCCTGTACTACATAAGTTAGTAGTGTGACTGAGCAGCCAGGCTCATCTCAAGAGGGTTAAATGTGAGCTGTAGAGCTGCAGCAAGGAAATCCACAAATACAAGTAGCCAAGTAACACTTTTCTCAAGGTTTTGTTACAAATAATTTATTTAACAGTTGTTTTTAAATAAGTGTTCTTTAAAAAGGGCAATATAGGTAGCAATCAAATACACTTTAAAATACTTTTCCAGAATCATCACAGAGCTAGTAGATACTCTTATAGATGCTTTTTACACGCTTCCTACACCGCAGGGGACTTCACTAACTAGGGCGGGAATTGCATTTATATATCACTAGTACAGTTTGTAGATTCTGAAGTTTGCAGAAAGGAAAGGTTAAGGAAAGGAAAAAGGTTAAACAGGTTCTCAGAGCATGCAAGCACTTTAAATCTTCCAAATGAATTCTAGATAAACTAATATTGCTGGGAAAGGTTTTTAAGACCAATCCATCACCTATGAGGGACAGTAAGAATCAAAGTCAAATGGTGGCATAGAAGAGTCTGCAGGGAGCCAGGACAGCCAAAGTCAATTGGAGCAAAGTCTATGGAGCTGAGGCACTAGATAGCAAAAAGTCTTGCACAAAGTTAGTTTGTTGAATAAAAATCACTGTAGGGTCACAAGCGGTTACACCTGTGAAGGGTAGAGCTGAAATCAACTATAGAAAAGCAGATACTGCAAGTCTCAACGGAGAAGAGCAAGCTACAGACACGGATGTAAGTACCCCAAGTCGGAACAGTACCTTTGGTTAGAAGAGTGGTCCCGCTGGCTTCTGTCTGGTTGCAGCCATGCAGATCCTGGGTTCCTGGGCCTCAGTAGTTGGGACAAGAGGGAGGATGTCTGGGGACTCCTGTAGCAACAATTCAGAGGTCGGCGGCAGCTACAGGCTCTTTTCGGATCAGCAGCACTTTGCGGTTTCAGCGCTCCGTAAATAGCACCATCGCAGATCTTGGATACGGGTTGGGCTTCCGTCACTCCTGGAGTCCTGCACTCTGGTGAAGGGACTCTAGCTCTGTTCGTCCTGCTTCTGGAGTCTCCTCAGGAGACTCCTGTAGCTTTTCGCCGGATCACAGACGTTGCACTCGACTACAGCTTTCTCGACCCCTACCACTCCGTTCCTGCAGCAGCAAAGAAGTATAGCCATTCGGGGAGGTGGTCCAGTGGTTAGTCTCTGGGTTAGTTGGTCCCACTAGCTCAAGGGAAGAAGTCTTCCCTTTCAGTGCTTCTCTTGTCGATTAGAGAAAGGAGTTTCACCAAAGCAGCAGGGCTTCACCAGGATGTTCAACAGTCCAGGAGGATGCACCAAGCTTTGTTCACAATTTCTTTGTCGGGTTGTTCTTCCCAGTGGTCGACTGTCTTCAGTCCTAAAACCCTCACCTTTTAAGCAGGTTTCTCCCATTCATGCACAGCCTGGCTGTAACTCAAACAGCAGGGTGGCTGTCCTGCAAGGACAGCCAGCCAGCCAATCAGGACTTGGTGCATTCAGGCATTCCTAAAGACAAAAGACAGGGAAGTTTTGGGAACCTCCCTCACTTCCAGCCCTTCCAGATACACTGGAGCCAGAGGTGGGTTTCAGCACTGAAGCCCGCCAAAGGCAAAACAAACAAAGGACTTAAACCTGGTTTGGCACGCGGAGTAAAACCCAAGAAAGATCTCACAAACCGAAAATGGTGAAAAAAGAAGAACGGGGCCATTTTAACAAAAGGTCACCCACGGGTGCTATACTGCAGCTGAAGATTCAGCCTGCAGTGGAAAAGCACAATGGTAGGAAAATTAAACCACTGCCACCAGCCTCAAGTCGTGAGGGTAAACATTTATTTTTTTTACACGAGTGGGTAGGAAAAGGGGCTACTAAGTAACCTCTCAGCACTCCACATAAGATGGTGTGTGTTGGGCCTACAAAGAGAAAAGGTAAGTAAAGTCACTTTCACTTTACTATTCTTGGGAACGGTAGTTCATCCAAGAAAAGGTATTTAAACCTCATGAGAAATCTAAAGGATTTCTCTGTGACACTGCGCTGAGGGTGCTGTATGTCACCATACAAAATGCCTATGGAGTTTGTCAGACTCCAAAAAAAAGGAAACATAATCCAAATCAGGTCAAAACACGAGAGAGTGAGAAAAAGATCTCACTCACATCAGGTCTTACCGAGTCCATTTACCGGGTCTACACTTTTGGTTTTATTCATCCGATCATCCTTTCCAAGAGACTGTTTCCTGTCGAACTGCTGCTTTTCAAGACTTTGAATCCTCTTCTGAAATGTCTGCTGACCAGGATCGTGTTTGGTACTTTTAAAGCCGTGTACCTCGAAGAAATTGTCTCTAGGAATCCAAGCGCTGCTTGTGTTGCCCTAACCAATTGTTTTTCCTTCCAAAAAGTCCATACTTACCCTTCTTTGCTGCTTAAGTTCATTACAGTATATTCTTAGTGCATTGTTGCCTACATGCGGAAGGTGTACTACGGTACTGTCTAGACCAGTGGTCTTCAAACTTTTTTGCCCTGGGCCACCGCTGAGTAAAGTTTGGGCAGGCCGGGCCCCGCCAAAAGTGCCAGATGGACAGTATGTAGAAATTGCTATGAACTTTTGCCTGCCGTCACCGCATCCTACTCCCAGTACAGACGGTGGGCTCTCCCCACCCTACTCCCACCACTATCCCAGTGCCTCCACCCATCCTGCTCCCACCACAGTCCCATAACACAAGCATACACACATCCATACACATTTAAATAAAAAATAAATCGCCATAAACGTACCTCGCGTGGTTGCTAAAATGCCCCGCTCCAGGTTGCTCTGTCCGTATGTGCGAGGAGGCGCAGGAGCACCCCCTCGCACATACATACATGCAGTTCCCCAGCCAGCATTTCCAATGAGCTATGCAAGGCTGGCGAAGCAAAACACCCCCAGCGTTGCATGGCTCAGTGATCATGTGCGGCTGGGGAAATGAACTGTCAAAGGCAAACAGACTTTCCCCTTGACAGTTCAGCCAGCCCAGGAGCACTCCCTCAGCTGGAAAAAGCAGCTGAGGGAGTGCTCAGTGTTTCACTGGGCTGGCTCCTTGGCTCCTCCATAATAGGTGAGGGGGCTAGTCGGTGGACGTCCCTCACCCATTATGGATGAGCCGGCAGGCTTGGACTGGCCTATAAGGCAATAGGGCGATGACTGTACCAAAAATGCAAAATGCTAGTGTAGGGCAGTCAAAATGGGCCACTTTTTTGGCCAATGTGGGCCAGTTTGAGGAGTTACTTCACTATGCAAATAGTAGTTTTGACCATTGTTGCTAAATAAATATTCTTTAAATATCACCATTTGTTTACATTTGAACAAAAACACCCCCTTGGGTACTATTCAAACAGTCTGTGGCTAAAGGACTGAATATCCATTTGCAACTGCTGGCCATTTTTTTATTTGTGCCCAAGACCGTTTTATGGCCCAGTCTGGCCATGTGAGCTGCCCTCTCCCATTTCCTCCAATCTAAAAATATATATATATATTTATTTTTACTTTTCAAGCTGGGCTCTGGCGCCCCCTCTGGAATGCGGCCGCACAACCCTGGGAGGGCGCGCCCCACAGTTTGAAGACCTCTGGTCTAGACGGATTTACGGTATAGATTGCCGGTGGAAAAAAAGTTCACGCAAGAACAATATTATGGTAGACCTGTCAAAACTAACAATTTAACCGCAAGCAACTACAAAGTAAGCAATGGCCTTGTGAAAGTATTTTTAAAGTTATCCTGAAGTGATTCTAAGTGTACTGGCGATTTGATCTTAACGATTCAATACTTTTGATGTGTATATGAAATAAATGTACCTATATTTATATATTACTGAATCCTGTGTATTCTTTGCAATATTGTGCTACCTTAGTTAAGTGTACTTACCTACAGCCCATGTTCCCTCTTAAGATGAGCCTGACTGCTCTGCCACTATACCAAGGTTCTTGAGTAGTACAGACTGATACTAAGAGATTTGGTTCTACCATTGGGAAAGTCTTATGAAGTGTACCTCACACAGTGGACTTTAGAAAACTCCCCTAACACAAAGTATTATTGGGACCCCTGTGACGGAGGAGCTTGGGTGAACAGATGCACGAGAGTATACTCTTGCTGGTGATAACAAGTGAGGGACAGGTATATGGAAAAGTGTGTGATTTGCGATTATGTGGAGAGTGAGGATGTTGGTATAGTGTGGCTGTTGGTTGGTTGTTTTTTTAAGGAGAATTTTAAGGCAGGAAAAAAGGAATGGCAGGGAGCCTTCCCGAGTAAGGGGCTAAGGTGGTATCACATACATTATTTAATGGAGGACAAAGAAAACAAGTAGGAGCCCTGCATAATTAGTGGGCTCAGGAATATTAGTGGTTGTTTTAGCTTGTTTTATTGTTTAATTTTTGTCTAAGGAGGAGGCCAAAGGTGGGGCGTTGTTTAAATAAATGTTATGATTTTAGTATGTGTGGTGTAAGATGAAATGAGTGTGTTGTGTGTGAAGGGAAAGGGAGGAAAAAAATCTTGTTTTCTGACCTTTGATGGCGGGAATGGAAGACTGACGTTTTTGAAGGCAACAGCAGCGCGCGGGTGCAGAGGCGTAAAGATAGCGAGGTGTAGGGACTATCATAATAGTAGGTGAGACACCCATTGAGTATATGTTCAAGGTGCTGCTGCTGTACAGTGACAGAATAGCTAAGTACCACAAGTGGATAGTGGAAACAAGAAAGGGGGTATGCCGCGCTCCTGGACAGAGCAGTGCTCCCACAATAAGGACAATTTAGAGCACATGCCCACATTTTTAACAGCAAAATATAAGGGGAAACAACTACAGAGAAGGAGAGAAATATTAGACCTTTGGAAAATGTTCGAAGACACAGAAGATCCTGGGGAAGAAGGGGTGCAAGCAGACAGCAGGGGCGACTGTCAGGGAAAAGAGGGTGGGGCAACTGCAGAGCGCAAGGAAATCTATCCATTGACAGCTTGCCCCACAGTAGGGCAACAGTGCCACCACCCCCATATGTGCCCCCTCAAGAAGTCCAGGCACAAGCGGACATTAAGAAAAGAGACCTAGAAGTGACACTACCATCAGCACGAGCAGAATTAACCAGGTTGCGGACAGCACAAAATTAAGTGAAGGGTAGCGATCTGACGGAACGGTTGGAGGGGTGGAAATCACGATACTTTCTTTTCAGAATAGATAGCACGGCAATAAAGAATATGCACATAGAAAAGGAAGGAGAAGAGTACGAGCAATCAGAAAGTTTAGGATAAATGAATGTGGTACACCGCACAGAGGGAGAGGAGGGGGAAACAATGGATGAGTTCGATGACAATGAGGAAGGAGAGGCACAGCTGGAGGCAGGGCAACTGCCCTAAAGCACTCCTCGAGTGGAGAGCGTGTGGAATGGCGGACTAAGGAGTAGGTTTGGCAAGAGGAAGTGAAACTAGTGCAAAGCAAACTGGCTAAAATAGCTGTAGACGTGTCAGTGTCTACGCCGATGCAGACGGAAGCAGCCGGCAGCACTCAAGAGATCGCAAACGCTGTAATAGCTGCAGGGTACCCAGAAGGAGGGCAAAGGCAGTGGGGCATTGCAGTCCTCTTACAGTGGCAGCAAGGAGGACAGCAGCGAGGAAGAGGTGGGTTCCGAGGAGCAAAGGGGGGTGGTTTTGGGGTTATGTGGCCCAGAGGAGAGGGAATGGGGCCCTCACAGTGTTGGAGTTGAGGAAAGTGGGGGCACAGAGAATGTAGAAGCAGGGAGGGGGGTATAAATATGGAGCACCACAAATGGGGTATAATTACGGCACCCCACCACAGGGACAACCACAAGGGCCGATGCCCAGAATGACCTCCATACCATATGAAATACATCAGGCTTACACCCAGTTACCCCCACAAATACCTGGCCCACCAGCACAACAGAATCAACAGACCCAACAACATGCACCCCCAACACAACTCCCAGCAAGGAAATGGCACAAACCCATTTAACGGAACCTGGAATTGTATGGTCGCCCTCCTACCGGGGCACCGCGATATTGGGGGGGGGGACTGCTTTTTGTTCCCCGGAACAAACATATCCTGACTAGGATAGCCCACAGTCCTGGAGATGACCCTCAACCCTGAAGAGGAACCCCTGGTGGGGGCAGAGATGGGAAACAATTCATCTTTATGGATGACTCGGGTGCAACCAAATTATGCATCAGCGAGGGGGGCTGTCATCAGGCAAAACTCTTGACACGCAGGGATTCTCTGGGGCTATTTCTCTGGGGGTATTTCCATGCACTGAAGAATTGGACATAAAGGTGGGAGGGTAGGTGGTGCATGCTCCCCTATTATAATTGAGAGTTCCCCAGTCAACTTGTTGGTCATGGAGCTGCTCAGCAAGATGAACATGGCAATCTCATTCACAGATCGAGGCACTGTCTGCGCCACGCCAGGAATTAGTGCCCGAAGGGCAATGTAAGAGATACGCACAATGGCAGGAGATGTGGTGGTTCACGGAATTCCCATGGACCCCGACATGCTTAATAAAAGTGCTTGTGGAGGCGGTGCACAAATCACCAAGAACTGTTGAGTGCCCACAGACTTAATTTTTTCCGCCCAGTGGTGTCCCCGCAGTTGGCAACAGGCACAATATTGTCCATAGATTTACAGGGCCTGTTGGGCGATTGTGTTGGGGACAGAGAGATGGGTGCAAGTGTAGCACAATGCTCTGCATAGACCGCACTGTGCCTCTGAAGGCAGCGACAGATGCAGAATTGTTTGAAAATAATGACCGTGATGGAGAAATATTGGAGAGTGGTATCCCTTGCGAAATTATGGTGCAGTACTGAAGGGTTAAGTGTCCCCTGATGGGAGAAATGGACCCGCCCACCCCCCTTATTGAGGCAGACTTACAGAATGTACCTGAGCGGTTTTGTGCACCACAAATCCACACAATGTTGGGCTCTTACAGGAAGTGACACCAGTGCGCAGTGCGAATCTCTGAAGCTGGGAGCTGTATTTCCCTGTGTGAAACAGTACCCGTTATCAAGGGAGGCGGAGTAGACGATAAAAGATACAATACGGGCCCTACTTGATCAGGGCATTATAGTACCATCCACATCACTGTGAAAAAGGCAACAGGGGGGAATTGGAAAACTATTCCGAATCTCCACCCTCTAAATGACATTGTGAAGAAGGAATTTCCTGTACGTCCCAAACCCGCCATCATCGTTTGTCGCATCCCCAAGGAGGGGACCCACTTCACGGTGGTCGATCTTAAAAATGCCTTCTTTCGCTACCCCTTGTTAGGAAAGATTTTGCTTTACTGCACCTTTCCTTCCATCTTTATGGAACCCCCAAACATTTTGAATTTATTTTTTAATCTGACCTGTACTTTTCACAGTGCAGTGAAGCCTTAAGCTTCACTAAACTGGCTTTTGCTCATATGTCATGGGGAAACTGACATGTCCTTCAGGCTGTCCATAACGGCAAACCTGGTTTCCCTTAGTCGTGTTACTGTGTTACTACTTTTGTATCACTTGTGGTAACTTTTTATCATTGTAAAATACAGCTTATATTGGGGTACATTTTTGTTTTGCCCTAGACTAACACTCAAGAGGATTTTTGGTTACTCTAGTTGTCCTAAAAGGATAAGGTGGTGGCAGCAGTGACTTTCCCACTTTTGGGACTTTTAGCCTTACGCATTTACCGTGTTTGCCTACTAACTGCGGCTAGTGTCCAAACATGGCCGCACCACATGATTTTACGCCTGTCCTTTTGCCATCTTGTTCTTTAGCCTTCTTCCTGGCCTAAGAGGCTAAGAGGCCAGGCAAACCCTTATAATCACGTTCCGTTGCCCAGGAAAGCAGAAGCTTTTGACAGGCTACTGGAGGGTTGTGTGTTTGCTGGCAGGATGTGTACTGGGACTGTCTGGTCCCAATCCACAAACTGGTTTCAGTGTGTCCGAGCGGTGTTATGGAGGATTCTCAATGTGCTAATTCCCTCCACCTTAGAGACCCCCAGCAACTTTGCTGGATTTTGAGGACTTGATTTTTTAACCTGGAGAGAGGGAGACCTCTTTTTTCCCCACTCATATACTTTAATGTGATTTTGAACTCTTTGTTTTGGTTGTGGAGTCTGACAAACTCCATGGGCATCATCTTTTACATTGTGTCACACAGCACTTTCAGTGCAGTGGCACAGTTTAAATACCTTCTCTGGGATACACTGTTTCCCAGAGCAGTAAAGTAAAATTGACTTTACTTACATTTGTAACTTTCTAGACCAAGCACACACTATCTTACAATAGGGTGATGGAGGGGTTACCTAGTATCCCCCTTTTGTCTAGCTTCTCATGTAACATTTTTATGTTACCCTTTTCTCACTGAATGGTTGGTGGCAGTGATTTCATTTTAACTACCGTGGTGTGCATTTGCCGCGGGCTGTGTTCGCAGCTGCAGTAAAGCACAGAATGGTGCCATTTTTGTCAAAATGGCCCGGTCCGCCGGGATTCACGAGTGAAGCCCGCCTCTGGCCCCAGGGTGTCTGGGGGTGGGCAGGAAGTGGGGGAGGTGCCCGAAACTCCTTGTGCTTAGTCTCCTAGGAGACCCAAATGCACTCTGTAGTGATTGGCCGTCTGACTGTCCGGCAAGAACAGCCACCCTGCTGGGTGACTGACAGCTAGGCTGGAATTGGGAGAGAAATTAATAAAAGGCAAGGCTTTTGGCTTGGAAGACAGTCGACCACTGGTTGAAGGAACCAAAGAACTTGAAGAGGACACCTGCTGCAACTCCTGGGCCGTTGGTTTGCCCGGTGAAGCCCTGCTGCTGTGCTGAAACTCCAAATTCGTATTGACAGAAGCCCCTGCACGGACGACTTCTCCCCTTGAGTTGGTGGGACCAATCAACTCCAAAGTAAGCCACCTGGACATCCTTCTCGAAGCTGGTTGAATTTCCAGAGTTGCTGCAGGAAACCGTATAGCCAGGGAGAGGAACACCAGATTGTGTGTGTTGCTTTTAAGCTGGCCTAGAGCTCCAGGAAGATCCTCTGGACTCCCAGGAAGCAGGACTGACCAAGCCTGAGCCACCTCAACAGAGTGCGGGACCCCAGAAGCAAGAAAAGTCCATCTCGACAGCCAGGAACTGCAGTGTTGCTATTTGCGGTAGACCCGAGGAGCTGAGCAGTGACTGTCGCATTGCAGTGCAAGAGTCCCCAGAAGTCCCCCCTCTTGTCCCCACGACTGAGGCCCAGGAACATTGAGATCTGCAGAGCTGCTCAGGAACAGAAGTCACCTGCTGCACTTTTTCTTCAATACAAAGGTACTGTAAAGTCTGAGAGAACTTACCTCTTGCTGTAGAGTTGTTTGCATCTTCTAGCACTCATAAGTCTAACAGCTTGTGGCCCTAAATTTGATTCTTCTTTTCTTCAAAGACTTCAAAAATATTGTGCACTGCTCTACTTACCTACCAGAAGTGCCTCACCTATATAAGACTTTTGCCCATTGACTTTGGCTTAGCCTATTATACTGAATGACTCTGCTTAGGGGATCCAAAAGTATTTGCCTGCTTAAGAATATTTGTGGTCTCTTGTTGTTCTAACCACCTTTTCCTTCTACCAACTTCTAACAGTATTCTAAATGCAAACAGTAAAATATTAATGTCCACAGCACCCTAGCTACGGAAGTCACCTGAGGGTGTAGGTTGTGTCTGTGGGCCATCCCAAAAGGGTCTTTACTGATTTAGAAACTAAGAGTGAATAGTATTGAAGTGTGTTTGTCTGTTACTGTTTATATTGCTCCCTTCTGAAGAAGGCTTACTCTGACTGATCAATTAATAATTGTTTATTCAAGAAACCTTATGTGTAAGAGTTTATTTGAATACTGGTCACTGTAAATCTCTGTTTAACTCCCCTGCAGCTCACTTTGACCCCTCTTGAGATAAGCCTGGCTGCTCAACACGCTACCAAAACTGCGTAGTACAAGCTTATACCAAAGGTTGGGTTTCCTATACCTGTAGTCAGAGTTGTTGTAGTGCACCCAAAGGGTACTGCATACAAACTTTGCCTAACAAGTGGTTTTGACGAATATTTCAGCCAGTAGTCCTGATTGGACCACTGATGGTGTGTTTGGGCTAGTCTTGGCATTGGCTAGTGAGGGCAGCTGCTCTTAACTGGCTTTTAGGATAAGATGACCCCTGCAACCATTCCTCAGAGATCCTGGAGAAAACTAAAGGAGCCAAGAATCATATCCAGCTGTGAGACCTGCGAAGAAACCGGAGACCCGACTGAAGGAGGCCTGGCAACCAACTTCTGCTGCTGTCCTGGAGGAGCCCCGTCTTGCGAACGCGCTTCAGCAGTCTTGCAAAGGAGCTGCAACCTTTAGAGTGGAGAGACCATCCATTCCAGACGTCAGCTCAGTGCCCTGCAATGAAGAGCTTTCGGAAGAGTCCCGGGATCGCCCTGTAACTGACTAGCTCCGAATATGGGCTACCGTCCTGCCGGTGTCAACGTTCAGAGTTTCGACCTGGAACTAAGGGTATCCTCAGCTGGCCCTGCGAGACTAACCTCTGCAAAATCTTAACATCCTAGCACCAAGGGGACCCGAGATAGGAGGGAAAGTCCTACTGCAGCTTTTGAGTCCTTTTGTGTCGCTGTGCTGCAGTGACCACCGTCTGAAATCGCTTACCTGACTCACGTCCATTCCTGAGAAGGGTCCTGCATTGGGTTTTGCTGCACTCGTCACTCGAGAGTTCTTGCAACAGTGTAATAAACCAATGAGAGATCATCTCGAACCTGCAACCCCTGCAAATCAGGTGCTATTGCATCCGCTTCACTGTCTCAAGACCTTCGGAGGCCGGGAGCCGCAGAAACTGTCTGTGCTTCGGAATGGTGTTGCGTAGTGGCGATTGGAACTTAGTCTGCCATAGTCCCTGACGGCCCATCTCCTGTTTACATGGTCGCATGACCATCAGTGTACAGGTGCTGATTGGGCTCGGGCACAGTGATCCGGAGCACATGGAGCGGCAGGTATGCTCTTGCCGTGCGTGGAGTGCTTTTATTCTCTTTGCTCCTGCACAGTGTGTTTTTGTCACAACAGTCCTGCTTTTTTATCTAATTAACGCCCTGCCCTTGCAATATCACTGTTTTTTCCTAACCCTGTGCCCGATACAGGGGATAAGTTGGCAGATGTTTTGACGTTAAGCACCTGTAGGAGGCAGTGCATTGGTGCTACAGGCAGCCAAGTACTGTTTGATCCCAGGAGTTCTCCTACCAAGTCCTGTGTAATTCCTTTCAATAAGTCAGAGCCGGACCAACATTTAATTAGCTCTATAATTAAAGTCTTTTACGTCCATTGTGACTGAAAACAGTGCAGAACCGCCAACTCCCACTGTTCCGTCTTGTTCGCTGCAGAGGGAGGGGGCTGCTCATTCCAACTATGTTTCCCCCTTCAACACAGATAGTAGTGGGGATTTGTCAACTCTTACCTCTCTGGCAACTCCCCTGCGGTTGAGCGGGGTTGCAATATCTAACCTTAAACTCCTGTCAGAGTCCTTGGTAGGTACTAATAGTACTATGACCACAGAGCCTTGGTGGGATTGGAAGGCCACTCATTAATGAGCTAAATAACTGTCACCTCTCTGGATTTCGATGCCTGGCTAGTATTCTTAGACATCTCTGCTGAGAAATAGCACTATTTGACTCTAGAAAAATACCTCCAACCTGTTCACCCTTCATCGGCAAGTTTTTTGCCTATCAAAAAAGTAGACTGTTCTCCTCAAACAGACTTGCCTTTTAAGGAAGCTAATAACCAATCACACATCGTACAGGCTCCTGGTCCTAGTCCTACCCTTAAGACCATGGTAACTGAAAAATGCACCACTACCCCAGGCCCTCCCAGGCAACAAACAGTCTTCCCTGAGCGTGTGGTGTCGGGGAAAGTATGTGTGGATGGTGCGGGCGAATCTCTGAATTCCAGTCAGGCCAACCTAAGAAGTTTTCGCCCAAGGAAAGCCAATATGCCAATACTGAAAGATGCTTCCATCAATGCCCTGGTTTTGGACCATAGAAATGTTATCATCACAAACGTCAGGAAACCTCCCAGAGTGAACCCAGAGATGCTCTCCCAAATAAAATTCTTGCCTGGCTTCGTGCAAGATCCGGTCCCGGGGTTGTTCGTTGTTCTGGCCCGATGTTTCTTTGCAGGATAGAACTGGATGATTGGTGTGCCCAACAGAATAGGGACTGTATACTCGTGGATTGTGGTGTCAGCACTTTGCCCTCTACATGAGACAATGTAAATGTGTACCTAGGGGTTCTTAGAGTCTTGGACTTGCAGTCTGAGCTCAAGCTCAGTATGTAGCTCAAGCTGTTGATTTTTGCTTTTCCTAGTTTTACTTTTGTCCAATGTGCTCCGATTTTCTTGTTTTTATGTTCGGTTTGCTTGTTTGTATGTGGAGTTTGTTGCGCTTTGAGGCAACTCTTTCCTTAGTGGGCGGTCTCTGGCTCACTCAGATCCTTCTACGGCATCATAAGTGCCGGGCTCCTTGCTGTGAGGCTGTCCTTTGCAGGATTCTTTTTAAAGCCCCCGATTGCACCGAGTCTGCTTTTATAACTGCACTTTGTTGTATGCTTTGCGGAATACGAAATAGGTTTTAAAATAAAATGCTGCTATATTTTATTGATGTCCTTTGAGGACGCCATTGCTTTGGCCAGTCCTCTCTACCTCTCCTGAGTGGG
Organism: Ambystoma mexicanum; assembly: GCF_040938575.1. Classification (NCBI taxonomy): domain Eukaryota; kingdom Metazoa; phylum Chordata; class Amphibia; order Caudata; family Ambystomatidae; genus Ambystoma; species Ambystoma mexicanum. The sequence continues at coordinate 1,276,257,121 of NC_090932.1, forward strand.
TGGTCTCTGCCTCACTCAGTCCTTCTACGGCATCATATGTGCCGTTATTCACCTGTGCAGCCGACAGGCACAGTGCGCATGCCGCCAGCGTGCCAAAGGCGCGCTTAAGGTAAGTCCGCCTGTGCCCATCCATGCTATGGCCGGGCGCGGGTGGCATGATAGTAGCCTGGACCGCTGATTACTATTATCTTTGGAACCTGCTGCAACCATCTGGCCACCAGGTTTCGGCAATGGCCAGTTAGTGGCCATTACACCAACTTCTGCAACTCTCCATTGTGGCCTACTTAACGCTCGCTCGCTGGTAGCGCATGCCCTGGATTGTAATGATTTGGTGGCTACTTCTCAGCTGGATCTCTTATTCTTAAGAGAGACCTGGCTGAGGGAGTCTTCTGGACCTTCGATTGTTCAGGAACCCACCCATCAGTTGGGCAATATACTGGATTTTATTTGTGCTCCCGAGTCGCTTATCGGTCACCTCCCTCTGTCCCGTGTTATAGTCTGATCATTTTCTGATTTCTTTTTCCATTCCTCAGATGGGCCCTGCCTTCTAAACATGCTACTTTGAAACGGGATTGGTGCAATGTGGAAACATCTGTATTGCCAGCTTCTCTCCAGTCACATTGTGTCAGACAGTCCTTGTACTCTAGCAACATTGGAGGACTCTTTCCTGGCTGTTGCCGATCTGCTGGCACCTGCTAGGCTCTGCAAGGAAAGGAATCACATGTCTGAACCGTGGTTCGCGGCTGATCTCAGAGATTTAAAACTCTGTCGACAGGCTGAAAGGAAATGGCATGCAGGGTATGTGACTGCTGATAAATCTGCCTTTCGTCTGGCTCTGACGTATCAAAAGGCAATTCTGGCTGCAAAAAAATTATTTTTTCAGTAAGAAGGACGGATGTGCAGTTAATAGGCCTAAAGCACTGTTTGAATTAGTCCAGTCCCTCTCTACACCCATGAAGGCTGGTGCCTCTGTAGAACCTTCACAAGCTCTCAGATTCTCTTTCGCTGTTTTGTCATTCAAAAATTGAATCAATTCGCAATGATAGAGATTATTCTGTTTAGACCGCTGCTGTTCAGATTTCCTCTGAATTGCCAGCCCCCAATCCCTCCTGGCTCTCTTTTCCTGTCTTTTCCAAACAGGATATTCTCAAAGCCATTCAATGTCTTAAAATCGGCTTTGCCAGCTGATGCCATCCCGCTGACCATGCTCAGACATTTTAGAGATTTTATCTCTCATGTCACAATGGCAGTTAATCTGTCATTTCAAGAAAGGCTTATTCCCAGCGCTCTGAAACGTGCTCGGGTGCTTCCTCTTCTGAAGAAGCAGTCTCTCGACTCTGGCGTGTTCGCACATTTTCGCCCCATTTCTCTCCTTCCATCTCTGATGAAGGTTTTGGAAGCTCTTGTTTCTCCCCTTCTTTCATCTTTTCTGGAAACTTCCAGGTTTGATATTTTTCAGTCTGGTTTTCGGCCTGGGGGCACTGAATCTGTGCTCAACTCCGTGCTGGACGATCTAACCCGCCTAGTCGATCAGGGCAAGGTGGGAGCATTTCTCCCGTTAGACCTGTCGGCAGCGTTCGGCACTGTTGATCATTCCACTCTGATCACTCGGTTGTCAAGCGCTGGCCTGGGGGGCCAGGTTTTGAGCTGGTTCTCTGCCTTCCTTGCGATCGGTCCCAGTCAGTCTCCCTCCCTCCCTCCCGCCCTCCATCCCTCCTTTCTGCTCGAAATCTATGCCACTGTTCTGCCGAGTCCCACAGGGATCCACTCTCGCTGATTTTGTTTAATATTTATATTTGTCCTCTCCTCATCTTGTGACATGGCTTTCGTTACTACTCCTACGCTGACACGCAGATCCTGGTTTGCATGGATCTCCCTTGTCCTGACACTGCGTCTCGGCTTAGGAGTTGTCTTGAGGATCTTGGGCGCCTGGATGACTGGTAACTAGTTAAAACCTAACGGCAACAAGACTGAGGTTCTTGTGGTCGGCATGTCTACTCCACTCTTTCTGGACTCCCGATTTCTGGCCTTCCATCCCCTTTGGTAAAACATCTGGGGTGAATCTTTAATCCTCCATTTCGATGGTAGAATAGGTGGGTGCGGTCTGCAAATCTGGCCATTTCAAACTGTGCACCCTGCGGAAGACTCTCCCCTTCACTCCCTGTCACTTCCATCCCCCTGTGGTGGCAGAACTTGTCCTTAGCACGGCCGACTACTGCAACTCACTTTATTTTGGCAAATCAGATCCAGATGCTCCAGAATGCGGCAGCCAGAGCAATCTTGCATACACCGGCACAAGCACATTTCACCGATTCTGAGACAGCGTCACTGGCTCCCGATAGAGAAGCGGATCCTGTTCAAATCAGTGTGCTTGGTGCATAGGTCCTCCTACAAGTCAGGGCCGGAGTACCTTCAGAAAAAATGTGCCCATTATGTTTCTCATCGCCCCCTCCGATTCCAGTTTGCCCTTCTATTATCGGTTCCTCGTGTCAGACTGTCATGGATTGGTGGTCGCGCCTTTTCTTTGGCAGCCGCAAGAGCATGGAATGATTTACCCTGGGCTCTCCAAGCTACTGCCAAACACTTGGCTTTTTGTCAGTCTCTGAAAACCCTCCACTTTTAGGTGTACATCCTGCTCAACCACTTCCTCATCTCTACTGCATAGCGCAAAGATGCACCTGGGCATATGTGCACTGTACAAATACTAGCATAACATGCCTTTGGGCAAAAAGCATGTTATAAGAATTTCTAAAAACAGACTTTCAGCGGGAAAAGCAACCTCGGACCTTCTTCCTTTATCCTGCCAAGTATGGGGAATAATCAGAGTATGGGGGGGGGAGGGGTAAGTTACAGAGCTTCTTACCTGCCCCTATATTCCCATTAGGGGTCAATGGGCTTATAATAAATGTTTATTCTAACACTTTTGGCTTTGCCAGTGCAAGACTTCTGAATGTTGGGCTAATACTGTTAGCTAGTTTAACTTGTACTCTAACTCAAAGGACCCTTCACTGGACCCCCAGAGACCGTACATGCATTTGTTTCTGCTTCAAAGATTCTATGGGATTTTACCTGAACTATTGGGCAAAAGGCCGCAGACAACTTAGGGTGGGACACTTACAGTTAGGGATCAGTCTCTGTGGACCTCGATTGCGTAATTCTAATCATACCTTTCCAGGAGTTGTGATATGTATTTTGCCCAATAAGTGAATGTTTATATGTATCTAAGTTTATAAAAGTTGCATGATAACACTTGTGTATGAGCATGATATAAATAAAATAATTTCATTTACTTGCTAGTAACAATTTTTCTATAGTGTGTTTTGGCCAATAAATAACTATTTGTATACATCCTGTCCAAGTGTGATTTGTGATACCCATTGTATGAACTCACTGTGGAGCCTTTACAAGCACAGCACATCTGTAGATCTTAGCCTTCCACTGCTAACTGAACTGGTTTGGCTACAGCTCCCCAGAGTTATCAGTGTCACAATATAGGTTGGCCTTCCATACATCTGTCCACCAGGCAAGAGTATAGAAAATCAGTCCAAACACCCACACACCCAGATTCACAGTATCTCACAGCGTTTACCCAGTGTGGGAAAAGATTCAAGCACATTAGTTTGCCTCAGGGGTATTGCGAGAGCCCAAGCATCTTCAACAGAAGATTACATGCTAATCTGGGGAATATAGATGTGTTCAGTACAGCTATTTAATACGTGGACAATTTGCTCATGTGTAGCGGTTAGGGAAAAATCTCAAAAATGTGCTAATTCCCCTTCTACCTTAGAGACCCCCAGCTCTTTTTGCTGGACTTTAGGACTTAATTTCTAACCTGGAGAAAATGAGACCTTTTCCCACTCATGTATTTTTCTGTCATTTGCACTCTCTGATTTTGTGTTTCTTATGACTTTGGAGTCTGACAAACTCAATAGGCATCATCTTTACATTGTGACACGCAGCACCTTCAGTGCAGTGACACTGGGACGTCTCTTAGATTTCCCAAAGGTTTAAATACCTTCTCTTGGTGAAACTATTGTTTCCAAGAGCAGTGAAGTGAAATTGACTTTACTTACATGTTGTAACTTTCTAGACCCAGCTCACACTAGCTTACAATAGGGTGTTGGAGGGATTACTTAGTATCCCCTTTGTCTAGTTTCATGTAACATTTTTATGCTACCCTTTCTACAATTAATGGCTGGTGGCAGTTGTTTACTTTTTCCTACCATTGTGTGTTTTTACTGTGGGCTGCAATTGCAGCTGCAGTAAGACACCCATGGGTGCCCATTTTGTCAAAATGGCCCTGGTCGTCTTTTTCGCTATTCCTTGTTGGAAAGGTCCTTCTTGAGATTTACTCTGCGCGCCAAACCAGGTTTTGTCCCTTTGTTTGTTTAGTCTTTGGCGGGATTCACTGGTGAAGCCCACCCTCTAGCTCCAGCAGGTCTGGCAGGGCAGTAAGTGAGGGAAGTGCCCAAAAACTCTGTGCTCAAACCCCTTGGTTACAGGAATGCACCGAAAAGTGATTGGCCGGCTGGCTGTCCTTGAAGGACAGCCACCCTGCTGTGTGAGTGACAGCTAGGCTGCAAATGAATGAGAGAAACCTGCATAAAAGGCGAGGCTTTTTGTTTGGAAGGCAGAGTCGACCACTGGACGAAGGCATACGAAGAAGAACTTGAAAGAGACACTTGCTGCAACCCCTGGAACGTTGGTTTGCCCAGTGAAGCCCTGCTGCATTGTGAAGCTCCAAATTCGCCTCGACTAGAGAAGCCTTGACACAGACGACTTCTCCTCTTGGGTTGGTGGGACCAATCAACCCCAAAGTGAACTCGTCTGGACAGCCTCTCTGAGCTGGCTGTACATCCATTACTACTGCAGGAACCGAAGTGCCATTGAGAGGAACACCAGATTGAGTGCATTGCTTTCAAGTAGGACCAAGCTCCAGGAAGATCCTCCGGACTACCAAGAAGCAGGACTGACCAAGCCTGAGCCACCTCAACAGAGTGCTGGACCCCAGTTCTGAGGAAAGTCCATTAATATCCGAGAACCGCACTGGTGTTTGTGAGAGACGCGAGGAGCTGAAACCGCAAAGTGCTGCTGATCTGAAGTTTGCCCATTGCTGCCGCCGACCTTCCATTCGTAGGAATCCCCAGACATCCTCCCTCTTGTCCCCACGGCTGATGCCCAGGAACACAGGATCTGCAGACCTACACAGGAACAGAAGCAAGCTAGAGCAACTTTCTTCTAACCAAAGCGGTCTTCTGGCCGGCGGCTTCTCCTTCAGGATGTCCTCCACAAAGTCAGCTTCGAGGACGGCTTCATCTGTAGCAATTTTAAAGTGATCAGCTACTTTACGCAACATTACGTTAAAAGTCAATTGGTCATTCACTGGCGAGGGTCGTTGCCTAGTGGGAGTGGACTGGAGAGAGTCCAGAGACAGGGCATCCGGGCGCTGCCATGGACGAGGGTCACCCACATCTGGGTTCTCTTCCCAGCCATCTATGGGATCATGCATGTCCTCAGGGTTGATGAATTCCTCATCCTGAGTGTCAGCAGGAATGTCATCCTCAGTTAGGTCATAATTGTATACATCCTCTTCTAAAGAGGGGTCAAAAAGTCTTGGAAATTTAGCTTTGGGGTCCACAGGGGTCTCATCCCCTGGCCTCCTTGGTGTAGGTTGTTCTGAATGGGGAACAAACCTGTCCAGCCTTTCCATACAGTTCTCAAACTTTTCTCCAATCCAGATTGAGGACCTAGCATGGTCTAGAGGTGGAAATAAAGTCCTGATCGTGTTCATCCGTCGAAAAGCGTGGAGATTTTTTTGTTTTTGATGGCCCAGTCGATAGGCACATTTGCGGCTGCGGGGAGGGCTGCTGACCCTGGCGATCGGTGGGTGCCGCCAGAGCTTCCGGTGTACCCGTTGTCGCTGAAGTCTTCTTCGACCTGGCCGAAGAATGACTTGGGGTTGTGTGCATGTTAGTCTTTGTCACCGGGGTGACACTTCCCCATAGCAGTGCCTAAGCCGTGCCTAGCAGGGCCAGGGACAGACTATGCGGAACACAAGCTTTCAGTCAAAAGTTCAACAATCTCCGGTTCGGAGGTTTGATCGTCACTCTGGCCGTTATCGCATTCGGTGGCTGCGGCAGCAGGAGAAAATTTGGAGTTTGACATACCGTAGGCCGCCCACCGTTTGACTCTACACTTCTTTAATGTTTTAGGATGGAGGAGCTTACAAGCAATGCATCCTTCCTTGTGATCGAGGGGCAAGCACCGGTTATACCCTCTGTGCATATCTTTCCAAGGGAATTTGCTCCTACAATTAGGGCAAAACCTAAATTGAGTCCTCTCCATAGCGGAGGATGGGTAGAGTGACGAAGACCGAAAGGGAAAGATGAAGGAAAGGGAAAGGCATTCTCAATTTGTATAGAAATGTCCATCCCGAGCCCACTCTCCCTACTGTATAGGCCGGCTGGATCACCGTCCGTCCAGTTCTTGAAGGTCTTCGGCCAAAGGTCGATGGGACAATAAGCAAAGTCTTTGATGAGCTCCGCATGAAGGCAACCAGTATGCTGGGTGGAAAAAAACAATCTGAGGGACCTCGATGCGTGAGGGATCTTGGGTACACTACACGTCACGTAGGGATAGTGTTACAGGCACGCCCATGTCGACGTCCCCTTTCGATTCTCGAAAGACAAGATGCAATACTCTGCGGTTACCACTGGATGTCGGACCATATGCACAGCATGTGATTCTAAGCAGATTAACAAACATCAGAATTGTGTGTTACCATTATATTGCCCCCTTCTGAGGAAGGCTTACTCAAACTGACTGTTAAATTAATAATTGTTTAATCAAGAATCCTTGTGCGTTAGAGTTTGAATACTTGTCACTGTGAAGCTCTGTAACTCCCCTACAGCTCACATTGACCCCTCTTGAGACAAGCCTTTTATACCAAAGGCTGGGTTCCTATTGCCAGGTGGTCAGGGTTGTTTTAGTGCACCCAAAGGGTACTGCATACAATCTTGCCTAACACTGACCAGCCTGAGCCACAACAGAGTGCTGGACCTCAGAAGCAAGGAAAGTCTGAAGTGGTATCTGAGAACCACAGTGTTGCTATCCGACGTGAGGAGCTGAAACACTGAAGAACTGCTGAATTGAAGTTTGCCCATTGCTGCCGCCAACCTTCCCATTGCAGAGCAGGAGTCCCCACGACTGAGGCTCAGGAACAACAGGATCTGCAGAGCTGTACAGAACAGAATGCAGCTGGAAGCGTTTCTTCTAACCAAAGGTACTGTAAAGTCTAAGAGACCTTACCTCTTGTTGTGTAGCCTTACTTGCTGAGACCAGTCTTGGTTACCTGGCAGAGTTGCTAAAGCTTTGCCCCTCACAAGCCTCTCAGCTTGTGGCCCTTCAAGTGTTCTATTTTCTACAAACATTTCTACAAACATTGTGCAAGACTTTTTGCCTACCTGCAAAAGAAGATCTTAAGCTCCCCTTGACATTGTGCAATTAACATTGGCGTTCCTGGCTCCCTGAGAGATTCCTCTTTACCTCCGACTTTGTGCTTTGGCCTTTCCCCCAGGAAAGGGTTAATTTACTCCGCTTTCGAAGGTGTTTAAAAGTACTTACCTGTTTATGAATTATGGTTAACCTTTGTTTTATTACCCAATCTAACCTTTGCACCAAACTCAGTATTGCTCTAAATGTACAATTGATAAATCATTGGCCACAGTTTCCTAGCTATTTAAGTCACCCGAGGGTGTAGGAAGTGTCTGTGTGCCATCCCCAATAGGTATCATCTGATTAGAGTAACCAAGAGTGTGTTTTAAAGTATATTTTGAAGTTTTACATGTTTTGCTACCTTCTGAAGAAGGCTTATATAACTGACTGTTAAATAAATTAATAATTGTTTAAGGAAAGAAACCTTGAGTGCAAATGTTTATTTGAATAACTCACTGTGAAACTCTGTTACAACCCTACTGCTCCCATTAACCCCTCTTGAGATAAGTCTGGCTGCTCGGCCCCACTACCAACCTGTGTAGTACAGACTTGTACCAAAGGTTGGGTTCCTATTACCAGGAGGTCAAGATTGCTTCCTACACCCTCAGGTGACTTCATTAACTAGGACACTGTGGACATTGATATATCACTGGTACATTTAGAGCAATACTGAGTTTGGTGTCAAAAAGAAAAAGGTTAAGGGAGAAAAAAATGGTTAACAAGTTTCTCAAACAAGTAAGCACTTTTGAACCCCCGAATACAATGTAGATTAACCCTTGCCCAGCTACACAAGTAAAGAATGTGACTTTTTGGAGGGGCAGCTCAAAACACAAAGTCAGAGGTTAGAAGAGTCTATCAGGGACCCGGGACAGCCAATGTCAATTGGGAAAAGTCTAGGGGAGCTGAAGTTAATCTTGAAGTTGAGTAAAAAGCCTTGCACAATAATACAGAATTTTTGTAGAAGAAGAAAATCACTTTTGGGTCACAAGCTGGGAGGCTTGTGAAAGGCAGAGCTGCAAGCAACTCTACAAAAGGCAGTAAATGCATTTTTTCCCTGAGAGCAAGCAAATTACACAGCAAGAAGTAGTACCCCTTAGTTCACAGTGCCTTAAATCTGAATAAAATATGTTCCTGTTTTAGTATGGCAGATCCTGTTGTTCCTAGGCCTCAGTAGTGGGGACAATAGGGAGGATTTCTGGGGACTCCAGCACTACGGTTTTAAGGTCAGCGGAAGCAATAGGCAAACTTCAGATCAGCTGCACTTAGCGGTTTCAGGTTCTCGCGAAAAGTACCACTGCGGTTCATGGACACCTTGTGGACTTTCCTCGTTTCTGGGGTCCAGCACTCTGTTGAGGTGGCGGCTCAGGCTTGGTCCGCCCTGCTTCTAGGGAGTCCTGAGGATCTTCCTGGAGCTCGGTTTCAGCTTAAAAACGATGCACTTGATTCTGGTGTTCCTCTCCCTGGCACTCGGTTACTGCAGCAGCAATAGAAGTACAGCCAGCTTCGAGAGGATTTCCAGATTAGTTAGTCTTGGGGTCGATTGGTCCCACCAACCCAAGCTGAGAATTCGTCCTTTGCAGGGCTTCTCTAGTCGAGGTGAACTCGGAGCTTCAGCACTGCAGCAGGGCTTCACCGGGCAAACCAACAGTCCACGAGTTGCAGGAAGCTTCTCTTACAAGTTCTTCTTTGCATTCCTTCGTCCAGTGGTCGACTGCCTTCCAAGCAAAATACCTGGTCTTTTATGCAAGTCGCTCCCATTCATTCGCAGCCTAGCTGTCACTCGCAAAGCAGGGTGGTTGTCCTCCAAGGACAGCCAGCCTGCCAATCAACTTTGGGTGCATTCCTGTAACCAAGGAGACTAAGCACAGGGAGTTTCGGGAACCTCCCTCGCTTCTGGTCCTGCCAGACACGCTCGAGCCAGAGGCAGGCTTCACCAGTGAATCCTGCCAAAGACAAAACAAACAAAGGGACCAAACCTGGTTTGGCGCACACAGAGTAAATCTCAAGAAGGACCTTTACAACAAGAAATGGCAAAAAAGAAGACCAGGGCCATTTTGACAAAATGGGCACCCATGGGTGCTTTACTGCAGCTGCAATCGCGGTAAAAACACACAATGGTAGGAAAAAGTAAATCACTACAACCAGCTAAAGGGTAGGAATAAGTTACTCACCTGTAACTGTTCTCCAGCATGGGTCTGGCATGGATTCAAATGCTCATGAATATTCCCCGTCGTCAGGTTGGGAATCCTCGGTAAAGAAAAAAATCAGTTTCAGTTTTGTTTCTGAAATGTCTTTCTACTAGTAACCAATCACTGGTCTCTGGCTCATACTGCCCCCAGCCAATGACTACCCTCTACCTAAGCCCCTCCTCTGGCAGCCATCTTCAGATTTGGTAGCACGTAAAGTGGCAGTAGGACCAAGAGAAGAGACGCAGAGGGGTTGAAGGGAGGGTTCGCATGTGAATCCATGCCAGACCCATGCTGGAGAACAACAGTTACAGGTAAGTAACTTGTTCCTCCTCCAGCATGGGGTCTGGCATGGATTCACATGCTCATGAATACAATAATACATAGCAGTACACACATGCACAACCACAGGAGGTGGCAAGGCTCAACATTAAGCATTTCAACAACTCAACATTAAGCATCTCTTACTTCCTCACCAGGCTCACCTTCAAGCGAACAGGTTGCGCAGCACTGCCTGGCCGACTCTGGACTCCTCCCTGGAATCCCGGTCGACGCAGTAGAATATCGTGAAGGTGTGTATCGACCTCCACGTAGCAGACCTGCATATGTCCAGCAGGGGCACACCAGACAGGAACGCTGTGGTAGCAGCGATCGCTCTGGTCGAATGGGCTCGGACGGCCGGGCAACGGTCAGTTTGCCAACCGGTGACAGTGCATGATGCAGCCGGAGAGCCATCTGGAAATGGAAGCCTTTGAGAGGGCCTTCCCCAGGTTCACAGGTCCAAAATTCACAAACAGCTGTGATGTCATCCGAAAACTCTTTGTGCGGTCCACATAGAACTTCAGTGCTCTAGCCACATCCAGCAAGTGCAAAGTCCTCTCAGCCGGCGACGGGAAGAAAATAGGTAACACCAAGGGCTCGTTGAGATGGAATCCGATGACACCTTGGGCATGAAGGAGGGGTGCGTCCTCAGCACTACCCTCGTCTCGTGGAATGTCAGGTATGGAGGTTTACAAGAGAGGGCCTGGATCTCTCCCACTCGTGCAGAGGTGATGGCCACAAGAAACGCTGTTTTCCACAATAGGAATTTCAACGGTGCAGCTTGCAGAGGCTCGAATGGCGGGCCCATGAGCCTGGTCAGCACCACGTTGAGCTTCCAACCCTGGGGTCTGGGCCTTCACCTGCGGGAACAAGCGGAACAGTCCTTTCATGAACTCCTTCACTAGTCGGTGAGACCACAGGGACGACTGCCCTGGAGTTCTGGTGTAGCAGGAGATAGCCGCCAGATGGATGTTGAGGGAGGCATGTGCCAGCTGTGCCTTGGCCAGCAATAGCAGATACGGCAGCACTTGAGGGGCCGTAATCCGTAAAGGGTTGATCTTCTGTGCATGGCACCAGACAGAGAACCTCTTCCAGTTATGCCCGTAGCACTTGAGAGTTGAGGATGCCCTGGCCTTTGCAAGGACCTCTTTGAAATCTGCCGGGATAACATAGCCTCCGAAATCTAGTGCTGCAGGAGCCAGGCCTGCAGGTTCAGCAATCCCGGGTCGTGAAGTAGGATGGTGCCTCCTTCCCTGGCGAGAAGATCCGCGTCCCTCGGCAGTTTGACTGGGGGGGAAGGGGGTGCTGAGAAGTCCAGAAGGTCCCAGAACCATATCTGCATCTGCCTCGATCGCGCTGGTGCGACGAGGATCATCCTGCACCAGGACTGTCGGAGTTGACTGATGAGTTGCAGAAGCAACGTCAACGGTGGGAACGCATACAGGAACAGGCCGTCCCAGGGAAAGGAGAATGCATCGCCCATGCTCCCCAGCTGGGGAAACCTGCTGGCGAACCTCCAGCACTTGGCGTGCGTCGCCGTCGCGAATAGATCTATCTGGGGATTGCCCCATCATCGGCATAGCATATCCACTTGGTCCTGCCGTAGTTCCCACTCGTGGCACGAGCGCAGCTCCCTGCTGAGCGAGCCGGCGACGGTGTTCTTCACTCCTGCCAGGTGGAAGGATACCAGGAACATCCCCTGGGCAACGGCCCAGTGCCACAGGTCCTGCACTTAATTGGATAGGACTGGGGATCTGGTGCCCCCTTGCTTCCGGATGTAGAACATCGTGGTGGTGTTGTCGGTGAAGACCCTCACCACCATGCCCTTGAGGGACGGGAGGAACGACCTCAGGGTCCAGAACACGGCTCAGAGCTCCAGGACGTTGATGTGTAGGGACCTCTCCTACGGGAGCCAAAAGCCTCTTGCGTGGAGATCTCTGGTGCGCGCTCCCCATCCTTCCAGGGAGGCGTCCGTCGTCAAAGTCTCCTGATGTGTCGGGGTCTGGAAGTCCATACCCGCCGCTAGATGCGCGCGTTCGCCCCACCACCGGATTGCTTGGCGGAACGTCTCATTGAGGGAGATCTTGTCTTCGAAACTGCCCACTGATTCCATCCAACTGGCGTCGAACTCCTGCAGTGGTCGCATCCGCAACCTGCATAGGCGCACGAGGTAGATGCACGATGACATCATGCCGAGTAGGGACTTGATGGACCTCACCCTGGCCATGTCCATGATCAACAGCCGTTGTACCTTGCCCAGGATGGCCTTCGTCCTTTCCTCCGACAGCGAAGCCAATCGTGCCACTGTGTCGAGTCTGGCTCCCAGGAATAGGGCGTCTTACGACAGTACCGAGCGGGATTTTGCAAAGTTGATCGAGAATCCCAGATCTGTGAGCAGTTGGACGGTCTTCTCGGTTTGATCGACGGCGAGTTCCCTTGACTTTGCTCGGATGAGCCAATCGTCCAGGTAGGGGTAAACGTGGATCCCCTGCAGGCGCAGCCGCGCCGCTACCGGTGCTAGGCACTTGGTGAAGACCCTGGGCACCGACTTCAATCCGAAGGGAAGGGCCTTGAACTGGAAGGGTCACCCCTGGACCACGAATCGTAGGAACTTTCGATGTCCTTTGTGTATGGGGATATGGAAGTAGGCATCCTCCAAGTCCAGCGACGATAGGAAGTCGCCCTCCTCCAGCTGTCCCAGCACATGCTGAAGGGTCACCATCCGGAATTTCTGGGACTTGATGTATTTGTTTAGACGACGAAGGTCCAGGATGGATCGCCAACAGACTGTCTTCTTTCGGACGAGGAAGTACAGCAAGTACACTCCGGAGCCCCGTAGCCTCTTCGGTACGAGTTCTATTGCTCCCTTTTTAGCATTGCTCGTACCTCTAGAAGTAGCTGTGACATGTGGTTTTCCTCTCTGGCCATGGGTGGTAGGCAGAGACACTGTCTCTGGAATTCCAGAGTGTGCCCGTGGGCCAGCGTGTCCAGCACCCAGTGGTCGGTGAAGATGGACTCCCACGCGCTGATGAATTTCGCCAGCCAGCCTCCCACCGGGGTGCTTGGGTGGGGGCCTGATGGCACGGCCAGTTCAATCTTGCTTTTCCAAGGCCTTGGCGACGACGTCCTCCGACCTGGTTGCGGCCTCTTGCGACGATGAGCGGGCTACTTGGCGGTACGACGTGGAACTGCCACCAAATCCTTTGGAGGCACCTTGAGACTTGCCTCCGGGGGTCCGAAAGGGCGGCCGTCGATGGAGAACCCAAGGCCCGGGACGTCTCAGTGTCCACCTTGATGGTCTGCAGTGACTCGTCCACTACCTTGCCGAACAGGTTGTTCCCATCGAAGGGCATGTCCAGTACCCCCCTGGTCCGGACGTCCTGACTGAAGTCGGTGGCCTTGAGCCAACCGCGCCGGCAAAGGCAAACGCTGTTGCCCATCTGTCGAAATCCGGTGTCGGCAATGTCCATGGCCATCGTGATGGCGTGGTACGACGCCACCTCTCCTTCCTGTAGGATTTCAAGGGCCTCCGCCCACTTGTCTGGTAGGAAATCCAGGAGGGGAGCGATCTTGAACCACAGCTCCTTATCGTAGTGTGCCATGAACGCGAGGGCGGTCATCGCCGCCGACGAGATGACGTGTCGTCCCATGGCGTCCAGCTTCTTCCCCTCGCCATCTGGTGGGGAAGGGGAAGTTGATGTCGTCGCCCCTGCCGACTTCTTGGCCGCAGCGGAGACCAATGAATCCAGGGACGGCTGAGCTCTGAGGCACATCGGGGTGGAATCTGGGACCCGGTACTTTTCCCATACTGGTCCCTCTTCGCAGGAGCCGTGGACGGGTTTTTGAGCAACGATAGTCCTTTGTTCCAAATGTCGTCCAGTAACAGGACTGAGAGGACAGTCTTCCTCTTGGCCTCCTGTCATTGGTAGAGGAAACCTTCCTTCTGCTCCTCGGGACAAAGCTGAAAAAGGTCTGATGCCCTGGCGATCATGGCGTGAAAGGAGCCAATTTTGTCGGGAGGACAGGCCCGGGAGGGGGTGATGGGAGATGCGTCCTGTCGTCACCACTGTCGTCGTCCGTCCCCGTCGTTGCCGTCTCTGTTCCCGTCTCATCCCTTGGAGGAAGGGAAGGAGGTGAAGGCTGGAAAGGCGGAGGGGGATGGATTCGCCTCCGCTTGTTCGGTGGGCTCCCCAACAGTCCAGGCACCGCTGGATCGTCTGTTGGGGGTAAGGGTAACCTCGTCCTCATCTCCATACACAGGGTCTGGATGGCCATCAAGATAACCCCCGAGTTGTCTTGTCGCATAGGCATCGGTTGCGACGGGAGCGACAGTTGGGGCGTGGAATCCTCCGTATCCTCCATGGCCCGCGGTTCCTCGTCGGCTCCACCCTCGCTCTCTACGTCCGCCTCGTCGGAATCCCTCCCGTAGGACCGGACTTCCTCAACCGTCTTGTCCAGAATCTTTGCGACACCAGGCAGCTCATCTTCGGAGGTGGTATCTGTGTCGTTTTGGTTACCGTGCACCCCCCTCTTTCTCCCGGGGTTTCACAGGGGTCTTCTCAATAGGCTGAAAAGAGGATTCCCTCTGGGGTGGTAGGGAAACTCTGGGCCCGGCAGTCGTCTCCACTGGGGTAGCCTCCACAGGCTTTGCCAGGACCGCCACGACTCCTTCGATTGAGGCCTTCGCCGGGTGAAACAGGGCCTTCGCAACCTTGGGTGCGCCCGAGGCCTTCACCTTAGGGGGGAGGGTGGCTGCCTCGATCCCCCTCGGCTGTCGCCGTCGGGATCGACCGGGGCTTCTCCCGAAGCTTACCCGGGTTCTCAGACTTCCTCTTCACCGACCCAGAGCGTTGGCTCGTGGATGATGGCGTCAGTGACATCGCGCCCTGCCTGGCAGCCAAGGAGCCCGAACCATCGGCGCTCCCGGACTCGCAGTGCTTTGCCTTTTGTTGGGCCCCCCTTGCCAGGTAGCCCTCATAGGTCTTAGAAGACCGCTCGGACTTCTTCTTCTTCTCACCTGCTGCTGGGCTCTTCCCCTCCAGCCAGTTGGTGAGTCGAACAAGACGATCCTTCATTGTCCGTTCGGACATGTTCTTACAAAACGCACAGTCCCTCCACATGCGATTTGTCGTTGTGAAGGCAGTAGAGGCACCGAGAGTGCTCCTCTTCCTTGAAGACATTCTGTAATCCGCATCCAGGGCAGCTCCTGAACAGCTTGGATCCAACCGGCGTCGTGTTTCCTTTGTCCTGAGCCATTGATCGGAAGTAGAATCAGTGGAGCTTGAGGCACGATTGACCGAAAATATAAGAGTAAACTCTTCAAAAAACACAAAACGCAGTAAAAGCTCAAGAGCTATAGCACGAGGACTCCCAAAACTTGAACGTGCGGTAAAAATCTGAAGATGGCTGCCAGAGGAGGGGCTTAGGTAGAGGGCAGTCGTTGGCTGGGGGCAGTATGACCCAGAGACCAGTGATTGGTTACTAGTAGAAAGACAGTTCAGAAACAAAACTGAAACTGATTTTCTCTTTACCAGCCTGACGACAGTGCATATTCAGGAGCATGTGAATCCATGCCAGACCCCATGCTGGAGAAACATATAAAAATTGTACATGAGAAAGTAGACAAAGGAGATACAAAGTAACCCCTCCAGCAGCAACATCTCGATCCCACTCCCACAATACTTGTTCTGATTTCGGCAGGCGGAGCACACTTTCGTTTCTTCAGCGCTGGAGGTTGCCATGGAGACGCAGGGGACGCTTTGCGTGGCTCCGTACCATGTCACGTGTCAAACCAGGTGATCGCGGCAGGTCCGGTTCCACCCACCGGCAAAACAGTTATAACGCTCCTCGCGGGTGAAGACGCTGCTTCCAATTGGCGTTTTCTTATCCATCTTATCGGATTACTTGTGTATTGTGTATCGAACCTTGGAATTCCTTCTGATAATTCTACTCGTCTTTTCCTCAAATTTGGCGAACCGGAACCGGTCTCCTTACCAGATTTTCTCTTACTCCTGCAGCAACCCTCAGATACCATCCCCACTGTTCTGGGGATCCATCCGTTGCAGTCTCCCGTGGTGTGTCCACGTAACAGCATACGTCAATACCAATCGTGCTGGCTGGAGTCCTAACAGACGGGGATAGCCCGCTCCCTGCTGCTGAACTCTCTAAAACCCAGGTGAGCCTTGACCACTCCCGTTTCCCTTGCCCTATTTTTTCTTGTCTCATATCTAAAGGATATCAGGACAGTGTTAATCACCTCCTGGAACTCCCACCTTTGCTCAAGAGGACTTTGATATTCATAGGGACCATTTCATTTGTGGAACTGCTTGTGTGTTCACCTCTCTGGAAACCTAGTGCACATTGGACGCTATCCTACTTGGTGCACTACCCCGGCTCTAGTTGCGTGCCGTTGCCATCCGGGGTACTTCCCTGTACTAACCATCCTGTTTGTTATTTTCTCCTATCGTTGCTTCCTCTTCCTCTGGTACCATTCTTGCCTTCCCTTGGGTAAGAAACATTTAGGTGTCCTCTGCATTTACTTTAGGGAGGCCTGGGTAACCATATTCTTTTTGTTCTACTTTCCCTTAGCTGGTGGTTATTCTGAAAAACATTCCTTTAATCTTCCATCCCTGGGCATTACAGGTAGATAACATCTAGAACAGGGTTTTTTATTACGTTTCTTTTTGTTGGATCATCCAACGTGTTCCTTTCTTTCCTTACAGCCTTGTCATAGCGGTGTGGGTATCTCCGCTCTTTTGAGCAATCCATCACTCTGTCTGTTACATCAGCAGAGGGTTATATTGCCTAAAAGAGATCCTCAAGTTGAGGAGGCTCGGTTCCGAGTGTATCCTTGATTGGAAACACACAGCTTGAGCTGAACTATTATCTGGAGCAGCTCCCTCTTATCTGCGGATTCGAGGTCAAGCAACGCCCCGGCCTGTTCAGCTATTGGTAAGTTACACCAGCACTCTATGTAAGATAGTGTGTGCTGGGTCTACAAAGTTACAAAAGGTAAGTAAAGTCAATTCCACTTTACTACTATTGGAAACAGTAGTTTATCCAAGTTAATAGTGAATACAATAAGTAGCAGTAAGAAAATCTGGAGCTGCATACAGGCAAACACAACCAATGCCACAGGCGATATGACCACCCCCCCCTCAACAAAACAATATCCATTTACAGTAATTTCGAGCCCCAAACACATTAGTAGTCCCAAACCCGAAAGCTGCAGGGCTTATCTTACTGGAACAGGCGCTGCAGCACTGCACATTCCACTCGCACCTCCTCAGCATGTTGCAGACTCAGACAGTGTCTAGTGAAGGTGTGCGGGACAGCCCATGTTGCTGCTACGCAAATCTCACTGAGCGGTATGCCTGCCCACAACGCCTCAGACACCGCTGCCCTCGTAGAGTGGGCCCTGGGAGTCGACTGTTCAGGCTTGTTGGCTTTCTCGTGGCAGAAGGAAATCTTAGACGATACCAAACAGGAGAGGACTTGCTTCGAAATTGGCTTCCCCTTGTTGGAGACCGAAAGCCACAAAGAGTTGTCTCGATGCCCTGAAGGACCGAGTCCTGTCCAGATCAAAATTCAAAGCCCTTTTGACATCCAAAGCATGCAACGCCTTCTCCGCCGGAGTGGTAGCTTTGGGAAAAAAGGTGGGTAAGGCTATTGTAGTGTTCTTGTGAAACTCCAACGGAATCTTAGGAATAAAGTGAGGATTTGTAGACAGGAGAACCTTGTCCCTCATGAAACGCAGATATGGTGGGTTGATCACCACAGCCTGTAGTACTGAAACCCACGTGGCGGATGTAATAGTCACCAGAAAAACAACCTTCCACATGAGAAACTTCACAAGCACCGTTGACATAGGCTCAAACAGTGGCTTCATGAGGGCCGAGAGCACCAAGTTGAGACTCCAGACCGGAGAAAACAACTTCTTTGGGGGAAACGTCCTGAAAAGGCCCTTGAGGAAATGTTTAATCTGTCACTGAACAGAGGCGTAGAGTTATACTGCCTCGTGAACATGGAGATGGCAGCCAAGTGGATCTTGATCGATGACAATGTCAGACCCCCCCCTTCGCCAAAAGCAGAGATAAAGCAGGAGTTGTGGAGGCGAAACCTGCAATGGTTGCAAGTTCGGCTGCTGCGAGCACCAGGCACAGAACCTCTGACTTCCTGGTGTAGACTGAGCCCTTGCAGCCGCCAGGACGCAGCGACATTCCTGCGGAATCCTTAGGTGTCCAAATTCGGAATGTTCAGGAGCCACGCTGCAAGGCTGAGGGAGCCCGAGTCGTGATGCCACACCTTTCCTTCATCCTGTGCCAGAAAATCCAGCGTTGATCCCAGATGAGGAGGGTCGTCCACTGCTAGGTGAAGGTCTGAGAACCAGGTCTGGCTGGGCCAGAACAGGGCCACCAGGATCACCCTGCATGGATTCCTCCGAAGCATCTGGATCATTTTCCTGACCAGAGGAAACATGTACGTGAACTAGCCCATCCACGGGAATGAGAAAGCGTCCCTCCTCGAATCCGGATGAGTCACCTTGCTGGTGAAGAGACGGCACTCCTCATTATCCCGGCTGGCGATTAAGTCCAGAGGGCGAGTTCCCCATTTCTCGAATATCCTCGTCACCTGGTCGTTCTTCAGCCGCCATTCGTGAATCTGAACGGAGTCCCTGCTGAGATCATCTGCCTGAACGTTTTTGAACTCCTGGCAGGTAGTAAGCCAAGAGCTGCACCTTGTGCACCACGGCCCAGTGCCAGACTGCCTGAGCCTCCTTGGACAGGGGCAGGGAATGCATGCCTCCCTGTTTGCGCAGATAAAACAGTGGTGGCGTTGTCTGTCACAATCCGTACCACAGAACCCTGAATGAGGGGCAGAAAAGACATGAGCGCCCAGTGTACTGCCCTTAGCTTCCGAATGTTGATGTGCAACAAAGCCTCCTTGAGGGACCACAGCCCCTGGACCTGGAACCGGTCAAGGTGAGCCCCCCCCCCCCCCAACCCACCTGGAAAGCATCTGTCACGATCATGTATAGAAAAATCGGGTTCCACCAGGGGCATACCCCTCACGATATTGTCGGAGAGAGTCCACCACTGCAGGGCTTCTGCCAGTGACCGGGAGATGAGAACCTTGTTGGACCACGAGCCGTGGACACAAGACCACCTGGAAGCGATAAACTCCTGTACCAGCCGCATGAGCAGCTGACAATTCGGGATGAGTGGGATGCAGGATGCCATGGTGCCAAGAAGAGACATGCATACATGGCCCGTGACCGCCGATCCCGGTACAAACAAGCCCGCCATGGACAACAGCTTCTGTATCCTTTCCAGCGATGGCTTCACCAGATTGAGCTGCATATGAAAAGGGCGCCAGGGTCATGACCCTTGCCCCTGGCCCTCACTGGCAAGTCAGCCTTCCAGTTAGGGCCAGGTCAAAGGCCTTAAAACCTCAGCCAAGACTCTCTTGGAGTCAGTCCTGGCGCCTTTGGCGCCAGGCTCATAACCATCATGAAGACCAACATTAGAATGGGACTATTTACTTGGGACTATTTAACTTGGGCGGGGGGGGGAATTCCGCCAACATGGAGGCACACACATAGCTCAGTTACAAGGAACTGATCTATGCGGCTAGTCTTTTGGGTGTGGCAGGCCTGGGACTACTTTACCAGGACTACTTTTGGTGTGGCAGGCCTGGGACCATTTTACCTGGACTACTTTACCTGAGACTATTTAAACCACACCCAAACAGCAGAACATGCTTTGCGTTATTCTGCTGTGGGCAGCGTAACGCTCACTGTGTCCAGTTCTTTGATGCCAGCTTACCTGAAACCAAAGTCCTGCAGAGAGAGAAAGAACACTACGAAACTTACCTGGAACAGTATCCGGTCTTCAATCCACCGCTGACTTCGGTTCTACTCACCTGAAGGTACGAACTTCATCATCCGGCACCGCATGCATCCTGGAATACCATAACTTGGGAAGAGGAGAAAGAAAGACAGCATTAGTAAGCGTTTACTCACATTTCCTCCCGAATGAAGAAAGCCACAGAATTCTTACCTGGGTAGTCATCTCCTGGTCAGTATCATTGCTGGAACATTACGGCGCTCGGCGAGGAACATCGCAACCTGCAAGGAGAGAAAAGACACAGGTTAGCAATATAAAAGGCGAAACAGCGCCGCGCATTGCGCATTACTCACCGGACAGCATCGCGCACACTGTGCTTTCGCCTACTGGCCCATGCTCATCTTCAAACTGCATGACAACACCAAAACCTTTCCATACCTAAAAGGAAAGAAGCAAGACATTATTATTCGAACTAAGAGGAACATAAGAACTGCATATAAAGACTGTAAAGCAGCAAACCTACGGAGTCGCAGCAGGCCTGGATTCCCACAGGGGGCTTGCACCAGTGAAGTAACTTGGTCCCTGCTCGCCCCCCACATACGAGCCCCTGCCACGAGGAGCAGGACGGAGAATCCACCTCTTACAATATTAAGGTGAGGAGAAGGCCCAAGGGGGAGGAAGGAGTTGAGGCCAAGGGAGGTGGGAAAACAAAGACAATCTGGTATTGAATCCAGCTCTCCTATATTGCACACCCCTCTTTAACCAGAGGACTTACCAAGGGATGCCAGGTGAGCGTAAGAGCCAGGGCGTCAGACAGGATTTGGCAAAGTTGACTGCCAAGCCCAGATGCTGCAACAAGAATATAACTGTGTCGAGAGATTCCAATGTCCGCTGACGAGTCACCCCCTGACCCGACAGTTGTCCCAGTGCGAATAAACATGGTGTCCCTTCCTGCGGAGGTAAGCCGCCACCGGTGCCAGGCATTTGGTGAATGTCCTAGGACTGGACTTTAGGCCAAAGGGGAGAACCTCAAACTGGTAATGCTCGTCGCCAACCATAAACTGCAGAAACTTGCAATGTTTGGGGTGCATCGGGATGTAGAAATAGGCGTCCGAGATCCAACGATGCCAGAAATTCTTGCAACGTTGGCATCCTGAACTTGTGGCGTTTCACATTTTTGTTTAGCAGCCTTAGGTCCAGAATTGGGCCCCATTTACCGTTCGTTTTTTTGATGACCGAAAACCGGGAGTAGGTTCCTTGTCCTCTTTCCGATCCCGGGACCCTCTCTATAGCCCCCTTCTGTAGCATTATGCGCACCACCTGCCGCAGGACCTGTAGATGCGGCTGCAATGTTTTCACCCGTGGAATAGGGAGTTGCCGACACCTTAACTCCAATGAGTGGCCGTATTTGACTGCATCCAGCCCCCACTGGTCCGTCGTAATCAAACACCACTCGTTGAAATGTTGCGCCACCCTTCCCTCCATGTCGACTGCCATTGTGGCAGTCATTGTTGAGGCTTGGACTGACAGCGTCTATGAGCAGAGGAGGAGGAACCCCTCTTTCTCTGACCCTGATAGACGTTGCTCCGTTGAGTGGACTGGAAAGACCGGATTGGAAACCCTAGCAGGGATAGTTAGAGCGACCGTACCCCCTGTTGCGAGATCCTGCAAACTTGGCATTCCCGAGGCACCCGTAAATGAGCGAAAGGGGCGAAAAGACCACCTGCCCGGCAGAGTCGCCAGGGACCTCGCCATGTCAGTCTTCTTTCATGTTCTTCAGTGCCTCGTCAATCTTTTCCCCCAAACAGCTATTCCCCCCCCCATTCGCACGGCATGTCCACCACCTTGTGCTGGACATCTGGTTAAAAATCAGTACAGCGCAGCCATGCCTGCCGCCAGAGAGCAACACCATTATTATTAATCTGCTTGAAACTGGATTCTGCCAGGTGCAACGCAATAGTAATGCTATGATTGGAGGCCTCCTCCCCTCATGAACCAACAGCACCGCCCCCTTCCGCTGTTCCGGCAGGTGGTCCAACAGCGGAGCCAATCTATGCCACATCTCGTGGTCATATCGCGCCATGATTGCCAACGAGTTAGCCACATTGACCGTAGTAGCACCCACCATAGGCCCCCTCTTTCCAAAAGCATCCAGCTTACGTCGCTCATTGTCTGGGGGAGTCGCACACTTGTGCTGGCTACGCGTCTTCCGATTAACCACCGCCACCACCACCACCACGGACTCTGCAGTGGGCTGCGACGTTAGGCACTTTGGCGTTGACTCGGTTGCCTTAAACTTATCTAATCGGCCCTTGACCGCGGGTTCCGTGAACAGATGGCGCATAGTGCGAAGCCCTTCCTGCCACACATTGTCCAAAATGGGGATAGAGAAGACTGCCTTTCGCCTCTTACCCATATGAGCAAACAAAAAACATTCTTTCCTCTCCTCTTCCGGAGTGAGGCCAAACTCATGGCATGCCTTTGGCATCATTGCATTAAAATGCACCAACATCATCCGGCGGGGTTAGGCTGTGCCGGGCTACTCGGAGCATCCACCTCTGGATCAGTATGGAACAAGTTACTTACCTGTAACTGTTGTTCTCCAGCATGGGTCTGGCATGGATTCACATGCTCATGAATATTCCCCGTCGTCAGGCTGGGAATCCTCGGTAAAAAAAAATCAGTATCACTTTCGCTTCTGATCTGTCTTTCGTAGTAGTAACCAATCACTGATCTCTGCGTCATACTGACCACAGCCAATGACTGCCCTCTCCCTAAGCCCCGCCTCTGGCAGCCATCTTCAGATTTGGTAGCACGTGAAGTGGCAGTATGACCAAGTGAAGAGCCGCAGAGGGGTAGGCGGGAAGGTTCGCATGTGAATCCATGCCAGACCCATGCTGGAGAACAACAGTTACAGGTAAGTAACTTGTTCCTTCTCCAGCATGGGGTCTGGCATGGATTCACATGCTCATGAATAAAAGAATACATAGCAGTGCACACATGCACAACCACGGGAGGTGGCAAAGGCTCAACATTAAGCATTATATCCAAAACTCAACATTAAGCAATTCTTACCTCCTCACCTTAGGCGAACAGGTTGCGCAGCACTGCTTGGCCGACCCTGGACTCCTCCCTGGAATCCCGATCGACGCAGTAGAATTTCGTGAAGGTGTGCGTCGACCTCCACGTAGCAGCCCTGCAGATGTCCAGCAAGGGCACACCAGATAGGAACGCCGTGGTAGCTGCGATCGCTCTGGTCGAATGGGCTCTCGGACGGCCAGGCAGCGGTCGGTTTGCCAACCGATGACAGTACATGATACAGCCGGAGAGCCATCTGGCAATGGAGGCCTTCGAGAGAGCCTTCCCCTGATTGACAGGTCCAAAGTTCACAAAGAGTTGTGACGTCTTCCGAAAACACTTCGTGCGGTCCACGTAGAACTTCAGCGCTCTAGCCACATCCAGCGAGTGCAAAGTCCTTTCAGCCGGCGACGAAGGCGACGGGAAGAAAACAGGCAACACCAAGGGTTTGTTGAGGTGGAAGTCCGACGGCACCTTGGGCATGAAGGAGGGGTGCGTCCTGAGCACTACCCTCGTGTCGTGAAAAGTCAAGTACGGGGGCTTGCAGAAAAGGGCCTGGATCTCTCCCACCCGTCGTGCGGAGGTGATGGCCACAAGAAACGCTGTTTTCCACGACAAGAACTTCAACGGAGCAGAGTGCAGAGGCTCGAACGGAGGTCCCATGAGCTTGGTCAGCACCACGTTGAGCTCCCACGCCGGGGCCGGAGCCTTCACCGGCGGGAACGATCTGAACAGTCCCTTCATGAATTCTTTCACCAGACGATGAGACCACAAAGACTTCAGCCCTGTGGTTCTGGTGTATCGGGAGATCGCAGCAAGATGAAACTTGATGGACGTGTGCGCCAGTCCAGCCCTGGCCAGCGTCCGTAGGTACGGCAGTACCTGGGGAGCCGTAATCCGTAGAGGGTTAATCTTCTGTGCGTGGCACCAGACAGAGAACCTCTTCCATTTGTGTCCATAGCATTTAAGAGTTGAGGACGCCCTGGCCTTTGCAAGAACCTCTCTGCAGTCGGCCGGTATGTCGTAGCCTCCAAACTCTAACGCTGCAGGAGCCAGGCCTGCAAGTTCAGCGACTTCGGGTCGTGATGGAGGATGGCGCCTCCTTCCCTGGAGAGAAGATCCGCGTCCACTGGCAGCTTGATTGACGGGGACGCTGACAAGTCCAGGAACCATATCTGCCTCGGCCACGCAGGTGCGACAAGGATCATCCTGCACCGTGACCTCTTGAGCTGGTTGATGAGCCGGATCAGCAACAGCAATGGAGGGAATGCGTATAGAAACAGGCCCTCCCAGGGGGAACGAGAAAGCATCGCCCATGCTCCTCGGCTGGGGAAACCTGCTGGCGAACCTCCGGCACTTGGAGTTCATCGCCGTCGCGAACAGATCGATCTGGGGTGTGCCCCACCGTCGGAAAAGGCGGTCCACTAGATCCTGTCGTAGTTCCCACTCGTGGCACGAGCGCAGCTCTCTGCTGAGCGAGTCGGCGATGTGGTTTTTTATTCCTGCCAGGTGAAACTGCACCAGAAACATCCCTTGGGCAACTGCCCAATGCCACAGATCCTGCACCTTCTTGGACAGGGCTGGGGATCTGGTACCGCCCCGCTTCCTGATGTAGAACATGGTGGTGGTGTTGTCGGTGAAGATCCTCACCACCTTGCCCTTGAGGGACGGAAGAAAGGACCTGAGGGCCCAAAACACTGCACGGAGCTCCAGGACGTTGATATGGAGGGACTTCTCCGTCGGAAGCCAAAGGCCTCTCGCGTGCAGATTTTCGGTGTGCGCTCCCCACCCTTCCAGGGAGGCATCCGTGGTCACTGTCTCCTGGTGGCCGGGGGTCTGGAAGTCCATGCCCGCCATCAGATGCGTGCGGGTGCCCCACCACCGGATTGCTCGTCGGAAACTCTCGTCGAGTGTGATCCTCTCCTCGAAGCTGCCCGTCGTCTGGATCCAGCGCGCGTCCAGGAACTCCTGCAACGGGCGCATCCGGAGCCTGCACAGGCGGATGAGATAAATGCAAGAAGACATCATTCCGAGGAGGGACTTGATGGACCTCACCCTGGCCGCGTCCGCAACCAGCATCCGCTGCACCTTGCCCAAGATGGCCCTCGTCCTTTCCTCCGACGGAGAGGCCAGAAGCGACACTGTCGAGCTTCGCTCCCAGAAACAGTGCGTCTTGCGCGGGCCCCAGGTGGGACTTGGCGTAGTTTATGGAGAATCGTGAGTAGTTGGACGGTCCTTGCCGTGTGCTCCACGGCGAGCTCCTTCGTCTTCGCCCGGATGAGCCAGTCGTCCAGGTAGGGGTAGACGTGGATCCCCTCTAGGCGCAGCCGCGCCGCCACAGGTGCGAGGCACTTGGTGAACACCCTGGGTGCCGACCTCAATCCGAAGGGAAGGGCTCTGAACTGGTAGTGACGCCCTTGGACCACGAATCTGAGAAACTTTCGGTGTCCCTTTAGGATGGGGATATGGAAGTAGGCATCCTCCAAATCCAACGACGACAGGAAATCGCCCTCCTCCAGTTGACCCAGGACGTGTTGGAGGATGACCATCCTGAACTTTTGTGCCTTGATGAATTTGTTCAGTCGTCGTAGGTCCAGGATGGGACGCCATCCTCCAGTCTTCTTCACGAGGAAGTATCTTGAGTAAACTCCGGAGCCCCGAAGCCTCTTTGGGACGAGCTTGATGGCGCCCTTCCTGAGCATCGCCCTTACCTCCAAGAGAAGTTGAGGAACGTGATGTTCCTTCCTGGCCACAGGGGGGACGCGCGGGCACCTCTTTAGAAACTCGAGCGCGTGACCCTGAGCCAGGGCGTCCAGCACCCAACGGTCGGTGGAGATGGACTCCCACACGCTGACGAAGCTCGCCAGCCGGCCTCCCACCGGGGTGCTTCGGTGGGGGCCCGACCCCACGGCCGGTTCAGTCCTGCTTCGACAAGGCTTTGCCGCCTTGTCCTCCTTGGCGACGACGGCGGGGTCCGCCCAACTTGCCTCGTCCCCTGTAGGCTTCCTGTGTCGACGAACGGGCCGCTTGACGATAGGTGGAAAATCCGCCGCTGGAACCTTTGGAGGCACCCTGTTTGCCTCCACCGCTCCGAAAGGGCGGCCGTCGTTGCTGGAGAACACCAAGAGCCCGGGCCGTCTCCGTGTCCGCCTTGATGGCCTGTAGGGAATCGTCCACTGTTTTCCCAAACAGGTTGCTCCCGTCGAAGGGCATGTCCAAGACTCTGGTCTGCACGTCCTGACGGAAGTCAGTAGCTTTGAGCCATCCACGCCGCCTAAGACACACGCCGTTGCCCAACTGGCGAAATCCAGTGTCCGCGATGTCCGTCGCTATCGTAATGGCATGGTCCGACGCCACTTCTCCTTCCTGCAAGATCTCTAGAGCCTCCGCCCTCTTGTCGTCTGGTAGGAAGTCCAGCAGGGGGGCGAGTTTGTACCACAACTCCCTGTCGTAGCGGGCTACGATAGCCAAGGCGTTGGCAGCCTTAATCGTCGTCGCTGCCGATGACATGACTCTGCGTCCCATCGTGTCCAATTTCTTTCCCTCGCCGTCCGGCGGGGAGGTTGATGTAGAGGCCCCACCCCCCCCGCTTTCTTCCTGGCTGCCGCGGAGACAACCGAGTCCGGGGTCGGCTGTGCCCGAAGGCACAAGGGGGCCGCGTCCGGGACCCGGTACTTCTTCTCGTACCGATCCCTTCTAGCCGGCGTTGTGGATGGGTTCTTGAGTAGGGCGAGACCCTCATACCAGATATCGTCCAGTAGAGGTACAGCGAGGACCGTCTTCCTCTTGGTCTCGCGCCGTTGATAAAGGAAACCTTCCTTCTTCTCTTCCGGGCAGAGCTGGAAAAGCTTGGATGCCCTGGCGATCATGGCGTGAAACGATCCAATCTCGTCAGGCGGGGAAGCCTGGGTGGGAGGTGACGACGGGAGATCCTCGTCGTAAACCTCGTCGTCAGTACCCGTCGCGGCCGTGTCAGTCCCCGTATCATCCCCACGTGTCGTGGACGGGGAGGAGGGCTGAGCAGGGCACAAAGGTTGAAAAGGAGGTGGAGGATGAATCCTTCTCCTCTTAAGAGGAGGGCTCCCAGAAGGGCCTGGCTCCGGGTCCCCCGTCGGGAGCGGTTCCTCCGTTGGTGGTAACGACAGTCTCGTCCTCATCTCCGAGCATAAGGACTGTATAGCCAACAAAATGGCCGCCGAGTTGTCTTGCGGCACTGGTTGAGGGGGTTCCGACGGGCGATCAGGAGCCCCGTCGGCACCCTCAACGTTCTCGTCGTCTCCCACGTCGGGGCCCCTCCCGACAGGATGGTCTTCTTCCACGCCAGCGCCGGGGCCCAAGACTTCGATCAGCTCCTCCTCAGAGGTTGAGGCCGAATCCACGACGACCTCCTGCCCCCCCTTTTTCTTCACCGTCGGAGGTTTCACGGGGGTCCTGTTGATGGGCATGAAAGAGGACTCCCTCCGCGGTGGCAGGGAGATTCTGGGCCCCGAGGTCGCCACCACTGGTGTAGTCTGCATAGGCTGAGCTAGGGCCGCCGCGACTGACTCGATAGAGGCCTTGGCCGGATGGATCAAGGCTTTCACCACCTTAGGTGCGCTCACCGCCTTCTCCTTGGGGGGAGGGTCACCACCTCGCTCCCCCCCCCCCCCGATGGCTTTGAGCACGACCGGGGTCCCTCCAGGAGCTTCGCCGGGTGCTCGGCCTTCCTCTTACCCGAGCCAGAGCGTTGGCTCGTGGTTGATGGCGCCGGGGAGGATGCGCCCTGCCTGGCGCCCGTAGAGCCCGACCGTTCGGCGCTCCCGGTGCCAGCGGACTCGCGGTACTTGGCCTTCTGTTGGACCCCCGTCGCCGGGGCGCCCTCAAAGGTCTTAGAAGACCGCTAGGACTTCTTCTTCTCGCCTGACGGGCTCTTTCCTTCCAGCCAGTTGGCGAGACGCTGATGGCGGTCCTTCATGGTCCGCTCCGACATTGCCGCAAAACGCACAGTCCTTCTCCACGTGCGTCTTGTCTTCATGCAGGCAGTAAAGGCAAAGGGAGTGTTCGTCCTCCTTGAAGACATTCTGAAGCTGGCATCCAGGGCAGACCCTGAACAGCTTTACGGGCGACGAGCTTCCCTTCTCCTGGACCATGTCCGAGATGGGCCTGAGAAACTTCTGGAGTCCTCCAAAAGCATGGCTCGATGAAATCTTCACCCTTGAGGGGCGTAGAAGAATCTGACACGGGTCCCCGTTGATTGGATAAAGAAACGGTGGAGCTTGAGGCTCTTTTGACCGAAAAAGAGAACATTTTCCTAAGAAAAAGCGCGAAAAAAGCACTAACGCTCGAGAGCAATAGCACGAGTATCCCAACACTTGAACGTGCGGTAAAAATCTGAAGATGGCTGCCAGAGGCGGGGCTTAGGGAGAGGGCAGTCATTGGCTGTGGTCAGTATGACGCAGAGATCAGTGATTGGTTACTACTACAAAAGACAGATCAGAAACGAAACTGATACTGATTTTTCTTTACCGAGGATTCCCAGCCTGACCGGGAATATTCATGAGCATGTGAATCCATGCCAGACCCCATGCTGGAGAACCTAGGTATCCGCCTGCCTGGGTGACCACGAGACAGTCGAGAGTGTCCTGTGTAACGCTATCCGGCTCAGACTCCACCAGTTTCCCCTTCTCCTGATCCCTATGAGGAGGGCTGAACTCCTTAGGAGACGGCACCAGAGGCCGAACCGGGGGAGACTGTCTTGGATGAAACCTTCCCTGGCGAAGAGCTTCCGAAACCACTTATGACGAGGAAGCGCTGGCAAGCCCTGCCCCATATCCCATCCCAAGGGAATCACTGGGGGATGGGGCACTGGGTGGCGGGCAACCAACTGTCCCAGAAGCGACTCCAGAGTTGTAAGCACCTGCATCGATCGCACCAAGTGCAGATTAACTAGCGTATATTGAGGCGAGACCGCACCCAAGCCTCCTGACGCGGACAGCACCGCAGGCCCAACACCAAAAGATCCAGAAATGGATGACCTTCCTCCTCCTTCGCACCAGAGTCAAAGGTCGAGGGATCTAGCTGGAGAATCTCCATCGGGAGCATCAGCGTAAATCCTGAGCCAGACTGCCATGGCACAGCACCAGAGGCCAACGGACCCACATCGGCCACTAGTGGCACCGAAGCCTCCTGCCGCTTCACTCATGTCGCAGCCGCCGTTGACGAGGCAGTCGCTGTAGCGGTCATCAGCAAGGCCGCCGATGGGTCCCAGGTATCAAAGCTGTCTTCGACGGAGAATCCCTTGTCGAGTCGGTCGCTGACGGTGGAACTGATGATAACACCTCAGCCGTCGGTACGGATTTGGTCGGAGGGTTGCCTGGCCGCGGACCTGGAGCAGTGTTTGGATGACTCATCGCTCGAAGGAGTGATGTCTGTCCTTTGAAGACAACTTTTTCATTGACTAGAAGGACGAATGAGATCCGAAGCCGATAACTTGTGCAATGGTTCCGCCAAGTTCTCCGGCCAGGACTCCGAATTCTTCTGCAAATCAGCCCTCGGTGCAGGTGTGTCTTGAGAGGGGGGCCCCCCCAACCCCCGACTCTTTGGCACCGGTAGCGCCATGGAAGACTCACCGCCTTTATCCAACTCCAACGCCGGGCAGGCTGTATGCTGCTTCTTAGGTGCTGGCTCCGCCGACCGCGCCCTCTGGTGCAAAGGTGACCTCTAGGCCGAAGGAGTAGAGGACTTGACCCTGCGGGCCGAGCCCACCTCCGAAGCCAGATAGGCCCCTTCGTTCAACCAGCAAATCAACTGCCGATTACGGTCCTTGAGCGTCTTCTGGGAGAACCCCCGGCAAATGTCACAGTTCTCCACAGATTGATTGGGGTACAGGCAGTAAAAACAGTCCACATGTCTCACACGGCCGAAATAACTTCTTCGGACACACAGATGGCATGATGGGCCTGGAAACACACAGGAACAGCGAAGCATAGAACAAATACGAAGCAATTGGCACTTTGTGGTCCTTTGAGGCCAACAACTCCGATGTTTCTGCTATGTTAAGCCAAGGGAGCGCAGATCCACCTATTCCTCTCAAGAAGGCAAGGATCAGCAGACACCGGCAGAACTCTTGGGAAGTTACAGCAGAAAGACTTCCACATGATCTTCGACTTGGCGTTCATGTTTCTGAACTCTTCACAAGGTTAGACTAATTAATGGATCAAACTCCCAAGTTATATAAGATAAAGGGACTGAGTGCAAACCCTGCTTTAAATCAGAGTAGCACATTTATTGTAACATTTAGTGCTCCCTCACTCATCCTAAGTAGCCCAAATAACTACAATGGTAGGGGTGCCATAAGTTGTCCCCTGGTGAGTTCCCTCACCCAGAAAGCGGATCTGGGTCAGAGGCTGGTGGCAGCCTTTATTTTCTTTAAGGCTGTACCACTCCTTTGTACCACACTGCTAGTTAAACGCTCCATGAAAAAAAGAGCAACATATTTATCAAAGGCTTTTTTAAGTCTTGTGATACAGTCATGTTCTTTGTACGCTTTGACATCACACCATTTTAGCCACTATCTACATGTGCTCTGTCAGAACTCAGAAAACCTTTCCCTTGTTAAATGGACTCCAGTTTAGGCTAATAAGGGCCTTACAGACTCAATTCACTTACCCGTGTGTGTGCCTTGGAAAGTGTAGTTTGGCTGGTTGTGTGAAAACAACAGCATACTAGTCCAACATGATTTTGCCATTTGTCTAGGGAACTTGAATATGTGCTCATTCAAAATAAATGTGGCTTTCTCTTTTGAACATAAATTGGTTTATTTATCAGATCCGTTTATGGAGTCTTAAAGCTGATATAATAGCACAAAAGTCGACAAAATACTTACTCTAATTAAATGGATGCACAGTTCAGGAACCTGCATGTCCACAAAGGTAACCAACCCCCAAAGAACCATATGGTGCCCATTATTACCAGCCCCTGGGAGATTTGAGTATAGGGAGAATGTATTTCTGTGCTAATTTCCTTCCACCTTAGAGACCCCCAGCTCTTTTGCTGGACTTAAGACTTAATTTTAATTCCTGAGTGAGACCTTTTTCTCACTCCCCTCTTGTATTTTTCCCTGACTAGGATTTTATGTTTTAACTGTTTTTGGAGTCTGACAAACTCCATAGGCATCTGCTTTTTGTATAGTGACATCAGCACCTTCAGTGCCGCGTCACTGTGAAATCCGTTGGATTGGTTTAAATACCTTTTCTTGTGTGAACTACTCATCCCAAAAATAGTAAGGTGAAATTGATCTTACTTAACTTTTTACTCTGCAGGTTAAAAATTATCAAATCTAATTGATCTACCATACTAGAAAAAGTTTTTGTCAACTTGTTCCAATAAATGCAAATAATTAACAGACAAACATTAGGCTCACCATGAGCACAAAGCTCAACTAAAAAGGAGGTTGTCATCACTGTAGATTAGGCTGGAAGACATATTATTCACATTGTTAATTAAAACAGCGAGAACCTCCCGACTGTCTCCCCATAAGGCCCATTTTTGCAAATTGTACACAAGAATAATAGCCTTCAACATAGAAGTGAGACATATATATGGTCTTCTGGAGCAATATAACAGCTGGTGTCACATGTATTTCTAAGTCCTTGAGCCACGAATGAAAGTTTCTTAATCCACATGCGTTCCAAGAGATCAGCTCGAGGGCTTCATTGCTATGTTTGTTGGAGCACTTTTTTTGGTCCATTGACCTATTCATATATGGCTCAAGCCAAGTAAGCTCTTTAATCGCTGATGCAATAGCCGTGAATTGTCTTAGCATGTCCTCATTTAAAAGTGAGGGCATCGCAATAGGGCCAAGTACTGGCTCAGATCTTGGAACAGGAGTTTCTAAAAAGGTTGTTGCCTCAGATGAATAGAATATATATGGGGTGAGTCCTATGTGTGCAAATTTGTCTTGTTGATCCCATATTAATTTATTAATTATATAGGAATTATAGTTACAAATCATGCGATTATTGTTATTTGGCGCAAGCCTTATCCAGTCTACGTCATCAGATCGTAGCATTCTCAGCGATGGTATTGCCTGAAATGCTTTAAGCATAAATGACCTATTTAGGCATGAATTACCATTACGAACAGTATCACTCTCCCATCCCATTATAGTGGGTGTATAATGTGTCAAAGGAGGGGATGGGTGTGACTCGATTTTCCTCTCTCCACTATCGCTTCTCCCCCCCCCCCCCCCGCCACCCAACCTGGTGTCATTAAACACAGTGTGGATCTTATTCGCACCCTCCCCTGAGATAGGAGCCACATTAGGAGTACAGATTTTTCTCCCACTAGTGTCCTTTTCCACCCCTAAAATTGAATCTTTTTGGGGAGTTTTGATGCTGTTCCCACTTTCAGCTGAGTTGGAAGCCAAAACTGGAAGACCAGGTGTAGAATCTTTTCGACCACCCCTGTTCTTGGTCTAGGGATCACTTCCCATGTTACAAGTGCCATGTCCACCCGTAATTCCAATAATCACCTTTGTAGTTCTCTTGCCTCCAATTAGGGGATAGAAATTAGATAACTCAGTTTGTTTGTGCTTACATAAAAGGGGAGAGGAAAGCTCCTCAGAAGCTTTGTTTACCGTGGGTTTTGAGTTTGGAACTGTCCCAATTTTGGGAATTCGCAGATTTTTGTTGTTATTTTTACCATTATTCTTTTCAGAAGTGGTTTTCATTGCCTTTATTCCCAGCCCTTGCTGATCATTGTTAATATTTAGTAGGACTTCGGACTCATCAAGTTGATGGAAGTTCAATGCTGGCATCATTATTCGGTAAGTTGCATAGATCTTTCATATGAGAATTATGGTTATCAATTCTTTTTGCAGGTTGATTTTTAGCTTTCTTCTCAGCCCCAGACTGAGCTTTTTTTTATAGCAATACATTTTTGAGCTCTGAGGGCTAATCTTTTCTCTTTGCGGGTAAGCACCACTACTGGGGATTCATCCATTTCCTCCACGTTCTCATCTAGTATCCTATGATCCTTCTGCCATTGCCTCTCCTCTGCAAGATCAATAATATCAGTGAGGGCGGAAGGACCATCTAAACCCTCAATTCGGTTCTGTGATTCAGAATTACTAGCCAATCCTCCTTCAGGATGCTTCAGTGGTATGTCGGTTTGGGCCACTAAGATCATTGCAGCTGTGCGGACCTTTTTTGAATCCACAGAGAAGCTCCAGAAAGGCCAACATCTTCCCTTGGGTTAAGGGGACCAACTAACCCCAAGACAAACTCCACTTTGGCGCAATCCCTGACTTGCTGTGCCTCTCCATTGCTGCAGACGCCCAATGCCAGAGGTCGAGTGTACATAACAGAGTGCAACGGCTGCGCGGAACGAATCCGGCCCAAAGCTCCAGGAGCCCTTCTAAGCACACTCCAGAAGCAAGAAATCCCTTACCAGAATCCAGGACTGAGGCAGCAAGGAAAGTCCAACCAGAGATATTCGTTCTGCATCAGTGCTGTTTGCGAATCGCTGACACCGCAAAGTGCCGTTAAATGGAAGAGAGCCCGTACGGCCTACTATCTTCCGCGAGTACTGCCGCAGTAGCCCGCCAGACGTCCTCCCTTGTCCTCATGACTGAGGCTCAGGAACCAGGGAGTGCTTTGGCTGTAGCAAGAAGACATCCAACTGGACTACTTTTCTTCTAAACCAGAGGTACTGTTTGGGATTGGGGGTACTTACCTTTGTGCCTTTAGTCGTGCTGTCTCATTTGAGATTTGCACTCAACTCTAAGTTGACTTCAACTCCCTTTTGCACAGGCTTAACATTTTGTGTTCCTACAGCGATTCTCTGAACTATCTGACTTCTGTGAAATACTTTTTGTCCAAGAAGAGCATCAGAACTAATGACTTTGTCCAAATTACGTTGGCTGTCCTGGCTCCCTCAAGGCACCTTTCTGAATCCATTGACTTTGCCATCACTTGTCCCTCATAGGTTGAAATGTGTTGACTTTTTCTGCTGGGAAAGACTTACCTAGATTTCATTGGAGAATTAAAATGTTCCTCACATTATAAATAAATGTTCTAACCTTTTTTCCTTAATCCCTCCTTTCTGAAACTCAGTCTAAAAGTATACTAGTGTTATATAGTAATGCAATACTATCATTGTTATTGGGGTCACTTCAGGACGTAGGAGAAAGGTATTAGCAGAGTATTCACCAGCTTCGAGTTTGAAAAGTAATTCCAAAGTTTGCTTGACTGTTGCAATCAATTGCCTTTTTAAAGAATGCTTTACTAAAACTGATGTTAAATAAATAACTATCTGTAACTGAAAATTAGGCAAGATTGTATGCAGTATCATTTGGGAGACTGCACCAGCCTTGTCCTCTTGGCAATAGTTAACCCAACCTTTGGTATCAGAGACGTTTTTATGGGTGGGCAAAAGGGGCACTTGCCCTGGGCCCTCAACTTGGAGGGGGCCCACAAGGTTGCCTGATCTAAAGAAGTAGGATTCCATTGTTCACCAGACTTAAACAGCACATGTCAAGATATTTTATGGCATGCTGCTGAGGCTCTGAACCTATTGCCTGTCTGTTGACAAGTACATGCTGCCTTGATCAATTTATCATGCAATGCTTTCGGTGTTCACTGTGGTATACATAGTCTGTGTACTCACTACTGCACCACTCATGTAGCATTCTTTACACCCTGTGGGAAATATGTTGATCATGTGCAATAGCCAAAGCTGAAATACATATTGATGGTCAGAAATTAGCTCAGTGTGTTAAGCACTCTTTGCAGAGGCATGTGTATATATGCAAGATTAGAATAGCACATTACAGCCAGGCTGGCTGAGCCTTTCCTATGAATGACGTTTATAACCTGCCTGCATATGTACTTGGTATTTCAGCAGAAAAGGTGCTATTATCAGCAATGTGCCTGCACCACATAGTTGTTGCTATACAAACTAAAATGTCATCGTATGATTAAGGTCTAGATATTGGTTTATTCAGATGGGGTGTTGTAAAACCTAGGCAATCACCTCCAACGATGAGCATAAACCGTTAGTCCAACCATTAGTCCAACTGGTGAATAAGCATCCAAATTTAAGACTGTGGAACCAAAGCGTTCATTCTTCTATCCTGGATTTGCCAACAGACGATACAGTGATCCTGGTCAAATCATCTGATATGTCTTACATTACTGTGGTGTCTTCTGTGAGGTTTGCCTGCTCGCATGCTGGTGGCCTCGATTAGCCAATTACTTGCTGCACGTTTATAAATGACAATTTCACAAGCCAGTGTTTTGGAAGTATTTAAAGCTTTAAAATACAGAAGACAACCACAGATTAAATCTGTTATATCACAGCGATTAGTATGTTGGTACTTACATACTTCCCTTGATGATGGTGGAACAATGCTAGAATCATTCCCATTTTGCGTAACACCCTTCTATAACATTTTGTTTAAAAAAAATTGTCATGTGTCGTAATGTGATATGTACTTTCCAAGCCAGTTTTATAAAATGAGATTATTTTATTTCATGGTAAGAACTGGAAAAGAAAGTATTTAAATGCAGAAATTGCAGAGATGGTACACATCCCAGCTTCACCCCTTAACCAATGTGCGATCCTGGGCATCCCATTTAATCTTGTATTGCCTTACCTCTGAACATTGCCAGTGCCTAAACCTTTCAAAATTGTCAGCCCTTCAGAGTGATCTCCTTCTCAGGGTATGATCTTCAAAAAAGCCTCACTCATGGTTTCACTGGTTGCTTCCACTAGAATAGTGAGCTTTGATATATTGCACACTACAGGCACTTGTTCCCCTGATTTCTAATGGCAGCACTATTTGTAAACCAGGTCCCACTTCTAATCAAAGTCTGGCTGAATACACACACCTTCCTGGTAGCTTCTGATCTGCATCCACTATCCATGCTATGGTGCGTGTAGCTTTCTCCTTCCGTCCACTTGGTCTCCTGTATCCATGCTTGAGCACTTTTTCATTATGTGAGGCAGCTAATGTGAGTGCTCTGTCTATTCTGGTTTACATGCACCCTTTTACACACATTCCTGCATTAATACTACAGGTTGCATACCTTCCTGGATGCTATTGATAAAAAGTGTCCAGTATCTATACTAGAAAAGAAGTAACCTCTTTATAAACTGCTAATGTTGGCCTTCAAATGATACTTGTTTATTATTCTGATTAGAGCAAGAATGAAGCGGGTAAAGGGTCTTAAAGGGAGTAAGCATGCTTACTTTTGCGTGCTATGAGGCAGCATATCAACCCACGAGGGGTTTGGGGAAAGGGCGCGACCACATATTCTTGATCACTAAATTCTATTGGTTTGGTGGTGGGGGCCCAAAGATGTCCGCACGCAGGGCCCCAAAATTGGTTAAGATGGCCTTGTTTGATATAAGCATGTACTAAACAGGTTGGTAGAGTGACTGAGCAGCCAGGCTCATCTCAAGAGGGTTCAATGTGAGCTCTAAGGTTGTAACAGATTCACAGTGACAAGTAACACTTACACTCAAGGTTTCTTGGTGTTAGGAAAAGTTTGAATGCAGTACCCCCTGGGAACACTACAAGCAACTATGACTACAGGTGTAATCAAACCATCCTATGGTATAAATCTGTACTACACAGTTTTGGTAGCGTGTTGAGCAGCCAGGCTTATCTCAAGAGGGGAAATGTGAGCAGTAATGATGTTACACAGAGGTCTACTATCACAGGTGTTCAAATAAACTCTTACACTCAAGGTTTCTTGGTTAAATACTTAATGTACTAACCAGTCCGTTTTAAAACATTCAAAAAAAGGAGGCAATCATATAATAACACAAATATACTTCAATACTGTACACTCTAGTTTCTGAATCAGATAAGACCCTTTTGGGATGGCCCACAGACAACCTACAATTCACAGGTAACTTTAGTTACAAGGGTGCTGGGGACATGAATATCTTACTGTTGGCATTCAGAATACTTTTCAAGAGGAGTAAAAGGCAAAGGTTATCAGAAAATGAAAGACTACAATTATTCTTAGACAGTGCAAATACTTTGAGTTCACCAGAAGAGTCAATTCAATTCAATTCAATAGGTTAGGCCAAAGTCAATGGGCTAAAGTCTTGGATAGGATAAAGCAGTTCCGGTAGTTAAACGGAAAAGTCTCTGCACAAGTTCTTAGAAGTAGTTTGTAGAAAGAAGAATCATATGTTGGGTCACAAGCTAATTAGGCTTGTGAGTTGCAAAAGTTCCAAGCACTTTCGCCACGATAGGCAAGTACTCTCAGTGTTGTTTTACAGTACCTTACAATGAAGAAAAAGAGGCAGCTGATGACTTCTGTTCCTACCAGTTCCTGCAAATCTCGCTGTTCCTGGGCCTCAGTCATGGGGACAAGAGGGAGGGCGTCGGTGGGCTCCTGCACTGCACTGGGACAGTCAAAAGCTTGCAACTGGCAACTTCAATTCCAGTGGCTGTAAGTCACGCACACAAACTGGTGTCCCTCTCCCTAGTTCTACGGTGTCCTGCAGCAACTCTGAGGAAATTCAACCAGCTCTGAGATGGGTGTCCAGGTGGCTTACTTTGGAGTTGATTGGTCCCGCCAACTCAAAATGGAGAAGTCGTCTTTTGCAGGGCTTCTCTGTTGATGCGAACTTGGTGATTCGGATCTGCAGCAGGGCTTCACTGGGCAAACCAACGGTCCAGGAGTTGCAGCAGCCGTCCTCTTCAAGCTCTTCTTCGGTTCCTTCGTCCAGTGGTCGGCTCTGCCTTCCAAGCCAAGAGACTTGCCTCTATTCCGTTCTCTCCCATTCATTCAAGCCTAGCTGCCACTCACCCAGCAGGGTGGCTGGCCTTGCCGGACAGTCAGCCAGCCAATCACGCCAGAGGGCATTTGGGCCTCCTAGGAGACTAAGCACAAGGAGTTTCGGGCACCTCCCTCACTTCCTGCCCACCCCAGACATTCAGGCGCCAGAGGCAGTCTTCAGTCCTGAAGCCTGCCAAAGGCGAAGGAACAAAGGAACCAGACCTGGTTTGGCGCGCAGAGCAAAATTCTGGAAGGACCTTTCAACAAAGAAACGATGAAAAAGAAGACCGGGTCCTGTTTTTACAGAGGGGGCTCAGACGCTATCTTGAAAACCATGGCTCCCGCAATTTAACGCTACCGGTGTTCACAGTCGCGAAAAATCATGGAAGTTCATTGTAAAACCACATCCACCAGCCATTTCGATAGGAAAGGGTAGCATTTGACTGCTACACGAGTATCTAGACACAGGGGATACTAAGTAACCCCTCCAGCACTATTGTAAGATAGGGTGGGCTGCGTCTAGGAATTTAAAAAGACTAGTAAAGTCAATTTCACTTTACTTACTCTAAGAAACAGTAGTTTATTGCAGAGAAGGTATTTAAACCTTGGGAAAGTCTGTAAAGGTTTCCCTATGCCACTGCACTGAGGGTGCTGTGTGATACACATGAAAAGATGATGCCTATGGAGTGCTCTAAAACTCCATAACTCATGGTGCATACTCCCAAACATCAGTAGCCGACTGGCCTACCCCAGTTACTAGCACCCATAAGGGCTTATAAAGCCCCAAAAGGTTGCCTTAGGACTTTCTCGATTCAGTCCTGGCGCCGTCGGCGCCAGGCTCATATTATTCTATCTGGTGGTAAACTGCATGGGACTACATACAGCCCAGCCTAATGGGGCTGAGCCATCCAGCCTAACCCTGGGTGTGGCCGAGGGACTACTTTACATGGAACTACTTGCAAGGCTATTTAAACCACACCCTACAGACAGAACACGCTTCGCGTTATTCTGCA
Organism: Ambystoma mexicanum; assembly: GCF_040938575.1. NCBI lineage: Eukaryota > Metazoa > Chordata > Amphibia > Caudata > Ambystomatidae > Ambystoma > Ambystoma mexicanum. The sequence goes on from NC_090932.1 coordinate 1,276,295,835, forward strand.
CTCCTCCAGTGTAACGCTCACCGGATCTGCTCAGTTCCTGCACCCAATCTTCAACAGCCACGCCTGTCCTGGGATCACGGTCGATCGGCACCTGTGAAGAAGGAAAGGAAAAGAACAGAATTAGAACAGTGATTGAGGCCTTACCTGAAACAGTCCATCAGAAAGGCAGCACCTTCAGCTGCTCTCCGGATCGTCGCATCTGCAGAAAGGAAGGCGTTTGCATGAAGAGCCAATACTCACCCGGAGTCTGCTTTCTTCTTCCCATTGAAGCGGTTCATCCAATCGCCGCTCCAGAGTCGCGCCGCACCTGCATTGGAGAAAAAGAAAAGAACAGCAGTTAGCCGCGCATGGGAAAGAAACCATTTAAAAGACATTCAGCGCCACGCACTCGCGCTAATACTCAACCGCAGGAAATCTGCTCAGCGTCGTAGGAAGAGGCAAATCTTCATCAGAAAACCACCCACAGCCGCGCCTGAAAGGAATTAAGAACAAAAGTGAGAACTTGGGCAATAAGGACATTAAGCAAACTATACCAAGCATCTACTGGCATAGAGACTTGCCTACTGAGTCAAGCTGTTCCAAGACTCCGCTACAGCCCCACAGGATCAGTGAAGCAACTTGATCCAGGGAAGAGGCTGAACATACCGCGCCCCTGCTAGAGTGCAGGACGGAGAGCATACCATTAAAAAACCCAAGGTGAGGCATGAACAGAGAGGGGCACTAGGAGGTTACGGGAGGTGGGGGCATTTTAGGCAAATGCTTCCTGGGAAGTGATAGTGAGGGAGAAGATGCGTGCAAGCATCATCACTCAAACCCGTGAAACGCGAGTGCAGATGTCATTCGTGCAGCCTCGTGCGACCCCCCCCCCGTGGAGACCAGGTGAGCGTGACAATAACCAAAGAAAACACAAGAGTAAAACACACAGAATTAAAAGTTCAAAGTCCCAAAGTTTAGCAAAACAGCTGGAGGGCTGAAAGGTGGGAGGAATTGGCACATTTATGAGAATTCTTCCTAACACTGCCTAACCCAGACACTCTACAGGGGTGGATTTCACGCCTGAAGCCCGCCAAAGGCGAATTAACAAAGAGACCAAACCTGGTTTGGCGCGCAGAGAAAAACTCCAGAAGGACCTTTCCACAAAGACATGGCAAAAAAAGAAGACCAGGAACCATTTTAGCAACGATGGCTGGGCGCCTGTTAGGGAGAATTCTCATAAATGTGCAAATTCCCTTCAACTTAGAGACCTCCAGCAACTTTGCTGGATTTTCGAGGACTTAAATTTTTTACCTGGAAAGAGTGCGAGCCTTTTTTCACCCACTCATGTATTTTGATGTGTGTTTTACTCTTGTGTTCTTGGATTATGGAGTTTTAAGATAACTCCATAGGCATCTTTTCATGTGTGTTACACAGCACCCTCAGGGCAGTGACACAGGGATGTCTTCTTTAGACTTCCCAAAGGTTTAAATACCTTAAATTTACTTTAGTCTTTTTTTTAATTCCTAGACCCAGCACACACTATCTTCCTATAGAGTGATGTAGGGGTTACCTAGTATCCCCTGTGTCTAAATACTCATGCAGCAGTCAAATGCTACCCCTTTCTATCGAAATGGCTGGTGGCAGTGGTTTTTAACAAACTACCATGATTTTTCCCGACCGCAAACACCGGAAGCAAGAAATTGCAGGAGCCATGTTTTTAAAGATGGCTCCTTAAGCCCCTTTGCTTAAACGGGTCCCGGTGGTCTTTTTTCACCATTTTGTTTTGGAAAGGTCCTTCTAGAGTTTGTCTCTGCACGCCAAACTAGGTTTGGTCTCTTTATTTCTAAGCCTTTGGCAGGCTTCAGGACTGAAGACCACCTCTGGTGACCGAGTGCCTGGGGTGGCCAGGAAGTGAGGGAGGTGCCCAAAACTCCCTGTGCTTAGTCTCCTAGGAGACCCAAATGCATTCTGGCATGATTGGCTGGCTAACTGTCCGGCAAGGACAGCCACCCTGCTGGGTGAGTGGCAGCTAGGCTGGAATGAAAGGGAGAAAACTTTAAAAGGGGAGTCTCTTGGACTGGAAAGCAGAGTCAACCACTGGAACAAAAGAACCGAAGACTAGCTGGAAGAGGACGGCTGCTGCAACTCCTGGACCGCTGGTTTGCCCGGTGAAGCCCTACTGCAGGTCCGAATTGCCAAGTTCACCTCGACAGAGAAGTCCCTTCAAGGACGACTTCTTCCTTTGAGTTGGTGGGACCAATCAACTCGTAAGCCACCTAGATACCATTCTCGGAGCTGGTTAGGATTAACCAGGGGGAAGGACACCAGCTTGTGTTTAATGAACAGCTACTCGAACTGAAGGGACTCCATTTTGTCTGCGTTTTTCAAAAATCCCGTGCAGTGCATGAGTCCCCCGACGTCCTCCCTCTTGTCCCCACGACAGGCTCAGGAACAGTGAGATCTGCAGGAACTGCCAGGAACCAACATCTTCTGCTGCATCTTGTTCTTCATATTAAGGTACTGTGCCAACCCGATTGAGAGAACTTGCCTCTTGCAGAGAAGTTGGCGGAACTTTCCCAACTTGCAGGCCTAATCAGCTTGTGACCGAACATATGATTCTTTTTCGTACAAACTGCTTCTGAGAACATTGGCAAAGACTTTACCGTTTACTTCAATAACTGCTCTTTCCTATCCAAGACACTAACCTACGATCCATGACCTTATAGAGATAAGCCTGCCGTTCCGTCCACGTTACCAAAATTGGACAAAGAGGTCTTATAATTCACCTGTATTCCAATCTGTTCAGATCACTTCTGGTGTACTAGAGGTGTGGGGTTGATATTCATCCCGGACCACTGGTGCCCAGGAAGCTGATTCGTCACATTCATGTCTTTAAAAAGGCTACATCCAGAGACAGTTCAGTTTGTAAACTGTGCATTACCAGCAAACCCTTAGCATGGCATAACGTCTATTCCTCCGACGTGCCTCTTTTTCTTATATCCACCCTCCTTTGTCTACTAATCTCCTTCTGCAATTAGAAATCCTCGTTAGGGAGAATTCTCAGAAATGTGCCAATTCCCTGCGCCTTAGAGACGCCGCCCAGCAACTTTGCTGGATTTTGAGGACTTGATTTTTTTTAACCTGGAGAGAGTGAGACCCTTCCCGATCCCCCGCCCCCCCTCTCTCATGCATTTTAATGTGATTTTCTTTTTTACTCTGTTAGGCTCCATAACCAAAAGACAAACCCCATAGGCATCATCTTTTACATTGCGTCACACAGCACCTTCAGTGCAGTGGCACAAGGAAGTCTTTCAGATTTCCCCAAGGTTTACATTCTTGCTCTGGGCTAAACACTGTTTCCCAGAACAGTAAAGTGAAAGGGACTTGACTTACCTTTGTAACTTTCTAGACCTAGCACACACCATCTTACAATAGGGTACTGCAGGGGTTACTTAGTATCCCCTTTGTCTAGCTTCTCATGTAACATTTTTTGTTACCCTTTCCTCACAGAATGGCTGGTGGCAGTGGTATACTTTTAACTACTGTGGTGTGCATTTACCGCGGGCTGCGTTCGCAGCTGCAGTAAAGCACCCAGGGGTGCTATTGTTGTCAAAATGGCTGAGGTCTTCTTTTATCGCCATTTCTTTGTAGAACGTCCTTCTTGAGATTTACTCTTCGTGCCAAACCAGGTTTGGTCCCTTTGTTCGCTTTGCCTTTGGCGGGATTCACAAGTGAAGTCCACCGCTGGCTCCGGGGTGTCTGGTGGGGGCAGGAAGTGAGGGAGGTGCCCGAATCTCCCTGTGCTTAGTCTCCTAAGAGACAGGAATGCACTCTGTAGTGATTGCCCAGCTAACTGTCCAGCAAGGACAGCCACCCTATTGGGTGACTGACAGCTAGGCTGGAATGAATGGGATAAACCTGAATAAAAGGCAAGGCTTTTGGCTTGAAAGGCAGAGTCGACCACTGGACGAAGGAACCGAAGGAGAACTTGAAGATGACGCCTGCTGCAACTCCTGGACCGTTGGTTCGGCGGTGAAGCCCTGCTGCTGTGCTGAAACTGCACATTCGTATCGACAGAAAAGCCCCTTCAAAGACGACTTGCTGGGACCAATGAACTCCAAAGTAAGCCACCTGGACATCTTCTCGGAGCTGGTTGAATTTCCACAGAGTTGCTTTTGGAAACCGAATAGCCAGGGAGAGGAACACCAGATTGTGTGCGTTGCTTTTAAGAGGTCCAGGAAGATCCTCCGAACTCCCAGGAAGCAGGACTGACTGAGCTGGAGACCCCTCAACAGAGTGTTGGACCCCAGAAGCAAGGAAAGTCCATCTCAATAGCCAGGAACTGCAGTGTTGCTATTTGCAGTAGTCGCGAGGAGCTGAAACACCAAAGTGCCACTTATTTGAAGATTGCTGTTTGCAAGCGGTGACCGTCCCATTGCAGTGCAGGAGTCCCCAGAAGTCCTCCCTCTTGTCCCCACAACTGAGGCCAAGGAACAGTGAGATCTGCAGAGCTGCACAGGGAACAGGAGTCATCTGCTGCACTGGTTCTTCAATCCAAAAGGTACTGTAAAGTCTGAGAGAACTTCCCTCTTATTGTAGAGTTGCTTGCATCTTCTACTACTCACAACTTTAAACAGTTTGTGGCCCTACATTCGATTCTTCTTTTCTTCAAAGACTTCTAAAACATTGTGCAAAGACTTTTCTACGTAACTACCAGAAGTGCTTCAGCTCATACAGACTTTTGCCCATTGACTTTAGGTTAGCCGGTTACACTGAATGACTGCTTAGGGGATCCAAAAGTATTTGCCCGCTTAAGAAAGTGTGTGATCTCTTTGTTCTAATAACCGTTTCCCCTTTGAGCAATTCCTAAGAATGTTCTAAATGCTACAGTAAGATATTAATGTCCCCAGCACCCTAGCTACTGAAGTCACCTAAGGGTGTAGGTTATGACTGTGGCCCTCCCAAAAGAGTGTTTACTGATTTATAAACTAAGAGTGTGTAGTATTGGAGTGTATTTGTGTGTTGCTTTTATATTGCTCCCTTCTGAAGAAGGCTTATTCTAACTGACTGATAAATTAAGAATTGTTTATTCAAGAAACCATGTGTGTGTTTGAATACTTGTCACTGTGACTATCTGTGTAACTACCCTACAGCTCGCATTGACCTCTCTTGAGATAAGCCTGGCTACTGAACACTATCAACCTGTGTAGTACAGACTTATACCAAAAGTTGAGTTTGTATTGCCAGGACGTCAGGGTTGTTGTAGTGCACCCAAAGGGTACTGTATACAATCTTGCCTAACAATCCTTCCTGTCCATTAATATAAACAAATAAAATGCTGTGCGACACATGGACAGAAGTATAACTGTATATATATATATATATATATATATATATATATATGATACATTACTTACCGTAATCGTATTTCTGATGCTTGTATCTGCTTAGATTCACATGCTGTGCATAGGCCGACATCTAGTGGAAGCTGCAGAGTATTGCAGTTTGTTTTTCGAAACTCGAAAATGGGCGTCGACACAGGGCGTGCCAGTAATACTATCCCTAGTGTGACGTCCACTGTACCCATGATCCCTCACGCGTCTAGGACCCTCAGATTGTTTTTTCCGCCATGCTGGTCGGAAGCACTGAGCGGAGTTCCCCGACAGTCAGATTTTGCAAATATTGTTATATATTTCCCCGTGAACGGTTCGGATGTTCGCGAACAGTCCTGAGAAGTTCGCGGACACCTCAGCAATACAGGGTTGGTGAAAAACAGTTCTTGGATGGCTTATAAGGAACAAGTTACTTACCTGTAACAGTTCTCCAGCATGGTTCTGGCATGGATTCACATGCTCATGAATATTCCTCGTCGTCAGGCTGGGAATCCTTGGTAAAGAAAAAATCAGTTTCAGTTCGTTTCTGAACTGTCTTTCTACTAGTAACCAATCACTGGTTTCTGGGTCATACTGCCCCCAGCCAATGACTGCCCTCTCCCTAAGCCCCTCCTCCGGCAGCCATCTTCAGATTTTTACCGCACGTTCAAGTGTTGGGAGTCCTCGTGCTATAGCTTTTTGCGATTTTTCAAAGAGTTTAATCCAATTTTTTCAGTCAATCGAGCCAACGCTCCACCGATTCTACTTCCGATCAACAGGGCCCCGTTCGGAATTTCTACGCCCCACAAGGGCGAAGTTTTTATCGAGTTTCGCTTTTTGGAGGATTCCGGAAGATCTTTGAGGCCTACCCTGTGTGGACATGGCTCAGGATAAAGGAAACACGACGCCCGGATGCAAGCTTTTCAGGAGCTGCCCTGGATGCGGATTACAAAATGTCTTCATGAAGGATGAGCATTCTCAATGCCCCTACTGCCCCATTGAAGACAAAACGCACGAGGAGAAGAACTGTGCGTTTCGGAAGAACATATCCGAACGGACTATGAAGGATCGTCATACCCGCCTTACCAACTGGCTGGAAGGGAAGAGCCCAGCAGCAGGTGAGAAAAAGAGGAAGTCCGAGCGGTCTTTTAAGACCTTTGAGGGCGACCCGGCGACTAGGGCCCTACAAATGCTGGAGAACTCCCCATGCTGGAGAACTTTTGCGCCACTTAATGAAACTGCAATTATATTCTTGACCGGATCCCAAATAGGTTTGCAAGGTTTGGTGGGATTCTGTCAAGAGGGGTCAAATTAGAGGAGGGGTTCCAAAATAAGGTAAAGGCTTATAAATGTGGTGCCATTTGACAAATCTACACAAAGGTTTGCAAAAAGATTATAGATCTAGATATAAATGTTTTTGTCACGTGTCATAATGTAGGTACAAAAAATAGTGATATACCTTTGGTGACTGAGGTGTAGCCTGTGGCCATGGGCAGTGGCCAGATTGTCCGGGTCATGGAATACGGTCATGATCCGGACAATCAGGCTACTGGCCATGACCCCGAAGGACAACACATGGGGTTTAAGTGGCCATGTCCACCTGGGACTGGCTTTGTGGTAAAGTTATTCGAAATTGGGATAGGTTTGAAAGGGAAGAAAAATGTGCTTGTGGTAATATGGTCATAGGGTTCTCTTTTCGCCTTCTGCAGGCTGCCATGGAACAGGGAGAGGGGCCCTTTACGGAACCCCGCCTTCCCTTTCCATGGAGGCCATCTTGGAAAAGGATTTTCCTTCCTACTCCGGGGCGCCGCAGGTCTAATGGCCTTCATCCCCCCATTACAGGGGCTGGAGAGGGATAATGGTCCGGAGACATTATCCACCCTCGCTTTGCTTGGGCTGATAACTTGGGCTGCCAGCCCGGTATCCACTGTTCCATCCCTGGGACGGGGGATAAACGCCACAATATTGTAGCATAACACAAAATGCAAATGGAAATGTTGGAAAATCTTATTGATTCTATGTACTTTACTGAGAAATATAAAGTAGATGGAGTTTTTTTTTTAGTTCTATTTTTTAACTGTGAAAGGTGGTTCCTAAAGGAACATTTCTTTTATTGTTCCTGAATGCATTTTTTTTTGTTTTTTTTTTTTGCAGGCGATCTTAGACCAAAAGGTGGGGAGGGAAATGAGGGAAGAGGTACCAAACACTAATATGGAGTGGCAGGTGGACTGGGTAAAATATTGCACCTGTTTTATTTCTAATGTAGGGACAGTGCTCCTTGATTACAGCAGTGGTAGTGTCTCTTGGGGAGGAGGGATGGCATTAGCGGATTCCATTTTAAGATAAATGGATTTACTAAAACTATTTAATGTGTACTAGATTGTTAATGGAGGAGTAGGAATAGGTGTTGGAGCTGTGCAAGGGAAATGTTGAAGATGAAAGTTCCTATATCAATAGAAAATTCAGTTTCGAACTGTCCACGAAGCACAGAGCTTATTGTGAAGTGTGGACGGGGTTCTCGGACACGTCATGCCGCGCGCCAACGTGTCGTCATGTGGCACTGTCCGGAAGGTACGCAATGAAGTCAGATGTTCGTAGACATCTACGGATGCACAAATTGTTGCAAGAAGTGTATAGAAGTGTTAAAAATGGTTCTAGAAGGTGGGAAATGGCAAAATTTTAAGGTGACACTTTGTAAATTGGACACAAATATTGCTATATTGGGTAGGTATGATATTAGTAAGTGGTAGGAAAATAGAATGCAATGGTAAAAACCCATGAAATTCCCTGAACAAACTGTTAAGGGGACGTTCTGGTTACATTACACTAATAAAAACCTATGAAATTTAATGAAAAACCTTTTTAACAAAGAGACGGTATGATTAAGTTGTGGTACTAAAAATGATGTCATGGTGTTATTCTTAGCAGTGCACGGAGGTGGCTTGAGTTATGGTTGCTTAGCTTACCTTAACTGGTGAATTTCAGGGTTTTTTCGGTTTTACTTGTAACCATAACGTCCCTTTAACAAAGTTTTTTCACTGAACTTGATAGGTTTTTAGTAGCACAACTTAACCATAACGTCCCCTTAAAGTTTTTTCATTGAAAATGACAATGCATTACTTACCGTAAAAGCATTTCTGATGGTTGTATCTGCTTAGATTCACATGCTGTGCATAGGTCCGACATCCAGTGGTCACTGCGGAGTATTGCATTTTGTTTTTCGTAGTCGAAAAGGGGACGTCGACAAGGCGTGTCTGTAACGCTATCCCTATAGTGACGTGTGTTGTACCCACAATCCCTCACGCGTCGAGGTCCCTCTGTATTTTTCTGCCCTGAGGGAGCCTTCTAGACGTGAGCGAGTACAGAAAAGAGAGAAATATAGAAAAGGATGTCTATGTTCCTTCCATCCAAGCGGGGAGGAAGGGTGGGCGCATGTGAATCTAAGCAGATACAACCATCAGAAATGCTTTTACAGTAAGTAATGCATTGTCTTCTGATGTTTGTTAATCTGCTTAGAATCACATGCTGTGCATAGACTAGCGAGCAGTACCCGGAGTTGGCGGTGGGTTATGAGAAGGAACAGTAGAGAAAAGATGTCTTAATACTGCCTGTCCCACCTGGGAGTCAGATCTAGAGTGTGCATCTAGACAGTAGTGTTTTGTAAAGGTGTGCACAGAACTCCAGGTAGCCGCTTTGCAGATGGACTCAAGGGGAACATTTGCAATGAATGCTACGGACGCCCCCGTGCCTCGAGCAGAATGTGCTCTTGGCCTAAAGGGCAGTTCTCTCTTAGCAAGCGTATAGCAGAGAGTGATGCATTGAACAATCCATCTAGAAATAGTGGACTTTGAAACTGCATCCCCTTCTCTTCCTGCTGCCACCGAGACGAAGAACTGATTAGTCTTCCTCAGTGGTCTGGTTATTTCCATGTAGAACATGACCGCTCTGCGGACATCTAGTGTGTGCAGAGTCCTTTCTCCCAAGTTGGAAGGATTTTGAAAGAACGCTGGTAGTTCTATAGACTGGTTTACGTGGAATTTTGAGATGAATTTCGGAGCAAACCTTGGGTGAGTGCGTAGAACCACTTTATCTTTGTGAACTGTAACAAAAGGGTCTAGAACAGAAAGAGCCTGTAGTTCACTTACTCTCCTGATGGAGGTGATAGCTATTAGAAAAGCAGTCTTAAGAGTGAGGTCTTTAAGAGATGCTTTGTGCATGGGTTCAAATGGTGAGCCCATAAGTTGGTAAGTACCACGTTAAGGTCCCATCTGGGAGCTGGGTCAGCTATCGGGGGGGTGTATTCTCTTTACTCCCTCCATGAAGGCCTTTATAACAGGGATCTTCCACCACGACACTTTGAGTTGGGAAGTGGTGTATGCAGAAAGTGCCGCTAGGTGGACTTTAATGGAATTGAACACTAGACCTGAATCCAATAAATGGGTCAGGTATAGAATAATGTGTGGGAGAGCAGTCAATTGGGTTGATGCTCTTTCCTCTGCACCAAATGACAAATCTCTTCCATTTGCTAGAATAGCAGTGGCAGTGTTAGGTTTTCTGGCTTCCCTGAGGATGTCCATGCATCTCTGTGGGAGCTGTAGATGTCCAAATTCTATGATCTCAGGAGCCAGGCTGCTAAGTTCATGTTCTGGGGGCATGGATGCAGAGTCCTGCCCCTGTCTTGTGACAGCATGTTGTACGGGCAGGGGAGTTTCACTGGGGGAGATAGAGACATCTCCATCAAGTGAGCGAACCATGGCTGTCGGGCCCACATTGGGGCCACCAGTATCATGGTTTACTTGTTCCTGGTGCATCTTGTGCACTAACTTGTTGAGAAGGGGAGTCGGGGGAAAAGCGTAAACAAATCTCCCTGACCATTGAATCGACAGACCGTTCCCCTTGGATTGGTTCTGGGGGTACCTGGAGGCGTAACTTTGGCATTGCAAGTTCTCCAGGGTTGCGAACAGGTCTATTTCTGGGAACCCCCATTGCGTGAAGACGTCGAAGACGATGTATTCGTGCAGTCGCCATTCGTACTCTTCGGGCAGGGGGAAATCTCTGCTGAGTTTGTCTGCCAGCAGATTGAGTTCCCCTGGTACATGTTGTGACAGAAGGAACATATTCTGTTTGAGAGCCCACTTCCATATGTTTTGGGCCAGTTTGGACAGTCCTGGAGAGTGGGTTCCCCCCCGCTTGTTGATGTAATACATGGCTGTGGTGCTGTCTGTAAGGACCATCACTGTCCTGCCTTGTAGGTGTTCTTTGAAGGCTTTTAGAGCCTTGAACACCGCTAGTAGCTCCAGAAGATTGATGTGTTTGGATGCTACGTTCAGAGTCCACTCTCCGTGAGCAGTCTGATGGGATAGGTGAGCCCCCCATCCTGTGAGGGATGCGTCTGTGGTTAGAGTGGCTTCCGCCGCGGGTGTGGCAAAGGGTTTCCGTTTTTCTAGGTTTTCCTTTGTCCACCACCGTAGCGAGAAAACTAAGGCCTGCGAGACCACTACTAGGTCGTCCCATAGTCCGCTGGCCTGACACCACTGGCTGTTGAGCCACTCTTGCATTGGGCGCATGCGCAGGCGCGCGTGAGGTACCAAATAAACACACGACGCCATCATGCCTAGCAAGCGCATTGCTTTGCGTACCGTCACCTCTCGACCGGTCACATATTGAGGGATCTGAAACAACATGTTTTGGACCCTCTCTTTGGAGGGGAAGACGAGGCCGTCCTTTGTTTGAATTAGAGCCCCTAGGAATTGTTTGATTTGGCTGGGGTCTAGGCTGGACTTCTTTTCGTTGATGGAGAAGCCCAACTGGAACAAAAGGTCTACAGTCTTTTGGGTATTGGAGAAGCATGTTTCGTAAGAATCCCCTGTTATGAGCCAGTTGTCGAGGTAAGGGTAAACTGGGATGGACAACCTGCGCAGGTGGGCCGCTGCCACTGCCAGTACCTTCGTGAATACCCTCGGTGCTGATGCTATGCCGAAGGGTAGCACTCTGAACTGGTAGTGTTTGCCCTCTATCATGAACCAGAGGTATTTTCTGTGCGCTGGCAACATTAAAATATGAAAGTATGCATCTTTCATGTCCAATGTTGTCATGTAATCTCCCTGTGATAGCAGTGGGATCACTTCCTGTAAGGTCACCATACGAAACTTTTGGGGTTTGATGAACTTGTTCGCTGGGCGCAGATCAAATACAGGGCGCATGGTTAGATCCTTTTTTGGGTACAAGGAAGTACACTGAATAAATACCTTCCGTTACCTGAGATAGAGGCACAACCTCTATGGCTCCTTTTTCCAGCAGTAGTTGTACTTCTTGTAGAAGGATGGCAAGATGTTCCGGTGACATGCGTCGTCCCCTCGGGGGTTTGTATGTTGGGGAACTGTTGAATTCGATGCAGTATCCGTGGGCTACGGTGGAAAGTACCCAGCGGTCTGACGTTATACCCTCCCATGCTGGAAGAAAGGATGTTATCCGGCCCCCGACCGGTGTTGCATGGGAGGGGACGCGAATCTTTGCGTCACTTGGTGTTGTTAGGGGCTTGGGAACCTCTGGGGGTGGACCCTCACCCTCTTCCTTTGCCCCGGCGCTGTCCACTTTGGCTGTACTGGCCACTATTGGTCTGGAAATTGGTGGCAGGGTACTGTTGCTGCTGGTTTTGTTGTTGGCGTTGGCCACGAAAAAAGCGTTTGTTGCCATAGCCGCGCCTGGTAGAGGGCTTAGAGATTTGGTCAAGAGTTTTGATAGTATCGAACTCTTTTTTAGCCATCTCCAGAACCTCATCCACCGCTTTCCCGAAGAGGTTTGAGTCTTCAACAGGTTCATTTATTAAAGACGCCTGTATCTCCGGTTTGAACCCCGAGTTGCGCAGCCATACGTGGCGCTTTAGGACTATTCCCTGAACTAGGGAACGTCCCGCAGTTTCTGCCGCATCCAGAGAGCTCTTTACAATACTCTGGTTGACCTGGGTTCCTTCGCCAATAGTTGAAAGCAGCCGTGTACGTAATGGTTCCGGCGCTTCTTCGGCGTCTTTGCGCAGTTTGGCCCAATGCGCGTCCGCATAGCTAGCGAGCAAAGAATTGTTGTTGGCAATTCTTGCCGAAAAGGCGGCCGAGGATGTAACTCTTTTTGCAAGGGCATATAACCGCTTGCCCTCCTTGTCAGGTGGTGCCTCACTGGTGGAAAGTGGTACCCCTGCCCTCTTTCTTGTGTTGGTTACTACCAGGGAATCCGGAATGGAATGTCCCCTGATGTACAGCGGGTCTGAGGGTGAAGGAGTGAAAAGTTTTTCAATTCTAGGATTGACCCCTCTGATTAGTGCGGGTGTGGACAGCGAAGGGATGATTCTTCTCTTCACCGAAGCGAGGAGGGGAATTGTCTGACTGACCGGGGGTTTCTCCTTAATTACCCTTTCTACAAAGTCTAATTGAGGGGAGAGCTCCCCAGTGTCCAGTTCGAAGTGTGCTGCTGCTCTGCGCAACAGGGCATTAAATGTGGGTTGATCGTCAATGGGAGACGTGTTTCTAACAGGTGAATTGTCAGGAGGATTTAGGTTCAGGACATCAGTGTCGGAATATATTGATGGGGATTGCCAGGGGTGAGAAGGTCCTTCTTCTGGATTTTCTCCGAAGCCTTCTCCTACCAAGTCTGGGCTGTCTTCCAGACCTTCCTCCTGGTTCCGTCCCTCTTCCTCGTCCATAAAATCATCCTCTTCCTCAAAATAATGTTCTTCCCCAGTGAGGTCATACACACTATGGAAGTCTGAGGCTGTGTCCTGGTGGGGATTGACTAGTCTTGGAATTTTGCCCCTGGGGTCCTCCTGAGGCCCTTCTCTTATTCTCTTTGGAGTGGGAGGGTTTTGGGTATTCATAAACCTCTCCATTCTTTCCATGCAGAGATGGAGCCTTTCCATGGTTTCATGGGGTACCCCTGAGCGGTCTAGCGGGGGAAAATTGGTGTCTTGTAGCTGAAAACGGCTCGACCTCTCCCACAACATCGAGGAAAGTGTCCCGTCGCCCTCCGAAAAGCCTTCAGGTGTGCTGGGAATCCCTTCGACTGAAGGAGATCCTCCCTGTGTTTTCGGCGTGTCTTTCGACCTTTGCGTAGCGCTCGACGAGTCTTTCAGCGTACGCTTGTGGGCGTCGGCTACCACGATCCTCGCCAAGCTCTCAGCGACTAGTTTGTCAGCGGAGGGCTGTGGTTTCGACGTTATGGGTGTCGATCGCTCTACGGCGGCATGCGCTTTCTGCTGATGCACTCCGGCCGATGATTTGGGGGCGGCGCCCTTATTTGCCGAAAGCCCAGTCGCTGGTTGCGGCTGCGGTTGCGAGAGGGGCTTCGAACCCGAACGGTCCGAGGAGGCCGCCGGTGAAACCTGCGTCTCCTTGGGCGCTGATGCTCTCTTCTCCTTCGGCAAAGAAGAGCCATGGGTTGTGTGCTTATGTGTGGTCTTGTGTGCGTCAATGTCGCCGGGGTGTTCATCCCCATAAGCAGGGCATGAGCCGAGCCCGTCGGGGCCGGGGACAGACGACGAAGCGCGTGTGCGCTCTCTCTAGGGGGGTTTTCGACTTCCGTAGCGGAGGTCGTGGTATCACGTTCCTCGTCACTGTCGGAGGTAGCGACGGTGGGTGGAGCGTCGGCCTTCGGCATAGCGTAGGCCGCCCACCTCTTGACCCTACAGTCTTTTAGAGTCTTCGGCTTAAGAAGCCGACAAGCCGTGCAACCTTCCTCTTTGTGATCGAGGGGCAAGCAGCGGTTACACCGTGAATGCTTGTCCTTCCAAGTAAACTTGCCCTTGCAAAGCGGGCAAAACCTAAAGGGTGTCCTCTCCATAGCCGAGGCAATAAAACGTGATAACCACCCCAAGGGAAAGGAAGGGGAAAAGGAAAGGCATTCTCAGAAAAGAACTAGAGATGTCCCACGACCCCCACTCTCCCTACTGTATTTGGCCTGCGAGGCCAGGCCACCTGTTCGGCAACGCCGAAGGATCTCCTCCGCTCGTCCCCTCCGTCGAAGATCTTGCTCAGCGGAGACAGCTTCACAACAGCATCGAGGGGGGGATCGATATGTTCTATATTAATATAGGAAAACGACCAAAGGTCGAGGAGATGAAATCTGCAATGTCTCTCGAGGAGCTCCGCGTAAAGGCGACCAGTAGCTGGGCGGAAAAAAACAATCTGAGGGACCTCGACGCGTGAGGGATTGTGGGCACAACACACGTCACTATAGGGATAGTGTTACAGACACGCCTTGTCGACGTCCCCTTTTCGACTACGAAAAACAAAATGCAATACTCTGCAGTGACCACTGGATGTCGGACCTATGCATAGCATGTGATTCTAAGCAGATTAACAAACATCAGAAATATATTTATAGAACCAAACAGGAGTTACACATTCATCTGAGTTAAGACATCAGCTACAAAATGAAGTAACCCTGGTCATGCGTTAGATGATGCAGCTCGCTTATGAATGATAATGTTTAATTAAAGCAACGATCGAATCCCCCTTTACACATAGTTCAGTCTCTAGATAGAAGCAAAGTCAGTTGGGAAGGAGAAAAACAGGAAAACAAAATGGCAGAGCCATGAACGAAAGAAAGGCATTGAAGCAAGAGTTTGTAATGGGACATTTTCAAATACAGCATTAACACAGTGATCGCTGCTCTCAAACTTAACACAATAAGCACACAGACATACGAGTAGAGCATGTATACAGAGAGAAAAGTGTACAAGCTCACAAAAGCTGAAACACACAAGTCTGTACAGAGGTGTGCATGGAGACAGGTTCAAAAAGGTTTTCTGCACACATGAATATTTTCACAGGAGAGAGTACAACAAAAATAAAAACGACTTCATACATACCAGACTATCAAGACCTCCTCCAAGGAGGTCAACTGCACCCAACTGCACAGATGATGCCGCCATCGGGGGAACACTCACAGGAGGTCCAAGATCAAGATTCAAAAGGTCACCCAAGAGGTCACTCTGGGATGGGATAACTGCTGCTTGTTCTGGGGTTTGGGATATAGGTGGAGCAGACTCTGGGCTCTCTGTGCTTTCATTGCTAGACAAGTGGTTGGATGAAAGAGAAAACGAGTGGTTAATGAAGAGTCTGTTTTGTGCATAGAAAAAACCTATTATTTCCAAGTGTTAAGAAAGAATTTCTATTTTGGTGATTCTAGGGCCACTGTCAATGGCTCCTCTACTTCTTGATTTTCCCCCTTTTTATTTTTGGATCCCCGACCTATTTTTTAGTAGTCTGGAAGACTTTTACTGAGGTTCCCTGGCTACTACAACCCTTCATTTTGGATCGCCCATGAGATTGTCAGTTAAGCAAGTACGTTCTATGTACCACATTAGTGTGCAAAGGTGATTATATCTCCTTACATTTGTTTTAGGGAATAGGCTGGTGGCAGCCATACTTTACTTTTGGGCTTCACCAAGGGTGGCAGTCATTTTACTGCATTGGTAGTGCAATGTGCCTTTTTAGTAGTCACTGGGGTACCAATGTACATTTTGTGAAGTCATGCTCTTCTCAGGAACCACAAGGTAGGCTTTCAAATTGCCATACTGCACAAGTGGGCCTTTTGTGAGCCCACATGATGGCCTCCATATTGTTTTTTTACTGTTTTAGAACAGCAAAGGTTCCTGGGCTATTCTGATCACACCCTATGGGGCTGGTCTGGGTGGAGTGGCAGTCCCAACCAAGTCCAACAAGAATGGTTGGCCACCTTTATCCCTAGCCCACTCTTGCGATTGGGGGAAACCATGCCACTCCTTGATGCTGGATTCTGAGAAGAAGTATGTTTACTTACCTACTGGAGTATTTTCCCCTCTTGCTGCATTTTTAGGCCCTCATTTGGTCATACTTGCTGGATGCCGTGGCCTCGGAAAATCTCTGCTTGGGGTTTTCTGCTGCTAGAAATCCATCCTCGACTTCCTGTATCCTCCTGCCGACTCTTGTGTCGAGTCGGGCCTTCCATGCTGGTATTGTCTACAGGCTGTTTTAAAACTACTTCCCACAGTTTAATGCCTGAGTCTCCCGCCTTGGTGCTGGTTGCTGCTGCCACCTGGAAGGGTAGTGAGACACCACTACCCTGCCTAATCTGCTCCTTACCCCATCCTTGGGCACCCCGATCGGTTATCCCTAGGCTGGGATAGTTTGCTGTTGGATTGCTGCCTGCTTTTGTCCACTAAGCCAGCAGAATCATCTTAGTTGGGTTCCTCTGTCTTCCTAGAGTCTTCCTCGCTGATGCAGTGCAGTTTGTTTTTCTCTTTGGTCACTGGGGCTTTGGTGACCCAGGGTTCAAGTCTCTGGGAGCAGGATCGCTGTAAGACAACTAATAAGAAGCTTGGTTCTTTTTTTCCTGTATTGCAGTCTTTCTTGAAACCTGCACTGTGAGCACTTGCCTCCAGGTCCAGAGGTAGGAACTTAAATCTCGATACTCGCCCTATGGGGTGTCTCTGGTCTGTGGTAAAGACTTTATAGGAGCCAGTCTAACACATTTCCCATCAATTAAAATGGTGTCTCTCCCTGCGTTGCTGCATCCTCTCCTATGGCTTCCGCTTTTTAACCAACCTTTGGATCTCTTCATTGGGCTCCCCTATTCTCCTCCTTGGGCTCGTTTGCTTTTGAATATGCACATTTGGAGAAAACCGAGACTTCAATTAATTTTCACGATAAATGCGGTCGGGCCTAATGACTTTGTCTGTTATTTCCTATTAAACCTATTCACCTCGGAACATCCTTTCCCTGGATAGTTTTCCTGTACATAGTAATGGTTCAGGGAGTTCCAAGAATTGGATTTTTAGCACTAACCAGTGATTTGTAATGTAATTCTAAAGTCATGCTCTTCACTTCCCTAAAAGCTAAAACCTATTTAAAATGTGTACTTTTTTCCCTGAGGTGAATTGCATTGGTAATTATATCCAAGATGAATCTGGATTTTTTGAAGGCCTCTTTCTAATTTCAGAATTGTTTTCCACAGTTTTGTGCCATTTGCACTTTTCAAATAATATGCCCTACAGGGCCAGGATTACTGTAGATTGTTATAGCCCTTATGGACCTGTATGACTATATTTTTCCTGTGTGGTAAAGTGTTTGATGCCCTTTTCTTACCACTCCTTGTCTTTATATGAGTGGATCTACATAATATTACAGGTGTAGGTTGTGTCTTTAGGACTAATGATGTACTAATGATGTGTAGGCACAAGGGATTTTTAACTATGTGTAGAATGTCTGGTCCCCATTTTCTCCCCACTCCTTTGACACTATATTCTGCTGGCCTATCTTTAATATGTTTATGAGAAGGACGATGGTACAAAGGGAAATGTGAGTGGCTTATGCTGACTACGTTCAGTATGACAAGCATTCCTTTCTAAGGTAGGCTGTCCTGTATAATTGTCCCAGATGAGCCTTATGAGGAAGAGGATGAAGGAAGAGAGGTAAGCAGCTAACACAGACTGCCTTTTGTATAGCCAGCCAGGATGTGCTTTCATTTCGTAGAAAGAGGGAGGAGGTGAGTGGCTAACACCAACTCCTTTCGGCATTTCAGCACAAATGAGCCTTTACTTAAGAGTACATATTCGTGGGAAGTGGAGTACTTCATATAGATTGGTGTTCGTGAGTTTCACAAAATACTACCGTAAGTAGGACTTATGAAGACTCGTACTTGGGACACAGGGCTCCAGCTCTTAGTATAGTCCTGCGATTCCAAGGATTATTTTAAGAGGGAGGAAGGGCTGTAGGCCAAAGAAACACTAACACACCAAAAGTTATATAAAAATAATGGTTTAATATATAACTGGGATTCTAACTTTCTTTTGGTCTCTCTAGATGTAGTCTCACTTTACACTTCGATACATCATCAGTATGGGTTAAATGCATGTAAGCACTTTTTAGCAAGTAGATCTGTGAGTTACCGCCAACACAACCTCATGCTATTAGATATGTTGAAATTCTGCTTGGAACATAATTACTTCCTGTATGATAATGCCATCTATAGACAAACACAAGGCACGGCCATGGGGTCATGCATGGCACCTACCTATGCAAATTTGTATATGGGATGGTGGGAAATTACAGTGGCATGGAGTGAGGAGATGGAAGACTTCACCAAACACATAGTGATGTGGTATCGTTTTATTGACGATTTGTTCCTAATATGGGATGGTACTAAACATGAATTAGAGAAATACATCTCCATTTCGAACTACAACCCATATAATCTGGAATTGACCAGGACTGTCAGTAGAAATGAATTGGTCTTTTTAGATGTGTTTAAAATAGAAGAAAACAAGATCAAATCACTCTATAGAAAAGAAACCAGTTCCAACTCTACCCTCCATGCCAATAGTCATCATCCCACATCACTCAAGAAATCCATACCATATGGAGAATTCTTGAGAGCCAAACGTGTATGTAGTCAGGAGAAAGACTTTCAGGAAGAAGCCAAAATTATCGGCAGAAGGTTCATAAGCAGAGGATACTCCAAAAGCACGGTGACAGAATGCTTTGAAAAAGCAGACAAACTTCCTAGAAACAGTCTTTTTAAGCCCAAAATTAAACCTAAAGATGAGACGATCAGGTTCATAACAGGCTACAACCAACAAGCCCAACAGATGAAAGCCACAATGCAGAAACATTGGAACATTTTGACCACCGATAGAGATTTGTGTAAAGTCCTTGAGACAAGACCTAGTGTTACCTTCCGCAGAGCCCCTACAATAAATAATATCTTGGCGCCAAGTATGGTAGTGACTAAGAATGAATCGCCAAGCTGGCTCCTAGGAGAGAATAATATGGGTTTCAAAAAATGTTGTAAATGCAAAATGTGTAACTTTGTATCCAAATACCATTCACCGGTGCTGATGGCACACAATGGAAACACAAACAAAGAATAACATGCCAGACTAGGTTTGTTGTGTATGCCATTACCTGCAGTTGTGGTCTGAATTATATAGGAACAATAAGCCCGCTTAAATTGCGCATCTTGCAACATTACAGGGCTATAAAAAAATGGAGATCAAACTTATCCACTGGCAAAACACTTTGCTGAACACAGCAAAAATGTAAAAGAAATGAGTTCCCAGGGACTAGCCCATATACCACAACATAAAAGACTTGGCAATAGAGAACTCAAGTTACGTCAACTAGAAGCCAAGCTCATATTCAAATATGACACTTTGAAACCCAATGGTCTTAACATAGACTCAGAGATGTATGTGTTCCTATATGAATGATAAATTAAACACTGAGATCCAGGTGGGACTTTATGTCAACCTATATACCTTAGTTTGTCTATTCATCCTCACATTCTGCATATATGAGTATTATTGGTTCATAGACTGTTGTGTAAAGTTGTGTTGGCTGTGTGCATCATATGATTTAACATACTCTAAAAATCATGGATATTTGGATGCCATACAGCCACATTTATGCACTGAATAGGGACTTAGTTTCAAGTTTTTGTCTCATGTTGCACTTTTATGCACTGGTCACTTTACTTTGTTTAGTGATGTTTCACTAATCGTTAATATGTCATTGAGAATCATGCTGTCCGTACTACATATGCTCGCTCCGTGTAGTGAACAATACTATTGTTTCTATATGGCCATACACTGGTACTGCCATCTTGAATAGGGTGCTACCTTATCCTGAGCAACTAGGGTACATTATGTGTCTCTGGTAGAGGACTTTTTTCTCTTTTTTTCTCCTTTTCAGGGCATACTCAGTTTACCTCCTCTTTTGGCCATTAGACCTTCCTGTCACTTTAGATTATGCATTGCATTTTTTCTATCGTGTTAAACTAAACAGGGGCATGGTTTAGCAGCAATTATGAGTTTTTAACCATATGTGACATACCTTTATACATAGATTTATATTTATGTTAATACTGGTTAAGATTATCCAGTTTTATACATTAATAACTTGTATGAAGTCTCTTCTAGACATGTTTTAGCATTTGCAGAAAAATGTATACTTGGTTTTTATGCGCCCCATTAGATTTCAGGCTGGGAGGTAACTGTTTCCTAGTTTTTGACGTATTGCACTCACTACATTTAATGTAGGCTTTCACTTGAAAGCTCACTTTACTATACGAGAGCGGGCACTGTGGTTTCAGGGCAGCAGCTGCAGACATTTGTTTCTAGGGCACTTCACGCCACTAGTGGATAGATAGCAGCGCCGTTAAGATATGTTTTCTCTATCACAGCGCAGCCATATATTAAACAGGCGCACTGGCGCTTTAACTCGTGGTTATTTCTTTTAACATTGTGTGTATGTTAGGCAGAAACCTGTGCAGTTCCCTTTGGGAACACTGCAAAAGATTTAGGACTACAGGTGTTAGCAGTAAACCCACTTGGTAGCAGTCTGTACCACCCAGATTTACCTGGTAGCTGTGGCTGAGCAGTCAGACTTCCCTCAAGAAGAGTTAGGCAGTATGCAAAGTATACACAATAGGCACTCAAGACACAATAGCACAAGCAAACACTGACCAGAGCTTTGGTATCAAAGTATATAATTATTTATTTAAAAACAAACTGTTTGAAACACTCCAGCACTCTTATTTGTAAAACACTCTAAACACAGTTACTATTATGATATATACAACCCTTATTCCTTATCAGACAAGTCTTAGTTAACACCACTTATTTCCAGACAGAGGTAAGCGCTTAACTATAGATGGCACTCCAATAAGTTCATGAAAAAGGGAGGGAACAAGGCAGAATATGCGAAGATACACCACTCTAAGATTTAGGAACACTTTTAGCAAGGCAGAAGAGCAAAAGTCACTTGTGAGCCAAAGTCCATAAGCTGGGCCCACTCTTCGAGAGAGCAGAGCACAAATGCGCCCAAGATCACACAGTTACACTAGGCTTTGAAAGTCTTGCAGGGAGTTCGAAAAGAGTTTAGAGAGGTTCAGAAAAGTTTAGCCAGGGTGTCCCAGGCTAACCCAGGTTCGAAAGCCGGGGGCTAAATCTACCCCGTACAGTCGGTGGCAAGGGAAGCCAGGCGGAACACAGTACCTTAAGTGGGAAGGATCCTCCAGCGGTGGCAGTTGTTCCTGGCAGCGGGTGCAAGTCTCGGCGTCGTCCAGGGGAAGAGAAGATCTCGACTTGGAAGAAAGATGAAGGTCGTTGCACTGCCAGGGAAGAAACCAGCCGCAGAGTTTTCCGGTTAAAGGTATTACCCTTTATTTCGCGGTCGTGGTAAAACGTGGTATTCCGGTTGCCGGGGTGCTTGGCACAGACAAGGCGGCCACGAGATGCGTCGGGAAGACGAAAAGACGTGGAAACTGGTTATCCCCACCAGTCAAAGGAAGAAGACTCTCCGGCGGGAGATCTCTGCGTTGGGAAAAGTGGTGAGACGGTCCAGCAGGGCTCCACCGGTGGTGTCGTCGTGGCAGGTCGGCTCAGCTTCTCCCTCGTCGGATTCTTAGGTCCTGTGGGGACCTCTGAAGTTCCAGTCCCCAAAGCCCTGCTTTTATGCAGAAAACCCCCATTCACTCAGCCTAACTGTCACTCAAACATGCTAAGTGGTGAGCCGGCCGGCTCACCACTTGGGCCAATCAGGACGGAGTGCGACTTGAGTTGCCTAGGCAACTCAGTCCAGGGTGCCTAAATCCCCCTCCACCCCTCCTAGGTACCCCAGACAGAGTGGCACCACTTTGGAGGG
Organism: Ambystoma mexicanum; assembly: GCF_040938575.1. Taxonomy (NCBI): domain Eukaryota; kingdom Metazoa; phylum Chordata; class Amphibia; order Caudata; family Ambystomatidae; genus Ambystoma; species Ambystoma mexicanum. The sequence continues at coordinate 1,276,317,856 of NC_090932.1, forward strand.
CTTCTGTGGAGAAGCCCGCCAAAAAGTGGAACAAAGGGCTTGACTTGGGTTGGAGTCACAGAAGAGAACACAAACGCCATTTTAGAACCGAGTTTTGGCAAAAAATACCAACCTGAGAATTAATAATAAATAAACCGGCGGTATGTTCGAGGCTATCGCAATTAAATAAAGATAGTAGCCTCGAACAATGGGAAAATCCCATAGAGAAATATTCGCGGTTGAATATAAAAAGTAGTATCCACTGCCACCAGCCAAAACTCGATCAGGGGGGGATGGAGACTGATCGAATTGCCCCGGCCAGTACGTCCACAATATGATGGTTTGTACTGGTTCTGTTCAGAATTCAAGACTAGTAAAGTCAATGGTGACTTTACATGCCCTGGGAGACCGTAGTCAATCCCAGGGTATGGAGTCTATACTGGAGGGTCACTATGACACCCCTATGTTACTGCACTGAGGGTGCTGTGTAACGCACATCACAAAAACACATGAAGCCCTATGGAGTAAAAGACCCCATAGCTCATTAAACACATCTAGAGTCAAAGGAACACACTCAAATCATGTCCAAGAGTGAGGGTAAAAGAGTCTCACTCTTGGCAGGAGAATAAAATAAACCCCAAAAATCCAGCAAAGCTGCTGGGGGACTCACTAGGTTAGGAAATTCAGCCTAAACAGAGAATTCTCCCTAACAGTGTAGCAAGAGGAGGTGAAGGGCTGTCTAGTTTTAATGTTCAGTGGGCATACACTTAGCATATTAATGGGGAATTATGTGACTCACAATGGTGGGTTACTATGTATTTACATACTGAACAATGGCGAATTTGTTGCCATTAGAACCATAGAGTTCTAACCAATCAACTGTTTACGTTTTTCTCACGTTACGTGCGCTGCACAACTGGGCAGACCCAATCACCTCCCTTGCAAGGGTATAAAAACACGAGGAAACTAATACTTGGATTCACAACAAGCTTGAGGAAGCTCGTGAGACGAGCGGAACGCGTGGCGTTTTCCACCCGCTGTGGGTGAGTGCTACTAGACACCTGGTCTGCCCAGGCATTGCTATGTATGCTTTTTATGTTATTTTCACTATTTTGGATGAATAAATGAAATTTTAGAACACACTTTGAAGTCTTGTGTGCTTGGGCATTTTTTGGTAGGTGTTTGTGGTGGAGCTCCCTTTCTCTTCAGCACCTTCACCTTTTGTCTGACATATATTGAGCGTAGCCTGCTCTAGCCCGGTAGCACCAGCTCAGTAATGAGGCAGAGCGCAATTTGTTGGCTATATGATCTGTTTAATTAATATATATATTTATATTAAGGTAAAGGTAATTCTTCAAGAAGGAGAGTCCAAGGCAACATTCACAGTAAGTAAAATACTTTAATACTTTTAGAATGGTAGTATACAATTCAACAGGTAAGCAAAATACTTATGCAATAACGGTTTCAAGTAAAATAAATGAAATAAGTCCAACATAAAACTTGGCAATTATTTCACAGAGGCCTTAAGCTTGAAGAGTCCACCCTATCTAGTTAGGAGTGCCTCAGAGTCAGATTGGAGGGCAAAACAGGTAAGGCACAAGATGTAGAAAGCCCAGGATTTCAAGAGGAAGCCTTCAGTAGCAAGTAAAGAACACTTTTGTTGGGAAAAAGGGTGCAGGGCTTCAGAGAAGGCTCCCTGCAGGCACACAGGCGTTAGGCCTGGGAGAACATGTATAGACAAATTCCCAAACACACTAATCAGCACTCCCGTAACACAGGGGCAGCAAAGCAAGTCTAGGTAAATGTACTAGGAGTCTGAGCACCTTAGAAGTGAAGAAGAGGATGTGGCATGATGCCACCACCACCACCACCACCGACCACGATGCAGCAGCAGACCCGGTCACCAGATTCTTGGTCAGTCGATGAAAGAAGGGACACTAGAATGGATCTTGAAGCAGCAGTCGAGGGAAGAGGCTTCAGACAAAGGATTCTTCGTGGTTCTGTGATTTTGGCACCCTTTTCAAAAGACACCAGTGAAGAATGATTACCACTATTCAGTCAATTTGTCTCGCTTTCTCAGTCCAGCACTCTGGAGACGGGTCTTCAAGGAGTGGAATCTTGCCTCTGGAGGTTCAGAAGGAGTCCACCAAAGATCTTCGGAAAGTGATGCACTGTACAGTGGCCACAGGTCCCAGGGTATTGGTGATTTACAGCCCGTGAAGGTTACAGCTCGTCGTGGGATGGCTTGAAATGCAGGTAATCTTCAGACTAATTGGATCCACCAGTCTAAGGGAGAGAGTCGTCGTTTTCGGGGCTCTCCCAACGCTTGGACGGATGGGTCGGACAGCAGCGATTACACAAAGCATGGCCGGTTGTCTGGAAGCAGTTGTGCACATCTCTCCTCTTCCTCCTCGTGGTTTCTTCAGTTCCAGTGATCAGCTGGTCTTCAGCCTCAGGATCCATGCCTCTTATGCAGGAACCCAGCCAATCAGCACCTGCACCATTCAAACTGTGGGTGGGGCTGTCCTTTCATGACAACCAGCCTCCCAGTTGGGACTGGCTCCAGGCAGGCACAGCAGTAGACAAAGAACAGCAGAGTTTCAGATTCCTCCCCAGTTTCCTGTCACCAAAGAAACTCTGGCGCCTTGGCCGGCTTCACAAAAGGATCTTGCCGAAGACAAAAGTCAGACCAGGACCTCCCACACCCTGCTCAGCAGAAGGACCAAGAAGGGACAAGCCATTTAGAATTGGATAAAAAAAAAAAGAACAGTTTTGGATCAATGTGTGCACTACCATGGCGGTGAGTACAGCCCTGGAGTAAGAATTGCACAAAAGTAGGTAGGATAAAACCACTGCCACCAGCCATTCAGATTAGCTCGTCACTGTAACCAAAATGTTACCGTAGCAGTGAGAAAGGGGATACCATGTAACCGCTCATAAGGTGGGGTGTGCTGATCTCCCAAATAGAAAATATAGGAACTTGTGGGAACACATTTCCCTGCCCTTGAAAAGAAATGTCTTCCCACAAGTAAAATAACAGAAAATAAAAAGGGAAGCCCAAGGGGTCCCAGCAACACTGCACGTGTGCTGCAAAAGTCAAAGACAGATGCCATAAAACTTGGAGCAAAACATAACTCCAAGAAAAAGGTATCAAAAGAAATATAAAGGATCCCAAAGATAGGGTAAAAGAATGAGTGGGTGTGGAAAAACGTTCTCACTCACTCAGGGGAACAGACCACAAATCCAGTAGTCCAGCAAAAAGTGCTTGGGGGGGGTTCACAGATGGAGATTGTGCATAAAAACAGGTGGGTAATCAATTCTGAGGCACTGAACAGAAGACAGGCGTGGGTCATATTGTGCAGCCTTTCTACCCAGAACCAGCAAAGATCTCAGTTATGATGAAGAGGACGGAATAGAGGGGATACGAGAGGATAAGACTGACTGTCTTTCGTTTGAATGGCTCAGATAGGCTGTATTTTTTAACAGACACTGGATTCAAGGAAAGAATGAATGTTAAATTCCCCTTTTCCTCCGAAATAGATGGTTTACTAAGACCTTTTTTAATTGCTATGGTTCTAAATCGAGGGGGGTGGGTATACTGCTGCGCAAAGGCCTAATGTTTCAGGTGGAGAAAGTGGTGATGGATGATGAGGGGAGGATACTTCTTATTGACGTTACATATGAGGGTAGATTAATCACAATTGGTTCGGTCTATGGTCCATGTAGTAGTGGTGGCCCTTTTTTTAGGATGCTATCGACGCTATTGAGGGAGATGAGAGGGGAACATGTAATTTTAGGAGGAGACTTCAATAGTGTGATTGATGGTAAAATGGACCGTTCGGCGCAATGTAGATTTACTGCTGGAAACAATAGTAGATCCTTTAAAGAATTTGTGGATAATCAGGATTTAATTGACGCTTGGAGATTTTTTAACCCTGCAGTGAGGGAGTTCTCCTTTTACTCACCGGTACATGACTCTCATTCGAGGATTGATTATTTTCTTATTTCTGAACGGTTGGCTGAGGGTTTGAGGGAGGTAACTATAAAAGAAAGGAGTATTTCAGACCATTCTTTGATTATGATGCAGTTGAGTATGGGACAAGAAAGGTCGGGGTTCACTAGGTGGCGGCTTAAAACTCATTTTACAAGAACAGGGGATTGCTGATTCTCTGGATAGTTTCACAAGGGATTACTTTGATATTAATACTGGGACCGCATCTGATGTCATGGTCTGGGAGAGCTTCAAGGCGACTGTGAGAGGGGAACTGATGAATATTACATCGCGGGTGCGGAAAAAAACTTTGGCGGAGATTCAGAAGTTGGAAAGGGAACTAGAAAAGGTGCAGAAGGATTTTGCAGTGTCCAAGCGACCTGAGGATAAGTTGTTGGTCGGACGGTTCAAGGACTTACTTAAACAGAAAATGGATGCCCAATATGAGAAGGGTATGTTTTTTATGAAGCAAAAGTTTTGGGATCAAGGTGATAAAAGTGGGAAACTGTTGGCGAATAGGTTACGGGGAATATCGGATGCTTCCTTTATCCAAAAACTAGTTGATGACAATGGTGTTCATATTAGTAAGAAAAATGAGATATGTAGTGGTTTTCGGACATTTTATGAAACTTTATATCAAGAAGATCAGTTCCCAAGTCAGGTAGACATGGACTCCTTTTTTGATAAAATTGTTATGCCAAATTTGAGTGAGGACCAAGCTGTGATGATGGATAGCCCTATTGAGGAAGAGGAAGTGTCAGTAGCTATTGGTCAGCTCAACAAGGGTAAATCACCAGGGATAGATGGCCTTCCGGTAGAGTTCTATCAGACACTGAGTGGGGTTCTTGTACCGTTCCGGTGCAATCTGTATAATGGTTTTATGCGGGATGGTTTGCTTTGTCCCACTATGAAGGAGGCTTGTGTAATTGTTATCCCGAAGCCGGGGAAAGACGATAAAAGATGCGAGAATTATAGGCCGATTTCGATCCTGAATGTGGATCTAAAAATCTTCAGCAGGATTCTGACTAATAGGTTGAATATGTGCATAGGCAAACTGATCAGTGGATCACAGGTTGGTTTCATGAGAGGCAGATACGGTTATGATCATATTAGGACGTTGATAGATTTGATGGGCCTACCGAAGACGAAGACCAGGGATACCTTGTTGTTATTTATGGATGCAGAAAAGGCTTTTGACAGGGTCAATTGGTCCTTCCTTTACCACACACTCAAGAGAATGGGATTTGGGGACACGTTTATTAAGATCATCAGGGCAATGAATTCTAATATTAGTGCAAAGGTGTGGGTCAATGGAGTTATGTCCTCCTCTTTCTTGTTATCTAGGGGAACTAGGCAGGGTTGTCCATTGTCTCCGTATCTGTTCAATCTGTCCTTGGAACCTCTCATTCTATACTTGAAGCAAGAGCAGGGCCTTCGGGGGCTTAGATTTGGAGATACGGAAATGAAAGTGCTATGCTACGCTGATGACATGACAGTGATATTGTCTAATCCGGCTGAGGGATGTGTACTACTTAAACAGATGTTTGATGAGGTGGGACGTTTATCGGGCCATAGGATCAATTGGGGGAAGACTGTAGCATTTCCTTTGGATGTTAGTGTCCCGCGTGATGTCTTGGACTCTTGGGACTGTCGCTGGGAGGTGGGAACAATGAAATACTTGGGTGTACATTTAGTTCGGGATTTGAAAAGGATGACCGCTTTCAACGTGTCAAGGATACTGGAAGTACTTAAAAGGGACATATTGAGATGGGGCCGGTTGCAGTTGGGAATTTGGGCCAAGGTTAATGCCATTAAAATGGTACTTTTGCCGAAGGTTCTTTACATCATACAGTCCATTCCCTTGAAGTTTACGAGGAAAGTTGTTGCCCCTATTGATAAAGTCTTCCGGGATTTTCTTTGGGGAGAAGGCAAGCGGCCCAAAATTCCTAAATTTATTTTGCATGGTCCAGTAAAGGATGGGGGATTTGGATTCCCGAACTTGATGAATTATTGCACAGGTTTCCTCTTGAAAAAATCGACCCCATATTTTTCTGAGGTTCATGAATATGTTCCCAATTGGTATATAATTGAGAGTTATCAGTTTTCACCTTATGCGTTGAGAGACCTCTATTCAATGTCTAAATGGCCTGCCTCAGTACAGAAGCTGCCCACAATGGGTGCGACTAGGGAAGCGGTGCTGCGCTTTCTGGACTTTGGAGGTGAAAATGATGGGTTGCACTATGATGCGTCTTTATGGCAAAATGCATGCTTGCAATTGGAAAATAGGCCCTTATGCTGGAAAAGCTGGATAGGTAAGGGCATACTTAGAGTCCGTGATGTGTGGCATAATGGTGACATGATCCCCTTTGACCAGTTGAGAACTTCCTTTGGTATTGGAGCTAGAGAAAGAAATCGTTATGAGGCCTTAAAGATGCTCTTGACTGAAAGGACAGGGATGTTAGACGGAGGCATGACTGAGAGACCTGCATTGTGTGAACTTCTCCGTTCAGCATCGTATGGAGTTTCGACTTATCTGAGGCTGATGCCGGCGGATGAGGGCGATGTGAGAGCATGGGATAAGCTTCGCCAGACCTGGGCGGATGATCTTGGGGTGGACATCTCGGTTCGGGAATGGACGTATTTACTTCATGTGGGAGTACAGGCAAAGATGGACTTGCAGCTGCGTTATATCAGGCAAAGGATCCTCTTTAGACTATATTGGACTCCGTCCAAGATGGCCAGATTGGGTCTCTCGGACACTGATTCATGTTGGGGCTGTGGATGTGGTGTGGGCTCTTTGATACATATGTTGTGGACGTGCCCGAGAGTTTCCGACTTCTGGACTGGGGTATTGGGTAGACTGGACCTTGTATTGGAAGAAAATCTTCCTCGCTCTTTCCTTTCAATCATTTTGTTATCCAACAGGGGTAGAGGAGACGGAGCTAGGGACTGTACGGAATGGATCAATAAAGGGTTGATTTTGGCAATGAAACAAATCCTACGGGTCTGGAAGTCAAGGAAGAGACCGAGCGTGGATGGGTGGTTATCAGATATGCAGGTCTTGTCGAACTTTGATAAAGTTCTGCTCATTGGACAAGGTAGAGAGGGTCGTTACTCTCGACTTTGGGGACCCTTTAATGACCTATTTGGCTGAAGGTTGGGTTCCAAATCTGGGGGGATAATCCCTGCCTTGGATTGGGGATGCTTTGATACTTCTGGAGTTGGGGAGCTGTTCCGATGGGTGTTAGTTGTGTGTTTTGGTTTCTTGTTGTTTTGTCTTAATGGTTGAGTGTCAGGAATTTTTGTTCAAATTGTATTTGTTTTTGCAAATATTATTGATGTCCATGTATTCAGTATCATTTTGTCCATTTCTAAGTTACTTTTAGATTTTGCAATCTGAACACGATACAATGTACTGGAGATTGTTTTTCTTTGTTTGTTGTTAAAATCTTTAAATAAAGTGATTAATAAAAAAAAAAAAAAAAAAAAAAAAAAATTCCCCTTTTCAGTCTGCGTAGTTGATGGAAGAAAGTCTTACCAAATAGGAGAAGGACATACAATCCCTTTGATCACACAGACATTTGGTAGGGGTGTTAGATTGAGGGGAATTGGCATAGAAAATGAAAATTCTCCCCGAGACCCCAAACACTTATGCTGGACTCTGGGATATTTTTTTTTTATCCGATTCCTGAGTGAGTGGAACCTTTTCCAAATCACTCATTCTTTTTGCTCTGACATGGAACCCTGTTTTTACTACCTGCGTTTTATTTTTACTTTGTTGGGGTCATGCTTTCCTCCATGCATTTCAATACAGACATCTGTCATTGATTTTTGCAGCACACAGCACCCTGTGTGCCGTGTTGTCGCGGAGTCCCTTGGGCTTCCCTTTATTTTATTTTCCCATGAGAACACATGTTCTCAAGAGTAGTGAGATATTTTGCATCTTACTTACCTTTTCTTTTGTGGGATCAGCACACACTGTTAGTTAAGAATTTCATATTAATGATAAATCTTCCTGACCTGTGTCGGCCCCAGAACATTTTGATTTTAGTGGCAGATTATTTTTCCTTATTCCTCCGAGTGGGAACCTTTTCCCACACTCACAAATCTTTTACTCTTTTTATGGGTGTCATTTTTTAGACTCTCCATAGTGTCTTTTAAAAATTATCCTCTTTGACAACTTTTTGGCAATAAGTGCCTATTGTTGCTGGGTTGCCCTAGGGGCTCCCCTTTCTCTGGCTAACCTTGATAGACCTACAGTTCCCAAGGGTAAAAAGGATCTTTGAATCCCTTTTACATGTTATTTGGTGAAACCAGCACCTCCCACCTTATGTGGAGTGCTGGGAGATACAATGTATCACCTTTCACACTAAAACTGTAATCATTCTGTTGCAGAGACAAACATACCTTCAATGGCTGATGGCAGTGATCCCTTTTATTAATTTGGTGCACCTTTAATGCAGGCTATTTGCACAGCCCTGGTAAAGGCACCCATGGGTGCTCATTTTACCAAAATGGCCCTGGTGTTCCTTCCTCTGACATCCAGGGTGGGAAATTCCTTGGTGCGATTTTCATATATGGCGGAGTCCGTGGACTCCCCGCCCAGGCTCCAGAGCGTCTGTGAAGGCAGGAAGCAAGGGAGGAGTCCAAAACTCTGCAGCCCTTTGTCTTCCAGCCTCAGCCCGAGTGTGAGATTCCAGTTCAAACTGGAAGGCTGGCTTGTCCTGAAAGGATTGCCAACCGCCCTCCCCCCAAGTTTGAATGTTGCAAGGCAGTTTGATTGGCTGGATTACTGCATTAAAGTCTGAACCTGGAAGCTGAAGAGGTAATCAACCACTGGAACCAAAACCGAAGAGGATGAAGAATTCACAGCTGAAACGATTTGCAGTGACCGAAGAGCCTGCTGTGCGACCAGAGCCTGCTGTAGCCCTTCCTTCCAATCAACCTGGGGACTCCGAAAACAATGGCTGCGACCCAGAGCCTGGTGGGAACCACTAGACTCAAGAAGACCTGCATTTTGAGCCATCCCATGCCGTTATGCGACCTTGCGGACTGCAAAGCCCCAATACCCTGGGATCTCAAGTTATTGTGCAGTGCACGGCCTTCCGAATCTCACTGAAACTTTGTGGGCATCCTGCTGGATATCCAGAGGCACGATTCCAGTCCAAAAAGTCTCCTCACCAGAGTCCTGGACCTTGCAAAGGACGAGAATACGACAAGCGATATTCAGTCTTCTGTGCTCCTGAAAAGGCGCCAAATCCTCTGAACCACGTCCAGCCACGAGGAAAACCTTACCTAGAGCCTTCCCCATGATCCTTGCTGCAAATGTCCGTCAAGTGTCCGGTCTTCTTACTGAAGAGATTCGATGACCAGGTTTTTGGCTGGAGATCCTGGAATCCTCCTGCTGCAAAATCTTCTGTGCAGAGATACTATGCCGGCTTGGATATTTTACTTACCTGTATAGCTTTGGTGCGTTTTCTTTGACTGGGAGGCCACTCATCCAGTTCACCCAGGCACCTACAGAATCCTCCTAGGATGTCTTCTGTGAAGGCCCTGAACCCTCAACTAACTCTAAAGTAAAACGAACAGTCTTCCTTATGAACTCTGAGTTTTGCTTCTTAAGAACCTATCCTGACACTACCTGTTGGACACTAGACCCTAGTGACCCCCCCACTTCTGCCACTGAGAACACTCATGCTCCAAGAATAAGGGAAAGACTTCTAAAGGATTGGGACTTTTGCCTCGAAAAGAATACGTGTTTAAAAGTCACTCACTTGTAAAATAAGTTGGTTGGTAACTGTTACTCTGAGAGGGCAGTTACACAAGTTATTCCTTATCTTGAATGTGTGTGGCACTATTCTGAAAAGTATGTATACGTTTAAGTTACTTACATATGAATTGGTTGTGCCTCTTTCCCAAAAGTAATGCTGTTGGTTTCACTTCACTATTCCCGTTAGGATAAACGTCCCCCAACCAGGTCTGGTTCCCCCCCTGATTGCTGTTAGCCTGTCCAGAATGGATCTGCATTAGGTTTTACCTACCTAGAATAACGGAGTCATTCACAAAGTTTAACACTGCATTTTGCTTTCCCTGGTCTGTTTTAGGCACAAAAATAATCTTAGGTTTACATCTGCCTTTAAGTTGCTTATAGCTCCTGTAAAAAGTGTATAGGTTTTACTTACCTTGATTATAACTGTGTTATCCTAAAATAAGTTTGAGTTATTGCTTCCCTCAGTCTGAACTGAAAAACAACTGTAATTGAACATTACACCCCAATGTCCAACTCACCTAGAATAGCTGTTATCCTGAATCAGAGTTATATGTTTAAACTGTCCGTAGGATCTGTTTTTCACCAGAAAAGTGTATTGTCCAGTTGATATTACTATGCGATTTCCTGCTCAGCGTCACAGTACAACTGACAGGGTCTACTACCTTGATATTACTGAAAGTAGTCTAAAAGCAACTATTGGTTTTGACTTCCCTAAACCTCCTGTTGGGTGTTCCAAATAAGTTTATATGCTTTGGTCTGTGCACCTTCAAGCATAGTGTTGTGTTTTTATAATTTTGGTTTGATGACATGCATTACTTACCGTAAAAGCATTTATGATGGTTGTATCTGCTTAGATTCACATGCTGTGCATAGTCCGACATCCAGTGGTAACCGCAGAGTATTGCATCTTTTCTTTCGAGAATCGAAAGGAGACATTGACATGGGCGTGCCTGCAACACTATCCCTACGTGATGTGTAGTGTACCCAAGATCACTCACGCGTCGAGGTCCCTCAGATTGCATTTTTTCTGCCAAGAGGGAGCCTTATGACTAACATGAGTGAGTACAGAAAAAAGAGAGAAAGTGGTAAGACGTCCATGTTCCTTCCATCCGAGCGGGGAGGAAGTGTGGGCGCATGTGAACCCAAGCGGATCCAACCATCAGAAATGCTTTTACAGTAGGTAATGCATGTCATCTGATGTTTGTTAATCTGCTTAGAATAACATGCTGTGCATAGACTAGCTGGCAGTACCCAGAGTTGGAGGTGGGTTGTGAGAAGGAACAGTAGTGAAAAGATGTCTTAGTACCGCCCATCCCGCCTGAGAATCAGACCTAGAATGAGTGTCTAGTATATAGTGTTTTGTAAAGGTGTGTACAGAACTCCAAGTTGCCGCTTTGCAAATAGATTTGAGGGGAACATTTGCAATGAATGCTATGGAGGCCCCAGTGCCTCGAGTGGAAGGTGCTCTAGGCTTGAAGGGCAGCTCTCTCTTAGCAAGAGTGTAGCAAAGTGTAATGCATTTGACAATCCATCTACGAGATAGTGGATTTGGAGACTGCATCTCTTTCTCTTCCTGCTGCCACCGAAATGAAAAACGGATTAGTTTTTCTAAGTGGTTGAGTTCTTTCCATGTAGAACATGACAGCAATGTGTACATCCAGTATGTGCAGGTTTCTTTCTCCCATGATTGAAGGATTTTGAAAGAACATTGGTAGTTCTATTGACTGGTTCACATGGAACTTTGAAATGAATTTGGATGCAAATTTAGGGTGAGTGCGCAGAACCACCTTGTCTTTGTGAACTGTTACGAAGGGATCTAGGATTGAGAGCGCTTCTAGTTCACTTACCCTCCTGATGGAGGTAATGGCTATTAAAAAAAGCAGTCTTAAGGGTGAGATCTTTAAGACTTGCTTTATGCATGGGCTCGAAGGGAGCCCCCAGAAGCCTAGTCAACACCACGTTTAGGTCCCATCCGGGAGTCGGGTTAGAAATGTGAGGGTGAATTCTTTTCACTTCCTCCATGAAAGCTTTAATAACTGGTATCTTCCACCATGACACTTTCTGTTGTGATGTAGTGTAGGCTGAAAGTGCAGCTAAGTGCACCTTTAAGGAGTTGAAGAGCAGAGTTGAGTCAAGTAAATGAGTTAGGTATAACACAATGTGTGTGGGAGAGCAGTTAATCGGGTTAATGCTCTTTGACTTGCACCAGATGACAAACCTTTTCCATTTACTGGAATAGGAGTATCTGGTGTTTGGCTTCCTTGCTTCCCTGAGAATTTCCATACATCTCTGAGGGAGTTACAGGTTTCCAAACTATGACCTCAGGAGCCAGGCCGCTAAATTCAATGTCTGCGGGCATGGGTGAAGCGTCTCCTCTCTGTCTTGCAACAACATGTTGTACGGGCAAGGCAGTTTGATCGGTGGCGATAGGGACATTTCCATCTGATGAGCGAACCGGGGTTGGCGGGCCCACATGAGGTTCACCAGTATCATCGTGACTGGTTCCTGGTGCATCTTGTGCATGATCTTGTTGAGAAGGGGAGTCGGAGGGGAGGGGGGGGTGGAGGGGCAGGGGGTGGCAAGCGTAGACAAATTTCCCTGACCATGTTATCCAGAGTCAATTCCCCTTGGAGTGGTTCTGGGGTTAACTGGATGCGTAATCTTGGCATTGGGCGTTTTCCAGAGTTGCGAATAAATCTATCTCTGGAAAGCCCCATTGTGCGAACATTGGCAACAATATCTCTGTGTAATCGTCATTCATACTCCCTGGGCAACGGAAAGTCTCTGCCGAGTACGCCTGCCAGAAGATTGAGTTCCCCTGGAACATGTTGTGATAACAGGAACATGTTGCGTTTGAGAGCCCACTTCCAAATGTTGCGAGACAGTTTGGGCAGCCCTGGAGAATGAATGCCCTCTTGTTTGTTCAGGTAGTACCTGGCCGTGGTGCTGTCTGAGGATTAGGATCGTCTTTCCCTGCAGTTGTGGTTCGAAAGCTTTCAGTGCTTTGAACAGTGCCAGCAGTTCCAGCAGGTTTATGTGGTTGGACGCTATGTCTGACAAACTCTGCTTGCTGAAGCAGGTGGGCTCCCCACCCTGAGAGGGAGGAGTCTGTAGTTCGAGTGGCTTCCACTGCGGGGGTGGTGAAGGATTTGCCTTTCAAGAGGTTTTCCCTCGACCACCACTGCAGCGAGAGAACTAGGGCCGGCGAGACCACTACTAAATCCTCCCACTGTTCATTGGCCTGACACCACTGGCTGCTTAGCCACTCTTGCATTGGGCGCATGCGCAGGTGCGCACGAGGAATTAAGTAGATGCACGACGCCATCATTCCTAGCAGACACATAGCCTTGTGTACTGTTACCTCTCAACTGGCTACATATTGAGGGATTTGAAATAACATGTTTTGAACCATCTCGTTGGAGGGGAAGACCAGGCCGTCCTTTGTTCGAATTAGAGCCCCTAGGAATTGTTTGACCTGACTGGGGTATAAGCTGGATTTTTTCTCGTTGGAGAATCCCAGACTGAATAACAGATCTATTATCTTTTGGGTATGACAGACATGTCTCGTAAGAGTCCCTGCTATGAGCCAGTCATCGAGGTAAGGATATACTGTAATTAATTACCTGCGCAGGTGTGCTGCCGCTACTGCTAGTACCTTTGTAAATACCCTTGGTGCAGATTCTATGCCGAAGTGAAGTACCTTGAACTGATAGTGTTTGTTTAGCATCATAAATCTGCAGTATTTTCTGTGCGCTGGCAACATCGAAATATGAAAGTATGCATCTTTCATGTTCAGAGTTGCCATGTAATCCCCTGAGTGAGATGGGGAATTACTTCCTGTAGGGTGACCAGATCTAGAACAGGGCGCATTGTTCGATCCTTTTTGGGTACAAGGAATTACACTGAATAAATACCTTCTTTTACCTGTCATACGGGTACGATCTCTATGGCTCCTTTTTGTTCCAGTATCTCGACTTCGAAGTATGCAAAGATGTTCTGGTGTTAGTCTTCGCTGTCGTGGAGGTCTAAATTTTGGGGACCGGTTGAACTCTACACAGCACCCATGGGCTATGGTTTTTAGCACCCACTGGTCCATAGTTATTCCCTCCCATGCCTGAAGGAACAATGTAAGCCGGCCCCCAACCGGGGAGGCATGAGAGGGGACCCGAATCCTCGGGTCATTTGGAACCTGAGGCTAGAGAACCTCTGGGGGTAGGGATCCTGGTCCTTCCTTTACCACAGCGCTGTTCCCTTTGGGAGTACGGGAGTGTTGGTTCCCCGTGAAGAGTTCCAGTTGTTTCCTGAAGAGTTCCAGTTGTTTCCTGAAGAGTATTGTTGATGACTGAAGCGTTGGCCACGAAAAAACCTTCCGTTTCCAAAACCTTGTCTTATGGAGGGTCTCTGAGTAATTTGGTCCAGACTCTTTAGGATGTCATCTTCCTTTTTTGGGGTCTCTAAGGCCTCGTCGACCGCCTTCCCAAACAAGTTGGATTCCTCCACAGGTTTGTTTATAAGCGACACCTGTGTCTCAGGTTTAAATCCTTTTGAGGAGTATGCCCTGAGCCAGGGCTCGACTGGCCGTCTCGGCAGAATCCAAAGTGTTCTTTAAAATGCTCCGGTTAACTTGCCTACCCTCAGAGACTGTGGTGAGGAGACAGGTTTGTAGGGGTTCTGGAGCCTCTTGTAGGCCTTCTTGCATTAAAGCCCACTGTGCATTGGCGTAACTGTCCAATAAAGTGGTGTTCTTGGCAATACGTGTAGAGTATGCTGCTTCTGTAGTAACCCTCTTCTCAAGGGCATAAAATCTTTTCCCTTCTTTGTCAGGGGGTGCCTCGCCGGTTGACAAAGGGACCCCCTGCTCTTTTTCTTGTGGTAGTGACTACCAAAGAATCTGGGGTGGAATGACCTCTAATATATAGAGGATCCGAGGGAGAAGGGGGAAAGAGTTTCTATTCTTGGGTTTACACCTCTTGGGAGAGCAGGTGTTGCCAAGGAGTGAGCCAGGCATTTTTTTATCGAATTGAGGAGAGGGATAGCCTGGCTGGCTGGCGGCTTCTCTTTGAGTATATCCTCAACAAAGTCGGCTTCAGGGGCTGCCTCTTCAGTGTCAATTTTCAACTGTTCAGCTGCCTTACGTAACATTACATTAAACGTCAACCGATCATCAATTGGAGAGGGGTTTCTTGTAGGGGTGATTTGAGGGGAGTCCAAAGCCAGAATATCTGTATCTGGATCTTGTGGATCTGGGGACTGCCATGGTTGAGGGTCACCAATATCTGGGTCCTCCCCCTAGCCCTCAATGGGCTCATGTTCATCAGAAAAAGGATTTTCCTCTACAGTAACTTTTGGAATGTCCTTTTCAGTAAGGTCATAATTATATACGTCCTCTTCTGAGGGGTCAAAAAAGCCTTGTGAATTTATCTAGGGTTAAAAGGGCCTTCATCCCTTGGCCTTCTTGGTGTAGGTTGTTCTGAACGTGAAACAAACCTGTCCAGCCTTTCAATGCAGTCTTCAAA
This sequence comes from Ambystoma mexicanum, assembly GCF_040938575.1. Classification (NCBI taxonomy): domain Eukaryota; kingdom Metazoa; phylum Chordata; class Amphibia; order Caudata; family Ambystomatidae; genus Ambystoma; species Ambystoma mexicanum. The sequence goes on from NC_090932.1 coordinate 1,276,333,112, forward strand.
CTTTTCTCTAGTCCAGACTGATGACCTAATATGGTCTAGAGGTGGAAAAGTGTCCTTAGCACTCTCTCCCATCAAAAACTGTAGAGATCTTTGCATTAACGTTGAATAAAGTCCTTCTCCTTCAGAGAATTCCTCTGGCGGGACTGATGAAGGTGGGGTATCCCTTTGTCTCTCTCGACTTATGAACGCTCTCCTTAGATCTCGGCGGATCCTTGGGCCTCTTGGAAACTTTCAAAGAGTCCCTAAACTGCCGCCTTTGAGAATCGGCAGACACGATTCTTGCCAGGCTGTCTTCGACGTCCTCCGCAGACAGGAGGCACGTAGTTACAGCCGACGAGTGTAAGGGAGTCTTTTTCGGTGGTGTTAAGGCCTTGTCTTGAGTTATAGCAGTCCTCAGCGGAACAGAAACCTTATCGTTGCCGTACGTCTTACTGTGATGCGTGTTGACGGAACAATGCATTTTGGGGTAGCGCCCTTTGTCTTAGATTGCCCAGGCCGATATGCGGCTCCTGGGAGGGCTGCCGATCCTGGCAGTCGGTGGGTATTGCGGAATTACCGGTGTACCCGTTAGCACCGAAGTCTTCTTAGATGTAGTCGAAGTAAGGCTGGGGTTGTGTGTTTAGTGCTGTGCACATGTCCGTCTGTCTCGCCGGTGTTTGACATCCCCATAGCAGAGCTTACGCCGTGCTTATCAGGGCCAGGGACAGACTATGCCGAACGCAAGCGTTCCGTCGAAAGGTCAACAACCTCCAGTTCGCAGGTATGATAGTCACTCTCGCCATCGTCACATTCGGTGGTAGCGGCAGTGGGTAGAATTATTCGACCAAAGGTCGGTTGGATAATAGCAATGTTCTTTACGAACTCCGGATAAGGGCGACCAGCTATCTGGGCGGAAAAAAACAATGTAAGGGACCTCGATGCATGAGGGATCTTGGGTACACTACGCCCTTGTCAACGTCCCCTTTTGATTCTCGAAAGGCAAGATGCAATAATCTGTGATTACCACTGGATGTCGGACTATGCACAGCATGTGATTCTAAACAGATTAGCAAACATCAGAAATAATGCAATAGTACTTATTTCCCCCAAGAGTTATCTGGGCCTACTTGTATTTAAATAAAACATTTATTTTTTTACAATACATAGTGTTTCAGTGTTTCTTTGGTACAATTTCATTTGTACTGGTTATACAGCCCTCACTCCCTCCCAAGATAAGCCTGGCTGCTCTGTCGATGCTACCCTGACCTCAGGTGGTACAGCCTTATACAAAGAGCGGAGTGTTGTATTGCCTCAGTTCAATGGTTTTAATAAGCCCTTAGTTGGACTTCAGAAAAACTGTGCAAACACCACCTTATGTGGGGTGCTGGGGGTTACACTGTTACTGTTAACTCCGTTGCCACTTCTCCTGTAACTTTCAAGTTACATTAACTGACAAACTTAAATGGCCGGTGGCAGTGGATACATTTTTCTACCATTTGTGTGCAAGTTACTCACAGGCTGTTTTCACAGCTGCAGTACAGCACCCTTGGGTGACCATTTTCCCAAAATGGCCTGTTTTTTTCTCCATTTTTACATTGAAAGTTCCTTCTTGGCTCTTCTTCTACCGTTACAGGTGGGAGTGGGTACTCTGAGATTTGTCTTTGGCAGGATTCCTTTGTGAAGCACCGCTAAAGCTCCAGTGTGTCCAGTGTGTCTGCTCAGGCAGGAAGTGAGGGAGGATCCTGAAACCCCTGGCGTTTGCACAATGGTATACCTAGTGGCTTCCAGTTTGAACTGGGAGGCTAGCTGTCCTGGAGGACAACCACCCCAGGTGATTGACAGCTCCGTAGGATTGAAAGAATGGGTTCCAACATAAAAGGAGAGACTCTTTGGACAGAAGGCAGAGCCGACCACTGGAACTGAAGATCCGGAGCAGAAGATGATCAGAGCAGCACCTCCAGCACCCACAAAAGCACCGCAGCTGCCCTGACCCTCCTTTGGGCTGGTGGGCATAATCATTCAGACATTTTCAATTTGAGCCGTCCCCCGACGTCCTGTGATCTTCCTGGGCTGCAGAACCCCAATACACGGGGTACCTAGACAATCTTGGAGTGCATCTTCTTGCTGTGGACAAATCTCGCTGGAACTTCGGTGGCATCCGTCTGGACTTCCAGAAACAAGAATCCTCCCCCTAGAGTCCCCTCACCAGAGTGCTGGACCTAGTAAACAAGAAGATTCCAACCGGTGGTGACCGTTCGCTCCTGTTGCTGATAAAAAGGTGCCAAAACCGCAAACCAACGTGGGAGTAAGAATAATTCTTTGCTGCCAACCTCTCTCGACTACTGCTTCAGGATCCTGTCCAGTGTCCCACCTTTCGGCACCGCGACCAAGGACCAGGAGACCGGGACTGCAATAGTACATAGTGAAGGCGTTCAGCTGCATCATCTTCTTCACTCTCCAGGTACTGTGGGGATCTGGTAAACTTACCTTGTGCCATTTGTGTTGCTCCTTTGCTTTTGAAGTGCTGTTTCTGCTGTTTGGGTGTTCAACCAAATTCAGACACACAGGCCTAACAGCTTGTGCACCTACAGGGAGGTTTCTCAAGTACCTTTTTTTAATCCAACTAACTTGTGCTTACCTGTACAGAGAAGATCTTCATCAGAAAGTCTGCATTTCCTATTGACTTGGGCATTGCTTGTTCCCCAACAGAAAATCTTCCATTCCTTATGACTTTGGCATTGCTGGTTTCCCTCCAAAGCCTGTACTGAGGAACTCTATTCTAGTTAAGGAAAGGTCGCTTAAGTCTACCAAGAATTGTTACAGTGTTGCTTAACTGTTAGTTGTCTTCCATTCATGATCTACCTACAACAAAGTATTGCTGGGTTATTCCAGAAAATGTGCTTTTACTTACTTGACTGAAGTCATTCATGATTCTATTGTAGAGGAGGTCCCAAATATGGCCTGCACTCCAGCCACCCATGTTGAGACTCCAAAAGCATACTCGCCAAGATATGTGACGTATAAGGCGCAAATAAACCAACTGAGAGCCACAGTAGGGCTCTGTCCAGTGCACATCAGAAGGACTTGTATACCTATTGAAGCGCCAATAATCAGACAACCATGGGCCGCATGATAACCATTGAGACAACCGTACCAACAGTTGACACGAAATGAAGACTACTTACAAACTGTCCCCGAAGAGACCCAAGGGGCCTTAATCCAAGGCAAATGGAGACCACCACAAAGGCCAGGACAGACGCACAGACGAACAAAACACGGATCAAAAGAAGCCACACAAAGATGATATGTTACGAATAATGAGGTAATGAACATTGATAAAGAGACAATATTGAAATAAAAGGAGATGTAACCAGGATTTAATTATGCAACTTGCTAAATGCCTGTAAATAGGCTTGGAACGCAAGAAGCTAAGGACACGATACTGCTTGCAATGCTTAGAAGGATAGAGCGGCAGGCGCCAACTATATGTATCTACCTCAATGAAGCACAGTATACAAATGCAACTCCTTTTTATAAAAGCAGAAGTAAGCCTAGGATGATAGAGGATAGAGGACGGAAAGGCCAGGATTCATAAGTCAGCTCAAAGTCAGACAGAAGAGCGGAATCAAAACTCAGCAAGCAAGTAGCTCATGGCTAGGAATTCGAGGTCAACCCAAGGAAGGGAGGAGAGCGGCAACTTCGAAGAAACGAAACTTAAGAGCATAGAAGCCTGCCCCGTGAAGGTCAAGATAAGGAGGCCCAGGCAGGTGGCGAGGCTGAACAAAGGAACTAACAAATAGAGGGAAGTTGAAGCCGATCTACGGTGCACAGACATGTGACCATCCTGGCGCAGAGAGATGCCCACATCTGATGTCATCCAAACCCATAACTTTTACGGATAAGAAGTTACAGTCCGAGGCCACTCTTAGCCAACTAATTGACACATAGGCCTGAAGGTAGTGATTGATGGAAGGGAGGCAGGGTGAACCTTGGGCCATCCCGCACCTGGGTGTCCATTCTGCATGCTACTAATTAAAGTGGAGATGTATGTCTAGGGGTTTAACCCACCCAATCACAATGGACCAAGTAATCTAGGGTCCTATAGCCAGTAGAACCAATGAGACATCGTATTTGTAGTGACGTCTATCACGAGTGATGTAGAGGGATGGGCGTAGACTCCCACCTGATAAGAGTTATCCAATCCTCACACTCTGTTACCATATACAGATATAGCACCTATACTTAAGTTACCTTTCCCGGCCAATAGAATTGCATGGCAAACTTTGTAGTGTTACACGTCAATGATGAGAATTTGCTGTAAAAGCTACTGTTTGCATGAAGAATTTGGAAGTTGAAGCGAGACAGGCGATCGCAGACCTGATGATTCACATTTGTTTCCCCGTTTTTCGTACTTGTCATTAAACTGACTTCTCTTTGCCAAACCATTGACTTGTCCTTTTTGATTGGTGTTGGAGTAAGAGTATCCTGCACCCCATCCGCCTTAAGGTGCAGCTATCTCGTTTTAAGGTGCCGGAGGGCGAGCTCTGAATCTCACGGGCCCGTTCGGAGGTCGCTCCGTCCTCCAGTACACTATGTCAAGGGAGGCAATCATTATGCTTTTCTTTCTTTATTTATTGCTGCAACATCAGCACTTTAAAACATTGAACATTTAAACTGGGCATTTATCGTTTTTACTACACCACTTCGAGGAAAACGTTTAAAGTTCAAGAAAATCTTTCCATAGGCACTACGAGCCCCATGATCCTCTGGGCTCTGGTAGTCCTGGGCTCCTCCATTCCACCTATCAGGAGACTGTGTGAGGTATAAGAGTCCTTTGCCCTAGGTCCCTTCCCCTTTCTTTCTTCTGCCTCAGATAAGTGACTTCTTAATTACTGAACGATTGATTTATGCAATTAGAAAGTACTTAGATAGTATTTGTACTACATTGGGATTAGTTCCCGTAACAGTGGAGCTTTCTGTACTTAAATGTTATAAAGCGTATAGCCTGTGACAGGATAATACGCAGCAAGTGTTTCAGAAATGTAGCTTCACATGAGGAAACCTTGTGCGCGCGCGCATCAGCGAATATCTGTCAAGCATCTTTGGAATTAATTTGTCGAACAACGTGGTAAGTGTTGAAAGGAGTTGGGGCCAGAGACATGAGCGAAGGCGCTTGTTTTAGGCACCAGGCCCTGCTCCTCACATCACTCATATCGCGCCGGCGAAAGCAGCGCGCACTAGAAAAAGGGGGAGCAGGCGGCTTCTAAACTTCCAGACATCCCTCGGGTCTCTCTCAACGCTCGCGCAGTTCTAAATCACCACAAATTAGCACAGAGGGGAAGAGCTAATAGAATTTACGTTTACTTACCGCTTGAACAGCACGGAAGGCACAGAGTGTTGCCAACAAGCATTTACTCAGCTAAAGAGCCACATTTTGACAGTTGACAGTCCAGAAGTTGGCCCTGCCAGCCACAGGTATTAATGGATCACTAGAAGGCTGAGAGGGTCCCAGTCTACAACCCCAGAGTGGAGTGAGGAGGAATGGGAGGAAGAGCCCATGCAGCAAGAGACTGAGTGGTCCCTCAGTTAAGAAAGAGCTGGGGGACTCCCTGTCACAGGCAGTCTCTCAAGGGGTACAATCCATAACTCAGAGGCTAGATATGCTAGAAGCACTGATGGCTGAGCAGAGAGAGCAGCTGGCCTCTAGAAGAAGACAGGCACACAGTCCTGGAGAAGGGATGTCAGCGGAACAGCCCCAAGGAGGGATTGAGCAGAAGGGGTGTAAAGCTCCGAAGAGAAAAGACTCTTTAACCTCACTGAGCAAGGGAGAGAGGGTGAACGCTGTTCCCCAAGGAGAAGACAACCCTGTTGCCAGACTAAGGAAAGCCTTCCTTGCAGAAACTGCAGTCGCCATGACAGACCCCTCTACAACTCTACCCCGGGGATGAATAATTCAGGGGACAATGATGAGGGCCATTCGCCCGATGACAAGGGGGAGTAGAGGAAGACAGCCTATTGAGGAGAGTGCCGCCCCTGAAGAAGGCGTCGTTTCTTACCTGTAACTCAATTTCTCCAGCGTTTGTATCTTTCATGGATTCACATGCTGTGAATATTTCCCCATCGTCAGGCTGGGAAACCTCAGTAACTTTAACTATGCGTTTTCTCTATGGAAAACGTTGACACTTTAGTGTCCTATCGACTTTCTTTTTGGGTGCTTTAGGCTACACCATTAGGATGTCCGATATAAATAGCCCACCCCTGCCCGCGGCTACCCTTCAGATTTTAACCTCCAAATTAGAGGGAACCCGAACCACGGTTTGCCTGCAGGGGCGGCCAGCGGGTGCATGTGAATCCATGAAAGATATCAATGCTAGAGAAATGGAGTTACAGGCAAGATACTACTCCCTTCTCCAGCAGTGGAACTTTCATGGATTCACATGCTAGTAGATTACATAGCAGTATGACCACTGTGTGGAGGTGCTTTACAGGCAAACCAAATAGTAACATCCATTAACATGCATGAGAACAAACCAGCAAGTAAAAGAGTAAAACGGAAAACCCCAGAAGCTGCGGGCCTACCTTACTGAAATAGGGGCTGGAGGACTGCCCGTCCCACCTGCACATCATCCACATAATGCTGCCCCAGACAGTAGTGCCTGGTGAATGTATGTAGCACTGCCCAGGAAGCCGCCGGGCAAATGTCCATTAGCGGTATACCAGACCATAGTGCCGCTGATGACACTGTGGAATGTGTAGAATGGGCCTTCAGAGTGCCCCTCAAAGGCTTGCCAGCCATTGCGTGAAAATTAAATTGTAGACTAGGCCAAACGGGAAAGTCCTTGCTTGGAAACAGACTGCCCCTTGTTGAAGGGACTAAATGCCACAAACAGCTGCTTCGACCTCTGGAAGTCTTGAGAACGCTTCAGATAAAATGTCAGCACCCTCTTAACGTCCAGAGAATGCAGGGCTTTTTCTGCCGGCGTGAACGAGGGTACGGCAATAGAAGCAAGTTTGTGAAACGCTGATGGCACTTCGGGATAAAGTGTGGATTAGTAGCCAGGAGAACCTTGCCCCTCAAACCTCAGATAAGGCGGTTCAATGACCAGTGCCTGCAATTCAGACACCTGTCTGGCCGAGGTAATCGCAACCAGAAATGCAACTTTCCACGAGAGGAACTTCATGGAAGCCGTTGACATGGGCTCAAACGGAGGCTTCATCAGAGCAGAAACAACCACATTGAGGCTCCACACCTGTGCAAACCTTCTCCGGGGGGAATGTCCAAAACAGTCCTTTCAGAAAATGTTTAACCAAGCGATCACTAAACAGTGGAGCAGCATGGCCCCTTCCCGTGAACCTAGAAATAGTCGCCAAATTCACCTTGATGAATGACAACGCCAGGCCTCCTTGCGCTAGATGTAACAAGTACGGGAGAACCTAGGTCGGCGAGACCTCCAATGGCTGTATCTCCGGGTGACCCTCACACCAGGCACAGAATCTTGACCATTTATGACCATATGATAGATTGGTAGAAGGAGCCCTTGCTGCCTCCAAGATCCGGTGACACTCTTAGGAGATACCTAGATGACCGAATTTGGAGAGGTCAGGAGCCACAGTGCCAGTCTAAGATGCCGGAATGTGATGCCACACTCTGCCGTCGTCCTGAGACAGAAAATCTTGGTCCGAACCTAAACGAACCAGCTCTTCAACCGCTAGGTGAAGGAGATCTGAAAACCCCGTCTGCCTGGGCCAGAACAGGGCTACCAAAATCACCCTTCACCGGTTCGCACCCACTGGATTGTTCTCTGAATCAGTGGAAATGCATACGTGAAGAGGCTCGTCCACTGGAACAAGAACGCGTCCTCAATTGACTCTGGATGAGCGCCCCCCCCTTGCTGGCAAACTCCAGACAGTGTTTGTTTTCCATCGTGGCAAACAAGTCCATCGGGGGAGACCCCAATTTTCAGAAGATTCTTGCCACCTGCTGCGTCTTCAGTCGCCACTCGCGCAGCTGGCTGGTGTCCTTGCTGAGCGCATCTGCCTGAACATTCAGAACTCCCGGCAGATGGAAAGCTACAATATGGGTCCCTTGAGCCAGAGACCAATGCCAGACCTCCTGAGCCTCCTTTGACAGGACTCTGGAATGCGTGCCGTCCTCCTTCCTCAAATAGAATATTGTGGTGGTATTATCTGTCAACACCCTCACCACTGTTCCTCGAATGCGATGGAGAAAAGACTTCAGACCCGGTGCACCACTCTCAACTCTAGCACATTGATATGCAACGATGCCTCCTCCTGAGACCATAGGCACCATACCTGTGACTTGTTGAATTGCGCCACGCACCCCACCTGGGAAGCGTCTGCCACGATCGTGAACTGAAACTCAGTTCCAGCAGGGGCATGCCACGTACAAGATTGTCTGTCCAAGTCCACTACCGACAGGCTTCCACCAACCCCTCGTCGATGACCATTTTGTCCGACCATAACCCTCGACTCTGCGACTACCTATCCACGAGGAATTCCAGCACTTGTCTCACGAACAGGCAGCAATTTGGAAGGAGCGGAATACACGACGCCATGGATCCCAACAGCAACATGCAACTTCGGACCGAGACCACCATACCACTGCCTCATTCACCAGCTTTGGACCACAACTTCAGCACTCTTTCGCTGGAAGGTTTTACCAGATTGTCCAGGGCAAGAAACTGCACCACGAGAAACACCAATTCCCTGGACGGCATTGAATAGGATTTTTTGAAGATGACGGCGAATCCCAGCTGTTGCAACAGGTCTAGGGTCGCCATGAGCGACTCCCTTCTCCGTTCCGGCGACAGACACCGTACCAACTAATCATCTAGGTAGGGGTACACATGATGGCCTTCCCTGCGGAGTAAGGCAGTTGTCGGAGCCAGACACTTCGTAAATGTCCTGGGAGAGGACTTCAGGCCAAACGGGAGGACACCGAACTGGTAATGATCCTCCCCGACCACAAAACACAGGAACTTGCTGTGTTTTTGCCTCATCGGGATGTAAAAGTAGGCGTCTTGCAGATCCAACGACGCCAGGAACTCGCCCGGTTGCACTGAGCGGATGACATCCTGAAGTGTGAGCTTCCTGAATTTCAGGCAATGCAGATTCTTGTTTAGTGACCGAAGATCTAGAATAGGTCTCTATTTGCCATTGGGCTTTTTCACGACGAAATACCGAGAGTACACCCCCTCGCCCTGTTCCGAGACCGGAACTGGTTCTATCGCCCCTTTTGCTAGCAGGAGTACCACCTCCTGCCGCAAGACTGGAAGATGCGGTTGCGCCACATACAAGGGCGAAATAGGGACCGGAGGATGCCGAAATTCCAACGAGTGGCCGAGGCATACAATCTCCAGCACTCAGCAATCTAAAGTTATAAGTCGCCACTCTTCGACGTGGTTTGCCACCCTGCTTCCCCCCCCCCCCCAACAGATTGCTCACATGGCAGTCATTGTTGAGACTTTGACGGTCTCCCTTTAGCAGCCGAGCCTTGTGGACCTTTCTTGCACTGAGATTGAAAGTCTCTGCTCTTCTGCACGACTGGACCGAGCGCCTATAGCCTTGAGACACGTAGCTGCAGCGCCCCTAACTTTGATCTCGGGTGGAGGCAAACCGGGCATTACCAGAGGCTCCACGAAAAGCCTGAAAGGAGCGAAAAGGCCAGCCACTCTGCAGGGAACCTAAAGACTTTGCCGTCTCAGTATCCTCCTTCATCCCCTTCAGGGCCTCATCTATCTGCTCTACGAACAAGTGTTCACCCTCACAGGGCATATCAATGACCTTATACTGGGCTTCTGGATGAAAATCCAGACACTTCAGCCAGGCCTGCCGTCCGAGCACCACACCATTGATTTGCTTAAATCCAGACTATGCCAGGTCCACTGCAATATTGATGCTGTGGTTGGAGGCCTCCTCCCCCTCTCGAACCAACAGCATCGCCTCCTTACGGTGTTGCTCCGGAAGATTATCAAGAATCGGGGGTAGCCTGTGCCCCATCTACCTATCATACCTGGCCATAATAGCCAAGGAATTTGCAGCTTTCACTGTGGTAACCCCCACAGTCAGGACTTCTTCCCAAACGCGACCTGTGTTCTGGCTTCATTGTCCGGGGGCGAAACACATTTGTGTTGGCTTCTGGGCTTATAGTTAGTCGCCGCCGAAACCACCGACTCGGGCGTGGGCTGCGACTCAGGAGACTTGAATTTATTTTCCAGACATCCCTTTACCGCTGGTTCAGAAAACGAGTGGTGCATCGTGTGCAAGCCCTCGTGCTACATGTGGTCGAGAATCGGAACCGAGACGACCACCTTCCGTCGCTTTCCCATATGCTCGAAGAGAAAGCAGTTCTTGCGTTCTTCCTCAGGAGCCAGCCCAAACTCCTGACAGCTATCACCATCAAGGCGTGGAACACCCCAAAATAATCTGGTGGAGATGGTTGCGCTGGACTGTTCCACCTCAGGATCCGTATCCCAGACATCGTCCTTCACTGGCGACGAAGACACCGCCAACAGGGTATCACACGGAGCACTCTCCGGATCCAAATCAGGCAACTCCCCTTCTTCCGGATGACTCAGGAGACGGTCCAATCCCACCGATAACAACAACCGTACCAGAGGCGACATCCTAGGGGACTCACCAGGCACTTTTTCAGAGCCGGCGGACTCTGAGGCGGTGGAAGCCTCGCATCCAGTTGCCCCAATAATGACCGGAGCGTATTCAACACCTGCAAGGATAGCGGGGACTGAGGATTCACCAACGGGTAACGGGGCAGCCCAGCCCCCACACCACTCAACGTCGCCAGGCGTGCAGCTTGCAGACCCAGAGCCGACAGATCAAAAAGCGGCTCTTGTTCCTCCTCCATTCCATAGGAAACAGAATACGTAGCCGGTTCCTGTTGCAGAACGTCCACCAGAAGCATGGGCCCAAAGTCGACAGACTGCCACGGTCCACAAGTCGGCAACAAGCCTTCCGAATCCATCTGCGTTGACAACAGCGGACCACTGTCAGTCACAGTCGATGATGGAAAAGCAGATGGTACCGCCACCGACGAGGAGGGAACAACCGTCGACGCCACTCTCGTCCACAGAACCGTGGCCTCCACGGTCGTAGCCTTCACCGGTGACACTTTTTGGAGTATGAACCAGACTGGTGCTTCGAAGAGTCCCGGCTGGACGAGGACCGATCTTTAGACGAGTGCTTCGCCTGTCCTTTGTCCGACACCTTTGACTTCTCAGGCCTACCACTAGAACCCTTGGGCTTGTCAGGCCGAACCAACTTGGACAGCGAGGAGCTACTCCCCCACCCCCTTTCAAATGATGCAACCTGGACGTAGATAACTTGCTACCTCTCCCCACCTCCGAGGTAGGCGGGGGGAGGGTGGGGGGGTTCCGCTGATGCCACCCACTGGTGCTCAGCGGCCTTCTCCGCCCTCACCGAAAAACTGTCTCCCTCGGGCTGATCCCACTTCCGAAGCCGGGTAAGTGCCCTCGTTTAGCCAACAGATGAGCAGGCGGTTACAGTCTTTCAAGTCTTCTGCGAAAACCCCTGGCATATCTCGCAGGCATCTGTTGAATGATGGGGGTATAGACAGAGACAGTCCGTATGGCCATCCCCCTCGAAGACCTTTAGGCTGCAGGTAGCACGAGGCCTAAACAGACATTTTTTTCTGGGCCACAGCTGACATACCGGCCGGATACGAAAAGCATGTGCAAAACATGAATAGAAACACAAGGTGATCCCAACAGTTTGGAGACACCGCAGGGGCGGGGCTATTTATATCAGATGTCCTATTGGTGTAACCTAAAGCACGCAAAAAGAATGTCGATAGGACACTAAGTGTCGAAGTTTTCCATAGGGAAAACGCTAAGTTAAGTTACCGAAGTTTCTCAGCCCGACAGCATGAGAATCCATGAAAGATCCAATGCTGGAGAAGAGGACAATACAAGGGACATGTTTGATCCTGAAGCCATTAGACACCCCAAATCATGTGAATGGGTGCCATTGTCTAGGGTTGTGTGGTATAGGGTGCAGCACATTAGAAAGCCCCTAGACAGGGAGGTGAGGTCAGATGAGGTCAGAATGTCCATAGCCAGAGTTGCCTGGCAAGTTAGCAGAAACTCCGGACCTTGATCCAAAGATGGTCACCTTTGTGACCAAGGCGGCGAGGGACATCAGGAAAGGTCTGGACTGAGCCTGGAGGGGGTGCCAGGATAATGTCCTGGACCTAGCCAGACCCTTGGAGGAAATAATAGATTTGGCAGAAAATGCCAAAGTCACAGGAACACCAGTAGATGCCTATGCCAACTGCGCCCTCTCCTCGGAGAAGCGTGTTGCTGAAAATAGATGGAAAACTCTGCGACTTGGCCTCCTACGAAGTGGGAGAAGGCGCTAAGGGACTTCTGTTTGGAGAAGCATTCACAAAAGAAATGTCGCATTTTGTCAGGATTTACTCGGCATTGGAAAAGGCACAGAGCTCCATTAAAAAGATATATTTCTGGGGCAAGTTTTTGCCGGGACCGGACGCCACCGTGGATCAGTGGTCCAGTCGCTACAACTTCCAACGCAGACCCCAAGGGCTGCAAGCCCAGTATTGGGAGGGAAGACAACAGGACACCTTCCTGACCAGATCAAGATTCCCAAGAGGTCATAGAGGGAGAGGTTCCTACCGGCGCCAGAGTGCCAATGGCTGCGAGTACAGCATGCAAGCAAGTAGGAGGGCCAACACTCCGCTTTTTGAGCAAATGGTGAGCTTTATCCAGCGATGCATGGGTGCTCCAAGCAGTGGCGGGCCTCCAATTAGAATTTGAATTTGTAGGCGACCCCATGCAGAGGGTAGAACCTCACCCAATACACATGCCGCAAGAAGTAGCACTATTGCAAAGCGAACTGCTAAAGCTTGTAGACAAGAACGCGATAGAGCGCGATACGCAAGGGGAGCGGTATTCCTCAGCAATATGTTCCTGGTACACAGGAAGGAGAAAATAAGATCAGTCATAAATCTCTAGAGTTTAAACGAATGGCTCACATACAACCATTTCAAGGTGGAGGGAATTCACCTGCTCCGGTACCTCCTACGCACAGGAGATTGGCTAGCACGGCTAGCACGACTGGATCTCAAAGACACATACCTCACAATACTGAGGTATCAGAGATATCTACGCTTCCGGTGGAAGCTAATGAGACCCGTAGCCGTGGCCATAAGAGAGAGGGATACAACTTATTTATTTAGACATTCTTGTGTTGGGCCCAGACAAATTAACGCTCAGCAAGAATGTACATTGGGTCTTCAGCCTACTATCCTCGCTGGGCTTCTTAGTCAGCCTAGACAAGTCTCAGCTTCAACCAGTTCAGAGGATAGAGTTCTTGGGGTTCACGATAGATACCGCAAAGGCGACTTTCGAACTCCCAGGACACAAGGTGAGAGCGATCAAGAAAGAACTCAGCAGTCATAGCGATGATTATTTCGCTTCGCAGTCTTACCAGGATAGTGGGACTGCTCACAGCCTCGATTCAGGTGGTATTTCCCAGACCACTCCATTACCAAGCTCTACAGAGACTCAGGAACAGACACTTACAAGGAGGTGTAGGTTACCATCAACTAGTGATCCTGAACCACCAAGCTCTCACAGAGCTGCATTGGTGGCTGCTGAACATGGAAGCCTGGAACAGCCGAGTGATTTTCAGCGATGTGCCAGACTTGGTGATAGAGTCAGACGCAAGCAGTATCAGGCTGGGGAGCCAGATGCGACCAAGCAGAGACAGGAGGGAAAGGGTCAGTAGAAGAATTGAAATTACACATTAACTGTCTAATTCCTAGCAGGTTCATTCGCAGTACGTGCTTTCACCAAAGACAATCAGATGTGTCTTGCTCAAGATGGACAACATTTCAGCCGTGCGCTACATAAATAAGGTAGGTGGAACCAAATCCAGGATGCTAGCAGAGCAAGCAAAATATTTCTGGCACTATTGCTTTCAGCACCAGATCGCAGTAGCAGCAGAATACCTACCAGGGACACAGAACAGAGTGGCAGACTGGAAGTCACAGTATCCTGTAGACTCTAGTGATTGGAAGCTACATCACCAGATATTCACGCATTTGCAGGAAGTCTAGGGTCCCCTAGACACTGATCTATCTGCATCCAGACTGAACGTGCAGACGCGCAAGTACTTACATTGGAGGATAGACCAGGGAACAGCGGGTACAGATGCCTTTCTACACCCGTGGAACGGTGCAGTGCACTATGCCTTCCTGACATTCATCATGCTCACAAGAGCCTGGTGAAAGCCCGCAGAGGTGAAGCAGAGCTTGTGATGATACTACAGTTTTGGAAGTCCCAGGCCTGGTTTCCAGTAGCGCTGGAACTTTCTTTGGATTTCCCAAGGCTGGACCTTCTTCTCGGCCCGACCAGTCAACCTCACCCGTTGATAGAAGTGGACACGCTTCATTTGATTGCCTGCAGGGTTTCAGGAAGAGGTGGGAGTTGCTAGGCATTTCGCAACTCGCTGCAGACTATCAGAGACTACTGGGTGCCTTCCACCATTAGGAGCTACGGCGCCGCATGGGACCGTTGGATCCAATGGTGCGCAGAACATGGTTTGGATTCAGTTTCAGCACCTGTAGTTCATGTTCTCAACTTCCTAGCGAATAGGTTTCAAGACGGCTGCGCCTATAGAAAACTAGGGGTCTACAGATCAGCAGGACAACACCCAGCGGTCATACGACTTCTCAAAGGAATAAAGCTGACGAGACATCCCTGATGTCCCATAACCCTGCATATTTGGGTTTGGGCGGTTTTTTGCCTGTTCCTCAGATGGCCAGAGAACGATAGCCTTTCTCACTCACAGCTTTCAGGGAAGCTAGCGATGTTATGTTTAGCAGCATCTCGAAGGGTGTCAGATGTCAAGGCCCTAGAGATAGACAGGAAGATATTTTATCCGGAAGGTGTAGCTTTTAGCATAGCGAAGAGAACGAAGAGCGATTCGAGAATCATTTCCTACCCTAACTTCGCGGAGAATAAGAAAATTTGCATGGCGCAATGCATTAAAGATGAGGCGACAGCCCATCTTACAGCGCAAGGTGTAACGCAACTGCGTAGAAAGCCCCATCATGCCGTAGCCACAGCAACTGTTGCTAGGTGGGTGAGAGGTGATGCAATGGGCTGGGATAGACTTGTCCGGCGCGCATTCTGCTGGGAGAGCAATGGCTTCTAGAGCTTTGGCTGCAGGTGTCTCTTTGCAAGACATAATGAAATCAGCAGATGGTCTTCCGAGTCAACTTTTAAGACATTATATTTCAAACCCCTGTATCAGATCGAATAGATGGTAGGAAGCTTTGATCAAGAATAATGCTTCCATCATGTCTTGACATAGAATGAAGAATGCCCAGGCTTACAGCGCAGGGTAGTCTCGATTCTATTAAAGACACGGATGCAAGCATTATATCCCACCCAGAATGGCGAAAGCCTTGACATAACATGTAAAGGTATATTGTCTAAGAGCTTTAGCGCATTCACGCCCTCATGGTTTCTTCTCGATTTCTCACAGGAGACTACCTGAAAACTGCCTGAAAAAGCTTGAAGGATCGTGGAGTTGAAACATGTGGTTGCACCTTGTCCCGTTGGACCAGAGACACCTTGGCATCAGGGGATCAGTTGAGAGTTCCGCTTGTTGGGATGGTTCGCTTAAGAGCAAAGTTAAACGTTCAGACTGAAAGTACATTGATTAGCAAAGGAAGAGGAAGGGACCTAGGGCTAAGGGGGTCTTATACCTCACACAGACTCCTGAGAGGAGCAAAGGAGGAGGACAGGACTACCAGAGCCCAGAGGATCATGGGGCTTGTAGTGTCTATGGAAAGACTGTCTTGAACTTTAAACATTGGTTTTATTTTTTTACTCGAAGTGCTGGAGTAAAAACAATAAATGCCCAGTTTAAATGTTCACTGTTTTAAAGTGCTGATGTTGCAGCAACGAAGAAAGAAAAGCATAATGCTCGCCTGTGTGTCTTTGATTGAATCAACACTACCCTGCGCTTTAAGCCTGGGCAATCTTCATTGGTTACCAGAGTACATTGTAATTTACTTACCTGCTTTACTACTACTTATTATCTTGATGTGAATTTGATGTTATTAGTTGATATAGACTTTCTTTTAGTTACTTATTGCATTGTGTATTTATAAAATACATTACTATTATTGAGATAACTAAGCGTGTAAGTGTTTCTTTGGATCTATGTATGTTCTGATTTCTTCGTACTGTTTTACAGCTCACATTCCTACTCCTAAAATAAGACTGGAGGCTCTGCCACTCTACCACGCCTATATTAGAAGTTGAGGCCCTAAAGCCAAGAGATAAGTCTTATAAAGTCTAACTCCAGTTGGACTTCAGAAAAACGTACCAAACACTGGTGGCAGGCGGTGGGATTGGGGAAGATTGGATTACATATTGGAAATACTTGTGTCCAGAGAATCCATTCACAAGGCTAGCCCTAAGAAAAATATACTAATAACTGTTGACATGGATCATTTTAGTGAAGAGGCCCTTGTAATTCTTACAGTGGATAAACAAAGAATTGTCCAAAGCAAGGGGCTTCAGTTCTAGGGGTAGAAAGAATGACCTGATTCACACTTTACTGAATCACCAAAACCCTGGAAGTAGGCCTGCAACCCCTACTCCTAACATTGATATGTATGGAATTTCTGAGGGAGAAAGTTAAGAGATACGTTCTAATTTGCCTCATGGATCAGAAGATGAGGGGGGGATCCCAAGAGTCTTACAACCCCCCTGCACATCTCTTTATTGTACCGAATCTTCCACCTATCATGACCCCACCAGGTCACAATATAAGTCCTGAATATCTGTCTCTTGAAAAGATAAAACTTGGAACTCTAATTCAGGAACCTGACCCTCCAATCTGAAGACAAAGAGGAGACAGAGAGAGGGAAGACAAAGACAAAGAGAGGAGACAGAGTGAGAGGGAGTTGCAACATGAATATGAGATGAAGTTGTCCCTTGACTGCGCTTCCTTTTCAGGGTCCTCTCAGTCTGATGTTTCCAAGGATGTGGCGAGTGTGTATGATCCTAGGTGGGATTGGTTGGGGACTTTTGAGTTTAACTGTGGATTGCAAGACATCAGTGGGAATGGTTTAGTCCCTTGGTTCATGTCTAGGCTCACCAGAGTGGCTGTGATGCAGTTATGGAATTAGGTGCGGAAGACAGAAAGGACTATTAGGTAGTCAAACAGGCTTGTATAGCCAGATTTGGTAAAACCAAGCATCTTGCTGACTCCAAAGAACTCGACCCCAAGAAGGTAGCACAAACTGTTGACATGAGGGTGGTCAACAGGGCCACTCAGAAGGATTCTGGGGCTCGTCATAAAAAGGAGGAAGGGGGGGGAAGCACACGAAAGAGGGGAAGGCTAACTAATAATCCACCATCCAAAGAGGCCCACAAACATAAGGGTAAATTCATACAGGACTAGTGAACCATCGAACTGAACCAGAGGATGGTTAAACCTTTGGCAAACATGTGGTTTGTGGGTCTGGTGACCACTTGAAGGGGGATCTCAGATGTAAGAGTAAACCTTCAGGGATCCCATGTGTCTCCTTAGACTTCATCCCAGAGGAAGAAGCTCCTATGACAGGTGCTAACTTTCACATGCTGGCTGAAGAACCCATTGATGTTCAAGTCAGAGCTTCTTTAATGTACCTGGGCCTGTGGGAACAACAGACTACAGATGTCTAGAACACAAGCCCTGATAACAACACAAAAGAATATTACAAGGACAGTGTACTTGTTGAAAGCCAGGAGACCCCTGCCATCAGAGACATGGGGCGGGCATACCTCTGGTGGATGAGAGCTTTTCAACCCTGAGGATGTAGCCAAGACACTCAAAGGGCCCACAAAGCTTTCAGAAGGCCCTATCCGTATGTGCCCCATAATGCCAGCCTTCATTAAGTGCAACAACAGGGCTGCCAGGATCCCAGTTAGTGTTCAGTCTGAAGTGCCTGGTAGGTTACTTCTGGGCAATTATCTAAAGACTCTGAGCGTAGTCTCCAGCACACCCAAGCCTCCTAGTAAGATGAAAAGGGAGGTTACCAGGTTGGCCAGAGAGGCAACCTTAAGAGATTCCTTTTCAGACCAGGGAGGAATCCAGTGTCTCAGGAAAGAAAAAGGGCCTCAAGCCCAAACCTTCCTTAAAGAAAAGGGCTTCTTCCAGAAGAAAGCCCCAGGTCAGCCCAGTGGCCCCACCTCCAGCTGAGGATGAGTAGGTGGAAGAGGAATCTCCTGAGGAACTACCTACTGGTGAAACAGAGAAGGAGGAGTTGCTCCCCTGCATAAAAGATCTGGATCCTAGAGACCATCCTGAGCTGCAAACTTTACTTGCAAAGGGTGGACCCTCTAGGACAGACTTTAGCAGGAGACAAAGTGTCCCTCTCTTGAAGGTCTGCGTAAGCAGGCAGCTTCCCAGCTGGAAGGGCAAGAACCAGGAAAGCATACTTTACTGGGAGGATGGACTCCTCTACAGTGAGCCTACAGAGTCTACTCCAAGGGACCTCAGGAAACTGGTGGTACCCCAAGAGATAGGACCCAAGTTTCTACAGTGTTAGGCAAGATTGAATGCAGTACCCCTACTACAACAACTCTGACCTACTGGCAATAGGAACCCAACCTTTGGTATAAGTCTGTACTACACAGGTTGGTAGTGTGTTGAGCAGCCAGGCTTATCGCAAGAGGGGTCAATGTGTGCTGTAGGGGAGTTACACAGAGATTCACAGTGACAAGCATTCAAATAAACTCTTACACACAAGGTTTCTTGATTAAACTATTATTAATTTATTTAACAGTCAGTTCGAATAAGCCTTCTTCAGAAGGGACATTACAAAGAAACACAAATATACTTCAAAATACACCCTCTTACTTTTCTAAATCATCAAATACCCATTTGGGATGGCCCACACACACTACCTACACCCTCCGGTGACTTCAATAGTTACCAAATGCAAAGTCAGTTAACTCTTTCCTAGAAGAAAAGCAAAACACCTAAGCAGACGACAGAAGAGTCATTCAGGGAGCCAGGCCAGCCAATGTTAAGTTCGCAAAAGTCGAGGTGAACTGAAGCACTTCTTACAGGTAAGTAAAAGTCTTGCACAAGGTTTTAGAAATCTTTGTAGGGAAAGTAGTATCAAATGTGGGGACACAAGATGTTAAGCCTGTGGGTAGTAGAAGATGCAAGCAACTCTACAGGAGCAACCAAGGCAAGTTCCAACTGAACAAGCAAAGTGGCACGACAAGAGGCAAGTTCTCTTAGACTGTACGTACCTTTAGGTTGAAGAAAAAAGTGCATCAGATGAGATCTGTTCCTGTGCAGCTCTGCTGATCCTGGTGTTCCTGGGCTCAGTCGCAGGGACAAGAGGGAGGATTTCTTGGGACTCCAGCACTGCAATGGGAAGGTCACCGACCGCAGCCCGCAATATTCAAACAAGTGGCACTTCAGTGTTTCAGCTTCTCACATCTTACTGCAAATAGCAACATCGCAGTTCCTGGCTGTTGAGATGCGTTTTCCTTGCATCTGGGGTCAGGCACTCCATTTAGGTGGCTCAGGCTCGGTCGGTCCTACTTCCTGAGAGTCCAGAGGATCTTCCTGGAGCTCTTGGCCAGTTTAAAAGCAACGCACACAATCTGGTGTTCCTCTCCCTAGCTACTCTGTTCCAGCAGCGACTGCAGTGGAAATTTAACCAGCTTCGAGGGGATGTCCAGGTGGCTTACTTTGGAGTGGATTAGTCCCACCAACTCAAGGGGGAGAAGTCGTCCTTGCAGAGCTTCTCTAGTCGAGCCGAATTCGGAGCTTCAGCACAACAGCAGGGCTTCACCGGGCAAACTAATGGTCCAGGAGTTGCAGCAGGCGTCTCTACCAAGTTCTTCTTCGGATTCCTTCATCCAGTGGTCGACTCTGCCTTCCAAGCCAAAAAGCCTTGCCTTTTATGCACGTTTCTCCCATTCATTCCAGCCTAGCTGTGTCACCCAGCAAGGTGGCGGTCCTTGCCGGACAGCCAGCCGGCCAATCACCTAAGAGTGCATTTATGTCTCCTAGGAGACTAAGCACAGGGAGTTTAGGGCACCTCCCTTGCTTCCTGCCCCCGCCAGACACCCTGGAGCCAGAGGCTGGCTTCTCTCGTGAATCCCGCCAAAGACAAAAACAAAGGGACCAAACCTGGTTTGGCGTACAGAGTAAATCTCAAGAAGGACCTTTCCACAAATGGTGAAAAAAAGACGGGGGCCATTTTGACAAAAATGGCACCCTTATGTGATTTACTGCAGCTGCGAACACCACAGCCCGTGGTAACATCACACCACGTTAGTTAAAAGTAAACCACTGCCACCAGCCATTCATCGAGTAAAGGGTAACATAAAATTGTTACATGAGAAGCTAGACAAAGGGGATATCAAGTAACCTCTCCAGCACCTTATTGTAAGATAGTGTGTGCTGGGTCTAGAAAGTTACAAATGTAAGTAAAGTCAATTTGACTTCATTTCTCTTGGAAACCGTAGTTTATCCAAGAGAAGGTTTTTAAACCTTGGGGAAATCTGAAAGACTTCCCTGTGCCACTGCACCGAAGGTGCAGTGTGAAACAATATAAAAGATGCCTATGGAGTCTGTCAGACTCCACAACCAAAAGAAACAGTGTTCAAAATCACATTAAAATATATGAGAGAGTGGGGAAAAGGGTCTCCCGCTCTCCAGGTTAAAAATAAGTCCTCAAAATCCAGCAAAGTTGCTGGTCGTCTCTAAGGTAGAGGGAATTAGCACATTTCTGAGAATTCTCCCTAACATACAGTTAGCCCTCTGGTTGGTCCTTTGAGACCCACAAGGACCAAAGAGGGACTCCCCTTTTATTTTAACTGGCCCAAGATGGGTGCAGATGTAGACAAGTACTGTAGAAGCTGCCACACTTGCCAATTGTCTGACAAAAGTGTTTCCAAGAATTTGGTACCCTTAGAGCCCCTTCCAGTTGTAGGAGTTTCTTTTGAGAGGGTGGGGATTGCCATTGTTGGTCCCCTCGACCCTCCAACCTCCTCAGGGAGCCAGTTAAAACTGGTTGTAGTAGACTAAGCTACTAGATGCCCTGAGGCCATACCTACGAGAACTGTTACTGCTCAAGCAGTGGCTAAGGCCCTACTTGGTATTTTTACCAAGGTAAGATTTCCGAAGGAGGTAGTATCTGAAAGGGGGTCACATTTTATGTCCCACTACATGCAGGCCATGTGGAAAACCGGTGGGGTCACCTACAAGATCAACAGCCTACCATCTCCAAACCAATGGGTTGGCAGAGAGGTTTAATAGAACCACGGAGAGCATGATGGGTGCTTTACAGGAACCCCTTAGAAGACAGTGGGACCTTCTACTGGAATGCCTTCTTTTTACTTACAGGGAGGTGCCCCAAGCTGGAATGGGCTTTAGGCCCTTTGAGCTCATCTATGGTCATCCAGTGAGGCCAAATGACCCCGATTAAATAAGGATTGTAGAGTGTTCCACCTTTAAAGACAATCCAAGTTACTGGCCATGTGCTAGGCCTCAGACAGAGAATGGCACAAATTAGGACTGCAGCATATGAAATCTTGAAAGCTGGTGAAACCCTGGTCAAGCATTGGCATGACCAGACATCTAACATGGTAGAGTTTACTCCAGACCAGCTACTTCTTGTTATGGTCCCAACAAAATAGAATTTTGCAGGACAAATGGACAGGTCCCTTCAAGATTGTAGGCAAGCTTGGAGAGGTCAACTAAGGGTTGTCCACACCAACCGCCTGAATGCTTAGGTCTCCAGATCAGAGATGGGAGCTTTGCTTCTAGCCTCTGAACAGGAAGAGGAGGAGAGTGAACCTCTCCCTGATCTCCATCAGGGGGTACCCTTCAGATGGGTCTGTAGAAGGAGTTAAGCTCTCTTCTAAACTGACACTGCAGCAACAAGAGGAGTGCAGAGCTCGGTTGACTCTGGTTGCCCATCTATTTTCACTAACACCAGGCTTCACCCCTTGGGGTCAGCATGATATTGATACTGGTGACAGTGTCAATGTCAAAGGCAGGGGCTACAGAATGCCCCTCCAAGTGAGGAATCACATCAAAGAGGAGGTCAACACAATGCCTGACCTTGGAGTCATTGAAGACTCCACAAGTCCATGGGCTAGTCCAGTTGTACTAGTGCCAAAAGCGGGTACCAAAAATTAAGGTTCTGTGTGGTTTATAGGGCTTTAAATGCAGTCACCAAGACTGATGCCCATCCATTATCTAGGAAAGATGAGATGGTGGACAAACTTGGATCTGTCAAGTTCGTCAGTACCTTTGACCAAACGTCAGGCTAATGGCAAATAGCACCGATTGACCATGCCAAAGAAAAAACTGCCTTTTCTAGCCCCGAAAGCTTGTACCAGTTTAAGGCCATGCCCTTTGGATTGAAATATGCACCAGCCACTTTCCAAAGGATGGTGAATAATGTTCTGGATGGGCTAGAGGACCTCTGCATGGCATACTTGGATGTCATTGCAGTGTTCAGCCCAACTTGGGAAGAATACTTTTCTCACCTTGGCCAGGTGTTGAAGGCTATACAACAGGCCCACCTGACCATTAAGGCTAGCAAATGTCAAGTTGGTCAGAGTAAAGTGGTCTACCTTGGGCATGAGGTAGGAGGGGGTGCCCCTACTACTCCGACACAGATGACAGCCTTTTTAGGCCTCACAGGCTACTACAGGAAAGTCATAACTATGGGTCCATAGCTTCACCTTTTAATGTCATATCTTCTCCAAAGTATCCTAAGAAGGTGAAGTAGACTGAAGATTGCAAGTAGTCCTTTTAGGGGCTGAAAGATGAAGTCTGTAAAGCACCAGTGTTGAGAGCTCCAGATTATACTCAGGCCTTCGTGGTGCAGATTTATGCATCCAACCAAGATTGTATGCAGTAACCCTGTGGGAGACTGCACCAGCCTTGTCCTCTTGGCAATAGGAACCCAACCTTTGGTGCAAGTCTGTACTACACAAGTTGGTAGAGTGACTGAGCAGCCAGGCTTATCTCAAGAGGGGTCAATGTGAGCTGTAGAGTTGCAACATAAAGTTTCACAGTGACAAGTATCAAAACAGCACTTGAACTCAAGGTTTCTTGATTAAAATAATTATTTATTAATTCAAAAGTCAGTTGAATAAGCCTTCTTTCGAAGGGAGCCAATATGGAACAATTAAAAATATACTTCTAAATACACACTCAGTTTCAATAAATCAGTAAATGCCCTTTTGGGATGGCACGCAGACACTTCCTAAACCCTCAGGTGACTTCAATAACTAGGACACTGTGGACATGGATATGTCACTGGTACATTTAGAGCAATACTGAGTATGGTGCCAAAAAGCAAAAGGTTAGAGGAAGAAACAATGGTTAACAAGTTTCTCAAACGGGTAAGCACTTTTGAACCCCCCAATGCAATTAAGATTAACCCTTTCCCAGCTATACAAGTAAAGAACGTATGAATTTTTGAAGGGACAGATTAAAACACAAAGTCAGAGGTTAGAAGAGTCTATTAGGGAGCCAGGACAGCCAATGGCAATTGAGCCAAGCCTAGGGGAGATGAAGTTCTTCTTGAAGGTAAGTAAAAAGTATTGCACAATGACAGAGTTTTTGTTGAAAAAGAAATCACTGTTGGGCTACAAGCTGGGAGGCTTGTGAAAGGCAGAGCTGCAAGAAACTCTACAAACTGCAGTAAATGCAAGTCTCAACTGAGAGCAAGCAAACTGCACAGCAAGAGGCAATTACCCCTTAGTCACAGTACCTTAGGTCTGAAGAAATTGGTTCCAGCTGGCTTCTGTTCCTGTTATAGTATGGCAGATCCTGTTGTTCCTGGGCCTCAGTCGTGGAGACAAGAGTGAGGACATCTGGGGACTTCTGCACTGCAGTTTGAAGGTCGGCGGCAGCGATGGGCAAAGTTCAGATCAGTGGCACTTCGCGGTTTCAGCTTCTCGAGAATAGCACCACCGCGGTTCATGGACACCTGGTGGACTTTCCTTGATTCTGGGGTCCAGCACACTGTTGAGGTGGCTCAGGCTTGGTCAGCTCTGCTTCTAGGGAGTCTGGAGGATCGTCCTGGAGCTTGGGTCCGGCTTAAGAACGATGCACTCGATTCTGGTGTTCTTCTCCCTGGTATGCGGTTCCAACAGCAGCAATGGAAGTACAGCCACCTTTGAGAGATTTCCAGAGGAATTTGTCTTGGGGTCGATTGGTCCTACCAACCCAAGGGGAGAAGTTTTCCTATGCAGGGCTTCTCTAGTCGAGGCAAATTCGGAGCTTCAGCACTGCAGCAAGGCTTCACCGGGCAAACCAATGGTCCAGGGCTTGCAGCAAGCTTCTCTTCCAAGTTCTTCAGATTCCTTCGTCCAGTGGTCAACTCTGCCTTCCAAGCAAAAGACCTTGCCTTTTATGCAAGTCTCTCCCATTCATTCGCAACCTAGCTGTCACTCACAGCAGGGTGGCTGTCCTCGAAGGACAGCCAGCCAGTCAATTACCTTTGGGTGCATTCCTGTAACCAAGGAGACTAAGCACAAGGAGTTTCGGGAACCTCCCTCACTTCCTGCCCTGCCAGACACACTGGAGCCAGAGGCGGGCTTCACCAGTGAATCCTGCCTAAGACAAAACGAACAAAGGGACCAAACCTGGTTTGGCATGCAGAGTAAATCTCAAGAAGGACATTTATAACAAGAAACAGCGAAAAAAGAAGATCGGAGCCATTTTGACAAAATCGGCACCCATGGGTGCTTTACTCCAGCTGCAATTGCCACGTAAAATCTGAAGCACGAGAGTGATGCGACAAAGACATAGTTTTCTTCATTTTGATGGTCGTAGCTTGCTCTCAACTTAGATTTAGGTTTAGATTAGGTGTTTTTCTAACCCACCTACTGATAAATCAAAACACCCTTGAAACATGATATTGTGTCTGTCTTATGATACCATACCTTCCTTACATATGGTATCAGTAGTGGGATGTGACTCAATTGAGAAAAAAATTGGGGGACCCTACAATTTCAGAAACTTCACGATAGAGCTTCCAATCCCTCTATTACCACGAGGGAATCCATCGGATTTGACATATGCAGTAGCAGGGAGACAATGATCCCTCCAGGAAAGAGGACTGGTTCACCCAGACTGGAGGGGATGTAAAGGTATGATCCAGAACCATGGGGAAAAATCTTTTGAAATCAAGCCTGGGGACAAGATAGCCCAAGAGATTCTTGAAAAAGCTGTATTGCCATGGAGCGAAGAGGTAAAACAAGTTGAGGAGACGGAAAGGGGAGGTGAAGGCTTTGGGAAAGCTGATGAAGACTTCAGGGATGACAAAACTACCCCGCCTCCCTGATTTAGCCTTTGCACAGCAAAACCCCATGATCAATGAAGCTTTCCTACAGGCTTTACCCAAAGAAGGATAAAGGAAAGGCAGTCCCTTCTTCCTGAAACAAGGTTTACTATATGGAGGAGACACCACTGTGGATCGGCTTGGTAGAACTAAACTAGTGATACCCAGAAGCCACAAGAAAATTGTAATAGAGATTGCTCGCTCATCTGATGGAGGGACATCTAGGTCAGTCTAAAACCCAAGCTCACGTCGGAGGAAGGTTTTATTGGCCAGGCATTCACGCAGATGTGACAAATTAAATTTGCCAAAAGACCAGTGCCCGCCTCCATCTTCCTGCCCCTTTGAGTCCTTTACCCAGTATAGATGAGAAATCGTTCTACCCAAAAGATTTTAAAACATCTAAGATTCTTTTCTAGAGTAGGTTTCCCCAAAGAAATTCTGTCTGATCAGGGATCCAACTTTGAGTAAATTAATGGGGGAGAAAGTAAAAGAGTGGTTCATATTACCACACTAAGAACCTCAGTTTACCATCACCAAACTGACGGGTTGGTTGAAAGATTCAATCAAAAATGATTATACCTCTATCGCAGACAGCTACTCACCTAAATAAACACATGACTGTAGACAAAACTCTAGGGCAGTCCAATAAGAAAGCACAAGCTCATCAAAAACAAGCCTATAATAAGAAAGAATATCTCCATTCCTTCTCGGTAGGACAGAAAGGGCTGGTCCCGTTACCCACCTCAGAAAATAAGCTCATTTCAAAGTGGCATGGGCCCTATAAGATCTTAGAATGCATAAGCCCCTGCAGCTATAAAGTGGCACAACCAGATAAAAGGAAGAAGACCCACTTATACCACATTAACCTCCTCAAAGAATGAACAGAGAATCCATTCTAGCTTGCTTAAATCCAGAGGAAAGGAACGATAGTGATCCGATTCCCCAAGATATATCTAAAGAGGCAGAAACTGAATGGATCTGATCGAATCCTTTCCGGGTGTATTTAGCGAGAAATCAGGTAGAGTCCAAGGCACATATTATTGTTCGGAAGAATTCTCAGAAATGTACTAATTGCCTTCTATCTTAGAGACCCTAGCTCTTTTGCTGGATTTTAGGACTCTAAAGGGGGAGACCTTTCGCCCACTCGCTCATGTATTTTTCTTTGATTTGAACACTGTTTCTTTTGGTTTTGGAGTCTGACAAACTCCATAGGCAACTTATTTTTACATTGTGCACCTTCAGAGCAGTGGCACAGGAAGTCTTTCAGATTTCCAAAAGGTTTAAATACCTTCTCTGGGTTAAACTACTGTTTCCAAGAGCAGTGAAGTGAAATTGATTTTACTTGCAATTGTAACTTTCTAGACCCAGCACACACTATCTTACCATAGGGTGCTGGAGGGTTTACTTAGTATCCCGTTTGTCTAGTTACCCTTTCTACAATTAACGGCTGGTGGCAGTGGTTTACTTTTTACTACCATTGTGTTTACCATGGGCTGCGTTCGCAGCTGCAGTAAAGCACCCATGGGTGCCCGTTTGATCAAAATAGCCCTGGTCGTCACTTTTTACCATTTCTTGTTGGAAAGGTCCTTCTTGAGATTTACTCTGCGCGCAGGAAGTGAGGGAGGCGCCCAAAACTCCGTGCTTAATCCCCTTTGTTACAGGAATGCACCCAAAGGCAATTGGCCATCTGGCTGTCCAGCAATGACAGCCACCCTGCTGTGTGATTGACAGGTAGGCTGTAATGAATGTGAGAAACTTGCATAAAAAAGGTGAGACTGTTTGGCTTGGAAGGCAGAGTCGACCACTGGACGAAGGAATCCGAAGAAAAACCTGGAAGAGACACCTACTGCAACTCCTGGACCGTTGTTTTGCCCGGTGAAGCCGTGCTGAAGCTCTGAAATTCGCCTCGACAAGAGAAGTCCTGCAAGGACAACTTCTCCCCTTGACTTGGTGGGACCAATCAACTCCAAAGTAAGCCCGTCTGGACATCCTCTCGGAGCTGGCTGTACTTCCACTGCGCCTGCTGATGGAACCGAAGTGCCAGGGAGAGGAAGACCAGATTGTGTGCGTTGCATTTAAGTCGGACCCGAGCGCCAGGAAGATCCTCCGGACTTCCCTGAAGCAGGACTGACCAAGCCTGAGCCATCTCAGAGTCCTGGACCCCAGATGTGAGGAAAGTCCAGAGAGAACCGCAGTGTTGATATTTACTGTGAGACGCAAGGAGCTGAAACATGGAAGGACCGCTGAATCAAAGTTTGCCCATTGCTGCTGCGGACCCTCCCATTGCAGAGCAGGAGTCCCTTTTGAAGAAGGCTTATATAAAACTCACTGTGAAATAAATTGTTTTATCAAGAAATCTTGAGTATAAGTGTTAATTTGCATAACTGCTACTGTGAAACTGTCACAACATTACTGCTCAATTGACCCTTCTTGAGATAAGCCAGGCTGCTCAGCCACAGTACCAACCTGCGTAGTTCAGACTTATACCAAAGGTTGGGTCCCTATTGCCAGGAGGTCAAGAATGTTGTAGTGCAGCCAATGGGTACTGCATACAATCTTGCCTAACACTGGTGGCAGGCGGTGAAGATCTATTGTGGAGTTGCTACATAGAGTGTTTGCTTTACTTTTGTTCAACTAAAAACCTTCACAAGGCTAAGCTCCACTAGAATAGCAATTGTAACATTTAGAATATGGATAACTTCAAGCAGAAAGCCCTGATCATTCTAACAGTAGATCAACTGAAAAATGTGTAGGATCAGGAATCTCTGTTAAAGGAAAGAAAAATGAGTTGATTGCAAGGTTGTTGGATCACCAAAGGTAGAATAGTAGGCCTGTAACTCCTAATTCAGAAAATGTGGAAATAGATAATGAGGATGATAATTCAAAGTCTAACTCTAATGTCTTAGAAGAGCCAGGGGAGGGAGCAGAGTCCCAGGATAGGAACCCCTCTATGCCGCAGCCTGCCCTTTTGCCTAACCTTTGTCCACTGGGACCCAACAAGGTCCATCACGGAGTCCAGAATATGTGTCTCTTGAAAAAATGAGACTTGAATTGGAATTTAAAAGAATACAGGCTCAAGCTTAAGCCAAACGTCAAGATATCAAACTCCGGAAACTAGAACTGCAGCATGTTCTTGAAATGAAAAAAATGTCTCTTGAAAATGGCTCTATACCAGAGTCCTCTAGGTCTTCCAGACCAAAGAGGTCTTGCCTGCCCAAAGAAGCAGTGAGTATGTATGATACAAAACTTGATATTTTGGATTGGTTCAATGCTTTTGAATACAATCATGGGATTCAGGTTCTCATAGGGAATCAGTTGATTCCTTGGCTTTTGTCTAGGCTTCCCCAGGTTGCAAATGATGCTGTAATGGAGGTGGGGGGAACTTGAAAGAAGAGCATGAGAATGCGAAGCTTGCTTTGATAGCCAGGTTTGGGAAAACTCCTTCCCAGCACCTTAAGAGGTTTAGGAGCCTCAAAAAGACCGATCGTACCCCTTGGGCTACCTGGGTGTGCGAATGTTTGAAAAACTTAGATGGACGGGTTTAAGGGTTACAGAGTAACTACCTTTGAAGGAATGAGAAATCTGTTTTTGTTGGAATCTATTTTTAATGCCTGCTCTCCTGAGCTGAGACAGCATTTGACAGACAAACAAGATTGTTCCCAAGAAGCTAGCAAAGGCTGCGGGCTTGTGGGTTGCCAACGGGGCTACTCAAGTATTCTGGGGCCACTCACAAAAAGGATGAGGGGAAGTAGAACAAGAAAGAAGAGAGAATTCTAAATCCAACCACCCAAAAGAGGGCCACAAACAGAAAGGTAAACCATATGGGAAACCAGGTCAGTCTAATGAAACCTCCGGTACTAAACCAGAGGGAGGTCAGCAACAGCCCCCATTCCAGAAAACATTTGGTAAATGTTAGGCTTGTGGGTCAACTGACCATGTGACAGGGGATCCCAGATACAAGGGTAAACCTTCAGGGGTCCACACTACCTCCTTAGCCTTCATATGGAGGAGTACATATGGCAAGTCAGCCAGTGTTTCTTTAGTGTCCCTGGGTCTGTCGGAACACCAGAATGTTGATGCGTATAACCCTATTCCAGATAACACAAAAAATTATTAGAAGGACAGTGTACTTGTTAATAGTCAGGAGACCCCTGACATTAGAGACATTGGGGCCGGCATTACAGTAGTGGATGAAACCTTTTTCAAACCGGAGGATGTTGCTAAGGCATCCAAAGGTCCCACTAAGCTTGCTGGAGGCCCTCTCCAGATGGTTCCAATACTGCCAGCTCTCATCCAGTGCAACAATATCACTGTAAGAATACTTGTCAGTGTACTAAATGAGGTGCCTGGGAGAGTGCTGTTTGGGAATGACTTAAAAGCTCTTGGAGTTGTATCAAGCACCCCCAGGCCTCCCAGAAAAAGGAAGCAGGAGCAGACAAGGAAGACCAGAGAGCTCACTTTAGATGACTCAATAGGTTGTTAAAGAGGTACCTATAACACCCAGTCCACAGGAAGAAAAAACTTCTAAATTCAAGGAAGGAAGAGAAAGGGGAAACCCAAGGTCTCAGGAAGAAAGAAAAGCATCACCCCCATGCACAAAACAAGGACAGTCCAAGGTCACACCTGTGATCCCTCCACCAGCTGAGGGTGAGTGGGAGTACCAACCAGAAAATGTTACTGGTGAAACAGAACTGGAAGAAGACCTTTACCTGTTGGAGATCTGGAACCTAAAGACCATCCTGAGCAGCAGACTTTGCTTGCAAAAGTTGGCCCCTGTAGGGCAGCCTTCAGCAGAGGTCAAAGACCGTGTCCTACTCTTGAAGGACTTCACCAACAAGCAGCTTCCTTGCTGGAAGGGCAAGAGCTGGGGAAGCACAGGCTGTACTGGGAGGATAGACTCCTTCACAGTGAGCCGTTTGAGTCTACCCCAGGGGACTACAGAAGAGTTGTAGTGCCTCAGGAGGTGAGACCTCCGTTGCTACAGTTAGCCCATGAGATTTCTTTGGCTGGTCACTTAAGTTTTAAGAAGACCAAGGAAAGGATTTCCCTGTATTTCTACTGGCCTAAGATGGGGTCTGATGTAGATAAATTCTGTAGAAGCTGTCACACTTGTTAGACTTCTGGCAAGAGTGGAGCTAAGAACGTGGCACCTTTGGTGACTCTCGCAGTGCTGGGAGTCCCTTTTGAGAGGGTAGGAATCAACATTGTTGGTCCCTTAGACAGTCCCACATCTTCAAGCAACCAATTTATATTGGTTGTGGTAGACCATGCTACCGCGTATCTTGAAGCCATACCTATGAGGACTGTTACTGCTCAGGCAGTGGCTAAGGCCCTCCTTGGTGTTTTAACCAGGGTAGGTTTTCCAAAGGAGGTTCTCAGACAGGCTGAACAATTTTATGCAAGCCATGTGGAAAAACTGGAGTGACCTACAAGTTCTAATCAGCCTACCATCCCCGAACCAATGGGTTGGTGGAGAGGTTTAATAGAACTATGAAGAGAATGATAGGTGCTTTATAAGAATCCCTTAGAAGAAAGTGGGACCTTCTCCTGCCATGCCTTCTCTTTGCTTATAGAGAAGTCCCTCAAGAAGGGGTTGGCTTCAGCCCCTTTGAGCTCCTCTATGCTCATCCGGTTAGAGGTCCATTAACCCTAATCAAGGAAGGGTATGACAGTGCTCCTTTCCACAAGCCAGTGAGATTCATGCTCGCTGAAGGATGACGACACATGATGACAGAAGCTTCAGATAACTTGAAAGCAGGTCAGGCTCTGGTGAAGCATTGGCATGACCAGAAGGCCAAAATGGTGGAGTTTACTCAAGACCAGCTAGATCTAGTTATGGTACCTACAAGGCAGAGGGCCTTACAGGACAAATGGATTGGACCCTTCAAGGTTGTGGGCAAACTTGGAAAGGTCAATTATTTGGTGGACTTGGACAATCCCAAGGAGGGCCCAGGGTCTTTCACACCAACCACCTAAAGGCATATGTATCCAGACCATAACTGGGAGCTTTGCCCTTATCTGATCAAGAGGAGGAGGAGAGTGAGCCTCTACCCAACCTTCTCAGGGAACAGCCTTTAGATGGAAAAATAGGAGTTCATCTCTCTTCTGATCTGACTCTGAAAAAGGAGTGCAAAGTTTTGTTAAATCAGTTTGCCTGCCTGTTTTCACCGACACCAGGCTTGACCCCCCTTGGGGCAAGCATGATATGCTCACCGGTGACAGTCTACCTGTCAAAAGCAGGAAGTACAGAATGTCAGACCATGTAAGAACCCACATAAAGGAAGAAGTCAAGAAGATGCTTGATATCGGTGTAATAGAGCAATCTACAAGTCCATGGGCTAGTCCTATTGTACTAGTGCCAAAGGAAGGATCCAAGGAGTTGAGATTCTGTGTGGCCTATAGAGCTCTTAATGCAGTCACCACAATTGATGCCCATCCTTTACATAGGACAGATGAGCTGGTGGATAAACTTGGTTCAGCCATGTTAGGGAGAATTCTCAGAAATGTGCTAATTCACTCTACCTGAAGAGACCCCCAGCAACTTTGCTGGATTTTGAGGACTTGATTTTTTTTTTTTTTTTTTTTAAACTGTGTTTATTGGTTTTACTGAAACAAGGCAGGTATAATTACATTTAACATTAAAACTTTCCCTCCTCCCACCCCCTCCCTCCCCTCTGGTCGGGTGAAATCTTAAAGACCATTGTTCCACTTATGCATTGAAGATGTCTGAAACCTTAACATTATGAGGGCACCATTGACCCATAAAGTCTGACTGCAGGTATTGCAATATCCCTTCCCATTCCTTTCCGAATGTGTCTCCAGTTCCTTGGATCTTATGTGTAATTTTTTCCATAGTTATGTGGGCCCACACTTTCCGAAGCCACGTGCAGGTCAGTGGAGTATTTTTATTCTTCCAGTTCTGCGCTATAGTGGTCCATGCCGCTATAAGTAGGCCCATACAGCTTCTCCATTGTGATTTGCTGTATTGGATTGCTGTATCGTCTCTGATTCCACAGAGCCACACTCCCTCCCCCAGCAAACCCACATCCGGGAATATTTTACCCATTTCGCTTTTCACCTCTTCCCAGAAGGGTTTAACACCTTTGCAGTCCCACCAAATGTGTCTCCAAGTGCCCACTTCTTCACACCCCCTCCAGCATTGGTTAGATGAGTTTGGATACATTGAGTGGAGCCTCTCTGGGGTAAAGTGCCATTGAGTCATAATTTTTACCCACATTTCCCTTGTTTGTGCCGAGCGGGTCATTCTGGGGATTTGCTTCCATAGGTCTTCCCACTGCTTATCCGTTGGTTCTACCTCCAGCGTTCTACCCCATTTTATTCTATATGACCATTTAATGTCTTCTCCTTGTGTGTTTATGAATTTATATAGTATGGATGCCCACTTTTTCTCCCCCGTATTGGAGATGATATATGTCTCGAACCCTGTGAGATCTCTGGTTGCTGCTTCGGTGATTTCCGGGGAGTTCAGCCAGTGTTTTAGCTGTTCATATCTATATCTATTACTTTTGGGTTTTTTTTCGTCTATACTGCAGGATTCCAGTGATCTAATTTCTTTACCAATGAACATCTCGCCTATTTTGGTTATGCCCCCCTCCTCCCAGCTATCGTATGCCCCTTGTTCCATTCCCGGGGGGAACTGTGGATTTCTGCATATGGGGGTAAAGGGTCCCAGTACGGTGGTCATTATTCCTTTTCGTGTCTGGGTATCCCATACTTTCAATGTGGTCCTCATAATTTCACTGATCCCTACATTCTTATGCCTATGCTGTTTTTGCTTCCAGAGAAGTTCTACCAACGGGGTCCTTGCCACTGCTCTATCCTGTTTGGCCCAAATTTGTTGTGGGTTCTCCCCAACCCATTCCCTTAGGACTCTAAGCTGTGCCGCCTGAAAGTATTTTTTGAAATGGGGGAGCGCCATCTCCCCTTCCCTGGTTGGAGCGGTGAGGACCATTCTCGCTATCCTAGGCGATTTCCCTTTCCACACAAAAGATGATACTATTTTTGCTAGGGTTTTGAAGAACGAGTCGGGGACAATCACCGGGAGAGCCTGGAAGTAGTATAACACCCTTGGGAGAATAGTCATCTTTACTGATTGTATTCTACCCCACCATGATACCTGCAAGGGATTCCATCTGCTCAATTCCTTACGGATGTTTGTGAGTAGCGACGGATAGTTTTCCCCATAAAATTGTTCTATTCTCTGAGGGATCACTATTCCCAGATATCTTATGCCTCCCTCTACAATCGTAAGGTCTAGTTTCTTTGCTTCCCTTTCTATATTTGCTCTGTCCCCTGCCAATATTAGGATCTCTGATTTTTTTCTATTAATCTTTAGACCGGATATGGTCCCATAGGTTTCTAGCTCTCGCACCGCGGCTGGAAGGGTGGATTCGGGGTTTTCTAAGGTAATTAGCATGTCATCCGCATATGCTATAACTTTATGTTCCTGTCCAGCCATGTTGATCCCTTTAATATTTATTGATTCTCGTATTTTTATAAGAAGAGGTTCCAGGAATAGGGCGTACAGCAGTGGTGAAAGGGGGCATCCCTGTTTCGTTCCTCTTGAGATTATAATCTTATCCGTAACCTCACCATTAATGACTATTCTGCTGGATGGTGAGTTGTAGTTTGCTTTAATGCGCGCGATATATTGTTCTCCAAATCCCATGTGCTGCAGTACTTTAAATAACAAGGACCACTCCACCCGATCGAACGCCTTCTCTGCGTCTACCGACAATAGTATCGCTGGGGTGTGGGAGATGCCAATTTTCTCTACTAGATGTGCGAGCCTCCTAGTGTTATCGTGGGTTTGCCTACCTGGGATAAATCCCGACTGATCCTTACTAATTAGGTTTGGAAGTAGTGGGGATAGCCTAGTCGCCAGGATTTTCGTATAAATTTTTGCGTCTAGATTAATCAGGGATATTGGCCTATATGATGCTGGGTTTGTTGGGTCTTTACCTGGTTTGTGGAACACCAGAACTTTTGCTTCATTCATTGTGGGGGTCACATTACCGCTATCCTTAAATGAGTTCAAGAGTCTGGTTAGTATCGGGGTCAATATATCTGAGTATTTTTTATAAAATGGGGCTGTAAAACCATCAGGGCCCGGGGCTTTGTTACTTGGGAGTCCTTTTATTGCTTTGCTAACTTCTTCTTCCCTAATGGGGGCTTCTAATGTTTGTTTATCCTCTTCTGCTATTTTTGGTATCTGTAGGGTCATTAGATATGCTTCTTGGGCGTTTATGTTAGGGCTTTCGGTGGAGTAGAGATCTTGATAGTATTGCCTCAGTGCTTCCCCCATTTCGTGTGTGCGAGTTTGGACATCCCCCTTCACATCGCACATGGCCTTGATCGTCGTTTCTTTCTTTTTGGCCCTTAGCTGTCTCGCCAGTAATCTATCTGCCTTGTTCGCCTTAATGTAATATCTCTGTTTCAGATATAGTAAATTACGTTCTGCACCCTTTGTACGTAACATCTCTAATTGCCCTTGTGTATGTCTTAGTGATTTTTTTAAAAGCCTTGTGGGGTGTGTCAGTACTTTTTCTTGTATATCTTCTATTGTTCTTTCCAATTCCTTTTCCCATTGAAACTTTTGTTCATCTCTTGTGATTTTCAACGCTATCATCTTCCCCCGCAGCACTGCTTTGGACTTGATTTTTTTAACCTGGCGAGCGCGAGACCCTTTTTCCCCCACTCTCTCGTGTGTTTTAATGTGATTTTGTACACGGTTTCTTTTGGTTGTGGAGTCTGACAAACTCCATAGGCATCATCTTTTACATTGTGTCACAGCACCTTCAGTGCATTAACACAGGGAAGTCTTTCAGATTTCCCAAAGGTTTAAATACCTTCTCTGGGATAAACTACTTTTCCCAGAGCAGTAAGTGAAATTGAATTTACTTACATTTGTAACTTTCTAGACCCAGCACACACTATCTCACAATAGGGTGCTGGAGGGGTTACTTAGTATCCCCTTCGTCTAGGTTATCATGTAACATTTTTAGGTTACCCTTTTCTCACTGAATGGCTGGTGGCAGAGGCTTACTTTTTACTACCATTATGGGATTTTTATGCGGGCTGCTTTCGCAGCCACAGTAAAGCACCAAAGGGTGCCATTTTTGTCAAAATGGCCCCAGTCTTTTTTACGCCATTTCTTTGTGGAAAGGTCCTTCTTGAGATTTACTCTGCACGGCTGGCCAGGTTTGGTCCCTTTGTTCATTTTGCCTTTGGCAGGATTCACGAGTGAAGCCTGCCTCTGGCTCCAGGGTGTCTGGTGGGGGCAGGAAACGAGGGAGGTGCCCGAAACTCCCTGTGCTTGGTCTCCTAGGAGACAGGAATGCACTCCTAGGTGATTGGCTGGCTGGCTGCCCAGCAAGGACACCCACCCTGCTGGGCGACTGACAGCTAGGCTGGACTAGATGGGAGAAAGCTGTATAAAAATGCAAGGCTTTTTGGCTTGGAAGGCAGAGTCGACCACTGGACAAAGGAATCTGAAGACCTTGAAGAAGACACCTGCTGCAACTCCTGGACCGTTTGTTTGCCCGGTGAAGTCCTGCTGCTGTGCTGAAACTCCAAATTCGTATCGATAGAGAAGCCCCTGCAAGGACGACTTCTCCCTTTGAGTTGGTGGGCCCAATCAACTCCATAGTAAGCCACCTGGACATCCTCTCAAAGCTGGTAGAGTTTCCACTGCAGTCACTGCTGGTAACGGATAGCCAGGGAGAGGAACACCAGTTTGTGTGCGTTGCTATTAAGCTGGCCAAGAGCTCCAGGAAGATCCTCCGGACTCCCAGGAACAGGACTGACCGAGCCTGAATCCCCTCAACAGAGTGCAGGATCCCAGACACAAGGAAATCCCATCTCGACAGCCAGGAACTGCAGTGTTGCTATTTGCGATAGACGCAAGGAGCTGAAACACCAAAGTGCCACTTGTTTGAAGATTGCCGGTTGCGAGCAGTGACCATCCCATTGCAGTGCAGTAGTCCCCAGAAGTCCTCCCTCTTGTTCCCACGACTGAGGACCAGGAACAGCGAGATCTGCAGAGCTGCACAGGAACCAAAATCATCTGTTGCACTTTTTTCTTCAACCTAAAGGTACTGTAAAGTCTAAGAGAACTTACCTCTTGTTGTGTAGCCACCTGTCCTCGGAGACTTGCTTGGTTGCATTTGTAGAGTTGCCATCAGCTTCTTTACCTCACAAGCCTAATCAGCTTGTGGCCCTACTTTGATTTCTTCGACTCTACCAAGACTTTTGAAACACTGAAAGACGTTCTACTTACCTGCAAGAAGTGCTTCAGTTCACCTTGACTTTTGCCAACTTAAATATTGGCTGGCCTGGCTCCCTGAATGACTTCTCTTCCCCGTTAAAGTGTTGTTACCTTCCTTAAATGAAAGGGTTAACAGACTTTGCATTGGGGGTTATTGAAAGTACTTACCTGCTTTAGAATCATTGTGTGAATACTTGTTTTATTCTGATCCCTCTTTTCGTTGACACTTCTCCAAAAACTATTCTTAATGCAAACAGTGATATATTAATGTCCATAGCACCCTAGCAATTGAAGTCACCCGAGGGTGTAGGTAGTGTCTGTGAGCCATCCCAAATGGGTATCTACCGATTTAGAAAACTAAGTGTGTGTATTTTAAGTTTATTCGTGTGTTGCTTTATATTGCTCCCTTCTGAAGAAGGCTTATTCTAACTGACTGATAAATTAATAATTGTTTAATCAAGAAACCTTGTGTGTAAGTTTATTTGAATACTTATCACTGTGAATCTCTGTGTAACACCCCGACAGCTCACATTGACCCCTCTCGGGATAAGCCTGGCTACTCGACCACACTACCAACCTGTGTAGTACAGATTTATCCAAAGGTTGGGTTCCCATTGCCAGGCGGTCAGAGTTGTTGTATTGCACCCAAAGGTACTGCAAACAATCTTGCCTAACAAACCAAGTACCTCAGTAAATTTGACCTAACCTCAGGCTATTGGCAAATAGCTGACAGACCATGCCAAGAAGAAAACTGCATTTTCAACCCCAGGAGGCCTCTACCAGTTTAAGGTAATGCCTTTTGGACTAAAGAATGCACCCGTTATATGCCAAAGGATGGTAAATCATGTTCTGAATGGGATAGAGGACTTATGCATGGCATACTTGGATGACATTGCAGTGTTCAGCCCTACTTGGAAACAGTATATTGACCACACAGGCTATGTATTGCAGGCTCTTGAGCAGGCCCATCTGACCATAAAGGCAAGCAAATGTCAAATTGGACAGAATAAAGTGGTCTACCTTGGACATGAGGTAGGAGGAGGTGAAATCAGGCCACTGACTAGCAAAGTACAAGCTGTACAAGACTGGCCCACCCCTACTACTGAAATCCAAGTGAGAGCCTGTTTAGGTCTCACTGGTTACTATAGGACCTTAGCTTCTGCCTTGAATGTGATCTCCTCACCCATATTCCCCAAGAAGGTCAGGTGGAATGAGGAGTGAACTAAGGCATTTGAAAGACTTAAGCACCCCCTTTGTCAAGCTCCAGTCTTAAGAGCCCCTGACTACAACCAATCCATTATTGTACAAACTGATGCTTCCAATACAGTAATAGGTGCAGTTCCGAGTCAGCTGGATGAGAAAGGCTGGGAACACCCAATCTGTAGGAAACTGAAGGACCGAGAAACAAGGTAGACAACCATAGAACGTGAATGTTTTGCCATTGTGTGGTCTTTGAAGAAGTTTAGACCATACTTGTATGGGTCTACTTTTATAATTCAAACAGATCACCACCACTACCAACCCTTGAGATGGTTAACGCAGATGAAGGGGGAGAATCCTAAATTGTTAAGATGGTCATTAGCCTTCAGGGGTTTGATTTTACTATAGAACATAGGTCAGGATGTAATCACTAAAATGCTGATGGTCTCTGCAGAAAGTATGACCGACTGGAGTAAGGCGATTCATCCAGGAGTGGATTAAATTCTCCTGTCCGTTAGTCTGGGGGGGAGGGGTGGTAGGGGTGAAGGAGAATTCTCAGAAATGTGCCAATTCCCTTCTTAGAAACCCCTAGCTCTTTTGCTGGACTTTAGGACTTGTAATTTCTAACCTGGAGAGAGTGGGCCCCTTTTCTCACGCTCATGTATTTTTAGGACCTCTGAATTGAAGTTTGCCGGCTGACCTTTCCATTGCAGAGCAGGAGTCCCCAGACGTCCTCCCTCTTGTCCCCACGACTGAGGTTCAGGAACAGGATCTGCAGAGCTGTACAGGAACGGTATCAGGTAATATCCCCATATATATGGTCGCCGTAAATAATATCGCCGGGAAAAGGAAAATGTAAAAAAATAAAAAGTAAAAAAAAAAAGAAATGTAAAAAAAAAAAAAATGTACAAAAATAATGTAAAAAAAATGAAAAATGTTGGGGGTTGCAGGGGTGTCCGCTGCATGTTCCATGCAATAATGTCGCAACAAAAAACAGCCATTTTTCGGCAATATTTTTGCATGGCGAGATTTTTGTGGCGACATTATTACATGGAACCACAGGAACAGAAGCCAGCTAGAACCATTTCTTCTAACCAGAGGTACTGTAATGTCTAAGAGAACTTACATCTTGTTGTGTAGCCTTGCTTGCTCTCAGTTGAGACCTGTCTTGGTTACCTTGCAGAGTTGCTATAGCTTTGCCCCTCACAGGCCTCCCAGCTTGTGGCCCTTCAAGTGTTCCATCTTCTACAAACATTTCTAGAAACATTGTGCAAGACTTTTTACCTACCTGCAAAGAAGATCTTCAGCTCCCCTAAACATTGTGCAATTAACATTGGCTGTCCTAGCTCCCTGAGATACTCTTCTTCCCTTTGACTCTGTGCTTTATCTTTTCCTCAGGAAAGGGTTAAACTTATTTGAAATTGGAAGGTTTTTAAAAGTACATACCCGTTTGTGAATTATTTGTTAATCTTTGTTTTATTCTTCTCTTCTATCTTTTACACCAAACTCTGTATTGCTCTAAATGTACCAGTGATAAATCAATGTCCACAGTGTCCTAGCTATTTAAGTCACCTCAGGGTGTAGGAAGTGTCTGTCATCCCCAATGTGTATCGTCGAATTTAGAGAACCTAAGAGTGTGTTTTGAAGTGTATTAGAAGTGTTACATATATTGCTCCCTTTTGAAGAAAGGCTTATATAACTGACTGTGAAATAAATTAATAATTGTTTAATGAAGAAACCTTCAGTAGAACAAGTTACTTACCAACTGGTAACGTTCTTTCAACTAGATGTTCCTCCAACGTATTCCACATCTTTGACATGTAATGTCCGCAGCTGTGTACTTCGGAAAACTTTTTCGGCAGAAGGCGTCCTGCGTCGAGTCGATGTCCCCCGAAAGCCTCCGTCGAGGGATACGTCACTGGATGTTATAAATAGGACGTTTGGTGCCCGTAGCCTCAGTTTATGTTTTTTCCTCCATAACGTGTGACATGCACATAACTAATGCCTGCTTGACTGCACATAGCCGTGCGGGAACGTAAGCTGCAATAGCATAGGAAATTCTCCAGAGGGGCAGGCTGGGAGGGCGATGTGGAATACGTTGGAAGAATATCCAGTCGAAAGAACGTTACCAGTTGGTAAGTAACTTGTTCTTCGAATGGATTGCGTCCTCCAACGTTTTCCACATCTTTGACAGACTCCCAAAGCAGTACCAGAAAATGGAGTAGGGACGAGAATTTAGAATACCCAATCAGATGGCAGAATAAAGCACTGCCTTACCAAAGGCCATATCTTGACCATGGCGCGTATCCAGGGAGTAATGTTTGACAAAGGTGTGGATAGAAGCCCATGTGGCTGCGTCACAAATATTCCTAAAGGGAACTCCCCGCTGCAGGGCTGTGGAAGTAGCCACGCCCCTAGTGGAATGAGATTGCAACCCTTCCGAAGGGTCCTTGCCCGCCAATCGGTAACATTCAATAATGGTGAGGATACTCCACCTGGACAAGGTCTGTTTGGTAACAGTCTGGCCCAATCGGTGTCCAGCATACCCCACAAAGAGTTGATCGTCCACTCTGACCCTGGACATCCTAGAAATATAAAAGTTTAGAGCTCTCCCAGGGTCCAACCTATGGAGTCGCTCCTCTTCCTTACCTGGATGAGGAGGATAGTAAGACGGAAGAACCACTTTCTGGCTTAAATCAAATTCAGATACTACCTTATGTAAAAAGTAAGGACGTACCCTCAGTACAACCCTATCCTTGTGGAACACAGTAAAGGGCGGGTTAGATGAAAGTGCCTGCAATTCACTCACTCTGCTAGCGGATGTAACCGCAACCAAGAACACGGTCTTGAAAGACAACAGTCTCAAAAGGACAAGAGTGGAAAGGTTCAAATGGAGCACCCATCATAAATTTCAAGACCAAATTCAGATCCCAAACCGGCACCTGGAACAGGGACGGCAGGAACACATTAGTGAGCCCTTTAAGAAATTAGGAAATCAAAGGAATCTTAAAATAAGAACATTCTTAGGACGAGCGCTTGAAGATTGACAGCGCCGCCAGGTAACCTTTAATGGTACCTACTTGAAGGCCCCTGTGGGCCAAAGAAAGCGAGAAAGATAGAACCATGGGAATGGAACACTGAAAAGGCTCAACATTATGTCCTCTGCACCAGTTACAAAACTTGCGCTAATGGTACAGGGATTTGGTTGCTGGCCGAAAGCAACACCTCTATCACATCATCCGGGAGGTCCCAATCCTTATCCCTCAACCTTTCAGATACCAAGCGTGAGGTTGAGAGTCTTGACCTCTGGATCGAGACGGACACCAACGACCGTTGGCAGTCAAATCTTCGGCATGAGCTCCCCATCCTGTGAGGGAAGCGTCCGTCAATACTGTCACCTCCGGCCATGGTTGTTAAAACTGCTCCCCCTTCATCAGGTTCCACTTGTTGGCCCACCACAGCAGACCCTGTGAGATTGAGAGAGGAATCTGAACGTAATCCGATATCTTTCCTGAGAATTGTGACCACTGCATCTGGAGAACCCACTGCAGGTATCTCATCAGTCTGGCTTCTGGCACCAGAAAAATTCAGGACGCCATGAGGCTGAGCAACCTTAAGAATTTGAAAGCCAGGAGACGGTGGGCATGTTGAAACTTGTCCACCATCTGCACAATGTGATGAGCCCTCACCTTGGGAGGCGAGCACTTCCCCAAGGACGTGTCCAGCACAGCCCTGATGTACTGGAGCTGTTGGGAAGGTGTCAGATGAGACTTCTTGAAATTGAGGGATAAGCCCAGCTTGTGGAGGGAGTGGAAGGTGAGACTGAGATGATCCCTCGCTTGCTCGGGAGAACGTGCACGTATCAGCTGGTCATCCAGGTAGAGGTAGACGTGAATCCCCCTCACCTGAGATACGCTGCCACCACCACCACCATTGGCTTGGTGAAGACCCTCGGGGCAGAGGTCAATCCGAATGGCAGGACCCGAAACTGAAAAAGCGAGTCGCCAGCCGCAAACCTCAAGTACTTTCCGTGCTTTGGATGAATCGAACATGAAAGTAAGTATTCTGTAGGACCAGAGACACCAACCAATCCTGAAGTCGAAGGGCATGGAGGACCTGAGACAAAGTGACCATCTTGAACTTGTCCTTCGTGAGAAGTTTGTGCAACCAACGCAAGTCCAAGATGGGTCTCAATACCCAGTCTTTCTTTGGAATCCAAAAATATGGGGAATACCATCCCTTGTTCCTCTCCGCTACAGGCACTAGTTCTATAGTGCCTTTCTCCAGCAGGGTCAAGATTTCCTGCACAAGGAGCGGATCTGGAAGCTTCAAAGATTCCCCAGTGGATTGTTGTGAGGCTGCCTAAGGAAGGGAAGGCAGTAGCCATGGGCTATTGTATCCAGAACCCACACATCCTAAGTAATAGCTCGCGATTCTTCGAGATGCTGAGACAGTATGCCTCCAACCAGCGAACAATGGAACATGGCCTCATGATTGTTTTGGAGCGGCTACGGCAGCGCCTGAAGGCAAAGAAGCAGCTGCCCGAGTGGCTTTGGCACCCCTATTTCCCTGACCACCACAGGTACTTTTTTGCTGACCCCTTTGACTGGCGGTTCCTCTCGTCCTACCAAAGGAGGAGTAGTAACGAAAAGAACCTCCCCTCCACTGTTGTCCCCTAGGACGAAAAGGCAGAGGTTGACACAGTTGCACTCAAAGATTTCACCGCAGCTTTTGAGGTCTGCAACCTCTCAAGGCTCTCGTCAGCCTTGCTGCCAAACAAATGCGCGCCATCAAAGGGCATGTTCAAAAGAGGGGCTTGCACATCCGGAGAAAAACTCGACTTCTGCAACCACGCAAATCTGAGTAGAATGGTGCTTGCAGCCATGTACTGGCTAACACTGTCGGCCATGTCCAAACTCGACTGAAGGGATTCACGCATGGCATCCTTGTCATCCTGCACGAGATCAAGGAACCCATCCCCTTCTTCCCCTTCGGGAATATGCTCAGCCGCTAGAGAAACAATTCCACAGAGTGTGTGAGAATCTTGCTAAGGCACAAGTGGAGTTGGCTGATTTCAACGCCATACTACCCACAGAAAACACCTTGCATGCCCAACCGTCGAAGCGTTTGTCGTCCCCATCAGGAGGGATGGTATGGTATGCCGCCTGCCTCGAGGTGGCCATAGCCGCCTGAACCACCAAACTCTCGGGAGTGGGGTGAGATGAAAGGTAGCTGGGGTCGCTACCGGAAGGGCAGTATTTTTTAGTTAACGATTTGTTAACTGCCGGAAGAGATTTCGGTGCCTGCCAAGCAGCCGCCACCCTTTTCTGCAGCGTCAAATGAAAAGGTAACACCGGATCAGAGGACGGAACTTGATCCAAAATATCTGTTAGGTCGTCC
Source organism: Ambystoma mexicanum (assembly GCF_040938575.1). Classification (NCBI taxonomy): domain Eukaryota; kingdom Metazoa; phylum Chordata; class Amphibia; order Caudata; family Ambystomatidae; genus Ambystoma; species Ambystoma mexicanum. Next base: position 1,276,376,389 of record NC_090932.1, read on the forward strand.
TGAACAAAAGCTTCAGGAGGAGTAGACCAACCAAGATACTCGGCGACCCTAGCCATCAGTCTCCTGTAGGACGACTCAGCATGAGCCCCAGGCTCAGGCCTGCCAAATTCCACCTCAGGAGAAGTGTCCAAGCCACTGGCCTCATGAATAGATTGCCTTAACTCTTTCAACTGTCTGTCTCCGGAAAAGACAGGAGCCACATCAGGCTCAACAGGGTCAAACTCAAAATCTGACCTCTCCTCATAGATGTCATCCAGAGGGAGGAAAAACTCCTGCCTCAGAACAGAAGAGTCTGGAATCCTTAACAGGCCTCACAGACTTGGAAGTGGCCTTCCATGGAGGATTCACAGTACCATGGACGTCCACCGGCAAATTTCAGCCAAAAGGCCCCGAAGGCGTTGTTGGCGCCAGCGTTGAAGGCGCTGACGGCTTCGACAATGGAGCCGAAGGTTGGTGTGAAGGCAAAGCTTCGACATCCGTATTCGATGGACACAGTGCCGACAGAGTCAACCCCGACCTTGAGCCCTAACCAGGTTTCTGCGGTCTTGCCGGGGACGAGGACCCATGCCCTAAGGCGCACGAGCAACGGATCAAGACCATTCCTTGCTGGCTTCTTCCGAAGGCGCGGACGGAACTGTGCCCTAGGATTGGAAAATTGGCAGCATCTGCTACCTGAAGGCTGCCCATTCCTCCGGAGTCGAGGACTTAGTAGGACAAGCCAATTTCTTAGTGGCGCCATCCTCTGAGGAGGACAGGGAAGACGACCAGTGATGGCGCATCCTGGAATGCTGAGACATGGAAGAATGGCGGGAACCACTCCGGAACAGAGATCTTCGGGAGGCCTTCCGACGCAGAGAGTCGCCCCTCGAATCGTCGGTGGACATCCCCTTAGATGTTTTACAAGACTTACTGGTTTAGAACCCCTACCTACCTGGAGCTTCTCCTTACGCTCCCCACAAGGCATTGGCAGTCAGTGACTGGCATTTGGAACAGTTGTTGTGTCATGAGTCTCGCCCAGGCACCACAAACAAATGCGATGCAGGTCCGTAATCGACATCTTAGACTTGCAGTCCCGGCAAGTCTTAAAGCCAGATCGCGGAGTCGGAGGGGTCGAAGAAGAAGACCTATTCACAAGGAATACACGGGGCGCGGAGAGTTTCAAAAGCAAAAACGTTCGCAGGAAAAATGGAACTGAGGCTACGGGTGCTGTGCGTCCTATTTATAACATCCAGTGACGTCGCCCACATATTCACAAGGAATACACGAGGCGCGCTGAGGGACATCGACCCAACACCATCGATGCAGGACGCCCTCTGCCGAAAAAGTTTCCGAAGTACACCGCTGTGGACATTACATGTCAAAGATGTGGAATGTGTTGGAGGACACAATCCATTCGAATAAGTGTTTATAAGTGGGCATCATCTGATTTAGAGAAACAGAGTGTGTTTTGAAGTGTATTACAAGTGTTACATATATTGCTCCTTTCTGAAGAAGACTTCTACAACTGACTGTGAAATAAATTAATAATTGTTTTATCAAGAAACCTTGTGTAGAAGTGTTTATTTGGATAACTGCTACTGTGAAACTCTGTCACAACATTACTGCTCACATTGACCCCTCTTGAGATAAGCCTGGCTGCTCAGCCAAACTACCAACCTGTGTAGTTCAGACTTATACCAAAAATTGGGTCCCTTTTTCCAAGAGGTCAAGATTGTTGTAATGCACCCAAAGGGTACTGCATATAATCTTGCCTAACACCCGTGGGTTCCCCCACAGCAGATTCTGGTAGGGGTCTGGGATTTGATGTATAGGTTCAGGGTTTGTAGATTACCCAACTGAGTGCCCCTTTTTCTCCTTGCAGCCTGCAGGAACCTCCCAGTTCACCCCAGTACTTTCACCCAATCCTGTACTCCATTCCCTCACCTGCCCGGGTCCCACACTCATTACCCGACGTCAAGACCAAAACCCCTTCCGGTGGATTCTGATAGTTATGTGCAAGCCCTCCCTTCTTTCCCAGTCAATTATTGGTAATACTCACGATCCAGAACGAGGAGGCGGCCTTTTATGGAGGATACCTCTGCTGCCTTCAACAAAAGCACTGGGGGGCTTGTGGTAGACTGAGGCCAATGTGCCGATGTAACAGATCAGTTCTTCTAGCAAAGTGGGCTCAATTAGGTCAGTCTCCTCAGAGATGAGCGGTTTCTCTGCCAGCACCACCTCCTTGGCGGCTACAGGATCTGTCGACAGCAAGCGCCAATAGATGTAGCCACGATCTCTCAGGTCGGGATTGTCAGAGTCCTAGCCAGTGCAAAAAAACATAGGTTACGTGTTGTGGTTAAGAGAAATGCTCATTTCTTGGTGTCACAATAGAAAATAAGAGAAATAATATACTGGAATCCGCCAGCAACCAATAGCTGTAAAAATGAGGGGAAAAGCCCAAGTTAATAGACCCCAGCAAAGCATACACTTTTAATAAAGAAGGTGGGTGTTAGAACTCTGTACGGCCCACTCAATGCACCATCATTTTGCCTGAGGTGCATCAGGTCCCTTTCTGTTTTAAAAAAAAAAAATACATGATGCAGTGAGTGCACAACCAGTTTCTTCACACAATAAACACTGGCTGTTATGGAAAAAGTGACCGGGCACTATGCGTGGAACCTGCATTTTCTTGGTATTTGAATTGGAATGCATGGTGCTGGACAATTGTGGCAGTAGAGACTTAAGTGGTGGGGAGAGTGGAAAGAGCAGCCACAGGAAAGTCTGTTGTGGGGTATGTAAAGTGGGGCAATGACAAGGAAGGGGGGGGGTCAGGGGGGTGTCAAGCTGGCAAGCAGCTGCTCTGAATATGGATATGTAAACGTAAGTAATCACTGATCTGGCAAACCTGACTATGCACATGGTCTCTGTCAAGTGCTAATGGGTGCTTCTTGCCAAAAGTGATGCGTTCAAGGAGTTTATTGAGAACCTCAATTGGTGCAGGGTTCTGTGAAGACAACCTTAATGGACCTATAAAGGTTTTACACAAAAGCCTAATCAAACTCCCCTGGTACGGAGGCTTATCAGTAAGGCTTAGACTAAGAAAATCAGAGGTGTGGTGAAAAGTAACATGTACATACTTAAGAGATAGCAAGCAATGCATTGTCCATTTAGGTAAGCATAAAAATACACATTTATTTACCAAGGCATATGCAGTAAGACAGTTATTGAAGGGTGGGGTTTGGTGTCCAAATTATGACAGACAGACAGACAGACAGACAGACACACACACACACACACACACAAAGATGGATTTTCAGGACCAGGCCTGTCAGAGGGTTCTGAGAGCTACCACAGTTGATGAACAGGGTAATTGACACTTCGGTCTAGCCAAACTCTATTAAAGATATTATAGACTTAGCAGTAAGGCAGACATCAGGAGCTATGAAGTGTAGTAGTACAGTAAGTCCAGCATAGCACACTCAAATAACTCCTGCAACACAGTAATCCAAAACTATTTTATAAAACCTTTAAATCTCTAAGCAGGTAATGTAAAAGCAAAGTATCTATCCTTTAATCACCCTATATACACACATACACACAGTTGGTGATCTCAAAGTGAGACCACCCATACTTTACACTTGAAACAGTAATAAAAGGGGGTGTTGCTAAGCAGCAGTCAAGATGGCCGTCTAATACTGGAGGTCCAACAGCTCAGTACATATCACTGCAAAGATCCTTTTCCTCCATTCCCCATATGTACTTACCAAGCTGTAAAAATAGCAATCTGAATCCTCCGACATCGCCCGGGCGACTTCTTGCCTGATCTGTACTGCATATGATATATCATATGGCATTTATAACACGCCTATACACAAGTGTTTCAAGGAGCGACGAGGCAAGGGAGGGTAACAAAGGGAGGACGGACAATGATCCTACTAGGCCAGGTGTCATTCAGCTCGCTCAAGTGTGTGGGAAAGCGGCCGGGACAGTGCAGTACATGGGAGTAGATAAACAATAAGTGACTGCAAGCATGTGGCAAGGGCATGGGTAAGTGCAGGCATCAGGTGTCAGGAGCTGGTAGGGGGGCTGTAGGGATACAGAAAAAGTCCCCAAGTGCGGGGTTGCCAGGCAGGCAGTGCAGGTATGTGGCACTGGCGGCGGAGGGACCTGGGCCCAAGATCAGGCCTTTGCTCCGGTAGGTTTTATTTCCCAGAACTTTAATATAACTTCTTTCACGTGTCTTTCTCTATACTCCTAACCCAGGTCTGGGATCCGTTCGTCCTTTTGGCACGCTTCTACTGAGAAGCCCTCCTTTCGGCGCCACTGAGTCTGGGGTGGGTCCATTGTGTGGGAGGGGGAAGTAGGACCCCTGGACAGGGTTGCCTCAGCAACCCATGTCGCACTCTATCCTGATAGGCTGGAGGGTCTCCCGCCAAGATGACCACTCCACTATGCGAGTGACTGCTAGGCTGTATGAATGGGGATATTTTTGCATAAAAGCAGGGTCCTGAGGACTAGAAGAGCAAGACATCGCCACTGGAACGAAGCCGAAGAGGAGAGAAGCCAAAGACCTCTGCAACGACAACTACCGGTGAAGCCCTGCTGCAGCGTCTCACCACTTTTCTCCACACAAGAGAAGATGTTCACCTGCAAGAGCTTTCTTCCCTTGAGCTGGTGGGGCCAACCAGTTTGCCAATCGCTTTCCCGGACCTGTCTTGGTCAAATCTCCCGTACCCTGACTCTGAGGCCGGATAGCCAGGCACCAGTTCACCCGGACCACAATTTAAAGGAGCGTGCCTTTTATTCGTCGGGCAGCATCGCGGCTGGTTTCATCCCTGGGTAGTGCAGTAACTCGAACCTTCCTCCACGACGAGAGCCTCTCTTCCTCTGCTGGATCACCCGAACTGCAGGAACTACCAGGAACAACCGCCACCGCAGGAGCCACTTCTTCATTTTAAAGGTACATTGTTCCGCCAGGCCGCCCTTTCTTCGCGGTAGTGCCAACGGTGTTTTAAATCCTTTACCTACCTGTTGGGTTGGCCGCCCCCATTGTCTTTTCAACTTCTGCAACTACCTTTTCAACTTCGTTTACCAAAGACTTGACTGCAGCTACAAGAACATTTTTGCTCCTGGGCCCTTGCCCTGTACCACAGACTCTGGCACAGGCCTACGGACTCTGGTCACATTTGTTAGATGTGCTTTCTTTAGACTGATTCTTACTGAGAACTGTGTGGTGCACCCATTTCTTTTAACTACCCTTTCCTTCCCATTCTTAAACATTGTGAAATGCCATTTTGCTCAGTTTTCATTTTAAGTATTGCCTATACTGATGCACTGTCTTGCTGAAATGGTTCACAAAATGATGTGAAATGTTGCTAGGGTGTATAAGAAACTATTTCTAGCTAACTTGTGCTTTCCCTCCCTTTTGAGGAATTGTTAGAGGATCCCTTGTGTGTAGTTTTCACTGTGCCGTTTTGCTCAGTTTTCACTTTGGTGCACTTGGTCTACAATTCAACTTGGGAGTGTGTATATTTTTCCTTTGACTTAATTTAACTTGCATGATAACTGTGATAGATGTGTATTATTAGAATTGTCTAAAATAAATATATAACTACTTTTTAAATACAAAGCTTTGGTCAGTGTTTCCTTGTTCCATAGTACAGTAGACCCATTGTGTAAACCCTGAATACTGCTCATCTCCCTCTTGAGATAAGTCTGACTGCTCAGCCACAGCTACCAACTAAATCTTTGTGGTACACACAGATAGCAAAGGGGCTTTATTGCTCTCACCTGTAGTCCTAATCTGGTGTAGTGCTCCCTAAGGGAACTGCACTGGATTCTGCCTAACACGGTGCTCTTGAGCCGGTCCTGCCCTACGAAAGCGGTTCATACAAAGTGGACAGATGAGGGAGGGGACAACTCTGAGGAGGATTTTGTGCCAGAGCAGACCGTCCCTTCCGGAGTGATGCAGATTGCCTCACACTATCGTACTCTGGTGAAAATTTAGACGGCCCCACTAGACACCATATAGGGCTCTGAAAACTGATCTAAGAACTGGCCTCAGTACACTGGCACGCAAACTCAGCCCAACCACAGCTACCAGAGACACAAGGCCTACAATACTATCAACCACAATGACGAGCGGGGCGCCCAATGGACTCTTACACCAGCACTCAAGTTGGGGCTGGACCACAGAATAAAACCCCAAACCCTAGAGTGGACAATGTGGATGGGCAGCATCTCACCGACCACAACAGGATCTAGTGTGCATGCGGGAAGGAATGCAGAATGGTTGCACCTCCTTTAGCTAGCAGCAGTCAAGGCCAAATGCGACAACCTGGAATCTTAAACCAGGCGAAATAATGTACCTATAGTCGGGGTCCCTGAGAACACACCAAAGAGGGCAATGGAGCCATTCATTGAACATGCTGTGAACCATCCAAGGCGAACCCTCCTAATCGAGAGACCGTACAGAATGCTTCAACCTCTGCCCATGGCTGCTCCCCGTGCCATCATAGCAAAACTCCTTAATTACAGGGACAGAGAGTGGCGAGAGAGCGAGGAGAGCTGTGCTATGAGTAACAGCTTGCAAGACATTTGACAAGGCCAGGAAACTATTGCAAGAACGCCAAATTCGCTACTCCATGCTGTTCAAAGCTAGACTCCAGATACAGAAGCGGAGGCAATCAGAACCTGCTGAGGGGCTGGTGGAACGGAGGCCAAGATCACCTGAAAGCGATGACACTGAAAGGTTGGGAGTCAAATGTGTATTCGTGCAGGTTTCTAGCAGTGATCCCAGGCATGCCTGTTAATGGGCCCGGGGAAGCAGCCTAAGGTTACTGGAATGCCCATTGTTTGACTTCGGCGGGCTGTTTGTAGCCACCCCAACGATTTTTCTACTTTGTTTCATTAGGACTGTCAAGTTGGGGAGGATGGTGAGGGTGGATGGAGGTGCTACGGATTCGAGGAGGAGGGTAATCCAAGAAAATGTAAAGACACGCAGATTAATGTTTTCCGCAATAAACACTGAAAGGTTACACAGATCTGGATGGGCTGGGACATTGATCAATGATGAGCATGGTTAGCCAGGTAGGTCCACTATGGTTCCTTAGCTGGAATGTACGGGGTATCAACAAACCGATCAAAGTGAGGGAGCTAGTGGCCTAGATAGACAGATATAACTACAAAATCATAATGCTACAAGAAACCCATGCAGTCCATGAATCATTTCCTACAAGGTGGGGGAAAGAACATATACTACACCTCATACTCCTCCCAATTGCATGGGGTCTTGACTATTTATCACTCCTCACTTCCGGCATATAAAGACCTTAGTAGGCCCTGTGGGGAGATCCGTCCTTACCTGGGATTTACTGTCAGCAGTAAAAACCTTTTGGTTAATACATATGGCCTTAACAACCCCTCCTTCTTGGAATTAGCTCAAAAATGCAACTCTGGACAGCTTTGTTGCAATATGGGGAGGTGACATTAATACTATACTTGACATACAAAAAAAGACGGTTCGACAACGGGACCTAGGACACATACAGCTGCCACAAGAGTTATTAGACAGACTATGTCCACACTTCAGCTAACCTTATACTCCTCGGTCCATGACACTATCTCACGGATAGATAACTGGCTGGTGTCGATGTCGCTGATGGGTATCTTAGATAGTAATGCCATTCTGTCCCTCATCTACTCAGACCATTCCCCCCCATCATTCTTTCCCTTAGAGTGGACAGAGAGCATATCCCCCTAAACCCCACCCAAACCCCCAACCACAGTGAAAACTACCAGTGGTTTTGCTACTCGATCACAGGTTGTTAGAGAGGAATTAGCACATTTCTGAGAATTCTCCCTACCTTAGAGACCCCCAGTAACTTTACTGGATTTTCAGGACTTGAATTCTTTAACCTGGAGAGCGATGCCCTTTTTCCCACTCTCTCGTGTATTTTAATGTGATTTTGAACTCTGTTTCTTTTAGTTGTGAGAGTCTGACAAACTCCATAGGCATCATCTTGTTACATTGTGTCACACAGCACCTTCAGTCTCTTACCTGGTAATGTTCTTTCGATGGGATGGTCTGACGACTTATTCCATATCTATGATAGTAATCACCACAGCTATGCAGATTTAGAAAATATTCGGCGTCTGCGTCCTGCGTCGATGACGTCGATACGCTGTCCTCGAAGGCCTCCGTCGGGCCGACGTCACCGGATGTTATAAGTAGGACGCACAACGCCCGTAGCCTCAGTTGTAGTTTTTTCCCCCAGAACGTGTGGCACCAAACTAATGCCAGTATGACCACAGAAAGCCTTGCGGAAACATAAGCTGCAATCGCATAAGAAATTCTGTAGCAGGGCAGGTAGGGAGGGAGCGATATGGAATACGTCGGACCATCCCATCGAAAGAGCATTACCAGGTAAGAGTAACTTGTCCTTCAAGGGGATTGGGTCCTCCGACGTATTCCATATCTATGACGGACTCCCAAAGCAGTACCAAGGTATGGAGGAGGGGAAAAATAATTCAGAATATAGAAATTTAAAATGTCCAATCAAATTGCAGAGTAAAGGACCGCCTTGCCAAAGGCCAGATACTGCCCATGGATGGAATCTAGGGAGTAGTGTCGTACAAAAGTATGGACCGAAGGCCAAGTGGCTGCTTCACAGATGTTTCGAATAGGAACGGCCCTCTGCAGGGCAGTAGAGGCAGCCATACTCCTCTTAGAATGGGCCCATAAGCCAACCGGTAACATTCAGAAATTGCCAAAATAATCCATGTAGACAAAGTCTGCTTAGTAACAGCTTGTCCCAAACGCCTTCCAGCGTAACCTCTAAAGAGCTGATCGTCCACTCTGACCCGGGACATGTGTGAAATGTACAAACTTAAAGCTCTCCTAGGATCCAACCTATAGAGCCTCTCCTCTTCCTTACCAGGATGCGGAGGAGGATAAAATGCCGGAAGAATGACCTTCTGGCTTAAATGAAATTCCGAGACAACTTTCGGAAGAAAGGAAGGACGAACTCCAAGGACAACCCTGTCCTTATGAAACACAGTGAAGGATGGCTTAACTGAAAGTGCCTGCAACTCACTCACTCTGCGAGCGGAAGTGAACACAACTAAAAATACAGTTTTAAGGGTTAACAGACTCAGGACAAGAATGTAAAGGCTCCCATTAGGAATTTTAGAACAAGGTTCAAATCCCAACCAGGCACCTGGAAAGGTGATGGCGGAATCAAATTAGTGAGCCCTTTGAGAAACTGAGAAATTAAAGGAATTTTGAAATAAGAACACTCCTCCGACAAGCACTTAAATATGGACAACGCCGCCAGGTAACCTTTAATGGTACCCACTTGCAGGCCCTTGTGGGCTAACAAAAGCAAAAAAGAACGAACCACAGGAATGTCACATGAAAAAGGATCCACATTCTTAACCCTGCACCAGTCGCAGAACTTTCTCCAATGGCAACGGTACAGGGACTTGGTTGCAGGCCGTCTGGCCGAAAGCAACACCTCCATCACATCTTCAGGGAGGTCCCAATCCTTATACCTCAACCTTTCAGAAGCCAAGTGTGAAGGTTGAGGGATCTGACCTCTGGATGGAGAACCTGACCCCCCCCCCTCCCGTGAGAGCAGATCGTCTCGGTAGGGAAGACGACGTGGAGGGCAGATGGACAAGTCGAGAAGGTCCGGAGCAATGAGGATCATCCGGGAAACGAACCTCCGCAGCACTTGCGGGATGACGGGGACTGGAGGAAACGCGTACAGCAGTGGGAAGGACTACGCCACCACGAACAAGTCTCCAAAGGCTCCTCTTGGAAGAAATTCCCGCGAGCAGAACCTTTTGCACTTCCGGTTGACACTGGAGGCGAAGAGATCCACTTGAGAGGTCCCCCAAAGGGCGAAGATCTCCAGGAGAATCTCCTCAGCCAGCTCCCACTCGGGAGAGATCATGCTCTGCCGGCTCAGAGCGTCCGTCGTCTAGTTTTCGTCTCCGGCCAGATGAACCGCTGAGATCGAAATTTCCTGCTGGATAGCCCAGAACCATAGCTGCATCGCCTACCTGCACAGAGGAAGTGACCCTGCCCCCCACTCCCCCTTTTTGTTGAGGTAGTGCACGGCCACTGTGGTGACCGTCAGAATCAGGACATTCTTTCCTCACACAGTCAGGAGAAAAGCCTTCAGAGCAAGCCTGACGGCCCTCAGCTCGAACAGATTGATAGAGTCTGGACTCCGACAGAGACCAACGACCGCTGACTGTCAACTTGTTGCCATGAGCTCCCCATCCCATGAGGGATGCGTCCGTCATGGTCGTCGCCTCCGGCCAGGGTAGCCAAAATGGAGCCGCCCTCATCAGATTGCCATCGACAGCCCACCACAGAAGGTCCTGGGCGACCGAGGGCGGCACCTGAACGGGGTACGACATCCTGCCAGAGGACTGTGACCACTGCATCTTGATAGCCTATTGCAGAGATCTCATCCGCAACCTGACCTCGGGCACCAGAAGAATGCAGGATGCCATGAGGCCGAGCAACCTCAAGAACTCAAACGCCGGGAGACTCTGGGCATGCTGAAACTTGTGCACCATCTGCTGAATGTAATGAGCCCTCACCTGGGGAGGAAAACACGTGCCCCAGGGACGTGTCAAGCACTGCTCCGATGTACTGGAGCCGCTGAGTTGGCGTCAAGTGGGACTTCCTTAAGTTGAGGGAGAAGCCCAGCTTGTGAAGGGAGTGGCAAGTGAGGGACAGATGATCCGGGACTTGCTCGGGAGAGCACGCCCTGATCAACCAATTGTGCAGGTAGGGATAGACGTGAATCCCCCTTTCCCGAGATACGCTGCCACCACCACCATGTGCATGGTGAAGACCCTCGGGCGGAGGTCAATCCGAACGGCAGGCCCCGAAACTGAAAGTCTGAGTCGCCAAAGGTACTTCTTGTGCTTGGGATGGATCGGTACATGAAAGTAAGCGTCCTTGAGGTCGAGAGACACCAACCAGTCCTGAAGTTGAAGGGCCTGGAGGACTTGAGAAAGAGTAACCATCTTGAACTTGTCCTTCCTGAGGAGCTTGTTCAAACCGCGCAAGTCCATGACGGGTCTCAATCCCCAGTCTTTCTTCGAAATCAAAAAATAAGGGGAATACTATCCCTTGTTCCTCTCCGCTACAGGCACCAGTTCTATGGTGCCTTTCTCCAGCAGGGATTGCATTTCCTGCGCAAGGAGCGGATCCGGACTCTTCAAAGAGAGATTCCCTGGTGGATTGTCGTAAGGCCTCTGCCAGAAAGGAAGACAATAGCTGTGGGCTATGATCTCCAGAACCCCACACATCTGAAGTAATGGCACGCCACTCTACAAGGTGCTGCACCAGCCTTCTCCCAACCAGCGAACCATGGCCTCATGACTGAGCTGAAGCGGCTGCGGCAGTGCCTGAGGGCAAAGAGGCAACTGCCCGAGCGGCTTTGGCACCTCGAGTACCCTGTTTTTCACCTCTGATACTCGTACTGTGGCCCCTTTGACTTGCAGCTCCTCTCGATTTACCAAAGGATGAGTAATATCGAAAGGAATGTCCCCTCCATTGCTGTCCCCTAGGACGAAAAGGCGGAGGTTGGTGAACTGCAGCGCACAACGACTTTGCTGTTGCCAAAAAGATGTACACCATCAAAGGGCATGTTGAGGAGCCGGGCTTGCACATCCGGAGCAAACCCCCAACTTCCGCAACAACCACACAAACCTGTGTATTACGGTGCTCGCCGCCATGGAACGGCTGACACAATCTGCCATGTCCAGACCCGACTAAACGGACTCACACGCGCATCCTTGCCATCCTGTAAAATAGCAAGAAAACCACCCATTCATCCCCTTCGGGAATATGTTCAGCCGCTAACGAAATACAGTTCCACAGTGAAACGTGACAAGGCACACACAGAGTTGGCTGCCTGTAAAGCCATACCCCCTGAAGAAAACACTTTCTTTGCCCAGCCATCCAAACGCTTGTCATTCCTATCAGGAGGGATGGTAAGGTACGACGCCTGCTTCGCTGGGGCCATAGCCACCTGCACCACCAAACACTCCGGAGTGGGGTGCGTGGTCAAGTAACAGGGGTCGCTACTGGCTGGGCGGTATTTTCGCGGCAAAGAATTGCTCACTGCCGGGTGACTCTCCGGAGCAGTCCAAGCTGCTGCCACCCTTCTCTGCAAGGCCATATGGAATGGCAGTACCGGATCAGTTGGTGGACCTTGGTCAAGGATATCCGTCAGGTCATCCTGCAGAAAATCCACTGGTGGCACTGACTACCCCACGTATTCCGTGACCCTCGACATAAGGCGCCAGTACGAGGACTCGGCATGGGTGCCAGGATCAGGCCTACAGAACTCCACCTCCCGAGAGGTGTCCAGACCACTGGCGTCATGCACCGACTGACGCAGGTCTTCAATCTGGCTATGAGCAGACAAAATCTCGTCAGGTACCTCCTCAGGAACCATACCTTCCTCAGACCCTTCATCCACCTCAGAAATATAATCCAGAGGCTGGAATGAGGGCACAGAAAAAGGGACAGACATTTTTAGCCTTGGCCAAACCCTTTCTAGGGGGTTCCACCGTGTTACGCGGTACCTCTGACAAAGCAGCCTCGAAAGGCATTGATGGAATCGGTGTCGAGCCGACGGCTGCGACACAGTCCTCGAGGGCGGAGCCCCGAGCGTGTCCTTCGACAGCCTGGGCGCTGAAGGAGTCGACTGCTTCCTCGGAGGCAGAGCCTCGAGAGAGTCCCTTGACAAGGGGTCGATGTCTTCTTCCAAGACCTCACAGGCTCCGACAGTCTCGAGGGCGTCGAGGACCGGGACCTGGAGAGGGCATGTCTAGAGCGATCCACCTTGTCCGATCGAGACCTCGAAGGTGCTTGATGATCGCGCCGACCACCCGAGCCCAAAGGCGTGCGAGTGGTGGCTCTAGCACGGTCACGGCTGGCGTCTTTTGACGGCACAGACGGAACAGAGCCCTGTGACTGAAAAATCACTGTCTCCTGACGAAATTAATCCCATTCTGCAGGAGTGGAATGTTTGTTGGGACAAGCCACCTGCCGACGGGCGGAGTCCTCGGACGAGGAAGGCAACCGATGCCGGCGCTTCCGTGAGTGCCTCGAAGAGGCAGAGGAATGGCGGACCTACTCCTGGAACAAGACCCACCCCGGACTTAGGCCGACGATGCGAAGAGTCGCCCCTCGAATCGTCAGTCGAAAGCCCAGTGGATCTTGACTTCTGGGGCTTGGCCACCTTACCTACAGGAAGCTTCTTACGCTCCTGCAAGGCCTTCGATGTAAGCGACTGCCAGTCTACACAGTCATCCGTGTCGTAGTCCTCACCGAGGCACCAGAGGCAGGCGTTGTGCGAATCCGTTAAGGACATCTTGGACCCGCAGTCCCGACACTTCTTAAAACCCGGCTGCGGGGTGGAAGAAGACGAAGACATCAAGGAAATATTCACAACAAACAGGCTCGAAGAACCGAAAGAACAGAACTCAGAAGAACCGAGGCACGCAGAGATCTCCGAAGCGAGCACATATGCGGGAAAAAACGGAACTGAGGCTACGGGCATCGTGCGTCCTACTTAGAACATCTGGTGACGTCGGCTCGAGGGAGGCCCTCGAGGACAGCGTATCGACGCAGACGCCGAAAATCTTCCAAAGCAGCACAGCTCTGGGGTTTACTGTCATAGATATGGAATACGTCGAAGGACCCAATCCCCTTGAAGTCTTATATGGATAAACTGCTGTTTCCCAGAGCAGTAAAGTGAAATTGCCGACTTAAATTTGTAACTTTCTAGACACAGCACACACTATTTTACAATAGGGTGCTGGAGGGGTTACCTATTAGCCCCCGTGTCTAGCTTCTCATGTAACATTTTCTTATATTACCCTTTTCTCACTGAAGGACTGGTGGCAGTGGTTTTGTTTTTACTACCGTGGTGTGCATTTACCGCGGGCTGTGGTCGCAGCTGCAGTAAAGCACCCATGGGTGCCATTTTTGTCAAAATGGCAAGGTCTTTTTTTGTCATTTCTATGTGGAAAGGTCCTTCTTGAGATTTACTCTGCGTGCCAAACCAGGTTTGGTCCCTTTGTTTTGCCAGGATTCACGAGTGAAGCCCGCCTCTGGCTCCATGGTGTCTGGGGTAGGCAGGAAGGAGTGAGGTGGCCAAAACTCCCTGTGCTTAGTCTCCTAGGAGACCCAAATGCGCTCTGATGATTGGCTGGCTGACTGTCCGGCAAAGACAGCCACCCTGCTGTGTGACTGACAGCTTGGCTGGAATGAAAGGTGAGAGAACTGTATAAAAGGCAAGTCTTTGGCTTGGAAGGCAGAGTCGACCACTGGACGAAGGAACCAAAGAAGAACTTTAAGAGGACGCCTGCTGCACTGCTGAAACACCAGGTTTGCATCGGCAGAGAAGCCCCTGCAAGGATGAATTCTCCCCTGGAGTTGGTGGGACCAATCAACTCCAAAGTAAGCCACCTGGACATCCATCTCGGAGCTGGTTGAATTTCCACAGAGTTGCTGCTGGAAACCGTAGAGACAGGGAAAGGAACACCAGTTTGTGTGTTGCTTTTAAGTTGGCCAAGAGCTCCAGGAAGATCCTCCGGACTCCCAGGAAGAAGGACTGACCAAGCCTGAACCCGCTCAACAGAGTACGGGACCCTAGTAGCAAGGAAAGTCCATCTCGACAGCCAGGAACCACAGTGTTGCTATTTGCGGTAGACGCAAGGAGCTGAAACACTGAACAGCCACTGAAAGTGAAGTTTGCCAGTTGCACGTTTTGACTGAACCAGTGCAGGAGTCCTCCGATGTCCTCACTCTTGTCCCCACCAGTGAGGCCCAGGAACAGTGAGATCTGCAGAGCTGCACAGGAACAGGAGTCATCTGCTGAATCCCTTCATAATTTTAAAAAGGTACTGTACAAAGTCTAAGAGAACTTACCTCTTGCTGTAGAGTTGCTTGCATCTTCTACTAATCACAAGTTTCACAGCTTGTCGCCCTACATTGATTCATCTTTTTCTTCAAAGACTTAAGCAAAGTTTGTATGCAGTTCCCTTTGGGACCACTACACACAACTAGGACTACAGGTGTAAGCAAAACCAACCTTTATACATTTTTGGTAGCAGGGCTGAGCAGCCAGGCTTATCTCAAGAGAGAATGTGAGCTGTAATAAATAATACAATCGCAGGTGTTCAAATAAACTCTTACACTCAAGGTTTTTTTGTTAAAAACCTATTAATTTATTTAACTGTCAGTTATAAAACATTCATAACTTATGAATAAAACATTCATATGGAAGCACTATAATCACACACAAATATACTTCAGTACTATACACTTTAAGTTTCTAAGGCATTCAGATTACTTTGAAGGAGGAGCAAAAAGGCATAGGTTATCAGAACATGGAAAGAATACAGTTATTTGTTAGGCAGTGCAGATATTTTTAGTTCACCAGAAGAGTCAATTCAATAGGCTAAGCCAAAGTCAATGGGCTAAAGTCTTGGATAGGACAAAGCAGTTCTAGTAGATCAACGGAAAAGTCTCTGCAAAGGTTCTTAGGAATAGTTTGTAGCAAGAAGAATCATATGTTGGGTCACAAGCTGATTAGGCCTGTAAGTTGGGAAAGTTTCAAGCACTTTCACAGCGAGAGGGAAGTACTCAGTCTGATTTTACAGTACCTTTACATGTGAAGAAAAAGATGCAGCTGGCAGTTCCTGAGGATCGCGCTGTTCCTGGGCCTCAGTCGTGGGGACAAGATGGAGGACTTCAGGGGGGGGTGGGTTGTGGGGGGGGGGATTTCAATTCCAGTAGCTGTAGTCAAACCCTCTCCCTGGTTATTTGGTTTCCTGCAGCACCCTGAGGAAAATACAACCAGCTCAGAGAATGGTATACAGGTGGCTTAGTGTTGAGTTGATTGGTTCCACCAACTCAAAATGGAGAAGTCACCCTTGCAGGGCTTCTCTGTCGAGAGGAACTTCGCGATTCAGACCTGCAGCAGGGCTTCACCGGGCAAACCAACGGTCCAGAAGTTGCAGCAGCAGTCCTCTTCAAGCTCGTCTTCCATTCTTTCGTTCCAGTGGTCGACTCTGCTGCCTTCCAAGCCAAGAGATCACCTTTTATTCAGTTCTCTTCCATTCATTCCAGTCTAGCTGTCTCTCACCCAGCAGGTTGGCTGTCCTTGCCGGACAGTCTGCCAGCCAATTACCACAGAGTGCATTTGGGCCTCCTAGGAGACTCAGCACAGGGAGTTTTGCGCATCTCCCTCACTTCCTGCCCACCCCAGACACTCGGGCGCCATAGGCGGTCTTCACGCCTGAAGCCCGCCAAAGGCAAATGAAGAAAGGAACCAAATCTAGTTTGGTATGCAGAGCAAAACTCTAGAAGGACCTTTCCACAAAGAAACGGCGAAAAAAGAAGAATGGGACCGTTTTTACAGAGGGGGCTCAGACGCCATCTTGAAAAACATGGCACCCGCGATTTAACGCTACCCAGTGTTCCCGGTCGGGAAAAATCATGGTAGTTTGTTGTGAAACCACTGCCACCAGCCATTTCGATAGGAAAGGTTTGACTGCTACACGAGTATCTAGACACAGGGGATACTAAGTAACCCCTCCAGCACTATATTGTAAGATAGGGTGTGCTGGATCTAGGAATTTAAAAAGACTAGTAAAGTCAATTTCACTTTACTTACTTTGGGAAACGGTAGTTTATCCCAGAGAAGGTATGTAAACCTTGGGAAAGCCTGAAAAGGTTTCCCTGTGCCACTGCACTGAGGGTGCTGTGTGACACATGAAAAGATGATGTCTATGGAGTTGTCTAAAACTCCATAACCAAAGAAAACACAAGAGTAAAACACATTTCAAAACAAATGAGTGCGGAAAAAGGGTCACACTCTGTCCAGGTAAAAAAAGCAAGTCCTCAATATCCAGCAAAGTTGCTGGGGGTCTCTAAGGTGAAGGGAATTAGCACATTTAGGAGAATGCTCCCGAACACCAGTCACTCTACCAATTTCTGTAGTACAGGCCTATACCAAAGGTCGGACAAGACTGGTGTAGTCTCCCACAGGGTTACTACATACAATCTTGCCTAACAATCACCATTGTGGTGCAGTCATTACAGTGAGAAGCCAAGTACTGCCCCCCCCCCCCCCCACGCAAACTGGCTGTCTTGCAGGGCAACAGTTCAGACGGGCGTATATGGAACTGCACCACTAAGCCCCTTTCTCCTGGTGTCCACAGGTATTGAGGGCTGGATTGGCAGCCTCAGGGCACTCATCTGCTGTCAGCCGCCAAGAGGGTAACGAAGCTCTTCCCTGCACAGCGCTGCATCTCGCTCGGTTCCTTA
Organism: Ambystoma mexicanum; assembly: GCF_040938575.1. Lineage (NCBI taxonomy): Eukaryota > Metazoa > Chordata > Amphibia > Caudata > Ambystomatidae > Ambystoma > Ambystoma mexicanum. Next base: position 1,276,393,739 of record NC_090932.1, read on the forward strand.
AAGGAAGGAACGCTACTTTGTAACAATGATTGTAGTGATTGGCAGCATCATGGGTCCACACAAACATTCAAAAGTGCAAACACAGCTGTCTCTTCAGATCCCAGCTCCCCTTCACCTAAAAAGAAGCATTGCAGAACCTCTTTTGAGGGTCTCAAATTATCAGAGAGATGGGAGAAAATGAGGGGGGGGCAGAGGCAAGGCAAAGACCCTAGCCTTCCACCCTCTCCTCTTCATAGTCTTAATCTGCCTCTTCTTCTCCCACCTAGGATAAGGTGTCCAAAAGAGACCAGGGGCAAATACGTTTACAGTGAGAGCACGGGCAATATTTTGGAACATGTGGCCACACAGATTGAGTGATAACCAACACCCCAATACAAAACCTACCACCAAGCAGTTTAAGTAGATAGTAAACAAGGGCGACCCTCTAATTCCAGATGTGAAGCACTAGATCTTAGACCGGCAGGAGCCTCATCATATATCATTACCCATATTCTGTAGTAGGGTCCTTCCCCCTCTGCCAAGTACCACCCGGGACCAAGTAGTAAGGTAAGTGCCTTTTTTGCCAAGTACAAGTTAGCAAAGTACATAGGTACGACCACTGGCATCCAGCACCACGGCCAGCTCAGCCTTAACTGCCACTCTGTAGAACACTCACACAGGCAAACGCTCTACATTCCAAAGAACACATCACCTGCACACCAACATTCTGACGGGCAGAAAACTACATCTCCTCCTCCGTACATATTAAAAATGCAAATGAAAAGCGTGCAACCAACCTGAGTGCGTCTACAAAACTAGAACTACAAAACGCACGGTCAAACACAATGACCTGGCACATTTCTAAGAAACCATTCATGGCCAGTAAATGATAACCAGGAGCCCTAAACAAAATCACCAAAACTCCACCTAAAAACAGCAACGTTTCCAAACACCTGGACAAACCAACCTGCAGTCCATAACCAACTAAACCACTACAAGCACCATGTGCCATCCTACACCCCTCCTTACCACACCACCAACGCACAACAGCAGCAGAAATGAAGTTCACTGAAGTAACAAAAGGACCACTATAACTGTCCCACTAACCGACAGATTATCAAAAACACAAAATTCCTTTTAACCCGGGCTGCCACCCCAGAATCCTAGGCCTGCCACGCCCAGGCACGAACCAAACGCTCTTCCCTAAGCAACAACACAAACGACAAACACGCGGTCGGACAAAAACACCACAACTAAACCACCCCTAAACAGCCAATTCCAGGACCGCGCCAACATTAAGAATTGGCAATACATAACCCCATGGGGAAAACAAAATCAGGCCAAACATGAAACCAGGAATTCCTGGACTACCACAACCAGATGATTACACACCAAAAACTCCTCCAACTAGAATATGAACCACCAATACCAACTAATGCGAAATAAACAGTTACTGCATCACCTAGACTCACATTCAAACAAGCCTGCAGCAACCGCCACCAACATGGTCAACACTACATGCAGAATGAGGCCACCAACCATACATTCAAAACTAGGCAACACCAAACAACCACCTTGACCACACAAATGGCACACCAAACCATGCGCCCAAAAGAACAAAACGCATAACCCGTGTGACCTATCAGCAGTGCTGAAAAACATAAGGCACATGGCACATTTCTGTGCTATGGCCCAAAATAAACCTGCCAAAAATGACTCCGGGCAGAATGCAAATGCACCTTAGTTCCTGTTGCCAGAATATCCTTACCCAAAATCCCAGAGCATCTCACTGCACAACATACCAGGGGGACAAGAGATCCTTACCCCAAAAACTTACAGCACATCACTGCACCCTGCACTCAACAAAACATGACACGACAACAAATGACATTACTCCATCACCCTAAGCCTAACCAAATTCCCAGGTGGCGGGGACCTAAAGTACTTGCCAACCCATGTAAAAATAATAAATACCAAACGAAAAACCCACAAGTCCCAATACCTGTAAAGGAAAAAACATTTACACAACCTGAGTTTTAAATACAATGAACAATCCTGTGGAAACCCCAAAAGATGTCCAAAAATATGAGGGAGACAACTGCCAAAATCCCTAATATGAGGCCACAACACCCACAATCCCACACGACAAAACAGTAAAATACAGGCCTCAGAAACCTAACACTTACCCAATCCAAAATAACATTTCCTAAACCCACCACAAAAAAGGGCCATGACAGAGCACGACAATAACAAAAATAGAATCCGGTCCCAACCCCAACATATCCAACCAAAAGGCTACTCCAACCCAAAGTCAAACCTGCCAGGGTTCGTAAACCATGACCAGAGATCTAAGTCGAATTGCCTCATCCTGCTCAAAATGCACAGAGACCTGTTGCAGACTTTGGCAGGAAGCCAGTCTGCCTGCCTCCCGGCATATGCCACAGTCTGGGGAAACTGCCCTTCCTGCAACTCCACCACAGCTTGTGCTTGCCCACTCGACATTGAGCTAGGATATCCGGGTGACGGTCCTCGATCCTTGCAGCACCAGCGTTCGCAAACAGGTGCTTCACTTCAAGCCGGTGATGGCGCTCAATCCTTTGAGCACCCATATCCCAAAACCGGAGCTCCCGCCAGGCCACCAATTCCCATTACAGGACTTGAGACAGCCGATGTGTCCATTGATTTGCCCGAAGTGGCATAGGATCTCCTCCCGCCTTCGGTGCATCGACCACACGCACACCAACGCCCCATAGGATGACGTTGCTGCACACCTCACCCGCTGTGTGACATTCCTCCACCAACAATGGAGGGGCACGTACTGCCACAGGCCGACAAATGCTGGTAATCACCCCTAGGGCATACATCTCCAGGACGCCACAACTGCCTCACACTGACATCGGCCAGTCAGACTGCCTACCCGACATTGCCTCAAAGTTCTCCACACTTGGCAGCACTTCCATCAGCTGGCTCCGCCTGGCCGGCCAGCCCCGCCCAATGCATTGGCTCCCTGCAGTACTCGCCGCACCAAAGCGACTCTGCCTCCAATGTCTGCCCAGATGTCGACCCCGGCCACTCACCAGCTCACACGGCCCCTGCACTAACCGGCCTGCAGTCAGCTGTAGACTCCTGTCACCAGAGTGTGGGGTGACCCCGGAAGGACCCCTGCTCGCGGCCCCCTCCTTCTGCCAGCAACTCCTCAATAGTGCATTCCCTCAGTGTTCCTGGAGCCGCTGTGTAAGCCCCTGCTGGCCCACCTGCCGGCCGGTGCAAATGAATGGACTGTTCGGGGACAGTGGTCGAGTAGGCTGCTCCCTCTCACAGCAGACCAGCTTGTCGCCAAAATGTAGTAGGGTCCTTTCAACTCTGCGAAGTACCACGCTAGGACCCAGTAGTAAGGTAAGTGCCTTTATTGCCAGGTACAAGTTAACAAAATATATAGGAATGACCACTAGCATCCAGCATCACAGCCAGCTCAGCCTTAACTGCCACTCTGTAGAACACTCACACAGGCGAACGCTCTACATTCCAAGGCATGTATAACCTGCACACCAGCATTCTGACAGGCAGAATACTACATATTCATGAGAAAACTGTATCCTTTGAGGGGGCGAAGACCAGTCACTTCCCATTTCTGTGGAAGTCAGTGCACTGTTGTTGAGTCAAACCGTCCAACCTCCGAAAGTTCCTGGGGAGGCAGTGGTACAGAACCCCATTGATAGGAAGGTAGATGTCCCCCTAAGAAAGAATGATGTTGTGTCCCATTTGTCACTGTGGGCTGACACGTATGGCTCCTATATATCCCATCACTTTTGGAGGACATTTAGGAGCTGTATACAAGGAGGAAGGCTCTGAAGGTCATTCCTACTTGGCACAATGCAGTATCAAGAATAGTTCCCGTTTGACCCAAACTTCCATGGTGCACTGCAGCGGCTCAGTCCAAGGTTTCCTCAGTGGCAGCCTGTTGACACCTCCATATGCAGGAATGGCAAACGACTAACAAAACAGACCTCTCAGAAGGTGGTGGTGGCACTCCATCTCCCCTTCCTGGGCTCAAGGTTACTCTGTGAGCAGCTCAAACAGAAGCTTCATCGGGTGCACAAAGAAGAAACATTCTGGAACTCTAAGACTGAAGCAGAACTCCTGGGTCTTATAACCACAGGACTGTATTCTGGTGGTTCCAGGCTCCATATAGTGGTGCAGGGATGCTGGTCTCCCCATGATGGGGTCTAGTCATTCAACTAGATGCCATGCATCGAGCTCTCTTGGTTAGGACACTGCTGTCAGGTTGTCTAAAGAGTTTGAACAGATGGTTGAGGGCAAAGAGGGAATGGGATTACCTTCTCTGGCTCGGATTTCCGTTTGGTTGAGTTCCTGGGCAGATAAGAACTGGTCTCTGGAAGCCTCTCACATCTGAGGGATCAACATCATTTTGTGCAATTCCCTCAGCAGGATTTTTCCTTCCTCCCATAAACTCTTTCTAAGCCCTGCAGCATTCTGATTGGTAAACTCCACTTCTGCTTTACTTAAGTGGAAATATTTGCTTCATCTCACAAGCACAAGCTTTCCCTGTTCTGCTCCCGAAGTACAGACCCACTGATTGGGCAACCAACATTCGAGCCATCCCTTGGCCAACCAATTTCATCTAAATGTTCCCCCCTATTCACTGATCTCCTGAAGTAGCCGACCCAAACAAACTCCTGTATTTATTGTTCCTTATCACACAAGGTGGGTCCTGGTTCCCCCTCCTCCTCCAGTTGTCCCCTCCACTCCTACACTCCAGGCTGCTAACTCAGGTTCTGCTAGAGGACTTGATGCTAGTCAAACACTGGCTTTGGGTGGCCTGTATATAGTTAGGGGCTCCTTCGTGGTGCAGCACTCCAGGCAGCCCTCTACTCTCCACTCCTATAGTGGGCACTGGGCTTCCAATTCGGTGTAGGGCGGCCAAGTTCTCTCCTTCCTCTAGAGTGTTTCTGTTGCTATTGCCAGGCTCTTGCAGAAGGGTTTTCAGTTAGGCCTCCCCTGCTCAACATCCAATGGTTGATAAATCGGGGCACACAGGACCCCCTGGATTGAGACAAATTCAGCTGACAACTCTGCCAAACTGCTTCATAGCCTGTCCATTACTTGTCTGAGGAGTAAATCCCTGGTGCTTCCCTGGGACCTGGCGCAAGCATCCCAGGCTCTGCAGGGTCCTTCATTTGAGCCTCTTCTGCTGGCAGATTTGAAACATTTAACGATAAAGCCCACCTTCTTAGTTGCAATCACTTGGGCGAGAAGAATCGGGGAAATAGGGGCTCTGCTCCCCACCTGGTTGTCACACCAGAAGCCTTCACCTTATGCTGGGACACCTTTTAGGCCACATGTGTCTCCATGTTCCATGGATCACAATAGATCATTCTGCTTGCTCTTCCCCTAGACCTATCGGAAAATGATGGGGCATCTTTGGAATATCTTTTTTTTTTTTGGTCATTTATTATACGCCTATGCACATGGGTCTCAAGGCGCAACAAGGCAGGTGGGGGAGCACGATCCATCTAGGCCTTGTACATTCACACCGTACAAGTAATCCAGAGACCGGTTTCAAGCGCTGATCAGGGATTCAAACCAGTGTTGCTCAGCGTGGTCTTGCCTCCAAGACTTGCACGTTGCCACAGAGCTATTTTCCCAATCATCTATTCTCTAGATGACAGATCAGTTCTTCAACTATCTGGACAGTATTTCTCAGTTCAGTCCGTTTGTGACTTCAGGGTGTTCCAAACAAGGGTCGTAAGGCCTCCTCGCTGTCAATCACTAAGTGGCTAAAGGCTACAGTTGTCTGTAGTGTATACCCAGTGAACATGCCTATATCTACCCTGCATGTCTAACAGACCAAGATACAATAAAAACTGCACTTACCGTTGTACTCACCGTGTGACGTGTCTTCAGTGCAACCTACGGCTCAACTTTACATTAGCAACGATTTGTCTATGTGGCGGGTTCAAGGGCTAGAACCGGAACTGCTGCGGGGGAACAATGGGAGGACAGACAATGCTCCCCCTCATCCCCGAAAGGAGGTTATCCCACTCCCAGGTCACAGGAGCCAGTCTGGGCGGAGTAGTTGCAGGACGGGGGACATCTGTCACAGAACACTCTTGTTCACCTTTGAGTCAGCGGCGGTTGGAGTACATCTAGCATGGGTGCACAGCACCGGGGGAACGGAACAGGGCAAGTGGTTGTGCCTGAGGCTCGCTGCCTATGTGCAACAAGCGAGCCACTACCAGCATATGGAGGAGGCCCCTGAGGTGGCAAAGCAGCTGTCGATCCCCCCCCACCCCCCTTGAGGTTCTGTAGCAGTCTCTGCGGTAGCAGACATTCCAACAGGACCAGAGGAGGTCTGTTGTCCTTCGGGGCTGGGAGGGGAGTGATGACGTAGACTGGCAAGGATGTAAGGATGCCGTGTCATGTGGCCGATTGTTGTGGTGCTTGCGTTTGCAGCACCATCAGAGGAAGGGATGTTCCTGTGGTTAGCAGAGAGGTCACCTGTAAGGAGATCCTACTAGCCAAGAGACGATTTTTGGTGGCTGTGTCCGAGGGTCGGACACTGGTGCAGGATATGCTGTGGTAGGGGAGTTACCTCTACAATGCCGAGTGTGTCAAAAGGGGGGCTGGTTAGCAGATGACATCTGCGCCAGGTGCCGACTGATTTCTACAAACATACAGCAATTGGATTTTGACCTTTGTTCTTGGTTTGTGGACTCTGACAGGTTGCACTGTGGTGAGGAGCAGCAGTAGTAGTAGTAGTTTAGTGTGCCGGGTGGGGGCTGGTGTTATTTTTGCTGTGTGGGTTAGGTCGTGGCCCTATTTGGTGGGCTGGTGTCCTGAGGGTGGTTGTTAGGGAGAATTTTCAATTCTGTGCCAATTTCCTTGAACCTTACAGACCCCTAGCTCTTTATCTGGACTTTTTAAATTTTACTCCCGAGTGAGTGGGACTTTTTTTCTCAATCACCCATGTGTTTTCCTGACAATGATTTTCTATGTTCCTTACTGTTTTATGGAGTCTGCTAAACTCCATAGGACTCTGCTTTTGCATTGTGACAAACAGCACCTTTTGTGCAGTGCCTTGGACGTCTCTTAATGTTTAACTACATTTTATTGGATGAACTACGGTTCCCAAGAATAGTAAAATGACCCCGGTCTTACTTACCTTTATTTTATGGGTCCAGCACACACCACCTTATGTGGAGTACTGGGGGATTACCTAGCAATTCCTTTAATCCATTCCTCATGTAACATTTTGTTACACCAACTCACTTGAATGGCTGGTGGCAGTGGTTTCTTTTTTACTACCTAGTGACATGTATCTGCAGGCTGATACCTCCGCTGCAGTGCTGCATACAAGGGTGACCATTTTCAAAAAATGGCCCATCTTTTTTCTCCATTTCTTGTTAGTTTCTTCTAGGCTTTTACTCAGTTGTTTGCTTCAGGTTTGAGCCCTTTGTGTAGTTTGCCTTTTGACAACCACCCTGCTGTGTGATTGACAGCCTTGGGCTGTGAATGAATGGGAACTTCCAAAAACCTCGCCTTTTTTGCAACTAAGCAGAGTCAACCACTGGAGGACAGAATCCGAAGCAGAGGATAAGAAGACGCCAGCAGCACCCTCCTGGACCACAAAAGTGCGTGGTGAAGCCCTGCAGCTGTGCTGACCCAGTTTTCAAATCGACAGGGAAAACCCGCAAAGGACAACTTCCTCCCTTAGGCTGGTGTGACCCACTATCCTCGAGACACTATTTTGGCGCAACCCCACTGACTTGCTGCGTCTTTCCAAGGCTGCAGTAGCACAATACCTGGGTTACCCGCAACCACTTGTGAGTGCATGGTCTTCTGAAGTCTGAATCCGGCCAGATCTTCGCAGGCATCCAGAGGACCCTACAGAAGCAAGAAATCGGCGCCCAGAGTCCCCTCACCCTAGTCAAGGACCGAAGGATCAAGGAAATACTAACCAGACCTTTTTGTTCTTCGTTGGCGCTGAGAAAAAGGCACCAAAACCACAAAGAGATGCAGAATCGACGGAAATCCATTGCCATCGAGTCCCTCTCTCGAGTGCTGCTGCAGGAACCCACCAGACGTCATCCTTTCGTCATCATGACCAAGGACCAGGAAAAAAAGGGTCTAATGCATTGCATCGTGAAGGCAACCAGCTGGAACACTCTTCATTTTCAAGTTACTGTGGGGTTTAGGGTATTTTATCCTTTTGCCATTTGGGGTGCTTCTTACCTTTGGGAATGCGAGTTAACCCAACACCAAGATGACCTCAACTTACCTGCATTGGCCTTACAAGCTCGTGCTTTCTAAAGGTAACTCCTCTTGAGTTCCTGTGATTTCTCTTTTGAACACCGACTATTTGAGAAAACGTTTCTAAGAGGAAGAGCATCAGAACTTTGACTTTGCCCATTGACTTTGGCGGTCCTGGCTCCCTAAAGGCCTCCTTCTGAACCTATTGGCTTTGGCAGTGCTTGTTCCCCTACAGGTCTCAAATGTTAAACACTTTAATGCTGGGATAACCGACTGCCTGCAACCCTTTGAGATAATCTAACTGTTCTTATAAACTATCAGTCTGTTCTAACCCTAACATTTCCTTCCTGAGAAACTCAATATTGCAAAGGTGATACTATAAAAATGCTAAACTGACCTCAAATGACGTCACCTCTGGGTTCTGGAACAAGTGTAACATATGAATGGCTTACTCACCTGCTTTATTGTTCACTTTAATTGAATCCCAACTTGGGATTAATGTAACAGCTAATTACTGCTTTTTAAAGAATGCTTTAAATATTTGAGTGTATAAATAATGTATTAAAACTTTTAAGTGTGTAAGTATTTACTTGGATATCTGTATTCACTGGTTTCATTGCACAGCTCTACAGCTCACATTACCCCTGTTAAGATAAGCCTGGTGCTCAGTCACACTACCAACTTGTGCAGTACAGTCCTATATTAAAAGGTGGGTTACCCAATACCAATGAGATGAGTCTTGTGTAGCCCCACACCAGTTGACTGGAAAGGTCCTTCTAGAGTTTGTCTCTGCGCGCCAAACTAGGTGTGGTCCCTTTGTTTCTATGCTTTTGGCGGGCTTCAGGACTGAAGACCGCCTCTGGCGCCCGAGTGTCTGGGGCGGGCAGGAAGTGAGGAGGTGCCCAAAACTCCCTGTGCTTAGTCTCCTAGGAGACCCAAATGCACTCTGGCGTGATTGGCTGGCTGACTGTCCGGCAAGGACAGCCACCCTGCTGGGTGAGTGGCAGCTAGGCTGGAATGAAAGGGAGAGAACTGTTTAAAAGGTGACTCTCTTGGACTGGAAAGCAGAGTCGACCACTGTAACAAAAAAACCAAAGACGAGCTGGAAGAGGACGGCTGCTGCAACGCCTGGACCGTTGGTTTGCCCGGTGAAGCCCTGCTGCAGGTCCGATATTGTCACGTTCACCTCGACAGAGAAGCCCCTTCAAGGACGACTTCTTCGTTTGAGTTGGTGGGACCAATCAACTCGTAAGCCACCTCGATACCATTCTCGAAGCTGGTTAGGATTAACCAGGGGGAACAACACCAGCTTGTGTGCTTGATGAACAGCTACCCGAACTGAAGTGACTCCATTTTGTCAGCGTTTTCCGACGATTCCGTGCAGTGCAGGAGTCCCCCCGACGTCCTCCCTCTTGTCCCCACGACTGAGGCTCAAGAACAGAGACATCTGCAGGAACTGCCAGGAACCAATGTATTCAGCTGCATCTTTTGCTTCATACTAAGGTACTGTGCCAACCAGATTGAGAGCATGCCACTCTCGCAGTGAAAGTTCGCAGAACTTTCCCAACTTACAGGCCTAATCAGCTTGTGACCCAACATATGATCCTTTTTCATACAAACTGCTTTTGAGTACTTTGGCAAAGTATTTACTGTTTACTTCAGGAACTGCTCTTTCCTATCCAAGACACTAGTCCATTGACTTTGGCCTATGCCTATTGAACTGAAGAGTCCTCTAGTGAACTAAAACTATTTGCACTGCCTAAGAAACTATTTGTGATCTATTCTGCTAACTTCTGCCTTTTACTCTCATTTGAAAGTAACTGAAATGCCATTTTTCTCCTATTTCAGGGGAGCCTAATTTGTTCAGAAACGTATTGGTTCAGTACTGAAGTGTGTTTGTGTATAATATTAAGCTGCCTCCTTCTAGTGAATGTTTTCTAAATGATTGTGTAATACATTAATAAGTGTTTTACCAAGAAACCTTGAGTGTAAGTGTCTACTTGAACCACTGTGATTGAAAGACCTCTGTGCAACTTCTTTTACCGCTGATATTCCCTCTTGAGATAAGCCTGGCTGCACAGGTCGCTACCACATTGTAGTACAGACTTATAACAAAGGTTGGTTTTGCTTACACCTGTAGTCCCAATTGTATGTGGTGGTCCCAGAGGCTACTGCACGCAATTCTGCCTAACACCAAGTACAGTCAATTTCACTTTACTGCTCTGGGAAACAGTAGTTGATCCCAGAGAAGGTATTTAAACCTTGGGAAATCTGGAAGACTTCCCTGTGTCACTGCACTGAAGGTGCTTTGTGACACAATTGTAAAAGATGATGCCTATGGAGTTGGTTAGACTCCATAACCAAAAGAAACAAACACAGAAAACACATTGAAAAGTTCAAAGTCTCAAAGTTTAGCAAAAGAGCCGGAGGGCTCTAAGGTGGGAGGAATTGGCACATTTTTGAGAATTCTCCCTAACAGAGAGAGGGTTGTAGGAGAGGAACATAGAAATTGTAGCACACTTATGTTCCAATGAAACACTGACACACTATGTAGAGCATGCTCATGAATATTCCCAGTCGCCAGGACGGGAAAAAAAACGGTTCCATTTTCACTTACCAACTGTATTTCTCCTCTAAACCAATCACTGTACTGTGGGTCATACTGCCCTCAGCCAATGACTGCCCTCCCCCTAAGCCCCTCCTCTCGCAGTCCTCTTCAGATTTGCTAAGCACGTACAGTGGCAATATGACCAAAAGAGCCGCAGAGGGGTCGGAGGGAGGGTTTGCATGTGAATCCATGCCAGACCCATGCTGGAGAACAATAGTTACAGGTAAGTAACTTAATCTTTCTCCGGCATGGGGTCTGGCATGGATTCTAATGCTCATGAATAAAGAATACATAGCAGTACCACATCACACAACCACCGGAGGTGGCAAGGCTCAACAGAAGCAAAACTCTTGCCTCTGGAACAGACTCACCTCAAGCAAACAGGTTGCGTAGCACTGCTTGGCCGACCCTAGACTCCTCTCTGGAATCCCTGTCGACGCAGTAGAACCTCGTGAAGGTGTGCATAGACATCCACGTACCACCCCTGCAGATGTCCAGCAGGGGCACACCAGACAGGAACCCAGTTGTCGCAGCAATCACTCTGGTGGAATGGGATCTCGGGCGGCCAGGCAGCGGTCGGTTGGCCAACCGATGACATTGTGTGATGCAACCGGAGAGCCACCTGTAGATGAAAGCATTGGACAAGGCTATCCCATGGTTCATAGGACCAAAGTTTACAAACCGTTGAGGCATCTTCTGAAAACTCTTTGTGTGTGCCAATTAGAACTTCAGAGCATGAGCAATGTCCAGCGAGTGCAAGGCCCTTTCAGCTGGTGACGAAGGATTTGGAAAAAACACAGGTAACACCAAAGGCCCGTTGAGGTAGAATTCCTATGAAACCTTTGTTATGAAGGAGGGGTGCGTCCGTAGCACCACCCTCGATTCATGGAAAGTCAGATATGGCTGTTTGCAGGACAGGGTCTGGAACTAACCCACCCTCCTGGAAGAGGTGATGGCCACAAGGAAGCCCGTTTTTCACGAGAGCAACTTGAGAGGGGTCTGATGCATAGGCTCGAAGGGAGATCCCATGAGCCTTGACAGCACCACGTTGCGTTCTCACACCGGGGCAGAGCCTTCACCAGCGGGAAAGATCGAAACAGTCCTTTGAGGAACTCCTGGACGAGATGGTGGGACCAAAGAGAAGATCTTCCAGGAGATCTGGTGTAGCGGGAGATTGCCAAAAAATGCACCATGATAGAGGTGTGCGCCAGCCCCGCCTTGGCCAAGGACAACAAGTATGGAAGAATCTGCGGGGCCGTGGCCCTCAGAGGGGTGAACTTCCGCGACTGGAACCATGTAGCAGAGTTGACGATGCTCTGGCCTTGGCTAGCACCTCCCTGCAGTCCGCCAGCACCTTGTATCCTCCAAACTCTAGGGCTGCAGGAGCCAAGCCCTCAGGTTCAGCAATCCTGGCACATGATGCAGGATTGCACCTCCTTCTCCGGTGAGCAGATCTGCAACCACTGGCAGCGTAACCGGAGGAGACGCTGACAGGCTGAGAAGGTCTGGGCACCAAATCTGCCTCTACCACACCGGGGCAAGAAATATCATCCTGCATCGGCACGGTTTGAGTTGACTGATGACTTGCAGTAGGAGAGGCAACGGGGGAAACACGTACAGGAAGGCCTTCCTACGGAAAGGGGAACGCGTCCCCCAGGCACCTCGGCTGGTGGAAACTGCTGGCAAATTTCTGGAATTTTGGAGTTTGCCGCCGTCACAAACAGATCGATCTGGGACCTGCCCCACTTGATGAAGATGCGGTCCACCGGGTCCTGCTGAAGCTCCCACTCGTGGCAGGGGCGAAACTCCCTGCTGAGGGAGTCAGTGATGGTGTTCTTGACTCCCGCCAGGTGAAAGGGGACGAGGAACATCTCTTGTCAGATGGCCCAGTGCCACAAGCTCTGCGCCTCTTTGGAGATAAATTGTCCCCGCCGATTCCTGATGTAGAACCTTGTGGTGGTGTTGTCCGTGAAGATCCTCATCACATTGCCCTTCAGAGATGGAAGGAATGACTTGAGGGCCCAGAACACTGCACGCAGCACCAGGATATTAATGTGGAGATCCTACTCCTACGGCAGCCACAGGCCTCTGGCGTGCAGACATCCGGTGTGGGCTCTCCAGCCCTCCAAGGAAGCGTCCGGTACGGGGGTTAGGGGGTTTTCGAAACCCTGTGCTCCGTGCAATGTTGGGAGTGCACGCCCAACCATCTTACCGCCCGACAGAACTAGTCGAGAGGGATCTTTTCGGCAAACATTCCGGACACTCGGATCCAGTGAGCGTGCAGGAACTCCTGAAGAGGTCGCATCCGCAGCCTGCATAGCCGGATAAGGTAGATGCACCACGACATCATGCTGAGCAGCAAATTTATGCCCCACACCAGTGACGAGAGCTGTTGTACCTTCCCCAGCACAGACGCCATCCTCTCCTCCGAGGGCGATGCTAGGCAGGAGGCTGTGTTGAGCCTGGCACCTAGGAACAGTGCGTTCTGTGAGGTCATGTGTTGTTGCAGTAACGGAGTGAGAGCGGTTATAGTCTGGTCTTGGTGTGGTGGGACAGGGTACTTTGGTTATGTCAGAGTGCCTGTCATGTCAGCACGGAATGTATTGTCGTGGAGCGTTCCGATGTAGGGTTCCAGGGCTGTCAGGGCTGACAGTTAGGGGGAAGGAAAGGAGCTGGCTGAAAGGTGTGGGGTATGGACTAGGATACAATAAAGCATGATTTACCATTGCACTCACCATGTGACATGTCTTCAGTGCAGCCTAAGGAACATCCTTACGTATTTCTTGGGCCTATTCCCTTTTCTGGTGTGGCTCCCCAGAGATTTTCCATGTCTTGGTCAGAGGCAAAGGGAGTTTCTTTTAATCAACATTTGTAGGGCTGGCACCCGATTTACCGGAAATATATTTTTTCCTCACTACCATCTTTCCCTCCGAGGTCTGCCTGATCGTGCCTTTGCCAAGGTGGTCCTGCAATCTGTGCTTGGAAGTTGGTGATTTTTTGTTGCTTATTATTAAAAAGTGTGCTGAGTTTTGAAGTACCTTTAGGTCTGTATTTCAGTTTGGTTTGATCTCTGACCATTGGTATACTTTCTTAGCGAGGATTGGGACAAGGATGAAAGTATGTTGTGGTAACAGTGATTAACAGCTGTTCATTTTCCATAAACCTAGTCCTACCTTCATCACAGCCATCACACTCCTCTCCAGCCCGGAATATTGGATTGCCCTGACTCATTGGATATATAGAGGACGACTGAAGGCAAGACTAAGCTCATGCAACCATGCAGGGTGTTAAGTAAGAATTAGTGCAGTCACACTGTGCGAGACTACACAAGACTTATCTGCTTGGTATTAGGTAACTGTAACGCTCACCTGATTCCCGTAGAGGCGCCGGTCTTGACTGGGCGTATACCGTACCTTCAAAGGTGATGTGTAACACACGGCTGGCTCTTTGGGCTGGACCTCTGTGCACTGTATGTCTGACTCGAAGGGTAAGATGTCTGCAGATAGAAAATATGGGATTAAGGAACTGGGTTATTGAATGTCTCTCTCTTCTTCCCTTTCTCTTCTCCTGTAGAACCCCAAAGGTTAACGCTCTCACCTTAGGTAAGTGAACGCCGTGCTCTCCATCTGCCTCGGGGCTGGGTGCTGTAACCAGTTTCTTCACTGGATAAGGGGAGCAGGCCTCTTGACTTCAGAGGACTGCTGTCCGTCGTTTACTGCACGAACGGTAAGTTTCGAGTAATTCTAATGTCTTTAAAGTCTTTAGTAATGATGTTTCTTGTTTTGCAGGGTTCCGGCGATGGCGGATGACGGGCTGAAGTGAGTTGAAGATGGAGCCCGTGTGATGAATAGAAGCGCCTCGAAGCACGTAAGTAAGCGCTTGTTGCCTGCTTCACGATGCGCTCTAACTGTCTTTTTATTTTGCAGGTACAAGTTCGGAGCGGCTGCAGGGTGCCGGAATACCCACTGGGTTAGATGTGGAAAGGAGTAATGGCACGTGAGTATTAAAGTTCCCCAATGTCTTTAAACGCACCTTGTTTTGTCTTTCAGATGCGGGATGCAGCGCCGAAGGCCTCCGGAGCGTGCAAAGAGTTGGTAAGCTTTTGTCTTTCAGATGCCGGAATGCAGTGTGAAGACCTCCGGAGCGCACGAAGAATAGGTAAGCCTTTGTCTTTCAGATGCCGGAATGCAGCGCGAGGCGTTGGTGACAGCCGATGGACCAGGTAAGTGAAGAGCTGTCACTGAAGACCGTAATGCTAACCTGTTCTTTCTTGTCTTTATAGGTGTTGCTGAAGACTGGATTCAGGATGGTAAGCCTTTTTCCTTAGGCCCAGGATCAGATGCAGAAGACACGATGAGCGTTCTGCTGCAGAGGATGCAGAATAACGCAAAGCAAGATTCATCCATCGGGTGTGGTTTAAATAGCCTCCTGTAGTGCTTAGGTGTCTCCTTCCACAGCCACGCCTAGGTAAGAAAAGAGTTCCTGCTTTCCAGAAGAGTTCCAGTGTTCTGAATCTAGGGAGTGGCTCCTGCCCCACCCAACAGGACAAGTAGTTCCAAACAGAAGAGGATCAGAGGCTCAACTGGCAGGCAAGTAAGCAGCATGGTCTGCTGCAGGTAAGTCCACCCAAGCATTATGAGCCCGGCGCTTCCAGCGCTGGGACTGGGCATATTTATGAGCCTGGTGCCACTGGCGCCAGGACTGGGTCCAAAAGGTCCCAATTGGGACTGGTTGGCACTCGGAACCTGGGTTATGGATCTGCTTCCAAGGGAGTTGGGAAAACCCTGACCTTTTGGAAGCAGAGATCATGACAGTAACCCACCTTTTGGTATAGGTCTGTACTACACAAGTTGGTAGTATGACTGAGCAGCCAGGCCCATCTCAGAAGGGGTAACTGTGAGCTGTACAGATGAAATCAGTTAATACAAGTAACACTTATACTCAAAGTTCCAGTTATGCATAATTATTGTTGTATTATCCGTTTTGAATAAGCATTCTTTAAAAAGGCAATTTGTCTTAACAATTCAAGTAAGCTTTGGAAATACTTTACAGAGTCAAAGCTGGTGAATATTCTTTAGATATGCACAATACACTTCTCCTACACCCTGAAGGGACTTCATTTATAAGGATAGTATTTGTATTTATATATCAGACCAATATACTTTGTAGACTCAGGGTTGCAGAAATAAAGTGGTAGGGAAAATAAAAAGGTTAGAACAGATTCTTTAAAAAAAGGTGAGGACAACTAGATCCTCCAATAAGTCTAGGTAAGCCTTTCCCAGCAGTAAAAGTACTCAACGAGCGACCACCCATGGAGGGACAAGCAATGCCAAAGTCAATGGGCCTCATTACAACCCTGGCGGTAGCCGTGCCTGTCACACAGCCATGGCTGCTGTTGGAGTTGCATTTTTTCCAGCCCCTGGCAATGGGGACGTACAGGGCCATTCCGACCTTGGTGGACCTTGTATCTCTCCATTGCCAGGGGCTGGAATCTGACTCCCTAAATTCTCCAACACAAGGGAAGGGGAGGAGTGTTAAAAAAAACGAATGGCCAGTCAGGACCATGAGGAAGGGCAGATTGAGGTTTAGCAATAGGTGAACCATGGTAATATGGGGGCCTCAGCTTTATGGCCCGCAACATGGGGCTGAGGAGAACTAATTTCAACACTTGACTCCAAAACCGGAGTTTGTCAGATGTATACCTGCATGGCTAGATTCAGACAATAATGCACTAGATCCAGAGTCTCAGCGAGTCAAGATTAAAAGGGATTCCACTTGTTACTAAAATATTGACATACCAAATACATACCTGTGTGGCGAGGCTCAGCACCTGCTGCACCAGTTCCTGCGTCTCTGTGGGCTTCTTCAAGAATAGCTTCACAATGGCTGTAAGTAGCTGTAACTGAACCTATAAAGTCCAGAACAAAACCTTGTCAGACCGTGGTACAGATACACATCACATTTTCAAGCTTCACTGATGGTTAAAAAAAAAAAAAGATAAATGATATATACGCAAAAATGTTACTTTCCTGTAACATCAGTTTTTCTGGATGGGGTTCAAACAATATATTTCTACCTCCGATTTTAGAGAGTGCCATATTATCCAACTGCTGCTCCAAAAAGAAATTCAGGCTCTGCCTGGTCGCTGCCCTTCCATTCATTTTCATATTAACATTACTATGCAAAATGGTACTGCTAATGAGGACACAAAACCAAGAGGTGAACTCTCAAAGTTAGATAAATTGTAGTAAATTACTACCTGCATCATTGCAAAATGTATCTCGAGGCATATTTTAGGGTTCTTTGCCGACTTATGCTGGAAAAGGTAACTGTTCTTTAGGTTGCAATAGATTTAATATACCCAATCCTCATAGGGAGCTAACCAGAACACTTTACTCCAGCACTTTGGTCACTTTTTCAAGGCAAACATTGGAATAATTAACTTTTTCATACAGCATGGTAATGCTTTAGATAAGACTACTCATTGCTTCATCCAAAAGGGTAAGGTACTAACAAATCAGGCTTCACCTAAAACAATTGGCTGCACCAAAGTGCAGCATAAGATGGTTATAAGCTTGTATAATTGTAACGTTTTAAAGCTTCTGTTTGTTTCGATTTTATATTGATAATCAATTTTGTGATTTCTTATTTATGTAAATAATCTCCTTGTAAAGTGTCGAATGAAATAAGTATTAGTTGTATTGTGAATTGAAAAAAGTTGAATAAATTCAGCTAAAATTCAATAAAAAAAAGTGCAACACCTATTATCTGGTTTCAGTCCTTACTGGAAACCATAAACTGATGTCCATGTGACTGATTTACAGTCGTGAATACTGCGTGTTACCAAAGCATTCTGAACTGGCAGACGCGTCCCTCCCAAGTGGGCATGGATGAGCCAAACTTATGAAAGAGGGGTGTTAGGGAGATTTATCCTTTTCGTGCTCGTTGGGGACCATTTTCATTTTTGTGCCATTTCCCTCCAACCTTAAAGAGCCCCAGCTCTTTTGCTGGATTTAGGACTTTTTAATTTTAACTCTTGAGTGAGTGGGACCTTTTTCTCACACCCTCCTGTGTTCCCCCCCCCACCCCCTTCCCCGACTAGGATGTTATGTTTTCACTATTTTTGGAGTTTGATAAACCACATGGGCATCTACTTTTTGAACAGTGACACACAGCACCCTCAGTGCAGTGGTTTAAATAAGGAACAAGTTACTTACCTGTAACTGTTGTTCTCCAGCATGGGTCTGGCATGGATTCACATGCTCATGAATATTCCCAGTCGTCAGGCCGGGAATCCTCTGTAAAGAAAAAATAAGTATCAGTTTCGTTTCGGATCTGTCTTTCTTAGTAGTAACCAATCACTGATCTCTGGGTCATATTGCCCCCAGCCAATGACTGCCCTATCCCTAAGCTCCGCCTCTGGCAGCCATCCTCAGATTTGGTAGCAGGTAAAGTGGCAGTATGACCAAGTGAAGAGCCGCATTGAGGTAGGAGGGAGGGTTCGCATGTGAATCCATGCCAGACCCATGCTGGAGAACAACAGTTACAGGTGAGTAACTTGTTCCTTCTCCAGCATGGGGTCTGGCATGGATTCACATGCTCATTAATATAAGAATACATAGCAGTACACACATGCACAACCACGGGAGGTGGTAAAGGCACAATATTAAGCATTACATCAAAACTCAACATTAAGCATTTCTTACCTCCTCACCAGGCTCACCTTAAGCGAACAGGTTGCGCAGCACTGCTTGGCCGACCCTGGACTCCTCCCTGGAATCCCAGTCAACGCAGTAGAATCATGTGACGGTGTGCGTCGACCTCCACGTAGCAGCCCTGCAGATGTCCAGCGGGGGCACACCAGACAAGAACGCCGTGGTAGCAGCGACCGCTCTGGTCGAATGGGCTCTCGGATGGCCGGTTTGCCAACCGGTAACAGTGCATGATGCAGCCGGAGAGCCATCTGGAAATGGAAGCCTTCGAGAGAGCCTTCCCTTGGTTCACAGGTCCAAACTTCACAAACAGCTGTGATGTCCTCCGAAAACTCTGTTCGGTCCACGTAGAACTTCAGCGCTCTAGCTACATCCAGCAAGTGCAAAGTCCTCTGGGCGGCGACGAAGGCGACGGGAAAAATACTGGTAACACCAGGGGCTCGTTGAGATGGAAGTCCGACGGCACCTTGGGCATAAAGGAGGGGTGCGTCCTCAGCACTACCCTTGTATCGTGAATGGTCAGGTATGGAGGCTTGCAGGATAGTGCCTGGATCTCTCCCACGTGTCGTGCGGAGGTGATGGCCACCAGGAACGCTGTTTTCCACAACAGAAACTTCAACGGGGCCAAATGCAAAGGCTCGAATGGCGGACCCATGAGCCTGGTCAGCACCACGTTGAGATCCCACGCCGGGGCTGGCGCCTTCACTGGCGGGAATTATCAAAACAGTCCCTTCATAAATTAACCAGGCGATAAGACCACAGGGATGACCGCCCTGTAGTCCTGGTGTATCAGGAAATTGCTGACAGGTGTATCTTGATTGAAGCATGAGATAGTCCAGGTTTGGCTAGCGACAGAGGGTACGGCAATACTCGAGGGGCCGTAATCCGCAGAGGGTTAATCTTCTGTGCACTGCACCAGATAGAGAACCTCTTCCACTTATGTCCGTAGCACTTGAGAGTTGAGGACGCCCTGGGCTTCGCAAGAACACTTCTGCAGTCGGCCGGGATATTGTATCCTCCAAACTCTAGTGCTGCAGGAGCCAGGCCTGCAAGTTCAGTGACTGGGTTGTGATGAAGAATTGCGCCTCCTTCTCTGGAGAGAAGATCTGCGTCCGTCGACAGCTTGACTGGTGGGGACGCTGACAAGTCCAGAAGGTCCGGGATCCAGATCTGTCTCGGCCACGCCGGTGCGACGAGGATCATTCTGCACCAGGACCTCTTGAGCTGGTTGAGGAGTCGGAGCAGCAGTGGCAACGGAGGAAATGCATATAGGAACAGCCCTCCCAGGGGAACGAGAAAGCATCGCCCATGCTCCTCGGTTGGGGAAACCTGCTGGCGAACCTCTGGCACTTGGGAGTTTGTCGCCGTCGCAAACAGGTCGATCTGGGGTTTGCCCCATCGCTGAAAGAGTCGGTCCACTTGATCCTGGCGTAGTTCCCACTCGTGGCAGGAGCGCAGCTCACTGCTGAGTGAGTCGGCAATGGTGTTTTTTATCCCTGCCAGATGAAACGGCACCAGAAACATCCCTTGAGCAACGGCCCAATGCCACAGGCCCTGGGCTTCCTTGGATAGGGCCGGGGATCTGGTTCCGCCCTGCTTCAGGATGTAGAACATCGTGGTGGTATTGTCGGTGAAGATCCTCACCACCTTGCCCTTGAGGGATGGGAGAAAGGACCTGAGGGCCCAGA
Organism: Ambystoma mexicanum; assembly: GCF_040938575.1. Lineage (NCBI taxonomy): Eukaryota > Metazoa > Chordata > Amphibia > Caudata > Ambystomatidae > Ambystoma > Ambystoma mexicanum. The sequence goes on from NC_090932.1 coordinate 1,276,413,997, forward strand.
ACACTGCCCGGAGCTCCAGGATGTTGATGTGGAGCGGCTTCTCCTCCGGGAGCCAAAGGCCTCTCGCGTGAAGATCTCCGGTGTGCGCTCCCCACCCCTCCAGGGAGGCATCCGTCGTCACCATCGCCTGGTGGGCCGGGGTCTGAAAGTCTGTCCCCGCCGCTAGATGATCGCGGGTGCCTCACCACCGAATCGCTCGTCGGAAGGTCTCGTTGAGAGGGATCCTGTCCTCGTATCTGCCCGTCACTTGAATCCAGCGGGCGTCGAGGAACTCCTGTAGAGGGCGCATACGAAGCCTGCACAGGCGCACGAGATAAATGTAAGAGGACATCATCCCGAGGAGGGACTTGATGGACCTCACTCTGGCCACGTCGGTGGCCAGCAGACGCTGCACATTGCCTAGGATGGCCTTTGTCCTTTCCTCCGATGGCGAGGCCAGACGCGCCACTGTGTCGAGCTTGGCTCCCAGAAACAGTGCGACGAGAGGGGACCAGGTGGGACTTGGGGAAGTTGGAGAACCCCAGGTCCGTGAGCAGCTGGACGGTCTTCACTGTGTGTTCTATGGCGAGCTCCCTTGTCCTTGCACGGATGAGCCAATCGTCCAGGTAGGGGTAGACGTGGATCCTCTGCAGGCGCAGCCGCGCCGCCACTGGAGCGAGGCACTTGGTGAAAACCCTGGGTGCCGACTTCAATCTGAACGGGAGAGCCCTGAACTGGTAGTGCCGCCCTTGGACCACAAACCTGAGGAACTTCCGGTGTCCTTTTAGAATGGGAATGTGAAAAAATGCATCCTCCAAATCCAACGACGACAGGAAATCGCCCTCCTCCAGCTGTCCCAGCACGTGCTGGAGGGTGACCATCACAGAACTTCTGTGCCTTGATGTACTTGTTCAGTCGTCGCAGGTCTAGGATGGGTCGCCACCCTCCTGTCTTCTTTTTCACAAGGAAGTACCTAGAGTATACTCCGGAGCCCCGGAGCCTCTTTGGGACGAGCTCAATGGCACCTTTCTTGAGCATCGCCCTTACCTCCAACAGTAGTTGAGGGACGTGGTTTTCTTTCCTGGCCACGGGAGAAATGCAGGGGCACTTTAGAAATTCGAGGGCATGCCCCTGGGCCAGGGCGTCCAGCAACCAACGGTCGGTGGCGATGGACTCCCACACGCTGATGAACTTCGCCAGCCGGCCTCCCACCGGGGTGCTTCGGTGGGGGCCTGACGCCGCGGTCGGTTCAATCTTGCTTGGAGGACGCCTTGCCGCCTTGGCCCCCCCTGGCGACGGCGGCGGGATCCGCCCGACTTGCCTCATCCTCTATAGGCTTCCTACGACGAGGAGCGGGCCGCTTGGCGGTACATAAAGGAGCCACCGCCGAATCCCTTGGTGGCACCCTGCTTACCTCCAGCGCTCCAAAAGGACGGCATTCGTTGCTGGAGAACTCCTAGGGCCTTAGCTGTCTCCGTGTCCGCCTTGATGGCTTGGAGGGACTCATCCACCGTTTTCCCCAACAGGTTGTTCCCGTCGAACGGCATGTTCAAAACCTTGGCTTGTACGTCCTGACGGAAATACGTCGCCTTGAGACACCCTCGTCGTCTGAGACAAACGTCGTTGCCTAGCCGGCGGAAATCTGTGTCGGCAATGTCCGTTGCCACCATTATGGCGTGGTCCGACGCCACCTCACCTTCCTGCAAGATCTCCAGGGCCTCAGCCCTCTTGTCGTCCGGTAGGAAGTCCAACAGGGGGGCGATCTTGTACCATAACTCCTGTCGTAGCGGGCCACGATCGCGAGGGCGTTGGCCGTCTTAATCGTTGTTGGCGCTGACTAGATAACTCGTTGTCCCATTGTATCCAGCTTCTTTCCTTCGCCATCCGGCGGGGAAGTTAACGTTGAGGCCGACGCACCCCCCACCCCCACTTTCTTCTTGGCCACCGCTCAGACGACCGAGACAGGGGTCGGTTGCGCCCTAAGGCACAAAGGTGCCGCGTCGGGGACCCGGTACTACTTCTCGTACTGATCCCTCTTGGCAGGCGTCGTAGACGGGTTCTCGAGGAGGGTGAGACCCTCGTCCCAGATGTCATCCAGCAGAGGCACGGCGAGGACCGTCTTCCTCTTGGCCTCGTGCCGTTGGTAAAGGAAACCTTCCTTCTCTTCGGGGCAGAGCTGAAAAAGCTCCGATGCCCTGGCGATCATAGCATGGAAAAACCCAATCTCGTCGGGCGTGGAGGCCCGGGCTGGAGGCGATGGGAGCTCCGCCCCATCGTCGCCGCCACTGTCATCCGTACCCGTCGTGGCCGTGTCCGTTTCCGTGTCATCCCCAGGTACGGGGGACGTGGGCAAAGGCTGAGCAGGCCGCGAGGGCTGAAAAGGCGGGGCTGGATGGGTCCGTCTTCTCTTGTTTGAGGGACTTCCTGACGGGCCTGGCTCCTCCGTCGGTGGTAGGGTCAATTTCGTCCTCATCTCCGAACATAAGGATTGTATTGGCAACAAAATGGCTGCCGAGTTGTCCTGCGGCTCCGGAAGCGACGGTTGACTAGGAACCTCGCCGGCGCCGCCGGCGCTCTCGTCGTCCCCTTCGCCGTGATCCCTCCCGTGGGACCGGCCCTCTTCTACGCCCTCATCGAGGCCCTCCAAGACTTCAATCAGTTCTTCCTTGGAGGCTGTGTCCATGTCGACAATGGCCACTGGCTTCCCCCCTCTTTTTCAGCCAGGGTCTTCACGGGGGTCTTCTCGATGGGCCTGAAAGAGGCTTCCCTCTGCGGTGGCAGGGAAACTCTGGGCCCCGAGGTCACCTCCGCTGGTGTAGCCTCCTCAGGCTGCACCAGGGCCAACGTGACTTCGATAGAATCCTTGGCCGGGTGAATTAAGGCCTTCACCACCTTCTGCGGGCCTGTGGCCGGGTTCTCGGCCTTCCTCTTCCCTGAGCCAGAGCGTTGGCTCGTGGTTGATGGCACTGGAGAGGATGCGCCCTGCCTGGCAGCCGAGGAGCTCGACCGTTCGGCGCTCCTGGTGCCCGCAGACTCGCGGTGCTTTGCCTTTTGTTGGGCCCCCGTCGCTGGGGCACCCTCACAGGACTTAGAAGACCGCTCTGACTTCTCAACTGACGGGCTCTTTCCAGCCAGTTGGAGAGACGAAGGTGTCGGTCCTTGATGGTCCATTCTGGCATGTTCCCGCAAAACGCACAGTCCCTCTCCACATGCGTTTTGTCCTCATGAAGGCAGTAGAGACATTTCAAGTGCTCGTCCTCCTTGAACACATTCTGCAGCTGGCATCGAGGGCAAACCCTGAACAGCTTTCCGGGCGTCGAGCTTCCTTTCTCCTGGGTCATGTCCGGGTAGGCCGCAGAAACTTCTGGACTCCTCAAAGAAGCGTAACTCTACGAAAACTTCACCCTTGAGGGGCATGGAAAATCCAAAACGGGTCCCCGTTGATCGGATGTAGACACGGTGGAGCTTGAGGCTCTATTTGACCGAAAAATGAGAAAATCTCTTTGAAAAAGCGCGAAAACGCAGCAAAAAGCTCAAGAGCTAAACACTAGGACTCCCAACACTTGAGCGTGCGGTAAAAATCGGAGAATGGCTGCCAGAGGCGGGGCTTAGGGAGAGGGCAGTCATTGGCTGGGGGCAGTATGACCCAGAGACCAGTGATTGGTTACTACTAAGAGAGACAGATCAGAAACGAAACTGATACTGATACTGATTTTTCGTTACCGAGGATTCCCGGCCGGACGACGGGGAATATTCATGAGCATGTGAATCCATGCCAGACCCCATGCTGGAGAACTTTTCTTGGGTAAACTACTGCTCCCAAGAATAGTAAGGTGAAATTGATCTTACTTAGCTTTTTACTTTATAGGTCCAGCACACACCATCTTCTGGGGAATTACTTAGTAGCCCCTTAGCCTACTTTCACATGTATAATTTTTTGTTACACTTACTACTTTAAATGGCTGGTGGCAGTGGTTTACTTTACTACCAGTGTGCCTTTTTACCGCAGGCTGACCCCTTAGCTGCAGTACAGCACCCATGGGTGACCATTTTGTCAATATGGCCCCCCCCCCCCCCCCGTCTTTTTTCGCCATTTTCTGTTTGTAAGGTCTTTCTTGGCTTTTACTTCAAGTCGAGACAGGTTTGAGCCCTTTGGGTGTTTTGTCTTTGGTGGGCTTCAGCACTGAAGTTCGCCCCTGGCTCCAGTGTGTCTGGAAGGACAGGAAGTGAGGGAGGGCCACGAAACTCCTGTCCTTTATCTCTAGGTGGGCGTGAACGAAACCAGTCCCAATTGGCCAGCTAGCTGTCCGCGAAGGACAGCCACCCTGCTAGGTGATTGACAACCTAGGGCTGTGAATAAATGAGAAATAGCTTAAAAAGGCAAGGTTCTTGAGACTACAGGCAGAGTAGACCACTGGAAGAAACATCCGAAGATGAAATTGTGAGGAGTAGCCCGGTGAGGCCCTGCCCCGGTGCTGACCCATTTTCAAATCGACAGAAGTTCCATACGGAACGACTTCTCCCCTTGGGCTTGTGGGACCGAGACTTAACTCCATTTTGGAGCAACCCCCACCTTGCTGTGCCTCTCCAGTGCTGCAGAAGCCCAATGCCAGAGGCTGTGTGTCCATTATCAAGTGTGTTAGGAAAGATTGTATGCAGTACCCTTTGGGTACACTACAACAACCTTGACCTCCTGGCAATAGGAACCCAACCTTTGGTAGAAGGCTGTACTACACAGGTTGTTAGTGTGTTGAGCAGCCAGGCTCATCTCAAGAGGGGTCAATATGAGCTGTAGGGGAGTTACACAGAGATTCACAGTGAAAAGTATTCAAATAAACTCTTACAAGCAAGGTTTCTTGAGTAAACAATTATTAATTTATTTACCAGTCATTAATAAGCCTTCATCAGAAGGGAGCAATATAAAGCAACACACAAATACACACTCTTATGTATCTAAATCAGCAAATGCCCATTTGGGAAGCCACACAGGCCCTGCCTACACCCTAAGGTGACTTCAATAGTTAGGGTGCTGTTGGCATTAAAATATCACTGTTGCATTAAGAATATTCTTGTGAGTAGTGTTAAATAAAAGAGAGTTCAGAATAAAACAAGTATTCATACAGTTATTCTTAAGGAGTGAAGTACTTTCAGAACAACCCCCCAATGCAAAGTTCATTAACCCTTTCCTGGAAGGAAGGCCAAACACATAAGCAGAAGAGAGAAGTCATTCAGGGAGCCCAGCCAGCCAATGGTAAGTTAGCAAAAGTCAAGGTGAACTGAAGCACTTCTTGCAGGTAAGTAGAAAGTCTTTTCCAATGTTTTAAAAGTCTTTGTAGATTAGAAGCAATCAAAGTAGGGCCACAAGCCGATTAGGCTTGTGAAGTAAAAAAGCTGCAAGCAACTCTACACATGCAACCAAGCAAGTCTCCAATGAGGACAAGTGGCTACACAACAAGAGGTAAGTTCTTAGAATTTACAGTACCTTTAGGTTGAAGAAGACGTGCAGCAGATGACTTCTGTTCCTGTGCAGCACTGCAGATCTCGCTGTTGCTGGGCCTCAGTCGTGGGGACACGAGGGAAGACTTTTGGGGTCTCCTGCACTGCAATGGGACGGTCACTACTCGCAACCGGCAAATTTCAAACAAGTGGCTGTTCAGTGTTTCAGCTCCTTGCATCTACCGCAAATAGCAACACTGCGGTTCCTGGCTGTCGAGATGGGCTTTCCTTGCTTCTGGGGTCCTGCACTCCGTTGAGGGGGCTCGGGCCCGGTCAGCCCTGCTGCCTGGAAGTCCGGAGGTTCTTCCTGGATTTCTTGGACAGCTTAAAAGCAACGCACACAAACTGGTGTTCCTCTCCCTTGCTTTCCGGTTCCAGCACAGACCGCAGTGGATACTCGACCAGCGTTAAGAGGATGTCCAGGTGGCTTACTTTCGGGTTGATTGGTCCCACCACTCAAAAAGGGAGAAGTTGTCCTTGCAGGAGCTTCTCTGTCGATGCGAATTTGGAGTTCCAGCACAGCAGCAGGGCTTCACCGGGCAAACCAACGGTCCAGGAATTGCATCAGGCATCCTCTTCAAGTTCTTCGGATTCCTTCGTCCAGTGATCGACTCTGCTCGCCTTTTGTGCAGCTTGCTCCCATTCATTCCAGCCCAGCTGTCAGTCGCCCAGCAGGGTGGCTGTCCTTGCCAAACAGCCAGCCGGCCAATCACCACAGAGTGCATTTGGGTCTCCTAGGAGACTAAGCAAGGGGAGTTTCGGGCACCTCCCTCACTTCCTGCCCTTGCCAGAAACCCTGGAGCCAGAGGCGGGTTTCACTCGTGAAGCCCGCCAAAGACAAAACGAACAAAGGGTCCAAACCTGGTTTGGCACGCAGAGTAAATCTCAAGAAGGACCATTCCAGAAAGAAATGCGAAAAAAGTAGACCATGGCCATTTTGACGTAAATGGCACCCATGGGTGCTTTACCGTGGCTGGGAACGCAGTCCGCAGTAAAATACCATAATGGTAATAAAACGGAAACCACTGCCACCAGCCATTCAGTGAGAAAAGGGTAACATAAAAATGTTACATGAGAAGCTAGACAAAGGGGATACTAAGTAACCCCTCCAACACCCTATTGTAAGATAGTGTGTGCTGTGTCTAGAAAGTTACAATTATACGTAAAGTCAATTTCACTTTACTGCTCTGGGAAACAGTTTATCCCAGAGAAGGTATTTAAACCTTTTGGGAAATCTGAAAGACTTTCCTGTGTCACTGCACTCAAGGTGCTGCGGGACACAATGTAAAAGATGATGCCTATGGAGTTCGTCAGACACCACAACCAAAAGAAATCGTCTAGAAAAATCACAGCAAAACACATGAGAGGGTTGGGAAAAAAGGGTTTCATTCTCTTCAGGTTAAAAAAAAAAACAAGTCCTCAAAATCCAGCAAAGTTGCTAGGGGTCTCTAAGGTAGAGGGAATTAGCACATTTCTGAGTTTTCTGCCTAACACTTCCCCAGCACGGCCGCCATCTTCTCCTCAGAGGGTGATGCTAGGCAGGAGACTGTACAGCCTGGCACCTAGAACAGTGCTTTCTGTGATGGCGTCAAGCAGAACTTCGGATAATTGATGGAAAACCCCAGATCCATCAGCAGCTTGACGGTCGTCTGTGTGTTCGACGGCTACCTCCCTTGAATTGGCCTGGGTGAGCCAGTCATCGAGGTACAGGTACATGTGTATCCCTCGTAGACGTAGGATGGGCTATCACTGGTGCCAGGCACTTCGTGAACACCCTGGGTGCCGACATTAGGCCAAAAGGGAGGGCATTAATGGTAGGGTCTCCCCAGCACTACGAAGCATAGGAACCTTCGATGTTTCCGGTGAATGGGGATGTGGAAGTAGGCATCCTCCAGATCCAGCAACGTCAAGAAGTCTCCTTCCTCCAACTGGCCGAGCACGTGCTGCAAATGGACCATTCTGAATTTTTGGATCTTGAGGTACTTGAGATGCCGTAGGTGTAGAATGGGCCTCCAGCCCCCAGTCTTCTTTTTGAAGCCCTGGAGTCGTCTTGGAACCAGCTCCATCGCCATTTTTTTTTAGCATGGCCCGTACCTCCTGCAGGAGCCAAGGGATGTGCTGCTCCTGCTGGGTCACTGGAGGGATCCGCAGACACTTCTGTTGAAACCCCAGGGTATGTCTGTGGACGAGACCTTCTAGCACCCATCTGTCGGAGATTTCTTCCCCCCACTTGCCGACTAATCCCTTCAGCCGGCCTCCCACTGCGGTGCATGGTGGCACTGACCACCTCCACTGAAAGCCTTGGAACGGCCAATGTGGGCCTCTGGGTCGTAGACCGGGAGGGCGGACTGTACGATGAGGAGCTGCCACCAAAACCTTTCGCTGAACTGCCCGACTTTCCTCCGGAGGAGCGAAAGGAAGAGCGGTGCTGTTGGAGTACCCAGGGCACGAGCCGTCTCCGTATCGCCTTGATGGCCTGCAAGGACATGTCAACAGTCTTCCCAAAGAGGTTATCCCCGTAGGGCATGTCCAGTACCCTTGTCTGCATTTCCTGGTGGACATTTTTGCCCTTCAACCAGCCACGACGACAGAGGCAGACACCGTTCCCCATCCGTCGGAAACTGGTGTCAGCGATGTCCACGGCCACCATGATGGCATGGTCCTAAAACACCTACCCCTCCTGGAGGAGTGCGATCGCCTCCACCCGTTTTTTGGGCAGGAACTCCAGAATTGGGGCCAGCTTGTACCACAGCTCCCTATTGTACCTGGCCAGGATCGCCAGCGCGTTGGCTGCCTTGACAATCCATGCCGCGGAGTAGATGACCTTCCTCCCCATGGAGTCCAACTTCTTCCCCTAGGGACTGAGGATGATGACAAGGGATTAGACATTCTCTTCCATGCAGCCGCTGACAGAGTCCGGCGACCGTAGGCACTTGGGAGCGGACTGTAACCCGGTACTTTTTCTCCAGCGTATCCCGCTTGGCCGGGGCAGGATTCTTCAACAGGGGCAGGCCTTCCCACACATCATCCAGGAGGGGCACCGCCATGTTGGTCTTCCTCCGGGCCTTGCGCCTCTGGTATAGGAAGCCTTCTTTTTTGGTCTCCTAACTCGGAAGCCCTGGCGAGCATGGCATGAAACGACCCCACCTCATCTGGTGGGGATGCCCTAGTCTGCGGCGTTCTGCCCACCGTGACAATGTCATCATCCGTGGTCGCAGTGGCTGTGTCCATCGGACTTTTTGATCTTTCCCTTCAAAAGGCCATACATTCTTTACCTCTAACACTGGGAAAGGGTTAATCCGCATTGCATTGGAGGGTTCAAATGGGTTTACCTGTTTGAGAAACTTGTTAATCATTCTGCTCTCCCTCTAACCTTTTTTTTTTTAACACCAAACTCAGTATTGCTCTAAATGTACCAGAGATATATAAATGTCCACAGCACTCTAGCAATTGAAGTCACCTGAGGGTTTAGGAAGTGTCTGTGTGCAATCCCAAAAGTGGATCTACTGATTTATTGTAACAGAGTGTGTATTTTGATATATATTTAAGTATTACATATTTGCTCCCTTCTAAAGAAGGCTTATTCAACTGACTTAAATTAATAAGTCATTATTTTAATCAAGAAACCCTGAGTGCAAGTGTTATTTGGATACCTGTCACTGTGAAACTATGTTGCAACCCTACATCTCACATTGACCCTTCTTGAGATAAGCCCGGCTGCTCAGTCACTCTACCAACTTGTGTAGTACAGACTTAAACCAAAGGTTGGGTTACCCATTGCCAAGAGGACAAGGCTGGTGCAGCCTCCCACAGGGTTACTGCATACAATCTTGCCTAACACGAACTATAAAAGAAATCCTGGCAGGCGAGTACACCAGGTGGTTGCGACTGAATGAAGATTCCTGGCAGGGGAGTATACCAGGTAATCTACTGAGTCAAAGGAAATCTTACAAAAAGACTGTTGCAAAACATGTGGTTTAAACAAGAACTTTGAGTCCAATGAAGATACAAAGGAACTATTCTTTAAAATGGAACTTTTGCCATCCTATTTAAGAAACAAGGGGCATGGAACCAACCTCTGGATCCAAGGGTCTCTACCTCTGGAGAACATTTTTGTTGGCGTAATCATTACGTTTTTGTTTGGAACACTTTTTTTTCAACCTTTTTATTAGTGGTCGCAACAGATACAGTAGCACCTTCTCAACATCACTTCCAGCACATCATACAATGGTACATTGCATAATCACTTTGGTGATATACAAGTTACTTGGAGATTTCATCGTCCGAAAGCAGTTCACATAGGTACACCCTAAAAGGGCCCCAGATGTCTTTTGGTCGACTCATGCCTGGTTGGGTCAAAACGTACTGCTCTTCACATTTGTTAACATACGTCAATTCGAGCAAGAAAGTGTTCATGCTTGGCGGCATTGGGGCTTTTCCAAGCCTGTAGTATACATCTTTTTGAAACAACACACAACACATTAAATAGCCTGCTAGTTTTTTTCAGAACACTTACCAATATCCCCGATTAAATACTTTTGAGGATTCAAATGCAGGGGTGTTTGCGTAATTTCCGCAAGCATTTCAGTCACCATCCCCCAGAACCGCACCAAAATGGGGTACTCTCAGTAGATATGAAAAGGTCCCGCCTGCGGAGAACCGCATTTGGGGCAATCGCTTGAGCCATCTGGCGAAAATTTGGCTATCTTAGCTGGCGTGTAGTGTAATCTATTCTTCAGGATTTTGAATTGTATCTGGCGCAGGCCGGCACTGAGTGATATCTTTTTCGTAACCGCGCAGTATCTGCCCCATTTCTCATCAGGTATAAGCGTTTGCATGTCTGCTTCCCATTTTTCTTTAACCCGGTTTGACGTGGGGGTGTGGGTCTGCACTGATGCATACAATTTGCATACAATTTGGAAATTCCCAAATTGCCCTCCTTTAGTTGTTACCAGTTGTAGGCATGGGTGTAGGAGGGGCTCGTCAGGGAAGAGTGGCCATCGCACCTGGAATGCAGATCTCATCCGATAGTATTGGAGTGTCTGGAGCGGTCCTCCCCCCATAGCTCTTGTAAAGCCTGTCAGAGTCGCAAACTTCCCGCCTATGAACATGTCACCAACCTTCATTTCTCCATTAGGGTCCCAAGTTTCCTGCATACCTGTGTCAAATGTAGGGGGGATATTTGGGAAGTTCCACAAGGGAATCTCCGGGTTATAGGGCGTCTCTACCTTCAGTCTCTTACATATTGCCCTCCAGGCTCGACCAGTACAGCTCACAGGGTCATATTCACATGTGTCTCTGTGCCGTGAGTCAAAGATGACCGATCGTATGTCTGTGGGTGAAGTGGTGTGGGTTTCTATCCATGTATGGGGTGAGCCATCTGTTTCATCATACCAATATTTCGCGAATTGTGTGAGCGACCAACTATTAAAGCTCAAAGTCCGGGGCGGCTATGGCACCGGCGCAGTATGGTTCCATCATCTTTTCCCACCCTATTCTGGCCGTTTTCCCATTACAAAGAAATGTCACTGCCATTGATCGTAGTTTTGAAAAGAAATCCCTGCCAGGCCATATGGGGACATTTGCAAATAAATGTAATAGCTTGGGGAGCACGATCATTTTGAGAACTGCAATCCTGCCATGAAGCGAAATAGGGAGGTGTCTCCAGACCTGCAACTTTATTTTGAGTGATTGTAGTGCCTGATCATGGTCATCAGTATAAAGGATTGGTCTACTCCTGGAGACCAGAACCCCCAAGTATCTAATATGTTGTTCCGACCATTTAAACCCACATTTCATATCGGGACACTCTGTAGAGGGGATAAGCGGGAATATTTCTGACTTACCATTGTTTACGGTGTAGCCAGAGTATTCAGCGAACTCGTGTATGTCTGCCATTACAGGTACAATGTTTGTCGGGCTCCCGGATATATAATAGTGTATCGTCTGCTTATAGCGAAATTAATTGGGTGGATCCTTTCATTCTGATTCCTTTATCCCTGTGTCGCAATCTAACAGCAGCTGCCCTGGGTTCGATCGTTAAGGCAAATAGAATGGGTGAGAATGGGCAGCCCTGCCTGGTGCCCAATTCAAATAATTAGGAAATGGTCCTATTGGTACATCCTTTTGCACCAGGGGCGGTACACAGCAGCCTGACATATCTGATGAAATTGGATCCCACTCCAAATGCTTCTAGTACTGAACAGAGGTATTCGCGCGAGACCGAGTCGAACGCCTTCACGGCATCAAGGGACACAGCAACCGCAGGTCTGTCTGGGTCTGTGTCATTATACCAAACAGCCTGCGTAGATTTAAGGCGGTGGAACTGAGGGATAATTCCACTCCGATCCGGGTGGACCAACATGGATACTATGGGTAGAATTCGGTTTGCCAGCACTTTTCGCAAAAATCTTCGTGTCAGCGTTTATGAGCGAAAGAGGTCTGTAAGATGACATATCATGTGGCGGGCAACGGGGCTTGGGCAGTACGGCGGTTATAGCTTCTCTCATTGTTTAGGGGCAGTATGTGTTTTTCTAGGGCTTCCTCCCACATTTTCAGCATTATAGGGACTAATTCTACATGGAATTCTTTATAGAATTCGCCACTCAGTCCGTTCAAACCCGGTGCCTTACCAGATGAAAGATCCTGTATTGCTTCGGCGATTTCCTCCGCAGTGACAGGCTGATCAAGAACCACTTTATTTTCATATGGGAGTGTCGGGAGATTGATCATGGCTAGATAAGCTTTTATCTCAGTGGGGGTTTTTCTGTCTTTATTCGCATAGAGTGCCTTAAAGAATTTAACAAATTTGTCGTTTATGCCTTGTTCGCTCGTGATCATTTCATTTTGTGCCGTTTGGATATTAGTGTTCGGGTTCAGTTGCCTCATGTTTTATCAGAAAAGCCAGCGTTCTCCTCGCTTTATTTCTTTATTTCCCTCTCCGTATCTGCGTGCCCCGGTAGAGGCCGCCATATACTGCATCTCTCTTATGGCCAGATTGTCGAAGTCTCTAAGGAGTTTGTGTATTTCGGCCAGCTTGTCCCCACTATGAGTGCGGCTGTAGGTTTCCTCTAAATTATTTAATTCTCTCTCCACCCCTTTGAGTTCCCGTCGTACACCCTTCAGAAGGCCCGTTGATTTCGACATCAGAACTCCTCTAACCAAACCTTGAAGGTTTCCCATACTGTGGAAATCAGATCCACTATCCCCACATTGTCTGTGAAAAAAAATTGGTTATTTCAACATGCAAGTTCTCAACCACATTTGAATCTCCTAGTATTCCCCTGGGCATTCTCCATCTCTTTACTGGTCTGGGGACGTGTTTCAGCCTGAGTTCCAGCAGCACCGGGAAGTGATCAGATAGCGTGCGGGGCAAGATTTCACCGTACTTTAGTGTATTTGAAATATTGGAGGATATGAACCAATAATCTATGACTCGCTGTCATGCACGGAGGAGTAATGTGTATCGCCTGCTATCGGGGTGCAGTTCACGCCATGTGTTTATTATGACAATTGAGAGAAGGTGACCCAAAGTTAATGCCGTCCTAGTGGGTGCCCTTGTCACAGCAACGGATCTATCCAGTGCGGGGTCGAGCGCCACATTGAAATCCCCATCCCATATTATGCTGGTCGTGTCTTGTTTGTTGAGGGCCTCAAATATACTTAGGTAAAAGTCTGGATCATCTATATTGGGGTCATAGGTATTCACCAGGGTTACTTGTTTGCCGGCTAATTCCCCCCCCAGACCAGAACATATCTCCCCATTGGGTCTATCTTGTGTCCCTTGGTCTGAAACTCCAGTGTGGGGTGTATGGGTGTAATAACCCCCCCTGGACTGAGAAGAATAGTCTGTGTAATAACGTAGTTTGCACCATTTATCCAATATGTTTTTGTTGACAGAGCCTTATGCGTGTGTTTCTTGTAGCATTAGAACCTGAGGTCTGTGTCTGGCGACATAGTTCCCTACCATCCTAGCTTTCACCGGGTTGCTTAACCCCCGGACATTCCAGGATAGCAAGTTTATCTTTAATCCGTTACCCGTCTTTCATGTATATGCATTGTAACAGACCATGGTTTCGAGTAGTTCCTGTACCTACATGATGCGAGCAGCATCTGTGAAACCACATTTCAACCAACCTAGAACCTTTATTCACCCAACCTTCCTCCCAAGACCTCAACATGTCCTGGTAGCAACAACAGTCTACAATGTTCCCAATCCCCAGAACACACGCCCCATCCACATCATCTGCCCCAACTTGACGATGAGCCCTTTTAACTGTTAGGCAGAAACCTGTGCAGTTCCCTTAGGGAACACTGCAAAAGATTTAGGACTACAGGTGTTAGCAGTAAACCCACTTGGTAGCAGTCTGTACCACCCAGATTTACCTGGTAGCTGTGGCTGAGCAGTCAGACTTCCCTCAAGAAGAATTAGGCAGTATGCAAAGTATACACAATAGGCACTCAGATACAATAATACAAACAAACACTGACCAGAGCTTTGGTATCAAAGTATATAATTATTTATTTAAAAACACACTGTTTGAAACACTCCAACACTCTTATTGTAAAATATTCTAAACACAGTTACTAATATAATATATACAACCCTTATTCCTTATCAGATAAGTCTTAGTTAACACCACTTATTTTCATACAGAGGTGAGCGCTTAACTATAGATGGCACTCCAATAAGTTTATGAAAAAGGGAGGGGAAAAAGACAGAATATGGAAAGGTACACCACTCTAAGAATTAGGAACACTTTTAGCAAGGCAGAAGAGCAAAAGTCACTTGTGAGCCAAAGTCCATAGGCTGGGCCCACTCTTAGAGAGAGCAGAGCACAAATGCGCCCAAGATCACACAGTTACACTAGGCTTCGAAAGTCTTGCAGAGAGTTCGAAAAGAGTTGAGAGGCTCAGAAAAGTTTAGCCAGGGTGTCCCAGGCTAACCCAGGTTCGAAAGCCGGGGGCTAAATCTACCCCGTACAGTCGGTGGCAAGGGAAGCCAGGCGGGACACGGTACCTTAAGTGGGAAGGATCCTCCAGCGGTGGTAGTTGTTCCTGGCAGTGGGTGCAAGTCTCGTCGTCCAGGAGAAGAGAAGATCTCGACTTGGAGGAAAGATTAAGGTCGTTGCTCTGCCAGGGAAGAAACCAGCCGCAGAGTTTTCCGGTTAAAGGTTTTACCCTTTAATTCGCGGTCGTGGTAAAACGTGGTATCCCGGTTGCTGGGGTGCTTGGCACAGGCAAGGTGGCCATGAGATGCGTCAGAAAGGTGAAAAGACGGTGAAACTGGTTATCCCCACCAGTCAAAAGGAAGAAGACTCTCCGGCGGGAGATCTCCTCTGTCGTTGGAAAAAGTGGTGAGAAGGTCCAGCAGGGCTCCACCGGTGGTGTTGTCGTGGGAGGTCGGCTCAGCTTCTCCCTCGTCGGATTCTTCGGTCCTGTGGCGACTTCTCAAGTTCCAGTCCCCAATGCCCTGCTTTTATGCAGAAAACCCCCATTCACTCAGCCTAGCTGTCACTCAAACATGCTACGTGGTGAGCCGGCCGGCTCTGGGGGGGGGGGGGGTAGAGGTGTGGTGTGGCCTCCACATAGGCTAGGGCAGCAGCTGGTGCACCCTTTCTCCATATTGAATTCGCATCTTGGCCGGAAATATTAGTGCGTATGGGACCTGCCTTGCCCTCAGAAGTCTCTTGACCGGTTCGTACGATCTTCGGCTTGCCTGCACTCCTGCAGCGAAATCCGGGTAGATATGAATGCAGCTTGCTTCGTACTGCAATGTCCCAAGTTCTCTCGCCATCCTGAGGATTGTGTCCATCTCTATAACTGAGAAGCCGCGCAATGATCGTGCGTAGCAGAGCCCCAGGCTTCAGCACAGGGGCCAGAGTGCGGTAAACCCGTTCCACCAGAAAGTGATCGGAAAAGGAGTTTGCTCCAAAAAGAGTTTTAAGGAGTGTCGCCACATGTTGCTCCATTGCACCCTTGCTAAATTTTTCTGATACCCCCACAATCCAAACGTTGTTTCTTCGGGAACGCGATTCAAGATCCTCGCATTTATTCTGCAGCTTGGTCATGCCTTCTCTGAGCTGGGCTATGTCTCGGTCATGCCGTGTGATGGTATCTTCATTAATGCCAATCCTGTTTTCCACCTCGGTGAGTCTCAGGCTCCCCCCCCCCCACAAGTAAGCACCCAGCGAATTTAATGAATTTCAGCAAGTAGATGGCTCCGTTTAACTGCATCCCAATGGCTCCAGCACGCGGCCACCACACTGTTTACATATGCATGACTACGGCACAGTGCACGCGCGTATTCTTGTATTCATACCGGTTTGTAGTGCTAGTAGGCCCAGTCTCAGAGGTCCCTGCGCAATGGGGGGAAATAGACTGTGCTCCCCAACACGCACACTAGCCAAGTTCAATGCAGTCCAGCCAGCATATGGTTTGAATTAATGGTGTCCCAACGGCTTCAATATGCGGCCTCCACACTGTTCACATGTGCATGACTCACGGTTTAGTGTGTATCCATATTTTCGTGGTCGTTCCGCGTTGTTCGCTCACCACTCTTATGTAGGTAATGTAGTGTCTGTTGTCACCCGGTCTCAAAGGAATATGGATTTCAATTTCGCTCTGTTGCACCGCAAGTACAAGTCTGCATTTCACTGGGCTGGGCCTCCTTCCGCTCATCTTTGTTCCGTGCCTTCACTCGTGGACAGGGGAGGGGCCGTCCCCGTGTGGGGGAGCAATTCGTTCGAAGCCCCCGCGATGTGTAGCGAGCACCTGCCTAGCCTGGGGCACGGAGCGCCTGCTTTGCCCAGCTGAGCCCCCCAGCAGCCGCGACTGTCCGGGTGTATCTCACAAGACAGCTGCGGTTCGTTTGTTCCGCTGTGCCTCAGCCCCAGGTGTAAGGCACTGAGGGGGATCTGTCCCCGTCAAGCTCAGCCCTCCAGCCGCCAACGCTGCGCGCCGCTGCACCGCGGGCTCCTCCTCTCTATGCTCTGACAGCCTAGAGCGTCAGTGGCACAGGGCCCCAAGTCTCTGGATGCCCAGCACGGCCCGCACTCCAGCCTGGTCTCGGTCGATCTCTCTCACGGTGTAACTCGGGAGGCACAGCACCTCCGCCGGCAGGATTTTCTATGTGTGTGCACCATGTCCCATTACACTCCGTCCTCTGCTCAGCACCCCGCGGGTGGCTCCGAAAATAGGATTAATGATCATACGGATGTCGATCGGGCCGGAGCGCTCGTATCAGGCAGCCATCATAGTTATGCCCAACAGCGCCCCCTTGTTTGGAACACTTTTTGCTAACATCAAGAAAAAGATATTTCCTTGCACCCTTAGTTGTTTTGTTTTAGTGAGAGGGTCAGGATAGGAATTTTTTGAACACAAGGACGGCTTTTCAGTTACTGACTTCCTGACATAGACTAATACTTAGTTTTGATTTTTAGGTAGGGAAATTCCTCTTAGAATAGGGCCAACCCATTTTTGTTTGAATAAATCTCTTTACTTGAGAAAATGAATACCTTGTGTCCGACTCATTTCTGACCCCTCAAATTACGCACAGGGCCCTGATCTCATAACTCTGCCTTACTGCTCAGCCTATGCTACTTTGAGAGAGTTTTGTAAATCCAAGTGGGAAATGTCATTGCTCATCACCTAGGTTGGTTTCTCAGAACTCTCCCACGGGGCTGGTTTGAAAATACCTCCCAACAGTACGTTTTTCTTCTACCCGACAGATAGGTAAAACAGATGCAACCAACCCCAGAGACTTTCAAAGAAGTCACGCAAGAAGGGTTTCCATGTGAATATGTTGCCTGAAAAAATGTTATCTGTCAAGCTCTTTCCCTGACCCCTAAAATACTTTCCACAAATATTCTACAAGAGGTGTAACTTACGATTATAAACTCCAATCCTAGATTATTTGGGGAATTTTGGATTTTACTGAGGGTGTATATTTGGGGAAATGTTGCCCCTTGCCAGCATTTTTCATAACACGATTTTCACTGGATACTCAAATAAGAGTTCCAGCTCCAGGTTCGAGAACCAGAAGACTTCAGAAGGAAGGAAGCAGAGCAGGTGTGAAGACAAAAGCCCTATTTTTGTGGGATTCTAAGGCCACTTTCTAAGGCCTCAGCTTTTTTGTTTTGTTTACTTTTTTTGGATCTCGGATATATTTTTGGTGGCTAAAACAGCTTCTCCTGAAGTCCCCCTATGTAGCAATCCTATTTGCTTTACCTAGAGTTTATGGCTCTGGGTAAGCACCCAAATGCATTGATTTTAGGGAGTGTGCTGGTGACAGTCATTTTATTTTGGCTCCACCACTGTTTTAAGTCATTTTATCGCATTTGCACAATGTACGTTTTAGGGAGCCATTGGGTTACCAATGCATTTTTTTAACTTGGCCGTCGGTCATTTTGTATTTTAGGGTTTCCTTTGTTCAGGCCAATCACTGGCTAGGCCCAAATGGCAATTCCGATAACGTGGGCTCTTTGTGAGTCCTTATGTCAACAACCTATTTGTTCGACCTGGTTTAGATCAGTTTAGGTCCCTGGGACGTCACTTCCTGTGGGGGTGGTCTAGTCTGAGTGGCAGTCCTACTGACCAGCCAGAATAGTTGTACACTTGACCCCTCAGTCCCCAGCCCCTGTTGTGATTAACCAGTGTTAGGCAAGATTGTATGAAGTACTCTTTGGGTGCACTACAACAACCCTGACCTCCTGGCAATAGGAACCCAACCTTATAAGTCTGTACGACACAGGGTGATAGTGTGGGCGAGTAGCCAGGCTCATCTCAACAGGGGTCAATGTGAGCTGTAGGAGAGTTACACAGAGATTCAGAAGGAGAAGTGTTCAAATAAACCTTTACTCACAAGCTTTCTTGATTAAACAATGAATAATTTATTTAACAGTCAGCTTGAATAAGCCTTCAGAAGGGAGCAATATAAAGCAACACACAAATACACTTCAAAATACACACTTAGTTTTCTAAATCAGCAAATACCCATTTGGGATGGCCCACAGACACTACCTACACCCTAAGGGGACTTCAATAGTTATGGTGCTGGTAACATTAATAGTGTCAAAGAAAAGAGATTTCAGAATAAGGAGTGTTCACACAATTATTCTTAATCGGGTAAGTACTGTAAAAAAATAAAAAAATAAAAACAATGCAAAGTCAGGTTACTCTTTCCTAGAAGGAAGGCAAAAAAACATAAGCAGAGGAGAGACGAGTCATTCAGGGAGCCAGGCCAGCCAATGTTAAGTTAGCAAGGTGAATTGAAGCACTTCTTGCAGGTAAGTAAAAGTCTTGACACAATGTTTTAGAAGTCTTTGAAGAATAAAGAAGAAATCAAAGTAGGGCCACACGCTGATTAGGCTTGTGAGGTAAAGAAGCGGTAAGCAAATCTACAGAAGTAACCAAGACAGGTCTCCAACAAGGACAAGTGAAGGCAACACAACAAGAAGCAAGTTCTCTTAGACAGTACAGTACCTTTAGGTTGAAGAAAAGTGCATCAGATGACTTCTGTTCCTGTGCAGCTCTGCAGATCCTGGTGTACCTGGGCCTCAGTCGTGGGACAAGAGGGAGGACTTCAGGGCACTCTGCACTGCAATGGGACGGTCACCGACCGCAACCGGCAATCTTCAAACAAGTGTCATTTCGGTGTTTCAGCTCCTCGCGTCTACAGCAAATAGCAACAGTGCTGTCGAGATGGGCTTGCCTTGCATCTGGGGTCCAGCACTCTGTTGAGGTGGCTCAAGCTCGGTCAGTCCTGCTTCCTGGGAGTCCGGAGGATCTTCCTGGAGCTCTTGGCCAGCTTAAAAGCAACGCACAAACTATTCGGTTGCAGCAGCAACTGCAGTGGAAATTCAACCAGCTTCGAGAGGATATGCAGGTGGCTTACTATGGAGTTGATTTGTCCCACCATCTCAAGGGGAGAAGTTGTCCTTGCAGGGCTTCTCTGTCGATATGAATTTGGAGCTTCAGCACAGCACAGCAGCAGGGCTTCACCAAGCAAACCAACGGTCTAGGAGTTGCAGCAGGCGTCTCTTCCAAGTTCGGATTCCTTCGTCCAGTGGTCGATGCTGCCTTCCAAGCCAAAAAGCCTTGCCTTTTATGCAGGTTTCTCCGATTCATTCCAGCCCAGCTGTCAGTCACCCAGTAGGGCGGCTGTCCTTGCCAGCCAGCCTACCGGCCAATCACCCAAGAGTGCATTCCTGTCTCCAAGGAGACTAAGCACAGGGAGTTCAGGCACCTCCCTCGCTTCCTGCCCCCGCCAGACACCGTGGAGCCAGAGGCGGGCTTCACTTGTGAATCCCGCCAAAAGACAAAACGAAAAAAAATACGAAACCTGACTTGGCGCGCAGAGTAAATCTCAAGAAGGATCTTTCCACAAAGAAATAGCAAAAAAAGTGCATCGGGCCATTTTGACAAAAATGTCACCCTTGGGTGCTTTACTGCAGCTGCAAACGCAGCCCGCGGTAAAAGCACACCACAGTAGTTAAAAGTAAACCACTGCCACCAGCCATTCATGAGGAAAGGGTAACACACATTTTACGTGAGAAACTAGACAAAGGGGCTACTAAGTAACCCCTCCAACACCCTATTGTAAGATAGTGTGTGCTGGGTCTAGAAGGTTACACATTTAAGTAAAGTCAATTTAACTTCACTGCTCTTAGAAACAGTAGTTTATCCAAGAGAAGGTATTTAAACCTTTGGGAAATCTAAGAGACTTCCCTGTGTGACTGCACTAAAGGTGCATTGTGCCACAATGTAAAAAATGATGCCTATGATGTTTGTCAGACTCCACAAACAAAAGAAACAGTACAAAAATTACATTAACATACGAGAAAGTGGGGAAAAAAAAGGGTCTCACTCTCTTCAAGTAAACAAATCCAGTTTGCTCAGAATCCAGCAAAGTTGCTGGGGCTCTCTAAGGTAGAGGGATTTGGCACATTTCTGAGAATTCTCCCCAACACCAACGGTCCAGGAGTTGCAGCAGGCGTCCTCTTCAAGTTCTTCTTCGGATTCCTTAGTCAGTGGTCGACTGACTTCCAAGCCAAAAAGCCTCACCTTTTATGCAGCTTGCTCCCATTCATTCCAGCCTAGCTGTCAGTCATCCAGCAGGGTGGCTGTCCTTGCCGGACAGCCAGGCAGCCAATCACCTTAGAGTGCATTCCGGTCTCCTAGGAAACTAAGCACAGGGAGTTTCGGCACATCCCTTGCTTCCTCCCCCTGCCAGACACCCTGGAGCCAGAGGCAGGCTTCACTCGTGAATCCCGCCAAAGGCAAAATTAACAAAGGGACCTAAAAAAAAAAAAAAAAAACCCCTGGGCCATTTTGACAAATATGGCACCTATTGGAGCTGGGAGCTTTACCGTGGCTGCCAACGCAGCCCGTGTTAAAATCCCATAATGGTAGTAAAAGGTAAACCACTGCCACCAGCCATTCAGTGAGGAAAGGGTAACATAAAAATGTTACATGAGAAGCTAGACAAAGGGAATGCTAAGTAAGGAAGAAGTTACTTACCTAGAAGTGGTGTTCTCCAGCATGGGTCTGGCATGGATTCACATGCTCCTGAATATTCCACGTCAGACTGTGAATTCTCGGTAAAGAAAAAATCTGTTTCATTTCTGGACTGTCTCTCTCCTAACAACCAATCACTGGTCTCTGGGTCATACTTCCCACAGCCAATGACTGCCCTCTACCTAAGCCCCTCCTCTGGCAGCCATCTTCAGATTTGGTAGCACATAAAGTGGCAGTAGGACCAAGAGAAGAGCCGCAGAGGGGTAGGCGGGAGGGTTTGCATGTGAATCCATGCCAAACCCATGCTGGTGAACAACAGTTACAGGTAAGTAACTTGTTCCTTCTCCAGCATGGGGTCTGGCATGGATTCACATGCTCATGAATAAACAATACATAGCAGTACACATGCACAACCACGGGAGGTGGCAAGGCTCCACATAAGCATCTCTTACCTCCCCACCAGGCTCACCTTCAAAGGAACAGGTTGCACAGCACTGCCTGGCCGACTCTGTACTCCTCCCTGGTATCCCTGTCGATGCAGTAGAACTTCATGAAGGTGTGCGTCGACCTCCACGTAGCAGCCCTGCAGATGTCAAGGGGCACACCAGACAGGAACGCCAGGCAACGGTCGGTTTGCCAACCAGTGACAATGGGTGATGCAGCCGGAGAGCCACCTGGAAATGGAAGCCTTGGAGAGGGCCTTCCCATGGTTCAGAGGGCCAAAGTGCACAAATAGTTGCGACGTCTTTCAGAAACTCTTCTTGTGTTCCACATTGAACTTCAGTGCTCTAGCCACATCCAGCGAGTGCGAAGTTCCCTCAGCCGGCGATGAAGGTGTCGGGAAGCATACAGGTAACAGCAAGGACTTGTTTAGATGAAAGTCCGACGGCACCTTGGGCAAGAAGGAGGGGTGCGTCCGCAGCACTACCCTGGTCTCGTGGAATGTCAAATAAGGTTTACAGGAGGACCTGGATCTCTCCTACTCGTCGTGCGGAGGTGATGGCCACAAGAAAGGAGGTTTGCCACAACAAAAATGTTAGAGGTGCCGAATGCATAGGCTCGAACGGAGGACCCATGAGCCTAGAAAGCACCACATTGAGCTCCCACGCCGGGGCCGGATCCTTCACCGGCGGGAACAAAATAGTCCTTTGACGAACTCCTTGACCAATCGATGTGACCCCAGGGATGAACGTCCAGGAGGATCTGGTGTAGCGGGAGCTAGCCGCCAGATGAACTTTGAAGGAAACATGGGCCAGTCCAGCTATGGCCAACGACAGCAAATACAGCAGTACCTGCAGAGCCGTGACTCGTAGAGGCTCGATCTTCTGTGCACAGCACCAAACGGCGAACCTTTTCCATATATGTCCATAGCATTTAAGAGTAGACGATGCTCTGGCCTTGCCAAGCACTTCCTTGCAGTCCGCTGGGAGATCGTAGCCCCCAAATTCTAACGCTGCAGGAGCCAGGCCTGAAGGTTCAGCGATCCTAGGTCGTGATGCAGAATTGCACCTCCTACCCTGGCGGGAAGATCTGCGACCACCGGAAGTTTGACTGGAGGGGCCGCTGACATGTCGTGAAGGTCCGGGTACCATATCGGTCTTGGCCATGCCGGTGCGACCAGGATCATCGTGCACCGGGCCCGTCTGAGTTGATGGACTATTGGAAGAAGCAACAGCAAAGGAGGGAACGCATACAGAAACAGGCCGTCCCAGGGGAATGAGAATGCGTCCCTCTGCTCCTCGGCTGGGAAAACCTGCTTGCGAATCTGCAGCACTTTGTGTTCGTTGCAGTCGCAAATAGATTGATCTGGGGATTGCCCCATATGAGGAACAGGTGATCCACTTGGTCCTGCTGAAGCTCCCACTCGTAGCAAGAGCACAGCTCCCTGCTGAGGGAGTCAGCGACGGTGTTCTTCACTCCTGCCAGGTGAAACAGGATGAGGAACATCCCCTGGCCGACGGCCAAGTGCCACAGTTCCTGCGCTTCTTTGGAGGGCGCCAGGGACCTGCTTACTGAGGTAGACCATGGTGGTGGTGGTGTTGTTCGTGAAGAACCCCCGCACCACCTTGCCCTTCAAGGACGAAGGAAAGACTTGATGTCCCAAAACACTGCACACAGCTCGAGCACGATGTGCAAAGCCTTCTCCTCCAGCAGCCACAGGCCTCTTGCGTGAAGGCTTGCAGTGTGAGCTCTCCATCCTTCCAGGGAGGCGTCTGTCGTAACCGTCTCCTGGTAAGGTGGGGTCTGGAAATCCGCACCGCCGGACAGATGTGCATGAAATCCCCACCATTGTATCGCTCAACGGAAACTCTCATCGAGTGGGAGCTTGTCCTCGAAGCTTCCCGACACTTGTATCCAGCAGGTGTCGAGGAGCTCCTGTAGTGGACGAATCCACAGCGTGCACAATCGAATGAGGTATATGCATGACGACATCATGCCAAGCAGAGACTTGATGGACCTCGCTCTTGCGATCTTCAGAGCCAACAGTCGTACCTTGCCTAAGATGGCTGCTATTCTCTCCTCTGACGGAGACACCAGGCACGACGCTGGGTTGAGTCAGGCTCCCATAAACAGCGCGTCCTGCGATTGAGTCAAGCAGGACTTGCATAGTTTATCGAGAACCCCAGATCCGTCAGGAGCCAGACGGTCCTCGCTGTGTGGTCGACGGCGATGTCCTTTGAGCTTGCCCGGATGAGCCAGTCCTCCAGTTAAGGGTATACGTGGATTCCTTACAGACGCAGCTGTGCCACCACCGGCGCCAGGCACTTCGTGAAAACCCTTGGCCCCGAGTTCAATCCGAAGGGATTGGCCTTGAACTGGTAATGTTGCCCTTGAACCACGAAGCGAAGAAACTTGCGGTGCCCCTTGCGGATGGTGATGTTAAAGTAAGCATCCTACAGGTCCAGCAACGACAGGAAATCCCCCTCTTCTAGCTGTCCTAGAACGTGTTGAAGAGTCACCATGCAGAACTTTTGGGAACGGATGTACTTGTTCAGACCACAGAGGTCTAGGATAGGCCTCCATCCGCCAGTCTTCTTTTTGACGAGGAAGTAATGAGAGTACACTCCGGAGCCCCAGAGCTTCTTTGGGACAAGCTCCATCGCGCCCTTTCTTAGCATGGCCCGCACCTCCAGCAGCAGCTGAGGGACGCGTTTGTCCTGCCGGGCCAATGGTGGCATACGTGTACATTTTTGTTGAAATTCCAGGGTGTGTCCGTGGGCAAGAGCATCCAGCACCCAACAGTCAGTGGAGATGGTCTTCCACACGCTGATGAAGTTTGCCTGCTGGCCTCCCACGGGGGTGCACGGGTTGGGGCCCAACGCCACGGCCGGTTCAATCCTGTTTTGACGTCAAAAGTGCCCCCTTGATTGCCTTGGTGACAACGTCATCCTCCAGATTTGGCACAGCCCATGTAGGTCTCCTGGGCCGATGAGCAGGAGGGTTGACGGTAGGAAAAAGCACCTCCATGGAATCCTTTGGAAGAACCTTGGGATTTTGCGCCGCAAGTCTGAAAGGATGGCCGCCGTTGAAGCGTGCCCAAGGCACGAGCTGTCTCAGTGTCCGCCTTGATGGCCTGAAGAGACTCGTCCACGGTCTTCCCGAACAAATTATCTCTGTAGAAGGGCATGTCCAACACCTTCGACTGAACATCCTGGCGAAAATGTGTGGCCTTCAGCCAGCCCCGCTGACGAAGACAAACGATGTTGCCCATTTGGCAGAACCCTGTGTTGGCTATGTCTGTGGCCACTGTAATGGCCTGGTCCAATGCCACCTTGCCTTCCTATAGGATCTCCAAAGCTTCCGCCCTCTTGTTGTCGGGAAGGAACTCCAGGAAGGGAGCGATCTTGAACCAGAGCTCCCTGTCGTAACGCACCACATTGGCGAGGGGGTTGGCGGCCTTGATGGTACTCGCTGCCGACGTGATAACTCTTCGCCCCATGGCATCCAACTTCTTCCCCTCACTGTGCATCGGGGAGGAGGCCGCCGATGAGGAGGAGCCCAAAGATTTCTTCTTAGCCACTACCGAAACCACAGAGTCCGGAGACAGCTGGGACCATAAGCACTTGGGTGCAGAGTCCGGCACCCTATATTTATTCTCACAACGGTCCCTCTTCGCCGGGGCCGAGGAAGGATTCTTCATGAGGGACAACCCCTCATCCAAAATGCCATCCAAGAGCGGGATCGAAAGTACAGTCTTCCTCTTCACCTCGCAGCACTGGTAAAAGAAACCCTCTTCTCCTCAGGGACAAGCTGGAACAGCTCTGAGGCCCTTGAGACCATGGCGTGGTATGTGGATCCTTTTGAATGTGACATTCCCATGGTTCTGTCTTTTTTGCTTTCCTTGGCCCACAGGGGCTTGCAAGTGGGGACCATTAAAGGTTACCTGGCGGCGCTGTCCATATTTAAGCGCTCGTCTGAAGAATGTTCCTATTTTAAGATTCCTTTAATTTCTCAGTTTTTGAAAGGGCTCACTAATGTGTTCCCTCCATCACCTTTTCTGGTGCCCGGTTGGGATTTGAACCTTGTTCTCAAGTTTCTTATGGGTGCTCCGTTTGAGCCTTTGCATTCTTGCCCTTTCAGACTGTTAACTCTGAAAACTGTGTTTTTGGTTGCGGTTACTTCAACTCGCAGAGTGAGTGAGTTACAGGCACTTTCAGTTAAGCCACCCTTCACTGTGTTTCATAAGGACAGGGTTGTCCTTAGAGTTCGTCCTTCCTTTCTTCCGAAGGTGGTTTCGGAATGTCATTTGAGCCAGAAGGTTGTTCTTCCGGCGTTCTATCCTCCGCCACATCCTGGTAAGGAAGAGGAGCGGCTCCATAGGCTTGATCCTAGGAGAGCGTTGAGCTTTTATATTTCGCGCATGTCCCGGGTCAGAGTGGACGATCAACTTTTTATTGGTTACGCTGGAAAGCGTTTGAGACAAGCTGTGACGAAACAGACTGTCTCGGATTATTTTAGCTATCTCCGAGTGTTACCGCTTGGCGGGTAAGGACCCTCCCTCCGGCTGGCTTGCGGGCCCATTCTACCAGGGGAGTGGCTGCGTCTACTGCCCTGCAGAGGGGTGTTCCTATTCGTCACATCTTTGAGGCAGCCACCTGGGCTTCAGTATATACTTTTGTACGTCACTACTCCCTCGATTCCATCAGAGGGCAGGATCTGGCCTTTGGCAAGGCAGTCCTATATTCCGCAATTTGATTGGGCATGCTAAATTTGTGTTCTAAATTCTTTTCCCACCTCCTTGCTGGGTACTGCTTTGGGAGTCTGTCATAGATATGGAATTCGTCGGAGGACCCAATCCCCTCGAAGAACAAGTTACTTTCTTACCTGGTAACGTTCTTTCGATGGGATGGTCCGATGACGTATTCCATATCGCTCCCTCCCTACCTTCCCCGCTGCAGAATTTCTTTTGCGATTGCAGCTTGCGTTCCAAAGTTGCTAGGGGTCTCTGAGGTAGAGGGAATTAGCACATTTCTGAGCATTCTGCCCAACACTTCCCCAGCACGGCCGCTATCCTCTCCTAAGAGGGTGACGCTAGGCAGGAGACTGTACAGCCTGGCACTTAGAACAGCGAGTTCTATGATGGCGTCAAGCAGGACTTCAGATAATTCATGGAAAACCCCAGATGCATCAGCAGCTTGACGGTCGTCTGTGTGTTCTCAAAATCCAACAAAGTTGCTGGGAGTCTCTAAGGTAGAGGGAAATCGCACATTCCTGAGCAACAGTGCCAAATAAGAAAAAAGTTGGCACAAAGCGCTCTAAAAGAATGCTTTGTTGGTTTGGCATAAACACGTCCAGTAGGTCTTTTTTTTAAAAAAAAAAAAATTTAAATGTGGTGTAGAGTGGGGTGCCACAGTACCCAAAATGTTAGTCATATCTCCCATGATGCATTGCTGGTGCAAAGCTTTTTCAATTCTGATAATCGCGCATTAACTAATTTGAGAATCAAGTTCTGGAATCCATTTTGGAAAGTGCCCTAAAATGACAAGGTGTTAGTAGGGCAGTTTTGAGGCCTG
This sequence comes from Ambystoma mexicanum, assembly GCF_040938575.1. Taxonomy (NCBI): domain Eukaryota; kingdom Metazoa; phylum Chordata; class Amphibia; order Caudata; family Ambystomatidae; genus Ambystoma; species Ambystoma mexicanum. Next base: position 1,276,441,002 of record NC_090932.1, read on the forward strand.
GGAGCATATGGGCAGGGTAAGAAAGGCTGATTTGTGAAGCCTTGGGGATAGTGTAGTTTTGTTTATTTTTTTCCAAGCCGTTTCCAGAGTTCGAGAATCAACACATATGGGGGAAAAAAGTGCAAATACTTCAAAGCTATTATATACGGCGATGTGGCAACCACTGATTGCTAGAAGGGGGAAGGATTATTTTAAGTTAATTTAGGAAGCAATCTGTTTTTAAATTTTTTTAAAGTAAAGGGATTGCTTCCTAAATGAACTTAAAATGTGCGTGGGAGGTGTATATTAAGGGAGCATTAGTGTCTTGGGAATGTTAAATGTGTTAAAGACTTATAATTGCTTAATTAGTTCAATAAAAAGTGTGTAACAAAAGACTGAGGCAGCTGATGCTGGTTTACTATATCCTTTGTTTTGAATGTACAAGCTTTCCAGTGACTTAACAGTGAAGGTCTAGGTTCATGCCCGACATCAGCAGGGAAGAGCTCTACATGATTGTACGTCCCTCTTCTTTGTCACAGTACGTGGTGAATTGCTGTGCTGAGATCTCCACAAAAGACTTACCCAGGACTGCCTTACGGCGGTAGTGGCAGGATGCTAGCAGCAGTGGCTCAGCTCATGGAGAAACAAAGGGGTCCACTCCTCAGCATGTCTGTACTGGAACACTGGGAGCCGGGCAGTGGCGTGCTCCGCTCAGAGAGTGAAGTGAAGTGAAGAAAGGACGGCAGAAAGTCCCTGTAGGACCTCAGAGGAAAGGTCCTAGCCTTCTCCTTCGACAGGACCAGTCCAGGATGTTTGGAACCCCATAAAGCCTATGGGAGGACCCGGTTTCAAATCCCCATATAGGGGCCATGGAAACGTAAGGGTGTACCTAAAATTAATAAAATAAGAACCTGAGCGGCAGAACTAGACACTTTATTTTAAAGCGGCCCAGGATAATAGAATAATAAAAACAGGAAATAAAGGAAGCAAAATCATGATTAAAACAACAGAAGTCCAAATGGCCAATCAGGTGAGAGCCTAACACAAGAGGACCAGCGTGGCAACTCCCAGCCAACTGTTAGGGGCTGTTTTTTAAAGTCCAATTAAGGGCTTCACAAAACTGTCCACTGAAGCAGCACAAGACTCCACTCTTAGTTTAAGGATGTACCACCGGAATATGTGGTAGCATAGACAGAGCAGCCAGGCTTATCTTAGGAGGGAGAGAGGAGAACACTTCTATTCCAAAGAAACACTGACGCACTTGGTATTATAAAAAATAAATGATTTACTCAAATACAAGTAGGCCAAGACAAATCTTGGAGGGCGGGGAGCAAGTACTATACACAATTATCATAAACACAATTATAAAAACCAATTCAACACTCATGGGACACAGCCCAAAGTATAACTTAGGTTTGACTCGCCTTGACTAATTTAGGGTACTCTAAACAATCAGTTATACATTCAGAATAGCAATCTGCTGTTCTAGGGGAATACAACATTGTGAGTTACTTTCTGTTTACATTCAAGTAAGCAAGGGTAGTAGACCCTGTCAGGCCACCAGTGACACTGTTACAGAAATCACAAAATGAACTAACATGCAAGTATACTTTTCTGAATAGTGGAACACAAATTCATGGAACAGTATAAACCTACATTATATTTGGGATAAACACAAGTTATACCATGTGAGTGAAACCTAAAGCTGTAATAAACAATTACAGTTGCTTCTAGAGGAATTGAACTCAGGCTAAGGTAAGCAGAACCCTATTACACTACTCTAGGGATGCACACAGCAGACAAGGTAAGCCTAAACCTATACCAGCCTATTTTAGAACTGCTCTAAAAGCAGAACAGGGAAAGCAAAACCCAACAGTATACTTATTCGGAATGACAGCTATTCAAGGCAAGTAAGAAAACCTGGTCTACTTGAGAGGGGCCTAAAGCAACGCAACGACAAGTAGAAACTCTTTAACACGCTTCTAAAAGCAAGTCTGGGAAAGCACAACTCAATGCTACACTTCAAGAATGGCATAATGCATTTCAAGGTAGGTAAACCCCAGGTGGTGAACTTATACACTTATTCCTGCAAGAAATAGTGAAGTTAAGCCAACAGCATTACTTTTGAAAGAGGGGGACCCAATTCACAGGTAAGCAAAATAACCTCAGACTTTTTAGAATGGCAGAACACATTCATAAGTGAGTGAAATAACAGTCTATATATATTTGTTTTTTAAAAAGGTGCCAACAGCAACTTAAAGGAAAGTAAGAACTTTAGACATTTTGTAACTTGTGTAGCAAGTAAATACTTTTAAAACTTGTTATACTTTGCAAGGCAGAATCCTTTTGTTATCCAGTCCGTCCTTAGTCTATAGCATGAGTTCTCTCAGAGGCAAAAGAGGGACCTTCGTGGTCTAGGAGACAGCTGTAGGCAGGATGAGATAGGGTTTAGTTGCAGGAAAAGTTCAGAGTTCCTGAGGAAATCTCTTCAAAACAACCAAGTACAGACGTTCAGTTAGTTAAAAAAGTGTTCAGGGACTTCGCAAAAGATTTCCAATGGGAAATCCAGATTTAGGCCAGGGCAAATGGTATGGCCAAACTCAACCACTGAATCACCCACTCAGCCTTGCAAGATTCACACCAGACATGAGGTAAGTAATACCCAAGCCAACACAGTACCTCAGCATAGAAGAAGAAGAGTTGCAGCGGAGGAGACTTCACGATCTGCATCCAAAATCCTGGTTGATGGATTCCTTGTCATAAAGGCTGAAAACAGGACACCGGAATGAAATTTCCAGCAGGGATCAACAGAGAATGCCCCAGGCAAGAGTGCTTTTGCTCCTGGATGCGGCTGTGCTTTTGGCACCCTTTTCGGACTGAAATCACATCTCTGGAGGTCCAGCAGGATGCCACCAATGTTTCAGCTCAATTCGGAATTCAGAAAACTGTGCACCGCACAGTGGCTCGAGGTCCCGGGGTATTCACGTTCTGCAGCCCATCAAGGTCACAGCACGTCATGGGATGGCTTATAATGCAGGTTTTCTTGAGTCTAGTGGATCTCACCAGGCTCTGGGTCATCGTTTTCGGGAACCCCCTCATGGTCGTTTGGAAAAAACTGCTACTGCAGGCTCTGGTTACACAGCAGGCTCGCTGGTCGCTGGAAATCATCTCAGCCTCGCTCCTCTTCATCTTCCTCTTCGGATTTGGTTCCAGTGGTCGACTGCTCTACAGCTTCCAGGATCAGAGTATTTATCAGGAACTACAGCACAGCCACAGCAATCTCTCCCCGCATTTTACTGAAAAGGGTGGGTTGGCTGTCCAATCCGGACAGCCAGCCTCCCAGCAGGAACTGGTTCCATTCAGGCAAGGTGGAAGAAAACGGGTTGTGGAGTTTCAACTCCTCCCTCACTTCCTGCCTTCTCAGTCTCTGGGGCCTTGGCTGGGAGTACAAAGGACTCCTGCCAAAGACAAAACTTCCACTGCGGTCCTTCCCGCCTAGAAACACAGGGGAATATCGCTGAAACAACAAGCACACAGAAAATGGCGAAAAAAGAAGGTATACACCTTTTTGGAAAAATGGTGGCCCTCCGGTGTAATACCGAGGCTGAATTAAAAGCCTGCAAGTAATTTATTGTTTGCTTGTTAGGCGCTTATACAATACGAAAATACTGTTTCAAAGCGCCCACAGAGCAGGGAGGGAGCAAGGGTGGGGAAAAAACATTAAAAACACAATATTTAAGAGCAAGTGGGTGGAAAAAGGTTGAAGGGACAAACCTACTATGCCTTATGAGTATTCAGAACGTGCAAGTGCAGCAAGGAAGAGGAAAAAGGGGGTAAGTCAGGTCATTCAAAGGGGGGATTCAGGTCATGGGTGAGCCACAGAAGAACTGCTAGAAATGCTGAGTGCTAAACGCACTGGGGCCGCGAGAGTAGTTAGTGCAAAGCTCCAGGGCGGAGGGTGTGCAGAGGTAAGTGCTGTGGATAGACAGGAGCTGGGCAGGATTGGTGTGCGAGGTCAGGGCGCCGAGGATGCATTAGGGCCCAGGACACCGATCGCAGCAACTGTGGGATTAGCAGAGGAAAGAAGGGAAGGAGGAGGAAAAGAGGAAAATCTTAAATGAGCGTCCAGAATTTGAGAAGATCCTGCTCAAGGCGCAGAGGGGATGGGGGTTTCCATGGGAGGGAGCCTGCTGAGGAAAGTGAACGGCCACCTACTCTGTTTAGCAAAACACTTTACACACATCGTTGGTGCCAGAGGAACGTAGTGGTCTACAGGGAAAGTATTTAGTAAAAAAGTTGAAGATAGTGTGTTCCCCAAGCTCAGACAGCTTTGTGGATGATGCAGAGAGATTTGAATTTAATCTGTGCAGCAACTGGGAGCCAGTGAAGACTTTAGTGCAGAAGAGATGTAGTCCCTGGGTTTAAGGCCAAGATTAAATCTCGCTGCCCTATTCTAGATTAGCTGGAGGGGTCGCATAGTGGAAGATGGTAGATTCAGGAGGAAGCTATTGTAGTAGTGAAGCCTAGAGAGAACTAGGGCTTGGGTCACAATGAACCTATAAAGACAACGTCAGTAAAGTAGTTACACTGCCACCAGCCATTTGTATAAACTTGCAATTGTAACAAAAAATGACTATGTAAGTAAGCAAAGGGATACCTTGTATCCCCCCAGCACTCCACATAAGGTGGGGTGTGCTGGCTCACTTCAACAAAATGGAAAGGGGATGAAAATCTCTTTACTACTTGGGAACAGTAGTTCACCCAAGTACATGAAAGGGAAATTAACAGGGGAGACCAAAGGGGCAACCCAGCCCAAGCCAAAAGGTTGTAGGAAACTAACTTCAACCATACACTATGGAGAGACATTAAAAGGTCACCCATAAAAATAAAATAGTAAAGGACTAGGTGCGATTAAAAAAAAAGTTCCAACTCCCCTAGGGACAAGGAAAAGTAATTACCAAGTCCAAGAGAAATATTCTGGGGTTGGCACAGGTCAGAAAGATTGTTTACATTTCAGAAAATCTTATGTAACACCAACCAATCCTGAAAACAGCGATTTCCTCCAATCAGCCTGGAGGAAACCGATTGACCTGGGTTGGGGGGTTAGAGAAGGAGCAGCCCACCTAAGCCAAAAAAGTATGAAAACTGACCCACCTGAGAAGCATGGCTAGAGGCAAAGGCAAGACCTTGCTAAGACCCTGGTAGAGAGACCAGGACTCAAGTCCCTTGAAGAGAAAAGGGCCACCAACTAAGAAGTGAGAATAACCCATGGAGGGGGTAAGAGACAGAAGCCAAGAAAGACTGACAAGAACCCCTGAAGGAAGACAGGAGAAGGTCAAATTACCAGAAAAGAAGACCGGGGTAAGGTCAAATAGAGAAAGGACCCCAACAAGGGTTTGGGCACACAAGACGCCAGAAGCAGAATTCAGGCAGAAGCTAAAAGGTTGCGGAAGAAAGAGAGAAACTTTGTAGCCCAACAGGAGGTTGCGGCAACATGCTAAGAAACCAAGAGATAAAGAGCTTGTGAGAGGGATGAATCAACCAAAGGACTAAGATAACGAACCAAAGCACAGGGCCCAGCTGATACCTCACCTAAGAGGTTCTGCAACTGAAGGCAATTACAGGTCCCAGTTTGAGTTTTCTCATAAGCGCCCCTGTTGTTGGTCTACCTCAGGAGGCCTGGGAGAAGGCCTTGAATGATGGACTTAATTTAAGTTGGAGATTTTACCCACAGCACTTTTCCACTTAAGGGAAGGACTTAAGTTGTTTTCCTCATTTCAGCATCTGATTTAGCCATTCTGACAACTCACTATTTTTAGGAATATTTGGATTCAGGAAAACTTTATATTAAGTAGAGGATTAGTTGTGACAGGTGAATTTTTTTATTCGTTTTTGGTATTTATGGCACCTTTTTGACTCCATGGGTGAAGTGCACCTTACATTTGCGTTATTCACACAGGGAAGGACTGCTAAATCATTTCTGTTTCAACACTTTGCTTTATTCCTCAAACCCAGTTTGGTCTTACACTTGCTTAATAAAGAGTTTTGTTTAAAAAGAACCAAAGTTTAAGACCCTTCGGTTCGCCATATCGTAACACAACCTAGTTTGTAATCCTACCTTAACTCCTGCATCCCTCTTCCTCGTCCCAGTACAGACTAGTAATCTTACCTATACAATTAACCTTTTTTTTAAATTTGTTTATTAGTGCTTTGATTCAGACATCAAATGAATAAAGCTTTCACTATTATACAAAAAAAGAAAAACAGAAAAAACAACCTGATACATATTTACAAAAAAGTATCCAGCACATAAAATATATCAAACAACATTAAAATTAACCTTTTATAATGCAATTAACACCAGAGGCCACTTTCTAAGTGCAGGATGAGCATTGAAACCCATCTTGCTCTGCATTGTCTTGCTTCCAGGACAAATGGGTTGTTCCCGAGCCATCTTCCCGGCCCCCACATCACTCTTCCTCGTCAGTCCCCCACTAAATCCACCTCACTCTTCACAGCCCCCCCCACTATGACCATCTCACTATTTCTCATCACAGTATCCCACTACCACCAACTCACTCTTCCTCTTCACAGCCCTCCACTACCACACTCTTCCTCGTCAGTCCCCCACTACCACCACCTCACTCATCAGTCCCTCACTACCACGATGGCACACTCATCACAGTCTCCCACTGCCACATCACTCTCGTTGCAGTTCCCCACTACCACCAACTCACTCTTCCTCGTCACAGTCCCCCACTAACCCCACCTCGCTCTTCCTCGTCACAGTACACCATTACTAATCCCTTCATATCTAGTGGACACAAAAAAAGATTAAATACCTGATAAACTAGATGTTGCATAGCTCAGGAACAGAGAGACAACACATTATATTACATCAGTTATGTTATCAGAAAAAAAGACAGAATTAAAGGTGGTGGAAGATACAACATGACAAACCCATTGAAATTGAGTGAAAAAAACTTTAGTTACGGGAGAGTTAAGGTGACTACGTTCAGCGCAACGTAAACCTGGAAAATGATTGAAAAAAACTTTGGTTGAATCGATGTTAAGGTGCAGATTTAATGCAACAAACCCCTGCATTCGGTAGGTGCTGGAAGCTATGCCATCACCTTAATTATGAGGCCCGTATTGGGCAGCCCATAAGCACCCCAATGACATCACTCATGGCACCATGAGGGAAATCAATGGTTCAGCAGATCACGCATGCAAGAAAGATGCAACATTTAAAAAGGCACGTTTCGGGTGAATTCAGGTGCAGAGCTTGGTTGGAATATGCATTTAAAAATAGTGCCCATTTACAACCATAGTATTCTTACACATCAGAATGACTCTGTATTGATTGAACATTGTTATGTTAGGTTACTTGGCATTTATATACCGCTCTATATCATTGGTATGACCTCACAGCCCTGGTAGGTTGAACGCCCTCCGGGAACCGCAGTTCTGGTCAGTAGAGAGAGAGAGAGAGATGGTGTCGTAGGCTGCGTGGGTGCACCAGATGTGTGCAGCTGATGTAATTGCCGGGTGGTAGCTGCTTCCTAGAGTTAGGTGTGGTGCTGGAGATATCAGTTGGATGTGTGCGTCTGGTGGGTGGACACCGAAACTAGGCTCTGGCTGCGTTAGGCCTGAAGGACGCATATGTGAGCAACTAGGCCGGAATGTGCTCAGTGTTAGGCAGAATTACATGCAGTACCCTCTGGGACCGCTACACACAATTAGGACTACAGGTCTCAGCTAAACCAAACTTTGGCAGACATCTTTACCACACAGTTTTTGGTATCCAGCTGAGCAGCCAGGCTTATCTCAAGAGTGAATGTGAGCAGTACAAGTCATTACACAGAGGACTTTCAATCACAGTAGTTCAAGTAGACACTTATAATCAGGGTTTCTTGGTAAAACACTTATTAATTTATTACACAATCATTTAGAAAGCATTTCACTAGAAGGAGGCAGCTTGATATTATATACCAATACACTTCAATACAAAACTCTAAGATTTTGAGACAGTTTGAGCTCCACTGAAATAGGAAAAAAATGGCAGTTCAGTTACTTAGAAGTGAGCAAAAGGGACAAGATAAGTAGAATAGATCACATATACTTGTTAGACAGTGCAAATAGTTTGTTCACCAGAAGATTTCACTTCAAGTCAATAGGCCAGGCCAAAGTCAATGGGCTAGTGTTCTGGATAGGAAAGAGCAGTTCTGGTTTCAAACGGTAAAGTCTTTGCAAAAGTTATCAGAAGTAGTTTAGGCGAACAAGAATCATGTCGGGTCACAAGCTGATTAGGCCTGCAAGTTGGGAAAGTTTCACAAACTTTCACTGCAAGAGTGGCGTTCTCTCAATCGGGTTGGCAAAGTACCTTAATATGAAGAACAAAATGCAGCTGAAGATGTTGGTTCCTGGCAGGTCCTGCAGATCTCACTGTTACTGAGCCTCAGAAGTGGGGACAAGAGGGAGGACATCGTGGGACTCGTGCATTGCACGGGATCGTCGAAAAAGCAAACAAATGGAGTCACTTCAGTTCCGGTAGCTGTAGATTCAAGCACACAAGCTGTTGTCCCTCTCCCTGGTTAATCCTAACCAGACTTGAGTATCCAGGTGTCTTACGAGTTGATTGGTCCCACCAACTCAAAGGAAGAAGTTGTCCCTGAAGGGGCTTCTCCGTCGAGACGAACTTGGCAATTCGGACCTGCAGCAGGGCTTCACCGGGCAAACCAACGGTCCAAGAGTTGCAGCAGCCGTCCTCTTCCAGCTCTTCAGTTCTTTCGTTCCATTGGTCGACTCTGCTTTCCAGTCCAAGAGACTCACCTTTTAAACAGTTTTCTCCCTTTCATTCCAGCCTAGCTGCCACTCACCCAGCAGGGTGGCTGTCCTTGCCGGACAGTCAGCCAGCCAATCACGCCAGAGTGCATTTGAGTCGCCTAGGAGACTAAGGATAGGGAGTTTCGGGCACCTCCATCACTTCCTGCCCACCCCAGACACTCAAGACGCCAGAGGCGGCCTTCAGTCCTGAAGCCCGCCAACAGGCACAAGACAAAGGGACCAAACCTGGTTTGGCATGCAGAGACAAACTCTAGAAGGACCTTTCCAAAAAGAAACTGCGAAAAAAAAGACTGCGACCCGTTTATTTTTTTTTATTTTAGATCAGTTGGTTTGGTCATGAAAAAATTCATGACCTTTCAACAATTACAGAAAAGGAAAACATCAAATTCATTTTCGTTAATTACAAATGAAATAAAATCATCATTGCAATATATTAAAACCATAAAAATTAAATCAATTTCATTAATTACAATATTAATATTCTTTCAATCTTATTTCCTTTAAACAAAAATACTCAGCATTTGTTGAAGTGACAATATAAAACAAGTTTGTTATACATACAATGCCTATGATGGGCCAGAGGTGATCTTAAGGTCAATTTGTTTGACAGATCTAGCAGAGGACTAGAATGTCACAGTGACTTGTAAGAATTAGGGTGACCTGGCTTCTAACTATTGTCTTTTCCTTTCAGGCCTAGATGATATAACAGATTTAGGGGCTGATTCACAGAATTATTTGCGCCAAAAAGCAAGGATTTGTGCACCATTCTGCCCGCAAATCCCCATTTGTTAAACGGGGATTCGTGGGCAGAATGGTGAACAAATCTCTGTTTTTTCACGCAAATAATTCCATGAATCAGCCCCCAAGTGTTGCATAACTAATGGCTTTCTTTGTGGTATGAAATAGCAACAGCCATAAATTCTCACTTGTCATAATACATTGATCTGTAAACAAATGTTTAAGGTGCAAAATTCTTTGTGCACTTGTCATGGTACATTCTGTACATGGAGGTTTAAGTGATTCAACAGCAATGTGACAAAATCGACATTGAGCGTCTTTTAAAGCAATCCATTTTCTTCTACTTAGTACTTCTCGAGTGGACCATAGATTGAGTCTGAAGCGCACAAAATAATCTTGGAGATGTGAATTGGGAAATTTGACCAAACAGCTTTCCGCAATGTTGGAATGCTTTAGATCGAATGCATTTTCCAAATTTTATTTTATAGCCAAAACATGCGGCTTTTGTTTTATTCCAGTCTTGATCGCATAATTTCAGTTTCGCTTTGTTGGGATTTTCTATTAACAGTTTTACAGAAATATCTGCCCCCTCAAGGACCTTTTGCACTTGTAGACACCAACTCTTGGGAAATGGATCTGCAGAGGCTTTTAGATAACCAGAGAGAACCATCAACATACCTGATGTTGCTTCACTCATAAGACATTTACGATAAAGTGAGCAAAGTTTCCATTTTGCCATAGCGTACAGAGAAAGTAATCCTAACTCATGTCTTACAAAAGATATTGACTCTGACATAGGCAACCCCAAGACCCGTTTCCAAAAAGCTCCTTTCTGGGCCCAGAAGTTATACGGCTGGCATTGTTTTGCTTTGGAGCCATATGTTCGGATAGGAGTAACTTTTTGTTTGTAGTAAGTTATTAGGGCGGAGTATAGAAAATCTGCAAAATGTAGCCTTGATGATCCTGGCTGGAGACACAGTTGTTCGTAACTTCTGTGCGATTTGATGGTGATAACTAACATCACCCCATTGGTTGGAGATGGAGATTCCTAAATAAGTTTGAGGAAACCGATTATAATTTTTGCTTTTAGAGTGCCATGAGAGAGCAGCCTTCCTCTGATGAGTTACCCAAACTGGATCACTGCGACCTGTTTAAACAAAGGGGATTAAGGTGCCATCTTGAAAACATGGCTCCCGTGATTTTTAGCTACCGATGTTCGCGGGCGGGAAAAATCATGATAGTTTGTTGTAAAACCACTGCCTCCAGCCTTTTCAATAGGAAAGGGTAGCATTTGACTGCTACATGAGTATTTAGACAAAGGGGATACTATGTAACCCCTCCAGCACTTCATTGTAAGATGGTGTGTGCTGGGTCTAGGAATTTGGAAAGACTAGTAAAGTCAATTTCACTTTACATTCTCTGGGAAACAGTAGTCTATCCCAGAGAAGGTATTTAAACCTTTGGGAAGTCTAAAAGACATCCCTCTGTCACTGCACGGAGGGTGCTGTGCAACACACATGAGAAGATTATGCCTGTGGAGTTATCTAAAACTCCATAATCAAAGAACACAAGTGTAAAACACACATCGAAATACATGAAAATAGTAGGGAAAAAAGGCTCACTCTTTCCAGGTAAAATAAATCAAGTCCTCAAAATCCAGCAAAGTTGCTGGGGGTCTCTAAGGTGAAGGGAATTAGCACATTTATGAGAATTCTCCCCAACACTCGGCTAGCTGCGTTTTATTAGGGTGAGGTGGTGTTCATGGGGTCATATTCGTATGTGAACAGCTATGCCGAATTAATCAGGGGTATAGCTGTGTTCTAGTTGAATGATGGTGTAAAGTAGAGTACACGTAGTGATGTGATTTGAGGGTTATCTTTAAAGCACCTGAGACCAGACACGTGAAAAGGATGGCAGGAAACAGGAGCGACACATGGACACATACAGACAGGTGCTGGATTACAGCGACAGGGGCGTGGAGGGGGGCGGCGATACGGATATATATAGCAACATAGGGAACAGGAGGGCATGGTACACATTGATACATATGTGGGGTATGCTAACATTTACATTCGTGTTTCTATCAAGATGCGATTCACGCTAATGTTCACAGCTCCAAGTGTGGGACATGCCAACATTTGCACTTCCATCCAGAAGCGACTCAGGCCAACGTTCACAAACCCGTCACAGATCTGGCGTTAGTCAATGTTCACAGTTCTTCCATCATCCAGCCCATCCACCCGGTCCATTCCGTCCACACAATCAACACAAACCTCTCCATCAACACCCTTCATTTCATAGATTCCATCCATTCCATATGCCCCATCCATTCAGTCTACTCTGTCCATTTCATTCACTCTCCATTTTATCCATTACACCAATTCCATACATTTCATCAGTCTCATCCATCCACTCGGTCCATTCCATTAATTTCGTTCATTTAATTCACTATCCGTTTCAACTATTCTATGCACTCCATGCACTCCCTCCATTTCACCCATCCGCCCGCCCCATCCACTCTACCCATCACATCCATTAATCCACTCCAACCAGTTCATCTACTCCGTCCACTTTTATTCCATCCATTTCACCCACTCTGCTCCACCTATTCCATCTGCTCCGCACACTCCATCCTGTCAATTCTCTGTACATATCTTCCACATGCATCCACTCCATCCACTTGCCACACATGCATCCATTCACTCCGTCCATGTCATCTATCCCTTCTATCCGTCTGTCTTTATCTATTGCGTCCATCCATTCCATCCAGTATCCATTCCATCGATCCCCGTCCGTCCAGTTCTATTGATTTTATCTACTGTCGCTAGTTCATGCATCCACGCCATCCGTTCCATCCACTTGCTCCACATGCATGCATCCATCCCATCTCTTCCTTCTATCCGTCCGTCTTTTTATCCATTGTGTCTATCCATTCCATCCAGCATCCATTCCTTCAATCCCCTCCATCCATCCATCCATCCATCCACCCATCCATCAGTTCTGTTAATTTCGTCTATTCTCTCTAGTTTATCCATTCTATCCACTCTATATGCATACCTTCCATTCATTTTACATGCATCTGTGCCATACATTCAATCCCTTCATTTCACATGCGTCTATCTGTTCCATTCTTTCCATCGTCTCCATCCGTTCGCTGCATCCCTCACTCTATCCACGAATCCGCATCATTCATTCGATTCATCCATTTCGTCAATCTATTCCGTCCATCACTCCATCCATCTATCTATCTATCCCCTCAGACCACTCCCTTCATCCCTTCCATCTATCCTTCCTAACCTGTGGGTAGGATCAGAGGTCAATGAATGAAGTCTCATTGTGTATTTGGTAATTGGATTGTTGGGAGTTCAGACATATCCTTAGGGTTTGTCGTTGGTGTTATGGAAAGAGCCATGTTTTCAGTAATTTGCGGGACGTCATAGTCTTGCGTGTGTCGAATGTGAGGTGGAAGCGAGTTCCACAGAGTCGGGGCCAATGTTGAAAAAGAGGATCCTCCGATCCTGGCGGAGTTGGTGGTTGGGATCACTAAAAGGAGGGCAGAGCTTGATCTTAGGGTGCGGGTGGGAGGTAAGGTTTTAGCTTATCTTGCAGGCATATAGTGCCGGTCTTGTGTACTGCACGATGAGTGATGCACAGGGTCTTGAAAGTGGCCCTTCGTCCAACTGGGAGCCAGTGGAGGGTTCTGAGAGCTCTCTTGGACCAGGGCTAGTAGCATTTTAGAAGCAGCATTTTGTGCTCTTTGGAGTTCATTAAGGTGCTATGCTGGGACTCCTAGGTAAAGGGAGTCGCATAGTCCAGTCTGGACATTACAATGGACATAACAGCAAGTCTGTTCGGGAAGGAGAGGTAGGGAAAAATGCACCTGAGAATTTTGATATGATAGTGACAAGATTTAGATACGTTGTTGATCTGTCGGGTGAGGGTCAGGTCAGAGTTCATAGTGCATCCAAGATCTTTTACTGAGACAGAGGGGGTGGGCAGTTGGCCCTTGGAAGGGGGCCAAGGGAGTGGACGAGGGAGAAGCTCAGTGTTGCCGCACACTGATTTCGGTTTAAGTGGGGTTCAGGAGGAGGTGGTTTGTAGTCATCCTATGGTCGATATCTAGGAGGCAGGCTGCGAGGTTGGGCAGAGAGTTGGAATCCGAGTTATGGAGTTCAAGGATGATTGGGGTATCGTCGGCATAGTTGGAGCACAGGATATTGTGCAGGCGGATGATTCCAGGGAGGGTAGACATATAGTTTGAATAGGAGAGCCGATAGACCAGCGCCTTGCGGTACTCCAGTATTAACTGGACAATCAGCTGATACAAAAGGGGAGAGGGGGTTGATTTGTTTCCTGTTGTTGAGGAAAGAGGCGATCCATTTGAGAGCAGTTCCGCGGATTCCTAGGGAGTGGAGGCGGTAAAGGAGGATTGAATGGTTAATTGTGTCGAAGGCCGCAGACAGGTTGAGGAGAATTAGTGCAGCGCATCCTGCAGAGTCTGCAGTGATCTTAAGATTGTCCCAGATTGAGGCCAGAGTGGTTTCAGTTCCATGTCGCGGTCTGAAGCCTGATTGGGCGGTGGTCCCAGAGGTTGTCCGATTTGAGTTCGAAGTATGCAGTTCGGTCGATAAGTTTTGCAAGGAATCTGGTGTTCGAGATGGGACGGTAACTTTTGGGGTTGAGGGGGGTTAAGGGATGGTTTTATGAGTAGTGGCTTGACATGCTCAATTTTGAAGGCATCGGGAAAGATTCCCGAGCTGACGGAGTCATTTAGGATGGTTCTTGCATGCTCTCCTGCGCAAGTGGACGAGAATATTTCTTTGAGGACTGAGGCGGGGCAGGGATCTAAGGGGGGGAACCAGAGCGTTTGCAAGCAGATATAAGGTCAAGAAATTCTTCTTTAGAGATTGGTTTGAAGGAGTTCAAGGTGTGTAGGGAGGGTTTTCCAGGGGGGGGGGGGGGGGTGGGGTGAGGTGGTTGTTGGATTGGACGGTATTTGGGCATTTACAACCATAGTATTCTTATACATCAGAATTACTCTGTATTGACTGAGCGTTCTATTCTCTGTATTGATTGAACATTGACCTATTCTCCACTTATTTCTCTCAAGGTACAAACTATACCCATAATGGCCTCCGCTACAATCCAGATGACCTTCTCAGATTATACTTTCTGAAACCAATGAGATGGATTTCACCCACAAAAAGTATGAAACTAAACGGGTAGAAGCCTGACTAAATAGTGTGCTTCTCCCAAGAAATGTGGTTTGGCCTTTCTTGGATCCAATATTACCTCTTGGCATATAAGAGGCAGATACATCTTTACATTCGCACTGGGGAAAGGGATTCCCCAAACCTAGATGGCTGTCCATTGAGGGACAGATACCTAGTGAGGTTATGTAGCGGTGACTAAGTGGAACCTCCATTGGGCTTTCTTGAAAAAGTTGCTAAAATTGACTTGCCACCAAAATGATGTCATTAAAATCAAAAATTTTGAAAATTGCAAAGAATTGATTAAAACTGAAATCAAGATTTAGTGGTCAGGGACCCTTCAAAGAAAAATGGCAGAGTGATCCTTTTCAGGAAGTTACATGGTGGAATGTCAGAATGCTTAAAAGTGCTATAGTTGTTACATTCCTCTATTGCCTTTCCAACCCAAAATACAGAGAGAAGGGAATACTTAAGACATTCAGAAACACTACACCTTGTAAAACAGATGTAATGTTCTCACAGTACGATATATCCAGGGAGAATGGCATCAAAATAACCATCAACACCACGTATAAACTATGTGCTTAGTGTGCTTCTCCTGGCTGTTAAAAAGCGCCATTGGAAGAAAATTGAGAGTTTAATCCAGTCTTTTCTCTGGGAGAACAAACAGCCACGCCTCAGATTGTGGAAATTGCAGCTACCCCAAGACTGTGGGGGTTTGGGGGTACTGGATTTTGAAAAATCATCATTTGGCCTTTGGAGCCAGGCATCTGGTTCCATTTATTGAAAATTCGGAGGATGTCTGGACGCTGGCGGATTCAAGTCGTTCATCTCCCTTGCCGCCTAGGGCCATGCTGTCCACGGTCGATGGAACTGGATATTGGTCATTTCCGCCAACAAAATTCCTGAGAACTTGTTGAAGGGAGCTATGGAAGAAGAGTAAGCGCAAAGTATGTGATAATGATTTCATCCCGATCTGGTTGAATCCAGGAATACTATTGAATGGGAGGCCGCTATTGTGGTTGAACTGGCTCCCGAGTGGTGTACTATGGCTGAGCGATCTGATAGAAGACGGCAAATGGATCAGCTATAGACGACTTGCACAAATTAAAGTTCTCAGACTGTACAATGGGAGAATACAGGAAATTGAGAAGTTTACTGCGGAACCAAGGTGCAGCTAATGGCGGTGGTTGGCAGTTATGGTTGCCTGAATATAAGGCAAAAGGTGGAATGGCGTCCAAGGTGTATAGAAATCTGGGCCAACAGTATACGCCAGCAGAGGGATTATTGTCTAAGTGATCTGAGATCCTTGGCTCAGATATGTCTGTGGAGAGGTGGAGGTTTCTTTGTAAAAACGTGACCCTGACTTCCGTTAATCTGGCAGAGCAATGCCGACAAATCAAAATTCTTAATCAAGTGTTTTGGACTCCCCAAAGACTTCATGCGAGAGGGATGTTAGATTAAGAGGCTTGTTGGAGGTGTAAGCATGCAGTTGGTTCCTTTGAGCACTGATCTGGGATTGTTATGAACTAAGGACATTTTGGAGGAATGTCACTGAGAAGATTAATGAGGTTTCATTGTTGCAAGAGGATTTTGATTACAATACTATCATCTTGGGTGAGGATGATAAAGTGGAAGAACTCACTTATTCACAGAAATGCTGTTTTTTCAGGGCTGCAAATTCAGCAAAGAAAATCGTTTTGAGAAAATGGAAATGTGGTGAAAGGCCGACCTGTTCAGAATGGGTGGAGGACTTGAGGCAGGTTGCCAGGATTGAGAAGGATATTCTTTGCAGAAAGAAAAAAAATGAAATTGTTTGATCAAATGTGGGGTAGATTTTTGGGAGACATGTAATAATAAGTTGGTCTGTTTTACATTTTTAATTCTGTAAAGGTTGGGGATGGTAGTGGGTGTGTAGATTGTTTGCGATTAATTGTACAGTTACAATACTGATAAACTTGATGTTCTGTAAGTTTTCTGTAAACTTCAATAAACTTAATAAAAAAACAAAAATTAAAAAAAAGAATTGATGAAAACTGAAATCAAGAGCTAGTGGTCAGGGACCCTTCAAAGAAAAATGGCAGAGTGATCCTTTTCAGGCAGTTACATGGTGGAATGTCAGAATGCTTAAATGTGCTATAGTTGGGAATAGAAGAATAGAAAAATATATCGAAAATAACATGTTATTCGTTACATTCCTCTTTTGCCTTTCCAACCCAAAATACAGAGAGAAGGGAATACTTACGACATTCAGAAACACTACACCTTGTTAAAAAAACAGATAATGTTCTCACAGTACGATATATCCAGGGAGAATGGCATCAAAATAACATAAAATGCCCTACTATCCGAGCTGCCAAAAACTGTAGTAACAACTAAGCTGTGTAAAAATAATCCTTTGGATAGCAAAGCTAGAACCCTCCAAGTATGATTATTAGTGCGGGCAGCTGGTAACAAGGATCCTGGATTACAAAAGAGTGAACAGGAAGTATTGAAAGGGTTGGAGTAACCATTTTACTATGGGCATAACTGGTGATGAAGATTTAGATGATGACCTATCGAAGGGGCTAAAGGGAATGGAAAGTCATCATGCTTTGTAATGGCATGATTTGGGCAAAGTAACATGTATCCAATAGTAACTCTCCCACTCAGGAAAGTAGACCTTCAAGAAGATGCACATGTGTACCTCTTGGAGGAAAGTTTTCTGTCAGATTGGATAAGAATGGGAGAGCAGATGGCAACAAACGCAAAGAGTTCATAGACTAGAAATCTCTCGGAGTCCCACATATCAGATGAGAACAGTGGAATCACTGGTAAGGAGACAGTGTAAAGATTTTACTTTTGTTCTATGTATGTGTTTTACACCCTCCTCATGCCCCTTCAATGTCACCTGCGTGCTCTCGTCATGAAAGCCTTCCAAGAAGCTCTCCAGGAGCTCATCAGCATTGTCAATCCGCTCAGCATATTCCCCAACAATCCAGATCATGGCTGCCCGGGCCTCCGGCTCATCCAGGGAGTCCAGATTCTCACAAAGTGTAGCAATCACACTTTCATACCTGTAAAGGAAGATATCAATGATGTAAATGATGCAAGGAACATATAGGGATGAATATCAGACAGGGAGCAGGGCAAGTAAAATACAGGATGGCAATGCCATATAAGCAAAACACTAGCAGACAGCCCGGAGCAGTACACAACACCAAGATTAAACATCAAAGGGGTTGAGGAGCTTTTAGGTAAGAATTGGTGCAGTCCAACTGGAGGACTACACAAGAGTTGTCTGCTTGATATTCTATAACCCACCTTTTAACATAGGCCTGTACTACACAAGTTGGTAGTGAGACTGAGCAACCAAGCTTATCTAAAAAGGGGTAATGTGAGCTGTACAACTGAAATCAGTAAGTACAAGTAGCCAAGTAACACTTAAAGTTATATATGGAACAAGTTACTTACCTGTAACTGTTCTCCAGCTTGGGTCTGGCATGGATTCACATGCTCATGAATCTTCCCCGTCAGGCTGGGAATCCTTGGTTAAGAAAAAGTCAGTTTCATTTCTGAACTGTCTTTCTCCTAACAACTGAACTGTGGGTAATACTGCCCCCAGCCAATGACTGTCCTCCATCTAAACCCCGCATCTGGCAGCCAACTTCAAATTTGGTAGCACGTAAAGTGGCAGTAGGACCAAGAGAAGAGCCGCAGAGGCGTAGGTGGAGTGTTCGCATGTGAATCCATGCCAGACCCATGCTGGAGAACAGTTACAGGTAAGTAACTTGTTCCTTCTCCAGCATGGGGTCTGGCATGGATTCACATGCTCATGAATAAATACATAGCAGTACACACATGCACAACCACGGGAGGTGGCAAGGCTCAACATTAAGCATTACAAACTCAACATTAAGCAACTCTTACCTCCTCACCAGGCCCACCTTCAGGCAAACAGGTTGCGCAGCACTGCTTGGCCGATCCTGGACTCCTCCCTGGAATCCCGGTCGACGCAGTAGAATCTCATGAAGGTGTGCATCGACCTCCACGTAGCAGCCCTGCAAATGTCCAGCAGGGGTACACCAGACAAGAACGCCGTGGTAGCAGCGATCGCTCTGGTCGAATGGGCTCTCGGACGGCCGGGCAACGGTCGGTTTGCCAACCGGTGATAGTGCATGATGCAGCCGGAGAGCCATCTGGAAATGGAAGCCTTCGTGAGAGCCTTCCCTTGGTTCACAGGTCCAAAGTTCACAAACAGTTGTGATGTCTTCTGAAAACCCTTGGTGCGGTCCACGTAGAACTTCAGCGCTCTAGCTACATCCAGCGAGTGCAAAGTCCTCTTGGCCGGCGACTAAGGCGACGAGAAGAAAACTGGTAAGACCAAGGGCTAGTTGAGATGGAAGTTCGATGGCACCGTGGGCATGAAGGAGGGGTGCG
Source organism: Ambystoma mexicanum (assembly GCF_040938575.1). NCBI lineage: Eukaryota > Metazoa > Chordata > Amphibia > Caudata > Ambystomatidae > Ambystoma > Ambystoma mexicanum. The sequence goes on from NC_090932.1 coordinate 1,276,460,195, forward strand.
TCCTCAGCACCACCCTCGTCTCATGAAAAGTCAAGTATGGAGGCTTGCAGGATAGGGCCTGGATCTCTCCCACTCGTCGTGCGGAGGTGATGGGCACAAGAAATGCAGTTTACCACGACAGGAACTTCAACGGTGCAGAATGCAGAGGCTCGAAAGGCCTCTGGTCAGCACCACATTGAGCTCCCACGCCGGGGCCGGAGCCTTCACCGGCGGGAATGAACGGAACAGTCCCTTCATAAACTCCTTCACCAGGCGATGAGACCACAGAGATGATCGTCCCTTAGTTCTGGTGTAGTGGGAGATTGCCGCCAGATGTATTTTGATGGAGGCATGAGCCAGCCCCGCCTTGGCCAGCGACAGCAGGTATGGCAGCACTTGAGGGGCCGTAATTCGCAGAGGGCTAATCTTCTGTGCACGGCACCAGACAGAGAACCTCTTCCATTTGTGTCCATAGCACGAGAGTTGAGGATGCCCTGGCCTTTGCAAGTACCTCCTTGCAGTCTGCGAGGATATCGTACCCTCCAAACATTAGTGCCGCAGGAGCCAGGCCTGCAAGTTCAGCGATCCTGGGTTGTGATGGAGGATGGCGCCTCCTTCTCTGGAGAGAAGATCTGCATCTGTCGATAGTTTGACTGGGGTGGGGGGGGGACGCTGATAAGTCCAGAAGGTCCAGGAACCAGATCTGTCTCAGCCACACCGGTGCAACGAGGATCATCCTGCACTAGGACCTCTTGAGTTGGTCGCAGTAGCAACGGCAACGGAGGGAACGCATACAGGAACAGGCCGTCCCAGGGGAACAAGAAAGCATCGCCCATGCTCCTCGGCTGGGGAAACCTGCTGGCGAACCTCTGGCACTTGGAGTTCGCCGCTGTCGCAAAAAGGTTGATCTGGGTTTGCCCCATCGTCGGAAAAGCCGATCCACTTGGTCCCGACGGAGTTCCCACTCGGGGCATGAGCGCAGCTCCCTTCTCAGTGAGTCGGCGATGGTGTTCTTTATTCCTGCTAGGTGGTAGGGCACCAGAAACAAGCCCTGGGCAACGGCCCAGTGCCACAGATCCTGGGCCTCCTTGGATAGGGCCGGGGACCTGGTTCCTCCCTGCTTCCGGATGTAGAACATCGTGGTGGTGTTGTCGGTGAAGATCCTTCCCACCTTGCCCTTGAGGGACGGGAGGAATGACCTGAGAGCCCAGAAAACTGCTCGGAGCTCCAGAATGTTGATGTGGAGTGACCTCTCCTCCGGGAGCCAAAGGCCTCTCGCGCGAAGATCTCCGGTGTGCGCTCCCCAACCCTCCAGGGAGGCATCCGTCGTGACAGTCTCCTGGTGTGCTGGGGTCTGAAAGTATGTGCCCACCGTGAGATGCGCACGGGTGCCCCACCACCGAATTGCTTGGCGTAAGACCTCGTTGAGCGGGATCTTGTCTTCGAAGCTGCCCGCAGCTTGCATCCAACGGGCGTCGAGGAACTCCTGTAGAGGACGCATCCGCAGCCTGCATAGGCGCACCAGGAAGATGCACGAGGACATCATGCCGAGAAGGGACTTGATGGACCTCACCCTGGCCACCAGGCGCTGCACCTTGCCCAGGATGGCCTTCGTCCTTTCCTCCGACGGGCATGCCAATCGTGCCACTGTATCGAGCTTGGCTCCCAGAAACAGTGCGACCTGCGACGAAACCAGGTGGGATTTGGGGAAGTTGATGGAGAATCCCAGGTCTGTCAGCAGTTGGACGGTCTTCAATGTGTGCTCGACGGCGAGCTCCCTTGTCCTTGCTCGGATGAGGCAATCGTCCAGGTAGGGGTAAATGTGGATCCCTTGCAGGCACAGCCACGCCGCCACTGGCGCTAGGCACTTGGTAAATACCCTGGGCGCCGACTTCAATCCGAATGGCAGTACCTTGAATTGGTAGTGCCGTCCTTGGACTACGAATCTGAGAACCTTTCGGTGTCTTTTTAGAATTGGGATGTGGAAGTATGCATCCTCCAAGTCCAGCAACGATAGGAAGTCTCCTGCCTCCAGCTGTCCCAGCACATGCTGGAGGGTGACCATCCAGAACTTCTGGGCCTGTATGTATTTGTTTAACCGACGCAGGTCCAGGATGGGGCACCAACCGCCTGTCTTTCTTTCTGACGAGGAAGTATCTTGAGTATACTCCGAAGCCCCAGAGCCTCTTCGGGAAAGCTCGATGGCCCCTTTCTTGAGCATCGCCCTTACTTCTAACAGCAGTTGGGGGATTTGATTTTCCTTCCTGGCCACGGGAGGAATTCGGGGGCACTTCCAATTCGAGAGTGTGCCCGTGGGCCAGGGCATCCAGCACCCAACAGTCAGTGGAGATGGACTCCCACACGCTGATGAACTTCGCCAGCCAGCCTCCCACTGGGGTGCTCAGGTGGGGGCCCGACACTATGGCCGGTTCAGTCCTGCTTGGAGGCGGCCTTGCCGCCCTAGCCTCCTTGGCGACGGCGGCAGGGGTCCTCCTGACTTGCCGCGCCCTCTGTAGGCCTCTTGTGATGAGGAATGGGCTGCCTGGCGGTACGTCGAGGAGCCACCACCGTATCCTTTGGAGGCACCTTGCTTGCCTCCGGAGTTCCGAAAGGGCGGCCGTCGTTGCTGCAAAACTCCCAAGGCCCGCGCCATCTCCGTGTCGTCTTGATGGCCTGAAGTGAATCGTCTACGGTCTTTCCAAACAGGTTGTTCCCGTCGAAGGGCATGTCCAGAACTCTGGTTTGCACATCCTGGCGGAATTCTGTTGCCTTGAGTCATCCCCGCTGTCGAAGGCAAACACTTGCCCAACTGGTGGAACCAGGTGTCCGCGATGTCCATGGCCACCGTTATGGCGTGGTCCGACGCAACCTCACCTTCCTGTAGGATCCCCAGGGCCTCTGCCCTCTTGTCGTCCGGTAGGAAGTCCAGCAGGGGGGGGGGGGCGATCTTGTCCCACAACTACCTGTCGTAGCGGGCCACAATCGCTAGGGCGTTGGCCGCCTTAATTGTCATCGCCGCAGACGAGATGACTCGTCGTCCCATGGCGTCCAATCTCTTTCCCTCATCGTCAGGTGGGGAGGTTGAAGTTGAAGCCGTCGCCCCCGTCGCCTTCCTCTTGGCTGCCGCCGAGATGACCGAATCCGGGGTCTGGCTGCACCCTGAGGCACAAAGGGGCGGAATCGGGGACCCGGTACCTCTCGTACCGATCCCTCTTGGCAGGCGTTGGACGGATTCTTCAGGAGAGCAAGTCCCTCGCCCCAGATGTCGTCAAGCAGCGGCACCGCAAGGAAAGTCTTCTTCTTGGCCTTGCGCTGTTGGTAGAGGAAGCCTTCCTTCTTCTGTTCTTCGGGGCAGAGCTGGAAAAGCTTGGATGCCCTGGAAATCATGGCGTAGAAGGAGCCAATTTCGTCGGGTGGGCAGGCCCGAGGGGGTCAAGATGGAAGGCCCATCCCGTCGTCGCCACTGTCGTCATCCGTCCCTGTCGTGGCCGTATCTGTTTCGATGTCATCCCTAGGATCAGGGAAAGGAGATTAAGGCTGAGCGGGCCGTAAGGGCTGGAAGGGCGGGGGGTGGGATGAACTCTCCTTCGCTTGTTTGGAGGGCTTCCCGACGGGCCCGGTTCTGCTGGGTCGTCCGTTGGGGGTAGAGGCAACCTCGTCCTTATCTCCATGCATAAGGTTTGGATTGCCATCAAAATGGCCACCGAGTTGTCGGGCACTAGATGCGACGGGCGCGATGGTTGCTCCTCCTCCCCGGGAGCCTCGTCGGCGCCACCGTTGCTCTCTTTGTCCGCCTCCCCGGATTCCTCCCGTGGGGCCGGACCTCCTCAAACCTCTTGTTGAGGCCTTGCACGACTTCAACCAGCTCCTCCTCAGAGGCTGTATCCGTGTCCGTGATGGCCACCGCCCCACCCCCTCTTTTTCCACCGGGGTCTTCTCGATCAGGCTGAAAAGAGGATTCCCTCCGCGGTGGCAGGGAAACTCTGGGCCCCGAGGTAGTCTCCACTGGGGTAGCCTCCACAGGCTTCGCCAGGGCCGCCATGACTCCCTCGATAGAGGCCATAGCCGGGTGAATCCGGGCCTTCACGACTTTTGGCGTGCTTGAGGCCTTCACCTTGGGCGGAGGGTCACCGCCTCGCTCCCCCTCAGCTGCTTCCGTCGGGATCGACCGGGGCTTCTCCAGAAGCTTACTCGGGATGTCCGACTTTCTCTTCCCCGAGCCAGAGCGTTGGCTAGTGGTTGATGGCGTCGGTGAAAGTGTGCCCTGCGTGGCAGCCAAGGAGCCCGACCGTTCGGCGCTCCCGGTGCCCGTGGACTCGCGGTTCTTAGCCTTCTGTTGGGCCCCCGTCGCCAGAGTGCCCTCAAAGGAGATAGAAGACCGCTCGGACCTCTTCTTCTCACCTACCGCTGGGCTCCTTCCTTCCTTCCAGCCAGTTGGTGAGGCAAATCCGCCGATCCCTCATGGTCCGCTCCAACATGTTCTTGCAAAACGCGCAGTCCTTTTCCACGTGCGTTTTGTCTTCGTGAAGGCAGTAGAGGCATCTAGAATGCTCGTCCTCCTTGAACACATTCTGCAATCTGCATCCAGGGCAGTTCCTGAACAGCTTTGATCCGGGCCTCAAGGTCTTCTGGAATCCTCCAAGAAGCGTACTCGATGAAAACTTTGCCCTTGAGGGGCGTAAAAAATTCCGAAAAGGGTCCCCGTTGATTCGAAGTAGAAACGGTGGAGCTTGAGGCTCGATTGACCAAACAAATTAGATTAAACTCTTTGAAAATTCGCAAAACGCAGTAAAAGCTCGAGAGCTATAGCACGAGGACTCCCAACACTTGAACGTGCGGTAAAAATCTGACGATGGCTGCCAGGGGAGGGGCTAAGGGAGAGGGCAGTCATTGGCTGGGGGCAGTATGACCCAGAGACCAGTGATTGGTTACTACTAAGAAAGAGATCAGAAACGAAATTGATACCGATACCGATTTTTTCTTTACCGAGGATTCCCAACCTGACGACGTGGAATATTCATGAGCATGTGAATCCATGCCAGACCCCATGCTGGTGAAAGAAGAGCTCCCGCTGAAACCTTTGCAAGATCCTTGGGCCTTGCCTCCTGAGGGCCGAAAGGACGGTCACCACTGCTGAAGAGTGCCCAGGGCACGTGCCGTTTCGGTTTCAGCCTTGATGGCCTATATAGACTCATTTACAGCCTTCCCGAAGAGGTTATCACAGTCAAAAGGGCATGTCCAAAACCCTCGTCTGAACATCCTGGCAAAAGTTGGTGGCCTTGAGCCAGCCACGACAACAAAGTCAAACGCTGTTGCCTGTCTGCCGGAACCCTGCGTCGGTGATGTCCGTGGTCACCATGATGACGTGGTCCGACACCACCCGCCTTCCTGCAGAATCTCCAACGCTTCTGACCTCTTGTCATCGGGGAGGAAGTCCAGGATGGGGGGTGGGGCTGGGGGGTGGGCGATCTTGAACCATAGCTCGCGGTCATAGCGCACTACAATGGGGAGGGCGTTGGCGGCCTTGATGGTTGTGGCCGCAGAGTAGATAACCCGTCATCCATGGCATCCAATTTCTTCCCCTCACTGTCCAGAGGGGTGACCTCTGCCGAGGAAGAAGAGCTCGATAACTTCTTCTTGGCCGCAGCCGATACCACAGAGTCCGGCAACATTGGGCCCGTAAGTACTTGGGCGCAGAGTCCGGCACCCTGTACTTTTTCTCCAGGCGATATCTTTTCGCTGGGGCCGCAGAAGGGTTCTTCATGAGGGACAGTCTCCGTCCCAAATGTCATCCAGATGTGGGACCGAGAGGATGGTCTTTTTCACCTTGAAGCGCTGGTACAAGAAACCCTCCTTCTTCTCCTCTGGAGTAAGCTGGAAGAGCTCAAGCGCTGGAAGAGCTCAAGCTCTGGACATCAGTGAAAATAGCCGATCTCGTCCGGCGGAGAGGATCTGGGGGGAGGCAACGGTAGGTTCCCTATCCCACAGTCGTCGTCAGTGCCCGTCATCGCCATATCTGGGTCCGTCTCATCCCTCAGGGTTGGGGGGAGAGGGGGGAGGCGATGGGTAGCAGGGAGGAGGGTGCCTCTTCCTCTTCTTGGCCAGTGATTCCTCCGTCACCAGGGGGTCGGCCGTCGTGGGCGGGGCCACCGGCGTGATAGTCATCATAGTCTGTATCTCAGAGACCAGAGTATGCAGTGCAGAAAGAATGTCCACCGAGAGGTCTTTAGGAGGTAGTTGAGGCGGGGGTGGCAGCTGAGGTAAAGGCAGAATAGGTAGCTGGGGCACCGGCGGGGTGCCCAGGCTTTCATCGCCTTGCTGCTCTTCGAAGGTATCCTCTCCGTCGTCAGCACACTAGTCCTAGGGCCTGTTCCCCAAGTCATCTTCCTCCTGGATGGTTTGCAGGCAAACGAGCTCCTCCTCAGAGGAGGTATCCGTACCCTGGAGGGCCAGAACACCCCCCCCCCCACACTTCTTCGCTTCCAGAGGGGATGGCACATTCTTCTCCAGGGTTTTCTCTATGGGCCGGAACGCAGCCTCCCTCCTGGGAGGAAGGGATACCATCGCCTTTGGGATTGCGCCACCAGCCTTCACGAGACGCCACCAGCCCCTCGATGGAATCTGGGCATTTGTCGGGTGCACTGTGGCCTTCACGCTCAGAACCAGAGCCTTGTCCTGTGAAGCCTTGAGCATCCCAGACGCCTTGTCCTGCTTGGCCTTCTCTAGGAGGCCTGGGGGGTCTGCGCCCCAATCCCCTTTGGCCTTCGCCGGCAGGTCGCTCCTGGGCTTCTCCTCGAGTTTGCCCAGATGGTCCGACTTCTTCTTAGCCGACGATCCTGAATGCTGACTGAAGTCGCTCGAGACGCTGGACGTGCCCTGGCCGCAAGGGAGCCTGCTACAATGGCTCTCCCAGGGGCAGTGGACTCGCAGTGCTTAGCCTTCTGTTGGACCGCCGCGGGAGTGGTGCCCTCAAAGGTCTTAGAAGCCCGCTCAGCTTTCTTGGAACCGGGAGAGGCATGCTGCTGGGTCCCACCCAGAGCAAGGGCTTTGGCCTGCAGCTACTCCTTCAGCCGCCTATTTCGATCCTTCAGCGTGCAAGGCGGCATCTCCTGGCAAAATGCAGTCTTCCTCCACGTGCGTCGGGTACAGGCAATAAAGACACTGGGAATGCTTGTCTGAAAAGACATTCCGCAAGCCGCAGTCAGAGCAAAGTCTGAACAGGGGGCTTGAATCCTTCTCCTCAGACATGGTCCACGCAGCGTAGGCCTGAAAAAACTTCTGGAAGCCTCGAAGAAGAAATGACGAAAATTCGCCCTTGAGGGGCGCTGAAGAAACTGAAAAACTGGTCCCCGTTAATCGGTAGGTTGATTGATTGATGGCGCACAAGGCCTGAATGACTGAAAAATAGAGTAAAACTCTTCCAAAAAGCGGAAAAATGCAGTAAAAGCTTGAGAGCTAAACACGAGGACTACCAACACTTGAACATGCAGTAAAATGTGAAGATGGCTGCCAGAGGAGGGGCTTAGGTGGAGGGCAGTCATTGGCTGGGGGGGCAGTGCGACCCAGAGTTCAGTGATTGGTTTTTAGGAGAAAGACAGTTCAGAAATTAAAGTGAAACTGATTTTTTCTTTACCAAGGGTTCCCAGCCTGACGACTGGGAATATTCATGAGCATGTGAATCCATGCCAGACCCCATGCTAGAGAAACATTTGGATTTAATGTATATACACATGATTTAAATAAGTATTCCTTAAAAAGCTTAATCTAATAGTAACATTCAATCAAGTTTGGATTCAGTTTGTAAAAGACAATAAAAGTTGGTAAATACTTTTCTTATGCCAACATGTTCCAGCACAAGGAGCGACTTCAGTAAAGGTCAGTATCGCACTTATTTTCAGCTACAAATTCAGTTATTGAATTTTTTAAGGAAGGAAATGTTAGAATAAGCCAATCTCGTAAAGTGAGGCAGGTAACATTTTATCCAGACAATAATAGTATCCACAATTATAACCTATTAGGGAACAAGTACGGCCAAAGGCAGTAGGTTCAGAGGAGTGCGTTTAGGGACCCGTGACAGCCAAAGTCAATGGACAAACACAATAGTTCTGTAAAGGAAGTGCCAAAAGCCCCTACTAAAAAGCTCCTCCCCCATGTCGCCTATCCATTGGGAACCGGAAATTGTGACACGTGCAATACCAGTGAGGATGACTGTACCGCAGAGAATCCTGGAAACAATGTATCCATTGAGAAAACCCTATATGCATTCACAAAGATATGATGGCCTTCTGCAGAGAGTCCCGGAAGAAGTGTAAAACTGAGCTAGAAAGAAGACTGGTGACGTCATGAACAGCAGCACTGACGCACCCAGAAAAAGATACGCAAGACGAAAAAACAGACATTCTATAATATCTGAAGGAGAGGTGTCAAAGAGGAGCAACAGATGCAGTAATGCAAGTAGACAAAGTGATCTTGCGGCTGGCTACGTAATGAATAGATTGCAGTGATGCACCAATGTATCTACATAGGAATGTATGGAACCTGGATGTTCCAGGATGCACTTTAGCAAGACTTGAACCCCGTGAATAGAAAGGGTTTCAGTGTGGTGGAAAACAGCGAATGGCGAATGAGAATTCAAGAAAGGCTTTGCTGGACCAGCACCAAGAGTCGAGGCCACCATGAGCCTGATTGTCAAGTAGCTACATGAACGTGAGAAAGAAACAAACTGAGCATCAGCAAGGCCAAGTTCAAAGCCTTAATTGATTGGCGGACCGCAAGAGTGATGATAGATGTCAGACTAATTGGGTGGAAAGCTATGGTCAAGACTAGACCACAGGCACCTGTGGTACCAGCCTGTATGCTGCTAGCGTGTGGAATATTCCAGAAGGGTACAAGCGTGCCAACCAATTGTAGAGGGCCAAGTAACAGAGAGCCCTATAGTTTGTGTAACCAATGGGTCGTCGTATATTTCATGAAGATGACTTGCACTAGAGGGTTTAGCTGTCCACCTGATGTCAGAGACCCAATTGCAACCCCAGTTAGTATACCTAGATGTTACCTGTAAGCCTATCACATCCCCAATTAGGTTTTTGTAGTTTGCCATGTAGTGTGACGTCAATGATGACATGTTTTGACTATAAAAGTTGTGTTTACGAAATTCACCTAGACCGTGCTTTGCAACAACTGTTGATGTCCGTTGAGTAAGTTCTGCATCCGTCTCCAAGTATTGCTACCTTGTCTTAAAGGACCCAGGTCTATGGGTTCAGTTCTGATGCACTTCTTCTTAGATAAGTCCTGACAAAGTTAGCAAGTTCAGAAGAAATCACAGTAACTCAAGTGAGCTACTATGTAGAGCACAAGCTGTTATGCCAGTGCAGTTGAGAGGAGATCAACTCCAAAAAGTAAGTCGCAAGAAAGGAACAACAACTTATGGCTAATGGTTGTGATTCGAAGAAACATTTTCCAGCTGGATTCCCTCTTGCTACTGCTTGGCAGACCATGGACTTTGGTCGTGGTGACGAAAGGGAGGACGTCTGGCGGGCTGCGGTGGCATTACTCGGGAGAGGGACTCCTCAGCAATGGATTTCCTTTGTTTCAGCGACACTTCAGGGTTTTGGCACCTTTTCTTCGGCCGCAAATGGAGGACGAAAACGCTGGTTTAAAGAAGCTTGCTCCCTCGGTCCTGGACTCTGGATCAGGATTTCAAGCATCTATAGGGTCCTCTGGATGCCCACAAAGATCTGGACGGATTCGGACTTGCAAGACAATGCACTCGTCAATGGTCACAGGAACCCTGGCATAGGCCTTCTGCAGCTCTGGTGAAGCACCCAAGTCAGGGGATGCGCCAAATGGAAGCTTGTCGTAAGGCTAATTGGTTCCACCAGCCAAAGTAAAGTAGTTGTCCCGTACAAGTCTACCCAGTTGATTTGAAAACAGGGTCAGCACAGCTGCAGGGCTTCACCGGGCACTTTGCGGTGCAGGAGCGTGCTGCTGGCATCTCTATGGATGTTCCTCTCCGGTGGTCGACTCTGCTTAGTCCCAAAAACCTCTCTTTTTATGCTGTTTCCCATTCATTCACAGATTATGCTGTCAACCACACAGCATGGTGGCTGTGCTTTTAGGACAGTCAGCCGGCCAATCGGGCACACCTAGAGACAAAGGACAGGGAGGTTTCGGGACCCTCCCTCACTTCATGCCTTTCCAGACACACTGAAGTCTGGGGGGGGCTTCAGTGCTGAAGCCTGCAAAGGGCAAAAACACACAAAGGACGCAAACCTGCTTCAACAGTAAAAGTCCAGAAGAACAAACAGAAAATAGCGAAAAAAGAAGATGGGGGGCATTTTGGGAAAATGGACACCCATCAGTGATTTACTGCAGCTGAGGGTTCAGCCTGCATTAAGGATGCACAATGGTAGTAAAATTAAACCACTCCCACCAGCCATTTAAAGTAGGTTAGCGTAACAGAAAATAAGTGGGATCAGGAATTACTAGGTAAACCCCCAGCACTCCACATAGGGTGGTGTGCTAGTCCCACAAAGAGAAAGGTAAGTAAGGCAGGGATCATCTTACTATTATTGGGAACGGTAATTTACCCAAGAAATTGTATTTAAAAATGTACAGAAGTCCAAGGTACTTCTCAGTGGCACTGCACCTAAGCTGCTGTGTGTCACTATACAAAAATCAAATGCCTATGGTGTTTGTCAGACTCCATAAAACAGTAAAACCTAGAAATCCCAGTCAGGAAAAATACATGAGTGAGAAAAAGGTCCCACTAATTCAGGAGGAATACATAACAAGCCCCAAGTCCATCAAAAGAGCTGGGGGTCTTTATAAGGCTGAAGGGAATGAGCACAGACATGAAAATACTCCCTAAGAGGAGCAGATGCCAGGGCTGCAAAAAACGAAACAGCCAATCATCTGGGACCCTGGCTGGCAGAACCCTGGTCACCCATCTGTCCTCTAGTGTATCCCCCTCTCCACGAACAGTGCTCCACTGCTTCACCGCTAGCTAGGTTTGCGCTATATTACTTGGTGAACCCCTCTCGCCACCAAACAAGGGATGAGAACACCCAAGAGTCCCATCCTAGTATCTCACTCCACTACAGGCTTGATTCTTCACCTCTCTCAACAGCCTCCAACTCTATACTCAAGGGTGCACTGTTATACGCATGCTTCTTAGGAGCTCATGCTATTAGCTGATGATCCAGAAGTAAGTCATGGATATCAGACTTCCTCGCCATCACTGAATCTTGGCTACAACCGGCTTCAGGCCAGTCCCTTGCACTAGCCACCCCTCCTGCCCATTTTTACCACCCGGAGGACTAATCGCCAGGATAACTGAGGGTGGAGTAGCAATGTATATAAATAAAGTAAATGTTAGTTTGTTCAAAATCTTAAATCTCCGAAAGTTCTTCACCGAATGCTTTGAAATTGACACAACGTTGCATTCGAATACGTGCATGTTTTTATATACCTACCATACATAGATGTCACACCTGTGACCGGTAAAAGAATGCTTTTTCCGAAAAACAGTGCCATATGGTGGACGTAAAAGCAACACACGCTATACTAAATATTTTACGATTCCATTTCAATGTTTCTGATTTAGAATGGCTCAAATACGTGCAGAGGCAGCAGCAGAGCGACGTGCAGCCAGACTTCAGGATGCATGGTTGCGAGCACAGCATTCGAGTTCTGCAGCTTCAGAACGGCTTCGTTCTCAACAGAATGAACGAGACAGGCTGAGAGTGGCTGAAAGACGTCAACGGGAAACAGCAGATCAGCCTCAAACACGACAATCGCCTTTCATTTCGGTACAACCCAGCTGATTATAGTTTGAGCCGGCATGTTCTCATCTGCACAATGACTGAAGAAACGAGAAACTAAAGGAATGCGTTGCGCCGCTGGGAAAATTAAACTGCCTCAACTCGGAGAACCGCCAGAGCCATTAAAAACTTTGCTTGCCGGATATACTGCAGAATCAAAGCATTTCCTATCCAACATCGGGAAATACAACTCATGATTCCAAATGACGGCGTTCGGCACAGAAATCGTAACAGCTCAATTCATGCCAACTTGCGTTTGCAATCACCATCAACAAAGCTCAAGACCTATCTTGAGAATTGTGCGGTTTAGATCTAGACACGGATTGCTTCTCACATGGACAATTATATGTTCAGTGTTCTAGAGTCGGCAAACCAGACAATCTCTATATCTGCACAGACAATGGAACGACAAAAAATATTGTATACTCACAAGCATTGTGAAATTAAACATTAGAAACATGCGCTTTCTCTTTTCTTTCTTTCCCATTTAACCAGACTGAGCCACAGCAACGTGTGGCCGGGTCCAGCTAGTAATCTATAAAATCCCTTTGCAGTTTAGACCATGCCCGATTGACGTGATTCCAGGATATGAACTCCTGGTCTTGAAGCTTACCACTGACCTAAAAATCACTTTTAACTTCCTACTTATGTACAGACAACCTAATAACACGAGCAAACCCAAACTCAACATCCCTTTGTTCATCACCCCCCTCTTGAAACCACTTACCAAATGCATTATTTTAGGAAACATTAACCTTGGATTTTATGACAAACTGGACCAGAAAGCTACTGCTCTCTCCTCAGCCCTTCATGACATGCACTTCACACAAATTGTCAATGCCCCAACTCATACTAAAGGCAGAATCCTCGATTGGATACTTACTACTAATGCAACTATTAAACTAGAATCCATCTTGGAATTCACCTGGTCGGACCCCTTCTTGATACGATATATGATATGATCTGGCATTTGTAATGCACCTATACACAAGTGTTTCAAGACGCGACAAGGCAAGGAAGGGGGATCAGAGGGTGGACAGAGACAGCGATCTAACTAGGCCAATATTGAAATCGTGCAAGTGCAGGGAGGGACGGGGAGGGTGCAGTCATGAACATGGGATCAAGCAATAACAAGAAGTGAGGCCAGCAGGTGGCAGGTGCAATGGTAAACACAGACAGCAGGTGTCCAAAAGGGCAGGTAGGGGGACTGTAGGGTTACAGATACAGACCCAAGAGCAGGGGTTGCCGGGAGGCAGTGCCAGTGTGCAGCTGGGCGGGCAGGGACCTTGGCCCGAAATCAGGGTAGCCAGGTGACCAGTGCAGTATCAGACAGGAAATCAGCAGAGGAAGAGAACAGGCAGAAGTAAAGAGGAAAGTCTTGAGGTGCTTCAGGAAACGGAGGAGGTTCTCCTAAAGTTTCAGAGAGGCAGGGAGGCTGTTCTATAGCGAGGCCCCAGCCGAAGAAAGATCGACCACCAACTCGTTGCTTGGAGAAGCGACTGACCCTGAGGGAGGTGGAGGAGCGAAGAGCTCGAGTAGGAAGGTATTTACAAAGAGTTGGAGGTATTGAGGACCCAGGCCCCAGAAGGCCTTTTGGGCAATGCAGAGGTTCTTGAACTTAATCCTTGCAGCCACTGTGAGCCAATGCAGAGATTTCAGTGCTGGAAAGATACAATCCCTGGGTTTGAGGCCAAGGACACGTCTTGCAGTCCTGTTCTGGATGAGTTGTGGAGAGTAAAGCAGGCAGATTTACAAAGGCTGTTGCAGTAGTACAGCCTAGAGAGAACCAGAGCTCAAGAGACGGTGAGCTTCTGGGGAGAGGAAAGGAAGAATACCTCTGAGGAGGTGCAGTTGGTAGATTGACTTAGAGACGTCCGAGATGTGAGGAGAAAAGGGGTGTGGAGTCGAAGATGACCCTGAGGTTCTTAGCATCACCGGTGGGAGGAGAAAGAGGGCCAAGGGAGGCCAGCCAGAGAGTGACAGGAAAGGAGTGTGCAGGTGTGCTGAGGAGAATCTCTTACTGGCATGAAGACAGAGATCGCTGGTGGCACACCACTCCTGGATAGCTGTTAGGCAGAAACCTGTGCAGTTCCCTTAGGGAGCACTACAGAAGATTAAGACTACAGGTGAGAGCAATAAATCCCCTTTGGTATCAGTCTGTACCACAAAGATTTAGCTGGTAGCTGTGGCTGAGCAGTCAGACTTATCTGAAGAGGGAGATGATCAGTATTCAGGGTTTACACAATAGGCCTACAATACTATGGCACAAGGAAACACTGACCAAAGCTTTGTATTAAAAAGTAGATATATATTTATTTTATACAATTCTAGTAAAACACATTTATCACAGTCATCAAGCAAGTTAAAATAAGTCCAAGAAAAATATACACACTCCCTAGTTAAATTGTAGACCAAGTGAACCAGAGTGACAACTGAGCAAAATGGCACAGTGCAAACCACACACAAGGAATGCTCTAGCAATTTCTCACAAGGGAGGGAAAGCACAAGTTATATAGAAATAGTTTTACACACCCTATCAACACTTACCATAAGTTTGTGAACTAGATTAAGCGAGATAGTGCATCAGTATAGGCAATACTTAAATGAAAACTGAGCAAAATGGCATTTCACAAGGTTTAGAAAGGGGCAGAAAAGGGTAGTTATAAGACGTAGGTGCATCAACACAGTTCTAGTTGAGAAGCAATGTAAAGAAGGCAGTTCTAACAAATGTAGCCAGAGTCAGTAGGCCTGTGCCAGAGTCAGTGGTACAAGGCAAGGGCCCAGGAGCAAAATGTAGCTGCAGTCAAGTCTTTGGTTAACGATTTTGAAAAGGTGGATGCAGAAGGTGAAAGACAATGTTAAGAGAGGGGCGGCGACACAACAGGTAAGTAAAGGATTTAAAACACCTTTAGTGCTAACACGAAGAAAGGGCGGCCTGGCGGAACAATGTACCTTTAAAATGAAGAAGTGGCTCCTGCGGTGGCGGTTGTTCCTGGTAGTTCCTGCAGTTCGGGGGATCCAGCAGAGGAAGAGAGGCTCTCGTCGTGGAGGAAGGTTCGAGTGACTGCAGTACCCAGGGATGAAACCAGCCGCGGAGCTGCCCAACGAGTAAAAGGTACGCTCCTTTAAATCGCGGTCCGGGTGGACTGGTGCCTGGCTATCCGGCCTCCGATTACAGGGTACGGGAGATTCGACCAAGGCAGGTCCGGGAAAGCGATTGGCAAACTGGCTGGCCCCACCAGCTCAAGGGAAGAAGGCTCTTGCAGATGAAGATCTTTTCTCGTCATGTGGAGAAAAGTGGCGAGACGCTGCAGCAGGGCTTCACCGGTGGTTCAGTCGTTGCAGATGTCTTTGGCTTCTCTCCTCTTCGGCTTCTTAGTTCCAGTGGCGACTTCTTGCTCTTCCAGTCCTCAGGACCCCGCTTTTATGCAAAATGATCCCCATTCATACAGCCTAGCTGTCACTCACACAGTGGAGTGGTCATCTTGGCGTCAGACCCTCTAGCCTATCAGGATAGAGTGCGACATGGGTTGCTGAGGCAACCCTGTCCATGGGTCCTACTCCCCCTCCCACACAATGGACCCACCCCTGACCAAGTGGCGCCGAAAGGAGGGCTTCTTGGCAGAAGCCTGCCAAACGAACGAACAAAGGATCCCCGACCTTGGTTGGGAGTTTAGAGAAAGACACAAGAAAGAAGTTATATTAAAGTTCTGGCAAATAAAACCTACCGGAGTAAAGTAATTATTAAAATGTACCGGCTGTATGTTAGAGACTGTCAGAAAATGTGGTAGCCTCGAACAATGGGAAAATCCCATAGGAAAATATCTGCGGTCGAATATTTATGGTAGTAACCACTGCCACCAGCCAGAAACTTTTGAGAGAGGGACTGTACAGTACCCTCTCTAAAATGAACATAAGGGAAAAAACTATTAACCCTTTCCAGTACCTCCATAGTAAGATGGGTTGTACTGGTTTAGTTCATAAAAATTGACTAGTAAAGGCAATGGGGACTTTACATGCCCTGGGAGACAGTAGTCAGTCCCAGGGTATGGAGTCTATGTTTGGGGGTCGCTACGACCCCCATGTGTCACTGCACGGAGGGTGTTGTGTAACACATGTGAATAAAGATGGTTTCTATGGGGGGATAAAATCCCATAGACATTAAACGCAAAAATAGCCTAGAACACACATAGCAAACATGCCTAAGAGTGGGAAAAAGTGTCTCGCTCTTAGCAGGAAAAAGAAACAAATCCTTCAAATCCAGCAAAGCTGCTGGGGGACTCTAGGTAAGGGAAATTAGCCATAGAATGAGAATTCTCCATAACACTAGCAGACAGATAGAGATGAGAAAAGGAGAAGAGGTGTCAGAGGGGAGCCTGAAAACGAGCTGGCTGTCATCCACATTGCACTGAAAGTTGGAGCAGAGAGCAGCAATGCGGTGGGCGAGAGGTGCCAGGTATTGGTTGAACAGCCAGGGAGATTAGACCCCTGGGGGAACACCACAGGTAGAGAGTGAGATAGAGGAAAGAAAAGACCTGGGAGGGTCGATCAGAGAGAAATGGGGTCAGCCAGGCCAGGGCCTGATCGGGGATACCCAGGTTATCACGGAGACGATTGAGCAGGATGGCATGGTTGACCATGTCAAAGACAGAAGAGAGATTATTAGGGAGAATTCTCAGAAATGTGCCAATTCCCTCCACCTTAGAGACCCCCAGGAACTTTTCTGTATTTGGAGGACTTGATTTTTTTAACCTAGAGAGATTGGGTATTTTATTGTGATTTTCCACACTGTTTCTTTCTTTTGGTTATGGAGTCTAACAAACTCCATAGGCATCATCTTTTACAATTGTGTCCCAAAGCACCTTCAGTGCAGTGACACAGGGAAGTCTTCCAGATTTCCCAAGGTTAAATACCTTCTCTGGGATAAACTACTGTTTCTCAGAGCAGTAAAGCGAAATTGACTTTACTTAGCATGGTAACTTTCTAGACCCAGCACACACTTGTTAGACAGAAATGCAGGCAGTAATTTTTTGCAGGCGCTCTTTTTCATCACTTAGCAAGCCACTCCCACCTGGTGCCTTCCTGCTTGCTGCTCTGTTTCCCTACTTAAGGAGCCCTCCAGTTTCTTTTCCTTTGCAGATGGGGAGCAGGTGCAAGTGGATCTAGGTCACCTGGCCTAAGCCCCACCCACCTGGTACCTTCCTGTCTGCTGCTCTTTTTCACCACTTAGCAAGCCCCACCCACCTGGTGCCTTCCTTCACCATCACTGTCTTGTGGCCAATGATGGATTTGACTTTTATGGACTTCATTCATTCAGGGTGCGTCACTCTTTCTCAACTCTCATGCTGGACTTCCTTTGCATCTTGTACTCATGGTGGCCCTGAATCATGCTTTTCCCATCTTTATCTTGTATCCTGGCTTGCAACATTATGTGTTACTACTGACTTCTGCAATTGTATTCGCTCTCCACTCTTTTTGACTGCTTACTCTCTTTTCTCTCCTCCTTTCCCTTCTCCCTTTTCCTATCTCGTCCCCTTACTTTCTTATATGCACTTACTCTATCAGAATTGTCCCTGGACCTAATATGATAGCAACCTCGTCGGTTTCCTCCACCCTCCCATTACTGTTTTTTCCTCCCCACCACCCCTCCAGCACTATCCGAAATGTCGTCAGGCCTAGTATGATAGTCGCTTGTTTTGTTCCTCCCCTCCCTTTCTGCACCCCTCTCCCTCACCTCTTGTTTTTCTCCGGCTCTACCAGAAATGCCGTCAGGCCTAGTACGGTAGTCGCCTGTCTGTTTCCATTTCCTTCCCACTCTCCCCCTCCCTTCCTTATCCGTGTCTTAGCTCTTGCACTATCTGAAATGTCGTCAGGCCGAGTGCGATAGTTAATTTCACATCCTTACTGTTCATGGCCTGTAAGAATGTGGTTGTATTTTCCCTTGTTCGCTCCCTTGCCTTGAAGCGCTTTGAAACACATTGTGTATAGGCGCTATATAAACGATCATATCATACCCTCTGGGAACACCACACACAATTAGGACTAGAGGTCTAAGCAAAAAAAAACAACCTTTGGTATAAGTCTGTACCACACAATTCTGGTAGCGAGCTGAGCAGCCAGGCTCATCTCAAGAGGGAATGTGAGCAGTAGAAGTTACAAAGTAGTATCACAATCACAGTGGTTCAAGTAGACACTTACACTCAAGGTTTCTTGGTAAAAAATAGTCATTTGGAAAACATTCACTAGTAGAAATCAACTCAATATACTACAGCACAAAACTCTAAGTTGTAGAGACAGTTTGAGCTCCCCTGAAAAAGGAGCCAAAAGGCACTTCAATACTTTTAAATAGGAATAAAAAGGCAGAGGTGTGTACAAGGGGTTAGAAAACACTTCTTTCAGATAATGCAAAGGTTCAATGTACCAGGAGGGTCAGTTCAATTCAATAGGCCAGGCCAGAGTCAATAGTCTAGTGTTCTTGGATAGGACAGCACAGTTCTGGTACAGATGGAGAAGTCTTCGTAAACGTTTTCAGAAGTGGTTTAGATTAAAGCGAATGATATGCTGGGTCACAAGCTGATTAGGCCTGCAAGTTGAGAAAGTTTCACAAACTTTCCCCGCAAGAGTTAGGATCTCTCAACTGGATGGCACAGTACCTTAAAGTGAAGCAAAAAGATGTAGCTGAAGATTTTGGTTCCTGGCAGTTCCTGCAGATCTCTCCGTTTTCTGGGCCTCAGTCATGGGGACAAGAGGGAGGACGTCGGGGGACTCCTGCACTGCACGGGATCGTCGTCAGAGCAAACAAAATGGCGTCACTTCAGCTCAAGTAGCTGTGGCTTCCAAACACAAACTTGTGTCCTTCTCCCTGGTTAACCTTAACCAGCTCCGAGAATGGTATCCAGGCATTTGCAGAGTTGATTGGTCCCCCAACTCAAAAGGGAGAAGCCGTCCTTGAAGGAGCTTCTCTGTCGAATGGAGATCTGGCGATTCGGAGGTGCAGCAGGGCTCCACCGGGAAAACCAATGGTTCAGTGGTTGCAGCAGCCGTCCTCTTCGAGCTCGTCTTCGTTTCTTTCGTTCTAGTGGTCGACTCTTGCCTTCCAGTCCTGGAGACTCACCTTTTAAAAAGTTTTCTCCCATTAATTCCAGCCTAGCTGTCACTCACCCAGCAGGGTGGCTGTCCTTGCCGGACAGTCAGCCAGCCAATCATGCCACAGTGCATTTCGGTCTCCTAGGAGACCAAGCACAGGGATATCCTCCCTCACTTCCTGCCCACCCCCAGACACTCAGATGCCACGGGCAGAATTTAGTCCTGAAGCCCACAAAAGGCTCACGAACAAAGGGACCAAACCTGGTTTGGCACGCAGAGTTAAACACCAGAAGGACCTTTCCACAAAGAAATGATGGAAAAAGATTACCAGAGTTTTTTTACAGAGGGGTCTTGGGCACCATATTGAAAAACATGCCGGTCCCGATTTTTAGCTACCGGTGTTCACGGTCGGAAAAAATCATGGTAGTTCGTTATAAAACCACTGCCACCAGCCATTTCAATAGGAAAGGATCACTTTTGACAGCTACAAGAGTGTTTAGACATAGGGGAAACTAAGTAAACCTTCCAGCACTCTATAGGAAGATAGTGTGTGCTGGGTCTACGAAGTTAAAAAGACTAGTAAAGTCAATATAACTTTACATTCCCTGGGGAAAAGTAGTTAATCCCAGAGAAGGTATTTAAACCTTGGGAAGTCCAAAGGACACCCCTGTGCCACTGCACTAAAGGTGCAGTGTGACAACAATAAAAAGATGATGCTATGAAACTCCATAACTAAAGAACACAATAGTAAAAAACACACATCAAAATACGAGAGAGTGGGAAAAAAGGCTCACACTCTCTCCAGGGAAAAAAAGCAAGTCTTCAAAATCCAGAAAAGTTGCTGGGGGTCTCTAAGGTGGAGGGAATTAGCACATTTCTGAGAATTCTCCCTAACACTATCTTGCAATAGAGACCTGGAGGGGTTCCCTAGTATCCCCTTTGTCTAGCTTCTTATGCAACATATTTTATGTTAACTTTGCCTCACTGAATGGCTGGTTGTAGTGGTTTCGTTTTGAACTACCGTGGTTTGCATTTACCGTGACCGTTCGCGGCTCCGGTAAAGCAACCGTGGGAGCCATCTTTCAAAATGGCGCAGAGCCATCTTTGATAAAATGGCTCCCGGTCTTTTTTCTCCAGGTCTTTGTGGAAAGGTCCTTCTAGAGAGTTTCTCTGCGCGACAAACCAGGTTTGGTTTCTCTGGAGCCAGAGGCGGGTTTCACACAGGCAGGAAGTGAGGGTGGTGCCCAAAACTCCCTGTGCTTAGTCTCCTATGAGACCCAAATGCACTGTGTGGTGATCGGCTGGCTGACTGTCCGGCAAGGACAGCCGCCCTGCAGGGTGAGTGAGACAGTCGCCCTGCAGGGTGAGTGACAGCTAGGATGGAATGAATGGGAGCAAACTGAATAAAAGAATTTTGGCTTGGAAGGCCACTGGACGAAGGAACCGAAGAAGAGCTTGAACAGGACACCTGCTGCAACTCCAGGACCGCTGGTTTGCCCAGTTAAGTCCTGCTGCAGTGCCAACTTGCCAAATTCGTATCGACAGAGAAGCCCCTGCAAAGACGACTTCTCCCTTTGAGTTGGTTGGACCAATCAACTCCAAAGTAAGCCAGCTGGACACCCATCTCAGAGCTGGTTGAATTTCCTCAGAGTTGCTGCTGGAAACCGAATAGCCAGGGAGAGTAGCACCAGATTGCGTGCGTTGCTTTTAAGCTGGCCTAAAGCTTTTGGAAGATCCTCAGGACTCCCACGAAGCAGGACTGGCCAAGTCTGAGCCCCCTCAACAGAGTGTGGGACCCCAGAAGCAAGGAAGTCCACCTTGACAGCCAGGAACCGCGTTGTTGCCATTTGCGGTAGCTGCAAGAAGCTGAAACGCGGAACAGCCACTGAAAGTGAAGTTTGCCGGTTGCAAGTTTTGACAGTCCCAGTGCCCTGCAGGAGTCCCCCGATGTCCTCCCTCTTGTGCCCACGACTGAGCCCCAGGAACAGTGAGATATGCAGAGCTGCACAGGAACAGAAGTCATCAGCTGTATTTCTTTCTGCTTTACCAAGGTACTGTAAAACAAGTATAATAGAACTTACCTCTTAGTGTGGAAGTGATTGCAACTTCTGCAACTCACAAGTCTAATCAGCTTGTGACCCTACATTTGATTCTTCTTTTTATCAAAGACTCCTAAGAACTTGTCCAAAGACTTTTCCATTTACTTACCTGAAGTGCTGCATCCTATACAAAGACTTTTGCCTATTGACTTTGGCTTAGCCTTTTGAATTGTATAACTCTTCTAAGAGGATCTGAAAGTATTTGCCCTGCTTAGGAATATTGGCAATCTCTTGTGTTCTAATAACCTTTTCCTTTTACCAACTTTTAAGAGTGTTCTGAATGCCAAAAGTAAGATATTAATGTCCCCAGCATCCTTGTTATTGAAGTCACCTGTGGGTGTAGGTTGTGTCTGTGGGCCATCCCAAAAGGGTCTTGTCCGATTCAGAAACTCAGTGTACAGTATTGAAGGGAGTAGTTTCTTACTTGTAACTCCCTTTCTCCAGCGTTGGTATCTTTCATGGATTCACATGCTGTGAATATTCCCCGTAGTCAGGCTGGGAACCTTGGTCACTTTAACCTAGTGTTTTCCTATAGAAAACTTTGACACTTTAGTGTCCATCAGCGTCCTTTTTGGGTGCTTTAGTCCCCACCAATAGGACATAGGCTATAAATAGCCCTGCCCCGTGGCTTCCCTTCAGATTTTAACCTCCAAGGTAGAGGGAGCCCAAACCAGGTTTGCCTGTAGGGGCGGCCGGAGGGCGCATGTGAATCCATGAAAGATGCCAACGCTGGAGAAATTGAGTTACAGGTAAGAAACTACTCCCTTCTCCAGCATTGGATCTTTCATGGATTTACATGCTGTGAATAGATTACATAGCAGTACCAATCATGCATGGTGGAGTGTAAAGGCAAACCAATACAGAAATAGAATCACATACATGAGACCAATAAACCCATACAGTGATCAGGATCAAACAAACACCCCGAAGCTGCAGGGCTTACCTTATTGAAATAGGCCTTGCAAGACCGCCCGTCCCACCTGCACATCATCACCATGCTGCTGCCCCAGACAGTGATGCCGGGTAAAGGTGTGCGGCACCGCCCAGAAGGCCGTCTGGCAAATGTCCACCAGTGGAATCCCCAACCATAATGCCGCTGACGAAGTCGTAGACCTCGTCAAGTGTGCCTTCGAAGTCCTTCCCAAATGCTTCCCAGCTTTAGTGTGGCAGAACGAAATAGAGGACACCCAACGAGACAGTCCTTATTTGGAGATGGCCCGTCCCTTGATGGACGGCCCATACGCCACAAATAGCTGTTTAGACTTCCTGAAATCATGAGTACGATTCAAATAAAACTTAAACGCCCTCTTTACGTCCAGTGAATGCAGGGCCCGTTCTGCAGGCGTGGACGCTGAAGCAAAAAAAAGAGGGCAAAACAATAGAAGAGATTTTGTGAAATGTCGTTGGCACTTTATCCCTAAAGTGCGGATTGGTAGTCAACACCACCTTGTCCTTCAAGAACCTCAAGTATGGGGGTGAGGGGGTGCACCACCAATGCTTGAAACACCGATATCTTCCTGGCCGAAGTAATGACCACCAGAAAAACTACCTTCCAAGACAAACTGCAATCGAGCCGTCGACAGCGGCTCAAAAGGCGGTCTCATCAGACCTGAAAGTACCACATTAAGGCTCCACACCGGCACAAACTTCTTGACCGGAGGAACGGTACGAAACAACCCCTTCAAGAAATGCTTGATTAGGCAATCACTAAACAGAGGAGCCGCATTTCGCCTCCGAGTAAATCTAGAAATCGCTGCCAAGTGTACCTTAACGGATGATGACGCCAGTCCCTTTTTTGCCAACTGCAACAGGTAGGGAAGAACTTGTTCAGGGGAAATGTTCAAAGGGTCCACCCCCGGCTGGTCCTTACACCACACACAAAACCTTTTCCATTTGCATGCATAGGAGACATTCGTGGACGGCGCTCTCGCCGACTCCAAAATCCGACGACAGTCACTGGAAACCCTTAGCAGGCCAAACTCTGAGTAGTCAGGAGCCAAGCCGTTAGGCTGAGGTATCCCGGATTGTGGTGCCACAGTGCCCTTGTCCTGCGACAGAAGGTCTGGCGTTATTTCCAACCGAATTGGCTCTGCCACTGACAGGTGAAGGAGATCCGAGAACCACAGCTGCCTGGCCCAGAACTGAGCCACAGAATCACACGGCATTGGTATCTCCGAATCCACTGGAGGGTCTGTCGGATGAGTGGAAACTGAGGAAAGGCATAAGCAAACCGGGCTGTCCACGGGAACAAGAACGCATCCCCCAGAGACCCGGGGTGAGCCCACCTGCTGGCAAACTCCCTGCACTGTTTGTTCTCCATTGTTGCAAAGAGATCCAATGGAGGATGCCCCCACTTCTGGAAGATCATGGACACTTGTTGCTTCTTCAGCTGCAGTTTGTGCAGCTGACCTACATCCCTGCTGAGCCCATCTGCCTGCACATTCAACACTCCCGGCAGATGAAATGCCACAATGTCAATGTCGTGCAACAGAGCCCAATGCCAAAGTTCCTGTGCTTCCTTCGACAGCACCCTGCAATGCATGCCCCCCACACCCGCCCCTGCTTCCTGAGATAAAACATTGTGGTGGTATTGTCTGTCAACACCCACACCACAACCGCGTATGCGCGGTAGAAATTAATTTAGGGCCCAATGAACCGCTCTCAACTCGAGCACATTTATGTGGAATCGAACCTCCACCCGAGACCACAGGCCTTGGACTTGGGAGCCGCCGAGATGCACCCCCCCCCATTCCGTCTGAGAGGCATCCGCCACAATCGTAAATTGGAACTCTGGTTCCAGCAACGGCATGCCCCGAACCAGATTGTCCGAGCACTGCCACCAGCGAAGAGCTTCCACCAGTGTGCCGTCGATCACCACCCTGTCGGACCAAGAGCTGCAACTCTGAGCCCACTGGTCCGCGAGAAACTCTTGAACCGGCCTCATGAAGAGACGACAGTCTGGCAACAGCAGAATGCATGACGCCATGGCCCCCAGCAGTGACATGTATGTCCGAACCGACACCCATGTGCTGATTTTCCACTCTGCCGCCCTTTGCAGGAGCTTCATGACCCTCTCGCCCGAGGGCTTCACAAGTCCCAGTTGAGTCTGAAACTCTTCCCCCTGAAACACCAAGTCCTTGGAAGGCGATAGAAAGGATTTCTCCAAGTTTATGACGAAGCCTAGCCGTTGCAACAACTGCATGGTAGCATCGAGACTGTCCTGCGCCTCCCCTGGCGACAAGCCGCGCACCAGCCAGTCGTCCAGTTACGGGTATACGTGATGACCCTCCAGTCGGAGCCACGCTGCCACTGGTGCCAAACATTTTGTAAACGTCCTGGAGACGACCTTAAACCAAAGGGAGTACCCGTAACTGGTAATGATCTACAACAAACCGCAGAAACTTGCAGTGCAGTCGACGCATGGGAATGTGGAAGTATGCGTCCTGCAAATCCAAAGACGCCAGAAGAGTGAGCATCTTGAACTTCAGACGTTGCAGAGTCTTGTTCAACGCTGAAGATCCAGTATGGGCTGCCACTTGCCGTTGGGTTTCTGCACTAAAAATTAGGGGGAATAGACCCCTTGTCCTCTCTGCCACCGGAACCAATTCTATAGCCCTTTTCTGTAGCATAATAACTACCTCCTGCCGCAGGATGGGAAGGTGAGGTTGCAAAGCATACACCGGAGGAATGGAAACTGGGGAACACTTGAACTCCAGCGAGTGGCCCAGATGCACTGTGTCGAACACCCAAAGGTCTGATGTAATCTTGCACCAATCCTCCACGTGCAACGCCACCCTGCCCCCCCAGTAGATCGTCCTCGAAGGCAGTCATTGTTGGGATTTAGCCTGCCTCCCCTTAGAGGTGCAGGGTTGCGCACCCCTTTTCCGCTGGGCCTGAAAGTCCCGACTCTTCTGCGCCGATTTCCGATATCCCTGGGAGGAATAACCTGACTGACCGTAACCCCGGTCTCTGGTAGAAGCAAACCGGACATTACCCAAAGCCCCCCAGAATGGTCGAAAGGAGCGAAAAGAGCACCCCCTCTGCAAAGCCCCCCAATGACTTAGCAGTCTGTGTCTTCCTTTTGAGGGCCTCATCATTTAAGCCAGGCTTGCCGACGGAGCACTACCCAGTAGTTAATCTGCTTAAAGCTGGTCTCCGCTAGGTCAACAGCAATATTAATACTGGAATTGGAAGCTTCCTCCCCTTCACGGACCAAAAGCATGGCGGTCTTGCGGTGCTCCTCCGGCAGATGTTCCAAAATAGGTGCTAGCCAATGCCACATCTCACGATCATAGCGTGCCATGATCGCCAAGGAATTGGCCACTTTCACCGTCGTCGCCCCAACAGTCAAAACCTTCTTCCTGAAGGCATCCTGTCTCCTGGCTTCACTGTCCGGAGGAGTAACACACTTTTGCGGACTCCGGGCTTTACGGCTGGCCGCCGCCGACACCACACACTCAGGAGTGGGCTGCGACACTAAGCACTTCGGGGTAGAGTCCAGGGCCTTGAACTTTTTCCTCCAGTCTCCCTTTGACAGCCAGTTCCGAAAAGGGATGCCGCATCGTGCGCAGATCCTCCTGCCACACGTGGTCCAGAATAGGCACGGAGAATACCACTTTCCGTCTCTTGCCCATGTGATCGAACAGGAAACACTCCTTCCGTTCTTCCTCAGGTGTCAGCCCAAATTCCACACACGCCTTTGCCATCATGGCGTGGAACGCCCGAAAATCATCGGGAGGGGAAGGCTGCGCCAGACTCCGAGGCTGTTCCACCTCCCCATCCGTATACCACGCATTGTCCCTCGTCGGCGACGAACCAGTAGACATGGTGTCCCGAGGCACACTATCCGACTCCGACAGTTCACCCTCCTCAGGGTACGAATGTGGACGATCTTCACTCACCGGCCGCAGCACCGGCAACCCAGCCATGGCAGACGAACATGGCGGAACACCAGCAGCGTCCATCACAGGCCCCACCAGGACCCCACTCAGCGGAGGCAACCTCGCATCCAGCTGGCCTAGCAATGATTGCAGCGTGGACAGAACCAGGAGCAACAGCAAAGACTGGGGGTTCAGCAGTGGGTAACTAGCAGGACCAGCACCCACTGACGTCGACGGTCCAACACTCTACAGTCCCAAGGCCGATGGGCCCCAACACCGGCTCCCGGTCGTCGTCCACCTCAGAGGACACCGAAAAAGCTGTCGTCTCCTGATGTAGAATGGTGTCAGGCAGAAGCGAATCAAAAGCAGAGGACTGCCAAGCCCCACTCGTAGGCAACAAACCATCCGTGTCGATCCTCTGACGAGAAAAGCATCAGGCCTTTATCCAACACAGTCGTTGCCAAAGCCAATGACACAACCGTCGACGACGGAACCGTAGACGGAAGAGCAACCGTCGACAACAGAACCCCCGTCAACGAGGACGTCGTCGATACCGCCACCTGCGGTGTAGATTTGGCAGGGGACCCCGGCCGGCCAGGCAGCGCTGGACCAGTGCTTAGAGGACTCCCTGCTAAAGGACGACCTGTGATGGTCCCCCGAAGAGGAGTGCCTCGACGAGTCCTTCTTGGCCTTCTCCTGCGACGCCGACTTCTCGGGCCTACCACCAGACCCTCGGGAATGGTCCGACCGACCATGCTTGGACGAAGAAGCCCCCTTCGACAGCTGCTTACTCAAAGAGGATCTACCGCTCTTCCCCCCCCACCTCCGACCCAGGAGCAGGACGAGGTTTCTTAGCCAGGGGCTCGGCCGACGCTGCCCGTTGATGCTCTGCCGACTACACAGGCCGCTCTGAGGACAGGCTCAAAACCAACCCCACATCCGAGGCCGGGTAGGTGCCCTCATTAAGTCAACAAACCAACTGCCGATTGCGGTCCTTAAGAGTCTTTTGCGAAAACCCTCTACAGATCTCGGAAGAGTCAGCAGAGTGATGGGGGTAAAGGCAGTAAAGGAAATCCATATGCCCGTCACCCTCATACACTTTCTTCAACCCACAATTCGCACAGGGCCGGAACAGAGACTTCTTCGGAGCCCCAGAAGCCATCTCAATACGCAAGAGCACACGCATGTGCAAAAAACACAACACAAGGTTATCCCAACAGTTTGGAGACGGTTGCAATCTGAAGGGAAGCCGCGGGGGGAGGGCTATTTATAGCCTACGTCCTATTGGTGGGGACTAAAGCACCCAAAAAGGACATTGATAGGACACTATCCCCTCTTGAGATCCATCTCCGGTTCCGGAACCACCTCAAAACATTCCTCTTTGCTTCTGCTTTCTCTCCCCCTCTGCCCTGCTAAATTCCTGACTGAAACTGCACTGAATCTGCAACTGGGAAAGGTAGGGGGGAACCAGCCAACCCGGCCACTCTCTCCCTGCACTGCAGGACTGTCTCTGTATCCCTACAGCCCCCCTTCCCAGCACTTGTCTGAATTTACCTTGCACTTGCCAACAGCTGGCCCTTATTTATTCTTGTGATTCTACTAACCCTGTACTGCACTTTCCCCCCTACCTTTCCACTTGCATTGTTCCCTTCCCCTCTACCCATGCACTTGCACGTTCTGAATGACACCTGGCCTAGTAGGATCGTTGTCGGTCTTCTCTTTTTTCCCCCCTCCATGCCTCGTCGCGCCTTGAAACACTTGTGTATAGGCGCGTTACAAATGCCATATCATAAGCATGGCTGCTCAACACACTACCAAAACCATGTAGTACAAGCTTATCCTAAAAGTTGTGTTGCCTATACCTGTAGTCATTGTTGCTTGTGGTGTTCCCAGAGGGTATTGCATTCAAACTGTGCCTAACAGAGATAGAGTAAGATGAGGACAGAGGGTAGATTAGAATCAAGGTTAGAGAGCAGGTCTTCACGGATGTTCAGGAGAGCAGTTTCCGTGCTTCTGGCTGCTCTGAAGTAAGACTGAAGGTCATGGAGACAACCAGCAAGTTTAGTGTAAAGATTAAGCTAGGAGATGGCCAGCTATTCCAGGAGTTTGCCCAGGAAAGGAGTGATGGAGATCGGGCGATAGTTAGCCGGGCAGGAGGAGTCGGCTGAGGGTTTCTTGAGAAGAGGGTGCACAAAGAGCTTCGGTGGGGTGGGGGGGGGAATCCAGTGGTGAAGGAGTGTTTGCAGAAGTCAGCCGGGGCAGGAGCAAGGGTGTCAATGTGGTACTTGATAGTTTTGCAAGAACAGGGAAGAACCCGATTTGACTAGACTTTCATAGATCGGACTGGTCTGGAAACCTCGTCAGGGGTTCTGAATATGATTTGACCTCCACACCACGAAGCCACAAGACTTACCACTAGTCACCCATAGACCCATTTCCTGCAGAAACGTGTAAACTCCCGGGACAAAATCTCACCCCTATACTCACAAATGCGCTCAAGACCCACTCCCCTGAAGATACCAATCCCGATAGCATATCCACTCTTTACCACTTTTGTCTAAGAACTACCCTCAATTTACAAGCCCCTCTCACATCCAAAATCCAGCACAAACAAAAACAAGCTAACTTCTGGTTTGATGTAAAACCTGTACTCTTAAGACATAACAAAAGTGTCTTGGAACATTTACACAAATATAACCCATCCTTAACTACAGCTTCTGCACTTGGCACAGCCATCAAAACCTACAAAGCAACAGTGGTAGCTCATAAAGCTACCTCCTTCAACACCTGTATCACAAACGCCTTGTCAAATGCCAAAGAATAATTTTCTATACTCGGAGTGAGAATCTCCTGTGTCCATGGTTGTACCTTCCCACTCAGGCAAAGCCTGGTGTAGCACCATTCAAAATGTGTTGGCGCACAAAATCTCTACTTTAAAAGAGAAAATGAATAAGAGAAATGTACTAGCTAGCAAAAGTATGCCTCCTCACCTACCTACTTCTAATACCGCCACCCACATTCCCCAATTCAATTTCAGCAACGTGATCCAGGATCAAGTCTTGGCTACCATCTTCACCCTCAAACCCTCCAATTGCAAAGGAGGCGACAGTTTTCCTGCAAGATTAGTGTAACCCAAAAGGTGTCCGCCCGCTCCCTGAGATCATGCACTAGCACCAGCCTGAACGTCCCTCGCTACAAGAGCAAAAGGGCAGTAGGCTCTAGCTTCACAGTAACTGCACCATCACTGTGGAATACACTCATCAGAAACGAGCAGTCCCCCCCAGTGCTTTATGACAGCGCTCAAGACTTGGCTCTTGACCAATTTCACAAATACTAATCAAGTGTACCCAGCTCTGTAATTTACAGACTCCTAAAGTACTGTAAGTAACCTAACTCTAAGACTGCTTATTTTCTCTATAATATTGATACCCAAGGTAGGTCTGTAACAAGGACCTTGGCCTGTAATTGTCCAAGTATTTGCCATATCTTTACTTCTTCTATTATGTTTTGTGAAACCTCTGTATGTATGTAACCTTATCTTTCTGATTGTAACCATTGCAGACTTCCATGTAACCTACGTCGTGATACCCTTTGGTTTCGGTCATGTAATAAATAAAAATATAAAAAGCACATCAATACGCGTTTATGTTAGGAGCTGTTTTTTAAAGTCCAATTACGGGCTTCACAAAACTGTCCACTGAGGAAGCACAAGACTCCATTCTTAGTATAAGGCTGTACAACCTGAGTATGGGGGAAGCATGGACAGAGCAGCCAGGCTTATCTTTGGAGGGAGAGAGGGCTGTAGAAAAGTACATAGAACCTGTAGCAAACACATGGTTCTAAAGAAACTCTAAAGTATTATAAAAAATAAGGTTTATTATAAATACAAGTAGGCCAAGATAAATCTTGGTGGGGAAGTAAGTACTTGATCATAGAATCAAAACACAATATAAAAACACAACACAATGTTATGTTATGCATATAGCGCTCTATATATCATTGGTTTGACCTCAAAGCGCTGGTCGGTTGTACGCCCTCAGGGACCGCAGTCCAGGTCAGTAGAGCGAGTAGAGAATTAATGTTGAAGGGTGCCTGCTGCACCAGTTATGTGTGCAGCTGGTGTAATTACCTGATGGTAGCTGCATCCTAGTTTATGTATACCGCGCACCAAACCCAGAGGTAACTGGGCGCCAGTGACTTAGAGCAGGTTACAACAGATTATAGACATACAAGATAATAACAGTAAGTGCAAATGACCAGGTTACATGGTGGTCGAGGGGCAGACAGGAGGAATACAGTGGTGAGAAATTGGTTAGCAAGTCAGGCAATGGGTGAGTCCTTGTGTGCGAGCCAGGACTTAGTTTTCGCTCTGAAGGTCCAGAAGGAAGGTTCTGCTCAGAGGTTCAAAAGGTAAGGCGTTCCACTATTTGGCAGCTAGGACCAGGAAGCTGGAGCCGCCTGCTTTTTTTTTTGGGAGAATTTGGGGATGGATAGGCAGTGGCAATACAGCGATCTGGTTGGTCTGGCTGATGTTCGTTTGTTGTACTTGTCTGCCAGGTAGTTAAAGCGTCATTAGAGAGGCATTTGTGGACGATAAGTGATCCGAGGGTGATTCTGTCTCGTACAGGGAGCCAGTGGGCATTTTATCTATAGCTGGATATGTAGGAGTGCTGCTGGATACTCAGGGCCGCTCCAAGGGCATTGTTCTGCAGCACCTGCAGTTTGTTCAGGTTGCACTCTGAAATGCCAAGGTGGAGAGTATTGCAATAGTCAATTTGAGAGCAATAGCGCTCTGGCTAATGTAATGCAACTGGAAGGCGAGAGGAAGGCGTTGCAGGCATTGATGAGCTTATTTGTGTAAGCCGTGGTGGAGGCTGTGGCGTTTACTTGTTTTTTGAGCGAGAGTGTGGAATCCAAATAAACCCCTACGGTTTTGATTTCTTTGACCACTGTGATTAGGTTACCATCTATGTTGATTTAGGAGTAACAGGGGTCCAGTTTGTTTAGCCGTGGTTGGGAGCCGATGAGGAGCCCATTTTTTTCCTCGTTAAGGCATAAACCGTGTTCTGCCATCCACGCCTGGATCTCCAGGTAGAGGTTGTTAATCCGTATGTAGTCCTCTGCATAGCAACCTGATAGGGTGATGAGAACCTGGGTATCGTCAGCATAGTTTGTGTATGTGACACCCAGGTTATCGAGGCGGTCGAACAATAGCTTAGTGCATAAGGTCTGCGAGACGCACAATCCTTGTGGGATGCCACAGAGGATGGGGTTGGCAGAAGCCCCCAGCGCAAAGACCCAGGTGGTTCGGTCGGCTAGGAAGGATTGGACCTAGGCGGTCGCCTGACTGGAGAAAGCAGCTGAAGCCGTCAAATGTTCCATGAGGATCTGGTGGTCAACGAGGTCGAAGGCTGCCGAGAGGTCAAGAAGCAGGAGAATGGCTAGATTGTCCTTGTCCTTCGCCTCGTCCCTCTGAATTTTTAAGTCCAGAAGGGCTGTCTCTGTTCCGTGCCTTGGCCTGAGATTGTCTAAGGCCCAAAAGGTTGTTCTCTTCCAGGTGCTTCTGGATTTGCAAGTAGGCAACTCTCTTTAGGATGTAGGGGACAGTGGTGATTGGCCTGTAATTGGTGGGGTTATTAGGGACTAGTTTTTTTTTATTTATTTATTTATTTTTTTAAGAAGGGGCATGACCCAAGCCTCCTTGAGGCTACTAGGGACAGAGCTCGTTTTGAAGGAGGCATTGATTAGGGCTGTTATGAAAGGGGCCAGATTGTTTGCGCCTTCCTGAATGATAGAGGCTGGGCAGGAGTCCCCTTGGCATCGGGAAGGTTTGAGGCCTTTGATGGTGCTTTCCACTTCTTTCGTTGTGACAGGGGCGAAAAGGGCAGGTTGGAATTATAGAGTTAGGTGGTAGTGGAGAGTTTGCTTTTTTGGCTAGGCTAGTCTTCTTCTGTTCGATTTTAGATTGTAGCATGGCAATTTTATTTGGCAAGGCTTTTTGGATTCTCTCACACTAGTCTGCATCTTTCACGCAGGTTTCTGTAGGTGAAGAGGGGGGGACTCGAGTTCCCTGAGGATAGTGAAGAGCTCTTTTGTCCTTGATTTGGCATTGCTGATTCTGTTGTCATAGGTTTCTTTTTTGGCCGGTGGATAGAGGTTTTGTAAGTGGTGGCCGCTATTGTAAATAGTGTTTTGTTGGCGGGGTTAGGAGTTTTTCCCCAGGGGGGCTTCCGCCGCTCGTTTGTCGTTCCAAAGGATTTTAAGCTCAAGCGTGAAACATTTGTTCAGGTGAGCTGCCTGCTTGGCTTTGCTAAGTTTGATAGGAGTGATGATAAAACTCTTGAGTAGATATTATAGAGGTTGGCGAGTTTATCAACATTTAAGTTAGAATAGTTTGCAGGAGCAAGGATATTGTGGATTAGAGGACGGAGACTTTGTAGGGTGAAGTTGCGGTTATTCCTGGAGAGGGTTTGCGGCATAGTAGCCGGTAACGAGTTCGGCTGCATCTTCCCTTGGATGTTGAAGGAGATGATGTGGTGGTCTGACCAGGCAACTGGTTCATTTTTAAGGATGGAGGTGGAGCAGTTGTGATCAGCCAACCAATCCAAGGTTCTGCCTTTGTTATGTGCTGGGGCTGTGACCCTGTGC
Organism: Ambystoma mexicanum; assembly: GCF_040938575.1. Taxonomy (NCBI): domain Eukaryota; kingdom Metazoa; phylum Chordata; class Amphibia; order Caudata; family Ambystomatidae; genus Ambystoma; species Ambystoma mexicanum. Next base: position 1,276,492,709 of record NC_090932.1, read on the forward strand.
TTGGACCCCCAGTAGTGAGATAGTATTTTCCAGGGATAGTGCATTGGCGTCATTAGGATCGCCAAGTCCTAGGTTAAAATCCCCAAGTAGGAGGATTTGAGATCCTGTTTTGGTATTAATAGTCAGGTCGGATATCTCTTCCTCGAATGAGGAAATGGGGCCTGGTGGTATATAAATGAGGTGCATAAGGATAGTTTGTGCTGCTTAGAGTTGGAACTTAACTGACAGAAGTTCAGCGGACCGGAAGCTTGACGAAGGGGTCGCTCTAAGGCCAAAGGCTGTTTTGGCAATAAAGGCTACTCCTTCCTCCTTCACCTGAATCCATGTCATTCCTTAATATTGAGTAACCCTCTGGGATGGCGAGGGACAGAGCTGGGCTGAGCTAACTAGCGTTAGTTGTTGTGGTGGTGGTGATGGAGATATCAGTTGAATGTGTGCAATCTGGTGGGTGGGCACCCAGACTGTTCTGGCTGCGTTAGGCCTATAGGACACTTATGTGAGTAGCTAGGCCGGTTTGTCATGGGATATAGCTGCATTTTATTAGGGTGATCAGTGTTCGCATGTGAGCAGATAGGCCGAATTTATCGAGGGGTATAGATGTACTCTAATTGAGTGATGGTGTAGAGCAGAGCGTAAGCGTAGTGATATGATGGTTCAAGCATAAAGTGCCTAAGCATAATGCACTTTGAAACAAGTGGTGAGTTACGGACAATGCGGACATGCCAGGAGCGGTACATGCGGAACGGTTGGGTACACATTGCGGGGGTCGAGGTGGGGACAGACAGCAAGCATGCAGGGGCCAGAGGTACAGATACATTACGGGACTAGAGGGGCTGGGTATACAGCGATAAGAGGGGACTGGCTGGGTGTACAGCAGCATCATCATAGGGGACTCAGAGGAGGGCATATTGCGTCACCAAGGGAGGCAAGGGCTGTGCACGTAGTTGTGTCATAGTACCGGGGGGTAGGTGCAGTGACAGGATTGTCTGGAAGGCAGAGGAACGTGAGGACCTAGGGTAGTGGGTAGACAGTGACATCGAGGAGAGGGGCTGGGTAAACACGACATCACAGGATCAGGCTAGAGAAATACATAACGTGGGGAAAGGGGATGGGAAACAGAGCAACACAGGCGCAGTGGGGCATACTGCGACATCACAGGGGCTAGCGGAGAGGCAATACAGAGGGATACAAAGCGGGAGCTGGGGCAGGGTAAATGGCGACACAGGCACAAAGTGACATCACGGGAATAGATGTGTTGTCAAAGAGGCTGGCGGGGTTACAACGAATAGTGGGTAGTACGCGGGCAGAGAGCACAGGGACGGAGGGGTTTACGGGTGAGGGCAATACAGAGGGATACAGAGCGAGATCACAGGAGCAGAGCAGGGTGAACCGCGACGCACAAAGAGACATCGTGGGACTGGATGTGTTGTCAAAGGGGCTGGCGGGGCATAGAGGGGTGAGTATACAACGGTAGCACGGGGTCGGGGATTACAATAAATTCACGGGTAGTACAATGGGAGGGAACACAGGCACAGTACGGGGACAGAGGGGCTGCTATCAACACATCATGGGAACAAGAGAGTTGGGTAGACAGTGGGCTACAAAGCAACATCACGGTAGCACGGGCACAACTTGGGAGGAGTGATGATCCAAGGAGATCCATTGTTCTGTATTCAGGGATTTGGTTCTCTATGGCTGAGCCAATGGTCGTATTTATTGGCGACATGGATGGGTCACATTGTATTTAATCTTTCAGTATCTTGGGAATTCAATCACTTCTTAAGGTTGCGGTTGATGAAGAGCCACATTTTTAGTACTTTCCAGAATGTCATATAGTCTTGGGTGTGCCGAATATGAGGGGGAAGCGAGTGCCACAGAGTTGGGGCCAGGGCTGAGAAAGCGGACCCTCCGATCCTGACAGAATTAGTGGTAGGGATCACTAAAAGGAGGGCAGTGCTTGACCTTAGGGTGTGGGGTGGGATGCAAGGTTTTAGCTTTTCTTGCAGGTATAGTGGGCCGGTCTTTTGCACTGCATGGTGAGTGATGCACAGGGTCTTGAAAGTGGCTCTTCGTCCGACTAGGAGCCAGTGGAGGGTTCGGAGGGCAGGGGAGGTGCGGTCTCTTGGACCCAGGGTGAGGAGCAGCATAGCAACAGCGTTTTGCGCTCTTGAGTTTGTTAAGGTGGTATGCCGGGACTCCTAGGTATAGGGTGTTGGCATAGTCCAGTCTCGACATAACAGCGGCAAGTCTGTTCGGGAAGGAGAGGTAGAGGAAGATGCGTCTGAGATGGTAGTGGCAGCATTTAGACACATTGTTGCTCGGTCGTGCAAGGGTTAGGCCAGAGTCCATAGTGCAGCCTAGGTTTTTTACTGTGTCGGAAGAGGGTAAGGGGCGGGGGGGGGGGGGGGGAAGGGGTGGGGGGTGTTGGCCCAGGGAAGGGGGCCATGGTAGTGGATGAGGTAGAAGCGCAGATTTGCTGCACACCATGATTTTGGTTTTTGTGGAGTTTAAGAGGAGGTGGTTTATTGTCATTCATCGGTCGATCCCTAGGAGGCAGGCTTGGAGGTCGGGCTGGGGGTAGGTGTCTGAATTGTGGATTTGAAGGATGATTTGGGTATCCTCAGCATAGTTGTAGCACGTTATGTTGTGCGGGAGTATGATTCCGGGTAGGGTGGACATATAGAGGTTGAATAGGAGGGCAGATAGGCATGCACCTTGTGGTACTCCAGTATTAACAGAGCGTGCAGCTGCGACAAAAGGAGAGGAAGGTTATCGGTTTCCGGTTGCTGAGGAAGGAGGAGATCCAAGGGAGTGGAGACGGTCGATGAGGCTTGAGTTGTTAATAGTGACAAAGGCTGCAGAGAGGTTGATGAGAATTAGTGCAGCGCATCCTTCAGAGTCTGCAGTGACCTTAAGATCATTCCAGATCGAGGTCAGTGTGGTCTCGGTTCCATGCCGTGGTCTGAAGCCTGATTGTTGAATCCAACAACCTCCTCGACCCGCACAAAGGCGTTTATAGCTGGAAGTATGCTGTACGGTCGATGAGTTTTGCAAGGAATCTGGTGTTCGAGATGGGTCTGTAGTTTTTGGGGTTGAGGGATGGCTTTAAGAAGAGGCTTGACATGCGCAAGTTTGAAGGCATCGGGGAAGATACCAGAGCTAAGAGAATCATTCACTGCTTGAAGGTACACAGACCAAAGCATAAACCTTGTTCTGAATGACTAACAGTGATTCTAGGCAAGTTGACCTGATCATACACATTTAGTACAGGGCAGTGTGTTTGACTCATGGAACGTTTTGCTGCTGCAAATTGAGGAACGTGTTTTCCCTCTCCATTGTTACTGTGCTGAGCCAGAACCTTTAAAATGCCCACTCCGGAAGCAGAGAGTCGCAGAGTGTTTGCCGAGTGTTCACCGTGGCTGAGCCGGGAGCTGTAATTAGCTGGATGGATTCCACGACTGCTGAGGGAGGCCATCAATGTACAAGACGGCAGGTACTTTTGAACTTGTTTTCCGAATGGGGGTGAGGAAGAGCCACTCTTTCACAGGCTGATGTCAGAAACCCTGCGTCAGAGCCGAGCAGCCAACTACTTCAGCCTCTTTAAGCGTTCATACCAATGATACATCTGAGCCTAACCATCCCCCTCATACTATCTCTGATAGGTCTCCAAATAGGCAAACCAAACAGGGCCTTCCAAACAAAATGCGGCAAGGCATGAAAGATCGGTTTTGGCCCACAGTCCTCAAACGGGAGCTACTCCCGACAAAGGGATAAATGCACAGGTTCCCGTTAAGCCCCGCTCTACTCCCCCAAAGGGGTTGCATGACCTGAATATGCTAGAGTCTAGCGAGCACAAATAGGGCTACATGAATTTAAAGGGACCAAAATCATTAAAAAAAAGTAATAAGTAGTCTCTACTTCAGAAATGAGAAATCTCAAATGGCACTTCAACTGTCAAGAACCCCCACTACCCTTGAGGCCGCCCCACCCCCCTCCCTAGGAAGTACCTGTGGCCCCTTATGTCGGCACCAATCCTACCCGAAGTGAAAGGGTGGGCCAGGAATCTCCTATGCCCTCTCGTGAGTCTGGAGTACCTGGCATAGTACCTGATGCGCCCTATGACAACTGGGACAATTTAACTGAAGACTTGCTGGGGAGTGGAAAATGCGGAAGTACTACACAACGTGAAACCACAACTGTATTGGTCCACACTCCCACAGGTGACCCTCTTCGCTCTCCCCACTCTTCAACTGACCTTTTGGAATGCAAGGTGGCAGAGGCCTCTTCCCAGCAACCTGCCTTCTCCCCAACTGACCTGCAAGATCCTATTGACACAGGGGATAAGGAAGAGTCCGGTGCTCCAGCCTCACCGTCAGACTCTGTCTCAGTTCACCAACAGGAAGACACGTGGACCCTTTGTCCATATGAAAGTTGCCCGATTGACAGAGGGTCCTGGCCCAAATCCATCTAATGGCCTTCTAATGGAGTTGGCAGCGCAGAAAAACCTGACAGTCAAGTCTTCCAATCGGCCCGCTCCAAACTATTCCATGTGGTGCACCATTGACTTGGCAGGCATGACCAGGCTTTCAGAGGCTAGCCCCCAGGTAATAAACTCCACCTCTGATTCTATGGGAAACCTGGCCACGGCGGCCCCGATTGCCAAAGACATTGCTCACCTTGCCCCTGTGCCTTTCTAAGGATGCGAATGTAAAAACAGTGAAAAGATCTAACCATGACACTGTTAGGGAGAATTCTCATAAATGTGCTAATTCCCTTCACCTTAGAGACCCCCAGCAACTTTGTTGGATTTTGAGGACTTGATTTTTTTTACCGGGAGAGAGTGTGAGCCTATTTTCCCCACTCTCATGTATTGTGTGTTTTACTCGTGTTCTAGGATTGTGGAGTTTTAGACAACTCCATAGGCATCATCTTTTCAATTGTATCACAGAGCACCCTCAGTGCAGTGACACAGGGAAGCCTTTTAGGCTGTCCCAAGGTTTAAATACCTTCGCTGGGATAAACTACGCTTTCCCAGAGAAAGTAAAGTGAAATTGACTTTACTAGTCTTTCCAAATTCCTAGACCCAGCACACACTATCTTACCATAGAGTGCTGGAGGGTTTACTTAGTATACCACACCCCCCATGACCGAGGCTCAGGAACAGCGAGGTCTGCAGGAACTGCCAGGAACAGACATCTTCAGCTGCATCTTTTTCTTCATTGTAAGGTCCTGTGAAAGCCTGACCGAGATAACTTACCTCTCACTGCGAAAGTGCTTGAAAATTTGGCAACTTGCAGGCCTAGTCAGCTTGTGACCCAACATCTGAAGCCTGGAGTCGGAGTTAAGGGCTGAGCTTTTGTGAATCCCGAGTGCTGTTTTGTTGCCGTTTGGCTCGGGGGGGCTCTGGAGATTGTAAACATTGGAACACCATCTGTGACTTCATCAACCCGGGTAAGCCAAGTTGCTTAATTATGGTAAGCCCTCTTGCCTACTAAATTGTAGCACACACTACTTAAATTGTGGCACGGAGTGAACCGCAGACGTTAGTAGACACAAACGCTGAGCACAAAGCCAAGGACTTAAAGAGGGCGCGTACTTTGATGATAGATTAAATTTACTCACAATACTTTCAAAGATAAAAGAGATAAGGGTAGGGTAACGGGAGACTGTTGGAAATCTTACTCCTTTAATCTCGTTTTATCCCCCAGGTCACCGTGCTTATATGAACTAATATAAAGGGGGAAAAGTCTTTACAGAGTCAATTTAACACAGCTAACTTAAGCAAAACAAGCAACATTAGATCTGTTTTGAGTACATGCTACGATATTTGGCATAGAAATTCCATACATTTGCAAAATGTCAAGTCGTTATAATCTAAGGAGCGGCCCATTTGTTGATGGCTTAAGAGCTCCCCAATGGGACGGCTCCTATATGGAGAAATTCACACAAGCGGAAATAAACATTGTTGGTCCGCCGATTCCCATTACTTCACCAAGTGGTCCTAACCTAGTGGAGGTCCAAATCCACCAGGAGCCTCACGTTGACAAAATACCAATTGAAGAGATACGGAGAAAGACAGTAAAAAACCTCCCATCTACAATACGACAAGACTTCACTTTGTCATCTCCAAACATCAAAGGCACTATTGACTGTTTTTTTCAAAGACACAGACATAACAGTCTGAATGCTCTCACTTTAAGCTCCTTAAGGCCTCCAAATCAGGAGCCAACACGACGATTGCAAATAAACAACCGGAACTATCAGGGTCCGTTATGGACCTCTCAAGGACCCCTAACCACCTGTTAAATCGAATTCAAAACCTGTTGTACCAAGGAGACAGGCTAAATTCAACAGAGGCATTTAGAGGGGAGTTGGCTGCCTTTGAAGAATTAAAAGTGAGTCAACCAGCCCATAGGTAAAGGGACGTCTTAGGGGGTGTGAGTCAAGATTCAAGGGGGTGGGGATTCAACTTTACCAGCCTTGAATTTTGTTCTTAACTCACTAGTGAAGGTGTTCGAATTACTGAAAAAAGGACGTGCAGACGCATGCAGGGATCCTAATGGAAATTACCAAAAAAGATATTGAGCAATTTGAATTCACAGTTGTGGGACAAAGCAACGTAATAAACTGTTCAGTATTACCGATATTGACAAAGCTGGAAGATGGATTCTCTAAACAAAGTGGAGAATTGACGGATATTAAAGCCTTACTAGCCTCACTACTGAAGGAAGATAGGGAGATTAGAGATACGCTGTCAAAATTTAATTCCAGACAAATAAATAGACTTACCTAAACATCAGGAAATGTAAATTAAAGTGATGAAATTCCACCTGGCCCAAGTATATCCGTCGATAATAACCCCCCCCCCCTATCAGATTACGTGATGGAAGAATTCTGTCGCTTGGCACAGGTTGCAGACCAAACAATGGAACTTCCACCTGAAAACCAAGATGGCATAATTGAGATATCAGCACAGGAAGAGAACGAAAACACAACACCTTGGAAGAGGAGTGCACAGCAATCATAAAAGACGGAGAAGAGAAAGGCGGAAAAATCAAAAGCCTTATCAAACATCCAAGTCCAGGTGCAGACAAGACAACAAAAAATATAAAGGGGCCAAAAACAAAGAAATCAAATGTCAACAATTTTGTGAAGGGGATCACGGGCCAAGGAAAAAAGTTTGAAAGCTCCATTGAGGTGGAAACAAACGAGCCAGACCCAGAAGTTGAATCCCCCGGTCAGAAAGTTCAGGCCGAAATAGGATCACAAAAACAAAAAAACAAAAAAACAAAAAAAAATAAAAAATCACTAAAGGGAATGTACCAGAAAAAACAGGAGGGGTACAAATGGATAAAGCAACTACGGGCACACAGACAGAAAAAGTAGAACATTCTTTACATCAACAGGATGCTGCCAGATCAAAGACAACAGGGAAACTGCTCAAAATGGCACCAATATTTCTACCACGGCAAACAAAAACAAACAAAAAAAATAAAGGTTGCTCCTAAAGTGCCAGCACAGAGAGAGATTAGCTTAAGTATTGCACCAATATTCAATATGGCAAAACAAAACTGGAGGACCGGTAGAAATACCCAAAACCCAGACAGAAACACATACAGGGCGAAGGCAAAAATTCTTCATCAAATCCCGAGATCAAGAAGCCCGACCAATTGAAAGGAGTTCATAAAGAAGGGACTATGACTCCATTGGCGAGAATAAAATCCCCTGAAGTTGAGGTTTGGGAACAGCAAATTGCCAAGAAGAGTCGGCCCCTTATGCTGCCCCGAGACTATGGCTCACAAATGAAGCAAATAGGCAGTCTGGTAAACCTCTGAACAGGGGAGCGATTCTTTCACTAGTAAAGAAGATCCCAGAACTATATTTATTCTCAACTCGAGATTGAATATGTCCGATTCCCAGAATCGGGTCGAACAAGTTTAGTAGAAGTGGGCTTTGGTTCCAAAATGGGAGTTAAAGCGTTCTTAAATATGGCAGAAAAGCTGTGTTGCTTGGGTTTGGAAGTCCATGAAATGATACCATCTTATGGAACAAGAGCTGAAAGGGCCGAACAAAACGGGGGTGCTCAGCGAAAAGATCCATTAGTACAAACCCAAGCAGCAAATGATGAAAGATAGCCAGCCTAAAGAGGGAATGCAATCACTAGCCTGGCCGATGCTACCAGAAATAATCATGCAAGTTTGTCAGAAGCTTGGAGTAGCACAGGCCTCTCTTTAGTAGTGAAAATTTAAGAATCACCAGCTGGAACACACGAGGTTCCAGTTCCTTCAGAAATAAAATGACAGCTCTGCTGTTTGGGGAGAGTGACTTGATTTTACTACAGGAAACTTGGTTAGTTAATACACCAGAAATCGAGGGTTTTAATTTGGCAATACAACCAACACACAGTAAAGCCAAGGGTAGACCGATGGGGTCTATTAATAGCCTGTAAATGGGTTCCATTCACTGAAATAGCAATCATCTCCTGCAGACCAGAAGGAATTCTGGTGGTGAAAGCAGTCACTCCCCTAAGCGGCTTATCATCCAAAAAGATTATCATAAATGTATATTGGAATCCAGCCAGGGAAAAACTGCTGGAATACCTCGATTCAGTATCGGCTGTTCTTAGCGAAGTCAGGGTTATTCACCCAGGGGCATTTATTGTTGTAGCGGGGGATTAAAATTCGCAAAGTATTCGAATTAACCATAGAGGTGCTGAGGGATGAACGAAGCAAATAAATTGTAGAAGGTGGTTAGGCTTTTTTGACGAATGGGACCTAAAACCTCTGAATGGGTCTATAGAAGGGGATGTTCCGCCAGCCACTACATGGGGGAGGGGGATCACTGAGTCAACATTGGACTATGTTTTTCTATCTGCAAATTGGTTTGAGAAATGTACTCATTTCTCAGTAAAGGATGGAGGTACAAGTGACCACAAGCGACCGGAAACACAAATAAATTGTTACTCCAGAAATACAATAGAGGTATGGGACAATCCAGGAGTTGTAAATGCCCAGAAAAACCGTCTAGTTAAATACCAGAGAGCCGGAGCTCGTCTTAATGATGGTCTGGACAAACTCTTCGACTGGGTACTGCCGAAGTCATATAAAAATTGTAACCTGCTCACCTTCCATGATTTTATGTGGTCAATAGATCGCCCACAAAATACCGAGAAGGGTCGTCAGTATGCTCATGAACATAATTTTGATGAAGCAATATGGGGAAAAAAGTGTGACACGTACACAACTAAGAACAGCAAGGAAGGCGGCAAGAAACCCAATTAATAAATCTTCATCTAGATCTGCGGGACCAAATGGTCTCACCCATCAAGTCCTCAAAGGAAATGGGGCCCTGTGGACGCAAATCCTCCATACATTGTTTAGGGGAGTGATAAATAATAGATAGATTTCCCCCTTCTTGGAAGATGGCGATTATAGTCCCGATATTCAAGAAGGGGGAATCGTAAAAATCCAACTAGCTACAGGCCAATCACGTTACTGGACGTGGAGAGCAAGTTGTTCACCAGTCTAGTATTAAGAGAACTCGAAACCTGGGCTAAAGAAAATAAAATGCTTCCCAAACAGACGGGCTTCAGAAGAGGCCACCAAACATCTTTGAATGGTATAATACTTGCCTCACTAACCAACCATAAAGAAAAACAATGCAGGCAGACTCTACAGAGCATTTATTGACCTATTGAGCGCCTTCGATATGGTAAATCGTGACAAGCTTTGGTCCAAGCTGGAGCAGAAAGGGGCGCCGACGTCACTGACAAACATTCTGTCAAGCCTGATGCTGAACAATCCTGCAGGAGTGAAGCTGGTCCTCTAAACGCCCTAAGCCGGTCTGCCGAACAATTCTGTAATTATAAAAATACCGGACAGACAAACCCAAGGGGAAGTGGATTGAGAGAAAAGAGACAAGAAGTCTGGAACTCTCTGGAACTCCTACTGCTGGCACTTCTGTCTGTCTTCGCAGGAAAGATCGGGTATTAGTCTTTTCAGTAGTGTTCCTAAAATAAAATGCAGTTTTAGAACACCTTCTTCTAGTTCAAAACTCAAAACTACTCATGTGATTAATAAATTTAAAATACCTGTAGCCTAAGCTCTGATTGCTGTTAGGCTATTTACTTTCTTTCGTGATTGATGATTAATTGCATGTAATCTGCTGTGACTTGACTCTGGTCATTGCTTCTTTATATATAAATATTTTCTTCTTCACTCTCGAAAATGTCCTTAAGGATAAATATAAAAAAAATAACTAAATATATATATATATATATATATATATATATATATATAATTCTTTAGAACTTAACTTAAGAAAATAAACAAAAACTATACCTTATACTATCTTGTTAAAGATGAGATTATGTGCAAATGAAGAATTAAATCAGAAGAAATAAACTTCTTAACTTCTTTAAGTCTGTAATACACCTTTTAAGTTCTCTCGTGTCGATACACGCTTGTGTTGAAGAAAAAGATATTTTCTAAAATGGCCGCGACGCAAAACGACGTCTTTAGGTCCTTTTTTCTAATTGCGCGCTTCCAAATGTTCAATGTACGCGCTCGCGAGTACTACGGATTTGAGAATGCTCCCGTACAAAAATAGCCGAAAGGTACGCGAGCAAAACCACGCGACTAGCGCTTCAAAAATAACGAAGAAAAAAATGGATTAGTATTTTAGCTTTTAATATTAGTAACGCGACACTAAAACCACTCGCATAATCAAAAATTAAAGTTTTCACAAAAGTATTGTTCAATCTTGGTTAAAAAACAAACATTACATTTCACTTGCATTCCAGTAATGAAACTTAAAAAAAAAATAAAGTCCAATGGTCACTTAGCTTAGTCTTTTACTGGATAACTGAATACAGCTGCTCAGCATCAATTCAGTGGCAACTGGTTCTCTGGATACCATGCTTCAGCTTCAGAGTTCTTTGAAAATTAGATACTTTCTTCAACTGCAGACTTACATTAACTTGAATACTAAGATTTTTTAGTAAACTATCACTAAAGATTTTAAAATAGATTATATCTATAGGAGCTAACAAAAACATGACCTACTCTAATAAAGACTTCAATGAAAGGCAGTTTAGATTTGTAAGCAACATTCTAAATGACATCACAATACTGCCTGCTATTAACTAAACCAATCACTGTTGAGAAAGTGCTCCACCATCTTGGCTTGGGGACATTTCATCTTTCTAATGAAAGTTAGTTAAGGAACAAAAAAATGAAATTAACTAAAACAGAAAATGTTCTAGTTTCTAAACAGAATGTATTGAATATGTTAACCCCTGAAATAGTATTTACAACCTCCTCTTCTCCTAGGAATCTTGCCAATGTGAGATATAGAATGTGAAAAACCTGACACATTCTTTTAAGTCTTCACAAAGGGAACACAGCCAGAGTCAGACTTAATCTAGCGGGACACCTGTCAGACTATATAAATGTAAATGGGGAAGTCAGACAAGGCTGTATGGTGGCACCATTTCTCTTTAAATTCTACCTGGGAGACTTTGGTCAGTTTATCGAGTCCTCAGCACTAGCAAGTACTAAGGTGGGTTCCCTCGCTATAAAGTGGCTTATGTATGCAGACGACATTGTCCTGATAGACAGGACCCCAGTCAGTCTGCAAAGACTTGAGAGCGCTAGATTTATACATGAAAGAAAATGAACTGGTGGTTAACCCAAAGAAATCAAGGGTTGTAGCCTTTGGAGGCAAAGGCGCCAGGTTTTCTTGGTCAATAGGCGGTCAGCCAATCCCCGTGATCAAGGAAGTGATACATCTTGGATTCACTCTGCATGCGGTTCCGACAATTGGGACACAGTATGCAGAATTATTGTCCAAATGTACGCAGATGATAGCCCAAATTAAGAAGATCTCGAGCCTTTACTGTAAATTTTCCATTCTGCCAATAATAAAGTTTTATATGGCAAAAAACGATTCCAGTACTTCTCTACGGAATCGAGGCCAAACCTCTTCAATGGTCCGTGGACTGGCAAAAAGTAGAAAGCACCGTCTGGAAACAAGTATTGGGTTTGCCCAAAAGCCTCCAGATGGCCACACTTCGGTATGATTTAGGCCCAAAATCCCTTAAGACCCTAGTGGAGTGGAAATTGTCATGACCCTTGCCCCCTGGCCCTCACTGGCAAGTCAGCCTTCTAGTTAGGGCCAGGTCAAAGGCCTTAAAACCTCATCCAAGACTCTCTAGGAGTCAGTCCTGGCGCCAAGCTCATAACCATCATGAAGACCAACATTAGAATGGGACCATTTACTTGGGATTATTTAATTTCGGGCGGGGGGGGGGGGTTCAGCCAACATGGAGGCACACATATAGCTCAGTTACAAGGAACTGAGCTATGTGGTCTAGTCTTTTGGGTGTGGCAGGCCTGGGACTTTTTTACCTGGACTACTTTACCTGAGACTATTTAAACCGCACCCAAACAGCAGAACATGCTTTGCGTTATTCTGCTGTGGGCAGCATAATGCTCACCATGTCCAGTTCTTTGATGCCAGCTTACCTGAAACCAAGGACCTGCATAGAGAGAAAGAACACTACGAAACTTACCTGGAACAGTATCCTGTCTTCAATCCATCGCCGACTTCAGTTCCACTCATCTGAAGGTACGAACTCCATCATCCAGCACCACAGGCATCCTGGAATACCATAACTTGGAAAGAGGAGAAAGAAAGACAGCATTAGTAAGAGTTTACTCACGTTTCCTCCCGAATGAAGAAAGCCACACAATTCTTACCTGGATAGTCATGTCCTGGTCAGTATCATTGCTGGAACATTACGGCGCTCGGCGAGGAACATCGCAACCTGCAAGGAGAGAAGAGACACAGGTTAGCAATATAAAAGGCAAAACAGCGCCGCTCATCACGCATTACTCACGGGACAGCATGGCGCACACTGCGCTTTCGCCTACTGGCCCATGCTCATCTTCAAACTGCATGACAACACCAAAATACCTTTCCATACCTAAAAGGAAAGAAGCAAGACATTATTATTCGAATGAAGAGGAACATAAGAACTGCATATAAAGACTGTAAAGCAGCAAACCTTCGGAGTCGCAGCAGGCCTGGATTCCCACAGGGCGGCTTGCACCAGTGAAGTAATTTGGTCGCTGCTCGCCCCCCACATCTACGCTCCCCTGCCACGAGCAGCAGGACGCAGAATCCACCTTTTACAATATTAAGGTGAAGAGAGGGCCCAAGGGGCAGGAAGGAGTTGAGGCCAAGGAAGGTGGAAAAACAAAGACAATCTGGTATTGAATCCAGCTCTCCTATATTGCAGACCCATCTTTAACCAGAGGCCTTACCAAGGAACCGGGATAGGGTTTGAGAGTGCAAATCATCCAAACAGGGCTGGGTGGCATCCCCGTGGATACCAGGTGAGTAACAAAAATTGCTTTCTTTGTACAGCTCCATCTTGGTGCCAATGACAAACACACTGTATGAAGATCTTTTGGACTATCTGAATTTAGATTCTTCCCTAACTTTGGGGGAACTCAAGAAGGTTGCAGAAGACTTACTGGTCTACTGTGAACAAGATAATCACACACTGATCCCAAATCCTTTGAAGGTCAAGAAAGCAATCACAATGAGAAATTGGATAACATCAGATTCGGTGAGGGCCTCCTCAATCCCTATATCTTTCTTTAAGCATGGAAAAAAGCAGGGCCTTGTTCCAAGGTATTTAATGAAGTTCACAGATAGGAAGGCAGAGCTTCATGAGAGTATGTCTGAACCGTATTAAAACGGGCTCAGTCTTGGCCAAATGGGGATTCAAGGAAGGGGCTCGTATTCCAGAGTGTATAGACCTGAGTAAACAGACGCTTGAGCATCTATTGAGATTCTGCAGAGGAACCTGGGACACTAGGGTTGAATACCTGGACAACTCAGTTAGGACAATTGATTGACTATCAAGTGCTGTTAGGGAGAATTCTCATTCTATGCTAATTTCCCTCACCTAGTGAGTCCCCCAGCAGCTTTGCTGGATTTCTGGAGTTTATTCTTTCCACTTGATAAGAGTGTGAGCCTTTTTCCCCACTCTAGCATGTGTTTTGCCATGTGTTTTTTTACTGTTTGCGTGATCTTGGGCTCTGGAGCACTCCACTCCATGAGACCCACCTTTTTGTGTGTGTTACACAGCACCTTCAGTGCAGTGACACAGGGTTGTCTGTGAGACTTCCCACTGACTCCATTTTTTTCTGGGGCTGACTACTGTCCCGCAGAAACAGGTAAAGTGTTGTTTACTTTGTGTAGTCATTTAAAACTACAGACCCAGTACACCCAATCTAACATGGAGTACTGAAAAGGGTTAATGCCTATCCCTTTTTGTCTGTGCCTCTGAGCTTTGTTTTGCTCTTTTAACATTTAGACTTGGCTGGTAGCAGTGGTATCTACCCTAACTTTTCTACCGTGATTATGCTATATAAATGTGGTATTGTTCCAGGCTATTACATTAGCCTGGAACATAAACCCGCTTGACCAAATACTCTTTCTTTTGGCTCCGGTCGGGTTTATTCGCCATTTCTTTTTGTTAAAGTCCTTCTTGTGTTTTACTTTGCACGGCAAACCAGGTTTGCCTTCTTTGTTCACCATCTTTTGGCGGGCTTCTGCAAAGAAGCCCTCTTGGCGCCTGGGTGTCTAGGTGGGCTGTATTTGAGGGAGGGGTGTAGTCATCCCCTGCACAGGGTATCCTAGGAAACCCAAGTCGCACTTTGCCATGATTGGCTGAGGTGGTTGTCTGGGCCGGACAACCCGCCTGCTGCGTGATTGACAGCCAGGCTGAGTGAATGGGGGATTTTTGCATAAAAGGCAGGACTCTTGGGCTGGAAGTGAGAGTCGCCACTGGAACTACAAGGAACCGAAGAGAAGTGGAGAAGAAGACGGCTGGTGCAACTACCACGTCCCGGTGAAGCCCTGCTGCAGTCCTGAGCCATCTACCCTTCAACGACCAGAGAAGATCCAGTCCGGAGTCTTCTTCCCTTGAGCCTGGTGGGGTCAACCAGCTCAACTTCCACAGCCAGAGGATCCTCTTCGTGGTCGAAATTGCTGCACACTGCTGTAGTGGTCCGGATAGCCATCTGAAGAGCCTCTCCTGTTTTAAAAGAGTGCACCTTTTAATCACTGTCGCTGCTGCTGGCCTCATCCCAGGGTAGTGCAGCTCACTCCAGACGTCCTTGTCCCCATGACTGAAGCTCCTGGAACTGAGTCTGCAGGAAGCTACCAGGAACAACTGCCGTGGCACCAGCTTCTTCAAAGAATAAAAGGTACTGTGTCCAGCTTCGAGGAACTAGGGTGAACCTTTTTCTCCTCACCCAAGGCTTGCCCTGGTCTTCCTTCCCTCCCTCTTCTAACTTTTGCTTCCTCTGTTGACAATATCCAAGTACTCCTGTCAACGTTGAATCTTGAAATGTCTGATCCTCGACAACAGGAACCCGGTTCCACTTGACATTGGCGCAGGCCTATTGACTTATCTTCCTATCAACAAGTGTTCTCTGATCCTGTCTGCCTTGACAAAAGTATTGCCTGTGATTTTTGCCCCCAACTCTCTTTTGCTAACTCAGGTGCTAAGTGTGTTTTTACCTCGGTAAAAATGATTTCCGCGGATAAACGTATCTTTAGTAAGACCGAACTGTCATTACTGTCAAAAAGTGATTGCATATCTATTACCGGTAACGTCTTTTGTTTCACAACACCGGTCCGTCCAATCATAAGGTACTTACCTTGAGTCGTTCTGCACAAAGTGAATTGGTTGTGTGTAGTGTATTTTACGTGTGGTTTTAATTTAATAGAAGTGAAGTGTTTTGTGAACTGATGGTTTAAAAATAAATGTACTTTTACTTTTTAACCAAAAACCTTGAGTCCGTGTTTGCTTGAGTCACAGTAATTGTAGTCCTTGGTGTAATCTCTACTACTACTCATTTGCTCTTGAGATAAGTCTGGCTGCTCCGCTACTGCTACCACTTTAACCTTGTAACCCAGGCTTGTACCAAAGGTGAACTTGTATTGCCACTTGTAGTCTTAATTGTGTGTAGTGGTCCCTAAAGGCACTGCACAGGATTCTGCCTAACAAGTGCCTTCTGGGAAAGAAGGTTTGCCGGCCACGAGATTAAATTGACACTGAATGGCATAAGAGTGTTGCAATACACAGGATTAATTCTACAAAAATATTGTTAATTTACTTTGCGGTTAAAGGAAGGGTGTATTCCTTCCTTTACTTTTATCCTGATTAATTTTTGTTATGTGAACATGTTTTTCTTTTTTTTTTCTCTTTACTTCTTTTTTCATATTTAAAGGAAAACTGTATTGAAATGGTGTAATTGAATGATTGATTAATTTTATATAAGAAAGCTTGTGTAAAAAAACCTAAATTGGTTATATCACAATAAATAAAAATAAAAAAGAATCTTTCATTTACGAACTACTTCTGAGAACTTTGGCAAAGACTTTCCCGTTTAACTTTCAGAACCATTCATCCTATACAAGACTTTAACCCATTGACTTTGGCCTAACCTATTGCATTGAATCAACTCCTCTGGGGAACTCTAAATATTTGCACGGTTTTAGAGTAACTGTAATATTTGTTTTATTAACCTTTGCCTTTTTGCTCCTACTTCAAAAGCTTTGAATGCCGTTTTGCTCCTCCGTCAAAGTAGTTTAAATGCCTCAGAACCTGATATTGTGAAGTACTGAAGTATATTAGTGTGTGATGTAGATTGCCTCCTTCTAGTGAATGTTTTATAACCGACATAAATAAATTAATAAGTGTTTTACCAAGAAACCTTCACGATAAGAGTCTATCTGAATACTTGTAATTATAGACCTCTGTGTAACACCCTTACAGCTCACATTCCCTCTTGAGATGGGGTCTGTATGCTCAGCAACGCTACCACAAAACTGTGTAGTACAGACTTATACCAAAGGTTGGTTTTGCTCACACTTGTAGTCCTAGTTGTGTGTAGTGGTCCCACAGGGTACTGCATACAAACTTTGCCTAACACTGGTGGCAGCAGTGAGGATCAATTGTATAGTTGTTGCATTGAGAGTTGTACTTTACTTTTGTTCAAATAGTATACTTCACAAGGCTAAGCACCACTATAAAAGTAATTTTATCATGCCTGATATGGATTATTTCAGACAGGAAGCCCTGATCATTCTAACAGTAGACCAACTGAAAGATGTGGAAGGTCAGGAATCTCCCTGTTAAAAGGAAAGAAAAACAAATTGATTGAAAAATTGTTGGAATACCAAAGTCTGAGAATTAGGTCTGTTACACCTACTTCTTCAGCAAATGTGGGAAATGGTAATGAGGATGATAATGATTCAGAGTCTAACTGTAATGTTATTGATGAGCAAGAAAAGTTTGAGGAGTCTCGGGTGTAAGCTCCTCTGAACCTCAACAAGCTCTTGGGCCTCAACCTTTAGCCACAGGGACCCTACCAGGTCCAGTACTGAGTCCAGAATGTGTCTCTCTTCAAAGAATGAGACTTGAGTTAGAGTTCAAAAGGCTCCAAATGTAAACTGAAAGTAAACATCAAGAAACAAACTCTGAGAAATGGAAATGCATCATGCTCTTGAAATGAAGAAATTGTCTCTTGAAAATGGTTCTCTCCCAGAGTCTTCCAGCCCTAGAAGACATTGCATACCTAAGGAAGCTGTGAGTATATATGAGGTGAAGCTTGATATTTTGGATTGGTTGGCTGCTTTTGAGTAGAACTATGGCAGTTAGGGTTTCACAGGGAATCAGTGGATTCCTTGGCTTTTGTCTAGGCTTCCCCATGTTGTAACGGATGCTGCAATGGAGGTGGGGGAACTTGATAAATTGCAGTATTAAAATGTGAAGCTAGCTTTGATAGCTAGATTTGGGAAAACTCCTTCCCAGTACCTTAAGAGGTTTAGGACCCTCAAAAAGCATGATGGTAGCCCTTGGGCTACCTGAGTGTGTGAATGTTTGAAGAACTTAGATGGTTGTCTTAAGGGTTACAGAGTTAACACTTTTGAAGGAATGAGAAATCTATTTTTGTTGGAATCTATTTTTGATGCCTGCTCTCCTGAGCCGAGACAGCACATGGCTGACTAAAGAACTTGAGCCAAAGAAACTAACAAAAAGCTGCTGACTTGTGGGTTGTCAATGGGGCTACTCACAAGGATTCTGGGGCAATTCAGAAAAAGGATGATGGGAAGCAGCAAAAGAAAGATGCCACAGAGAATTCTAATACCTCCAATCCAAAAGAGGGCCCCAAACAGAAAAAGGATATGCCACAAGGGAAACCAATCAGGCTAGTGAAACCAATGGTGCCAAACCAGAG
This sequence comes from Ambystoma mexicanum, assembly GCF_040938575.1. Classification (NCBI taxonomy): domain Eukaryota; kingdom Metazoa; phylum Chordata; class Amphibia; order Caudata; family Ambystomatidae; genus Ambystoma; species Ambystoma mexicanum. The sequence goes on from NC_090932.1 coordinate 1,276,511,032, forward strand.
AGAGTTCAGCAGAAAACCCCATTTGTCAAAGCATTTGGAAAATGTTATGCTTGTGGGTCTACTGACCATGTGAAAGGGGATCCCAGACACAAGGGTAAACCTTCAGGGGTCCACACTGCCTCCTTAGCCTTTTCCCCAGAAGGAGAAGTACATATGGCAAGTGGAAACTCAACTACTGGCTTAAGACCCCATTGGAGTCTCTGCCAGGTTTTTTTTAGTGTACCTGGGTCTGTGGGAACAGCCGAATTTAGATGTCTATAATTCAATTCCAGATAACACAAAAGAATATTACAAGGAAGTAAATGGTCAGGAGACTCCTGCCATTAGAGACACTGTGGCCAGCATTACAGTGGTGGATGAAACTTTTTTCAAACCGGAGGATGTTGCTAAGGCACCCAAAGGCCTCGCTAAGCTTGCTGGAGGCCTTGTCCAAATGCTTCGAAGACTACCAGCGCAACAACATGACCATAAGAATACCTGTTAGTGTAAAAAGTGAGGTGCCTGGGAGAATCCTGTTGGGGAATGACTTAAAAACTCTTGGGAGTTGTATCAAGCAGCCCTAGGCCTCCTAGTAAAAGGAAACGGGAGCAGACAAAGAAGGCCAGACAGAGTACCTTAACAGGCTCTCGAGAGGATGTTACAGAAGAAACTATAACACCCCGTCCACAGGAACTACTAACTGCTATTTGCAAGAAGAAAGACAGGGAAAACCCAAGGTCTCAAGGAAAAAGCCAGAGAGTGTTAGGGAGAATTCTCATAAATTTGCCAATTCCCTTCATTTTGGAGACCCCCAGCAACTTTTCAGGATTTTGAGGACTTGATTTTTTTTAAATCGGGAAAGAGTGTGAGCCATTTTTTTACCACTCTTTCATGTATTTTGATGTGCGTTTTATTCGTGTTCTTTGATTATGGAGTTTTAGATAACTCCATAGGCATCGTCTTTTCATGTGTGTTACACAGCACCCTCAGTGCAGTAACACAGGGAAGCTTTTTAGGCTGTCACAAGGTTTAAATACCTTCTCTGGGATAAACTATTGTTTCCCAGAGAAGGTAAGGTTAAATTGACTTTACTTGTCTTTTTCAATTCCTACACCCAGCACACTATCTTTCTATAGAGTGCTGGAGGGGTTACCTAGTATCCCCTATGTCTAGATACTCATGTAGCAATCAAATGCTACCCTTTCATATCGAAATGGCTGGTGGCAGTGGTTTTACACCGAACTGCCATGATTTTTCCCGACCGCGAACACCGGTAGCAAAAAACCGCGGGAGCCATGTTTTTCAAGATGGCGCCTTAAGCCCCTTTGTTTAAACGGGTCCCGGTCTTCTTTCACCGTTTCTTTTTGGAAAGGTCCTTCTAGCGTTTGTCTCTGCGCTCCAAGCCAGGTTTGGTCCCTTTGTTCCTACTCCTTTGATGGGCTTCAGGACTGAAGACTGCCTCTGGCACCTGATTGACGGGGATGGGCAGGAAGTGAGGGAGGTGCCCTAAACTCCCTGTGCTTAGTCTCCTAGGAAACCCAAATGCACTGTGCTGTGATTGGCTGGCTGACTGTCAGGCAAGAACAGCCACGCTGCTGGGTGAGTGGCAGCTAGGATGGAAAGAATGGCAGAAAACTGTTTCAAAAGGAGAGTCTCTAGGATTTAACGGCAGAGTCGACCACTGGAACGAAAGAACATAAGACGAGCTGTAAGAGGACAGCAGCTGCAACTACTGGACCATTGGTTTGCCCAGTGGAGCCCTGCTGCAGGTCCGAATCGCCAAGTTCACCTCGATAGCGAATCCCCTTCAAGGACGACTGCTTGCTTTGAGTTGGTGGGACCAATCAACTCTTAAGCCACCCGAATACCTTTCTCGCAGCTGGTTAGGATTAACCATGGGAGGACACCAGCTTGTGTGCATGAAGGACAGCAACCAGAATCGAAGAATCACCAATTTGCCAGATTTGTGACCAGTCCCCGTGCAGTGCAGGAGTCCCCTGACGTCCTCCCTCTAGTCCCCACGACTGAGGCTCAGGAACAGCGAGAACTGCCAGGAACAGAAGTCTTCAGCTGCATCTTTTTCTTCAATTTAAGGTACTGTGAAAACCTGTCCGAGAGAACTTACCTCTCACTGCGAAAGTGTGTACAACCATGGCAACTTGCAGGCCTAGTCAGCTTTTGACCCGACATACAAACCTTTCTTCCGTGAACTACTTCTAAGAACCGTGGCAAATACTTTTCCAGTTTAAATACCAGAACCGTTTTTACATTAGTCCAATGAATTTGGCCTACCTATTGCATTGAATCAACTCCTCTGGTGAACTCAAACTATTTGCACTGTTTTAGAGTATCTGTAATATTTGTCATTAATTTATGCCTTTTTGCTCCTACTTCAAGGGAGATCAAGCGCTTACTATTCAGTATTGTAGTATAACTTGTGCGATATTGGTTGCCTCATTTAGTGAATGCTTTACAAATGATTGTGTAATAAATTAAGAAGTGTTTTTTTTTTTTACCAAGAAACCTTGAATCCAAGTGTCTATCTGAATACTTGTCATTGTAGACCTTTGTGTAACACCCTTACAAGCTCACATTCACTCTTGAGATAAGCCTGGCTGCTCAGCTTGCTACCACAAAACTGTGTGGTACAGACTTATACCAAAGGTTGGTTTTGCTTACACCTGTAGTCCTAGTTGTGTGTAGTGGTCCCAAAGGGTACTGCATACAAACTTTGCCTAACAGACACTTATGAGGACGTGAAAGAGCTAAACTAAGCATGACTCAAGACGTGCCAACTGCTTCATTGACACCAGATGGCCTCCAAAAGCTTATTTTTTTTTTAAAATTACATTTATAAAGCACCCAAACAGCCCAGAGGCATTGTGGCACTGTTACAAGGAAAACGTCTGTTACATAAATTTAGTTGCATTACAGGGAAACTGCTTAGTTACATGAGCCTATGCATGTGTTTGGATATGCAGAAGTTGGATACATAGGTGATATTTCCACCCAGGGTTACATATTGGGCTGCATATCCAAATTGTATATCAGAGTTGTTGGTCATAGAATACACAGAAGAGGCTGGGTAGTGCCTTAGTGGCGGTATGTGTGAGTTTTTAAGCAAATAGTCTAGTTTTAATGACTTTGCGGAAAGCAAGGTGTGGAGGTTCTGCTCTGAGGCTGCGTGGGAGGGAGTTCCATTGCCTAGAAGCAATGAAGGGGAAGCTAGCACCCCCACCTCTGGCACTTTAACTCTAGGAATGGGCAATAGGTTGGTGTAAGGTGTTCTTGTGGGTCTGGATGAATGATGACTGTGCGAAAGGTAGGGAGGTGCTGTGTGATGTATGTATTTGTGAGTGAGGGCAAGTGTTTTGAAAAGCATGCATTGGCGGACAGGCAGCCAGTGGGCTTGCAAACTGGCTGCGGAAATGTGTTCTCTTTGGGAATGCCCAGTGCAGCGCTGAGGGCATTGTTTTGAATAGTTTGGCCAAATGTTCTAGCAGAGGTTCCTGTGAAGAGAATGTTACAGTAGTCCATTCTTAAGCCTATGGACGGCGATGGACAGGCAGTTTGTGCTGCATACGAATGGTCTAGTGGAAGTCTAGTGTAGTAGGCTGCAGAGGCTGCAATTGCACCAACTTTTCTGGTCATGGTTAGATTGGAATCCAGGTAGACTCCCAGTGATTTGACTGATTGGGAGACGGGCATGGTGGGGTTGTCGATAGTGAAGGTGAGATACTGGTTGTCAAGGTTGATCCGTGAATTAGTAGGGTCTATCAGTAGTAGTTCTGTCTTAACCCCATTTAGGAAGAGCTTGTTCTCAGCCATCTATGTGTGGATGGTGGAATAGATGGAGGTTAGGGTTTTGGAATCAGCCTCAGTCACCGGACTAGGGGAGGAGGACTTGTGTATCATCAGCATAGTTTGAGTACATAATGCAGAGCGAGTCCAATGTTTTGAAGAGAAGTATAGTGAAAATATTGTATAACGTAGGCGACAGGCAAGAGCCGTGTGGGATTCCACATAGGATGGCAGCTGGGGTAGCTGATGCTTGGTCTGAGAAGACTCACATCGCTCTTCCTTGGAGGAAGGAGGCAATCCAAGTGATTGCGTTAGGGAAGAAGAAGGCCGAAGGTGGAGAGGTGTTGGCAGAGTAGGTCATGGTCCACCAGGTCAAAAGCAGCATAGAGGTTTAGGATTAGGAGTAAGGCGGGTTTGCCCGTCTCAGTCAATTTTGTTTTTGAGGTCTAATAAGGCTGTTTCAGTTCCGTGCCCTGGACGGAAGCCAGATTGTCAGGAGCCAAGGATGATATTGGACTCTAGGAAATGCTGGACTTGCAGATAGGCTGCTTTGGCTTAAATTTTAAGTAAGAAGTGCACAGTGGTTATGGGCCTGTACTTATTGGGGTTGGATGGGTCGAGTGAAGGCTTTTTTAGGAGGGGGGGAGAGCCCACGCTTCCTTTAGGCTGGGAGGAACAGAACTTGATGAAAAGGAGGCATTGATGAACGCCGTGAGGAAGGGTTTGAGTAGGTCTGCGCACTCCCTGATGAGTGTTGCAGGGCAGACGTCCCCTTTGCACATGTATGGTTTGATGTTCATGATTGAGGCTACTTCAGTCTCGTTGGCATCCCTGAAGGAGAAGAGTGTTGGGTTGGAGGCCGTCTGGTTAGGGGTGAGGGGCTGGGCAGGCTTGGGGGGGTGGGGGGCCGTAGAGATGGTTATTTAGGATTTTGTTCTTGAGGGTGTCCAGCTTGTGTAGCATGGCTGATTCGATATTAGAACAACAGGCTTTGTTTTTTTATGATGGCTTGAGGGGGTGTGGGGGGGGTCGACTGGGGAGAGGGGGCAGAGTTTATAACTCCCTGAAGATGGAAAAGATTTCCTTACAGTTGGATTTGGCATTGGCGATTCTTGTATTGAATGAGTTGGCCTTAGTGTGAACAATCGCTTTTTTGTATTCGTTGGAGAGTTTGTGTAATTAGAGTTTGTCTGCAGCTAGTTGGTTGGTTTGCCACTTAGATAGGGCTGAGCACTTTTCGGAGCACAGGGCCATGAGTTCTGGGGTAAACAGTGGGCTTAGCTTTACGGACAGTTAGCGGAGCAATAGTTTCTATGGCTTCAGAGAGTACATTGTTGAGGGAGTGGGCAAGTACATTTGGGTCTTTGGAGAAAGGGGTCTTTAGAGCTGGAACATTGAGGTAGGGGGCTAATCTCTCTTTAGTGAGAAGGTGTGCGCTTCTGGTGGTGGAGGAGAGAAGAGGCATGGAGAGCGGTTTCTGGACTTTGGGTGGGGAGAGGGTGAATAGGATGAGGTGGTGGTCAATCCAAGGGAGGGGAGAGTTGGCTGTGACAGTAGGTGGGCAGCTGTGGTGAGCTACCCAGTCGACGGCGCGACCTTTGCTGTGAGTTGGATGGGATGTTGAGTGCGAGAAGACTAGTGTTTCCAGCACTTTTGCTAAGGATTTAGCTGACGAGTCGTTGGGGTCACGTAGTCCTAGGTTGAGATCGCCTGCTAGAATACCTTGGAGGAGGTTTTTAGGTTGTCAGAGGAGGCGTGTGATGGTGGAGTGGAAATCAGTGGGCCAGGAGGGGGCGGTAGACAATGTGTTGTGTGATGGTGTAGTTATGCGAGGTGGTGCATTTGAGGGTTAGGAGGTCGCAGTTACCTGCGATAGGTTAGTCAATCTTTCTGATGGTGAAGGAGTCTCTGGATATGAGGGCTACCCATCTTCTTTAGAAAGAGGCCGGTCTTGGTGAAAGATGGTGTATTCTGTGGGGAGTGCAAGGGCAGGGCCAGATGCTTCATGTAACCATGCTTCTGTCACCGCACAGAGGTCAAGGCCATGGGTGGTGATCATGTCATATACTTGGTGGGCTGGGATGGAGCGGGTGTTGATGAGGGCACAATGTCGGGAGGTGGGGTGTTAAAGTGGACAATGGTGGTGACTGGACCAATACCCGTAAGCAGGGTATTAGGCAGAGTAGGCGAGGTGGTATAATTTGTGCATATAGAGGCAGCAGTATCAGTGCATGCGGGCATGGTGGATGCAATATGTGGCAAGGAGGTCGGCGGCCCCGAGGCATCAGCACTGGTGTGGGTAGTGGGCAAGGTGCCATGGTGATGGCATTGGAGCAAGTAGCATCACCAATTATTTTAGATGTGGGCGCATGGTGTGGCAAGGAGGCTGGGGGTGCATGTGGCATAAGAAATAGCATCACAATTAGCAATGTGAATGGTAGGCTTGGTAGTGGTCTTAGTGCATGGGGCATTGCCAGTTTGTTACAAGATGGTACAGCCTGTATTCTGGAGGCAGCATGTTAAGTGGTAATGGATGTGAGATTAGGCAGACTCGGAGTATTAGTTACATGCAAGTAGGATATGGATGATGTGGGCTTCTTAAAAGTCAGCTAGCCGATGATATTGAGCAGAATAGTGAGGCGTGCACGGTGCAGCAATGTTTGATATACAGTAGTGAGGAACGAAGACACAACAAAAGGCAAAGGTGGTAGTAATACAAATTTACATAGCGGGTAGCCAGAGCTAGAGTGTCAGTGGTGAACAGTGGATAGCTGGAACTCGATTAGTAATGTATAGCAAGCATTGTGGAAATTGATAATGAGGATGATAATTGTGAGTCCAACTCTAAATGTCTTTGAAGAGTCAGAGCCTCAGCAGGCCCTTTTACCTCAACCTACATCCACTGGGACCCCACAAGGTCCATCACTGAGTCCAGAATATGTGTCTCTTGAGAAATTGAATTGGAATTTAAGACATCAGGACATCAAACTCAGGGAATTGGAAATGCAACATGCTCTTGAAATCAAGATTGTCTCGAACATGTTTCCCTCTTATACTCAAGGTTTCTTGATTAAACAATTATTAATTTAACAGTCTGTTCAATAAGCCTTCTTCAGATGGGAGCGATATTAAAGCAACACACAAATATACTTCAAAATACACCCTCTTAGTTTCTCTAAATCAGCAAGTACCCATTTCGGTTGGCAGACAGATGGTTCCTTCACACAGAGTTGACATAAATAACTAGGGCAATGGACATTAATATATCATTGGTACATTTAGAGCAATACTGAGTTGGTGTCAAAGAAAAGGGTTTGGGAACAAAACAAAGGTTAAACAAATATTCTGAAGCAGGGAAGTATTTATTAACCCTGCAGTGCAAAGTAAATTAACCTTTTCCTGGAGGAAAGGTAAAACACAAAGTCAGAGGTAAGAAGAGTCTTTCTGGTAGCTAGGCCAGTCAATGTCAATTGATCAAAGGTCTAGGCGAACTGAAACACTTCTTGCTGGTAAGTAAAAGTCTTGCACAATGTTTTAGAAGTCTTTTTAGAAAAATAGCATCACTGTAGGGCCACAAGCTGGGAGGCTTATGAGGGGCAAAGCTGCAAGCAACTCCGCAAAAGGAACTAAAGACAGGTCTCAACTGAGAACAAGTAAGGCTACACAACAAGAGGTAAGTCACCTTAGTTTTACAGTACCTTTGGTTAGAAGAAATGGTTCCAGCTGGCGTCTGTTCCTTTGTAGGTCTGCAGATACTGTTGTTCCTGGGCCTCAGCCGTGAGTACAAAACGGAGAACGTCTGAGGACTCCTGCACTACAACTTGAAGGTCAGCAGCAGCAATGGGTCAACTTCAATTCAGCAGCACTTTGCAGTTTCAGCATCTCGCGTCTCTAGCAAATAGCAACACTGCAGTTCTCGGATACCACTTCAGACCTTCCTCGCATCGAGGGTCCAGCTTCTGTTGAGGTGGCTCAGGCTTGGTCAGTCCTGCTTCTTGAGAGTTCAGAGGATCTTCCTGGAGCTCGGTCCGACTTAAAACACACTCACTCAATTCCTCTCCCTGGCACTTTGGTTCCTGCAGCAGCAATGGACGTACAGCCAGCTCTGAGAGGATTTCCAGATGAGCTTGTATTTGGGTCGATTGGTCCCACCAACCCAAGGTGAGAAGTTGGTCTTCTCTAGTTGAGGTGAATTTGGAGCTTCAGCACTGCAGCAGGGCTTCACCGGGCAAACCAACGGAGTTGCAGCAGGCGTCTCTTCCAAGTTCTTCTTTGGATTCCTTCGTCCAGTGGTCGACTCCGCCTTCCAAGCCAAAAGCCTCCCCTTTTATGCAGGTTTCTCCCATTCATTTGCAGCCTAGCTGCCAATCACACAGGAGGGTGGCTGTCCTACAAGGACAGCCCTCCAGCCAATCACCCTTGGGTGCATTCCTGTAACCAAGGAGCCTAAGCACAGCGAATTCCGGGCACCTCCCTCACTTCCTGCCCCTGCCAGACATGCTGGAGACAGAGGCGGGCTTCACTCCCGAATCACGCCAAAGACAAAATGAACAAAGGGACCAAACCTTGTTTGGCGCACAGAGTAACTCTCAAGCAGGACCTTTCCAACAAGAAATGGAGAAAAAAGAAGACAGCATAGTTTTGACAAAATGGGCATCCATGGGCGTCTTACTGCAGCTGCAATTGCAGCCCGCGGTAAATACACACAATGGTAGTAAAAAGTAAACCACTGCCACCAGCCATTAATTGTAGAATGGCTGACATAAAAATGTAACATGAGAAACTAGGTAAAGGGGATACCAAGTAACCACTCCAGCACCCTATTGTAAGATAATGTGCTGGGTCTAGCAAGTTACAAAATGTTAGTAAAGTCACTTTCACGTCACTGCTCTTAGAAACAGTAGTTTTAACAAGAGAAGATATTTAAACTTTTCAGAAAATCGAAGCGACTTCCATGTGCCACTGCACTGAAGGTGCAGTGTGTCACAATGTAAAGATGGTGCATATGGAGTTTGTCAAACTCCAAAGTCAAAAGAAACAGAGTCCAAATCATAGAAAAATATGAGAGAGTGGGAAAAAGGTCTCTCTCCAGGTTAGAAATGAAAAGTCCTCAAGTCCAGCAAAAAGAGCTGGGGTCTCCAAGGTAGAAGGGAATTGGCACATTTCCGAGAATTCTCCCTAAAACCCATGAAAAACTCACAAAAGGAAAAGGGCATAGGTCTCCAGATAATGAAACCACAGAAGAAAAGTAATAATGAGGTTCATCTCCCACCATCACTGCAAGATTAAATATTAAAAGACTACATTTCAAAAAGACTCCTGCCACGTAAAGGAAGGCAAATGATAAGAGCGGAGAGGAAGAGCGAAAAAAGGGTGTAAAGGGTGGAAGAGGTTGTGTGATAAAGAGATGTACAAATAAGGTTGGAAGGATAAATAGAGGGAAAAGCAGGGTGAAAAAGGAGGTAAAATGTACAAGAGTACAGCAAGAAAGAAGAGAAAGAAAGAAAAAGCTAAGTAAGGCTAGAAGCAACAAGGAGAGTGCAAGGGTATGGGTGGGGTGAATGCTTGAAGGGGAAAGGCAGAAGAGAGCAGGTTAACACAGATGACCGTGGACAGGGGCAGAAAGTGCCCCTCTTTTAAAAGGGGAGAGTTGCAAGTCTAATGCACGCACTTGTTTGGATACTTGCGGAAAATGTCCTTGATCACCACAATGGCTTCTTGCACCACATAGTTGACTTTGGTCGAGATGAGGTCTAGCAGTGTGCTGACACAGCGTTCTGCTGATTGCTGTTAAAGAACAAAGCACAGTTAAGTTTGTTTACAGAAAGTCATCCAAGTGTTAAACGGCTGGAGAGGCAGAGCCAGATCTCTATGGCTCGAAGCCCCAAGACGTGCATTACAAAATGGTTAAAGACTCCAGAAGCAAAGGTACATGTATGGTTAGACACAAAATGCAGACCATTAAAATTTCTAAGTATTATAATGACGCAAAAGACCTACACGTGTGTGTGTGTGTGTGTGTGTGAGGTTAAAGATCCAAAGCACAGAAATGTCCGCTCCGTGTGTACATTACAGGTTATGGATTAGAGGCCCATGAGCCTGGTAGCCAAGTGAGATTAGAGCACCAGGACACAGAGACATCCTTTTCAAAGTACTAAGAGGCCCCAAAAGAGGGCATTCCCATGGGATAAAGAAAAACAAATCTACCCATCAGTGGTTATAGCTGTAGCAAACATACATAAACAAGATTAAAGCCAAGAGGCAACGCTTCATGTCTTGTGAGAGGGGACAGAATTGCAAGGGACATGTAGACTTCCATGTCATTTTAGAACATTGAGCACAACGAAATAGAAAACTGAGAACTAACGTAAATATATCCATCCAGGTGCAGAAAGTAAGCTAAAGACAGAAGTCCACAATGGTTTTGACCTTGCGTAAATTACGGTGTCACAGTTTCTACTCAAATGGGGCACTGCTTTATTAAAATCCTACTTGGGCCCAGTACATCTGTACTGGAGAACCCTACGCCAGAGCACAATGACCTAGGCTCAAAAGGGCTGTTCTGACCACATGGGTTGTTGTGAGCCCCGATGGCGGTCTTCATATTGGTTCCAACTGGTTTATACCAGCGTAGGTCCCAGTGTTCTCCCCTTTTCCTGTATGGGTTGGCTAGGCCGTGTGGCAGTCCTACTGACTAACCATTGTGGTTGGTCATCTGACCTTTTGCCCGTTAGACCAGATTTGGAGCAGTACCCTTTGATTGTACTACAACCACCAATGATCTCCTGGAAATAGGAACCCAACCTTTGGTAGAAGTCTGTACTACACCGGTTGGTAGTGTGGCTGAGCAGCCAGGCTGATCTCAAGAGGGGTCAATGTGAGCAGGAGGGTGGTTACACAGAGATTCACAGTGACAAGTATCCAAATACACACTTACTCTCAAGGTTTCTTGATTAAACAATTATTAATTTATTTAACAGTGAGTTTGAATAAGCCTTCTTCAGAAGGGGCAATATAATAGTAACACACAAATACACTCCAAAATACACACCCTTAGTTTCTCCAAATCAGCAAATACCCATTTGGGATGGCACACAGACACTTCCTACACCCAGAGGGAACAAATAGCTAGCACACTGTGGACATTAATATATCACTGGAACATTTAAAGCAATACTGAGTTGAATGTTAAAGTAAAGAGGTTTTAGAATAAAACAAGGTATCACACAAATGTTCTGAAGCAGGTAAGTACTTTTGAACCCCCCAATGCAAAGTAAATTAACCCTTTCCTGGAGGGAAGGTAAGACACAAGTAGGAGAGAAGTCTCGTTCAGGGAGCCAGGCCAGCCAATGTCAATTGGGCAAGAGTATAGGTGAGCTGAAGCACTTCTTGCAGGCAAGTAAAAGTCTTGCACAATGTTTTAGAAGTCTTTGTAGAAAAAGTAGAATCAAAGTAGGGTCACAAGCCAGCAGGTTTGTGAGAGGTAGAAGGTGCAAGCAACTCTACAGAAGCAACCAAGACAAGTCTCAACCGAGATTAAGTAAGGTTACAACAACAAGAGTTAAGTTCTTAGACTGTACAGTACCTTTGGTTAGAAGAAATGGTTCCAGCAGGCGTCTGTTCCCGTGTGACTCCTTTTTTCCTGTGCCTCAGTCGTGGGGACAAGAGGGAGGACTTCTAGGGACTCCTGTAACACAACAGGACGGTCTGCGACAGAAAAGGACCAACTTCTATTCAGCTGCACTTTGCAGTTTCAGCTCCTCACGTCTCAGCAAATAGCACCACGTGGCCTCTCGAATACCACACTGGACTTTCCTCGCATCTGGGGTCCAGCACTCTGAGGTGGCTCAGGCTTGGTCCGTCCTGCTTACTTGGAGTCCGGAGGATCTTCCACAAGCTCGGGTCTGACTTTAAAGTAATGCACTCCCTTTTGGTGTTCCTCTCCCTGGCACTTTGGTTCCAGCAGCAGCAGAAGTACAGCCAGCTCCGAGAGGATGTCCAAACGAGTTCACTTTGGAGTGGATTGGTCCCACCAACTCTAGGGGAGAGGTCGTCCTTGTAGGGCTTCTCTAGTCGAGGCGAATTTGGAGCTTCAGCACAGCAGCAGGGCTTCACCAGGTAAACCAACCGTCCAGGAGTTGCAGCAGGCATCTCCTCCAAGTTCTTTTTCAGATTCCTTCGTCCAGTGGTCGACTTTGCCTTCCAAGCCAAAAGGCCTTGCCTTTTATGCAGGTTTCTCCCATTCATTCCAGCCTACCTGTCGATCACACAGTAGGGTAGCTGTCCTTGCCGGACAGCCAGCTGGACAATCGTCTTTGGGTGCATTCCTGTAACCAAGGGGATTAAGCACAGGGAGTTTCGGGCACCTCCCTCGCTTCCTGCCTCTGCCAGACATACTGGAGCCAGAGGTGGGCTTCGCTCGTGAATCCCACCAAAGACAAAACAAACAAAAGGACTAACCTGGTTTTGCGCCCAGAGTAAATCTCTAGAAGGACCATTCTAGCAAGAAATGGCAAAAAAAGAAGACCGGGCCATTTTGACAAAATGGACACCCATGGGTGCAATATTGCAGCAGAGCAGAGAATGCAGCCCGCGGTAAAAACACACAATGGTAGTAAAAAGTAAACCACTGCCAACAGTCATTAATTGTAGAAAGGGTAACAAAATTGTTACATGAGAAACTAGACAAAGGCTCCAGCACCCTATTGCAAGATAGTGTGTGCCAGGTCTAGAAATTTACAATTGGAAGTAAAGTCAATTTCACTTTACTGCTCTTGGAAACAGTTTATCCAAGAGAAAGTATTTAAACCGTAGGGAAATCTGAAAGACTTCCCTGTACCACTGCACTGAAGGTGCTATGTGTCACAATATAAAGATGATGCCTATGGAGTTGGTCAGACTCCAAAACCAAAATGAAACACAGAAAACATAGAAACAAAAAGTACAAAGTCTCAAAGTTCAGCAAGAGAGCTGTGGGTCTATAAGGTGGGAGGAATTTAGCACTAAACAGAAAATTCTCCCTAACAGTCCCCAACCCATTCCAGCGATTGATGGGCTGGTCACCCAGACCCCACCCACCAAATCTGCTCCTTGGAACATAGAGCCAGCTATTATCCCTGGGTTGGGATAATTTTCTGCTGGGTTACCACCCTTCAATGCGCCCCGAAGCGCCAGGAACCATCTCCATGGGATCCCTCGTCTTCCCAGTCCGATTCTTCACTCCTGGCTTGAAGAATGGGAACATGACAAGGTCGTTTGTTCTTTTCCATCGAGGGACTCTTTGCTGACTCAGCGTTGAAGACCTTGGACACCGGATACTGTAAATCACAACGAGGAAAGAAGCATGCGTTTACCCAGGTTATTTCACCGTGCTGTAGCAATGTACATTAAAAAAAATGCCATCGTAAGTACTTGCCCCTGGTTTTTGGGGGGTGGGCTATTATTTAAGATACTCACCCTTTGGGGTGTCTCTGTTCAAAGATTCTTCGGAGGTGTCAATCATGTTCCCATAGACTTACATTGGGGCACTCCTGCTTTGCTGCAACTTCTCCCGGGGCTTTAGGTTCTGCAAGCAACCTCTGGCTCGCTTCATAGGAGTCTCCTCCGGTTCTCCCAGGTTTCTTTTTAACATAATCTTCAGCTGTGGGTTAAAACAGACTTGCCACCATTTTCCAGATACAAGTGGATGACCAATTCACTTTATCCCATTGACTTATGGCACATCCAACCTGTCCTGGAACTCTCCTAAAAGGACTTTGGTGGGACCAACGTGCACCTGGACATTTTGCCTCAGCCCACGGCGGATTCAGGAAGTTATAGGCCAATACCTGGTATTTTAGTAATTAGCAGGGATTTCTAATGTATTTTTAAAATTCTACTCTTCTGGCCTGTAAAAGTGAATGTTTGCTAATCCGTGATACATTTTAGTAACTGTTCTTTCTGGGACAAATGTCTTGGCAATGGTTGCCAAAATGTATCCTCATTTATTTATTTTTCTCTGTATCTAAATTACATTTTACCCTACATCCCCATTATTTAACATGTGTGCATTTGGATCAAATTTAATACTATGTCCTAAAGCTCCAGAATTATTGTGTAGGATTGGTGTTGGCCTTGGGGGACATTAGGACTGTTTCTCTTGCTGGATACAACGTCTGGTTCCCTTTTCTTCCTAACCATTTGCCTATATGTGTTGGATGCTGACCACCTGAACAAGGACCAACGATGTATAACAACGGTGGGAAGTGTCTTTCAGGACACTACTTAGCTGTGCCAGCCTTACAGGATTTTACCTGCTTTGTTCAGTTGTGCGTTTCCCTTGTTCTCCCTTCACCCTGCCCCGTGTCATTTTATGTTGCATGCCTATTTGAGGAAGTGGGCCTACATAAAGGCACTGGGGAGAGGAGAGTGCTTGAAGATATTTAGTGTTTAGACTTTATTGCGTATTCCTTAATGTTGTGCATTATCCATTTTCCTGTGCACCAGGTGCTCAGTACTCATTTGACCTGATAGAGATCTATATGCGCAACATAACAAAAGTATAACATGCATACATCTGTGAAATACACAGGTGAAATTTAGGAAATGTGTTATGTAGGTTGGTTTGGGTTACGTAGGTTTGTTTGGGTAACAATAGACATCTATGCCAGTATACAATTTTGGGTATGAATATGGTCTATATGAGTTATGATAGAAAGCTGAATGGTTAAGAATTATATGAGTTGGGTCTGTGATCAATTGAATGTACTATTATAATGAAATTAAGATTTTGTATTGGTAAAATCTTTTGACTATATACATATGGAATCCTGTCATCATTGTCTATGGATCAATTGTTGATTATTATTGTGCTGCCGCTACTGCCAGGACCTTTGTAAACACCCTTGGCGCTGACACGATGCCGAAGGGGAGCACTTTGAATTGCTAATGCCTGTCCTGTATCATGAAACTTAGATATTTCCTGTGTGCTGGCAACATTGAAATATAAAAGTATGCAACGTTCATGTTCAATGTTTCCATGTGGTCCACCTGTTTCAACAGTGGGATCACCTCCTGTAGCGTTACCATACAAAACCTGTGGTTTTATAAATTTGTTTGCTGGGCGCAGGTCAAGAACAGGGCGCATGGCGAGGTCCTTTTTGGGTACAAGGAAGTACACTGAATAAATACCCTTGTTGACATGAAGAATAGGGACGGCTTCTATGGTGTCCTTTCCCAGCAGCGCTTTCCACCTCTCGATTCAGGATCTGCAGATGGTCCGGTGAGAGGTGCTGTGAGCATGGTGGTCTGAACTGTGGTGGTCGGACGAATTCCACGCAGTACCCATGGGCGACCGTCTTTATAACCCATGGGTCTGAAGTTATCCCCCGTGCCGTGAGGAAAGATGTTAAACGCCCCCCAACCGGGGTTACATGGGAGGGGACCTGGATCTGATGGTCATTTCTGACCAGAGGCTGCGGCTCCTCTGGGATTGGGGCCTCTACCTCTGCCTTTGTCGCGTCGCTGACCCCTTGAAGGGTAGTAGGCAGGGCTTCCTGATTTTTGTCCATAGTTATAGTTTGCCGTGCTGTAGTTCTGATTTGCACGGGGCTGCTCTCGAAAGGACCGCCGTTACTCAGAAACCTTCCCCCCAAAGGGGAGGTGGTTATCTGTTGCAGGGACTTAAGAGTCTCATTTTTGGCTATCTACAGGGCCTCGTCGACCGTTTTCCCGAAGAGATTGGTCTCTTCAATGGGTTTGTTGATAGAGCGGCCTTTGTTTCAGGCTTGAACCCCGAGTTACGAAGCCAAGAGTGCCGCTTGAGTAAAGTGCCCTGGACCAAAGACCTGCCTGCTGTCTCAGCAGTGTCCAGAGTGTTCTTGATGATATTCTGGTTACCCTGCCTGCCTTCGGCCACAATAGTGAGAGCTTGGACTCAACGGGTTCAGGAACCTCCTGGACACCTTCCTGTACCAGGTTCCATTGAGCGTCTGCATAACTCGCCAGCAGCATGGTGTTATCCGCTGTGCGTGTGGTGTATGCAGCTGCTGAGGTAACACGCTTACCTAGGACGTACAACCTCTTGGATTCTTTGCCTGGAGGTGCCTCCCCCGTAGCAAGGGGTACTCCTGCCCGTTTCTGGGTGGTAGTCACTACCAAGGAGTCGGGCGGCATGGCCCTTAATTTATTGAGGGCCTGAAGGGGCTGGCCGAAATAGCTTTTGGTTTGAGCTGGCGACACCAGGGAGGGGGTCAATCTTCTTTTAACAGAATTTAGGAGAGTAATGGCTTGGCTTGAGGGGGTTTCTCCTTGAGAATATCCTCCACAAAGTCTTGTTCAGGTACCGCCTCTTGAGTAGTGATCTGCTGCCTTCCTTAAGATGGCATTGAAGGCCATTTGGTCGTCTACAGACGAGGCCTGGCGAGCCGGGGTGGATGGAGGAAAATCCAGGCATAGAATATCAGTGTCCTGATCTTGCGTGGGAGCTGCTAAGGCTCCGTTTCCACTTGCTGGGTTTCCCTCCCAATTGTCAATGGCATCAACCTGGTCCTCAGTGTAGTGCTGCAGGAAGGAAGGGTCTTCTTCGCTGTAGATGCCTTTATAGGTGTCCATCTGGACCAACGCTTCCTGATGGACAGAAACCGAGGGCGGAGAGTCAAGATTTTCTTGAAAACGTGAAGCCGATCTTACAACAGGTTCCCCACGAGATCTCTTAGGGGAAGGCTGTTCGGAAAAAAAGACAATTTTTCAAGACGATCCATGCACCCTTCAAATTTTTCCCTTGTCCACTTAGAGGGCCCAGAAGGGCCTAAAGTTGGAAGAACGTTGTTTTCTGGCTTTTGTTGAAATTCTGACTGTCCTCGTAGTTTGAGTGCATCAGGGCACCATGGCGTGTCTTTAGACTTGTCCGCAGCCTGCTCCATGCGTCCGGTGTACGTACCAACTCAACCGCCAAAGTCATTCTGGCAATGCTGTCTTCAATCTCAGCTGAAACGGCGTGAGTTAATGGGTTCTAAGGCTTATCAGAAGATTTACCTACTACCACAGCATTAGAGGGCCTAGCAGTAGATTTTCACCTGGAGGCCTAGTAGTAGGTTTTAGGCCTACCGGGCCTTTAGGAATCGGAGCGTCGAATGAACGCACTTCGACGTGTAAACCCGATTTAGGGGTAGCGCCCAGTCGCAAGACACTGCTGCGGATGTGGGGAAGGCTGCTGATCTACCCGATCAGAGGAATCTGCCGAAATTTTCAACACCCCTGCCGGCACCTTCACCTTTTTCGTCAGAACTGTCAAAATTGGTGGTGGGTTGTGTGTTTAGTGTGTTGCAGTCTTTGTACGTACCTGTCGCCGGGTGTTGTCCCTGAAGCGTGACTCGTCAGGCCTGGAAGGGCCGGGGACGGGCGTGGCGGACCTAGAAGTGTCCGCCTCGAGGTCTAGAACATCCGATACAGATGTTTGGTCATTGGAGGTGCCCCCGTCACTTTCGGCGGGTGTGGCGGTGGGGGAGGAGGGTTCAGCCCGCGACATACCGTACACGGCCAACCGCTTTACACAGTGCTCCTGAAAGGTCTTAGGCCGAAGGAGCTTACAAGCCGCACACCGCTTCTTTTCGTGATTTAAGGGGAGACAAGAATTACACGTTCTGTGCTAGTCTTTCCGCGGGTATCTGACCCTACACTTAGGGCAGAACCTAAATGGAGTCCTTTCCATAGCGAAAGGTACAAACAAGGATGACCAGATCTAGAGGGTAAAGAGGAAAGACATAACGAAAGATATGGCCACCCCGACCCCAATCTCCCTACTGTGTAGGTCGACCAGAGGGCCCGGCCACATGGATGCCTCAGCCACCGGATCTTAGGTGCGGAAACCCACCGCCATAGAAACTTCCTGCAGTCTTCGTCAAAGTTCTTAATCGCCGTCAAAGTGACTTATAAAAGGGAATAACCGACACAGTCGGTATAAAGATAAACAATGTCTCTTATGCAAGAGCTCCACTATAGGGCGACCAGTTATATGGGCAGAAAATAAACTATCTCGGGGACCTCGGCACGTGAGGGATTTTGGGTACACTACACGTCACGATAGGGATAGTGTTACAGACCCGCCTATGCCGACGTCCCCTTTCGGTCCTTGAAAGACAAGATGCATTACTCTGCGGTTACCACTGGATGTCTGACCATATGCACAGCATGTGATTCTAATGAGATTAACAAGCATCAGAAATATTTTTCTGTATAACCATGTGGTGCATTTTCGAGAGGCAAGTGTGTGGACTAAATTTAACTTTGGTTTGCCCGTTACTGCCATCTGAGAATTAAGCCTTGTCACTCCACGTTACCTACCTGAAAACAGCAGTTTGGCTTCCCTTTGACAGATCGGTTAGCCCCCCCATAAAGTTCAGTGGTTGTATATCCCTCAGAGGGATACACACATTTCCTTCCCCAACCAAACTCACTTGCGCTGCTGTCTCCCAACTCTTATACACCCTTCAACAGTTTTTCACACCCTCTACGTTCCCTCTCCCTACCCTATTCACATTCCCTAAGGAACATTGTTAGGGGAGTTTTCCAAATTCCCCCGTGTGATGTAGACTTCACAAGACTTCCCAATGGTAGATCTGAATCTCTTAGTATCAGTCTGTACTACTCGAGGACCTTGGTAGAGTGGCGGAGTAGTCAGGCTTATCTTAAGAGGGAATTAGGCCTGTAGGTAAGTACACTGAACATAGACAGCAAAATATTGCAAAGAATTCACATGATTCAGTGTGATATATAAAAAAAAAAAAAAGAATTGTGGTATTAATTTATATACACATTAGAAAATATAGAAATATAAAGCCACTGTTTACTTTGCTTGCGGTCAAATTGTTAGAGTTTGACAGTTCTACCGTAATATCGTTCTTATGCGCATTCTTTTTCCCGCGGTCAATTTATACCGTAAATCCGTCTAGTCTGTATCGTAGTACAACTTACGCGCGCAGGCAACAAATGCAACAAGAACACAGTAATACACTTTAGCAGCAAAGAAGAGTAAGTGTGGTGTTAGGCAAGATTGTATGCAGTACCCTTTGTGTGCACTACAATAACCTTGATCACCTGGCAATAGGGACCCAACCTTTGGTACAAATCTGAACTACACAGGTTGGTAGTGTGGTCGAGCAGCCAAGCTCATCTAAAGAGGGGTCAATGCGAGCAGTAAGGTTGTGACCGAGTTTCGCAATACAGTTATCCAAATAAATACTTACACTCAAGGTTCTTGATAAAAACTATTAATTTCATTCAGTTATATAAGCTTTCTTCAGAAAGGGAGCAAAACATGCAACACTTAAATATACTTCAAAACACTCAATTTCTCTAAATCAGATGACACTCATTGGGGATGGCACACAGACTTTTCCTACACCCTCAGGTGACAAATAGCTAGGACATCGATTTATCACTGGTACATTTAGAGCAATACTGAGTTAGGTGAAAAAGAAAGAATAGAGGAATAAAACAAAGCTCAACGTCCCGGGAGGATAGCTCATCGGCAATGTGCTCGCCTTGGAAGCAAGACGACACGGAGCAACACAAGATCGAATCCCGGATCCGCGCTTAGAAACCTCTGGGTATTAAGCGCGTTATAAATAACCTATCATATCAGAAATGACTCGTAAACCGGCAAATACTTTTAAACACCTTGCAAAGCACAAAGTCAGAGGTAAAGAGGGGTCTCTCAGGAAGCCAGGACAGCCAATGTTAATTGCACAATGTCAAGGGGAGCTGAAGATCTTTGCAGGTAGGTCAAAAAAAGTCTTGTACAACACTTGAAGGGCCACAAGCTGAGAGGCTTGTGAAGAGCAAAGCTTTAAATGTTAAAAGTATTTGTACTGCGCACCGTCACCAACGGAATTGGTCCCCAGGCGGATCTGAAAATGATAAAGGTGGGATGGGTTAGTAAGGTGAAGAAGGGAGTAGGATAGTGAGAGGAGTGGTGTTCTGTTGGCAGCTTCAACTCAGTATACACCGGGAGCCGAGCTTTGGTGCGGGTCTCAGATCGGAGTCAGTCCGCGTGTGCTATTGTTCCGGCATGTGTTGTTGCAGTTTTGTGAAGTGCGTGCGGCTTGTTGTGCGAGAGATGGTTGTGCGAGTTTGAGTGAGATAAGTATGCAGAGTTTGAGCTTATATTGGTTAGTGGGTTACCTGACCTTTACCATGCTAACATTCACAGTTCTGTCTGAGTGTGGCACTTGTTGGCCCTCACATTCCCATCTAGACGCGGCGCAGGCCAATGTTTAGGACTCCATCCAGGTGTGGTCATGCCAACATTCACAACTTCATCCGATCGCCACGCAGGCTGGTGTTCACAACTCTAAGTGTGGCACATGCTAGCATTCACGTTTTTCTAGGCGCGGGCATGTTATCCTTCAATCAATCCTATCCAGATGTGACGCAGGCCAACGTCCATCTAGGTGCGTCTGCCGGTCTGGATATGTTCATCCGGTACGTACGAGTGGGAGAGTCACTTGAGGGCTTTCGTCTGGGTCTAGGTATATAGTCAGTCTCTGCAGCCTTCCTTTGTGGCTATTTTCCATGATGTCTTATGCTGTCGAGTGGTTAGTTCTTTGGTTTGAGTGTTTGTCCAGTTTGAGAGTGGCCGAGGTTAGAGTTATTTTCATCATTGTTTAATGTCTGGGCATTCTAGTGCGTCTCCGTTGTGGTTACGCTTTGAAGAGCCATGATTTGAGGATTTTCCTGAAGGCTATGTGGTTTGTTGTATGTAGTTTGTTAACTCTGCAAGGCAACCAAGGCAGGTCTCAGCTGTGAGAAAGTAAGGCTACACAACAAGAGCTAAGTTCTTAGACTTTACAGTACCTCTGGTTAGAAGAAATGGTTCCAGCTGGCTTCTGTTCCTGTACAGCTCTGCAGATCCTGCTGTTCCTGGGCCTCAGTAGGACGTCTGGGACAACTGCTCTGCAATGGGACGATCAGCGGCAGCAATGGGCAAACTTCAATTCAGCGGTCCTTTGGTGTTTGAGCTCCTCGCGCCTGACAGAAAATAGCAACACTGCAGTTCTCAGATAGCACTTCAGACTCCTTGCTTGTGGGGTCCAGCACTCTGTTGAGGTGGCTCAGGCTTGGAAAGTCCTGCAACAGGGAAGTCCAGAGGATCGTCCTGGCGCTCGGGTCCAACTTCAAAGCAATGCACACAATCAGGAATACGTTGGAGGACACAATCCACTCGAAGAACAAGTTACTTACAAACTGGTAACATTCTTTCGTTTGGATGTTCCTCCAACGTATTCCTCATCTTAGATGTATTCCATCCAGCTTTAGCTGCTTCAGAAAAAAAATTCGGCACAGGGCGCTGTGCGTCGATGTGGTCAAGTCGATGGTCCCTCGAAGGCCTCCGTTGAGGGGGACGTCATCGGGTGTATAAATAGCACGCGCGGCGCCCGTTGGCCTCAGTTCTGTTTTCCCCCTTCATTATTGATTTTTCACTGTGTAGACTGTGCCGGCAGACAGGTAGTTGCCTTGCGAGAGTTGGAGTGGCAATAGCCCGGAAAAATCTACAGAGGGGTAGGATGGGAGGGCGATGAGGAATACGTTGGAGGACCATCCAATCGAAAGAACGTTACCAGTTGGTAAGTAACTTGTTCTTCGAGTGGATTGTGTCCTCCAACGTATTCCTCAAGATAGACTCCCAAAGCAGTATGGGCAATTCCTCTGGAGGAGGGGTTAGATTTTTCGATACCCTTAGATGGCTGAGTATAGTACTGCTTTACCAAAATTAAGCTTCTTAGACTGGGAAGCATCCAGGCTATAGAAATTTTAAAAAGTATGCAGCGAGGACCAAGTTGCTGCTTCACAAATGGACCTTATAGGAACACCTCTTTGATGCCTCTGGTAGAATGAGCCCTTAGACCTTCTGGTGGATCTTTTTGTGCTAATCTGTAGCATTCTGGAATACAAAGCACAATCCAGCGCAATATTATTTACTTTGTCACTGACGGACCCAATTTCTTTCCTGTGAAACCAATAAACAGTTGATTGTCCACTCTAAGCTTAGAAGGCCTAGAGATGTAAAAGCTTAAAGCTCTTTTTGGATCCAACCTGTGTAATCTTTCCTCCTCCTTACTAGGATGAGGTGGAGGATAGAATGCGGGTAAGACAATTCTCTGACTTAAATGAAAAATCAGATATCACTTTTGGTAAAAATGAGGGTTTAACCCTCAACACAATTCTGTCCTTATGGAACACAGCATTGGGTGGCCCAGAAGACCGTGCCTGCAATTCGCTCACTCTTCTTGCAGATGTTAAAGCAACTAGGAAAGCAGTTTTCCATGTCAGTAATCTTAATGGACAAGTGTGCAAAGGCTCAAAAGGAGCACACGTTAAGAATTTTAGGACCAAATTGAGATTCCAAATTGGCACTTGACATGGGTAAGGAGGAAACATTAGTGAGTCCTTTTAAGAATTGTACTATCAAAGTAATTTTAAGTAGGAGCATTCTTCTGACGAGCGCTTGAAGATGGAAAGCGCCGCAAGATAACCTTTAATGGTGCCAACATTTAGACCTCTATGTGCTAGGGTCAGGAGGAAGGACAGTACTTCCGGAATAGAACATAGAAAAGGATCGACATTCTTTTCTGTGCACCAGTTGCAAAACATTTTCCAACGGCAACGGTATAGACACTGTTGCTGGCCTTCTTGCCGAAAGCAACATCTCCATGACGTCATCTGGAAGGTTCCAATCCTTGCATCTCATCCTTTCAGATACCAAGCGTGAAGGTTGAGCGTTTTGACCTCTGTATGGAGAACCTGACCCTCCATTTGAGAGAGAAGGCTCTCTTTGACGAAGACTTACTAGGGGACAACTGGACATGTCTAGAAGGTCTGGGTACCACGTTCACCTGGCCCAATCCGGGGCAATTAGGATCATGCGGCTCCCGAAGCGTCTCAGTCTCCTGATGACCTGAGGAATGACGGGAATCGGAGGGAACGTGTACAATAGTGGGAAATTCCACTCCACAACGAACGCATCCCACAGGGCCCCTCTCTGGGGAAATTCCCTTGAGCAATACCTTTCGTACTTCCGCTTGATTCCGGTCGCAAATAGGTCCACTTGACGGGTTCCCCAAAGGGAGAAGATCTCTTGAATGACTGCCTGAGCCAGTTCCCATTTATGGGACACTGTGCTCTGCCTGCTCAGAGCATATGCCGTCATATTCTCTTCCTCGGCTAGATGAGCTGCTGTTAAAGAGATTCCTTCTTGAATTGCCCAATACCAGAGTTGCATTGCCTCTCTGCACAGAGGTAGTGACCCTACACCTCCTCTTTTGTTTAGATAATGCATGGCCACTGTGTTGTCCGTCATTATCAGGACGTTTATTCATCTTACAGATGGCAGGAAAGCTTTCAGCGCTAGACTGATTGCTCTCAGCTCCAGAAGGTTGATGTGTAGTTTGGACTCCGATGGAGACCAATGACCGCCGATTGTCAGATCGTTGGCATGAGCTCCCCACCCCTTGAGTGAGAGGTCCGTCAGTACTGTGATCTCCGGCCATGGTTGCCAAAAAAGTTCTCCTTTCAGGATATTCTCTGAACAAGTCCACCATAGAAGATCTTGACGAACCTTGTTCGGAATCTGGAGAAGATCCGTCA
Source organism: Ambystoma mexicanum (assembly GCF_040938575.1). Classification (NCBI taxonomy): domain Eukaryota; kingdom Metazoa; phylum Chordata; class Amphibia; order Caudata; family Ambystomatidae; genus Ambystoma; species Ambystoma mexicanum. The sequence continues at coordinate 1,276,534,435 of NC_090932.1, forward strand.
TGCAACCTGAGAACTGGGGCCATTGAGTCTTTAGAGCCCATTGAAGGGATCTCATTCTCAGACGTGCCTGTGGCACCAGAAAGATGCAGGATGCCATGAGGCCAAGTAACCTTAAGTAGTCGTAGGCCTGAAGATTTTGGGCATTTTGGAATTTGGAAACCATCTGACGAATTTCTTGAGCCCTCGACCTGGGAGGCGAGCTCTTTCCCAGGGATGTGTCTAATACAGCTCCTATATATTGGAGCTGTTGAGAAGGTGTCATTTGTGACTTCTTGAAATTGGAGGGAGAAGCCCAGTCTGTGGAGGAAGTGGCAGGTGACTTTCAGGTGATCTAGTGCCTGTCCGGCAGAACGTGCTCTGATCAGCCAATCATTCAGGTAGGTGTAGACGCGAATGCCCCCTCTCCTGAGGTGCGCTGCCACCACTACCATCAGTTTGGTGAAGACCCTTGGGGCGGGGGTCAATCCGAATGGCAGGACTCGAAACTGATACTGTGAGTCGCCAACTACGAACCTTGGTATTTTCTGTGCTTGAGATTAATCGGCACATGAAAATAAGCATCCTGGAGGTCGAATGACACCAACCAATCCTGAAGGGCCTGAAGGATCTGAGAAAGGGTAACCATCTTGAACTTGTCCTTCCTGAGGAACTTGTTCAAGTTTGCTAAGTCCACGATGGGTCTCAGTCTTCCGTCCATTTTGGGGATAAAAAAAAAAAATACAGGGAGTACCATCCCTCGTTCCTCTCCACTGCAGGTACCGGTTCTATAGCACCTTTCTCCAGCAGGTTAAAACTTCCTGCTGTAGGAGCGGGTCTGAAAACTTCAAAGGGTGTCTCCTTGGTGGATTGTTTTGAGGTTGCGTTAGAAAAGGAAGGCAGTAACCTTGGGCTATTATTTCTAGAGCCCAAACATCTGAAGTAATGGCTCGCCATTCTTGCAGATGCTGCGACAGCCTGCCTCCTACAGGTGTCTTGTGATGCAAGTCCTCAAAGTGGTTTTGAGGCAGTTGCTGCAGCCGCTGATGGCAGAGAGGCTGTAGCTGGAGCTGGCTTTGCACGTTTTCCTCGTCCACCACGAGTGGCCTTTCTCTGGCCCCTTTGACTGGCCATTCATCTCGCCTTTCCATATGAGGAGTAGTAACGATAGGATCGGCCCCTCCAAGATTGACCTGGTGCACGAAAAGGCTGAGGTTGCCTGATGGCAGCTCCCAAAGACTTGGCAGCTGCCTTTGAGGTCTGCAACCTCTCAAGGCTCTCATCAGCCTTGCTGCCAAAGAGGTGAGACCCGTCAAAGGACATGTTCAGGAGACGGTTCTGCACATCTGGTGCGAAACCAGACTTCCGTAACATGCAAATCTGCGCATTACCATGCTAGTGCCCATGGACCTGCTCACACTATTTTCAGTGTCCAATCCAGATTCAAGGGATTCTTGCATGGCCTCCTTTCCATCTCCAACGATGGCTAGGAATCCTTCCCTTTCGTCCCCTTCTGGTATGTGCTCTGCCACCATCGCAATGCACTCCCACAGAGTGTACTAATTTTTGCTAAGGCACATGTGGAGTTGGCTGATTTTAATGCCATACTGCCAGCTGAAAAAACCTTCTGTGCCCAGCTATCCACACGCTTATCGTCCCTGTCTGGAGGGATAGAAGGGTACGCCAGTTTGTTAGAAGCTGTGGCTGCCTGTATGACCAAACTCTCGGGAGTGGGATGTTTAGAGAGATAACCGGGGTCACTTTTGGCAGGGCGGTATTTTGAAGTAAGGGATTTATTCACTGGCGGAATAGAATCCAGAGTCTCCCAATTTTTGGCCACCCCATTTTGCAAGGCTACGTGAAATGGTAGTATTGGGTCTTCAGTACGACCATGATCGAATAGGTCTGTTAGATCATCTTGGATGAATTGGGCTGGAAGTCTGGCCCATCCTAAATAATCTACTACCTTTGTCATTAGCTGACGGTATGATGGACTGGCATGTTCTCCTGGTTCTGGTCTACCAAAGTCATTTTCAGGAGATGTATCAATACCACTTGCATTGTGCAGTGATTCAACCAAATCCCTCATCCTGCTTTCTTCTGAAATCAGGCATTCCAGGACATTTGGGGTGCCATATTCTAGCTCAAAAGGTACATTCTCCTGATCAGATTTCTCCTGTTCCTCAAAAATTGAGGTCAGAGACTTGAAGAACTCTTTCCTAGGAAGAGATTTGAAAACCTTTTCTGGGAGAGGTGAAGGAGGAGTATTAATGGGCCCTGAAGGGATGTCGTAAAGCCAAGGGTGGTCAAACGCAAAGACGAGTGCAAAATGGTTGCTGGTACAGTTGGGGATGGGTCAATGAGCAAATGTCATCTCTGCCCTTTTTTGCAGATGTGCTTGGTGTGGCAACAGGACATCCACAATGAGCAAGGACCAAGAAAAACCACATGTCCCAGCAGCCCCATGGCCAAGTACTACAGCCTCAGCAGCCTGGACTCTATCTAGGAGAAAACCAAGCAATGGGGCCTGCAAACAACCCGGGCGCGCCGAGGCCGACCCCCAAAGCAACGCGCATGCGCGAGAAGGCTACTGCACATGCGAACCCTGAACGCTTGTTCGCGCTCAAGATTGCACCCGAGAGGACGCATTTTACGGAGCTCCAGCAGAAGCCATAAGCGGGGCCCGCCCTCGCTGCTAGGAAGACACTCTCTGGCCCCGCGTTGCGCAAAATAAGTGGCAGTCATTTTACTAACGTTGCAGGGCATACTTACTTTGTTGACTAACTTTGGGAAGGCTCCGGTTGACTATTTGACAGCCGCGAGTTCGGGAAGCGCATTGGAGAAACTGCAGATACTAACCCAGATGCATGCCGCAGTTCGTTCGCTAGTTGAGGGCATTTTCATGTCTTGGTAAAACAAAGCACCCACGGCTCACGGGAGGAACAAACTAACTGTTTCCTTTTTTATCAGGAGCATACTGATTACGAAGCGCCAGCTGCCCACACAGACTGCACAGGCGGCCAGCGGAGCAAGAATGGGAAAGCCAGAGCTAAGTGCTTTTCTATTTTATGTCTAAGTATCTAACGCATTTACTGCCAGGTGGTGGTGTTGCTAGCCACAGCCGAGCACTTGTTGGGTGCATATTTCTGGTTTTGAGGAACCCTTACCGTGTATTGTGTGTGAATTTATGTGCATTCCCATTGAACTTTGGAAAAAAGGCTAATATTCGTGTCAATCCTGCATTTGAACACTGCTCAGTGCCGATATTAACTGAGTGAGGTCTTTCAACAAAAGGGGGTAACGCATGCATGAGATATGAATGCATGTGTGTGTGAATGTGATTGCTGAGGTACAGAAAGAGTTTCAGCATAGCAACCAACAAACGGGCTCATCGAGGACAGAGCCAAGGAGCAGGTCTTCCCCTTGAACCCCTCTACCTATACATAACCACTCCCTAATCCTCAACCCGGTTTTCCCACTTCCCCCAACCTATCCAATCCGTGGCCCCTAGCCCCTTTCCCCGTGGGGGTCACGATGACCTGCGTTCACCTAATCCAGGCGCCAAGACCACCAAGGGGAGGTAGTTCTTGTCGTGATCTGGATCGGATCACGACAAGGGATTACAGGTCTTGTAGCCTTTGCTTTCCCTTTTTCTGGCTGATTTTGCCAAACTGGAGGTTTCAGCATTGAGGGCTTCGGGGTCGACAAAGGCATCAATAGCGTCGGCGCGATACTCCTCTTCGACGGCTTCGAGGCGCTCTTCAAAGACTTGCCCTCCAAGGTGTGTTCGGTCTCGGACGGCATCAGTGACCTCGAGCGGTCAACTCAAGCGGCTTTTCTCACTTGACGTCCTAGAAGGTTCTCTATCCTTCCTCTTTTGATCACCAGGGCTCGCGAGTGTCGGAGTGACGATGCTCCCGGCCAGCTACCGAGGAAGGCGCGGACCGAGGCTTTGCTTTCTCGAACACCTCCATCATTTTGACCCTGAATGCTTCCCATTCTTCCGATGATGAATGTTTAGTGGGACATTTCATCCTTTTTGGGGATTCGTCCGAGGAGGACCTGTGGCGTCGTTTCTTCGATTTTTTCCTCAAAGACGATGAGCGATGGGAATCGCTTTGGGACCTGGACCGATGCCTTTCGCGTCGAGGAGATTTCTCCTCACGGGACCGCGACTCGACGCTAGAGGCTTTACGGTCAGATTTGCGACCTACCTGTAGTTTTCCCCTCCTTTCTCGCAAGGCCTTCCCCGTCATCACCCGACACTTCGTTCAGGCCTCAATGTCGTGGCCTTCTCCAAGGCACCACAAACACACTCGGTGCAGGTCTGTGATCGACATTTTTGAAACGCACGACTTGCACTTTTTGAAACCCGATCTCGGGGTCGTGGTCGGCGTCGATGACAAGAACATATTCGTTATTATTTGCCATTCTCACAGAAGTCGAGGCGCGCCGAATCTCCGAAGCAATGTATACTGCGGAAAAACGGAACTGAGGCCAACGGGCGCCACGCATGCTATTTATACACCCGATGACGTCACCCTCGACGCAGGCCTTTGAGGGACCATCGACTCGACATCGACGCACAGTGCCCTCTGACGAAAAAAAATTCCAAAGCAGCTAAAGCTGGATGGAATACATCTAAGATGAGGAATACGTTGGAGGACACAATCCGCTCGAAATTGACTTTACTTACATTTGTAACTTTCTAGACCCAGCACACACTATCTTACAAAAGGGTACTGGAGGGGTTACTTAGTATCCCCTTTATCTAGCTTCTTAGGTAACATTTTTATGCTACCCTTTCTTTGATGAATGGCTGGTGGCAGTGGTTTACTTTTTACTACCATTACAGGAGTTAACCCAAGGGTGCAATTTTTTGTCAAAATGGACCCCCGGACACCCCCCGGTCTTCTTTTTTCACCATTTCTTTGTGGAAAGGTCCTTCTTGGGATGTACTCTGCGCGCCTAACCAGGTTTGGTCCCTTTGTTCATTTTGCCTTTGGCGGGATATTTAATTTAGGGTGTCTGGCGGGGGCAGGAAGCAAGGGAGGTGTGCAAAACTCCCTCTGCTTAGTCTCCTAGGAGACAGGAATGCACTCTTAGGTGATTGGCCGGCTGGCTATCCGGCAAGGACAGCCACCCTGCTGGGCGACTGACAGCTGGGCTGGAATGAATGGGAGCAAGCTGCATAAAAGACGAGGCTTTTTGGCTTGGAAGGCAGAGTTCACCACTGGACGTAGGAATCCGAAGAAGAACTTGAAGAGGATGCCTGCTGCAACTCCTAGACCATTGGTTTGCCGTTGGTTTGCCTGGTGAAGCCCTGCTGCTGTGCTGAAACTCCAAATTCGTATATCGACAGAGAAGCCCCTGCAAGGACGCCTTCTCCCTTTGAGTTGGTGGAACCAATCAACTCCAAAGTAAGCCACGTGGACATCCTCTCAAAGCTGGAGAGTTCCCACTGCAGTCGCTGCTGGAACCAGATAGCCAGGGAGAGGAACACCAGTTTGCGTGTTGCTTTTAAGATGGCCAGTAGCTCCAGGAAATTCTCCGGACTCCCAGGAAGCAGGACTGACCGAGCCTGAGCGCCCTACAGAATTGGCACTTGTTTGAAGATTGCCGGTTGCGAGCGGTAACCGTCCCATTGCAGTGCAGGAGTCCACATATGTCCTCCCGGTTGTCCCCATGACGGAGGCCCAGGAACAGCAGGATCTGAAGAGCTGCACAGGAACAGAAGTCATCTGCTGCACCTTTGTGTCAACCTTAAGGTACTGTACCTCTTGTTGTGTAGCCACTTGTCCTCGCTGAAGACTTGCTTGGTTGCATTTGTAGATTTGCTATTAGCTTCTTTAACCCACAAGCCTAATCAGCTTGTGGCCCTACTTTATTTCTTCTACTCTAACAAGACTTTTAAAACATTGTGAAAGACTTTATACTTACCTGCAAGAAGTGCTTCAGTAGACCTTGACATTTGCTAACTTAACCATTGGCTGGCCTGCCTCCCTGAATGTCTCTTCTCTCCTCTGTTTAAGAGTTGTTGCCTTCCTTACAGGAAAGGGTTAACTGACTATGCATTGGGGGTTATTGAAAGTACTTACCTGCTTAAGAATCACTGTGAATACTTGTTTTATTCTGATCCCTCTTTTCTTTGACACTCTAAGACATTCTAAATGCAAACAGTGATATATTAATGTCCACAGCACCCTAGCAATTGAAGTCCTCCGAGGGTGTAGGTAGCATCTGTGAGCCATCCCAAATGGCTATTTGCTGATTTAGAAAACTAAGAATGTGTATTTTTGAAGTATATTTGTGTTGCTGAACACTGCTCCCTTCTGAAGAAGGCTTACTATAAAACAGACTGTTATTAATTGTTTAATCAAGAAACCTGGTGTGTAAGAGTTTATTTGGACACTTGTCACTGAATCTCTAACTCCCCTACAGCTCACATGGACCCCTCTTGAGATATGCCTGGCTACTCGACCACACTACCAACCTGTGTAGTACAGACTCCAGAGGTTGGGTTCCTATTGCCAGGAGGTCAGGGTTGTTGTAGTGCACCCAAAGGTTACTGCATACAATTTAGCCTAACCGTAACAAAAAATGTTACATGAGTAGGTAGGATAAGGGGCTACTGGGTAACCTCCCCCCCCCCCCGCCACCCAATACTTCACATATGATGGGGTGTGCTGGACCTACAAAGGGAAAAGGTAAGTAAAGCTAATTTCACTTTACTATTCTTGGGAACAGTACTTCACACAAGAAAAGGTATTTAAACCTTATGAGATGTCTAAATGATTTCTCTGGGACACTGCAGTGAAGGTGCTGTGTGTCACCATACAAACGTAGATGCCCATGTCAGACTCCAAAAACAAAGGAAACTCATCATCCAAATAAGGTCAAAACACATTAGAGAGTGGGAAAATGGCTCACTCACTCCAGGGTTAAAATATGAAAAGTCCTAAAGTCTAGCAAAAGAGCTGGGGGTCTCTAAGGTTGAAGGGAAGTAGCACAGAAAGGAGAATTCTCCCTTACAGTCCTCTTCAGAGCTCCTCTGTCGCACAGAAGACAGCGCCAGGACAGCAGCGGTCACGTCACAGTCTTGGAAGGGGTCTGCATTGTCTCTGCTCGTCTTCTTTGGCAACTTCTTGTTTCCAGTGGTCGACTTGACTTCTACCTCAGGAACCTCGCCTTATATTCGGTTTCAGCACACACTCCTCTGCAATATGTCTCAGCATTTTACAGAAGGGGGCGGATAACTGTCCAATCAGGACAGCCAGTCCTCCCAGTGAAAACTGGTTCCATACAGGCAGACAAAGGAGCAGGGGAGAAGGACTCCTCCCTTGTTTCCTGTGGACCCAGACACACTGGAGCGAAGGTGCGAACACCCAAGTGTTCCTGCCAAAGGCAAAAACACACACAAAGACCTCCACCAGCCGCAAGGTAGAAGGGCCCACAAAGAACAACCACGCTAGCAAAGGCAAAAGAAAAAAAGACAGGGGCAGCCATGTTGGGACATGGGCACCCCTCTTGTGCACAACTGCGACAGCGAGCGCAGCTCACAGTCAGAAATCACAATACACGGTAGGAGACGTCCACTGCCATGAGCCACAACTAGAGGGTCGTATCAGTGACAACAAAGTCACAGAAGCAGTGAGAAGGGCGATACTAGTTATCCTCATAGCACTCCACTGAAGGTGGTGCGTGCTATTCTCTCGTAAAAAGGTTTGGGAGAGATACAGGGTACCTCTATTCTTAAGAACAGTAGTTACTTAAGAATATGGTAACATTCAAGAAAAGAGAATCCAAAGGGTTCCCAGCAACGCTGCCCATAAGGAGCTGTGTGCTGCAAAACGTTACACAGATGCCTTAGAAAAAGCTATGGAGGAAAGTAGACTCCATAGAAAAATATAACATACTGTACAGAGTTCCCAAATTTCAGAGCAAATGAAAAAATGGATGAGTGGAAAAAGGCTCAACTCCACCAAGGAAGCAGGGAAGAGTAGAGTTTAGCACAAAAAGGATAAATCTCCCTAACAACCATCCTTGACTATCCCTTTACCTCCCTGCTGCCATGCTCTCCCGTCATTTAAGTTGTCCAAGAGTTCGAGGAAGATCTTCCGGACTCCCAGGAAGCAGTACTGACCGAGCCTGAGCCCCCTCAACAGCAGAAGCAAGGAAAGTCCATCTCGACAGCCAGGAACCACGGTGTTGCTATTTGTATTAGACGCGGGAGCTGAAACACCAGCCACTGAAAGGGAAGTTTGCCGGTTGCGAGTTTTGACCGTCCCATTGCAGTGCAGGAGTCCCCAGAAGTCCTCCCTCTTGTCCCCATGACTGAGGCCCAGTAACACTGAGATCTGAAGAGCTGCACAGGAACAGGAGTCATCTGCTGCATCTTTTCTTCAATACACTCGAGAGTTGCTTGCATCTTCTACCACTCACAAGTCCAACAGCTTGTGGCCCTACATTGATTCTTTTCTTCAATGGGACGATCACCGCTCGGAACCGACAATCTTCAAATCAGTGGCTGTTGTGTTTCAGCTCCTCGTGTCTACTGCAAATAGCAACACTGTGGTTAATTGCTGTCAAAAGAGCCTTTCCGTGCTTCTGGGGTCCTGCACTCTGTTGATGGGGCTTAGGCTCGGTCAGTCCTGCTTCCTGGGAGTCCAGAGAATCTTTCTGGAGCTCTAGGCCAGCTTAAAAGCAACACAATCTGGTGTTCCTCTCCCTGGCTATACTGTTTCCAGCAGCAACCCTGGAAATTTAACCAGCTCAGAGAAGGATGTCCAGGTGGCTTACTTTGGAGTGGATTGGTCCCACCAACTCAAGGGGAGAAGTCGTCCTTGCAGGGGCTTCTCGGTTTTACTGGGATGAGGCAGAAGGTAGAACGCGGGTAGAATAATTTTCTGATTTAAATGGAAATCAGACAGAACTTTAGGTAAAAATGAGGGTTTCACCCTCAATACCACTCTGTCCCTGTGGAACACAATATAGGGTGGCCGAGAAGAAAGTGCCTGCAATTCACTCACTCTTCTTGCAGATGTTAAAGCAACCAAGAAAGTGGTTTTCAATGTTAATAATCTTAATGGACAAGTGTGCAACGGTTCAAAAGGGGCACACATTAAAAACTTTAAAACCAGATTAAGGTTCCAAACTGGTTATTGGAAAGGGTAAGTAGGGAACACATTGGCGAGTGCCTTTAATTGTATTATCAATGGAATTTTTAAATAGGAACATTCTTCCGAAGAGCGCTTGAAAATGGAAAGCGCTGCAAGATAGCCTTTAATGGTCCCAACATTTAGGCCTCTATGTGCCAGGGACAAGAGGAAGGACAACACCTCCGGGATAGAACACAGAAAAGGATCAACATTCTTTTCTCTGCACCAGTTGCATAACTTTTTCCAACAGCAACGGTATAGAGATTTTGTTGCTGGCCATCTTGCCGAAAGCAAATGGCGCCTCCATGACGTCATTTGGAAGGTCCCAATCCTTGTATCGCAGCCTTTCAGATACCAAGCATGAAGGTTGAGTCTTGAAATCTGGATGGAGAACTTGGCCCGTACCACGTTCTCCTGGCCCAATCCGGGGCAATTAGGATCATGCGGTTTCCGAACCGTCGCAATCTCCTGATGACCTGAGGAATGACGGGAATCCGAGGGAACACATATAGTAGTGGGAAGTTCCACTCCACCACAAACGCGTCCCCTAGTGCTCCTCTCGGGGGGGAAATTCCCTTGAGCAATACTTCGCACTTCCGGTTGATACTGGTCGCAAACAAGTCTACTTGGGGGGTTCCCCAAAGGGTGAAGATCTCCTGAAGGACTTCCTGTGCCAGGTCCCACTCGTGGGACACCGTGCTCTGCCTGCTCAGAGCGGCTGCTGTCATATTCTCCTCCCCGGCTAGAGGAACTGCCGTTAAGGAGATTTCTTCTTGAGTTGCCCAATCCCAGATTCGCATTGCCTCTCTGCACAGAGATAGTGACCCTACACCTCTTTTGTTTAGGTAATGCATTGCCACCGAGTTGTCAGTCATTATCAGGAAATGTTCTCCTCTGATAGATGGCAGAAAAGCCTTCAGCACTAGTCTGATTGCTCTGAGCTCCAAAAGGTTGATGTGTAGTTTGGACTCCGATGGAGACCAACGGCCGCTGATTGACAGATCGTTGGCATGAGCTCCCCACCCCATGAGTGAGGCGTCCGTCACTACTGTAATCTCCGGCCATGGTTGCCAAAAATGTTCTCCTTTTAGGATGTTCTCTGTGCAAGTCTACCACAGAAGATCCTGCCGAACGTTGTTTGTTATCTGAAGGAGATCCGTCATCTGACCTTAGAACTGGGACCATTGAGTCTTTAGAGCCCATTGAAGGGATCTCATCCACAGGCGTGCTTCGGGCAACCGGGAAAATGCAGGATGCCATGAGGCCAAGCAACCGTAAGTCGTAGGCCTGGAGATTTTGGGCATTTTGTAATTTGGAAACCATCTGAAGAATGTATTAAGCCCTGGACTTGGGAGGCGAGCTCTTTCCCAAGGATGCGTCTAATACAGCCCCTATGTACTGGAGCTGTTGGGAAGGGGTCATTTGTGACTTCTTGACATTGAAGGAGAAGCCCAGTCTGTGGAGGAAGTGGCAAGTGATATTCAGATGATCCAGGTCTTGTTCGGCAGAACGTGCCCTAATCAACCAATCGTCCAGGTAGGGGTAGATGTGAATCCCCCCCCCCCCCCCCTCCTGAGGTGCGCTGCCACCACTACCATTAACTTGGTGAAGACCCTCGGGCGGAGGTCAACCCGAATGGCAGGAATCAAAACCGATAGTGTGAGTCGCCAACTACGAACCTCGGGTATTTTCTGTGCTTGAGACAGATTGGCACATGAAAATAAACATCCTGGAGGTCCAATGACACCAACCAATCCTGAAGCTGAAGGGCCTGAAGGATTTGAGAAAGTGCGACCATCTTGAACTTGTCCTTCCTGAGGAACTTGTCCAAGCCTCTTAAGTCCAAGATGGGTCTCAGTCCTCCGTCCTTTTTGGGAATCAAAAAATATGGGGAGTACCATCCCTTGTTCCTTTCCGCTGCAGGTATTGGTTCTATAGCACCTTTCTCCGGCAGAGTTAAGACTTCCTGCTGTAGGAGCGAATCTGGAAACTTCAAAAAGTGTCTCCCTGGTGGATTGCTTTGAGGTTGCGTTAGAAAAGGTAGGCAGTAACCTTGGCCTATTATTTCTAGAGCCCAAACATCTGAAGTAATGGCTCGCCATTCTTGCAGATGCTGCGACAGCCTGCCTCCCATAGGTGTCTTGTGCTGCAAGCCCTCAAAGTGGTTTTGTGGCGGTTGCTGCGGCCGCCGATGGTAAAGAGGCTGCATCTGGGACTGGCTTTGCACGTTTTCCTCATCCACCACGAGTGGCTTTTTTCTGGCCTCTCTGACTGGCCATTCCTCTCTCCTTTCCATACGAGGAGTAATAACGATAGGATCGTCCCCTCCAAGATTGTCCTGATGCACGAAAAGGCCGAGGTTGCCCAATAGCAGCTCCTAAAAATTTGGCAGCCACTTTTAAGGTCTGCAACCTCTCAAGGCTCTCGTCGGCCTTGTAGCCAAAAAGGGGAGACCTGTCAAAGGGCATGTTAAAAGACTGTTTTGCACGTCCGGTGCAAAACCTGACTTTCACAACCACGCAAATCTGCGTATTACCGCGCTAGTGGCCATGAGCCTGCCCACACTATCTGCAGTGTCCAACCCAGACTGAAGGGATTCCTGCATGGCCTCCTTTCCATTTCTAACAATGGCTAGGAATCCTTCCCTTTCTGGTATGTGTTCTGACGCCATTGCAATGCACTCCCACAGAGTGTATGAAAATGTTGCCAAGGCACATGTGGAGTTGGTAGATAACGCCATACTCCCAGCTGAAAATACCTTGCGCGCCCATCCATCCACACGCTTGTCGTCCCTATCCAGAGGGATGGAAGGGTATGCCATCTTATTTGAAGCTGTGGCTGCCTGGAGCACCAGACTCTCAGGAGTAGGGTGTTTGGACAGATAGCCGGGGTCGCTACTGGAAGGGCAACATTTTGAAGTGAGGGATTTATTCACCGGAGGAATAGAGCTCGGGGTCTCCCAATTTTTGGCCACCCTATTTTGTAAGGCTACATTGAAGGGGAAAATCGGATCTTCGGTGGGACCATGATCCAATATATCGGTCAAATCATCCTGGATGAACTAAGTTGGTGGTCTAGCCCATCCTAAATATTCTACCACCTTTGTCATTAGCTGCCTGTATGAGGGACTGGCATGTTCCTCTGGTTCTGGCCTGCCAAAATCTTTTTCAGGTGAAGTATCAATTCCACTTGCATTATGCAAGGTTTCCACCAGATCTCTCATTCTGCTTTCCTCAGAAATCAGGCATTCAGGGACATTTGATGTGCCATATTCCAGTCCAAAAAGAACATCCTCCTCAGACCTCTCCTGCTCTTCAAAAATTGAAGTTAAGGATTTAAAACATTCTTTCCTTGGAAGAGGTTTAAAAACCTTATCTGGGAGAGGCATCAGTGGGGACTGAAGGCTTTACAGCTTTTTCTTCTGCGGTTATTTTCACAGCTTTTGGCTGAATTGGAGCCTTTGGAACATTTGGCGCTGAGGGTTTCGGGGTCGACGTCGACAAAGGCGCCAACGAAATAGTGGTAGGCGACGGAGCTGTAGTCGAGGGCGTCGAGGTGCTCTTCAAAGGCTCGCCTTTCAAGGTGTGTCGGGTTCCGGACATCGTCGGAGACCTCGAGCAGTCGACTCGACCCGAGAAATCTTTTTCGCTCGGCGTCCTGGAGTGTTCCCGATCCTTTCTCCTTCAATCACCCAGGCTCGAGGGCGCACAAGTCTCGGAACGGTAACGCTACCGGCCGGCTTCCGAAGAAGGCGCGGACTGAGGCTTATCCTTTTCAAACACCTTCATCATTTTTATTGTAAATGCTTCCCATTCTTCAGAGGAAGAATGTTTTGTGGGGCATTTCATTCTTTTGGGGGATTCGTTCGTGAACAAGGTGGAAGGGGACCGGTGGCGTTTTTTTTTTTTATGGACTTTTTCATCGAAGACAAAGAGTGGTGTGAACCACTGCGGGACTAGACCGATGCTTTTGCCTTTCGCATCGAGGAGATTTCTCCTCACGGGACCTAAACTCGATGCTTGAGGCTTTTCGGTCGTGTTTTCGACCTACCTGCAGTTTTCCCTTCCTCTCTCGCAAGGCCTTGCCCGTCATTGCCGGACACTTCATACAGGCCTCCATGTCATGGCCTTCACCGAGGCACCACAGACATTCTCGGTGCGGGTCCGTGATGGACATTTTCAAACTGCAGGATTTACTCTTTTTGAACCCCAAACGCGGGGTAGTCTGGGTCGACGACGAGGACATTCTCGCTTTAATATCTACTTCAGTAACTGCGTGACAGAACTACAAGGCGCGCCGAGTCTCCGAAGCAACAAGTACTGCGGAAAAACGGAACTGAGGCCAACGGGCGCCGCACGTGCTACATGTATACCCGATGACGTCACCCTCGGAGGAGGCCTCCGAGGGACTTTGATTCCATGACATCGACGCACAGCACCCTCTGCTGAGAAAAGATTTCCGAAGCAGCTAGTGTTGGATGAAATACATCTAAGATGAGTAATACGTTGGTCGACACAATCCATTCGAAAAGTCTTGTTTAGTCTCACACAGTAATTGCACAAAGTCTTATCTAACACCTTGCAACATTCAAACTTGGGGGGAGAGGGGGTTGGCAATTATTTCAGGACAGTCAGCCTTCCCATTTGAACTGGAATCTCGCAATCAGGCTGGAAGACAAATGGCTGCAGAGTTGGGGACTCCTACCTCGCTTCCTTACTTCACAGACAATCTAGAGACTGGGCAGGGAGTCCATAGGATGTCAGGGGAAGGAACAAGAAACACTAAAATGGCAAAACAACAACACGGGCCATTTTGGTAAAACAGCCAGCGGTAAAGGAGCACCAAATTGATAAAAAGGTTCACTGCCACCAACCATTAAAGACAAGTTTGTCCTTGTAACATAAATGTTACATTTAAAATGAGAAAGGGAATACTGTATCTCCCCAGCACTCCACATAAGATGTGGGGGTGAGGGGTGCTGGTGTCACTTCATAAAATGTAAGAGGGAGCCAAAGATCCTTTCTACCCTTGGGAACTGTAGTTCTCACAAGGTCAGGCATAACAAGCTAAAAGGGGAGCCCCTAAGGCAACCCAGAAACAAGAGGCACTTATTGCCAAAAAGTTGTCAAAGAAGATAACTATTTAAGACTCCATTGCGTCTTAACGACACCCACAAAAAGAGTAAAATGATTCTGTGAGGATGGAAAAGGTTCCCACACAGAGGTATAAGGAAAAATAATCCACCAGTAAAATCAATGTTCTGGGGTTGACACAGGTCAGGAAGATTTATCATTACTATGAAAATCTTACCCAACATCTCTAAACAAATGTAAACCCAAATTCGTGGCCCCTTACCTAGCAGAAGTTAGGTCCACTCTTCTCGGTCTTGCTCCTCCTCATAACTTCTCCAATGAAAAAGTATTCTCTGACTTTAACCTTACCCTTCGCTCCCTGCCCAGATCGCCACTCCCTTTACCCCTCACTCAGAACCATGGAACACACCCAAGACCTGGCCCTTCGAGACAGAATTGCTACGCCACCCATGAAGATGGTGTATGCACCATACTCCCCTTCCCCTCACCTAGATGATATCCTCTTCTTTACCTCGGCCATGGATTCTGCCAAATCATCTTACTTTAGGCATCTCATCACTTCTCTCTGCCCTCACCCCCAAAAATGATCCTCTACTCAGCCATGCTGCCGCCCTGTCCTTATGCCACAGCCACCCCCGTATTCGACAATAACTGTAGACCACTTCCCATCTAGTACCTGGAAGATGAGCCATACCTTCCCACATTCCTCCTTCTGCTGCCCCACTACATTCTCTCACCAACACCCATCTACACTACTACTCAACAGCATTCATTTCGTCCCACTTCTCCCACTGAAGTGGCTCATCTTGATCAGCAAAACCCTCCTGTGCCCCAGTCGACTTGTTTGCCCTTTGGAGGTCAAGGAACTTGCACCACTCACTTTCTCCCATTTCTCCTCCTTCAACCTTTCTCTCTTCTGGAATCTATCCTACCTGCTTGAAGGTAGCCATTGTCCTACTTAATCTTAGTAAGTGCTCGGCTGACCCTCACAAGCCTTTCAACTATCGGCCGACATCTCTCCCGTCTCACTACTTTAAAATCCATGCATGTCTTGGTTAGGATTTTCTTTTTGCTGCTTTCCCTCAATAGACATCAATGGGACATCCCAATGTTTTGCTATGGTTTGTAACCTGTTCTAACTTTTGGAGACAAGTGAAGCCTTTCTACTTCACTTGCCTTGCAAAGCTCATCTGTTTTGGGGGCACTAATTAGTCCCGGTCGACAGATGAAAATGAATTTTAAAAAATGAACTCAGCCAAAACTAACAGAATATACTTCCCATGGCACAAAAGGGGACCACGTTTTTGTTGGAAATTAGGGGATGAGAGACTGAGCATTATGCATGAAATAAAATATCTAGGACTCTGAATAGCTAATCAAGCCTGCAAATATGCATACTGCCAATACTAAACATGAGAGCAGAACTATTTGGACCCCAGATGAACCTTCTAAGAACCACTGTCAATTCTCCGAGATTCCCTTGATTCAATTTTCTTGTGCAAAGGTGATACCAACTGTCATGTACGGTTTAGAGGTCTATGTTGTCAGAAGATATTAACTTTAAACGCTACGAAGGAAATATTTGGCGCAAGTCACTATCATTGCCTAACTGTGTACCAATCTTGATCTTAAAATATGAATTGAGGCTTCTTCCTTTGTATGCGACATATTTATAGAGGGTGCCATCTTTTTTTTTTTTTAGAATTATTATAACCTCCACAAGAAATACATTACATTACGATTCATGGCAGCAGATGGAGATTCCTAATCCAGGTATTATGAACATTTTTAGAGAACTGTAAAAATGTTTGACATTCTAAAACTAAGCCAAGAGGATCTTATTGCCAATCCAGCTGCTGCCAATATTAAATTGCATGAGTGGGGCTGGTGTGACACCTGTGATATACAGGGTCAATATACTGTAAGGATATATCATAAGAAAATAAAAAATGATATTCTACCAAATTATTTGGAGAAAACTCCTCACAGGCGCTACATGAACATCTCAGATTAAATCTCATCACGACCAGGGAAATAGATTATATCAGGAAGAGAACACCAGTAGATTTTGTGCTATAAAACATGAAATTGAGACCCTTTATCACATTGTGATAAACTGTCCAGCTCTACAAACCCAGAGACATGAAATATAAATATGATTTGTCTATGATGAAAACTGGTTAACCACAGAAGAATTCTGGAAACTACTATTTAGCGGGAGAAATAATGCTTGTACGATAGCCATAGTGACGTTTTTAAGATGTCCAAAATGGTTACTATGCAGGGTGCATTTAAAGGCCCTAAACGGAAATCCCTTTCATTTGAAAAAACACATGTTGAAACTATGCACCAAAAAAACGAAGCTGTGCTTTGCTTTCCCCGTCACATGAGCGTTTCACTTGAATGACATGAAGTTATGCTTTCCATCAAAAAAGGCCTTCTCTTACTTTTCATTCACATGAGGGGAAACAATGTCAATCCTACAACCAGAAACGGCTTTTGCTTTCCATTTCACTTGAACATCTTCCCTTTCAAACATTGCATATGAAAAACGGCTTGGCTTTTTCTTTTATTCAGTGTCAAATCAAAGAACCCTGTGGAAGGGGGCCAACCCCTCATTGTCAATGGACTAACATCAAATGCTAAGTCACCCAAAAAGGACAAATTAAAGAATCCTGTGACATACAAGATAGGAGTTCAAACATCAGATGCAGACACGGCTTGCACACATGAAAATAAAATAAAGGAATGACTTTAAAAAGCCACTGTGAAAGGATAGCTTTACTCACACAGAAATGTCAGTGTAAAATGCTGTGGGGAGGGGGAATGAATAAGCAATGTACATTATGGTCCCACCCACAAGACTTCAATCACGTTGGAAGAGGCTCACAATACCGGAATAAACAGTTTTGGGCTCAGGCAGGAAACTCCTAATTGAAAGCCCCGCTCTCCACTGACAGTCGCACCAACTAGTGAATCAGCCTGCAATGACATGTGATGTACTGAGGGTGTTATAATTCCATGCTCTGCCAGACTTGAAGGTAGGGGCTTAGGGATTTTGTGGCTAAAAAACAAACATGACTGGGAAGTGCGAGTTCCTCCTGTACCCACTACCAAGGACAACCTGATAACTTCAAAGAGGGTAATAAAAATCTCTGGTCACCAGCTGTGGGGGATAAAGCACCCATCCCACAGACGGGACATATTCTCCAAATTGACATTAAAGGACGGAGTCCATTTTTAGGCATTTTGGTGGCAATTAGAAGGAAAAATAATTTTGTTTTATGCTATGTTTTTATGTAATTTCAAGGCGGTTTTTAAGAGCTATACTGCATTTTCCTAGGACTTTGGGGAATGAAATGGCCAGTTAAAGCTAGTTTCTGGCTGCTCGGAAGATGTGACGGAGATGAAAGGCGAAATTAGGAATATGCTTGACCATTTGCAAAATCATAACCATTATATATTTTAAGAACACTACAAAAATGTGCCAAAGGGCCATGCTACCTTGTACAGAGTTGGCGATCGGCTTACCCAATTCCCTATGACCCCCTCAAACCGCATATGCCAGGGGCTAGTAAAAATATGGAGTTATGAGCCATAACTGTTTGTCAAAAAGTGTCCAAGAGAACAAAGGGTAATAAAATGCCAATAGACAGATGGTGCTCTCTTCCCTTGGATCAATCATGCCAGGGGGCAGAGAGAGGAATGGTAAACTGTCATATCAGAGGGGTACGGGTAATTATAGAGTACTTCCCCTAGATTGTAAAGTGAATGATGTCATTTGGGCTATATAAGTGGGACTGTACCAAGTCAAGGGACAAGAATCCGGAGACACAGGAGAAGGAGGACGGAGAGGAGGCAGCTCAACCATACCAAGGTGAGTGCAGTGACCGGACCCTCTGGACAGCTAGGCAATGGGGTCTGGTGATCCAGCTGACTTTCCGGAATCCCAAACCAAGGCTTAACTTTGTAAGTAGAAAATAAGCCCAGCCCTAAATTGCATAAGCCCTTCTTTTTGTAGCATTGAAAACCTATAAAAAACCCCCATTGAAAACACATTGAAACCCCCATTGAAAACCTAATTGAAAACCCAATTGAAAACCTCACATTGCTAGTGTAATTCAATCACCTTGCCATAGAAGAAACAAACTGTTTAGCAAACCTTTTTGGTAAACCTCTCAGTGTCTGTAAATCCTTAGCATATTCTTATGTAAATCAATTAATTCCACATTGAAATTCACAGTACAAGTTGGTTAAAATTCAAAATTAACCCCCTCATCCGGGGTGTCTTTCTTTAATAATTATAATCATTAAAGTATTTAATAATTATAATCATTAAAGTATTGCCTCAAAAGAATTAGTCTCCTTGTAACTGAAAACCGAATTTGCCCGTGTATTGTGTGCCTTACCCCACAAATTCCTATTTGCATCTGTCCCATTGAAAACCCCAAACCATAGTCCCATTGAGAGCAACACCTTTTGGCTACAAATCCGTCATGTGTCTCTGTCCGTCTCAATGAAAACCGATTTTCCTATTCTGAGATATACCACTTCCATGAGCTGCTTGTCATTGTAAATACAGTGTAAAACTAATTTCCATTTGGCGTTTGTATTTTTTCTTTTGCATTTGCCTTCTCCTCAAAAACGATTTTTCCTACTTTAATTCCACGTTGCCCTGTTGTGCGGATTAGTAGTCTCTAAGCTTCCCCATCTCCAGTGTAGCAACACAAATTTCCTTTTATTCGGTCTCATAGCAGGTGAGGAGCTGTGCGAGTATTCAAAATTCAGATTCTGCCATTTTGCTCCAAAAACGGGTTTTCATTTTCTTTGCTGGCCTCTCATCCTGGGGTGGTGGGCTCAAAATCTGATTTTCTCTATCCCTACTCCTTGCCACTGCCTTCCATTGAAAGGAATCAAATTAGCTAATGTTTTGGGGGTGAGGGGAGAGAAGTGTTGCAGGGGAGAAGTGCTAAACCATTAGGGTTATCTCTTTCTAAAAATTGCTCTTTTTCTGTGTTGCCATTAAAGATTGTGAGAATTGGAACGGTATAGCTTCACTGAATGGTTTTGTAGAGATTAGTGCAATTGAGTACCAGAACAGTAGTGGCTGTAAAATTGTTTGATTTTCCTTTCCTATTAAATAATAAATTTATAAATATCTTCTTGATACACACCGGCCCGATTCCTGGTCCATTGTGAAACGGTGTTTGTGGAGGTTGGGTGCGAGACGGGTTGGAGGCCTACTCAAATAAAAGAACCGGTGGTTTATTAAAAATATAAAGCGCTTTATTGTACGCCACATTCATTGTCTGGGAAGGAGTCCCTGGCTTGAGTGTGCCATGTGTAATAATACCGTGACAACTATCTGATGAAATTTGTAAATAATGAAATAACTAATTTTAATTATGAATTATTACTGATTGAACACATTTTGTAAAGACTGCAATTTTCTGAAAGTAATTCGTAGGAATGTAATGTTATGAAGCATTCAACTCTATAGCTGCTATCTTTGTGTAAGGTTTTAATAAACCAATCCATGAGAAAAAATAAATAAAAAAATAAAAAAATGATTAGTCCCTCTATCAGTGAAGGAGAAATCGGACCTCGGTTATAAACTTGATTTTTCCCTGCACACATTACCTTACTGTGAAGTGTGATAGAGACACTGTGTCCCTATGACTTTGATATTTGTACTTGTGTTACTGACGTGTTCAAGATGAGCTTGTAGCAGCGCATACTTTGACTGTTTTCCTTTTGTCGTATGAACTTTTAAATTTTACAGATTAATGCCAAAAAGAGTACCATATACTCTAAAAGGCCATGCCACAAGGTGTTTGCCTGTCTTTTAGCCATCTTGTTAATTGGCATTCTTCCTGCTCTCCCTGCACCGGGTTTGACATATATGGTAAGCCCTTTTCCGGGGAAAGATCCGGCAGAAGGTAATTGTGGCCAGATGTTGGGGCTGGGACCGTCAGGTCCATGCCCACAACCAGGCCAAAGTGTGTGTTGGTAAGCAGATGTGGTGGCTGAGACTGTCCAGCACTGAACAGTCCTTTCCAGTTCAAATGTTGCAGATTCTTACCATTGGTGAGATCAGGGGCGCCTCATGGATAAATGGGGGACTCCTGCAGCCATTCTTCAAATTAGAGCCAAGACCCATACAAACCACTTGTGTGTAGGCGCCTTATAAATGCCATATCATATCAAATAGGAGCATCCTGCTGAAGACCTGGAACTAGTCATTGAAATCTAACACGCATAGCTTTCTTAAAACATCCTGGTGACATCCTGCTCCTTTGCTGATCTTCTGAAGGTCTTCATCAGTGCCTCAACCCCTCGGCAGGTGGTAACAGAAATCCTTGAACCCCGATTGAGGACCCTGCCCTTGGAAGCCTTCGGAATATACTGGAACCAACCATCCCGTGAGCTGACCAGCTTCTTCCTGGGCTACCTCACTGCATCAGTCACCTTCCCAAGTTGAGACTTGGGACTCTGGAAATCATCAACTTGTGAAAGAAGAAGACTTCCCTCAGTTGCATCTCTCCAACACATCGAGGGGCCTTTTGACAAGATCAGTTTCTTTGTTTCCACCCATGGATCGACTTCCGCCATGTCTTCCAAGTGGCCATCGCTGATTGCCATCTGCATCATGTTCTGAGGGTCCTTTGAGGTAGTCGCCAGAGTAAGGGAGCTTTCTTCCGTCCAGTAGAGATGTCAAGCTCGCAAGTGTCCAGACCCAATCCATTGGACCACAGAACCGCCAAATAGCCTGACCCAAAGCCAAAAGTTACCTCTGCTCCCAAGACCCCTTGACTTCCTTCAAGGGAACCAATGCACGGAAAAAAGGGGCCCAGTGATTTCAGGAACTTCTGCAGTGGTCCCTGAGTGAATCAGAGTACAGGGGGTGACTAAACAAACCTATTCCAGCTCCCACCTCCATGGGGTTTAACAGGCCTAAAGTCATTGCCCTACCTCTCACTTGCCCGACAGTGATCGGTGGAGTTCTGGTTAAGGATCCTCCCCGGGACTTCCCCATAGGTGGTTGGATTCGGAACAATCTCCCAAGAACTAGCCTTCTATTGTTCTGCAACTTCAAAAGACTTGCAAACTATATGTTGACTTTGCCAACACTTGTTCAGAATCTTAAAAATACTCCTAGCCTTCTGAAGGGAACTGCATTGAGCCCTGCGACATTCCTTTTTTCTAGGTAGGGAAGGACTTTTAAAAAAAGGCATGGTGCCTTAGTCTATAAAGTTTTGTATGGAGTTTTACAACTTTTATTTTCTACATACTAGTTCTCCAACTGGTGGTTACTTAACTGGTTCTTTTTATCCACTTGCTTTCCTATCCTACAGTATTATACATCTAATCTAAGAGTTAGTGCTCATAGCAGAGCACACCAAAGTGCATGTGTATATAATAGTAGTGAATGTTTTAGTGTGTTACTTACCTGTGATTTTTCATTGCACTCTGATAATTGTCCAGCTGACTGTCCGGCAAGGACAACCACCCTGCTGGGTGACTGACAGCTAGGCTGGAACGAATGGGAGAGAACTGAACAAAAGGCGAGGCTTTTGGCTTGGATGGCAGAGTTGACCCCTGGACGAAGGAACCGAAGAAGAACTTTAAGAGGACGACTACTGCAACTCCTGGACCATTGGTTTGCCCGGTGAAGCCCTGCTGCAGTGCCTAAACGCCAAGTTTGCATCGACAGAGAAACACCTGCAAAGACGATTTCTCCCCTTGAGTTGGTGGGACCAAACAACTCCGAAGTAAGCCACCTTGACATCCATCTCGGCGCTGGTTGAATTTACACAGAGTTGCTGCTGGAAACCGTGTAGCCAGTGAGAGGAACACCAGATTGTGTTCGTTGCTTTTAAGCTGGCCAAGAGCTCCAGGAAGATCCTCCGGACTCCCAGGAAGCAGGACTGACCGAGCCTCAACAGAGTGCGGGACCCCAGAAGCAAGGAAAGTCCATCTCTACAGCCAGGAACCGCGCTGTTGCTATTTGGGGTAGACACGAGGAGCTGAAACACTGAACAGCCACTGAAAGTGAAGTTTGCCGGTTGCGAGTTTTTACCGTCCCAGTGTATTGCAGCAGTCTCCCAACGTCCTCCCTCTTGTCCCCACGACTGAGGCCCAGGAACAGTGAGACCGGCAGAGCTGCACAGGAACCGGAGTCGTCTGCTGCATCTTTTCTTCATCTTTAAAAAGGTACTGTACAAAGTTTGAGAGAACTTGCTGTAGAGGTGCTTGCATCTTCTACTACTCACAAGTCTCCCAACTTGTGGCCCTACATTTGATTCTTCTTTTCTCCAAAGACTTCGAAAACATTGTGCAAGGAACAAGTTACTTACCTGTAACTGTTCTCCAGCATGGGTCTGGCATGGATTGACATGCTCATGAATATTCCCCGTCAGGCTGGGAATCCTCGGTAAAGAAAAAAAAACAGTATCAGTTTCGTTTCTGATCTGTCTTTTAGTAGTAACCAATCACTGGTCTCTGGGTCATACTGCTCCAGACAATGACTGCCCTCTCCCTAAACCCCTCCCCTGGCAGCCATCCTCAGATTTGGTAGCATGTAAAGTGGCAGTATGACCAAGTGAAGAGCCGCAGAGGGGTAGGAGGGAGGGTTCGCAATGAAATCCATGAAAGACCCATGCTGGAGAACAACAGTTACAGGTAAGTAACTTGTTCCTTCTCCAGCATGGGGTCTGGCATGGATTCACATGCTCATGAATATAAGAATACATAGCAGTACACACATTCACAACCACAGGAGGTGGAAAGGCTCAACATTAAGTATTACATAAACTCAACATTAAGCAACTCTTACCTTCTCACCAGACCCACCTTCAGGCAAACAGGTTGCGCAGCACTGCTTGGCCGACCCTGGACTCCTCCCTGGAATGCCAGTCGATGCAGTAGAATCTCGTGAAGGTGTGCGTAGACCTCCACGTAGCAGCCCTGCACATGTCCAGCAGGGGTACACCAGACAAGAACGCTGTGGTAGAAGCGATCGCTCTGGTTGAATGGGCTCTCGGATGGCCGGGCAACTGTCAGTTTGCCAACCGGTGACATTGCATGATGCAGCTGGAGAGCCATCTGGAAATGGAAGCCTTCGAGAGGGCCTTCCCCTGGTTCACAGGTCCAAAGTTCACAAACATGTCTTCCGAAAACGCTTTGTGCGGTCCACGTAGGACTTCAGCGCTCTAGCTACATCCAGCGAGTGCAAAGTCCTCTCGGCCAGCGACGAAGACGACAGGAAGAAAAAACTGGTAACACCAAGCGCTTATTGAGATGGAAGTCCGACGGCACCTTGGGCATGAAGGAGGGGTGCGTCCTCAGCACCACCCTCGTCTCGTGAAAAGTCAAGTATGGAGGCTTGCAGGACAGGGCTTGGATCTCTCCCACTCGTCATGCAGAGGTGATGGCCACAAGAAATGGTCTTTTCCACGACAAGAACTTCAACGTTGCCGAATGCAGAGGCTCGAAAGGCGCCCCCATGAGCCTGGTCAGCACCACGTTGAGCTCCCACGCCAGGGCCTTTACCGACGGGAATGAACAGAATAGTCCCTTCATAAACTCCTTCACCAGGCGATGAGACCACAGGGATGATCGTCCCGTAGTCCTGGTGTAGCGGGAGATTGCCGCCAGATGCATCTTGATGGAGGCATGAGCCAGCCCAGCCTTGACCAGTGACATAAGGTACAGCAGCACGAGAGGCCGTAATTCGCAGAGGGTTAATCTTCTATGCACGGCACCAGACAGAGAACCTCTTCCATTTGTGTCCATAGCACTCGAGAGTTGAGGACGCCCTGGCCTTTGCAAGCACCTCCTTGCAGTCCACCGGGATATCGTACCCTCCAAACTTTAGTGCCGCAGGAGCCAGGCCTGCAAGTTCAGTGACCCCGGGTCGTTATGGAGGATGGCGCCTCCTTCTCTGGAGAGAAGATCTGCGTCTGTCAATAGTTTGACTGGGGGGGGACGCTGACAAGTCCAGAAGGTCCGGGAACCAGATCGGTCTCAGCCACGCCGGTGCGAGGATCATCCTGCACTGGGACCTCTTGAGTTGGTGGACGAGTCGCAGTAGCAACGGCAACAGAGGGAACGCATACAGGAACAGGCCGTCCTAGGGGAACGAGAAAGCATCGCCAATGCTCCTCGGCTGGGGAAACCTGCTGGCGAACCTCTGGCACTTGGAGTTTGCCGCTGTCGCGAACAGGTCGATCTGGGGTTTGCCCCATCGTCGAAAAAAGGCGATCCACTTGGTCCTGACGCAGTTACCACTCGTGGCATGAGCGCAGCTCCCTGTTCAGCGAGTCAGCAATGGTGTTCTTTATCCCTGCTAGGTGGAAGGGCACCAGAAACATCCCCTGGGCAACAGCCCAATGCCACAGATCCTGGGCCTCCTTGGATAGGGCCGGGGACCTGGTTCCTCCCTGCTTCCGGATGTAGATCATCATGGTGGTGTTGTCGGTGAAGATCCTTACCACCTTGCCCTTGAGGGATGGAGAAACGACCCAAGAGCCCAGTACACTGCTCGGAGCTCCAGGATGTTGATGTGGAGTGACCTCTCCTCCGGGAGCCAAAGGCCTCTCGCGTGAAGATCTCCGGTTTGCGCTCCCCAACCCTCCAGGGAGGCATCCGTCGTCACCCTCTCCTGGTGTGCTGGGGTCTGAAAGTCTGTGCCCGCCGCGAGAAGCGCGCGGGTGCCCCACCACCGAATAGCTTGGCGGAAGACCTGGTTAAGCGGGATCTTATCTTCGAAGTTGCCCGTTGCTTGCATCCATCGGGCGTCGAAGAACTCCTGCAGTGGTCGCATCCGTAGTCTGCATAGGCGCACAAGGTAAATGCAAAAGGACATCATGCCGAGCAGGGACTTGACAGACCTCACCTTGGCCACGTCCATTGTCGACAGCCGTTGCACCATGCCTTTCCTCAGACGGAGATGCTAGTCGCGCCACTGTGTCGAGCTTGGCTCCCAGGAACAGGGAGACTTGTGACGGTACCAGGTGGGATTTTGTGAAGTTGATCGAAAATCCCAGATCCGTGAGCAGTTGGACGGTCTGTTCGACGGCGAGTTCCCTTGACTCTGCCCGGATGAGCCAGTCGTCCAGGTATGAGTAGACGTGGATCCCCTGTAGGCACAGCCGCGCTGCTACTGGTGCTAGGCACTTGGTGAACACCCTGGGAGCCGACTTCAGTCTGAAGGGGAGGGCCTTGAACTGGTAGTGCCGATCTTGGACTACGAATCGCAGAAATTTTCAATCTTTTTTCAAGATGGGGATGTGAAAGTAGGCGTCCTCCAAGTCCAGCGACGATAGGAAGTCACCTTCCTCTAGTTGTCCCAGCATGTGCTGGAGGGTGACCATCCGGAACTTCTGGGACATGATGTACTTGTTTAGACGACAAAGGTCTAGGATGGGTCGCCAAACGCCGGTCTTTTTCCTTACGAGGAAGTACCGCGAGTAAACTCGAGCCCCGGAGCCTCTTTGGGACGAGTTCGATGGGTCCCTTCTTTAGCATCGCTCGTACCTCCAGTAGCAGTTGTGGGACGTGGTTTTCCTTTCTGGCCACAGGTGGAATACGGGGACACTTTCTTAGAAATTCCAGTGCGGGCCAGTGCTTCCAGCACGCAACGGTCGGTGGAGATGGACTCCCACACGCTGACGAAGTTCGCCAGCCGGCCTCCCACAGGGGTTCTCAGGTGGGGGCCCAACGCTACGGCCGGTTCAATCCTGCTTGGCGGCGGCCTTGCCGCCCTAACCTCCTTGGCAACGGCGACGAGACCCTCCCTGCTTGGCGCGTCCCCTGTAGGCCTCTTGCGACGAGGAGTGGGCCGCTTGACGGCACGTCGAGGAGCTGCCGCCGAATCCCTTGGAGGCAGCTTGCTTGCCTCCGGAGCCCGGAAAGGGTGGCCGTCGGTGCTGAAGAACACCTAAGGCACGAGCCGTCTCCGTGTCGGCCTTGATGGCTTGCAGCGACTCGTCCACTGCCTTGCCAAACAAGTTGTTCTTGTCGAAGGGCATGTCCAGGACCCTGGTCTGCACGTCTTGACGAAAATCGATTGCCTTGAGCTAACCGCGCCGGCGAAGGCAAACGCTGTTGCCCATCTGGCGGAAGCCGGTGTCGGCAATGTCCGTGTCCACCGTTATGGCGTGGTCCAACGCCACCTCTCCCTCCTCTAGGATCTTCAGGGCCTCCGCCCTCTTGTTGTCCGGGAGGAAATCCAGTAGGGGAGCGATCTTAAACCATAGCTCCCTGTCATAGCGGGCCACAATCACAAGGGCGTTGGCCGGTTTAATGGTAGTCGCCGCCGAAGAGATGATCAGTCGTCCCCTGGCGTCCAGTTTCTTCCCTTCGCCGTCTGGCAGAGATGTGGAAGTTGATGCCGTCGCCCCTGCCGCTTTCTTCTTGGCCGCCGCAGAGACAACCGAGTCCGGGGTAGGATGCGCCCCAAGGCACATGGGGGCAGAATCCAGAACCCGGTACTTCTCGTACCGGTCTTTCTTGGCAGGGGCCGTGGATGGGTTCTTCAGGAGTAACCCCACCTCGTCCCAGATGTCGTTGAGTAACGAGACCGAGAGGACCGTCTTCCTTTTGGCCTCCCATCGTTGGAGGAAACCTTCCTTCTCTTCCACAGGGCAGAGCTGGAAGAGCTTGGATGCCCTGGCGATCATGGCGTGGAAGGAGCAGATTTCGTCGGGCGGGAGGCCCGAGCTGGTGGTGATGGAAGGTCCACCCTGTCGTCATCACCGTCGTCATCTGTCCCCGTCGTTGCTGTCTCTGTTCCTGTATCATCCCTCGGCTCAGGAGACGGGGAAGAAGGCTGTGCAGGCCGAGAAGGCTGGAAAGGAGGGGGTGGATGAATTCTCCTCCGCTTGTTTGGAGGGCTTTCCGATGGTCCAGGTTCAGCTGGGTCGTCCGTTGGTTTTAAGGGCAACCTTGTCCTCATCTCCGTACACAAGGCCTGGATCGCCATCAAGATCGCCCCTGAGTTGTCTTGTGGCCCAGGGACCGGCTGCGACGGTTGGGGAGGCATCCACATGTTCCTCGTCGCCAGCGCCGTCGCTTTCCTCGTCCGCCTCTTCGGGATCCTTCCCGTGGGACCGGACCTCCTCAAACTTCTTTTTCGGGATATTCACAACTCCAGCCAGTTCCTCTTCAGAGGCTGTATCCGTGTCCGTGATGTCCACCGGGCCTCTCCCCCCCCCCTCTTTTCCCACCAGGGTTTTCACAGGGGTCTTCTCGATGGGCTGAAAAAAGGATTCCCTCTGCGGCAGCAGGGAAACTCTAGGCCCGGAGGTCGCCTCCACTGGGGTAGCCTCCACAGGCTTCACCAGGGCCGCCACGACTCCCTCGATAGAGGCCTTAGCTGGGTGAATCAAGGCCTTAACAACCTTGGATGCGCTTGAGGCCTTCACCTTGGGGCGGGAGGGTCACCGCCTCGCTCCCCCTCGGCTGTCGTTGGGATCGACCGGGACTTCTCCCGAAGCTTACCCGGATTCTCCGCTTTCCTCTTCCCCGAGCCAGAGCGTTGGCTCGTGGTTGATGCCGTCGGTGAAATTGCGCCCTGCCTGGCAGCCGAGGAGCCTGACCGATCGGCGCTCCCGGTGCTTAGCCTTTTGTTGGGCCCCCGTCGACGGAGCGCTCTTAAAGGACTTAGAAGCCCGCTTGGACTTCTTTTTCTCACCCGCTGCTGGGCTATTCCCCTCCAGCCAGTTGGTGAGGCGGGTACGACGATCCCTCATCGTCTGCTCGGACATGTTCTTGCAAAAAGCACAGTCCTCCACGTGCGGTTTGTCTTCATGAAGGCAGTAGAGACATCGAGAATGTTCATCCTCCTTGAAGACATTCTGCAGTCCACATCCAGGGCAGCTCCTGAAGAGCTTGGGTCCGGGCGTCGTGTTTCCTTTTCCTGGGCCATGTCCACGTGGGGTAGGCCTCAAGATCTTCCGGAAGCCTCCGTGAAGTGAAACTCGATGAAAATTTCGCCCTTGAGGGGCGTAGAAAAATCCAAAACGGCAGGCTGTTGATCAGAAGTAGAAACGGTGGAGCTTAAGGCTCGATTGACCGAAAAATGAGATGAAATCTGTTTGAAAATTCACAAAATGCAGTAAAAGCTCGAGAGCTACAGCACGAGGACTCCCAACACTTGAACGTGCGGTAAAAATCTGAAGACGGCTGCCAGAGGAGGAGCTTAGGTTGAGGGCAGTCATTGGCTGGGGGCAGAATGACCCAGAGACCAGTGATTTGTTACTAGTAAAAAGACAGTTCAGAAACGAAACTGACTGATTTTTTCTTTACCAAGGATTCCCAGCCTGACGACGGGGAATATTCATGAGCATGTGAATCCATTCCAGACCCCATGCTGGAGAACAGTAGGTTAGGCTGTGTTAATAGGACAAAGTTTGGAGAAGAGCAAGGGAGCTGTGAAGTACTGTTGGCAGCGCCAGTTCGGTTAACACCGTTCACTGAGGTTATTGGTGTGGTATCTGGTTCTGGGTCCGTCGTGTGCTGCTGTGCGAGGGTCTGTGTGGTGTGTTTGTTGTTGTGGTGAAGTGCGTGTGGGTTGCTGCGGTTTTAAGGGAGGTGTGGTTGTGTTTAGTTAGAGTGGGAGAGGTGTGTGAGGAGTGGTAAGGTTTTTAGTAGTTTTGTGGGGTTGGTTAGTAGCCTTGTTGTAAGGAGAAGTGCACACTCCTATTGTGTGTCTTTCGAGATTTAGAAAAGGTGGTCTTCCTTTCAATGATCAAGTATCAGCATAAGGCTGTCACATCTCTCTGTCATTATGTTGAGTTAATTATTCTGTGTTTCAATCATTGTTTTTTGGCCACCCCCTACATCCCAGTTTGTGGATGGTGAAATCTGGTCCTTTCAGATCTATTTACTTGCGACCTACACCCATACCCTACGCCTTTTATGCGTGGGTAGGGCCGGTGGTAGTGCCTTTGTGTTAGGCATGTTTGCCATTGTTCTGTCCTGATGGGGTTGTCGCTCATGTTCTGTTCCACCTAGCATCGCCTCTCTGTTTCTTATAGGAGTTTTGCTTAGTCGGTCCTAGGTGTTGTCGGTGCTGTCAAATATTCTTCTTTGTATTTCCCGTTCGATTGTTTCAGTTGTTTCTGACTGGTTCCGAGGTGTTGAAGAGCCAGGTTTTTAGAAGTTTTCTACATTTTAGGTGGTCTTTGGTGTTTTATTTCTTTTGGGAGGTTGTTCCAGGTTTTTGCAGCAAGGTGGGAGAAAGAGGAGCCCCCTAGTTTTTTCCTGGTGTATGGTTTTGATTCCAGGCGGATATCATGACTTCATCTGAGGAGTCTAGTTGGCTTGTAGATGGTTATTTTCTTTTGTAGGAATTCTGCTCCCTGTCCATTGATTGCCCTGTGTGTTATGCACATTGTTTTTTAACGTGATCCGATGTTTGATTGGAAGCAAATGTAAAAAAATGTTATGTTTACTTGTAGTCCTAAGGTCAGAGCGGTGTCCATTAGGACTCCCAGGTTTTTTACTACCTTGGATGGTGTGTGCGCGGTTCCCAATTCAGTTGGCCAGGGAATGTAGGTGTTGTCCCCTTGGTTTTTGGACATAATCATGATTTCTGTCATACCTGGGTTGATTTTTCGGTTGTTGGCATTCATCCAGTCAGATTTCTTTTAGACATTCTACTAGGGTGGAGTGATCCGTTTGTTTCTCTTCGATTTTGTAGATGATTTGAGTGTCATCTGCATAGTTATAGCATGTAATGTTGCATTTTTTTAAAATCCTGGATTAAAGGAAGGAGTCTAGTAGATGTTGAAGTATAGTGGGGATAGTGAGGATCCTCGTGGTACTCTACAGTCGTTAACTCGTGGAGTACATTTGAAGGGTTTTATCCATACAGTTTCTGCTCTGTTTGCTAGGAAATTATTTAATCCAGAGTAGTGCTATGTCCGTTATACCTATATCTTCTAGTCTTCATTAGGGTGTCATGGCTTACTGTCAAAAGCTGCCGAGATTTTGATCAGAATCAGCGCTGAGGTTGTGTTGGAGTCTGCTTTTGTTTTTAGGTCATCCCAGATGGCTAGGAGTGCCGATTCTGTTCCTCTTGCGGTTCTGAAGCCGACTTGTGCTTGGTCTAGCAACAGTTTTATTTCTACGTGTTCTTAGGTTATTTTGTATACGTATGTTTCTAGGAGTTTTGCTGCATAGGGAATGTTTGAAATCAGTATGTAGTTGGAGATGTCTTCCACGTCGCCACTTATGTTTTTTTTTTATAGAAGTGATTTAATATATGCTGCTTTGAAGGATCGTGGTACAGTCCCTGTCGTGAGCGACAGATTCAGGAGATTTCTGTAATATTCCAATGGTGTTCCTCATGCGAGGATTGATTTGTAGATGTCAGGGGGGGGAGCAAGAATCCATGGGGGATCGTGCTTTCTTGCTGTGTTTTACCAGCTCGACAATTTCTCTGCTGATATTTCCAGGAAGTTTTGGAATTTGTGCTCTGGCTCCTCGTCAGTTACGGTTCGTTGAGTGTTAGGGTTGGTGGGTCTGTTTTGTATGATTTGTCGGATGTCGTTGATTTTGTTTTTGAAATGGTCTGTCAAGTTGTTGCATAGTTTCTGTGAGGGTATTGGAGTGTTGTCACAACCTGGTGGGTGTCTCATTCCGTTTATGATGCTGAACATTTCCTTTTGTGCGTTTGTGATTCCGTCATCATAATGCCTTTTCTTTGTGTTAGGCAAGTAAGTACGCCGTACCCTTTGGGTGCACTACAATAACCTTGACCTCCTGGCAATAGGGACCCAACCTTTGGTACAAGTCTGAACTAGACAGGTTGGTAGTGTGGCTGAGCAGCCAGGCTTATCTCAAGAGGGGTCAATGTGAGCAGTAATGTGACACAGTTTCACAGTAGCAGTTATCCAAATAAACACTTACACAAGGTTTCTTGATAAATCAATCATTAGTTTATTTCACAGTCAGTTGTAGAAGTCTTCTTCAGAAGGGAGCAATATATGTAACACTTGTAATACACTTCAAAACGCACTCTGTTTCTATAAATCAGATGATACCCATTGGGTACGGCACACAGACACTTCCTACACCCTCAAATGACTTCAATAGCTAGGACACTGTGGACATTGATTTATCACTAGTACATTAAGAGCAATACTGAACTTGGTGTAAAAGATAGAAGAGGAATAAAACAAAAGTTAACAAATAATTCACAAATGGTTAAGTACTTTAAATACCTTCCAATGTCAAATAAGTTTAACCCTTTCCTAAGGAAAAGATAAAAATAAAGCACAGGGTCTAAAGGTAAGAAGAGTCTCTGAGGGAGCCAGGACAGCCAATGTTAGGTGCAGAACGTCTAGGGGAGCTGGAGATCTTCTTTGATATATGATATGATATTTGATTTGTATCGCGCTCGTACACAAGTGTTTCAGAGTAGGTAGGTAAAAAGTCTTGCAATGTTTTTAGAAATCTTTGTAGAAAATAGAGCACTTGAAGAGCCACAAGCTGGGAGACTTGTGAGGGGCAAAGCTATAGCAACTCTGCAAGGTAACCAAGACGGGTCTCAACAGAGAGCAAGCAATGCTACACAACAAGAGGTAAGTTCTTAGGCTTTGCAGTACCTCTGGTTAGAAGAAATGGTTCCAGCTGGCTTCTGTTCCTGTACAGCTTTGCAGTTGCTGTTCCAGAACCTCAGTAGTGGGGACAAGAGGGTGGACGTCTCGGGACTCTTGCTCTGCAAAGGGAAGGTCAACAGCAGCAATGGCCAAACTTCGATTCAGCAGTTCTTCTGTGTTTCAGCTCCCCACGTCTGACAGCAAATAGCAACACGGTTTCCCGGATACTACTCTTTACTTTCCTCGCATCGGAGGTCCTGCACTCTGTTGAGGTGGCTCAGGCTTGGTCAGTCCTGCTTCAGGGAAGTCCAGAGGATCTTCCTGGCACTCGGGTCCGACTTAAAAGCAACACACACAGTCTGGTGTTCCTCTCCCTGGCACTTTGGTTCCAGCAGCAACAGCAGCAGCAGCAGCAGCAGCAGTACAGCCAGCTCCGGAGTTGACTGGTCCCACCAACTGAAGGGGAGAAGCCGTCCTTGCAGGACTTCTCTGGTCGAGGCGAATTCGGAGCTTCAGCACAGCAGCAGGGCTTCACAGGGCAAACCAACCGTTCAGGAGTTGCAGCAGGCGTCTCTTCCAAGTTATTCTTCGGATTCCTTCGTCTAGTGGTCGTCTCTGCCTTCCAAGCCAAAAAAGCCTTGCCTTTTATGCAGGTTTCTCCCATTCACTCCAGCCTAGCTGTCAATCACACAGCAGGGTGGCTGTCCTTGCCGGACAGCCAGCCGGCCAATCACCTTTGGGTGCATTCCTGTAACCAAGGGGATTAAGCACAGGGAGTTTTCGGGCACCTCCCTCACTTCCAGCCCCTACCAGACATACTGGAGGAAGAGGTGGGCTTCACTCGCAAATCTCGCCTAAGACAAAACTAACAAAGCACCCAAATCTCAAGGAGGACCGTTCTAACAAGAAATGGCGGAAACACAAGACCAGGGCCATTTTGACTAAATGGACAACTATGGGTGCCTTACTGTGGCTGCAAACGCAGCCCGCGGTAAAAACACACAATGGTAGTAAAAAGTAAACCACTGCCACCAGCCATTAAATGTAGAAAAATTGTAACAAAAATGTTACACGAGAAACTAGACAAAGGGGATACTAAGTAACCCCTCCGGCACCCTATGGTAAGATAGTGTGTGCTTCGTCTAGAATTACCAAGAGAATGTATTTAAACCTTTGGGAAATCTAAGACTTCACTGTGCCACTGCACTGAAGGTGCAATGCGTCACAATGCAAAAGAGGATGCCTATGGATTTTGTCAGAATCCAAAGTTAAAAGTAACAGTTTAAATCGCAATAAAAATACATGGAAGACTGAGAAAAAGGGCTCACTCTATCCAGGTTAGAAATTAAAAGTCCTGAAGTCCAGCAAAAAGAGATTGAGGTCTCCAAGGCAGCAGGGAATTAGCACATTTTTGGGAATTCCCCCTAACATTTTGACTTCAAACTGGGGTTTCTTATCTTGGTCAGATTCTTTCCTCCATTCTAGTTCCAGCTTCTTCTTGTACTTTTTCATGGTGCTTAGTAGTTGGGTGTACCATTTTGCCATTACTATTTTTCTTGAGGGGGGGTAAATGATTTTTCCGGGGAGATATTTTCAATTGCATCAGTAATCCATTCATGGAGGAGCGCCATTTTCCCCGACTAGGTCTGCCAGCTCCAGTTCTGCCGTTGAAGGTTTGTTCTATTAGGTTGCTTGCTTTGATGATTTTGCAGTTTCTTTGTGGTGGTGGGATCCGGAGGGGCTGGATGGTAACTTTGGTTGGTAGTGTGATCACTAATAGAATGATGAGTTGGTCGCTCCAAAGTATTTGTATCGGTGGTGATAAGTTTTTTTCCTCGCAAAGATTACGTCAAGGGTGTGTCCTACCGAGTGTGTTGCCCCTTTGACCAGCTGTTGTACTTTCATGGTTGTTAGCTGCCGGATTAGTGAGCTTTGAGAGTTAGTGTGTTTTTCTTCGAACCAGATGTTGAAGTCCCCCAGGATTATCAGATTTTCGTGTTGAATGAAGTTGTTGATGAAGAATGCATCATATGTCAGTGGTCTTTAAACCAGTATGAATTTAATGTTTGTTTTTGGATTCGCCGATAGGTGTAGGACCATGGTTTCGCAGTTCACAATGTTTAGAGGTTCATCGGTTTTTATTTTCAGGTGTTCTTTGAATGCTATTGCGAGGCCTCCTCTTATTTTTTCTGTTAACTGAAGGAATTTGAAGTTGGTGGGGTGGGGGCAGCTTTGGAGTGCGATTTTGTAGTTGTCGTCCAGCCATGTTTCTGTGATGAATAGGATCTCAATACCGTTGTCGCAGAGAAGGTCGAAGATCTCTCTGGAGTGTTTTGACATGGATCTTGGGTTTATTAAGTTGCAGTGGATTTTTGTGGTATAGTTTGAAGCCAACGCCGACAGTAAAGCACAAACCAGACTGGTGTTTTGGTTTCCTTCCAAGCTGATCTCTAGTTGAGGTGTTGGTACCGGTGTGTGTCATCGAATAGCTTTTGTAGGTTACGTCTTGGGTTTTTGTTTTCATCCCGTTTCTCTCCTAAATTTTGTGGCTGTTGAGGGGAGGGTCCTCTTGTTTTGGTGATGCAAGGGGTTTGGGCGTTGACCTTGTTCTTGTTACCTCTAGCTTTGTCCGTTCTTCTTCATGGTTGCGTTTGGTTGTTGGCCTTTCCTGATTTGTATGTTGGGTCGGTTCGTTCCGGTGAGTGGTTATTTCCGAGGTATGTTGTTAGGTATAGGGATTTCTCTTTTCTCAGCGCTGGTTCCGTTTTCGTTCATGTCAGTGAGCGTCTGTTCTGCAGAAGCGAGTCTTTGGTGGTGTTCAGTTGGGTTTGTTCTTTCTGCTCTTTGTCTTTCTTTTGGTTTTCCATGCATTTTGAGTTATTTGGCGGTCCTCTGTGGGATTGGTATCAGGGTTTTCTTTTTGTTTTTTCTTTTGTTATTTTCAGTTGTCGCGGTTGCGTTCTTGATAATGTGTTTGGTTTGTGTTACCTTTGTATTACCTTGGGGTTGGCGTTGCAGGGCGGCAGCCCTTGTGCAGTGCTTTGTTGGCTGGCTGGTTTTTGTTAAGGTTGCACACGTCTTTCCGATTGCTTTTGGTTGGTTCGTTGTTTCAGAGTCGGTTTTTGTGCCGTCAGTCTTTTGGTCCAGCTGTTTTATGGTGTTGGGCTGGGTGTGGGGGATTGTCCAATACAGGCTTGGGCTCTGTTTGGTGGGTGAAGTCTAGTCGGGGTTATATCGCTAGGGCAATTTAGTTGCAGTCCCAAGTTTAGGGTAGTCTGGTGGGGGGTCTGGTAGCGGTTATACCACTAGGGTAGTTCAGTAGCTGTCCCAATGTGGCCCTCACTCGGTGAGATTTAAAGCAACAATTCTCTGGGGTTTCACGCAGGCTAGTTTGTTCACAGCACTGTCACAGAATGGCAATAACAATTAACAATTCTCTAAAGGTGTGACGTAGGCCAGTATTCACAGTGCTATCCCAGTGTGGTGCAGGATGATAGTCACTGTGCTATCCTCAAGAGGCACAGGCTAATAATCACTGCAGTACTATCCTTATTGTGGCGCTCTCTAGATGGGAGTCAAATTTGTATGCTCCAATCTCTAAGGGAGGGGCAGAGGCTAATAAATCACAGTACTATCCTAGAGAGGCACATGCTAGTGATCACTGTGCTATTCTAACGGTTATTGTGGTGATTTCTAGATGTGATTCAAATCACCATGCACACATCTTGGCTAATAATCGCAACACTATCCTAGATAGGCACAGGCTGGTAATCACAGTCCTATTCTAGACAGGCCCAGGTCATTAATTTCAGTAATCACCTAGAGAGGCACAGGCTAATGGTCACAGTACCATCCTAAGGCGGCACAGGCTAGTAATCAGATGTATAGGCTAATAATCACCAGTATGATTCTAGTCAGCATGCACAAATCTTTAAGGGTGCGACACGGGCTGGCAATCGCAGTACTATCCTAGAGCAGTAGAATCTAATAATCACAGTACTATCCTAGAGAGGCACAAGTCAATCACCACAGTACTACCCTGGGAAGGCGCAAGCTAATAATCACAGTACGATCCAAGAGTGGTACAGACTAACAGTCACAATAATAGTCTGTTTATGTGCTGTCTAGATGCGATTCAAGTCAATCCTAGTCAATTACAGTACTATCCTGGAGAGGTACAAGCCAATAATCACAGTACTATCCCAAAGGGGTATAGACTAATAGTCACAATGCTACCCTTTGTGGTGCTTTCAAGATATGATTCAAGTCAACATGCACATATCTCCAAGGGTGCGACGCAGTCCAATAATTAGTGTACCATCGTGAAAGGACACAAGCAAATAGTCACTGTACTATCCTAGAGAGACACCGGCTAATAATCAGAAAACTATTCTATTGTGGTGCTTTCTAGATTTGATTCAAGTCATTATGTACTAATCTCTAAGGGTGTGGCGCAGTCTGATAATCACAGTACCATCTTAGAAGGCACAGGACAATAATCATAGTATCATCCCAGCGAGGCAGGGTCCAATAATTACAGTACTATTCTGAAAGGCACAGGCTAATAATCACAGCACTATCCCAGATGGGCACAGGCCAATAATCAGAATGCTATTCTATTGTGGTGCTTTCTAGGTGTGATTCAAGTCAACATGCCCAAATCTCAAAGGGTGCGACGCAGTCAGAAAATCAAAGTACGATCCTAGAGGCACAGGCTAATAATAACAGTACTATGCTAGCGATGCAGAGTCTGATAGTGATAGTACTCTCCTGGAAAACACAGGCTAATAATCACAGTACTAAGCAAGGAAGAGTCTGATAATCACAGTACTATCCTAGAAGGCATAGGCTAATAATCACTAACTATTCTATTGTGTTGCTTTCTAGGTGCGATTTAGGTCTATGTGTCCAAATCCCTACGGGTGCTACGCAGTCAGAATAATCACAGTACTATCCTAGAAGGGACAGGCTAATAATCACAAACTATTCTATTGTGGTGCTTTCTAGGTGTAATTTAAATAAATATATCCAAATCTCTAAGGGTGCGACGGAGTCTACTAATCACAGTACTAGCACAGTGTAAGTAGGTTTGCTTTGTGGCAGGGCTTTCAGAGTACAGCGATTGCTCTACTCCCCACCCTGGCCACTCTTACCTTATTCGACGCAGCTGGTTGATGGCTAGCCACTGGCTTCCCCTGCTGACACCTGCAGACACAATCTGGAGCCACCTCTATGGGAGTTCCCCTTTGCATTGAGCCAGGCCTTTAGCCGCAGGGGCTGCTGGGCAGAGGGGTGCCCTTTATGAGGGTATAGCGCACCAAACCGGTCCGGGGGGGGGGGTGAGGTCTGGGAGGCGGTGAAAGGCACCAGGAAGTGGGTAGGCTGGAGGGGGATCCACGCGCCCTGTGCGCCCCATGTGCTTTTGATGAAAGCACAGATTTAAATTAAAACAAGTAGGTTATGGTGGTGGGGGGCTATCGGAGACTCACCTCACCACGGGTTTCCTGAGAAAATCTGTGCTTAACGAACCCTTCAGCACTACCGCACTTTCCAAGTCTGAGCCTTGCTGCTCATTCGCACCACAAAAGAGTTTGGCTAGACATTAGTGTCTATACTGGTTCACCAGAATAGGGAGTATTCTTAGAAACTGTCCACAGGCCTGATACAGACAATCCATCTCAACAGTCTTCAACAGGTTGTCCTTCCTGGACAACAATACCCTCTGTGACACTGTTCAGTCTGGATTTTGTTGCTGTTTCTCTACTTAAAAGAGCCCTCACCCAGGTCTCTGCTCAACATACTTTCCTCTATTCTAATCCTGCTCGACTTCTCTGCTGCCTTTAAAACAGTGTGTTAAACGGGATATCATATCGTGCCTCCTTTCTTGTATATATTGGCCTAAGCCCAGTCGCTCTGCAAAGAAAATCGCGTTGTAAAGTTGTGATCCTAGATCGACTTCGCCGCCATTTTAGGTCCGTCCGCCATTTTGATTTCCATTCCAATGTAACTTTGTCTAAAATGGTGGAACAGTGATTCCTGCTTGTAACTGAGCCGTCCTGAACCTTGCACGAAAGTTAATGTGTAAACTGTCCGTTGGCCGAATGTTTGGGTTGAGTAAAGAGACCTTGTCCCATGCCTGGCTTGTAGACAGAGGATTGTCTGCGCCAAGAAGTCTGATCCGCGGACATACATCGACCACAATGTAGAACAAATACTGAACGTGGACACTGGCTGAACTGCATTGTAAAGGATGTGTTAAGGTTTATTGTTAAATCAGAGAATACACTGTTGCCATTGTAACCTGTTTGCCTGTAAACCGAGGATGATCCATGTGCATATTGTCATACAAACTATAAGTGAACTTGGCACGAACTCTAGACCAAGGATTATTAACTTGCAGAGGGGCTGGACATTATTATCGAAAAGTATAAAATGCACAACTGTTTAGACGTCCAGTACCTCTCACTTCTCAAACCGAAAGGTTTGGTATTCGCTGCGATGTACTGAGGGCCAGCTAGCTATCTGTATCTGATTTTGTTTCTTTGTAACTGTACAGTATTAGAATAAAGATCTGTGAATCTTTAAAAACCAGTGTTTGGTGCATTTCCTTTTGGGGTACTCCGCCTCAATATTTCCTTTTGCTTTCACAAGTGGATCACCCTGCTCTCCCTCTCAACTCTGACCTAAGCCTCCAGGGCGAAGCTCGACGGGATTGCTTCCTAACTTTTCAACTGTTCCTTTTCTATCTCTTGGAACTCTGACACCTCTGGCCCAACCATCCTCCCTGCTGGTGTCGCCAAAGGCTCATAATTGGCATCTTGCTCTTCATGGTGTATACCTCCTTCCTCTGACAAATTATATCCACCTTTGGGTTCTTCATCACCTCTTTGTGGGTGAAACACAAATCATGTTCTCCTTCCATACTATGGGCCTCTCTGCTATCCGCCACTAAAGTAATGTCTTCCTCTCTTGCAATGCCTCTCCACTCTCCTCTCACCCAGTTAATTTCACAATTACATTTTCTCCTCCTCCAAGGCTGGAGAGTTTAGTGTAGTTTTTGGTGGCGATTTTGAGGACCATCACATTATTACTACCACCACCTCTACTGTGGCTAGCTTCAACCTGCGTAACTTAAGAAAAATATACCTTCTCCTCACTTACCACTAACCAAATTCTCATACAACTCTGGTACTGAAAAGCCTGAAAAATAGTGTTTTCCTGGGCCTCCCGTTGACTCCTTTTCTGCATTGGAAAGATATTCAGTGCCGCGACCTGCTCCTTATACAATGTTCCCTGCTCTCCTCCCCCACTTCACTGGCTCCATGCTGGCTGCCTCACTGTGCGCAACCAAGCCTGAATGTACAGATTTGGACACTAGAAGGAATTTCACAGGCTTAAACCCCCATAAACTGGCTGACAACATCTCCCATTACTCTCAGCCATGCACTCAGATCTTGCGGCCTCCCCAGTTTCACTGTTCCTCATATCCCATGCGTATGCTACAACTTTGGCTCCTTCTCCCTTCGTGCTATGCACCACTGGAACGCCCTCCCCCGTGTCCAAAACTCTACAAACATCTACTACTTCAAATCCTCACTCATGTGTCACCTTCTGAGAGGCAAAGTGGAACCAAAACTTCGACAGATTTATTCCTCTTGACTCCCCAAATCCTTTACCCAGTCAGCAGCAATGTTTCCCTCACACTAGCCTCTTTCTTAGGTCGTGTCTCATCCCTGGTCTATGTACTGCTGTACTCTATACCAACAAATGGTCATTTTTCCACATCTTCGTAATGTACGGCATCTGTTCCAGGACTGCCCCGATACTGAATCCTCGCTCTTTAACTGCTTCTGGTTGAAGCACATTGTGCCCTCAATAAATACAAATCTTGGGTGCTCCCACAACACCGCCATAGTTTAACAGATTAGCAGCATCCACAGCAATCCTACACTAGAGAATATCAGCAGCATCTTCAGCACTGCTATAGAGAAGAACTTCAGAAGCATCCGTAGCACTGCTGTTCTGGAGACATTCTTCAGCATCCACAGCACTGCTTCACTGAAACATCGCTAGCAACATCCACACAACTGCTACACGGCAGCATCCACACGACCGCTACACGGCAGCATCCACACGACCGCTACACGGCAGCATCGCGGCAGCATCCACACGACTGCTACACTGCAGCAACTGCAACTTCACAGCATCCAGTGCAATGCAGCATCACCGCAGCATCAAGAGCACTGCTGCACTGGAGCATCGCTGCAGCACCCAGAGCACTGCTGCACTGGAGCATCACAGCAGCATCCAGAGCTATAATGGAAGGTTTTCAGCATCACTAAAACACTATACTGGAATATTTAAGCAGTTTAAATTATCTGATCCTTGTGGACCTTTGACAGCACTCATAGTACTATTGTTTGGATTATTTCTGCAGCACCCACAACGCTGCCATAGTGGAGAACTTGGGTACTGTGAGGATGGCATGGTATCAAACAGTAAGAAGCAACACAGAGGTACAAGTTTCGAAAACCTTTAATATAAGGTTTGGGGAGGTTGGAAAAACTCCTAACTGGCCCCAACACTAAGATGGGAGTAATCTCGAACATCAAAGAAGAAACAATCCTAGTCAGTCTGCAGTCCAAACAATAATATTTAAACTAGAAAAACCTATTACCTGCCCTCCCTCTATACAATCCAAATGTGTAAAGGGAAATGTAGTTTCTCAAAACAGGACAGTGTTCTCAAAGTAAGAATAGTGACAAGGTAATTTCCCATCACCTGACCACCTTGTTACTATCCACTTGGATTATTCCTTAATTACAAGGTCTCTTGTTTTCTCTCATGGTTTCATGGCACACGCGTAGCCCTTGAACTCTCTCAGTAAGTTTCATTAGTTACAATGTCTTTAGTTACGCTCGTGTTTTCACAGAACACGGTGAGCCTTTCAAACGCTACATTATCGCTCTTCTCCTTACGTAAGCCGGGCTTTTGTACTGGTTTCACTCACAGGTCACGTAGAATGCTTTCTTGCAGCTGTTGCCTTTGAAGTCAAGGTTGAAGGTAGAGCTGCGCCTGGCTCTTCCAAACTCCTTCGTTCACCCGGAAGGGGCTTCTGTCAACCTTGTACATGGTAGAAGAGTTTCCTTTCTCTTTGGCTACGGTTTCCCCTCATGCCGTCTGGCCTGCCAGTTCTGCTTCCTATGTCGATTCTGCTCCCAGGGAACTGCTCGCATCCCGCCAAGCTCGGCTTCCTCAAAGTGCCTCTGAGCTCTGCCTTTTATCCAGGTGGGGAGAGTTAATGGGTTTCAGGTGTATGTTCTGGGTTTGGTTAGCCTGGCTTGCCCGACTCTCGTTATTGGGAGAGCCATGGAAGATCATAAGAAGTCGACAGTCTGTCTTCCCGGTCTTTATCTTGGCACTTGGGTTGTAAGGATTGTGGGCGTTTTAATGTTTTACTGAGGTTTTAAATAAATCATTTACCTTGCTGTCAGAAAAAGAATAATACATGTATTGTTGTGGAGGGGAGGGGGAGAACACTGTATTTGCGCTTCTGTGCTTACATGTGGCACCACTATCCTCACACCAACTTTTTAATCGCCTACAAAAATCCCAGTCTTGCTCGGATACAGCTTATCTTCAATCACTGCAATTATATACCCTCAGCTGAGACCAGACTCCATTCACTATAATCTTCCTCTCGTTCAACAACTTTAAACCTTATTTGTTCCATTCCTATCTAACCTT
Organism: Ambystoma mexicanum; assembly: GCF_040938575.1. NCBI lineage: Eukaryota > Metazoa > Chordata > Amphibia > Caudata > Ambystomatidae > Ambystoma > Ambystoma mexicanum. The sequence continues at coordinate 1,276,576,018 of NC_090932.1, forward strand.
TTCCAGTACTCTGAGGCTTTCTTTGCAAATGTAATCTTTCCTGTCTCCTTGTTACGTGAGACTCATCCTCATCAGATACTACTCTCTCCTTTCAGCCTGTCTCTCACAATATAGTAAAAGGACTTCTTTCCTATCCTGCTTTGTCTTGTCCCCATGAGTAGTCCCTCATTCGCATTCAGCTCTCATCACCGTATGTCTATTCTAAGGCATTTCTACTTCTCATCAAGTCCTGCTGAGAATGCTGCCATTTCTACCCTCACAGGCACTACTTCAGCGCTAGCACTAGGCAAACAAACAGTGAACTGGTAGCAAATAAACAGTGAACTGTGAAAGAAAAGCATTTTACTTCCTACCTCCACTTTGATGGCACAACGTCCAATAGCTCGTACAGCTTTGCGGACAAAATCAACATCAACTTCTGTTGCATACTCCTTGAGCTCAGCAAGAACCTGGAGGAAGGAAAAGGGGGAGATGTGGGATGCCCGTTACAACCTAGTTCTTACCAGAAAAAAAATGGACACAAGAATGGTAAGAGACAGTCTCAACCCAGGCACAAGTACCGGCACCAGATGTAACAAGGAAAGGCTCAGGATGGTAGCAAGCTGCAATATGTGATCCAAATGATGTAGTGCAAGATGAACTGAACACGCTAAACAGTTTATGAAGAGGTAGCACGTGAAAGTCAGATGTGAAAGAAAAAAAATAAATAAAAAAATAAAAAAAACTCAGGATAGTTTCAGATGTTCCATTCCACAAAGCTCAAGAGGTTGCCTGGGGAGGTAGAGTGCATGCCTGGCTTGAAACGTTAATCTACCTCTATTCCCTTACTAGGCAGCATTTTTAGAAGGGCAAATCTGGTGATAAGGGAACCAAAAAAGTAGCCATTGAGAAGGTGGACGAGCAAGAACAATGGGTCAGAATAATTCTAGTACAAAATTAAAACAAACCAGGTTTCTGCAAGGGGTTCCCAAAATGAGAGATCCAGGGTACTGATAGGTTAGATATCTGTTCGGTTTTGGGTAGAGGTGCATTATGAGCCATTTTTAGCGCTGCACAGTAAGATCTCAAGACAGGTGAGCAATCTATTCAATTCTGATCCCAGAGGCCTTAATGTCCAGTGTTTATGACAGGAAACGGAAGGTAAGGTAGATGTTAAGGCTGTTTTTCTAAGGACTTGGTAAAACCATTCAACTGAGATAGTACAAGGCTCCACTCTTCGTGGAAGGCTGTACCACCAGAGTGAATTGTAGTATAGACCGAGAAGTCAGACTCATTTTAGGAGGGAGAGAGGGCTGTAGAATAAGTGCAAATGAAATTGTAATAGAAATGGTCCAAAGAAACCCTAAAACACTGTATTGTAATAAACAATTTAAATACAAGTAGGCCCAGATAAATATTGGGGAAATAAGTATCACCACATTATATTTAACCACTATTATAAAAACACAGCACTATGCTTTAAAGTTCACAGACCAAAGCATAGACGTTATTCAGAGAACAGTAGTCTAGTTAAGTAAAACCTTTTCATACACATTCAGTATAGGTCACACCTATTCTTGGGGAGTAAACACTATAAGGTACTTTAATTCAAGGGTAGTAGACCCTGTCAGTATTGGGTAAGATTTTCAAAATAATGATACATTTTACTGACCTGTGTCAACCCCAGAACTTTATTTTACTAGTGAATTATTTCCCACATTCAGAATCATTTACAAAATGACACCCATAAAAAGAGTAGACTCTTCATAGTGTCTTTTAAAAGTTACTATCTGACAACTTTTTGGCAATAAGTACCTATTGTTGCTGGGTTGCCCGAGGGGCTCCCCATTTAACCTCGTCTGGCTAACCTTGAGAGAACTACAGTTTCCAATGGTAGAAAGGAACATCAGATCACTTTTACATGTTATTTGGTGAAACCGGCACACCCCACCTTATGTGGAGTGCTGGGGAGATACAATGTATCTGCTTTCCACTAAAACTAACAATTCTGTTCCATGGACAAGCTTACCTTCAATGGCTGGTGGCAGTGATACCGTTGATTAATTCGGTGCACCTTTACCGCAGGCTGTGTGCAAACCCCTGGTAAGGGCACCCACAGGTGCCAATTTTACCAAAATGGCCCCAGTCGTGTTTGGTCACCATTTTAGTGTTCCTTGTCTTTCGTGTTTGTTAGGGAGAATTCTCAGAAATGTGTTAATTCCCTTCTACCTTGAGACCCCCAGCTCTTTTTGCTGGACTCTAGGACTTTTGATCTCTCATGTCATTTTAATGTGATTTATTCTCTGTTTGTATTCTTCAGTGTAGTGGCACAGGGAAGTCTTAGATTTCCGAAAGGTATACATACCTTCTCTTGGTGAAACTACTGTTTCCAAGAGCAGTGAAGTGAAATTGACTTTACTTACATTGTGTAACTGTGTAAGTTTCTAGACCCAGTACACACTATCTTACCATAGGGTGCTGGAGGGGTTACATAGTATCCCCTTTGTCAAGTTTCTCCTGTAACATTTTTATGTTCCCCTTTCTACAATTAATGGCTGGTGGCAGGGTTTTACTTTTTACTACCACTGTGTTTTTACCACGGGCTGCGTTCGCAGCCAGAGTATATGATATGATATTTTATTTGTATCGCGCTCGTACACAAGTGTTTCAGAGCGTGACCAGGCAAGGTAGGGAAACAGTGGAGAACAAAACAACGGTCTTACTAGGCCCAGTGACATTGAGAACGTGCAAGTGCATGGGAAAGGGGAAAAAGTGCACTGAAGGGGGAGAGTGGAAAGTGCAGAGCAGAGGAGAAACAGATGAATAAAAATAAAAGAAATAGATAATGGAGCAATAAACGGGTAGTTCAGCCAGCAAGTGGCAAGTGCTGTGATTACGGCAGCAGAACTGGGTAAGTCTGATAAGTGCATAAAAAGAAGAAAATGGGCGGGAGTGGGGGGGAGGGGGGACTGTATGGGTACAGATACAGTCCACAATTCAAGGCAGTGCAGAAGGGTGGCAGGGTGAGCGGGTACCTGGGCCCAGGGGACAGAGGGTGGCCAGGTGCACAGTACCAACAGAGAGCAGATCAGCAGGGGAGAGGGGGAGTAAAGGCAGATGCAACGAGGAAGGTCAGTGACGTGCTTCCGGAACCGGACATGGTTCTCCACAAGTTTTAGTGTGGCAGGGAGGCTGTTCCAGTGGGAGGCCCCAGCCAAAGACAGATCTACCTCCAGCTCGTTTCTTTGAAAAACGACTGACCCCGAGGGAGTTAGAGGTAGAGGAGCGAAGAGCCCGAGAGGGGAGGTATATGCGGAGGGATAGCTGAAGGTATTTTGGACACAGGCCCCAGAAAGCCTTGTGGACAATGCAGAGGGTTTTAAATGTAATCCTTGCATCCACTGGGAGCCAATGGAGAGATTTCAGAACTGGAGAGATACGATCCCAGGTCTTGAGGCCAAGGACATGTCTTGCAGTCCTGTTCTGGATTAGTTGCAGAGGGCGAAGAGTAGAGGCAGCTAGATTTAGAAAGAGGCTGTTACAATAGTCCAACCTAGAGAGAACCAGAGCTTGGGAGACAGTGAGCTTCCGGCGGAAGAAGAGGAAAGGAAGAGTACCTATGAGGAAGTGCAGTAGGAAGTTTGACTTTTTAAAGAGACCTCAGAGATGTGGACGGAGAAGGAAAGTGTGGAGTCAAAGATGACCCTGGGGTTCTTAGCCTCACAGGTGGGGATAGGAGGAGGAGGGAGAGGGAGAGACCATGAGGAGGATCTCCGTCTTGCTGGTATTCAGACAAAGATCATTGGCGGCACACCAATCTTGAATGGCAGTTAGGCAATCAGAGATGAGAGAGGGAGGGAGAGGAAGTGGCCGAGGGCAGCCTGAAAATGAGTTGAGTATCGTCAGCGTAGCACTGGAGGTTTGAGCATAGAATGGCAATGCAGTGTGCGAGAGATGCCAGGTATTGGTTGAAAAGCCAGGGCGAGAGGTTAGACCCCTTGGGAACACCACAGGTAGAGAGGAAGAAAGAGGATTGGAAGGACCCCAGTTGGACATGGGAGGGTCGATCAGAGAGGAAAGAGGTCAGCCAGGCAAGAGCCTGATCAGTGATACCCAGCTTCTCACAGACACGGTTGAGCAGGATGGTATGGTTGACCATGTCGAAGGCAGAAGAGAGATCGAGTAGGATGAGGACAGGGGGAATTTAAGGTTGGAGAGCAGATCTTCATGGATGTTCCGTGCTTCTGGCTGCTCTGAAACCAGACTGGTGGTCATGGAGATGGCTAACAAAATCAGAATGAAGGTGAAGCTGAGAGATGGCCAGCTTTTCCAGGAGTTTGCCCAGAAAGAGAGTAATGGAGACTGGGCGATAGTTATCCGGACAGGAAGGATCAGCTGTGGGTTTCTTGAGAAGAGGATGCACAAGGGAGTGTATCAGAGGGGAGGGGAAGGATGCTGAGACAAAGGAATGGTTGCAAAAATCGTCAAGGGCCGGAGCGAGGGTGTCAATGTGGTCCTTGATGGTTTTAGAGGAACAGGGATGAACCTGTTTTGACAAGGCTTTCATAGGCTTTCATAGATCGGACTTGTCTAGCGACCTCATCAGGGGAGAAGAGGAAGAGAAGGAGGGAGGGGGTGGTTAAAGGGGAGTTAGCAAACACAGACTGAGGGGAAATAGGAAGGGAGAGAGTCCTGGGTTTTTGAGATAAACTGAGAGGCAAGGTCATTGCAGAGAGCTTGGGAAGTAAGGGGAGGGGTAGTGACTGCAGCAGGGTTGGCAAGCTCCTTGCAGATTTTGAAGAGTTCAGCCGAGATTTTAGATGCCGCAGAGACACAGGCTTGAATGCGGACTCTTCTTAGTGCGGACAGACTCAGTATTGCCTTTGGAGCAGGTGACAGGTCAGTTTGTCAGAGGATGAACAAGAAACCCTCCATTTCCTCTCAGCCGCCCTACACTTACATTTAAGTGTAGCTAGGTCGGAGTCATAATGGCCCCAGTCTTTTTTCGCCATTTCTTGTTGGAACGGTCCTTCTTGAGATCTACTCTGCGTGCCAAACCAGGTTTGTTCCCTTTGTTCGTTTTGTCTTTGGTGGGATTCACAAGGAAAACCCCCCTATGGCTCCATTATGTATGGCAGGGGAAGGAAGTGAGAGAGGTGCCCGAAACTCCCTGTGCTTAATCCCCTTGGTTACAGGAATGCACCCAAAGGTGATTGGCCGGCTGGCTGACGATGCTGTGTGACAATGTAAAAGATGATGCCTATGGAGTTTGTCAGACTCCACAACCAGAAGAAACCCAGATCAAAATCATATTAAAATACGAGAGAGTGGGAAAAAGGGTCTCACTCTCTCCAGGTTAAAAATTCAAGTCCTCAAAATCCCCAAAAGTTGCTGGGGGTCTCCAAGGTAGAGAGGAATTCGCACATTTCTGAGAATTCTCCCCAAGACTCGTCCCCCCCCTAGACTAAGGGACAGGAGGATTTAATCCACCGCTGGATGAATTTCCTTACTCCAGTCGGTCATACTTTCTGGAGAGACCATCAGCATTTTGGTGATTACACCCTGACCTGTCTTCTATGGTAAAATAAAACCCCTGAAGGATGATTGGCCATCAGAACAATTTAGGATTGACCCCCTTCATCTACATTAACCATCTCAAGGGTTGGTGGACTGTTTGAATTACAAAAGTAGATTCATACAAGTATGGTCTAAACTTATTCAAAGACCAGACAACGGCAAAACATTAACGTTCTATGGTTGCCCACCTTTTCTCAGGGTCCTTCATTTTTCTACTGATGAAGATTGGGTGCTCCCTGCCTTTCTCATTCAGCTGACTCAGAACTGCACCTACACCTGTATTGGAAGCATCAGTTCCTACAATAAAGGATTGGTTGTAGTCAGGAGCTCTCAAGACTGGAGCTTGACAAAGGGCTTTAAGACTTTCAAATGCCATTGTGCACTCCTCATTCAACCTGACCTTCTTGGGGAATTTGGGTGAGGAAATCACATTCAAGTGAGAGGCTATGGTCCATAGTTCTCAATGAAGTTCCTATAGTAACCTGCGAGACCTAGAAAAGCGCTCACTTGGATTTGAGTAGTAGGGGGTGGCCCAGTCTTGTACAGCTTGTACCTTGCTAGGCAATGGCCTCATTTCACCTCCTCTTACCTCATGTCCAAGGTAGACCACTTTACTCTGACCAGTCTGACATTTACTTGGTCAGATTGGCATGCTCAAGAGCCTGCAGTACATATCCCAAGTGGTAAATATGTTCCTATCAAGTAGGGCTGAACACTGCAATGTCATCCAAGTACGCCATGCAGAAATCCTCCATCCCATTCAGAACATGATTTACCATCCTTTCAAATGTAGCAGGTGCATTCTTTAGTCGGAAAGGCATAACCTTAAACTGGTAGAGGCCTCCTAGGGTTGAAAATGCAGTTTTCTCCTTGGCATGGTCTGTTACAGCTATTTGCAAATAGCCTGAGGTGAGGTCAAATGTACTGAGGTACTTGGCTGAACCAAGTTCCAGTGTCAGAGCGGAAGAGAGATCAACTCCCATCTTTCCATCTAAAGGTTGTCCCCTGAGGAGGTCATGTAGAGCCGCCTCCTCCAAGAGCAAAGCTCCTAGTTCTGGTCTAGAGACATAGGCCTTTAGGCGGTTGGTGTGTAAGACTCTGGGGGCCTCATTAGGATTGCCAAAGTCCAACAAATAATTGACCTCTCCAAGTGTTCCCACAACCATGAAGGGTCCAATCCATTTGTCCTGTAAGGCCCTCTGCCTTGTAGGTACCATAAATAGAACTAGCTGGTCTTGAGTAAACTCAACCATGTTGGCCTTCTGGTCATGCCAATGCTTCACCAGAGCCTGGCCTGCTTTCAATTTATCAGAAGCTTCTGTCCTCATGTGCGTCATTTTCCTTTAGGGACCCAATACATAGTCAATGACTCTCACTGGCTTGTGGGAATTAGCACTCTCCAACCCCCTCCTTGATTAGGGCCAATGGACCTCTAACCGGATGACCATAGAGCAGCTCAAAGAGGCTGAAGCCAAACCTTTCTTGAGAGTCTTCTCTATAAGCAAAGAGAAGGCATGGCAGTAGAAGGTCCCACTTTCTTCTAAGGGGTTCTTCTAAAGCACCCATCACGTTCTTCATAGTTCTACTGAACATCTCCACCAACCCATTGGTTTGGGGATGGTAGGCTGTTGAGAACTTGTAGGTCATGCCACAGTTTTTCCACATGGCTTGCATGTAGTGGGACATATAATCGGTCCCCCTATCTGAGATAGCCTCCTAAGAAAAACATACTCTGGTAAAAAATACCAAGTAGGGCCTTGGCCACTGCCTGAGTAGATATAGTCCTCATAGGTATTGCTTCAGGATACCTGGTAGAATGGTCTACCACAACCAATATAAAATTGGTTATCTGAAGATGTGGGAGGGTCTGAGGGACCAACAATGTTGATTCCTACCCTCTCAAAAAGTCAAGGTGGACTGAAGCACCTCTTGTAGGTAAGTAGAAAGTCTTTCACAATGTTTAAAAAGACTTTGTAGAATAGAAGAAATCAAAGTAGGGCCACAAGCTGATTAGGCTTGCGAGTTAGAGAAGCTGCAAGCAACTCTAAAAGAACAACCGAGACAAGTCTCCAACGAGGATAAATAAGGCAACACAACCAGAGGCAAGTTCTCTCAGACTTTACAGTACCTTTAGGTTGAAGAAAAGTGCAGCAGAGGACTTCTGTTCCTGTGCAGCTCTGCTGATCCTGGTGTTCCTGGGCCTCAGACGTGGGGACAAGAAGGACGATGTCTGGGGACTCCTGCACTGCAATGGGACAGTCACCGACCACAACCGGCAATCTTCAAACAAGTGGCACTTCGGTGTTTCAGCTCCTCGCATCTACCGCAAATAGCAACAATGTGGTTCCTGGCTGTCGAGATAAGCTTTCCTTGCATCTGGGGTCCCACACTCTGTTGATGGGGCTCAGGCTCAGTCAGTCCTGCTTCCTGGGAGTCCGGAGGATCTTCCTGGAGCTCTTGGTCAGTTTAAAAGCAACGCACACGATCTGGTTTTCCTCGCCCTGGCCATTAGGTTCCAGTAGCAACTGCAGTGGAATTTCAACCAGCTCCGAGAGAATGTCCAGGTGGCTTTCTTTGGAGTCGAATGGTCCCACCAACTCAAGAGAGAAGTCATCCTTGCAGGGGCTTCCCTCGCTACAGTTTTAGCACAGCAGCAGGGCTTCACCGGGCAAACCAACCGTCCAGGAGTTGCAGCAGGTGTCCTCTTCAAGTTCTTCTACAGATTCCTTCGTCCAGTGGTCGACTCTGCCTTCCAAGCCAAAAAGACTGCCTTTATGCAGGTTTCTCCCATTCATTCCAGCCTAGCTATCAGTCACCCAGCAGGGTGGCTGTCTGTGCCGGACAGCCAGCCGGCCAATCACCTAAGAGTACATTCCTGTCTCCTATGAGACCAAGCACAGGGAGTTTTGGGCACCTCCCTCGCTTCCTGCCCCCGCCAGACACCCTGGAGCCAGAGGCTGGCTTCACTTGTGAATTCCGTGAAAGACAAAACAAAGAAAGGGGCCAAACCTGGTTTGGCACGCAGAGTAAATCTCAAGGACCTTTCCACAAAGAAATCGCAAAAAAAGAAGACCGGGGCCATTTTGACAAAAATGGCACCCATGGGTGCTTTACCGTGGCTGCGAACGCAGCCCGCGATAAAAACACACAATGGTAGTAAAAAGTAAAAAAGTAAACCACTGCCACCTGCCATTCATCGAGGAAAGAGTAACATAAAAATGTTACATGAGAAGCAAGACAAAGGGGATACTAAGTAACCCCTCCAGCACCGTATGGTAAGATAGGGTGTGCTAGGTCTAGAAAGTTACAAATGTAAGTAAAGTCAATTTCACTTTACGGATATGGGAAACAGTACTTTATCCCAGAGAAGGTATTTAAACCTTGGGGAAATATGAAAGACCTGTGCCACTGCACTGAAGGTGCTGTGTGACATAATAAACGATAATGCTTATGGAGTTTGTCAGACTCCACAACCAGAAGAAACGCAGATCAAAATCATATTAAAATACATTGCAGCTACAGTAAAGCACCCATGGGTGCCCATTTTGTCAAAATGTCCCCGGTCTTTTTTCACCATTTCTTGTTGGAAAGGTCCTTCTTGAGATTTACTCTGCGTGGGGACAGCCACCCTGCTGTGTTTGCGACAGCTAGGCTGTGAATGAATGGGAGAAACCTGCATAAAAGGTGAGCCTTTTGGCTTGGAAGGCAGAGTCGACCACTGGACGAAGGAATCCGAAGAAGAACTTGAAGAGGACACCTGCTGCAACTCCTGGACCCTTGGTTTGCCCTGTGAAGCCCTGCTGCATTGCTGAAGCACCAAATTCGCCTTTACAAAAAAAGCCCTGCAACAGACGACTTCTCCTCTTTGGTGTGTGGGACCAATCAACCCCAAAGCGAACTCGTCTGGACATCCTCTCTGAGCTGGCTGTACTTCCATTGCTGCTGCAGGAACAGATTGCCAGCGAGTGGAACACCAGATCGAGTGCTTCGTTTTGAAGTAGGACCCATGCTCCAGGAAGATCCTCCGGACTCCTATGAAGCAGGACTGATCAAGCATGAGCCACCTCAACAGAGTGCTGGACCCCAGATGCACGGAAAGTCCATATAAAAAAGGTACCCGAGAACCACGGCGGTGCGGTTTGCGAGAGCCGCAAGAAGCTGAAACAGCAAAGTGCTGCTGATCTGAGGTTTGCCCATTGCTGCCGCCGACCTTCATTTCATGGTGCAAGAGTCCCTAGACGTCCTCCCTCTTGTACCCATGACTGAGGCACAGGAACACAGGATCTGCATACCTACAACTGGAACAGAAGCCAGCTGGAACCAATTTATTCAAACCAAAGATACTGTAAAACTAAGGGGTTGCTTACCGCTTGTTGTGTAGCCTTGCTAGCTCTCAGTTGAGACTTGTCTTGGTTGCTTTCTCAGTGTTGCTTGCAGCTTTGCCCCTCACAAGCCTCCCAGCTTGTGAAACTACAGTGATTTCATTTTCTACAAAGATTTCTAAAACATTGCGCAAGACTTTTTTTACCTACCTGCAAGAAGTGCTTTAGTTCACCTAGAGTTTTGATCAATTGACATTGGCTGTCCTGGCTCCCTAAAAGACTCTTCTTACCTCTGACTTTGTGCTTTGACTATCCCTCAATCACATATTAGATAACTTGTGTAGCTGGGAAAGGATTTACTTTGTATTGGAGGTTTCAAAAAGTACTTACCTGATGAAGAATATTTGTTAATCATTGTTTTATTCCCTCGTCTTTTCCTTTTGACACCAATCTCAGTATTGCTCTTAATGTGCTAATGATATATCAATGTCCACAGTGTCCTAGTTATTTAAGTCACCTCAGAGTGAAGGAAGAGTGTGTGCCATCCCAAATGGGTATTTACTGACTTATTGAAACAGAGTGTGTAGTTTTGAAGTCTATTATTGTGTTTCATATTTTTGCTCACTTGTAAAGAAGGCTTGTTCAACTTACTGTTCAATACAGAATTGTTTAATCAAGAAACTTTGAGTGTAAGTGTTTATTTAGATACTTGTCAATGTGAATCTCTGTGTAATAACCCTACAGCTCACATTGACCCCTCTTGAGAAAAGCCTGCCGCTCAGTCACTCTACCAACTTGTGTAGTACATGCTTGTACCAAAAGGTTGGGTTAACTATTACCAAGAGGACAAGGCTGGTGCAGTCTCCCACACGGTACTGCATACAAACATGTCTAACAGAGCCCTTTGTGTGTTTTGTCTTTGGCGGGCTTCAGCCCTGAAGCCCGGCCCTGGCTCCAGTGTGTTTGGAAGGACAGGAAGGGTCCCGAAACTCCCCTGTCCTTTGTTGCTAGATGTTCCAGTTCGAAACCAGTCCCGATTGGCCAGTTGGCTGTCCGGGAAGGACAGCCACTCTGCTGTGTGATTGCCTGAAGTAAGCTCTCCTTTTTAAGCTTGTTTTCATTCACAACCCTAGGCTGTCAGAGTCGACCACTGGAAGAAATATCCAAAGAAGAAATCGTGAAGAGAAGCCTGCTGCAACCGCCTGGACCTTGAATTGCCCGGTGAAGCCCTGCTACTGTGCCTACCTCCTTTTCACCTCGACAGAGACGCTCCGGACGGAACAACTTCTCCCCTTGGGCTGGTGGGACCAACTAGGCCGTGACTAACTCCACTTTATCTGCTTGGTATTAGGTAACCCACCATTTGGTATAGGACTATACTACACAAGTTGGGCTAAGTGAGCTGTAGCAATGACTTGTGAATACAAGTAATCAAGTAACACACTCGAGGTTTGAGATATGAATAATTAATTAACATGGTTTTAAATAAGCATTCTTTAAAAAGGAAATTCGTGTAACAATGTAAATATACTTTAAGAATACGTTTCAGAATCAGAAGAAGTCAGTGGATAATCTTTGGATATGCTTCAGTCACTTCATGGTGTAGGAGAAATGTGTTAGCATATCCAAAGAGTAGTCACCAACTTTTTTGGCTTTGTAAAGTGATTCCAAAGTTTGCTTGACTGTTACAAACAATTGCCTCTTTTTAAGAATGCCCAACTAAAAACATGTGTAAATAAGGAACAAGTTACTTCTCCAGCATGGGTCTGGCATGGAGTCAAATTTTTTTTTTTTTTTTTTTTACTTAACAGTTTTTATTTTCAGCATCACAATTAGTAACTTAACACAGCAACATTCAATCAGATGTACAACACAAGAATAATACACAAGTATACCAAACAATTGTTCAAATAGCAAAAATGGGTTAACCAGCAACATCTAAATAAAGAGGTGAAAGAAGAGAAAAGAACAAGGAAATAAAGAAAAAGAAGAAAGAGCCATTGAAGATCACAAATGATGAACCTATAATGAATCAATTTCAAAGTCAATCACAAGTTCTATGACAATATTAAAAAGTAACTCGAGAACAGTGCATACAAACATATTGTTATGGTAGCGACAATTGCCAGAGACATTACTGTCCAAATGCAATCCCACTTTTATCTGTATACTTCAAGAAAACCTCTCCATATGTCCCAGAACTTGTCAATGTCACCCGCATTTTTATAGATGGCTTTCTCGTAGGTTGAAATTGTGAGCAGCTCTTCAACCCAGTCATCGATATTGAAGGAACTACTTGACTTCCAGGACCTCAATATCATCTTTGCAACCATGCAAGCATGCAGCAACCACATTTTCTTGCCAAATGTGATTTCAACCATTAGAGACATTTCCCAGAACCAGTAGCAATGCAGTCATGGGGACTGTACAGCTCAAAACCACGCCTAATCTCTCACATATACTCTCCCAAAACTTTTTAGTCTTCGGACAAAACCAAATTAAATGGCTGAGAGAGCCTCTTGCGTTTGTGCATTTCCAGCAACGTTTGTTTTCCAACAGTTGTCTCCTGAATAACCTCACAGGTGTCCAGTAAGATCTATAGAGCAGCTTTGTCTGCGATGCTCTAATGCCCCAGTCGAGCCTCATCAGGCGCGTGTTTTCACAGCATCACTGCCAGCATTTCTGATTGATATCTTCTCCTAACTCTTCCGCTCACATGGCTGGCCGTCTCGGATCCCCTTTACGGCAAGCCAACACCATACATTATAGCTGAAGGATGAGAAGCACTTGTACATGTCTATACAGCTGACCAGGCCGCATTCTGAGCTGTCCAATGGGAAATGTCTAGACATGTAGTGATGATATTCTTTAATCTCCTCTATTCAGCAAAAGTACAATCCGTCATATTAAAATGTCTGACTCAGTTGAGATCCAAATGCCCCCCTAGATCAAATCTTTAAAAGGTATTTTACCGCATTCAAAAACCATTCTGGGCAAAAGAGGACTTGACATTTCAGTGCCGGATTAAGCCAAATTGAAGCATCTGGGTGTAGGCAAGGGTCTGCACCCAAGCATTTAGAAATGCCACACCGGCAGTGCTGCAAAAATCCTGTCAATGGATTACTCTCATTTGATTTGATTTTCTTAATTGTCAGCAGAGCTTTGGGATCAAGCTGGGATATTGCAAAATACTCCCATGTCAAATATTAAGGTTGTTCCTTTTCTGTGTCAATAACCATACACAGATGGCGAGTGGCAGATGGTAGTTGACAAAGTTTGGCAAATTCATTCCTCCTTTCATTAATGGGAGTTGCATTTTCCACATAGCAAGCCTAGGAGGTTTTCCATCCCAAATGAACTTCTGAACAAGTTCTGTCTTTGAATGAGGTGTCCTGGCATTGACAAAATATAAATGTATCCGTGGTATCGGATTCATTTTAAAGCAATTAATCTTCCCCCATGTGGACAGTTTCAGAAGTCCCCATCTATCCAGGTCAGATCTGATTTTTGGGAAGATTATTGCAACGTTAATTGCTAGTAATTTGGCCACCTCCGGACCGATCCAGATGGCCAGATACTTCATCTTTTCCATACACCACCTGAACTGGAATTGAACGCATGACAGGGAGAATTTTGGATTTGCTCCAATTTCCTTTATAGCCAGAAACCTCAGTAAACTGCTGGATATCCCCCCATCATGCGAGGTATGCTATTTGCAGGGTCCTGTAGGGCGATCAGTAGATCATCTGCATAGAGAAAGATTAGGTTATTACGATCACTTCCAGTTATTGGATGAAGATTGACATCAGCTTGCAATCATGTTGCCAATGGTTCCAGGGTTCCAATGGTTCTCCAGGGCTGTCCAAACTGTCCCAAAACATTTGGAAGTGGGCTCTCAAACGCAGAATGTTCCTACTATCTCAACATGTTCCAGGGGAACTCAATCTTCTGGCAGACGTACTCAGCAGAGACTTTCCGTTGCCCAGGAAGTACGAATGGCGATTACACGAAGACATCGTCTCCAACGTTTTTGCAGAATGGGGCTTCCCAGAGCTAGATCTGTTTGCAACTCTGGAGAACGCTCAATGCCAAGATTATGCCTCCAGGTACCCACAGAACCGCTCCAAGGGGAACGTACTCTGGATAACACTGTCAGGGAGATTTGTCTACGCTTTCCCCCCTGGCGCCGACTCACCTTCTCAACAAGATTGTGTACAAGATGCACCAGGAACGAGTCACGATGATACTGGTGGCCCCCCCATGTGGGCCCGCCAACCCTGGTTCGCTCATCTGATGGAGATGTCCCCATCTCCTCCAGTCAAACTGCCTTGTGCGTACAACATGTTGTCGCAAGACAGAGGGGAGACGCTTCACCCATGCCTGTAAACATTGAACTTAGCGGCTTGGCTCCTGAGGTCATAGAGTTCGGATACCTGCAACTCCCTCAGAGATGTATGGACATTCTCACGGAGGCAAGGAAGCTGAACACCAGATACTGCTATTCCAGTAAATGGAAACAGTTTGTCATCTAGTGCAACTCAAAGAGCATTAACCCGATAAACTGCTCTCTCACACACATTGTGTTATACCCAACTCATTTACTTGACTCAGGCCTGGTCTTCAACTCCATAAAAAGGTACACCTTGCTGCACTTTCCACCTACACTACATCACAACAGAAAGTGTCATGGTGGAAGATACCAGTTATTAAAGCTTTCATGGAAGGAGTGAAAAGAATCCACCCTCCCATTTCTAACCCAGAACCTGGATCGGACCTACCCGTGGTGTTGACTAGGCTTTTGGGGGCTCCTTTCGAGCCCATGCACAAGGCAAATCTTAAAGGTCTATGTTGCTAAAATAATCCCGGATAATATACGGCCTGGAGGCCAAACCAACACTCTGGGAGATAGATTGGCACAAGGTGGAAGGACAGATATGGAAAAGATCGTTAAGCTTGCCAAATTGCTTTCCCATGTCGGCCCTAAGATTCAAACTTGGGCTAAAATCCCTGGAGCAACAAGTAGTTTGGAGACTCCTCTCACTCTATAGGCTGATAGTAGAACCACAAGAAAACTCGTTATACGAGGACATAAAACTTCAGATGCTAACGGGCAAGTCAAAAATACTTAAGCATCTGGAAGTAAAAGTGTTTGGAATCCTGACGGAGGCCGATACATCGGTGGAAGTTCTGAAGGCTAATCCTTTGAAAGTATAAGAGGAAACTGAAATGATGGATTGGATCAGAACAGGGTTAAAAATGAGGCACGTAAAACCTAAAAACAGCTTTCTTATAGTGGACAAAAAGCTGGGACTGCTGCCAAAATACCTATAAAAGCATCCAAATTGGGAATCACAAAATATATTTCTTAGGGCACGACTAAATCTAATCCATACAGGAGGAATCTTAAAAATCAGACAATAAGAGCACAATGCCATTATCCTGTGTGATATCTGTGCATAGCCAATTAAGCAAAGAGACAGCAAAGGGACTTGGGATATGTGAACATGCCATTTCTCTAAATTTGTGGATAAAGTGGAATGTGTTATCGGAAACATTTTTGGAACTTGCTGATCTCGAGGCACAACCTAGCCCTAACCGTAGCAGTTGGCCAGGTCTTAGCAAAAGTGGGACTACTATCAATGGGAGATTGATAGAATGTAGACACTCAAAGAATTGTGGGAGGTCTGAGGACTGCCTGTCACTTATGATCACATCACCTTTGCATGAACAATTGGACTAAAGAGAGAACAGTTAAGGGACGGCTGCCTCAGTTATTATGGCATGGCCTTGCTACCTGGTTGTCTTCTTTATTCTTTTTTCCTCTTTCTTTCCTCCTGTCTGGTTATCTCTCGTTTATATCTCTTTTGTGCTTTTCTCAAACTAATTTAGTTTTTTTATTCGTTTTTTATGAAATATAAATGTAGCTATTCTTTTATTATGAATCTTAAATTTTGGAGAATTGTTTTGTAAAGGTCAGATTTGACACAAACAAATAATTTAAAAAATAAATAAATAAAAAAGGCAAGTCTTAAAGACCTCACCCTTAAGACTGCTTTTTTAATAGCTATTACCGCCATCAGGAGGGTAAGTGAACTACGAGCGCTCTCGATCCTAGATCCCTTTGTAATAGTTCACAAAGAAAAGGTGGTTCTGCGCACTCACACTAGATTGGCGCCTAAATTCATTTCCAAGTTCCATGTGAACCAGTCAATAGCACTACCAACGTTCTTTCAAAAATCCTTCAAGCCTGGGAGAAAGAACCCAGCACACACTGGATGTATGCAGAGCTCTCATGTTCTACATGGAAAGAACTCAACCACTTAGAAAGACTAATCCGTTTTTCTTTTCGGTGGCGGCAGGAAGAGAAGGAGACGCAGTCTCCAAATCCACATCCATAACCTGTAGAGTCGGATGAGGTAAATGCATGACATCATGCCGAGCAGACACTGGCTGGCCCTCACTGTGGCGATCTTCAGTGCTAGCAGCCGCTGCACCATGTGGCTGCTATCCTCTCTTCAGACGGCGACCCTAGGCATGCCACTGTGTTGAGTCGGGACCCCAGGAACAGCACGTCTTGCGATGAGTCAAGCAGGACTTTGCATAGTTTACTGAGAACCCCAGATCAGTCAGAAGGCAGACAGTGCTCAATGTGTGGTAGACTGCGACATCTCTTGATCTGGCTGAGCCAGTCGCTCAAGTAAGGGTAGACATGAATCCCTTGTAGACGTAGATGGGCCGCCACAGGCGCCAGGCACTTAGTGAAGACTCTGGGCGCCGACTTCAGTCTGAAGGGAAGGGTTTTGAACTGGTAGTGCTTCCCTTGAACGACGTAGCGCAGAAACTTGTGGTGTCCTTTGTGAATGGGGATGTTTCAGGTCCAACAACGACAAAGTCTCCCTCTTCCAGCTGTCCGAAAACATGTTGAAGTGTGATCATTCGGAACTTCTGGGACTTTATGTATTTGTTCAGTGGTGCAAGGTCGAGTTAGGGCCTCCAGCTCCCAGTCTTCTTTCGTACGAGGAAGTACCTTGAGTAAACTAGGGAGCCCCAAAGCCGCTTTGGGACCAGCTCTATCGCCCCTTTCCTTAACATGGCCCGAACCCCCAGCAGCAGCTAGGGGTGTGGTTTTCTTGCCGGGCCATCAGTGGTATTTGGGGACACTTCTGGTGGAGTGTCCGTGGGCGAGAGCGTCCAGCATCAAACGGTGGGTGGAGATGATTTTCCACGTGCTGATGAGGTTTGCCAGCCGGCCTCCCACCAGGGTGCACAAACGGAGCCCAACGCCCTGGCCAGTTAATTCCTGCTTGGAGGTCGACGGGCTGCCTTGCGGTCCCAGACGATGACTTAGTGCTCCTCCGAAGTCCTTAGGAGCGGCCCCTGTTGGTTTCCTGGGCCGAGGAGCGGGAGGGTTGGCAGTAAGAAGAGGAGCCCCCGCCAAAACACCTCGAAGATCATGTAGACTTCCTCCTGAGGACCGAAAGGAAAGGCAACAGATGCTGTAGGGTGCCCAGAGCACGTGCCGTCTATGTCCGCCTTGATGCCCTGTAGGCACTCATCCACCGCTTTCCCCAAGAAGATTGTCCCAGTCGAAGGGCATGTGCAAGACCCTGGTCTGGACCTCCTGTCGGAAGTTGGTGGCCTTGAGCCAGCCACGACAGCGAAGGCAAACGCCATTGTCCATCTGGCGGAATCCTGCGTCCGCGATGTCCGTGGCCACCGTGATGGGGTGTTCCGACGCCAGCTCGCCCACTTGAAGAATCTCCAAAGCCTCTGACCGCTTATCGTCGGGACGGCAGTCCAGTAGAGGTGTGAGCTTGAACCTCAGCTCCCGGTAGTAGCAGGTCACGATAGCGAGGGAGTTGGCAGCCTTGATGGTCGTTGCCGCGGAGTAGATGACTCTCCTACCCATTGCATCCAACTTCTTCCCCTCATTGTCAGGAGGGGTGGACGCTGCAGAAGACGTAGAGCCCAACGACTTGTTCTTGGCCACTGCTGAAACCAGAGTCCAGTGACTGTTGGGCCCACAAGCAGGTGCAGAGACGGCACCCTGTAATTCAATAGGCGGCCCCTCTTTGTTGGGGCTGTAGAAGGGTTCTTCATAAGCTTCCGTCCTTCATCCCAAATGCCATCCAGGAACAAAACTGAAAGGATAGTCTTCCTCTTTGCCTCGCGGCACTGGTATAAGAAACCATCCTTCTCCAGAGTAAGCTGGAAAAGCTCAGATGCTCTGGAGATCATCGCATGGAATGATCCGATCTCGTCCGGCGGAGGATCTGGGTGGTGGCGACGGAAGGTCCCCCGTGCCTGCCATCATCTGTGCCCGCCGCCATCATCTGTGCCCGCCGCCATCATCTGTGCCCGCGATCGTCATCCGCGTGAGGTGGCAATGAGGCAGCGGGGGCTTCCTCCTCTTCTTTGCTGATGGTTCCCCGATCATCAGCGGGGCAGCTGGCACCGGCGCCACTGGAGCGGCGGGTGGCGGCGTCACCGGCATCCTCCTCTATATCTCAGATACCACGTATGCAGGGTAGAGGAAATGTTCAAAGAAAGGTCTCTAGGTGGCAGCTGAGGAGCAGGAACAGGCAGCTGGGGCGCAGGAGCCGGGCTACGGCCCTCGTCGTCCTGAGGCACCTCGACGGTATCCTCATCGTAGTACTCGCCCTCATCGTAGGGCGCGACTCCGCCGTCTCCCTCACCTTCCTGGATGGTCTGGAGGTAAACAAGTTCCTCCTCCTCGCCAGAGGAGAAGTCTGTGCCCTAAAGGACCGCAACTCCTCCCCCACACTTTCTTTGCGTCCAGAGGGGACGGTCTCGGGGAGATTATCGGCATCCTCTTCTCCGGGGTCTTCTCAATGGGTATAGACGAAGTCTCCCTCCTGGGAGGAAGGGACACCCTTGCCGTCTGAGGGGCGCCTTGCGGGTTTGCCCCTGCAGCCTTCGAAAGGGACGCAACCACCACCTTGATGGAAGGCACCACCTTCGTCTGGTGCACCTGGGCCTTCACGGTCAGGCCGGGCCCTTTGTCTTGCTTGGCCTGCACGGTTACTCCGGATACCTTCTCCTTACCGGTCGGACACTCGCACCCTCTTGGCCTTATCCGCCGCGGGTAGGCCAGACGCTGTATCCGGTGGTCTTCTCCTTAGTCGTCTCTGGGGCCACCTTCAGATTGCCCAGGTGATCCGACTTCCTCTTGGATGAAGATCCAGAGCATTGACTGAGACCGATGCAGCCGGTGTTAGGCAGAAACCTGTGCAGTTCCCTTAGGGACCACTGCAAAATATTTAGGACTACAGGTGGTTGGCAGTAAACCCAATTGGTAGTAGTCTGTACCACCCAGATTTACCTGGTAGCTGTGGCTGAGCAGTCATACTTCTCTCAAGATGGGTTAGGCAGTATATAGAGCATACACAATAGGTACAGAGATACAGTAGCACAAGCAAACACTGACCAGAGCTTTGGTGTAAAAGTATATAATTATTTAAAGACACACTTGTAAATTACACTAGCACAAAAAGAGGTAAGTAAATTCAACACACAGTATATATGCATATGCAACCCTAATTACTTATTAGACAAGTCTTAGTGAGAAACACCAATTATTTTCAGACAGAGGTGAGCGCTTAACATAAGATGGCACTCTAATAAGTTATAGAAAAAGGGAGGGAAAAGGCAAAGTTATGGAAGCACACAATTTCAATACCTTTCAACGAACCACAGTGAGGCAGGTTAGGCAAAGTCTACTGGAGAGCAAGGAAGTTCAAATGCCAGGCCCACTCTTAGAGAGAGCAAGCGAAATGTGTCCAGGATCACACAGTGGGGTTATGCCCAAAGAGTCTTTGTAGATAGTTCACAAAAGATTGAGATCAAGTCAGGAAAAGTTAGTTAACAGGCCCCAGGCTAACCCAGGTTATAAAGTCGAGGATTTACTGTCGATCTGTCGCAAGGGAAGCCAGGCGGGACACAGTACCTGAAATGGGAAGGACGCTCTAGCGGGGGCAGTTGTTCCTGGCAGCCGGTGCAAGTCAGTGTTTCGTCCAGAGGAAGAGGAGGTCTCGACGTGGAGGAAAGATGGAGGTCGTTGCACTGCCAGGGAAGAAACCAGCCGCGGAGTTTCCCGGTTACAAGGCACTACCCTCTTCTTCGCGGTGGTGGTAAACCGTTGCCGGGGTGCTTGGCACAGGCAAGGCGGCCACGAGATGGTCCAGGAAGGCGAAAAGACGGGCAAACTGGTTATCCCCACCAGTCAAAGGAAGAAGACTCTCCAGACTGGAGATCTCCTCCGTCGTCGGGAAAAGTGGTGAGACGGTTCAGCAGGGCTCCACCGGTGGTGTCGTCGTTGCAGGTCGGCTCGGCTTCTCCCTCCTCGGATTCTTTAGGTCCTGTGGCGACGTCTGAAGTTCCAGTCCCCAAAGCCCTGCTTTTATGCAGAAAACCCCCATTCATTCAGCCTAGCTGTCACTCAAACATGCTAAGTGGTGAGCCGGGCGGCTCACCACTTGGGCCAAACAAGAGTGCGACTTGAGTTGCCGAGGCAACTCAGTCCAGGGTGCCTAAACCCCCTCCTACACCCCCTGTGGTACCCAGACAGAGTGGCACCACTTTTGGAGGCTTCTGTGGAGAAGCCCGCCAAAAAATGGAACAAAGGGCTCGACTTGGGTTGGAGTCACAGAAGCGAACACAAAACGCCATTTTGGAACCAAGTTTCGGCAAAAAATACCAACCGGTGAATTTATATTAATTTACTAAACCGGCAGTATGTTCGAGGCTATTTTAAAAAGTGGTAGCCTTGAACAATGGGAAAATCCCATAGGAATATATCCGCGGTCGAATATAAAAAGTATCCACTGCCACCAGCCAAAACTCGGTCGGGGGGGACTGGACAGGGCCCCCTCGAACAACAGACCACGGGGCAATCGAATTGCCCCGACCAGTACATCCACAATATGATTGTTTGTACTGGTTCTGTTCACAATTTGAGACTAGTAAAGCCAATGGTGACTTTACATGCCCTGGGAGACAGTCAGTCCCAGGGTATGGAGTCTATGTTTGGGGGTCGCGACAACACCCCTGGGTTACTGCACCGAGGGTGCTGTGTAACCCACATATCAAAAACACATGAAGCCCTATGGGGTAAAGGACCCCATAGCCCATAGAATACATACAAAGTCAAAGGAACACCTCAAATCATGTCTAAGAGTGGGAGAAAAAGAGTCTCCCTCTTAGCAGGAGAAAAAATAAACCCCAAAAATCCAGCAAAGCTGCTGGGGGACTCACTAGGTTTGGGAAATTAGCCTTTACAGAGAATTCTCTCTAACAGCCGGAGATGTCGAACGCGCACTGGCCAAAGAGGAGCCTGCAACAGCGGCGCTCCAGACGGTAGCAGACTCACTGTGCGTGGCCTTTTGTTGGACCCCCCGTGGGAAGGGCACCCTCAAAGGACTTAGAAGCCCGCTCAGCTTTACCAGATTCCGAGAGAGGCATGCTCCTGGGAACCACCCGGTGCAGAGGCCTTGGCCTGCAGCCACTCTTCCAGCCGTTTACGTCTATCCTTCAACATGCATTTCGAGAGTTCACGGCAAAACGCACATTCCCCTCCTTATGCGTTGGGTACAGGCAGTACAGGCATTGGGAATGCTTATCGTCCATGTAAGCATTCCGCAAACCACAGTTAGAACAAAGCTTGAAAAGGGAAGGGGAATCCTTCTCGTCCAGCATGATCCACACGGTGAAAGCCTGAAGACTCTTCTGGAAGCTTCCACAAAGAAATTCAATGAAACCACCCTTGAGGGGCTCTGAAGAATCCAAAAAACTGGTCCCGCGTTAATCGGAAGGAAGATCAATGGAGCACACTGGCTCAGTTGAGCGAAAAATAGAGTAAACTCTTCCAAAAAGCGAAATATGCAGTAAAAGCTCGAGAGCGAAGCACGAGGACTCCCAACACTTGAACGTGCGGTAAAAAAGTTGGCTGCCTGTGAAGGGGCTTAGGTATAGGGCTATAGTCATTGGCTAGAGGCAGTATGACCCAGAGCTCAGTGATTTGTTGTTAGGAGAAAGACAGTTCTGAAATTAAACTGATTTCTTTTACAGAGTATTCTCAACCTGACGACGGGGAATATTCATGAGCATGTGAATCCAAGCCAGACCCTATGATGGAGAAATATAGATTTATAACTGAATCCCTGAGTGTAAGTGTTACTTGCATTGACCGGTTTTATCTGTACAGCACTACAGCTCGCATTTACCTCTCTTGAGCTAGGCCTGGCTGCTCAGTCAACTACCAACTTGTGTAGTACAGACCTACACCAAAACGTGGGTTACCTAATGCCAAGCAGATAAGTCTTGTACGGTCTCACAGTGTGACTGCACTAATTCTTACCTACCAAGTCTGCATTAGGTTTTACCTACCTAGAATAACCTTGAGTCAAAATTAGGTGTTGCTTTCCCTGGTCTGTTTTAGACAGACACAAAAACAGTATTAGGTGTACCCCTGCCTTTAGGTTGCTTATAGCTCCGGTAAAAAGTGTATAGGTTTTACTTACCTAGATTATAACGGTTACCCTAAAGTTAGTTAGTTATTGCTCCCCTTAGCTTGTGAACTGAAAAGCAACTGTAATTGAATATTACCCCAAGGTCAAACTCCACTAGAATAACTCTTATCCTGAATCAGAGTTATAGGTTTATACTATTCCTATAATCTGTGTTTCACTAGATCAGAAAAGTACATTGTCCAGTTGATATTACTATGCGATTTCTTGCTGAGCAGTATGGTACAACTTATAGGGTCTACTACCCTGGTATTACGGAAAGTATTCTAAAAGTAACTATTGGTTTTGACTTCCTTGGAAGTCCCGTTAGGTGTTCCAAACAAGGTTATATGCTTTGGTCTGTGTACTTTAGAGCATAGTGTTGTGTTTTTATAATTGTGGTTATATACAATTTGATAGTACTCATTTCCCCCAGGTTTTATCTGGGCCTACTTGTATTTAAATAAACCATTTATTTTTATAATACATAGTGTTTCAGTGTTTCTTTGGACCATTTGTATTACAATTTCATGTGTACTGATTCTACAGCCCTCTCTCCCGCCTAAGATAAGACTGGCTGCTCTGTCGATGCTACCATGAACTCAGGTGGTATACTAAAATTGGCTTCTTGTACTGTCTGAGTTGAATGGTTTTACTAAGTCCTTAGGACTTAGTTAGTTGTACCGTTACGCTCAGCAAGAATTCACATAGTAAGTCAATTGGACAACATACATTTGCGATTAGTGAAACACAGAATCTACGAACAGTATAAACCTATAATTCCGATTCAGGATAACAGTTATTCTAGGGGAGTTGGACCTTGGGGTGACATATTCAATTGCAGTTCACAGACTAAAGGAAGCAATTATGAACCTATTTTAGGATAACAGTTATATTCCAGACAAGTAAAATCTATACACTTTTTACAGGAGCTATCAGCAACTTAAAGGCAGTTGTAAACCTAAGACTTTCTGCCTAAAATAGGGGTGTATCGAATAGTAAATGTACTATTCAGCCAAATACCGAATAGTTGACGGAAGTATTCGGCCGCAGCCGAACAGTAGATTACTACTGGAAATGTGTCAATATATGCATAACAAGCCAAAACTGTTGGTGTTGCTAATGCTCGATGTAACAGAACTTCATTGAAGGGCATGCATAGTGCTTATAAATAGATCATAGTGTTTCTAATACTTTTCTTTCAGTAAGATGGTGTTTATAGATAATCTGTTATTATTGACATGTCTGTAGTGTGTCAGCATTTGCCGGTATGTTAACACCCCATCAACGCAGATCTAAATGCAATGCTTACACGCAAGGTCCTGTTTTATAAAGCCTCTTGGGAAGCAATGCCTGTCATACGTGGCACGTCTATTCATACGCATGCGCTTGAAGCATCCATCTGTAAATGTGTGCTGTAGTGTCTCAGGAGGCTACCCTCGTTTAAGGAACCAAGATGCAGTTTGCCACCCCCTTCCTCCCATTCATCGACAATACAGAAAGCATATGAGATTAAACGGTGTTCGGCAAAGTTTGTATGCAGTACCCTTTGGGACCACTACACACAACTAGGACTACAGGTGTAAGCAAAACTAACCTTTGGTATAAGTCTGTACCACACAGTTTTTGGTAGCAAGCTAAGCAGCCAGGCTTATCACAAGAGGGAATGCGAGCTTGTAATGAGGTTACACAGAAGTCTACAGTTACAAGTATTCAATAGACACTTACACTCAAGGTTTCTTGGTAAAACACTTATTGATTGCCTCCTTTTAGTGAATGTTTTCTAACTGACTGTAGTAAATTAATATCACACAGAAATATACTACAGTATATTACACTATCAGGTTCTGAGGCATTTAAACTACTTTGAAGTAGGAGCAAAAAGGCACAAGTTAATAAAACGAATGGTAGAATTAACAGTGCAAATAGTTTGAGTTCACTGAGGAGTTAATTCAATGCAATAGGTAGGCCAAAATCAATGGACTAGTGTCTTGTATAGGTAAAAACGGTTCTGGTATTTAAAACGGAATAGTCTTTGCAACGGTTCTCGGAAGTAGTTCACGGAAGAAAGGTTCATAAGTCGGGTCACAAGCTGACTTGGCCTGCAAGTTGCCAAAGTTTCACGTATTTTCGCAGTGAGAGGAAAGTTCTCCTCGGTTGGGTTTTCATAGTACCTTAGATTGAAGAAAAAGATGCAGCTGAAGACTTCTGGTCATGGCGGTTCCTGCAGATCTCGCTGTTCGAGCCTCAGTCGTGGGGACAAGAGGGAGGACGTCGGGGGACTCCTGCACTGCACAGCGACTGGTCAAAAAGCTGGCAAACTGGCAATTCTTTGATTCCGGTAGCTGTCTTCAAGCACATAAGCTGGTGTCCTTCTCCCTGAATATTCGTTTTCCTGCAGCACTCTGAGGAAAATACAACCAGCTCCGAGAATGGCGACCAGGTGGCTTACGAGTCCAATTCAAAGGAAGAAGTCGTCCTTGAAGGGCTTCTCTGTCGAGATGAACTTGGCTATTAGGACCTGCAGCAGGGCTTCACCGGGCAAACCAACGGTCCAGGAGTTGCAGCAGCCGTCCTCTTCCAGCTCGTCTTTGTTTCTTTCGTTCCAGTGGTTGACTCTGCCTTCCAGTTCAAGAGCCTTGCCTTTTAAAGAGTTTTCTCACATTAATTCCAGCCTAGCTGCCACTCACCCAGCAGGGTGGCTGTCCTTGCCCGACAGTCAGCCAATCATGCCAGAGTGCATTTGGGTCTCCTAGGAGACTAAGCGCAGGGAGTTTTGGGCACCTCCCTCACTTCCTGCCCACCCCAGACACTCAGGCGCCAGAGGCGGTCTTCAGTCCTGAAGACCGCCAAAGGCATAGAAACAAAGGGACCAAACCTAGTTTGGCGCGCAGAGACAAACTCTAGAAGGACCTTTCCAAAAGGAAATGGTGAAAAAAGAAGACCGGGACCCATTTAAACAAAGGGTGCTCAGGCGCCATCTTGAAAAACATGGCTCCCGTGATTTTTAGCTACCGGTGTTCGCGGTCGGGAAAAATCATGGTAGTTCGTTGTAAAACCACTGCCACCAGCCATTTCGATAGGAAAGGGTAGCATTTGACTGCTACATGAGTTTCTAGACATAGGGGATACTAGGTAACCCCTCAGCACTCTATTGTGAGATAGTGTGTGCTGGGTCTAGGAATTTAAAAAGACTAGTAAAGTCAATTTAACTTTACATTCTCTGGGAAACAGCAGTTTATCCCAGAGAAAGTGTTTAAACCTTGGGAGATCCTAAAAGGCTTCCCTGTGTCACTGCACTGAGGGTGCTGTGTGAAACGCATGAAAAGATGATGCCTATCGAGTGGTCTAAAACTCCATAATCAAAGAACAAAAGTAAAACACATCAAAATACGAGAGAGTGGGGAGAAAAGGCTCACTCTCCAGGTAAAAGAAATCAAGTCCTCAAAATCCAGCAAAGTTGCTGGAGGTCTCTAAGGTGAAGGGAATTGGCAGATTTATGAGAATTCTCACAAACGGCTGCTGTTAAAAAATCTGAATTGTGATTATTGCGCTGCGAAATGACTAACACTATCAAGCGCTATATAAAAGAGGACACTTATTGTGCATGTGGTAGTATCCATAAAGAAGTTAGACTATCATACAAACACACAAACGCTGGCATCATCAATTGCCATCACTTTTAGTGATTGGCAGAGGCCACCCACTCTTAACAGCCCCAAGAAAGCACGAGCGCCTGCCAGCCACCGGACTCCTGGCTGTTTTGTCTGCGGCGGTTTGTTGACATGGTCCTCGACTCACATTTGAATCTGAAATGGTGCGAATCGCTGGGTGTTGACTAAATGGCTCATGTCAGCCAGCTCGCCTCCTGGCACCTGGCCAGCTGTCTCCACCCTCCCCTCCCATCAGCATGGGGGCAACAGGCCCTGGGATTTACAGGTCACTGCCTCGCCTTCTTTGTTCAACCCCTTCCCAGTGTATTCCCCCGGGTATTGGGGAAACAGAGCGTAATGGGGTGGGAGCTCACCCTACAAAGAAAACACTGTTGCAGGTTTCCATTCTTCATATTTCAACTTGTTCGCCAACTTAGCTTGCGGCCCGGCTTCTGATGTGCCTCCCATGCAAGCGGGCTCTGAGACAGACTCTGTTTGATGATGCACCAATGGGCCGCATGCTGAGAGAGGAACAGGGAGGCACAGCAACATTTCCAAGCTAGCTGGTTCCCTTTCAGTCAATGAGAGATGAAGATGGCACACTGAAATCACTGCACTACATTTAACGGACACTTCACATTTGGCAATCTATAATTTCTCTTACATGCACTAGAAATGGCATGCAGGCACACCAACTCACCCAACATTGGAAGGTAATCGTCTTTTTAGCCAAGTAAGTAAATGTTGGGATATGGGTCATAAGGAGGTCACAAGTGATCTGGTTGAGAAGGGTGGCATAGGATTATGGCGTGATAGTGAGGGAACATAAAAAGATTGGGCCTGTGGAAGTTGTAGGCAGGGCCTGTTTGGGAGAGGTGGTGGAGGTCAGTGCAATCAGAGTGCCGTAGGGAAACAATTAACGCTTAGAGAAGAAGCGATTTCACACTGGGAACAGGAAGACCGAAAATAATTGCGCAGTTTAGATACCTCAGCAAATAATGAGTAGTTGTAGACGAGTGCGATTAAGGCAGATTAGAAACCTGAGCCCTGGCAGTGCACAGTGGGGGACCCCCACCTCAGAGCCCAAGAAACCGGACTCGCATTTCTTGGAACCTGCTTCACTGTTCACCCCACCCCAGGTCACATTCTCGGGCTTCTCCACTCGTTTTCTGACTTTCTCGTAGGTCTGTTCCCCGCAAGGGGATTAGAGATTAGCCACCTTAGTGTGAAACTTGCAGCAGTGAAAGTGCTTGTGGTATTTACTCAGTAAACAATTCCTTGTAACCTGATGTCCCTGTTAAGACTTCTTGGTCCTGCCAGCCACTGTTGTCCCTTCTCTGCTTCCCTCACCAGTAGCTGGACTCTGTTAGGGAGAGTGAGAGATACCTCAGCAGGCCAGTTGCTGACTATGCTGGGGTCAGGCACGCCAATGCCTGAAAAGTAGGGGTGTAACTTCAGCTTCAAGTAGGGATTCCAGTAGGTATTCGGCCAAAGGCGAATACCTAATTTTCAGACGGAATTTGGCCGAATACTTACTTGAAGCCCAATTTCTGAAACAGACCAGGGAAAGCAAATCCTAATGTTACTCTTTATGAATGACTCAGTTATTCTACGTAGGTAAAACATAATGCAGATTTATTCTGGACAGGCTAAGAGCACATCAGGGGAAGCAAGGACCAGTTGGGAAACTAATATTCTGAAAGAAATACTTATCACAACCAATTCACAGGTGAGTAAAATAACCTTGTATATACTTTTCAGAATGGCAGCACATTTCCAAGGTAAGTAATAACTTTTGTTATTATTTTCACTCAGAGTTACAGTTAGCAACCAACTTGTTTACAAGTAAGTAACTTTTATACACTTATTCTCTTTTCTAGGCAAAAGGTCCAATCCTTAGAAGTCTCCGCTTATTCTTGGAGCATGAGGGCTCTCAGTGGCAGAAAGGGGGTCACTAGGGTCTAGTGTCAAACAGGCAGGTCAGGATAGGTTCTTAAGTAGCAAAAGTCATAGTTCCTAAGAAAGACTGTTAGAACAAGTAAGTATTTTACTTTAGAGTTAGTTGAGGGTCTAGGGTCTTCACAGAAGACAGCCTAGGAGGATTCCAGCAGTGCACTGGACGAGAGGACTCCCAATTACAGAGCATACTCGGTAGCTCTCCAGCACCCCCCATAAGGTGGGGGGTGCTGCACTCACTTAATAAAATGTAAAAGGGATCCAACAATCCTTTCTACCCTTGGGAACTGTAGTTCTCACAGTGGTAGCCAGAGAAAGTTAAAGGGGGAGCCCCTATGGCAACCCAGCAAAAATAAGCACTTATTGCAAAACTGTTGTCAAAGGGGATAATGTTTAAAAGACACTATGGAGAGTCTTAACAAGGACACCCATAAAAAGAGTAAAACATTCTGGGAGTGTGGAAAAAGGTTCCCACTCAAAGATGTAGAAGGGAAAATAATCTACCAATAAAAGCAAAATGTTCTGGGGTTGACACAGGTCAGGAAGATCATTACTATGAAAATCTTACTAAACAATGGAAGGGACACATCTGGGTTGACAGGCAGGGCATAATAAGGGAAGCGCAAAGTAAGATGGAGAATGTGAGCATGCTCTATAAAAATGCTTACTTTCGATACCATATAGCACATTATATTTAGGAAAGAAACGCAGGGTAAGATGGAGATAAAGTAATGAGATTTTTAACACAGCCATTTTACGTCAGGCAAGGAACACTGTTTAGGGAGAAAGGAGGTGAGGTGCAATGGATAAAGAATGAGTGACCTGAGCAATGTTGGCCTGGGATGCAAGGCGGATCATAATGTCTAGCTTCTCCAACTTCACATAGATGGGGTCATTGTACTTCACAAAGAAAACCTTCATCTCGTGCTTCAGGATTTCAGGCCTGCAGGACAGAAAAAAGAATTGTAAAAAAATAAATAAGAAAAACTCACAAGTGTTCATGGTTAAACAAATTTGTAATCATAATCTGGCCAAGGAGTTATGGATATGGTGTTAGACAATCAGCATATGATAGTGCAAGACAGCATTGTGCAGGCATACATTAATGCATGAACAAAGTGCCTGCAAGCAGCCACTATGCAAATGGGTTGTAGTGGTGCGTTGTGAGAATTATGCATGCGTGCATGCCTATGACTAGCCACTGGGCCTAGAAATGCTATCATTTACAGGGTCAGGAAAGACGATAGACTATGCAAGGCCTTTTAGGCCCTCTAACACCGATTCAATAGAGGGTCCATCAGCTGGTACCCGGTCTGTGTCTGAAGTACCACTTCAGCAGCTACAGACCAAGGATGTCCTCAAAGCTTGGAGTATGTGGTTCAATGTTACAACAGCACATGGGTTTAACCCGAGGCATAATTCCTGTGAGCTAGCAAATCATTTGTTTTCGGACTGGAAGGTTCTGTGTACTGCCATTTCTCCCAAGAGTCTGCTGCTGCAGATTGTCAACGGTCGGGGCATCGAGTGCCCATTTTGGCCCATCATGGACTAAACCGGAACATATGGTTCTTAATCCAAGGTGCTTACTAGGCAGAAAAATTCATTTGTGCCCAATTTGGTAATCAGGCTAGTTCACACTTTCTCCATTGGTACATTGTAGGAGGATGCTTTTCACTAGGTTGCTGCATATTAGACTTGTCGGAAAAATGCCAGACCACAAGGAGTACATCCAACAGACCAGCATCACACCACTCGATGTTCTTAGCCTCAGCAAACCAAGCTCCTTGTCCCAACAACTTGGAGGACCACTCCATTTAGTTTCGGGATTCATTTTCCTGACTTATGCAGTCACTTTGAGATATTTCAGCTAGAAACCAGTATGTGGGAGATTCAAGTTTTACCTTCCCCTCTAGAGACAATAACACCTAATTTCCTCCCCTTGTCTTTCTAGGACAGAGCAGGATGCGTTCAGTTTTCAAAATGTAGTCCCTTTGTTAATGGTTGCCTCCAAATGGGTGGGTGGAGCATGGGTGCACTTTGCTTGGGTACAGGTGAAATGGCAACCAAAGGATAGAAAATGCAGCCATGCTCCACCTGTGAAAATACAACAGTGTGTGAAAGTAGCCTTTAAAATAGTGGCAGTAGATGTGCTACACCACTCTCAGGAAAAGAGTGCCCTTAAGTTCTGCATCTCAGAGAATGTGTTGAGTGCATCAACTGGATGGGGATACATCTGGAGTTAAGGGTGGTGTGTGAACTCTAGGGATTACTGGGCACCCCCTGAGAACTGTGCTTCAAAGGCAGGCACTGAAATAACAAAAGCCTCCCAAACACCAGGGTGCTGGCCAATTGAGCTCCTTTGAAGTCAGCAGGCATTGGAAGGGGGGAGGTGTTAGAGTAGCCAGAGAAGGAAGGTAGGCCCGGAGAAGGGTCCCACCATATTGGTTTGTTAGGACTCTTCCTTTCCTCTGTCCCCTTCATTTCCTACAGGGAATGTACTCTTGGGTGTGAGGGCATAAGGCAAAGGGTACTTGCTACAACAGTCATTGGAGTCCTTACAGCCGGCTCGCTTTGGATCAATCCCCCATGGACATTTTGCTTATCAAAAGGAGAGAGGTACCCCCTCATTCTTTGATTTACCTGTGGACTTTCACAAGGCCAACGAGGACTCCCTGGACAGGTGTTTTAAGTATTGGCTACTTCAAAGTAATCTGCCATAGAGGTGATGACAGACGGCATTGAAGGCAGAGGAGAGCTCTGTACCCAAACAATCCCCAGAGAACAGTGGGGGTGACTGCTGTTGGACCAAGACTTTTATTGTTGACTGCACTGGGACCAGGCTGCCAACACTAGAGGGGACGGATCCCCCATGTAGGTACTAGTTCTGTTCTCTTACTCTCTGGAGTAAGAGTAGAGAACTGAAGGCTTTACCTTACTCTGAAACACCTGAATTGGGACCCCCAGCAAGCACAATATCAAGGAAGTGCCCTCTAGAGCTTCCTGCATCTGTGAAAAACAGATTTGGGCACCTTCAACACCCTCCAAGCGGTTGCACGGGAACTGCCGGAGTCCTCTCCGACTTCGATGTTCGGCCGCCTCCACATCTCAGTTTGCCCTTGAGGCTTCTAGAGTCTCCTGGTTACCTTCTTCTTCGAGCTCCAAGCAGACACTGCTGCAGTATCACAGGCAATTGGTCACCAATGGATCTACAAGCAACCAGGGGAGGAAACCGTGGGGGTTGTTAGGGAGAGTTTTCGTTTCTGTGCCAATTCCCTCCAACCTTAGAGACCCCCAGCTCTTTTGCTGGACTTCGTGTTTGTGATTTTTTTTCCTCCCGAGTGAGTGGGACCTTTTTCGCACTCATTTATTTTTTCCGACTAGGATTTTTGTGTTTCACTCTTATGGAGTCTGCCAAACTCCATAGGCATCTGCATTTTGCATGGTGACACAGTATCTAAGGTGTAGTGCCACTAAGAGGTATCTGAATGTTTAATTACATTTCCTTGGGTGAACTACTGTTCCCAAGAATAGTAAGACGATTCCAGTCTTACTGACCTTTTCCTTTGTTCCTTTGTAGGGCCAGCACACACCACCCAATGTGGAGTGCCGGGGGGGGGGGGAATAGGGGGGAGGGGTGAGAGGGGTGGCTTTACCTCTATCCCACTTCTCACGTGACCATTTTTGTTACACCAACACATTTTAAATGGATGGAGGCAGTGGTTTACTTTTAACTACCGGTGTGCATTTTCACAGCAGACTGAATCCTAAGCTGCAGTACAGCACCCATGATTGACCATTTTCCCAAAATGGCCCAGTCTTCTTTTTTCACCATTTTCTGTTTGTTAGTTCCTTCTTGACTTTTACTCTGTTAGTTAAAACAGGTTTGAGTCCTTTCTGTGTTTTGCCTTTGGCGGGCTTCATCCCTGAAGCCCACCCAGGTTCCAGTGTGTCTGGAAAGGCAGGAAGTGAGGGAGGGTCCTGAAATGCCCCCGTCCTTTTTCTCTAGGTGTGCCCGATTGAAACCAGCCAGATTGGCCGGCTGGCTGTCCTGAAAGGACAGTTACCCTGCTGTGTGATTGACAGCCTAGGCCGTGAATGAATGGGAAATTGCTTAAAAGGTGAGGTGTTGGGGAGACTTCTCAGAAATGTTCTAATTCCCTCTACCTTGGAGACTCCCAGTAACTTTACTGGATCTTGAGGACTTGATTTTTTTTTTAACCTGGAGAGAGCGAGACCCTTTTTTCCCCCCACTCTCTCAAGTATTTTAATGTGGTTTTTGGGTTGTGGAGTCTGACAAACTCCATAGGCAACATCTTTTACATTGTGCCACACAGCACCTTCAGTGCAGTGAAACAGGGAAGTCTTTCAGATTTCCCCAAGGTATAAATATCTTCTCTTGGATAAACTACTGTTTCCAAAAGCAGTGACGTGTAATTGACTATGCTTACACTTCTAAAACTTTCTAGACCCAGCACACACTATCTTACAATAGGGTGCTGGAGGGGTTACTTAGTATCCCCTTTGTCTAGCGTCTCATGTAACATTTTTATGTTACCCTTTCCTCACCGAATGGCTGGTGGGAGTGATTCACTTTTAACTACCATTGTGTGTTTTTACGGCAGTCTGCGTTTGGTAAAGCACCCATGGGTGCCATTTTTGTCAAAAGGGCCCGGTCTTCTTTTTTGCCATTTCATTGTGGTTAGGTCCTTGAGAGTTACTCAATGCGCCAAACCAGGTTTGGTCCCTTTGTTCACTTGGCCTTTGGCGGGATTCACGAGTGAAGCATGCCTCTGGCTCCAGGGTGTATGGCGGGGGGCATAAAGCGAGGGAGGTGCCAAAACTCCCTGCGCTTAGTACCTAGGAGACAGGAATGCACTCTTAGGTGATTGGCCCGCTGGATGTATGGCAAGGACAGTAACCCTGCTGTGCAATTGACCGCTAGGCTGGAATGAATGGGAGAAACCTGCATAAAAAAGGCAAGATTTTTGGCTTGGAAGGCAGAGTCGACCACTGGACGAAGAAATCCGAAGAAGAACTTGGAAGAGACGCCTGCTGCAACTTATGGACCATTGGTTTGCCCGGTGAAGCCCTGCTGCTGTGCTGAAGCAGCCAAATTCACCTTGACTAGAGAAGCCCTGCAAGGACGACTTCTCCCTTTGAGTTTGTAGGACCAATCAACTCCAAAGTACGCCCGTCTGGACATCTCTCGGAGCTGGCTGTACTTCCACTGCGCTGCTGCTAGAACCGAAGTGGCTGTCCTGGCTCCCTGAGAGACTCCTCTTTACATCTGACTTTGTGCCTTGACCCTTTCCCCCAGGAAATGGTTAATTTACTCTGCATTGGAAGGTTTTAAAAGTACTTACCTGTTTGTGAATTATTTGTCAACCTTTGTTTTATTCCTCTATTCTATCTTTTACACCAAGTTCAGCATTGTTCTAAATGTACCAGTGATAAATCAATGTTCACAGCGTCCTAGCTATTTAAGTCACCCGAGGGTGTAGGAAGTGTCTGTGTGCCATCCCCAATTGGTATCATCTGATTTAGATAAATAGTGTGTTTTGAAGTGTATTTAAATTGTTACATATATTGCTCCCTTCTGAAGAAGGCTTATACAACTGACTGAAATAAATTATTAATTGTTTTATCAAGAAACCTTGAGTAGGTGTTTACGCTGCTCACATTGACCCCTCTTGAGATACTACCAACCTGTGTAGTTCAGACTTGTACCAAAGGTTGGGTCCCTATTGCCAGGTGGTCAAGGTTATTGTAGTGCATCCAAAGGGTACTGCATACAATCTTGCCTAACCAGGGGAATTAGCCATTCTTCTCCTCTTGGACCCATCCGCCGCTTTCGATTTAGTGGATCACAAAGTGCTTTGCAATCACCTTATCTCAGTTGCCCATTTTTCGAAGGAAGCCACTCAATGGATCCAAACCTTCTTAGATAATCGCTCCATGAGAGTGTTCTCTCCCACGTCAGCAGCAGACCCAGTACTGGTAACCTGGGGAGTTCCTCAGGGCTCTTCCGTCTCACCTACAATTTACAATATTTTCATGAAGCCGCTGTTTGATGACCTTGATAATCTGGGAGTCTCGTACACTAACTATGCAGATGACACCCAGATTCTCATCCCAATCTCTGAAGACTACGACATAGACGTGGAATGGATTAACAAAATCTACCTTATTATAACAAGCCTGGATAGCCACTCATGGGCTTCGTCTTAATGCCGACAAGACAGGGCTCCTACTCATTGGGTCACTAGGTAGACTGAACAAACTCAGTAACCAATTTAAGTCATTTGACATTGACGGCCTAAATATCAAAGTCTCTAAAGAGGTGAAGACTTTAGGCTTCTATTTGGACTCTGCATCGAACCTGAAAAAACAAGTCAATGCTACTGCCTCAGCCACCAGTTACACCTGTAAACTAATTAACGCTTGTTTCTTTCCACTGACCGCTGCATCACGCTAGCTCAAGCCCTTATCTGGTCTCAACTAGACTATTGAAATGCACTCTATCTAGGCACCAGTAAACACAACATCAGTAAATTGCAAATACTCCAAAACAACGCCCTTGGAACAGTGCTAAGTATTTCTAACATTAGGCGCACCACCAAATGGCTCGCCATTAAGGAAAGAATCAAAAATTCAACCTCACTTGCAAATGGCTCGCCAATATGGGCCCTAAATTCTTAGTGACAAATTCACTAAACATACCCCGGAACGCCCTATCAGAATCTTGCAGGCTAATAGCCTCAAAGTCCCTAAATTCAAATTGAAGAAAGCAGGGGGTAGCAGTTTCCCAGTCATGGCAGCCCAGCTATGGAACTCTATGTCCGCCTCCTTTACAGCAGCTCCTTCCTATCACTTATTTAGGAAAGATTTCAAAACGTGGCCGTCTACTCTCGATGTATGATCATGGCCTCATCCTTCACTAGTATTTCATATTCTGTACACATTATTGTGTAAAATGCTCTGTAACCACTTATCTTATGATGTAAATAATTGTTTTTCTCTGCCGCTATTTTGTAAATGCTCTGCAACCATGTAACTTGCAATGCGCCCAGAAAGCGCACCGAACCCTGGGGTATGTGAATGAATAAACTAAACAGCAGCAGCCAATTAAAACGGTTTGCATTCAGGTATTCCTAGAGACAAAAGACAGGGGAGTTTCGGGACCCTCCCTCACATTCTATCCTTCCAGACACACTGGAGCCAGGGGCAGGATTCAGGGATGAAGCCCACCAAAGGCAAGACAAACAAAGGGCTTGAATCTGTCTCAATGCACAGAGTAAAACCCAAGAATGACCTCAGAAACCGAAATGGCGAAAAAAGAAGACCGTGACATTTTGACAAAATGGTCACCCAGGGGTGCTGTACTACAGCTGAGGGTTCAACCTGCAGTAGAAAAGTACAATGGTAGGAAAAATTAAACCACTGCCACAAGCCATTAAATGTAGTGATGGTAAGAAAAAGGTATTTAGGATAAGGGGCTACTAGATAAACCCCCTCCCCGCCCCCCAACAGCACTCCACATAAGTTGGTGTGTGCTGGACCTACAAAGAGAAAAGTTAAGTAAAGTCAATTTCACTTTACTATTCTTGGGAACTGTAGTTCACCCAAGAAAAGGTATCTGTGACAATGCACTGAAGGTGCTGTGTGTCACCATACAAAAAGTAGATGCCTATGGAGTTTTTCGGACTCCAAAAACAAAGTAAACACATAACCCAAATCAGGCCAAAACACATGAGTGAGAAAAAGGTCACACTCACTCCAGAGTTCAAATTAAAATGTCCTAAATCCAGTAAAAGAGCTGGGGGTCTCTAAGGTAGGAGGAATTTAGTACTAGAAAATGAACATTCTCGCTAACAAAGAAATACAGAAAAATGTATAGACCATTACAGAATTATATAATAAGCAACTATAAGTTCAAATAAGTGCTTTGAGTAGAATACCAGACACAGTAATAAACAGTGTAAATAAACATTAAAGGGGACCTACCATTGTTACCGAGCACTCCAAGGGTTAAAAGAGTGTTGCCCACACCGTTGTGGGGGCGGAGCCAGTTACGGCGCAACGCCGGGGGAAAGGGGGTTTATGGGTAAGGCGCGCGAGCGTCAGTACGTTTTGGAAGAACCAACGCCCAGAAAGACAGATCTGCGGTTTGCTCTAAGCCCCATGAGAGTAACCGCCGTGAAAGGCACGATGGTGACGGCCGAGGATCAAAGCAGATCTGTCACCAGGAACTGTCAACAATTTAGGCACTACACCAGACGAGAAGGAACAGAGCCGTTCCAGCGGTCGGCCTCTCCAGAACCACGAGAACCGCGGGACGACCCGTGGATCCCGCCAGGAGGAGATCTGGGGGAGACAAGCGGAGAAGCGAGAACCACGGAACCGCAAGAGGCAGGTGACCAAGAGGAGAGGCCACGGAGAATCGTAAGGAAACCTATGAGACTTGTTGAAGAATGTTAATTTGATGTTTGAATATATTGTTCGGGGGTGATGTTACAGAGCACGCCAAGGGTTGAAAGAGTGTTGCCCCCACCGTTGTGGGGGCGGAGCCAGTTACGGCGCAACGCCGGGGGAAAGGGGGTTTATGGGTAAGGCGCGCGAGCGCCAGTACGTTTTGGAAGAGAGTTGAATAAAGAAGTGTCCACAAGTCCTGTGTCCGCGTCCTCCTTCTCCGTGGCCATCACAGAGCAACAACCATAGACCCTAAGAACTCGTAAAATTAAATGTAAGTGGCAAATATCAGGCGCAGCATTTCTTCTCGGCATCCCAGCAATGAAATCACCCGTTTCGGGGGCTGCTCCTCCTCAGTCCAAGCTCCTCCCATCTGGAACTCACTCCCATTAACTATCCGCTGCATAGAAGACCACCTCGCCTTCAGGAAAGCTCTCAAAAACCTGGCTCCACCCCCCCTCCCCCCCATCAGCACCCTAACATACTTAGCGAGAATCTCACGCGGGCGCAAACTATTCACCCACCCCTCGGGGTGATGGGCACACATGAAGTCAATAGGTTTGACTAAGCTCTTCCTAACCGGGCTTATTGTTAGGGAGATAGTCTTTTTGTGCTAAACTCTTAATAGTGAGAGCCCAGCACTTTTTGTTGAACTTCTGGACCTTTTTCCTACTTCCTTGGCTC
Organism: Ambystoma mexicanum; assembly: GCF_040938575.1. NCBI lineage: Eukaryota > Metazoa > Chordata > Amphibia > Caudata > Ambystomatidae > Ambystoma > Ambystoma mexicanum. The sequence goes on from NC_090932.1 coordinate 1,276,613,182, forward strand.
AGTGGAAATTTTTTCCCCACTCATCCCTTTCTTTTTCTCTGGGAAGTCTGCAGTAGATTTTATGTTCCTGTGGAGTCTACCTTCCTCCATAACTTTTTCTAAGGCATCTGTGCTGTTTTGCAGCACACAGCTCCTTAGGGGCAGTGTTGCTGGGAACCCTTTGGGTTCTCTTTTTGAATCCCACCATATTCTTAAGTAACTACAGTTACTAAGAATAGAGGGATACCTAGTAGCTCTCCCAAACTTTTTATGAGAGAATAGCACACGCTACCTTCCATGGAGTGCTATGGGGATACCTAGTATCGCCCTTCTCTCTGCTCCTTTGACTTTTTTGTCACCGATACCACCCTCTAGTTATGGCGGGTGGCAGAGCACTTGTCCTATTGTGTGATTTACCGTTCGCTGCAGTGCACAGGCTGCCCGGTCCATTTTCGCAATTACTAACATGGTTGTTCTTTGTGGGCCCTTCTACCTTGCGGCGTGAGGGAGATCGTGTGTGTTTTGCCTTTGGCGAGAACCCTTGGGTGTTCCCAACTTAGCTCCAGTATGTCTGGGCAGACCGAAAACAGGGGAGGAGTCATTCTCCCCTGCTCCTTTGTCTATCTGAGTGCCTGTAAGGAACAGGTTCTCACTGGGAGAATGGACTATACTGATTGGACAGTCATCTGCCTCCTTCTGTAAAATGCTGAGAGAGATTGAAGAGGAGTGCGTGCTGAAACCGAATATGAAGGCGAGGTTCCTGAGGGTGAGGTTCAGTCGACCACTGGAAACAAGAAGTCACAGAAGAAGATGAGCAGAGACGCTGCCGACTCCTTCCAAGACCGTGAAGCAACTGCTGCTGTCCTGACCCAGTCTTCTGTGCAACAGAGGAGCTCTGCAGAGGACGCCTTCCCTTAGCTGGTGGGACCAACCAGTCTCAAGAGGAACTCCAACCTGAGCCATCTCCCGAGGTCCTGTGAGCTTCCAGCATTGCAGCCCGCGAATACCAAGAGACCTCCAATCCAGGTGTGTTGCATCGTCTTGCCAGGACAGATTTAATCCAAGTCCTTGCCGAGCTTTAATTGTACCTCCAGAGACACTGACTCGTCCAGGCCCTAGGCCTCCGGATCCAAAGAAGATCGACCAGGCAATTGCGTCCATTGTTGGTGCTGCTGAAAAAGGTGCCCGAACCGCAGACCGGTCGATGAAGGAAGCAGTGCCATAGGTCCTCCCTTGTGACTGCTGCTGATCCAACCTTTTCATTGTCCTGCCTTTCGTCACCAGACCAAGGAATTCGAAGATCGGGACAAGCGCAGCTACCTCGAGGAGAATACAGCCACGAACGCCTCTTCTGTCCTAAGGTACTGCGGGGTGTAGGGTATTGCGGCAGAGTGCACCCTGAGGTGTCCAGAGTGTCCAGTCAGTTTACCGGGTCTCCGCCATTTTTGTTCATCCAAGCACCCTTTCCAAGAGACTGTTTTCTGTCAAATTGCTGCTTTTCAAGATTCTGAAGCCTCGCCTGAACTGTCTGCTGAGCAGGATCGCGTTTGGTACTTTAAAAGCTGTGTCCCTCAAAGAAACGGTCTCTAGGACTCAAAGCTCTGCTGGTGTTCACTTAACCAGTTTTCCTTCCAAAAGTCCATTCTTACCCTTCTTTGCTGCTTAAGTTCATTACCGTATATCCTGGTTGCATTTTGCCTGCGCGTGCAAGTTGTACTATGGTACGGTATAGATTGACCGTGAGGAAAATAGTGCGCATAAGAACGATATTACGGTAGAACTGTCAAACTCTAACAATTTGACCGCGAGCAACTACAAAGTAGCAGTGGCATTTGTTTAAAGTTATCCTGAAGCGATTCCAAGCGTATAGTCGATTTGATCTGAACGATTTAAACACTTTCTGATGTGGATGTATAATAAATGTACTTTAAATATAGATTACTGAATACTGTGTATTCTTTGCAATATTGTGCTATCTTTGTTCAGTGTACTTACCTACAGCTCGAATTCCCTCTTGAGATAAGATGGACTGCTCTGCCACTCTACTAAGGTCCTTGAGCAGCACAGACTGATTCGAAGAGATTCAGACCTACCATTGGGAAAGTCTTGTGAAGTCAACCTCACAACGTGGACTTTAGAAAACTCCCCGAACACCTATATGATATGCTCTGCATTACTAGTGTTAGAGAGGAATTGGCACATTTCTGAGAATTCTCCCTACCTTAGAGACCCCCAGCTCTTTTGCTGGACTTTGGGACTTTTAATTTCTAACCTGGAAAGAGCGAGACCTTTTCCCACTCATGTATTTTTCCTGTGATTTGTACTCTGTTTCTTTTGACTTTGGGATCTGACAAACTCCATAGGCATCATCTTTACATTGTGACACAAAGCACCTTCAGTGCAGTGACACGGCGAAGTCTTAGATTTCCCAAAGGTTTAAATACGGTTTCCAAGAGCAGTGAAGTGAAATTGACTTTACTTAAATGTTGTAACTTTCTAGACCTAACACACCAGCTTACCATAGGGCGCTGGAGGGGTCAATCAGTATCCCTTTTGTCTAATTTCTCATGTAGCATTTTTATGTTAGCCTTTCTATAATTAATGTCTGGTGGCAGTGGTTTACTTTTTACTACCATTGTGTGTTTTTAATGCAGGCTGCGTTCGCAGCTGCAGTAAGGCACCCATGGGTGCCCATTTCATCAAAATGGCCCGGTCTTCTTTTTTTTACCATTACTTGTCAGAAAGGCCCTTCTTGAGATTTACTCTGCATGCCAAACCAGGTTTGGTCCCATTGTTCGTTGTGTCTTTGGTGGGGATTCACGAGTGAAGCCCGCCTCTGGCTCCAGTATGTCTGGCAGGGGCATGACGTGAGGGAGGTGCCCAAAACTCTGTGCTTAATCCCCTTGGTTACAGGAATGCACCCAAAGGTGATTGGCTGGCTGGCTGTCCGGCAAGGACAGCCACCCTTCTGTGTGATTGACAGCTAGGCTGGAATGAATGGGAGAAGGGGAGGCTTTTTGGCTTGGAAGACAGTCGACCACTGGACGAAGGAATCCGAAGAAGAACCTGCTGCAACTCCTGGACCGTTGGTTTGCCAGGTGAAGCTCTGCTGCATTGCTGAAGCTCCGAAATCTTGTCGACTAGAGAAGCCCTGCAAGGACGACTTCTCCCCTTGAGTTGGTGGGACCAATCAACTCCAAAGTGAACTCGTTTGGACATCCTCTCAGAGCTGGCTGTACTTCCGCTGATGCTGCTGGAACCAACGTGCCAGGGAGAGGAACACCAAATCGAATGGATTGCTTTTAAGTTGAACCTGGGCGCCAAGAAGATCCTCCGAACTTCCCTGAAGCAGGACTGACCAAGCCTGAGCCATCTCAACAGAGTGCTGGATCCAAGATGCAAGGAAAGTCTGAAGTGGTATCCGAGAACCGCAGTGTTGCCATTTGCTGTCAGACGCGAGGAGCTGAAATCGTGAAGTGCTGCTGAATTGAAGTTTGCCCATTGTTGCCGCCGACCTTCACATTGTGTTGCTGGAGTCGCCAGAAGTCCTCCCTCTTGTCCCCACGACAGAGGTCCAGGAACAGGATATGCATAGCCACACAGGAACAGAAGCCAGCTGGAACCATTTCTTCTAACCAAAAGGTACTGTAAACCTAAGAGGACTTCCCTCTTGTTGTGTAGCCTTACTTGCTCTCAGTTGAGACGTCTTGGTTGCCATTGCAGAGTTGCTTACAGCATTGCCCCTCACAAGCCTCACCGCTTGTGGCCCTTCAAGTCAATCTTATTTCTACAAACCTTTCTAAAAACATTGTGCAAGACTTTTACTTGCCTGCAAAGAAGATCTTCAGCTCCTCTAGACTTTGTTCAGCTAACATTGACTGTCCTGGCTCCCTGAGAGACTCTTCTACCTCCGACCTTGTGCTTTGGCCTTTCCCCCAGGAAAGGATTAATTTACTTTGCACGGGAGAGTTTTAAAAGTACTTACCAGTTTATGAATTATTTGTTATCCGTTGTTTCCTTTTCATCCAAGTTCAGCATTGCTCTAAATGTACCAGTGATAAATCAATGTCCACAGTGTCCTAGCTATTTAAGTCACCTCAGGGTGTAGGAAGTGTCTGTGTGCCATCCCCAATGGGTATTATCTGATTTAGAGAAACTAAGAGTGTGTTTTGAAGTAGATTATAATTGTTACATGTTTTGCTCCCTTCTGAAGAAGGCTTCTATAACTGACTCTTAAATTAATAATTGTTTAATCAAGAAACCTTGAGTGTAAGTGTTTATTTGAATAACTGTCACTGTGAAACTCTATTACAACCCTACTGCTCACATTGACCCCTCTTGAGATAGGCCTGGCTGCTCAGCCACACTACCAACCTGTGTAGTACAGACTTCTACCAAAGGTTGGGTTCCTATTGCCAGGAGGTCAAGGTTGCTTTATTCTTCGAAAGGATACTGCACCCAATCTTGCCTAACAACTAAATCCAACTAGATGTTGGTCCTTTCGCCACCAGATCCTCATGCACTACATCTCAGGAAATACAGCAGTGTCCCTCTGGGGGCTTGGGCCACACAGCCACAAATAAATGTGATACACAGTCTGACCTCACCTACTATAGACACACGCATCACCCTTGGCCCGAATGGCACCAACAACAGACCACAGAAGAGTCCTGTGCAAAATTCATCCCAGCTGCCCACAGTCTCTTGTCTCCTAGGACTCCTCTGATGCTTTGACAGTTTCAGAGCACCCGTCCCACTACTAATAATCAGGGGCTGCTTTAAGCAACCTAGCCACTCGCAAACTAGCTACTTTGTAATGGCCATAAATTCACACACGCATTTTACAACCCCTTCACTTATCAGTCCTCCGACTACAGTTATCCAAAGGGCGTTCAACCTCACAGCACTTTGTGGCCCTACCAATGGCAGTGGGTACTATACAAATACCATATAATTATAAAGGAGTGGTAGCCAAAGGAATCCCTAGACATCAGAAAAAAGCATCCCATACCGATTATTAGAATCCAATGACCAGAACATGAACTGACCAGTATTTCCTACAACCTCCCACACAGTGAAATTAGATATTGTATTAAATTAAAAGCAAATTATCACAGGGGATCGCAATCATTAACACGTACGTGAGGTTAGGTGCCCTGGGTGCATTTTCAACTTTTGCAAGTCTGAATGTAAAAGTAAAGAGCAAAACCAGGCATTCAATTTAAGAAAAGTGCATTTAGAGGGAGATTACTAATGCAGCCCTGTGGAGTCCGGGTGCTCTTTGACAAGTGCCAATTTGAGACCGATTCCATAGAAATCCATTCGTTTTACTCTGTACTTTTCCGAGACAGATGAGGAAAGCACGGGGGAGAAGCAAACTCTTCTTTGTGGTAAAAAATGGGCTGGAGCATAAAACAAATCAGTAAAAGCATTACGGTCTTGCTTTTATGCTTTAATTTTGTGCTCAGTCCCATTTTTAAATGACACCCCCCTTTGTGTGCTACATTGAGTGAAGGAGTGAAATAATTCAGACAATACTCAGAGGGCCTCCAAAAGACATACAATTCGGCCAACAATCCTAGGCCTGAACAGGTCCCATTTGAACCCTAGAATAGAAGAGAATCAATGCAGCCATTGGTTACAGTTATATCAATTTATCCTATTGGAATGAAGGGAAGTTCAATTATTTACTACGGTTAGGCAAGATTGTATGCAGTACCCTTTGGGTGCACTACAACAACCCTGACCTCCTGGTAATAGGAACCCAACCTTTGGTAGAAGTCTTTACTGCACAGGTTGGTAGCGTGTTGAGCAGCCAGGCTTATCTCAAGAGGGGTCAATGTGAGCTATAGGGGAGTTACACAGAGATTCACAGTGACAAGTATTCAAATAAACGCTTACACACAAGGTTTCTTGAGTAAACAATTATCAATTTATTTCCCCGTTATAATAAGCCTACTTCAGAAGGGAGCAATATAAAGCAACACACAAATACACTCCACAAATACACACTTAGTTATCTAAAACACCAAATACCGATTTGCAATGCCACACAGGCCCTACCTACACCCGCAGGTGGCTTATATAGCTAGGGTGCTGTTGGCATTTTTTTAAAAATATGTTTTAAATTTCAATTTTATTGATTTTTAAAGTAGAGGTTTCAACATTCAATTACAAATAATTACCACAAAACGTTGTATGAAATTTATACAGAACATTGCTCATGACGCTTAATATCTATAGTTTTCTTTTTAACATTTCCTATGGTGTCCCTCCCTTTTCACCCTCCCCACTATTTTCCCTCATATTGCCAACAAAAAGGAAGGTTTATTTCAACTTAATCCACATCAGGGCTAATAATAAAAACACAACACTGAACATAAGCACATATTAATACATTCTCCTTTGATTCTACAGACATTTTGGACTGTCTTATAAGATGTCTATGTTTGCTTTTGGAGCGCATTTCGCACACAATCTTTTATGTGATATATTTGGCTCGGAATTCTGACCTTTCATTTTCGATGGAGGTGCAGTCTCCATGAAGGGCTGCGGTCAAATTGTCCATTATGTAAATGTTGCGGGATACTCCTATCCATTCCTTTTAGTAGGGAGTGTGACTCTTACATACCATGGTGAGACAGTCCCGTGCAGCCATCAATAGGCCTTGTATCATTTTAGGTGCCTTAGTGATGGTCTCCTCCGTTTCGATTCCACCAAACAATGGTTGTTTCTCCCTTTCTTCATCATCTAGCTCCTTGATCCAACTAAGAACCTCTGACCAGTAAGATTGGACCGCCTTGCATCCCCACTACATATGCCAATAGTCGGCCTTCCTCCCACAGCCCCTCCAACAGTGTGGGCTCACTCCCGGATACATTTTAGCCAGCCTAAGGGGATCATACTGCCATCGGTATATCAGCTTGATAGCATGTAATTTGCACTGCCACGATATGGAGGCTTTCGCAGTTCTCCTACCCATTTGTTGCCATAGCTTTCGCAAAATCCGTCTACCCATATCTGCTACCCATTTACTCTTTAACTTGAGGGATGGTGTGATGTGGGCCTCAATCAGTGCTGAGTACATTGCGCTTATTAGAACTTTCGAGCCTATACAGGTATCAAGGATGCTTTCGAGCGGGGTGAGGTCCCTTTTAAGGGGGTCATGACACGTGCAATATGGAAGTATCAACTACAGTCTCAGGTATAGAAACACCGAAAGTGGGCCTATGGAAAGTGCTTCTTGAAGCTCTTGGATAGTGATAAAGGTGTTGTTCCTCCACAACTGTCCAGCCCTTTCTAGACCCGGCTCGTACCAGTCTTGATAGCTCCCAGGATCTGAGATCGCATCTCGAATCCCTGGTACCCATAAATTTCCCAGAGGGGAGGGCCAGGCCGTGATTCCTTCCATTCCCTTGCCTGGAGTCCACACTGCCCATATCGTTCTAATGATGGGGTGAGCCTTAATACTGCTACGTAGTTGGGGCCTCGAGACCCAGAGCCACTCTCCTACGGTGAATGGGCGGAGATGATAGTTATCTAGGCCTATCCATTGCGGATCAGACTGGTGTCCGACCTGTGGGATCAGTACGTGTAGTTGAGTGGCCCTGTAATACGTTTCTATATATCCGGAAGGCCCACCCCTGCATTGTCTTTTCGTAATTGAAGTAGGGATCTGGAGACCCTGGGCTTTTGATTTTGCCATAGAAAAGTTAGTAGGGATTTCCTGGAGGCGGTGAAGTATTCTTTGGGCAATTTAATGGGGATCGCATTTGGAGCAGGTAGAGTATTTTGGGCAATATTACCATTTTTATAGCATTTAGGCAGCCCATCCACAAGACGGTAAGTTAACGATTGCTCTTCAAAGGGATATAGAAAGATGGTCCAAAAGGAGAAATTAGCTTGGTATAGGGTATTAAGTTCCCGGGTAACATTGATGCCTATGTATCCAAGTGTGGAGAGGCTGACCGTCACCCCAAGAGGAGTGAATCGGTCGACTTCAGAGTCTCTACTTTTATCGATCAGGAGGAGGGTTGATTTTCCCGTATTAATCTTGAGGCCTGCCAGTTCGCCATATTCTTCGATAATGTGTAGTGCAGCCGTAACTGAGTTCAGGGGCTCAGTCAGGTGTAAAAGAATATCTTTGGCATAAAGGCCTAGTTTGTATTCCCGTTCCCCTACTTTAATTCCCTTAACCCTGTCATCATGTCTTAATTTCTGTGCAAGTGGTTCAAGGGACAGTACAAACAATATTGCGGACAGTGGGCAGCCCTGTCTTGTTCCCCACCTGGAGTAGCCACCGTTCACTGTCACAGACGTTGTAGGGGATGTGTACAGCACTTTAAGGGCCCGAAGGAGCTTTGGTCCCAATCCAATCCAGACTATACTCTTTCCAGAAAGTCCCAAGCTACCCTGTCGAAAGCATTCTCGGCATCTAGGGATAGTAGAGATGGGTCTCCTTCCATTCCTTGTGATTCATGCATCAGATGGAGTGTTTTTCTCATTGTGTCAACCCCTTGTCTCCCGATTAAAAAGCCGACCTGATCAAAATTTATCAATCGTGGCAGATATGTTTCAAGCCGGGCTGCAATAACCCTTGCGTATATTTTGGCATCAATGTTAAGGAGAGAGATGGGTCGGTAGGAGCTACAATGTTTAGGATTTCTGCCTCCTTTTGGAATAACTGCAAGGAGGGCTTGGGCAAAGGATGGGGGCGCCTGACCTGTATCGAAAACATGGTTGAACAGAGTTGCCAAAAAGGGGGCTAGATACACAGAGCGTTTTGCAAAACCCAGGCATGAAGCCATCATCCCCCCGGGGCCCTCCCTGTCTTTAAACGCTTTATGGCAGCACAGACCTCTTTCGTGACTGGTGTATCCAATGTTTCGGCCTCAGTGCGTGTTAGTGCGGGGAGCCCTGCGTCTAAGGTATGTAACGATGCTCCCTGATGAAGGGGGTGGTCACAAGTGTACAAATCTTCATAGAAAGAAGCAAATGCTTGTTTGCCTCTGGGAATGTCTCTGTAGCATCTATAAGGGTGCTATCTGTCCTATCTATGGAGTCGACCCATCTTTCTGCCTTCTGTGCTCGGAGACGGGCCACCAAGAGAGCGTCTGCTTTGTTGCCTTTTTCATAATATTTTTGTTTTAGGTATTGTAGGGTCTGGGATATTTTACCAATAATTAGTATTCTTAATTCCTCCCCGAGTTCCCTGGCTTCAGCGATATATTTGGATCTATCATGTGGGAATGACTGCGCTAACCTCTCCGCCATGTTCAACTTTTCCCTAATATTCTTTTCTAACAAGACGCGTTCTTTTTCCTAGCCCCTTCTTTAATGAGGATACCTCTCCATGTAGCCTTGGCTGCCTCCCATACGGGCACCTTCCCAACCTCGCCCGTGTCATTAGTGATGAAAAATAGTTTGATCTCATTTTCAAAGTCTTCTCTGAAGACTGTCAGACCATAAGGATTCATTGCATCTCCATTTGGTATTTCGGGAAGCAAGGTCATTCCAACCTATATCTACCAAGACCATGTCATGGTGTAACCATGCATTAGGATGTAGGTCTGCGGTGTCTAAAGTTCGCAACAGGCCTTCAGAGAGGAAGATATAGTCTATACGTGCGAGTGTGTCATAGGGAATGGAAAGTAAAGCCCCTCTCCACTGGGTGTAGGTGGCACCAGCTATCGGTGAGGCCGTACATGTTGAGAGTCGTTTTGATTTCGACTTCATCTTGCGACTGTGGTGGGTTATTTATTTCCGTTTTAGTTTGCCTATCCAAAGAGCTGTTCATCCATGTATTAAAGTCTCCAAGAATTGTGTGCCCTCGCGCCATGCTAAAGACTTTTTCGGTAGTATTACGGAGGAATCTTTTCTGCCCCTGGTTGGGTGTATAAAAGGTAGCTAAAGTGACAATTGTGTCACAAATATTTCCTATGACCACCAGAGCTCTTCCCTCCGTATCGGACCAAGACTCAAGGGTCATCATACGGAGGCCTTTCCGAATAAGGATCCCCACTCCCGCCTTTGAGATTCCAGAGCTCCAGAAGGAGGGGCCCACTTCGCGGCATGGAATTGCTCTCTCCTCTTTGATAATGTGTTTCTTGGAGAAACAGAATATCTATGTTGGATCGCTTGAATTCTCTCGCCACCATAGACCGTTTTGTGGGGGGAGTTCAGCCCCTTAACATTAAGTGTGCATATGCGCAATTTATCCTTTCGAGACGTGAGTGACATCATGAGTGTAGGGTGTGTGCTTGGGTGACCAAAATGTCTGTTCTAATGCGAGTGTTGTGTGAAGTGACCATATAACTGATACCTTGATATCGGATTGGGCCATGATGGGCCCTGAGAGGGTCAATGAGTAACCCGTCGGGTCCATATCCTGTTCCTTCGTGGTTCCATTTCATATTCCCTCCCCTTTTAACTTCTCCAGTCCATAAAGCTCTGGGTTGTTCTCCCGACCCTCCCTCCCTTTCCCCTCCCTACAATCGGCGTCCGATCCGGCCAGGTTAACATCACCCATTCGTTCTCGGACCACCAGTGAAAGCCGCGTAACAAGCGGTCCTATTGTTAATATAACCATGTTAACATTGAGCCTCCAACATGTTGTTCATAACAAAAGATTAACATTTAGACGCAAACTCTGACCCCGACTTTGGGTATCTGGTTGGCATCTGCCCTGCATTGATTCCCCATCAACACACCCCGAGTGCTCCAATCATAGCCGGGTAGTGTTCGTGCCTCTCATGTCTTAATCTCCCCCATTTCTGCATCCCTAGTTCTTTAGTGTTACACAGAATTGTGGGCACCAGTCTCCAGTGCCCAGCTACGACCTTACCATACTCTCCACATTTGTTGCTCGTTGTGTAGTCGGATAGAATAGTTGGGAATAGAGATCAGTGTTCCATGTCTGGGGAGGTGTTCATCCTCCTGAATTTTCTGGATCCCTGAATCCTTCTTTGCCGCGGACCCTTGGTGCGCCACTCGCCCTCCTCTTTTTTTGAATCACCGAAGGGTATTCCTTCTCATTGGGTGCCCATTAAATCCGATATACAACTAACAATGTCCTTTTCCGAGATAAGTTTCATCGTTGATCCTTCCCACTCAAAAGCGAATGAGCACGGGTAACCCCAGCGATATCTCACGCCTTTGTCCTTCAACATCTTTGTGATTGGTGAGCACTTTTTCCTCATTGCTAGCGTGAGGGAGGATAAATCTTGAGACGTAAATGTTCAAGTCTCCCAAGGTCAGCTGCGGTGTGTATCTGGCCTTTTCCAAGATCCGAGCTCTGACCGCGTAGTTATGAAATCGAGCTAGTACTGATCTCGGGCCCCCTGGTCTGCCGTCAGCTCTGTGAATGCGGTCAATTTTGGGCTTGTCCACCGATTCATCTTTAAAGAGCAGCTTCAGCATGGTGTGTAGGGTTTGTTTTAGATCAATTTCGGTTTCGCCCTCTTTTTCCGGGATGCCGAACACCCGTATGTTATTGCGGCATTCCCCATTTTCAAGGTCATCGACCTTGAAGCGTATTTCCTCTTCTCTATGCTCTCTCAGCGATGGGGTGGTCCATTTGGGCCTCCAATGTGTTCAGGGAGGTTTGATTATGTTCGACTTGCTCCAACATGTCCTCCATTTTATCCATCCTTTGTGTGATTTTGTCTATTTTGCTGCCGATAACAGCTCTCATGCTTCTCATTTTGGCGAGTAGATCAGCAACGTCTGCCTTGGTCGCAGCCGCCTCAGGTCCCGTTGTCGACATATTGATTACAGTGAGTGGCTTCAGGGGTTTGTGAGGCGGTGAGAATTTGTATTTCACCACTTTGTCCTTAATGTCCATGGACAGTGGGACCCCAGTAATGAGGTGTACAAGTCTTTGCTGTGTGTAATGAGATTACGGAGCTGGGATAGTCATTTATCAGGAGGGAGGGAGTGTGTTTCAGCGTCATCTCCCAATGTCCATAAAAAACAGGGTTGGGGTGAGGGTGGTGGTCCCCTTAATGATCGGCCTCTTGCTTGTGACAGTCTGTTGGAGCACATTACTTGATCCTACTTGTATCCGTCTAACCAGAGTGGGAATAATCACTTTTCAATACTTAAACGCGTCGGATAATTCCAGAAAGGGGAGATATCAGTTTATGGCCTGCCTATGTCCACAGTGGGTATTCCTCATGTGCGTGGACCGTGTACAATGACGTGTTGGATATGTGATCGTAGACCAGCCAAAGTCAAAGGAATATAGGGGATCTGAGGAGGGCACACACCCTTTACCACAGGGGCCCAACCCTCAGTCACTTGTTACAGCAAGGCCTTGAAGTGCCCTCCGAATTTGAAGGCATTTGATGAGTTGTTGGCATTTTATTTTGATGATGGCTCTGTTGTGTTCATCTGGGGTGAGTCGGACGTCCTATGATTCTGTAGTCTGTTCCACCCTTTCAGGCCCCTGGCCTCATTCACTGAATCACAGTGAGTGATTGTGCCCTACGTAGTACAGGAGTCAAGGGCGGGGGCCAGGAAGCAATTTTGGCCATAGCGGGCGTGGAACCAGACATCAGGCCCATGATCCATGCGGTATCCAGGCAATCAAGCACCCAGGAGGGATTTCGCCATCTGTGATGTCCGTAGCGCTGAGGAGGAAGACTGCGTGCAGAGAGGTGTGGGCAAGTCAAGCGTCCCTTGTGGGAGCCCAGCGCCAGCCTTCGGTATGCGATGAGCAATGGAAGCTCCCAGCCAAGTGAGCAGCGGATATTGCTCTGTTAAAGCATGGGGGTGATTCCGCACTACACGGCAGTCCGCGACCTCCACGCGGGTGTCCCCGAGCTGTGTGCCTCGGAGTACCCGCCCGCGGGGGAAATTGGCGAAGGGGATATGCTGCGTTGACCCTACCTACCGGCGGTTTCCTCACAGGTGTGCAGGGACAGCGACTACGATCCCTGTGCGTTTGGTGGCCTGCCTCTGGGTCTCCCCTCCACCGGCGTGCGATTATTATCGATTGCCCCTAGGACCTGGAGCAGCTCCGGTGGGCTTCACGTGTCCGCTTCGAGACCAGGTGTGGCTTGAGTTCCTCTGATGGGCCTCGGCAACGGCATGTGCTGGTGTGAGCGTCTGCAATCCGCCCAGATCGTGGCTTTGAGACCGCGCGAAAGTGCGGATCAGGTTCACAGGCCTTCCATGCGACCAGGCGTCGGGTTGTCAGGACGCAGATTTCTCTGCGAGGAAAGCTCAGTTTTTGGTCGGGTTTTCTGCCAGGGGGGGGGTCCCCGACCACCTCCGACAGCAGGATCTGGTGGTATTCGAGTCGAGGGGAGTCCCGTGATGAGGGCTCAATACACTTTTCGGGACCCTTGCGCGGAGCTCACACGAAGAAGGATCTCATTTGTGCGTCCCCTGGTGGCCAAATCCGCTGTTGGCATTTATACATCACCGTTGCCTCTAGAATATTCTTGGGAGTAGTGTTAAAGAAAAGAGCGTTCAGAATAAAACAAGTATTCACAGTTATTCTTAAGTAGGCAAGTACTTTCAATACAACCCCCCAATGCAAAGCCAGTTAACCCTTTCCTGGAAGGAAGGTAAAACACAAAAGCAGAAGAGAGAAGAGTCATTGAGGGAGCCTAGGCCAGCCAATGTTTGCAAAAGTCAAGGTGAACTGAAGCACATCTTGCAGCTAAGTAGAAGGTCTTTTCCAATGTTTAAAAAGTCTTTTGGAAGGGAGTAGTTTCTTACCTGTAACTCCATTTCTCCAGCGTTGGTATCTTTCATGGATTCACATGCTTCGAATACTCCCCGTCGTCAGGCTGGGAACCCTCGGTATATTTATTAAACGTTTTCCATTGGAAACAAACTCGACACTTCCGTGTCCTATCTACGCCCTTTTGGCCGTTTACGCATGACCCAATAGGACGTACGGTATAAATAGCCCCGCCCCCTCGGATCCCTTCAGATTTTAACCCCCAAAGTAGTAGGGGCATATCAAGTTTGCATTCAGGGGAGGCCGGCGGGCGCATGTGAATCCATGAAAGATACCAACGCTGGAGAAATGGAGTTACAGGTAAGAAACTACTCCCTTCTCCAGCATTGGATCTTTCATGGATTCACATACTTAGAATAGATTATGTAGCAGTACTCCTAATCTGAAGGTGTGCAATGCAAACCAGCACTACAAGAACAGCACATGCAGATAGCAAGACAAAAACCTCCAACCATAGTACATAGACAGGAGGATATTCCCTTTGTTGGGGCTTACCTTACTGAAATAGATGTCGCAGGACTGCCCGGCCCATCTGCACAGCCGCTGCATGCTATTGCTCTAAGCAGTAATGCAGAGTAAAAGGTATGCGGCACAGACCAGGATGCCGCCTGACAGATGACCACCAAAGGGATTCCAGACCACAATGCTGCCGATGACGAGGTGGCTCTTGTTGAGTGAGCCTTTGGATGTCTTTCTAGAGGCTTCTCTGCTTTAGAGTGGCAGAAGGCACTAGTTGACGACACCCAGCGGGCTAGTCCTTGTTTGGAGATTGGTTTTTCTTTTACAGAAGACCCATAAGTCACAAACAGTTGTGTCGTGCGCCTAAAATCTTGAATACGACTCAAATGAAACTTGAATGCTCTTTTGACATCCAACATGTGGAGAGCTTTTTCTGCGAAAGAAGAGGCCGCCGCGAAGAATGTTGGCAGCACTATCGAAGAATGTTTGTGGAATGTAGTTGGAACTTTTGGTATAAAATGAGGGTTGGTTGCCAATACCACCTTGTCCTTTTAGAATCGCAAGTATGCGGGATCAATCACCAGTGCTTGCAGCTCCGACAGTCTTCTTGCTGAAGTAATAGCCACCAAAAACACCATTTTCCACGACAAAAATTTCAGGGATGACGGCGACATAGGTTAAAAAGGAGCCTTCATTAGACCTGAAAGCACCAGATTGAGACTCCAATTAGGAGGGAACATTTTGGCTGGAGGAAAGGTCCAAAATAACCCGCTCAGGAAATGCTTGACCAGTCGATCGCTGAACAACGGAGTTGAATGCCTTTTACGAGTAACTCTTGAAATGGCTGCCAAGTGAACCTTTATGGAGGAGAAAAACAAGTTACTTTCTTACCTGGTAACGTTCTTTCGATGGGATGGACCGACGATGTATTCCATATCTATGACAGGTAATGTCCACAGCTGTGCTGCTTCGGAAAATCTTCGGCTTCTGCGTCCTGCGTCGATGACGTCGAGGGCCGTCCCCGAGGACCTCCTTTAACGGCCAACGTCACCCGATGTGATAAGTAGGACGCACGACGCCCATAGCCTCAGTTGTAGTTTTTTCCCCCAGAACGTGTGCCACCAGTTTTCTGCCAGTTAGACACACAAGGCCTTGCGGAACGCAAGCTGCAATCGCAAAAGAAATTCTGCAGCGGGGAAGGTAGGGAGGGAGCGATATGGAATAAGTCGTCGGACCATCCCACCGAAAGAACGTTACCAGGTAAGAAAGTAACTTGTTCTTCGAGGGGATTGGGTCCTCCAATGTATTCCATATCTATGACAGACTCCCAAAGCAGTACCAAGCAAGGAGGTGGGAAAAGAATAAGAACACAAATTTAGCATGCCCAAATTGCGGAATAAAGGACTGCCTTGCCAAAGGCCAGATCCTGCCCTCTGATGGAATCAAGGGAATAGTGACGTACAAAAGTATGTACTGAAGCCCAGGTGGCTGCATCACAGATGTGACGAATAGGAACACCCCTCTGCAGGGCAGTAGGCGCAGCCACTCCCGGCTGGCTTGCGGGCCCATTCTACCAGGGAGGGTCCTTACCCGCCAAGCGGTAACACTCGAAGATAGCTAAAATAATCCGAGACAAAGTCTGTTTCGTCACAGCTTATCCCAAACGCTTTCCAGCGTAACCAATGAAAAGTTGATGGTCCACTGTGACCCGAGACAGGCGCGAAATATAAAAGCTCAACGCTCTCCTAGGATCAAGCCTATGGAGCCTATGGAGCCTATCCTCTTCCTTACCAGGATGTGGAGGAGAATAGAACGCCGGAAGAACAACCTTCTGGCTCAAATGAAATTCTGAAACCACCTTCGGAAGAAAAGAAGGACGAACTCTAAGGACAACCCTGTCCTTATGAAACACAGTGAAGGGTGGCTTAACTGAAAGTGCCTCTAACTAACTCACTCTTTGAGCGGAAGTAACCGCAACCAAAAACACAAGTTTTCAGAGTCAACAGTCTCAAAGGGCAAGAATGGAAAGGCTCAAACGGAGCACCCATAGAAACTTAAGAACAAGGTTCAAATCGCAACCGGGCACCAGAAAAGGTGACGGAGGGAACACATTAGTGAGCCCTTTCAAAAACTGAGAAATTAAAGGAATCTTAAAATAGCAACATTCTTCAGACGACCGCTTAAATATGGACAGCGCCGCCAGCTAACCTTTAATGGTCCCCACTTGCAAGCCCCTGTGGGCCAAGGAAAGCAAAAAAGACAGAACTATGGGAATTTCACATGCAAAAGGATCCACATTCTTGACCCTGCACCAGTCGCAGAATTTACGCCAACAGCAACGGTACAGAGACTTTGTTGCCGGCCGCCTGGCCGAGAGCAACACCTCCATCACGTCTTCAGGGAGGTCCCAATCCTTATACCTCAATCTTTCAGAAGCCAAGCGAGAAGGTTGAGGGATCTGACCTCTGGATGAAGAACTTGATCCCCCCCCTCCCGTGAGAGATCGTCTTGGTAGGGAAGACGACGTGGAGGGCAGATGGACAAGTCGAGAAGGTCCGGGTACCACATCCTCCGGGCCGACGCCAGAGCACTGAGGATCATCCGGGAACCGAACCTCCGCAGTACTTGCGGGGACTGGAGGAAACGCGTACAGCAGTGGGAATGACCACTCCACCACGAACGCGTCTCCTAAGGCTCCTTTTGGAGGAAATGCCTGCGAGCAGAACCTTTCGCACTTCCGGTTGACACTGGAGGCGAAGAGATCTACTTGAGGGGTCCCTCAAAGGGCGAAGATCTCCAGGAGAATCTCCTGAGCCAGCTCCCACTCGTGAGAGATCGTGCTCTGCCTGCTCAGAGCGCCCGCCGTCTCGTTGTCGTCTCCGGCCAGATGAACAGCCGAGATCGAAACTTCCTGCTGGATGGCCCAAAACTCGAGCTGCATCGCCTCCCTGCACAGAGGAAGTGACCCTGCCCCCCCCCCTTTTTGTTGAGGTAGTGCATGGCCACCGTGTTGTCTGTTAGAATCAGGACACTCTTTCCACGCACAGTCGGCAGAAAAGCCTTCAGGGCAAGACTGCAAGCCCGACGGCCCTCAGCTCCAACAGATTGATATGGAGTCTGGACTCGACGGAGACCAACGACCGCTGACTGTCAACTTGTTGGCATGAGCTCCCCATCCAGTGAGGGATGCGTCCGTCACGATCGTCACCTCCGGCCAGGGGAGCCAAAATGGGGCCCCCTTCATCAGATTGCCTTCGACGGCCCACCACAGAAGGTCCCGGGCGACCGAGGGCGGCACCTGAACAGGGTCCGACAGCCTGCCGGAGGACTGAGACCACTGGAGCTTGAGTGCCCACTGCAAAGATCTCATCCACAGACGAGCCTCTGGCACCAGAAGAATGCAGGATGCCATGAGGCCGAGCAGTCTCAAGAACTCGGACGCTGGGAGATCCTGGGCAAGTTGAAACTTGTGCACCATCTGCTGAATGTGAAGGGCCCTCACCTGGGAGGAAAACACCGCCCCAGGGATGTGTCGAGCACTGCTCCGATGTACTGGAGCCGCTGTGTTGGTGTCAAATGGGACTTCTTTAAATTGAGGGAGAAGCCCAGCTTGTGAAGGGAGTGGCAGGTGACGGACAGATGATCCAGGACTTGCTCGGGAGAGCTCCCCCTGATCAACCAATCGTCCAGGTAGGGGTAGACGTGAATCCTCCACTTTCCTGAGATGCGCTGCCACCACCACCATGAGCTTGGTGAAAACCCTCGGTGCAGAGGTCAATCCGAACGGCAGGACCAGAAACTGCAAGTGCGAGTCGCCAACCGTGAACCTCGGGTACTTCTTGTGCTTGGGATGGATCGGCACATGGAAGTAAGCGTCCTTGAGGTCGAGAGACACCAACCAGTCCTGAAGTTGAAGGGCCTGGAGGACTTGAGAGAGAGTAACCATCTTGAACTTGTCCTTCCTGAGGAGTATGTTCAAACCGCGCAAGTCCATGATGGGTCTCAATCCCCCGTCTTTCTTCGAAATCAAAAAATAAGGGGAATACCATCCCTTGTTCCTCTCCGCTACAAGCACCAGTTCTATGGTGCCTTTCTCCAGCAGGGCTTGAATTTCCTGCGCAAGGAGCGGATCCGGACTCTTCAAGGAGAGGTTCCCAGGTGGATTGTCGTGAGGCCTCTGCCGAAAGGGAAGACAGTAGCCGGGGGGTTTTATCTCCAGAACCCACATATCTGAAGTAATGGCTCGCCACTCTACAAGATGCTGCGCCAGCCTTCCCCCAACCGGCGAACCATGGGACCTGGCCTCATGACTGAGTGGTAGCGGCGTTGCCTGAGGGCAAAGAGGCAACTGCCCGAGTGGCCTTGGCACCTCGAGTACCCTTGTTTCCACCTCTGGCACTTACAGTGGCCTCTTTGACTGCTAGCGCCTCTCGGTTTACTGAAGGACGAGTAATAGCGAAAGGAACCTCCCCTCCATTGCTGTCCCCTAGGACAAAAAGGCGGAGGTTGTCGAACTGCAGCGCCCAACGACTTCGCTGCAGCTTTGGAGGTCTGCAACCTCTCAGGGCTCTCGTCAGCCTTGCTGCCAAAAAGATTTTCACCGTCAAAGGGCATGTTGAGGAGCCGGGACTGCACATCAGGAGCGAACCCAGACTTCCGCAACCACGCAAACCTGCGTATTACGGTGCTCGCCGCCATGGACCGGCTGACACAATCTGCCATGTCCAAACCCGACTGAACGGCCTCACACATGGCATCCTTGCCATCCTGAACCATAGCAAGGAAACCATCCCGTTCGTCCCCTTTGGGAATATGTTCAGCCGCTAATGCAACACAGTTCCACAGAGTGTGCGTGAAGCGAGACAAGGCACATATGGAGTTGGCCGCCTGAAGCGCCATACCCCCTGAAGAAAACACTTTCTTCGCCCAGCCGTCAAAACGTTTGTTGTCCCTATCCGGAGGGATGGTAGGATACGACGCCTGCTTTGCCAGGGCCGTAGCCGCCTGCACCACCAAACTCTCTGGAGTGGGGTGCCTGGACAAGTAGCAGGGGTCGCTACTGGCGGGACGGTATTTTCGCGACAAAGACTTGCCCACTGCTGGGAGACTCTCCAGAGCAGTCCAAGCCGCCGCCGCCACCCTTCTCTGCAGAGCCATATGAAACGGCAATACCAGGTCAGTGGGGGGACCAAGATCAAGGATGTCCGTGAGATCATCCTGAACTAACTCCCCTGGGGGAGCCAACCAACCCAAGTACTCGGTGACCCGAGACATAAGGCGCCGATATGAAGAATCGGCATGAGTGCCAGGCTCCGGCCTACAAAACTCCACCTCAGGAGAGGTGTCCAGTCCACTGGCATCATGCAGTGACTGCCTCAGGTCATCAAACTGGCTATGGCCCGAGATAAGCTCATCTGGTACCGTAACCGGAACCAAGCCTTCATCAGAGCCTTCATCACCCTCTGAAATGTACTCCAAGCGGTGAGAGGAAGACATCTGGGGACCAAAGCTGTGCTTGACCTTAGCCAGAGCCTTTCTAGGGGCTAACCCCGTGCCACGGGGCCCCTCCGACACCACCGCCTCGAAATGCGTTGAGGGCGCTGAACGAGTCGCCGCCGACAGAAACGGCGCCAAGTGAATCGGCGTCAGCTGCAGCGCCACCAGCATCGACGGTGTCGACACAGGCCTCGAAGCCGGAGCTCCGAGCGTGTCTCTCGACGACCTAGGCGCGACAGCGTGGACAACCCCCTCGGAGGCAGAGCCTCGAGAAAAATAGTCTACGACCTCGGCGCCACAGTGGTCGACGTCTTCTTCGAAGACGGCACAGGATCACGCAGTCTCGAGCGCGTCGAGGACCGGGACCTGGAACGGGCATGGCAAGAATGGCTACCCTTGTCCGAGCAGGACCTCTCCCGTGAGCCGTGCCGACCACCCGAGCCCGAAGGCGTACGAGCGGTGTCTCTTGACCGGTGCTGACCGACCGCACTCGGAGGCGCGGACAGACCGGTGCCCTGCGATTCAAGAATCGCTAGCATCTGCTTCCCGAAGGAAGCCCATTCCTCCGGTGTCGCTTGCATGGAGGGATAAGCGACCCGCCGACGGGCAGAATCCTCGGAAGAGGACGGGGAAGGCGACCGATGCCGGCGCTTCCGGGAATGCCTCGAAGAGGCGGAGGAGTGGCGAGACCGACTCCTGGAAGGAGACCCATTGGACTTCTGACGACGCCTCTCGAGTCATCCGCCGAAAGCCCCGCAGACCTCGACTTCCAGGGCTTAGACACCCGACCTACCGACAGCTTCTTCTTGCGTTCCCGCAAGGCCTTTTCTGTGAGCGACTGGCAGTCGACAGTCGTCCATATTGCGGGCCTCCCCGAGGCACCAGAGGCATGCATCGTGCGAGTCTGTGACCGACATCTTGGACCCACAGTCCCCGCATTTCTTGAAGCCCGGACGCGGGGTAGAAGACGAAGTAGACATCGCCACGAACAGGTCTTCACAAAAAACCGAAAAGGTTCAACGAGCCGAGAAGAAAACAGCAAACTCCAAAGAGTCGAGGCGTACCGAGATTCACGAAGCGAACACATTCGCTGAAAAAACTGAACTGAGGCTATGGGCGTCGTGCGTCCTACTTATCACATCGGGTGACGTCGGCCGGAGGAGGTCCTCGGGGACGGCGCATCGACACAGGACGCAGAAGATTTTCCGAAGCAGCACAGCTGTGGACATTACCTGTCATAGATATGGAATATGTCGGAGGACCCCATCCCTTCGAAAGACAACCCTTTTTTGGCTAAGTATAGCAAATATGGCAGAACTTGTTCTGACGCGATGTTGAGAGGGTCCACCCCCGGTTGATCCCTACACCATACATAGAATCTTTTCCACTTACACCCATATGAAGTATTTGTGGACGGAGCCCGTGCTGCCTCTAAAATTCGCAGGCAAACTGAAGAAATGTTCAGGGCCCCAAACTCAGAAGTCAGGAGCCACGCCGTCAGGCTGAGGGAGCCCAGGTCGTGATGCCAAATCGCTCCCTTGTCTTGGGATAGAAGGTCCGGAGTCTTCTGGAACCTCACTGGCTCTGTCACCGACAGCTGGAGCATGTCCGAAAACCACAGCTGTCTCGCCCAGTGAGGAGCAATTAGAATCACATGACATGGATATTTGTGAACGCTCTGGAGGGTCTGTCAAATGAGCGGAAACGGAGGGAACGTATACGTGAACTGGCCGTCCACGGGAAGGAAAACGCCTCCCCCAGCGAGCCGGGCTGTGGCCACCTGCTGGCGAAAAGTCTGCACTTGTTCTCTCGGGTTGCGAAAAGATCCAGAGAAGGATGACCCCATTTCTTGAAGATGCTCGACAGGTGTTGATCGTTCAATTCCCACTCATGTAGTCGATTCATCTCTATGCTGAGAGAGTCTGCTTGCACATTGTTCACCCCTGGCAGGTGGTAAGCCACTATGTTTACCTCCTGTTCGAGAGCCCAATGCCATATTACCTGAGCTTCGGTCGAGAGCGTTCTGGAACGAGTGCCTCCTTGTTAACTGAGGTAGAACATTGTTGTTGTATTGTCCGTTAATATTCTTACCACTGATCCCTTTATGCGCGGTAAAAATGATTTCAGAGCCCAATGTACCGCTCTTAACTCTAGCACATTGATGTGAAGGGTCGACTCCTCTGGGGACCATTGGCCTTGAACCTGTAGGGATCCCAGATGGGCCCCCCCATCCTGTCTGAGATGCATCCGTTACCACCATCAACTGAAAATCCGGTTCCTGCAGGGGCATCCATCTCGTCAGATTGTCAGAGCTTCCACCACTGAAGCACTTTTAGAAGCTCGCTGCTGATGCTCAACTTGTCGGACCACAATCCGCGACTTTGAGACGACCGGTCTGCCAGAAATTTCTGTATTGGTCTCATGAAGAGACGACAATTGTTCACTAACAGGATACATGACGCCATGGCCCCTAGCAGCGACATGTATTTTCTGACTGACTCCCTGGTGCCAGTTTTCCACTCCTTCGCTTTTTGTTTGAGTTTTTGAACTCCCCAAGGGCGGCTTCACTAATCCTGCATGAGTTTGGAATTCCGTGCCCAAAAAATATAAAGCTCCTTGAGGGAGCCAAAAAGGATTTTTCAAAGTTGATTGCAAAGCCTAACCACTGCAGCAGTTGCATGGTGGCCTCTAGGCTTGCACCGCCGGCGACGAGCCCCTTACAAGCCAATCGTCCAGATAAGGGTAGACATGATGACTTTTTCTTCGCAGCCATGCTGCCACTGGAGACAAGCATTTTGTGAATGTCCTGTGAGACGATTTCAGGCCGTATGGAAGCACTTTGAATTGGTAATGACTCGGACCACAAACCTTTAGAAATGTTCTGTGTCGTCGACGCATGGGTATGTGGAAATCTGGGTCTTGTAGGTCTAACGATGCCAAAAAATCCCCCAGCTGTATAGACCGGATGACCTCCTGAAGCGTAAGCATTTTGAACTTCAGGCGTTGTAGAGTCTTGTTGAGAGCTCGAAGGTCCAGAATGGGTCGCCACTTCCAGTTGGGTTTTTTGATCACAAAGTAACGGGAGTATACTCCTAGACCTCTCTCGGCCACCGGAACAAATTCTATAGCCCCTTTTTGCAGCAGAAGCACAACCTCCCGTTGTAATATGTGAAGATGGGGTTGCACCGAGTACACAGGTGGAATGTGAGATGGTAAAACTAGGCCACTCTTTGCAGTTCAAGAACATACCGTGTCCAACACCCAACGGTCTGATGTTCTTTCCCACTCGTGGACGCGACGGGACGCTGCCTCCCAGGACGTCCTGAAGATCGTCATTGTTGGGAGTTCGATTGCTTGCTTTTGGTGGACGAAGACTGTCCTCCCCTTCTCCTAGAAACCTGGAAATCTGCTTCTTCATGTCGCTTGGACAGCTCGCCTGTAACCTTGGGATGAGTATGATGACCTGTTGAAACTCCGATCCCTGGATGCCATGAACCGGGAATTCCCCAACGCTCTGCGGAAGAGGCGAAAAGACCGAAATGCTCTACCACTTTGTAAGGCTCCCATCGACCTTGCCGTGTCTGAATCTTAATTAATGCCTTTAAGGGCTTTGTCCACTTTCTCCCCGAACAACTGCTCACCTTCACATGGCATATCGAGCACCTTATACTGGACCTCCGGCCTAAAGTTCGTACATTTCAGCCAGACCGGTCTTCTTAACACCACTCCGTTATTTATTTGCTTGAATCCCGACTCCACCAAGTCCACGGCGATGTTGATAAGAGTGGTTTGATGCCTCTTCCCCCTCCCACCCCTCTCACACACCAGTAACATGGCTGGTTTCCTGTGCTCCTCAGGCAGGTGTTCCAGGATGGGGGCCAAGCGATGCCACATTTCGCGGTCGGTCGTATCTTGCCATGATAGCCAACGAGTTAGCTGCCTTGACCGTCGTCGCTCCCACTGACAAGACCTTCTTACCAAAGGCATCCTGCCTTCTAGCTTCACTGTCTGGAGGTGTTGTACACTTGTGTTGCGATCTGGCTTTTCTGGCAGCTGCTGCCGACACTACCGATTCCGGGGAGGCTGTGCGGTCAAACATTTAGGAGTAGAATCCGGGGCTTTGAATTTCTTTTCCACCCTGCCCTTGATTGCAGGTTCCGAAAATGGATGGCGCATGGTTCGCAAACCTTCCTGCCAGACGTGGTCCAGAATGGGAACCGAGAAGACAGACTTCCTCCTCTTACCCATATGGTCAAAATAAGAAGCATTCCTCCTTTTCTTCTTCTGGGGTCAGACCAAATTCGATACAGGCTTTTCCCATCATAGCGTGAAAGGAGCAGATGTCATCTGGCGGTGACGGCTGTGCCGGGTTTCTAGGAGCTTCCGCTTCTGCCTCCGATTGCCATGTAGGATCCCTCGAAGGGGACGATGAAATATCCGAGAAGGAGTCTCTAGGCCCTTGATCCGACTCCGAATCTTCCAATTCCCCTTCTTGTGGGTGTGAGCGTGGGGTGGGGTAACCTTGAGTCTAATTGGCTTTAGAGAGACTGCAGCGTGGTCAACACCTGTAAGGATAACACCGACTGAGGATTTAGCAAAGACGATGTAACGGGGACATTTTGCATTCCAGAGACCGTCGACGAGCCAACACCTTGCACGCCAAGATTAGCTGGACAAACAATCTGTTCACGGTCTTCCTCCATCGACGATACGGATAAAGCCGATTCCTGCTGCAATAGGGTATCTGGCAAAGCTATCGTACACTGCCGTTTGCCAAACCACTGGAGGATCCACCGTTGACGATGTAAATTTTGGAGCACCTTCAATCGTTGCTGCAGGGGTCGACGAGGCCACCGCAGGTATTGCCTGCGCAGGTGGTAGTAACCCTGTCGACAACGGGACTCCCGTTGACGATGGTGGTAGCTGTAACGCAGTCTCTTTAGGCGATCCCGCCTTTTTTGAGCTAGACCTATACTTCGAGTCTCTACTCGAGGAAGACATGTGATGGTCCCCCGAGGAGGAGGTCCTTAAAGGATCTTTCCTGTCTTTTTTTGACAAAGAGGAAGATTTTCCTTGTTGGCGGTCCTGGGCCACACGACCATGCTTTGATGACGAAGAGGAGTCTTTCGCTGGATGTTTTCCCAATGAGGGATGTTTTTCTGTAGAACGTGGCTTCTTCGCCGGAGGCTCTGCAGATACAGAGCGGCGATGAACTACCGGGGACTTCGGTCTCGATGCCAGACACTGTGCAGACCCTACCTCCGATGAAGGGTAGGACCCTTCATTCAGCCACGTCACAAGACGCCCATTACGGTCCCTCAGCATCTTCTGTGAGAATCCCTTACAAACCTCACAGCTGTCCGCAGAATGATGCGGGTGAAGACAATAAAGGCCATCCATGTGCCCATCCCCTTCGTAGACTTTCTTCAGTTCGCACGTGGCACACGGGCAGAACAACGCCTTCCCAGACATTGGAAAGAAAAATTCAACCTTGTAAAGAGTAGAATCACGAGGTGCTCCCGTTACTTTGGAGATGGTTGAAATCTGAAGGGAGCTGCGGGGGCAGGGCCATTTATACCGTACGTCCTATTGGGTCATGCGTAAGCAGCCCAAAAGGACGTAGATAGGACACAGAAGTGTTTAGTTTTTTTTCCAATGGAAAAGGTTTAATAAATATACCGAGGGTTCCCAGCCTGACGACGGGGAATATTCCAAGCATGTGAATCCATGAAAGATCCAATGCTGGACAATAGGAGAAATCAAAGTAGGGCCACAAGCTGATTAGGCTTGTGAAGTAAAGAAGCTGCAAGCAACTCTACACATGCAACCAAGCAAGTCTCCAACGAGGACAAGTGGCTACAAAACAAGAGGCAAGTTCTCTTAGAATGTACAGTACCTTTAGGTTGAAGAAAAAGTGCAGCAGATGACTTCTATTCCTGTGCAGCTCTGCAGATCTCACTGTTCCTGGGCCTCAGTCGTGGGGACAAGAGGGAGGACTTCTGCACTGCAATGGGACGGTCACCGCTCGCAACCGGCAAACTTCAAACAAGTGGCTGTTCGGTGTGCAGCTCCTCGCATCGACCGCAAATAGCAACACTGTTTCCTGGCTGTCAAGATGGGCTTTCCTTGCGTCTGGGGTCCGGCACTCTGTTCAAAGGGCTCAGGGTTGGTCAGTCCTGCTTCCTGGGAGTCCGGATCTTCCTGGAGCTCTTGGCCAGCTTAAAAGCAATGCACACAAACTGGTGTTCCTCTCCCTGGCTATCCGGTTCCAGCAGCGACTGCAGTGGCTACTCGACCAGCTTTGAGAGGATGTCCAGGTGGCTTACTTTGGAGTTGATTGGTCCCACCAACTCAAAGGGAGACGTCGTTGCTGGAGCTTCTCTGTCGATATGAATTTGGAGTTTCAGCACAGCAGCAGGGCTTCACCGGGTAAACCAATTGTCCAGGAGTTGCAGCAGGCGTCTTCGGATTCCTTCGTCCAGTGGTCGACTGCCTTCCAAGCCAAAAAGCCTCACCTTTTATGGAGCTTGCTCCCATTCATTCCAGCCTAGCTGTCCGTCACCCAGCAGGGTGGGTGTCCTTGCCAGACAGCCAGCCGGCCATTCACCTAAGGGTGCATTCTGTCTCCTAGGAGACTAAGCATAGGGAGTTCGGGCACCTCCCTTGCTTCTTGCTCCCGACAGACACCCTGGAGCCAGAGGCTGGTTTCACTCGTGAATCCGCCAAAGGCAAAATGTGAAAAGGGACCAAACCTGGTTTGGCACAAAAAGTAAATCTCAAGAAGGACCTTTTCACAAGTAAATGGTGAAAAAAGAAGACTGGGGCCTTTTTGACAAAAATGGCATACATGGGTGCTTTACCGTGGCTGCAAACGCAGCCTGTGGTAAAATCCCATAATGGTAGTAAAAAGTAATCCACTGCCACCAGCCATTAAGTGAGGAAAGGGTAACATAAAAATGTTACATTAGAAGCTAGACAAAGGGGATACTAAGCAACCACTCCAGCACCCCAATAGTGTGTGCTGGGTCTAGAATGTTATAAATGTAAGTAAAGTCAATTTCACTTTACTGCTCTTGGAAACAGTAGTTTATCCCAGAGAAGGTATTTAAAACCTTTGGGAAATCTAAAAGACTTCTGTGTCACTGCACTGAAGGTGCAGTGTGACACAATGTAAAAGATGATGCCTATGGAGTTTGTCAGACTACACAACCAAAACAAAGAGTTCAAAATCGCATGAGAGAGTGGGGAAAAAGGGTCTCCCTCTCCAGGTTAAAATCTAGTCCTCAAAATCCAGCAAAAGTTGCTGGGGGTCTCTAAGGTAGAGACAATTAGCACATTTCTGAGAATTCTCCCCAATAACTGCATTTAATTGTCTTGATAAGAAGCTACAGGGAACTTCAGAGGACCCAAGAAAAATGCCTAAAGTCAGGCATGTACCGTTTTAAGCCACTTACCGGAGTTCAGAGGTTTGTCCCATTATCTATCGGGAAAACCCAACTACATAAGCAAGCAATAGTTATGGGATAAAGTAAGGCAAGTACCAGATCTACCGCAGAGGTGCAGCCAAAGAAGCAACCAATAACATGGAACACCAGAGGAGACCCTTGTGACGAGCTGCAGGTTCGAGACCCAGTCACCTGGCTAATGATGGATGCACAGCAGACTTCGGGCCAATGTAAATTGATGGTAATACATGTTGGCAGGGGGCGGGGGGACCTGTTAAGCCACAATACTTTAGGACACAGAGGCTACCCAATGACGATTACAAAGAATTCATTTGACTCCCAGGGTCTGGGGACAAGTAGTCAGGTGCCAGCAACTGTGGCTTCAGAAAGTAGGATAAAGACACCAGTGGGATGAAGGTATCAGACCAAGAGGATCCATCAGCTCAAGGCAGCAAGACAGGCATCCAGCAAGCAAGGAACTGTCACATGACAGAAAAATGGTTGGAGGTGGCCCAGGAGGGGGCTGAGGCAGAGTGGTAGCAACCCACGGGCACATCTAGACCAGGAAGGCTCCCCGCCTCAAGGCACTTGGTCCAAGAGGATTTTAAAGGGAGGCAGCACAACAACAGACAGGAAACATCCCAAGAATTCACAGCCAGTCCAGCCAGAAAGGAGGACCAGTGGTAAGATAAAGAAAAGCCCAGGCTGGGATTCCAGCAGATTTGGAGGAAACCAGGGCAAGGACAAAGGAGACAGTACAGACACAGTGGCACAGCAGGTCCTCAGATGTAGCAGCCCATCTTCACAGCAGTCCCCTAGATTCATTTATTCACCCAGATGCTGGTCAAAGGCAGCCTGCCAATTATACACTAGGCAGACAGAAAAAGGCCTTATTGGCCAGGTCCACCCACACAGGATGTGTATTGGGCATTTTCGGGGACAGAAAAACAGGTTAACCCATTTAAACCACGCTAGAGGGTGCAGGACTGGGCCCATGTCAGCTTAACAGCAGTTCAGGCCTACTTGTGGTCCCCACAAACAAAGAAAGGCCACAAAAAGTGGCCAAGATGTGGGTTTGGAGGGGGATCAGTCCCCTATGGCTAACATGAAGACCTATTGGTCTATTAATGTGGTAAAAATGGCGACAACCGTTGTTGAAGCCAAAACTAAATGCAGTTGCTACCAGTTTACTCCACAACACATGCCTTTATCCATAAACTGCACCACTCCCAAACCTAAAATTATCCAGAGGGCATGCAAAGCCTCTATTTAACTGCCCCGCCCGACCTCATTGAGGACAAGAGACAACTCACCTCTTCTGCACAATCAAGTTGATGTTGCGGAGGGCCACATATTGCAGTTCGGGCTCAGCAGAAAGGAGGGTCACCAGTGGTGGTGCCAGCTTCTTTAGCAGAGTGCCATAATAGTCTAGGTCCTTGGGCAGCATTTCCATGAATTTCATCAGGACCTTCACCGCTGAGAGCACTACAGCAGAATTGGCATGAGAGAGTCGTGGTGTCACACGTTCACAGATGCTAGGGAAGACAGAATATCAGAGATAAAGTAGTGAACATTTTAAATGTATAAAGAGGATGTGTAACCACCAGGTGGGATGAGAGCATCTGTGTCTTGGCACAAGGCTAGCACTGGAGACAGTTAGCAGAACAGTACAGGCAAAGGTCTGCCTATGAATGAGAACAGAACCTTGGACATATGTAGGTCCCTGTGCCATCCCAGTTTGTTCTTCTGTCCTGCTTTACACAAAGGACTTTCGCCTAACAAATGTGCATTCTTCATTATAGGTTAGAAACCCAAGTTCAGACCACAGAGAAGGGTCACAGAAAAGAAAGCCTCTATGCTTCCTGGGTGTCACAGGTGCAACAGTTAAGTCTCATCTGATCACATTTCCTACACTCAACCATGGTAGAGGGCATCGCTCACAAAGGTTCTCACTCTGTGCCTGCTACAGAAAAGGAATGGGCCGAAGGCTTAAACCCTGTACCGTTTGGCTGAGAAGTCCACAGTGGATGCAAGGCCAAGAAGGCAGCAATTCATCCCATATGTGAAATTCAATTCTGATTCTTTTAAACTGGGTTGCGGGGGGGAGTGCTGGATGACCGGTTCTTATTGTGACTGTCATATAGAAGTAAATGGGCACACTTATTGCACCAGGACTACCCATTCATGTATACATGAATGGGTAGTCCTGGTAGTCCACAGCCATGTTGAAGTGTGACTTCCTATTATTGACCTTTAAAGGCAGATTGTGCAATTAAACAAATACTGCTCGATTCTCCACCAATTAATCTTGCTGGAATATCAGTATAAGATTGCCAAGTGACTTTTTGGTATTTGAGAGGTGCCGGGGGGATGGGTTGGCTTGGCGAATTTTACAATACTTAAATACTTAAAGAAGATCTAAGTTTGCTCCATTAAACACGTACGTGGGGTTTTGGTTTCATTAAAGAGTTTAAACACAATGTCAATTTTGTTGGGTCTTGGGATGCAAGTATTGCAGGAAGTCATCTTCCTCAGACTCTGAATTTATTGCCAATGTAAGCTGAGCAATTATTTTAGCCCTCAGCAATTAAACATAACATTAACCACACCACTACACAAGCTAACGCATGCCTGATAATTATGGTTCTACAAACCTTAGAATTATAGATGGCCAGTTTACTGGGACTAATGATGAAAAAGAAACTACCAGGTTTGGGAAGGATCAGTGTTCTAAATTAAAAGGATTTCAATAGCTTTGGCAAATGCATTTGAAGAACAAGCTGTGAAAATAATAAGGGGACTCTTCGTGGGAACTGTTATTTAGAACAGTTTTACAGACTTAAAACAGAGCCCAGCTTAGAAAAGTATTTGGTAAATGTTGGATTTCTTGAAAGTTCTTATTAAAGTACCCACAGCCTGCTGGAGGGGTAAATTGCCTAGGAGAGGCATATATGTGTCACTGTTACTGGAAGGTAACTTACACAGAAACAAACATCTGATGTGGTGTTATTCCTTAAGAATGTTATTTGAAGCAAAATTCCACCATATAAAGAGCAAATGTGGCTATTTGGCAAAACAGAAATTCAACTAAATTCGTTTTTCTTTTTTAAAAATGCCAAGTGGATTTTTTTAACAGAACCAATGAATATATTTTAACAATATAAAGTATGAAATGTTTTAACTTTAAAAATGGTGAAAGACTAATACTAATCCTAATTAAACTTGGCCAGGATCCCTTTCCCTACTGTCAGAGCTGTCGCTGCTCCTGGATGTAGGACTGCATTGCTTCTTCTGTGATCCATTATCTGCACCTTTATATGGACAGTGAAAAACTCAATTTCTCCACAGCTCCCAAATTATTGTTTCCCCACATAATGGTCCGTACCTCTGGGCTTCACGGTCATCCTTCGGAGTGTAGTTAGCCAGGCAGTCCAGAATAAAGATCTGTCCCCATTCTGTGCACTCGTTCAGGGCCGTCAGCAGTTTATTGATAGACTGCGGGTTCAGATCCAGCAGGTTACTACTC
This sequence comes from Ambystoma mexicanum, assembly GCF_040938575.1. Classification (NCBI taxonomy): domain Eukaryota; kingdom Metazoa; phylum Chordata; class Amphibia; order Caudata; family Ambystomatidae; genus Ambystoma; species Ambystoma mexicanum. The sequence goes on from NC_090932.1 coordinate 1,276,643,837, forward strand.
GGGTGGGATTCGGCAATCTCTGAAAGTGCTGCAACAGCATTCGCCACCACCTGCAATTAGAAAGATAGTCTTGAAGCAGCAGTCTAAGGGGAGGATGAGGGAGAGGGAAAAGTAGTAATAGATATCAAACAGTAAAAGAGAGCTGAGAAAGTGGCAATAGCAGGGAGAGACGTAGAGACGATTAGAGAGGGAAATCGGAACTATGGGGTGCATGGGAGAAAGATATGGAAACATCAGAAGCAGGGAGAACATGACAAATTAGGAAGAAATGGGGTTGAGAAGACAGGGGCAGGGATAGACGGGGATACTCACTTTGTGGCAGAGTAACCAAAGGGGACTGATCTACTTTAAGAGATCCAGCAATGGTTTCCTCTTGTAAGTCAGCATTTCTCTTTGAATCTCCAGATCTACCCTATGGACAGCAAGTGTGTATGTGTGGGGTGTGGTGTGTGGGTGTGTGATGGAGCTGAGCCCTCGTCCCAAGCCAGGGTTCAGAACAAAACTATAGAAAATACATTTTCATTCCAGAACATGCCATGGTGCCACCTAAACGTAAAAGAGGGTAGCAGAGATGAGGCAGCAAAGAGAAACAGAGCTAAGCAAGAGTCCAGCGATCAGAGGACAAAGCAAAGATAAGGCATTAAAGTTAGTAGAGCAAAAGAGAAATGGTCAGGAGCAGAGACAGCATGGTAGACAAGAGGGAGGAGAGAAAAGCAAAGCAAGATCCTAGAGGGGGGAGCAGGGCAGAGCTCAAGGAGGAAAGGATCCCAATCTCAAGTAGAGTCATAAGCAGGTAGAGCACAGTAACAATCTGGGATAAAAGAAGGCTAATGAACGGTTACACGAGAATGAAGGTATAAATCAACCTGCAGAGCAAAACGGGCATAAAAGGAAATACAAGCAGTCAGGAGAAATGGCTAGGAGGAATTTTGGGAAGGAATGGAAATAACACATTCAATCAATGTTCTCACTGGTGTCATGATCAATTACACTTATTGGTAGCTCAGAATGAACAGTGTGTCAATGATTACAAGCCATGGGGAGGAGGGGTTATTGGCAGTCTAACATCAGATCAACGCAGACTAATCACACTGGGGGCCCTACTTGTGCTATAGCAGGCAAGATCGAGGTTTGCGATGCCGTCATACAAAGATGTTTTGGGACCCAACCTGTGCTGGCACCAGAATGCAGGGGACAATGGAACTCGGTCGATGCTAAGGTCAGGCACAGAGAGGAATAAAAACTCAGTTTGTTCTTAAGGCAGGTACAGAGGCACTGAAATGCTTTCCTTGTGAAAGAAACTCATGGAAATGTATTGGATCTCAGCCTAAAATACAGACAGAGCTGCACATCCCGGTCAGTGCTAGAGTCAGACAGAGGGAGCATAAATGCTCCGTTTGTACTACAGCAAAGGGGTTCAATCAGTGTTTATAGCAGTCTCTGAGAAATACCGGGGTCAGTCTATGAGAGGTCAGTGATAAAAAAAAAGCACTTTTGCACTATAGTAAGTCAAGGAGAGGCAACAAGTCTCAGTTTGTGCTATGGCCTCGTTAAGTGAGGCACTGCAGCTCAGTTTCTGCATCAGGCATAGAGACCAGATAATGGATCACACTGAGCCAGGGTTAGACAAATTGCCACTATGTATTTCTGGCAGGCACTGGAGCTCAGTCTGTGGTATAGTAACCATATTGTGAAGATCTGAGGCCCATATGTGATCAGGCCCAAGATGTGCAATTTAATCATGTAGATTTCAAGTACCTGACCCTTTCCACTTCACTCAAAGTGTTGCCCACACATCAAAAAGCACTTCACAAACACTAGACACGAAGTGTTCGAATGCCTCCCCTCCTACCAGAGGTGATGTGTAGTCACCCCAATTGAACACAAAAGAAGGTCTTGTAATGACTGTCATTATGTGTTGATCATCCACCTATTCTGCAGCATCATTAAAACTTCACTTGTTGATAAACTACAATTGCAAGGACAAAGCAAGGAGTGCCAAGCGCTCACCCAGCAGAGGCATCAATATTTAGAAGTCAAATCCGACTTGCACAGAAAGTGATGGAAGCAGCTAAAGAGGGTATTTGGGGGGGAGGGGGTGGAAGCAGCCGATTTCGGATTCATACAGTGTCTCTAGTTCTATTTCAGAGGGAGTGTCTAAGTTGCCATTTTATTTTTATTTATTGTGCATTTGTAAGGCACTTATACATCAATTAAATTGGGTTTCAAAGCACCCACAGGGCAACGGGGAGGGAACATGGGAATGAAAGGTAAATATAATAATGAAATGAAAGAGGTGGTCCTACTAGGGGGTGGGGGGGGGGGGAAAGGGGAGAGAGAGAGAGAGAGAGAGAGAGAGAGAGAGAGGGAGAGAGAGGAGAGAGAGAGAGAGAGAGGAGAGAGAGGAGAGTGAGGAGAGTGAGAGAGAGAGTGAGAGAGAGAGTGAGAGAGAGAGGAGATAGAGGAGAGAGAGGAGAGAGAAAAGGAAAGCCTCAAGGAGCTTCCGGAATTTGAGGGGATCCGTCACAAGACGGAGGATGGGGGAGGATGTTCCATAGGAGGGAGCCAGCCGAGGAAAGAGATCGACCACCAGCTCACTGTTTAGAGAAGCGATTGACACACAGAAAGTTGGCGCCAGGAGCGTAAAGATCTGGAGAGTATTTGGGGAGAGCTTGGATAGCGTGGTCCCCAGACAGCCTTATGGAGGGTGCAGAGGGATTTAAATTTGATCCTTGCAGCAACCGAGAGCCAGTGGAGAGATTTCTGGGCTGGAGAGAGTCAGTCCCTGGGCTTGAGGCCAAGGATAAGTCTCGCAGCCCTATTCTGGATAAGCTGGAGGGGGCGTAAAGAGGAGGAGGGTAGATTCAGGAAGAGACTGTTGCAGTAGTCCAGCCTAGAGAGTACCAGAGCTCTAGAGACATTGAGCTTCTGGGGGGAAAGTGAGGAAAGGAAGATTTCATTTGAGGAGGTGGAGTTGAAAGTGGGCCTTATTGGCAAGGTCCTGGAAGTGAGGGAGGGAAAAAAAAGGAGTTGAAAATGACTCCAATGCATAGGTTTTAATACATACTACTATAGGAATGAACATCCCAAAGTCAGATGCAGTTGGGATACCTTCCCTATAGTGCAAACAGTGAAACATCAGTTCTTCCAAGCCTTCAATTGAACACACCATAGCCCTGTTAGCATTGCGTCTGCCATGATATTTCTCCTGCTGCTGTGGGTGCATCATCTACAAGAATCATGCTCCAACATCTGTCATGGTGATTGAACGTTCGTCTTAAAGCCCATGGAGGATTATACAATTTCGCCTGTGTACACCCTACCTCTTCCACGCTTAAAAGGAAACAGTTATCACATGTGAATCGGGGAAGTCAGGATGAAGTAGGGATGCATCAAAGACAGAAGCAGTCAAAAGAGCCAAGATGAATTGGAGATAGATGGGGGCAAAATAAACAATGTGATCACATGAGCAATTTAGGAAATGGGCAAAGGTGAATAAGGAAGATAAAGTGTGAAATGAAAAGCTATGGTTCAGAGACAAAAGAGCTGAAACAAGCAGAGATTGATTGGCAAGAGATGGGATGAAATAAGCAGATATGTATCCAAAAGAGAATGGGCTGAAATGAGCAAAGATAGACCAGAGAAAAGGGGTGAATTTAACAGATGAGAGAAAAGAGGGGGGAGGGGAATACCAAAGATGGATCAGAGAGAAGATATTTACAAGAAGGCATTGGTCAAAACAAGAAATAGTGGAATGACCAGTGATGGATTAGAGAGCAGTGAAATTAACTGAGGTTTCAGAGAGAAACAAGGGTTACAATTGGTTCCCTTAGCACAAGTTAGGATCTTATGAGCTCTGTAACAGTGGTTAAAACTTTGCCCCCGCAATGCAAGTCCATTAGTTGTGCTAAAAGAACCACTCTAAAGGCCTCTGGAGGAACTAATTTAACGTTACTGCATGTTGTAGGCATGCAGTAATGGAAAGGATCTGCATGCATTAGAGTCATGTAGGCCCTTTAATAATCCCCATTTTGGAATCCTGCTGGCCTTCATGGGGAATGCCAATTACAATTATTCACCAACTCAGCACCGTAGCAGCAGCCTGCAGGTAGGGCAGCAGCCCTCACCGCCTCACGCTGCCTGAAGAAACAGCCGACTTCATCAGCCTCACCCCAGAATGATACCAGCCCACTGGGCAAGAGGAAGTACCCGAGAGACCTCAGCCCCACAGGCGTGCTTCTTACCCCCTGCATCTGCCTAAACATGCCACCACAACCTCCTTTGATTACAAAGATCCATGAGGAGGGATCCGAAAGCGGCCGTCCCAATGTGGTTTACCTGGTGCTAAGCAACCAAGCCAACACGGACTGTCTGTGCTCTCGCCTTACCCAGCCCACCCAAACCGGATGAAGTCAGCCGGGCCTCCCCAACTAAGGCCTTCCACATAAGGCCATCGTCTGCCTTAGCCCGCCTTCGCCGACAGAGCCGGAAAAAATGTCCGATTGCACTACCAATATCCACGGGTAAGAACCAAGAACCCCAACCTATCTCATAATTTCCTGCCCAGCCACACACCTACAACTAACCGCTAAACACTCTCCTCCCCGCAGTCGACTACAATAAAATACCTGAATATTCGCATTAACTGCACTAGAGCTTCATTGTGCCTAGACTACTAGCAGTGTACTGCTACTACGTACGGTAGATTGTCCCTCTGGTCATCCGGCGCTGGAACTTTATGGTAACATTTCGGAGCACATGTACCGGCCAGTGAGTAACTGCCTACTAGCAAAGAGCAAGCTAACTCACATGACTAACGCCGTCCTTTTGCACTGCATGTCACATATCGTATGCATATTCTGACTCAGCCCATTGTTTGATACGTTATGCATAGTCGAACTAGCCTAGTGTGACAAATTAAATTGAATTTTGCATTTACTACTGCATACTCTGCAATCTGTGCATAGTCTAGCCTACTGGTATATATTGTGTGCCTACTGCCAGATACTGTGTGATTAGATTGTATTGACTAGTTCTCTTCCACACATCAAATGCATAACTCGAACTAGTCAACTGTTGTAATCTTCTGCCCACATCCCACCACACCCCCACGGCACCTACATCACTGCTTAGAGTGACTCTCACCATGGCCACGATCCTCCCTCTATTCCACAACATTTTACCTTCCAACCTCCCACCTAACTCATGGGACAAAGCAGCTCCATCTTTACCCATTGAAGCCTGACCCAACCAACCCACAACCCCTTCTATCACCAACAGAATGGATCGCTAAATTCGCCACCCCACCCACACCCCTTATCCCACTATCCACTCATCTGAGAAATATAAGACCAGGATCCCGTTCTGACACACCTAACCTTACTAACCTGGATTTCGCATGTCCCTTGTATCTGAGAAATGCTAGACTAAGCGCCCGCACCAACCTCAGGTTTACACCTAAGAGAACCCCCTCCTTATACATAGGGCACATCAAATCGCCACCTACCGCCTCACCAGCCTCCTGTACTGACAAAGCCTACGACTACAGCCCCCCCCCTCCATCACAGGATCTCCTGCATGATGATCTAGCAGCTCCCAACATTTCCTCAATCAAGGGTGCCCTCATCAATGCGCATTCAGTAGTAGCTGATACTCTGGATATCGCAGAAGTGATTATGTCTAACAACCTGGACTTCCTCGCAGTAACAGAAACTTGGTTACACCCCGCTGCTGGACCCTCAATCTGTACGGTCATCCCCGAGAACTACACTATCATCAGAGCAGAGAGAACCTCCGGGATAGAGTGTGGGGTTGCCGTCCAAGCTAAACATTAGAGAGGTCACCAATTCAGATTATATCCTTGGCAGAACTCCTTTCCTTTAAACTCCCCTTATCTAACACCCAAACTATACTCCTTCACCTCATATATAGACCTCCAGGCACAATCACCTCCTTCGAGGCGGACATCTCCCACCTATTAACCCTTAACAAAAAACCAGGCTCCCAAATCATCCTAATGGGCGACTTTAACCTTGGTCTTCAGGATCCCAACACTTCCTTGATCACTGGCACAATCACTCAACAAGGCCTGACACCGCGCATCTACAAATCGACTCATGCCAAAGGCAGAACCCTGGATTGGCTAGCCGATGTCAACTGCGACATCTCATTGACTGCCATCACACCATGCGCCTGGTCAGACCACTATCTCATCACCTTCACCATACCCAAAGTCATCCAAGATAGTGCTCCTACAACGGCTGTATCGCAAACCCTAGCCAGGAACAAACAAAATATCACCATAGAGAATCTCAGACCCCTTCTACATCCGATTACTATTGCAGATCACACCACATTTAGTACCCCACATCCCTAGTCGAACTCTACAACACCACACTAGAACAAGCCCTTAAACAAATTGCACCACTCAAACTAAGAGAAGCCAAACCCATTGCCCATGTGTACAAATGGTTCTCAGCACAATTAAAAGCGCTTCGTAATCTCAAAAGAACAGCCAAAGCTAGCTGGAGAAAAGTCCCCTCCATCTCCACTAAAGAAAAATTCTCCTCGGCAGCTGCCACATACAAAGCTACTATTATGAACGCTAAAAAAGAGATTTTAAAAACTAGAATCCACAACGCCAAATCGAACGAAATACATTTTCTCCATCCTAAGAGAATTGGAATCACCTGTGCCACCTTCGGATGTTTGTGTCAAGGACAAAGTCTGGTGCAACAACATCCAACTCCAATAAAATAGCTGTCCTGCGAGCAAAAATATAGCCTAAAAAAACTGACCTCGCCGCCAAAGACCATACCAGATACACACATAGCTCTCCCCATCTTGACTGTCCCCCTCTTCCACTTCTCACCAGTCACAGAGGATGAAGTAATCAACATAATTGCCAGCCTAAAGCCCTCTAATTGATTAGGCGACCTATGTCCTGCCTCAGTTATCAAGGATGGGGCTAGAGATGTAGCACCCTTTATCACCAACCTGATCAACTCCTCGTTCAAGAATTCGTCAATCCCGAATAACCTCAAAGAGGCATGGTCTTACCCCTTCTCAAAAACCCAACCTAGACCCGAACACACCAACAAACCATAGGCCCATCACAACCGTCCCCTTCCTCTTAAAAATTACTAGACATAGTAGCATACCTCCAAATACAACAACATTTGGAGACAACAACTTTCTAGGCTTGAGACAATCTGTCTTTAGACCCAGGCATGGGATGGAAGCAGCTCTCCTGGACCTAAACATCCAAATGGACGAAGCCAAAGACAAGGGCAATCTGGCCATCCTGCTATTGTTAGATCTGTCTGCAGCCTTCGATCTAGTCGACAACCAAATACTTACCAAACACCTCTCTGCGGCTGCTGCATTCTCCCAGAATGCCACCAATTGGATTCAGTCTTTCCCATCGGAAAAAACAACCAGGATCTTTGGCCCCTCAAGCGGCGCGGCTGCAGACCCTGTCCCAATCGAATGTGGAGTACCCCCCCCCCCCAAGGATCATGTATTTCCCCTACGCTCTACAACATCTTCACAAAGCTCCTCTTCGACTGCCTTGATGATCTGGGCATCACATACAATCAGATCCTCATCACACTCACAGGGAGCTAGGAGGCCGATGTTGCAAAGCTAAACAAGATTTACCTTGAAATCCAAGCATGGATGGCCACCCACAGCCTCTGCTTCAACAATGACAAGACCGAGCTACTTATCGTCGGATCCCAAGCTCGTCTCAACAAACTTGACACCAGATACCAATCCTTCACCATTGATGGCAACCTCATAAAAGTGTCAAAAGAAGTCAAAACCCTGGGTGTATCTTGACGCCACTCTTTCACTTAAAAAAACAAAATCAACGCTACCATCTCGTCCACGGCCTATACCAATAAACGTATAAATGCCTGTAAACCATTCTTATCCACCAGCAGCTGTCTCACACTGGCTAGGGCCCTCATATGGTCTAAACTGGACTACTGTAACTCTTCCTTGGCACCACCAACCATAACCTGAACAGACTCCAGATACTCCAAAACAACGCCCTCGGATGTGCCCTTAATCTTCTTCGAAAAGCCCACATATCCACCTTCAGAAAGGAGTCTCATTCGCTCCCTATCCGTGAGAGAATCAAACTACGAGCACTTGTTATCACACACAAATGTCTATCTTACAGCCCCACGCTACTTATCAGACAAATTCACCAGACATAACTCTTCCAGACCAACCAGATCCCGATACTTACACCAACTTAACATCCCGAGGTTCAACCTGAAAACGGCAGGGGGAGCAAGCTTCCCGGTGTTAGCAGCAAAATGCTGGAATGCATTACCAATGACAATCAGAGTAGACACCTCATTCTGGTCGTTCAGAGCTAAGGTGAAGGAACTGCTCATAACTCAGCAATAGACTTCTAGCCTGTACTCAGCTAATTTCTGCACCCCTTACCTTCTGGCATCATATGTGCTCTGCGACTGTAACTCGTTACATTTTCACCATGCTCTTAGTTCTGACCATCCAGTAACCTGGTCCTCACTATTTATTGTACTGTATCTTCCTTTGCTATATCCTGTATGTGCAACACTCTGTAACCATGTTGCTATTTTATGATGAAGTGCCCAGTTAGACTAGGGTTTGGCTGCACTATATAAATAAACAATCAAAACTGCATGCAGCAATATCCCATTCAGTACTGCTTTCACGTGGAGGACATTTCCACCACACAAAAGCAGTCAGTGTTCAGATTTTCAGTTTAAAAATTGCAATTTGTTAGAGTGGTAAAGCATCGGGTATTCTAAAATACAAGATATGTTTTACCACAACCAGCAAATGGCAATTAGGCGCCAAGTGTTGGTATGGCACTGCAGATCTATTTAGTGGGAAAGTGCAGAGATGGATCAGAAAGAGAGGCTGGCTAGAGTTCCAACTACTTTCGGCTCAGTAATGCATCAAACAGGTGTGACCTCTGTCTCACCGCATACCAGCAATTAGCTTGTCACCCCAAGCAGATAAAATAATACAGCACAAGGACATTAGAGGCATGCACGACTAGCTCCAGAAGATGAATATTTTTTTCACATAACATTCCAATTCTCCATCCAAGTTGACAATCGAACTAGACTGGTCTCAATCAGTAACAGGTTTTAAAATTCTATTATCACAAATCAGATGCTCAGTCACGCGCTGGGAGGGGAAAGGATGGAACAAATACAATTGTTTTGAACTTTCAAATAGGTTTCATTTAGTATGAAGACTAGGGGGCACAAATTACTATCCAAATGGAACTGCTTTATACTGCTAAAATAGGGTCCATTGGAAAGATTGCAGCTGGGCTGTATGAAAGCAGCTCAGATGAATAATTTGCATGGCCTTTATTTTTACCAGGCACGTACGATCTCAATCATTCATACAAATCAATAAATTAACCTGGGGGTTTGTACGGGCTGGAAGAAACCCTCAATTGCTAGGAAAGTAATAAAGGTAAAGGGCTAAAGGCAGGCTGTCTTTCCACTACATGATGCAACCCAACTTCTTTGATTGGTTGTGTAGGGACAATGACAAAGTGTGGGCCCTGATGGATCCTAAAGTGGTCAGTACTTCAATGGCAAGGTTCTATGTCTTGGGAGGAAGGTGTTAGAAGGATTCAGGCAAGCAACTCAAGGAGAAGACATGAGCAGAAAAAGGGAGAAAAAAAATAGGAAAAGAAAAAAAGTAGCAATAGACAAAAAAGCTGGCGAGGAGACAGAAAAAAAGAGAAAAGAGTGAGAACATTGACTGAAAAGGCTAAGAGACAGTGCATGGCAACGACACAAAACAAAGGCAGCCTGCATTTGGGGATGGCAAAGCATAAAAGACAAAACAATAGATTGAAGCACAGACCCATTTTGGATCAAAAGATCTTCTATAGATTCGCAAGGCTTGAAATATTCACTGCTGTCAGGAGGATATACAACTCTTTTCTCAAAACTATGTATAATTCCACATGAATAGTAGTACCCATTTATTAAGGTCCATGGGGGATAGAAAGGTTTAAAAGATCCAGTTCCGGGAACTATTTTTTTAATTTACTTTCAGTCTCGCACGAAAACCCCATAAATAACACATCGCCAAGGTTTGACTGCCACCAAGATTGTTGAGGGATACGGACAGTGCGTTTGATTTCAAACTTTCTTTTTGTCATTCTGCTTGTTTTTTTTTAAATATCCTGAGAGACTTAATAAACCGCTCAAGTTTTCTCTTGGATGCTGAAGAAAAATTGTGGGCACTAGCAGGCATGGTGAAAGCTTTTACTGTGGGACAGCTAACCACGTAACATTTTATGCAATTTTCCTTAGTTGTCAATACAAAAATCACTTACGCACACAAACTGTTGAGTGCAATGTAACTTAAGGCACTGGTAGTGCAGAAACCCCTCTCCGCAGAAGACATGAAAGATGAAGAGCTAACTAGTGAAGAGGCAAGAGTCCTTGGACTGAAAGATGTACAGTATGAGCAGCCTGCCACCACAGGAATGGGTTGTTGCCTTAAGGGAAACCTACGTGTTTCCTGTGAGTTTCCTATACCATGATCTGGACACCAAACCTCAAAATTATTTACAAGTTCAGGATGCCCACGAAAGAATCATTTTAACCTAGGACTAGATTAGACCCATCTAGCACCATTCATTTGCCTCATCATTTGGCTAGGAGACAAACTGCTAAAATGTAATCCAAAACAAACAATGTGCAGGTAGCCTTTGGGCTCTTAAAGACAGCAGAGGCCGAGCAAGAGAGTTTGCGCCAAGCATTTTTTGGCATCTGACCGCTACCTCTCACGTAAGTGTGCAATCTCTGCATTCTGTATGACCCCACACTTAATATGCAGGTTGCCACAGTGGTTAAGGCCAGATATTTATGTCCGGACAGTCAGAGGTGTGCACCCCTTGATGTCTACAACCAACCGAGAATCACTAATCCATGAGTTTATCTTTACACATTAGATATGTGTTATTTGCAACACTGCCTGTCTGAAGAACCACTATCTTTAGTTCGATGTAGTGCACCAAAGGACAATTATGCACAACCTAGGGTCCTCAAAGAGGATCAGCCTTGCTGTGCCAAGGGTGTATGAGTCGATGCTGGGAGATTTTGACCTTAAGTGGAATTTTTAGACGTTTGGAACGTTATCTAGAACTAGTTCTGGCTGGAGAATCTATAGACTCTTATGTGATGGATTAGAAATATATCCTCAGATTCAATAATTACCTTTTATAACGAGGGGTCTTGTTATCGCCCCAACTAAACAGAAAGGACACCTATCAAAGCCTTTACAAAATGCCTCCTCATACTGTTAAATGATATATGAAGTTGTTTCAATATCCTCTTCTAATGAATCCTTAAAGTAACCCCATACTTCTGAAATACTGTTACAGATAAGGATTTTTTTTTCTCCCGTTTGAGTGGGATGACACTATAGAATGTGCCCAGGAATAAGCAATGAGATGAGCGGGTGGACAAATGAGGTGCTTGATTACCATGGGATTGGAGTCAGAAATTAGGTCCTTGAGTGTGTCCAAGAAACCCTGATCTTCCACTAGCTGAGCGTTGATGTCATGCAGCTTGGCCACACAAACAGCCGCCGTTTTACGCACGTAAGGATCCTCATCCTTCAAGCATTTCCGCAAAGGTTCACATAGGTACTCAGTGATCTTGTCTACTCGGATGCATCCCATAGTACGCACTGCCAGAGCACGAATTAATGGGTTGGGATCCTCACAGTCCTTCACAAATGTGTTGACCGCCATTATGGCCATATCTGGCTGACTCTTGGCATAGTTCATTAGGTACAAGTACACCAGTTTCTTCAATTCCAAGTTATCAGTTTGCATACAGTTCACAACATCAGGAAAGAGGGCACTGCAAGAAAGAAAAATAAGTTACATCAAAAACTACAGTGCTACCACGAGGCACCCCACACAAGCAAGAAGTGCTCTTCAACACGTAGAAGCCAATCAAGCAAAGCACAGGGCACTGGAGGACCAGCTACAAATGTTACCTCATCAAGCACGGTGCCTGGCTTTAAGGGACTCTCCACACAAAAAAAAAAAAAAAAGAAGACCATACAACAGACACTGTAGAGCACATGAGACATTCGCGCACACACACACACACACATGCGCGCACACACACACACACACACACGGGCATCAGCCCCATCTTACGTGTCCCAAGAATACTTTCACAGGTACACTACAGTTGACTGTGCCGTAGAATTCATAGTGAAACACTAGGACCCGATTACAGTTAAACTACTGTTCCTGCATGTGGCAAGCATGCAGTAACTTGAAGGGACTGCAGCATTTCAGTCATGCAGGCCTTTCAGGTATCCCCCCCACTGTGGAGTCCCATACGACTCCATGGGTACATGTGCGATTACCACATGCTGTCATATTGCATGCAGATTTGCTTTTGTGTGGCAATAATTACTGCCACACAAAAGCAGGCAGAAATAAAGAGGTTTGGAACAACATATACTATTGCAAGGCTGTAAAAATATGCAAGATTCAGAAATACTGCATCTTTTACAGTTACCGGCAACCTCGTGACCAGACCCTTCTACTTCAACCTTTCTGAGTACAAATATCGGAGTAAAAAAAAAATAATTCCATCTTTCTAAGAATAAGGAAACTAATTCACATCCTTAAATTGTGCAGTAATCTTTAGCTTCTTTTAAAAGCAGGAAGTCAATCACTCTGCTTGGAGTCAACTTTAAATCCCACCTCCTTTCATAAATGGGATTCTGAATGTTGTCAGCCAGTCTCATAGTCTAGTACCTAGCATGGCTTATTCCCTTACAGTGCACTACAAAAGTGTTGACTTGCACACCCTCTACCTCCTCCCCTTCGCAGGGTGCATTGCCACGGAGAACCATTTACAAATAGAGCACAGGCGAACCCTACCTATAAGCAGGGTGAGTGGTAATCATTCCAGCACTTCAGAAAACGTACAAGCGCGGGAAGCACCATTACATGGAACCACCCACTCCCAAAAGTGCATAGTGAATTACTCAGTGAAGGGAACATGGACACCCAGATCACAGACCTATAGGAGCATATGGGTACACTTTTACCAGGAGGCAGAGCACACAGCTGGGTGGAAAGCATACAAAAGGGGCCAACTAAGACATGGGAACCTGTTCACACTCATGCACACCACAAGGAATGCCCACCTACGCAAACACATGGCATGCCATCCCTTGAATTCACAAAGCAGAACACAGTCAAGAATAATATGGTTCATGGGAGCACCCCAGGCACGGGAAAAAAAAAAAATCACAATACAGAAGCTCATTTAAGTAGGATATCATATTAAACCAATTAAAAGGCACCCCCAAATAAGGGTACAGAGTAAGTTCAGAAACGGTCCCTTTACCCCCCAAATAGAGCACATCAACACACAGAAAACCCACTGGCCACCTTAAGCATGAAACACATCAAAAAAGAAGGAGCCCCCGATGGTACAACATAAAGAGCAGAACAGAAGTCAGTTTGACACAAATCCGATGTGTAGTGAATATCCATGATCTCATACAGCTAAACGTATTTTATCTCAATGTGCAATATTTCTCATAAGGCATGAAATGAAACTCACAGGCACAAATACATTCACCCTCAGATTAAACCATGCAAAAACTCATACACGCACACTCCCCCATGTGCAAGAAAGCACAAACCCACCACACATCACTGCTAACAAAAGGAGACAAGTTGAGCCTGCACCCAAACACCCCCATATGAAAGCAAACAAGCTCACTCTAAAAAAGCAACACACAAATTAACCTTCAAAGTACAGGCACGCACAAACCCACATGCGTGCTCTGCCCACGAGGACGTGTCTCTCTCCCTCACACACACACAGTTAACAAGCATGCAACAATGCCATACACAAGATAACCCCACTCTAATGCCCACACAAACACACACAAGCCAGGAAGCAGTCTACCATACCAGCTAACATACAAACCCATGAAAAAGGTCCGTCCCATATAAGGGCAGAGCCATTTACACATGCAATGTCCCCATATAAACACGCAGGCACAAGTCACAACACACATGCCATTTCACAGGTCATCACAAATCAAGCTATAGCCTTTAATCCTCAGATGGTAACTAGAATTAAAATAAGAGTGCTCAAAGTGTCAACTGGAAAGCTCAAAAACACAAACATTTGATTTTCAAGATATGCCATTGCATTTTGCAAACCATTACATTTTTGATTTTACTGCACCCTCCGTGTAATAGATACATTTTGCTACCAGAACCCCATTATATAACCAGCACATACCTGACATCTTTGCCAACGGTCATAGAGGCAATCACCTTTTTGACTGCCTCTTTCTTCTTCTCTTTTTTGTCGCTGTTAAGCTCAGCTTTGAGCTCGAAGATCTCACCTGGAAACAAAGGTTACAGTGTGGGTGGAATTACTTAACACAAGCGGATTCAACAAATTCCCCCTCCCCCCTCGCCCAATCACAGGCTTAAGAATCATCGATGACAGGATGCTCAAACAAAGAACTCCAAGCAGCAGATATTTTATGTCCAAATGCAAATGGGACAATACGCGTGTCTAACCCTTTTGACCATTGAAGGCAAGCGTCCCCAACCAGCACGATCCTCCCCGCAATGAGAGACAATGAAGGACTCTCCCAGGGTGGAAATAAGGCCAAGACAGAGTGCGGGTGAGCGTAAATAGGAGTTTATCAATCAGAATAGGGCATGCAAACAACTCTGCAAACTCTGAGAGCGCTCTGTCTGACAATAGCAAAGACAGGCGTATATATTTACAAATAACGTCATCAGTACCTACATACTATAAGGGGCACAAGTTCAATGGGATTGGGTGGCGATGACTAGCTATAGGTGCTGCTGCGATGTGGTTGGCCTTGGCTGGAGGACGTCACTGGTCAGCCTCGTGGGTTGGGCTGGGCTTGGCAGGTCAGCTGAGTTCATCCGGGCGGTGTTGTTGTGCCATTGTGGCCAGTGTCAGAGATTAATGTCTTTTCCCGACTTATTTGCCCTATGGCATGCACACCGCAGTCAGTCATTGCAATATTATCTCTTTTAGTAAATCAATAGGTTATTCTACAGGTTAATGCAACACAGGAGGAATGCACCTTGTGAGGGGTTTGATGGTGATTCATCAGTGCATGGTTACCAGTGTTCTGTTTGACCGGTACCATAGGTCGAGGGGTTAAGTCTCCGGGCATGGGACGGCCGGTACATGTCTTTCTGTCTCGTTAGAAGTTATTATGAATGGGCTGCTGTATGTTGCCACAGTATTGGGTGTCTTCATTGCACAGGGCCATAAGTCTAAGGTGATCCAGTGGGTTGTGGGGTTTAAGAGGGGGCGCCTTTGGATTTGTGTATTCAAGCAGAGGTTTAATGCTGGGTTGTAAATAATGCAGGTGGCAGGCCGTGGCCTTGGGTGCTGCAGAGGGGACTACAAATCTTTGAAGCGGCTCCAGCCTAGTTGGGGGAGGTGGAGCAGCGCGGCGCAGGCCTCAGCTCTCTTGTTTGGCAGACTTTGCAGGGTGGGAGGGGAAATGGCCTTGCACATATTCACAAAGGTATTTTTCTCGTGTGTTGCCGATTTTAGGTGAGAACATCATAAACATTTGAACACTCTTATAATACTCATTTGGATTACTTGAAAATATACATTTCAACTTAACTACATGTCTCTCGAATATAGCCAGTCTGAGCACCTTATTAGTACATTATGTTTTAACAACTACAGCATTTAGTTCTATGCATATACATTTGCATTAAGTGAGGTAGTAGTGTGGTTGGTGGAGCATAAAAAACGCGAAACGCCACCGTGCGTGGCGGTAATGGCATATAAGGGCTTAGATATATACACAGGACTGGCGCATTTGCACACGTCTTTCACACGAGCCCTATGTATAGTTGCATTCGTCCCCCCCAGGTACTCTAGCAGCATTAGTTCAGTTATGGCGCGGGACCGCGGGGTGTACGTTCTTCAATGATACACATAAAGAATACTCCCCCGGAATGCTTTTTATCATTTGCACACACCTGCAGGGGTGTGGGTCCTTCACTGCTGGTGTCATATAAACATGCGTGTCTACAATAATTACACATTTTTACAGGTTTCTTTAGTAGAAGTAGTTTTGTGGAGAGAACACGCGTATTACAAGTAGTTTTTGGCATTCGTATTTGGGTATTGTTCTGCTTTCATCGGATGACCATTTTACAGTTCTCCCCATCACCCAGGCCTAGCTGACCAGGTCATGCTGGGAGCAGTGATACACTGCGGAAGGTGAAATGTTACAGTGTTAGTATCTTATGCTAGCTCATGTCCGTCTTGTTCGTGGGAACGGGCTCACAGCGGATCTGCCAGGGTGCTGCGGCAACAGGGATAATTGAAACTCTCCGAGGGTGGGGGCCGCGCTACAGTGCGCTGAGCTCACACCATCTTTGTCAGACAAAATGGTTTCTGAGGCCTAGCTAAATTCAATACGTGTGGGCAATGTCTTCAGCAGGTGAACCCTCCACCACCTGGGCCCGGGTGGTATGAGGGGACGCCCAATGAGTCATAGCCTTCACCTGGGGAAAAGATGTAGGCAAGGGGGGTCTCTTGGACCAATCCTCCCCTACATTTCCCCCCTTTCGTTACTTAAGTAACGAATTCTTTAACTCATTTAATCTTCTACACTCTTCTTCGTCCATAATTGCCTCATCCCATGCTGGTGTGCCTTTTATGGGCATCCAGGCTCTGCACACCCCCCTTAAGTTCTCTCCCCTCCTAGCATATTCATCTGGGGTACAGGTCAGGTATATACATCCGCTCTCTCCTTCCAAGTCTACCCACACCTCCTGGTACAATTCTAGTATACGGGGCTCTATGATGGTGGTGTGCCATAATTTGTCTCTGATATCCTTGTCATGATACCTAGGCACTAGTTGATACCTTGGTGTGTCATCAGTTCGGGTTTGTACCTGCACTTCCTGCATAGTTTGTATTGTACCACGGGTGTTGCCCATTGTCACCATCATCATTGCACCATTAGGTACTGCGTTAGCACAACATCGAAGACCCACCTGGCACAGGCAAAAAATAAAGAGGAGGAACACCACAGTTGGCATTAAAAATTTCACAGTCATTCCCAGCCATGAGGGAACCCAGGAGAAGATATTGTCGAACCATGTGCTATCTTCTGCTCCACCTTCCATTTTCATCCTTTCTCCTAGGTTGTGTACTGCTTCGATCACATGGGACAGCGAACCGTTTTCTGCGTCTTCAGAAGGTACGAAAGTGCAGCAGGCACTTCCGATTTTTCGGCAAACACCTCCATCTATCGCCGTCAACAGGTCCAAGACATACCTGTTTTGCATTGTCATCAATCGTAAAGCTCTTAGTTCCACTTTTATTACGTTGAACCCTTCTTCAGTGTCATTTGCCAACTGGATCAGCTCCCAGCGTGTTATCTGGAGCCATTTTGCATTTGCTCTGGCCTGGATACTTGGGATGAGTGAGGCAAAGAATGTCTCTGCCGATCTAAATAATCGGTATCTGTCTGGGATCTGCGCCAGCAACTCCGTTGATGCCTTTGATATGTAGTTTGATGCTCGTCTGTTTCGGGACAGCACCTCTTCCTTGCTCCAGGAAGATAAGACATAGATTTGTGACTCTGCAGTCGGCTGGGCCTCGCACTGTTGGGTGTTTTCTCATGTTCCTTTGCTCCCATCAATGTGGCTTTCTGGTATTACCATTAGGGCTGAGTGCAGAGTGGCCATTGAGCAGCTGCCACTCCATGACTGGGGGAGGTGCAGGTATGCCTGGTGGCCGCATACCCAATACGTGTCCATCAGGGCCGCTGTCCCTTTTCTCAGATCTGGGATGGTGAGGGTCTTGTTGCAGTTCTTATTTGTCCCCATAGGGGTTTTTCCCTCTCCTTTAAAACATAGTTCATGGTCTATTTCGTTCTGTAGTTTGAAGAGTTTTTCAATGGCTGTTACCCAAGTTAGTTTTGAAATGTGTTCCTTCCATACTGGTGTGCACGTTTCTTCTATCCATTGCAATTTCTCTGGTGCCACACCCCTCAGCGCTTCACCTTTACACAATACCTCTTCACCCTTCCACTTGTTGTCCGAAAAAAGTGTTCCTTGTATCACAAAAAATGGTTCTTCCAGACATATCACTCCTACTGTCTTTGGGTAGCAAGTCTTCTCGTTCTGCAGCATTCTAAAAGTAACATGTGCCTGGAAGGTGTTCTTAATCCTGCATAACGTGAGATGAAGGAGACATTGGGCATCTACAATAGGCAACTCTTTGGGCAACAATACCTTGGGTGTGCCTGAAGCATGGGGAATGAGGGAGCAGACATAGCAGCTCTCGTTTGTGGTTTGTTTAGCTGTTGCACTCATATCCGCATACCATTTATTCGTCTGGTGGGGGTGTCGTGGGTCTTCCATTTTATCTAATCCTAACCCATAGTACTCATCATACTTCCTCCTTTCCGCTCCCCTTTTTCTTCTGTTATTTCTTTTCCTGATATACTTCCCGGCTTCATGGGCGATAGACACAGTAGACCCCCCTTTCTCCTTCCCGCCCCCCCTTCACCCAATCATCATATAATATTTCATGTGTCGCTTTCATTCTTTCATTTTCTTCCATCCAGTTATCTGACAATGTGTCTATAGCTATGGGGGCAGGTTGGCTGGTAGGGGTGTTATACAACCAGGAGATGGCGGAGGGGTTTCGGTCGTTTAAACTGTGAGCATTGTAATTAGAAATCTTTGACGGAGACACTGTTATTTTGCGTTTCACCCTGTAGCCCTTTATTTTTTGAGATGACCGCATTGGATGGTGTTGTATAATAACCCCATACAAGTTTAGTCCCGTCCCATACCAAGAAGTCACCCTCCTTAGTATTTACACTCGTGGTTGCATTAATTACAATAGTGCTGTTAGTCCCTCCACCCTCGTTCATCTCAATAGAGATGAACGCTATGAACCAGTATGTAACCAGGCCAAACATTAGTGTAAAAAACAATGTAATACACACTGATAGTCCACATTCATACGAATATCTGCATTTCTCAGATAACCACTCTCTAACTCTAGTAAATCTATCCGTTGCAGGCTGCCCGTTAGATGCCATGGTAGTTCCTGTTCGAGATATAAAAGTGCATTAAGTGCATGAATGTAAACATTTTGTTGGCACTACCAGTGCCAGTTATATATTGACGGGGAATGGAAGCGGGTAGGGTTGCAGGGAAGGGTATTCACAGACAGGGGTGAAAACATTCCACAATTTTATCATATCATTACTTATATATATACTTTCACAAGTGAAAAAAAAAAAACCTTTTTTATAACATAAAAATGCAATTATATTTGTCAGCCATTTTTTTTTTCCATTCATCTGTATTACTGTCATACACACATAAGTTCATATTCAGACATTCTGCTCAGTTGTACTGTTTGCTGTTGTCTGTGCCTCCACATCCACCTCTTCCTGCACATTACTATATGCCCTTCGCACGTTCGTCAAATGCACCCAATACTTCAGGCCCTTTACTTTTACTGCTGTGGGCGTGCAAAACACTACTTCGTATGGGCCATGGAACCGTGGTGCATTCCACCGACGCACAAAACTCCTGACATATATGAATTCACCCGGCATCAGCTGTAGCTGTTGTTCAGGTTCAGGAACCGATCCTGTTGTGTTTCCTTCCTCTCGCGTGAATGGTGGAGAGAGCTGCTTTGATATTGCGCGCGCTGCCCTTGTCAATTTCTTCAAATAGTCTGTGAACTCGTCCCCCAATATTGCGGCGCTCCTGTGTGCATCTGAGTGTTCGCGCAGTGGGGAGTGTGCTGTGTGCATTCGTCTCTCAGTCACGATCTTGTGCGGGGACAAATGGTGGTCTTCGCTTGGTTGATTTCTCAGCTCAAATAGCGCAAGGGGCAAGCAGTAAATCCAGTTCTTTTTTAGTGAAAAACATAGTTTTGATAACCTTCCTTTCAATAGGCCGTTCATCTTTTCCACTACGCCATTACTTTGAGGATGATAAATCGAGCACAATTTATGCTTTATCCCCAACAAATGTAGTTACTTCCTTGAAGAGCTTGTTTACAAAGTGAGTGCCGTTGTCCGAGCGAATCACGTCACAAATTCCCCAGCGCGGGAACACTTCCCTCACTAAGAACTTTGCAGCGCTTTTAGCATCAGGTCGTGCACATGGGCCTGCTTCTACCCACCTTGAAAATGGGCATACAACCACGATCATGTAACGTGCCCCAGTGCACCTTTCTCCCATGTCCGCGTAGTCGATATGTAGCTCTCTGAATGGCCCAATTGGTTTTGGAATTGTTCCTCGGAGCGTACGTAATGTCATTCCTGAACTGTATATCTGACATGTTGTGCATTCCAGTGTTAATCGAGATATGTGCTCCTGAAGACAGGGCACGAACCATTCTTCCTGTATCTCTGCTGCAATGTGTTGTCTTGTATTGTGTAACGCTCATCTGATTCCCACGGAGGCGCGGGTCTTGGCAGGAAGGTGTCTGTGACTCGAAAAGTGATGTGCAGGACTCTATTTGCTTCTGGGGTCGAACCTCTTCCCACTGTGTGTCGAACTCGAAGAGTGAGGTTTCTGCAGGTGAAAGAATATGGGGGTTAATGGTCTGGGTTGTTGAATGTCCCTCTCTCTCTCTCTCTCTCTCTTCCCTGCTTTTCTGTAGAGCCCCCCCAGGTCAACGTGCTCACCTTAGATAGGTGAATGCTGGGCTCTCCATCTGCGTCTGGTGCAGGGTGCCGTTGCCAGTTCCTTCACTGGTGAAACATTGGCCTCTTGTATTCAGAGGATGGTTACCGTCGTTATCTGCACGAGCGGTGAGTTTCTGGACACCTTTTGTCTTTATAGTCTTTAAATGCGTGGCACGTTAATATTGAAGACTCTGTATAATGCTTTTCCCTTATGTATTGCAGGACTCTTGAGATGGAAGATGGAGTGAAGCGCCTGGAAATTCGTAAGTATGGCAAGCGCTCTAACTGTCTCTTTCCTTGCAGCTTAGTTCGTGTTAAAGAGACGCCGGAGTATTCGCAGGCGTTTTATTGCGACGAGCGTGATGGGCGTGAGTAAATACCTGCTTAATGTCTTTTTCTTTTGTCTTTCAGATGTTGGTTTGCAGCGCCGGAGTCAGCGGAATGCTAGTAAGTTTTAACAATTCTTTGTCTTCACAGGCGGCGATGCAGAATGAAGAAATCCGGAATTCACGGCGTGCCGGTAAGTATAACAATGCTTTTGTCTTTGCAGGCGAAGGTGCAGCGTGAAGACACGGCCGCTGCCGATGGATCAGGTGAGTAAGCATTGCGTGTAAAGTTTGCCTTGCTAACCTGTTGTTTCTTGTCTTTTGCAGGTGCTGATGTTGACTGGATACAGGAATGGTAAGTATAATTCTTGCAGGTTCAGGATCGAAAGAAGAAAGGCTGGAACAGACTCGGTGAGCGTTCTGCTGCAGATGCAGAATAACGCGAAGCACGTTTCATCTATCGGGCGTGGTTTAAATAGTCTTGGAGTGATGAGGCGTCTTCTTCCACGGCCCCGCCTAGGTAAGAAAAGAGTTCCAGTTTCCAGAAGAGTTCCAGTGCTGTATCCAGGGAATGGAGCTGCCCCACCCAGGTAAGAAAGTAGTTCCTGTTCACAGAGGGCTAAGTGGCTGGTAAGTAAGCAGCATGGTCTGCTGCAGGTAAGTCCACCCAAGCACTTTCACACCAATTATGAGCCCGGCGCTTCCACTGCCGGGACCGATGGTTTTGATGAGCCTGGTGCCACCGGCGCCAGGACAAGGTCCAAAAGGTCCCAGTAGGGACCGGCTGGTGCCTAGGATTAGGGTTAGGGGCCTGCTTCCAAGGACGTTGGGCTGGTCCTGGCTCCTTGGAAGCAGTGATCATGACAGCACCCCCCCTCAAGGCCCCTCCTAAGCGTGTCTTCTCCGGGGGTTTTGGCTTGTTGGGGTGATTCAGATGGAATTTCTTGACCAGACGAGGTGCGTGGACATATTCTGAGGGTTCCCAAGACCTCTCCTGGGGGCCGTATCCTTTCCAATCAACTAGATAATATAACTTAGATTTGGAGATTGGAGTCTAGGCTGTTCTTCACTTCGAATTCAAGTTCTCCATCTACTAAAACCGGTTCTGGGAGTTCAGTCAATCGGGTTTCTGGTTGTACTGGTTTTAATAAGGAGACATGGAATACTGGATGTATTTTCATATGCGTAGGTAATTCCAATTTGACAGCCACTGGATTAATTATGGCAGATATGAGATAGGGTCCAAGGTATCTCGGGATGAAGGTGCGGGGTCCTTTTAGAGGCAGGTGCTTAGTGGATAACCAGACCTGATCTCCTACAGCGTAGTGAGGGGCCTCTTTACGGTGTCGATCTGCTCCTTTTTTTAATTGAGCTTTAGCTCTTTGCAGATGGGCAGTGGCTTCCTCAAAAGCACGGGTGATCTCCGAGTGCAAGTGATCCACAGCAGGTGCTTCAAATTCTTGGGGAGGATCCAGGTTGGAGGTTCTAGGATGGTGTCCGTATAATAGGAAAAAAGGAGTCTTCCCGGTTCCAGAATGAGTCGAATTGTTGTAAGCGTATTCAGCGATCCAAAGAATATCCTTCCAGGGGTTTTCAGTTTGTTGGAGCATGCAACGTAGATATTGTTCTAGTGTCTGATTTGTCCTTTTGGTTTGTCCGTCAGTTTGGGGATGGTGACTGGTCGAAAGTCTCACATCAATTTGGGCTAGACGACAGCAACTGCGCCAGAAGTGAGAGATGAATTGACTTCCCCTATCGGAGACTAAAACCGAGGGAAAACCGTGTAAGCGAACGATGTTTTCCAAGAATTCTCGGGCCAATACTGAGGCTGAAGGTAGACCCTTCAGGGGAATGAAGTGAGCCATCTTGGAGAATAGATCCACGACTACTAAAATGGTAGTATACCCCGAGCATGGAGGTAAGTCCGTGATGAAATCCATGGACAGGGTATGCCATGGACAGGGAGGGATGTCTAGTGGCTGTAATAGGCCGGCTGGTTTCTGCTTCTGACTTTTATTCTGGGCACACACACCGCAGGAGATTACAAAGTCTCTAATATCCTTTTTCCATGATGGCCACCAGAAATGCCTTTTAATCTTTTCCATGGTCTTGGTAATGCCAGGGTGACCCTCCATTAGAGAGTCGTGATAACAGGAGATTACTTGTTTTTGTATTTTCTCACAGGGCAAGTGCAATCGTCCTCGGAAATATGGTAGGTCTTGATCCACTGAGAATTCTTTTCCCTTTAATTGCCAGTCCTGCAAATCGGCCGGAGTTAGGAGTGATTTAACCGTAGTCTTGATGTCTTCAAAAGATTGAGTGCTGACCAAACCTAAAATCCTTTGTTCTGGGATTATGGGTATTGGTTCTGGATTGGTCAAATGTTCATCTACTCCCATCCGGGAGAGGGCATCTGCTTTTCCGTTCTTACTGCCTGGTCGATAAGTAATTATAAAGTCAAATTCAGCCAGAAACAGAGCCCAGCGAAGCTGTCTGGAAGACTGAGCTTTGGCCGTCTTTAGATATTGTAAATTGCAGTGATCAGGCATTACGGTGACTGTGTCTGGCTCCTAAAAGATAATGCCACCATGCTTTAAAGTCCGATCCGATAGCTAAAAGTTCCTTGTCTGTAATTGAATAGTTGATCTCGGGAGCCGAAAACTTGCGGGACCAAAAGGCTACAGGGTGTAACTGGTGTGTGACCGGATCTCTTTGTGATAAAACTGCCCCCATAGCAAGACTAGAAGCATCCGTTTCCATGATGTAGGGGAGTTCTGGGCGAGGATGTTTTAGAACAGGTGCAGAAATGAATTTAGCTTTTAAGTCCTGAAAAGCTTGTTCTGCTTCAGAAGACCACTCAAAACATTTGTTCTTTTTTAACAGAGCGGTGATGGGCTGGACTATCCGAGAAAATTCAGGAATAAATCTGCGGTAAAAGTTAGCGAAGCCTAACATGCTTTGAACTCCTTTTACAGAGGTTGGTGATGGCCACTTGATGATTGCATCAACTTTCTTTGAATCCATATGGACTCCGTTAGGTGACAATATGAATCCCAGGAACTCGACTTCAGTTACGTTGAAAACGCATTTTTCAAGCTTAGCAAAAAGATTATGTTGACGCAATCTCTCGAGAACCTTTTTAACGTGTCTCTGGTGTTCCTCTTCGGATGATGAATAGACGAGGATGTCATCAATGTAGACAACAACACACACGTCTATGAGTTCTCTAAGGACATCGTTCATAAAATATTGGAAAGCGGCAGGAGCGTTACAAAGTCCAAAGGGCATCACTTGATATTCGAATAGCCCGTACTTGGTGCAGAAGGCCGTTTTCCATTCTTCGCCCTCTTTTATCCGTACCAAGTGGTAGGCTCCTCTGAGATCCAATTTTGTATATATACATGCGTCTTTGACTTGGTCCAGAAGTTCAGGGATCAAAGGTAACGGGTATCTGTTTTTAACGGTGATTTGATTCAGGGCGAGATAATCTATGCAAGTCCTAAGGTCTCCTTCCTTTTTCGGAACGAAGAACAAAGCCGTTGAAGCTGGAGATTTTGAAGGACGGATAAACCCGTTAGCTAGGTATTGGTCCAAATATTGTCTGAGGTAAAGATTCTCTGGCTCGGTGAGGGCATAAATCCTGCTGCAAGGAGGAGTTGTTCCGGGTATCAAACCTATTTGACAGTCGTAAGACCTATGAGGAGGCAGGGTGTTAGCTTGATCCTTCCGGAAGACGTCTTGGAATTCCTGGTATTTGGGAGGTAATTTGGGAACCTCCTCAGAAGAGATTGCCGCCAGTGAAACATCAGGCCTAGGATAACAAGTGGTAAAACATTCTGGAAACTGAAACGTCTTTGCTCGCCAATCGATCTGAGGATTGTGCTTCTCTAACCAAGGGATTCCCAGAATGATCTGGACCTGAGGAGCCTTGATCACATCAAACACGATTCTCTCCCGGTGTCCATCTTGACTCACTAGCGTCACTTCTTGGGTGGCATGCGTTACTGGTCCGGAGGCCATCTCCGTGCCATCCACAGTAGTAATGACGTCTTTTACAGCCTTAGGGACAAGGGGTAGATTCATCCTTAATACCATTTCACGGTCCACATAATTACCGATTGCTCCACTGTCGATGTAAGCTTCAATTGCATGCAAACGATCCGGACGTTCAGGACTAATGAGGACCCTGGGTACCACGAAATGCGAGGTCACGGGACAGATCTTAACGCTCGGCAAGAGGACCTCTACTCTTGTCAGGCTAGGTCGTTTCCCTGCTCAGAATTTGTGGTACAGGTATCCGCGGCTCCTACAGCCTTCTTCACTGGTTTCACTGGACAGTCCCGAAGAAAGTGTCCCGAGTTTCCGCAATAGAGGCATAATTGCAGCTGCCTTCTTCTTTCCCGCTCTTTCTGGGTTAAAGGTCCTTTCATGCCCCCTATTTGCATGGGTTCCACCGTGTCAGCTCCCCTAGTAGAGATCTGTGGTTTAGAAAACACTCGGGTATCAAATTTGGAACAATCTGCCTTCCTGTTCTGTAGTCTGTGGTCCAATTGGACAACTAAGTCAATATAGTCTGAGCATTCTTGTGGAGGATTCACAACTTGAGCTAACACATCCTTGAGCTCTCCACGCAAGCCTCTGTAGAAAAGCGTTATTCTCTTATCCTCGGGCC
Organism: Ambystoma mexicanum; assembly: GCF_040938575.1. Lineage (NCBI taxonomy): Eukaryota > Metazoa > Chordata > Amphibia > Caudata > Ambystomatidae > Ambystoma > Ambystoma mexicanum. The sequence goes on from NC_090932.1 coordinate 1,276,669,613, forward strand.
ATTGAGTTTCCACTATAAGTCTGTTGAATGAGGCTATATAAGTCAAGAGGTCTTGATTACCCTGTCGTAATGAAAGAAGTTCATTGTCCAAGGCCTGCCCTTGTGCATGTCTTGCGAACAGTTTCTCCATGCTGGACTGGAAGGCCTGGAAATCATGTAAAACCGGATCATCCTGGGTGACTAAAGGGATCGACCAATCTGCGGCGCTGCCACTGAGATAAGAAAGCACGAAAGCCACCTTGGTTTGGTCTGTTGGGAAAGCAGCTGGTCGACATAAGAAGTGTAAGCGGCACTGGTTGATGAACACCGCGAATTTCTTTGGATCACCAGAAAAGCGTTTGGGCGGAGCCAAGGGCACATTACCGGGCAGATTGATTTGCACTGGATTTAAAGATGATGCAGAAGGATAACTTCCTCCTGGAGCGGGCAAAGGTGTCTGTCCTGCCTGCGTTTGTAGCAACTGCCTAGCGAGGTCCTCAGTTCGTTCCTTGGAAATTATCAGTTCTCTTCTTAGAGAGTTTGTTGCCTGACGAGCTGCATGTACTTCTGCTCTTAATTCCCCGAGCAACTGGGCTAGTTGATCAGTGTCTGAGGTTTCCATTGCGCCTGGGTAGGAGTTTTGTGGTGGGCTTTGCGTTCTGTAACGCTCACCTGATTCCCACAGAGGCGCGGGTCTTGGCAGGAAGGTGTCTGTGACTCGAAAAGTGATGTGCAGGACTCGATTTGCTTCTGGGGTCGAACCTCTTCGCACTGTGTGTCGAACTCGAAGAGTGAGGTTTCTGCAGGTGAAAGAATATGGGGGTTAATGGTCTGGGTTGTTGAATGTCCCTCTCTCTTTCTTCTCAGCTTTTCTGTAGAGCCCCCCCAGGTCAACGTGATCACCTTAGATAGGTGAATGCTGGGCTCTCCATCTGCGTCTGGTGCAGGGTGCCGTTGCCAGTTCCTTCACTGGTGAAACATTGGCCTCTTGTATTCAGAGGATGGTTACCGTCGTTATCTGCACGAGCGGTGAGTTTCTGGACACCTTTTGTCTTTATAGTCTTTAAATGCGTGGCACGTTAATATTGAAGACTCTGTATAATGCTTTTCCCTTATGTATTGCAGGACTCTTGAGATGGAAGATGGAGTGAAGCGCCTGGAAATTCGTAAGTATGGCAAGCGCTCTAACTGTCTCTTTCCTTGCAGCTTAGTTCGTGTTAAAGAGACGCCGGAGTATTCGCAGGCGTTTTATTGCGACGAGCGTGATGGGCGTGAGTAAATACCTCCTTAATGTCTTTTTCTTTTGTCTTTCAGATGTTGGTTTGCAGCGCCGGAGTCAGCGGAATGCTAGTAAGTTTTAACAATTCTTTGTCTTCACATGCGGCGATGCAGAATGAAGAAATCCGGCGTGCCGGTAAGTACAACAATGCTTTTGTCTTTGCAGGCGAAGGTGCAGCGTGAAGACACGGCCGCTGCCGATGGATCAGGTGAGTAAGCATTGCGTGTAAAGTTTGCCTTGCTAACCTGTTGTTTCTTGTCTTTTGCAGGTGCTGATGTTGACTGGATACAGGAATGGTAAGTATAATTCTTGCAGGTTCAGGATCGAAAGAAGAAAGGCTGGAACAGACTCGGTGAGCGTTCTGCTGCAGATGCAGAATAACGCGAAGCACGTTTCATCTATCGGGCGTGGTTTAAATAGTCTTGGAGTGATGAGGCGTCTTCTTCCACGGCCCCGCCTAGGTAAGAAAAGAGTTCCAGTTTCCAGAAGAGTTCCAGTGCTGTATCCAGGGAATGGAGCTGCCCCACCCAGGTAAGAAAGTAGTTCCTGTTCACAGAGGGCTAAGTGGCTGGTAAGTAAGCAGCATGGTCTGCTGCAGGTAAATCCACCCAAGCACTTTCACACCAATTATGAGCCCGGCGCTTCCAGTGCCGGGACCGATGGTTTTGATGAGCCTGGTGCCACCGGCGCCAGGACAAGGTCCAAAAGGTCCCAGTAGGGACCGGCTGGTGCCTAGGATTAGGGTTAGGGGCCTGCCTCCAAGGACGTTGGGCTGGTCCTGGCTCCTTGGAAGCAGTGATCATGACAGCTGTGTGCAGGGAAGTGTAGTTGTTGAAACGCGATTTCCAATAATTTTACTGGCATTACCACTTTTCCTGAGTTATTTTGTCGCCACAGTAAATCTGTTGCCGATTTGCTGCATCCTCGTTTGGTCCACATCAATTTTTCATCTACACTAGCTCCTTCCTGTAGTTCTAGTATTTGTGATATAGGCATCATATTGTAGCCTTCTGGGAGCCCTTTGTTTATCTTGTGCTGCAGCATGTACTCACCTGCTTCATATTTCTGAAAGTAGGAGGCTTCCTTGGCGGCAGCGTCTGCTGCCGCGTTTCCCAAAGACACAACATCCGTGTTGGATGTATGTGCTTGGCACTTCACTATTGCTACCGCTGTGGGGTATTGCAGGGCCTCAATCAACTCCTTCAGCAATTCTGCGTGCTGCACTGGAGTTCCATCTGCTCGTCGAAACCCCCTCCACCCTCATCTTGCCAAACCCCCATGTACTGTTGTTGTCATGTAGGCAGAGTCTGTGTATATTGTCACTGCACAACCTTTAGCTGCATGTAGTGCTTCTATGAGTGCAATCAGTTCTGCTGCTTGTGCGGAGTAATGTGATGGGAGGCGGTATTGCACTAGTGTCTCATACTCACCGTCTTCTAATCTCACCACTGCCATACCCACATGTTTCTCTCCTGTGTCCATGTCAATTGATGCTGACCCGTCTACGAAGTACACTTCCCCCTCGCTCAGAGCATTCTTACACACCGCTGTGTCCTCCCCTCTTTCTCCTCTGTACATTGCACAATCGTGTTCCTGCATGTCCTCTAGTGTGCATGCTTCTGTAATGAAGGTTGCTGGGTTCACTGTCTTGCATCTCACCACATGGATATTGGCGCTGGACAATATTATTTCATAGGCGGTTGCTCGCTGTGTTGTCAGTGTGCTTTTTGACCTCTCGAGTATTGCAAATAATGAATGTTCCACAAACAATATCACGGGGCATCCCATTACTATTGTGGCACTTTTCTCAATTGCGAACGCGGCTGCAGCAAGTGATTGCTCGCACGCGAAATGTCCTTGCATCACAGCATCTAAAGTGCCAGTATAGTAAGCCAAAGGCTTGTGTCCTAGGGACGTCTTGTGTCAGTACAGCTGTCATCAGAGTTCCTTTGCAGTGTGAGAACAGGTAAAATTCTCGTCCATAATCAGGATTTGCGAGTACTGGAGCGCTTGAAATTAAATCTTTTAATGCTTTAAAGGAGGCGCTCATCTCTTTTGTCCATTCTATCTTTTTGTTTTCCTGTTGGGCCACCTTGAGTGCTTGCAATAGGGGTCTGGTGTGTGCTGCATAATCTAATATCCATGCTCGGCAGTGGTTGCACATCCCCAGGAATTTCTGCATGTCTTTTACTGTTGTGGGTTCTCCTACTGATCTTATTGCTTCTACCCTATCGGGGATTATTCTTTTCCCATCTTTTGATATTAGCTGTCCCAGATATAGAACCTCTGTCAGACAGTACTGTAGCTTCCCCTTGTCCACTTTGTACCCCTTATTGGCCAATAGAGTCAGGAGTTATTGAATCTTTTCTGCATGTCTCTTCGTTTTGTGCACAGACGAGTAAATCGTCTACGTACTGAATTATGGTACTCTCAACTGATAGGTTTCCTAAGTCTTCATGTAATATTCGGTTGAATATGCTCGGGCTCTCACAATATCCCTGTGGTAATCTGCAATGTTCATATCTCTTTCCCCCTAGTGTGAAAGCTGTCAGGTAACTACTCTCTTCTGCCAGGGGGATGGAGAAAAATGCTTTTTTCAAGTCGACCACCGTGAAATGTGATGCAGGTTTTGGGATACTGCATAGTATTGATGCAGGGTTCGGGACCAAAGGGAACTCTTTCTGAATTACATCATTTAAGGGGCGTAAATCTTGTATCATCCTCCAAGACCCTCCCTTTGCTTTCTTGATTGGGTAAATGCATGTGTTACATGGTGAATTTGAAGGCACTATGATCCCTTGTGCTAGTAGTGCATTTATTGTCTCTTTTATCCCTTCTTCAGCTTCACGGGACAATGGATACGGTTTCACTCGGGGTAGAATTGCTCCTCGTTTTAGTTTTATTATCACAGGTTGTACTCCATGCAACAGCCCTACATCATGGGGGCCTGTTGTCCACAAATTATTTGGTACGAGCCTCATGTCATCATTGAAGAATGACGGCGGTGCTCCTACCACGGCCATCAGCTGAACAGGGATTTCCCTAGCTTGAATCAAAATGTCACAGGGCATCGCTATTTCCATTACTATTTCACCATCCCCCTCTTCATCTGAGAAGAGATCCTCATTTGTTAAGTCTCTTAGGGCGATATTGGCATTTGTACACAGTACTGTACGCCACTCGCACCATTCCATATCTATTCCAATCACAGAAATTCTTTTTGCTGATATCTGTACAGCATGCAAATCTAATGATACCACTGATCCTGGTGCTGTGTCAGGGCACACTATTGGGCGGAAGAGAAACTCCGCTGGAATCCTCCAATCCATCCTTCTCAGCTCTGGAACTATGAGGGCCAATGTCTTTAGTCCCTCAATAAACATTTCCTCGTTTTCCGGCAAACCTCGTATTTCTTGTGTGGTTGTGTGCGCCTGTACTACCAACATTACGCGCAATGGGCATATTCCGGGTGTTGAACACACTATACACCTCTCTCAGTGAAGGATATGGTCATGTTGAGTTTGCTCAGGAGATCCCTCCCTAGTAAATTTATTGGCGAGTGTTCATAATACAGTAAGGGCGTCTTTACAGTTTTACCCCCCACTGTTATATCCAATGCTTCTGTGTAAGGAACTTCAATTACAGCCCCAGAGAACCCCTGCGTCTCTAACTTCCGGTTAGATAACGGGAACCCGCCCTCTCTAATGCATGATTTCTCCGCTCCCGAATCCACCGTAAATATGAACTGCTTGTCTCCTATCTGCGCCCCTACCAATGGTTCCTCTGATGCATTGTAGGTGGTAGATAGAAGTGGACACGCAAGTGTTCTCTGTGGGCTGTCCTATGCGGGGTGTCTCATTTCCCCCCCCCCCTGATTAAAAACGCTCCCTGAAACCACTAATACACCACTATAGGGGGCTGGTGCGGGGGCCCCGTTTGCTGTTGTCGCAAAAGGGTTGCCTGGCGTGTACTGCATATTGTCATTGTTTTGTGTGTGGTTCTGTGTTCTATACTGATGTCCCTGTTGTTGCTCATTGTGCCCCTGGCCTGGGTTTCTTTGTTGTTGTTGTCCCATTGGGAGACCATATGGGCTCCCCGGATGGGGATGGCCATAATGTTCTGCCTCTTGGAACCCGTTGTTGGGTCTACTTCTGCACTCCCTAGAGTAATGTCCCCATCTTCCACAGTTCCAACAACTCCCTTGCGCACCTCTAGGTCCCTGCCATCCATTTCCTCCCACTCCCCCGTACCCCGGTCCACCTCCTCTTCGGCCCCTGTACCCACCTCTTCCCCCTCAAAGGGTCCACTCTTGCCACTGCGGACCTCCACCTTGCTCGTGCTCGTTCCACTGCTGCTGTCCTGCTCCAGCCCAATTAGTTGCCATCCTTCCTTGTATTGCTACCAGCCCCTCCTCCTCCTCCTCCTCCTCATCTCCCTCCCTACTGTGTGGGAGCGCGGCTACTGCTGCTGCGACCTTCACCAACTTTGTCTGCACTAGTTTCGCTTCGTCTGCCAATCTTTTCTGCGCCACCTCTTTCTCCCTTTCTTTGATCCTCTTACAGTGGTGTACTATTATGCTCTGAATTTCAGGCCATCCTTTTGCTTCAATACCTGCTATCTTGTCGAGCGCCTTTTGCACCTCTTTTGGGAGCCCCCTTTTTATAATAAAGTAAAATAAAGATGTCGATTGATACCATGGCGTGCCCGTTTCTGCTCGCCACATCTCTTGGACCCGAAAAATGTAATTCATAGCATCTTCCCCATCATTCATTGTACACTGCATTACTGACTGTAGGTCTGGCGTATCTGGAAACGTTTCCCGCAAGGCATCCCACACCCTCGCACGCACTGTGTTAAAGGAGGCCCCATCATGGCGGTCGCAGTCTAATGTTACTCCCGGGAAGCCAGCCTTTACCCATACTCTATCAGCCTGATCCCCCACTGCTGATACAAGTAAGCTCTTCACATCCCCTATTGCTAGGGGCACCCTGGCAGTGTGTTTCTCAAAGGCGTATATCCACTTGCTCGCCCCTCCCGATAACGGGGGCAATAACTTTAAATTGGCCTTGTCCATCTGAGCCAATGGGATGTAATTCGGCCTCCCTCCTCCCCTATGTATCAGCGGGAGCTGTAACTTTCCTTTCATCGTGGTATCTGTTCCCGTCTTCACTCCTGTTCCCAATGATGCCATTTTCCCCACCCTGTTCCTTAATCGCCCCGTCCACTCATCATCCAGTGTTCTCATTGAGCATGCACCGTCCACCCCTTCACTTCCCCCTCCCATTGCCATGCTCAACCTGTCGCTTTCTTCCAAATCGTCCCTTATATCACATAGTAGTTCGTCCCTGTCCCCTATAGGCCTTTCTTCGTTATCAGTACACCCCTCTCTTGTCCCTAGTTCGATAATTCATGTTGGTTCTTCTTGAATTCTGAACAGTATCTCACCTTTTTTCCACCCCTCTTCAAGTGGTCTACTCTCGCTCTGCACTCTAGACGTGTGCTCTGATCTCGCTGCATTGAGTGCTGTTCGCTCACATATACTTTTTATCCTCGAGAGCTCATCCTTAGCTATTGAGAGTCTTGACTCCAGATCATCCGTTAGCTTTTCTATGTCCACCCTTGGTGTACTTACCTGGGCTCGCTCCCTAGTGCTCTCGTATGGCGGGGGTGCCGTTGGCCTTTGGGGTGTAGTAGTTGTCGGGGGAGGCACATATGTGGGGTCACTGTACCCCTCTGCGGGCACAGGCTTGTTCAATATCGGGTACAAACTTATTACCTCTATTGGTGGCTCTGCATTTGGCAATTCTTTAGCATCTTTCTGTATCATTAGTGGATTATCAGTGGTAGATGGTAGGTCAGGATTTACTTCTGGTGCTTTAGGCGGTGGTATCCCTTCAAATAACCTCCAGAGATCTAATATTTCTCTCCTATTATGCAACTGCTTCCCCTTGTATTTCAAACAAATGCATGTGGATACCATATCTAGGACACTTTTGTCAAATGACCCCCCCTCGGGCCATATCTGGGGCAACCCCTCTCCCTTTAACTCTGTGATCCATTGGTCATGATATTTTTTAATTCGCTCCGCATACCCCGGTAGGTTCTTGCAAATATGTGATAAGGGTGTTTCTGCCCCCATACTTTGGGCTCTCCTGGTACCTGTGTGTCTCTATGTATCCCAAAATTACAATGCAAATGTATCACCATGTGAGCCCTCGTATTCTATGTTTCATTTAATAATGGGCACTTTTGTGTTCCTCCCCCTGCCTGCACACAATAAGAATGGCTGTACACAGTCTCTATTCTACTCTCTTTGGGGGGCACATACAAGAGCAAACCATCAGTGATATCGACAATGTTACCCCAGAAATCAAAAAAGGTACACTCTCACTTCACCTTATTTTTTGTCTTCATGAAGCTTTGTCCGGCCACACTTACCATGACCACTCAATGGCTATACATTTATGACAATTTTTACACACCCGCAACACCAAATGATCTCCTGACGCATACAATGTGCACACACCTCTCTGTAACACTCTATGCGCAATTCAATTTGCCCTCCCTTTCCTCCCTGGCCGGCTGTCCCTGTCATCTTATTCAGATATATGTATGCACATATATATATTTATAGGTTTGATCTTCACTCTTACAGTAGGACTCTCTGTCTCTTATTTATCTCTATGGTTTCGGACTAATCTCACTTTTATTTTTTCCCCCAACCCTAAAGAAAAGAATAGAAAGAGTAGCAGTCACTAATATATTCTCCGTGTCCCCCTTTGCCAGACACTTTTATCTTATTATCCACTTCTTCATATATTCCCAGTACTAGTCAAGATAGCACTATGCGGCGCCGCCTTCCACCCCCTTTCGGAGCTAGGTTCCCGTCACTTTAATCTCTTATTCACTTCTTAATCCTAATGGCCATATGCAAAGAAAGAGCAAAGAAAGTCTAAAATGGTCCTTAGTGGATCTATGTGCCCCCCCACTTGTCACCCCTCCTCGTTCCCTGTCCTAAATTTCCTCCTCCACTCCCTTTATGATCGCTCGCACTCAATACTCACGTGCCCATCTTGAACCGATAGTCTCCGAAACTGGGTCCGTCCAGGCAGTGTTGCCGTCCGCTCAACAGTCAGCCCCGGCTCCGGCAAGCAGTACTCAAAGGGGATTTTTCAACCGGGATCCCGTACCCTCTCTCGGTTGAGTGCGCACTTCTAAGCGTACCGGTCGCCGTTGGCGGGCAGCCTCCCGGAGCCGGCCCACCGTGCGTATCCCTTTTCGACCAGAGATTTTTGTGCCAAAAGGGGACGGTAGTTATAGGTTAGGAAATAATAATAAAAAGCACGCTTTCGGGGTCACCACTGAAGGCAAGCGTCCCCAACCAGCACGATCCTCCCCGCAATGAGAGACAATGAAGGACTCTCCCAGGGTGGAAATAAGGCCAAGACAGAGTGCGGGTGAGCGTAAATAGGAGTTTCTCAATCAGAATAGGGCATGCAAAGAACTCTGCAAACTCCGAGAGCGCTCTGTCTGACAATAGCAAAGACAGGCGTATATATTTACAAATAACGTCATCAGTACCTACATACTATAAGGGGCACAAGTTCAATGGGATTGGGTGGCGATGACTAGCTATAGGTGCTGCTGCGATGTGGTTGGCCTTGGCTGGTGGACGTCACTGGTCAGCCTCGTGGGTTGGACTGGGCTTGGCAGGTCAGCTGAGTTCATCCGGGCGGTGTTGTTGTGCCATTGTGGCCAGTGTCAGAGATGAATGTCTTTTCCTGACTTATTTGCCCTATGCCATGCACACCGCAGTCATTCAGTCATTGCAATATTATCTCTTTTAGTAAATCTATCAATAGGTTACTCTACAGGTTAATGCAACACAGGAGGAATGCACCTTGTGAGGGGTTTGATGGTGATTCATCAGTGCATGGTTACCAGTGTTCTGTTTGACCGGTACCATAGGTCGAGGGGCTAAGTTTCCGGGCATGGGACGGCCGGTACATGTCTCTGTCTCGTTAGAAGTTATTATGAATGGGCTGCTGTATGTTGCCACAGTATTGGGTGTCTTCATTGCACAGGGCCATAAGTCTAAGGTGATCCGGTGGGTTGTGGGGTTTAAGAGGGGGCGCCTTTGGATTTGTGTATTCAAGCGGAGGTTTACTGCTGGGTTGTAAATAATGCAGGTGGCAGGCCGTGGCCTTGGTTGCTGCAGAGGGGACTACAAATCTTTGAAGCAGCTCCAGCCTAGTTGGGGGAGGTGGAGCAGCGCAGCGCAGGCCTCAGCTCTCTTGTTTGGCAGACTTTGCAGGGTGGGAGGGGAAATGGCCTTGCACATATTCACAAAGGTATTTTTCTCGTGTGTTGCCGATTTTAGGTGAGAACATCATAAACATTTGAACACTCTTATAATACTCATTTGGATTACTTGAAAATATACATTTCAACTTAACTACATGTCTCTCGAATATAGCCAGTCTGAGCACCTTATTAGTACATTATGTTTTAACAACTACAGCATTTAGTTCTATGCATATACATTTGCATTAAGTGAGGTAGTAGTGTGGTTGGTGGAGCATAAAAAACGAGACCCGCCACCGTGCGTGGTGGTAATGGCATATAAGGGCTTAGATATATACACATGACTGGCGCATTTGCACACGTCTTTCACACGAGCCCTATGTATAGTTGCATTCGTCCCCCCAGGTACTCTAGCAGCATTAGTTCAGTTATTGCGCGGGACCGCGGGGTGTACGTTTTTCAATGATACACATAAAGAATACTCCCCCGGAATGCTTTTTATCATTTGCACACACCTGCAGGGGTGTGGGTCCTTCACTGCTGGTGTCATATAAACATGCGTGTCTACAATAATTACACATTTTTACAGGTTTCTTTAGTAGAAGTAGTTTTGTGGAGAGAACATGCGTATTACAAGTAGTTTTTGCCATTCGTATTTGGGTATTGTTCTGCTTTCATCGGATGACCATTTTACAGTTCTCCCCATCACCCAGGCCTCGCTGACCGGGTCATGCTGGGAGCAGTGATACACTGCGGAAGGTGAAATGTTACAGTGTTAGTATCTTATGCTAGCTCATGTCCGTCTTGTTCGTGGGAACGGGCTCACAGCGGATCTGCCAGGGTGCTGCGGCAACAGGGATAATTGAAACTCTGAGGGTGGGGGCCGCGCTACAGTGCGCTGAGCTCACACCATCTTTGTCAGACAAAATGGTTTCTGAGGCCTAGCTAAATTCAATACGTGTAGGCAATGTCTTCAGCAGGTGAACCCTCCACCACCTGGGCCTGGGTGGTATGAGGGGACGCCCAATGAGTCATAGCCTTCACCTGGGGAAAAGATGTAGGCAAGGGGGGTCTCTTGGACCAATCCTCCCCAGGAAAGAAGCAACTAGTGTACCCACATCAGAGACATGGGCGACTAGCAGGTCTGGGATTTCCAGGAAATCTAGCTGGGACCATTGAGCTCAAACAGCCTTCCCCTGTAGCTAAACAAATGAGTAGCACAGACTGCGCTCCCCTTCAGGAGCATGAAGTCCTCTATTCAGCACCTGGGTTTTAGGCTCATACTACTGGAACACAGTAGTAGCCAAAACAAATCTTGGGAATTGTGCTCTTTCTTGGTTTCTTGCTCCAATATTATTTTCATAGTTCTTTCATTAAGTGCATTGCCAAAGACTAATTTTGTTGACAGTTGCACCTGGTCTTTGATGCAGCATCAATTTTGCAACTTTCACAGCACACAAGGAAAGACCGAACAAGAGAAGTTGGACATAAAACAGCGGTACAAAAAAACAGTACAAACGTTAAAATGTTGACCCTACTGTGGAATCGGTTTTGAGTTTAGCTGGTTGATCACACTGACCTTTTGCAACAACAAAGCAGTATGTGTGCCAATGAACACTTCAGGTTCTCAAGTGGCCAACCACTAGATCTACTGTCCTTCAACACTTCACCTGTGGAAGAGCACTCCACCTTTTCTTGATCCTGTCACCAAATTAACCTAGTTCTAGGCACAAGGTAGGTTTTATTGACTATACCCACCGTGTCTAGCCTGTCCAAGGACCTCCTACTAGTTTAACAAGTCATGGGGAAGGTTTCAATACAGCACCACCTACATTCTCACCAGCTGGGCGGCATGGTAATGCAATACAGCAGTGGGAATATGCCAGCGGCTCCGTCACCAAAATCTAAGTCTTGTAGTCACTGGCCACTTTCTTCTAGGGTACCAAAGACAAGCATTAAGCTAACCCAGATCAGAGCGATGGAGTTTGAAGGTTACCCTGCCATTACTTACAAGCGAGAGGCAAAACCTCTAGGTTCATCTCCGCAATTCAATGCATCTCCTCTGGAGGAAAGAAAATTAGCTTCGATCTACAGGAAGCAGACTCCCCTCTTGTAATAGGGCATAATATAGCAATTGGAAACAGGCCCTTTGGATTTTGGCTGAACAGGTCATGCCCATTGTGTATATACTTACCTTTACAACTGCAATGGGGCCGAATTAATGCTCTCTCTCACTTGCCACCTCCATCACACCTCAGTCTCCACCGCTACGTCAACTCTTTTTTGTTGGAAATGGTGAGAAGGCTTTTTAAGGATTTACCTGCATAATGGTCTGAGGTTTTCCCCACCCACCCTCACTGCCTACCTGTAAAATCCTTTAAAGGGATTTGGACTATGCCTCACCAATGTTTGGACTAAAAGGTAAAAGAGTCATGAAAAAGGGATTTGATCAAGTGCATTTCAGACTCTGTCTCTACCAGTACCAGAGTTCTTAGGATGGGACTTAGTGAGAGCCTATTAACCATCGGTCAACAGAATGGAGGCACAAGCAGCTTTAGGAGATTTGATAGGCAGGCGTGGTCCAATGACAAGGCAAGATGTCACTTTTCTCTGTGCGCTTTTGGTTTTTAAAAGATTACATTTATTTTCAAAACACTTATTGGCTCTTGAAAAAGAAATTAAGGTGCTTGAGAGAAGAACTTTCACATTAACATTGCGTCATCCCACCCTGTGGCTGGCAGCAGGTAGCAGATAGTTGCTAAACTGAAAAACAAAATCCCTTGGGCTGATCTGAAGGACTTGGCAGTCAGTCAATGGTTATTCTCCCCACATGTACCTGCTGTGATTCGCTACTAAGTAGGCCCACTATTTTTAATCAATAGTAGGAGATCCGTGGTTAAGTGGTTAAGATCTTTAAAAAAGAGAAAGCCGGGGCCACTCCCTAATAAGGCAGTTCTTTAGTAAATGATGCTTTAGATGAAGACTGATGGGCTCTAAAATTCTTGGACTTTGACACCAAATCCAGACAAATTTAAAAGCCTGGGCTTTGAGGAGCCAAAGTCACATAGAAGGCTGCCATTTTAAAGCCCCAAAGCCTCCATAAAAGTAGGCGACCCGGCCACAAACAACCCCGAGCATTGCATACAGTGCACAAAAAAAGAATTGTGCATGCAGCAACAACACACAGCTCTTACAGCCCTTATGGGGGTCCCTGGATGTTGCCCCCTGGCCAGGCATAGGGCACAACAGGGTGCAGCCGTTGATGCTGCCGGCCGGGTAAGCATCCCACACCTACCGCACTCCAGGCAGCCGCTTGCTGTTCAGATACCGGAGACAGCGGACGCGCTGAGCGTCGGTCCTGAGGCGTACCCAGGGCATGGCCTAAAGGGCTCACAAGAACACCCCCCGCGGCTCTCATCCAGCCTCTGTGCCCGAACAACACTCCAATGTGGGCCGCTGCACCCAGCAGTTAAGTAGCGCGCAAAGGCTTTCCGTTAAATCGGAGCCTCTTGAGTGTTCAATTGCATGCTGCAGGGTACATGCACCATTTGGCTGCAGCGCTGGAAAATGTGCCAAGGCACCATGCCGTTTTAGGACACCAAGGTGCCTTCGTTGACTTGCACGTTCGTATCAGGGGCATGAAACGGACGCTTTCCGATTTACAGTCTGCAATCATACGGACACACCGTGATCTCCAGGCTGCAAATAATTGACAGCCCACGACCCATCCAGAACCGAAGATAACCAACTCCTAATTTATGTGCATGTATTGAGGCACTAATGGACATAATATTGTGGCATGTCTATGTATTGAGGTTTATGTGCATTCATCCAGTTTGCATGCGCCAATATGTGCGCATGAGGCGGCGCTAGTGACGTAACTAGTGCAGGGACAGCCTGAGACTAGTTCAGTGGGATCTGGGGAGCGTCACGGATGCATGAATAGAAAGCATGGGTGAATACTATACGTCTGCTATGATAAAAGCCCTTGGGTAACAAAACCAAACAAACAACAAACAGAAATAAAAAAAACGAAGTATTCTTTCCCGGTAACCCTACCCTACCCATAACCGCTCCCTAACCTTCTTTCGGGTTACCCTAACCCCCCTACTGATCCACGCAACACCCTGGCCCTCTTCCCCCCTGGGGGTGGGTTGGCCCTGCAGTGTTCTCTGTGCAGATGGCCTACCCTTGGAGGGGTGGTTGGTACTGGTGTCTCCTGCTTCCGCAAGGAACGCTTGGGAACCCGACGCAGCATGTACCTACACTGGCCAACATTTTGCATCCACACATATTAGGGACAAGAAGAATGAACAAAAAAAAGGAGGCAATGAGTGCCATACAATTATCATTAAAGTGCCTACATCCAGGAAGAGGATTCAATACTGCTAAATTCTAATGGGGCAAAAGAGGACGCTACTTCGAGAAATGGAAAGCAGAGGTTGAAAGCGTTTCACATCAACCATAAAATAATGAGCGCGAGGATACATTTTACTCCAGAAAACACCAAAAAGACCAGCTTTGAAAAACAACTTCCAAGAACAGAATCTTTCCATGTCACACAAACCATACCTGTGAGACCACACAGTTATACTTCGGGATAGGAGGCTGGATAAACTATTCGTTTTTAAGGTGAAGCGAAGGAGAGCAGAGATTACCAATTACATATGACAAGGGGGGGCTACAGAGGGAAGACAGCAATCTTACTAGGCCAGGTGAAATTGAGATCGTGCAAGTGCAGGGGAGGAGGGGAAAAGTGCGAGGGGGAACGGGAGGTGGGAGAGTGCAGTACATAGGGTAAACAGTAAATAAATAGAAACACGAAATAGGAACAATAAATAGGACGTGCGGCCAGCTGGTGGCAGGTGCAAGGGTAAGTGCAGACATCAGGTGTCAAGTGCTGGTTGGGGGAGGGCAGTAGGGATACAGAAACAGCCTCAGAGTGCAAGGTTTTGCCAGGGGGACGGTGCAGGTGTGCAACTGGCGGTGAGGGGTCCTGGGCCAGAGAACAGATGGTAGCCAGGTGACAACTGCAGTTTCAGCCAGGAGTTCAGCAGGGGCGAGGCGGCGAGAAAGCAGAAGCAAAAGGATTCGGTGAACAGATGGATGAGGTGAACAGCTACTAAATTCAAGAAACCAGAGTATTAGACTCGTAGGTGGGGATGCTTGAACATCAAAGGTAGACCTTCGAACTAGGTTTGGGCTTCCCTACAGAAGAGAATGGTGCCAAAGTGAGGGGATTCTTGAAAGCCTGGAACCAGCAGAAACTATACCTAACTGGAGCAGTCTCCCTCAGAGCTGGACAGCCTCATAGGCTAAATATGCACCACAGCTGTCAGGTGTGTCAATTGTTAAGGAGATTTTGCCACATACCTCTAATGAGACATGTAAAACCATCCAAACTACAAGTCAAGACAGGGTTTCCACACAGGAGAAAGATCAAACGCTCTATGGTGGTAGCTATGGCAGGGCAGTCAGGCTTAACTTAAAGGAGGCTGGTAATGAAGTACAGTTATGAGCCCAAGTTACCCTCAGAATACACCACACTGGTATACTGATAAACATTTAAATATAAAATCTCACAGAATATGCATGTGCTCAAATATGTGCTATATGTTAAATACAGCATAGCCACAGTACATGCATAAAAACAGTAATGGGGTATAGACCGACCCTGCTCAGTATTAAATTACATCTATGCCCCCTACCTGGTCTTAGGCACAATACAAATAAGACTAAGGGGTGGGAAGAAAGGGGAACTACACACCATAATAAACATACATTTACAAAGTCACAATGAGGACCCAAAATGTCCACAGACTGCTCAAAAGGGCCACCAAAATGTAGTGTACAATTAGGCTTACAGAACCAGACCCATGAAGGTATCATTACACTCCTTGAAATTTAGTGATACACAAATAATCAACAGGTAAATCCAGTAACACCACATTTCCGTAGACATGAGTGTAATGCAGCGCTTTTAAATTTACATGTCAAATCAGGGGTACAACCTAAAATTCCAGTCTTGTTCTGAAACTCCAGGGACCCAAGAGGGGACCAAGAAAAAGTGAGGTGCAGCCTGAGCAGATTCTTAAGAGTGATGGGAAGAAAAAAAAAGGGGCAGTCTTTTTCAACACCGAGGTATTTTATTTTCCAGAGGAGCGCAAGGGAGCAGACCATAGGGCGGGATGAGGGCTTAAAATAACAGGAACCAGTCAACATGGTTTACCAAAGATGTGGTGCAAAAGAATCTTGTATTCCAGAAAGCTGAACAACCAACACAAATGTAATAACCACTTACTTTTTAAGTGCAAAAACAAACTGACTAGAAAAGAAAAAGAATCAAAATAGGGAAATATTATGGCAACAACTGACTTGTGCGCGGCATAAAAACAAAATTGGCCCACTTCTTACATTTCAATCCCGCCACATCCCTCCTCCCCGTCCCAGCTTTTGGTCCCGCCTCTTCCATCTGGATGTATAAGACCCAACGGATGCTTTGCTCAGTTAAAATAGGTCGTCCCTAGAACAAGGACCCAAGTTTACAGCTGGACTGTATGCTGCAACTTAGCTCTTTGCACCTTGGCTTTCAGGAACAGTAATAAACATCCCCCTTCTGCAGACAACCACTACCAAGCGAGCCGTTGACCAGAAAAGTGGGAAGATGCCTCATAGGACCCCGGATGGGTGAGTGACTCCATTTGTGGAAGGATCAAGCTGGATGATGAGCAGGAGCTGCAAACTGTGAATTAAAGGCAACAGCCCAGGAGGGAGAACTGCACTACACTTGGCCTCATGTAAGAGAAAACCTTTGTTTAATCAAAGGTGGCACTCCCATTGGCATGCAGTGAAAGCAGCGTTGGTAACATGTACATTTGTAGCCCTTACTTGTAACTGAGGAGTCGCCCCTACGAGTGGGCTGGCATAAGTGACATTCCTTTAGTATTAGTAATAAACCACTCTGTGGGACTGTTGAGCAGCCATCTTGGTTTGGGAGACCTAGATCCATATGCCCTTATGTAAAAATTACAAAGGAATGCTAAGAATACAACACTATATTAATTTCCGGCGAAGTGCAAATAACGCTTTTTGGTGCTGGCCTTATGAGCAAACATGAGCACAAGACGAAAAAGACTAAAAATAGAATGTAAAATTATCCGATTCCACCAGTTCCTCATCCTAACCACCAGGAAAAAAAAGAACGAGAAGCCTGAGAAAGCATAATAAATCGTCCCACAAGATGTCAAGAAAAATTATTTAGACATTTTCAGAAAAGCTCAGAAGGTTGACTAGCCCCATAAAAGAAAACAAAAGGGCATCAAAAGGGACCCAGTCCTCCTCTTCCACCTCATCACCCCCCTTCACCTTGCTCAAGTGACAAAGAACCATGTGGAAAGAGCAATTCAAAGAGGAAAAGAATAGATAAGGAGGTGCTGGCTGAAGACCTACACAAGTTGCAGAGGATATGGATGCTGAGAAACAAGACACCCCCCCTTCACCATTACGGGGCCCAAAGATCATGCAATTTAAACAGTGCAAACGGGCCTACCCTGAATTGTAGATATGCAAGATAAAATCCTTAAAGAACAGAAGGTCTCAGAACTGAGACCAATGCCAAGGGTCATGTCCAAACTCTTCCCCTTAAAAGGAGAAGATGCCACACTAGCAGAAGTGGTCCAGAGGAACTACTTCATGAAGCTTGGACGACTACTGCTTTTTCAGGTACCGTTGACAAGCAGTTTGGGACCTGGTTATTAAAGAGTTGGACCCGGCTCTAAAACAAATCTCAAGCTGCATTAATTTCATGTTCTGAAAGACTCCTAGAGTGTCAAACACAGCAGAGGGTGCTCATGTGGGTTTTCACAAACTGGGAAAAGCCACCGATGAGGGTTCAGGCTGCTTGCCTATTCTGAAAAAAAACAGACTGCTATTGTCAGACCTAGCTTTTAATGGAGCGTGAGCATCGGAAATGGCCATGGCCATGGCAACAGACATATCAAGGCATCACCATCTAAACATTAGGTATTGGCATACCAACAGTTCTCAAAATAACACAGCAATGAAACACTCCTATGAAAGAGAAATATTGTTTAGAGACCTCTTGGAGCC
The DNA here is from genome assembly GCF_040938575.1 of Ambystoma mexicanum. Taxonomy (NCBI): domain Eukaryota; kingdom Metazoa; phylum Chordata; class Amphibia; order Caudata; family Ambystomatidae; genus Ambystoma; species Ambystoma mexicanum. The sequence continues at coordinate 1,276,687,284 of NC_090932.1, forward strand.
TAAAGTACACGAGGTCTTCGTGAAGGACAAGCACACTGCAAAAAGCCCAGCCCCAACTAAAGACCCACAACAGGGATGAAACAAAATCCAGAATCCACTTTTCTTTTAAGTGTGGCTTTAAACTGGGAGGAGGCAAAAGAAGAACATTTCCACAGAAACCTGGGAAAACCTACGACCCTCAGAATACTGATAACTCCAAAAGCCAAGAGGGGGCACGATTAGATTTTTTCTGTAGACACTTGAAACAGGACGTCAAACATATGGTCAACTGGAGTGTACTGAATATAAAAAAATAAAAAAAACCAGATGATTACTCATCTTCCTCGCCAATAGGCCACATCAATACATATTTTATGGGAGGCAGGGCAAAAAAAAAAAAGTATCTCCATTCCAGGGAATCAAGACTTTGAACCAAAAGGGCAATAAATGAATTATCCAGGGATTAAAAAGTGTGGTTTCCTGTCATGGCAGTTGGCACCTCATAAGTAACTACTCAGAGTAGGACTAGGAGTAATGAAGGAGTAGGTAATCAGAGCATTTTGGCTGTGCATTCATTCTGCAACGTTTGACGTGCTTTGGTACAGAAAATCAAAATGGTCGATGGATATTGTGTAATCTTTGCTTCCCTCTCCACACAACTATAGAAATAATCCAAATGATGCTGGGAAAATATTTAGGACTGAAAGCTCCAAAATCAATCGGGACCAAAAGTAAAGGAACACGAATATAGGAAGGCAGAGAATCATAAAAAGAACACACAACTTAGAGAAAAACAGTCAGGAAGCAAAAGTAGCAAGGACTGCAGGAACCAGAAGCAGTACCAACTGTCCCATAAACGCCACACAGCTGCTTTGGCAGAAACCCCTCTATGAAGTTTGTCTTGCTTGATAAAGCCAAGAGACTGGTGCAAGTCTCTGGAGGACATTTACCTGCTAAGAGGTTAGCCCAAGACCCCAAGAAACAGTTGCTTGATAAAACCAAGAGGTCGTCAAGAACCTCCAAGACACCCTCATTGAAAAAGTTGGAATGAACATCTAAGGAGCGCTTTGAAGACAAAACCAAGAGGGTGGCGAAATCCTCCAAGAGACACTTGATCAAGAGAGCCAAGAGACTGGCGAGAGCCTTTATGGAATGCTTCTGTGTGAAAAAGCTGAGAAGCTGGTTCACACCTCTAATGTACGACTGTGGTAAGACTTTGGTGAAAGCCTCCGAGAAAGAATGACAGGACAAGGCCAAGAGGTGGAGAAACCTCAAAAAGACCGTCTTCTTTCTGATAATCCAACATTGGACTTGATCTTACTTGTAATAATGAAAAGAACACTCTTTGAGGTTTCAATCTTTATCAATGACGATTCACCACAATATCGATCCGACTCCTAAGCCAACACCAGGAAAATGGTATCTAAATCTCAATAGATTTAAGATATGTGCTGATGAGTATGGCCTAATAACCAAATGAAACGAGGAGTGGAAGTCTAAAGCAAAGACAGACCAAATGGTAACCAGACAGTAGCCATCAACTCCACAGAGATAAAACAGAAAACACATTGTACTTTATGGAGACTAACCACAGTAATAAATAGCATGTTTTGCAAATATTTCTAGTCTGTTCAGTTACGTTCAGTCTTTCCACACTAAATCAATTGCATTAAAATACAAAGAAATTTAGTGGGAGTCTGATCAAACTTATCATTTTAAATTATTTCACCAGTTCCCCCAGTATTTGAAAGCAGACACTGGGATGTGGAGTGAAAAAGCAATGCTCTACACTTGTTTTAACCCAGAGGAGCTAACGTGAATAAGGCTACTTGACCCACCTTAGATTTTAACAGTAGGGTCAGAACAGTTTTATTTTAGCTATAAAAAAATATTTTTAAAAAAACACAACATTGAACACACAATATCAAAATCCAATACATGAACCCTCTGTATACATAAAAGCATCCACATATCTAAATGTCATAGCAAATTAAGACATTTCGTTATCGGATGAATTCAACAATTCATAAAACGAATAATTTAAAATACATCCCATCCTTTTACAAAATTACCGAGTGATTGTTTCATCAACAACTTAATTTTGCTATCCTGTGTGAACTGAAGTAGCAAAGGGCCTGTATCTTTTATGTGTCTCAGGAACATCGAGATCAAGTCAATACTCCCGGATACATGTAATTAAGGGGGACACATTTTGGAGAAAAAAAATACATTAATGATGAATGCATTGCAAGGAGTCTTTTATGGCATTTATCGTAACATGTTAATAATTAAACTAGCATGGGTAATAACAAAAAGGACCCTGTGAAATGCGAGAACAGAGAAGATTTTCAAACACTTAAATCTCATCGAATTAGATTTTGCTGTTTTATTAGATTGCCTCTTAAAATGTACTGTCTTTAAAACAGTAAATCCAACAGTCTAGGAGGAATCACAGCAAAACCGTTGTTTATATAAAATTATTCTCGTCCAGGGAAATATTAAAGTATTATATTAATAACAATACATTTAATAGGTTCATTATTTGCTTTATTCATAAGAATGATAAACTAATACCAGGTGCGACACACCTAACGCACAGAATGAGCCAATAATAAATCACAGAGAGTCAATTAGAGCATAATCAGTTAGGTCAGACATCACATTGAACATGAGTCACAGTTATAGTTCTACACAGTTCGTCACAGTCAAAGTTTACCGTAGCAAGCATTCTACTTACACATGCCCCTGCAGCTCACCCCAGGACATGCCACTCCCGCACGTGACCCACCCCTCGCTCAATACTCGGGTCTACCCAGAGGGCCCATACCTGTCTTGGGGCCTATCCTGGTTTCGAGGTCCATCCCATCGCAGAAGGACATCCACATCCCAACCCAGAGGACATTCTCACTCCGAGCCCCAACCTGGGCAGAAGGTCCACCTTCACCTCACAACCCCCCCCCAACCCATTCCCAAGACACAGCCCAGTGACTATTCAAAACTCAGGAAATATGTAAAATGAGGTCTACCAAAAGGCTCCAATGTAATTCAATCTTAATTGCCATTTAAGATCAACAAATAAAATCTTTTTTACTTTTTTTATTATATTACTAAAAGGAAAATATTCCCAAAGAACAAATTACTTACCCCAGGTAATGTTCTTTCTACTGGATGTTCCTCCCAGTTATTCCTCATCTTTGATATATAACCAAGTCTGCTTGCAACTTGCTTTGGAAAATTATTTTCATAGGGTCAAGTGTCATGCAGCCTCTGTAGTGTCCCTTGTGACATGCACTGACCGTTACCTCAGTTCTAGTTTTTTCCTTCTTATTTTCCATACTGTGCGATAGGAGGAGACAATCTTGATGTTGCGACAAATGAAGGTGTAAAACACGGAAATTCCTGGTCAGTAAGAGGGGATGGATGGGAGGGTGATGAGAAATACGTGGGAGTAACATCCAATAGAAAGAACATTACCAGGGGTAACTAATTTGTTCTTCTATTGGATTGTGTCATCCCATGTATTCCTCATCTTTGATAGACTCATACAGCAATTTGTTTTTAAAAGGTGGGTGACAACATTTTACTGTATTTGTTGATATTATGGAGGACAGCTTTGCCAAATGTGGCCTCCTCTCCTGACAAGGAGTCCATACAGTAGAATTTACTGATAGTATGAAGGGACAACCAGGTTGCTGCTCTGCAAATGCGTTGCACTGGCACGCCTTGTTCCAAAGCTGAAGAAGCTGCAATTCCTCTGGTAGAATGAGTTTTCAGTTCTTCAGGCGGATCCTTACCCGCAAATAACATTCAGATATACACATGACAATCCATCTAGAGATGGTTTGTTTTGCGACTGCCAAACCAAGTTTGTCCAGCATAACCAACAAAGTTAGTCATTCTGACGAAACTCTGCGGTTTGCGTAATGTAGTAACTTAATACCCGCCGAGGGTCAAGGCGATGTAACCTCTCCTCTTCCTGATGAGGAGGTGGACAGAAAGTTGGTGGTACTATACGTTGTGCAAGATGAAATTCAGACACAACCTTAGGCGGGAAGGATGAACATACTCGGAGAACGACCTTGTCTTTGAAAAAGACTGAACGGTGGTTTGGAAGATAGCGCCTGCAGTTCACGTATCCTGCAGGCCGAAGTGATAGCTATCAAAAAAGCAGTTTTCATGGTAATTAATCTTAAGGGACACAAAGGTAAAGATTCAAAAGGAGTAATAAGATATTTTAAGACTAAATTCAAATCCCATGATGGTACAATGAAGGGAATATATGTGTTAGATCCTTTAGAAATTGTACTACAATCAGCACCTTAAAATACATTTTCCTCATCCGGAGATCTGTTAAAAATTGATAATGCCGCCAAGTAGCCTTTTAAAGTAGTGACTTGTAACCCGGAATGGGTCAAGTGAAGTAAGAAAGAACATGTTGAGGTTTCCATGTAAAAGCATCAAGCTTCTTATCCCTGCACCAGCTGTGAAATGTATTCCAGCGGCAGCGGTACAAGGTCTTAGTTGCTGGTCTAGCCGAAAGCAACACCTTCATCACGTCTTCCGGAAGGTCCCAATGCCTATATCTTACCCTTTCAGACACTAAGCATGAAGATGGAGTCCTGATCTCCAGGTGCCGAATGCGACCTCCCTCGGTAGATGCTCTCTTTGGGGGAAGACAATCGAAGGGCAGAAGGCTAATTCCAGAAGGTCCGGGTAGCACCTTCTCCTGCCCAATCTGAAGCATTGAGGATCATGGTTTTCCCAAAATTCCTCAACCTCCCGATGACGTGAGGAATGACAGGGAATGGCGGAAACGCATACAGAAGTGGAAACTCCCAGTCCACCAAAAACAAATTCTCTGGAGCAGAACAGTTCACGTCCATTATGTGTGCCCCCATTGGTCCCTGTGTGTCCCCACTGCCCCCCGAGTCTGGCTGTCAGCCTTCTTCCCCTCCCCTTACCCCCTTCACTTTTCAATTATCTTAGCACTTGCATCATTGTCCCTTGACCTCTGAGAATAGCTTGTCTGCCCCCCTTTTCCTCCTGGTCTTCTCCTCCCTCTCAGCACTACCTTGATCAGTCGTTGACCCTTTAAGATAGTCACTAGTTTTGTTCCTCTCCTCTTCCCTTCTCTCCCTTTCCCCCAGCCACCACCCCCCACCTCCCCTCCGCTTGTCACTCTTGCACTGCAACAATTGTCGTCAGGCATAGTAATGTTACTGCTAGTATGGGCTCCTTTCTCCTTCCCCTTATTGTTCCATGCACGTGTACTGTTATGATATGATAGTTATTCTCACATTCTTACTGGTTTCAAGGATCTTTAAGAATGCAACTGTATTTTCCCATGTTCCCCTCCCTCCTTGAAGCGCTTTGAAACACATGGTGTATAGGTGCTATACAAATAAACAATCAATTGAGCTGCTCGTGGCATATACGTGGCTGGTGCCTCTCGCCCAGACCGTCGCTGCTGTTGACAGAGCGCTCAAGACCATTTTGAGCGCAAAAAGAATGAAAGCTCTCATGGTTCTGGGCATGCAACAAATTTAAGGACCTGTCTGCCCCTACCTTGGGGCGCTCTTGGGTGACGCTCACTTTTGCCCTAATGGCAATTTAGCCGAATTCGGGGTTGCTGCATTTTTTGCCGATTTTTCTTACTGCAAACAAGTATATTGTAAGTTGGGATGAGGCATGTGGGGGGGTGCCCCCCAACATAGTTTACAGTATATAAAAAAAAATTAAAAAAAAAAAGCCAAAGTTGCCATAAAAAAAAAAAAATACAAAAAAAGAAATTGGCAATCCTTCATAGAACCCACACCTGAACCCGCAAGGCCTGGGGTTGGGCAGCTTGATGACTGTCCCCGAAGGGACAGGTAAGAGGCGAGTAAGCGCTCTTTAGAACTGTGGCAAAAACACACAAATACAAGCGCAATATTACAAAATGTAGAGCTATGCATTAGGCTACTTATCTGCTGAAAGAGCAGCCAAGAAAGACCAGGAGTTGGGGGCAGGATAGGAGGCCAGAGCTCCAATTGTGCTTTGCTGCTGAACGGTTAATGAAAGGAAGTAAAACATAATTCTCGCCGCCAGTTCCAGTTACCCAGTCATGTTGCGGCACTTCTGGTTTCACATATCGCAGGAACCGAAAGTGCCACAATATGATCGGGTGAACCTGCCTAGGGAGCAGATCCAGTACTTTTGATGATTACTTCGCAAACACGAACTGCCACGAATGATGCAGTGCATTAAGCGAGGCAGCCCATGAAAATACGCGCCAATAGAATAAATACGCAACCAAAAACAGCCTTCTGTCCACAACAGGTCAGATGTAGGCGGTCTTCGGGAGACTCGACGTTTAGCCACATATTACTGTGCTCACAAGATAGCAAAAAGAAGAAACTGGATCGGTGAGAAGCTCCAGGGGAGGGGAGAGGGAGATTATACAGCAAAGAGACAATTGTACGTTTGAGTGTGTGCATGCCCACACGCACGCAGAGAAGACGCTAACAAAGCAACATCTGTATAGACCTACTACCAAAATATTGATCTGTGTGTTTGAAGGGTTGTTGGGTGTGGGGGCTGACAGGATACAACCCATCGATATTAAGACAGTGAACGCATGTTGCTTGAAGACCAGTAAAAACAGTGCAGGAGCTTGATCTAGGCGTAAAGGTTTGCTGAAAAGCACCAAGCGACTTGACGAGGAGGAGGATCAGACTCTGCAACGTTGGGCGCAACAGCACTGCTTACGTAGATAAGGGGGTGGCCAGCCCTCTAACCACGTGCTTCAGCAACGCATTAGCCCCAGTGTGTTCCACGCAAACACATTTGGCAAACGAGGTGACAGTTCATGCTACTTATGCTGTCCCTCAGCAGAACGGGTGCAACATAAATCAGGAACCAGGATAAACAATGTCATTTTTTTTTTAAAATACTGTACCACGAGGTGGGAATATGAATAATAATTCAGTGCCATTGAGTATCACAGCAGAATTTATGCCCCAGAAAATAAACTGCCAGGGAAGCTGTTGCATCTCATGCCCGAGTGCGTATCAAATCTGACCACACTGCCCGATAGGTCACAGATGGTCAGAATGGCACTTCTCCCCAATGTGGGATGGCAACTCGACAATTCTATCTGCTTTACTTTTCACCCCTACAAACCACAATAAACGGCACTGCTGTAAAACACTATTAACAAATAAATAAATATGGCAATGAGCTGTCGCATCCGATAACATTTGGACCAATGGAACACAATGATAACCGATAGGAATAAGTGGTTCCTGATGTGACACAATTAATCCAATATTGATACTGTGGAGTCCAGCACCCCAAAGTGATGTCCAATATGACAGTGCTGTGCATTGCTTCAGAGTGGAAACGCAGTCCAACTCAGGATTGCACAATGCTGCCCAACTTGCGAAGCACATGAAAATATCAAGTACAGGTGGATTTTTCCGGGCGTTTAGCAGGTTCATCATAGTCATAGTGGCAGCCAAGGCGGTTATATGCTAAAGCTTGGGATCACTGCCAGAGAACTCTGAACTGTGAGCCTAGGGCCTAAAGTGATGGTGCAAGGAAATCAGGAGAAAAAGAGCATGGGAGAAGGGTGAACGTTTATTTATTTATAGTTGATTTGAAAGGTGACCTCTGTAAATGCAGTCAATTGGTCGCCCCATAAATGGAAAGGGCAGAGGGAAGACAACATAAATCTTCACAGCCTCGTCTCCCCAGTGGCTCTTTTAAGAGCCACACCTGGACATCTGGCAGCGGGACACCTCTCCCTTTTGGCACCCTCGTTGACAATGAGGGTGCCGAACGGAAAGGAGTCCTACTGGTAGGAAATTGTTCCGAAATGACACGTCGGTTGTATGGTACAATTGTCTGCATATCAGTGGTACTAAAATTACGTACCATCGAAAATGTCAAACAAATCTACCATGCGTTCCCATTATAGGGAACAAGGGGAGCGGGGGTGTCCCCCGCACACTTGTCCACTATAATGGGATCGGGGTTGTCCCCCGCTATCCATAAAATAATGTTTCCACACAAATAAAAGACCCTGCAGCACCGGTTCATATCCACATAAGTGAATAACTGGTGCCGCAGAGAGACATGGGAGTCAGCAACACACTGCGAAGTGCACTGCCAAAATGTAAAGTAGGGGAGGGGGTGGGGGTGCAGGAAATGTATTGCACTATTACACTGCAGCGTGGTTTTTGAATTCGAAACGTTTGAATTCGTGATTTTGCGCTGTGGTGTAATCACATATAGCCTTCCCAAACACTATTGCACAACACCTCTGCCATAAGAATGAAGCTAACTTTCACACACACACAAAAAGGTTTAAAACAAAAAAAAATACACAAAAACAAAATCATTGCACTGTAGCTACTCCCATAATGTTCTATCCACTTGAGCTCAACCGCTACTGCTTAGTTCATAGTCTACCTTCTCATATGCCATTCAGACATGGGCTTGGCTACCTCTCAGAACTTTGATGGCCGAGTCTAGGAGTATAACGCCTTACTGCACACCAGTGCAAGGAAAATGGGTATCCAAGGGGGGTGGGGAGGAGGTTGGTTGCAGAGTGAGAGACCTAGTGAGGGCTCTCAGTGGGTTTGCACTCGGACGGACAGCTTTTCCCAAATATTTTTTCAGCGGTATCCGCTTTCGTTTTATGTACTGAAATATGTTAAACCAATAATACATACACTGGATCAATCTCCACTAGGCTCCTTTGCTCCCTGCTAGTAGAAAAAAAAACATTTTTTACAGTGGTCATTTACTCCCTTCACATAGCATTGGATACAGATAGGTTAAGTAATACCATGGATGCATAAGGATCGCCTGAAGTCCTGTACAATCGTGTGAGGTTCATAGCTAATCTAGTCTGTCCTGAGGAGTTCCTGAAGACAACACGCTTTCCCATTTGATAAATAATCATTCCCGTCTGAGGGAATTCTTGACAAAACACTTTTGCATTGGTTAAATGACCCTTTTTGTCCTTACACTTTTTTTGGAGGAACCGGTGAGATCCCATAGGGGGAAAGGATTGCCTAACTGGGCATTGCGAAAAAATAAAAATAAATCACTATTAGTTAATATTTACACATAGTCGAGATGGCACAGGAATGTGTTACAATGGATTCGAGGTGAGGGAATTATCCCCAAGGCCTGTTTCATTGTAGGTGAGGTTTCCTTACACATTACCACAGATGACATTTTAGCCATGACTGGTCCTTTAGAATCGTTCACTGGTAAAGTGAGAAGTGTGGGCCGCATACCTGGGCATGATACTAAATGTTATATGCTATGTTATGGTATGGTGGAATTTTACAGGTAAAACCCTGCCCACCAAAATTCAAGGCGGAGAACTCGTGTTTACCTGCCCTGTGTGGCAGCTAGACTCTTGGCCCGGAATACCTCTGCACCCAGAAGTTACAAACCCCGCCAAGGATGCCATTGTCATCGCTGCTGCGGTGGCTGAAGCAGTTAGGGTAACTATGGAGAGACAATCACCGTTGCCCTTGATTAATGAAGATGGAGCCTACACCCGGTTGCGCCCCTTTTCAGGAGAAAACCCGGTGCCCAAAGGAGAAGAAGGGTATGAAGTGTGGGCCGATCTCTCGCTCAGCTTATGCTTCATGATTGACAGTGTCAGATAAAGAAAAAAAGTAGGCGTGTGATCGAGGCATTGCGTGGACCTGCACTACAGACTGTACAGTCCCTGCGCACACCGAGTCCGGATCCAACTTCACTGCAAGTGATGGATGCACTGCAAGGAGCGTTCAGCACCACAGAGCTCAGGGAAGATTTGATGAGGTTCCATGCCACCTCACTGAAGCAGGGAGCGAAGTGATCTGAATTCCCTGTGAGGATTGAACACATTTTACACTTGGCCCTCTATAGGGGAGGAGAAGAGACTTCCCAACTGAACCAGTGTCGCTTGAAGCAGATCCTTAGAGGGGCCAAAGACGCTGCCAAACCCATCCTCCAACAGACTGCGTCAAAAAGCTGGACTCCCCTCCTTCGTATAAAGAGCTAAGGTCAATAAGAGCTTTGGAAGAAGAAACCGGTGATGTCAATGCCCAGAGTCATTCTGTCCAAAGCAAGATCCCAGCTCCCAACTATGCCCTCTCTCAGAAGAAACAGATGGAGGACCTGCAACAACTGATAAGGAAATTACAGACACAGTTACTACCCAGGGAAAATCTGAATGCAACTCCACAGCGGGGCAGAGACTTTTTCCACTCATCACGTGACGGAGATCATCAAGTATTTAGACGCGCTCAAGAGCCTTGAGAATATGTTACCTCATTGTCTGACCCTTTACCAACTTGGAGATTTTGACATCGATGTGGGGATGACGGTTTCTCATTCGTATGTGCGACCAAGACTATGCTCGAGTAGCTGCTCTATTTACTACCCTGAAACCAACTCCAGCCCAAGCGTTGTCAGGAAAAGCACAGGAGGTTGTAGCGGAGGAGCAGCTAGAACCTCAAGTACAGGAGTAAGCCCAGCTGGCAATAACTCCTGTATATCTCTACAGGCACGAGATTCCGACATGTCGACTACCAAGCACCCAGTTAAGGCTCAGGAGGGTCCCACAGCTGACCATCTCCGTTTAGTCCATGAGCTCTGCAACACCCAGAAAATGTCACCAGCGTCGTGCAACAGACTACGAACTCAGGCACATTCTTACAGAGACACTCCTGAGAGCTTGATTGGACCACCCATGACAATCCCCGTTGAGCTTGAAGGGCGAAGGACTACAGCACTACTGGGCAGTGGCTCCCTGGTCCCCACTGTCTATGAGCCATATTATCGCGAACATATGTCACATCTGCCTTTAGAACCGCTGGAGGGGTTAAATCTGATGGGAGTCAGCGATGCTGCTTGCCGCTATCTGGGGTACATTTGCGTGAAGATCTGCCTAGATCAAGAGGTGGCTGGAATAAGTACCACTTTGACCACGCTGGCATTAGTATGCACCAAGAACCAGTATCCAGAGGTACCACTGGTCATGGGCACCAACTCCGCCCTCTTTGGTACCTTAGCCAGGATGTGTATGGAGATGGCCGGTCCGTAGTTTGCACAGACCTTATCAATGCACCCCGCTTGCCAACAAGTCGATTTTAAGAAAAGTCTGGAGAAGGTGGTGCAACCCGATGGTCCCGTTGGAGAAGTGACCACCACTAACCACAGTAAACTGGACATACCGCCTTGTCAGACCATCATGGTGCCTGGCCGTGTACGATTCAATGTCAAAACCGCTACCGAAGATTGGTGATGGAGACTCCTGAAGGTGAAAAATTGCCTGGAGGACTGATGGTCCAACGCACGTTGATAAGTGATACTGGTTCAGAAGTGACCCACATATGTGAACCCATTACTAATGCCACTGATAAAACAGTGCATCTACCCGGAGGTCGGACAATTGCGCAGTTGCACATTGCCGACTCTGTGGCCGAGACGGCTGCTACCAGGAGCTCATATCCTACCTTGGATGTGGAAAAAATAAACTTTGGGGACTCCCCATTGTCAGACGTGAAAAAAAATAATCTACGAGACCAACTGGCCATGAGGGAGGATGTGTTTTCAACCAGTATCTGGGATTTGGTTGAAGCCAAGGCAGTGCAACACCACATCCGTCTGAGCGATACCACCCCATTTAGAGAAAGGTCGAGGAGGCTGGAATATGCGGATGTAGAGGACGTCCAGCATCATCTCAAATAATTGCTGTATGCCAGTATAATCCAGGAGTCAAGAACCCCCTATCCCTCCCCAATAATGGTGGCACAGAAAAAGAACCAAGATGTGTGGCTGTGCATTGCCTATTGGTGGCTAAACAGCAGAACTGTGCCAGACAAATATACCACCCCTCGAGTGGATGAGGCCCTGGACTGTCTGGTTGGGAGCAAGTGGTTTTCTGTCTTGGATCTCCGCAGTGGGTATTACCAGATTCCCAGGTTATCAGAGGATAAGGAGAAGATGGCTTTCGGATTTTACCAGTTTACCTAAGTGCCTGACACATTCCGACGCTTGATGGAACGAACAGTGGGGGACATGACCTGGCTTTAGGTGCTAGGTTACCTGACGATGTGATCCTGTTGGGAGGACACTAGAAGAACATCAAAGGTTGCTGAACGTTTTGGATCGCCTTCAACAACAAGGACTGAAAGTATCCCTAGAAAAATGCCAGTTTTGGCGCACCAGTGTGAAGTACATTGGCGATGTGGTGTCAACTGACGGAGCGAGTGTGGATGCCACCAAGATGAGAAGCTTCCTGGGGTTCTGCAATTATTACAGAAAATTTGTGCCTGGCTTTGCCAAAATAGCCCATCCACTCACAGAATTGACCAAAGGTTATCCAGCTCCACAGAAGACGACTATTAAGATGGATTTCTGAACTCGGACCTGGAGGGGAGAGGTTCAGAAGGCCAGCCTAGTATCTTGGAACAGGGTAACCTCTGGACAAGCCAGACCAATCAGGGTAGCGATGGTGGCCGTCAAGACTAAGTCTCAAGAGGGGTGAGGGTGACTGAAAGAGCTCAATGAGCACACCAAGCAAGGACACTTACAAATTACTCCAGACAGGTGTTATATTATAAATATAGACACATTTATTACAAGGCCTTTGTAACATCGACCATAGCAAAGAATCACAATAATACTAAAGTAAACCAACACATCACAATCAATACTAATATATATATACACATACATACATACATATATACACACACACAAGACCGAAGGGCCTAAGGAGTTATAGGCACGTAATATGTAGACCACCTAGATGGGGAGGAAAACAGGCAGTGCAAATAATCATTAGTCCCAGTTCGACATCAGAATTTCACCTAACTAGGAGGAAATCCGAGCCCTACGAAGAGGAGCCTTATGCTCAATAGTACATGCACGCGCTTGTGCCAATGGACAAAAATAGGGTCTCTACAAGGGTTTGACTGTTCAGGAAGGTGGATGAAGCGGTGAAGAACAGGTCCCCCACTACTCGGGCAAGACCTCTACTTGCGGGCGGAGGCAGGGTGAGAGTGCGGAACAGATCTGCTATTTCGCAACAGCGGTGAAGAGAAATGGGTTCCTGCACTAGGGGGCACCGGTTGGGGTATGGACTACTCACCGGTCCCCGACGCAGGCAGACCCAGACTTCGCCAGTTCAGTTCACGTTGCTGGCAGGTTCAGATGCGATGATCAGGACGTCTCGATACCGTGTAGCTTCCGCGGTAGCAGGATGCAGGGGCGAGGGTGTCCCAAATGCAGCGAACGTGCACAGGTTGTTACCACAGCAGGGCAACACGGAAACCGCGTTTACTCTGGTCCAGGCGCACTCGTCTCACTTCAGACCTGGGACTGCCAAGTGTACGATATTCGGTGCGAGTGCCGTGGACACAGAGCTAGCAGTAGGCCAAGTTTCGAGGGCTTCCCCGAAACGGCGGCGGTGACAGAGCAAAAGTCCCGTGTAAACTGGTCAGCCCACTGGTTGGCCCAGGGACACTTCCGAAGAGGCTTACTTGCAGGGTTTGATGAAGGTGCCGGGAATAGTTGATCCCAGGAATAGTTGATCCCACTATTCCAATGGGTCGAAGCGCCTTCGCAGACCTTCTAGGACGATCAGATGCAGAGGGGTCTCGCAGGACGACAGCGGTTCAGGGTGCCAAACCTTCAGCGGGTCACCAGCAGTTCCTCAACTCAGCTTCTTGTTGCAGGATACTTGGCTCCTTATCCCTCGTTCGGTGTGAACTCAGGAGATCGACATGGTAGTCGGCCTCCTCTTATCCAAAGTTCCCTTTGCGCCAAAACGGAGAGGACCCAATGGGAGATCTGCTCACAAACACTCACCATACGTGGACCTATCACGGACCACGGTGGTCCCAGGCATTCAGGACACTCCAGACTCTCTGGCACCCAGGATGTGTATTGGGAACAGACATCCCAGCCCACATCCTGGAGGCATACACACAAGGCATGCAGAAGCCTGCAAAAGCTTTGGGTTTCGCGGGAAAGTGCATGACCAAATAAGGACTGACCCGGGTCGGCTCGACCTGGGCAAGGTGAAGGGGCAAGATGGCCAAAGAACCTTGTGGCATGGCCATTTTGGAGCCAGGCCACTTATTTGTGCCAAACGCGGTAAGCGCGGATAACATGGCGAAAAAGGGTTCAAAACACAAGAGAAACGATAGCTGCCACCAGTCCTGTCCATGACACACGCACAGTTCATAAGTCCAGCGAGAGTTTCTAGGGCCTTTGGAATGACTAGAGACCCAAGAGCACTATAAAAAGTAAGTTACAGTGCACTCTTTCATGTTGCACAAAAGCTGCAACATGAGGAAAGGACTAAGGGAAACGAAGTCTCCCAGTACTGACTGTCTTAAGGGCAAGTCCGTTTCCCCATAAGAATTGACCGAAAGCCCAGAGGAGTGCGGCGGAAGGCTGCGCTTCTCTGGCAAAGTCTAGATCAGGGTGTAAAACAGCAGCAAAAAGTTTGGGGGTTGACACAAGGAGGGAAAATTACATACAATCATGAAATCTTTCCTAACAACGACCCGCTGTGGAAATCAGTCCGCGGCCCTGTATCATCCTAAAGAGGTTTTCGGCCTGCGCTGGAATGAGAAGGGTGAACAGGCCTTCGCCCAGTTAAAAAAGACTTACTGAGGTGCCGGTACTGGCCTACGCTGATCCGCACGTACCCTATATCCTACATGTGGATGCCAGTTCCGATGGACTGGGCGCCATACTCTATCAAGAGCAACAAGGATTTGTCAGACCCATGGCGTTCGCAAGCCGCCGGCTGAGTCCCGACCGAATCAAACCATCCTACCCATAAGCTAGAGTTTTTGGCCCTGAAGTGGGCTGTGTCTGAGAAATTGCATGACTACCTGTACGGAGCTGCTTTCACAGTAAGAACAGACAACAATCCACTAACATAAATCCTCAAGTCTGCCAAGTTGGATGCCACCGGACACTGATGGTTAGCGGCATTGTCCACATACAATTTTCAATTAGAATATCACCCTGGAGTCAACATAGATGCTGATGCACTGTCCTGAAGACCCCCCCACTGACGACAGTACAGAGTCCACCTCTGCCAAGATAGCCTCTGTGGCCGCCATTAAAGCGATCCTCCACGTAGAAACTGGCCAGAACGCCGAACCAGTACGTTGTATTGACTGCCTAGAAGTGTCCCCATGAGCTATTGTGACACCACCAGTCTAGTAGCTCCGGAACTGCCGCACCTGAACCAGACGGAGCTGAGACAAAAGCAGCTGCAATATGAGGAACTAAGAAGTGCTGCTGGACAAAGAACGCTTCCAGAGGCCCACCAGAAAGCAGATACATGCCAAACCATCAGATATATTGCAAAGAATGGAAATCGCTGGTAGTGAAGGGAGGAGTGCTGTACAAGGAGAGTCAAAGCCAAGGTCGCCTGATACATAGACTTGTGTTGCCATGCTCATTACGGCCCCTGGTTCTGCGCACTCTGCATGACCAACATGGACACCTGAGAAGTGAAGGGAAATTAGATTTGGTACGGACTCGATTTTACTGGCCTCACCCAGGCCCAGCAGTGGAAGAGTATTACCACACCTGTGCACAATGCATCGCCCGAAAAACCCTCAGTCATCCAGCTGCAGCCCTTCAACACCTACAGAGCTCCGGACCCATGGACCTAGTTTGTGTGGACTTCCTGAGCCTTGAAACAGACAACGGAGGGATTCAGATCATTTAAAACTTCACTCGCTATGCCCAAGCATATCCCACCAGAGATCAGAAGGTAATGACCACAGCAAAAGTACTCTGGGACACATTTTTCGTGCATTGTGGCTGGCCTGCTCGCCTACAGTCAGATCAAGGGCGAGACTTCGAGTCCAAACTGCTCAAAGAACTCATGCAGTTGATTGGAGTAAAGAAAACCAGAACCTCTCCTTACCATCCACAAGGAGATGCACAAGCCGAACGTTGTAATCGAACATTGTTGGGTATGCTGGGGACAGTGCCACCGAAAAACTGAAATGGATCCAACATGTATCCACCCTAGTTCATGCCTATAATTGCACCTAGAATGACAGCACTGGATTCACTCCGTATCGTCTAATGTTTGGCAGGTATGCCCGACTCCCCATAGACTTGAGTTTTGGGGTCTCTTCTGATGGCACAGGGGTAGAACGCTACAAGTATGTGAAGGACCTTCAAGAACAGTTGTCCAGAGCCTTCCAACTAGCGCAAGCCTCTGCAGGACTTAATGCACAGCAGAATAAAAAAAGTTATGATAAGGTCTGGTTCAACAACCTGCAACTCGGGGATCGGGTGCTCATCAGGAACTTCGGAAAGAGGGGGCGAAACAAGCTGGGCGACCGCTGGGACTCGCAGCCCTATCTAATTGAGCAACAGCTGACAGGGCTGCCCGTGTTCAGACTAAGGGAGGGGGGTCCCCCCCCCCCGAGGGATGTGTGAACCCTCCACAGAAATCATCTCCTGCCCATAGGGGATGGTGTAGAAATGGACCCGACTGTTGCCGATGTCTTTTTCCCTCAGTAAAAGGAACACCAGAGGTTTTCAACCAGAGCCCCTCAATGGGGAAATCCAACAACCTACTGCCCCACCTACTATACCGTCTGTAACCTCCACGTCAGGAAAGAAGAGGGATGCAGAAGACGGAGCCTACCACCAATGAAGTAGCCCAAAGGCCCTCAGACATTTCGACTAGTACAGAGGAAGAGGAAGAAGATGAGGTGCTGAGGGCTTACATTTCAGCTACTGGTATGGAAGCGAGGATACACATCCCGTTTCCGCCGAACAGTATGAGAAAAGTATCAGAGTTTGGGGACTCCGACACGGCCCTCCCCATTCAAGGAGAGGGCCTACCAAGACCAGACTCGGTGACAAGGGACCAATCACCCGCATCCATAGACTCTCAAGAATCAGCACCCGAGGATCATTCAGAGGTTGTGCATGAACTACGACGATCTCAAAGAGAAAAGTCAGGCCAGTCAGAATGTTCTGCTCCGATGCGCCTGGAGCCCAAGCTGAAATTTTCCGAAGGGGACTGCCTGGTCACACAAGTACATGTGCAGTTATGTATACCAATGAGCCAATGCGTTGTTCCAGACAATGGTGGGCTGTGCCATTGCTATGGAATGAGAAATGCCATATTGTATTTTATGCACTTCAGGAACAGAGAAACCCTTAGGGACAAGGGTTTTGAAGGAGAAGGGGGTGAGTGTAAACCACATTTCCTGTGGGGTTCATTATGCATGGGCTGTGTGTCCCGTTCTGTTGGCAGGCGTGTTTGTTTACATCCCTTCCTTGTTGTACGTTCCTACTGACGGCGTGCGTTTTGGGCACGCACATAGTTGGAGGTAGGCTGCACCAGCAGGGAGAGAACAGAGCCATCCGTGAGGCGATTTCACCTCAGAAGTTGCGCGAGCCCCCCTGCTGGCGAGCGTTAATGGTAACTCCTCATGGGCATAACAGCCCCGAGGGGGTTCGCCTCAAGAGAGCGCAGAGACGATAGGAAGCAGAAGCTCCACACCTTCACAGAGGGCACAGAGGCCCTCTGTCGAGTCAGGGACGCCCACCCCGACCCATAGGCCGTCTGCCTATCAGGGGATGGCAGTTCTCTTCCCCACCCGGGGTTGAAAGTGAATCCGAGTGAGAACTAAGGAGCACTTGGCGACGCTGCCGCCGGACCACCACTGCTTATAAGAGAGGGAGAGCGGGGTCAGGTGTCGCACTGCATAGTTCAGTCAGGTAGGAGAGGGAGGAAGTGCCAACCCAGGTTAACACGTGGGCAGTGTTGGATGAGAGTTCTTAAGGTAATATTCGCCGCTTCTGGCGTGTGACTCTGTGGAGTCGTGTTTCCTTACAGTAGCGCAGTAGGTGTGGGCGCGGAGGTAATTGATGTGGTGCAGCGGTGGGTTTGAGCGACCACAGGGACACTGCGTGTAAAGGCCTATTGGTGCCCTGTAGGGGTTGGTCCACTGTTGAGGGGCCAGTGTCCCGCCCATCTCCCAGAGCCTGTGTCCAACTGTTGGGTCATGTGTAGTATCGTTCCACCTCTCTTTTGCCACCGCTCTGGGGGGAGGTGGCTGGGGGGCAGGCGGGGGTGGCAGTTATTTATCCCGTCGGAGATGGCCAAAGGTCACTTGACCTGCTCTGTGAGGGAGTAAGGTTTCTGTCAGGGTAGAGAGGATCCAGGCCCGGTGGCGTCACTGTGGGAGTAGAACGTTTGGGGCACTAAGGTTATACACCCCTGTGCGGGGAGCAGCTACCAGTACTGAAGGGATGTTGGCCCTACAGAAATGATTAGCTATTCAACAAATTTGAGAGTTTATTCTCATGAAATCCCTGCGACAGAAAGTATTATTTATTTAACCAATGCAAAAGTGTTTGTTGCCAGGAATTCCCTCAGACAGGAATGATTATTTATCAAATGGGAAAACGTGTTGTCCTCAGGAACTTCCTCATGACAGACTAGATTAGCTATGAACCTCACATGGTTGTAGAGGACTTCAGGTGATTCTTACGGTTCCATGGTATTACTTAGTTAACCAATGTGTATCCAATGCTATGTGAAGGGAGTAAATGACCACTGCAAAGAACGGTTTCTTTTTTGTACTAGCAGGGAGCAACTCTGTTAGGAGCCTAGTGGTGTAAGATTGATCCAGTGTATGCATTATATGTTTAACATATTTCAGTACATAAAACGAAAGCGGATCCTGCTAAAAAAATTGAAAAAAAAAATGAATAAGACAGCCTATTTATTTGGGCAAAGGTACCATAGCTGCTGTACGTCCTCGAGGGCAAACCCACTGGGAGCCCTCACTAGGTCTCTCTCACACTGCAACCAACCACCCCCCCCCCCCCACCCTGGGATACCCATTTTCCTTGCACATGTGTGCAGTAAGGTGTTAAACTCCTAGACTCGGGTCTCCTCACTCATTCCTACAGAGAGGAATACAATTCAAGGGAGAATCACCTTGCATGTATATTTATATTTGTTATATGTAGTTATGTTTGTGTTATATGTCAGTGCACTGAGGCCGTTGGGTGTGTAACGCTATAAAAAAAAAAAGCGAAATAAATCGGTCACTTTATCTGTGGCCGGCAAGGTCACATGTAGACCGATGTGTTCCTTTATCAGACATGGTTTAGCCTGCCTTCATCTCTTAGAAGTGGGGCAGGGAATATGCTTGGAGATTAATTTCCAAGTTCAAGATGTGGCTCATGTTACGATACAACCAAGGAAATCACCTACTGGCGTTTCCATTAGGAAACATCTCCTAAGATCCCCAGACAGCCTGATACGGGGTTTCCAAGCATCATTTGAGACGGCCAGCTCGGACCTCCGTTCTACCCTTCCCACCTCCCCTTTTTTGCAGCAGCGTTAAACCCTTTCTGAAGTGGCAACATCAAACATGTACGGTACCTTTCTTTGTTGTAGTGAAGTACTTGGAGTCCGACATGTCTGCTTTCTCGCTCTGCGGCTCTGAAAAGAGAAAAGAAAAATCAGGGAGAGTTTCAGTTGGGATAACATTCAGGACTTTATGCTGAGGCAGCGGCGAGAGCAGCAAAGGGGGCTGACACTTGTCTCTGGCAGGAAGAGGGGTAGGCGACACAAGGGGCACTGCACAGGCGGCTGCTCCCAAGGCCAGGAAGCACGAGGGCTGCTAACATGAGTCACTGCTGATAAGAGCACGATGCAAACGAGCTGGAAAGAGTCAGCAAGTAAGGTAAGGCAGATACAAGTGGAGCACAAAACAGGAAAAGTAATTAGCTAGACTCAAGCCACTACTGACGTGGGTAAAATATACAAAGCCCAGGCAAAAATTCAGCAAGATGGGTGCTGCTGCTGATCGACGAGAACCGAGAACGATGCACATGGGCGACAACCATGCCGCTTTACCTGCTGCCGGTAGACAATAACAAACAAGGCATTCCAAAAAATAAAGACCAGTGAAACGGTTACTAAGCGACAGTTGCAATACATGTCTTAAGCCAACAACGGGTGACGGGAACCTACAGACATGGTGATGGCATATGGATTTAACATGGAGGGCCTCCAGCCTCGACTTAAAACTCCAGAGGTTACACAAGACTAGCCATTGTCTGTGCCCACAAAGCACCAGAAAACAATGAGCCAGCTACCTGCATAATCCAGGATGAACACAGTGAAGGTGATTTGACCCGCTGGATTGCCTCATGAATCCCTGTAAATTAGGACCATACAGTGCAACAGAATATATAGCAAAACGTCATTGTAGGGCTAGTGCTTTAACTGATCGTTTTATGGGATGCCTGGCCCTGGATTATAGGTTTTTTATGCAAACTGCTCCTTCTATGGAGACCAGCTACTCAACCTTACACGCCCCCACCCACTCCATAAAGTGCTTGCCTCTGAACTCATCACTAGGGGACGTGCAGTCCCCAAATTTGGATTCCCCAGTTTCGGACAGAGTTATGAAGAACACTCGACTAAGCACACATCAGACGATGGGGTCTCCATGTGGTTTGTGCCCTGGCCTATCTCCATGCCGTATTAAAATGGAGATCACAGAGCTCAGAGTCTTGGTTGAGATGTTCCAAATTCAGTCATTTAGTTAATACACTGACTTGTACACCATTAATTAGAACTAGACGTCGCCAATTCTGTACCATTACAATAAATCAGAGGTGCCCAAAAGGTGAATGGAAGACCCAGGGCCGTCACAAGATGTGGTGAGGCCCGGTGTAAAACATTTGGTGATGCCCCTTACAATTTTTTTGCACGGGACTAGCGGCGGCACTTCCACAAACGGGAGACTCGAGAAATCTCCCCTGGAGTTTGTGGGGAGGAACACAAATATGGTTTATTACTACAACTGCAAATCAACTACAGCTAAGTTAGATGCCTCTACTGAAGAAAGGTTTATGCCCGACTACTTTTGTATCATATGCATAAATGTATATAGGATGGCAT
Organism: Ambystoma mexicanum; assembly: GCF_040938575.1. NCBI lineage: Eukaryota > Metazoa > Chordata > Amphibia > Caudata > Ambystomatidae > Ambystoma > Ambystoma mexicanum. Next base: position 1,276,708,243 of record NC_090932.1, read on the forward strand.
GACAGCGTGTGGTACATGACGCCAGCATTAAAGAGCACCCTGCCCCTGTGTGCGCGTATTACAAAACACATCATAGATGATGTGCAGTGGAGGCTAGTAAATTTCTGAACTTATAAATGTTTTCGGCAATCATGCAGGATAGACAGAGCACAGTGAGGGAGCCCAAACCAAACAAGGGTTGCATGAGGAGGTTTCTCACTCCCAAGAAAATGTTAGAAACATTGGGTTAAAATTATGCATTTTACAGCACTTTCTTTGCAAAATTGGGTAGTAATCCATACAGTTTGCAATTGGTTTTGTATGGAAGAGCATGGAAAATCCCAATAGTTGCAATCACCGACCGTGCACAGGAACATTTTCAAATACATTTCATGCTGCCTTTCCACACAATATATGCTAGTATAAAAATATATTCATGCTGGTTGTTCCCATGTATGTCCATGCAGGCTGCATCAATCTGCTCTTTTTACCATGTACAGGCAACCAGCCAGTAACAATGTCATGCTACAGAAAGTATGTCCAGGCTGACTGTGCACCATAAGTGTTATAACTGGCCGGATTGGCCTAAATTCAATGTGGGCCAATTTAGCCAAGTAGTATGTTTGCTTTAACCTTGATGCGTCAAGGGTAAAGCAAGAAGAACATTGGCAATGCTAACAGTTTGGGCTTTTGTGTAGGCATGCGAAAGGCACTGCTGTTTTGGTATTGCTGGCCGTTGATGGTACCAGGTGCAAAATGGTTGAGTATCTGAGCAGCCAACAGCAGTGCCTGGCAAATGCACAAAACGTTTTGGCTTGTGCACACCTTTGGCTTTGCCAATGCTCGTTTTTAAACAAGACTTCAGAGAAAGGCACGCAGGGTGCAACTTCAAGTCATTAACTCTCAGAAGACTCCTTTGAGAAAACACTTGCAGGCACATGAGGGCAAAGTTTGATGGTGAAGCTTGGTTAAAGCTAGCACAAGAGTTCAAATGAGGAGGTGTTTTGGGTGGGGAGGGCAAGAAGTGGGTGAGAATTGCCATAGGGATTAGCATGGCTATGAGAAGTCAATGGGTGGGCAAATCTACAAGCTTTGTCTCCTGCTGTCATTGGCGCAGATCTTCACAGATCCGGGATCTGCCAAAAAAATGACCAGATCTCAGATCATGCTCCACAATCTGGGAAATATGTGTGCACTAGGGATGTAACGGTATACCGTTAAAGATACCGTGAACAACTTCATTGAACAATAATAACCACCACGTTGTTTATACAGGTATGCCGTGCTTTTCAATCTGATTTGGAAAGGCTGCAGTAAGCAAATGCTGCACAGTCTTGGTCTTGCACTGTTGGATGTGCCGTTTGCCACGGGGGCCTTGTTTTGCAGACAAGAGCATAGGGAAAGTGAGGCCACATTAGTAAATGCAGCTTTGCTGCTGTGACCGCTCTTTATCTGTAATCAGTAGCGTCGGGTCAAAGATCAACCGACTTTGCGCAAATTGTGTTGAAAGCTGCCCAGTGCCTGAACTTGTGTGTTCCCCATGCAAAGCTGGTAACAATGAGCTGACTGGCTGGCTCATTAAGCATACCAGAGACTCCAGTTCATAGACTCCGCCAGACCTGGATTTCATGGGCAAACTAGAGCAAAGTTATTTTGTTTCAGGCATTATTTATTTGAAAGGCAGCATACAGATTTTAAACGTTTTCACACAGTGATGCTGGTCCGCGCTACAGGTCAGATCTTCTATGGTGATTTTCCCCATTTTCAATTTGTAATTAGCAAGATCACAGGGACATCAGGAGGGTGATCTGAGGGCCTGAACTGAAAATTAGCATTTTATTTTTCCTTATGTTCGTATGTAAACAAATGCAAGAAAACATTCAGTGACTTGCAAAACAGTGGAGCCAGGAGCACTTGCTTAGCAACCACTCGGCCAGCAGGAGCAGAAATGTATCGATTTAGCCTGGCCGGGCCTGGCATCATGTGGCATTAGTTCAGTAAGTTAAGGTCCTACTGCACTGAGCAAACACACATTGGAACAGCTCTTGCTCTGGCTGTGCAAATTGTAAGAAAATAAAAAAAACATGTTTTTAAAAAAAGGACGGACAGTGAAGTCATACTTATGTAATTACTCTCCAAGTTTTAGATTCACGGAACTCAAGTTTCTCATGGTCATGGATCGGATAGCCATCCAGTTCTGTTTTAGCTTAGAATTCTGGGATTTGTAGTTTTCCCACCAATTTGAAATATGGGGAACTACACATCCCAGAATTCAAAGGGGGAATGAACTGGATGCCCTTCTAATGCATGTCCACAAACAACTTTCTGCAGACCAAGCATGGACTGGCCTTTAGGGCAATAGGCCCATGGCTGAACCAAAAATGCAAAATGCTTGTGTGGGACAGTTTTTGGGTCAAAGTGGGGCACTATTTTGGCCAAAGTGGGCCAGTTTGATGAGTATCTTCACTATGCGGCTAGTAGTTTTGACCACTGTTGCTGAATAAATATTCTTTCAAATGTACAGTTTGCACCACATTTTATCAAAAATCTCCCCCTTGTGTACTATTCAAACAATGTTCCAAAAGGAATGAATTCCCATTTGCGCTGTGAGCCACTTTTGTGTTGGTGCCTGAGACAATTTTATGCCCCTGTCCGACCCTGCTGTAGACCGTGAACACTGGGCCTATCAGTGCTTTCTGCTAATAAATAAACTGACCCCCACTGTCCTCTGTGTAGATGTGCACATTGGCACTAGAGTTGTTGCTTCACTTGATCCTTCACCGGCCTTCTGCATATGGCACTGGACTCAAGCAGGCAGGACAGATTCTACATTCAATTTGAAGTATCCAGAGCAATGGGGGTGAGATTTCTCAGGTCTATCCTCGATTTGTGACACCATCCATGAAAGCATTCCTCCATCTCAACTCACATGACAAGGGTCCTAATGCACTCATACCCGGTGAAAACGGAAATGATGGGGCTGTGGTCAGGTGGTGGTCTAGGCCATATTTGTGCCGATATGCATTTTAACTCATTTTCAAAGTTTTTTTTGCCACTATCTTTAAGAAGGTAAATGAACATGTATTGCAAGAATCAAGAAAGAAATCAACAGCGCCCACTGAACGCTGTCCCTTTAGGATTACATGGTCAGTGGTGACTCCGACATCAGACCTTCATAATACACCAGGCAGATGGTAAACAAGCTATAGTGATTAGATCACTATGCAACCTTCTGGTGCGTCTGTGTTGGCAACGACATTTTGACAAACGAAACACAATGACATGGGCTTTCAGACCGCACATGAGTGACTTTTCTCCCTTTAATGGGATAACGAGTTGTTTGTCACAGGGAAGGGTCATTAAGCCCATGCCATGTTCCAAAAAAAATGCAAATCGACAAATGTTCAAAGCGATGACCTGTGACTGAGCAGCAAGCTCATTGCTCAAAATGTGCTTTATAACACTTCCACTGGTCACTCTTTCATTCAAGGCGATCAACAAGTTGATAAAGTCAAAGTTTTAACTTCTGGTTGGAGCTTTTAGATGGCCCACCTCTCCAGAGATTAGAATAGCATTAAGAAAGTAAACATCTCTGAATTGGGGTGAAAGGTAAGACTAGTGGCTAAAGGGAATGTGAAATAGCTATTCAGCTTCCTAACTGGGCTCAGGGAAGTGGGAGCAGGGCTGGCTGAAGATGTCAAGGCTGGTGGAGGCCCTTTTCTTTTTGATGTTTGGGGGCGTGCCTGGCCTTACAGATTGGATAGATAGGCCAAGGCATCCGGGCATTGTTTAAATCAATAAGTCAAAATAATACAGCAAGGTGGTTAAAAGCTGCAGATCCTATCAGTAAATGTCTGTGTCATACGATTACCAACATGTGGGCAACTTGTTGGGGCCCCATTTCAACTGAAAAAGCTGAAAGGCCGAGATGCCATCCCTACGTGGGGAGAGCAACAGTGCAATGGGTTTATTGGCCCCTCTCACTATCCACTTTCAAAACGGTCATCCAGCCCCTGCCAGGCTGACCAATAGACCCATGGCTAGACGGACCAGTACACAGACGTTAAACTGCTTCGCTGTTAACAAAGGCCCTGCAATTACAAACATAAAACATGTCACTGTTCGCACCTGCATTCATATGCATACATTTTTAGGTAATTGAAATCGTGATGTGGGGTTAGCACTTACATGCCAGGGCAGTGATTAGAAGGAAAGTGGTGCCACGAGACATCTAATTCTCACAGGAGTGCTTAAGTGTGACGTTTCAGAAATGAAGGCGCGAGTTAGCTGCTTGTAACATTGAAGCTTCACCAGAATAGTCTCATTTGAATGTGCAAAGATGCTAGTTGCCCCCACACAAGTAAGTTTGCCCCTCCCCCAGCCTCTGAAGTTAGCACCTCTACCAACATTTGAAGTGTTAGCCCCCTGAAATGTTAGCCTTAGTGCACCTCTAATGCCATGACCCCAACCCTTAATGAAGTGGCCCGAAGGGTGGTTACATTTAGGGGTGGGGCTGCACACACACAATAAATCACCCATGCATTCATCCACCAGTTACAACTCCTTTCATGCATAAAACCAAACACAGCATGGACACAAACACCAACATGCATGCATGCATTCAGACACACATACTAATTTAATTGCACATATATACACATTTAATAAAAAAGAATTAAAATTTTAAAAAAAAGGTACCTCCATGCACCCTTCAAAAACACCCGCGCAGCCACGGGGAACCAGATGGCCCACCCTTCACTCTGACACGTAGACATGCCGCCTAACAGGAGAGAACTCCTCTGTCAGTCAGCGTGTTCACGCTGAGCAACATGAACATACTGACTGACAGGAGAGGGGTCCTCCCTTGTCATTAAGCAAGTCTACGTTGTCAGCTAAATAACGTGAGGCAGCAGCGCTCACTTCTGAGCCCTGCTGTCTCCCATTATTTTGCTGTTTGTTGCAGAGCCAACAAACATCAAAATCATTGCAGGGGCAGAGAGCAGACAGCACTGTCCCCAGTGTAAATAAAGACACCGGTGGACTGTGCTGCCTTCTACTTAGAAGGTTCTGCGAGGCTCCCTGCAAGCGTGAGGCCCGGGGCAGTTTTCCCCTCCTACCCTCCTGTTATGTTATGTAGGGTCCATTTATAAAGCGCATGGTCACCCGAGGGCATAATGGCGCCAGAGGGATGAGATCCTGGTCAGGCCAGCAAGCCTAGAAAAGGAAGGTTTTGACAGCCTTTCTGAAAAATAGATGATTTTAAATTTTGATGGTCATTGGAAGTTCGCTCCACAGCTCTGCAGCTGCCACCAAAAAGGTTTGCCCTCCAATTCGAGCTGGTTTATACATGGGAACTGTTAGCATATCAGCGGAGGCGGAGCGCAGTGGCCGTCAGGGTACATAGGGCGTACATTTTGCCTGGAGATATTCCACCCCTTGGCCATGTAAAGTACAATGGACAATGCATAGTGCCTTGAAGTTGACTCGTTGAGTCACCGGAAGCCAGGGCAGGGATTGGAGAACAGGGGATATATGGGCTCCAGAATATCACCTACCCTTCGTGATGGCCCTGGGAAGTTCCCCTACAGATCATTGTAAAAGTTGACAAATTGAGTTCACTGTCAATCTGCCTAAATACAAACCTCAACCACAGTTTGTGTTGGCAGTGTTTTGGCCTTTTCCCCCCAAAGGAATCAGAACCAGTGGTGCACTGAAATTCTGCTCAAACCAAAGTGCCTTGGCTGCTCCAATCATGCATTACATTGGAATATACACACATTTCAAGTGTGGTCCCCGAGGATGGGGCATTTCCACTATGCTATTTTCAAATATGGAAGCTTCCACAGTTATACCGTTCTTGCATGATCTCCCCATCCCACACACATACTTCAAAATACGCCATTTGAAGGTCATGCGATAGCAGCACAGGAAATGGAACAAGTAAGCAAACAAATGTAGGAAGTCGACACTGAAAACAGCAAAAGACCAGGTGTGGCCTATAAGGCAATGCCCAAACCAAAAAAAAAAAAAAACACTAAAAAAACAAGTGTGGGACAGTTATATTGGTCAAAGTGGCCCACTTTTCTGGCCATGTGGGCCAGTTTGATAAGTTGCTTCATCATGCAGCTAGTAGTTTTGACCTGGGTTACTGAATAAATAGAAATTTTAAATGCACAATTTGCATCATATTTTATCGAAAACCTCCCCTTTGGGTACTACTCGGTGTCACAAAAGGAATGAATTGCTGTTTGCAACTGTGGGCCACTTTTCCATTGGTGCCCGAGACAATTGTATGCCCCATTCCGACCCTGGTACCCAGATGCGACCAGGCAAGGTACAGGCCAAAAGTGCCAGGGCAGTCAGCAGGGAGATTAAACTGGTGATACACAAGACCAACAATCAGCCACACAGTGCAAGGGTAACGAGCCTGTAGTAACAACAGAAAGTAAGAAACAAATCACGACATAGGTAGGTGCCAGGTTCACGATCACCACCAAAGGTGGTCAAAAACATGTAAACACGAACCTTGAAGTGCTACAAGTGCAGTAAGTTTCATATAGTGCTGCAAGCTCTATGAACGTCAACAAGTAACAAGAGGGCTCAACGTACCTATCAGGGACAATGTTTTGAGCAGTCATTTTGAAGGTTTTTGGGCCTGAGCCAGGAGCAAACAAACAGAGTACCTCATGGACATCCCTGGGTAAGGGCGGCTCGTAAGCACACTCGGAAGTCATGCCGTTTCAAGAGCAACTAGACGAGCAGGGACGCTGGTGAAGCTGAGGCACTCCAAAGCAGTCAGGTGCTTTACAGACACCCAAAACCAGACCACTCCACTCACCCTGGTATTGCAGGTAGAGGCCGTCACACACCCTCCGATTACTGTTTTCACTGCCATCTGGAGTTCAAGCAGGAAGTTGGCCATTTGACCACCAGGAGTACTGATGTTTAGTGTCGGGAATAGCAGGAACTCGCAGCTGGATATGCTGCAGGAAGGTCTTAGACAGTGCACCATTTATAGTAAGACAGCCGAGCAAGTTAAGCACTCGCATCAGATGGGTGTTCAGTCTGCGGGACAAAAAGTTCGATTAAGACAGTACAGACTCAGCCCTTCATCTATGGGCCGTAGATAAAGTGCCATTGAAAACTAGGGAACCCCGCAGCTTAGACACGTGAGTAAAAATGGAATGAAGTGCTCTATAGAAATGTGATAAGTACAGTCTAAGGAGGCGAGGCAGAAACAGCCTCTGAAACGTAGATCTGCCAGCCACGACCATCTTTGAGACCGAGATTTCAAAATCACCACGCTTATGACCATACTTAGGACTGAACTACCCAGGGTTAAGAGGTAGAAAGGAAATGAAGCAAAGAGGGCAGGAAGGGATCCAAAATTATGCACCAGCTTTTAACTCAAGAACAGGCAGGAACTACGCTTGCAACTACTGTGCATTAGTTGCAAGCGTATTATTATTGTGTATACACTATTGTGTATTCATCTCCTCTAATCACGTCGCAACTTACATGCGCCGCATCCTGCTTTGCCTTAGGCACTTCCGCTTGTTAGCTGCCACATATGGCACCTTTAGCTACCTGACTTGGTGACATTACCGACTCCCAGCCAGCCTCATCGCTGCACAGATACTCGACCCATACTGTATTACGGATCTTTCGAGTGATTTGTCTCTAGACTAGCATCACTCGGTGTGTGCTACGGCCACACTGCGGTGTAGTGCCCATTATGCGCTTGCTCAGGCAATCCCAGACGTTCCTCAGCAGCACCTGTCCGACCAACGAATGCACTGTGAGGCATTGTGCCACTCCTTGTGGGTCATCACTGCATTTGTACGCATTGTTTAACATTCTTAGTCACCTTGCCAAGATTTGATTATCCCCCCCTGGTCATCACAGCCTCAGTATGCACTGTTTAACATTACCATTTATTATGCTCAACCTTAGTATGCACTGCTTTCATTTTCCGTCACTATGCAAAGTTTGAAAATTCCACACTGGTCAACTTAGCATTAGTATGTATCGCTAGGCATTCGCTGCTATTATGCCATATTTGAATGTTTGAATATCCCTCGCTGATCACCTTAGCATGTACTTGATAGGCATTTTTTAGTCATTGTGGCACTTATGACGTTGGACTTTAAGGATCGCTACTAGTTGGGTATCTGCATCTACTGTGTACTCTGTCACCGCTTGTAGTAACCACCTGACATTCGTTGCCCCGATATGCCCAAGTCATCATATGCCCAATACAGACCCTCATCCTGGACCAATTGTCTTACCTTACTACGCTAAGATGCCAGTCATCGACTGCGTCACCCTCCCTCCACTAGATCTCCACAGCACATTGTGCTACACTACTCTTAATTATGCATTGTACTCCGACTACTTACCTGCTATGCCCATTACCAGACACCACCACCCTTAAGCCTGTCTATTTGCACCTCGTACTCTACTTACTGTACACCATTCTGGCCTCAACCACACCGCAACCTGTTCCCACTATGGCCATTCACATTAAACCAGCTACCACAACTAGTACAATTCTGCCGTGCTCACTTCCATCCTGCAACACGATAGCGCCCAACCCATACCTAAACGAGCCAGCCCTGTGGCTACAACACTACTTCCAAACCTATCCATAACCAACCATGCCATATGCGCATCAGGAATGCTAGGCTTTGCTCTCGCATCCATTACCCCTCAAGCACACACACTACACCACGGAACAGCATCACCTCTTACGACTACCCCTCACTCATGCCTGACACTGATAGACCCAAACCTACCGCAGATAAACCCTCACCGCCATGCTTACCTAGTTGCCTATTCCCAAGTCTATGGAGAAAACCCTGTGCAACTCCAGTCCGGAACCAAAGACTAGCAACCAGATGTCACCATTGGTCCTACCACCTGAACACAGACAGTAGGGATAATTCCGCCAACTCTACTACGAATAAGACCTCTGCCCCAGCTGCCCCATTATCGGTAGAGGCCTCCCCAGCCAACATCCCCAACTCCCAAGCTAAACTCAAAGGGGCGCTCATTAACGCCCGCTCTGTCCCTGCTCACGCGTTCGACATCGCTGACTTCATTGTGACTGAAAACCTTGACTTTCTGGCAATCTCAGAAACCTGGTTACATGCGGCGTCAGGTCCTGCCCTGACCCTCGCCATCCACGACAGCTATTCCATCATTACGTGCGACAGGGACACCAATCAAACTAAGGTGGGTGGATTAGCATTAATATTCAAGAGTTCTCTTAATCTAACAGTTGTCAACAGCCAACAGTTGCCCTCCGCGGAACTACTCTCGATTAAACTCCCAATCTCACCTAATCACACCGCCTCAGTGCACCTCATCTACCGGCCACCTGGTCCCACTTCCACATTCGTAGAGGATATCTCATCCATCCTAGCAGCTAGCACTAAGCCTAAATCCCAAATCATTATACTTGGTAATCTCAATTTAGGCTACCTAGATACGAACGACACAGAAGCCTGTGACCTAGCCAGTGTCCTATCTGACTTTGGCCTCACCCAGCATGTCAATGTACCTACCCATATCAAGGGACACACATTGGACTGGGTTTCAGACATGAATTGCGCATTAAATTTAATCTATCACCATGTGCATGGTCTGACCATCATAATATAACATTCTCCATCAACACTTGCCCACCCATTGACAAACCATGTAATGTGCCACCCACCTTCACTCGCAACAAGAAGGATATTGCAACTGATAAACTACTTCCACTCATCCTCCCTCTATTAAACTCGGTTTCCTCCACCTGCGCTGACCCTACCGTCCTTGTGGACACCTACAATCGAGCTATGTTAAAAGCCCTGGATTCCATTGCCCCACTTAAACAGCGCAAAGAAAAAACATGCAACCACCTTAACTCCTGGTTTACCCCACACCTACGAGAACTTGGTAAAGATAAACGAAAAGCTGAGTCCCTCTGGGGAAGCTCACCTACGCCAGTAAATAAAATTAACCTCTTATCCATCACCCTTTCGTACAAAGAAGCCATACTAGCGGCCAAAAAAGAAGTGTATAACAGGATCATACAAGCTCAATCCAACACTAAGGAACTCTTTAAAATCCTCAAGGAATTAGAGTCCCCAGTTGCCCCCCTTGACACGTGTACCCCCCCCCCCGACACTGAATGGTGCGCCAACATACAAAAAGCACTACTAAACAAAATCACTACACTCCAAGCTAAAATCAACACCAAAAAAAAACCATCTCCTTGACTTCGCAGGTAATACCAAATCCTACAACATCCCATTCCCTAAACATTCCTTCAAACCTTTTAGCTTCTCTCCTCTCACCATTAGGGAAGTGGAAAATATCATCATGAAGTTAAAACCATCCAATTGTCAAGGTGACGCCTGCCCAGCACTAGTAGTAAATGAAGCAGCGCCTGACCTCGCTCCTTTCATCAACTCCTCCTTTAAATCTGGCATAGTACCGAATAACCTCAAGGATGCTTGGGTAATCCCCTTAATCAAAAAACCTAACTTAGACCCTAGCAATCCCACAAACTACAGGCCTATCACCACAGTGCCTGACCTCCTTAAAATCCTGGACCGTGCTGCAAATCTCCAAATTCAAGATGATCTCGATACCAACAACCTATTAGGACTTAGGCAATCTGGTTTCCGTCCGAGACACGGCACAGAGACAGCTCTAATAGATCTAAAAACTCAAATTGAGGATCTGAAAGACAAGGGCAAACAAGCGCTCCTACTCCTACTGGATCTGTCCGCCGCCTTCAATCTGGTTGATCACCAAATCCTTTGCCAGCACCTCAAAACTGCCGCCCACTTTTCCGATGCAGCTACCTCTTGGATCAGCTCATTCCTTGCTAACAGATCCATGAGGGTCTTCTCACCTCTTGCCGCTGCTGACCCAACTCACGTCCCCCGCGGAGTCCCACAAGGCTCGTGCGTATCACCTACGCTCTATAACGTATTTACTAAACCACTCGATATTCTTGACCATCTGGGTGTCATCTACACAAATTACGCGGACGACACCCAGATACTCATCCCATCACTGATGCTTATGTAACCGACGTCAAAGCTCTCAACGCAGTCTGCACCGTCATCCAGGCGTGGATGGCCCACCACGGTCTCTGCCTAAACGATGAGAAAACTGAGTTACTCATCCTAGGCTCTAAGTTCAAACTCTCTAAACTTGACAGTAAATAGGAGGCTTTCAACATTGATGGTAAGATCATCAAGGTCACCAATGTCACTAAAACCCTCGGAATTTACCTAGACTCCACCCTCTCCCTCAACAGACAAACCAACTCCGTAGTCTCATCACCTGCGTATACGTGTAAACTAATCACTGCTTGCCGTCCCTTCTTAACAATGGACAACTGCCTGATCCTCACCAGAACCCTCATTTTATCAATAATTGACTACTGCAACGCCCTTTACCTCAGAACGAGCCAAAGAAACATTGATAAACATCAGGTAACCCAGAATAACGCCATCAGGGCTGCTCTTAACATACCCAGGCGCGCCCACATCTCATCCACCAGACGCAACATACACTGGCTCCCCATTTCATGGCGTATCGCCCTTAAAACACTTGTTCTAAGCCACAAAGCACAGAACAATGCGGCACCGGCCTACCTCAGCGCACTTCACTCAACACACAGCTTCCAGACCTTTAAGATCTGCACAAGCACACACGCTCATCATTCTTAGTTTCAAGCTTCAGACTGCCAGAGGTTCGAGCTTCCCAGTCCTGGCAGCGAAGCTCTGGCACTCCCTACCCAATGATCTCAGGAATGTCCCTTCCCTCCAATCCTTCAAAAACAGAACAAAACAATGGCTCTATGAGCAAGATGATGCTCCGGCCACCCCTCTGTAACATATGCTGCCTGCTGCGCCCTCTCATGTATATAATTTGTAATCTGTAACTGCCTTTTGTAACACTTTACTGTAACCACCTTTCCAAACATGCGCCCCGATGCCCTTGGGCAGGCTGTGCAATATAAATAAACAAATACAAATACAAAAATACGCCCAAGAGTGTGGGTGCTGGAGGTACCAGAGAGAATGGGAAGCCGAGAACCAGAGTAAGAGGCGGCAAGCATAGGGACCGGGCAGGGGCGGTTAATGAGGAAGGTCAGGTATTGTTTAGAATGGGGAAGCACTAGGGAGCAAGAATGAGGGACTGCTGGCCAAGTGCAAGAGTGTTTACTGTAGAAGATGGAGCAATGCTTGCAAGCCACTTAGAGAAGTTGAAGCTTGCAGGTGGGGATTGAAAAGCAGAACGAGGCACTGGGTAGGGAGCTGCTGAGAGCCAAGGTGAAAGATTGGAGATGATGCAAGAAGCCAGAGTAAAGGTGGAAGAGGGAAAGAGTGGAGGTGAGAGGAACATAGCCAGGATAAGTACGTCAAGAAAGGTGGGAGAGAAAAAACAACCTGAAGGAGGGCTGACAGGAAGTGTGAAAAACTGACATGTATCCATAAACCCAGGGTTGGGGCAAGCAGGAGGCAGCGTTTGATGCTGGCAATTCGGACGTGAAGAGGGTGGGCAGAAAGCCAGTGTGATGACTGGGGCATCTGAGAGCCTGGGTCAGGAACAAGGGGCCGAGACGGAGGGTGAGGGACCGGGTTCAAAACAGAGGACTAGTTGGGAGCAATTTAGATCCTCCTGGTTTCTTAGAAGATCCTGGTTAGGTTGATACCAACATCTACCAGGAGCTTCTTTTGGCTCCTCGGGCCAATTTATGTTGAACACACATACATCTAGGTGAATTTTACTCTCATTTGACTCTGCCCGTTTTGGAAAATCTATAAACAAACATTCGTACACATCAATAAAACATTTAAAGCATAATGGGTCATAAATATGGGATGACATTTGATGTGAAGCTATACAGTAGGGCAACAGTGTCTGAGCAGCCAAGGCACACTTCTCCATATGCAAGTCGGGGCGGTGTAACATGAACAGTATAAGCTATTTCCTATAATGGAATTGCCATACAAGTTTACAATTATAAATGTATCTAAACCGCAAACGCAGGTAAGAAATAAATTGTAAGTACGCATGTTGAAGATGTTCTGTGGGTGGATCCCCCTCAGCTACATGAAGAATGGGCTGGAAGAGTAAGCCTTTTGGTGCCCATCAATGTGTCACACAGGAAAGACACCGAAGGATCAATGAAAGAAATGAAAAGCCACACACAGCTCCATACAACAAGCAGTTTCATTGTTACTTGTCAACACGTCACGTAAAGATATGCGTGATGTATTGTATACTAGAACAAAAAGGGGGAGGGGGGACTAGAGATCCTACAATACAGGGCATCCGTGTGTGGCAGAAAAAACAGATCACGTAATGGTAAAAAGCAACTATAAAATCAGGAAATATAACAAGGCTCCCAACGACAGCCAGTACTAGAAAAAAATAAATACAGAAAGATACTAACCAAGAAAAGCTTATTAAATGGAAACCAAACTTTTTATAACTACCCCGATTTTATTTTCACTTGTAGCAAGTGCAAAGTATGCGTGTTTAGCATGAAAGACCAAGGGCCTCATTGCATTTATGGCGGGATACCGGCAAACTGTAAAACGGTCTACGTCACTTGGCAGATTACAAGTGGTGGAAACGCTGGTAAATCCCCTTTCCATGGAGTCCCGTGGGAATCCATGGGGCGGGGGGGATTGGTCGGCATTACCAGGCCAGTAATACCAGCAGTTTCTGGCCTGTAGGGTGGCGGATATACCTCCAGCTCAGAGCTGGATGTAAATCCCCCACCCAACCAGCAAATTTGGAGTGTGCCGGTGCGGTAACGTGCCGGTATGCAGTAATACCGGCACATTACTACACCGGCTCACTCATAATGAGGCCCCAAGACTTTCAAGCGTAATACAGCAAAACCTCACATATTTTTTTTATAAGCAGTCTTGTGCCATTGTCATTTACACCCTGATCTGTCCAGGTCAACCGACTTCCATCGCTGGTACGATTATAACATTGAGAATTAGGATTGCACAACATATGGCAGCAGTAAGGAGTGGAGATCTCTGTTCCATTTCCACACACCGTTTTATCCGTATATTCTTATTGACACCAGAGACCGTCACCAGGCAAACCATATTCTTTAATCATCACAGTAAGTGAATTCCCTACATTCCACATTCTACAGTCCATCACCTTTATTCTATCAATGACCTAAACATTCCAAATCCCCATAACTATTTACAATACAACACGCGCTTTTATAAAAGCGCACGACAATGTCCATCCAAATGTGAAATTCTTTGGAATACAACACGTTCTACGAACACAATGTGGTGGCAACCGGGAATTATAATTGCGCCAGGCTCAAGATGTATACGAGCTCTGCATAGTTTAGTAGTTGATCTGAACGTCGATCTGGAAATGCATGCGTTTACAACATTGGCTCTAGCCTCTTTATTTTGTTTCAGTATACAAGTCTGATACAGATTCCTCTTGTGGCAATGTGCTCCCTTCTCAAACCACTTTGGGGATGTTAGGACAGTTTTTCTGAAGTCCAACTAAGGTCTTAGTAAAGCCATTCAACTGAGGCGGCACAAGAAACTCCTATTATAAGGCTGTACCACCTGAGTATACGGTAACGTAGACAGAGCAGTCAGGCTTATATTAGGAGGGAGAGAGGGCTGTAGAATCAGTACAAATGAAATTGTAATACAAATGGTCCAAGAAACACTATGTAATGTAAATGGTTAACACTTTATTTCATCAATAACCATAAAATTTCAAAAAGTTTATAAGTCAGGATAACAACTCTAATACAACTCAAACAGAACAATTTATACATAGTAAGCATGGGAAAAAATAGCATTAACAGTAAAATGAAATACCCTCGGATAATTTCAATGTTAAACAGAACCTTGATAGAGTATCTTCAAAAGTATAAATAAAGCAAACACAAACACATGACATTAGACACGACAGACACCAACGTCCCCTCTACCCTTTATGTGGGTTAAATGCTCAGTTGTAAACCACCAACTAGATGCGAGATGTCACAAACACTTTTATTTAAATACAAGTAGGCCCAGATAAATCTTGGGGGAAATAAGTAAGTACTATCAGATTATATATACATATAACCACAATTATAAAAACACAACACTATACTTGAAGGTACACAGACCAAAGGATTCAACCTTATTTGGAACATCTAACAGGAGTTGGGACGTCAATCCTTTTCATACACATTCAGTATAAATCACACCAATTCCTGGGAGTAAAAACAAATGGTTACTTTCAGATTACATTCAGTAATTCAAGGGTAGGAGACCCTACCAGTTGTACCTTGACACTCAGTAACAAGTCATTCAACTGGACAATATACGTTTTGTGAATAGTGGAACACTTATTCTAGGTACAGTAAAAACCTATAACTACTTTTGTGATAACAGTTACACTAGGTGAGTAAAACCGAAGGATGTAATCAATTACAGGTGCTTTTGAGATCAATGAAACACAGATTGAGATAAGCAGTAACTCTTGTAACTTATTTATGGACGGCACACAGCTAACTCAAGGCAAGTAAAACCCATATGCCTTTCTCAAGGAGCCATCAGCAACTTGGGGCAGGTATAAACATAAGACTCTTTTGGTGTCTGTCTAAAACAGACCAGAGAAAGCAAAACCCAGGGTTACACTTTATGAATGACAAAAGTTATTCTAGGTAGGCAACAACCTAATGCAGACCTATTCTGGTCAGGCTAACAGCAAGTCAGGGGAAGCAAGACCCAGTCTGGGAATAATAAAGTGAAACCAACAGCATTACTTTTGGGTAAGGCTCTTGTACCCAGGAGTAATGTCTGGCAGAGAGTCTCCCAGGACCCCCCTTGTTATTTGCATATTTCAAGTAACTTTGGGTCTCACCCCAAGTTACATGGGGAATCCAGACGTGGACCACTTGCTCACTATTCTTAGAAAGGCACAGCTACAACCTACTGATGAGGTTAAACCAGGCCGAAACACGTGTCTGGGGTTGCTGTTTGTACTCTTGTTCAGAGGAGAATTGCCTAGCTTTTTGGTGCTGGACTGCCCCAGGGCAGGACAAAGACTGATATGTTTGGGATATTTCTTCTCCGAGAAAGATAGTGAGCTAAAGACGCTGGGTAAGGCTCTTGTACCCAGCACTAATGTCTGGCATAGAGTCTCCCAGTACCCCCCTCACCCCCTTATTATTTACTTTTGGGAAGTGGCACAAACAAATCATAGGTGAGTAATATACCCGTCCATCTACTCTGTTAGAATGGCAAAACAGTTTCTAAGGAAAGAAAGATGTTACATATACTTTTTAGAATAGTGCACACACATTCAAGGTAAGCAAGAACTTTAGTAACTGTTCACATGACATCTGGACACCCAACCCCTTGTTCACTCTTAGTGTTAGTTACCAACCAACTTCTTTTGCAAGTAACCTTTAAACACTGATTCTCTTTTCTAGGCAAAAAGCCCAATCCTTTAAAAGTCTTTCCCTTATTCCTGGAGCAGGAGTGTTCTCAGTGGCAGAAGAGGGGGGGGGGTGTCACTAGAGTCTAAGTGTCCAACAGGCAGTGTCAGGATAGGTTCTTAAGTAGCAAACGTCAGAGTTCCAAAGGAAGACTATTCAAACAGGTGAGTAGTTCACTTTAGTTAGTTGAGGGTACAGGAGATTCACAGAAGACACCCTAGGAGGATTTCAGCAGTTGAGCCTGGGTGAACTGGGCAAGAGGCCTCCCAATCACAGAACACCCCAAAACTAAACAATAATCACAAGAGAGTTAAGGTAAGTAAATACCCAAGCCAGCACAGTACCTCCGCACAGAAGATTAGAGGAGGACTTCAGGCTATTCAGCCAAAAACCAGGTTGGTGGATTCCTTGTCATGGTGACTGAAAACAGGACCTTGGAAGGGACTTTGCAGCAAGGCTCAAAGAGGAAGGCTCTAGGCAAGGTTTTCCTTGCGGCTCGAAGGATCCAGCGCCATTTTCAAGAGCACAGAAGACAGAAAATCGCTGGTCGGATTCTCATGGTTACAAAGGTCCAAGCTCCCTCCACTTTTTGCTGGATTCCTTGGTTTTTTATTCCCCTTTTCCTCCCAGCTAGGATTAATCCACAGCCTACCAGAGAGTGGCTCTGTTTCTGTGTGCTCTGCTTTAAGGGTCCTAAGGCAGGGGTGCCTTTAGTGTCGCAGAGAGGGTAGCTCCAATCTGTTAGTCATGTGGCCAGGCTGGTGGTGGCTTTTTGCTTTGTGTTAAGTAGAGCTCTCAGTGACACACAAAACTACTCACTTTCAAAGGCAAATAAATTAACCATGTTACTATTACCTGTATCCTAGTCGATCACTCTGCTTCAATATCAAAAATTGAAAACCAACTAAATGAATATAATTTCATATGCATTTCACATCAACATATATACTTGTCATTTGGAAATTTTACATATAAATATTGGTCTATATGGACAGAAAACGGCTAGTGACGGATATCAACTATCAACAGTCATACGGTGATAACATGAGATAATTATTACAATAAGAACAAACTAATTAGAGCTGGGCGATATGGACCAAAAAATATTTATGGGCTGAATCCCGATATATATATCTCAATATTGCTTATGTGGGTTAAATGTTCAGTTGTAAACCACCAAGTAGATGTGAGCTGTCACAACTTTATTTATAAGACATTGATCAAAATAAAGTACAAAAACAGGGTTCCTATTCCTGTTTGAGAATACACACAGCTTATATATTTCCCAATGTGTTATTCTTTTCATTCGATATAAATCCTTCACTAACCACTTGTTTGTCTGCAAGTATTTGCTCGTTCAAGCTATTGCTATACAGACGCTTTCCGATAACCGCATTTAGTGTACCATATCTGGTAAACAAGGATACATTAATATATATATATGTTAACGATATTGTCTCATCCTTTATCCATTGTGAAAATGTAAAATCGATATAGCGACAAAACTCGATATATCGCCCAGCACTAATATAGACATTTTTGCATTTCAATAAAATGCTACTCTACCTTCCACATATTGAAGGCAACACATAGGAGGAGAGACTAATGTTGGGAAGGAGAGCGGATCTTCCCACCCCCCATGCGAGAGAAAACACGAAAACACGAAAACACGAAAACACGAAAACACGAAAACACACACACACACACACACACACACACACACGACTATAAATTCCATTTTAGTTCTTAGCCATTTTGGAGAGTAGGCCCAAGCGCGGCAGAAACCATTGCATGGGTTAGCATTAGGATTCACTGCATCAATCCAGATCCCATTCCCGCCCCCCCACCCCGCATAAAGATGCAAAGCTTCCGCAAGCCCATAAACCACCCATTGTCTCAGAAGGTGCAGGCAGGCCTGTGATCCCAGAGAAGAATACGCCCCGCAAGAAAGGAAAGGAGAGCCATGTTACAGTTACCATCCCACGATACAGACAGGCCGCCAGGCTTACCTGCCCTCACCGACTGCTTCATAAGAAAAAACTATAATTATTTTATCTCAAGACCCCTGTATTCTGCAGTATCATCCAAACCTATACTACCAACCATAAAACTAGTTCAGTCCTCGATTGATCATTAGGATCAGAGAGCAAGGCTATCTTGCCTTCACAGTTGGTTCACGCGATATTTGCATCGAGGTGTAGGGTGGGTTACAAATTATAGCCTAAGACAAGGGTGGAATGCCTTGGAGACTGCCGACGTGTCTGGGAGCCAGTGAAGTACGAAAGTTGGCGTGACCTCAACTCTCCCCGTGCATCCTCTCTAAGCTTGCCAGGTGCACCATTACAGTGATAGGATAGCATTGTTTTTATGCAACTAATTGGTCATTAGTCCAACCTCACCATGGAGGACAAGCCCAGCAGACCCCACGTGATGTAAGATGGACAGACTGGACTGGAACCAATGGCCTGGCATCCCCTATGGAGCAGGCCGATCCGGTTTAAGATCACACATACCAGCCATCCAGGTTTTCGCTGTATGTAATGACGTCATCTATGACGAGGCGGATGCTCATAAGATCCTGCTCGTGCCCATTTTGCCAGAATGTTCGGCAGCAACAGAGTTCTTTGCTGATGTACCCTTATTTTGTCAGCAATAAAACATCTTAGCCTTGCAAGGAGTATCTTGGGCCTTTTTCCCTAGCGGGTTGTGTTTTTTTGGTGCAAGCGTTTAAGGGCGTGCCTTCACTAAAAAGGAGGGGCCTAAATGCCAGAACAATAAATTCATTTCGGGAAAATGGCAGTTTAAAAAAGTATAATAAACTGTGTGGAACATGTAATCAATGGCCTCTTTATCCCGAGAAACCAGACAGATTACTCAATGTAGGGTATCGTTTAGTTGCTGGCCATATCCCATGTTCCTAAAGACAGTAGTACTGCATTTTCTGTCCCTAGTACAGTATAAAAACCTAAAGCAGAAAAAACAAGTGTTTTTATTCCATTATAATTAATGCTTCCAGTTTTTTTACTGATTTTTACACAAATATCAATCTGCTTTCTGTCTATTTATAAAAATGGAAAAACAGGTATTTGTCTGGTTCTCTGTCACTCATGGATTGCAGGCTAATCACACTGCAGATTGCCATCATGGAGAGTGTAAAAGTTGTATAAAAATATAAATAAGGTTCTTCAAATTGCTGACAGCATATATCTTAAGGCAGCAGCAGTCACAGGAGCAGTCATTTGTTATGGAAAGAAATGGAGCTAGTATTTCTTTCCTATATGGCAGCATGTGTGCTTTAATAAATGCATTTTTTTAATTAATAAAAATGCAGAAAAATACTTGTTGCGAATTATCTTTTTATATGACAAAAAATAAATGTAGGTAAATAGAAAAAAAGCCCCAAAAATAAATATGGATAAACGTTCAGTCGTATCGTGACCCACCGAGCACGTGATACTAAAAAGTACGATTTCATGATAAACTCCAGTAGCGTCTTAGTGGCGGAGCAGGCTGCTATGTTAGAAGACAAGGAATGCAGCGAGCCAAGACTATCAAGCAAAGAACTGATGTAATTAAAGCAAATAAAATCTCATGAAAGCAAAAAGGTTAAACACAGCCCAATTCTCTTTTTTGTAACAATAAAATATTTCTTAATCACCTAAATCAAATGATACAGGAACTGTAAATAGAGATCCTGAGAACATCACGCTCGGATCAATAGATGTGAAGATGCATTAGCCCCACATTCCTCCAAGGTAGTGAGATCTTGTTTTCACACGCAGTACTTCACTTTTATAAATATAGATAGATATTAAGAATGTGTGTGGATTTGTGGCTTTGCGTATGTTCCCACTACAATTCCACACCGTTTCACCAATCTGCACAAACATTTGCACAGTCACCTGTTAGGACCCTCCTAACATTACTGGCTACATGACATCTGGACACCCCACCCCTTATACCTGAATTTCAGTAAAGGTAAAAATTTGGGTTTGTGGCTTCGCATATGTTCCCTATACAATTCCACACCGTTTCACCACTCTGCACCAAATCTTGCACAGTTACCTGTACCTATAAGGGAATGAAAGCCCATGCAACGCTGGGTATATCATCTAATATATGTAAGAATTGGCAGCAAAAAAATCATAACTTGGAAAGATTACCAAAACGTGGCCATGATATTCACAGGCAATGAATCTTTTTTTAAAGCTGTACTATGGCTTTATATTTTATAAATCAGTTTCTGCCCCAGGGGAATAAGTGCGTCTTTAACCCTATGTTGTGAAGTATCTTCAGCACTGCTCAATCAAGGTGATCTGCCATGCCAAAAGAAAATGGCTGGTTTGAAGAGCTGTTGTATTATTTGTACTTGTACAGCTGTGATGCCCATTGAAATGGGTCCTTGCGGCCTATATTTTTTTACCAAAATAAAATTTTCTAAAGGGCAGATGGTCACGTATATCACGCATGTATTGCAATTAGTGTACTTAGTTTCCATTTCTTAGCCAAATCAAGTTTATTTGCAGGATGTTCTGTTCCCACAAGGGTGGTGACCAGTGTGCCGGGCTAATCCCCACATCTCTGTTAAAGTAGTTTACTTAGTTATTCTGGTGCACATAACGTGTGTGCGCTCTGATATTGCAGCTTCTCTTAAAAGCAAACAAGAGTTTTGATAAATTATCTTCATGAACAATGGAAAAAAACTAGTAATCCGTTGTGAGGTTTTTTGTAATAGAAAACACAAATAATTCAACAAACTCCTACTCAACATGTATCCGTGATCTCCCCCTCAATACCCACCCAGTCTAAGTCGAACCACATCTCAAACACCCCTCTTTCTCACTCCTATTTCTAAACCACACAGATACATGTCGCTACATGTAACTCCCCCGCAACTAATATTATTCCTACCCTCCATTGAGGATTGATTACAAGATCCCTTCTCACAAAATAAACCGCTCTCAAAAGTCCATTCCTACTCTTTGACCACTTCCAATCAAATGGAGATACCCAAAAAGGTAGCATTGCTCCTAGTTTCTCGATCCATTAATTTCTTTTAACAATCATTCCCCTCTCTCACTCTGTAGCATCAATGCGCAGGTACTGGGACCAGAAAAAAAAGCCATTCCTCTTCAATATTTCCCATCCGATATAAATCCTTCACTAACCACTTGTTTGTCGGCAAGTATTCGCTCGTTCAAGCTATTGCTATACAGACGCTTTCCGATAACCGCATTTAGTGTACCATATCTGATAAACAAGGATACCCTTCCTCTTTTGGGGGTAAACCAAACAAAATCAGCATCGGATTCAAAAGGTCTCTTCACTTCCTCACAGTGTTCAATTCACAATAATACCTCTTACCAATAAGTCTGAACTTTAGCACACTACCACGAAAAGGACCAGCATGCGCCTCGCTACCCACATTGTCTCCAGCAATTATCCCTAATCGTACTAAACATCTTAGACCGTGTGTTTGAGGGAACTGCTAGTGATGTAGGAGTTTAAAGCTGTGGCGCTTATACTAGTTGGAATGGAGACCTTGCCCACCAGCCCTCAAATTCTTGCCCACAAGTCTTTCTCAAATTTACTCTTTGGCAGAATGTGTCTTGGCCTCCTCCTTCAATAGCCTTTATCTCCTTTTCCAGGACTGGTGCCTTCAAAGCCACTGCATCCACACCTAGTTAAGGCAGGTCGAGAGCTAACAAATTATCCCTAAAATCCTGTGCCCTCCCTGAACGCCCCTCCTTATTTAAGTTTACATAGAAAGGCTCTCTTGCTATCACATCCAAAGTGGTTCATCACTTTCCTGCATAAGAACAAAGCCAGGCAATAGACAATCTACTAGCAAGCATTGTATCAGTTTTAGAATAGTTTTGCCTTAGGAATAGAGGTTTCCTATACATCACTCCACTTTGTAACTCTTATTTCTCCCACAACCCATTCAGTCCTGTCCTGGAGTCCTCCCAAGTCACCTGAAATTAACACTTCGCTAGAAGCGGTCTTGGGGTTCAAGACCCTTTCCCAATTTTAACATTTTTTTTTCTCGTCTGGAGCCTTCATTTATTGTTAGACCCCCGGATATGTTGCTTTGGCCTTGTCCCACACAAACCACTGGCACATCCCACATTTGTATCAAAAAACGCCTCCATCTCCTCTGAATACTCAGTAAAATGTGCATCCCTAAACCACAGGTCATTACATTGCCATTTCGACATACCCCACAGTGGGCACGTAAGCACCACCAACGCCATGACAGTTTCATGGTCCGACCATGCCATCTGCAACTTTTTTCCCAGTTCCAGCCTTTCTTGCAGACCACAGTCGAGAGGTCATCTATGCATGAATAACATTTGTGAGGGGCTAAGTAGGATGTGCGTCTCCCACCTTGTTGGGTGCATTTCCCTCCATGCATCTAATAACTCTTGGAATGCACCATCATGGCTTCCCCCAGGTCTCTTCCCAGCTATCTGCTGATCGATCTCAGGAACCACCAGACAGATCTCTTCCCAACATCGTCCTCATCTCAGCCCATTCCATGGCCACCTGCAAAAAAGTCTATATGCCATTGATTAGGGATATACAGGGCTGCCAGTGTTACTTCGATTCTCTCAAGTAAGTTCCTCCAAAGCAATCTCCCTTCCAAGAGCCTCTTAATACAGAGCATCCCTATTTTTACCAGCTTGTTAAATACTATCGCCACTCCTGCTTTTTTTTCCTTCCCGAGATGCCAGGTATCTGAAACTAATGCCCCTGACTCTTATATCTCGCCCCTCTCTAGTAGAAGATTCTGGTCATCCATCCATCCATCCATCCATCCATCCAGCTCTTACTCCAGGAATTGCAGCTCCTGTATCATTTGTACTATCTTTCCACTTATGATCCTCTCTTACCCTCATTGTGGGCATTTCATGTCTATCCTCATCTGGTGTGATCTTTACTGTTCCAGTTCGCTGTAAACCAGTTGGGTTGAAACCCCCGGCTCCAACCAACTTACGACTGCATTAGAACACATCACTCTCATGACTCAATGGATACCAATTAGGCCCACAACCTAGTAGAGACCTCCTCTATCTCCCATCCCCATTACAAGAGTGAAAAAAATCCGGAAGCACCCACACTCCCACTCCTTTTCTTCATCAATGTTAAGATGGATTTCTGAACTTTGACCTTGTGGGCAGAAGTTCAGAAGGCCAGCCTAGTTTCTAGGAACAGGGTAACCTTCTGGACAAGCCAGACCAATCAAGGTAGCATTGACGGTGGTCAAGACTAGGGGGCCTATTCATGGAATTTGTGCGCCGAAAAACAGGGATTTGTGCGCCATTCTGCCCGCAAATCTGTTTAACAAATGGGGATTTGCGGGCAGAATGGTGCACAAATCCCCATTTTCTGGTGCACAAATTCCATGAATCAGCCCCTAGGTCTCAGGAGGGGTGAGGGTGACTGAAAGACCTTAATGAGCACACAGAGTAAAGGACATTTACAAATCACTCCCAGTCATGTATATATATATATATTAAAAATACAAACACATTTATTCAAGGCCTTTGAGTTACAACACACAGAAATGATTAACAGGAATACATTTAAACCAATACAATCCTACTACATCCTACGGTTACCCTCGGGTCTGGCGCGCGCTATAAATAATAAACAAACAAACAAACAATACATATATGTTTGTAAGAATACTTACAGCTTGGTTGCACAACATAACACATACAGATTACAGCTTAGTTACACAGCGAGGTAAGTTTTGTACAGGAATGTTAGTCAGAATACTATTAAAATGAAGTTAGAAACTACAAGTAGAGGTGGTGCAGGTCGATAGGCATATATACAAATGTGCACATATACAAAATGGGCCCAAGGGGTGGTAGGGGATTAGACAGTCATAGGTGTGGTCAGAGGCGAGGCCTTACTTGTCTGAGTCTTTGAACCATCTTATGAGGCTCTGACGGAATTTGAGGTAAGATTGATCCACTCGCAGGGGAAGGGGTAGTGAGTTCCAGAGTTGAGCTTTGACCTAGAAGCTGTGTCCCCCGATTCTGGCAAGCTAAATTTAGGGACTGAAAGACAGTTTGTACTAGATGATCTGGTGAGTCTTGTGGGAGTCATTTTAGTAAGTCTCTCTGAGAGATAGCAAAGTGCAGCGTTGTTTAGACATTTATATGTGAGTGACCCAACTTTTAATTGGACTTTTTCATGAGTTGAGAGACAATTATTTGATTTTCTGATTTCAGAGATATGCTCTCTCCTAGCAATTCCAAGTGCTGCTCTGAGAGCATTATTCTGGAGAATTTGGATTCTCTTGATAATAGCCTGGTTAGCCCCAATGTATAGGGTGTTGCAATAATCTAACTTTGACAGAATGAGTGCTCTAGCCAGGGTGATGCAACTGATGTTGGATAGGAAAGGTTTCCCTGCTCGAATCAATTTGCAAGTATATGTGGTAGTCGAAGCCATCACATTAACCTGCTTATTAAAAAGGTAAGGGTGGAGTCCAGGTAGACCCCCAGGGTTTTCACCTCATTGGTGGCCGTGATAAGGTTATCAATGTTGAACGTGGAATTGATGGGTCCCAGTTTTTTGAGAGTGGAGGAGGTGCCCAGGATGATCTCCGTCTTATCATTCAGGCATAGTCCATGTGTGGCCATCCTTGCCTGGATGATGAGATGCACATTGTTCACCAAGGTCAAATCCTTGTCATAATCCCCAGTAAGTGGTAGGGGGATCGGAGTATCATCTGCATAATTAGTGTAGCTGGTACCAAGATGGTCCAGATCATTGAAAAGGGGCTTTGTGAAAATATTATACAAGGTGGGAGACAACACATGATCCTTGGGGTACTCCGCAGCTGATGGGGAATAGGGTCTGCGGCTGCCGGTGGGGGGAAAAAGACTCATGGTCCTGTTGTCGAGAAAGGATTGTATCCATACTATGGCTTCTTTGGAAAAAAATATGAGTGGCTGAGTCCAGGTGACTGCAAAGTACTTTGTGGTCCAACGAGGTCGAATGCAGCCGATAGGTCCAAGAGGAGGAGAAGGGCCGATTTCCCATGATCTACGCGCTTGTCAATTTGGGCCTTTAAGTCTATTAAGACTGTTTTGGTTCCTTACTGGGACCGAAAGCTAGACTGGCGTGCTCCTAGCAAGTGGTGGGATTCCAAATGTTTCTGTATTTGTGAGTAAGCCATCTTGTCTATGATTCTCAAGAGGAAGGGCACTGTTGTAAATCGGTCAGTAATTAGTGGATATGGCAGGGTCTAGTGTCTGCTTTTTTAGTAAAGGGAGTACCCAGGATTCTTTGAGGTTACTTGGTATGGATTCCGTGGAAAAATGATGCATTGATAAGTTGAGATAAATGGAGCCAAGTCTCTGGCTGCCTCCTTTATTAGTTGGGCAGGGCATTGATCTCCCAGACAGATTGTTTCCGTCTCTATGATGGATACTTTAGAGAACTTAAATCAGGAGTTGGGGGGGGGGGGGCGTAGCGGCATGCAGTATTTTTGGGAGGTGGAGAGGAGATATTGTTGGGTGGAGTTATGGTAAGTGATGCTTTTTTCTAGGCAATTGTGGCTTGCAGAGTAATAACTTTGTTAGAAAGTGCTTGCTGTATGTTAGAGCACCAAGATGCATCTTTAACACATAATTTTGCACTGGGGTGGGGCTTCTAATTCTTTCAGGATCACAAAGAGTTTGTTTGTGCTCGAGTTGGCTTGAGAAATTCTAGTATTGTAGTTTTCACTTTTATAAAGAGCAGTTGTATTACTAAGGTTGGTTTTATTTTCATCGGAGGGCGATAGTCTCCATGCTGTCTCACGTTGTCTTTTTTTTTTTATGCGTAATATTTTGAGGTGCAGAGTGTACCACAAATTGAGGTGAGCTTTGGGCTTACTTTGGCTCTTTGAGTGGTGCGATTAGGTCAAGTGAGGTGGACATAATGTTGTTATACTAATTCACTAAAGCATCAGGGCTCAAATTTTCTGGCCGAGAGTGGAGTTTGGGGAGGATAAAGGGAAGTAAATTGTCTGAGGTAATATTCTTTTTGTTCCTTGTAGGAATAGACGGGGCCACCTGGGTGGGTAAGGAGGTCAGTCTTTTGGTTGCTAGAGAGAATACCACAAGGTGATGGTCCGTCCAAATCTGGGGGGGGGGGGGAAGATAGATGAGATAGCGGCGTTGCAGTTGTAATCTGTCACCCAGTCGAGTATGCTTCCTTTACTATGTGTGGGGTGGAGCACTCTTTGGGTGAGGCCGAGTTCTGTCAGGATTTTGGCAACGCTGGTTGCATGCAAGTCTTTAGGGTCATTAAAGACTAGGTTAAAGTCCCCTAGTAGGATGATTTGGGAGGAGTGTTTTAAATTGTTGGACAAGATGGTGGATATATCCTCCTCAAAAGTACCCATAGGGCCCGGAGGTCTATATATCAAGTGGATATTGAGCATCTGAGAGTTGTTGACGGATAAGATTTGATGTCAAGAGATGGAGCTAATCTGATAGGGAGATTAGATTTGACAATAAGGGCTATACCTCCTCCACGAGCTTCTGTCAGATCTGAATATAGTATATCTGTTGGAAATGGCTAGCATAAGGGCAGGGCCTACGGCAGCATGGAGCCAGGATTCGGTAATTGCCAGAAAATCAACATTTTCAAGCTGGACAAGGTCAGCTATCTCAGTAGCATGCGCTACCAAGGATCTGGCATTTATTAAGGCACCCTTAAGGTGATGGCCGGTAGCTGTTGGGGTATCATAGATATCGGTTTGGGGTCTTAGAGGTAGAATGGGTATGTGGCGCGTAAGCCTTCCGCAGGCTGTATGTTTTTTTTTTTACGCTAATATTGGAGTTTCTTGTAGGAAGGGTGGCCTTCCTGCGGTTTGTGGTGGGAAGAGTTCCAATTGGTGGCTCAAATATTTTGTCTAGTCTGGAGCAAAGTCTGTCGTTTCTAGTGGTAATGTTGAATGGTTGAGGGTCAAGGGCGGCGGGCTGCTGTAATCTCGCAAAGTCGTTATGGTTGGTCAGCGATTCGGTATGTATCGGGGTGGTCTGGGTCATTGAGGCCAAGACTGAAAATATTATAAGGGGGAAAGATATATATATATATATATATATACATACACACACATATATACACACACACACACACACACACAATTCCAAGTGGCCTAAGGGGTTAAAAGCACAGAATGGGTCCACAACCTGCAAGGGAAGGAAACGAGCAGTGCAAATTAACTTTAATTAATTTTCTGCAAAGTTCAATACCTAACTGAAAGGCAGTCCAGTCCCTAGGATGAGCGGAGCCTAATGCTGAAATGTACTTTCAGGTGCTGGTGCAAGCGATCGCGCAGAAGGGGGAAAACAGGGTCTCTTGTAGGGTCTGTAGCGGCTCAGGAAGGTGGGTGAGGTGATGCAGAATAGGTTGCCACTATTCGTGGAGGGTCTCCCCAAAAGGGCAGAACAGGTTCCAAGAGTTGGGAATGGTTCGATAGCTCAGGCTATCTGTGGAAATGAGAGTGGCCCTCATGGGACACTTGTGCGTAAAAGTGGGTGGATGCGCTAGGGGCCACCCTTAAGGGTTGCAAGTACTCACCGACCCCTGGCGCACTCCAGACCAAACTTCAGCAGTCGAGTCCACTTCAGTTGCAGGTTCCAATGCAGCAGTTGTGCGGTGAAGTTACAGCGTTGATTCCCAAGCGGGACAGTGGTGATTGATCCACTCCTGGTGGAGTGATCAGGCCAGTTTTACTATAGCAGGCTTCAGGGCACAGAGGGGGAACAGCAGCAAGGCACCTCCGAAGTTCGTCACCACGGTTGGGCGACATGGTAACCTCTGGAACTCCGGTTCGGGCGCTCACTTTATTCCAGACCGGGGAATGCCAAGTGCACGAAATTCGGTGTGCGAGTGCCGTGAACACAGAGCTTGCGATGTCCCAACTTTCAAGGGTCTCCTCAAAACGGCGGCAGTATAAGAGCAAAGGATCAGCCCACTGGTTGGCCCAGGGACACTTCCGAGAAGGCTTACTTGCAGGGATTGATGAAGGTGGCAAGAATAGTTAGTCCCATTAATCCAATGGGTCGAAGCGTTTTTGCAGACCTAGTTCTATCAGATGCAGAGGGGTCCAGCAGGACGACAGCAGCTCAGGGTCCCAAACCTTCCAGTGGGTCACCAGCGGTCCCTCAACTCGGCTTCTTATTTTCAGGATGCTTGGATACCATCCTTCGTTCAGTGAGAACTCAAGAGATCGACCTGGCATGGGTGTTTGGAGCCTTCTCTTATCCAGAATCTCCTTGGTGCCAAAACGAAGGTGACCCAATGGGAGATCTGCTCATGGTGAACAGCCTCCTTGATTATTTCCCTTTGTGTACACCAACCTGGTGCAATTCAGCTCCGTCCAACTGCACTCTTATTTTGATCAATGCACTCTTCTCACTGAGAACTTTCTTCTTTTGCCCCATAAAGTGATGTAGATTCCCCTTCAGTTGCATGTCTTATCTGTTCAGTTGCGTCTGTTCCCGTCCTCACAGGTCCGACCTTTGGCTTCAGTCCCTACTGGTCTTAGGCACTCTCTCTCCAGTCACTGAATATATTCTGGGCTCCAACAGCAGAGTACTTCAGATACCAACTTTGATTTCTTCTACTGTGTTCCCTCCCAGGCAAGGTTAATAGGACTATTTTGTATTGCTCTATGAAGCTACTCTTCTCTCTCAGTTTCCTCTCTCACCAGGGCTGTCCTTTACTTTCCTCCTTTTGGGCTTTTATCCCCAGTTGCTTGCTTCCCACACCACCCCCCCACCCATCAGCGATTCTTTCAACTTCACCACTTCCGGTCATCTATCCTCTACATTTGGCCACGTTCATGTCCTCGGGTACTATGGTCCAGAACCTTGCCTCCTCACCGGGCAGGCTTGTCCCACTACCGGTGGAGCTGCTTATCAGCATCTGACTTCTACCAGGCCTCCAATCGCAGCAGACACCCAGAGTGACCCCTTCTACGTCCAGATGTGTTTGAGCAGAATGTTTCGGAAGCCTGGAGTACCGTTTCCTACATCACCATCACTTCTGTGGTTTCCTCCCAGCTACTGTAACTGATCACCTACAGCCAAAGCTGTGGTTCACCCTACCCTTCTGTCCTCACAAGGCGCCCCAATGCTTGAACACTGGGCACACAATCCTGGGAGTAGCACGGATGGGGGAAGAGGAGGGAGGGGGTGACGGGGGTTTGATGAAGTTCCAATCACATTGGGGATAGAAGTGGGGAGGTGAGGGGGGGTGTCGATAAGGAACTTTGGTTTCTGGGGGGGGGGGGTTAGGCATGGAGCGCTTCATTTCAGGTGGCCATTTTCAAAGCACGCTCTGATTTAGGCCTTTATACTGTATTAGGAAACGGTTTGTGTACATAAATAAGGCCCCATACTAGTAACATCGATTAAATCCTTTTTCAGCTAAGAAAATGCATCGCTATTAAACTCTGAGGCAGGAAGTACTATGGCCTCCAATAAGATGGGATACGGCAGCAACACTACATTGAGTACTCTGTCTGGTTTCTCAAGATAAAGATGTCAGGGTTGAATCTTCCTTTAGTCTATTCCACAGTTTTTATTTGTTGTAGCGCGCTGAACCCTTGGGTATCTAGGCGCAAGTTACATTGTGAGACCAAAAATAAAATACAGAGTACAGCGAATGCAAGACACAAACTAGAAAACACGACTGGAAAGGAGGGGTGTCATGGTGTCTTAAAAGTCTTGGTTCAAAGAGCAGGGGTGAAGGGGAGATGGATCTGCAAGATTTTCCATCACAGAAAAGTCAGCGACGGAAAGGTTCACATGAGAAATGTGCGAACACCCATTCAAAACCCGTACATACCCACACCCACAACACACCCCCACCCACACCCCCAATTTAAACAAACCCTACTCACCTTTTTTACACACGTGTTAGGGAACCGGCGCAGCAGGGTCCTTTGCTTTTTCTTTTTTTTTTTTTTTTTTTTTTTTTTTTTAAATTCAGGAGCTGCAGTGGTGTCCCCCGCAACACCTATTCACTAGACCACAAAGTATAGTGAGCAGGGGACACACCGCAGTCATTTTTAAAAAAATGTTTATATACTTACCTACAATGCTACCACCAAAAGTTCAAACTTTTGGTGTTCAAACCTTTGGTGGTAGCACATTTTTCGGTCTTTTTGTATGGTCGGACCTTTTTTTCCCCCCGGTCTGATTGTACAATTCCAGGGGAGACAGGTATCTGAATGTCTTTAGTTAGCTATGGGGATCTTTAGGCAAAAGCCAAGTTTTTTGTTTTTTTTGAAGGTCCAGTAGGAGGGTTCCTTTCTCAGGTTGATGGGGAGACTGTTCGAGCTTGGCGGCCATGACAAGAAAGCTCTGTCCTCCTGCGGTCTTTCTGGTGAAGGTGAGCACTTTGAGGAGATGGCTGTTCGTGGATCTTAGAGGGCGATGGGTGGAGTATTTCTCCACCCGTTGAGAAAAGTAGGCCGGGGCAGTATTTGTGGTGCACCTGTGTATGATGGAGAGGTTTTTGAATTGAATCCTTTCACGGACCTGGAGCCAGTGCGCGCCTTTCCTGGCCTTTGTAATGTGGTCATGTTAGGACAAACCTAGGGCTGCTTGGAGGGCATTGTTTTGGATGGTTTTCAGCTCGCAGAAGTTGCGTTCGGAGGTTCCTACAAAGTGTTACAGTAATCCAAGTTGGCTCCGGTGATGGCTATGGCGAGTCATTTAGTTGTGGTGACGAATGGCTTGCTGGTGTTCAATGGTTTTGCGGTGTAGGCAGCGGAGGAAGCAATGGTGTTGACCTGCGGAGAGCGTTCAAGGGTGGCGTCTATGTAGATGCCTAGGGCTTTGGCTGCAGAAGATGTTTGGATCCAGTTGCTGTCAATGTCAAAAGCTTTGTAAATTGGGTCAATGCTGCGGAGGGTGGAGTGCGAGCCTACAATGGGGATCACCCTTTTGTCGTCAAAAGCCATAACTGATGGGTTGCCATCCAGTTTTGGACAATGTCAAACTGAGTCGATGGTTGTGGCGTCAAGGTGATATGAACCAGACGGGAGGAGGATTTGGGTGTCGGCATAATTTGTGTAGGATATGTCAAGGGCATCTAGATCAAAGAGGGGCTTGATATACATGTTGTACAGGGTTGGGGAGATGCAGGACCATTGTGGCACTCCACAGGTTACTGGTGTCGGTGGGGCAGCATGGTCGTCCATAAAGACACAGGAAGATCGGTCTGCTGGAAAGGATCCGATTCAGTTGGTTGCTGCTGGAGAGAAGTTAGCTGTTGTGGTGAGGTGGTTGCAAAGTGTCTGGTGGTCGATGAGGTTGAATGCTGCAAGTTTGCCGGAGTCTTTGATATCGTCTAGCTGTTTAAGGTCCAGTATGGCAGTTTCCGTTCCGTGTCTTGGACGGAAGCCCGATTGTCAGATGCCCAGGATGTGGTTGTCCTCGAGGTGTTGGACCTTGATATATGCTGTGCAGTCAAGGATTTTAAGGATGAAGGGTACTGTGGGGATGGAGGAGTCAAGGTTTTTTTTTTTTGTTTTTTTTTTTTTTCTTTTTAGAAGTGTGAGGATCCAGGCTTCTTTTAGGACAGTTGGCACAGTATTTGCTGCGAAGGAGGAATTGATGATAGACGTGATGATGGGTAGAAAGCGCCTCAGAGCAGTCTTTCATGATAGGGGCTGGACAGGCATCTCCTTTGCATTGGGAGGGTTTGAGGCCTATGTTAGTGACTTCGGGTTCCGATACCAGGCGAAAGACAAATTGGGGGATGGGTTGTATGGTAGAAGGAGTGGGGGCGAGGAGGTAGCTGGTTGTGATTTGGCGAGGATGGTGAGTTGCTTAGCGAAGATGTTTGCCTGGAGAGAGGCAATTTTCCCTGTGAGGCCTTCTCGTACCTTGGTGCATCAGGTGTCGTCCATGAGGTGTGAAGGAGGAGAGACTTACGACTCGAGATTGCGTAGGATCGTGAAGAGTTTGAGGGTGTTGGATTGTGCATGGTTTATTCTGACATTGTAGGTGCAGACTTTGGCGGTGTGAAATACTCTTTTGCACTCTTTGGCTAGGGAAGTATAGAGGGCTTTAGAAATGGAGGACGGGTCTTTTCTCCATGCCGATTTTGCTGAACGTTTCTTGCCACGGTAGGCAAGGAGCTCGGGGGTGAACAAGCCATTCATTTTTAAAGCTTGTTTGGCTTTGTGCTTTTTATGCAGGGCTAGAGTGTCGACAGCTAGAGCAATGGTTTTTTTTTACAGTTTGACCAGGGACTCTGAGGCCTCATAATCCCATCCAACATGGACAAGAACCCTGAAGAGGTGAGCGAGGTGGTCCTTGTTAAGGTTTTTGGTGCAACGGGCTAAGGCTTCAGGTATCATTAGGTGATGGGGCTGGGCCTATTGTTGATGGGGAGGTCGAAGGTGATGGTGGGGTGGTCATATCACGGGCAGGTAGTGGTGGTGAGGCCAGACATGATGAAGTTAAGGTCAGCAATCCAGTCAAGGGTGCGGCCGTGGATGTGGGTATGTTCAGTGGTTCACTGGGCACAACCAATGAGATTGAGGGTGTTGGCTAGGCTTTTAGCATGTGGGTCTGTTTGGCCATGAAGGCCAAGATTGAGGTCTCCCAGGATTGGGATTTTTGAGCTGGGGTTGATCATGAACATGCGTCTTCCTCAAATGAGGCGATGGGGCCGGGTGGACGGTAGAGGAGCTGGAGGTTGATCATGTTGGTGGGGGAGACAACGAGTTTGGTGGACAGAATGTCGCAGTTTGGGATTGGGCTGGAGTTGGTGGCCCTGATGGGGATGGTGTTTTTGTAGATAAGAGCCACTCCACTGACTCTGCTGTGGATTCTGTCATTGCGCATGATGGCGTATCCTGGGGGATAGCGATGAAAAGAGCAGGTCCTGCTGCAGGGTGTAGCCAAGTCTTGCATATGGCAAGCAGGTCGAGATCATTGGAGGCGAGGAGGTCGTATCTCGGGTGCATGCGCAGGGACAGATCTGACATTGATCAGGGTGCATTTGAGTGGCTTGTTAGGAGAGGCCGCTGGGGGTGAGCAATTGCAATGTTCTGAAGAGGGTGTGGGGTGGGGGGTAGAGGGCCAAGTGCGTAAACAAGAGGAGCTTGTTTCTGGATTGGAGGGAGGGTTGCGCTGAAGGGGGTGGCGTGGGCCGATTGTGGGTAGGTGGTCTTCTGGTGTGGAGCTGGAGGTGCAGATTCCTGATAGATATCGGGGGAGGTCTTATTGCTTCAAGTATAAGGTGTATGTCCTCCTTCGTAGATGCTTCTTGATCTACCCACTGGAATACTTGGGACGCTTGGCGAGAGCTGGGACTCCATTGTGGCGTCGTCCCAATGGAAGGACTGCACAGCCGCTATTGTGCTGGAGTGCAGCGTGGAGTTTTATTGCAAGGAAACGCTTATAGCCATGATGTATGCAAGAGTCAGAGGAATCTGAGGGGGAACCTCCAGGTGCCCCCACTCAGTGAACTTAGTCACCTAGCTGCAAGTTAAGACCTGTGCACCTCAAAAGCACCAAACACCTGGGCACCCTGGGAATTAGTTATGGATCAACACTGATATTGCCACCACCAGCAAAAGTGGAACTCACGGAGGACGCAAACTGACATGCTCACCCGACACGCACAAATGAGCTCCGGGTCCCAGCAACGTCTGACTGTGCCAAATGGGCTTGTTAACCAAGACTCTGGAGTCTTCCAAGGATGTAAAATTGCAGATAGGCAGTGCCCATTTTGATGTGGTCAGAACGCAATTGAAGACATCTCAACCTCGATGTCAGCTAAAACATAGGAGAGTACCCAGAAACTTGGCAGTATTTATACGTTTTCAGGCTTGCGATGAGGAGTACACTTTATGCAGCGGGTGACGTTGGATCCCACAGAGGGCTGTATATTTGTGGAAGTAGGGCATACACCTTATGCCAGCAGGGACGCCCACGCATCGCTGAGGGCCAAGGTTGGGTAGCCAAAAATATATGCACTACCTCAGGTCGGGGAAGCCCGCAAAACACTAACCCAAGCTTCACGGTCAGCCCGGCACGATCCTGTACTGCAGTAACTTCAGCCCGGGTCCCGCAGTGGAGAGAATGCTGGTGCCTCTGCAGTCAATGCTGGATTTGTCGCCCCCCACCTCCCCCCCCCCCCCCCAAGGCAAAGCGTAGGACCCGGCAAGCAGATGCTGCACTACACAGCGATTCACCGCCAGTCATGTCACCTCATAGTCCCTCACTGCCGCTTCCTTCGCTGAAGGTATGGCCCCGCAGCCCACATCAGGAGCCGCCACACGGGCGCAGCAACCAGAGCCTCCATGGTGCAGCCACTCACTCAACAAACCTTGCCAGAGGCCGCGATTTCCTCCTTCATGCCAGGGTTGTGTCAGCAGCCGCCATCTAAGAGGCAAACGGTCTGCACAGCATAAGGTGCAATCTTCGGGTCACAGACATTGACAGAGGACCGAAAAGCAACCAAATGTAGCGCAGGATTGTGCACAGCTCATCGCCGCATTTCTGTACAAAAACGGGGCTTTAGGAGAGGTGCACTTTGCAATCTTTTCACTCACTTCGGCAGAGGCTCTTAGGGAGTCATCTTGTCGATGACGGTAGGAGAGCTATTTTGAACAGCTTTATAGACCAAGATGGTCATCATTTAAGAACTTTAAGGTATGAGTTGAGTACGTATTAAGTCTCTCATTCCAGTTTATTTCGTTGCACAACACAATTAACCCCCCACATAAAACGTTTGCAAGTTTGTATTTTTACAAAGAACACATAATGACTGATAACACAACATAGTTTCTCACCTAAAGGGAGGACCCCCTCAAAGACGTAGGACCCCACAAAGATGTAGGACTGAAACAAGCACATGTCGTGATGACAAGTTCTTTACTGATCTCTAGACCTTTTTTCTACTTCCTTAAATGGAATTCAAAGATTTCATATGTATTTATTGAATTTCTTAGAAAGATGTTGAGGTTTATGTATGAATTGTACAATGTGTTCTTGTTACAATGATAATCTCATGTTATGACCGTGTGTCTATGTTGATAGTTGACGTTTGTCACTAGCTACATTGTGTGTCATATAGACCAATACTTGCATGTAAATAGAAAACAGAAGTGACAAGTATGTTAGTGGGAAAAAATGCAAGTTGCCAGCTACTAGCCAGCCATATAAAAAAAAGTGTTACTCACAACCTCAATGCTATAAATACACACATCACTCAATTTGTTAATCGCCAAAAGTCTAATATGATAAGCCAAAAACTTGTGGCGAGTACACATTTTGCATCCAGAGTATATTATGAAGGGTTACATTAAATATACATAGTTATTTTTATTTGGTAAAGAAGGAAAGGATAGTTCTAGAATAGGAACACTGCTCAAAGCTATTGACACTCTAGCCCCGCTCAAACTCAGGAAAGCTAAACAACGAGCTCACTTGAACTTGTGGTTCACGCCACATCTTAGAGCTCTGCATAAAGAAAAACACAAGGCGGAATCACTCTGAAAAAGTCTCCCTTGTGCTTCTAACAAAGACAACCTCCATTGCATCCCTTAATTACAAGGAAGCGATTATACAGGCAAAAAAAGAAACGTATAACCTGCGCATCTCGCAAGCTGAATGCAACACGAAGGAGCTTTTCAAATTCTCAAAGAATTAAAATCCCCTTCGCCTATACCAGATACGTGTAACAAAGACAGCTCCTTGTGCAACAGCATCCAAAATGCTCTCCTCTCCAAAATAACCACCTTCCAAGCCAAAATCAACACCAAACAAAATTCTCTTCTCTCCAAACCTCTGGCACCTAAAACGCCCACCACTTTCACCCAGCCCCCATTTAGCTTCACTCCTCTTACCACCTCCGAGGTTGAAAAAATTATCAGCAACCTTAAACCCTCTAACTGCCAAGGGGACTCCTGCCCAGCCCCTATCATTAAGGAATCTGCCCACGACCTTGCTCCCTTCATTACCACCTTCATTAACTCCTCATTTCATTCCGGAATTGTGCCCAACAACCTTAAGGACGCCTGGGTCATCCCACTGCTGAAAAAGCCGACACTTGATCCGTCCATACCAACTAACTTCAGACCAATCACAACGGTCCAGTTCCTCCTAAAAATCTTAGATAGAGCGGCCTACCTCCAGATACAGAAGTATTTGGAGACTAATAACTTACTTGGCACAAGACAATCTGGATTCAGACCCAGGCATGGGACAGGAACAGCCTCGTTAGATCTGAAAACTCAAATAGAGGACTTAAGAGATAATGGCAAACTAGCCCTACTATTACTCTTGGACCTCTCCGCGGCCTTCGATCTGGTCAATCACCAAATTCTATGCCAACACCTGAAATCTGCCGCCCACTTTTCTGAAAATGCCACCAACTGGATCAGATCCTTCCTTGACAATAGACTAATGGGGGTATTCTCACCCACGGACTCCGCTGACCCACCTCCGGTCCCATGTGGAGTTCCCCAAGGATCGTGCGTATCTCCCACGCTCTACAATGTTTTCACCAAGCCTTTGTTCGATGTGCTTGATTATCTGGGCGTCACCTACACCAACTACGTGGATGACACCCAGATACTCATCCCCATCACTGGTGACTATATCGCAGACGCCAAAGCTTTGAACGACGTATACCAAGTCGTCCAAGCATGGATGACACATCATGAGCTCTGTCTCGATGACAAGACAGAGCTCCTCATCCTTGGTACACAACCAACAAAGACTTAGCAAGCTTGACCAGTCCTTCAGCACCTTCAACATTGATGGTAATTCCATCAAAGTGGCTAAAGAGACCAAAACTCTTGTAATTTGATTACAGCCTGCCGCCCATTCCTCTCCACCCAGAACTGCATCATTCTCGCCAGGACGTTGGTCATGCCTAAACTTGATTACTGCAACGCACTTTATCAAGGTACTAACCAACGTAACCTCAACAAACTTCAGATCGCCCAAAACAATGCGATCAGAGCAGCCCTCGCCATTCCTAGGTCGGCACACATCTGACACCAGGAAGAGCTTGCACTGGCTCTGTGTCGGCCAAAGAATTTTGCTCAAATCACTGACTCTCACTCACAAATGTGTTACCAACCAGGCCCCTACCTAACTTCCCGCTTCTCTCAATACATCCCCCCACGGACACTAAGATCTGCCCAAGCACAATCGCTTACTATACCGAAATACAACCTGCAGACTGCCGGAGGCGCCAGCTTCCCAGTCCTCGCATCTAAACTTGGGAACTCCGTGCCACTATCCATCAGAACTCTCCCGTCCGCCACGCTTTTCAAACACAAAGCCAAGCTATGGCTAACCTCTACACCTCACTCACTACCAGCCTAAGCCACCTGCTCCACTTCTCTTGCACTACTGGCACTTTTGCCTGTGAATTCATTGTTTTCCTGCACCTGTAGCCATGCCACTTTTGCACCGCTGTGCCTTAACATATGCACCTGTGAATATAATCTTTGCCTGTCTGTAACTGTATCGATGCCATTTTTTGTACCTTGTGCCTTAAGACATGCGCTTGGTTGCCCACGGGCCTAGCACGCTATACAAATAAAATACAAATAAGTAACACAGTTAAGTTACTTGAGAGTAACGTTACTTAGGACATACAAGGGGCCTTTTATTTGTATTGGGCTAATCCGGGATTCCCTCTTGCCACAAAATCTGGACTTTTCCCTCTTTAAGTATAATCAGATACAGGAGACATCTTTGGTCACGGAATGCCTGTATCCCATGAGTGTGGCCTGAAGAGAGTCAGAAATCTTTTCCGACTGGCATACACAGGTGCTTGTCTGAGATAGTGTGAATTACTTTTCTGTGTGTACAAGAGTCATTCCCGAAAGCCTGGGTGTACTTGGAGAAATGGACAGCCTTTGGCCGACTTCCCCTCAATTTGAATAATGCTTTGTGTACGATTGGGTGCGGTGTTCATTCACTGCCTCCCGATGGGGATAAAAGCAGGCCCCCCCCCCCCCAACCCCTTTCCCACTCATCTGATCTACTGCTGGAACTCAACCTGCACTCTGGTAAGACATGCTGCTCGAGTAAGGACCGAAACTCTGAAGTGTCATCCTTTGACATTCCACAAAAACCAGATGGTGAATCTCTGCTTCTTCAGAAGAACCAGAATGTGGTGCACCTTCCCCCTGGTCTGGTGGGGACAACTGGATCGCAGCTCCTGAAAGAATGCTTCATCTTCCTGGAGCTCCTGAACAGATTCAGAAGTGGGATCGAC
Organism: Ambystoma mexicanum; assembly: GCF_040938575.1. Taxonomy (NCBI): domain Eukaryota; kingdom Metazoa; phylum Chordata; class Amphibia; order Caudata; family Ambystomatidae; genus Ambystoma; species Ambystoma mexicanum. The sequence continues at coordinate 1,276,747,004 of NC_090932.1, forward strand.
CTCACTCCCATGACTAAAAGATCTAGATGCTGAGAAACCCTTCACCCAAGGACTTCAGAAAAGCCTCCTGGTTCCACTGGTCCCGCACCAGGGAAGACCCAGGGACCTTTTCTGCCCTTTGTCCTGCAACCACATCCCCGAACATCCTCCTCCTCCTCCTCCTCCGGCAGGCTCCTCAGGTGCAACTCAGCAAGCAAATCTTCAATAATTATTCTCCCCGGGGACTTCACAAGCTGACCCCCATCTGAGAAGCAGAATCATATGCAGAGCACAATGGAGGAAATCTGCCTCACTAACTACCTCCAACTGCAGCTTCTTTGCCTTTCAGCTACTGTTGACTGACCTTCTACATCTTGCCACTCAACTCGTGCTCTGCTGTCAAACACTCCTCTGACATCTGTCACCTCCTAGAAGAACTTGACCTTGATGTCCTCAGTCTTACCGAAACTTGGTTCACGGCCAGCTCTGTCATGAGTTTTGACACTCTCCTCCCTGACGGCTACAAGATCCTCTCCACCCCCAGACCCAACCGGCCTGGAAGGGGGGGCGGAGTAGCCCTGATCTTCCGAGTGGATTCCTACCTCCATCATCCCCATTCAGACATACTTGTCTTTTGAATGCCTAGTCTGCAGGCTCTCTCTTTCTCCTGGACACTCTCTCACCGTAGCAACTCTCTACCAGCCCCCTGGGCAAATTACTTCTTTTCTCTCTGAATGGGCAGATCTTGCCTCCTCCCTCCTGGCCTCAACCACTCTTCCTCCTTCTAGGTGATCTCAACATCCATCTGGATTCTCCCTGTTCTTCATCTGCGCTGTTTCGCGACCTCTGCAACTCACTCAACCCTCTATCCTCCCCTCTTGATGTCTTGATCTCCTCTGGCCTCCCACTCTCCACACCTCTATCCTGGAGTGATCATTGCCTCCTCTCCTCCCATCTGTCTATCTCCACCCCAGAAGCCAAGCCTCCCCCAAGATTACCACCCACCTCCTTGAACATCCGTCCCCTTGAAGCGCATGTCAATTGAGGCTTTCGCTGCCTTCTCCCCTCCTGCCCCTCCCCAGGCTGACTCACACCCTGCCAGAGCCCTATCCCTGCTCTACTCTTATCTCTTCTACTCTTGATGTTCTTGCCCCTGTCATGAGGATCCGTTTAAAGTCCAAAGCCAAGTGTAATTCCTGGTACAACTCTGACCTATCTACACTCAAATGCAAGTGTAGGGAGGCTGAGAGGAAATGGAGGGCTTCCTGCTTATCCTCTGACAAACTGGCCTGCTGCCTGCTCCAAAGGCAATACCTTCTCTCTGTCCGCTCCAAGAAGAGATCTCACATTCAAACTCGCGTCTCTGCGGCATCCAACAACTCAGCCAAACTCTTTAAAATCTGCAAGGAGCTGGCCAACCCTGCTGCAGTCTCCACCCCCCCTACCCCCCTGCACCACTTGCCCAGGCTCTTTGAAATGTCCGTGCCTTTCACTTTCATTCCAAGACTCAAGACATCTTATCCACCCTCTCCTCCACCTCGTCTCCTCTCCCCTCCCCTCCCCTCCCCTCCAGGCTTGCTGACCCTCCTTAAGCCACACCCCCTCCCCCTTTCTCCTCCTTTCCTCTTTTCTCCCCAGACGAGGATGCTAGACAAGTCCGATCTATGAAAGCCTCATCAAAACAGGTCCAGCCCTGTTCGTCTAAAACCATTAAGGCCCACATTGATACCTTCGCTCTGGCCCATGCCGATTTCTGCAACCATTCATTTGCATCTGGATCTTTCCATTAAACCCTCAAACACTCCCTTGTGCATCCCCCTCCTCAAGAAACCCACAGCTGATCCCTCTTGTCCGGCTAACTACCGCCCAATTTCCATTACTCCCTTTTTGGGGAAGCCGATGGAAAAACTGGCCATCGCCCAGCTTAAACTTCTTTCTGACTCTGTTGGCTCTCTCCATGACCACCAATCTGGATTCAGAGCTGCCAGAAACACGGAAACTGCTCTCCTGAACATACGTGAAGACCTGCTCTCTAACCTGGACTCCAACATTCCCTCCGTCCTCATCCTTCTTGATCTCACCTCTGATTTCGACACAGTCAACCATACCATCCTGCTCAATCATCTGTGACAACCTGGGCATCACTGATCAGGCTCTGGCCTGGCTCACCTCTTTCTATCAACACTCCCAGGTAACACTCGGGTCCTTCCTATCCACTATCTCCCTCTCTACCTGTGGTGTTCCCCAGGGGTCTAACCTCTCACCCTGGCTTTTCAACTAATACCTGGCAACTCTCGCCTACTGCATTTTCATTTTGTACTCAGATTTCCAGTGCTATGCTGATGACACCAAACTCATTTTCAGGCTTCCTTCAGCCACCTCCTCGCCTTCCCTCATCTCAGATTGCCTATCCGCCATTCACAATTGGTGTGCTGCCAACGATCTTCGTCTAAATGCCAACAAAACTGAGATCCTCCTCATTGGGACACCTTCACCATCCTTTCCCCTCACTCTCTAGCCGGCCTCCCTTGGCCCTCCTCCTACCCCTACTTGTGAGGCTAAGAACCTCGGGATCATCTTTGACTCCACACCTTCTTCGCACACATCTCTGATGTCTCTAAAAAGTCAAACTTGTTACTGAACCTCCTTAGAGGTACTCTGCCTTTCCTCTGCTTCCCCCAGAAGCTCACAGTCTCCCAAACTCTGGTTCTCTCCAGGTTGGACTATTGTAACAATTTCTTTCTAAATCTACCTGCCGCCACCCTCCACCCTTTACAACTAATCGAGCCCTGGGATCGTATCTCTCCAGCTCTGAAATCCCTTCATTGGCTCCCAGTGGATGCAAGGATTAAATTTAAAACCCTCTGCATTTTCCACAAGGCTTTCTGGGGCCTGGGACTGAAATACCTTCAACTACCCCTCCGTAAATACCTCCCTTCTCGAGCCCTTCACTCCTCTACGTCTAATTCCCTCACGTTTCGGCGTTTTTCAAAGAAACAAGCTGGGGGCAGATCTGTCTTCGACTGGGGCCTCCCTTTGGAACAGCCTCCTGACCACCCTGAAACCTGAGGAGAACCATCTCCTGTTCCGGAAGCACCTCAAGACCTTCCTCTTCGCTTCTGCCTTTGCCCCACTTCTCCCCTGCTATTCAGTTTCTCTCGCTTGGCATCATACACCTGCCCACCCTCTGTCCTTCGGGCCCAGGTACCTGCGCTCCCAGTCTCCTTCCTGAACTGCCTCCGGGCCACCCCTGGCACTGGGATCTGTATCTGTGCCCATACAGTCCGCCACTCTTCCTGTGCACTTATCAGATATACCCTATCTGACCAATCATGCACTTGCCACGTGTCTGGCTGCACTACCTTTTGTCTTCATTTATTTATTCATCCCACGTATTATTTATTGTTCTCTCTTCTGTCGGCACTTTCCACTTCCAACCCTCAATGCACTTTCCCCCTTTCTCCCTTTTCCTTGCACGTTCCTAATGTCACTGGACCTAGTAAGATCATATTTTTGTCCTCTCCTGTTCCCTTCCCTTTGCTTGGTCGCGCTCTGAAATACTTGTGTAGGAGCGCAATATAAATAAAATATATCGTGATCCCTTGACATGGGAAGCACACAAATCGTCAGCAAGCTCTCTTCCCAAGGGACCTGTGGTCCCTCATGCACTGTCATCCCAGGAACCTACATTGGTTATCAAATAATGTGCACAGTGACCTCTTCTGGAAACCACAGCCTGCTGCAGAACTGATTTCTGGACCCTGGCTATACTATTGCTCTGCCAGATCTCTCCCACTAATATAGAGTTCGTTCTTTGCTTGAATCATAATCATCTTGGAGTCTCTTCTTTATCACCAAGAGTCTTCTATGGCTTAAACTCCCCCAGAGCTCCAGAAATTGCTCCTTCGGACATTTTTTGCAAAAAGGTAGCTTTTCAGGCAGTAGCCTGCCTAAATCTGCACAACTGGTCTACATTGGTCTCTCTGGCATAGATGGGAATGAGTTTAGTTACCTGTAATTGCATCTTCACTTCTAGGAAAGGACCATTAACCCTTTAAGAACTCTTCTGAAACAATTTCTACTTCCCCATTACAGTGCTGCATTTATTTTATGAGGCTTACTTACCTGAAAGTATAACGTTTCATCTCTTGCCTTCTCATATAAAAGTTCATATTTTTTATAAAATGAGTGTGTGGACATTTGGTATTTGTGAAAAGTGCATACTCAGTCTGTTAACCACCCTGCCCACCCACTGACAGGTAAGTCTGGGCTGCTCTGCCACTTCAATGAAACTTGAAGGAGGTCTTGGTAGCCACTAAGGAAGAAATACCCGAAGACCCTGTCCACATGGCTTACGAAAAACCTCCCTAATCTCTAGCAGCGGTGCTTGGGGGACTTTTAGTGGCTGATGGTCTGGGCAGGGCTGGACTGGGAACCAAAAGTGGCCCTGGACATTTTTTTCAAAGTGGCCCCATATTTTGCCGAAGGAGTGAGCACAGCGTGTGAGCCCAACCCTTCTATGAGGAGATTGCGAGTATCCCCTAAGAAGATGTTGAATAGAATGTGTTCAAATTAGTGAATTTAAACCATGTTCAAATCATATATGGATTTAAAAAAATCATTTTTTAAATAAGTTCATGATCTCGCAAAGTAGTTCTTCAATGGACTAGATGGTTGGCATTAGTGGCGGCTGCTATCATAGGGCGGCAGGGCGCCACCCCCCCCTCCCACCAGGACCCCCACCAGTGACTCAGTGTGTTAAACAGATTCAGAAGATGTTAAAGTTCTTCTGAATCTGTAGCAGCGCAGGGGCGCTGTGGAGACAACCTTCTATTGTCGCAACCGGGCCAGCCCATGAATAGGATTCCTATTCATGGGCCGGCTGCAACAGTGGGCGCGTCCCGTTTTACATTGCTCTTGCCCATACTAAAGTGTGTATAGCTCGTAGCCATCTCTGTGTATCTATCTTTCTATCTATCCATCTTTTTCTGTATACCTCTTGTGCCTATGTGGAGTAAACATGGGCATTTTTTGTCAGTACGTTTATATCGTAAGCTCACCTGCATTTTGAGCTACATGCTGTGACAGATTCACTCATAAGGGGCTAGCAGAGTGAGACAGGGGAACTGAGAGGGTACCTTCCCCATGTCCCATTGTGATACATGTGTGATCATCCAGCCTCCCACCTCAGAACCTGCAGCGAGAATGATAAAGGAGGTAGGGAAGGAATCTCTAGAGCGTAAGGGGTGGAATTTACGGAGGGAAAAAACACATAATGGAGGGAGTGATTCCTGGCATGGTCATTCATTGAATCATTAGCCTTCCATCCTTCTGAGGTCGATAATGGAGTACCACTCTGTGGAATGATAATGTCTTCTGTTATTTCAGCGCTCTGAGACCTATGGGTGTGTAGCGCTATATAAGAAATGTATTATTATTACTATTATGTTGAGGCTTGATTAAAGTGAGCTGCAAGAGTTCCCATGAGGAGGTGTTTTGGGCGGGGAAGGACAGCAACTGGGTGGGAATGGCCATAGGGATTACCATGGCCATAGGCAGTCAATGGGTGGGTAAATAACCATAACATTTAAGTTGTTCTGTTCTGTTTTTGTTTTATAAATAAGGCAACACATTTCGGTGGGGTGGAGGGGCTAATCCTTCAAATGTAGGGAGGGTAACTTCAGGGACTTTGCGGACAGGGCAAACTCAGTGGTATGGGGGCATCTAAGTTCTTTACCCATTGTAATGAGACTTTTCTGGTGCAGCTTCAATGTTACAAGCAGTTAACTCCCTAATTCACGTCTGAAACCATTTTAATACTACTCTGAGCCTATGCTGCCCTTTCTCAGACCAGTCTCTGTACACCATAGTACCAGATATTCTCAATACAAGCTGCTGTAAAATACACCATCACACTTGCACCCATAAGAATAATTTACCACCATTAGTATATTAAACCTAATGCTTTTTGTCATATTTCAGTGGGTTTTTTGGACAGTAAATTGCACATTTTGGAGGCCATGTTTCAAATAATTCCACCCCTTGAGTGGTGAAGGCTTGCGCACTGCGCGCGCATGCTCACAAATTGCCCCGGGGAAATTTACGCCCCACCAGGTTTCAAACTCACCAGCCGCCACTGGTTGGCATATACCCAGGAGTAGCAGGTCCTAAGCGGTCTCCAGCTATTCTCTGAAGAGCAGGATCTTGAGTCCTGTGTTGAAATGCAGGCGCATTGAATCCCTCAGTATGGTGTTCCAGTAGGCCGGGGGCGGGCACAGCAATAGAAGGCCTGTCTCCTGGTCTAATCTCGAATCGTGCAATGGTCTAGCATTACACCAGAGGCACGAGTAGACATGTTTACAGGCAATGGTTGCCTTATGTGTCATGCAGGCAGTTTTGATGAATGTCCAGGATGGCTGGGAAGTCTCCTGTGTGATTAATGCATGCAGCAAAAACAGCACAGATGTCTGAATGGCACACACCCCCATGTCTCATTAGTACACTCTTTGACCACTTGCGTTCACTGAATACAGACAAGTCTTGCATTCAATACTACACAGACATGGCTTTGCGCACGGCAGTGTATATTCGAATGGTACACATTGGACACGACTGGAGGACCCCCACTGTGTGAGCCATATACTCATACATTGAACTGTACATGTCCAAATTATACAGAGCATAGCACGAGTATGCGCTCAACAAAAACTTTGCATGCATCTGAGCTCCCCAAACAGTGCATTGCTACAGAACATGCAGTGTGTACCATGTGCATGCACTGACATGTTACTCCATGTCTGAGTGAAGGAATATGCTTGTCATTTAACACAGGCTGCATACTTGATTGGGACAACCGTTACAAGGACCCAGGCCGTGTGCTATCATGCCATGACATGCCACAAACATGAGCCCAGCTGAAGGCTGTGATGCGTGCTTCCTCGAGTCATATCGATATGCTCTGTCATGAGACCACATCACACACTCAGCTCAATTCACTAAAAAGAATACTGTTGCTTAGTCATGCTGAGGTTTTCTACTAAGCAGAAGCACCGGCTTATGTTAATGCAACATAACATTCCCAGTTCTAGAGACGTCGAGGTTACAATGCAAATCCTAAAAAGGATAATGATTTGTTATTTATATGGCGCTTTCGCCAAAGAATATATTTACACACAATCATCATAGAAACTGAAGTTGGTACTCATTTATGGACCTCAGATGAAAGGCTGAGTTGGCCTTGCCGGGATTTGAACCTGCGGCCTGCAGATCGCACATAGATCACAGCAGCAAGCTCTCAACCCACTGAGCTATCTTCAGGTTAAAACAAGCCAATGATAGGATGAGGTTCAGGGAAGGAAGTCAGGCCCTCCAGTCAACGTGCATAATAGGGTAGCCCGCTTGCTAAGGTCGTTGGGCGATAAATAAAAAAGCCAATCACTGCGGGGAGTATATCATATGCGACTGGCAACATGAGCCAATCACTGCCCCCAAAGCCAGTCACCTGATGTCAGTATCTCTGTCCCTCCATGCACCAAACCCAGCCAAATAGTCACACCAGGAACCTCACAGTGGCGTCTGAGCCTCTCAGTGCACAAAAAACAAACCAAACGCAATGGCAAGTCCTTGGTATAAATTGCTCTAAAACATGGGAAGAAGATCCAGCTCGCATATAGGCATAATTATAGCCAAAAACACCAGCAACAAAGCAATGTCTTCTGCAAAGCATACAAATTAGAAGTGCTTACATTTTGGTCAAAGCGCTATAGACAGAAGTAATTAGCTTAAACACCAGAGAATCTCACTGCAGCAAACAGTTGAGTGAATGACGGAACGTCGCATTGCATCAAGCCTAGCCTTGCCATAATAAAGGAATGTCCAATATTCCCCTGCACCAATCATAGCCACATGGATCAATTTCTGGGCCTCTCGTTGAACTACCCACTCAGAAGTACAGGTGCGCAATTCCCGTAAGGTGCTGCAGTGAAACATAAAATGTATGAGAACAGGAGGCAAATCACTCGGCGACCAACTATGAAAGAGCTACTGTAGATTAACGGAGTACAGACAGTAGAGGGATGTCAAAGCGTAACAAGGGGAGGCACGGCTGCTAAGCATGGGCTTGGGAATGGGGTTTCTGGTGGAGACTTATCGGAGCCCTGTGAGAAGCCGGAACTGTGTGTCGGTATGTTCTACAAGAAAGGTGGTACAAACAGTGTGCTTGGGGCTCAAATGGAGCCCTTCATTTGTAAGGGTGGTGAAGTGTGTAACGGGGTTGCACTTGCCACTGGAGCAGTATCCTGGGATGCCAGCGGGCTGTAGTCGAATTTATAAGATATGGGGAAATGGGTAAGAGGGAGTCCAGGTTTCCCGAAACATAAGGCAGTCCACAATGGTGGGCGCCATTAGTCGGTAACTGGCACTTTATCATGTAATTTACAAGGAACAGCAACTAAATACGACTGTGACAGCAGGGCTAAGACAGGCAGTATAGCCTGCTGTGCTATGACGCCGGGAGAGGGCAAAGCCCAGAATGCAATTGGCCGGACCTGCACCAGGGCATGCATGGTGCAGGCAGAAGGGGACATAATATTTTGGGACCTGCTTACCGAAATCACGCCATTGCGAAGAAGGCCTCGCCGCCGCTGCCTTGGCAGTGGCACCGGACACCAAACACTTCTTTGCCCGCACTGTCGGCCCGGCTGCAGCAGCCTGCCCTGCACCTGACCTGTGTGCTGTGACGCAATGTGTGTGCAGGGGCAGGCAGGGCACGTGCGGTTTCGGTTTCCTGGTGCCATCCCAGGCAGCCATCATGCGCAGGCGTGCAGGCGCACAGCCCAGCCCTGGAAAGAAAAAAGAAATGCGCAGGCAGCGCCAGCGTCAGCGTGCTGTGGGTGGTGGCAGACGGCAGGCAGCCAATTCATGCAAACCACCCAGGTGGATTCACGCGACGCACATATCCATATCCTTCCACGTCAAAGAGGCCCTATCCACAGAGGCCTACCGGGGGATGTCCTGGTGTCCCGGTGGGACAGTCCAGCCCTGGGTCTGGGTATTAATATCTATGGGATTTACAAAGCACAAACCAAGATTGGAAGCAAAAAAGCACTGTACAATGCGAACGTACCCAGGGGGTTGGGGTGCTACAGCAGGGAAGCAGTAGCGTTGAGTGGTGAGATCAACAAGATGTTCTTTGAAGACAAGGGTCTTCAGGTCCTTCCTAGACTGTAGGGAGGAAGGGGGTCAGTCTCATCTACGTTCATAACTTGTCCAAGTAACTGTTCATAGCAGGAAAAGTCCTGTTTTCTGGATTTTCCTTCATGCAGTTCCTTGTTTCCAGTATGGCGAGGTAATCGTGTCTAGTGTTGCTCTGGCTTCTGGAGATGGCGAGTTTCTCTGACAGAGTGGCATTTTGGTTGTAGCCGCTTTGTGGTTGATGCAGCCCATTTAACTGGATATATGCTCGATTGTGTAGGCAGCGATGCTCTTTGAGAATGGGGGTGATCTGGTCAAATTTACTTAGTCCTGTGAGGAGTTGCCCTGCAGCAAGATGGGCAGCTTTCATGGCAAAGATGGCAGCTGGTACTCCTGCAAGTAGGGCTTTGTCACCGTCCAGGTGACAAATGACTAGGACAACTGTTATGAAAGTTGGGCTCTGGATGAACAACTTGACTTTGCATAGAAATTTAAGCTTGTACTATGCAACTTGAGCTTCTTCGCAATATGGGCTTTGAAGGAGAAGTCACGGTGTATGGTAAAACAGATTTTGCACTGGGTGAGAGTTGAGGCATGAATCCTTCAGGTCAGCCAGCCAATCAAGCTCTCTTTTGGAGTAAAGCTTGCAATGGATCGGTAGAACCGAATAATGCTCCCGATGCAGTGTTTGTCCTAATATTAACATATGGCTATGGTATGAACCTGGAATTCTGAAATAGTAGTCAGTTTACAGTAACTGGGTGGTCACACGTTGAGGCTTCTAGATTTCGGGTGGTGGTTCCATCGATAAATCGAGGATTCCCAGATGCCGCAGTAAATGGAAGGCCCTTTGAATGAAGTCAAAAGAAGGACGGTTTACTGTATTAATGATGGCAGGACAGTGCAATGGTGTCTAAGTGGTAGCAGCGAGTAAGCAGATTTACCACTCCTAGGTACCAATGTTTTGTAAATAGTTCCCAAGAAGTTCATAATCTACAGCATAGTAACCCCAGGACCGTTGGTCTGCCCAGTTACCGGTGCTCGCTTACCTTTGTCCTGTGGGGAACTCGAGGCAAAGATACACATCACTCTTGAATTCGGGTTCACCAAATATTAAAATTTTGATAAATAGAGAGCACCTAGAAAGGTACTAGGAGAAGGCCTACAATTACTTACTTTTAAAGGAAACTGTCAGGATGGATGGAACTTCATAGTGATCCCTTAGTGCTTCCAGTGTTCCCTTGTGATCAAACGTAAGACCCAAAACCTATTCTTGTCGCCCCTACAGGGATGCATACTATGCAAAGAAATGTCCAAATGATGTGGCCAACAGAAAAGTCAATCTTACATTCAATGGCCCTCATTACGACCCTGGCGGAAATCAACTGACATGACCGCCATAGCGTAAATAGCGTTTCCGCCACTGCACGATGGAGGAAAGTGCGGCTAATTCTGACCCATCGGGCATGAGCATTACGCCATGGCGGAAGTGCAAAGTCCGCGATGGCGGAAATGACCCCAAAACGCCCCTTACCGCCGTCGTACGTCGCCCTAGGTGCAATTCCGCCACCCATCTTAGCGGTCACCGTAATGAGCGGTCAGCGCAAAATACGGTCACCGTAAATATACGGAAACGGAAGTAAAAACATGGGGCCGGAACGGGAAACAGCACGCCGTACACCTATAAAATCAGAATCCCAACACAACCATTAAAAATCCGACCCCGAGACACATCCCAACCCGTTAGCCACCCCAGTCAAAAAAATAAATATGGGAAAAGTTGCTAAAAAAGCGTGCGACCGCAAGCGGCAGGTCCACTTCTCCCACGAGGAACTCACCGTGCTCACAGAGACACTCCAGGAGAATGCTGCCGTCGTCTTCTCTACGCAAATGACCAGGACGGCACTTGCGAACAAGAAGGCCATATGGGCGCTGGTGGCACAGCGGGTAAGTGCGGTGGGGACCGCACCCCGCAACAATGCAGAAAGCGATGGGACGACCTACGGATACGCGTCCGGAGCATACTCTCTGCCAACCGGAACATTGCCACAGCTACCGGGGGAGGATCGGAATCACCCATCAAGTTGACGCCCTGGGAAGAAATCTGTGCCTCCACCATTGGAATGGAGAGCATAGAGGGAGTCGGAGGGATGGAGAAAGGAGTGCAGACATCAGAAGAATCAGGTAGGTGGCCCAAATAAAACTATGCCAAATCCTCAATTACCAACCATGTGAAGTACCATGTGTCCCCATAGTGCAATATAGAAACACATGTTCAGGAGAACGACCACATACAATGCCATGACAGCGCCCCTTAAAAGTCAGATCAAATAAATAAATATTTAAAAATCCAAAAAAAACACACTCTACATGTGCAGCATGCACACCCTAACTGCAGACTGCAAAATAACTGCATCCCCAATGCACACAAAAATGAGACCACCTCCAAGGCCCTGACCCAAATCACCCCCAGGTACCACCCCAATGCATGTGATACAATTGCCATTACAATTACCACAGACCCATGAATAACGCTCGCCCTCCTTTACTCCACCACAGGGTCCGATTCCAACGACGAGCTTCAGGACACCCCTACCAGCACACCTGCAAAGAGGGCCAAGACCAACGGCCAAAGACCCTCCACCTCAGCTGCACGGATCAAGACACGGCAGCTGCACAAATCGAGTGGCAGCACACTGGAGGGGACATCAACAGGCACCCCAGCAGCCAGCATGTCCACAACAGCAGCACCACAGGTCCCCCCAATGGATGCCACAGAAGGCCCTGCTTCTGGTGGCAGCAGCACCCTAGGTGACACTGCATTCATGCCAGCATGCTCCGACATAGAAAACGGTGCTGCCGAAGTAGGACACATCCATGACCTGTCCCAATCCCCCTGTACGTTTCATCCCGTACACCATGAGGAAACCACGCAGGGGCACCCACAAGACGACGACTGGCCAACCCCCACAAGACCTGTTGCAAGGCAACATGAGGCGTCCAGCCCCTCTGTGACACCACCGCAAATGGGCATGGCCCAGCAGAGGCAACAGTCCCTCGAGCAGATGATAGTGCAACAGCAGCAACTAGCCACGCTCCTCAAGGAGCATGCTGATGAATGTGGGGGTTCTAAGGCAGCCATTGAAACATCTACTGAGACACTTAGGGCAGAAATGGAGCGAAGTACAGAGACACTAAGGGCACAAATGGAGAGAAGTACCGAGAGCCTGAGGGGGGAACTGCATGCGACGTCCAAAGACGTATGTGGTGAACTTGCCGCTGTGCGCCGTGTGCTCACTGAGCTCTCACAAACCCTTAGGGACATGCATGGACGTGAGCAGGCAGAGACATCATCCGTTGCAAGTTCCGTCCAGGGCAGCCCCCAACGTAGATCTGGGAGGACCGGGCGCTCCACAGGCAGGGGTGCCCCTGATACCCGGAGAGGGGGCTTGCAATAGCGTCTGCCCACTGACAATGAGCGTCATTGGACACTGGTGTTCGGGGGTGGGGGTAGGAGGGTGGAGGGGGTGTGTTGTGCTTCATTGGGTGGCGGGTCGATTGGGTGTGTAATGTCATTTCACATCTGCAATACAATTCTTCATATTCATCCTATGAGATGTGTGGACATTGATCTCTGTGTACGAGGCCTATCTTGGCGTACAGTCCATATTGTGCATGTTCCAGACACACACAGTGCCACAAGTCCCATGTCCATGTAACAGCCACCAGGCGTGAGTGCTAGAAGCATGCATCTATGAGATTCTGACGTAATTCACGGGCCTCCTGTGCCTCGCGGACCCCTTGAGGTGCTGCCACATCCCCACCCTCATCATGACCATCTTCAGGTGCTAGCAGTTCTGCGTCGGGGGGCATGGCCACATTCCTACGTACGCACATGTTGTGTAGCATGACACATGCCATGACCATCTTTGCCACCTTCTCATGGCGGTACAGGAGTGCCCCGCCAGACCTGCTGAGGCAGCGGAAACGAGCCTTCAGTAGGCCGAATGCCTGTTCTATGACCACACGGGTACGTGAGTGGGCATGGTTGTAGTCCTCCTCATGCTGGTCCTGTGGATTCCGGATTGGTGTAAGGAGCCATCTCTTCAGTGGATACCCGCAATCACCTGTATGTGGACAAGAAAGGATGTTTGTGGAATGTCATTGCTACGTACGCACCCCCCCCCTTCCTGCCAGGTCATTCACGCATCACCTACCCCACATACTCATGCATTAAATGAGACTCACCGAGTAGCCAGGATCGGCGCCCTGCGTGTCGCTCCATGTAGCGTGGTATTCTAGTGTTCCGCAAGACCATAGAATCATGTGTTGATCCCGGAAATCGGGCAAAACAATGTGTAAAGATCCTGTTGGAGTCACACACCATTTGCACATTGATAGAATGATATTGTTTCCGGTTGCGGTACTGGGCCTCCATGGCATGTGGGACAACCAATTCCACATGGGTGCAGTCGATGGCACCAATGCAACCCGGTATGCCGCCAAGTGCATGGAATCCCACTTTTGTGTTTGTAAGCTCCTGCTCCGAGCGTGGTAAAGTGATGTAGTCGTCTGAGTGCTTCAGGAGGGCATCAAGCACTTGGAATAGTGTCCGTGAGAATAGTGGCTGTGAAATGCCATGCAACTGTCCGACTGTGTGCTGGTAGGTGCCTGTGGCCAGGAAGTGGAGTACAGACACCACCTTCAGTAGGGGTGGGATGGCGGTTGGGCTATCTATCATGCTGACAAGGTCAGCGTGTGTCATGTCGACAATGGCGGTTATGGTGTCCCGGTCCAAACGGTAGAGGGTGTGGATCTGCTCAGCTGTGAGGTTGAACGGATTAGCTCGGAGGTGTGGGATTGCGGGCTGCCTGCGTGGTGGTAGTGGCTGTGCTGGTGGGGCTTGCTGGCCATGCCTTGCCCTCCTCCTCCTCCTCCTCCTCCTGCGTCTCCTCTGTGCGGCCGGTTGTTGTAGTAGTTGGCGTTCGTCTTCTTCTTGAAGTTGGAGTACTTGCAGTGCAATCAGGTCCCCCAGGCCCAACATCGCTAGTCCTGCCGGTAGCATTCTGGAGTGGGTGTGGTTGGGGGAGGGGGTTGGGTGTGCAATTTATGTGTTTTCAGGCTGTATAGCCTTCACCTGTGGTGATTCATTCCACCTGTGTCAGCTGCAATGCCTTTCGTGCGAGCACGTCCCGCACACGACGCTGCAATTCGACGCATGGCATCTTGCATTTGCAATCATGTTCTTAATCCCGATGGCTGTGGAATATTGGTTTATATGTTAATTCTGCTATGGTCCCATTGTTGCACATACTATATTTGCATTCGCGAGCAGACTTGTGAAGGGTCAGTGGAATGTAGTGCTCGATCAACGGTGGACCCTCATGCAGCACTGTACCGACGTTCACCGACGGCGGGGAGTCCCATCAGTGATTGAGGCCAGTTACCATTTTCACACACAGCCGCACTGCATAGATGTATTTGTGAATACAAGCGTTCAGATGCCTTTTCAACGTGATGTTGCAAATGAGGAATTCGAAGGACAGCGCTTTCGGTTTTCAACTAGCGGCGTGGAGACGCCCACAGGTCTGACTGGAAATGTAACGTTCTATTGTTGAATGTCCTTGGGACAGGGCCCATGACGGGAATGCAATGATTGATATGGTTTGAATGGGATGCGCCATAGCGTAGTGGACGATAAGGCAGGACGTTCCCAAATACATGTGACTTCACTACACAAGGAATCCGGGCAGGAGCACAGTGGATTTTGAAGCCTGCATTACGCACAGACTCAATGGAAATTTCGAATGTTATGTGAGTGAATATTCAGGCGTTTTCATAACGGGATGAGGGAATGATGAATGGATCCATGGAAAGATGATTTAATTGGGAGTCTGCCATGTACATGGCTATTTGGAATCTGTCCCCTTCCCCTGGGCTATGTGATGCAAGGCTGCCATAGTGGGACCATCGTCTATCTGCCCTTGTTGAACCCTCCCTGTCTCGACGCGCCTTCAATCACTTGTGTCTATGCACGTTGATGATCCCATCTGATGGATCCTGTTCTGACAGGCGCATGCACACAGACACTCGTTTGAAATAGTGTATTCACCTCGATTTGTGTCGTAATGATTCGCAAGTGATTTTTGGGTGCAATTGATCCTTATGAGTGGGCTAGCATGCATATGGTTGTAGGTTTGGTGTGTTGAATGAAGTGAGTAATGCATATGGAGTTCGGATGCCCATACTATCATTTTTTTCATTTGGGTGACAGGTATCTCCTCCCCTTCTGCCGCTGCCATCTGTACGCCACTCCTGCAGATGGCTTCTACAGTCGACACCTGCAGCTTCGAGTTAATCAGTGGAGCACCATTATGATCTTATGGGACGATCGCCAATGGCCCACATGCCCTTACGCAGTACTAGTGGCTAGGTGCAGCATACCTAGCTTCCAGCTGGACTAGTGCCTACTTCATGGGACGGCCCTGCGGTCCTAGGCGCTTCCATGTTGCCTTTTTGGACGTTGATGTAGCCCCTGTGTGCCATGAAGGTATAGGGCGTCACATGGGGAAGCTGGTCATTTATTGCGGATGCAGCCCACAGTAATGCTGATCATTTGTGAGTTTATGTTCAAATGGCTGTATGGGCTTGGTGATTTTGATGTGCATTAAATTTATATTCCGATATTAACCGTGTAGCGTTATTCTTTGCTAGTAATGTGGCATATTCCGATTTGTGGCGCGATGTATTGTGAGGTGTTCTGCATTGGGTTCCGGCTTCTGGGTACAGTTGTGTGGTACGTGCTTATGCTGATGGTTGGTTTGACTACTGGCATGTGTACAGGGCTGGTGCAGTCTCCCTCAGGTTACTGCTTTGAATGTTGATTTACACTGGTGGCAAGCAATGGGGGACTGTTGTTGTTTTGTGTCATGGAATTTTCAGTTCATTTTGGTGTACTTGCACCTTCAGATGCCTGTGCTGCATCAGTACGGCAATGGTGTGTTGCCAATTGTGGATGGCCACTCACAGGGCACTTGGGGCCCCTACATGCATTTGTTCGTTGGCATGCATGGGTGACTTGTACATTTCACTGGTTGCATGGTGTGACTGCATTGCGCCTACGAGGAGTTGTGCAATGTGGCCAGGGATTGGAGTACAGGCACTCAGTAGGGCCATTACGGTTGGTTTGCGATGCCGTAGTTCTCGCCATGGCGGAATGGTACTTTCCGCCATGCTTGATGGCGTTAGGTGAATGTCCGCTGGGGTCAGCATTCGCGTATCGTTGCGCCATGGCGGATATTGCGGTTTTGCACGGCGCGCGTGCTTGGTGCAGTTAGCGTTGGCGTTCGCTACGGTGTCGCTAATGGCATCGTACTTTACAGTGACGGGTCATGATCGCAACGGGCGGTATTCGATGGCGGTATTACATTTCCGCCATCGTTTTTCGTATTCCGCCAGGGTCGTAATGAGGGCCAATGTGTTTTTAGCCTCCCGGCTACCTTGTACTACGAACACAAAAGTACCAGGGGTTTGGCCAAAATAAAAGCTCATAAACCTACCCTTTCAGGTACATCCCTATTCTAATACAAAACAAAAAATTTGTGTTACAGAATTTCAAAAGGACCCTCCAGGATCTTAGATTTCAGAATTCCCAGCAGTTTGCTCCTGTACCTCAGCTTCAGGATTCACTATAGGTCCTTCCTGGACTTTCTATCCCCTGCTTCCCCTTGCATCAGGCATTTCTTCCACTGCCTCTACTTGTATCACGGTTATTTCTTCCTGTTTTCTTTGTACGAGTCCAAGTAGACACCTCTTATGGGTCCTTGGGTCACACCATGTCTCTTAAACCTCGAATTAAAGAACTCAATATAGGCATTAGGTTTAGCATTCACAGCAGGTTTCTCTCATAGGTCTGGGTCCCCCTTCTGCCAGAGCCTAGGACCTTTTCAGGGTTTTGGCTTTCCAGTCTCCCTCGCCCCCCTCTGCCTCCCTAAGAAAGGAGAGGGGCTGTGTTGCCCTTCACGTCAACCTTCCTCTTGTAGGGCTGAACAGCTCTCCCGCTCACCTTCCAGCCTGGCACTGGCTTCCTCCTTGGACACAGCCCTTCCAGGAGTTCTCGTTCCAGCAGCTTCCCTTTGTATCAAGGTACAATCAGGATAGCTCCAGGGCAACATGCTCACCTTGGAAGCAAAACGATGAGGAGCAACACAGGTTCGATCCCCGGGTCTGCGCATAGAAACCTCTGGGTATTAAGCACGTTATAAACAACCAATTACAATCAGTATGCATGTCCACTTCCTCTAGGTCCAAGACACAGACTGAAGTTTTCCAGACACTTTTACGGATTTGTTATCTCCTGGGCTCCTTCATCTCCCTCCCTGTTATTATTTAGACTCATTGATGATTTAATTTCCTCTTACCACCTTTTTAATTATTTGCTATTGGTATTGCCAAATGGGTGAATGTATTTCCTCCAGTCTAGCCCATAACTTTGAGGTCTCTAGGGCATGCAGTGCCATTTTTAAAAAATTTCTTGAAGCACCTCCTCAGTTCTTCTCATGTACGAACTTGCCTTATCTGTACCGCCGGGTGTAGCATTTCCTGTGGTATGGACACATGTGTATACAGGTTGGCAAGCGCTCCACGGCTAGATTCCATATTCTAAATCCTTGGGCCAGTCTGCTTTGTTGTGATGCATTCTTGGGAATGAAGTCTCTAGGTGCAAGACAACCCCAGGGCTGTTCATGAGGCCAAGTAATTCACCTCTGCGGGGGTAGCAACCAGGTGGGATCCCTCCTCATCCACCATCTGGTTGCCATATAAGGTAGCGGCCGCGTTAATGCCGTCCCTTGTGGCTCGCTTCCCTCATTCCAGGGAGTGTGGGGAGTTCCTCCACCTCTGCAAAATCCTCACTTCAGTGTCTCAGTTTACATGCATGATAACATAGCTCAGGATCCCGGAGGATTGGAGTCGATAGATCAGGGGACTGTTGGTCCTACAATGACAAGAGAGCCAAGTACAAACACAGGGTCTTTGTCAGATACAGAGTTCAGTATTCACAGTTGCTGGCTGTTTCACCATCAAGGCTGAAAATCCAGGATTGCTTATAGAAAGTCCTTCAGTTGAGGAGTCATCTTCATGCTTCAGGAAATCTTCCCAGCATTGAACAAGGTAATGGCACAGACCTCTCTTTATGGGAAATTGAGAGTTCCGTCTCCCATACTAAATGTGCATCCAAACATGTGGCAGCCACAGTGGCGTAGCAGAAACCCCTGCAGCACACAGTGATTCTGGGAGGGAAGAGGAGCCCTCATACTGCTGGCCAGTCTCCCTATTGGGAGTTCCAAAGCCCCTGCTATACCAGTAGCACCACAACTCATCACAGTGTTCTTGTGGTTTCACATGTTTTGGGCCCATTTCGAAGGGACGTTGGGTATGTTTCCAATAAAGGGTGGAAGCAAGGTCAAAATCAAAACGTGTATACCTTCAGCGATGCAGACGAGATCTGGTTATCATGAAGCAGACGTGTGAAAACTTGAAAGTAAGTAAAACAAATGTATTGGGAAGGGGTACATGTTGGGGAGCAGGGCTACATCATGTATACAGTGAATGTTTTGTTCAAAAGTCATTAAAGTGCTGTAGGGAATTCTGGTATAGATAGTGGCCCAGGCTTCATGGAAGTGATTTACAGTGACCATTACAACATACATCGTGGTTGCACCATCATGAAAGCAGTTTACAGTGACCAAACTGGCATAAATTGTGGCTGCAGCTTTGTGGATGAGAATTACAATGACCATAACAGGATACATTGTGGCAGCAGTTTAAAACAAGCATTGGTAATGCCAACAGTTTGGCCTTTTGTGTGGGCATAGGCAAGGCACTTGCCAGGCACTGCTGTAGTATTATTAACTGGCCTTTGATGGCAGCAGGTGCAAACTGGTGCAAGTACCTGTGCATCCAATAGCAGTGCCTTTAGCAGGGTTTGCTTTGGGGTCAGACAGGAAAAACCGGGTACTTGGTGCACCCCTCACCCCCGACTCAGAGTGGCCCTTTGTCTCTCAGAGGCACATAAACCACATTTGTTTCTGAGGACAGGGCTCAGATTAATACTCAGAAAAGTGGAGTAACCAGTTAGGAAAAAGGCACAAATTAAGCATTGGCGCAACTCCAGGGCTGCATCCGACCTGGCACTCTCGGAAATCCGAACAACCGGCCTACAACTAAACACAGCCAAAGCCTCCTCAGAACACCATAGCAGAAGCAAATAAAAGCAGAGTCTTCTTCAAAGCGGTCAAGCACTACATCAACTCGCTACCCGACCCTGCCATACCAGACTCAACCAAAAATTCAACAACTTCTCATCGACCAAAATCAGCAAGATTCACCAGCACAAAGACATCAGCTCTGCATCCACAGACCCACCTCACGTCCCACCTCGCGGAATCGCCACATCCAAGGCAACATTCAAGTCACTCTACAGAGGGTGTGGTAGAAACCCTGGCCGCCCACAAATCCACATCGTATACAGACGACATCCTCCCAGCATCCATCCTCAAGACACTCCCAGCAGAAGCTCTCCTTCCCTACCTGGAGATAATCAACAGCTTCCTAACTCAAGGCACCTTCCCGTCGACCCTAAAGACAGGTGATGGGGCAATAGTTACCTTGGCTGTCGGGATCTAGAGTGGGTTTCTTTTGTAGATGGAGGATTTTACCCATCTTCCCTTCCTAGGTAACATCATTGAGAAAGCGGTAGCCGCGCAACTGCAGCAACAAATCGACACCAACAATCTCCTCCAAACCTACCAATCCGGTTTCAGACCCAGATGCAGCAAGAAGACAGCAACCATACAGGTGGTAGACGACGCCCTCAACATCCTTGCCGGCCACCCCCGATTTCTGGTTCTACTTGACCTGTCTGCCGCTTTCGACACAGTAGACCACCAGGCACTCAACACCCTACATCGGCTCATGGGGAATCAGCAACCTGGTCCTCCGCTGGTTCAAGTCCTACCTTGACAACCG
Organism: Ambystoma mexicanum; assembly: GCF_040938575.1. NCBI lineage: Eukaryota > Metazoa > Chordata > Amphibia > Caudata > Ambystomatidae > Ambystoma > Ambystoma mexicanum. Next base: position 1,276,767,203 of record NC_090932.1, read on the forward strand.
TCAGCAGTTGGTTCAGATGGACTCCTCTTTATCGCCAATGCTACCCGTCACCTGTGGAGTCCCGCAGGGTTCCATCCTCTCCCCAGTGATCCTCAATCTGTACATGGAGCCGTTGGGAGCCCTCCTAGCCACACAACATCCACACCCATGAAAACGCTGATGACCAACAGCTACACCTCAAGATCAACCCCATCAAGGACATCCACAGGCTCAAAACCTTCCCCTCGCTGATCCAGTCTTGGATGTCAGGGCATACTTGAAGCTCCACCCCTCCAAGACAATTACTACACCTCACCAACCCAGACATACAGACCTGTCCATCAACCATGAAACCTGAGGGCTTCACACCTGAGCTCACCTCATGTGCCAAGTCCATCAGGTTCCACATCTAATAATGCCGATCCTTCAAGATACACATAGCGGAGGGTGGAGGGGGGGGCACAGACAGCCAGACAGATTTAGATCCACCATTCAAGCACTGGTCCCATTTCACCTGGATGGGGGCAATGCCCTCCTCAAAGGCCTCCCTGTGATGCTGGAAATGTTTTGGAGGGACAGGGCCTCCGTACCCTTGTCCTTGTCCTTTACTGCTTTTTATCATGTGTTCTGTCGTGTTTTCCACGCAGGAGTTCATGTGGGTCTCCTGGCGGTGCAGCTCTCTTTTTGGTTTGGTGAACGGACCTGTGGGATACCCTTATGGCACCTATGGGTGGGGGTACAACCCTGTGCCCCTAGTGTATGTTTTTGGGCACCTGTGGGTGGCCCGCAGAGCAGGTTATGGGCTGTTGGCAGCTCCATGCTGAATTCGACAGGTGCGCAGAGTATCCTCCATTTTGGGATACCCCGGCCCTGCCATTGGGATCAGTTGATTCCTGATGGAAAACAAGATGGCCCCGGTGGCCTCTTGCTTTCTATTACCCATTACCTTGTTTTCCCAAAGTCCTGGGAAGCCCTGACTCTGTGCCTTCCCCCTGACTGGCTGTTGGGTGGAAGTGCCATATATGGTGTTGTTGTGAAGGCCCGGCCAGACTGGCTGGAGCCTTCCCGGTGATGTATGTTGTGGGTACCTCCTGTGGGTGGGACCTGGGTGAATAGAGTGTGTGACGAATATGCATTCTGTGTTGTGGATGTCTAGTATCTGGTGGTTGACACAATGACTGAGACAGCCCTGCCCGAAACCGGTATGAATGCAGCTTGGAGTGTTGAATGGCTCGGTACTTGTCCTAATACACATAACTTGTTGTGAGTGTCTGGAGAGAAGTGAATGGCCCGAATACCTCGTGTGCCTGCATGAATGCCGGTAGTCGTGATTGAATGCTTGAGTGTGACCCAGCGGAATGAATGGGAGATCAACAGTATATCTGGGGACCTCTCACTGCCAGGAATCGTGTTTAGAAGCTGAAGTCCACTACGACGAGTAACTGAAGCTTGACCTTGAAGCCCTGCTGGACGAGAAGAAGTGCTGTGGCTCTTCACAATCCAAAAGCTGCTGTGCCTCCAAGGACTGACACAGAGAGGACCTGGTACGGCGACCTCTTCCCGAGCTACGAGGGACCATCGTGCACAGCTGATCTTTGCCAACGCTCCCTGGTAGACAGACCTTCGACAGGCTGCCGACCCGATACGGGGACTGCTGCGGAACTCCAAGGAGAAGCGCTCGGACTGTTGTCCGCCACAGTCGACGACCGCCGTCGCCGACGGAGCCGCCGTGCTCCCGTTTGCCTAAGAACTTCGATTGATCATCGGATGCTCTCGCCTGCATCGTCATCCGCTTGTCTCCCGCTGGAGAAGGCCCGACCGTCGACGCGCCGAGGAGTATCCACCGGTGGGTTTCCCGCCACCTAAAAAGACCACAGGCGCCGACGATCGACGCCCTTGCTGGGCCACAGTTCATCATCTCTTTGCGATCCAGAACTATCGTCACCGAGGTGCCCCGCACGCCTCTTCCTTGAAGGCCAACGCTCTGTCGTCGACGAGCACCGCTAGGAACGAAGCTGCCACTTCCCTGGCGTAGTTCACCCTGTTCACCGTCGGACGTTCAACGACCCGTGACTCCCGCCTTAAAGGGAGGGCACTCAAGAAGGGCCGTCGATTCCCCGACACCGAACGCCGAGTTCCTCAACACCTCTCGACGATCCGTGACTCCTGCCTGAAAGGGAGTCCCTCAAGAAGGATCGGTTGACGCATCGGAGAACTCTATTCCACCAGGTACATTGGGGGTGGGGGGTAAAACCTTAATAGGAAGTGAGACTATTGAACATATGGACTGGGCTTGTGCTATATACATTTATTTACAGGTTGCCCAGGTGGGGGGGGGGGGGGGTCTCCACACAGAACTGTGCCTCGTGGTAGGGGTCAGTATTCTGCCTACTGTTTCAACCATCTTGCGTTCCTTCCTATCTCTATTGCTGGTTTCCTCGTTATTAATCTGTGCGACATTTTAACCGTACTGTTGATGCACTTCAATGAGATTTGATAACATTGGTGGTACCACTTTACAATTGTATATATTTATCATTAGTGACTTCCGAGTACAAAGTGCGTTATTGTGATCGTGTACATACCTTTGAAAATTATATAAAGACTGTTTTCAGTAATAGAGTGTGTGGACATTCCTTTGTGGGGGTTGGGGAGTACACTGTACTTAAGACCCAGCCTGCATCACCTCCTGAGAAGCTAGGCCTTGATTGCTCGTCCATTGCTACCTTAGAGAATCTTGACTGGGGTCTTCTGTGCCTCTCCTCTACCATATAGAGAGCAGAAGTACAGACACCCCCTACCAGTCTTTACACCGCTCTGAGAAGTGTCCTACACGCGGCTGCACGCCACATCAAGGGTTTACACAGATGTGATCACATCACCCAGGCCCTCATCGACCTTCACTGGCTCCCACTGCACGCACAAATCACCTTCCGGTCTTGCTGCATCATATAGAAGGCAGTCACCCTCAATTCATCCAGCTACCTCATGGAGAAACTCAGCATCTCCGGCAGACAGCGCACCACCAGTATCCAGGACATGCGCAGACTTGAAATCTGCTGCTGCAAAAAGGAAAGGACCAGAAAACAAGCCTTCTCTGTCTACGCCCCTAAACTATGGAAACTCCTCCCCCTCCTACAATTCAGAAAAGAACTCAGATCCACCTCTTCAAGATGTCTACCCTCAACACAGGCCATCACGTTGCCCATCGCACCACCTGACCGCTAGATGCTGTCCACCTCTCCTCCCTGCGACCCTGTACAGCTGAATCTCTCCTCTGTATCCTACCTACTGCTGTAATATCTGTTCGTTACTCTGAAAAGCACTCCGTTATGCATATGTACTGTTGAATACCTCTAAAGTGCTTTGTTGCTTCTCGAAGCTAGGTCTGCACCCAATAAATACAACAATAATAAATGCCAATAGTTTGGGCTCATGTGTAGGCACAGGCACCCCCTTCTGCCATACAAACACATACCTGCAGAAACGTATGACCAAGCCACAATACTGTCTGTGCTCAAATACGCACGAAATACACTAGTACTGCCTAACCACGAAATATATCCAACAAAACAATGGTAATACACACAGGGGTAATAGAGGCATAGACCCTTAACTGTGTACACGGGGTGTAGGAATTAGGCATCCTTTTCCACAGTATTGCTCTCAATGCAGTCCTATTTCCTAAAAGACAGAACGCATTCCATATGCACCCAATTATTCGAACACACTACATTTCAATCTATATGACCTGCATCAACTGCAAATTCAAGGTGCACCAGCACTTCAAATCCTGTGTTGCTATACTACAAAAGTTAAAGATTGAGACTTTGGGAATTTATACAGAAATTATGTCAAAAGGCGCCACGCCCTTTTAAAAGCAGACAGCATGATACAAGTCCATCCCCTCCTTGTACACAGTGTGTGTGACAGGAGTCTAGCCTCCCAACCAATCCCACTCACCTCCTAGCAGCCTGACACAACAGCAGCCCTCCAACACAACTCGCAAAGCCTATGGCCAAGCCAAAGGACAGGCAGGCAGCAATAAGGAACACAGCCGCTCCATGCCATTCTGCTCCCAGCGATCAATTGTCGGTGCAAAGAAGTAATCCTCGCGTGCATTCACAAAGATTGATCAGAACTCTAACACACAAGCGCCATTCTCAAGTAACTACATTAGACTCATGTATGCAGACACAAACTTCACAAGCTCTGACCGAAGCTTCACTGTGCAAGTGCAATTGCAATGTCTTCATTAAAGGAACTTCCATGCAGCATGCGCCTTACGTCAGCACGCTGCACAAACTACTATCAACAAGCTCAAAGAGTTGCCATGAGCAGGAATTTTTTGTTAGGCACAGGCAGGAAAGGCCATATGGATTAGCATGGCCATGTGCAAACAATGGGTGGGCCCATAACCAAACACCTAGAGACTGTAGCCGTCCTCAAACTACCTACATTTTACACAACTGCATCAGCACTCTGCTGGAGGGGATGTGGGGAACTGGGATTGTTGAAGCATATCTGTAGGGAATGCCCAGTCATACAGCCTTATTGGGACATTATCCGTGCAGCAACAAATAGTATTTTTGGGAGTCAGATGCCAGACAATTTAGGGATGGCCATCCTGGGAATGGGCAGGGTTCTGGAAAATCTACCATTGAAAGCTCAAAGAAAGACATACGTCATCCGAATAGTGGCGGCAACGCTTGCGCTGGCACACAAATGGAAACAAAAAGCTGCCCCCACAGAACATGAATGGGTTAGTAAAATCCGTAACTTTATGGCTGGAGTGGCTGACCTATTCGATTCAAAAGGATAACCAAAGGTTTCTCTCGGACTGGGACAATGTCCTGCATCACATGCAGCGGGACTCGCGGGCTGCATGGTGCCTGAGGAAAATGAGATTGCTGAGGCTGGTAGGAGTACTCACTCCACTTGGGGATGATGCCTTCACAGGAAGCTGGGAGGAAATACAGCTGAAGTGCCTAGTGGAGGCGAGGACTATGAGGGAGGTTTCTCAAACGGTGAAAGGACCCATACACCGGCTGGCGAGAGAGATAGCTACTCACAGAAACTGGGACTGGGAGCCATCTGCCATCAACAGAGTTTATGGACGGGGGGGGGGCGAGGGGGTAGACAGGACTGGGTGCATTGTTGGTTACATTTTATACATTTATTTATATAGCGCCGGTCACTCGCAAGCATCAGGACGCTAACATATAGACAGTGGGTACAAAACACGTAATCACGGGACAATTTGCTCAAGTATGTGGTTGGATTTTTGTCTGGTACGTAGTTGTTTATTTGAAGAGGTGGGAGGGTTTTTTTATGTGTTCTTACAGTTGAAAATGACAATAAAATAAAAAAAATGTTTTTTTTTTTTGTTTTTTTTAAAGTGCACTGTTACTATGCTGCCCTCACCAGCCAAAATCACCTCCCTGGCCCAGCACAAACAAATGCACATTCTTTGACTCAACATTCACTCACTTATTCACAAACAGCATTCACTCACTCATTGCATGAGGGGGATCAGAAGTGACCTTCCCATACATGTTATATCCCCTGCACCTGTTCCAAATAGGCACAAGGAATTTCTTTTTTTTCTGTGCTTTGAAAAGTGCACCACTTTCGAAAATCGGGGATTTACTTGAAAATGCCCAGAACCCCCTTTCCACCCTCTACCATGCGCAGTTGATAATTTGATGGGAAAAGAGCACCTCAATGTGCACAACTACGATGCAGACATTTAAAGGTTCTTTGTGCATGGTTCACCATCTTTGTTGCGCAAGTGAACTGAATGAGCATCCCATCAGTTGCACCAAACACGTTTTGAAAATCATGGCACGATGGTTTATCCCTACTGATCACTTCTTCACGCTGTACGTTCACTTCTTTGCGCTCTACGTTCACTTCAGAGAGTGTGGTTCAAGGTGTCAGAGGTGAATTAGGAATGGGGGAAGGACACGGGAAGGAAAGGGTGCATGGGGTTTTTACTGTTTCTGCCATCATTAACCCCAGATTTGCTCATGAGCAAATTTTGTGTTAAATACCATTAGCTCCAGAGCAGATACTGTGACTGGAATCGTTAGCCCCAGAGTATGTATTGTGTATGCCATCACTCTCGCAGAGGAGGTATTGTGTCTGTGGTTATAAGCCCCAGGGCAGGTATTCAGTCATATGGAACGGATTAGCAGGTACTGTATTAAACGTCATTAGTTCCAGGGCAGGTACTGTGTCTGAAATTGGTATCCCAGATCTGGTACAGTGTCTGTAATGATTTGTCCCAGGGCAGGTATTGTCAGATGTAGCTGATGAGCAGGTACATACGGTTTCGGAAATCATTAGCTCAGAGCAGGTATTGTGTCTGCACTCATTTTCTCCAGCCAGGATGTGAGGGTTCTTTACCATTAGCGCTAGAGAAGGTGTGTGTGCTGCTATTCATCGCAGTGTTGTGTGCCTGCCGTTATTATCCAGAGAAGGGTCATTGGACCCAGAGAAAGTACCAGTTCTGCAGAAATTAGCACTGGGGAAACATTACTTTCAGAGTAGGCACTATAACCGTGGACTACAAGCCTGCAATCATTAGCCAGTGCAGGTATTATATAGCAGGGGCGCAACAAAACCTACATTTCGGGGGGGGGGGGCACTTAAAAAAACTGGGTGGGGTTTAACTTGAAGGCCCGCGCCTCTGTTCTACCCCCAATGGTCATCTGTGGGGACCAAGCATCAAATGATAAATTTCAAAGTGCAATATGCCAGTAAGAATAAAACATGTATTGGATTTTAAAAAGTACACATTTAGTTGCTTTGAAAATGTGTATGCGTCATGGACAGCAACCTTTGAAAAATATTCTTGAGAAAATAAAGTAAATTGTACACCATAACACTTGTACATAGAAGGTCATGCCACAGTGATAAATTACTAGACTGGCTGCACCAAAATGCCAGTGTAGCCATGTGATAGAGGCCATGCCTACTTTATTATAGATGCGCATTACAAAACAATAAAATATATAAGGTTATGCCAGTTAAAAATGACTAGATTGACTGCAGCAAAATGCTAGTCTAGCCACAACACATATGCCGAAGAAAAAGAAAGTGCGCACATAAGCCCCCTACTCTCAGATGTCGAAGTACACATAATGTGGTTATAAGTTGGCTTGCATCCGTGGGGAGGGGGTGGATGTGAGAATTTGATTTTGCTGAGGCAGATGGGCGATGGAAGTCTTGAAAGTATCAGCTTTAACGTTTCAATACATTTGTTTCAGTATATTCTTCTGATTCTGCACACACACAGTAAAGCTTTAATGCCGCCAGTTTCAGGAAAGGCTTCCCTCCTCACCTCTCTGCCAATAGCAAGTGTGCACAACAGCCTTTTCCAGGGGTGCACCTAGGTTAAAATGTCAGGGGTGGGGTGGCTAACCCTTCAAATGTTAGGGAAGGCACACGCTTCCATGAATGTGGGAAGCGGCAATCTTACTTGTGTGGGGGCATCTAACTTTTTTAAAAATTCCAATGAGACTATTCTGGTGAAGCTTCAGTGTTAAAGGCAGCAATCTCTGCCCTTTACCTCTAAAAGGACCCACTTAAGAACTGCTGTGAGAATAAGTGGTCTCCTGTCCCCTCTATACCCTTCCAATCACTCCCCTGGCATGCAATTGCCAACACCACATAACAATTTCAATTGCCTACATATTTTTGCATATGAATGCAGGTGCTGGCAGTGAAACAATAGCCGGGCCTTTGTTAACAAGGAAGCCAAGGTGCTGTTTAATGTCTGTGTCCTGTTCTGTCCGGCCATGGCTCTGTAGGTCAAACAGGTCGAGTCAACATCGCCCAAATTTCAGGGGGCAGAGGGGACGCTACAGCCCGATTAGGTCAATGGTGTTGCGCCACTGTTGTATATACACATGTATAGTCACTTACACTAACCAGATCACGGGATCTGTGTAGTACCTGCACAGCAGTTACTGCGTCTGCGAGCATTCCAGAGCCCGAAGTGTACCGTAATTGAGCTTCAGAGCAGCTACTGTGTCTACAATACCAACAACAGGCTTCCCTGTGTAATTACAAAACCAAACGTTTAGAAAGTCACGCACGTACAATTTTTAATTTCAACATGTGATGATTAAAATACAACGAATTAGAGCTTCAGCCTCTTACTTTATTTCCAAAGGCTGCAAAAGGGCTCCTCTTACCAATAGAACAACAACGGGGTGAAAATGATTTAAGTTAATGTATACTAAAATAAACGCATACAAAATTAATTACAAGAGCTGGATCTCATGCACTCACCTGATGCTTCCTGGAAACCAAAAAGGAGCGTTTGGTAAAGGGAGCCCTTATGTTTCTTTCATTTTCAATTGAAACACGTATTTAAAGTCTCTATGAGGCCCGATAACATTGTGCGTTTGTTTAAAAGTTTGCCGACACTTTCTAAAGTGCCTTTAGGGGATCATGACGTGAGCCACGTTTGCTGAAATGTCTATAAGGCTCCATGCGTATTGCACGTATTTCTGAAATGCCTTTAAGTCGTCGTGACGTTTTCACGTTGGACGGCTACGTGCTTAGGGAGAAAGTCATGGAGGAAGAATGATTTCATGCTATGCGCGGGCAGGTATATTTAGGTGCCGTTGGGTTTGTTTTTCTCATTTTGATTTGTGGGTCTTCTTGCCTGGTAAGTAGTATCCCCATCCCAACCCCCACCCCTTCAAACAGAAGTTATTTACGTCCGTGCAGCGCTTTAGATCGCGCGTCCACGCTGCTGCGTCTTACATCTTCTTGCCCAGTAAGTAATGCTGCTTCTCCGTTCACCGCCCATACACCATAGGTGGAGGGGGTGCCGAGAAGCGAGTGTTTCAGGCCTTTCCCGGTCCCCTGCTCCCTCTGTGGACTCATGAAGGCTGCTGCGTGGGGAGAGGAGGTGAGCCCGGGGGAGCCGGATCACTGCAATGCCTGTCCCCCTGCGCGCCCACCTTGGGGGCCACGGGGGGATGACAGAAGCACGCATTGCTGGTGTTCTAGCAATCTGTTGTAGGGTGAGCCAGATATTGTACAACACCGGTCCTCCTGCTTTGGCTGTTCCTCTGCCTTGTCACTCCTCTCGTCAATAGGATGGCTCTGACTGGGTTTGAGATCCGGCATCAGATGTCTGGCCGGATCTCGGGACCTGCCCTGGCCAGGCTTTAACAAAAACCCTGCTTGACTGAGGGAAGCTGGGTGCTCTGTGACCTAATCTTAGCGGTGCTCCTTTCCCCAGCCGTCACTTGTGCTTTTTCTGGCTCTGTTTGCTCGTCCCATTTGTTTTCTTCTGTCCTGAAAGGGACACCACGTGCATCAATGGGCCATGAACATCACGGGTAGAGAGGGGGCCATCGCTGTTTAAAGCAGGCTTTCTACATGATACATGCTGGACACATTGTTCTGGGGTGCATTGGGAGCACCTCTGGCTTCGTTTCTGCAACCTGTATTTACCTCCAGCTGGAGCTAATTGATGGTTTTAGCCCCTTTTTTCGGCGCTAATACCACCACACATGGACTTGTGATGCGGCTGTGATTGCGCTTGGGGTTTCCAGCGCAGATACTGCCGGCTGATATAGCGCCGGTTGTTTTTAGTCAGCGGTATTTGCGCTGCCTCATGATCCAGCAGAGTGGTATTGGCGGTACTAATTTCATTAGTGCCACTTTTAAGGGTTACTGCCCATCTCGTGATGATGCCCTTTGAGTTGACAAGACATCCTGACAGTCACTATATCTTTAGTACAGGCAGGGGGGTTGTATACAAATTGTTAGTTTTACAACTGTTCGAATTACAATTGACCTTTTCACAATTGACCAAATTGTGAAGGTCAATTGTAACATATATGCAGGGGTAAACCCCCCGCAACCCTCACCCAACCCAAAACCGTATGTATGTCCCAGTCTCTTCTTCTGCACCATTACAATACAAACACACCAACACCACAGAAAGCTAGATCTGCTAAACCGAGGGAGCCTGTTTAGCAGATCACTTTCATGGCAGCATACATTTACTAGAGCTTCTAAAATGTCAAAATCGAGGAGGTTCCCCCTAGCAGATGCAAATCCATGACATTGAGCACAGCCGGCACCGTAACATGGTCCTGAAAATGACTTTTTGAACTCACCTCTGTTAGCACAGTCTTTTCTTAGGTGTTAATATTTCGGTGATTTGATTTGTAATGGGAGTTTGGTGGTTCGTTGTGGCATAAAAGTGGCGGTAATTCTGTTAATGGCACTGTTTTTGGCACTAAAGGAATTACTGCAGTTTTTACTGCACCACTACATTCAAAGTGTCACCTTCAAGTGGAGTATTTACCTCCAGCATGATGCTGGAGATAAATCCACCACTGTAACGCAAAAAAATCAGAAGATTCATCGCCCAGAATCGCAGCTTGCAGAAAATCTACCAAAAATCCCCATTGAGACCTATGGACTCAAAAAATGGGGATTTACGACACAATACCACCATCTGTAACCCTGTGGTAATGCCACTGGAAGGAGTGGTGGTAATGGTACATGATTTTAGTAGTAATTCTGTGGGTCTACCCCACATTTACTGCCAAACGTGTAATAAGGCCCAATTTCTTTTATTATCTGCCTTAAATTGCAGAACATTTAGTGATGTAAAACAGGGGAGTGTTTTTAGGCTCACATCACTTTGTATTCTGGAACCGGTAGTCTTCCACTCAGGATATGAAAAATAAAGCTAGAATCATTGGCTTAATACATTTCTGTTTGTATTCAAATATTTTTATTTACCCTGTAAGTGCCATGGGTATTTCTCTCTCTCTCTCTCCTCCCCCTCCTCCCCCCACCCCCCGTGCCAAGGCCTTTTTTGGTGATTTCGGTATGTGGCCATTCAATGCCTTGTAACATTTTTGTTACATGAGATATCTCGGCCAAATTTGGCCCCTTTTTCTTCCCCACATGTAGGCGGTCGTAATGCCACCCAGGAATCCTAGGTTGCGTAGGGGGTGAGAGAAAATAACCAAAAAGGGCGAACATTTTGTATTTTTTCAGAAAATGTGAATAAAATGATGTACAAAGAAGCCTGTAGTTTTTTCCTTGTAGGAGCTAGGAACAAATGGTTTGCTGTGCTGAATTCCTCAATTTCCTGGCTTTCAAGAACAGGTTGAGTGGAAAGGAAAAAATAATATATTACAGTTTTGTGAGAGGTAGGCGATTTTGGCCATTTTTTTCCAATTGGGCATGCATGGACAGAATGGAAGAAAAGGGTAGGAAAGCTGAATTGGTGGACAGAAAGGCATACATTTCTGAAAAGTAGACAAAATTCCAAGTTCAAGAAGGGGGGATTTGCGCAGGTCATGCAACTATGTAGGGAAAAATTCCATAGTTTGGGGGAAAAGGTGGGAGAATGACTGAAAAAAATGTCTGTAGTGGGCATGGTTGGCTTGGTACGGCAATGGCTTCTATGAAATTTGAGAAAAGCAATGCTCCGCTACATTCCCCCGACTCTTGCACCTAGGAAAGCGCACATTTATTTTGTAGTGTTTTACAAAACAAGCATTACCAGAAGCCAAACATTGAGCCATGGTACACAGGAGTTTTTTAGCTTGCGGCCTG